>NC_073247.2:55492500-65492500 GCF_029281585.2 Gorilla gorilla gorilla
CCTGAGCCCAAGAATCTCATCTTCGAGGGGGAGTGGGTGATAATAGGATGTGAAAAGAGACCAAAAAGAAGGGTTACAGTGTGAGATAGTAAGGGGGAAGCTTGAGATTTTCTTTTAAAAACTCGTAGCTCAACCACTTAAATAGCTTTATGACATTAGACAAACTTCTCTGCGCTCCTTTTTTCCCATTTGCAAGATAGAGATAACCTTTCTCCCAGGGTTGTTAGGAGGCTTACTTGGCATAATGTATATGAAATAGCAAATACATGGCTCCTGTCTGGTTCTTATTTTTTATTTGCTTTTATTATATTATTTTTGTTTGGCCATGTAGAAGGACAGTTGAGTTTGAAGTCTTCCAATGGTATCTACAGAGTTTTAGGCATTATTTTCCTGTAAGAGACCTTATTTTTGAAGCCCTACTTGGAAAACTTGTTCAGTAAGATCTGTACCTTTAGAAGTGAATTGTATGGGACATGAGGAGGGACAAAGAGAGGAGCAGGTGCTGTTCAAGAGCTAGAGACAGAGTCTGAATTATATTCTCTCTTTGCTATGATCTAAATTTTTACTTGCTACCTTCCCTGGTGCCCTATACAGGCACGCATGCACACATCGATAGCTGTCCTAACCTTGACACACAGCCACAGGCTAAAGCAGGGGTCCCCAACCCCTGGGCTGCAGACCAGTATCAGTCCTTCGCCTGTTAGGAACCGAGCTGCACAGCAGGAGGTGAGCAGCAGGCAAGCTGGCATTACTGCTTGAGCTCCAGCTCCTTTCAGATCAGTAGTGTTATTAGATTCTCATAGGAGCAGGAACACTATTGTGAACTGCACATGCAAGGGATCTGGGTTCCTTGCTCCTTATGAGAAGCTAATGCCTGATGATCTGAGGTGGAACAGTTTCATCCCAAAACCATTCCCCCCGCCCCTCCCCCTAGGTCTGTGGAAAAACTCGTCTTCCACGAAACTGATCTCTGGTGCTAAAAAGGTTGGGGACCGCTGGTCTAAAGCAATGTTTTTGTTTCTAAATAAGTTAAATAAGAATTGTTGAAGCCAAGCTGAGAGTGCAATCTTTGAATATGATACTTAAGGAATTGACCTACAACTATAAAATTGATATTGTTTTATATTTGTTAAATAAGCTAACAGGTTTTACAAATGTTTTTAGTCATTCCCCACCTCCCCACCCACCACCAGGTTAATATACACGGGTTCTGATACATAACAATACTTTAACATAGTAACGTATAAAATAGCAAAGAAATAGAAAATAAGGTAAATTAAATATGTTAGTACTTATTTGAATTTTAGTTGTGTATTGATTAAGCTACTATATGCTAGGCACTGCCCTAGGTGGTGAGTAGATAAGTAGATAGCAGGAATAAAATAGATAAGACCTTTGCTTTCAAGACAACACTCAGTTGCTAAACCCATTTCCTTTTCTTTAGGATATTTTCATTGTCTCCGAATTTTAGAGCTGAAAAGTGCCTTAGAGATCATCTAGTTCAACCTCTCCGTTCAAATGGAGAACCTGAGCCACTAAGATTCACAGGAGAGTAAGATAATTGAGCAAACAACTCCAAGTAATGACAGAAAATTATAGGAGAATCAGTACAAATTGTGAAAATTTACTATGTTGTTAGCATCCTAAGTATGAGTTTAGAAAAGGTAGAAGTTATAAGAAAAGTTAAATTGTTTTAATATGAATGGATTCCACTGTTACCTTCAAGATAAAATGAAGACATACTTTTTTCTTTAGTATTATAGTTAAACGAATATTGTATCCTGTAGTGACTACATTCATAAATATTTTTTCTGCTTATAGACTTGAGTTTCAAAAGCAGCTGTACAGATGATGCTGTTAATGAGTGTTTAGGTAGTATTGATTAAAAAAAAAATAATGTGCCTTCCTGCCTTACTAGAATCATAGAAGTTCATATCTGGAATTCATACCCCTTATTTCAAGGATGAGGAAATTGACTCCCAGAGAGGTTAACTGACTTGCCCAAATAAGAGCCAAAATTAGCAGCTCACATTTAAGCAGGGAGTCAGTTTTTATGTACTAAGACCATTATATTTTGATATCCAGATATTAATTTTCTTAACTTTAAATGTTTTAATATTGTCTTCATCAGGCCTGCTGAGCATTGTCATTTTAAAATCTGAGAATATTTGATAAATTGATGAAAGAAAAATTATGAAGTCATAGACATTAGAATCAAGTCTCTTGGCATTATTTCTAGTTGGTATATCTTTTATGCTAAAAATATTCAATATTCAGTTGCTGGTCACAAATAATTTCTCCCCCACAATAGGTATTGTCTTCTAAGAACTCTGAAGCAATGTCAGACATTGAGGGAAGCTCTCATTGCTGCAGGAAAAGAGATTATATGGCATGGGCGGACAAAAGAAGAACCAGCTCATTACTGTAGCATTTGTGAAGTAAGTAATTGTTCTTATCCACAGTTGTTTTATAAAGCCTCTTCCCTCTCCACTTTTGGTTTCTCTTTATTTTTAAAAAACTTTTTTATACTTTGATGTAATCCAGTTTATAGTAATTAACATTGGATTCAATTTTGTTACTTAGCCATTATATTAAAATTCAGTGTGATAATAATGATATTTCACTGTGAATTAACCTTAAAAGTATCTACTGCAGAGTCATTTTTGTGGTAGATCTTCAACGGACAATAATCAGCAAATTTAGTCTGAGATTTTAAACTGAGAACAATCTAGATGTACACAGATGCCAATAAACTGGATGTTTGGTGTAACTCTAGGCAGATCGATTATCAGTCCTCTCTGGTGCAATTAACAATACATTTGTCAATCTTGTGTGGCCAAGGCTTGCAAGAGGTGCAGGAACAAAGATGTGGTGCCTCCTATGAAGGAGCTTAAATTCTACTTGGAGCAGACAGATTATAAACAACTAATTGTAATGTACATGAGACTATGATGAATGTGAAGTTGGACTTCCTGTTAATGATAACACTGAGGGGGAAAATGACCTAATTTTTTCTTCTAGTATTGGCATAAGAATTCACAAAGGTATTAGCATTTGAGTCCCTCCTTGGAAAAAAGAGTATGATATCAGCAGACTAAAAAAGTGATGAGAATCGGAGGTAGACTGTCATGGGCTATAGGCACAAGAAGAGAACAGGGAAATGAAATGGTTTTAGAAAAGGTTGAATGTGTTCCAATTTGGCTGGAACACAGACTGTGCAAATTCCGCTCATAAGTCTAGGTGGCATTTAATTTGTAGCACATCTTGAATGGTTTTAAGGAATTTGATATTCCAAGGTTATTGAAGCCATTAAAAGGTTTTGAGCAGGCAACTAAGGGTAAGTAAGATATGTGTTTCAGGGAGAAAAGTGGTTGGAAAGGACAGCGATATATAAGCTATTGCAGTGGTCTTAAGAGTTGTTATTTTAAGGCCTAGACTAGAACCTGGCAATGGGAATATTAAAGAAGGGAAAGAATTCAAAAATATTTAGAGGGTAAAATCAGCGAGACACCTCATTAAATGGCAGAAGTGGAAGGACAAGTTGAAGAATGCTCGCCAATTTTCTAGCTCAGGTCACTAGGTTTGTATTGCTGCCTGTTGACAGTAATGGATAACATGGTGAACTCTAGGATTGTAGTTAACTGTTAAAAGAAGACATGGGATCATAAGAGTTTTCTGTCATTGAAGAAATTTAAGGATAAGCCAAAGACAGGATGTTGATGGTCCATTTCAAACCTTGAAATTCTGTAATTCTAGCATCAACCTTTATTTGAAATGATAGAATCCATTGATTTTTTTTTTTAAATGTTGTATGGCCTGACCAAAGTGAGTCATTAGGAGATCAGATAGATTCCAGTTAGGTGTGTTGTTCCTTATCCTACCTGAACCCTAGCAACTCATCAATCTTTCTGTATAAGATAGAGGTATTATTTCTAAAATCATGCTGTACTCATGAATACATAAAAATGATCACTTATATCTGATTGTATACTAATGCTTTAGATTTAAAAATAGGTTGACCTTTATCAAACTTTTGAACTGGGCTTTGCCAGTGGTTGTCATGAGTATGTCATTCCCTTTGATTATTCCCCTAAATATGCATTACTACCCATGTCTTTGGATTTGGTGCAAAATAAACCTGGTCTATTAAAGATTCTCAAACACAGCCATGTTTTTCTTACCACCTACTCTTAACCAGAGATCACTGTCCACAATTTCATTCAAGTAGAATTCCATGATTATACTAAAGCAGTACAGTAAATACCACCATCTCTATTGAATACGTTTTTCTCTTGTATAAAACAGGTGGAGGTTTTTGATCTGCTTTTTGTCACTAATGAGAGTAATTCACGAAAGACCTACATAGTACATTGCCAAGATTGTGCACGAAAAACAAGCGGAAACTTGGAAAACTTTGTGGTGCTAGAACAGTACAAAATGGAGGACCTGATGCAAGTCTATGACCAATTTACATTAGTAAGTCAAATCAACATGTGAGTACATAGTTAGCTGGGTTATGAAGCAGCAGTGTTTGCTCTGCCACCTGATAAGTAGGAGGTAATGAAATATTTTAAATTTTCCTTTGGCTCATTATATATTGCATGAGGGTATATTCATATCATTCCCCCCTCCATTTCCAAGTATTTATTCCTATAAAATTGGCATATATCATTTTCAGTTTTCTTCCTGGGTGAGACCAGCCTAAATAATTTTACAACAATTACATTTAAAAATCTTTGCGTGCTTTAGATAGAACACTATCATATCCTTTATGTCATTTTATCTCAGTTGATAAAATGTTTGTGTACGTAGGTTATTAGAGCCCACAAAATGAATCAGTAAGTGTGCTTTTAAATATACTTCTGCTTTTAGAGCTAATTGTATTTGTTTAAAATTTTGTCCTTGCCAGAAGTATTAACCTCATGGGAGTATTTAATGGAGCTTAACTTCCTGGTATATTATGTAACCTTATGAAATTCAAGTATACTTATAAATTGCACAGTTTTTAATTTCAGACAGCAGATGCTTGGGGGAAGCATTTTACTTTCGCAGATCAATAGCTTTATGAATAGAAACACAGAGATAATTTATGAATTGTTGATTTTCTCCAGTACTTGTCTCCCACACATATGTGATCAGAAACTAACTTTTTGAAATTTAGTTTCTGATACTTTCACTTGAATGGTCTTCAAGATTGCTTGAAGAAGAAAATTATCTGAAATATGTTGGAGAAAATATATTACCTAGCTGAGATAGATTCTGAAGGCAGTCACTAGTGAAATTGTGATTTGTTAAATTATTTTTCAAGAAGCCCCCTTTTTTTAAGCAATCTTAAAAAATGGTAAACTTAATCACATTCCAAGAGTTTTTGACTAATTGGTGAAGTATAGAAAATTGCAAGTACACTGAGTAGGATAATGGTCTTAGATTCTTAGGAAGATTGGCTGAATGGGAGATAGTAAGGTAGGTTGTACTTTTATGTTGCATAGCAGGCTGTTGAACTTTTTGAGAGTTATTTCCCCTAACTTCACAAGCAGACTATATGTTTGTAGCCATGAGCTATTAACAATTTGTATATCAAAATAACCTACCTTACTTTTATTTTCAGGCTCCTCCATTACCATCCGCCTCATCTTGATATTGTTCCATGGACATTAAATGAGACCTTTTCTGCTATTCAGGAAATAACCCAGTTCTGCACCACTGGTTTTTGTAGCTATCTCGTAAGGCTGCTGGCTGAAAACTGTGTCTATGCAACCTTCCAAGTGCGGAGTGTCAACCAACTGGACGGGAGAGAGTACTGCTCCTACTCCAGGACTCTCACAAAGCTGATGAGCTGTACTTCAGAAAAAAATAATAATTTCCATGTTTTGTATATATCTGACAAAACTGGCAACATCTTACAGACTACTGACTTGAAGACAACCTCTTTTATATTTCTCTATTTCTGGGCTGATGAATTTGTTTTCATCTGTCTTTTCCCCCTTCAGAATTTTCCTTGGAAAAAAAATACTAGCCTAGCTGGTCATTTCTTTGTAAGGTAGTTAGCAATTTTAAGTCTTTCTTTGGTCAACTTTTTTTTAATGTGAAAAGTTAGGTAAGACACTTTTTTACTGCTTTTATGTTTTTCTGTCTTGTTTTGAGACCATGATGGTTACACTTTTGGTTCCTAAATAAAATTAAAAAAATTAACAGCCAAGTCACAAAGGTAATGGATTGCACATAGACTAAGGAATAAACTTCAGATTTGTGATTTTTGTTTCTAATCTTGATGTAAATTTACACTATTTATAAATACATATTTATTGCTTGAAAATATTTGTGAATGGAATGCTGTTATTTTTTCCAGATTTACCTGCCATTGAAATTTTAAGGAGTTCTGTAATTTCAAACACTACTCCTATTACATTTTCTATGTGTAAATAAAACTGCTTAGCATTGTACAGAAACTTTTATTAAAATTGTTTAATGTTTAAAGAGTTTTCTATTGTTTGAGTTTTAAAAAAGACTTTATGTACAGTGCCCAGTTTTTGTTCATTTTTGAAATCTGATTATATATATTTTATATATACTTATGTATGTATATATAATATATATAGAAATCTGGATATATATGTATAAATATTTAGAACTTAAATTTTTCTCGTTTTAAGTTTCACATCTATGGTAGATTTTTGAGGTGTCTACTGTAAAGTATTGCTTACAAAAAGTATGATTATTTTTAAAGAAATATATATGGTATGTATCCTCAAGACCTAAAATGTCAGACTGGTTTATTGTTAAGTTGCAATTACTGCAATGACAGACCAATAAACAATTGCTGCCAAAATGTAATATAATAGTAGAAAACAAATAGTGATTGAACTTAAGATTTTAAAGGGACTGTTATATGGGCTTGAGAAATCCTGTACATGACTTAGTACCATTTTATATGGAAAAGGGGATTCAGGATGAAGGGCTCTATTTTAGAATGCAAATAAATTAAGAGACTTATTTTTTAATGTTAGGCAATTTTGAAATCTCATGCTTTTTTGCTTGCATGACATGATTTGGGGGAGGAGTGCTGCAAATTCCCTATCACTAGTAAAATATAGCAATCTATATTAGCATTCACAAGTCACTGCTAATTAATGATAGTATTTCATTTTGTAATAACAGCACCTTGCATTTGTACCTCCATTTTCTGACACATTTGACACATACTCTCATTTAATCATATTGTTCTTTGTATGAATTTTCCAGGAAGCATTAGTGAAGAAGCATAGAGAATGCTGTAAATCAAGATTATATATATATATGGCTAAAGAGAGCTTATTCTATCTAGTGAAATGCCCTGCTGATTGCATTAATCACATACTCTTTCAGATTTAGAGTATGTTATCCTCTTAGAAACAGTTTGAAGGTTGAAAGCATGGAGATAATTTTTTTGATTAGTTAATTTGGTAAATATTGGCTATCTACTAGAAGTAATCATCTCATTTATAATTTAAGGAAAAAATGTCAAATCTATTTTAATTATGGAGCAAGAATGCTTGTCTAAATGCTATTCAGGACATTTAATCACTAATATTTTTAAGTGGTTTTCTTGTAAAATCTCCTATCCAAAGGTTATTGAGAACTCAAGACAAACATTTTTGCAAACAAAAATTGCAAGCCAACCATCAACCATCAAGAAGCAAAGATTATAAGAATGCTGAAGCACTACCTAAATGTTTCTTAACCTGTTCTAGTTTATCTTACTGGCACAATGTCTTATTTTCTATGATTTTAAGATAGTTTATTGCCAAGATTAATTTATCTGACATTTAAGAGAATAAGTTATCTGGCATTTAGATAAATTATCTGACATTTAAGAGAAATTTAGTATAATTCATATTTGGATTCTATGTCAAGAATAATAATTATTCAGGAACCCAGTCTTTGAATGGGTAGAGGATAGGGAGTAGAAATCAAAGACATCAACATTACTCTGAAATATAATTAGATAATTGAAATCCTATGTAAACTGCTTTTTTTTGTCTTCAGTTGAACATCCTTTATAATTGCATTTTTAAGGTTTTAGAAGACATAGAATAATTTTTTTTTCTTTTTACTATTTGTATAGGCAAGTCCCATTAAGGCACACTCTATCTAGGTGCCTTAATAATGAAACAAGTTTACATCCTAACACACACATTTTTAGAGAAAAAAGCTAATCACACAGTGCATAGAAAAAGTAGATGTGATCCAGAAAACGGGAGCTAAATCATACTCTTTTCCCATTGCCACCAGTTAAATAGGAACTCAAGAACTTAACCATCAGTATAGCAATTGAACTTAATAATCAGTGTAGCAATTGAACTTAATATGTTAAACCAGTTTAAAACGTTTGGCTTTTGTATTTTGTCTTTTGTCGGGGGAGGGGAGAGGGGAGAGGGTTGGGCAGGGTCTCCCCCAGGCTGGAGTGCACTGGCACAAACACAGCTCACTGCAGCCTCGACCTCCTTGGCTCAAGCCATTCTCCCACCTCAGCCTCCAGAGTAGCTGGGACCACAGATACACGCCGCCACACCTGGCTAATTTTTGTATTTTTTGTAGTGGTGGGGTTTCGTTATGTTGCCCAATCTGGTCTTGAACTCCTGAGCTCAAGTGTTCCTCTCGACCTCCCAAAGCGCTGGGATTACAGAGGCTTTTGTATTTTGAAATAAGGTCTAAGTAACTTTCCCAAAGTAGTAAATTGACAGGTTCTTCAAAATACTAGTAATTGGTCAAGTGAAATTTAAGGTCATATAATATTACGAGTTTAACTCAAATGAAGTGTCTGCTTCTCAAAGAGAACCTGGTTATGAATTTTAAGTTGTTGTATGGATTTATATATATAAATAGAGAGTCTCACTCTGTCACCAGGCTGGAGTGCAGTGGCGCAATCTCGGCTCACTGCAACCTCCACCTCCCAGGTTTAAGTAATTATCCTGCCCCAGCCTCCTGAGTAGCTGGGGCTACAGGCGCATGCCACCATGCTCAGCTAATTTTTGTATTTTTAGTAGAGATGGGGTTTCACCATGTTGCCCAGGATGGTCTCAATCTCTTGACCTCCTGATCTGCCCGCCTCGGCCTCCCAAAGTCCTAGGATTACAGGCATGAACCACCGTGCCTGGCCGTATGGATTTTTATTTAGCCAATATTAATTTAGCATCCCCTGGAAACCAAATATGAATAAGATATTATCCCTGCCTTCTCTCCGTACACACATCTAAGATGGAAGATTTATCTAAGTATGTTATGCAGAACCTGGAAGAGGTAAAAGATGGGTATTTTGGGGGTTTGCATTGCAGCAGGGGTTACATCATCACACCTTACAGAGCAAGATCTGGGAACTTCTAGTAGTTTGGCCCAAAGGGTGGTGTGTTAAAAGAAACTGGAAAGGTAGGAAGGACCCAAAGTTGGAAAGTTTCCTTGGCTGAGAGATGTTTAGACTTTACCCTGTAGTTAATATGGAACCAGCCACTGGATTTAAGCAAAAGAAGACCATTGAATTTGCAGTAGTCTTCCTACCTGTTTTAACAAGATTCCATCTATCCTCTACATTGCTACCAGGATAGTTCTAAAGCATAGAAATTCAGGGGAACAGATGATTTAGGCTTGAACTTCGGATATGGTGAAGATTAAGAGCACAAATTTGAAAGAAGTAAAGTCCACAAACTCATTAGATGTCTTTCACGTGTGAGGGTGCTTCTAACTGGAATAGGAAATAGAGAAGTGGAGTTCTGGAGGCAGAAGATAATGAACTTCCTGTAGGACATCTAATTTGCTTAGAGATTAGCAGTTGGATATGCTAGCCTGGAATTGGGATTGGCCTGGACCGGAAGTATGTATCTGGCTGTTCGTTGAGGTAGTGCTTAAAGCCAGTAAGATCATACAGGATCAAGTGAGGAGAAAAGTGAACCAAATACCTGCTAAGAAACAGCACATAGAGGGCAGACAGACTGCAAAGAAGGAAGCTTAAACGAGCCATGGTGGTGGTAGACAAGCTAGATCTTTTGAAAAAATAACCACAGCATGCTGCAATGAGGATTAAAGGGATTCCATTGAGTTTCCAACAGTTGGTGACATTTGCCAGAGTTCCTTCAGTGGAGCGACAACCTGATTGTCATGGATGGGAAAAGGTATTGAATTTGAGAGTGATGGGTCAATTTGGTCTTCCCAGGAGCCCAAGATATGAAATTATGTTGGCCTTTGGTGATCTCACCCATTTTAAACATTGTGTAGCATTATCCTAAAATGCTTTACAGAGTAATAGCTTTCTAAATACACCTTGAAGCAACCCATGTGATGTTTTACTTATGGTTGAACAGGAAAATGAAAATGAGAATGGCATTTTTTAGTGTGGCCTAAAGATACCTACCATTTACTGACAATTTGTGCAAAGCACAGTGCTAAGTATTTTATTACATTCTATTTAATCCTTACAATGTCTTAAGTACTGTTTTATTCCCATCATTACAGATTAAGTAAATTGAGGCGAAGAGAGATTGTGTAAATTGCTCAAGGTTTCATGGTTATTAAGTGGTGAAGCCAGGATTCTAACTCCAGCAATCCAACTCCAGAGCAAGTACTATTCTACCTCTGTAGAGGAATAGGAATTTCTGAGTGCTTACTCCACAGTCATGTTTGGAAGAACCTTTTCATTTTGAGTCTTTCTTTAGCAAAATTAAGATAATCTTTAAACTTGTATAATTAAGCTGACCATATCTTTTAGAGTCCAAACCAGGACCCCTTTGAGATTGAAAGGAGGCATTATTATTAATTGGCCTGGGCAACAGCTATAAAATGGGGCTGTCCTGGGCACATCATATGTGTAGCATAGTGTTTAAGTTATCTTCAGAAGCAGTATTTTGGGAGTCACATTTACCTCCTCCCAACATCATTATCCTAGATTTTTGCACTCTTTGAATGGAAAGGACACATGAGTTGACGTGCATTAGGACCCACAATAGTGGTTGAAACAGGTGGTCAATTATCAAGGTAAAGCTGTATACAATGAATTAGAAAATGGAAATGATAGAGAAGGGGAAATTTCTGTTTTTAAGTCTCAGTGATGTTTCTTGAGTTTTTCCCACCCTAAAATAAGTAATGGCAGGTGAAAAAAATTGTAACAAAAAAGTGAGCAAGAACAGGATATTCTCAGTGTAAAGATTTTATTAATATGCATTTTTCTAAACTCTTGGTCCAACGGCAATATACCAATCTAAGATGGGAATCTGATTTAACATATGCAAAATAAGATTTTTAAATGTGTCAATTTGAAAAAAATGTAGTCACTGTTTTCTCAGGATTTTAAAACCTTTCAGTGCCATGTAGTTTACTTCCAAGTGATTAAACGTGTTTTAATATGAACAAACAAAGATTTCTAATGAACATAAGGACTATGCTAATGGATTTAAATTATAACTGTGTGTGAGAGAAAGATGACTTCAAATAGATTCAAGGTATGATTAACACAAAGCAATACTCTGAACCACACCCTCTTTCAAAAATGCACAGATACAACATGAACTAAAGAGAATGGAGAAAAGAGGAATAAGTGAATACGCTGATTTTTGGAGGCTTATATAGTTTATTGTAGTTAAGCATTAACTTCAGCTCACTACTTTGTGGTAGAATAATACATTTGGCAGGGTGAAACTAGATAAGAATGTTATCTTTAGAAAACTAGATACAAGTGATTCAAATGCCATTATCCTATGAAATGTGGTCGTTGGATGCAACTTTTGAGATGACTGCACGTAGAGAGGAATCTGTTTAATAAATGGGAATCAGTACCCAAATCTATGATCAGCAAGATTTTCTGTGCTAAGGTACTTAAAACATTTGGGTGGGGGAGGGCAAGTTCAAAACTACATGAGATGCTGATGCATCAAATGTTTCAGGAAAAAAACTACCAAAGATTTGAAAATACAACTGCTGTGTACAAAACCTGTATAGTGTAAAAATATTGGTCAACCTGCAAGTTATATAGCATTCTAGATCAGATGGAGTTTGTAGTCCATGCGTTAGAATTTCTCTAAAACTGTCTCCATCTCCTTCAGAAAAGATCAGTCTGCTGAAAGTCTCATGAATAAGAGCCCATGGAAGAGCTGTGTGTCTAACAGTAGGTAATCTAGCTAACCTGGAAAGGCCACAAGATGCTAGCATTCTGAAACTTGCCTTTTAGGCTTACTTCCACTTCTCTCTGGCTCCCTTCTTCTCACTACTTTCATCTTCCCTTTTTATCCCCTCTTCCCTCCCAACTCAACTCTCCAGTTATTCCTATTAAATAATCATGACAATATTTAAATTTTTATTTGAGCTTTTTATCTTAATTTTTATAAACTATTGAAATATGACATGCATAAAGTGCACAAATCATAAGAGTACAGCTTGAGTTATTGCAAAGCCAACACCCATGTAACCAGCCATATAAAGAAATAGAACATTACCAGTGCCCCACGGGCCCCCTTATTTAACCTTCCTGTTACTATGCCTTCTACAAAGGTAATGCCAGCTTGGCTTCTAACACCATAAATTATTTTCACTGTTTTTGAACTTTACATACGATACGTATTCATTTGTTTCTGGCTTCTTTTATATTTGCTTTATCTTCACATTTTATAGATAAACACATTTTTATTATTATTTTTGCTTAACAATTTAAAAATTGGTTGCAGACTTCATGTTGCTTGCCCCTAAATATTCAACATGCATTTTGTAAAAACGCAGAAGCTAAAAATGTAATTACATATACAAGAGTAATTCCAATGTCAAATATTCAGTTCAAATGAAAAAAATCTCAATTGTCCCCAAAAATGTCTTTCTGTTTGGCTTTTTTGTTTATTTAGAGCTAAGATCCAATCAAGATAGATGCATTGTATTTTGTTTTTATTTCTGCTTAGTCTCTCTTAATCCACTGACCCTTTTTTTTTTTTTTTAAGACATTGACTTAAAAGTCCAGGACGTTGTCTTTTAGAGATTGTCCTGCATTCTGTATTTGTCTTATTGTTCCTCATGGTATCATTTAACTTAGGTGAGGGTTCATATAGATGATGTTGTATACCTGATATTTATGTCCCATCAGGAGGCACATTATGTCAGATTGTCTTACTCTTTGTGATGCTGTTTGATCATTTGGTTAAGGTACTGACTGCCAGGTATTTCCACCATACAGGTACATTTTTCATTTTCTGAATAGGTAATTATGAGGGTGATACTTTGGCACCAGGCAAATATCCTGTCCTCAACAAGATTTTACTTAGTATTTTAACCCATTAATCATTTTTGGCTGAATTGGGGATTGAAAATGCTTATTTTCTAATTACATTGTTCTAGCTATGTTAGCTAGTACTCTTCTCTAAAGAAGAGTATTATTTTTCTTCTCTGACTTATTCTCTATTACCATAAACTCATTGATTTTTCAAAGTTTTACCATCAATTACAGTCATTACACTTTTTTTGATGCTCAAATTGTCTCAAGCTGGTTTCTGTGTCAACAATTCTGACATACCCCTCATAAGTCTATCAGCTAGTTTTGCTGGAAAGCAAAACAAGGTGTCCCAGGCTTTCTCACCTTTTATTTTCCCTGCCTCAGCCCTGGGATCATTTTTCAAAGAATCTTGATTTGGTTTCTTTTTTTTTTCTTTTTCTTTTTTTTTCAGTGTAAAAAGATATTTAGAAACCAAGGTCTGGGTTCATCATTGTTTCTAATCCTTTTTTTTTTTCTAGACAGCTTTTATTTTTAAAAATTGAGGCTGGGCACAGTGGCTCATGCCTGTAATCCCAGCACTTTGGGAAGCCTAGGCAGACGGATCGCTTGAGCCCAGGAGTTCAAGACCAGCCTGAGAAACATGGTGAAACCTCATCTTTACAAAAAATTTAAAAAATAGAAAATTAGCTGGGCGTGGTGGTATGTGCCTGTAGTCCCAGCTACTCAGGGGGCTGAGGCAGGGGGATTGCTTGAGCCCAGGAGGCAGAGGTTGCAGTGAGCCGAAATGGTGTCACTGCACTCCAGCCTGGGTGACAGAGTGAGACCCTATCTCAAAAAAATAAAAAATAAAATTAATCGAGTTTATGTTGGTATTTTAAATTCACATTTAATATTACAGGATTTTTCTTTTGTATTTTTCCCTCTTATGTGCAAACTTATTCTATAATAAATATAAATTTTGAAATTACAATGCCTAATATTATTACCAACCATAAACCTACTGATACTTGAGATTTCTCTACAATTGTTTGGTTGTTAGAATATATACCACTAAGGATGAAACACTGTGTTCAAAAGTTACTTATAATTTTCTTTCGTCTATGTGGTTATGTTACTAATTTGATACAAAATTAGGTTTTAAATTTTTTTCTACCTTATGTTTTGCTTTTTTCTTTTAACTTTATTTTCAAAATGTGTAACATTTGCATGGTTCAAAATGCAAAACTATATTTAAAAGTACTTTTAGAGAAGACTTGCCCTTTCACCTTCAAATTGCCTCCACCTCCCATCTAGAGGTAACCATTTCCAACTCATTAGGAAAATTCCTTTCCATTTTCTTTTCCAAAAGTAAATTTGTACATATAATCTTATTTCTCCTTTTTTTACATAAGACGTAGCATGCTATATATGTTGACACCTTGATTTTTTTCATTGACTTTATCCTAAAAAGCCACATGACAATTCATTGGTGCTTCTTTGTTGTGTGCATGTACCATTTCCTAATGATGGACATTTGAGGTGTTTGCAATCTTTTGCTATTTCAAATAATGTTGCAATGACCGTATACCTACATTGTTTTGTATTTGTGGAGCTATATCTTCCAGGTAGAGTCCTAGAAGTTTGATTGGTAGGCCAAAAGGTAAGTGCAGATATAGTTTAGCTCAATATTGCCTTTCGTAGATGTATGATGTTGCACTCACTGCAGCAATGTGTGAACATGACTATTTTTCCCACAGCCTTGACAACAGACTGTATTATGAAACATCTGGATTTTTGCAAATGTGATAGGTGAAAATGGAATCTTAGGATAGTTTTAATTTGCATTTCTCTTATTACTAAGGTTGAACATCTTTCCATATATTTAAAGATCTGTTTTTTAAACTTCATCTTTTTTTAATGAGGTGTGGTGGTTACATACAGTAAACTGAACAGATCTTTTTTCTTTTTCTTTTTCTTTTTCTTTTTCTTTTTTTTTTTTTTTTTTGAGACGGAGTCTCGCTCTGTCGCCCTGGCTGGAGTGCAGTGGCGCGATCTCGGCTCACTGCAAGCTCCGCCTCCCTGGTTCACGCCATTCTCCTGCCTCAGCTTCCCGAGTAGCTGGTGTAGACTACAGGCGCCCGACACCACGCCTGGCTAACTTTTGTGGTATTTTTTAGTAGATACGGGGTTTCACCATGTTGGTCTGGCTGATCTGGATCTCCTGACCTTGTGATCTGCCCGCCTCGGCCTCCCAAAGTGCTGGGATTACAGGCGTGAGCCACCGTGCCCGGCAACTGAACAGATCTTAAGTGTACAGTTTGATGAGTTTTGACAAATGAATACATTTGTGTAATCTATATCCCAATCAAAAACAATGCATTGCCATCACCCTAGAAAATTCCCTTGTGTCTTTTTTATTCTGTCTCCTTCCTCCCCTGCCCCTGGAGGAAATCGCATTTTGATTTCTATACCTATGGATTAATTTTGCTATTCTTAAAGCATTAAAATGGCAGCATGGAAAATGTACTTTTTTGTGTTTGACTTCTTTCACCAAGCATAATGTTTTTGAAATTCATCATCTATGATGATGTGTGCCTATTGAGTTAATCTTTTCTTGCACATGCCGCCTGCCACAAATTTGGATATGATATCTTTTCATCTTCATTTATTTCATAATACTTTGTAATTTCTTCTTTGATTTCTTTTTTTACACATAAATTATTTAAAAGTGTGTTTTTTAGCTTACAAATGTTTAAGGACTTTCAAGATATTTTTCTTACTAGTTTCTAATTTAATTCGATTGTAGTCAGAGAATATATTTTGTGTCTTGAATCCTGTCTTTGATTTCACTAAACTCTGCTTCTACAGTGTCTAATTTGCTCTTAATCCTATTTTTTATATCTCAAGCGCCATAATTTTTATCTCTGTATGTTTGATTTGAATCATTTTAATACCTTCCATGTCTCCTCCTTTCCTCTCCTTTCTTGAACATATGCAATATAAGTTAATAACACTTTCAAAGTCCTTGTATACTCATTCTATCATCAGAATCATTTCTAGGCTTTTTTGAATGATTTTTCTTCTCATTATAGGTCGAATTTTCCTGTTTCTTTACATGCCTGATAACTTAATGACAAACAGTGCAAATTTTATCTTGTTCGGTTCTGGATATTGTTTTATTTCCATAAACATCCTTGGGCTTTTTTGTAGGATGCAGTTAAGTTTCTTGGAAACAGTGAACCTTACAGGTCTTGCTTTTAAGCTTTGTGAGGTAAGACCAGAGCAGTATTTAATCAAGTTCTAATTTTGTCCCACTACTGGAGTAGAATCATTCAGAGTACTCCACCAGATACCATGTGATTTATGAGGTTTTGCCAATTCAGTTGGGGGGAAGAGCAAATATTATTGGCTAAGTTAGCTCCAGGTATTCATCCCTCTAATTTTGTTGAGTGGCTCCCCTCTCCCTTACCCATCCTGGCCCCAAGTAATTTCTTCAAACCCATACTAATCCTTTTAGTTGAAGACTTGAAAGGAATCCTAGGCAAATCTCAAGAGCTACTGTTCTGTGTACCTCTATTTAGTACCCTGCCCTGTGAATTTGTAGCTGTCTTGTCCCCCTTGAGTTTTCAGGTCTGTCTCTTAAACTCAAGGGAACCACAGGGCTCTATTTAGGTTCTCTCTCCCTGGCTGCAGCCTAGAAACTCTATACGAACAATAACCTGGGGCTTACTTCATTCTTTTCCCATTTCTCAGTGATCACAGTCTTGTGATACCTGCTTTCCAATGTCTGAAAACCATTGCTTTATATATTTTGTCCAGTTTTTTACTTGTTTAAGGCAAGAAAGTAAGTCCTGCTACTCCATGTTTGCTGGAAGCAGAAGTCTGTTTTTAAATATGGAACTATCTGCCTCGATCTTTTTAAGTTTGTTGGATATTATTTTGTTTGTATAATTTAGTACCTCCATACAGTGCTAAATATTCACACTCTCATATTTCAAACATACTGTTAACAACTAACCTGAGCTTGCATCAGCTAGGTTTATTTTTTAGACTTCAGACTGATGTTTCCTTAGAGGGCAGTCATGGGGAGATGTTGCACAAAAGGTACAAAGTTTCAGTTAGGTAGGATGAATAAGTTCTGCAGGTCTAGTGTACAGCATGGTAACTATATTGTATATTCGAAATTTGCTAATAGTAGATCTTAAATGTTCTCATCTCCCTTTCACTCACACACACACAATGTGAGGTTGTAGATATGTTAATTAGCTTGATAGTGATAATCATTTCACGATGTACACATATATCAAAACATCTTCACAATAGCCAAGATTTGGAATCAGCCTTCTATTCTCTATCTCCAAGAGTTCAATTGTTTTGATTTTTAGATCCCACAAATAAGTGAGAACATGCAATGTTTGTCTTTCTGTGCCTGGCTTATTTCACTTAACATAATAACCTCCAGTTCCATCCATGTTGTTGCAAATGACAGGATCTGATTCTTTTTATGGCTGAATAGTACTTCAGGGTGTATATGTTCCAAATTTTCTTTATCCATTCATCTGTTGACAGATACTTAGGTTGCTTCCAAATCTTAGCTATTGTAAACAGTGCTGCAATAAACATGGGAATGCAGATATCTCTTTGATATACTGATTTCCTTTCTTTTGAGTATATACCAAGCAGTGGAATTGCTGGATCATGTGGTAGCTCTATTTTTAGCTTTTTGAGGAACCTCCAAACTGTTCTCCATAGTGGTTGTACAAGTTTACATTCCCACCTACAGTGTACAAGGGTTCATCTTTCTGCACATCCTCACCAGCATTTGTTATTGCTTGTCTTTTGGATATAAGCCATTTTAACTGAGGTGAGATGATACCTCCTTCTACTTTTGATTTGCTTTTCTCTGATGATCAGTGATGTTGAGCACCTTTTTACATACCTGTTTTCCATTTGTATGTCTTCTTTTGAGAAATGTCTGTTCAGATCTTTTGCCTGCTTTTTAATCTGATTATTATACTTTTTTGTATAGAGTTGTTTGAGCTCCTTATGTATTCCGGTTATTAATCCCTTGTCAGATGGATAGTTTACAAACATTTTCTCCCATTCTGTGAGTTGTCTCTTCACCTCGTTGATTATATCCTTTGCTATGCAGAAGTTTTTTTAATACAGATAGGGTCTTGCTATGTTGCCCAGGCTTGTCTTGAAATCCTGGCCTCGAGCGATCCCTCCATCTCAGCCTCCCAAAGTGCTGGAATTACAGGCGTGAGCCACCATGCCTAGCCCCAGTATGCAGAAGCTTTTTAATTTCATGTGATCCCATTTGTCCATTTCTGCTTTGATTGTCTGTGCTTGTGGGGTATTATGCAAGAAATCTTTGCTCAGTCTAATGTCCTGGAGAGTTTCTCCAATGTTTTCTTGTAATAGTTCCAGAGTTTGAGGTCTTAGATTTCAGACTTTAATCCATTTTGATTTGTTTTTTGCATATAGCAAGAGGCAGGGGTCTAGTTTCATTCTTCTGCATATGGATATCCTGTTTTCCCACCACCATTTATTAAATCCTTTTCCCAATATATATTCTTGGAACCTTTGTCAAAAAATGAGTTCACTGTAGATGTATGATTGATTTCTGTGTTCTCTATTCTGTTTCATTAGTCTGTGTGACTGTTTTTATGCCAATATCATGCTGTTTTGGTTGCTATAGCTCTGTAGTAAAATTTGAAGTCAGATAATGTGATTCCTTCAGTTTTGTTCTTTTTCCTTAGAATAGCTTTGGCTGTTCTGGGTCTTTTGTGGTTCTATATAAATTTAAGGATTTTTTTTTCTACTTCTGTGAAGAATACTACTGGTATTTTGATAGGGATTACAATGAATCTGTAGATTGGTTTAGGTAGTATGAACATTTTAACAATCTTGATTCTTCTAATCCATGAATACGGAATATCTTTTCATTTTTTGGTGTCCTCTTCAATTTCTTTCATCAGTGTTTTATAGTTTTCATTTTAGAGATCTTCGACTTCTTTGATTAATTTCTGGGTATTTTGTTTTATTTGTAGCTATTGTAAATGGGATTACTTTTTCAGATTGTCCACTGTCAGCATATAAAAATGCTACAGATTTTTCATTCTGCTATAAAGACACGTGCACACGTAGGTTTATTGCAGCACTGCTCACAGTAGCGAAGTCTTGGAACCAACCCAAATGTCCATCAATGATAGACTGGATAAAGAAAATGTGGCACATATACACCATGGAATACTATGCAGCCATAAAACAGGATGAGTTCATGTCCTTTGCAGAGACATGGATGAAACTGGAAACCATCATTCTCAGCAAAGTAACACAAGAAGAGAAAACCAAACACCACATGTTCTCACTCAAAAGTGGGAGTTGAACAATGAGAACACATGGACACAGGGAGGGGAACATCACACACTGGGGCCTGTCGGGGGGTGGGGGGCTGGGGGAGGGATAGCATTAGGAGAAATACCTAATGTAAATGATGAGTTGATGGGTGCAGTAAACCAACATGGCACATGTATACCTATGTAACAAAGCTGCATGTTGTGCACATGTACCCCAGAACTTAAAGTATAATTAAAAAAATGCTACTGATTTTTGTACGTTGATTTTTGTATTCTGCAACTTTACTGAATTTATCAGTTCTAATAGTTTTTTGGTGGAGTGTTTAGGTTTTCATAAATATAATATCATATCATCTGTAAACAAGGATAATTTGACTCTTTCCTTTCCAATTTGGATGCCCTTTACTTCTTTCTCTTGTCTGATTGTTCCAGTTAGGGCTTCCAGTAATGTGTTGAATTACAGTGGTGAAAGTGGGCAACCTTGTTGTGTTTCAGATCTTAGAGGAAAAGCTTTCAGTTTTTCTCCATTCAATATGATACTGGCTGTGGGTCTGTCATATGTGGCTTTTATTATGTTGAGGTATGTTCTTTCTATACCCAGTTTTTGAGAGTTTTTATCATGAACAGATGTTGAATTTTATCAAATGCTTTTTCAGCCTCAATTGAAATGATCATGTGGTTTTTGACTTTCATTCTGTTGATATGATGTATCTCATTGACAAATTTGCTTATCTTGAACCATCTTTGCATCACTGGGCTAAATCCCACTTGGCCATGATGAATGATCTTTCTAATGTGTTGTTGAATTTGGTTTGCTGGTATTTTCTTGAGGATTTTTGTATCAATATTCATCAGTGATATTGGCCTGTAGTTTTCTTTTGTTTGATGTGTCTTTGTCTGGTTTTGGTATCAGGGTGACACTGGCCTTGTACAATGAATTTGGAAGTATTCCCTCCTCCTCTATTTGTCAGAACAGTTTGAGTAGGATTGGTATTAGTTCTTTTTTAGATATTTGGTAGAATTCAGCAGTTAGGCCATTGGGTCTGAGCTTTTCCTTGCTGGAAGGCTTTTTATTATGGCTTCAATCTTATTACTTGCTATTGGTCTCTTCAAGTTTTGGATTTCTTCATGGTTCAATTTTGGTAGGTTGTATGGTCTATGAAATTTATCCAATTATTCTAGATTTTTCAATTTATTGTCATATAGTTGCTCATAGTATCCACTAATGATCCTTTAAATTTCTGTGGTATCAGTTGTAATGTCTCCTTTTCCATCTTTAATTTTATTTATTTGGGTCATCTCTTTTTGTTGTCTTAGTTAGCCTGGCTAAATTTTGTCACTTTTATTTTTTTCAAAAAAACAACTTTTTGTTTCATTGATCTTTTGTATTGTCTTCTTCATTTTAATTTATTTCTGCTCTGATCTTTATTATTTCTTACCTTCTACTCATTTTGGGTTTGCTTTGCTCTTGCCTTTCTAGTTTTTTAAGATTCAGTATTAGGTTGCTTATTTGAAGTTTTTTTTCTTTTTGATGTAGGCACTTATAGCTCTACTAATATTGCTTTTGCTGTATCCCTTAGGCTTTAGTATGTTGTGTTTGTATTATTATTTGTCTCAAAAAATTTTGCAATTTCCTTTTTAATTTCTTTGTTGACTCACTGGTCATTCAGTAGCATATTGTTTAATTTCTATGTGTTTGTATAATTTCCAAATTTCTACTCATTATTGTTTTCTAGTTTTACTTCACTGTGATAAGAGAAGATGCTTGATATTACTTCAAGTTTTTTGAAAGAACACCTGGGAAATTCATCACAAAAAGATCATCACCTAGGCACATCGTCATCAGGTTATCCAAAGTTAAGATGAAGGAAACAATCTTCAGAGCTGTGAGACAGAAGCACCAGGTAAACTATAAAGGAAAACCTATTATATTAACAGCAGATTTCTCAGCAGAAACCCTACATGCCAGAAGGGATTGGAGCCCTATCTTCAGCCTCCGTAAACAAAACAATTATCAGCCAAGAATTTTGTATCCAGCAAAACTAAACATCATATATGGTGCTTAGCTATTTATTTTGTTATCTATTGTTGTTGCTCAAACTGTTCAAGCTTTGGCCATTGGGAACTCTTTCACATTGGCTCTTGTGTACTTTTGGCATGCCCTCATCCACTTTGTTTGGAGCACTTCCTCTTTCTGGCACCACAGGATGCTCCAGGCTCATCTTGTGTTTTCTTCTCTGCATTGGCCCTAGACTTAGTCATTTCTCCTAGGAGCCCTGGTTCTTTTTTTTTTTTTTTTTTTTTTGATGAATGGCCTTAGAAACCAAGATCTTGGTGATGGGTGTCCTCATTGCTACTGTGATGACACTGCTTCTACACATTCTAAATGAACAGAACTAGGAAATATATGTATGTGTACTACCACATGTATATACATATCCATAATTATGTTCCTATATGCATATATATTAAACTAAACATTAGTTCACTGACATTAAAAATGTATGAGGATATTGATGTAAAAAATTAAAATCATGCCTTATCTTCCCAATCTTCCATAATTGTTTTATTTATAGCAAAAACAAATGTAATGTCATTATTAAAAAACAAAATAAATATAAGTTCATACTAATATTTCTAACTTGAATCCAGAACTGTAGAATTTATTCTAGCCTTCTGCCTCACCACTTTGCTTATTTGTAACTACTTACTCTGGTACCATGACTCTTATAATCTACAATTTATTTACTTATTTGTTCAATCCTAGAATACATGTAAAATAATTTCAGAATTGCTATCCTGTAGCTCCGTAAGAAAGAAAAACTTTACAAATTATAGTATTAATTCATGATTCTTTTTGTCTTTCGTCTTGGAATAGCTAATTAAAACACTGTTTTTCCAAATTACTTTGGTCAGCTCCTTTTTTCCTCACCCTCTTGAATGAAGTTATGTCATACATTTGTAATACAGTTAGATTCATTTGTCACAGTCTGCATTCCATTCTGGGATCTCCTGACACCTTTATTGATTTTTTAAAATGTACACAAAGTGTACTCTGTATGGGTAGAGTCATGTATCCACCATCCTAGTACCATATAGGACAGTTCAATCACCCTAAAAATTTCCCTTTGTCCCACCCCAAGGGCTATTTTTTTTTTCAAGATGGAGTTTCACTCTTGTTGCCAGGCTGGAGTGCAGTGGTGTGATCTTGACTCACTGCAACCTCTGCCTCCTGGGTTCAAGCGATTCTCCTGCCTCAGCCTCCCGAGTAGCTGGGATTACAGGCATGTGACACCACGCCTGGCTAATTTTTTTTGTATTTTTAGTTGAGATAGGGTTTCACCACATTGGCCAGGCTGAACTTGAACTCCTGACCTCAGGTGATCTGCCTGCCTCGGCCTCCCAAAGTACTGGGATTACAGGCATGAGCCACCAGGCTTGGCCCCAAGGGCCATTTTGAAAGACTGGTTTACAAGTATGTAGAAACCATAACCCTGACCTACTGAAACTGCTGAGATCAGAGACAGCTGGGAAACAACACAATAGAAGAATGTAATTTCTTCTTTCTGGCTGCTTTCTAGAGGCTGAATGAGAAACCTGCAATGATTTCCTGAAGAAGCAGAAGAGACAGTGAATCTAGGAGACCTGGGTAGTCTCTCAAATCTTCAGCTGGACGCTTATCTTTGTTATATACTGTATTTCACTTGTTTAAGTGGCAAATGGTTGGGATTGTACGTCTTCCTTCTGGGAAACCATAAAGATGAAAAGGCTATTCATATAGTCTGGTGGGGAAGAAATCTCTCAATATTAAGAACATGACCTCATGACCTAATCTTGAAGCAGCCCTGTGGGAGACCAGTGAGGAGACCTATGCCTATGAATAGAGACCTTGCAATTGGCAATTAATGAAGTATGTGAAGCATTTTTTCTTATATGACACTAAATTCAACCGAAAACATTTCATTTGGTATTTTTGCATCTCTAAGCTATTAGTGAGATTGGTTTATAGGTTTCTTTCTTTTTTTGCTATTATTGGCAGACTTTGGTATAACGATGTTGCTCCTTTTGAAAAATGCATTAACCAGGCGTGGTGGCTCACGTCTGAAATTTCAGCACTTTGGGAGGCCGAGGCGGGTGGATCACCTGAGGTCAGGAGTTTGAGACCTGCCTGGCCAACATGGCAAAGCCCCGTCTCTACTAAAAATACAAAAATTAGCTGGGCGTGGTGGCACGTGCCTGAAATCCCAGCTACTCGGAAGGCTGAGGTAGGAGAATTGCTTGAACCTGGGAGGCAGAAGTTGCAGTGAGCAGAGATTGCACCATTGCACTCCAGCCTGGGCAACAAGAATGAAACTCCATATCAGAAGAAGAAGGAAAAAAAAATGCATTAGTTAGAATTCTGTAAAGATGACAAACTGGATATGAGTAGCAATTAAAATCTGATCCACTTCTGGGACTGATAGTTGGGGGCAAATGAGGCTTTGACTTTCTTGGGAATCCTAGCAGGGAGAACTTGGGTGGAGCTTTCTCATGGATAGACTGGACAAACCTTGGAAACCAGAGTTAGAGAACCCCAGGGAGAGAATTAGAATGAGATAGATACTGAAAAAAGCTCAGGCTACCAAGACATGAATCTTAAGTGAGAGAGAGGTGAATGACATTAGATCCCTTCAGGTGGGTTTGATTGTCTGGGCTTCCAAGAGGCAAAAGGGAGCTGAAAGGGTGGACTGTGTCCTCTCTGTATATACCTTATACCTCTGGGTATAAGGAACTGTGAGGAGAGCGGGCGGCAGGACATTTTCTCCTGAGGCCTTAGTGGGGTACTGGTATCCTGCCTGCTGCTATGGTGAGCTCATGACGGGTGAGGCCACCATGTCTTCCACCACTTTGGGGCCTACTTCCCCCGTTCTTTAATAACTGGACCTCAGTAGTCCCAAGTAGAACTGACTCATCTAATGGGTCCCAGAAGCTAGAGAAAGAAGGTCAATCGAAACAAGTATAACACGTGTCCAATAAAGCTTGTTCAAGATAAGCACTTGAGTAAAAAGATATGAACACTTAGAAATATGTACTAGGGTACAAAATATTTTCTGAGTCAGCATAATCTTCCAACTATCCAATGCAGTAGCTGGTTAGAAGAAAAACGTGGTCATTACTAGGACAGAACTTGGTGGCCTGCAAACTCATATGAAAGAAATACTTTAAAGCATAAGCTTTAAAGTATTTAAAAGAGCAAAAAGACAAAGATGAAAACCATGAGGAGCGTGTACAAAGTATTGGGGTAAATGTATGTATGAGTTTCTGTAGTGTATACCCAAGAGTAGAACTACTGGGTCTTAGGGTGTGTGTGTCTTCAACTTTGCCTAATATCCTAAACCATTCTCCAGAGAGATGGTGCCAGTTTGCACACCCATCAGCAGTGTACAAGAGTTACCTTTGCTACACAACATCTCCAACATTGGGCATTATCAGTCTTTTAAGTATTTGCCAATATGATACGTGTCTAGTGGTATACCATGGCATTAATTTGTATTCCTTCTTTAACAATGAGGTTGAACAGTTTTTCATATGTTTATTACCTACTTAGATTTCCTTGTTTTTTTGAAATGCATATTTTAGTGTTTTGCCTGTTTTTCTATTGAGTTATCTTTACCTACATATCAATATGAGGGTAATTCTTTATATATTCTGGATATGAGTACTTGGTCAATAAGTGTGTGGCAAATATATTCTCTCTGTGACATGTCTGTCTTTTTCTTAATTTTTATTTTATTTTTAAATTTTTAAATTAAAAAAATTTTGTTGAGATGCGGTCTCACTCTGCTGCTCAGGCTGGATTGCAGTAGTGTGATCATGGCTCACTACAGTGTGGTGTGTCTCTTGATGAATGAGTCTTTTGATGAATAAAATTTCTTAATTTTAATGTAGTCAAAGGTATCAATCTTTTGCTTTATAGTTACTACTTTTTGTGTCATGAGAAAACTCTTCCTGGTCCCACATCATGAAGATACTTTTCTCTATTGTATTCTAAAAAGCTTTAAAGTGTTGCCCACATTTAGTTTTATAACCCACCAGAGTGTTTATGTAAGGTGTGAGGTAGGGATCAGGTTGTTAGCCTCTTTCAAGCAGACAAATCTCACATAAGCAGTGATCTTTTATTATTTCCCCTTACATCTAATCAAGGACCTCAACTGAGCACTCTCTTGCACTTCTCCCCACTTCTATATTCTCATTAAATCAACATAGTTCAGATCTTATCTTTTTCTCACTTGGGATGGAGATTTCTCTGCCTCACTCAAACACCCATCATACATAATACCTACACATAATATAATACTCATCACTTTCTAAAATTCAGAATTCATTGTATTATCCCTCTTGCCAACCTTACCTATGTTTCCCATGGCCTTAAGGATAGAATTTTAGCATACTAGTTTGTCATCAACTTCTAGGAAGGCTGTGGTCTTTCCACATTTCTTGCCTTATATTCTCCTCTGTCCCTTTATAAACACAGTGCTCTGGCCTTTCTATTTTATCCAATGGCTTTGATCTTTCTTCTCTCATATTTATTTTTGAAGTATTGGTGCTTAGCATTGAGTAGGCATTCAATATATTTCTGTTAAAATAACAATTGAGTCCAACCTACACAAAGCATATGTTCTGGTTAGTGGCACATCATAAATGCTTAATAAATGTTTGCTTGTTGAATGAATGAATGACCATCTCTGCACTTAGTATCTATATCACTTATTTTGCTTACTAACATACCAAAATAAAGTGTCCTTTCCTATAATTTACATATGTATTTGTGAGATCAAGTCCTTGGGGCAATGAAACAATAAGTTACCGACAGTCATAGATAACACAGCAAAATGTTTTGTAGAGACAGCAAGCAAGATAGCAAACATGGGGCTGATTGTATAATATGAATAGTAAATATACGAAGTGCTTAAAAAGAGAGAGTACTGAGAGGTAGTGGCTATAGAAAAGGACTCCAAAAGGAGGTAGGTTTCAGCTGAATTTTGAAGGATGATGAGGCCTAAGGAATCCTGAACAGGGAAAAGAGCAAATGTAGAAGTGGGCTTTGGCATGGGATCTGGTGGGACATTCAGGTTGGTGGCCATGGCCCCTGCAATCTGACCTTGTGGCTTGGCACAAGAAGATTTTCTGGGCTGTTCTGGGATGGAGCCAATCCTGGGAGTTGATGGTGTGACATGAGCATGAACAAAGGTCCTGATATCATTAAAGCAGTATAGCATGGTGGTTAGGCACATGGACTCTAGAGTCAGACCTAAGCTCAAATTCCAGGTCTACTGCTGCCTAGCTATGTGTCCACAGGCAAGTTACTTACTGCTATGGACTAAATCGTGTCACCCCAAAATTCATATGTTGAGGCCCTATCCCCTAATGTGATGATATTTGGAGATGGGGCCTTTGGGAGGCAATTAAGTTTGGATGAAGTCACAAGTGTGGGGCCCTCATAATTGAGATTAGTGCGCATATGTGAAGAGACACCAGAGATCTTGCTTCCTTTCTCTCTGTCTTTTCCATGTAAGGACACAGTGAGAAGGCAGCCCTCTGCAACCCAGGGAGATGGCCCTCACCAGAACCCAACCATGTTGGTATCCTGATCTTGGACTTCCAGTCTCCAGGTCTATGAGAAAATAAATTTCTGTTGTGTAAGTCAGCCAGTCTATGATATTTTGTTATAGCAGCCTGAGCAGACTAAGATATATACCTTCTCTAAGCCTCAGTTTCCTCACCCATGAAAAAAATATAATATTTACCTTCAAGGGCTTATGTGGGGAGTAAATACAGGCAAAAAACAAACAAGCAAATAAACAAAAGTCAGAATGGTTCCTGGCACACAGTAAATACTCAACAAATCTGCTATGAGAGGTTAGGTGAAATTACTGTTAGGGACTAGAAATAGGGGGCAGGGTGGATATCCAGGAATTATAGTGAATGCAGGGTACCCTCTTTAGCATCAGAAATTCTGCAAAGGAGACTAAATCAATCTCCTCGGTCTCCATGGCATGGGGAGTAATCGGTAGTTTTTATTCCATACCCATCATTAATGATCCCTTCTTGAGTGCCATAGGACAGCTAAGAGACAAATGGATAAGACAGGGTCATCCATGAAGACGTTCTGTCTTAGTCCCTTTGTGTTGTTATAAAGGAATGCCTGAGGCTGGGTAATTTATAAAGGAAAGAGGTCTATTTGGCTCACAGTTCCGTAGGCTGTACAAGAAGCATGGCACCAGCATCTGTATCTGGTGAGGGCCTCAGGAAGCTTCCACTCATGGTGGAAGGTGAAGGGGAACGAGAATCACATGGCAAAAGAGAGGGAGGAAGAAATGAGAGAAGAAGGGAGGAGGTGCCAGGCTCTTTTTAACAACCAGCTCTTATGAGAACTAATAGAGTGAGAATTCATTCATTACCACAAGGATGGTACCAAGGCTTTCCTGAGGGATCCACCCCTGTGACCCAAACACCTCCCACCAGGCCCTACCCCTAACACTAGTAATCAAATTTCAAGATTTGGAGGGGAAAAATATCCAAACTATATTAGGTTGGTTGAAACTCCACCCATGGTGTCCAAGTCATTGACACTAGACTTGTCAGGCTACAGGCTGAAGAAACTCAGCCAAGCACAAAATTTTAATTAAAAATTAAAAATTTGAGCCCAATCACAGCTCCCATTGCCATCGCGTTTTACTGCCACCAGACTCAGATGCCTTTCGACTGTTAGAAGAACTGGACAGCTTACTTGATTGGGACAAATCAGGACAGCTTCTTTGACGCTCTAAATTTATCTATGAGCTGGACCTCTGGACATGAGACCATGCCCCCAGTGTTCTGTTGCTCTTGATGGACTCAGACTTAACTGCCATGGTTTTCCCCCTGGAGAAATGGATTCTTCAGTAAAACAGCGGTGTGCATAAGTCACACAAAGACCTTTACAAGAACATTTGTAACAGCTCATTTTTTAAATTCTTTAAACAATTTTTTATTTTTAATTTTCATGGGTAGATGTATATATTTGTGGAGTTCATGAGATATTTTGATACAGGCATACAATGCATAATAATCACATCAGGGTAAATGGGGTACCCATCACCTCAAGCATTTATCCTTTCTTTGTGTTACAAACAATCCAATTATACCATTTTAGTTATTTTAAAATGTACAATAAATTATTGTTGACTATAGCTACCCTGTTGTGTTATCAAATAGTAGGTCTTATTCATTCTAACTATATTTTGTATCCATTAAACATCCTCACTTCCCCTCCCCAAACCACTACCCTTCTCCACCTCTGGTAACCATCCTTCTACTCTCTGTCTCCACGAGTTCAATTGTTTTAATTTTTAGATCCCACAACTAAGTGAGAATATGCGATGTTTGTCTTTCTGTGCCTGGCTTATTTGACCTAGCATAATGACCTCCAGTTCCACCCATGTTGTTGCAGATGACAGGATCTCATTCTTTTTGATGGCTGAATAGTACTCTGTTGTGTATATATGTACCACATTTTCTTTATCCATTTGTCTGTTGATTGATCAATAATAGGTCTAAACTGGGAACAACCCAAATGTTCTGGAATGGCTGAATAGATAAGCAATATCTGATATCTCCATACGACAGAATTCTACTCAGCAAGAAAAAGGAACAAAGTACAGATACTTTGTTTTGAGGATAAACCTCAAAAACATGCTAAGTGAAAGAAGCTAGATCCAAACGAGTACATACTGTATGATTCCATTTATGTGAAGTTCAAGAACAGGCAAAACTAATCCGTAGCACGAGAATCCAGAATTACTGTTACCTTTGTTGGAGATGAGACGGGACACAATATTGATTGGGAAGTTGCATGGAAGACATTTCTTGATGAATGGAAATGTTCTATATCTTAATTATGTGTGTGTGCATGTGTGTATATATATATATGTATATGTACGTGTGTGTGTATGAAAAATTCATCAGACTATATACTGAAGAAGTACACCTGTTATGGTGTCTAATTTATACCTCAATTAAAAGGAGAAGAAAAGAAAGAACAGGAGTAGGAAGTGGGAAATTAAGCCATCAATAAACCCAACAAAGCACAAAACAAGGCTAGCAGGATCTGCCATGCAGGCTTATCCTCTGCAGTGGGGAGAGAGGCAGCTGTAGTGTGGCGCTCCTGTGAATGGAGCCAGTGTTCTGGGCTCAGAGGCCTTGCTTGGCCGCTTCCTGCTGGGGCCTGTTGCAGAGTTCGCCCAAGGTTGGTGGGAGGTCGGCTTGACTTGATCTTGTGGCAGGATTGGCTCTAACAGGCCACAGGCTCCTCAGCCACCAGAAACGGTTATCAGACAGTCTTTCTGGGAAGACAGATAATTTTGTAAAAATTACAGGAGCTTTTGCCAACTGCATTTCGGCCTCTTAACTTTCTGGCAGCTGCTTCAGGAGCATCACAGAGCTGGCTGCAACAGTTTCCAGAGCACAACAGAGTGGGCATTAATCCCACAGATTTGCTGCCAAACAGGGAGGAAAAATGGCAACTTAAAAAAAGACAAAGAAATAGTAGTTGGAGGCTGAGATTGCTTTATGAAGGGCCAGAATATCTCCCAAAACCACAGCTGAGTTCTGTATTGGGTGCAGTGTCCTATTCTCAGAGGACTTGGCTCTTCTGATTTTCTAAACCATAGATGAGGAAGAAATTATTGTGAACACAGCTCTCGATTTTTCTCCCCTCCCCTTTCCTCTATCCTGCCACATTCCTAGCTCCCACTAACACTGTTATGTTGCTTGGTTGCTCCGTCTACAGTGAGCTACATGTTCAATGAGCAGACATCATTTGTTCCCTTTCATTCAGCCTAGAGTCGTCCCTGCTTCTGTTTGATTCCTCCTGTTGGTCCTGATGGTGTGACGGCAAGTCGGATTTCTCTTTCCCTCTGTTTTTTCCTCCTTCTCTCCCATTTCATGTATTCAACATGTATTTTTCATGCATCTATCCATGAAAAGCTCTATTGTGGACATCTGTGTGGACAATTACTCTTAATAGAACAGTAAGCAAAAGTTGTCCATATGCAACCTAAACAAAAATTACTTATATATTATATCAGTCTTGCCCCCTCCTCCTTTTCTATGAATACGCGAAGGTGATATAAACTCTAGTTCCCCATACAATTTGATATGGTTAGGCTGTGTCTCCACTCAAATTTCATCTTGAATTGTAGCTCCCATAATTTCCACGTGTTGTGGGAGGGACCTGGTGGGAGATAATTGAATCATGGGGGCGGTTTCCCCCATACTGTTCTCATGGTAGTGAATAAACCTCATGAGATCTGATGATTTTATAAGGCGTTTCCCCTTTCATTTGGCTCTCATTCTCTTGTCTGCCACCATGTAAGACATGCCTTTTGCCTTCAGCCGTGATTGTGAGGCCTCTCCAGCCACGTGGAACTGTGAGTCCATTAAACCTCTTTTTCTTTATAAATTACCCAGTCTCAGGTATGTCTTTATCAGCAGAGTGAAAATGGACTAATAATACATAAGTCATGACTCTAAGAAGCAGCACACTATCAAATGGAAATCCAGGAAAAGCAAGCTGCAGATTTAAGACTGAAGCAAGTAAAACAAAATGAATGATCAATGTGAAAATCATTTTTTCCAGCTTTCATTGTTAGTTACCCAGTTTCTGAAATTTTTCTGAAACTTTGTGTTGTTGAGTTTTTTTTTAGTTCCTGGGACTTGAAAATAAATGTCAAAACTGGTTCAGACTTTTTTTTTCATATTTGGCCATTATGAAGGCATGCACAACAATTCTATCAGGTTTTATCTCAGTTTGAAAAAAACAGTAATATTGCTGCCTTAGATGAAGTCTGTCTCAATGTCAAGGCTAAGGCCTTGGTCAAGTCTTCATTGGCCAAACTGTCGCGGGTATGGCTGCTTTTTTCTCACAATGGAGAAATTCCCACGCTTCAAAAATGTCTTTTTTTTTTCATAATAAAAGCAATACACCTGGATGATTTTCATTGTTTTCTTAGACCATGTTGATATTTTTATGTAATAAACACATTAATATTATTAATATATAATAAACAAAAAATATTTTTTGGCTGGGTGCGGTGGCTCATGTCTGTAATCCCAGAACTTTGGGAGGTTGCAGTGGGAGGATCATGTGAGTCCAGAAGTACAAGACCAGACCAGTCAACAAAGCAATACCTTGTCTCTTCTCTCTCTCTCTCTCTCTCTCTATATATATATATTTATATATATATTTGTATATATATTTATATATATTTGTATAGATATTTATATATATTTATATATTTGTATATATATTTATGTATATTTGTATATATATTTATATATTTATATATATTTGTATATATTTATATATATATTTATATATATTTATATATATTTATATATATTTATATATATTTATATATTTATATATATTTATATATATTTATATATATACATACACACACACACACATATATAATATGCTCCAAAAGAATACTTGTTAAAGACAGAAGAGTAAAAATAATTTTTAAAGAATCAAAAGCCACATGATCTAAATCCAACCACTGTTAATATTTTGGTATCTTTACTTCCAGTCTTATTTCTGTGCAAAACTATTTATTGAAAAAAAAGAAGCCAAATACAAGAAACAAAAACAAAAAGAGCTTGACATCTGTAGAACATTTTGTGACCTGTTGGTTTCATTTAGCATTTGATCATAAGCATTTTCTTATTGCATTATAACTTCTCTATAAGAAGTATTTTAATTTAGTTGTATATATAATTGTGTGGATACCACTATAATTACTTAGCCATTTCTCCACTCTTGGGTATGTAAATTTTATACAACTCTTTGTTATCTAAAATAATGATGTAATTATAATTTCAATGCATAGATCTCCTGTTTATTTTATTTGAAAAATTTTTAGTGTTGCATTTACAAACTTTTTTAGCAAAGTTATAGATAATATATAGTCTGGAGAGACATACAGATCTGCAGTGTTTGTTACAAAACCCAGCAATCTCTCATCTCTCCTTCACCATTTGCCTTGCCACACGGCATCTTTTAGCTAATTACGTTGCATACTTACTGCCACTTTTCTAAATAACGGGTTTGAATGGAAACTTCTCAATTTTTTTCCATTGTAGGCATTGTCTATTGAATCTCCCCGTGGAAGATGATTTGCTTTGCTTTATTTTTCTTCTTCCTGGCCCCCTCTTCCCACGCACATCCTTCCCATACTCCCAATATCAATATATCATTATTTGGTTAAATCCGTATTTTTTGTTTAAATAACTATAGTTATGTCAACACCATTCAAAGCTGGGCCATGAGGTCTACAAGGCCCACTTTTTCTTTCCTGCATATATTTTTGTTTCTCAGAAGTTCTTAATTGTGTTGTTAGTGCCTTACTTGGTTTTCTATGTATTTATCATGAGTTCAAATCCAAATTCTTCACTAGTTGTCTAAATCTTCTCTCAAAAAAGTCAGACATAGGTCAGGCATAGTTCATGCCTATAATCACAGCACTTTGGAAGGCTGATGTGGGAGGATTGCTTGAGGCCAGCCCGGGCAACAGAGCAAGACCGCATCTCTACGAAAAATTAAAAAATTAGTTGGGCCTGATGGTGTGTACCTGTGGTCCCAGCTACTCAGGAGGCTGAGGCGGGAGGATCCTTTGAGCCTAAGAGTTTGAGGTTACAGTGAGCTATGATCACACCACTGTACTTTAGCATGGGAGGTAGAGCTAGACTAGACCCTGTCTCTATAGCAAACAAAGAAACAAATAAACAAGCCTTCAGATATATTGGGTTTTTAACGGTTTCATCTTTCTGAAGGAATGGCTCTTGAAGCCTTCTGACCTGCTCCCCTGTGGATGGGGTGGTCCCATGCCTGGTACACAGCTGTCTCCTAGGATCCCATTCCCCTCTCTCCTGTGTTGGAGCCCTTGTTTCCTACAACTCAGGTCTCCTTTATCTTGGTCTACTGCACACTTTTTTTTTAAATTTTTTTTTATTTTGAGACAGAGTTTCACTCTTGTTGCCTATGCTGGGGTGTAATGGCGTGATCTCAGCTCACTGCAACCTCCCCCTCCCGAGTTCAAGTGATTGCCTTGCCTCAGCCTCCTGAGTAGGTGGGATTACAGGCATGCACCACCACGCCCAGCTAATTTTGTATTTTTCGTAGAGATGGGGTTTTCTCCATGTTGGTCAGGTTGGTGTCGAACTCCCAACCTCAGGTGATCCGCCTGCCTCGGCCTCCCAAAGTGTTGGGATTACAGGCATGAGTCACCTCACCTGGCCTACTGCACTCTTTGGATAAAGCATATCTTCCAATATCCTTAGCAATCCTTCCTAAGACAGGAGGCTTGAAAACAAAAATATTTGCGAACTTAGATGTCTGAAATTGATAGTTAGCATAGATATAAAATTGATTGATAGTTTGCTTGGAAAATAAATTCAAGGTTGAAAATAATTTTCCTTCAGAATTTTGAAGTCATTGTCTTCTGGCTTCTGGTGTTTTTGACACCCCTCCAGTCCCCGCCATATCTATTGTGATGGGCATTCCAAAAGTCCTTCCAATGGAAACACTAATGGCCTTTAATTATGGGAAATCAAATTTTCTTGTTGATTATTTCCTTCTGTGTGTGTGTCTGTACGTTTGTATCTCTGTGTTTATGTGTGTCTGTGCATGTCTTTGATGTTTATGTGTCTTTGTGTGTGTGCCTCTCACTTTGTGGTGTCTGTGTTCATGTACACATCTGTGTCTGTGTGTGTCACTGTGTTTGTGTTTGTCACTGTGTGAGTGTGTTTGGAGTTCCTACTATTTGGACTAATTCTGTAATTATTTTTTTTCCTCTTGCTTTTAGACTGACTTTTTGCTCTACTTTCTGGGAGTTTTCCCGCTGGTCAAACATGGGAAAATTTGGAGCATCGAAATAAATGGTAAGAATATATTATAATCCATCAAGTAAAATAAGAATCCGCTACTCCATACTTATATAAATGTATTAATAAATAACTAAGTAAGGGAAAGGAAAAGTTTTTTTTTAAAAAAAGAATGTCGACTAATAAATGTAGAAGGAGTAATAGAATTAGAAAAGCACCATTTTGCAACATCATAGTAATAATTGATTCAGGCAAGAATCATCAATGATGTTAAAATGAATGGGTAGAAGTTTGATGAATACAGGATATTTACAGAGTCTCAAAGTATTTTCTCTTCAGCTATGTATTAACTTTAAGTGGAGAAACCTAGCAGACCTCAGCTTAACCAAGTGAACATCACCAAAAACGGGACAAACTGACCTCAAATATCTTCTGTTAGGACTGAGAAACTATTCTAGATTAAAGAGAGAGAGACTAGAGAGACACAATAATTAAATGTAATATGTGATCCTGGATTGGATCCTGGGCCAGGAAAAAACAATTTCTATGAAAGACATTATTGGTGAAATTGCCAAAATTTAAATAAGGGCTTGTTAAATTAAGTTTAGTCTAAAGCTGCCTCCTTACGTAGTTTATGTTCGCTCTGTCGCCCAGGCTGGAGTGCAGTGGCACAATCTCGGCTCACTGCAACTTCCACCTCTAGGGATGAAGCCATCCTCCTGCCTCAGCCTCCCAAGTAGCTGGGACTACAGGCATGTGCCACCACACCCAGCTAATTTTTGTATTTTTAGTAGAGATGGGGTTTTGCCCTGCTGGCCAAGCTGGTCTCGAACTCCTGGCCTCAAGTGATCTGCCTGCCTTGGCCTCCCAAAGTACTGGGATTACAGGCATGAGCCACCACACCCAGCAATTTAGGTTTTGCCTAAAGGTTTCTCTCTACACAGTGAACTGTAACCTAACTGGATGTATAAACAGACTGTAAAGTACTCTTGTAACAAGTAGCCCGCGTTTCAACCAGTCACAGCAGCTGAGTTTCAGCCAATCACAGGTGGCCAACTGTTTAAGCCTATGCAAATAAGGAAAACACTGAGCTGTAACCAATCCAGTTGTTTCTGTATCTCACTTCTGTTTTCTCTACCACACTTTCCTTTTTCTGTCCATAAATGTTATCCAACCATATGGCAACCCTGGAGCTGCTCTGAACCTATTCTGGTTCTGGTGCTGCCTGATTCTCAAATTGTTGTTTGCTCAGTTAAACTCTATGAAATTTAATTTGTCTAAAATTTATCTTTCAACAGGCTGTAGTTAGATAATAGCATTGTATCGATATTCATCTCCTGATTCTGATAATCATACTGGTTAGGTAAGACTATATTTGGTTTTTAGGATATATACTCTGAAGTATTTAGGCGCACGTCTGTCACTTCTCTAAAATGGCTCAGAAAAAAATGGTGGGAGTTGGGCAGGGTGGTCGGGGGAGAGCATGAGGAGGAACATACATGGAGGGAGAGCGAGATGGAGGAGGGGAGGGAATGATAAAACAAACACAAGAAAGAAGCAAACAATTGAGAATATGGATTTGTATTTTTCCTTCAACTTTTCTAAAGGCCTGAAATTATTTCGAAATAATGTTAGAGCGGGGAAAAAACCCCAGAAAATAAAAGGAGTGGGAAATTAAAAAGATGACTGGGTGCTCTGGACAGCCAGTGGGGTTTGCTAGCTGTGACCTTCCCCGTGAGGACCTGGCTGGGTAGGAGGGGTGGTTGAGGGGCTTCTGATGACAGGTCTTTTGCTCTTTACCCTGGGAGCTCTCTCTTCCGTTCTCCTGCCTGGAGGTGAAGGCCCGGCTGCCAGTGCAGGTGAAGATGGGGAGCCCACAGCCAATGTGCACACAAGTCCTTGATCCCCTAGTTTTCAGTGTGACTTGCTACCCCGATATCTCCTTATTATCCCTGAAGACCTTTGATTGACTCTCTCTAGGAAAGGAGCCTCCAATCTTTTGTTGGTCTTGGAGGACCATTACCTGGCTAGGAGGAGTAGGGAGATCGAACCGGATCCAACTGCTTAGAACAGCCTTTTGAACTTCATCCATATCTCAGCTACCTCTTCCCCCTCATTTCCTGAGGGATCTAGTGCCATTAATTCCTTAACCTTTTGAGGGATTTTGTGGTATAAATCAGGTTGGTTCTCAGCATTCTTTGCTGCCAGTTTAGGATTTAGTTTTTTTTGGTCCTGCTAAGTTATTTGCTTTCCAGCTTTCAAAATTGTGTTTCTATTTTTCTCCTCTCTCATTTTCTCCTGTCTTGTAGTTTATGCCTATTAAAAATTCCACTTACTTTCATTTTAGTAGGGGTTACAAGTGTTCAATCCATGATTTTTAACAGCCAGTCTGTGCATAAATCTCTCTGCATTCTTGATGACTTCCTTTGGATAGCATCCCAGAAGTGGAATTACTGGGTAGAGTGTGCCATCCTTTTTGAGGCTCTTGATGAACTTTGCCAAATTGCTTTTCAATAGGATTATATTCTCACCAAGTTTCCATGACTTGCCTCTTTTCCTGAATTTTTGCCTGCCTTGCATAGGATCCCTTACACAAATGAAATATTAAAATATTTGTTATTTTGACAAGAGGAATATGAACTCAGCTTGGCACAAGTCTCTTTAAAGGATGATTTTTTTAGAGAGAAGCTCCAGGTATGGGCAGGAGGCAGAAAGTCGGATTCTGCTAAATGGGCCGAGGTGGGGTGTGGGGTGAGTTTCAACTCATTCTCGGTGTCCTGTCTACAAGAGGCACTGTGGTCTGTGTGTAGAAGGGAAGGAATTGGAAGTGAGCATGTGGAAGGCCCAGGTCTCTGTTGCTTTCCAGGGTGGTAGGGGTAGTCCTGGTTCTAGCATGGGCATATTCACTTGGGCAAATTAAATAAAAGAAAGGGAGAGAAAGAGCAATAACAGTGAAAACAAGGCAGTGATGAATCTACTCAAGGAGCATTACCCTAGAATAAGACCTAAATGGGAGCCTGGAATCTTCCGTTTAATCCTACTCAATTTCTATGTGTTGTCGGGACCATCTTGTCACACAGGTAATGCTTTAGTGTTTTGAGATATGCATTTGGTTTTATACAGCATGGCCCAGATATACAAGTCAACCTCTTCCGCTTCATACACTGATTTTTTTTTTAATTTTTATTTTGGAATAATTTTAGACTTACAAAAAAGTTCCAGAATAGTATACAGAGTTCCTTTATACCCTTCACTCAACTTCTCCTGTTTTTTTTTTTTTTTTTTTTTTTGATTCAAATAGAGATGGGGTTTTGTTATGCTGTCCAGGCTGGTCTTGAATTTCTGGGCTCAGGGGATCCTCCTGCCTCGGCCTCTCAAAATGTTGGGATTACAGGCATGAGCCACTGCTCCCGGCCAACTTCCCTTCATCTTAACACCTTACATAATCATAGTACAATGATTGAAACTAAGAAATTAACACTGATAAAATGCTATTTACTAATCTATAGACTTTATTCAAATTTCACCAGTTGTCCCACTGAGAAAGAGAAAAGCAGCTCATGCCAGCTGGGAACTGACTTGGCATTATCAGTTAGGCCTTACCCTCGGTGTCACTCAGAGCTGGCTTGGCCCTTCTAGCTTGGCCTTTGTGGTCTCTTTGAACATAAACAATTTCTCAGAACGCCATCAAACAAAGCTGCTCTGTGACCAAGATAGATCAAGACAAAACAAGGCCACTCTGTACTCTTGTCTGAACACAACAATGTGAACATTGTTCAAACAGAAATTACCGAAACATCCCCTTATCCTGGTTAGTATGAGAATAGGAGTGACTGCTGTGACTTTACTAATTAGAGCTTTAGCCATGCTTCACTTCCCCTGTCCTATAGATAAGATTTATTGATATATTCAAGCATAGAATTACCCACACTCCCTGACAGCATCCAATCCAGAGCATTACAAATGAGCAGATATATAAATGATTTATTTATTTATTTATTTATTTTTTGAGACGGGGTCTCACTGTCACCCAGGCTGGAGTGCAGTGGCATGATCTTGGCTCACTGCAACCTCTGCCTCCTGGGTTCAAACAATTCTCCTGCCTTAGCCTCCTGAGTAGCTGGGATTACAGGCTGGCGCCACCATGCCCGGGTACTTTTTGTATTTTTAGTAGAGATGGGGTTTCGTCTTATTGGGCAGCCTGGTCTTGAACTCCTAACCTCAAGTGATCCACCTGCCTCGGCCTCCCAAAGTGCTGGGATTAAAGGTGTGAGCCACTGTGCCTGGCCTAAATGATTTCTTATATCCCCTTCTTTTTTATATGAAAGGTAACATCCTGTAAATACGCTTTCGCGTTTTGCTTTTCTCCCCCTCACTTAGCACTGTATCCTGCAATTCATTCCCTATCAGGTCATAGAGCTTTTCCTCATTCATTTGTACAGCTGCACAGCCCTCCATTTTGTAGATGAACCGTAGTTTTTTCAACCACTCTCCTATGTACAGCCATATAGGTTGGTCTCAATATTTTGCAGTTACAATGAATAACTTTGCTTATTCATTGCAAATATTTGCTAATTCATTACTCAATTGAAATGAACACCATGGCAATAAACAACTTTGAAGCACTGACTTTTGAAGAGGGACTGGTGCGGGATCTGAAGGCACACATGTCTGCTTCCAGAGCCAATGCTCCCTCTGCAATGGCACACTCCCTCTAGAGTCATTGTCCAGGACTGACACTATTCCCTGGTCACTTGACTGGGACAGGAGTGTTCCTGTCTCCTTATTTGATTCTAAAAGAGCTGTAATGGGTGGGCCACTTGCACAGGCTGCCTAGCCTACCTTTGCTGGTCGGTTACTTTGTTACCTTTTTTTCATTTTTTATTTTTAGAGATAAGGTCTTGTTCTGTCACCCAGGCTCTAGGCTGGAGTGCAGTGGTGCAGTCACAGCTTATTGCAGTGTCAGCCTCCCAGGCTCAAGGGATCCTCCTGCTTCAGCCTCCCGAGGAGCTGGGATTTCAGGCACATGCACCACCACGCCTTGCTAATTTTTTTTTTTTTTTTTTGGTAGAGATAGGGTCTCACTATAGTACCCAGGCTGGTCTCAAACTCTGGGCTCAAGTGATTCCCCCGCCGTGGCCTCCCAAAGTGCTAGGATTATGGGTGTGAGCCACCATGCCTGGCCTAAGCTGCCTTTTTTTTTTTCTAAATTATACTTTAAGTTCTGGGATACATGTGCAGAATGTGCAGGTTTGTTACATAGGTATACATGTGCCGTGGTGGTTTGCTGCACCTAAGTTGCCTTTTTGAAGGGTCATTATATCTGCAAATGCCATGGCCCCTTCCTGTGTGTTGACCCTTCCACACAGCCCACGACCGTCTTTCAGCAATGTCATAAAGAGAGGCAGACATGGGCGGGTGCTATGGCTTACATCTGTAATTCCAATACTTAGGGAGACCAAGGCAAGAAGATTGCTTCAGCCAAAGAATTTGAGACCAGTCTGGGAAATAGAGTGAGACCCTGTTGCCTCTACAAAAAAATTAAAAAAAATTAGCCAGGCATGGTGCCACCACTGCACTCCAGCCTGGACAAAGCCCTGTCTCAAAAAAAAAAAAAAAAAAAAGAGTGTGGACAGAGCAGAGAGTATACTTGTGTGCATGTGAGCATGTGAGCTCATCTGTGCCAATACATGTGAGCAACAGGCCCCAAGGTGGGCAGAAAAGTCACATCATCATGAACTGGCAGTGAGGCTGTGGTTTTCAACGGGCCAAACTGCATTCCTCGTTTCTCTTCACGTACTGAGCATGGATGGACTTCTTCAGGCCCCCAACATTACCTGCTTAAAGAGGATCCCCTTCTGAGCCTGGCTGAGGGCTGGGCTGGGGAGCTAAGGTTAGTGGCTGCCGTTCATGATCCACCCAGAATTTGGCTGAGGGAGGGAAGAAAAATGGCCCCAGTCAGACTGTCTAGCAGCCTGAGGCTTCCTGGTGGCTCCTCTGAGCGGAAGTAGAGGCTTGGGGTGGGGACCAGAGTCCCTCTCAAGATGCTGCTGCGCTTGCCTTGGCTGGGCCAGGAACCCTTTCTGCCGGGGGAGACCCTCTGCTCTTTCCCTACATTTGCCTTCAAATATCGACCTCCCGTGTGTGCCGGGCTCTTGAGGGACATTATGTTATTTACACAGGATAATGACTCAGAAAGGATAAATCTTTTTCTCCACGTTTTATGGATGGGTAAATGGAGGCTCAGAAAGACTAAGTAACCTGCCCAAAATTACACAGTAACAAGCAGTCATGATTTGATACTAGGTCTGTCTGATTCCAGAGCTCTAGATCTTTCCAAAAAAGACCACACATCTAACAAAGTATTTATTTTAACTCCAGAAGAAATGTTCAGGCTCATGGAATCACTTATAGGCAGAAGTCAGATGCTACAGGGGAGGACTGGGAAAGCAGGAGACCTAAAAATTGTCATTTCGTGCAAATCACTGAAATCACTTTCCTTGTTTGAAAAGATCTTGCCTGCAGGGCTGTGGTTTGGCTCTCCTGATGGCTGCAGCTGGTGGAGTCTGTTTTCAAAGGTCAGTTCCTTTGCCCCATGGTGGTTGTTATTTTTATTTAATTTTAATTTTTTTTTTTTTTTGAGATGAAGTCTCACTCTGTCGCCCAGGCTGGAGTGCAGTGGCGCAATCTCACCGTAGCCTCCGCCTCCCGGGTTCAAGTGATTCTCATGTCTCAGCCTCCTGAGTAGCTGGGATTACAGGCAGGTGCCACCACGCCTGGCTAATTTTTGTATTTTTAGTAGAGGCAGGGCTTCACCATGTTGGCCAGCCTGGTCATGAACTCCGGACCTCAGGTGATCCTCCTGCCTCAGCCTCCCAAAATGCTGGGATTACAGGCGTGAGCCACCATGCTCGGCCTAAATATTTTATATATTGCTGCTAGTCCCACACCTACTCCCCTGGGATGTGGAGGTCAAATGAGACCCCAGCAAATGCTGAGAACACTCTATGCCAAGAGTAGGGAGAGTTAGTATTTACAGGCACCCAGGGTCAGCTTTGTGGACCTGCAACCAATGCAATCACAGGCGGCTTGAGCTTGGTTTAATGTTCTGCTGTCTTGTCTTGCGATTCTTAATAATTGTTGGACAAGGGACCTCACGCTTTCATTTTGCACCAGGTGCCACAAATTACGTAGCCTGTCCTGCAGGCTTAAAGACAATGGCTGACATAATTCAGAAAAATACCCTAACGCCTCGAATTAAATTCCAGGGGACTGAGAATACACAACACAAAATTTCGTTCTACCTGAAGTCACTGGAGTGTTGATTCTCCTGTCTCCTGGCTATTGAAGGGAAGGCACAGTTCCTGAGGAAGTGGTTCTATCCCATGTAAGGCCAGTATGGTGTATGAAGTACTCCAAGTGAAAACGGCTAAAGAACTCAGTCATTATCCTCAGCAAGAAATTTCCCAGCATCTGCTCTGGTTGCTATGGGGAACACTTGAGGCCAGGAGTTTGAGACCAGCCTGGCCAACATGTTGAAACCCCATCTCTACTTAAAACAAAAAACAAAAAACACAAAAACAAAAATTAGCCGGAAGTGGTGGCACATACCTGTAACCCCAGCTACTCAGGAGGCTGAGGCATGAGAATCGCTTGAACCTAGGAGGCAGAGGCTACTATGAGCCGAGATCGTGCCACTGCACTCCAGCCTTAGCAACAGAGTGAGACCCTGTCTCACAAAAAAAAAAAAAAGAAAAAGAAAAAAGAAAAGAAAGAAAAAAAGAATGCAGAGGAAGCAGGATGGGCAGAGGGACATTAAACTGTGAGGCAGGCTCATGAGTCTTGATCAGCTGGGTGGGGAGTTCTGGAAGGAGAATTGCCTATTAGAGTTGTTGCTCAATGGGCCAAAATTGCAGGGCCTTCGCACCTCTCCATGCCTAGTCACTGGGTCTAGATATGCCCTAGGAAGGGTGTGACCTCGAGTGAAGCCACTCTGTGTGGCTGAGGCAGAGCCCAAAGGACCTGATGGCTTAATGCTGTGTGCCAACCACGCCACGCTGGGAAGAGCATTGTTTCTTGAAAGGAGAGCTGGGTGGCTCAGCTCTGTGTCCACCACAGGGTGGGTGGGGGAGGGTTAGCCGGTGGGTGGGGGAGGGTTAGCCGGTGGGTGGGGGAGGGTTAGCCGGTGGGTGGGGGAGGGTTAGCAGGTGGCTGGGGGGAGGCGGGAAAATGTTCCCTGAAGGCAGCTGAGTGGGGCCTGTGGTCTTCAGGCATGTTGACAAGAACATCTGCTCTGTCGTGAAGGTGTATGAGAAAAGGACTCTGTGATCTCCTGAACCTAGGAAAAGCCACTAGCTGGGGAACTATTTCTAGGCCACTCCTAAGCATATGCAGGGCCTGCCTGACATCTGCCCTGCTCCTTAGCACTCAGCTTGTATTAGCCCATTTTGTATTATTATAAAGAAATACTTGAGGCTGGGTAATTGATAAAGAAAAGAGCTTTATTTTGGTTTATGGTTCTGCAGGCGGTACAGGAAGTGTGGGGCTGGCATCTGCTTCTGGTAAGGGCTTCAGGAAGCTTCCAATCATGGTGGAAGGCGAAGGGGGAGCAGGTGTGTCACATGGTGAGAGCAGGAGTGAGAGGGAGAGTTGGGGGAGGGACGTGCCACACTCTTTTAAACAACCACATCTTGAGTGAGCTCAGCAAGAACTCACTCATCACTTCCGGGAGGGCACCAAGTCATTCATGAGGCAACTTCCCCCATCACCCAATCACTTCCCACCAGGCCCCACCTCCAATGCTGGGGATCACATTTCAACATGAGATTTGGAGGGGACAAACATCCAAACCATATCACAGCTTACACTGTGGATGTGAACACAGCTGTACACATACACAAAATTTTATTGTAATTTATACTAAAAACCAATCTCCCTACAGCTCCTCGGGGGACAGCTCACCGGTTTTCTCATTTGCTCCGTTCTGGGACTCGGACAAACGGGGCACAAGGCCTCTTTCTGCTGATACAGGTGGGTCCCAAGTCTGCATTTCCTGTCTGGACTCAGCATCACCAAGGGTTACATGATGGTTTTGAAGGAATGTTGCTCAGAGTTTCAGGCGACTGGTCTGGAGGAGAGAAGGGGGCAAGTGCTCACCTTGAACCCGTGCAGGTGGACAGATGTGTGGTGGAGGCATTTGAGGGTTACCTCAGACCACATGCTGACCCACGCAGGGCCAAAGTCGCTCATTGTGTGGAGGCATTTTGTGGTGGAAACACACCTGGACGCAGGGAGAAGGGCTGGGGCCTGGCTCATGCATCAGAGGGTCTCTCTGGTAAGCCTTCTTCCTCCGTGGGACTGTGGAGGGTCTGGAGGCTGTGGCCTCTCTCCTGGTCTCTGGTCAGGTGGCCAGCTGGGAGGACAGCTGCAGTCAGGCCAGCAGGAGAGGGACTGTGACTGTGCAGGTGAGAAGGGTGGTCAGTCTTCACCCTCAAGACCAACTCAGAAGGCAGCCATTTCAAAGCGTCTCAGGCAGCCCAAGCTTGCTGGCCAGTCCACAAGCTTGGCCAGTCATCTTCACTGTCATGGTTGCCCTGGGGCAGTGCCCATAGCAGTCAAGAGACAAACCCAAAAGGGAACCAGGTACTCCACAAAATAAGGCTTTTCTGGGGTCCGTTTTTGAATGGGAGTGAAGGAACCAGAATTGGGTAGCACAGGTGAAAGTCAGAGGCTGAAGGGGAGGGCAATAGGAGCCTCCTAATAGCAATGGGGCTCCTCTGATGGCTGCCATTGCTTTGAGGTCACCCTGACAGTCTTGCTGAACCTTTCTTCGATTTTGAGCTTAGCAAGCTCCTACTGGACCTTCTCTCCTTCACTGGGGCTCAGCTTGCAGGGGTTCTGGAAATATCTCCACAGATCGCTCTTCCTCCCTGGGCCTCAGTTTCCTCATCTGCACAGTGAGGCCTATTAAGCCAGGTGTTCTGACTTTATTTTTATTTATTTATTTTGAGACGGAGTCTCGCTGTGTCATCCAGGCTGGAGTACAGTGGCGTGATCTTGGCTGACTGCAAACTCTGCCTCCTGGGTTCAAGTGATTCTCCTGCCTCAGCCTCCCGAGTAGCTGGGATTACAGGTGCCCGCCACCACACCTGGCTAATTTTTGTATTTTTAGTAAGGATGGGGTTTCACCATGTTGGCCAGGCTGGTCTTGAACTACTGATGTCAAGTGATCCACCCACCTCAGCCTCCCAAAGTGCTGGGATTACAGGCGTGAGCCACCGGGCCTGGCCTGTTCTGACTTTAAAGGTAGGGATTCAGAGGTAGAAAAGAGGAGGTAGACTGAGAGGTTCCTGGGGTTAAAGGCTGGTGGGGAAGCTGGGCAAATGTACAGAAGAGCCCCCTGCTTATGTTTCAGGGGCCAGGGCAAGAGTGTACATGGAAGCCTACATACCATGTGGCTAAATATTTAAAAAGCAAACTAATAAACTGTTGAATAAAATATGTTCTATTGGTTGACCTTGAAAAAAGTATTTTTCTGATGAGTGACCTGTAAGGCCAAGTTTGAATGAAAATTCCTAGACTCCTTAGAGTCCCAGCTCGGAGCACGCGGTGTGGAGAGAGCTGGTCCAGGGCCTCAGCTGTGGCTACAACAAGAATGTTCTCCCACTCAAGATCTCCTGCTCTAGGGAGCGGGGCTGACCAGGGACCCCTGCTGCTGTGCTCTGAAATCTATCTTTGCTGTTTCCGCCAACCACTGAGTGCAGCAGGGATGCTAACGGGGTCTATTTGTGGGAGACACGGGGCTCTTCTGATGGCTGCCTTTGCCTTGAGGACACCCTGACAGCCTTGCTGAACCTTCCTTTGATTTTGAGCTTAGCAAGCTCCTGCCAGACATTCTCTCCTTCACCGGGGCTCAGCTTGCAGCTCGACTTACTGGTCCTCCCAATCTTCTCCGGCTCCCTTCTTCTTTCCTTACACACAAGCATTTCCCCTAACAAATCTTTGTTCCATTCACTCTATCTTGACACATATTCTTGGAGGACGTGGGCTAACACATTGGTCCCCCGCCGGCCCCCCTTTATCTTCTTACGCCTGACTTCTTCCCACACCACGAGAAGCCCCATGCGCAGGTGTATGGAGCCTCAGGTACCAGGCTCTAGGTGGTGGCAGGCATGTCCCCTTGGCCTGCAGTCTCCTCATCCCGCGATGGTGTGGGGAGTGACGCAGGGCCATAGGGAGCAGGAAGGGGGCCCTTCTTGTCCGAGTCTAAAGTGGTAGTGGCAGGGAGCCTGTCCTTCCCCTGCCTTCCCTCCACTCCAGCCTCCTGACCTGAGCGGCTCTTTCTCATGCTGCCCGCCTCTGTGCTTTTCCAGAACACACTTTGTAACCACCTGGGATGGAGGTGGTGAGCATGTGTCCCAAGACCCATGCTTGGGATATACGCTCAATGGTGGCTCCATCTGTGTCTTCTTTCACCCTCAGGAGAGTCTGGTGGAGAATAGAGGAAACTGAGGCTCAAAGACATTGAGTGAGCGTCCACACCCAGGTCTTCTGATGCCCACCGCGGGCTTTGCCAGGACGTCCCAGCCAGCAGAGACAGCCACGTGGTATCTCACAACTCCCCTCTCAGTCCCTAAGAAATGAGTGTGCCTTTCCTCTCATCTTTAAAAAAGAGCTGCTTCTTTCTACCTTGCAGCAACCCGACTGGGAGAATGGAGAGCCAAGCGTGTTGTCCCCAAGGCCAGCTAGACACCAGCCCTTCAGAACTTATCGTTATATTTGCAATCTGGGTAACGATAGGCAAATCTGGAGTCACACGTTCTCAGGGGCCTCAAGATGTCTTTCAGCTGGCTGGCGGCCCCAAGGACTTCTGGGTCTGGGCGGATGCTGTCCCCACACTGAACAAGGATGGAGTCTATGTCGTCTTGCACTGGGGAGGGGAACCTCCCCTGGAGAAGTCGAGGCAGCAACTTCTGACACACCAGCACCAGGCTCTGCTTCTCAGAGATGCTTTCGCAGGAGGGCAGCTGGGCCTGGCAGCCGGAAACCAGGCAGCTAAAAATGTCTTTATTCTCTCCTGCCCTGTTGGCTTCTTGGCTGCCTAGAAAAGAAATGGGAACTATTACACACCCTGCCACCTGTGCTCCTTGAGGGAGGGCACCACTAATTAGAATTCCTGGGTGGGGCCGGGCGCGGTGGCTCACGCCTGTAATCCCAGCACTTTGGGAGGCTGAGGCGGGCAGATCACTTGAGCTCAGGAGTTCCAGACCAGCCTGGCCAATATGGTGAAACCATGTCTCTACTAAAAATACAAAAATTAGCCGGGTGTGGTGGCACGCATCTGTAGTCCCAGCTACTCAGGAGGCTGAGGCTGGAGAATCGCTTGAACCTGGGAGGCGGAGGTTGCAGGGAGCCAAGATTGCACCACTGCACTCCAGCCTGGGTGACAGAGCGAAACACCGTCTAAAAAAAAAAAATTACTGGGTGAACTAGTATAGTCTCCTAGCATTTCCCTGTCACCAGGAGATTTAGGACTCAGGGACACAGTGGCTCCTTTTGAGAACCACATGGAAAGAATCCACTCTGCTACAATAGAGTGAGGCCTGGGCATGGAAAACCCACTTACCCCTACCAGAAGTTAGGCTGATAATTGTAGAGATCACATTCATATTGTTAGACTCTCATTATTACTAAATTAGGGAACTCAGGAAATTATTGGGACTGGTTTCATTTGCGCCTTTAAAATGCAAAGTGAGGGCCGGACACAGCAGCTCACACCTGTAATCCCAGCCCTTTGGGAGGCTGAGATGGGTGGATCACCTGAGGTCAGGAGTTCGAGACCAGCCTGGCCAACATGGCGAAACCCCGTCTCTACTAAAAATACCAAAATTAGCTGGGTGTGGTGACAGGCGTCTGTAATTCCAGCTACTCAGGGGGCTGAGGCAGGAGAATCGCTTGAACCTGGGAGGCAGAGGTTGCAGTGAGCCAAGAATATACCACTGCACTCCAGCCTGGGCGACAGAGTGAGACTCTGTCTCAAAAACAAAAACAAAAATGAAAAACAAAATAAAATGCAAAGTTAGGAGAAAAAACAAGTAATCCCAAATATGTATTCAATTAGTTGTAGTGTGACTGACGTTTCATGATTTACATATCCAGAATATTCTGGAATCAGCCTCATTTCTTCTAATTTGATTCTTTTTAATAAAGGCAAATCAGGAAATAAATAAGTGTGGTTTAATTTGTCTATTTTTGTAGGCTTTTGCATACAAACAAAATCAGAAATTAGAAAATAAAATCCTTTGTCCTCTTATTGGGCTCAGAAAATTTGGTCAGCATTAGAGATTAGGGTGTTCGAAGGGTTCTAGATCACTGAATGAAACTTTACACATAGTGAGAAACACGATTCAGTCATCCACCTCATTCGGTTCCATGCTTTTTTACTTTGAAAACTTTATAAAGAGCAATTGTGCCAAAATGGATTGCAAAATATACCAGTGAATCAGCCTGATATTTAAGTTTTAGATAAAGGGTAAAAGCATCTGATGAGAAAGACTCTGAGTGGGAGATGGACCCAAAAGTTGTGTGTGTGTGTGTGTGTGTGTGTGTGTGTGTGTGTGTGTGTGTGACAGAGAGAGAGGAAAGAGAGAGAGAGAGAGTGAGAAAGAGAGAGAGAGAGAGAAAGGAGGGGCAAGGCATGTCCCTGGGGCACATAGACCCAACTGCGCAACAGCACTGCCCTTGGAGGGTGCGGCTGGGGCTGTGCCACTATGCACAATGCTTCTCATGGACAAGGCCAAATCCACTTCCCCTTTGGAGACGGAGTTAGAGTAGAAATTCAAATAGGAGTGAGGGACATTTTACACGAAATCTAACATTCTCCGAACTTGAGTGGCTCTCACTATGACATGCAGAGATGGGAAAGGCCCAATAGCGTGACCCCTGGCCACCCCTCCCTAGCTCCTGTCACCCTGACTTTCCCTCTGACAGCTGCTCAGCCAGGCCCATGCTGAGTACCTTCCTGCTTGTCGATGACGCCCACTGCACTGGCATCCCGGATGAACAGATGCCCGTTGTTAAAGACGCCGAACATGCCTGCATCAATGTGGGTGAAGTAGAAGAAATAGTTCAAATCGTTGCTCCTCAAAGACTCCAGGACACCCAGGAGCTGGTAGGCAAGGTCGGCTGCCTGATCTGGGGGTGCATCATAGAACTCCTGCAGCGGTCTGGTGCTGGCGCTGATGAGGAATCTGCCACAGGAGCCCAGGTACTTGGGCAGCGGCCATCCCTCAGCCCCAGGGAAGATCTGCCAAGCCAGAAGGAGGAGGATTAGAGAGAAAAATCTGGTGACAGCTCTCTATCTGTCTATTATCTCTATCTATCTCTCTATCTATCTATCTATCTATCTATCTATCTATCTATCTATCTATATCAATCATCTATATCTATCATCTATCTCTATCATCTATCTATCTCTATCTCTATCTGTCTCTATCTACCTATATCTATCTATCATCTATCATCTCTCTATCTCTGTCCCTCACTGCAAGTACAGAAAGATCAGCATCTCAAAACACATCAGCGAAGTGTCTCTCAAACTTTTTTATACCTCTTGGAACATGGCAATACCCCATCCCTCCCCTTCCCCATTTTTTAATTATATTACTGATGGGAAGATTCAGAAAAGGAGGCTGCTCTCATTTCTTTGTAGTAGAGTGCATTTCAACAGAGTTCCTCCAAGCAGGGTATGAGAATGTTAATGGACTTGCCACAATTTTAGATAGCATCGGGGATTCAGGGAAATATGTTTAAGAGTTGCATAGTTGAAACAAATAGGATTATTTGAGATTTCACAGATATCACTGCTTAGGAAGAGGCTATGGGAAAAATAATAGAGGATCAACTTAAGTCTGATTTAAAGCAAAACTTTTTTTTTTTAAGAGACAAGGTTTTGCTCTGCCGCCCAAGCTGGAGTGCAGTGGCATGATCATAGTTCACTGCAGCCTCAAACTCCTAGGCTCAAGCAATTCTCTCACCTCAGTCTCCTGAGCAGCTAGGACTTCAGGCACGTGCCACCATGCCTGGCTACTAAAGAAAAATATTTTAAAAAATAACAGTGGCTGGGTACAGTGGCTCACGCCTGTAATCCCAGCACTTTGGGAGGCCGACGCAGGTGGATCACTTGAGGACAGCAGTTTGAAGCCAGCCTGGCCAACATGGCATAACCTTGTCTCTACTAAAAGTGCAAAGATCAGCCAGGAGTGATGGCGCATGTCTGTAATCCCAGCTACTCTGGAGGCTGAGGCAGGAGAATCGCTTGAACCCAGGAGGTGGAGGCTGCAGTGAGCCGAGATCGTGCCACTGCATTCCAGCCTGGGCGACAGAGCGTGACTCTGTCTCAAAAAAAAAAAAAATATATATATATATATATATATTTATATTTATATAAAAATAAAACAGTACAGGTACCTTGTTCTCGGACAGGGCAAAAATCATAAGGGTGGTCTGTGGGTGACTGAAGTTTTGGGAACTACTGTACTGGCCTTAAGCCCCTCTCCTGCCAGCCGTGGGTGAATCTGTCTGGCTGGGGTAGCTATATACATCGTACAGATGTTCCCCAACTAACTGGAACCTTCCAGACAGCCTAAAACTGGCCTAGGGAAGCATGAAGCCCCGACCTGTCTCCTCTGCCTCCTTGTAAGAGGTCCAAACCTGTGGATTTGTAGATGAAAAGTGGGGAGGAATCCTGGCTAACCTTTTCTTGACTATTTCTTAAAGCAGCTATATCTAGAATGGCTATATCAGCACTTTATTCCTTGTTTTCCTTCTTTAAAAAATAAAGTCATCCCCATCTCTGATGGTTTTTTGCAGTCCTCTGCCCATTTTAACCCACATACTGCATTGTGAAGAACCCGTGCCCATTTGAGTTTCCCCTGCCTAAAGGGGACATCTTTTTTTTTTTTTTTTTTTAGACAGAGTCTTGCTCTCTTGCCCAGGCTGGAGTGCAGTGGTGTGATCTTGGCTCACTGCAACCTCCACCTCCCGGGTTCAAGCGATTCTCCTGCCTCAGCCTCCTGAGTAGCTGAGATTACAGTTGCGTCCCACTGTGCCTGGCTAATTTTTTTTTGTATTTTTTAGTAGAGACTGGGCTTCATCATGTTGGCCAGGCTGGTCTCGAACTCCTGACCTCAGGTGACCCGCCCACCTCAGCCTCCCAAAGTGTTGGGATTACAGGTGTGAGCCACAGCACCTGGCCCAGAGGGGACCTTTCTTACTGTGTACCGCAGAGGGAAGTCCTGGGCCTACTGTCGTTGTCTACAGGTGCGGCCACACAGCCATTCCCGGGTTCCATGCCTTGCCCTTCCTGGGCAGAGCCCAGGGCTGAGTCCCAGCCCCATGCTCTCGCAATTCCTTTTCCTCCTCTAGTATTTCAAAGGCCAATGTCGCCAGGCAGGTTTTAGTGGGAAGAGTGTGGCCTTTGAGGGCAGGCAGATGGCTCTGCATTTGGGTTCTATTGCTGACGTTGGCTAAAAGTGACTTGGGCCAAGTCACTTCACATCTCAGAACTCCACTGAATCTCATCTGGAAAAGGGGACAATAATAATATTCTCAGGGGGTGGCTGTGAGCATTAAATGAGATAATATCAAACCTTCAGCCAAATGCCTGGCACATAGCAGGTGCTCAGTGAATGAGAGCTGTTATTATGTATTCAATCATCATGCCTTTGGCCGGTGTTTATTAACTGTCTTTGCTGTGGCTTCTTCCTCCCCTACCTGCACCTTTTCCCCCTCCTATTCCTTCTCTTCTCCTCCTTCCTTTCCCTCTCCTCCTCTCCCGCCTTCCTTCCTCTTCCTTTTCTTAGTCCTCTTCTTCCTCCTTCTCCTCCTCGCCTTCCTCTTCTTCCCTCTTTCTCACTCTACTCCCCCTCCTTTTCCAGCTCCTCTCTCCCAATTTCTAGTTCCCTTTGTGTCCTTTATGTGACCCCTGTGTCCTTACCCTTGAGGTCAGGGGTCAGTCGGAGTGATTGGGCTCCACATATTTTATGGGTGTTTGTTTCCATGTTAAGTGTCTGTCTCTACCACTGGACTGGAAGCTGCATGAAGGCAGGAGACACCATACTTGTCTTGTTGACCAGTGTATCTCCAGGCCCTTAATGCATCTTCATTTATTTGACCATTCCCCTGTGTATGGACATTTAGGAGTTACTTCCTTTGTTTTCCTCTCCTTTCCAAGCACAGATGCAAGGTACCTCTCTGGGTGGGTCATTCTTTGGCTATTTCTCCACTTCCTGAGCTCGGCCCCATCTGACCAATCTTTGAGGCACAGGTCAAAGTCGGCCTCCTTCACAAAGCCCTTCAAGGCTACTCAGGCAGTGAAGGTGGCTACTGTTCCCTCCTATCCCCATCCCCCTCCCAGCTCTGGGCTCCCACACCTGTTTCCTCTACAGCAGCCACAGCACTTTCACACTGCAGAAGCCAACACATGCCAGAAAGGTCCTAACACGGGCTAGTGGCCCAAGACATGCAGTAAAAGGAGGGAGAGAGCTCAATCCAGGGCGGCTTCTGGGAGTCCAAGACTGACCCCCAACCTAGAGGGCTTGCCAGGTCGCTGCGTACCTGTAGGAGGATGGGATGCGAGTTGACAGCCAGCGTGTAGAGCAGGCGCAGCTTGTCACGATCGGTGAAGTGGTCCATGAAGATGCTGCCGGCGTCGGCCACCTCTGCATAGCGCCTGACCACGCGATCCAGGAGTCGCTGCGAAGGGCAGCGCAGGAGCGGGCTGGCCAGGCCCTACGCGCAGGTGGGAGAGAGGCGGGAGAAGACGGGGGCGGGGCGCTAAGCTCTTGTGGGGGGTTAGCAGGAGGGGGAAAGGGCAGATCCTGCTGTTGGGGGTGAGGGAGATCTTGAGGTTGGGGGGCCAGGTGGGGCGTGGGGAAAAGACCTGCAGGAGTGGGGATTGGGGGGTGGGAGGTGTTGGGTAGCTCTGCCCAGGCGGAGCAGGGGGCAGACCCCTGTGGCTGGGAAGAGGGGCCAGAGCACTTTTGGGGGGCGGGGTGGGAGGCCCCCTCCCCCACCACAGGCTACACTCGGGGCGGGGCCACAGAGACCCCGGGAACAGAGAAGGGAATGAGCTCTCTTGGGCAGCACGGCAGGAGGGCACTGGGCAGGCTGAGGGCAGGGCAGGGGAGAGGAAGAAGGGGAGAGAAGGCGGACTCCACCTTTCTCCACCCCTCAGCTGGCCATCTGAGTTTTGCATTACCTGTGTCTCTACCCACCATTGCACCCCCACCCTGCCCTTGGAAAGAAGGCTGATCCCAAGCTGAATTCATTCCCTGCCATGGGCTCTTTCGATTCCTTCTGCCATCTGACTTGGATATCACAACTATGAGGCTACACTTGAGCGTTTTTATATCCACCACTGTGTTCTTGGGATAAGACTTGGAGATACGAACCTAGGCTTTTTTTTTTCTCTCATGACTTTCTAGCCAGCCCCTACACCTTTTTCCCCATGCTGAACAAAGAAGAGAATGAACCTCCTGATAAAAAAAAATAGAGTTAAGAACAAGGCCCTGAGGCCAGCCTGCCAGAATTTTACCCGCTTCCACAACTACCAACTGTGTGACCTTGGACAAGTTACTTAGTCTCTCTGTACCTCCGGTTCCAGTTTAAAGTGAGGAGGACACTAAGAGGTCATGAGGATCAAGTAAATTAATAGATGTTAATTCACATTTGGTACCTCATTGAATCCTCTCAGACCCTCCACGAAGTAGGTGCTATTATGAACCTCATTGTGCAGCCAAGGAATTGGAATGCAGAGTGTAGGTAATGGTTGGAAAAATTGGATTCAGGATTTGAACCCAATGGGTTAGACTCTAATATCTGTGCCTTTTCCCCGTAATAGGCCCTGCCCTGCCCCCCTCTCCATAAACTACCCAGGTGGAGGCCATAGAAAATGATTTGAGGCTATGAGAAGGCCTCTGCTTCTGATCATCTTCTCCTACACAGCCTGAAATCCCACCATTAGAGATGATCATTGGGGAGCAGGGGGCGGGGGTGGGGATAAGTAATTTTTTCTCTTCTCCAAGAGCCAGTTCTTAAATGAAGGTATCTCTGGGAGAGATAGGACACTAATTGACCAGAGCAACAACAACAATAATACGTAATAATTATTGAGTGCTTACTACACAACAGGAGCTGCTCTAAGCCCTTCATAGGTAGTGTATTCTTTCATTTACTTCACAAGAACTTATTATTGCTCCACTTTTCAGATGGTAATACTGAGATGTAGAGAGATTAAGTCAGTCGCTCCAAGTCACATATACCTAGCATTAGAACCAAGACAGTACACCGGGTGAGAGGTAGGTAAGGATAGATAAAGGTAAATAAAGATAAGGGAGCCAGGCAGGACCTGCACCCTTATCTTTACTGGGAATAAGATCACATCATATAACCCTGCAGTTAGCACCAGGCTGTATTCAGACTGTATTTGTGGACACAAAGGGAACAAAACAGGACCTGCCCTCCGGGGTGTCTCTCAGCTGGGAGAGACCATCAGGTGCCCAGCAATTAAGATGTGGTGCAGGAAGGGCTACGACTGCAATGAGCTATTGGAGCCAACAGGAGGAGGGCCACATTACAACTTTCATGGGCCCTTTGTACCCTTGCTTTCACAGGCCCCTTCCTCCATGAAAAATATTACAAATTATATTTTACAACTGCATTGATATGAAGACAAATATATTAAAATTATACATTCAAACATTTTCTTGGAATTAAAAGTTTGCTTTTTTCTTCTGATTTTGAAAGAAATCAAAACATTTTTGTGGGACCCTGATATGGTTTGGATCTGTGTCCCTGCCCAAATCTCACGTGGAATTATAATCCCCAGTGTTGGAGGTGGGGCCTGGTGGGAGGTGATTGGATCATGGGAGCAGATTTCCCCCTTATTGTTCTTGTGATAAGGAGTGAGTTTTCATCCTTCCTCTTTGCCTTCTGCCATGATTGTAAGTTTCCTGAGGCCTCCCCAGCCATGCTTCCTGTACAACCTGAAGAACTGTGAGCCAATTAAACCTCTTTTCTTCATAAATTACCCAGTCTCAGGTAGATCTTTTTTTTTTATGAGACAAAGTTTCACTCTTGTCCCCCAGGCTGGAATGTAATGGTGCAATATCAGCTCACTGCAACCTCCGGCTCCCAGGTTCAAGCCATTCTCTTGGTTCAGCCTCCCAAGTAGCTGGGATTACAGGCATGCACCGCCATGCCTGGCTAATTTTTTTATATTTTTAGTAGAGACTGGATTTCACCATCTTGGCCAGACTGGTTTTGAACTCCTGACCTCAGGTGAACCACCCACCTCAGCCTCCCAAAGTGCTGGGATTACAGGCATGAGCCTCAGGTAGTTCTTTACAGCAGTTTGAGAATAGACTAATACAGACACTAAAAGATTTCTTGAAAGATAGTGAGGTTTAAGCTGAAGCCTGAACCTGCAAAGAGGGTGGAAGAGTATTTTATGCAGAGGGAACAGTATATACAAAAATCTTGACAGGAGAGAGAATGTGCTAGAAACTACAGGGGGTTAGGGCTTTTTGAAGCTAGAAGTGAGAGTGAACAGGAGGAATCCCAGAATGGAAGACAGATGAAGTCATTTTAAGGAATTTTGATTTTATCTAGAAGGGATAGGGGACAACTGAAGGCTTTAAGCAGATACGCATTTTATGCTCAGCTATACATTTTAGGAAAGTGATTCTGGGTTGTTATGTGGACAATAGATTCAGAGAAGTGTGGCCAATACTGCTAGTTATCAGCCCCTGTGTTTTAGGTAGGCATATGGCCTCCCCAAATAAAGATTTCATTCCCAGCTTCCTTTGCAGCTAGGTGTGATAATGTGACTAGGTACCAGTCAATGAGATATAAGTAAAAATTTCTGGGAAGAGTCCTTAAAGGGAGAGGATGTAGCTTTCTTCACTCTTTTCTTCCTGGCTGGAATATGGATGTGATGGGTGGTGCTCAGGCAGCCATCTTGGACCAGGGCACACTAAGGGCTGTGAAGCAGCAGAATAAAAGTAGCCTGGATCCCTGACAATCATGGAGCCACTATATTGGCCTTCGACAGCTATGTATCAGTTTCTTTTATGTTTTTTAAAAAGTGTATTTTGGCCAGGCACGGATGCCCATGCCTGTTATCCCAGCACTTTAGGAGGTCGAGGTAGGCAGATCCCTTGAGTACAGGAGTTCGAGACCAGCCTGGGTGACATGGCAAAAGCCCACCTCTACAGAAAATACAAAAACTAGCCAGACATGGCGGTGCATGCCTGTAGTCCCAGCTACTTAGGAGGCTGAGGTAGGAGGATCACTTGAGAACAGGAGGTGGAGGTTGCAGTGAGCCATGATCGTGGTACTGTACTGCAGCCTGGGCAACAGAGTGAGAACCTGTTGCAAAGAATAAAAGTGTATTTTGATCTTGTTTAAGCCACTGTTACTTGGATTTGTTGTCACATGCAACTGAACTTAATCCTAAATATCACAGGAAGAAAGAGTGGAGGCAGGAAGGCCAGTTAGGAAGACGCAGTGATTGACTGTGAGATGAGAGAATGCAAAGATTTGAAGATATTTGTTGGTAGCAGAATATACAAGTCTTGGTGATAAGCTGAATGGTTGGGGACTGTTGGTGAGAAGAAAGGAGGTGTCAGAGATAGTACTCAATGTGAGAGTGGACAACAGGAATATTGTTTGCTGAGGTGATTTTAAAACACGTTTGTAAACTCTTTGTCACTTCTGCCATCAAGGGATAGAGTCTCATTTCCCTCCCGTGGAATATGGACTGGCTTTGGTGACTCACTTTTGGTGGATAGGACGGTGCAGGAGTGAAGATGCAAAAACATTAAGCCTAGGTCTTAAAAGGTGATACAGCTTCTACTTAATTCTGTCTTTGGATGCTTGCTTTTGTACCTAACCACCATGCTGTAAGGAAGCCCAGGCCACATGGAGAGCCATACGTGGAGAAAAAAACCAAGATCCCCCACTCACCACAGCTGGGTTCCTGACAGCCAGCCCCAATTTGCCAGCCATGTGATTGAGCCATCTCGGAAGTGGAAACTCTATGCCCTATAGAACCACCCCAGCTGATGCCATGTGGAGCTTGGTGAGCCTTTCCCACCAAGCCCTGCTCAAGTTGCATATTCATAAGCAAAATAAATGATTGTTGTTTTAAGCCACTATGTGTTGAAATGGTTTAATACACAACAATAGATAACTGCTATATTTGCTGAGAAGGTTCTGAGCCACCTCTATAACTATAGCAGGAACAGGCTTAAGAGACCATTTGTACTAACCCCTCCCTTTATGATGGAGGCAGCTCCTCCCCAAGGTCCCACTTACAGAGTGAGACCTTTGTCTACTTCTGTTTGGCATGTGCTGGCCATGTGCAAACCCACAATTATATTGGCCAATGGCAAACAGAATTGGGAAACCAACCATTTCCGATAAAATAAGGTTTCATTTCAAACCAGATACACCCATTTTGGGGATTACCAATTGCTTTGGAGTTTCTAAATCACTTCTCCCATCTGCATACACGGGCAACAGGGCTAACTTACCACCTCCCAGTGAAAAATAAAAAGGTAACCAAACCCTGGACCTCTGTTGCCCCTCTCCCTCCTGTGCCTGGTTTCCTCATCCTTGCATTTCTTGTCTGGTGCTATCCCTTGGGAAGCCAGCCAACCAGTCAATGTCTCTATTGACTGGAATTTTGCTTGGCTATATTGTTACTTGATAGGGGCCTTTGGTTCAGGGTGATGCTGAGAGTGGCTGTCACAGTTCTCTACCACAATCCTTAACAGTCTGAAGACGGTTGATAAAATTTAGCAGACATGTTGCTGTGATGGTTAATTTTATGTGTCAACTTGGCTAGGCTGTATTTCCCAGTTATTCAATTGAATGCTAATCTAGGTGTTGCTGTGAAGACATTTCATAGATGTGATTAGCACCTACAATCAGTTTACTTTAAGTAAAAGAGATTATCTAGGTAATCCGGGTAGGCCTGATCCAATCATTCAAAGCCCTTAAGAACAAAACATTTTTTTAAGGAACAAGGAATTCTATCTGCAAATTACAGCATCAGCTCCTGCCCAAAGGTTTACAGATTGCAGGCCTACCATATGGATTTTGGACTTGCCAATCCCTACAATCATGTAAATCAATTCTTTGAAATAAATCTGGACATGTATATGTATCTCCTACTGGTTCTGTTTCTCTGGTAGAACCCTGCCTGATACACTAGCTAAAGGAAAAACACTCGTTCATTACAAAAATGGACAGCAACGAAGACCGAAATCTAGATTTGCTTTCATCTTGGAAGCTTTTAGTGAAATCTGAATAGAGGAGAAGTAACTTCCCCAAGGAGTCATTTGACCTGCGATTGGCTTTCATCCATACCCCCGAGTGTTTGCTCAGAAAACATCACCAGCAATCAGCAGTGTCCTCATTTAAAGGGTTCTTACCAGAATGGAAACATAAAAGATAAATAGTCTTGACAGGTGATTTCATGACTCTGATGGAGGTACTTAAAAAGTAAAAGAGGTATGCTTTTTTTTTCCCTCTAGAAGCTAGAGATAAGAGAGTTCATCCATCACTAGGGCAAGAACAGGTTTTCCTTCAGACCAGACCAAAATTTAGAAGTTATGTGGACCTTTGGTAATGTTGTCAGAATTGCCCTAGCTCCTTATCAGGTTCTATCTCATGGGGAAGACCTGTCCAGACTGAGAATCTTGCCAGAAGTAGATCACAGGGGGATCACATCTGGATTGGGGTGGGCTTAGCAACAGCCCCATCTAGGGGACCACAGTGAGGTGGAAAGAGCCGGGGCTTTGGAGTTGTCATCAGAGAATATTGTGCAAAGGTAGCCTGTTGCTGGTGGGCCTGTGTGTTGGTGAATTCTGGAGGGTGGCATGGGAGCTGCATGTGAAGGTTTGATGCAGAAGCCTCTTTAGTGATTACTATTTGAAAATGTGGTTGGTATAACACAGTTAGGAGAAGGCTAACACTTTCTGGAAGTTCTCAGTGCTGGGCCCCATGCCAGGCTTTTTCACTGGTGTTATCTCAGCATACACAGGAACTTTAGTTCTCTCTGGCCCTGGTGGCAGTCCTGAAAATTTAAAATGATTGATTAAAAAAAGGCTTCAAAAGATTTGTGGAAAATGTGACATTAATTTTCACAGCTCTGGCTGGTAAATGCAAATGACAGATAGCATTATCCAGTGATCTAGTGAAATACTCCCATGTTCCAGATGGGAATAAGGACCAGGAAGGAAGTGGCTTGTTAAAGATCATGCTCCTGGCCAGGTGTGGTGGCTCACATGGATGAAGCTGGAAACCATAATTCTCAGCAAACTAACACAAGAACAAAAAACCAAACACCGCATGTTCTCACTCATAAGTGGGAGGTGAACAATGAGAATACACGGACACAGGGAGGGGAATATCACGCACAAGGGCCAGGGGCCTGTCGGGGGTTGGGAGGCTAGGGGAGGGATAGCATTAGGAGAAATACCTAATGTAGGTGACAGGTTGATGGGTGCAGCAAACCAACATGGCACGTGTATACCTATGTAACAAAACTGCACTTTCTGCACATGTACCCCAGAACTAAAAGTATAATAATAACATTAAAAAAAATTAAAAGTTAGCTGGGTGTAGTGGCACATGCCTGTAGTCACAGCTACTCAGGAGACTGGGGCAGAAGGGTCACTTGAGCCCAGGAGTTCAAGACTGCAGTGAGCCACGGTCATTCCAATGCTCCTTATTGGTGTCCAAGCTTGCTTTCATACCCAGATTCCAGTAAGGTATTACACTGATTTAATAGGGAGAAAGATGGGGGGACAAGCCCTTGATTTCAGAATCGCACAGTGTGTCCCAAACTTGGCTGACAATCCTGGCCTTCAGAATGCTATAAACATACAGATTCCTAGGTCCCCACCTAGAAATTCTGGAAAGGTAGGTCTGATGGAGGCTTAGAACTCTGGATTTAGACAGATATCATGGGCTGTTCTTGTTATCAGCCAAGCCTAGGGAACAGAAGGGAAGCAAGGGACATAAGAAACTGAGATGCAATTCAGCATTTCCATCTCAGGAGCTTTGGGAGAAGTCCCTGGGCAGACTTCTTTCTTTAGTTTAGACACAAATAAAAATGACTGTGCATTCTTGATGGTAAAGACAGTTGGTAATGGCTTCCCCATCACTCCTCAGATGGCTATCATCTTTCCCCAGAAGGGTTTGGCTGGTAAAAGCCCAAAGTTAACCTTTAAAAAGGGGATATGCACACTGTAATAGGGGTGCTCCAGAAAACCAGACAATCTTCAAAACCGCTCGAATGAATCTCTCAGGAGGAAATCATAGCTGCTTGAAGGAGAGATGGGGTTACTGACTCCTCACATCACAACACATCTTGGAGCCCACTCCAAGGCGGGATTGAGCAGAAAGAAGAATCAGGAGTGGCAGGTGGCAGTTGGAAAGTAATTGACTGTCTAAGGGCCATGTACTGACTCCCACTGGCCACTAGCCCCATGCTGCAACTTGGGGTGACAAGAACCAAAGGAGAGCTGGCATCCTAGACACCTCCATTTTTAGACGTCCTATATTGGGTCAGTGAAGATACTGTCAAGCTATCCATTGTGTGACAATACATAGCTATTTACCATGCTAAAATAGTCCGTTTTAGCATGGTAAAAAGAACCAGAGACACTGCTGGAGTTCTCTACTGCTGCTTCTCCAGCTCTCTCTTTGGAATTTCTGCACAAACTCGGTTTACAAGCCTCACAGAACACGCATGCAAAAGCCTTGGCCTGGTGAGAGGCACGTCCTCTGCATTCAGTACATTAGTACGTATCATTGTCACTGCCATGTGCTAGACGTGCCTTCCATAAAGAGCCATGGTACTCTCCATGCCCTATGTCCCCTTATAGCTGAAGCTTCCCCTTCCACGGCCACTTGCTTAGGGCAGCAGGGCAAGGCCATCTTTGATGGATAGGGGGTACCTGGTGTGAAAGGCTCTACCTAATGAGCTGTTGGTAAAGAGTTAAGCCAATTATTCTGATTCCCTTTTGGGATTTTGATTTGGGATCTATCTGAGAAAGAGAGGATGGGGCAATGCTATGGAAAGAAGCAGAGATGCCATGAGTGAGGGTGATTGGGGGCCCATGAAACAGTGACCGAAGCACCAGATGCATGGTCGCTGGATGCCAGGGCTGCTTCGGGTCTTAAAAGCTTCCGTGCCAAGTTCTGGGCCAGGGATGGCCTTACCACAAACACCTTTTCCAGAGAGTGGGCTCATGGAGTCTTTGCTCTTTGTCTCCAGGAGAGCCAGGCAGCCCACCAACCCAGAGAAATGGGGTTTTATTGAGGCATGAGGGAAGGGCAGCGGGTTAGGATTGGAAGTCCTGGGCCTACTGAGACTCAATTTCCGCCTCTGTAAGAGGGGGGATGACAGTGTCTTTTCTGAAACCTCATGGGAATGGCATGGAAGATAATGTGCGTGAACCTTGTCATAGCATTCACCATCCTGTGCCCCGGTATAACCATATTATCCTCAAGCCCATCTTCCATCTTAATTGTCCAACTTGCTTCTGCCTGACTTCTGGCAGTTTCCAAAAGCAAGTGTTTCTCAAAAGACAAAGATTTGTCACTACTGAACATATTCGAATATTTGCTCAGATGGAAACAAGTGTGTGAAAAAAAGAACATGAACTCCTCTTAGAAAGAAAATCTAAGACCAGAAATGTGGCTTTTCCAAGATTAAAAGTCAGCCTGTCTCAGTAAGAAGGTTTTCCTTGCCAGCTACATTTGGAAGGCTGAGGGAAATCTTGAACAAATGAATTTTTACTTTGAGTGGACTTATTGTTCTCAAGCTCACCCAGGGAGAAGAAGAGAACGTGCTAATGCTAATAAACCTATGAGTTTCCTTTCTGGTTACACACCTGAACACCTTTCACATGATTTAGTTGTTAAATATGCATGTGAAATGGGACTTAGGTTAATCATGCATCATAAGTTAATCAATGCTTTATAATTAAAACAATGTTGATTCAATAACTGTCTCAGCTGTGGATAATTAAACCAAAAGTTACTGAACATTTCTCCAAGCCGTATTGTATTCAAAATAATGAAAACTCTTTTTTGGTTTGTGTCATTAAGAGAAACATCTTGGCTGGGTGCAGTGGCTCATGCCTATATTCCCAGCACTTTGGGAGGCCGAGGTGGGAGGATTGCATGAGCCTAGGAGTTCCAGACAAGTCTGGGCAACATAGGGAGACCATGTGTCTACAAAAAAATGAAAAATTAGCTGGGCATCGTGGTGCCACACCTGTAGTCCCAGCTATTGGGAGGCTGAGGTGAGAGGATCGCTTGAGCCTGGGAGGTTGAGGCTGCGCTGAGCTGTGATTATGCCATATGCATGGCACTCCAGCCTGGGCAACAAAACAAGACTGTCTCAAAAAAAAAAAAAAGAGGAGAAACATCTCACAATTGTTTTCCTACTACAGTACATGAATTTTTTTTCTTTTACTAAAGGTCTTTCTGATTATTTTTTCCACTGAAACCCAGACACAGCACAAAGCTTTTTGGTGTGTTAACTTTGGATTCTACAAGTGTCTGGCCACCAGAGTGATTCTTTTTTTTTTCTTTTTTTTGAGATGGAGTCTCACTCAGTCACCCAGGCTGGAGTGCAGTGGTGTGATCTCAGTTCACTGCAACCTCCGCCTCCTGGGTTCAAGTGATTCTCCTGCCTCAGCCTCCCGACTAGCTAGGATTACAGGCATGTGCCACCACGCCTGGCTAAGTTTTGTATTTTTAGTAGAGTCAGGGTTTTGCCACTTTGGCCAGGCTGGTCTTGAACTCCTGACCTCAGGTGATCTGCCTGCCTTGGCCTCCCAAACTGCTGGGATTATAGGCGTGAGCCACTGTGCCCGGCCCAGAGTGATTATTTTTGAGAAGCCACTTGGATGATTTAAAAAGTTGACACCTCATAACTCTCAGTCGTGTTTATAGGCAAAGCTTACCCTCTTAGCTCACTGTCCCAGGTACTGAAGGAGGGAGGAAAATCTGTTAAGTAGATAGCTCCCAAATTGTTTCAATGTTGCTTTGAAATCCCTAAGATATGGCAGGTTTATGATAGGTCACTTCCTCCTTTTAGGAAGTTTTTCTCTGTTACCGTTGGCTTAGGCTGATCAGTTCAGGTTCCCTGAAACTCAATCACTAAAGGAAGAAAGTCAGGTGCAAAGGGTAGAAGCAGAGACAGGAATGAGCCAAGAGTGGGCATCGAATTTGGAGTTTTCCTTGGATCATCAAAGAGTGAATAACATATCCAGGAGGGTTGAACAGATGTTAAAACCACATAAAACAGAGTTGGTGGGGTGGGGTCAGGGATATGAAATGTTTCCCTTGCAACAGAAAGCCTGTCTCGTAGGCCTACAGTTTCTATGGAAGACAGGTCTCCTAACTCCGGGTGACATCCTTTCCTTGGGCAGAGCTTCTTTTTGCTTAGATTCTTGGTATTCTGCAGAGGTTCTGGGTTGAGCCCTGATGGAATGTTCTCTCAGGAGCAGAAGGCTTGAGAGAAGTTCTGTTTCATTCCCTGGGGAGGGTTTCCAGGAGAGGAGTCCCATATGTGGCTTTATCCACTCTCTTGTTTCCCAGCGCCTCCCGCATGTCTTCTCCGTGTCTCCCCTCTTCAGGCCAACTGCCTGCGTCCCTTCATTCTATCTTGTATTCCCATCGGCCTGCAGAGGGGTCTCTGCTGGATGGATGGACAGCCTTCACCCCAAACTTCAAAGGTGAAAAATGAGATTCAACATCCCCTTTGGGAGGCAGTCCAATCAAGTAGTTAACAACCATGTCACTGAAAGTCAAGCTGCCTGGGTTCAAATCCCAGTTCTGTCACTTAACGATTGCATGACCTGAGGCAAGTTCTTTAATTTAGCTATGCCTCAGTTTCCTCACCTATAACTGACGGATAGGACTCATGTTCTGAGCCAGGGGACCCATTAAGGGGACCCATAGGACTCATGTTCTGAGCCAGGATATTTTTGAGAGTGAATGGGGCTGGTTTTAAGAATTAAATCAGGACAACAGGCATCCTGTGGGACTGTCTCAGGCAAACCTAAAAAGATGGTTATCCTCATAATTACGGTACCCACCTCATGAGGGCATTGAGAGGGTCAAGGTTGTGAGAACAGTGTCTGGTACATGGGAAGGCTCTAGAAGCATTTTCTATTATCATTTGTCCCAAACGCAACACCCTTTTCTAATTTTTCCATTTCTGTAAGTGACCCCACCATTCTCCCAGTCTTCCGGGTTAGAATATCTGAAGCTATTTTTGACTTCCTTATCTTATTGGCTGATCTCTTGGATCTTTGGTCCCCCGTATCAGTTTGCAGTGTCATCATTGTGACCTGTAACATATGCATTGTGTCATGTTCACTTGTGACCTTAGTCACCTCTCCTCCAGCTGGCCCAGGCTGGTTCCTTCCCTTCCTGAGCCCCTGTTCCCTCATCTCTCAGGTGGGGACGATGGTATTTGCCACCAAAGACACCCCAATTGCCAGGCTCTGGCATGGTCTCTGGACATCATAGACACTGTTACTTCCTTCCTGAATGCATGATAAACATGTCACTGTGCTTTACAGGCTGTGGAGTGCTTTGTAAACACAAAAGGTACTGTGGAGAGCCAAACGAACAACATCCACACCATGACTATAACTGACACAGGACAGTCTTGAAATGTGGGGAAAAATATTTGGGAAACCCTAGTCAGGAAATCATTTCAGGCAGAAGGGTTGGGGAGTGAGTGTTATCAACTTTTCAGCCATTTGAAGAGGCCAAATGGACACAAAGCATTAATCAGACTGAAAACCCAAGGGTCAGAAGTTGGCTTTGGGAGGCCGAGCGCAGTGGCTCACGTCTGTAATCCCAGAACTTTGGGAGGTTGAGGCGGGCAGATCACTTGAGGTCAGGAGTTTGAAACCAGCCTGGTCAACACGGCAAAACCCTGTCTCTACTAAAAATACAAAAATCAGCCAGGAGTGGTGGCAGGCACCTGTAATCCTAGCTACTCAGGAGGCTGAGGCAGGAGAATCACTTGAACCTGGGAGGCAGAGGTTGCAGTGAGCCAAGATTGCACCACTGCACTCCAGCCTGGGCAACAGAGCAAGACTCCGTCTCAAAAAAAAAAAAAAAAAAAAAAGGAAGTTGGCCTTGGGATCCGGAAAGAGGATGCCCCAGCCCATGGCCTCCAGCACTGTGGCCCAGGGACAGGTGGGCCAGGCCACTGGCACTCACCCACCGACTCCTGTCTTAGATCAGCACCCACTCACCAGCCTTCTGACTACTCAGAAGCTTGCCTTCGTGCAGAGAGAGGTGCATTCCACTCTATGGGAGGGTGATGCTTTGTAAATACCATTTCGATTGCTGGTTCTGTGACTTGGCCAGTGTGAATTGGCTTCTTTTAGAGTGTGCTGGTAAGACCACCAAATGTGAACTCCAAGAGAGCAGGAACTTTGTCTGTCTTGCTCACCTCTGTGTCCCTAGCATCTTGTAGAAAGTTCATACTCAATACAGTGTTGTTAAATCAGAGGAGGAACTATTGAAACCCCAACTCTGGACTGTGGTGAATTTACCAGGGTAAATGCCAGCCTGAGACACCCTTTGGGAGCCAAAAGAAAGGGTGGCTTTTCTAGTGACACACCCATGTGTTATTGCATAGTACAACCTTTGAAATGATGGCAATTGAAAACCAGTTGCTAACATTATTGCATGCTTGCCTGCTCTGTTTCAGGCCCGGTGCTCTGTGCATTGCATGTGGTACCTTGCTTAGTTCTCACACTTCCATGAGAGCAGGCACTGTGCTCGCCTGCAATGAGAATTCTGTGTGCCTGGAAGTTGAGCAACACTTCCAGGTCTTTGTACATAGGGGTGGAGCCAGGATTTGAACCCAGGTCTGCTTGAGTCCCAGGCCATACTGTCTTCTGGGGCGTTGAACCTGCAGCCTCCTTGTTAGGTCTTCTCTCTCTGGCACTGTCAGGTGGTCTGTGCCTCAAGTGCAGGAAGCAGATCTCATGTGCTGTCACCTTTCCAGGAACCCTGGACATCATCGGGCTTATGGCAGGTGTCACGAGTCTTGGATGTGCCCTCCCTTTCCCTCTTTCTCCAGTAGCCTGTGTGAGCGTGACCCTGCCCTACTTTTGCCATGAAGATTCAACACCATTTCCCTGACCCCACTCTGAACCCTTGCCGGTCCCTGCAAACCATGTTTAGACCCATTTCTGAAAAGATCCACTGTCTTTGAGTCATTTTTCTTTAGAAATGCAAATTCTCAGACCCTGCCCCAGACCTGCTGAATTAGAACCTCTAAGGCAAGTGTGCCAATAAGCCTTACTGGGGATTCTGGTGCCTGCTCAAGTTTGAGAACCACTGTCCTACAGCATGAAGTTTAGCTCCTCACCCCCAGCCCTCGCCCTACCCACTGCTCTCTGACACTCTAATGGAGGGCCGTGACACTTGCTCTACTTCCCACAGTCACGCCTTATTCTCACTTCCACGTCTTTGCCCTGCCTGTGGAAAATCCGTCATTGACATTTCCCTGTCCCATCCTTCCTCTCCCAGTTTAGGCCACACCCCCTCCAGGCAGCTTTCCTGGCCCTTCCAGCTCCCATTTTCTTCCTTCTTTTGCATTCTGTGCTATATAGGCCTTGTGCTATGCACATCGGGTCTCTCCTTAGCTGTTCGGTGCACAGGAACTTTGAATAATCATGCCTTGGTAATCATACCTCTGCCTCAGCAAATAATAGTGGGTGGGTACCTAAGAGATCCTTAATAAGCAAATCTTGTCCACACACTGATTGGTGTGCTGCAGTGGACTTACTTGGGGTGTGTACCCCAACCCACAATTCCTGAGAGGCTGACTTAGGCAGCTGGTGGTCAGTCCAGGAACAGTACATGAGGTAATGTTGGAGGAGCAGGGACCATGACTAACAGAGAGATCCAGTCTGCTGAGAGATAATGGAGCAGACACCCAAAAGGGAGCAGAGATGAGAAGCAAGGCAGGACTGGAGCCAGATAGGAACTTACAACTTCTTTCTTACCAGGAGGGCTGGATGGATGTACTTCTGGCACAATAAACCCCTTTTTCACTTTAATTTCTGAGGAGGTTTCTGATCCTTGCAACTACTGCTCCCTGATTAAGATACAAGCAAATGGTTGCTTTGGGGGACTTGTGTTGTCTTGGTTAAGTAAGTGACCATCTTAGCTGAATACCACACAGTGTCATGCATGGTATCTACGTAGCAGTAGCCCTGGTCAAGGCTACTTCCCTTGCCTACCTGTGCCCCTTGCTGTCAAACCTTTGGCAGCCAGAGGCTCACTTAGTAGTGATTATGGCCTCCTCTTCCATTGGGTAGCCCACACCTTGGATGACCCCTCTGGTGGAGGTGGTAGCTAACTTTCCCTTCCTATTAAAGACTCTTTCTTTCCTCTCGCCTCCCACTTTGTCCACCATCTTCCTCCATTCCAGGGCCCCTGGAACTTTGTCACTGAAGCATTTGTGGGTTGCTCAAAGATTTTCACTGTGGCGGATGAAATAATCATTCTGGCAGGCAATTCAGCCAATAGTTGGGGCGAGCAGGGCAGCTGACGCAGAGTAAAACACATTATTTCATGGTCTGTCATTTCGATTCAGGTGTGCTAAAGCTCGTCATAATTCTCCACTGGGCCATTTCTTTTTATATGGACTGTTGGTTTTCTTTTTTCTTCTTCTTTCTTAAATCAGAAGACAGGAAACCAAGTGCTTCTGACAACTCATTCGTGCATCCAAGCTTGCAGAAGTATCCATAGGAGGTCAGTGGCTTCTGCTGTGCAAAGCTCCTGTTGGCCCAGGAGGCTCAGGCAGAATTCTGATTGTCAGGAAAACCCTCATACTTGCCTGAGAGCAGGCACTGCCAGGCTTCTAGTTCCCCCTAGCCCTTCTGTTGAGATTGCATCACCTGTATGAGTCAGGGTTCAATCAGAGGCAGAAGCACCAGAAGATTGTTTCCGTTTTATAGGGTTTTGACTTTATACAGTCGTGGGAGCTGGCTAAGCAGTCTCTGTAGGGCTGCTTGACACATTACAAAGCTGTCACATCACCTTTGGCTTTCTTTGCATATCCCTTGGTGACTTTTTCTTCAACTAGACTGAGCTAGCTCACTGGAGCCTAACTGCCCTGAGTCTATATTTGGGGTATGGAGGTTTACTGTCCTGAGAAAAGGCTGGATAGAGGAGCAGGCTTGGGTAGGCAGCTTCTGGGCCAGGTATTGGGTGAGGAGCTCTCCAGCAGATGGACATAGTGCAGACAGAGTTCATGGAGGAGCCGGTGATGCATTCTCTGGGTACCTGAGAGAAGCTCCTGGTACACTGAACATTCTTTTTCTTTCTTTCCTTCTTTCTTTCTTTCTTTCTTTTTCTTCCTTCCTTTCTTTCTTCTTTCTTTGTTTTTTCTTTCTTCTTTCATTCTTTCTTTCTTTCTTTTTCTCTTTCTTTTTTTTTTTGGTGGAGGGGAGACAGGGTCTCATCATCTTGTCACGTGGGCTGGAGTGCAGTGGTGTGGGCTCAAATGATCCTCTCCCTCAGCCTTCTCTAAGTAGCTGGGACTACAGGCATACACTACCACACCCAGCTAAATTTTTGAATTTTTGTAGAGACAGGGTCTTGCTATGTTGCCCAGGCTGATCTCGAACTCCTGAGCTCAAGCGATCCTCCTGCCTTGGCCTCCCAAAGTGCTGGGATAACAGGTGTGAGCCACTGTGCTGGGCCTGAACCTCCTTTCTATCTCCCATCCCAACCCCTATTTCCCCCTCTTCATTGCCCTCATTCCTCTGCACCCTGGGTGCCTTCATGAGGTACTGTCTACCAGGTCCTTTCTGCAGTAGAAGGAAGAGTCTGGGGAGAAAGAAAAGCAGGCAACTTCCTAGAGGCTGGGTGTGAGAAAGTAGCCACAGAGGCCCTAGAGAGAGAGGCTGCAAAGCCCGAAAGGGCCTGAGCTGAGAAGGAGGTGCTGGCAGTTCCAACCCAGGTCTGTCGCTAGGCTCAATGGTCCTTCGGGACTGCATTGCAGGGAGACACAAAAAGAATTTGGGGACTCTTCCGTCAAACCAAATATACTGCTGTAACCATGCATGTGTGTTAGGAAACTTGGAACCGCTCCTGTCTGAGGTTGTTGTAAGTGATTTATTCAACAAAAGTTTACAGTGCTCTACTTTGTATAAGGTGTTGGACCTTATATAAAGTAGGACCTACTGAGGTCACAAAGATAAATAAGAGAAGGCCCCTACACCGAAGAAACTGGTACCCTCGTAGGGCAGAGTGACATATATACCACAAAGTTCAATGCGGGGCAGAATATGACAAATGCTATAAGAGATGTAAACAAGGTGCTATGGGAATACAGAAGAGAAAGCAGTAGGGAAATCCAGGTAGGCTTCACAGAAGAGGTGGTATGAGCATGGCCTTGAAGAATGAGTAGGATTTTGGCAGGTGGAGATCTAATATCAATGCATTTTAACTGAAGGATCAGAATTGAGCAAAGGCAAGGAGCAGAGTTAAAGGCCACGTCTGGTCTATGGGATACAGACATGGGTTCATCAGGGGAGAAGATTGGAAAAGTAGGTTGGGAGAAAACTGTGGGGCTCTTGAACACCACATGTAGGAATTTAGATTTTATTCTATAGATAATACGCATAATGTTGTAGGCAAAGATGATTGTTCATGAAGATGCCATGTGTATCCCCCCAAAAAACTCTTTGGAGGGAGTTAAATTCAATACGGCAATATGTATTCAAAAGTGTAAAAACATTTATACCCCTTGACCCAGTGGTTTCACTACAGGGAAGTAGAGAAGCCACAAAGCATAGTATTTAAGGGTGTGACTTCTGCATTCAGGAGACAGGCCTGTGTTCAAATCTCAGTTCCAAAATTTACTAGCTGGGTAACCTTGGGCAACGTATATAAATCTCTCTAAGCCTCAGATTCCCCATCTGTAAAATGGGAACAAGAATATCTTAGAGGGTTTGAAGATTAACTGTGACAAATGTATGTGAAGCATGCCGGGTCCATAGAAAGTAGCAGGTATGTGGCAGTTTTTACAAGGAAATTTGTCTCAAAGACCTAACATGAAATTCAGACAAAGACTCTGCAAAAAGATGTTCATCAAAGCATTATTTATCATAATAAAAATTAAAAAAGTAAACAGTCAACAATAGTGAATAAAACTATGGTCCATACATGTGAGGAAATGATGTATGTGAAGAGTTTTAATGATATGGAGGCTATTATGAGATATAATATTAAGCCATAGAAGAATATGCAATATTACATATTCAATTTACTTTTAACCGTGTTAAATATGACTAGAAAAAAGACTAGAAGAAAAAACACCAATGTGTTAACAGTGGTTGCCTCTGTGGCAACCCAGTGGTGAGTTATATGTGATTTTTCCCACCTATTTTTTGTGTTTAAATATATATACGTATATATGTGTTTAAATATATACATATACGTTTAAATATATATATACACACATATGTATATATGTATGTGTGTATATATACACATATATACTTAAAGTGATATGGACTCGTAAAAACGTATAACGTATACATACATATATGTGTGTGTATGTATACGTTATACGTTTTTACAATGAGTCCATATCACTTTAATAATAACAAATAAAAGTAAAAAAGAAGAAAAGAAAGTTTTTGAACTGGAAAGGGAAACGATCCATTTTTTGGGACGGTAGCAGGTGGCCAGGTTAAGCATGCATTTGAGAAATGAAAGGTGAGAAGCAAGGAAATGGGTCACATTGCTCTTTGAAGCAGGCCTGAAGTGGTGCTTTTCCACCTCACAATGAATGGGGTGATTCTGAGGGTGCTGTAGGGGAGGAGCACTTTGTTGGAAGAATTCTCTGTACATAGCCAGGAGGTCTATGCAGAAGGAAGGGGGTCTGTAATGGGGACCTCTTGCAGGAAAATATGCTTAGATAATCTGATGGCCCCCTGAGCTGTGAGAGGTTGAAGTATTAAGGTAAAACAGACAACAAAAAGGTAGGGGGCATAATTTTTTCACCACTGGGCTATGGACAGGACCTCAGGAAGCCAGAGAGATCAGATGGATCAAAGAACAATGAACGTCAAGAATGAAGTGAGCCTCATGAGTTTCCACACATTACTGCAGCCCTCCTGGCCATATAGAGAATTCTTTAGATCCAGAACCCTGAGGAAAGGACTATAGTTTTAGGATGAAAAGAAAGCATCAATCTCAATATGCTATAAGGTAGTTATATTTGTTGGTTAATTAGAGAGTCATTTATATTCTACAGTCCCTTCCCCAACCCTGGCATACATAGTGTCCACTGTCTTGTCCCTAGAATTGGCAAGTGCCACAGGTAAATGACTACCTGCTGAATCTAAAAACATGATGGTATGAAGAAAGTCTCCACCACAGTTAGCACATGTTGGGGCTCTAGGTGCAGGGTAAGCCTTCCAAGAAGGTTATTGGTGGGGAGACAGTTTTGATCCTAGAGAAACAATGTTGGAAGGGAAATCGGTATTTGCCCCTTGCCTTTCCTTTTGGTGTCTTACCTTGCATTTGAAGCACAATCCTTAGAAGCACTTGGGCCAGCTTACTAGGCAACCCCCTGGAGAAATCACCGTTTGTTCTCCTGAGCAAGAGGCTCCCCATCAACTTCATCTCCTGCCCTTGGTCAAAATACCTCAGTTGTCTCTTCTCCAAGATAACTATGGAGAGATCAGTCTCTGAAGAATGCTAATGGATCATTGTGCCACCAACCCTTCTTGCCCAAATTGGGTAGACATTTCTGGTATCAAGAGTCATATTCCACGGAGTATGAACTGTGGGACTGATATGGTTTGGATATCTGTCCCTCCAAATCTCATGTTGAAATGTGATCCCTGCCAGGTGCAGTAATCCCAGCATTTTGGGAGGCCGAGGTGGGAGGATTGCTTGATCTCAGGAGTTCGAGATGAGCCTGGGCAACATGACGAGACCCTGTCTCTACAAAATGTACAAAAATTTGCCAGGCATGGTGATGCACACCTGTAGTCCCAGCTACTTGGGAGGCTGAGGTGCTGAGGTGGGAGTATCTCTTGAGTCTAGGAGGTCAAGGCTGCAGTGAGCTGTGATTGTGCCACTGCACTTCATCTTGGGTGACAGAGCAAGACTCTGTCTCAAACAAAAAAAGAAAAAAGGAAAAGAAATGCAGTTTCTCCTGTTGGAGGTGGGGCCTTATGGGAGGTGTTTGGGTCATGGAGGTGGATCCTTCATGAATAGATTAATGCTCTCCCTCAGCAGTGAGTGAATTCTCACTCTATTAGTTCCCACGAGAGCTGGTTATTAAAAAGAGCCTGCCACCTCCTCCCTCCCTCTCTCTTGCTCCCTCTCTCACCATGTGATCCCTGCTACTGCTTCCCCTTCCACCATGAGTGGAAGCTTCCTGAGGCCCCACCAGAAGCAGATGCTGGCACCATGCTTCTACAGCTTGCAGAACTGTGAACCAAAATAAACCTCTTTTCTTTATAAAGTACCCAGCCTCAGGCATTCCTTCGTAGCAATGCAAGACGGACTAATACAGGGGTTTTCTGCTTGTTAATGCCTAAGATAAGCCAGTAAAAATTCTCACTTGGGGAAAGACAAAAATTTCAGGGACTCTAAAATCAGAAGGTGTCCAGTGAAACTGTATAGAGTTGGCTCTATCAGGAGTTAGAACAGGTATGGATCAAGGGTCACCTTTAAGTTATGAACAGTGAATAGTGAATGATGTCATATCCATTCCTTTATTCTTTTCTTTATTTCCCAAACATTTATGAAGTGTTTACTTTATGTCAGACATGTGTGAGAAAAGACACTGATAAAAGATCCAATCCCTGCCCTCAAGGAGCTGCCTATATGATTGGAAAGGCAAAAACAGAAAGAAAGCCATCATGTACTCTATATAAAGTGCTTTTCTCATCTGCTGTAAGTGTGTTATTTAAGTCAGATTCTCCTCTGGATCCCATGCCCAGCTGGGTCTTGGCCAAAGCAAGGAAGGCCTCAGTTCCCTTGGTATATGCTGGGCTGAAAAACCACAGGAGTTCCTCACACATTCTTCAGCCTTGAAATAGTATCCAAAATGCCAAAGCATTTTAGAATAAAGCCGGATTCTCAAAATTAAGAAAGATGGCTTTAATAGCTATATTTAGGATTTTGATATGTGCATGCAGTAGCATTTTTTTTTCTTTCTTTCCTGGAGAGTAGATAATTCTGGGATTTTTGGTTCTGGCCATGACAGAATATACCTGGTATCAGACTTACCCTTCTGCTGTAAATAGCTCTAAAATCTGGGCAAAATATAAAACAACTCTTTGCAGGTATTGAACCATAACCAACATAGCACAATGATCCTTGTGAGAAAGGATACACACGAGGTAAGCCCCATATTCACACTATCTTTTTCCCTGAGAGCATTTTCCAAGCTGCAGTGCAGGTTTGTGCTAGGTAAAGGAAACACAGATCAGCATTTGGGGCTGCCAAAATGGCTGGGATTTGGGAGACATAGTCCTGTAAAAGGGAAATTCACAGAGAAGGAGCCCCATAACTTTGTAAAAATTTCCCTCAGGTCCTTGACCAGCTCCTAAGCAGCATGTGAGTAGGGTAGGCCTCTAGAGACCTATCAGAGAACCACATTAAAAGAATGTATTGCTGAGCAGATATTTCAGAGGCTGCATGGTGCTGGAGAGATGAAGGCTGAAGTTTGGCTAGACATCTTAGTGAATATCCTGGGCTTTCAATTGGACCTCAGAAAGTCCACATTCTAGTAGTAAGGATCATGCCTTATCAGCAGGGACCATGTCTTAGGAGTAAGGGTGAGACCAAGAAAACTACACAAACAAAGCCTAAAATCCATTCTCAACAGAATTAAGGCAGTGGCTCTCAACTGGAAGAAATTTTTCTCCCCAGGGGATATTTTTGACAACACCTGGAAACATTTTCAGTTGTCACAACTGGGGGGTTGTGGGTAGAGGCCAGGGAGGCTGCTAAACATTCTACAAGGTATAAGCCAGCCTCCTTCCCCCAACAAAGAATGATCCAGCTCAAAATGTCAATAGTCTTGAGATTGCAAAATCCAGGCTTTAAGTGATTTGAGAGCAATTTAGTTGGCTACTAGAACAAAACTCAACAATTTTTACAGGAAGATGACATAATTCAGAAACTTTATAAGGCATTACAGTTAAAATTTGGCATACAATAAAAAATTACCCAATTAAAAATTACCCCTAAAGTGTGAAGAAGCAAAAAAATGGAAAACTATCAACACAAACAGAAGCGGAAGCAGAGATAATCCAGATATTATAGTAGAAACAAGGAATTAAAAGTAAGTCTGGTTAAGATTTTAAGAAAATAGAGGAAAAGAGACAAAACGAATGAAAAAGGGAGAATTTCAAGAAAGTTGGAATCTATAAAACATTAAATAGACATTCTAGAAATGCAAAATGCAATATCTGAAATTAAGAACTTCTTTACTGGGTTTAACAGAAAACTGGGCACAGCAGAACATATTAGTGAGCTAAAAGAAGGCAAAACAAAACAAATCTAACAACAGAGAATGTCCAAACTAAGAACATAGAGAAAAAAATAATTGAAAAAATACTAGAATTCAAGGTTGGTTTAATATTTGGAAATAAATCAATGCAATTTACCACATTAATAGAATAAAGGAGAGAAAATACATGATCATCTTAATACATGCAGAAAAAGCATTTTATAAAATTTACGAAAAAAATTCTCAATAAACTAGAGTAGAAGGAAACATCTTTAATCATACTGAGGGTATATTAAAAAACTTATAGCTAACATTCCTGTGATACCTGTGAATTTAATCACAATGCTTGTTCATTGCCCAGAAAGAGTGTGTGAGCAAGTCCCCACACAGCTCATCTTTTTCCTTTAAATGATGGAATAACTCAGTGTTGGAACCTCTGGAACATCACCTCATCAGCATTTGTGTTAAGGGGGTTGTTTTGAATGGGACAAAGAATAACCTATCAATTTCCAGGTCTTCATCATATTATAAGATTATTTAAAAAGGGGGGAACAACAAATCATTTGGTTTGTCTGCTAAAATAGATACCTAATTATAATTCATAGATCTCATTAATGAAAAGGATTCCAGAAAAGGCTCACCCAGCCTTGAAGCAGATAAGTTGAGAATAAAAGATGAAGGCAAAAGAGGACTAGGGGATACTAGACATGAGATAGGTCACCAGTGGATTCTTTCTTGATGAGTCTCAAATACAGAATTCTTTTTCTCTAAAGTTTGGAACAAAATGATTATGCTACTATCACCACTCTTATTTGTCAATGTATTGGAAGCCCTAGCCAGTACAATAAGGCAAGAAATAGAACGTATCTTAAAGTGAGAAAAAAAGAAAACTAAAATTATTTGAAGATGGAATGATATAATGGTATACATGGAAAAATTCAAAAAAAATCTATAGCAAGCTATTAGAAATAATAGGTAAATTTAACAAGATTGTTGGATATAGGATAAATACACAAAAATCATTTGTACAGTAGTTCCCTCTTATCCATGGGGCATACGTTGCAAGACCTCCAGTGGATGCCTGAAGCCACAGATAAGTACCAGGCCCTATATATACTATGTTTTTTTCCTATTCATACATACTTATGATAAAGTTTAATTTAAAAATTAAGCACAGTAGGTGATTAACAATAGTAACTAATAATGAAACAAAGCAATTATAACAATATACTGTAATAAAAGTTATGTGAATGTGGTCTCTTTCTCTCAAAATGTCTTATTGTATTATACTCACCTGTTTTCAGACTACAGTTGACCATGGGTGACTGAAACTGTGAAAAGCAAAACCAGGGATAGAGGGACTACTATATTTCTATATGTTAGCAACAGAGACTAGGAGAATACAATTTGAAGCCATGCAAATTATAGTAACAGCAAAAATATCAAATATCCAGTGTACCTAACAATATCATTTACAGTAACATCAAAAAACATCAAATGTCCAAGATAGCTAGCAAAACATGTGCAAAATAGCTATGCTGAAAACCATGAAACAGTGAGATAAATTAAAGAAGACCTAAGGAAATAAAGACCTAGTCCATGTTCATGGATTGGGAGTCTCAATAATGTTAAGGTGTCACTTTTCTTCAAATTGCTCTATATATTTAATGAATCAAAATTACAGCAGGTTTTGTGGAAACTGACTAAATGGCACTAAAATTTATTTGGAAATGCTAGAATTCTAATGCAATATTGAAGAAGGATAAATCTGAGAGGCGTACACTACAGGACATCAAGGCTCACTATACATCTACAGTAATTAATACAGTTTCATATTGGCACAAAGCTAGATAATACACCAATGGAATGCAACAGAGATTCCAGAAACAGATTCACTCATATATAGTCATCTGATTTCTCACAAACATTCTACTGAAATTCAGTGAGGAAAGAATGATTTTTCTAAAATATGCTTGGTCAATTGGATATTCATATGGGGAAAAAACCCTTAACACCTACTGTACATCACTCATAAAAAATAATTTGGGATGTTTATAGATCTCTATATGAGAGATAAAATATTAAAGCTTCTAGAAGTAAACAAGAGAATATCTTCATGATCACAGGATAAACAGAACATTAAAAGTGCTAACCATAAAATAAAATATTTAAAAACTGGGCTTCATTAAAATTAAGAATTCCAATTCATCAAAAGAAACAATTATGGCAGCCTGGACAATACAGTGAGACCCTGTCTCTACAAAAAAATAAAAGTAGCTGAGCACGGTGTACACCTGTAGTCCCAGCTACTTGGGAGGCTGAAGGCAGGAGGACTGCTTGACCCCAGGAGTGTGAGGTTATAGTGAGCTATGATCATGCCACTGCACTCCAGCTTGGTGACAGAGACACCCTGTCTCAAAAAAAAAAAAAAAAATACCATTAAGAGGGTGAAAAGGCAAGCCTTAGCCTGGATGAAGATATTTGTAATACACAGCTCACAAAGAGCTTGTATCCAGAATATAAATATAACTTGTATAACTTGTACTAATTAATAAGAAAGACAATCCAGTAAAAATGGACAAACTAAACCCAGTACTTTACCAAAGATGATATCAAAAAAGCCAGTAAATATATGAAAAAGAATTCTATATCATTAGTTATTAGAAAAATGCAAATTCAAACCATACAATGATATACTGCCAAATTCCCACCAAAATGACTAAAATTAAAAACTAACAATAGTAAGTGTTGATGAAGATATGAAACAATGGAACTCTTTCTCCCAATGCTAATAGGAGGAAATCAGCACAACTACTTTGGAAAACTACTTAGCAGAATCAACTAAATCTTTCCATATGTACATGCTATGACTCAACAATTCCACTTTTGTGTGCTTATATTCACCAATAGATATGTACAATAATGTCTGTAGCAACTTTAATTCACAATAGTGCAAACTAAATACAGCCCAAATGTTCATCAACAGCAGAATGCATGCAGTGTGAAACCATCACAGAGCGGTGTTGTTTCACACACTGCAGTGAAAAAGAACACCAACCACGGATTCACGCAACAACATGGATAAATAGCATGATGTGTTGTGTACATATTGTACGATTCCATTTAAATGAAGTTCAAAAACAGGTAAAACTAATCCATGGTGAGTTAAGTCAGAATAGCCGCTACCTTTGGGAAGGGTCAGGGTAACCAACTGTTCAGGCTGTCCTGCAACTGAGAGGTTTCAGTGTGAAAGCTGGGATAGTCCCAAGCAAACTGGGATAGTTGGTCACCCTAGAATGTGGTCTTTTTTGGGAAGGCACATGAAGGAGCCTTTTGAGGGGCCAGAAATGTTCAGTATCTTGATATGGATGGTGACCACGAGTAAATACACGAGTGAAAATTTATCCAGCTATGCACTTAAGATATATGTGTTTATGTATGCAGTTTATACTTTAATTGAAAATCTTTAAAAATAGCTATATGTTACAAAGCACAGAGTATGAAGAAAGCAAAGACAATAGGGCCATTAGAATTTTGGTGGATAACAAAATGAAGGCCCGATTTTCATTTCTAATGTTTGCTTGTTTTCTCTTTCAGGTGTTGGGACTTTGATGGGAAAAAGGTGAAGCAAAATATGGTAAACAGGAATGAAAAGCCAGAATGAATAAAGGAAGCTTTCATTGTTCTGAGTGAGTTTCCCAGCCTGAGAGATTCACAGAGACCTGGCAAATGATATTGCTGAACCATGGGCAGTGAATGCAGAGAACAGAAAAGGCATGAAAATCCATTTCTGATATTTAAAAGGAGCAAGAGGGTAGATTTCACAAATTAGTGATTAGTGGGCTGATCCTGGATCACAGGAAATATTCTAAAACAGGTTATTCATAGGATAATTTGTGAGCCTCCAGATGGGGAAATGATGATCTTAAGGAGTCACTGAGGATTCTTTTAATCAAATCATTCCAGACTAACAACTTTTTTTTTCTTTGACCTGGTAATTTGATTTTTAATCAGAGAAATTCAATAGACAGAATGTATGAACTTTAGTGAAGCATTCAACACTGATTCTCATGAGACCCCTATAAAAGAAAAGGGGAAACAAGATTTGGGCTACATAGAAAAATTAAGATGATTAGTAATTGGTTAACTGAGTTTACCTAACAACTAATGGATTAACCCCTATAGAGAAAGAGAGCTTTTTATTTGGCCCTGTTCTGTTTAACATTTTTATAGAGGACTAAGACATAGATAAAAATTGTGTTCATCAAAACTGAGAATAATATGTACTTGGGGTGATATTGGGTATGATAAGTATCAGAATCAAGTTGACAGGCTAGAATAATGGATTTAGTATAAGAAGATCATATATAACAGGATAAACAAAAGGTTCTGTCCTTGTGAACTAAAATCTAGCTACAGAAGGGGTTTCAGTTGACATAACATTTAAGAAGCTTCAATATGAGAGGAATGCCGAGATGAAAAAGAGAACTGGGGATGTTTACAATGGGGAAGCCAGGATTTAGGAGCTGCGTGTATGGGAGGGCATATGTCATGTATAATCTGTATGACTCCAGGGCGTAGAAATACTTTACACAAGTGAGAGCTACAAGAAGACAGATTTGAGATGAACTTTCCAAGTATCTGTTCTGTCCAAAGAAGGCATAAGCTGAAGGTAATGAGTTTCCTGTCACTGTATGATACAGTAGATGACCCTTTGCCTTACAGAAAGGATGCAAATATGTTAGAGTTCAAATTGCTGAGCTTTCAAATTTATTTCAACCCCAAGAATCTATGACATATGTGTAATTCAGTAAGTAGAAATAGATTTTGATCTTTAACAAATTGATATATCGCTCTGTGGTTTGCTCTCATATAGAAACCAGGAATAAATATATTTATTCCCTGCTTAACCCACACAAAAGGTTTACAAATTATGCCTTCCACAGACCTCTTGATAATCCTAAGAGAGAAGCGCTAACACAATTGTAAAAATTATTACTGCCATAAGTGGCCTTGAGTTAGAAACAAATTAATACGCATTTTTAATATCTTTTTGTATTATTTCTCCACATTAATGACCGAACTTGTGTCGACAGCAGCCTAACAGAACCCTGGATTGATTTTCAATTTTCCTCTGAGCAGTGATTTGGCAAAGGCTAAATCATAGATTGGGGAAATATAGAGTTTTCATCATTGTTATTATCCTGATATTATTACAATTTCAATTATTTGCTCTGTGGCTCAAAAGATAGTGTTTTTACATTTCTGCTTTGGTAGTTTTTTTTTCCTATTATAGTTAATGTCTGATGTGATTCCCTTTTGATTAGATAAAATGATCTTTAATATTTCTACTTTAAAAAATATATTGAGGGGTTTTGTGGCTTAATACACAGAACACAATCACGATAGCACAATCAATTGATATAGTGATTAAGTTCTGCTTATTAGGCCACAAATATTGTGTTAGAACACAATCACTATATTAACTGATGTCTTCCAAGTGACTTTCTTTATAGATAAATACTATATATTATATAGTTTAACCTTTGATTACTTCATAGCATGTGGATATGCATAGAGGGACAGCCAATCCAGAGGCCTCTGGGCCAAGTCACACTTAACGGCAAAAGCATTTTTTTCTGAGTACATCAGAACAGGGGTAATGAGATATCAAAGGAAGAATTGTATAGAACAAAGGATGCCTTGATTTTTTAAAAAAGGGGCTTGATTGGTAACATCTAAGTTTAGGGAAAGCTTAAAGCCCTGTAAAAGCAAAGCTTGCTTTGTATTGTCTGTTCTGATGATTATTCAGGCTTCGGTTACGTTTTGGCTGGGGGCTGCCTGTATTCTGTATTTGAGCATCATCTGGAAGGAGCCACTGGTGACTTGTCTCATGTCTATCCTTCCCCTAGTCTTCTCTTGCCTCCTTTTTCTTTCTCAACTTGTCTGTCAGGACTGGGGAAGCCTTTCACTGTCTCATTTTCTTTCTTTTCTTTTCTTTTTCTTTTTTTTTTTTTTTGAGATGGAGTCTCGCTCTGTTGCCCAGGCTGGAGTGCAGTGGCGCAGTCTCGGCTCACTGCAACCTCCGCCTCCTGGGTTCACACCATTCTCCTGCCTCAGCCTCCCGAGTAGCTGAGACTACAGGTGCCTGCCACCACGCCTGGCTAATTTTTTGTATTTTTAGTAGAGACAGAGTTTCACCATGTTAGCCAGGATGGTCTCGATCTTCTGACCTCGTGATCCGCCCGCCTCGGCCTCCCAAAGTGCTGGGATTACAGGCGTGAGCCACCGCGCCCGGCCGACTGTCTCATTTTCATTCGTGAGCTCCATCAAGAATAATTTAGGGGTAATTTGAGTGGGCACACTGGGTGATTATTGGTCCCTTTTCTATGAGACTGTGACACAATGGAATTTGGAAATGAGCAGGTTAGTCTCTGACCCATTCCAAATAATCTCTTTGCCACAAATGTTGAGATAGCAAAGTTTTCATGGTTGTAATCTTAAATAAATTAGATGATTCAAAATCTTAGTTGTTTCAACTCTGAACATTTCCAATTCCATGACTGGAAGGAGAAAATGGGCTGAGAGGGGACTTATCTATTCCATAATGTCTCTCCAGTTGGTTCCCCAAACTCCCACGGGCAACAAACACAGCACTCTGAATACCTCCCAAGGGTCACAGGAACGGGGTCTCATGATTTCAGTGTTGATGTACCTCTGAAGGGGCTCTGTTCCTCCAAGACCATTCAGCCAGAGGATGTGCGCTGATATCCAGGGAATATTGCCTTGTGTGATACTGTGGAGGCATTCTTAGCTGCTTAAATTTCCTTCTCCACTAATAGTCATTTCATCTTTGACTCCAATGTTAGATGTGTGTGAAAATAATACAGCCACCAGTCAGCCTATTTTTTCTTTTTCAGCACCAATATAGTCATGTTCTTTGTTAAAACAAACAAACAAACAAGCAAATGGAACTTTTTTGAAGTATCCTTGACCTAGTAGCCTGTGAGGCATTAAAATATTTACAGTCTGAAAACCAGCTGTGAATCCAATATAAAATTTTCGTTTTCATTAAAACACTTTATCACAGGGTGTCTTGTATCAGAACGAATCGAATATGGTCTATCTCCCTCACTGGGGTGTCATCTCCCAGAGTGCAAAGACCTTGTCTTGATACCCTTATGCCCTCCTAGCGCCTAGCACAGGTCCTATAACCATCCCTTACATATTTTTGAGTTACATTTAAACAAAAGTGAATTTCACTTGTTTACTAGTTCATCGGAACCCACATTTAGATTATATAATGAACATGCATTTTGGTTAATTTGCTGATTTCCCTTATTCTATGCATTTTAAAAAATAATGGAGACACAGGAAGTAAAATAGCCAATCATCCTCGTTTAAACAAAGCTGACTGAACACTCTGTACTGCCATCTAGTGGGTGGAAAGGCTCTGCGGCCATCTAGTGTATTCCCATTTGGAGGAACACACTGCTTAGAACAATGTCAGATCGGATCGTAGTTGAGGGGATGGGAGCGGGACACAGTGGAGGATATGTGTTTTCCCCTGATTAGCCTCGAGCTGCCTAGGGTGGTTGCCTCTTTGCCCTTGGCATAAAAGCAGAGGAAGTCTTCTTTGTGGTTTTGTGAACAAGCACCTTATCATAAACTCTGAGCGGTGTTCTTGGCTGTGTTTCTGTTTGTGGGCTAGTAATTTAGGCTGTGGGATATTCCCATCAGAACAATGCAGCTTTTAGAGGAGAAAAGTCACGATGTTATTAGCATAAGTGCTACACATGCTCGAGCGCGCGCGCGCACACACACACACACACACACACACACACTGCATCGTTTCACTTTCTTCCTAATTCTTGGTCCTGTCGTCTTCCTTAGCAGCCCTGCCGTAGCTGTACTGCACTGTGGCTCAAGATGCAGTGTCCTTAAATACAAAGCTGCATTTGGCCCTGCAGGAGGGGAGCCCGGGACTCCCTGGCTCAGCCTCTGATGATGACTGCTGGGGCTTTTCATCCAACTTGACTTTATTTATTCATAAGCAGGGCTGACAGTCAAAGTTCTGAGGCCCCTGAACCGGCCAGATACCTCCTCCCTTTCGTTTACTTTTATTTCTTTGATTTTTTTTCTCCTCTCACCTCTGCCTTGTCAGTTCTCTGAGCAGAGCCCTTGAGCTCCTTGTGGCATCTTTTTCTTCCCCTAAACACACAGCAACACACACACAAGCAGATATGCACAATTGAAGGCTCTGGCTTAGATCCCAGTTGGAAAACGGCTCTTGAGGAAATCAGAGAAAAGCCACTTCAGTCACACACAGAGAGAATCCCAGGATACTGGCCTGACAGGTAGGCTGAGCCGACACTGGGCCATTTGGTGTGAGTTGAAGGATGAGGCAAATCTCCCAATCACGCATCCTATAATAGCTCCCCAGTTGGCTCTTGAAACTCCCATATAAATACAGAAAGATCATGATTTCCAAACAAGAAATTAGGACTCATGTCTGATGGGTTATCAGAAAAACGGGGTGGAGCTGTTTGGCCAAATCTGGGATGAATGATCACTCAGAGATTTCATCTCTTATTCCAGCTGAGATCAAAGACAGAGGCTGCTAACTTAGAACACTATTGAGAAGAATTCTGGGGCCACATCTGGGTTTAGTAGGGGAAGAATGCAAGAATATATTAGGAAGACCTGAGATAGTCATGCATGAACTAGTGAAAGCATCGCAATATTGGCTTTACATGCAAATGGCTTCTTAGAGGGCTAACAGTGAAATGCCATTAGCTGCTAACTTCCCGGCACAAATTAAATTATGACATTAGCTGCCCATCACAAGGCTCTAAGTGAATGGGTCACAGAATAGGGGAAGTTGTTTCTATGGCTTATTCTTCCTTTTTAAAATTGAAGTAAAATTCATATAACATAAAATTAACCATTTAAACCATTTTAAATTATACAATTCGGTGGCTTTTCATACATTCAGAAGACTGTGCAACCATCACCACTATCTAATTCCAGAATCATTTCATCACCCCAGAAAGAAATCCTGTACCCATTAAACAGTCACTCCCAATTCTCCCCTCCCCTCAGCCCTTGGCAACCACTGATTTCCTCTCTGTCTCTATGGATTTGCCTATTCTGGACATTGCCTATAAATTGAATCATATAATATGTGACTTTTTGTGTTTGGCTTTTTTTTTCACTGAGCACAATGTTTTCAAGGTTTACCCATGTTGTAGTATGTATCAGCACTTAATTCCTTTTTATGGCTGAATAATATTCCACTGTATGGATAGAATATATTTTGTTTATCCATTCATTGGTTGACGAACAACATTTGGGTTGTTTCTACCTTTTGGCTATTATGAATAGTGCTGCTATGAGCATTCATATACAAGTTTTTTTTAAAAAAATAGATTTTGTCTTACCATGGTCCCCAGGCTCGTCTTGAACCCCTGGCCTCAAGCAATCCTCCTGCCTCAGCCTCCCAAAGTGCTTGGATTATGGGCGTGAGCCACTATGTCCAGCCCACATAGAAGTTTTTGTTTGAACACTTGTTTTCAATTCTCTTGGGTGAATAGGCGAGGGTATTTTTTGGCCACCTTTGGTGAAGACAGATCCATTTGAAACTGATAGGTGAGTTTTGCTACAAAGAAAAGAGCAGGTGTGGCTGGGCACGGTGGCTCACGCATGTAATCCCAGCACTTTGGGAGGCCGAGGTGGGCGGATCACCTGAGGTCAGGAGTTTGAGACCAGCCTGGCCAATATGGTGAAACCCTGTCTCTACTAAAAATACAAAAATTACCTGGGCGTGGTGGCAGCACCTGTAATCCCAGCTACTCAGGAGGCTGAGACAGAAGAATCACTTGAACCTGGGAGGCAGAGGTTGAACTGAGCCGAGATGGCGCCACTGCACTCCAGCCTGGGTGACAAGAGTGAAACTCTGTCTCAACAAACAAACAAACAAACAAAGCAGGTGCTTGGGTGCAGCCTGGATGAGGCATGAAAGTGGGAAAGAGTGTGGCAGAACACCCTGGGCCTGCTGTGGAATCCTAAGGGCAAAGGGTCTCTGGAAAGGAGGTGAGGAGAGATAGAGAAGATGGTGCCAAAATAAGATAGTAATGACCTTGAGCTTAATGGCTAGGAGAATAATGGGTTGGTGCAGAATTTACAAAATGGCTGCTAATATTTCCTTTTTTATAAGGAAGGGAAAAATCTATGTTGGAGATGAAAAGGTGGGTTAGGGGAGGGCCAAAGTAAAGTAAAAATTTTTCTGGTTTTGGCTGTGTCTTACCAGCATGTTGTTAATAGATGCTGTTTTGGCAGAAAGAAGAAAAGCTTGTTTAGCTGCATGTAATGCAAGATGACAAAATTGGTAGAGAAAATTTTAGCATAACAAATTGAAGAAAGGGATTCACTTATTACGAGAATACTGCTGTGCATTTCTATAGTGATGGACTTCTAAAGCATATTCTTGTCTATAAGCTCATTAGGATAAATGAATCAGATAGAGCAGGTACTATTTTCTGTCATTTGAGAAATAAGAAAATGAAGGCACCCAGCACCGCTCCTGATGAGTAGTAGGTATTCAGTCAGTATTTGCTAAATAAATGAAGTAGAGTCATATCAAGTTAAAGAATATCAGAGCTTGGAGGGTCTTTGAGATCATCCGGAAGCCCTCTTCCCACCTCAGTTTTGGAGAAGGAATGTCAGAGCAGATTGGGGAAATTTGGGGCTTAAATCCAAAGTCAATTGGTCAGGGAGTGAAGGACACAAGTCAGTAGTGTGTCCTTTGTCTCAGTACAGAGTGTCAGCATATCAACTATAATGCCGGGTGGTGATTTGTGCTCTTGTCTGTCTCTACCACTGAGCCACACGCTTCTGGGGGCAGAGCTTGTGTCTGATTCATCTTCGAATACCCAGGATGTTGTAGCACAGTTGATGAAACTTGTATGGATGAATAGGAATGGAAGCTCTGTGTTATTACTGTGTCTCTGCTCCTTCTTCTCACTTTGCCATAGCTTTTAGTGGCAGATACAAAACTCAACCATAATTTCCAGGCTCCAGGAATCTTTTCCCTATACCCTAGTGTCTACATTCATCAAAGTAGGTGACACAAGATGTACTCATAGAGTGCAGACTGCAAAAGATGTACCTGGCAGGTTGCTTTGGACTTGTTAGGCCCCCTGGGATAATCTCTACTGTACTGTTATTACAGAAGTATCTAGAAGATGAGAGAAAGAGGACATTTTCCTTAGTTCAAAGCCCAATGCCAATCTAGCTACCTTAGGCAGAATCTCAAGTGTATCTTGCACACCAGAAAATTCCTTCCTGGCCGGGCATGGTGGCTCACACCTCAGTCCTCTGAGGTGGCATCTTCTGCACAAAGGGGCTCAGCTAGATGTGTGTGGAGGGCCATGGCGGTGCTGGTTCGAATGAAGAAGGATTATACTTGAGATGATAGTACAGGAGGGAACCAATGCAGACTATGATGATGGCACCAGCAAGGTGCTGAAGTTCCCAGCTCAGCATACCCATGGGAGTGGGTGGGAGGCTCTCAGGTGGGAAGAGGATGCGGTATTGTCAAAGTTGGCTTCTGTAATGGCTGAGGTTTGGTTATTCTTTACAGTGGGAGATAGAAGAGGAACTTGGCTTTCAAAGTTGTCTCCCTGTATTTTGAAACAGGATATATATGGGAGCTTCTAAGAGAGAATACTCAGCTAGCCTGGCGGCTGGCAAAGAGCTGTCAGAGAATGATGCAGGTGAGTTGAGCCCTGGCAGGGGGGTGGACTGGCAAGGGTCATCCTGTCAGATCTTCAGGCCAGAGGTCGCAGCTAGGAGCTTTCTCGAATCGTCACTGAGGATCACATCAGAGAGAATGAGAAATGACAGTGGGATGGAACCTTATAAGTAAACCTTGTTTAGTTCCTGTCTTACCGTAAGCCACTGTTTTATGACAGTGTTTTGTCACACTTCAGACAGACCACAGCTTCTCCTTTTTCTCAAACTGAGATATGAGATGGGAATGAATCTCTCTCTCTCTCTCTCTCTTTCTCATCATCCCCTTCACACCCCCTTCCCATGGCCTTCACACTCACCTGCACCAGGTCTGGCGTGAGGCGCTTGGCCTGCAGCCATTTCTGGAACCTCTCTGTTTTCCGCAGGACACGCTCAATGCTGCAGGTCTTTGGGGCTGATGCAGAGGCACAGATTCTCCTGTCTGAGATCTCGTTTTGATATTTGCTGACCAGTCTAAAGATCTCCACAGGGCGCCAGATTTTGGAATCATCTGAGTAATTTGCAGGATAAGAAAGCAAGAAATCGGGAGGCAGTCCAAGGTGGGAAGCCAGCCAGTTGTCAGACCTGTTGGAAGAATAGCCCTTTGAGGATTGGCCTGTGTGCTGGAGGCTCACAGAGCCCAGGGACAGGGAGACAGGGGACAATAGCCCAACTGATCCATTTCTCCTACTTAGACTGAGGTGCTCGAAATTCTTTTTGTGAGAGGACTATTTTTGCTTCTTCAAACTTATGGTAGTGTATATGTCATATCAGAAAAGGTGAGGGAGGTGTGAGTCACGCACAAACATTATCCTCTTCATACAACTGGCACAGAAAGACTAGCCACAGCTCTCTGAACTTTTACTCCCTGTAAAGATAGCAGCTTTACATACACTGACATTTTTGATTCCCATTATCCCCAATTTCCACTTTACAAGGGTGGCAACTCAGGCTTATAGAGCTTAAGTACCTTGGCCAAGGTCAGACAATATGTTGCCAATCAGAGGTGCGGACCCCGGGCTGTCAGTCAGCAAACCCCAGTATCTCTCCCTTTCCCTACACTGATTCCCCAAACTGCTTACCCTCTGACCAATGGCTGGGTCTTGGAACCACAGAGGTTCTTGAAGAGGCTCTTGGGTCTGCACTAGGGAGACCACTCTACCGCCATACCCAACCCCAAGCAGCCCCATTAGTCTAAAAATTTAAGTCTTCAGCACCAACAAAGTCTCAGGCAGGAGTGACTACTAAATGGTCATCAACTTGGAAGCTACCTGGGCTCCAGGAGGTGTGTGATTCTACATGATGGCCTGGCCAGTCTTAATCCTCCTGGGGGAGAGGCATTGGCTTATTTATTTATCTATTTTTGAGATGGAGACTCACTCTGTTGCCCAGGCTGGAGTGCTATGGCTCAATCTCAGCTCACTGGAATCTCTGTCTCCTGGATTCAAGCGATTCTCCTGCCTCAGCCTCCCCAGTAGCTGGGATTAGAGGAGTGCGCCACCACGCGCAGCTAATTTTTGTATTTTTAGTAGAGACAACGTTTTACCATGTTGGCCAGGCTGGTCTTGAACTCCTGGCCTCAGGTGATCCGCCCGCCTCTGCCTCCCAAAGTGTTGGGATTACAGGCATGAGCCACTGTGCCTGGCAGGCATTGGCCTATTATCACCTGCCAATTTCCTAGGCCCCACAGTTATGTTTTCTCCATAGTCATTTATCCAGCTGTGTGCTGATATTTCCGTTAGGGAAGAATGTTAAATCTCTTTTTGATTTGTGTATGAAAAATTACTCAGAAAAAGTTTACCTTCATTATTATTAACAATTGAAGGTCATACTGCAAATGAAAATCAGGCAGCATACGACATGTTATATATTTAATTTAAATAAGAATATTTAAATTCTTATTATTGGGCATTATTGGGCCACCCCATGATAATGAGTTTTGGATAATGCGTTTTGGAAGAATTAGCATTTTGATTAGACCCAAACCGTAGATTGTGTTGCTTTTTTTCTCTTACCTGACACAACTTTACCCTAAGAGACTGCAAGCTTTTCCTACTGTTTTGATGGCAAAGAAAGTCACACAAAAAAATTACAAGGGCAAAGAGGTCAAGGGACCTGTCCAGGAAACTGGACAGCCCAGGCCTCTGAATCCTTGAGTTATGCACTAGAGCTCCAGCCTCTCACATCTAGGAAGGTGCTCCAGTGGAAACTGTCAGAGAGCAACTTCTGCAATGCAGGACAATGCAAATTGCAATGGAAGTAGGCACAAAGGATTCTGTACAAGAACACAGGCATCAATGTATTTAAAAAGATGAAACAGTGTAACCTTGTAATGAGTCCATTTTACTGGAAGTTTCAGGACAACTATGGGAAGAGATCCTCCCCTCTAGGTGGATAAGGAAGGGCCCAGGACCCAGAGACTGGCCTGTCTGCCTATATCCTGCAGCTGCTCCTGCTCATGGAGTTTCAAACCGACCCCTACTCCCCACCCCCACCCCCCGGCCACTAAAGGGACTGGAGCTGGAAAGTTATCACTAGGTGGCTCTTTTAGATAACGATAAGAGTAACACGCATTTGTGAAACACTTAAGTGTGCCAGTCACTTTACTAAACACTTTATATGCACAGATTCGTTTAATTGCTTCAATAAACCTATGAGGCTGATACTATTGTTAACATACAGATGAGGAAACTGAGGCACAGAGTGATTATGTCATTTGCCCAAGGTCACATGACCAAGAATTGGAGGAAGTGGCATTCAAGGCTCCAGGGCTTGCAGTGGAGACACCACTGGACCTCCATACCCAACCCCAAGGAACCCCATTAATTTTTTTTTTTGAGGCAGAGTCTTGCTCTGTCACCCAGACTAGAGTGCAGTGGCGCAGTCTTGGTTCACTGCAACCTCCACCTCCTGGGTTTAAGCGATTCTTCTGCCTCAGCCTCCTGAGTAGCTGGGATTACAGGCACACGCCACCACGGATGGCTAATTTTTGTATTTTTAGTAGAGACGGGGTTTCACCATGTTGGCCAGGCTGGACTCAAACTCCTGTCTTCAAGTGATCCACCCGCCTCAGCCTCCCAAAGTGCTGGGAATACAGGAGTGAGCCACCGCACTTGGCCCCATTAATCTTAATTTTGTTTCCTTCACCACTTTGTGGTTGCTTATTCCTTTATCACCCATTTTATGAATTAGCTCATAGAAACAGATTGGTAACATTATTAGGGGTTATAGGTGGCAGGATCCTTGAAGATTATTTTGTCCCTTCCCCATCTTGTTTTGAGGATGAGAAAATTGAAAAGAGAATTGAAAAGGATGAGAAAATTGAAAAGATAAAATTGAAAGCAGAATATATATGTGACCTTTCTGAAGACTCACAGACAATTAGTGGTAGAGGAGGGCAGGTCTCAGGGCTCCTGTTCTCCCAATTGGTGGGGGTGGTGTGGGAAGAGATTTCTTGCCCTGTGAGACAAGTTCATTGTCCTTTTTTTCTGTCCCCACCTCCTAAGGAGGCTCCGCTGAGACAACAGCACTGCCTTGGCAGATGACTTGTAATGAGTGCCTGGGCAGGTTCAGTGATGGCTTGAGGCATTCCATAAGGACTAACTGAGACAAACAAGATTGCAGGCTGCACTTCTCCCCTTATTCAAAATGGTAATAAATTTATTGCATTGAATGGGAAAAATGTAAATTCTTACAGTGTTGACTACCTACTTTATTGAATAGAAGAATGTCAGTGAGAAAATGTCAGTGATTTTTATTCACTAAAATGTTACTATCCTGGAATTTGGACAACCACAAAACAGAGACAGCATTCTCATCTTCCTTCTAAACTGAGATCATGGGCCTGACTGAAGTGAGGCTGGCCAAGTTCCTGATTGTGTTGAAAGATGGACAAGCAGAATTACAGTTTCTCAGAGCTGGAAAAAAGCAACAAGGCCATGTGGTCCAATCCCCCCAAGTCCCTCAACATAGGGTGGGGGTGTAGGGGAGAGCAACAGCTTTGGAATTAGAATAAAATGCCCTCTTCTCGTGCATTCTTCTCATGCTTGCATCTGGTCAAACATAAAGCCTGTAGATATGCCTTTCTAAATAGTTTTTCCTCCCTTCCCTCTTCTTCATCCCATAGCTCTGCACTGAACCCTTAACCCATTTAGTACCTTTCCAAAGCTCTCAGGCTACAGTTTATGCTCCTTAATTTAACTTAGAGCTTAAACTTAGTTAAGCTTAAAGCTCCTTAGTTTAACTTAGAGCTTAAACTTAGTTAAGCTTAGAGCTTGGTTCACAATGCTCTGCCTGCTGCATTGCCTGCTGCATTGCCTGCTGCTCTTCTTACAAGTTTGCTTTGGTCTCACCAAACCACTGACTATCCTTGGATAAGCCACATTCTTTCAGGCCTCTGAGGTTCCAATCACCTGTCATATGCTGACACCTTTGTCTGAGACAGTTTCTTCCTCTTTCTTGTCTGGAAAATCCCAATGTAGCCCTTTAAAATCCAGATGGATATCACTTCTTTGGAACTCACTCCCTTATCCCCCAGTTGGGACCTTCCCACACACTCCCATGATACCCTGTGTAAGACATTTAAAAATATTTCTTATACTCTATTTTAACCACTGATTTACTTCTTTGTCTTCCTAATAGAAAGTAAACTCCTTCAGAGCAAAGATTTGACCTCTTTTAACTTTGTAACTCAGTGTTCAGCAGAGTACCAAGTTAGTGCTCAATACTTTACAGGTGGATGGATGGATGGGTATTTAGATGTATAGATAGATAAGTGAGTAGAGAGATGCATGGAGGGCTGGATGGTGGGATGCACAGTGTGATGGTTGGGTGGAAGAATGCATGGAGGGCCACCTGGATGAATGGGTGGATGGATGGTGGATGGATGGGTGCATGGATTCACATAAGGCTGACTGAACGTGTAGATGGATGCTTTTGTCATAAGCTCTTGAGCCCTGTATTTCCCAAGGCCCCTGAGTTGATGTGAAGAAGTGAGTTAAGACAGTAATTATTGTCAACTTCTGAGGGCAAGGAGACAGACAAGAGACAAGGGAGAAGGGAAGGCAAAATCAGGCCTGACGATTTAGTTATTTTACTGTGAGCCCTCCACTGCTCAGTTGGAAGTGTTTAAACATTTTTTTTTAGACTTTGATAGTGGAGGTGGTACATAAGACCAAGTGTGTCTAGTAAGGAAGGTGAGATTAAAGCATTAGCCCTGGTAAGAGCCTAGGAACTCCTAGGAATTATTGTGATTAGAGGTACTGCCACTATTTACTCCCCTCCCCCACACCCTGCACGCACAATACTGACCAACCAGATCATAGGAGAATCTTACCAATTGATGTGACTTCTCAGGGTTTCGTATATAGGTATATTGTCAGTAAGAAGAGTATGGCAATCAGACTTACTCATTTCCCTAGCTTCCCTTAACTTTTTCATTCAGGATTTAAAAGTCAACTTGGAATGCATGGGAAAATTAGTAATGAAAACATTCATAATTTTAAAGGTCAGTGGTTGAGTATGGGCAGTATGTGATTCATCCTTAGCATTCTCGCCAAAGGAAAGATAAAGGAAAAAAGGAGAGGTGATGTCCATCTGCTAATCATGTGTGTTCAGCATATCCAGCCAGCCTGGGAAACCCATCTACGATTTGTTGCTGAACAGATGCAAGCATTGTCCAGTCCTTAGTGAGGACTAGGACCTGGCTGTAGCATTTCAGCCAAACAACTGAGAGTTTTGGATGGGCTTTCCCCTAAGATGTCATAGTAATCACTTTTTTTTTTTTTTGAGACAGAGTCTTTCTCCTAAGGTGTCATGGTAATCACTTTTTTTTATTTGAGACAGAATCTTGCTCTTTCACCCAGGCTGGAGTACAGTGGCGTGATCTCGACTCACTGCAGCCTCCGCCTCCCGGGTTCAAGCAATTCTCCTGCCTCAGCTTCCTGAGTAGCTGGGACTATAGGCATGCGCCGCCATTGTCCGGCTAATTTTTGTATTTTTAGTAGAGACGGGGTTTCACATTGTTGGCCAGGATGGTCTTGATCTCCTGACCTCATGATTTGCCCGCCTCAGCCTCCCAAAGTGCTGGGATTACAGGTGTGAGCCACCTCGCCCGGCCGGTAATCACTTTTTTAAAGTGGGAAAATGTTTGGAGATCAAAAAGAAGACAATGAACAAATACACCATTAGAAAGAGAGGCAAAGGATGTGAACCTGTAGACAGTTTAGCAAAGAAGAAATACAAATGGTCAGTAAATCTGAAAAAGGGTTCAACTCAGAAGAAATTCAAACTAAAAAAACAGTACTAAATATTTGTAAGTGTGCAAGAAGTGAGCTTTATAAGTAGAAGCCTCCATTTAGATATATATATATCTCCTTCAATTTTGTCTTTTTGACCCAGAAATTTCACTTTTAGGAGTTTGTCATAAGGAATTCATCACTCATGTGCACAAAACATAGCTACAGGGATGTTTGACATATAACTGTTTATAATACCAAAAAATGAAATAAAAAACTCTAGTTTCACAGTGGTGGTTTTAATAAATTATAGTTAAATAATTAAATAAGTTATGCTTAAATAGTTAAATAAATTATGGTTGATTGATGCAATTGAATACCATGAACCTGTTAAAAATCAAAGTGTGTGGAAGATCATTTAATAATGTGGAAAGATGTTCCTGATATATTGTTAAATAATAGTTTCCAAAAAGTATACATAGCATGTTCACATTTTTGTTAAAAAATTTCTTAATTCACACTTAGGAAAAGGGTGGCAAGGAAATGCAACAAAATGTTGACTAAGGGGTGATCTCTTGGTGGAAGAATTATATGTGATTTTATTTTGTGCTTTCTTTAATCAACCTTTCCTGAAAATACTAAAATAAACAGGCACGACTTTGATAATAAGAGAAAAGGTATTTATATTTTAGAGAAAAGGACTCTAAACAGGACCACCTCCCCAGACCCACTGACTGCCTCTCTCTGCCTCTTTTTGCTGAGGATGACCATTCTCAATGTGCAGAGCTATAAACCCCAATCTGCCCTGCCTGGTGTTTTCCTGCTTGTATCTGCACACTTCCCTTTCACAGGCACATGGAACATGAATTCTAAGGGATATGAAGTAATATCCTGGACTCTAATGGAATGCAAACCTATTTAGGGAAATGCTTTCTGATTTTGGCTAGCATCTGCCAAATGCTAGTAAGAAAAACTTCATTTATTGCCCTTTGGTGAATATGCAGTCATCCTAGAGCTCTTCCTCAGTTGAATCCTTAAATTTCTCTCCCTCCTTTTAAAAAATATGTCTGTCTTCTTATTGCCTCTCTCCAAGGAATCAGCACCGCTTCACCTGTGTTCTCGGTCCTCTTTATCTCATTTCCTAGGCGGAAAACCTTGAGTTCACATCCAACATCTGCATATTTATTTCCTCTCGCATGGTGTTGGTCAACAGAATGACTCTATAGGTGAACTGACCTGTATCCTTCCTGTTCTACTTTGTTCCCAGTGACTTGTGTCCTGGACTATGGCAACTGGTCTCACAGCCCCTGCCAACACCACCAGTCCGTCCTGTCCACTTTGCACGAGCTCTTCCCAAATCACAGGTCTCACATTGCCCCTCCCCAGCCTAACACTCTCACCATGGCCTGCAGTAGAGATTCCTCAATCAGTGGTCTTTCAAAAATGCCTTTAAAAACGCTTAATATGCCTTTAAAAAGGCTTAATAGGAAAAGTCCACACCAACTCCATAAAATACCTCACAAAAGAAGTTTAACATTTTTGATTGGTATTTTCTATCTATTATTTCTATTTAGTAATTTGGTTGAGTAAGCAAAGATGTCTTTGATTAATACAGATTGCAAATAAAATCATTGTTAATTAATGCCTTTTGTTTGGTCACCAAATCTTAAAAGCGTAAGTTAGGTCCTTTGAGGAAGATGGAGGAGAAAGGGCATATATATGACAAAGGGTCTTTGGTACTAAAAAGACTGGAAACCACTGGTCCACAGGATTAAGGCCCCAATTCCTTGGCATGGCAATTAAAGACCCCCTGCCCCATATATCGCTTCAACCTCCTCCTCTGTCATGCCTCCACATACACCCCATCCTCTAGCTAAGCACCTCTCACTTCTTCCCACACCTTTGCTTAAGATGTTACTTCCACCTTAAGCCCTTCACTTCCCGTTACTTTTCAGTTCATCCTTTAAAAGGCTTTGCTCAGAATACCTTCTCCTGGGGAAGCCCTTCCCCAGTTCCCATTTGGAATTAATGGAGCTCCTGGAGGTCCTTTACACTGCGCTGCATCAGACAAAGCCTTATTATTATTATTTATAACATGACCCCCTTGTCCTGACCTCCAGGAAGGCAATGACCAGAGTTATAGTTGCTGTCACCCCAGTACCTGCTAGAGTTTGGCTGTGGTAAAGGCTCATGGACTGTGTGTTGATAGGCTTAAATTCCAAGTGTGATGCCATTCTTTGCTGAGAGCCATGCGCATTGCAATTTACTAAACTCCAGTTTTCCTCTGATCAAGGCAATCTCTCACAACAGAAAGCTGGCTCAGAAACTTTGGAGCAAACCGTCCTGGTTTGAATTCCACATCTGCTACTTATTCGGTGGTGACCTTGTGCAAGTTACTTAATCTTTTTTAAAAAATAAATTTTATTGTGTATATTTAAAGTATACAACACGATGTTGTAAGATACATATATATAGTGAAATGGGTCCCATCATCTCACAGAGTTACCCATTTCCCCCCCACTGAAGTCACTTTATCTGGCTATGTCTCAGCTTACCACCTCAATAATGGGGGAATACCATTAACTCTCACAATGATTTAAAATAGGTGTCACATTGTAGGCTTTCTATAAATTTTATTTCCCACCCACTGTGAGAAATGAACTTGATAAACTCAACAGTCCCAGGCTACTCCATTCATAGGAAAGAAAACTTCAAGCTTTCAGTTCAAAAGGAAATGTTGGATTTAACATTTAGGGCTGGAATTTGGCTTCACATCTTGCCCTCCTACCCACCTCAACTTCAGACCATTACCACTCTGATTAAATGGATTTGTTTCAGCTCCCACCCATATTACATCCTGATTCCTTTTCAACAAATTCCTGGACATCTTCACAAGAAGGGAACAGAATTTTGTGATTCAGAGTTATTTGATTGATATTCTGACCTTATTTCTTCTTTAAAGAACTTCTTGCAAATAGATGTCCCGATGCAGGCATTGCATTTATCAAGACCGAGGAAAGTCCTTCCAAAATTGTGGCTGGTTCTGACTTGGGGCACCAGAGAAGAAAGGGAAGAAGCTGGCAAGGAGAAAGAACAGCTCAGGGCTGAGACCCACAGCAGCAGGGCCAGCCAGCCAGGGCGGAGGGCGGCAGCCTCAGGCCCCAGCTGGGGCTCCATCTTGGGCTCTGGGCTCCAGCTGCAGCCTCTGGCTGCCCACTCGAGGCTGTACAGAGGCAGGGCTTGGCCAAAGAGGAAGCTGTCAGAGGGGGCTGGCTTCTGGGTGCTGACCCCATCCCAGCCTCCCAGGTTTCTCTTTGAGGATGCTGAGGAGCTTGGGGCTAATGAGGCTGGGGAGGAGGTGAGGAAGTCAGTGGAGGATGCTGATAACGCTGTTTCCAGAGTTACTCTTCCTTTGCCGGGGGCGGCTGCTTCAGGCTGGGGAGGGGCTCGCTGGCAGATTTCGGGAAGGACAATTGTCAGGGCTTCCCTGTGTGGTCCTTTTGACAAACACAGGATATCCCGGCAGGGCAGGAAAGGTCCATGCAGGATGTGTGTCCAACCTGCGTTCCACCTGGGAGTTTCAAAGGATCCTGAAAGCCTCCACCCTCCACTGTTTTAATTCCAGGTTTATCTGTCCCTATGGATTACACGTGCACCCCAATTTTTGACCCCTCTGTGCTAGGTCATTTGTCCTGCCCCTTAATCAGCCCTCCTTCCCCCACTTTTACCATATTTGCCTGTGAAATAACTAGAGGTTAGCTTGCTTGCCATTAACTGGCACATTTAGCACTGATTTGAAAGCTTTTTGCTGCTTAGGGAAGAGAAAACCTCAGGTTAGTCCATCTTCTCTTGCTGGTCTGAGAACAAGAGACCAGAAAGAACCCGGTGGCCTCTGTGGCATGATGAGGGGAGCACCAGAAAGAGCCCTCTGACAGCACACAGCTGTGTCTATCCCTCTCCCACAGACCTGAAAGCTTCTCTTCCTTTACCAACTTGCTTCACTTCTCGGTGGCTTGGCCGGATTTGGTAGGATTTAACTGCCCCAGGATTGCCTTCCTCAGGATACCAAGATAAGGTCCACAGCATGGAGTAGATGGAAGTGCTAATTTGGGAGTAGAGAGAACCTCTGAGAACCAAATCAGGGAAGTCAGGCTGCCTCACATTCTGTGAGAGGGTGGAGGTGGGGAGCGGGGCACGGTTTGAAAATATGAGAAAATGCGTAGGAAGATGGGGCTGGGGGTGAGGAAAAGGGAAGTAAGAGGGAGTGGGGATTGCCTCTGGACAATTGACAAGTTTTGCTAAAGACTGGTGGGAAGAGCAGGTAAAAGCAATTTTCTGATGATGAAGCACGTGCTTATTAGCATTTGTATCGCTTCCTCAGTAAAATGTCTGGTCATGTTTGCTTTTTATTGGTGAGTTTTGACACTTGTTTATATATTCTAGATCCGAGTCCTCTGTTGGGTATGTGGCTTGCAAATATTTTCTCCCCAGGGCTAACTTGTCTTTTATTCTTTTAACAGAGTCTTCTGCAGAGTGAAAGTTTTGATTTTGAAGTCCAATTTGTTAATTTTTTCTTTTTGAATCATGCTTTTGGTGTCAGGTGTGATAAAAGAAAAACTTAAGCACATTTAAATTTTAAAGAGTTTATTTGAATATTCAGCAATTCATGAATCAGTGCAGTATCAGACTGCAAACATTCTGCTGGGAGGGGCAAGAAAGGAAACTTTTATAGTGTTTGCAGAAGCAGGACAAAGAAAACAATTTTTATTGGTTAGAGTGGAAAGTCCCTAGTTAGAGATTAATTGGTGATTTTTTTGATTGGTACATTTTCTAGTTTAAATTTACTATTTACATTAGGCTTTGGTTTGTTCACACAGGAATTTAAAGTGCCAGAGCCACCTCAGTCTAATGGCCTTCCAATTAGAATTTTAAAACATAATTCATCCTTTTTGATCAGCCTCTCATTTAAGAGATATTGACTAAAACTTGGGCATAAGCTCCACTCTCTGTGACCATCATGGCTAAGTTGTCCTTGTCTCAGTGTGAAACTCATAAGTCACAACATCAAGCTCATTGAGGAAAGATTCCTTTTGTTGTTCATCTCATTTTTGTTGCTCTAATTACAGTGAGATCATCTGGCATACCGTTGATGACTGTGAACACACATTTAAGACCCTCAAGGGAATGTAGTTCACCAGGGAGATTATGATGACTACCAGGAGGATAATACTGAAAGACTGCAGTATGTTCCTTAGCCAAGGTCCTCACAAACCAACTCAACTAACATTTCTAGAGAAACAAAAGAAAACCAAAGGTCAATGACTAGAGCAAACTATAAATTCAGTCTGAGTCCAGAGGAAATTTAGTTAACAAGATTGCTAGATTTGAGCTTGAAACATATTTTTCTGGTTTGCAGTTTGAATGTCTCTGGTTATGGTACTGAGGGTTTCGATGATCTCCCTGAGTGGTCCGCATATCAGGCATAAGGGTTGTCCTCAGAAGTCACATCAAGTTGTCTATAACTGCCTGGCAGGGTTTCGGGGACAGAGCACATCTTGTTCTGAGTGATTTCAAGTCTGAAAAATGGGAAAAAATTGGATTGGAGGAATAAAGATGAATTCAGAATTCAGTCCAGTCTACAAATAGACAATAAAACTCAAAAACAACAAATATGGCTACAATCTACTATCAAAAATTATGCACAGATCTTTTCAGACATTACAGGGGTCCTCTGGGATGTCCCAAAGTTAGTTCTAGGTCAAAAAGACTTAATTTAGAAGCTTATTTTGGGAAGTTTGTAAAAAATATCAAAAAGTCTAAAACACTTGATTAAATAGGATCATTGGTCATTATGAAACAATGAGAGGCAAATACAGAAAGGTTATACAGCTGTTAAAAAAACTTAGCTCTTTTAATGTTGAGAATACTCATTTTTATATATATGTATATAAACAAAGACCTAGTAAAAGACAACACGAAGCACAAGAAATTATCCTGATAAAACACAAATCTTTGTAAGGTAGATCACTTAAAAGATAAGAAAAACCTTTCACCAAGAAAACTTTGTTCTTTCAACAGAAAAAAAGCCAGTGTCTAGCTTTGTATCAATGTACTTTTGATATTAAAGCTAATTTTTAAAAACCCTTCTAATAAATTTCATTCAGTTTTAGCGAGCTTGACAACACATGAAATTCCTTTTTCAAATTTTAAACTGTCTATACCTTTCTTATATCAATTTAGTTTGTCCTATACTCTTCCTCTCTCCCATTGTGGAACAATTAATCACTCTAATTTAGGACAGAAATTATTCTTTTTTTTCTCTTAACAAAAATACACCCTTAAACTTCCTTGATAAAACATGCCTTACTTCCTTCACATATACAGTTGTTGCCCTTATTATTTCTAGAAGTTTTAATTACATATATTAATTAGAATTTTAAATTCTTAGTAACCTTAATTTCTAGTGAAAACTAGTAAGCATTATAAACAGTTTCATATCAGCATTTTGTAAATAAACATCATGTCATATATAATATTTCATGTTTATTAGCAGACCCAAATATATTTAGCTTCTCTATACTGTATAAAAACAAGACGCCAAAGTATATATACTTTAATCTTATGTTCAGCAATTAATGTTTTAATGTTTTAACTTACTCAGAAATGGCTTCAATATTTATTGAATATTTATTACTTAATTGAACATAGCATAACTTTAAGATTTCAAGTTACCGGCTGGGTGTGGTGGCTCATGCCTGTAATCTCAGCACTTTGGGAAGCCAAGGCAGGTGGATCACCTGAGGTCAGGAGTTTGAGACCAGCCCATTATGGTGAAACCCCATCTCTACTAAAAATACAAAAATTAGCCAGGCATGGTGGCATGCACCTGTAGTCCCATCTACTTAGGAGGCTGAGATGGGAGAATTGCTTGAACCCCGGAGGCGGTGGAGGTTGCAGTGAGCTGAGGTCACGCCACTGCACTCCAGCCTGGGAGACAGAGCAAGACTCCATCTCAAAATAAAAAAAAATAAAAAATAAAAAAAAGATTTCAAGTTACAAAAAAATATTTTTGGGACAATTTTTAGTAGACATATTTTATAAAACATAATTATTTTTGAAGTTTATAGACTTTTATTTCATTTACATTTACCCAATTCATTGTTTTTTTTAATTTTTAATTTTTGTGGGCACATAGTAGGTATATATATTTATGGGGTATATGGGATATTTTGATACAGGCATATAATGTGTAATAATCATATAAGGGTGAATGGGGTATCCATCCCTTCAAGCATGTATTCTTTGTGTTACAATCTAATTATACTTTTTCAGTTATTTAAAAATATGCAATTACATTATTATTGACTGTAGTCACCCTGTTGTGCTACCAAATACTAGATCTTATTCATTCTTTGTAACTATTTTTTGTACCCATTAACCATCCCCACTTCCCCTCCCCCAACACCCTCACTACCCTTTCCATCCTTCTACTTTCCATCCTTCCTTTCCATACTTCTACCCTTTCCATCTGGTAACCATCCTTCTACTCTCTATCTCCATGAATTCAACTGATTTTATTTTTAGATTCCCACAAATAAGTGAGAACAAGTGAATTTTGTCTTTCTATGCCTGGCTTATTTCACTTAACATAATGATCTCCAGTTCCATCTGTGTTGATGCAAATGACAGGATCTCATTATTTTTAATGGCTGAATAGTATTCCACTGTGTGCATGTACCACATTTTCTTTATCCATTTGTCTGCTGATGGACACTTAGGTTGCTTCCAAATCTTGGCTATTGTGAATAGTGCTACAGTAAACCTGAGAGTACAGATACCGCTCTGATATACTGATTTCCTTTCTTTTGAGTATATACCCTGTTAGCGTATATAGTGCAATTGCTGAACCACATGGTAACTCAATTTTTAGTTTTTTGAGGAACCTCCAAACTGTTCTCCATAGTGGTTGTACTAATTTACCTTCCCACCAACAGTGTATGTGGGTTCCCTTTTCTCCACATTTTCTCTAGCATTTGTTATTGCCTGACTTTTGGATAAAAGCCATTTTAACTGGGGTAAGATAATATCTCACTGTAGTTGAGCACCTTTTCATAAACCTGTTTTCCATCTCTACATTTTTTTTTGAGAGATGTCTGCTCAAATCTTTTGCCCGTTTAAACAATCAGATTATTAGAATTTTTTCCTATAGAGTTATTTGAACTCTTTATATATTCTGATTATTAATTCTTTGTCAGATAAATAGTTTGCAAATATTTTCTCCCATTCTGTGGGTTGTCTCTTCACTTTGTTAATAGTTTCGTTTGCTGTGCAAAAGCTTTTTAACTTGATGTGATTCCATTTGCCCATTTTTTGCTTTGGTTGCCTGTGCTTGTGGGGTATTATACAAGAAATCTTTGCCCAGTCCAATGTCCTGGAGATTTTCCCCAATGTTTTCTTGTAGTAGCTTCATGGTTTGAGGTCTTAGATTTAAGTCTTTAATCCATTTTTGATTTGATTTTGACATACAGCAAGAGATAGGGGTCTAGTTTCATTCTTCTGCATATGGATATCCAATTTTCACAGCACCATTTATTGAAGAGATTGTCCTTTCTCCAATGTATGTTTTTGGCACCTTTGTCTAAAGTGAGTTTACTGTAGATGTACGGATTTGTTTCTGCATTCTCTATTGTGTTCCATTGTTCTATGTGTCTGTTTTTCTGCCGGTACCATGCTGTTTTGGTTACTATAGCTCTGTAGTATAATTTGAAGTCAGGTAATATGATTCCTCCGGTTTTATTCTTTTTGCCCAGGATAGCTTTGGCTATTATTTGCTTTCTATATCTGGGTGCTCTAGTGTTGGGTGCACATATATTTAAAATTGCTAAATTGACCCCTTTATCATTATATAATGACCTTCTTTGTCTTTTCTCATTGTGTTTGTCCTGAAATCTATTTTGTCTGATATAAGTATAGGTACTCTTGCTCTTGTTTGTTTTCCATTTGCATGGAATATCTGTTTCCATCCCTTTATTTTCAGTCTATGTGTGTCTTCATAGGTGAAGTGTGCTTCTTGTGGGCAATAGATCATTGGGTCTTGTTTTTCTATTCATTCACCTGCTCTATAACTTTTGACTGGAGAATTTACACTATTTACATTCAGTGTTATTATCGATAAGTAAGGACTTACTCCTGTCATTTTATTAATTTTTTTCTGATTGTTTTGTGGCCTTCTCTTCCTTCTTTCTTTCCTCCCTGTCTTCCTTTTAGTGAAGGTAATTTTCTCTGGTGGTATGTTTTAATTTCTTGCTTTTTATTTTTTGTGTATTTGTTGTATGTTTTTTGGTTTGGGGTTACCATGAGGGTTGCAAAGAATATCTTATAACCCATTATTTTAAACCAGTGACAACTTAACACTGATAGCATAAACAAACAAACAAAAACAAAACTAATAAAAACTCTATACAACTCTGTCTCCCTGCTTTTTAACTTTTTGTTGTTTCAATTTATATCTTATTGTACTACATCTTGAAAAATTGTTGTAGTTATTATTTTTGATCAGTTTATGTTTTTGCCTTTCTACTTAAAATATGAATAGTTTACACACCACAATTACAGTGTTATAATATTCTGTGTTTTTCTATGTACTTATTATTACCAGTGAGTTTCATACCTTCAGATGATTTCTTATTGCTCATTAATGTTCTTTTCTTTTGCTTGAAGAACTCCCTTTAGCATTTCTTGTAGGATAGGCTTGGTGTTGATGAAATCTTTTAGCTTTTGTTTGTCTGGGAAAATCTTTATTTCTCCTTTATGTCTGAAGGACATTTTCACCAGATATTACTATTCTAGGATAAAAGTTTTTTCCTTCAGCACTTTAAATATGTCATGCCACTCCCTTCTGGCCTGCAAGGTTTCCACTGAAAAGTCTGCTTCCAGATGTATTGGAGTTCCATTGTATGTCATTTGTTGCTTTTCCCTTGCTGCTTTTAGGATCCTTTCTTTATCCTTGACCTTTGAGAGTTTAATTATTGAATGACTTGAGGTAGTCTTCTTTGTATTAAAATTTCTTGGTGTTCTATAAGCTTCTTGTATTTGAATATTGATGTATTTCTCTAGGTTTGGGAAGTTCTCTGTTATTATCTGTTTGAATAAACTTTCTATTTCCATCTTTCTCTCTACTTCCTCTTTAAGGGCAGTATCTCTTGGGTGTGCTCTTTTGAGGCTAATTTCTATATTTGTAGTCATGCTTTTTTTAAATTCTTTTTTTCTGTTGTCTCCTCTGACTGTGTATCTTCAAATAGCCTGACTTCAGGCTCACTAATTCTTTGTTCTGCTTGATCAAGTCTGCTGTTGAGAGACTCTGATGCATTCTTCAGCATGTCAATTTCACTTTTCAACTCTAGAATATCTGCGTGATTCTTTTTTAATTATTTCAGTTTTTTTGTTGAGTTTATCTGATAGGATTCTGATTTCCTTCCCTAAAAAGAAATGGTCCCTCCCCCAAGGACACAGATTCTCTCTCCACATGATGTGGCTGCTGCCATGGGGATAGGGGTGGTGGTGTCAGCAATTCAAGGCTGATTTTCCTACCCCCTTCAGTGCCTCTTTCAGCAATGTGAAGTTAAAACCAGGTGCTTTGAAAAGAAATGTTCAAGAATGTTATCTTGAATTTCTTTGAGTTTTCTCAACACAGCTATTTTGAATTCTTTGTCTAAAATGTCACATACCTCTGTCTCTCCCAAATTGGCCCCTGGCGCCTAATTTAGTTCACTTGATGAGGTAATGTTTTCCTGAATGGTACTGGTGCTTATAGATGTTCTTTGGCATCTGGGAATTGAAGAGTTAGGTATTTATTGTAGTCTTCACAGTCTGGGCTTATTTTTACCTGAAGTTCTTGGGAAGGTTTTCCAGGTTTTTGAAGGGACTTGGGTGTTGTGATTTAAGTTTTTGGTCACTGCAGCCATATCTGCATTAGGGGGCACCCCAAGCCCAGTAATGCTGTAGTTCTTGTGGACTCATAGAGTTACTGCCTTGGTGGTCTTGGATAAGATCTGGATGAATTCTCTAGATTACCAGAGACTCTTGTCCTTTTTCCTTACTTTCTCCCAAACAGAGTTTCTCTCTCCGTGCTGAGTTGCCTGGAGCTGAGGGATGTGTAACACAAGCACTCCTGTGACTATACAACTGGGACTGTGCCGGGTCAGACCTGAAGCCAGCTCAGCACTGGGTCTTGCCCAAGGCCCGCTATAACCACTACCTAGTTACCATCTATATTTGCTCAAGGTCCTAGGTCTCTACAATCAGCAGTTCATGAAGCCATTCAGTCTTGTGTCCTTTCCTTCACGGTGGCAAGTTTCCCAGGGCCCTAGGAAGATCCAGAGATGCTGGAGTCAGAGTCAGAAACCTTAAAAATCTACCTGGCGCTCTACTATACTGCACCTAAACTGGCACCAAAAACCACAAGATGAAGTCCTTCCTACTCTTTCTTCCCCTTTCCTAAGGCAGAGGAGTCTATCCCTATGTCCACCACTATCACAGGCCCACAGAAAGTACTGCCAGGGTACCACTGATATTCAGTTAAGGCCAAGGGCTCTTCAATCAGCTTGTGCTGAATGCTGCCTGGCCTGGGACTCACTCTTCAGGGCAGTGGGCTTCTCTCTTGTCCAGGGTCAGTCCAGACATACCATCTAAGAGCCAAGACCTGGATTAGTGACCCTAAAAAGCCTGCTTGGTGCTCTACTTCTCTGTGGCTGAGCTGGTTCCTAAGATGCAAGACAAAGTCTCCTTACTCTTCTCTCCACTTTTCTCAAACAGAAGGAGTTTTGCCCCTTAACCACCTCAGATGAGAATGTGCTAAGTCTCACCTGAAGCCAGCACATCTGAGTCTCACCCAAGGGCCACGGCGTATACTACCTGGTTACCACTACTACCACTACCACTCGGTTATTCCGAGCCCAAGGGCTCTTTAGTCATATGGTGATGAATCTTGCCTGGACTGGGTTCTTCCTTTCAAGGCAGTGGGTTCCTTTCTGGCCCAGGGTGTGTACAGAAATACCTGGGAGCTAGGGTCTGGAATGAGTCTCACAGCTCTGCTTGGTGCTCTATTCTACTGTGGCTGAGGTGGTATCCAAGTTGCAAAGCAAAGTCTCATTTACTCTTCCCTATTTTCTCCTCAAGTGGAAGGAAGGGGTCTCTTTTGGAACTACAAGCTGCACTGCCTTGAGGTGGAGGAGGGGTGACGAAAGCACTCCCTTAGCCACCTCAACCTGTGTCTCATCAGGTTGCATGCCCCCCACATTCACTGGCTTCGAGCCCAGCACAGCACTAGGATTCGCTTATGAGTCGCAGTTCTTGTGGCCTAGATAGCATTTCAGGTTTATTTAGGATCCCATAGCACATTAGCCCACGGTGGTGAGGCTTGCCAAAATTCATATTTTGAACACTAGGATGGGTGGTTCCCCTCTGCATAGAGCTGATCTAAATGTTTCCTCTGTGGGCATTGGCTGAGTTCTGCCTGATGTTGGCAGGACTGAGTTCCAATGCAAAGTCCCACAGTCACTGATTTTCCCTCCCCTAAGCACACAGATTCTCTCTCCACACCATGTGGCTGCTGCCACGGGGATGGGGGTGTTGGTGTCAGCAATTCAAGACGGGTTTTCCTACCCCCTTCAGTGCCTCTTTCAGCAATATGAAGTTAAAACCAGGTACTTTGATCATACACGTGATTTTTTGCTCTTATGAAGGTACTTTTTTGTGTACATAGTTGTCAGATTTGGTGTTACTGTGGGGAGGATGATTGATGGAGGCTTCTATTTGGCCACCTTGCTCCACCTCCTCCTTATCACTTGTTCTTAAAAATTATGCTTGAATTGCTCATGAAAAATTTCATGAGACATTAAACAAAGCTAGCCACTGAAGGACTTCAAAGAAGGCCACTGCGAAATATGCCACTTTGGTATATAATCACTTCAGGCTGAAGGTACTTAAAAAATAGCAAATGCAGGGAGAGCTTTTCTCTGGATTCCCCTTATCTGCCTAAATAGAGATCCACCAACCAGAGAAGACCAACTCCTATCAAAGGAGAGAAAACTAGAAGTTGACACTATATCCAGACAAACTATCACAAACCGTCATCTATTCCTCTTGGGGCCTATTTATCTTTCCCTCAAATCATTTAATCTCCCCTAAATTGTCTACATTCTCCCTCCTCTCCTCCCTGTGAAGAGGACATACAAGCTCCTAAATTTCACTGCTTTTTGGTGCGGGGTGGGTGGATTTGTTTTCTTTCCTGTGATAACTGCCACCCCCATCCCAATAAATCTGTATACCTTTTCTTCTGTTAATTTGTCTGCTCTCAGTTATCAAAGCCTCAGAGGAAAAAGTCTTCTCTCCTCTACACTATCATCTTATTTATTATATTTTTGTCGACAAATCAGGCAAATATGAAAAATATCACAGAAGCAAAGAAACTTAAAAAGTTAAACATCACTGTTCCCTTTTTAAAATTTTTTATGTCTGTGATTGATATGCATTCATTTTTACTGCATGTTTTGCTCTTAGTTTGGATTTATGGTTTTGCGGTCTTAAACATCTAGCAGACACAAACCTGTCTGACCAGCAACCCAGGAAAAACAAACAATTTTGAAAACATTCCTATTTTTATTTTATCAACAATTTTAAAACAAGCTTTATTTACCAATGATCTACCTAAATCATGTGAACTTAGAAAAAAATACATTTAGGTTAGTTTTATATTTCTGAGATTTTTGAAATAGTTAACTTACATGAGCCCTCATTTATGCCCCAGCCAATTTGAATGGAACACCCTTAAAAGATTTTATAAAATGGTTTAGTAATACCATAAAATAGAACATATATGTAATGTTCAGATGTACATACATTCATACAAAAACATATATAAACATATGAATATAAGCAGATAAGCAGCCAATTTAAAAGTCGCTTATTAGGATAAGTCTAAAGGTCATTCTAGGCTGCTGGTTGACCTGGAGTTGTTATTGTTATTGCAAGGCAATTAATTTGAAAGCCTTTTGTTTCATATCTTTTCTTTGAAATGTTCAGCTAATTTAGCTAAACCTGTAGCTTCCTTCTCTATTATTTGTCGTTGTTGTTTTTGTAGGCAAAGCATTTTCTATGTTGAATAGGGATACGTTTCATTATTGTTCTGAGCTTAAGATTCTGTCCAAGGCATAAGAGTGGTTAAAAAGCATATCTGGTTGTTCTAACTTTTGTAAGTGCTTATCTAGGTTTTTTTTTTTTTTTTTATGAAGGATGTGTAGGTAACCAAGTAAAAAAGTCAGAGGATTCAGAGTACACAGAGGAGAACAGAGAGAAAGACACCTTAGAAACCTCTATGTGCCAATTCAAAATACATCCAGTTGTTTCTGAAGTATTCAGGATCTCTCCCCCTTTTTTTGTGCCCAGTAGATAAGCAATTTTGTTTAGGTTAAAACTTCCACACTGCAGCCATCAAAATTCTAAATTATTTTTGATAATATTCACCCATTTCTCTAGAAAGGCACAGGTTCTGAGATGAAGTCTCAGACTCTCCGTATTTAAATAAATTCATTATTTTCTGTCTTCTTGGAACCTTTCCTACCAGAGTCCTTTACTAAACCCAATTCAGTTTCTGTTTGACCCAGTCAGACACCTGAAGCCTCTCTACAGGACACAGTCTAGTTTCTATCATGACTTCTGAAACCAATCTGGATTAAAAAAATGCTCAAATAAACTCTGTGAACTTGACACAAGTTGTAGAGCTAGTGCATCTGAGAGGTCTTACTGGTGATGACTTCCAACTACAAAGCAAGAGGCAATGAGCACCAGGAGTTCAGTGGGGTACCTATATCTGTTTGCTTTTTCCTCCTAGAGATCATCATCAGGCAGTCTCCCTGGGATCCAACTTCCGACACCAGATCTAATAAAAGAAAAACTTTGGTACATTTCCATTTTAAAGAGTTTATTTGAGCATTCAGTGATTCATGAATTGGAGCAGCATCAGACTGCAAACAGCTAGCACTCTGCCAGGAGGGGCAAGAGGGGAAACGTCTATAAAGTTTGAGAATAGAGAGGAAGATAGATACCTTAGAAGCCTCTATTGGCACATAGGTTATACAGTTTGAGAACAGAAAGCTAGATCTTTCTATTCCCCTCTGTATACTCTGATTCTCTGACTTTTTTACCTGCTTGTTTGCAGAAGCAAGACAAATAAACGATTTTGATTGGTTAGAGTGAAAATCCCTAGTTAGAGGTTAGTTGGTGATTTCTGATTGGTACAATTTCTAGTTTTAATTTACTGTGTACCTTGGGCCTTGGTTTGTTCATGTAAAAATTTAAAGTGCCAAAGCCGTAGTCTAATGGTCTCCTAATTAGACCCAGTCTAATTGTCTCCCAATTAGAAATATTTAACAAGTGTAAGAACTCTTCACCTAACCCTAGATCCGAAAGATTTTCTCCTATGATTTCTTATGAAATTTTTATAGTTTAAAGTTTTATATTTAAATCTATGATCCATTTTGAGTCAATTTTTGTATCAGGTATAAAGTTAAGTCAAGGTTTATATATTTGCCGATAGATGTCTAATTGTTCCAGCACCATTTTTTGAAAAGGGTATTCATCCATTGAAATGCTTTTGCATCTTTGTCAAAAATTACTTATCTGTACTTGTATGTTGCTATGTCTGGGTTCTCTAGGTTCTCTACTCTGTTCCATTGATCTATGTGTCTACTCCTCTGTCAATACCACACAATCTTGATTACAGTAGCTATATGAAATCTTAAAATTGGGTAGAGTGATTTCTTTCACTTTATTCTTCTTTTTCAAGATTATATTAGCTCTTCTAGTTTATTTGACTTTCCATATATACATTTTAGAATAATCTTGTATATATCTGTAGAAAATCTTCTGGAATTTTTACAGGAATTTAGATAAATCTGTGTATCAGTTTGGGGAGAATTGACATCTTTACTTTGTTGAGTCTTCAAATCCATCAACACCTTTTGTCTCTCATCTTATATCTTCTTTTATTTTTTTTCCATCAATTATTTGTAGCTTTCAGCATCCAAATCCCATAAATAATTGTACTGAAAAAAATTATTTGGTGGGACTGGCCAAGATGGCTGACTAGAAATAGCTAGGGTGCCTGGCTGTCATGGAGAGGAGTGAAAGGGGTCAGTAAATACAACACCTTTGACTGAAACATCCAGGTACTCACACTGGGACTAATAAAGGAAAAACTTGACCCATAGAGAATGGAGAAAAGTCAGGCAATACAACAACCCACTCAGGAGCAACATGGAGCCAAGGGAACCCCTCCCACCCAGGGAAGCAGTGAGTGAATGTGCAACCTTGGGAAACCACACTTTCCCCATGGATCTTTGTAATCCTTAGGTCAAGAGATCCCCTTGTAAACCCACTCCACCAGGGCCGTCAGTCTGACACACAGAGCTACATAGAGTCTTGGCAGAGCAGCCACTCAGGCACACACAGAGACCCAGGAGCTTTTCATACTCCAGCTCTGGGCTTCCCAGCAAAAGTAACTGCAACTCCAATGGAGCAGAAGGTTAGACCTCCACACATACCCCCTAGGAAATAAGGTGAATCCAAAGGGCTGAGCAGTGATGGTCTATGGGCCTCACTTCCATGGCACCTCACAGGATAAGACCCACTGGCTTGCAATTCCAGCCAGCTACCAGCAACAGTGTTGTGCCTACCTGGGATGGAGTTTCCAGAGGGGAGGGGAAGGCCACCATCTTTGCTGCTTGGATGACTCAGCCATTCCAGCCTGTGGGCTTTGGAGAGTCCAAACAGACTGAAGGCAGAAGGGGTCTCCCAGCATAGCACGGTTGCTCTACCAAAATATGGCCAGACTGCTTTGGTAAGTGGGTGCCCAATCTGTTCCTCCCATCTGGGGCCTCCAGTCACCCCCACTGGTGTTTTTTGGCTGACAGAGATTTGAAAACTTCCTGGGACAGAGCTCCCAGAGGGAGGGGCAGCCCACCATCTTTGCTATTTGAGTGACTTAGCTGTTTCAACCTCCAGGCTTTAGAAAGCCCAAGCCAACTTGGGGTGGAAGTGGTGCCCAAGCACAGCAGAGCTGCTCAACAAAAGTGTGGCCAGATTACTTATTTATTTATTTATTTATTTATTTATTTATTTATTTATTTATTTATTTATTTTGGAAGCAGAGTTTCACTCTTGTCACCCAGGCTGGAGTGCAATGGTGTGATCTTGGCTTACTGCAAACTCCACCTCCTGGGTTCAAGTGATTCTCCTGCCTCAGCCTCCCGAGTAGCTGGGATTAGAGGCATGTCCCACCATGCCTGGCTAATTTTTGTGTTAGTAGAGATGGGGTTTCACCATGTTGGCCAGGCTGGTCTCAAACTCCTGACCTCAGGTGATCCACCTGCCTTGGCCTCCCAAAGTGTGGGCATGACCCACCGCACCCAGCCCAGATTGGTTCTTTAAGCAGATGCCTGATCCTGTTCCTCCTGCTGGATGAGAACTCTCAATTGGGGTCTCCAGCCACCTCCTACAGGTGCATTCAGGCCACCAACAGTTCCTTACCTTCCTGGGACAGAGCTCCCAGAGGAAGGGGCAGGCTACCATCTTTGCTGTTTTGAAGTCTTTACTGGTGGTACCTCCAGGTACTGGAAAATCTGAGGTGACTAGGGACTGGAGTGGACCCCCAGCAAACTACAGCAGCCCTGTGGAAAAGTGATGAGACTTAAAAAAAAAAAAAAAACCATCCAAAGCAACCTTGAAGATTGAAGGTAGATAAGACCACAAAGATGAGAAAGAATCAGCATAAGAACACTGAAAACTCAAAAAGCTAGAGTGCACTCTTTCCTCCAAATGACCACATCACCTCTCCAGCAAGGATTTGGAACTGGGCTGAAGCTGAGATGGCTGAAATGACAGAAGTAGAATTTAGCATATAGATAAAAACAAACTTCACTGAGCTAAAGGAGCACATTATAACCCAATGCAAGGAAGCTAAAAATCTTGATAAAACATTACAAGAGCTGACAGACAAAATAGCCAGTATAGAGAAGAATGTAACCAACCTGATAGAGCTGAAAAACACACTACAAGTATTGCATAATGCAATCACAAGTATTAATAGCAGAATAGACCAAGTGGAGGAAAGAATCTGAGATCTTGAAGACAAGCAGACAAGAATAGAGAAGAAATATTGAAAAGGAATGAACAAAACCTCTGAGAAATGTGGGATTATGTAAAGAGACTGTCTATGACTGATTGGTGTGCCTGAAAGAGACGGGGAGGATGGAACCAATTTTAAAAACATATTTCAGGATATCATCCATGAGAACTTCCCCAACATAGCTAGACAGGCCAACATTCAAATTCAGGAAATGCAGAGAACCTCAGTAAGATACTCCATGAGAATATCATTCCCAAGACACATAATCATCAGTTTCACCAAGGTTGAAATGAAAGAAAAAATTTTAAGGGTAGCTAGAGAGAAAGGCCAGGTCACCTACAAAGGGAAACCCATTAGACTAACAGTAGACCTCTCAGTGGAAACCCTAAAAGCCAGAAGAGATTGAGGGCCAATATTCAACATTCTTAAAGAGAAGAAATTCCAACCCAGAATTTCATATCTGGCCAAACTAAGCTTCATAAGTGAAGGAGAAATAAGATCCTTTTTAGACAAGCAAATGCTGAGGGAATTCATTACCATCAGACCTGCCTTGCAAGAGCTCCTGAAAGAAGCACTAAATATGGAAAGACTGTTACCAGCCACTACAAAAACACACTGAAGTACACAGATAAGTGACACTATAAAGCAACCACATGTAGAAGTCTGCAAAATAGCCAGCTAACATCATGATGACAGGATCAAATCCACACATATCAATACTAACCTTAAATGTAAATGGGCTAAAGGCCCCAATTAAAAGACACAGAGTGGAAAGCTGGATAAAGAACCAAGACCTATTGGTATGCTGTCTTAAGAGACCCATCTCACACACAATGACACACATAAGCTAGAAATAAAGGGGTGGAGGAAAATCTTCCAAGCACTAGAAAACAGAAAAAAAAACAGGGGTTGCAATTATAGGCTCTGAAAAAATAGACTTTAAATCAACAAAGGTCAAAAAAGACAAGGACATTTTTACATAATGGTAAAGGGGTTCAATTCAACAAGAAGATCTAACTATCCTAAATATATATGCACTCAACACAGGAGCACCCAGATTCATAAAGCAAGTTCTTAGAGACCTTCAAAAAGACTTAGACCCCACACAGTAGTAGCTGGAGACTTTAAAACCCCACTGACAATATTAGACAGATCATTGAGACAGAAAATTAACAAAGATATTCAGGATTTGAACTCAGCACTGTATCAAATGTATTGATAGCTACAAAACTTTCCACTCCAAAACAACAGAATATACATTCTTCTCATCACCACATGGCACTTATTCTAAAATTGATCACATAATTGGAAGTAAAACACTCCTCAGAAAATGCAAAAGAACTGAAATCATAACAAACAGTCTCTTGGACCACAGCACGATCAAATTAGAAATCAAGACTAAAAAATTCACTCAAAACCATACAATTACATGAAAATTGAATAACCTGCTCCTGAATGACTTTTGGGTAAATAATGAAATTAAGGCAGAAATCAAGAAGTTCTTTGAAACTAATGAGAACAAACATACAATATACCAGAATCTCTGGAACACAGCTAAGGTATTGTTAGGAGGGAAATTTATAGCACTAAATGCCCACATCAAAAACTTAGAAAGACCTCAAGTTAACAACTTAACATCACAACTGAAAGAACTAGAGAACCAAGAACAAACAAATCCCAAAGCTAGCAGAAGACAAAAAATAACCAAAATCAGAGCTGAAATGAAGGAGATAGAGACACAAAAAAACATTCAAAAGATCAACAAATCCAGAAGCAGTTTTTTTTTTGAAAAATAAAACCAATAAAATAGACCACGAGCTAGACTAATAAGGAAGAAAAAAGAGAAGATTCAAGTAAACACAATCAGAAACAATATGGGAGAGTTTACCACTGACCTTACAGAAATACAAACAACCATCAGAGAATACTATAAACATCTCTATGCACATAAACTAGAAAATCTAGAAGAAATGGAAAGATTCCTAGACACATACGCCCTCCCAAGACTGAACCAGGAAGAAATTAAATCCCTGAATAGACCAATAATGAGTCCTGAAATTGAGGCAGTAACAAATAGCCTACAAAGCAAAAAAAGTTCAGGACCAGACAGATTCACAGCTGAATTCTACCAGATGGACAAAGAAGAGTTGGTACCATTCCTACCGAAACTACTCCAAAAAATTGAAAGGGAGAGACTCCTCCCTAACTCATTCTATGAGGCCAGCATCATCCTGATACCAAAACCTGGTAGAGATACAACAAATAAAGAAAACTTCAGACCAATATCCTTGATGAACATGGATACAAAAATCCTCAAGGAAATACTGGCAAACCGAATCCAGTAGCACATCCAAAAGCTTATCCACTACAGTCAAGTAGGCTTCATCCTCAGGATGCAAGTTTGGTTCAACATATGCAAATCAATAAATGTGATTCATCACATAAACAGAACTAAAGACAAAAATCACATGATTATCTCAATAGATGCAGAAAAGGCTTTCAATAAAATTCAACACCCTTTTATGTTAAAAACTTTCAATAAACTAGGTATTAAAGGAACATACCCCAAAATAATAGAAACCAAATATGACAAACCCACAGCCAACATCATACTGAATGGGCAAAAGCTGGAAGCATTTTCCTTGAAATACGGGCACAAGAGAAGTGTGTTCTGTCTCACCACTGCTATTCAACACAGTATTGGAAGTTCTGGCCAGGACAATCAGGCAAGAGAAAGAAACAAAGTGCATTCAAATAGGAAGAGAGGAAGTCAAGCTATGCACATGACATAATACTGTATCTAGGAAAACCCATAGTCTCAGCCCAAAAACTTTTTAAGCTGATAAGCAACTTCAGCAAAGTCTCAGGATACGAAATCAATGTGCAAAAATCACTAGCATTCCTATACATCAACAACAGTCAAGCCAAGAGCCAAATTGTGAATGAACTCCCATTCACAATTGTCACAAAAAGAATAAAACACCTGGAAATACAACTAACTAGGGAGGTGAAAGATTTCTACAAGGAGAACTGCAAAACACTGCTTAAAGAAATCAGAGAGGACACGAGTAAATGGAAAAACATTCCATGCTCATGGACACGAAGAATCAACATCATTAAAATGGCCATACAGCCCAAAGCAATTTATAGATTCAATGCTATTCTCACTAAACTACCATTGACATTCTTCACAGAATTAGAAAAAATTATTTTAAAATTCATATGGAAGCAAAAAGAGCCTGAATAGCCAAGGCAATCCTAAGCAAAAAGAACAAAGCTGGAGGCATCACCCTATTCGACTTCAAGCTGTACTACAAGGCTGCAGTAACCAAAGCATGGTATTGGTACAAGAACAGACATATAGACTAATGGAATAGAATAGGGAACCCAGAAATAAGACTGCACACCTACAACAATCTGATCTTCAATAAACCTGATAAAAACAAGTAATGGGGAAAGGATCCCCTATTCAATAAATGGTGCTGGGATAACTGGCTAGCCATATGATTGAAACTGGACCCTTTCCTTATACCATATACAAAAATTAACTTAAGATGGATTAAAGACTTAAATGTGAAACCCAAAAGTATAAAAACTCTGGAAGACAACCCAGGCAATACCATTCAGGATTCTGGCACAGGCAAAGATTTCATGATGAAGATGCTGAAAGCAATTGCAACAAAAGCAAAAATTGACAAATGGGATCTACTTAAACTTAAGAGCTTCTGCACAGCAAAAGAAACTATCAACAGAATAAACAGACAACCTACAGAATGTGAGAACATTTTTACAAATTATGCATCCAACAAAGGTCTAATATTCAGCATCTATAAGGAACTTAAACAAATTTACAAGAAAAAACATCCCCATTAAAAAGTGGGCAAAAGACATGAACACTTTTCAAAAGCAGACACATGTGGCCAACAAGCATATGAAAAAAAAGCTTAACATCATTGATTACTAGAGAAATGCAAATCAAAACCACAATGAGATACCATCTAACACCAGTCAGGAATGGCTACTATTAAGAAGTAAAAAAAAAACCAGATGCTGGCAAGATTATGGAAAAAAAGAAACGTTTATACACTGTTGGTGGGAGTGTAAATTAGTTCAGCCATTGTGGGAGGACAGTGTGATGATTCCTCAAAGACCTAAAGACAGAAATATGATTTGACCCAGCAATTCCATTACTGGGAGGAATAGAAATCATTCTGTTATAAAGACACATGCACGTGTATGTTCATTGCAGCACTATTCACAATAGCAAAGACATAGAATTAACCTAAATGTCCATCAATGATAGATCAGATAAAGAAAATGTGATATATATGTCCACCACAGAATACTATGCAACCATAAGAAAGAATGAGATCATGTCCTTTGCGGGAACATGGATGGAGCTAGAGGCCATTTTCCTTAGCAAACTAACAGAAGAACAGAAAACCAAATACCACATGTTCTCACTTATAAGTGGGAGCTAGATGATGAGAACACACGGATGCAAAGAGGGGAACAAGACACACTGGTGCCTTTCAGAGGGTGGAGTGTGGGAGGAGGGAGAGGATCAGGAAAAACATCTAATGGGTACTAGGCTTAATACCTGAGTGACGAAATGATCTGTACAACAAAGCTCCATGACACAAGCTTACCTGTGTAACAAACCTGCACTTGTACCCCTAAACTTAAAATAAAAGTTAAAAAAACTATTTACCTATTTAAATTGACAAAATTATACATATTTATCACACAAAACATGATGTTTTGAAATATGTATACATTGTGAAATGGCTAAATAAAGCTAATTGTTATATGCATTATCTCATATGCTTATCATTTTTGTGGTGAGAACACTTAAAATCTCTCTTAGCAATTTTCAAGAATACGTTTTTATTAACAATAGTTACTGTGTTGTGCAATAGATTCCTTGAACTTGTTCCTTTTATTTAACTGAAATTTTTTATTCTTTATCTCTCCATACCCTCACCACCACCCACAACCCCTGGTAACTACCATTTTACTCTGCTTTTATGAGTTCAACTTTTTTAGATTCCACATATAAGTGAGATAATGTAGTATTTGTCTTTCTGTGCCTGGTTTATTTAAGTTAGCAGTGACATCTAGTTTCATCCATGTTGATGCAAATGACAGAATTTCCTTCTTTTTAAAGGCTATGTAGTATTTCCTTGTGTATATATACTAACTTTTGTTTATCCATGCATCCGTTGACGGACAATTAGATTGCCACATGGGAGGGCAGATATCTTTTTGACATATTGATTTCATTTCCTTTGCACATATACCCAGAAGTGGAATTACTGCCTCAAACAGTAATTCTCCTTTTAGATTTTTGAAGAACCACTATATGGTTTTTGAAATGGCCATTCCAATCTACATTCCCACCAGCAGTGTACCAGGGTTCCATTTTCTCTACATTCTCACCAATACTTGTTATCTTTAGTTTTTTTGATAATAGCCATTCTAACAGGTGCAAGCTATTATCTCATCATAGGTTTTTTTTAATTTTAATTTTTACTTTTTCTGGGTACATAGTAGGTGTATATATTTATGGTTTACATAAGATGTATCGGAGTTGCACTAAATGTTATTTGTTTTTTTTTTTTTACTGCTTTTAGGATCCTTTCTTTATCCATGACTTTTGGGAGATTGATTATTGAATGCCTTGAGGTAGTCTTTTTAGTGTTAAATCTGCTTGGTATTCTGTAATTTTTTTTGGTATTTTAATATTGATATATTTCTCTAGGCTTGGGAAGTTCTCCGTTATTATCTCTTTGAATAATTTTTCTATCCCCATCTCTTTCTGTACTTTCTCTTTAAGGACAATATCTCTTAGATTTGCCCTTTGGAGGCTATTTTCTAGATTTGTAGGCTTAAAAAAATCTTTTTTTTTCTGTTGTCTCCTCTGACTGTGTATTTTCAAATAACCTGTCTTCAAGATCACTAGTTCTTTGTTCTGCTAGATCACTTATGCTGTTGAGAGACTCTGATGCATTCTTCAATATGCCAATTGCATTTTTCAGCTCCAGAATTTCTGCTTGATTTTAAAAAATTATTTCAGTCTTTTTGTTGAATTTATCTGATAGAATTCTGACTTCCTTTTCCGTGTTCTCTTGAACTTCTTTGAGTTTCCTCAACACAGCTATTTTGAAATCGCTGCCTGAAAGGTCACATATCTCTCTTTCTCCAGGATGGGTCTCTGGTGCTTTATTTATTTAGTTTGTTGAAGTCGTGTTTTCCTGGATGGCGTTGGTGCTTGTAGATGTTCTTCGGTGTCTGGGCAGTGAAAATTTAAGTATTTATTGTAGTCTTCTCAGTCTGGGCTTGTCTGTACCTGTTCTTCTTGTGAAGGCTTTCCAGATATCCAAAAGGACTTGGATGTTGTGATCTAAGGTGTGTTTGCTTGAAGTTACTACCATGTATTATGAGTGTTCATGTGATTTTTGGTTCTTATAAAGGTGCTTTTTTGTGTAGATACTTGTTAAATTGGAGTCCTTTTGAGGGGGATGATCAGAGGAGTCTTCTATTGCTCCATCTTGCTCTGCCCCAAATCTTCATCATAGTTTAATTTACATTTCCCCCAATGATTAGAGATGTTGAACATTTCAACATATACCTGTTGGCTACTCATATGCCTTCTTTTAAGAAATGTTTTTTCAGGTCCTTTGCCCACTTGTTAATTGAGTTATTTGATTTCTTGCTCTTGTTGTTTGAGTTTCTTATGTATTTTGGATATTACCCCTTATCAGATGTATGGTTGCAAATATATTCTCCCATACCATAGATTGTCTCTTTACTTTGCTGTGCAGAGGCTTTTTAGTTTGATGCAATCCCATTTGTCTATTTTTGCGCTCGTTGCCTGTGCTTTTGGGGTCATATTAAAAAAATATTGACCAGACCAATGTCATAGAGTTTTTCCCAATGTTTTCCTCCAGTAGTTTTATAGTTTCGGGTCTTACATTTAAGTCTCATTCTTCTGCATGTGGATATCAACACCATTGTTGCCTCAATACCATTTATTGAAGACACTGTCCTTTCTTGATTGTGTGCTCTTAGCACCTTTGTCAAAAATCAATTGACCATAAATGTGCTAATTTATTTCAGGACTCTCTATTGAGTTCCACTGATCTATGTATCTGTTTTTATGCCAGGAGGGCTGAAGTCTGTATAACAAGGGCCAGATTGGAGGCTGAGTCCATGAGTGGTGGCCTAATGACTAGAGCTGTGGGGACCAGCCTAGTTTTGGGGTAGGCCTGAAGCGTCAGGGCCATTGGTGTTAGCTTGGTGGTGGAGTGAGCTGGTGGCTCAGTCTGTGGGTACTGGCATAGAGTGTGGGACTACTGGGGCCTGCCCAACACTGGGCTTTATTGAGGCAGACCCAGTGCTGGGGTCCAAGGCAAAGTCCAGTGCTGACTTCCCTCTCCTTTTTTCCAAGTGAAGGGTATCCTTTTCTACCATTCCCCTGCAGTATCAGTGGAGGTCACCGACACTGCAAGGGGATGGTGATCTTGTTACTACTGGGCAGTAATGAAAGTTCTGACTCTTCACTAAGCCTACTCTGATACAACCCTAGCAGGGAGATAGAGTGAGCACTCCATTACCACTGGGTGGAGGCTGAAGTCCAGGCTCCCTACACGGACTCCACTAATGATGCGGGAAGAATGGTATTCCTTGCTATTGCCTTCGGGGCAAAGAAGATCTTAGCTTCCCAGTAACCTCTCTGACACCACCCCAGTGGGTGGGGGGTTGCGGGGAGGTTGGGGTGCCTCGTTATGGCCTGGCAAAAATGGAAATCTGGGCCCTCCTCTTGGCCTTGCTGGTGTGAGTAAGGCCACAGTTTTTTCTGTCCTTCTAGGCTATCCCCTTTCCTAGTCCTTTGGCAAGAGAGATATGGCCTTTGTTGTGATTTAAAAAAAATCTCCATCCATTGGCATTTCCAAGTTGCCAGCTTCTCCAGCACTTATTCAAGACTCTCCAAGTCTTGGATATATGAAACAAAAAGAAAACAAGGAACTCACAATCATGTCATTCCTTGGATCCCAAGGTCCCTAGCCCATCTGTCCTATTTTCACTTTTCAGTGTCTTCCTTTTTTAAAAAAAAATTATTGATACATAATATTTGTACATATTTATGGGGAACATGTGATATTTTATTACAATGATCAAATCAGGGTATTCAGGGTGTCCATTGCCTTGAGTATTTATCATTTTTATGTGTTGGGACCATTTTAAGTCCCCCCTTTTTAAAATTTGAGATAGAGTGTCACTCTATTGCCCAGGTTAAAGTGCAATGGCGTGATTATAGCTCACTGCAGCCTCGAATTCCTGGGCTTATGTGATCCTCTCACCTCAGCCTCCTGAGTAACTGGGACTATAGGCATGCTCCACCACTTCTGGCTATTTTTTTAATTTTTGTAGAGATGGGGGTCTCACCATGTTGCCCAGGCTGGTCTTGAACTCCTGGACTCAAGCAATCTGCCTGCCTCAGCCTCCTAAAGGGATGGGATTATAGGCATGAGCCACCATGCCTAGCCTTCAAGTCCTTTCTTCTAACTATTTTGACATATGCAATATATTGTTAACTGTAGTCACCCCACTCTACTATTGAACATTAGAACTCATTCCTTCTATTTAACTGTATATTTGTACCCACTAATCAACCTCCAGTATCTTCTTATGTTTGGTTTACATATACAGTCATCCCTCCATATCCATGAGTTCTGTATCCTTGGATTCAACCAACCTCAGATCAAAAACATTTGGAAAAAAAATTAGGGGTGAGTAAGAGGAATACAAAAATTAAAAAATTAAACAAAGGAAATAAACTAAGAACAATACAAAATAAAAAATAATACAAATAAAAAATACAGTATAATAACCATTTACATAGCATTTACATTATATTAGGTATTATAAATAATCTAGAGATAACTTAAGACATACTGCAGGATGTCTGTAGGTTTCATGCAAATACTATGACATTTTATTTAGGGAACTTTAGCATCTGCATATTTTGGTACCTGTGGGGGTCCTAGTAGATCCTGAGGGTTGACTGTAATGTCCAGGATTTTTAGTTGTACTTAGCAGAAAGAATAGGAAAAAGTACTTCTACTTCATCTTTAAAGTACTTCTACTTCATCTTTCTGCAAGAAGAAGTCCCTCACAGTCTTTTACAGCCCAATCTTAGTAGCAACATCCCATCACTTTTGTTGCATTTTATTTGCTAGAAGCAAGTCAATAGGTCCAACTCACACACAAGAGAACAGGGTTGTATAAGGGCATGAATACCAGGAGGTGAGAATCACTGGGAGCCATTTTAGAAATATGCCTACCACACCAGAGCTACTCAAATTGTGACCCCTGGTTCAGCAGCATCAGCATCACTTGAAACTTGTTAGAAATGCAAATCCTTGGGTCTCACTTGAGACCCACGGAATCAGAAACTCTGGGGCTAGGACCGGCACTATGTATTTTTAACAAGCCCTCCAGGGAATTCAAATGCACACTAAAGTTTGAGAATCACATCTCTAAGCAATTTACTAAGCCTTTTTTTCTAGCTTGTGTTTGATTACTTCAGGTGACAGGAAAAACCCACCTATCCTGCAAGGCAGCCCGTTCCATTTTTTTGCTCTCAGTATTTTATTGTATAAATAATCTATATTTATTTTAGTAAAATCAGATAGTACAGAAAAAATCTGCCTTACCATTACCACCAAAAGATAACCACCACTGAACTTCTGGTATATATTATGATTCTAGATTTCTAAAAAATATAGCCTTTTCTTTTCTTTTTTTTTTTTTTAAGAGTTGAGTCTCTCTCTGTCACCCAGGCTGGAGTGTAGTGGTGTGATCATGGCTCACTGCAGCCTCAAACTCCTAGGCTCAAGCGATCCTTCTGCTTCAACCTCCTGAGTATCTAGGACTACAGGCACACACCATCACACCTGGTTAATTAAAATAATTTTTTTTTGTAGGGATGGGATCTCCTTATGTTGCTCAGGCTGGTTTCAGACTCCTGGCTTCAAGCAATCCTCCTGCCTCAGCCTCCCAAAGTGCTGAGATTACAGGTGTGAACCACCATACTCGGCCAACATATCCTTTTAAAAAAGGGATTACACCATAAATACAAGTTTATAATTGATTTTTTTACATAACCTATTCTGTTTTTGAGTGGTTTTAACAGAAAGTGTGTCCTTATACTGAGTTCAATTTTGCCTCATTGTAATTTCCAATCATTGGCTTTAATTTTGCCTCTAGCACTACAAAACCCATTTGTTTTGCCACAAAAGTCTTCAAATATGAGTGTGAAGTTACCATGTAATTCTTATTCAAGATAAATATATACAGATCTTTTAAAATTTCCTCCTGTCACGGCTTCTAGAACATTCACCATTGTATGGTGTTTTTTCTGCAACATTCTTAGTGGTTCTCAAAGTGTGGTCCCCGGGCTATTTTCATCTGAGAACTTGTTAGAAATACACATTCCTGGGCCTCACCCCGATCTACTGAATCAGAAACTGGTGGGGCCCAGCAATCTGTGATTTAACAAGTCTTCTGGATGATTATGATGCATAATGAGAACCAAAGACATAACTCATTGATTCCTATCTTAAGGAGTAAATGTGGATTTTACTCCTAATTCAGGCACTATATTTCTACTGATGTACTGAAAGATTGTATTTCCTTTTCTGGACAGCTGCAGATCATCTTGTTTCATATGAGCTTTCAGCAATTAAAATCCCAGGTTATTTTCCATATGAATGGCTTCATCAGGTGTCCTTAGCCTATACATGTATTATTGATTTTTTTAAGAAAGCCTTAACTTGTGATCTTGATATTTTCCCCTGTTTAATAATATCTTGTGTTTGGCTTTAGTTTCAACTGTTGGAGATATTTTGGACTTTTGAGTCTGTTAATTCTAATTTCTGGCATCTGTGACTCTTACAGGCATGTCTTTTTTTTGAGTCATTGATAAAAAGAACAAAAGTACCGAAAAGGTACAGGCCCAAGTTCAGAGCCCCAGGCAAAGTGCTGGAAATGGTGCTCCAGGTTCAATGTGGTGTAATAAAATATGTATTGGTACTTACTATGACTTTAAGTCTTTGTTTTAGGCCCTGAAGTTCGACTCTGCAGCAGAGGAGCCAAGGGCTCAGGGAAAGCAGCAAGGACTGACTCAGTATATGATACATTGGACAGGGCACCAGCTAGGATGAATAACAGTCCCAATTTGCCCAGGACTATTCATGTTTTAGCCTTGAAGATCTTGCATCCCAGGAAAACCTGAATGGTTGATCACTCTAGCATTGGTGGACCTTCTGTATGAAGTGTATGAGATGGGACCTCAGGTGTGCCATTTGGTGATTAGATGAACGAACAATCTTTGAGGTTAGACAGCTTGGGAGACACCTTGGAGGCAGATCTGTAGATTACACACATGCACGTTTACACATACACACACACACAACACACACACGTTTTCTTTCAAATTTAGTTAACTTTAGCATTTTCTTATGTCATTAAACATTGTTCTATAGGTCCATTTGTAAGTACTATACTCCATTATATAGATGTAGCACAATTTATTTAATAGATCCCTTATTGCTGAACATTTTGGTTGCTGATGGGTAAGATTTTGACAGCTGAAAGTCCTGAAAATGATGAAAACCAGCATTTTTACTCAGTTCTAAAATGCTACCAATTGTAAGATGCACCATTAATTTAAATAAAAGCTTTTAAGGAGAAAGTATAAGAAACTCTGTATCAAATATACATTTAAAAGTGACAGCATAAATTTATTCATATGATTTTAAATAGACTGCTTTCCCTTTTAGAATCATGACCAAATTTTGAATTTTTTTCATAGACTCTTAATATTTTCCTGAATTGCTTTTCTCCTCAAACATTCCAAGTGACTTGCTGCTTTCCATAACGTTCTCATTGTTACAGGATCTTCGGGGTGTCACTTTTCTGGCTGGAAACCTGTGGCAGTGGCACCTTTGCCCAAGTTTTGCTTGGGCCCACTGGGCTTGTTCTGCCCACTCAGCCTGGCAGCTTGCACTCAGCTCATGCTACTGGCATAGATCCCATGCCTCCACAAGAGACTGTGATTCAGGCGTGGAGTGGCAAGGGGTGTGTGAGTGAGCATGGGGTCTGGCCACTGTGCAGTCAGACACAACAGCTGTTGCAGCAGGGTGGGCAGCTCCAAATACCGGCATGGGTGCCAGCTCTCTGCAAGGCTGTGTGGGTGGACCAGGCGCACTGCAAGCAGCTTCCCTGGCTGGCACCAGGGAATGCAGTGGTGCCTGGAAGCTTGGAGATACTGGAAACTGGAGGGCCCCAAAGAGGAAGTCACAGCCCTGGCTCGGGGAGCTCCCAGGTCTGGGCTCCCCGAAGGGCCACAGCTCTTCTCTCCTTCTCTTTACCTGCAACATGTCAAGCAAGGGGCATGTTTCAGCCCTGTTTGTGTTACAGTTCTTTTAGCCTCATCATTTGGCAGGTCCTGAGTTCTTGTCCTGTGACCGTGAAGAATGAGGTATGCAGACAAGTGAAGGGTGAGCAAGATGAAGTGGAGCTTTATTGAGTGATAGAACAGCTCAGTCTCCCACAGGGGGCAGCTCATTTCTGCAACCAGGGTGTCCCATTGAGTGTTCAGCTCCTAGCAGAGAGGGTAGCTCCTCTCTACAGCTTGTCACCCCATCATCTGTTCCAGCTCTCAGCCAGAGGGTAGCTCCTCTCTGCAGCTGGTTGCCCCATCTGTTCAGCTCCGGCTGAGCCCGGGGCTTTTATGGGGCCTTAGAGGAGAGGAAGCATGTGTGCCAATTGGCTCATGGGCAGCCACTGGGGGGCCTGAAAAAGGCTCCACAAGTTCCCACTTTGTCCATGGGACCAGCAGCTCCAACCCGCAGCCTTCAGACCCTCTCTGACTTGAGGCTGGGGCCTCACTGGGGACCCACCCACTTCCACCCAGAAGCCTGTCTGCCTTCCACTGCCGTTCATGGCACCCAGGATGTTTGTGCCAAGGGGTGCCTTCAGGTCAGCACCAAGCTGCCCTCAACACCCTCTTGGCTTCCCTCCCATGCTCATCAGTGCCCAAAGTCCAGAAGGGGCCAAGGTGGCAGGGACCTGGCATGTCAGCACTGCCTTGAGCCTGCACACAGCTGGCCAGGCTGTGGCAGCACCTGGGATCACTCCAACCAAGATTAGAGTGGGTTCCAGGAGCGGGAAGGGGCCAGGCAGTGGGAGTGGACACCTCTGAGCCTGTGGGGTCAGAGAGAGCCATCCCGGGTCCCCGAGAGTGCAGATGCCTCTGTGGCTTGGGTGGCCGTAGCTGCACCCAGGAGGGCTGGGCTCCTGCCTGCTCCATGGAGCAGGAGGCCCACGTCTGCAGCCGTGACTTGGGTGGTTGCAGCTGCACTCAGGAGTGTGGGGATCCTGCCTGCTCCCACTACCCCAAAAGCACAGGGAGGCCTGGGTCCCAGCCATGACTTTGGGCAGCTGTAACTGCACCTGGTAGGGCAGGGCTCCTGCCTGCTCTGTGGAGTGGGAGGCACAGATCTGCAACCACGACTTGGGTGGCTGCAACTCTGTGCAGGAGGGCAAGGCTCCTTAGTGGAGCAGGGGCCCAGGTTCTCAGCTGTGACTTGGGTGGCTGCAGCTGTGCCTGGGAGGGCCAGACTCCCACACTCCCAGCCCACGAGCACAGGGATGCCCAGGTCCACAGCTGTGGTTTGGGTGGCTGCAGTGGCACTCTGGGAGCTCCCACCTCAACTTGGAAGGGGCAGGTTGTCCCTAGCTCCCACCAGCTCCATGGAGCATGCGGCCCTGGAAGGGCCTTCCTGCTGCAGCCGGCGTGATGGCAGAAGCCACTCCAGATGGCCTGCTGCTGCCATACTCATGATTCTTGACCTCTTTGACGACTTTAATTTCATGACATGGCAAATATAGCAGATTTTCAGTGTACAAGTTCAGATGTGTAAGACATATAACTTTACAGTTTATAACTTAATTTCCATTTTAAGCCTCCTATTTTGGATTGGTCTGCAATACTAGCATGGCTTTTTCTTGAGTTCCTTCTCTGAAGGAATTTTATTGAGGTTCTGGGGGGATTTACTCAAGGTGCAGCCACTGGGTGGGGCTGTTTGATATCTGAGTCCTTGCTGCATAAAGGTGCTCAGGGAGGAAACCCTACTGTGCCCCTTCCACGTGCCCTGTCATGTCCAGTTTCAAGTTACTCCTAAATCCCTTTGAGCTCCACTTGGGACACGGGCTTTGGCTTTCCATGTCTTTAGATGTACCTAAGTACCTTTTCTTTTCTGGGGGGTCCTGCCACTTCCTTCCCCCTGTGTTCCTCTTATGGCCAAGACATAGGGCCTAGATCCCCTCTCTCTAAGGTTATAGCTGTTTTCTGACTTGCCACATTCTTCCCTGGAGGAAGTGAGAAAGGGAACAACTCTTTGCTTGAATTGGTGGTGGGGTATGGGGTGGCAGAAAGAAGAAGTACAGAAGTAACTAATGCACAGGTTATTGTCTCCAAATGTTTTTCTGCCACACAAAGTATAACAGGTTTTATCTGCATGTCTATATGGTTGGAACCAGAGTTTCATTTTTTCCCCCTTATTGAATTACTTGTCACTAGAAGTTAAAGAGTTTCTCTTAACAGTCAACCAGATCCTGTGACAGATAGATTTTTCAGAACCTGGCAACGGTTCTTCATGATATATACTCCACCAGGGCAAGGATTTATGTCTGCTTTGCTTCAAGTATCCAGAGCAGTTTCTAGCATATGCTGCCTCATTTTAAGTAAAAATTAAGGATCCAAAGTTAATATACAGCTTTAACGGCAATTAGATGAACTGATTCCTTCCAAACATTACAACATTTTTATAGTCACAGATAGCAAGGACCCTTTTATAACTTCTTCTTCAGTCCTGAGACTAACAGTTTTCTTCTGACCTTGATCATAAAGTACTTCCTAATTTCAGAAACGTTGGAAGATTCTAAAAATATGTGTCTCAGCATGGAGGAAATCTGCAGTGCAGCCAACAGACAGGAAGAGGCACAGTGAGGGCAGCAGTTTGATTTGTCTGATCCCAGGGGTGGAGCATCTGGGCAAGTGGCGGTTGGGGTGCATAAATGGAGGGCCCCATTGTGGGGCCATTGGCTAGCATGCTGATTATTTGGAGAGGCAGAGAAGACCAATGTGAACAGAGCGTGGGATAGACTAATGTATTAAGAGCATTTGACAGACCATGCATGGGGTCAGTTTGGAAGAATGGTGCCTAGGGCCAGAGACATGGCAGTGGGAATAAAAGTGAAGGAATGAACATGAGAAGTTAATAAGAAGCCTACTATGCCTGACTCAAGCCAACAAAGGGAATAAAGGAGAAACAAGAATCCATGAACCTTAGAGCTTTCAAATCTAGATGTCTAGGAAAATATAGTACCATTGCCTGAAGCTAAAATGAGGAAGAGGAGCTTGTAGGGGGAGAAGACTTTAGCTACTAATATAGATCTTATTAATTAGTCTTCATAAATATGATTGCCCAAGAATATAAAACTTTTCCCAATTAACTGTTACCCGGCTCCAATGTTTTCATCTTGATGATAACGATTTTGATAAATATCTTACTGAAATCCAATTATACTGTATCATCTGCCTTTTTTTGGCGTGCCAATTGGTAATGCTAAAAACAGGAAGTGAGATGAGCCATCATGGCATTTTCTTGGTGAACCCTTCCTAGTCCCTGGTGATCTTCAGTGCCTGTTGTAAGAGCTCACAAGCAGTCCATTCAATAATCCAGTTTAGACTTTCTAGAGGCCACTTGAAAAAATCCACAGTATGTCTGAACATCTTCAGACTCCTGGCACCTCCCTTATTCCACATTGTGGCAGTCATGGAGGTGCACTCTATGCAGGTCAAGAAAGGACCGCAGGTCAACCATGAGAAGTACAGTTAGCTGATGGTCTCCAACTGTTAGCACTTCAGAATCCATCTTGGCTTTTGAGCTGAGAACACACTCTTCCTGGGCATTTCCCAGCCAATGACTGAGCATGATGGCGGTGTTAAGGTTTGGCCATCTCTCCCCAACATGGGATTCCTTTAATGGGTAATCTTTGCTTCACAGCTGCCTGGGTTGGCTGAGGCTTTGTCAGATCTGCATGTGGTTTGACACTGTCCCTGCCCCAGACTGCTTCCTTCCCCTTTATCTTTCATAAGCATCTCCTACCAATAAACCTCCTGCACTTTTAACTGCATCACGGTGTCTGCTTCCTGGAAGACCCAACAAACACAAGCATTATTCTTTTACGCTCTCCTGACATTGGTCTCGGGATCAAATGTCTAAGTTTTTTCAGGGACTCAAAAATAATTTGTTAAGCATGGAATCCCAAGGCAGAGGTCTCATATAGCTCTCTCAGATTGCTTGGGCTTTAATTCTTTCCCAACAATATTGGTCCTACTCTTTAATATTTGAAAATTATTCTCCTTGATGTAAAAGATGGCAATCCAATAGGATTCAACTTTCTCCCTGCCAGCACCATCTACTCCAAGAGGTTCTGGTGGAATTTGAATTCCCAGATGTGCAGAAGTGACATTAGGCTCTCAGAAGGCTTTCCACATATTCTGGCAACACATCCAAGAAGATAGCATACTTCTGAATTGGCCACATAAGGCTGACCTGTGGCCTCTCTACTCTACCTAGCAGAGATCACTGTATGAGCTACTGGTGCCTACAAAGACTTCTATATTGCCGTGTGTCAGAAACTTCAAATGTCCAGTCTCACCCTTCAGAGGCAGCCAGAGATCTGGCTTCTTGGTACTATTTCTCCTTCTTCTTTTTAACTGTGGATTGTTTTTTTCCATTCAACCCTCACGACCTTGGTTTTAATTGCTCTCTACTCCCTGATTCTGGCTTTACTTTTGGATATTTTTCTTCCATCCTACAAAAAAATCTCTACTTTCTTTCCAGTAAGTTAGCTCACGTAAGATTCCTCAACCCCTGCCACCTCTCCTGATGCCAGGAGACCAGCTTGTATCTACAGCATCCCCAATGGTGAGTGTCTTGGGCAGGAAGACAAACATAGATATGTACGTTAGGTTGTTGGAAACCTTCTCACATTGTCCATAACTCTTGAGTAGCAAGATAAATGGCTATCTTAATAATTCTGCCCTGAATATTTGTCCCACTCAAATCTCATGTTGAATTGTAATCCCCAGTGTTAGAGGTGGGAACTGCTGGGAGGTGACTGGGTCATGGGAGTGGATCCGTCATCACTTGGTGCTGTCTTCCTGATAGTGAGTGAGTTCTCACAAGATCTGGTCATTTAAAAGTGGTGTGATACCCCTACCCGCTGACCACCTCTTGTTCCTGTTTCTACCATGTGGGACACTTGCCCCTCCTTTGCCTTCCACCATGATTGTAAGCTTTCTGAGGCCTCCCCAGAAGCAGATGCAGGTGTTACACTTCCTGTACAGCCCGCAGAACCATGAGCCATTTAAACCACGTTTCTTATAAACTGCCCACTCTCAGTTATTTCTTTATGGCAATGCAAGAATGGCCTAACACAATGAGTCACTTTTTCCTCTAAGACGGCTTCCCTAGGCACAAGTTAGTAGCTGCAGTTCTGGGCATTATATTGAGACATGTCAACTTCCAGTGGAAGAATAGGGGGTGTCTCTGTCTTTGTGTTTCTTATTTTGGAGCAAGGAACTATTTCCCAGAATTCTCCCTTCAGGTTTCATTGGCTAGAATTGGATCAAATCCTACCCAATCACTGGGAAGAGGACTAAGATTAGTGTGGTTGGCTTGGCTCTGCCCTTAGAGTTAGGGATACAATTATATATTTTTTGCAGGGTGGGTAGCTAAACCAGAACAAGGTGTGGATGCAGAGGAAGAAAGTGAGGAGGGTCAGGTGGAGGAATGAATACTGGCTAGTATGTTGGTTTGGGTTCCCTAGAAACAAAATCTGAAACAAGAATTTGAGTGCAAGTAGATTATTTGGGCAATGATCCCAGAAATACTGGTAGGGGAGAGGACAGCTGAGATAGGGTAGTAAAATAAACCAATAAAGATGCATTATCCAGCCAACTACCACTGCAGACAACTAGGGTTCTATCCTTCTGGGGAATTTTTGGAGACAGTGTGGAGCACACACCTCAGAGTTATCCTGACTGAGGAGTAAAGAGCTGGGGTATTTAAAGACCAACTCTCACCAGTCATTGGTTGAGGGCAGTACTAAAGAATATGAACTCTGGGGAAGTTCCAGGCTGCTCCACCTAGGCTGAGTGAGCTCTGACGGTCAGAAGAAGACTTCAGACAAAGTGTTGCAGTGTCTGAAGTTGGAAGCCATCAGTTAGGTGGAAAGTATGGGAATGAAGGAAGTGCCAGGGGTATGTGGGTGGGCATCCACAGTGCCTACTTAGGTGAGAAGCCGACAGTGTGTACTACAGTCGGCTCCTGGGAAGTCCTCTAATGTCATGTTGAATACCAAGGACTAGTTAATGCAACAGGAGGAATCACAGAACTTTAGAGCTGGAAATCATATCAATAATTATCTAGCCTAGTTTAATCTATGCCATTTTAACTGAGGCCAAAAAAAGTGAATTGATAAGCTTGGGGTCAATGAATAGCAGATGCTGGGATAGAAATAATGGCAATATTAGTAACCCAACACAGACTAAACATGTGCTTAGGGCACCAGCAAAGCAGGTGTATTAAAGTTTTGAAAATAATTTGATATTTAAATGTTGAAGCTGTCATTATGGAACCATTCAGAATTCTGTTAAGCTTGCTTATATTTATTTTACAAATTAGAGTTGAATTTATTTGGAATTATTTTATATATATATGTATATGTGTATATATGTGAGTATATGAGCGTATATATGTGAGTATATGAGCATATATATGTATATGTATGTGTGTGTGTGTGTGTGTGTATATATATATATATATATATATATATATGGTGGAACTTTTAATGTTTTTAGGGCTTTGGGCTTCTTGTGAAATTCCTGATCTGGACCTAGTGAGCACTGCACGACATCAGGCTGACTCTTCCCAGGGAAGAACTTTCATTACTCTCCTCATGGCTGGTGTCAACACCAGGCTCATATGAGTGGACCTGGAGCGACCTTGCTCTTTTGGGAGTATTGCCCTCCAGATTGACTCAGCATCTAGATCTGCGCTATTTAGTGGGAAGATACATGTAGCGGAGTTTCAGTATTTCTTAAAGTGTGTTCTATGGAAAAACAAATCTGTAAGAATGTGCATAGGTCTTACAATAAAGCCTTTCATGGTTGCATAAGTACGGTTTTTGTTATTGTGTGTAACTGATGAGCTTTTTAGAATCCTTGGAAAGTCGAAATGTTCTACCAAATTCCAAGAAGGGGAGTAGTATGCAGTATTTTCCACAATTTTTTGAACAAGGAACACTTTCTAGCAGAAACTCCCACAGGCTAGTATTCCTCATACCACCTCACCCCTTACAAATGTTAATGTGGTCTTTACCTGACCAGTTCTCACGGTCTGAATATGTCCTCCAAAACTCATATGCCAAAACTTAATGCCCAGTATGACAGTATTAAGAGGCAGGGACTTTAAGAGGTGATTATGTTATCAGGAGGGCTTTGCCCTCATGGATGGGATTAGGACTCTTATAAAAGGGCTCAAGGGATTGGATTTTCCCTCTTCCGTACTTCGGTCATGTGAGGACACAGCATTCATGCCCTCCATAGGATGCAGCAGTAGGGTACCATCTTGAAGCAGACAGCAGCCCTCACCAGACACCGTACCTGCCAGCCCCTTCATAGTGGACTTCTCAGCCTCAAGAACTATAATACATTTCTGTTGTTTATAAATTACCCAGTCTTGAGTATTTTGTTATAGCAGCACAATGGACTAAGACAACAGTCTTCCTGTGAACATTTTAGGTTGCCTGATTTCATCTTGTAATAGAAAAAGCCCTGAATAAGGAATTGAGGCTTGGGTTATGCCATCTTTCCCATAGGGGCATAATATTATTGATGCTATCATAGAGAATGTTTTTGCTTAGTTTTCCAGGAATGGTTGAGGGTATGTGGCAATCCAGTTATACTCACTTATTCTTCTTACCTTGTGACCAAAACCAGTTGACTTGAACCAGGCAAAATGTGCAATCAGATGAGCTACAGAGGTTGTGCTTGAACCAGTAAAATAAATGTCAATAGCCCCTGAGATCTGAATACTGGGGACGACTCTTCTGGCTTCTTTTTAGTTATGTTTCCTAAGTGTCTTCCCTTAGAAAAGGCTTCTGTGGTCTACGTGAGATCGATCAATTAATCCCTTCTATTTGCAAGGCTCTTTGCTGGCCATAGATGAGAGCCAACAGGCACACTCCCTGCAGAGTTGCCAAGGATGGTTGAAATGTGGTCCTTCGTGGCAGGTTGTCAGACTCAGATGAACACCCTCAGTGCTTTCTTTAGAAGTCTTCTCATTCCCAAAGCATTTTTTAAACTGCAGTTTCCTTTCCTTGCTTGCGAAGTAGTCAAGGGAGGCACCTTTTTGTTGTGGAGGAGCAAAGCTGGCTTCTGTGCCTTGACCCTTTGTTGGAAGAGGAAGAGTTGAGTGAATTAGGCCGTCTCAGCCAGCTCCTCACAGGCCCAAACTATGAGATACACAAACAACGTGAGGGTCTCCTGGCAAATGGTCACAAGTACACATTCCCAATATGGCCTATTATCACCTGTAAATTTGACCAATATTGTAATTGGAAAAACTTTTACACCTTACGGCATTTCCATTAGTCATGGTCCATGAACTTGGCAAAGATTCTACTGTGTGAGAGAAAGAAACGCAGCATTTCACAAGGCAGCCATTAGTTCTTGACGTAAAACATCAGATCCCATTGGTAACAAGCCCAAGTTCAGACATCCTTGGCTCACATTAAATCAACGCAGGATGAAGAAGGAGAACCAAATGGTTTTTTGAAAAGGAAGTACTTTGGGGGCCAGGAATGAACAGGCTCTTAAAGTTTTCCCCAAAGCAACTGTGGTCAATGAGAGGGGAATATGTGTGTCTTTAGGAAGAAATAAGATACACTTCACACACCTGCAGAATTAAAATGCAGGTAGATTTCATCAAGGAGTAGTAATTTTTCAGATGTAGAATTGTCTAGAGACTCATTGACTTGACCGATGAGGCTTTGGAGGATAAACAGCAGTGATTTCAATGGCACCTGGAGATGGTCTATGTTTTTTGTCTCTCTGACTCCTCTACCTACCTTTTAAAGGCATTTATAAAACAGGATGAGTCCCAGACAACCTCCAATAGTCCTTTGAAAGTGTGTTTTTTTCTAATAAGTGGATTAAATGCAAATGTTTTATGCTGGTGAGAACCTAATGAAAAGCATACCAACTAAAACAGAGTGTGGGATTGGCAGCAAATGAGAAAAGCAAGTAAAAATCCCTTCTGTCTTGTCCCTCTGGACATTATTGGAACTTTTAACCAAAATTCTCCAAACTCAGCTGGTGAGTTTTAAGCAGACTCCTTCTGGGTGCAGTGGGGTGGGGGAATAGGGGTCTTCAGAGGCCCTATGAGAACATTTAATAAGCGGGCAATACATTTTCCTAAGTTCCTGTGTTCTCCTCCACTCCCAATCCAGTCAGCTCAGATTCTCCCTGAGGAGGTTTTATTCCCTCTCTTGGGGATCCTCTTGGACAGGATTTAAATGATTCCAGGTCAATTGTATCTCCAACACCATCCTCTGTTCCCACAAACTCTGGGAGTGTGGACTACCCCAACACAGCAAGCTCTTCCAGCTAGCAAATTTCTCTCCTATGAAAATTCTTTGGAATGAATTGGACACTGGACCATTGTTTTCTCCCCCAGGTTCCAGGGAACATACTCCAAGTGGACATATTAAAAGCCTTTCATAGGCTTGACGTGAGAAACAGAAAACCTTACCATCTCTTTTGGGGGCAGGGTTCGGGGAGGGGCTATGCAGAACACAGTTATCTCTAGAATAATTCTGTATAAATTACTTCTTCTCTTAGTCTCCAACAACCCAACTGTTTTATGCACTCACTCAATGAAGGTGAGTCATCTAATTGGTTTTCAGAATCTATCTTGAAATCTCACAATTCACTTTGAGTGTGATATCTATCACCTTATGGTCTTCGAAGACATTTCCATTTAACATCCTGCTCTGGTAGATTATTTTGAACTTGGGGGAAATATTTTCTTCTCCAAAACTGTTGCAATTTGCTTTCTCCAGGAAGCAGATGCTGAGACAGAGGTAGGAGTCAAGAGGTTCCATTGAGGAGTAGCAGCTGTGCCAGGAAAAGAGAGGAAACAGAACGGGGCAGGGGGAGCCATCAGATTGTGACCAGACCTCTACCAGTTCAGGGGGGAACTCTGGGGCAGAGATTGCACACTCAAGGAGTCCTGCATTGTGTGGAGATGGCCAAGCCCTTTTAGCACTGCTTTGCTCAGTCTGTTTCTGGAAGCTGCCCCAAGAAGAGTGTCCTCAGCTATCACCTCCTTACTCAGTCATTGGCCAGGCACAATGACTGTCATACCTTGAGAAAGATATGACCTCAGCTTGAAAGCTGAGTGAACCCTGCAAAGCTAATAGGTGGAAGCTGCCACTTAACCATACTCCTCATAGTTGGATAGCAAGTTCTTTCTAGAGGGAGGGTCTGAGAGTCACATTCCTGTATCTGACACATAACCCAATATATTTACTCTAAGAATGAATAGCGATCTTTTGGCTTTCTCTCTCTCTCTCTCTCCATGTGCTAGGATGCTTTCCTATGACCCTTACATGGCTCCCTCCCTCACTTCATTCAGATTTCTCTCAAAGTCACCTCCTCAGAGAAGCTTCCTCTCACCATTCTGTTTTAAATATTACCCCTTCCTTACTCTATTTCCCCTTTGTTTTTTTTTACATTGGCATTTGATAACTTACAATTATACTATATATTAATTTCATCATTGTCTCTCCCTTCTACTGCAATGTAGGGCAGGGACCTTGTCTGTTTTGTTTCTTAAACATCCTGATAACCGAGTACACTGTGTTACACATGACAGGTGTTCAATAAATATTTTTGACAAAACAAATACATGACTCTGGATCACTTGAACCCCTTCCTTTCTCATTTCCTTGCTGTGGCACATAGTGGGGAGGGGGCTTGGGTTATGTGGTTGAGTGTGCTGCTCTGGCAGTCCTGCCTCTGCCTACTATGGCTGTCAGCTCTTCCAAGGGAGGATCTCTTTGTCCAACTGCGCTGGTCCAAGCACTAGCTCTTCAACATGGTCTCCTTTATAATCTGCTACTTTTCCTCTACTCAGAGTCAGCAAAAGGGTGAATGTGGTAAAAATCACACTTTTTTTGCTTTTCTTTTCTTCTTTTTTTTTTTTTTGAGACAGAATCTCACTCTGTCACTGAGGCTGAAGTGCAGTGACATGATCTTGGCTCACTGCAACCTCTGCCTCTTGAGTTCAAGCGATTCTCCTGCCTCAGCCTCCTGCATGGCTGGGATTACAGGCGTGCACCACTACACCTGGCTAATTAATTGTATTTTTAGTAGAGATGAGGTTTCATCATGTTAGCCAGGCTGGTCTCAAACTCCTGACCTCAGGTGATCCGCCCACCTCGGCCTTCCAAGATGCTGGGATTACAGGCGTGAACCACCGTGCCCAGCCCACAGTTCTTTTTCAACAATACCAATGTTAATTACACTTTTCTGAAGGCTCAGGGGTAAAGAAGAAAAATAAGAACAGAAATATTTCAAGTATCTGTCCTTTCGCTTCAAAGAAAAATACATTAACTCTTTCGTTACGGGCTGAATTTTGTCCCTTCAAAATTCATATATTGAAGCCGTAACCCTCAGTATCTGAGAATGTGACTGTATTTGGAGATAGGGCCTTTACAGAGGCTATTAAGGTAAAATGAGGTCATTATTGAGGGGTCCTAATTCAGTATGACTAGTGTCCATATGAGAAGAAGAGGTGAGGACACAGACAGGCACAGAGGGAAGACCACATGAGCACACACGGAGAATATGGCCATCTACAAACCAAGGAGAGAGGCCTCAGACAAAACCCTGTTGACACCTGGATCTCAAATTTCTGGCCTTCAGAACTGTGAGAAAATATATTTCTGTGTTGAAGCTGCTCAGTCTGTGGTATTTTGTTATGGCAGCTTTAGCAGATTAATATACCTTTCAAGTGGGGAGATACCCTGATTCCTGGCCTTGTACCCTCAGGGGCATATTCCACTTCCTGACCATGCTTCCCTATTCTTAGATCTGCCCTTCTGAAAGGAAAGCTTTTTTTCAGAAGTACACTATGAATCTTCATCTCCTTCACAGAGGCCCTGCCAGAAGTTGATCTGGTCTTTAGATTCATCCTCTGGCGCCATCATGTGCTCTCTAGGACATGGTAGTATGCAATGGTACGTTTCTTTAAGTCAAGAAGTATTCTCAATACAACAATTTGGAACATTGCGGGGTGCTCCAAATCCTATTTCCATTGGGACCTCACAGTTTGTATGAGACACACAGTGAGGATTCTTCCAGGTCATCCGGAAGGATACTATGGAGTCAGTCACGTTTACCCATACCTGTGACAAAAGGAATATCCAATGCAAAGACCCTGAGGGAGCAATAATCTTGATGCATTCAAGAAACAGCAAGAAAGCCAGTGTGGTTGGAGCATAGTGACCTTGGGTAGGGAGTTATATAGAAGATGAACTCAGAGAGTTATCAGTGGTCAGAGGAGTTTGGGTTTTGTAAGAAATGTAGGAAGTCATAGGTCTACTCTGGCCTCAGAGTACATACATGTTTCTGAGATCACTCTGTTTGCTGGAGGAGGGAAGACTGTAGGAGGGCTAGAGTAGAAATTGGGAGATAGAAAGAAGACAGTCATACCAGTCCAGATAAGAAATGATCATGGCCTGGATCAGGATGCAATGGAGAATTCAAAGGAAAGAAATATAGCAAGAATGTATGCAAAAGAGAGAACTCAGGTTATCCTAAGCAGCTGGGTGAATGGCGATGCCATGTACTAAGATGGGAAAGCCTTGGGGAGGACTGGGCTTTGGAGGGAAATTAAGGCTTTGGCTCTGGACGTGTTAACACATTGCACTATCAATTTGATATCCAATTGGTTATGTCAAATAAGCAGTTGGATATCCTAGTCAAGGTCAGGAAGGGAGTCCAGGCTGGTGACTGGTGATGGTATTTAAAGCCAAGATTATTTATGAGATCAACTAGGGAACAGATGTAGAATGACTGCTAGGACACTCCAAAATGTAAAGACCAGGAAGAGGAGGAGAATCCAGCAATTAAGAGGAGCAGCTAGTGAGGTAAGAGGAAGGACAGGAGGTGGGCTATCTAGAGTTAAATGGGGAAAATATTTCCAGAAAGAGGGAGTGATTGGTTGTGTCAAATGCTGCAACAGATGGTTTTCATTTTTCACTATTTCAAACATTGGTGCAGTGAACATTCTCATTTCTCTGTTTTCATGCACATGTGTGACAGTTTCTCTAGTGTAGATATCTAGAAGAGAAATTATTGGTGATGGGGTAGGAGCATCTTCAGTTTTAATAGGCAATGCCAGACTGTTTTCCAAAGTGATTGGTCCAATTTACCCTACCACCAGTACTGTGTTCTCCCTTCCTTGAAATCCTCACAACCCTTGGTGTTATCAGGGATTGATTTTTCCAATCTGATGAGTGCAAAACGCTGTCTCCTTATTCTTTTTAACTTTCATTGTCTTCAAGACTATTGTCTTGGGAATCTTTTAAAATGTTTTTTGGCCATTTGACCTTCTTCTTCTTGGAGTTCTGTACTTATAGCCTGCGCCCATTTTTCTATTTGACTGGTTGGTTGGTTTAGGAGTTCTTTATATATATTCTGGGTACCAATCCTTTGTTAGATATGTGGGCTGCAAATATCTTCTACCGAACTGGGGCTTATATTTTCGCTGTATTTATGGTGACTTTTATAATTTTTTTTTCTTTCTGGTTTCTCCTTTTTACATTATTATTAAGAATGCCTTCCTTGCTCCAAAGTTATAAATATATTCTCTTCTAAAAGTTAAAAGATTCATTTTTCATATTTAGGTATTTAATCTATTAGGAATTAATGTTTGTATTGGCATCTATTTCTGTCTTTTATAAGAATAACAGATTATCCCGGTATCGTTTATTGAATCCTTGCTCCATACACCTATATGACCCTAAACCCTATCAAAATACAGAATATTATACCTCCAGAAAGCTTTCTCATGTCTCTTCCCAGTTAATCCCCACTCTCCAAAACCTCTTCTGATTGTTTTCTTTATGAATTAGTTTTTTCTATTTTAGACTTCATTTACATGGAATCAAGCAGTATATATTCTTTCGTGTAAAATTTAATTTTATTTAGCATGATGTTTTTAATACAATTACTTTAACTGTTTATCATCTTTTGTAAATTAAAAAACCATAAGAAGATAGCAAGAGGAGAGATATAAAATTATTAACAAAAATTTCTGGGCCAAGATTAATGAAATTAAGATATACACTTCGGGTTTTGCATATTGTTATTTATTTAGTTTAATTGTTAATACATGTTCTTTATTAAACTTAACTTTTATTTTAAGTTCAGGGGTACTTGTGCAGGTTTGTTTTATAGGTAAACTCGTGTCATGGGGGTTTTTTGTACAGCTTATTTCATCACCCTTATATTAAGCCTCATACCCATCAGTTATTTTTTCTGATCCTCTCCTTCCTCCCATCCTCCATCCTCCAGTAGGCCTCAGTGTGTGTTGTTTCCCTCTATGTGTCCACGAGTTCTCATTATTTAGCTGCCACGTGTGTGAAGAGGCGGTATTTGGTTTTCTGTTCCGGTATTATCTTGCTAAGGATAATAGCCTCCAGTTCCATCCATGTTCCTGTAAAGGACATGCTCTATTTTTTATGGCTAGCATGATGTTTTTGAGATTCATCCATAACATTGTGTGCATCAGTTCATTCTGTTTTATTACTGAGTAGTATTCCATTATATGGATATACCACAGTTTTTTTTAATGATTTCCAAGTGTTTTTTAGAACCTTTTAATTTTTTAATTTAATTTAATCTTACTTTAAGTTCTGGGATACATGTACAGAACGTGCAGGTTTGTTACATAGGTATACATGTGCCATGGTGGTTTGCTGCACCTATCAACCCATCATGTAGATTTTAAGCCCCTCATGCATTAGGTATTTGTCCTAATGCTCTTCCACCCCTTGCCTCACACCACCCCCAGCAGTCCCTGGTGTGTGTTGTACTCCTCCCTGTGTCCATGTTAGAACTGGTTTTTAAAAAAAATTTTGTGGGTACATAGTAGGTGTATTTATTTATGGGGTACATGTAATGTTTTGATACAGGCATGCAATGAATAATAATCACATCATGAAGAATGGAGTATCCATTCCATCAAGCATTTATCCTTTGAGTTGTGAACAATCCAATTACCTTCGTTAAGTTATTTTAAAATGTACAGTTAAATTACTATTGACCATGGTCTCCCTATTGTGATATCAAATAGTAGGTCTTATTTATTCTTTCTATTATTTTTGTACCCATTAACCATCCCCACTTCCTCCCAGCCCCCCACCACCCTTCCCAGCTTCTGGTAAACATCATTCTACTTTCTATCTCCATGAGTTCAACTGTTTTATTTTTTAGATCCCACAAATAAGTGAGAAAATGCAATGTTTGTTTTTGTGTGCCTGGCTTATTTCACTTAACATAATGATCTCCATTTCCATTCATGTTGCTGCAAATGACTGGATCTCTTTCTTTTTAATGGCTGAATAGTACTCCATTGTGTGCATGTACCACATTTTCTTTATCCATTCATGTGTTGTTAGACACGTAGTTAGCTTCCAAATCTTAGCTATTGTAAACAGTGCTGCAACAAACATAGGAGTGCAGATATCTATTTCATATACTGATTTCCTTTCTATTGGGTATATACCCTGCAATGGGATTGCTGGATAATATGGTAGCTCTATTTTTAATTTTTGAGGAATCTTCAAACTGTTCTCCATAGTGATCGTACTAATTTACTTTCCTACCAACAGTGTACAAGTGTTCCCTTTTCTCCACATCCCCGCCAGGATTTATTGTCTGTCTTTTGGATATAAGCCATTTTAACTGGGGTCAGATGATATCTCATTGTAGTTTTTGCATTTCTGCATTTCTCTGATGATCAATGATGTTGAGCACCTTTTCATATGCTTGTTTGCCATTTGTGTGTCTTCTTTTGAGAAATGTCTATTCAAATCTTTTGCCCATCTTTTTATTGGATTATTAGAGTTTTTCCTATAGAGTTGTTTGAGCTCTTTATATATTCTGGTTATTAATCCCTTGTCAGATAAGTAGCTTGCAAATATTTATCCCATTCTGTGGGTTGTCATTTTACTTTGTTGATTGTATCCTTTGCTGTGCAGAAGCTTTTTAACCTGATGTGATCCCCTTTATCCATTTCTGCTTTGCCTGTGCTTGTAGGGTATTACTCAAGAAATTTTCGCTCAGACCAATGTCCTGGAGATTTTCTCCAATGTTTTCTTGTCGTAGTTTCATGGTTTGAGGTCTTAGATTTAAGTATTTAATCCATTTTGATTTGGTTTTTGTATATGATGAGAGATAGAGGTCTGGTTCCATTCTTCTGCATATGGATATCCAGTTTTCCCAGCATCTACTGAAGAGACTGTCTTTTCCCCAGTGTATGTTCTTGGCACCTTTGTCTAAAATGAGTTCACTGTAGATATGTGGATTTGTTTCTGGATTGTCTATTTTGTTCCATTGGTCTATGTGTCTGTTTTTATGCCAGTACCATGCTGTTTTGGTTACGATAGCTGTGTGGCATTATTTTCAGTCAGGTAATGTGATTCCTCTAGTTTTGTTCCTTTTGCTTGGGATAGCTTTGGCTATTCTGGGTCTTTTCTGGTTCCATATAAATTTTATGATTTTTTTTATTTCTGTGAAGAATGTCATTGGTATTTTGGTAGGGATTATAATGAATCTGTAGATTGCTTTGAGCAGTATGGACATTTTCACAATATTGATTCTTCCAATGCACAAACATAGAATATTCTTCCATTTTATGATGTCCTCTTCAATTTTGTTCATCAGTGTTTTACAGTTTTCACTACAGAGCTCTTTCGCTTCTCTGGTTAATTCCTAGGTATTTAGTTTTATGTGTGGCTGTTGTAAATGGGCTTACTTTTTTATTATTTTTTCACATTGTTCACTATTGGCATATAGAAATGCTACTGATTTTGTATGTTGATTTTGTCCTATGATATTACTGAATTTGTTGATCAGTTCTGATAGTTTTCTGGTGGATACGTTAGGTTTTTCCAAATATAAGATCATATAATCTACAAACAAGGATAATTTGACTTATTTCTTTTCATTTGGATGCCCTTTATATCTTTCTCTTACCTGATTGCTTTAGCTAGAACTTCCATTACTATGTGGAATAACTGTAGTGACAGTGGGCATCCTTGTCATCTTCCAGATCTTACAGAAAAGTCTTTCAGTTTTTCCCCACTCAGTATGATACTAGCTGTGGGTCTGTCATATACGGCTTTTATTATGTTGAGGTATGTTCCTTCAATATCCAGTTTTTTGGGGGTTTTTATCATGAAGTGATGTTGAATTTTATCAAATGCTTTTTCAGCACCAATTGAAATGACCACATGGTTTCTGGCCTGTTGACATGATGAATCACACTGATTGATTTGAATATCTTGAACCATCCTTGCATTCCAGGGATAAATCTGACCTGGCCACGATGAGTGGTCTTTCTAATGTATTATTGAATTCGGTTTGCTAGTATTTTGTTAAGGGTTTTTGCATCAGTATTCATTAGAGACGTTGGTCTGTAGTTTTCTTTTTTTGATGTGCCTTTTTCTGGTTTTGGTATCAGGGTAATACTGGCCTTGTAGAAAGAATTTGGAAGTATTTCCTTTTCCTCTATTTTTTGGAATAGTTTGAGTAAATGGTGTTAGTTCGTTTTAACCATTTGGTAGAATTCAGCAGTGAAGCCGTCAAGTCCTGGGCTTTTCTTTACTGGGAGACTTTTTATTACAGCTTTGATCTTGTTACTTATTATTGGTCTGTTCAGGTTTTGGATCTCTTCTTGGTTCAATCTTGGTAGGTTGGATGTATCTAGGAATTTGTCCATTTCTTCTAGATTTTCCAATTTATTGGCATATTATTGCTCATAGTAGCCACTACTGATCCTTTTAATTTCTGCAGTATCAGTTGTAATGTCTCCTTTATTTCTGATTTTTAAAATTTGGATCTTCTTTCCTTTTGTCTTAGTCTGGCTGAAGGTTTGTTTGTTTCATTTAACTTTTCAAAAAACCAACTTTTTGTTTCATTGATATTTTGTAATTTTGTATTTAAATTTCATTTATTTCTGCTCTGATCTTTATTATTTATTTTATTTTACTAATATTGGATTTGGTTTGCTCTTGCTTTCCTAGTTCTTTAAGATGCATCATTAGATTGTTCATTTGAAATTGTTCTTCTTTTTTGTTGTAGGCACTTATAGCTATAAACTTCCCTCTTAGTACTACCTTTGCTGCCTTATTTAGATCATTTGGTGAAGTCATGTTTTCCCGGATGGTGCTGATATTAGTAGATGTTCTTCAGTGTCTGGGCATTGAAGAGTCAGGTATTTATTGTAGTCTTCACTGACCGGGCTTATTTGTAGCCATCCTTCTTGGGAAGACTTTTCAGATATTTTAAAGGATTCGGGTGTTGTATTCTAAGCTATTTCTGCTTTAGAGGGCACTCCAAGCCCAGTAATGCTGTGGCTCTTGTAGACTCTTAGAGGTACCACCTTGATGGTCTTGGAGAAGATACAGGAGAATTCTTTGGATTACCAGGCAGAGACTGTTGTTCTCTTCCCTTACTTTCTTTCAAACATACAGAGACTCTCTCTCTATTCTGAGCCACCTAAAGCTGAGGCTGGAGTGACAAAAGCACTCCTGTGGCCACCACCATTATGACTGCACTGTGTCCGACCTGGAGCCAGCACAGTAGTGAGTCTCGCCTAAGGCTTGATGTAACCACTCCCTGGCTACTGCTGTGTTCGCTCAACCTTCTGGGGCTCTGCAATCAGAAGGTGGCAAAGTTAGCCAGGCCAATGTCCTTCCTATCAGGACAGTGAGGTTCTCTAGGTCCTGAGTGGTTCCAGAAGTGCCATCTGGGAATCAGGAACTAGAGTTAAAAACCTTAGAAAGTCTACCTTGTATTCTATTGTATTGTGACTGAGCTGGCACTCAAACCACAAGATGCATTCCTTCCCACTCTTCCTTCCCCTTTCCAAAGGCAGAGAAGCCTCATCTCATAGCCACCACCACCCCTGGCCATGAGTAGTACTGCCAGAGTACCACTGATGTTCCCTTAAGGGACAAGGTCTCTTAAGTCAACTTATGGTGAATGCTCTCTGGCCTGGGACTAACCCTTCAGGGCAGTGGGCTCCTCTTTGGCCTAGGGCAGGTCCAGAAATGCCATTCAAGAGTCAAGTCCTGGGATCAGGACCCTAAGAGCCCACTGGGTGCTCTACCCTTTTGTGACAGTGTTGGTACCTAAGGTGCAAGACAACGTCCCCTTTACTTTTCCCTCTGCTTTTCTCAATTATTATAAAAGGAGTGTTGCCCCATAGCCACCTCAGCTGGTAATGTGCTGAGTCTCACCTGAAGCCAGCAAGTCTCAGAGGCTCACCAAGGCCCTTGACATAGTACCTGGGTATTGCTGCTTGTAGGACTCTTCAGTTAACAGGTGATGAATGCTGGCAGGCCTGGGTCCTTTCCTTCAAGGCAGCAGGTTCCCTCCTGGCCCAGGTTGTGTCTAGAAATGTCATCTAGGAGCTAGGGCCTGGAATGGCAGCCTCAATATTCTGACTGGTGCCCTATCCTGCTGTGGCTAAGCTGGTGTCCAAGATCCAAGACAACGTCCTCCCCACTCTTCCCTCTCCTTTCCTCAAGCAGAAAAAAAGGGTCTCTTTTGGAGCCATGAGCTGTGCAGCCTGGGGTTAGAGGAGGGGCGATGCCAGCAATCCCCTGGTTTCCCCAGCTGGTGTCTCAGTATGTCATGTGGTGCCCCCCCAACCCAGTCCACTATCTCTGGGCCTAGTTCAGCCCTAAGACTCTCCTAAGAGTTGCAGTCCTTGTGGCCTAGACTGCCTTTCAAGCTTACTTAAAGACCTAGGGCACTTTGGCCCTCAGTGACGAGTTTTTTAGACACTCGAGTTTGGACTACTGGGATTGCAGATTCCCCTCTGGCTAGGGCTGCTTTAAATTCTCCCTCTGCGGACAGGCATCAGCTGAATTTGGTCTGTTTTTCCTTTCTGCTCTAACGGGACAGCACTGAGTTCAGTGCCTCACAATTGCTGTGTTCTGCCTCCCCTAGCACCCAGAGATACTCCCTCCACCACGCCACCACTGCCAGGGACGGGAAAGGGATGGCATCAGCGATTCATGACTGTTTTTTCTATCTCTTCAGTGCCTCTTTCAGCAATATGAAGTTAAAACTGGTACTATGAGGGCTCATCCGATTTTTGGTTCTTATGGAAGTATTTTTGTGTGTGTGTGTTTATAGGAAATTGTTAACTTGGTGTCTTTATTGGGGTGAGGGGATGATTGGTGGAGCTTTTTTTTCCCCCACCATCTTGCTCTACCTGCTCTATTTAGAACATTTTTACATATTTTAAATTAATTATAGGTTCACAAGAAGTTACAAAGGGGGTATAGAGAGGTCCTGTGTACCCTTCACCCAGTTTCCCACAATAATTACATTTTACATAACTACAGTACAATATCAAAACCAGGAAATTGGCATGGCACAAGCTATGTGTAGAAATCTATGTGATTTCATTATATGTGTAGATTTGTGTTACTACTACCATCATAATCAAGATACAGAACTGTCCCATCACCAAAAAGATCTCCCTCTTCCTACCCTTTTATAGTTACACCACCATCCTTAAACCCTAGTAACTACTTATTTGTTTCTCTAGAAGTCTTTCATTTTGAGAATGTAATATAAGTGAAATCATACAGTATGGGACTTGTTGAGACTGAATTTTTTCACACTCAGCACAAAGCTCTGATATCTAGCCAAGTTGTTGTGTGTATCAATAGTTTGTTCCTTTTTATTGCTGAGTAGTGTTCCATGGTGTAGATGTACTACAGTTTGTTTAACCACTCCCTGTTGAAGGATATTTGGGTTTTGTTTAACCACTCCCTGTTGAAGGATATTTGGGTTATTTACAGTTTTTGGCTTTGTGAATAAAATGGCTGTAAACCTTTGTGTACAGGTTTTTGTGTGAATACAATTTTCATTTCATTCATCTCTAGGATAAATGCCCTTGAGTGCAATTCCTGGGTTATACTGTAATTGCATATCAGGATTTTTGTTTGTTTTAAGAAATTGCCAAACTGTTTTCCAAAGAGGCTGTACCATTTTGCATTCCCATTAGCAATGTGTGAGAGATTCAGTTTCTCTATATTCTTGCCATTATTTGGTATTTTCATTATTTATTATTTTAGATGTTCTAATTGTTATGTAGTAACATCTCATTTTGGTATAAATTTGCATTTAGCAAATGGATAGTAATGTTGAACACCTTTTCACGTGCCTATTTACCATCTGTATATGCTCTTCAGTGAACTTTCCCTTCATGCCTTCTGCCCATTTTAAATAAGATTTATTTTTCTTTTTGAGAGCTTTGAGAATTCCTTATATATTCTAGACGTGAGTTCTTTGTCAGATATGTGGTTTGCAAATATTTCCTTAGAGGCTGTATCTTGTCTTTTAATCTTCTTAACAAGGTCTTTCAAAGAGCAAACATATTTAATTTTAATGAAATCTAACATCAATTTTTTTTCTTTTATGAATCATACTCTTGGTGTTATGTCTAAAAATTCTTCATCAAGTTTCAGGTTCTGAAGATTTTCTCTTATGTTGTCTTTTAAAAATTTTATAGTTTATGGTTTACATTTAATGAGTTTACTTTTGTATAAAATGTGAGGTTTAGGAAATGTATGTGTTTTTGCTTGTGAATATCCAATTGCTCCAGCATTATTTGTTGACAGGACTATCCTTCCTTCATTGAATTGCTTTTGCATCTCTGTCAAAAATCAGTTGTCTGTATTTGTATTTGGCTGATTTCTCTCTTTTGTTCCATTGATCTATATGTCGATCCCTCTGCCAATACCACACAAGCCTTTACTGTAGCTCTATAATATGTATGACAATTACGTAGAGTAATTCCTTCCATTTTATTCTTCTTTTTCAAAGCTGTCTTAAGCTATTCTATATCCTATGTATTTCCATATAAATTTTAGACTATTATCTATATGTATAAAACCTTGTTGGGATTTTGACAGAAATTACATTAAATCTGCATATTAATTTGGGGGAGAATTGACCTTTTTATTATGTAATGTCTTCCAATCCATAAACACAGTTTGTCTTTCCATTTATTTTATCTTTGATTTATTTCAAAAGCATTTTGTAGTTTTCGGCAACCAAGTCCTGTACATGTTTTGTTAGATTTATACTGTCTTAGTGTGTTTAATGCTGCTATAAAGGAATACCTGAAGCTGAGTAGTTTATAAAAAAAAAAAGAGGTTTATTTGGTTCATGGTTCTGCAGGCTGTACAAGAAGCATGCTGCCAGCATCTGCTTCTGATGAGGGCTTCAGGCTGCTTCCACTCATGGTGGAAAGTGAAAGGGAGATTGTCTGCAGAGATAACATGGTGATAGAGGAAGTGAGAGAGAGAGAGGAAGCAAAAGAAAGACAGAGAGGGAAAGAGAGAAATCCAGAGAGAGGGGAGAGGTGCCAGGCTGTTTTTAACAACCAGGTTTCATGGGAACTGATAAAGTGATAATTCACTCCCTCCCTCCCCACTCAAGCATTAATCTATTTATGAGGGATCTGCTCCCGATGTCCCAAACACCTCCCATTAGGCTCCACCTCCAACACTGGGGATAAAATTACAACATGAAATTTGGAGTGGACAAGCATCCAAGCTATAACGTTCTGTCCATGGCCCCTGAATCTTGTGTTTTTCCCACATTGCAAAATACAATCATCCCTTCTCAATAGTCCCTAAAAGTCCTAACTTGTTCTAGCATCAATTCAAATGTCCAAAGTCCAAAGTCTCATCTGAGACTCAAAGCAAGTTCCTTGCAGCAATGATTCTGTAAAATAAAAAACAAGTTATTTACTTTCAAGGCACAATGGTTGTATGGGCATTTGGTAAACATTTCCATTCCAAAAGGGAGAAATTGGCCCAAAGAAAGGGGTAAGAGGCCCCATGCAAGCCTAAAACACGGCAGGAATGACATTAAATTTTAAAGCTCCAAAGTAATCTCCCTTGACTCCATGTCCAACATCCTGGGCACAGTGGTGCAAGGGATGGGCTCTTGAGGTCTCAGGCAACCCTGCCCTCAGGTGTGGCTGGGTGAAGCCCATGTGACTGCTCTCACGAGTTGGAATCTGATGCCTGCAGCTTTTCCAGACTGAGATGCATGTTGCCAGTGGCTCTATGATTCTGGGATCTGGAGGGAAGTGGTCCTGCTCCCACAGCTCCACTGGATACTTCCCTAGTAGAGGTTGTCTGTGGTGACTCAACTCTTGTGGCAAGCTTCTGCCTGGGCATGTAAAGTTTCCCATATTCTCTGAAATTTAAATGGAAGCTGCCAAACTTCCACTATTTTTGAGTTCTCAATGCCTACAGACTTAACACTACATGGAAGTCACCAAGGCTTATTTCTTGAAGTCTCTGGAGTGGGGGCCTGAGCAGTACCTGAGGCTGTTTGAGCCATGAATGGAGACTGAACAACCAGAATGTGAGGAGCAGCATCTCCAGGAGTCTCAAGATAGTGGTGCCCTGGGCCAGTCCCTCAAGTCATTCTGTAATCCTAGGCCTCTGAGCCTGTGATGGGAGGGGTGCCCTCAAAGATATCTAAAATGCCTTTGGGGACATTTTCCCATTGGCTTGGCTATTAGCACCTGGCTTCCTTTTGGTCTTGCTAATCTCTTTAGCAAGTGGTTTCTCTATAGCACCCCTAGATTCCTCTCCTGAAAATGCCCTTTCCTCCTCTGCTACATGGTCAGCCTGCAAATTTTCTGAGTTTTTATGCTCTGCTTCCCTTTTGATTATAAATTCCAGCTTTATATCATTCCTTTGCCACTGTATCTGATTGTAAGCTGTTAAAAACAGCCAAGACGATAAAACTTCTCTTATCAAATGCTTTGTTGTCTAGAAATTTCTTCTGCCAGATACCCTAGGTTATTAAGTTTGGCCTTCCACAAAACCCTAGGGCATGGACACTATGCAGCCAAGTTCTTTGCCATGGGATACCAAGGGGGAGGGCAGTGCCAGTGGGTGGAGACTGCCTGAACTACTTACACCTCAGCCCCAGAGGTGTGCATTTCTCAGGCCTTGGCCCCATAAGCAGCAGCCAGTGCTTCTCTTGTGCTTCAGCCTCAGTGCTGCTGGGCCCCAGGACAGTGCATTTTCTTTTGGGGGTGGGTCTCTAAAATGGTACCTTTCTGAACCTGTTTAGTTCTCAGGGAGCATGTGGGACCAAGCATGAGCTCCCTCCTTGTGTGACAGAGTAGTGCTGGTACACAGTCTCTTGTGGCACCTCCGTTTGTTAGTCTCTGGCCCTGCAAGGGTCGAGAAGCTCTCCTGTCGTTAGGATTACAAGAGGCCACAGTGGAAATGTGGACCATTGGGGGTCTCTCACTTCCATTTTTCTCCACATTGGGAAGTCTCTCTTGGATCTCAGCCAATCCTGGCTGAGCAGGCTGCTTCACTTCCCTCTCCTTTGCTTTAGGTGTTTCCTGTCACTTTTCTGTTGCATTCTCATGTTCTTTCTTGGGTGATCTATTCAAAGTGTGATGATCTATTCACTATTTTGGTTCTTCTTAGTGGAGGAGGTGAGTATGAAATGCATCTATTCAGCCATCTTGAACTTCTTTCTAAAATGTATGTCATGTCCAGGGTTTTCAGTTTACATAGCAGGAAAATAGGGAAAAGGGTGTCCACTTCATTGTCCTGAACATGGAAGTGCCTCTGGTTTTAAAGGTAATAATAAAAGTCTTTAATGTATATAAAATGTATTTGGACTTGCATTGGAGTTAGACCAACATGGATTTGAAACTTCACTTGACCATTGACTAGAGGTGTAACTTAGTCTAATATCTTAACCTCTATGTGCCTCAATTTCATAAACAATAAAATGAGAATAACAGTATCTACTTGATAAGAATTTTGTAAGGGTTAAGTCATAAATGTATGTAAAATACTTATCACAGGGCCTAGCGCAGTGTAAGCATTCCATAAGTGGTAACAAAATTGTGATTATTTCAAAATAACTAGATAATTTGTTGCGTTCTTCAATAAATAGTCCCTTCCTCACTGATATGTGATCCTACCCTCATCATGGATCTTTTTTTTTTTTTTTCTTGAGACAGAATCTGGCCCTGTTATTTAGGCTGGAGTGCAGTGGCACAATCTCAGCTCATGCAACCTATGCCTCCAGGGTTCAAGCGATTCTCCTGCCTCAGCCTCCTGAGTAGCTGGGATGACAGGCAATCACTACCATGCCTGGCTAATTTCTGTATTTTTAGTAGAGATGAGGTTTCACCATGTTGCCCAGGCTGGTCTCGAACTCCTGATCTCAAGTGATCCACCTGCCTTGCCCCCTGCAAAGTGCTAGGATTACAGGTGTGAACCACTGTGCCCAGCTGCATCATGGATTTTATACTAGGAAGTTTTTGGATCAGCTATATATTTTTGGTGATAAGCATGTCTATACTTGCATCACTATAACACTGTTCTAATTATTAGAGTTTTATAATATGTTTTAATATCTGGAAGTGTAAGTAACCCATCATTACTTTTCTCTATGTTTTTTATTTGCTTTTTAAAGTCTTTTTTACATTTTCCCCAATGGTTTTTATATATTTTTCTTGGTGTTTATTCTCTTAGATGTTCTTTAATAATCTTTTGGAAAAATTTGAAAGTAAATCCCATTGGGACTTTAATTGGAATATTTTTTGACCTTTGAAATAATTGGGATAAAATTGTTATCTATATTCTACAAAAGTATTGTTGTATAAGAAAATAGTATGTTTTCAAACACCACATGTTCTCACTCATAAGTGGGAGTTGAACAATGAGAACACATGGACACAGGGAGGGGAACATCAAACACTGGGGCCTGTTGTGGGGTGGGGGGCAAGGGGAGGGAGAGCATTAGGACAAATACCTAATGCATGTGGGGCTTAAAACCTAGATGATGGGTTAATAGGTGCAGCAAACCACCATGGCACACGTATACCTATGTAACAAACCTGCACGTTCTGCACATGTATCCCAGAACTTAAAGTAAAATTAAAAAAAAAAGAATTTTGGAGATAGGAACATATTGAAGGAGTAAAATGGAGTAATAAATTTGTATTATGTTTCAAAATATCCAATCAAATTTTTTCTAAAAAAAAAAAAAAGAAAATGGTATGTTTTTCTGGCCATAAAAATACTATTTCAGCAATGTTTTGAAATTTTTCATAGAATTTTATGGCTTTATGTTGTTTATTCCTAATTATTTTAAGTTTTAATGATTATTTTTGGATTTCCCATTGTACTATGAAATTTATAACTGTATATATATTTTTTTGTAATGAGCTATGCTGCATAATTTGTTGATTAGTTTGAACAGTATATTTTATTGATTTCTTAGCATTTCCAGCTATACCACCATATTGTGATAAATTGATCTACTGCTTTCTAGTAGTTATAGCTCTTTTTTTTTTTTTTTTAGTTGAGACAGGGTCTCACTCTGTTGCCCAGGCTGGAGTGCAGTGGTGCAATCCTAGCTCACCATAACCTTGAACCCCTGGGCTCAAGTGATGCTCCTGCCTTAGCCTCTCAAGTAGCTGGGACTACAAAAGCTTTTTTCTTTTTAAAAATTATTTACTTATTTATTTTTGTAGAGACAAGATCTTGCTATGTTGCCCAGGCTGGTCTTGAACTCCTGGCCTCAAGCAATCCTCCTGCCTCAGCCTTCAAGTTGCCGGGATTATAGGCATGAGCCACCACACCTGGCTATAGCTCTTATTTCTGTTTTACATATTATTGCCTTGGTCAGAACTTCTACAGTCATGTTAAAGTTAACAATAGACAGGGACTATCATTGTCTTATTTCTCCTATTTATAGGAATGCTTCCTATTTTTTCAGTTGAGTATAAAGTTAATTAGGTTAAGGTAAAGAGCATTTATCCTATAGAGTAAAGGCTATTAGATTTTTTGGATGATAGACTCCTTTGAGAATCTGATGATAGTTTTGTTCATTTTATTTCTAGAAAACACTTGCTGACACACATACTCAATTTTTCATATAATTTCATGGGATCACAGCCCCCCTAACTATTATCCATGGACTCCTAAAACCCTTAGTTAATAACTTTTAATATCAAGGAAATATCCTTTTATTCTTAAAAGAGTTTTGATATTTTAAATCATGAGTTAGGTTTGAATTTAATTAAAATGCTCTTAAAGCATTCTTAGTGGTGATGAGTTTTTTATTTAATCTATTGATGTGACATATGCTATTTATAGATTTCCTACTATAAATTAAATCTTGCAAGACTTGGAATCAACTCCGATTAGGTGTGGATGTGGTAGGTTATTATTGTACTGTTCTGTTGCATTTGATTTTATGTGTTTTTAATGCATTCTAGCTATTTTATTTTATAAGCACTAATGGTCTATGTCTATAGAATTTTAGCTGTACTTTTCAGATTTAGTGTCAAACTTATTTTAGTTAAATATGACAAACTTAGTAGGTTTCTGGTTTTTTTTTTTTTTTCTGGAGCAATTTATGGAACATTAGAAATTAGCTTACTGAAAGTTTGCAAAGACTCACTGGTAAGACTATTTGGTCCTCCAGCCTTCCTTTGAAGGTACTTCTTTGCAAATGCTTTTCTTTTTTTATTGTTATTGATCTGTTTGAGTTTTCTCCTTCTTCATTATATTTTCCAGAAAATTCTTTATGTTATCAAGATGGTCAAACCCACACATCTGTTTGTTCTCTTTTACCCATTGTGTCTATTTATTTGTGTTTTTTTCTCTCTTTAAAATTGTATTTGACAAAATTCAATTTTTAAAGAAAAATTTTATTTTCCTTTTTAAAATTTATTTATGATTTTCCATTATTTCTATCATCCTGATTTTCCCTGAGTTGTTTTATTATCTTCTGATACGTGTCTTGAATAGACTCTTTAATTAATATTTTAAAATTTATGTTTTAAAACAATAAAATCTATTAAAGCTATGGCTTTTTATCTGAGAGTAATTTTGACCCCATTTTGTAAAATCAAAGATACAGTTTTGTTGTTTTTACTCTTTTAAAATATCCACATATCAGGGGTGTATTTTCTCTTGACCCAATAAATACCTAGGAAGGATTATATGCTAATGGTTGATAAAGATTGGATAATCTATTTCTTTCCACTATAGGGTTTCTCAGAGATAGTAATATGGTAATGTGCATTGTGAATATCTACGACGGTAATGCATATGCAGCATTTGCTATATTTATTCCCTGTGGAACCCTTTCTCTGTGGAACACTTAATCACATTTTGCATGATATTAGGGGCAGAGGTAGGGGAGCATTACTCCAGAAGACTGTATTTCAAATGATAGAAAGTGACCCATTAATTGAGTATTGTGAAATCAGTTTAGGCTGTGATCAGCTTAAAAGAAAAAACTAGTCTGAAAACAGGCTCAACAGTGTTCTAGCTATACATGTATCCTTGTTTCTTCATGATCTAGGCTGTCGAGCTTCATCAAAAACATTTTCTTCCAAGTTTTGTTTTTTATACTATTTATTGGGGAGTTTTTAATATTGTATTTAAGTTTTCATAAAATCACACGTGCTATTAACTTTATGTCTTTACTTTATCATATGTTACAGTGGTATTATTTAGTGAAACAGTTGTTTAATTTATATGTAGGAGCCATGATGTAAAATAGATTTGTTACTCAAAGTCATGGTTGAAAAAGTTGAAAAACGCAATTCAAGGATATCAGTCCAAAAGCATGGGAAATAGTTGTGAGGATGAAATGAGATGATGCAGGGAACATGCCGAGAGCTCAACATATTCAGCTGTTGTCAGGGTTGGCTACAGAATTTTCGAGGCTCAGTTCAAACAGAAAATGTGGGAGCCCCTTGTTCAAAAAGCAGGAAAAATGTGCCATTAAAGGTACCAAAATATAAAGCTTGTTCTTTTCTTTCACAGATAATCTCTCTCTCCACCTGTCTGTCATGTTATTTTTACCTGCTGTTTAATGCTGTGCTTCGTTGGGCATATATCCTGTGTGTTAAATGCAGACCCTCACAGGCACCTGGGGGCTCTGTCCTGACACTGGGATGCTACCAGCTGCCAGACTGATATGCAATGTGACAGGGACAGGGAAGTCTTCAGGCATCTCTCCTTCCAGTGGGCCCACTGCCTCAAACCATGAAAAAGGGCCCCCACCTGCAAAAGGCACTGCAACCTCTGTACCTGGACCTGCTGAGTACATGGATGGAGGTGGACAAGAGCCTTGGCCTCTGCCAAGTCACCCCAGTGTCTAATCTTTCTAATCTCCACAATATGCTATTGACTCACTGGACTCCATTATAAGAAACAAACATCAATAGCAACTGGTATAACTTTTAAATTGGATTCTAATCCATTGTAGGGTTGGGTGTTCATTTATTCCTTTATGAAAACTTAGTCATTTTTTTTTTTTTGAGACGGAGTCTCGCTCTGTCGCCCAGGCTGGAGTGCAGTGGCATGATCTTGGCTCACTGCAACCTTCGCCTCCCAGGTTCAAGTAATTCTCCTGCCTCAGCCTCCTGAGTAGCTGGGACTACAGGCACACGCCGCCACGGCCAGCTAATTTTTTGTATTTTAGTAGAGATGGGGTTTCACCGTGTTGCCCAGGCTGGTCGCGAACTCCTGAGCTCAGGCAATCGGCCCGCCACGGCTTCCCAAAGTGCCGGGATTACAGGCGTGAGCCACTGCGGCCAACCCAACTTCATCATTTTAAGGAAGACTGAATTGAATATAAGAACGCACAATGGAGTTGCTAGCCTTGGCAAGGGCCGTGGCCACCATGCCCCACCCAGAGACCCTCAGGGCAAACGTGCTCAACCCCATTTTTTTGCCTAGGGACATGCTGGTGGCAGAGTGCAGCAGCAATCCTGGGGGGTGAGGTGGTATGGGGATGGGAATCATTCCTGGGAGATGGGGAGAGGTGAGGGTGAAAGATTTAAAGTCTCTGGAGCAAGCTCTGTTGTTCATAACACTAATGTACCATTGGCCAAAGGAAGTTACATGGCCAACCCAGATTCAACAGATGACTTCACTTAGTAAGCACAAATTCAAAGATAAAAATGAAGAATGTAAAAATGGTGACTGCAGAGCATTAAACTCCAAATGTGGGTCTGGGTCTGGGTCTGGGATCCCCAAGACCATCTGTGGGTTCAATGATTCACTACGAGGGCTCACAGGACTCAGCATATAGTCACACTCATGGCTGTTACAACGAAAGGATACAAAACAAAGTCAGCAGAGGCAAAAGGCTCATGGGACAAAGTCCGGGGCAGGCCAGGTGCAGTTTTCTAAGAGTCCTCTCCCCGTGAAGTCACAATCAAGTTGTGACAACACATGTGAAATGTTGCCAACTGTGGAATACTCATTACAGATTCAGTGCCTGGGGTTTTGACTGGGGGCTGGTCACATAGGCACCCCTTGCTTGGCATGTACCCAAATTCCAGATTCCCAGGAGAAAAGCTGCTGTTCAGCATAAACCTCATTATTTGTATGAACAATATAGGGGCAATGAACCATCTTATCAGTTAGGGAAGGGTGGGAACCCTCCTAAAATCCAACTTCCCAGACATCAGCCAACGGCCAATCTTGTAAGCAGATCTTTTCAAGGCTAAGCAGTCAGGCCTGCTGTGTTAACTCTTTCCACCACAGGGGCCTTTCTGTCTAAATGTGAGGCCCTGTACAACTGCACTGATTGCGTGGCAATTGGCTGTTGTACTTCTGTTCCTGTAATAAACCCTTATGGAAAGAGGCCCATGGGGGCAGGGGGTGCAAATTGCACCCCGAGGACTGAGGACACAGAAAGGAGCCTTGAAGTCTTCAGGGTCAATGGCTGAGGGCAGGGAGCTTTGGCCACTTGGCTGCTGTGCCCTCCAGTGTTGGGTCAAAAACAGGCTGAAAGTACCCAGCTTCACGTTCTGCCCTTCAACTGCCGGCCACACCCTTGATTTAACCTAAACCCTACCAACTCACACTGTTGCCATGGGGAGATGCAAGAGGAAATATGTTTTAAAAATCAAAAATTCTCTTTCCAGAGGGAGGAAAATAAAGAAAAAAAATCAAAAATGATAACAATTCCAAGTATCATGAGATTAAATGGACACTGATATTATTTGATATATGCGCCCTTTGTTACCCCTTTTATTAAGAAATTCATCAGGGAAATAAACACCTGTGAGTCCACGTGTGTTAGTTAACCACTGCTGCATAACAAACCACTCCAAAATATAATGGCTTAACATATCGACCATTTACTTAGTTCACCAGCCTGTGGGTTGGGAACTTTGGCTGGGCTCAGTTGAATAGTTCTTCTGTTGGTCTCAGCTTGGGTCACTCACTCATCTGCAGTTGGCTTCCCATCAGTTAGTGGCTCTGCGTCTAAGGGTTGGCTGGTGCTGTTGGTGGCTGTGGTGACAGGCGTGATTGAGTCACATGCCTCTCAGGCCTGGGATTGTTCAACACAATTGCAAGTAAGTTTTCAAGAGAAGCTCCAGTGTGCAAATATTTTGGAAATCTCTCCTTGTGTCATAACACTAACATCTCATTGGCCAAAAGAAGTTACATGGCTAACTCAGATTCAACAGATGAAAAAATAAACCCCACTTCTGGATACAAAATCTGCAATGCACCTTTCAGTGGCATGGATACTGAGAGGGGAAAAATTTGCAGTCCTCTTTCTAATCTACACAATATGTTATTGACTCACTGGACCCCATTATAGGAAACAAAAATCAATAGCAACTGGTGTAACCTTTAAATTAGATTCTAATCCATTGTAGGGTTGGGTGTTCATTTATTTCTTTATGAAAACTTAGTCATTTTAAGGAAGTCTGAATCAAATATAAGAAGAGCAAACAGCTCATTATTAGGAGGCCTAAACAGATAGCCTGATGATGACAACAACAATAACAAAATGCATGCACACCACCATTGATTTAGTTTTGAATATAGGAAAAAACATGAAAATAAAAATTTTGTTTGAAAATTGACTGGCAGATGTACCCGCAAACCACCCTGGAACTCTTTTAACTTTTTCTGACTTGCCTACTTTGTGGAAACCATTAATAAGGCCTATTTGTCAGTTTCGTATCCTTCTCTTTTAGTTGCTATTCTTATACTATATTGTGGGTTGTTCTCTCCGCTCACTACTCAGGCTTGAAATACAGAGCTAAAAGGTGGCTTTCTTCTTTTTTTTTTTTTTTTCCACAGCTTTAACAAAAGAATCAAAGTCACACAGGTGTGTGCTGTCCCCTGAGTATTTAAGTTTTAAAAGAGACAGAGCTTCATATCTCTAAATTTCCCTCAGGGATCTTAATTTGGCCTTGAAAACCCCCACACAAAGGGATTTTGATGCTTTTACTGTCACTGAACTTTAAAAATATATCTTCCAATTTTGTATTTAAAGCCTCTGATTGCTTTTCTTCTTGCAAATTATGTTTGTACAATGGCATGTGGGCTAGCTCTCACACACATTTGGAAGTCAGGTGCATTTAGGGCCTTGACCTAAAGAGCTCTTGGCCTCTGCCCCTTCCAAGACAAAAGCACCCTAGGAGGGAATGCTTCACCAGGGATCTGAGCAAACAAGCCTGAAGTTTCTGTGGCCAGTAACTGGAGGCTCTGGAGTCCTTCCCAGGGATTGGTGGCCACCTTAGATAGTGATCAGAGGGAAGGCACCCCCTCCCAGTGCACGCACTACTGTGGGCACTAGGTGAGGGGATTCACAAATACTTTTACTTCTTTCCTTTGGGCATGATCTCTATGGGAGAAGTTGTCTTAGTCTGTTCAGGCTGCCATAACAAAATACTACACAGACTGGATGGCTTTAAATAACAGACACTTATTTTCTCATACTTCTGGAGGCTGGAGGTTCAAGATCAAAGTGCCAGTGTAGTTGGATTCTGGTGAGGGCCCTCTTCCTGGCTTGTAGGTGACCACCTTCTCACTGTGTCTTCACAGGGTGAGAGGAGGGCAAACCTCTTCCTTTTCTTAAAAGGAGGCTATTCCCATCATGAGGGTCCCACCCTCATGACCTCATCTAAATCTAGTCATTTCCCAAAGGCCCCACCTCTAAATACCATCCCACTGGGGTTAGGGCTTCAATATGTAAATTTTGGGAGGACATAAACATTCAGTCTATAACAGAAGTGTTGATCAGGGGAAGGAGGTAGGGAGGAATCAGAGCTCCTGGGGGATGAAAATCCTCACTCCATAGAAAAACAGCTTGTTTCTGGTCCCCATTGTCCAGTCGTTGTTCGGGTGCCCAAGATCATCCTAAGGGCCCTCAGGACTTTGGGTCCCTCTTCTTGCCCGGCATTTCTATCCTCGTGCCTCTTCACAGCATCACAGGGCAAGCACCTAGGAATCTTGAGGGGGCTGGAGATCATGCTGAGGCGTGGGAGGTTCTCCAAATTTCTTCTCACCTCCTCTGGAGACATCCTGTTGCTTGTGTGACTGTGGCAGACCATATTTTCCAAAGATGCCTGAAACAAGGTCTTCATTCCACATGCTCTTCTACACCTGTGTTAGTCACCATTAAGAGGTGGAGTCTCAGTCCCTCTGCCTTGAACCTGGTGGGCCTGACTGCCTCAACCAACAGAATATGGACAAAGTGATGGCGTATGCTTGTATTAGTCCGTTTGCATTGCTATAATGGAATACCTGAGGCTGGACAATTTTTAAAGAAAACAGATTTATTTGGCTCACAGTTCTGCAGGCTGTACAAGCATGGCACCAGCATCTGCTTGGCTTTTAATTAGGCCTCAGGAAACTTACAATCATAGTGGAAGGCAAAGTGGGAGCCAGCAGGTCACATGGCAAGAGGGAACAAGAGAGAGAAGAGAGCAAGAGGGAGGGGAGGAGGTACCAAGATCTTTTAAACAATCAGCTCTCATGTGAACTCATAGAGTGAGAACTCATTCGTTACCTTGAGGACAGCATCAAGCTATTCATGAGGGATCTGCCCCTGTGACCCAAACACCTCCCACTAGACTCCATCTCCAACACTGGAGGTCACATTTCAACATGAGATTTGAAGGGGACAAAGCATCCAAACCATATCAGTGACTTCTGAGGCTAGATCATAGATGCTCCACACTTCCATCTTAGTCTCTTGAGATGCTTGCTTTTGGAACCAGCTGTCATGCTCTTAGGAAACCCTAACTAGCTCATGCAGACAGATCACATGGAAAGACCATGGAGAGGTATTCTGGCTGACAGCCCAGCTGAGGTTCCAACCAACAGCCAAGTCACCCTAGCCTTTGAGTCTTCTCAGCTGAGAGTCCAGATATCTTCTGCATAAATTCCTGACCCATGAATTCCAAAGACATATTAAATGGTGGTTGTTTTACGTCACCATTTTGGAGAGGTTTGCTATGCAGCCATAGTAACTGGAATAGGGACACTGCCCTGGGGTCCAGAATCCAAAGAAATGGCACAGTCCTCTTCTAGAGAAGCAGCATTACAAGTAGGTTGACCAACTATCCTGGTTGGCTGGAACTGAGAGGTTTCCGGGGATATGTGGCTTTCAGTGCTAAAATCAGGAAAGTTTGAGGCAAGCAGAGATGATTTGGTCACTTTAATTGAAGGCATGATCAGCGTAGCAGGCGGGTCTTCCTGGGAGCTGGAAGATTTTAAGATGTACAAAAATGTATTTATTTGGTTAATGGAAAACAACTTTTAAAAAACATCTTGGCTGGGCGTGGTGGCTCATGCCTGTAATCCCAGCACTTTGGGAGGCTGAGGCGGGTGGATCACCTGAGGTCAGTAGTTCAAGACCAGCCTGGCCAACATGGTGAAACCCCATCACTACTAAAAAATACAAAAATTAGCCAGGCATGATGACGTGCACCTGTAATCCAAGCTACTCGGGAGGCTGAGGCAGGAGAATTGCTGGAACCCGGGAAGCGGAGGTTGTAGTGAGCCAGGATCTTGCCACTGCACTCCAGCCTGGGCGACAGAGCAAGACTCTGTCTCAAAAAAAAAAAAAAAATCTTAATCTCTAATGATTGACAATTGGGGTTGGAGATTGGGAAAGGAAAGGGATTTAAGGATGTATCTGTGTGTATGTTGAGGGGGTAGTTGTCACAGGAAAGAAATCCTTGCATGCTGCCCACTTCTCAGGAAGTTGTTACTCCCCTGAGCAGGGCTGGGACTAAGGTGAAGTGAGTGAGGAACTTGCCTCTAGTGAAAAATTTATGGGAGCACCAAAATTCTTAGCAATTAAGACACATAATATTTTAAAGCACTATTAAAAAAATCAAAGTGGCAAACTACAGCCCACAGGCCAGCTTCCTGTTTTTGTCACTAAAGGACCAGGCTGGGCCAGGATTAGGGTGAGCTGAATGGGACAGAGGAGGGCCCTTTCTTTATTTAAAATATTGATATTTTTCACCATGAATTTTTTTCTGTAATTTTATTTTAAAAAGTAATTAATTAAAATATTATTTGTCTTAATTCTTCAGATTTTTGGTGCTCCCTTAAATTTTGTGCAAGAGGTGAGTGTCTTCCTTGCCTCACTCTGGTCCTGGCCCTGCTACCTGAGAAAGACCTTAAGGAAATTGATGTCTTTGAGAGGGTGGATGGTCAAATGGTAGTTTTCATGTTGTTTAGCAAGTAGCTTGGCCATATTTAAAGAGGACACTGTGATGCCCCCTTGAATTCCCTTGGACCTCCTTTATTAGTGCATTATGTCTCTTCCCACCTCCTGTGGGCTTTGTTGCTAATGGCCTGCACCTGTAGTTCCTCTGCAGAGGTTTCCCCTGGGGCTACTGGTGCCAGAAGTGGCTGAAGGTTTACATTCCTGGGGTGACCCTTAGCCAACAGGTACAGAATTATAAAATTCGAGTTCGCTTGCCTTCAGACCTACCAACCTCTGAAGAGCAATTTTTTTCCTTAGAGCTCCCTGCAGGATCAGCTGATGCTGGGATATCACCTAAACTCACACCTGCTTGGTTTTTTCCCCACTCCCTTACCACTTTCTCTGGGAGCACTTCCTTCATAAATCCGTTGTACCCAAATCTTCATTCCAGAGGCTGCTCCTGGAAAAAACCCACTACTCAGTAGAACTTAAGGCCCCAAACTTAAGAGCCCCGCAGAACTTTTTTTTTTTTTTAGTCTCTGTCTATAAAATCAGATCTCCTATGCAACCGTACTCATCACTATGGCAACTATGAGTTATGGTTACCAAGGCAAACTCGACTTTCTGAAAAGAGAGATTGGCACTGGTCGCTTCTTTTGGTGTCTTTTTTTCCCCTCAATTCTACTTTTTCTCTCTATGGCAGTTGTGTGTGGGCTATAGGGTTCTTTGCTTCTCTTAAAATGGTTGCTTTCCATGAAGCTTGCACAAAGCAAATCAGGCATGTTATCAGAGATACTGTTTCTCGGCTTCCCCTTGGCTTGGTCAAGAGGCTGAGCTCCGTGTTCCCAGGCTAGATGCCAAGGGGCAGAGCTCCCACAGACGCTTTTGATTTCCGGAGTGCGGCCAAGATGTAAAACAGAACTCAGTGCCCCAAGGGTCAGTTTGCTCTGACCATCTCTCCCAAAGTGCCCAGGATAGGGGGTGATGGAAGGCTAGTACATTTGCAGCACTTCAAGCTGTGAAGCTTTACCATAATTTCAAAATGTTGCTTCACTGAAGGATGTAGTTTTTTCTCTAAGGCACATACATACTTTTTTTTTTTTTTAAGTCAGAAAGACGTGTAAAAAGCAGCTAGCTCTTTGCATAAGGCTTTGTTCTCCTTGGAAGTAACTGTTCTTGTTTTCTTCCGAAGTCTCCCCCTCTTCAGGGTGGCTGCCATTGTGTGGTGCCCCGCCAGGTCAGGCTGCCTTGGCTGGTGGGGAGGCTTAGTGGGTGGGCAGGTACCCTCTTGCCATTCTGTTCTACTGCCTACTGGTTGCTCTGGAGAGCAATGTAGGGGTCAGGGCTGAGAAAACGGAGGCGCCTTGCTGGCTTTATTTTATAAAAAGCAACCCAAAACACAAAAAATAATTCTGAAAGGCCTTTCTTTTTCCTGTTCTGCTTTCTGTTTCCATGGAAATGGAGCTAGTCACCAGCCAGTAGGTCAATGGCTGTAATGGCTGGATATTGTTCTTTGTTCTCTTCTCCATGGAAGAAACACCTTGATTCCTATTTGTCCTCTTTGTTAATAACAAGGTGCTGTCATTGTGAAGACTCCCTGGTCAGACACTGAGTTATGAATGGGGCCAAGCAGGGAAGAATGCACTGGCTTTCAGAAGAAGGACCTTCTTCTTCCTCATTGCCACCCAGCCTGTGAGTAAATGCATCTGCGGGCACAGACCTGAGTGGCAGGTATAATTTATCCAGTTCTCCTATCTTCCAAGTAAGTGATGGAGGTACTCCCCAGGTTCACGTCAAGTCTTGCATGTTCATCTGTTTTTTTCCTCAAAGATGAAAGAACTCATCGTTGAGTTCTTTATGGTGGGTCCATATTTAAGCAGAGTAGATTTGTGCTGGTGTAGTAGACACTACTGGCACCCCACCCAGACCACCTCTATTCCTTTTACTAATGCTGTGTGTCCATCCTCCAGCTTCTGCAGGCTTTGCAGCTAATGGCTGGCACCTGTGACCTTCAAAGGATTGTCCCTAGGCACAAATATCACCTCAGTTGTACAGAGTTGGAAGCAGTGGTGTGCCGGTAAATGTTTAACAACTATTTCTCTCTCTCTAAAAAAACCCCTGACATCCTGGTTTGTAGTATTGATCATTTTTCATGGCATAAATATGCGTACTATGACTGATTTCAACCTACCAATGAGACTTTATTGAATTCAGAATTGGGAATAATTACCTCTGGAAAGCCAGTACAAACTGGCTCTAGCACACTATTGTTTGGAAATGCCTGGAACTTACATCCCCACTCCTGCCCCTTGCTGAGTAGCCGATGACAGACTGGGGTGGAAATACAAGACCCAGCTTCCTTGTCTCCAGGCAAAACAAATTCTGACATGCAATTTACCCACCAGACCTCAGGCTGAGTCTGGAATATCACATGAAATTATACCCTTGACTGATTTCTTCCCTTTTCTCACCCTGTTTCCTCTATTCCCTTAATGGTTTCTTCTGGGAGCACTTCCTTGGTAAGTCACTTGCACACAAATTCTCATCTCAGTGTCTGCTTTTAGGATAAACTGGTCTAAGACAGCTGGCTACAGAGAGAGACCCTTCTTTTAAAAGTTTTGCTTAAAAGGTGGTCATTGATGGAGAGGAATATTATGGTTACTTTTGGGGTTTATATTTGTTAAATTTGGGGTTCTGTGGATTAGGAATGGGAGGATACAAAGTACAATAAAATAATTATAATCCTTCCTTGATAATCCTCTGAATGAATCCTGCCATCTTTTACAAAATTTTGATTATTTTCCAGCTATATTGAGATATAATTGATGGATAAAAAATATATATATTTAAGGTGTCCAATGTAATGCCCTTTTTAAAAAAAGTTTTAATTCTATTTTTGTGGGTACATAGTAGGTGTATATATTTATGGGGTATATGAGATATTTGGATACAGACATACAATGTATAATCATCACATGAGAGTAATTGGAGTATCCATTACATCATGCATTTATCCTTTGTGTTACAAACAATCCAATTATACTCTTTTAGTTTTTTTTAATCTACAATTAAATTATTATTGACAATAGTCACCCTGCTATGCTATCAAATACTAGGTCTTACTCATTCTTTCTATATTTCACACCCATTAAACATAACCACTGCTCCCCACCACCCCACTACTTTTTCTAGCCTCTGGTAACCATCATTCTACTCTCTGTCTCCATGAGTTCAATTGCTTTTATTTATAGCTCCCACAAATAAGTGAGAACATGTGATGTTTGTCTTTCTGTGCCTGGCTCATTTCACTTAGCATAGTGACCTCCAGTCCCATCTATGTTGTTGCAAATGACAGGATCTCATTCTTTTTTTGTGGCTGAATAGTACTCCATTGTGTATAAGTACCACATTTTCTTTATTCATACATCTGTTCATGGACACTTATGTTGCTTCTAAATCTTGGCTGTTTTGAGCAGTGCTGCAACAAACATGTGAGTGCAGATATCTCTTCAATATACTGATTTCCTTTCTTTTGGGTGTATACTGAGCAGTGGGATTGCTGGACCATACGTTACTTCTACTTTTAGTTTTTTTCAGGAACCTCCAGATTGTTTTCTATAGTGGTTGTACTAATTTATATTTCCACTGACAGTGAACAAAGGATCCCTTTTCACCACATCCTCACCAGTATTTGCAATTGCCTGTCTTTTGGATACAAGCCAGTAAGGCATTCTAATTGAGGTGAGATGACATCTCATTGTAGTTTTGACCTGCATTTCTCTGATGATCAATGACATTGAGCACCTTTTCATATGCCTGTTTGCCATTTGTATGTCTCCTTTTGAAAAATGTCTATTCATATCTTTTGTCCAGTTTTTGATTGGATTATTAGATTTTTTTTTCTATAGAGTTGTTTGAGCTCCTTATAACTCTGGTTATTAACCTTTTGTCAGAGGGGTAGTTTGCAAACATTTTCTCTCCCATTCTGTTGGTTGGCTCTTCACTTTGTTGATTGTTTCCCTTGCTGTGCAGAAGCTTTTTAACTTGATGCGATCCCATGTATCCAGTTGTGCTTTGGTTGCCTGTGCTGTGCTGGAGAGTTTCCCAAAAGTTTTCTTGTAGTAGCTTTATAATGTGGGGTCTTAGATTTAAGTCTTTAATCCATTTTGATTTGATTTTTGTATATGGTGAGAGATGGGGGTCTAGTTTCATTCCTCTGCATATGGATATCCAGGTTTCCCAGCATTTATCAGAGATTGTCTTTTCCCCATTGTATGTTCTTGGCACCATTGTAGAAAATGGATTTTCTGTAGGTGCGTGGATTTGCTTCTGGATTGTCTCTTCTGTTTTATTGGTCTGTGTGTGTATTTTTATGTAAGTACCATGCTGTTTTGGTTACAATAGCTGTGTAGTATAATTTGAAGTTAGGTAATGTGATTCCCTCAGTGTTGTTCTTTTTTCTTCGGATAGCTTTGGGTATACTGGGTCTCTTGTTGCTCCATATAAATTTTAGGATTGTTTTTTAATGTAATGTTTTGACATACATGGGCATTGTGAAATGATTACCACTCTTAAGCTAATTAACATATCCATCACCTCACGTAGTTACCATTTTTTGTGTGTGGTGAGAACATTTAAGATCTACTGTCTAAGCAAATTTCAGGTATACATTACAGTGTTATGAACTATAGTCCCCAGGCTACATTAGATCTCCAGAACTTATTCATCCTGCAGAACTAAAAATTATACCCTTTGACCAACATCCCTTTTCCCTGACTCTCCAGCCCTTGGCAAATACCATTTTACTCTCTGCTCTCACAAGTTTGACATTTTTAGATTCTACATATAAATGAGATCATGCAGTAATTTGACATTCCAGGCCTGGTTTATTTCACTTAGCATAATGTCTTCTAAGTTCATTCATGTTGTTGTTAATGGCAGAATTTTCTTCTTGTTGAAAAGCTGAATAATTTTTCATTGTCTAGGTGTGTGTATACTCTCTTAGCAATTTTTAAGAATGCAATACATTGTCAATTATATTCCCCATGTTGTACAAAAGATCTCTTAACTTATTCCTCCTGTGTAACCTAGAATTTTGTAGCTTTTGACCATCATCTTCCCAAGCACCTAACTCCCACCCTGGTAACCATCATTTTACTCTCTGCTTCTATGAGTTTAACTTTTTTGCAGTCCACATATAAGTGAGACCATACAGTAATTTGTTTCTGTGCCTGGCTTATTTAACTTAGCATAATGTGCTCTGGTTTCATTCACGTTGATGCAAATTAGAGAATCGCCTTCTTTTTAAAAGCTGTATAGTATTCCATTGTGTATGCCACATTTTCTCTATTCGTTGATCCATTGATCAACACCTAGGTTGATTCCATATCATGGCTATTGTGAATAATGTTGCAATAAACGTGAGAGTGCAGATATCTCTTTGACATACTAATTTTTTTTCCTTTTGATATATGCCTAGAAATGGGATTGCTGGATCATATGGTAATTGTCTTTTTTGACTTTTAAGAAACCTCTATAGTGTTTTCCAATTGGCTGTACTAATCTATATTGTAACCCACAGTGTACCAGGGTTTCATTTTCTTCACATCCTCACAAACATTTATGTTTCATTTTTTTGATAATAACCATTCACACAGGTATGAAGTGATATCTCATTGTGATTTTAATTTGTATTTCCCTGATGACTAGTGATGTTGAGCTTTTTTTTTTTTTTTGTACATTTGTTGGCCATTCCTATGTCTTCTTTTGGGAAATATCTGTTCAGGTCTTTTGCCCACTTGTTAATGGGTTATTTGTTTCTTGCTATTGAGTTTTTTGAGTTCCTTATAATTTTGGATATTACCCCTTATCAGATGTATGGTTTGCAAATATATTCTCCCATACCATAGGTTGCCTCTTTACTCTGTTGATGGTTTCATTGGCTGCGTAGAAGTTTTTTAGTTCGAGGCAATCCCATTTGTCTATTTTTGCTTTTGTTGCCCGTGCTTTCCAGGTCATATCCAAAAAATTATTGTCCATCAGGCTAGCAGCAGACCTGTTAGGAGAAACCCTACAAACCAGAAGAGACTGGGGTCCTATATTCAGCATTTTCAAAGAAAAGAAATTCCAAGATGTTCTCAGCAGTCAGATTTGATTAGCTTGCTGCCGCCTATGAGAGAGTGGGGTCTGCATAAGACTGTGCAACGGGATAATGTGGTAGTTAGAAAATATGTCTACAAATTCTTTAATCCTCCTCCCATCAAGAGGTAAAGTGTAACTGCCTTCCCCTAGAATTTAGGCTGGTGTTAATGACTTGCTTCTAAGGAATAGGTTGCAGTATTACTTTTCAGTCTAAGTCACAAAATTGTATACAGTTCCTGTTTGATTCTTTCTCCTTTTAGGGCATACACCTTTGGATCTCTGAGCCATCATGTAAGAAGTTCAGCTACCCTGAAGCCACAATGTTGGATTCGCCACTTAGAGACAGAGATATTTGAGGAGCCCCAACTGTTCTGGGCTCCAACTGTTTGAGTCTTTCCAGTCCAGGTACTGATCTGTTAGTCAGGAGGCTTTGGGAATGGCCTCACCTCCAGCTGCTGACTGCAACTATATTGAAGACCCTAACTGAGAAACCACCAAACTAAGCTAAGCTAACCACCAGACAGGGAGAGATCAAAACAAATGATTGTTACTGTTCTGCACCATTAAATTTGAGATAGTTTGTTACGCAGCAATAGATAACTGCAACAGATGAGTGTATTTTTGTGGTGACTGGGGCAGTGGAAAAGGAAGCAAAATGAATGGACTATGTTTGGGTAGTGGAGGTGTGATGGGATGTAGTGCGCTGAGAGATTTTGCAGCTGGAGAGCTCTGAATGGCTAGCAGAATAAGCCATGTTTGGTATTCATTCATCATTCATTCTTCATTCATTCATGTTTATTGAGGCCCTACTTTGTAAGGCACTGGGAATATAGAAATAGACAAGACACTGCACCTCCTCTTAAGAAGCTTACAAACTATTAAGGTAAACCAGGGTAGCAAACACAATATTACAAATGTACATGTATAGAAGTAACACAGGAGTGAGTAATCATTTTTATCTGGGAGTAGGAAAGGGACGTCGGGGAGTCAGGAAAGCTTCTTTGAAGGTCAGAGTTTGAAAGATGAATAGAAGTAGAGGTAGATTTACTATGAAGCTAATGAATCTTAAGCTCCAGGGACCCTCATATGCATGGACACTTTCTAAGGTCCTAGTAATGTACTCATATGGCTTTACATTTTTGTAAAATTTGAAAAAGTAAGATATTTTGACTGCAATGGATTAAGACCTTATATTAGTCAGGGTTCTCCAGAGAAACAGAACCAATAGGATATATAAAGAAAGTGACAGATGGAGAGGGAAAGGGAAAAGGAGAGAGAGAGAAAGATATATATATATATAAAATAAGGAATTGGTTCATGTGATTATTGAGGACCCCAAAGAGGTTGTTTGCTGTTGTTTTCCTGAGTGTCATAACTATTGATACTTATCATGTTGGAAATTGAAAGTTTGAAATTGTTTAAATGTGTAAATACTTACAGATTCATTTGAAGACAACATTGATGAACATGTTGCATGTTAACGACATCTTAGTTTTTTTTTTTTTTTTGAGATGGAGTCTTGCTCTGTCAGCCAGGCCGGAGTGCAGTGGCGCGATCTCGGCTCACTGCAACCTCTGCCTCCCGGGTTGACGCCATTCTCCTGCCTCAGCCTCCCGAGTAGCTGGGACTACAGGCGCGCACCACCACGACCAGCTAATTTTTTGTGTTCTTAGTAGAGATGGGGTTTCACCGTGTTAGCCAGGAAGGTCTTGATCTCCTGACCTCGTGATCCGCCCGCCTCGGCCTCCCAAAGTGCTGGGATTACAGGCGTGAGCCACCGTGCCTGGCCAGTATTGTTTTTAAATTAGTTCTAACCTTGCAAGAGATTTGCCCTGAAGTGTCAGCTTATTCCAGAATATAAGCAATCCTAACAAAGGACAAAACTTGGAAAGTGAATTTTAATTACTTTGGTTTAATTTATAGTACTTGAGTCTGAAAAGCTATGATATTTGTTAAAATCTTAGCAAAGTTTGCTCAGTTATGATGGGCTTATGGCTTTAGTTTACTGTTTGCCTATAGTGTGAACTGTTCCTTTCCTCTGTAATTTGCCTAAATGACAGTTTTCTATGTTGGATGTTGACATTTTGTGCTTTTGAGCACTTAAGAAAATGAACAAAATCTTCCTCACGTATTAAAGAGCCAAAATTTTTTACAGCCTTGCTAAAATCTATATATTTAGAAAATGTTTTGTTCTCACTTTGGTTAAATGGGTAATGAGGTATGGTTTCTCAGTTACCCATTATCCCATCCGAATCGTGTCCAAATCTTCTCCAAAAAAACTTTTTTGATTTTTGCCTTCTCTAAACCAAATCTAATAAAATAAAATAAAACTTTCAGAATATCTTTTTACACATAAAATGATCTTTGAGATTTCCTAGAGAGCTCTAGGAAAATTACAAAGATTTGCTCTTTCACCCTACAAAAAAGATATGTTCAAAATAATTAGGTTTATTTGATAAGTTACAACTGATGAGTTGGATTGGAAGAGCTGTCAAATCAGAAAAGATGCTTAGCTTTGCCTAGATTAAATTTTCATAGGTAAAATGTGTTCAATAAAAATATTTCAGAAATTGGTTGCTGCTTGGGAAGTTCCTAGAAATTTGTCAATGCCCTTGCTCTTTAGAATATGATTCTATTTACCAGAGCCCTGATGTTGCTTTGTGTGAAGATATTAGGCAACAATAACAACAAAAACAGCATAGTATTATCAGATACAATTTAGGTTGTAATTTAAAAATGCTTACTTTGCCACAGCTTTTGAATCCAGTCCAGTGATTTTCAATTGATTTACTTATGGAATTTAATAAAAATACAGATGTCTAGGACCTACTCCATGAAGTCTCTTTACTTGTTATTCTTGGTATATTCTTAATATATGCTTGGTATATTAATGATATATTGTGTTTTATTATATTACATTATATTATCATTGTATTATATTAATATTGTATTATAGTATTCTATGGATAGAAATGTGTGGTGCCTTTCCTTACCCAGCATTAGAGTCATGGCCGACACCCCTATAACAAGTGAAAGGTTAGCAAGAGAAAAGCATAACAAATTTATTTGATCAAAGTTTTATGTGACACGGGAGCCTTCAGAAATGAAGACCCAAAGGCCCAGGTCAAATGATTATTTTTGTGCTTAGGTTTGATGAAGAATGGGCAGGTATATGGAAATGGGATTGGACAAAAGGGTGTGATCTGATGGTAATAAACTGAGGGAGAAACCCAACAAGTCCTGTCTGTTCAGATTCTCCTTGGCATCTCTGTGTAGCATTCGTTCCTCCTAGGTATGGGGCAGGATCTTTCTGGAATGAGGGTCTTCAAGGGAGAAGGGAGAAGACTAGAGAGTGATCTTTCCAAGTTTTATAGCTTGCTTTGTGGAAGAGGAGTCATAGTTTCTATGCCTCTCCATGAGGAAGAGGAATTATGGTTTCTATGACTTGCTTTGGGAGAGAAAGAAGGATGAGACAGGAGGGCAGGAGGAGGTCAGAGAGAGACTTTACTTCTGAGGACTTCTAATCTGTCAGTTCGAACTACTCAGCATACTAAGGTGCCGTATTTTGGGGTATTGTGTTCTAAGCCCCAGTGTTATATTATGGCTGAAGATTTTTTTCTCTGCAAAAATATGTTTATCTATTTTTATAAATCAGATGTGATGTTTCTTCTTTTCTTTGAAAGTAGTTTTAATTATTATGCTTACAGACACTTTATCTAAAACTTTTTGGATTGGCTTTATTATCTTGTTTTTCATGCCACAGAAATAAACAAATTTATTTGTCGTTTGTGTCATTCTTGTTATGAATTCTTGTCAGATCTTTCACTTTTAAAAGTTATTAGCAGCCAATTAAACACAGCTATTTTAAGTCTCTGTCACCTACAGATAGTTTTATTGTTGTTGTTATTTTATTCTGATGCTCCACTGAAGGCTTTCCAATTAGCACAGGGCCAAAGCTCTTGTCCTCAACAAAGAAGGAATGTCTCACAGCCCCATGGACAAGGGCTGTACCAGGTATTTCAAAGGATAGGATTGGGTTGACACAGAATTTCTCTTTGACTAAATTTTAGTCAGGCTCTTCTGAATTCTCTTCCCAACCAGGTCTTGACCTTTGGACTTCCTTTTTCATCTTTGTGTAGCACAATTTTAGCAGGGATCCATTAAGTCAGTTTAGTGAGAATCTTCTACCTTCAATATCAGATCCCCCTTGATTTCTGATCAAATTCTTCACTCCTCGCTATCTTCCAGGTGATATTTGATCACCATGGCCTGGCTTCAGCAAGAATTCTGTCAAGTGGTTTAGCCAGAATACCCCTTACCTCTGATGTTTCTTCTCAGTAATTTTTCATTCATTGACTCACTACACTGCTCCGTGGCTGTAAATTCCCACTTGCTCATGCTGTATTTGGAATAGAGCCCACTTCTACACTGATGTCTCTTTTCCTCTACTGCAATATTTGTCTGCTGTTAGTCTGATGGCTTTCCCTTTGTAGGTGACCTGGCTTTTCTCTGGATGCCCTTAACATTTTTTTCTTTCATTTCAACCTTGGAGAATCTGATGATTATGTGTTTTGGGGTTGATCTTCTAATGGAGTATCTTACTGGGGTTCCCTGCATTTCCTGAATTTGAATGTTGGCCTGTCTTGCTAGGTTGGGGAAGTTCTCCTGGATAATATCCTGAAGTGTGTTTTCCAACTTGGTTCCATTCTCCCTGTCTCTTTCAGGTACCCCAATCAGCCATGGGTTTGGTCTTTTTACATAGTCCCATATTTCTTGGGGGTTTTGTTCATTCCTTTTTACTCTTTTTCCTCTATTCTTGTCTGCCTGTCTTATTTCAGGAAGACAGTCTTCAAGCTCTGAGATTCTTTGCTCGGCTTGATTTATTCTGCTATTGATACTTGTGATTGCATTGTGAATTTCTTGTGTTGTGTTTTTCAGCTCCATCAGGTCAGTTATGCTCCTCTCTAACGTGGCTATTCTGGTTACCAGCTCCTGTATTGTTTTATCATGATTCTTAGCTTCTTTGAATTGGGTTACAACAGGCTCCTTTAGCTCAGTGAAGTTCATTATTACCCACCTTCTGAAGCCTACTTCTCTCAATTCAGCCATGTCAGTCTCAGCCCAATTCTGTGCCCTTGCTGGAGAGGTATTGTGGTCATTTGGAGGAGAAGAGGCACTCTAGTTTTTTGAGTTTTCAGCATTTTTGTGTGGATTCTTTCTAATCTTGGTGGGCTTATCTACCTTTGATCTTTGAGGTTGCTGACCTTTGAATGGGATTTTTGTGGGGCCATTTTTGTTGATGCTGTTGTTGTTGTTTTCTATTTTTTTTTTTGTTTGTTTGTTTTTAACAGTCAGGCCACTCTACCTAGGGCTGCTGCGGTTTGCTGGGGTCCCACTCCAGACCTCAGCTGCCTCAGTTTTTCCTGTACCCGGAGGTAGCACCAGTGAAGGGCATGAAACAGCAAAGTTGGCAGCCAGCTCCTTCCTCTGGAAGCTCCATCCCAGGGGAGTGCTGACCTGTTGCTGGCCCGCATGCACCTTTTGGGATATCTCACCTAGTCAAGAGGAATGGGATCAGGGACCCACCCAAATTAGCAGTCTGGCTGCTTTTTGGTAGGCCAGGTGTGCTGCATTGGGGCTGGGGAGACTCTTCCTTCTCTGAACTGCCTGTGTTTTCCACAGCCGGTAGGCTGGAGCGGCTGAGTCAACTGAACTACAGAGATGGCAGCCACACCTCCCGTCCAGAGCTCCTTCCCAGGGAGAGATCAGAGCTCTATCTCTAGAACCCTCGGTGGAGTGGCTGAAGCCTCTGCAGGGAGATCCCACCCAGTGAGAAGGAATGGATCGGGGTCTCACTTAAAGAAGCAGTCTGGCCATGATTTGTCAAGGCAGCTGTGCTGTGTTGTGGGGGATTCTTCCTCTTCTGGACTGTCTGTATTCTCCACAGTTGGCAGGCTGGAGTGGCTGAGTTGACCAAACCAAAGAGATGGCAGCCACTTCTCCCACTGGAAACTTGGACCCATTTCAGGTGGATTCCAACCTGCTGCTTTGGCTGGCTGGGATTCCAAGCCAGCGGGTCTTAACTTGTGAGGTGCCATGGAAGTGGGGCCCACAGAATAACACTGCTTGGCTCCCTGGATTCAAACCGCTTCCTAGGGATATGTACAGATGGATTTCCTGCCTTGCCAGGGATCCTGGGGCCAGAGTATGTAAAACCCCTGAGTATGTAAAACCTCTGAGTATGTGTGCCTGAGTGGCTGCTCTGCCTGGACTCCACACAGCTGTGTATATCAGACCCAAGACCCTGGTGGCATGGGCTTATGAGGAGATCTCCTGATCCATGGAAGAAGTGTGGTTTCCTGGGCGGGGTTGTACAATCACTTACCACTTCCCTTGGCTGAGGGTGGGAGTTCCTTTGGCTTTGTGCCACTCCCAAGTGGGCTGTCACTCCCCACTGCTTCATTCTCAGTGGGTCAGGTTGTTTGCTTAGTCAGTCCCAATGTAAGAACATGGATATTTCAGTTGAAGGTGCTGAATTCACTTGCCCCTTTTTATTCCTCTCTCTGAGTGCTGTGGACTGCAGCTGCTTCTAATCGGCCATCTTGGATTGATCAATAGTTTCTTTTGCTGTGCAGAAGCTCTTAAGTTTAATTAGATCCCACTTGTGAATTTTTGTTTTTGTTGTAATTGCTTTTGGTGTCTTTATCATCAAACCTTTGCCAAGGCCTATGTCCAGAACAGTATTTCCTAGATTTTCATCTAGGGTTTTTATACTTTTAGATTTTACATTTAAGTCTTTAATCCATGTCGAATTGATTTGTGTATATGGTGAAAGGTAGGGATCCAGTCTCAATATTCTACTTGTGGCTAGCCAGTTATCCCAGCACGATTTATTGAATAGGGAGTCCTTTCCCCAGTGCTTGTTGTTTTCAACTTTTTCAAAGATTAGTTGGTGGTAGGTGTGCACCTTTGTTTCTGGGTTTTCTGACTTGTTCTATTGGTCTATGCATCAGTTTTTGTACCAGTACCATGCTGTTTTGGTTATTGTAGCCTTGTAGTATAGTTTGAAATCAGGTAGTGTGATGCCTCTGGCTTTGTTCTTTTTACTTAGGATTGCTTTGGTTATTCAGGCTCTTTTTTGGTCCCATATGAATTTTAGGATAGTTCTTTCTAATTCTGTGGAAAATGTCATTGGTAATTTGATAGGAATAACATTGATTCTGTAAATTGCTTTAGGTAGTATGGCCAATTTAACACCATTGAGTCTTCCTATCCATGAATATGGAATGTTTTTCTATTTGTTTGTGTCATCTCTGATGTCTCTGAGTAGTGTTTTATAATTCTTATTGTAGAGATCTCTCACCTCCCTGGTTAGTTATATTTCTAGGTATTTTATTCTTTTGGGGGCTGTTGTGAATGGGATTGCGTTCCTGATTTGGCCCTCAGCTTGGACATTGTTGGTGAATATAAATGTTACTAATTTTTGTACATTGATTTTGTATCCTGAAACTTTGCTGAGTTGTTTATCAGTTGTTTATCAGTCTCTGCTGTGGGCAGAGACTCTGGGTGTGTTCTAGATACAGAATCATATCATCTGCAAAGAGAGATACTTTGACTTTCTCTCTTTCTATTTGGATCCCTTTTATTTCTTTCTTTTGCCTGATTGCTCTGGCAGAGACTTGCAGTACTGTTGAAGGAGTGGTGAGAGTGAGCATCCTTGTCTTGTTTTGTTTCTCAAGGGGAATGCTTTCAGCTTTTGCCTGTTCAGTATGATGTTGGCTGTGGGTTTGTCATAGGTGGCTCTTATTATTATGAAGTATGTTCCTCTGACGCATAGTTTCTTGAGGGTTTTTAACATGAAGGGATGTTGACTTTTATCAGAAGCCTTTTCTATGTTTATTGAGATGATCATATTGTTTTTGGTTTTAGTTCTGTTAATGTGATGAATGACATTTATTGATTTGCAATATGTTAAACCAACCTTGCATCCCAGGGACAAAGCCTACTTGATTGTGGTGGATTCACTTCTTGATGTACTGCTGGATTCAGTTTGCTGGTATGTTGTTGAGGACTTTGCATCTATGTCCATCAGGAAGTTTTCTGTTTTCATTATATCTCTGCCAGGTTTTGGTATCAGAATGATGTTGGCCTCATAAAATGAGTTAGGAAGAATTCCCTCCTCTTCAATTTTTTGGAATAATTTTGATAGGATTAGTTCCAGGTATTCTTTATGTCTGGTAAAATTTGGCTGTGAACCTGGTCTAGGACTTTTACTGGTTTTAGGCTATTTATTACTGATTCAATTTTGGAGCTCATTATTGGTCTATTCAGAGATTCAATTTCTTCCTGGTTCAGTCTTGGGAGATTGTACATTTATAGGAATTTATCCCTTCTAAAATTTCTAGTTTTGTGCATAGAAGTATTTGTAGTAATCTCTCAGGCTTTTTTTTTTTATTTCTGTGGGGTCAGTGGTAATGTTCCCTTTGTCATTTCTGATTGTGTTTATTTCAATTTTCTCTTTTTTATTTATTAATCTAGGTAATGGTCTATCAATCTTATTTATTCTTTCAAAGAAACAACTTTTGGTTTTGTTGAACTTTTGTATAGTTTTATGTGTCTCAATTTTGTTCAGTTCAGATTTCAATTATTTCTTTCATTCTGCTAGCTTTGAGATTGGTTTGTTCTTGCTCTTCTAGTTCCTCTAGGTGTGATGTTAGGTTGTTCATTTGAGATCTTTCTTTTTGTTTTTTTTTTTTGAGACGGAGTCTTGCTCTGTCACCAGGCTGGAGTGCAGTGGCGTGATCTCGGCTCACTACAACTTCCGACTCCCTGTTTCAAGCGATTCTCCTGCCTCAGCTTCCCTAGTAGCTGGGATTACAGGCACGCACCACCATGCCCAGCTAATTTTTGTATTTTTAGTAGAGGTGGGGTTTCACCATGTTGGACAGGATGGTCTCGATCTCCTGACCTCGTGATCCACCCGCCTTGGCCTCCCAAAGTGCTGGGATTACAGGCATGAGCCACCATGCTTGGCTGTTAATTTGAGATCGTTCTAACTTTTTGGTGTGGGCCTTTAGTGCTATAAACTTTCCTCTTAACACTGCTTTAGCCGTTTCCCAGAAATTCTGGTATTTTTTAAAAATCTTCAATAGAGTCAAACAGTTTCTTGATTTCTGTCTTAATTTCATTGTTTACCCAAAAGTCATTTAGGAAAAGATTGTTTAACTTCCATGCAATTGTATGGTTTTGAGCAATTTTCTTGGTATTGATATCTATTTTTATTGTGCTGTGGTCTGATAGTGTGGTTGTTATGATTTCTGTTTTTTTAAAATTTGTTGAGAATTGCTTTATGGCCAAGTATTTGGTCACCTTTAGAATATGTGCCATGTGCAGATGAGAAGAATGTATATTCTGTTGTTATTGGGTGGAATGTTCTGTAGATGTCTTTTAGGTCAATTTGATCAAGTGTTGAGCGTAGGTCCCAAATATCTTTGTTAGGTTTCTGCATTGATGCCAGTGTGGTGTTGAAGTCTCCCACTATTATTTTGTGGTTATCTTAGTCTCTTCATAGGTCTCTAAGAACTTGTTTTATAAATCTTGGTGCTCCAGTGTTGGGTGCAAATACATTTAGGATACTTAAGTCTTTTTATTGAATTTAACTCTTTATCATTACGTAATGTCCTTCTTTGTCCTTTTGATCATTGTTGGTTTAAAGTCTGTTTTGTCTGAAATAAGAATAACAACCCATGCTCTTTTTTGTTTGTTTGTTTTCTGCTTACTGGATACATCTTTCTCCATCCCTGTACTTTGAACCAATAGGTGTCATTCCATGTGAGTTGGGTCTCTTGAAGAAAACAGCATACCATTGGGTCTTGTTTCTTTATTTCACTTGCCACTCTGTCTTTTAATTGGGGCATTTAGCCCATTTACATTCAAGCTTAATATTAATATGTGTGGATTTCATCTTGTCATTGTGTTGTTAGCTTGTTGTTAGGTAGACTTCATTGTGTAGTTGCTTTATAGTGTCAGTGGTCTATGTACTTAAGTGTGTTTTTGTGGTGGCTAGTAATGGCTTTTCATTTCCTTATTTAGCACTCCTTTAAATACCTCCTGTAAGGCTGATCTGGTGGTAATAATTTCCCTTAGCATTTTCTTGTTTGAAAAGGATCTCATATTTTTTCTTTGCTTATGAAGCTTATTTTGGCTGGATATGAAATTCTCTGTCGGAATTTCTTTTCTTTGAGAATGCTGAATATAGGCCCCTAGTCTCTTCTGGTTTGTAGGGTTTCTCCTAACAGGTCTGCTGTTAGCCTGATGGGGTTCCCTTTGTAGGTAACCTGCCTTTTCTCTCTAGCTGCCTTTAATATTTTTTCTTTCACACTGACATTGAAGAATCTGATGGCTATGTGTCTTGGGGATGGTTGTCTTGTATAGTACCTTGCAGGAATCCTGTGTATTTTCTGAAGTTGAATGTTGGCCCCTCTAGTGAAATTGGGAAAATTTACCCTACAAACCAGAAGGGATGATATCCTGAAATATGTTTTTCAAGTTGATTGCTTCCCCTCCCTCTTTTTCAGGGATGGCAATGAGATGTAGATTTGGTCTCCTTACATAATCACACATTTCTTGGAAGTTTTATTCATTCTTTAAAAAAAAATTTATTTTAGGTTCAAGGTTACATGTGCAGGTTTGTTATGTAGGTAAATTGCATGTCATGGGGGTTTGCTGCACAGATTATTTCATCACCCAGGTAATAAGCATAGTACCTGATAGTTTTTTCATTCTCTTCTTCTTCCCACCCTCCACCCTCAAGGACTCATGTGTCCATGTGTACTTAATGTTTAGCTCCCTCTTATAAGTGAGAACATATGGTATTTGGTTTTCCGTTCTTGCATTGGTTTGCTTAGGATAATGGCCTCCAGTCACATCCACGTTGTGTAAAGGACATGATCTCATTCTTTTTATGGCTGTGTAGTATTCTGTGGTGTATATGTACCACATTTTCTTTATCCAACCTACTGTTGGTGGGCATTTAAGTTGATTCCAGGTCTTTGCTATTGTGAACAGTGTTGTGATGAACATATAAATGCATATGTCTTCATGGTAGTAGAATGATTTATATTCCTTTGGGTATATGCCTAATAATGGGATTGCTGAGTCTAATGGTAATTATGTTTTGCATTCTTTGAAAAATTGCCACACTGCTTTTCACAGCGGTTGAACTAATTTGCATTTCCACCAGCAGTGTATAAACATTCCCTTTTCTCCACAACGTTGTAAACATCTGTTATTACTTTTTTTTTTTGACTTTTTAATAGTAGCCATTCTGACTGGTGTGAGATGGTATTTCATTGTGGTTTTGATTTGCACTTCTCCAATGATTGGTGATATTGATTTTTTTTCATATACTTCTTGGCCTATATATGTTTTCTCTTGAAAATTGACTGTTGATGTTTCTCTTGAAAATTGACTATTGATGTCTTTTGCCCACTTAAAAAAAAATTTCTTACTTTAAGTTCTGGGATACATGTGCAGAACATGCAGTTTTGTTACATAGGTATACATGTGCCATGGTGGTTTGCTACACCTATTGACCCTTCCTCTAAGTTCCCTCCCCTCACCCCTCACCCCCAACAGGCCCTGGTATGTGTTGTTCCCCTCCCTGTGTCCATGTGTTCTCATTGTTCAACTCCCACTTATAAGTGAGAACATGTGGTGTTTGGTTTTCTGTTCCTGTGTTAGTTTACTGAGGATAATGGCTTCCAGCTTCATCCATGTCTCTGCAAAGGACGTGATCTCATTCCCTTTTATGGCTGCATAGTATTCCATTGTGTACCACATTTTCTTTATCCAGTCTATCATTGATGGGCATTTGGGTTGATTCCATGACTTTGCTATTGTAAATAGTGCTGCAATAGGCATACATTGTGCATGTGCCTTTATAGTAGAATGACTTATATTCCTTTGGGTATACACCCAGTAATGGGATTGCTGGGTCAAATGGTATTTTTGGTTCCGGATCCTTGAGGAATTGCCATACTGTGTTCCACAATGGTTGAACTAATTTACATTCCCACCAACAGTGTAAAAGCATTTCTATTTCTCCACAGCCTTACCAGCATCTATTGTTTTTTGACTTTTTAATAATTGCCATTCTTACTGGCCTGAGATGGTATCTCATTGTGGTTTTGATTTGCATTTCTCTAATGATGAGTGATGTTGAGCTTTTTTTCATGTTTGTTGGCCACGTAAGTGTCTTATTTTGAGAAGTGTCTGTTCATATGCTTTGCCCACTTTTTGATGGGGTTGTTTGTTTGTTTTCTTGTAAATTTGTTTAAGTTCCTTGTAAATTCTTGATATTAGGCCATAACCTCCCTGTTTCTCTTCTAACCCACTTTTCCCCTTTAAGTATTGAAGCCTCAAAATCATCTTTGGAGAAAGGCACAGACCTCCTTCTCTGGCATGTTCTCAACCTTGGCAAAATAAACTTCTAAATTCATTGAGGCCTGTCTCAGATACTTTTTAGTTTATATTTATTTCTTGGCAATAAATCTATTAATTGCTATTTGTTTTTTAAAAACTCATGAAGTGAAAACCAGAATAGTGGTTACCAGAGGCCGGGAATGGTATGTAGGAGCAGAGAATAGGGAGAGGTTGGTTAATGGGTACAAAACTATAGTTAGATAGGAAAAATAAGTTCTGTTGTTCTGTTTCACAGTAAGGAGACTATAGTTAACAATAATGTATTATTTGTGAAACCAAAAGTATCTAAGACAAGTCTCAATCAATTTAGAAAATTTGCTTTGCCAAGGTTAAGGATGTAACCATGACGCAGCCTCAGGAGGTTTTGATGATATGTGCCCAAGGTGGTTGGGGCACAGCTTGGTTTTATACATTTTAGGGACACATGAGACATCAATCAATATGTGTAAAATGTACATTGGTTCAGTCCAGAAAGGCAGGACAACTCAAAGTGGGGTCTTCCAGGTTCATCGGTAGATAAGAAACCAAAGGTTGAATTATTTTGGGTCTCTGATGAGCCTTTCGCTGGATACACAATTTACATGTGAGGCAGGGTAGGGGGTAGAGGAATCATTACTTATGCCTTAGTCTGACTCAGTGAATCTGTATTTTTACATTAACAATAGGGCAGAGGAAGTAATCAGGTAGCATTTTCTCAGGTGAGCACAGAAGGACGACTTTGAGTTTTTTCTGTCCTTTGTCCCACACCTGTGAATAAGCTATCAATTTACATTGCCAGGTTGAAATTCAACAGAACTGTTTTAGGGTAAAGGTCTTGAAACCCACAAGGAATTTCCTTGTGCGCAGATTGTGAGGGAGGTATGTAGCTTCAAAAGAAAAATCTTTGTAGCTATCTTATTTAGGAATAAAATGGAGGCAGGTTTGCCTGATGCCGTTCCCAGCTTGACTTTTCCCTTTGACTTAGTGATTTTGGAGTTCTGAGATTTATTTTCCTTTCACAGTATATTTCAAAATAGCTAGAAGAGAGGATTTTGAATGTTCTAACTACAAAGAAATAATAAATGTTTGAGGTGATGGTTATGCTAATTATCCTGATTGATCGTTACACAATGTATTCATGTATTAAAATATTACAGTGTAGCCCATAGATATGTATAATTATTACGTGTCAATTAAAAACAAAATAAAACTTTAAAAACTGTATGAAGAGGGAAGGAGAGAGAGAGACAAAGACACAGAAAGAAAGAGACAGATAATTCTAAAAATAAAGTTGTTAGAATTCATGTACTGAAAAATCTAAGTTGTGTTTTGGTCACAGCCTCAGCTTCCTAAATTTTTACCATTTTTGTTTATTTTCAGATATTTATAGTAGGTCTTAAGTCTTCATCTGGGGTCAATGAAGTATAAAAGCCTTGGACTAATTGTGCATGCAAATATTAGAGAAGGAAAACTTTGATCCATTAGTAATTGTGAATCTCTTTTTTTGGCCTTAAATTCTTTTTGGAACAAGTTAGATATTTTAAAAGTCATAATTTCTTTGAGTTATACTTTACATATCTTAAATGTTACCCTTTTAAAGTGTCCAATTTCTCTGCAGCATATTTAGAGTTGTGCAACCATCACCAGTATCTAATTCCAGAACATTTTCAACACCCCAAAAAGAAACCTATATCTATTGTCATTTCCTATTGCCTCTTCCCCCCAGCCCCTGGAAACCTCTAATTTACTTTCTGTCTGTATGAATTTGTCTATTCTGATATATATATATATTTCATATAACTGGAATCATACAATATGTGCTTTTTTATGACTGACATATTTCATTTAGCATGTTTTCAAGGTTCATTCATTTTGTACCATGTATCAGTACCTCATTTCTTTTTATGCTTGAATAAAAGGAATATCAAAATATACATGTTTGCAAGAATAGACCACATTTTGTTTATCCAGTCATCCATTGATAGACATTTGAGTTCTTTCTACTTGTTGGCTATTATGAATAATGATGCTATGAACATTTGTGTACAAGTTTTTGTGGGAATGTATGTTTTCATTTCTCTTGGGTATATAGCCAAGTGGAATTGCTGGGTCATATGGTAACTCTATGTCTAATAATTTGAGGAAGTACCGCACTGTTTTCCAAAGTGGTTGCACTGCTTCACAATCCTACTAACAATAAATGAGGATTCCAATTTCTGTGTATCTTGTCCGACACTTGCTATAGTCGGTCTTTTTTATTTTAGCCATCCTAGTTGTTGTGAAGTGGTATGTCATTGGAGTTTTGATTTCCCTAATGTGAGCATCTTTTCATGTGATCTTTAGTGATTTGTGTATCTTCTTTGGTGAAATGTCTATTCACCTCAAATCCTTTGCCTATTTTATTAATTGGGTTATTTGTTCCTGAACTGTTTCATTGTAAGAGCTCTTTATATATTCTGAATACCAGTATCTTAACAGACATATGATTTATAAATATTCTCCAATTCTGTGGATTTTCTTTTCATCTTTTTGATGGTGTTCTTTGGAGTGCAAAAGTTTTTAATTTTGACGAAGTCCAATTTATCTATTTTTCTTTTTTCACATATGCTTTTGTTGTCATATCTAAGAAAACATTACTTAACCCAAGGTAATGAAGATTTACCCCTGTTTTCTTATAAAAGTTTTATAGTTTTAACTATTACATTTAGATCTATGATTTCAGTTAATTTTTGTATATGGTGTGAGGTAGGGATTCAACTTCATTCTTTTGCATGTGGATATTCATTTGTCCCAGTGCCATTTGTAGAAAAGATATTTTTTGCCCAATTGAATTGTCTTGGCACCCTTGTTGACAAATTAGGTTTTAAATAAACACACCAAATATGAGAAAGTATAGTATTAAAATATAATAGAAAAACATTTGTAGAAATTACTGCTCAGATCAATGGCCAGATATCATTTTAAAGGGTCCATTCATATGCTTTTGATTTTGTCTATACGGTTTTCCACATGTATGCACCACATTCTTGGAACTGCACAAAACAGCAAGATGTTTCTAGTTCTTTCCTAATATTTGAGCCTGAGCCTGTTCTGTTCTGGAAGGATCTCAATTCTCTTCTCTGTAAGTGGGATACAATGATACCTTATACTGTTTTGTAGATATGGAATCAAGTGATTAGGTGGCATGCTTAGGAGACTGTTTGGCATTTCTTAGATTCTCCATAAATATTAGTTCCATTCTCATACCCTGAGCCCCTATCCCAGTGGCTTTACTCACACAGAATGTTACCATAACTTTCCCTGTAATCTCCTTATCCCCAGCATCTGGGAAGCTCTTTCAGGGGCATTTGTTTGGGTTTGTCATGTAGTGGTTCTATGACCCAAGAGACCAAAATGTAGTCAAAGGTAACATCACGTACACAACTGTGTGACACCCCTCAGAAATGCTGGACTTATAGGATAATAATGGTGGACCTGCTTTGCAGCCCTGCAAGTGAGTCCAAACCAAACCCTGTTTTCAGGGTTTCAGTTAGTTTCCATAACTCCATGCTCCTATCCTAACCTCCCTGGCTATTTCCCCATCCCTCTTCATTTAATTCCTTTATTCTGAAGCAGGTAGTGGGTTCAACAAGTCTCCCTAACATTCCTGACATGTGTCATTCTTCAATTTACCACTGTGTTCCTGCTCTCTGCATCTCCCAGTTCTTTGCCCCAGGTGCCGAACAAATTGTGCAGTCAGCTGGATAATGCTCTGAATCTGTCAAGGGACTTGCTTCAGCAGTTCAGGGTCCTGGTGGATTATTAGCATGAGAAAGGGCTGCTGAGATCGAAGATGAGGTCTGAGGAGGAATTAATGGCCAGCATGGGTAGCAGTATTACAAAGAACATCCTGAACATCCAGGATTTGGAAAATTCAATAGACATCAGTTGAGACTTCCGTTTTAATATATGTATCTTTCAAAAAACCTATTTTTTTTGTAGTCAACCATCTCTTTTTGTTAAGGTAATTCAAAGGGGCTGATATGCCTTTGTGTGTGTGTGTGTGTGTGTGTGTGTGTGTGCATGTTAGCAAATGCTTTCTTCATCAATCTGTGATTGTGTATGACTGTGTTTGGGAAGGAGGGAAGGTCTGATGAACATTTTTAATTTAACTTCAATTAGTGAATCAATCAGCAGTTTGCTCTAAAGCAGGATTTTTAGGTTATGTATCTGAAAAAGGCTTCTCTCTTCATAAGTGCACCAGCTGGGATGCTCCAGCATGATTTTGCACAGCCCGTTCTACAAGAAAGGAAATTGGGAGCTTTGATGAAACTAGACATTTTTCTTGGTCTTTTTAATTTTTTCTCTTAGCAAATAATATGTATGTTTTTACTCACCAATCAAGTTACATATGCTGGCAACCACTGTCGTGTGAAATAATCAATCAAATAAATAGGAATTTTGGGGAAAAGATACTCAATCATATTTAGGCTGGTTTGAATGAATATTTGAGTAGCAATGGAAATCTCAAAAAGACAGCCATAAAAACTTTATAAATATATGAAAAAATGAAGCAGTCAGAAAAACCCTAACATTTTTCTAGCTCTTCTAAGAGAACCTGCAAATATGTATTTGTGGTCTTTGTTACTTGCTCAACCTAAACTGTGAGTCTTCATGGGCATGTGAGTAAGAAATCCTTTGCAAGGCTGGATGGCACATACTGCAGATCGAATGTTCTGAGAAGTAGAACTTCCGAGTATGTGTCTTTGAATGATTCTTGATGCCTGTGGATTAAGGTATTAGTGTTTTCTAAGCCTCTGGATGATGACAAAGTCATGGTGGACTTTCTAGTTAAGGACTTCACTAGAAGAAAGTACTAATCCATTGGAGTCATACATGAAGTCCCCTAACATATGGCAGGCACTGTTAATGGCATTAGACATTCAGGATTGAATAAAGTTGACAATGCCCCTGCTGTCAATAATGATAGGTAACATTTGCATAGTGTTTATAATGTGCTAGTTTTATAAATGCTTTACACATATTAAGTCACTTAATCCTCATCAAAACCCTGTGGGAGAGGTGCTATTATAATCCCCACTTTATAGGTGAGAAAACTGAGGCACAGAGAGATTAGATAACCTTATTCCAAGGTCACAGAGCTAGTGTTGGGCTGGTACTAAACCCAGTGTGGCTCCCAAGGTTGGTCTTCCAATTGCCAGACCGCACCACTTCTCAGGGAGCTTATCCTTGAGATGTAGGGGAAGACAGATCATAAACACATAAACAGGTAAATAGTAAGATGACTAAAGATACATGGAAGTACTCTGAAGAAGATAGAAAAAAGGAAGTGTTCTTCAAAAGAATAACCAGTATGTTTTGACCAGTGGTAATTATTTAAGCAAATGTCTTAGGGGTATATTTTAGAATAAAAGGAACTAGAGCAGTTTGTTAGTGCTGCCATAGAAAAGTATCGCAAACATGTTTATTGCCTCAGAGTTCTGGAGATGAGAAGTCTGAGATCAAGGTATTGCTAGGGTTGGTTCCTTTTGAGATACCGTTCCATGCGTCTGCCCTAGCTTCTGGTGGTTTGCTGGCAATCTTTGGCATTCCTTGGCTTGTAGAAGCATCACTCCCATCTATGCCTTCATCTTCACATGTTCTCCCTGTGTGTGTCTGTCGATAAATTCCCCCATTTTACAAGGACACCAGTCATACTGGATTAAGGGCCACCCTTCTCCAGTATGACCTTAGCTAATTACATCTGCAACAAATTTATTTCCAAATAAAGTCACATTCTGGGGGGTTAGGACTTCGAGATATGAATTTTTGAGGTACATAATTCAGTCCATAGTAGGAACCCACATAAAATGGTACCCTGATAGTGCCTTAGAGATAGTTATTTTAAAAGTCTTGCTGCTGGTAGGATCTCCTAAGGGAAATAAGCTGAAAGGCAGAGTTATCTTTGAACAGAAAGGCCACCGCTGAATGAAGGAATAAGCAAGTTACCTTTGTGTTAGAAGTTGACATGATGGACTTACCAGGGGCCTGCACTTGGGATGTTGTTTCAGTTGGCCTTTAAATGTGAAGCCTCAGTCACATTTCCTTCCTTAGTTCTCTTTGTAAGGAACAGTCAGCACTCATGAGAGTAGTGACCAGGGCTTAAGGGGTAGGCTGAGGGGTGACTGACCCCCAGGGATCAAACACTTAGCTTGGTGCTCATGAGCCTCTGGCTCCATCAGCTTAGGCAGGTGGAATGGAAGAAAGCAGTCTAAACCTAGAAGTTTGTGGGTAAGGCTGTGGTTGGAACACTGAAATTTTCCACAAAAAACAGTGTCTCACATGATTGTGAGACCACTGTCAGCCCTTTGTCTTAGTCCATTGGTGCTGTTATAACAAAATAACCAAGACTAGGTACTTTGTAAACAATAGAAATTTATTCCTCACTGTTCTGGAGGCTGGGAAGTCCAAGATCAAGGTGCCAGCAGGACTGGTGTCTGGTGAGAGCTGCTCTCTGCTTTCAAGATGGTGCTTTGTTGCAGCATCCTCTGGAGGAAATGAATGTTGTGTCCTCACAGGACAGAAGGGACAGAAGGGGCAACGTGGAACTGTAAGTCCAATTGCAGCCTGTTTATGAGAGCGCTAATCCCATCCATGAGGGTTGATCCATCATGGCCTAATCACCTCCTAAAGACTCCACCTCTTAATATTGCTGCATTGGGGATTAAGTTTCAACATAAGTTTTGGAGTGGACATAAATATTCAAATCATAACATCCCACTTGCACTGTTAGTTCGCCTGTTAACCAAATAATGGCACCAAAGTAATTACAGTAAATCTGAGCCTGAGCAGTAAACTATGAGGAATAGGAGCTAAAGGCAGAGTACAAGGTTTCTGTTATTTGGCTGGGTATGGAGATGGCCCAGACATTAAAAATAGTGGCCTTTTCATTAAAAATAACATTAAAAATAATATCTTTAACATCTTCTCTGCACCCACTACTATCTCCTAGTCCCACTCCCTTTTTCTTCAGCTTAGCATGTGTTCCCACTGGTCTTGCCCTTCTTTTAAGATTGTTCCTTAAATGGAAATTGCCATCCTCCCCAATTAAATTTTCCAAACCCTCAGTAAAAAGCAACTCTTCAGATGGAGATTTGGATCAATAAAGTTGGGCAAATCCACTTGAATGTAGTATTCTCAACCTTGGCTGTACATTTAAAAATTACTGATGCTTCGGTTTCACTTAAAGAGATTTTAATTTAATTGGTGTGAAGTGTGGCTTGGGCTTCACGATTTGTAAAGCTCCTCAAGTGATTATAAGGAGCGGCCAGAGTTGCAATCATTGCTCTAATGTGAAAGCCTCAAATGAAAGTTATTGTATTAGTCCGTTTTCACACTGTTGATAAAGACAAACCCGAGACTGGGCAATTTACAAAAGAAAGAGGTGTAATTGGACGTACAGTTCCACGTGGCTGGGGAAGCCTCACAACCATGGCAGAAGGCATGGAGGAGCAAGTCCCGTCTTACATGAATGGCAGCAGGCAAAGAGAAAATGAGGAAGATGTAAAAGTGGAAACCCCTGATAAAACCATCAGGGGTGAGATTTATTCACTACCACAAAAACAGTATGGGGAATACCGCCCCTATGATTCAATGATCTCCCACTGGGTCCATCCTACAACACGTGGGAATTATGGGAGTAAAATTTAAGATGAAATTTGAGTGGGGACACAGAGACAAACCACATCAGTTATCATTAGCCCTGAGGGATCTGAACAGGCTGAAAAGTTAAACTGTGTGACAAAGTAAACATGATATTGGTAGTCTTGAGATGGAAAGTGCCTTGGGGAGGGGGTAGACAGGGTACTTCTTGTCAATGAGAATTCCACATGGGTGACTTAATGGGCCTTTGGGGCCACTTATCCTTGGAGCAGTGCTCTTAATATATCCCTACATTGCATGACTTTCCCTCCACCTCTATTTCTGAACCCACTAATTCCCTAGATCAGCTTTTAGAAGATTCTGGGGCTCTGGAGTTTTGATGCATAGCGTGAGTATGTGTGGGTGTATGGAGGTGGGAGGCACATTGCAGTGGCAGGCAAAGCCACAGATGTTTCTGTGGCTGGCTTGTTTGATAGTCAGATGTTTACATCAGGGGCTTCTTGTGTAGACTAAGTAAACAGTGGAGAATAATCAGCTTGTATACCTTGGGAGTAAACCAGGGTGGAACCGCCCATTTCAAATCAGAGTCTCTCGAATCACGGATGTCCAGCTGATGTAAAGAATGAAAAATTGTATCCTCTACAAATGAAACTCAATTTCGATTGGAGCTGAGAGTCAACTAAGAACTGCTAGGATCCTAATAGCAGGTAGGAGCAGGAGGGATAGGGAGATTAGGTTTGCCTCTGCCTTTAATTAGCATCTTCTTTAGTGCTGTGAAGAAGGGTTATAGGACATTAATTAAGTTTGCAGCTGATTTTAAATTGGAATACATTTCAAGGGCTAATGAGACCTTGGAGTAACACACAAGAGCTGAGGGAGGAAGAAAACAAGATTCCTTTGAAGAAAGCATCCTTTCCCAGCTGGAAGCATTGTACCCAGTGAATACAGATCCTCACTAAGAGGACAGTGCCAGAAAGGAACCAGGAACCATGGTATTCGACAAAGTCTGGAATAAAAGCCTGCTTCTAGGGATCTTTCATCTTGAATATCTCTGTTAGTTTTTGTAAAAAAACTTTCTTTATTTTTCCTTAAAAATTATCTTTTAGTGGGCTACAATATAATAAGGTAGTGGTTCTCCAAGAATGATCCCTGGACCAGCAGCATCAGCATCACCTGGGGAATTGTTTGAAATGTATATTCTCGAGTCCACCCCAGACCTAGGAAATTAGAAACTGCATTTTAACTGTTTTAACAAGCCCAACAGGTGATCTCAAGTTGCAGAATCTCTGTAATAAGAACTCATGCCAGGCACTAAAGAAGTAGGTCTTTTCTGGGGGCAGCTGTTTCCCCCCGACTGAACATTTATATTAGAACAGTTTCAAAGAATTTCAGGCCCCTTGAAATAGTGCTTTAGTTATTCCAGCCCTGTCCATGGGGTCGTGGCCCAGAAAGCTGAAAACAGGAATAGATGCTGATGTGATCTGTATTCGTTTAAACTCGTGTCTGGATCAGCCCTGAATGTGAGAGCTGGAAGGGGCCTGGAGATGACCTTGTTCCAGCCTCCCCACCTTCAGATGAGAATTCAGAGAAGCAAAGTGTTTTTGCCTGTGGTCACCTATGAGTGTAAAAGGATGTATCCTGGTACCAGTGCAGAAAAGTCTTATTAGGGCTGAGTTACAATGGAAATCCTTGTCTCTTGACTCCTGGTCCAAGGCCTCCCTTCCCCATTAGAGGGAACCCATCTTCCAGTTGATAAATATAGGTGTTTTAGAAATTTCAAGTATCTTCTTCATTCCACGTTGTTTGTGGCACATCCATGGGCTGATGGATGGGGAGGATGGGAAAAGCGTGGTTTTGCCATGATTATGTTCTGAGCTTTCCCTTGCTTTTATAACAAGTTCCCCCTCCTCAGCAAAGAGAAATCATACACACTAAAGTACTTATTTCTACAACTTGTCATTACACATTTATTGATCACCTGCTAAACGTGCCTGGCACTGCGCTAGGTGCTTTGGGAGTTACATGGATGAATGAGGCTCAGATTGTACCATAAAAATGTTTATTATTAGGGTGACCATTTCATTTATCATCCAAACCAGGACACCTTTTGAAAGCCAAAGGAAGCGTTGATAATATATACCCTGGGACAATAGATGTAAACTAGGATTGTACTCAGCAAACCAGGATGCATGGTTACCTGCTTACAGATGAATAGGAAATGCTGAAAAATACATCATTCCTAGTTGAATGAAGAGAGTGTCTGTACAAAGCATTTGTATATAACAGACATACACAATGTTATGAAAACATGAAGGAGGCAAGGGTCAGGACAGGCTTTTCAGAAGAGGGGGCATTTGAGTTGGGCTTTTAAGTTTGGATAAAATTTCAATTGGTATAGTGTTTGAGTAAGCACATGTGCATATATGTGTTTTCTGTGCACAATGGCAATGAAGTTAAAAATTCAGAGCGTGGGAGGAGAGTGATGATTGCCTGGTGTAGCTGGAGGGTATGCAGGTCATCAGTGTGTGGGATGGGACAACAGAGGAAGGTGAAGTGTGGGAGAGTGGTGGGTGAGGCCATTGGAATCTAAAATGCTGGATGATCATCAATTGGATATAGCAATTTCCTCCAACACATGTAGCTCAATGACTGAGAATAAGTAGCAGAAAATGCTAATTATAGGTTTTATTTATTTCATGGGTTACTTGAGGCTGATTCCATGGTTGGTCTGTGTTTATGGCTGTAGATTGGAAGGAACTGGGTCTACTTTACAGAGCTCAGTTCTTTACAGCATACGTTTAAGTACTTCATTGATGTCTCCCCAGTCTGCCAGCACTGAAAGATATCCTTGGAATGGAAGTGTCTGAAAAATGAGCTGAATGGAATGCTAATTTATCATCAGCTCCTCAAGGATAAGGAAGTAAATGCTATTATTTCTATAGTGAATTTTTTTTTTTTTTTGCTTAAGTTGTGTTGTCTTCTGGGTTTGAAAAATTTTCTGGGGGAGTAAGTTTTCAAGAAAGGATCCTTATTTTGATAGATGTATATATATATTTTTCTTTTTTTTTGTCTGATAGATGTATTTTTGATGAAGAGATAGGAAGCAAAACATGAAATTTTAATATTTCTTGTCTTTTATTTCAATAATTTTCATTCTCCTCTCCAACTGCTCCTGTCAATGCCACCCAAGCTCTCTACATGGCTGTTTCCATTGCTGGTCTCAGTCTTAATCTTCCTTGACCTACCAGCAGCATAGTTGATTACATGTTTTTCACTTGGTTTCCAATACATGGCACTCTCTTCACTTTCCTCCATCCTTAATGGTTGCTCCTTCTCAGTGTTCTTTGATAGTTTTTCCCCTTCTGTGAGAAGTCTCAACATTGGAATGGGCTGGTCCTTGGGCATCTTCTCTTATGTGTCTTTCCTCACTCCATTGGTAATTTCATTCAGTCTGAAAGGTTTAAATACCATGTTGTCTCCTGATTTCTTTCCTAAATGCTAGGCTCTATTATCAACCATATATTAGATATCTCCACTTAAATAAATAGAGACATCCCAGTTTTAACATGCTCAAACACGAATCTGCTCTTTTCCACAGATTCTTCATCTAATCCACCAGGAAATCCTAGAAAGCTTGCTTTACCCTTGGAATGTCTCTAAAATCTGATCATTTCTCTCTAACTCCATTGCTACTTCCCTGGACCAAGCCATCATCATCACTCGCCCCGGGATTACTTTAATAGTCTCTTACCTAGACTCTTGCTTCCATATTGCCCTCTACACTGTATTCTCCACACAGCTGTGGTGATTTTTCAGAAGTGTGACAGATCATGTCATACTTCTGGTCAAAACTCTCCTGTGATTTTTCATCTCATGTTGAGTAAAAGCCAAAGAACTTGTTTCGTACTAACTCTTTTGAACTCACTCCACCCCAGCCTCACTGGCCTTCTTCCTATTCTTTCACCACTTCAGGCATACTTGGCATTTGCATTGGCTGTGCCTGTCTGGGATACTTTTCCTTCAGATAGATGTGCGGCTCACTCCATTCCCTCCTTTGTTTCAAGCATTGCTCAAATGTCACTGTTATGGGTTGAGTTCTATGGAAATCAGACTCTGAGATGATGTTTGGCATGCAAGATATTATTAAGAAATCTCTTGGAATCAACATGTATGGAAGGGAAGAGAAGGAAGCAGGAGTGGGCAGAAGGAGAAGTCAAGCTGTGACCAAGGCTTAATAACAGCCTTGCCCAATCCTACACGGAGCTCTAGAGCTAAAATTGCCTGTCAGAGTTGTCCCCCATTGGGCTGAAAAGTGCCACCCCTTTATGTAACCTTCTATCAGGACTGACCCTAGGTGAGGTGGCTTTCTGCTGCTGTGGCAAGCCCTGAAGGGTAGTCAGCATTTCCAGAAGCTGGGCCACAACTCCTCCTTAAAAGAGAATCTGGACATAATGTGTCCATCATTGTCACCTTCTCAATAAGTCTTATCTTGACCACTCTATGTCTGCTTGCAAGCTGCATCCTACTTCCTGCACCTCTAGATCTCTCTTACCTCATTCTGTTTTTCAATAGTACTAATCATGATTTAACAAACCATGTCATTTATTTACTCTGTTTTGTGTTTATAGTCCATCTCTCTTGATGATAATGTAGGGTCCATGAGGGCAGATATTTCTATCATTTGTTCATGAGCATATAACGAGTGCCTAGAACTGTGCCTGGCACTAGTGGACAGTTAATTGATATTTGCGAATGAATGATGTTTGGTGAATTCTAGCTAATAATCAATGCAGTATGAAACATGGTCAGAAGTCAGTGCTGAAAATAGGAGATGAACTTTGTCTTTAGTTTCTGATGTTCACTGCTATCCCAAAGAAGAGAGATACCAAGAGGTGTTTATTATTTCTAATAATTATTTCTATTTTCTACAGCTATTCACAAGCCTCTGGTATTTGGTGACCCGTTTCTGACCTATACTTGATTAACTCAGCTTTGGGACCCCAAGGGAAAGATGAGTAATGACATGTAGAAGTCTGCTGACCCATACCGAGTGTGCGTCTACTATGTATGAAGACTGGCATTTTGTTTATATGAAGTTATTATGTACAATATATATATTTTTTCATAGTATGCTAATGCTAACAGGAATGGCATATTAAGATCAATAGATATCTTAACGATTGGCCCATTAACCCCTGATGGTCAACATAATTTGGTAATGTGGACAGCAGTTCAACAATAGCAGGGATTGTGATAGGAAGGAAAGAGAGCGTTTAGCAGAGCAAAGATATAAATTCCTTTTGTTACCACTGACTGCACTTGCAGGTCATGTCAGGTCAGGTTTTATTGCTCTTGGCTAAAGGCCAGTGCAAGATTTACAGAGCAAGAAAGAGGCTCCAGGGGAGACCAGTGTGAATTATAGGGTCAGCTGGAGAGAGGCATGAAAGTGGTTAGCATGTCAGAGGTAATTTTTATAAAGGGAATCATCAGACCACTGCATCACTGTCAGTTTTATTATGAAGTTTTTTATTTTATTATGAAGTTTTTTAAACATTTAGAAATATGTGTTTAAATATTGCTGATGGGCTCATTGAAGAAAATATAGAGATATAGAAAATCATAGAGGAAAATAAAAATCACCCATTGAAAACTGCTGTTAATATTCTACTATATTTCCTTCTAGATTTTTTTCTACGTACCCATTCACTTGGACTTTAATACTTATACAAATATGTCTTTTCATTTTTCCCTAAAGCCGCAATCAAATTGTGGATACTACTGCATGTCCTGCCTTATTTACTTTTAACATTGTCTCTTTAGCATATTCCCATATTATTAAATGTCTGTGAACATGATTTCTAATTCAAATAGCATGAAAAGGGGTAGCATGTGCGCACCTGTGTATTCCTTTTTACCAGTCCTCTATTTATACATTTATGCTGTTCTCAAATATTTGGTATTAAATAATATTGCTATGATCATTCTTGTATGTACACCATTTTGTACATCTTTGAATATTTTTTAAGGATGATTCTCTAGAAGTGGAATTACTGGGTTAAAGAATGTAGGTACTTAAAAGGCTGTTTATGCCCATTGTCATACGACCCCCTGAATGGCTGCTTCCATTTGTACTTCCACTAAAAAGTGTATCAAATTGTTTCAATACCATAGATAACACTGGAAATTCTCAGTATTTGTATCTTTGCCTGTCTGGGTTAAAAAATGACATTTTTATTCTAATTTAAATTTCCACTTACAGAGTGGATTTTTTTTTCACATTTTGATGGGTCGTTTGAATTTATTCTTCTGTACAACGTCTGTTTTTGTCCTTTCGCCATTTTCTTTGGAGGAATATATATTTTTCTTATAGATTCTTGTAAGTTTTTCCTAACTTAAGTATATATGTATTTATTATAAAATATTCAGAAACTACAGGACAAACACAAAGAAAAATACTGTAGGGAATAAGGGAAAACTTCTTCATTCTCTGAAGGCTTACTGAAAATCAACTGACAAAAGGCAATTTAATAGGAGAAAAGGCACACAAATTTATTAATGTGAACACGGGAGAACCACAGAGTGATTACTCCACCACACAATGGGGTACAGATGCTTATATATCCTTCTTAGAGGAAAGGGAGATGGGAAAGTGTGGATGATTTTAGTGGGATAGTAAATGATTTTTAGGGGAATTCAGTGGGCTTGAAAAACATACAGTGGCCTACGACAAAGTTTGTTTGGCCTGCAGAGCAGATAATGATTTGTGACAAAAGTCCCTCCAGGTACATTGACAGACATCAGTCTTTCTTCCTGTGATATGAGCTTAGTTAATGAAAACTCCAGGAAGGGAACAGAGGTAATTGTTTTTCCTTTGGTGAGTTTGTTCTTTAAGCAGATAAGGAAACTTCAGAGAACAATTTCATCCTATGTTTTGGGAAAGACAAAGGATTGAAAGACAGGAGAGGAAGGAACATCAGAGAGCCCTTGAGGTTTCTTTAGCTCAGCATATCAAAACACCATACTTTGGAGGCTCAGAAACTGAGCCATCCCCAATCCCATGACCAGAGATAAAAAAGTCAATATTTTGATTTGTTTTCCTTTTAGATGTATATGCACTTTTTAATATTATATATATAAATAATTTTACAACTTTAGAATATAATATACATTTTGTTTTTATCTTTCTTTGTTTTCATACTTCCATCAAAATTTACTATTAATTACTCATGGATACAGGAATAATATACTTTAAAAATTAAAAACATTATAGATAAGATCAAAATCCCCTTTGACCACTCCCTCTCCGAATCCTGGCCCCTGTCCTCTGCCTTCCCTCCCCAGGGGCCACCAAAGTCACCACTATTGTCAATTTGACTGGCATCCTTTCAAACAGATGGGGTACATTTATGTCACAATTGGAATTTTGTGTGTAAGTCTATAAGTGTGTATCCTTTTACAATTTTTATTGTTATATAAGCTCAAAGAAAAGTTGTGGAATGTAAATGTTCAACATGATGAATTATTATGAAGTGAGAACCTACATTACCACACCCAGGTCAAAGAATAGAATATTTCCAGCACTCCAACCTCCTTGGGGTCCCTCACCAATCACACCATTCTTCTAATTCTTCCTGAATGTTATGATACTTACTGTCTGGCCTTTTTTAAAAAGTAATTTTATTATTTAGGTTTACATCCCTAAACATTATAGGGGTTTTTTTTCTGTTTTTAAACCTTATGTGGGTAGAATTATGCTGTGCATAATATATATTTTTTTGCGCCATGATTCTTTCACTTTCTTCTTTGTGAGATTAATCTATATTTTTGCCTGTAGGCATTCTTTGCTCATTTTCCTCACAGTGTAGTATTCCATTACATGAATACAGCACCATTTGTTTATCCCTTCTACCATTGATGGGTATTTGGATTGTTTCCAGCTTTGGACAATTACAAATGATGCTGGTATAAACTTTTTCTATTTTTATTTTTTTTACATGTGGCTTGGTACATATGTGAATAAGTTTCTGTAGGTTATAAATATAGGAGTAGAATTCCCGGATCATTGGGTATGCATATCTCCAGCTCTATTAGAAAATGCTGAAGTGTTTTTCAAAAGGTTTGTGCCAATCTACTCTCCCATCACTAACGTGTGAGAGGTTCTGTTGTTCCACATCCTCTCCAACATTTGGCATTGTCATATTTTTTGAGTTTTGCCAATATGGTGGGTGTGTAGCAGTAGTTTTTGTAATTTTAATTTACATTTTTCTGATTACTAATGAGGCTGAGTGTTTTTTAATATGTGTATTGGCCATTTGGATTTACTACTTTATAGAGGTACCTGTTTACATCATTTTTTTCCATTAGATTGCCCGTCTTTTTCCTATTGATTTGTAGGAGTTCTTTACATATTTTGAATACAGTCCTTTATCAGTTCATATGAGTTGCAAGTATATTCTATACCTTAAAATTTTCACTCTGTGGTGTCTTTTGAGAAACATAACTTCTTAATTTTAACATAATCAAATTTATGAATGTTTTTCTTTATGATTAGTGTTTTTTATTACTTGGGCATGTGCTTTTACTTATACATCATATCATATTTCTATCATTTTGCAATTTGATTTTTTAACTCATCAATATGTTATCCATTCTTGTTAATACATATAAAATTGTGTATCATTCTGAACTAGTGTATAGTGTTCTAAATTGTGACTATTCCACAGTTAATTTAATCATTTCTTCATTGAAGGTCATTTAGATTGTTTTCAGTTTTATTTACTTTTTGCTGTTCTTAAAAAATGTAATACTTAACATCTTTTTATATAAATCCTTTTTTGTCACCCTCACTACTTCCTTGGATGAATTCTTGGCTGTTGAATTATTTGATTGAATATATGAACTTTAAAAAATTTGTTGTTTGCTAAATTAACCTTCAGAAAATTTCTAATAGTTTATACGACCATTAGCATTATATATGTCCATTAGTCTAGGCAGTTGCCAACACTGAATTGTATTTAAAAAATCTTTGTCAATAATATGACCATAAAACTTTTAGAGAAAAACATTGGCAAATATGTTTATTACCTTGTATTGTTTAAACAAGGCTAATAAAGGGCTGACCATAAAATAAATATTTTAAAAGTGCTGTATATTAAAATTAAAGACTTCTGTTCATTAGCAAAAGGGAAAAGGCAATCCAAAGAGTAGGAGACGATACTTATAATACACATATCTGACAATAGACCCATATCCAGAATATATAAAGAACTCTGACTAATCAGTAAGAAAAAGTCATACAACCTAAGAGGAAAATGGACAAAAGAGTTGGATGGATGCTGTATAAATAAGTATACCCATGGCCAATAAACATAAGAAAAGGTGCTTATTTTCATTATCTTCAAGGAAATGCAAATAAAATCCAAACTGAAACAGCACTACAAACCCACTAGAATGGCTATTTAGAGCACTTGAAACTCTCATACATTTTTGTTGGTGGTGTAAGTTGAAACAAATATTTTGGTCAACTATTTGACAGTGTCTACAACCCTGAAAAAGTACACACCTATGACCGAGCAATATTATTTCTAGGTGTACACTGGAGCACCAAAAGACATTGTGAAAAGAAAATAAAAAGTCAGGGCCCCAAATCACTATGCCAAAAGGAAAAAGTTAAGCTGAGAACTGAGTCATGCAAGAAACTGCCTTTCTTTTTGTTTCTAAGCAGATAGCTGCAGGTAAAAGGCTATCTATCTCCAGAGGTTGGTTCACTTTATCCTAGGTAAAGTGTGGATTTACTGAGTGCCAGATGAATACATAATTGACTATTCCCCTACCTGCTTCTTTTCTCTTCCAACATGTGAATTCAGTAATGTGACCATACTGTCGCTCTTTCCCCTCCAGTCTGCTCTTCCCCTTTAAATATTGAAGCCCTCAAAATCACCTTTGGAGAAATGGACAGATCTCCCTCCCAAGCATGTTCTTAAACTTGGCAAACTAAAATTCTAAATTGATTAAGACCTGTCTCAGATATTTTTGGTTTACAAATTGGTGACCAACAGAAGGGATTCTGAGTGGAGGTGGCCATGATCTCTGATGAATCTTTTATCAGTGCTTGATACCAGTGAAGTGGTGTCATTGTCTGGGGTAAATACCCAAGGTTTGTTGTCTCACGCCAAGGGAATTGAGGACATGGACACACACAGTAAGTGAGTTTGGGAGCGGTGGTTTAATAGGCAAAAGAAAGAGAAAGGAGAATAGCTCTCCTGCGCGAGAGAGGGGCACCCAAATGGGACTTCTGGCCCATGGTGGAGTGCACAGGGTTTTATAGACAGGCTTGAGGAAGTGGTGTCTGATTTACGTAGGGCCCAAAGATTGGTTGGACCATGTGTGACATTTACATAGCCTGCAGGGAAGCTGGCTGCCCCACCCTAATCTTATTATGCAAAAAGGAGTCTTTGCTTGGCTGACACCATGTTGTCTGCTCCTGACTGCGCATGTGATTGAAAAGGAAAAGGGAAGATGGAACCACCATTTTGAACATGCCTAGTCCCAGGTAGCCTTTTTCTATTGGCACAGCTGCTGGCATTCACCAGTACAAGCTTCCAGCTTGATTTTACCGGCTGGACTTTGTTAGAAAAGTACGATTTGGGGGCTTCTTTTCATTAAAAGGAAAGCATTACTGAGGACTTCCTTACCCTCACTATCTGCCTAAATAATTTCTTCTTAGCTCCTATATCACCACCTTGAGCTATCTCTGTTGTTCAAACCAACAAGACAATTTGCTGAGGCCTGGGAGTGCCCCTCTCCAGAGAATCCTTGATGTCCCAAAATTTGGTTGAGATCTAAGGTTTATTTTGCTGTGTAACTCCCTTTCTGGAGTTTTATTCACTTCTAACAAGGAAGGTGAGTTTTCCTGCTTCCCTGACGATTGAGAGCTGCTCCATCTGGAGCTTCAGCTCACTTTCAGCTTGCTTCCAACATGGAAGGCAAGTCTGAGTTTTTCCAGCTTCTGAGATAATAGAGAGCAGTTTTCTGCCTGGGCCCCATTCCTAGGTAAGTAGTTGAATTGGAGTTTTGTCTGGGAAATTCTCTTTAATGACTAAAAGTTAAGATAAACAACCAGCTGATCTTAATTCCTCCTTACCATTAGGACGCTAAGTAATCATATACATTGTGTGATCATTTGTTTGTTTTGCTTTTTTCTTTAGTTTTATTTTCTTCTGTTTTTGTTGTTTTGTGGTTTCAGTCTTTTTCCCAACTCTACCTGACTTGGTCAAATTCGAAGGAAAGTTCCAAATTATGGGGAAGAAGGCCTCTGAATTGGCTAAATTTCCTGCAGCTAAAAAGTAAAAGGGGGAAAAACCTGGCAATCAAAAGAAAAAAAAGATCCTGATTACCTGAGGGGCTTTATTTACACAACAAGATCCCCATTTGCTAGCCAAGCACAGACTGAAAGAGCAATGGCAGCCTCCCTATGCTGTAGTTCAGTAGCTAAGATTCTGCCATTTTTTTCACCATGACAGCATGGATTTTGTTCCTAAATCAAGTCCTTTCTGATTTGATATTTGTGTTACTTTTGAAATATCAGCAGGTTGTCCCAGCTAAAATATGGTAATAAGAGATTTAAAAGGATTTTTTGTAAAGAGCTCAATGGTATGTGTATATATATAGAGAGAGAGAGAGGGAGAGAGAGTCTTTATGCTTTTTTTTTCTTTCCTAGGATCTTGTGTTTTGATAAAAAGTTTCTTTTTCTACTCAGTTGACTGAATTCTGTTTTCTCAATGTACTTCTGCCTATCTTTCCTTCCTCTTACCACCCTCTCCTGCATGAGGGAATCTAAGACAATTTCTAACAGCCTGGGATTGCTTAAAGAAAACAGAGAAGGTGCCAAACTCCTTTTTGGGAGAAACCTGTTTTTCATTATGGACCCCCAAGAGTGTAAACAGACAAGGTCCTCTCATATCTGAAACTGCTTGCTTTTTGTATTGTATTACTTGATTTTTTTTTTTACTAAAATAGTTACTACAGGGGCCATTCTGTGTTTAAGATAAGAATGGGCACAGTTTAAAGGTAGAGAAATGTTTTTGTAACAAAGTGCACTGGAAAAGCATTACATGGCCTAGTCCCATGATATCTCTTTTTGGATTTACTGGTCAAGCAGTTTTATATTTATCTCTGCTGGAGATTATAAGGTGTCAAAATTTGGCATGAGGGTTATAAAGCTATAAATGCAGTCCAAAAGAGAATTATTTTTGTTTGTGTAATTTTTCATAAATAAGGCATTTAATATTGTTGGTTTAATAAAAACAGCTAAATCCTGAATTATCAGCCAACAAAAAGAACCATTTATTTAACCTTATATTCTTACTTAGTTGAACACTTGGAATTCACAGGCTATAAAAATGGTTAACAGGAAAGTAACTTTAAATGATGACTATCAGTTTTCATAAGTAATCTAGGTAAACTCTTAAAAAATAATTAAGTAAATGTAATGAAATAAATGCTTATATATAAATTCATCATATAATTTAGAATCTAAGGCTATATTAAATTAAAAATAGATATTCATTAAATGTCTGGATCACTTCCATTTTTTTAAATTATATTACAGGAAAACATTTTTCTAAAAAATGTGTTCTTATTAAAAGGAAATAATTTTTGTCTAATTCAAAGGTTATTTATGAAACAAGGTAAAAAGCACCAGTAAATAAGAGAGATGTAAAGGAAGTTATAGAAATAAAGATGTATTTTTGGTAAGAAAGGTTTAAAAGAAAGTAATTTTATATGCGATAGAATCTTATATGGTAAGTTTTCCATCCTAAGATAAAATGACTGGTTATTTAAGAAACAAGGATGTTTAAGATAAAGCAGGAAATCCAAGCATATCATAAATGTTTTGCATAAATCATAATAAGCTTTGTAAAAAGAAAACTTATGAATAAAACTTTATGTGATCCAGTTGGCTATAATTAAAAGGAAATTATATAAATGTTTTGTGTAAATCATAATAAGCTTTGTAAAAAGAGAATTTATAAAAAAACTTTATGTGATAAAGTTGGCTATAATTAAAAGGAAATTATTTATAATAGTCTTCCCAGACATTGGTCTTTGATATTAAAAATACACTAATACACTAAAGAATTGGTTAGAACAACAAAATGTTCTTATGGTATTGATTTACTCTTAATAAAATTACAAGAGATTTTGATTTTTCTTAACCTAGAAGTTTATCTTTTATTGCATCTTGCTGTTTTCAGCTTTCTCTCCCCTTTGAGAAAGCCTGAGATAATAACTCACTCCAACTTTTTCATCAGCTCCTCTAAGGTTTTTTTTCCTCAGATTCTAACTACTCTCGTGGTCTGATGCTAAAAATGTTTTATCTTAAAGGTCTAAAGGAAATGTTTTTCTTCCAATATGACATTCTGTTCTCTTGGCTTTTCTTAATATGTCTAGATTGTTTTATGAAATGGAAAACCTTCTCTTATGATCCAGGATACACCCTTCCTATGTCTAATTAATTCAAATACCCTTTTCATTAATTTTGACTTGCAGTTTATCTAAATGGACTCCCCACAGGGAACAACAATCACACTGCAGAAGGTCTTTTTTTGTTGCCTTTTGGTAACTGGCTTAACAAACAGATTTTATGTTTTATCAAAATAATTCCTATGTCATTGTTATTAAGTTTTGATTTACTTAGGAAAACAGATTAAATTTTTTTTAAGACTAAGATTATTACATTTATGTAACTTTCTGTATTGCCTTGAAGGTTTTTGCACTGTTAAGTTATAGGGCTTTGACTCCTGGGTCTAAAAAGGACACCAAGTTCTGCTAAATCTTCAACACTAACAGCAGTTAAAACATCATTTTCAGACACAGGAGAGGATAACAAGCAAAAGAAACTGTGTTCATGAAACAGAGGGCCAGAAATTAAATCATTCAACCCCTCTAGGCCCAGGGACTATTGCAGAACAGATGGGTACATGAGATTGTGAGGGCTGATTTTGAGACAGAAAATTAGTTCAGAGTTTCTATAAATTAGATGTTAATATCAAAGGCACACTGATGCGAGACCAGCATGTGGGCCCCTGTGTCAGAATAACAAGATTTTCATGGAGCATTAAGCCATTCTTTAATAAAAAAGTTTAAAAAAGTTTTATGAAATTATATCTTATGGTCAAGATGATTAAAATTTAATAGATTCATTTATAAAATTTGAGAGACAAATTTAATTGGCTTCATGCTGTCTTTATTAGGGTTTATTATTTAAGAAATTAAGTCTCCCCCCTCAAAGAATAAAGGTTTTGCTTTTAAAAAATATTTGAGTTATCACTTTGGCTAAATGAATGACTTATTTTATAATGATCTATGATTCTATTTTGTGATATCAAATATTTGAAACTTTTGATATTTGACAAACTTTCCAAAATCAAATTCCCAGTCCTTTTGACCTCATTAATTGTGTTTTGGTATTAGGTCCTCTGAAGTCCAAAAGAGACATATTTAACTTATTTGGTATAATAAAATCAGACAGTAAACATTGTCAAATGTGAAATGATATTTAACCTTCTTTGGATTTTATTTATATAAATGTGTTATTAGTATGTATTCCAAAATTATATGAGAGTTCTATGATTCTGATATGTCTTAGTATATGTTATTAGTAGTTGTTGTGATTATTATGTAGAATTGTTGTACGCCACAGAAATAACCAAATTTCCTTGTCAATCATGTCTTTAACCATGGCTCTCTTAAGAACTTTGTCATCCACAATTGTTGCTTTACTTTGATCTTTTTATAGGGTGATATATAATCAGCTATAGAACTCTGAGGAGTACTCTTAGATATAGGTTTCTGATAACTTTAGAGATTGTGCCATTGGAAGAGAGATAATAACTTCCAGGACTCTCATGAAGAGGTGATGTATTAATGAGGATTGTTGATCCAATATCAAACAGAACAGGAGTTAGTTGCAAGGACAAAAGTGACAAAAGACTGAAATAATCTTTTATGACCTTTTGTTTAAAACATTTGCTGATTCTTTTTGTTTTGCTTTTCAGGGTCAAGAAAACTTTCTGTTCTTTTTCTTTTTTTTGAGACAGAGTCACTCTGTCACCCAGGCTGGAGTGCAGTGGCATGATCTTGGCTCACTGCAACCTCTACCTCCTGGGTTCAAGCGATTCTGGTACCTCAGCCTCCCAAGTAGCTGGGACTACAGGCGCCCACTACCATGCCTGGCTAATTTTTTGTATTTTTAGTAGAGATGGGATTTCACCATATTGGCCAGGCTGGTCTTGAACTCCTGACCTCAGGTGATCTGCCTGCCTTGGCCTCTCAAAGTGCTGAGATTATAGGCATAAGCCACCATGCCTGGTCAACTTTCTGTTCTTTTAAGCTATTTACAGCTTTTAATAATTGAGTAAAGTGTACTCTAGAGAGAAAAATTTAAGACATAATTCCTTTCTCTCTACCTAATTTCTCCAAAATTTGGAAGCTATTTGTGAGTATTCTTAATGTATGGCAATATGGTTATTTGCATAAGTTCAATAAGAACCTGTTTCCTTTTGTAACAGGGCATAATTGGAGACACTAGTTATTTTACTAAGGCTTTGACTGGAATAACATTTTCAGATTTCCTTGAAAAAAATGAGTCTGACCTATAGAGCCGATAAAAGCCCCTTGGAAAAATTGGCCTCATACTTTGTCCTTTACAGGGTCCTGACCTGTGGTAAGTATAGAATGCCACTTTCTGACAGGCCCAGGGACCCCAAGTTTTCTTGGGACCTTGAAAGAGAGGAATTCACCCAATTCATAAAGGTATCTGCAGACACAGATAAATTCTTGGCTAGGTTTGAGGCTTTTAAAAGGTCTAATCTTAGATTCCTTATGGAAAAGATTCTAGCAAAGCCAATTTTTTTTTAAAGAGAGCCTATAATAGCAAATGATTATTCTCACTTATGATTTGATTATGCAAATAATCAAGCCGAGAATAATAGGACTAAAGCTTGTTTTACAAATAAATTGGTCCTACTATTTTGTCTTCAATACAATTGAGGAACTGGAGAGAGAAAAATTATGTTTCAAAATAAACTATAGTACATCTGTTATTAGATTCTAGACTTGCCTAATGTTTTTCAATTTGTATTATTTTCTACAATTTGGGCTGAATTCTAAAATTTTTCTTGGCTATAAGTCTCCAAAATAATGTTTTCAAATTTTTTCCTTCTTTTCCTTTTTTAATTCATTTTTCCTAATTTGAAATCACTAAAAATTAAGCTGTGCTTTTCTTAAAGCCCTGCAAACTGAAGCTAGACAACTGAAACTTTGGAAGAAATAACAGCAACCTATTTATATATAGAAACCACTTTCATACCTGCCTACCCATGTATGGACTTCAGAGTAATATGGCCTATGTGGTTTTCCAGGAATGTTTTCACATTTTTTTGTGTGTTGTTTTCATTCTCTCTTCCTCCCCTTATTTTTTCTTTGTGGGATGTGAGACTTCACAACCTGTTAAAAATGATTACTCCTAACAATGTGGGCTATATCTGTCTAGGATAAACCATCCTAGCCAAGTGAGATCAAACAAAACTCAAGACCGGAGACTAATTTCCTTCTAAAATGTTTTCTCCAAAGATGTTTTAAAAGATAAGGGGAGAGAAACAAGAAAGGAAAATAAAATCTCCAATTCACTATGCCAAAAGGAAAAAGTTAAGCTGAAAGCTGAGTCGTGCAAGAAATGGCCTTTCCTTTTGTTCCTAAGCCAATAGCTACAAATAAAAGGTTAAATACCTCCACAGGTAGCTACTCTATGTTCACCTTATCTTATGGAAAGTGCCGATTTACTGAGTATGAGATTAATACGTAATTGACTATTCCTCTGTTTGCTCCTTTTGTCTTGCCACCTGTGGATTCAGTAATGCCACCATACCTTCCTTCTTTCCCCTCCAGCCTGCTCTTCCCCTTTAAATACTGAAGCCCTCAAAATTATCTTTGGAGAAAGACACAGACCTCCATCCCAGACATGTCCTTAACCTTGGCAAAATAAACTTCCAAATTGATTGAGACCCATCTCAGGTATTTTTTGGTTTACAACATGTACTAAATATTCAAAGGTAGACTCTTCATAATAGTCTCAAAGTGGAAACTATCCAATAATCATAAACAGTAAAATGAATAAATTTTATTATATCCACAATGGATTATTTAACACAGCAATGAGAATAAATGATCCTTGACTACACTCTATAACATAAGTGAATCTCACAAAAGTAATCTGGGTAAAAGAAGCTAGGAAAAAGAGTACGTAGTATATGATTCCATTTTTATGTAGGATTAAGAGGGGCAAGACATGCTGTTAGAAGTTAAGAGTAGTGGTTACCCTTGGCCAGGAGTGGAAAGCTGTGACTGGCAGGGAAAATGAGGGGACTTCTGGGATGTAGGTAATTTTTTTTTTTTTAAACAGAAAACAGTTTATTGAGTAGCGAAGCCAGATTACAGTGGGTTATAGAATTTAGAGGGTGGTAGAGAATTATATATGTACAAATATTATGTTGTCATCTAAGGCAAATCCGATATTTATTGGTTAAATTTATAGACTTTTCTTTCTCCCTGAACTACTCAAATGTAGTTATTTACTTCACTTCAGTGCTCAGTTCTGTGCTCTTTTCTAGATACTCACCGAATGAGCTCATACATTCTCATGGTTTTAACTGCTTATATGCTAATGATTTCCAAATTGACATTGTCAGTCTTTTTTCCTCAAACTTCATATTCTTACAGTCCATTGCATAGCACACAGATGCAGGTAATGTTTTGTTTCTTGATCTGAGTACTATTAAGTAGTTATAAGGGTAGCTTTAGCTTGTGAAAATCCATCTAGCTATATACTTTTGATATGTACTCTTTTCTGTATGTATAGTATATACTTCAATAAAAGGCTATTTTTAAATGTATGTGATAGACCACAAGTCATATGCTATCATTGCTTCCATTTGCATTTCTTTGATTTTTACAGAGATGGAGCATTTTTTCATGTTTATTGGCACTTTGCACTGTTTTCTTTTTCACATTATTTATTTATGTTTTTACTAATTTTTATATGAGGATATTTGCCTTTTTATCTTTGACATAAAAGCTAAGAATATTAACTTTTTGTCATTTGTGTTGCAAATATCTTTTCATTTGTCATTTTCCTGGCATAGAAAAGTGCTTAATTTAATTTTTATGTAATCAATTCTATCAATCATTTCCTTCATAATTTCTTAGTTTTCGCTTATGCTTAAGTAACTCAAATGTCCTCAGACCTCTTTAGTTTGTGAGTACAAACACAATCACAGTAACACTTCCATTTTTTTGATTTGTAGCTCCCACCTACTGAATTGTAGGATCTCAGTCTCTACCTTGTTTTTGCACACTCCCATGTCCCCCAAGTTATTTTTGGGACTCCCTGTGCTCCGCAGCCTCCTTGTTGAGAAGGGTATTTGTATCTCTCAAACTTCTGAGGGTGCCACTTCACCAGGCATGACCTCTGCTGTGTACCTTACTCTGGTACTGCCTCCTGATGTTCTTAGGGACTCACACCCTGGAGTGAAGGTAGATGCTCTTCAGTCCTAACCGTGCTGCAGCCCTATGTGGTCCAGAAATGGGGAGAACGTCACTTGCTCCCTAAACAGCAACAGGTGCTGTATGATCATTAAGTCGATATATATAAATAGAAAATTACCTCTGTCATCGTGGTTTTCAAACTCATTAGCATCAAAATGTGTATCATTTTATAACTTTTTTGTATAAAGTGTTTTACCCAACAAACAGCTGGCTTTGGTTTTTCCATGATGGCTTTAGTGACTCATGAGCAGGCTTGCTAGTTTATAAACATAACTTTGTAAGTGGCAGGAAGGTAGAAGCTGCTTAGACTCTTCTAAGAAGCCTGTATTCTTGAACATTTATTTACTTCATCTCTGAAATTAAGCTTACAGTGTCTACAATGAGTAATTAATATATCCATTTGTGCAAAGTAGTTTTGATAAGAATAACAGGCATTTCTGAGCATTTATTTAATAAAATAACTTTATGCTTTAAAAAAGTCTATATTGCAATCAAAGCTTTTAAAGTATTAAGGAGGCTAAAAATGGCAAATTGAGTACAAGAATCTTAAGAAACTGTAGATGAAATGCCGTATGTAGGTTTAAAATATTAGTAAAAATGCATTAGTATTTTTATCAACTACTCTAAGATCTGCCATTTTATGTTATGCCAGTTTTTATATTTTCATCCATATTTAATTGTATGTTTTTGTGTTCTCAAGTCTTTTCCCTGATAAAACCGGTCAGAAGTTTGTCTACCTTATTAGCATTTTTTAAATTGACTTAGCAGTTCTTTGATTGACTTAGTAATTATGTTTTCTTCATTCAATGCACTGATTTCTGTTTTTGTTTAATCTTAATTCCTTTCCCTTTCATATCTTATTTATTTGTGATTTTCATGACTACTTGTGTTAAATCTTAGCTTAATTCATTTTTATCCTGTTTTTGCTTAGTAAGGTATTTAAAGCTATAAATTTGTCTCTGAACATTGGAATCAGCCATTAATTTTTAAAGTAGTGTACTTATTGTAATTATTTTTCCCTTAAGTGAAAACATGTTCACTATAAAAATGTAAACACACACACACATATATGGAGGATAAAAGTGATATTCCAATCTCTTTTTGCATTCCTTCTCCGTAATACTTCTTTCCTTATCCAGAGATACTGTTATTGCTTTGTCTATCCTCCCAGATCCATTTTTATGCATTTATCAATGTATGTGTATGTGTTCATTTACATTTATATACATTACACAGGTATATATACACATATATAGCTTACATATTATAAGTATTGTTCACATTATACAGGTAATTCTATAAATTGATTTCTTTTAATATGTCATAGATATATATTAATTTCCAGTTGCCCTCTAATAATATTTTACCAGTTTACACTAGCTGTAAGAGGTTTGCTTTCCAATATGCTATCCAATACTGCAGGGAATTGGTCTTTTCTAATTTTGGCAAAATTGATAGGTAACAAGGTATATTATTATTTTTATATTAAGGTACACTTCTTTGATTACTAGTGAGATTAAAGTAATTTAATTTGCCTATTAGCCACTAATATATCTTCTATAAATTGCTTTCCATAGTCTTTGCTCAGTTTTCTTTTCTTTTTTTTTGAGACAGAGTTTTGCTCTTATTCCCCAGGCTAGAGTGCAGTGGCGAAATCTCGGCTCACTGCAACCTCCGCCTTCCAGTTTCAAACTATTCTCCTCCCTCAGCCTCCCAAGTCACTGGGATTACAGGCGCCTGCCACCACGCCCAGCTAATTTTTTTGTATTTTTAGTAAAGACAGGGTTTCACCATGTTGGTCAGGCTGGTCTCAAACTGCTGACCTCGTGATCCACCCGCCTTGGCCTCCCAAACTGCTGGGATTACAGGCGTGAGCCACCACGCCTGGCCTTTGCTCAGTTTTCTGTTAGGTTGTTTATCTTTTTCTGTTTTGTTTGACTAGCTCTCATTATTTTCTGAGTGGTTGATAAATAACATTTGATATCCCACTTGACCCAAGAATTATTGAGGAGAGTGGTTCTATATTTCCAAGCAGTTGGGGATATTTTTTTGTTTGAAATGTTGCTATTTCTTTTCAGTTTTATTACACTGAGGTTAGAAATGTAACCTGTATAGTAACTACTTTTTGGAATTTATTGAGGTTTACTTCATGGTCTAATGTATAATCAATTAAAAAATATTTCCATGGATATTGATAGAAGGTGTATTTTCTTTTGTGAATTATGTAGTACACATCTACCAAATCAATCATATTTCTTATAAATGCAGAACCTTTACATTATCAGATTTTTTTTCCTAAATACAAGATAGGTCAGTTAGTCTCCTGGTGTTATTTTGTTTTGTAACTGTATCCTTATATATTTAAACAGTTTTTGCTTACAATACATTACATGAAATAGTACAACTATTTTAAATGCATTACATTCAAAAGTACAGCTTTTTAATGTAATGTTATTTAGCACAAATATTTTATAACTACTGTATCTTCATTTGAAGTTGCATATTTATTGTAAAATACCCTGTTTATCTTCTATTTTTCTACCTTCATTTGTTTTTTTTGTTTGTTTGTTTATCCTTTTCTTTTGAGATGGAGTCCCACTCTGTCACCTAGGCTGGAGTGCAATGGCACGATGTCTGCTCACTGCAACCTCTGCCTCCTGGGTTCAAGTGAGTCTCTTGCCTCAGCCTCCTGAGTAGTTGGGATTATAGACGCCCACCACCACGCCCAGCTAATTTTTGTATTTTTAGTAGAGACAGGGTTTCGCCATGTTGGTCAGGCTGGTCTCGATCTCCTGACCTCAGGTGATCCACCCGCCTCGGCCTCCCAAAGTACTGGGATTACAGGCATGAGCCACTGCACCGGGCCTGTTCTTTTTTTTTAAACTTTGATAGCTTTAATCATTTTGTTTTAGGCTTATCTCTTTTAAACAGCGTATGTTTTGTTGTTGTTGTTTTCTGAGACGGAGTTTCACTCTTGTTGCCCGGGCTGGAGTGCAATGGCGCAATCTCGGCTCACTGCAACCTCCGTCTCCCAGGTTCAAGCGAGTCTCCTGCCTCAGCCTCCCGGGTAGCTGGGACTACAGGCATGTGCCACCAAGCCCGGCTAATTTTGTATTTTTAGTGGAGATGGGGTTTCACCATGTTGGTCAGGCTGATCTCCCAGCCTGACCTCAGGTGATCCGCCCACCTTGGCCTCTCAAAGTGCTGGGATTACAGGTGTAAGCCACTGCGCCTGGCCAACAGTGTATGATTTTTGGCGTATATTATTTCAATATAAGAATCTTTGTTTTTGTTTAAATAATGACTATGTGAGGTAATACATATGTTAATTAGCTCAATTTGGCCATTTGACAGTGTATGCATATTTCAAAACATGTTGTACACCATAAATATATACAATACTTATTGGCCAATTTTAGAGAGAATCTTTACTTTTAAAATATAGGTGCTTAACTCATAAATATTTGTTGTTATGTCTGCTGGGTTTGCTCTTACCTTTGCTATTTTTTTCTTATGGTTCCTTTGTTTTATTTAATTTACTTTTCTTTTGTTACATAGACTTGTTTCTTTGCTTTATCCTTTCCAGGAATTTGGAACACAGAATATTTTATAAATTCTTCATATTTTTCACATTTCAATATTTCTAGAATTAAAATACATCTTATAATTTAGGATATGCCATAGTTTAATTTGCAACAGTTTTTCTTTCTTAACGGTACAGAAAAAAGATGTTTCTTAAAAATGATGTCACCCTTAGGTTAGATGACACACAGTATGTCCCATTTTTATTTGTTTTTACCTTATTTTTTTCAAAGGATTTGGAAAACATATTTTTCTAATTGAGTCAAAAACAAAATGACATTTTATTTAATTAATTTTTCTAGCTTTCTTAAGGTACAATTGACAAATAAAAATTGTATACATTCAAAGTGTACAATATGATGTTTTTATATATGTATATATTGTGAAATGATTATGACTATCAAGCTAATTAATATATTCTTCACCTCATATGGTTACCTTTCTTTTTATGTGTGTGGTGAGAACATTTAAGATCTACTCTATTAGCAAATTTCAGGTATACAATATTATTAACTGTAGTTACCACACTGTGCATTCATTCTCCACAATTTATTCATTTTAATGGCTTATTTCATTAACATAATGTCCTCCAGGTTCATCCATGTTGTCACAAATGATAGGATTTCCTTCTTTATAATAAGCAAATAATATTCCATTGTGTGTGTATATACATACATACATAGCACATTTTCTTTATTCATTCATATGTTGGCAAACATTTAGGTTGTTTCCATATCTTGGCTATTGTGAATAATGCTGCAGTGAACACGGGAGTGCAGATATTTCTCCGAGATGCTGATTTTATATCCTTTGGACATACACCCAGAAGAGGGATTGCTGAATCATATGGTAGTTCTATTTTAAATTTTTTGAGAAAGTTCTACACTATTTTCCATTATGGCTGTATCAATTATATTCCCAACAATAGTGAGAACAAATTTCCCTTTTTCCGCCCCCTGACCATCATTTCTTTTTTTATTTGACATTTTTATTATTGATTTTTATTTTTTATAATTACTTTTAAATTGACAATAATTGTGTATATTTATGGGATACAATGTGATATTTTAATCTATGCATATGTTATGGAAAGATTCAGTCAACCTAATTAATATATCCATCACCTAACTGATTTATCATCTTTTTGTGGTGAGAATGTTAAAAAAATCTATATTAGCAATTTTGAAATATACAATACATTAATTGTGTTGTTGTCATCATGCAGTGCACTAGATCACTGAAACCTATTCCTTAAGTCTAACTGAAACTTTATACCCTTTTATCAACATCTTTCCTATCCCCATCCCTTCTCCTCCTCGCTAAGCCCCTAGTAATCACCTTTCTACATTGGACAGATCATCTAGACAGCAAATCAATAAGAAAATATTGGACTTGAACTATATGTTAGACTAGACACTTGTTACCTTTTAACTTTTTGGATAATTGCCACCCTAATGGGTATGAGATTATATCTCATTGTGGTTTTAATTTTCATTTTTCTGATGATTAGTGATATTGAGCATCTTGTCATATAATTGTTGGCCATTTTATGTCTTCTTTGAAAAAATGTTTACTCAGGTCCTTTGCCCATTTTTAATCAGGTTATTTGTTATTTTCACTATTGAGTTGTATGAGTTCCTTACATATTTTTAGCTAACCCCTTATTGGATATATGGTTTGCAAATATTTTTCCCATTCCATGTGTTGCCTTTTAATTTTGTTGATTTTTTTCTTTCGTTGTGCAGAAACATTTTAGTTTCGAGTAGTTCAATGTGATCCATATAAAAACTGTAATTACATTTTTCACAAAAATAGAAAAAAAATCTAAAATTTGTATGAAATCGCAAAAGACCCCAAGTAGCTAAACCAATTTTAAGCAAAAAGAACAAAGCTGGAGGAATCACACTTCCTAAATTAAAATTATATTGCAAAGCTAGAGTAATCAAAACGGCATGGTACTGGCATAAAAACAGACACAGAGAACAGTGGAACATAGAAAGCCCAGAAATAAACCCATGCACATACGGTCAACTAATGTTTCACAAAGGCACCAAGAATACACAGTGGAGAAAAGATAGTCTCTTCAATAAGTGGTTTTGGGCAAACTAGATATCTACATGTTAAAAAAAATGAAATTGTATCATCAAACCATACACAAAAATCAACTCAAAATGAGTGAAAGCCTTAAATGTAAGGCCTGAAATTGTAAAACTCCTAGAAGAAAACAGGGGAAATGCTCCAAGACATTAGTCTTGACAATAATTTTTTTGGACATGACATTGAAAGCACAGGCAGCAAAGGCAAAAACAAACAGGTGGGACTAAGATGACATTTTAAATGTTTCCCTCCATTTAAAAATAAGAAACTTTTCAAAAAGGCATTTACCACCTTCTTCTTTGATCCAATTACTTCTTAGTCTGAAGTCTTTATACCTCAATTGTTGCTATGGAAGTATTATTTTATATTATATATTTTATCTTTTAAGAATGACTTTTGACTTGGAACCAACCCAAATGTCCAACAATGATAGACTGGATTAAGAAAATGTGGCACATATACACCATGGAATACTATGCAGCCATAAAAAATGATGAGTTCATGTCCTTTGTAGGGACATGGATGAAATTGGAAACCATCATTCTCAGTAAACTATCGCAAGAACAAAAAACCAAACACCGCATATTCTCACTCATAGGTGGGAATTGAACAATGAGATCACATGGACACAGGAAGGGGAATATCACACTCTGGGGACTGTAGTGGGGTGGGGGGAGGGGGGAGGGATAGCATTGGGAGATATACCACCAGCATGGCACATGTATACATATGTAACTAACCTGCACAATGTGCACATGTACCCTAAAACTTAAAGTATAATAAAAAAAAAAAAAAAAAAAAAAAGAATGACTTTTGACTATTGCATATAGTTTTGCAACCAAATTCATAAGAATCATTTACATTAGTTTTTGGTTTAATAGGTTTGATGTTTCCTAATAGTCCTTTTGTTATACAACTTGCCTATTCTTGTCATACTCATTTTCTTTACTTCTCAATTGGATAGAGTTTATTTTCAACCAAATTTTTCAGAAGTGCATATATAGTGAATATAGCTTTTGAACCTTTGCATATGTGAGCTGACTTTCTGTTGCCTATGCATCCATATGTAACAACTATGCATCATATAAAATAAAGATAATATTCCTTTTCCTTCAAATATGTCTTCTAGTATTTTATATTGCAGAAAAGGATTCTAAACCCAGCTTCATTTTTGTTCTTTTTTCTTTTGTAATTTGTTTTTCATGTCTGGGTGTTTGTACAATTTCCTTTCCCCTTACGATGAAAAACAGAATGACCAAGATTGATATTTCTAGAGATGTAGTGAGCTCTCTATACCTGTAAATGTAGGGAATTAACTTCATTGGGCGCCTCTTTAACATCCACTTCTTTCTCTCCTCTTCTTAAAATGACCCCACATGTCCTAGCTATTTGATTTGAGTAGATTATTGATATGAGACCTTTCTTCCTTTTAAAGATAAGCATTTAATATTCTAAATTTTCATCTAAGAATTGCTTTAGCTGTACCCTACAAGTTTGATGTGTTAATTCAAAATATTTCCTTATTTCCATTGTGACTTCCTATTTGACTCATAAGATATTTAAAAGCTTACAAAAACATCTTATAGATATAACACGTTATTTTAAAGAGATGAAACCTTATCTTAGATCACAAAGAATAGAACAAAAAAATGCAAAAACTAGCTCTACTCTTTAACTCCACCCACACACAGTTTGGCTTTATGTTTTCTCAGTTTTCATATTTTTAGGTTGCCTATCTCTTAACAGGTTTCTATAGATTTATCATTTGGAGCCCATATTAGAGTTATTTGTGGATTGCACATCACAATTACAGAGTTCGAAAATTATGCGTATGTCCATGTACCAAATTTTACTAGTGGTTAGTGGTTCTTATACCTTAAATTTTCTTTCCTTTTTTTTTTTTTTTTTGCATGTTAGTGTTTTTTTCTTTCAAATTGAAGAACTCCCTTTAGCATTTTTTCTAAGATGGGTCTGGTGGCGATAAATTTTTTCAGTTTTTGTTTGTTTGGGAAATAATTTATCTTTCCTTAATATTTGAAGATTAGCTTTGCTGGATGCAGTATTATTGGATGTTCTTTTTTTTTTTCTTTCAGGACTTTGAAAATGTCAGCCTACTCCCTCCTGACCTATATGGTTTCCATTGAGAATACCAAATGACTTGGAGCTCCTTTATGTTATTTGCTAATTTTCTCTTGCTGCTTTTAGGATCTTCTCTTTATCCTTGTCCTTTGAGAGTTTGATTATATCTTTTGAGGTAGTCTTATTTGGATCATACCAAAAATCAGTAGCATTTCTATATGCCAACAGTGAATAATCTGAAAAAAAAATAAAAGGGTAATCCCATTTATAATAACCATGAATAAAACTAAATACCTTGGAAATTAACTTAACCAAAGAAGTGAAAGATCTCTCTATAATGAAATCTGTAAAAAACTGATGAAAGAAATTGAGGAGGACACCAAAAATGGAAAAATATTCCATGTTCATGGATTAGAAGATTCAATATTGTTAAAATGTTCATACTACCCAAAGCAATCTACAGATTCAATGTAATCCCTATCAAAATACAAATGCCATTCTTCACAGAAATAGAAAAAACAATCCTAAAATTTATGTAGAACCACAAAAGAACCAGAATAGCTAAAGCTGTCCTAAGCAAAAGGAACAAAACTGGAGGTATCACATTACCTGACTTCAAATTATACTACAGAACTATAGTAACCTAAACAACATGGTACTGGCATAACAAACACATAGACCAATGGAACAGAATAGAGAACCCAGAAACAAACCAAGACATCTAGAGTGAACTCATTTTCAACGAATGTGCCAAGAACCTACACTGGGGAAAAGACAGTCTCGTCAATAAATGGTACTGGGAAACCTGAATATACATATGTGGAAGAATGTAACTAGACCCTTATCTCTTTCCACATACAAAAATCAAATCAAAATGGATTAAAGATTTAAATATAAGACCTCATACTATGAAACAACTATAAGAAAACATTGGAGAAACTCTCTAGGACATTTGTCTGGGCAACAATTTATCGAGTAATATCACATAAGAACAGGCAACCAAAGCAAAAATGGACAAATGGAATCACATAAATTTAAAAAGCTTCTGTGCAGCAAAGGAAACAACAAAGTGAAAAGATAACCCACAGAATAGGAGAAAATATTTGCAAACTACTCATCTGACAAGGGATTAATAACCAGAATATTTAAGGAACTCAAACAACTCTATAAGAAAAAACTAACAATCCAGTTAAAAATGGGCAGAAGATTTGAACAGACATTTCTCAAAAGAAGATACACAAATGACAAACAGGCATGTGAAACAGTGCTCAACATCATTGATCATCACAGAAATGCAAATCAAAACTGCAATGAGATGTCATCTCACCCCAGTTAAAATGGCTTATGTCCAAAAGATAGGCAACAGCAAATGCTGGCAAGGACATGGAAAAAAGGAAACCCTCATACACCTTTGGTAGGAATGTAAATTAGTACAACCACTGTGGAAAACAGTTTGGAGGTTTCTCGAAAAACTGTAAATTGAGCTACCATACAGTTTAGCAATCCCATTCCTAGTATATACCCAAAGAAAGGAAATCAGGACATTGAAGAGGTATCTGCACCTCCATGTTTATTGCAGCCCTATTCACAATAGCCAAGATTTGGAAGCAACCTAAGTGTTCATCAAGAGATGAATAAATAAAGAAAATATGATACTTACACACAATGGAGTACTATTCAGCCATAAAAAGAATGAGATCCTGTCATTTGCGACAACATGGATGGGACTGGAGGTCACTATGCTAAGTGAATTGAGCCAGGCACAGAAAGACAAACATCACATGTTCTCACTTATTTGTGGGAGCTATAAATAAAAGCAATTGAACTAATGGAGACAGAGAGTAGAATGATGGTTACCAGAGGCTGGGAAGGATAGTGGGTGAATTGGGGAGGTGGGGACAGTTAATTGGTAACAAAAAAATTAGTTCAAAAGAATGAATAAGATCTAGTATTTGGTATCACAACAGGGTAAATATAGTCAATAATAATTTAGCTGTACATTTTAAAATAACTAATAGAGTATAATTGGATTGTTTGTAATACAAAGGATAAATATTGAGGGATGGATATCATATTTTCCATGATATGATTATTACGCATTGCATGCCTGTATCAAAACAGCTCATGTACCCCTTAAATAAATATACCTACTATGTACCCAGAAACATTAAAAATAAGAAGTTTTTTAAAAAATAAAAATAAATAACAGTCACATTACCGGGGCCCAAATGAATGAAATTTTCAAAATAGTATTTTCAAATCAAAATGCAAATAGGCTAATTTCCTAGATCCAAGTACATGAATTTTTTTCTTCCTCTTTATTATACATCTGCTTTTTCTTAAATTTTAGCTTTTAAAGGTTCATTTGACTGTCAGGCTCTATTTTATTACAGGCTCTTATAAATGGTTTCCTCACTGTTCTAAGAACAGGTTATTTCTCCTGCATTATTCTCTGTGGGAACAGTTTCCTGCAGTTTGCTGAGAATTGCTGTTTAGTTGATGACATTTTCACTTCTGCCTGGGTCTTGCTTCACAGTACCAAGCTGAAAATTACCTCTCAACTTAAAGGCATCGGTTTAAGAATTTGATATTTCCAGAAAAACCATTCCCAATACCCACTGTCTCCTTCCTCTTTTCACCCAGGTCCCCTTTCTGCATTTCTACTTTGTGGATTAGAGCCTGACAGTTACAACAGACTTTGGAGTTTAAACTTTGTATCACAATTTGGTGTTCTTTTGATTACATGTTTAAGGTTCTTCTGCCTTTCCATAAAGCTAGGATTTTACACTCCCTCTCGGGAATGCCCTTTTATTTTAGTCTTTGTTAAATGAGATTATACCAAAGTTAAGTGCTTAATATAGCTGTTCTCAATATAATATGAATGTCAGGTAAAATCCTAAATGTAAGAAAATATAGCTTCAGTAACTATATCAGTCAAAGTCTAGTCAAGAAAAAGAAATTCCACCAAGTAGTTTAATTGAAGGCATTTAATAGTGGTGACTGAATGGCAAAAGTGTTAGAAGAGCCTGAAGAGCAAATTAAAGAAGCACCCCTAGGGTTGAAGGCACTATGAAAAAGATAATGTTAACAGAGCACAGGAGCCAAGGCCACCTCGAGGGGCCAGAATCATGACAGGAGCCTCCCAGCAAAAGCTGGGGCCATGGAGGGACACAATCACCAATTATTGCAAGGGATACCACCTAAAGAAGGATTGGGGGATAGGCGGGAGATTGAGCTGGCAAGCATGAATGAGCATGGGAGAAATACACTGGTTTCCCCCTCTTTTTTCTCTAGTCTTTTACCAGGGCCTCCCACTAATTGAATCTAACCAGAAGCCTGGGCAGTATAATTTGCACCCTTCAAACCACCATGATACAGAGCAAAGCAAGGGAAAAATGGGGAGTGGATTGGAAAAACAAATACACAGTAATGGTAATCACTTTGTTGAGCCTACTCCAGCCATAGAGGTTATTAGCAAAGGTGAAGAAGTGGGTGTTTGACAGATGAGAGATGTCTTGGGTAGGAGAGCTGCATTCTTTGTAGAATCAAGTACTTATATGCTGTTCACTATGGATGGGACAGGAAACAGAATGAACAACTCTTGCACTTAGAAAGCTAATAGCCTAGCAGGAGAGTCAGGCCATTAAAATCTATAATAAACTGTTACATATATATATACACAAAATAATGTATATTATATATTACTTATATTAGACTACTATATAGGTATAGTAATGTATAATATAAAATATTTATTATATATTTATAATAGATAAGGCACTATGGGAACATATAGTTGGGAGACCTAATCTCCTGGGACAATCAGAAGGTTTCCTGGAGGAAATAATTAAGAATGAGTGGGAGATGGAAGCAGAAAATGAAAAGTACAAGAAAGGGAGGAGATGAATTCAGACCAAGGAACAGCATGCACATTGTGGCTTGAAGTGGGAAGAGAGGAAATGCTGAGACAGAACGATGGCTGTGGGGAGAAGCAGGGGATGTTGCTGGAGTTGGAACTGGGGAGGAAGGCTAGACGATGTCACAAAGGGCTTTGTGGGCTGTGTTGGAGTTTAGACCTTATCCTAAAGGAGATAGGATGTTGCTGAAGGGTTTGAACTAGGGAAATAACAATCAGATTTATGGTTTAGAAAGGTTGTTCCAGACTAGTGGTTGGGAGAGCAGGTAGGACATTATCTAGGTGAAAGAGGATGCTACCCTGGACCAGTATAGTGAATGAGGATGAAGAAAAGTTCTAGAGATACTTGGAAGGTTGAAACAGCAATGCTTTAATTGGCGATTGATTGGCTATATGGGTAGGGTTAATAGGAGAGAAGGATTACGTTTGGGTCCCAGATAGATAACAGTGCTGGCTGTTAAAATGAAGAACACAGTCAGTGAGGCAATCTGGATGGTTAAGAATCAAGGGCTGGGCAAACATTTTCTGTAAAGGGTCAGATAGCAAATATTTTGAGCATGGTGGGCCAAAGAGCCTCTGTTGCAACGACTCAGCTCTGCCATTTTAGTGTGAAAACAGATGTAGACAATATGTAAACAAATGGGTATGGCTGTGTCCAAATAAAACTTTTCAAAAACAGTTGGTGGGCCAGGAGCCATAGTTTGCCTACCCCTGGTTAAGAAGTGAGTTTCCTATTGTATTTTAAGTGAATTTCCTGGTTAAGAAGTGAGTTTCCTTGCATTTAAGGGGATAGAAGACATCCAGGTAGAGATGTTGAGTAGGCTCTAGGCATGGGAGGGAGTCCTCCTACTCCTCTCTTGGCCTCGTCTTCCACCCTGTTAAAAAAAGTAACTACAAAAGCTCAAAACCAAACTTCATTACAAAATGGTTATCTTCCTGTGGGATAGCTATTAGAAGTTTTTTTGGGGGTGGGGGGACAGGGGCAGGGAGGAGAAGAAGGTTGACTCTTAAGAAAACCCAGTACCTTATATTTTGACTTTTTTTTCCTGCCTTTTTGTTTCTCCTTCTATTCTTATACCAGATGCTTCATATGTACATCATTTAGTTATTGTGCTAATACTATTTTCTCTTGTTGGTAAGACAGCATTGTCTTCTGACATATAGTATGTGTCCATAGTCTGCTGAACACTGACACAGTACCTGGAGATACACAGATGGATATGGTGGTACCTGAGAGTGCCCACACTCTAGTGTGGGGAAAACTACATTAAAAATTGTCCCATGATGTCATGTGAAGGAGGTAACAATGGAGGTTTGACCATAATTCTATGAAAAGACACAGGGAGAAGCTTGTAGTTATTCCTGCTGAGTGGCTGGGTGGGTGGGTAGAAGGTTTCTTAAACTATATGCCTTGCAAAATTAGTCAGATTAATCAACCAATTGTAATGTTGATGGAAGCGGGAGGGGGTAGGGTTGTGGGATTCTCACAGAAGAAACAGCATGGATAAAGCTATGGAAATGTGAAGATGCAGGGTCTGTTCAGAGGAGAGTAAAACCGGGGTCTCCTGAAACCCTGGCACAACTGGGAAGACTTGGGATATTTCTTGGGTGAGAAGGTTTCTGGTATTGAATTTCCACTTTCTTTTTCATGAGTCAGACAGGCAGAGCATTTGGCTGGTAGGACAAGGGCTTTGTTAGTGGGGTTGGGGGGTCTGGGGTGCAGTAGAGTGCTTAGTTGGTCCAGGGGTTTGATGCCACGAAGCTTGCCCACATCCATCTGGGGAGCTGAATCATGGCTTGCATTTCTGGTTGATCCACTGGAAGTAGAATATTACTAAGGGACACTCAGAGGACTTTAAGCAGGGTCTCAGATCTCTGCGCTTTCTGGTGGAACCCAGTAATTCAGATAATGTGGCTTCTGAGAATTGTTCCCAAAATGGGAGAAAATAGCTTATGGTAAACACAAACAAATCAATGACTTCCATGCTGTAGTTATGGTTAAAAGATTTTTAATATTTTTTTGTTAGGAGGAACCATCGTATGTAAAAAGGAGTTCATTGTATCTGCTCAAACCCATGTCACTGTCCTATAGTCTGAATTTTTGCTGTGAACACTAAAGAAAACATTTAGCAAATTGAAGTCAACCGTGCAATGCAGCAAAAATTCTAATAATGCTTTGCATCTCTTCCCCAACTCAGAGGCACTGAGAGAAACAGAATGTGCCTCAAGATGGAGCCCTTGAACCACAAAGTTTAGAAGCAAATTCAGTGACTTTGTAAACTTGCCAGGCACAGGCAAAGTTGCAGCTGCTGGTCAAAGCTGGTGGCATTTCTCATGTAGAAATCAGAAGGTGTGGGAAAGCGGTATCCCCTATCCCCTAAAGCTTTCATGGGGGCCAGGCAAACCTGAGGGGCAGGCTGGTATGGCAGTTTTCAGACTTGGGCTCCAACAGCTCACAGGGTTATAAAGTTAAATCAACAGGATAAACAATTTTACTTGTATTAATAAATATACTTATTTCTCTAACAAAGTACATATTTCCCTCTTCTTAAGCCCATCTCAAATGGTAAAATCACTACTTGAAATTTTAATAATCCTCTGTGATCCCTAGTATGTTCTTACTGGTATATAAGCACTTTCCTTAGACATGAGGGAATGACACACAAAGGAAGCATCAAGTAGGAGGCTACTGCAATACCCAAGTAAATGGGATGCTCCTCACAGCAGGGCAGTTTCCCTGCTGCCTAGAGAGGAAGGCGGCTCAATGCAGGAAGAAGAGCTAGGGCCTCAGCATCTGCCATGTCTAGGCTAGAGTCTGTCTCTGTCCTTTCCTAGCTATGTACTCTCAGGCTGGCTTCTCAACCTAATGATAACTCTTCCAGATCTTAAGGATTGAAGGTAATGCATTAATGTGCCTGAGGCTCGTGCCTATGAATAAAGTGCCTACTACTGGTTACTGTTGGAGCAGCCATGTCTACATGTTCAAGCTGTGCACTGAACAAGACATCACATGTATGGAGGTGCCATTCACACTTTAGACATATGATGTATATCAATGCAGGTGAGCCCCAGAGCAACACCCTTTACATCGACCCACACTGGTCCATGCAGCCATGTGCTTATGGGGCAAGCACGTGGACAGGCATGAACTATTGCACATGTTTGCAAAGCTGTTACCTGCCCTGACTATACCTATTCTTTCGCCCCTCCCACCTGCAGACCCAAATAGAAATCTGATACAGTCACCCCTCCCACTTTGGCAGGGAAGGTTCAGTAAATAGGCTGTTATTACCAGGAGCCTGCATGACTCAAGCAAGCAGGTAAGCAGGGGTTCTTGGATAACAGCTCAGGCTGTGCAGTGTCTTTGCCTGGTTCCTCACAAGCCTTTCATGCTCTAGCCAATGGCTTAGGAATGATCCATGGAACTGCCTTTGGGGAGTTTTCAGCTGGATGGTAGCAATCTTCCCAGCATTAACCCCATCCCCACCCTTCCCACTCTTCTACAAGTGGACCATTGGCCACATAAAGGGCCATATGCCACACTTTTTCTGGCCCAGCTGTGTAAGCTTGTCCACCTTAGCTACTGCTAAGTGACGTCAGGGTCTATCACATTATCGATAGCACAGACTTTTGTTTGCTGATATCCTATTAATTAATTACACTCAGTAGTGCTTTGTACAATTTTTAGATATTGTTATCCTTGTATTCTTTCTACTTCTCATCTTCTTTCATTTTTTCCTTTTTTCCCCTAATAATCCTCTTTGCCTTTTTTCTTTCTTACTGAGGTTATGTCTTTCTTATAACTTTGTCCTTCCCCATCTTCTCTTCGTTCCTCATGTCAGTTTTCTCTTCTCAGTCCATAGCTCTTCTCTTCCCCATGTTTCTTCTTCTTTCTTGTTCAATTCCTTCCCCTCTCTCTATGCTTTCCTTCCCACTCAGTTTTTTCTTTCATTCAGCTTTATTTCCTCCTCCACCCTCACAAGCACCTTCTCAATTTTTCCCTCCCTTATTCAATAGCTTAGTTTCTCCCAGGGATACTGGCGTTAAAGAGTTCTGGTAGATGGAAAGTCACAAAGGTGGGGGCGCTAGGTGCCCATTTGGTCCAAGCCAGGTCCTGCAAATGTCCATTTCACTTCAAATCCTTAAAACAAAGACTAATGGAATCCAGAGAAGTGGCCATCATGGATCTAGTCTATAGAAAATGTGTAAATTCCCTGTAGCACTGGAGCTGAGAATTTAGACCTAGCCCAGGTTTAAATTGAAGTTCATGGCTCTTTTCCCCTTGAAATTACAGAGAAGTCATGGAGTCTCTTTAGGACTAGCCTGATGGTCTTGACCTTTTTTGAGTGTCAGGGTCTCCTTTGAGAGTGTGCTGAAACTTTTGAATCCTCTTCTCAGAAGAATGCACATGACCTTAAAATTTTGCTTACAAAGTTAAGGAGTCCACAGACATCCTGAAGCCCATTCATGGGTTCTCCAGAAGCCCTTTGGCTGGAGGTTGGACCATATAAATTCAAACTCCAAAGGATGACTTGTCTGCTTGGGCCGGCAATTGGTGTGATAAATTGTAGGGTGGAGAACTGACGCAAAATGTTGCGTTTCAATACTAGAGCTAAAGACTCTGGTAAGAGTTTTCTAGATTGAGGAGACAGATATTGGTCAGATTTTGCCTGCTCTATGAATTTCCTGCTCAAAGTGAAGACAGGAGCCTTCACATTTCATAGTTTGTCCTTTTCTGGCCATTTGGAAACCTGACTGTTTTGACTGTACAAACTTACAGCTGGGGCCTGAGCAGTGAGCAGAATGGAATGTCTATCAGGACAGCCGTAGCTTTCCACAGCTTCCTGCTTTCGTCAGCTTCAGCTTAACATCTATTATTGTGAAGAGTAGGGTAAGGAGGTCATTTTCTTTGTCCAAACTTTTTGATTCAAGGTGGTTTTTTCCATGTGAAAAATAAACGTGGGAGGAAATAATCCCATTTATCCATTTTGGGGAATAATTTATTTGAGAAGTCTGAACTCTGGGCCCATTTTATTGAATCAGTATGGCCCTGTGAAGTATATTATGGTTTAATTTTAGTCATGGTGCTTATGCTTTGTTTGTACCCTTGGGGCAAATTTAGTGTTTTCTAATTAATTTGTTTTCTTCTTCTCTCTGCTAATTAGGTCTTCCAAGTTTATAAGAAGAATCAGATTTCCAAGAGCAATTTACCCCTTTCTTCATTCTGTTAGGCATTATTTGGAATGGCTTTTCTTCGATGAATTCAATTAACAGGTATTATGAGCATTTCTGTGTAACATCCTGCTCCAAGGAAACAGGAGCTGAAGAGAACAACACATGACCCTTGCTGTACCCAGGGTGTGTGTGTGTGTGTGTGTGTGTGTGTGTGTGTGTGTGTGTGTGTGTGTGTATGTGATGCAAATGATGCATATGTGTCGTGTGAGTCATGTGTGTGTATGGGGATGGGGAATTATTGAGAAGAGAAGAAAGCAAGGAGTAGGAGAGGCAAGGGCAGGTGGAAATTCACCAGGTTGAGAGACTAGTCCCTAGGCTGGCAGTTAAAAATCTGATGTACCCCGTCCAAAAGGGTTGGGTGAAAACAGAAGGTGGTGGGAGAGCTCAGTTTTACAGCTGGAGACACCCAGAATGTTAGGTTGATGGCTGCATCAGTAACTCTCCACTCACCTGTTGGTGGCAGAGATTCCCATTTCTCTCTAGCTGACAGTGTGTCAGGACTGGGTGAAGGTATCCTGGGCTCACACTGTACAGTGCTGAGGAAGGCAGAAGACGACTGGCTAATGATGTTAAGAGACTTGGAGAACAGTGGAGTGGGAGGAGCAGGTATGAGGGAAAATTATAAGTTCCATAGAGCACATTTTCTTAAAATTTACAAGTGATGAATTATTCATGCTTCACCAAGAAGAATGCTGTATCTTAGGACTTTTCACAATTTTCTTCAGTTATTGTTATCAACACAATTACAGTTTTCTCCTTTTAACTGTCTACTAACATGGCATGTTGTCTAAGTGAATCAGGTATATGTAATCATGATTGCAAATGCCAGTGTCATGTGAATCCTTCTGAGTATAGATAGCAGTGTGGGCTGGGCACGGTGGCTCATGCCTGTAATCCCAGCACTTTGGGAGGCCGAGGTGGGCGGATCACAAGGTCAGGAGATCGAGACCATCCTGGCCAACATGGTGAAACCCCGTCTCTACTAAAATAGAAAAAAAATTAGCCAGGCGTGGTGGTGTGCACCTATAGTCCCAGCTACTTGGGAGGCTGAGGCGGGAGAATTGCTTGAACCCGGGAGGCGGAGACTGCAGTGAGCTGAGATCACGCCACTGCACTCCAGCCCAGCGACAGAGAGAGACTCCGTCTAAAAAAAAATAAAAAATAAATTAAAAAAAGAAAAGAAAAGCAGCGTGGAGAAACCCTTCCTCAGCTAACAGTGGAACTTTAGGGTCTGAGACTTTTGGAGAAAGTTATTTCTAAAAGACTTTAGAGTAAACTATTGTTGAGAATCTTACTCACCTTCATAAATACCTCATCCAATAGAACTTTTTCATGGAAGTGCAAGAACCTCTTTTATCCCTTTTAGACTTGCCATTTTTCATATTTCAGTTTGGAAGAACAGTGGCAGGGTGGGGTGGAATCCCATGTCTACACCTGGGTAAGTAACCTGTATGTGTGTTGAAGAATTAATGTGGATATCTTGAATTTTGTTTGCATAAGAAATTCTATGTAGCAAATACTTTCCCAGCCTTCTGCCACTTAGCAGTCACTCCTGTAAAACAAAGATGCTATTAGGCCTGTGGTAAGGTATATAAGAAGAGTACCTACCCAAATATCTGTACAATGTTAAATACTCTCAAGAAAAATGGACATGTTTCCCAGACTTTTTTTTCTTTGAGCAAATGGTTTTATTGGATCACAAAGATTTTACAATCTTATGTAAGGACAGGTGTGACTTAGTATTATTTGCATATATTAGTTTGATCATCATGTTTGTTCCATAACTCTCTGGTATGTGGCTGCTGGTATGGACTGACCTTTGAATGATGACTAGCAGGACCTGGAGTGGGTACAGCTCTAGGTTCCAGGATATCTTGCTCAAATCCGTGCTCCACATCCATTGTCTGTGCCTTGAAGTGGATCATTTGCTTATTGTCAGTATCGGGGCAACATTCTTTTGCATCTTTTATCTGCAAGCATTGGATTTGGCGGCTTTGTTTTTCACCAATACCTCTAATTGCAAAAGGACACAAAAAGGCCTAGAAACTGTTAAATGACAGTGGAAACTTTTATTCTGATTACTGCTTTCCAGTTGGTTTTCTTTCTGAAACTTTTATTTTGATTACTGCTTTCCAACTGGTTTTCTTCGGTTAGAGGCTTAGTAACTTCTTTTTTAAAAAATTATACTTTAAGTTCTAAGGTACATGTGCACAACATGCAGGTTTGTTACATAGGTATACATGTGCCATGTTGGTTTGCTGCACTCATCAACTCATCATTTACATTAGGTATTTCTCCTAATGCTATCCCTCCCCCAGCCCCCCACCCCCCGACAGGCCCTGGTGTGCGATGTTCCCTGCCCTGCGTCCATGTGCTCTCATTGTTCAACTCCCACCTATGAGTGAGAACATGCGGTGTTTGGTTTTCTGTTCCCAGACTATTTTTATGTCATATCTGTCTCGGAGGTTGTCAGTTCTGACAGCATGTTTCTCTTCAGATATTGTTTCAATGATAGGTGCCTGTCTTTGGGGCAGAAACAAGAATAGGAATAAACCTTATTATAATAATAAAGGAGAGCTACAACATAGCAGATCCTAAGCATAGGAAGGATTTGAAGAAGAGATGCTCTTGTTTGAACAGAAGAGGTGGGAACCAAAGACAATTGACAAGGAAGGAGAAATGGGAAAGCAGGACTCAAAATCGCTTAGATCTGCCTAAAGTGATCAGACATCCCAGTGTAAATATCTTTTCCAGGACCTTCCTCCCCTAGGAACATAGGGTCAGATTGCAGTGAAGGATTCTGGCTGAAATTCTACCAGGGTGTCTGAGCCTTCCTGCCTATTCTCTTCTTCAAATTCTACTACGTTTTCTCATATAAATGCGTCATTCTATCTACTGAATGGGAAGCATACCAAAAGACCAAGTGTCTCCACTTCTCCTGAATATCAAGACAATTCAAGTTAGCTAGAAACAACAATGAAATAGAAAGCTCTCTTCCCCAGTCAGTTTCTCTCTGCTACTCTGCCCCAGGAAACAAGAAAACCCACCAGAGGCACCAGATGACAGCTCTCAGCAAGTCACTTTACCAGTCACTCAAGATTGGTGCTAACTTTCAAAATTTTTCCTCATGAGCAGTGCGCCATCCTTCCTTTCTCCCATTGACAGCAGTGTGTAGATCCTGGCAACAGCAGTTTTAACAACTGTTTTGTACTGGAAATGATAGGGTAATTTATTTTCGAAACTGGAGCACATTCTTTCCTCTTTAACCCAGACATTGGGAGAGATTTTGTTTTTACTTTTTATTTTGAGATAACTGTATATTCACATGCAGTTTTAAGAAATAATACAGATAAATTCCTTACACCCATCACCCAGTTTCCCTTAGTGGTAACATCTTGCATAACTATAGTAGAATATCACAGCCAGCGAATTGACATTTATATAATCCATTTAACCTTATTCATATTTCTCCAGTTTTACAGGCAGTCGTGTGTGTGTGTATTTTGTTCTTTGCAATTTTATCATTATGTGTAGAATAGTGTGACCACCACCACAGTCAAGATACAGAAGAGTTCTGTAACAAGGATCCCTTGTACTGCTCTTTTATAACCACACTCACCTCCCTTCCACGCCCCATCTCCACCCCAACCCCAAACCTTGGCAACCAGTAATCTGTTCTCCATCTCTATAATTGAGTCATTTCAAAAATGTTATATAAATAAAATCATACAGGACGTAACCTTTTTGTTTACCTTATTTATTTATTTTAGCTCAGCATAATTTTCTTGAGATCCATTTAACTTGTTGCATGGTATTGATAGTTCATTCTTTTTACACCATTCCATGGTATGGATACACCATATTTTGTTTATCCATTCATCAGTTGATGGACATTTGGGTTGTTTCGAGTTTGAGGCTATTATCAATAAAGGTGCTATGGCTATTTTATTACAAGTCTTTGTGTGGATATAAGTTTTCTTTTTTCTGGGTTAAATGCCCAAGAATGCAATAGCTAGGTTGCACAGTAAGCACATGCTTATTTTTTTAGAAGAAACTACCATACTGTTTTCCATTGGTTGTACCATTTTACATTCCCACTGGCAATGTATGAGTGCTCTAATTTCTTGGCATCATTGCCAGCATTTGGTGTTATCACTATTTTTTTTATTTTAGACATTCTGATAAGTGTGTAGTGATATGATGCACAATCCTACTTCCAGTACCAATTGTTTAGTGGTTGCCCCGTGGAGAGCAGGACCAACCCCCTACTCAAAATTGGTTCAGATGTTGATTGAGACTGATCTCTCTCTATCTCACACACACACACATTAAGAGGGTCTAAAAAGTTTTATTATTCACATAATTGGACTTTTGGGGGAGAGCAGGGCAGACACCCAAACCAGTCTGAAATGGCTTGAGTAAGGGAAAGGGCCAGTAACTTTGGATTTTATTATGTTCCAGGGATGGGGCTGGAATGAGGATTCCTGTGTGTGAGCAGAAATTTTTATGGTTTGGCATTTCCTGGTGGTGCCAAGGGAAGGAGTGCTCAGGCTTTCTTATCAGCTCACCTAGATATCAAAGACAAATGGAAGGGAGAGAGGTAGGGGCTGAAAGCTGTTAGTGGTCAAACATCAAAAATAGACACTTTATTATAAGTTGCTTTTGCACCTTTGCCAAAGATCAGTTAAGCATATTTGGGTAGGTCTATTCCTGGGTTCTCTATTTTGTTCCATTGATCCATGTGTCTATTCCTCTGCCAATACTATACTATCTTGACCACTATAGCCATGTAGTCAGTCTTAGCACACGGTAGAGTGGTTCTATCCACTTTATTTTCCCTTTAAAGGTTATTTTAATTATTCTAGGTTCTGTGTAGTTCCATGTCAATTTTTGAATACACTTCTTTATGTCTACAGAAATCCCTGCTGGGACTTTGATAAATATTGCATTAGTCTATAAGTCAATTGAGGGAGAGTTTACATTTTTACTATTTTGAGTCTTCTGGTCCATGAACACGGTATGGTGCTTCTTTTATTTAGTTTTTCTTTGACTGCTTTTATTAGCATTTTGTAATTTTCGGGATACAAATACTGTTCATGTTCTGTTAGATTTATACCTACATATTTAATTTTCTTTGGAGTAATTGTACATTGTATTCGATTTTTAATTTCAGTTATCACATGTCTGTTGCTAATATATAGAATTGAGATCAATTTTTGTGTGTTGATTTTGAATCCTGGGGCTTTGAAAAGTGCACTTAGTATCTCTAAGCATGTGTATTTTGTTGATTCTTTGGAATTTTCTACATAGAAAACATGTCATCTGCAAATACGGACAGTTTTATTTTTTCCTTTTCAATCTGTATGCATTTCATTTCTTTTTCCTGCCTTATTGGACAGAACTTGGACCTTCTAGCACTATGTTGAATAAGAGTGGTGAGAGTGGACATCCTTGGCTGTTGCTAAGCTATAAACAGTGAAATATTCAAAAACACTATAAATAAGTCAAGATAAAAACCTAAAAAATGTTCAAGCAACCCACTGGAAGGCTAGAAAAGAGAAACGGAAGAATAAGATATATAAGAAAGAATTAAAAAAGAAATAATAAAATGTCAGTAAAAGCCCTAACATATCAATAGTTAACCTTACATGAAAATAGTCTAAATACCCCAATTAAAAACAGAGACTGGCAGAATGGATTTTAAAAAGCCATGATCCAGCTATATGTTCTCTACAAGAACCTCATTTTAAATACAATAGCATAGGTTGAAAGTAAAAGGATGGAAGAAGACGTACCATGCAAATATTAACAAAAATGACAAAAACAACAACAAAAGCAGGAGTGGCTGTATTAATATCAGGTAAAGTAGATTTCAAAGCATGTAATTTTCATGTAGTAGTGTGTAAGATGTATGGGCAGGGTACAGAGTTCTCTCTATAACACATGGTTAAATGTGAAATATGACAATGCTATCCAGATGCAATGTAATGAACATTTCTGTTACAAGGACAGCCTGCAAGGATCTTGTTTGAAGAACAAAGTTCTCTTGGACTCCATTAGTTAGAGATTGCTAACTCCTGGCCTTGCATGGTATATTTGATGCTTTTGCATCTGCTGGTCAGTTAGTGTACCAGTTACTTCTGCTGTGGCACATGCCATAGCCAGCAAGATGCATAAAGCTGCCAGGTTAATAGTTTAAAGAATCAGTAGGAAATGTGAGAAACTATGGGTTAGCTATAAGAGAGATGCACGTGACAAATGGAAGCTTAATAGTCCTCCTGCAGAGCACAGAGAAAACCAAGTAAACACTCCTGCTGCATTTGTTTTATTATTTATGTTAAGGCATAAGTCTACAACTATCTACTTGTTTTGTTTGGTTATACCTCGGTGTTTTGCAAATGTACCCTCTCCATAGCAATGAATTTCAATAGCAATGGGTAAAAGAACACATGTTCCGTAAATAATTAAGTACTAAATTTCTATTTGTCAAAAGTAAAGATGGTGATTGTGTAAACTGAACAAAATGTTTGTTAACATTTACCATCCAACTGGAAGCCTTAGTAATATCACTGACCATGTGAAAACCAGAAGACTCAAACCTGCCCACAAAACAGGAGCATCTATTTCAAAAGTTAGCTGCAGAAGGTGATTTACATAGCACTCTGTGAAGCATGGCTTTTCAATTAGATCAAATGATGGGTCCTCCAAATTAATTCTATTCATTTTCAATTCCATGTTTTCCTGTGCATACACAAAGAGTGAAGTGATAGGTGGTAAAGGGTTGACTCCATTAGCAGAAAAAGATCTTTGCAAACAGTTAAATGATGCCAGTCTGATATTAGTGACATCAGATGCTTCAAACAGAAAATTGGTTAATTTCAGTAATGACTTAATTTTTTCATCCAATTTATGCAAAGTATGGTTTTGGGAAGTTCATTTTGTTAGAGGTGAAACATATGGATTTAATGGTAATACTGATTTGTAAATTCAGTTAGAAATCTAATATTGAAGATAATTTTTTTGTGATAATCCAAATACAAATTGAGATGGAATATAATTATCTTAGTAAAAGCAATGTTCTTACTAAATTAAGAAACCTATAAGGCAAAACTGTATTTGGAATTGGTTGTGGGGCACATATAATTCATCATTTCGTCTACACTGTGATAATCTATGAATTGAAATAGAAGCAATAGTTTTCAATATTTACAAATGTATATACATATATACATTTAGAGTAATTGAATTGCAAAGTTTTATGATAAATGTGATGTGGAGCATAGAACAGAAAATTTTAGCATGGCAGTACATGATCCTCTTTTTGTTTCCAGTCATCACTCAGATTTTTAAAATGTTTGAGCCTTTACAGAAGTACTTTGTTAATTAACTCAAGTGTTCTAGAGAGTATTGAATATTATTGTAAACAAGTCCTTTAAATTTAGGTTGCATTTTGTTTAAAATCATTTTGAAATCTTTAATTAAAGTACTCAAGGAATGAAGTACCAAAATTTTCAGCTTTTGAAGCTCTTAGCAAATTGTAATTATGGAAACAAAGCTTGTATATGAGAAGACATTGAAATTTATCATTTAACAGATTACATGATGAGAGCCCAAACTGTGTACAAGGTTTAATTTTGACATTTTATAACTGCACTTTGTAATATCTTAACTCGATGCATCTTATTTTTAACTAGAGAGTTTATAGTTTGTACTGGAATGGAATAAGCTTAAGAAGGCTTTGATTTTGTAGCATTTAAATATGGTGAACCATTCAGAAAAAACATAAACACAGGGAATTACTTTTAGAGACAGGGTCTTGCTATGTTGCCCAGGCTGGAGTGCAGTGGCTATTCACCAGTGCACAAGTAGCATGCTACAACCTCGAACTCCTAACCTCTAATGATCCTCCAATTCCAGCTTCCCTAGTAGCTGGAACTAGAGGCATGCACCACCATGCCCAGCTAATGAGTTTTATCACGTAAAAATATTTGTTGAAGGACCCAAAATGGAAGCAAAAAGACAGTACCCTTCAAAATGTTTATTCCAAAATATTTAAATAATTAGAATTGAGAATATTCTCTAATTAGCAGAATTTGCTTGAAATTGACCAGATACCTTAGCATCTGTAAAGAGAATATTTTTCTTTTTGTTCCCAAATTAAATCTTTTTTGGTATTTGTGCACATTTACGGGGTACATGAAAATTTTTTACAAGTATATAATGTGTAGTGATCAAGTCAGGATATTTAGGGTATCCATTGCCTGAGCACAATACATTTTTTTTGAATATAGTCATCCTACTCTGCTATCAAACATGGAATGGAATTTATCTTTTCTATCTTATTGTAATGTTTGTGCTCACCTAAAAAGAATATTTTCTTTTTTTTTTTTTTTTTTTGTTGCCCAGGCTGGAGTGCAGTGGCGTGATCTCGGCTCACTGCAGCCTCCACCTCCCGGGTTCAAGCGATTCTTCTGCTTCAGCCGTCTCCTGAGCAGCTGGGATTGCAAGTGCGCACCATCATGCCTGGCTAATTTTTGTATTTTTAATAGAGACGGGGTTTCTCCATGTTGGCCAGGCTCGTCTCGAACTCCTGACCTCAGGTGATCTGCCCACCTCGGCCTCCCAAAGTGCTGGGATTACAGGTCTGAGCCACTGCACCCAGCCTAAAGAGAATATTTTCTCAATTAAAAATACTATAGTTTTCAGAAAAGAATCAATTAAAGTGATGAGAAATTTCAAATATATTAACTACAAACTGCAACTTTGAAAAATATTGCAGGCAATTTTATTAAGTTCTACAGAGAAATGTCAGTAACATGGTATTAGAAATAAATACAGCTGATAAACAGATTAAAGTTTATGAATATACACCAAGAATAATTATTCTGCTTATGTAATTTTAATTTTGGAAAATCATTTTGAAAAGTTTGTTACATGAAATGTTATTTTTAAAAGAATTTCATATTTGAAAATAGTTTGAATATATAATTTTTAAATATTTTCAATGCAATTAGTCCAATTTTCTGATCAATAAATAACTATCTTTTAAAAGTATGTAACTTTATTGTTTTCATTTCAAAATGTTTCAGTTTGGAAATTATATGATCATCCTACATAACCAGGCAACACAAATCACATAAAAAATAGTATGCCCTCAGAGACACTGTGCTATCTTCTAACCAGGTTTCCTTCTGCGTGTACTTAAGTGTGTGTGATATCAATAATTCACGTGAAGGGCTTTATATTTGACTTGATGACCCAGAGTACTATTGAGCAAGAAATAGCATTGCCCTGGGTATGCTATTTGATCAGAATCTACCTTGTCTGTCATTCCTTCTTGTGTCCTTGCTCTCTGTTTTTCTGAACTTCTCTGACTATAAGGTTCTATCTGTTTTCTTTTCTTGCTTGTACTTTGTCAGAAAACTAATTTGCAGTCATTCATACTAGTATTTACTGAGTGAGGTGATTCTAACATCATGTAGAAACAGTTGAATCAAATCCTACCATACCATTGACTAACTGGGTAAACTTTGGTAAATCACTTAACATCTCTAAATGCGATGTTCTTATTTGTGAGACATGGATGATAATATCTGCCATGTACATTGTTGCAAATATTTTAAAAATAATATTTGTAAGCATTTAAAAATATTATATTTTAAGAAAATGTAATATTTTATATTATATTTTAAAATATAATATAATATAAATATATTTTAAAATATAATATAATATAAATATATTTTAAAATATATTTTAAAATATAATATAATATAAATATATTTTAAAATATAATATTTTAAAATATAATACAATATAAATATATTTTAAAATATATTTCAAAATATAATATAATATAAATATATTATATTTTAAAATATAATATTTAAAATATAATATAAATATATTATATTTTAAAATATAATATAAATATATTATATTTTAAAATATAATATAAATATATTATATTTTAAAATATAATATAAATATATTATATTTTAAAATATAATATAAATATATTTTGAAATATTATATTTTAAAATATAATATTTCAAAATATAATATAATATAAATATATTTTAAAATATAATATTTCTTAAAATATTATATTTTAAAATATAATATTTCTTAAAATATTATATTTTAAGAAATATAATATTTCTTAAAATATAATATTTCTTAAAATATTATATTTTAAGAAATATAATATTTCTTAAAATATAATATTTTAAGAAAATATAATATTTTTATACATTAAAATCATACAACTAATTGGATGTGTGTTCACTTTAAATTAAAGTTCACTAAGCTCATCTGGGCTTTGAGGGTGACTGGCCAACTGACTTTATTTCTCTGGTCAATTTGTCCTCCAGTTCTTTTCAATAATTCATGCATTCTCAACTCTCTTCTCAGATCTCTGCTGTTCTTCACCTCCTTTATTTTAACAGATGACAGTTTGCGCTTTGCAGAGAAAATAGAAGCCATCCCATCAACTTCCTGTCATATTTACAAGCTCACCGGCAACACATTAAATCCTCCCCCTTCTCGCTTACTACCATGGTTGGGGGAAGGGTAGTTCTCTTTCAATGAAAGGACAATCTCTCCACTTCTTTCTGCATCAGCTCCCTTCTCACTTTCCCAGAAACTTAATATGATCCAAAGATATCTCTCTCCATGCTGGATATCTTCTCTTTGTCCCAAAGCAATTCTCTATCCTTCTCCACTGTGCTCCATACCCAGGAATGGCTGATCTTAATAGACTATGTCAACGGTCCTTCTGACCCTCTGCCTTTGAGTTGGATTAGACCAAGGGGAGGCCCTAACAAGATATTAAGGGGGATCTTATGGTCTTTCGTGTTTTGGCTGACTTTCTCAACTGAAGTTGACATCACCTATTAGGCAGCCCTTTCCTATAGCTACTCTCTGTAATTAATGATAACTGTTCCCCCCTTACCCCCTAGAGCCTAATGGTAGTAATGTTTCTCTTGTTGTTGCTAAGCATGGGATGCATCAACATCCTTTGTTGATTTTCCTATCCCTTGCCGACAACTTTGTAAATATTCTGTTTATTAAACTCTTCTCATTTACCTAATTTAAGTGTGCCATATGTTTCATGACACCATCTTGAACACAGTTCAAGATGTGTCACCATCCTGAAAACACTTGTCCCTCAGTATCTATGGGGGAATGCTAAAATTCATGGATGCTCAAGTCCCTTATATAAAATGATATACTATTTGCATATAATCTATGCACATCCTCCAGTATACCCCAAATCATCTCTAGATTATATATTATACCTAATACAATATAAATTCTATATAATAATTGTTATACTGTATTGTTTAGAGAGTAATGACAAGAAGAAAAGATTGTACATGTTCATTACAGATGCAACCATCCTTTTTTTTCAAGTATTTTCTGACCCACGGTTGGCTAAATCCATGGATGTGGAAACCACGGATATGGAGGGCCGATTGTACAGTCCTTTATGTTCAAATTCATTCCTGAATACTTTCTATCCACATTTAAAACTATTCCAGTGAAACTTCTCTTGTTAAAGTTGCCAGTAACCATCATATTCCTAAAAACTATGGACAATTTGAAATCCTCATCTTGGTCTCTGTCACAATTTTGGCTGGTTCACATCTACACCCCTTTCTACATCTGGGGAGCCCACCTTTGAGAAGCTTCTGAGAGAGGTAGATATCTGCTCCAGCATAGATGCACAGACATAGAAAACAATAGATTTTTCAAACTCTATGTGGCAGATACCATACAGGCCCAAGACTCAAGTGTTCCTAACTGGGACTTCACCTCTGAAGTCAGTAACAAGTGGAAGCCATGACAGCTTAGACAGGGTTTCACAAACTGTCTGTGCTGAAGGGCTAGGATTAAAAAATTTCCAATCTTCTGAAGACATATACTTTTATAATAGGCAATAAAAAACAAATCATTAGAAAAATAACACATTAAAATGTCCTAAAACTAAAAACCCCAATTTTATATAATTGGGTTCTCAAGAGAGAAAATTACTCTGTCAAAGTACTATAAAATTTCTAAATATTTATTTTCAATTTCTGTGCTGGTTACATAGTAACATTTCAGATACCACCTGTGAGTGGCAGTGATTTATACTTCATTCTTGGAGGAAGATAGTGGTAGGAATATGATGCTCAGCAGCAGAGCAGTAGGAGAGGCATATTAACCAGATCTTTCCTGCCATTCACTTGGCACTTTCTGGCTGCTGAATCCCTCACCCCATTTGATTTTGTTCACTCTTCAAACTTGGCTCTCCAGCCTTTTTTTGTGGATTCTGTGAACCACTCAATATCTTTCCAATAAAAATATCTTTACTACTATGCACATTTTAACAATATTAATTCTTCCAATCTATGAGCAAGATATCTTTCCATTTTGTGTGTGTCTTCTTCAGTTCCTTCCATCAATGTTTTACAGTTTTCATTGTAGAGATCTTTCACTTCCTTGGTTAAATTTATTTCTAGATATTTTATTTTTTGTAACTATTATAAATGGAATTACTTTCTTGATATCATTTTTAGATACTTTGTTATTGGTGTATAAAAATGCTACTGAATTTTATACTTTGACTTTGCATCCTATAACTCTACTGAACTCATTTATTAGTTCTAACAGTTTTTTGGTGGTTTCCTACATACAAAATCAAGTCATTTGCAATCAGGAACAATTTGACTTCTTTCTTTCCTATTTGGATGGAGCACTAAATATGGAAAGGAAAGATCATTACCAGCCACTAAAAAAACACACTGAAGTACCCAGACCAGTGACACTATAAATCAACCACACAAACAAGTCTGCATAATAACCAGCAAACATCATGATGACAGGGTCAAATCCACACATATCAATAATACTAATCTTGAATGTAAATGGGCTAAATGCCCCAATAAAAAGGCAGAGTGGAAAGCTGGATAAAGAACCAATGCCCACTGGTATGCTGCCTTCAAGACACCCATCTCACATACAATGACACCCATGGGCTCCAAATAAAGAGATGGAGAATAATCTACCAAGCAAGTGGAAAACAGAAGCAGGGGTTGCAATCCTAATTTCAGACAAAAAAAGACTTTAAACCAACAAAGATTTTAAAAAAAGACAAAGAAGTTTATTACATAAAGGTAAAGGGTTCAATGCAACTTGGAGATATAACTATCATAAATATATATGCACTCAACACAGGGGAACCCAGATACATAAAGCAAGTTCTCAAAGACCTTCAAAGAGACAGACTCCTACACAATAATAGTGGGAGTCTTCAACACCCCACTGAAAGACAGATCATTGAGGCAGAAAATTAACAAAGGTATTCAGGACCTGAACTCAGCACTGGATCAAATGGACCTGATAGACATCTACAGAACCCTCCACCCCGAAACAACAGAATATACATTCTGCTCAATCCACATGGCATGTAACTCTAAAATTGACCACACAATTGGGCATAAAACAACCCTTAGCACATGCAGAAGAACTGAAATCATACCAACCACTTGGACCACGACACAATAAAATTAGAAATTAAATATAAAGAATTGCTCAAAACCAGACAATTACATGGAAATTGAATAACGTGCTCCTGAATGACTTTGGGGTAAATAATGAAATCAAGGTGGAAATCAAGAAGTCATTTGAAACTAATGAAAACTAAGATACAACATACCAGAATCTCTGGGCCACAGCCAAGTCAGTGTTAAAAGGGAAATTTATAGCACTAAAGGCTCACATCAAAAACCATGAGACATAAAAAATAAATAAAAATAAATAAATTCCTGAATACATATACCCTCCCAAGATTGAATCAGGAAGAAATTGAATCCCTGAACAGACCAATAACAAACTGCAAAATTGAATCAGTAATAAATAGCCTATCAAAGCCCAGGGCCAGACAATTCAGCCCAGGACAGCTGAATTTTACCAGAGGTACAAAGAAGAGTTGGTACCATTTCTACTGAAACTATTCCAAAAGACTGAGAAGGAGGGACTCCTTTCTAATTCATTCTTTGAGGCCAGGATCATTTGACTACAAAAATCTGGCAGAGACACAATGGAAAAAGAAAACATCAGGTCAATTTCCTTGATGAACATCAATGCAAAAATCCTCAACAAAATACTGGCAAACTGAATTCAGCAGCACATCAAAAAGCTTATCCACCATGAACAATTAGGCTTTATCCTTGGGATGCAAGGTTAGTTTAATGTACACAAAGCAATAAATGTAATTCATCACATAAACACAATTAAAGACAAAAACCACATGATTATCTCAATAGATACAGAAAATGCTTTTGAAAAAGTTCAACACCCCCTCATGTGAAAAACTCTCAATAAACAAGGTATTGAAGAAACACATCTCAACATAATAAGAGCCCACATATGACAAACCCACAGCCAACATCATACTGAATGGGCGAAAGCTGGAAGCATTCCTTTTGAAAACCTGCACAAGACAAGGATGCCCTCTCTCACCACCTCTATTCAACACAGTATTGGAAGTCCTGGCCAGAGCAATCAGCCAAGAGAAAGAAATAAAGGGCATCCAAATAGGAAGAGAGGAAGTCAAACTATCCCTGTTTCCAGACAACATGATCCTGTATCTAAGAAATCCCATTGTTTTGGCCCAAAAGCTCCTTAAACTGATAACTTCAGCAAAGTCTCAGGATACAAAATCAGTGTGCAAAAATCACTAGCATTTCTATACACCAACAGCAGTCAAGCTGAGAGCCAAATCAGGAATGAAATCTCATTCACAAAATTCTCAATTGCCGAAAACAGAATAAAATGCCTAAGAATACAGCTAACCAGGGAAGTGAAAGATCTCTACAAGGAGAACAATAAAATACTGCTGAAATAAATCAGAGATGACACAAACAAATGAAAAAACATTCCATGCTCATGGATAGGAAACATCAATATTGAGCTGGGCATGGTGGCTCATGCCTGTAATCCCAGCACTTTGGGAGGCCAAGGTGGGTGGATCACCTGAGGTCGGGAGTTCGATACCAGCCTGGCCAACATGGTGAAACCCCGTCACTACTAAAAATACAAAAATTAGCTGGGCGTGGTCACCCACGTCTGTAATCTCAGCTATTTGGGAGGCTGAGGAACGAGAATTGCTTGAACCTGGGAGGCGGAGGTTGCAGTGAGCTGAGATTGCGCCATTGAACTCCAACCTGGGAGAGAGTGAGACTCCATCTCAAAACAAAACAAACAAACAACAACAAAAAAACACACACAAAAATCAATGTTGTTAAAATGGCCATACTGCCCAAAGCAATTTATAGATTCAATGCTATTTCTATCAAACTACCAATAACATTCTTCACTGAACTAGAAAAAATATATGGAATGACAACAAAAAAGAGCCCAAATAGCCAAGGCAATCCTAAGCAAAAGAAAAAAAAAACACAAAGCTGGAGGTGTCACGCTACCAAACATCAAACTATACCACAGGGTTACAGTAACTGAAAGAGTATGGTACTGGTACAAAAACAGACAGAGCAGTGAAACAGAATAGAGAGCCCAGAAATAAGGCTGCGCAACATCTACAACCATCTGACCTTTGACAAAGCGGACAAAAACAAGTAATGGAGAAAGGATTCCCTATTCAATAAATGGTGCTGGTGTAAGTGCCTAGCCATATGCAAAAGATTGAAACTGGACCCCTTCCTTACACCATATACAAAAATCAACTCAAGGTGGATTAACAACTTACACGTAACACCCAAAAGTATAAAAACCCTGGAAGACAACCTAGGCAATACCATTGTGGACATAGGAACAGGCAAAGATTTCATGACAAAGATGCCAAAAGCAATTGCAACAAAAGGAAGAATTGAGAAATAGGATCTAATTAAACTTAAGAGCTTCTGCACAGCAAAAGAAACAATTAACAGACTAAACAGACAACCTACAGGATGGGAGAAAATTTTTGCAAGCTATGCATCTGACAAAGGTCTGATATCCAGCATCTATAAGGAACTTAAATTTACAAGAAGAAAACAAACAACCCCATTAAAAAAGTGGGCAAAGGAGATGAACAGACAATTTTGAAAAGACATACATGTGGCCAAAACAAGCATATGGAAAAAAGCTCAACATTACTGATCATTAGAGAAATGCAAATCAAGACCACAATGAGACAGCTTCTCACACCAGTCAGAATGGCTATTATTAAATAGTCAAAAAATAACAGATGCTGGCAAGATCTTGGAGAAAAGGGAGTGCTTAAACACTGTTGGTGGAAGTGTAAATTAGTTTAACCATTGTGGAAGACAGTGTAGTAATTCCTTGAAGGCCTAAAAACAGAACTACCATTCAACTCAGCAATCCCATTACTGGGTATGCACCCAAAGGCATACAAATTGCTCTCTCATAAAGGCACAGGCGCACATATGTTTATTGCAGCACTATTCACAATAGCAGAGACATGGAATCAACCTAAACACCCATCCATGGTAGACTGAGTAAAGAAAATGTGGCACATATGCACCATGGAATACTATGCAGCCATAAAGAATGAGATCATGTTCTTCACACGAACATGAATGGAGCTGGAGACCATTATCCTCAGCAAACTAACACAGAAACAGAAAACCAAATATTGCATGCTCTTGCTTATAAGTGGGAGCTGAATGATGAAAACACATAGACACCTAGAGAGGAACAATAGACATTGGAACCTATCAGAAAGTGGAGGATGGGAAGAGGGAGAGGATCAGGAAAAATCCTCATATGCTTAATACTTAGGTGATGAAATAATCTGTACAACAAACTCCCATGGTAGAAGTTTACCTATATAACAAACGTGCACATATAACCTTGAACTTAAAATAAAATTTTAAAAAATACAACTATCATATAATCTAGTAATCCCACTGCTGTGTATATATCCAAAGGAAATGAAATCAATATGTCAAAAAATATCTTCGCTCCTATGTTTATTGTAGCAGTATTGTCAGTAGCCAAGATGTAGAATCAAACTAAATGTCCATCAGTAAATAAATGGATAAAGAAAATGTGGTATATGTATAGAATGGAATACTAATCAGCCATAGAAAATGATAAAATAATCTCACTCATATATGGAGCCAGAAAGTTGTTCTCATAGAAGTAGAGAATAGAATAGTAGTTACCAGAAAATGGAGAGGGTGGGGAAAATAAGGGGAGGGTGTGAGGTTGGTCAATGGGGAGGAATAAGTTCTGGTGTTCTATTGTAGAGCAGGATGGTTAGAGTTAACAAAAATGTATATTTCAAAATAGCTAGAAGGAAGTTTTTGGATGTTCTTATTACAAAGAAGTGATAAATGCTTTAGGTGATGGATATGTTAATTACCCTGATTTGATCATTACACAATGTATACATATATCAAAACATAACATTGCACCCCATAAATATGTATAATTTTTTAAAAGTTTAAAATGTTTCTACTAAGATTACTCACAACTGTTGTTGATAATCTGTGGCCAAGAGCCCTGACAAGCCCAAATACTTATCTGCAAGATTTCCAACAGGATTATGTGAGCTAATGGGAATAAAGTACTTGTATAAAGCCTAGATCTCAATAGTAGCTCATTAAGTAATGTGGTGGGCAGACCTCATGGTGACCCCCAATGATTTCCACCTCCTGGGATTCATGCCTTTTTGTAGTCACCTTTTTTTGAGTGCCAACAGAACCTATTACTTGCTTCTAATCTATACATTATGGCAAAGATGGTGGAATGTCACTCCCATGAGTACATTATGTTATGTAGGATTTTCCTTGCTGGTTTGATAAAGTAAATGGTCATATGAGAAGTACAGGTAGCCAGGAATTTGGAGAGGGGTGTGCCTCTAGGACCCAAGGGCAGCCTCTAGCCAGTAGTCATTAAAAAGCAGAGGCCGTCAATCCTATAGCCAGAAGGAAATAAATTCTGCCCAAAATCTGAGGGACTTTGGAAGTGGATTTTTCTCCAGTGGAGCCTCTGATGAGAACTCATACCTGGCCAAGACCTTTATGCAGCCAGTGAGAGACATGAAGCAGTGTGCTCAGCTAAACTGTGCCTAGACTTTTTATCTATGAAAACTTGAGATAAAGAATGTGTGTTCTTTAAGCTGTTAAGTTTGTGGTAATTTGTTATGCAGCAATAGAGAACTAATACTGGTTGCAACAATTTTTATTACAATTTCTTAAAGAAATAATTGTGAATATTAGCCCTAGTAACTATAGGGTACTTGACTAAAAATAAATACCACCTTCCCAGCCACCCAGTACAAAATCTTGAAAAAAAGTCAGAGTATGAATTGATACCTTTCAAAGACATAGTGAAAACTTCAATCCAATGATGAAATTTATCTGGAGTCTCCACTTAAAATTTTTAAAAAAATAAATGGAACTTGATGGTTGGGTGCAGTGGCCCAGCATTTTGGGAGACTGAGGCAAGAAAATCGCTTGAGGCCAGGAGTTCGAGACCAGCCTTACCAACATAGTGAGACCCCCCTCATCTCTAAACATATTTAAAAAGTAAAAAAATTTAAAATGAAAAAAAAAATGGAACTTGGTATAAGTGCTCAAGAAGGTTGTTTTGATGTCTGCTGAAGCTGAACATATGCCTACCCTATGATCTTACAATTCCATTCTTGGTTATACATTCTGAAAAAAATGACTGCTTACTTCTATCAAAAGGCACGTAAAAGAATATTTACAACAGCACTATTATTAATAACTTTAAACTGGAAACTGCTTAAATGGCTATCAACAGCAGAATAAATTGTGGTGTATTTTCACAATGGAATACTAGACAGCAGCGAGAATGAATGACCTTCAACTGAACAGAGCAATAAATGGATAAACAAATAAGTGGATTTTACAAGGATAATACTGAGCTAAAAAAGCCAAATACTAAACACATTGTATAGCTCCATTTACATAAAGTTAAATGAAGAGAGAATGGTTACCCCTAGAGGAGTAGCATCTGGAAGAGGCACAAGAGTGGGTTCTGGGATGTTGGTGATGCTGTACTTTTTGATCTGGGTGTTGGTTCCATGTGAGGCAGGAAAATAGGGTTTGGAGACAGGGAACCTAAGGCCAATTCACACTTCAGCTATGACATGAAATATCCTCTACATAGGGTGTACATTGAGTAAATGACTGTATAACTTCACTTAATGCTCTCTATTTGCATAGGGTGTACACCAAGTAACCAATGGAATTCTCTAGAGGGTATTTAAACTCCCCAAAATTCTGTAATTGGGCCCTTGAGCCCCTATGCTTGGGCCCACTCCCACACTGTGGAGTGTACTTTCATTTTCAATAAATCCCTTCATTCCTTCCTTGCTTTGTTTGTGCATTTTGCCCAATTCTTTGTTCAAGATGCCAAGAACCTGGACACCCTCCATCAGTAACATATTTTGGAGAGCCAGCCAGGAGAAATTCTAGAAGATAGGCCCAAAGTTTGGGATTTATTTTTCATCTTTCTCCTTTTCCTTTCTGCTCAATACAGGGGACTCTTTCTCTCTTTTCCTTTTCAACTCGGGACCCTTGGTGGGCAGCGCCTAAACACAGAAGCAGCTACAGATTTTTGCCAGTAACACATGGATGTACGAAGTATTTTTAAAAATCCATCAAACTGTATTCTTATGATATCTGTGCATTTCTGTGTGCATGCTATATCTCAGTAGAGACTTAAAAATGAATGTGAAGGTTGAATTCCACTCTGAAATGTATGCAGATTTGTTTAAGTATACAGAGAATATGTTTCTCCTCAAATCTTCAAGTAAAACAGATTCTCAAGGGAGATGTATCACCTTATTCTGTGGTTTTGCATCAGCTGTGGCTTACTTCCAGGGCTCCACATATTCTGGCTGGGAAGCAAAACCTTGATCCTAAGGGATAAAGCTTTAATGTTGGAATTAGGAATGCTACAGACTGCGCCAGAGATGTCAAGACTCATTTCTGGTCTTCACTCTTAAGCCGTATTACAGAGTTGACTGATGACCATCTCCACTCTCCTGGGATCAGATTTGCCTTGTTTATTGCACACATGCTGGTCTCTGATAGATGTAATTGGTCTGACTTATTGATATCAACTCTCTTCCAGTTTAAGCCGTGCTAGTCCTTCATGCAATGAAGAGCTGTGACAGAATCATGATCACTTTTGGATACAAACGCCAAGAAAGTGGTGTGGGAAGGTTTTAGTAGCCCAGTCCAAAGGGGTCAAGCCACCTGATTTATCCATTAGCTCTTTGCTTCTTAAACATCTGCTCTATTCTAGGCTCTGTGGTCTCCACACCTGTTTGTGTGTGTGTGTGTGTGTGTGTGCGTGTGTGTATCATTGTTGAGCTGCAAAGAAGTAAAAATATTTCTGGGCCAGAAGAAAAGTTATTGAATTAAAGAAAGCATCAAAGTTTAGTAATGGCAATTGAAGTCATTTCTTTATGTCTTGAATTGAATGAAGTGGAGTATTTGGTGGGCATTTGCTTGTATTTCTATAAATGCAAATATATTTAAGTAATCTTTTATACTCCCTACACTGGTGTGCAAAATGTTGGAGGGTAGAATTCTCTTCTTAATCATCTGCGAATTTTAAGAGCTAAGCAAGAATGAGATACATAGTTGGCTAAAGGCAGTTTCAGAATTTTTGCATAGAAGGGAGGTTTAGTTGCAGCTGAAGTGGGGTGAGAGGAGGTTAGGAAACTTGCCTTGAATTTGTGTTTGCTTAGTAACAGATTTTACTTAAACTTTATGTTAATTTGGGATGATTTTGGTGGGTACTGATAGAAATGATAGGGCAGGTCCCATCACCTGGCCAAAACTACCCCTTAGTGGAACCAGTAAAATAAGCAAATAATTGAGATGGTCTCTATTTCAGTAATACCACTTTGGAGCTATTCTACAAACATGCCTTCCAGGATCTTGCTGCCTTCTGGGAAAGATATTGGCATCAACAATTACAATAACAGACCTCAAATAAAAGTGAAGCATTGGTCTGGGTCCAGTTACAGATCATGAAAAGTATTCTAGTTAGTTTAAGAATAAAAGGACTTAGGAAATTTATAAAATACTTGTAAGGGTTGGAGGAGCAGACTCTAAGCTGAACTTCCAGGAATGATGCTCAGCATACCACATAACTGGCCCACCAAGGGAGGTGCTACCTTTACTGGAGAATGATTAGAAGCTGGGGAATCAGGACGCTATTGGCCTATCTCTTGACTGCAGGGCCACACCACGTCAGCTGCCTCCTGGGGATGAGAAAGCCACTGCCATAACTCTTGGCTTTAGGGCACAGTGCCTCATATGTGATTCATGCCAACAAAAGGAGGGTCTGTACCCTGCCTCTACCCCCAGAATAGGAGCCAGTCACTGGAACCTCTGCTACCACTACCACAGAAAGATCAACTTCCTCTACTGCTGTAGTTTCCAAGAGAAGTGTAATCATCCTTTTATTTCTGCCTTCCATACCCCACGGAGGTTCATCTAGTTGGCAGAAGGCAGGTGACAAGAAGAACATGAGCTCTAAGACGGAATAGGAAAGGTAGTCTTTAGCTTTCTACCCTCTAGCTCTGAGTAAGTCATGTTATAAGGCATTGGTTCTCAAACCTGAACCTGCATCAGAAGCACCTGGGGGTATGTTAAGACATAAATTTTGGGGCCCCACATTTAGAATTTGTGATTCAGTAGGTCTGGGATGGGGGCCCCCCAGAGAATTTGCATTTCTATCAAGTTCCCAGGTGATGATGATGTTGCTAGTCAGAGACCATACTTTGAGAACCACTGATCTAAGGGACTTGGAATAGATTTGAGAAAGCTAATCTGCAAAGTATGTTAAAACATGCATAAGAATCACCAGTGTAGGGTTTGTTACACTAACAGATTTTCCAAAACACCCATTGACTAGGTCTATGGTAGAAGCCAGAGACATGCACTTTTAACCAGTTCTCCCGGATAGTTTTATTTTGGTAGTCCATGGGAACAATTTGAGAAATATTATATTGAAGCAGTGATTCTCACCTTTGCCTGCATATTACATTGCTCCAAACAATGGTAAAAATTACTGATGCCTTGGTCCCATCCTCTGCATTCTGATTTGTTGAATGGACATCCACCAGAGCTCTGAGTGAATCTCATATGCAGCCAAGAGTGGGATGCACTGGCCTAGAAGGACCTGTTGATTGAGAATGCTGATAGGTTACCTCAAGTTGGTGAGCTAAAGTGTATCTTTTCTAAGGCTAGTCATATTGGAGGCCACTTTTAGAGGCTTAGATGGTTTGAAGTAATTTACCTACATGGATTTCACTGCACAAAGAAGCATAAAGAGAGATGGGCTAATCTTTACATTGCCATATTTTTAGTAATAGAAATGTATTTTCACTGTCCTGGGAAGCCATTTGAATCTTGGGACTTCCAGAGCCTTTATAAGTCCATCGGTTTATTCAATCATTCGAAATCCTTCAAAGTCTGCTTAGCACAGAAAAATTTCTTCAAAGAGTCTATAACTTTAGATAAATGAACATATTATTAAAAGAACTTACGAGTCTATAATATAGATCATGAATGAAAAGACAAAAGGCAAATAGAAGGAGGCAAGAATATCTACATCCATATTAATCTTAGATGAAGCTTCAACTCATGATTACAGCTTTATCCAGGATATTCTAGAAAGAGTGAATAAAAATGTGGCCCTTCCTGAAAGATTAATCTTTTCTAAGCTTGTGTTTGAACTGTAAATTCTCCTAGAGTAGGGATTGAATTTATCTTTTACTTTACATTGATCTATTATTCAATAGGGAGCTGGATATCTAAGTAGAAGAGAAAAAGGGAGCAACCCCTTTTTTGAGTGACTTATCTATTTCTAAAAAGAAGGAAAAAATGCTGGTATTGAATTGGGCTGGGTACTCCCATTCTGTTAATATGCCATCACCACTCTAGGGTATAAAGAGTGAGAAATTTCTGCTTCTGAGATTATGGCCTCTTGATTCTCATTTTCTCTCTGGCTTCTTCAACACTACCTCTTTTCCAGGCAAACTAATACATGAACAATCTAAGAAATGTGCTGCATAACTGAAGTGTAACTGCAAATTTTAGATCCCAGGGGAAAGAGATTGAGAGTGAAAGAGAGAGTGTATGGTGTATGAGAGAGAGAACTGATTCATCAATCATATTTTGGGTGGAGAGGTGAATAAGTAAATATTTAACCTTTAAACATAAGCACTTTGGTATTTGAATCACTTGAGAAATGGAAATCTTTCCAAAACATGACATGCCTGTCTCTACTTTCTTGGGCCAATGATACTCATTTCCAAACATTCTCTTACCCATGAAACTTATTCATTCATTCATTTTTTCATCTATCCAGCAAATATTAATTTGGCATCTCCTGTATGCCAAGCACTGTGCTCAGCCCTGGGGATGTAAAGATACAGAAGATGTAGCCCCTGTCTTCTCCTGCACTTTGAGCATAGTAGATGTGGCTGTAGATATACTGTTGGGTGAGACTAAGAGGGAGTTGATTCTAACTTGGCTCACAATGGCCTTGCATAAGAAAGTCAACGAAGTCAGCTTTTGTTTTGGTCATTTGCTCTCTACTCATAATGAATGACTCAATAAAATATGCCCAGTTATATGACCATCTAGGCAATGTGACATGACAGTTTGTCTACAAATTAAAGAAATATACCAAAGACTGAAGCAACTTTTCTCAAAGTATTCTCACAAGGGTAAAGAGACTTTTCTTTTTTTCTTTGTGGTTAAAGGGTCACCTTGGGTGGGCCAACTGAATGGCTTTTGGAGGGAATATGATGGGAGCTGGGCTCAGTTGAGTCAACTCATTCCAAGTCAAGACTCTGTGCCTTTAGGCCCAGGGATGTATAAATTGGCTTATGTTCCTGAAATCCCCTATTTAGCATGTCTCTAACTTGATATCCTTAGAGAAGAGGAGTATATGGCTGGATCTAGAGTTGAACAAACCCCATGAGACTGACTACCATTAACCCAAGTTGCAGGAGGCTGGTACACAAACCAGAACACTAATATGTAATGCTATAATGAGAAACTTAGGTTTTGCTTTTTTCACTAGTTAATAAATTCTGTCTGGGTGAGAAGTTCCAGCAGAAGCCCTGGTGTGACCAGAAGGCTGCTCATGGGCAAAGAAACAGAGAGGAGGTGGCTGGATGATTTTAATATCAACTAGCTTCAGTTTCTATAGCTAAATGCAGCAACCTCCAGCCCAGAGACTACCTGCTGCAAGGTCTGGTAAGCTATGTTCATGTGCAAGGGTCCCTTTTCTCCCTTGACAATGCTGAGTAGACACTGCCAATTTTGATCCTGACCCTCCTTTTTGATTCTGTGTTTCCATAATCAACCCCCTTTGTGTGGATACCACATTTCCTTTGGCTATTGCCAACCCTAGTATAACTGAGATTTTTTTCCTGTTTGGAAATTAACCTTTGAAAAAGCATGCTGTATTAATTTCATCTGTCAAAATCTCAGAGTTCTTTTGGTAGCTTTTTCCTGTAGTCCCATGTTCTTGGTATCCCATGTTCTGTTAGCTCAGTGAGACAGCTTGTCATCTGATAACAAAGCAGCTTTGCACCTCATTTAAATGTATAATTCTGAAATAATCTACTTCTGAAAACGTTTTTGAGGTCCCCCAAAATGATCAAAATAGCTGTAAAAGCAGCCTACCTATCTCTTAAAAAACTTTGAGGGCTCAAAGTAAATGTGCAATGACTGGGGTTCCAGGGTATTAAAATCTTCCAATTTTATGAGAACTTTCAGTTTTACCAGAAGCATTAAATCCACATATCTTTTCATCTTTGACAGCTTGGCACCATGGATTCACTGGACCCAGCTAGGGTAGAAGTAGACTGATACAACCAAAAAGAACCAGTTTGAGCATCATTATAAAACTCTCCAGGAGATAAAATATGCTCAGAAACAGATATTCTGTAGCATTCACAAAAAATATTCTGTAATAATAATTTGAAGACCTTTCTACAGGCTGAAATAGCTTTCTAAGGACATCTATATGTGAAACATCAACACCATATACCTGAAGAATGCAGAGCTCAGGAAATTGGCAGTGCCATCTTTTAAAAACAAGTAATTTACTTGGGCATAATTCCTATACCATGAAATTCACACTTTTGAATTGTATAATTCAGCGGTTTTTATTATGTTCACAGGGTTGTGTAATCATCACCACTGTCTAATTTTAGAGCATTTTCATCACCCCCCCAAAAGAACTTGGTATCCACTAGCAGTCACTCCCCATTCTCCCTTTCCCCAGGCCCTGGCAACCACTAATCTGCTTTCTGTCTATGGATTAACTTGCTGTGGACATTTTATATAAATGAAATCCTACAATGTGTGCCTGTTCTGTCTGGTTTCTTTAAGTTACCATGATGTTTTCATAGTTCATCCAATGTTGTAGTATGTATCAATATGTATCAATACTTCATTCCTTTTTATGGCTGAATAATATTTCATTGAATGGATATACCACATTTTGTTTATCCATACGTCACTGGATGGACATTTAGATTGTTTCCATCTTTTGGCTATTGTGAATAATGCTGCTATGAACAATTGTGTATGTGTTTCTGTGTGAACTTATGTTTTTATTTCTCTCAGGTATATACTTGGGAGTGGAATTACTGGATCAAATGTTATCTCTGTGTTTAACCTTTTGAAGAACTGCCAAACTGTTTTCCAAAGGGAGTGCACCACTTTACATTCCCACCAGCATGAATGAGGGTTTCAATTTCCCCATATCCTTAACAATATTTGCTGTTTTTATTTTATTTCATTTTATTTTAAAAAACTTATAGCCCTCTTGGTGGCTATGCCGTGTTATCTTTTGCCTTTTTAATCACATTAAGTAGAGGAGAACTGTAGTGGATGCAGTTGGTACCCTACCTAAATCTCCTTTGAACTCCTTCCAAACTTATCCCCTTAGCTGTTGACAAATCACTGGTGCCACCTTCTCTGGAGATTTGTCCCTGAAAACCTCTGCCAATGAATGACCAACAAGGGGATACAAAAGGCAGCCCCCATAAGTCAAGGTGGGACTAATTCTGTGGTACCACCTTGTTCCAGAGCTTCCCCTTGTGACCAGATCAAAACTAGTCTCTAGCTGAGACCACATCCTTGCTTAACTCCTCTGACTTCCTGCTCAATTCTACTTTCCTCCTTCCCCTTCTTCCAGGAGCACTCCCCCAACAAATCATTTACACAACAACTCCTTCTTCTTTCTGGCTCTGCTTCCTAAGATGGGAGCTTTAAGCTATTTAAATAAATTAATTTACATATAGACTATGATCAGTTAACATATTCTTTAAATTGTATGTGTATTTCTTTAGAGTTTTTTCAGTTACTGCTGGTTGTTAGTTATTCCCTCCACCATCAAACACATAATGGAGGGGTTTAATGCCTATGATTTGAAGGGCTAGAGGTTATAGGTGGCTGATTTTCTCCAGATGAAGAAGTTGTGGACATTCTTCTTTCCCATTTTAGGTTGTCTGCCTCTATCTGTCCCTGCTGTTTCTACTCTCCATAGTTATTGTTGCTGAGCATTCCTTCTCAGAACATTGCCTATCTCCTCATTCCACCATCTTCTCTTTTTTTATTGCTTGGCCTCCAAAGCCAGTATCACTGATGTTGAGTACGGGGACATGATTAGAATTATCATGGGGAAATAGACCAATTTCAGCATACTAAGGCTCTCACTCAGATGGAATGTAAACTATTAGGCATTTGTCCAAGTGGTTTCAAAGGAGCAGTGCCTCATCTATGCCAGGCGCTTGGAAAACACTCTGCATATCTCTTTTAAAATGAGCAGATGGAGAGGGGCCTATAGCCACCCTGAAACAGCTGAAAAACTAGCTTTTTGCTCATAAGTGTCTCCAAAGACCTAGGCTGCATCAATGTGATGCAAATTGGCAACAGGGCCGCTACTTCACCATAAATGCAGGGTAATCCTCTGCACTGAGGGGACGTCACTCTGGTTCCATGGTGTGTCCCACGGTTTGGTTACTGGGCTCCCAGGTACCAGTGGGGCAGGCTTGACAGCTGCTCAGTCAGCATGGTTCCTTGGTGCTAGGCTGGTGGCAACATTTCCTCAAAGCACATTCCAACAGGTCCCCTTACCAGCTTGTCATGAGATAAGACTTTTCCATTGCTTGGTGGATAGCTCTGCTGGCTTGTGTTCAGGTGCTGGCCTCCCTTGCTGTTAAAGATTTTGCACAAGGTAGTCCTCACCATTTTAAAGAAACCTTCCTTTTTTTCCTCTCTCCTCCCTTCAAGCTTTGTCCAGAGAGAAGGATCTGCTGAATTTGTCACTGCTCTTTGACACTGATTTAGACTGTATATGGTCTTACATAGCTGGAGTAGAAACAGGAGGTAGGATTTTCCCGGTTCAGACCTCGAGGCTCAGGGACTCTTGGTCTGTCCCTCTCCTATATCTAGAGACAGTCGTTTAGGTCTCAGCATGGACCTGCACAGAAAGCAGTGAAAAACAAGCTTCTTTTGCTCCTCTGTAGTTTAAGAGTCAAAGATCTCAAGCGACATTCTTGAAAAGGATTCCCCAGTCAGATGCCCAGGGAATGTAGCATCTGGATGATTGCCACAGCTTGCAGGGTAGCACCTAAGGCTGCGCTCTTGGGGTGGGTAGTGTGTGCCTTGGGGCCTATGTGAAAGGCCTGGCTATGGGGGTCCTCGTGTTTCAAAAGCACTCAGGGTAGATAAACAGTAACTGTGTGATCTTTATTGTTACATCAAGGAATTCACTTGAGAAAATTCGGCAGGAATAGAGTTGGCTGAGGACAGAATTTTTGAAACCCTTTTCTTGTTTTCACTGAGCAAAGTCCCAGTTGCAGCAATAGTTTCTGTTATTTGCACTTGAGCTTGGGAGGAGTAGAAGACACTTTGCTAACATTCCAAAAGCCTCAGACAATGTTGGTGAGGGAGAGAGGATGAGGGGCTGTGTGGCGTTGATTTCTTGCAGAAAATGAAATCATAAGAGAGACATACAGAAAGGGCCCTGTGAGAAGAATGCATAGAGGAGATTCTACATGAGTAGTTCCTGCAGCTAGTGCAGCTGAGTGCAGAGGAAAGTCACTTTTCCAAAGGCCCTCATGCTATAGTTGGGGTTACAGGTTCTACGGGAGAGAACCCACAGCCTTCCCAAATGTCTTCTCCTTCTCCTCCTTTGGTTTTTAAGTATCTCTTTATCCCCAAGACTTTGTCTGGAAGATCGACAAATCAACAGAAAAGTTACAAAAGCAGTATAATGAACAATTAGATAGGCACCTTCAATTAGATTTACCAATTGTTAGTATTTTGTGACATTTGCTGAAAGTTAGTTGGAGATACTGTATCACTTTTCTTGCAAATACTTCAGATGGCATTACCTAAGAACAAGGACATTTTCCTACATGCTCTCTACACAATTATCAGACTCAAAAAATTTAGCATTAATACAATTCTGTTATATATATAGATACATAGTTGATGCTATGGGTTGAATTGCATCTCCTACTCCCACCCAAAAGAAGATATGTTGGAGTTCTAACCCTCAGAATGAGACCTTATTTGGAAACGGGATCACTGCAGATGGAATTAGTTAGGATGAGGTCATACTGGGCCCCTAATCCAATATGACTAGTTTTCTTATAAGAAGACAGCCACATAAAGACAGAGACACACAGGGAGAACGCCATCTGACCAAGGAGGCAGAGACTGGAGTGATGTAGCTGCAAGCCAAGGAATGTCAAGGATTGCTGGCCAACTACCAGAGGCTAGGAAGAGGTAAGGAAGAATTCAAAGAAGAGAACATGGCCCTGCCAACATCTTGATTTTGGACTTCTTCCAACCAGAACTGGGAGACGAGAAATTTTTGCCATTTTAAGTCACTCAGTTTGTGGTACAGTATTTTTTTTTTTTTTACAGCAGTCCTAGGAAACTAATACAGTCCACGATTGCCATAGTTTGTATGTTTGTCCCTGCAAACCTCAGAGTAAAATTTGATGACCAATATTGGCAGTGGGGCCTAATGGGAGTTGTTTGAGTCATGGAGGTGGATCCTCATGAACGGATTAATGCCCTTGGTTGGAGGGATGAGAGTTCTCACTTTTATTAGTTCTAATGAGAGCTGGTTGTTAACAAGAACCTGACACATCCTCTCACTCTCTCTTGCTTCCTCCCTCCTTTTTAAAACTTTTAATTTTTAATTTTTGTGGGTACATAGTAGGTGTATATATTTATGGGTTATATGAGATATTTAGATACAGGCATGTGAAGCATAATAATCAAATCAGGGCAAATAAGGTACCCATCACTTGAAGCATTTATCTTTTGTGTTTGAAACAATCCCATTATTTACTTTCAGTTATTTTAAAACATACAAATAAATTATTTGTTACTATAGTCACCCTATTGTCTTAGCAAATACTAGATTTATTAATTTTTCTATTTTTCTGTACCCATTAACTACCCCTCATCCCTCCCCATCCCCCATCTACGCTTCTCAGCCTCTGGTAGCCATCCTTCTACTCTCTATCTCCAGGGGTTCAATTGCTTTAATTTTTGGCTCCCACAGATTAGTGAGAAAATGCAATGATTGTCTTTCTGTGCCTGGCTCATTTCATTTAACGTAATGAACTCCAGTCCCACCCATATTGTTGCCAATGACAGAATCTCATTCTTTTTATGGCTGAATAATCTACATTGTGTATATCTGCCACATTTTCATTATCCATTCATCTATTGATGGGCATTAAGTTTGCTCCCAAATCTTGTCTATTGTGAAGAGTGCTGCAATAAGCATGGCAGTGCGGATATTTCTCCAACATACTGGTTTCCTTTCTTTTGGATATATATCTAGGAGTGCTGGATTATATGGTAGCTCTATACTTAGCTTTTTAAGGAACCTCCAAACTGCTCTCCATAGTGGTTGAACTAATTTACATTCCCACCAACAGTGTACAAGGGTTCCCTTTTTGCTGCATTCTCACCATTTTTTTTGCCTGTGTTTTGGATAAAAGCCATTTTAACTGGAGTGAGACGGTATCTCATTGTAGTTTTAATCTGCATTTCTCTGATGATCAGTGATGTTGAGTGCCTTTTCATATGCCTGATTGCCATCTGTATGTCTTCTTTTGAGAAATGTCTATTCAAATCTTTGGCCCACCTTTAAATTGTATTATTAGGTTTTACCTATAGAGTTGTTTGAACTCCATAAATATTCTGATTATCAATCCCTTGTCAGATGGGTAGTTTGCAAATATTTTCTACCATTCTGTGGGTTGTTCCTTCACTTTGTTGATTATATCCTTTGCTGTGCAGAAGGCTTTTGGCTTGATGTGATCCCAATTTGTCCATTTTTGCTTTGGTTTTCTATGCCTGTGGGTTATTGCTCAACATATCTTTGCCCAGTCCAAAGTCCTGGAGGGTTTCCCCAATGTTTTCTTGTAGTAGTTTCATAGTTTGACATCTTAGATTTAAGTCTTTAATCCATCTTGACTTGATTTTTGTATATGTTAGAGACAGTGGTCTAGTTTCATTAATCTGCATAAGGATATCCAATTTTTCCAGCACCATTTATTGAAGAGATTGTCTTTGGTTACTATAGCTCTGTACTATAATTTGAAATCAGGTAACGTGATTCCTCCAGTTTTTTCTTTGTGCTTAGGATAACTTTGACTATTCTAGGTCTTCTGTAGTTCCACATAAATTTTAGGACTTTTTTTCTGTTTGTGAAGAAAGTCATTGGTATTTTGATAGGGACTGCATTAAATCAAGATTCCTTTGGGTAGTATGGACATTCTAACAATATTGAGTCTTCCAATACATGAGCATGGAATATCATTCCAGTTTTCTTGTGTCCTCTTTGATTTTTTGCATCAATGTTTTATACTTTTTAATGTAGGAATCTTTCACTTCTTTGATTAATTTAATTTCTAGGTATTTTATGTTATTTATAGTTATAGTAAAAAGGATCACTTTTTAAAATATCTTTTTCAAATTGTTTGCTGTTGGCATGTAAAAATGCTACTGATTTTTGTATGTTGATTTTGTATCCTGAAACTTTACCAAATGTATCATTTCTAATAGTTTTCTTGTGGAGTCTAGGTTTTTCCAAATATAAGATCATATCTTCTACAAACAAGGATAATTTGACTTTCTCCTTTCCAATTTGAATGTCCTTTATTTCCTTCTCTTGTTTGATCACTCTAGCTAGGACTTCCAGTACTATGTTGCACAGCAGTGGTGAAAGTGGACATCCTTGTCATGTTCCTGATCTTACAGGAAAGGCTTTCAGTTTTTCCCCATTCAGTATGATAATAGCTTTGGGTCTTTCATATATAGCTTTTATTATGTTGAGATATGTTCCTTCTATATCCAGTTTTTTTGAGGGTTTTTATCATGAAGGGATATTGAACTTTATCAAATGTTTTTCAGTATAAATTGAAATGATCATATGATCTTTGTCTTTCATTCTGTTGATATATCACACTGATTGATTTGTGTATGTTGAACCACCCTTGCACTCCTGAGATAAATCCCACTTGGTCATGATGAATAACCTTTTTAATGTGTTGTTGAATTTAGCTTGCTAGTATTTTGCTGAGGATTTTCACATCAATACTCATAAGTAATATTGGCCTGTAATTTTATTTTTTTATGCATCTTTGTCTGGTTTGGGTATCATGGTAACACTGGCCTCACAGAATGAGTTTGAAAGCATTCCCTTCTCCTCTATTTTTTGGAATAGTTTGAGTAGAATTGTTATTAGTTCTTTAAATATTTTCAGTGAAAAGTCATCAGGCCTTAGGCTTTTCTTTGCTGGAAGCCTTTTGATTATGTCTTTTGATTATGATCTATTCAGGCCTTGGATTTCCTCATGGTTCAATCATGGTAGGTTGAATGTGTCTAGGAATTTTTCTATTTCCTCTAGATTTTCCAGTTTATTGGCATATAGTTGTTCATAGTAGCCACTAACAATCCTTTGAATTTCTGCAGTATTGGTTGTAATATCTCCTTTTTCATCTCTGATTTTATTTACTTGAATTTTCTTGTTTTTTTTTTCTTAGTCTGGTAAAGGTTTGTGAATTTTGTTTAATTTTTCAAAAAACCAATTTTTTGTTTCATTGATTTTTTATGTTGTTTTCTTCATTTCAATTTTACTTATTTCTGCTCCAATCTTTATTATTTATTTTCTTCTATTAATGTTGGATTTGGTTTACTATTGCTTATCTAGTTCAATAAGATGCATTATTAGGTTGTTTATTTGATGTTTTTCTCCTTTTTTGATGGAGGCAGTTATAGCAATAGGCTTCCTTGATAGTATTGCTTTTGCCTGTGTCCCATAGGGTATGTTGTGTTTCCATTATAATTTCCTTCAAGAAATTTTTCAGTTTTCTTCTTAATTTCTTCATTGACCCACTTGTCATTCAGAGCATATTGCTTAATTTCCATGTGTTTGTATAATTTGCAAAATTCCACTTGTTACTGATTTCTAGTTTTATTCCATTGTAGTCAGAGAAGATGCTTGATATTATTTCAATTTTGTTGAATGTGTTAAGACTTGTTTTGTGAGCTAACATAGATATGTCCTTAAGAATGAGGAAAAGAATATGTATTCTGCAGCTGTTGGATGAAATGGTCTGTAAATATGTATTAGATTCATTTGGCCTATAGTGCAGATTACATCTAATATTTATTTGTTGATTTTCTCTCTGGAAGATCTGTCCAATTCAAAAAGTCTGGTGTTGAGGTCTCCAGCTGTTATAATATTGGTATCTATCTTTCTTTTTCACTCTAATAATATGTGCTTTATATATCTGGGTGCTCCAGGTCTGGATGCATATATATTTACAATTGTTATATCTTTTTGCTGAATTGACACCTTCATCATCACATAGTGACCTTCTTTACCTGTTCTTACAGTTTTTGCCCTGAAATCTATTTTGTCTGATGTAAGTATAGGTATTCATGCTCTGTTTCGATTTTCATTGGCGTGACATATCTTTTTCCATCGCTTTATTTTCAGTCTTTGTGTATCTTTATAAGTGTTCCTTTTAGGCAACAGATCAGATCACTGGATACCTTTTTTTTCACCCATTCACCCACAGTATGTCTTTTGATTGGAGAGTTTAGTCCATTTACATTCATTGTTATAATCGATAAGTAAAGACTTATTCCTGCCATTTTGTTATTTGTTTTGTGGTTGCTTTGCGATCTTTTTCTTCCTCTTTTGTTTCTTTCTGCCTTACTTTTAGTGAAGGTGATTTTCTCTGGTGATTAATTTAGTTTCTTCCTTTTTATTTTTTGTGTGCCTGCTGTATGTTTTTTGGTTTGAGGTTAACATGAGGCTTGCAAATACTATTTTATAACCCATTGTTTTAACAGCTTAATGCTGTCTCCATAAACCAACAGATGAGAAAGGAAAAAGAAAACTAATATAAACTCTATACCTTAGCTTTGTCCCCCTGATTTTTTTAACTTTTTGTTGTTTCTATTTATATCTTGTTGTACTGTTTATGTCTTGAAAAGTTCTTATAGTCATATGTTTGGTTGGGTCATCATTTAGTCTTTCTATTTAAGAATAGTTTACACATGACAGTTACAGTATTATAATATTCTATGTTTTTCCATGCACTTACTATTGACAGTGAACTCTGTACCTTCAGATAATTTCTTATTGCTCATTAACGTTCTTATCTGCCTGACTGAAGTACTCCTTTTAGCATTTCTTGCAGGACTGGGTGTGTTAAAATCCTTCAGCTATTTTTTTTCTTGTCTGGGAAAGTTTTAATTTCTCCTTCATGTTTGAAGGATATTTTTGCTGGACATACAATTGTAGGACAATTGTAGGATAATTTTTTTCCCCCTGCAGCACTTTAAATGTGTCTTGCTACTCTCTCCTGCCCTGTAAGGTTTCCACTGAAAAGCCTGCTGCCAGATGTATTGGAGCTCCATTGTATGTGATTTATTTCTTTTCTCTTCCTCCTTTTAGGATCCTTCCTTTATGCTTGACTTTTGACAGTTTGATTATTAAATTCCTGGAAGTAGTCTTGTTTGGGTTAAATATGCTTGGTATTCTATAACCTTCTTTTACTTGGATATTGATATCTTTCTCTAGGTTTCTGACATTCTGTTATTATTCCTTTGAATAAACTTTCTACACTTATCTCTTTCTCTACCTCCTCTTTAAGGCAAATAACTCTTAGATTTGTTCTTTTCAGGCTGTTTTCTAGATCTTATAGGCATACTTCATTCTTTTTTCTTCTTTTTTCTCTTCCTTCTCTGTATTTTCAAATAGCTTGTCTTCAAGCTCACTAATTCTTTCTTCTACTTGGTCAATTTTGCTATTAAAAGACTCCAATGCATCTCCTTTCTGTCAATTGCATTTTTCAGCCCCATAATTTCTACTTGATACTTTTTGTTTCGATCTCTTTGTTGAATTTATCTAACAGAATTCTGAATTCCTTCTGTGTGATTTCTTGATTTTTTTTTTTTTTAGTTTCCTCAAAATAGCTATTTTAAATTCTCTGTCTCAAATGCCACATATCTCTGTTTCTCCAGGATTGGTCCCTGGTACCTTATTTAGTTCATTTATTGAGGTCATGTTTTCCTGGATGGTCTTGATATTTGTAGATGTTTATCTGTGTCTTTGCATTGAAGAGTTAGGTATTTATTGTAGTCTTTGCCATCTGGGCTTCTTTGTCCCCATTATTCCTGGGAAAGCTTTCTAGATATTCTAAAGGACTTCAGTGTTGTGATCTAAGCCTTACCTGCTTTAGGGCACACCCCAAGTCCAATAACATTGTGGTTCTTGCAGACTTGTAGAGGTACTGCCTTGATAGTCTTGAAAATATTTCAAAACAATTCTCTGAATTACCAGGCAAAGACTCTTGTTCTCTTCCTTTACTTTTTCCCAAACAAAACAAATGGATTCTGTTTCTCTGTTCTGAGCCACTGGGAGCTGGGGTGGAGTGACACAGGTAAACTTGTGGCCGCCATCACTAGTACTGTGCTGGGTCAGACCTGATGCCAGCATAGCACTGGGTCTCGCCCATGGCCCACTGTAACCACTCCCTGGCTACTGTCTATGTTTTCTCAAGGCCTTGGGGCTCTATAATTAGCAGGTGTTAAAGCCAGCCAGGCATGTGTTTTTCGTTTCAGGGAAGCAAGTTTCATCAGATCCTGGATGGGTCCAGAGGTGCCATCTGGTAACCAGGGACTAGAGTCAAAAACCTAAAACGTCTATCTGGTGTTCTATTGTACGGCAGCTGAGCTGACGCTTAAACTACAAGATGCAGTCTTTCCCACTCTTCCTTCCCATTTCCAAAGGCAGAGGAGCTGCACCCATCAGCCAATGCCACCACAGGCCTGTGGAGAGTACTGCCAGACTACCTTTAATGTTCTCTTAAGGCTCAAGGGCTCCTCATCCAGCTCATGATGAATACTGCGCCTGGCCTAGGAATCACCCTTCAGTGCATTGGGCTCCCCTCAGGCCCAGGTCAGGTTCAGAAATGCCATCCAAGAGCCAAGTCCTAGAATCAGAGACCCCAAGTACCTGCTTGATGGTCTACCCACTGTGGCTGAGTTGGTACTTAAGGTGCAAGATAATGTCCCCTTTATCTTTCCCTCCCCTTTTCTCAAGCAGAGGGAGTCTTACCCCATAGCCACCAGAACTGGGAATATGCTGAGTTTCACCTAATGCCAGCAAGTCTCAGAGTGTCACTCAAGGCCCATGTTGTACTACCTGGGTATCGCTGCTGATTATTCAGGGTCCAAGGGCTCTTCAGTTAGCAGGTGGTGAATTCTTCAAGACTGAGTCCTTCCCTTCAAGTTAGTGGGTTCCCTTAAGGCAAAGGGTGTGTCTAGATGTGTCATCCAGGAACTAGGGCCTAGAAAGATGACATGGATCTCAATTGGTGCCCTATCATATTGTGGCTGAACTGGTATTCAAGGTGCAAGACAAAGGCCTCTCAACTCTTCCCTCTCCTATCCTCACACAGAAGGAAGGGGTCTCTTTTGGAGTCACAAGCTTTGAAGCCTGGGTTTAGGGGAGGGTTGAGGCCAGCACTCCTTTAGCTGCTCCAATTTGTGTCTTAGGAGGTCACATGCCCCCTCAGTCCACTGGCTCTGGGCCCAGTTCAGTACTAGGACTCATCTAAGATTTGCAGTCCTTGTGGCCTAGACAGCTTTTCAAGTTTAGGTCCCCAGAGCACTTTAGCCCATGGTGGCAAGACCTGTAGGACCTCAAGTTCTGACAGCTGGCATCAGTGATTTTCCTCTGGCTAGGACTGGTTTAAATGCTCCCTCCATGGACAGGTGTCAGCTGAGTTTGTGCTGGTTTTACTTTCTGCAATAACAGAACAGCACTGAGCTCATTGCCACACAATTGCTGCACTCTCCCTCTCCCCAGCACATGGAATCACTCTCTTCTCTATGCCACCACTGCTTAGGAATGGGGAAGGGGTGTTGGTGGTGATTCCAGACTCTTTTTGTGATCTCTTCAGCACCTCTTTCAGTGCTATGAAGTTAAAACAAGGTACAATGAGTGCTCTCCTGATTTTTCATTCTTATGAAGGTGCTTTTATCATGTACATAGTTGTTAAATTGGTGTCTTTGCAGGGGTATAATTGGTAAAGCCTTCAAAGCCATTATCTTGCTCTGTCTCCTGCTTCCTTTCTTGGCATGTGATCTTGGCACACGTTGGCTTCCCTTCTACTTCCTCCACGAGTGGAAGTAGTATGAGACCCTCACCAGATGCAGATGCTCAATCTTGAGCTTTCCAGCTATCCAGCATCATAAGCCAAATAAATCTTTTTTCCTTATAAATTACCTAGCCTTAGGTGTTCCTTTATAGCAACACAAAATGTACTAACACAATGTTCAAATTTCTATTTTAGATAATGACCTTTATTTAATATTTGCATAGCTATTTTTTGGATGGAGGGTCCAATTAAGAATCTCACATTGCATATAGTTGTCATGTCTCTTTATCTTCCTTTAATATAGAAGAGTTCTTCTCCAATATTAATTTTTTAAAATATTACAGGACAATAGTCTTATAGAATGTCCTACAATCTAGATTTGTATGATTGTTTCTGCTTAATTTGATTTAGATAAAATATTCTGGGCAAGATTTCCACATATGTGACATCAGTGCTTCTTCCACTTGGGAAGCAATTTATGTTAGTTTCCCCCATCATGGGTAGGGCCAAGGTTTGATCATTGGATAAGATGATACTTTCTGGATCTTTCCATTGTAAAAGTTCCTCTTTCACTTTGTAATAAATAAGTGGTCTTTGAGTTGATACTTTGAGTCTATATGTCTTTTCTTAAAGCCTGTCTCAGCCTTAAAGTACTCATCAGGAAACATTGAATATCCTTCCCTCCACAATTTCCCAAATCTTGATTACTGAGATTCTCTGCTTTGCTTTTATATCATGCTTCCACATTTAACAATAAAACAGAGGTCCTTATCTCAGAGAGAGCTGATATATGGTTTATACTTCAGAAAAAGAATACGGATATATGGAATACACAAAATGAGAGAGGACAAGAAGACTGTGAAAACCCTTGAAATACAGGAGAAAGGGTAGGAAGTTGATGGCAAATACATCCATAAATGAAGCTTTTTCTCATGGAGGAAAAAAAACTACAGACATAGGCATCACCAATGCTTCTAGGTCATGACCCTCAAAATTGCTTTCCTTGGCCAAGGGAGTAGAGCACAGCTTCTATAGACTTTGGAAGTAAACAGAAGTGGTCTGAAGCCTGCCTTCTTTTCTAGTACTGGTGCCAGATCCAAGATCAGCCTCTCTGAGCCTCAGTGACTTCTTCTGTAAAACTGAAACAATAATACTTTGTCTCATATTTATAAAGTCTGCAAATATAGAGTGAGTGCATGTAAACTTCCTGGCATGCAAGAGGCTCTCAGTAAGAATTTGTTACATTACCAGTTCCTTAACCCATAAGCCTTGCCAAAATAAGAATTATGCAGTTTTCTCAATGGGCAACTCAAGGAAGCAAAAACCTCACCTCAGCAGATTTGAATCAAATATTTGAATTTTCGCTTTGAGTTCTTAGAAACTTTCCGAATCGTATTTCACAATTTTTTTTTCATTTGTATAACTTCTAGTACTTTCTGCATGTGATTTGGTTTTAAAAGATACAACATTACCTTTTATGGTTGTTATGTATAATTGTTGTTGTATTTTATATGTTCTTGTTGTAAATAATGATGTGAGTTATAATTGCTACAAGCAAATGTGAGTGGCAGTTTAATGCAGGTATTAAGAGAGAAGGCATAGGGTTCTTTATTCTTCACTTACTAGCAAGACCCTGAGCAAGTCACAGACCTTTCTAAACATGTTTTCTCATTTGTAAGATAGGGATAAGAATCGTAGCTACTCATTGAGTTTTTGAGAAATGTTAATTATAAACAAAAAACACTTAGTAGACTACTTATAGTGAGCTCTTAGTTAACGTTGGCTGTTATTATTTCTGTGGTTGGAATTTCTGTTCTGTGTTCATTTTCTCTTTAAGCAAACTAAGTCTGTCTATTTGATGGAGGCAGAATTAAGGGCATGCCAGAGTTATGGGGACTCCCATTCAATAGAGCAATGAAAGGTTTCTTGAATCTGAAGGGGTCATCTTTTCAGGTCTTGGGCTGTGTGGGGACATTTGAATCTTTAGGTTGTGTACAGTTGCATCACCTTCACATAGGGAAAGCTCAAGTTGAAGCAGTTTTGGTGACTTTCCTTTCCATATGGAGTCTTACATATTCGCCCTTGTGTATAAGTCCCAGATCATCCTGCCAGATGAGCACCCACATCACAGAGTTGAATGGATGCAGAGCTGAGCTGCAGTTTGAATCCCAAAAGCGGCAGTCAGCACCTCTTGCGTGAAACCGAAAGCTGGAGCCTCATTTCCTGAAATAGATTGGTATTCTAGCTTTTTAATCTGCCAATCATAACACACAATTTGCAGCTAAAAATTTAAAACTAAAGTGTGTCTATGCATAAAAAAGCTAAACAATCATACTTCAAAATGTGAAGGGTAGTTATTTGTGGCTGGAGGGACTAACAGTGATGTTTTGTGTTATTATTTTTTGCAGATCTGAATTTTCTGATTTCTTAAAAAGTAAATATGCTGCAAAGGTTATTCTTAAGTGACTTTGTAATGGATTCAATATGGGAGACGTGAGACTTCTAAGAGAGTTTGAATGGGTGGAGCTGCTCTGAAAGATGGGACAATTACTAGGTTAAAAGGTGAACCCTCCAGGTATGGCCTCACCTGGAAAAAAAAGCCAGCTGCAGCAGGAACTCTCACCAAAAGATGAGGGATGGGAGTAGCCTTTTCTTGATTTTTTGAAAAGTCTTTGTAAACAGAATCACTCTAAAAAGAATTTTCAGGTGCTCAATAGGACTGGGAATAGGCTTAGGCAAGCAAGGTGCCTGGAGAGAAAAATGCATGGAGGTGTCATTCTCAGGTTCTGACCCTATGAAGAAGTTCAGGCATCTTTTCCAGCACATGCCTGAGAGTGAGTGCTGCCTTACACTTTGCACCCTGGAGACCTCACTTGCCTCACTCTAGTCTGTCCTGGTGCCAAGAAGAAACTCCTAACTGACTGACCCCACGGAAATGAGCCAAGTTGGGTCACCACACTCAATAGTTGGATGGATCTCGGGGAGGTGGAGCCTTCTCTCTACTTTTTGGAAATCTAAACTTCATTACCAATAGTATAGAATTATTTTTCATTTGTTTTTATATAATAGTTGGTGATATGGTTTGGCTCTGTGTCCCCATCCAAATCTCATCTCTTGAATTGTAATCACCATATGTCAGGGGAGGGGCCTGGTGGGAGGTGATTGAATCATGGGGGTGGACTTCTCCTTTGCTGTTCTCATGATAGTGAGTGAGTTCTCATGAGATCTGGTTGTTTGGAAATGTGTGGCACTTCCCCTTTTATTCTCTCTCTCTCTCCTGCTAACATGTAAGATGTGCTTTGCTTCCCCTTCACCTTCCGCCATGATTGTAAGTTTCCTGAGGCCTCCTCAGCCATGCAGAATTGTGAGTCAATTAAAACTTTTTTTCTTTATAAATTACCCAGTATCAGGTAGTTCTTTATTGCAGTGTGAAAACACACTAATACAGTTGGCATCTTTAAGTGTTTGTTGGAACTTTGTGGGGTTGGTCAAGGAAAGATAGAATAAAATACTTTACATTTATACAGCTTGGCTTTTTGTTATAGTCTTATTAAATTACCTTTATAGTGACTCATTTATCTTATAGAGCCAGGAAATAGATACCAGACATTCGGATGAAGACAGCTTAAAAAATTCAGAATCTAATCAAGACTGAGGAAGTTAGCTTGAACATCAGTGAGGATTACAGATTACTGCAAGCAGATGAAAGAAATAAAGAATGGCATCCCTTGAACTCAGAAAAGATCAACCTGTATGAAGAGCTCAGACATGGGATTCTATAATAGTAACTGTGAAAAGGGCTCAGCCTTAAGCTCTCATAAACTTGAAGATACTAGAATGATTTCAACATAGTGAACCTGCTTGTACTCATTGTACAATTATAATTTTAGATGCTGTCATAAGGCTGACTTCTTAGTTTAATTAAACAAATGTTCTGAAACATTATAAATACATAAATACCAAATATGCAAAGATTCCTTACTGCAAATATATCTAAACACAAAATGGATTCTTCTTTTTGTTTTTTTGAGATGGAGTTTCTCTCTTTTTGCCCGGGCTGGAGCGCAATGGCACGATCTCAGCTCACTGCAACCTCCGCCTCCTGGGTTCAAGAGATTCTCCTGCTTCAACCTCCAGAGTAGCTGGGATTACAGGCATGTGCCACCACGCATGGCTAATTTTTGTATTTTTAGGAGATACAGGGTTTCACCATGTTGGCCAGGCTGGTCTCGAATTCCTGACCTCAGGTGATCCACCTACCTTGGCCTCCCAAAGTGCTGGGATTACAGGTGTGAGCCACCACACCTGGCCACAAAATGGATTCTTTTACAGATTTATTATTTTAATTCTAAATCTACTTGAGTTTATAATAAATATATCCCCTGTGGTAGGCAGAATTCTAAGATGACCCACAGTGACCCACACTCTTGTATAATACCTTCCTCTTCAGTGTGGTTAGAACCTGGGATTATGATAAGATATTACTCCTGTGATTATATTACTCATCCCTTGACTTTGAGCTAATCAAAACAGATATTATCCTGGGTGGGCCTGACTTAATCAGGCGAGCCTTTAAAACAAGGCAAAGCATCAGAGAGATGTGCTTCTGCTGACTTTGAAGATGCAGCTGACCCTTGATCAACAAACAGCAAAAACCAGGGACTTCAGTTCTATAACCTAAGAGAATTAAATTATGTGAGCTTGGAAGAGGGGCTTGATGTTCACATGAGAACCATAGCCCTGGCAGATACCTTCATTTCAGCCTGGGAGAGCCTGAACAGAGGACCAGTTAACTTGTGCCTACACTCCTGATCCACAGGTACTGTGTAATAGGAAACCAATATTCTCCTTATAGTGGGTTGAATTGTGTCTCCCCAAAATATATGTTGAAGTTCTAACCCCTTGTACCTGTGAATGTGATATTATTTGGAAGTAGAGACTTTACAGATGTGATCCTGTTAACATAAAATTATACTGGATTAGAAAGGACCCTAAATCCAATTACTGGTGCCCTTATAAGGTGAGGAAGATTTGAAGGCACAAAATATACATAGAAGCAAGATGGCCATGTGAAGATGAAGGCAGAAATGGGAGTGATGTAGCTACAAGTCAAGAAATGACAAGAATTGCTGCTAGTAACCACCAAAAGCTGGAAGAGGCAAGGAAGGATTCTTCTCCTCTAGAGACTTCATAGAAAGCACGGCCCTGGCAACACCTTGATTTCAGACTTTTGCCCTCCAAAACTTTGAGAATTAATTCCTGTCGTAAAACAACTGTATTAGTTTATTGTCATACTGCTATAAAGAAATACCTGAAACTGCATAATTTATAATGAAAAGAGGTTATAAATTCCTGTACAGGCTGTACAGGAAGCATAGTGGCATCTTCTTCTGGGGAGGCCTCAGGGAACTTACAATCATGGTGGAAGGCAAAGGGAGAGCCAACACGTTACATGGCCAGAGCAGGAGAAAGAGAGAGAGTGGGAGAGAGGGGGTATGTGCCACACACTTTTAAACAATCAGATCTCACAAGAACTCACTATAATGACAGCAACACCAAGGGGGGATGGTGTTAAACCATGAGAAACTGTTCCCATGATCCAATAACCTCCCACCAGTGTCTCCTACTTCCAGCATGGTGGATTACATTTCAACATGAAGTTTGGGTGGGACAGAGATCCAAACCATATCACCAACCAGTTGCAGTTACCGAAGCTTTAGGAAACTAATACACCCCCTGAAGAGATGCTATGGTACTCCTGACAGACTGGCTAGATTCTCACCAAACCCATATCCTCTTCCCAGGCACATGGCTAGACTACATTTCCCAGCCACCTTTTACGTGGCAGGACCATGTGACTAGTTCCTGCTGATAGATTGTAAACAGAGGGGCTGTAACACTTCAATGGCTGAATTAAAAGAAATTTACAGATTCAAAGCAATCCCCATCAAAATTACAATGTCATTTTTCATGGAAATAGGCAAAAATAATCATTAAATTCCAATGGAACAACAAAACACCCCAAATAGCCAAAATAATCTTGAGGTAAAAGAACAAACTGGAGATATCACCCTACCCAACTCCAAGATATAAAGATTGTAATAAAAACAACATGGTACTGGCATAAAAAGAGACTCATCAACCAATGAAATAGGATAGAAAGCCTGGAAGTAAAGCCATGTGATATGATTTCACTCTGTTTCCCCAGCCAAATCTCATGTTGAATTGTAATTTCCAATTTTTGGGGAGGTACCTGGTGGGAGGTCATTGGATCATGGGGACAGATTTTCCCCATGCTGTTCTCATGATAGTGAGTGAGTTCCCACAAGATCTGATGGTTTAAATGTGCATGGCACTTCAACACTTGCTCTCTCTCTCTCTCTCCTGCTCTGCCATTGTAAGTCATACCTGCTTCCCCTTCACCTTCCACTATGATTGTAAGTTTCCTGAGACCTTCCAGTCAAGCCTCCTGTTAAGCCTGTGGATCTGTGAGTCAATTAAACCTCTTTTCTTCATAAATTAACCAGTCTCAGATAGTTCTTTATAGCAGTGTGAGAATGGACTAAAACAGAAAATTGGTACTAGGAATGGGGCATTGCTATAAAGATACCTGAAAATGTGGAAGTGACTTTGGAACTGGGTAACAGGCAGAGGTTAGAACAGTTTGGAGGGCTCAGAAGAAGAGAGAAAGATGTGGGAAAGTTTGGAACTTCCTAGAGACTTGTTAAATGGTTTTGACCAAAATGCTGATAGTGATATGGACAATGAAGTCTAGGCTGAGAACTAGAGTGAGAACTAGAGTAAAGGTCATTTTTTCTATGCTTTAGCAAAGAAACTGGCAGCATTTTGCCCCTGCTCTAGAGATCTGTGGAAATTTAACTTGAGAGAGATAATTTAGGGTATCCGGCAGAAGAAATTTCTAAGCAGCAAAGCATTCAAGATGTGAACTGGCTGTTTCTAAAAGCATATGATCATATGCATTCACAAAGAGATGGTCTGAAATTGGAACTTATATTTAAAAGGGAAGCAGAGCGTTAAAGTTTGGAAAATTTGTAGCCTGACCACGTAGTAGAAAAGAAAGCCCATTTTCGGGGAGAAATTCAAGCCTGCTGCAAAAATTTGCGTAAGTAAAGAGGAGATGAATGTTAATAGCCAAGACAATGGGGAAAATGTTTCCAGGGCATTTCAGAGATCTTCACATCAGCCCCTCCCATCACAGGCCCAGAGGCCTAGGAGGAAAAAATGGTTCCATGGGCCATACCCATTGCCCAGCTACTCTGTGCAACCTCAGGAGATGGTGCCCTGCATACGGGCTGCTCCAGCTCCAGCTATGACTAAAAGGGGCCCAGGTACAGCTTGGGCTTTGGCTTTAGAGGGTACAAGCCCCAAGCCTTGGTGGCTTACATGTGGTTTTGGGCCTGTGGGTGCACAAAAGACAAGACTTGAAGTTGGGGAACTTCCGCCTAGATTTCAGAGGATGTATGGAAATGCCTGGATGTCCAGGCAGAAGTTTGCTGCAAGGGCAGAATCCTTATGGAGAACTTCTACTAGAGCAGTGTGGAGGAGAAATATGGGGTTGGAGCCTCCATACAGAGTCCCCAATGGGGCACTGCCTAGTGGAGCTGTGAGAAGAGGGCCAACATCCTCCAGACCCAAGAATGGTAGATTCTTGCAGACATCTTGCACAATGCACCTGGAAAAGTGCAGGTACTCAATGCCAGCCCATGAAACCAGCTGTTGGGGCCATACCCTGCAGATCCACAGAGGCAGAGCTGCCCAAGGCCTTGGGAGCCCACTCCTTGCATTAGTGTGGCCTGGATGTGAGAAATAGAGTCAAAGAATATTATTCTGGAGCTTTAAGATTTAATGACTGCCCTGGGGGTTTGGGACTTGCATGGGACCCGTCGCCCCTTTGTTTTGGCTGATTTCTCCCATTTAGGATGGGAGCATTCACCCAATGTCTGTACCCCCATTGTATCTTGGAAGTAACTACTTGTTTTTGATTTTGCAGGCTCTTAGGTGAAAGGTACTTTCCTAGTCTCAGATGAGACTTTAGACTTGGATTATTGGGTTAATGCTGGAAAGAATTAAGACTTTGGGGGAATGTAGGGAAGGCATAATTATGTTTTGAATGTGGAAAGGACATGAGATTTGGGAGGGGCTGGGGCAGAATGATATGTTTTAGCTCTGCGTCCCCACCCAAATCTCATGTTAAATTGTAATTCCCAATGTTGGGGGAGGTACCTGGTGGGAGGTCACTGGATCATGGAGCAGATTTCCTGCATGCTCTTCTCATGATAGTGAGTGAGTTCTCATGAGATACTATTCTTTAAAAGTGTGTGGCACTTCCCTACTTACTCTCTCTCTCCTGCTTTGCCATGATAATATGTGCCTGCTTCCCCTTCACCTTCTGCCATGATTGTAAGTTTTCTGAGCCCTCCCAGTCATGCTTCCTGTTAAGCCTGTAGAACTGTGAGTAAATTAAACCTCTTTTCTTCATAAATTACCCAGTCTCATGTCATTGTTTTTAGCAGTGTGAGAACAAAATAATACATCATGCATTTATGATAAATTGATTTTTTGACAAAGATGCCAAAGGCATACAATGCGGGGAGGACAGCCTAATTAATAAATAGTGTGGGGAAAACTGGTTATCCACATACAGAAGAATGAAATTGGACCCTAACCTTGCATCACATACTGAAATCAACTCAAAAAAGATTAAAGACTTAAACATAAGACCTAAAACTGTAAAAGAACCAGAAGAAAACAGAGAGGGAGAGGTTCATGACATAGGTCAGGGCAAGGACTTTTTGGATATGACCCCAAAAGCTCAGGCAATGAAAGCCAAAATAGACAAATGGGGATAGTATCAAACTAAACAGTGTCTGCACAGAAAGAAAAAAAAAGAACAACAAAAACTCCAATTAACAAAGTAAAGAGACAACTCACAGATTGGGAAAAGTTATTTGCAAACCGTACATCTGATAGCTGGTTAATATCCAAAATATGTAAAGGGAGCAAGATGTCTCAATAGAAGTCTCCACCAATTGTCCCCCCAAGAAGGACACCAATTTAACAGCTATCTACACAAAAAAAAAGCACCTTCATAAGAATCAAAAATTAGGTGAGCACTCACAGTACCTGGCTTTAACTTCATATCACTGAAAGAGGCAATGAAGAGGAGAAAAAAAGTCTTGAGTCACAGACACTACCCATCCTCCATCCCCTGGCAGTAGCCGTGTGGCACAGAGAGAGAATCTGTGAAGGTGGGAGAGGGACAGCACAGCAATTGTGAGACATTGCATTGAACTCAGAATTGCCATGTGGTAGCAGAAAGCAAACTGGGCTTAACTCAGCTAACGGCTGCCCACAGAGGGAGCATCTAGACCAGCCCTAGCCAGAGGGAAATCACCCAACTCAGTGGTTGGAACTTGAGTTCTGGCAAGCCTTGCCACACTAGGCTAAAGTTCTCTGGGTCCCTAAATGAACAGCAGTCTAGGCCACAAGGACTGAAATTTGTAGGCAAGTCCTAGTGCTGAACTCAACTCAGTGCCAGTGGACTGGTGGGGCACAAGACCTACTGAGACACCAGGTGGGGCAGCTAAGGGAGTGCTTGTGACAACCTTCCCCCAGCCACAAGCTGCACAGCTTATGGATTCAAAAGGGACCCCTTCCTTCTGTTTGAGGAGAGGAGAGGGAAGAGTAAAGAAGATTTTGTCTTGCCTCTGGGATACTAGCTCAGCCACAGTAGGATAGAGAGCCAGTCAAAGATGTAAGGCTTCCTTTCCAGGACCTAACTCCCAGACAACATTTGTAGACACATACTGGGCCAAAAGGGAATCCACTACCTTGAAGGAAGAGACCCAGTCCTGGCAGGACCCTTCACCTGCTGACTAAAGAGCCCTTGGGCCCTGAATAACGAGGAGTAATACCCAGATAGTATGTCATGTGTCATGGGTGAGACTCTGAGACTTCTTGGATTCAGGTGAGACTTAGTATATTCCCAGCTGTGGTGTCTATGGGGCAAGACTCCTTCTGCTTGAGAAAAGGAGAGGAAAAAGTAAAGGAGACTTTTTCTTGCACTTTACATGCCAGCTCAACCTCAGGGGTTTAGAGCACAAAGTGGGCTCTTGGGAACCCCAATTCCAGGACTTGGCTCTTGGACAGCATTTCTGGACCTGCCCTGGGCCAGAGGGGAGCCCTTTGTCATGAAGGATGAGTTCCAGGCCAGGCAACATATACCACAAGCTGACTGAAGAGCCTTTGGGTCTTAAGGGAACATTGGCAGTAGCCTGACAGTACTCTCTGAAGGCTTGTGGTGGTACTAGCCATGGCATGAGGCTCCTCTGCCTATGAAAAGGGGAGAAAAGATTGGGAAGAACTGCATCACATGATATGAGTGCCAGCTTAGTTGTAGTACAATAGAACATCAGGTAGACTTCTAAGGTGTTGACTCCAGTTCCTAGCTCCTGGATGGCATCTCTGGACCTCCCTGGGGCCTGAGGGAACTTGCCTTCCTGAGTGGAAGGACACAAGCCTGATAAGCTTCAACACCTTCTGATTATAGAGTACCTGTGCCTTGAATGAACATAGGTAGTAGTCAGGTAGTGTTTACAGTGGAACTTGGGTGAGACCCAGTGCTGTGCTGGCCTTAGGTCTCACCCAGCACAGTCCCAGTGATGGTGGCCACAGGGGTGCTTGTATAACCACATTACCAGCTCTGGATGGCTCAGAACAGAAACAGAAACTGTGTTTGTTTGGGAGGAAGTAAGGGCAGAAAACAAGTGCCTGCCTAGTAATCCAGAGAATGCCTCTGGATCTTATCCAAGACCACCAAGTTTGTACCTCTATGAGTCTGCAAGAACCACAGTGTTACTGGGCTTGGGGTGTCCCTAATGCAGATATGGCTTAGAACACAATACCAAAGTCCTTTCAAATCCTTGAAAGTCTTCCTAAGAAGGGCAGGTAAAACAAGCTTAGCCTGTGAAGACTACAATAAATACCTAACTCTTCAATGCCTTTACACAGACAAATATCCCTCAGCACCAAGACTATCTTGGAAACCATGACATCACCAAATCAACTAAACAAGGTAGAAGGGACCAGTCGTGAAGAAACAGATATGTGACTTTTCAGACAGAATTCAAGATGGCTGTTTTAAGGAAACTCAAAGATATTCAAGACAACACAGAGAAAGAATTCAGAATTCCATGAGATGACTTTAACAAAGAGGTGGAAATAATTAAAATGAATCAAGCAGCAATTCTGGGGCTGAAAAATGCAAATGACATACTGAAGAATGCATTAGACTCTTTTAATAGCAGAACTGATCAAGCAGAGGAAAAAAATAATGTGCTTGAAGATAGCCTATTTGAAAATATACAATCATAGATGATAAAAGAAAAAAGAATAAAAATAATGAGGCATTCCTACAGGATCTAGAAAATAGCCTCAAAAGGACAAATCTAAGAGTTATTGACCTTAAAGAGGAGGTAGAGGAAGAGATAGGGGTAGAATGTTTATTCAAAGGGATGATAACAGATAATTTCCCAAACCTAGAGAAATATATCAATATCTGTGTACAAGGAGGTTACAGAACACTAAGCATATTAACCCAAAGAAGACTACCTCAAGGCATTTAATTATTAAGCTGCCAAAGGTCAAGGATAAAGAAAGGATCCTAAAAGCAGCAAGACAAAAGAAACAAATCACATACAATGGACTTCCAACATGTCTGGCAGCAGCCTGTTCAGAGGAAATCTTACAGGCCAAGAGAGGGTGACATGACATATTTAAAGTGCTGAAGGAAAAAAAAAAACTTTTACCCTAGAATAGTATATCCAGTGAAAATATCCTTCAAACATGAAGGAGAAATAGTCTTTCCCAGAGAACCAAAAGCTGAGGGATATCATCAATACCAGACTTGTCCTACAAGAAATGCTAAAGGGAATACTTTAGTCAGAAAGAAAAACACATTAATGGGCATAAGAAATCATATGAAAGTAGAAAACACTTTGCTAATATTAAGTACACAGAAAAACACAGTATTATAACTCTGTAACTATGCTGTGTAAAGTACTCTTAAGTAGAAAGACTAAATGATGAACCAATCAAAAATAATAACTATAACAACTTTTCAAGACATAAATAGTACAATAAGATGTAAATAGTCACAACATAAGTTAAAAAGTAGGGGGATGAAGTTAAGGCATAGAGTATTTATTTGTTTTCTTTTTGCTTGTTTGTTTATGTAAACAGTATTAAGTTGCTATCAGCTTAAAATAATGAGTTATAAGATAGTATTTGCAAGCCGCATGGCAACCTTAAATGAAAAAAATATATACAACAGATACAGGAACCAAAGAAATCAAGAAATTATGGCATACCACCAGATGAAATCACCTTCACTAAAGGGAAGGCAGGAAAGAATGAAAGGAGAAGAAGATCACAAAGCAACCAGAAAACAAATAACAAAATGGCAGGAGTAAGTCCTTACTTATCAATAACAACATTAAATGTAAATGGACTAAAATTTCTAATCAAAAGACATACCGTGGCTGAATGGGTGATAAAAAAAAAAGGGAACCCAATGATCTATTGCCTACAAGAAACACACTTCAACTCTGAAGACTCACATAGATTGAAAATAAAGGGATTCAAAAGATATTTCATTCCAATGGTAACAAAAACAGAGCATGAGTACCTATACTTATATTAGACAAAAGGGATTTCAAGACAAAAACTATAAGAAGAGACAGAGGAGGTCACTAATGATAAAGGGGTAAATTCAGCAAGAGATATAACATTGTAAATATACATGCACTCAACACTGGAGCACCCAGATATACAAAGAAAATATTATCAGAGTTAAAGAGAGAGATAGGCCTCTATACAATAACAGCTGGAGATTTCAACACCCCACTTTCAGCATTGGACATATCTTCCAGACACAAAATGAACAAAGAAACAATGGGCTTAATCTGCACTATAGACCAAATTAATTTAATGATATTTACATAACATTTCATCCAAGAGCTGCAGCATACACATTCTTTTCCTCAGCACATGGAACATTCTCATGGGGAGACCATATGTTAGCTCACAAAACAAGTATTAAAACATTCCAAAAAATTGAAACACTATCAAGCATCTTCTCTGACTACAATGGAATAAAACTAGAAATCAATAACAAGAGGAATTTTGGAAACTATACAAATACATGGAAATCAACCAATATGCTGCTGAATGACCAGTGGGTCAATAAAAAAGTTAAGAAAAAACTAAAAAAATTTCTTGAAACAAATTATTATGAAAACACAACATACCAAAATCTATGGGATATAGCAAAAACAGTACTAAGTGAGAAGTTAATAGCTATAAGCACCTACATCAAAAAAAGAAGAAAAACTCAAATAATGTAACAATCTATCATAACAAACTAGGAAAGGAGAGTAAAACAAACCCCAAATTAGTAGAGGAAAAGAAATAATAAAGACCAGAGCAGAAATAAATGAATTTGAAATGAAGAAAATAATGTGAAAGGTCAAGGAAACAAAAAGTTGGGTTTTTTTGAAAAGAAAACAAAATGGACACATCCTTCATGAGACCAAATAAGAAAAAAAGAGAAAAAATCCAAATAAATAAAATCAGAGGTCAAAAAGGAGATATTACAACTGATACCACAGAAATAGAAAGGATCACTAGTGGATACTATGAGCAACTATAGGCCAATAAGTTGGAAAATCTAGAAGAAATGGATAAACTCCTAGACACATGCAACCTACCAAGATTGAACCATGAAGAAATCCAAAACCCAAACAGACCAATAATAAGTAACAAGATCAAAGCTGTAATAAAAAGTCTCCCAGCAAAGAAATGTCTGGGACCCAATGGCTTCAGTGCTAAATTCTGCCAAACATTTAAAGAAGAATAAAAAGCAATCCTAGTCTGACTAACCAAAAAAATAAAAGAAGAGGGAATACTTCCAAACTGATTCTATGAGATCATTGTTAGCCTGATATCAAAACCAGACAAAGACACATCAAAAAAAAAAAAAAAGAAAGAAAACTACAGGCCAATATCATGTATAAATATTGATGCAAGAATCCTTAGCAAAGTACTAGCAAATGGAGTACTTTAATGTTGTTGAACATATTAAAAAGATCACTCATCACGACCAAGTGAGATTTATCCCACCTATGAAAGGATGGTTCAAAATATACAAATCCATCAATGTGGTACCTCATATGAACAGAATGAATGATCAAAGTCGCATGATCATTTCAGTTGATGCTGAAAAAAGTATTTGATAAAATTAAACATCCCTTTATGAGATAAAAATGTTAAAAAAACACTGAGGATAGAAGGAACATATGTCAACATAATAAAAGCCAAATATGACAGACCAACAGCCAGTATCATACTGAATGGGAAAAAAACTGAAAGCCTTTCCTCTGAAATCTGGAACATGAGAAGGATCCCCACTGTCACCACTGTTATTCAACATAGTATTGGAAGTCCTAGTTAGAGCAGACAAGAGAAAGAAAGAAAGGGCATCCAAATCGGAAAGGAAGAGGTCAAATTATCCTTGTTTACAGACAGTATAATCTTAGATGTGGAGAAAAACTAAAGACTCTACCAAAAAAAAAAAAAAAAAAAACCTATTGGAACCGAAAAACAAATAAGGACAGTTGCAGGGTACAAAATCAACATACAAAAATCAGTAGCATACGTATATGCCAACACTAAACAATCTGAAATAGTAATACAAAAGTAATCCCATTTTTAGTATCTACAAATAAAATACCTAGGAATTAACTAAAGAAGTGAAAGATCTCTATAATAAAAACTATAAAAAATTGATGCAAGAAATTGAAGAGGACACAATAAAATGGAAAGATATTCTACTTTCATGGATTGGAAAAATCAATACCGTAAAAATGTCTATACTATCCAAGGCAATCTACAGATTTAATGCAATACCTATCAAAACGCCCATGACATTCTTCCCAGAAATATAAAAAGCAGTCCTAAAATTTATACGGAACCACAAAAGATGCAGAATAGTCAAAAGTATCCTAAGCACAAAGAAAAAATTGGAGAAATCACATTATCTGATTTTAATTTACACTACAGAACTATAGAACTAAAATGTCATGACGTGGGTATAAAAACAGACACATAAATCTGTGGGACAGAGTAGAGAACCCAGAGAGAAATCCATTAATCTACAGTTCAAAATGAACTCATTTTTGACAAAGGCGCGAAGAACATACACTGGGGAAAGGATAGTCTCTTCAATAAATGGTGCTGAGAAAACTGGATATCCATATGCAAAAGAATGAAACTAGACCTCTCTCTCTCTCTCCATATACAAAAATCAAATCAAAATAGATTAAAGACTTAAATCTAAGATCTCAAACTGTGAAACTCTTGCAAGAAAACATTGAGGAAAATCTCCAGGACATTGGTCTGTGTGAAAATTTCTTCAGTAATACACCACAAGCACAGGCAGCCAAAGTAAAAATGAACAAATGAGATCACATTAAGTTAAAAAGTTTCTGCACGGCAAAGGGAAAAGACACAATCAACAAAGTTAAGGACAACGCACAGAATGAGACAAAATATTTTCAAACTACCCATCTGAGAAGAGATTAATAACCAGAATACATAAGGAGCTCAAACAACTTTATAGGAAAAAGCTAATAATACAATTTAACAATGGGGAACAGATCTGAATAGATGTTTTTCAAAAGAAGACATAGAAATGTCAGACAGGTATATGAAAAGGTGCTCGACATTACTGAACATCACAGAATTATATATCAAAAACTACTATGAGGTATCGTCTCACCTCAGTTAAAATGGCCTTAATCCAAAAGTTAGGCAATAACGAATGCTGGCGAGGATGTGGAGAAAAGAGAACCCTCATATATTGTTAGTGGGAATGTTAATTAGTATAACTAGCATGGAAACCTGTTTGGAAGTTCCTCAAAAATCTAAAAATAGAGATACCATACAATCCCAATCCTAGGTATATACCCGAAAGAAAGGAAATCAGTATATCGAAGAGATTTCCGCACTCCCATGTTTATTGCAGCACTATTCACAATAACCAAGGGTTGGAAGCAATCTAAGCATCCATCAATAGATGAATGGGTACAGAAAATTTGGTACACATACACAACAGAATACTACTCATCCATAAAAAGAACGAGATCCTGTCATTTGCAACAACGTGGATGAAACTGGAGGTCATTATGTAAAGTGAAAATAAGCCAGGCACAGAAAGACAAACTTCACCCGTTCTTACTTATTTTTGCTAGCTAAAAATTAAAACAATTGAATTCATGGAGATACAGAGTAGAAACATGGTTACCAGATGTTAGCAAGGGTTGTGGGTTTGAGGGACAGGGATTGGGGAGAGTTAATGGCTACAAAAAATAGAAAGAATGAACAAGACCTAGTATTTGCTAGCTCAACAGAGTGACTATAGTCAAAAATAATTTAATTATACATCTTAAAATAACTAAAAGAGTATAATTGGATTGTTTGTAACACAAAGGATAAATGCTTGAGGTGATGGATACTCCATTTACCCCGATGTGATTATTACACATTGCATGCCTGTATTAAAATATCTCATGTAACCCATAAATATATACAACTACTATGTACCCGCAAAACTTAAACATTAAATTAAAAACAAAACAAACAAAGTATATAACAACTCAATAGCAAGAAAACAAGTAACGAATTTTTTAAATGGGCATGGACCTGAATATACATTTATCAAAAGAAGACATATAAATGACCAACGGGTTCATGAAAAAATGTTCAATGTCACTAATCATTTTCAAATTAATACCACAATAAGATATCATCTCACACCTTTTATAATGGCTTTTATCAAAAAGATGAAAGGCAAGTGTTGACAATAATGTGGAGTTAAGGGAACCCTAACACACTCTTGGTGGGAATGTAGATTAATACAGCAGTTATAGAAAATGACGTGGAGGTTCCTCAAAAAACGTAAAACACAACTACCATATGATCCAGCAATTCCACTTCTGAGAATGTATTCAAAGGAATTGAAATCAATATGTCAAAGGGATATCTGCACTTTCATGTTCATTTCAGCATTATTCATAATAACCAAGTTATAGAATCAACCTAGGTGTCTAGAAAGATAAATACTGCATTATCTCATTCATGTGTGGAATCTAAAAATAGTTAAATTCATAGAAGTAGATGATAGAATGATGATTACCAGAGGCTGAGGAAGGGGGACAGAGAGAATGGGCAGTTGAGGGTCAAAGGATACAATGTTTCAGTTAGACAGGAGGAATAAGTTTTGATATCTATTGCACAGCAGGGTGACTATAGTCAATAATGATGTATGTTTCAAAATAACTGAGAATAAATGTCAAATGTATCACCATAAAAAATGTTAAATAAGTGAAATGATGGATATATTAGCTTGATTTAATCATTCCACATTATATACATATATCAAACCATCATATTGTATCCCATAAATATAATAGTTATAAAATATTAAATAAAAATAATATTAGTAAAACAGTAAAAAAATAAAATCTGGTAATTAAAAGCTGGTGTGCTTTGTCTAGCCTCTGTCTCTTCTCATTCCACGGCAACCTCAGAGGCCATGTGTTGATGATGACAGCCCCAAAAGACTAAATGAGCTTGGATCTCCAAGTCTTTGCTTAGAGGAAAACCACAGGCCAGGAAAATCTGCATTGGACTTCTTATGAGAGAGAAATAAATTCATATTGTGCTAAGCCACTGAGATTTAGAGGTTTTTGAATCACCCCATTACCTCATCCCAAATAAGTTTTGACTGCTGATACTACATGGTGTCCAGAGATATCAGCTGGGATGTGAAGTCTAGACCTTCAGACAGACATAGCAATTTTTCTCTTGATCTTGACTGCCAAGCCAGCTCTCTTTTTACACTCATAATGTCTTGTACTACATAACTTAAGGACGGGATGACCATGTAGACCATGTCCCCGATTTGTGTCTAATTACCAAATCAGCCTAATTATTACCAAATTCTTCTATCTACTCGTGGAATCCTGCAACTTCAGGCTGCTCCTTCCTGGGACAAAAGTTGTTTTCTAAATTTTTGTGTACACATTTATGGGGCACATGTGATATTTTGTTACATACATAGAATGTGTAATGATCAAGTCAGTATTTGGGGTATCTATCACCTCAAATATTTATCATTTCTATGTGCTGGTAATATTTCAAGTCTTTTAGCTATTTTGAAATACACGATACATTGTTGCTAAGTATAGTAACCCTACTTTGCTATCAAACATTGGAACTTATTCCTTCTATTTAACTGTACATTTGTACCCATTAACCAGCCTCTCTTCATCCCTCCTATCCCCACACCACCTTTCCCAGCTTCTGGTATCTATCATTCTACTCTCTGTCTCCATGAGATCAACTTTTTTAGCTCCCATATATGAGTGAGAACATTGGTCTTTCTGTGCCTGGCTTATTTCAGTTAACGTAGTGACCTCCAGTTCCATTCATGTTGCTGCGAATAACATGATTTCATTCTTTCTTATGGCTGTATAGTATTCCACATTTTCTTTATCCATTTGGCTGTTGATGGATACTTAAGTTGATTCCATATCTTTGTTATTGTGAATAGTGCTGCAATAAACACTGGGGTGCAGATATCCCTTTGATATACTGATCTTTTTCCCTTTGGATAAATACCCAGGAGTGGGATTGCTGGATCATATAGTAGTTCTATTTTAAGTTTTTTGAGAAATCTCCATACTGTTTTCCACAGTGACTGTACTAATTTACGTTCCTGCATAATGTATAAGAATTCCCCTTTTCTCCACATCCTTACCAGCATGTTTTTTTTTTGTCTTTTTAGTAATAGCCATTATAGCTGGAGTAAGGTGATATCTCACTGTAGTTTTGATTTGCACTTTCCTGCTGATTAGTGATGTTGAGCATTTTTTCATATATGGCTTGGCCATTTGTATGTCTTTTTTTTTAATTTCTCTCATCTTTATTTTTATTAAAAAACAAACAAACAAAAACAAAGTCACCACCAACCACATGACAACTGGCCAGACAAGGCCTTGCTTCCCTCCCTCCTTTGTGTCCCCTGTGCCTAGTCAGCAGGGTCAGGGAGGCAGTCGGCAGTGATGTTAGCTTTGCCCAAAGGGAGTATTACAAGAGAGGCTCGGGAAAGGGAAGGAAACCTGGACAGGCTTTTCAGCATTGAGAAGTCACTTAAAACGGATTTGCTTTCAATAACTGGTATGTCTGAAATGCAGGGATGGAAGACCATGCTGTCAACAATCATAACCCGCTTTTTACAGGTTGGCTCCAGGGAGGGTTGGGTCGGAATTGTGTGTTAAGGAAGGAGAATGGTTTCATAAGCTTGCTCAGCTCTCCTGGAACAAAGACGAAGGTGCTACATGTTGTTTGTTAGGCTTATACTAGAGTGGGTTTGGGGCTGCAGGTCTGAAGTCCTTGTTAATGCATTTAGTGCTGGTGAGAAGGGTGGGCCCCAGCCTTGGACGCTGAAGTCCTCTAAAGAGAAGGCAGAGACACAGCCTCAGATCCCCGTCAACTTCCACTGAATAAGGGAGATGGGGAGGAGGTCTCAGCGGTTGGCCTCCTGCAAGCCCAGATGCCTGCCAGCCTGGGCCTGCTTCCTTAGCGCTGTGAGAGCTTGTGTCTGGTGGGCAGAGAGGACCAAGTGTAGTCCCTGCCGGGCTGAGTCTGCTCAAGGCTCCCCAGCTTTGGGCTTGCGGGGTGACCCTGCTCTGCTACCCAGCGGCGGCTTCAGCCCCAGGGGGAGCCGTGGCACAGGTGGTTTAGGCATAGCCGCCAGCCATCTGACTGGTGGCGCATTGCTGCCTACTCCTCGCCAGGCATGGTAGCTGAAGAAGGGGCTCACTCCGTAGGCGATCATCACCAAACACGCAAAGAACGAGGTAGCCGCACGCTGGTTATACGGCTGCGTGCCCTTTAGGGACGTCAGGTCAACTGCCGCAGAGCAGGCGATGAAGGCGGTGACGTAAAGAACGGTGGCACTGACGTTAAACATCATTAACACTAGTGGCCAGGGCACCATGTACAACTTCATGTGCAGCTGAAACAGGTAGAGGGTGAAGAAGACGATTGTCACCAGCCAGAGGAAGACAGATACGAACATCACCCAGCCATAGGCCGGGTACAGGTGGTACGGGGTGTCCGCAATCAGGGCCCACACCAGCAGCCCCAGCACCAGCTGCAGCAAGCATGAACGCCCGAGGCGGGAGCCTACGAAGCCCAGGTCCGTGCGCAGTGCCTACACCAAGGCTCCAGCGTCCTGCGCGGGACTGCTGGTCCGCGTGCTCACTTTTGACGGGAACTCGGCCATGGCGGATCCGCTCGCCTGCCTAGGTCGCTCGGGCCGTCGTCGCCGCCCCTCCAGTGGTGGGTGCCAGCTCCCGCGCCGCTCTTCCCCGAGGCTCCCTATCCCGCTGCGGCCCCGAGCACTGCAGGAGGCCGTATGTCTTCTTTTGAGAAATGTCTATTTATGTTCTTTGCCCACTTTTTAATGGGATTGTGTGTGTGTGTGTGTGTGTGTGTGTGTGTGTGTGTGTGTAAACTGTTGTTTGAGTTCCTTGTATATTCTGGATATTAGTCCCTTGTCAGATGAATAGTTCGCAAATATTTTCTCCCATTAACAGGTTGTGTCTTCATTCTGTTGTTTCCTTTGCTGTGCAGAAGCTTTTTAGTTTAATATAGTTACATTTGTCTGTTATTATTTTTGTTGTCTGTGCTTTTGAGGTCTTAACTGTGAAATCTTTGCCTAGATCTATGTCCTAAAGTATTTTCCCTGTTTTCTTCTAGTATTTTTTAAAGTTTCAGTCTTATATTTAAACCTTTAATTTCTCTTGAGTTGATTTTTGTATATGGTGAGAGATGGGGATTGAGTTTCATTCTTCTGTATGTGGATATCCAATTTTTCCAATACTATTTAGTGAAGAGGGCGTCCTTTACCCAATGTAGGTTCTTGGTTCCTTTACCAGAATGGAAGTTTTAATTTTTATATCTTGAGACTCTTGAAAGTCTTCATGTTTTGGTTCAAATACTTTAAACTTGACACAATTTTCCATCTTCCATCCTTTTTAACACAGTTCTTACAAATTTTAAAATGATATCTGGATAAATTTCTCATAACCTGTCTGACTGCTTGCCCATAATTTTAAGGCCATTAATATGCTTGGACATTTAAGAAAACTTTAAGATTCACTGTACTTTTAATTTGTTATGTGCGTAGGAATTGATTAAGTGCTTGGGAGGTTTTATTTGTTAGTCAGATATATAAGGGGCTTAAAAAGCACATTGAGAGTTTATGCCTGTAATCCCAGCTATTAAGAAGGCTGAGGTAGGAGGATTGCTTGAGTCTGGGAGTTTGAGACCAGCCTGGGCAACATAACAAAATCCCATCTCAAAAAAATAAACTAAAAAAAGTAAATTGAATTATTCTATCCCCTTATGGGCAGTTGAAAATGCAGAAGGGTACTTAATTAAATGGGACCAAATATCAGTAAAAAATATTTGTGTGATTATTAAACTTTACTAGATTTATAAATAGAATAATACGATTTGTAGGTTGAACTTAAAAGCTTAGAATAAACTATGTTTGGAATTTGTATCTGTAATAAATAAGTCACTTATTATAAACCCCCTCACCTGAGAGCAAAACATTTTCTGCAAACAAACAAAAAATCTCATGTTATAGATAAAAAACCAAACAAACAAACAAATAAACAAAAAAGAGCCAGTTCCACACCACATAGTAGATAGCTTTGAACCTGCTCTGAGTTGGGGAATTAGATAATCAAGAGTTTGAGAATACTATGTAGAATAAGGGTAATGGACTCTGATCACGGTTTGAGGAACTCCTAAACAGAGAAAGAACATGAAATTTAGTGCGTATAAAAGATGTGGTATAGTTAGACCGGAAAAATCATCATGAATGTTTGTTAAAAATAGGATCCTGAGTCTGTGATTCTGATTCTATGGATTGGAGGTGGAATTCTGGGAATCCAGAGTGTTTAATACAGTGGTTCTCAAAGGGTGGTCCATGGACCAGCAGCATCAGCATCACCTGGAAACTTACTAGAAATGCAAATTATTGGAATCTCCTAATTCCCACTGTGTAAGATTCTCTAAGAATCTGTTTGAACAAGCCCTCTAGTTGACTTTGATGCTCACTACAATTTGAGAACCACCAGTTTAACAGATGATTCAGTTGAGTCTTATGATTGGATGAGTTTTTCAAACACTACTGCAGGTGACAGAAAATTCAGGGCTCAACCTCCTTATTGAAATGGTCAGTTGAAGTTCACAGAATGCGACAGTTTATTGCTAAAGGCATCTTAGGGCAAGTCTTTAGTGGAGGAATCTACAAAAACAGCAAACAGTTGGTTGAAAATAATTGAGCCCATGGCATGGAATAAGAATTACATATAGTTTACTTTACAGTTAACTTACACATATCAAGTTTAAATGATATTCAGCAGAGTTCTGAAATTAATCTGTCTATATATATTTTTTTAACAAAAAGTGGTTTGTCTTGGCCAGATATGTCTGAAAACCTTGCTTCTGTTCAGATTCTGTCCAAATCTCTCTATTTAGGATTTGTTGATCCTTTTTCGCATTCTTTGTAGTCCTTACCCAGCACTGAGCTGCTATTACTGAATCTGCAGTTAAGGCTCCCAGCTCCGACTTATATTAAGATATTTCCTCTAATGTTCTTTGCCGATTTGAGCCAGCTATTGCTTAGGAATGGCTTCTCTGTTTGCCTGGCTTAGTAGCTGTCTCCCTTTCTGAGGAATCTCTGTCTACTGCTTCTCAATGCTGCCAATACTTCCTGGCTTCATGTCCTCTCAACACCATCATTTTTCAGTTTTCAGACTGAATATGAGCTAGAAGAAGGTCATCCATTGGGTAGACCCATGGCATTTCCTATTATCACAATGTAGCCTATTGGATGAGGCAGTCTGCTTAATTTTTTAATGATTTTTTTTGTGAATTAATGCAAGTGCATGGCTGTGACAGATTGACTATTTAGAAGCCTTTGAAAATTTCTTCTTGGTTATGTTACATATAATTAAAATAGCCATGAACATGGGTGCATCTATTGTACATACTTGCAAAGTATGAAGTTCAGAAGTGCAATGAGATGCTGGAGATAAATCTTGGAAATGCCACTGTTATCTGACAATTCATAATTGTGCAAAGGATGAGGAAGTCACAAGTAACTGTACTGGAATAAGTAGCAGTTTTTGCAGCATTGCCATTTACTTCCCACATGTGCTCATTGAACAGGAAGATTGTACTCCTAAGGGCAGGCCTGCCCTTAATATTTGCAGAGCTTGAGGCAAGAAGATCAGTGGAGCCCCACTCCCCAAGCCATGCAGCCCCTGTCTCCTTTTCTTTCCACCTCTGGCTCTATCCTGAACCACTAGGAGCCTTTGGTGGCTATTCTAGACCATGTGACTAAATTCCATCACCCCTATCACCTCACCCACCAGTCACCCCGTAGCACACAGTTTGCTCTCAGAATAATGGACCCAAAAGACAGAACTGCATAGGTACTGGAAGTGACTTGGAAACATTGGGCAGGAAATCTCAGGATCCTGAGATCCAGAGCTGGACCTCGAAGGGGAGATGTGGGCTTTGAGTGGATGTGGCCCTTGGTCCTATGGATTTCTTGCCTCATGTGAAGGGCACACTGGAGGAGATATAGTGCAGGGCCTTCTAAACTTTAGAGTCTGACTTGTTTGCCACAATCAGGAATGTGTGATGTAACATGGCATGAAATAAGTGTAGACCTCTCCATAGGTGAGGGGCCTAGGTGAGGACCCTGGTTGCCCAGGTCTAAGGGTAATACTGGTTATGGAATCCAAAGATGGAGAAGATTAATTTGTCAGCAAGGGCGTGTCATGATTGTGGGAACTACACCAGATCCCTTACAGTACTCTTTGTCTTGTGTTTAGACGTCTAATTTTTACCAGTAGCCACAATCAGTTAATGTGGAATCCCAAATCATTATGCTCCCATTTCTCCTCTCTTATATTACCTACACCCACCCCACCCCCAGAATCTCCCATAGCAATTCGATTTTGCTATTATTTATGCTTTGCAATTTTTAATCAGTCTTTGGAGTTAAAAAGTCTCAAAATTCTTTGGGATTTTGAAATGCTTCATGGGGGAAAAATGAGTTTAGTGGTTAAATAAGTTCAGGGAATTATGCATGTGTCATCTCCCTGGCCTGGTGACTTAAAATATAGCTTAACATATTAAAGGCTCTGAGAATTTGTGAAGTAAAGAAATCTGTTTCACTTTACTTAACTCATTGATTCCTGCATGTATTTGAAAATAGACTCCCACACCTTTTATGCCAAAGAAATAATTATTGGTAGTTTCTGTCTTAAAAAATTAGACTAAGGCTTTCATCCATTCATTTGATACCTATTTATTATCCCAGTGACTGGACTAGAAATACGAAGGTAAACAAAATAAGACTCTGCTTTGGGGAGCTGTTAATCATTTTACCAGTGTCTTCGTATGTTTATTCCATTTAAGTTAGGGAAAAGCTTAGTTTTGTTTAGGAATCTTAGTTCAGTTATAACTTGAGGTCAGCTGCTATTTAGATGCCTGGAGAAATGCTTGCCTGTCAGAGAGTGCCTATTGCTGATTATATTTTCCAGTGTGCTTTGTATGTGAAATACACCTTTGGATTAGAAAATCAGAGATTCCTTTTATCTTGGGTCTGATGTGGGCCATCCCAAACACCCAGGGTACCTTGGGGCTGAGGTAATCCAGTACTCCCTCCCAGGGTGTGTTGGGGGTGCTAATGTGGCCCATTACTACTTCCCGGAATATTTAGGGGCTATTGTGATTTGTCCCAACTTCCCAAGGTACCTTAGGGCTGCTGTGGCCTATCATTACTTCTCAGGTTACTTTGTAGCCTGTCATTTATCTTCCAGGGCCTGTACAATGTAAGGATTGATGAAGCATTAGAGTTGTTGCTACTTGGAACCATTGCTTTTGTTTTGGAGCACAAGCTCTTTTGGGAGGGTTTCAGAGCTCACTGTACATTTCACATTCTAGTTGTATCTCACCACTTGTTTACCGCAATCAGGAAAGTGTGAGGTAAGTTGGCATGTAATAAGAGTTGCTTGTCTCCATAGGGGTGGTTTTAGATACAGCCATTTTAAAAAGCAGAGAGATGACTGAGTGGCCTCTTGGCATCTCTTCAGTTACAACGACTAGCAGATGCTGTTGGTACTCTGCATCTGTATTTTCTCCACATTCATCTCTACCTGCTGAAAGTTCTTACAGGGAACACCTGTGACACTGTCAGAGGGCTTTCTTACCCCTTTGGCTAACAGGGTATACTCAGCCCTTACACACAGTAAGCATAAAATGCCAGAGAGTTAATGCTTCTGGAAGCAGCCTTCAACCAATGACAGTGAGTTCTCACTCTTAGGATAACTATAAAGAATGTTGTTTTATTTATATACTTATCTATTTTTATTGGATATTGATGAATTATAATTATACATATTTATGGGGTACAGTGATGCTGTGATATATGTACATATTGTGGATTAATTGAATCAAGCTAAATAAAATAGCAATTACCTAAAATACTTATTTTTTCCTCCTGCCTAACTAAAACAATGTCCCCTTGGACCTTTGCCCCCATGCCCCAGCCTATGGAAATTACAATTCTCCTCTCTGCTTCTATGTGTTCAATTTTTTTTTAGCTTCCACATATAAGTGAGAATATGCAGTATTTGTTTTTCTGTGACTGGGTTATTTAACTTAGCATAAGGTGCTTCAGGTTCATCCATGTCATCACAAATGACCTAATTTCCCTCTTTTTAAGGCTGAATAGTATTCCATTGTCTATATATACCACATTTTCTTTATTCATTCATCAGTTGATGAACACTTAGGTTGATTTCATGACTTGGCCATTGTGAATAATGTTGTAATAAACACGTGAGTGCAGATATCTCTCTGACATACTGATTTCAAATCCTTTGCACATGTACCTAGAAGTGGGATTGCTGGTTCACATGGTAACTCCATTTTTTAGTTTTTTGAGGAAACTTCATTGTTTTCCATAATGGCTGTATTAACATACATTCCCACCAACAGTGTACTAGAAGTCCCTTTTCTCCACAATCTTTCCAACAGTTGTCATCTTTTGTCTTTTTAATGGTAGCCATTCTGACAAGTGTCAAATGATATTTCATTGTGATTTTAATTTGCATTTCCCTAATGCCTAGTGATGTTGAGCATTTGTTTTTTTCATAATACCTGTTGGCCATTTGTATGTCTTCTTTTGAGAAATTTATATTTGGACCCTTTGCCCATCTTTTAAGCAGGTTATTTGTTTTCTTACTATTGAGTTGTTTGAGTTTTTTAAACTTTTTAAAAATATACTTTGGATATTAATGTCTTATCAGATGAGTGGCTTGTAAATATATTCTCTCATTCCATAGGTTGTCTCCTCAGTCTGTTAACTGTTTCCTTTCCTGTGCAGAAGCTTTTTGGTTTGATGTAATACCATTTGTCTATTTTTGGTTTTGTTGTTTGAGCTTCGGGGGTCAACTCCAAAAAATCATTGTCCAGACCAATATCATATAATTCCTACCCCCCACACTGCTTTCTCTTAGTAGTTTTATAGTTTCAGGTCTATGTTTAAGTCTTTAATCCATTTTTTGTTGATTTTTGCATATAGTGTGAGGTAAGAGTCCAATCTCATTCTTCTGCATGCAGATATCCAGTTTTTCCAATACCCTTCATTGAAGAGACTGTCCATCTGCCATTGTGTATTTTTGCCATTTTTGTTGAAAAATCAATTTGCTGTAAATGCCTGGGTTCACTTTTGGGCTTTTTATGCTGTTCCCTTTATTGATGTGTCTACTTTTATGCCAGTACCATGCTGTTTTAATTACTTTTGTTTTGTAATATACTTAGAAGTCAGGCAGTGGGATGCCTCTAGCTTTTTCCTGTGCAAGATTAGCTTTACTATTTGTGTTTTTTTGTAGTACTATATGAATTTTAGAATTGTTTTTCTATTTTTGTGAAAAATTACATTGGAATTTTAATAGATTGCATTGACTCTGTAGATAGCTTTGGGTGGTAAGGAAATGTTAACAATATTAATTATTTCAATTCATGAGCATCGAATATCTTTTCATTTATTTATGTCTTCTTCAATTTCAATTTAGTAATTTTCAATGTACAGATCTTTCACTTCCTTGTTTAAATTTATTCCTAAATATTTTATATTTTTGTAGCAAGTATAAATGGGATTGCTTTCTTAATTTCTTTTTCAGCTAGTGTGCTGTTGGAGTATAGAAATGCTATTGACTTTCGATGTTATATCCTACAGCTTTACTGTATTTGTTTATTAGTTCTAACAGTTTTTTTTTAAATAGTCTTTGGGACTTTCTATACATGAGATCATGTCATTAGCAATCAGCAACAATTTCACTTGTTCGTTTCCTATTCGTATGCCTTTTATTTCTTTCTCTTGCCTAATTGCTCTGGCAAGAATTTTCAGTACTATGTTGAATAGAAGTGATGTGAATGGATATCTTTGTTCTTGATCTTAGAGGAAAAGCTTTCAACTTTTCACTATTGAGTATAATGTCAGCTATCAGATTGTCATGTTAGCTTTTATTATGTGGAAAAATATTCCTTCTATACTTAATCTGTTTAGAGTTGTTACTATGAAAGAATGTTGAATTTTGCCAAACGATTTTTTTTATTTGATGAGATGATTGTATGGTTTTGTTCTTTGTTCTGTTAATATGTTGTATCACATTTATTGATTTGGTATGTTGAAACATCATTGCACCCCTGAAATAAATCCCATTTGATTATAGTGAATAATTCTTTTTATATGCTGTAGAATTTTGTTTGCTAGTATTTTTGAGGATTTTTGCATCTATGTTCATCAGGGATATTGGCCTGTAATTTTCTTCTCTTATAATGTCCTTGTCTGAATTTGGCCTCATAAAAAGAGTTTTGAAGTATTCCCTCCTCTAGTATTTTTTGGAAGAGTTTGAGAATGATTGGTATTAGCTTTCCTAAATGTTTGGTAGAATTCAGCAGTGAAGTTATGAGGTCCTGGGCTTTTCTTTGATGGGAGGCATTTGATTACTGATTCAATCCTTTACTTATGTTGGTCTCTTCATATTTTTTATGTCTGTATATTTCAGTCTTGGCAAATTGTATGTATCTAGGAATTTATCCACTATTTCTACATTATTCAATTTGTTGACACGTAAGTATTCATAGTAATCTCTTATGGGCATTCATATTTTTGTGGTATCAGTTGTAATTTCCCTTCTTTTACTTCTGATTTTATTGTGTCTTCTCTCTTTTTTTCTTAGTTAAGCTAAAGGTTTATCAACTTTGTTTATCTTTCCTGAAAACCAACTCAGCTTTATTGATATTCTCTGCTGTTTTTCTAGTCTCTATTTTATTTATTTCTACTCTGATATTTGTTATTTCCTTCCTTCTGCTAACTTTGGGCTTAGTTTTTTGTTCTTTTTTTAGTTTCTTGAGGTGTAATATTATGTTGTTAGGCATTTATTGCTATAAATTTTCCTCTTAGAACTGCTTTTGATGCATCCCACAAGTTTTTGTATGTTGTGTTTCCATTATTGTTTTTGTCTCAGGATATTTTTTTTATTTCCCTTTCTTAATTTTAATTTTTATTTGTAAACTTTTATTTTAAGTTTAGAGATATATGTGCAGGTGTGTTGTATAGGTAAATTGCATGTCATGGGAGTTTGGTGTACAGATTATTTCATCAACCAGGTAATAAGCATAGCACCCAATAAGTAGTTTTCAATCCTCACCCTCCTCCCATTTTCCACCCTCAAGTAGGCCCTGATGTCTGTTGTTCCCTTCTTAGTGTCCATATGTACTCAGTGTTTAGCTCCCACTTATAAGTGAGAGCATGTGGTATTTGGTTTTCTGTTCTAGTGTTAGTTCACTTAGAGTAATGGCTTCCAATTTTATCCATGTTGTTGCAAAGGACATGATCTCCTTCTATTTTGTGGCTGTGTAGTATTCCATGGTGTCTATGTACCAAATTTAAAAAAAAAATCCAGTCTACCACTGGTGGGCATTCAGGTTGATTCCATGTCTTTGCTACTGTGAATAGTGCTGTGATAAATATATGGGTGCATGTGCATTTATGGTACAATGGTTTATGTTCCTTAGGGTAAATACCCAATTATGGGATTTCTGGGACAAATGGCAATACTGTTTTAACTTCGTTCAGAAATTGTGAAACTTCTTTCCACAATGACTGAACTAATTTATATTCCCACCAGAAGTGTATAAGCATTTTGATTTCTTCTTTGACCCATTGGTTATTCAAGAGCATGTTGTTCAATTTCCACATACTTATGGATTTTCAAAATTTATCCTCTTATTGGTTTCTAGGTTAATACCGTTGTGGTCAGAAAAGGTAGTTAATATGATTTTGATCCTCTTAAATTTGTTCAGACATGTTTTGTGGCCTAACATATGACCCATCCTGGAGAATGTTCTGTGTGTGCTTGAGAAAAATGGGCATTCTATTACTTTTGTATGGAATGTTCTGTATATATCTGTTAGGTTCATTTGGACTAAAGTGTAGTTCAAGTCAAATGTTTCCTTATGAATTTTTTTGAAAGAGTTTTTTTTTCGTTAGCCAGGCTGGAGTGCCATGGCGTGATCTCGGCTAACTGCAACCTCTGCCTCCTGGGTTCAAGTGATTCTCCTGCCTCAGCCTCCCAAGTAGCTGGTATTACAGGTGCATGCCACCACGCCTGGCTAACTTTTTGTATTTTTAGTAGAGATGGGGTTTCACCATGTTGGCCAGGCTGGTCTCAAACTCCTGAATTCAAGTCATCCACCCTCCTTGGCCTCCCAAAGTGCTGGGATTACAGGTGTGTGAGCCACTGCGCCCAGGCTCCTTATTAACTTTTGTCTAGATGATCTGTCCATTGTTGACAGTGGGGTACTGAAGCCCCCTGCTATTACTGTATTGCAATTATCTCTCCTTTCAGATCCTTTAACATTTCTTTTCTACATTAAGGTGCTCCAATGTTGGGTGTACATATATTTACAATTGTTATATCCTCTTGATGAATTGATCCCTTAATCATTATATAATGATCATCTTTGTCTCTTTTTCACTTAAAGTATATTTTGTCTGATACGAGTATAACTACACCTGTTATCCTTTGGTTTTTCATTTACATGGAATATCATTTCCTATCCCCTTACTTTTAGTCTATATGTGCTCTTCAAGGCAAGGTGAGTCTCTTATAGGTAGTATATAGTTGGGTTTTCTGGCCACTCCATGTCTTCTTATTGAAAAATTTAATTCATTTACATTAAAAGTAATTCTTTGTTGGTAAGGATTTACTACTACCATTTTGTAATTTGTTTTCTGGTTGTTTTGTATATACTTTGTTTCTTTCTCTTTTGCTGTCTTGCTTTCTGATTTGATAATTTTCTGTAATGTTATGCTTTGAATCCTTTCTATTTATGTTTTGTACATCTACTGTAGATTCTTGTTTTGTGGTTATCAAGAGGCTTATGTGAAATATCTTATACTTATAACAGGTTATTCCAAGCTAATAACAACTTAACTTTGAGAGCACAAAATAGCTGTATACTTTTACTTCCCCCCAACATTTTAAGTTTTTGATGTCAAAAAGTACACAATTTTGTAATTGGTATCCCAAGACAATTAATTTTTGCTATAGTTATTGTAATAGAGTTGTCTATTAATCATTATACTAGAGATAAAATTGCTTTACAAACCACCAATCCAGAGTATTCTGAATGTGATTATGTATTAGTTATACTATTGAGTTTTGTACTTTTGTGTGTTTTATGTTATTAATTAGAGGCCTTGGCCTTTAGGTAAAGCTTAAAGAACTCTCTTTAGTAATTTCTGTAAGGCAGGCCTAGTGGGGATGAACTCCCTCAGCTTTTGTTCGTTTGGGAAGGTTTTCATTTCTCACTTCTGAAAGTCAGGTTTGTCAGGTAAAGTATTCTTTGTTGGCAATTATTTTCTATGAGCACTTTGAATATATCATTCTACTCCTTCTTGTCTCTATTAGTTTGTTCTTGCATTGCTATAAAGAATATCTGAGACTGGGTATTTATAAAGAAAATTTATAAAGAAAAGAGGTTTAATTGACTGGCTCATAGTTCTGCAAGTTTTATAGGAAGCATGGTGCTCACTTATCATCAAGGGGATGGCTGAAGCCATTCATGAAGGATTCACCACCATGATCCAAATGCCTCCCACCAGGTACCACCTCCAAGATTGGGGATTACATTTCAACATGAGATTTGGGCAGAAACAAATATCCAACTATATTATTCTCCCCCTACTCCTGCCCAAATCTCATGTCCTTCTCACATTGCAAAATACAGTCATGCTTCCCAATCATCCCCCAAAATCTTAACTAATTCCACCATTAACTCAAAAGTCCCAGGTCCAAGTCCAAAGTCTCATCTGAAAAAAGGCAAGTCCCTTCCACCTAGAAGCCTATAAAATAAAAAACAAGTTAGTTACTTCCAAGATACAATAGGGGTATAGCCATTGGATAAACATTCCCTCTCCAAAAGGGAGAAATTGGCCAAAAGAAAGGGGCAATGGGCCCCACACAGGCTCAAAACCCAGCAGGGCAGTCATTAAATCTTAAAGCTCTAAAATAATCTTCTTTGATTCCATGTTCCACATCCAGAGCACACTGGTGCAAAAGTGGGTTCCCAAGGCCTTGGGAAGCTCTTCCTCTGTGGCTTTGCAGGGTTAAGGCCTCAGGGCTGATCTCACAGGTTGGCATTGAATATTTGTGGCTTTTCCAAGCTAAGGATGCAAGCTGCCATTTGTTCTACCACTCTGGGGTCTGGAGGATGATGGGTCTCTTCCCACAGCTCCACTAGGCAGTGCTCCAGTGGGGACTCTGTATGGAGCCTCCAACCCCACATTTCCCCTCTCCACTGTCCTAGTAGAGGTTCTCTGTGAGGCCTCCACCTCTGCAGCAGGCTTCTGCCTGGACACTGAGGCTTCTCCATACATCCTCTGAAATCTAGGGAGAGGCTGCTAAGAATCCACCACTCTCCACTCTTGTGCCCTGTATGCCTGCAGGCTTAACACCATATGGAAGCCACCAAGGCTTATGGCTTGCATCTTCTGAAGCAGTAGCCTGAACTGTATCTGGGGCCCTTTCAGCCAAGGCTGGAGACAGAGCAACTGGGATGTGGGGAGCAGTGTTCTGAGGCTGCCCAGGGCAGCAGGGCCCTGGGCCTGGCCCACAAAGCCATTCTTCATTCCTAGGCCTCGGCCTGTGATGGGAGGAGCTGCCACAAAAGTCTCCGAAATGCCTTCCAGGTGTTTTCCCTATTGTCGTGGCTATTAGCACATTGCTCCCTTTTCGTTATGCAAACATCTCTAATAAATGATTGCTCCACAGCCCACTTGAATTCCTCTCCTGAAAAGGTTTCTTCTTTCTCTGCCACATCACCTGCAATTTTTTCAAGCTTTTATGCTCTGCTTTCTTTCTAAATATAAGTTCCCACTTTAAATCATTTCTTTGCTCCTGCATCTGAGCATAGGTTGTTAGAAGCAGCCAGGTCAAATCTTCAGTGCTTTGCTCCTTAGAAATTTCTTCTGCCAATACCATAGGTCATGACTCTCAAGTTCAAACATCCACAGATTCCCTAGAAAATGAACAGAATGCATCCAGTCTCTTTGCTAAGGCATAACATGCATGACCTTTGCTCCAGTTCCCAATAAGTTCCTCATTTCCCTCTGAGACCTCAGCAGCCTGGACTTCACTGTCCATATCACTATTGGCATTTTGGTCACAACCACTTAGTCAGTCTCTAAGAAGTTCCAATCACTCATTCATCTTCCTATCTTCTTCTGAGTCCTCCAAACTCTTCCAGCCTCTGTCTGCTACCCAGTTACAAAGCTGCTCCCACATTTTAAGGTATCTTTATAGCAATCCTCTACTCTTTACCAATTTTCTACATTAGTCTATTCTTGCATTGCTATAAAGAAATACCTGAGCCTGCGTAATTTATAAAGAAAAGATGTTTAATTGGCTTATAGTTTTGCAAGCTTTATAGGATGCATGTGACCACATCTGCTTGGCTTCTGGAGAAGACTCAGGAAGCTTACAGTCATGGCAGAAGGCAAAGGGAGAGCAGGCTTGTCATATGGTGAAAGCAGGGGTGAGAGAGAGAGTCGGGGGAGATGCCACACACTTTTAAACAATCAGATCTCATGTGAACTCACAAAGAGTTCACTTATCACCAAAGGGATGACTGAAGCCACTCATGAGGGATCTGCCCCAATGATCCAAACAACTCCCAGCAGGCCCCACCTCCGAGACTGGAGATTACATTTCAACATGAGATTTGGGCAGGTACAAATATCCAACCATATCACTGTCCTGCAGTGTTTCTGCTGAGAAATATGCTGATAGTCATATTGGAACTCCCTTGTAGATAATGTATTTCTTATTTCTTGATGCTTTCAGAATTTTTTCTTTGTCTTTAATTTTTGATAGTTTCATTATTTTGTGCACTGGTGAACTCTGGGTTGAATATTGTTGGTGACCTCTCTGCTACCTGTACCTGGATGTTGGCATCTTTCCTAAGATTTGAGAGGTTTTCAGCCATTATTTTTTTTAATATGCTTCTGGTCCCTTTGTTCTCACTTTTCCTTCTGGAATTACTGTTATGTGGTAATTAGGTCTCTTGATAGTGTCCCAGAGTTCTCATAGGCTTTCTTCATTCTTTTTAGTTTGCTTCTTATTTTTGCTTTGTTGGTTGGACAATTTCAGATGTTTGAAGCAGGGCAATGCGATGCCTCTGGCTTTGTTCTTTTTGCTTGGGATTGCTTTGGCCATTTGGGTTATTTTTTGGTTCCAAATAAATTTTATAATAGATTTTTCTAAATCTGTGAAAAATGATATTGGTATTTTGATAGGAGTAGCATTGAACCTGTAAATTGCTTTGGGCAATATGGCCATTTCAACTATGTATTTTCTTCTAGTCCATGAGCATAGAATATTTTTCCATTTATTTGTATCATATCTAATTTTTTTCAGTAGTGTTTTGTAGTTCTCCTTGTAGAGATCTTTCACCTTCTTGGTTAGATAAATTCTTATGTATTTCATTTTTTTTTTGTTGCTATTATAAATGAGATTGTGTTCTTGATTTGGTTCTTAGCTAGACATTATTAGTGTGTAAAAATGCTACTGATTTTTGTACATTGATTTTGTATCCCGAAACTTTACTGAATTTGTTTATCAGTTCTAGGATCCTTTTTCAGAGTCATTAGGGTTTTCTATGTATAGAATCATCTTCAAGCTCTCTTATACTTTCTTCTGCTTGATTGAGCCTACTATTAAAGCTTTTTATTGCATTTCCATTTCAGTCATTGTATTTTTCATCTCTAGGAGTTTTACTTTTTATTATTTCTATTTCTTTGTTACTCTTTTTCATTTTGTTCATGCACTGTTTTCCAAACTGCATTTAATTTTTTACTTCATACATTCTTGTAGCTCACTAAACTTCCTCAAGATGATTATTCTGAATTCTTTGTCATTTTATAGACTTCCATTTTTAAGGGTTCACTGTTGAAACTTTGTTAGTTTCTTTTAGAGGTGTCATGATTTTGTGATTCTTTGTAAACCTTGTGTCCTTGCATTTGTGTCTGTGCATTTGGAGAGACAGCCACCTCTTCTGACTTTTACAAGTGTTCTTTGTCAGGGATAAACCTTCACTATTTAGCCTGGCCTATGATTCTTTGTGGGCCAACTCATAATGACCCTGGGCAGGAAGAGCTTGCTTTTGGATTCTCTAGATAGCTGGGCTACTGCCTTAGCTCTGATTTGGGATGGGGCTGCTGACTCAGCTCCACTGTCAGGTAAGACCACTGGCTGAGCTCTTTAATAAGGCAGAGCTGCTGGCAGGTTACTGCAATTGCCTTTTATTGGGCTTGACCACAAGGTGTATTCTATGGCCAGGTAGCACCACTGTTTGAAGTTTGTATTTGGACAGGGCTGTAGGCTGGGTCCTCAGGTTAGGCAGATTCACTGCTTGGGATGGATGGGACCAGCTGCTATGCTAAGTAGAAATGCACTGTTGAGGTTTGCCTCCCTGCCTAGATGGGGCCTTGTGGTGGGCTTTGAGGATGGGCCAAGCACTGTTTAAACTCCTAGGTGTGGCAGAAGTAGCCTCTGCACTTTGCCAAAATGCACTGTGGTGGGCATCTCTCTCCCTGGGCAGTGCCTAGGCAGGCCGAGTTTGAAGCTGAGTTGGGTTCTGTTTAAACTCTTGGTTGTGGCAGAACTAGCCACTGCTCTTTGCCAACATTCACTGTGGCAGTCCATCACACCTTTCCAGGACAAGGTCTTCAAGTGGGCTTTGAAGCCATGCCAAACACTGTTTAAACTCCTGTGTGTGGCAGAACTAGCCCCTGCTTTTTGCCAAATTGTGATGTCCCTTGATGGGGCCCTGGGGTAGGGTCTAAGGCTGGGCCTGGAGGCTGGCTGTTTGGAGATTCAAGCCAGGCAGAACTTCCCACCAATTCTGGTAACAGCCAGCTCAGCTTTGAAGATGAGCTATGCTGTTGACTGCTGTCTCTGATCATGTGCTATTACTGGCAATTACAAAGAACTAACACAAATATCTGTATACTGGTCACTGTGTTCTTGCTTTGTTTCTACCTGACCCTAGGTGGTCTAGTCATGCCAATACCTCTTGTGTTCCCTATGAGGTGAGAGTAAAGTGGGCTTCCTGGGAAGCATCTCAAAAGCTAGGGAAGCTGGATGTCCACCTCTGGTTCTCTTTCCCCACTGTAGAAACTGTGACTTCTGAGGAATTCTCTCTGTGTGACACTGTGGAAGGAAGAGGGGTGACACAACCAGTGAGATCATTTCTTTTACCCTCCCTTGTGGTTTTTATTTGGTTCTGTGGTCCACACAGGTATATCAGGCTTATTTCCAAGTTTTGAGGTTTTCACAAAGGTGTTCTTAGTTGTGGATATTTGTCAGTTGAACTTTTGCGGAGGTTAGTGAAGCCTGAGATCTCCTATTCTGCCAGATTGCTGAGGTATGTTCTTTATTGTCTTTCACTGTTCCCCTCTGGAACTGAACTTCAGTTATCCACAACGGCAACTAACTTAAAAACACACTCTTGGCCGGGCGCGGTGGCTCACGCCTGTAATCCTAGCACTTTGGGAGGCCGAGGCAGGCGGATCACGAGGTCAGGAGATCAAGATCATCCTGGTTAATACAGTGAAACCCCATCTCTACTAAAAAAATACGAAAAATTAGCTGGGCATGGTGGCGGGCACCTGTAGTCCCAGCTACTCGGGAGGCTGAGGCAGGAGAATGGCATGAACCCGGGAGGTGGAGCTTGCAGTGAGCAAAAAACAAAAAGAAAAACAAAAACAAAAAAACAAAAACACAAGCAAACAAACCAAAAAACACTCTTTGCATTCACTTTCATTCTCATTTCCTTACACCTTATCAGTGTTTCCTGGTATTGCCTCTCAGTAAAACAAACAATCAAACAAAACCATTTTAGAAAACCAAAACCTACACTCAAATACTTGGGCTGCTTATTGGAGAAACCCAAAATCAAGCCAGTGATTCTAATACATTTGGTCATTAAGTTTGCTGAATGGGAGCTAGTGACATTTTCTTGACTTGCAACTGTCATGCTGCAAAATGTTTTGTTCCATTTTTAATTTCTTTAACTGTTTTTCTTTTTTCTTTTTTTTTTTTTTTTTTTTTGAGACGAAGTCCTGCTCTGTTGCCCAGGCTGGAGTGCAGTGGCAAGATCTCGGCTCATTGCAACCTTCACCTTTCAGGTTCAAGCGATTCTCCTGCCTCAGCCTCCCAAGTAGCTGGGACTACAGGCATGTGCCACCACGCCCAGCTAATTTTTCTATTTTTAGTAGAGACGGGGTTTCACCATGTTAGCCAGGCTGGTCTAGAACTGCCGACCTCAAGTAATCCGCCTGCCTCAGCCTCCCAAAGTGTTGGATTATAGGCATAAGCCATTGTGCCAGGCAATTTCTTTAACTTTAAGAAAAAATATATTCAGACTCTACTAGTGGTAGCGATTACAAATCCAGAAAGAAAAATGTATACTGACATTAGGAGTCGAAAAAGAAAAACACATGATCTAAATTTCCATCTGCCTTTTTTCTTTTAACTTGAATCTGGCTAAATTCACTGGTACATTATTGCTAGCAAGTAAAATAGATTTTTTAATTGTTGCATTCCCTGTATATGTCATTAAAAATGAGAAAGCTAAAAGTAGCCATAAGGAAAGGGAGAGGGATATTGTGTTTCAGTGTGATAGGTAGCTTCTAAGATGGCCCTCAAATACTCCTATCTCTTAATACGTATGACCTTGAGTAACATGCTTCTAGACAATAGACTATCTCAACTTTGTGGAGATGTAATTTTGTCATTAGCTTATAAGAGATTGTAGCCTTTGTCTTGCTATCAGACTTTCTCCTTTGCTAGCTTTGTGAGGCAAAGTGTCATATTTAGGAGACACACGTGGCACAGAACTGAGGTGGACTTCTGGCTAATAGCCAGTAGTTAACTGAGATCCTCAGTCCAGTAATCCAAAAAGAACTGAATCCTGGCTGGGTGCAGTGGCTCATGCCTGTAATCCCAGCATTTTAGGAGGCCGAGGCAGGAAAAATCACTTGAGGCCAGGAGTTCAAGAACAACCTGGGCAGCATAGCAAGACCTTGTATCTATAAACAATTTTATAAATTAGCCAGGCATAGTGGTCCATGCCTGCAGTGCAAGTTACTCAGAAGCTGGGGTGGTAGGATCACTTGAACCCTGATGTCAAGGCTGCAATGAGCTGTGGTCAAGCCACTGCACTTTACCCTTCAGAGTGAGACCCTGTCTTTAAAAGAAAAGAAAAGTAAAGAAAAGAAAAAGAACAGAATCCTCTCTGCAATCATGTAGTGAGCTTATAAGTGGATCTTACACTGGTTCAGTTTTTAGATGAGACTCAGTTCTGGCTGACACCTTGCTTGAAGCCTTGGAGAACACCCTGAAGCAGAAGACACAGTTAAGCTATGCTTGGATTCCTGGTCCACAGAAAATATGAGACAATAAATGTGTGCAATTAAGTATTTCCACTTTCCTATTCATTCTGTTTAGAACAAATATTTGGGATTTAGAAGGAAAATTTAGACTTTAACAGGGTCACTGCCACCTTGAATACTGAATCAAATTGACCTTGATAGGGATGCATTATGCTTATATTTCAGATTCGAGCTCCCACTGTTGTTAAAAGAAAAGGAAAATAGTTTCTCTTTGAAAGTCTACCCGACCAAAATTCTTTGTATAAAAATGGCTTCTCATAGATTAGTTTCTGAGTACATTTTCTACCAATGGTCTTAAGTCATCCGTAAGCATATGCAAATCTCTTAGCAACAGAAGATTATTCCAAATGAGAAAGCATTATGAGCCAACTCCCATGTAAGCATCTGAGCCAACAAAGATGGGGTTTTAAGCTTTATTTTAAAAAAATTTAAAATAAAATTATCCTGAGAGAATGGAGCAGTATGTATAAATCTATGAATTGTTTGAATAAGTTCAGTTGTTTCAAGGTTACTTCTTCTGTGTCTAGTATAAATATATTTCAAAAATACATACAGTAAAATGTGAAAAACAGTTTCTTTGGGATCAACATGTCTGCTGCCAGAGAAGTTGCATTTCTTGTAAAACAATGCTACATAATGGATGGTGGTGGAGTGAGGCCAGCTGGTTTTAAATATCAAGCTGACAGTGGAATGTGGTATTTAGAAGATAGTCACAGCACAACACACAAGGAGGCATAGAGACCTACTGCTTGACAACTTAACAAAAATGCAGTGTGTTCTCCAAAGGATTATTTTAACCTTATACGTACCTACTTTTTACAAAGTTTCACTTCAGGCTCAGTGTGTTTTGTCTTTTGTGGGTGAACTCCATGGGAGCATCTGAGAGGTGAAATTCCTTTATAACCAGGTCCTTTTGACACTTAAATTTTTAGCTTAGAAGTTTCTGAGTTGGAGTACGTGGAATGATCCACTGTGTTGTGGGAAGAAAATATTAGGAGTTTTCTTTAGCATATAAGAAATAAATGAAGCATAATCCGCAGTTAATATACAGACTGACACTAGTGGCTTCACTCAGTCCATCTGCATAGAAGATTGTTGTGTGCTGTAAGTGTCACGGGTGTCCGTGTGAAGAGAGCACCAAACAGGCTTTGTGTGAGCAACAAGGCTGTTTATTTCACCTGGATGCAGGTGGACTGAGTCCGAAAAGAGAGTCAACAAGGAAGATAGAGGTGGGGCAGTTTTATAGGATTTGGGTGGATAATGGAAAATTGCAGTCAAAGAAGGAGGTTGTTCTCTTGGGGGCAGGGGCGGGGGTCACAGGGTGCTCAGTGGGGGAGCTTCTGAGCCAGGAGAAGGAATGTCACAAGGTTAATCGCTCAGTTAAGGTGGGGCAGAGACAAATCACAATGGTGGAATGTCATCAGTTAAGGCAGGAGCCGGCCATTTTCACTTCTTTTGTGATTTTTCTCTTGCTTCAGGCCATCTGGATATGTAAGTGCAGGTCACAGGGGATATGATGGCTTAGCTTGGGCTCAGAGGCCTGACATTAAGCAAAAATAAAATTCTAAGCTCCCCAACTGACTGAATTAATCCCTCCTTTTAACCATTTAACCAGAAAAAATGAGTTCAGATCATGATGGGAAGGAGGGGTCAGACAAGACTCATTATACTCTCCTCCTTTTGGAATTCAAGCGTAACTGACCAGCATTAACATTAAAACAGAGATCTTAAAAGTGACAAAAGAAACTCTGTAGCGATAAGACACCAAATTCCAACCTGACTCTAGTATAGTATCACATGACAGATAGCAGGCCCTGAAAGAAATTGAAGTATTTTACCCCAAAATATATTTATTTGGCATATTTTTATTTTTGTTTTTCATATTTTTAAACTTAGTTTATTTTATTTGTTGGTAACTTTTTATTTGAGAAGTCAAATGATTAAGTTTTGACACATATCTCTAAAGGTTGACAGAAATTTCTTAGATAAAGTTTGAAGCCTGAGTATGGGCAGTGTCATTATCCTAACGCATTGGAAGACGAATCCCTCCATCTTATATCAATACCTCATTGCTTCTGAGATTCTTTTTTTTTTTCGTTGTACAAATGCAAAGAGTTTTAAAAGAACACATATATGAGCTTTTAAATACAAAGCAGTGAATTGTATTCTTCTCAAGGCTTTGTTCTTCTAAGGAAGCCCAGGTTTCTGTTGACAGTTTCAGTTTTGTTTTCCTTCAAGTTTTATTTTAAGTTCCAGGGTATATGTGCAGGCTGTGCAGGTTTGTCACACAGGTAGACGTGTGCCATGGTGGTTTGCTACACAGATGAGCCCATCATCTAGGTATTAAGCCCAGCATCAATTAGCTATTCTTCCTGATGCTCTCATTCCCCTCACCCCCATCCTCTGACAGGCCAAAGTGTGTGTTGATCTCCCCCATGTGTCCATGTGTTCTCATCGTTCAGCTCCCACTTATAAGTGAGAACATGCCATGTTTGATTTTCTGTTCCTGCATTAGTTTGCTGAAGGTAACGGCTTCCAGTTCCACCCATGTCACTGCAAAGGACATGATCTAGTGTTTTGCTTGTTTGTTTGTTTGTTTGTTTGTTTTATGGCTACATAGTATTCCATGGCTACTTATGTATCACATTTACTTTATCCAGTCTATCATTGTTGGACATTTGGGTTGATTCCATGTCATTAATATTGTGAATAGTGCTGCAATGAACATACGTGTGCATGTATCTTTATAATAGAATGATTTATATTCCTTTGAGTATATACCCAGTAATGGGATTGCTGAGTCAAATGCTATTTCTGCCTCTAAATCTTTGAGGAATTGCCACACTGTCTTCCACAATGGTCGAACTAATTTATACTCCCAACAATAGTGTAAAAGTTTTCCTTTTTCTCCACAACCTCACCAGCCTCTGTTGTTTTCTGACTTTTTAATAATCGCCATGCTGACTGGCATGAGATGGTATCTCACTGAGGTTTTGATTTGCATTTGTTTAATGGTCAGTGATGTTGAGCTTCTTTTCATATGATTGTTGGCCACATGTATGTCTTCTTTTGAGAAGTGTCTGTTCATGTCCTTTACCCACTTTTAAATGGGGTTGTTTATTTTTATTTTTAATAAAACTTATTTTATTTTTATTTTTGGTAACTTTTTATTTGAGAAGTCAAATGATGAAGTTTTGACACATATCTCTAAAGGTTGGCAAAAATTTCTTAGATAAAGGTTGAAGCCTGAATATGGGCAGTGTCATTATACTAACACATCCACCCATCTTATATCAATACTTCATTGCTTCGTAGGTTCTTTTTTTTCACTGTTCAAATGGAAAGAGTTTTAAAAGAACACGTACATAGGCTTTTAAATACAAAGCAGTGAATTGTGTTCTCAAGACTTTGCTCTGCTGAGGAAGCCCAGGTTTCTGTTGACAGTTTCTATTTTGTTTCCTTCAACGTTTATTTTAAGTTCCAGGGTACATGTACAGGATGTAGAGCTTTCTTACTCAAGTATGTCTTCTTTTGAAAAGTGTCTGTTCATGTCCTTTGCCCACTTTTTAATGTAGTTGTTTGTTTTTTTCTTGTAAATTTGTTTACATTCCTTGTAGAGTCTGGATATTATTAGATCTTTGTCAGATGGATTGAAAAACCGCACACCTAAAATCTTCTGATCTTTGACAAACCCGACAAAAACAAGCAATGGGGAAAAAATTCCCCATTTATTAAATGGTGCTGGGAGAACTGGCTAGCCATATGCGGAAGATTGAAACTGGACCCTTTCCTTAAACCTTATAAGAAAATTAACTTAGGATGGATTAAAGACTTAAATGTAAAACCCAAAACTATAAAAATCCTAGAAGAAAATCTAGGCAGTACCATTCAGGACATAGGTACAGGCAAAGATTTCATGATAAAAACGCCAAAAGCAATTGCAACAAAACCAAAAATTGACAAATTGGATCTAATTAAACTAAAGAACTTCTGCGCAACAAAAGAAACTATCATAAGAGTGAACAGACAACCAACAGAATGGAAGGAAATTTTTTCAGAGACCTGTGCAAGACTGGGAATGGGAGAATCCCCCTGGCTCACCCAAAATGTCCCCACTGTGGTTCTATACTGAGGCAGAGAGTCATCTGGACACCTTGCAGAGGCAATTCTCAAATCTAAGGGGACCTCTACAAGCCTTAGACCCTGAAACAAACTGGCACCAGCACCATAGCCCTTGTAGAGGCTGCAGTTGCAGTGCCTAGGAGCAGTAAGATTGCTCCACCACCCCTCACCAGATAAGGCTCAGCATCAGCTTCCAGCCCAGTGGTCCTGCTTCTCCCAGAAATTGGCCAACAGCTGTGGCCTCCTGTTGTCCTGGGAGGAACTTGAAGGGGAGGATGGGTTCCTCTCTGCCACTGGTAGCCAGGCAGGCAATGCCTGCTGGAGCTTACAGACCAGTGGTCCTGCTTCTGTCTGAACTTAGCCAGTAGGCAAAGCCTCCTGTTGTCCCAAGAAGCACCTGGATGGCAGGGAGGGTGACTCCACCCACCCCCGTCACTGGTAGCCAGGCAGGCAATGCCTGCCAGATCTTCCAGCTCACTGGTTCCACTTTTGCATGAACTCAGACAGTGGGCACAACCTCCTCTTGTCCTGGGAAGCACCCAGATGGCAGGGCAGGTGACCACACCCATTTTCACCATTGGTAGCCAGGCAGGTAACACCTGATAGGGCTTCTGGCCCAGTGATTCTGGTTCTGTCTAAACTCAGCCAGTGTTTAGACAGTGGGGTGCAGCAGCCTTTGTCCCAGGAAGCACTTAGACAGCAGGGCAGGCAACCCAAGCACCCCTGCCACTGATAGCCAGGTGGGCAATGCCTGCTAGAGCTTTCAGCTCAGCAGTCCCACTTCTGTCCAAACTCAGACAGTGGGTGCAACCTCCTATTGTGTCAGGAAACACCCAGACAGCAGAGTAGGTGATTCCACCCACTCCCACCTCTCATAGCCAGATGGGCCATCCCACTAGAACTTCTGGGCCAGCAATCCTGCTTCTGCCTGAACTCTGTCAGCAGGCACAACCTCATGTTCCCCAGGGAAGCACTTGGATAGCAGATTAGATGACCACCCCCACCCCACAGCTCCTGGCCAAACAGAACTTGCTGGCTTGGGCAGTGCCTATGCAGGGATGAGTCTTCACTCCCAGATCACTGAAGGAGATGAGACACCTGGGTTCACAGGCCAGTGGAGGAGTGGGGCATGCCTCCCTCCACAGGGCCAAATGTTAACAGCAGAATTGACCAAGCTGAGCAAAACATCTCAGACCTTGAAGACCAGTTCTCCAAAATAACTCAGTCAGACAAAAATAAGGAATAAACAATGAAGAAGAAGGAATAAAACTTCCAAGAAATATGGGATTTTGTATAGAGACCAAATCTATGACCCACTGGTGTTACTGACAAAAAGTGAGATAAAGCAAGCAACTTGGAAAACATATTTCAGGATATTGTTCACAAAAACTTCCCCAACTTTCCTAGAGAGGCCATCATTCAAATCCAGGAAATGCAGAGAACCCCTGTGGCATATTATACAAGATGACCATCCCCAAGACACATATTCATCAAATTCTCCAAGATTGAAATGAAAGAAAAATGTTAAATGCAGCTAGAGGAAAGGGGCAGGTCACCTACAAAGAGAACCCCATTAGGCTAACAGTGGAACTTTCAGCAAAAACCCGACAAGGCAAAAGAGACTGGGGGTCTATATTCAGCATTCATTAAAAAAAAAAAAGAAATTCCAACCTTTTCAGACAAGTAAATGCTAAGGGAATTTGTTACCACCAGACTTACCTTAGAAGAGGTCTTTGAGGGAGTGCTAAATATGGAAAGGAAAAACCATTAATGGTCACCACAAAAACACACTTAAATAATAGACCATTGACACTATAAAGCAATCACACAATCAAGTCTGCATAATAACCAGCTAACAACATTGCGAGAGAATCAAACTGACCCATATCAATATTAACCTTGAATATAAATGGCCAAATGGTACAATTAAAAGGCACAGATTGGCATAATGGATAAAGAAGAAAGATCCAACTGTATGCAGTCTTCAAGAGACCCATGTCACATGCAGTGATACCCACAGGCTCAAAGTAAAGGGATGGAGAAAAATCTACTAAGCAAATGGAAAACAGAAAAAAGCAGGAGTTGCTATTCTAATTTTAGGCAAAACAGACTTTAAACCAACAACAATCAAAAAAGACAAAGAAGGGCATTACATAATGGTAAAGAGTTCAATTCAACAAGAAGACTTAATTATTCTAAATATATATGTACCCAACACAGGAGCACACAGACTCATAAAGCAAGTTCTTGGAGACCTATGAAGAGACGTAGATAATCACATAATAACAGTGGGAGAGTTTAACATCACATTGACATTATTAGACAGACCACTGAGGCAGAAAATCAACAAAGATATTAGGGACCTGAACTTGACAGTTGACCAAGTGGGCCTAACAGAACTGTCCACCCAAAATCAACAGGGTATGCATTCATGTCATCTGCACATGGCACATATTCTAAAATTGACCACATAATCAGCCAAAAAAATCCTAAGAACATTAAAAAAATCATACCAACCTCACCCTAGGACCACAGTGCAATAAAATAGAAATCATTACTAATAACATCACTTAAAGCCATATAATTACATGGAAATTAAAGAACATGCTCCTGAATGACTTTTGGGTAAACAATAAAATTAAGCAAGAAATCAAGAAATTCTTTGAAAGTAGTAAGAACAAAGATAGAACATACCAGAATCTCTGGGAGACAGCTAAAGCAGTGCTAAGAGGGAAATTTATGGTGCTAAACACCCACATCAAAAAGTTAGAAAGATCTCAAATTAACAACCTAACATCAAACCTAGAGGAACTAGAGAAACAAGAACAAATCAACCCCAAAGCTAGCGGAAGACAAGAAATAACAAAAATCTGAGATGAACTGAAGGAAATGGAGACACAAAAGAACCATACAAAAGATCAAGGAATCCAGCACTTGGTTCCTTGGAAGAATAATACTATTTGTAGACCACTAGAGACTACTATGGACACCTCTATACACAAAAACTAGAAAACCTAGAATAAATGAATAAATTCCTTGAAACATTCCACCTCCCAAGATGGAACCAGGAAGAAACTGAATTGCTGAACAGACCAGTAATGAGTTCCAAAGTTGAATTAGTAATAAAAAGTCTATCAACACCCCCCCCCCCCAAAAAAAAGCCCAGGACCAGATGAATTCACAGCCAAATTTTACCAGTTGTATAAAGAATTGCTGGTGGCCAGGTGTGGTGGCTCATGCCTGTAATCCCAGCACTTTGGGAGGCCAAGGCATGTGGATCACAAGGTCAAGAGATCAAGACCATCCTGGCCAACATAGCGAAATCCTGTCTCTACTAAAAATACAAAAAAAAAAAAAAATTAGCTGGACATGATGGCGTGTGCCTGTAGTCCCAGCTACTTGGGAGGCTGAGGCAGGAGAATCGCTTGAACCTGGGAGTCGGAGGTTGCAGTGAGCTAAGATCCCTATCAGTATTATGCCTATTACCTAGGTGATGAAATAATTTGTACACCAAACCTCCATGACACAAAATTTACCTCTATAACAAACCTGCACGTGTACCCCAAACCTAAAATAAAAGTTTAAAAAAAGATTATTGGAAATTTCCATTTGCAATTTTGAATTTATTTGTTCCTTCCTTCAGTTCTGTCAGATTTTGCATCATGTATCTTGAAAATCTGTTGTTTGATGTTTACACATTTGGAAGTCTTATGTCTTCTTAGTGAATTGATCCTTTTATCGTTATGTAATGTCAATTTTTATCCTTTGTAATTTTTCTTGTTCCTAAGTCTACTTTGATATGAATATAGAATTTTTGTGCCATGAATAGATAAAAAGAAATTTTAAAAAATATTATTCTATATTACATAATCTTAAATTTGTGTTTTGTGTATGTTATACCATGTATGTAATACTTAAGTACAATAGTGGTTGTATAATATATGTAAAATATAATATATATGTATAATAGTGCTTGCAGGTATATTATTTAAAAGTTTGGAGGCATTTTTCTAAACTTTCATTCCTCAAACTGTACTATAGCTTACACTGTTTTCACAGAATGTAAATAGATATATTATTAATAAATTAATAATGAAGGGTTTAATCACCTTGAAAGGATGCAAAATACTAGATTAAGCAAAACTGAACATTTTTTTGCTGCATGACTTTTTGGAGCCTTTGATATGCTAGTATATGTGGTGACCCTCCAAGAGGGGCTACAATATACAATGTTGTCCAAGTTTCAGTTCTTGGAAGAGCTTTGTTAGCTTTATTTTGTGATCACCCTGTGTGCCTCATGGTGGTCAGACTTGTGGGAAAAATGTCACATTTGGCTCCTTCTGTGTTTGTAACATCTTGTTAGTATCAAGTCACCCGTATGTCTTTCTTTATCATAAATAAAGAGCAGCTTTATTTTATGTTTGTGAAATAAGTGAAATTGCATTAGGCAGCTAATCAAATTCTGACCAGATTGGAGTATGAATTCATTTTTCCTAAATTAATCTAAAATAAATCTAAAACAATACCAAAATAGCACTTTATTTGAATGTCTAACCAAATAATGCGATAACTATGTATGTCTAGCTTGTGAATGACATTTTCCTCAAAAAATTCTGAATATTTTGATATCACATGTGAACATAACCTGGGTGAATTTTCTTCACTATTAATTGGTTCCTCTAAGTCTTGTTTATTCTACTAAGAGATGTCTTGAAGTAGCATTCCCCTTTTGCTCACCTTTTTCACTGCCGCATTTCAAATTCCCATCCTCTGTTACCTGCTTTTGTATGATAGCCTCATAACTGCTTTTTAGGCTACCTTTCTATTCCTCACTAGAGAAACTTGGTCACTAGAGTTATTTGAAAATGACGTAAATGATTCATATTAGTTTCTTGTTTAAAAATTTCTACTGCACAGCATACTGTCCAAATTCTAGGATAATATTCAAACACATACGACCCTTAAACATCTATCTCTAATCAAATGCTCTTGTGCTGCAGAGGCTGAAAAATTAAAATGTACATTCCACATACTCCCTTGTAGCTAACATTCTGAATGTATATAAGGTTAAATTAACCAGATGCACTTGTGTAAGATGTGGAAGGCAGAGTTTTTCTGAGGCAGCATTAGCAACAGTGTCAATGTCAAGTAACTAGCTTCATCGGTGTGGAGAGGCAAGATGTGGGGTATTGGCGGGGCACAGTGGCTCACGCCTGTAATCCCAGCACTTCGGGAGGCCGAGGTGGGTGGATCACGAGGTCAGGAGATCGAGACCATCCTGGCTAACACGGTGAAACCCCATCTCTACTAAAAATACAAAAAAATTAGCCGGGCGTGGTGGCGGGCGCCGTAGTCCCAGCTACTCAGGAGGCTGAGGCAGGAGAATGGCGTGAACCTGGGAGGTGGAACTTGGAGTGAGCCGAGATCGCACCACTGCACTCCAGCCTGGGTGACAGAGCGAGACTCCGTCTCAAAAAAAAAAAAAAAAAAAAGAAAAAAAAAAGATGTGGGGTATTATTTTTTCTGGTGTAGATTATAGCAGTTATGGTGTGATTATGCAGGGGCACCAGTATTGATTGCATACTCATCATGGTAGCTTTTAAATTATGGCAGTGGTTATATGCTCCTGGATTTAGAAGCTTCTTGATGTAGAGGAAATAGCAGCTTCTTTGGTGGCCCAGTTTTGCAATCCAGCTTTGAAATTTACTCCAGGAAGCTCAGCTCAGAAATAGCTTCTTCAGCTTTTCCATTGATTCTTAATGATTAAAAAACTGTAAGTGCTTAATTGTTTCTGATTCTAAAGTTAGAGGCAGACAAATGTAAGGGATGAAACAATTGGAGAGACAGTCAGGTCATAAAGGACTTCATATGGCTTGTCATACAAAATTTGGAATTTCTCTTACAAGTAATGGTGATCCATTGCTTATAAGAGAATCCATTTTAAGTGACATTTTAAGATTTAAATTTTAGCTAGACCAATACTACTCAAAGCATGATCCACACATCAGTGCTGGACCAAAAGCTGTTTGCAATAGATCTACAATAAATATAGAAATTGAGATTAACTATCTAAAAATTTTTATAGCAATTTGACATTGCTGCTACTTCCAAGTTTCTAACCAGTTGAATTGGACAAAGTGTTAGTCTGTTAATTATTGGAAATTTTATAAAAAGAATAACATGATACTGCTCCTTCACCACAGGTGGTTTGAGAAGCACCAAGCTAGATTGTTCTGGAGGTTATGTGAAAGTTAAAGTGAAGGTATACACATGTTCTTACTTATAAGTGGAAGCTAAGCTATGGGTGTGCAGAGGCAAACAGGGTGGTATAATAGACACTGGAGACTCAGAAGGGGGAAAGTTGGAAGGGTTGAGGGGTGAAAAATCACTTATTTGGTACAGTGTGTACTGTTTGGATGATGAGTACACTAAAAGCCCAGACTTTACCATTATACAATTCATTCATGTAACCAAAAACCACCAGTACCCCTAAAGCTAGTTAAATAAAAAATTAACAAAAAATAAAATGAAGATATAAAGAAATAGGGAAATGTCTAGCTAGGACAACATAGTGATTTCATATTTGATATACCCCTCTGGCCTGAACACATAGCAGAGAGTGATAAAATGTAAAAATAGAAAGCAAAAATGACACAGTCAGCTCTGAAAATAAGAAAATGGAATAGAAATATGAAGCAGTGAGTGAAGTTGAAGTCCTGAGGTGCTGAGCTCCAGGTTGAGAAACAGGAACAGCCATTCAGGATTTTAGTGTCTGTGAGGGATAAATTACTTCATGATGTTGTGTTGATACTAAATTCAGTGTTGTTCACAAGCCTATTTCTTTTGATCTTGATCTTGAAAGATAGTTTAGCTGGATACAGCTATTTTCTTTCAGCTCCCCATTACCTTCTGGGTTAACCTCTTTTGGATAATGAATGTGATATCAGTATATCTTTAATCTGTCTGTTTTTTCCCAGATAGCTTTTAAGATATTCTTTTGGTCTTTGGTGTACCACAGTTTCATTATAGTGTGTCTGGCTGTATTTTCTGGATTTCTTTTTATTTATCCAGCTTGAGATTTTGTATGGTTCTTAATGTCATTATCTTTTAAAACACTGTCTCTCTTTCAGGCTCTGTATTCCCTTCTTTTGGAAATTATATTAGAGAGATGGTGAACATTCTTATTCTATTCTGTATGTCTTATCACTCTGCATTTACATATTTTATTTGTTTTTTGTTTTTACTCTACTTTATTTTTTCATACCACTCTTCCAAATCAGCAATACTCTCTTCTGCTATGTATAGTGTGGTGTTTACCATATCCATTGATTTTTAACTTCAAAAACCGTATTCTTTTACTTCTGAAAGTTTTATTTCACTGGTTTTCAAATCTTTCTATGTTTTTTCTTGATAATTGTATATCCCTTTTCGTGATTTTCAGTTTTATTTGAGAAAGGGTCTCACCCTGTGGCCCAGGCTGGAGTGCAGTGGTGTGATGACAGCTCACTGCAGTTTCAAACTCCGAGGATCAAGTGATACTCCTGCCTCAGCCTCCTGAGTAGTTGGGAATACAGTCACACACCACCATGCCTGGCTAACTTTTTTTTTTTTTTAATTTTGTGGATGCATAGTATGTATATATATTTATGGTATACATGAGATGCTTTGATACTGGCATGTAATGTGAAATAAACACATCGTGGCAATTGGGGTATCCATCTTCTAAAGCATTTATCCTTTGAGTTACAAGAATACAATTACATTCTTTAAGTTATTTTAAAATGTACCATTAAGTTATTATTGACTGTAGTCACCCTGTTGTGCTATCAAATAGTGGGTTTTTTTTTATTTTTTCTGTTTTTTTTTTTTTGTACCCATTAACCATCCCCACCTCGCCCAACAGTCCCACTACCCTTCCCAGCCTCTGATAACCATCTTTCTACTCTCTATGACTATGAGTTCAATTGTTTTGATTTATAGATCCCACAAATAAGTGGGAATATACAATGTTTATCTTTCTGTGCCTGGCTTATTTCACTTCACACAATGATCTCCAGTTCCATCCATGTTGTTGCAAATGACTGGATCTCATTCTATTTTATGGCTGGATAGTACTCCATTGTGTATATGTACCACATTTTCTCTATCCATTCATCTGTTAATGTATGCTTACGTTGCTTCCAAATCTTGGCTATTGTGAACAATGCTGCAACAAACGTGGGAGTGCAGGTATCTCTTCGATATACTGATTTCCTTTCTTTGGGGTCTATACTCAGCAGTGGAATTGCTGGATCCTAAATTTTTTTAGGAATTTTATACTCACCAGTGGAATTGCTGGTAGCTAAATTTTAAGTTTTTTGAGGAACTTCCAAACCGTTCTCCATAGTGGTTGTAATAATTTACATCTCATCAACAGTACACAAGTGTTCTCTTTTCTCCCCATCCTTGCCAGCCTTTGTTATTGCCTGTCTTTTGGATATAAGCCATTTTAATTGGGATAAGATGATATTTCATGTAGTTTTGATAGGCATTTCTCTGATGATCAGTGATGTTGAACACTATTTTGTATGCCTGTTTGCCAATTGTATGTCTTCTGAGAAATGTCTATTCAAATCTCTTGCCCATTTTTCAATTGGATTATTAGATTTTTTTCCTACAGAGTTGTTTGAGCTCCTTATATGTCCTGGTTATTAATCTCTTGTCAGGTGGGTAGTTGGTAAATATTTTCTCCCATTCTGTGGATTGTTTCTTCACTTTGTTGATCGTATCCTTTTTTGTGTAGAAGCCTTTTAACTTGATATGATCCAATTTGTCCATTTTTCATTGGTTTCCTGTGCTTGTGGGGTATTGCTCAAGAAATCTTTGCTCAGACCAATGTCCTGAAGATTTTCCCCAATGTTTTCCTGTAGTAGTTTCATAGTTGGAGGTCTTAAATTTAAGCGCTTAATTCATTTTGATTTGATTTTTGTATATGGCAAGAGATATAGGTCTAGTTTCTTTCTTCTGCATATGGATATCCAGTTCCTAGCACCATTTATTCGATGATATTGTTTTTTCCCCAGTGTATGTTCTTGGCATCTTTCTTGATAATGAATTCACTGTAGGTGTCTGGGTTTGTTTCAGGGTTCTCTATTCTATTTCATTGGTATATGTTTCTGTTTTTATGCCAGTACCATGCTGTTTTGGTTACTATAGCTCTGTAGTGTAATTTGAAGCCAGGTAATGTTTTGTTCTTTTTGCTTAAGACAGCTTTAGATATTCTGGGACTTTTGTGGTTCCACATAAATTTTATGATTTTTTTTCTATTTCTATGAATTATCTATTGTAAATAGAAATCCTTTTTAAATTTCATTTTCGTATTGTTCGCTGTTCGAATATAAGATCATGTCATCTGCAAACAAGGATAATTTAACTTCATCTTTTCCAATTTGGATGGCCTTTATGTCTTTTCTTGTCTGATTGCTCTAGCTAGGACTTCCAGTACTATGTTGAATAACAGTGGTGACAGTGGGCATCCTTGTCATGTTCCAGATTTTAGAGGAAAGGCTTTCAGTTTTTCCCCATTCAGTATGATGCTGGCTGTTGGTCTGTCATATTTGACTTTTATTATGTTGATGTATGTTCCTTCTATCCCCAGTCTCTTGAGTGTTTTTATCATGAAAGGATGTTGAATTTTGTCAAATGCTTTTTCAGCATCACTTGAAATGATCATGTGACTTTGATCCTTCATTGTGTTGATATGAGTATCACATTGATGGATTTGTGTATTTTGATCCATCCTCACATCCTTGGGATAAATCTCACTTGGTCATGATGAATGATCTTTTAAATGCGTTGTTGAAATTGGCTTGCTGGTATTTTGCTGAGGATAATTGCATCAATATTCATCAATGATATTGGCCTCTCATTTTCTTTTCTTGATGTATCTTTGTCTGATTTTGGTATAAGGGTAACTGTTCTCATAGAATCAGTTTGGATGTACTCCCTTTTCCTTTATTTTTTGGAATAGTTTGAATAAGATTGGTATTAGTCCTTTAAATACTTCATAGAATTCAGCACTAAAGCCAGTGGGTCCTGGGATTTTCTTTACTGGGAGACTTTATTCTGGCTTTGATCTTATTACTTGGTGTGTTCAGGTTTAGGATTTCTTCATGGTTCAATCTTGGTAGTTTGTATGCCTCTAGGCATTTTTCCATTTCTTCCAGATTTTCCAATTTATTGGCATATCATTGCTCACTGTGGCCACTAAAGATCCTTCGAATTTCTGCAGTATCAGTTATAATGTCTCCTTTTGAATTTCTGATTTTATTTGGATCTTTTCTCTTTTTTTCTTAATTAGTCAGGCAAAAGTTTTGGCAATTACGTTTAACTTTTAAAAAATCAACTTCTTTTTCATTGATCCTTTAGATTCTTTTTTCATTTCAATTTCATTTATTTCTGCTCTGATTATTATTATTTCTTTTCCTCTACTGATTTTTAAGATTGGTTTGCTCTTGCTTTTCTATTTTTTTAAGATGCATCATTAGATTGTTCATTTGAAGTTTTTCCCCCCTTTGATGTAGGCGCTTATAGCTATGAACTTCCCTCTTAGTATTGCTTTTGCTGTGTCCCATAGGTTTTGGTATGTTGTGTTTCCATTATCATTTGTTTCAAGAAATTTTTCAATTCCCTTTTTAATTTCTTCATTGACCCATCAGTCATTCAGGAGCATATTGTTTAATTTCCATGTATTTGTATAGTTCCCAAAATTCTTCTTGTTATTGATTTCTAGTTTTATTCCATTGTGGTCAGAGAAGATGCTTGATAGCATTTCAATTTTTTGGAGTGTTTTAATACTTGTTTTGTGAGCTAACATATCATCTATTCTTGAGAATGTTCCATGTGTGGAGGTAAAGAATGTGTGTTCTATAGCTGTTGAATGAAATGTTCTGTAAATACCTATTAGATCCATTTGATCTGTAGTGCAGATTAAGTCTGATGTTGCTTTGTTAATTTTGTGTCTGGAAGATCTGTCCAATGCTGTAAATGTGGTGTTGAAGTCTCCAGCTATTATAGTATTTGGATCTATTTCTCTCTTTAGCTCTAATAATATTTCCTTTATGTATCTGGGTGCTCCAGGGTTGCATGCATATATATTTACAGTTGTTATATCCTCTAGCTGAATTGACCCCTTTATCATTATGCAGTGACCTTCTTTGTCTCTTTTTATAGTTTTTGTCTTGATATCTATTTTGTCTGATGTAAGTGTAGTGACTCCTACTCTTTTTGGTTTCCATTGGCATGGAATATCCTTTCCATCCCTTTATTTTCAGTTTCTGTGTGTCTTTATAGGTTAAGTGTGTTTCTTGTAGGCAACAGATCAATGGAACTTGCTTTTTCATCCGTTCAGCCACTCTATGTCTTTTGATTGGAGAGTTTAGTCCATTTACTTTCAGTGTTATTATTGATAAGTAAGGACTTACTCCTGCTATTTTGTTATTTGTTTTATGGTTATTTTGTGGTGTTTCTTCCTACATTCTATCCTTCCTGTCTTCCTCTGAAGGTGGTTTTTCTCTGGTGATATGATTTAGTTTCTTGCTTTTTATTTTTGTGTATCCATTGTATGATTTTCATTTGAGGTTTCCAGGAGGCTTGCAAATAGTATCTTATAACCCCTTATTTTAACCTCATAAAAACTTAACACTATTTGCATAAACAAACAAGCAAAAAGAAAATGAACAAAACCTCTACACCTTCACTTTATTCCCCTACATTTTTACATTTTGTTGTTTCTGTATCTATCTTATTGTACTATGTCTTGAAAACTCGTTGTAGTTATTATTTTTGATTGGTTCATCCTTTAGTCTTTCCGTTTAGAGTAAGAGTAGTTTATACACCACAGTTACAGCATTATAATATTCTGTGTTTTTCTCTGTACTTACTATTACCAGTGAGTTTTGTACCTTCAGGTGCTTATTTATTGCTCATTAATGTCTTTTCCTTTCTGATTAAAGTACTCCTTTTAACGTTTCTTAGGACAGATCTGGTGTTGATGAAATCCTTCAGCTTTTGTTTGTCTGAAAAGTCTTTATTTCTCCTTCATGTTTGAAGGATATTTTCACCAGATATACTATGCTAGGGTATAAGTTTTTTTTTTCCTTCAGCACTTTAAATATGTCATGCCACTGTCTCCTGGCTTGTAAGGTTTTCACTGAAAAGTCTGGTGTGATGTATTGGAGTTTTTTAATAATTTTAATATTCTTAGAGAGTTTATATGTAATTCTACTACATAAATTTCAAAAGAATAGTATTCTTATCTATTTTTCATTCTGATTCTCATTCATGGGGGCTTGTGTTCTTATATTCATTGCAGTTTTTATTGTGAGCTTTTGCTTTGTAAAAAGGAAGGGGATCTTTCTGTGTGGAAATTATGTGTGACCCATATTGAGGAAAGGACTTGTCAGAGAATTCTTATGTTTTTCCCTTCCAGTCCTCCTGAAGTAAAATGAACCTGAAACCACTTTTCCACTTTAAAAAATGTTTTATTAACAAATAATGACTGTATATATTTATGGGTGTAAAATGATGCTTCAGTACATATATATACATCTAGAATCAGCAAATTAGGCTAATTAATATAGCAATCACACCATATACATATCATTTATTATTTGTGGTAGAATTTTTTTCGTTTTTAATTTTTGTTTTATATTTGGAAATGTGCAATTTTTATTAGAAAACTAATAAAAACTCTACACTTTAACCTTATCCCCTCAATTTATGTCTTTTTTTAACCTTTTGTTGTTTCTTCTTATGTCACATTGTACTATGTCTTGAAAAGTTGTTGTAAAAGTTATTTTTCGTCGGTTCATAATTTTGTGTTTCTACTTGATATATGTGTGGGGTTTTTTTTGTTTTTTTCTCTATTTTATTTTATGTTATTAACTTTTATTTTAGGTTCAGAGTACATGTGAAAGTTTGTTGTTTAGGTAAGCTACTGTCATGAGGTTTGTTGCACAGATTATTTCATCACTTAGGTACTAAGCCTAGTACCCAATTGTTATTTTTTCTGCTCTTCTCTTTCATCCTGTACTCCTCCCTCAAGTAGACCCCAGTGTCTGTTGTTCCATTCTTTGTGTTCGTGAATTCTCATCATTTAGCTCCCACTTATAAGTGAGAACATGCAGTATTTGCTTTTCTGTTTCTGCATTAGTTTGCTAAGGATGACAGCCTTCAGGTCCATCCATGCTCACACAAAAGACATGATCTTCTTATTTTATGGTTGCATAGTATTCCATGGTTTATATGTACCACATTTCCTTTGTCTAATTTGTCATTATGGGCATTTAGGTTGATTTCATGTCTTTGCTATTGTGAATAGTGCTGAAATGAACATTTGTGTTATATACCCAGTAATGGGATTGCTGGGTCAAATGGTAGTTCTGCTTTTAGCTCTTTGAGGAATTGCCATTCTGCTTTCCCAATAGTTGAACTATATACACTCCTACTAACAGTATATAAGTGTTCTGTTTTCTCTGCAACCTCACCAGCATCTGTCATTTTTTGACTTTTTAATAATCACCATTTTAACTGATGTGAGATGGTATCTCATTGCGGTTTTGATTTGCATTTCTCTAATGGTCAGTGATGTTGAGCTTTTTCTCATATGCTTTTTTAATGGGGGTAGTTTGGTGAGTTTTTTTTGTAAATTTTTTAAGTTTCTTATATATGCTGGATATTAGACCTTTGTCAGATGCCTAGCTTGCAAATATTTTCTTCCATTCTGTAGGTTGTCTGATTACTCTGTTGATAGTTTCTTGCTTTGCAGAAGCTCTTAAGTTTAATTAGATCAAATTTCCCAATTTTTGCTTTTGTTGTGATTGCTTTTGGTGTTTTTGTCATGAAATCTTTCCCTGTTTCTATGTCCAGAATGGTATTGCCTAGGTTGTCTTCCAGGTTTTTTATAATTTTGAGTTTTACATTTAAGTCTTTAAACCACTTTGTGTTGATTTTTGTATATGGTGCATGAAAGGGGTCCAGCTTCCATCTTCTGCATATGGCTTCTCATTTATCTCAGCATCATTTGTTGGATAGGGAGTCTTTTCCCCATCACTTGTTTTTGTCGGCTTTGCCAAAGATCAGATGGTTATAGGGGTGTGGGCTTGTTTCTGGGCTCTGTATTCTGTTCCATTGGTCTATGTGCCTGTTTTTGTACCAGTACCATGCTGTTTGGGTTACTGTAGCCATTTAGTATAGTGTGAAGACACATAATGTAATGCCTCCAGCTTTGTTCTTTTTGCTTATAATCGCCTTGGGTATTTGAGCTCTTTTTTAGTTGCATGTAAATTTTAAAATAGTTTTTCCTAGTTCTGTGAAGAATATCATTGGTAGTCAGAAATAGCATTGAATCTGTAAATTGCTTTGGGCAATATGGCCGTTTTAATAATTTTGATTCTTCATATCCATGAACATGAGATGTTTTTCCTGACAATTACAGTGTTATGATTTTTTTGTCCTTACTATTACCAGTGAATTTTTCTTACTTTCATATGATTTCTTATTGCTCATTAACATCCTTTTCTTTCAGACTGAAGAACTTCCTTTAGCATTTTTTGTAGGACAGATCTGGTGTTGATCAAATCCCAATATTTTTGTTTTTCTGGAAAGGTATTTATTTTTCCTTCATGTTTTAAGCACACTTTTGGCATATGTGTTGTTCTGGGGTAAAAAGATTTCCTATATTAGTGCATATGTCATGCTGTTCTTTCCTGGCCTATGTTTGCACTGAAAAGTCTGCTGCCAGATGTACTGGAGCTCTGTTATATGTTATTTGCTTCTTTTCTCTTTCTGCTTTTAGGATTCATTCTTTATCCTTGTTCCTTTGGGAGTTTGATTATTAACTGCCTTGAAGTAGTCGTCTTTGGATTAAATCTGCTTGGTGTTCTATAACCTTCTCATACTTGAATGTTGATATTTTTCTCTAGGTTTGGGAAATTATATAATAAACTTTCTACCATGATCTCTCCCTCTACCTCCTCTTTAAGGCCAACGACTGTTAGATTTGCTCTTTTGAGGCTATTTTCTAGATCTTGTAAGCATGCTTCATTCTTTTTTATTCTTTTTTGTCTCCTCTGACAGTATATTTTCAAATAGCTTGTCTTCAAGCTCACTTATTCTTTCTTCTGCCTGACCAATTCTGCTCTTAAGAGACTCTGATCCCTTCTTCAGTATATCAGTTGGATTTTTTAACTCTAGAATTTCTGCTTAATTCTTTTCAATTATTTTAATCTTTTTATTAAATTTATCTGATAGAATTCTGAATTCCTTTTCTGTGTTATCTTGAATTTCATTGGGTTTCCTCAAAGCAGCTCTTGTAAATACTGTGTCTAAGAAGTCACATATTTCTATCTCTTTAGTATTTGTCCTTGGTGCCTTATTTGGTTCATTTGGTGATGGCATGGTTTTCTGTATGTTTTAGATTCTTGTAGATGTTCATTGTTGTCTGGGCATTGAAGAATTAGACATTTATTGTGTCTTTGCAGTCTGGCCTTGTTTGTTCTCATCCTTCTTTGGAAAGCTTTTGACATATTTGAAGGGACTTGGACCCCAAGCCTCATAATGCTGTGTTTTTTGGAGACTCACAGAGGCACTGTCTCGGTGGTCTTTGATAAGATCCAGAAGAATTATCTGGATTATGAGGCAGTGACTCTTGTTTATTTCTCTATGTTCTCCCAAACAAATGAATTCTCTCTCTGTATGCTGAGCTGCCTGGAACTAGGGGTGTGGTGATGCAAGCACCCTTGTGGCTACCACCACTGGTACTGTGCTGGATTAGTCCTGAAGCCAGCACAGTTTTGCATCTTACCCAAGGCCCATTGTAAGCAATTACCTGACTACCATTTATGTTCCCTCAAGGCCCTAGGGCTCTATAATCTGTGGGTGGGAATGCCAGCTAGGTTTGTGTCCTTCCCTTCAGGGCGGTGAGTTCTCTAGGCCCTGGTTGGGCCTGGAGGTGCTATCTGGGAGCCAGCAATTGGGGTAAAAAACCTTAGAAATGTACCTGGTATTTGAGTTGACTGCAGCTCAGCTGGCACTGAAACCACAATATAAAATAGGTTATGCACTTTCCTCCTCTTTCCACAAGCAGAGGAGTCTCTTCCTGTGGCCGTTACCACCACCAACCCATGGAGCTTTCTGCCAGGCCACTACTGATATTCACTTAAAGTTCAAGGGCTCTTCAGTCAGCTTGTGGTGAATGTTGCCAGACCTGGGAATCACCCTTCTGGACAGTGGGCTCCCCTCTGGCCCAGGCCAGATTCAGAAATGCTATCTAAGAGCTTAGGCCTGAACTTGGGTACCTGAAGTACCTGCTTATTGTTCTACCCCACTCTGGCTAAGTTTGTACCTAAGTGCAAGACAAAGTTCCCTTTACTTTTCTCTCTGCTTTTCTCAAGCAAAAGAAGTCTTCCACAGTTAGGGATAGCGACCACAGCTAGAAATGTGCTGTCTCACACCTGAAGCCAGCAAGTCTCAGAGTCTCACCCCAGCCCCATGGCATCCTACCTAGGCATCACTGCTGCTTATTTGGGGCCCAAGGGTCCTTTAGTCACCAGGTGATGAATGCTGCCAGGACTGGGTTTGTCCTTTCAAGCCAGTGGGGTCCCTTTTAGTCCAGGGTGTGTCCAGTAATGTAGTCCATGAGCTAGGGCCTGAAAAGGGTGCCTCATGACTGCACCTGGTACCCTATCTTACTGTGGCTGAGCTGGCATCCAAGATGCAAGACAAAGTCCTCCTTACTCTTTGCTCTCCTCTCCTTAAGCACAAGGAAGGAGTCACTTTTGTTGCTGCAAGTTAAGCTGCCTGGGGTAGGGGCAGGGGTGGTGCAAATATTCCCTTAGCAGCCCCTGCTCATATCTCCCTAGGTCATGTGCCACCCTAGTCCACTGGCTCTAAGCCCAATCCAGCACTAGGAGTCACCCAGGAGTTGCAGTCCTCGTGTCCTAGAATACCTTTCAAATTTACTTATGACCTGAGAGCACTTTGGTGCTTGGTGGTGATGCTTGCCAAGAAACACAAGTTCTGGCCCCTGGGATGTGTGATTTCCCCCTGGTCGGGGATGGTCCAAATGATCCCTCCTTGCATGGGTGCTGACTAAGTCCAGCACAGCTTTGCTCTCCACTGTGACAGGGCATCCCTGAATTCAATGAAAAGTTTCCCAGCCACTTTGCTTTACTTTCTCAAGTGCACAGACTCCACACTGTGCAGCCGCTGCTGGGATATGGTGTAGGGGTTGTGTTGGCAATTCAGGACTGTCTTGCCTGCCCTCTTCAATGCCTCCTTCAGTGATATGAAGTTAAAACCAGGTACTGTGATTGCTCACCTCATTTTTGCTTCTTCTTGTGGTGCTTTTCTGTGTGCAGATGTTAAAATTTGATATTCCTGGCTGGGGGAAGGGATGAATGGTGTAGCCTTCTTTTCCACCATCTTGTTGTGCTCCTGATGTAATTATATTTCCTGTGGTGAGAAAATTTATGCTGATTTATCACCTAGGAATTTCTTGAATCAATCAGTGTATTAGGAGAAAATAGAGTATATCTTATTTATTGGTATGGTATATAACATTAATAGATTTTCTGATAGTGACTTATTATTTCATTTCTGGGATAAATGCTACTTGGTTGAGATGGGTTTTTGTTTTGCCTTCAGTACAAAGCTGGGTTTTACTTCATGAGATAGGTCTAGGATTTTCTTCTTTTATATTTTCCTCCATAAACTGTGTGTGTGTGTGTGTGTGTGTGTGTGTGTGTGTGTAGGGAGAGAGAATGAGAGAGAGCAAGTTAATTTAACAATGCTGAAATCTCAGAGGCTTAAGACAACAAATATTTGCTTCTTGCTCATAACAAATGTGCTTTACAGAACTGAATGAAATTGAGACCTGATATAGTTTGGCTGTTTCCCCACCCAAATCTCATCTTGAATTCTAGCTCCCATAATTCCCACATATCATGGGAGGTGATTGAGTCATGGGCCAGGTTTTTCCCATGCTGTTCTTGTGATAGTGAGTAAGTCTCACAAGATCTGATGGTTTTATAAATGGGAGTTCCCCTGCACATGCTCTTTTGTTTGCCACCATGTAAGACGTGCCTTTGCTTCGCCTTTCCATCATGATTGTGAGGCTTCCCCAGCCATGTGGAACTGAATCCATTAAACTTCTTTTTCTTTATAAATTATCCAGTCTCAGGTATGTCTTTATTAGCAGCATGAGAACAGACTAATACACCTACCTTTTACCACATACAAAAATTAACTCAGGATGGATTAAAGATTTAAATGCAAGACTATAAACTATAAGAATCCCAGAAGAAAACCTAGGAAACACCATTTTGAACATTGGGTTGGGAAAGAATTTATGACTGTCCTCAAAAGCATTTGCAATGAAAACAAAAATTGACAAGTGGAACCTAATTGATCTAAAGAGCCTCTGCACAGCAAAACAAACTATCAGCATAGTAAATAGACGACCTACATAATGGGAGAAAATATTCACAAACTATGGATCTGACAAAGGTCTAATATCCAGAATGTATAAGGAACTTAAGCAATTCAACAAGAAAAAGACATATAACCCCATTAAAAAATGGGCAAAGGACATGAACAGACATTTCTGAGAAGAAGACATATAAGTGGACAACAAACATATTAAAAATGCTCAACATCATTAATCATCAGTGAAATGCAAACAAAAACCACAATGAGATACCATCTCACACCAGTCAGAATGGCTATTATTAAAAAAATTTTTAAAAATAGACTCTGGTGAGACTGTGGAGAAAACGGAGTACTTATACACTGTTGGTGAGGTTGTAAATTAGTTTAGCCACTGTAAAAAGCAGTTTGGAGATTTCTCAAATAACTTAGAACTACCATTTGGCCCAGAAATTGCATTACTGGGTACATATCCAAAAGAAAACAAATCATTCTACCAAAAAGACAAAATCACTTGCATGTTCATCGCAGCACTATTCACAATAGCAAAAGACATGGAATCAACCTAGATGCTCATCAGTGGTGGTGATTTGGATAAAGAAAATGTGGTACATATACAACATGGAATACAATGGAGCCATAAAAAAGTATGAAATCATGTCCTTTGCAACAACATGGATGCAGCTGGAGGCCATTATCCTAAGCGAATTAATGCAGGGATGGGAAACCAAATACTATATGTTTTGTTTATAAAGGGAAGCTAGACATTGGGTAGTCATGGCAATAAAGATGGAAACAATTGATACTGGGGTCTACTAGAGGGAGGAGGGAGGAAGGGTGTTAGGGTTGAGAAACTAATTGTTGGGTACTACGCTCAGTACCTAGGTGATGGGATCATTCGTACCCTAAACCTCAGCATCACACAAAATACCCAGGTAACAAACCTGCAAATGTAACCCCTGAATCTAAGATAAAAGATGAAAAAAAAGTTTTAAAAAAATCTGCTTCAAGTGGGGCATCTCTTCAGAGCAGATCTCCTCAAGGGGATCCAGGCTATTTTCATCTTACGATGTTGTCATCGATTCTAGATCTCTTCAGCAGGGGATGATCTCAAGGATGGTGAAGGGGCTTTTGACTTCCTCAGTCCCGAAGGGACCATGGACAAAAACTAGTCACATGGCTCCACCCAGCTCCAAAGGGGCTAAGAAACATAGTCTTTTAAATTCTCAGAAAGGAAAGGAGAACTGTATGTTGGAGAGCACAAGTAATGTCTACCACTCAGGTAGTGTAAATTTGAACCTTATGAAGGCAGATCTGCAGTTTTAAATTTTCAAGAGAGACTTTTCTTCCCACCCAAATCCCTGACCCAGATGTTACCTTTGCTGAAGTATTTATGGTCTGTCTATACTTTCAAATAAAGTAGAGAGTTTTAAGAGCTCATGTTTCATTCAGGGATCTCAATTCCATCTCTATGCCTCACAAGAACCCAAGATGTATGCTTCCCTAAGTGGCTGTTAATATCTAAGTCTTTTATTTACTGATGTAGGTAATACTTTTAGGGCAGCCAAGGCATTAATGCCTTATACAGTAGAGGTTTCCCCCTACCCCAGTTTTCACTCCTAGGAATTCCTTCATTCCTTGCACTTTTAATTTTTATGTAGCTTCTAACTGAAAGGAAAATTACAAGAACTCCTATATATCACTTATCCAGATCCACTAACTTTTTTACATTTTACTCATATGTGCTTGATCTCTCTCACACACACACATACACACACACACACACACACACAATTTACTAAGGAAAATGTAAGAGAAGAAAATCCTAGAACTGTCTCATGAAGAAAATGTTATATCAAATCCAGCAGTACTAGAAATAATTCAAAACAGAATAAAAGCATCTTAACTTTGTGAATCATGTTTTTAAACACTTTCTCTGTTTTATAATGCTCTGACATCTTGGTTTCTTGCTAATCCTGGAAAGACTGCCTCTCCCAGGGATAGCTAATTCCTAGAGATAGTAAATAACTTGCCTGCCAGTAAGCCTTTCATAAGCAAACCAACCAATCCAAAGCCCATAGCTTCAACTACATCTTTTATCTAGCTCTTAAATACCAAGCCAATATTTTCCCTGCCTGAATCATCCTAGGTCCAGGCATTGGACAACTAGGGACCACACCTAGAGCTTAGAGCCTGCTGAGGTTATTTAAACTAGCTAATCTTAAACTGAAGGTCCCCAGATTCTAAGTGAAGTAACTAAGGAATGGAAAAACAAACATCATATCTTCTCACTCATAAGTCGGAGCAAAGCTATGAAGATACAAAGCCATGAGAATAATACAGTGGATTTTGGGGGGAAAGGGAGGGAGGTAGGGTGAAGGATAAAAGACTACAAATTGGGTACAGTGTATACTGCTCAGGTGATGGGTACACCAAAATCTCAGAAATCACCACTAAACAACTTATTCATGTAACCAAACACTACCTGTTCCCCAAAAACCTATGGAAATAAAAAATTAAATAAATAAAATCCTAAAGTCCTTAAGATACCTTCAAATTTTGTTTTATGACACATAATACTGAGTGACAAAAGCAACTTTCGAAAAGGTTCATGTGGTTTGTTCTCATTGTTCTCATGTTACCTTTGCTTAAGTATTTATGGTCTGTCTATACTTTCAAATAGAGTAGAGAGTTTTAAAAGCTCATGTTTCATTCAGGGATCTCAATTCCATAAATATTGCCATAAAGTTTAAAATCTGAAAAATAATACTATAGATGGTGAAGGGATGAACAAAAATGTAGCAATTTAACTAAAGTTTGCATTATAATGATGAATTCTAAATGTATAATGTTGATTAGCTCTAGGGAGAGAGGGAAGGAAATGAGATTGGGGGTGGTATCACATGGGGCTTTACCTAGATATATCATCATCTTCCTTTAAAAATCAGATGCAAATACTATAACATATTAAAATCTGATCAAGCTAAGTGGTAATTGCATGGATGTACCTTATATTTATGGCGATAGTTTTCTGTGTGTAATATTTCACAACCAAATCAAAAGAGTTAGAAAGGTAAATTAGAAAGCTGTTTGGTAATTTAGGTGAAAGTTGATAAGAGTATGGTTCAGAGCAGTAGTCTGGAAAGGAAGGAGGAGAAATAAATATGTAGGCTAAACAGAGAGATTGATTGGATCAGGGCATGTGAGTAGGGAGGAAGAGTCCATAATACCTTAGAGGTTTCTACTCTTATTACTGTGTACGTGGTGTTGCAATCACTGAGATACAGGTTACCCAAGGAAAGCCAGTTTAAATACAAGACAGGAATATATTTTCTGCCATGTTGCATTTGAAGTATCTATGGGACCTCCTGGTGAAGGCATGAGACTGAAATTTGAATACATGATTCTGAAACTTGTGAAGAAGTATGGATGGACTACATGAGTATGGGAATCAATAGAATTATAGATGGTGGTGTAAACTGTGTGAGCCCATGTAAGTGATAGCAGAGTGAAATGAGGAGCAGAGAAAGGAGGCTGAAGTCCTAAAAAACATTAACATTTAGAGAGTTGGAAGAGTAGGGGAAGTTCAAAGGGTAGTTGGGGTTGGAGAGATACAGAGGAGAGCCATGAAAGTGCTGTTTCACAGAGGTCTATAAAGTTAAAAATTTCTGGGAGGTAACATTTGGTGGCTTTATGTACAGCAAAGACATTCAGTAAAATAAGGATTAAGAAACATGTTTACTGAGTTTTGCAAATAGGAGGTTACTTGTTAGCAAGAATGGTTTCAGGCAAGTGAGGGTTGGAGGAAGAAGCCAGATTGAAATGAGCTGAGGAGTGAAGGGCATAGATTTCCCTTTTAGAAGCATCACCAGGACTAATATTAACAATGTAATTGTCATAAATATCACTACTATCAATTGTGATAATCCTTTCCCCCATTACTGCCTCAATTACTATCCTGTCCATTGGCCTATTTGTAATTCCTTTTCTCTTTCCTCTGCTTCTCTCTTTTCTCTTATCAATTAACCAGACATATTTATACACCCCTACTACGTTTGTTTGGCTCTGTACACAAGACAAGGCTCTTGCCCTTGAGGGGATGAGTTGATGGTGTTGATAATAATAGTTGATGGTGGAGAAGACAGGCATGCAAAAATGTATCTTTACTACATGCCCTTTGTGATAGTCATTCATATAGTTGACTACATATTTACAACTCTCTTCCTCTTGCCACCATAGTAAGATTATACTTCCTTGATCCCTGTAGTTGAGTGGGGCCACATGTTTAATTCTGGCCAATGAGTTGTAAGTTAAAGAGATATATGTTACTTCTAGGTTGTGCATTTAATTGTTGGTGTGAAATCCTCTAGAGCAGATGTGGCCAACTACAGTCTGTGGGCCAAACCAGCTGTAGCCTGTTTTATAAATAACATTGTGTCAGAACGCAAATGTCCCTATTCGTTTACATATTTTCTATGGTTGCTTTCATACTACAATGGCAGGGAAGTTCTGACAGAGACTGTATGACCCTCAAAACAGGAAAAGTTTCTGGGCACTTTCTCTAGCACAATATAGCTTATCCTGATGCTCCATACAGAGGTAGGGTAATGATGTGTACACGACTGTGTAAAAGTCTATAGATGTTCAAGGAGGAGATATATTGGAGAAGACTAAAAGGGTTAGAATGTTTTCTTGGATAAGATGTAACTTGAACTGTTACTTGAAGTAGGATGAAATGAAATAGAAAAACAAATGTCATCCTTTTTTCCGTAAACCTCTAGATGTTTTTTATTCATTGTACATTACCATTTCCAAAGTGTGATAGTCAAAACTGAGTGAGAAAATTCATCCAAAACTTGGAAATAGGCAAAAAGGTGACTGAATATCTTTGCAAAGTCATACTGGAGTATTGGCAATATACTTATACTGCCTGAAGATTGATTCTCTAGATCAGTGGTTCTCAAACTCTCAGAATCCTGCGGATGACTTGTTAAAACAGAGTACTGTGCCCTATCCCAGAGTTTCTGATTCAGTAGATCTTGAGTAGGGCTTAAGAAATTGCATTTCTACAAGATCCCAAGTGATTCTGGTGCTGCTGGTCTGGGGAGCATACCTTGAGAATCATTGTTCTGGAGGAACATACCATTGTTTAGCTTACTATTTTCTGTTGATTAGCGAAAAGATTCTGTAAGGTTACATGTTACACGTTAACTTATAGAAGTTGCTGATGATTTTTTGTTCAGTAGAAATGCAAATAATTTCTGTACATTGAAAAAGATAATGACCCCACATAGGGCATTAACCTGTTTTCTATTTCAGCAATTTAGCAATCTTATTTCAGCATTCTTTCTTTCAGTGTCTGTATATACTAGTCTCTCACATCCTTCTTTTTTTTTGAGACGGAGTTTCACTCCTGTTGCCCAAGCTGGAGTGCAATGGCACCATCTTGGCTCATTGCAACTTCTGCCTCCCAGGTTCAAGTGATTCTCCTGCCTCAGCTTCCCGAGTAGCTGGGATTACAGGCGCTCGCCACCACGTCCAGCTAATTTTTCGTATTTTTAGTAGAGACGGGGTTTCACTATGTTGGCCAGGCTGGTCTCGATCTCCTGACTGCAGGCAATCCACCCACCTCAGCCTCCCAAAGTGCTGGGATTACAGGCTCTCAGATCCTTCTTTAAACAGCTCTACCACCCCTTTAATATCCTCATTAATAAGTTAAATAAATATTTGTGTGAAATAAATTTTTGACATATTTTTATGGTTGTCATGATTTTTAACTTTTTGAGAATTATGCCTTGACAGGTTTGCGTGATCAAATAAGTTCCTGAAAAGCCAAGTTGAACAAATTTACATAGGATTCTTTTTAATAATAGTTTTTAAAATTGATACATAGTTACACAAGATTCATAACTACACACATCTCCCAGCCTTTAATTTGCTGTTTGAAAAGTAGATAATGCAATATTTCACAAACTTATTTGACACTGGACACTTTTTTTGCTCAAAATATCTTTAGAAAATACTGCCCTACATAGTTAGCATCACTGATATCACAGTCACTACCACAGTCTTTAAAAGAAATATAAGTTACCTAACTGAATCTCATCTCAGTGGGAGAAGCATATTTTTAAAGATGAGGGAAGAGAGCTTTTGTGTCATTTGGCACTAAGGAGGCCTCTATTCACGGTGAGGAAAGGTTTTTGTCCCCTTTTTATTTCTTAATACCAAGCAAGATGCCCAACACCCCATCAGAAGTCCTAAGAGATGACAGAGAAGTGTCCAGTACGTTGTTTTTCTTGCCCAAGCCAAATTTCTCATTGCCAAAAACCTTTCTTTTTCACCCAGCAAAATGTTTTATATTTTTCCTTTTTCATTGATGTCTAGGATAACTATCCCACAGAGTTGGAGAACACTCACCAGTGGTTTGGGAGAAAAAGTAGCTGTGTCAGGAAATCTTGGTTCTATATCAGTAACCCTACATCATCAGAGGCCTGGATTGAGCCCAAACCCATGTTCCAACTATGGTTTCTCATTCTGGAAAGCTCTCTTGTCATTTGGGGCTTTTTTTTTCCCCAGGAAGGCTCTCACTTTCTCTCTCTACAGCCAACTGACTCTCTTGAGTGCTAACTAAAGTTGGAGAATTTGAGGATTGTAAAGATTGTCATTTTGTGGTTGGCTTAGAAGAAAACCTCGTACGGAATCATGTCTCTAAATCTATGAAGCAGAGAAACTGTTCTTCTTAAGTGGGCAAGGACCCGGAAGACTGTTCCTATGGATAATTGTGTATTAGTCCAAAGTGAATAAACCATGTAGGTTTGTATTTGAAGTCCCCAGAAACATTTCCACCAAACAGGAGTGTGAGGTGGTCCTTCTAACCTTTAATTTAATCACCTCTTGTCTACCTGCTAGAATATATTCTCTCAGGCAGCTTTCCCCCAGATTTCATCAATGTGGAAAACTATTAAGGTTGGTAACCTTATTCTTAGTGGGCTCCGCAGAAATGTATGGGGATCTTAGCATCCAGAGTTCACACTCACATCACTGCCCACCAGTTCCTTTGACGTAATGCAGACTGGAACGAGTCCTTGCTATATGATTCCCTCAGGTAGGTCTCCAAGATTCAAAACTGAACCCTGGCTTTTTTCCTAACTACCATCAAACTACCCCATACTCACAGTGATGTAGATAACTCCAAGTGGGCAAACATTCCTATATTTCATCAATGATTTCTTCCTCTTTTTAGCTTACTGTTGACTGCACAAGCAAGGCACTTTTCACAGTATGTAACAAGATTTGCTCTTTGGCTTGGAGAAATGTTCTTGCAATTCATTCCGTTTGCATGTGCGATGGTCACTGTCTTACATCTTTTTAAATTTTAACTTTTTATTTTGAGATACTTGTAGATGTACATGCAGTTATAAGAAATAATACAGAGAGATCCCATGTATTCTTTACCCAGTTTCCTCTAATGCTAACATTTTGCAAAACCATAATGAAATATTACAAGCAAGATATTGATATTGATACAGTCCAGATACAGAACAGTTCCATCAGCACATAGCTCTATCCTGTTGCCATTATATAGACACATCTACCACCTTATGTCCCATCACCAATTCCTGAACCCTGGCGACAACTAATTTGTTCTCTTTTTCTAAAAGTTTGTCTTTTCAAAATGTTATATTACTAGAATCATACAGTATGTAACCACTTAGGATTTGCTTTTTTCCAAGTTAGTATTAATTCTCTAGAGATTAATCAAAGTCGCTACATGTAGTCCATTTTTTTGAGCATTTTCTTTTTTTTATTGTTATGCTTTAAGTTCTAGGGCACACGTGCACAATGTACAGGTTTGTTACATAGGTATACATGTGCCATGTTGGTTTGCTGTACCCATCAACTCATCATTTACATTAGGTATTTCTCCTAATGCTATCCCTCCCCCAGCCCCCCAGCCCCCAACAGGCCCCAGTGTGTGATGTTCCCCGCCCTGTGTCCAAGTATTCTCATTGTTCTATTACTACCTAACAGTGAGAATATGCGGTGTTTGGTTTTCTGTCCTTGTGATAGTTTGCTGAGAAAGATGGTTTCCAGCTTCATCCATTTCCCCGCAAAGGACATGAACTCATCCTTTTTTTTATGGTGGCATAGTATTCCATGGTGTATATGTGCCAAATTTTCTTAATCTTAGTCTATCATTGATGGATATTTGGCTGGTTCCAAGTCTTCACTATTGTAAATTGTGCCTCAATAAACATATGTGTGCATGTCTTTACAGTAGCATGATTTATAATCGTTGGGTATATACCCAGTAATGGGATCACTGGGTCAAATGGTATTTCTAGTTCTAGATCCTCGAGGAATCGCCACACTGTCTTCTACAATGGTTGAACTAATTTACACTCTCACCAACAGTGTAAAAGGGTTCCTATTTCTCCACATCCTCTCCAACATCTGTTGTTTCCTGACTTTTTAATGATCACCATTCTAACTTGCATGAGATGGTATCTCATTGTGGTTTTGATTTGCATTTCTCTGATGACCAGTGATGATGAGCATTTTTTCATGTGTCTGTTGGCTGCATGCATGTCTTCTTTTGAGAAGTGTCTGTTCATATCCTTTGCCCATTTTTTGATGGGGTTGTTGTTTTCTTGTAAATTTGTATAAGTTCTTTGTAGATTCTGTATATTACCCCTTTGTCAGGTGGCTATATTGCAAAAATTGTCTCCCATTCTGTAGGTTGCTTGTTCACTCTGATGGTAGTTTCTTTTGCTGTGCAGAAGCTCTTTAGTTTAATTAGATCCCATTTGTCTATTTTGGCTTTTGTTGCCGTTGCTTTTGGTGTTTTAGTCATGAAGTCCTTGCCCATGCCTAGGTACTGAATGGTATTGCCTAGGTTTTTCTCTAGAGTTTTTATGGTTTTAGGTCTAACATTTAAGTCTTTAATCCTTCTTGAATTGATTTTTGTATAAGGTGTAAGGAAGGGATCCAGTTTCAGCTTTCTACATATGGCTAGCCAGTTTTCCCAGCACCATTTATTAAATAGGGAATCCTTTCCCCATTTCTTGTTTTTTTCAGGTTTGTCAAAGATCAGATGGTTGTAAATGTGTGGTGTTATTTCTTTTTTTTTTCTGAGACAGAGTCCTGCTCTGTCACCCAGGTTGGAGTGCAGTGGTGAGATCTTGGCTCACTGCAACCTCCGCCTCCCGGGTTCAAGCAGTTCTCTGCCTCAGCCTCCCGAGTAGCTGGGATTACAGGAGCCTGCCACCACGCCTGGCTAATTTTTGTATTTTTAGTAAAGACGAGGTTTCACCATGTTGGCCAGGCTGGTCTTGAACTCCTGACCTCATGATCCACCCACCTCAGCCTCCCAAAGTGCTGGGATTACAGGTGTGAGCCACCACACCCAGTGATGTGTGGTGTTATTTCTGAGGCCTCTGTTCTGTTCCATTGGTCTATATCTCTCTTTTGGTACCAGTACCATGCTGTTTTGGTTACTGTAGCCTTGTAGTATAGTTTGAAGTCAGCTAGCCTGATGCCTCCAGCTTTGTTCTTTTTGCTTAGGATTGCCTTGGCAATGCGGGCCCTTTTTTGGTTCCATATGAACTTTAAAGCAGTTTTTTTCCAATTCTGTGAAGAAAGTCAATGGTTGCTTGATGGGAATGGCACTGAATCTATAAATTACCTTGGGCAGTATGGCCATTTTCATGATATTGATTCTTCCTATCCATGAGCATGGAATGTTCTTCCATTTGTTTGTGTCCTCTTTTATTTCATTGAGCAGTGGTTTATAGTTCTCCTTAAAGAGGTCCTTCACACCCCTTGTAAGTTGGATTCCTAGGTATTTTATTCTCTTTGTAGCAATTGTGAATGGGAGTTCACTCACGATTTGGCTCTCTGTTTGTCTGTTATTGGTGTATGGGAATGCTTGAGATTTTTGCACATTGATTTTGTATCCTGAGACTTTGCTGAAGTTGCTTACCAGCTTAAGGAGATTTTGGGCTGAGACGATGGGGTTTTCTAAATATACAATCATGTCATCTGCAAACTGGGACGATTTGACTTCCTCTTTTCCTAATTGAATACCCTTTATTTCTTTCTCTTTTCTGGTTGCCCTGGCCTGAACTTCCAACACTATGTTGCACAAGAGTGGTGAGAGAGGGCATCCTTTTCTTGTGCCGGTTTTCAAAGGGAATGCTTCCAGTTTTTGCCCATTCAGTATGATATCAGTATGATATTGGCTGTGGGTTTGTCATGAATAGCTCTTATTCAGCCATTGCTGAGGCTTGAGTAGGTAAACAAAGTGGCCAGGAAGCTTGAACTGGGTGGAGCACACTCAGCAAGGCCTACTGCCTCTACAGACTCCACCTCTGTGGGCAGGGCAGAGCTTAACAAAAGGCAGCAGAAACTTCTGCAGACTTAAACGTCCCTGTCTGACAGCTTTGAAGAGAGCAATAGTTCTCCCATCATGGCGTTTGAGCTCTGAGAATGGACAGACTGCCTCCTCAAGTGGGCCTAACTGGGGGACACTTCCCAGTAGGGGCTTACAGACACCTCATTCAGCCGGGTGCCTCTCTGGGACGAAGCTTCCAGAGGAAGGATCAGGCAGCAATATTTGCTGTTCTGCAATATTTGCTGTTCTGAAGCTTCTGCTGGTGATACCCAGGCAAACAGGGTCTGGAGTGGACCTCCAGCAAACTCCAACAGACCTGCAGCTGAGGGACCTGACTGTTGGAAAACTAATAAACAGAAAAGAATAGCCTCAACATCAACAAAAAGGACATCCACACCAAAACCCCATCTGTAGGTCACCACTATTAAAGACCAAAGGTAGACAAAACCACAAAGATGGGGAGAAACCAGAAAAGCTAAAAATTCTAAAAACCAGAGTGCCTCATCTCCAAAGGATTGCAGCTCCTTGCCAGCAACGGAACAAAGCTGGACGGAGAATGACTTTGACAAGTTGACAGAAGTAGGCTTCAGAAGGTTGGTAATAACAAACTTCTCTGAGCTAAAGGAGCATGTTCTAACCCATTGCAAGGAAGCTAAAAACCTTGAAAAAAGGTTAGACAAATGGCTAACTAGAATAAACAGTGTAGAGAAGACCTTAAATGACCTGATGGAGCTGAAAACCATGGTACAAGAACTCTGTGACGCATGCACTACTTTCAATAGCCGATTCGATCAAATGGAAGAAAGGATACCAGTGATTGAAGATCAAATTAATGAAATAAAGTGAGAATACAAGTTTAGAGAAAAAAAAGAGTCACAAGAAATGAACAAAGCCTCCAAGAAACATGGGACCATGTGAAAAGACCAAATCTACATCTGATTGGTGTACCTGAAAGTGACGGGGAGAATGGAACCAAGTTGGAAAACACTCTTCAGGATATTATCCAGGAGAACTTCTACAACCTAGCAAGGCAGGCCAACATTCAAATTCAGGAAATATGGAGAACATCACAAAGATACTCCTCAAGAAGAGCAACCCCAAGACACATAATTGTCAGATTCACCAAGGTTGAAATCAAGGAAAAAATGTTAAGCGCAGCCAGAGAGAAAGGTCAGGTTACCCACAAAGGAAGCCCATCAGACTAACAGCGGATCTCTTGGCAGAAACCCTACAAGCCAGAAGAGAGTGGGGGCCAATATCCAACATTCTTAAAGAAAAGAATTTTCAACCCAGAATTTCATATCCAGCCAAACCAAGCTTCATAAGTGAAGGAGAAATAAAATCCTTTACAGACAAGCAAATGCTGAGAGATTTTGTCACCACCAGGCCTGCCTTACAAGAGCTCCTGAACGAAGCACTAAACATGGAAAGGAACAACCAGTACCAGCCACTGCAAAAACATGCCAAATTGTAAAGACCATCAATGCTATGAAGAAACTGCACCAATTAATGGGCAAAATAACCAGATAACATCATAATGACAGGATCAAATTCACACATAATAATATTAACCTTAAATGTAAATGGGCTAAATGCCCCAATTAAAAGACACAGACTGGCAAATTGGATAGAGTCAAGACCCATCAGTGTGTTGTATTCAAGAGACCCATCTCATGTGCAGAGACACACATAGGCTCAAAATAAAAGGATGGAGGAAGATCTATCAAGCAAATGGAAAACAAAAAAAAAAGCGGGGGTTGCAATCCTAGTCTCTGATAAAACAGACTTTAAACCAACAAAGATCAAAAGAGACAAAGAAGGCCATTACATAATGGTAAAGGGATCAATTCAACAAGAAGAGCTAACTATCCTAAGTATATATGCACCCAATACAGGAGCACCCAGATTCATAAAGCAAGTCCTTAGAGACCTACAAAGAGACTCAGACTTCTACACAATAATAATGGGAGAGTTTCACACCCCACTGTCAATATTAGACAGATCAATGAGACAGAAGGTTAACCAGGATTTCCAGGACTCGAACTCAGCTCTGCACCAAGCGGACCTAATAGACATCTACAGAACTCTCCAACCCAAATCAACAGAATATACATTCTTCTCAGCACCACATCGCACTTATTCTAAAATTGACCACAGAATTGGAAGTAAAGCACTCCTCAGCAAATGTAAAAGAACAGAAATCACAACAAACTGTCTCTCAGACCACAGTGCAATCAAATTAGAACTCAGGATTAAGAAACTCACTCAGAACTGCACAACTACATGGAATCTGAACAACCTGCTCCTGAATGACTACTGAGTAAATAATGAAATGAAGGCAGAAATAAAGATGTTGTTTGAAACCAATGAGAAAAAAGACACAATGTACCAGAATCTCTGGGACACATTTAAAGCAGTATGTAGAGGAAAATTTATAGCACTAAATGCCCACAAGAGAAAGCAGGAAAGATCTAAAAATCAACACCCTAACACCACAATTAAAAGAACTAGAGAAGCAAGAGCAAACAAATTCAAAAGCTAGCAGAAGGCAAGAAATAACTAAGATCAGAGCAGAACTAAAGGAGATAGAGACACAAAAAAACCTTCAAACACTCAATGAACCCAGGAGCTGGTTTTTTGAAAAGATCAACAAAATTGATAGACCACTACCAAGACTAATGAAGAAAAGAAAGAAGAATCAAATAGATGCAATAAAAAATGATAAAGGGGATGTCACCACCGATCCCACAGAAATACAAACTACTATCAGAGAATACTATAAACACCTCTATGCAAATAAACTAGAAAATCTAGAAGAAATGGATAAATTTCTGGACACATACACCCTCCAAAGGCTAAACCAGGAAGAAGCTGAATCTCTGAATAGACCAATAACAGGTTCTGAAATTGAGGCAATAATTAATAGCCTACAAACCAAAAAAAGTCCAGGACCAGGTGGATTTGCAGCCAAAGTCTATGAGAGTTACAAAGAGGAGCTGGTACCATTCCTTCTGAAAGTATCCCAATCAACAGAAAAAGAGGGAATGCTCCCTAATTCATTTTATGAGGCCAGCATCATCCTGATACCAAAGCCTGGCAGAGACACAACAACAAAAAAGAATTTTAGACCAATATCCCTGACGAACATCGATGCGAAAATCCTCAATAAAATACTGGCAAACCAAATCCAGCAGCACATCAAAAATCTTATCCACCACAATCAAGTGGGCTTCATCCCTGGAATACAAGCCTGGTTCAACATATGCAAATCAATAAAAATAATCCATCACATAAACAGAACCAACGACAAAAACCACATGTTTATCTCAATAGATGCAGAAAAGGCGTTCAACAAAATTCAACAGCCCTTCATGCTAAAAACTCCCAGTAAACTACGTGTCAATGGAACATATCTCAAAATAATAAGAGCTATTCATGACAAACCCACAGCCAATATCATACTGAATGGGCAAAAACTGGAAGCATTCCCTTTGAAAACCGGCACAGGACAAGGATGCCCTCTCTCACCACTCCTATGCAACATGGTGTTGGAAGTTCCAGCCAGGGCAATCAGGCAAGAGAAAGAAATAAAGGGTATTTAATTAGGAAAAGAGGAAGTCAAATTGTCCCCATTGGCCAGGCACGGTGGCTCACACCTGTAATCCCAGCACTTTGGGAGGCTGAGGGGGGCAGATCACGAGGTCAGATCAAGACCATCCTGGCTAACATGGTGAAACCCTGTCTCTACTAAAAATACAAAAAAATTAGCAATGCATGGTGGTGGGTGCCTGTAGTCCCAGCTACTCAGGAGGCTGAGGCAGGAGAATGGCATGAGCTCGAGAGGTGGAGCTTGCAGTGAGCCGAGATAGTGCCGTTGCACTCCAGCCTAGGTGACAGAGTGAGACTCTGTCTCAAAAAAAAAAAAAAAAAATTGTCCCTGTTTGCAGATGACATGATTGTGTATTTAGAAAACCCCATCGTCTCAGCCCAAAATCTCCTTAAGCTGGTAAGCAACTTCAGCAAAGTCTCAGGATACAAAATCAATGTGCAAAAATCTCAAGCATTCCCATACACCAATAACAGACAAACAGAGAGCCAAATCATGAGTGAACTCCCATTCACAATTGCTACAAAGAGAATAAAATACCTAGGAATCCAACTTACAAGGGGTGTGAAGGACCTCTTTAAGGAGAACTATAAACCACTGCTCAATGAAATAAAAGAGGACACAAACAAATGGAAGAACATTCCATGCTCATGGATAGGAAGAATCAATATCATGAAAATGGCCATACTGCCCAAGGTAATTTATAGATTCAGTGCCATTCCCATCAAGCAACCATTGACTTTCTTCACAGAATTGGAAAAAAACTGCTTTAAAGTTCATATGGAACCAAAAAAGGGCCTGCATTGCCAAGGCAATCCTAAGCAAAAAGAACAAAGCTGGAGGCATCAGGCTAGCTGACTTCAAACTATACTACAAGGCTACAGTAACCAAAACAGCATGGTACTGGTACCAAAAGAAAGATGTAGAGCAATGGAACAGAACAGAGGCCTCAGAAATAACACCACACATCTACAACCATCTGATCTTTGACAAACCTGAAAAAACAAGAAATGGGGAAAGGATTCCCTATTTAATAAATGGTGCTGGGAAAACTGGCTAGCCATATGTAGAAAGCTGAAACTGGATCCCTTCCTTACACCTTATACAAAAATTAATTCAAGAAGGATTAAAGACTTAAATGTTAGACCTAAAACCATAACATCTCTAGAAGAAAACCTAGGCAATACCATTCAGTACCTAGGCATGGGCAAGGACTTCATGACTAAAACACCAAAAGCAATGGCAACAAAAGCCAAAATAGACAAATGGGATCTAATTAAACTAAAGAGCTTCTGCACAGCAAAAGAAACTACCATCAGAGTGAACAAGCAACCTACAGAATGGGAGACAATTTTTGCAATATAGCCACCTGACAAAGGGGTAATATCCAGAATCTACAAAGAACTTATATAAATTTACAATAAAACAACAACCCCATCAAAAAATGGGCAAAGGATATGAACAGACACTTCTCAAAAGAAGACATGCATGCAGCCAACAGACACATGAAAAAATGCTCATCATCACTGGTTATCAGAGAAATGCAAATCAAAACCACAATGAGATACCATCTCATGCAAGTTAGAATGGCGATCGTTAATATGTCTGGAAACAACAGATATTGGAGGGGATATGGAGAAATAGGAACCCTTTTACACTGTTGGTGAGAGTGTAAATTAGTTCAACCATTGTAGAAGACAGTGTGGTGATTCCTCAAGGATCTAGAACTAGAAATACCATTTGACCCAGCAATCCCATTACTGGGTATATACCCAAAGCATTATAAATTATGCTACTATAAAGACATATGCACATGTATGTTTATTGCAGCACTATTTACAACAGCAAAGACTTGGAACCAACTGAAATATCCATCAATCATAGACTGGATTAAGAAAATGTGGCACATATACACCATGAAATACTATGCAGCCATAAAAAAGATCAGTTCATGTCCTTTGCGGGGACATGGATGAAGCTGGAAACCATCATTCTCAGCAAACTATCACAAGGACAGAAAACCAAACACCACATGTTCTCACTGATAGGTGGGAATTGAACAATGAGAATACTTGGACACAGGGCGGGGAACATCACACACTGGGGCTTGTCTTGGGGTCGGGGGAGTGGGGAGGGATAGCATTAGGAGAAATACCTAATGTAAATGATGAGTTGATGGGTGCAGCAAACCAACATGGTGCATGTATGCCTATGTAACAAACCTGCACGTTGTGCACATGTACCCTAGAACTTAAAGTATAATAAAAAATATATATATATGGCAGAGTGCACCAGTGAAGCCACACAGGCCTGGGATTTTCTTTGTTGGTTTTTTTTTTATTACTAGTTCAACCTCTTTACTTGTTATAGGTATACTCAAATTTTTTATTTCATCTTGGGTCTGTTTCAGTAGTTTACATTTTTCTAGGAATTTATTCATTTCATCTAAGCTATCTAATTTGTTGTCACACAGTTTGTAGTATTGCTTTATACATCTTTTTGTTTCTGTAAGGCGTTTAGTAATGTATCCTCTTTCTGATTTTAGAAATTTTAGTCCTCTCTTGTTTTTCTGGTCAGTCTAGCTAGTTTATCAATTTTTTTGATCTTTTCAAAAAATTAACTGTTATTTTCTATTTTTATACTCTATTTCATTAATTTTTGCTCTAATCTTTATTATTTCCTTCTTTGTTCTTTCTTTGGGTTTAGTTTGCTGTTCTTTTTCCAATGTATTAAGGATGAATATTAAGATACTATTGATTTGAGACAGTTCTTTTTTAAAATGTAGGCATTTTCTGCTATAAATTTCCCTCTACATATTGCTTTGGCTCCATTCCATAAGTTTTGGTATATTGTGTTTTTGCTTTCATTTATCTCAAATATATTATTTCTCTTGTGAGTTCTTCTTTAACCCATTGTTTACTTAAGAATTGTTGTTTAATTTGCAGATATTTGTGGTTCCCCAAATTTCATTTGGTTATTAATTTCTAATTTCATTTCATTGTAATCAGAGAACATACTCTGTATGATTTCTATCTTTTAAAATTTATCTAGGGTGTTTGATGGCTTTATATATATCTATCCTGGAGAATGTTCCATGTGATTTTGAAAGTAATATATATTCTGCTGTTGTTGGTAGGATGTTTTATAGATGTCTGCTAGGTCTGGTTGATTATAATGTTATTCAATTGTTAATCTTCTTAGTTTTTCCATTATTGAAAGTGGGATATTGAAATCTCCAGCTATTATTACTGAATTGTCTGTCTTCCCTTCAATTTTCTCATTTAAAAATTTTATTTTATTTTTAATTAACAAAAAATAATTGTATATATTTATGGAGTACCACATGATATTTCCATAGAATGATCAAATCAGGCTAATTAACATATCCATCACCTCAAATATTTATCATTTCTTTGTGGTGAGAACATTTGAAATCTCCTTTAACTATTTTGAAATATATTATTATTAACTATCATCATTATGTTGTGCAATAGAACAAAAGAGCTTATTCCTTCTATCTGTAACTTTGTACCCATTGATCAATGTCTCCCCTTCACCCCTCACCCTGCCAACCTCTGGAAACTACTACTCTACTATCTACTTCTATGAGTTTGACTTTTTAAAATTCCACATATAAGTGAGATTATGCATATTTGTTTTCTGTGCCTTGCTTATTTCACTTAATATAATATTTTCTAGGTTTACACATGTTGTCACAAATAACAGAATTTTCTGGATTTTTAAAGGCTGAATAGTATTCCATTGTGTAAATTTACCATTTTTTTTTTTTTTTTTTTTGAGATGGAGTCTCACTCTGTCACCCGGACTGACGTGCAGTGGTGGATCTCTGCTCACTCCAACCTCCAACTCCCGAATTCAAGTGATTCTCCTACCTCAGCCTCCGGAGTAGCTGGGATTACAGGCACCTACCACCACGCCCAGCTAATTTTTGTATTTTTAGTAGAGACAGGGTTTCACCATGCTGGCTGGGCTGGTCTTGAACTCCTGACCTCAGATGACCTGCCCACCTCGGCCTCCCAAAGTGCTGGGATTACAGGTGTGAACCACAGTGCCCGGCCTATCAGATATATTTTTTTAAGTTACTGCTGCTTGTTTTTTTTATTGTTTCCATGGCATTAACTTTTTACTTGCAACCTACATATGTCTAAATTTGAAGTGAGCTTTTTCTGGTAAACAGCATATAGTTAGGTCATTTTTTAAAAAAATAAGCTCTAACAAATTCTGCTTTCTAATTAGTTCATGTACACCATTTAAATTTGAAGTAGTTATTGATCTATTAGATTCTAAGTTTGCCTTTTAATTATTTTATGTTTGTTTCCTCTGTTTTTCATTTTCTGTTTATTTTTTCTTTCTTTTCTGTGGCTTACTTCAACACTTTCTAGTATTTTATGTGGATACATTTATAGTATTTTTCAATATATATTGCTTTGTGTGGTTTGTTTAATGGTTGCATGGGGTATTATTATATATATAAAACACAACATAACTGTATATAGCACTAACTATATATTAAAATATGATGTATAGGTAAAACTGCATATAGTTACTTCTTTCTCTCTCTCTCTGCACACACACACACACACACACACACACACACACCCCTTATTACCATCTATTGCTTTAACTTTTTACCACCTTAAGTAAAATGTGGACATGTGCTTTGCTTTCAGCTCTTTATCTACTCCCACTTTAAAATATAATTATCGTGAATATTATATAATGTTATTATTTTGTTTCAATCATTGTATATGATTTTAAAATTTCATCAGTCTACTGTATTTGCCCATGTATCTGCTTATTCAGTTATTCTTTCTCCTTTTTTATGCTCCAAAATCTTTCTTTTATCATTTCTTTTCTGTTTGAAGAAAACTTTCTTTATCCTTTCTTTTTAATTTATTTTTTATTTTTGTGGGTACATAGTAGGTGTATATAATTATGGGGTATATAAGATATTTTGATACAAGCATACAATGCATAATAATCACATCAGAGTAAATGGGAGTATTCGTCATCTCAAGCATTTATCATTTTATTGTGTTATAAGCAATCCAATTACACTTTTTTGGTTATGTTGTAATGTATAATAAATTATTGTTGACTGTAGTCACCCTGTTGTGCTGTCAAATACTAGATCTTATTCATCCTATCTAAATATATTTTGTACCCATTAACCATTTCCACTCCCTCTCCAACCCACTACCCTTCATAGCCTATGATAACCATTATTCTACTCTCAATCTCCATGAGTTCAATTGTTTTAAATTTTTTAGCTCCCACAAATAAGTGAGAGCATGCAAAGTTTGTCTTTCTGTGACTGGCTTGTTTCATTTCACATAATGACCTCCCACCCTCCAATTCCATCCATGTTGTTACAAATGACAGGTTCTCATTTTTTTTTTTTTGAGGTGGAATTTTGCTCTTGTTGCCCAGGCTAGAGTGCAGTGGCACAATCTCGACTCACTGCAACTTCTGCCTCCTGGGTTCAAGCGATTCTCCTTCCTCAGCCTCCCAAGTAGCTGGGATTATAGGTGCCTGCCACCATGCCCAGCTAATTTTTGTATTTTTAGTAGAGATGGGGTTTCATCATGTTGGCCAGGCTGGTCTCTAACTCCTGACCTCAGGTGATCTGCCCCCCTCAGTCTCCCAAAGTGCTGGATTACAGGTGTGAGCCACTGCGCCCAGCCTTATTCTTCTTTATAGCTGTATAGTAGTCCATTGTGTATATGTGCCACATTTTTTAAATCCATTCGTCTGCTTATGAACACTTTATAATGTGTTGTTGAATTTAGTTTGCTGTATTTTGTTCAGGATTTTTGCATCAATGTTCATCAAGGATATTGGCACGTAGTTTCTTTCCCTGATGTATCTTTGTCTGGTTTTGGTAGTAGGGTAATACTGGCCTTGTAGAATGAGTTTGGAAGTATCCCTTTCTCTTCTATATTTCAGAAGAGTTTGAATATAATTGGTATTATTTCTACTTTAAATGGTTGGTATCAAATGTAAAGCCATTGAGTTCTGGAATTTCCTTTGCTGGGAGACTTTTTATTATGGCTTCAATCCCATTACTTGCTATTCATCTGTTTAGGTTTTTGGATTCATAATTCAATCTTGGTAGGTTGTATGTGTCTAGGAATTTATCCATTTCATCTAGCTTTTCCAATTTATTGATATATAGTTGCTCATAGTAGCCTCTAATGATCATTTGAATTTCTGTAGTATCAGTTGTAATGTCTCCTTTTTTATTTCTGATTTTATTTATTTGGGTTTTCTTTTTTTTCTTAGATAGCCAGGCTAAAGGTTTGTTGATTTCATTTATCTTTTTAAAAAACCAAATTTTTGTTTTGTTGATCTTTTGTATATTTTTAATTTCAATTTCATTTATTTCTGCTCTGATCTTTATTATTTCTTTTCTTCTACTAATTTTGAGTTTAGTTTGCTCTTGCTTTTCTAGTTCTTTAAGATGCACTGTTAGGTTGTTTGTTTAAAGTTTTTCTATTACTACTTTTTTGATATAAGCATGTATTGCTATAACCTTTCCACTTAGTACTGCTTTTCCTATATTCCATATGGCAACGGTTTTGGTATGTGGTGTTTTCATTATCATTTGTATCAAGAAATTTTTCAATTTCCTTCTGAACTTCTTTGTTGACCCACTGGTCATTCAGGAGCATATTGTTTCATTTCCGTGTGTTTGTGTAGTTTCCAAAATTCCTCTTGTTACTGATTTCTACTTTTATTTCATTGTGGTCAGATAAGAGAATTGATATTATTTCAATTTTATTGAATGTTTTAGGCTTCTTTTGTGGCCTAACATATGGTTCATCCTTGAGAATAATCCATGTGCTGAGGAGAAGAATATGTATTCTGCAGCCATTAAATAAAATGTTCTGTAAATATCTATTAGTTCCATATGCTCTATAGTGCAGATTAAGTCCACTGATACTCTGTTGATTTTCTGTCTGGATGATCGGTCCAATTTTGAAAGTGGGATGTTGAAGTCTCCAGCTGTTATTGAATTGAGGTCTATCTTTCTTTCACTCTAATGTATTTGCTTTATATATCTGGGCACTCTGGTGTTGGGTGCACATACACTTACAGTTACTATTTCCTCTTGCTGAATTGACCCCTTTATCATTGTATAATGACCTTATTTCTCACTTTTTATAGGTTTTTTCATGAAGTTTATTTTGTCTGATATGAATATAGCTACTCCTGCTCTTTTTCAGTTTCCATTTGCATGGGATATCTTTTTCCATCCCTTTATTTTCAGTCTCTGTATGTCTTTATAGGTGAAGTGTGCTTCTTGCAGGCAGCAGATCGTTGGGTCTTGTTTTTTCATCCATTCAACCACTCTATGTCTTTTGATTGGGAAGTTTAGTCCATTTACATTCAATATTATTATTGATAAGTAAGGAATTACTCTTGCCATTTTGTTATTTGTTTTCTTGTCTTCTCTTTCTTCTTTCCTTCCTTCCTGTTTTCCTTTTAGTGAAATTGGTTTTCTCTGGTGGTATGTTTTAATTTCTTGTCTTTCATTTTTGTGTATCCATTGTATGTTTTTTGATTTGAAGTTATTGTGAAACTTGCAAATAATATCTTATAACCCATTATTTTAAACTGATGACAACTTAACATGGATTGCTAAATGAACAAAGAAGCAAAGAGAAAACTAATAAAAACTCTACACTGTAACTTCATCTCCCCACTTTTAACCTTTTTCTTGTTTCTATTTATATCTTTTTTTTTTCTTTTTTTAGATGGAGTCTCACTCTTGTCACCCAGGCTGGAGTGCAATGGCATGATCTCAGCTCACTGCAATCTCCACCTCCTGGGTTCAAGCGATTCTCCTGCCTTAGCCTCCCAAGTAGCTGGGATTAGAGGTGCCCGCCACCATGCCCAGCTAAATTTTTTGTATTTTTAATAGAGACAGGGTTTCCCCATGTTGGCCAGGCTGGTCTTGAACTCCTGATGTCAGGTGATCCACCCGCCTTGGCCTCCCAAAGTGCTGGGATTACAGGCATGAGCCATTGCACCCAGCCCTATTTATATCTTACTATACTTTCCATGTCTTGAAAAGTTGTCATAGTTATTATTTTTGATAACTTTATCTTTTAGTCTTTCTACTTTGTCTTTTAGTCTTTCTACTCAAGATATGTGTAGTTTACAAACCAAAATTACATTGTTATAATCTGTGCTTTGCTGTATATTTACTATTAACAGTGAGTTTTGTTACCTTCAGATGATTTCTTATTGCATATTAATGTCCTTTCTTTTAGATTGAATAGCTCCCTTGAGCATTTCTTGTAGGACAAGTCTGGTATTGATGAAATCCCCCATCTTTCATTTGTCTGAGAAAGTCTTTATTTCTCCTTCATGTTTGAAGGATATTTTCCCAGATATACTTTTCTAGAATAAAAGTTTTTTCCTCCAGCACTTTAAGTATGTCATGCCACTCTCTTTTGGCCTGTAAGGTTTCCACTGAGAAATCTGCTGCCAGATGTATTGAAGCTCCATTATATGTCATTTGTTTCTTTTCTCTTGATCCTTTTAAAATAGATTCTTTATCCTGACCTTTGGGTCAATGTCTTAAGGTAGTCTTTTTTGAGTTAAATCTGCTCTATAACCTTCTTCTACTTGGATATTGATATTATTCTCTAGGTTTGGGAAGTTCTCCATTATTATCTTTTTGAATAAACTTTCTGCCCCATCTCTCTCTCTCTACCTCCTCTTTAAGGCCAATAACTCTTAGACTTGCCCTTTTGAGACTATTTACTAGATCTCATAGGCATGCTGCATTCTTTTTTATTCCTTTTTCTTTTGTCTCCTCTGACTGTGTATTTTCAAATAGCCTGTCTTCAGGTTCGCTAATTCTTTCTTCTGCTCGATGAATTCTGCTGTTGAGAGACTCTGATGCATTCTTCAGGATGTCAATTGCCAATTTCAGCTCCAGAATTTCTACTTCAGTCTTTTTAATAATTTCAATCTCTTTGTTAAATTTATCTCACAAGATTCTGAATACCTTCTCTGTGTTATCTTTGATTTCATTTAGCTTCCTCAAAGCAGCTATTTTAAGTTCTGTCTCTGAAAGGTCACATATCTTTGTTTCTCCATGATTGGTGACTAGTGCCTTATTTAGTTGAGCTGATGAAGCCATGTTTTCCTGGAGGGTCTTCATGCTTTTGGGCGTCCATCAGTGACTAGGTATTGAAGAGTTGGGTATTTATTCCTGTCTTTGCAGTCTGGGCTTGTTTTTACCCATCCCTCTTGGGAAGGCTTTCCAGGTATTTGAAGGGACTTGGGTGTTGGAGATCTAAGTCTTTGGTCACTGCAGCCACATCTGCATTAGGGGGCACCTCAAGTTCAGTAATGCTGTGGCTGTCACAGACTCATAGAGGTATAACCTTGGTGGTCTTGGGTAAGATCTGGGAGTAGTGCCTGTATTACCAGGCAGAGACTTTTGTTCTCTTCCCTTACTTTCCTTCAAACAAATGGAGCCTCTCTGTACTGAGCTGCCTGGAGCTGGGGGAGGTGTGACACAAGCACTCTTGTGGATACGATAGCAGGGACTGGGCTGGGTTAGACCCAAAGGCAGCACAGCACTGGGTTTCACCCAAGTCCCAGAGTGACCATTGTTTGGCTACTTCCTATTTTACGCAAGGCTCAAGGGCTTTACAATCAGCAGGTGGCAAATCCAGCCAGGCTTTTGTCCTTCCCTTCAGGGCTGCCAGTTCTCTCCAGCTCTGGGTGGGTCCAGAGATACCATCTGTGAACCAGGGCCTAGAGTCAGGAACCTTAGGAATCTACCTGGGGCTCTATTCTACTGTGGTTGAGCTGGCACCCAACCTGCAAGACAAAGTTTGTCCCACTCTCTCCTCCCTTTTCCTCAAGCAGAGGGGTCTCTCCCCATGGCCACCACCACCCCAGACCCATGGTTAAGTATTGCCTGATTAGCACCAATGTTCACTCAAGGCCCAAGGCCTCTTCAGTCAGCTTGTGGTGAGTGCTGCCAAGCCTGGGTCTCTCCCTTCAGAGCAGTTGTCTCCCCTATGGCCCAGGACAGGTGAAGAAATGCTGTCCAGGGGCCAAGACCTGGAACTAGGGACTCCACGAACCCATTTGGTGCTCTACCCCACTGCAGCTGAGCTGTTACCCAACCTGCAAGACAAAGTTTACTTTACTCTTCGCTCTCCTTTCCTCAAGCAGGAGGGGTCTCCCCTCATAGCCACCACAGCTGTGAATGTGGTTGATCACACCTGATGCCAGCGTGGCTCTGAGTCTCACCCAAGGCTCACAGCAAGTACTGCCTGGCTAACACTGCTGATTATTCACAGCCTTCCCTTCAAGTCAGTAGACTCCTTTCTGGCCCAAGGTGTGTCTAGAGACCTAGGGCCTGGAATGGGGTCCTCACAACTCTGACTGATGCCCTATACTACTGTGCTGAGCTGGTATCCAAGACGCAAGGCAAAGTCCTCTTTACTCTCCCCTCTCCTCAAATGGCAGGAAGGAGTCTCTCCTGGAGCTGTGAGCCATACTGCCTGGGGCTAGGGAAGGGGTGGCACAAGCACTCCCTTGGCCACCCTAGCTGGTGTCTCACTAGGTCACATGCACCCCAAGTCCACTGGCTCTCAGCACAGGACAGCATCAAAACTTGCCTAAGAATTGCAGTCCTTGTGGCTTAACCTGCCTTTCAAGTGTATTTGGGATTATAGACCACTTTAGCCTGTGGTGGTGAGGCTTGCTAGAACTTGTGCTCCAACCACTGGAATGGGCAATTTGCCTCTGGCCAGGACTGGTCTATATGCTCTCTTTGTGTGTGCAAGTTGAGTTCTGCCCCTTCTTGCTTTCTGCTGTTACAGGGCAGCATTGAATTGCAATGCAAATTCTCACAATCACTGTGCTCTCCCTCCCCCAAGTACACAGATTCTTTCTCTGTGCTACAGAGCTCCTGCTAGGGGATCGGGAAGGAGTGGCATTGGCAATTCAAGATTGTCTTTCCTACCCTTTTTAGTGCCTCTCTCCTTAATATAATGGTAAAACCAGGTACTGTGATCATTCACCTGATTTTTGGTTCTTATGAAGGTGCTTTTTATTGTGTAGATAGTTGTTTCATTTGGCATTCCTGTTGGGGGGATTATGGCTGGCGGCTTCTATTTGGCCACCTTGCCCCACCTCCCCCTCTTTACCTTTTTTTTAACGGTAAGTCTGCTAGTGACAGATCCCTTTAATCTTCCTTTGTCTGAGAATATCTTTTTTCCCCTTCATTCCTGAAGGATAGCTTTGCCAGACATAGATTTTGTGATTGACAATTTCTTTTTCAGTACTTGAAAAAGGTGTCATTTCATTTTTCCCTCCATGTTGTCAGAAATCTGCTGTCATTTGAATTGGTGTTTCTCTATAGGAAATGTATTGCTTCTTTCTGATTGATTTCAAGAGTTTTTCTTTGTTTTTAGTTCATAAGTTTAATTCTGATATTTCTTAGCTTTGATTGTCGTTGTTTGTTGTGCTTGGGATTTACTCAGTTTCTTGAATTTGTGCGTTTATCTTTTGCTTAATTTGGTTAATTTTCAATCATTATTTCTTCAAATACTCTTTTGGCTCCACTCTTTTATCTTCTCCTTTTGGAGCTCTGATGACATGAAAACTGGATATATTGCTATTGTCCCACAGGTCCTTGAAGGTTTGTTAAATGTTTTTCAGTTAATTTCCCTCTTGTTAAGATTGGGCAAATTCTATTAATATGCCCTCAATCTCATTGATGTTATCTTTTGTCATTTCCACTGTACTATTGAGCCCATTCAGTGAATTATTTCTCTTATTGTAATAATTTTCAGCTCTTAATTTCCATTTAGTTATTTTTATAACTTGTTTCTTTGCTGAGACTTTATTTTTCATTTGTTTCAAATAACTTGTAATTGCTTGTTTAATCATTTGTATGATTATTGCTTTAAGACTCTTGTCACATATTTTGAACATATGATTCATCTCACTGTTGACATCATTTAAATGTCTTTTTTTTTCATTCATTCAAGTTGTGATTTTCCTGCTTCCTAATGTAGAATGACTTTCAATTCTGTCTTGGACATTTTGGCTATTACATTAGAAGACTTTGGGTTCCACCTAACTTTTTAATTTTAGCAGGCACTCACCCTGTTTAGATTTAACATGCAAGTCCTGGCCTACTTTTTGGGCTGTGGTTCCAATGACAATATCATTTCAGAGCCTTTATGGTACTATTTTTGTCCGTTTGGTTCATCTCTTCCCACTGGGGTCCCACTGATCCCTGCTCATGTTGTTTGAGAGTGCTGAAGAAGCTTGCTCAGGCCAAGCTGCCTGGAGCTTGAAGGTAAAGAAAGGGAGCCTCTTTGCTTCAGAGATGAATGGCATTTCCTGATGCTTGTTATAGAAGCCTCCTCCTGTCTGTGGAGGATGAAGAGTGCCTCTGTAGTTGGGTGCTTATTGTGGTAGGGCTCCTCTGAGTGTCTCTGAGTGGGAGCAATGAGTCTTAAGCCAGCAACAACAAATAGGCTTCCCAGACTGGGTGCATCTCGTGGCAGTCTTCCTCACTGTCTGTGGGAAATGGAGAGCGCCTCCCAGGCCACACGTTTATTGTGGCATAATCTCACTTGTCAATCCCTCCACTTCCCCACACAACCCTCAACATACATGGTATCTCTAAGGGGCAGAGAGGAGCCTCAAGGCCAGTGGGAAACGAGAATGCTTTCCCAGCTAGCACTTGCTATGTCATAATCCCCTTTGCCAATGCCAGTAGTGGTGTGGTGTCACTGGGTGAGTGAGGTTGTAGAGTGCTTATGTTCACTTCTGGTCAGGATGGTCGCTTATTTTCAGTGTGGCTTCTGATTGATTCCCCTTGCTGGTCCTGCTAGGTATGCATAATGTTGTTGTTGGGACTCCTCTTCCATCTGGGGGACAAATGAGCTTACATTAGCTGCCCTTTCTCTTAATAGGTTAGAGATTGGGGAAGTGCCACCTCTGTGTGTCCTTCTTGGCTTTCTTCTGTTGGGTGATAGTTCATAAGATGCCCTGCCACAATGATGTTCCTCCAGTCCTGTAGTCCCTCTTCCACCTTTCAGAGCATTTCTCTGGTTGTCTCTTGAGTTAGTTTCAGGATTTATAGTTATACTTAGCAGGGAGAAAGGAATAGAGATAGGTCTCTACCATCTTGTTCAGACCATAAATCTCATCTTTCTTTTTAATCTCTGTTTTAGTGATCTTCAGTAATCTTACAATTCTCTTTACTATCACTTTTAACTTTTTCAGCTTTTGTACTCAACAGATATTAAAGAGTTAATAATATTTGTAAAACACCTTAGAATCCAGTACAAAATCAACAAATATGCATGCATATAACAAATACTGTGAGAACAGATACTAAAATGTTGGTATGTAAGCACTTAAAACACAGTACTTTTGTTGTGGAATAAGTCTTTATTCCCGTATAAGCTTGTAAGTAAGGAAGATTTACATATTTGCAATTATAGTGATCTTTTATTTAGTTCTTAGTGTACTCAGATAATGCTAAGGTCTTTAATATATTAAATCACGGACTCTTGACAATAACCATATATGGTAGTGTAGTGAGTTGAATAGTGTCCCTCCAAAATGATAGTCCAAGTCCTAACCCCCAGTACCAGTGAACATGACTTTATTTGGAAAAAGGGTCTTTGCAGATGTAATTAAGTAAAGGATTTCAAGATGAGATCATCCTGGATTATGGTGGGCTCTAAATCCAATGACTGGTGTCTTAATAAGAGGAAGGAGAGAGATTTGAGACACAGAGAAATAAGGTCATGTGAAGATGGAAGCAGAGATTGAAAGTATGTTGTTGCAAGCCAAGAAAAGTCAAGGGTTGCCATTAACCACCAGAAGCCAGGAGTGAAGCATGGAATGGATTTTCCCTCAGAGCTTTCAGAAGAAACCAATCCTGCCAACTTCTTGATTTTGGACTTCTGTCCTTCAAAAATGTGAGAGAATAAATTTCTACAGTTTTAAGCCAGTAAGTTTGTAATAATTTGTTATGGCAGAGCTAGGTCACGAGTACAGGTAGTATTATAAATCTCCATTTTACAAATGAGGAAACAGTATCAGGAATGTTAAGTGACTGGCATAAGTTACACAGCTAGTAAGAAGTGGAGCTGGGAATTAAGCTGGAGACTATCTACTGCAAAGCTTTTATTTTTCAACCTTAACCTTTTAAAATTTCATTGATAACAAGTTAAAAACAGCATCATAACCTCCACAGTTCTCACTCCTCTAACCCTTCCTCCAGGGACCTCTCCCTATCTCAAGACATCCATTCCTCTTACAGACTCTGAGTTCTTCTATCTCACGGCAAATTAAACTGGTTCTAGGGGAGAGGGCAGTGTTTAACACAAAGGCAAAACCTCTGATAGGGAGTCTTCAGATCATGAGCAACAGATCAGAGGTAGAGATGGTTTTAGGCAGAACAGGGCCTGTCAGTTCACATCATCCATGGTGATGCCTTGTTTCAACCACACTTAAAGCTAGCACATCCATCATTTTGAGGATTAGGCTGCAGAAAAAGACATTTGCCTCATGGAACTCAGTCTGTGGACATTGAAAGTAAGTAAGGGCTGTCATCCAATTCACCCCCTGCCAAGAAACCTTGTATCAGGTGCTGGGGAAGAAAGCAGCAGTTGTTACTTCCCTGTGGATCATCTAAAAGTGTTTCTTTGTTAATAGGATGTCATTAAACATTATGCACACTTGGCTGGATATTAAAATTATAGATGAAAACATTTTTTTAAAAATGTGTGCATGTAAAAATAAACTCATGTGTGAGAACAGAGTGGCTAAGCAGCAGACGGCACACTCTGGGGCTGGGGGCCCTGATGCCATGTCTGTCACCAAATTTGGTTTCACTAAGTCATTTCAATATCAAATAGTGAGAGCACCTACTGTGTGGCAGGCCTTGTTCTGAGTGATTCTCTGCTTGGTGTCAGCTACACTGGATACATTCTTAACTCACCATTCTCTGAATATAACTAAGATAAACAGAATGTCACTTTTTTCTTGCTTCTTTTGGCAGGAATTAGGAAAAAATAGGAACAGATAATTATACACCAGAGCCAAATAGACCTGAGACTGAATTCTGTTTTAACCTTGACCTTTCCAAATGGAATATTTCACATTCATTCAGCTGACAACCTTGAACAAATGGCTCAGTGGTTAAAAGTCAGAGAAAGAATTAACAACAGTCAGTTATTTTCTGAAAGACTAGCCAAAGAATAGTTTCCAAAATACTAATTACTTAAATCTTGCTGGAAAAAAATATTCAAACATATTTTTAAGTTTTATTGTTTGGATCAACACGGACATAAGAAAATTATCAGTGTACTTATATTTTATGATTATATGAGTCTTTGCCTCAGAATAATTCTCTCTGAGAACTTTAAGGAACAAAATATTTCCTTAGTAGCAAAACATTTCATGTGGCAAGAGCCTCACTGAGTAAAGTTCAGTGTGAGAGTAGAACCCGGTGCCATGATTGTACAACTTCTACAGCTTGTCTTGTGGTCTAGTCAGTCTTGGAGAGGGTCCCCCATTCTAGAACAGACCCAATGTAAAGCCATTCTTTGGATTCCAATCTGCCATAGGCTGTCTGTAAAATATGGCATGCTTGAAGTTGGGCTGGAGGTTGACTCTGAAAAATAATGCTTCAACAACACATCTAATATCAGAAGTAGGAATATTCTTGATGATAAAGAGCTTTTTGAAAGGGTCTGTTGCATGATTGAATGATGATGGCGAAGGATGCCTTGAATTTTATGGGGTTATCTGCCATTTGATACATGCAAGCAACAAGGATCTCCTAGGTCTGAAGGAATAGCATAAATAAAAAAGAAAAAGGTATTGATAATTACAATAATTTTTATTTGCCTAGATGAGTAGTAGATATTTATGTAATATTACTAGCATAAATCTACAAAATTCCTTTAGTAAGTCTTAGATGCCATCAGACAGAAATGATTTTACCTTGAGGGTGAGGTGAGGGGGTGCACTATGTACCAGTGAGCAAGTAAAGCTCAAAAAAGGTGGTCTTCTTCCTGAGTATCGATTTTACTTACATTTGAGAAGAGCTATTATTTTTACTAGAGTGTGGCACCCTATCAGAGCTTGTGTATTTCTTCCCCAGTGGAAGAAGCAATCAGCTGTCTGCCACACACAGACAGCTAGAACCTCATAGAAGGGGTTTTGGAAGGGTTCCTTTTCATTAAGCCAATGGAAGGCAAGCCTAGGAAAAAGATATTGTGAGGACTCATTTAACTCAGCAAAGCAAACTTCTACTTCTTATTACCTAGTTCAGGTAGAGTCCTGGGAGGTGGTAGAAAATTTTGCATGAGGAGTTATGGGGTCCTCCATTTCCTTCTCTGCTATTCTTGGTCAGAGGGTTTCCAGCTTTAATCCATAAGCAGATTCTTATGCACTGGCCATGCTTGGAAGTTGTCAGGAGGCTGACCTGCATGCTTCTCAGTCATTGACATACAAAGGCAGGGCGCTCCAGCATTAGATGTCTGCCAAAAAGCTGGGTCTCTGGCTTTCAATCCACCATCACCCTTTTCTGACTACTGCCCTATGTCTTCCAGAGCATTTTTGTCATGTACCCTTTCTGCCTCTAACATTGGTGCATTAACACCTCTTCCTTCCACACTGCAGTTGTGCCCCCTCATAAAAAGGTTGAGCCCTCAGTGGCGATTCCTTTCAGGAACAGGGCAGATGACTTGTCCAATGGTGTGTTCCCATGCTGAGTGTGAAACTAGTGGAAGACTTGCACTGGGGAGTCAAAATTGACTTTTATCCGGCAGTGCTGGTGTGTGAGGAACCTATGGGATGTGATCAGGACTAAGGAGACTTCAGGAGAGTGGAAGAGCAGACTCCCACCACTGTGTGGCTCTGCAGATTAGAGCCAGAGACTGACCAAGCAGAGAAATGATTGCTAGATGATCCATGTTACTCCAAGAGGGGCAGTTATTCTTAACCATATTTACCACCTTAACCAGAAACCTGGCCTCCCCTGCAAGAAGCAGTGGAGATGTTCATTTTTTTTTTTAATTTTTAACTTTGAAAAACTAAATCATTGGAGGCCAGGGTGTATATCAACTTCAATAGCCCTTATTTCTATCTATCTGTCTATCTATCATCTATCTATCTATCTATCTATCTATCTATCTATCTATCTAACTATCTAGCTATCATCTAGCTATCCAGATCAGGGTTTCTCAAACTTGGCACTATTGACATTTGGGCCCAGTAATTCTTTTTTTTTTTTTTTTTTTTTTTGACAGAGTCTTGCTCTGTCACCCAGGCTGGAGTGCAGTGGCGCCATCTTGGCTCACTGCAACCTCCACCTCCCAGGTTCAAGCGATTTTCCTGCCTCAGCCTCCCAAGTAGCTGGGATTACAGGCATGCACCACCAAACCCAGCTAATTTTGTATTTTTAGCAGAGATGGGGTTTTGCCATGTTGGTCAGGCTGGTCTTGAACTGCTGACCTCAGGTGATCCAGCCGCCTCAGCCTCCCAAAGTGCTGGGATTACAGGCGTGAGCCACTGCGCCCAGCCCGGGCCCAGTCATTGTTTGTTGCAAGGGACTGTCCTGTGTATTGTAAGATGTTTATCAGCATCATCCTTAGCTTCTACCTACTAGATACCAGTAGCATCATGCCTCTCACCCCTGACCAACAGTTAGGACAACCAAAAATATCCCCAGATATTGTCAAATGTCCCCTTGGAGGAGACCTCTATTTAAAAACCACTCATCTACATCTATCTACATAATAAAATCAGTTATTTATTGCTGCCTAATTAATCACCCCCAAACTTAGTAGCTTAAAATAATAAGCATTGCTCCACATGTTTTCAATTAGGGTAACTCATGTGATTACATTACAGTGAGACCTTGGCTGAAGCACCTCTTTTCTCCATACGGCCTCCCTCTCCTTGTGGTGTCTTATCCTCCAGGGCCTCTCCACATGATCTTTTTCTCTTTAGCAAGATAGCCTGGACTTCCTTATAATATGGCACCTTGGTTCCATGAGAAAGGAAGTAAAAGTTTAAGGCTTGAGAGGCCTGACACAGTAATACTGACATGGTATTACTCCTGCCACTTTTCATGTCAAAGCAAGTAACAGGACCAGCCCAGGTTCAAGGGGAGAGGAAATGGACTCCATCTCTTGATGGAAGGAGCAACATGTACATACAGGGAAAGGTGGACTTGTTGGCAGCCATCAACAGAACTACCTTTCACAATTATACATATATATTCCTGGGCCAGGCGCAGTGGCTCATGCCTGTAATCCCAGCACTTGGGGAGGCTGAGGTGGGCGGATCACGAGGTCAGGAGATCGAGACCATCCTGGCTAACACGGTGAAAGCCCATCTCTACTAAAAAATACAAAAAAATTAGCCGGGTGTGGTGGCGGGTGCCTGTAGTCCCAGCTACTTGGGAGGCTGAGGCAGGAGAATGGCGGGAAGTCGGGAGGCGGAATTTGCAGTGAGCCAAGATCACGCCACTGCCCTCCAGCCTGGGCAACAGAGCAAGACTCCATCTAAAAAAAAAAAAAAAAAATTATATATATATTCCTCATATACATATGTATTTTATTTTTTATACTATGATTTCAACATTATTTTTATTTATGATTGGCACATAATAATTGTACATATTTGTGGGATACAATGTGATATTTTGATACATGTATACATTGTTTAATGATCAAATCAGGGTAATTAGCACATCCATCACCTTAAATATTTGTCATTTCTTTGTGATGAGAACATTCAAATACTTCTTTTCTAGCTATCTTGAAATATACAATACATTATTGTTAACTATAGTCAGCCTACTATGCAATAGAATACCAAAACATATTCCACCTATATAATTGTAGCTTTGTACCCATTCACCAAACTCTCCTTATCTACCCCAGGCCCCTACCCTCCCCATCATCTGGTAACCACTACTGTACTTTCTACTTCTATGTGAACAACTTTTTTAATTTCATATATGAGTGATCTTATGTGGTATTTGTCTTTCTATGCCTGGTTTATTTTACTTAATGTCCACCAGGTTTATAAATGTTGCCACAAAAGACAAGATTTTATTCCTTATTATGGCTGAATAGTATTCCACTGTGTAAATATACCACATTTTCTTTATCCTTTCATCTGTTGATGGACATTGAGGTTGATTCCATTATCTTGGCTATTGTGAATAAAGCTGCAATTAACATAGGAGTGAAAATATCTCTTCAATATACTGATGGCATTTCCATTGAATTATGCAGAGTAAAAATATATCCAGCAATGAGATTGCCAGATTATATAATAATTCAGTTTTTGTTAACTTTTATTTTAGGTTCAGGAGTATGTGCAGGCTTGTTATACAGGTAAATTGCACGTTATGGGGGTTAGGTGTATAGATTATTTCATCACTCAGATAATAAGCGTAGTATTCAGTAGGTAGCTTTTCAATCCTCACCCTCCTCCCACCGTCCACTCTCAAGCAGGCCCCAGTATCTATTCTCTTCTTTGTGTCCATATGTACTCAATGTTTAGCTTCCACTTATAAGTGAGAACATGTGGTATTTGGTTTTCTGTTCTTGTGTTAGTTTGCTTAGGAAAATGGCCTCCAGCTCCATTCATGTTGCTGCAAAGGACATGATCTTGTTCTTTTTTGTATTCCATGGTGTATATGTATCCAATTTTCATAATCAAGTCTACTATTGGTGGGCATTTAGGTTGATTCCATGTCTTTGCTAGTGTGAATATTGCTTCAATAAACATACGAATGCACATGTCTTTACAGTAGAATGAATTAAACTGCAAAGCTTCTGCACAGCAAAAGAAACTATCAACAGAGTAGACAACCCACAGGATGGGAAAAAATATTTGCAAACTATGCATATGACAAAGATCTAATATCCAGAATCTATAAGGAACTTAAACAATTAACAAGCAAAAAAAAAAACCCCATTAAAAAGTGGGCAAAGGACACAAACAGACACTTTTCATAAGAAGACATACGTATGGCCAACAAGCATATGAAAAAATGCTCAACATCACTAATCATTTAAGAAATGCAAATGAAAACCACAATGAGATGCCATCTCACACCAGTCCAAATAGTTATTACTATCAAAAAATAACAGATGCTGGCAATGTTGTGGAGAAAAGGGAATGCTTATACACTGCAGGTGGGAATGTAAATTAGTTCAGCCACTGCGGAAAGCAGTTTGGAGATTTCTCAAAGAACTTAAAACAGAACTACCTTCTTGCTCCCTCTTAGGAGAAAATTCTTAAGTTTGTGTGCTTTCTCTTGATCCCACAAAGGTCAGGTGCTGACAGCCTCCTGTTTTTTTTTTTTCCTTAGGGTGGTGCCCTGAAATGCTCAAGTTCATGCGCCTTCCTCCAGTCCCACGGAGTCAGGCCAGCTAACCATTCATGCTCTTGAGCTATCTACAGAGGCTGACATTTGCCTTCTGCGGGAGTGTGCATAGGGAGCCAGTCATGGGTTGCAGCAGGTGAGAAATATAGAGCACTGGAGGTGCCTATGGGTCAATTGGTGGGGAGGTCATCAGGCAAGGAGTCCTCAGCACCTCATGGGCAGGCTTCCTGATGAAGTCTGTGAAGTGGTTGGTAGGATTTGTGGCCCTTTGTTGACATCAGGTGACATCAGGCCCTAATTTCTGTGAGTCTCTGCCTCTATTCCCTGCTCTCAGCCTCTCCCAACCACTCAGCTATGCCGATCACGTCAGTATTCTATGTCAGACAAGAAAAAATGTTGCCCTCTTGGGCAGCATCCTGAATGCCTGTGGAAGCTGAGCACTCACTATGTTCTCACAGTCCAAAGGAATTGTGGACCTGGGGGATCTGTCTGGGCACTGAGGTATGCTGCCTTGAGGGAGAGGTGATGGAAGTAAAGTGAAACTCTTCTTTTTAACCATCTTCAATGCATCTACTTTCAAATTTTTTGCTCCAATGTTGTGCCAGAACTTCTCCAGTATGCAACTGGACTCTCATAAAGGTGCTGTCATCCATGAGTGATTATCAACGCTTGTCTATGCTTCTGTGGAAAGATAATAATAAAAACGTCTAGTCTGCCATCTTGCTAATGTGATTCCTATCTAATACATCTATAGTGCTAAATATAAAGAAACATATTGACCCATGTAATAGCACCACACAAAAACTCTGTGGGGTGGGCAGTATTGTTATCCCCTTTTTATAGATGAGGAAACTGAGGCTCAGAGAAGCCCAAGGTCTCATAGCAAGTGAGCCAGCTGGGGTTCAGATTTGAATCCAGGCACTCTGGCTCCCGATGCTGGGTGTGTTTTTAACCATTTTATTATACTGTTACAGAATAAACGTGCACACAGTTTGTGATCCATAGTTAATGTTATAGGTAGGAAGAGAAATTGAAAAATATGAATAATTAAATAAATGTTAGACAAGTGAAGTAAAAAGTAGCTATAGAAGTTACAAAATGTTTTTCTGTCCTTGTGGTTGTGCACCTCTGGGTCAAGTGAAGCAAATATAATACCTCTTCTTTCTCCAGAAGAGTCACATGATCATGGCTTACTTTCCGTTATAAACTATGTGTACTTTAGAACAAACACATTGCCACTGAGTAAAAATTACAGTGTTACTTAAAAAAAGTGAATTATTTCAGAAGTTATAACCACCAAACAAGCTATTTTTAAACAATTAATTTCACAAGAGTACCAGGCCTAAATATACTTTCAAAACAGCCTTCAGACACCAAGCAAATTTATACAAGGCACAGTTTGACAAATCTAACTCTAGCTTTCCATTGTTAGCCTCAAAGCCAAGTCAATATGAATGCTGGGTGGTAGAAAGCTCAGAGGGCCGCTGCATGTTTGAGCTCTTGCTGGGGCTCTGGATTCTGACCTCTGAACACTGTGACAAAGTGGAGCCCCACTCTGAAGGGAATGGGCAGCAAAGACATCTGAATTTCCTTCCCTCCACGTGCTGTGCTATCGCCTAATTTTTATCTATCTCTTAGGAGCCAACGACAAATGGTTCAGGTGAATCCCAAGTTGTCTCTTTAGGGTTCTTAGAAAATGAGAGGTTTTTATGTCTGAGTACACAGTGAGAGAAAATGTTACTGATGTTCATTTTATTTATTTTTATATTTTAAGGGCTTCTAAGCCTAAAGACTTTAAGCATGCTGACCTGCCTGGAGAGCCCTGACCTATGCACAGCCTTACTTGTAAAATCCTGTGCTGATGATCCGAAGGCATTTCAGATCATAATTCTGGGGTCACCACCACTTGCGGTTATCATAAATACTTTTGAAGCAAATGAAGAATAGGAAAGATTAAAAAATCTTTAAGGTATAAATTCTACTGAAGCAAGAAGAGATTGCATCTCATCTGAAGAAAGTCCTATAAACTTCAACCACTTAAAACTATATGACAGATACAAAAACAATCTCAAAAAAGGAAGTAGTTCTGTGTGTGACTCAGAGAATAAAAGATTACAGCATTTAGTCATAAGATACTTTGACAGGCGGTTGTTTCAGTGAAAGCACACTGTGAGTCTTACAGCTTGGACCAGTCATCCATTTAATTAGTGTCACTGTTTCCTACTCTTGCCAATACTCTGTCAAGCACTGAAGATATAGTGAACAAGACACCAGCTCTTCCTTCTTGGAGTTTATAGCTATTGTGGGGACAGGCAGGTAAACAGGCAACTTTAATTCCCACACTTGGGTTGAATGCATTATGGTACAGTACCACACAGGATGCCAGATGCATCTAGAGTATTCACCTGAAAGATAGAGTAGGAGAAAAAGTAGGGGAAGGTGGAGGTGCAGGTGGTGGTAGTGAAAGCGAAAAGCATTCCAGGCAGAAGCAGAAGCAACAGGCAGTTGAGAAAGAGCTTTGTGGATTAAAGCAACTGCTAGTAAGTTCAGTTTGGCTAAAATCTATAGTTGCAGAGGGGGTACTAGGTAAAGATGAGATTGAAGAAATGATCAGGGGTTAGATTCTGAAGGTTTTTTTAAAACTAGTTGAGGAGATCCACTCTATTCCTAAGGCAGTGTGGAGTCTGGATAGGTATGCCATTGGTCTGGTCAGGTTTTATCCTACCCATTTCAGGAGTAGCTGGCAGGGCTGGCTTCATGGGCATGTGAGCAGTATAGTTACGCAGGACCCTATGCTTAGAAGAGCCCTGATCTGGGAGCTTAATGCTACCTGGTCACCATCTTCAAATTCTTAATAATTGTATTTTGGAATTTGTGTTTTGTAAATGATGTCTGAATGGACAACGGGGCATATGCAAGAAGCTTGGAGCCTCAACTCAAGCAAGGTCTTGCCTCCTGCCTCCAACCTGAGACAGCTTCTCAGCCATATGCTCCCCTGCCCCTGATACCCCATGTCGCACCTTACCTGAGCCCCAACAGCTGATACTCTTTGTCCCTGTCAAGGGCATGGGTATGAGTGTGGGGAAAGCAGGGTTGTGTGCTTTCACTCTGTGGAATCCCTGGATGGGCATGGCAGTGGCTGTCCCTGCCCTTAGACTGGTAGTACCATGTCATATCTGGTAGGCAATTGTGTGTCTTAGTGAGGGCAATCCCCTTGCCCACCCCTGATCTATGTACTGACTGTGTCCTGGCATGGAGGTTTAAAGATCTGTAGAGGTCATCCATCTGTTGTGGATTGGGGCAGCAGACCATGGGAAGAATACTTGCTGGAATTCCCCAGGCTCCACTTCTCTGTTGGAGTGTTGGTTCAGCAGCTTGGGGGAGGAGGAACCTGTTGACTATCAGGCCCAAGTGAGTATACCCCATGTAGCAGGCAGAGGCCCCAGGTGTCTGGGAGAGTCTGCACTTTTCCTATGAGTGTCCCATGTTGAGACTGCTGTCAACTTGCTCTGTCTTGAGGGATCCTCTTTTTCTCCTTGCAACTTCCTGAACCTGGTTTGTGTCTGTCTCTTCAGGCCAACTCAAAGCACCTTCCACAAAATACAAACTGTGAAGTTTTGGTGATTCTGCATATGGGTTAAATACTCTAATATTTGCAATTCAAACTGATATTACACAATATAAAGAGGAATGGTAAAATTTATGCTAGTAACTTAAAACCTTTCATTTTTCTTTAATCAGAATGATAGTAAATTACAAATAAAAAAACACTGTGACAAGTCAAGAGAGATGGGTAAGAAAGGAAAAGGCCTCTGTATACTTCTACTGACACTATTTTCCTTCTTTTAAAACAAGAGGCCCCACATTTTCATTTTGCACTGAGCTAGCAAATTATGCAGGCAGTACTGGTAGCTGGAAAACACAAATAGACCTATAATAAGTCAGATGGGGAGATGCTAAAATCTGATATCATCTATAGTTCAGGATGACTAATGATTCTAAAGCAGTGATTCTCAAACTTCATCCTCCACTAAAATCACCTAAAAGGCTTAATAGAATACAAATGACAAGGTCCCCACCCTTAGAGTTTCTGATTTGGTAGTTCTGAATGTGACTTCACAGATTTAACTAGTTCCCAGGTGATGCTGATGCTTCTGGTCTTATGAACACTTATCTAATACTATGCGTGATGGTTTGCACCTGCATAGGAAGAGCCAGTGCAGGCTTAGATGTAGAGAGATGGTAGTGAAGAATCAAGGAGAGCTCCTTCCTTGAGTGAAGATTGACAGAGATAGAGGGGGACATAGAGGGGAGAAAGGCACAGAAGATGAACACTATCCACTTTACAATTTTGGCCAGGCTCAGGACCAACCCACTGCTTAACTCCAGGGCCATTTCAACCACCCCTCCCCCAATGGAGCAAAGAGGGAAGCCACTGGGGGTGTATAGTTCTATGCTTTACCTGTCCAGATGTAACAGATGTCTAAGATCATGGTTGGGAAGGTAGGTGTGAATGTATACAGTTTTAGAAGAGAGGAAGTCCAGATATCTCTGTTTGCAGAATACAAGATTCTGTATTTAGAAAACCCCATCGTCTCAGCCCAAAAACTTCTGGAACTGATAAGTAACTTCAGCAAATTCTCAGGATACAAAATCAATGTGCAAAAATCACAAACATTTCTTTACACCACCAATAGGCAAGCAGTGAGCTAAATCATGAATGAACTCCTATTCACAATTGCTACAAAGAGAATAAAATACCTAGGAATACAGCTAACAAGGGATGTGAAGGATCTCTTCAAGGAGAACTACAGGCTGTAGCTCATGCCTGTAAATCCCAGCGCTTTGGGAGGCCGAGGCGGGGGGATCACTTGAGGTCAGGAGTTTGAAACCAGCTAGGCCAACATGGTGAAACCCTGTCTCTACTAAAAATACAAAAATTAGTCGGGCGTGGTGGTGCATGTCTGTAATCCCAGCTACTCAGGAAGCTGAGGCAGGAGAATTGCTTGAACCCAAGGGGCGCAGGTTGCAGTGAGCCGAGATCATGCCACTGCACTCCAGCCTGGGAGACAGAGTGAGACACCGTCTCAAAAAAAAAAAAAAAAAGTTTGTAATTTCTAAGATAACCACTAAAATATTGATACTAATTGGTATAAGCACAAAACCAATAGAGGCGATAATGTGAAATAATGCAATATTTAAATAATAATAAAATAGTGTGGTAATTGCACAGGGCTAAACCAATGAATTTGTAGACAGCCTAAAGAATACAGAAAGAGATCTCAACATACACTCAAATGTCTTTTCAAAATCAATCTTCCGAAATGGTATCATAGGGAGATTAAATACATTATATATGTACATACTTTTCTTAGTTGAAGATAATTAATGGCCTATCCTCTTTACCTTGATTTCTCTGGTCTTCAATTTTTTATCTTGTGATGTGGTTTCTCAAATCTCTTATCATCCCATTTCTTCTCCTGGGCATACTCCATTTCGTCCACATCTTTAAGGGACGCTTTCCGGAAGGGGGCACAACACTTCAGGGATGGTCTGATTGTCCTGAAATGGGATGGAATTGTGATAACTTAGGGTTTGTCAGCTAATTTTAGAAGATTCTCCCTATCTGTGTACACTGAGCTTAGAGATAATGGAAACCTATGTCATTCCACACTTGATCCTATTCATCCTCTATCCTCATTCTAGAAGTTAGTCTTATGAACCCAAATTCAAGAACTCTACACAGTTTTTATTACCTTTTCTCCCACTGGATCTGTGCCATAATTTTAGCCTGAATTACTCTTGTGCCCAGAATCTGTCATTCCAATACATTTGCTAAACCCAACCTACCACATTCTTTGAATTTAATAAGCATGCCTTTCAAGAGTTCATTCCAGAAACATGGGACAGGATAGGCTCAAAAGTTCAGAGCATGTAGATTCTCTGACAATGAGAATTGTATATTTCAAAGAGTCAGCTAAAGAGAGTCCTTGAAGTCCAGTATAGGTAAAACAAGTCCTCATCTGCCAAGGTTGCTTGGGTTTCATCCAGCTGGTGATTCATTGAAATAGAGTGGTAAACAAAACAAAGACACTCTAGGAGGGAAGAGGCAGCTAAGGTTTTTCTCTGTGGAAATGCCATTGAGTCCATTCTTGACCTCATCAAGTAATCCACTTCCTCAGTTCTCCTACTCCCTGAATACAAGAAGCCATCTTAAAGGCAGTTTTACAAGCCTTTAAAAAAGGAAACATTTTCCCTCTCACTCTTTTTACCTCTGGAAAATTCCTGCTCACTTTTCAAGTACCAATTCAAATATCACTTTCTCTCTGTTGTGTCCTTGACTCTCTACCCTCATCCTCTATTTCCACTACAGGGATAAATAATAGTTTGCTCATAGTTGCACACAAACAATAGTTTGTTCCTCTAACATTATATTCATTCTGATATATTGCAGTCAATGATTTATGCGTATGATTCACTAGTTTGAGTACTTCTCAAGAGCAGAATTTGGGTCTAACTTGTCTTTGTTTCCTCAGTAGCTTGCATAGGGCTTGGCCCATAAGAGGTGCTCAGTAAGTGTTTATTAAATGAAAAAAATACCTTTTGTGCACCTTTCAAATGAAAGTCTAGTCTAAAGTGGTTTAGACATCTATTACTATACAAATAAGATAATGTGTCTCCAATACACACAGTTGGCTGCTATTTATGCAGGATTAGCTGCTATAGAAGTTTTATCCATGACACCATTGGGCACAGAACTAGAAAAATTGAGTTGATTATTTCCTTCAGAAAGAATTGCTGTTAAGGAAATGCTCAGAGTTTGAACATTACATCCACAAAGTTGCTCTGCCATCCTGATTTTATTGGATCAATCGATCAATTTGTCAGAAAGTAGCTCTGGTGTATCCAGGTGCTCTGTGAAGTAAACATGAAATATCCCTGAAAGTATGCTACTCCATACCCTTCTGTACAAAGTCATAACATTCTGAAAATTTTTTTACTAATTAACTAAATTTATACTATTTTTCAAGTAAATGTTATGCAGCATCCTGTTTGAAACTTTTGTAGAGCCTGGTGTATGATTTTCAATTGAGAATAAATGTATATGTAGTAAAATCTTAATAAAGTGGATCCTATTTAACTATAACAACAAATTAAATTTAGGTAAAAAAGACAAATGAGAAGAAAAAACTAAGATCAGGGGATTTATTTAAGAAAATAATTTTTAAAAATTTATTTCTTGCAGGAAGTCAGATTAGACTAGAACGTGCTTTGTAATATTTAAAATTAAGACAACAAAAGCAAATCAAGATCTAATTTTCAGGTAATCATGGTTCTTTACAGTGAACTAAAAACATACTACTATGGTTTCTCACCCATGCCACAGTTTTTTAAAAGTGTTTTGAGTGATCAACACTTACTTTTAAAAGCTTGGTGATTTGTCTGTTTCCTCTTTTTGTGTCTTTCACACTCATCTCCAGGGTCCCTGAAAGCCTTCTTCCCTGCCACACCATTCCCAGCTCCATTTTGCACCTCCTAGAACCAATCTTGCATCTAGAGTACATTTAAAAAGCCCAGTGTACAAATTCTGCTTTCCCTATGTACTTGGCTTTGATACCTGGCCTCTTGCCTAATTGCCATCTCCTTTTGCTCAAGTTGTGAAGCTAAGGTCCCTGTGTTGGTTCTTGCAAAGGAATCTTGCTCAACTCCCCTTGTAGTCAGAACTCAAGACCCTCCTTGCTTTCTATAGTCCTGTTGAAACCTGATCCCTTAATCTTACCTTGTTGTTGGACCTAGACACTGAATGTTCTTGCCTACCTTGTCTTCCCATTAACTGACAAGAGTCCCACGATGTTTCCTGTACTCGTTTAGCCAAATGTCTTCCTGCTGCCTGCTGCTGAGTATTTATAGGTACTCTAAGCACCAGTAAGTTATATGAGAAAGAGGAATCTGTACCTCAGTTTTTGGAGGCAATTATTTTAGATGTTATTCTTAACTAAAGTTATGCATTAGAATCATCTGGGGAGCTTTTAGAAACACAAATAAACTGGCCTTAACCCATGCTTAAGTTTAAATTTTTTTGAGATAATTCTCATATTACCTATAGATAGAATTATAGAAGGCTATAAACGCCTTTAGGAGCTCATTCTTTGTCCTTTATTCATTTGCCTGCCTCCCTTCCTTCCTTCCTTCTTTCCTTCCTTCTCTTCCTTCTTTTCTTCTTTCCTATCTTCAACTGCTATATGTACAGTGCCTGACATGTAACAGGCACTCAGAAACTGGCTGCTCACTGATTGATCATCAGGGAGATGGCAGCTGAGTAGATGGATCAAGAATTCTGAATTTACTAAAATGTGGCCCATCTTGATAGAAATGTGACTCCATTTTCTATAACAGCAGTTCTCAAGCTATTTGGTATTAGGACCCCTTTATATTGATAAAAATTGGACTTCAAAGAGCTTTTGTTTATGTGGACTATGTCTATTGATATTTATCATATTAGAAATTAAAATCGAGAAAATCTTAAAGCACAAGAATACACAGAAATGCATTCCATTAGCCATCAGAGTGATTATGTCATCGCTCATCATGTAGCCTCCAGAAAATGCCATTGTACACACATGAGAAAATAAGAGGGAAAAAGGAACATAACATCTTAGTTTTGAAAATAGTTTTTACCTCATCAGTCCCCTGAAAGGGTCTCAGGGACCCCTGGGATTCCCAGATTACCCTCTGTGAATTCCTGCTCTATAAAGACAAAAACTGATGGAAGAAATAATCCTTGGAAGAAGGCTGGAAAGTAAAAAGAATGGATATGTGTTCCAAAAGCAGGCAAAGCATAGAAATCACATCTAGGAATAAGCCCAAAGGCAGCCTGTGGGTAATATAAGATTGTATGAAAGTATAGGCAGAAATTTAAAGTAATTCTATTTGATAGCAAATATTTATAAATCATACCCGAGCATTTGTCCTTGTCTTGTGTATTACTTGTGTTTAAGCAGAAATTCATGTTGATATAACAGGTGATGTTTTAAACAAAATAATTTTATGGAGAAAGCATAGAGAGTTGGGTATGCCTTCAAAACCCTTCTCTTCTCTGCGATGCATAAAAAATAGCTTAAGCAGGTATAGGTAGAGTCTCTGGACCCATACCTACCTTTCCCTAGTTTAGACCGGTAATTTTCAAACGTGAGCGAACATGAGAATTACCAGGAACATTTGTTCAAATGCAGAGGTTATGATTCAGAATATCTGCAGTGGGCCCTCTATTCTACATGTTTCTGAGCATATGGGAAGACATTTTGAGAAATGGTGCCTTGTACTAGACAAACAAAAATTTTATCTGGTGGTGTTACCTGGATGGCTACAGGGAGGTATAATTTGCCTCATGGACTTTTGCCTTGCACACCACTACTTAATTTAGGAAGAAAATAATCACATTCTTTGATCACAGAGTTTGGATTGTGGCTTGAAAATACTGGTTTCATCAAGTAAAATGAAATTCTTTCTTTGGGACATTCTTTGTGTTGAGTACTTCCAGCCAATATTGAGCTGACATGAGGGAACCAAAACATTGGGACATTTGGTTTTCCTGTCGAGGTGGGAACAGACAGTGTATGACAGCACATGCTGTTTATTCTACAAGAGAAAGAAGGGAGGAGGGGCTGTTTATTGGCACCAAGTAACTGAATGCTGAAGAAGGCTGGCATTTGTGTTAGAAGGGTTGAGACCGCTTTAAACATTGCAATTATATTTGAGTCCAGTTCACCTTATTGTGAAAGATGGCAGTAAACCCAACTCATTCCCTTTTACTCACAGCTCCAGAACAAATGCCCCCAGATTTTACTGCCCACCAAAACAGACAGAGGAGGCGATTATGTAGTTCTGGTGGGTGAAGAGTTGCCTAGCAGTTTGTTCTTTACTGATGAGGAGGGAGGCTTTCTTGCTAGTCACCTTGGGATGTGGCAGACTTCCTCTGTTGACACCCACAGGCTAGGAACATTTTCATGAAAAAGAACATGATTTTGCATCTGATTCTTTTGAAGGAAGATTAGCAGATAGGAGGATTTTTTTTTAATTGCTAGTTTTTCAAGTTGGAGCTCAGCAGGCCAGGATGTCTGAGGTCTCATCTGTGACACTGGCCATTGTTTGTGAATGACAGTGGGACATTGTATGTGAAGGCAGCAGGAGTTAACACAAAAGCAGCCTTGGAGGCTGGGGAGCAGTGGAAAGGACAGATAGAAGAAGCAGGGAGGTACTGGGGAGAGGAGGGAAGCGGAGGAGAAGGCAGGGGAGGGAGCCCAAGGACATCTGTTCTCACTATGGTGCTCATAACACTCAGAAACTATTGTCCAGCAGATTGTAAATTTCAAAAGCACAGAGCATTTTTATCTACAATCTCTTTGAATAAGAGTGAATTGCCTATTGAAAAGCAGAAAAAACAATGTTCGCTCTTTTGATAATGAAGATTGCAGGTCATATCCCACAGAGAGACTGTAGAGCACAGCTTGGGTTTTCTGTTTATTGCTCTATCAAGGCTTAGCAGGCATGATTTTTCTCATAACCCCCTTTCCAACTCATTCTGTGAACATGCCACATTAGTGGTGACCAGAGTCTCTATTTCTTCCTCAATTATAAATGATAACAGTAAAAGTTTTCTTTGATGGATAACTTTTTTCTGGAAATGCCAAGAACCAGTTTATGGGTAGCATTAGAATGGGTCTACTGGGATGCTCTTCTGTGGTTGTAAAAATGGGAGGATGACCTGGTGATACAGTTTGGCTGTGCTCCCACCCAAATGTCATCTTGAATTGTAGTCCCCATAATCCCCACATGTTGTGGGAGGGACCTCATGGCAGGTAATTAGATTATGAGGGTGGTTCCCCCATGCTGTTCTCATGATAGTGAGTTCTCATGAGATATGACAGTTTTATAAGGGGCTTTTCCCTGCTTTGCTTGGCACTCATTCTCTCTCCTGCTGCCCTGTGAAGAGGTGCCTTCTGCCATGATTGTAAGGTTCCTGAGGCCTCCCTAGCCATCCAGAACTGTGAGTCAATTAAACCTCTTTCCTTAATAAATTACCCAGTCTCAGGTATGTCTTCATAGCAGCGTGAGAACAGACTAATACAGTAAATTGGTACCACAGAGAGTGGGGTGCTGCTATAAGGATACCTGAAAAAGTGGAAGCGACTTTTGAACTGGGTAACAGGCAGAGCTTGGAACAGTTTGGAGGGTTCAGAGGAAGATAGGAAAATCTGGGAAAGTTTGAAATGTCCTAGAGACTAGTTGAATGCCTTTGACCAAAATGCTGATAGTGATATGGACAATGAAGTTCATGCTGAGATGATTTCAGATGGAGATGAAGAACTTGTTGGGAACTGGAGTAAAGGTCACTTTTGCTATGCAAAGAGACTGGCAGCATTTTGCCCCTGCCCTAGAGATCTGTGGAACTTTGAACTTGAGAGAGATTATTTAGGGTATCTGGCAGAAAAAATTTCTAAGTGGCAAAGTGTTCAAGAGGAAGCAGAACGTAAAAGTTTGGAAAATTTGCAGCCTGATGATGCAGTAGAGAAGAAAAACCCATTTTCTGGGGAGAAATTCAGGCTTACTGCAGAAATTTGCATAAGTAATGAGGAGCCAAATGTTAATCACCAAGACAATGGAGAAAATGTCAGAGACCTTCATGGCAGCCCCTCCCATCACAGACCTGAGGCCTAGGAGGGAAAAATGGTTTCGTGGGTTGGGCCCAGAGTCCCCCTGCTCTATGCAGCCTCAGGACATGGTGCCCTGCGTCCCAGCTGCTTCAGCTCCAGCCATGGCTAAAAGGGGAGAAGGTACAGATTAGGCCATTGCTTCAGAGGGTGCAAGCCCCAAGCCTTGGCAGCTTATGTGTGGTGTTGGGCCTGTGGGTGCACAGAAGCCAAGAACTGAGGGTTGGAAACCTCCACCTCGATTTCAGAGGAATATGGAAACACCTTTATGTCCAGGTAGAAGTTTTGCTGCAGTTTCTACATTTTAGCATATATTCATTCACTTTATTTAGTTTCCCAAATTTATTTAAATATGAAAACTTTTTAGAGGGACACTTAAAAATAGTGTAGTTTCCAACAAAGATTAGAGTTTATCTAAATATCTCTATTGTAGAGAAGAGTTCAGAGGAAAAATCAAGGAATAACCCTGGAAATTTTTTATTTGGCACAATTTTGGTGGAATGAGAAGGGCTGACGAGGCAATAGTGAGAAAATAACTGTCAGTTGAATTTGCAGATGGTCCTAAAAGAGAAGTGCTTTCAAATGCCAATGAATAGTCATTCATATGATAGTTTTGTCAAGATTTTTAAATCAACAATTTATCAATCAGACAAGAAGCATTTGCAAAGTGAGCACATGTTCAAAATAGTTCTAGATATTCTGTGTGCTCCCTATCCCCATTTGTGCCTCCAGACCCACCCTCTACCCTTCTGTGCTCTGATCACTCTCTCAAGAGATTGACCTGGGTATACCATATCAATGGTCTTCCTCATGCTCTGACTTCCAGTTAGACTTGTCCAATGGGAAGCACCAAGAGGAGATTAGAATGGTGACTTCTGTTAGCTATTCCCCCAGCTCTCCCACTGCAGGCTTATTAAGGCTGGGTGTATTACTCTACTGAAGGTCACAGGCCTCACCACATAATTTTCTCTCTGAGTCCAAGTTCTGGTAAGCACACTATCCCTTCACCCCCTCAGGCCCAGGGGTGATAATAACACCTCTCTGTAACCTGCCCTTGGTCATGTAGTAACCCTTGTGGGAGATCCCTTAACAATGACCTCATCTTGGTTAAAACAAAGAAAAAAAGTTCCTTTATTAAAATTTCCTTAAATTACCTCAATTGCAGTATTTCCTCAATTTCTGCCAGAGCTCTAACCAATATACTCTGAGAAATTAAATAAAACAAAACAAAACAACAGTGTAAAAGACATTGTCCCCACCTTTAGGGAACTCATGAGCTCATTGAAGAAGGTCATGATGTATAATGATCACAGGAGGAATAAATATTAGCACATACGACACCCGCTACACCAGAAGAGCGATACTACAGAGCATTGGGTTTTACTTTCTTTTTTCTTTTTTGACAGCTTTATTGAGGTATAATTTAAAATGTACAATTTGACAAGTTCTGACATATGTATTTACCAGTGACACCATCAAAAACATCAAGATAATGAACATATCTATCACTTTCAAAAGTTTTTTTTTAATTTTAATTTTTAGTTTTTAATTTTTTTCAATTTTAATTTTTATTTTAGATTCAAGGGGTACATGTACAGGTTTATTAAATGGGTATATTGTATGATGCTGAGGTTTCGGCTTCCACTGATTCTGTCACCAAGACAGTGAAATAGTAACCAATAGAAAGTTTTATGGAACTTGTGCCCCTACCTCCCTCACTCCTTTTGAAGTCCCTAGTGTCTATTGTTCCTCTCCATATGTCTATGTGTGCTGGAAGTTTAGCTCCCACTTGTAAGTGAGAACGTGATATTTGTTTTCTGTTTTTCTGTTAATTTACTTAGTATGATGGCCTCCAGATGTATCCATGTTGCTGCAAAGGACATGATTTTATTTTTTTATGTCAGTATAGTATTCCATGGTGTATATATACCATGTTTCCTTTATCCAGTCCACCATTGGTGGGCATCTAGGTTGATTCCATGTCATTGTTCTTAATAGTGTTGTGATAAACATATGAGTGCATGTGTCTTTTTTGGTAGAATAATTTATTTTCCTTTGAGTATGTACCCATTCATGGAATTGCTGGGTCGAATGGTAGTTCTATTTTTAGTTCTTAGAGAAATCCCCAAACTGCTTGGCTGAATTAATTTAAATTCCCACCAATAGTGTATAAGTGTTCTCTTTTCTCTGCAGCCTCACCAATGTCTGTTTGGTTTTTTTTTTTTTTGATTATTTAATTATAGCCATTCTGACTGGTGTGCAATGGCATCTCATTGTAGTTTTGATTTGCATTTCTCTGATGATTCGTGATGTTGGGCATTTTTTCATATGTTTGTTGGGTGCTTGTATGTCTTCTTTTGAGAGGTGTCTGTTCATGTTCTTTGCCCACTTTTTAATCAGGTTGTTTGTTTTCTGATTGTTGAATTATGTTTCTTATAGATTCTGGATATTAGTTTTTTGTTGGATGCATAGTTTGCAAATATTTTCTCCCATTCTGTAGGTTGTCTATTTACTCTCTTGATAGTTTCATTTACTGTGCAGAAACTCTTTCATTTAATTAGGACCACTTGCCAATTTTTGTTTTTGTTACAATTACTTTTGAGGAATTATGACTTAGTCATAAATTATTTGCCAAAGACGATGTCCAGAAGGCTATTTCCTAGGTTTTCTTCCAGAATTTTTATAGTTTGAGGTCTTAAATTTAAGTCTTTAATCCATCTTGTTGATTTTTGTGTATGGTGATAGGTAGGTGTCCAGTTCCGTTCTTCTGCATATGGTTAGCCAGTTTACCCAGCACTATTTTTTGAATAGGGAATCGTTTTCCATTGCTTATTTTTGTAGACTTTGTTAAAGATCATTTGGTGGTTGTCTCATTGGTCTATGTATCTATTTTTGTACCAATATGAGGCTGTTTTGGTTACTGCAGCATGTTAGTATAGTTTGAAGTCAGGCACTGTGATGCCTCTGGATTTGTTCTTATTGCTTAGGATTGCTTTGACTATTCAGGCTCTTTTTGGGTACCAAATGAATTTTAAATTTTTTTTTTCTGCTTCTATGAAAAATGACGTTGGTAGTTTGATAGGAATAGCATTGAATCTGTAGATTGCTTTGTATAGTATGGCTATTTTCAAGCCATGAGCATGGGATGCTTTTCCATTTATTTGTGTCATCTATGATTTGTTTCATCAGTGTTTCGTAGTTCTTCCCATAGAGATCTTTCACCTTGTTGTTTAGATGTATTCCTAGGTATTTTATTTTTTGTTGCTATTGTAAATAGGATTGCATTCTTGATTTAGCTCTCAGCTTGAATGTTTTTGGTGTATAGAAATGCTGCTGGTTTTTGTACATTGATTTTGTACCCTGAAACCTTACTGAAGTCATTTATCAGTGCCAGGACCCTTTCAATGGAGTCTGTAGGGTTTTCTAAGTATAGAATCATTTCATCAGCAAAAAGGGTAAATTGACTTTCTCTTTTCCTATTTGAATGTCTTTTATTTCTTTCTCTTGCCTTATTGCTCTGGCTAGGAATTTCAGTACTATATTGAATAGCGGTGGTGAGAGTGGACATCCTTGTCTTGTTTCAGTTCTTAGTGAAGATATTTCAAGCTTTTGTCCTTTCAGTATGATGTTGGCTGTGGAATTGTCATAGATGGCTCTTATTGTTTTGAGGTATGTTCCTTTGATGGCTAGTTTGTTGAGGGTTTTTATCATGAAGTAATGTTGGATTTTATCAAAAGCTTTTTCTGCATCTATTGAGAAGATCATATGTTTTTTTTTTTTAAATTCAGTTTATATGGTGAATCATGTTTATTGATTTCATATGTTGAACCATCCTTGCATCGCAGGAGTGAAGCCTACTTGACTGTGGTGAATTAACTTTTAGAATGTGCTGCTGGATTTTGATTGCTAGTATTTTATCAAGGATTTTTGTGTCTATGTTCGTCAGGAATATTGGCCTATCATTTTCTTTTTTCATTATGTCTTTGACAGATTTTGGTATGAGGATGATACTGGTTTTATAGAATGAGTTAGGGAGGAATTCCTCCTTCATTTTTTGGAATAGTTTCAGGAGTATTGGTACTAGCTTTTCTTTGAACACCTGGTAGAATTCTGCTTTACTGCAAATCCATCTAGTTCAGGGCTTCCTTTGATTAGTAGATCTTTTTATTACTGATTCAATTTTGGAACTCCTTATTTGTCTGTTCAGGATTTTAATTTCTTCCTGGTTCAATCTGGGATGGTGGTGTATTTCCAGGAATTTATCCATTTTATCTAGATTTTCTTGTTTGTGTATGTAGAGGTGTTCATATTGGTCTCTGAGTATCTTTTGCATTTCTGTGAGATTGATTGTAATGTCACCTTTGTCACTTCTGATTGTGCTTATTTGGATCTTCTCTCTTTTTTTTCTTTGTTAATCTAGTTGTTAAGCTATCTATTGTGTTTATTCTTTCAAATAATCAACTTTTTATTTTATTGATCATTTGTATGGTTTTTTTGGGGTCTCAATTTCATTGAGTTCAGCCCTGATTTTAGTTATTTCTTTTCTTCTGCTAGCTTTGAGATAGTTAGTTCTTGTTTTTCTAGTACCTTTAGATGCAATGTTAGATTGTTAATTTGAGATCTTTCTATCTTCTTGATTTAGGCATTTAGCACTATAAACTTTCCTCTTAACTAATTGCTTTTGCTGCATCCCAGAGATTTTGGTATGTTGTGTCTCCATTTTTATTTATTTCAAAGAATTTTCTGGTTTCTGCCTTAATTCCTTTGTTTACCCAAAAGTCATTTGGGAGCAGATTGCTTAGTTTACATGTAATTGGGTGGTTTTGAGGGTGGTATTGATTTTTATTTTTATTCCACTGTGGTCTGAGAATATGCTTCATAGGATTTTGATTTTTTGAAATTTATTGACACTTGCTTTATGGCCAAGCATGTGGTCATTCTTAAAGTATGTTCTATATGCAGATGAGAAAAATGTATATTCTGTGGTTGTTGGGTATTCTGTAGATATTTATTAGGTGCAATTGGTCAAGTGTTGAATTTAAGTCTGGAATTTCTGTTAGTTTTCTACCTCAGTGATCTGTCTAATGCTGTCAGTGGGGGTGTTGTAGTCTCCACTATTATTGTATAGCAGTCTAAGTCTTTTCCTAAGTTTAAAAGTACTTGTTTTATGAATATGGGTTCTCCAGTGTTGGATGCATATATATATTTAGAATAGTTAAGTCTTCTTCAATGAAACTTTTATCATTATGTAATGACCTTCTTTGTCCTTTTTTTACTGTTGTTGGTTTAAAGTCTGTTTTATCTGATACAAGAATAGCAACCCCTGATCTTTTTTGTTTTCCATTTGCATGATAGATCTTTCTCCATCCCTTTACCTTAAGCCTATGGGTTTTGTTACATGTAAGATAGGTCTCTTGAAGACAGCAGAAGGTTGGTCTTTTCTTTTTTTTTTTTTTAATCCAATTTGCCACTCTGTGTCTTTTAAGTGGAGTGTTTAGACTGTTTACATAAAGGTTAATATTTATATGTGGGCTTTTGATCCTGTCATGGTGTTGATAACCAGTTGCTTTGTATTCTCGATTGTGTAGTTGCTTTATATGGTCTGTGGGTTATGTACTATTACATATGTTTTTGTGGTAGCAGGTATTGTTCTTTCATTTCTATGTTTAGAACTCCCTTAAGCATAGTTTGTAAGACCAATTGAGTGGTAACAAATTCCCTTAACAATTGCTTGTCTGGGAAAGATTTTATTTCTCCTTGCTTATGAAGCTTAGTTTGGCGAGATATGAAATTCTTGGTTGGAATTTCCTTTCCTTAAGAATGCTACCAATAGACCCCCAATCTTCTCTGGCTTGTATGTTTCTGCTGCAAAGTCTGCTGTTAGCCTGATGGCCTTCTCTTTATAGGTGATAGGACCTTTTTCTCTACTTTCAAGGTTTTTTCTTTCATGCCCATCTTGGCAATTCTGATGATAATGTGTCTTGGGGATGGTCATCTTATATAGTGTCTCACAGGTGTTCTCTGAATTTAATCAAGATGGATTAATGACCTAAATGTAAGACCAGAAACCATTAAAATTCTGGAAAAAAACCTAGGTTTTCAGAAAAACTTTTCTGAACATTGGCCTATGCAAATAATTTATTACTAAGACCCCAAAAGCAAATGCAACAAAAACAAAAATAAATAAATAGGACCTAGTTAAATGAAAAGGCTTCTGCACAGCAAAATAATCACCAGAGTAAACAGGCAATCCACAGAATGAGAGAAAATATTTGCAAACTATGCATCTGACAAAGGACTAATATCCACAATCTACAAGGAGTGCAAACAAATCATCAAGAAAAACAAAACCTCATCAAGAAGTGGACAATTGACATGAATAGACATTTCTCAAAAGAAGATGTAAAAGTAGCCAACAGCCATATGAAAAAATGCTCAATATCACCAATCATCAGGGAAATGCAAACTAAAATGACAATGAGATACCACCTTACTCCAGCCAGAATGACCATTATTAAAAATCAAAAAAACAATAGATGTTGGCATGGATGTGGTGAAAAGGGAACACTTACACACTGCTGGTGGGAATGTAAATTAGTTCAACCTGTATGGAAAACGGTATGAGATTTCTCAAATAACTAAAAGTAGATCTACCATGTGATCCAGCAATCCTACTACTAGGTATCTATCCAAAGGAAAAGAAGTCATTATATCAAAAAGACACCTGCACATATATGTTTATCACAGCATAATTCACAGTTGCAAAAGATATGGAACCAACCTAAGTGCCCATCAACTGATGAGAGGATAAAGAAAACGTGGTATGTATACACCATAGAATACTACTCAGCCATAAAAAAGAATGAAATAATGTCTTTCACAGCAACTTGGATGGAGCTGGACACCCTTATTCTAAGTGAAGTAATTCAGGAATGGAAAACCAAATACTGCATGTTCTCACTAATAAGTGGGAGGTAAGCTATGGGTACACAAGGGTATACAGAATTGTATAATGAACATTGGAGACTCAGAAGCAGGAAAGTAGGGGAATGAGTGATTTAAAAACTACACATTGGGTACAATGTACACTACTTGGTGATGGGTGCAGTAAAATCTCAGACTTCACCACTACACAATTCATCCATGTAACCAAAAACCACTAATACACCTAAAGCTACTGAAATAATTTTTTAAAAATATCCTTTGTAGAAATATATACTTTCATTTTGCTTGGGTAAATACTTAAAGGTTAATAGTTGGATCATATGGTAGGTGTATGTTTATCTTTTTAAGACACTATCACACTCTTTCCCAAAGTGGTTTTAGATTTCCACTAAAAGTGTATGAGAGTTCCATTTCCTCCACATTCTCACCAACACTTGCTATGGGCAGTCTTTTTAATGCTATCCATTTAAATAGATGTGTAGTGGTTATCTCATGGTGGTTTTAATTTGTATTTCCCTAGTGACTAATTTTGTTGAGTACCTTTTTATGTGCTTATTTGCTACCTATATATCTTCTTGAAGTATGTGTTCAAATCTTTTAAATTGGGTTTTTAAAATTACTGAGCTTTCAGAGTTCTTTACATATTCTGGATACAAATTCTTTATCATATGTGTGTGTGTGTGTGTGTGTGTGTGTAAATATATAGCATACATATGACACATTTGATATAATATGTATTTCTCCCAGTATGCATCTTGTCTTTTCATTCTCTTTAGCAATGTCTTTATAAGAGCAGAAATTTAAACCTTAATGACATTTGATATGTTTTTTTTCTTTTATGGATCATTTTTAAGTGATGTATCTAAGACATCTTTGCTTAATCCAAGGTCATGAGGCTTTCTTCTAAATTTTTGTTCTAGAAATTTTATACTTTTAAGTTTTACATTTAGGTCTATGATCCATTTTGAATTAATTTTTGATTATGGTGTGAGATATAGGCTGCAGTTCTCTTTTTTCTATGTGGATATCCAATTGTTCCAGCACCATTTGTTGACAAGATTTTTCTTTCTCCACTGAATCGCCCCTACACTTAAAAAAAAAGAAATTCAGTTGACCATATATTTGTGGGTCTATTTCTGGACTCCTGTTCATATTTGTATATCTTTACACAAATACCACACTGTATTGATTACTATAGCTTTATAATAAGTCTTGCAGTAAAATGATGTAAATTCTCCAAGTTTTTTGTTGTCTTTTAAGCTTGTTTTGGCTACTTTAAGTTCTTTGCATATCCATTTGAATTTTAAAATTCAGTTGTCAATTTTTACAAAAAGCCTACAGAAATTTGCCATGAGTTTGCATTGAATCTGTAGTTCAATTAAGGGAGAACTAACATCTTAAAATATTCAGTCTTTCAATTCATGAATAGGGTATATCTATCTATTTATTTAGGTCTTTAATTTCTCTTAGCAATATTTTGCAGTTTTTCATGTGTAGATCTTTCATATCTTTTGTCACATTTTTTCTTAAGTATTTAATATTTTGATGCCATTATAAATGGTATTTTTCAATTTTTCACTGTTTCTAGTACTTTGTATAAAAAAACTATTGATTTTTGTATATTGGTCTTTTCTCCTACAACCTTGTTAAATTCACTTATTAGTTCTTAGACTTTTTGTAGATTTCATCAGGTTTTCTACATATATGATCATGTTGCAAATAAAAATAGTTTTACTTCTTCCATTCAAATCTGGTTGCTTTTATTTCTTTGTCTTGCCTTATTAGGCACTGACTAGAACCTCCAGTGTGACTGGACATCCTTGTCTTGTTCCTAATCTTAGAGGCAAAGCATTCAATCTTTCACCATTAAGTATGATATTAGCTGTGGGTTTTTTGTAGATGCCCTTTATCAGGTTGACAAATTTTTCTTCTGATCGTAGTTTACTAAGAGATTTTAAAGAATTTTTAAATCAGAAATTGGTATTGGATTTTTGCTTTTTTTTAGGACCATATAGGTGATCACATTTATTTTCTTTTTAGTTTTAATATGGTGAATTACATTCTTTGATTTTTTTAAATGTTAAGCCAACTTTGCATTTCTTTGAAAAATTCCACATGGTCATTATGCATTGTCCATTTTGTTGGATTTGGCTTGTTAAAATTGAATTTCAAATTTTTGCATCTATGTGTATGAGAAATATTGGTTTTTAGTTTTCTTTTCATGAAATGTCTGTCTGATTTTGGTATACAGGCATTTGTGGCCTCATAGAAAGTGTTGGGAAATCTTACATTGTTTTCAATTTTATGGAAATGTTTGTAAAATTAGAACTATTTATTTTTTCTTTTCCATAAGTTATTGGGGTATGGGTGGTATTTGGTTACACGAGTAAGTTCTTTAGTGGTGATTTGTGAGATTTTGGTGCACCCATCACCCGAGCAGTATACACTGCACCATATTTGCAGTCTTTTATCCCTCGCTCCCCTCCCCATCTTCTCCCCAAGTTCCAAGTCCATTGTATCATTCTTATGCCTTTGCATCCTCATAGCTTAGCTCCCACACATCTGTGAGAACATACGATGTTTGGTTTTCCATTCCTGATGTTACTTCACTTAGAATAATAGTCTCCAATCTCATCCAGGTCACTGCAAATGCTGTCAATTTATTCCTTTTTATGGCTGCATAGTATTCCATCACATACATATACCACAGTTTCTTTATCCACTCACTAACTGATGGGCATTTGGGTTGGTTCCACGATTTTGCAATTGTGAATTGTGCTGCTATAAACATGCATGCACAAGGATACTTTTTGAATAATGACTTCTTTTCCTTTGGGTAGATACCCAGTAGTGGGATTGCTGGATCAAATTATAGTTCTCCTTTTAGTTCTTTAAGGAATCTCCACACTGTTTTCCATAGCTGCTGTAGTAGTTTACATTCCCACCAGCGGTGTAGAAGTGTTCCCTGTTCACCACATCTGCGCCAACATCTACTGTTTTTTGATTTTTTTATTATGGCCATTCTTGCAGGAGTGATGTGGTATCACATTGTGGTTTTGATTTGCATTTCCCTGATCATTAGTGATGTTGAGCATTTTTTTCATATGTTTGTTGGTCATTTGTATATCTTCTTTTGAGAATTGTCTATTCATGTCCTTTGCCCAGTTTTTGATGGGATTGTGTGTTTTTTTCTTACTGATTAGTTTGAGTTCATTGTAGATTCTGGATATTAGTCGTTTGTCAGATGTATAGATTGTGAAGATTTTCTCCCACTCTGTGGGTTGTCTGTTTACTCTGCTGACTGTTCCTTTTGCCATGCAGAAGCTCTTTAGTTTAATTAGGTCCCAGCTATTTATCTTCATTTTTATTGCATTTGCTTTTGGGTTCTTGGTCATGAAATCCTTGCCTAAGCCAATGTCTAGAAGGGTTTTTTCCCAATGTTATCTTCTAGAGCTTTTATGGTTTCAGGTCTTAGGTTTAAGTCTTTAACCCATCTTGAGTTGATTTTTATATAAGGTGAGAGATGAGGATCCAGTTTCATTCTCCTACATGTGGCTAGCCAATTATCCCAGCACCATTTGTTGAAAAGAGTGTCCTTCAGAAAACCAACCACATGTTCTCACTCATAGGTGGGAGTTGAACAATGAGAACACATGGGCACAGGGCGGGGAACGTAACACACTGGGGCCTGTCGGGGGGTGGGGGGCTGGGGAAGGGATAGCATTAGGAGAAATACCTAATGTAAATGATGAGTTGATGGGTGCAGCAAAGCAACATGGCACATGTGTACCTATGTAACAAACCTGCAGATTGTGCACACGTACCCTAGAACCTAAAGTATAATAAAAATAAATAAATAAACAACAACAAAAAAAGAAAAGGGTGTCCTTTCCCTACTTTATTTTTTTTTGTTTGCTTTGTCAAAGGTCAATTGGCTGTAAGTATTTGGGATTATATCTGGATTCTCTATTCGGTTCCATTGGTCTGTGTGCCTGTTTTTGTACCAGTAGCATATTGTTTTGGTGACTATGGCCTTATGGTATAGTTTGAAATCAGGTAGTGTGATACCTCCAGATTTGTTCTTTTTGCTTAGTCTTGCTTTGGCTATGCAGGCTCTTTTCTGGTTTCACATGAACTTTGGAATTGTTTTTTCTAATTCTGTGAAGAATGATGGTGGTATTTTGATGGGGATTGCATTGAATTTGTAGATTGCTTTTGGCAATATGGTCATTTTCACTATCTTGATTCTAGCCATCCATGAGCATAGGATGTGTTTCCATTTGTTCATGTCATCTATGATTTCTTTCAGCAGTATTTTGTTGTTTTCCTTGTTGAGGTCTTTTGACTCCTTGGTTAAGTATATTCCTAAGTATTTTATTATTTTGCAGCTATTGTAAAAGGGGTTGTGTTCTTGATTGGATTCTCTGCTTGGTTGCTGTTAGTGAATAGAAGAGCTACTGATTTGTGCACATTAATCTTAATCCAGAGACTTTGCTGAATTCTTTTATCAGTTCTAGGAGCTTTTTGAAGGACTCCTTAGGGTTTTCAAGGTAAACAATCATATCCTCAGCAAACAGTGACAGTTTGACTTCCTCTTTACCTATTTGGATTCCCTTTATGTCTTTCTCTTGTCTGATTGCTCTGGCTAGGACTTCCTGTACTATGTTGAAGAGGAGTGGTGAGAGTGGGCATCCTTGTCTTGTTCCAGTTCTCAGAGGGAATGCTTTCAACTTTTCCCCATTCAGTATTATGTTGGCTGTGGGTTTGTCATTAATGGCTTTTATTACATTAAGGTATGTCCCTTGTATGCTGATTTTGCTGAGAGTTTTAATCATAAAGGAATGCTGGATTTTGTCGAATGCTTTTTCTGCATCTATTTAATGATCACGTGATTTTTGTTTTTAATTCTGTTTATGTGGTGTATCACATTTATTGACTTGTGTATGTTAAACCATCCCTCCATCCCTGGTATGAAGCCCACTTGATCATGGTGGATTATCTTTTTGATATGTTGTTGGATTTGGTTAGCTAGTATTTTGTTAAGGGTTTTAGCATCTATGTTCATCAAGGATATCGGTCCGTAGTTTTCTTTTTTGGTTATGTCTTCTCCTGGTTTTGGTATTAGGGTGATACTGGCTTCACAGAATGAATTAGGGTATGTTCCTTCTTTCTCTATCTTGTGGAATAGTGTCAAAAGTATGGGTACCAATTCTTCTTTGAATGCCTGGTAGAATTCTGCTGTGAATCTGTCTGGTCCTGGGCTTCTTTGTTGTTAATTTTTAAATTACCATTTCAATCTCACTGCTTGTTATTGGACTGTTAAGGGTATCTAATTGTTCCTGATTTAAGCTAGGAGGGTTGTATTTTTCCAGGAATTTATCCATCTCTTCTAGGCTTTCTAGTTTGTGTGCATAAAGATGTTCATAGTAGCCTTGAATGAACTTTTGTATATCAGTGCTGTCCATTGTAATATCTCCTGTTTCATTTCTTAGTGAGGTTATTTGGGTTTCTCTCTTTTCTCAGTTAATCTTGCCAATTGTCTATCAATTTTATCTTTTCAAAGAACCAGCCTTTTGTTTCATTTATCTTTTGTATTTTTTTGTTTGTTTTGATTTCATTTACTTCTGCTCTGATCTTGGTTATTTCCTTTCTTCTGCTGGATTTGGGTTTGGTTTGTTCTTGTTTCTCTAGTTCCTTGAGGTGTGACCTTAGAGTGTCAGTTTGTGCCCTTTCAGTCTTTTTGACATAGGCATTTAGGGCTATGAACTTTCCTCTTAGAACCACCTTTGCTGTATCCCAGAGGTTTTAAGAGGTTGTGTCACTATTGTCATTCAGTTTGCAGAATTTTTAAATTTCCATCTTCATTTTGTTTTTGACTCAATGCTCATTCAAGAGCAAGTTATTTAATTTCCGTGTATTTGCATGGTTTTGAAGGTTCCTTTTGGAGTTAATTTCCAGTTTTATTCCACTGTGGTCTGAGAGAGTGCTTGATATAATTTCAATTTTCTTAAATTTATTGAGGTTTGTTTTATGGCCTGCCATATGGTCTGTCTTGGAGAATGTTCCATGTGCTGTTAATAGAATGTGTATTCTGCGGTTGTTGGCTGAAATGTTCTGTATGTATCTGTTAAGTCCATTTGTTCTAAGGTATAGTTTAAATCCATTGTTTCCCTGTTGACTTTCTGTCTTGATGTCCTGTCTAGTGCTGTCGGTGGAGTATTCAAGTCCCCCACTATTATTGTGTTGCTGTCTATCTCATTTCTCAGGTCTATTAGTAATTAGTAAATTTGGGATCTCCAGTGTTAGGTGCACATATGTTTAGGATTGTGATATTTTCCTGTTTGACAAGGTCTTTTACCATTATATAATGTCCCTGTTTGTCTCTTTTAACTGCCATTGCTTTAAAGTTTGTTTGGTCTGATATAAGAATAGCTACCCCTGCTCGCTTTTGGTGTCCATTTGCATGAAATGCCTTTTTCCACTCCCTTACTTTAAGTTTATGTGAGTCCTTATGTGTTAAGTGAGTCTCCTGAAGGAAGCAGATACTTGGTTGGTGAGTTCTTACCCATTCTGCAGTTCTGTATCGTTTAAGTGGAGCATTTAGGCTATTTACATTCAATGTTAGTATTAAAATGTGAGGTACTGTTGCATTCATCGTGCTCTTTGTTGCCTGTGTACTTTGGTTTTATTGTTTTATTGTTTTTTGTTTTTGCTTTTTAACTTGTATTTTTGTTTTATAGGTCCTGTGTGATTTACGCTTTAAAGAGGTTCTGTTTTGATGTGTTTCCAGGATTTGTTTCAAGATTTAGAGCTCCTTTTCACAGTTCTTGTAGTTGTGGCTTGGTAATGGCGAATTCTCTCAGCATTTGTTTGTCTGAAAAAGACTGTATCTTTTCTTCATATATGATGCTTAGTTTTGGTGGATACCAAATTCTTGGCTGATAATTGTTTTGTTTGAGTAGGCTGTAGATAAGGCTCCAATCCCTTCTGGTTTGTAGGGTTTCTGCTGAGAAATCTGCTGTTAATCTTATAAGTTTTCCTTTATAGGTTACCTTGTGCTTCTGTCTCATAGCTTTTAAGATTCTTTCCTTTGTCTCAACTTTGAATAACCTGATGACAATGTGCCTAGGTGAAGATCTTTTTGCAATGAATTTCCCAGGTGTTCTTTGTGCTTCTTGTATTTGGATGTCTAGGTCTCTAGCAAGGCCAGGGAAGTTTTCCCTGATTATTCCCTCAAATATGTTTTCCAAGCTTTTGGAATTCTTTTCTTCCTCCAGAACACCAGTTATTCTTAGGTTTTGTCATTTAACATAATCTCAGACTTCTTGGAGACTTTGTTCATATTTTCTTATTCTTTTTTCTTTGTCTTTGTTGGATTGGGCTAATTTGAAGACCTTGTTTTTGATCTCTGAATTTGTTTCTCCTACTTGTTCAATTCTATTGCTGAGACTCTCCAGAGCATTTCATATTTCTAAAAGTGTGTCCAAAGTTTCCTGAATTTTTGTTTGTTTGTTTGTTAAGCTATCTATTTCCTTGAATATTTCTCCCTTTGCTTTTTGTATCATTTTTTAGATTTCTTTGCATTGGGCTTCACCTTTCTCTGGTCCCTCCCTGATGCTTAATAACTAACCTCCTGCATGACTCAGCAGAGGCAGCCATAATCCTGCTAGGTACGCAACTCCAGTGACCTGGGAATCTCACCCACATCCCACTCAGCAGCCACAACAGGGCCTGCCCGAGGAGAGTCTGAGCTCAGACATGCCTAGCCCCACACCCACCTGATGGTCCTTCCCTAGCCACCCTGGTAGTGGAAGACAAAGGGCATATAATAAATTAGGTAAATCAGGGATTTATTCTTGGTTTGGATCCATTGCTGGTGAACTAGTGTGATTTTTTGTGAGTGTTGAAGAGCCTTGTTTTGTCATATTACCAGGGTTGATTTTCTGGTTCCTTCTCATTTGGGAAGTTGGTTTTCTGTTTTTTTCTCATTCCTTCTGTCAGAGGGAAGGTCTAGGGTTGAAGGCTATTGTTCAGATTCTTTTGTCCCATGGAGTGTTCCAATGATGTAGCACTCTCCCCTTTTCCTGTGAGCTGAACTCTAGTGATTGTTGTCTCTCTTCTGGGTTTAGCCACCCAGTGAATCTAGTCGGCTCTGGGCTTGTGCTGGGAGCTGTCTGTGTCCTGTGATGTGAATTGTCTGTGGGTCTCTCAGCTGTGGATACCAGTACCTGTTCCAGTGGAGGGGTGGTAGTGGGGGTGGGGGAGTGTGCAATGGACTTCGTGAGGGTTCTTAGCTTTGGTGGTTTAATGCTCTATTTTTGTGCTGGTTGGCCTGCCAGGAGGTGGTGCTTTCCAGAGAGCATCAGCTGTGGTAGTATGAGAGGAACCAGCAGTGGCTGGGGCCCTAGAACTCCCAAGATTATATGCCCTTTGTCTTCCACTTCCAGGGTGGGTAGGGAAGGACCATCAGGTGGGGGTGGGGGTAGAAATGTCTGAGCTCAGAATCTCCTTTGACAGGTCTTTCTGTGGCTGCTGTGGGGGATGTGGGTGAGATTCCCAGGTCACTGGATTTGTGTACCTAGGAGGATTATGGCTGCCTCTGCTGAGTCATGCAGGTTGTCAGGGAAGTGGGGGAAAGCTGGCAGTCACAGGCCTCACCCAGCTCCCATACAAACTGAAGGGCCAGTCTCACTCTCACCATGCCCCACCAACAGCCCCCAGTCCGTTTCCAGGTGGAGAGTTACATGGACTTGAAAACCTGCCCCAGGCTACCTGCTTCCCAGCTGTGAAAGAGAAAGGCTTGGTTCTTCCCCTACTTGTACAGTCTGCACACCAGATTTGTGCCCTCCTCTGAGTTCTGGCCAGGAGGCTTCTCACCCCATTCAAATTATTACAAAGTTCAGCTAGAGATTTCCTTCTCCCTGTGGAGTTTTACCCCCGACTCCTCTCCTGTTGGATCCCTGTGGTGCCAAGCAGGAATGGCCTGCTAGGGGACCCAACGAGTTCCCAGGGCCTTTCTACTGCTTCCTCTAGCCCTGTATTTCACTTGGCTCTCCAAACTGACTCAGCTTCAGGTAAAGTCGGAAGCTTCTCCCACAAACAGACCTACAACTTTTCCACTGGGGGTGAGTTTGGGAGAGGAGGGTCTCCCTTTTCCACTTCTGCAGTTGGGGCACTCACAGTTTTGTGGGGGTTTTCCAGGTCCTGCAGGAGCAGTCCGCTTCCTTCAGAGGGTCTGTGGGTCCTCTTGGGATTGCTGGTTTGTTTTTGCAGTCAATCTAGGGCTAAAACTCACAGTGTGAGCCCCTGCGTGCTTCTCTGTCCGGAGCTGCAATCTAGTTCTGCCTCCCATCTGCCATGACGATCCTGTTCCCTGGAATGGTGTATCTCTGCTCTGTTCCACTCTTATTAGTGTAAGAAAACCAAGCTCATAAGGTAGGAACTGTGGCAAAACAGGGACAAGCCAATATCTTGGTTAAGGAGAAGAGGCTACCCTTCAGAACTATTTCTTGATTAAATATTTGGTAGAATTCACCAGTGAAGCTATCTGGGCCGAGAGTCTCTTCTACGGGAAGGTTTATAAATACAAATTCAATTTTTAAAGTAGATAAGACAATTACCATTATCTATATCTTCTTGAGTAAACTTTCATACTTTGTGTCTTTCAATAAATTTTTCAATTTCATTAAATGAAATTTTGAAAATTTTTATCTTTTAATGTTTCAATTTCAAGTTGTTTAATAAATGGAATAAAATTATTTATAAATGTTCTTATTATCTTTTTAATATCTATAGAACCTATAGTGATACCACTATTTTATTCCACATATTGGTAATTTGTGTCTCTGATCCCAGATCAGTATGGCTAGAGTTTTGTCAATTTTTTTGATCTACTCAAAGAACTAGGTTTGGCTTCATTGATTTTCCTGCATTATTTTTCTGTTTCATTGATTTCATCTCTGATATTTATTATTTACTTTATTCTGCTTAATTTAAGTTTAATTTACTCTTTCTTTTTAGTTGTTTAAGGTGAAAGCTAAGGCCATTGATTTAAAGAAGAAAGCCTTTCTTCTTTCCTAATATTGGTAGTAGTGCTATAAATTTCCACCTAATTATTGCCGCAAATTTTGATATGTTGTGGTATTACCTTTATTCAGTTCAAAATACTTTTTACTTTCTCTTTTGATTTCTTCTTTGACCCATGCCTTATCCAGATGTTTGTTATTCAGTTTCCAAAATTTTAGGGATTTTCCAGAGTTCTTTTTAGTATTGATTTTAAAGGAAATACCACTGTGGTCAGAAAACATACTTTTTATGACTCTCATCCTTTAAAATTTACTGAGGCTTGTTTTATGGCCCAGGATATGATCTCTCTTTGTAAATATTCCATGTGTTCATTTTGCTATTGTTTGGTGAGTGTTCCATAAATGCCAATTATGTCAAGATGACTGAATGTGATGTTCAAATCTGTATCCTTGCTAATTTTCTGTCTACTTGTTCTAGCATTTATGGGTGGAGTATTTAAATCTCCAAATATGATTGTGAATTTGCCTCTTTTTTGCAATACTATTATGCAATGTTATGGTAAAATTTTGATAGTTTTCATTTCATGCATTTTAAAGCTCATTATTAGTGTATGAATGTTTAAGATGCTCAAGTCCTCTTGATAAATTGACTTCTTAATCATTATTAAATGGCCTTCTTTATGTCTGGCAATATGTTTTGTTTAAAAATCTACTTTGTTTACTAGTAATATGGCTACTTCATCTTGCTTTTTAAAAAATTTGTATAGATTTAGGGGTTACAAGTGCCATTTGTTACATGGATATATTGCATAGTGGTGAAGTCTGAGCTCTTAGTGTAGCCATCACCCAAATAGTCTACATTGTATGCATTAATTTATTTCTAATCCCTCACCTCTGTCCCATCTTCTCACCCTTCTGAGTCTCCAGTGTCTATTAGTCCACGCTCTATGTCCATATGTACGCATTATTTAGCTCCTTACTTACATGTGAGAACATACAGTATTTTAATTTCCGCTTATGAATTATTTCGCTTAAGATAATGACCTCTAGTTCCATCTATGTTGCTGCAAAAAGTATGACTTCATTTTTTTATGGCTGAGTAGTAGTCCCTAGTATAATATGCACATAGCACATTTTGTTTATCCAATCACCTGTTGATGGACACAGGTTGATTCCATATTTGCTTTTGTGAATAGTGCTGCAATAAACATACAGTTGCAGGTATCTTTTTGATATAATGATTTACTTTCTTTTGGGTATGTACCCAGTAGTGGGATTGCTGAATCAAACAGTAGATCTATTATTAGTTGTTTGAAAAGTCTCCATACTGTTTTCCATAGAGGTCATACTAATTTACATTCCCACCAACAATGTATAAGCATTCATTTTTTTCCACATCTTCACCAACATCTGTAATTTTTTGACTTTTTAATAACAGCCATTATGACTCATGGAAGATGATATCTCATTGTTATTTTAATTTGCATTTTCCACTTCAGCTTTCTTTGTTTAGTGTTAGTATAGAATATCTTTTTTTGTGGTTTTACTTTTAACCTACTTGCATCTTTATAGGAAGCATATAGTTGGATTTTTTTTTTACTCAATCTGACAATCTCAGCCTTTTATTAGGGTATTCACATCTTTTATCTTTTACATGTCATCTAATTATTAATATGGTTAGATTTTAATCTACCATCTTACTATTTGTTTTCTATTTGTCTCATCTGTGCTTTGTTTTTTATTTTCTTTTTAATTATTTGATTTTTAAAAAGTGATTCCATTTTATTTCCATTGTTGGCTTATTAACTATTAGTAGTTTCTTGGGTTTATAGTATATATCTTTAACTTATTACAGTCTGCCTTCAAGTGATATACCACTTCATATATATTATAAGGGTCTTACAATAATATACTTCCGTGTCTTTCCTCCTGACCATTGTGCTATTGTTTTCATACATTTTACTCATAAGCTCCATGACACTTTATTATTATTTTTGTTTAAATAGTCCATTATCTTTGATAGAAGTTTAAATAGCATTATGTATGTACTCATGTAGTTACCATTTCATGTGCTCTTTATTCCATTTTGTAGATCCATATTTCCACCTAGTATTATTTTCATTTTCTTTTTGCCTTAAGGACTTCCTTCAACATTTCTTGTCAAGGAGGTCTCCTGGTGGATTATTTCAGCTTTTATATGTCCAAAAATGTCTTTATTTCACATTTGTTTTTGAAAGATATTTTCAATAGTTATAGAAACCTAAGTTGGAAGTTTTGTTTTCTTTCGGTACTTTAACAATATTGCATTACTGTCTCCTTGCTTCTATTGCTTCCAAAAAGAAATTTGTTGTCATCTTTATCTTTGTTCCCTTGTATGTAATGCATCTTTTTTCTCTGGTAGCTTTAAAGATTTTCCCTTTATCACTGGTTTTGATAAAGCTTATTTTAATGTAACTCAGTATAGTTTTCCACACATTGATGGTGTTGAGGTTCATTGAAATTCTTGGATTTGCAAGTTTGTAATTTTCATGAAATTTGTAAAAATTTTTGGCTATTGTTCCTTCAAACATTTTTTTTCTGCATCTCTTCCCCCTTGAAGGACTTCAACTGAAAATATATTAAGCTGCTTTAAGTTGTTTCACTTATCGTTGATTCTGAGTTCATTTTTCCCCTTGTTTGTCTGTTTTATTTGAATAGATTCTATTGCTATGTCAAGTTCAGCCTCATCAATCTTTTCTCCTGTGAGATATACTTTGCTATTATTTTCATTAAGTGTATTTTTTTACCTCAGAAAATGTAGCTTTCATATCTAGAGGATTGTAGGTTTTCTATGTTTCTACTTTACTTTTTGAACATATGAAATATTGTTATAGCTTTTAAAATTTCCATGTGTAATTCTAACTTCTGTGTCAACTCTGGATTGGTTTCAGTTCATTGATTTTACCCTTTATTATAGGTCGTATTTTCCTTCTTCTTTGTCTGCTTTGTAAGATTTTTCACAGCTTTATTGAAATATAACTAACATACCACTGGATTTACTTGTATAAAGTGTGCACATTAACAATGCTTTTTTAGACTGCTAATTTTGATCAGATACCAGACATTGTGAATTTTACCTTGGATGTTGAATATATTTTATTCCTTTAAATATTACTGAGATTTTTTTTCTAGTATCAAGTTAAATTAATTGAAAATACTTTGATCTTTTGAGGTCTTGCTTTTAAGACTTTTTAGGCAGGACCAAAGTTGTATTCAGTCTAAGGCTGACTATTCCCCACTGTTGAGGCAAGTCACTTCTGTGCACTATTTTCAATGCCCTGTGAATTGTGAGGTTTTCCAGTCTGGCTGGTGGGAGCAGGAAAAATTCCCAACCCTTTAGAGAACCAAGTATTGTTCCTTTTTCTCTTCTTATTTACTTTATTGTCAAATTAAAATTACATATTTTTATGGTGTACCACAGAAATTTTTGAAATATGTATACATTCTGGAATGACTTCATCAAGCTAATTAACATATGCATTACTTCACACATTTATCATTTATTTGTGGTGAGACCTGTGATCCTTTTAGATAATTCTTTTCCCAGCCTTAGGTGGTTTCCTTACACGTGTACAGTGATCAATGCATACCTAGCTGAATACTTGAATGGGCTCTTTTGCAAATCTCCAGGTTCTCTTTGTGTGTAGCACTCTTCTCTCTGGTACTCTGTCCTGTGAACCCTGAGTGTTTTGATCTTCCAGGAGACAGATTCTGACCTCTGTCTCCTTAAGTCTGCCTGGCTCTACTTGGGTTCCTGTTCCTGTGGCCTGGAATAGCTTAAGGCACTAAGCTGGACCCAATCAAGGGACTCACCTTGATTGTTTTCCTTCTTTTAGGGATCACTGTCTGTTATGGTTAATTCTATGTGTCAACTTGACTGGGCTAAGGAATGCCCAGATAGTTGGTAAAACATTATTTCTGGGTGTGTCTCTGAAGGTGTTTCTGGAAGAAATTAGCATTCAAATCAGTAGACTGAGTAAAGAAGATCACACTCACTAATGTAGGCAAGCATTGTCCAATCCCTTGAGGGTCTGGGTAGAACAAAAGGTAGAGGAAGGGCAAATTTGATCTGCCTTGTTTGAGCTGGAACATCTGTCTTCTCCTGTTCTCAGACATCAGTGCTCTGTGTTCTCAAGCCTTCAGACTCCATCTGTGACTTACACCATCCCCACCCTCCCACTCTCCCCCACTGGCCACAATGCCAGTCCTCAGGCCTTTGGACTTAGACTGAGTTTCACCTCCAACTCTTTCTTGTTTCTTCAGCTCATAGACAGCCTATTATGGAACTTCTTGGCCTCCACAATCATGTAAGCCAATTCTCATTTTTTTATATATCCCTGTTGGTGCTGTTTATTTGGAGAACCCTAATTAATATGCAATCTTTCATTCCCTGATGCTCATTGTATTGAAAATAATAGATTCATACATTTTGTCCACTATTTGCTTGTTTTAGGTGAGAAATTAAGCCAGATCTTTTACTACATTTTGGCTGGAAGCAGAAGTGTTAAATACTTAAAATAAGTAAATAAATAAAAACAAACTTTTTTCTGTAATTCCAAGGAAGTTTACATATATCTTTTAAAAGAAATTATGATCTTAGAAAACAAGTTGAGTTTGTGTCCACCCCTAAACCTCTAAACCCTGATTAAGTGTAGCACTGGGTGGAAAAATAAACTCAGGAAACCTGAAAATACAACTTTATCTTTTATTTAATGAGCCAATCTACAATGATATTTTAGGGTACAAATGATTTCTTCCAGTCTTCTCATCAGGAACTGCTTTTTTCTTAGCATTTTTGATTCTACTATAGCCAGGGTCATTGCATCAGCCTCATTGGGTTTTGCTTTTATCCTTGTAATGGAAATATATAAAACCTGATGGAATGAGGTAAGGTTTGGTATCCATTGTATTCTTAAAGTTGCCTTCTGGATCTCTTGCCTGGATGCTGGTACCCATTATTCAGATCCTTTCTCCAGTCTGGACCTATTTTAATCTCTGATCATTCTTCCTGGCACATTTCTACCTAGCTTTAGATTTATTTGGAATCTATCAGTAATCTGAACATTTTTCTATCTTTAGTTTCTGGTCTTGTTTCAGCTCTCCTGAGGTCACCTCTCCTGATCCATTCTTACATCCTCTCACCTTAGGCCCTAATGGGATAGGGATAGTTACAATGCTTAGTCTTATAGCAAATTTGTGGCTCTTCAAAGGAAGTGCTTCAAAAATTTTGTTGCATCAATAATGGGGAGAGAAGAGACAGTTATTGCAGTCCAACCAAGTGATAGTATCAAGTCTCTGTGCTTTATGTAAAGACTGGGTATCATTTATTTGCCTTTTGCGTTGTTAATGTGGGGATTTTCTTCCTGTGAGTGCATCCCTTGATTTAAAACTTTGACACTTTTTCTCCTTTAGATTCATAGTGCAGTGGGGGTCTTAAGATGCCTTCAAAACGGTATTTCCTATTCTTAAGCTTCATTGGTAATTCCTTGGTGAATTATGAATTTCTGTTAATGAGTTCTGCTGTTTTCTCTTTTAATTCAGTGCTCGCCATGGGGGATAGGAGGACTCTACCTCAATTGTGATATGAAGTGTTCTCTACAAATACATTAAATTTAGTTTGTGTCAGTTGGAATCCTGGCAAGTAGCAGGATTCAACAAGATTAATCAAATACAATACATTAATGAAAGGACTAATTACAGGGGTGTGGGCTTGATTAAGAAAACCAACAAAGGATGTTGAGGCACTCAGAGACTGGTCTCAGTGGAAAACCATCATCACTCCCAATAGGAGAAAACCTGGAGCTGTGGAGGAAGGCAGAGGAGCTGTAGTCATACAGGAACACAGCCATGCCAGAAATGTGGCACTGATGTATAGAGAAAGCAGGTAAAGAAATACCCCAACCTCTCTTCCACCACTCTTTAATCCCCCATGAATATCTCTGTAAGCATAGCACAACCAGAAGTCAAATGGAAAAGGAGCCTTGGGTAATGCAGTCCACAGGGCCCCCTGGAACACAACAGAGCAAAGAGGGACATGAAATATACATAATTGGGGTGCAAATGGAGAAAAAATACAGTAAAAAGTCTTTGCATCTTTCTGGATTCTAGCTGGTATATTAGATAATTACTTAAGTATTATAAGTTACTAACTACAGTAAGAGTAATAACTGAGCTAAGCTATCATTATACTAATTTTTTTTATTATTTACAGATTTTTAAAATGTAAGCACCTACTAAATTCTTTGGGATAATGTTTTAAAAACTATGTTAGAGTTTTCAAAATTTTAATGGGCTCCAGCATTAAAGATTTTTCCAATGCAGGATATTTTAAAAGGGCTAATGAGCTAGTGTGGTATGAGTCTACACTCAGCAACCACTGCATTTTTAACTTTTTTTTAATGCTCAAAAATAAACAACAAGATCCCTGAGTGCTCTTGTTGGCTGGGCTGTGTATTTTAAAACACTTCCTCAGAACACCACAGTTATTTGAAGGATGTGTCATACAGTCTGCTGCTGGCTTAAGAAACCATGAGATGGGGGACATTCGGTTGCCTTTTTAAACTTATTTATTTAATTTTAGAAATAAATGTGTGGCAAAAGGAGTTTTGATTCTATAAGCTGAGAGTCTGTGTACAAATTGCAAACTTTTGAGCTTTAAGTCTCCTCTGTGACTCTAGACTGAGTGGTTGTCTAGGCTGACCCCAACCAAGGCAAGCAACCTCAGCAGTATGTTTAATACTTCAACCCACTTGGTCCTCAGCTCCAAATGCAAGAGTTTCTGAGCAAGTTAATCTTTTCCTTGTACTACTGCTGTTCAGGTGCATTCAACATGAATTTATTAAACAACCATAATGTGCCAGGCGTTGTGTTCGATGTTGGGAGACTAAAGATAAGATGTAGAACCAACATAAGAGAAATGGACACATAAACACACTCTCTGATATCATGTGGTATATGTGGTTATAGACGTAGGTATGGGCATTTAGCCTACCTGAGTCATAGGAAAGCTTCCTGGTGACTAATAGATTTTTGAAGGTTTCTAAATTTCACCTCTAGCGTGGAAATGAAGGTGGGGAAATGAAGGTAGTCTAGGCAGGGAAAACGTTACAACTAAAAGTAAAGAGGCATGAATCAGCATGATGAGTGCTAGAAACTATACCAAGCATGAATAGCAAAGAAGGGAGTGGTAAGGGATTAGGCTGGGGGAAATCAACAGAACAGATGACATCAAAGGGAGTAGACTTGCTCAAAAGCTTAGACAGTATCTATATGTTATGAGAATTTTTCAAAGAGGCTGTCAGCAAATATAGGGGGAGAGGTTAAGCCTAGGGAAGGGGCAACACTGGAGCTCAGTAGTGTAGGGAGAATGAGTAATAGGCCAGCTATGTGTTGTTTCAGACTTCCAGGCATCCATAAGGATCAGGGATCAGACATCAGGAACAACTCACCCATGTGATCCATGTAGCTGTCAGAAAATTCATGAGGAGCTCTCGCCCAGAAATCTGATTGGCAGTGGGAAAAATCCAAAGTGATATATAAATTAAAAGTTGATTCTCTTTGTCTTTGCAATACTGAAATGAGAAAAGGACAAAACAATTGGCTTACATCTCTACAACCCAAGGAGATCAGAGCACTTTGTACCCAAAGGATTGTCAGTACCTTTCTCCTCAGAGGGTCATTTGCACAGCAAATACTCATTTGTCTAGGGGTAGACATAATTGTCTTCAGTTTTGGGGAGATTTAGGGGTATAACCATCAACAGAAGTTCGTTCATAACTATTCAGGTAGTTCATGGCATTGAGTGTGGTAATAATTACAATTTCAAGATTACTTCTCTGTTCTCCTTCCAGATGGGAGGGCTCATTAACAGTTCTAGGTAACAGAGGCTTTCTGCTGGAGTTTAGCCATAACACCTTGGTTTCAGGTTAAAATATACCATAAGAAATAATTTTGAATCCCAAGCCCAGAGTTTTATTCTCCTCTCTAATCCAGCATAATTACATTTTCATTTTGGTAGGCAAAAGATATTCTTATCAATAAATGGTGTTGGGTCAATTGGAAAATCACGGGAAAGAAAGATGTATCTTAACCTCTACTTTATACCATAACCAAAAATTAATTCCAGATAAATCGTGGACCTCAATGTAAAAGATAAAACAATAAAACTTCTGGAAGAGAGTGGAGGAGAAGAGCTTCATTACCTTGGAAAAGATTTCTAAATAGGACACAAAAAGTGCCAACCATAAAGGAGAAGATCAATAAATTGGACCACATTGATCAATAAATTGGGCTATTTTAAGAATTTATATTCTTAAAGAACACCAATAAGAGAGTGAATGGGCAAGCCACAAAACTCAGATCTAGAATATTATAAGGAAAATTCAGATACCGCAATGGAAAAATGAGCAAAATATTTGAATAGGAATCCCACAAAAGAGTATAATCAAATGGCCATTAATTATCTAAAATGGTATTAACCTTATTTTTCATTGAGGAAATGGCGAGATGTCAGTAAGAATGGCCAAATTTTAAAAGACTGACAATACTAAGTGCTGGTGAGAATATGAAGCAACTGGAACTCTCATACTCTGCTGGTGGAAGTGTAAATTTGTACAACCACATTGGAAAACTACATGGAAGTATCTACTAACACCAAACATGCACATACCCTATGACCCAGCAATTCCACTCCAATGTATATACTCAACAGAGATGCATACTTATGAATCCCAAAATACAAAATATGTACAAGTATGTTCATAACAGCCTCAACCCAGAAGTGGGTTGAGCAGTCTATCAACTATAGAATGGATAAATTATATTAAATAAAAAAGCGAAATACAACAACAAAAATTAAGGATCAGCTCCTACACACAGTAACTGGATGAATCTCCCACACACACTATCAAATGGAAAAATCCAGATACAAAAGCGTACTTTTTCTATGACTCCCTTTGCATACACTTCAGAACTAGGTTGAAACCAATATATAATGGTAGAAAGGATATTGAGAGAAGAGGTAGTACTAAATGAAAAGGAATGTAAAGTGGGGGTGCTCCTGGGATGTTGGTAATGTTTTATTTCCTAATCTGGATGGCGTTTTCATGGGCATATTCACTTTGTGGTAATTCACAAAACTAGATGCTAAGAATGTGTACACTTTTATTTATGTAAGTTTTGCTTTAATAAAAATGTTTATTAATTTTTTTTTTCATTTTGAAAGGATTACTCTGGCTGTTAGGTGAAGAATGAATAGGGGAACAGGTAGGAGCAGATGCAGGATAACCAGTTAATTGACTATTGGATATTTCAGGCAAGAAATAATGGTGAATTGGGCTTGGATGGTGGTAGAAAAACAAAGGCCTGAACAGCCATATGTAGGAGAAGAGATTGGTAGGAATTGGTGGTAGACTAAAAAGGGAGTAGGAACAAAATCTGTCAAAGAAGGTTACTGGCTTATATAAATGGATGAAACATTTTGGCATTCACTAAAATAAGGAATATGGGAATATCGGCATAGATTTTTTAATAGCATCTGTATTAAGATATAATTTGCATACTATAAAATTTACCCTTTAAAGTGTACAGTTCAATATTTCACTTGTCGTAGCATATTTGTAGACATAGAAAACCATTACCACTATCTTATTTGATAACATTTTCATCACCTGAAAAAGAAACCCCATATCCATTAGCAGTCCCTCACCATTGTGCTTTCCTCCTCAGCCTCTGACAAAAACTAATCTACTTTCTGTCTAATGATTTGCCTATTCTGGCATTTCATATGAATGGAATCATACAATATGTCAGTGGTCCCCAATGTTTTTGGCACCAGGGACCAGCTTCATGAAAGATAATTTTTCCATGGACCATGAGGGAGGTATGGTTTCAGGATGATTCAAGTGCATTACATTTATTGTGCACTTTATTTCTACTATTATTACATTGTAATATATAATGAAATAATTATACAACTCACTATAATGTGAATCAGTGGGCCCTAGCTTGTTTTCCTGCAACTAAACGGTTCCATCTGAGGGTGATGGAAGGCAGTGACAGATCGTCAGGCATTACATTCTCATAAAGAGTGTGCAGCCTTGTTTGCATGCACAGTTCACAGTAGGGTTCATGCTCCTATGAAAATCTAATGCCACTGCTGATCTGACAGGAAGTGGAGCTCAGGTGGTTATGTAAGTGATGGGGAGCAGCTGTAAATACAGATGAAGCTTTGCTTGCTTGCCCGCCACTCACCTCCTGCTGTGCGGCCCGGTTCCTAACAGGCCACAAACTGGTACTGGTCTGTGGCCCAGGGGTTAGGGACTCCTGCAGTATGTGATCTTTTGTGACTGGCTTCTTTTACTTATCATAATTTTTTCAATATCCACCCATGCTATACCATGTATCAATACTCTATTCTTTTTTTGTAGCTGAATAATATTCCACAGAATGACTATACCATGTTTTGTTTGTCCATCAGCTGATGGACATTTGAGTTATTTCAACGTTTTGGCCATTATGAATAATCCTGCTGGGAACGTGTGTGCAAATTTTTGTGTGGAAACATGTTTTCTTTTCTCTTGGGTATATACCTAAGAGTGGAATTACTGAGTTAGGTGGTAACTCTCTGTTTAACATTTTGAGAAGCTATATAACTGTTTTCCAAATTGGCTGTACCATTTTACAGTCCCATCAGCAATGAATGAGGGTTCCAGTTGCTCTACATCCTTGTCCACATTTGTGTTGCCTGACTTTTTTATTACAGCCATTATTGTGGGTGCGAAGTGGTATCTCATTGTAGTTTTAATTTGCATTTCCCTAATGACCAATGATACTGAGCATCTTTTCATGAGTTTATTAGACATTTATATATCTTCTTTGGAGAAATGTCTATTCAAATACTTTGCTCATTATTTAAAATTGGGTTATTTGTCTTTTTATTGTTTGGTTATAGAAGTTCTTCATTGTAGATACAAGTCACTTAACAGATTTACGTATCTGTGAATGGTCCTTTTACTTTGTTGATAGTTTCCTTTGAAGAACAAGTGTTTTTAATTTTTATGAAGTCCAATTTACCTATTTTTTTCCATGACTGCTTATGCTTTTAATGTTGTAGCTAAGACTCCACTGCCAAATCCAAGGTCTAAGAGTTTTATAGTGTTAAGTCTTATGTTTAGGTCTATGATGTATTTTGAGTTAATGTTTGTGTATAGTATGAGAAAGAGGTCCAAACTTGTGATTTTACATGTGGATATCCAGTTGTCCCAGCACCAATCTTGCATCCCTGAAATCAATCTCACTTGGTTGTGGTATATAAACTTTTAAATATATTGTCAGTTTCAACTTGCTAGTAATTTGTCAGGGATGTTTGCATCCATGATCGTAAAAGATATTGGTCTGTAGCTTTATGTTCTTATTATTTTTTTTTAGTTTTGCTATTAGATTAATACTGGCCTTATATAATGAGTTTGAAAATGTTCTCTCCTCTTCTGTTTTTTGAAACAGTTCGTGTACAATTTATATTAATTCTTTTTTAAATGTTTGGTAGAATCCAGCAGTGAAGCCATCTGGGCCTAAGCTTTGCTTTGCAAGAATTTTTAGAATTATCAGTTTAATCTTTTTTCCTTTTATAAGTCCATTAAGATTGTACATTTCTTCTTGAGTCAGGATCAGTGGTTTGTGTATTTCTAGGAATGCGTCCATTTCATCTGTGGTATCTAATTTGTTTACAAACAGTTTTTCATAGTATTAACTTTTCTTTTTATAAGGTTGGTGTAATATTCCCTTTATTTCCTGATTTTAGTAATTTGAGTCTTTTCTAGCTAGAAGTTTGTCAATTTTGTTGACTTTTAAAAGAACCAACTTTAGCTTTATTGATATTCTTACTGTTTTTCTACTCTCTATTTCATTTATTTCTGGTCTAATCTTTATCATTTCCTTTATTCTTCTTGCTTTGGGTTTAGTTAACCCTTTTTCTAGTTTAATACAGTGGAAGTTTAGGTTACTCACTTGAGGTCTTTCTTCTTTTTCTTCTTCTTTTTTTTTTTTGAGACAGAGTCTTGCTCTGTCACCCAGGATGGAGTGCAGTGGCGCGATCTTGGCTCACTGCAACCTCTGTCTCCCAGGTTCAAGCAATGCTTGTGTCTCAGCCTCCTGAGTAGCTGGGATTACAGGCGCGTGCCACCATGCCCTTCTATTTTTGTATTTTTAGGAGAGACGGGGTTTTGCCATGTTGGCCAGACTGGTCTCGAACTCCTGGCCTCAAGTGATCCACCCACCTCGGCCTCCCAAAGCACTGGGATTACGGGCAAGAGCCACCACACCCAGCCTCTTTCTTCTTTTTTAATATAGGTGTTTACAACCATAAATTTATTTCTAAAGCATGGCTTAACAACATAACAAAACTGTTACATATTGTATTTTTGTTTTTCATTCATTTCAAAGTATTTTTCAGTTTTCCTCATAATTTCTTTTTTGACCCACTTGTTATTTGGAAGTGTGTTGTTTAATTTTGACATATTTGTGAATTTCCCAAATTTCCTTCTGTTATTCATTTTAAATTTCATAACATTGAGGCTGAAGAACATACTTTGAATCATTTTAATCTTTCTAAATTTATTGAGGCTTGTGTGATGGTTTAACGGTGGTCTCTCCTGGAGAATGTTCCACTGAATTTGAAAAAAAAAATACATATTCTTCTGTTGTCAGGCAGTGCTGTATGGTCTGAAGCTTTGTGTCCCCTCAAAATGCATATGTTGAAACTTAATACCCAATGCAATAGTATTAAGAGGTAGGGCCTTTGGGAGGTAATTATGTCATGAGATCAGAGCCCTCATGAATGGGATTAGTGGCCTTATAAAATATACTTGAGAGAGCCTATTTGTCTCTTGCTCCATGTGAGGACAAGGCTAGAAAGTGCCATCTGTGAGTAATGAGCCCTTAACGGATACCAAATCTGCCAGCACCTTGACCTTGGACTTCCAAGCCTCCAGAACTGTGAGTAATAAATTTTTATTGTTTCTAAATTACCCAGTCTAAGGTATTTTGTTTTAGCAACCTTAATGGACTAAGACAAATTGATACTGAGATAGAGTGCTGCTGTAACAAATATCTAAAAATGTGGTAGTAGCTTTGAAACTAGGTAATGAGTAGAGGCTGGAAAAGTTTGGTGGTACATGCCGAAAAAAAAAGCTTCTATTGCCATGAATGGACCATAAAGGGTTATTCTGGTGGGGGCTCAAAAGAAATAGAGAGCTGTAGAGAAAGCCCCAATCCTCTTAGGGATTACCTAAGAGGTCATGAACAGAATGTTAGTAGAAATATGAGCAGTAAAAGCTATCCTGCTGAAGGCTTAGACAGAAATGAGGAACATGTTACTGAAACTGAAGGAAAGGCAACTATTGTTATAAAGTAGCAAATAACTTGGCTGAATTATGTCTGTGTCCTAGTGTTTAGTGTAAGGAAGAACTTCTGAGTTGATGAAATAGGATATTTGGTGGAAGAAATATCTAAGCAAAGTGCTGAGGATGCAGCGTGGTTTCTCTTGACTACTTATAGTAAAATATGAGAAGAGAGATTAAAGACAGAACTTATAACCAAAAAGGAAGCAGAACTTAAAGATTTGGAAAATTCTCAGCCTGGCCAAGTTGTAAGGAATAAAAAAGCATGTTCAGAAGAGACCACCAAGAGTGTGGCCAAGCAACCATTTGATAGGGAGATTAGTATGGATAGAAAAAAGCCATATGCTATTCATCAATACAATGGAAGAATGCTTCTGAAGGTATCTCAGAGAACTTCAGGGCTGCTCCACCCACCACAAACCCAGAATGCTAGGGTCTCGGGGGCCGAATGATTTCCAGGCTCTGCTCCCCCAATTCTGGTGTAGTACTCCTGGGCCACCCCTGCTGTGGTGCAAGTGAGACCAGGTGCAGCTCAAGGCACTCCTCTGGAAGGCACAGGCAGAAAATCATGGTAGCACCTACACAGTGCCATCTCCATGGATGTACAGAGTATATGAGCTACGGAGGCATGACTACCTCCATCTAGATTTCAAAGGATGCCCCAGAGAGCCTCAGGGCCCAGGCAGAAAACTGCCACAGAAGCAGGGCCACACAGAGCATCTTTGCTAGGGCAATGCCCAGCAGAACTGTGGAGTTAGAGTCACCACAAAGAGCCCCCATTAGGGCAATGTCCACAGGACTCATGCAGGAGGGGCTGCCCCTGAGACTCCAGAACTATAAAGCTACCAGTGTGCAACTCCAGCCTGGGAGAGCTGCAGGCAACCAACTTCAATCTATAAGAGTTTCTGTGTGGGCTGTGCCCAGCAAAGTGATGGGGGTGGGGCCGACTGGACCCTTGGAGGCCCAACCCTCACCTCACTATGTCTGGAAAGCAGGACATGGAGTCAAAGAAAATTATTCTCAAGCCTTAAGATTTAATGCATTTTTCCTGTTGTGTTTTAGACTTATTTGGGATCTATTACTTTTTTCTTTTTTCCTATTTCTCTCTTTTAGAATAGGAATATCTACCCCATGCCTGTCCCATCACTATATTTTGGAAACACTTAACTTGTTTGATTTCACAGGCTCAAAGTTGGAAGGGAATTTGCCTCAGGATATGTCCCACCTTAAGTCTCATTCATTTCAGATTTAGATCATATTTAGATGAGAGTTTGGACTTCAGGCTTTGGAGTTGATGCTGGAAATATGTCATCTCATCATAGTTAGAATGACAATTATCAAAAAAAACAAAAAATAAGAAATGCTGGTGAAGATGTGGACTTTGAGGCTAATAGAATGAATGTATTTTGCATGTGAGAAGCACAAAAATTGCAGGGTGCCAGGAGCAGAATGCTATGGTCTAAAGCTTTGCGTTCCCCCAAAATTCATATGTTAAAACCTAATACCCAATGTGATAGTATTAAAATGTGGGGCCTTTGGGATGTGATTAGGTCATGAAGGCAGAGCTCTTATGAATGGGATTAGTGCCCTTATAAAAGAAGCTTGAGGTAGCCCCTTTACCCCTACAGCTATGTGAGGATACATCTAGAAGGCACCATCTAGGGGTAACAGGCCCTCACCTAACACCAAATCTGCCAGCACCTTGATCTTTGACTTTTAAGCTTCCAAATTTGTGAGCAATAAATTTTTACTGTTTCTAAAATACCCATTCTAAAGTATTAAAGTATTTTCTTATAGTAGCCCAAACAAGCTAAGACAAGAAGGACATTCTATAAATGTCTGTCAGGTCTGGTTGGTTTATAGTGTTATTCAAGTTTTCTATTTCCTTGTTGATCTTCTGTCTAGTTATTCTATCCATTATTGAAAGTGTGGTATTGGAGTCTCAACTATTACTTTTAAATTGTCTATTTCTGGCCAGGCACAGTGGCTTATGCCTGTAATCCCAGAACTTTGGGAGGCCAAGGCAGGTGGATCGCTTGAATTCAGGAGTTAGAGACCAGCCTGATTAACATGGTGAAACCCTGTCTCTACTAAACTTGGGAGGCAGAGGTTGCAGTGAGCCAAGATTGCACCACTGCACTCCAGCCTGAGTGATGGAGTGAGACTCTATCTCAACAACAGCAACAACAAATTATCTATTTCTCCCTCCAATTATGTTAATTTTTGCTTAGTGTATTTTGAGCTTTATTGTTAGTTGCATGCATGTTTATGATTGTTATGCCTTCCTGATATATTCACACTTTTATCTTTATAAAATGTCCTTCTTTATACAAATGGCCAACAGGTATATGAAAAAATGCTCAACACCACTAATCATCAGGCAAATACAAATTAAAACCTCAATGAGGCATCATCTCATCCCAGTTAGAATGGGTATTATAAAAAAGGCAAAAAATAACTAATGCTGGTGAAGATGTGGAGAAGGGGGAACTCTTATACACTGTTAATGAGAATGAAAATTAGTGCAGTAATATAGAAATCAGTATGGAAATCCCTAAAGAAACTGAAAATAAAACTACCTTATGATACAGCAATGCCACTTCTGGTTGTATATCCAAAGGAAAGGAAATTAATATGTCAAAAAGATATCTACACTCCCATGTTTATTGTAACACTATTCACAATAGCCAAGATATGAAACAACCTAAGTGTCCATCAACTGATAAATGGATAAAGAAAAATGTGGTGTATATACACAAAAAAATATTTAGCCATATAACAGAACAAAATTCTGCAATTTGTGGCAACATGCATGAGCTTACAGGACATTATGTTAAGTAAAATAAGCCTGGCACAGAAAGATAAATACCACATGTTCTCACTCACATGTGGAAGCTAAAAATGTTGATTTCATAGAAGTAGAGAGTACTATAGTGGTTAACTAGAGGCAGGAAGATGTGGCGGGTCAGGGAGGGGATAGCCAAAGGTTGGTTAATGGATACAGAATTTCATCTAGATAAGAGGAATAAGTTCTAGGGTTCTATAGCAATATAGAGTGACTATAATGAACAATTTATTGTATATTTTCAAACAGCTAGAAGAGTGGATTTGAAATGTTCCCAACACAAAGAAATAATAGGTGTTTGAGGTGATGGATATGCTAATCACTCTGATTTGATCATTTCATATTATATACATGTATTAAAATATCATACTTTACCCCATAAATATGTATAATTATTATGTGTTAATTAACAATAGTTCTAAAAGCAAAAATAGATTTGCTTATAAAGATGTCCTACATTTGCAATGAATCACAGAAATAATAACTAAATTTGTCTTCTATTTTATTGATTTTTTTTGAGTGGCCAATGCTGACATTATTTGAAGTCATTTTAAACTTGTATATTTTCTCTGAACAATACTAAATCAAATAAAGTTACTGAGAGTGTTCCAAAAATTGTCCTCCTTTGTTGCTAGAAAAATTTTTGTCTTCAAGTCTATTTTGTTGGATATTAATACGACCACTTCAGGTCTCTTTTAGCTACCATTTTCACAGTGTATCTTTTTCCATCCTCTTACTTTCCTCTATTGGTGGCTTTTAATCTAGTGTGTCCTTTATGGACAGCATGTGGTTGGATCATGATTCTTTACTATACTTCCAGTTTGTGCCTTTGGCTTGGAATGTTTAATCTGTATACATTTTATATGATTACTGATAAAATAGGAAGTACTTTTTTGCTTTTTAAAAAAATATAATAATAATGGAAGCAATTTAGTATATATATACTTCAGAATTTCTGTTTGGTTCTTTTGTTTTACTCATATTCTCTATTTCATTAAATATCATTCTCATGCATTCCTGCTTTTTTGTATGTCTCATAATTTTTTGTTGAAAACTGGACATTTTAAATAATATAATGTTGAATCTCTGGCAATCAGATCCTTCCCTCCTCAAAGTGTGTTGTTGTTTTCACTGTTGGTTTAATGACTCTCCCGGATCAATTCTATAAAGTCTGTATTCTTTGTTGTGTACTGTGACTAAAGTTTCTGCTCATTTAGCTTAGCAGTCAGCTAATGTTTGAATGGAGATTTCCTTAAATACTTTGAATCACAAATCTTCCACACTTTGCCAAAGGGCTCTGAGTGAGTGTTGAGGAACACTTTCAATGCCTCAGCAGTTTGAAACTTTACCTGATCCTTAATTTCCTGCTTTCAGAGAGCATTAGTTTTAGCCAGAGGTGACAAATTAGGGCCTTGAAGTATTTCCTGGGCTTGCCCCTTTCAGTTGCTGCTAGATTGCTGGTTTTCACAGCTACTGTGATTTTGAGGGTGCTGGTTTTCAAAGACTGCTGCAGAACTGGAGCAATGGGGATGAAAATAAGGCAAGTTACAATACCACAGAGCTTACCATTCTTACTGGGACTCAGCCAATTTTCTTTTTAAAAATTTTTTTAATTTTTAATTTTTGATGGTACATACTAGGTATATCTACTTATGGGGTACATGAGATGTTTTGATACAGGCATGCAATGTGAAATAATCACAACATGAAGAATGGGGTATCCATCCCCTCAAGCATTTATCCTTTGTGTTACAAACAATCCAATTAAACTCTTTTAGTTATTTTAAAATGTACAATTAAGTTATTATTGACTGTAGTCACCCTGTTGTGCTATCAAATACTAGGTCTTATTCATTCTTTCCATTTTTGTTGTAGCCATTAACCATCACACCTTCCCCCCACCAGCTCCACTGTCCTTCCCAGCCTGTGGTAACCATCCTTCTATTCTCTATGTCCGTAACTTCAATTGCTTTGATTTTTAGATCCCAGAAATAGGTGAAAATGTGTGATGTTTGTCATTCTGTGCCTGGCTTATTTCACTTAACATAGTGATCTCCAGTTCCATCCATGTTGTTGCAAATGACAGGATCTCATTCTTTTTTTTTTTTTTTTGTGACAGAGTCTTGCTCTGTCACCCAGGCTGGAGTGCAGTGGCACAATCTCGGCTCACTGCAACCTCCACCTCCCGAATTCAAGCGATTCTCCTGCCTCAGCCTCCTGAGTAGCTGGAATTACAGGTGCCCACCACCACACCCAGCTAATTTTTGTATTTTTAGTAGAGATGGGGTTTCACCATATTTGCCAGGCTGGTCTGGAACTCCTGACCTCAGGTGATCCGCCCACCTCAGCCTCCCAAAATGCTGGGATTACAAGCATGAGCCAACACGCCTGGCCAGATCTCATTCTTTTTTATGGCTGAATAATACTCCTTTGTGTATATGTATCACATTTTTTCTATCCATTCATCTGTTGATGGACACTTAGGTTGCTTCCAAATCTTGGGATGGTGAACAGTGCTGCAATAAACATGAGAGTGCAGATATTTCTTCAATATACAGATTTCCTTTATTTTGGGTATATACCCAGCAGCGGGATATCTGGATCATATGTTAGCTCTATTTCTAGTTTCTGAGGAACTTCAAACTGTTCTCCATACTGGTTGTACTAGTTTACATTCCCACCAACAGTGTACTAGGGTTCCCTTTTCTCCACATTCTCACCAGCATTTGTTATTGCCTGACTTTTGAATATAAGCCATTTTAACTGGTGTATTATATTCGTCCATTCTGATGCTGCTAGTAAAGACATACTCAAGACTGAGTAATTTATAAAGGAAAGAGGTTTAATTGACTTACAGTTCAGCATGGCTGGGGAGGCCTCACAATCATGGCAGAAGGCAAAGGAGGGGCAAAGGTACATCTTACATGGTGGCAGGCAAGAGAGCATGTGCAGGGGAACTGCCCTTTATAAAACCATCAGATCTCATGAGATTTATTTACTATCACAAGAACAACATGGGAGAAACCTGCCCCATGATTCAATTACCTCCCACTGGGTCCTTCCCATGACACGGGTATCTTTACAGCAGCACTTCACTCTTGGTAACAATGTGCTATATTAGTTTGTTCTCATGCTGCTAATAAAGACTTACCCAAGACTGGGTAACTTATAAAGGAAAGAGATTTAATTGATTCACAGTTCAGCATGGCTGGGGAGGCCTCACAATCATGGCAGAAGACAAAGGAGGAGCAAAGGCACATCTTACATGGCAACAGGCCAGAGAGCATGTGCAGGGGAACTGCCCTTCATAAAAAAACCATCAGAACTTGTGAGACTTATTCACTATCATGATAACAGCACAGGAAAACCTGTCTCCATGATTCAGTTACCTCCCATCAGGTCTCTCCCACAACACATGTGGATTATGGGAGCTACAATTCAAGATGAGATTTGGGTGGGGGCACAGCCAAACCATATCAACTAAGGTGAGATGATATCTCACTGTAGTTTTTATTTGCATTTCTCTGATTATCAATGATGTTGAGCACTTTTATATATGCCTGTTTGCCATTTGTATGTCTTCTTTCAATAAATGTCTATAAAAATCTTTTGCCCATTTTTTGATCAGATTGTTTGACTTTTTTTTTCCTGCAGAGTTGTTTGAGCTCCTTATATATTCTGGTTATTAATCCCTAGTCAGATGGGTAGTTTGCAAATATTTTCTCCCATTCTTCACTTTGTTGATTGTGTCCTTTGCTGTGGAGAGCTTTTAAATTTGATGCAATCCCATTTGTTCATTTTCCTTTGCTTGCCTGTACTTGTGGGGTATTGCTTAAGTAATCTTAGCCCAGATCAATGTCCTGGAGATTTTCCCAATATTTTCTTGTAGGAGTTTCAGTTTGAGGTCTTAGATTTAAGTCTTTAATCCATTTTGATTTGATTTTTATATATGGTGAGAGATAGGGGTCTAGTTACATTCTTCTGCATATGGATATCCAGGTTTCTCAGCACCATTTATTGAAAAGACTGCCTTTTCCCCAGTGTATGCTCTTGGCATCTTTGTCAAAAATGAGTTTACTGGAAGCGTGTGGATCTGTTTCTGGGTTCTCTATTCTGCTCCATAGGTCCATGTGTCTTTTTTTATGCCAGTATCATGCTGTTTTGATTACTATGGCTCTGTAGTATAAGTTGAAGTCAGGTAATGCAATTCCTCCAGTTTTGTTCTTTTTGCTTAGAGCTATTCTGGATATTTTGTGGTACCATATACATTTTAGGATTCTGTTTTATATTTCTGTGAAGAATGTTATTGGTATTTTGATAGGGATTGCATTGAATCTACAGGTTGCTTTGGGTAATATGGACATTTTAACAATATTGATTCTTCCAATTCATGAACATGGAGTATCTTTTTATTTTTTGGTGTCCTCTTCAATTTCTTTCATCAATGTTTCATAGTTTTCATTATAGAGATCTTTCATTTCTTTGGTTAATTCCTAGGTGTTTAATTTTATTTGTGGCTATTGTCAATGGGATTACTTTTTAGTTTCTTTTTCAGATTACTTGCTGTTGGTATGTGAAAATGGCAGCTTGTGGGTCTGTCATATATGGCTTTTATTATGTTGAGGTATGCTCCTTCTATATGCAGTTTTTTGATGGTTTTTATCATGAAGGGGTGTTGAATTTTATCAAATTATTTTTCAGTATCAATTGAAATGATCATATGGTTTTTGCCCTTCATTCTGTTACAATGTATCATGCTGATTGATTTGCATATATTGAACCATCCTTGCATCCCAGGGATAAATTTCACTTGGTCATGATGGATGATCTTTCTAATATATTGTTGAATTCTGTTTGCTAGTATTTTGTTGAGAATTTTTGCATAAATATTCATGAGAGATATTGGCTTGTAGTTTTTTTTTTTTTTTAATGTGCCTTTGTCCAGTTTTGGCATCAGAATAATGTTAGCCTCATAGAATGAGTTTGGAAGTATTCCCCCCTCCTCTATTTTTCAGTAGGGTTGATATTACTTCTTCTGTAAATGTTTGGTAGAATTGAGCAGTAAAGCCATTGGGGTCCTGGGCTTTTCTTTACTGGGAAGCTTTTTGTTATGGCTTTGATCTCAGTATTTGTTATTGGTCTGTTAAGGTGTTGGATTTCTTCATGGTTCAATCTTGGTAGATTGTATGTATCCAGGAATTTGTCTATTTCTCTAGATTTTCCAATTTATTGGCATATCATGGCTCATAGTAGCCATTAATGATCTTTTGAATTTCTGCAGTATCAGATGTAATGTCTCTTTTTCATTTTATATATTTAGATCTTCTCCCTTTTTCCCTAGTCTGGCTAAAGGTTTGTCTTTTTTGAAAAGTTAAACATAACTTTTTGACCTTTTGTTTCATTGATCTTTTTTATTATTTTCTTCATTTCAAATTCACTTATTTCTTCTCTGATCTTTATTATTTCTTTTCTTCTACTAACTTTGGGTGAGTAGTTTGCTCTTGCTTTTTTACTTCTTTAAGATGCATAATTAGATTGTTTATTTGAAGTTTTTCCTCTCTTTTGATGTAGACACTTAGAGCTAGACACCTCCCTCATAGTACTGCTTTTGCTGCATCCCATAGGTTTGGTATGTTGTGTTTCCATTATCATTCCCTTCAAGAAATTTTTTAATTTCCTTCTTAGTTTCTTCATTGACCACTGATCATTCAGGAACAGATTGTTTAATTTCCATGTCTTTGTATAGTTTCAAAAATTCCTCTTATTATTGATTTCTAGTTTTATTCTTTTGTGGTCAGGGAAGACACTTGATATTATTTCTATTTCATTGAGTGTTTTAAGACTTGTTTTGTGAGCTAACATATAGTCCATCTTTGATAATGATACATGTGCTGAGGAAAAAAATGTGTATTCTGTGACCACTGGATGAAATGTTCTCTAAATATCTATTAGATCCATTTGATCTGTACTGCATATTAAGTCTGTTTCTTTGTTGATTTTCTGTCTAAAAAATCTGTCCAATGCTGAAAGTGGGGTGTTGAAGTCTCCAGCTGTTATTGTATTGGGGCCTATCTCTCTCTTTAGTTCTAATGATATTTTCTTTATATATCTGTGGTGCTCATGTGTTGGGTGCATATATATTTATAGTCATTATCTCCTATTGTTGAATTGACCCCTTTATTATATAGTGACCTTCTTTGTCTCTTCTTATAGTTTTTATCTTGAAATCTATTTTGTCTGATATAAGTATAGCTACTTCTGCTCTTGTTTGGTTTCCATTTGTATGGCATATCTTTTTCCTCCCTTTATTTTAAGTCTATATGTGTCTTTATAGGTGAAGTCTGTTTCTTGTGGGCAACAGATCAATGGATCTTGTTTTTTCATCCATTCAGCCATTCTATGTCTTTTGATTGTAGAGTTTAGTTCATTTACATTCAATATTATTATTGGTAAGTAAGGACTTACTCTTGCCCTTTTGTTATTTGTTTTCTGATAGTTTTGCAGTCTTCTTTCTTTCTTTCCTTCCTGTCTTTTTTTAGTTAAGATGATTTTCTCTGGTGATATGATTTATTTTCTTGCTTTTTATTTTTTGTGTATCCATTGTATGTTTTTTGGTTTGAGGTTACCAGAAGGCTTGCAAATACTATCTTATAATCCATTACTTAACCTGACAAAAACTTAACACTGTTTGCTTAAACAAAGAAGCGAAAAGAAAATAATAAAAACTGTATGCCTTAACTTCATCTCCCTGCTTTTTAACTTTTTGGTTTTTCTATTTATGTCTTATTGTACAGTCTATGTCTTGAAAAGTTATTATAGTTATCTTTTTTGATTGGTTCATTGCTTAGTCTTTCTACTTAGGCTAAGAGTAGTTTATAACAACAGTTACTATGTTATAATAATCTGCGTTCTGTGTATTTACTACTACCAGTGAGTTTTGTACCTTCAGGTGATTACTTATTGCTAATTAACATCCTTTCTTTCTGACCAAAGTACTCCATTTGCGTTTCTTGTAGGGGTGGTCTGGTGTTTAGGAAATCCCTTAGCTTTTCTTTGTCTGGGAAAGTCTTTATTTCTTCTTCATGTTTGAAAGATATTTTCACCAGATATACTATTTTAGGGTAGAAGGTTTTTTCCTTCAGCACTTTAAATATGTCACGCCACTCTCTCCTGGTTTGTAAGGTTTCCACTGAAAAGTCTCCTGCCAAACGTATTAGAGAGCTCCATTGTATGTTACTTGTTTCTTTTATCTTGCTGCTTTTAGGGTCTTTTCTTTATTCTTGACCTTTGGGATTGATTATTTAATGCCATGAGGTGGTTTTCTTCGAGTTAAATCTGCTTGATGTTTTATAACTTTCTTGTATTTGGTTATTGGTATCTTTCTCTAGGTTTGGGAAATTCTCTGTTACTATCCCTTTGAATTAACTTTCTACCCCTATCTCTTTCTCTACCTCCTCTTTAAGGCCAATAACTCTTAGATTTGCCCTTTTGAGGCTATTTTCTAGGTCTTGTAGGCATGCTTCATTTTTTTTTTATTCCTTTTCTTTTGTCTCCTCTGTGTATTTTCAAATAACCTGTCTTCAGGCTTACTAATTCTTCCTTTTGCTCCATCAATTCTGCTATTAAAAGACCTGACACATTCTTCAGTATTCCAGTCAAATTTTTCAGCTCCAGAATTTCTGCTTATTTTTTAATATTTCAATCTCTTTGTTAAATTTATCTGATAGAATTCTGAACTTCTTCTCTGTGTTATCTTGATATTTTTTGAGTTTCCTCAACACAGCTATTTTGAATTCTCTATCTAAAAGGTCACATATTTCTGTTTCTCCAGGGTTGGTCCCTGGTAGCTTATTTAGTTTATTTGGTGAGATCATGTTTTCCTGGATGGTGTTGATGCTAGTCAACAATCTTCAGTGCCTGTGTATTGGTGAGTTAGGTATTTATTGTAGTCTTCACTATCTGAGGTTGTTTGCACCCTTCCTTGTTGGGAAGACTTTCTAGATACTTGAAAGGACTTAAGTGTTATTATCTAAGCCATATCTGCTTTAGGGGTCTCCCCCAGCCCCATAAGGCTATGGTTCTTGCAGACTCATAGAGGTACCACCTTGGTGGTCTTGGACAGGATCTGGGAGAATTCTCTGGATTACCAGGCAGAAGTTCTTGTTCTCTTTCATTACTTTCTCCCTCCAAAATGGAGTCTCTCTGTTCTGACCCACCTAGAGCTGGAGGTGTTGTGACACAAGCACCTCTGTGGCCACCACCATTATGACTGTACGGTAGAGCACTGGATCTCACCCAAGGCTTGCTGTGACCACTCCCTGGCTACTTCTTATGTTTTCTTAGGGCCCTGGGGCTCTACAATCAGCAGGTGGCAAAGCCAGCCAGGCCTGTGTCCTTCCCTTCAGGTTGACAAGTTCCCCCTAGCCCTGGGTGGGTCCAGAAGTGCTGTCAGGGAGTCAGGGACTAGAGTCAAAAACCTTAAAATTCAATCTGGTGTTCTATTATACTGTGGCTGAGCTGGCACTCAAAACATAAGACAGTCCTTGCCACACTTCTTTCCCCTTTCTAAAGGCAGAGTAGCCTCACCCTGTAGCCACGGCCACTGTAGACCATGGGGAGTTCTGCAAGACTATTGCCGATTTTCCCTTAAGACCCAAGGGCTCTCAAGTCAGATTGTGGTAAATGCTGCCTGGCCTGGAACTCACCATTCAGGGCAGTGGGCACTCTTCTGGCCCATGGCAGAGCCAGAGATGCCATCTAAGCATCAAATCCTGGAATCAAAGACTCCAAGAGCTCACTTGGTGCTCTGCCCAACTGTGGCCAAGCTGGTACCTAACCTGAAAGACAAAGTCCCCTTTGCTTAGTTCTTAGAGAGTACTAAGTGCTCTCTGTACCACACTGCTGCTGCTGGGGAGAAATGGGGGGTGGTGAGGGAGGGGTGACACTGGCGATTCATAGTTAAAACCAGGTACTATGAAGGCTCACCTGATCTTATGAGGGTGTTTTCTTTGTGTAGTTTTTTTTTCTTTTTTGCTAACAATGTTTTTGCTTTTTGCTTGTTTTTAATTGAACTAATTGTTCACATTTATGGAATACTGTGTGATATTTTTAACTTTTATTTTAAGTTCAGGGGCACATGTGCAGGTTTGTTACATAGGTAAATGTGTGTCATGGGGGTTTGTTGTCCAGATTATTTCATCACCCAGGTATTAAGCCTAGTACCCATTAGTTATTTTTCCTGATCCTCTCCCTCCTCCCACTCTCCACCTTCCAATCAACTCCAGTGTGTGTTGTTCCTCTCTTCGTTCCCATGTGTTCTCATCATTTAGCTCCCACTTAAAAGTGAGAACATGTAGTATTTGGCTTTCTGATCCTGTGTTAGTTTGCTAAGGATGATTGCTTCCAGCTCTATCCATGTCCCTGGAAAGGACATCATCTCATTCTTTTATATGGCTGACAGTATTCCATGGTGTATATCTACCACATTTTCTTTATCCAGTCTATCATCGATGGCCATTTGGGTTGATTCCATGTCTTTGTTTTTGTGAATAGTGCTGCAATGGACATATGTGTGCATGTGTCTTTATAACAGATTGATTTATATTCCTTTGGGTATATACCCAGTAATGGGATTGCTGGGTTGATTGGTATTTCTATCTTTAGGTCTTTGAGGAATTGCCACACTGTCTTCCACAGTGGTTGAACTAATTTACATTCCCACCAACAGTGGATAAGCATTCCTTTTTCTCTGCAACCTCACCGGCATCTGTTATTTTTTGACTTTTTTATGGTACCCATTCTGACTGGTGTTAGATGGTATCTCATTGTGGTTTTGATTTGCATTTCTCTAATGATCAGTGATGTTGAGCTTTTTTTCGTGTGACTATTGGCCACATGTATGTCTTCTTTTGAAAAGTCTCTGTTCATGTCATTTGCCCACTTTTTAATGGGGTTGTTTTTTTTTTCTTGTAAATTTGTTTAAGTCCCATATAGATGCTAGATATTAGACCTTAGTTCAGATGCAGAGTTTGCAAAAAATCTCTCCCATTCTGTAGGTTGTCTGTTTACTCTGTTGGTAGTTTCTTTTGCTGTGCAGAAGCTCTTTAGTTTAATTAGATACCATTTGTCAATTTTAGCTTTTGTTGCAATTGCTGTTGGTGTCTTCATCATGAAATCTTTGCCTGTGCCTACGTCCTGAATGGTATTGCCTAGGTTATCTTCCAGAGTTTTAATAGTTTTGGGTTTTACATTAAGTGTTTAATCCATCTTGAGTTAATTTTTGTATATTATATTAAAAAGGGGTCCAGTTTCAATCTTGTGCATATGGCTAGCCAGTTATCCCAGCACCATTTATTAAATAGAGAATCCTTTCCCTATTGCTTGTTTTTGTCAGGATTGTCAAAGATCATATAGTTGTAGGGGTGCAGTCTAATTTCTGGGTTCTCTGTTTCATTCCATTGATCTATGTGTCTGTTCTTGTACCAGTACCATGCTGTTTTGGTAACTGTAGCCCTGTAGTATAGTTTGAAGTTGGGTAGTGTGATGCCTCCAGCTTTTTGTTTTGTTTTGTTTTTGTAGACAATTGTTAAATTGGTGTCGTTGCAGGGGCGATGATCAGTGGAACCTTCTACTCCACCACCTTGTTCCCAGCCACTTTTCTTAAATCAACAATTCTCAAATTGTTGAAAGCCTTCAGTTAATTTCCAGAGTTCTGAAAGAAATGGTTTTGACATTTTTTGCCAATTTTCTCATTGCTTTTATGGAGGAGCAGATTTTTAAAGTCTTTACTTTACCATTCCAGAAGTGCTTCTTTAGGTACAGACTTGAGGGGAAATACATTGGGGTCAATTTTGGACTAATTAAATAAAACTTGTCTTTGAGACACCCAAGAGGAGATATCCAGTACACATTTAAATATGTGTCATATAACAGATGCAATGGTTAACATTTCTTTTAGGACTTCAGAGGAAGAGCTGAGTTAACATATTTCTCAGCTCATTGAATGTTAATGTCATTGGTTTACACAAAGCCCCTCTCTGGTAGTTATTCTTGTATGTATGTATGTATGTATAATTACTCATATGACGTTTCCATTCTTCCCTTTCATATACAATCATTCCAATATGTTTAATATATATCTTTTGGCTCGTTAAGTGTTCTCCCAAAATTTGTGTTATTGTTTTGTGTTCAAGTTTTCTGTGTGGTCAAGAAAATATTGTATCATATGTGTTTACACACATACACACCCACAACACACACACATCTGAGGGGTTCTCAAACATCGCTGCACATTCGAATCACCTGTATAGCTTTAATATAATGTCTCACTTGCAGCTCATACCAAAAAATCAGACTCTATGATGGGACCCAGGCATTATAGTTCTTAAATTACTCCAGGTGATCTCAATGCACAGCCAAGTTTGAGAACCGGTGATATATATCATTCTATTTTTTTACTTTTTTAAAAACTCAGCACTGTTTTAAAGATCTGTCCATGTTTCTCCTTGTGTATCTAGTCCAGAGATCAGCAAACATTTTTTTTTGTAAGGGATATCACATAGTAATCATTTTTGGCTTTGCAGGTCATGTGGTCTCTGTTGCAACCCAGCTCTGCTGTTGTAGTGTGAAAACAGCCATAGATAATACCTAAAGAAACAGACATAGCCATTTTCTACTAGAAATTTATTTATAAATTATTTATAAACAAAAAGACAGAACCAAGAGGTGGGCCACATTTGGCCCATGGGCCATAGTTTGCTGACCTCTGATGTAGTCATTTGTTTCCAATTACTGGGGCATCTCCATGGGGTGCATCTACTACATTCACCTATCCTCTCTTCTAGTTAGAGGTTAGTTGGCTTCAAATTCTTCACTACCACAAGTTATTTGCAATGAATATGAATCTGCTCATCTACTCGTATCCTTATGGCCCCATATAATAAGTTATTTGGGAATTTCTGGACTATAGGGCATCAGTAACAGTAACTTTGACTATATAATTCTAGGTTTCTCCAGAATAGCTGTACCAGTTTACACTCCCACCAGCAGAACATAAGAATTCCTGGATCCTCACACCCATACCAACACTTGGCATTATCTAGCTGTCTAAATTTTGCCAGTTTAATAGTTTAATTTGCACTTCTGATTATAATATTTTGTTTCTTTGTGTGATTATCTGGTTAATAACTGTCTCCCATAAAATTCTATACATATTCCATGAGGGCAAACATCTTATCTGGTTTTGCTCACTCTTATTTCCAGTGCCTAGCGTAAGCCTTGCACGTAGTAAGTGTCCCATAAATATTAGTAGGACAAATAGGCAGATATGTGAGCACCTCTGTATTAGTCATACAAAAACATTCATTTTTTATTGATAGGTTTGAACTGGTGACTTGAGTTGAGAAAAGGGAACCTGTTTTGAGTAGCAGGATTCCTAACCTCAGGAGGACTTATACTTTGGGAAAGAGGGCAAAAGTATTCATGTATTCCACTTATTCAAAAAATATTTCAGCATTTATGCTATGTTGCAGGCATTATGCACAATGGTGAGCAAGACAGCTACAGTCCTACCCTCAGGGAGCCCACAGTGTGATAGAGATGTCAACTAGTTGGGCAAAATATTGTCATACAGTGAGAGGAATCGTTTGATTGGGTAAGTATCAGATACTCTGGAGGCTCTTAGTAGGTGTCCCCTAACATAATCTATTGGGAGTTAGGGAAGACAAGTACAGTGAAAATACAAGATGAATCCTTATGTATGCCCAGCAAATTTCCCTGGCAGTAGGATGTTAAAAAAAAAACTCAGGGACTCATAGAAGAGAACAGTAATATTCTAGCAGTGTTATACAAACAAGCTTAGATGTGTCTTCAAGATGTTCTGCAAATAGTGGAGTGATTTAAAGGAATTTAAGATAATTATACTTAAATCCCCTTTCTCCAATTGTTCTATTTTTGACTCCTAGAGAGGAATTGCTGGAGTGGTTCTCTTTCACTTTATTAGCTGTAAAATAAACATCTCCAGATGCTCAGAAATGTAAAGGCTACCATGCTTCTTTGGCCAATGGTTGATATGATTAGTAATGAATACAAAATCTTCAGTAAACCATAACTGATCTTTTGCCATTTTGAAAGTTTAACTGTTTGGGGAAAGTTTTGGATTCCTGCGAAAAGCAGATTTGAAATTTAATGGCTTGAATTTGCTTATTGAGCACTCCCTCATCCCCACCACTTATATACACACCCTGAAGAGTTTCACTAAGTATTATCATGGATTTAAAAATCTACATAAAGTCCATAAAAATCTATAGTTTCCAAACAACAACAATTACTTCAGCTATCCGTGCTTATTCTTCCTACTCTTTCTGCATCATTTATTTTCATCTCTGCCTTCCTATTTTTTTCCTTTTTCCCCCACTAACAATGTTAGGAGCAAAGACTGATATTTATTTATTTATGTTTCATTTTATGATTGGAAGAAAGCCGCAGGCATCTGGTCCACACCCCACATTGTTAGAGACAGAACTTGGGTCCAGAAGGTTAACCAACCTGTTTACAGTCTCATTGCCTGTGTTTATTCTCAGTGGTGGTGGGGAGGTGACGGGGAGAATCAGGATAAATAGCAAAGAACAGTTCTAGGTAAGGTAACAAGTGTTAGGAAAACTACTAGCACAGAAAATTAAAAGCAACAACAAAGAGCACATAGATGGCAGTGTTCCATCAACCCTCTATATTGTCTTGCTTATCTTTGAGGACTGCCATAGAATAAATAGTTCTTGAGCCCTACTACACTTAGGACACTGTTGTGCGCATGGCTAAGCGCTGATGTCTTCCCTGGTCTGAGGGTTATTCTCTGTCTTCTCCGTTCCTGTCCCATACCATTCTTTGCCCTTCTCTGTCCTGCTCTGTGATCTTGGAGGAGGATCCCCATGGACTGCATCACCAGACTTCCTTACCACCACACCTTTAGTTGAGCTCAATCAACAGAGGCACAGGCATGAGATAGGACAAAAGGAAAACAGGTAGAAGTATTTCTTCCCACCCCTTCCTTCTCAGACAGCAGCTGAGATCTTCTATGACTATAGCACCATTGTGCACCCCCTTCCCTCCTCTATGTGACAGCTTACAAGGGGCTCTGTTTTTTCCTGTGTTCTCCTCAGGCTTTCAGATGGTAAAGGCTTCCTGCTGTGCTAGTCTCTGTGTGCCTCAACACCTCTTATTTGTTCTTTTTTTTTTTAATTTTTTTAGTGTTTATTGATCATTCTTGGGTGTTTCTCGGAGAGGGGGATTTGGCAGGGACATAGGACAATAGTGGAGAGAAGGTCAGCAGATAAACATGTGAACAAAGTTCTCTGGTTTTCCTAGGCAGAGGACCCTGCGGCCTTCCGCAGTGTTTGTGACCCTGGGTACTTGAGATTAGGGAGTGGTGATGACTCTTAACTAGCATGCTGCCTTCAAGCATCTGTTTAACAAAGCACATCTTGCACCGCCCTTAATCCATTTAACCCTGAGTGGGCACAGCACATGTTTCAGAGAGCAGGGGGCTGGGGGTAAGGTTATAGATTAACAGCATCCCAAGGCAGAAGAATTTTTCTTAGTACAGAACAAAATGGTGTCTCCTATGTCAACTTCTTTCTACACAGACACAGTAACAATCTGATCTCTCTTTCTTTTCCCCACATTTCCCCCTTTTCTTTTCGACAAAACCGCCATCGTCATCATGGTCCGTTCTCAATGAGCTGTTGGGTACACATCCCAGACGGGGTGGCGGCCGGGCAGAGGGGCCCCTCACTTCCCAGACGTGGCAGCCTGGCAGAGGGGCCCCCCCACCCCCCAGAAGGGGTGGCCGGGCGGGGGCGACCCCCACCTCCCAGACCGGGCAGCTGCCGGGCAGGGGCACTCCCCACCTCCCAGACCAGGCGGCCAGGCGGAGACGCTCCTCACTTCCCAGACGGGGCGGCTGCTGGGTGGAGGGGCTCCTCACTTCTCAGACGAGGTGGCTGGGCAGAGGCGCTCCTCACTTCCCAGACTGGGTGGTGGCCAGGCAGAGGCGCTCCTCACCTCCCAGACGGGGTGGCGGCCGGGTAGAGGTGCTCCTCACCTCCCAGACGGGGTGGCCGGGCAGAGGCTCTCCTCACATCCCAGACGGGGCGGCCGGGCAGAGGCACTCCCCACATCCCAGATGATGGGCGGCCAGGCAGAGACGCTCCTCACTTCCTAGACCGGATGACGGCCGGGAAGATGCGCTCCTCACTTCCCAGACTGGGCCGCCGGGCAGAGGGGCTCCTCACATCCCAGACGATGGGTCGCCAGGCAGAGACGCTCCTCACTTCCTAAACGGGGTGGCGGCCGGGCAGAGGCTGCAATCTCAGCACTTTGGGAGGCCAAGGCAGGCGGCTGGGAGGTGGAGGTTGTAGCAGCCGAGATCACGCCACTGCACTCCAGCCTGGGCAACATTGAGCACTGAGTGAGCGAGACTCCGTCTGCAATCCCGGCACCTCAGGAGGCTGAGGGGGGCAGATCACTCGAGGTCAGGAGCTGGAGACCAGCCCGGCCAACACGGCGAAACCCCATCTCCACCAAAAAATACAAAAAGCAGTCAGGCATAGCGGCGCGTGCCTGCAATCCCAGGCACTCTGCAGGCTGAGGCAGGAGAATCAGGCAGGGAGGTTGCAGTGAGCCGAGATCGCGGCAGCACAGTCTAGCCTCGGCAACAGAGGGAGACCGTGGAAAGCGGGAGATGGAGAGGAGGGAGAGGGGAAGACCGTGGAAAGCGGGAGACGGAGACAAGGGAGAGGGAGAGAGAGAGGGAGCCTCTTATTTGTTCTTATAACCCAGTTGTGGTCTCTTTAAGTTTCTTCATTTGAACTTTCTGAGTTGAATTCTGTTTTCTATTGGGATCCAAACTGATAGGATGATTCCTCTATCTTACAGTACTTTCATTGATAGTACTAGATGTAGAACAGTACTATAGAAATTTAGAGAATGAAGAACAACAATCTTGATCTTACAACCTCATTGCAGAAATGGGAAAGACATAAATACACACACAGGGATGTTAAGTCCCCAAACCCAATAAACAAGAGAAGAATCAACCCCATATGTACAGAGACAGGTGCAAGATGCACACAAGTAGGAAAGTGGGGAAGATAAACATGTTTCTCTGAGCCTCTGTTCCGACCACAGTGTGATTCACAAGTGCCTGCTTGTGCTGTGAGCTCTCCCATAGGGCAAGATCATCATAACACAATGTCACCCCAGGGAGTGCCCACACTTTAGCTTGCTTGTTGCTGGGGAAAAGACTTGCTGCTTTGTGTTTCATTTGATGAAGGTAATGCTTCCTTATCGGAAATTCATTCCATTCTAAGGTACTTTATGTTTTCCTGTTTCTCCAAAGTCTGTCATTTCCTACATGGTGTATATCTGTTTCCCTTTGTCATGGTTTAGAGGAAATACCACATTTCATGAAGATTTCATTTATGAGAAGGAAAAATAGCAGTTTTAATACTGTAAGTATTTTGTTGTTGTTGTTTTCTGAAGCAACGTAGTGAATCTCATGCATGATGGGCCAATGCTCCTCTCTCTGTGACTTCCTGGGTATGTGCCCATGAACTGGGTGATGAGCCTCTTTGTAGACAGATATTGTTCTTTCATTTTGTCTTTATACAGTGGGGTGTATATCTTCAGCCACTCGTAGCTTAGTGCATTTTCAGTCTTGTTTTAGCCACTGGGCTAAACTGAAGCACAAAGGGCTCTTCATAATATCTTCCCATTATGGATTTGGGGCAGGGGGGCCTTACAAACACTTTTCTGTGGCTGTGTTTTGGATGGGCCCAGAAAAGCTCATTTCAGTGGTGTCCAGGGATACGTTGTTAGCAATCACTCAAGAAAGCCCACAGGGCAAAAGCTCTTGTAAAGCATTGGGATTTTACTTCTCTTAAATTCTTCAGGTAATATAAATGAGGAGAAAACTCTGGGAAGCCCCAAAGGAGGGCCTCTTGTGTTACTGTAATATACACAAATTTAATTTAACTGCACTTCAGAATTCATTTATTCATTCACTTAACAAAAATATATTAGGCACTTACTATGTGCCTGACACTAAGCAGGGTATGAACAACATTTAAAGTCAAAAAGGAATGGCCTTGGCCTTGGTCCTCAAGAAGTTTATAGCCCTGTGGCTTATCTGTTCACTACCATTTAAAGGCAACCCCAGAAGACAAATAACCTTCTTGGACTTATTTCTTAAGTTGTTCCACTTGTTTTATCACAGGCTATAAAAAGTGGTATTGTACATTGCAATTTTATCTTCTTTATTTTATTTAAACATTACAACTACTCTGTGAAGTCAATCCAGTTAGTATAACATCCTCCATTTTAAAAGTTAGGACTGAGATACTATGTAAGCCCAAAGATTTACCCTGCAGTCACAGTTGAGAGAAGTCAGGCCCTGAACCTCACTTGAGAAAAGCCTTTGCTTTCTCCACTTTACCACTGTCTTGTACCTGGCCTCTGTTACTATTTTCTCGATGTGTTAATCTTGTTCGTCACCTAGAAGACTTTAAGCTGCTAAAGGCTCAGTGTCATATATTCTTTGAACTACTCAAAACATTTAACACAATGTTAAGCATATTGTTAATCCATATGGATTGGGTATATTGATTTAGCAAAATTTAAGTTAAACTTTGAGATATGATTGAGAGAACTGACAAGGTAGTTCAAGCTCACCTCTCCAGGACCTACATATTTAAAACAGCATTGGCATTGACTTCTTCCTTTCCAAATGACATTCTTCTGGATGGGTTTAATTTACTGTGGGTTAGGATAATTGGGAGAGGATGAGACCACTACCTGGGAGAGTTAATGGCTGAAGATATTACTCATATTCTTCATTGGAATTTAATGCATGAGTAATTCTCGAGTGGCTTAACCAGGCCCTAGATTTCACTGGGGAGATTATGATTTTAATTTAACATATCCTGCCATACAGTGTGTGAAATATGCAGCCAGCAGCGATCGCTATGAGATGAAAGCCCAGTTGTGTTTATTTTAAGAGACTTGTGGTTCTTTGCCAAAGCCAACATTCCTGGGCAGTGAATAGACTGAGTGAATCATTCAAAGTAGGTGAGAGGTCACAAGCCTGAAAAAAAAAAGAAGAAGAAAGCTGAAAGCTTTTCCTGTCAAATGGCAACCTTTGAAAAGGCATTTATAAAGCAAAATCTATTATGGAAATAGGTCTTTTCAAGATGAACCTTCTGCCTGTAAATCCTAAAGACCTCTTCTGTAGCTCCAGATAATTAGCCCTGTTGTTGTTCACCTTTCCTGGAAATCAGGGCAGAGAAATACTCTAGTTCCTATCTCTGGCTCTGGACAATGCCCTCATTAGAGAATAGAACAGTATCCATGTTCTTTTTTTTTTTTGAGATGGAGTCTTGCTCTGTCGCCCAGGCTGGAGTGCAGTGGCACGATCTCGGCTCACTGCAAGCTCTGCCTTCCAGGTTCACGCCATTCTCCTGCCTCAGCCTCCCGAGTAGCTGGGACTACAGGCACTTGCCACCACACCCGGCTAATTTTTTTTTTTTTTTTTTTGTATTTTTAGTAGACACGGGGTTTCACTGTGTTAGCCAGGATGGTCTTGATCTCCTGACCTCATGATCCGCCTGCCTCGGCCTCCCAAAGTGCTGAGATTACAGGCGTGAGCCACTGCGCCCGGCCAGTATCCATGTTCTTGAGGGCAGTGTAGACACTTTATTTGTGAGAAGCAGGCTGGCATACTGCCCATGACTTTAATGAGTGTCAGACAAATCTTCGTCACCAACACTGGATTCCTTATGTATCAAGCATTATGGAATATCAACAAGGGCCAGGCATGACATTAAAGGCTCAGGATATGACAACTATTTATTAAGCACTTACTGTGTAGCAGGCATCTATTTAATCCTCTCCCATCCAATAATTTGGGTATTCTAAATTTCCACTTAACAGATGAGGAAACTGAAGTTTGTGGAAGTGAAGTCACGTAGTTGGTTAGTGATCAAGATAAGATTCAATACTGAGAAGGAAGAAAAGAACCCTTTCTATTACCACCAACTAAAATAGTGGAATAAAAAAGAGTATGCAGTTCATTCTCTGACTATATGAAATGCAACTTCTATCTTTATATGAAAGACAAACAACGAACAAAGCAAATCCTGCCATTCACTATACTGTAGAACATCAGGATGGAATATGCCTTCTGTGAGCCCAGCCTTAAGAGAAATCAAAAGGAAACAAATCACAAAAGATACACAAAGTTGGGCCTGTGAGTGAACAGGGCCGGAAACTTGAACTCCAGTGACATGACATGCATAGCAGAAATCCATCCCAGTTATCCCTTGGGATATTCCTTGAGATGAAATGCTGGAGTTTCCAGAGGCTCCATTGAAAATACAGGGCCTCTGGAAGGGGAACTCAATAGGCTGTATCAGATTTTCCCTAAATTGTTTCCTTTGGTAATTAGTCATCATCTTATGGAGCAGGAAGAACCTGGCTGAGGGCCCAGTGGGATGAATCCCAGTGGGATAGACTGGCGCACCTCACTGAAACTGGGTATGATGGAAAGTTCTGGGGCAGGAACAATTTAGGGAAAGCAGTTCCAGGTGGAGGGCAGTCCTTGGGAAGCAGGAAGGCCCCTTCTCAGTGGTGGGGTACAAAGCTCTAGAAGGGAGTCTCAAGTAGAAAGATGGATGTTAAATTCACCAGAGCTCATTTGTGGGGGCAACAGTGAGGGTGAGCAGTTGGGGAGCATCTTTTAAAGGTTCACATCTGGGCTGTCAATTGAGTTTTGGTGGTGATAGGGTGTGGATTGTGTGTTCACGCACATGCGGGTAAAATTTTCTTTTAATGAATATTTTGTCAGAGCCTTCACTTTCCCTTTTATTACCTCTTCAGTGGATATGTTGGGGAACATATACTGGAAGAGGCTTTTAAGAGCTGTGCTTTGTGGGAATATTCTTGGCAAGCCCTGAGTGTAGACACGGCCTCAGCTGATGATTCTCCAGGGAAACCTGGGTGTTCCCTTCATTTTCAGGTGGGGGATTTGGAGACAACACAGACCTCTATATGAAGGACTGATCCATGTGTATGTTCAGGAGGGGGTTGGGGAAACATTTGGGGGTGATTTTCCTCTGGTCCCTTATGGCTTTGGTGCTACCTCCTGTCTTCCTTTGTTTCTCCCCATCTCCCTGACCACTGTCTCCCTAGCCCCCATGCCAGATTGATGGAAGTAGCATCTTTTGTGATTTATTTTCTTTTACCCTTTCCTAAAACCTAGCTGATTGAAGACACTGCCCCAGTCATTTCCAACATACTCTGCTGCCTCTTCAGCCTGTCATGGGCTCTCCTGATTCAGAGCAGAGGTGGATACTGGCAAGGGACAGGCAGCCCCTAGATGAAGGTTGAGCTGACGGTGGCTGCTTTTACATAGTTTGGAGAACAGGTGAGAGAGAGGAGGGCAGCAGTCTCTGGTACAGAGCCCTGGAGGGGACAAAGGAGCAGCAGCCACAGCACAGCCTGTTGGGAGGGAAAAGGAGAGGGGACTGTGAAGCTGAGCATCTAGCTTCTAGCCAACCTATGAACTACAGAGCTGGCTGTAATCAGCTCCATACACACTGCTTCTTCTTAGAGAACATACAAAGCAAAGCATGAATGTAAGTTGATCATATATATAATTATCAATTATGTATTTAGCATTTGTTTATGTATTTAATGAACACACATAGGATTGACTGTATCCTAGGCATTATCCTAAGGGCTTTATAAATAATAACTCATCGAATTCATCACAACTATATGAAGTAGTACTAACATTATCTTCATTTTACAGATTAGGAAATGAAGGCAAAGGTTAGCTAACTTGCTTAAGGTCACACCCTCAGTAAGTGGCAGAGCCAGATACAAACCCCCAAGAATAATGTACTTTGCTACATTACGTCTTTTGCTAGCATGTCAATGAGAAAATGAAGGAAGTGCCTAGCACTAAATATACCATGTAAAAATAATAATTGTTGTTATTATTATTATTATTAGCTAGTGCTCCACTCCTATAATACTTGCAGATGGCTTAAGCACCTGTGAAGAAACAGTTTAGCACAGTTCCAGTTCTGGAAGCCTCGGTTCAGATACTGATTCTACTACTCATTAGCTGTGAGATATTAGACAAGTTACTTAATCTCTCTATGCCTCAGTTTCTTAATATGTAACATGGAAATGATAATAGTCTTTGCCTCGTTGGTTTGTTGTGCATATTAAATAAGGTAATGTTTATACAGCACTTAGAAAAATGCCTGATACACAGTAAGTGCTCAGTAAATACTTGTTCATGTTACTACTGTTTCAACTGAATTAAATTAATTTTCATTTTTCAGAGCTTCTTTTCATTTAGTCAGTCACTTATTTCCAGAGATTTCCTGGTGATGTTGCCTCACATTTATTTGTGGAAATGCCAGTATGTTTTAAGCTTGCAGGTGAGTTACTCCATTTAATTTTGAAGTTGCTGGGGCAGGTATTGTCCCCTTGTAAAGAATGTGGAAACTGAGGCCAGAGAGATGAAATGACTAGATCAAGCCTATATAGCCAGTCATGGTAGGTTTTTGACTAATATTCCAGAGCTCTTTCCAACATATGCACACCCATACCTATCCCCCTACCCTCACACAGACACACCCTTGGTCTCCCTAATCTGGTGTCGCCTGACCTAAATTCTTGAATCTCTTGCTGTCCACATTAGTAGAGACCTATTTTCTCCATGTGCTTCTTTGGAAGATGATGAAGAAGTAACCCTCTATAGACTCTGCTCCCTCCTTCTCCCCTTTTCCCTCTATTTCACATTTACAGCTTTAGGGACTCACTAAAGCCTGCTTTCAGGGCTAAGAGCCAGACCATTTCCTATGTGGGATTTTCAGGGAATGATAAAGGTAACAGGACTAGAGACTGCTTTATCATGAATGTTATTTTTTATGTCAATGCTGAGCCCAAATCACGGACCTCACATTTAATTTTTTAGGCAGTAAGTTTGGACTAAATCCAGAGCTTGGCCTTTTACTTTCAGCACTAAGTAGAAGAGATATGAGGGCTGATGGATTGGAGAGGCCTAATTGGAGAGTGACTGGAGGGGCTGGACTTGGCCTTGTGCTGCACGGAGATCTGCCTTGAGATCCAACCAAAGACTCTGGGAGGAAAGAGAGGTTTGGGTTTTGGGGATATGCCTGTTGCTTCTAGGAGGGCAATTGGGGTTCCCCTGCATATGGTTCCAGATCAAGTTTCATCTCTTTGGCCACAGGACATTTTCTTAAGCTCCATGGCTGGGTAGTTGCTGCCTGGAGAGGAGGTGCTTGCTATAAGGGCCCCAGCACATGGAAAGTCTGCTGCATTGGTGTCACCCTGTGCTCTCCAACTAGCCCTTGGCCCCTTATGCTGCCCCCATCCCCTGCTTTCTGACCAGAGTCCTCCTCAAAATACAAATCTTCTTATATCCTCACTTGATATAAGAATAACTACTGTTGAATAACTACTGTTATTGAATAACAACAGTATAACTTGAATAACTACTGTTCTCTGGATCTAGCTTTGTGTTTTCTAACCTGGTAAGCAAATTCTCATAGGGCTTTGTGGTCGTCAATGATCATGGATTTGAATGTCACCTTCCTCATGTTAGTCAGAGTTTTCTGGAAGCAAAACCTTACCTGAAAAATTGAAGCTAATGATGGAATTTCAGGCACTGGTATAGACCCCAATGCCTTTCAAATGATTCTACCCAGAATGCTTACTCTTCTGCCCACCCATAGAACCAACTCTGAATTCCTATGTAATCAAAGACATAAGCTTTTTTATGAAAACCCTAGAGAAGTAGTACAATGTGGGGGTTGGATGTTCTCACTCATAAGTGGGAGTTGAACAATGAGAACACATGGACACAGGGAGGGGAACTTCACACACTGGGGCCTGTCAGAGGGTGGGGGCTAAGGGGAGGGAGAGCATTAGGACAAATACCTAATGCATGCGGGGCTTAAAACCTAGATGACGGGTTGATAGGTGCAGCAAACCACCATGGCACATGTATACCTATGTAACAAACCTGCACGTTCTGCACATGTGTCCCAGAACTTAAAGTAAAAAAAAAAAAACAAAAACCGAAAACCAAAACAAAACCAAAAAACACAGGTACTCACTAGGAAAAAAAAAGATTAATTATTCTTATGTAAGCTGTCTTTACGTAATAAAGCTAAATAAGTGAAGTGAATCCAGGTACTACTTAAATTTTAAGGAAACACTTTCAGAAAAAAAAATGTGGTGGTTAAGATTAAGGATCAGGGAAGTGAAATGCATCCCACCTTCATTTACGTTTTTCAACCCATTCTGTCTAGTGTGCGCCACTCCATTCTCCCTGGTCTCCCTGATTATACATTGTTTCCTTCCAGTTTCTTCAGGCTTGACCCCATGGTCAGTGACGGGGACTTGGCACAGGTAGGGAACAATCTCTCTGTGTAGCTTACTAGCAGGCTTCATTGCCTGTGAAGGTGCTCAGTCATAGCCCATGCAGCAACTCTGCATGGTTAGTCTGCTGCTGAAAGGATGCCTGCTTCTGCATCACGATAGAATTTAGTTGTGGTTAAAGTTCCCCCCAGTCTTGAGATTCTGTGAACCTTCCTGCCTCCCACCTCTCACCTTCACCAATGACCGGCCCTCCTGAGTGAGGCTGACAATGGAATGTGAGAGGCAGATGCTGAAGTTCCCTCACCCTTCTCTTAAGCACTGTCTGTGGAGATGAGAGGAAGTTCATGATGGAAAGTCACCTCAGCAGTGAGTGGTTTGGGAGTAGTAAGTAGTATTCGTTTCAAATGCCAACCTTAATTTGAAAAGGTAGCCTCATAATGAATGTCACTGTGCATGGGAGTGTTCTCAGGGATGACCCCATTTTTCTGGGATGACAGGTGGGAAGAGCCACCCAGGACTTAACAATGACGCTTCTGTGTGACAGACTGGACAGAAATCAAGCATTCTCCTGAGGCCATGACTTTTATGTTTGTCTCATGAAGTCTGAGAGAGGCGGTAGATTGGAAGAGGGGGAGTTACATGCCACAAGCAACAGGGGACAATTTGTTCAGCGATCAGGGAGAATGGAGTGGCAATAAATCCTTGCCTGAATGCTGCGGACAGGAAAACCATCCCCAGATGGCAGCGTAAACATTCCATTATGCATCAGATGCTTGGCAGAGGACATTTGGGTCCTTGCTTTCTTCCCCAGGCATCAGAACCTTCCCTCTGAGGTCCCACAGACAGAAGATAAGGCCAGATGCCAGGCCCCAAAGAACAGGCAATGAAGCATAGTAAAAAATGGGGGCACTAGGTGAGGATTTTAGGTCTAGTCCACTGTTTACCAACTGTGTGACCTTGGGCTGGTCTTTCAATCTCTCTGAGCCTTTCTGTCTTCATCTGAAAGATTATGATATGATTTCTACTTTGTAGGGATACAGTGAGGGCTAGATGAGCATCATAGGTTGTGTTCTGCAGAAGTAGAGCTTGCAGTGATAATTCTGTGCCAATGATTTATTAAGAACGTACCCCCAGGGGAGATCAGTAAGGCAGTGGGGGAAGTAAGACAGGGGTGAGAAAGAAGCTAAGCAAGTCTCAGCTTCAGCTTGATCCTGCAGGAGAGCTCAACAGGGTACATTATACACTCAATTAACTCAACTTGGAGGGTGTTGGCTTTCCTATTCTAGTCAGTTACCAGCCAAAAGCCTGAAGGTAAGGGGTGGTGGTGAATGTAAACTCCCAGGCATTTCCAGTTCTCCGTATCTGAGGGATGGCTCCAGGTTTGGTGTGGGCTGTTAGAAGCCAAAGGACACTGAAGCTGGGAGAGGAGTTCATAGAAAAAAAATATATAAGGAATAAAAAGATCTGGACCAGAAACTAAAAATTACAGTATCTTCTACAATGAAAAAAATATTTGTATTGGTCAGGGATTCATCATGGATTACCCAAATCACATGGATCTGCTTTCAACCAGGAACAGAGTACCAGCTCATGCCTCTAGACCTCCATAAGAGAGTAAAATCTTCAACTATCTGTAAGTGATCTCATATTGAAAGCCTGGACAAAAAAAAAGACCATTTAGGGAAGGCTGTCTAAGGGAAAAGCCATTTCTTTCTTCCAGTAAGCACACTGTACTCTGTCCTGGAATGAGACAGAGAATAGACATACTGAATGGTCCATATTAATCCCTTTCAGAATCGCCTTCACTGTGTGGTGCTTCATACTATGAAAGACCAGCAACGAAAGACATCTAGAAACACATCGTATTAAGAAACATTAGGTTTGTTGAGCTAGTTGCCACAAAAGAGAGAATACGGAGGAATCCTAAGGCCCTTGGAAAGAGGGAGCAGGCAGGGGCCCCTCATTGGGATTAGGCTTACTCCAAAAGATTCTCAGGAGGAATTAGGAAGCAGGGACCAATTATGGATTGGACGCTCTCAAGAAGCAGGGGCAATTTTGTGTTTGGGCATCTCAATAGTTTTTATACAGAACAAATAAGGCTGGAGCTGTCACAGGTAAGGGAACAGCAGTCACTCATGTTATTCAGAGAAGGAGAACATTTAGTTATTTTTGTGATTACTGGGTGGCTTTATCTTTATCTTGTTCCAAATATGATCATGGAATGGTCTTGTCCCAGCACTGTTTATGTTAGTTGAGAACATCATGGTCTGGCTGCCAGCAGGACCATTTCTCACTCTCTCTGGTTGTCGGCAGGGATGTATTTTATTTCCTTCCTCAATGGCATATACTTTTTTCTCATCAAAGTTAAAAGAAACAGCCCTGCTAGTTCTACAGCAGCAGTACAAATTCTAAGGAGCATGCTAGCCCTTGTGCCACCTGGAATATGGCACAAACTATCCCACAGGAATTTCATTCAAAATTTAATACCAAGAAAAAATATCTACTTAAGGAATGATAGTCTTTCTTCTTCATGATAGCAAGGTCTAGGCAACACATCCTACTTTTTTCTTCTTCGTCTGCCTTTTAGGATGCCCAGAGCCATATTTGAAGCTCCTTTGACCTTTTTGGTTTGCACATATGCAGTCAATTTTCTCCCTGATATTAATTTTCTATTTCTATTTGGCTATTTTTTTGTTGTTGGCTTCTTCAGATCAAATTGGCGAAGGAATGAATACATTCTGCATTAAGCCATGTTGCACAGCTTGAAGCGAACACAAAATTAGATCGTGCATTAGTTCCCAGTTATTTTATGAATGTAACGGGCCTCTCATAATTTAAGAGGAGAGCATCTATCTTTTCTTTCTTCAATTTCCTTCCTTCCCATAACATAGCACAAAGAAATGTTAAATAGATGTTATTTGGAAACTTTGTTTTTGATGGAAGATAGTTTGGGGATTCTTGCAGGCAGACAGTAGAGGTCACCATGGAGCTGTGCATGATGGAGCGGCCTCTCGTGGACCTGGTAATTTAGCTGGATCGGTCTGAAATTGCATGAGGTTTAATCATTCAATTCAGATGAGTATACTTTTTGCTCTGGTCATTCAACAGACAGCACTTTGTGATGGTTGCCTTCATGTCACTTTGCTAATACAGTTGTTTGGAGGAGAGAAAGCAGCTTTTATATATTGTTTATTGAAAAAAAAATCCATCTTAAGCACTAAGGAACTCTGGGAAAAATGGTTACAAAATGTGTTTACTTAAATATTGTGAAATGAGGATGGAAATTCGCAGTGCAGGGTATTTGTCATCTGCTCATGACTAGCAGATGGCCGCCTCCTCCTCATCCTCCTTTGCGAGCCGAATGACTCACATCTTACAGGGTGTGCAAAATGAAATTTCGAAACTCTCCAGAGTAGAGGTGGCAGTGCCATAACTCCATGCAGGAGGAGTGTGCCAGCCAGATTACTTTGCCAGCCAGCATGCTGCCAAAACTTCACAAAATGTCTCTCATTGGAAAAAAAAATGCGTTTGGATGTCTCTCCACACATGTTCAATCCACCATCTCTGAAAGGATACAGGGTATATTTCAGGCTGTGGGGAAGCCTGTGTGGGTGAAAGGGAGCAGGTGGTCTGCCGGCCCGGAGCTGGGTAGTAATCATTTCTACCAAGGTGAATCACAGAAGATGGGCTCACCTGTTTTGGCTTGTCAGCCCTAGAATGTTTGCAGGTCTGCCTCCAGCCATCAACAGAGCTGTCATATGCTCTAATAAATAAGAGACTAAATACAGTTTAAAGAGATACAAGTCATTTACGTTCAAAGTTTTTCTTTTTCTCTTTTGTTTAATTAAAAGAAACTCCAGATCTGCTACACCAAAAAATAAAGGCTGTATTACAGGCAATTGTACTTGTTTTAAAAATAGAGCCCTGCCAGTCAGGTGGACTAACAGATAACTTGATTTTTAGCTGCAGATTCTACTTTCCTTCATCTGATAGCTAGTCACCAAAGATTTCTCCCTCATCTCCACCCCCCACCAATGAACTGCACCTCCCAATATTTACACCTTTGTGTAGTATCCTCCTTTTGAAGTCAAAAGAAGTCTTTGAGCTTTCACCTGGGTCTCTTGGAACACGTGCTCTGGAGGAAGCCCACTGCCATGTAGGAAGTCTGACTACCCTGAGACCTCTATGTTTTGAGGGAGCCACATGTCACATGAAGAGACTGCATGGAGAGAGAAATTCCTGGCAAGCCCGGAGGTGTTTCAGGCTGTTGAACAAGATGTGACTAAAGAAGCCATCTTCAACATCCAGCCTAGTTGAGTCTTCTGATGACTCCAGCCTCCATCTACTGCAACCACCTGAGAGAACCCAAGAACTACCTAGCTGAGCCCAGTCAACCCATACAACCATGACAGATAGTAATACAGACGGTCCCTGACTTATGGTGGTTTGACTCATGATTTTTCAACTTTAAGATAGGACAAAATCATTCACATTCAGTATGCTCTTTGACTTATCTTGGGGCTAAGTCTGAATAAACCCATCATAAGTTTAAAATATTACAAGTCAAAACTACATTTTCAACTTATAATGGGTTTATCCAGATGTAGCCCCATGGTAAGTCAAGAAGCATCTGTAAATTATTTTAAGCCACTATGACATTTTCCCCAAAACATAGATAACCTAAACACTGTGACACTTTATACACACACACACACACACACACACACGAGAGAGAGAGAGAGACAGCGAGAGAGAGATCAAGTGGCTAAACAATAACTGATTGGCAGATTATGTTAAAACTTAGTAGTTGGAAGCACTTTTGTTGTGGCTTGAACCTCAAATATTTTCCAGGGGACCTTAGACTCTAGTGATATGATGAACAGAAACTCGTGAGTATATATAACACAGTGAATTTAAAAAATGCTCTTTGGTGCTGCATGAGATGGGGGCATACTCTATGAAGCTAAGGAGTAGCAGAGAACCTGGAAGTAATTAAATACAGCAGTACACTTGTCAGCCGTGGGGCCTCCATTCTTTGTTTATGTTGAGTACCTAGCCATCTGAAACATGTAGGTAACTGGAAGATGAGAAAAAAGGTCCTGACAAGTTATTTAGAGTAATGAAGAGAGAATGCTATCAAAAAAGATTAAAGGTTCTGTATTAGGAGAGCCTAGCTGAACAATGGTTAAGGAATGGCAGCATGCAAGAATGTTAGTGCCAAAGAGAAAGACACATATTAGTCATTTGTAGGATTGGGTTACAGCCAATGAGAGAGGGAGAAGAAGGGGCACAGAGAGCAAGGGAGTCAAGAGGAACAGACCTAGGATGTATAAATGGTAGCATTTTTAGGTTAAAATCTTTCCAGTCAACCCCAACCGTTACATTGAAACAAGCAAAGTTTGGTGTAGCAGAAAGGGTACCAAAACACAAATTGGAAGGTCTTTGTTCAGCTACTAACAGGTAGTATAAACCTGGCAAGTCACTTATCCTCTCCAGGTCTCAAGAAGACATATCATAACTTATAAAGGATTTTACAAAGGCAAAATATTATTGTGAATTATAAGAAAATTAGTTGTACTTTATGAAATCTAAACTTCCTTTCAGCTGTAAAATCTTGTGATCCTAAACCATGAAAACACAAGACAGTTTTAAATTCTAAAAATTAGATAACTAGGCTTGTAAACTGAAGTATGTATAAAATCTGTTATTGAAATTAGGTAATACGTATAGAAAAAAATTTAGGAAAGGGCAAGGATCTTTGTTTTATTTCCTGATATATCCCAAGCATTTTGAACAATGCCAACACATGGCAGGCACTAATAAAAATACTTGTAGACTACATTAATAAGCAATTCCTGAAAAACCTAGGGAAAAAGTGACCTAAAAAATAGTCATATCCACTATGTCTGTCCTTATCTTTTGTTTTTACAAGTTTTTCTCAGTTCTATTGCTTTGGCAGACACTGATAGCCAAATTTCTAAACAATACTTAGTCTTGCTTCTCTTTCTCATTTTAAAGATAAATAAGGAAGCATATATTTTTCCCGATTAATGTTAATTCCTTAACTTATGATTTTTTATTTAAACGTTTTTAAAGAAAAAATTCAAACACATAAAGTAAATAGAATATCCCTTATCCAGATTCCGTAATTATCCACATTCTACAACTTTAGTTTCATTTATACTTCCACTACTTCTTACTCCCACTGGACTATATGTGATTGTGTTTTAAAGTAGATTTCCCCCCATCTAATAAAACAGAAGCTATTAACTGTTTAGTATTCTGCTTATCTTATCCTAGTGTACTCATTCGTGGTGTTTCAATTTCCCAATTTTTCAGTACATTACAAAGTTGCAAAGAACATCCCCAGGGAGCTATTTTTTCTGACTCTGGATTAAGTAACATTGCAATAATTTTAGAAAGGCTCTCTCTTAATGATTCCTTTGTATCTAGGGTTTCATAGCTCTTCTCTTTAGAAAGGGATTCACATCAGTCAGGGTTCTTGGTTGCAAACATCAGAACTTACTATGGTTGGTTAGGCAGAAAATATATCTAACATATATTATTAGATGTCTCAATAGAACCTCTTGGAGGAACAGACCAGCCTCAAAGATATATGGGAAGGCACAACACCAAAATGATGCTGCAGGATGGGTCCAGAAAGGATGCCACCATTGTGACCACTGGGCACAGACACCACAAATTGTCCCATTGATCCTGGACATGGATGCTGAACTGCTGCCATCACTGCCCCTGAAAGTCATTGCTTCTGCCATCATTTTCTTTAGAGACTGGTGAGACTCCACAGAGTTTAGAGACTCCACAGTGTCTGTTTCCTCATATTTGTCTCTTTTAAACTCATGTGAGTGCACCTCATTGGCTGAGTCTAATACAAATATTTACACCTTAGCTTCAAGAAAGGCTGGGAAAGTGAGTTTGGGACTCCTGTGTTGGGAAAGCAAAGCTCATAAGGTGAGCCATTCCTGAAACTCAGGTGTTCCAAAGGTCTGGATGGCTGCAAATTATGACATGTGTTTATTAACATATCTTTAAATCTAAAATGATCTTTGAAGGAATTCTTAGACTGTATGAAAGGGAAAACACAGCTGACATTTTTACCTCCATACTATGAACAATTTGTTCATTTCTTCTAAGGTTAAAAAAATTGCAATTCTTTTTTTTTTTTTTTTTTTTTAGATGGAGTTTCACTCTCGTCGCCCAGGCTGGAGTACAATGGCACGATCTCGGCTCACTGCAACCTCCACCTCCCCAGTTCGAGTGATTCTCCTACCTCAGCCTCCCAAGTAGCTGGGATTACAGGTGCACGCCACCCCGCCCAGCTAATTTTTGTATTTTTAGTAGAGACCGGGTTTCACCATGTTGGCCAAGATGTTCTCGATCTCCTAACCTTGTGATCTGCCCGCCTCAGCCTCCCAAAGTGCTGGAATTACAGGCATGAGCCACCATGCTTGGCCAAAAATTGCAATTCTTTTAGTTTTGTTGTTGTTCACCTATACTATTTTACCTTGCTTTAATATCTTTTATCTTCTAGATCCTCTCTAAAACCTTCAAACCTCTCAATCATCTTAGAAGTCTTCCCCATGTAATAGCATTCCCTCTTCTTCTCAGCCTCCCCTGGTCTACCACCTTGTAGTTTTTCCTTTTCTTTTTTCTTTTTTGTATTTTACTTTAAGTTCTGGGATGCATGTGCAGAACGTGCAGGTTTGTTACATAGGTATGCATGTGCCATGGTGGTTTGCTGCGCCTATCAACCGGTCATCTAGGTTTTAAGCCCCGCATGCATTAGATATTTGTCCTAATGCTCTCCCTCCCCTTGCCCTGCCACCCCAGCCCCCGACAGGCCCCGGCATGTGATGTTCCCCTACCTGTGTCCATGTGTTCTCATTGTTCAACTCCCACTTATGAGTGAGAACATGCATACTACCTTAAAGTTTTTCTAAAATAGTTTTATTCTAAGCCATTCTTTGATGCAATATTTTCTTTGCTCTACAATTTTCTCTCATTTAAAATATATTTTTCTAAGGCATATATGCTTCCCTTGATAAAGAAGGATGCATCTCAGATGCTACAAAAAGATGATGTTAACTGATATACGCTAACTCACTCTACGGTAGTTTTACAATTGTGGGCATGTCGAGATATTTTTACTAAGTTAGCATAGTGAACCATCTACTTTCTATTAAAAAAGAAGGAAAAAAAACACACTAAGGAGATAAGACATTCACTCTTGTAGACTTATGAAAATATTGCAGAACATTTGTAATTTATAACAAACCTCTTTAGTTTGCCCTACACTATGCCTTATGTCCCTTTATGCTGCTTACTGAATGAATACGCTCACTCTTTCAAATGAAATTTGGATAATAATTTTAATTTCAAATGATAGACAAAGATCACTTTACCATATGTGAAAAAATATGGAAATGTGTTTATTACACATTATCAGGAGCAATAAAATAAATATACCAAAAGGTCACTCTAGAAAATGATTTTGCGAATAAAATAGCATGGCAGGCTTCCCCTGAGAGATATAAAGCATGAAACCACCACGAAAAGATTTATCTCTCAGTTGATTTTCTTCTCTGTATCACTAAAATACCAAACTCAGCTACTTACATAATAATCAGTGTAACAGTCATTTTTAAATGTTTGAATTATCCTCTACTTCCCTTAAGAAATATAATTTAATAGGCAATTCAGTGAAAATATACTATTGAAATGTTTGGACTAAAATCAGCCATGAGCTAAAGTCTGTTTTATACTGTTCAGATTTTTTGGGGGGAGGGGGTGGGGTCTTTGTTTTTCATCAGTGAATGCAAATGAAACATTTAGGAGACAGAGGTCAAACGGAATGTCAATGTGAAATATGAATAAGACCAACTTTATTCTGACTAGTAAGCTTCTGAACTTTACTAAAACAGTTTCGTGATAGTAAAGGATTTGAATATTTCACATTTTTTATTGCTAGTTTGAGAAAAATTATTAAAACATAATGCCTTTCCATCAAAATGTTACACTGAAAAGGCTTATTCTGAAACAAACAAAAAATGAGATTTACAATCTCCAATAGACAGCGAGGGAGGTAAAAGAAAAAAAAAAGCAAGAAGAATTTAAAATAAAGATACAGTTTGTATTAGTTTTGTATTGTTGTGGAACAAATTGCCACAAATTTAGCAGCTTAAAACAATACTTATTTATTATATTACAGCTTCCATAAGTCAGGATTCCAGTCACAGCTTAGCTGGATCCTCTCAGAAGGCTACGATCAAGGTGTCAGCCAGACTGAGTTCTCATCAGAGGCTCGACTAGGAGAGGATCTGCTTCCAAGTTCCCTCAGGTTGTTGGAAGGATTCATTTTCTTGTGGCTAAGCTCACAGGAGCTTTCTTCTTCAAGGGCATCAGGAGAGTGGAGAGCAAGTCTACTCAAAGACTTCTATACAAATCACAAGGTAATCACATGAGGGACATACCATCATCTTTGCCATATTCTGTTGGTTACAAACAAGTCACCAGTTCCACCTGCACTCAAGGGCAGGAGATTATACAGGGTGAACATGGGGGCCATCCTAGAATTCTGCCCACTTTACAGTTGAAACAGTATTTTTTAAAATGCCAATGAAATCCAAGATAGACAGTTTATCTTGGATAAACTTTTAGCACCTTTTGATTAACATACCTGTTGGACTTCACAACTGTAAGGTTAGTAAGCACAAGATTCCCCAGTATTTCAAGGATTTAAAGGGAACATGGTAAAAAGGTACTCTTTGCTATGCAAAATCTAGCCATCTAGCATTGCTGTGGCCCTGGCCAGTTTGCAGCTCTGGCCAAAAGAGGGCTGCTGAGTCCAGCCCTGTCCACAGTGTATACGGGCACACCTGAATACATCATGCACAGCAATCCTGTTTGTGGCACCACTGATGAATTACCCCTACTCAAGTGAACAGGCATTGAGACCCTAAGGGGACCACAGGGTCTGGTTCATTCACCACAAACACAGTCTTCCTTGAATGTTAGCAATGAGTTTAGTCATCTCATTAGGAGACTTGAACAGAAGTGAAGGTAAACACTCTTCATGTCAGAAAAAAATATAATGTGGTAGGTAGTAAGATATGTAAACAAAGGACTACAGTTCTCTGCCTTTTGAAAGCATACCTGTGCTACTTGTCTGAAGTAAAAAAAAAAAAAACAACTGTGCATTATTCTGTATGAAGCATCTTTTGCATGTGTTCACGTGTATAGACAGGATTATGGGTTATGATGTAGGAATTGAAGATAAACTACATTTTATATTTTTTCATATTGTGGAAAGAAGAAATAAACTATACTCCTGTGTTAGCTGGATTCTCTGAGAAGCAGATGCTGAAATTGAATTAGAAGGGCAAAAGGTATATTGGGAAGTCACACCTGTGAGGATGCAGGATTTGGCAAAGAATGTTGTGTCTGCACAACTCTACGTGACCCACAAAAGTCATACATCTGGCCTTTAATTTTTTAAAAGAATCAAGAAGCTCTATGGTTTTATAGTATCTGGCTCTTGTTTATAATGATTAGAACTATCTCACAGAACCTCAGGGACTTAGGCAAATTCTCAGAGGTTGTCTATGCCAACCCTTCATTGTTAGACAGGGATGCATCAAATCACCCTGAGTGTGGGGAACATTTCCACCTTTGCGAAGGCCCAGGTAACTGGTTTTACAAAATCCTTTGTTCAGCTGTTTCACTAAGAGGTTGTAGACATTGGAGTCTTTCTAACTAAATCACGTCTACTCCAGATTAAGAGTAGGATAGTATTCTCTGGTGGCTCCTTTCTTTTTGCTAGTCCCTCACATTTTGGGGTTCACTAATATCTTCTTCTCTTCTTTCTTACGAGTCTTCCCAAGAACTCATTCACTGCCATGGCTTCAACTTATGCCTCTATAGAAGTGGTTCTCAACCAAGGGCTGTTTTGCCACCCAGGGGACATTTGGCAATGTCTGAAGACATTTTTGGTTGTCATGACTGGAGAATTGGTACCAGCACTTAGAGGAGAAAGCCCAGGGATGCTGCTAAACATCCTACAATGTACAAGACAGTCCCTCACAACAAAGAATCATTCAGCCCATAATGTCAATAGTGCCAAGGTTGAGAAATCCTGCTGTATAGAGACAACACCCATTTCACATCCTCTGCCCAGGTTTCACTCCCAGGCTCCACATGCCAAGATGAGGAATATTTAATCTATATTCTAAATAGAGTAAAAAGCAAGGTCATCAGATGAAGAGGTGTTGGGAGCAAGACTGGCTTATTCCATTAAGCATAGTAGTCTAAGTGCCTGCTTGGGACCCACAATATTTTCAAGGGCCCATGAAAAATGTTTTAATTTTAATTTCTTTTGAAATCAGGAGGAAAAAAATGAATATTGTAACAATGAATATATAATAATAAATCACACTTGGATTGTGTTTGTCTTTGTAACAACTTGATGATGAAACATAATTTTTAGTATTTTTTAATAGAGGAAGGGACCCATGAAGGCAGAAGTATCCAGGGCCCACAAAAATCATAATGCAGCCCTTTTAAAGAGGAAGAGGAGGAACAGGAAATTTGGAGTGGATAAAGTGTGAAATATCCTTGTGGGCAGTGGGAAAGTAGTTTGAGGAGAGAAATGTAAGATTTTCTGTAAGACTGCCAGGTAGTATCAAATGCCCATTTGGGGTTGGTATGCATCAACTTATAAGCATACCAATTTGTCTGGTAGTGTAGTTCCTTAGCAAAGTTTAGCTGCATGGGTATGGCACAAAGTGGGCAAATGTTTGAAAATTTCCAGTGCTTACCATTTGGAGTAAGGGAGAGAGAAGCAAAGGAGATAACAGAATTTCCAAGAGAATGTATATGAATTTATATAGTAATGAACTGAGGGAGCTAAGCTGGACAAGAAGTGAAGTCAGAATCAATTGGATCAAAGTGGAAAAGTCAATAATCAATCAGGTTGAAAAATGGTAATCTATGTGTGAGATTTGGGGAAGGTAGCATGTGCTCAAATATGCATTCATCAAGAGCTAGAAAATGTGATAATATAGATGAGTTACTTTGGGAAGACCTTGTCGATTTGTCAGATTTCTTGTTAAAATACGTATTCTTGGAAAGGGAAAAAAAACTATGTTCTTTTCAGTTAGCACCTTAGCTTATAGCTAGCTGTAACTGAAATCTAATAAGCAGTAGGACCCTGAACATGAGCCTAGGAAGCAGGCCAATTCAAACAAAGATCCATTTGCCAAAAAATCTACTCAACTTGGAGAATGGCCAGCATGATAAATTGCCAATTGTAGTATTACTGAGTCACCAAACATTGTTTCTGTTTACCAGTATAAAATCTGTAGCAATTTATGTTGAATGAGACAGTTCACCAGCCACTGAAGCTTTTCAAATGTTTTATTTTAGTTAGTATAGATCAGCTTAGGTTTCATTTTTAATTTACTGCAGCCATTTTACCACAGCCCTTTTGCAATAGATTTGTCAGTTCAACTCAATTGAACCTTATTCTCTGTGTGATTCACATTTTAGACATCAAGTACTCTTCAACTGCCTATTGGGAGACAATTTCCACAGCTCTGTCATGTTTCTGCACAACTTGTAAGCAAGACAAGACTCTCTTATCTTCTGGACTCTATTTTCAAGAATACTCATATAGTGAACAGTGTCTTCTTCCTGAGCGAAGGGCATAAATGCTACTTTCCATTTTAAAAGATTCAAGTTCCCTAAGCTTGGAGTTCTTCTGTAATGCAACCCATTGTGTGTGCAGGTATCACCTGGCATTCTTCCCATTACCCTGTGGGAATTGGAGCTCAGGGAACCTTCATAGAAATTCTGATAGTCTAGCTACTGCTATTTCTATGAGTAATAAATTGTTTCTGACCCAGAAGTCTTGTGTCTTCTGCTGGCACCCATGAAATTATGAGGCTAAATTGTTAGGTTACAAGTGGGATAAAATCTTGGACGCTTCCCAGTTCTTGACACTGACTAAAATACATGCATATTCGTTTTATCAAGTCAGTTTGAAAAAAAATCTATGAATTAAAATAATTACAAAATTCTAGGGACTGAATTTGTAATATATTGGATGAACAAAGCCCTCTACCTTGGTTCTGAAATTCTTGATAGTTGAAATATGTGTAACATTTGTAATTTGAAATACACAAGTAATTCTCTATTTAAAAGGTCATATATCCAAAGTATTGAAAAATCTAGAATACATTAAACTTTAGCTATCCATGGTGAAAGGCAGTGGCAAAACAGCTGCAGAAAAGCTGAAACTAGATTCAATTAAATCTTTGTGCCAAAACCAAGTGCACAAAAATCTCCCAAAGCTGTTAAAACTATACAGCTTATTTGCTATAAATTTTATAAATGGTTAAATAAAACAAGTTTTGAAGTAATTTGGTAAATTGACAAATTTTTCACTCATTGATTTGTTGTAGCTCATGAGGGATGGTGGGGAGTGGAGAAGGGTTCAGAGAACTTGGGAAGGATATAAAAATGGAGGTATGTGGGGCAAATGCCCCCAACTACATGTCTTAATCAAGAACACCAGCCTATGGTCAAGGGAATTTTCATATACAGGTGAGAGCTAGTCTCACTTGATCTTTCTGCATTAAAACTGTTACAAAGCAACTTCTTTATCAAATGAATACAATCACATTTAGTAGAGGCTCTAGTTAAGACCTGAGGCTATACTGACCTGGGTTAGAGACCTGGCTTTTACATTTTTACCTAATCTCTCTAAGCCTTAATTTCTCAGTTTTAAAAGTGCAGGTAATCATAGCATGTGTTTCCCAAGGATGTTGTAAAGATTAGTGTCGGGATGGCTGAGTGGTGTAAGGCACCAGACCCAAGGATGTTGTAAGGATTAATTGAAATATCCACTTAAATTGCTTAGCATGATACCTGCTATGTAGAAAGTGCTTGATAGCCGTAACAATATATATCATTTAGAAATTTCCTTGGAATGGGAATTTCAAACAACTTTATCAAATATACTTACTTCCTCACTTACTTTTGTGGTTTGGTAGCTTTTTCTTTACACATTTAGGAGGTGGGGAAGCACAGAGATATAGCACTTTCTTTTTTTTTTCTTTGAGACAGAGTCTCGCCCTGTCACCCAGGCTGGACTGCAGTGGCGCCATCTTGGCTCACTGCAACCTCCGCCTCCCAGGTTCAAGCTATTCTCCTGCTTCAGCTTCCTGAGTAGCTGGGACTACAGGTGCACGCCACCATGCCTGGCTAATTTTTGTATTTTTAGTAGAGACGGGGTTTCACCATGTTGGCCAGGATGGTCTCGATCTCCTGACCTCGTGATCCACCCGCCTTGGCCTCCCAAAGTGCTAGGATTACCGGCGTAAGCCACCGCACCTGGCCAGATATAGCACTTTCTAAAAGGTCTATAAATCTTTCTAAAGATTAATATTGAGTGGGATCAATGTGTTTTAGGGAATCCAGATACTGCACGCCACTTTGCAAATGTTTAGATTTTAGCAGAACAACAAATGGACTTTGCAAAGACTGTCTTTTAATTATTAAACCTCTATTTATTAAAAAGAAATTAGGCCAGGCACAGTGGCTCACGCCTGTAATCCCAGAACTTTGGGAGGCCGAGGTGGCTGGATCACCTGAGGTCAGGAGTTCAAGACCAGCCTGGCCAACATGGTGAGACCACATCTCTACTACAAATACAAAAATTAGTCGGGCATGGTGGCAGGCACCTGCAATCTCAGCTACTTGGGAGGCTGAATGAATTTACAGATAGGAAGGCACACATTATATAAGTTAAAATTTAGTTCAACTATGAGTGACAGAAAACCCTAATGAGCAGTAGCTTAAACATACAGTGTTTACTCCCTCAAACAAAATGTCTGCCTGATATGTAGCTGATGTGAGGCTCCATGGTGTCAGGGTCCCAGGTTTCTTTTATCTATGGCTTTGCATCTTTATCACGTGAACCATAATGACTGCTTGAGCTTCTTGTGGTCTAAAATGGTTTCTTGAGTTTCCTATCCCCATCCAGTCAGAAAAAAAAAAAAAAGGAATGACTGATGAAGCGCTTGCTTTTATTTTAAGAACACTTTCTACAAGTTGCACATACCAATTCTGTTTGCATTCTTTTGGCCACAACTTACCTACTTGGCCATGCCTAGCTTCAAGAGAAGAGAAATGTAGTCATTATTTTGAGTAGTTATATGTCCAGATGGAAATCAGGGGAGCTATCACACACACACACACACACACACACACACACACAGCACAAAACAGATATTGGGGACAACTCATCTTCTTTGCCTCATACACTGAAATTAAGCCAGATTGGTCTTGTTTTTGAAAGAAAGTAACACTGTTAGTAAGAGAGACCTTGGTATTGTCTAATCAAACTTCTCTCTTTTTGTGGATGAGACTCATGTTGTCTGAGTTCAAGTTCAGATATCACCCATTCCTTGAGCTTGTATATGTGATACTACACACTACAACCTAGCACAGAGAGGATGAGAAAACAAGAAATGAGAACTTAGGTGTTACTTAGTATTTATTTATAATAGTAGTTTTAAAAATGCTGTCTTGACACAGTTTTGAGGCCCTGGAAATAACATTTTAAAGTAAAAATGTTAAAGTTTAAAGAAGAGCTTTGCCACTTAAACGGGGGAGTTTGTCTGGAAAATATATTGAGTTGAAACACTTCATCCTTGGAAGGATTATATACGATGAACAATTGCGTATAAATGTGTGTTTTAGAGCGATGTGAACGGGCAGTTAGTCCAGTGCCCTCATTTAAGAGGCCAAAATCCTGACTCAGAGGAGGTGTCCTTTGCCCAGAGCTTCTTAGCTAATCTGACCAAATGTTGGGAAATATATCTTACCTAACCCACTATTCCTTAATTATGGATTTTGTGAAAAACAATAAAACATGTTAATGAGTAATTTATATTAGTTCAATTTATTACCATTTTTTAGCTTTAAATTACAGTTTTCTTATAATGATGAAATGTTTTAGAATCCTTTGAATCTAAGTATTTACTTATTTCCTAAATAAAACATTAGTACAACATTTGATGTTTTACTTATGAAATATCCTCCTCTCCCAAGATAATTAAAACTTTTTCTCTCTATTTAAAAGCTAAGAAATGATGTTTTAAAGGAAAAATGAAGTTATTTTCTTTTAGCTTCTTTTAAGGTAAAACAGCTTTTTTACTCTGTTATTGTGGTAATGGACAGAAAATTGCATACAAAAATATTCTGGGAGAGCATTCTCCTAGTTGGTTTTAAATCACTGTGCTACCTGAAAGGTTTTTTGATTTTATAGGAGCTATTTTGTCCACCAGCATTAATGTGACACTAGTTATGAAAATATATTGAAGGACAAGAAGTGGACACAAAGTGATTTTTGTAACCTGGGCAGTTAATGAATGTGCCAACGTTTTCGAGGAAGGGACAGCAAGAATATTTTGCCCTGTAGTTAAAATACTGGCTGGCTTTTAATGTCTTCATGCTTAATCGTGATCACTTTCTTGCACTGTGATGTTTTTACGTGAACATGTTAAAATGGAAGTCTACCATATTACTTTATAAAATGTTTTCTGTATGCCAATAAACTGAAAATATGGAACAACAACAACAACAACAAAATGCGTCTTGACACAGTTTTGAGGCCCTATGTAGGGGTTAGTCAATTTTCACTGAGCAATCGGTTAAGCCCATATCCCCAACCACCTCCCTTATGAGACTCTCACCCTCCTGGCCACCATACACTTTTCCTAATTACTCTAAGGGCAGGTAACAGATAACCAGAGGCAGCTCCTATACCCTGGAGCCCACTGAAAGTGCTCAAATTAGTCAATCCTAAACCTGCGTATCCTGCCTCATCCATTCCTTCCTGCAGAAACCACAATAAAAACACTTGCCTTCCCTCTACCTCTGCCTCATGACCAACCTTGGTGCTTCCCCTGAGTGGCCCTGTGTGGCATATTGTGTTCTTCCCAGAGAACTGTCAGTATAAGAAACTGTAAAACTCTTTCTGGTTTCTCTCTGTTGATCTGCATCTGGCCTCACCAGGTAATATAACTAAAACAGTATTAAATTAATACTGAGTTGGAAGAATAACAATTTGTATTTAATATAAATGCTTTTCCAGCCATAATCTTTGAGGCACAAATGAAATAATGGATACAACTTTAAAGAATGACAATTCGTTGTAAATGTAGGGTATTATAGTTGACTCTTAAACAACATGAGTTTGAACTATATGGCTCAACTTGTACATGAATTTTTCTCAGTAAATGTATTTGAAAATGTTTTAGAGATTTATGACAATTTGAAAAAAACTTGAAGATGAACCTTGCAGCCTAGAAATATCTAATATTTTCTAAAAGTGAGGTATGTCATGAATGCATAAAATATATGTAGACGCTAGTCCATTTTATCATTTACTACCATAAAGTGTACATGAATCTGTTATTAAAGTTTGTTAAAATTTACACACACAAAACACTTAAAGACTGCACATGAGAGAAATGTAAACAAATGTAAAGATGCAGTATTAAATCATAATTGCATAAAATTAACTGTAGTACATACTTTACTACTGTAATCATTTCATAGCCACCTATTGTTGCTACCGTGGTGAGCTCAAGTGTTGTGTATTCACTTAAAACACCATTTGGTGCTAATCATCTCCACAGGAGCAGTTCGTCTCTCTAGTAAATTGCATATGGCAGTAAAAAGTGATCTCTCACATTTCTTGTGTATTTTTCATCATGTTTAGTGCAATACTGTAAACTTTGAGTAACATCATGAGACCTATATGAAGTGCCACTAATGATGCTGGAAATGCTCCCAAGAAGCACAGAAAAGTCATGACATTATGAGAAAAAGTTGATTTGCTTGATATGTACCATAGACTAAGATCTGCAGCTGCAGTTGCCCACCATTTCAAATGAATCCACTGTAAGGACCATTATATAAAAAGAAAAGAAAATGTGTGAAGCTGTCACTGCAGCTATACCAGCAGGCACAAAAACCTTGCACTTTTTGCGAAATACCTTTTTAACTCATATTGAAAAATGCAGCTTTTATGTGTGTGCAGGATTGCTATAAGAAAGGCATACCTATAGACTTTGAGATTAAATTTAATTTAAGATTTGAGAAAAAGCAAAGTCATTATATGACAGTTTAAAGCAAAATGAAGGTGAAAGATCTAAAACTGGAGAATTTAATGTCAGCAAAAGACGGTTTGATAATTTTAGAAAGAGGTTTGGCTTTAAAAATTTCAAGCTAATAGGAGAAGCGGCTTCTGCCAACCAAAAGGCAGCAGATAAGCTGCCAGACGCCATTAAGAAAATTGTTAAAGAGAAAGGATATCTCCCTGAACAGGGACAAAAGAGCCATATTCTATTTTTTTAAAGTGCCACAAAGGACATTTATTTTGCAAATGCAGTTGCGTTTATGATCAGGACTTCCCTTGTCTATAAAGCTGCTAACCTTTGAGCCTTGAAAAGAAAGGTAAACACCAGTTGCCAGTATTTCGGCTGTACAACAAGAAAGCCTGGACAATGAGAACACTTTTTCTGGACTGGTTCCATCTATGCTTCATCTTTGAAGTCAGCAAGTATCTTGCCATTAAACGATTGCCTTTTAAAGTTCTTTTGATATTGGACAATGTTCCTGGCCACTCAAAACCACGTGAGTTCAACACCTAAGGTGTCTAAGTGGTCTGTTTGCCTGAAAACACAATGTTTCTAATTCAGCCTCTAGATCAGAGGTTATAAGGGTCTTTAAGCCTCATCACACATGGTTCTCTATGGAAGGGACTGTCAATGCTATGGAAGAGAACATCGATAGAGGTAGCATCTTGAAAAGCTGGAAGGATTACATCGTTGAAGATAACATTGTTGTTATAGAAAAAGCTGTCAAAGCCATCAAGCCCAACTAAATTCCTGCTGAAGGAAACTGTTTCCAGATGTTGTGCATGACTTCACAGAATTTATAACAGAGTCAGTCAAGGAAATCATAAAAGAAATTGTGAATATGACAAAAAGGGTGGTGGATGAAGAATTTCAAGATACAGATCTTGTAGAAATTCAAGAGCTAATAGACATCACACCAAAGGAATTAACAGAAGACAACTTGATGGAGATGAGTGCTTCTGAACCAGTGCCAGACGATGAAAAAGAAGATGTTGAAGAAGCTGTGCCAGAAAACAAATTGACATTGGACAATCTGATGGAAGCATCCCAATTTTTCAAGACTTATTTTGACTTATTTTACAACATGGGCCCTTCTATAATATGGGCACTGAAATGAAAGCAAACAGTGGGAGAAGGATTGGTATCATAGAGAAACATTTTTATAGAAATGAAAAAGCAAAAAAGTCACATTGCGATGTATTTCCATAAAGCTACACCAATTGTGCCTGCCTTTCTTGCCTTCCCTTTCTCCTCCTCCACCTCTTCCACCTTTGCCACTCTGAAACAGCAAGACTAACCCCTCGTCTTCCTCCTCTTCCTCAGCCTACTCAACATGAAGACAACAAAGATGAAGACCTTCCTAATGATCCACTTCCACTTAATGACCAGCAAATAGATTTGCCTATCTTATAATTTTCTTAATAACATTTTCTTTTCTCTAGCTTTCTTTGTTGTAAATGTAGAGTATACAGTGCATATGATATACAAAATATGTGTTAGTCAACTGTTTATGTTATCAGTAAGGCTTCCAGTCAATAGTAGGCTATTAGTAGTTATGTTTTGGGGGGAAGTAATAAGTTATACATGAATTTTTGACTGGGTAAGCTGTCAGTACCCCTAACTCCCACATTATTCTAGGGTTAACACTGCTATGATATTACCTTCTTAGATATATTGCTGATCTGTTTCAGACCTTCATCATATATTATTTAGACAACTAAAATACAATTAATTCAGTTATTGATTAGCTTTATGAATATCAATTGAGTTCTCTACTATATGCCAAACTCTTTACTAGTTACTGAAGCACTTTATTAGAATAAGACATGTTTTTCTTGCCTTCGAGAATCTTACATTTGAATTAGAGTTACATATGCAAGTAATTAATTACAATGTAATGTTATCGATGGATAATAAAAAATAATCATGAAAGCAGAGGAAGGAGACTCCTTGGTTATCTGGGGGAAGAAGAACTTCACAGAAGCTGATATTTGAAGTGTTTTGAAGGACAAATTGGAGACAGAAAACAGACTGATAATCTTAAAATTCCAGATAAAATGTGGCAAACATCCCTTTAAATAGATATTTGAGACCATAAGAAAGCAAAGGAGTTACACAGAATTCAAAAAATAAAGAAGTTCTATTTCTGGAATGGCAACATAAGAGGTTCCATGGACACATTCAACAGTGAAACTGAGGAAAATTACTTTAAAATAACCATTTAAAGTCAGTGGAAATTGTCCTAAGGGTACATAGCAAATGAGGAAACATTTATTCAGGAAAACATACCAAAACTTGGTAAGAACAGCAGGGGTCTGTGGTATTTGATCTATAAGCCTACTTTCACCCTTCCTGCTTCTGCTCAGAGTGGCAGAAACTCTGGGCAGGTGTGGCTAGGAAAATGGGGTTCCCTCTCCCCTCAGCTTCCAATCCAGTGCTATGGTATATCTTTCCAAGAGGGATGAATGTCAGCATTTCTCATCTTGAACCCCAGCTACCTGTTGCACAGGCTAAGTTCTGGATGGGAGCAGCAGAGAGAAGTGTCTCCCTTCTTTTGCCCAGCCAACATTCTTTCAGGGGAATTAGACTTCATCAAAATAATTCAGCCAGTCACTAAACAAATAAACAAACAAGTGACAGTAACATGCCCAGAGAGGCCATGCAGTACGGAGAGAGAGCCTGTGCACTTGGGTGGGGAGAGTACAGCAATCGGAGGAATTTACATTGAACTCAGTGCTGCCCTGTCATAGTGGAGAACAAAGCCGTGCTGGGCTCAGCCAGTGCCTGCATGTTGGGGGAGCACTTGCACTAGACCTAGCCAGAGGGGAACTTGAGTTTCTTGGCCACAGGTGTGCTTGCATCACCACACCCCCAATTCTAGGTGGCTCAGCACATGGAGAGAGACTGTTTGTTTGAGAGTGAGAGAAAAGAACAAGAGTCTCCACCTGGTAATCCAGAGAATTCTTCCGGATCTTATCCAAGACCACCAAGGCAGTAACTTGTATGAGTCTGTAAAAACTACAGCATTACTGGGCTTGGGGCCTAAGTCCCTTGGAATACCTGGAAAGCCTTCTGAATAATGACAGGAACAAACAAGCCCAAAATGTGAAGACTACAATGAAGACCTAATTCTTCAATGGCCAGACACAGATGAGCATCTACAAGCATCAAGACCATCCAGGAAAACAAAATTTCACCAAATGAACTAAATAAGGCACGAGGGACCAATGATACGTGGAGAAACATAGATATGTGACCTTTCAGACAGAATTCAAAATAGCTGTTTTGAAGAAACTCAAAGAAATTCAAGATAATATAGAGAAGGAATTCAGAATTCTATCCTATACAATTAACAAAGAGGTAGAAATAATTCAAAAGAATCAAGCAGAAAATCTAGAGCTGAAAAATGCAATTGACATACTGAAGAATGCATCACAGTTGCCAAGTAGTAGAATTGATCAAGCAGAAGAAAGGATTAGTGAGCTTGAAGACAGGTTATTTGAAAATACACAGTCAGAAGAGACAAAAGAAAAGGAATAAAAAAGAATGAAGCATACCTACAGGATCTAGAAAATAGCCTCAAAAGGGCAAATCTAAGAGTTATTGGCCTTAGGAGGTAGAGAAAGAGATAGGGGTAGAAAGTTTATTCAAAGGGATAATAACAGAGAACTTCCCAAATCTAGAGAAAGATACCAATATATAAGAAGAAGAAGCTTATAGAACACCAAGCAGATTTAACCCAAAGAAAACTACCTCAAGGCATTTAATAATCAAATTCCCAAAGTTCAAGGATAAAGAAAGGATCCTAAAAGCAGCAAGAGAAAAGAAATAAATAACATACAATGGCGCTGCAATGGCAGCAGACTTTTCAGTGAAAACCTTACAGGCCAAGAGAGAGTGGCATGGCACATTTAAAGTGCTGAAGGAAAAAAACTTTTAACCTAGAATAGTATATTCAGTAAAAATATTCTTTAAACATGAAGCACAAATACTTTCCCAGACAAATAAAAGCTGAGGGATTTCATCAACACCAGACGTGTCATACAAGAAGTGCTAGAAGGAGTTCTTTGATTTGAAAATAAAGGATATTAATGTGCAAGAAAAAATCATCTGAAGGTAACAAAACTCACTGGGAACAGTAAGCACACAGGAAAACACAGAGTATTATAACACTGTAATTGTAGTGTGTAAAATACTCTTACCTTAAGTAGAAAGACTAAGTGATTAACCAATCAAAAATAATAACTACAACAACTTTTCAAGACATAGACAATATACGACATAAAGAGAAAGAACAAAAAGTTAAAAAGCAGGAGGGATGAAGTTAAGGTACAGCGTTTTTATTATTAGTTTTCTTTATCTTTTTTTTTACTGCATTCAGTGTTAAGTTGCCATTAGTTTAAAATAATGAGTTATAAGATAGTACTTGCAAGCCTCATAGTAACATCAAATCAAAAATCATACAATGGATACACAGAAAACAAAAAGCAAGAAATTAAACCATACCACCAGAGAAAATCACCTTAACTAAAAGGAAGACAGGAAGGAAGGAAAAAAAGAAAGAGAAGATCACAGAACAATTAACAAATAAATAACAAAATGGCAGGAGTAATTCCCTACTTATCAATAACACTTAATGTAAATGGACTAAACTTTTCAATCAAAAGGCACATAGTTGGCCAGGCATGGTGGCTTATGCTTGTAATCCCAGGACTTTGGGAGGCTGAGGTGGGAGGATCACTTGAGATCAGGAGTTCAAGACTAGCCTGAGCAACAGAGTGAGACCTCCATCTCCACAAAAAATAAAAAATTAGCCAGTCATGGTAGCACATGCCTTTAGTCGCAGCTACTCATGAGGCTCAGATGGGAGGATCACTTGAGCCTGGGACATTGAGGCAGCAGTGAGTCATGATTGTGCCACTTCACCATAGCCCAAGAAACAGAGGAAGACTCTGTTTCAAAAAAACAAAAACAAAAAAAAAAACAAAACAAACAAAAAACAAAGAGTAGCTGAATGGATGAAAAAACGACCCAGTGATCTTTTACCTACAGAAACACACTTCACCTATAAAGACACACATACACTAAAAATAAAGGGATGGAATGATATTCCATGGGAATGGGAACCAAAACAGAGCAGGAGTAGCTATACTTATATCAGGCAAAATAGATTTCAAGATTAGAAACCATAAGAAGAGACAAAGAAGACCATTATATAATGATAAAGGGGAAAATTCAGCAGGAGGATATAATCGTTGCAAATATATATGCACACAACACTGGAGCACCCAGATATGTAAAGCAAATATTATTAGAGCTAAAGAGAGAGATATCAATATGATAATAGCTGGAGATTTCAACACCCTACTTTCAGCATTGGACAGATCTCCCAGACAGAAAACCAACAAAGAAACATCAGACTTAATCTGCACTATAGAACAAATAGACCTAATATGTATTTAAAGAACCTTTTATCCAACAGTTGCAGAATACACAGTCTTCTCGTCAGCACATGGCTCATTTCTCAAGGATAGAGCATATGTTATACATAAAGTGAGTCTTAAAACATTCAAAAAATGGAAATAATAACAAGCATCTTCTCTAACCACAATGGAATAAAACTACAAATGAATAACTAGAGGAATTTTGGAAACTATTTAAACTTGTGGAAATTAAACAATATGCTATGAAATGACCAGTAGGTCACTGAAGAAATTAAGAAGAAAATTGAAAAATGTATTGAGACAAATGATAATGAAAACACAACATACCAATACAACAACAACAACAACAAACCAGCAAAACCAGTACTAAGATGGAAGTTTATAGATATACATGCTTACATCAAGAAAAAAAAACTTCAAATCAATAATCTAGTGGTGCATTCCAAAGAAACTGAAAAGCAAGAGCGCACCAATCCCAAAATTAGTAGAAGAAAAGAAATAACAAATGTCACAGCAGAAATAAATGAACTTGAAATGAATACAATACAAAAAGTCAACAAAACAAAAACTTGTTTTTTTGAAAAGATAAAATTAATGAATCTTTACACATACTAATGAAGAAAAAAGAGAGAAGACCCAAATAAATAAAATCAAAGCTGAAAAAGGAGACATTACAACTGACACGACAGAAATTAAGAGGATCTTTAGTGGTTACTATGAGAAATTATATGCTAATAAATTGAAAAACCTAGAGGAAATGCATACATTCTTAGATACATAAAACTTACCAAGATTGAACCATGAAGAAATCCAAAACCTGAACAGACTAACAAGCAATGAGATTGAAGCTATAATAAAAAGTCTCCCACTAAAGAAAAGCATGGAACTTGATGGCTTCACTGCTGAATTCTACCAAACATTTAAAGACTAATACCAATCCTACTCAAACTATTCAAAAAAATAGTGGAGGAGGGAATAATTTCAAACTCATTCTATGAGGCCAGTATTACCCTGATACCAAAACCAGACAAAGACACACTAAAAAAAGAAAACTGCATGCCAATATCTCTGATAAATTTTTATGCAAAAATCCTCAGGAAAATACTGGTATACCAAATTCAACACCACAATAAAAAGATCATTCGATAAGACCCAGTAGGATTTATCCCAGGGATGCAAAGATAGTTCAACAAATGGAAATCAATCAATGTGATACATCATATCAACATAATAAAGGGCAAAATCCATATGATCATTTTTATTGATGCTGAAAATGCATTTGATAAAATTCAACATCCCTTCATGATAAAAATTCTCAAAAAACTGGGTATAGAAGGAACACACCTCAACATAATAAAAGCCACATACAGGAGACTCAGAGCTAGTAGCATACTGAATGGGGGAAAACTGAAAACCTTTCCTCTAAGATATGGAACATGACAAGGATGCCTGCCTGGCATCCAAATTTGAAACGAAGCACTCAAATTATCCTTGTTTGCAGATGGCACAATTTTACATTTGGAAAAACCTAAAGACCCTACCAAAATAAACTATTAGAACTGATAAACAAATTCAGTAAAGTTGCAAGCTACAAAATCAGCATACAAAAATTAGTAGTATTTCTATATACCAATAGTGAACAATCTGAACAAGAAATCAAAAAAAAATTCCATTTACAATAGCCACAAATAAAATTAAATACCTAGGAATTAACCAAAGAAGTGAAAGTATCTATAATTAAACCTATAAAACACTGATGAAAGAAATTGAAGAAAACACAAGAAAATGGAAAGATTATTCCATGTTCATAGATTGGAAGAATCAATATTGTTAAAATGTCCATACTACCCAAAGCAATCTACAGATTCAATGCAATCCCTATCAAAATAACAATGTCATTCTTCACAGAAATAGAAAAAAAAATCCTAAAATGTATATGGAACTACAAAATACCCACAATAGCCAAAGCTATTTGAGCAAAAAGGACAAAACTGGAAGAATCACATTACATGACTTCAAATTATACTACAGAGCTATAGCAAGCAAAACAACATGGTACTGACATAAAAACAGACACATAGACATATGGAACAGAACAGAGATCCCAGAAAAAAAATCCACACACCTACAGTGAACTCATTTTTTACAAAGGTGCCAAGAACATAAATTGGGCGCCTCAAATTGTGAAACTCCTGCAAGAAAACACTATGGAAAATCTCCAGGATATTAGTCTGATAAAATATGTCTTGAGTAATACCAGACAAGCACAGACAACCAAAACAAAAATGGACAAATAGGATCACATCAAGTTTAAAAGCTTCTGCATAGCAAAGGAAACAATCAGAAAAATGAAGAGAAAACTGACACAATGGGAGAAAATATTTGCCAACTACTCATCTGACAAGGAATTAGTAACCAGAATAATATAAGGAGTCCAAACAGCTCTACAGGAAAAAGTCTAATAATTCAATTGAATAATGGGCAAAAGATTTGAATAGACATTTCTCAAAGGAAGACACACAAATGACAAACAGGCATATGAAAACGTGCTCAACATCACTGATCATCAGAGAAATGCAAATCAAAACTACAGTGAGATATCATCTCGCCTCAGTTAAAATGGCTTATATTCAAAAGACAGGCAATAACAAATGCTGGTGAGAAAGAATGTGGAGAAAAGGGAACCCTCATACACTGTTGGTGGGAATGTAAATTAGTACAACCAGTATGGAGAAGAGTTTGCAAGTTTCTCAAAAAGTAGAAATAGAGCTACCATATGATCCAGAAATCCCATTGCTGGGTATATACCCAAAAGAAAGGAAATCTGTATATTGAAGAGATATCTGCACTCCCATGTTTGTTGCAGCTCTGTTCACAATAGCCAAGATTTGGAAGCAACCTAAGTGTCCATCAACAGGTGAATGGATAAAGGAAATGTCATATCTATAAACAATGGAGTACTATCCAGCCATAAAAAAAATGAGATCCTGTCATTTGCAACAACATGAATGGAACTGAGGGTTCATCATGTTACGTGAAATAAGCCAGGCACAGAAACACAAACATCACACGTTCTCACTTATTTGTGGGATCTAAAAATCAAAACAATTGAACTCATGGAGATAGAGAATATAAGGATGGTTACCAGAGGCTGGGAAGAGTAGTTGGGTCAGGGTAAAGGGTAGGTGGGGATGGTTAATGGGTAAAAAAATAGTTAGAAAGACATAGAGAATAAGGATATGGACATAGAGAGTAGAAGGATGGTTACTAGAGGTGGGGAAGGTAGTTGGGTGGGGGGAATGAGGGGGAAGTGGGGATAGTTCATGAGTACCAAAAAAATAGAAAGAATGAGTAAGACCTACTATTTGATAGCACAACAGGGTCATTATAGTCAATTATAATTTAATTCTACATTTAAAATAGCTAAAAGTATAATTGGATTGTTTGTAACACAAAGGATAAATGCTTGAAGGGATGGATACCCCATTTCCATTGATATGATTATTATGCATTTCCTGCCTGTATCAAAATACCTCATGTACCCCATAAATATATACAGTTAAATATATACACTGTGTACCCACGAAAATTAAAAATAAAAAAAAGAATTGGAAAAAAGAACAAAGGTGATTGATGAAGAAGTACATAAAATTACAATTTTATGAAAAGGTAAAAAATTCAGTTAAATATGTGTTTTCAATTCTGTGATGTTAGGTATGATGTGATTAACATTTTCTCAAGAACACAATTGCGTGTTTGTTCTGGCATCATGTGGACCCAATGAATGTGAATCTGACTCAATCATGCAGTCCCCAGCATAATATTCTCCATACATCAAGACCTTTAAAAGACCTTCTTGACAGTGATAACACTCATCTTCTAAGAAAGAAAAATTAAATTCAAATGCCAGCTGCAGGTCTCATTCATGAGCTTTGAGTATGTTTTTTCTCTGAGCTGAACTTGATGAACTCTTGGCCTCTTAACCAACATCTGCAAGAAACTCAATAATGCCAAATGTATTCTAGGTTTTATGAATAATTTTATGGGCCACAGAGAAAAATCAGTTTGAAAAGCTGATTCTTTACAGCATTTCATGTGAATACTTCCAGTAGAACCATCTCGCCTCTAAGTCTCTTCTTTGAGCTTCCAGCCACTGGCTCTCTCTCCTTACACAAACTGTGCTTCAAACAGTGCTCAGTTAGCTTCTTATCGTTGGTCCTCTTTTTTTATGGAGTAGATTCTTTCTCCGTTGAGGACTCTGGGCCTTGGAGACTCAGCCTTCCCTCTCTGTGTCCTTATCCAAGTATCTTCTCAACAAAGCTGGTTTCTGCCTACGAAGAAATTTTTCTTCTAGACACTAACATCAATTTTTCTACTTTTAGACATTTTCAAGGAAAGATCCCTTGCCTGTTGGAGGCTGGGATGTGGGAATCAGCTTTCTTGGCTCTAGGTGTTGATTATGTATGTACAAATCCTTGGACACTTGTCTCCTGGAATTGTGCCCCTCATTTCCCATAAAGCATTTGCAGCAGACTTTTCAGGCTACCTTCCAGGCACCAAGATCATTAAATGATACCAAAGTTGTGCTGGACCCAGGCCCCTAATTTCATCAGAAACCGATCTACTCAGAAGGCCGGCTTTCTTATTCCATACAAACTCTATTGGAAAAATCTACTTAATTAGAAGGAAAAAATTGGAAAGTGGTTAACATTGTGCAAGTACAATTTTCTCAGATGATTAGACACTTTTTCTTTTGAAATGAATAAATAAAAGGGAGAGAGGGGCAGAATAATAATGGTACAGGTTTTACTTTTTAAAGTTTGAATAAAATTAGCATAATTTCCCTTTATTAAGCTACAGTACATAGAAAGCACATTATAGACACTGTAGGTGGAAATGTGGGTGGATACATAGGAGGGGAAATGAGAGAGCATTGAAAATACAGCTGAAATAATGAGCATGTAAGATGAAGAATGGCAGAAAGGATCAGGCTGGAAGATGTAAGGATCCCTGCTTTGATCACAGACAAAAGGGATAGCGCACAGAAAATAAGAGGGAACCATTCAGCTAAGCTGGGAGACTGGGGCAGCCTGGGCTAATGGAGCTGGGCATAGATAGCAAGAGAACAGGGAATGCTTCACCATTGACTTGGGGTTAAAAATTATACCTTGTGCTTAAAGGGGAGAAAAACACAATAATATCATTCATAAAAATACCTAGTTTTATCCACACTAACCCTGATGGAAATAGAAGCTACACAACTCAGCTACACAACTTTGTACTGCAGCAAGCTTGTTGGAATATGGATCATTGGGTTTGCTGTTTATTCTGTCCATCCTGCTCAAGTATGGACAATGCAGTCCTTCTACACACAACCTTCCTGTCCCATTCATTTTACACATAAGGAAATGCAAGCTCAATGAAGGTATGCAAACAGAGTCATTTTAAAAATCTTAGGTCCTTGGGAGGCAGGCAAGTAAATCTCCATATGTGATTTCTATGGAAAGTGCTCTGCTTCTTGGTATATGGCAAAGAATGAATCAAGAAATTGACAGTATTGAAGCAATTGATTTAAATTTTCAAAGGATGTTTACAGATTAGTGGATAAATCTGAATTTGGGACTTCCTAGCCTGACCCGTGCCAGGCATACTATTTAGATGGTACCATAGTTTCAGCTGCAAATCTGGAAATCCCAGTGAATTATCAGTATATTTTCTCTCCCGAAAGACTAGGCAGTTAGATGGCAAATTCTCAGCCCCAAAATTAGTCCTGGGATATCATCTTTTCAGCTTGCACTCTCTGCACCTTCCAGGCAGTGGTTCCACTCAATAACCTCTCTCCTAACTCGGAATCTCCTTCTCACTCTTGCCCCAGATTTTCTCGTTTCCCACCCACACCTCCTTTACCTCACCCAAAACTCCCTACTATCTTCTTTTCATCATGGGTGCCCTTGATGGCTATTGAGAGGAGCTTTGATTCACCGGTAAATATGGAACCCAAATTTTCATCAGTGGAAATTGGATCTCCCTTACTCAAGGGCAAGGAGCATTCTTCTCCAGCAACGTAATTAATTGGTAGGTCTCCCCTAGAGACTTTTCTCCTGGAGAAGATAGACTTTCTGTATATATTAGGACCAATAGCTCTGTCTAATGCACTCAAGAAAAATAAAGGGAAATTTTTCCTTAAAATAGAGTGAATCCCTGCATCCTATTAAAAGGTTTACTTCCCATGATGAGTAACCTGTCCTTAGTATACATCTATCTTAGTCTGCTTGGGCTGCTATAACAAAATACTTTAAACCGGGGAATTTATAAGCAACAGATTCATGCTCACAGATCTAGACACTGGGAAATCTAAGATCAAGGCATAATCTGATCCAGTGTCTGGCACTGGCCTGCCCCTCACAGATGGCACCCTGTATGTGTCCTCGCATGGCAGAAGGGCAGTCTCCTTTAGGCCTCTTTTATAAGAACACCAATTCTATTCACAAGGGATCTGCCCTTATGACCTAATCACCTCCCCAGCCCCCACCTTCTAATACTATTTATTAGGGATTAGGTATCAGCATATAAGCTTGGGGGGATCTAAACACTTAGACTATAGCAACAGCTTAGAACTTGCTATACCAAACAGCTGTATACAGATTGCCCCCTCATCAGCCTCTCTGGAGGAGTTCTGGCTATGCTTAAAATTATTTACCTAATACTGTGCTGCTCTCAACCATCTTATCTAATGAAGCACTCCATTTATTCTTTATATTAATATGTTATTTGTTTCCTTCATAGGACTTATTTCTCTTGAAATTATAGTACGTATTTGTTTATTTTCTTGTATTTAAGTTTCATTTTAGCTCTGTCAGGGCAGTGACTATGATTCTTCTGATTTTTGTGTCATTCCCAATAACTAAATGTTTCTGGCAGAGTTAACGCATAAATACGTGTTGATTGATTAGGTAGGTAACCTAGTATGAGCTAGGAGATCAGGATTCTGCTGTTCATGGGTAGCTCTCCAGAAAAACGACTTATGTCTACATGTGGCCCAGAAGCATCAAAAGCCACCTGGATTCAGGATGCTGACTCTGCCATGAGGTTGTCTTGGCTTTGGTCAGGAAATTTGCCCCATCCCACCCATGGTGGACTAAATCACTGAGTCCAGTTCTTTACCCTTCCATCTTCACCCTTTCTGTGGCCTTTCAGTTTTAGTCATGTCTTGCTTTAGCCAGTGTGGCTAGATGTGATGCTGGGTCAATTCTGAGCCTAGGACTTCAGAAGCTTTGCATATTTCTGTCAAGAGGTGAGCTGTTTTTGAAAAAGCTGAGCTGCCAGGTAGTTAATTAAGACAATAAGACAAAATGAAAGTAACAGTCAAGCATTTAATCACTTATTGTGATAGTATAAGCAAGAAACTAAACAAGAGTAAGTGCTGGTTCCTGCAATGTTCCATTTTTGCCTGTGAAACAGCACCAGGTGAGGGTCAGGTGTATCAGTGCAGATAGTAGGAATTGTCCCACCCCTGAGGGATTACCAAACAAAAGGCTCCTGCCATTTTATGGACCTGGGGTTGGCGATAGGAAGAGAAATAAAGGCTAAGAGTGGGAAAGTACTGAATATTGAGTCAAAGTAGAGAAAAATGTCTTCAAGTCACCCTGATCAGGTGGTGTCAGCAGAAGTGCTAGAGAGAAGCCTTGGCCAAGGACCTCCAATAAAGAAGTCTCTGAATGGAGGTGCCTGGCCTAGGAATTCAGATATGCATACAAGCATGGCAAGCTGGAGGGTCTGAGTCCTTGACTACAACTTCCTTCAGAGATTGCAATTCACAGCCGATATGGTTTGGCTTTGTGTCCCCACCCAAATCACATCTCAAATTGTAATCCAAATGTGTCAAGGGAGGGACCTGGTGGGAGGTGATTGGATCATGGAGGCAGTTTCCCCCATGTTGTTCTCGTATAGTGAGGAAGTTCTCATGATATCTGATGGTTTTAAAGGTGGTAGTTTCCCCAGTACACTCTATCTCTCTTTCGCTGCCTTGTGAAGAAGGTGCCTGCTTCCCCTTCACCTTCCACCATGACTGTAACTTCCTGAGGCCTCTTCAGCCATGCAGAATTATGAGTCAATTAAACCTCTTTCCTTAATAAATTACCCAGTCTTGGGTAGTATCTTTATAGCAATGTGAGAATAGACTTATACAAAGAATTGGTACTGGGAGTGGGACACTGCTATAAAGTTAACCTGAAAATGTGGAAGTGACTTTGGAACTGGGTAGCAGGTAGAGCTGGCTCTTTTAGAACACTGAGTTTGGAGTGTTTGTTATACAACATTATTATGGCATAGCTGATAGATACACCACCCTTTTCCCAGTCACCATAAAAATTGGCCCCTACCACAGGTCCTTACTCCAATAAAAATTACCAGGCATGCAAAGGAACAGAAAAATTCTACTCATAATGAGAAGAAATATCAATCAACCAAAAGAAGCCCAGAAATGATACAGATTAATAAACAAAGACATTTTAACTTGTTATAATAACTGTACTTCATATGTTCAAGAAATTAGATGACAAATTGAGCATGTTAAGTAGATAATGGAAGATATAATAAAGACATAAATTAAACTTCTAGAGATAAAAAAACTATCATGTATGAGACAAAAAGGCATGGCATAGAATTATGGCAGATTAGACATTACAGAAGAAAATATTGTGAACTTGAAAAAATAGCAATAGAAAATATCCAAGAATATGAGGAAAAATGAGTAGAGATTAGTGAGTTGTATGACAACTTCTAGCAGCCTAACATAGGTGTAATTGAAGTCCTCAAAAGATAAGATTTATGGGTAGGGAAGAGAAAAAAGTATTGAAGAAATAATAGCAGAAAACTTTCTAAATATGATTAAAATTATAAATCTACTTATTAAAGATCAACAAATTCTTATCACAAGTAATAAGAACAAAGCCTACATTAAAGAACATCATAATCAAATTGCTCAAAATAAGTGATTAAAAAATCTGAAAAGTAGGGAAAAAACACATTAGGTAAAAAGAAACACAAATAAGGATGTCAGCAGTTTGCTATTCAGAAACAATGCAAACAATAAGACAGTAGGACAACATATTTACAGTATTAAAATAAAACAATGGTCAACAAAGAATTCTTTCCCAGTGAAAACATATTTTAAAAAACGAATACAAAATAAAGGCATTTCTAGACACTTAAAAGCTGAAAGTATTAATCTCTAGCAGGCCTGCACTCTAAAAATTGTTAAAGAACTTTATCCAAGAAGAATAAAAATGATGCAATATGAAAATCCGGATCTGTACAAAGTAATAAAGAGCACCTAAACTGATAACTTACATGGATAATTATTTAAAATAAACTCTTATTATTTAAATCCCTTTAAGAGGTAATTGTCTAAAGTTGGACTTACTTAGAAAACCTTTTCTGTTAAGGGCCAGACTAAAAATATTATGATTTGTAGGTCATATAGGCTCTGTCATTGTGTTAGGCTGTTCTTGCACTTCTATAAAGAAATGCCTGAGACTGGGTAATTTATAAACAAAAGAGGTTTAATTGGCTCGTGCTTCTGTAGACTTTACAGGAAGCATGGTTCTGGCATCTGCTCAGCTTCTCATGAAACCTCATGGAGCCTTTAATCATGGTGGAAGGCAGAGCAGGAGCAGGCACTTCACATGATGAAAGCATGAGCAAACAACAGAGAGAGTAGCGGAGAGGTGCCACACAATTTTAAATGACCAAATCTCACAAGAACTTATGCAACATCGTAAGAACAGCTCCAAGCTATGAGGGATATGCCCTCAGGATCTAAACACCTCCCACCAGGCCCCACCCATTGGGGATTACGATTCAACATGAGATTTGGGCAGGGACAAATATCTAACTATATCATTCCACCTCTGGCCCCTCCCAAATCTCATGGTTTTCTCACATTGCAAAATACAACCATGCCTTCCAAAGTACAACGGAGGTATAGACATTGGGTAAACATTCCCATTTGAAAAGGGAGAAGTCAGCTAAATGAAAGGGGCTACAGGCCCCTTTCTGAAATCCCTTCAAGTCTTTGCTGCCCTGCGTAGCCTCAGGACACAGCTCCCCACATCCCAGCTGCTCCAGCTCCAGCCATGGCTTAAAGGGGCCCAGGTACAGCTTGGGCTGCAACTCCAGAGGGTGCAAGCTCTAAGCCTTGGTGGCTTACATATGGCATTAAGCCTATAAGGGTGCAAAATGCAAGAGTGAATTCATGGAAGTCTTTTCCTAGACTTCAGAAGATGTATGAGAAAGCCTGGGTGCCCATGCAGAACTCTGCTGCATAGGTGTAGCCCTCAAAGAGAACCTCTACTAGGACAGTGCCAAGGGATAAATGTGGGGTTGGAGCCCTTATACAGAGACCCAACAAGGCACTGCCTAGTGGAGCTGTGAGAAGGTGGCCATCATCCTCCAGACCCCAGAATGGCAGATCCACCAGCAGCTTGCACCCTGCACCTGGAAAAGACACAGACACTCAATACCAACCTGTGAGAGCAGTCCCCCGAGGGCTGAACCCTGAAAAACCACAGGGACACAGCTGCCCAAGGCCTTGAGAGTTCGTTGCAGCAGTGTGCCCTGGATGTGGGACACAGAGTCAAGGGAGGTTATTTTGGAGCTTTCAGATTTAATGACTGCACTTCTGGGTTCCAAACTTGCAGGAAATTCAGCAGGGCAGTCATTAAAGGGGCCTGTAGCACCTTTCATTTATCTGATTTCTCTCTTTTGGAATGGGAATGTTTACCCAATGTTTATACCTCCATTGTGTCTTGGAAGTAACTAACTTGTTTTTGATTTTACAGGCTCATAGATGGAAGGGACTTGCCTTGTCTCAGATGAGACTTTGGATTTTGGACTTTTGAGTTAATGCTGGAATGAGTTAAGACTTTGGGGGACTATTGGGAAGGCATGGTTTTATTTTGCAATGTGAAAAGGCCATGGGATTTGGGAGGGTCCAGGGGCCTATGAAACCATTCAGTCCTCCTGAGCCTCTGGGCCTGTGATGGGAGGGGTTGATGTGATGGTCTCTGAAATGTCTTCAAGACCTTTTTCTCATTATCTTGGACATTAACACTTGCCTCCCTTTTGATTATGCAAATATCTCTAGCAAGTGAATGTTCCACAGACTGCTTGAATTCCTCTCCCAAACAAGCTTTTTATTTGTTTGCCACATGCCTTGGCTGCAGATTTTCCAAACTTTTATGCTTTACTTCCTGTATAAATATAAATTCTAACATTAAATCTTTTCTTTGCTCTCATATGTGAGAATGGGTTGTTAGAAGCAGCCAGGCCATATCTTGAACAAACACTTTGCTGCTTAGAAATTTCCTCTGCCAGATACCCTAGGTTCTAACTCTTTAGTTCAAACTTCCACAGATCCCTAGAACATAAACACAATGCAGCCAAGTTCTTTGCTAGGACATAACATGTGTCACCTTTGCTGCAGTTCCCAATAAGTTTCTCCTTTCCATCTGAGACCTCAGCAGCCTGGACTTTACTGTGTATATCACTATCAGCATTTTGGTCACAACCATTTAACCAGTCTCTAAGAAGTTCCAAACTGGCTGGGTGCAGTGGCTCATGCCTGTAATCCCAGCACTTTGGGAAGCCAAGGCGGGCAGATCACGAGGTCAAGAGATTGAGCATCCTGGCCAACATGGTGAAACCCTGTCTTTACTAAAAATACAAAAATTAGCTGGGCATGGTGGCACACACTTGTAGTCCCAGCCACTCAGGAGGCTGAGGCAGGAGAATTGCTTGAACAGGGGAGCTGGAGGTTGCAGTGAGCCAAGATTGCACCACTGCACTCCAGCCTGGCGACAGAGCGAGAATCTATCTCAAAAAAAAAAAAAAAAAAAAAAAAAAAAAAAAAAAAAGTTCCAAATTTTCCCTCACCTTCCTGTCTTCTTCTGAGCCCCCCAAATTCTTCCAACCTCTGCCTGTTACCCAGTTCCAAAGTTTCTTCCATATTTTCAGGTATATTTACAGCAATGCCCCACTCCTGGTACAAATTTTCTGTGTTAGGCTATTCATACATTGCTAGAAATAAATACCTGAGACTGGATAATTTATTAAGAAAAGAGGTTTAGTTGGTTCACAGTTCTGCAGGCTGTACAGGAAGCATGACACTGGCTTCTGCTTAGCTTCCAGAGAGGCCCCAGGAAGCTTTTAACTCATGGCAGAAAGTGAATTGGGAGCAAGTACTTCATGTGGCGAAATCAGGAGTGGGGGCAGGCGAGGTGTCACACACTTTTAAATGACTAGATCTTGTGAGAACTCACTCACTATCACAAGAACAGCACCAAGCTATGAGGGATCTGCCCCCATGATCTAAACACCTCCTACCAGGCCCCACCTCAGCTGTAATTAGCATTGGGGATTACAATTCAACATGGGATTTTGACAGAAATAGATATCCAAACTATATCAATCACATTACTCAATTCTGCTGTTATTGCATGAAAGCAGCCATAAATAATATATAAATAAAAACGTGTAACTGTTTTCCAATAAAATTTTATTTTGGCTGGGCACGGTGGCTCACACCTGTAATACCAGCACTTTGGGAGGCCAAAGTGGGTGGATCACTTGATGTCAGGAGTTCAAGACCTGCCTGGCCAACATGGTGAAACCCCATCTCTACTAAAAATACAAAAATCAGCCAGGCGTGGTGGTGCATGCCTGTAATCCCAGCTACTTGGGTGGCCAAGGCAGGAGAATTGCTTGAATCCAGGAAGCGGAGATTGCAGTGAGCTGAGATCATGCCACTGCATTCCAGCCTGGGCGACAGAGCAAGACTCAGTGTCAAAAAAATTTATTTACAAAACTAAGTAGTGATCTGAGTTTGCCTCATGGCTATAATTTGTCAAACCTTGTTTCAAAGCAGAAGTAATATCAATATATTACAGGATTTATAACATATGTAAAAGTAAAATAGATGCCAAGAAGAGCATAAGGACTGGAGAGGAGAAATGGGAATATATGACAGTGCAGTTATACTGCATGTGAAGTGTTATAACATCATGTGAAGATAGGCTATAACATAAGGATGTTTGTTATAAGCCTTAGAATAGCCACTAAATGACACAACAAAGCATTACAGCCAATAATTTAAAAAATGAGATAAAATGGAATAATAAAGATACCAAATCCAAAAGAAGGCAAAAAGGAGAAGTGAACAAAGAATAGATAGAATAAAACAAATAGCAAGATGTTGATTTAAATACAATCATATCAGTAATCAAGTTAAATACAAATGACCTAAATACTGTACCTAAAATCATAGCTTTTTCAGATTAGATTTTAAAAAGCAAAACTCAACTATATGCTGCCTACTAATAGGTTAAAAATAAAAGACGAGAAAATATATACTATGGTAACATTAATAAAAATAGAGCTGGAGTGAATATATTAATATCACACAAAGTAAGACTTCAGAGCAAATAATATTACCAAGGATAAAGACAGCAATTTTATAATGATAGACAAGTCAATTCATCTATCAAGAGAACATAACAATTCTAAACATTTATTCACCTTCAGACAGAGCATCCAGATAGGAAAGAAAGAGGTAAACTATATTTGCAAACACTATAATCATTTATCAAGAAAATCATATGAAATTAAAAAAAACTAGAAGAACTAATAGGTGAGTTTAAGCAAAGTTATAAAATTTAAATTCAATATACAAAAATCAATTGTATTTCTATACACTAACAACAAAAATAAGAAATTGAAACTTAATACTATTTACAGTAGAATAAAATGTAGGAAATACCTAGAGACAAATCTGACAAAATATATGCAAGATTTGTACACTGAAATGAACAAAACATTACTGAGGACAAGTAAAGAAGACAATAAATGGAAAGGTATACCATATTTAAAGTTTAGAAGACTCAATTTTGTTAAAATTCAGATCTCCTCAATTGATCTACAGTTTCAAGAAAATTCCATTAAAAATTTCATCAGGCATTTTTGTAGAAATTGGAAAGCTGATTCTAAAATTAATATGAATTTATAAAGGATGAAAATAGCCAAAAAAATTTGAAAGAGAAAAACGTTGAAAGATATACGCTACTTTACTTTAAGACTTACTATAAAGGTACAGTAATCAATACAGTATAATATTGCTATAAAACTATACAAACAGATCAATGGAAAAAAATACAGAGTTCAGAAATAGATCCATGTATATATACAACTGATTTTCTATGAAAGTGTGAAGGCAGTACAGTGGACAAAAGATAGCCTTCTCAACAAATGGTACATATCCATTTGAAAAAGAACTTTAATTCACACCTCGATTAACTCAAGGTGGACCATAGACCTAAATATACAACCTAAAGCTATAAAACTTCTGGAAAGAAATCATAATCCATCTTAATGACCTTGGGTTAGGCAAAGACATTTTAGATACAAATGTCTTTAATCACCAAAATCACCATCTAATAAATTTCATCTATTTTTTTTAAATAATAAATTTGGACTTCATAAGTAAAGGCTGCCACTCCACTTCCAAAGACAATACTAAGAGAATGAAAAGACAAACTAAAGACTAGGAGAAAATGTTATAAAATCACAACTTTTATCTGATTTTAATAACTTCTATATGGAATATATTAAGAACTCCCAAAACTCAGTTATAAGAAAATTAAATTCCCAATTAAAAATGGGCAACGAACTTCAACAAAAAATAGGCAGGTGGTAAATAAGAACATGAAAACATGCTCAGTACCTGTAGTCATTAGGAAAATGAAAATTTAAACCACAATGAGATCACTATAATTTAAAAAAAACAAACAACTGACCATGCCTAGTGTTGTTAAGGTTGTGGAGTAAGTTGGGCTTTCATACACTGTTAGTAGAAATGTGAAATTGTTCATCCACTTTCAAAAATGGTTGGTTTCTTCTTTTAATGAGCAGCTTTTAAAAAATGTACTTTTAAAAGAGCTTTCTTCAGATATAACTCACATGCTACATGATTCACCCATTTCAAGTATATACAATTCAATGTTTTTTAGTATATCCACAGATACATGTAATCATCACCACAGTCAATTTTAGAACATTTTCATCACTTCAAAAAAAATGCTGTTCCCTTTAGGTATTATCCTCTACTCCCCTACTACCCCAACCTTAAGCAACCACTAATCTTTCTAGCTCTATAAATTTGCCTTTCTGTGCGTGCTATATAAATAGACACATGTACACTGTCTTTTGTGATTGGCTTCTTTCACTTAACATAATGTTTCCAATGTTCATCCATCCTGTAGGATGTATCTGTACTTCATTCGTTTTCATTGTCAAATTATATTCCATTGTATTAGTATAACATATGACATTGTGTTCATTCATTTATCTGTTGATGGACATGTGGGTTGTTTCCTCCTTTTGGATACTATGAATAATGCTTGTTTACAAGTTTTCATGTGGACATATGTGTTCATTTCTTTGGGGTATATACTGAGGAGTGGAACCTCTGGGCATAATAAATATGTTTAACTGCTTGAGGAACTACCAAACTATTTTTCAATGTGACTGTACCATTTTACATGCTTATCAGCAGTATATGAGGGATCCAGTTTTTCTACATCTTCACCAACCCTGGTTATCTTCTGACTTTTTTGTGATAGCTATATTAGAGGATGTGAGGTGGTATCTCATTGGGTTTTTCATAGATGCCCTTTATGAGGTTGAGGAAATTCTCTTCTATTCCTAGTTTGTTAAGTGTTTTTTTCCATCATGAATAAGTGTTAGATTTTATCACATATTTTTCTGCTTCTATTGAGATGATCAGATTGTTTTCTGTTATTCTCTTTATATATTACATATTTCTGTTATTCTCTTTATATATTACATTAATTGGTGTTTCTTTTTTTGGATTTTAAACCAACTTTGCATTCCTGGCATAAATCCCATTTGGTCTTGTTGTATAATCCTTTTTATGTATTGGCTAGGTTTTGTTTAGTACTATTTTGTTGTGTATTTTTGCATATTCATAAAAGATATTGGCCTGTAGTTTGCTTGTGATGTAGTTATCTTGTTTTGGTATTAGATTAACAACTAATATCCTAATAGAATGAGTTGGGAAGTGTTTCTTCCTCTTCTAAGTTCCAGTAGTTTCTTCTCTTAGCTTTTTAGCTCAATGCATTGTTATAGTTATTATTTTATAGTTTTATGTCTTTTTAAAAAGCTAAGAGAAGAAATTATATGTATATACACATACCTTCTTGTTTATCATTTCTGGTTCTCTTCTTTTGTTCCTGTAATCGAAGTTACCATCTGGAGTCATTTCCTTAGCTCAAGGTAGCCCTTCTTCCATTCACCTACTTTGTGTGGTTATTGGCAAATATATCACATTTCTATATGTTCAAGGCCCAGCATTCTATGAGATACATATTGTCTTACATGTAGCTTTTAAAATCCGTTAAGAGAAGAAAGAAGAAGAAATTATGGTTTTACATTTCTTTTATAATTATATAATTACTTTTACCAGTGCTTTTTGGTTTTTGTGCATGAATTCAAATTGCTATCTGAGGTCACATGCTTACAGCCTGAAGCATTTTTCTTAGTATATATGTAAGGAGGATCTGCTAGCAACAAATTCAGTTTTTGTTTATCTGGGAATGTCTTAATTTCACCTTCATTTTTGAAATCCAGCTTTGCTGAATATATGAATCTTTTTTTAACAGTTTCTTTCTTTGAGCACTCTCAATATGTTATCCCACCACCTTCTGACCTTTACTGTTTCTAATAAGAAGTCAACTGTTAACCTTACAAGGGGTTCTCTTGAAAGTATAGTCATTTTTCTCTTGCTACTTTCAAGGTTTTCTCCCTGTCTTTGCCTTTTAGCATTTTTATTATGATGTGTCTATTTGTGGACCTCTTTGCCTTTATAGTTGGAGTTCATGGAGCCTCCTGGTTGTATAGATTCATGTTTTACAATAAATTTGTGAAGTTTTCAGCCACTCATTTTTAAAATATGCTTCTTCCTCATCATCTTCTTCCTCTGGTATTCCTGTTATTTATGTGTATGCGATGAAGGTAGTAGTGACCCACATTTCTCCTTTGTTCATTTTTGTTGATTCTTTTTTCTCTGTTCTTCAGCTTAGATAATTTCTATGAATATACAAGTTCACCATTTTTTTCTTTTTCCAATTCTAATCCGTTATTAAGCCCCTGTAGTGAATTTTAAATTTTCATTATTATACTTTTAAATTCCCAAATTCCCATTAAAAATATTTTCTATTACTTTATTGACATTCTCTATTTGATGAGACAGTGTCATTGCACCTCCCTTCACTTCTGTAATCATGTTTTTCTTTTCTTCTTTGAACATATTTCTAATGGCAACCTTGAAGTCTTGTCTGCTAAATCCAACAAGTAGTAGTTCTCACAGGCAGTTTCTGTTGCCTTTTTTTTAATATGATCTTTCCTGTTTCTTTGCATGTTTCATAATTTTTTATTAAAAATTGGACATTTTAGATAATATATTTTATTAACTCTGGGTTCTGGAATTCTCCTTCTAGGACTTGTTATTATTTGCTTGTTTACTTGTTTAGTGACTGACTAGACTATTTTAGCAAGGTCTGTTTCCTCCATGCCTCCAACGTGAAGCCTCTGATGTTGCTCCTCAGAGGGCACAGCCTTGATTATGCCAGTAGTTACCTTGGGATGAGAGTGGTTTGGGTAGGGTTCTCTTTGATCTTCTCTTTCCCTAACCACACCTGATGTTAAGTTCCACTAATTGCCAGCTGATTGTTCCATTGTTTTCAACAACGTCTAAGCATAAATTGCTTCATAGACTAATCCAATCCAATTCAGGCTCCTTTGAAGAGATAATTACTGAGCTCAGTTTTTAGAATTTGTTTGGACTATAGGATATTTCTTAGCTGTCCCTTTCCCTTGTTTTTCTCCAGCAACCTAGTCAGCCTATAGTTTTGATTTTATTTCCAATTAATCTACCAATCTCCTCCCAGTTGCCTTTCATTACAGTTTTTACTGTTTTGGAGAGTATTATTAGGCTTGAACTTCTCCACACCCTGTGACAAATTAAGTCAGTTTCTTGAGGTAGGGATTTGGAGCTCTCTGTTGTACAACCGGCTTCTCCCCTGGAGAAAATCTCTGAGACATAGCTCTTATGCTTGGGGCATGGAAAATGGCATGCTTCTCTGAGTGACATCTCACTTTAGGAGCTGGATATTTGATAGATGGAGAGAAGCCAACAGCCCTAGGTCTTCTTGCCTTGCCTCTGTCAACCGGAAATCCCCCTTCCCATGAGCTGGAGCAAAGGAAATTGGGCCCTAGTATTCTCAGCAATGTTGCAACCTAGTTAGAGCCTCGATCCCATGATTGGGGACTGCATGGAAGAACGGAACACCTACCTCTTGGTCACATTCACCTGGATCTTAACTTCAGCAAGGGGTAGCTGGAGGCAGGATGAGAAATGCTGACACCTCACCTCTCCCAAGAAGTTAGCCCTCTGACTGGGAGCTGGAGAGAAAGGGAACCCTGTGTTCTTGGCTGTACCAGGCTGGAATGCAGTTTCCATCTTGCTGAGTTGAGATGGGCAATGGAGGGCACAGATCTTGATTCAAATACCACAGACTCTATCAGTTTCTACTAAGTTTAGTAGATTTTCTTGAATAAATATTCTTCATTTTCTATATTTCCTTAGAACAATTTCCAGAGACTTTAAATGGTTGCTTTAAAAATAATTTTTACCAGTTTTACTGGAAACAAATCCACGGAGCCCCTCATGCTGCCATGCCAGAAGTAGAAATCCAGCAGTTTTTTTAAAAAAGTTATATATACATACGCCATATGACTTAGTCATTCCACACTTAGTTATCTATTCAAGAGAAAAGAAAATATATGTCTCTACAAAAGCTTGCACACAAGTGTTCCCAACAACCTTATTTTTAATAGCCCCCAACTGGAAATAAGTCAAATGCCCATCAACAGGTCAATAGATGAATTAACTGTGATGTATCTGTGCATTAGAATACTACACAACAATAAAATAGAATGAACTGATACACACAACAGCATAGATGAATCTCAAAATAATTACACTGGGTAAAAGAAGTGAGACAAAAAATGACACATACTATATGACTCCTATATAAACTTCTAGAAAATGTAAGCTAATTCACAGTGACAGAAAGCACTGGGGATGGGGTGTGCTGGCAGGGATTAGAGGGAGCGATTATAAAGGAGCATGAGGAAACTTTTCAGGATGATGGACATTCTCATTATTTTCATTACAGTGATTGTTTCATGGGCTCATACATGTGTCAAAATGTATCAAATTGTACACCTTAAATATGGAAAGTTTCTTGAATGTTAGTTATAACTCAATTAAGCTGTTTAAAAAAGTTATTCTGCATTTTCTCCCTAAGCATCTCTGGTCCTGGGGAAAAATAGCAAGTTTCCTCTGGCTCAAGGTGACTTTTCCACTTTCTCATGTCCAGGAACAGCTTTTTGTGTGTTCACAGCTTCTGACAAACTACCCAAACCACTACACTCTTCTCTCTTCCCCTCACTTGAATGCTTGGCTTCCCCCTTTCATCCTGTAATTCAGCTGTGTTTTGGATCCATTCGATTTTATTTCTTTGTTTATTTATTTGTTCAACAAACATTTGTTGAACACCTGCTTAATGCCACATGCTATGCCAAATTTTAGAAATAAAAAAAACATAGTTTCTGTTTCCAAGGTACTCATAGTCTAGTAAGACATATACACAAAAAAGGCTAGGAGTCTTAAGTAATATGGAAGTTGGTGCAATGTACAGTAAAGCACAAAGAAGGAAATGGTGCTGAAAATATTTGGTTTTCTGTTCCCTGAGTATTCAGCCACCCTAATCTGATAATCACAGCCTGATTTTCTTGTGGAGAATTATTTTTCTCCACTGTGTGCTGTCTCAGTGCAACAACAAGTGACTGTGCCTTTCTTTACCAGGAAGCATGTAACCCAAGCTGAGATGCTTGAGAGTTTTTTCCACGAATTTTCTGTCTTGAGAGACCCAAGGATGGAAAAATAGATATACAAATGGTCCCCAAATTATGATGATTCAACTTATAATATTTTAACTTTCAAATAGTGCAAAAGTGATATGCATTCAGTGAAAATTGTACTTCAAAATCTGAATTTTAATTTTTTCTTAGGCTTGTAATATGTAGTATGATATTCTCTCATGATATTGGGCAGCAGCAGTGAGCCATAGCTCCAAGTCAGCTTTGTGATCACAAGAGTAAACAACCAATACTCTAAAATGCATTAAATACATATTTGATGTATTTTCAACTTACAATGGGTTTAACTGAGACGTAACTCCATCACAAGTAGAGGAGCATCTAGTGCATTCATTCCAGAACTACTTCCTGGACCAGATGGTCATATTCTAATCCCTGCTGCCGGCATACCTGATCTGTCTTCATTCTTGTCTATTTCTGAGTCTGGTGCTCCAAACTTCCTATTATGTCTGTGATGAACTTCTAATACATTTCATTTTTTCTTTAAATAAGCTCAAGTTACTTTCTGTTGCTTACGAGCAGATAACGCTAAATAATATATATTCATGGAAGAGTTGACTATTAACATAGATATGGTTAAGATAGGCCATAGGGAAATTTGAAGTTGCAGATAGGTGCAGGGCCCTGGAGCATCTTAGGGTAAGGACAAGAGGATTTTAAAGTGAAAAGTAATCAATCAATAAAGTTATGGATTAGTCATTCTCAAAGTGTGGTCCTCCAGGCCAACAATATCAGCATTACATGGGAATTTGTCAGAAATGCAAACTCTAGAGCCACACCTCAGACCTGCTGAATCAGAACCTCTGAGTATAGGGCCTAGCAATCTACGTTTTAACAAACCCTCCAGGTAATTCTGATGCACTCTAAGATTTGAGAATCAAATCAATGTCCTAGATAATTCATGCTGCTGTGTGAAGGAGGGATTCAAGGGGTTGAAATTTAAAGAAAGGGAATCCAGTTGGACCCTATTGCAGTAGTATATAACCTAAGCTAAGATACATCGAGTAGATGGAGTGGAAGGAAAAATGCAAGAAATTCAATGGATAGAGGGCCAAATAGACTTCACCATTAATAGGATGTTCTCTATGAAGGAAATAAGATATCTAGAATTATTTCCAAATTTCTGATTTGGATGAATGTGTGAATAGTGGTGCCATTAACTAAGCTTGGAAGTATAGGAAAAAAAGCAGATTTTAAAAAAATGTATTTAGGTGAAATTCACATAACATAAGATTAATTATTTTAAAGTGAACAACTCAGTGGCATTTAGTATATTCACCATGTTGTGTGACTACCATCTCTATCCAGTTACAAATATTTCTGCACTCCAAAATAAAACCCCATGCTCATTCAGCATTTTTTCTCCACTCTCTCCTCCCCCAGATCCTGGCAAACACCAATTTGCATTCTGTTTATATAGATTTACCTATTCTGTATATTTCATGTAAATAGAATCTTGTAATACGTGATCATTCATGCCTGGCTTCTTTCACTTAGCATGTTTTTGAGGTTTATCCACATTGGAACATAAATCAGTAAGTACTTCATTCCTTTTAATGGCTGAATAATAATTCCTTGCATGTATGTACCACTATTTGTTTATCCATTCGTCCATTGATAGACATCTGTTTCCACCTTCTGGCTATTGTGAATAGTGCTGCTATAAGCATGCATTTACATCTATTTGAGAACCTGTTTTCAATTCCTTTGTGTACATACCTAGGAGCAGAATTGTGGGGTCATATGGTAATTATATGTTTAACTTTTTAAGGAACTGCCAAACTGTTTTCCACAGTGGCTATATAATGTTACATTCCCACCAGCAATGTATAAGGATTCAAATTTCTCCACAGCCTTTCCCACATTTGTTAATTTCCATTAATTTTTTTCATTATAGCCCTCCTATGGGTATGAAATGGTATCTCATTGAGGTTTTGATTTACATTTCCTTAATGACAAGGATGTTGAACATATTTTCATGTACTTCTTGGCCATTTGTATATATTCTTTGGAGAAATGTTTATTCAAGTCCTTTACCCATTTTAAAATTGAGTTATTTGGCCCTTTTGTTATTGAGCTGTAAGGGTCCCTTATGTATTCTGAATACCAGATCCTTATTAGATATGTGATTTGCAAATATTTTCTCCCATTCTGTGGGTTGTCTTTTTCGATTTCTTGATAGTATCTTTTGACAAACAAGTTTTTAATTTTGAAGAAGTTCAATTTATCTACTTTTTCTTTTGTTGCTCATGCTTTTGGTGTCATCTAAAAATCCATTTTCTGAATCCAAGGACATGATGATTTACCCCTGTGTTTTCTTCTAACAGTTTTATGGTTTTAGCTCTTATATTTATTCAGGTCTTTGATCCATTTTTAGTTAACTTTCATATATAGTGTAAGGTAGGAGTCCAACTTCATTCTTTTGCATGTGGATATACAGTTGTTCCAGCATCATTTGTTGAAGAGTCTATTATTTTCCCATTGAATGGTCATGGTACCCTTGTTGCAAATCAATAGATGTATGTGTTTAGTTCTGTACTCTCTATTCTACTCCACTGTGGTTTTGATTTGCATTTCTCTGATGACTGCTGATGTTGAGCATGTTTTCATATGTTTGTTGGCCACTCGTATGTCTTCTTTTGAGAAGTGTTTGTTTATGTCTTTTTCCCATTTAATAATGGGGTTATTTGTGTTTGCTGTCAAATAGTTTGTTTAAGTTCCCTATAGATTCTGGATATTAGACCTTTGTTGGATGCATATTTTGCAAATATTTTCTCCCATTCTGTAGGTTGTCTGTTTACTCTGTTGATAGTTTCTTTTGCTGTGCAGAAGCTCTTAAGTTTAATTATGTGCCATTTGTCAATTATTGTTTTTATTGCAATTTCTTTTGAGGACTTAGTCATAAATTATTTGCCAAGGCCTATGTCCAGAAGGGTATTTCCTAGTTTATCTTCTAGGATTCTTATAGTTTGAGGTCTTACATTTCAATCTTTAATTCATCGTGAGTAATTTTTGTATATGGTATAAGGAAGGGATACAGTTTCAATCTTCTGCATATGGCTAGCCAGCTATTCCAGCACTATTTATTGAATAGGAAATCTTTTCCCAAGTGCTTATTTTTGTTGACATTGTTGAAGATCAGATGAATGTAAGTGTGCAGATTTATTCCTGGGTTCTCTATTCTGTTCCATTGGTCTATGTGTCTGTTTTTGTACCAGTACCATGCTGTTTTGGTTACTTTGGCCTTATAGTATAGTACGAAGTCAGGTGATATAATGCCCCTGACTTTATTCTCTTTGCATAGGATTGCTTTGGCTACTTGTGCTCTTTTTTGGTTCCAAAATAATTTTAGAATAATTTTTTCCAATTCTGTGGAAAATGACATTGGTAGTTTGATAGGAATATTGTTAGATATGGTTTGACTGTTTTCCTACCCAAAATCTCATCTTGAATTGTAACCCCATATCCCCGTGTGTCAAGGGCAGGACCAGGTGGAGGTAATTGAATCATGGGGGCAGTTTCCCCCATGCTGTTCTCGTGGTAGTGAGCAAGTCTCACGAGATCTGATGGTTTTATAAGTGTCTGGCATTTCCCCTGCTTGCACTCATTCTCTCTCCTGCTGCCCTGTGAAGAGGTGTCTTTCGTCATGATTGTAAGTTTCCTGAGGCCTCCCCAGTCATGCGGAAGTGTGAGTCAATTAAACCTCTTTCTTTATAAATTACCCAGTCTTGGGTATTTCTTCATGACAGCATGAGAATGGACTAATACAGTGCTGAATCTGCAGATTGCTTTGGACAGGATGGCCTTTTTAATGATATTGATCCTTCCATTTCATAAATGTTTTTCCATTTGTTTGTCACATCTATGATTTCTTTCAGCAGTGTTTTGTAGTTCTCTTTGCAGAGATCTTTCACCCCTTTGGTTAGATGTATTCCTCAGTATTTTATTTTATTATGGCTATTGTAAATGGGATTGCATTCTTGATTTGGCTCTCAGATTGAATGTTATTGGTGTATAGAAATGCAACTAATTTTTATACATTGATTTTGTATCCTGAAATTTTACTGAAGTCATTTATCAGTGCCAGGAGCCTTTTGATGGAGTCTTTAGGGTTTTCTAGGTATAGAGTCATATCATCAGTAAAGAGAGATAGTTTGACTTCTTGTTTTCTTACTTGAATTCCTTTTATTTCTTTCTCTTGTCTGTTTGCCCTGGCTAGCACTTCCAGTACTATGTTGAATAGTAGTAATGAGAGTGGGCATTTTTGTCTTGCTTCAGTTCTCAAAGGAAATGGTTCCAACTTTTGCCTATTCACTCTGATGTTGGCTGTGTTGTCATAGATGGCTCTCACCATTTTGAGGTATGTTCCTTCAATGCCTAGTTTCTTGAAGGTTTTTACCATAAAGGGATGTTGGATTTTATTGAAAGCTTTTCCTGCATCTATTGAGATAATCGGATCATTTTCATTTTTAATTGTTTAATGGGTGAATCAGATTTATTGATTTGTGTATGTTGAATCAACCTTGCATCCAAGAATGAATCCTTCTCGATCACAGAGAATTAACTTTCTGATGTGCTCCTGGATTCAGTTTGCTAGTGTTTTGTTGAAAACTTTTGTGTCTTTGTCTGTCAGGGATATTGGCCTGTAGTTATTTTTATTGTGTTTTTGCCAAGCTTTGTTGTCACAGTGATGCTGGTTTCATAAAGTGAGTTAGGGAGGAGTCCCTCATCCTCCATTTTTTGGAATAATTTCAATAGAATTGGTACCACATTTTATTTGTATATCTGATAGAATTTGGCTTTGAATCCATCCATTCCATGACTTTTTTGATTGGTATCACTTTTTTTTATTACAGATTCAATTTTGAAACTCAATATTGGGTCTGTTTATGACTTCAGTTTCTTCCTGTTTCAATTCTGGGAGACTATGTGTTTCTAGGAATTTATCCATTTCCTCTAGATCTTCTAGTTTGTGTATGTATAGAAGTGTTCATAATAGTCTTTGAGGATCTTTTCCATTTCAGTTGTAATATAACCTTTTGTTGTTTCTAATCATGCTTATTTGGATCTTCTCTCTCTTTTCTTTTTAAATCTATCTAGCTATCTATTGATCTTGTGTATCCTTTCAAAAAAACAACTTTTGATTTCCTTGATTCTTTGTATGAATTTTTGGGTCTCAATTTCATTCAGTTCTGCTCTGGTTTTGGTTATTTCTTCTGCTAGCTTTGGGGTTAGTTTGTTCTTGCTTTTTTAGTGAGGGAAGAGATTTAATACAAACTGTTTTATGCTGCAGACAGTTCATGAAATAAATATGAAAAGCAATCAATAGACTTGGAAGTCATGAGGCCACTTGTGACCTCAGACAGGATAGTCTGCATAGACTGTGGAAGGTAAAACCTGGCTAGAGTGGGTTGAAGAATGTACTGGGAGTAAGAAAAGGGCAACAGAAATCTAGAATGCTGTTTTTTAGTATCTTGGCAACAAAAAGAAGGGAAAAGATAGGGCTAGTGTAGGAAGATAATATATAGTGTTATCGGATAATTTAGAGGCTACGGAAATTACCTCAAAGAGAAGAGAAGTTGAAAATATAAAAAAGAGTGATAAATGAGTGGGATGAGGCCTTGGATATGCAGGAGATAAGGGAGGATGTGGAAGGAGTTTCCTTGAATAGGAGAAAGAACAGCCTCCAGAGCCTACTTTCTTATTCTTTAGCATAAATGACCAAACTTGAAGGTAAGTGCAGATAAAAATGACTCATAGCTATGAGGAAAAATTATGGAAGTTCAAAACCCGATAGCCATGGTATTCTTGGTGAAATAGGAAGTAAGGTCATGTGCACTGAGAGGATGACATCGATGGGATGGAGGACTTGAAGTTAGTGGAGACTTGCAGCAGCCATTGAGAAAAATGAGAGGGGATGCAGGTCAAAGATAACAAATTAATGAGGGCTATTGAGGAGCCAAGAGATGCTGAAGATTATAAATGGGTGGTGGCCCTAATCCATTCAAAGATTTGATTTTCTGCAGCAGCATTCAGCAGCACAAGGTTTGAGCAACAAAGGCAGATGGTAGGATTAATCTAAAATTTCAAACTGCAGGTGAGATGTGGTGGAAAGACAATGGGATTGGTTTTGAGTGTAAGAGTCTGGTGGTTGAGTGCAGTGGGTGTTCAAATTTGGATAGGGGAGGAAGTGAAGCCAAAGAAGGCTGGTGAACTGGAAGTAAAATGGCTTTGAGGTCTCTGTGTAAGATTAAAGAGCTGAAGTAAGAGAGAGTAAAGGGCCAGGTGTGGTGGCTCACGCCTGTAATCCCAGCACTTTGGGAGGCCGAGGCGGGCAGATAACCTGAGGTCAGGAGTTCGAGACCAGCCTGCCAACATGGTGAAACCCCATCTCTACTAAAAATACAAAGGTTAGCTGGGCGTGGTGGCAGGCGCCTGTAATACCAGCTACTCAAGAGGCTGAGACAGGAAAATTGCTTGAATCCGGGAGGCGGAGGTTGCAGTGAGCTGAGATTGTGCCATTGCACTCCAACCTGGGAAACAAGACCGAGACTCCGTCTCAAAAAAAAAAAAAAGAGAGAGAGAGAGAGTAAAGGCTGGAAAGATAGAAGGATGAGATCCAAATGGTACATTAGAATACAGCCATGTACTGAATAATGACATTTCAGTCAATGATGGGCCACATGTACAATGGTGGTCCCATAATATTATAATACTGTATTTTTACTGTACCTTTTCTATGTTTGGATATACAGATGCTTACTATTGTCTTACAATTGCCTACAGAATTCAGTACAGTAACATGCTGTACAGGTTTGTAGCCCAGGAGCTATAGGCTATACCATATAGCCTAGGTATGTAGTAGGCTCTACCACCTAGATTTGTGTAAGTGCACTCTATGGTGCTTTCACATGACAAAATCACCTAACAATGTATTTTTCAGAATGTATCCCCCTTGTTAAGCAATGCATGACTGTGTGAGTTCAGAGGTGGAGTTATTCTAAGTGATATCAAGGCCTAGGTTATGACAATCAGTGGGTCAAGGAGGTAGTTACAAATGAAGACTGTTGGTGTTGAAGATGTTTTTTTAAAAAAAGCCATGAGACCATCCTGGCTAACACGATGAAATCCTGTCTCTACTAAAAATACAAAAAGAATTAGCCAGGCGTGGTGGCGGGCACCTGTAGTTCCAGCTACTCAGGAGGCTAAGGCAGGAGAATGGCGTGAACCTGGGAGGCAGAGCTTGCAGCGAGCCGAGATCGTGCCACTGCACTCCAGCCTGGGCGACAGAGCGAGACTCTGTAAAAAAAAAAAAAAAAAAAAGCCGTGAGCCAGAGTTCTGGAAGACTTCATGTGGATATAGTTGCTGCCCAGCATGAAGGCAGTACATGAGGAGAAGAAACAGTGAGTTTGTATCCAAGCCATTAACGAGTACAGGGGGGAAAGGTGGGAGGTTCAAAGACAAAATTAAGAGGTATGGAAGGAAGTATATATTGTTGGCACAAGTCTTAATAAAAGAAGGTTTTTTTGCCCCAGGACAGGAGGAGTAATCATCTGCCAATTGTAATGGCGAGCTAGGAGACCATGCAGTCCACAGCTCGTGATACATGGGTGTAGAAGGATCAGCCTCTTCCATAGAAGTTGCAGCAGTTATTGTGCTCTGGGGAGAGCCTGGAGATGGAGTTTTGTGAAATGGTTGAGGATATAAGGCAGGTTATTTACAGTGGAATGGGGGTCTCTGAGGAGGGAAGTCGGCAGTGTGAGAAACATCCGAGTGGAATGAAAATAATGAATGATAATAATGCACGTCTAGCACCATGCCAAGGGTGTGAGATACTTATTTTATTTAATCATTACACTAATTCTGCAATGTAGGTGCTATCTGTCTTTTGCATATTAATAAACTGACACTGAGGGCATTTAGAAATTCCTCTAAAGTGGTGTATCTAAAAAGTGACTAAGTTCAAGACCTGGTCTCTTAACCACTAACCCAGATTGGAATGAGAGGATGCAAGAGGAGAAGGTGCCATGGAGCTACCATTTTGGGAAAGGGCCTCTGATGACAGGATGGGAGACATCATGGATCTAACCAACTGTAAGAACCTAGGCATGTGTTTATTGGATCTGCTGGGTGGCAGAAGCCCCTGATCAGAATCAGCTGCCTATCCTGAGAGTTCCAGATGGAATGTGTTTGGAGGAACATATTCAAGGCTTCTCACAAATGGCTCTAATCCTTCTTATATTTAAGCATTCAGTTCACAAAGACTCCTCAAGAAGAATATCCAGAGAAGCTCTTGTTGGCCAAGGCTCTCTATTGGGAAGTATACTTGGGAATTGCTTATCAAAGGTATTCCCTGCTCCATGTCATCAATGGAATGTTAGAAGTGTCTTTTTTATCATGGCTTTTGACAAAGCCAGGAATTCAGTACTAAGTAAATAGAGATAATCAAGGGTCTGCTCTCCAAGCTCTGGAATTAGCAACAACAGGACTGAAGAGACAAGGAGTGATTCCTCAGGTTATTTTCTCTCCCTTTCTCCTACCACTAGTTGTGTCCCTCCCATAGCTTTCTGCTTTCTAGGTTTTGCCAGCTGTGGTGAGAGATTTGCTGATACTCATTCAGATTCCTTTGGATTGCTCTTACTGTTTCTGCACATTTTGGTGTGCTTTTGCTTCCAATGGCCACATGTGAGACTCTTCTGATGACTGCTGTCTTTGCCTGGGACAGCCTTTAGCCAGTGACTGGTGAGTGTGGCAATATGAAAGCTCAGCTTCCTTGCCTGATGTTGGGTCAACTTGAAGTCATAACCTATATGTCAAAGTTCCCCTAAGGGATTAGGATGAATCTACCTTCTGTGAGGCCTTGCCTGAAACTGTCCCCTGGTTTGGCTTCTTCCTCTTCTCTGTCCTGCTTCCCCACTCTCTTCCTAGTCTCTCCTGGAAGCACTTTTTAAATAAACCACGGGTACATGAATACTCAACTTAGGGCATGCTTCTGGAGAATTCAGCCTAAAACAGGCCATCAGGTAACTATTAAAGGGAAGTTCTTCTAGATAAAAATTTTGAGGATAAAGTTGAAAATGTAACTTTTTAAAACAAAAACATGTGACCAACCATTTAGGTACTAAGAGAAAGTATGGATTCATTACTTCGTAATATGGGAGTGGGAAAAGCATTTCTTACTATTACTTAAAATCAAGAAGCAATGACAAGAAAAGATTAACAAATTCAACTACATAAAAGTGAAAATAAAGTTTGCTTGAAGTAGAATGGTGATTTACAGGGGCTGAGGGGATGGGGAAATGGGGAGATGTTGGCCGAAGGGTACAAAGTTTCAGTTATGCATGATGGAAATCTAACGTATAGCAATGTGACTACAGTTAATAATATTGTATTGCATACTTGAAATTTGCTAAGAGGGTAAATCTTAAGTGTTTTTACCAAAAGAGAAAAAAAAGAAACTATGTGGGGTGATAGATGTACTAATTGGCTTAATAGTCGTGATCATTTCACAATGTATATGTAGATCAAAACATCAAGTTGTACACTTTTAACATATACTATTTTATTTGTCAATTACACCTCAATAAAGCTGGGAAAAAATGCTTGAAAAAACACCATAAGTAAAGTTTAAAAAGTGGCAAAGTAAAATGAAAGGTATTTGCAACATATAGGGCTAATCTCCCTGATAAAGACCCATGTACAAATATAATTTATCAAAAAAATTTAAAAACTGAGAGGAAAAATACCAAAGGCCTAATCAAAAAATGATTTAAAAAGACACAGGAAAGTGAAACGGATCTTAAACATATGAAAATATGCTGAAAAGCACTTATAATACAAATACAAATTATCACTGCTCAAAGATATTTTATACATATCAACTTGACAAAAATGACATGCTTGACAAAACATGCTTCTTGACAAAGTGTTCTAGTTTATACTTATCAGACTGGCAAAAATGAAATGCTTGACAAAACATGCTGTTGGCAGGGCTGTGCAGAAACATATGCTCTCATGTATTGCTAGTGGGCAGTGCAAAATGGCACAGGCCCTTAGGAGGGGAATTTGGCAATAGCTGATGAAATTAAACATGTATTTATTCTTTTACTAAGCAGTACTGAAAATACACCTACACAAAAGTAAAACAATATATGTATAAATTTATTAGTCATGCATTATTCATAATAGCAGAAAGTTGAAAGCAATGCAAAATCTGTTTATATGAACTGGTTGAATGAACCATCCACATAATGGAGTACTATGCAGCCATAAAGAAAGAATTAGGGCAATCTCTATGAGTGGATATGGAGCAATTTCTAAAATGTATTAAGTTTTTGGGACAAATATTATCATGAGCCTCCTAATATATATGATACGCTAAAAATGGGACATTACTTAAGTAGCAAACCTGCCAAAAATTCTAACTTGAATTTGTCTGATGAAGAAACATCAATCTACAAAACAAGTTGAAAGACAATCTACAAAACAGCTGGCCTATACACCGCAATGTGGCACGGTGATAAACAACAAGAAATGCTGTTTAGAGGTTCCTCAAAAAGCCTAAAAATAGAGCCACCATATGATCCAGCAATCTCCCTGCAGCTATATACCCCAAAGAAAGGAAATCACTGTATTGCAGAGATGTTGCACTCCCATGTTTATTGTAGCATTAATCACAATAGCCAAGATTTTGAAACAACCTAAGTGTTCATCAACAGATGAACGGATAAAGAAAATGTGGTACAGATACACAATGGAGTACTATTCAGCCATACAAAAGAATGAGACTCCGTCATTTGCAACAACATGGATGCAACTGGAGGTCACTATGTTACTTGAAATAAACCAGGCACAGAATGACAAACATCACATGTTCTCACTTATGAGAACAGAGAATTAAAACAATTGAGCCCATGGAAATAGAGGGTAGAAGGATGATGACCACAGGCTTTGAAGGGTAGTGGTGGGGAATGGGTAATGGGTGCAAAAAATAATTAGAAAGAATGAATAAGATCTAGTATTTGATAGCACAACATGGTGACTACAGTCAATAATAACTTAATTATAGATTTTTAAATAACTAAAAGAGTATAATTGATTGTAACACAAAGGACAAATGCTTGAGGTAATGAATACCCCATTTACCTCTGATGTGATTATTATACATTGAATGCCTGTATCAAAATATTTCATATACCCCATATATACCTGCGGTGTACCCACAAAAATTACAAATTAAAAAATAAACAAAAAAGAAAGAAAAACTTTAAAAAGAAAAAAGAAAAGAGACAAGAAATGCTGAGGAGCTTTTCAGATTAAAGGAGACTGGGCAAACATGACAACCAAATGCAATGCATGACCCTGAATCAAATTCAGGATTAGGAAAAACAAAATAACTATGAAGGTCAGTACTGGAACAATGATAAGATTTGGGTAAGTGGTGTGGATTAAACAACAGCATTGTAGCAATGTTAATTTCCCGATTTTGATTATTGTGGTGTGATTATTTAAGAGAATGTCCTTGTTCTTAGAAAATACACACTCAAGTGTGTTGTAAAGAGGTTTGATATTGTCAACTTATTTTCACTTGAGAGTATTTAGTTCAGAAAAAAATTATATATATATATGCAGAGAGAAAGAGAGACAGAAAGAAAATAAAACAGATGGGGCAAAATGCGAACAATTGGTGAATCCGGGTAAAGAGTATAGGAAAGATCCTTACACTATTCTTAGACTTTGAAATTATCCCACCTTCTCAGCTTGTGCAACATTTGAGGAGCAAACCAAATGGAAGGTGCACAAATATTATCCTGGGTGCAGGGCGCAAGAAAATTAGAAGACAAAAAGGGGCTCAGTCTCGAATAACCAAATTAATCCTGAGAATATATTGTTCACAAAATCAAAATGTTTCTAGTTTTTTCCATTAAATATCACAAGTACTTTAAGTGTACAAAACAAATGGATGGTGTTTTAGATGTGGAATAAATACTAAGACCAGGTAAGAAGCCACAGCCTAGCTTGGGTTTACTGGTCTCTGGAGTGGGATGGAGACTGGTTCCTATGCCAGGCTGTGGAGGCAGATCCCCTGTCCATAGAGAGGTCAGACCCTGAACGAGAAAGAAAAGAGAAAGTACCAGTGAGGCAGCAAGCAGGGGTATTCCTTCTCCTGAATAAAACGGAGTAAGGGCATAGGAGGCCACACAGCCCACTCACTTGGGCCAGCAGCATCAGGCTTTTGGAGCCACCTCATTAACACATCATTAAGAAGAGCAGTATATTCTACGTAAGTGAGTGTTTCCCAGAAAAATGGATTATTTCTGTCCCCTTCAAATTCATGAATGCTGCCCAGAAAGCCCCAGGTTTCCTGTAATATCTATTAAAAATTCCAGATATTCCAGCAACAATGTCCAATCACCACTATTTCCACTAAAAGAAATAAAATAGTAACAGTAAATAATACTGGTTCTTTCTTTGATGATGTACCCAGTGGAGAGAAGGTGTAATATTGGATTGAATCTGCAGTCTCTCAGGATCATTACTAAAATACCTGATAGACTCTTTAAAAAAATTGTAATATGTCTCTTTCTCTTAAAACTAAAATGCAAGAAAACCACTTCAATTATTAGAGTTTGGGGTTTTTTCCTTTTAAAAATATTAAAACTAAGAGAGTTTATTGTAATAGGGAATATGAGATGAGGTTGGCTTTGATTCTTGAACTATTGTTTCTTTAGGGCCATAAAGCTACTTTTATTTCAGAGTATCTTGTATTTCATAGCAAGGAGGGAAACTGATATTTCTTGGATGCCTACTATGTGCCAGGTATTGTGCCATTTCATTTAATCCAGGGTTCAGCTCATTCCAAACTTGGGGAAAAGAGAGAGAGAAAACACTAAAAGATTTTTATTAGAAAGCAATAATCTTGGTGCCATTTTTTTTCCTGTGAATACAAATTCTGGACTTACATATTCAAATATGTTTTCATGCATCTTCACAGGCATCTAAGTATTCATGCTGCCCTTGGTTATTTTGGTCAATAAGAACTTCTTACTGCAGCTATTTCCGCTTTCTTTCATTTCATCATGGTTGCTTCTTTTTCCAGAATAGAATACTTATAATATTATATCAGTGAGGCTGATTGTGTCATATTTTCTCCTTTTCATTTAAAGACAGAAGAAAAGCACTGAAGAAAATTTGGCAAAATTATTTGGGAAGAAAACACTTAAAATCTCCGTCTTCCAACAGCAATTATTTTCAGTTCCGTGTAGTGCCTTTCAGTCTTTGTTCCTTGTCATACATTTTCACATCGTTGCAATAAAAGCATATGTACAGTTGAGGGCCTTTTACTTACCTTCTAAATATTTTATCATAAAGATATATATATTTTTCAATATTATAACTCTTAAAGGCTGATAGCATTCCATTAAGTGGGTATACCATAATTTCTTTGAGGGTGACCCTACTGTTGAGTAGCTAGACTGTTTCCTATTTTTCAACATTGGGCAAACTGTGTCAAAACTATTAGTCAAAACTATTCCTATTAGTACTTTTATGTTTGACATTAGTACTTTTACGGCAGGTGACTCCTCTTGTCAAATTGCTCTTTAAAAGTACTGTATTCAAATGACATCTCACCAGCATTGAATATGTTCCAGAGCTGCCACAATCTCCTCAGCTCTCTTCTAGTACTTAATTATTTCAATCATATTACTCTTTGGTTCATTTAATAGATAAAACATGGTATCAGTTAGTAACCTATGATATCTCCTATTTGATTTTTATTTGCATAGCTTCAATTTCAATCAAGGTTGAACATTTCATCTTATGTATATCTATTAAAGGAGTAAATTTTTGTGTGAATTTTCTCTTTTCCCCATTTACCTATTGATGGTTTTTATAACTGCTAAGTCCATTCCACATTTAAAAGTGCAGGCCCAACATCAATACCAGTGTGTCTTTCTTTAAATATCTAACCCCTACTTCTGTCTCTTTCGGGAGGCACATTGCTTCTTCCCATCTTTAGAACTACATTGAAAGCTGTAGGCTGAAAGAATAAATAAAAGTCCCCTTTTCTCTTCCAAGTTTTAAGCGAAGAACTCTAGTAGACCCTTCTACTGTGAAACACACTTCTGGCCAAACCACTGGAGGAATCACCCTGAGACCCAGAATAATGTCCCTATTAATAGCATCTTGGTATATCTTAGGTGAAAGGGGTCCCACATTCATAAAACCAACAAACAGTCCCAATATATAAAATTAAAAGCTGAACTTAGCTCCCAGGTTTAAATTCACCTCCTGTTTCTTCCCTTCCATAAATACTTGTTGAACATCTACTATGTGATAGGCACTGCATCAAGTGCTGGGGATAGAGGGACAAATAAGACAGTCCCTGCCAAACAGTCATACTTGCAATTTCTCTTTTAGGATATCCCTTATAATGAAAAACAAAAGACTAAGGTATGTTTTGGGGAAGTGAATGTGTTTCTGAAGAAATTCCTTCATTACAAGACAGGATTCTGCTTTTTTCCCAGAACTTTGAGGAAGAGCCTGAAACTTAAGGCAAGAGTCTTTGTCACCATGATGCCATGCTCAGTTAGCAGGCTATCCATGTCTGCCCAATCAGATAGAAGCCAAACAGTGAGAACACTGACCTCCCCAGAAAGGATGTGGAAGAGCATCCAAAGTGAGAGAACAGTACTGGAGACACATAGCAAAAGAATATTACAAATAAATACCATCAATTTTAGCAATCCCTTACATATGGGAGGAGCCCTATCCTGAGGTTCTAATTTAAGAAGCCTGACTTACAGGCCCATTACATTGACCCAAACTATTGTCAGTAGAGTTAAAGTTGTTATAAAGCCCTATCTTTCAAGTCAATATACAACTGGAAGGTGAACTGTGAAGCCATCATGTGAGCCATCCTGAGAATTGTGTCCTATCTTGTGAGAAGAAATTCTAGATCTGTAGGGAGCTGGGGACTGGCCTGATGACAATTCAGTAAAGATTCTCACATGAGGTCACAGGGGCCTCTAATTAAGAATGGATTAGAGAACCAGAACCATGTAGAGTTGCTGAGATTTAAAATATTAGGAGGCACAGTCAAAGAAAGATACTGGTATTGATGTTGGGCCTGCACTTTTAAAGGCTGAATGGCTTTAGCAGTCATAAAATCAATAGTGACTGGTGATACGTTTACTTTTGCCTCATATCCCTTCAAAATCAGAACCTAATGAAGTTATAGAATCAATATTCCCATCACTTTTCTTTGTAAGCAACATCACATTACTCAGACACATCACTTAGAAATTGTAATTCAATGAGTAAAGTTTCAGGAGTGAATTTGGTGTCAATTCACATCAACTTTCTACTGTGAGAACTTTCTATTTTACAGTCTCTCCCATCTGGAAAAGCCTTCTTGTCTTTCTACCTCAGTGCTTCCCATTTTAAAATTAATCTTTTGCTCTCTGTCTGTACTTTGTAATTTCTCTTGTCCTACATTCTATTTACCATTTTAAAGCTGTGTGGTTTGATGGCGTCTATTTGAAAGGTGTTAAAAAAAGTTTTATGGCTAAAGCAGCACATTATTCATAACAAAGCAACCCATGCTGGCTACCCAACAAATTGTAGAACATTCTCAGTGCTTTGTTCGGGACTCCTAGGAATGTGATCCTAAGGATTTGGCAGGGCCCTTACCCTAAGAGGAGACAGAGCCCTGAGAAAGAAGAGGCAAACAAAACTTCATGGGTATGGGATATGTACCTGTAGATGTATAAAGATGCTGCAGTTTATTCAGGAGGATTCCAGGGTACTAAATAGACGGGGTGCACTAGCACAGTGCCTCTCAAATTTTAATGTGCACAAGAATCACCTGGGGATCTTGTCAAATGCAGATTTTTATTCAGCAGGTATAAGGTGATTCTACATTTCCAACAAGCTCCCAGGTGATGCTGATAGAACCACACTTTCAGTAGCAAAGTCTTTGTAAATACAGTGGCTAATAAAGGCTATTTTAAATGATGTATTTGTTTGCATACTCTTTGTTCCAAGAAAAAAAAACTTGTTGCCATTTATAAAGTTATGGAAAAGAAAACAAGATAAAAAATTAAATAAAGGAAGAAATTGAGGTTAAGCGACAAAAATAGGAAAGGAAAACAGCATAAGGCTGGGAAAGTCAGTTGACATGTAAATTATTGTGCCCTGAACAATTGTGGTAGGAGGAAAAGTGTTTCTCTCTATGCTTTCAAAAATTTATTTATTTTAAATTTGCAGAAAAAAAATTGTATTTATCATATACAATATGATGTTTTGAAGTATATATGCATTCTGGAAGGATTAAATCTAGCTAATTAGCATGTACATTACCTCACTTTACATCCACTCTCTTGGCATTCTTCAAGAATATTGTTAACTATAGTCACCATGTTGCACAATAGATCTCTTAAACTTATTCTATCTAACTGAAACTTTGTATCTATTGACCAACATCTCTCCACCCCTTCCCCAAACACCCTACCCCCTGGTAACCAACATTCTATTCACTACTTCTATAAGATCAACTTTTTTAGCTTTTACATATAAGTGAGATCATGCAGTATTTGTCTTTTTGTGCCTTGCTTATTTCACGTAATGTGACATCCTCTAGGTTCATCCATATTGCATAAATGACAAGAATTCCTTCTTTTTATGGCTGAATAGTATCCCATTTTGTTTATATACCACATTTTCCTTATTCATTCATTTGTTGATGGACACAGATTGATTCCACATCTTGGCTATTGTGAATAATGTTGCAATAAACATAGGAATGCAGTTATCTCTTCAACCCACAGATTTTTCTTACTTTGGCTATATACCCAGTAGTGGGATTGCTGGATCATATGATGTTTTATTTTTAATTTTCTGAGGAATCTCTGTAATGTTTTCCATAATGGCTGTATTAACTTATATTCCCACCAGCAGTGTGAGAGGGTTCCGTTTTCTCCACATTCTCACCAACACTTGTTATCTTTTGCCTTTTTGATAATAGCTATCCTAATGGGCATGAGATGACATCTCATTGTAGTTTTAATTTGCATTTCCCTGATGATTACTAATGTTGAGCATGTTTTTCCATATACCTGTTGATCATTTGTATGTCTTTTAAGAAATGCCTGTGGAAGTTCTTTGCTCATTTTTTAGTCAGGTTATTTGTTTTCTTCCTATTGAGTTGTTTGAGTTCCTTATATATTTTGGATATTAACTCCTTATCAGGGGAATAGTTGGCAAATATTTTCTCCCATTTTATAGGTTGTCTCTTCATTCTGTTATTTCCTTTGCTATGTAGAAGTTGTTTAGATTAATACAGTCCCATTTGTCTATTTTCGTTTTTTTTTTTTTTGCCTGTACTTTTGAAGTCTTAGCCGTAAAATCTTTGCCTAAACCCATGTCCTGAAGCATTTCCCCTATGTTTTCTTATAGTGGTTTTATAATTTGGAGGCTTACATTTAGATCTTTAATCCATTTTGAGTTTATTTTTGTATATGGTGAGACATAGGGGCCTAGTTTCATTATTCTGCAAATAGATACACAGTTTTCTCAGCACCATTTATTAAAGAGGATGCCTTTTCCCCAATGTATGTTCTTGCTACCTTTATTGAAAATTAGTTGGCTGTAAATACATGGATTTATTTTGGGGTACTCCATTCTGTTCCATTGGTCTGTGTATCTGTTTTTATACCAATAGCATGATGTTTTGGTTACTATAGCTGTGTAGTATATTTTGGAGTTAAAAATTTTTTTTTATAGAGACAGGAGTCTCAGTATTGCCCAGGCTGGTCTCAAACACCTGGGCTCAAGCAATCCTCCCACCTCCGCCTCCCAAAGTGCTGGATTACAGGCGTGAGCCACCACAATCAGCCTTTATAGTACCTTTTGAAGTCAGATAATGTGATGTTTCCAGCTTTTTTCATTTTGCTCAGGATTGCTTTGGCTATTTTTTGGGGTCTTTTGTAGATTAGTTTTCCTGTTTCTGTGAAAAATGACATTGTTATTTTGATACAGATTCACTGAATCTGTAGATTGCTTTGCACAGTACGGTCATTAACAATATTAATTCTTCTGATCCATGAGCATGAGATGTCTTTCCATTTGCTTATATTCTCTTCAATTTCTTTCATTCGTGTTTTTTTTTTTAATATAGACAAGGTCTCACTCTTGTCACCCAAGCTGGAGTGCAGTGGCATGATGACGACTCACTGTGGCCTCAACCTGCTGGACTCAAGCAATCATTCTGCCTCCCAAGTAGATGGGGCTACAGGCATGTGCCACAACACCAAGCTAATTTTTAATTTTTTTGTAGAGACTGGGTTTTTCTATGTTGCCCAGGCTGATCTCAAACTCCTGGCCTCAAGCAATCCTCCTGCTTTGGCCTCCCAAAGTGCCAGGATTACAGATGTGAGCCGCCATCCCCAGCCTTATGAGTGTTTTATAGTTTTCACTGTGGAGATTTTTCACCTCCTTGGTTAGATTTACTCCTAGGTACTTTATTTTGTTTGTAGCTATTTTAAATGAGATTGCTTTCTTGTTATTTATTTCTAGTTTTATTTCATTGTGGTCTGAGAAGAAGATATTTGATATGATTTTGATTTTTAAAAATTTGTTGAGATTTATTTTGTGTATCAACATATGGTCTATCCTGGAGAATGTTCCATACGCTGAGGAGAAGACTGTGTATTCTGTAGCTATGAAATGTTCTGTAAACGTCTGTTAGGTCCATTTGGTCTTTTTCTCTTTTTATACTTTTTGACTTAAAGTCTATTTTATCTGATACAAATATAGCTACTCCTTCATGCTTTTGTTTTTTGTTAGTGTGGAATATTTTTTTTTCCATGCCTGCACTTTCAGTTTATGTATGTCTCTAAGGTGAATTGATTTTCTTAAGGCAGCATACAGTTGGGTCTTGTATTTTTTTATTCATTCAACCAGTCTACATCTTGTAACTGGGGAATTTATGCAAAAGGAATTGCTGTTTTTGTCATTAAAAGTAATGGCAAAAACTGAAATTACTTTTGCACTAACCTAATAGTTACATTCAAGGTTGTTATTGTTAGGTGAGAACTTGCTTCCATCATTTTTTATTGTTTTCTGATTATTTTGTATATCATTTTTTCCTTTCTTCCTCTTTTATTGTTTACCTTCATGATTTGGTGGGATTTTTTAGTAATACTCTTTGACTCTTTTCTCTTTATCGTTTGCATATCTGCTCTAACCAGTAAGTTTTACACTGCCCTCTGGTTTTATGATTGTTTATATTATCCTTTTGCATCCAGATGTAAGGCTCCCTTAAGCATGTCTTTTGGGGCCAGTCTAGTGGTGATGAATTCCCTAAGTTTTTCCTTCTCTGTGAAAGACTTTATTTCTTTTTCTGTTTGAAGTCTTTGACTTTTGACAATTTAACTGTAATGTACCTTGGTGAAGACCTTTTTGGTTTGAATCTATTTGCAGATCTTTGAGCTTCCTGTATCAAGATGTCTATATCTCTTACAAGACTTGGGAAGTTTTCAGCTATTGTTTTGTTAAATATTCTACTCCCTTGCCCATCTCTTCTCCTTCTGGAACTCCCAACATTCAAATATGTGGTTGCTTTATGGTATCCCATGTGTCTTGTAGGGTTTATTTATTCTTTTTTATTCCTTTTTCCTGTTTTTCTTTATCTGACTGAGATATTTTACAAGACCTTTCTTGAAGTTCAGAAATTCTTTCTTCTGATTGACCTAGTTTATTGATTGGAGCTCCTGATTGTTTTCTTATATTTCACTGAGATATTTTTAATAGCATTATTTTTTATTGTTTTTCAGGCATTTCATAGATTTCCCTTTCTTTGCGATCTGTTACTGGAGAATTACTGTGTTTCTCTGAGGGTGTCATGTTTACTTGCTTTTTCCATGTTTCTTGTATCCTTATGTTGATATCTGCACAACTAGTGTAACAGTCACTTCTTTCCATTTTATAGGGAGATATGGTTTAAATCTGTGTCCCTACCAAATCTCATGTTGAATTGTAATCCCCAATGTTGGAGGTGGGGCCTGGTGGGAAGTGATTGGATCATGCGGGTGGAATTCTTATGAATTCTTCAGTACCATCCTCTTGGTACTGTTCTCACAATACCGAGTGAGTTCTCGTGAGTCCTGGTCATTTAAAGTGTGTGGCACCTCCCCTCCCCTCTCTCTCTCTTACTCCTGCTTTTGCCATATGATGTGTAATCTCCCCTCTTTGCCTTTTGCCATGATTGGAAGCTTCCTGAGGCCTCCCCAGAAGCAGAAGACGCTATGCTTTCTGTAAAGCCTGCAGAACTGTGAGCCAATTAAACTTCTTTTCTTTATAAATTACCCAGTCCCAGGTATTTCTTTATAAAGATGCAAGAATAAACTGACACATAGAGAAATACATTTTCCTACAGATGTATTGAGAGTGTGGGTTAGGTAGAGGACCTCGTCTTTGATTTTGGGTGGATACAGTAGTCTAGTTTCCATATGATTTCTTCAGCTGTAAATAGCATCAGTGGTATCTGTGAGTTCCTCAGTGGCTTAGGCTGCAGTCGTTAGTGGAGGCTGTGGCAAGTCTTCATTGAGGACAGGGCCACCAGGCAAGCCAGTCCTCAGGCACTGGTGGTGCCAGTGGTGGGCCAGACATGCAGATCCTTAGGTCCCTAGGTAGCATATGAAGGCATTGGCAATGGCAGGCCTGGGTGGGCTAGTCCTTGAGCCTCCAGGTGGCATGCTCAGGTGGTGGTGGTGTCAGTGATGGGCTGGACAGTTGTGTTCTCGCTCTCCTGGGCAGCACACATGACATTGGCAGTGGCTATACCAGCAATAGGCTAACTCTTGGGCTTCTAGGTGGTGCAAGTGGGCACCAGCAATGGCAGTGGCATGTTTGGTGGATTGGTCTTTGGGTCCCCAGGAGGCACATATGGGTGCCAGTGATGTGCTGGCTTGGCCCATCCTTATGCCCCTGGATGATGCACAAGTGCACAATTGGCGGCAGGCAGGGAAGTCTTATCCCCAGGTCTCCAGACAGTGCACATGAGTGATGGCAGCAGGTGGGACAGTCCCATCCTCAGGACCCTGGAAAACATGCATGGGTGCTGGAAGTGGTGGGTGGGATGGGTACAATCCCCATCTGGACAACGCACGTGGGTGCCAGCAGTGGCGGTAGTAGATGGAGTAGGCCAGGCTTCAGTCCTCTAGATTATGTGTGAAGGCACTGGTGGTGGCAGCAGGCAGAGTGAGCCTATCCTTAGGCCCACTGATGGTGCATGCGGGGACCAGCTGAAGTTGGTGGGGCAGATGGATCACCAGGTCCCCAGACAGCATGTTTGGGCACTGGAGGCAGTGGCAGTGTGGGGGACAGGCCTGTCTTCATGCCCCTGGGTGGGAGACTTGTATAGGGAGCTGCCCTATACAAGTCTGGCACATGTGGGCACCAGCAGTAGCATGGAGGGCAGGCTTGTCCTCAGGCCCCAGGATGGTATATAAGCAGGCCAGTCCCCGGTGCATGTAGGTGCATGTAGGTGCATGGCAGCCCTGTCACTGGATGTGGCAGAGCTGCTGTCAGTGGCAGAAGCTCTGAGTAGGTGACTCTCAGGCTCTGGGGAGCACAGGCTTTGGCTCCCTTTGTCCTGGGGGAGACTCTTTGGTGCACTGCACCTCTTGTTCCCTGGAGTGTAGGACACTGTGTGTACTAGAGTGCTGGGGAATTGGCCACACTGCTGGATCCAGCTGGCATCATGATGCTGCAGGCCCCTGGGTGGATGTGGGGGATGTCAACAGGGCTACAGGGATGTAGAGATGCAGGGGCACTGGACTCCGGGGAAGGTTGTAGTTTTGTTGGGGCTGAGCTCTCAAAATGGAGCCTTGCTGCAGCTGCTTGGGTCTCAGGGGGATCGGGGGGTGTAACACAGAGAAAACTCCTTCTCTGGAACATTGCTGTCATGTGAACTCTAGGCAGCTCCCTATACAGGTCTTAGTACCCAGAAGGCTGAGGAGCTCTCTCGTGGCTAGGACTGCAGGAGTCTGTGGTGGGAATGTGGACCACATGGGGTCTCTCACTTATCTTTTCACCATGCTGGTGAGTTCCTCCTGGCTCCAATCTGATCCCGGTCAAGCTGGCTACTTCACTTCACTCTCTTTTGTGCCTCAGAGGTCCTCTATCATTTCCTTGCTGAATTCCAGCGTTCTCTCTTAGAAACTCAATTAGATGTGTGATCCTCTACTTGCTGTTTTGGCCTTTCTTTGAGGAGGAGATAAGTGTGGGGTGCCTCTAGTCAGCCATCTTGAAGCCTCCTCAATCCTTTGTAGTTCTGTGGTATCAACTATAATGTCTCCTTTTTAATACCTAACTTTATTTGAGCCTTCATTTTTCCTTACTCTAGCTAAAGGATTGTCAATTTTGTTTATCTTTTTTTTTTTTTAGATGGAGTTTCACTTTTGTTGCCCAGGCTAGAGTGCAATGGTGCGATCTCAGCTCACTGCAACCTCCACCTCCTAGTTTCAAGTGATTCTCCTTCCTCAGCCTCCTGAGTAGCTGGGATTACAGGCCACCATGCCTGGCTAATTTTGTATTTTTAGTAGAAACAAGGGGTTTCATCATGTTGGCCAGGCTGGTCTCAAACTCCTGACCTCAGGAGATCCGCCCACCTCAGCCTCCCAAAGTGCTGGGATTACAGTTGTGAGCCACCGTGCCTGGCCTTGTTTATCTTTTTAAAAACACCTCTTAGTTTTGTTGATTTTTCTACTGTTTTTCTCCTCTCTATTTCATTTATTTCTGCTCTGATCTTCATTATTTCCTTTCTTCTACTAACTTTGGTCTTAATTTGTTTTTGTTGCTCTAGTTCCTTCACGTGCAACATTAGATTGTTTACTTGAGATCTTTCTTCTTTTTTGATGTAGGCATTTATTGCCATAAACTTTCCTCTTAGTACTGCTTTTGGTGTATCCCATAAGTTTTTGTATGTTGTGTTTTTATTTTCATTTGTCTTAAAATTTTTAATTTCTTCATTGACCCATTGATTGTTCTAGAGCATTTTGTTTAATTTCTGTGAATTTGTTGATTTTTTTGACATTCCTCTTGCTATTGACTTCTACTTTTATATCACTGTGTTCAGAAAAGATGCTTGATATTATTTAAATCTTCTCGAATTTGTTAAGATTTGTTTTGTGGCCTACCATATTGATCTATGCTGGAGAACGTTCCATGTGTTGAGAAGAATGTGTATTCTGCTGCCGTTGGATGGAATGTTTTGTATATGTCTGTTAGGTCAAAAATGCATCTTATAATTAACTGGTTATTTTAAGCTGGTAACAACTTAACCTCTGATTACAAAAACTCCTATCTTTATATTCCACTTCCCCCTCCACATTTTGAAGTTTCTATATCACCATTTACATCTTTTTATATTGCATATCCCTTAACAAATTATGGTAGCTATTATTATTTTAAATACTTTTGCCTTTTAACCTTCATATTAAAGATATGTTATTTACACACCACTCTTATAGTGTTAGAGTAATCTGAATTTGTCTGTATACTTTTACCAATAAGTTGTATACTTTCAGATGTTTTTGTGTTGCTCATTAATGTCATTTTGTTTCAGCTTGAACTCCCTTTAGCATCTCTTCTAAGACAGGTATGGTGTTGATAAACTTCCTCAGCTTTTGTTTGTCTAGGACAAAGTCTATACCTCTTTTTCATTTCTGAAGGACAAATTTTCTGGATACAATATTCTTGGTTGATATTTTCTTTCCTTCAGCACTTTGAATATATAATCCCGCTATCTCCTGGCCTGTAAGGTTTAAGCTGAGAAGTCTACTGCTAGCCATATTGAACTCCCATATATATCAAATGCTTCTCTTCTCTTGCTGCTTTCAAGATCCTCTCTTTGTCTTTGATTTTTGGTGATATGATTATGTCTTGATGTAGTCTTATTAGGATTGAATATGGTTGAAGATCTCTGACCTTCTTGAACCTAGATATTTGCATCTTTTTCTAGGTTTGCAAAACTTTCTTCTACTACTTCTTTAAATAAGCTTCCTACCCCTTTATCTTTCTTGTATCCTTCTTAAATTTTTATCACTCAAAACTTGCTCTTCTGATGCTCTTTCATAAATCCTGTAAACTTTCTTAATTCCTTTTCAGTTGTTTTGATCTCCTCTGACTATATATTTTCAAATAACTTGTAATGAGTTCATGAAATCTTTCTTCTGTTTGATCAGTTCTACTGTTGATGCTCTCTGTTGAATTTTCCATTTTTTATTGTAGTTTTCAGCTCCAGAATTTATTATTATTATTTAAATACCTATTAAATTTTCCTTTCTCATCACTTATTTTTTTTCTCATTTTGTTGGATTGCTTCTTTACATTTTCTTGAGGTTCACCGAACATCTTTCAAAGAATTAGTTTCATTTCTTCATCAGGAAGTTCATATATCTCCATTTCTTTAGGGTCAGTCACTAACACTTTACTTTGTCCCTTTAGTGATAATATCCTGTTTCCTGACTGTTCTTGATCACGTGGTCATGTGTTGATATCTGTGTATTTTAAGAAGTAGGTAATTATTTCAGTCTACAAGGACTGGCTTTACTGGGAAAGCCCTTCAATACTCATCCCATCTAGAGATTATGGACAGGCTATCTGGCATGATCCTAAAGTCCAGATCATTGCAGGGGGAACAGCCCTGTGGCACACCAGAAGTGGCAGCTGTGGCCATTGTAGCACTGGAATGCACCAGAAGCCTGGGGTTGCTGCAGCAGCAGTTCACTATGGCAGGTCTGAAGCCCAGGACACCTGTGTCTGGCATGGCACTGAGGCATATCCAAAGCCCAAGGGCACTGTAGCTAGTGCAGTGCTGGAGCACACCTGGAGCCCAGAGCCACTGAGACCTGCCTCCCACTGAAGGCTCTTCAGAGCTCAGGGCTACTGAAGTTCGCCCAGCAGTCATGTAGGCCAGAGACAGAGTTCTGCCACACAAGCCTGAAGCCTGAAGCCTGGGGCTGTGTGGTATCAGGGCAGGTCTGAAAATAGTTTATGGGTAATGGCCTGGAGTAATGGGGCTGTGAGTGTCTGCCTAGTGCTGGGTTTTACAGTGGCTAGACCAGTGCTGGGGTCCAAGGCAAAGTCCTATGCTCACTCCCCTCTCTTCCTCCCGAGTGGAAAATAGCTCAGTGCTGTGCTTTCTGGGCTTGGGAGAGGGATAATGAGGGTAATGAAAAACTGTCCTTCCTACTCTCTAAAAAGTATTTTTTCTGTTATTATGCTACAACCAGGTACTGGGATCTCTCACCTGGTTTCTGGAGCCCTTGCGAAGCTCTTTTCATGCATGGATAGTTATTTAAATTGATGTTTCTTTGCGGGGATGATTGCTGGAAAGACCTATTCTGCCATCTTGCTCCACTCCTCCTTCTTCTCTCTGTGCTTTTCAATGACCAGAACTAAATGAAAAACTTGATTTGTTACAACTCTCACGGTGTCCTTCTGATGAAACCTACTCAGTTCTCAGCAGAAGCAAGTGGCACTGAGCCATCAGGGGCATCATTTCCTGCAGGTGACCATGCAGGAAGCACCAGGTGAAACAGTGAGCAATATCCTTCACCATGCTCTGAGAAGAAATAGAGTAGTAAATTCTCAGCTGTTTTTCTTTCAAATAAGGTATGCATCCATATAGGGTGATGGCATAATGCCAAAGTTTAGATTTATTGCTCTCTGAAGCATTGGCTTGTTTCAAGGATAAGATTTAGTGTTGCTAGGATGGATGGACTACATATCCTTCAGTATGGATAGTTTATATTAATATATAGAAAAATCGGATATGTGTGTAGCTCAGGAAAAATTTGTGTAACAGGATAGGTGAGAGGATATGGAATAAGATAGATCCTATTGGCACAGAGTTTTCGTTAATGCCTCAAAGCTGAGGACAAGACCTCCACAAGGAACAGCTTCTCAAGATTTGCTAAGACATAGACTAAGTGGTCTTTCAGTTAGCGATCCTATTACAATCTTCAGAATACATCCAAAAAAACTAGAAAGTCTTTAGTGTGATCATTGAAGGGAAGTTACAGAAAAGAAGAGAAATCTAGCATTTCCCCCTCCTGTGGGAAAAAATAGGGGTTTCCTCCTGACCGTTTAAATTTGGAATCTCAAGAGAAGCACTTGGTGAGGTACTGCTTTCTACAAGAGGAGCCACAGACTCTCAAAGACATGCCTAATGCTGTTTCCAGAGTGGTTTAAGCAATGGTCTGCTAATAAGTGTTTAACAAGTTGCTTTCCAGAAGTTTCTGTGGGGGAATAACTTGTAGCATGTTTTAATTTCTGTGCTGTTATTATTCCCATTATGTCCAATTTCAAGCTACAAGCCTGAAGTCACTGATTTAAAATTGGGAGGATATGTGTACAATTAGCTCTCAGCTCTAGAACACCACTAATTTTAGGTAAACCCCATGTTGCTACAGTAATGCACACCCCCACCCCCCACCCCCCAATGAATCATACTTCCCTGAATCTATGCCCTTTTCTAGACTCCTCTCACACTGACTCTGGGCTTAATTATGTGACTTGCTTTCAGACATGAGAAATCAGAAGCAAGACACAAGTAGAAGCTTAGAAAGGGTTTGTGCTTTAAAACTTCCCATCTTGAAATGTTACATCACGTGAAGAAACCTAGGATAGTCTGCTGGAAGATGAGAGATGACTTGGAGGTATGAGGCCCAGCCAACATCCAACACAAACTGCCAGACATGTGAGTGAGGTTTTGTGAGACCATCCAGCCCCAGTCAAGCCACCAGATGATGATAGCTATGTAGTCACAGGTAAGAGCAGCAAAAATCTATGCTTCTGGGCACATCCCAAATTGCTAACCCATAGAATTTTGAGCAAATAAATAGTGGTTGTTTTAACCTAGTAAGTTTTAGAGTGTTTAAACCTACAAAATTTGTACACAGCAATAGATAACTGATGCCTCACATGTGCCCTAGAAGTTTGGGATGCATGTGAGGATTAATATTAGTAAAGTAGCTCATGATGGCATACCATGGAAGGAAGGATCAGCATTGGGTCAAACCACACTGCCACCATTTGGGAAGCAAGGTTAAGTCTTTGCCATGGAAAATATTCTTGAAATAACCCCACCCAAAAAGGCTATCTGCTGTGGCAAAGAGACCCCATAGGAAAAGAGGCTGTGAGCAGTCCCCTGGAAGCAAGAGATGAGGGCATATTATAAAAGAGGTCTGCCAGAAAGTTTATTGCCCACATCGGAATAAAGGTATAGTGTGATAGTTTTCACCAATGCATCTCATGACAGACTTAGGATTCAAATGCCTAACAAGAGAGACAGTGTTCAACAGTCAAGAGAAACATGAACAATATCAACTCTAAGCTCTCTTTTATGCATTCCTTCCTTAAAGGAGCCACTAGTGGGCATAGAATAAAGCTGCTTGCTTTATTTTGTGTTGTACCAAATCCAGCCAATTCCATAAATTGATTACATTTGCATTTAAAGAATTGTGAGATACTATTGTATGCATAATGAGTGGCTTATGAACATTCAACAAAAATTAAATACTACCTTATCCATTCATTTATTCATTCATTGAATAAATATGGATGGAAGGTTACTTTCTACAAGGCAAGTTGTAGGATTTAAGAATTCAGTGATGCATAATATAAAGCTCTGCTTTCATAGATCTTTCATTCTAGTGTCAGGAACAGCTAAGTTAAGATAATAAAGCAGAGTGATTGATTGTGGGAGGACTATTTTAGATAGAGTGGCCAGGCAAGGTTTCTTTTTAGAGATGACATTTATAGAGACCTATATTGTGAGATGTTTATAATTACATTTATGTGGCAAATTTCAGGTGACACAAGTTTTCACATATATTCTTACTTGACCCTTGCAACAGCCCCTTGAGGTGGGCAGGAGTGCAGGCCTCAGAGTTGCTTCATTTACAAATGAAGAAAATGCAGGTCTGAGTGCAACTTGCCTGGTGGAAAATGGTGAAGCTAGGATTGGCATGCAAGCTTTCCTAGTCCACTGCTGTTTAAAGCCCATGAAAATGGAGAAGTTCCCCTTGGAACTTCTGTAAACTGAAGTAATGATTGTTAGAAGTTGACAATAGGACCTAATACCTAGTCCCCTAGGCCCAGACTTTAACCTGGCATTCATCTGTGATTTAGGCACCAACACACATAATCTGCCTTGGTCACTCGAGGGAAGGCTAAGACCATGCAATTATAACCAGGGGAAACACCAACTTGCCAATTAAGTGGTAGGGGAATAGGCCTGTATAATCCCTTTGAAAAATAAAGTTCCATGCTGGGACAACATTGTTTCATCTTTAGAATTTTAGATAAATCTGATTTTAACTCATTATAACAGTATGGACTGTAATTGGCCAGGAACATTACAAAAACCTTTTGTCTAAGTGAAAGCCTCCTGATGATAATGAAAGGGGTACAGAAAATCCCTCTTCTGAAATTATCCCTCAATATAACAGATCTCTGGCACTGAATGGTGCCCAGTCAATGCATGGGCAGGTTCCAACAGCTCCAATAATGAACTTCACTTTGATGATCTTCATTTCACACAGTTATTTGAGCACCTGGTAAAAGCAAACTTTTTATTTAGATTTTCTAAAATTGCTGATTCTATGAGGCTCTGCTATATGAATACTTCATTGTCTTAATCCAAATGCAATTACCAGGAACTGATATCTCAGGTTCATTCTTTGACTATGCTTAGGTTTTAAAGAAAAGGGATAAATGCTAAGAAAACTAATAATTAGTCATTTAAACACACGTACACACACACACACACACACACACACAAACATACAAATACGCTCTAACAAATTTTCAGTAGCATGCTGGAGCAAGTTCACCCCAACTCACCAGAGCTGATTATTAAAGTTTTAGGAATGTTATATGCTAGTTGAAGTTCATGTTAGTAACTCAAAATTGGCCATGGTGCAATATTTACACTACAGAAATAGGCAAACACTACAAATCAGGGCTTATTCCTCTAAGAAAGATGGTTGTATAACATTTACCAGCACACCACTGGTTATAGTCCTAGGTTAGTACTTGACTCTGTCAAATCCTTTGTTTCTATATATTTTTCATTTATATCATTTTGAGCAATAAAAGCCAACATATGGAATAATTTCAGAAAGGCACTATAACACACACTTAAAATTAGGGAAAGATAATTTGATTTTCTATACTTTCTAAAGCAAGACAATTCATGAAATTTTTTTACATTTTTATTTTGAAGTAATTGTTGATTGAAAGGAAGTTGCAAAGATAGCACAGAAAGATCCCATGAACCCTTCAACTAGTTTCTCCCCATGATTATCTGACATAATTTTAGTACAACATCAAAACCAGGAATAAAACACTAGTACAATGTGTGCATATAAATTTGTGTCATTTGCTGGATTATATAGTAAGTTTATGTCTCATTAAGAAACTTCCAAACTGTTTTCCAGAATAGCTGTACCATTTTACATTATCTCCAGCAGTTTAAGAGACCTAGCTTCTCTACATCTTTTTCAGCATTTGAACTTTGCGCTGTTTTTTAATTTTAGCTCTTCTATTAGATGTGCACTGATATCTCATTGTGTTCCTAATTACATTTCCAGTGATGTTGAACATCTTTTCATGTGTTTATTTGCTATCCATATATCCAATTTGGTAAAATGTCTCTTCACATCTTTCACCCATTTTCCAATTAAACTGTTTTTTTTTTGTTAGTGTTAAATTTAAAGGGTTCTTTATATATTCTAGATACCAAACCATTGTCAAATATATATGGTAACTATTTTCTTCCAATCTGTAGCTTGTTTTTGCATCCTCTTAATGAAGTCTGTCATAGAGCAAAGGTTTTTAATCTTGGATGAGATTTACAAATTTGATTTGTCTTCATCATGCTATTGGTGTCTAGTCTAAGAACTCTTTGCCTGGACCCACACCCTGAAGATTCTCTCCTTTCTTATTATCTAAAAAGTTTATAGTTTTGCATTTTATATATACATCTATAATCAATGTGGAGTTAGTTTTTGTATAAGGTTCATTTTTTTTTTGCCAATGGATATACAATTGCTCCAGCATCATTTGTTAAAAAGTTTATCCTTTCTCCATTAATTTGCTTTTGCAACTCGCCTTACTTGTGTGGGACTATTTCTGAGTTTTCTATTCCTTTACTGTATTTACTATATTACTGTAGCTATATAGAAAACTTTAGTATCAAGCAGAGTGATTCTTTTCACTTTATTCTTCTTTTCCAAAATTGTTTCAGCTATTCTAGTTATTTTGCCTTTTGATAAAAATTTTAGAATAATCTTGTTTATGTCCACAAAATCTTGCTGGGATGTTAATAGGAGTTACATTAAACTGTATATCAATTTGAAGAGAGTCATAGAGCAAACCTTTGCTCTAAACAACTTTTACTAGGCTGAGTTTTCCAAGTCATGAATATGGTATATCTCTTCATTTAGTTAAACCTTTGATTTATTTTGTCAGCATTTTGTAGTTTTCAGAATACAAGTCTGTATATGTTTTGTTAGATTTACATGTAAGTACCTCAAGGTCTTTTTTGAATTACTGCAGATGGTATTTTCTAAAAATTTTTATTGTTAATTCTTGTGGGTACATGGTAGGTGTATATATTTATGGGTTACATGTGTTATTTTTATATGAGCATGTAATGCATAATGATCACATCAGGGTAAATAGGACATCCATCACCTAAAGCATTCATCCTTTGAGTTTGAAACAACCCAATTATAACATTTTAGTTATTTCTAAATGAACAACTAAATTATTTTTACTATAGTTACCCTATTAGGTTAGCAAACACTGTCTTATTTATTATTTCTATTTTTTGTTGTTGCTCCCATGAACCATCCTCCCTTTTCCCGTCATCCTCCCCAGCTACCCTTCCCAGTCTCTGGTAACCATCCTTCTACTTGCTATTGCAATGAATTTAATTGTTTTAATTTTTAGCTCCTACAGATAAGTGAGAACTTATGATGTTTGTCTTTCTGTGCCTGGCTTATTTTACTTAACATAGTGACCTCCAGTTCCACCCATGTTGTTGCAAATGACAGGATCTCATTCTTTTTTATGGCTGAATAGAACTCCATTGCATATCTGTACCACATTTTCCTTATTCATTTGTCTGTTGATGAATACTTACATTGCTTCCAAATCTTGGTTATTGTGAATAGTGCTGCAATAAACATGACAGTGCAGATATCTTTTCAATATAGTGATTTCCTTTCTTTTAGGTGTACTTAGAGTGCAATTGCTGGATTTTATGGTAGCTCTATTTTTAGTTTTTTGAGGAACTTACAAATTGTTTTCCGTCGTGGTGTTACTACTAATATACACCCTTACCAAGAGTGAATGAGGGTTCCCCTTTTCTCCGCATCCTTGCCAGCATTTATTATTGCTTGTTTTGGGGATATAAGCCATTTTCCCAGGGGTGAGATGATATCTCATTGTAGTTTTGATTTGCATTTCTCTGATGATCAATGAGGTTGAACATGTTTTTATATAACTGTTTGCCATTTGTATGTCTTCTTTTGAGAAATGTCTATTCAAATCTTTTGCCCATTTTAAAATCAGATTATTAGATTTTCTTCTGTAGAGTTGTTTGAGCTCCTAATATATTCTAATTATTAATCCTTTTCAGATGGGTAGTGTGCAAATATTTTCTCCCAGCCTGTGGGTTCTCTCTTCACTTTGATGATTGTGTCTTTTGCTGTGCAGAAGCTTTTTAACTTGATGTGATCCCATTTGTTCATTTTTGTTTAGGCTGCCTGTGCTTGTGGGGTATTGCTCAAGAAGACATTGCCCAATCCAATGATCTGGAGATTTTACCCAATGTTTTCTTGTAGAAGTTTCATAGTTTGAGGTCTTAGATTTAAGTCTTCTATGTTGATTCAATTTTTGTATATGCTGAGAGGTAGTGTTCTAGTTTCATTCTTCTACATATGGATATCCAGTTTTCCCAGCACCATTTATTGAAGAGACAGTCCTTTCTCAAATGTATGTTCTTGGAAACTTGTCGAAAATGAGTTCACTGTAGATATATGGATGTACTTCTGGGTTCTCTATTCTGTTCCATTAATTATTTGTTCATTTTCATGCCAGTACCATGCCATTTTGATTATGATAGCTCTGTAGTATAACTCAAAGTCAGGTAATGCAATCCCTCCAGTTTTCTTCTTTCTGCTTAGTGTAGCTTTGGCTATTCTGGGTCATTTGTGGTTCCATATACATTTGAAAATAATTTTTTCTATTTCTGAGGAGAACATAATTGGTGTTTTGATAGAAATTGCATTAAATCTGTATATTTCTTTGGGCAGTATGAACATTTGAACAGTGCTGATTCTTCTATGAACATGGAATCTATTTGTGTGTGTGTGTGCGCTTGTGTGTGTGTGTGTGTGTGTGTGTGTATGTATGTCCTCTTCAATTTCTTGCATCAATGTTTTAGAATTTTCATTGTAGAGATCTTTTGCTTTTTTGGTCAATTCCTAGGTGTTTTATTTTATTTGTAGCTATTATAAATATGATTACTTTCCTGATTTCTTTTCCAGATTCTTCACTGTTGACATATAGAAATGCTACTGATTTTTGTATGTTGATTTTATATCCTGCAACTTTACTGAATGTGTTTATCTGTTCCAATACTTTTTTTGTGGAGTCTTTAGGTTTTTCCAAATATAAGATCATATTATCCGCAAACAAGGATAATTTGACTTCTTCCTTTCCAATTGGGATGCCCTTTATTTATTTCTCCTGTCTGATTGCTCTAGCTAGGACTTCCAGCACTGTGTTGAATAACAGTTGTAAAAGTAAGTATCCTCATGATGTTCCAGATCTTAGAGAAAAGGCTTTCAGTTTTTTCCCATTCAGTATAATACTAGCTCTTGGCCGGGCGCAGTGGCTCACGCCTGTAATCCCAGCACTTTGGCAGGCCGAGGCAGGAGGATCACTTGAGGTCAGGAGTTTGAGACTAGCCTGGCCAACATGGTGAAACCCCATCTCTACTAAAAAAAACAAAAATTAGCCAGGCGTGCTGGCACGTGCCTGTAATCCCAGCTACTTGGGAGGCTGAGGCAGGAGAATTGCTTGAATCCAGGAGGTGGAGGTGGAGGTGAGCCCAGACTGCACCATTGCATTCCAGCCTGGGTGAAGAAGTGAGACTCTGTCTCAAAAAAAAAAAAAAAATACTAGCTCTCAGTCTGTTGTATATGGCTTTTATTATGTTAAGGCATGTTCCTTCGATACCCAGTTTTTTGATAGTTTTCATCATGAATGGGGTGTTGAATTTTATGAAATGCTTTTTCAGCACCAATTGAAATGATTATATGTTTTTTATCCTTTATTATATTGATATGATGTATCACAGTGATTGATTTGTGCATGTTGAACCATCCTTGCATCCCAGGGATAAATCCCACCTGGTCATGATGAATGATCATTCTAATATATTTTTAAATTTGGTTTGCTAGAATTTTCTTGAGGATTTTTGATCAGTATTCATCAGAGATATTGGCCTGTAGGGTTTTTGTTTTTTGTTTTTGTTTGTTTGTTTGTTGTATTTTGTTTTTTTGATGTGGCTTTGTCTGGCTTTGGTATCAGGGTAATACTGACCTCATAGAATGAGTTTGAAAGTATTCCCTCCTCTATTTTTTGGAATAGTTCGAGTAGGATTGGTATTAGTTTTTCTTTAAATGTTTAGTGGAATTCAGCAGTGAAGCCATTGGGTCACAGGCTTTATTCTGCTGAGAGAGTTTTTATTACAGCTTTGATCTCATTACTTGTTATTGATTTGTTCAGGTTTTGGATTTCTTCCTGGTTTAATCTTGGTAGATTGTATGTATCTAGGAATTTGTCCATTTCTTCTAGATTTCTAAATTTATCAGCATATACTTGTTCACAGTAGCCACTAATGATCCTGTGAATTTCTGCAATGTCAGTTGTAATATCTCTTTTTTTCATCTCTGATTCTATTTATCTGGGTCCTCTCCCCTCCCCGCTTTTTTTATAAGTCTGGCTATAGGTTTGTCAGTTATGTTTAACTTTTCAAAAAAACAACTTTTTTGTTTCATTGATCTTTTGTATTGTTTTCTTCACTTCACTTTCATTTATTTCTGCTCTCATCTTTATTACTTCTTTTCTTATCCTGCTTTTGCTGTACCCCATAGGTTTTGGTATATTGTGTTTCCATTATCATTTGTTTCAAGAAACTTTTCAATTTTCATCTTAATTTCTTCATGAACCCACTGGTCATTCAGGAGCATATTGTTTAATTTCCATGTCTTTGTATAGTTTCTAAAATTAGTCTTGTTATTGATTTGTAATTTTATTCCATTGTAGTCAGAGAAGGTGCTTGCTATTATTTTAATTTTTTAAATGTTTTAAGACTTGTTTTGTGACTTAACATATAGTCTATCTTTAAGATTGATCCTTGTGTTTAAGAAAAGAATGTGTATTCTGCTGGCGTTGGATGAAATGTTCTGTAAATTATCTGTTAGGCCCATTTGGTCTACAGGGCAGGTTAAGTCTGATGTTTCTTTGTTGATTTTGTGTTTGGATTATTTGTCCAATGCTGAAAGTGGGATGTTAAGGTCTCCAGCTATTACTGTACTGATGTCTATCTCTCTCTTTAGCTCTAATAATATTTGCTTTATATATCTGGGTGCTCCAGTGTTGGGTGCATATATATTTCAAATTGTTATATCCTCTTGCTGAATTGACCCCTTTATCATTGGCATGGGATATCTTTTTCCAGTTGTTTTTTTTTTACTCTGTGTGTGCCTTTATAGGTGAAGTGTATTTACAAAAGTGGAGGAGCCTCATCCCCTGGCCACCATCATCACAGGTCCATGGGGATTACTGCCAGGCTACCACTGATGTTCCTTTAAGCCCCAAAGACTCTTCAGTTACCTTTTAGTGAATGTTTCCTGCCTGGACTCTCCCTTCAAGGCAGTGGGCTCCCCTCTGTCCCAAGGCAGGTCCAGAAATGCCATCCAAGAGCCAAGGCATGGAATCAGGGACCCCAAAGCCTGCTTTGTGCTCTACCCCCTGTGGCAGAGCTAGTACTTACGGTGCAAGACAAAGACCCCTTTACTTTTCCCTCCACTTTTCTCAAGCAGGAGGGATCTCTTTCTATGGCCACCATAGCCGGGAATGTACCGAGTCTCACCCAAAGCCAACAAGTCTCAGTGTCACCCAAGGCCCTCAACATAATACCTGAGTATTGCTGCTTGTTATTCAGGGCCCAAGGACTCTTCAGTTAGCAGGTGATGAAGCCTGCCAGGACTGTGTCCTTCCTGTCAAGGCAGCAGTTTCTCTCCTGTCACAGGGTGTGTCTAGATATGTCTTCTGGGAGCTAGGGCCTGGAATGAAGACCTCTGACCAGTGCCCTATCCTACTGTGGCTGAGCTGATAACCAAGATGTGAGAAAAAGTCTTCCCCACTCTTCCCTCTCCTCTCCTCAAGTGGAAGGAAGAAGTCTCTTTTAGAGCTGATATCTATGCAGCCTGGTGTTAGGGAAGGGTAGCACCAACACTCCCCTAGCAACCCTGGTAGGTGTCTTAGTATGTTACATTCCCCACCCCCCACCCATCCCCCTGAGTCCACTGGCTCTTAGCCCAGTTCAGCACTAGGACTCGCCTAGTAGTTACAGTCCTTGGGGCATAAACTGCCTTTCAAGCTTAATCAGGGCCCCAGGGCACTCCAGCCTGAGATAGTGAGCCTTGCCAGAACTCAATTTCTGACCACTAGGATAGGCAATGCTCCTCTGGCTAGAACTGGCTTACATATTCTCTCTGTGGGTGGGTGTCAGCTGAGTTTGTTCTGGTTTTGCTTTCTGCTATAACAGAGCAGCACTGAGTTCAATGCAATGTCTCAAAATTGCTGCATTCTCCCTCTCCCAAGCACATAGATTCTCTTGGTGCCGCACGGTGGCTGCTGGTGGATGGAGGAGGAGTGGCACTGGCAATTCAAGACTTTTTCCTACCTCTTTAGTGCCTCTTTCAGCAATATGAAGTTAAAACCAGTTACTGCGAGTGCTCACCCAATTTTTGGTTCTTACTAAAGTGCTTTTTTTCTTTATGTGCAGATAGTTGTGAAATTGGCGTCCGTGCAGGGAGAACAATTGGTGGAGTCTTCTATTCTGCCATCTTGCTGCACCCTTCTCTTTTTTTTGAGACAGAGTATCACTCTGTTGACCTGGCTAGAGTACAGTGGTATGATGATGGCTCACTGCAGCTTCAACCTTCTGGGCTCAAGTGTTCCTTCTGCCTCAGCCTCCCAAGGAGTTGGGACTACAGGAACACACCACCACACCTGGCTATGTTTTTGGAATGTTTAATAGATATGAGATCTTGCTATGTTGCCCAGGCTGGCCTCAAACTCCTGATCCTCCTGCCTTGCTGCCCAAAGTGCTGGGATTACAGGTGTGAGCCATTGTTACTGGACAGTACTGTATTTTTAATTTTGGTTTTCACAAATTCATTGATAGTATATGTAATAAAAATGATTTTTACACATTATTCTGCATTCTGCAAAGTTGCTGAACTCAGATATTATTTCTAGGAGTTTTGTGTTGTGTTTGTTTTTGTTTTCAGTAGATTCCTTGGATTTTTCAGTACAGACCATCATGTCATATGCAAGAAAAGAAGAACGGACAATTTTATTTCTTCCTCTCTGATCTGCTTGTTTTTTCCATTTCCTTCTCTTGCCTTATTTTGCTGACTAGATCTTCTGGTACTATGTTGAAGACCAGTGAGAAAAGTCATCCTTGCCTTATTCCCAATATTAAGGAAGAAAGCATTCAGCTTTTCACCATTAAGTATAATGTTAGCTCTAGGTTTTTTGTTTGTTTGTTTGGAGTCTGACTCCAAACAAATTGTGGATTTATTGAAATCAGTAGACTGTAATACGTTTATAATTGTGGATTTGCCTATTTCTTCTTTCAGTTTTTGCTTTTTATATTTTGCAGCTCTGCTCTTTGGGGCATACACAGCTCATATAAAGGGGTGGATGGACTCTTTTATCGTTATGTAATGTCCTCTCTGTCTCTGGTAATTTTCTTTGCTCTGAAGTTTACTTGGTCTGATGTGACTATCACTAGTCCTGCTTTCTTTTGGCTACTGTTTGCATGGTATCTTTTCCCATCATTTTACTTTCACCCTACGCATATCATTTTATTTGAAGTGTTTCTTGTAGTTAGTTCATGTCTTTTTCATTCACTTTGCAAATATCCTTCTTTGAACTGGTGTATTTAGACAATGTGATTTAATGTAATTATTGGTATATTATTAAGGCTTAAGTCTGCCATTTTGTATTTCGTTTTCTGTCATATTCCTATTTTTACTTTTTCATTCCTGCCTTCCTGTGCTTAACTTGAACATATTTTAGAATTCCATTTTTATTTATCAATAGTATTTTTGTGCTAATCTCTTTGTATAGCTTTTCTTTTTGTGGGTGCTATAGTCTTTATGTTATATATAAATAACGTATTACAGTCTACTGGTTTCAACTTTTTACCAGCTTGAGAGAAGTATAAAAATATTACCTCTTTTTATATCCTTTTACTCTCCCACATTTATAATATTTCCCACATTTATAATATTTCTTAGATATTTCCTCTACACAGAGAACCACATTAGAGATTCTTGTAACTTTTATTCAGCTGTCAAACATCATTTAGAAAACTCAGGAAGAGAAGGGAAGTCTATTTTATTTACCAATATTTTTATTTTTTCCACATTCTTCCTTCCTTCTTGATGTTCCAGTATTCCTTCTTTCACCATATTCTTCTGTTTAGAGAACTTCTTTACCATTCTTTTAGGGTATGTCTGCTGGCAGCAAATTTTCCTAGTTTTCTATCATTTGAAAATGTCTTCATTTTTCCATCATCTCTGAAGGATATTTTCACTAAATATAAAAGTCTGGGTTGAACTTTTCTTTCAGCATTTTCTTAAAAAATATTGTGCCATTTCCTTCTGGTCTTCATGGCTTTTGATGAGAAATCTACTGTCATTCAAATTTGTTGTTCTTGATTTTTTTTTCTTATGGGTAATGTGTCATTTCTCTCTGGCTGCTTTCGAGATTTTAAATTTGTCTTTTTTTTTCAGACATGTGACTATGATATGTGTGAGCATGGATGGTTTTGAGTTTCACCTGTTAGGGGTTTGATCAGCTTCTTAAACATTTAGGTTTATGTGTTTTTGCCAACTTTGGGAAATCTTCGGCCATTACTTCTTTTAATGTTTTTTCAGCCCAATCCTCTTTCTCTTCTTTTTTAAGGACTGTAATGACATAAACATTAAATCCTTTGTTATGGTTCCACATATCTCTGAAGCTGTTTTCATTTTGTTCAATCAATTTGTTGCTCAGATTAGATAATTTATATTGTTCTATCTTCAAGTTTACTAATTATTTTTGTTCTCCTGCCCATTCTGCTACTGTGTCCATCCACTGACATTTTTATTTCAGTTATTGTATTTTCAGTTCTAAATTGTCCATTTAGTTCTTAATATCTTCTATATGAACGTCTCTTTGTTGAGACTTTCTATTTATTTGCTAAAACTATTTTTTCATTTGTTTCAAGCATGTTCATAATTTCTTATGATTGCTCATTGAAACATTGCTGTGATGGCCCTCTAATATCTTTGTCAGATAATTCTAACATCTGTGCCATTTCTGTGTTGGCATCCGTTGATTGCTTTTTTAAATTTAGCTTGAGATTTTTCTGGTTCCTGGTATTACAAGTGATTTTTAACTGAAAATTGAACGTTCTGGATATTATGTTACAAGACTTTGGATCTTATTTAAATCTTGTGTTTTAGCAGGCTTTCTCTGATAACACTCCCATGGATAAAAGGGTGCCACCTCACTACAGTTGGATGAGGGTGGAATTACACATTCTCCATTCATTGCCCATTGACCCCTGGGTAGAAGGGTCTTCTTGTTCTTCCTGGGCTAGGGTGGGGGGCCAGGAATGCAGGTGAGGAGAGGCCAGCAGGGGAGCAACTGAAGGCAGAATGCTACCCTTCACTAGACCCTAATGCTTCCCAACCAACCAGTGAAGTTCTTTATATGTAGTTACTTGAGACACTTTAAATATTCAACAATAAGACAGTGGACAATTAATTGTGGCATAGTCATGCAATTGAATGCCAAGCACGAATGACCATGAATGAATAATTGTTAAATGCATCAACATGGATGAATCTCAAGAACATAATGTGGCAAATAAAAAGGAAGCCACAGAAGAAAACACATGTTGTGTTTCTGATCATGTAAAGCTTGAAAACAGGCAAAACTAAGCAAAGTATTTTTTAGGAATACTTGAACAGGTGCAAATGAAAAAGTATAAAGAATAATAAGGGAATTATTAACAAAATTGAATAGTTGACTCTGGAAGAAAGAGTTGAGTACGATTGGAGAGAGGTACACAGAAGCCTTCAAAGGTACCACAAATGTTCTAGTTTATCAGTTCTCAAACTCATCTGTGTCAGAATCAGGTAGGAAATTTGATAAAAATGTAACAAGCTGAGTTCTACTTCCAGGAATGTAAGCCTCTATAAGCCCTTCAGTTGATTCTGACAAAACCAAGTTTTAAGAACCACTGTTCTAGTTCTTGAGCTGGGTTGTTTCTAAATAGAAATTTGTTTGAAATTATTATCTAACTATATATGTGCTTTAAATGTACATATATATATGTATTTCATGGAAAATTTTATGTAGTTGTCTTAAAGGCCTGATTCATAGTTTCTAGGCAAAAATAGTTTCAGCAGTTCAAACCTCTTAACCATGACTGGACAGTCCTCAAGATACTTTAGGTGGCAGTCTCCATTCAGAAATTAGATTGTCCAGTCTTGCTTAATAGTCAAAACGTCAAACTTGAGTTAGCATTAAACTGTATTTCTTTTCTAGTTTATGCCTCCTTTAGACAAAGACTGCCATAGAAAAGATGAAGTGTGGTTGACATGGTTGACTTCTTTTTTTACCTTCTCAAATCTCCCTCTACTAGCTGCTATACTCCAATCCACCATCATCAGCTGTCACAGTACTATTGCAATACTCTACTCTGGTCTATCTCCTTTCACTTTTGCTCTCACCACAACCTTTACTCTATATAGAAACCTGAATAAACTTTGTTTATTTTATTTCAAACTAATTTTGGACTTAAAAAAAGTTGCAGAAATGGTTCAAGAGAATTCTCTTATACTCCTCACTCAGATTTTTCTAATGTTAGCATTTTACATAACTATAGTACACTTATCAAAACTGGGAAATTCACATTGGTACAATACTATTAACTAAACTACAAGTCTTATTTTTTCCACCATCTTTTTTCTGTTCTGAATCCTATCCAGGATCTCATATTGCATTTGATTGTTTTTCTACTTAGTCTCCTCCAATCTATAAAAGTTCTTCATTCTTTCCTTATCTTTCATGACCTTGACACGTTTCAAGAATATTAGTTATTTTGTTAAATGTCCCTCAGTTTAGGTTTTTCTAATATTTTCTCATGATTGGGATGAAGCATTGTGATATGCCCTTATTTTAAAACTTTCTATGGCTTCCAATTCAATAAGAATAAAATCAAACATCATATCCAAGTCTGGCATCATCTGATACTTAATTTTAGCTTATAGTTTACCTTAATGCACTCTGCTATGGCCACAGCAGGTGCTGTAGTTTGAATTTCCCAAGAAGTAGACTCTGAGATAGCATTTAACTTGCAGGGTGTTTATTAGGAAGTGCCCTTGGGAGCAACCTATGTGAAGGGAGGAGAAGAAAAGGGAGTGGGCACAGAGAGAAACAGAGCTGCAGGACTGGCCCAGTAATAGACTGATCCTATGTGGAGCAGTGTGGCTAGAAATAGCCTTTCAGGGTTATCTTCCTTTGAAATGAGATGGCCAAGCCTTATACTCCCATGTAAATCCATCACTGGATGTGGTCTATCTTGAGAAAGAGGTAACCTTGGTAATATGGCTCTCTGCAGCTGAGGGAGCCCCTGAAGGTGGTAACACTGAAGGCTGCCTGCCCTTAGCACTCCCAGCAGCTGGGACAATAAGTCATTCAATAAAGGGGTATCTAGGTAGCACATCACAGTATTCCAACACACTTTCAGTTTAAGATTTTTTCTCTTTAGAAAATTTCATGTACTTGTATTTCTATCTGGTATACTTTCCCTTGGCATTTGCATGGGTAACTCATCTTTATCCTTCAGAAATCAGCTAAAATATCAGCGCCATGGTGAGACCATCCTGATTTCTTTCTCTTTACTTCAAGATTTATGATCACATATCTGTTATTGTTTTGCTGGCTCCCTATGAAGCCGAGAGTTCCATAAAGGCAGGAAGCATATAAATCGATTCATCTCTTTTACCACCACTTAGCCTGGGGCCCAGCCTGTGGGGAAGGATTAAAAATTCTTACTAAATTATCCAAAAATGAATAAATAACAGAATTAATGGATAAGTTGAAATATAATAAACCTAGATTTGTTGGACAAAACTTCAGAGTACAGTAGTATCCCCTTATTTGTGGAGGATACGTTCGAAGACCCCCAGTGGATGCCCAAAACCAAGGACAGTACTGAACCTGATTGTCATCAATCAGAACACACTTCTGCTCATGTCTTCACCCTCAAATATAATGCCTTTTTCATCTTAACTAAGCACTTATTACACACCACGGCCACAACTTTTGCACTTTAAAGTGCGACATCAAAATAATTTTTCTCTTTCTTCACAATTTTATGGATAGAAGTTTCATTCTTACCATAGATCTCAGCAACTTCAGCATACAATTTGTTTTTCTTTTCATATTAAGTTAGGAACTTACACCTTTTCACTTAAAGGAAGCATTTTACAGCTTCTCTGTGACATATCTGAATTACCAGCATCATTACTCTTGCACTTTGGGGCCATTATTAAGTCAAATAAGGGTTACTTGAACACAAGCACTGTGATACTGAGACAGTCCATCTGATAACGGAGATGGCTTACTAAGAGACTGATGGGCAGAGAGTGAAGACAGTGTAGATGGGCTGGACAAAGGGAAGATTCATATCCAGGGCTGAATGGATATCAAGTTCAGTACTGTCCTTGGTTTTGGGCATCCACTGGGGGTCTTAGAACGTATCCTCCACAAATAAGGGGATACTACTGTACTCTGAAGTTTTGTCCAACAAATCTAGGTTTATTATATTTCAACTTATCCATTAATTCTGTTATTTATTCATTTTTGGATAATTTAGTAAGAATTTTTAATCCTTCCCCACAGGCTGGGCCCCAGGCTAAGTGGTGGTAAAAGAGATGAACAGTGTAAGATTTCATTACACTGCTCAGAATGGTGTGCAATTTGAAACTTATGAACTGGTTGTTTCTGGAATTTTCCATTTAATATCTTCAGACTGTGATTGACCTTGGGTAACTGAAACCACAGGGAATGAAACCGTGGATAAGAGGGGACTACTGAATGGTAAATAGTCATAGACATTTAGGGAATGATTCACGGTGTATTGTATGCTGCAGTCTCCTTAAGCAAGGGGTTCAGGGAGTGGAAAACACAGTGAAAGAGTCAGAAGTCAGAGAATGTCAAACATGTATTTGAAAATATGTCTTAGTCAGCTCAGGCTGTTGTAACAAAATTCCGTAGACTGGGTGACTTAAATAATACAAATTTATTTTCTCACAGTTCTAGAAGCTGGAAATCTAAAATCGAAGTGCCAACATGATTGGGTTCTGGTAGAAGGCCCTTTTGTAGGTGGCTGCCATCTTGCTGTATGCTTACATGGCAGAGAGAGAGAGAAAGAGAGAAAGCGAGCTCCCTGGTGTCCACCCTCACAACTTCATCAAAACCTAATTGCCTCTCAAAGGCCCCATCTCCTAATTTCATCGCACTAGAGGTTAAGGTTTTAACATGTGAATATGGGGGAGACTCTTCAGTCTGTAGCAAGATGCAACATATTTTGTATTGTTTGTTTAAAAGACTAAAATATATCAGCTTTATATTAACTTACATACTTTTGCATTGTTTGTCTAAAAGACTCAACATATTAATTCATTATCCTTTTTTAGAGTATATAGTTAGTTCTCAAGGAATAATGTCACTACATATTAAGTTTGAAATACTGAAGACATACTCCTTAGGACAACATGTGCTGTTGGTAATTGAATATGAGCAACACGCCAACCTTTTAGCTAGCAATACTCAAATGTTTGTGTGCATTAAAAATCTCCTGAGGATTTGGTTAAAATGCAGATGCCTGGGCTCCAGAGTTGGCACATCTGATCTGGTAGGTCTGGAGTGGGAATCTGCCCTTTTAACCAGAGGCCCAGGGTGATTCTGCCGCAGATAAGTAAGGATTGCACTTTAGAGAACACCTCACTGGGTAAGTTAGCAATAACTTAGTCCTTCAAACTGAGTTCCACTTTCTGCTGCCTCTTTCCATGGCATGACAGGCAAGGACACTGCAGCACCTGTAAGAGGTCTGGTGGGTATTTAGGGCTGTGCTAGGTACTGAAACAACAGGGAGAGGGGTTTCTGACAGCCAAAAATCTACTACCTTAACTACACAAGTACGCGCGCGCACACACACACACACACACACACACACACACACACACAAATTCTGCCTCTTTTCTCCACTATAGTTGTCATCAACTCATCAAACACCCATTCTTCCCTAAAAGGAAAAACTTTTTTTAATACTTACAACACTTCTGACACCAGACTCCTGGGGGTTTGGACACCAAACGTCCAATCAACCAATTATCTAACTCTCCAGATACTAGCAGGATGTTCTACAATTCAAATCTGACCCCACAGGCAAAGGGTTTAGTCCCACAAGACTTCACATGCCAGTCATTAAGTCCCAGATTGTCACCTGTATGTCAGACCAACTGGCTATAAATTGGGGTTTCCTACAACTGCTTCTTCATCTTTGATAATTTGCTATAACGCCTCACAAAACTCAGGGGAATATTTACTGGCTTATTATGAAGTATTTTACAACGGATACAAATGAACAGCCAGACAGAAAGGTGAATAGGGTGAAATACATAGGAAGGGGTGCAGAGCTTTCATGCCCTCTCTGGGTGCACCATCCTCTCAGCACTTTGATGTGCTCACCAACTCAGAAGTTCTCCAAATCCTATTGTTTAGGGTTTTCATGGAGGCTTCATTACGTAGGCATGATTGATTAAATAATTGGCCATTGGTGACCAGCTCAACCTTCAACACCATTCCCCTCACTAGAGTCAGAGGGTGGCACTGAAAGTCCCAACCCTCCAATTATACCTCGTCCTGAAGCTATCTAGGGGTCCCCAGTCAACAGTCATCTCATTAGTATGCAAGAGACACTCATCACTCCAGAGATTCTAGAAATTTTTGTGTCAGGAACCGGGGACTAAGACCAAATATTGTAACAAAAAATGCTCCTATCACCAAGGAAATTACAAGAGTTTTAGGAGTTCTGTGTCTGGGACTGGGAGCAGAGGCCAAATATATATTTCTTATTATGTCATATCCTCTCTCGGTGAAAAACTGGCAATGGGGCCTATTGAAGCCTATGGAAGTCTTGGAAATGCATTAGTTTGAAGTGAAATGCCCTCACGGGTATGGAAATGTAGCTGTAACTGAGAGTCCTCAATTTGGTTTAAATGCTTGCAGCATTGTGCAAGGAGCCATTTGCATTTCAAAAAGAAGGACCAGCAAGGGAAGAAACGGTGCAAAAAGATTTGCTGGGGGAAGAGGGGGAGCTTGTGGGCAGCTCAGGGAGATCCAGGAGGTAGGTGCAGCTCCACACTGCACTGTCACTGAGAGGATAAGCATAATGCCTTTAAATAAGTAAGTAAAGGAAGACAGTGAAATAAAGACAATTTTTGTAATCTGATATAGCCCAGCCCAGCACAATCCAAGCTCTTAAAATAAATGGGAGTTTAAGAATATCATTTTTATCTCCATGCTAGACTTCTATATTTAACAGGCCTCACTTCTTTTCATACCCAAGAGTATTCATGGAATGCAAGGGTAAAGCTCAGCTAACTTGAGGATGGAATTTAATTATTATACGTTTTAAAAGAACCAGCACAGCAACTGTGTGCGATGTGGATGACTAGAACAAGTGAAATCCGCTTTGGCCCCTTTTTGATTCACACTATAGGAGGGATTACACTTCCTAGTGTTATTATTATGATCGTCATTATTATAATTCAAGTATTAATACACATATTTTAAAAACCCACTCTAATCTGGTAATGGAGTTGACCGTGGAAAGGTGAATTACTTATTTGTTTCATTTTACCTATGTATATTATGACTAAAAATTTATGTTATTTAACTAGGGGTTAAAATAGGGATTAATTAGCATGAATCAGCTATAAAAATGAAGGGGAAAAATTTAAAAAATAAATCAGTTTTGTATTCATCACTTAACTATTTTTCACCTCATTTTAATTAAAGAGAAGAGAAAGTTAGCTTTTATTTTCCACCCTCAGCTATTACTTCACTGAAGGTTGAAAGATAATGAATAAGTAGTTTCTAAGTGTTCTTTTGTGATGAGAGAACATTTTTCAAAGAGAACAATTTTCAACAGCTTTCAAGAAGCTGTTGCTTAAAACATCTTTCTCTTGTATGAGGAACAAATAAAATAGAATCCAGTGATCAGACTGTGTTTGCAACAGTTGTTTGTTAAGCCTGGGACTTTTTAAAAACAAGTATACAATTATTCATCTAATCTAAACTTTGCATTTTTCTGTTTGCAGGTCAAACTCCCAAGAGTTTGAGGTCGAATTTGATGGAACACCCAGATGTCCTCAGCTGTCATGGAGAATACTTACCATATTTGCTTGCATATTTTCCCTATTATACTGGCAGACACTTTTAGTTGTTAACATAGAGGAAAGAGGTGAATTAAGGAGGTAACCTATTAATCACCGTAGCTTGGGGCCAATATCAACTTTGATGTAACCCAAGGCTTTCGGCTTTATTATATTTTTTTTTTCAAAAAGAAGCCATTGTTTCACATGTGGCTAATAAAATAATAATAATAAAGATAGTAATAATAGAAGAAAAAGAGCTGACACTCACTGAGCACCTACTATCCCCACTATACAAGCACACACATACACACACACACACACACACATTTTACCTCTTGTCTTTATCGCTGTCATCACCTCATCACACACTTATTCTCCTCTCTTCTGGTAAAACTAGCAAAGGTACCTGTTGAAGCCTACAGAAGTCTTGGAGATGCATTGGTTTGATGTGAAATGCCTTCACAGTGTGGAAGTGTGGCTCTAACTAAAGATTTCTCAGCATGGTCCAAATGTTTGCAGCATTATGTAGGGGGTCTGGCAAATGATGAAATTGTGCAAAAGGATCTGCCTGGGGTTGTGGGTGGGGAAGGATATTTCCTTTTTAAAGACCTAACTTCTCTCCTAAACAGCAAGAGCAGGAAATAACAGCCCCATGAATTTAAAAAATATGAAAAGACTACCAGGACTGGAAACCCTAGCACATAGCAACTGCCAGTCTAGGGAACTCCCACAGGTCTAGAAACTACTGTTTGCCTCTAGCAAAAATTAGGAGAAGAAAGTTTCCTTGCCTGTTATTAATTGCCAAAACATATGTGTCAAACTTTAATTGATACAAGAGCTTCTTGGGACATTTACACATGAATGGAGAGAAAAAGGAGGCAATATCTAGGGTTTTGCCCTTAATTGTCTTTTGTAATTTTCTCAAGTATAACAAATGCTGAATTCTCCAGAGGAATAAACTCAAAGATTTAGAAAACTTGGATACCAACAAGACATACCTTTTTCATCTTTGCTAGGTGCTCTAGTTTGGATGTTTGACTCCCCAAACCTCATGTGGAAATGTGATCCCCAATGTTGGAGGTGGGGGAAGGTGTTAGGGACATGGGGACGGATCCCTCAGGAACAGCAAAACGTCCTCCAGGTCTGATTGTTAAAGACAGCCTGGCACACCTCCTCCTCTTCTTGCTCTCTCTCTCTCTCTCTCTCTCTCTCTCTCCCTCTCTCTCTCTCTCCTCTCTCTCTTTCTCCCTTTCTCTCTCCCTCTTCCTCCCTCTCTTACCATGTGATTTCTGCTTCCCTTTGCCTTCCACCATTAGTGGAAGCTTCCTGAGTTTCTCATCAAAACAGATGCTGGTGGCATGCTTCTTGTACAGCTTGCAGAATAGTACTTAGGGAAATTTATTTCCTTTTTTCTTCTTTTCTTTCTTTTTTCTTCCCCTTCCTCTTTCCTCCCTCACTCACTCACTCCCTAACTCACTCTCTCTCTCTCTCTCTCTCTTGCTGTCTCTCTCTCTCACCTCTTGTTTTATTGTAAAATGTGTATGTTGAGGGAGGTTGGCATATATAAATATGAGATAAACCTAAGAGACAACATTAAAAGTTTCCTCAAGTAAAAAGCATGGAAAGGGCCGGGCGCGGTGGCTCACCTGTAATTCCAGCACTTTGGGAGGCTGAGGCGGGCAGATCACGAGGTCAGGAGATCTAGACCATCCTGGCTAATACAATGAAACCCCGTTTCTACTAAAAGTACAAAAAATTAGCCGGGCATAGTGGCAGGTGCCTGTAATCGCAGCTATTCGGGAGGCTGAGGCAGGGAAATTGCTTGAACCCAGGAGGTGGAGGTTGCAGTGAGCCGAGATCGCGCCACTGCACTCCAGCCTGGGTGACAGAGCGAGACTCTGTCTCAAAAAAAAAAAAAAAAAAAAAAAGCATGGAAAGAAGAACGCTAACAGGATTTAAGAGAGGGGAGGATAGGCGGGAAGGAGAAACACCAAAAGCTTCATGAGTACCTTTTAAAAAATATAATAATGGTAATCAATGGCTTAGGTTGGGAAAGTTAGAGAAATGAATCCAGGGGAAGAAAATAGCTTAAGAAAGATTTTTCTTACTTTTTTATAAGTGGAGAGGAGAGATGTTGCTTTTGTTATTTTTTAAGCTCTTCTCGTGAAAAAAAAATTTTATTGGCAGAATTGTGGATGGAGCAATTAATACTGGCTCAGAGGAATGAAATGTAATGTCCATATTCACAGATCAGGCAGAGTAGGGTTGGACTGCCATGTCTCCTGATGCCTAAACCGAAGTTCTTGTCACTGTATTATGTCAATTCTAACTAAAAAAAGCTTTTCAATCGCATAACTTACTAATTTTAAGAACATTTTAGTCTACATGTAAACTGTCTATTTGACTGAAGGTGAGCTCCATCCATGCTCCTGAAAAAACATGATCTTGTTTCTGTTTATGGCTGCATAGTATTCCATGGTGTATATGTACCACATTTTCTTTTTTAATTAATTTTTCTAAATTTCGGGGTACATGTACAGGATGTGCAGGTTTGTTACATAGGTAAGCATGTGCCATCGTGGTTTGCTGCACCTATCAACCCATCACCTAGGTATTAAACCTAGCATGCATCAGCTTTTTTCCCTAATGCTCTCCCCGCCGCCCTCCGCCAACAGGCCTCGGTAAGTATTGTTCCCCTCACTGTGTCTATGTGTTCTCATTGTTCAACTCCCGGAACCTATAAGTGAGAACATGTTGTGTTTGGTTTGCTGTTCTTGTGTTAGTTTGCTGAGGATAATGGCTTCCAGCTTCATCCATGTCCCTGCAAAGGACATGATCTCATTCTCTTTTATGGCTGCATAGTATTCCATGATGTATATGTACCACATTTTCTTTATCCAGTCTATCATTTATGGGCATTTGGGCTGATTCCATGTCTTTACTATTGTGAATAGTGCTGCAATGAACATACGCGTGCATGTATCTTTATAATAGAATTATTTATATTCCTTTGTATATGTACCACATTTTCTTTTTCCAGTCCACCACTGATGGACACTTAGGTTGATTCCATGTCTTTACTACTGTGAATAATGCTGTGATGAACATACGTGCATATGTGTCCTTATGGTAGAATGATTGATATTCCTTTGCGTATACACCCAATAATGGGATTCTTGGGTCAAATGGTGTTTCTGTTTTGACCTCTTTGAGAAATTGCCATAGTGCTGTCCACAATGGCTCAACTAATTTATATTCCCACCAGCAGCGTATAAGCATTCTCTTTTCTCTGCAACTTTGCCAACATCTGTTATTTTTTGACTTTTTAACAATAGACATTCTGATTGTGTGAGATGGTATCTCATTGTGGTTTCTATTTACATTTCTCTAATAATTAATGATGTTGAGCATTTTTCATATGCTTGCTCGCTGTGAGTATGTCTTCTTTTGAAAACTGTCTATTCATGTCCTTGGCCCACTTTTTAATTGGGTGGTTTGTTTTGCACATGTGGATTTGTTTACATTCCTTATAGATATTGGATATTAGACCTTTGTCAGATGGGTAGTTTGCAAATATTTTCTCTCATTCTGTAGATTGTCTGTGACTCCGTTGATAGTTTCTTTTGCTGTACAGAAGCTCCTTAGTTTAGTTAGGTCCCATTTGTCATATTTTTGTTGCTGTTGCAATTGCTTTTGGCACCTTCATCATGAAATCTTTACCAGGTCCTATGCCCAGAATGGTATTTCCTAGGTTATCTTCCAGGGTTTTTATAGTTTTACATTTTATATGTATGTCTTTAATCCATCTTTATAGTTTATTTTTGTATATGGTGTAAGGAAGCAGTCCAGTTTCAATATTCTGCATATGGCTAGCCAGTTATCCCAGCACCATTTATGAAATAGGAAGTCCTTCTCCCATTTCTTGTTTTGTTGACCTTGTAGAAAATCAAATGGTTGTTGGTGTATGGCATTATTGCTAGGCTTTCCATTCTATTCCATTGGTCTATGTATCTGTTTTTATACCAGTACCATGCTGTTTTGGTTACTATAACCTTGTAGTATAATTTGAAATTGGGTAATGTGATGTCTCCATCTTTGTTCTTTTTGCTTAGGATTGCCTTGGCTATTTGGACTCTTTTTTTGCTTCCATATACATTTTAGAACAGATTTTTCTAATTCTGTGGAATAGCATTGAATCTGTAGATTGCTTTGGGTAGTATAGCCATTTTAATAATATTGATTCTTCCTATCTATAAGCATGGAATGTTTTTTCATTTGTTTGTGTCATCTCTGATTTCCTTCAGCAGTGTTTTGTAATTCTCATTGCAGAGCTCTTTCATCTCCCTGGTTAGCTATATTCCTAGGCATTTTATTCAATGTGTGGCTACTGGGAATGGGATTCCATTCTTGATTTGGCTCTCAGCTTGGATGTTGTTGGTGTATAGAAATGCTACTAATTTTGTACACCAATTTTGTATCCTGAAACTTTGCCAAAGTTGTTTATCAGATACAGGAGCTTTTGGGCAGAGACTATGGGGTTTTTTAGGTATAAAATCATATTGTCTGCACACAAAGATAGTTTCACTTCCTCTCTTCCAATTTGGATTTCTTTTATTTCTTTTTCTTGCTTGATTGCTCTGGTTAGGACTTCCATTACTATGTTGAATAGCAATGGCAAGAGTGGATATCCTCGTCTTGTTCTGGTTCTCAAGGGGAATGTTTCCAGCTTTTGCCCATTCAGGATGATATTGGCTGTGGGTTTGTCATAGATAGCTCTTATTATTTTGAGGTACATTCCTTCAATGCCTAGTTTGTTGAGGGTTTCTAACATGAAGGGATGTTTAATTTTATCAAAAGCCTTTTCTGCATCTGTTGGGATGACCATGTTGTTTTTGTTTTTTAATTCTTTTTATATGGTGGATTATGTTTATTGATTTGAATATGTTGAAACAACCTTGCATCCCATGGAAGATGCCTTTTTGATTGAGGTGGATTGGCTTTTTGATGTGCTGCTGGATTTGGATTCCTAGTATATTTTTAAGAATTTTTGCATCTATGTTCATCAATGATATTGGCCAGAAATTTTCTTTTTTTGTTTTGCCTCTGCCAGGTTTTGGTATCAGGATGATGCTGGCATCATAAATGAGTTAAGGAGGGGTCTTTCCTCCTCAATTTTTGGGAATAGTTTCAGGAGAAATGGTACCAGCTCCTCTTTATACATCTGGTAAAACTCAGCTCTGAATCCATCTGGTCTTGAGCTTTTGCTGGTTGGTAGACTTTTTATTAGTGATTCAATTTTGGGACTCATTATTGGTATGTTTAGAGATTCAGTTTCTTCCTGGTTCAATTTTGGGAGGTTGCAAATTTCCAGGAATTTATCCATTTCTTATAGGTTTTCTAGTTTGTGTGCATGGAGGTAGTTGTAGTAGTCTCTGAGGGGTTTTGTATTTCTGTGGGGTTGGTAATAATGTCCCTTTTGTCATTTCTGATTCTGTTTATTTGAATCTTCTCTCTTTTTTCATTATTAGTCTAGCTAGTGGTCTATCTTAAATACTGTTTCAAAGAATAAATTGGTGTATTCATTGATCTTTTGTATGTTTTTTGTGTCTCAGTTTCCTTCAGTTCAGCTCTGATTTTGGTTGTTTATTGTCTTCTGCTAGCTTTGGGATTGGTTTGCTCTTGTTTCTCTAGTTCTTTGAGGTGTGATGTTAGGTTGTTAATTTGAGATATTTCCAACTTTTGATGTGGGTGTTTAGCCCTATAAACTTTCCTCTTAACACTGCTTTAGTTGTGTCCCAGATAATCTGGCATGTTCTATCTTTGTTCTCATTAGTTTCAAATAATTTTATGACTTCTGCTTTAATTTCATTGTTCACCCAAAAGTCATTCAAGAGCAGGTTCTTCAATTTCCATATAATTGTATGGTTTTGAGTGATTTTCTTACTATTGATTTCTATTTTTATTGGGCTGTGGTCCGAGAGTGTGTTTAGTATGATTTTGGCTTTGTTGAATTTGCTGAAGATTGTTTTATGGAAAATTGTATGGTCAATTTTAGAGTATGTGCCTTATGCAGACGAGAAGAATACACATCCTGTTTTGGGGGGGTGGAGAGCTCTGTAGATGTCTATTAAGCCCAGGTCAAGTGTCAAGTTCAGGTACCGAATATTTTTTAGTTTTCTGCCTTGATGATCTATCTAATACTGTCAAGTGGAGTGTTGAAGTCTCCCACTATTATTGTGCAATTATCTAAGTCTCTTCATAGGTCTCTAAGAACTTGCTTTATGAATGTGGGTGCTCCTGTGTTGGGTGTACATATACTTAGTATAATTAGGCCTTCTTGTTGAACTGAAACCTTTGCCATTATTTAATGCATTATTCCTTGTCTTTCTCTATCATTGTTGGTTTAAAGTGTGTTTTGTATGAAATTAGAATAGGAACTGGTGCTTTTTTTCTGTTTTCTGTTTGCTTGGTAGATTTTTCTTCATCCCTTTACTTTGGGTGTCACTGCATGTGAGATGGGTCTCTTGAAGACAGCATACAGTTGGGTCTTGTTTCTTTATCTAACTTGCCACTCTGTACCTTTTAATTTGGGCATTTAGCCCATTTACCTTCAAGGCTAATATTGATATTTGCAGATTTGATCCTGTCATCATGTTGTTAACTGGTTACTATGCAGGCTTGATTGTGTGATTGCTTTATAGTGTCAATGGTCTATGTACTTAAGTGTGTTTTTGTAATTGCCAGAAATGCTCTTTCCTGTCCATATTTAGCGCTCCATTCAGGACCTCTTGTAAGGCAAGTCTGTTGGTAATAAATTCCTTTAACATTTCCTTGTCTGAAAAGGATCTTATTTCTCCTTCACTTATAACTAAGCTTTGTTGCCCTTGGAGGTTTGTTTGATCATGGTGTAAGATGGTTTCAGTTGACTGGCTTCATTTCTGGAAGATTTTAGGGTGCCAAGGCTCAGGTTGGCACTCCGTGTGTGTTTTAACTCTGGGGGGCTGGTACCAGACCCCCGGATTCATTCTCTGGCCCCTTGAGGTTAGGAACCTGCTGCACTGGAGGGACTGAACTGTTCCAGGTTCACTGACAGCGACACTCTGATGGGTAGTACCAATCAAAGCACTTTGTCAGGGTGGTGGCATTGGGATCCATGCTCATTCACTTGTGTCAGTAGCAGCAGCAGCAGTGCAGCAGGGTGCACATGCATCAGCTTGGGTAGGTTACTAGTGGAAGTGAAGTTGGGTCATTTATGTGTATGCTTGTTCTGGCCATAGGAGTGGCAGGGGTGTGGTGCTGGGATGCACAGGGCTGCTGGCCTCTGTGCATCCATTTGCACCATCAGCACTGGCAGCATGGCAGTGGGTGGGGTTGCCAGCATCCATGCATATGTTCACATACACAGTGGCTCTTGGGGGGCACGAAGTTGCTAGCATCTGTGTGCACGTTCATGCTGGCTACAGTGGCTCAGCTGAGTGCCTTCAAATTAGTGGGGGGTAACCAACAAGTTGCCCTCTTGCCAGCACCAGTGGTGGGGTGCATGGGCACATGCACACCACTCAGGGAAGGGAAGGTAGGTCCGCTTATGTGTGCACACGATCAAAGTGGTAGAGAGTGCATGCTGGCAAAGTGGCACAGGGGAAGGAGGGTGTGGGTGGGTTGGTGCACATCAGTGGGAGCTGCTCTGCTGGATCTCTCCAATTGTCAGGTGCTGTCTGCTGGTGAAGGAGGTATGATGTGGGTCCCCAGGAAGCACCCTGGTTGGGCATCTGATGCTGCCCTGCCAGTGAGCACAACCGCTGTGACTCTAGGAAAGGCCAGCAGACAGTGGGGAGCTGATATTGGACTGGTCCTGTGTCAGGGGCAAGACCACCTTGCTCTGTTCAGTTCTGACAGTCATCCTATGGCCAAATTCTCCTAAAGGAGCATGGTAAGCCTGGGGGAATGGGTGTCCCTGGTTGTTCTCCACTGCAGACATTCCAGTACCAAGCCCTCTGGGCTCCACACAGGCTGGAGTCCTGCTACTATCACTTCTCTAAGCAGCTGTCTTTGCTAGCTCAAGTGTCCATGGAGGTCATGGGGTTTCCTGCTGCCTGGATTCCAGAGGTTTGTGTTCAGGAGCAGGCTGCTCCTCACCTATTCCACTCACCTCTTCCCCAGGAGTCTCTGGGGGCCAGGAATGAGTCCCTGTGCTCGGCTGCGCCATGCAGTGCTCCTAGTCTCCTCCTTCTTCAGCCCAGCATCTCCTATTTTCTTATTGTTGAGCTTTAAGAGTTTTTTGTGTACTTTGGATAACAGTCTTTTGTCAGATATATCTTTTGCAAATATTTTCTTCCAACCTGTGGTTTGTCTTCTCATTCACTTGACACTGCCTTTCACAGAGCAGAAATTTTTAATTTTAATGAAATCCAACTTATCAATTCCTTCTTTCATGGAACATGCTTTTGATGTTCAATTCAAAAACTTATTGCCATACCCAAGTTCGATTAGGAATTCTCCTATGTTATCTTTTGGAATTTTGTAGTTTTTCTTTTTACATTTAGGTCTCTGATCCTTTTTGAATCAACTTTTGTGAAGGATGTTAAAGTCTGTGTGTTAATTCATTTTCTTGCATGTGAATGTCCAGTTGTTCCAGCACCATTTTTTGAAGAGGCTATCTCTGTTCTGTTGTATTGCCTTTGCTATATTATCAAATATCCATTGACTATATTTATAAGAATCTATTTCTAGGTTCCCTATTCTGTTCTATTTATCTATTTCTCTGTTCTTTCACCAATACCACACTGTCTGGATTACTGTACGCTTATATTAAGTCTTGAGATTGGGTAATGTCAGTCCTCTTGCTTGATTCTTCTCTTTCAATATTCAGTTGGCTATTTTAGGTCTTTTGCCTCTCTGTATAAATTTTAAAATAGTTATGTTGATATCCACAAATTAACTTTCTGGTATTTTTATTGGGATTGTATTTAATGGATAGATGAAGTTGGGAAGAACTGATATCTTGACAATATTGAATATTCTTATCCCTTGACACAGGATATCTATTTTCTTCTTTGATTTCTTTCATCAGAGCTTTATAGTATGCTTCATATAGATATAATACATTTTTAAGGTTTATACCTATATATTTCATTTTTGGAGCTGTTAATATAAATGACAAAGTGTTTTTAATTTCAGCTTCCACTTGTTCATTGCTGGTATATAAGACAGTGATTAACTTTTATATATTAACCTCATAACCTGAAATCTTGCTATATTTGCTCATTAGTTACAGGATATTTTTGTTGATTCTTTTGGATTTTCTACACAGAGGATTATCTCATCAGTGAACAAAGACAGTCTGATTTCCTCCTTCCCAATCTGTATACCTTTTATTTTTTTCTTGTCTTATTGCATTAGCTAGGATTTCCAGTATGATATTGAAAAGCAGTGGTAATTCCAATGGCAGCAGCATACACATTCTTTCAAGTGCACATGAAACATTCTCTAGGGTAGATAATATATAAGGCCATAAAACAAATCTTTACACATTTAAGAAGATTGAAATCATTATCAAGTATGTTTTTTGGACCTCAGTGGCATTAAACTAGAAATCAATAATTAGAAAATTTACAAATACATGCAAATTAAACAACACACTTCTGAACAACCAATGGGGCAAGAAAGAACTCAAAGGGAAATAAGACACTATCTTGAGACACTTCAGGCTCTAGGCAGGCTTCCACAGACCCAACCCCCAGGCCCATCCAAACGCCAGGCCAGCCCCCATGAACCCAAGCTCCAGGCCCACACCAGCACCAGGCCAGCCCCTGCTGCCCCAGCCACCAGACCAGTACTTATGAGCACATGGTCCAGGCCATCCCCTGCAAACTCAGGCTTCAGGCCCACCATAGTGCCAGACTGTCTCCACAACTCCAGGCTCAAGCTGGTGCCTACAGACCCAAGTTCTAGGCTTACCCCAAAGCCAGACCAGTCCCCAAATCCCCAGACTCCCATGCAATTTCTGTCAAAATTGCAATGACGTTTTTCACAGAAATAGAAAAAGCTATCCTAGAATTCATATATTAATAGAACCATAAATAATCTGAATAGCCAAAGCAATCTTGAGCAAGAAGAACAAAGCTAAAGGCATCACACTAATCTCAAAATATACTACAAAGCTGTAATAATCAAAGAAGTATGATACTGGTACAAAAACACACATATAAACCAATGGGACAGAATAGAGAGGCCAGAAATAAGTCCACACATTTATAGTCAGTTGATCTTTATCAAAGTTGCCAAGAACATACAATGGGAAAGAATTGTCTCTTCAATAAGTGGTGGTGGGAAAACTATATTCACACACAAGAGAATGAAACTGGACCCTTATCTCACATCATACACAAAAATCAACTTACAATACATTAAAGACTTAAACGTAAGACCTGAACCATAAAACTCCTAGAAGGAAACATAAGGGAAAAGCTTCTTGACATTGGTATTGGTCATGATGTTTTGAATATGACACAGAAAGCACAGGAAACAAAAGCAAAAACAGACAATTGAGATTACATCAAACTATAAAGCTTCTGCACAGCAAAGGAAACAACCAACAGGGCTAAGATACAACTTATGGAATGGGAGAAAATATTTTCAAACCATACATCCGATAAAGAGTTAATATCCAAAATATATAAGGACCTCAAATAATAGAAAGAAAACAAATAACCCAATTTAAAAATGGGCAAAGGACCTGAATAGTTATTTCTTAAAAGAAGACATACGAATGGCCAGCAGGTAATACGAAAAAGTGCTCAACAACACTAATCATCAGAAAAATACAAATCAAAGCCACAATGAGATATTACCTCACACCTGTTAGAATGGCTATTATGAAACAGACAAATGATAACAAGTTTTGGCAAGGATGTGGAGAAAAGAGAACCCCTATACACCGTTGGTGGAAATGTAAATTGTTACAGCCATCCTAGAAAACAATAGGGAGGTTTCTCAAAAAATTAAAAATAGAACTACCATGTGATTCAGTAATCTCACTTCTGGGTACACAGATGATCCTTGACTTATGATGGTGTTACATCTGTGAAGTTACACCTGTGGAATGTAACCCCATCATAAATAGAAGAGTGTACTGAATAGATATCACTTTCACACCATCATGAAGTTGAAAAATCCTAAGTTGAACCATAAGTTGGGGACTATCTGTATAGCCAAAGGAAATAAAATCGGTATCTTATGTACCTATTTGCACACCCATATTCTTTGCAGCGTTATTCACAATATACAAGATATAAAATCAACCTACATGTTCACTAACACATGACTGGATACAGAAAATGTGATACACACACACACACACAAACTGGAATATTTTTCAGCGTTTATAAAGAAAGAAATCTTGTCATTTGCAACAAGATGGGTGAACTTAGAGGACATTATGATAAGTAAAATAAGCCAAGAACAGAAAGACCAATACTACATGATCTCATTTATATGTGAAATCTGAAAAGTTGAACTCATAGAAGCAGACGGTACAATGGTTGTTGCCAGGGGTTAGGGGTTAAGGGGAATGCAGAGATGTTGGTCAAAGGGTACAAAATATTTGTTGTGCTGGATAAGTAAGTTCTGTAAACCTAATGTACAGCATGATGACTATAATTAATATTTTGTTATATACTTGTAATTTGCTAAAAGAGTCATTCTTTAGTATTCTTACCATTAAAAAATGTTGTAAATATATGAGGTGATGGACATGTTAATCAGCTTTATTGTGGCAATCATTTCATGGTGTATAAGAAAACATCACATTGTATACTGTAAATATATACAAGTTTATTTATAAATTGTACCTCACAAAAAGTGAGAAAAAACTTAATAAAAATGTTTTTTAAAATTAAGTAATTAATTAATAAAACATACTAATGAAAGAAAAGCAGTGTTGAAAGGGACATCCTTTCTGAAGAAAGACTAATTGTTCCTGAAAGAAGACTAATTGTTATTAAAATGTTTCAAATATTTTATTTTCGTATGGGAGGCAGTGTAGTTCATGGTTTAAAGTATGGTCTCTTGAGTCAGGTGCCAGGTTTTAAAACTCGCCTTATGATTCATCAGTTGTGGCAAGTCCCTTAACTCCCCTGTGTCTCTATTTTCTCATGTGTAATATAGGGATGATGATAGTACCTAACTTAGAAGGTTGTGAAAAATGCCAACATTTATGAGGTACATGGAAGAGTGTCTGCTGTTCCATACATATTCTTTTCTTTTTTTCAATTGAAGTGCGTCATATATACAGAAAGATGCCTGCATAAATTCTAAGAAAATCATCACAAAAGCGAACATACCATATTATCTCTGCTTAGTTCTCCCAGAAGGTTCTTTGTGCCTCTTTTTCAATCACACTATCTCTTTCCTCACAAAGACAACTACTAATCTGTCTTATTACTGGATATTTATTTTAAAATAAATGAGAAAAAAATGAAGTGGAGTTACTAGTGAGAGGTGAAGCCAGCTGGGCTTCTGAGTCGGGTGGGGACTTGGAGAACTTTTCTGTCTAGCCAAAGGATTGTAAATGCACCAGTCAGTGCTCTGTGTCTAGCTAAAGGTTTGTAAGCACACCAATCAGCACTCTGTAAAAACGGACCAATCAGCTCTCTGTAAAACGGACCAATCAGCACTCTGTAAAACAGACCAATCAGCACTCTGTAAAACGGACCAATCAGCTCTCTGTAAAATGGACCCATCGGCAGGATGTGGGTGGGGCCAAGTAAGGGAATAAAAGCTGGCCACCCTAGCTAGCAGCTGTAACTCGCTCAGGGTTCGTTCCAGAGTGCTGTCGCTTTGTTCTTTCGCTCTTTGCGATAAATCTTGCTGCTGCTCACTCTTTGGGACCGTGCGGACCTTATGAGCTGTAACACTCACCACGGAGGTCTGCAGCTTCACTCCTGAAGCCAGCCAGACCATGAACCCACTGGGAGGAAAAAACTCCAGACACGTCCCAACATCAGAAGGAACAAACTCCGGACACACCATCTTTAAGAACTGTAACACTCATTGGGAGGGTCCGAGGCTTCATTCTTGAAGTCAGAGAGACCAAGAACACACCAATTCTGGACACACTAGTACCTGTGGTAATTCTATGTTTAAGGTTTTGAGAAACTGCCAAACCTTTTTTTTTTCAAAGCAGTTGTACCATTTTACATTTCCACCAGTAGTGTATTAGGGTTCCAGTTTTTCCACATCTTCGTCTACACTCATTCTTATTCATCTTTTCCATTGTAGCCATCCTAGTGGGTGTGAAGTGGTATCTTATTGTGGTTTTGATTTGCATTTCCCTGAAAGCTAATGATATTGAGCATTTTTCATGTGCTTATTGGACATTTGTATATCATCTTGGAGAAATGTTTATTCAAATCTGTTTACCATATTTTAACTGAGTTATTTGTGTTTTTGTTGTTTTAAGAGTTATTCATACTTTCTAGATACAAGTTCGTTATCAGATATATGATTTGCAAATACTTTCTACCATTCAGTGGGTTACGTTTTCACTTTTTTTATAGTGTCCTTTGGAGCGCAAAAGATTTAATTTTGATGAAATCTAATTTATTTATTCTTTTGTTGCTTATGCTTGTGATTTCATATCTAAGAAGGCTTTCCCTAATCCAAAGTAATGAAGATTTACCCCTTATTTTCCTCTAAGTGTTTTATAGGTTTAGCTTTTACATTTAGGTCTGTGATCCCTTCTGAATTCATTTTTGTATATGGTTTGAGGGAGAGGTCTAACTTCATTTTTTTTTGCATATGGATATCCAATTGTCCCAGTCCCGTTTGTTAAAAAGACTGTACTTTCCCTATTGAACTGAATTGACACCCTTGTCAAGAGTCAATTGACTATAAATGTGAGGTTTTCTTTAGACTCTCAATTCTATTCTGTTGATCTGTACATCTACTTTTATGCCAGTACCATGTTGTTGTAATTACTGTATCTCTATAGTAAGTTTTGAGATTGGAACTAGTGGGTTCTCTAATTCAGATCTTTTTTCAAGATTGTTTTACCATTCTGAGAACCTTGAATTTTCATATGAATTTCAGAACTAACTTGCCTATTTCCGCAAAGCTAGCTAGGATTTTCATAGGGATTGTATTAAATCTGTAGATCAATTGGAGTATTGCCATGTTAATAACAGTAAGTCTTTGAAATCATGAGCATGGAATGACATTCCATTTATCTAGGTTTTCTTTCATTTATTTTAACAATCTCTTATAGTTTTCAGAGTATACATTTTGCACTTATTTTGTTAAATTTATTCCTAAGTATTTTGTTCTTTTTGATGCTATTAAAAATGAAATTATTTCCTTCATTTTATTTTCAGATGGTTTATTGTTAATGTATAGAAATCCAATTTATATATATTGATCTTGTACCCTGAAACCTTACTAAATTTTTAAAATTAGTTCCAATAGGTTTTTTGGTGTATTATTTAGGATTTTCAATATACAAGATCAGATCATCTAAAAATAGAAGTTGTTTTACTTCTACCATTCTAATCTAGATGCCTTTTATTTCTTTTTCTTGTTTAGTTATCCTGGCTATAAACTCCAGCAAAATATTGGATAAAAATAGTTAGTGTGGGCATCTTCCTTTTGTTTCTGATATTGGGGAGAAGTTGTCATTATTAAGTATGATGTTAGTAGTCAGTGTTTTGTAGATGCCCATTATCAGAATGATGAAGTTTCCTTATATTCCTAGTTTGTTGAGAGGTTCTTTTTTATCATGAAGGGTTGTAGGATTTTTATCAGATGCTTTTTCTGCATTTATTGACATGATCATTTGGTTTTTGTCCATTATTCTGTCAATATGTGGTAATACGTTGATGTTAAATTAACCTTGAATTCCTGAGATAAGTCCCACTTGGTCATGATATAATCGTTTTTATATGTTGTGAGCATTTTGTTGAGAATCTATATTTAAGATATGGTTTGGTTCTATGTCCCCACCCATATTTCATGTTGAATTGTGATCCTGAGTGTTGGAGGTAGGGCCTGGTGGGAGGTGATTGAATCATGAGGGTGGATTCTAATGGTTTAGCACCATCCCCTAGTGCTGTCTCATGATAGAGTTCTCATGAGGTCTGGTTGTTTGAAGGTGTATAGCACCTCCCCTTTCACTCACCCTCTCTCCTGCTGGTCAAGTGAAGATGTCCTCGCTTCCTCTTCATCTTCTGCCATGATTATAAGTTAGTCCTAAGTCCTCCTCAGTCATGCTGCTTGTAAATCTGATGGAACTGTGAGTCAACTAAACCTCTTTTCTTCATAAATGACCCACTCTAATGTCCTTCATAGCAGCGTGAGAACAGATTAATGTAATTTGTAAGGAATAGTGGCCTGTAGTTTTCTTTTATTATGATGTTTTGTCTCATTTTGGTATCAGAGTGATACTGGCCTCATGGAATAAGTTAGCCAGTGGCCCTCCTCTTTTATATGTTGGAAGACTGTGAAAAAATAGTATTAAATTGTCTTTACATGTTTGGTGGAATAAATTAGTAAAGCTATCTGGGAATGACCTTTTCTTTGTGGGAAGTTTTTAGATTACTAATTCAATCTCTTCTTATACATCTATTCAGATTTTCTGTTTATTCTTGAATCAGTGTTGATAGTTTGGGTCTTTCTAGGAATTCTTCCATTTCATCCATGCTATCTGATTTGTTGGCATACAGTTGCTCATAGTATTTCCTTATAATCCTTTTTATTTCTATAAAGTTGACAGTAATATCACCTCTTTCATCCTGTTTAGAGATTAAAAATATCTCTTTTTATCTTGGTCAGTCTAGCTAAAGGCTTGTCCATTTTGTTAATCAAGACCCAACTTTTGCTTTTGTTGATTTCCTCCATTGGTTTTTTATTCTCTATTTTATTAGTTTCTACTGTAATCTTTATTCTTTCATCTGCTTTCTTTGGATTTAATTTCTCTTTTTCTAGTTTCTAGAGGTAGAAAATTAGGTTATTGATTTGAGATCTTCTTTTCAATATAGGTGTTTAAAGCTACAAATTTATCTCTAGTTACTGCTTTAACTGCATCCTACAAAATTTTGTGTATTATGTATTCATTTTTCTTCATCTCAAAGTATTTTCTGATTTCATTTGTGAGTATCTCCACATTTTTCTGCCATTGATTTCTAATTTCACTCCATTTTGGTCAGATAACATACTTTGTATGACTTTAATACTTTTAAATGTATGAAGGCTTGTTTTACAGCCTAGCATATGGATCTATGCTGGAGAATGTTCCATGTGCAACAAAGGTGAAGCACTATTCATCAGAACAAGCTGTTTTACACAGTTTTCAGGGACATAATCCACTACTGATATAATAACTTTATGCAAGAGTTGGATTTTTCGTCTCAACATGTTCCATCTGGTCTCTGGAAGAATTATTTCAGGTTGAAGTGGAAACCTAGCAACTATCTGGTTAACATGATCAATTTAGACAGCAGGAGGTCTGGCTGACTTACAGAGCTTAGCATTTAGCAACAATGAAGAGCTTGGAGTCTAGGTTTTCTGCAAGGCTAAAAATAGTTTGTTAAGAGACATTTCAGGAAGTTAAATAGTCACTTCCCTGGGATTCTTCTCTTCAAAAATCAACAAAGCTAAAATCTCACATATCTTCTTATTTGACCATTGCTGTTAACTATGCTGTAATGTCTTCCCACTATTATCCAATTTGTCATTTGCAAGACACAGAATAGAGCTGGAGGTGGTTCTTCCAGAAAGCATTGTGTCAGGAACTTACTAATATCTCAAATAGTCACAGCTTCAAGGAGGTACATCAACCATACTGAAGGATTTTTTGAAACTATGTATTGTATAAAATAATATGAACTCCATGAATGAAACAGCATGAAATACAAACCACCTGATATGTGTGCTCCTGTCTGAGGACAGGTTACAAATACATTCTTGTCATTAATTTGCTCACTTTTAATTTAGTGTAAATGTATCTTTGACTAATGTAAATGTGTTTTAAAAAGAGCTTAACTACCAATAAAAATCAAATATTTCAAAAATTCTCGTTTATTTAAATAACCCAATAATATTGTGTTGCTTATATGTATATTTTGAGAAAAACATTTTTAAAACAAATTTTTAACAAGAGATACTAGAGATAAGTTAAATACATCAAAATATAAAATATAGTGCTTATTGTGTCTGTTTCTAGCAGTAACATATTATGAAAAATGTATTATCTTAAAAAGACAAAGATTTTATATGTGAAGAGAAAATATCTGGGAAGAGCTATCAGAAAATAGTAACAGTGTTGACTCTGGAAATAGAATCCAGGGTTGGCAGGGAGACTTACTTCATATTTTATATATTCATTATATGATCGATTTTATAACATGTAATGCATTACTTTAACAAAAAAGAATAGTTGAAAGCCAGCAAGTAAAGCTAAGCTTCTGCCACTTTGTTAACCATTTCCCCTGGTCACAGGCAGAACTTAATAGGAATCTAATGCATAGAATTCACAGCAGTTTAGAATTGGGGACTTTAAAGATCATCTGTTGTATTACATTAACTATTTCCAAACTAGTGTTAAGTTTGCTCAGTTCACCTACCAGTAAGTAAAGCCACATTCCAGTAGAGCTAAAGAATATGGGCAGCTCTTGAAATTCACCTTAATGGAATTTGAGCTATAGTTGATGGTGTAAATTTCTGCTTTATTCCTTAGTGTCATAAATGCCAGGATCATTTCTTACAGAAATGAGTAGGATGAGTAGAATAGGTGTTTGCCGTGAGTCTTCCATCTCCTCCCTAAGTTCCAAACACATTCCATTACAGATTCAGATTTTTGAATGAAGGCACTGACATTTACTGAAATGCATACGCTCCTGTGGGAAACAAGCAATGAAACTTAACCATGAAGAATTGAGTCTATTATTTCCTGAAAGTTGGAAGCAAGCATATGGGGAAAAGGGGAGGAGAAATTGGGAACACCATGGAGAGGAAAGAGAATACTGAAGAAAGCTTGGTCCGCTTTCTCTTCTGTCTTATTAGTGTGTAATAAGCTTTAGAAAGTGGGTTTTGGTGGTAACTTTAGCCCGTCTAAAGCTGGACAACACCAGCAATTTCCCCAAGTCCAGTACACACACACACACAAACACACACACACACACACAGTTTCCTCATTAAGTCCTACTCATCGAGGACTTTAACAATTCTTAACTGCCCATGGCATACTGACTACAACATCTCTCATAGTCTTTATAGCACTATATTGTAATTATTATTTTTCTTCTCTTCTTCACCAACTCATAAAATCTTTGTGGGCAGTGACTGTGTCTTCTATCACAGTATCTTCTAACACCACATCTGGCATATAGTAGGTGCACAGTAAATTTTTATTGAGTGAATGAATGAAGAAAATGAAGCCACTTACCTGCATTTTAACACTAAAACCCTAAATTTTTCTCCAAAAAGAATATGAATTTTTAAAGAATTATGAACGTGTTCCCCTCCCAACAATGATTCTTACGAATTTTCCATGGCTATAGCTTGCGTGTGAGTCTTACAAACAGCATTTGGCAGCAGTGTCCTTCCATATTTTCCGGGAAGAAGGAATTCTAAGTGATACATATTCAAAGAATTCTCAGGTTTTTGCACGGGTATGAAGATTTGGAGTTGGTGGGGAGGAATGGTTGGAGGAATGGGTGATAGAGAAGAAAGGAGTGAGAAGGAATATAAAGGACCAGCCACTATGGGTGGGGAAACCCAGGGTAAGAGCTGACAGAGGTTGGCAGAACCTCCAGGGCAAGTTTACTTTAGGTTGGCTATTCCCATTTCAAGTGTACACACGCCTCTGGAACTCCCTAAAGCCATTTGGAGGGGAAAACCACACCTACAGCTTCTGAAATGAAAAGTTCCTCCAGGCCTCCAGCAATTAGTCCCGTGGTCTTACTATTACTCACTTCCTAGAAAAGTCATAGCTGGTCTATCCTGACCTTCAGAGCCTGCAGGAGTACAAACTCATTTTCCGAAGAATGATGATTCAAGAAGAATTTAGAGAAATCACTCAGGAAAGCCTCAGAAACAAATCTTTTTTGTCTTTTACTTTACTAAAACCTTCATGAACATTTTTACTGGGACTTTCTTTGGCAAGTTCTGGGTGAATCAGCATGAAAAACAAAAGCAACGTTGAAATTTAAATCTGTAAAGGATGTCATTTCCATTTTCTAAAAACTGCTCAGAACTTGAATGTGAAGTAATGATACATGCTTTCCGGCTTCATGTGAAGTCATACTTATAACCTGCAGCTTGGCATCATCTCTAGTTTTAGTGGTACTATTATTACCTATAGTTCTTTATTTTCTTCAACAACTTCAGTCTTGTTTTCCACTCTGGCATCGGTAACAGTAGTTCACCTTTAGAGAAAATATATTTACATTACCTTTACGTGTGTATGCTTACTTAGCAAGCAGAAAGCCAGTTTTGAGAATACTCTGTCCATTATTTCCTCCTCCCTTATGCCAGACTCTTGAGATTTTAACATTTGAATTAAGGCAAGGTTCTTTCTTCCAGTCTGATTATGTCTTTTCAGGCCAAGTGAGTATGGCCTATGGATTCAAGCCCTAGATTGTAGCAAGTAGAAACTTGTTGATAGTCCCTCCCTGAAATAACTGCCATCAACCAAAAGAAGCAGATAATCCACTTTTGTGCTTAGGGCAGCATGTTTTGTAGATGCCATGCTGCAGGCATACCTATGTGGGCTTGTGAGAAATGAGGAATCTGGCCTATGTGCTTCAGCATCTGCAAACAAGCAAGCTCACAGTTCATCCCAGTCCAGCTCTTCCATCAGAGGATGACACTTGCACCATTATTTTAATAAAGTCCATGTGTCGTGAATGAGTCTCATTCATCAATTGTCCCCCCAAAAGTTGTATTTCTTGCAACCACTACATTTCATCTTTCTCACAATGAATTCATATTATAGGTACTCACAGATGTATATATTGACCTACCAATTACTTCAAAAGGAAAAGAATGGAGAGGGATATAGCAAAGAGATATAATAGAGATAGATAGATATAGATAGATAGATGATAGATAGATAGATAGATAGATAGATAGATAGATAGATAGATAGATAGATATAGATAGAATGCTTAAGGAACCACTGAATCAGTAAATCAAGCAACAAATGTGGGTGTTACTGGCATGCGTAGAATGATGGATGGATATTCTAGGAGCCTACATTAAGAGGACACTAAAACTCACTTTGTTCATACCCTGTCAAAGCTCTTGAAATGGTTAAATTTTTACTAACAGGTTGTTTTCATTAAGAAGGAAAAAACCCCACATAAATGGTTGAAAGCTAACATCTAATCAAATCTAAGGATTTTCCCCCATTCTCTCATTTCTGGAGCAGATTGGTGCAATTTATTTTCCTGCCTTGGGCAGTTCAGCAGCAGCTGAGGTTGTAGTCACAACTTAGCAATGTGGCTCATGTGACTTATCCAAATAAGAGCACAATTAGCAAAATGTGTTCCCATAAATGGCAGTTTAAACACTAAACTCTGGAGAGAATCCAAATGAAATCTAACACAGAACAGCATGGGGAAAATGGTAAGTTCTGGTGAACTAAAATGCATTGGTCATGCCTTTGGCTGGAGAGGGTCAAAGTCAGAATGACTTGAGAGTTTTTAAAAAGTCACTACTAAAATTCCCAAGCCAAATAGCAGTCATTGCCTATAGCACTTTGTGAATGGGAAAAAATATGTAAGCTCTAAATGTTAGACTCAGGAGAATATTGTATTTGTCAGACTAACAAAGCACTCTAACTTCAGCATTCTAAATTTAGAACCAACGTTGAACTGTTGCAGTTCTGTGTCCATAAAACTTTGAACTATTGGAGTTCTGTGTCCACAAGGGCTGAAAAAGGAAACTTCTTGGTTTTCACTCCCAGAGCCTGTAAGAATAAAAACTCACGCCTGTAATCCCAGCACTTTGGGAGGCCGAGGCGGGCGGATCATGAGGTCAGGAGATCGAGACCATCCTGGCTAACACGGTGAAACCCCGTTTGTACTAAAAAAAATACAAAAAAACTTAGCCAGGCATGGTGGCGGGCGCCTATAGTCCCAGCTACTCAGGAGGCTGAGGCAGAAGAATGGTGTGAACCTGGGAGGCGGAGCGTCCAGTGAGCCAAGATGGCCCCACTGCACTCCAGCCTGGGCGACACAGCAAGACTCCGTCTCAAAAAAAAAAAAAAAAGAATAAAAACTCCTTGATCTCAGGATCAATAGGAACAATGAAGGAATTCATTGTTTTTCTTTATATCTCAAACTCAAGTCAGTTGTCAACCAGAGCTTGGCAATGATGCAGAGCTGCAGACTTACGTTTCCCAAATATGGATATGAGGAGACACAGAGGGTTTTGGAAAGTAGAGCTATGGCACTGCCAACTTATAAAAGATACGTAGAGAAGAAGACAACAAAGAGCCTACAAATGCCCCCTTCCCTGCTCTGTAGCCCTCTTCTGGCTTGTATTCTGATGTGAAAAGCATTTCTACCTGGTTTCCCTTAGGAAGTAAAATTTGGCCTGAGCTCTGAAGTATGTGGAAGAAAGAAACAACCTATCAGACAAAGCAAACAGGCTGTGCAAAGGCTCTGTGGCAGAGATATTACGGCACATTCAAGGCACAGAAATAAGGTTAGTGTGGCTAGACTACAAGAAGTGAGCGGGAAAGTGGCTGGAAGAGTAACTAAAGTGTCAGATCATCAAGGCCTTGAAAACCATGTCACTTTCATTTGTATAGCCTTATATGCAGAACAATGAGTAGCCAGTGAAAGTTATTTGGGGAGAAACTACATGCCCAGATTCTCATTTAGTGATTGTTCTTTATGAATTGTGGTGAATAAATTGAAGGTGGAGAGACTAGATTCAAGGAGACCTTTCTTTTTTTCTTTTTATTTTTCTTTTTAACTTTTAATTTCAGAACTACAACTGCAGGTTTGTTACACAGGTAAGCTTGTGTCATGGGGGTTTGTTGTACTGATTATTTCATCACCCAGGTATTAAGTCTAGTACCCATTAGTTGTTTTTCCTGATCCTCTGCCTCCTCCCACTCTCCACCCTCTGAAAAGCCCCAGTGTGCATTGTTCCCTTCTTTGTGTCCGTGTGTTCTCATCATTTAGCTCCCACTTATAAGTGAGAACGTGCAGTATTTGGTTTTCTGTTCCTGCATTAGTTTGCTAAGGATAATGGCCTCCAGCTCCATCCAAGTGCCTGCAAAGAACATGATCTCATTCTCTTTTATGGCTATGTAGTATTCCATGGTGTATATCTACCACATTTTCTTTATCCAGTCTATCATTAACGGGCATTTAGATTGATCCCGTGTCTTTGCTATTGTGAATAGTGCTGCAATGAACATACACATGCGTGTGTCTTTATAATAGAACGATTTATATTCTTTTGGATATATATCCAGTAATGGGATTGCTGGCTGGAATGGTATTTCTGTCTTTAGGTCTTAGAGGAATCGCCACCATCTTCCACAATGGCTGAACTAATTTACACTTCCACCAACAGCCTATAAGTGTTCCTTTTTCTCCACAACCTCACCAGCATCCGTTATTTTTTGACTTTAAAAATAGCCTTTCTGACTGGTGTGAGATGGTATCTCATTGTGGTTTTGATTTGCATTTCTCTGATGATCAGTGATGTTGGGTTTTTTTAATTATACTTTAAGTTATAGGCTACAAGTGCACAACGTGCAGGTTTGATACATAGGTATACATGTGCCATGTTGGTTTGCTGCACCCATCAACTCGTCATTTATATTAGGTATTTCTCCTAATGCTATCCCTCCCCCAGCCCCCCTCCCCACAACAGGCCCCGATGTATGATGTTCCCCGCCCTGTGTCCAAGTGTTCTCATTGTTCAGTTCCCACCTATGAGTGAGAACATGCAGTGTTTGGTTTTCTGTCTTTGTGATAGTTTACTGAGAATGATGGTTTCCAGCTTCATCCATGTCCCTGCAAAGGACATGAACTCATCCTTTTTTATGGCTGCATAGTATTCCATGGCATATATGTGCCACATTTTCTTAATCCAGTCTATCTATCATTGATGGATATTTGAGTTGGTTCCAAGTCTTTCCTATTGTGAATAGTGCTGCAATAAACATACATGTGCATGTGTCTTTATAGTAGCATGATTTATAATCCTTTGGGTATATAGATGTTGTTTTTTTTTCATATGATTGTTGGCCACATGTATGTCTTCTTTTGAGAAGTGTCTATTCATGTCCTTTGATCACTCTTTAATGGGGTTGTTTGTTTTTTTCTTGTAAATTTGTTTAAGTTCCTTATAGATGCTGGATATTAGATCTTTGTTGGATACATAGCTTGCAAAACTTTTCTCCCATTCTCCCAGGTTGTCTTTTTACTCTGCTGACAGTTTCTTTCACTGTGCAGAAGTTCTTTAGTTTAATTACATCCCATTTGTCAATGTCTGCTTTTGTTGTGATTGCTTTTGGCGTCTTTGTCATGAAATCTTTGCCTGTGCTTATGTCCTTAATGGTATTGCCTAGGTTGTCTTCCAGGGTTGTTGTTGTTTTTTCTTTTATAGTTTTGGGTTTTATATTTAAGTCTTTAATCCATCTTGAACTAACTTTTCTATACAGTTTAAGGAAGTGGTCCAGTTTCAGTCTTCTGCATATGGCTAGCCAGTTATCCCAGTACCATTTATTGAATAGGAAATCCTTTCCCCATTGCTTGTTTATGTCAGACCAGATAGTTGTAGGTGTGCAGTCTTATTTCTGGGTTATCTTCTCTGTTCCATTGGTCTATGTGTCTGTTCTTGTACCAGTACCATGCTTTTTTGGTTACTGTTGCCCTGCAGAATAGTTTGAAGTTGGGTAGCATGATGCCTCCAGCTTTGCTTTTTGCTTAGGATTGTCTTGGCTATTGGGGCTCTTTTTTGGTTTCATATGAATTTTAAAATAGTTTTTTCTAGTTGTGTGAAAAATGTCATGGTAGTTTAATGGAAATAGCATTGAATCTATAAATTGCCTTGGAGAGTATGGTCATTTTAATGATATTGATTCTTCCTATCCATGAACATTGAATGTTTTTCCATTTGTTTGTATCATCTCGATTTCTTTGAACAGTGGTTTGTAGTTTTTCAAGGAGACTTTTCAAGAGACTACTCTATTAGTCCAGGCAAGAAATGATTATAGCTTGGTCTAGTGTGGGAGCAGAGGAGACAGATGGAAGTGGATGAGTATAGGAGGGAAAATTCACAGGGATTGTTGATGGATTGACTATGGAGAATAACACAGATGGAGGTGCCAGAGATTATTCCTCGGTTTCTATCATGTCCAATTTGGTGGAACTACTAACTAAAAAATAAAAAAAACACTAAAAGAGGGTCAGATATGGAGAGAAAGATCATACTTGGACCTGTGGAATTTGAGGTGTTTTTGAAACTTGGAAGATGTTTGTTAAGTAGGATGTTGGATATGCTGGTCTGAACCTCAGAGGAGAGATTTGGGGTGGAGTTATACCACTTTTAATATTCAGTCAAGGAAGTGGGTGAGTTTGCCTCATAGGAAAAGTTATACAGAGAGAAGAGAAAAGGGCCTCAGACAGAGTAAGCTTTGAGAAACTCTATCAATGGGCCTATAGAGGAGAATCCACCTCCTACAGAGATAAGAGGAAAATCAGAGGTGAACAATGTCAGGAAAAGAGAGTATCAATAATTAGTTAGCTAAAATGTAATAATGTCAGGATTAAAAGAAGTGCCTGAATGAGGAAAATGTACAAGGTGGAAACTTTTTAAAAGCTTGACCTTTAATAGAGATAAAAGTCTTACTATTAATCAAGGGAGTAGTCGGTTGCAATAATTCCAAGGTGTAAAAGTTACAGGTGTTACTGAACTGTATTGAACTGGGGCCTGCTCGTCCAGCACAGTAAGGCCGAACATCCACACTGAGGTTTGCAGCAGGAAAAGGAGGGTGTTTATTTGCAGGACATCAAGCAAGAATTGGGCAGCTCATGCTTAAGAACCAACCTCCTCAGTGGCTTGCAAGCAAGGGTTTTTAAAGGCAGGGGAAATTTTCAGGAAAGCAGAAGTTAAAGGCAAATTTGTAAATTGGTACATGGAAACTATACATTGGTTTGGCCTTAAAGGGGGGATATCTTAAGCAGGGGTTTACAGGTCATAGGCAGATTCAAAGATTTTCTGATTTGCAATTGGTTAAGGAAGAGAAGCTTTGTTTAAAAATTTGGGATCACCAGAAAGGAATGTTAGCTCTGACTCGTGGGTGTAACTTCTTCACCCACGAGGACTCAGACCCTCAGGAAGGACTTCAGAACATAGAATCGTGGTCAGGGTTCAGTCCTTAGTTCCCCCTTATCTGAGGTCTGCCTGCCAACAGATCTGTTTGATGGGGGTCTGTGGGGGTCTGTGTTTCTGAAAAACAACTTAGGGACTTATATTAAGATATTACCTTTAGTTTCTATAGGAAAACAAACATCTCATGACTCTAACTTCCTTGGCTATTGTTTTAAGCTACTATTACCTTTTTGTTTATCAAGTTGCTCATTTAATCTCAGGGCTAGCTAGGTAGAATTTCCAGAATTTCCCTTGAAGAAACTCAAGATTTTCCTTTATTTCCATGCTTGGGGGGTGGGGGTGGGAGTGTATGGCAGGCCCCTAAGAGGCGTCCCTGCTTTGTCTCATAGGTTCGTCAGAATGGGGTGTCCTCAGATGTGATTTGTGGTTGTGGGTTCTGATACGGATTTATCCAGGATTTGGTGGCAAGAGATGTGGAGATTAGGACTAGGATTGAGTCACTGTTTCAGGGGATAGCCTGGGGATGACCTAGGGAATTGTTAAGGAACAAGAGGTTACTATTTCTTTACACGGTGAGGATTGTCCTTTTTTTTTTTTTTTTCAGTCCAACCAGTGATTCCCAACTGACTTGACAGATGCTAACTTGCTATATTGCTTCTGCCACAATTTTTCCACAATGATTCTTAACCTATTACAAATGTATGGAAACAAATTAACCTGAGTACACTTGATTTGGTTACATTCAAAACATATAACTTTAGGAACGAGTCCACTTAATCATATAGGAAACTAAATGAAGATACCAGCATTGAGGCTGAAAAAGCTGATGAATGTAGAAGTTTTGAGGGCAAATGATTGTATGTAAGGTAGGAGGGAGATGATGTAGAAGAGGTCAAGTCTGCAGTCCTGGGTGAGTGGGAGGAAGAGAGAAGTCAGACGGCAGGATCTATTTGAGGAGAGGTGCAGACAGTTTTGAGCATGTTTTGCTTGAGACCCTGGCATGAAGTCTACGTGGATTTTTCCAAGAGTCTGTTATAAACATTTGGCTGTTATTTTGTTGGAAACATTTTACTGTTATATGGGATGTCATACAACAATGAAAGTGCTGAGCTTCTCAGGGACTCTGGGGTGCAAACAAGCTCACTTTTCACTAGGGCCTTCTCCACCCCAACCCCTACAGGTATTTAGGTTGTAACTTCCTCAAGCAGTTCTTTCCACATCATGTAGCTCTGGTCCATGCCATGTGTGCCAATGGTAACCAAACCTTTCATCCTGACCATCACTAACTGGATTGGCGTCCCAGCCAAAAGCAACCAATCTCTGTGGAGAAAAGAGAAGCCAACGTCCTCTGAGAAGGTACAAAATAACACCACCTGAAGCTGGGAAAGGCTTCAAGAACTTAGGTTTTTAAGGATTAGTGATTTTACTTTCTCAGTTATTTGTTAATATGTTGAATTACATTGGTTTTTAAATGTTAAACTCTTGTTTTCTTGGAATAAGTCTTATTTGGTCATGGCGCATTAACTTTTATACATATATCTGGATTTTATTTGCTAATATTTTGTTTAGAATGTTGGCATTTATGTTCATGGAGATGGACTGACATTAATTTTCATTTCTTGTAAAGTCTTTTGCAGGTTCTTTGTATCATGGTTACATTCATATCATAAAATGAATTGGGAACCTCTGGTTTCAGCTCCAACATGTAAAGAGCTTAGAAGTTGTCACTTCCACCCTTATAATAAGAAAAGCCTGAACAAACTGAAAATCAATGATTTTTCTTGTACGCATCAGAGAACTGAAGTTGCAAGGTAGACCACCACTCTGAAATTGGGAGAGACAGGCAAATCCAGAGAAGTACAGCTAATATTTGCATATCTGGAGCAGAAGCCACTTGGAGCCATAAACTGTTAGGAACACTTAAATGGTAATTTTGATGGTAATTTTGATAAATTGCTAGAGGCTAAGTGTGAACTAGCATGAGACTGAGAAATTTCCAGGGCCACCGTCTTAGTAGAGCCCTCATATTTTCATGGATTCTATTTCCAAAAACCTCATTAGTTTCTCCCCTACTGGCTCTGGTGGGGTAGAGCAGGGGGAGAAAATAAATCTTTATGAAATAAACCCAATGTATGCTCCATAGCAAAGGCATCTCCAGGGACAAACAGGCTTTTCCAGAGCCTTATCCCACCTGGGCAAAGGGCATTGATCCCCCTCTACTTTCCTCTAGCCTTCCTGTCTCACCTAACAGGGAGGAAAAAGTGAAGACACAGGCCCACCAAACAAGACCTGTGGCCACAGGAACACAGGCCCACCAAAAGGCTGAGATTTCATCATAGGATTATAGAATACTTTCATTCTGTATACTAATATGCTCCCGTATAATGAAAGTAGATTACATGGACAAGAATTGAATATAGAGAAGCACAAAACAAATTTATTGAAGTGATGGAAATGTCTCATGTCTTAATTAGGGTGACAATATTCTGGGTGTATAAATCCATCAAAACACATAGAACTGTCATCTTAAATCTGTGCATTTTATTTTACTTAAATTATACCAAAATAAAAAATATTTAATGGGAAAAAATACATTATAGCAGAAAGAGCTATAAGATACAGACTCTCTCTGAGCAGGAGTACTTAGGGAAACCCAAAGTCAACAAAGGAAACAGAAACAAGGACGTTAAAAGAATTTGAAGCCTTTGGCACCTACAGCCACCATAAACATTAAAGACATCCCAGCTCCCAGCCAGATTAAAATAAAAGCTTACACTAAAGGGCTATTTAGATTATGTCTGACTTTCAACAACAGAATGAATTGGGAAGCAGTTTTTCTTTTTCTGTTCTTTGAGTTTGGTTACAATTGGTATTATTAATTCTTTACTTATTTGGCACAATCCACCAGTGAAGCCACTTGAGTCTAGAGTTTTCTTTATGGGAAGTCTTTCACTAGTGGATTCAATTGTTTTAACAAATATAAGACTACTCAAATTTTCTTACATTTTTAGTGTCAGTTTGGGTACATTGTGTATTTTAAGGAATTTACTATTCACTGAAGTGTCAAATATATTAGTATTAAGTTTTCTTTTAGCATTAGTAAGATCTATAGTTAATGTTTACTTCTTTATTTTCAATATTAGTAATGTGTTTCCTCTCAAACAGTTTTACTGGCATGTTATTAATTTTGTTAATCTTTTCAGATATCACTTTTGGCTATTTTGATGTTTTCTATTCTATTTTTTATTTCACAACATTTTCCTGGTGTCTTTATTTTTACTTCCTTCTATTTCCCTTGGATTTTATTTGATGGTCTTTTTCTAGCTTTTTGAGATAAAAGCTTAGATCATGAATTTTTGGCTTTTATTCTTTTCTAATATATGTAAATAAAACTATAACTTTTCCTCTAAACTCTATAGCTGCATCTAACAAATTTTTATTTGTCATGTTTTCATTATAAGTCAATTTTTTAAAACTTTCTAATTTCTTTTGTTATTTTTTGGATCATGACTCATAAACAAGTATATTGTTTTATTTCCAAACTTAAGGTTTTTATGGTTATCTTTTATTATTGATTTCTATCTTAACTAGGGTCAGAGAACACATTCTGAATTATTTCAATTATTTAATATTTGTTGGGACTTTAAAACCCAGAATATGGTCAATTTTGGTATAGTCCAAGTTCACTGATAAAAATGTGTATTCTATTACTGGCCACAGTTTTGTATACATGTCAATTACCTCAATTGTATTAATTTTGTTATTCTTGACTGCTATATCTTTTTTTTTTTTTTTTTTGGCAGAGCTAGCTGAGGTTTTATTTTGGACAAAAAAAAAAAAAAAGCAAATAGAGGTCCTCAGGCAGTAAACTCCCCCTCGAATGGACTGAGGGCTAGCGCGGAGCCTCAGGTGAGCCTCCCTCCCGTTCCCTGTGCTCCCCTGCACAGCAGCCTCCCTCCCAGGCTCTGGGGCAGCCGCAGGAGGGGCAGGCTGGGAGGGGCTGCCGCAGCTGTTCCCTTGGGCAGGATGTCCGAGGACTGGAACACCAGCTTCCCATCACGGGTCTCGATCTTCTTCACAACCACGGCCCTGGTGAAGCTGGTGCGGCTGAAGGAGCTGGAGCCCACACCAGAGCCAAAGCTAGAACCTAGGCCGTAGCTGAGGCCAGGGTTTGTGAGGCCCCCATAGGCAGAGCTCAGACCACCTGCATAGCCTCTGGTGGTCTTCCTATGGGTGCTCATGTTCTGCATCCCAGACTCCAGCCGGCTCTCCTCGCCCTCCAGCAGCTTCCTGTAGGTGGCGATCTCTACGTCCAGGGCCAGCTTGACATTCATCAGCGCCTGGTATTCACGCAGAGGCCGCGCCATGTCCTGCTTGGCCCGCTGCAGGGCGGCCTCCAGCTCGGACAACTTGGCCTTGGCATCCTCGACGGCCAGCTCCCCACGCTGCTTGGCATCTGCGATGGCGGCCTCCAGGGAAGCCCGCCCTCAATCTCAGCCTGGAGCCAGCTGATGTTCCGGCTGATGTTCATCTCGGAGAACTCAGTCTTTGTATGCCCCAGGTCATCCCCGTGCTTCCCAGCCAGAGTTTGCAGTTCCTCATAGTTGATCTGGTACATGCTCTCAGCCTCAGCCCAGCTGCGGTTGGCAATCTCCTTGTACTGCGCCTTGATTTCAGTGGTGATGCTGTCCATGTCCAGGGAGCGGCTGTTGTCCATGGACAGTACCACAGATGTGTTCGAGATCTGAGACTGCAGCTCCCGGATCCCCTCTTCATACAGCTGCCTAAGGAAGTTGATCTGGTCAGTGAGCCCTTCCAGGCGAGACTCAAGCTCTACCTTGTTCATGTAAGCTTCATCCACATCCTTGATGAGGAAAAATTCATTCTCCATCTCTGTACACTTATTGATCTCATCCTCATACTTGTTCTTGAAGTCCTCCACCAGCCCCTGCATGCCTGCATGTTGCCAAGCTCCGCCTCAGGCTTCAGCTTCTCCTGGCCCAGAGTCTCCAGCTGCCGCCTAAGGTTGTTGATGTAGCTCTCCAACATGTTGTCCATGTTGCTCTGAGCCATCTTCTGCTGCTGCAGGAGGTTCCACTTGGTCTCCAGCATCTTGGTCTGCTGCTCCAGGAACTGTACCTTGTTGATGAAGGAAGCAAACTTGTTGAGGGTCTTGATCTGCTTCTTCTCCTGGGTGTGCACAGCCTGGATGTTGGGGTCCACCTCCAGGTGAAGGGGGCTCAGCAGGCTCTGCTTGACCATGATGGTGGTGATGCCTCCCATGCCACTGACCCCACCATAGCCTCCACCCATGCCATCCCGGAAGCTGCTGCTGCCCACTCGGGAGAAGCTTGAGGAGCTGATGTGGGCACTGGGCCCACTTGTGTAGGAGCAGCTGCTGAAGGCCCGGGGGCCAGAGGTGGGCACCTTGTAGGACTTCTGGATCACCCCGGTGGACATGGTGGAGGCAGGAGTGGAGGCAGGCAGGCTGAACCAGGCGGAGATTCCAGAAGGAGCAGAGAAGCTGCTTCTTGGTGGGCAACTGCAATATCTTTACTGTTATATTTTTCATTTGCTTGTACTATCAGGCACTGATAAGTTTGTTAATGTTAGTTATAGATTTTTCTATTTCTGTACATTTCTGCTTTATATACTTTTCAGGTATATTATTGGGTGTATACAATAATGGTTTTTATTAGTTTCTCCTATTTATTGGTATGAAATATCTCTATCTCAAACAATTCTTCATGCCTTGAATTACATGTTGGATAATATTTTGGCTACCTTATTTTCTTTTGGTATGTACTTTTTAATCCTTTTTGCTATAAATCTTTCTGTGTCCTTATATTGATATCTTCCTTTTAGGCAGTATAAAGTTGGGCAGGGTTTGTTTCTAGGCATCTTATTCTATTAGTCTATCATTATATCAATACTATATACACTGCCATAAGTATTATAGCTAATTATTGCTATCCAGTAAGGATATTTTCTCTTTAGGGGTGTGTTGGCTATTTTTACACTTTGTTCCTTCATATTTGTTTTAAATCTTTTTGTCAAGTTACACACACACACACACACACACACACACACACATGCCTGCTGGGTTTGGGTTGCAATTCCACTGAATCTGTTGATCAACTAGAGGAAAATTGATATCATCACAATATTAAGTCTTCCTACCCATGACTACAGTTTCCACTTAGAACTTTTTAAATGACTTTCAATATAGTATTTTATTTTCACAATAAATATATTACATCCTTTTAACTACTTTTATTTCTAGGAACTGCACAGTTTTAATGCTAAGTTCATTTTCTGTCACTGGAATATAGAAATGTTATTGAAATTTTTAACTTTTTATTTTGAAATAATTTTAGATTTATAGAAGAGTTACAACGATGGTATACAGAATTCCCATATGCCCTTCACCCCACTTCCCCTAATGCTCACATCTGATATGGTTTGTCTGTGTCCCTACCCAAATCTCAACCTGAATTGTATCTCCCAGAATTCCCATGTATTGTGGGAGGGACCTGGGGGAGGTTATTGAATCATGGGGGCTGGTCTTTTTCCCGTGCTATTCTCGTGATAGTGAATAAGTCATATGAGATCTGATGGGTTCATCAGAAGTTTCTGCTTTTGCTTCCTCCTCATTTTCTTTCGCCACTGCCATATAAGAAGTGCCTTTTGCCTCCAGTCATGATTCTGAGGCCTTCCCAGCCATATGGAACTGTAAGTCCAATTAAATCTCTTTTTCATCCCAGTCTCGGGTATGTCAGAAAGCATGAAATGCTTTCATGTCAGCAGCATGAAAACAGACTAATACAACATCTTACATAACCATGGCACAATTATCAAACTAAGAAATTAACATTAGTACAATACTGTCAACTAAATTATATGTGTTATTTAGATTTTCTCAGTTTTTCTGCCAATATCTTTTTATCTGTTTGAAGATCACATGCAGGGTAACACCTTGTATTTAATCACGTTGTCTCCCTAGTCTCTTCCAATGTGTAGCAGCTTCTTGGTTTTGCTTCTCTTTCATGACCTTGACCCTTTTGAAAGAGTACTGGCCAGGTATTTTATAGAATGTTTCACAATTTGGATTTGTAAGATGTTTTCTCATAATTAGACTTGGGTTATAGATTTGGAGGAAGAATACAGCATAAGGGAAAGTGCCCTTCTCATTGCCTCATTTCAAGGAGTACATGGCATTAACTTATCATTGGTGATATTAGACTTGATTATTTGGTTAAGGTGGTGTCTGCCAGGTTTCTCCACAGTGAATTTATTATTTTTTTCCATATTTAATTTGTTAAAAATGAGTCATTAAGTTCAGTCACATTCAAGGGGAAGAAATTAAACTCCACCTCCTTGAGGAAGGAGTATGAAAAAATTCTGTGGTAATGTGTTAAGTCCACCAGAGTAATTACTAAATTGGGGAGAAATACTTGGAGACTACACAAATACACTTTTCTCCTTAAAGTTTTGTCCACCAATTTAGCATTCATCAACAGATACTACCTACAGCAGTTATCACTGTGGTGTTCTAATGCTGATATACTGTTTTCTTCATTTCTTTTATACTCATTAACTGGAATTATTCTTTAATGAAGATTTGTCCTTTCTTCCCCATTATTTATATCTTTGATCATTTATTTATATCAAGGTGGACTCATGGATAATTGTGTCCTTTGAGTTATAACCCAATACTATCATTATTTTTATGTTTCTCAATTGGTTATTGACCCTCTTTCAGTTTGGCTCCTGTGTTCTTATGGCATGCCTCCACTCCTAACCCCCTTCCCTTTTTTAGCCCTTCCTTACTTACTAATACTACAAAATGGATAAGGTATATTCCTTCCTTTAGCTTTAAAATCAGCCATTCTCCAAGGAGCTGTGGTTCCTTTTATTGAAGGGTGGTATTTTAAAACCCAGATCTTGGTGCTGGGTATACCTGTTACTATTGAAATGTTACTGCTTCTTGGATCTCTCAGAGCTAAAAAGTTACACACCCGCACACACTCAAACCCATGTATACAAATATACATCTATATTTATTTTTATCTCTCTCTACTTTTGTTTATATCTATCTATCTATCAACGTGAGCTCATGCTGATATCTCTGACTCTACTGTAGCACCACAGGATTCATTCTGTCCTCCCCCACCCCTTCATTTACTTGTAACTTCTTTCTTTGACAGTGTGAAATCTGGGCTCATTAACTTTAATATAGTTACTTATTTGATCAATCCTAGTAGGCATATAAAGTAGTTTCAGAAATGCTAACCCTTATCCCTATGGGAAAAAATTTCCCAACCAGAATACAATGTTTACTTATAGTTCTCTTTGTCTTTAGATATAAAATTTCCAGTCAAAAATCATTTTACTATTTTCCAGGACACAACATACAAAAATCTCTGGGATGCAGCAAAAGTAGTGTTAAAAGGAAAGTTTATATTGCTAAACACCTACATCAAGAAGTTAGAAAGACCTCAAACTAAATTTAACATCATACCTAGAGGAGCTCAAAAAAAAAAAAAAAACTAACCCCAAAGTTAGCAGAAGAAAAGAAATAACTAAAACCAGAACAGGACTGAATGCAACTGAGACCCCCACATCCATGCAAATGATCAACGAAAGCAAAAATTGTTTCTTTGAAAGGATAAACAAGATCAATAGAACACTAGCTAGATTAACAAAGAAACAAAGGAGAAGATCCAAATAAGCACAATCATAAATGACAAAGAAACATTAAAACCAATTCTGTAGAAACACAGAAGTTACTCAGAGATGTGAGTACCTCTGAACATCTCTGTGCACACAAGAAAATCTAGAGAAAGTGGATAAATTTCTGGAAACACACAACTTCCCAAGACTGAATCTGGAAGAAATTAAAATCCTGAACAGACCAATAACAAGTTCTGAAATTGAGTCAATAATAATAATAAAAAAACCCTACCAACCAAAAGAAGCCCAGGACCAGGTGAATTCACAGACAAATTCTACCAGATGTATAAAGAAGAGTTGGTGCCAATCTTAGTGACAACTTACACCACTATTCCAAAAAAGCAGGGAGGAGGGATTATTCCCTAATTCTATGAAACCATCGTCACCCTGATACCAAAATCTGGCAAAAACACAATGAAAAAAGAAAACTACAGGCCAATATCCCTGATGAACATAGATACAAAATTCCGCAGCAAATTACTAGAAATCCAAATCCAGCAGTACATCAAACTTTAATCCATCACAATCAAGTAGGCTTCATTTCTAAGATGTAAGTTTGGTTCAGCATATGCAAATCAATAACTGTGATTCACCACATAAGCAGAATAAAAACCAAATACCACATAATCATCTCAATAGATGCAGAAAAAGTTTTCGATAAAATTTAACATCCCTTCGTGATAAAAAACCCTCAACAGACTAGGCATTGAAGGAACATACTTCAAAATAATAAGAACCATCTAAGACAAACCCACAGCCAACATCAAACTGAATGGGCAAAAGCTGGAAACATTCCCCTTGAGAACCAGAGCGAGACAAGAATGCCCATTCTCACCACTGCTATTCAACATAGTACTGGATGTCCTAGCCAGAGCAATCAGGCAAGAGAAATAAATAAAGGTCATCCAAATAGAAAGAGAAGAAGTCAGACTATCTCTGTTTGCAGACAATCTGATTCTGTACCTAGAAAACCCCATAGTCTCTGCCAAAAAGCTCCTAGATTTGATAAACAATTCCAGTAGTTTCAGGATACAAAATTAATGTACAAAACTAGTAGCATTTCTATACACCAACAATGTCCAAGTTGCGAACCAAATCAAGAATGCAATCTCATTCACAGTAGCCACAAAAAGAATAAAATATCTAGGAATACAGCTAACCAGGGAGGAGAAAGCTGTCTACAATGAGAATTACAAAACACTGATCAAATAAATTAGAGATAACACAAATGGGAAAACATCCCATGCTCATGAATAGGAAGAATCAATATCATTAAAATGTCTATACTGCCCAAAGCAACCTACAGATTCAATGCTATTCCTATCAAATTACCAGCATCATTTTTCACAAAATTAGAAAAAACTATTTTAAAACTCACTTGCAACCAAAAAAGAGCCCAAATAGCCAAAGCAATCCTAATCAAGAAGAACAAATCTGGAGGCATCACATTACCCAATATCAAAGCCTACGGTAACCAAAGCAGTGTGGTACGGGCACAAAAACATACATATAGACCAATGGAATAGAATAGAGAACCCAGAAATAAAGAATCACACCTACCACCAAGTGATCTTTGACAAAGTCAACAAAAATAAGCAGTGATGAAAGAACTCCCTATTCCATAAATGGTGCTGAGATAACTAAGTATATGCAGAAGAATGAAACTGGATGCCCACCTGTCACCATATACAAAAATTAACTCAAGATGGATTAAAAACTTAAATGTAAGACCTTAACTATAAGAATCATAGAAGAAAACCTAGGAAATACCCTTCTGGACATAAGCTTTGGCAAATAGTTTATGACCAAATTCTCAAAAGCAATTGCAACAAAAACAAAAATTGACAAGTGGGACCTATTTAAGCTGCAGAGCTTCTGCACAGCAAAAGAAACTATCAACAGAATAAACACACAGCCTACAGAATGGGGGGAAATATCCACAAACTATGCATCTGACAAAGGTCTAACATCCAGGATATATAAGGAACTCAAACAAATAAGCAAAAGACAACCCCAATGCAAATGTCCATCAATGATAGACTGGATTAAGAAAATGTGGCACATATACACCATGAAAAACTATGCAGCCATAAAAAAGGATGGGTTCCGTGTCCTTTGCAGGGACATGGATGCAGCTGGAAACCAGCATTCTCAGCAAACTATCACAAGGACAGAAAACCAAACACTGCATATTTTCACTCATAAGTGGGAACTGAACAATGAGAACACTTGGACACAGGGCGGGGAACATCACACACTAGGGCCTGTCATGGGGTGGGGGCTGGGGGAGGGATAGCATTAGAAGAAATACCTAATGTAAATGACGAGTTAATGGGTGCAGCAAACCAACATGGCACATGTACACCTATGTAACAAACCTGCACGTTGTGCACATGTACCCTAGAACTTAAAGTATAATAATTTTTTAAAAGTGGACAAAGGACATGAACAGACATTTCTCAAAAGTAGACATACATGCAGCCAAGAAATATGAAAAAATGCCCAAATTTACTAATCATTAGAGAAGTGCAAATCAAAACCACAATGAACTATCATCTCAAACCAGAATGGCTATTACTAAAAAGTCAAAAAATAACAGATTTTTTGTTGTGGAGAAAAGGGAACACTTGTACACTGCTGGTGGGAATGTAAATTAGTTCAGCCACTGTGGAAAGCAGTTTGGAGATTTCCTAAAGAACTAAAAATGCAACTACCATTCGACCCAGGAATCTCATTACTGGGTACATGCCTAAAGGAAAATAAATAATTCTTTCAAAAAGATACATGCACTCATATGTTCATCACAGCACTGTTCACAATAGCAAAGACATGGAATCAACCATGGTGCCCAACGATGGTGGATTGGATAAAGAAAATGTGGTATACATACACCATAGAATACTACACAGCCATAGAAATGAACAAAATTATATCCTTTGCAGCAACATGGATGCAGCTGGATGCCATTATCCTAAGTGAATTAATGCAGGAATGGAAAATCAGATTCTACATGTGCTCACTTAACAAGTGGGTGGGTACTCATGGACATAGAGATGGGAATAATAGACACTAGGGACTACTAGAGGGGTGAAGATGGGACGGGGTAAGGGTTAAAAAACTAACTGTTGGGTACTATGCTTACTTCCTGGGTGAGGGGTTCAATCACACTCCAAACCCAGCATCATGCAATATACCCACGTAAAAAGCTTGCACATGTACCCTTGAATCTAAAGTTAAAAATTGAATTAAAATAGAAATAAAATAATAGTTTATACAGTTAGATTTGTCAGTCTGCATTCAATCCACCCTATGTTCTCCAGACATCCCAAATGATTTTTTAAATTTTCATACAGTAAACTTCACTTTTAGTGATGTACAGTTCTGTGAGTTTTGACAAATTCAGTCATAGATTCACCAACATGGTACCATATAGAATAGTTCCATCACTCCATAAAATTCTCTTCTGCACCCCTTTATATTCAGTCCATGTCCCCTCCCCTAATTCCTATAAACCACCGAACTGTCTTTCATGTCTATAGTTTTGCTCCTGCCAAAATGTCATATAGAAGAAATCCTACATATGTAACCTTTTGGATCTGGTTTCTTTAATTTAGCAAAATGCCTTTGAGGTTCATCCATATTGTGGCATAAATTTGTAGTTATTCCTTTTTATTGCTGAGTAGTATTCATTGTATGACATACCACCATTTGTTTATCCATGAATCTATTGAAGGATATCTGGGTTGTTTCCAGTTTTTGGCTATTATGAATTAAGCTCCTATAAATATTCATGTACAGGTTTTTGTGTGAACATAGTTTTCAACTCACTTGGCTAAATACCTAAGAGTGGAATTACTCTTTCTAGCAGTAAGTTTATGTTTAATGTTTTAACAAAGTGCCAAACTGTTTTCCAAAATTGCTACACTATTTTGCATTCTCACCAGCAATGTATGAGTTTTAAGGTGGCTCTGCATCCTCATCAGCATTTGGTATTGCCACTTATTTACTTTAGACAATCTTATAGGTGTACAGTGGTATTCCATTGTCATCTTTTCATTTTCCTAATGACTAATATTGTTGAGCATCTTTCCATGTTTTTATTTGCCATCCACATATTTTCTTTAGTGAAGTGTCTGATCAAATCTTTTGCCCCTTTTTTTTGCTTTTGAGATGGAGTCTCACTCTGGCACCCAGGCTGGAGTGCAGTGTCATGATCTCGGCTCACTGCAGCCTCTGCCTCCCAGGCTCCAGCGATCCTCCTGCCTCAGCCTCCCGGGTAGCTGGGATTACAGGCATGTGCCACCACGCCTGGCTAATTTTTGTATTTTTAGTAGAGATGGGTTTCACCGTGTTGGCCAGGCTGGTCTTGAACTCCTGACCTCAGGTGATCCACCCTCCTTGGCCTCCCATAGTGCTAAGATTACAGGCATGAACCACCGTGCCAGGCCCTTTTGTCCATTTTTTAAAAATTCAGTTGTTTGTTTGCTTATGGTCAAATTTTAAGTGTTTTAAATATATTACAGGTAAAATTTCTTTATCAGATATGTGATTTGCAAATATTTTTCCTTTCTGTGGCTTTTCTTTTCATTCTCTTACCTATGTTTTTCACAGAGCAAATGTTTTTAATTTTGGAAAGGTCTAATTTATCAATTGGGTCATGCTTTTGATAGCATATCTAAAAACTCATTGCCAAACCTAATGTCATGCATATTTTCTTTGATGCTTTCTTCTAAATGTGTTATAGTTTTATGCTTTACATTTAAGTCTATTATTCATCTTGAATACATTTTGTATAACGGCAATTTATTCTTGAGTACTAATTTTAGATTTTGGCATCTTGCTAAATTATTTATAAATTCTAATAAATTAGGTTTTCAATAAAGACAATAATCTCGTCACAGAGAAATAATGGTTTTCTTTTTTTTCTATTTGAGTCTTTACATATTTAATTCCTTTTTTTACTGTGCTGGTTGGAATAATTCTAAATATAGAAGTGGTGATAACGGAGGCCTTTATCTTGTTCCTACTGTTTAAGAATATGCTTTCAACATTCTTACATTAAGCATAAAGTTTGCTCTCAGTTTTCTTTAATGCCCTTTATGGGATTAGTGGCCTTATCTTATGTTTCTACTTTAATAATTTTTTATATCAGGAATGGTTTTTGAATTACATTAAACAATTTTTCACATATATTCAGAGGATTAAAAACTTTTTATTTAATCTGTTAATATGAACATTTTGTTAGATTTAAACCAACCTTACAGTGCTGGAATAAGCCAACTTTGGTCATGCTGTATAATCTTTATTACATATTATAGTGTTCTATTTAATAATGTTTTGTTTATGATTTTGTATCTGTATTAATCAATGAGATAGCACTATAACTCTCCTTTCTCATTTATCAGGGTAAGGTTTTGATATCAAGCTTATACTAGTCTCATAAAAAAATTGGAAAATTTCCCCCGGAACTGGTTATATAAGTGTATTTGTTATTTGTAGTTTATTGAAATTACCTATAAAACTGTGTTGTCCTTGTGTCTTCTTTGTGAGAAGAGTTTTGTAACTACAAATTTAGGCATTTTATGTCTTGAGTCAATTTTAGTGATTATATCTTCTGCTGTGGTTTAAATGTGTCCTCCAAAGAGCATGTGTCAGAAACTTACTCACCAATGCAACAGTGTTGGGGGGTAAGAACTTAAGAGATGATTAGGTCATGAGGGCTCCACCCTCATGAATGGGTTAATGTCACTATAAAGAGGGCTTGAGGTTGCGAGTTCCACCTCTTGCTCTTTCTCACTTCTCACTGCCCTTCCTCCCTGGGATGATGTGGCAAGAAGGCCCTTGCCAGATGTCTGCCCCTCAGTCTTCGACTTCCTAGCCTTCAGAGCTGTGAGACAATACATTTCTGTTCATCATAAATTACTCAGTCTTGGGTATCCTGTTATCACAGCACAAAATGAACTAAGACAACTTTCTAGGAATGTCAATATTTTACCTAAATTTTGAAATGTATTGGCAAAGTTTTTCAAAACATCATTTTATAATTTTCCTAATATCTGCATTCTTTATCATCCTTTTTTGTATCTTTGGTTTTTGATCACCAATCTTGCCAAAAATTTTTATATATATTAATCTTGAGAGAAATATAGCCTTAGATATTTAACTGAATAACTAAAAAGAAGAAGAAAAGAACATAATTAAAGAGATAAGCATTCAAGAGTCTAGATTTGATAGACCTTAAGTATCTATCTACCCTCCCTTGAAATTCCTTTCATTCAGGGGCCTCCAAAATATTCCCTTTTCACTGGCCATACAGGGTAGGCTAAGTAGATGGCACAGAAGACAGATTTTTAAAAAGTGCTTTTGTTCATGTTATCCTGGGTAAGAATCAAAAAAGAAAAACGTGAATAGTACCATCTTGAAAATTATTTTCTCTGGTTTCCACAAATTCTTAGTCCATGGTCTCGGCTGAAGTGGCTTGAATGGCTGAGGAAGGGTGGCATGGCTGTTCTGGGGCCATAATTCTGGGAATGTAGCTCTAATTATTGGTTGGACTACTTGATTCTTCTTCACATCACTTCGGCTGGAGTTAGAATGTCTAAGATGATTTCATTACTTACATGTCTGTCAGTGCTTGGATAGCTAGAACAGATGGATTTCTCTAGGTATCTCTGTCTCTGCATGCAGCCTGTCCCCATGACTAGCTTAGGCTCCGTCACAGTAAGCCATTATTTGAAGTAATTTGAGGAATGTAACATGTTTCTTCTTGGAGAATCAAAATGCACATGAATATATAAAAGGCACTGAGATGTCTGTTTAACTTTCCCAAACATGTTTGACTAAGAAATTCCTTTTTAAATGTAAGACTCATTAACATCAATTCATAGAATATGCTTCCACAGATGTTGTAGTTAACAATGCAAAGAAGACATTATAAAGTGTAATATTACAGGCAGAATCTCATTTTAAGGAGTACCATCAAACTGTTAAAATTACATAACAAGGCTACTTTCATGATTTGACTGACCACCTAATTTGAAACTGCTTTGATGATGTATATACAATAAGTTTTCATGGAAGAGAAATCTTGTGTGACCAGAGTCCCTAAGTCCTTGCCCTCCTATTAGTGAAAATAATGTTAAATATAATTTCTGCTTTTTAAAAGGATTTGGGTGTTTATATTTTTAACACCTATACAATGCTAAATTTTATTAATAAAATACTTCACATATTAAATTTATTATATTGAAGAGAATTTTACACTGAAGGGAATTTTTACACCTGTATATATTTATATATGTTAAATAGATATTGTCTATGTTGAGATAATCTCAAGTACATTTAGATAATCTCAGCCTATCCCTTTGGCACTTTCTATAAGTCAAACCATGTTGTGATACCAAAAAAATATATGACACACCACCAGACTTCATAAACTTCAATGTTGTTTGAAATAAATGGGCTTTGCATATCTCAAACAATAATGCTGCCAAAAAAGTCTATATAACAAAATAGTAAATTGAATAAAACCCCAAGTCAAATGTTTCCTATAGTCAAAATATACTATGGAATGGAAGAAAATAGAAGAGCTAAATACCTGAAGCTGCAATGGAGACAAGAGAGTAGGACTTGACTTTCTTCTTGGTAGACGTCACATAATTTGAATTGGCAGAGGAGAGAAACAAGCACCTGGTAGACAAAGCGTAATCAAAGACAAGTGTAGTGAATCCTGTTTCCCTCTGGAAATGGCAGTTCTTACATACACTTCCACTGTTTTATGCCCTTTTCTTCCTGTCTCGACCTTCTCCTGCTTATTTGCCCCTTCATGGCTCATTGAAGCCCTGTCTGGCAGCTGTGTTCATCCACCACTTGGTTCTCAGTCACCCAGAGACAACTCAAGTACGTTCTCTTCCATTAAGAAGGCTTCCCAACAGTTGTGATCATCTTTTACAACTAGATATCATTTTGGCATCAGCAAATTGAAATGTTGCCTGAGTGTACAAGAGGACAGCTAAATCTGATGGATCCATTGTTGAGATGATTGAGCCAATTAAGGTAGTAAAGATTGATGTAAGTGCTTTCTCTGGGCACCGTCAAACATGGAAGGGTAAAATTTAGAGCTAAGGAAAAGTGTGACTGACTGCAATTGATTGATGAGACCATTGGGTCCCACTGAAAGTGTCCTAAAAGGGAAGCCAATTGGAAAAAGTAGTATTTTGTGGGGTTTATTCTCAAAGTAGAGCTGTATAGGATTTTACACAGTGAGATCAAGTGGAGAAGTAATTGGAGTTCACAAATGAGGTGGTGAAAGCTGTTATGATGTGTCAGGAGTGGACATAAAGAAGAGGAGATAGAGCTGTCATATTGCCAAGAAAGATTTGCAGAACTTGATGACAGTGGCCGGGCATGGTGGCTCATGCCTATAATCCCAGCACTTTGGGAGGCTGAGGTGGGCAGATCACTTGAGGTCAGGAGTTCAAGACCAGCCTGGCCAACATGGCAAAGCCCTGTCTCTACTAAAAATACAATAATTAGTCAGGCCCAGTGGCGGGTGCCTGTAATCCCAGCTATTCGGGAGGCTGAGGCAGGAGAATTGCTTGAACCCAGGAGGCGGAGATTGCAGAGAGCCAAGATCATGCCACTGCACTCCAGTCTGGGCGACAGAGTGAGACTCTGTCCCAGAAAAAGAAAGGAAAGGAGAGGAGAGGGGAGGGGAGGGGAGGGGAGTGGAGGGACTTGATGACAGTTACCATAGAAAACAACAGTTACCATAGAAAACAACTTGGGTTGCCTCATTTCTAAAGTGAGAAAATTAAAATAGATGCTTAATAAGTTTCCTTCAAACTATATAATATCTATGAGTCTAGGATACTCAAGGGGGAGAAAAAAATTAAAACCTGGTATGTTTCTGTCTTAGCTCAGGCTACTGTAACAAAATACCCTATAGACTGGGGGACTTAAACAGCAGGCATTTATTTCTCACAGTTCTAGAAGCTGGGAAGTCTGATCAGGATCAGGGTGTCAACATAGTCAGGTTCTAGTGAGTACCCTCTTTCTGGCTTGTAGATGACTGCCTTAATGTTATGTCCTCACATAGCAGAGAGAGAGAGGGAACTAGCTCTCTGATCTCTTCTTATAAGAGCACTAATCCTATCATGAGGACCCCACCTTCATGACCTCACCAAAGCCTAATTACTTTCCAAGGGCCCCACCTCTTAATACCATCACATTGGGGATTAGGGCTTCAAAATATGAGTTTTGGAAGAAAAAAAATCATTCAATTCATGAAAGTTCCCTTTCTGAGTTTTCTGTTGTTGAATTCTACCACACTCTCAAACACACAGTATTATTAAACTGTGGTTATGTTTCCAGATGTGTTCATGCAGGCCGTAATTATGTTTACCATGGAAGTATACTTGCATTGTGCAAGCATATACATTGCTTTCCCCCTCAATAAATTTGAGCAAGTTTTCAACTGTTGTTTTCTGATGTTATGTGTATGTGTGTATCAGCTAGGGGCAGATTTGGTTGAATGCAACATAAAACCCAAGCAACAATGTCTTAAACACAATACAAATTTCTTTTTCATATAATAGAAGTGTGGTGATAAGTTGTTTAGAGCTGGTATGGCAAGTCTACAGTTGTCAGAGACTGAGACCCCTTTACTCTCTGCTCTTCCATGGAGAACAGCTTCCATTTTCAAACTGCCTAATTGTCCAAGATGGCTTCTAGAATTCCAATAATCTAGGCATCAGAAAGGAGGAAATGGAGAAGGAGAAGAAAAAGTACATTTCCCAATTGAATCAGCACCCTTTAAGGAGCTTTCCATGGAATGCCACACAATTCTATTTACATCTTATTGGCTGCCCCTTTCTGTAAGAGAGGGTAGTTTTTAGCCAGGCACATTGTTCTCCCATTAATACAAGGTTCTGGTAATTAAGAAGGTGGGAATGGATATCATCTCTGCCATAGTATGCTTCGTAGTTAACAACATAGTATTCTGAGTATTGAGTTCTAGATCTCTCAGGACTATTTTATAAAAGGAAAGAAACAAGAACATATTGTCTGAATCTTGCTATTGACATCAAAGTAAGCTATCCCATATGTCTGCAAAGTGACTTTTTTTCATACTTTGTTAAATTTTCCATTAACTACAGAGAGTTGCCTGATTGTAAAGTTGATCTTTAGGGATCGGGAAATGACACCACTGAGCCACTGTCCACTAAAACTGTATTTTGACTACTGTTGTGTTTTGAAGGTCTGTGTCCCCCGCCGCCAAAATTAGTATGTTGAAGCCCAATCCCCAATGTGATAGTATTAGAAGGTGGGGTCTTTGGAAGGTGATTGTGTCATGATGTCTCTGTCCTCATGAATGGAATTAGTGCCCTTATATAAAGGACTCCAGAGAGCTAGCTAGCTAACCCCTTCAACCATGCAAGCAAGAGGGTGCCATCTACGAAGCAGAGAGGTATCCTTCATCAGACACCAAAGTTGCCATTGACTTGATATTGGACTTCTCAGCTTCCAGAATTGTGAGAAATACATTTTCTTGTTTCTAAGTCACCCAGTCTAAAACATTGTGTTATAGCAGCCCAAATAGACTAAGGCAAGTGTTTGTCTTTTGATTTTTGAGGGGAAAGAATGGACTTTCTTCAATCCACTCCACACTCTAACTTGGAATCTCTAGTTACTAGGGGTTTTCTATGGTAAGGAGAATGGCCAGGGCTAGAAGTGAAGGATACTGATGCTAATATTCTCTGTAGGATAAAAACAATGAAGTTGGCAAAATTCCTGCAGTAAAGTCAGCTATCTAGTTTTGCTCAGAATGCATTTCCTGCTTTTACTTGGAAACACCACGTCCCTTCAATTTAGTTGACTCAAGTGAGACTGGCCCCTGTCTCAGTTTGGACTTCTCCACATGCAGGCTATGAAACAAAGACTTGGGCAAAAGTGGTCAATTTGGAAGGTGATCCCAGAAGTATACCCTCAGCCTATGCTCTCTGCCCAGAGATGTCCACTTCTTGCTTCAAAATCATAAGTCTTGGCTGGACGCAGTGGCTCACGCCTGTAATCCCAGCACTTTGGGAGGCCCAGGTGGACGGATCACGAGGTCAGGAGTTCGAGACCAGCCTGGCCAACATAGTGAAACCCTGTCTCTACTAAAAATACAAAATTTAGCCAGGTGTGGTGGTGCACACCTGTAGTCCCAGCAACTTGGAAGGCTAAGGCAGGAGAACTGCTTGAACCTGGGAGGCAAAATTGAGCCGAAATTGTGCCACTGCACTCCAGCCTGGGTGACAGAGTGAGACTGTAAAAAAAAAAAAATTAAAAATAAGTAAATAAATAAAATCCACCTAACTCTTAATGTGTTTGCACTAAATTCCTATAAAGGAGCCCTCCTACCAATAAGCCTTACAAAACTTGGGGTTTTAAGTTTGCTAATTAACCCAGGGAAAACAATTGATCCTGAAACTCCTGTGTGTGTTCATTCATTCATTTATTTGTCACTCACTTCTCTGTTTCTCTATGTCTCCCCTCCATGAGCTATCCTGCACCTACATCTTTTTTGTCTATGAGCCATATTCTATTGTCAAAGATGGAGCATTATGTATCCCCGACAGGAAAACCAGAATTGAAAATAGTCACCCCTCCCTACCATACACACATTGTGCATGTTCATAACATCTCCTACACCATACCATTAAACATTTTCTGGGTGCTGGAAGCAGCAGCAGCTGGGAAATCTTACTATTGAAAATCTCCATGTGCATGTTCAGTAGACTGCACAGATGCCTATCTATATGTTTCCAGCCCTTTCTTCAATAAAGAGATCCTGACTGATGACCCCAAAATCTGGGATACTTAAATATTTTCACCCCACACTGAAGATAATTGCACCAGGGCTCCAGCTAGTGTCATTCAAGAAGACAGACCATCCCCACCAATTGCTCTAATTACAGATTCATCAAGCAACAGTTCTTTGAGTTATTTGGTTTCCCATGAGGTTTCCTATAGGAAAGAGAATGTGCCAATAAGATGACACAAGTCTGAGTCTATGTGATAGTATTAGTTCTCTTATAAATTTATACATTGGCATTCTAGCTTATATATATTAAATTTCTGTGAGTTTACATAGTGTAATAGACTGAATAATGACCCCCCAAAAGATATCAGGTTCTCATCCATGAAACTTATAAATGTGACCTTGTTTGGAAAAAGGATCTTTGCAGATATAACTAAGTGAAGGATCTTGAGATAGAGGTATTATCCTGGATTATCCAGGTGAGCCCTAAATACAATCACAAGTGTCCTTATAAGGGAAAGACAGAAGTATTGATACACATAAAGGAGAAGACAATATGAAGATGGAACAGAGAGAGCTTTGAAGTTTGGAGTGAGGCATCCACAAGCTAGGGAATACTGGCAGCCACGTGAATCTGCAAGAGACAAGGAATGAATTCCAACTTTTGGCCCCCAGAACTGTGTTTTAAGCCAGCACATTTGGGGTAATTTGTTACAGCAGCTACAGGAAACTAATACAGCTAGTCTGGATAAAACCTAGAGAATCCGATCAACTCTGGGAGCACTGACCAAATTGAGACCCTAGACCGTGGTACCCTACTGATGGAATGATATTTTATGACGCTCTACTTGAGTAGCCAGCATCCTTTTCTAAATCTCTGCCTTGTTTTCTTTAGTGTCAACAGTCTTTATTATAAATTCTTATTTTATTATAAAAGGTCTTTAATTATTACTTTAAACTATCATATTAAACTATTAATAGGAAAAAATTAGCTAAGATAGATTGAGCATTTACAATTTTCCAGGCATTCTGTTAAACACTTAGTATGTTTTCAGTGCTACCCTAGACCCTTGGGCTTGAGCTGTGTGTGAGCCTGTGCATTGGCTATCACCCATCCACATTCTGACAACAGGGTCACCTCCCATTTATGATACATGAAGTCATCAGGGGTGATGGCAGGCATGCTTTAGCCTGTGCATATTCCCAATTCTGATATCCAGAGCAGCCATCTCAATCCTTTCTGCAAACTTCGTGCTATATGTAAAACAGTCGTCCTATCTCCTCCGAGAGCTTTTGAGACTTTGGCTCTACAACACCACTGGGCCTTCCTGATCAATGTCCTCACTTTCCTTCAAATGATGTGGTGACATTGTGCTCTTCTTGGTAGGTCTTAAGTAATGCAGGATGAGTGATGGATATTCCTTGCATGAACAGAACCACTCTTGTTACTCAGCCCACAAGATTCTTGCCTGTCCTCTCTGGTGGCAGTACATGGAAGGCCAGGGTACAGTCAAGACTGAAAGATATCGTATTGTAGGAATGGAGTAATTAAAACCTGAAGAGTTCAAAAGTAAACACTGTTGGAAAATGCATTGGTTTACATTTATGCTATTCTCACATTTTTCTGCACACTCTGGGTAAGACTTGTGGCACCATAAACAACAAAACAGTGTAAGAATGTCTGACAGAGCAATTGGAAGGCAATATTCAAGGGAAGCCCTCTGAATGATAAAGTGTCACAAGTAATGATATGAAACAGCATTAAATAAATGGTGTTAGGAACATATAGAAGCAAGACGATCTATATCGTTTTAATATAAATAGGTTCCAAAGAGCCACGACATTGTGAATAATAACAGTATTGCTACTGATTTATGGTAGGAGATATGTCGTTAACCAGGAATGGCACATTTGACAAAGAACAGAAACAATCAGCATAAAGTGGAGATTTCTGGACCTGAACCAGAAGAGATAGTGCCTGGACACTGCAAAGAATCTTCATATGCATCAATTGAATATTAAACAAATAGGTAAGTACTATTTCTCTAAGAAGTATTCTAAATATTCTTTGATAAATCATTATACTTCATATGGACCAATGAATTTTGTAATACACTTTTAAAATCAGATTGCTTGCATAGACAAGGGCCCCATACACACAAGAAAATGTAGATCAACACTCTACAGGCAGTTCTATATATATTATCTCATTTAATACAATGAAATAGGTATTATGAAACACATTTGAAAGATGGGAAGACTGAGATTCAGAAAAAAAAATTCCCAAGATCACATAGCTAGTAAGAGGTAGAACCAGATTTGAGACTCAAGTCTCCCTGAGTTATCCTGCTGACTGCATTTTTAATAATACCCTACTTGGGCCAGGCGTGGTGGCTCATGCCTGTAATCCCAGCACTTTGGGAGGCCAAGGTGGGCGGATCACGAGGTCAGGAGATCGAGACCATCCTGGCTAACACAGTGAAACCCCATCTCTACTAAAAATACAAAAAATTAGTCGGGCGTAGGGTGCCTGTGTTCCCAGCTACTCAGCAGGCTGAGGCAGGAGAATGGCGTGAATCTGGGAGGCGGAGCTTCCAGTGAGCCGAGATCGCACCACTGCACTCCAGCCTGGGCAACAGAGAGAGACTCCAACTCAAAAAAAAGAATCCCCTACTTGAAAGCCAGTGTTCAAGATAGTATCCAACACAGACCCTCTGGGTCAGTCAGAGAAGCATTTGCTGGGATGCTTCTGAGCTGCTTCCTACCTGAATCACCATTAACATCACCAGTACCTGACTGCTTCCTCTGGTTCTTTTGTTTTTGGAACAACTCCACTGAGGTATAATTTTCACACCATAAAATTGAGAAAACATAGTAATTTTATATACAATTGTGCAATCATCAACATAAACCAGTTTAGGAACATTTCCATTACCTGAGAAAGTTCCCCATGCCTGTTACAAGGCCTTTATCACCAACCTTAGGGAACTACTTTCTGTCCCCATGGATATGCCTTTTCTAGAAATTTTATATAAGTGGAATCATATGATATGCAGCATTTTGCACCTGGCTTCTTTCACTTAGCACAACGTTTTTGAGGTTCACACATGTTGTGGTATGTATCAGTAGATTTTTGCTTTTTATTGTTAAATAGAATTCCATTGTGTGGATTTACCACATTTTGTTTATCCATTTACTTGTTGATGAACATTTGAATTGTTTCTAGATTTTGAGTGTTATAAATAATGCTGTTATAAACATTTGCTTACAAATCTTTGTATGAATGCTTTTTCATTTCTTTAGCATAGATTATCTAGATGTGGAATTTCAGGGTTGTGTCGTAAGTAGAGGTTTAAGGTTTTTTTGTCAAAAAAAGCTTTACTGATAAATGACTGACATACAATAAGCCATACATATTTAAAGGGTACAATTTGATAAGTTTCGACATGTGTATACTCATGAACTCATTGGCACAATCAAGATAATGAATATATGTCATCCACAAAAGTTGTTACATGTAACCCTTCCTGACCCTTTCCCTAGGCATTCTCCAGAACACCACTGATCTGTGTTCTTTCACTATAGATTTCTCTACATCATCTAGAGATTTATATAAATGAAACCATACAGTATGTACCCTTTTAATGTCTTGCCTCTTTCACTCAGAAAAATTGTTTTGGCATTCATTGAAGTTGTTGCATGTATCAACTGTTCAGTTTTTATTACTCAATAACATTCATTTTATTATTTTCCATTTTTTAACTTTTATTTTAAGTTCAGGGTACAAGGGGAGGTTTGTTATGTAGGTAACCTTGTGTCACAGGGGTTTATTATACCGATTACTTCATCACCCAGGTATTAAGCCTAGTACCCACTCGTTGATTTTCTTGATCCTCTCCCTCCTCCCACTCTCCACCCTCCAATAGGCTCCAGTGTCTGTTGTTCTCCCCTGTGTGTCCATGTGTTCTTATCATTTAGCTCTCACTTATAAGTGAGAACATGCAGTATTTGGTTTACTGTTTGCTCAGGATAATGGCCTCCAGCTCCATCCATGTCCCTGCAAAGGACATTATCTCATTCTTTTTTATGGCTATGTAGTATTCCATGGTGTATATGTACCACATTTTCTTTATTCAGTCTATCATTGATGGGCATTTAGGCTGACTCCATGTCTTTGCTATTGTTAATACTGCTGCAATTAACATACATTTGCATGTGTCCTTATGGTAGAATAATTTATATTCCTTTGGGTATATACTTAGTAATGGGATTGCTGCCTGGAATGGTATTTCTGTCTTTAGGTCTTTGCAGAACCCTTTTGGGTTTTACATTTAAGTCTTTAAACCATCTTGAGCTAATATTTGTTTCAATCTTCTGCATATGCTCAGCCAGTTATCCCAGCACCATTTATTGAATAGGAAATTCTTTCTGCACTGCTTGTTTTTGTCAGGTTTATTGAAGATCAGATAGTTTTAGGTTTACAGCCTTATTTCTGGGTTCTCCATTGTGTTCCATTGTCTATGTGTCTGTTTTTGTACTAGTACCATGCTGTTTTCCTTACTGGAGCCCTGTAGTATAGTTTGAAGTTCAGTAGTGTGATGCCTCCAGCTTTGCTCTTTTTGCTTAGGATTGCCTTGGCTATTGGTGCTCTTTTTTGGCTCCATATGAATTTCAAAATAGTTTTTTCTAGTTCTGTGAGGAATGTCAGTGATAGTTTAATGGGAATAGCATTGAATCTATAAATTGCCTTAGACAGTATGGCCATTTTTACAATATTGATTCTTCCCATCCATGAGCATTGAATGTTTTTCCATTTGTTTATGTCATCTCTGATTTCTTTGAGCAGTGTTTTATTGTTCTTCTTGTAGAGATCTTTCACCTCCCTAGTAAGCTATATCCCTAGGTATTTTATTCTTTTTGTGGCAGTTGTGAATGGGAGTTCATTCCTGATTTGGCTATTGGTTTGACTGGTGTTGTGTAGGAATGTTACTGATTTTTGCACATTGATTTTGTATTCTGAGATCTTCCTGAAGTTTATCAGTTTAAGAAGCTTTTGGGCTGTAACTATGGGGTTTTCTAGATATAGGCTCATGTTATCTGCAAACAGGGATAGTTTGACTTTCTCTCTTCCTATTTGGATGCCTTTTATTTCTTTCTCTTGCCTCTTACCCTGGCCAGGATTCCCAATACTATGTTGAATAGGAGTGGTGAGAGATAGCATTCTTGCCTTGTGCTGATTTTCAAGGGGAATGCTTCCTGCTTTTGCCCATTCGGTATAATGCTGGCTGTTGGCTTACAGTAGATGGCACTTACTATTTTGAGGCATGTTCCTTCAATACCTAGTTTATTGAGAGTTTTTAACATGAAGGGGTGTTGATTTTTATTAAAAGCCTTTTCTGCATTTATTGAGATAATCATGTCGTTTTTTTCTTTGGTTATGTTTACGTGATGAATCACATTTATTGATTTGCATATGTTGAACCAACCTTGAATCCCAGGGATAAAGCCTACTTGATCGTGGTGGATGAGCTTATAGTTGTCCTGCTAGATTCTGTTTGCCAGTATTTTGTTGAAAATTTTTGCATCAGTGTTCAGCAATGATATTGGCCTGAAGTTTTCTTTTTCTTGTGGTATCTCTGTCAGGTTTGGGTATCGGGATGATGCTGGCCTTATAGAATGAGTCAGGGAGGAGTCCCTCCTCCTCAACTTTTTGGAATAGTTTCAGAAGGAATGGTACCAGCTCTTACTTTCACATATGGTAAAATGTAGCTGTAAATCCATCTGGTCCTGGTTGGTAGGTTATTTATTACTGATAAATTTTAGAGTTAGTGGCCTGTTCAGGGATTCAACTTCTTCCTGGTTCAGTCTTGGGCGGGTGTATGTGTCCGGGAATTTATCAGTTTCTTCTAGATTTTCTAGTTTATGTGCATAGAGGTGTTCATAATACTTTCTGATGGTTGTTTGTATTTCTGTGGAATCAGTGGTAATATCCCCCTTTCGTTTCTGATTGTGTATATTTGAATTTTCTCTTTTCTTCTTTATTAGTCTAGCTAGTGGTCCATTTTAGTAATTTTTTCAAAAAACCTGCTCCTGAATTCGTTGGTCTTTTGTATGGTGATTTGTGTCTTTATCTCCTTCAGTTCAGCTCTGATTTTGGTTCTTTCTTGTCTTCTGCTAGCTTTGGGATTTGTTTGCTTTTGGTTCTCTAGTTCTTTTAGTTGTGATGTTACTTTGTTAACTTGAGATCCTTCTAACTTTTTGATGTGGGCATTTTAGTGCTATAAATTTCCCTCTTAACACTGCCTTAACTGTGTCCCAGAGATTCTGGTATGTTGTATCTTTGTTCTCATTAGTTTCAAAGAACTTCTGGATTTCTGCCCTAATTTCATTATTTACCCAAAAGTCATTCATGAGTAACTTATTCAGTTTCTGTGTAATTGTATGGTTTTGAGTGAATTTCTTAGATTTCATTTCTAATTTGATTGTGCTGTGGTCCGAGAAATTGTTTGTTATGATTTCAGGGTATTTTGCATTTGCTGATAAGTGTTTTACTTCCAATTAGGTGATCCATTCTTGAGTATGTGCCACATGGCAATGAGGAGAATGTAGATTCTGCTGGTTTTGGGTAGAAAGTTATGTAGATCTCTATCAGGCCCATTTGATCCAGTGCTGAGTTCAGGACCTGAATACTTTTGTTAATTTTCTGTCTCAATGATCTGTCTAATATTGTCAGTGGAGTGTTACAGTTTCCCACTATTTTTGTGTGGAAGTCTAAGTCTCTTTAAAGGTCTCTGAGAACTTGCTTTATGAATCTGGGTGCTCCTGTGTTGGATGCATATATATTCAGGAGAGTTAGATCTTCTTGTTGAATGGAACCCTTTACTGTTATGTAGTGGTCTTCTTTGTCTTTTTTAATCTTTGTTGGTTTAAAGTCTGTTTTGTCAGAAACTAGGACTGCAACCTCTGCTTTTTCCTGTGTTCCATTTGCTTGGCAGATTTTTCTCCACCCCTTTATTTTGAGCCTATGTGTGCCATTGCATATGAAGCTGAATAACATTTGTTTACCCATTTACCTGTCATTGAATATTTGGGTTTTTTCCACCTTTTGACTATTACACATAAAGCTGCTATAACATTCATATACAAGTCTTTGTATTGACATAAAATATACAAGTCTTCATATTGACGTATTTCATATACAAGTCTTTGTATACAAGTCTTCATATACAAGTCTTTGTATTGACATATTTCATCTTCTTTGGGTAAATACTTATGGGTAGAATGGCTGGGTCGTGTGGTAGGTGTATGTTTAACATTTTATAAAACTGCCAAATTGTTTTCCAAAGTGGATACACCATTTTATATTCCAATTAACAGTATTGAGAACCCCAGTTCCTCTACAACTTCACCAACACTTGGTATAGTAAGTCTATTTTATTTTAACCATTTTAAAAGGTCTGTAGGAGTATCTCATTGTGGTTTTAAATTGCATTTCCCTAATGATGGTGAGCATCTTTTTGTATGCTTACTTGTGATCCATCTTTCTTCTTTGGTGAAGCTTTTGTTCAAATCTTTTACCCATTTTTAATTGGGATGTTTGTTTTCTCATTGTTCAGTTTGGAGAGTTATTTATATATTCCAGATACCAGTGCTTTGTTAGATATATATGATTGGCAAATATTTTCTCTCAGTCTGTGCAGTATCTTTTCCTCTTCTTAACAATGTCCTTCAAAGAGCAGGAGAATTATTTTTTTTAATTTTTAATTTTTGTGAGTACATAGTAGGCATAAATATTTATGGGGTACATGAGATGTATAAAAATCATATCATGGAAAATGGGGTGTCCATCCCTCAAGAATTTATCTGTTGTGTTACAAACAATCCAGTCATACTCTTTTAGTCATTTCAATACGTACAATTAAATTATTTTTGACTATAGTCACCCTTTTGTGCTATCCAGTTGTATTAGTCCATTTTCACACTGCTATAAGATACTACCTGAGACTGGGTAAAATGTGCCTTTCACCTTCTACCATGATTTTGAGGCCTCCCCAGCCACGTGGAACTGTGAGCCCATGAAACCTTTTTCTTTATAAATTGCCCAGTCTTGGGTATGTCTTTATCAGCAGTGTGAAAATGAACTAATACAGTAAATTGGCACCAGTAGAGTGGGGCACTGCTGTAAAGATACCCAAAAATGTAGTAGCAACTTTGGAACTGGGTAACAAGTAGAGGATGGAACAATTTGGAGGGCCCAAAAGAAGACGGAAAAATGTGGAAAAGTTTGGAACTTCCTAGAGACTTGTTGAATGGCTTTAACCAAAATGCTGATAATGATATGGACAACAAAATCCAGGCTGAGGTGGTCTCAGATGGAGATGAAGAACTTGTTGAGAATTGGAGTAAAGGTGACTCTTGCTATGTTTTAGCAAAGAGACTGGTGGCATTTTGCCCTTGCCCTAGAGACTTGTGGAACTTTGAACTTGAGGGAGATGATTTAGAGTACCTGGCAGAAGCAATTTCTAAACAGCAAAGCATTCAAGAGATAACTTGGGTGCTGTTAAAAGCATTGGGTTTTACAAATTTACAAGAAAAAAACAAACAACCCCATCAAAAAGTGGGCAAAGGACATGAACAGACACTTCTCCAAAGAAGACATTTATGCAGCCAAAAAATACATGAAAAAATGCTCACCATCACTGGCCATCAGAGAAATGCAAATCAAAACCACAATGAGATACCATCTCACACCAGTTAGAATGGCAATCACTAAAAGTCAGGAAACAACAGGTGCTGGAGAGGATGTGGAGAAATAGGAACACTTTTACACTGTTGGTGGGACTGTAAACTAGTTCAACCATTGTGGAAGTCAGTGTGGCGATTCCTCAGGGATCTAGAACTAGAAATACCATTTGACCCAGCCATCCCATTACTGGGTGTATACCCAAAGGACTATAAATCATGCTGCTATAAAGACACATGCACACGTATGTTTATTGCGGCACTATTCACAATAGCAAAGACTTGGAACCAACCCAAATGTCCAACAATGATAGACTGGATTAAGAAAATGTGTCACATATACACCATGGAATACTATGCAGCCATAAAAAATGATGAGTTCATGTCCTTTGTAGGGACATGGATGAAATTGGAAATCATCATTCTCAGTAAACTATCGCAAGAACAAAAAACCAAGCACCACATATTCTCACTCATAGGTGGGAATTGAACAATGAGAACACATGGACACAGGAAGGGGAACATCACACTCTGGGGACTGTTGTGGGGTGGGGGGAGGGGGAGGGATAGCTTTAGGAGATATACCTAATGCTAAATGACGAGTTAATGGGTGCAGCACACCAGCATGGCACATGTATACATATGTAACTAACCTGAACATTGTGCACATGTACCCTAAAACTTAAAGTATAATAGTAATAATAAAATTAAAAAAAAATTTTTGAAAAAAAAAAAAAGCATTGGGTTTTAAAAGAAAAACAGCATAGAAGTTCAGAAAATTTGCAGCCTGATGATATGATAGAAAAGAAAACCTGTTTTCTGAGGAGAAATTCAAGCCAGCTGCAGAAATTTGTATAAGTAATAAGGAGCAAAACGTTAATTGCCAAGACAATGGGGAAAATGTCTCCAGGGCATGTCACAGACCTTTGTGGCAGCCCCTCCCATCACAGGCCCAAAGGCCTAGGAGGAAAAAATAGTTTTATAGGCTGGGCCCATGGCCCCCCTGCTGTGTGCACCCTAGGGTTTTGGTGCCCTGCATCCCAGCCACTCTGTCCATAGCTAAAAGGGGTCATGGTACAACTCAGGCCATGGCTTCAGAGGGTGCAAGCCCCAAGCCTTGGCAGCTTCCATGTGGTGTTGAGCCTGTGGGTGCACAGAAGTCAAGAAATGAGGTTTGGGAACCTCAGCCTATATTTTAGAGGATGCATGGAAATGCCTGGAAGGCAGAGGTATGTTGCAGGGGCAGAGCCCTCATGGAGCACTTCTGCTATGGTGGTGCAAAGGGGAAACATAGGGTTCGAGCCCCCACACAGGGTCCCCACTGGGGCACTGCTTAGTGGAGCTGTGAGAAGAGGGCCACCGTCTTCCAGACCCCAGAATGGTAGATCCACCGACAGCTTGCACTGTGCACCTGGAAAAGCTGCAGACACTCAGCACCAGCCTGTGAAAGCAGCCTGGAGGGGGGCTATACCCTACAAAGCCACAAGGGCAGAGCTGCCCAAGGATGTGGGAGCTTACCTCTTGTGTCAGCATGACCTAGATGTGAGACATGTAGTCAAAGATCATTTCGGAGCTTTAAGATTTGACTGCCATATTGAATCATGCATGGGGCCTGAAGCCCCTTCTTTTTGGTCAATTTCTCTTATTTGGAGTGGGCATATTTACCCAATGCCAGTACGGCCATTGTATCTAGAACATAACTAACTTGCTTTTGATTTTACAGGCTCATAGGCAGAAAGGACTTGCCTTGTCTCAGCTAAGACTTTGGACTGTGGACTTTTGAGTTAATGCTGAAATGAATTAAGATTTGGGGGAATTGTAGGGAAGGCATGATTGGTTTTGAAATGTGAGGACATGAGATTTGGGAGGGGCCAGATATGGAATGATATGGTTTGGCTATGTCCCCACACAAATCTCAGCTTGAATTGTAACAATCTCCACATGCCAAAGGTGGGGACAGGTGGATATAATTGAATCATGGGGGCAGTTTCCCCTATACTGTTCTTGTGGTAGTGAATAAGTCTCACAAGATCTGATTGTTTTATAAATGGGCATTCCCCTGCACAAGTTCTCTCTTACCTGCTGCCATGTAAAATGTGCCTTTTGCCTTCTGCCATAATTGTGAGGCCTCCCTGACCATGTGGAACTGTGAGTCCATTAAACCTCTCTTTCTTTATAAATTACTCAGTCTCAGGTATGTCTTTATTAGCAGCGTGAAAACTGACTAATATACTCAACATCACTAATTATCAGGGAAATGCAAATCAGAACCACAATGAGATACCACCTTACTCCTGCAAGAATGGTCATAATCAAAATATCAAAAAAAACCCATAAACGTTGGCATGGATGTGGTGAAAAGGGAACACTTTTACACTGTTGGTGGGAATGTAAACTAGTGTAACCACTATGGAAAACAATGTGGATATTCTTTAAAGAACTAAAAGTAGATCTACCATTTAATCCAGCAATCCTACTACTGGGTATCTATGCAGAGGAAAATAAGTCATTGTACAAAAAAGATACTTGCACACACATGTTTATAGCAGCACAATTCACAACTGCAAAAATGTGGAGCCAGCCCAAACACCCATCAACCAACAAGTGGATAAAGAGAATGTGGTATATATATATACCATGGAATACTACTCAACCATAAAAAGGAATTAAATAATGGCATATGCAGCAATCTGGATAGAATTACAGACCATTAATCTAAGTGAATTAACTCAGGAATGGGAAACCAAACATCATATATTCTCACTCATAAGTGGGAGTTAAGCTATGAGGACACAAAGGCATAAGAATGATACAATGAACTTTGGGGACTTGGGGGAAAGGGTGGGAGGGTGTTGAGGAATAAAATACTACACATCAGGTACAGTGTACACTGTTCAGGTGATGGGTGCACCTAAATCTAAGAAATCATCACTAAAGAACTTATTCATGTAACCAAACACCTATTGAAAATTTAAAAAAAATTAGGTGTGTGGCACTTCCCCCTTCCCTCTCAGTCCTGCTCCTGCCATGTAAGATGCCTGCTCCTGCTTTGCCTTCTGCTATGAGAAAAAGCTTCCTGAGGCCTCCACAGAAGCAGATACTGTCATGCTTCCTCTACAGCCTGTGGAACCACGAGCCAATCAAGCCTCTTTTCTTTATAAATTACCCAGTCTCGGTTATTTCTTTATAGTAGTGTGAGAACGGACTAATACACTTTCGGTTTCTAGTTTAGTGAGAATTTTATCAGAAATGGGTGTTGAATTTTGTTAAATGCTTTCTCTGTACCTATTCAGATTATAATATGGGTGTTTTCTTAGTTTGTTAATGATGGTTAACTATTACTGATTGAGTTTTAAAATATTAAATCAATTTTGCCTTTTTGGGATAAACCTGATTTTGTCATTGTATGTGTCTTTTTTTTTTGCGTGTTGTTGAATTTGATTTGCTAAAAATTTTGTTAGAATTTTTACATCACTGTGCATGAGGTATACTGTTTTACACTTTTCTTATAATGTCTTTGCCTGATTGTGGTATCAGGGTAATTGTGGCCTCACTGAATAATTTGGGAAATATCCTCTTCTTTTCAATATTCTGGAAGAGTTTGTGTAGAATTAGTATTATTTATGCTTTAAATATGTGATCGAATTCACCCGGGAAGACACCTGGGCCTAGGATTTTCTTTGGGGAAGGTTTTTAACTACAGATTCAAATGTATTAATAGATATAGGACTATTCTCCTTATCTATTCCTTCCTGGGTGAGCTTTGGCAATTTGTGTTATTCCAGGAATTTTTTCCATTTTATCTGTTGCCAATTTTATTGGCTTAAGGTATTCATTATATTCCCTTATTATCCATTTCACTATCTGAATCATCTATAAGGATAAAACTTCTCTCATTTCTGATGTTGGTAATTCGTATCTGCTCTCTATTTTTTCTAGTAAGTCCAGCTAGAGATTTATCAATTTCGTGGATCTTCTCAAAGAATAGGCTTTTGGTTTCATTGATTTTCTCTATTATTTTATTGATTTCCACTCTGATCTTCATTATTTTATTTCTTCTACTTATTTTGGACTTAATTTTGTATTCTTTTCTGGTTTCTTAAGGTGGAAGCTGAGGCCATTGATTTCAGACCTTTCTTCTTTTCTTTGTTGGCTTATTAGCTAACAACTCTTTGTTGTTTAATTTTATTGATTGCTTTAGAGTTTACCGAGTATGTCTTTTTCTTATCATAGTATATCTTCAGGTGACAGTGTACCACTTCACCTACAGTATAGTTCAGGGAGGTTTCAAGTCCACCTTGTCTTTTGCTTTCTGCTGGGCCCTCTTGAGTCTCCCTGTAAATGCCCATAGTTTCCCAGTCAGCTTTTGATATGCAGAGAGTATACTCGACCTTCTATAGTTCTCTCATTTTCGGTATATCCTCCTATCAAATTTTTGGCTTGTTCACTGCATGCCCCAAGCAAAACCCCAACCTAGCAGCCCTGTGGATTTTAGCATTCATTTCCTACCAAGTTTGTTACTTTTATGGAAGAGACCACTCCAAATCAAGTCATCCTCTGGTAATGTCTTAGTTGAATGAGCTAAACTTTTTAAAGAAAATGATATAAACCTATACTTAATAAAGATGATGAAATCAAGTATGTTAATAGATGAAGAGAACAAATGGGCATAAAAAAGATGTTAAGGAAACACATTCAGACAGAATAAGATAGACATATGTCTAGAATGACAGACTTTCATGATAGTAACTTCACTTTGGATTACTTTAAAGATATTGCCAAGCTGAAGTATATTTGTAACCCTATGCAGATATACGCTGTTTTGATATTTATGACATAAAAGATGAGATGAATATGATGAATGACATAAAATGAATTAAGTTGGGATCTGCACAGATGCAGCTCATGGTTCAGCGAGTTCTTACCACTACTGTAACTGGTGGCCACTAATGTCAGGGAAAAATTGTTATGGGTATTTATTTTCTGCAGAGATGGTAGAATTCACAAAAGCATTCTATTTACCAATCATGGCCAGAGCCCACAAGTCAGCTGCTTCTGTTTTTAGCCACGTATAAAAATAAATCGGGAAAGTGCCTTAATTCAAGTTTCAGCAAATTCCATATAAGTACTGATAAAAATTTAAATCATGAGCTATTCCAAGTTTATTTTCAATATAGAAATAATTCTTCCTAAGAACTCTCTGGGGGAATTTGGGCTCTTAGAGAACAAAGAAACAAGATATACTCATGTGTATTCTACTTGGTGCCTAAGACGTGAGGCCTCTTTTTGTCCCATCCAGCCAGCACCACATAAAAGCAGGAACCAAAGACCTCATAGTATTCAGTCTTCATCTTGAACCACATTCCATAATCCATCTCTCACCACACACCCCAGCCAGCTTCCCTTTATTCTGTACTTGCCCTCAGTTGATGTTGCCTTTGACCACACAATGTTAAAGCCTCATCTAGTCTGGTCTCGCCCTTGGAAGCCTGAAATTCAACATAGGGCTTTCAACTGGCATCCTTTCCAGGTTTCACTAAACCCTGTCAGTTGGACAATCAATCCTGGAAAGGATTTAAAAGTTGGGAGGAAAGTAACATTTTGTTAGAGGAATGCTGTTGTCCTTATATATTAACAACATTAGCAACCTCCCAACCTTAGCCCTCTATTAGAGTACCCATCTGCAGCCACCATTTAACATCCCTCCAACCAAGCAGAATAACTTATTTGCTTTTATTTGTGCCTCTAGATCTGTTGACAAATGTTCACCACTGAGGTAGAGAGGGTATTAGGATCCACAGGAAGCCACATGTCAGAGTCACATTGCTCACATCAGCCTTTATTGTGTCTTGGTTTATCTTGTCACCTACTAAAGAGCATGGCAAGAAAACGGTCATGGAGAGGCAGCATTCTGGAGTCAAGCTGACCTGGGTTCAAATCTTGATTCAGTCACTCCTCAGATATAAGACGTCAGGCAAATGCCTTAAATGCTCTGAACTCCAATTTCCCAAATATGTCCTTAATAAATAGTGGCTAAAATAGCATCCAGACTTCTGACTCTCAGCCCAGCCTTATCAATGAAGAGCTGTGGTCACTCTCTATCATCCAGGGGCCAAGGCCATCTTAAATATCCAATCACTGTGGGTCTCTGAGGGAAGCTGCACATATTACTCCTGGCTTGCTTTGACCTCCTGAGCTGGAACATGCCCTAAATTCCTAGATTTCTGTGTATGGTACTCTTCCTTTGGTTCTCACATCATTGACTCACTCTGTTCTGGCTGTTCGTCTCATCTGGGAGCACTATAATACTGTGACCGGAATTGGTGGGTTCTTGGTCTCACTGACTTCAAGAACGAAGCCGCGGACCCTCGCGGTGAGTGTTACAGTTTTTAAAAGTGGCGTGTCCGGAGTTTGTTCCTTCTGATGTTTGGATGTTTTCAGAGTTTCTTCCTTCTGGTGGGGTTTGTGGTCTCGCTGGCTCAGGAGTGAAGCTGCGGACCTTCGCGGTGAGTGTTACAGCTCTTAAGGGGGCACATCTGGAGTTGTTCATTCCTCCCAGTGGGTTCGTGGTCTTGCTGGCTTCAGGTGTGAAGCTGCAGACCTTTGCAGTGAGTGTTACAGCTCATAAAGGCAGTGTGGACCCAAAGAGTGAGCAGCAGAAAGATTTATTGCAAAGAACAAAGCTTCCACAGTGTGGAAGGGGACCCGAGTGGGTTGCCACTGCTGGCTCGGGCAGCCTGCTTTTATTCTCTTATCTGGCCCCACCCACATCCTGCTGATTGGTCCGTTTTACAGAGAGCCGATTGGTCTGTTTTACAGAGAGCTGATTGGTCCGTTTTGACAGGGTGCTGATTGGTGTGTTTACAAACCTTGAGCTAGATACAGAGTGCCAATTGGTGTATTTACAATCCCTTAGCTAGACATAAAGGTTCTCCAAGTCCCCACCAGAGTAGCTAGATACAGAGTGTCGATTGGTGCATTCACAAACCCTGAGCTAGACACAGGGTGCTGATTGGTGTGCTTATAAACCTTGAGCTAGATACAGAGTGCTGATTAGTGTATTTACAATCCCTTAGCTAGACATAAAGGTTCTCCAAGTCCCCACCAGACTCAGGAGCCCAGCTGGCTTCATCCAGTGGATCCCGCACCATGGCCGCAGGTGGAGCTGCCTGCCAGTCCTGTGCTGTGCACCCACACTCCTCAGCCCTTGGGTGGTTGATGGGACTGGGCACCATGGAGCAGGGGGCGGAGCTCATCAGGGAGGCTCAGGCTGCGCAGGAGCCCACGGCGGTGGGGAGGCTCAGGCATGGCATGGTGGGCTGCAGGTCCCGAGCCCTGCCCCATGGGGAGGCAGCTAAGCCCCGGCGAGAAATCGAGCACAGCAGCTGCTGGCCCAGGTGCTAAGTCCCTCACTGCCCGGGGCAGGCAGGGCCAGCTGGCCGCTCTGAGTGCAGGCCCACTGAGCCCACGCCCACCTGGAACTGGCACTGGCCTGCAAGCGCTGCGGGCAGCCCCAGTTCCCACCCGGGCATCTCCCTCCACACCTCCCCACAGGCTGAGGGAGCCGGCTCCGGCCTCGGCCAGCCCAGGAAGGGGCTCCCACAGTGCAGCGGTGGGCTGAAGAGCTCCCCAAGTGCCACCAAAGTGGGAGCCCAGGCAGAGGAGGCGTGGAGAGTGAGCAAGGGCTGCGAGGGCTGCCAGCATGCTGTCACCTCTCAATACTGTCAAGGAAAGGGGCTCAGCATCATCTGTCACCATCAGGGGACTTCTACTTTAGGGAAAGGAGCTGTTATTGCCCCAGATTTAGCCCCCTTCTGGTGATCAACTCTGAGTACCAAATAATCTTGAGCCCACCTTGCTCTTTGCCCAAAAATAGTTCAGTACTTGGCCTTTATGGAAGACCACAATTTCCGTGCTTCAACAAAATCCCAGGAAAGCCCTCTGAAATACCTCCAAAGAAAGGACAGGCTACCCACTGAATCCTCTTTTACCTGATGGCTTGGGTGCCTGGGCCTATGAGAAGGTGGAAGAAGTGGTCTGCCTATACTGTCTGGCTGTCTGTTAGTCTAACTCATCTCTGGTGGTCTCATTTTAGAGGTTGAGTGGTGTTCAATTGCTTTAGCCCTTCACTTTTCATAATATGGTAATATTGATAATAAAATGAACCTATCCAGCTAGGTGCAGTCATACTTCTTGCCTTGAACTTACAAAGCCTCACCCATATTTCCATACTCTTTCCAGATAAGACTCCTCTTCATTTTCTATTCTTGCCTGGAGTTAGACTGGATTTCTCATGCCCTAACTAGACTTGTTCCCTGGTTGTCAGTACTTTTCCTGACACATCCCACCCCTGTTTGGCCCCTCATTTTCTTTAGTTTACTATTATTTCTCCTCTTCATCATTCTCCTACCTTATTTGATCTTCCTAGTCCCAGTAAGCAGAGCAACTAGAGGGCCCAACAGAGTACCCTCATGTTTTGGAAGTGTGGATAGTGACTGACGGTGAACCTACAGGCCACCTGCTCATGGCACCTGCTTTGTAATTCAAAGGTGAAGTCTGTGCTTTGATACACAAAAGTGCTGCCTTGGTTTTATCACTAACTCCCCTTTAACTTCTGGCCCATATCCAAAAAGGTTCTTTCTCTCTATCCCCCAAATCCATCCTGCCCAGTCCTGCTTTATGTAGCAATTTTCCTACAAGCAATGCTTCTGAATATGCTTTTTGTGCAACATTGTTTCAGACTATAGGAAGCCAGCCTAAGCAGTGTTAATGCATCCTGATGTTTTCCAGCCAAACATCTAATTGAGTTGATTTCTATGACATTTCAAAGCCACCCACTCAACTTCAAATTTTTAAAAACTTGGAATTGCACGTCTCTTTTCTGTTGCCACCTAAACAAAACTCAGCACGCACCACATTTTTCTTTGGAGAAAACAATAACCCTCTGAGAATAAGGAAACGAAGCTTCTCCCTCCCATGAAGACCCAAGTAAAACAGAAGAATTATGGCTGTTAGAATATAATATATAAAATCATTGAGACATGCAAGCACCATACTTCTCTATATATAAAATTTAAGTCATTTCCAGTTAAGGTGAAAGTTCTACCTGGACTTCAACAGAGGCTGAAGATCTGCTCAACTTTTCCTACTCACTGCTAAATTCCCAGCACATGTCAAACAAACTCTGATTAAACAGAGTTCCCAATACGGCACATGTGAAATGAAGGGTATTTGCAGTGGGACAAATTGCTGGATCACTGAGATCAAGCACTGAGCCAAATCAAGCACACATGGTAATAAGCAAAAGAATGGGAGCAGTATTTGAAATCTTATGTCAAAAAGTACAAAAAGAACTATCCAAAATATAACTAGGGTTCTAGCTGCTCTATTATCAACCAAGTGCAAGGGAAAATAGAGAGCAGGGTAGATATATTATGCACTTACTGTGAAAAGAAAGCAGGCAGAATTAGCAAGGCTTAACATCTTATCTAGTTACTGTGAATTTTCAGTTAAAGATTTCAAAAATTAATATAGATGAAAGCCTTCTTTGCCCATTGTATCAGGGGTACTATCGCTGATATCTGGGCCTGAAATCTGACTCCAAGATGTTTTATCTGTGTTATCCTTGGCAAATTACTTAATCTCTTTGGTCTCTGTTTCTTCATTTGTAGAAAGGGAATAATAATGATAACAAATTTTAACATTGTTGTAGAGATTAAATGAGATATCGTATTGGAAGAGCTTAGCATAGTGCCCATTATAAAGTTCAATGACTGCTATGATTATGATTATGAGTATGATTTTTACAATGCAAATGTTAGTTTTGATGGCTTTTCAAATGTGGCCTTGGCCAGAGAATCATCACGAACAGTTAGGATCAGCAGAGGGAGTCAGTTTCCCCATGAGTGGGCATTGGGAGGACCAGGTTAGATGAGAGGATGATATTTATAAAAGTGGGTGAAGTCCTGTGAATTTTATGGGCCTATTGCCTTTTCTGTGGGCCTGGACAGTTTTCAATCCCTTTTGCAAATTGTGGTGGTAAAAGTAGCTAGCTGCCAACTCCCTCTGGCCCTCACCACCTTTATTATGATTGAAGCAGGCCAGGTGTGGTGGGTCACGCTTGTAATCCCAGTGCTTTGAGAGGCCAAGGCAGGATCACTTGAAGCCAGGAGTTTGAGCTCTGCATGGGCAGCAAAGCAAGATCCTGTCTCTACAAAACATTTGAAAATTAGCCAGGCATGGTGACTCATGCCTGTAGTCCTAGCTACTTTGGAGGCTGAGGCAGGAAGATCACTTGAGCCTGGGAGTTGGAGGCTGCAGTGAACTGTAATTGTGCCACTGCACTCCGGTCTGGGTAGAGACCTTGTTTCATAAAAAAAAAAAAAAAAAAATTGTGATCAAGGCAAAGGTCTGAATCTTGATAGGAACATTGCTTTATCAGACTGCAGAGTCCTGACCACAAAGCTAAGGCACATTTTATTTTACGGAGGCCTTATTTTTGTCAAATGTTTTCCAGCTTTGAGATATGGAGGCTGATGTATTTGTTGACTCCTTTCTTGAAGGAAAATAGGAAAATGGAAATTCAGCCTCCATGCCTCTTCACAGCCTCCACCTCTAGGGATGATGCCCCTCTCATGAGCAGAAGAGGCCTTCATCTACTTCAGGAGTCTCAAACTCAAATGACTATAGTGGCACAGGAATAAGTGAAATAAGCCAGGAGATCGGTAAGCCTCGCGATGACGTTAGAGCTTGACCCTCTTTAGAGGGAAGCTCTGGCCAGTCGCTTTCATTGAAAAATATAGATCCTGTGATGTTATATAATCCAATTTGTGGAGAAAACCTACAAATCTAGATTTTTAGATTGAATCTCCCAATTTCTAACTGCTGGCAAATATTCAAGTTTTTAAAAACACCACATGAGCCCAAGGAACAAATATTTCTATTTGTCAGACATGGACCAAGGATTGCCAAATTGTGACACTTCTCTACGTGGTACAATTTCAGGTTCCTGGGGAGGTTCCTTCTGACCCCAAACATGTCCCCTACCTTCTGCTACTCCTCTAGAAGTTTAGCAATCTTTCCCATTTCTAAGGCCTCTCCTTCAAGACACAAAATCCCCCTTGTGGGGAGCATATTGAGCACTCATCACTCATTCGCTGCTTAGACTATGTTAGTTCACCACATCCACTTGGGGAATGCAGGAAAGGCGAAGTTGTAGAGATGGGTGGGAGTTGGGAGTCCAGTGGTATGAACACCCAGAATTCTTTCCTCTGATACTCACTAGCTATTGTAACCACAAGGAAATCACTTATTTGGCATTCACTTTTTTTAATTGTGAAAAGGGGCTATATAATTACTACTTCATGGAATTGTGGCAATAATCTAGTGGAATAACATATAACGAATGTCCAGCATCATGTAGACTGTCCTTAAATATAAGTTTAATCTGGGCAAGAAGAAGGAATGATGTTCTGGTGCTCCAGGGAAGTTGTAAAGTTGGGGTGTGGTCACAGAGGGCCTCTTAGAAGAGGGGTGAAAAAGGTGGGAAGGCAGGAGGGAGCTGTGAGCAATCAGTGTATCATTCTCTGGCTAGCAGCCCAGCTAGTACAAGGAGATAATGTACTAAGGGAGAAACAGTCACTACAATAATAAGCCACGAATGCAGCCTGTTATACTGACCTGCATTCGAAGCTTACACAAGTCTAACTCATCCTTCCAATATTTTTGGCCACTATAGACTCTCAATACTGTTTCTTTGACTTCTTTACTCAAATTGATATTCCATACCTATATTTCTTACTTGTATAACACATACGTGAATTGTAAGCCAAATCCTTTGCTTTATGGAAAAAAAATAAAAACAACAAAACCTCTTAATGTTTTATGCTGCACGTAACTCAGGAGACATCATAGAGAAGAAATTTTGATCAGAATGAAACCATGTTGGGATGTATATGGCCAGGACAGGATTGTAGAGTTGGGGAAGGGATGGGAGATGGACACAAAGCTCCATCAATAAGACAAAGGAAAATGACAAGTGAACTGCGTGTTATAAAATCACACAACTGCAGGTTGACTTTGTAAAAATGCCCTCGTGCCTATAACGAAGATATCACAAAAAGGCACAAGAAATCATGGGCCATGTACCAAAAACACATTTCCAGATCTTAGTTTCTATCCCGTGCCATTGTTTAGCTTATTCCAGCAACAGGAGCCTGCAGACTTGTCTGTTTTAATAGTTCACAAAGAAGGAGACTGGATGTTATCCAGGAGGCAGACCACAGGGAGACATGGTTCCCAGTTGAGTACTGAAATTCCCACCCGCGCCCCCATAAAAACACACACAAATGTGACTGTGCATGTGTATACATATTTATGCGTAGAGCCAAAGTGCTTTGAATTTGTATTACTATAGCTGACAAATCAAAGATGGGCCAAATCTCCACACTCTGTGTGTTTTATGTGGTTGGTCTCTTGTCTGAGGCAAAAGATCAGGCAGGATGTTAACCAGGGGTCCAGATGTGGCTTTTCAGAAAAACACATTCCTTAGCTTGGCTTCTGTATGTCTTAGTTGCCAAGATCCACTCTTCTGTGTTCAACCCAGCCTCACTGCACCAACCCCTCCCCTGCCTCATCTCAAATGGCCACCACAGTGGCTGGCTTTTATGCTGGAGCAGAAAAAATGAAAGCCTTGAGAATATATACTCTGCTCCACAGGTAACTGGAGAAGACATGTCAAATGCAATCCACATCTATATGTCAATTTCTCTCCATATGTAAGTTATTTTTGCAGAAAATATTGTCTAAAGAACTCTCATCACTGCATTTGTGCAAACATGGCCATAATTCCTGAGGTTTGGATCTCTGATACAACAGGTGTTGTATTCAGTTTGATTGTCTACAATCTCAGATGATAAAACTGGCCACACTATTAAGGGACTGCCTTAATTTTATTAAATTCAAGTAATGTTTTGTTTGGAAATTTCAAAATTGAAAACAAATACAGGCTGACCCTTTAAGAAACCTGATTCAATCTGTCACAAAGCCCAGAAATCTGTATTTTATAACAAGCGAATTGGGTGTTTCTGATGCAAAGAGTTCCCTGAGCTTACTTTGGGAAACACAGCTCTGTTCCTTTATATCAGCAGTTCTCAAAATATGTGGAGCCCAGAATTTTTTTGCACATTCAAAAATTATTGAGGATCCTAACAAGCTTTGGTTAATGTAGGTTATATTTATTGATACTTGCCATATTAAAATTAAAACAAATTTGAAAAATATTAATCTATAAATTAATTTTGAAATAACAATAAACTTATTATAAGTTAAATATTTTATGAAAAATTGCTATTTTTTTCTGAAGCAAAAGAATTAGTGAGAAGAATAACATTATTTTACATTTTCAAATCTCTTTACTGTCTGGATTAATAAAAGACAGCTGGGGCCAGGTGCAGTGACTCATGCCTGTAATCTCAGCACTTTGGGAGGCCGAGGTGGGTGGATCACAAGGTCAGGAGTTTGAAACTAGCCTGGCCAACATAGTGAAACCACATCTCTACTAAAAATACAAAAATTAGCTGGGCATGGTGGTGCGTGCCTGTAGTCCCAGCTACTCAGGAGGCTGAAACAGGAGAATCGCATGAACTTGGGAGTCGGAGGTTGTGATGAGCCGAGAGCGCGCCACTGCACTCCAGCCTGGGCAACAGAGTGAGACTCCAACTCAAAAAATAAATAAAAATAGAAGACACCTGGATTCTCATATCTGCCTCTAAATTCTATCTGTTGCAATATGTTGTCTTGATCAAAGTATATATGTAAAAAATATCCAGCTTACACAAACGTGTAGTTGGATAAGGGAGGGGGTATTTTAGTAGCCTTTTTAGATAATTGTGAATATTCTTTGAAACTATACCAAAATGCGAGTGGTAGCTGCATAAAGGTTACTTGCAACGTAGATCTGAGACCATATCAATGAGCATTTCATCATCTGTTACATTAAAATTCATTGTTCTATTTTGTACTTGAAATATGTATTTTTTTACTCACGAATGATTTTATAAAACTATGAATTGGTCATGTGGAAAATATTGGTTCACCAAGTTATGCAGATATCTCAAATGTTGACACATTTTGTTATATACATTTTTGAATCATATTTGTTAATATAAACAACAATCTCATCAGAAAATGTCTTTACATATTGGGAAGCTGACAAGCTCATGGGGGCAGATATAAGCTTTCCAAAATTCCATTTTTTTTATTGAAAGCTGGAATTTTATCTTTGGCAACACATATTGCCAGTTGTTTTCCTTGAAATAACAAGCTCACTTTGTTCATTTTCAAGAAAATGTCTGCCAAATACCCAAGTCTGAACAACCATGATTGTCAGTCATTCATTCAAGTGAAAATGGTCGTCCATGAAAAAACTCAATTGCACATGTACTTTTCCTTGAGACAACGATTGAGCTTGAGTACATAGTAGAAGTGCCTTATGCATACTTTCCACTTTGCCATACAGAATATTAAAATAAAATAAAGTAAAATAAAATAAGAATGTGTAGGCTCAGAGTTTTCTTGCATTAATTCAAGCTCATGTTTGAAAATCCTGAAGCACTGGTCGCTCCTGATACCTCTGGTCAGATGAAAGTCCAATGTCTACTGGGGATTAGGATTATAACATATGAATTTGGTGGGAAAGGACACAATTCACTCCACAATAGAAGCATTCTATGATTTGCTGTCTAGGGATAAATTATAAAAATTCACCTCAAAAGAAATTGTCTAGGTTATACGTGGCTCACCCCATTTTAGAAGAAACTATCAAAATCTGGAGAAACACTGTCAACAACAACAGAAAATACACACCAATAAAGAACACCTTCTCACAACAGTGGCCAAATTCAGTAGGGACTCAAGTCTAATTTGGTGGGCCTTAGTTAATTAACTTGGTTTAATTATTCTGCAATGTATACAAATATTGAAACATCACATTGGGAAGGCAGACAAGATGGCTGACTAGAGGCAGCCAGGAAGAACATCGCCAACAAAGAGCCTGGGACATTGGGAACACTGGCACACTCCAAGCAGATCTTCAGAAGGAAGGCATCAAAAGTGGATGGAGGGAGAACTCAGTTGCTGGGCTGAAGTGGGAGGAAGCTAGGAACCCTGCATGGGGCTATGAAGCACCGGGATTTGTTCCTGGCCCACAGTGACTCCTGGGGAAGGGGTGAGTTGAACAAGTGAGCAGTGGCCCACTCTTGTCACAAACCTCTGGAATCCTGGCAGCAGGAGACCCCACAACCCCCATGGACACTTGAGCTGGCAGCGAAAGCTCCTTAGAGAGGTGACAGGGGCAGGATTCTAGCCTGTTCAGAGCCCAGAGAGTTTAGTGCTGGAATGTCTGTGATGGAGCATGGCCAGAGATACTCCTCCCCCAAGGCTTGCCACACTCCTTCAGGAGACTTTATGCTTAGGGTGATTGTCAGATCTGGACAGAGCAGGGTGGTCTTGCCCATGCAATGGGGCCAGTCCAATCTAAGTGCCTCCTGTCTTCTGACCTCTACCAGGGCCCCAGCCTGGCCATGCCTGCTTGCAGTGCAGCAGATGCCCAGTCAGGATGCTTCTGGGGGGCCATCATCATAGCTTCTTTGCTGGCAAACCACACTTGACCATCAGAGAACCCCAGAAGATGTCCAACTCCATTGATGTCCACCTCTCCACACACCGTAGCCTCTCCCAACCACTGTGCTGGCCAATAACTGTCCCCCAACTGCTTTGCCAGCATGCAGAGGCAGGTGGCCCTCACCTGCCCTCCCTTGTGAGTGTGCATGTGCATGCACACCCCACCACACCACTGCTGCCAGCGTGAGTGAACCCACTGCCTGTCACACCTTGCCGCTGATGCACAAACACCTGCCTGTATCATCATCATTGGCGCAAACACATGCATAGATACTGGCAACCATGCCCCACCATGCCACTGCCAGTGCAAACACCCAGGGATGCTGGCAGTGCCACCCCCCACATGTTGCCACTGCCATGGCCAGTGCAAATGTGTGCATAGATGCCAGTGGTCCCACTGCCCACCAACACACCACCACCACCACTGCTACCATGGGTTTGAGCATGCAGAGGAATGCAGAAGCCCCACTCCCACTAGTACGCTGCCCCAACTGATGCACATGCATCCTGCTGTGCTGCCACAACTGCTGGCACTCACGAGCCACTACCCTTATGAAGCACTTTGGCTGGTACCACTCATTGAATCATTGTGGCCAGTGGACCAGGAATACCTCAGCCCCTCCACAGGTTCCTAACTTCTAGGGGCTAGAGAACAAAGCTAGGGGTCCAGTACTAGGCCCCCAGAATTACAGTATGCAGCCCAGGAGTACTGAGCTGAGCATTGTCCCCCTAAAATCTTCCAGAAATGAAGCCAGTTGACTAACCCACGTTTTACCATAATTAAACCCTCAAGGGCATGAAAGATGTGGTATAAGGTGGGTTTTATCAAAGATGAAAGCAAAAAAAAAAAAAAACTATCTTAAGGACAGCAACTTCAAAGACTGAAGGAACATTAGACCCCACAGATGAAAAAGAAGCAGTGCAAGAACATTGGCAACTCAAAAAGCCAGAGTGTCTTACCTCCAAATGACCACACTAGTTCCCCAGCAATTGTTCTTAACCAGGCTGAAATGATTGAAATGACAGAAGTAAAATTCAGAACATGGATAGGAATGAAGGTCATCAAGATTCAGGAGAAAGTTGAAACCCAATCCAAGGAATCTAAGGAATACAATAAAACAATATAGGAAATAAAAGACCAAGTAGCCATTTTAAGAAAGAACCAAACTGATCTAACAGAGCTGAAAAACACATCTCAAGAATTTCATGATACAATTGCAAGTATTAAGAGCAGCATTGACCAAGCTGATAAAAGAATCTCAGAACTTGAAAACCAGTTCCCTGAAATAACTCAGTCAGGAAAAATTTAAAAAAAAAAAGAAGATTGCACAACCACAAAGAAATATGGGATTATGTAAAGAGAACAAATCTACAACTCACTGGTGTCCCTGAAAGAGAGGGAGAGAAAGCAAGCAACTTGGAAAACATATGAGGATTTATTCAGCATTCTTAAAGAAAAGAAATTCCAACCAAGTTCATATTCAGCCAAACTAAGCTTCATAAGCAAAGAAATAACATACTTTTCAGACAAGCAAATGTAAGAGAATTCATTACCATTAGGTCCTGAAGGGAGTTCTGATATGGTCCTTACAAGAGGTCCTGAAGGGAGTTCTAAATATGAAAAGGAAAGACTGTTTCTGGCCACCACAAAAACACACTTAAGTACTTATACCACTGACACTATAAAACAACCAAACAATCAATTCTGCATAATAACCAGCTAACAACACAATTACAGGATCAAATAAGCACATGCAATATTAACCATGAATGTGAACATGCTAAATGCACCAGTTAGAAGACACAGACTAGGAAGTTGGATAAAGAAGCAAGACCCAACTCTATGTTGTCTTCAAGAGACCCATCTCACATGCAGTGTCACCCACAGGATCAAAGTAAAGGGACAGAGAAAAATCTACCAAGCAAATGGAAAATAGAAAAAAAGCAGAGGTTGCTATTCTAATTTCAGACAAAACAGACTTCAAACCAACAATGATCAAAAAAAGACAAGGAAGGGCATTACATAATGGTAAAAGTTTCAATTCAATAAGAATACCTAATAATTCTAAATACATATGCACTGAACAAAAAAGCACCCAGGTTCATAAAACAAGCTTTTAGAGACCTATGAATATACTTAGATAACCACACAATAACAGTAGGAGAGTTCAACATCACATTGACAGTATTAGACAGATCACTGAGGCAGAAAACTAACAAAGTTATACACTACCGGAACTTGATATTTGACCAAATGGACGTAACAGACACCTACAGACCTCCCCACTGTGAAATAACAGAATATACATTCTTCTCTTCTGCACATAGCAGGCACTCTAAAAGTGACCACAGAATTGGCCATAAAACAATCCTCAGCAAATTCAAAAACACCAAAATCATACTAAACACATTTTCAGACCACAGCACAATATAAATAGAAATTGGTACTTTAAAAATTGCTAAAAAACATACAATTATATGGAAATTAAACAACCTGATCCTAAATGACTTTTGGGTAAACAATGAAATTAACACAGAAATCAAGACATTCTTTGAAACAAATGAGAACAAAGATACAACATACCAGAATATCTGTGACGCAGCTAAAGCAGTGCTAAGAGGGAAGTTTATAGCGTTAAACACCCACATCAAAAAGTTAGAAAGCTCTCAAAATAACACGCTAAGGTCACACCTACAGGAACTAGAGAAACAAGAGTAAACCAACCCCAAAGCTAGCAGAACACAAGAAATAGCCAAATCAAAGCTGAACTTAAGGAAATTGACACACGAAACACTATACAAAAAAAAAAAAATCAGCAAATCCAGGAGTTGTTCTTTTTTAAAAATAATAATAATAAAAAGATAGATGGATCACAAGCTAGATTAACAGAGAAAAAAAAGAGAAGATCCAAATAAACTCAATCAGAAATGACAAAGGGGGCATTACCACCAACCACACAGAAATACACACACAAAGAAACCCCTCAGAGATGACTATGAACATCTCTATACACACAATCTAGGAAACCTCCTGGACACATACGCCTTCCCAAACTTGAGCCAGAAAGAAATTGAATATCTAAACAGATCAAAATCAAGTTCCAAAATAGAATCAGTAATAAAAAGCCTACCAATCAGAAAAAGCTCAGGAACAGAAGGATTTACAATCAAATTCTACCAGATTTATGAGGAAGAGCTGGTACATTCCTACTGACACTATTCCATAAAATTGAGGAGGAGGGACTCCTCCCTAACTCATTCTAAGAGGCCAGCTTCATTCTAATACCAAAACCTGGCAGACGCACACACACGCAACAAAACAAAACACAAAACAAACAAACAAAAAACCTTCAGGCCAATATCCTTGCACATAGATGTAAAAATCCTCAACAAAATACTGGCAAACTGAATCCAGCAGCACATCAAAAAGCTAATCCACCACAATCAAGTAGGCTTCATCCCTGGGATGCAAGGTTGGTTTAACATATGCAAATCAATAAATGTGATTTATCACATAAACAGAGCTAAAAACTAAAACCACATAATATCTCAATAGATGCAGAAAAGGCCTTTGATAAAATTCAACATCCCTTCATGTTAAAAACACACAACAAAATAGGCATCAAAGGAACATATCGCAAAATAATAACAGCTGTCTGTGACAAACCCACAGCCAATATCATACTGAATGAGCAAAAGCTGGAAGCATTCCCCTTGAGGACCAGAACAAGACAAGAATGCTCACTCTCACCACTGCTATTTAATATAATGCTGAAACTCCTAGCTAGAGCAATCAGGTAAGAGGAAGAAATAAAAGGCATACATGTAGAAAGAGAGGATGTGAAATTATCTCTGTATGCAGCTAATATGATTCTATACCTAGAACACCCTGCAGTCTCTGCCCAAAACCTCCTAGATCTGATAACAACTTAGGCAAAGTTTCAGCATACAACAATCGTGTACAAAATTCGTAGCATTTCTATACACCAACAACAGCCAAGCTGAGAGCCAGATCAAGAATGTAATCTCATTCACAATAGCCACAAAAAGAATAAAATACCTAGGAATATAGCTAACCAGAGAGGTGAAACATCTCTACAATAAGAATTACAAAACACTGCTGAAAGAGATCAAAGATGACACAAACAAATGGCTAAACATTCCATGCTCATGGATAGGAAGAATCAATATTGTAAAAAAATGGCCATATTGCCCGGAGCAACTTACAGATTCTATGCTATTACTATTAAACTACCAATAATGTTTTTCATGGAACTAGAAAAAACTATTTAAAATTCATATGGAGGCAAAAAAGAGCCCAAATAGCCAAAGCAATCCTAAGCAAAAAGAACAAAGCTGAAGGCATCACGCTACTCAACTTCAAAATATAGTACAAGGCTACAGTAACCGTTACAGCATGGTGCTGGCACAAAAACAGACACATAGACCAATGGAGCAGAATAGAGAGCCTAGACATAAGGCCACACACCCACAACCATCTGATCTTGAACAAAGTCAACAAAAACAATGAATGGGGAAAGGACTTCGTATTCCATAAATGGTGCTGGGATAACTGGCTAGCCATATGCAGAAGAATGAAACTGGACCCTTTCCTTGCACCATATTCAAAAATCTACTCAGGATAGATAAAATACTTAAATGTAAAGCCTAAAACTATGAAAATCCTGGAAGTAAATCCAGGAAATACCATTCTGGACAAAGGTCTAGGCAAAGATTTCATGAGAAGATGCCAAAAGCAATTGCTACAAAAAAGAAAATTGACAAATGTGATCTAATTAAACTAAAGAGCTTCTGTACAGCAAAATAAACTATCAACAGAATAAACAGACAACCCACAGAATGAGAGAAAATATTTGCAAACTATGCATCGACAAAGGTCTAATATCCAGTATCTATAAGGAACTTAAACATACTAACAAGCAAAAAACAACTCCATTAAAAAGTGGGCAAAAGGCCGAGCACAGTGGCTCATGCCTGTAATCCCAGCACTTTGGTAGGCCGAGGCGGGCAGATTACTTGAGGCCGGGAATAGGAGACCAGCCTGGGCAATACATTGAAAGCCCATCTCTACTAAAAATAGAAAAAAATTAGCCAGGTGTGGTGGCGTGTGCCTGTAATCCCAGCTACTCAGGAGGCTGAGGCAGGAAAATCGCTTGAACTCGTGAGGCAGAGGTTGCAGTGAGCCAAGATCATGCCACTGTACTCCAGCATGGGTGGCAGAGTGAGACTCTGTCTCAAAAAGAAAACAATAAAAGACCAGCATAGTGGTTCATGACTATAATCCTAGCATTTGGGAGGCTGGGGCATAAGAATCACTTGAACCTGGGAGGCAGAGGTTGCAGTGAACCAAGATTGTGCCACTGCACTCCATGCACTCCAGCCTGGGCAACAGAGCGAGACTCTGTCTCAAGAAAAAAAAAAAGGTGGGCAAAGCCCATGAACATACACTTCTCAAAAAAAGACATACATGCAGCCAACAATCATGTAAAAAAATGCTCAACACCACTAATCATTAGAGAAATGCAAATCAAAACTACCATGAGATACCATCTCACACTGTTCAGAATGGCCATCATCAAAAGTCAAAAAATATCAGATGTTGGTGAGGCTAAAGAGAAAAGGGAATGCTTATACACTGCTGTTTGGAATGTAAGTTAGTTCAATCATTATAGAAAGCACTTTAGTGATTTCTCAAGAACTTAAAAGAAAACTACCATTCAACCCAGTAATCCCATTATTGGGTATATACCCAAAGGAATATAAATTGTTCTAGCATAAAGGCACATGCATGTGTATGTTCACTGCAGCACTATTCACAATAGCAAAGACATGGAATCAATTTAAATGCCTATCAATGGTAGACTGGATAAAGAAAATGTAGTACCTATACACCATGGAATACTACATAGCCATAAAAAAGAATGAGATCATGTCCTTTTTAACAACATGGATGAAGCTGGAGGTCATTATCCTATGTCCACTAACACAGGAACAGAAAGCCAAATACCTCATGTTCTCACTGATAAGTGGGAACTAAATATTGAGTACACATGACCACAAAGAAGGGAACGATAGATACTGAGGCTACCTGAGGGCGGAATGTGGCAGGAGGGTGAGAATTTAAAAACTACCTATCAGATGCTATGCTTATTACCTGGGTGACAAAATAATCTGTACACCAAAACCTGAGACATGCAACTTACCTATATAACAAACATGCACATATACACCTGAACCTGAAATGAAAGTTAAAAAAGTTTTTTCACACATCACATTGTACCCTATAAATATATTCAATACAAATGGTGGGTCTAAGTTTGTTCCACTGTTTTCTACAAATTTTTCATTGTGTTTCATTGTGGATTTAAGAGATGAGCTAATAAATTGATTTAGGCTCTAATAAATGCGATAGATGTATAGGATGTGTATACACATTACAGTAGAAGTCAAAATCCTCCTTTTCTCTCTAGAAAGCAAGATGTATTCTCTATACTTACTCTTTGGAAGGGCAATTATTTGCTTTAGTAAAACTCTGTAGTTGGAGATGCAATGAAGCATAACAAAGCAATGATATTATGATGGTGTTAGGTTATTGATTCAAGAAAACTTAAATATTGCCTCAATTCACCTGTCTCTCCTTTTGAGGAGCTCAGAAGAGAGAAACAAAGACATCTGCAAGTCAGGCCAAGTAAAACTTGAGATTACTAACAGGAATTTTGCTTCTAATCCCAAGTGTGAGGCTCCAATAACTTGGGCTGGGTCCCATGGCTGGCTCATTTACCCAAGCAAAGTTGACTTCAATGGCCTAAAACCAAAGCATCCTAAAGGCCCATTTTGCCTCTCTTTCCTAAGTTCAAAAGTCACCGCTTTACTAGGACAAAAAGCCACCAATGTTCATAGCACATTATTCACAATAGCTAAAAGTGGAAATAATCCAAATGTCCACCAGCAGATGCATGGATAAACAAAATGTGGCATATGTATATAATATTGCATAGCCTTAAAAAATAAGATTCTACAAATTCTACTATATGGATAAATCTTGAGGACATTATGCTAAGTGAATCAGCCAGACACAAAAGGACAAATATTATATGATTCCATCTACATGAGGTAGCTAGAGTAGTCGAATTCAGACATGGAAATATTTTGTAGAGAAGATCCTTTCATTCAGATACAAACATTTTGGGAAAATGAAAACACGTTATGTAATGAAGTCAAGATATTGAATAAGTTGACAGTTCAATTTGGGTAACACGACCATAAATAAGACCACAATTGAATGTAATTTTTGTTGTTGTTGCCTGTTGGTTTATTTTTAGTCTTCCCATTTAGTTTCTACCTTTCTCTCCCGACTTTCTTCTGTTTCCATTTTTTCCCACTCTAATTTTTCTCCTCCTTTTAATTCTTTTTCAATCATCTTACACCTTTTGCTGCTATTTCTTTGCCTTCTTACCTGCATTTGCTCCTGTCTACCTCAGTCTTCCCCTCCCTCTTTTCCCCCTAGACTTGGAATTCCTACCCCAGATGGGTTTTGTAGGAAGATCAAAGCCTCTATCTCTCCTTTTGCTTTCAGCCCTATTCCTCGGTAATAACAATGGTGTGGAGGGACTCAAGGTAGCCCAGGCATCTCAAACCTGGTAGTAGAGACGGCCCCCAAAGAGAAAAAACTGATATAGCCTACTTTCAGTGACTAACAAGCTATTAATAGCTGGAGTAAAACAGGTTGAATCAGATAAATTGTTTCACATGACATTACAACTGCTATCCAGTGTGAGATTCTACAAGCACATTAGAGTATACTATCTTTGAGGGCAGAGACATCTCACTAACCTTGCATATAATTGACAAACAAATTATTTTTTAAATTCTTATTTTTAGAAACAGAGTCTTGCTCTGTTGCCCAGGCCGGAGTACAGTGACACAATCATGGCTCACTGGAGCCTAGAACTCCTGGAATCAAGTGGTCCTCCCACTTCAGTCTTCTGAGTGCCTGGGACTACAGGCACATGCCACCTCACCTGGCTAATTTTTAAATGTTTTTGTAGAGATCAGGTCCTTCTATGCTGCCCAGGCTGGTCTTGAGCTCCTGAGCTCAAGCAGTCCTCCACCTTGGCCTCCCAAAGTGCTGGGATTACAGGTGTGAACAACCACACCCAACCCGAAAAACAAACAAAAGTTTGGGAGGCCAAGGTGGAGGACTGCTTGAGCTCAGGAGCTAACTATAACTAATTAGTTACAGCTTATAATTTACATGGCTGATTTTAATTGGTTTAACTAACTCAATCACCTACAGTCACAGAGTAAGATAATTTCTGGATAGACAATAAGCTCTCACTATGCAGAACAGGGTGGAGTTCCAGACAACTGGCCCTGGAACCCCATCCCCTGAGTTTGGATCCTGGAACTATCCTTACTAGATATATGGCCATGTAAAAGCTACCTGAGTTCTAAAATATTTCCATTTTAAGTAATATCAGAGTCTTTATAAATATTCGGATGTACTTCTAATTATTGATGCAATGAAATATATTGAAAGCAATGAAATATATTAAGGGCACATTCAATATTGGGTTGCTGTGAGGGTCATAGCATTGGGCAGTCTCAGAAGTCAGATGGAGGTCTTCTTATAAGTTCCTGAGCTATGAGGGAGGATGAAGCAAGACTTTCATCACTGTGCAGTGTGAAGACAACACACCTAGTATTCAGAGTGTTGCGGTTACCTCCACACTGAGGGATCAGAGACAATCTTTGCATGGCATTTCAAGGACATTTTGTAGGAGGCCAAGGTCCAGGCATGAGATGCCAGGGAAAAAACGTTCCATTTTTAGTGAATACATTGAAGTAAAGAAGTGGGTGTCATATACACAGAACACAGCATGCATGAAGAAAAGCCCTAGATAACAATGTAGGAAAGGCAGGTGGGTGCCAGGTTGCAGACAGCCTAAATAACAGGCTGGAGAACCACCCCTCTTCATGCCTGCCTTTGGAACCATTAGTCTCCTTCCTTTTCTCCGTGTAGTGCAGAGTAATGTCCGCAGCCCTCTCTTGTCCCAAGAAACCACCCTTCCATTTCCCACTCTAATAGATGTCCCTCTGTCTATCCACTCAAACCCTTCCAACTTTGGGCAGTGGAGACTTGCCTTTTAGTCCATGGGCCAATGAGAACCAAGGTTGGCACTGATAGCTGGAATCTGTTTGTGCTGCCAGTCAGCTTTCCAGCAAGTCCAAGGGGAACTTATGGGGGCCCATGTCACCTCCAACTCCATCCTCCACCTCTATCCTCAGAGTCAGCCAACCTCCCTTAACCCCATAATGTGGTTGCCTGGCCTGTGTGATCTGACTTCTGCTGGTGTGTTTTTGAGTCTCTGGAACCAACTCTAAACCCCACCCAGTTGCTCACACTACCAGGGTCCCTTCCCCTTAAGAACAACATTCAGTCCTTCTCTCCCCACCTTCACTTCCATTGGATCTCTCCATTTCTTAGATATCATCACTAGTTTTTCCAGTTATACACTACTGCTTAACAAACTGCCCCAAACTTAGAGTCTTAAAATAACAATTTATTATTAGTATTATTTCTCAAGCTGGGTCAGAAATCCAGACAAGGCAAAGAAGGGAAGCTCATCTCTGTTCCACGAAGTCTGGGTCCCCGGCTTAGATGACATGTACTGCTGGGGGACAGAATGGCTAGAGGCTGGCTGTGTCTCTGTCTCAGTCTCTGTCTGCTTCTCTCTTTTCTGTCACATGAACTCTCCACGTGGCTAGCCTGGGCTCCCTCACAGCATGGCAACCTCAGGGTAGCCAGACTTTTGAAAGGCTAGCTCAGGGCTTCAGGAGGAAGGAAGCAAAAACTGCCAATCCTCATAAAGGCTAGGTCTGAAGTGGCAGGGCATCACTTCTGCCATATTCTTTCGGTCAAAGTAATCGCAATCCATCCCAAATCTAGCAGATGAGACATAGACTCACTTCTCAATAACACAAGGGTCAAAACTTTGTGGCCATTTTTAATCAACCACATGGGACTTGACAGGAGGAGTATAGGACGCTCCCTACTATAGAGTGGACCAAACCTTCAAATGCCTCAGATATTCAACCAACTGGATCAGACTTGACTTTGCCTTTTTTTCCTCTGTTATGGCAGATGAGTCCTGGAGAGGTATGCTGTAAGCAAGAAATCTATTTAAAATTTTATGCTTTATAGTAAATATTTGTGCAAAATTTGCATTTCAGTCTAAACACAGTCTGTTTATGTTAATCTCAACATGTTTATTATTGCCTTAAAACTTCAGGTGAAATTGCCCCCAGGAAGATGGGTCATAATTGTTCTTTTCTTGCTGTGAACCTTGGTTTTCCGTATCCTGGGTAGAGAAAAATTCATAAGTAGCAGAAATTATTCATAATCACCTTAAGGAATGGTTCTGATAATTACAAGAGTTGTTATGAACCAGATTGTCTCTATTAACTGAACAAAACAAATGGTTTATACTCATCAAGTACTTTCTGGGTGCCAAGCACTCTTTGAAGGATTTTAGTTTTATTAACTCATTTAATTATCACAACAACCTTATGTGGTAGATTCTATTATTATCTCCATTTTATAAATGAGGAAACTGAGACACAGAGAAGTTAGTACCATAGTAGTGGAGCTGTGCTACTAGCTCTAGAGCCTGCACTCGTAGCCATGATACCAGTGTGCCTCCACTTAATGCTTTAGATGACAGGCAATGCCTGAGGACTGAATCTCACCCTTGGCAGTTCACAAACCTGACTCAGCAGTCCATCAAGGGTGGACCTGTCTCTACAGAGCAGCCTCTCACCAACCCAGTGTATCCAAAGATGAGATTTATTAATGTGCTTTTGAAAATCAGAATCACAGGGATGGAAATTTTTGAATCCCACTGAATAGCATATTCTACTCCTGCAGGGAGCCCTCCACTGGTGGCCAAACCACAGCCAAAGGGAAATATAGACTCCAGACAAAGGAGGTTGACAAGTCCAGGATTGCATGGTATTGGGCTAAGATTGTCTGATAGTCACACGTCTTTTGGAATAAAGAAATCCATTACACCAAGGAAATTGCTCAAGTTCCTTTTTCAGGTTATCCCTTTTATAGAGAAGCATGCTAGAAATAATAACGCAGGTGTTTTCCCTGCTGAAATCAGGACTGATTTTGAGAATATCAGAATCCACTTGTTGCAGTTCACCTAGAAGTGGCATCTACAATGAGTACCTGTGCACATTTAATGACGCTTCATCTGCATCTTTGATTCTTGCTTTGTGCTGCGCTAAGTAAAAAGCCAAAATATTGTTGCATTTCAGTTTATGAAGACTTCCACTTGTCCCTGAGCAAGTTATGCCTTTTCTTGTTCCCAAGCCTTAGTTTATGCTATTCCTGCTCTCCAGATTGCTATTCTCACCACCTTGTTACTACCCAAATCCTCTCCACTCCTTAATGTTCAATTCTAATGTCACCATTCTGATGTATATGATTTTCCACTCCTACCTGCCCTCATCCATGCACGGAAGAAAATTGCAGCGATTATTTTATTTTACTTCATATTATATTTCCTTATTTATATCTCTATCCCAACTCTTTCCACCCTAGCCCATGATTCCCAAGGTGGTCTATCTTAGCCTTGCATGTACAGAATTTGTGCTGTAGGTTTGAAATAATTAAACTCTTGTTATATGATTGCATCACAAACTTATATCTCTGGATTAACTTTCAAAAACTCATTGACAACAATAAGCTGAATCTCAGGCATGCATAATATTGATACAACACATATTTATTTAGTGTCTACTACTTGCTAATCACGGGACTCTGTATTGGGGGACAGTGATCTAAGATAGTCATGGTCTTTGACTCGTGGAGCTTACAGCTTAGCAGGAAACACACATAATAAAAGAAGCAGTCACACCAACTGAAGGGCAGCAGGTGTGCTGTGATAGGAAGACAGGGTGTTAGTGGAGCTCATGCCACAAAATCCCAACTGAGCATGTGGTTGTAGGAAGATAATAAAGAGGATTTTTTTAAAGTTGTGTCAGATAGGCAGAGATACAGAAAAAGTGTTCCCAAAAGAGAGATCAGCACTTGAGAAGACATGGAGGTGTGGCAGGAAATAACACGTTGAAGGAAGTGAATGAGGTGGCTTGAGGAGACAGAGAGCGAGGTAGCAGGGATGGTTGAAAGTTGCTGTTGAGAGGGAGGCAGAAGCCTACTTCAGATGATGTAAAGGTCTTCAGCCATTGTACGGCATTTGCACATTACCCTAAAACCAGTGGGAAGGCACCGATCATTTTTGTTCTGTTTTTAGAAAAATTGCTCGGGCTGCCATACAGAGAAGAATATGAAGAACAAGAAGGAATAAGAAAGGAGTCTGTGTGAGCTTGGACTCTGATGTATGCTCTCTATGTCTCAGTTCTTTACCTGTGAAGTATAGAAAATAATAGTCCCTTTCTCGTAAAGCTGTGATGAGGAATAAATGGATTAGTATACATAAAATGTTCTACACATTGCCTGGCCAAATACTGGCCATTCATTAAACATTAGCTATAATTATTAAAGCATTTATTCTTGTACTTTCAGAAAAAAACTGATATACACACATGTAAGTGTGCATCATATTTTGAATTGGCAATTTCCATTTTTTCTTTTATTCATATTATTAAATACTTAGTTATTACCCTTTTGCTACGGAACCAAGATGACTTTAGGGCATGAATTATATGGCATGATTCTGTAAGTACAATTTAGACAATATTTCCAGAAAAGTCAACTTCTTTGGAAAGTGGAAATGAGGCCAGTGTGAAGGGCAATCATTTCAGACTGACAGACTCTTAGGTTCTGTGATGTATCTGGACTGTGCTAAGCAATGTGGGTCCAGCAAGATGGGAGGGTCTCCCTCTGCCTTTAGACATTACACCTTTAGAGCCTATCAGACCAAGGCACCCACCTGTCTTGAACCAGCTGGGCAACACAAAAAGTCAGATAAATGTCCAAAGCTTCTATGCCACAGAGGCAAATCAGCATTCCCAAAGTGGGTGTTGAGTGGGGAGCCACAAAAAGTACTCATCGCTAACTAACGATATGGCAACTGGAACCAAGAAAACATTCACCCTTCCAGACTGCCTTTAACGGCTGACACACTGCCCTTCTTCATGCTGTCTCTCCCTCCTCCGGCTTCAGTGTCCCCTTCCTAAAGCTCCAGTTTGCTTAAGCTGCTGTTAGATGGGATAGTTAAATATGCATGCTTTCTATATATTAAAGAAAAAGCCCAAAAGTTCAACATTTTCCTGCTCAAAGGTGAAAAACAACCCCAGAAGTTTTTCTGGCCTTCATGATTTACTATATCTAATCCTCTGAAGTCTTCATATTTATTATCTAGTTGCATATACTAAAAAACTAAGCTGAGATTCTTTGCTCCATCTAGCCTTGTCAGTAGTTTGCATAGTGCACTAAACTGGAAGATTCTGCTGGCCTGAGTAGTTTCCACTTACTCCTCTCCACTATTTTCAATGCTATTTTCCTCCCATCTACCTCATAGGAAAAGGCAGACCTAGGTCCACAAAAAATATATATATATATTTAGGCATCTTCATTTCCATAAAGTGAGTCTTTTCACATGGAACATATTCCCAAATAGTTAACTATTTTGTTTTGTCTATAATACCAGCTGGCTGGGTTTTACAACCCTTTTTATTACAAAATAAAACATAGATACAGAAAACCCCACAATGCAATAGGATTGTTCCCTAGTAACCATCACCCAGGTCGAGAAACAAAATTTTACCAGCCAACCTAGAAGGCTCTCAATGTTCCATGCCCCCAATCTTTTTTTTTTTTTTTTTTTTTGAGATGGAGTCTCACTCTGTTGCCCAGGCTGGAGTGCAGTGGTGCGATCTCGGCTCACTGCAACCTCCACCTCGTGGGCTCAAGGAATTCTCTGCCTCAGCCTCCCGAGTAGCTGGGATTACAGGTGCCCGCCACCACACCCGCTTGGTTTTTGTGTTTTTAGTAGAGACAGGGTTTCACCATTTTGGCCAGGCTGGTCTAGGACTCCTGACCTCTTGATCCACCCGCCTCGGCCCCCCAGAGTGCTGGGATTACCTGCGTGAGCCACCGCGCCTGGCCTCGCCCTCAATCTTTTTTTAACTTTTATTTTAAGTGCAGGGGTACATGTGCTCGTTTGTTATATAGGTAAACTTGAGTCATGCAGGATTATACTACAGATTATTTCATCACCCAGGTATTAAGCCTAGTGCCCATTAGTTATTTTTCCTGATCCTCTTCCTTTTCCAGCCCTCCACTCTCCAACTGACCACAGTGTGTGTTGTTCCTCTCTATGTATCTATGTGTTCTCATCATTTAGCTCCCACTTATAAGCGACAATATGCGGTGTTTTCTTTTCTGTTCCTGTGTTAGTTTGCTAAGGTCTCCAGCTCCATCACTGTTCCTGCAAAGAACATAATCCTGTACTTTTTAATGGCTGCATAGTATTCCATGGTGTACATGTACCACATTTTCTTTATCCAGTCTATCGTTAATGGGCATTTAGGTTGATTCCATGCCTTTGCTATTCTGAATAGTGCTGCAATGAACATATGTGTGCTTGTGTCTTTATAATAGAATGATTTACATTTCTTTGGGTAGATACTCAGTAATGGGATCACTGGGTCAAAGGGTATTTCTGTTTTTAGGTTTCTGCGGAATTGCCACACCGTCTTCCACAATGGTTGAACTAATTTATGCTCCCACCAACAGCGTATAAGCATTCCTTTTTATCTGCAACCTCGCCAGCATCTGTTATTTTTTACTTTTTAATAATAGCCATTCTGACTGGTGTGAGATGGTATCTCATTGTGGTTTTGATTTGCATTTCTGTAATGATCAGAGATCTTGAGCTTTTTATCATATGATTGTTGGCTGCATGTATGTCCTCTTCTGAAAAGTGTCTGTTCATGTCCTTTGCCTACTTTTTATGGGGTTGTTTGTTTTTTTTCTTGTAGATTTGTTTAAGTTCCTTATAGATGCTGGATATTAGACCTTCGTTAGATGCATTGTTTGCAAATTTTTTCTCCCATTCTTTAGGTTGTCTGTTTACTCTGTTGATACTCACCTTTGCTGCACAGAAGCTCTTTAGTTTAATCAGTTCCCATTTGTCTATTTTTGCTTTTGTTGCAATTGTTTTTGGCGTCTTTGCATGAAATCTTTGCCCGTTCCTTTGTCCAGGATGGTATTGCCTTGGTTGCCTTCCAGGATTTTTACAGTTTTGGGTTTTACATTTAAGTCTTTAATCCATCTTGAGTTAATTTTTGTATATGGTGTAAAGAAGGGGTCCAGTTTCAATCTTCTGCATATGGCTAGCCACTTATCCCAACACCATTTACTGAATAGGGAATCCTTTTCCCATTGCTTGTTTTTGTCAGGTTTTCTGAAGATCAGAGAGTTGTGAGTGTGTGGGGTTATTTCTGGGTTCTCTATTCTGTTCCATTGGTCTATGTGTCTGTTTTTGTACTAGTATCATGCTGTTTTGGTAAATGTCACCCTGTAGTATAATTTGAAGGCGAGTAGCATGATGTTTCCAGCTTTGTTCTTTCTGCTTAGGATTGCTTGGGCTATTCAGGCTCTTCTTTGGTTCCATACAAATTTTGAAATAGTTTTTTCTAGTTATGTGAAGAATCTCGATGGTAGTCTCATAGGAATAGCATTGAATCTATAAATTGCTTTGGACAGTATGGTCATTTTTATGATATTGATTCTTCCTATCCATGAGCATGGGATGTTTTTCCATTTGTTTGTGTCATCTCTGATTTCTTTGAGTAGCATTTTGTAATTCTCCTTGAAGAGGTCCTTCACTTCCCTTGTTACCTGTATTCTGAGGTGTTTTATTCTTTTGTGCCTGTCCCTAATCTTAGCCCCATCCTTCCCCTGAAAATAACTATCCTGACTTGCTTTTCTTTGTAGTTTTGTCTCCAAAGAGTACATACTTACTTATTCTAGTTTAATCTTGCCCATTAAAAAAACTGAAGTCACTTACTTGACAGTTTTCTTCTCCATCTGTTTCTTTTTCTCATGATCTGTTGAATAACTGGGGCAATTGATGATATGGTTTGGATCTGTGTCTCGGCCATATCTCATGCTGAATTGTAATCCCAAATGTTGGAGGTAGGGCCTAGCGGGAGGGATTTTGGTCACAGGGGCAGATACCTCATGGCTTGGTGTTTTCCTTGATGTAGTGAGTGAATTCTTTGAGATCTGGTCGTAAAGTGTGTCACCTCCCCACAACTCTCTCGCTCTTGCTCCTGTTTTTGCGATGCGAAGTGCCTGCCCCAACTTAGCCTTCCAAAATGAGTAAAACTCCCTGAGTCCTCCCCAGAACCTGAGCAGATGCTGGTGCCATGCTTCCTGGACAGCTTACAGAACAGTGAGCCAATTAAACTTATTTTCTTTATAAATTACCTAGCCCTAGGTATTTATTTATAGCTACACAATGGACTAACACAGAAAGTTGGTACTGAGGAGTGGGGTCTTGTTATAAAGATACCTTAAAATGTGAAAGCAGCTTTGGAACTGGGTAAGGCAGAGGTTGGAAGAGTGTGGAGGGTGCAGAAGAAGACAGGAAGGTGAGGGAAAGTTTGGAACTTCTTAGAGACTTGTTGGATGGTTTTGACCAAAATGATGACAGTGATATGGACAACGAAATCCAGGCTGATGAGGTCTTAGATGGAAATGGGGAACTTATTGGGACTGGAGCAAAGGTCATGCATGTTAGTCTTAGCAAAGAGCTTGGCTGTATTCTGTGCACGCCCTAGGGATCTGCAGCAGATTGAACTTAAGAGTGATGACCTAGAGTATCTGGCAGAAGATATTTCTAAGCAACAAAACATTCAAAATGTGGGCTGGCTTTGCTCATATGCAGGAGCAAAGGAATGACTTAAAGTTGGAACTTACATTTAAACAGGAGGCAGAAAGTAAAAGTTTGTAAAATTTTACTGGCTAACCTGGCCATGTGGCAGAGAAATAAAAAGATTTTTCCGAAGCAGAAATTCAAGCAGTTTGTGGAGCAACCACTTGCTAGAGAAATTTGCATAAATAAAAGGGAGCCAAGTACTAATAGCCAAGACCATGGGGAAAAGGCCTTGAGGACATTTCAGAGACCTCTGCAGTAGCTCCTCCCATCACAGTCCCAGACTCCTAGGAGGAAAGAATGGCTATATGGGCCAGGCTCAGGGTCCTGCTGCCCTGCACAGCCTCAGGACACTGCTCCCTTCATCCTCTCTGCTCCAGCTCCAGCCTCAGCTTAAAGGGACCCAGATACAGCTTGGGCTGCTGCCTCAGAGGGCGCAAGCTGTAAGCCTTGGCAGCTTCCACATGGTATTAAGCTGGTAGGTGTACATAAAATAGGAAATCTAGAAAAAAACTGATAAATTCCTGGACACATACACCCTCCTAAGACTAAAGATGCCTCAAAATAATAAGAGCCATTTACGACAAACCCACAGCCAATATCACAGTGAATGGGCAAAAGCTGGAAGCATTCCCCTTGAAAATCGGCACAAGAAAAGATTCCCCCTCTCACTACTCCTATTCAACATAGTATTGGAAGGTCTAACCAGGACAATCCAGCAAGAGAAAAAAATAAAGGCATTCAAATAAGAAGAGAGAAAGTCAAACTATTCCTGTTTGCAGATGACACAATCCTATATCTAGAAAATCCCATCATCTCAGTCCAAAAGCTTCTTAAGCTGATAAGCAACTTCAGCAAAGTCTCAGGATACAGAATCAATGTGCAAAAATCACGAGCATTTGTATACACCAACAACAGTCAAGCTGAGAGACAAATCATAAACAAATTTTCATTCACAATTGCCACAAAAAGAATAAAATACCTAGGAATACAGGTAACAAGGGAAATGAAAGATCTCTACAAGAAGAATTACAAAACACTGCTCAAAGAAATCAGAGATGACACAAACAAATGGAAAAACATCCCATACTCATGGATAGGAAGAATCAATATCATAAAAATGGCCATACTGTCCAAAGCAATTTATAGATTCAATGCTATTCCTATGAGACTACCATCGAGATTCTTCACATAACTAGAAAAAACTATTTCAAAATTTGTATGGAACCAAAGAAGAGCCTGAATAGCCCAAGCAATCCTAAGCAGAAAGAACAAAGCTGGAAACATCATGCTACTCGCCTTCAAATTATACTACAGGGTGACAGTTACCAAAACAGCATGGTACTAGTACAAAAACAGACACATAGACCAATGGAACAGAATAGAGAACCCAGAAATAACCCCACACACTCACAACTCTCTGATCTTCAGAAAACCTGACAAAAACAAGCAATGGGAAAAGGATTCCCTATTCAGTAAATGGTGTTGGGATAAGTGGCTAGCCATATGCAGAAGATTGAAACTGGACCCCTTCTTTACACCATATACAAAAATTAACTCAAGATGGATTAAAGACTTAAATGTAAAACCCAAAACTGTAAAAATCCTGGAAGGCAACCAAGGCAATACCATCCTGGACAAAGGAACGGGCAAAGATTTCATGACAAAGATGCCAAAAACAATTGCAACAAAAGCAAAAATAGACAAATGGGAACTGATTAAACTAAAGAGCTTCTGTGCAGCAAAGGTGAGTATCAACAGAGTAAACAGACAACCTAAAGAATGGGAGAAAAAATTTGCAAACAATGCATCTAACGAAGGTCTAATATCCAGCATCTATAAGGAACTTAAACAAATCTACAAGAAAAAAAACAAACAACCCCATAAAAAGTAGGCAAAGGACATGAACAGACACTTTTCAGAAGAGGACATACATGCAGCCAACAATCATATGATAAAAAGCTCAAGATCTCTGATCATTACAGAAATGCAAATCAAAACCACAATGAGATACCATCTCACACCAGTCAGAATGGCTATTATTAAAAAGTAAAAAATAACAGATGCTGGCGAGGTTGCAGATAAAAAGGAATGCTTATACGCTGTTGGTGGGAGCATAAATTAGTTCAACCATTGTGGAAGACGGTGTGGCAATTCCGCAGAAACCTAAAAACAGAAATACCCTTTGACCCAGTGATCCCATTACTGAGTATCTACCCAAAGAAATGTAAATCATTCTATTATAAAGACACAAGCACACATATGTTCATTGCAGCACTATTCAGAATAGCAAAGGCATGGAATCAACCTAAATGCCCATTAACGATAGACTGGATAAAGAAAATGTGGTACATGTACACCATGGAATACTATGCAGCCATTAAAAAGAACGAGGGTTCTTTGCGGGAACAAAGCAGGGTCTTTGCAGGAACAAATCAGGGTCCTCTAAGAAGCAGGACCAGGTTACCCACATCTAAGGGTGTGCCAGAGGAAGGCAGTGGAAGCAAAATGTTCATAAGTTCTTGGCTCACTGAGCAAGAAGGCAGTCTCAGAATCTTTTGGGTCAGCTGCTAGTCCTGACCCTGGCCATTTTGCCTGATAAAGATTATCATCAAAGACATCAGCAAATGCACCAGCTCTGGCTTAACAGTTGGGCTTCGGCAGTGAGGAATAAAGCTGGTCCTATCCTTTTCTACCTCTCCCTATTCCCACATATACATAGAGTTTCTGCTAGAGTAATTTTTTGGAGCCTCAGCTTCTGACCTCAGGAGTCACAAAGAAGAAAGGGAAATACATAACCCCAAACAGGCACACACCCTCACATATCCATCCCTGTATATCCATTATGCTGTAGTTTTTCTGATTTTATGATGGGGAACATAAAATAAAAGCAAACAAAATGGAAAAAGAATGAACAAAATTAAAATCCTACCTTCTAATTAACAACATAAGAAGAATGTGCCTAAGGAAACTCTAAATACCCAGAGTTTCCTCTCCTAACTCCCCTGAGGTGGAATGGAGAAGATCTCTATAGAGTTAAAGATCAATTAGAGAGAAATGTGGTGCCAGAGTAACCTGGTTCTCTAGTACAAGGAAACAGATGAGTGAATAGAATAATTATATAGTAGAACATATTATAATAGAGTTATGTATATATGGTATGCTTGCTGTACAGGCGTGGGACATGTAACCCATCTTGGGAAAGAAAAGGTGGTCAGGACCTATATGCATAAAGGTCTCTCTGGGAAAGTGTGGAATACTAGTTACTGGAGACCTGGATGGGTGGGAGGGGGATGAGAGATGCAAAATTACTTAATGGATACAATGTTCTTCATTCAGGTGACGGATACACTAAAAGCCCAGATCGCACCTCCATGTAATATATCTATGTAACAAAACTACATTTGTACTCCTTATATTTGTCCAAAAAAGTCTCTCTATGCCATAATACATTTTCAGACCAAGGACTGATATGTTCCTTATGTGGGCTTACCGAAGCTTTACTATGGGAAAGGAGGGAGTTGGATTTCAGAAGGCAAGAGTAAAGACCTTCACTCATTCAAGAAAAAAAATTATTGAGCACCTACTATGTGCCAGGCACTTTTCTAGGGACTTGGAATACAACATTAACCCAAACATACAAAAATCCATGTCCTTATGAAGTCAAGTAGAAGAAAAATAGGAAACAGTGTTTCATTAGGGGAAGCACAGTGAGTTTTTTAGTTTGTGGAACTAATCTGTATTGAGTGGTATATGTATGTTGTTATGCATTTGTCAAAACCTACAGAAATTTACAGCACAAAAAGTGAACCTTAATGCATGTAAATTTTAAAAAATCAACCAGGAGGTCAGGGGATCCCAGGATGAGATGTAGACTACGACAGAAGAATCTAATGGTGTTACAAACGTAAGCCATAATTTCATGGAAGAGAATGGAGACAAAATATCCCGACCTAAGTCACTTTGAAAAATGGTGTTTCACCATACACTGTAAGACCAAAAACAAAAGGGATGATATATGAACACTATAGTCTAGTTGATAAGGTTGCTTGTCATAGGGGTACGGGTTAATAATTCTAACATGGCTGTACATGTATACTAGGATAAGCAAATAAATAAATGAGTGGTTGAGCCAGTCTTCTCACTGTTGGTGAGGAAGGTTCCAGATAAGCAAGGGGAGATTAGAATGGACTGACCCATGTGGTACTGGATTAGAGTCAGAGATATCAAGGTAAACTCATGTTTAGCTTGATATAGATACAGATGGATAGATACAGAAGTAGTTGTAAAGATGAGTGCATACATGAGTTTGTATATACACATATATCTCTTAGCTCTGTCTTCTGAGAGGGCCTAAAAGCAAAAACACCGTAGTAGCAACAAGCATGCCTAGCTCCCAGATCTTGGTTTCTAATAATATTTTCTAATGAAAGAAACTGGAACTTCTTTAGAGATGTATCTTATTCTAGGGCTAGGGCAGGAAATATACACAATGAGCCCGGAGTGCCTTGAAGTGCCAGAAAGTAAGAAAGTGCTCAAATAACAAAACAATGGTGGCATGTCAAAGGGACACAAGAGCCAACTGAAAGAGTCCCCAGTGGCTAAGGCTGGAACAATTTGGGCAACAAAATATATAACATAGTATTGGAATATAACCCAGAGTATAAAACAAATATCTGTGAGACCATACTGATATAAGTAAATGACTGAATAAATAAATGTATATATGTATATATTTATATGTATTTATATATTTACATATTTATATGTATTTATATATTTACATATTTATATGTATTTATTTATAAATCCATTTATAAATAGGAGATATATATATAAATCTCCATTTATATAGGAGATCTCCTATATAAATATATCTCCTATACAGAAGTCCAAGTAAGACAGAGACTCCCTCCTCAAGGAGGTATAATCTAAGCCCCCACACTCTGAGTGTGGGCCGTGCCTAGTTACTTATTTCTAGAGTAAGAAAAGGGAGGGTAAAGTAATTTTATAATGGTAAAACCTGACAAACACTACCATAGTAGATCAAAGTCAACATCAACAGTGATAAATCACATTGATTAATAGTATGCATCCTTGATATAATATAATGAGAAGGACTTTCTACCTCTATGCCCGTACTCCCAAAAACCTCCAGTCTAAACATGAGAAAAACTTTCTACAAAACACCTGATCAAAACTTTTCTCAAAACTGTCAAGGTAATCAAAAACAAGGAAAGCCTGAGAAACTACCACAGATTAGAAGAAGCTAAGGAGATATGACTGAATGCCATGTGCTGTCCTGGATGGAATCCTGGAATAGACAAGGAAAGCTAACGAAACCTGTATAAAGTAAAAGTATGAAGTTAAGTTAATAACAGTGTATCAATATTGGTTCCTTAGTTGTGACAAATATAATATAGCAATCGAAGTTGTTAACAATAGGGAAAATTGGTTTAGGGTCATACACAAACGCTATTATTTTTGCAACTTTTCTGTAAAGTTAAAAGTATTCTAAAATAAAAGGTGTATTTACATTAAAATAACCAAATAATTACAGAGATTTATTATAAGCCCTATGGAAAAAAATAAAACTGGGTAAGGAAGACTGGATGTGGAGGGAGGGGCTGGGTTTTATTTTATAGATAGTGGTCAGGGAAGAGCTCCCTAAAGAGACATTTGAATAAGCATGAGTAGCAAGTCATGCAGACACCAGGTGGAAGAGCATGCCAGGAAGTGAAAACAGGAAAAGCAAAGGATGGAGGTGGGAGTTCAGGAAGGAGCCCACTGAAAATAGCTCAGGTGCAACAGAAAGAAGGTCTGAACCAGGGCAATGGTGGGAGGCAAGAAGGACAGGGAGCAGACTTGAGAAGTCCTTATTTCATGGACCAGGAAGAAGAAAAGAGGAATAGTCCGGAAAGAGAATGGCCCCCAGCACCATGCACAGCTATCATGCCATTGTGTGGCAATGCTCAGAGTTCTATGGCTTTGCACAGTTCCACATGGCTTCGCATGGTACTTATTGAATCAAGTCTTCACTGCAACCCTGGGTTTCTAGTCCACACTTCTAAGAATCAGGACATTGCACCTCAGGTTCAGATTTGTTCAACTCACATCTTGCAAAAGCAAACTGGAGACTTGAAACTAGGCTTTCTGACTATGTATCTTCTGATTCTCCATCTTGCCCTCTGTCCTCCATACCTTCTATGACATTACCAGGGTATCATGGAGGAGGCTAAGACTGTGTGAATTGCAGAGTCTAGGAAGTTTGATGGAACAAAAGTCCACCCCTAAAACCCTGGGGGCAGGTCCTGGCCCAGTTTCAGCCTGACTCAGAGAGAGACTTTTAAAAAAAGTTGTATAAGTCCTGATATTAATAATGTTTCTTCATAACCTACATATAAAAGGTCAGAAGGACAGGTTTCTGCTACTATCAAGTCTAGACTTCTGGCCATCCTTTGCTATCCCAAATGGACCTCAGGGCCTCATGCCACACATTGTGTGTGTATGTGTGTGTGTGTGTGTGTGTGTGTGTGTGCGCGCGCGCGCACATGCATGTGGCTGTATACCTCCTAAATTTCTCCATTGTGAAACATACAGTCCTGTTTCTCTTTTTCCAATATATACACATGTTCCTAGAGTCCCCAAGGGCTGTAACTGCTCCAAGCAATTTTTTCCAAGTCAAAAGCAGCTGGCTGTCTCTAAGTGATGAGCTGAGAGTGAAACCAACTTCAGGAAACTGTCAGGCTAAAGCAAGCCCTTCACAGCCCTCAGACCTTGAGGAGATAATGGTGGAGACTGGGAGCAGAGCAGAACCCCAAGCTCTCTATCTGAAGTCACTCTAAATCTATTTGATTATCAGAACATGTTATCATTAAATATTATCAGGCTTCAGAATCCTTAGGCCCCTGAAGCTGTTGGCCATGTCCCAAACCCAGTGTCACCCCTCCTCTCAGTCCTCCAAACCAGGATTTCTTCTCATCCCCTGAACCCCACCTTTGGCCATATCCTTCTGAAAGATTATATGGAGTGCCCTTTAGCATTCTGGAGACTTCTGAGTATTGAGCTTTGCAAAAGAGAAACAAATCTTGAAGCAATGAGAAATTTGAGTGTGTGGAAAGATTTTTCTCAAGTATGTATTGGCCTCAATGAGGAAAATGCATGCTTATTAAAATGTTTCTTTGGTCATAATAATTTAATTTTTCTAACAATATAATTTAACTTGATCATTCTTCATTTATGTATAGATTTGTAGAGCAGTGTTCTCCTTCCTTCTCTTACTCACTCTCTTTTCTCCTTTCTAAAAGATACATATTAATCTCTGGGCTTCATTGCCTCAAAAGTGGATTCAAGAACTTCTTCAACTGTTAAGTTACTCCCTGTTCCTGAAGGGAAATAACTGGAACATCACCATCTGCAGCCATCTTGGAGAAAGACATGATTTTGAAGGAAGGCATTCAATGAAATAACATTCTGATTTGAAGTTAAATTGTCCAAGAGCTGACTTCCTCGACAGCTCTGATTCAGGCCTCCTAAAATGTTGCACACTCTGACTCATGCTTCCTTCTGGAAATGACAAAATTTCCTCGCCACCCTGATCTAAGCCGTCTGCTCTTGGTCCTCCATGCTCTCAGGAAGGGATTGGGTCGTATGTTACATTTTTTCCATGGTGGGCAAGGAAACTCATCTTTTGTTTTTTCAAAGGGAGAAACATACACACGCGCGTGCACACACACACACACGTCAAAGAATGACACACTGAAAATTCTGAAAATTAATACCAGGCAGAGCACCCCCACCCTCCACACCCCTGGAAAATAAATAAATGCTGTTTAAGAATTGTAGAAACAAAAGGGAGTTGATTTTTTAACCATTTATGCTCCAAAGATTTTTTTAAATGTTCAGTTTTCTAAAGAAAAAAATATGTAGTAACTTTACAAAGCTAACATGTTTTATTAGTTAAGGTCGTCTGAAAGAGCTTGGATTTTGTAGGTAACTAATAATCAGTGTTGAGCATCACTGATCCATTTCCCAGGGAGATTGCATTCCCTTTGTCTCTGAAGAGATGCTTGGGGGAAAAGCCATGTTGGTGAACAGAGGAGAGGAAAAGGAGGAATAAGGAGAGGAAGGGATGCAATTGACAGCAATATTTTTGTGGTACTGAAATCTGTTCTAGACTGTCCCATAGCAGCCTCAAATATAAATATGTGCCAATCTGTATCTTATAATGTATAACCCAGTACTCATTAGAAACACTGCTCACTGGAGTGAAAAAAAGCACCCAGAATATTAACTCAGTATAAAGATTTATCACATGGTAAATAAGGATTTATTATGAGGATAAGAATTTTGAGACCAGAAGTTTAAGGATATTTTTCTATATTCTCAGCTATAATAAATTAAAATTTTGATAAATGCTATATATATAATGTGTATAAAGTAAAGAATGACTTGCATATATATTTACATAGCCTTACATTTGTCCTCTCAGAGTGTCTTCAAACATGAAGATTGAGAAGGAGAAAATTGCCTTACACATTCTATCTCTTTTACTTTCCTCACAACAAAGCTATGGGCATCAGTCTTGAGTTCTATTCTCAGCTCTGCTACTGGGTTATTATAGGCTAGTAATTTAATTGAAAATGGAAGAATGGATCAGATGATTCCCAAAGACCCTTCCAATTTGAAATTCTATGACCCGATATTTTGTTTATCTCCATGGGATGTTTTCTGTTTTCAAAGAAGACGCTAAGATCTATTTCTTATTCCTGTTAACAGCTCTTGACTGTGAGCTGGGAACCCCAACGGCTCTGCCAAGCCCAAGTCCTAGGAGATAAGGCCTAGGAACAGGGTATTCACCTTCCCTACCCCATCTGGACCCCTCTCCACTAGCAGATCAGATGGCCCGTGGCCTGAATCTGCTAGAGGTGTGGAGGTCTGCCAGGACCTAATGGCAGGATCCTTGTGCTCATCCTTAATCACTATTAATTTGCGTTTCTTTCATATGACTTTATGAGTAAGTAAGAGAAGTCCCATTCATTCCACATGCATTTATGTGTGCGTGGTGTATGTATGCTTAAACCACTGTACTGAACACTGCGGATAGAACAAAGTTGGGTTTTCCTGAGCCCACTAGTAATTGTGCAATTGTGGTTTTGATTAGGGAGACAAAGAGACTCATAGTAGAGACCCACCATGGCCTTTGAAGTTTCACCAGTAATGATTCACTGTTTGAATCTTCTGGGCTTTTTGGACTTTCAGAGTGCTCTATTAAAAAATTCTTTTAAGTACTTGGAAGGAGGGAGAAGCCCACTCAATGGCCCTGAAAGAATGAGATGAAGAGGAGGAAGAGCTGGGGAGGGGTGAAGAGATATCAGAGAAAGGCTGGTGTAATTAATGAGCGGTGTGGATAATAATTAGGTCCCAAGAGGCCAATGCTTATAGAAAACAAAAATTTCAAATGATACATTAAACCAAGATCTGTATTCTGATGGTAGTCTATATCAGTTGCTCAACTGGCCAGCAAGCATGGAGCTCTTATTATTTTCCAGGCTCTGTTCCAGATGCTGGAGATATAGCAATGAACATGATAACTCTGTTGGACTAAAGGAGCTTTAAGTATAGAGAGAGAAAGAGGGGAAGGGAGGGAGGAAAGAAGGAGAGAGATAATTTTCAGAGCTTAATAATGACCAACCACTAAGAAAATAAAAGAGAAAGATAGTACAGGTTGTGAGTGGGGAGTATAGAAGGAGGTACTCTAGTCAGGATGGTCACAGGAATATTTTGTAGGAGCTAGGGCCTGAATAATGACATAGAGGTTAGCCTTGTAGATTCTGGAAGGAAGAGTTCTGACTTGAAAGAACAGCAAATGCAAAGCCCTTAATGGCCTGCTTAAGAGTCAGAAAGAAAGCCAGTATGACTGGAGCACAGTGGATAAGGAAAGAGTGTGGTAGAATATAAGGCTGAAGAAGTAGGCAGGGGCTAGCTCATGCAGGACCAGCTGATGTAATAATAAGAGCAGCTAACATTTATGGCATCCTTGGACAGTGCTAACTACTTTCTAGGGATTTGCTTCTTTTCTCCTCACACCTACCTCATGAGATTATTGCTATTTCCAGTGGTCACACAATCAATGGTAGGTGCTAGAGCCGAGACGTGACCCCACAGTGGTCTGATCCCAAACTGGTTTTCGTTCTCAATTTATTGCTACATCAAAAAATATAAGTGGCCTTAAAAACCGTTTTGGGGACACATGAATGAAGCATACTCAGGATCATCATCCATCATAAGGTCTAGAAGGCACTATGAAAAGGATCCTCTTTGTATTAGTCCGTTCTCACATTGCTATAAATACCTGAGACTGAGTAATTTGTAAAGAAAAGAGGTTTGATTGGCTCATGGCTCTGCAAGCTGTACAGAAAGCATGATGCTGGCATCCGCTCAGCTTCTGGGGAGGCCTCAGGAAACTTACAATCATGGTGGAAGGTGAAGGGGAAGCCAGCACTTCACATTGCCAGGGCAGACACAAGAGAAATGGGGGAAGGTGCTACACACTTTTAAACAACCAGATTGTGTGAGAACTCACTATCACAAGAACAGCACCAAAGGGATGGTGTTAAGCCATTCATGAGAAATCCACTCCCATGATCAAATTACCTCCCATCAGGCCCCATCTCCAACACTACAGATTACAATTTCACGAGATGTTTTGAGAACACAGATCCAAACCATATCATTCTTTCAAAGTCTGTGTAAGAGTGGAGAATGGTGGCTGGGAGTACTGCCACTGGGTGGCTGCTTTGTCTACTTCCTATGGGCAAAATGTCAATTTCCCTTCCTTCGCTCACACTCAACCCCCATACCACCCAGCACCACCCAATACGGTGCCAAACTGACTCTGACATCTCTTTAAATGCATTCCCTGGAGGCACTGGAGAAAGGCAAGAAACATGCTGGACAGAGCAACAGGAACCCTTGAGTTGGGCTTACTCCTGCCTTCATCACACTGAAGAGTTGTTGAAAATAATCATTTATCTTTTTCAGCTTCCCTTTTCACACCTATGAAACAAGATTGTTCCTATTTGGAATAATGTAACAGTAGGCAGAGGTAACTCAGAAGCCCCCAGGAGATGCTGTAAACTTGATACTTTAAAGGAACTCATCATGTTAACTGGCTGAACTGCCATCCTTAGACCCTACTGAAATTTGCAATGTGACTGCTATAGTAAGCAGAATAATAGTCCCCAAATATGTCCAAATCCCTGGAACCTATTTATGAAAGTGTTATCTTACATGGCAAAAGGGGCTTTGAAGATGTGATTAAATTAGGGATCTTGAAATGGGGAAATTAGCATGGATTATCAAGGTGGGTCCAATGTAATCCCAAGGGTCCTTACAAGAGGGAAGCAGGAGAGTTAGTGTCAGAGTGGTATGATGTGAGAAGGACTTAACCCACTGTTAATGGCTTTGAAGATAGAGAACGACGCCACAGGCCAAAGAAGATACGCAGCCTCTGAAAGCTAGGAAAGGCAAGGAAATGGATTCTTCCCTGACAGCCTCCAGAAGAAACTGGGTCCCGCATCGGTTCCTTCTGATGGGTTCTTGGTCTCGCTGACTTCAAGAATGAAGCCACGGACCCTCGTGGTGAGTGTTAAAGTTCTTAAGGATGGTGTGTCTGGAGTTTGTTCCTTCAGATGTGTCTGGAGTTTCTTCCTTCTGGTAGGTTCGTGGTCTCGCTGACTTCAGGAGTGAAGCCGCAGACCTTTGCAGTGAGTGTTACAGCTCTTAAAGGCGGTGCCTCCAGAGTTGTTCTTTCCACCCTGTGGGTTCATGGTCTTACTGGCTTCAGGAGTGAAGCTGCAGACCTTTGCGGTGAGTGTTACAGCTCATAAACGCAGTGGGGACCCAAAGAGTGAGCAGCAACAACATTTATTACAAAAAGCAAAAGAACAAAGCTTCCACAAAGTGGAAGGGTTGCAGCTGCTGGCTCGGGTGGCCAGCTTTTATTCCCTTATTTGGCCCTGCCCACATCCTGCTCATTGGTCCATTTTACAGAGCGCTGGTTGGTCCATTTTACAGAGCACTGATTGGTCCGTTTTAGAGTGCTGATTGGTCCGTTTTTACAGAGTGCTGATTGGTGCATTTACAAACCATTAGCTAGACACAGAGCGCTGATTGGTGCATTTTTACAGAGTGCTGATTGGTGCACTTACAAACCTTTAGCTAGACACAGAGCACTGATTGGGGTGTTTTTACAGAGTGCTGATTGGTGCATTTACAAACCTTTAGCTAGACAGAAAAGTTCTCTAAGTCTCCACTTGACCCAGGAAGTCCAGCTGGCTTCACCTCTCAAAACCATCCCTGCTGACACATTGACTTCAGCCTACTTAGACTGATTTTGGATTTCTGGCCTCCAAAATTGTAGGATAATAAATTCGTATTGTTTTGGGCCCCTGAGTTTGTGATAATTTGTTACAGCAGCAACAGGAAACTCACACGGTTGGCCTGAGCTTTGACAATACCAGTATTAACGTTTTATCATAAAGTCTCATAACAAAAACTCGGAGGAAAGTTTGAAATTTGTGGCTCGCAACTTGTTTCCTTAAATTTGTGCATTGATTTCTGCATTGATTCATTCGGACATTGTAAAGAGTCATTCTCCCCCACACCTTCACCCCTGTTATCCTGATTTCTTCTGCAACATCAGGTTTCTGTCACTTCTTACCTCATAGGACACTGTTCTGCAGAGGAAAAACATAGCTGAATCAAAAAGAAAAATCCATCCATATGCAAGACTATTTGAGTTCAGTTTTAGAGAAATGTGCCACGTATCAGCCCCGTATCTGTTCTGTGAAGGACGTGACACAAGAAGGCGACTTTTCTCTGTGTCTCTTGAATGGCATTCCGTGAAAGTACAGAATTTTCTTTGGATTCCAGAGCCACGTACAGTATATATTGACAGATCTCACAATGCTCATTCATTAGCTAAATACAATGAGAGCTATGAGGGCTTTAAAGCAGAACTGTAGCCTCCTAGGTCAGCTGCGGGGGCATCTTAAAGGGATCACTTTACTCCACCTTATATCAGAGTAATCATCTTAGAAACAGGATATGGTAGGGGTCAGTCCTTTGCTAAGTTAAATCAGGTCCTCTTTGAATCCCTGTAAGTTCCATCATGTCTGTAAATGAATATAGAAAGGCTGTCTTCTCCTGACACCACCTTGGAGAACTGAAGAATAGACTTCTTGGTCTATCTCTGTGAGAAGAGCTGGGCTGCTCAACTTCTGAGGCTGGACACATGAGTTCCATTTCCCATCAGCTTGAGCTGTGCCAACATTTAATGAAGCTCTGAAGCTACAGTTGCTATAGAAACCAACCAAGTAGGCCAGGTACAGTTGTTCATGCCTGTAATCCCAGCACTTTGGGGGGCCTAGTTGGATGAATTGCTTGCACCCAACAGTTCGAACCAAGCTTGGGCAACATAGCGAAACTGTCTTTACAAAAAAGTGCAAAAATTAGCTGGGCATGGTGGCACGTGCCTGTAGTCCCAGCTACTCGGGAGACTGAGGTGGAAGGATCTATTGAGTCCAGGAGGTTAAGCCTGCAGAGAACCGTGATCATGCCACTGCACTCCAGCCAGGATGACAGAAGGAGATCCTGTCAAAAGAAAGAAAGGGAAGGGGCTGGGTGCGGTGGTTCACGCCTGTAATCCCAGCACTTTGGGAGGCTGAGGCGGGCAGATCACGAGGTCAGGAGATCGAGACCATCCTGGCTCACACGGTGAAACCCCGTCTCTACTAAAAATACAAAAAAATTCGCCGGGCACCATGGCGGGCGCCTGTAGTCCCAGCTACTCGGGAGGCTGAGGCAGGAGAACGGTGTGAACCCGGGAGGCGGAGCTTGCAGTGAGCCAAGATAGCGCCACTGCAGTCCGGCCTGGGCGAAAGAGTGAGACTCCGTCTCAAAAAACGTAAAAAAATAAAATAAAATAAAATCAAAAAGAAAAAAGAAAGAAAGAAAGGGAAGGAAGAAAGAAAGAAACCAATGAGATGTTGATATTCTTAGACGGTGCCATCTCACTCCAGCCAGGATGACAGAATGAGATCCTGTCAAAAGAAAGAAGGGGAAAGAAGGAAGAAAGAGGGAGATAGAAAGAAAGAAACCAAGGAGATGTTGATATTCTTAGATGAGATAATTAAATAATTTGAAAGTAATTATCTACATCAAATGAAGATTCTGTGTGAATTACACACTGTGGATTTCTTTCCAACCTAACACTGAGTAGCAAACGCTGCAGTTTAATGTCCTGTAAGAAAGTTCTTCTTCAGCTTTTCTGAGTTTAAAACAGTAACAATCACAGGGATTTTTTTAAGACATAAAGCCTTTTTGGTTTTCAAGTTAAATAGTTGACTAAATTGCCTTCATACATCAAAATTCTTTAAAAAAAAGACCTTGAAAGATCAATATAATTTTCCCTTCTTGTTATTGTTATAACAATATATTCCCTTCTTGTAATTTGTTATAACCTCAAATTACAAATCCCATTTAAACTTCTCTTTTCTTTGAAGCAAATCAGAAGCAGGAAAGATAAACTAAAATGTTGGTGCAAATATGGTGCGTTTTTAGAAGTGCAAAAAAGTCTGCATGTACACAATTTCTAAGTATTACAAGTATTTTAAGTTTTTTCAGAAAGCTGAACACAAAGGAAATCTACTTAACCTTTAACCAAAACATTCTCATATTTGCTTTTCTCTTCTTCATTCTCCACGATTGGAATGCAGCAAGCATAATTTTTTTAGTGAATTCCTGCCTTGTAAATCAAAGATATTGGTGATGTTCCTTTAAGTATCAAGTTGCTTAATGAAGATCCCATATCCTTTAAGAGTTTGTAGCATGTTGAGAAAATTGTGGATACTTAGATGTTAAATAACAACTGCTCAATCCAGAAGTTTTCACTAAATCTAGGAGCCTTTTTTTAAAGGCTTTTTAAGTGGTCAAGGTACATTAAACCTGGAACTAAAAGGTCACTAAGAGGTTCCAAGACACTCAGATTTTCAATGAAGTGTGATTCCCTTCTGGAAGACACATGGGTGAGAGAAAGGTATCAGTGCTGATTATCTCTGCACAAATAATTTTAGGGAATGGAGGAGGGGTGTTTGGGGACACAAGGCCCTTTAAGGCCAGAAATAACAACTTAAGGGCTGCAGGCTGATGCAGGCCACAGACACCAGACACACACACATACACACACATGCATGCACATGTGTATATATAATGTGCATATATATACATATATATGTGTGTATATATATTACATACATATATACTACATATATATATATATATGACCTGCATGATGTGTTAAAAACATTTTAAATTACTTGCCACTACTCAAAAACCAGGACTGAAATCTGGATTTGCCACTTCTCTTGAGGATCTGGCCCCCAGGGCCACGTTCCCTTGTAGTAACAGCTGACCATCAGTCTCCCTGGCCCAGCCTCACTGATTTGTATTCCCTGCCCAACCTATATGCAGGCTCATGGGTTGGTAAGCCCAGCTTGGTGTGTGGGGAAATCCGGCCGTTGCTTCTCTGGTAATTCCGGAACATTCATGTCTGCTGATGGTTCTGCTAACTAGGAACTCTCGGTCCTCCATGTCCTGGGTGAGAAGTGTCTCAGCTCAAACCCCTCTTGGGAAAATTCTAGGAGCTCATAGTGAAATTGAAAAAATTGAGAGACATCGTTGGTACAGAGGGAATGCTTAATGAAACCATGAGTAGGTCCTAGTCTCCACAAGTGTTTTATCCTGTGCTGATATTTAAGCTAAGACTGGCCATTAGACAAATTATGAAGTGGATGAAGTTAATCTTTACTGTTCACACTCTCCCCTATTATCTCCTTGAAGGAATTCATCCCTAACCAATCAAATGCCCTGTTCACTAACACAACATCACTCTCAGCTCTTCAATGGCTTCCCATCATATTAGAATAAAATCCAAAGTCCATACCATAACCAACAAGGCTCTACATGATCCAGTCCCTGCCTACCTGTCCAAATTAATCATCTGCTACCATTCTCTCCCTCCCTCATTGTGCTCTAGGCACACTGGCATTCTTGCTATTTCCCAAACAGACCAAGCGGGCTCCCATCTGAGGGCCTTTGCTCTTGCTATTCTCCAAGCCTGGAAATTCCTTCCCATAGGCAGGGATATGGCCGGCTTCTTTACCCCACTTAGGCCTCTATTCAAATCTCACCTTTCCAGAGGCGCATTCTCTGACTGCCCATATAAATAGCCCATTCTCCCATCAGAGTCCATCATTCTCTACCCCTTTGCCTTGCTTTATTTTCATATCCTTTAGCATTAATTCAATACTCTATAGGAAGTTCTTACTTTGTATGGTGGTAGGTGACCATAAAAATGGCCATGCAAGCTGAAACGATGTAAAGTATCCCTCATAATCGATGGGGAAAATAATAATTGCTCCATGAATGACCATTAAAAATTTTTTGTCAAAACAATAAAAACCCTCTTACTATTGGCTATAAATGTATAGGAAAATGAAAAAAAGTAAGATGAATATTTATTTACTAAACTGTAATTTAAAACACTAGAGATATTGGGAATTAAAATGTTTTCATTTCTTTGTAGAAAACATCAATATTCTGAATGGACATTTCTCAAAAGAAGATATACAAATGGCCAATAAGCACGTGAAAAGATACTGAATATCACTAATCATTATGGAAATGCAAATCAAAACCACAATGAAATACCACTTCAAATCCATTAGGATGGCTACTACAGAAAAAAAAAGAATAGCAAACGTTTGCGACTATATGGAGAAATTGGAACTCTTGCACATTGCCCATGGGATGTAAAATGGTGGAGCCACTGTGGAAAACAGTGTTGCAGTTTCCCAAAAATTTAAGCAGAATTATCATATGATCTAACAATTCTACTTCTATGTGTCTACCCAAAAAAGTTAAAAACAGGGACTTGAACAGATATTTCCACACCAATATTCATAGCAGCGTTATCTGTTTTTGTTTTTGTTTTTGTTTTGAGACGGAGTCTCACACTGTTGCCCAGGCTGGAGTGCAGTGGTACGATCTTGGCTCACTGCAACCTCCATCTCCTGGGTTCAAGCGATTCTCCTGCCTCAGCCTTCTAGCTGGGACTAGAGGCACACACCACCACACCCAGCTAATTTTTAAAAAATATTTTTGGTAGAGACGGGCTTTCAACACGTTGGCCAGGCTGGTCTTGAACTCCTGAACTCAAGTGATCTGCCCACCTCGGCCTCCCAAAGTGCTGAGATTACAGGCCTGAGCCACCGTGCATGGCCTTCATAGCAGCATTATTTACAATAGACAAAAGGTGGGAACAACCCAAATGGATAAACAAAAATGTGGTATATACATACAATGGAATATTGTTTAGCCTTAAAAAGAAATGAAATTCTAATACATGGATGAAGCTTAAAGATATTATGCTAAGTGAAATAAGCCAGATACAAAAGGACAAATACTGTATGACTCTACTCATATGCTTATATTCATATGAGCACAGTCAAATTCATAGAGGCAAAGTAAAATAGAGAATACTAGAGGCTGGGAGGAGTGGGGAAGAGGGAATTAATGTTTAATGGGCACAGAGTTTCTGTTTGGGATGACAAAAAAGTTGTGGAGATAGATGGTAGTGATGGCTGTACAACAATGTGAATATACTTTTACATTGTGAATGCCACTGAATGATACATTTACAAATGGTTGAACTGGTAAATTGTATGTCATGTATGTTTTGCCACAATTAAAAACTTATCAAGAGTAGTTTTACAGTATGGAGATTTCTCAAAAGCTAAAAATAAAACTACTATTCTATCCAGCAATCCTACCCTTGGAATAACTACCCAGCCCCCCTAAAAAAATCAACCTTTCAAAGAAATACCTGCACTCACATGTTTATTGCAGCAGTATTTACAATAGCAAAAAATATGAGATTCAACTAAATGCCCTTCAGTGGTAAACTGGATGAAGGAAATGTGGTATATATACACAATGGAATATTATTTGGCCATAAAAAATGAAATCCCGTCATTTGCAGCAACATGGATGGAACTGGAGGTCATTATATTAAGTGAAATAAGCAAGGCACACAAAGACAAATATCACATGTTCTCACTTATATGTGGGAGCTAAAAAATCTGATCACATGGAGGTAGAGGGTGGAAAGTTAGAGAATAGAGACTGGAACTGGAGGGGAGGGGGGAATGAAGAAAAGTTGGTTAATGTGTACAAATATACAGTTAGATAGAAGGAATAAATTCAGTGTTTGCTAGCAGAGTAAGGTGACTATAGTTAAACAAAAATTTGTTGTACCCAGGAGATGGACACCCTAAATACCCTGACTGATCATTACACATTATATACACATAACAAAATTTTCCATGTACAGCATAAATTTGTACAAACTACAAAAAGAGTAGTTTGAACAGTGCTTGCTTCTTTCTTCTCTTCATAAAACCTACAATGCAGAGAGAATATTTTTTAATATTCCTTGGTGAATAGCCATCCTCCTTTCTAAGTTTATTGGATCAGCTTCCAATATTTGTCCCTTGCATTTTCAATGTCATGAAATATCTCTGAGAGCTCTTTTAATGTGAAGTTTTTCACAAGTGCTCCTTCCTCTGGGATATATTCATCTCTTTCATCACAATCGCTTTTTCATTTGTGTTCATAAGTTTGCTCTCACTAAGTTTCTCTGGCTGCATATCAAGAGCCTCTCAAAGAGCAGCAGTGTGTCCACATTGCCATGGTCAACTATTTCTTCTACAACTCCATTTACCTTTTATTAGAAGCCCATAAAGTTACTTGCATGGCATAGGAAAAGTTCCTTCCATACTGCGGGCATACTACTTGCTGTTACTTCCTGCCATGATGCTTGAATGTGTTCAAGTACGTCCCTTATGTCATATTTCTTTCAAAACTCAGCTGAAGAAATGGGATGATTTCTAGTTAGAGCATTCCTAGTCTGTCTGAAAGTACATCTAATAGGCTTTCAAATTTGAAATAACTGCATGGTCCATTGGATGGATTAATGAGGTTGTGTTGGGTGTAAAAAGCAAATTTTCACATTTCCATTTAAGAGAATCAGGTTGACCTGGAGTGTTATCCAACAGTAGTAGTACTTTAGAAGTTCAATTATTTTGCCTAAAGTATCTCTCTACCACTGGGAGACAAAGAGGCAACACAGCTACAGGCTTTGCTTTCCTTGTGTGAACTGAGTAACAGATGCACAGTGACCAATCACTGAATTATTTCGAAAGAAGTAATGCGATTGGTCACTGATTATGATGAACATTTGTCACTTACATAGCCATTTGTGGCCTGGAGAGCTAGCAGTGAAATTTGCAGCAGTTACTCACAATTAATATGCTGTGGTGACTAAAATTTGAACTGTTTTGTTGGGAACCTGGTGTTAAATAAACCATGGTAATCAAAATTCATGCATATCAAAACAATGCAAAGTGAGAATTATCTGCATTATGCATTTCTTTGCTTATTATGTTTCCCCTATGAGAATGTAAGCTACATGGGATGCAGACTTAGCCTATTTTGTTTACAGTGATATTCACAATGCCTAGAACAAAGTGTAGCACATAGTAGGGGCTCAATAAATACTCGTAGACAAGAAGAAAGGAAAAGAAAGAGAATGGAAGAGAGGAAGGAAGAGAGACAGATGTAAAAATTATCTAGCTAGATCAACTTTCGTGTGAAGATGGTGCCCAGAGAAATGAAATCACTTTCCCAAAGGTACCCTGAACTTCAAGACTTCTGATTTGGGGTTTGAAATGTACCCCCTAACCCACATTGCTCCTCTCTCTCTCTCTCCCTGTCCATGCCTTTCAGTTTATGCATTCACATGAAGATGTGAGTAATAAAGTGGTAGAGGCCTTAATCACTTGACCTTTGAGGAAGGATAAGAGCTTTACTCCAGAAGGCCACAGCCCTGTGGTGGTGATGGTGGGGGTGACATTAGGGCCTTCCCAGACTCCCTAGTATCAGACCACAGAGGCTGCTAATTCTTAGTCTATGTCAAGCTATTTGCATTTTCTTTCCTAAATGTCCTTGTGTGGTGCTACTGTCAGAGTGTACAGGATGCTGGGGTTTTTCTCCTTGTAACTCACTGCCCTGAAGTTGGGTTTCTAATTTACTCAAGGGGCTCCAGTGTCTCAGAGCAGATGGGGCAGCCTGGCCAACGGGGAGAGGAAAAGGCTGATCGGATGAAGAACTTCTGTTTCTGTGACTAAGGACTTAGTCAGCTACCTGGTTTAGGATGTATTATTTGTCAGTAAGTAGATCAGGAGGAAGCAGCACTCATTCTGGCTAGAGTAATGGTTTTCAGTGCATTTTTTACTCATGAAATTCAAAAAGAACAGAGTGCCAGTTCAACCTTGTGGTTGAGGTTATGAATGAGAAAGGAAGCTTAAATTACCCAGGGAGGCTGTCCCCTTAGTCACAGTTTCAGAGCATTCCAGACTCCTGTGTCAATTAAACCATATTGAACTTCAATAAAATACCAAAAAGGCAAATAATGGTCTTTTTGGAGAGCTCCCTTTTGCCCTACCCTTTTGATTGTGCTCTGTCTCTCTCCCCCATCTCTCCACCTCCTCTCTCCTTTCTCCCTCTCTCTCTCCCTCTCTCTCTTTCCTTTTTTCTTTTTCTTTCTTTCTTTCTTTCTTTTCTCTCTCTCTCCCTCCTTTCTTTCTTTCTTTCTTTCTTTTCTCTCTCTCTCCCTCCTTTCTTTCTTTCTTTCTTTCTTTCTTTCTTCCTTTCTTTCTTTCTTCCTTTCTTTCTTTCTTTCCATTCTTTCTTTTCTTCCTTCTTTTCCTTTTGTGGAAAAAGTAGCTGTTCTTTATAAGAATAAAATCACTTAAGTAATTAATTGGAAATGACCTTAGGTGATCTAAAGGTTCTAAATCCAAGCTCTGTGTAAACAGCTGATATATGTTTTCTTTCATTTTCAGATCCTTTGCCTTTTCACTTTCTCCCTCCATCTTCCTCCCTTTCTCTTGTACCCTCAGATCGCCACGCTTTGGACCTCCCACGAATGGTTTGAACCTGAGGCATGAATTGAGCTTGACTCCCTTGAGGGAGAGTTGCGAGAGGTCAGTGGTGCCTGAAACTTTTCTTGTTATATACTCTTACAGAAGGTTTGATGAAAAGAATTAGTTGGCCAGAATTAGTCTTGGTTTGGTACATTTCCAATATCTGTGCTTTTCCTGGTTGTCATTAGCATAAATATTTGAGAGTCAACACTGAAAGAATTTGAAAAACGTATTGACTGAAGATTTTTGTCACAAACACTCCATTTCAACTGGCATCTTTCACTCTTTGAAAGGTCTCTCATTTTAAATACCACTTTCTTCTTTTGTCCTATTGAATTTCAATTATGTGCAAAGCCCTTTGGGGAGACACAAAGATGGATAGGACACAGTTCTTACCCTTACTACCAAAAACCATGCAGGGAGATAAGAGTCAGGTTGGCAAAAAGCTAAACAAACACAAGGCTAAACTAATAGTTAAAAAACTCAAAACAAGAAAGGGTCCATGGAGGCCCTGTTTAATTTTCAGTTTACCTCTACAGGCAGAAAATATCAAAGGAGGTCTGAGGAAAAAGGAATGCCTTGGGGGTTGTGGTAAGGCCAGGATGGAAAGAGGAGTTCAGATCAGAGATGCGTCTGGAAAAATTTGGAAGGCAGAGTTGCAGGGGAAGGTATTTTAGGGGGAAATTATTTGGGCAAACAGGGCCACCATGTGCAGTTGTGCAGGTTGTGCAGGCTATGCAATATACAACTATAGGGGTTGCCATTCACATCAAAATCTCTGTGTAGAAAACAATCTGTGTGGCCACTGGTGGCAACCCTGGGACAAAAGTCTAAGAGATATACAGTGCAAAGCCTCTGTGGACATAAGAAGTAGACTTGTTACCATGATGTAAGCCCTGAGAGGGCAGGGACTGAGTCTTATCTTTGGATCTTCAGAGCTTTGCAGTGTCTGGCACATATTAGGTATATGAGACATGTTTCCCAAATAAATGAACTCAATCTTGCCCAATCCCCACCAGCTGGTTGTATGAATGAGGGTGAGGTCACAGAATGGGGATAACTCAGATTTCTTTGACAACTCTGGATAATGTTGGGCCTCAGCACGAAAAGTGGCCCCCTCCCAAATCATTCTAGTTACTTCCAGGATCTTACAGAGAGTTTAATCTGTGTTTCCGTACTGTACTCTCTTTTTCTTCCATTCTGGTCTTTATCCAATGTTTTGAGAGGGACAGCACTTCAGTCATGCCCACTCTGCAGACCACCACCTTCTCTGTGAGTACGGTGTACCTTCCTAGGTGCTTTTCTCCGTGTCCGCAAAGCTGCTACAATGGAGACCATGATGGTGTCATGGTCCTTTCTGACCTCTGAGATTGAAGCCTTATTGATATTACAGAGAATTGTGGAGAATGGCCTTTTGCCCTCCATGGTCATACACATGGACATGAGGCTGTGTCATGTTTCTCATGTCTGATACAGCCCTCCTTAAAACAATGTCTTCAGCTTCTTCCTGCCTCAACACTGAGCAAAAGATGAACACTATGCAGCTCTTTCTACCCTCCACCCCTATGTTTCTGCTTTTGCAAAAGGAAACACAATGAAAAGCATGGGGCGTGTATGGGAACATGGAATATTTTAGTTTGGATGAAGCAAGAGGTATATACAAGTGAGTGTGGGCAAAAGCTGGCCCCAATGGAGACTGAGTCAAACAGTGAGGATGGATGCATGTAAACCCATAAACACTAGTGGAAAATCATCTAAAAGCTATTTGAGAGGGAGCCACATTTTTAAGTATGAAGAAAAATATTATTATGACTGGTGCTATGAACTTAGTGTGGCCCCACCAAAATCATATGTTGAAGCCCTACTCCCCAGTGGGATGGTATTTGGAAGAGGGATCTTTGGGAGGTAATTAGGTATTGGGGGGGTGGAGCCCTTGTGAATGGGATTAGTGCCCTTATAAGACAAGATATGAAATTGAGATCCCTCTCTTAACCATCTGAAGATACAATAAGAAGGCAGTCTTCTGCAACCCAGGAAGAGAGCCCTAACCAGAACCCATCCACGCTGGCACCCTGATATTGGACTTTCAGCCTTGAGAAATGTGAGAAAGTAGGTGTTTGTTGTTTAAGCCACCCAGTCTGTGGTATTCTGTTATAGCAGTTCAAGTTGACTAAGACAGCTGGTTAAAGATATAAGAAAAGTCTAAGCAGAATCGGACAGTGGAGTTACACAAACCTAGGTTTGGGTCTCAGTGACCTTGGTTAAATCATTTAACCTCAGGGACTCTTAGTTTCCTTACCTGTAAAATAGTCATACTACCCATCTCTCAGGTTCTTTTCTAAGAATAGTGCTTATGAAATGCTTAGTACAAAACCTGGCACATAGTAAATATCCAATAAAATGGCCACCAAAAACTAGTGTATTGTAAGGCATTCTCACTTCTAAGGTAATGTTTCATCAGGCCATATGATAAGTAAGCAAAACTGTAGATTAGGTAGTTTTTTTGGGCTCCTTGCGTTCTCTTTTCCCAACCAATGGCCCAGAAATTAACTAGGGAGTCAATATGATCAATTAATCCACAGCCTGGTGGCAACACCTGTTTTTCTTCCATAAATTCCAAAAAGTGGGAAAGTAGAGAATGACTGGTAGTAGAAGTTCAGGGATCAGTAGAAGTTTGGAACAAGGGTGGTGATCTTTTGAGTGTGAGCTTCTTCTCCCTAACCCTTCATACCACATCCTTAAAGTGATTCGTTGTTCCACACAGTGAATTTTGGATACAAAAGACTCAAGGCTTTTACTCCATTGAGCATTCTGTGCATTTCAGTCAAAGGATTCATTGCAGAAGCCTCGCAATGGACATCTGTAGACATAACCTGTAGTTGCCCATCCACCATTGTTTTCAGGCACTCATTTCCCAGAAGACAGAAAGCCCCAACTTCCAGGACAGGCTCCACTTGCCAAGAATTGCTAAGCTCTTTGAAGATCAGCTTCTACCTTATCAAGTACCTTCCAAATATTCTCAGATGGATGACAACAGTCTCTCCTCTCAGGGTTGTGTTTGCAAGTCTAGAAGTTTCTGAAGAATAGTAACTGAAGAGTTACTATTGCATATTTTCATTGCCATCAACAACTTCCAGTGATATAAAGAAGAAACTTTTAAAGCATGTGATGGCAAATCCTGACCATTTTGTAATCTGTGTTGTATTTAAGAATCATTCATTCCAGGTAGCACTAGATCAAGAAGTTTCTTCATGCTGTCTACTTCTATGAAAGACACAAAAACCACCAAATCTGGTCTCAGTCTGAAAACTAAGTGGCCATGCCACTGAATGTCTGACACTGGAATACAGGAATGGAACCATGCCATGTCTGAGGGATTTCCTGAATTAGGATTCAGGAAAACTGGGCTCTTCATTTTCTCTGCCTACATCTTGTAGCCTGGGGAAAGGGAGCTTCCTCACAATATATAACACTGTCTGCTCACCTTGGACCATCTTAGTCAAGGAAGGGAAGAACTTAATTAGAGCTTTGGACAGATTGACATTAACAAAGTTGTCCACCAATAATTCTCAAACATGTAGTCCTTATGAACACAAATGTTGTAGCCAATATTTCTGATATTTCAGGAGATTGGGAAATGCCAGCGCTGTTCTACTGCCTGAGGCAGCGCTTCCTCTGAGGAAGTCCTCCGGAAGTGGCAAGTGTTTTCTTTTCCACTGCTTAAAGGTCACACCAAATCACTTCTTCCTCAAATAAATTTCACTTTCACAGGCTCATAAAATGGCCAAGTCAGAATGTGTCTTGCTTTATGAAGCCAGCTAAGGGTGTGAGGGTGACTCAGGCTTTCCCAAGTTCCCCTGCTTATTCAGTACCAGGAATATTTAAATCAGAGCTGGACTTAAAATAGCAACTCTTTGAAAAGGGCTCAGCATTGACTCCTGAGACTCTCTTTCAGATGCTCTTCTTACTTTTCTGTTCCAGTGGTCACTCCTTAGAAAGTCTGTAGACAATATATGCCTGTCTCTGATTTTTTCATTTTGACTGAAGAACATTATTACACTGTGTAAAATTCTAGAATTCATGACAGCTGATGAGAATACCTTAAAACCCTTTGCCTACTGAGAGAATATTATGGCAGACTTTTATCTCCTGCACTGGGATACTCAGAAATTGGCCTGCATGAGTATCTTTGCTTGATAGATATTTGAAGTACAAAATTCTTCATTAAAGTTTTTCAGAGAACAAGAATGTCATATTACTTTCTGCTCATTCTATGCACCATGATCAAACCAATTGTGATCATTCTAACCATGGCATTGTGCCATTGACTCTCAGACCTCTCTCTTGAGGTCCAATTTCCTGTTCTATCTCTCCACATGAGTGATCCATAAAAACTCTAAACTCAGTGGAACTAAAAGCTAATTCAAACCTATTCTGTCTTCTGTCTCCATCTCAGTTAATTACATGACATCTGCCAGTTCTCTCAAATTGAAAAACCTAGAGGCATTTATCCTTACGTCTCCCTCTCATTCATTCTCAACATACAACCAGTCACTGTACATTTCCAATTCTCTTGCAGAAATGTCTCTTGGATTAGTCTGCATCCTCCCTGCCTGAGTTCAGAGACTAGTATCCTTTCTTGGATGACTTCAGCAGCATCCTGTGGAGCCTTCTTGCCACCTGCCTCCTCTAGAGAGCTCAAAAACCCACATCTGATTATGTCATTTCCATGCTATGAAACTTCAGGCTCTTGGGAGACACTGGTTTAGCACTCAGAGTTCTTAGGCTGGCTCCAACCACCTCTGTAGCCTAATTTCCTGCCGTGCCACCTTCCAGCCCCTAGACCCCAGCCACAGTCAGCTTTTTACCACTCCAGAAATAGGACTGACCTTTTCCCCACATTCACCTTGGCCTAGGTCTTTACCTCCCTCTCAAATACCTCTTCCTTCCCATCTCAACCTAGCCAAATGCTACTCACTCTTCAATACTCATTTCAAATGTTTTCTCCTGAGAGAAGCCTTCCTTAATCTGTGCCCCAGCCCTGCCCCAAGTTAATGACTCTGCCCTCCACAATGCTTCAGCATTTTATTCAGGCCTCTACAATAACAGAACTCCCACCCACCATATGTAAGTACATTGTAGGAGGTTCCCTGTCTTACAATTCATTTTATCCCTGGCACTCGGTAACATTTGATAGATGGACTAGTAGATGGATAGATGGATGGGTTGAGTGATAAAGTTTAAATGTAGGAGAGTGGGCCAACATCAGAGAGAAGGCACTGTAAGAACGTGGAGAAAAGGGAAAAGAAATCAAAAACGTCTCCTCATTTATTCACTTCTAATTTTTTATTCAATTCATTCATTTTCCTTCAAACACAGTTATAATAAATATTGATCTTCTAAATATTCCCATGGCCCTGTATTTAAGAAGTTGAGAAGTTAAATTTACCTTCCAAATCTGCTTATTGAACTTATAAAAACATTTTCCTACAGTTTTTTAGTGGAAATTTTATTGCCCCTTAAGATTTTTATAGCAAACAATAGAACTATGAGCAACTTCCTCTTCTAGCCAAGATGGAATACCAGGGAGAAGATTTATCCTCCCGTCTTAAGCAACTAAAAAACTGGACAAAATATATGAAAAAAAAAAGTTTTCAAGACATTCGACATTAAGCAATAAAGACAATGATTCCTGAGAAACAGGAAACAAAGTAGTTAAGCCCCACACTTGCACCAGTTTACTGCCTGGAGGGAGTGTCCAGGTCATAGTGCAGGGACGGGGAACTCAGAGGGGGCCCAGAAGACTCCTTGAGTTGCAGAAATAGAGTTGAGAATCTGAAGGAGACCAAGGCAACTAGACTTGGCAGTGTAGAGGGAAGAGAAAAAATTCAGGATTGCTGTGGAGGTCCCCCTCGAGTATTCAGCAGAGTACTAATTAGCACATGCATCTGAGGAAACTATACAAGCATAGGGAAAGAACCACATGAAAGCTTTAGCGGGAACAATATCCAGTGCTCACACAGAACCAGGAATAGTAAATGATACTTGTTCCTCCCAGCCTGGGAATAGGTGGGATGAGGGTTGGGAGAAAGAAATTATAAAAGGGCAGGAAGAAACTTTTAGAGGTGATGGATCTGTCCATTTTCTTGATTGTGAAGATGGCTTCACAGGTATATATACACATGTGAATACTTATCAACTTGTACATTCTCAATCTGTACGGCATATATTATAGCAATTACACCTCAATAAAGGTATTAAAAATACAGTGATTATATGGCAATAGTACAGAGTTTCTATAAATAATACTTTTCTGTTTTGCTTTGACTCAATGGTTCATGATAAATAGTTCACATAGATAAATATCCATTCATTGATTTTAAAAGTGTTTGATCCAAATGCAAATAACTACAATTTACAAAAATATCAAAGAGCTAACAAAAAAGAAAAATAAAGAAATCACATAGCTAAGTTAAACATGGGCAGTGTCTTAGTTTGTTAAGGTTGCTGTAACTAAATGCCATAAACTGGGTGGCTTATAAACAATACACAATGATTTCTCACAGTTCTGGAGTCTGGGAAGTGCAAGACCAAGGCACTGGCAAATTCAGTATCTGGTGAGGGCCCATTCCTCATAGATGGAGGCTTCTCACTGTGTCCTCACATGGGGAAGAGGCAAGTGAGCTCTTTGGGATCCCTTTCATAAGGGCATCAATCCAAATCATGACCTAATTACCACCCAAATGTCCCGCCTTTTAAGGCTATCACCTTGGGGGGTATTTGTGGGAACATAAGCATTCAGTTCATTGTAGGCGTGAGGTGAGACAAGAATTATCTGGAAAGAGAATGGAAGTTGGGCTGTTTCTGTCCCAGAAAGAACCTTAGGTAGGGGGAGTTACTCCTCTACAAGCTCCTCTCGGCCTGTGGGAATGGGCAAGGCCTAAAATCTGACTCAAGCTAAGTAATCTCTGAAAAGAAAATCTCAGCTTATTTCACAGATTTTCTCTTTTATGTAAATGGCTAGCCCAATTTTACAGACAAGCAGATAGAGAAGCTTGGCTAATTCTCCAAATCACAACTGGGGTTGGAAAATGGGAGAAATTAAAACTGCATGAATATCCAATTTAATTGGGTGGGTGAAGTACTGGAACTCATCTGAAACTGCCTTGCCTTGGAATGAGCAGGTGCTTACCAGAGTGGAGGAGGGTCAACAAACACATCTAAAAGACAAAGACTGCATCAGAATTAGTGGTGAGTATATTGACAAACATTTTTTGGCTGACAGAGTCATGAGGCAGCACTTGGAGTCAAGTGAAACATAGCGGGAATTACTACAATTTTTCTAATGGCATCAACAGATTCTATAGTCACTTCTGGCTGGGGGAGGGAGAAAGAGGTGTGTATGTGGTTGGCTTCTAAGAGCAGGGTATGTTTTCATTCACCGTTCTCGTATGATGTTTTTCCACACCAGGCTCACAGCCCTTTACAATACCAAGGCTCTATTCCTTTGTGTTTTTTGAAAAAACAGTGTGGAAAGAGTTTATTCTGATTCTTCCTGTTCCTTCATTCAGTACCCACTAAGTATGTGGCCTTCCTTGGGCTGCTCTTAGAAGCCTAACCACAGGCATAGATACCAGATGAAGGATGGTATTTGCCTGTGAGAAACAGTGTGGGTAGAAATAAAGAATAATTTTTAGAAATTCTCTAGACTTCAATATTGCTTCATTTGCTTTCTTTTCTTAAATAATAATCAGAAATAATTATATATATGGGGAAGATCATACAGAAAAGGTTGGTAAAAATTGGAGATGGTCAATTTGAATAATTTATTCAACATTTATTGAAGCTTGATATGTAAAAAGCTGTGCTTAGCCCTTAATTGCAAAGCCTGAAACTATGAAACTACAAAAAAAAAGTGGGAAATGCTTAATGACATGGATATAGACAATGGTTTTTTGGATAAGACCTCAAAAGCACAGGCAACAAAAGCAAAATTGGACAAAAGGGACTATATTAAACCAAAAAGCTTCTTCACAGCAAAGGAAACAATCAGCAGAGTGAACAAACAACCTATAAAATGGGAAAGGATACTGGCAAACTATACAAACTACATGGGTTAATGTCCAAAATATGTAAGGAACTCAACTTAAAAGCAAGAAAACAAATAACCCTATTAAAAATGGGCAAAATACCTGAATAGACACTCTGTAAAGAAGATATACAAGGGGCCAACAGGTATACAAAAAATGCTCCACATTACTAAACATCAGTGAAATGCAAATCAAAACCACAATGAGATATCACCTTATACCTGTTAGAATGACCCAGGCCTTGCTTTCAAGAAGTCAGCAGCCTGTTAGAGTAGAAATTACCAGCAGACAAATGGCTAGAACAAAAAACAGTAAAAGCAGAGACCTAAGATTGGGTTAGCATATTCTGAGTTTTCCTCAAGTCCTGCAGGCCACATGCAAATTACTTTATAGTGGACACTAGGGCCACCATAACAGATAGCCAAAGTCACAAAATGCCTTCAAGACGTGTATGTGGAAGAACACAGAGCAGGCCAGGTTGGTGGGATCCCGCTGCTGATAGGAGGTTGTGGTAGATTATTAAAAATGTCTTCCCATGAGTCATGTCTTCCTGTATCCATGCCCTTTTGCAATGTGCTCCTTCCTTGATGTGCTTCTCCCATCGAGAAGTGGCATTTCTTTCCCCTCCCTTTGAATATGGGCTGCTCTTATGACTTTCTTTCATCAATGGAATGGTCAACTTTACGTCCCATGAGCAGGATTTGTTCGACATAATGAGTACTTCCTGAATCCAGGTCTTTCTGAATCTAGGAAAAAAAACATTTTCTCAGCCCTTCAATCCCTTTACAGTGTTACTTCTTTTGCTATACTTCATTGTCAAACATTTGTTGTCTCTCTCACATCCAGATAGGGCCTTGTGGTTGGTTCTCATTACTAGAGTGTGTGGAAGTGATGTGTCACTTTGAGGCAGTTAAGAGGTGGTGAGCCTTCTGTATGTTCTCTCTACCTACCCTCTCTGTAAGCAGATATCCCCAGATGACTATGAATCCATGTGAAGATAGTGGAGCCCCAGTGAAAGGAGTTTGATGCCTGACTTATTGCCTGGAGCAGTCTCCACTGTCAGCTGGCATTACATAGTGATGTGAGGGAGAAATAAAAATTTATTATATCAAGTCACTGACATATGGGGATTGTTTGTAACAGCAGATCATATAACCACTCATGTTGGTAAATGTTTACCAACTGGATGTTCAAATGTAACAAAATAAAACAAAACACAAAACTCCTATTTGTAGTGTTTGCTGATTTCTGTGATGTAAATACTACCACCATGGCTGTTTTCAAGCTACCAAAGTGATCATTTATTCAACATTTACTGAACTTGGAGTTGGAAAGAGATGCTAATCAGTGGCTCTTGTGAACCTGTACAAACCTGCCTCAGCATACCATTGTGTATAACTTAACTTAACTAATTTACTCTGCCGTCTTCAACACTGGCTGGGTTTGGTGAGAATCTAACTAGTCTGTCACATGGAGCCACCAGACTGGATAAAGCCTGGATCACACCGTCATCCTGCCAACACTTGCTAACTGCATTGGACTGTGACCTAAGTGTGTAGTTATTGAGATTTTGGGATTGTTTGTTAAAGGAAATGCAACGCCTCCTTAGCATCTGACACTGTGCCTTGCACATGGCAGGCATTAATAAATGTCTGCAGAATTGAATTCTCAAAGCAAGTTCTTTACAAAATTTGGGTAGTATTCAAACCTCATATTCATTGGTTGGTATTGCTCTTAAGAATGTAGACTAGGAATGTTCAGAGTCCAGTTAAGCCTCTTCTGAAGCTCAAATATATATATGTATGCATATATATATACACATGTATATGTGTGCGTGTGTGTATAATTTTTTCTTCACATTTATTGTGTGCTAAAAAATAATTCAAAATTAGAGCTTCACTGCCATATTGGTTTGATACATTCATGCTATAGCTTATATCCTTTAAAGTTGTTTTGCCAAAAGCAGATACATATCTTGGCTTACCAGCTGGGATTCAGTGCCCTCATCTGTAAAATGAGGGAGATTATCTATTACTATAAATTGCTGGCATCTCTGGACCTATAAGAGTTTGAGAAGGTAGTATGCTTTAAAAGAAACTTATAAAATATGTTTAAGACTTCAATTTTTTTAGTTTCTTCCCAGCTATGAGTTTGTTTGGAAAACAGGACCTTAAAGAGACAAACCAACACAACTGAGTCCTTGTAATATTGGAAAGGAGCACGAAGACTCCAAACATATCTTTTTTTTTTTTTTTTTTGAGATGGAGTCTCGCTCTGTTGCCCAAGCTGGAGTGCAGTGGCGTGATCTCGGCTCACTGCAAGCTCCGCCTCCTGGGTTCACGCCATTCTCCTGCCTCAGCCTCCTGAGTAGCTGGGACTACAGGCGCCCGCCACCACGCCCGGCTAATTTTTTGTATTTTTAGTAGAGACGGGGTTTCACCGTGTTCTCGATCTCCTGACATCGTGATCCGCCCGTCTGTTTCTAAACATATCTTAAGCATGTGCAATGCAGACCAGAGAGAAAATTGCTTGTCAAATGACTATAGAGGGAATTTTTAAAGCCATAAATCTTCCAGCGAATGGCATCAGGATTTAATTTTTTTTATTCCATTTTTGGCTGGGTGCAGTGGCTCACACCTGTAATCTCAGCACTTTGAGAGGCCGAGGCGGGTGGATCACCTGAGGTCAGGAGTTCAAGACCAGCCTGGCCAACATAGTGAAACCCCTTCTCTACTAAAAATTTAAAAATTAGCCGGGCATGGTGGTGGGTACCTGTAATCCCGGCTACTCGGGAGGTTAAGGCAGGAGGATCGCTTGAACGCTGGAGGTAGAGGCTGCTGTGAGCTGAGATCACGCCACTGCATTCTAGCCTGGGCGACAGAGTGAGACTCCATCTCAAAAGAGAAAAAAAATCCATTTTTGCCTTTTCATTCAGGTCTTTTCTTAATATGATATACAACTTTGGAAATGCACACCATCAACTGGGATATACATGTTACAGGTTAAACATTTTCTTCAATTCTATGTTTAGTCTTGGAACTAATTAAAATGTGAATAGTGATTAATCATAGGCCATGTGTGGATCAGGCACTGAAAAGGCGGGTAAGAATATTTCTACAAGAGATGAAGTATAAGCCCAAACGGTAACTTTGGCCAGGAGCCATGTGAGCCACATAACAGGCATTAAGAAGTTACAAAAACTCCTCTTATAGAGCAGCAGAAAAATGTAGTTTGTGCAGTGTTTTAAAAAATGCCATCTTGAAATTTGAGTCTGGGCTTGTTCTCTTTAAAAAGTTTGAAAAACATGGATTTGAGAAGGTTTTCTTACATTTCTGATCCAGTCTCTTAAAACATATAATACTAGTTGTTAAAAAAAATAATAATAATTATATTAACTTGGCCTGGCGTGGTGACTCATACCTGTAATCCCAGCACTTTGGGAGGCCAAGGTGGGTGGATCACTTGAGGCCAGGAGTTCGAGACCAGCCTGGCAAACAAGGTGAAACCTCTTCTCTACTAAATATATATATAAATTAGCCGGACTTGGTGGCGGGTGCCTGTAATCCCAGCTCCTCGGGAGGCTGAGGCAGGAGAATTGCTTGAACCCAGGAGGCGGAGGTTGCAGTGAGCTGAGATTGCACCACTGTACTCTAGCCTGGGTGACAGAGTGAGAGTCTGTCTCAAAAAAAGAAAAAATAAGAATTATATTAACTTAGTAACAGCCATCCTGTAGAAAAGAACAACATGGGAATGAACTTTGCTTATTCCTTAATGTGAGAGCACAGACTTAGACTGAACTCCTCGAATCTGAGCTGAGCGTTCAAATGAGAAAAATCCAATTTGCAAAAAGGACTAAATACCTCAAGACCTCATAATACTGTTGATTATTTAACTTTGACTCTACTGCCAAATGTGTAAGACACATAAACTTGCTAAAGGAAATTTCAGAGCAAGGAATAAAATTGAGGGCGTGAGAGCTCAGCTTTCCTTGGCTCATGGGTGAAATCCCTTTTGGTGGCTGCTTTCACAATGGCTATGGCTCACTAAGCTCTGCTGGGGCAAAAATGTCTGGATTTATCATCTCTGTACCAAAGAGGAAAAAAGATACTTTATTTAAACAGAAATTCTAAGTGGCAATTTTAAAAAAAGACAACATTCAGTCATAGATTGGTCACACTTATCATATTGCTTTATTTTATGAATAAATGTAGGTTATTTAGCTATTTATACCTTGATGAAACACTCTCACTTTCTTTTCCAACAGCTTTATTGAGATATAATTCACATATTATACAATTCACTCATTTAAAATGTACAATCCAATGGTTTTTAGTATGGTCACAGAGCTGTGCAACCATCACCATAATCATTTTTAGAACATTTTCATTATCTAATAAAGAAGCTCCATAACTATTAGTAGTCATTTCCCATTTCTCTTCACTCCCTTCTATCCTCTCCCCTCCAACCCCTAACCCCAGGCAGTCACTTGTCTAGTTTCCGTTTCTATATATTTGTCCATTCTGTACAATTTTTTTACTCCTCCTGTCTGTGATTGTATATCCTTTGACCAACAATTCCCCCTACCCAGCAATCACCCAAGCCCCTGGTAACCACCATTCTACTCTCCTCTTCTGTGAAATCAGCTTTATCAGATGCCACATATGAGTGAGATCATGCAGTATTTATCTTCCTGTGCTTGGCTTATTTTACTTACATTATGTCTTCCAGTTTCATTCATGTTGTCACAAAAGGCATGTGTGCATGTGTGTGTGTGTATACATATGTATAGACACATATATGTAGATATGTATATACACATACATGTAGATACGTATATACACATATATGTGTATATGCATATATGTGTACATATGTACATATACATATTTCACTCTTTTAATCCACTTATCTGTTGATGGGCACTTAGGGTGATTCCACGTCTTGGCTATTGTGAATAGTGGTAAACATGGGAGTGGAGATGTCTTTTTGATATACTGATATTATTTACTTTAGATATATACCCAGTGGTGGGATTGCTGGATCATATGGTAGTTCTCTTTTTAGTTTTTTGAGGAGCCTCAATGCTGTTTCTCATCAAGGCTGTACTAATTTACATTCACACCAACAGTGTGTAAGAGTTACCTTTTCTCCACATCCACACCAACACTTTTTGATAATAGTCTTTTTGATAATAGTCATTCTAACAGGTATGAAGCGATATCTCATTGTGGTTTTGATTTGCGTTTCACTAATGATTAGCAATGTTGAGCATTTTTTATATACCTGTTGGCCCCTTGTATATCTTCTTTACAGAGTGTCTATTCAGGTATTTTGCCAATCTTTAATAGTGTTATTTGTTGTCTTGCTTTTGAGTTGAGTTCCTTACATGTTTTGGACATTAACCCCCGTAGTTTGTATAGTTTGCCAGTATCCTTTCCCATTCTGTAGGTTATATCTTCACGCTGCTGATTGTTTCTTTTGTTATGAAGAAGCTTTTTAGTTTAATATAGTTCCATTTGTCCAATTTTGCTTTTGTTGCCCGTGCTTTTGAGGTCTTATCCAAAAAATCATTGTCTATATCCATGTCTTGAAGGATTTCCCCTGTTTATTTTAGTAGTTCCATAGTTTCAGGTTTTGCAGTTAAGTCTAATCCATTTCGTGTTTATTTCTTTACATTTTTTTCTTTTTTATTTTAACTCTTATTTTAGATACGGGGGTACATGTGCAGATTTGTTACATGGGAATATTGCATGATGCTGAGGTGTGGAGTACGGATCCCATCACCCAGGGAGTAAGCATAGTATCCAATAGATAGTTTTTAAACCCACCTCCTCCCTCCACCCTCTAATAGTCCACAGTGTTTATTGTTCCCACATTTATGTCCATGTGCGCTCAATGTTTAGCTCCCACTTATAAGTGACAAAATGCAATATTTGGTGTTCTGTTCCTACATTAATTTGCTTAGGATTATGGCCTGCAGCTCTATGCATGTTGCTGTAATGAACATGATTTCATTCTTTTTTACGGCTGCATAGACCCCACAATCCCATTACTGTGTATATACCACCCACCCAAAAAATCATTCTACCAAAAAGACACATGCACTCATGTGTCCATTATTGTACTATTCATTATAGCAAAGACATGGAATCAACCCAGGTGCCCATCAATGGTAGACTGGATAAAGAAAATGTGGTACATATACACCATGAAATAATATGCAGCCATTTTGAGTTGATTTCTGCATATGATGAGAAATAAAGACCTAATAACATTGTTTTGCATGTGAATATCCAGTTTTCCCAACACATTTATTGAAGACTGTCCTTTCCCCAGTGTGTATTCTTGACACCTTTGTCAAATATTTGTTGGCTGTAAATGTGTAAATTTTTTCATGGGCTCTCTATTCTGGTTCGTTTGGTCAATGTGTCTATTTTTTATGCCAGTACCAAGCTGTTTTGGTTATTATAGCATTATAGTATATTTTGAAGTCAGGTAGTGTGATACCTTCAGTTTTGTTCTTTTTGTTCAAGATTGCTTTGGCTATTTGGGGTGTTTTGTGGTTCCATACAACAAAAGCCATATGATCATTTCGAGAGATGCAGAAAAAGCATTTGACAAAATTCAACACCCTTTCACAAAAAAAACTCTCAACCAATTAGGTAAAGAAGAAATATACCTCAACATAATAATGATCATATTTGACAAACCCATAGTGAACATCATATTGAACTGGAAAAAGTTGAAAGCTTTTCCTCCAAGATCTGGAACAAGATAAGGACTCCCATTTTCACCACTTCTATTCAACACAGTCCTGGAAGTCCTAACCAGAGCAATTAGGCCAGAGAAAGAAATAAAACGCATCCAAGTTGGAAAGGAGGAAGTGAAACTATTCCTGTTTGCAGATGACATGATCTTATAAATAGAAAACCCTAAAGACTCCACCAAAAAAAACTGTTACAACTAATGAATGAATTCAATAAAGTTGCAGAATACAAAATTAACATTAATAGTATTAGATTAATAGATAGCATATATCTGAATATATATATAGAGAGAGCAGCCTATCTGAAAAAGAAATCAAGAAAACAATTCCATTTACAATAGCTACAAAAAAATGAAATACCTAGGAGTAAATTTAACCAAGAAGGTTAAATATTTCCACAATGAAAACTTTAAAATACTGATGAAAGAAATTGAAAAGTACACAAATAAATGGAAAGATATCCCATGCTCATTGATTGGAAGAATTAATATTGTTAATATTGTTAAAATTGTTAAAATGTCCATACTAGCCAAAGCAGATTCAATGCAATCTTTATCAAAATAGTAAGGATATTCTTTACGGAAATAGAAAAAAATCACTTTGTTTCTAATTACAGGTCTTTTTCTTATGAGACAGAGTTTCACTGTGTGGCCCAGGCTGGAGTGCAGTGGTGTGATCTTGGCTAACTGCAGCCTTTGCCTCCCAGGTTCAAGCAATCCTCCCACCTCAGCCTCCCAAGTAGCTGGTATTACAGGCATTCACCACAGCGCCCAGCTAATTTTTGTATTTTTTAGTAGAGACAGGTTATTGCCACTTTGGCCAGGCTGGTCCTGACATCAAGTGATCCCCCCACCTCAGCCTCCCAAAGTGCTCGGATTACAGGTGTGAGCCACAGTGTCTGGCTTTTAGGTCTTTTTGAACTCACTTATATTTGCCATTTAGATGCTAAAAAAAAAAAAAAAAAAAAAAGTTCTCCAAAAGTAGGCTGTACCAATCGTTGTAGCCCTTGTAGCACCTTCTATAAGACCACATGAAGGTCTCCAGCACCTTATGACATTTTTTGAAGCTTCTATAACTAGACCAACCCATACTAAACAGAGTCCTACTGTGCTCCATTACATAAAACTAAAATGTATTCCTGGGAGAAAGACCATTTGGCAGGATGTTAAGTGTGAAGGCACACTCTTTAAAATTGAAAGTTTCTGCATCACTTACATGGGTCAATAATTGCTTAGGACTAAAAAAGTGTGATGTCACAGATAAAATTAATGGTTGCAAGAGCAATAAATGGCTTCTATACCAAGATTCCTCTGGACATCAACATTGCCATATTCCATCAACACCAAGTCACACATTTGGGAAATTGTTTTAAAATTTAATGCCAGATGATCCTTTGACCAAAAACAAGATCAGAGCCACCCCAGGAAAAAAAAAAAAAGATATTGTATTAAAACTGTGCGTGGACTAACAGGGAAATAGGCTTTCCAGGACACTGAGAAGAAGGATACAGAGATTATCCAGGGACTTCTGGGCACTCACTCTGTTTTATCCTTTAAATAAGCATAAATCTTGCTGACACTGAGTTTAGCTAAAGAATCATTAGCCCATTTACCCTCTAGATTGTCTTTAATGTTCCAGAATATATCTAAATATTGTCTTCTAAGGGCAAACATTATCTGTGTAAATGTTTCCTCGATGGTACTGTGACATAGTCAAAAAATGAATTCCTCAGATCAAAAAAACAAAAGAAAAACCCAACTTTGCATGTTAAATGTTAATGGAAGCTTCCAAGAGATGCTAGCACAGGCAGTGGAAAGGCAGCTACCTTGTTTCCAAGAAGATTCTACATTCCTGCCTAAATAAACCAGGAGTTTAATCTAACCTAGGTGTGCATGTATGGTTTCTTCCTACAGCTGCACTGGATTCTGCAACTGTCATTTATAACATTATGTGGGTATCATGAATGAGGTTTAACACTTAAATATATGGCTACATTGAGGTGAAAGAGGGACGGCAGGAACAATGGGAGGAAACAAGTGCATTAGAAAACACATGAATATTATCATGAATTTAAGTTAAAAGGAGAGCACTGTTCTGAATAACAATGACCAACTGAACAAACACATTTACATCTGTCATAGAGTCACAAGAACAAAGAGAAGAGAGAGAAGACAACAGTAATCAATTTATGGAAGCCAGAAAACAGATGGATAGATGGTAACTGACCTAAAAGGCTCAACTCAGCTGAATTCTAAGCCAGCAGCAGGAAAACCAGAAACAATCCAGTTTGCACCTCAGAACTTTTTCCTAACAGCTTAGGAATTGGTGGCAGCTGTAGAAATGCTGGTTAAAGTAAGGCTAAAAACAGGAGATTTCACTGAAAATCTGTTTAAGAAGAATTGGGGTCCCAAAGTGCCTCCTCCACTCAAAGCAGTCGAGAATGATCCTACTTCATCCTAACAGGAGACTGAAGGTTTATTTCTTGTAGCGAATGCGGACAGCGGGTCTTTGGACTAAGGTACACCAGGCACAGTTGATTATAGAGAGGGGGACATTTGCCTATTAAATGTTGGCACAGTCAGCTTTCTCATCTCTTTCAGTTTCCCAAATGCTCATAAGCTATTGTAAAGGTCTTCATTTTGGAACCTGACCAATTGGGCAGGAGGCGGGGGTTGGGGTGGTGGGGGGGAAGAGATATTGGCATTAGGGATTTTCTAATGAAATAGATCAGGCAAATCACATTATAGTGTCTCCCACAATTGAAAAACCCTACTTATTTGTACAAAGCTGTATAATGTATTCAGACAGTCAAGGGTCATCAGATATGAGAAATATGAAACAAAGTGAACAAAACAACCAGAAAGAAAAGAAACAGGAAACAAACTTGGAGAGAGAAGAAAACTTTTAAAAGGATTACTTATATCTTCTGAGAGATAAGATATTGTATCCATGAAACTAGAACAATATGGTATGAGGAAAGAACATTCGGAATACACAAAAAGTTGAAGAGCCGTTGGCAATAATATAAAAATTCAATACAAGTTTGGAAAGCATCTCAGAAAATAGAGCAAAAAGTATAAAGAATTAAAAATGAAGGAAAAAATAAGAATCCATTCAGAAGATACTAATCTGAATAACCTGTGTTAATTAAAGTAACTAAAATCATTTGCTGAGCTATACTTATGAGTTCCTAAGCTTTACAAATTTTTTTAAGTTTTAGTTGTTTTCTGATTTATAATTTAGTTTTCTTGAAGTCATGATGAAATGTAGATAGCTTAAGAGGCAAACTATCTGTGGCCACAAACATAAGACAGAAAAACAGAAAGGAAGACATCAGCAACAAAACGATTTCCAGAATTTTCCCAAAAATTGAAAAACTTGAATTTCCAATTTGAAAGGGCTCATCACAAAGAAGGAAGATAGAGCCACATCAAGGCAGTTTTACATTGCTTAGGTCAAATAAAAGGTTTTTCTAAAGAGAAAGAGATGAAACAGCAACAGCAAAAACTCAGCTTTTATATAAAGGATAATGAATGTGGTATTTTGTTTTTCCACAGCAATGCCGGAAGCTAGAAAACAATAGAACAATGCGATCAAAATTCGAAGGAAGGCCCGGCACGGTGACTCACACCTGTAATCCCAGCACTTTGGAAGGCCAAGGCAGGTGGATCACCTGAGGTGAGGAGTTCAAGACCAGCCTGGCCAACAGAGTGAAACCCCGTCTCTACTAAAAAATTACAAAATTAGACAGGCGTGTTGGCTTATGCCTGTAATCCTAGCTACTCAGGAGGCTGAGGCAGGAGAATCGCTTGAACCCAGGAGGCAGAGGTTGCAGTGAGCCAAGAACATGCCATTGTACTCCAGCCTGGGAGACAGAGAAAGACTCTGTCTCAAAAAAAAAAAAAAAAAAAAAAATATATATATATATATATATATATATATATTTTAAGACTATATATATATATATATTGTCTTAAAAATTTTACCTCCCATGCCCTCTTTCTGGGGAAACTACTAGAGTATGTGCTCACTAAGAAAGATGGTAAACCAAGGAAGAGGAAGATATAAGGCAACAGGGGAACCAAGTCAAGAAGGTGGCAAAAAAAAAAAAAAAAATGCCCAAGATGGTGGCAAAGGGAGATTATAGGATGACAGTGTTCAACAGGCCTAGGTAGCAAGCTGTCTATATTTAATCAGATCAGAGGTTTGTTAAGAGAGATTTCTCTTTAAAAAGACAAAACTGATGGAATATCTAATGTATTCAAATTTATTGAGAGAAGGAATGAAGAAGAGTCTGGAAGCAAAAGTACATGTAAATACATAGAAAACTAAGGAAACAAAAGAAACAAGAAAAGTATTTATTCCAGGGGAAACACAGTTATGCAGTAAAGAAAAAGTAGTCATAGTGAGTAGTGAGTAGAGGTGGAGAGAGGGATATCTAGATAGATAGATAGATAGATAGATAGATAGATAGATAGATAGATAGATAGATAGATAGACAGATGATAGATAGAGAGATGACACATTTTATGTAATCGCAATCTAAATTCCACCAAGTTGTTTCATAGAAGTTGGAAACCTTATTGTAAAATTTATATGAAAATATAAAGTATCTAAAATAACCAAATGAGGCTCTCCTAGTCTGCCACCGGCCAACCTGACAGGTGCTTTGTCCTAGCTCTTTCCTGCATTTTGCTAATGGTCTCTGAGAGCACCCACCCTGGCAGCCCTCACTGGGAACTCTCTACAGACCCAGAGGAACAAAAGTGGCTCTAAACCCGGCACATGCACTTTGAATGAAATTAAAGCATTTAATATGAAGCACGGGAGCAGATAGTGCCAAATAGCAAGTAGTAGCTGGTACATATTTGGTGAGTAGGGAAGCACTTCCTTCTCTAGATGGAAGAAATTAGTCAATTTCAGTATGAAATGGAATACAATAAAGATATTAGTCAGCAAATGAGGGTCCCAGAAAAACTAAGTCAGCACCATCAAATGGTGACCTGGAACAAGAATTCCAAAAAGGAGTTCTAAATGCTAATGTGATGATGCAGGTTCTAGAGAGGATTGTTACAGCAGAGAACAACGGAGACATTCTGTTTTGAAGACCAGTGGATTTTGACTTTATTCAGTCAACTCCCTTTAAACCTCTGGCACTAAAACCACCGCTTCATGTACTTTAAGTGGAAGACCACCAGACTTTCAGGATTTAGAAAGACCTCCTTCAACCCTTCAAAATGAAGAAATCTGTGCATTTGGCAAGCTAAAAAGAGACTGCTCTTTGAGTGAAAATGTTGTTGGCCAAAATAGACGTTGATCAGGAGTGATTTCATCGTGACACCATCACCATAAGAAGCTGTCTTCCCAACATGTTACCCGAAAATAGAACTAATCTTTCCTCTGTTCATGGCATTCTGTCATTTATCCAGTCTTCTACTCGTAGGGCTTACCAGCATATCGTGGATGAGATGGGTGAAAATCGCAGACCTGTGCAGTATGGCAGGTCTGCTGCTACCACTTCTAATCTGCACCGTGACAACATCAGGTATGGCACTTCAAACATAGATACAAGTGAAGGAACTTCGGATGACATGACTGTTGCAGATGCAGCTTCGTTAAGACGACAGATAATCAAACTAAATAGACGCTTGCAACATCTAGAAGAGGAGAACAAAGAACGTGCCAAGAGAGAAATGGTCATGTATTCAATTACCATAGGATTGTGGCTGCTTAATAGCTGGCTCTGGTTTCGCCGCTAGAGGTAACTTCAGCTCTTAACATACTGCCTCAACAGCTAGAAATATAGAGAACTTGCAAACTTCTTTGTTTCTGTCTTTGCATTTTATGCCGTTACATAGTCCATGCCCTGATGATGTGTTTCTTCCAGAGAGAAGGGGGGAAGGACCTATATTGTCAGAGGAAAGGTATATTCTGTCACTCAGCTGTATTCACTTTTAACCAGTTCTGCAGTAATACCTACTTAAAATTCTCCCTTTGCATGTTTTGTAAGTAGGCTCTAGTTTGTTGGGATTTTTTAAAAAGGAATTGATTTTTTGCCTCATCAGTCTGCACAACTAACTCTTTGAATGGGAGAAAGAGTGCATAGAGAATGGATTTAGAAAAGTATCTTTAAAAGAAAAACAATGTTTTATTCTGTTTTTCAAAGACTAATAGATTAAATGATTTTGTTAATAGATGGTTTTGCACCTACATTTCAACATTAACACTTTTGAAGTCACGGTCTGGTGTCAGATTTAAGTAAATCAAACCACCTAATATTTCATGATCACCTTCATTAAGCACATGTACAGGTTAAATTAATTCATAACATTTCAGCAGTTTATCTAATATGTGTGCAATATGTGTGTTCTTATTTTCATTTCGGTCTTGCAGTTGGTTTTCCATAAAGTGCATATTTACTAAGCCCATGTGTGAATAATTTTTAAAACTACAGCATTAAGTACAAATGTAGTATATTTAATAAACTGTCAATCAAAAAATAAAACCAAATAAGGTTTGAAAAAGAAGAATAAAGTTGATGGACTTAAACTACTGACTTCAAGTCTTATTATAAAGCTTTAGTCTTTAGTAATCAAGATTGTGTGGTATTGGCATGAGGACAGACATACCTATCAATAGAGTAGAAATAGACCCATGCATATATGGTTAATTTATTTTCTTAAAAGAGAGCAATGTAATTAAGTAGGAATAGGATAGTCTTTTCAGGAAATGGTGCTAAAAAAATTAGAAATCTACATGGAAATAAAAAGAATTTCAACCCTTATTGTATATTATACACAAAAATTAATTAGAAGTGCATCATAAACCTCAAATAAAAGCTAAAATTATGAATAATCTATAAGGAAATGAAAGATTTCCTTAATAAGATATAAAAAGCATGGTACTCTTAAAAGTAAAACAATTTAAAAATGTAGTATAGATACAAAATGGAATACAATTCAGCCTTTAAAAGAGGGAAATTGTGTCATTTTCAACAATATAGATAAACCTGGAGGACATTATGTTAAATGAAATAAGCAAGGCACAGAAAGACAAATACCACATGATCTCACTTATAAGTGAAGCTAAAAGAGGTGAACTCACAGAAGTAGAAAGCAAAATGATGGTTACAAGAGGCTCAGAACGGGAGTGGATGAGAAAATGGAAGAAGCTTATCAAACTTTCAGTTAGACAGGAGGAATAAGCTTTAGTAATCTATTGTACAGAATGGTGACTATAATAAATAATAATATATTGCATATTTAAAAATAGCCACAATAGTAGATTTTAAATGTTTTCACCACAGAAAGGTAAGTATTTGAGGTGATAGGTTTGTTAATTAGCTTAATTTAATCATTCTATATTGTAAACATATACCAAAACACCACATTGAATCACATATATATAATTATTAGTCAATTAAAAATAAATTTTTTAAAAATCTAAAGAATTTTTTAAAAAGTAGATAAATTAGATGTCAAAAACTTCTCTTCTTTGAACAACATTAATATGTTTGGCTCCAAATCTCATCTCCAATTATAATCCCCATGTGTCAAGGGGGGGAACTAGTGGGAGGTGATTGGATCACGGGGGCAGTTTCCCCCAGGCTGTTCTTGTGATAGTGAGTGAGTTCTCATAAAATCTGATGCTTTAAAAGTGTTTGGCAGTTTCCCCTGTGCTCTTGCTCTCCTGCTGCCGTGTAAAATGTGCCTTGCTTCCCCTTTGCCTTCTGCCATGATAGTAAATTTCCTGCGTCCTCCGCAGCCATGTGGAACTGTGACTCAAACCTCTTTTGTTTATAAATTACCCAGTCTTGGGTAGTATCTTTATAGCAGTGTGAAAATGGACTAATACAGAGAATTGGTACTGGCAGAGTCGGGTACTGCTATAAAGATAACCTGAATATATGGAAGCAACTTTGGAGCTTGGTAACAGGCAGAGGTTGGAACAGTTTGGAGGGCTCGGAAGAAGACAGGAAGATGCGGGAAAGTTTGGAACTTCCTAGAGACTTGTTGAATGGTTTTGACCAAAATACTTATAGTGACAAGGACAATGAAGTCCAGACTGAGGTAGTCTCAGATAGAGATGAGAAACTTATTGGGAATTGAAGCAAAGGTCACTCTTGCTATGCTTTAGCAATGAGACTGGCAGCATTTTGCCCCTGCTCTAGAGATCTGTGGAACTTTTAACTTGAGAGAGATGATTTAGGGTATCTGGTGGAAGAAATTTCCAAGAAGCAAAGCATTCAATAGTTGACCTGGCTGATTCTGAAAACATTCAGTCATGTGCATTCATAAAGAGAGGGTTTGAAATTGGAACTTACATTTAAAAGGGAAGCAAAGAATAAAGGTTTGGAAAATTTGCAGCCTGACCATGTGTAGAAAAGAAAACGCATTTTCTGGGGAGGAATTCAAGCAGGCTGCAGAAATTTGCACAGGTGAAAGAAAGAGCCGAATGTTAATAGCCAAGACAATGGGGAAATTGTCTCCAGGGCATGTCAGACTAGCAGCCCCTCTCATCACAGGCCCAGAGGCCTAGAAGAGGAAAATGGCTTTGTGGGCCAGGCCCAGGGCCTCCCCGCCACCACTACCCACGCCCCGCCCCCGCCACCAGTGTGATATCTTGAGGAAGCACGGCGATCAAGGTCTCTCCGAATAAGATTACGACACAAAGCTGTTGATATAACCCTGAGGTAGGACAGTAAAGGCATATTGCTGGCCTTGCCACCCAAAGGCAAATTGCTTCTTGTGGGCCTTATGGACAGGAATGGAGAAAAGGGCATTTTCCAAGGCAATGGCTACATACCAGGTACCAGGAAATGTGTTAATTTGCTCAAGCAATGAAACCACATCTGGTACAGCAGCTGCAATTGGAGTCACCACTTGGTTAAGCTTAGAAAATCCACTGTCTTTCTCAAAGATCCATCTGTCTTCTGCACAGGCCAAATAGGAGAGTTGAATGGGAGTGTGGTGGAAATCACCAACCCTGTGTCATTCAAGTCCTTGATGGTGGCACTAATCTCCGCAATCCCTCCAGGGATGTGATATTGTTTTTGATTTACTATTTTTCTAGGTAGAGGCAGCTCTAATGACTTCCATTTGGCCTTTCCCACCATAATAGCCCTCACCCTACTATTCAGAGAGCCAGTGTGGGAATTCTGCAGCTGCACCGCTTTTGTTTATAAATTACCCAGTCTCAGGTAGTATATTTATCGCAGTGTAAAAACAGACTAATACAAATACTGTTAAGAAAAAGAATAGGCGCCAGTCGCGGTGGCTCATGCCTGTAATCCCAGCACTTTGGGAGGCCGAGGCAGGTGGTTCACGAGGTTAGGAGTTCCAGACCATCCTGGCTAACATGGTGAAACCCCGTCTCTACTAAAAATACAAAAAATTAGCCGGGCGTGGTGGCGGGCACCTGTAGTCCCAGCTACTCGGGAAGCTGAGGCAGGAGAATGGCATGAACCCAGGAGGCGGAGCTTGCAGTGAGGTGAGATCGGGCCACTGCACTCCAGCCTGGGCGACAGTGCAAGACTCCGTCTCAAAAAAAAAAAGAAAAAGAACAGGCATGCAACAGGCTGGGAGAAAATATTAGCAAAACACATGTCTAATAAAGGGTCTCTATGCAGAATATATAAAAACTCTTAAAACTGAATAAAGAGAAGACAAACATTCCATCTAAAAACGGGCAAAAGATATGAAGAGATATTTAACCAAAAAAGGCATATGAATGGCAGATAAACACATGAAAGAAAGTCAACATCTTTAGTCATTGGGGAAGTGCAATTTGAAACCACAATGAGATACTACTCATAGCCACTATTGCAGCTAAAATTAAGGACTGCCAATATCAAGGGTCAGCAAGAATGTTTGAACAAATGGCACACTCATAAATTGTAGGTGAGAACATAAAGTGGTACAATCACTTTGGAAAACAGTTTGGCAGTTTCTTATAAAATAAAAAATATACCTACCTGTGACTCATAAGTATTTTCCCAAGACAAAGGTAAATATATGACTATACAAAGATTTAATGTACATAAAAAGCTTTATTCTCAATAGTCAAAACTAAAAACAACCCAAATGTCCATTAAAAGATGAATAGATAAACAAATTGTGATGTATCCATTTAATAGCATACTACCAAGCAGTAAAAAAGAACTACTGATTCATGAAACACAGATGAATCTGATAAACATGCCAAGTGAAAGAAACCTGACTCGGCCAGGCATGGTGGCTCATGCCTATAATCCCAGGACTTTGAGAGGCCAAGGCAGGCAGATCACCTGAGGTCAGGAGTTCAAGACCAGCCTCACCAACATGGAGAAACCTTGTCTGTACTAAAAATACAAAATTAGCCAGGCGTGGTTGCACATGCCTGTAATCCCAGCTACTCAGGAGGCTGAGGCAGGAGAATCGCTTGAACTCGGGAGGCGGAGGTTGCAGTAAGCCGAGATCATGCCATTGTACTCCAGCCTGGGCAACAAGAGCAAAACTCCATCTCAAAAAAAAAAAAAAAGAAAAAAGAAAAAGAAAGAAGCCTGAATCATAAGGCTATATATATAATTCCATTTACATAAAACTCTAGAAAACGAGTTTACTATTTTTCTGGGTAGAGGCAGCTCTAATGACTTCCATTTGGCCTTTCCCACCATGATAGCCCTCACCCTACTGTTCAGAAAGCCAGTGTGGGAGTGCGTGCCTTGTGGGGGTGAGTGTGTGTCTTGTGGGGGTGGGAGGGGTGTGGGAATTGACCTAAAAGAGACATGAGGGGGATTTTTAGGATAATAAAATGTTTTATATCTTGGTTGTGATGATTGCTAATGGGTATATATTTATCAAAACTTTTTGAATTATATACTTAAAATTGGTGCATTTTAATATATGTAAATTATACCTCAATAAAGTTGTTTTTAAAAAATCAGTGCAATTCACCACATTAACTAAACAAAGGAGACAAAAACCAGATGATCATCTCAGTAAATGCAGAAAAGGCATTTGATAAAATTCACTATCTACTCATGAAAAAAAATTTAACACTCTCAAAAGAGAGGTAAACTGCCTTAAAAGGCCTATTTTTACAAAGAACCTAGGGCAAACGTCATACTTACTGGTGAAATGCTAAGTATTCCCTTTGAGACTGAGAATAAGACAAAGATGCTCTCTATGCACTCCTCTATTCAACACTGCACTATATGCCCTAGCCAGTACAATTAGTAAACAAAGATAAATAAGAAGTATAAAGATTAGAAAGGAAGAAAGAAAACCTATTCATAGATATATTTGTGTACATAGTCAAAAATCTACAGTTAACCTTAGAATTAACAAATAAGTTTAGCAAAGTTGCTGGATACGAAGTCAAAAAAACGAACTGCATTTTTATATACCAGGACAATTCATTACAAAGCGAAATTTTGAGATACCATGTATGGTAGCATCACAAAAGATCAGATACTTAGGAATGAATCTAATATATGATGTGCAAAAGCTCCACACAGAAAACTTTAAAACATTTGAGAAATTAAAGACCTAAACCAGTAGAGAGATCCCAGTATTCACATATCAGAGCACTCTATAAAGCATAAATATCAATTCTCTCCAAATTGATTAACTACGTTTGCAATTAAGATCCTAACATTTTTGGCAAAATTTACAATGGATTCTAAAATTTATAACACAAATGCAAAGAGCTAAAATATCCAAAGCAATATCAAAGAACAGCTCTAGTGGATATCAAAACTTATATAGCGACCAGGCATGGTGGCTCACACCTGTAATCCCAGCACTTTGGGAAGCCGAGGCAGGAGTATTACTTCAGGAGAGTTTGAGACCAGCCTGAGCAACATAGCAAGACCCTATCTCTACAAAAAAAAAGAAAAACTTAGCCAGGCATGATGGTGTGCACCTGTAGTCCCAGCTACTTGGGAGGCTGAGGCAGGAGGATTACTTGAGCCCAGGAGGTCAAGAATGTACTCCAGCCTAGGTGACAGAGTGAGACCCTGTCTCTAAAAACATTTTTTTAACCTATACAGCTATGGTAATAAAGACAAAGTATTATTGGTACAAGAATATTCAAATGGACCAATAGAATACATATCCCAGAAGTAGACACAGACATCTATAGGCATTTGATTTATCTGTGAAAGTTGCACAGAGCCGTGGGGAACGTCTTCAACAAATGAAGTTGAATAACTTGTAAATCCCTATACTAAAAAACAAAATTTGACGTCTAACACACCCAATTTATAAAATTCAGTTCCAGGAGAATTGTGTATTTAAATGTGAAATGTGAAAGGCAAAACAATAAAACTTTTGGAATAGGAAAAGGTTTTAACAGGACATACAAAAAATAACACTTACTAAAGAAAATATTGATTGATTAGATTACATTAAAATTAAGAATTTTTGGTCATTGAAACCATTGAGAAAATGAAAGGGAAATCATAGAGTAAAAGATATTTGCAATAAAATAACAAAAGGCTTACATCCGGAATATATGAAGAATTCTTACAAGTCAACAAATAATCTGCCTGAACATAAAAATGAACAAGAGAGTTGAAAACTTCATTAACAAGCAATACTAAGCTATAATTTTAGAATTCAGAGTGATAGTTACCTTTGGGGAGCAGGGAAAGATACTGACTGGGAGGATACATAGGAGTTGAGTTTCTGAGATACTTGGAATATTCCATTTGTTGATTTGGGTGGCAATTACACAACTCTATTTAGTGAGTTGTTTATTTATTTTACGTGCATTTCCCCATATGCATGCTATACTTCACAGTATTAAAAGTTAAAATGGAAAAAATATATCAACAGGAAAGTTACAGAAAACCTCCAAAGCTCAAATGCATACAAAAAGATGTTCATAATCATTAGCAACCAGAGAAATGCAAATTAAAACAATAAGATATCACATCTTTTAGACTGGCAGAAATAGCTTCATCATGTCGGTTATGGGCAGGGATGTACCAAGGAAACCTCATTCACTAACACTGGGAACATGGACTGATCAGGCCATTCTGTGTGTGTGTGTGTGTGTGTGTGTGTGTGTGTGTGTGTGTGTCCTATGACCCAACAACTCCATTCCTCATTATACATTCCAAATAATTTCCTACAGAGACCCATAAGGAGACATGCATTATTAGAATGTTCAGTACAATGTTATTTGTGGTGGCCAGGAATTGGTTCCCATGTGGGGTCTATCACTGGAAATGGCATAGGTGAAATGTGGTAGTTGCACTCCAAGGAGTATCATGCAGAATTAAAAATAACAGATTAGAAACAAGAATGGACCTTAAAAACGGTGCTGAATTTTAAAAGTAAGAAATGGAATGAGATACAACACAATGCCACTCGTGTAAACTAAAAATACTTGGACACCAAAACAAGGTACATTTTTCAAGAACACATAGAAACTACATGATACACATTAAATATATTTGACTATGTGTGGGGAGTAAGGGAAAATGGGAGTATAGAATGGTGATAAAATGAAATTTTTTTATGAACAAGAAAGAAAACTATGAATAGTCACAATCACACACCAAAGAAACTGATCACTGAATTTAACATCACCAGTAGCAGGACAAATCGATGTAATGTGTATCCTAATATGATGCACTTAAGGACACAACTGTACTTACGTGTTATTCTTGCCAAACATGTATAACCTGACTTTAAGCAGAAGGAATTACCAGAAACCCAAACTGAGGAACACTCTACAAAATAACTGGCCTGTACTCTTCCAAAGTGCCAAAGTCATGAAAGACAAAGGAAAGCTGAGAAACTGTTTCAGGTTAAAGGAGACTAGAGATATAAAAACTAAACGTGGGATCTTAGATTGGATCCTAAACTAGAAACAGAACAACAGAGAGACAAGTGGTGAAATCTGAACACAGTGTGTAGGTTATAGTATTATACTGATGTTAATTTTTTGATTTTGATAATTGTAGGTACATAAGATATTGTCATCTGGGGAATTGAAGGTGTGTGGATACTCTCAATTTTTTTATTATTAGATATAATTCACATATTTTGAAATTCACCCATTTAAAGTGTACAATTCAGTGATTTTTAGTATATTCACAAAGCTTTGCAACCATCACCAGAACATTAATTTCATAATATTTTCATCACCCCAAAGAGAAATGTTGTATCCATTAGCACTCATTCCCCACTCCTTCCTACCTCCAAGCCCCGGCAACTACTTATCTACTGTCTCTATAGAATTGCCTATTCTGGATATTTCATATAAATGGAAATACATAATATGTGGCTTTTTGTATCTGGCTTCATTCACTTAGCATATTTTTGAGGTTCACCCATGTTGTAGCATGAATCAGTACTTCATTCCTTTTAAGGCTGTGTAATATTGCATTGTGTGGATATAACACATTTTATCATTCATCTGTTGATGGACATTTCCGCCTTACAGTTACTGTGAATAAGAATAGTGCTACTATAAACATGCATGCACATGTTTTTGAGTACCTGTTTTCAATTCTTTTGGGTATACACACAGGAGTGAAATTTCTTCATCATATGGTAATGCTATTTAAGTATTTGAGGAACTGCCAAACTTTTCCAAAGCAGCTGTACCATTTTAAACTCCCACCAGCGCTGCCTTCATATTATTTTTGCAACTATGTTGAAGTTTGAAATTATTTCAAAATGAAAAGTTTTTTAAAAAAGAATATAGTCAGGTTGTTGTGCCTCTTCTAGTAAGAGCCAACAAACCAATGTCCATTGCTTCAGGGTCTTACAGAATGAGAGAAAAAAAGCTGAGAAAAAGTGAGAAAACAAGCCCCTGGTTGTTTGCACCTTTCCATCTTGTTTTCATGCTTAACACTTTGACATCAAATGTGCAGGTTTCTTCCCCCACACCAACCAATTCTCTGACACTAGCTGAGTGCCCTACAATTTAATTCTGGCAACGTCTAACTGGAATTAGTGTCAGATGGTGCAAGTTAAGGACTCACAAGACTGCCCCCACTTCAAATGTCAATTCCAAGTTCTGAACCACTTGTATTTCTGACTGGCTATTAATCAGGAGTTCCCACTGCTCCCTCTTTGTGTTAGATAATTTGCAAGAACAGCGCACAGAACTCAGAAAAAATGTTTACTTAATATTAATGGTTTATTATAACGGGTACAAGTCAGGAACAGCCAAATGGAAAAGATATATAGGGCAAAGTATGTGGGAAAGGATGAGGGGCTTCCATGCAGCCTCCTGGAATGCCATCCCCTTAATATCTCCATGTGTTCACCAACCCAGAAGCTATCAGAACTCTGTAATTCTGGGGGTTATATGGAAATTTTATTACATACACAATTGATTACATCATTGGCCATTGGTAACTGCTGTGATCTGATTGCATCCCCCCAAATTTGTATATTGAAACTTAATCTCCAATGTAATAACATTAAGAGGTGGGGTTTTAGGCAGTGATTAAGTCATAATGGCAGAGTCCTCATGGATGGGATTATGGCTCTTATAAAAGCACTTGAGGGAGTGGGGTCTTCTCTTCTGCTCTTCTGCCATGTAAGGATAGTTCATCTCTTTTGCTCTTCCACCTTCCATCATGTTAGGACACAGCAAGAAGGTCCTCACCAGACACCAAATGTTGGTGCCTTGATCTTGGACTTCCCAACCTCAAGAACTGTGAGAAAAATAAATTTCTGTTCTTTATGAATGACCCAGTCTCAGGCACTTTTATATAGCAGGACAAATGGACTAAAACAGAAACTAGTACTAGAAAATTGGGGTGTTGCTATAACAAATATCTAAAAATGTGGACACAGCTTTGGAACTGGATAGTGGATAGAGGCTGGAAGATTTTGAAAGGTGCAGGCTAGAAAAAGCATACATTGCCATGAACAGAGCATTAAGGATGATTCTGGTGAGGGCTCAGAAGAGGAAAGCTGTAGAGAGATGCTTTTTTTGAGAGTACCTAAGTTATCATGATCAGAATGCTGACAGATATATGCATAGTAAAGGCCATCCTGAGGAAGTATTATATAGAAATGAGGAGTGTCTTATTGGAAACCAGAGGAAAAGTCATCCTTGTTGCAAAATGGCAAAGAACGTGGCAGAATTTTGCCCACCTCCTAGAACTTTATGGAAGGCAGAATTTAAGAGTGATGAACTAGGATATTTGGCAGAAGAAATCTTTGAGCAAGGTGTTCAGGGTACTGCATGGCTTCTCTTAACTGCTTACAGTAAAATGCAAGAGAGAAATATAGTGAAGATGGAATTTAAACTCAGAGGAGTGGCCAGGCATGGTGGCTCATGCCTGTAATTCCAGCACTTTGTGAGGCCAAGGGTGGGTGGATCTATTGAGCTCAGGAGTTCGAGACCAGCCTGGGCAACATGGTGAAACCCTGTCTCTACCAAAAATACAAAAAATTAGCCAGGTGTGGTGGCACATGCCTGTACTCCCAGCTACTCGGGAAGCTGAGGTGGGAGGATCACTTAAGCCTGGGTGGTCAAGGCTGCAGAGGGCTAAAATCGCACCACTGCACTCCAGCCTGGGCAACAGAGCAAGAACCTGTCTCAAATAATAATAAATAATAAAATCAAAGGGGAAGCAGAATTTAAAGATTTGGAACATTCTCAGCCTGGCCAAGTGCAAAAGCATTTGGAAGAAAACACCAGGGGTGTGAAGAAGTGACCATTTGCAAGGAGATTAGTACGGATAAAGTCATATACTGTTCATCAAGACAATGAAAAGTGACCCTGAACATGGTGAAACCCCATCTCTACTAAAAATACAAAAATTAGCTGGGTGGTGGTGCACACCTGTAATCCCAGCTGCTGGAGAGGGTGAGGTGGAAGAACCACTTGAACCTGGGAGGTGGAGGTTGCAGTGAGCTGAGATCGTCCCGCTGCACTCCAGCCTGGGTGACAGAGTGAGACTTTGTCTCAAAACAAAACAAAACCAAAAACACCCTGAAGGCATATCAGAGACTATTGGTGCTGCCTTTCTCATGACAAGCCCAGAGTGCCAAGGCCTGGGGCACATAACTAAAACTAGGGGCTTAGGGTAACCAAAGAACCTCTGCGTTCACTGCCCAGTGATGCCTCATCTCTGCTCCATTTACTCCAGTGTAGCACTCCTCACCCACCTCAGCTGTGGTTATGCCTAGGTGTGGCTAGTGCCCCCAGTGTCCACATTATAACTCTGCAGACACACAGAGCGCAAGAGCTGTGGAGGCATGACTAATTCCACGTAGGTTTCAATGGATGACTTGGAGAGCCTCAGGACCAACACAGAGAACTGAGACAGGGATAGTGCCACCAGACTCCCCAGTGGGACAATGCCCAGTGTAGCCATAAGACTGGGACTGCCTCTGAGACTCCAGTACTGCAGAGCCACTGGAGTGTGATCCTAGCCTGGGAGAGCTGCAGACACCCAACTCCAACTTGCGAGGTGCTGTATGGAATACGCCCAACAAAACCATGGGGCTGAGGCCCCCTATGGCCTTGGGGGCTTAACCTCCATTCTAGTGTGTCTAGGTTATTCTCAAGCCTTAAGATTTAATGTTGTTTACCTTGTTGGTTTTAGCACTTACTTAGGACCTGTTATTCCTTCTTTCTTTCCTATTGCTTTGTTTTGGAATGGAAATGTCTATCCTATGGTTGTTCCACCATTGTATTTTGGAAGTATATAACTTGTTTGACCTTATAGGTTCACAGCACAAAAGCAATTTGTCTCAGAATGAACCTTACCTTCAGTCTCACTCATATCTGATTTACATGAGATTCTAGACTTTTGAGTTGATGCTGGAACAAGTTAAGATCTTTGGGGCTACTGAGATGGAATGAATATATTTCATACGTAAGAACATAAATTTGGGGGGCCAGGAGCCAGACACTATGGTCTGAATGTGTCCTCCAAAGTTCATATGTTGAACCTTAGTCATCAGTGTGATAGTATTAAGAGGTACAGGCTTTAAGAGGTGATTAGGTTACAAGGGAAGAGGCCTCACTGATGGGATTAGGGCTCTTTAAAAGGGGCTTGACGGAGTGTGTTCTTTCTCTTCTCCTATGTGAAGACACAGCATTCATCTTCTTTTTGCCCGTTCATCATCATATGAAGAAGCAGTAAGAAGGCCCTCACCCAACACTGAGTGCCAAGGCCTTGGCCTTGGACTTCCCAGCTTCTAGGACTGTAAGAAAATAAATTACTGTTCATTATAAATTACCCAGTCTCGGGTACTTTGTTATACCAGCATGAATGGACTAAGACAGTGTAAGACAGTGATCAACTCAGTTGTCAGAGGTCAGGGGTGGGATTGAATGTTGAAAGCTCCAACCCTCTAATCATACCTTGGTCTTTCTGACAACCAGCCTTCATCCTGAAGCTAACTTGCCACTACCTCTACTCCCGGCTAAGCCAAGTCATCTCATTATCTTGTTAGCATACAGAAAGACACTCATCACTCCAGAGAGTCCAAGGATCTTAGAAGCTCTTGTGTCAGGAACAGGGGCCTAAGACCAAATATTTTAACAAAAGATGCTATCACCTCTATTAGTTAGAAAATTATGACAGTTTTAGGAGCTCTGTTCCAGGAACTGAGGGTGAAGACCAAATATGTCTTTTTCTTATTATATTATCACAACATTCAATCTTGCTTTGAGGATCAACCCAATACTTGTACCTGAGAGGGAAATGTAAACTTATCAATGGAATTAGGGAGTTCTTCACACCTGGCACCACTGTCAACACCTTCTCATTTAATGATAGGCAAAGGGACTCAAAGAACATCAGAAGTAGGGAGTGGAGGACTGGGCATGGTGGTTCAAGCCTGTAATCCCAGCACTTTTGGAGGCTGAGGCGAGAGGATCACTTGAGCCCAAGAGTTCTGTACCAGTGCACTCCAGCCTGAATGACAGAATGAGAACTCATCTCTTTAAAAAAAAAAAAAAAAAAAAAAAAAGTATGAGTGGACATGGGAGAAGAGAAACTGTCCCTTTGGTAATTATGATTTATTAAACATAACCATGTTGCACAGAGCCACTTATTTCTCTTCAAAGCCTGTCAAACATCTCAAAGGGAATTACTTTCTCTTCCCGGGTCACAAAAGCCAGTGGCTCAGGTACAGAATAGATAATAGAACTGATTGGTGAGTAGGAAGCCAAAAGACACACACAGAGAACAGTACAATCTTTTAAAAGCTCCAAGTCATTAGCTTTATTTTTACTGAATTCAGCATGGGATGACAAAAATGCATTATATCACTACCATCCATTATTACATGTAGACATTTATCCTTGTATTCTTTATATGTCCATTTTCTACATTAAATCTGTTAATCAATACTAATTTAAATTACATGATTTCCTACTAAAAATATGCAGTTCATATAAGCAAGGGCAAATAAATCCTCCTTAAAACATTTTATTCCTTTATAATTGAGAACTTAACAGTCTTAATGGCTAGTTCTTAAAAAATGTTTATAGGATTAAGTTTATTTAAGAGAGCAGACAAACAAAACATATTGTAAAACTAGTATTTTCCAGAAGCAATTTCCATTCTCTTCCTTTCTTCCTGCAAACTGGTGTTTTATCTTTACGGGTTCTCTGTCATTCCATAAGAAAGCTGAACAGTGGTTAAAACATCCAGTTTGCTTGAATTCCTGAGTGATTCAGATTCCAGTGAGATTGAGGGTCATTCTTAACAGTTACAAGGCTGGTGTGGTAAAGGGAGAACAAAAATAAACTGGGTTTCTGCAGGTAAGTGAGAAGACAAAATGAAGAGGAATAAGGTTGTAAGGCAGTATGATTAGGCTTGTGGGTGCTATGCCTTCTGATAATAATTATGAACAGAAATAGAAGCCAAAAAGTAAACAACATGTAAGTTGTCAATCTTTGACAGTTGAGGCAGGGAGAAGGAAGGAAGGATGACATTACACCTTATCTCTGGTTTACTAGGCTGGTGTGTGAGACCATTTGGGTGAAATCGTATTGAAATCATTCATTGCTGAGGTGATCAGCTTTCTTGCGGTCCTTTCTCTGCACTCTATTCAATGATAAACTCCACTGGTTTATACCTCCTGGAAAACAGTTATTCAGAAACATTATAGGGGTAGCATCGGTGAGACAGCCAATGGAGAACATGTTTCCAGGTAGCCTGAAACCCAGCAGACAATGTAGCTGTTGCCTAACGAACACAGAAATCTACATTGTATGCCAGGTTCATGCCCCAGACCTGGATGTTCAGCTTGCAAGTAATTCTCACGTACTATTTCAACACAACTGCCTACTGCATTCAAGATTTCAAAATTGGCATTTGTCTTTTCTACCACAAGGAAAAGAAAACCAACAGTCAGACATGCTGGGACTTACCTACTACCAACAAAATTTCCTTAAACCATCATATCATCAAGTTGTCATCATTTAATCATGACATCATGTTGAAAATGCCATCTAAAAGTCAAGAGATGAAAAAGCTGGATGGAAGGAAGATCGGATAGATAAACTGGTAGGTACGTGGGCAGGTGGGTGGATGGATGGATGGATGGGTGGATGGATAAATGGGTGGATGGGTAGGCGTAGATAGGTAGGTAGGTAGATAGATGAATAGATTGATCTATCTAAATGATACCTTTCATAGGGGGGAAAGAGAAAAAAAGAGGTAAAACAAAAACAGGTAAGAGGTAAAACATGGATAAATATCCAGATTCCTCCCCCTCGTAGTATTGAAAGCAAATAGACCTCATCATTCATAAAACCTTGAAGGTTCCCAAGCCCCAGCTGATAATGTTGGACTTAACACCCTAGAACTTGACTCTCTCCTCTCTCTCTGTCTCTCTCTCTCTCTTTGTGTGTGTATGAGTGTGTGTGTGTGTGTGTGTGTGTGTGTGTAATTCAAGGTAAAGTTTTCATTATTAAAGACTGCCCAATAATCTCTCTCAGGGCACTGAAGCAGAAGCTAGAAGATGCCATCAGAGACCCAGTAGCCAGATGTAGCTGCTGATTACGAAAGACAGGATCTACACTGGCTACTGAGCCATTGAGGGTACCTACACCTTCCAGCAGCTGGGTGATCCTTTGCCTTCTCGGGAGGGGCTCTGTGGAAGAAAAAAGAAGATATCAGATTTCAATTGCACATTTTCTTTGGATCATGAATTGACATTTTGACAATATTCCCATGTACGTAATTTTAAACAACCTCTGGATTTATTTACTTATCCAACAGATACTGACTGAGTGACATTAAATAAAGTGCCACATATTTTCTTAGGTGCTGGAGATACAGCAGCAAACAAAAAAAGTGGAAAATCTCTATACTTCTACAGCATACATGATTCCTTGTGACAAAATCTACAATCAATTATTTGGTATGTTTTGCAGTAAAATGGAAATATACACAAGAGAAAAACAAACAAGCAAACAAAAAACCAATCTACGATTTTATTGTGGCTTGGAGCATTTTTGTTGCTTCCTGTCACTTTAACTTGGGTAATCTAACAATGATGCACATATGTAAAGTAAATTGCAGTTAAAAAATTCTTTCCTGTTACGAACTGAGGATAATACAGTTATTTTACCAAATATCTCAAACACCAAAGAAAATTACAGAAAATGCATATTATAACAAATATTCAAAGCAGGTGCTCACTACTATGTCAGTTCCAAGCTTTCCTCCCATGATACAATGCAGGTAACAAAGTAAGTCACAGGATTGGTGTTCTCTTTACTATTCATTTATCCACCCCAGAAATACTTACTGAGTACCTTCAATAAGTACCTTTCAGTACCTTACTGAAATACTTCTGCGTACTTTATTCCAGGCACTGGGAATGCAACACTGAACAAAATCCTTGCACTCACGGAAGTTTAAGTCTAAGATTTAAGGAAAGGGTAGAAAAAGACTGAAAAAAACCTCCATAGATATGGATGGTCATTTCATAGAGTAATGAAACAGTTAAGAGGAATGCTATTTTCGATTAGGTGGCTAGGAAAAGCCTCACTGAGGGCCTGGCATTTGAGTGGATTCCTGAAGTAGGAGGAGAAGAATCATGTACATACCTGGGGTAGGAAAGGACACCACAGGGAGAGGCAAGAGTCAGAACAAAAAGCACTGAAACAGGAAAAAGCCTGGTATCTTGGACAAGGTGTTCTTTTATTAGCACATGACCACATGGCCAATTATTGTTTCCTACTTTTAGGATTATTCTAGAAGGTAAATGACTATGCAACTTTTCTCCAAGTACACGTCTTAGAATCCTTTACTATGAATTTAAAATGCTTCAGCTATCACTTAGAAAAGATTTAATAAAGCTACTGTCAATTGGAAACTAGTACCATTTGATCGGACATGTAGCTATACCACAGTATGACACACACATATTTATCACCAAGAGAAAAGTGGCTTTTTAAAAATGTGTTAGCTATAAGAAAAGATAACCAGCTTTCTGGGAGCTCTAAATATATACATATCTAGGGAATGATTTAACTATTTAATCACAGATGTCTAATTTTAAGAGGCAACTCACTTGCCAAATTATAATAATAGTGCTTCACCAGTGTGGTTAGCTCTTGGTGGGGGAGGATAAGGGTGGAATTTACAAGGTGAAGCAGGGGTTTTTTTGATTGCTTGCTTTTTTTTCTCTTTAAATAAGTTAAGGCCAATCCCATCTATGAAGTATATTTTGGCACTGCCTACAAACCAGAGCATACATACTGAAGTGGGGGAAAAGACCGTTTACATAGGTTTGGCTAAGTCTTACCCTCAATGTAAAATAAAGCATTTGTAGAACACACAAACTTACATTTCATAAACCACTAACACTAACTGTTCATAACTCTACTTTTATGAATAAGACTAACAATTAAATTGAGGCAAGGGTTTAGTGTGGTCACTTTCAATGCCAAAATACAAAAGATTATCTTTTATAAATCTTTACATTTAGATGAGAAAAGGTAAATTTTTAATTCTCATCTATTCTCCACATCCTAGTACTAAAGTTAAGGTGGTCTTTTGCCCCTTGTTTTAAATTTAATCTAGGTAATACAAATAGGAAAATCTGTAAATAAAATTTTATTAAAGGTTATTCTGTAAATTAGTGTCAACCACTAAACAATACTATACAGTTTTTAAGTTTATTAAAAACACAAAGAATAGAATATGTAGAATATATAACACCATAGAATATTAACCAATAATGCATTTTCAGTTTAGAAATAAAAGGAAAAGAAAAGAAATAGGTTCAAACTAGAAATGTTGAGTTATATAATTCTGTTATCTAACAATTAAGATGACAACTAAGCCCCAAGGGTGAGTGATAGGACTGTAACCAAGGTACTTCTGCTCAAGTCCTAGTCACACTGCAAACAAACAAAACAAAAATAATAATAAACAAAAACTCCCATACATTCTGGCTAAAGACCATTTATTTGAGGTATGAGAAAGAGTTTAAAGGGAGGGAAAGACTATTAAAAGTTAAGCCTGCCACCTGCTGTTGGAAGGCCTGCTTTGAACTGGGATAAAGACCATTTCTTGAAATGTTAACCTAGAATTTGAAGAGCTTACACTCCACACAGTTAGAACAGGGGCAACCTATACACCAAACCAAGAAGTAAAGAAACCCATTGATGTTTAAAGCTACACTGAGAGAGATAAAAGTCACATTCGCATCAAAGTTCTACTGGAAATGAAAGAAATGCTGCTTCGTGCGTCATTCTACTGAAGGAAGAGTAGGATTACTCTGTCTTTTAAACTGATTACCTGGACAATTCTATTTTGCCCCCAAAAAGCATCTCTGACTTTAGAAATTATCATTTTTAGAAAGAAATTTTGACCCTAGGGACTATATGTGGAAGTAAATGAAGAGAGATGAACAATTTCACAGCATTGCCAGAATGCTAACTTTACCAAGTCGAAATTGTCTAATTCACTGTTTTTAACACAAATGTGAAAGAATCTATGCTTCTTTGAGTAAAAGAACTTCCAGATGCTTTCCAGTTCCATGATTTTCTATAACCTCACAAAGTCTGGCCCCACATGTCCCCCCAAACCCCATCCATGATATTTCACATATTTTTGTTCATGCACCAGTAGTTTTCTGTAACTAAATAGGAATAGAGTCAAATTCTATCATAATCATGTTTAGGGATTTGACAGATCATAAGCCAGTCCACTATTCTAATGAAGTCAGAGTTTACTTTAGAAGTGAACAAAAACTGCCACCCACAGTGTATATCTCATGTTAAGTGATTCTTAACATATACACAAACACAGACACAAAACCAAAGGGATACAATGAAACTTTGAGAGATGTTGAATACATCCATTACCTTGATTATGGTGATGGTATCATAGGTGTTTGCATATATCCAAACTCATGAAATTATCCACATGAAATATGTGCAGTTCTTTATCAATCATACTTCAATAAAGCTGTTTTTTTTAAAAAAAAACTGCCTCCCACACCGTTAAGAACAAAAAGTCCAATTAACTCTAACTGTAGGCCAGGGAAGAAATGCACCCATGTATACACAGTGCGCCACAGGGTGAAATTATGCTAGAGGAGAAATCAGCCTTTTAAATACAGGTGTCTAATTAAAGTATGTTCTTATGAACTTGGATTCCTTCTGTGTTATGTTATGTTAGAGCAACTGAGCCAGGGTATCACCATAACCGGGCACGTGGTTGAAACCCGTCCAGCTCTTGCATACCTGAGATCCTGTGACTACACTGACCAAAAACATTTATACCAGCTGATGGTCACTTGATTCTCACATCTCTCTATTTAGTAAATTGCTCCGCAAGCCAACTTGAAGACTGAGGTGAACATTCTCTGGGACGTTCCTGCTGAAGACATTTTTTTAAAAGACATTGCCCCTGCCAGATAATTCTAGTCTGAACAGGCCTGAGAAGGGACTGGTTGGCACAAGATCCTAAAACAAGCTTCTAAAGGTGAAACCACTCAGAGCCCATAAAGACAGACTCAGACTAGTTTTTTAAAAACTAATATTTAACAATTAGGTGCATGCCTTTAATCCTTCTCAACGAAAAACAACATTTTTTAAACAATCAATAGATGAAAACATGAAGCATTTTACTCATTGCAAACACTCAGAGGAAAAGGATAGTTTTAACCTAAGTAACAAACAGTCTTTTTATGGACAAGTTTCAGAAATTGATTGCCCTAAATCCATGTACATATATATCTCTCTTTGTCCCTCTCCCCACACTCTGGAAGAAATCCCTAAGGCATTCTCTACATACAATGTCGGCAGTGTGCAACGATGGTGAGGAATTCTTGTCGTTTTTAAATAAAAGAAAGAGGAAAATAATTTGCATTCCATCAATGATAAGTAAAAATAAAAGAAGGACGTCAAAATAAAGTAACTTCTCTGAGCTTGTGAACAGTAGAAAAACCAGTCAGTTCTCTCAAGAATTCATGACTTAGAGACTTATTTAGTGACAATTAACCCATTACTACTCTATACTATTACCGAGGCCTTTCTGTGGATTTGGTCTCATTTTTAAGCCTTGTGCTATTTTCTGAAGGCATCAACATCACACATGTCTACCATTGCAATCTCCATTTATAATCAGATCTCTACCAAGCCTCTGCTTTTGGCACTGTACAGAACTTCTTTTGTCATACAATGTTCTTATGGTACAAAATTCTCTGTGTCGTCTTCCTTGAATCTTCCCATCAAGTTTCCCTCTCTTCAGATGGACTGATGGAGGAGCAAAATTTGGCTTCTGAACACTGCCTGACAAGCACTTCCCTCCCTGCAAGGCCCAGCTCTCTTATAGGATGCTAAGGGACCTTCCTGGATTCCTCTGGAAAGTTAGCTGCATACTACTGGGGGCTGGTTCCCAGATCACTGAGTCTGTGGTCTCAGCCAGAAACACAAGACACGTTGCTCTTCAATTTGTTTAGAAATGTGTCTCCCTGTGAGAATATGTGCTCTTTGAGGGTAAGAATCAGTACCATAATTTTGAGATTCCCCAGGTACCAGCATAGTACACTAGATCATAGTCACCTTTTAGTAAATATTTGTCAAATAAAGAAATGTGAGTGAATAGACAGTAAAATGCCTGACACCTATACTGATACATTTCAAAAAACAACAAAACACACACACACACACACACACACACACAGTGGAAGACTATCTCCATTCAGGGAAACTCTTGTATTTCTTCATCCTTTAAACATTTCTTGCTTTCTCTCTTAGTTTTATGGTAGCTTTCTGTAAGATTTGCGGGTGCTTATAAGATCATGCTATTTGTAAAAGAGTGTATGTTCCTTTTAACAGAAGTATGGACTAGTGAAAGCACTGTCTTAGAGTGTGTTTGTGTACCATCACAGGTTTGTAGCACAGAAGGGTCCTCAGGGAAATAAAATCTACTCCAGTAAAATGATAAAACTAAGACAAATGAACAGGTAATGAGGGAAGACCAGAAAGAGAACATCCATATATACAGTTTCTTTTGCTTATGATGGTTATCAGAAGCTCAACCACATTAGGTATCAATTATTATGAGTTCTATGACAGTATGTGGACTTTTAAAATTAAGTGGCTTATATAAATAGCTCACACCACAATGGAAGAGAATGGAAGATAGTTAGCAGAAGAAGTGTGAAGATTCGGAAAGACTAATAAAAATGATTTTTAAATGATGAAGGGCTAAATGTATTTCCCGCAGATGCTATTTGATGACCGACCTATCAGGTACAAAACACACACACACACACACACACACACACACACACACACATACTTCAGCAAAGAGGAACAGGATGAAAACATGGATTCTACTTGTGTAACAAAGAGAAAATGGAAACGCTAATTAAGATTTTTAAAGAAAGAATGTTCTAAAATGTGTTAAACGAAGGGAAAGAGGGGAAATAGATATTTTAAAACTACGAAGAAAGACTACAGTATAAAGACCTAACCTACAAGTCCAGTATTTGCTCCCAGAGTGGCTGCCACATAGTGGACGTGTGATCAGTTCTTCAACAGGTTGTAAGGAAACCTCAACTGTTTTGGAGGAAATAACTCAGTACACCCCAAGGACCATGCAAAGCCTTGATAATAGCACAACAGCATCCTTCTACCCCCTTCTTCTCTCCTTATTGGTTGATGCTGGACTGTATTTGTGCTGACAGTGGAAGGTTTTTTGACAATGTATGGACAGTTCTATAGAGCAAAATATAAGTATCTAGAAAAACACCATCAATATAATTAAAAATCAGATTCAAAATTAGGATTCAAAACACTAACAAAGAGGAAAATGGCAAAATATCAAGCACTCAGCTTACAATTGGAGATGGTCTACAACATGACAGTCTGGAATGTAAAAAGGAAGCAGGATATTGAAGAGGGAGCACCACCGCAAGTGAGAAAAGAGCCAGGGAGAGAGACGTCAGTCAATACATCAGAAGAGAAAATGGACATAGGGAAGCCCAACGCCCAGATACTCATCAATGAGGCAAGAGCTTCATGGGCGCCCACTATTAACTAGGTAGAATAAGAAGTTTACCAGGTAGGGAAAACCAGAAGGTGGGGAAGGGAAGGAGGCTGAGGAGTAACTCTTGGAGGTTTAAAAAAAATGTTAGAAAAGGTGAGCATCCGGAGTCCATGACAAAGCGAAGATTATTCATAGGCCTGGGCAAAGTCAAGAGATGAAGGAAGGAAGTCTTTCTTCCTGTGCGGGGTGGGGAGAGCAGCAACAGCAAACTTTATCACTAGGTTGAAAGGGGAAATAACAGAAACAAAACTGCTGTTTGTATTGATGGCAGTCACACAGGGGAAATCTGGTTCCTCTTTCTATGAGTGAAGAAAGAGGTCAGGGGAGGTACTTGGCACTAAAGGATGATATAACCTTGAAAGGACTGGCTCAGGGAGGACAAGAGAATGGTGTGTGTGTGTGTGTGTGTGTGAAGGGGACACCTGGTGGAGTGTGAATGGCAATATGCTATGGGAGTCGTTTTCACTCAAAAAGGAATAGCAAAACCCTCTCATACAGAGAAAATGACAGGGCGCAAGGAGCTCAGAAATGAAGAGGAGCCTTCCACTTCTAACAAGAACACACTAGATGTAAATTGGCAATGCTGAAAGAGCAGTGAGTCCCAGAGCCAGAAGGAACTTTCCTAAGGTATCCAGCCCATGGATAGCCTAAATGTCCCACGTAGATGTGACAAGCCAGGAATGATCCCAATTTACCTAGCTCCAGAATTGCCTGATCTTCTTCCTGACTCAATGCCCCTAACCTCACATTCATCCCCTTGCTTCCCATTTCTAGCTAGTAGGTAACAGCACTGAGCCCGTTGAAATTTCTCACAGACAGTCTCTATTCATTCTGACATTATCTCTCCAGTAAGTCCTACTCTGGTTATCAAACTTTCTGTAGTCTGGAGAACAAACAAATCCCTAATACGGTCATTCTTTTTATGCTGAGAGATCAAACTCATCCTATTACTGGGATCAGTAATAGTAAATGCAACCCTGACACCGACAGGAGAGAGTCGTCAGGTACATTACCACTTTTCTTCACAGCTGCCCCTATGAATGCCATGAAGGACCACGGAATCAGGGATGGAATAAATTCGAGGATTTGATGAAAAACAAAACAAAAAAATAGGGCTCCCTTTGATTGTCATCCTTAGACAAAATTTTATACTCTTTGCACTCCCATATGATTATATCCCCTGATTTTCTAAGATTAAAATCCATTAGAGTTAGAAATTGGAACTCTCAAGCCGAAGTCAAGAAAACATCATGTCTGGTTTTAGAGGTGCCAGAATGATACAATGGACTTTGGAGACTTCGGGGAAAGGGTGGGAGGCGGGTGAGGGATAAAATACTACAAATTGGGGCCGGGTGTGGTGGCTCATGCCTGTAATCCCAGCACTTTGGGAGGACAAGGTGGGCGGATCACAAGGTCAGGAGATCGAGACCATCCTGGTTAACACGGTGAAACCCCGTCTCTACTAAAAATACAAAAAATTAGCCGAGTGTGGTGGCGGGTGCCTGTAGTCCCAGCTACTCAGGAGGCTGAGGCAGGAGAATGGCATGAACCCGGGAGGCGGAGCTTGCAGTGAGCCGAGATTGCACCAGTGCACTCGTGCCTGGGTGACAGAGTGAGACTTGTCTCAAAAAAAAAACACTAAAAATTGGGTACAGTGTATACTGCTCGGGTGATGGGTACACCCAAATCTCACAAATCACCACTGAAAAACTTACTCATGTAACCAAACACCACCTGTTCCCCCAAAATCAACAGAAATTTTAAAAAATTTAATTTAATTTAAAAGAAATCAATATATGAAAAAAGAAAAAAAAAAAAAAAGAAGTGCCAGTCGGGACAGAGAACTCTCAGGAAAATTGCTCATTTTGCCAATACATCAAATAGTTATTTAAAAAAAAAAACAAAACTTTTCCAAAGTGTGTTAGAGGGCTAGTGAAGAGAGAAGGCCATCGAAAATGATGAAGAATAAGGAGGAGAGATGTGCAGGCAACACAACCAAGGAGAAAAGGAGGATGCCAGACATGGGTCAATCTTGTTAGCTAAGTAAATCTCAATGGCATCTGCCTCTAAGCTCTGTTTGGTGAGTCTCTGGGACCCAACTAATGATGGTTTAGTGTCCTTTAAAGAAGAATTTAAAATAATCCAGTACATAGGATTTCTTATTGTGCAACTTTCCAATTCTGAAGGAAGCTATAGGGCAACTAATGTAACTAAACTGCTACGTCTCCCTGTTGGGTTTGCAAAGCCACTCAGTACTGTGTCATCAGTAACCCAGGAACAAAGAGGGCAGTCACACAGTAACATCAACACCCACTGGGTACACAGAGTTGCCCACTTTTCATGACTCTTCCACGTGTAAGCGTCACAAACTTGGGAAGCTGGTGGCTGTGTTATTACCCATTTAGAAACGGGGAAACAGAGGATTAGAGGGAATTATCATCTTGAACATCTCATATTTTTAAAAAGGAACTCTCATAACTACCTGACAAATTGGTGAGTGAAGAGTCTTAGCCAAACACTCAATGACAATAGTTTGAGGAAGAAGCAAAGTGTAGTAGTTAGAATGGTGATTTCTGAGCAAGAAGATGGGGGCTCTGTATTCCTGGCCAAGTAGCTTGGCTTCTCTGGGTCTCAGTTTGCTGCCAAAGCAAACGAGGATAATACTGACCCTACCTGTAATAGGACCATTGAAAGGATTTCACAGGATGAGGTTTATGAAAATACTTTATAGTTAATAATTCTACATCATATACCTGAAATTTGCTAAGAGAGAAAATCTTAAAACTTTCTCACCACAAAAGATAACTATGTGAGGTGATACATATGCTAATTAGCTTGACTGTGGTAATCCTTTCACAATGTATACATATACCAAAACATCATATTGCACACTGTGAATATATACAATTTATTTGTCAATTATACCTCAATACAGCTGGAAATACATAAATTTTCATGCACTGTGTAAATATGAGAGATTTATTTCTCCAACAATGATAGAATCTGAAAGTGGGGATTTTCATGTCTTATCTTTGCAATCTGAACACAGGAACTTTGGATGTCTTAGCCACATTGCACGGTAGACTGCTACAGTAAGTTTGTTTAAGTGCTAATGCTTAGAAGTCGGGCAGGCAGCTGGAACCACCATGCTGGAAAAGATACTTCCTGAACCACTTGTTCAAATGCTTTGTAAACAAAAGGGACTAAAGAGATCCCATTTATTATGTTCACTGTTTAACTTTGGTTTCTCATCTGTACTAGAAGGTCGTATTTCTGTCCTCAAACCATTAAAACTCTATCAGGTTCCCCCCTCCCCCCAAGAAATGCTGATTTTGCCAAATAAGGGCATTTTAAAGCCTTCCATCTACTATAACAATGATTTCTTATTTTAAGTTTTTTTTAAGAATTAAGGAATAACTGACATACGATAAACTGCACATATTCAAATTGTACAATTTGGTAAGTTTTGACATATATACACCCATGAAACCAACAATACAAGACAGAAATTATCCACCAGCCCGGAAGTTTTCTCGGGCCTTTTTGTAACCCCTTTCTTGCCACCCCCATCTCCCCTACCCCAGGTAACCACTGATCTGCTTTCACATTTTCCAGAATTCTGTATACATGGAATCATATGATATGACTCTCATGGGTTAGGGTCATCCATGTTATTGAAGGTATCAATAGTTCATTCCTTCTTATTATTGAGTAGTATCCATCATACAGATACACCACAATTTGTTTATGCATTTACCTGTTGATAGACATTAGGATTGTTTCCAGCTTTTAGCTATTACTAATAAAACTACTATGCATATTCATGTACGAGTCTTCAGGTGAGCACATGCTTTCTTTTCTCTGGGAGTGAAACAGCTGAATCATATGACAGGTGTATGTTTGACATGTTTGTATCATTTTACATGAGAGTTCTAAATCCTACACATCCTTACCAACAGTTGGCATGGCTGGCTTCTTAAATTTTAGCCATTCAGATAGGTGTGTAGCAGTACCTCACTGTGGTTTTGACTTCTGTTTCACTAATGACATTGAAAAGATTTTTTCTTGTGCTTATCTGCCATTTGCGTATCTTCTGTGGTGAAGTGTCTGTTCAAATCGTTTACCCATTTTTAAATTTTGTTTTCTTATTATTGAAAATGCCATCAGTTTTAATGAGTGGAGCAAGACTGGTAACTGAGAACTGCAACAAAATTTTGCAATTCATGATACCCGAGAGGATAAAAAAATTCACAAAGATTATTTTCCAAAACTTGTGTGGAGTGAAAATATTCTCCAAATGTTATGACAAATCTGAACTTCTTTTAAAGCTTGAAAAGGATTTAATGATATTTTATCAGTATTGCTGCTAAGTCTGCACAGGTTCAGACTATTAGTAAACCAAATAAGCATATTTCAATGTACTCTGTCGGTACCCAAACCATCTTAACCTCTCTTTCGTGCATTAGTTCAATTACCCAAGCGTCTATCCCTAAGCCACATTTCACACTTTGCACTAATTATACTCTAATCCCATAGATTCCATTTTACTAATTATTTCTTATGTCAAATTTGTGCCCACATTCAAAAGGTGATGAAGGCCAAAACCTCTATCGCATTTTTTTATGTCAACAGTAACAGATAAAATGTGATCTACAAGCATGAAGATGAATTCTCCTTTCCGATCCATAGAGAATGCTAGATTTGAGGGCACCTACAGGCTTTGAGGAAAAGCAGGCCCCATTCTGTTGTGTAGAGCCATCGGTTCATAGCTCAATTGTTACAGTTGATGTGGGTTTCCTTTTAGATGTCTGGAAAATGACTCTGCTGACCACATCCACATTCTGAAATACTTTTTGAGAACTTGTAACCAAACTGCAGGAACTGACTCATTTTGCAGTGCCCAGCCACCACACAATTGTTCCAGAACAGACTCAAGTCAAAGGGAAAAATATGAAGGTCTTAGAACACAGACAGCAAGTTGTCTACTTATATGGGGGGACAACTGGGGGAAATCCCAGAGCACATGGGGCAAAACGGCTCAAGCCCCAGACCAATCTTAGAGGAAGGACCAAACAGAACTCACCACTTCATGGACAACACATGTGTTTTCCTCAAAGCAAGGGGGTCAGAGGCTGGTAGAAAAAGAAACTTAATGTCTATCTCTTAGACATTAATCTACACTTAGAAAGTAGATTCAGTAGAGAAATGTCTGCAGAAGACTCGGGTTAGATGTTGTCTTGAAAGTCCATTCCTGAATTCCTTGTCCTCCCAGCTCCTCTGAGATGGAATGCTCAGTAAGTCAGGAGTATGCCCCTTGTCTTACAGGAGATAAGCCAGCAGGGACAGCATGTCCAAGATGCTAGGCAGAACTGAGGCTGACACTTGAGCTTAGGACCAGAAATTCTCTGGCTCCCCTGGGGCTTCTGTACATCCTCTCCTGGTCCATTTTTACATCTTTCTCTTAATTCCCAATGTGGCTCACCCAAGGGGGTCAGTTTCCCCATGATGTCCCAAATCTTTCTCCCTCTCTCAATGCAGACTTCTTACCTAAGGGGAGGATGAAGAGGAGCAAACTAAGCTCTCCTCCACACAACACTCTATGTTCCCAAATTACTCATTTCTCTACCCCACAAGTGAAACTGATTTAGTCAGTCAGTTTCAGCCAAAGGCGGTGAGGAAATCCGGTCTTGTTGAACTAAACTATAAATGACAAAACCAATAACTCTTTTCTGCAGGTGGGTCCCTTGCTAAAAGAATATGAGGGTTAACCCAACCCAAATCTATCACTGACTAATAGAAAGTCAGGCTATGTGATAAGAATTAGGTATAGAGTCTCAGGCAGTATTTCAAGTAAGATAAACCTGGACGACACCTATAAAAGGCTATCAAGCTCCTTTCTAAGCCCTGTATGTTGTCGATATAATTACATATACATTTTATGTCTGTTCTCACCCGTGCAATGTCTCTTAACATGTAAACTCCCAGATGACAGAACTTGCCCATTTCCTTACATTTAGTAAGGGGCATTTAGTATCAGAGTATAATAGTGAAGTAACGACAGGGGGCTGCAATCAAATTATGGCAATCAACTCTACCTTTAAGAAATTACAAAAATGTTTTTAACACAACTTTACAAGAGAAAAGGTACATAAAACAATTTTACCCTTCCCACCTGGCCAATTGCCTTTATTTTTCCACACTCTCTTTGTACCTCCAATAAAATAAGTACTGTATAACAAGACTTCTTAACCTGTACCAAACAGTAAGTTTTCATACAGAATTTTAAAAAGGAGCTTATCATCTGACTGAACATAAAACTAAGAATTATTTTAAAATGAAAGCACTTGAAACATGGATTTAAAATCCCTTCAGTTCAAAATTCTAAACTGCTTGGTACTGAGTGCAAAAATCAGCAAAGATATGCCTTATGGAAGATGAGTTTTTGGCAAATTTAAATCAAATCAAAACATTCCACAGTTAGACATTCAGGTACCCCACATCTCTCTGAGGAGTAGATGTGATAGCAAGAATTGCCCACTTTGCGCTTTTTAGCTGTAATTGTGCTTCAAATAGTTCAACTTTATCTATCTTTGCTAAGGTTTTCATAGCATAATAATTTAAATTACAAAAGTAGCGTTTTACTGCAAGAAGGCCTTACACGGCTTGTAAACACTCCAGTTATGAGGCACAAGGGGCTCGACTCTCCGGGATCCCTACAATAAATCTATAGACTCTCAGAATACCATCTTCACTCTCTCTAGTTATCATTTCCTACCTTCCAAACAGCTTCTTACTGTGGCCAACAGAGTCCCACCTGATCTGCCATGATCTGTCTCTTGGACACACAAAGCCTGCTCCCGTCTCTACTGCAGTTACTTTTTTATTTTCTCTGCCTGGAATCCTCTTCCTCCAGACACTCCCACAGCTGACTCCTCACTGGCCTGATAATATCAAAGAGGCCTTCCTATTAGCCCTGGTTAACGTCGCTCTACCCCTGATCCCCAGGTACTCTCTCTCTGACACAGCTTTATTTTTCTCTGCAGTGTTTACTAACACCTGCTGTATACTTATGAGTTCCATCACCATCAGCCTACCCCCTCCATGTGAGCGGGGACTTTATTCACTGCTGTATTATCAGACCCAGAACTCTGTATGGCACATGGTAGACATGGTAGACGTACAATATATTTTTGTAAAATGTACATTTCCCATGTGGTGTCTTAGTCTGTTGTGCTGCTATAAGCTTATGAAATTTAGTTGGCACCTGAGACAATTTTTGTTAACACCTTACCAAAACTCCAAACGCCTCAAGGGCCAGGTGGACAAGAGCTGTAGGAAAGTGATCACTCCCCCAGCAGTAAAAAAGAAAGCAGGAAAAAGAACAGTTTCTCTATAATCTCCCTGCTACCCATGCATAGAAAATAAGGGAAGGTCTTTTGGAGTATGGACGTCAAACGGAATGGGGAGAAAGGTAGATATTCACTGTCATTATCAACCTAACTTGTCCTGAGGCCTCCTTATTGGTTTTAACACAGAGAGAGAGAAGAGCCTTGAAATACTGAGACATTCTTTTAGAGAGTGAGTGATCTTGTTTTTGTTTTTAAATCTACTTTAACATTTTCTTCCCTTGGGCCATATATACCCGCTAATAATGTAGACTTCACATTTCATGCTGAAAGACAAAGCATTTTCATTGCCTTTGCTGGTATGGTCAAACTTGTTTCAGAAAATGCACAGGTATAGTTTGTGCCATTGAAGACAACTTGAAGAGTGATGTCTTTCAAAAACTATAGGAGGTGATATCAAGACTTAAATAACAAGTAAAGATAATGACTCTGTCTTAAGGAAGCGTATTCCTAACTGCAACATGGAGACGAGTAATATTTTTTGAAAGAATAGTAGTATAAATTCCAAAAGCCCTCCCCTATGTTCATTCCTCATTTTCTATATATTTACTTAGAGATATTTTCAAAAAGTCATAATAAATTTGATTGAGGGCATGGCAACACTTCTTACCTTTAAATTAATTAAAATTCTATTTTAAAATTATTTTTGAAGACATCTTTGTGATGGCCTTTGTTGTCTCTTAATGTTATTTTATTATAAGCGTAGTCAGGTGAAGCAGCAGGAGTAGAGAAAGAACAAAGCAAACTGTAACTAGTTGTGATCATTAATTGTAAACACTACTGCACTTAATATCTTTAAACAAGGAAATTATTTGAAAGCATGGGTGCTCTTAGATTATATTTACTGATACGTTCCCTACTATGAACCCTTCTTCCGCCAACATTAAAAAGAAAGAAAGAAAAACCATTTCTCTGCACTGTTTTTCCCTCACAAGCATTTTCTCCTCTCACTTTAAAAAAAGAAATGCGGCTCCCAAAGGAAGATGCTTAAAGACCTTCATGAGTGTTGTGAGTGTCTGTCTGTGAAATATTGTTGTCTCCAAAGGGGCAAACAATCAGATACAAGATGCAGTCAGTGAGGTGAAAGGAACATAGAGTGAGTTTATTGCTACTCCTCTCCCGTCCCCTGACGGACTCTCACTCCCATCCTTTCTTTCACCTATTTGCAGGTAGATGTTGAACGACTTATGCGAGAATATGGACAAATGAAGGAATGAACAAACAAAGGAAAGAATGAAGGCTGGCATGATTAATAAATCCCCCAAGAGCAGGCTCAGTCCAAGGCCAGGGGATTTTTTTTTTTTTTAAAGAGATTTCCAAGCACTCTGAACCCACGGGCTAGGATAACATGCCCTCATCTTCTAAGTCAAAATTCTCAATCTACATCTGAAAGAGGAAATTCTCAATGTGAAACCCCTTTCCCATATTCTGAAAATTAAGTCCACACCCAAACATAAGGTTTTATGCACATAGATGGCTTCCTGTACTTCTTTATCTAGAAGTTTTACCCCATCCTCCAGAAAATATCCAGAACTAGATGGAGATAAAGAAGAAAAATATTAGTAAATACAGATTCTTACACATTTCATTTTTCTATGGATTAGTTCTATACCAGCAAGAAGGAATTTCCAGAAAGGTTGATGTAAGTGCATCCCTAGGACTCAAATGCTAACATACTTCTCCCTCCCACCCCCACTTGCAAGTGAAAACATTAGAGAAAAAAATAGGGGAAGTTACATGATTAAACTTGTTAGTATATGAGATCAACTGAAAACAAGGAATTCCCCTCCTGGACTGCAGTGGCCTAATTAAAACTCATAAAACACAAATGACTAAGACTGTTCCCGTTGATTTGTGAAATAAAAAGCAGAAAAAGTTAATTTTGTATTTCAATATTGACAGAGGTAGGCCTAGAAGACGTGACACTTTACAGAATAGAAATGAGAAGACCATTTCCGAGACTTTCAGGTTCAGTCAACTTTTATTCTGCTTTCCTGCCAGAAGTACATGTACTTACCATCTGTACTGGCAACAGCCTATTTGGATTTAGATTCTGGTTCCATGACAGATGAGTGGCCCTAAGTAAGTTCCTTTACCTCTCTGTGCCTCTGTGTGTTCATCTATGAAATGGGCATGATAATTGCACCAATAGTTTGTCATGAGGAAAAATGGGTCTATGCAGGTAGAGCCCTTACAACAGTGCCTGTCCAGAACATGGTAACTGCACAATAAGCGACAGTCACCATCATCAGTGTTTTGCTTAATCTGATGTGAAAAAAAGTCATATCACTTAGCATGGATCTACAGGCTTTAGGACTAAACTGAAGAAGTCTGTTCCTAAAGGGATTTTGGAAGGGAATGCAAGTGTGTTAAGCACCATTACTCCAGGTTCCACAGCATGTGCTTTACATGTGTTATCTCACACAACAAACCTGTGCACTACTTCTGATGCTCTACACTCTGGGGCTCAGGGAAATAGCAGAGTAGCTTACTCAGCTAGCAAGGGGCAAAGGGAGCTTAAAGCACAAATCTACTTATTTCCAAAGCCTGGGCCTCTTAGGGAGTAAACTACTTCAATGGAGGCTGTGAATGGACACCCTCTTGGGGTCATGGGTACCACTTTCACACACTAACACTCTCTGGAAAATGTCTGAAGCTTTCAAGATTTTTTTCAGGTAATCCGAACTCTGAATGTTCCCTGCAAAGTTTTGCCGGGCGTGTACATATTTACTGTTTCTCTCAACTTTAAGAACTCTAGTCTCACTTCAGATAAATTATACAAATCCTAATCAAGAAAAAAAATCAATGGATTTTCACTTTTAAAAATCTTTCTTCCCTCTCCTTTTAGGAAACGCAGAAAAACTAAGCTTTCTTTCAATGCCAACACCAACAATGGGCTTTCAATACCATAAGCACATCAGGGGAATTAAACTCTTCCATGGCAGAAAGGGGAGATAATTTAAAATGAAACCTCAGCCTACTCTTCATAGTCTACCTTAAATAGTTATACTATGTTTTTAAAAAGAAAGTTATTACTTTAGTAACCATTTAAAAGAAAGTAACTAGAACTATTTTGTTATAAAGCATAGCTAAGAAAACAAAATGTCCCAATCATTATATTAACTTACAAAAGCATACTAAATTCAACTTTTATATGTATCTAATCTGTTCCTTTAAGAATTAGTCTAGGCCAGGCGCGGTGGCTCACACCTGTAATCCTAGCACTTTGGGAGGCAGAGGTGGGCAGATCACGAGGTCAGGAGTTCAAGACCAGCCTGGCCAACATAGTGAAACCCCGTCTCTACTAAAAATAAAAAAAATAATAAATAAAAAATAAAAAAAAATTAGCCAGGCATGGCAGTGTGTGCCTGTAATCCCAGCTACTTGGGAGGCTGAGGCAGGAGAATCACGTGAACCCAGGAGGTGGAGGTTTCAGTGAGCCAAGGTCACACCATTGCACTCCAGCCCGGGTGACAGTGCAAGACTCTGTCTCAAAAAAAAAAAAAAAAAAAAAAAGAGAGAAAAGAAAAGAAAAAAAGAACTAGGCTAAAGAAAAAAGATCGACTAAAATGATGCATTTACATAACCACATTGTTTATAGTTAATAATATATGTGGGGGCTTTTTTACTTTATGTTTTAGATTATCCTAAATATGTTGGAAAGAATAAACTAGAATAAATATGGGGTTGAAAAACAAGAGGTTACAGTTGAGGATTTTAAGAACTTGAGTCAGGAAATATTCAAGGTTAAATCACTTACAGTCTTTAATGTGTAGAATAACTGTTTAATAATTGATTTATTTTTCAAATGAAAACAGTAGGAAGTAGGTAGGTTTAACAGGTCTTACTCCCAAAACATGTCATATACAGTTACCCAGTTGTCTATTTAAATTGAAGGTAGTTCATAAAATGCAAGTGTTTACTTTGCATGTTCTCCTTAGTAACTTAATCTTCTGGATTTGTTACCCAATGATTATATTCAAACTTGGCTCAATTTCCCCTCCTGAATGAAGACGTCTATTCTCCAAATTCAGACTGTATAACCAGTACAGCTTGTTTAAGAAAAATAAATATGATAATAGTAAAAAAAAAAGGCAAAAAATCATTTATTTACAGCAGTCTGAGATTGATAGGAGGGAATGAGTTAGAAGATGAACATCAAAAAGAAATAAATCTAGGACCTTTAAATGTATTCAAAGAAAACAATACTGCTAGTGTCTAATTAAAATGTCAAATGAATAAATAAGTAAGACATACAATATGTCAGACAGAGGCAAGTGCTAAGAAGAAAAATTAAGCAGGAAGAAGGATAGAAAGCTGGGGAATAGAATGGGGAGGTTGCCATCAGTTTGAAATGAATTTTTTTATCCCTAGAAACATATAGGGACTTGAGACATGCCTTATATACATTTTTTGAGAAGTACTGTTAAAGGTATCCTTCTGTGAATTCAAAGAGTCATGCAGCTGAAGCTCCATGGGCTGCCTGATTTCTCCCAAGAGGCTTTGCTGTGTCCCAGTGTAGTTCCCAAGCCAGGGAGCTCACAACCTTGGAGGTGACCCATGCCCTCTTTATTGATTCCACACCTCCTGCTGGGTAAGGGGTCTAAGGAATGTCTACAAAAACGTTTTTCCCACTGTTCAAGGAAACTTCCTTAGGGTTAAGGAAAGAGTTATTTCCTATGTCTTAATTTTTCAAGATGAAAAAGTCGGGCTGATTTACTGATGGAGATCACCTTGGGAAGCCTGTGAGGAGAGTTCAGACCCCTGGAATTCCTACACTCCCACCCAGGAGAACCTGTTATAAGCATTCAACCACAGCCCCAGTTAATGACCATAGTGGTGATACCACCAGCTCTTGATCGTAGGAGGTATAGGGTGACTATGAATAAAGTAAATCACTCAAACACCCCCTCTGACTCAGTTAAGAAGTCCAGTGCCACATCTCCAGTCCTCTCTTGTACCTGCATCAGAATCATTAAGAGCAGATTGGAGCTAGACTGTCTGCTTTCAAATCTTGGCTCCGCTACTTCCTGTATACTGTTTTTGTGAGTTAAATAATTTAATAAGTGTAAAGCAGTTCCTACCAAAACGTGTCTACTAAGTACCTACTATGTGCCAGACACTGTTCTTAGATGCCAGTGATTCATTTAGAACGGTACCTGGCATATAATATGAACTCAATGTATGTCAGTAATTATGGGTCCACAAATGCTTACCTGACACTCAGATTGATTATTAATATTATTTTATAAAGGTAATAGGTTGACTATTCAATATAGTATATAAACCTCTAGGGGAGTCTGGAACAATACTCCGTGATCAAACACATTAATACTTCTACAGTAAAACATACAAAGATTCATTCTGAGCGAGCTAAACAAAGACTATCATTAGCTTCACATCAGTTCAGGTCAGGATTTGCTGCCAAATTTGTTACATGAAAATCTTTTGATTTTCAGAGCTTTTTGGATTACAGAAGAGATGGTGGGCATATATTTATGAAGAGACTAACCCCACTGAAGTTTTTTTCTTTCTAACTTCAGGAGGTTCTAGCAACCAAATAAATACTTAAAACTATTTAGGAGTAGGAAATAGGAAGACCTTCAGACATGGAAAATCAACAACTGCATAATTAAGCTATGCCAAATATTAGTCTGAACAATCCCTCTCCTCAAATACAGTGCTCCATAGATTCTCCATTGACAGACATTTCCACAAACAACAGGTCTCAAACAATCTTTTTCTAAGTACTTTTCAAAAGCACTTTTTGAATATAGAATAAAATACTTAAATTTTATCACTATTTTAATAGTACAACCTTGTCTTTCCCATAGAAAAAAGACAAAAGCTATTAAATGACAAATGAACAACTGGTTTAAAAACATGTGCCTTAAAAGAACACAGTATCCTCTGTAGTCTGCCTGGGGGAGATGAATAAATGTTATGCCAAAGTGGTAAACCATCCTGCTACCAAAGGAATTTTCTCCACATTGCATTTTAAGGAAATTCACAGCTCTTGAAGAGCTATACAATAACTGGTTCAAGATGTTCTCACTGCTGGTCAGTACTGGATAAAGGATTTGCAGAAACCCATGGAAGCCTATTTCTCTTGCCTCTTTATTGCCCCCATGTGTTGTTATTTATCTTCCCCAACTTTTCTGACCCTTTTCATGTATTTTTTTATTGAAGTATTGCTTTGTTCAAGACCTATGTTTACCACTCCCATGGCAATCCTGTACACAAAGACAAGTCAGGAAGACATGAAACGAACGGAGATACTTATGTTGCTTCATGGTTTTTCCCCTTCTCATTATCCTCCTACTCAATGAGACTATAGTGGGAGGTCTGAATGACATTTCCAAACCAAGAAGTTAAAGCTACATTTCAACACCCAACTACTCAGTTGTCATAGGAACAACACTATGAGGCTTATCTGGGTTCTAACAAACAGCCACTTGTTTCACTAATGATTAAAACTCCCCCTTCAAATCAAATATAGACACCCATACATATACAGACCTCAAAAGAAAAATTTAATTGGGTAAAACTGTATACTACACCAAAAACTTAGGAAACAAGCCCAAAGGGAAAGCATTTACATTCCCGAACATGCGAATTCAAACACTATTTCAGAGAAATTATTTTGAGGTCTGTCTCTTGACCAGATCCCTTCAGTTTGTTGTTTTACATACCCACAAAGACAAAGGCATATGCATGGCATTAATATCTTTTAACAGGGTATACGAAAATGTGAATACTCTCAATGACCCCAGAGGAGAATTCAGAGCAAGTAATGCTACTCACTTTCGATGTACTTTTAAAAATTAATAAATTGAGAACAGAGAACGGCAAATAGAATTGAAAACATGAAGTTCTCAGTTAATTCTTCTGGGATATACTTTCTAGCATTTACTGTTCCAACCTGCTTCTATCCCATTTTGTCATTCAAAACAATGGATTTTAAATGGATGAGGAAAACCTAAAAATTAGAGGCTTTTTTCCAACAGGCACGGCAGTATTTATCCAGATTATTAAATCATCATGTTCTCCCCAAGTATTTACTTACATGAAATACAGAGTTGAAAACATAAGCTAGCAGTTGAATATAAATTACCTGTAAATACCTTAATGCTTTGTTGCCATTTTTCTGTCTTCAAGACTCTAAAAACCTATAAATTCATGTGCTTCAAGAAAACTAATGCCACTCCTTAATTAAATCAAATTGACTTGTCATATTCACAAGTTTGGATCACCAGTTTCCTGACTTATTGGAGGACCTGCCCTTAAGAGCCGTGCTTATCTTGTCTTTCTATTTCTTTAAGAATAAATACTTATGCAAAAGTCTTGAGAGCTGCTAGTCTGAGAAAAATGATCTCAAAAGTTATCCAAGTATACAAGAGGGGGAAAAAGCAATTAATATATCTCACTAGATTCATCTCCCTCCCCCACCCTCATCCCACTCCACTGCTAAGAGAGAGAAATTTCAGCACTGCTATCCTGTTTTATTATACATTTTCCCTTTTGAGTTAAGGATTTTAAGATTTTGAAAGTAACAGAACAGGAACCAAAAGTAGATTCAACTTCCAATTTGGCTTAAAAAGAAAGAAATAATTATTATTTCCTATATTACCCAAAACTTATTCTATTAATAACAGTTATAATTATATATTCAAATTAATAAATGAAGATTGCTAAAATTGCCTATATAATTGTTAGCAGTTAAAGAAGAAAAATTTTTTCCATTTGCTTCTATAGGTAGACATCACATGATTACTTCTATTGACCAATAAGAAACTAGTAAAATCAGGCAGTCACCCACCATTCTTTTCTAATGTTCTTTTTCTTATTCTATTCAACCTTTTCAGTATATTCTTAAGAAGCCAAATCAAGAAATTAGACATTCATGCCTAAAATAAAATTGCGTTACCTTATACATCATGAACAGGAACCTGTTGTATATAACACAGGTATTCAAAGCTTTATTGTCTTTTTCTAGAACGCTTTAACATAAAGGCAGCTCAGATTCAAGATTAGAAAACTGAATTCAACAGGCAGGAACATGCATACGAAACCAGTAAGAACTACTAATCACAACCTCTCAAAATGTCATGAACCATATAGATAGAAATAACCCCCCTTTTGCTGTACTAATGTAATCCAATAGAACAAACTTAAAATTCGTGACACAAATGTAAGAAACAAAAAACAAAAATCTATTGCCATTGTAATCTACCCTTCCCAATCAGGAGAGGTGTTTCCGACGCATTACTTGAACTTTCATTTTGTACAACTTTCATCTTGTAAGGTTCTAACTAAATACTTGACATCTTAATGCAGAGGAAAGGAAAGGAGGGCAAGTAGACTAATTCTGAAAGCATCCCTTCAAATTTCATACATGCTATTCAGACTAAATGGAAATCTACATCCATGGAAAGTTAATGTCGCAATTCTACTAAACAGCCCATTCTGATTTTATGTTTCTCCTCCACTAACAAGAAAAAATAAAACAACCAAATCTAGCTGTATTACATATGTTTAGCTAAACTGATAGCACTCAGCTCATTTTTGTTAATTACCTGGCTTCTTCTCAGTCTTATGCGGTATTCTCGTGCTGCTCTTTTTTAGAACTCCTCACTGTTTATGTGTTCTCTGTTCAACACAGTTGTTAGGGGTCTGTGAACAATTTTTCAATTCCCACACACACATATGATATCTATTAGGGAGCAATGCCACTTTTCACTTACCAATTCTGGATAAAGGAGTATTTCCTGGTGACAGAATGCTGCTGCTTCCGTTCACTAAAACTCCCTCTTCGCAGCTTGATAAATCTGATTATAAAACGTCTTTGTTCCAGATCACACGAGGCGCTTTTCCTACAAAAGTTTTCTAAAGAGTTATCTGCATTTCATTCCTGTGACAAAACAAATCAGAACAAGGGGGGTGGGGGGGAACAGGGAATAAGTCCACACAAGTTCCTGGCAAAGATTTTAAGCTGCATTTTTCTGAGTTTAATCAGTAACCTATATTAAAGTGACAGTTACCAGTTCAGGAAGCCTAGAGTTTGATCAAGTCGGTCACAACCACTTTGAGAGTCTTCCACTGGTGTGCGGACTCCAAGAAAGCAGTCACTTGGTCATCTATCACATGTGGCTGAATCACTGGACAGACCACCCCCGCCCCACACACCCCCAGCCCCCGTTGAGCAGCAGCCCAGGCAGGAGAGTGGCCGGACGCCCGACCCAAGACCTCTTATAGGGACCCGCCAATTAGCTGCTGACCAATCGCAGCCAGCACCTAGTACCTAAGTCACATGATAGGGCAGTCCCTATGACTGCAGGATTTCTGAATTACTGGGGTTACACAAAGGACACTCATTCAGGAAAAGAGAAAAAAAGCCATAAGCCGAAACAGAAAACGCCCAGGCTGCGACAACTACGGCTTTAAAACAGGGAACACCCCAGCCTCACACAGACAGAGAAAGAGCCACAACCAAGCCAGGATGAAAATCAGAAGAATGTCTGGCACATATTAAAAAATAATCCCAAAGCAGACGCTGAGTTTACAAACCCACTTCAGCTATAAATCTACTCCTCCTTCCCCTTCCTCTATAGTCTCCAATAATTTTACATTCTAAACTTTTTTATTTTAAAAAGCTCCAGTGAGCCTCTGCAAAACCGCTGTAAGAAAATGTGCGAGACACATGAGCCTCTCTTCCCATCCCCTCAAAATACCCCTGAAGGAGATTCAAATTTGCCATGAAAAGATTCCTAAGTGAAATACATTTCTTTTAAAATAGTTAAATAAATTAAGTGAAATTAAACATTGTCAGAACAGATTCGTATGGTAACTACCAAATCATCTCTCTCTCAATCATTTTAAACTGTACACATCATACACATCAAGGATACTCTTGTTAAGTAAACGAGCCCACTTTGTGAACTAGATACCCATTTATTTTTATTTGAATGCCCCCAATTTGTCTCTTAAACACCTTTTATGTTTAGGAAGAAATTCAACTGTGAACACCCCTACCATTGCTCCGACCTCCAAAAATGGTACTTACAAATGTTCCTTGTTTGGATCTGTCGACGACTTCTCCCCTCCCCCGACATTTGGAGTCAAAATATGGGCTCAACCTCATCCTTCAAACCTAAAGGCCCTATTTTGATCGTGCAAGGCTGCAACAGCTCCTTCTCCCAGGCAAGCCCAGAACACTGTGCCGCTTGCCATTCCCAATTTATGGAAGGAAGTGTATGTCAAACAAACCAGGTGATGACTCAGACTGCCTCCTCCAGCCACGTTTTCCCTAGAATGGGAGGGTAGTTTAAGTGCAGCCCATTTGGATGTGACTCAGTTTTATTAGACTGGTGGCTGTAGCTAAGCTGACAAGCTCACATTTTTTTTAAATAACTTGTACATTTAGAGATCAGGACGCACATTCCAACTGGTTTCAAGAATTGAATCATGTGAACAGGAGAGATGCAAGATTATTTTTAAGGTATGGCAACGCTCTGGCTCTGTTCCCTAATATTTTAAATTTCAGAATTGTGCACTGAAATTTTTACAATGGAGGCAACCAAACGTTTTAATTCACACAAGAGTAGCAAACAGGTTTTCTACATTTAGGTTTACTTGAGGTCTTTACCATGAGGGACTTGGACTCTTTCCATCCTGAAGATTCAAGTCTCTAAGTCTGGGGCCCGCGTGGTGGGTTCTTCAGGAAGTGGTTGGGAGCATGAGAGCCATGTTGCAGCTTTCACTTTTGCATTTACTGCAATTGACACTCTAAGCTGAGCTACTCACACACAGCACACACGTAATACAATCACATCACCAAAAAATCTGTACAGTCCTTTAGTCTCGACCTGCCTAAAAGCTGTGAAATAAAAACTTGAAAATCACCAGTGAAAATTCCAATTAAATATACTGACATGCCCTTGTAGTCTTCCTCTTCAGTAAAAACTTTACTACCAAGATGGGAGTGGCATTACATGGAGTAAATTGTTCCCAGGTATTATGTAGACAGGAAGAATACAGTAATAAGAAGTGCAATTCCCCACATGAAAAATCTGGAAGGCTTGGGCTGAGCAATTTAACTACAGTTATCTCTTTTCAGCATACTTCCTTTAACCTTGAGCAAAGTCAGCAACTGCTCTGACTAAGGCTTGGCATTTATTGTTGATTATGCCTTGATGGATAACTAGTTTTATTACAATACAGGAAATACATCCAACATTTGAAACACAGAAAAATGTTCAGATATCTAATTTTCAGATTGGTAGATGAGAGCACAGAAAAGGTATACACACTGAAACCATGTATAACAGTTAATTCAGGAGTTGATTATTCACTTTATAAAAAGACTTCCTGCAGGGTTTTACTGGAATAAACACTACATTCAATTTACATACAGAATTGATTTTCAGAAATTAAAATCACACGAAACTATTTTGAGAGCACTTCCAAATTACACTTTTGAATTCTACTTTAACCATGTGTATGTATTTCTCAGTTATTAAAACTTATTCACACTTCAGTAGTAATGTATTAAGTTTTATTGGCTTAAAGACAGTTACCTTGCTAAGATACAGAACATAAAGTCTATAATTATATGGCTTTCAATGGAAATAAACACAGGCTATGAAAATAGAATGTGAATAAAATGGAACATCTAAAACTCTGGCATCTAAAAGGACCTATGACATCTCTGAGGAGTCTAGCTTCTGGAGTCAGACTTGCTGGGATTTGACTTCTGGTTCTGCTGTTCCTAGCTGTGGCACCTGGATTAAAAAATGATTCTATGTTAAGTGCTGAGAACAGTGTCTGACAGAGAACTCTGGAGTCATACACATTTCAGTCATTCCCTAAGTAACACTTCTGAATGAGAAAAATATGATTCCATAACTTTTTAAAAAAAGAATCACTAGTAACTATTTTACTAATGTTGACAAACACGTAGCCCATCCATATTTTCCTCCTAAAGTTTCAGCAGTTGAAATACTCATCCAGTTTTACATCTGAGATCTGTTTGGGTCTTTCCTCTCCAAACTTCCTGGAGCCTGCTAAGGCCAGTGCAGAATCGAGCTGGGGCCAGCCAGAGAGGGCATTTAAGAACTCCAATTCCACTTTGCCCAGATGTGTCAGGACATTGGAAGTGTCATCAGCCAGGAAAGAAGGTGAGTGGGTCAGAGACTGGGGGCAACACTACAGCTCTGTTGGGGACAGAGCACTGCCCTTGACATTAACAAGGGCCCCTAGTCAGAGGCATGAAGAGATGGGTACAGACTCAGAAAAAAACACCCAAGATCCACTGTTTATTCGCTCCACAGGGCCGTGACATAAAACCCTACCACAACTACCCTAGGAGAAACCCAGAGAGTTGGGTGGGGAACCTCAGTATGCATTCTCCTCTATGCTGTCTTTCATTAAGAAATTGCGTTTCTTAAAGGAGCAAACAGCATGCATTTCCATCTGAGAACTATCTGAAGCTGTTTCAAGCATCCCACAAACCCCTCAGTAACAAAAGCTAATCGTTTCCAGTCAGCACATAACATATTTGAAGAATAATAAAAAGGACAGCAAGCAGACATCATCGAGGTGCAGGCAAGCTTTATAAATATGGAATTCCTCAAATATGGTGCTCGGCACTAGTGTGGGGGGGAATGGGAGTGAGGAGAAGTAGTTCTGTGTTTTGTTTGAGGGCGAGCAACTGCTCCAGTTTGTCTTTACCCAGGCAATGTTTTGGAGACAGATGGTAACATAATGGGGGAAAAGCCAGCAAAATGAAGAGAGGGTGGTTGGGATTACAAATGAGTGATGGGGGAAGGCTCCATTCTGTTCCCCTCCATGTCGCAGCCCAGTTTGAAGATGCACACAGACCTGATTCAACAGTTCAGTTCAAGGCTGGTTTGGAGCTCCAGCATGGAGCTTCCTGTCCACCGCCACTCCTGTCTTGGGTAAGTTCTAAAATACCAAACGATCCAACTGTGTCAGGCTCCCAGAAACCAAAGTTACAAGTCAGGGTAAAGACAAACAGCCTGGGTTGTAATACTGTCTCTGAGGCAATTACCTGTGGGGACATAGAAGAGTCCCTTCATTTCTCTAAGGCTTTTACTTCATCTGAAGAATGGGAATAAGCGAAAAAATACAAGCAAGGAACAGAGACTGCTGCCTCAATATGTCTGCTACCACCATCAGCTCTCTAAGGGTGAGCTGTCACCTTCAGTACTAACCTTACAGTTCCTCAGGAGAGAAACAAAAAACAATCTTGTGGCCGAGTGCAGTGGCTCACGCCTATAATCCCAACACTTTGGGAAGCCGAGGTGAGAGGATTGCTTAAGCCCAGGAGTTTGAGAACAGCCTGGGCAACATAGTGAGACCTCATCTCTACAAAATAAAATAAAATAAAATAAAAAAATTAGCCAGGCACAGTGGTGTGCGCCTGTAGTCTCAGTTACTTGGGAAGCTGAGATGGGAAGATCACTTGGGCCCAGGAGTTCAAAGCTGCAGTGAGCTGTGGTCTGTGCCACTGCACTCCAGCCTGGGCAACAGAACAAGACACTGTCAAAAACAAAAAAAAACAAAACAAAACAAAAAAACAAACAACAACAAAAAAACCTCAAGCTGCCAAGTCACACGTTCATTTGAAGGCAAACAAAATGTCTTTATCACCTATGTTTTGCAATGATCAAAAATCTTTGGATTGCTTCTATATTCACTTTTTGATTATAGCAAAGTATCCTACTTTGAAAACAAGATTCTTTCTGTATACATTTTATGTAAGATCCACAATATCAGAGGTTTTTCATAGAAACCTGCCTCCATGGCTATGTGTATGCCTCTACAGACATGCACACAAGCTATACTAGTCTTATATAAGAATCTGAACATTTCTTTATGAGGGCTGGCCTCTGTTTCAAGCTTCTCATGTTATGTAAGTAGCCGCTTTGCCTGTCTTCCTGCAATGATTTCAGCTCTAAGCAGTATACTTCGCTCAGAAAAGTTTTTATTAGTTGTCTTCTTTCCCCACCCATTTTAAAGAACAAACTGACTCAGTTTTTTGATGGCAACACCACTGGGTGGGAGTGAACATGGGAGTGGGCAGGGTGGGAGAAAGGGAGGATGAGGAGGAGGAGGAGGTGGTGAGAGCCAAGAGCTGAATCACAGCCATGTGAGTAATCTTAGGCTTTTTTTTTTCTTCCTAAGGGTATGAATCAAATTAAGCTTATTTTGCTGTGGGTGAAGGAAGAGGAATATAATAGCGTGAATCAGAGCAATTATCAAATATGCGGCACTCACTAAAAATTAATTACAATCACTACTTTTTTTCACATGTCTGCCTGAAAATGCCAGAGAGCTTTTGTTATTAATCAATATAATCCTTGACAAAAATTCTTCAGACTTTGAACTCAATTATCACCCTCTTCCCTTTAAAAATTTCCTTTTACACATGAATTTCAGAAACAGGAATTCTTTCGGAGCTTCTGTGAGATAATCTTTGGCCCTTGGAGGTAAGTGTGAAAACAGCATGGATAATACTCGGTAGAGACCAGGTTATACACTATCTGGCCATGAGCACTGGAAGCAAAATATTGAATTTATAAAAACAATTGCTCAGAAAATGAGTTCAACCTCTCAAGAGCATTCCAATGGGAATGCTGCATGCAACAACACGCCCTCAGGGAAAAGTGGGCATTCCTTTCCTAATAGTTGGCAGTGAGAATAAAGTTGTCATACAGAACTTTTGAATTGCCTTAGGGTGAAATAAGCAGATCTTCATCAATGTGAGAATTTACTAAGAGTAATATTAAGAAAAAGATGGATCAAAACATATAAAATCTGTTTTTCTGAATTTACATAGTTATTACCAGGTGTAAAATGGCTAAGGGGGAAGGCTTGGACAACTAAAATACTATTTTAATGGAGTCTATGCATTAGGAAGTCAAGAGGGCATATTTGAACTCTACTGAGATTCTGTTACATGTTTTACTACACAAATGAGCTAAAATACATTGTCCGCTTAGTTACCTACCCATGATTTTTTCCTTTATTAAACATAGGTATGGATATTCTTTAGATAAGCAAATGTTCTCTGTGAATTAGTACCCTTACAGAATATTCTACACCCAGGAGCTCAGAGAATAGAGTCTTTATCACATTGTCGGGTTTTCCAAAGTTCATTTCTATTTATATAACACTGTTTTTTGTGCTAGCATCTTTACTGGGGTCTCCAAATAAATTCAAGACCACTCTGAATAAGCCAAGGCTTTTACTTCTCTATTTCTATGTGTTCCTCAATTTGGAAATTTTAATCTGTAAGGATGAGCTAGCTCTTTAGGGATGATAATTTGTATGCCCAAGTTTGCATATCCCTAAGTCTGCCTATAGAACATTAACAATTTTGGAGACCTTAGTCAAAATATATTTACATAATCTACAAAGATATATCAATATTGGGTTCATATAAAATGGGCCAGATCTGTTTCTAGAACAGGTGACTTGGCTACCTCTACCCCCAACCCTCAGGTTCTCTACCATCCCACCTAAGCCAAGTTAATTGTATTGCAGTATTTGACCTTCTACCTTTCAAGTCAGTGCTCTCTCAACTAACTTCCTATGTAGTAGAAATAATACTCCCAAACCCAATTTTGTCACATCCTGACCAGCATCTATTGCAAGGGGCTGGCAGTTTCCAGAAATTTCCAGTTCATATTTTAGTTCTCTCTCTCTTTTTTAAAAAAATATTTCAAATAGCAATTGCAGGGGAAAATTCTCAGAGTTCCAGCCCTCTGAAGAAAAGAGTCCTTGGGCACTCTGTATGGGTTTTATCGGCTCCCAAAATGCCAGATGTTTGAGGCTGAAGGTCAGGGGCAGGGGGCAGGGGTTGCCATTCTGATATTTTATCTGGGGAGAATCAGAATTTTCAAAGGCATCATTGATGCTGAGCGAGTATACATGAATTTAAGACTGTTTGGTCTCAGCATAGTCACTAACTATGCTGACATGACGTGGTTCTCATCTAGTGATAAGAGAAAAGAATAAAAAACAGCAGCAGAGACAACTTGAAGGCCAGGCATTTGGGCAAGGACAATGATGGAAATGAGGTAGAGGTGAAGGACAATGATGGAAATGAGGTAGAGGTGAAGGACAATGATGGAAATGAGGTAGAGGTGAAGGACAATGGTGGAGACAGAGGTGGAGGTGGAGGTGGAGATAGAGGTGGAGGTGGAGGTGGAGGTGGTGGTCTTGGCTGAGAGGTGATGTAGTGAAAGAGTCAGCAGAAGCAGAAAACAAAAGGTGAGTATTTGGACCGAGGTGATAGGGGTATCAGGGCCCCTCACAATGCAGACCATACCCTAGAAGTCTGGCTTCAAGGGATAGAAGACAGTACAGGGTGTCCAAAAGTGCAAGTGAAAGATAACAAATAATAGAAATAGGAAAGAGAAACAGGATAAGGAAGGCACTACCCTCATTTGAAGAATATAATTTTAATAATGAGCTTTCGTTTCTAATCTTGTACCAAATACCTTCTGTCATATTTTTTCTATAATGTACCTCTCTCAGCTCACCCCTTAATCTACCACCATTATCTTCTCTCTAGGACGTGGCCAAGCTATCAAAAAACTGCAGCCTGTGGAGAAGTAGCAAGTAGGAGGGAGGTCAGGAGTGGGTAGCTAAAACCACCACAAGATTTGAGAACGCAGATGTATTTAACGGGAAGGAGAAAAGGAAAGCACAGAGGTACCTGTCTGTTGTCTGATTTGTGGGTAAGAAAAGTCCATCATGTGGAAACTGGACAGAGGCCTTAAGCAGAGAAGGATCTTAAGAAGAACTGCAACAGTGACCTGGCTGGGTCTTTAAGGGGGAAATCACCCTATCCAATGGGTCAGGTTGACCTCACATCCCTTCCAAATGAGGTTCTAGATCTTTAAGTTGATCTATTTCAAGAGGGTTTTTGGAGCACCTGAAATCACTCTAAAATGATTGCTTCAAAAGAAAGCTGTGCTGAAGCAAAAACAAATCAATTAAGAGTTTCTCTGTTGGAGAGCTTCAGGCCACTAACTCTTGAAGACATTTTAACCTGAGTGATTATTTCCTCTAGGTCATGAAAATCAATGTATTAGTCCCTCTATAGCAACTCTGCCTCTGGGCTCACCACCTGTGACCAGAAACACTCCCTCCTAAAGCGAGGCGGCTTAGAGCATAACGAAATTACCTGATCTCTCTATTCCTACTCCAACAGGTCATGGGAAAAGAACAAAATGATCTATTAAAAACTGCAGCTGTGCTATAGTTATGGGCGATGTCACTATGGGGAGAAACTAGCTGATGGATACTCGAGACCTCTCTGTACTATTTTTATCACTGCTTAGGAACCTATAATTATTTCAAAAAAAATTGAAAAACAAAACCAGCAGCTGTCTGAAAAAATTATCTTCAAGCTAATCATGAGAAACAAAAGTCAAAACTCACGACTGGATAATTGGTCCCAATTATGCTAGTTCTGTACCTAATGCTTGGAGAAAGACATTCAGTAAGGAAACCAAGAAATGATACACAAGTGTCTGGCCAAACCTCTCCCTTCTTGGTTTAACTAATACGGAAGAGTAACATTTGTTATCTTAGAAACTAAGAAGTAAACTAACAACTGTAAATGGCAAAATTAAGATTTATAAATTCATTTTATCATTCTAAGATCTAGAAAAGAGACCCACCCTATTTTATCCAAGCTAAAACTCTGCTGATTGTAAGACACTTCATTATTTTATGTATCATTAGGAAAGAAACAAACTTTGCCAATTAACTATGACACAATGCCTTAAAGACAGTCTTGGGTGACAGTCAAACTAGTTCCTCACTGCTTTGTTCTGGGGGATTTGGCAATTTCTTCTGCCTTGAGTTGCATTGCTTGTCGTGTGATCAGCAGTCCTTCTGAATGTAACTCAGTAACAAAACATAACACAGCTTCAATCATTTCTCCAACTATGAACATTTGCTTGACTAATATTAAATTTAGTGCCTGGTTTTCTCATGCCTTTCTGTATGCCCAATAGCATTTTGTTTCATCACGAATAAAATCTTATTTCAATAAATGTAATCGTATTGAGAGCATATTAAATGACAGGTACAGCCACTCTTCCATTCTCTGTAGCCTATTTCTGACCAGTTTGCCTAGGAAATTCACTCAGTCATTTAAAAACTGTTTATTGAGTGCTTACTAACTTCCAGGCACTGCACTAGGTTAAGGTGATACAGCAAAGAACAAGAGACAAATTCCCTGTCCAGTCTAAAGGGGAAGGAAATATAACCAAATAACTACATAATATGCTCCCGGTGATGAGTGCTCAAGCAGGATAGAGAAGGCAGGCAATCCTGGGACATGGGGGTGGGAGCAGGGTTAGGAGCAACTTATTTTGTTTAGGGTGATCAGTGAAAGAAAGCCTCTCTGATCAAGTAGGCATTTAAACAAAGATCTAAAGGAAGAGAAGTAGTAGGTTTCATAAATATCTAGGCAACAAATGAGAGGGCAAGGCAGAGCAAACTTGTAAAAGAGACAGTAAACAAGCCAGTGTCACCACAGCAAAATGATCAAGGGAGAATGAAGAGGGATATGAGACTGACTGAGTTTGGTAGAGATGGGAGAGCAGATCACATAGGACTTTCTAGGCCATTGTCTTTACAAGGGCTATGGTCTTTACTCCGAGAGAAATGGAAACCCACGTGAGTAGATTGGGAGAGATCTAAGAATCCTTCCAGGGTGATTCCAAAGGCAAGGGTGGAACAGGGCACCCAACTGATCACCTCCAGATAAGACATGACAGCTGCCTGAACTAGGTGGTAGCAGTGGAGATTATAAGTGGTCAGATTCCAGATCTATTTTAAAAGAAGAGCAGACATGATTTGCTAATGTGGAGTAGAAGCTAAAGACAGAGGTCAATAGCAGCACTAGGATTTTGCAATTTTAAAAATGGCACTGACATTTACCAAGATGGGGCAGTTTAGGTATGGCAGGGGTGAGAAAGTGTGTAGAAGGAAATGAAGAGTTAAGCTTTGGACATGCTAGGCTTGAGATGCCAATCAGATATCCAAGCAGAGAGGTAGAAAAAACGGTTGAAATTGAGCAGAGTTCCAAGATAAAATCGTCAGTGTTTAAGTGACATTTAATGTCAAGGGACTAGATAATTTGGGAGTGAGGACAGTTACAGAAGTTGTGGAGGCCTGAGGCACTTGAATATGAAGAGGCTGAAGCAATGCCAGGAGGATCAGCAAAGAAGATTGGCATGGATCACCCTCTAGGTAGGCAAAGGACCAAGTGTGACATCAAGGAGCCAAGTGAAAAAAAAATGCTTTCAAGGAAGAGGGCATGATTGGTTGGGCCAGATCCTGCCAGTAGGCTGAATAAGATGAAGACTGGGGACTCAACACTGAATTTGAAAGGTGGAGGTCCCGGGCGATTTTGTCAGAGAGTCATTTGGGGGTGGGGAGGGGAACACCAAGCCTAACTGGAGTGAGGACTGCAGAGCATGGGAGGAGAGGTATGTGCGGCAGTAAATAGAGACAACAACTCTTCAGAGATATGGTATAGTAGCTGGAAGGCAATGTGGGTGCAAGAACAGATGCCACCAGGGACCACAGGGACAATTGCAGAAACCTTGATTAGAAGACAGGATGATGGGATTCAGTGCATTGTCAAGAGATGGGCCTTCGGTGGTGCACTACAGAAAAATAACCCATGAGCACCCATAAAAGTATGTCAATAGGTTCCCAAGTAGCAACATATGAAAGCTTTCTTCCAATTGCCTAACTCTATGCCATATGTCTGTTTAAAATCTTCTCTTTAGATATAGGCTAGTTTGTTCTCCTCTGTGACATTTTATTGCTGCCTTTGCCACATTGAGATATACAGTAGGCCCATGGGCCGATCCCAATTTTTTACAACAAAGAAACAGACAGACTTTGTTGTTGTTAATGTCATGCAGAGTGATCTGTGGCTATATATTGAAATATTTGGCAAACGTTAAACCACAAGCATAAAACAGAACTGTGTGTAATAAATGGCACTTGCTTTTTGTTTACACAGCTAAGAAACACAATGAATTGTAAGCAAAGTGCATCAATAGCAAATAATACTACAAAGCCACTACAGCAACTTTAATATCTGTATCTTTCGTATCTTAGTCACATTGTTTGAAAACATCCAACTACATGGCTTATGCAGATCCATCATCTGGAATCATGAGACAAACTTCAGATTGATTTTCTCTCTGGCAGTGACACCAATCACTCTAGTCAGAGGCAGCCCCTGCCCCGCCTGCCTTATGTGGTGCCTCTCTGGAATTGGCTAGTTGTGCACACCAGGTAGAATCTATCTGTAGCCACAGAACTGAGGCTGACCTGAGCTCTCAGTAATTGAGAACATCAGGCCCCACCACTGAGTTTCTTGAACTCTAGGCAAAATAGGTGCCTGCAAACGACGTCAAAATTTATTCTAAAAATGCTGTGTGAAAAGTAACACCAAAATTACCAGATCATTATCTGAAAAAAAAAAATCAATTGGCTTCCCTAAATTAGTTTACCATAGAGGCAGGATTATAGAGTGAGGCTAAGAACACAGACTGGCCAGGTCTAATCCCAGCTACACCATTTACAAGCTGTGTACCTTTGCGCAATTCACTGAACATCTATGTGCTTCAGTTTTCCGTCTATAAAATGAGTAACGAACAGTACCTTTTACATAGGGTTATGGGGTGGGGGTTAAGTTAATTGCTATATGCATATGCAATAATTATAATGAGGCATAATCTCCATCCATCTTGTAATTTAAAACTGACCATGAACAATATAGCTATAAGTAGCATGCGGACACTCCAGGGAATTTACAAAACCAGGGGATAGGCATGTTCCATATCCTTGGGGTTTAACTTACACTACAAAATCTAAGGACAATAAATAATGTAATTTGTAAAAATAAATTTTAAATTGTTTAAATACGAAAACATAGCTATAGTGAAGATTAGAATACAAAAAATCCCACTTGAAGATACGGCAGAGACTGGAAATAAATTGTATGTTTGCCTCTGGCCCTTTCATGCTCACACCCTCTGAGGCTTAGTGCCCTCTTGTGAAACTGCAGAGGAATACTGGCATAAAGCATTGTCTGCTGAGTCAGAGGAGATTCACAACCAGCAGGGAAATCATGCTGGGAGGGCTCTCCCATATCGAATTCTCAAAATGAGATGAAACAGACCTAGAAAAGTTTAGTGACTTGCCTAAGGTTAAATAAATAGGCAGTGGGGTTAGCAAGTAAATCAGGGCTACCAATTCCCAGTTCAGCCATCTTTTTACCTTGCCCTGGTATTTGAGGTCTCCAGTGGGAGACACCATGTTGTATGTACAGTTTCTTAACAAGAGAGTCTGGGAATCCTCGGAGTGTTTCTGAGAGGACTGTGGTCTCCACCCTAAACCTTGTCAAAGGGCCCAGCCTCCCCTGCATTCCCCCCAAGTCAGGTAGCTCAGCTCCCAGAGATGCTCCAGCCAGGCCTGTCACTACCTGTCCCCACCTGTCCTTTACTTTTAGCCCCAGACTTAAGAGATAGGTGAAAGGAACCTGAAGGATGAGCAAAGACAAAGAGAAGATGGCTCCCATTTTCAAAACTACACATTTTAAGAGGAGCAAGTAATAGAAGGAGGTGGTCGCAGGGTATGAAAAACTTAAATTTGTATCATCTCTAAACTCTGTGCTCTGAAAATCAGGGAAGGAAATATTTTAATTCACTCCTGCAACAAATATTGATTTTCAACCTTATGATTTACAGTGCAGTGGCTGGGCTCTGGGACAGTAGAAATATACAGGACTGAGACCCTGTTCTCCAGAATTCATGATGGAATCTTAGAGACGAGGTATGAAGATTAGGAAAGACAATGAATAATATAAGACAACATGCCTTATATTATTATATACCTTGAGCTTTGCAATGTTTTCTTCAAAGAAAATTTATGAGAAAGCCCAAAATGTAAAACAGATAAAGTCAAGTGTTTTGGTAGAAGCTAGAAGAGCCTTCAGGAAGGGGAGGCAGGCTGTGCTTTCAAAGGTGAGCAGCACTCCCATGAGCAGGAAGGAAAGGGTCCCCTAGGCAGGAAGGGCTGAAGGAAGGGCTGTCAAGACACCGGTGTGGAGGCAGGAATAATGCCACAGGTGGACTTCAACAAACAAACAAAGAGCACAACTGTCAAGAACAGAAGTTCATGGATGGGAGAGTTACAAAAGCTGGTGGCATGACTTCCCCTTTCTGAAATTCTAATCCCGAAGAGTACAAAGCAACTGCGCAGCCAAAAAGCTGTGCAGCAGTGGCCTGGGAAGGGCTCGACGAAGGGCATAGCTCAGGGGCACTGCTCAGGGGCAGAGCTCTGGGGCATCGCCCACTCATAGGGAGAGCAGCAGGGAGCCACACTTCCCATCCCAACTCAGCTTCTGTCCCACTCTCATCCCAGGCTCCCCAGCCCACAGGATGATCCCTGTGAAGAGAAGCATGTGAAGATGGAGTAATCCCAACCAAGATTCCACCAAGGACAAAAATAGCTAACACGATGAGAGACAGAGGCCAGGGAAGGTTGCAGAACATGTGCCTCTATTGACCATGGCAGACATTTCTCAGCAACCCCTTACCCCTGCCACTTCCCTGACTTTGCCATGTGAGGATGCAGGTCCAGGGGGCCAAATCAACCAGTTTTTCAAGAGAAAAAAAAAACACTGCAGTGTTTATAACTGTGTGGACCAAAGAGAACATGTCTACAGGCCAGTGTGCAGTTCCTATATTAGAAGCGGGGTCTGAGTTGATCCTGCCTATTGCACTGGGTCCAGTATCTTGTTCAAGGTCTAACAAAGGTAGGTGCTCAATACATATCTGTTAAATCAGTGCATGAGAACCAAATATTAGATTAGGCAGCAAATTGTAAGCCAACGTCTTTCCTTCCTCCTCCATTAAAGAAACACTACAGCTTAAGAGAGGTAGATGGAGTAGCAGGTTCTAAGTAAAAGGAAATCTACATATAAGTTACTCACCAAGTCACTATTAACAGTGCCAGGGTTAGTGTTATTGCCCTCCACATCGCAATTCTTCAAGCTCTTCAGTTATGCTGTTATGTTTACCTCAATCCCAATCTAATTCTTTTCATCCTCTTTTCCCTTCTCACATTTTTTAAAGACCTCACTTGGGGATTTACTAGAGGAAAAAATATCAAAATCACAAAGTAAATGGGGGAGAGGGGGTATATGCATACTTCCATATCAGGATGGCAAGGGGCGCTACATCTATCTCCACCTTCGGAAAGGTGATAAGACCTGAGCTCTCATCCTCTGCCCTTCAGAATCTTGGTCCTTATCAGAACTGAAAGTGATGCCTTCCTACTCCTGGGGTTGCTAGGACCATCTTTGGCACTCTCACATCAAAATGTATTCTTGAGGTTTTTGAGATATATCCCAACTCTCTGCTCTCAGCAGCTCCAGCTGGAGTTTACAGAAAGTCAAATGTGAGGTTGGAGAGGTCGGTAGTTCGGAGATGAACAGGGTGAGGTGGATCCTGTACATCAGAATGAAAACAACTCTCAAAAGGTAATACAGAGATGGCTGCAGGCACCCAACCACTGAAGAGAGATACTTAATCAGATGTTCAGGGCAAAAACCAAAGTGTCCCAGAAATGAGCAGATCCTACACTTGCCGAAGTAAGTAAAGAAATTCTTGATCATCTTGCTGAGAGAACGCAACAGAGGTGTTGCGTGGAGATGGTCCTGTATCCAGAGGCCATAAAGGACAATGGAAGGTGTGGGCCAACTTTTAGAGGAAATGGGGCTGACAGCAATGAGCAAGAGACAGGCTTCACAGGAAACGGCCCTTCACTGGAGGGTTTATGAGAGCCAAATCTAGCTGGATCAGGAATTTCTATCTGTGCCCTTCCTCAAATACTGCTTCTACACTCCATCCTGACCTGGCCCCATACCCTGCAGGCTGCTGTACTTGACCTCTAGATATATTCATCTCTTCCTCTGACCTTTTAAGAACACCAACTGTAGTCCTGAAATAAGACTGAGTTTTGTCTATTTCTGCTGCCTTTAAAATATATATATTTGTAATCCCAGCACTTTGGAAGGCCGAGGTGGGTGGATCACTTGAAGTCAGGAGTTCGAGACCAGCCTGGCCAACATGGTAAAATCCCACCTCCACTAAAAATATAAAAATTACCCAGGTGTGGTGGTACGCCACTGTAGTCCCAGCTACTTGGGAGGCTGAGGTGGGAGGATCGCCTGAGCCTGGAAAGTGGAAGTTGCAGTGAGCCGAGACCGCACCACTGTACTCCAGCCTGGGTGACAGAGTGAGACTCCGTCTCAAAGAAAAAAAAAAGCCATTTCAAAAGTTATCCTCATTGTGCTAATCTTGTTTCATCTGGCCCCTCCACATTGTTTTTTCTCCCCCCTAAATGCCTCACTCAGAGTCACCCTGTTAGAAGCACATGTAAGATTGTAACTCAGGCCAAGTCAAAAAAAATTGTGTGCAACAAGGTACATATACAGTTAACACTATTGTACTGTACACTTAAAATGGGTAAGATGATTAGTTTTATGGCAAATTTTTTTAAACCACAATGAGAAAAATTGTACAAGGTCCTTTTGAGAGATTAAAATTCAAGGAAAACAAACAAAAAAGACCCTGAGTGAAAGCTACTTACCACTCTTTTTGGTACCTTCTCTGACCTCAGGAAGTTAAAAAAAGATCAATAGGAAAATAGATAAGCAACTGAATATGTAAATATTTTCAGGCCAATATTTACATATTCAATTGCTTATCTATTTTCCTATTGATCTTTTTTTAATTTCCTGAAGTGAGAGAAGGTACCAAAAAGAGTGGTAAAGGCTCATATTCAATGAACCGCAACAGCAAAAATCTGTATATCTACAACTCCACATTTTTTAAAAAGGTATGGGGGGAGAGCTGCATTTTTAAATATTGAACTTTAGGGCTTATAATTGAAAATATATTATCAATTCATGATATTTTATACCCTCATATACTTTTTTTTGGTAGAGATGGTGGTGGCATCTTTTTAAAATATAATTTTAAGAAGGCAGTGATTTTCCAGGTAACTAAAGCACATGTCACAATTAAAACTGAGAAGCAGACATGTAGGCTTCTCCTAGGACTATGATAAAATGTTTCATTTTATAAAATCAGCAGCCAGGATTGTTCTATTTGCTGTTCCCTCTACCTGCCCCTCCAGTTCTAGCTAAATCCCTTCTGTTCTCTCATCTCAAATTTCTTAAGGTTCCTCACACAGCCCACTCCTTGTTAATGCTCCCACATCATAGCTTCATCTCCTTCATTCACTTACCACAGTTACCTTCTATTGAGATTTCATCCATCTAGAATATAAGCTCCGTACCAGGGCCAGGTCCTTGCCTCACCTTCTCTACTGCATCCCTACTGCCTAAAGCAATGTGGTGCTCCCTAGCTAGGTGCTTAAAAGGATTTCTGGCATGTGAAATCAATCACTGTTGGTTTGTTTTACACTCTTCCCTACTGTGCCATTCTTCACAAACCTTCCCTTTCTCTGCTTTCCAGGTTTCTTCTCTTGTACCAGCTCTATCCCATCTCTTCATTGATTTTAGTGCCCTGACATTTGATGATAAGTCACCAGAAATGTCTAAGAATGATGTATTGCCCCAGATACCATGGTTCTGTTCCCTTTCGCAAGGTTGGGATGGCAGATGGGAGCACAGCTAACTGCTAAGCATTTCACAACTCAAACTCAAGTCCTGAGGCACAATCTAAACATGTAAAAATAGACCTTTAAGTGTTTTATTAACAAGAACCCCATATAATGCCATTGGACGCCAACAAGGCAGTATTCTTAGGGAGCATTATATTCTGTCTTTGCCACCCCACTATCTTTATATGTTTAGTAAAGATGCAAATAATGTTAATACACTGTAGCACTCCTTACTGTGTCGATGCTACCTAAAGCTCAGGGGCAATTTAATAGCAGCCCCTACAGAACTTGGACAAAGAATACTTCATGCAGAATGGCTACCAGCTAATTACTACCTCCATGACAGAAAGCTCAACTGGAAATGGAAGAGGCCAAAATGACACTATAGAAATTCAGGCTTGAGAAAAAGAAGTATATCCTAAAAGTGAAAACCTAAAAAACAATGAATCTCTGAAACCACATGTAAAACCTTTTTGTTAGTAAGCTATAGTTTCTATTCCTTGAGATGTCTAGCAGTAATATTTAGACATACCTATTTGCAGGAATGAGTGAATCAGGCTAAATTGACATGTATCTTCCATACGAGTGAATGCAGCAGGGAGGACTTTGGTTTTCATTTCTTTTCTGTGTTAATTTTAAGCCATTTGTTGCTCAATGTCAGCACTGTGGCCATATGGGGTCAGAACACTCTTGGTTGGTGGGAAAGTTCCGGGGGGACGGGGATCCTGTGCATCATAACGCACTAGGGTATTTAGGCTCCATTACTGGCCTTCACTCACTACATGCCAGTAGCATCTCCCCTCCTCAACCAAAACACAAAACAGTATGCAGACATTGCCAAATGCCCTCAGAGGGACAAAGTCACCCTCAGTTGAGAACCACTGCTTTAAGTCCCCAAACACGCCAATCTGTGCACCCATTCCTTCTTATCATCCTCCGCCCAACAAAAGCCAAACTCACCAACCTATGAATTTGTTTTCATACCAATAAATTTACTTCAATGAACAGTTATGCAACTTAAAAGAAACCATAAGCAGAATGGATAACCTGCTTCCAGGAGGGCACATAAGAGGCATTTAAGAAATGTTGGTTCCCACTTTCCCTTTCTGTTAAGGAATTCATAACTTCTGAAGCAAATACCTGTCCCTTCTAGGCACCTGATTTCAAAGGCATGCACGTATATTTTGAATATGACATTATATTCAAAATAATAAAACTAAAGGTTGTGATTCTCTTTATTTTCTCTCCATAAGAGGAATGCAATTCTTAATTCTTAGGAAGAGCAACTGAACTAAATAAATAAGTAGCACATTAAAGGAAATACTTTCTACACTTCGATGAATTCTTGCCAGGCATGGTCTTAAAAACACAGCACCTTCAACAATGGTGTCTAATAATAACACCCCATATACCCCACAGTACTTATAGCCTCCCACCCAAGTTTCTATGGTGATTCTTGAACTCAAATGGTTTGATTTCAAACTACTTAGCAATCTGAAGAAAATCCCTTTCTTCATTCCTTCAAGTATTTTTTTTTTTTACATAATTTGTTGGGGGGAGTGAGATTAGGACCCTATAACTCTTAATAATAAATTTTCTTTCAAAGTTAAGGAATTTGGCTCAGGACCTTCTCAAGTTTCAATGGACTAAGGATAAGAATTCTAGACTGATTTTCTAAGACTTTTTTCCATTGTTATAATCAGGAAATACTAGATATTGTTCAAGTAGAGGCAGAGTGTAAGCATGCCACATAGTTGAGAAATCAGCAGCAAAATATTAATCACAGCTGAAACCTGACATACACTCTCCCATGTTCCTTAGGTACAATACATTCCGGTGATTAAAAATACATTCCATTTCCTCTACGTGCAAATTCAATCTGTCGAACTGGATGACAGCACCATAAAGCCGCTGAAATTCTGAAACCCAACCTGCTAAACATCCTGAACAGACGTTCTCCAAAGAAAACTGAAGAAAAATGTATGTATCCCTTTTGAGATGTGGAAACATCTTAAAATTACTTAAGAACGATTTCAAAATAACCCCCTAATAAACTGCTTAATGTGAACAGCATTTCAAATTCTCAGCCTAGTTTTAAATTTCCACCTTTGTTGTAAATGGAACCCAAATAAGAATTTCCTTGTGCTCTTAAGAATACTATAGGGTTTAAGATCTACTGCAAGATCCCTCTAGCAGACATTGGCACAAACCCTTGAAAACTGTGGGTTGTATCTTTAAAAGGTGTCAAAGGAAAAGCAGATGAAATGCTGTAATCTCCACCCACTGTCACTTAAGACTTACTGCCCACGCACTCCACAGTCCCAGCCAGCATCCTGCATCCACCCTTTTTTTTCAAGCCCACTGCATTAGACCATGGAAACTCAGGATGTGTGGCCACAACGGCCCCTGCTCTGGATCCAGCTGGCCCACCACGTGGCGTGGCCGTGACCTTAGTCACACTTCCCCCTGACATCCTGTGAGTGGGCTCAAGCTGGAGCCAGACCTTCCCACCGTGCTGCCCGCCCTGCTCCTGGAAATGACAAAACCCGGCTCCCTAAAACATTCCATTCTCCACTTACACCAACAGAGCTTCCTGCTCCCCACCCCTCCTGAACAACAGGTCTTTGAATATCATTCACCACCCTGGTAACACCTTTAACCATTTGGCCATTAGCTATTAAGGGAGGTATGCACAACTTCACTTCGGATTTTCATAGAAGCCTGTTCTCTTGATTTTCACTAAGCTTTTTAAACTATTATCACAAGAATCACTTCTACGGGATTTATAAGCATATGCAACATTCAAAATCGAAAACGTGGCACTGCAAAATCTGCACAACAAAGCTCTTCATGAGAGAAGTATCTCTTAATTTAGTGGAGAGAGTATCTGCTGGATTCAGATTTACATAAGCATTATCTTCTTGGTCCTCTTCTAAGCTGGCCTAAAAGGATTTCAGAAATCTTCGACTTACTATGTATAACTCTCATCTTTGAAAAAGAACTTGCATTTTAATAAAAAGGTTAATGAGAAAAAAATACTCCCAATTTAGTTTTAGCTGTAGAGTCAAGAAGCAAGTTTTTGTTTCATCAGATGGTAAAGGTAATGCTTTTAACCGGCAGCACTAACCCCACCTTCCTCCTAAGAGGTGTCTGTGGATCCTAAGGATGGTTTTTCAAGCAAAGAGGTAAAGTTGGGTAGAGTGACACTAAGGGGGCAATTAAGGCACCCATTGTTTAGATTCATACTATTCTCCATATTCAAAATCAAACAGAGGTTCCAGTTCTACATAGGATAGATAGTCAGCACACTCCACCCTGTTTTTCCCAGGGCCGCAACTACGAACCTCAGAAAGAATGCTTGGAGCAGCTATACCAGGACTCTGAAAAGTAAACAGTAGCAGGCGCATTAAGAAGGAAGACTAGAACATGAAAGACCACCCAACTGACAGTTTCCTCTTCTGTTTTCATCCAGTGTGCCCAAGCCTGGTCTCAACACACTGTCGGCAGACCCTAGGTGCTGACAGACGAGAGGGGAAAATCCCCTGTTTTTTCCTTTTCTCTGTTCTCTCAGGCCACAGTCCCCAAGTAACCCTGCAGTGGCTACAGCAGCCAGCAGCAAGGGGAGCCTGCAAGACAGGGAACTCTGAGGGAGGAAAACCTTCCTCTAGATTCAACAGTGCCGTGATTCCAAGAGAGTAGGGCCAAATCCCACTGTTTTTAGTGTCTCTGTCCTCCAGGGGCTTGACCCTGGGGACATGGGCACAGTTGTGAAAGTACATGGCAAAACAGAGTAACTAAAGCCCAAGCTTTCTAGCTAAATGGCCCAAAAGAGAAGCCCCATAGAACTGGAAAGAACTAGAGAGAGCACAAAGGGGAAAGAGCTCAAGAAAGAGACCCCATAAAGTTGCTTATCCACGTGCAGGTCACTCCTCAGATTTGCACTTGTTGACCTCATCCTAACAGTCTACCAATGACTTTGAGAACTGAAGACCTAGCTCCCAGATCGGCCACTGTGGAGCACACACACAGGATATATCCAAATGGTGCTGCAAATGCTAACACAGGACCACAGCTCATAGAAGGTGGTTGGAACTTGTTCTCTGAACCTAACCATTATCAACTGCCTGCTAAAACAAAAATATTGACATTCTCCATAGGATTTAGACAAGATGCAGAGTTTCATAACATAATATTCAAAATGCCCTGGATAAACTCAAAATTACTCAGCATGGAAAAATACAATCAACAGGTGCCAAGGCTGAGATGACAGACATTTGGACTGACAAAAACTTTAAATAAAGTTATTACAAAAATGCTCCAGCAGCCAATCATAAACAATCTTGAAACCTACGGAAGAGAAAGTCTGGGCAAAGAGACAAAAGATCTAAAGAAGAACTGTTGGAAACTGTAGAACTGAACAATAAAATAACCAAAATAAAAAACTCATGGGATGGGCTCAATGGCATCATGGATATAAGAGTCAGCGAACTTGAAGATGAATACACAGAAATTAGCCATTCTGCACAAGAAAGAGAAAAAATATTTAAAGTAAAAAACGAACAGGGCCTCAGGGGACCAGGGAACAATAAGAGAAGGTCTGCCATTTGTGTCATAGAAGTCCCAGAAAGAGAGAAAGAATGCCGTGCAGTACAGGAAAAACATTTGACAAAATAATGGCTGAAAACTTCATAAATTTCACAAGACACATATACGTACAAATTCTTGGAAAAGCAGAGTGAACCTCATGTAGGATAAACCCCCCAAAACCATGCTATAAACCAGAGATGAAACAAACATTCCTGAAAGCAGGGAGAGAAAAATGCCCTATTATCTATGTATGGGGCACAAAAAGTCAAATGGTTATAGATTTGTCACTAGAAACCATGGAGGAAAGAAAGAAGTGGCACAATATTTTTAAAGCATTAAAGGAAAAGAACTGTAATATAGAATTCTATATCCAGCAAATGTATCCTTCAATAAAGGTGGAATACAGATATCATAACAAAAGGCAGGAGGACAAAGGAACCTATATGGTGGTAAGGTTTCTACAGTCCACTTAAAGTGATAAAATGTCCATTCGAAGTGATTCTAAGTTGACTGTGAATGATTCTAGTTGACTATACATATTGCAATCCCTAAAGCAGGCACACACACAAAAAAAGAACTACGAAATATTCAAATAGCTCAAAAAAAAACACAGAATAGGAGAAATAGGAACAAAAATGGAATAAACAGAAGGCATAAATCCAAACATATCAACTATTACATTAAACTGAAATGGTCTAAACACAAGAATTAAAGGCAGAGACTGTGAGAATGAATAAATAAATATGAACCAACTACATGCTGTCTAACCAAAACTCACTTGAAATATAATATAGGCAGGTAAGTTAAGAGCAGAAGGATGAAAAAAGGTGTAACATGCAAGCTGTTGAAAAGAAAGCTAGAGTGTCTATATTTAGACAATGCAGACTTGAAGACAAAGACAATTGCCAGGGACAAAGAAGAACATCACATAATAATAATAAAAGTATCAATTTGCCAAGTGGACATGACAATTCTAAATGCGTATCTACCCAACAAATGACCTTCAAAATACACAAACCAAAAACTGACAGAATACAAAGGAGAAATAGGTAAATCTACAGTTGTCATTGGAAACTTCAACACTCTTCTCTCAGTAATATATAAAAATAGACAGAAAACACCATCAATCAATTAAATTTAATATTTATAAAATACTCTAACCCAGGGATCCCCAACCCCCAGGCCATGGACCAGTACCAGAACGGGCCGCACCACAGTAGGTGAGCAGCAGGCGAGTGAACATTGCCACCTGAGCTTTGCCTTTTGTCAGATCAACAGACGCATTAGATTCTCATAGGAGTGGAAACCCTATTGTGAACTGCACACATGAGGAATCTAGGTTGTGCACTCCTTATGAGAATCTAATGCCTGATGATCTGAGGTGGAACAGTTTCATCTCGAAACCATCCCCCCACCCCCCACCCCTCCCACCCCCATACCAATCCATGGAAAAATTGTCTTCCATGAAACCAGTCCCTGGTGCCAAAAAGGTACATTCACCAAGATAGACCATACTCTAAAGAATAAACCTTTAATACATTTAAAAGAATTAAAATAATACACAGTATGTCATCTGGCCATGATAAAACTAAACTAGCAATCAACAACAGAAAGAAAAGGAAAATTTCCCAATACATGGAAATGATACAACAACACACTTCTAAATAATCTATCAGTGAAGGGGAAGTCTCAAGTGAAAAAAATATATTGAATTGAACAAAATGAAAATACAATATATCGGCCGGGTGCAATGGCTCACGCCTGTAATCCCAGCACTTTGGGAGGCTGAGGTGGGCAGATCACTTGAGGTCAGGAGTTTGAGACCAGCCTAGCCAACATAGTGAAATGCTGTCTCTACTAAAAATACAAAAATTATCTGGGCGTGGTGGCAGGTGCCTGTAATCCCAGCTACTCGGGAGGCTGAGGCAGGAGAATCACTTGAACCCAGGAAGCAGATGTTGCAGTGAGCCAAGATTGCACCACTACACTCCAGCCTGGGTGACAGAGTGAGACTCTTGTCTCAAAAAAAAACAAAAAAAACCCACAATATATCAAAATCTGTGTGATACAGCTAAAATAGTGCTTACAGAGAAATTTACAAAATTAAATGTTTATATTAGAAGAAAAGAAGGTCTCTAATCAATAATCTAAGCCTCCACCTAAATAAGTTAGAAAATGAAGAGCAAAATACAGCCAAAGCAAGCAAGAAAGAAAAAGCAGAAAGCAATGAAATTGAAAGCAGAAAAACAATAGAAAAAAATGAAACCAAAAGCTGATTCTTTGAAAATATCAGTACAATTGTTAAAACTCCAGCAAAACTAATAAAAAAATAAAAGCGAAACACAACTTAACTAATATTAGGAATGAAAGTGGGAATATCACTACAGATCCTACAGACATTAAAAGAAGGGAATGTTTATAAATTTGATGGATGATGTTACTAGTATTTTTTGATGAACTTATGTTGTCTATGTTTATAAAGGATACTGGTCTGTAGTTTTGTCATCATTATTTTGTTTTGTTACTGCCATTGGTATCAGGGTAATGTTGGCCTTATAAAATAAGTTGGAATGTTTTCCCTCTTATTCTAGAAGAGACTGTCATTTCTTCCCTAAATGTTGGAATTTACCACTGAAACCATCTGGGTCTGAAGATCCCTTTTTCAGGAGATTTTTAACTATGAATCCCGTTTTATTAATGGTTATAGGACTATTCGGGTTGTCAATTTCATCTTAGGTGAGTTCCAGTAGTTTGTGGCTTTTTCAGGAATTGGAGCTGCAAGACGTTCTTGTTGAATTCTCAAGTTTGTTTCAGTTACTTGATCTCCTTGAATTCCAGAAGAGACCACCTGATCTGGGATCTTCCAGATTGTCACAGACAGGTTCCCAACCTTCTTGGCAACAATCAGATAATGGGTAAGGGGAGCTTAAGGTTGGGGGAAGCTGAGAGGAGGATGCTGATGGGTTAAATTTCAGGTTCCCAGCTTCAGAGCCCGGGTTGTCACACAGCACAGTGGTTAGCACAGCCATCAAAATTCCTATTGCCTGGCCAGGGCAAAGGATTTGAAATGTTTAGTTCTATGAAATGAACTGGGAACTGTGCGGCTGGAGGTGGGGCCAGGGGTGGTAGGTGGAGGAGGGGTCAGGTCTAAGAGTAAAGCTGGCCAGGGAAGGCCATGGGGACTTCACCACTCTCTCTCCAACTACAGCAACTACCCTCTGAACCACCTGCTGGGAGGCTACCTTCTGGGATTCCTCCATTGTACAAGAAGCAAATACCCAGGCACAGGGTAGGTGCTGACACAGTCTCTGCCTACATGTAACAAGGAATATTTTTTTAAACTCTTTATTCCTTTTAAGAAAATTTAGCTTCCACAGAAAAAGTTGGAAAAACACTGCCCTCAGATACCCCAAAGGAGGTGACTTGGGTTTCTGGCATGGGCTCCTCAGGACAACAACAAGCCAGCCATTCCCAACCCAAGGCAGGGGACCTGAGTGGAGTCAGCCTGAGTTTGGAAACAAAGTCGTGGCACCCAAATGAATGGCTGCAATTCTTCCCCCATTTAGTCAGACTCATAAAGCTGAAAGTAACCTCATAAATCTCTCTGCCCATGCCCTTATTTCACAGATGAGGAGACTTCTAATGAAAAATTTCTATCAGGGTTTGACAAGCTATTCTTTCAGGAGATGTTTCCCCTACACCTGGCATTCTCATGATGGGGAATAATCTATACTTTCAAGGGACAAACACAGTGATGGAATCTGAAACTTGAGGTGAAACTGGCTACCATTTAAGTTTTGCATATGGCAAATTGCCACATGGGAAAGTTTAAAAAAAAAAAAAGACTCAAGTCTGTAGCCCAGGAACCGATCATTCTATTTTAACAGGAGGTCAGGCTCTGCTAACCATCATGACCAACAGATGAACAAAAAATTGGTATGCAAGTCCATATGAAGCATAGAGCTTTCTGGAAGCAAAAAAAAAACAAAAAAACAAAAAAAAAAAAAACAAAGTCAAATCAACTACAAGATGGCTAAGACAACTACTAGAAGAGATGTTCCTGGGAGATTCTAAACTGCATTGCAAACTTGGGTAAACTGACCAATCGTTTTGGGATAGAAAGGCAGAAGAAACTATCAGGCACTGTCATCACAGTGGGTAGGATTCCGGACACACCAGTACCAAACAGGTGTGTGACCACCTGCCTGGGACTCTGCTTCTCGTTTCATAACCTCTAAAGGTGCTTATTTTGGATAAAAGTATAGAATTTAGGATTTTAAAAATGCTTTTCATGTATTCAACTTAAAAACCACATTTATTCCATCCAGCTCTGACGGGGCAGAAATAATTTATCATCATCACAGCAGGCTGTAAGGGTCCAAAGCAGCAGCTACCACAAAGGCTTAGTGGAATCTCCCTCCTTGAAAATGATGAATACTAGAATGGTTTAGGTTGGCATTCCCTCCAGACCCTCAGAAGCTGGCTAAGTAACCTCAAAAGTACCCTGTTAGTTCAGTAATTCTGTGAGTCAATGGAAAAATAACAGCAATTAATCTTGGGCTCTATGTTTCCATGCCTTGCTATTAAAGAAAGAACATAATGAAATATGCACAGATACAGCTTCTTTCTAGTTTTATCTCAGAACCTGATAAAAATAACTTACTTTTGCATATGCTCACTGCTGTATCCCCAGCACCTAGACAGGATCTGGTATAAAGTGGAACCTCAGAAATATTTTTCCAATGTCATTATTACACCAAAATTCTGCAAAATGAAAAATATGCCTTGAAAAACAAATTTGTTATTTATACTGATATACGAATAAGAAAGGAAATCTCAAACTCAACATCCATTTTGCTGTATGTTTTTTCTTGGTATAGGCTTGGTGAAATCAGACAAGGGAAGGTAACGCATATCCTCTCTATCATTTACAATGTGATTTTGGGCAAATGACTTGAATGCTCTCTTAAGTATCTATGGCCTCATTTCTAAAATAAGGCCAATCATCTCTTCCTCACAGTGTTGCAGTACAGATGAAATGTGTAATAACTGTTTCAGAGCCTGGCACACAACAGACAGATATTTAACAAATAAACACACATGAAAGAATATGGGGAAACCTCTTATCTTCTCCTTTGACCTCACACATGAGCCCTGAGTAAAGGTTAGTATCATCCATGTTATTTTCTGAGTTTCTCCGCAGAGATGAGTCCTTCAATCATTATAGCAAGAATTCTCTGCCCTGGCTGTGATCAGAGACCCCAGGGGAGCTTTCTAGCCAGGTAATTTGCTGACCTTGACTCTCCAGGCGTGGGCAGGAAGAGAGGGGCTCTCTGGTGTGGTTTCCCGCCTGCTCCTGAGCACTCAGGCCCTGACCCAGGCCCTCCAGGAGCCCAGGTACTTGAAGACAGAGGGGCACCAGAAAGGTCACAGGCAGCGTGATGCTTCAGAGGCAGATAAGAAGGAGGCACAGCATGAGGAGCACCAGTGAAAGGATGGCCAGCCCAAATTAGGAGAACATGAGCTCTGCCTGAGAGAAGCATCCTTAATTTAACCAGTACATGAAAAGCAGTTTGGAGATAGCTTCTTCAAGCTGTGATTTGACAGAAAGTTCAAGTGAATATATACCTAAGCTTTCCAAAAAAAAAAAAAAAACAGATCTGAAATTGGCTGGTTAATTTGGCCCAAACCATAACATATGGATAGATTGAAATGCTGCTGAAAGCCTCCATTTTAAAAGTGGCATATGTATTTTTTCAATGTAAGTTTTAACATTTTTTTAAAAATCATGAGTGATGTAATCAGAAGGTCAATAGTTGCAATGCTGAGCAAAAGCATTTCTCTTTAAGAGGGAGCCAATCAAGGAGAAGTCTTTCTCATCTTGACCTCCTAGACAAGCCAGATGCTACTTCAGTTCTTTGTATAATTTCAAGGATGTTATAATCCTTCAGGACTCAGTTTCTCCATCTGTTTAAAAAAAAGCGGGGAGGGATAGATCTAGCTAACTCCAAAATACTACGCTTCTCTTCTGAAAATATAAATCATTGTTACTTTCCTCTGGGCCAGGTATTTCATTGTCAAATATGCGGTATCTTTGAGTACGTGGTTCGTGAGAAGGGTAAGAGGAAACAGGGTTTCTAAAATAACACAAATTCACACAGCCTTTAAGAAAAACTTCTTAGAGACCTTGTTCACCTCAAAACAGGACAGACCAAACAATATTCCCCCCTCTTTTTTCTTTTTAATCAAATTTCCATGACTCCATCTCCCAGATGCCACAAACCTCTCTCATATAAGCCAAGGCTTAAGATAGAATAAATCTACTTATAGGCTGGGAACTCTCTTGCTAAGTATGGGTTTGTGATAATCACATAAGATGAGCATGGTATCGAGTTGAAAGGCCCACACTGCGGATGGTGAGAAGGCCACATGGGCCTGGTGCTATATGCTATTCAACACCCCTGCTCAGCTCATAGTGAAGAGTGTATGATACAGACAAGGAAAATCCGAGGCTTAAAAAAGTGCTTTCATTTAATATTGATGAGGGGAGAATCACATGTATTTTTATGATATATGCAAAGTATAATCAAGTTAAAATACCAGCACAGACCCTATTTTGTTACATTCTCAAATAATAATGGAGGAAAGGTCACAAAAACCAAATGCGGCCAAGACCAGTCTATTTTTAAAGCATGAGGTATTTAGAGTATATGAAAAAAAATGAATTTTTCATTAACTCCAACACACAGAAAACCTTAGTATTCATTAAATGCCATAAAAACTCTTCGCATAGGCTTTAAACTTGATAATGCCACATGCTCTAGAAACCCAAAGTAGCTATAGAATATTAACATTTATTAAGCACTAAGAACTGCAGAGTACATAAATAGGGAAACTGCTCACTTACAAATGCAAGAATTCAAAAGCACATAACAACAACCAATCCTAGGAACAGTTCAACAGTTTAACTCGCTACAACAGCCTGATTCTATAAGCACTTGAAGTGTTCCTGGTTTGCAGTGATGAAAGTTCATCTTTAAAAACTAAAGCACTACTACTGTAGCCAATGGTTCAACAAAGCACATATGTTGAGAGTCAATGAAAGAAAATTAATTAGGAATAAGAGAATTTGTACTAACATAATTTCTGCAAAGTGAAATGTCTTCTCTCAATATTTATAGGGAAAACATGGATCCCTCCTTTTCTCACACCATTTCTTAGGCATATAACACTGTGCATAAAATGCCCAACTTATACCATTTTGTCCTAAAAAGCACAAAGCCATTTTTAATTACAGACAACTGCAAGAAGAACCAATACAACTCTTTTCCCACTTGCTGTAAGGGGAGAAATATACAGAGAGCCAGAATGTTACTGAAAATGCTTAATGATAAACTCAAGTTGCCAAAAATGGAGGTTTGTGAAAAATAATCAATCCTGCTAAACATTAATGTGAAAATGATCTCTTAGAAATCCAATCTCCAATAAACATGTCAACAGAAAGTTTTAGAAGTATATAGCTGAACAGGCAAATTATTTCTCCCATTTCCTTCGGAATGTTTTCACATTGCTCTTACAGTTCGGTTCATGAGATGTAATATGATCTAGTACACTGTGTAAATGGATTCATTTGGAAAGTCTCCTTTCATTCACAGGTCTGAAAAATGCTTGCTTGCTGCGTTCCAAAGGAGGCCATTTTATAATCAGTAGTTTTTATAAGATTTACTTTGCGTGCTTCTCATGTGATTAGACACTGGCAAGGTCAGCCCTGGTGTGGGGAACAACTGAGCATTAGCAAAATGCTCTTGCTTGAACGCTCACAAGCCTACAATGATCTGTTCTTAGCCCTCAGTTATTACCTTCCCAAGGCATCCATTAAGTTTCAAGTATTTTACCTGAAAGGAGTAATAAGTTAACAGCCACAAATACATGTCTAAATGCTACATGCAAGTTTACTTCTGTCAGTAAAGAGAGCACAGGGTGGGAGGACACCTAAAGCTCCCCATGACCCAGTGGGGTTGCCTGAGTGGTAAGGAAAGGAAAAAAAGGGGAGAGGAGGGAGAGACAGAAGAGAGAGAAGCGTGACAGGGAGAGAAAAGGGGAAGCGGGGAAAGAGGGAGGAGGGAGAGAGGGAGAGGGACACAGGGAGAGTCTGGGGAAGGAGGGAGGGAGAGAGAGGAGGGCTCCTAATAGTAGGTGAGAAACTTAAAAAGACACTAAATTTCTCTGCTTCCCTACGTGGCCTTAAAGGCAGGTAATTCCATGTTTGCTTTCACTTTCAAACAACTTTACCTATGCATATAGGTGAAGCCTAAAATTAAAACGAATTGATAAAAAAAATTGAGAGGGCCCAATTACACAATCGATGGAAAAGCAACACGTTTATACCTCCCAGTCAAGAAGAGCATTCTGAGAAAGGAGACTTGCCAGCTTCCAAAGGCACTCAGCCTTGACAGCTTGGCTACTTCATGGGCTGACTGCAGCTCAAACACCTGTTGGTATCTTGGAGCCACAGCACATCCATCCTTCCCTCACGCCAACATCAACCTGATGGTGAGCTTTCTGAGTAAGGTGTCTTTGTTGGTTGGTTGAGGCCTTCGTGTCCTTCTTAGTTTGGGAGGCACTTACATTTCATATAGCATCACCACATCTATCGGAGTTGACTTGGGGAAGGTGGGTGTGGAGCAGTGATAAAGGAAAACGTTACATCCTCTGTGGAAATTCCAGGCCTTTCCCCTTCTTTCAGGTACACCAGAGTTCACTGTGGTCATTATATTCAGAAGACTCACACAGTGCAAAAGGCAGTATTTTGGAGAATGAAGCCATAAACCAGTAAAATAAGCCTCAGACTGTTTCCCCAATTTATTATTCTCATTATTCTCATCTCCCATACACAGCATGTTACATGGGGTGCAACAAAACCAGGAAGTTGTTTAAGGATCAAAAATCACTTCTATTTTTAAAAAATAACTTGTAATAGAAATATTTTTTCAATATTTAAGGCAGTAAAAATTTAGCACTCTTAGATAGCCCAAACTGTTACTTTAAAAACCAGATAAATATATATGATGCTTAAATGTGGCAAATATTTTGAAAACATTGACTAGTCTTTAAGATATCAATTTTAAAGAATAAAATATTTGATTCGTTAATTTGTCTTTTGTTTTAAAACTCAGTTACTGTCATAATAAAAAAAAGTTGGCAAAATAAGGTTCACTTTTCAATTGCTTTGTAATTTGTCGTCCTTTTTCCTACCTCCCAGTGTGTGAGAGATGGCTACACAAGTTAAGGCAAAATATAAAACTCCCCTATGGCTCAATTTCCTTTTAAGTAACATGAGGAAATTGTCAATGATTTGTTTCTGCCCCTCATAACTTTTGAGAATAAGTAAAACTTATAAAGTACTTTGCAAATACAAAAAGCTGTTTTAAAACATGGGGCAGGGGATGGACAAGCAGAATAAATATTTCTAGGTCAAAATTCTTATTTCATAACTACCTTTTAATTTTCTAAGTCTCCTGTATTTTCAAAATGTATTTTATAACAGCCACAATCCCTAGAGAAGCATTTTTAGTAAACACTCTTTGAACTGAGGAAGAACTGTCTCAGATTTGCAGCCTAAGGAGACACGATGACTAAAAACACTGTGGGATCCTGGATGGGATCCTGGAACAGAAAAAGGACATAAGTGGAAAAACTGGTGAAATCCGAATAAAGTCTGCAGTTTAGTTAGTAGTTCTGTACCAGTGTTAATTTCCTGGCCTTGATAAGTATACCACGGTTAACAGAGAAAGCTGGGCAAAGGGTATATGGGAACTCTCTGTACTATTTTTACATTTTTTTTTTTTTTTTGAGACAGAGTTTCGCTCTTGTTGCCCAGGCTGGAGTGCAATGACGCGATCTCAGCTCACCACAACCTCCGCCTCCCGAGTTCAAGCGATTCTCCTGCCTCAGCACCCCCCGAGTAGCTGAGATTACAGGCATGCGCCACCATGCCCAGCGGCTAATTTTGTATTTTTAGTAGAGACGGGGTTTCTCCATGTTGGTCAGGCTGGTCACGAAATCCCGACTTCTGGTGATCCACCCGCTTCGGCCTCCCAAAGTGCTGAGATTACAGGCATAAGCCACCGCACCCAGCCTATTTTTACAATTCTTCTGCAAATTTAAAATTAGTTCAAAATCAATAGTTTTTAAAAATCATTCTTTGAGTAAGAAAATCAATTGTTACATGTTTTATTAAGAACCTAACTCTTGGCCAGGCATGGTGGCTCATGCCTGTAATCCAAACACTTTGGGAGGCTGAGTCAGGAAGATCGCCTGGAGCCCAGGAGTTCAAGACCAGCCTGGGCAACGTGGCAAGACCCTGTCTCTGTAACGAGGGGAAAAAAAAGAACCTAAATCTAAATTAGTGTGTACTGTAATACATTATAGTGAAATGTTTCCACTAGATGGCACTCTGTTTTCTTCAGTGACCAGAGACACCTCTTCACACTTCTAGTACCCATCACCTGATAGAAATATTTCTTGAGCTTATTTTATAGCTCCAGTGGGCACACGTCTTTGTATAATTTATTCTGTGATTTGAGTCAAAAATATTGTTTGCTTTATTTTCTTAAAATGCCTTCTTTCAGGTTTCAAGCCTCACTATCATTCCAGAATTTTAAGACAAGGTTTGTGAATCCAGTCATTCAACATATTCAGTAAGCCATTACTTTGTGCCACTATTATCTCTACAGTCTGAGGAAACCCATTCTCTTTAGCATTGACCAACATAAAAACTGTCCATCCTCCTACACATTTGCAAACTGCATAAGATTCAAAGAGTAACTCTGAGCAAGGAGGAAACAAATGCTTTCCACCTTGTTTGCATGACTCTTTGATGATGCTGGACACCCCACTGATTTTTACTGCTTAAACAAAGGGTTAGCTATTCAAGAATAACTTCTAGCTTCCTTTTGTATGTCAAAGCTGAAAACCAAAGTTCTTTTTTAAATTAAAACCAAATAGCTAGGAGTTCACCAGTTCCAATGAGGTTCGGCTTCTGCACTCCAATCATATTTATTAATATCTATAGCATTTCCTGGTCCATTCAATAACCTCCTTAATAAAACATTTCTGTTGCCCATACTCCTCAGCTCATCACTGCTCTCTGCTGAAAAGCTCCAATAAACCCAAGACTCTAAGTTCCATCCAGTACTGAAGTTTCATTTTAGGAAAGGTATTTCAAACTTTGCTAATATGAGTTTTTTTTTTTAAAGAAAAAACAATTAAACTCATTCGGGGGCTTACATGTCAAAATGAAAATAGAGTCATGCTGTTCATTAACCAGTTTCCAAAGTGCTAAACCTAGATGAGATTGGAAAACTTTCAATCTCTGACTTTACAGAATAAACGCTTATAATACTTCAGAATGAATTGGAAATAGTGACTCTGCATAAGAGAGACGATACTTGTAATACGTGGCACTAACCAAAACCAAAAGACACAAAAACAGGAGACACCCTCAATCTGGATTGAGGTGTCCTGCAAAGGCTTGAGGCAATTCTTATACCAAACGTCCATATAAATCCCTCTGAATTCATTTTTCATTTATATATACCAACAAAAATGCCAAAGAGTAGAATACAATAACCAAATTGGATTTTAAAAGTTATTTCCTTTTAAAATAAGCAATCTGCTCTAATTGTGAAAGCAAAACTCTTAGATAAAATTTTTCCTAAATACAAAAAATGTTTCCTAAATACAACACCAAGCTCTACAGGATGGTTTCTCTGGACCCCTTGCCCAGGGTCAAGTGAAGTTAGGAAAATGGAGTTTCAAGGAAAATAACATTTACAAAATATTTTCAAGAAGAATGAAAACAAAACATTCTCTGATTAACACACAGATAATAGAAAATTCCACAACAGACTATCCTGTCCTTGTACATTTTGATTGGTTGTATGTTTGCTCTATTTATAAATAATGTTATGATCTTTCATTTTAAAAAGATAGCATCTATGTTTATGAAAAAGATGGTTGGTCAGTTCTTGTACTTTTTTATACCATGATACGAAAAAAAAAAAAAACCCTAAGAAGAAAAAGTCAAACAAACCTTTTATGGTTTCAGTTCACAGACATTACTGCCAACCTTGTTTTAATCAACTGGTTGCTCTTGCTTACTGGACATCTATGGTATTTCTTCAATGCAAAACAACGAGCAAGCTCATCTGCCAAGAACTCCCCCCAGGAGGCCAGTGGAAAAGAAGCCATACTTGTAAGAATTCTAAAGGAAACAGAACTTTGTAAGGGTAAACGGAGTTACTTCCGAATTTCCCTAAGGGAATCCTTATTGTGACCACTTCGGCTGCCTTTTGTATTAAAGCAACCTTTAAATAGCTCTCCTTCTACTTATATTCCTCCTAAATTCACTATTGTTACTCATTATGAGTTCATTATTAGTCAGCACAAGTCAGTTAGTCACCATATTTTTTAAACCACCAAGCCCACCCACCCCAACCAACTTCTGGTTTTCCTTTCCCTTCGGTATTTTGCAACATTTGAGAAGATGAGTAACTATACTCAAGAAATGCTGCTGGGCTTCTTCTGTTTGCTTGTGGTCTAAACAGTGACCATATCTCCATTAAAAAAAGGAATGCAACTCTTCACAACTCTTTCCAGCCACTTTCTTCTCTCGCGAGAAGGTAATACCTGGGATTTAGGGAGTTACCTTCAGATTAAAAATTTATTCTGCATATTTTGCTTGGCCATCATTTCTCTTAAACTTATTTAGTAACAGGTCACCCAGTCAAATTCATTTCTTTATCCAAACAATAAATAGGCAAATGGGCACCATTCTTTCTTTTGAAAGACCCTAGTCTATGGTTTCTGTCAATCACAAATAAGAAATGAAAAATGATCCCGGAAACTATGGCCTGTGTTGGCCTTCAAACTTATCTGTCAATTGAGGTCCTACACAAACAGCCCCAACATATCTTCTCTATCTGGCAAGACTTTCACAAATCCGCCATCACTATAACATGCTTGCTGGATTGAAAGAAAAAGCCTCCTTGCTCTGGGCAATTCACAGGGGCCTTGAAAGTTCCCCTGCCCCTCTGTCCATCCATCCCCAACCACCTGAAACCAAAGGCTCCTCGAGAAACAGAACTGGAAATGGAAATGGAAAACTTCCCTAACCACCGTGACTACCAGCCACTTCCTGCTCTCTGGACTCACAGTGCACTGACATCTCATCCTTCCTAACCCACCATATACCCACATCTTCCCTTCCCTACTCAACAGTTTGCTCCTTCCAGAGATTCTACCCTTAAGTTTCTCTGTTTTACCCACAACACCTGGCATTTGGATGAACATACTAAATGTCTGCAAAGCCAAACCTCCTTCATTTTTTAAAGGTAGGACATCCGAGACCCAGGGCAAATTCTTGTCCTACCCATGTGTGGGTTTCATTCAAGCAACCTGGAATAGCAGTGGTGTATAACTAAAATAAATAGCACAAAGAAGAATTCCCCCAGAGAACCAGTAATCACCATCTGCACCTCCTAATGAGCATGACAAATGTGCCCCTCACAATACTAAGGTAATCTGCCACTTCATAGGGACCTTTTCTTCCACATGGACAAATGCCACCATGAATTGCCATGGAATTGTCTATTTGGTCTTTACAGAGTGGCTGCATTGAACTGAGAGAGGGGTTTTGCTTGCTATGCAACATTGGGTGTAGACTTTCTCCTTGAATTTCTTATGAAAAGAAAAGATGGAAGAAAGTGGTTGTCAACATGCAAAAGTTTTTTAACTAGCCATTCACATTGGAATATGGAAAAAATCTTCACCTATTAATTGCTATACTTTCTCTCTCGTGTGTGTGTGTGAGGAGGGAGGAGGTGAGAGAACCAAGAGAAGAGCCAGGAACGATAAGGGAACAAACTTCATATTAGAGTAAACGTGATTTTTCCAATACGCTCATAGTATGCTATCATTCCCAATTACCTTCCCAACTGCACTTCTCATATAATGTATTTGGGAGGCCGAGGCAGGCAGATCACTTGAATCAGGAGTTCAAGACCAGCCCGGCCAACATGGTGAAACTCCGTCTCTACCAAAACTACAAAAATTAGCTGGGCATGGTGGCAGGTGCCTGTAATCCCAGCTACTCGGGAAGCTGAGGCAGGAGAATCGCTTGAACCCGGGAGGCAGATGCTGCAGTGAGCCAAGATCACGCACCGTACTCCAGCCTGGGTGACAGAGTGAGACACTGCCACGAAAAAAAAAAAAAAAATACCAGCACTTTGGGAGACTGAGGAGGGAGGATTGCTTGAGGCCAGGAGCTCAAGACCAGCCCGGGCAACATAACAAGACTCCATCTCTATTAAAAAAAAATTATATATATCTCCATACCATAAGTATTTTGAATGAGGAAAATTAATTATGTATCATTATTTGTTATAAAGTATTAATTTTTTTAAACTTTATTTTTTAGGTGGTAGGCATATGTGTTCACTGTAAAATCTTTCAACTTTGCTGTAGACTTGAAGATGTTCATAAAAAATAGGAGGAAAAACTTATTTTTTGAAGTCGTATACACACAAAAATAGGGATTGTCAAAAGTCTCTTTAAAGTATTTCTCCATGTCTCCAAATTGGCCTCAACAAAGCAAGGAGTCCTTGGCTTCCACCTGCCTTCCAAAGGGATCCCTCACTTTGGGGAAAAGATTTGCCAAGGCCCTCACCTGACACACACCTGAGAAACAGCTGACTGCCCTGACAGTTGGCAGGGCTTAAGCGTGCAACTCCTCCCCAGCATTCTGTAGTGTAAAGGACAAGACCAGCTGTCACTGCTGTAAAATGGTGCACCTGGTCCTCCCTCTGCATCCCATACTCAACTCAAGTGTGTCCGAGGGTCTGGGGCCTGGGGCCACAAGGAAGCCACATTCTACGGAACGCAAGTACTTCCCCAGGCACTTCAGACTTGTCTGTCAGCTTTTTCTGAAGCTTTTCTGGGGGAAAAAAGAAAAAAAAATCTTTTTCTGAAGCTTTTCTCCTCTCCAGCCAGTCAGCTGCACACTGTCTTGCTTTCCGGAGGACATCAAAGAAGCAGAGAAAGGCAAAGCATTCCCTGACTCCCCTTAACTCCGGGCAAGATAGAGACATTTTTAGTGCTGTAGTGGAGACCACACACTCTACACCACATCCCAGCTCACAGACGGGCCCTAGCCAACTACAGGAAAAGTTAAAGAGAAGCTCCCACCGTGGGTTGCTTCTCACCCTTATCCAGGAATCCTAAGGGACGGGGAGGAGAAAAAGGCTCATTCTCACAGCTTGTACCTGCCAAAGACAGGCAATCACTAACACTGCAGCATCTTTGAGGACAAGGACCCCAGCCACTCTCAAAATCTGGCCTCTCCAGCTGTCTCATCATTTTGCTCTCAGGAAAAAACAAAGTTGAGAAAAAGTGAAAGTAACACTACGCATTTCAGATTCTCCCTATCAGATTCTACCCCAACCACGTGTTCTTTCAAGTCAAATCTTTGTCTTCTGGTTCTCTGGCAGCACTTCTTAGACTAAAGCCAGACCACAGAGCGTATTGCTGGTGTGGTTTTGCTTTAGCCAGAACTGCTGCTTCAACTCTGAGTGGAGCTGGAATCCATATAGAAGCTGATCTGTGAGAAAAACCCACAAAGTCCAATGGGAAAACCCATTAACTAACCTTAATGATCTCATAGGTCATCCATCCTTTCACGGCTCCGACAGCTCCTTTCTCGCCCCACCCCCTTTTCCCCTTATCTCTTCCCTCTAGACATTCTATGGAAGCACAGACAACTTTAGGAGAAAATGCCAACTTTATCAAGCTCTCCAGTGAACACTTGAGCACGTGCCTTAGTCTGTACCCCTAAGGGACAGTCTCAGAGACTGTAATACTAAGAGAGAGCCAGATGGGGTATATGAGGAGGAGGGTTTTGGATTTTGAAGGAGTGCAAACCTAAATTGCTTGTACTAGAATTTCAGTGGAGGAAATTCCATGTTTTGCAAGTATGAAAGTCTGATATTAAATATCACAAACAAAAATTCCATTTCTTAGCGTACATGTCTCAGATTTAATTTCTCTATGTTCTCTGTGGTTTGGTTGTTTTACCTCCCAAGAAAAGCTTTCGTGAGACCACTCTTTAAAAAGACAAACTGCCTTCACAGATGAATGGGTAAACAAAATGTGGTATATGTACATAATGGAATACTATTCGGCCTTAAAAATAAGGAAATCTTGTCATCTGCTATAACATGGATGAAGCTGTTGGACATAATGTTACATGAAATAAGCCAGACACAGAAAGACAACTGCTGTATGATTCCCTTTATATGGGGTATCTAAAGTATTCAAACTCTTAACAGAAAGTACAATGGTGGTTGCCAGGGGCTGCAGGGGAGAGGAAAATAGGGAGTTGTTCAATATACTTTCGGTTTTGCAAGATGAAAAAGTTCCAGAGATCTGTTGCACAACACTGTGAATATATTAACACTACTATACTGTACACTTAAAAATGCTTAAGGTGGGAAATTTTATGATATGTTTTTGCCACAGTTTAAAAGGGACCACCTTCATGCTACATTTTGGATACTCTAAATCGCCAAGTCAGCATTTTGATATTTAAAAATAAAGCAAATATTTGGGTGACTTATATCTTAACTGAAAATGAACACCCTAAAATTAAATTGCTTTGAAGATTCAAAAAGGATAATTAAGAAGCACTTGAAACCATTGCTTGAGCCAAACCTTGTCATTTTAAGCATGCATGACATTTTCATAGCAGGAAGGGTCCTGGCATTCTTCTCAAATGGTATGTGTGGTATGCTGAATCGGCTTCTAAATCAAATGAGGCTGCTGATATGTAGCCTTTTAGCAAAAGAAGGATATATCACAAGACAGCCTTAGAGACTGAACACTGTGGCTATTATAACAAAGCGGCAAAATGAATCATTCATGCGTAGAGGGAGTATACAAGCATTACTAGCTACCGCTACTTTTTGAATGGTTCCCGCACCGGTTCCCCCTCTCTACCAAACCTCTCTTTACTCTCTCATTACTCTAAACACTAATCCATCATCCGTTCCTCTGAAACGTAGACGTCTCTCTAAGGAGACAACATTTGTAGAAACAATAACTCTTAAGTTGAAAGAGCAAAGTGGCAAGGCAAACTTATTCACACAGCCTTCCGTTCAGAAAAGCTAAACTCAAAGGAAACTGCACAGTTCTAAAGCTCGTGATTTCAACTTTCCACTGTAAGAATTATAATGTAAGGGAAAGAATTGGAATGCTGAAGACTATTTCCCCTATAACAGAAATCTGATGAACATTTCTGTAACTTGGCTATGGAGATTAAAAAACAAGTACTATATAACTGAATTTCCCAATAGCTCATGACTCCTTAGCTTTTGGGATCTATGATTCAGAACATTCTCCTTTTGCATTTCACCAGAGGCATTAGTGAGGTATGTGAAAACATGAACAAGATAGGAAATATATTTGCACAGTTTCTGTATGATTTGCATACTCCTCCACAAACTGTAATCTATTGAAAACACACACACACACACACACACACACACACAGAGTAAAGGTTAGTTTCCGAACGCCATAAGGCATGCCATGATTTTTCTTACTTCTGCCCCCGTCTCAATTAATTTGTACCTAATGCCACTATCACTGACACAGAGTACCATCTTAGAGGTACAGGAGATGAAAAACCAAGGAGAAGCAACCCTGTGAGGCTTTGTCCAGGGTAAGCCTTCAGTGCACAAACTGGCCTAAGAAAGGCTGCGGTAGGTACATACCCAGGCACATTCTGGCAGGGGTCTGAGAAATAAAGGAGAGAGAACAGAACTGAACTGCAACGTCATGGTTCAAGCAATAATCTGTGTCCCAAGCTATAATCAGCAAAGTCTCCCAAATTCACATGCTGTTGAGCAAAAGAGAGGCCTTAACTATGAAGTGTGCAAGGCCTGGCCCTGCCCTTCTCATCCCTCCTCATCCAAAGGCCCCCTCCTTGCTCATACTTCATCACCCATCTTCTCCAAATCTAGTCATAGGAGCTGCTACTAAATGACTCTACATGGTACTTGTTCGGGGAAGTTGAAGCTCTTGTCCTCTCAGGAGTGTGTTCCTGTTTTAACAAAAAGTATCAGGCCAGGCATGGTGGCTCACACCTGTAATCCCAACACTTTGGGAGGCCAAGGCAGGAAGATCGCTTGAGACTAGGAGTTCAAGACCAGCCAGGGCAACAAAGTGAGACTCCCCGTCTCTACAAAAAAACTGTTTAAAAAATTTAGTCAGGCATGGTGGCATGCGCCTGGGGTCCTAGCTACTCAGAAGGCCAAGAAGGGAGGATCACTTGAGCCCAGGAGATCGAGGCTACAGTGAGACATATGATGGTACCACTGCACTACAGCCTGGGGAACGAGGCAAAACCCTGGTCTCAAAAAAAAAAAGCATCAAAAATCTTCCATCAAGAAAGACAGAAGCCCTGGGTGAGGACTCCTAGAGGCCAGAGACAACTGCTCCCGATGGCCAAAGCCTGTTCCCACCCCCTGAGCAGCACCAGGCTCCTGACAACAGCCCTGATGCACAAGTGGCAGGGCTGACATGAATGAACTGCTTCTTTCTGATACTGTGCAGTCATGTACACCCCCCACCCAACCCCGTAAACTTCTTCCCCCTCTCAAATCAGGCTGGGTGTGCCACATGGTGATGTGAACAGAGTACCTGGGATCCTCAGACCAGAGGTTCAAACTCAGCACCAAAGCAGACAGCAGGGCCTCCTCAAACCAGCCCTCTCCCGTCCCTGTCTAAATAAAGGAACACAAGAAACACATTTAACAACTGTTAGAATGACCTGGCCCCTCTAGCTTTCTAGTGACCCGACACTAATACAAGACACTGCTATAAACAGTTCCAGAATTAGAATCAGCATCTGTATCTTGAAGCTGCAAAGAGAGAAGGGAAGCTTTGATTGGGTGTCCTTTGGGACATTATTTAGATCTAAGTGGCCAGGAAGAGGCACACTGTGCACATAAAACTGACTACAAGAATTAGGGACAATCCCAACTATTAATAGCCAAACATTCCCTACAGGAGGGAAAAAAACAGGGAGGGGAGGCAGGGAAAGTGAAGGTAATACCAAGTCTCCATTATTGTGTAAATGACATAACTTCAGGCTTCACTTTCCTCACTACAACTTAGAGAATTCGCAGATTATCTCGGGGATAACTTATGCTTATATAATGGTGGGTGACTATGGGCTTTATGGGTCCTACCCAGAGACCTAATTTAGAATTGTGGTAACCCACCCCACACACCATCTCTTCCCTCCCCACCTGCCCAAGAGACGGCCAAACCCCACGATGAGAGAAAGGAAAAAGGAACAAAGAAAAATGAAGGACAAAGAATACTATGGTCAAACTTAAACCACACATGGCCAGCAGAGATATTTTAAAGAGAAGACGGGGGAAAAAAAGAAAAGAGGGGAAAAAAGAAACCGAAGAGGCCACCATGCCAGGGACTTCACAAGGGACAGAGGATAAACATGGGTGTAGAAGAGGCCTTCCCCTTATCCCGAAAAAATGAAGAGTTGCACTGTTTTGTGGCCAACCCCACTTACCACCTGCCCTTTCTCATATTCTTCCACATGCAAAAGTGCTTGGAAAACTTTAAACCAGCCACTACATGACACAGTTTGACTTTTACTATATCTCTCAGTCCCCAATGCTAACTACCCTAAGAATATGATTGAGGCTGATTAAAGTCCAAAAAGAATATGCTAAATAATCACTCCCTTGTATGTATCTTCAACTCCCTTTCCACTACCTCACTTTGTCATCCTTGCCTGGCAAGACCAAATCCCTGCTTAAATCCAGTTCTTTGTCAACACCACGTCTGCACCCACTCGGTCCATAGTGATAGGAGAAAAACATACCCCCACACCAACTACTCACTTTATATTCATGGCCACCAAACTCAAATGGGCCCTGAGTGCTTTCTGATTATCATGATACATTTTACTGGCTCAATTACTCTCAGATTCTCCCCAATGACTATTTCATACACATGGCTCTCCTCATATCTCTGATGCCTCCTCGTTATCCTCACACTCGGCTTATCTTCCTGTTTCACTGAAATACCAGGCACAGTCAGAACAGACTTTCCACAAGTGCCCCCCCCCCGCCCCCGCCCACCCATCGCATCTGTCCTCCTAGCTACATCTGTGCCTTTATCACTCAAGACAGGCCAGCTTATGCTCTAACAACAACCACTACGACCCTCAGGAGCTTAACAACAAAAGACAGTAAATGTTCATCATGGTCAGCTGAGGGATCTGCTCTACACTGCCCTTACTCAGGGATGCAGGTTGATTGATAATCAGCCAGATTCTGGAACATCACCAGTCACCATGGCATAAAGGAAAATAACTTTTGAAGATGTTTACACTGACAATTAAATGCTATAGCACAGAAATACGTGTCATTTAACACAATTCACCAGCCACAACCAGTTACATGATCCCAGCAAGCCATCAGAAGCCAGGAAGAAGAGTCCTACCATATGCCCACAAGTCAGAGAGTTGAACAGCTTTGACATTAGTGCTAATGACTTCCAAAGTGCCCACATACTCTACCTTTTCTCCTGTGAATATACTGTACTCCTAGCTAAGGCCAGCCCACTCATGTGCTAGGATCCTTCTTGCCTCCTGAAACATACCAATTCTACAACTGGCTTCTCTGTCTCCTGTCTCATAAATATTTCTCTCTCTACTGAATCATTCTTAGCATATAATCATTACAATTACTTACCTTAAAAAACAAAAACTGGCTGGGTGTGTTGGCTTATGCCTGTAATCCCAGCAATTTGGGAGGCTGAGGCGGGCAGATCATGTAAGCCCAGGAATTTGAGACCAGCCTGGCCAACACAGGGAGACCCCATCTCTACAAAAAAAAAAAAAAATTAGCTGGGCATGTTGGTACATGCTTGTAGTCCCAGCTACTTGCAGGGCTGAGGTGGGAGGATCGCTTGGGTCCAGGAGTCCAAGACTGCAGTGAGCCATGTTTGTGCCACTGCACTCCAGCCTAGGCAACAAAGCAAGACCCTGTCTCAAAAAAAAAAAAAAACAAAAAAACAACACTAAAAGCTTCACCTCATGTCCCCTTCCAGTTACACTCCTATTTCTCTGTTCCTGTCAACAGTGAATTTCCTTTCAGAGAGTTGCTATATTCACTCTAATTCCCCTACCCCACATTCTCTTGAACTCACTCCAATAAAGAGTATCCCCTTCTGTATTAGTCTGTTCTTGCATTGCTATAAATAAATACATGAGACTGGATAATTTATAAAGAAAAGAGATTTAATTGACTCACGGTTCTGCAGGCTGTACAAGAAGCATGATGCTGGCATCTGCTCAGCTTCTGTGGAGGCCTCAAGAAACTTACAATAATAGCAGAAGACGAAGGAGAAGCAGGCACAACTTACACGGCCAGAGCAGAAAGAAGAGGAGGGAGGAGGTGCTATATACTTTTTTTTTTTATTTTTATTTTACTTTAAGTTCCAGGATACATCTGCAGAACATGCAGGTTTATTACATAGGTATATGCGTGCCATGGTGGTTTGTTGCACCTATCAACTCATCATCTAGGTTTTATGCCCCGCATGCATTAGCTTTTTGTCCTGATGCTCTCCCTCCCCTCCCCACCCCCAGTAGGCCCTGGTGTGTGTTTTTCCCCTCTCTGCGTCCATGAGTTTTCATTGTTCACCTCCCACTTATAAGTGAGAACAGGCGGCATTTGGTTTTCTGTTCCTGTGTTAGTTTGCTGAGGATGATGCCTTCCAGCTTCATCCATGTACCTGCAAAGGACATGATCTCATTCCTTTTTATGGCTGCATAGTATTCCATGGTGTATATGTACCACATTTTCTTTATCCAGTCTATCGTTGATGGGCATTTGGATTGGTTCCATGTCTTTGCTATTGTACATAGTGCTGCAATAAACATATGTGTGCATGTATCTTTATAGTAGAATGATTTATATTCCTTTGGGTATATACCCAGTAATGGAAAAACTGGCTAGCCATATGTAGAAAACTGAAATTGGACCCATTCCTTACACCTTATACAAAAATTAACTCAAGATGGATTAAAGACTTAAATGTAAAACCCAAAACCATAAAAACCTTAGAAGGAAACCTAGGCAGTACCATTCAGGACATAGGCATGGGCAAAGATTTCACGACGAAAATGCCAAAAGCAATTGCAACAAAAGCTAAAACTGACAAACGGGATCTAATTAAACTAAAGAGCTTCTGCACAGCAAAAAGAAACTATCACCAGAGTGAACAAACGACCTACAGAATGGAAGAAAATGTTTGCAATCTACCCATCTGACAAAGGTATAATATCTGGAATTTACAAAGAACTTAAACAAATTTACAAGAAAAAAACAAACAACCCCATCAAAAAGTAGGCAAAGTATATAAACAGACACTTCTCAAAAGAAGACATTTATGTGGCCAACAAACATATGAAAAAAACCTCAGCATCACTGATCATTAGAGAAATGCAATTCAAAACCACAATGAGATACCATCTCACGCCAGTCAGAATGACAATTATTAAAAAGTCAAGGGCCGGGCATGGTGGCTCACACCTGTAATCCCAGCACTTTGGGAGGCCAAGGCGGGCAGATCACCTGAAGTCAGGAGTTGGAGACCAGCCTGGCCAGCATGGTGAAACCGTGCCTCTACTAAAAATAAAAAAATTAGCGTGGTGGCAGGCACCTATAATCCTAGCTACTCGGGAGGCTGAGGCTGGAGAATTGCTTGAACCTGAGAGGCAGAGGTTGCAGTGAGCTGAGATCGCACCACTGCACTCCAGCCTGGGTGACAGAATGAGACTCCGTCTCAAAACAAAACAAAACAAAATACAAAAAGTCAAGAAACAACAGATGCTGGCAAGGCTGTGGAGAAATAGGGATGGTTTTACACTGTTGGTGGGAATGTAAATTAGTTCAACCATTGTGGAAGACAGTGTGACAATTCCTCAAGAATGTAGAACCAGAAATACCATTTGACCCAGCAATCTCATTGCTAGGTGTATACCCAAAGGAATATAAATCATTCCACTATAAAGGTGCTATACACTTTTAAACCACCAAACCTCATGAGAACTCTATCTTGAGAACAGCACCAAAGGGATGTTGCTAGACCATTCATGAAGGATCCACCCCCAAGATCCAATCACTTCCCACCAGGCCCCACCTCCAACATTGGGGATTACAATTCAACATTAGATTTGGGTGGGGACACAGATCTAAACCATGTCACCTTCCCACCATCCCTTCACCAAAACAGGTTAAGGTCTCCCAAGACCTCTACCTTCCTAGAGCCAATGGCTAAGTTTCAGACCTTATAGTATCCAAACTATCAGCTACATTCAACATAACTGCACACTTCAATTCTTAAAACATTTTTATACTTGACTCCAAGACATTTGGTTCTCCTCCTACTTTCCTGGGCACAGCTGCTCAGTCTCTTTTACTTGTTCTTTCTATGCTCATTTACTATCAACAGTAGGGTACCCCAGGGGTCAGTCAGTGCTCACACCACTCCTCTTCTTGGCTATACTCCTAACATCATTTGAGCTTACGATTTTGAATGCTATATCTATGCACTGATGACTCCCAAATGTGTATCTTGGGCCTGGATGGCCACACTGAGAAATATTCGGCTATCCAATGAAGTATGAAGTATCACCACTTTCATGTTTCAGATTTGTAGAATTTTGTTAAGAATTAATGACTCAACTTGAAAAATCATCCAGTCCAATCACATATTTTAGAAGTAAAGAACCCAAGGTTCCTAGAAATAAACTAATTTCCCAAAGATTAAAAAGGGGACTTGTCACCAGATGCTTTCAACCACCTCCCTACCTTCATTAAAAAGCATAATACTGTAGGGCATCCCAAAGATGAAAATAAAGAGGGAAGTATAACAAACAGTAAATTAAGACAATAACAAACTTAAGTATGTTTCTAATAAAGTTAAAATGGAAAAGAACTGGAGTAAGTAAAAAGAAATTCATAAAGCCCTAATAGACTAATAAGAGATGACAACTTTACCTACTCGTGGAGTTTTTCAGGTCATTCTAGCAAGGACTCGACTTCATTCTCAAGACATTCCATCCATAGCCTAAATACCAGAAAGGGATGTTAGCAGGGTAGGTGGTTTGGGTCTCTGGGGCTGGCCAACTCATAAGAGAGCTTGAAAGAGCTGCAGCATTTCTAAGAATGATTCTTCACAAGTAGGGCTACCAATTGATCATCTCACTACCTCACCTCACTTTGTTTCATGTTTTCTATTTCCCAGCAGCACAGCAAGGTTAAATTTCACAGCAAAAGACACACCTCCTCTTTCATATCCAAATGGACAGCTTACTAAGAATTTGAAAGCTGATGGGGAACAAGGTAAAGCTCAGTTAATATGCCTAAGCAGCCGGACATGGCGGCTCACGCCTGTAATCTCAACACTGTGGGTTGCTGAAGCAGGTGGCTTGCTTAAGGCCAGGAGTTCGAGATAAGCCTGGCCAACATGGCAAAGCCCCATCTCTACCAAAAATACAAAAAAAATTAGTCAGGCATGGTGATGCATGCCTGCAATCCCAGCTACTCGGGAGGCTTAGGCACAGGAATCTCTTGAACCTGGGAGGCGAAGGTTGCAGTGAGCCAAAATTGCACCACTGCACTCCACCCTGGGTGACAGAGAAAGGCTCTGCCTCAAAAAAATAAAGTAAAATAAAATACGCCTAAGCAAAGATCACTGTGCATGCCATTTCACAGGACTCGGATCAACTTCTTATGGTGCAAGGCATCATTTCCAAGCTAGTTACAATACTGTGGCATAGATAAATGTACTGATAGGCATTTATGCATTTAATCATACCAAATTTAACTATCCCAACAAATTAACTCACAAGATTAAATTCAACATATTTAACTATTCTTGCCCTGTGTTTCCTTGTATGAAAAATGAGGTGACTGGACCAGACCATTTTTAGTAACTCCTCCCACATAATTCTTACCCAGGAGGAATATGAACTGCTTTGGAAAAGCTATGGCTGGCCGGCCGCAGTGGCTCACGCCTGTAACTGAGGCTGGTAGATGGTTTGAGCCTAGGAGTTTGAGACCAGCCTGGGCAACAAAGTGAAACCCCGGTCTCCACAAAAAGTACAAAAATTAGCTGGACGTGGTGGTGCACTCCTGTAGTCCCCAGCTATTTGGGAGGCTGTGAGGTGGGACAATCACTTAAGTCTGGGAGTTTGAGGCGGAAGTGACCTATGATTGTGCCACTGCACTCTGGCCTGGGCGGCAGAGTGAGACCCTGTCTCTATTAAAAAAAAAAAAAAAAAGAAGAAGAAAAAGAAAAGCTATGGCCTATGTAGTCCCTAGGATGCTCTAATGGTCCATGAATGTAAAGTAGTTTAGATGATGAGGCAAGACGCAGAAAGCCCATCTTGTCCAGAACAGATATTAAACTAGGGGTATGACAAATTAAATTAATATAAATTTTATTTATTTATTTATTTATTATAGAGAAAGGGTATTGCTCTGTCACCTAGGCTGGGGTGCAGTGGTGCAATCACAGCTCACTGCAACCTCGACCTCCTGGGCTTAAGTGATCCTCCCACCTCGGCCTATGTAGCTGGGCCTACAGATGTGTGCTACCACGCCTGGCTAATTTTTGTACTGGTGGGTGTCTGTGTGTGTGTGTTTAGAGACAGAGTCTCACTTTATTGCCCAGCCTGGTCTGTAACTCCTGGACTCAAGTGATCCTCTGGCCTCAGCCTCCCAAAGTGCTGGGATTACAGGTGTGAGCCACCACACCTGGCCAAATTTCAAAATATTTTAAACACAAATCCAACTTCTGGGATGGAAACAAAGCTACCTAGAACAGGAAATACATATTTTAGAAAATGATAATAGCTTAAAAAGCTCAGTTCCTATCTCAAGACATTAAGAAAAGCAAAATAAACCTAAAGAAAATAAAAAGAAGGAAATAATAAGAGCAGAAATGAAACAGAAAATGAGGATAAAACAAAGATGATCAACAAAGGCATAAGTAGGCCATTTGAGAGGATTAATATGCCAAATCTTTGATGAAGACTGATGAATAAAACAGAGAGAAAGATACATAACTGCACATTGTAAAGATAATCAAAAAGCATATTTCAATCAACTTTATATCAAAAAGTTTTAAATTTTGGACAAATTGGGTAAATTCTCAAGAATGTACAACTTAACTGTCACAAAAAATGTAAAATCTGAATAGTCCTATAAGAAACTGAATCAGGCCACGTGCAGTGGCTCACGCGTGTAATCCCAGCACTTTGGGAGGCTGAGGCAGGCGGATCACGAGGTCAGGGGTTCGAGACCAGCCTGGCCAACATGGTGAAACCCCGTCTCTACTAAAAATACAAAAATAGCTGGGCATGGTGGTCCACGCCTGTAATCCTAGCTACTCAGAAGGCTGAGGCAGGAGAACTGCTTGAACGCGGGAGGTGGAGGCTGCAGTGAGCTGAGATCACGCCACTGCCCTCCAGCCTGGGCGACAGAGCGAGACTCTGTCTCAGAAAAAAAAAGAAACTGAATCAGTAGGCCAAGCGCAGTGGCTCATGCCTGTAATTCCAGCACTTTGGGAGGCCGAGGCGGGCAGATCACTTGAGGTCAGGAGTTCCAGACCAGCCTGGTCAATATGGTGAAACCCTGTCTCACCTAAAAAAATCAGGTGGGCATGGTGGTGGGTGCCTGTAATCCCAGCTACTTGGGAGGCTGAGGCAGAAGAATCACTTGAACCTGGGAGGTGGAGGTTGTAGTGAGCCGAGATCTCACCACTGCACTCCAGCCTGGGCGACTGAGTGAGACTCTGTCTCAAAAAAAAAAAAAAAAAAAAAAAAAAAGAAAGAAACTGAATTAGTAATTTAGAATCTTCCTATAGTAAAAAAGTAAACTGTATGTCCAGATGGCTTCACCAACAAGTTCTAAGGAAACAATAACACTCCACACAAAGACTTCAGAATAAATTATACAAACACTGCCAGAGAACAGGAGCAAAGGGCACCTTTCCTAGCTAAGAGTTTAGAATGTGTTCAGTACAAAAACACAACTAGAACTGAACAAGAACTGAAAACTATAGGCCAATCTCATTCATGATCACTTATGCAAAAATCTTCAAGAAAATAGTAGCACATCAAATTCACATTTTAAAAGGATAATACACCCTGATCAAACTGGAGTTATTTTATTTCATTTTTTTTTTTTTGAGATGGAGTCTCGCTGTGTCACCCAGGCTGGAGTGCAGTGGCATGACCCCAGCTCACTGCAACCTCCGCCTCCCGGGTTCAAACAATTCTCCTGCCTCAGCCTCCCGAGTAGCTGGGATTACAGACCTGCACTACCATGCCCAGATAATTTTCATATTTTTAGTAGAGACGGGGTTTCACCATGTTGGCCAGGCTGGTCTCAAACTCCTGGCCTCAAGTGATCCACCCACCTCTACCTCCCAAAGTGCTGGGATTATAGACGTGAGCCACCATGTCCAGCCTCAAACTGGATTTAAACCAGGATTCCATACTTTAAATTTTTGACTGACATTAAAAGTCAGTCAATGTAACTTACCATATTAACATATTGAAGGAGGATACTCATATTCTCATCTCAACAGATGTGGAAGAAGTGACATAAGCAAACAGAAGGGAAGTTCCCACTCTGAAAAGAGATACATATCAAAAGCCTGTAATAAATTCCATACATCAAAAGCATTCCCTTTTAGAAAGGGGAATCACACAGGATGCCTACCATCATCTCTTCTACTCAACATTGTACTAGAGGTCCTGGCCATTGCAGTAAGGCAAGAAAAAGAAACAAGGAAGAAAAAAATGATATTATTTACAGATGAGAAGGTTGTGTTCATAGAAAAATCAAAGGAATTACTATTACCACTATTACTACAATTTTAAAGGGTTTATCAAGATTGCTGAATATATTAATGTGCAAAAATAAAATTTTTATTTATCAGCAATTGTTAGAAATAAAATGTTGAAAGACATGCCATTTTGTTAACAACATAGAACAAGTACCTGAAATAAATCTAATAAAATATGTGAAATATGTTACTGGATATACTGAGCAAATAAAGCCAGACACAATCTATTTATAGAAAGCTCAACAACAAGCAAAACTATACAATTTAGAGATAGGTAACAAAATTTAAAAACAAAACAAGGAAGTGATTTTTCATAAAGTCAGGATACCTTTGGGAGAAATACATAATGATTGGAAGGAGAGGCAGGGGGCTTCTGGGGCCCTGGCATGTTGTATTTGTTGACTTCAGTGGTGGTTAGACAGGGCTCATTTACAACATTTCTTTCAGGTATACATTGTTTACATCACACTTATATTTCATACATGTACATACACGCATTATAATTTTTTTTTTTTTTGAGACTGAGTCTTTCTCTGTTGCCCAGGCTGGAGTGCAGTGGGCGCGATCTCGGCTCACTGCAAGCTCCGCCTCCCGGGTTCACGCCATTCTCCTGCCTCAGCCTCCCGAGTAGCTGAGACTGCAGGCGCCCGCCACCACACCTGGCTAATTTTTTTGTACTTTTAGTAGAGACGAGGTTTCACCGTGTTAGCTAGGATGGTCTCGGATCTCCTGACCTCGTGATCCACCTGCCTCGGCCTCCCAAAGTGCTGGGATTACAGGCGTGAGCCACCGCGCCCGGCCTCAGAAAAATTTTTAAATTCCCAAGAAGCAGCTACAAAACAGGGGAATCCATATGGTAACTGCATCTTTTAAGACGTAAGGATAATTAATTTGGAATAATCACTTTGATGAAATGCCTTTATTAAATATCGTATTTTTAAAAAGACAGAGAACTAACAGATGGTCTTCTTACCAAGACGGCTAAAACCATGGGTTTTAAAGTCAGAAAATTTGGGTTTCAATTTTGCTCCACCACTTTCTAGAAATGCAGTCTTCAGAAAGTGTTTTAGCTAAGTCTACTTTTCTCTACTGCAGAATGAGAGTTCTACTTAACTCATGAGGCTCAGAGAAGACACATCTAAAGTGTCTTATCATAGAAATTAAGTGGGAATCGCTTTTGTAATTATCACGACTGTAACCAGAAGGTGGGCACCTTCCCACTTTTATGAATAAGTCCACAATCTTGAACTGACACAAAAAGTTCTAAGCAAAGGCATTCCCAGCCATTTGGTTAATAAAAACTGACCATCAGGAACAATATCACTTGAATTATTAAATGGTGACAAGTTTTACAGAACTCACAATAAATTACATTTAATGCATTCAAAAAATATGGCTTTACTAGGCTGTTCTAATATTTTTTCTGTGAAAGAATCCCTTTTACATACATATGACCACAGTATAACTTTTACATAAAAATAATAAAGAAACTTCACAGGCTGAGAACATTAAGGATATATTAATATATGTCACTCATCAATAGCGATCATTCATCACATTAGTCCACATGTATTCAAACACACAGATATTCACCATGACAACATGAGCTGCCCACAAGCTCTTATTCTCCCAGTCCACCTCAATCCTATGCATTCACAGGACAAGCAACCAAAGGCCATGGAGGATCCACTCAATGTTTGAGAAACAGTGTAGTAAGATGGAAAAAGAACATATCTAAGAGACAAACAAATCTGCTTTCAAACCCTGGCTATGCCACTTCCTAAGTAGGTATCCTCTTGAAGCCTCAGCATCCCAAGTTGTCCACCTGGAATAAAACCAACCTCACAGGACTGTTTTATAGAAACTCTTCACTGCAGAATGCTGGGGCCGTCATTCTCCTGAGTGAAGCAACCTCAAATACCCCATTCCACCAGACTGGGCTTACTTCCTCACAAAGATTGATTCCTTGCTGAGTGTTTTGTAACAGGTGGCTAATACAACCATTATTAAGACATCTCCTGAAGTATGTGGGTTAGAATCCCAGAAACTCACAGAGCTAGAAAAGAGCTTTGAGACACCAAGACGTAACAGACTCTCTGCTGATCCACCTAAACTTACATGTTTTTCTATCATTTTGCAGATCAGTACAAGGTAGTTACCTGTTAAAGATTTGGTCCGCATCGGCCAGGCTCATTGGCTCACGCCTGTAATCCCAGCATTTTGGGAGGCCGAGGTGGGTGAATCACCTGAGGTCAGGAGTTCAAGACCAGCCTGGCTAACATGGTGAAACCCCGTCTCTACTAAAAAAAAAAAAAAAAAAAAAAATTAGCTGGGCATGGTGGCACACGCCTGTAGTCCCAGCTACTCCAGAGGCTGAGACAGGAGAATTGGAGGCAGAGGCTGCAGTGAGCCAAGAACATGCCACTGCACTCCAGCCTGGGCTATAGAACAAGACTCCATCTCAAAAAAAAAACAAAAGAGATTTGGTCCACATGAAGAATACATGATTTCAAAATTCAAATTAATACAAATCCAACATGAAGAATACATGATTTCAAAATTCAAATTAATACAAATCCATCATTTCGGGTCAGACATCTCAAGGGCAAACAATTCATTGCTTATTAAGAAATATGCATGGACTCTCCAGAATTGTCCTGCCAGAACAACACTGCTTCCTTAGTTAATCTGTCTGACTCAGTCACTCACATTCAATTTCCCTTAAGTATGGCTTTAAATCTAAGGTTGAGAATTTCAGCAATCAAACTGAATATTGATTCTTTTTATTGCAATCAAGTTTCCAATTTTCCAATTTTTGTTCACCCACAGGGTGGCTGGATATCCTACAGCAGCAGTTGGCAAACTTTTTCCACAAAAGGTCAGAGTAAATATTTTTGGTTTTGTTAGCCATATGGTCTCTGTTGCAACTATTCAATTCTGCCCTTGAAAGACAAAAGCGATCACAGACAATATATAAATAAATGAATGTGGATGTTTTCTAATAAAACTTTATTGACAGAAGCAAGCGTCCAGGCCAGATTTGGCCTACCCAAAGGTCTTTGTTTGCCTGCCCCTGCCACAGAACAGTGCTTCTCAAACTTTAATGCACATCTGACTCACACACAGGTATCTTGTTAAACTGCAGATTCTAATTCAGTGGATCTGGAGTGGGGCCTCAGATTCTGTATTTCTAACAAGCTCCCAGGTCATGCTGATGTTGCTAGTCCAAGGACTACACTTTAAGTAAGAGTCTAAAAGAATAGTTGCACATTACAATCATATAGGTAGTTTAAACACACACACACACACACACACACACACACACACACACAAATGCCTATACCCCACCTTGGATCAATTGAATGAGAATTTGAGGAACACAGTCATTTACATTTTGTAAAAACTTCTCCAGATGGTTCTAATGTGCACTTAGGACTGACATTACCAAATTAGAAGAAAAGATGGTAAAGAAACACATTTGTCAGTACTTTGTAATCAAAAGATGGCTTTAATAATTATATGGTACTTTTCCTATCCTGCTGAAAAGAGAAAGAAAAGTTGGGTAAAGAACAACACAAAAGATTAGGCCGTATTTAAAAAATTTAATGATTAAGGGAGTTATTTGATGTAAGTGAATTAAAGACATATAATCAACTTCTCTAGAGAACCATGTTTCATGTTTTAGCATATTTGGGAATTGTCATGTTAAGAAATTACATGAGGCTGGGTGTTGTGGCTCATGCCTGTAATCCTAGCACTTTGGGAGGCCGAGGCAGGCAGATCACCTGAGGTCAGGAGTTCAAGACCAGCCTGGCCAACATGGTGAAACCCCATCTCTACTAAAAATACAAAAATTAGCCGGGAGTGGTGGCGGGCGCCTGTAATCCCAGCTACTGGGGAGGCTGAAGCAGGAGAATCGCTTGAACCTGGGAGGCAGAGGCTGCAGTGAACGGGGATAGCCCCACTGCACTCCAGCCTGGGCAACAGAGCAAGACTCTGTCTCAAAAAAAAAAAAAAAAAAAGAAAAAGAAAAAGAAATGACATGACATTGCTTTCTTCTCAGAACTCTGCAATTTCTCAACATTCTATCCAAACTAAACAGTGCATTAGAAAGTTACTCAAAATGTAATGTTTTAAATCATAAAGGAAAGCATTCTTAATAAAAAGTAGCAAATAGAATTATGATTTTTGTTCTGTATTGTCTGCTTTGTGCAAAATATATTTCTACCCAAATTCCAGGGATTCTTACTTTATTTTCCAATTTTTTCCTATAAAAAATAAGTTACTACTATAGCAATATTTTCCCTCCCTGATTTTATTTCCCGCTCATTTATTCTAGTTTTTTGCACATAGCAACCACAGAAATCTCTGTTATAAGCTGCTTATAGCACTAGAATCCTTGGCAACATTCAGGAATGAATATATCTTAAAACTATGAGATCAATTAGCTGAATACCATAGTTTCAAATATCTCTAAAGTGCTATTTCTGCTGAATCTATCCCAGATCTGTCAATTCTTATGAGTAATACATCTCTCTTTATCCTCATCCAGGCAGACTAGTGAAGGCTGCAGCAGAATAAACTGGTTCATAAGTTTGCTCATTATTACTGTGTTTTAGAGCTAAAGACATGAATTCCCTGCATGTATAGCTGAACTACTGATTATTTAGTATGTATGTATATATTTTATTTCCCAACAAAAGCAGCAAATAATGAGATAATCTTTATTCAGATTTTGAGAATGTTTTAGTCTGTAGGTAAGAATTTAGCTGTTAGCATCATAGCTATTTGAATCAATGGAATATTGGTGGGCTGCTGTGCTTTATCAACATATTTTACCTAGAAATAAGGAGAAATTAAGACAATGAATGTGACTCTTTACATAAGGTTCTCCTGTTTGTTGACGAATTTGTAAGTGAGTGATGGATTAACATCTACCCCAAAAAACCTCATCACATTTAGGCACAGAAAAGGCCAGTAAAGATACAATCACAGCCTCTTCTCTTAAACTCCTTCAATAATGAGGCTTACCAGAATCAAGATTAATTATACACATCCATGTGTGCACATGGATACATATAGAGGTATGTATGTGTACCTATTATTTTAAAGCATATATATAACCATATACAGCAAAGTATGAAAAATACTGCATTAGCTAAAATATAATTAAGACTATCCCCAAAAAGCCCTAATGAGTCATTTCTTTATTCTTTTTTAAAAGTTTCCTCTTAAGCCCATATATAGAGAAGGCACGGGGGAGGTTGATAATCAGTAGAATGAGGAATTTTTTCCACGTTGTATTCACCAGCAGGTTGTTCCAGTCTAATGATTCATGACCTCTTAGGTATATGATGGGACAGCTTGCTCTTGGCAGGGTTTGGCATGAGTCACTCCATAGCAGATTCACGGTCCTCGATGACCAAACCATGCAGTTTGCCCATGAAGGGCTCACAGCCCACCACAAGGCGGCACCCCAGGGAAGGAAGAGCCTAAGGTTGGAAGGTTCCAGTGAAAAATACACACTGCGCTGTATGAGGGAAGTGGCATGCATCAACATGATATATAAAAACACACAATTCACTGATGAAATACTGCATTTGTGTAGTAATGTCAGCGTCTGATGACAGTATTATCTTCAGTACTTTGAAAAGGATTGGTTGAAGGGGCAAAATTAATTTGACCTGTGATTAGGGCCCTAAGGCAATCTGGAAGATTGATGTAATCCGGAAGAAGATAACAATCTATTAAATGTTAGATTGACTGTTTTTTTCTCTTTAAAAAAAAATCAAGATTCTTCAGATACTTTTCTCAATTTCACACAAATACAAAAAGTTACCCTTTATTATTGATACCAGGGTGCTAAAGTTATTCCATAAGGGCCAGATAGTAAAGGTTTAAGCTGTGCAGGCCATATAGTGATCTCTGTCACTCTGACATTGACGTCATGAAAGTAGCCATAGACAATTAGGTAAATAAATGGACGTGGCTGTGTTTCAATAAAATTTTATTTATAAACACAGGCACAGATTCGGCCCCACAGGCCATAGTTTGCCCTAAACCCAGGCAAACATCTTACGTTGAGTTGACTAGGCATCTGAGAATTTGGAGAGAATTTTCAGGCCAGGTGCAGTGGCTCACACCTGTAATCCCAACACTTCGGGAGGCTGAGGTGGGCCGAGGTCAGGAGTTCGAGACCAGCCTGGCCAACATGGTAAAACCTTGTATCTACTAAAAATACAAAAATTAGCCAGGTGTGGTGGTGCACGCCTGTAATCCCAGCTACTTGGGAGGCTGAGGCAGGAGAATCGCTTGAACCCAGGAGGCGGAGGCTGCAGTGAGCTGAGATCGCACCATTGCACTACAGCCTGGGCAACAGAGTGAGACTCCGTCTCAAAAAAGTAATAATAATTTTAGTGCCCACACCACGCTTCCAGTGAGTTAGGTCCTCTGACACATAATCTATACATAAGGAAACTCAAGAACACGATTACTATCAAGTAATAGGGACATGTAGCAAAACGAGTATTTATTAATAGTTCAAGAATTACCATTTTGTTTCAAAGATTCTATCTTAGTCTGCTTTCTATTGCTTATAATAGAATATCTGAAACTGGTTAATTTATAAAGAAAAGGAATTTATTTCTTACAGTTATGGAAGCTGAGAAGTCCAACATCAAGAGTCTGCATCTGGTGAGGGTCTTCTCTCTGGTGGGGACTCTCTGCAGAGTCCCAAGGCAGCATAGGGCATCATATGATGATGGGCATTTTAGCTCAGGTCATTCTTCCTCTTCTTATAAAGCCACAAGTCCCACTCCCCTGATAACTCATTAATCCATTAAGCCACTGATCCATTAACCCACGAACCCATTAATCCATGAATGGATTAATCCATTCATGAAGGCAGAACCCCCATGACTCCAATCACCTCTTAAAGGCCCCACCTCTCAATACTGTCACATTCTTGGAGGGGACATTCAACTCATAGCAGACTCTAAATGTTGCATCTTAGATTACTTATAATACTGTTGGAGTTTGATCTCCTAAGATCAAAATAAGACTTCTCGAATTCAAATAAACCAAATAAAATATCATGGACCAACAGTTTTTGTATCAAGATTAAACCTTGTAGGTAAAATAACATTTTCTTAGAAGTTCAAAGAAGAAAAACCACACTTCTAAATTATTACTGTTCTAACTATGCCTGTTTTTAAATACTGTATACACTATAGAAAATTCTTTGTTTTCTTAAGACAGAGTCTTGCTCTGTCGCCCAGGCTGGAGTGCAGTGGCGCAATCTCGGCTCACTGCAGCCTCAACTTCCCGGGTTCAAGCCATATGCCTCCCTCAGCCCCCGAGTAGCTGTGACTACAGGCGTGTGCCACCACGCTTGGCTAACATTTGTATTTTGTGTAGAGATGGGCTTTCGCCACATTGCCCAGGCTGGTCTCGAACTCCTGAGCTCAAGCAATCTGCCTGCTTTGGCCTCCCAAAGTGCTAGGATTATAGGCATGAGCCACCACACCCAGCCAGAAAATAGTTTTTAAAACTGTAAATATTATTGATTTATTCATTATGGTCAAATTAAAAGGGAAATAATAATTCAAAAAGAAAACACATCCATTTCTTTTCTTTTAGAACATCCATTTCTCCAAAAGTTTCCTAAGGACTACCTACATCATTGTTGTTCAAAGTTTAATGTACATCTAATGTCCTGGGGATGTCGTTAAATGTAGAATTTGATTCAGTAGCTCTGAGATGGGGCCCAAGATACTGCATTTCTAACAAGGTCCCAAGTAACTTGGATACTTATGGTCCTTAGACTGCCCTTTCCATAGCAAAGAATATGTAACAATCACCAGGGATACCTGTTAAAAAGTTGATTCCCTCCCCTACACCACCACTTTGGGATGTGAGGCCAGGAATTTAAATTAAATTTAAAAAAATTAACTTTTTAAATTAAAAAGTAATGATGTACTTTTTAAAGGACTGAAGAATAATCATCCACAAATTCAGCCTATATTTACTTTAATGATCCACAGCATTGTGTATATTCGTGTTAAAACTCAAGAAAAGTCAAGTTCCATCCAAACAGCAGGACCAAAATAGCACATTTAGTACCATGGTAAAATTACATCTTTAAAGGGAACTAGCATTTGCTGGCAGCCTATTTATTTTGCAAGGCAATGTGCACCATGCTTTCCATACATCATTTCTTTTAATCCTTCCATTTCAGTGGAGGCAACTAAAGACAGAGTCCCTGCCTAAGGTCAGAATCTGGATTCAACAGAAATCAGCCTGTCTCTACCTGCTATTTTTGCTTCTTTCTATTTTTATGTTCTATCTTATCATCTCATCTCCCTCCAGGTAGTAGAGAGGATTATTATTCCCAACTATTCTTCCCTCCCTCCTTATAATAGGAGGAAGCATCCCTGCTCGTTGTCATGGGGGAGAAGTGTACGTCCCCACTTCATTGACTTTGGCCCTATGACACACTTTGACCAATAAAATGTGTGCAGATATGACACTGACTACCTCCAAGCAGAAGTTTTAACTGAGTTTCATAGTTGGAACAGGCCCGCTTGTTTTCCTGGTCTCCACCAATGGCACATCCCAGATAGAAACTGTTCTTTCAGCATTACTTTTAACAAGAGAAACTTAGAAATAGCCTATTGTCTGTAACAAATAATAATGACAAAGACAGTTAACATGGAAAAATACATAATGTAAAATGAAAAAAGTATAATATGGTTATGATTACACCTGTGGTAAACTGCAACACACATATGCACCGGGGAAAAAAAGACTGAAAGGAAATATATACCAAAATATAATCAAGATTTTGTTAGAATTATGATTCATTTTTGTCTTCTTCCCTAAGTGTTACAGTGTCACATTGCTTCAATAATACACAAATTCCTCTGCGACTTTCAAAATTCAAGGCAAGACTTCTTTTTTTGTTGTTTTTGAGACAGAGTTTTGTCTTGTTGCCCAGGCTGGAGCGCAATGGCGCGATCTCGGCTCACCACAACCTCTGCCTCCTGGGTTCAAGCCATTCTCCTGCCTCAGCCTCCAGAGTAGCTGGGATTACAGGCATGTGCCACCACGCCCGGCTAATTTTGTATTTTTTGTAGAGATGGGGTTTCACCATGTTAGCCAGGTTGGTCCCCAACTCCTGGTCCCCAACTCTTTACGTGCAATAAAACCTCACGGTCATCAGGAGCAGCATGACCTGGTGTAATTTAACCACTCCATGCCTGTTTCCTCGCCCCACAAAAGGATTTAATAATATCTAGGTGGCTCAAGCCTGTAATCCCAGCACTTCGGGAGGCCGTGGCAGGTGGACCATGTGAGGTCAGGAGTTTGAGACCAGCCTGGCCAACATGGCAAAACCCCGTCTCTACCAAAAATACAAAAATTAGCCAGGCATGGTGGCACACACTTGTAATCCCAGCTACTCAGGAGGCTGAGGCACAAGATTCGCTTGAACCCAGCAGACGGAGGTTGCAGGGAGGCCAAGGCTGCAGTGAGCCTAGATCATGCCACTGCACTCCAGCCTGGACGACAAGACCAAAACTCCGTCTAAAAAAAAAAAAGAAAAAAGAAAAAAAAGAAATACATCAATGAAGCATTAACCAAAGACAATGTTCAAGGCAATTTAGGACCCCCCAGCAGTCCGTGGACTCAGCTAATAAGGCAATCCTACAGCAGAGACCACTTTCGAGGACCTTCATGATTACACTGATCCCACCCAGATAATCCAGGATAATTTCCCTATTTTAAAGTCAGCTGAGTAGCAGCCTTAATTCCATTTCCAAATCTTAATTCCCCTTTGCCATATAACATGCTCACAGGTTCCAGGGATTAGGATACATAGACATCTTTGGAGGGTGTCTTAGCCCATTTTGTCTTACTCCATTTTGTGTTGCTATAAAAAAAAAAAAAAACCTGAGACAAGGCAATTTATAAAGAAGAGGTTTTCTTAGCTCACAGCTCTGCAGGCTAAAAAGTTCAAGGGCATGGCCCTGGCTTCCGGCAATGGCTTTCATGCTACATCACAACATGGCAGAGAAGGTCAAAAAGGAAAGAGACACTTGTGAAGACAGAAAACCTGAGGGGCGTCCTGGCTTTATAACAACCCACTCACTCAGAAGCTAATCCATTCTCCGTGGGAACTAATCCAGTCTAGGGAGAGCAACAACTCGCTACTGTGAAAACAGCACCAACCCATTCATGAAGGATCCACCCCTATGACCCAAACACCTCCCATTAATTAGGCCCCACCTTTAACACCGGGGAACAAACTTCAGCTTAAGTTTTGCTGGGGATAAACCATATCCAAACCACAGCAGAGAGCCATTATTCTACCTATCACACTGTGCTACTTCATATAAAATAATTTAATATTTAATAAACTGGCTAATACCATAGATTCCCATAACAACATACACCATGAAGTCGTTTCTGATCTTATACTTTTCTCTTCCCTGTGGCTAATCAACATTCAGTCTCTTAAAGCAGTACTTATCTATAGAAGTGTACTTAAATGAATGATTGTTCTCTCTCATTTATTCAGCACTGACGGAGGGTTAAGTCCCATAGAAATAAATCAGACACAGTCTCTGCCACAAGGCACTCACCTACTAGAGGCAGGAACAAAATGGAGAGGATGAAGTGAAATCCCAGCACTGATATCAGGGCTACTAGAGGGACCTTTAAAGTTCTGTGGAGCTGTAACTGAGGTTGCTGGTGAAGACTTCTCTGAAGAGTGCATTTGGGCTGAATGTTTGTGGAAGAAAAGAGAAGCAAGGGGCTGAAGCCTTAAGATTCAACATGGTGTCAAGGGTGTGAGGAAGCAGCCCACCATGCTGGTGATCACAGATGGCGGCTGAGTAGGGAGTTGACTACAGGTTGATGCTGAATTCTACTGGAGAATAGCATCACTTAAAAAACTAGAAAGGGAAGAGGAATCCAGCCTAGATCCTGAGAAGAAAGGATCATATAGGCTAAAAGAAGAAGAAAAAGTACCCAGAAACTGGCAGCAAGTTAAAAACAGACAGGTGTCATTGAGAAACAGCCACTGGAGTCCACTGTTAGGTCATTGATGAGCAAAAGCCAGATCAGCGTCCCTAAGGGAGGCCAGGAAACAAATTGCAACAAACTGGGGAGTTAAGGGGACAAGAGAAGGCAGGGAACAGAAAGAAAGAAGAAGAGTAACAAGAGGAAGGTGGAGGACAAGAAGGCAGGGGATGACAGAGAGGAAGGGGAGAGTCAGGAGGGAGGGAAGGAACTTTCCTGAGCTACTACCAAGCACCAGTCCCTGTACTTGTACATTACCATATAAGGAATTAATCGAAGTTGAAAAAGCTATGACTCTTCTTACCAGTTTCCTTTTCAATAGTCAAGTATTGAAAAGAAGCAGTATGTAGGATGAAGTAAACAGTCTTACAAGCTTGGACACATTTGTAGACCAAGAAGAACCAACAGAAAGGGAGAGCAAGACAAGATAGGTCATAGACAGAATGACTGTTAGATTAGGTCCCAGAGGAGGCAAAAATGGGTGGGAATCAAGAGCACAGGTAGGGGATTGGTTTTGGGTGAGAGACAGAGGACCCTCTTCTCTGAAGTGGGTAGAGGTGCTATACCATCCAAATGGAAGGAGAAGGCTATGAAATAGGAGGGAAGTGAAAGATATCAGTGGGGATAGGGAGAAGGAAAATAGAGAATCCCAAAGTTTGAAAGCAAAAGAAATCTCCTTCATTATTTTGGTACTTGATCAAAATTATAGTCCTAATTATACAAATCAGAGTTTAAGCAAAACTCTTTGTGGTTTTACCTTGAAGCAGCTCTGTTAACTTAGGTAAGTCAGTTAAACTTCATAAGCTACAACTTAAAAGAGGGGAATCTGGTGATTCTAGTGTCCCTTCCAGCTCTACATTTCAATGGCTCCAAGGACAGAGCTCAAACCCTAACCATAGTGTCAGCTTACCTACCAAAAACAAACAAAAACAGTCACATGGGAACAAAACTCAAGGTGAACGTAATTTAAATACCTTTGGGTCATTTTCACATCTTGCTTTTGAGAGTGACAGCCACAACAGATGGTTACTGCTGACAAGGGCTGCATCATTAGTCCTAATGATAATCGATGTTTTTATAGCCCTTTACTATTTATAAAGAGCCTTCACACATGAAATGTTTTATTGGCTTCCCCAAACACCCACATGAGATAGGTAAAGCTACTGTACTATTTATTCTATCCACTTTCTAGTTGAGGAAACTGAGGCTTATAGTTGATGACTTGCCCAAGGCACCAAAGCAGACAGTGCCTATGACTCGAATTCAGGTACTCCAGATTCAAAAATCACTATTTCATTTTTATTTGTTTACATGCCGTTTAGTGCTCTTTACACACAACTCCTTGCTTCTTCATTAGGTTGGAAATAGAAAATTTTAAAGAGTTAAAAGAAATTTGCATACTTTCATTCTTTTAATTGATCCTGGCAATACAGTTTATTGAAACGCATGTATAACCTTAATTTCCAAGTGATAAATGACTGATTGGAATCCAAAGGGCAGAGACAGCATTAGGATTCAAGTATTTCAATGTTCTCATTCTCGGGATGAGTGAACAGAGGCCTCACTGGCAAATGGCTTGTGGAAGCAGAGCCAACACTAGAACTCAGGGCCTCCATCAACCCTGGGGCTTTCGGCACTGGCCAAGTCTTACACAGCTTCAAACAAAAGTTAACGGAATTGCTCCTTAACAATGAAATGGTTCAGATTTAAACAATTTGGGGAGCTCATTCTCTTGTTTTTACATGTGCAAACCATATGGACACTGCCTATTAGTGGTACTAGAATTCTCTGGAGCAAATTCTCTTCTCAAATGGGAGGGTTTGTAATGACAGTCATGCCTCATTTTACTACATGAGAAGTAAATGGATCCAATAAGGAATCCATCTGAGGGAGCTTTAAAGCAACTGAAACTGCCTCCATTACCATCTTCTACCTACAAAGTGTTTTCTAGACAAATTAAAATTTGAAAAACTTAAAAAATGCAATGAAAATATTTTGAAGACAACCATATTGTGTAAGTATTCCCATTTTCCTCCTTTGAAAATATTGTAATGAGTCAGCAGGTGCTTACTACCGAAATTACTTTTTATCATGAAGCTGAAAAATGTTTAATGTTTAAACAGAAGACTCCATGAGAATAGATGAGAACATGCAAATGCTGCATATTATGAAGTTACAGATCCCATCTTACATGTTGCATGGAGAAAAAACTCTGAGGCTTCCATTAGACTATAAGGGACTCAAAAACAAGAATGCCAGAGTAAGGGAACGCTTCTGAGGTGAGCTGATAGTCTGATTTCCTTTCCTCCGGGGAACTGAGAACTCTGAGCTCATCCTAATGAGACTTGCGAAGAGAAGGGGTTTCTGCTGGGAGAAAGAGAACCAGCAAAGCTTTATGGTGAATACACAAAAGCTGATGTGACAGATGGGAACTATTCCCATTTACTCAGTTCTGGGGAAAGAGAGTGAGATATTAGGCTAAGGGTTTCTAGAAGGCAGAGTGAAATCTCCTACAGTTTCATAGTGCTTTGGAGACAGCATTTTAGGAGAGTAGGAGTGTTCCCTCAAATACATAACCAGTTTTACCCTCAAACAGTTGCAAGAATTTGAAATTCGGGGGGCAGGAGGTTAAACTCAAGACCTCCAATGGGCAGGACTGAATCTTCCACAGTTTTGCAGGACTAAGAAAGCAAAGGTCTTCCAGGCTTTTGATCAAAGTCCAGGAGAGCCATGCCTGAGGAGCACAGACAAGCATAGCTGGATTGAGTCTTCATAAAACTGCAATCTGGCCTTAACTTAGCTTAATTCTCAATGGAGGGAAAGTGTTCAGTCCTTCACTGCATTTACCTAACAAAGTAAAGAAGGGAAATTTTCTCTGGAGGAAGATATAATCTAGAGTTAGTAAGGTTCTTTTGGACATTATAATGCCCAACATAAATAAGTATGAGACCTGAGAACTGCAAGAAAATGTAACCAATATTCAAGAGAAAAATAAGAAAGATGCAGATTCACAGATGATCCAGATATTGGATTTAGATGAGAACTTTAAAATAACATGATTAATTGATTTTAAAAGTAAGAATAAAAACAGGAAATGGGTGAAAAGAGAAATTCACCAGAAATTTCAACAGAGAACTAGAAAGTAGCTTTAAAAAAGAATCAAATGGACATCCTAGAAAAAAAATATCTGAAATTAAGAAAAAATACAGGTATCCGAAATTAATCCACTGGATGGGTTTAATGGCAGACTGGACACAGCAAAACACAAGATTAGTAAACTGAATATAGAGGCTAATGAAAAATATCCATTATTAAAACCCAAATAGAAAAAGGGGGAAAAAAGAAGCAGATCCTAAGAAATACCAAAGGGTCTCATGTCCTTGTAAATTGGAGAACCAGAAGGAGGGGAAAGACAGAATACGGAGAATCAAACGAGATGATGGCTAAGAGTTTTCCAATACTGATAAAAGACATCAACCTTCAGAATCAAGCTCACCAGCCCAAAGCAGGATGGATATACAAGGAAATCAGAGTTGGACTTGTGAGTGTCAAATGCTTAGTACAAAAATATGGCAAAAACTGAGGAAGTCATATAGTAGCAGCAAACTGAGTCCAATACAACTTAGCCTCCTCTCCTTGGAAAGGTTATGATTGAGAACAGTGACTGGGGACTCACGCTAACGCAATAATAAAATGTTACACTGTAGCAGGGTTGTAGCCACTCTGCTCTTGACCAAGTACAGAAAACCCCACAATAACATAAACTTGAATATGCAGATGGTCCATGGTTCCACTTACGATTTTTCTACTTTACGATGGTGCAAAAGTGATACATATTCAAGAGAAACCATACCTGGAGTACTCAAATAGGCATTGTTTTTTCACTTTCACTACAGTATTTGATATGTTACATGAGATATTCAACACTTTACTATAAAATAGGCTTCATGTTAAGACGATTTTGCCCAATTGTAGGCTAATGCTAAGTGTTCTGAACACGTTTAAGGTAGGCTAGGCTAAGCTATGATGTTTGACAGATTAGGTGTATTAAATGCATTTTCAACTTAATGATATTTTCAACTTACGATGTCTTTATCAGGTTAAGTTGAAGAGCATCCATACTGTGATGGATGATTACCTCGTGGTTTCCACCTGGCCACTGATTTCATTTCATTAACATAATGATGCAACTCCAGTACACCCAAGAGATATATCTGCACTCCCATGTTTATTGCAGCACTATTCACACAACAGCCAAGATCTGGAAGTAACCTTAAGTGCTCAGATGAATAGATAAAGAAAATGTGGTACATATACCCAATGGAGTACTATTTAGCCATGAGAAAGAATGAGATCCTGTCATTTGCAACAACATGGATGGAACTGGAGGTCATGTTAAGTAAACTAAGCCAGGCACAGAAAGACAACCATTGCATTTTCTGACTAATATGTGGGAGCTAAAAATTAAAATAATTGAACTCACAGAGATAGGGAGTAGAAGGATAGTTACCAGAGACTGGGAAGGATAGTGGGGGGTTGGAGGAAAGTGGGGATGATTAATGGGTACAAAAAATAGAATTAATAAGACCTACTATTTGACAGCACAACAGGATGACTACAGTCAAAAATAATTTTTTTGTTTTGTTTTATTTGAGATAGAGTCTCGCTCTGTCACACAGGGTGGAGTGCAGTGGGGCAATCTCGGCTCACTGCAACCTCTGCCTCCTGGGTTCAAGAGATTTCCTCATTCAGCCTCCCGAGTAGCTGGGATTATAGGCACCCACCACCACGCCCAGCTAATTTTTTTTTTTTTTTTTTGAGATGGAGTCTTGCTCAGTCACCCAAGCTGGAGTGCAGTGGCGCAATCTCGGCTCACTGCAAGCTCCACCTCCCGGGTTCACACCATTCTCCTGCCTCAGCCTCCCTAGTAGCTGGGACTACAGGCACCCGCTACCATGCCCAGCTAATTTTTTGTGTATGTTTTTTACTAGAGACGGGGTTTCACCATGTTAGCCAGGATGGTCTCGATCTCCTGACCTCATGATCCACCCGCCTCGGTCTCCCAGTAATTTTTGTATTTTTAGTAGAGACGGGGTTTCGCCATGTTGGCCAGGGTGGACTTGAACTCCGTACCTCAAGTGATCCGCCCGCCTCAGCCTCCCAAAGTGCTGGGATTACAGGCTTGAACCACGGCACCCAACCTAATTTTTGGTGGTTTTTTTTGGGGTTTTTTTTGAGACAGGGTTTGGCTCTGTCTCCCAGGTTGGAGTGCACTGGCGCAGATCAAGGCTCACTGCAGTCTTGACCTCCTGGGCTCAAGTGATTTTCCCACCTCAACCTCCCGAGTAGCTGGGACCACAAGTGTAGCCACCATGTCCGGCTCATTTTTCTTATTATTTTTTATGGAGACAGGGTTTTGCTATGTTGCCCAGGCTGGTCTCAAACTACTGGGCTCAAGGGATCCTCTTGCCTAAGCCGCCCAAAGTGCTGGGATTACAGGCACATTCCATTGTGCCCAGCCCAAAATAATTGTACATTTAAAAATAGCTAAAAGAGTATAATTGGATTGTCTATAACACAAATGATAAATGCTTGAGGTGATGGATCTGCCATTTAATTTACCCTGATGTGATTATTACACATTACATATCTATAACAAAATATCTCATGTAACCCATAAATATATGTACCTATGTGCCCATAAAAATTAAAAATTAAAAACTATACTCAGAGTTTAAAAATAATGCAACTCCACATTTTATGCAATCAAATTTTAAAATCTCAATTATAGTTTTATGATGTAGTTTTTGCTGAAACTGGGTGGGGGAGCTCCAACCAAACTATTAAAACTTGAGGCCAGCACGGTGGCTCACACCTGTAATCCCAGCCCTTTCGGAGGCCGAAGTGGGCAGATCACCTGAGGTCAAGAGTTTGAGACCAGCCTGGCCAACACGGTGAAACCCCATCTCTACTAAAAAATACAAATTTAGCCAGGCATGGTGGTGAGTGCCCATAGTCCCCAGCTACTCGGGAGGCTGAGGCAGAAGAATCACTTGTACCCGGGGAGGCACAGATTGTAGTGAGCTAAGATCATGCTACTGCACTCCAGCCTGGGCGAAGGAGTAAGACCCTGTCTGAAGAGAAAAAAAAAAAAAAAAGGCCGGGTGCAGTGGCTCACGCCTGTAATCCCAGCACTTTGGGAGGCCGAGGTGGGTGAATCACGAGGTCAGGAGTTCGGGACCAGCCTGGCCAACATGGTGAAACCCCATCTCTACTAAAAATACAAAAAATTAGCTGGGTGTAGTGGCGGGCAATTGTAATCCGAGCTATTCGGGAGGCTGAGGCAGGAGAATCACTTGAACCTGGAAGGTGGAGGTTGCAGTGAGTCAAGATCGTGCCACTGCACTCCAGCCCTGGTGACAAAGTGAGACTCCGTCTCAAAAAAAAAAAAAAAAGAAAAGAAAAGAAAAAAAAAGAAAAAAAGACTTGAGTGTGAGAATGTGATGAGACTTCAGAGATTAATAGTCCAACTCTCGGCCGGGTGCGGTGGATCACTAGGTCAGGAGTTCAAGACCAGCCTGGCCAAGATGGTGAAACCCCGTCTCTACTAAAAATACAAAAAATTAGCTGGGTGCAGTGGCAGCCGCCTGTAATCCCAACTACTCGGGAGGCTGAGACAGGAGAATTGCTTGAACCCAGGGGGGTGGAGGTTGCAGTGAGCAGAGATGGCGCCACTGCACTCCAGCCTGGGCAACAGGTGAGACTCTGTCTCTTTAAAAAAAAAAAAAAAAAAGTCCAACTCTCATGTTAAAGATGACAATACCTAAGTCCAGACCAATAAAAAGGATGTGCCCAGACATCAAAGCTACTTAGAAGCTAACTGGGGATAGAACAGCAGCCTCCTCACTTCTAGTTCAGCCATCTGATTCCAGCATCAGGCAAGTACAAGGTCACATCAATTCAGGGTCAAAGCTCTTGGTGAAATATTGTTATTTTTATGAATATATAAATATATATTTTTTCACTGATAGTGATGGAAAATCACCAATAGTGATAAAAAATATAGCACACTAGGTACTCATTCACTATGACCACATAGGTAGGAAAAATCTGTTACAATCACTGGGAAGAACCGCTCCCCCCCCCCCCCACCTTGCTACACACACACACACACACACACACTATGACTATACCTGATGTTCACCAGCACAGGCAGAGCAGGACCACATGTCAAAGAAGCAAGAAAGGTTGTGGCGTTTGAAATGTGTACGTTCTAAAATTTCCATTTAAAAGCCAGCAGCGACTGTCACTTAAACCCCAGCAATGAGATTATGTCTGAGTCTCGAGGCCTTCCTCATAACATGGATAAGAAAATGCATAGTATTGGCCGGGCACGGTGGCTCACACCTGTAATCCCAGCACTTTGGGAAGCCAAGGCGGGCAGATCATGAGGTCAGGAGCTCAAGACCAGCCTGATCAATATAGGGAAACCTCATCTCTACTAAAAATACAAAAATTAGCCGGGCATGGTGGCGTGCGCCTGTAGTCCCAGCTATTTGGGAGGCTGAGGCAGGAGAATCGCTTGAACCCAGCCCGGGAGGCGAAGGTTGTGGTGAGCTGAGATCACACCACTGCACTCCAGCCTAGGTAACAGAGCGAGACTCCATCTCAAAAAAAAAGAAAAGAAAATGCATAGTATTATCATATATATTGGTGACTAAACGAAGAGATCCCACATTGCCCTCCCTGGAGGTAAAGAAAGAACAACAGATGATCCTATGCATGGTTTGTCAACAGGGCACAAGGTGTTCAATCAGTGCGCATGGCATTTTACTTTCCTCAGCTGTTCTAAGGAAAAATATCATCTGTTCTTTCAATCGTGTACAAATCTGAAGCATTGGGATTAGCTGAGACGGCCACACCCCTTCCTCTTTAAGAAATTCATTAAGACTCTATTGTCTTTCCCCATTATATTTTCCTGGTCAAATACCTGCATGCACAGCTGGGCTACTGGATGGATAAGCAAAGATGCTTCTGCAACCATAGATGCTGACCTCTGTGCCCAAGCCTACATCCAGAAATCCACCATACTGACAATGCCATGACAGTAAGAAAATTTTGATTACATCATTAATCAGGAAAAAAACAGAATATTTTTATAAAACATATAATTCATCCTAAATATTTTCCAGTGTAGGGATTAGTATTCAAGTGATTGGAGAATAATTGATTACCATCTAGTCCATCTTAAATGTGCACATTCTAATATCTCTTTTAAAAGCCAACAGGCTGGGCGCAGTGGCTCACACCTGTATTCCCAGCTGTTTGGGAGGCTGAGGTGAGCATATCATTTGAGGTCAGGAGTTCAAGATCAGGCTGGCCAACATGGTAAAACCCCGTCTCTACTAAAAATACAAAAATTAGCCAGGTGTGGTGGCAGGGAGGAGAATCACTTGAACCCAGGAGGCGGAGGTTGCAGCGAGCCGAGATAGCACCACCGCACTCCAGCCCAGGTAACACAGTGAGACTCCGTCTCAAAAATATAAAAAATATAGGTCGGACGTGGTGGCTCACACCTGTAATCCCAACACTTTGGGAGACCGAGGCGGGTGGATCACCTGAGGTCAGGAGTTTGAGACCAGCCTGGCCAACATGGCGAAACCCTATCTCTACTAAAAAGAAAAACACAAAAAGAAATTAGCTGGGCGTGGTGGTACACGCCTGTAGTCCCAGCTACTTGGGAGGCTGAGGCAGGAGAATTGCTGGAACCTGGGAAGCAGAGGTTGCTGTGAGCCAAGATCCCAGCACTGCACTCCAGCCTGGGTGACAGAGTGAGACCCTGTCTCAAAAAAAAAATAAAAAATAAAAATATATAAAATAAAAAAATAAAAATAAAAGCCAACAGTAGACTAGGTCCATTAACATCACTCAGTGTGGCACCTAAGGCTCGTAAAACTACCACCTTGAATGTATTAGTTGTTTCTCTGTCACAGCCTTCCTTCAATGTAAATATACTTGTTAGCTAATAATCCCTTCCCTCATTGAACTTAATCATTGTCCTACATGGCTGTTTTAACAAACATCAGATCTACATTTACTTATGCTTTTCATATAGCTTTTGCCAGTATTTTAACCTTTCCCAGGAGGATGTGTGGGTTTGTTCGCTTTCTCTCTCTCTCTCTGTCTTTCTCTCTCTCTCCCACCCCACCCCCCACAACAGAGACATAGTATAGTACATATAGACCATGTTTTTTTGTTTGTTTTTGTTTTTGAGATGGAGTCTCGCTGTGTTGCCCAAGCTGGAGTGCAGTGGCACGATCTTGGCTCACTGCAACCTCTGCCTCCCAGGTTCACACCATTCTCCTGCTTCAGCCTCCCAAGTAGCCGGGACTACAGGCTCCCGCCACCACGCCCGGCTAATTTTTTGTACTTTTTAGTAGAGATGGGGTTTCACCGTGTTAGCCAAGATGGTCTCGATCTCCTGACCTCATGATCCACCTGTCTCAGTCAGCCTCCCAAAGTGCTGGGATTACAGGTGTGAGCCACCGTACCCGACCCAGACCATGTATTTATACATCAGTAAATGTAACTTAGAATTCACATTATGCATCATGTTGGCAATATAGTATATAAAATGTTTTATGGTTGCTTATGACATCAAGCTAACTCTTTTTTTTTTTTTTTCCTTCCCTGAGATGGAGTCTTGCTCTTTCCACAGGCTGGAGTGCAGTGGCACGATCTCAGCTCACTGCAACCTCCTCCTCCCAGGTTCAAGCAATTCTCCTGCCTCAGCCTCCTGAGTAGCTGGGACCACAGGAGCCCGCTACTACACCCGGCTAATTTTTTGTATTTTTAGTAGAGACGGGGTTTCACCATGTTGGCCAGGCTGGTCTTGAACTCCTGACCTCGTAATCTGCCCACCTTGGCCTCCCAAAGTGCTGGAATTATAGGCTTGGGCCACTGCGCCCAGCCAAAGCTAACTCTTTTGGAAAAACAAAAACTAGTATCTTATTTTAGTCTGTTAAAATACCTTGATTTGATACATTTTTAATTGATAAAAATATTGATTTTGTAACTCAAATTGTTGTGGTCCTCTAAAAATATTTTACTATGACTACTATCTGAGTTTATGTTGTCATTAAGTAAACAACAAACACTACACAGAATCCAATAAGGAAATGATCTACACACAAGGCATGGTGAGATAAAAACTCAATCTTCTGTTGAATAAAATGAAAAGCATGAGCATGCCATAATAAAAAATTTGGAAAAGATAAATTAAAATTCCAGAGGGGCAGGAAAAAAATTCTATTTTCACCCGCAAATGGCACAGCTGTTATTTCAGCAGAGGATTACTCAGGTTGTGGATTTTTCATGCCTCCAACTGTGTCAGCAGCCAATCTAGGACTGGCAAGAGGCAATGAGAGTTCACTTAGCGGTCATGAGGGGTCTTAAGACCCTGTAAGTGCCTCCCATTCTTTTATGCATTTTGGTCACTTCACAGTACGGCTCTATCTCTAGGATTAGTAGAAATGGGCATGAATGAGGTGAAATTTACATTTGCTTTTTTTTTTAACTGCTTCTAACAACTCTAAAACATTCAGATGTACACTGAAGCCAAGTTCTGGAAAAGCTAGAACTTATTCATGGTTATTATACTACCTCTCGAAAACTAGGATCTCTTCATACATGTTTTAGCATATTTCAACTGAGTTCCTGCGTTGTATACTGTAACTATACTTTTTCCTAATGTAGTCTAGTCCTCAAAAAAGGTTCCTTTCCTGGGTGGTGTATCAGAGACATTTAAATTCATGTTTCCACTCTGAAGAGTTTGTAACAGCTGGGAAAGCACACAGACATTATAATTGGGTAAAGGACTACTGTTTCTCAGTAGGAGAATATCTTAAATTTTCACACATGGTGAGGAAGAACATAGATGAACAGTCCCAATCTATCAGATCTCTTTTTGTTTCCTGACACTCTCCTCTCCTAGAAAATGCCTTTTAAATCGGAGGATAGAGACAAATCAATGGCAAATACTTGAGGGTGCTTCACAATGAGAAAGCCCCCCAATTTCCAAAGCTATATACAGCAGCTTCCAGGATGAAGAGGAAAGGTGTTGTTCCCTTTTCCAATACTGAAGAGCTCCTTCCTCATCCCATAGCACCACCAGTGGTATTTCCACTAGGCCAGCCCAAATTACCAATGCCAAAAGGAAACTGGGGCTGTCTTAGATATGCTTCAGATTAAAAAAAAAAAAAAAAGCGGGGAGAGGGGCTGAGGATTTGAGAGGAGGGCCAAAAGAGGATGCTAGGAACCACAGAACCATCTTGGGCTCATGTTAGGTGCAATTAAACCCATGAGTGAGGGCCCCAACTGCGCACCCTGCTGCTGATCTAAGTGGAATAAACCTCCTTGGCCCAACCTGCTCTAATCTCCATTCCTGCTCCCAAATAAGTGTAGTAGATTGCTTGCAAAAAGGCTTCAATTATTCTCTTCTCTCTATCCATGTTCCTTGCAATGTGATTATATAAATAGCTCCTTCCATCAAGAGATAGAACCTACTTCCTCACCTCCTGAATCAGGGCTGGCTTTAAAGTGACTTGCCTTGGCTAACAAATTCAGAGGAAATAATCTTGTGCCAGTTGCAAGTCTAGGCCTCAAGAGGCCTTGGTTGCCTCTGCACTCTCAATTAGAACCCGGCCAGCCATAGTGTGAACAAGCTCAGGCTAGCCTGGTTACAGATTAAAGACCACAATGTCGAGCAGAGAGGAGCTGAGGCCATCCTAGAAGAGACAGCCTCCAACTCACACAGCAGATCACAGACACAAGTGAAGGTGGCCAAGGTCAGAAGACCTGCCCAGATTGAAAGAACCATCCAGCTGAGTCCTGCCCAAATTGCCAACCCACAGAATCAAGAACTAAATAAATGGTGGTTGTTTAAAACCACTAAGTAAACCGATATTGTGATGAGCTGTTAAGCAACAAAATCTGAGCACAGATGGGTTCTCCATGAGTTCATTCATTCCATGAACATTTATTAAATATCATTTGTTTTCAAGTAGTGCCCCAGTAGTTGCTGGGGGTATAATAATTAATATGCATTACTGCCTGCAATTATGAATCACTTCCTCCAACCACACTAAATGAGAGATGAATAACAAGATCTACTTAAAGAAAAGGAAGGCTCAAAGAGGCCACTTTTCAGCTGGCTTTTAAAGGAAAACTAGTAACTTGCCAGGTAGACAGGCATGAACATCAGAAATAGAAGAAACAGCATGTGCAAAAGCATAGATGCAGGAAAGAACTCAAGGAATGTTCTAGGAATGGAAAATAGTTTAGGACAGATGGAGTGTGGGGAGGAAATGGCAGATGATAGAGCAGAGAAAACAGACTGAAGGCAAATAATGAAGAGTCTCACATTGTAAATCATGCTTAGGGATTTGAATGCCTCTTGTAGGCAGTGGAGAGCTACAAATCGTTTTTAAGTAAAAAACAGCATGATTAAATCTGTGTTTTAGGAAAAGAAAGCTGATGACAAGTGGAAGATGGATTAGAGGCAAGAGTAGAATCAGAGAGATCAGATGGGAGGTTATTACTACAATCCTAAAGGGGGATTAAAGAACCAGAACCACAAGGTAGTGAATATGGGGAAGAGGGGATGTCTATGAAAGATGTTTCAGAGAAAGGAGAAAGACTCAGCAGCTTTGATGACCAACTAAGTATGAGCTGTGAGGGTGATAAAAGTCGTGCAGGAGAATCCGGAACAGTGCCAAGACTTCTACTTCAGAATCCTAGAGGAATGGTAAATATATTAATTAGGGTGGGAAAGCAGACAAGCAGACTGGAGAGGAGCAACACATGTTTCATATGAAAGGCACCTGTGGGACATCCAGAGGGAGATGTCCAGGAGGCAATTAACAAATACATACCTGCAGCCTGAGTTGAGGGATAGTAGTGGGAACAGGCTATAAAGATGTGGGGGTTGAGGGGTCTGAAGGGTCTGAAGAACATGGGGCAGTGGGAGGGGACATTTCAAGACATCAAAGTGACAGAAAATGCAGACCTTTCAAGAAAAAGATGAAGAGAAAAAGCTAATGAATGGCAGGATCTTGAGGGGCTAAGGAAAGCTGCAGCACTGAACAGCAGTGACTGTCCTTGGGGATAGAAGAGGGGAGGGGGAGAATCATTTGGCAAGCATGGATTACAAATAGAGGAAGTATAGATACCCATACATTTTGCCACATTCTTTCCTACAGAAGAGTTATCACTGAGCTCTTCCCTATGGTTCTTCCCAATCTAGAGGGGCCCTGAGTGGAGGCCACTTGAGTAATAGCATCTATGCCCACATAAACATACTTGCTTCAAATCCCTTTTCTGCCACCTGCTGCAGAAAAGGTGTATATCACCAACTTCCACACTCAGGGCACATATTTGAAATATGCTTATAGTTAATTTACTATATCTTCCAAACAGATTGTCTCCATATGTTTTCAGTTACTAAAAAGAAGGTTTTTAAAAAATAACCCCAAAGTAGGCGAAAATTTCATAAACAGAACACAAAAAACAATAGCCATTTTAAAAGGCAAAAATTGATCACTAGACTTCCAAGTTATCAAAAGATTCCACCATTTAGACAGTGAAAAAGCAAACCAGACTGGGAGAAAATATTTGTAACATATGTATTTGGCAAAGGACTCATATGCAGGATATAAAAGAACTTTTACAAGAAAAACCAACCAACCAAAAAACAACCCAACTCAAAAATGGGCAAAAGATTTGAAAAGGCACTTCACAAAAGGATATATCCCAGTGCCATTAAGTATATGAAATAGTACTCAACATCATTACTCACCGGGAAATATAAATTAAAACCACAAGGACCACCTCACATCCATCAGGATGGCTACTATCAAAGAAGCAGAAAATAAAAAGTGTTGTCGAGGATGTGGAGAAACTGAAACCCTTATGCTGGTTGGAACGTAAAATGGCTTGTGCCTGTATTCCCAGCTACTCAGAAGACTGAGGCAGAAGAATCACTTGAGGCTAGGCATTTGAGATCAGCCTGTGCAATACAGCAAGAAAAAAAAATTAATTGGCTAGGCATGGTGTCACATGCCTGTAGTCCCAGCTACTTGGGAGGGTGAGGAAAGAGGATCACTTGAGGCCAGGAATTTGAGGCTACAGTGAGCTATGATCATACCACTACACGCCAGCCTGGGCAACAGAGTGGAACCCTATCTTTATTTATTTATTTATTTATTTACTTATTTATTTTTTGAGAGACGGAGTCTGGCCCTGTCACCTAGGCTGGAGTGCAGTGGCAGGATCTTGGCTCACTGCAACTTCCGCCTCCTGGGTTCAAGCGATTTTCCTGCCTCAGCCTCTCTAGTAGCTGGGATTACAGGCACCCACCACCACACCTGGCTAATTTTTCTATTCTTAGTAAAGATGGGGTTTCACCATGTTGGTCAGGCTGGTCTCGAACTCCTGACCTCAGGTGATCCGCCCTCCTAGGCCTCCCAAAATGCTGGGATTACAGGTGTGAGCCACGTGCCCGGCTGACCCTATCTTTAGAAGCTTTTTAAATAAAAATAAAAATAGAATTACCATATGATCCAGCAATTCCACTTCTGGGTATATGCCCAAAAGAACTGAAAGCAAGGACTTGAAGAGGTTATCTGTACAATAACGGTTCAGAGCAGCATTATTCACAAATAGCCAAAAGGTGAAGACCCAAGTGTCCATTGACAAATGAATGGATTAACAAAATGTGGCATATACATACAATAGAATATTATTTATCCTTGAAACTGCTAAATTCTAATACATGCTATAACATGGCTAAAACTTCAGGACATTATCTAAGTTAAATAAGCCAGTCACAAAAGGCAAACGCTACATGATCTAGCTTATATGAGGTGTATAGTCAAATCCACGGACACAGAAGGTAGAATGGTGGTTGCCAGTAGCTAAGGAAGTGGGACTTGGGTAATTACTGTTTAATGGGTACAGTTTCAGTTTTGCAAAATGAAGAGTTCTGGGGATGAGTGGTGGTGAGGGTTAGACAACAAGTTGAATGTACTTAATGCTACTAACCGTACACTCAAAAACGGTTGGCCGGGTGCAGTGGCTCACGCCTGTAATCCCAGCACTTTGGTGGGCTGAGGCAGGTGGATCACCTGAGGTCAGGAGTTCAGCACCAGCCTGGCCAACGTAGTGAGACCTCATCTCTACTAAAAATACAAAAAATTAGCCAGGCATGGTGGTGCCCGCCTGTAATTTCAGCTACTTGGGTGGCTGAGGTAGGAGAACTGCTTGAACCCAGGAGGCAGAGGCTGCAGTGAGCCAAGATCGCACCACTGCACTGCAGCACTCTGTCTCAAAAAAAAAAGGTTAAGATGGTAAATTCTAAATATACATATTTTCCCACAATTACAATAAAATACGTTTTTAAAAACCCACAAAGATACCAGTGTACACCCAGCAAAGTAGCTAAAATTTAAAAGACAGATAACACCAAGTGTTCATTAAAATGTAGAGCCACTAACTGGAACACTCATACACTACTGGGGAAATTTAAGTTGGTACAACCCCTTTGGGAAACTGTTTGGCAATATCTACTAAAGCTAAATATGTGCCTACCTATGACCCTACAATTCCTCTCCTGAGCATATGTTCAGAGAAATGACTGGGCATGTGCACCAAAAGACATAAGCAAGAATGTTCATGGCTGCTTTATTCGTATTAGCCCCAAACTGAAAACAATCCAAAGAGCCAACAGGAAAATGGAGAAACAAACTGTGATATATGCATACAATGGAATGATTCTCAGCAAGAGATTAGAACTACTGATATGCACAACCTTGTGGATGAATCTCATAGACTTTATGCTATGTCTATGAAATTCTAGTGCCTGTCTATATGTGTGAATGAAAGACACACACCAGAGTTCCCACTATATGACACTATTTATACGGAACTTACAAGACAAAACTAGTGGATGGAGTTTTTTAAAAATCACAATGTGGTTACCTTCATGTTGGAGGGAAGATGAATTCTGAACAGAAGGGGCAAGAGGAAATCTTCTGGAGTGCTGGAAATCTACATCTTGACTCAGGTGATGGTCACATGGTATACACGCATGCAAAGTTTCACTGAGGAGTACACTTTATTTATTTATTTATTTATTTATCTTTTTGGAGACAGGGTCTCATTCTGTCACCCAGGTTGGAGTGCAGCGGCACGATCTCGGCTCACTGCAACCTCAGCCTCCTGGGTTCAAGTGATTCTCCTTGAGCAGTACACTTTAGACCAGTACCTTTTACACACTTTATTATGTATGTTATATGTCAAAAGTCAAATATCTCTAAAGCACCTAATGGCTCTACAACAAATATACTATAATTCAAAAAAGGAATAAAATATCAACCTTGTTCTTTTTCTTTTTGACTGAGGAGACTCCGTTCCTGTTAGATATGTTGAGGGATAATTAGTTACATCCCAATTTCCTGAGTCAGATAATGAATCTAAGTCTCATGCAGTGCAAACTTACATGTTCCTAAATGTTCGAGAGCTTTCCTGAAGCCACTCCTTATCCATGGAGTCTTTAAAGTGAGAACCCTTCAGTATTTAGTGCAATCTACACTTTCTGAGTCTGAGCTCCCTGTTTGCTTTCTACTGGTAAGTGTTCAATTTCTTTTTTTTCTTTTCTTTTTTTTTCTTAAGAAGGGATCTCACTGTCACACCCAGGCTGGAGTGCAGTGGCATGATCGTGGCTCATCACAGCCTTGACCTGCCAGGCTCAAGAGAGGCTCCCACCTCAGCCTCCCGACTGTGTGGGACTACAGGTACACATAGCTACAGGTGCACATCACCACGCCTGGCTACTTTTTGTAATTTTTTGTAGAGACAGGGTGTTGCCATGTTGTCTAGGCTGGTCTTGAACTCCTGAGCTCAAGGAATCCTCCCATCTCGGTCTCTCAAAGTGCTGGGATTCCAGGCTTGAGCCATCGCACCCAGCTTCCATTTATTTTTTAAGCTTCAATAACAGCATCCAAGTTTATTTAACACCTTCATTAGCAGGGGCGAAACAAATCCCTCCTCAGCTGTAAGGCAGAATGTCTAGGTAACACCACATTCCAGCATTGCGATAATTGTGCACCCCATCCCACCCCTTGCATCTGCACAAAGAGAAAGCTTCATTCTCTCGAGCGGCCATTTTGATGCCTGACCCTTAACACGGCCAGCACAATAACTTTAGCAACCGTGTGAAAGTACCAATAGCGGTGGTAGGCGCTGGCTCATGCCTGTAATCCCAGCACTTTGGGAGACCGAGGCGGGAGGATCACCTGAGGTCAGGAGTTGGAGACCAGCCTTACCAACATGGTGAAACCCCGTCTCTACTAAAAATACAAAAATTAGCCGGGCCTGGTGGTGGGTGCCTGTAATCTCAGCCACTCAGGAGGCTGGGACAGGGGAATCGCTTGAACCCGAGGTGAAGGTTGCAGTGAGTCGAGATCATGCCACTACACTCCAGCCTGGGCGACAGAGAGACTCCTTCTCAAAAAAAAAAAAAAAAAACAACAACAAAAACATACCAATAGCTATGGCCTACCATTCCCAGGAAAGAAAGTAAAAGCCCACAAAGGTAAATATTTTCTTCCCTTTGGCGTCTTCTGCCCTTCATTATAAAGAGTTGCTCAGTTGTTGAAAAAGGATTTTAATATGCAAAACTTTACATTTTAGTGAGAATCAAAGGCAAATTCTTTTGAACTGTGTCACAACGAATAACATTACAAACATGTCTCTCATCAGCACATAACTCGTCCTTATTTTAGTCAAGCAGGCAAATTAGTGGGCCTGTAAAAACAGCAAGGTAGTAGGAGAAAAATCATTAGAAGGTTAATAGCAGAAGGGCTTGGTTTAAAAGAAGCCTCCTAATGCATCTGTATTCTGATCGGTGTTACGTCAATTCAACAGTGAGATGCAGTTTTATTAAAAGCTGATACATGGCTGGGTGCAGTGGCTCAGGCCTGTAGTCCTAACACTGTGGGAGGCCAGGGCAGGCAGATCGCTTGAGCCCAGGAGTTAAAGACCAGCCTGGACAATATGGCAAAACCCTGTCTCTACAAAAAATACAAAAACAACCCCGGCGTGTTGTGGGAGGTTGTAGTGAGATGGAGATGTAGGAGATGTAGGATGTAGGAGATGGAGGTTGTAGTGAGCTGAGATCCTGCCACTGCCCTCCACCTGGGTAACAAAGCCAAACCCTGTCACCAAAAAAAAAAAAATTTTTTTTTTTTTTTGCGACGAAGTCTCGCTCTTTTGCCCAGGCTGGAGTGCAGTGGCGCGATCTCGGCTCACTGCAAGCTCCACCTCCCGGGTTCACGCCATTCTCCTGCCTCAGCCTCCCGAGTAGCTGGGACTACAGGCGCCCGCCACCACGCCCGGCTAATTTTTTGTATTTTTAGTAGAGACGGGGTTTCACCGTGTTAGCCAGGATGGTCTCGATCTCCTGACCTCGTGATCCGCCCGCCTCGGCCTCCCAAAGTGCTGGGATTACAGGCGTGAGCCACCGCGCCTGGCCAAAAAATAAAAAAATTTTTTAAGCTGATACTGTTATTGGTTCATGCAGGTGACTCTGTTAACATTATCTCAAATGAAATTATTCAGAACAATTGGCAGTTTTATGTAGTTTCAGGAAAAGTGTTTTGAAAAGCAGATATCAAACAACTGGTTAAAGGCAAAGCCACATGGTCACAATGGAAAAACAACTCTTTTAGAACAGTAAAAAGTCATGTAATATAATGACATGCAGAATTTTTATTTAAATACATTGTCAGAAATAGATTAGACCCTGCTTCTCCTCGGAGGTTACCTCAAAATACATTTCACTTCACAGAAATTTATATAAGTGTCAAAATATTGAACATAAGAGCAAATGGGTTAGTACTACTGGAATGCAATAATTATAAAGCTGGATAGGTGGATTAATTGTCCTACATACCTGTGGTTTTTCAGATTCCTGTGCTTGCTTACTCATGTACATTTGACTCTTTCAGAAACCACTTCTGGAAGCTCCCGGTCTGGCTTCTACACTGCCACCTGTAGACATAAAAGAGAAATAAATCATGTATTATTCGTCAACAATGCATCTTTTCTAGGCATCTAACGGGGACATCTGGGGAAAAAGTGGCAAAACATTTGCTCCAAAAGACAAAAATGTTCTTTCTCCTCTGTGTGGAAAATTCCTAAGGCGTCCTTCTCCCCAGTGGTATGACAAATTATTTGATTAGAAATTGAAACATATGTAAGTCTCAGATCATCAACTATACACCACTCTGAGCCGATCATTAAAGAGATGGAGTCGCAGAACTCAACTTACAGCCATTTCAAGACCTGTCGTTTAAAATTAAAAGAAAACTTCACCGCTTTGTTCATCTGTAATTCAGAATTCTGTAAATTGACACAAAGAAAGATCAGGGGCGATTCAGGCTAAGGTTACTTTACCACAAGGTTGTAAGATGTCTATTTAAAATAACAGTAATTCTAACCTGAACTACAGTTTTGTCCAATCCAAACAGCAGTTTGGTGGGGTATTTTCATCAAAATGCCCTATCCTTGATTTGAATATGAATGACTGCGGAAGGGTCTTTCTGAAACCCCACGGATTTTAATACAGGTAGGTCCTTTTTCCAAAAAAAAAAAAAAAGTCAGGAAATGAACAAACAGGAATAAAAATTCATGAACAACTATCGGCAAATCCAAGCAGCCATGAGACGTGCGAGTGTGTGTGTGTGTGTGTGTGTGTGTGTGTGTGTGTGAGACAGAGAGAGAGAGAGAGAGAGACAGAGACAGAGACACAGAGAGAGAGAGAGAGAGAGAGAGACAGAGACCGACCGACAGACACACACTGAGATTTCTGGAGTTAATTGCGAATAACCGCGCCGCGAAGCTTTTTTACCTCCTCCAAGTCCCACAGTCTACCTAGGACAAGTAAGCCCGGCTCCAGCACCTTAAGCCAAAGACACAAGCACCACCACCTCCACCCCCACTACCTAGGCGAGACAGCGCCAAAAGCCACCGAGCGTGCACGCCAGCCAGGCCCGCTACCCCGCAAACCCGGGAGCTTCTTTATCCCCAGCAGAGATCCGCCCCACTTACCAGTAATTTACTTTAACGCCTCGAAAGCATGATTTGGTTTACGGAATTGCAGCAAATACAAGAAAATCAAGTCTCCTTGAGACACTGTCCTCCTCCTCCCTAGGACGCACATTCACACGGAACACTCTCCTTTCGCTCTCAACCCCGAACACGCGCTGCACTATCCCAAGAGGGTCTTTGGGGACCCGCCAGAGATCGATACTGCTCCCACGTGCCTCCATTAAACCCTTGTCCAAACATGCACAAGGCGCCAAGGGCATGTGCAGAATCAGCCCTCAGAGTAAGTTCAGCAAACCCATTCCCTACCCCCGAAAGCGCGAGGGAGCACCCTGACGCAAGCGCCGGCCCCGGCAGACAATACTCAAGCAACTCCAGCCTTCCGCGCACACGCCCCGACCGGTCCAGCCACCACTCTCTCCTCCCATGGTCCCTACAGTCTTCGGGCCGGGAGCAGGGGGCGTCCTGATGGTTGCTGGGTGTGGACTGCGAAGAGAAGGGCAACCTGCACACGCCACCGATACTGCGGGGCGGGTAGGAGATCGCAGTTTCCCAAAGCCCCACCAGTGTGCCCAGCTCCTCAGAAGGGGTGGGGTGGGGACAGCGGAACCGAGGGAGTGAACCCTAAGGGAGGCAGCTTTTCTGCACCTCTTTCCCACCTACCACAGCGCGCGCGCAGAAGCGCGCCCACCACGGGGCCGTGCACCTTCCTTCTGCCCCTGGACCTACCCAGCCCTTGCCCCCAAGCGCAGTGGCCTGGAAGAGCGGGCGTCCGGCCCGCGGTGGCCGGGGGAGCGGGCAGAGCGCCGCGCTCGGGGCTGCCCACCTGCGCGCAGGGTCGTCGCTGCTGCCGGTGCACCCGCCGCTGTTGCAGTCTCCAGCTGCAGGAGGAAGAGGCGCGGCGGCTGAGCCCCCGGACTCCACGCGCCTACTCGCGGCCCGGAGCGGTGGTCCTCATTTCCCTTCGTCCCGGCTGGCGAGCCACCCACCTAGCCCGCAGGTTCTGCCAGTCCCGCGGCCCGCCAGAGCCCAAGCTATCCTCTCCGCCCCTTTCCCGCCGCCCCGCGCTGCGCTGCGCTCCGCCCCCTGCCCGCCCATCCCCGCCGGGGCCCAGCCGGGGGCTGCGAGCGCCGCGCCTCGTGCCGCAGATTTCGGGTTCTTGGGTCTGTGGCGGTAGAAAGGGGATGGGGGGGACCAGGGGTGCGGCCCTGGGGTCCGCCCCCAACCCCGCTCTCCCAACCGGTTCCCCACTCCTGGGGCCCGCGGCTAAGGGTGTGGGAACCGTGCACTCTGCCCCCGCTCTTCCGGCGTCTCCCCGCATGGCACCTTCCATGGCCCAGAGGGTGCCTCGTGTCTTAGGGGGAGGGGGGTTGGTGAAGCAAGGTGGAGTGAGCCTGAGAGTGGAAGCGAAGAAATTACCATGTGAATTGCCAGGGGATGCAAGTTGCTGCCCTGTTTCTTCTACATTAACTACCTGGATGTGCTGCTTCCCTTGCTACAACCGCAGTAATATTCAGAAGCTTGAATATAAGATTTCCAAGTTAATTGGTTGTAGGGTGGTTGGGTTTTTTTTTTTTAATGTAATGATGGCAGAAGACAACAGATTAACTCTTTTTAAAAAGTTACTTTACATATATGTACAATATATAAAGCCATATTTCTGATTTAAAAAATAGCAAAATGTAAATAACAGAACAGCTGTGTTTTACAGAAACAAATCCATTGTGTATGTGTTATTTAAACCCACGGTAATTATATTAATTGGTTCGTTTTAAAGTGTATTTTAGGTATTTCTTAAAACGGACTCAGAATTTAGGGATTAGGAACCCCTGAGTTTTAATTTGGCTTTTTGTCATAGTTCTAAAATGTCAATTTCATGGAAATTACTAAATGGGGTTGTTTAGAAAAATGGGTTCTTTTTCTTCCAGGTTGGCAGCATTTTTAGATCTGGCAAAGGACAGAATTTTTTTTAAAGCCAAGAGATAATAAAATTCTCATTCATTTTCTGATGATGGAATATCTGGTCTGGTAGCTTTTTCTTTGTTTCTCTCTTTGAGGCAAACTTCTTTTCTGTTTCTTCTTACACGTTTTTCTTCCAAAATTTCTCCTAAGTATAGGCAAAGTTATGGAAGCCGTGATTTTTGAGCCTTTGTTTTCTTAAAAGAGATGGAAAATTAATTATAATTCATTATCAATATCTATCCCAGGCTCATGATACTACATTTCACATTGATTAACCCTGTTTTTCAACTCTGCTTTTAGTAATTTCACCTAACACTTGAGAACCAAGAGTTTTTTAAGTTTCATCCTTATAAGAATGAAAGGCACACTTTAACATTTTGAACCAAAATTAAATTCATTAAATTCACTAATGGAAAGTACGTTAGTACAGTATGTGTTGCTGGGTAAATGAGGACAATGTGGATGATAAACAGTTCTGAAGAAAAGACTCTGAAGCAAAGAAAACAGTCCTTAGAAAAACTGATGATCCCCTTTTCAAGGGAAGGATGACAAATGCCAGTAATTATGCAAAGAATGACTCCTGCCTCTCTTTGCTTTGGTTTTGTGGCTAGGCCTGCATTTATCTCTCTTGATCATCATAATAAAAGTAAAGTAATTCAGCATTCCGGTGACACTGCTTAGTAAATTAGCAATTTGAAAATGCTTTTATTACCTAATTAATCCAAGCAAATGCCTTCGATAAATCCAGTTTTACTCTTAACATTTTTTGTGCCTCCAGAGAAACACTTGCATGAAATAAAAACAGCTAAGGCAAGCTCTAAAACAATTGCTAGCCAGATTCCTTGGGTGTATGAGTGCAGCAATAGAGTTGATATTAAGTGACCTTTGGGTCTTAAATTATATATCAGATATTGGTTCTGAGTTGCTCACTGGCATCTTCTTGAGTGAGTTTCTGTGTGTTTGCTTTGCCGTTTATTCCCCAGAAGAATGCTTCATTTCTTCCTTTCTGCCTTACTGAATCTACCTTAGTCTAAATTATGTTCATTGAACTCTCACCAAAAAATCAGACCCTAATCCATAGCCCACTTGACAATCATCTTTGTCCTTCAAGTTTAGTCTCTTTTGAGGTCTTTGGTAAGAATCCAGCATGATTAAACATCCAAAATTGGAAAGAGTACTTCATTAGTCATGGTTCTAACTAAGAGATAACAACCAGATTTCTCAAAACAAAAGGGTGTGCCATTTGAATAAAAAGAAGAAAGAAATAAAAACAGCAAATCCATTTTGTTCAGGTCAAAACTAAGCCAACAAAATCACAATTGAAATCCTTTCTAAGCCTGAATTGTGCTACGAGATATGTAAAAAGTACAATTAAAATAATTTATCTATTTTTTTTCACCACTACAAATCCTTTGCTCCACTGACCAAACACCATTATGCTTCACATTTCCCTTTTAGTTCTCGTGCTATTGAGTTTTTTTCACTGATCTTTAAATAAGAAAGTGCTCTGGACACTCCCATTATCCCCAAGGAATTCTGTGTCACCCTCCATTTGGTTTCAAAAGTTCTCTTGAAATGTCTGTGACATTGATGAGGACAGATCTGAACATCCCATGTAGATCTGTGGAAAGGGAGCTCCATGACTAGTCTACATTCAAGACAGTGGGATTAAAACAAAACATGAGTTTTGTTCTAGCAGTTTAATCCAATTGGCATCTCCCATTCTGATGCTCACTCCAGCGAAAGGTTTTATAATGTGTGTTTTTCCCTCTTGAGAAATTTTCTCTTGATAATTATTTTAATAATTTTTTGTTCGTTTACTCTTTGAGTTGTGAGCCTGAACATAATGCACAGTCTTCTCTCTTTTCTTTCCTGTGATAACTGATAATTGATTTAAGGGGAAAAGGGACACAATGAGACAACACTTTTGCCAGTTTTTTCTTCTGGCTCTAAGAAAAGCATGAATTAGCTTTCTTTACTTTGGTTGATTGGATTGAGTGGCATCATTGATTCAAATTTGCAGAATGTCAGTTACTTTAATTGATCTCCTCGTGTTAGGGAAATACATCACTAGTTATCTCACAAGACAATGAAGATAGAGACAATACTACCCATATAATGCTCAGATTGAAATGTTGATGATCTAAGTTACTTAAAAATATGTGTGTGTATATGTGGGTGTGTATATGTATAATTCAAAGCTAAATATAAACCTGATTACTTGTAATAGATTCTTCAGTTACAAAACCTTTGGTAAGCTCTCTCATGTTTTTGGAGTATGTGATAAACTGAAGAATACCTCACTACCTTACTCACAGGAAAGTACTTTTTTTCTGATCCAGATCTCCGCATAAATTCCCAACATCAACTATTTAACCGTATCATCTCATGGTTAAAAAAAGAAAAAAGAAGATGATGATGAAAGAAAAGAAAGAGAGAATGAAAGAAAAAGCAGGAAAGAAGAGAGAGAGAGAAAGAGGGGGAGGAGGGGGAGGAAGAAAAAGATAAAGAGGAACAGAGTAAAGACTGTGGCCAAGCACAGTAGCTCACAGCTGTACTTCCAGCACTTTGGGAGGCCGAGGGGGGTGGATCACTTGAGCTTAGGAGTTCAAGATCAGCCTGGGCAACATGGCGAAACCCCATATCTACAAAAAAATACAAAAAGCCAGGCGAGGCTGAGGCAGGAGAATCGCATAAACCCGGGAGGCGGAGTTTTCAGTGAGCGGAGACTGAGCCACCGCAATCCAGCCTGGGTGGCAGAGTGAGATTCTGTCTCAAAAAACAAAGAGTAAAGACAGTATGGTAGGGTGAATACGTGTATGACTGGTTAGCACAACTGATAAGCACATCGGTTTAGTAAGATAATGGTTTTCTCTCCCCGTGGACCATTTTGCTTTGTTTTGCTTCATGGCTATCAATCAAAGCCCTATTCCTAGACATGAACAAATGTAGTCCTAGTCAGCAGATATGGTGGCTGGAATTGTGTCCCCCAAAAAGATATGTCGAAGTTGTACACCTGTGACCTGTGAAAGTGACCTTATTTGGAAAGAGGGTCACTGCAGATATAATTACGATGTAAATTAAGATTAGGTCATACTGGAATAGACTGAGCCCTTAATCCAATATGACTGGTATCCTTACAAGAAAATGACACACACATACACACACACACACACACACACAGAGGGAAATGGTCATTTAAAAATGAAGGCAGAGATTGGAATTATGCTGCTACAAGCAAGGAACAGCTGAGAGTACCAGAAGCTGGAAGAGACGAGAAAGTGTCCTCCCCTAGAGGAACTGGAGGGGGCATGGACCTGCCAACACTTCGATTTTGGACTTCTGGCCTCCAAAACTGGAAAACAATAAATATCAGTTGTCTTCAACCATCCAGTTTGTGGGACTTTGTAGCCCTAGAAACCAATACACCAGGAATTCATCACAAACTTTTAGTGATGCCAGCCCATCATTTTCTGTACCCAACCCAGAGTAAATGTTCAAGTGTAAAGTGTTTAAGAATGATAAGCAGGGCCGGGTGTGGTAGCTCATGCTTGTAATCCCAGCACTTTGGGATGCCGAGGCAGGTGGATCACTTGAGGTCAGGAGTTCGAGACCAGCCTGGCCAACATGGTGAAGCCCCATCTCTACTAAAAATACAAAATTGGCTGGGTGTGGTGGCGTGCACCTCTAATCCCAGTTACTCGCAAGGCTGAGGCAGGAGAATCACTTGAATCTGGAAGGAGGAGGTTGCAGTGAGCCAAGATCATGCCACTGCACTCCAGCCTGGGCAACAGGGTGAGACTCAATCTCAAAAAAATAAAATGATAGGCAGAGACATTTTTCTACAGGAAGGACAACAGCAGGGTAGAATCATCCAGGAATTAGAAAGAATCTTGAGAATTCACCTAATCCAATAAATGGCTCCTCCAAAATATGACTCTGCTACAATTTAGAATCATAGAGTAACAGAATCTTTTTTTTTTTTTTTTTTTTTGAGACAGAGTCTTGCTCTGTCACCCAGGCTGGAGTGCAGTGGCACCATCTTGGCTCACTGCAACCTTCTCCTCCAAGGTTCAAGTGATTCTCCTGCCTCAGCCTCACGAGTTGCTGGGATAGCAGGCGTCCACCACCACGCCCAGCTAATTTTTGTATTTTTAGGAGAGACGGGGGTTTCACCATGTTAGCCAGACTGGTCTCGAACTCCTGACCTCAAGTGATCCACCCGCTTCAGCCTCCCAAAGTGCTGAGATTTACAGGCATAAGGCACCATGCTCGGCCGAGTAACAGAATCTTAACATGTTAAAAGAATCTTGGAGATTTTTCTCTTTTTTTGAGATTATGTGATACCTAGGTGGTATGACTTTAAAAAATGCAGGATGGGGTCCTCTGCACATATTGTGCCCCTCAATACTCAATCATGCTCCATTGATTCAATTTCACCTCTGGTTCTTGGCTTGTAATAGCTTCCTCCCTTTAAGCCTTGAAAGCTTTTGGTCTTCAATAGTCCCAAATTAAAATATAAATGAGTCTGGAAGATTTCCCAGCCTGAACTCAAACCAGTTCTCAACTTGACTGCTTATCAGTACATGGTTGTATTCCCCTATTGTCTAGTACAGTGGTCCCCAACCTTTTTGGCACCAGGGACAGGTTTTGTGGAAGACAATTTTTCCAAGGACTGGGGGATAGTGGTGGGGGAATGATTTCGCAATGAAGCTGTTCCACCTCAGATCATCAGGCATTAGTTAGATTATCATAAGGGGGGCACAACCTAGATCCCTCCCATGCACAGTTCACAACAGGGTTCATGCTCCTATGGGAATCTAATGCAACTGCTGATCTGACATGAGGCAGAGCTCAGGCGGTAATGCTCGCTTGCCCAAAGCTCACCTCCTGCTGTGCGGCCTTCGAGGACTGGTACCAGTCCTCAGCCCAGGGGTTGGGGACCCCCTGTTTAGAAGAACGCTGAGCTCATAGAGTATCCTCCATAAATATCTGCCAAGTTAACAGAGAAGCAGAGTTTAGCATGAACTCAGAGAAGCAGAGGTTAGCATGAATTAGATGCAGGATTGGGTATGATAGTGTCTCAGTCCATTCACCCTGCTATCACAAAATAACTGAAACTGGGTAATGTGTAAAAACAGAAATTTATTTCTAACAGTTTTGGAGGCTGGGAAGTCCAAGATCAAGGTGCTGGCAGATTTGGTGCCTGTTGAGGGCCTTTCCTTATACAGGGCATTCTTGCTGTGTCCTCACATGGCAGAAGGCAGAAAGGCAAAAGGACCTCGCTAGTTCCCTCTAGCCCTTTTACTGTAAGTGCCAATCCATCCATGAGAGCAGAGCCCTCATGGCCTGATCACCTGTTAATACTGTTGCATTGAAGATTAAGTTTCAACATGAATTTTGAAAGGCACAAACATTCAAACCATAGCATGTGGGTAGAGGAGAAACGAAGAAGAGGAAGAAAAGGAGAGCCCGAGACACATTTACTCTCAGAGCTTTATATAGAAGTCTACATAAAGTCCCACCTGACTCTGATTGTAATATGGACTGTAACATAGGAGTAAAAAGTCATCTGGGAGCTTTATTCACTTTACTCCTCCCAGTCTAGTCATCAATTATGGTCATAAGGGGTGGTGCAGGAGGGGCAGGAAGGAGCTTTCATCCTCTCTAAAAACCTCCACCAACTCTCACTCCCTCTCCAGCCATCGACCTAGAATACACAAGCTGAATAAATATAATGCGTTTGGTATACAAATGCAACTTTGAGCAAGTTGTAACCAGCATGACTCTCCATCCCAGCTTCCACTTCCAAATTCTAATCAGAGGCAACCCCTATGCCCTTCCTTAATACACATGCTGGAGCTGCCACTGCTAGTGGGAACTCATTTTCAAATGTATGCCTGGGACAGACCCCAGCGTAAACCCACCAACATCAGAAATCCGCCCCCTGTGTTTATTATCCATAAAAGAGAAGCAAATACTTTTGAGAGAAGACTGCATCACTTGAAGATGAATAGAGTGGTTCTTCAGTCAGAAGTGCCAGGAGAAATAAATAGGAAAGTGTCAATTCTCTGAAGAAAGGAGAGCTGGAGTACTTCTCCATATGTCTATTGTTAGATCTTGATATCTAGACTCTAAAAACTTTTGAAAATGTTTGAAACAGGAGCTTCACCGGATTTATTCTCTCATGAATACGTGCAGAAGTATTCCAGCTATAGCCGACAAATTGAATCATAGTGTTACAATAGAATGAAAATAAAGTTTACATTCAATTTTTTTTAACGGGCCTGTTGCTGAGTGTGGTGGCTCACACCTGTAAACCCAGCACTTTGGGAGGCTGAGGCGGGCGGATCACTCGAGGTCAGGAGTTCGAGACCAGCCTGGGCAACATGATGAAACCCCATCTCTACTGAAAATACAAAAATTAGCCAGACATGGTGTTGCACGTCTGCAATCCCAGCTACTCGGGAGGCTGAGGCAGGAGAATAGCTTGAACCCAGGAGGCAGAGGTTGCAGTGAGCCTAGATTGTGCCCCTGCACTCCAACCTGGGCGATAGAGTGAGACTGCACCTCAGTAAATAAATAAATAGTAAATAATAAATGGGCCCATGAAGGAAAGTCAACAATTTAAAATGTTAGTGGTCTACTCATGGTATTTTGTTATGATATCCTCAGTAAAGGATCACTCTTCTTTGTAATGCACATGAAGTCCACCAACCACTAAACCTACTCCATGGTATAAATAGGGCATCTGACTCCATCTCTGGAGATGCTACCTAGCAGTTGAGTCACAGGGCACCAAACTTTCTCTGGCCCTCTGAGGTAGTGGTAGCCAATCCCAGCCAAAAATGAGAAAAAAACTTCCCCAGAATCCAAGGCCAGAGTCATTATTTAGATATTGCCTGAACTGCAGCCCCCGACCCCCACCAACCTCCAAGCTCCAACAGCTCCATTTACTGCTTTATATTTCTCTGAAGCATCTTCTCCTATCAAACATTCTTTGTATCTTTTTCATTTTTATTATCCACCTCTCCCCACTAGAATATACATTTCCTGAGAGCAGGGATTTTTGGCTATTTTGCTTAGGCTATGGCCTCAGCACCTAGGATAGCGTCTGCAATGTTGTAGGTGGTCGATAAATATTTGTTGAATGATTGATGCACACATTATAATTTCACATATTACACGAATAGGACTGAAGAAAGTTCTAAGTATTTGCCTATTTATTGGTAGGAAGGCCAGGCATGGTGACTCATGCCTGTAATCCCAGCACATTGGGAGGCCGAGGTGGGAGCATGGCTTGAGGCCAGGAGTTTGAGACCAGCCTGGGAAACATGGCAAGACTTCGTCTCTACAAAAAAAGAAAGAAAGAACAATCTTGATAGGAAAGTCAATTCATATTTTGACTGATTTTATATTATTGAAGCAAAGAATTGTTACTAATGACAGATAGTGTACAATGTAGCCAAAAAGATTCATGATGAGCATTTTGTGTGCTTTTTGTCATTGTCTCAATTTTTATTTGTGAATATATTAACAGATCCACCTGACAATTTCTGAATCATAGGACTTGTCTACTCAAGACCTTCCTTTTGCATAATTTGAGCTCTTCCCCTTGTTTTTGTGTAATAACTCAAGTGTTCCAATGACAGAGATGAGGATGGGAGTCTTTGACTCAAAGAAATCCAGATTCAGCCAAGGCTATCTCCAGAGAGAGAGAACAATAAGAAAAGTCATCTTGGACTTTTCTATCTACTTTTCTCTCTAGCCTCTGTCCTGCAAGTCTCATTCACTCCTTTTAGTTTCTAGGGGTCAGAGACTTCTACTAGTAGATGGCTCACTTTGGTTCCAGACGAATGACTCATTGCCTTGGCGTCTCACAGTTTCAAGTCCTCACTGGACACCCAGCTGAAAGGAAAACCTAAAGGTGGCTTCCCCTTTCTCACCTATGAGGGGCACACAAAGTAAATCAACCCCTTAGCCTGTTTATTTGAAGAACAGCGGACCAGGAAAGAGGCAGTGCCCATCCCTGTTTCTCTAACCCAGGGTCCTAGGGCTGGATGTTGCAGTTGTGGTGGCAGACACTTCCCTCAGCAAGGCTCACACTGCTTGTCTCCATTGAGACAGGGCGAGTGGGTGGGGTCAGAAGATCTTCCGGGAAGGCGGAGCCCAGCAGCTCTGGGCAGGGTAACAGCTAGTCTTTTTAGAGGCTCCAGGTTCACTCATCAGCAGAGGGTGTCTGCTGTTTACTGGCAAGCTTATCCAAGGCTTCTTTATTAGTGCAAATAATTCAGTGCTTCTTAGATTGAAATCATCTGGGAAGATTTAAAAAGTGTACTAATGTCCAGACCCATGGCTTGCTACATAATTTGTGGGCCCAGGGAAAAATAAAAATATGGGGCTGCTTGTTCAAAAATTACTAATAATTTAAAGACGGCAGAGCTTTAAACCCAACATAGGGCTCTTCTAAGTGCTGCCTGGTGCAACTGCACAGGTTGCCTGCCTGTAAAGCCCGTCTTGCCGAGACTCCGCCCCCAGAAAGTCAGATTTTATTGTTCTTGAGTAAAGTTCAGACATTGGAATTATTCTAAAGCTCCCCAAATATTTCTTATGTGTAGTTAGGATTAAGAACCTTGATTCTAGCTCAGTGAATCATTAAATACAAAAGATTCTTACAATTACAATTGACACCTGCATACAAACTTATCTCTAATTCAATAACTCAAAATCCTCACTCTGAAACATTTTCAGCTTAGCCAGGGTGAAATCATCATGACAACATTCTTTAGAAAAATTTTCAACCCATACATAAGTTATAAGCTGTAGTCATGAATCACCTTTTGATTCCCTTTTTCAAAAACAAAAAAAGTCATGAAAATGGCATATTTTCTCATATAGAAAATTAATATAATTTGAAGTGTTATTACTCATCATCATTCACATTAAATTTGAAATAAAGCTAAACAAGAATATTGCTAGATGGAAATTTATTATCACATCAATAGAATTCACAATGACACTTTAAAAATATTCAAAAGAATGTCAAACATCTTCCCCTGTGCTCTGCACTAAAGAATAAGACGCAAATATGCACTATTCTGAGAATTTCATCTAGGAAAAAGAATCTCCGGGAAAGGTCCATGGATAGTCCTCCACCCCAAGCCAGTCCCACTACTGCAAGTCTCTCTAGAGAATCTTTACACTGTCTCCCATCCCTTGGAATCCTGAGGTCTTCCTCAGAAGCACATCTTTAAAAGCGCGCTCCTGATGCTTTTACACTGTTGGTAGGAGTGTAAATTAGTTCGACCATTGTGGAAGACAGTGTGGTGATTTCTGAAAGACCTAGAGACAGAAATACCATTTGACCTAGCAATCCCATTACTGGGTATATACCCAAAGGAATAGAAATCATTCTATTATAAAGATATATGCATGCATATGTTCATTACAGCACTATTCACAATAGCAAAGACATGGAATCAACCCAAATGCCCATCAGTGATAGACTGGATAAAGAAAATGTGATACATATACACCATGGAATACTATGCAGCCATACAAAGGAACGAGATCTGTCCTTTGCAGGGACATGGATGGAGCTGGAAGCCATTATCCCCAGCAAACTAATGCAGGAACAGAAAACCAAACACTGCATGTTTTCATCTATAAGTGGGAGCTGAACAACGAGAACACATGGACACATTGGGGGAACAACACACACTGGGGCCTGTCGGGGTTGGGGGCACAGGGGTAGGGAGAACATCAGGAAGAATAGCTATTGGATGCTGGGCTTAATGCCTAGGTGATGGGTTGATGTATGCAGCAAAACACCATAGCACACGTTTACCTGTGTAACAAACCTGCACATCCTGCACATGTACCCTGGAGTTTAAAACAAAAGTTCGAGAAAAAAAAAGTGCGCTCCTGCTGCCCTGGGTTATAAAAGCCATCACTGTACTTAAAAGAAAATCCAAAGCTGAAGCCCTCTCATCCTTTTCTACAGGCCCTGCATCGCTTGTTGAGACTCCATTTCTTCCCCGTTAAGGACTTGTGCTCTCAACACAGCTATGGAAACTACCAAGTACCACATCAGGGAAAATTTGTGACCTTTCTGCACTCACAACTGGCTCTGCTTCTCTTGGATCTTTCATGAGAAAACCTGATAATTCTTCGTGGAGTGACTCTTCAGATACAGAAAGGGTGGTGACCCACCTTTCCAGATTACCCAGGATCGGCTAACTTTCAGCACTGAAAATGCAGCATCCTAGGATACCGCTTGTCACCTTAGAAGCAAGGTGTCATTCACAATCACTTCCAAAGCCTCCAGAACCTAAAAATATGCATAGGAGGAAAATTTTGCTTGTTTTCCCCTGGAATTTGGTTTAACTGTGTGTTAACCAATTGCAGATGTGCTTCTGAAAGGGCTCTGTAGCAGCTGCTGCTGGTGCTCTGGCCAGACCCCCTCCACTACTCTCCTTTATAGGTTCTGTGCACCCATCCCCCAACTTCTGCATGCTTGTCTCCTAACTGCTCACACCTGCAGCTTTCTCCAGATAACTACCCTTGGGCTACTGGACCCACTTCACTGGACCTGCTGAGAGCTGGCAGGCTTATGTCCCTCCCCATCTCTCCCTCCACCACCCCCAATTCTGATCCTGGGCAGCCCATAAGCAATAACTAACAGGTAAAGAAGTGTGAAAGCTCCTTCTCCCTTGCCACAAGGGAAACAAACTCTGAGGTGTAATTTATACTTCCAAACTAAGTGTGGGATCAGCCTAAGGCTGGGACATCACTTGTCTTGCTTGCCCCACTCCCTAACTGGTTTCTCCTGAAGGTGCTTTTTTCATAAATAGCTTCTATCTAAATCCTCATCTCAGCCTCTGCTCTGGGGAACCTGACCCAAGACAGGCTTGATTCTTTATATATAAAAATATAACAAACACTAATAAGCAAGGTGGGTCTTTGCTTAGATGTCTGCCGGAGGAAAGGAGAGCTCTGTCTTTACAAAGTCAAGGGATGATAAATGAATAATCAATCTTCATGCTACCAATAGAGAATATTCCTGAAAACCCCAAGTGAACTTGGGTAATTCTTTCACTCTCTCATTGCATTTACCCTCATTACAGCAATTCCTTTATGGTGTTACAGTATTTTGTGTGTCCAGTCTTGTCATCTTGGCAGATTATAAGCCACTAAAAGGTAGTAACAAAGCATTTTCTTCCTGAATCACAAGTCTTACACAAAATGGTGACTTATAGCGCAGAATGCATGCTTACATAATAGAAACACCATTCAAAAATGTTTAGAACTTTTCCCCATTCTAGTAAATATCTATTAATATTTCATTGATGGCTGGATGCGGTGGCTCACACCTGTAATCCCAGCACTTTGGGAGGCCGAGGCGGGTGGATCACCTGAGGTCGGGAGTTCGTAGACCAGCCTGACCAACAGGGAGAAACCCCGTCTCTACTAAAAATATAAAACTAGCCAGGGGTGGTGGTGCATGCCTGTATTCCCAGCTACTTGGGAGGCTGAGGCAGGAGAATCACTTGAACCCGGAAGACGGAGGTTGCGGTGAACCGAGATCGCGCCATTGCACTCCAGCCTCGGCAACAAGAGTGAAACTCTGTCTCAGAATATATACATATATATATTTCATTGACTATCAACTGGGGTTCTGGCAACAGGAACCAGAAGGCACACCCAAATGGAATTCTGAAGACGATTCAATAAAGAGAATATTTGCAAAGGTGAAGGCAGGGAAATGAGAACCAGCAATGGATGGTGAAGCACCTTGGAACCTGTAAGTGGGAAGCTGCTGTTATCCTTAGGTTTGAAGGGGAAAGTAAGGGGGGGAAATCGTAGGAACCCAGTGACATCTATAGCTGTTGGAAAGAGCCACAGCTCCTGCCAAGACAGGAGCCAGGACTCCAGCAGAACTCAATCACTGCCAATCTGCAACTTGGCAGGGTGGAATTCAGGACAAATAAATATTCTCGTCTCTCTCCTCCTACTTTCAGATCTCTTCCCGAGATTGGCCAAACCCAACTAAAAGCCAGGCAGCAAGGGAACCTGGGTGATACCATCTAAAGGAGTTCGAATCAGAGTAGAGAAGGCTAGAGAATGATCTGGAAGGGCAAATAGGGAGTAATCTGAATACTAAACAACACTCTAAATCCCACCCCATGTGATATGGTTTGGATGTTTGTCCCCTCCAAATCTCATGTTGAAATGTGATTCCCAATTTTGGAGGTGAGGCCTGTTGGGAGGTGATTGGATCATGGGGGCGGACGTCTCACGAATGATTTAACACCATCCCTTTTGTGATAAGTGAGTTCTCTCTCAGTCAGTTCATGTGAGATCTGGTCCTATAAAATAACATGGGACCTCCCCCTTCTCTCTCTCTTGCTCCCACTCTTGCCATGTGACGTGCTGGCTGGCTCCCCATCACCTTCGACCATGATTGTAGGCTTCCTGAGGCCCTCACCAGAAGTAGATTGCCAGCACCATGCTTATACAGCCTGCAGAACCACGAGCGAATTAGACTTCTTTTTTTTGTAAGTTACCCAGCCTCAGGTATTCTTTTACAGCAATGCAAGAATGGACTCACATACCATGTATGGCACTTGGCCACATGTAAAAGCAAACCATGGATGATAGCTCCTGTTTTAAGTCTTTATTTCTTAATACTCTCTGTTTACTATTTCCATTCATTTCTGTTTCTTCCCATCTCTCTTTCTTGGGTTCCTGGCTCTGTACTTCTCCCTGCTTCTTCCTCTGACATTCAGGACACCCTTTGGATTTTTCTTAGGTTCCTGAATGTTAGCTTTCTAGTAGGTTCTTGGCTCTCTGTTAATGACTCTCATTTTTGATTCTCTCCAAGGAGAAACTTCTCACTCTTGCTTTAGCCTTGTGGAGTCCCACCAGTCATGACCAGTTTCCTGACCAATTGAAAATCCATTGTTCAAGGAAAAGTAACTTCTATAGCCACTAATAGACCAACATAAGATGGTGACTTTGACATGGAACATGTGCCTAAATTATAGAATTCTTAGCTTTGAGAGGGTCATTTATTAGAAAGAACTCAGCCTAAAAGTCATGTGTGCATGTTCTGCTAGACACAAATTTGATCTTTAAAACCCTTCTGTGCGGGCAGAAAATGAACACACTTTTTCCAAAGGGCAAATTAACGTGGAAGCGCACTCTTTTTGTTTTCATTTTTTGTGTGTATCTCCATTAGCAAGTGGAAATAGCTATAGAACTATGAGTGCTGTAGACATTGTGATGTGAATTCTTAACTCAGAGTACTGGCATATAGAAAACAAAAATTTTCTGCAATTCATCTATCAGTTGTGATATGAAAAAAATGGGCCAGGCACGATGGCTCACGCCTGTCATCCCAGCACTTTGGGAGGCCAAGGTGGGTGAATCACACGAAGCCAGGAGTTCAAGACCAGCCTGGCCAACATGGTGAAACCCTGTCTCTACTAAAAATACAAAAATTAGCCGGGCGTGGTGGCATATGTCTGTAATCCCAGCTACTCAGGAGGCTGAGGCACGAGAATCTCTTGATCCTGGGAGGCAGAGGTTGCAGTGAGCTGAGATGGCACCACTGCACTCCAGCCTGGGTGACAGAGCAAGACTCTGTCTCAAAAAAAAAAAAAGAAAGAAAGAAAGAAAAAAATAATTAGTAATGCAATCTAGCTCAGTGTGAGTTGAGACAGGAATTAGCCACCATGGTCACTCATTGGAAAGAAGATGAAGATACAGACAAAATCAGAATAGAGGTATTTACTTTAACCAGACCTGAACAAGGGTTTCAGTGAGGAGAAATTGAAGGTAGACATCAGAACTATAGCAGGTCCTTGAATAAGTTATTTTATTCAACATTGTTTCATTCAACATGATTTTATTATAACTTTGATGAGAAAAAGTATCAATTCCTGGCCAGGGCCACCGGGCCACTGTCTGTGTGGAGTCTGCACGTTCTCCCCATGTGTGCAGGAGTTTTCCTCAGGTACTCTGGTTTACTCCCACATCCCAAAGCTGTGCATATTAGGTGAATGGGCGTGTCTACATGGTCCCAGTCTGCGTGAGTATGGGTGTGTGTATGAGTGGGCCCTGCAGTGGGATGGCATCCTGTCCAGGGTGGATTCCTGCCAGGCAACCTGAGCTGCTGGGATAGGCTGTGGCCACCTACCACTCTGAACTGGAATCAGGAGGTTGGAAGATGAATTAATGAGCGAATACAAATGATCGTAAAATAGAAATCTGTAAAGTCTACAATAATCATATACACATGCACAACAATAAACGCTGCAGGATGAAGGCACTCAGACAGCCCCTTGCTAGTTGTGATTGGTGGTATGAGGTGCTCCTTATTACGTTCACTTTGCAAACACTTATTCCTTGATTTAGCCCACCACCACCATGACTGCCATTGCTACTCATTTGCCAGAAATTGGGTAAATAATTTTCTTACTTATTTTTATTATGTTTCTTAAATGTATGTAGAGCTCACATTAATTTCAATGTTTAATAGTAGAAATGTTTTGGGGTCTTTATTTAGAAGTTTGGTGATGTTTTTGTCACCATACGAACTTAACTCCTAATTAGATCAATTAACCTACAGGAAAATTGGTTCCTCACAACTCTTTTTGCTTAAAGTTGCCATTTCCAAGAGCCTATTGACAACATTGAGGGCTACTATATGTAATTAGCTGACTTATTTATATCTCATCTTCTTTTATAAACACATTATTGGGAAAAATACTTTTCTATGCAGCAAGTTTTATTATCTATGATGCAAAAGTGCAAAAAGTCTTACTTCAGAAAGAAGTTAGTGCAGAGGCCGGGCGCGGTGGCTCACGCCTGTAATCCCAGCACTTTGGGAGGCCGAGGCGGGCGGATCACGAGGTCAGGAGATCGAGACCATCCTGGCTAACACAGTGAAACCCCGTCTCTACTAAAAAATACAAAAAATTAGCCGGGCGTGGTGGCGGGCGCCTGTAGTCCCAGCTACTTGGGAGGCTGAGGCAGGAGAATGGCGTGAACCTGGGAGGCGGAGCTTGCAGTGAGCCGAGATCGCGCCACTGCACTCCAGCCTGGGCGACAGAGCGAGACTCCGTCTCAAAAAAAAAAAAAAAAAAAAAAAAAAAAGAAGTTAGTGCAGATTAATGCCAGTTGTCTATAAATCTCTTTTATTCATTTGCCAGCATTAACAAACACCATCTAATAATTTTACTAACCAATTGATTGTGATCAGAAAGCAAACACTTCCTTAATAAAGCATGTTATGGATTATTATTTGCAGCACAAGGGTACCACTTGATCAAGAGAGAATGCATATCCAATATTTTCACCAGTAATACAGGTATTCAATTCATTCAGCACACATTATTTGAAAATTTACTCTTTGATAGGCACTAGGCTGAGGACCGGAAGAGACAATTGTCATAGAATTTTGCTGTGAGGAATTAGGAATTCTCATTAGGAAACTTTCACAAGCCTGGTGATCAGAATTTGTACCAAGCCACTCCAAGGACAAAATTAAGCCAGTAGTCATGGAGTGGATGACAATATCCAACTTTTAATAACAATTTCAGAAGCTGAAAGAAACAGATATTGCATCTGGTTTCTTTAAGGGTTTCTTTTTGTCTAAGAAATCCTAAGATCCACATTACAAAGTGGTACGCAGTAACTGTAGAGTTCTAAACCCATTTGATTCACGGCTTCCTACAACATGGCTGTGGTAGGCACAATAACAACCCCCAAAGATGTCCACAAAGATGTCCGCAAAGTATAACAATCCATACTTTCACGGCATGACATGGCAAAGGGACTTTGTAGGTATGAATAAATGGAGGATATTAAGATGGGGAAGATTTTCCTGGATCACCTGAGTGGGTCCAATGTAATCACAAGGGTTCTTATAAGAGGAAGGCTAGAAGCTCAGAATCAGAGAGATGTGATGACAGAAGCAGATATGAGAGAGAGAGAGACAGAGAAAGAGAGAGAGAGAAATATTTAAAGATGAAATGATATTTAAGATTGAAAGCTGACTGTGAAGATGGAGAAAGGGGTCATGAATCAAGAAGTGTAGGTGGTCGCTAGAAAACGGAAAACACGAGAAAATGGATTCTCCTCTGAAGCCTTCAGAAGGAAAGCAGTTCTGCCATTGCCTTGACTTTAGCCCTGTATGACTCATTTCAGACTTCTGACCTCCAGAACTGTAAAATAATAAATTTGTGTTGTTTTAAGCTACTGTGTTTGAAACTAATACAATAACTGAGTGTAGAATGTTTACAGAAAACGTGACAACAAACTCACCTTTGAGTAACTCCAAATGTGTGATGACTGCAGACACAGTAGGTTCAAAGGAAGTGCTGAGGTACAAGAATCAATCATGCAGTGTGACAATTTGAAACATGGCCCCAAGTTCTTTCACAGACCTCCCTTTGAGAGGTAGGATCTGTGTCCCCTACTCTTGAATCTGCATCCTCTTGGGACTGCTTTGACCAATACAGTGTATAAATGCTGATAAATGACATTTAAGGCCAGGTCATAGAAGACCACAGAGTTTCCAATGAGAAACATGACTGTCCCTATGTTCTTTTTCACTCTGTGAAACTATAATTTGATAAATGATTACATCTTCTAAAGAAAGTACCAGCAAGAATAAACACATTTCATCAAAGAGAAAGAAATTAAGCTACACTGCATGTAAGATTCCAATTCAAATAAATTATGGGTAATTTTCATCTGCTATTTTTTAAGACATTGTATCAGTCTTTGAGCTCATTTTCTCACCAGGTTTGAACATATTCCTTCTTTTCATCCTGTGTTTTGCCGTTTTGATGTTACAAGAATTATTTTCAGTGCCACTTCCTTTATTTGCTATAACAAAAGGAAGGAGAAATTAGTTTTCACTCTCCAATCTGGCTTCAGCAATGCTGATTTTTTAAATTATTATTTCCACATGTTCTCATCTTCTAGTCTTTACTGCTATCCGTTCTTAGATCCTCCCTCCCTTCTATCTACCACCTTTCAAACACAGGTAACATTAAGGATTTATCCTCTAACAACACTTCTTTAAACAAGAACGCTCTTCTCCATCCATTCCTCTCGTTCCTTTCCAGTTTAGGGAAGCAATCACGTTTCCTGAGGCTGTTTGGCCATATGGACAGGCAACTCCAAAATTCTTTCTGACAAAATGTTTGTTCAACTTTGCTTCATTGAAGAGACAAACTTTGGAGCTTCAGTAAGAATAATGGGTTCTCTGGGAAGATGTAATAAGTGGTGGCTCTATATAAGACATATCACCTGAAATCTCATATGTAAAGGCCCAGTTCATGTTTAGAAACCACTAAAAGGTGATTTTCACAGGTAATTTACAACAATGACTATGAAAGATACAATTTTTTCTGAACCATTTTAAAGTAAGTTAATGTTCACATGTCCTTTACTCCTTCAGGGTATGTTTCCAAAAACAAGGACATTCCCCTACCTAACTGCAATATAATTGTCAATGATTTAGATGGACTTCTAATATCTGTTCCCTTGTAAAATTCTGAGTATCTTTCAAAGGAAATTTTGGTTGGAACACATTGCTATAATCAGGTAAAATCTATAGCTGTTGCATGCTTTTTATATTGGGAGCTCCGGAGGGTGGAAAAGTCCTCTCTCTCCTGTTAAAGATGTACAGATTTTGTCCCAAGTTCCTTTTGTCCCTGTAAGTGGGGGGAGGAAGGGGAGGCTTCTGAATTCAGGACTAAAATGAAGCCAAAAATTTAACTCATGAATCCACTCTGTGCATGTGTCCCCACATTCTGGTGTGATTAGGTTTACTAAATCTTTCTAGATTTTCTGAAAGTATGATCTAAAATGGTCCTAAACTGGACTTAGATCTGTGTTGGATCTATGCAAAAGTTAGGAGATTCTCACTTTCTTTAGGGATGCAATTTTCACTTCACGTAGATCTCTGTAAGATTTATATTTTCTGGACTTTGGTAAAGTACACTGCTTGTTATACCATGTTTGTCCAGCTTTTGAGGAGAACTTTACTACTATCTTCCAGGACATTTTCTAATTTGTAATTTCCTATAGCTCCCCTACTTTCAGCTCAACTCTCTAATATACTATTTTACTTTCATATTTATTTGAACAGAGAAAGTCAATTGTAAAATCATTGATCTATTCTTTAGCTTCACTTGAACAACTTTGCCATGGAAATTAGTAGAATTGGGTTTTTTGTTTGTTTGATTGATTCAGGGTCTCACTCTGTTGCCCAGGCAAGAGTGCAGTGGTGCGATCATGGTTCACTGCAGCCTCAACCTCCCGGGTTCAAGTGACCCTCCCACCTCAACCTCCTGAGTAGCTGGAACTACATGTGTGAACCACCACACCTGGCTTTTTTTTTTTTTTTTTTTTTTTTTTTTTTTTTTTTTTTTGAGACAGGGTCTTGCCCTGTAGCCCAGGCTGGAGTGCAGTGGCATGATCTCTGCTCACTGCAACCTCCACCTCCCAGGCTCAGGTGACCCTCCCACCTTGGCCTCCAGAGTAGCTGGGACTACAGCCATGCACCACCACTGGGCCTGGCTAATTTTTGTATTTTTAGTAGAGACAGAGTCTTAACATGTTGCCCAGGCTGGTCTCGAACTCCTGGGCTCAAGCGATCTGCCCACCTCAGCCTCCCAAAGTTCTGGGATTACAGGCGTGAGCCACTGCACCCGGCCTAATTTTTTTAAATATATTTTTTAGAGACAAGATCCCACTGTGTTGCCCAGGCTGGTCTTGAACTCCTGGGCTCAAGTGATCCTCCTGCCTGGGCCTCCCAAAGCGATGTGATTACAAGCATGAGCCACTGCACCCAGCCAGAAGTAATTGTTTATAATGCCCCATGTTTTTGCTACTTGAGAACTTAATAAACCATTTCCCCCAATGCTAAAGCACACAATTTTAAAATAATTATTTTAAGTAACAAAATGTAGTTTTTAAATGTTTGGTAAAATAAAATATGTTATTGCAGAATAAATTTTATTCTACTTTGTACAAGATAGGTGCAAATTGGATGGTTAATTGAAGGCATTTTGTAAACAGCGAAAGTACAATTGGAAGCATAGAATTGACAGAAATCACTGGGTTGGTGTAGGTATTTTATTAATGATATTGTTGAAATTCATGGCATGCTAAATTAGGAGGTACCATAAGAATCCATAGACTTAGATTTATTTCTAGGTGTATGATGGCATCTTAAGCTATTCTAGTGATATTGTTTTTCATTTTCCAATTGTCTTTTGTTAGCACAGGCATACCTCGGAAATATTGCCGGTTCAGTTCCAGACCACTGCAATAAAGCAAATATCACAATAAAGCAAGTCACATGGAATTTTTGGTTTCTCAGTGCATATAAAAGTTATGTTTACACTATACTGTAATCTATTAAGTGTGCAATAGCATTACATATAAAAAATGTTCATACCTTAATTAAAAATACTTTATTGCTAAGAAATGCTACCAAAACAAGCACATGTTGTTGGAAAAATGATACTCATAGACTTGCTTGATACAAGGTTGCCACAAACCTTCAATTTGGAAAAAAAAATGCAATATCTGCAAAGCAAAATAAAGCAAAGTACAATAAAATGATGTATGCCTGAATAGAGAAGTCCAGTTTATTTTTGTATATTGACCTTGTACCATACAAACTTGCTGAACTCACTTATTTTACCAGGATTTTTTTTTTGTGGATTATTTAGGATTTTCTATGTACAGTCATTTTGTCTGTAAAGTTTTAATTTTTCTTTCCACTTTTTACATTTTTGCATTTCTTTTTCTTGCTTTATTTCACTGGCTAGGAGTTATTAAACAGTGTTGAATCAAAACGATGAGAGCAGATATCTTTTCCTTGTTCTTGATCTTAGGGGAAAAATGTTTAGTATTTTGCCATTAAGAATGATCTTTGCTGTAGATTTCTCACATATGCTCTTTATTGGGTGGCAGAAGATTCCTTCTATTAGTTTGCCGAGAAGACTCACCATCTGACACGTGGTTAAACAATTACCCAAAATAATAACAATCAAGACTGCTTTGGGAAAATCTGAGTATGTGAGGTTGCTATATCTTCACCTCTTACCTTTGAGTTTCAGGCAAACCTAAAGCTGTGAGCTTTCTTCTTCCTGCCTTCTGAAGCTTGCCCTGGTAACTCCCAGCCCTTTCAAAGTAGAGACGTCTCCTAAGCAGAAAGTAATCCCCAGTTCTAGGTGTGCCTCCATGCAAGAATGCACTACATATTCTGTTAAAACCCCAGAAAAATATCATCCAAGGTCAAAAGCCCTTCCAGCTCGTATGAGCCATTTAATCTTCCTTCTGAAAGTCCTACCCTCAATCTAGTGAAGGAAAGGGAAATGGTGAAAGCTAAAAGAGACGCATCTCTCAGCCCTTCTAGTCCTAAATGCCTCTGTGGGTGGCACTCTTAAGTAGGTGTGAAGGGGACTGCACAGGGCTACAAATGAGTGGTGAGGATGCAGGTGGTGTGGTGAAAAGAGCCTGGACTGGCAGTAAGGAGACCTGGGCTCTATTCTGTATTCTGTCCCTCTCCAGCTATTTGACCTTGAAGAAAGCTCCATGGTGAACTCCCTGGCCTCAGTATCTTCATCTGTAAATTGCATGGATTGAACCAACATATGAACTCCAGGGGCCTTCTGATATTCTGGATCACTATGACTCTAAATTAGAACAACTAAACATACAGAAAGACTAATCACCACAAAATGAGGAATCTACTAGAGAGCAAATGCAAATACTCTTCTCAACTGTTTAGTAGATAACTGGAGTCATATTCACTGCAAGGTTATCTACATATTGATTACTCTGCCCCAGGAAATGTCTCCACATTTATGTCCTCAGCTGGATCACAGCTTCCTAGCCAGTAAGAAATGCATTGAGTAAGACTTACTAATTTTTCACACAGGGAACAAGAAATATTCTCCTTCAGCTTTGTCAGGGAAGAAGTGAGTAGAAAATCTCAAGTTATGGCACTGCCCAGGAAGGGATGAAGAAGAAGGGGTGAAGAGTAGGGGAAGCTGGCAGTGGAAGGTTTCCTCACTAAAATGGGGAAAAAAAGAAAAGGCATCTCACCTGCATTAATGGAAGTGCTTAATTTGGGAGAATTCCCTGGAGATCCAAGACGTCTGATAAGTGCAGAATAAAATTTGTTGGACACCAGAGTATTACAGTTAACAGGCCCAAGTCAACAGGTTCAATTTCCATCATTGCAGTATTGTAGCCAACATGGTCTTGCCTTTCTGGGACAGTGCAGATTTCATGTAATTTAATAGAGGTCATTAGTGACGTATTTTATGTAATTCAATAAGGGTCATTAGTGAAAATATAATTGTGGTGGTTTTAAAGCAAATTATTTGACACACCCATGGACAAGCAGGGGTCTATGTTCCCTCCCTTTGAATCTTAGCAGACTCTTAGCTGGTTTAACCAATAGAGTCCAGCAGAAGTAGCGCTATGTGACTTCCAAGGCTAGATCAGAAAAGGTGATGCAGCTTCTACTTTGCTTGCTTAGAACATTATCTCTTGGAGCTCTGAGTCACCACATGAGATGTCAGACTATTTTGAGACACCGTGCTGTGAGGAAGCCCAAATCAAATAAAGGGGTCATGTATAGGTGTTCCAATCATCAGTCCCAGCTGATCTCAGTCTCCAAGACATCCCAGACTAGATACCTGACATGTGAGTGAGGAAGCCTGTAAATGATTCCAGGCCTTAGCCAATTAAGCCACTCCCAGCCTTCTGAATCAGACATAGTGAAAGATAGATAAGCCACACCTGCTGTCCCCTGCCTTAATTACTGACCTACATAATCCATAGGCATAATGAAATCGTTGTTGCTTTCTGCTATTAAGTTTGAGTGATTCATTAAACAGTAAGAGATAATCAAATAACAACGAACAAATGTGATTTAATCATTAAATTTGAAAACTAAATCTTTGCTTAGAGAGCATCATTCAGTCTTTTATTTGAGGAAGTAGGATCACTGTTATCTATTATCCATAATGTGCCCCATCCTCTCAAATGAAAACTGGAGGATTTTATGAATATGTTGATATATGAGTCAGCTGATATTTACTGAGCACACACTAAATATATAACCCAGAGTAAGTTTTAAAGCAATAATATGGAACATAAGACACATTCCGTCTTTCAGTAATTTGCATCTGAATTGGATGAATGGACCAAAATACAGAACAAATGCAAATTTGCTTACAGAAAGGCTCACCAGTATTTACAAGAACAAGTTGTAGACTACAACCACCTGGGATTTGAATCCTCAGGTTCAAATTCAGATTCAGACCCCCTCCCTTCCAGTTGTATGACATCAAGCAAGCTACTTAACCCCTTTGTACCTCAATTTCCTCATCTGCAAAATGAGGGTATTAGTAGTACCCTGATGTTCGGTGTCAATATTACAAGAGTACCCTGATGTTAGGTGTCAATATTACAAGAGTACCCTGATGTTCGGTGTCAATATTACAAGAGTACCCTGATGTTAGGTGTCAATATTACAAGAGTACCCTGATGTTAGGTGTCAATATTACAAGGGTGTTTGAGAGGGTGCTCACGTGTTTAGACATACCCCACACAGCAAATGCAGACTAAAGCAAAGTTGCTGTACAAAAAGTCATTTCAATAATCCATGGCTGAAGGCTCAAGTGTAACCCTGAGCAAAAGGCTTCACGCTGGAGACTGAGTGAATATCCTGCTTTGCTCCTTCTCTTCTCCCCAGTCACTGACTACCTCTGGCTCCCCCATCTTGCCTGGCTGTGGACGTGATGAAAGCGCTTGAGTTCTGGAGTCAGACAGGTAATAAGTCCCAACCTTGGCACTTACTACCGTGACCTTGGGCAAATTCATTAGCATTCTAGTTTCCCTCCTTGGTAAACTGGAGAAAACAATGCCTACATTTATGGAGTGTTGTTAGGACTAATAATCTAATATAGAAGGTACTTGATAAGAATTCCTTTCATGATAGGGTAGTGGGAAAAAGAGTTAGGGAAGATGCCTCAACTACACTTGTATAAATGTTTATTTATACACAATTCCGATTAGCCTGTCCTCAGAACAGCCTTCGAAAGCAGTTGCCTTACCACGGGTGGAATTGATCATGTTCTAAACATACAGTGTTGTTGGATTTTAGTGTGCCAGGGCCCATAAATATGTGTTTACCTTCTCGGGACAAACAGATTCTAGACATTCAGGATTTAAGGTATAAAAGCTTCTCATAGGAGGCAGGGTGCAGTGGCTCACGCCTATAATCCCAGCACTTTGGGAGGTCGAGGCAGGCGGATCACCTGAAATCGGGAGTTTGAGACCAGCCTGACCAATATGGAGAAACCCCGTCTCTACCAAAAATACAAAAAATTAGCCCAGCGGTGGTGCATGCCTGTAATCCCAGCTATTCCGGAGGCTGAGGCAGGAGAATCGCTTGAACCTGGGAGATGGAGGTTGCGGTGAGCTGAGATCATGCTATTGCACTCCAGCTTGGGCAACAAGAGTGAAACTCCGTCTCAGAAAACACACACACACACGCACACACACACACACACACACACACACGAGACTACACACTGTATGAATCAATTTATACAACATACAGGAAAGGCAAAAGTATTCTGTGAGACTGAGGGCAGAATTGTGATCACCTTTGTTAGAGTACCACCTGGGAGAGGAAATGAGGAAGGCTTCGGGGGTACTGGGAATGTTCTAAACCTTGATCTGGTATGTACCTAAAAATTATATCAAGCTGTATGCTTAAGATTCATGTGCTTTACTGCATGTGTGCTAGACCTCATTAAAAATGTCCCAGGAAGGTGCTGCCATTACTACTTTCCTTTAATTTGCCAATGGTGGGAATGAGGAAGAGAAGAGTAGTGTAGAAGCTCTTACTATGTCTGGTTGTAGACCAAAGCCTTCATTTTGGTAATTACTTTTAATTTAGCAGAAAAGGCTTGATGCAGCAACAACAGCGTGATTCAGCTCCCTGCTTTCCCACAGCACTCTCTGAAATGAAGGCACGGCAGGGGGGATATATGTAATTCCTTTCTTCATGTATAAAGGGCTTATAAATAGTAATACCAACCTCAGTGCCGGGCATTTCCTGGGGAATTAATAGCCAGCTGGGGTTAACAGTCCTTGGTTCGACTTTAGGCCATCAACTCTTCTTGCTGCTCATTAATTCCCAGAAAGTGCCCTGTGCCTTGATGGTTATTGCTTAAATACATTAAAATCAAGTTAAGGGGCTGACTTAATGTTTAGGTGTGATAATGTAAAACACAAGGAAGTACTCCCAGCAGACACATTCACTGTCGTGTGTTTTTATTTAACTAATTTTCTTCTATATGTTTGAGTAGTGCAATGGAATGATGCATATGGACATTTTTGCAGCTGTTGCTGGTGTGTGTGTGTGTGTGTGTGTTTAATGCTCATAACTAATCAGACAAGACCTGCACAGAGACCTTGCTAAAAAAAACTTTACAATGGGTTCATCATTTCAGTGAAAATTCTCTGTTTGGATTCAAGAGAAAATATTTACATACAAGAGAAAATATGAGGAAATAGTTTAGGAAAATGTGGGTTAAATAAGTCATCTGTTCTTTATTAGCTTAGCACAAAGACATTTTGGGGTAGGCCCAAGAGAGGCCTGAAACATGGGGAGGCACCCTTTAAAACAACATTTCCCCTTTGGAGGATGGAAAAGAACCCTTCCTAGGGCTTTCTGCTTATTGCTGCCCAGTAGAGGAGAATCATCTTAAGGCAATTCCAAGCAGTTCTTGAAATAGGAAAGCAGGCACATTTTTAATTTTAAAACATCCTCTTTGTTTAATTCAATAAAGTGGGCATTTATTGTAAGCATCTTTTGTGCAAGGGTAGGGAAGGGAGCATAGTTGACTGTGAAGCCCTAGCCCTTCATAGCTCACAGTCAAATGTGAGAGATGGGCAGATGGACCCAGACCAGGCTACTAGGCAAAATGTTTTCATCTCTGTAATCAAGACAAATATCACATGCTTCAAGAAAACAGATGGGAAGTTTATTGTGAATAGAAAAGATTCAGGGATCACCCAAATTATGAGAACTCAAAGCATTTGGACTGATTGTTAACTTCTTTTTTCTCTTGAGACAGGGTCTCAATCTGTCACCCAGGCTGGAGTGCAGTGGCACAATCGCGGCTCACTGCAACCTCTACCTCCCGAGCTCAAGCAATGCTCCCACCTCAGCCTCCCAAGGAGCTGGGCCTACAGGCGGACATCACCACACCTGGCTAATTTTTGTATTTTTTGTAGAGATGTGGTTTTGCCATGTTGCCCAGGCTGGTCTCAAACTCCTGGGCTGAAGTGATCCACCTGCCTTGGCCTCCCAAAGTGCTGGGACTACAGGCATTAGCCATCGTGCCCGGCCTCTTAATTTCTTCTATGAATCAGTTTCCAAACAAAGGGTGGAGTGCAATGGCATGATCTTGGCTCACTGCAACCTCTGCCTCCTGGGTTCAAGCAATTCTCCTGCCTCAGCCTCCCAAGTAGCTGGGATTACAGGCACCAGCCATCATTCCAGGCTAATTTGTTGTTGTTGTTGTTGTTTTGTTTGTTTGTTTGTTTGTTTTGAAATGGAGTCTTGCTCTGCTACCCAGACTGGAGTGCAATGGCTCAATCTCGGCTCACTGCCACCTCCACCTCCTAGGTTCAAGTGATTCTCCTGCCTCAGCCTCCTGAGCAGCTGGGATTACAGGCACGTGCCACCACACCCAGCTAATTTTTTATCTATTTGATAGAGATGAGGTTTCACCATGTTGGCCAGGCTGGTCTTGAACTCCTCATCTCAGGTGATCCGCCCACCTTGGCCTCCCAAAGTGCTGGGATTACAGGTGTGAGCCACCACGCCCAGCTTCCCACAAGTACTTTTTAACTGGTTTTATGATTTGGAAATTTTGTTTAGCTTCTTGCAGGCTAGGACCACTTCTAATTCACTCTTATCTTCCTATGGCCCAGATAATGCTTGGCATACCCTATGCTCAAAACGTATTTGATAAGTGGAGGAATGGATGAATTGGTGAAGGTAAGTTCATATTTGAATGGCTAGCAGCCTCCTTTCCAACTGTTCCCATGATCAAAACACTCATCCAAAATAGATGTTAACCTGGAAATGGTCTGAATTCTCTAAGACTGACAACTATTTGGGGATGTGTGCATTTGCCAAGTCCCTGGTTTGGATGCCACACCTGGTAGAGGTAAAACCTGGTTACTACATACATAAGATGTGCTATCACCTGTATTAGAACAATTGAGAAAAATTCTCTGTGGCAATTAGGAAGGATACAGCTGGGATTCGCACTAAACTGAAATTTAATTGTCTACATAGACAATGAAAAAATAAAATCCTATCATTGACTGTCTTTATCTCCATCCATCCATCTGTGAACTATGGATAATAATTACATATACCTTTTCTACCTCCCAGAGTTGGAGAATATATAATGTACGTGAAATTTATCAGTTGTATAGTATTACATAAATACCAATTCTTATTAGCATCTCTACTTTCTATTGGTAAATATTTCTGTGGTGAATATTTCACTTAAAGTGTGTCTTCCCATTCACAGCACATTCCAAGAAGCCTGTATCCCTCACCACCAGACTAAGATGTGCCCCTCAGGTTAAGTATAATTATTTTAGCAGGAGTTTAAGAAAAACATAGCAGGAAGATAAATGCTAAGCAAAACAGAATTTTCAAAAAATTTAAAACAAATTCTATTTTGGATAATTTTTTTTTTTTCTTTTTTTTTTTGAGACGGAGTCTCACTCTGTCGCCCAGGCTGGAGTGCAGTGGCGTCATCTTGGCTCACTGCAAGCTCCACCTCCCGGGTTCACGCCATTCTCCTGCCTCAGCCTCCCGAGTACCTGGGACTATAGGCGCCCGCCACCACGCCCGGCTAATTTTTTGTGTTTTTAGTAGAGACGGGGTTTCACCGTGTTAGCCAGGATGGTCTCGATCTCCTGACCTCGTGATCTGCCCGCCTTGGCCTCCCAAAGTGCTGGGATTACAGGCGTGAGCCACCATGCCTGGCCTCTATTTTGGATAATTTATGCCTTTCATTTTCTTAGATAATTAGGAGTTAATTACCAGCACACACCGTGTTCAGTTTATCATGATAACTTGGAGAGATCTTTACTAGAAGGAAGTGCCATTTAACTGGTACACTTGACTTTCCCCGATATCCCAGGTGGTTATTTTTTTTTCAGCTAGCCAAGTTATTTTCATCATATTCTTTTTCATCTTAAGTTCACATAACCCCCAGAACCTGAATCTAGGGCAAAAGAGGAGAGATCAGACCTAACAGTATCAATTCATTGATGTGGGCTCCATTGGTTTTGATTTTAGAAGGTCAATGCCCTATGGGCCAAATTTGTTCAAAGGACAAACACACAATAATGATATAGTGCTTCCTGCCTTTAAAAATCCAACTACCACTGTTTAAATATAGTTAAGTATTAGTGGGAAAATGTAACGTATACTTTAAAAAGTAAGTCTCTGTGTGGTTTAGAGTCATTCTATAATTATGTTTTAAATAAATGATGACCTTTTAAAATATATAATAATAATATTGTTGATACTTCAGATAAATGGTTCCTGTTTCATTTTTAATATGTCATTAACTTACCATTACTAAAAATTCAACCATGCTTTAACAAATTTTCAGATGGAAATGAGATTATATTAGTAATTTACAATAGAGCAATACATTTCCATTATGCTTATTTAATAGCACATTTATATCATGCAAATTCCTTTAGATGTAAAATTCCCATCTGGTTTTACTGGGTGGTTGGTAGGAAATGAGAAAAAAAAATCCAATAGGAGTTTTGAGGAAAGATGACAAATATGCAAAGCAGAGTTTCTTCCTATCAATAGCACAGTACCTTGGGGAGGAGGCTTTAAAATATATTTTGGAAAGAAGGGCTAAAGGAAGTTTGTGCGTGGGTGTATTGTGTTTAAAACAAAAATAACTCCTAAAATATAGACTGAAATTGTTCTTCAATGCCCAGAATGTTCATTTATTTAAAAAAAAACTCAGCGCCGTTACATTTACCAACCAGCTAAATTCACTCCAATACCACTCCTTACAGGTATATAATGCTTCAGAGTTTTATTGTTGCTATAGTTTGAGTACTTGACGATCCAAACCTCATGTTGAAATTTGATCCCCAATGTTGGAGGCGGGGCCTAGTGGAAGATGTTTGGGTTAGGGAGATGGATCCTTCATGAATGGCTTGGTGCCATTCTTGCAGTAATGAATGAGTTTTCCCTCTGTTAGTTTTCGCAAGAGTTCCCCAACAGCCGATTGCTAAAAAGAGCCCGAGACCTTCCCCCTCTCTTGCCTCTGCTCTCTCACCATGTGATCTCTACATGCCAGCTCCTCTTTGCCTCCCTTTTGTCTTCTGTCATGAGTGGAAGCAGTCTGAGTTTCTCTCCAGAAGCAGATGCTGGCACCATGCTTCTTGTATGGACTGCAGAACCATGAGCCAGATACATTTATTTTCTTTATAAATTACCCAGCCTCAGGTGTTCCTTTACAGCAATACAAAATGGACTGAGATAATAGTATACAGAAAATGTCACCTACAGCTACCATGATAGTTGGAGACCTAGCTGTAGATGTCATCATGCAGATGATGCTGTGTCTCTGTTTTCAACATTGGCTTACAACCAACCTTAGCGTGTGAAAATCTGAAATTGTCCTGGGCGTCATGTTCTTTCCAAAGCTCCCTACCTACTGTATGATCTAGTATGATCTTTTATGTTGATTTTAAATTTCATGCTGATTACCCGTTTGCCAAATATTACTGAAGTTATTTTTGTCTCCTTATGGTGGTTCCTTAAAACCACTTTGTTACTTGATTTATAAAAATAAGTGGACCAAAGGACACTTATCCCAGAAGGTCTTAGCCTGGAAAGCTTCAAGCATCACCAACTCTCAGACGTTTTATATTTGATTTGCATATCTGTATGCCCTCTTCTAGGGAGAGGGTTCCTAGTTTTTGTTAGAGTGTAAGAGATTAGAAAACTGAGAGGTTTTCAGATCCACTGCAAGATGGAGCCAATGGCAGGGCCAGAGGCAGAGCAAGAAAAGAGGGCAAACTGAAGAGGCAAAAGGAGAGGGAGGATGTGAAAGTTGTCACAATAAAAGTGGAGTTATTGTGGTTTGTTTTAAAAAAAACAAAAAACAAAAAACAGCTGGGCCTGGTGGCTCACACCTGTAATCCCAGCACTTTTGGAGGCCGAGGCGGACAGATCACTTGAGGTCACGAGTATGAGACCAGCCTGGCCAACATGGTGAAACCCCATCTCTACTAAAAATACAAAAATTAGCCAGGCCTGGTGGTGCATGCCTGTAATCCCAGCTACTCGGGAAGCTGAGGCAGGAGAATCGCTTGAGAGGTGGAGGTTGCAGTGAGCCAAGATTGTGCCCCTGCACTCCAGCCTGGGTGACAGAGCGAGACTCCATCTCAAAAAAAAAAAAAATTTTTAATTTAATTTAATTAAATTGAAAAAAAAAAACCCGAAACCCTGACAAATAGAGCCAAGGAAGGCCATAGAGGATTCTCATGTATAAGTACTTGATAACAGAAACTACCATGAAAGGCTCTGCAAAAACCACAACCTTGCACAAAGGCTAGTGCAACCTTACACAAAAAATATATCTGTTAGTATATCTTCTCAGCAACTGTCTCTCCAACCCTGGCCTGGCACCACCCTTGGTGCTCGTAGCCAGGAATAATTATCTCAAAGTTATTATGTAATCCTCCTCATTCGTCCTTTAAAAACCTGGTCTTCCTTTATCTCCCTGAATACCCATATAGCTTACTATGACACGCATATTCTTATGGCAATGCCCTATGCCTGAATAAATATCATTTTCTTTTAGAGAGCTTCTCTCCATTTGTTATTTAGGTTGACTAGAGACAAGAGAAAAACAGGAGAAAAAAGTTAGAAGAAAGAAGCAAGAAGAACAGAAGGAACAGAGAAGACAAGAAGTTGGGAGCAAAGAAAAATAAAGGTGAGTCGGAGAAGGAAAGGAAAAGGAAAAGAGGCGGATAAATTTAAAAAAGAAGAAGACTCATCCTTCAGCCTTCCCCAGGGCTCAGGGCACCAGGAAACTTCCCCTTCCCTCAGCCAGGTGTCCCCCAGCAGGTCCAGCTTCTGTCTAGCTATGGCGCCTTTATTCTTTCCTATTTGTTTGAGTCACTCTGTGACTATTGACTCAAACACAGGTTTTCACTTGGGCAAAGGTCCCATACAATGAATTAAATGATGGCTTCAAATGGGCATTAGAATAATGAAGATTGTTCAGCCTCACAGTGAATACACTCCTATTTGGGTGTATTCAAATAGGCTAACCTAAATGAATAGTCTTGAGCAGCAACTTGGGGTCTAATGAACATTAGACACTCCTACCGACAATGAGAAAGAAACCTGTTGTCTAGGGTGAAAAACATAGCAAAATGCAGGTTCTTCACAGAGTTCAAAAGCTTCAGGATTTCAGGGAAAATAAACTTTTATATGAAAAATAAAATTGGAAATAAAAAATAGAAGTCCTGAATTTACATTAAAATAATGCTTTAAAAAAACCATTGGGTTCTAGGAATAGACTTTTGGAGTGGAATTTGAATGATCGAGAGATTATATTATTTAAAACCAAGTAAACAGAAATTCCCCATAGTACTTGAAGTGGTGTAGTGGAGACTACTCCACGAAGATACCCTTTTCAGATGTTAACTTTGGTACTCACAAACACCTATGCTGAAGCTCTGATGTTGTCTCAGAAAAGCACGGAGGAACATGGTAGAACTGCTTAACATTTGCTAATAAGACTAAATTACCATTAAACTGTTCCAAATGGCCCCTATTTATAGAGTGAACATATGACTTATCCAAACTGGGAGATTTTAGAGAGTAGAAAGAGGTGTCATTAACAAATTAAGCCAGGGCAGTAGTCATAAATTGACACTGTCCCTGGGAAATTGGGGTGGATGATCAACTCTGTCTCTACAGAACTTCTCACTGCTTGGAAGTGAAATAAAACAAAACAGGCAAACAAACAAATAAACAAAAGCAAAATAATAGGAATGATTATTAAAATGGTAATGGGCCAGGTGCCATGGCTCACGCCTGTAATCCCAGCACTTTGGGAGACCAAGTTGGGAGGATCACTTGAGTCCAGGACTTTGAGACCAGACTGAGCAACATAGGGAGACCCTGTCTCTAAAAAAAATTTAAAAATTAGCTACTCAGGAGGCTGAGGTGGGAGGACTGCTTGAGCCTGGGAGGTCAAGGCTGCAGTGAGCTGCAATGGCACCACTGCACTCCAGGTGTCCAGGTGACAGAGCAAGACCCTGTCTCAAAACAAACAAACCTGTAATGAAATCTGGTTCCATATGGAACCCAAAGAAATTCAGGGATTTTAACTACCAAAACTCATCACATTTGTGGCTACCGTTTAGCCACAAAAGTGTTGTGTAAAAGAGGTGTAAAATAAGGCATAAGGCATTTGGATACTTTCTCAATTTAAATGAAAGATCCTGGCTAACATGCAATTTAAGCATTGATGGGAAGGAGCCTCCTGATGACTGACAGTGGCCACTTTCCAGCAGCAGCTGCAGGTGAAGGGAGTATCGGGAATTCAGTCCCAATGTAAGGGAAAACTTTCTATTAAGAATATATAATATTTTGTAATATACAGGAGTTGGCTGTATTTTATTGGATGACTGTCTCTTATCTTTTTTTAAGTCTGTTTTTTTTTTTTTCAATCTTCTGATGAGTCAAAAAAGCCTTGGGTTCTGTCCTGAATTCACAAGGCTTTCTAGAGGCCAGAAGAGACGGGCAGAAGTGAAAGCTTTTCATCAGTCTTCTGGGCCATTGCAACACGATGTTAAAAAATACATACATACATGCATACAAAACAACCTCTCATTTGCTCTGATTCATTCCTGAACCAACAAGACAGTGGGATAGACATTTTAGTGGGTGGGGTGAGGAGCCTTCCCAGAATGTCTCCCGGAAATTGGGGCAATACTCACTCTGCTTACTTCTAAAGATAATTCTACTATAATGGTTAACCAAATATATCAACTTGACTGGGCCATGGGATGCCCCGACATTTGGTCAAACATTATTCTGGGTGTGTCTGTGCTTTTGGAGGAGGGTGGTTTTGGATGAGATTAAAATTGGTAGACTGAGTAAAGCACATTGCCCTCCCTAATGTGGGTGGCCCTCATTCAATCAATTGAAGATTTAAATAGAACAAAAAGACTAAGAGGGAACTTCACCTGACTGCTTGAGCTGGTACATTGGTCTTTTTCTGCTCCCTGACTAGAACTACACCATCAGCTCTTCTGGGTCTCCAGCTTGCCCACTGCATATTCTGGGACTTCTTAGCCTCCATAATTGCATAAGTCAATTCCTTATAGTAAATCTCTATCTATCTATGTATCTATGTATCTATCTATCTATCTATCTATCTATCTATCTATCTATCTATCTATTCTATCTATCCATCCCTCTATCTCTCTATATTTATATCTATATCTATCTCCTATTGGTTCTGTTTCTTTGGCGAACCCTGACAAATAGTCCTACCTTAGGGCTATCTGAGTCCAACAGTGCCTTAAGTTACAGCAAAGAATAGGTCTGTGATCCACTTAAAGTTAAAAAAAAAAAATCTCACACTGTATATCCCATGGAGAATGATCAGAAGGGGCATTGGCCTGCCCTGGCACCAACCACAGCTGTAAACATAAAGCAGGCTGGGCCAAAATCAATGGGTCCCCTGACTTTCAAATCACTGCTCTGCATTGTGGAAGGCCCCTGATACTTGTGTATCCCCCAAAGTTCCATCACCTATCTGACACTCTTCATATTTGCAGTCTAACCCTTAGGAACAAATCCAGGACTGAGGACAAAGTTTGAATTCTGGGGCTACCTGCTTGGGAGAGGCCACAGGAATAACCAAGGGATCAAGAACTTCAACCAAGCACTTCACAGAAAAAGCAGCAAACCATGAGATGAAGAAGGAGTATGGTTGAAAGCTAACTTAGTCAATAGATCAGGGATCCGAATGGAAAGTGAGAAATGGAGAGAAGACAACATCCTCAAACAATGCACGCCTGCCTCTGTAATCTTTGGGCCCAATTATTCATGTTTCTATTGGGCCCAGGCAGGTCCCCAAAGTACCTGTGCCTTGCTGGATACCTCAGGGCACTAGATATTAATTCTCAATCCTACTTTATGGGCATTCTATCTTCACGATTTTGTCTCATTCCTGCCTTTAGATTCATCACAAGATTTTATAGCAGTTGGACAAATCTTCCCCATTTCCAGACAATTATTGTCCATAATTTTCAGCCATTTATTTTAAACATAAAAGCATTTTTTCCGTCCTCACTCCTGTTCATGGCTGAGGTTAAAAAGGCAACTGTAAACTTTGTCTGATAAATTTTCCATTCATTCTCCTCCTTTCCTTCAATATGCCAATCAGGCTGTCAGCTTGCTTTCTCTGCAGATTCATAACACTTCACCTTCAGTCTCATTAACTGATTTTCCTTTTGTTTCACATGAAGAAAACTCATCTCAACACTTAAAACCCTGGGAGTTACAATTTAGAACTTCTTCGGCTGACTTGGATTTTTAGCTCCCACTGATTGTTCTTTATTTTCTGCCTTTCAGATAAAAAAAAAATTCTTTTCCTTTTAACCATCTTTTGCTGACCTCATCTTTAAATACAGAATAAGATTTACGCTCATATTGTAGCTTTTATGTGGGTCAACTTTTATAAATTTCAAAATATTGGCTCATTTGGACTCTGGATTTTGTGAAAATTAGGATGAAACCTGGGTTACAGTTTGCTTAGTTGTGCCCCTCCCCATGAGGGTAATAATTGCCCTAAAATATTTTATGCGCAATAGAGAATGTAATCTGTATTTTAGAGTACTATTGAACCCAGGTTGCCCTAAAGTAGAATTGTCAGTCAGATATGGTGGCTCATGCCTGTAATCCCAACACTTTAGGAGGCCAGTGTGGGAGGATCACTTTAGCCCAGGAGTTTGAGACCAGTCTGGGCAACATAGCAAGACCTCATCTCTACAAAAAAAAATTTTTTAATTATCTGGACATGGTGTTGTGAGCCTGAAGTCCTAGTTACTTATGAGGCTGAGGCAGGAGGATCCCTTGAGCCCAGGAGTTTGAGGTTGCAGTGGGCTATGATCACACCACTGCACTCCAGCCTGGATGACGGAGAGAGACCCTGTCTCAAAAATAAATAAATAAAAATAAAAATAAAATTGAATTGTCCTTAAAAGTAAGCAGAGTGGGCCGGGCATGGTGGCTAATGCCTGTAATCCCGGCACTTTGGGAGGCCAAAGCAGGTGGATCACCTGAGGTCAGGAGTTCGAGACCAGTCTGGCCAACATGGCGAAACTCTGTTCTCTACTAAAAAATAAAAAATTAGCCGGGCATGGTGGCATGTGCCTATAATCCCAGCTACTAAGGGTGCTGAGGCAGGAGGATCACTTGAACCTGGGAGGCAGAGGTTGCAGTGAGCCGAGATCGTGCCACTGCACTACAGTCTGGGCAACAGAGCGAGACTCCGTCGCAAAAAGAAAAAAAAAAAAAGTCAGCAGAGTGAGTACAAATCAGAGAGCATTCACAAATGCAGATGACCTTTGCTGGTGCTACTTGATGAATGCATTTGAAGTTAATGTAAGCTCCTTGATAGCTGAAAAATTATGTTTCTTTTTTTCTTTTCTTTTCTTTTTTTGTTCTTTTTGAGACAGAGCCTTGCTCTGTCGCCCAGGCTGGAGTGCAGTGGTGTGATCTCAGCTCACTGCAACTTCTGCCAGGTTCAAGCAATTCTCCTGCCTCAGCCTCCTGAGTAGCTGGGACTACAGATGCCCGCCACCACACCCAGCTAATTTTTGTATTTTTAGTAGAGAGGGGGGTTTGCTATGTTGGCCAGGCTGGTCTCGAACTCCCCCAGCCTCAAGTGATCCGCTGGCCTTGGCCTCCCAAAGTGCTGGGATTACAAGCGTGAGCCACTGCATCTGGTGGAAAAATTATGTTTCTAAAGCCTAAAACTTTATATTGTAGTTAAGGATGCAGTTTTAGAGTCAGGCTGTCTTGTTTGGAATCCTAGCTCCACCATTAAGTTACTGTGTGATCTTGAGCCAGTTACTTCTTAGTGCCTCCATTTCTTATCTGTAAGGCATGGGAAAATACAGTGAATACCTCTTAAAGTTGTCAAATACAACTTTATGTCAAATACTTTGCGCATTGCCAGGAAGACGGTACTCTCACAGGCAGCTGACCAAGTTTGTATTCTCCCAGAAGCAGGTCCTGAGACAAGAGTTTGAGTGCAAGTAATTTGTTTATCTGGGAGATGATCTCAGAAAACACTAACAAAGGAGTGTGGAAATGAGACAGGGGAAGGAAGGCAGCCAATAAAGGGTGCAATATCAAGTAGGTTATCACTGTGGGCAACTGGTTCTCAGTCCCGCTAGGGATCTTTGGGAAACTGTAGCGTATCCATATGAGAGCTATGCCCAGACCCCCTGCCAAGCGCTAAGGAAGCTGGGTGTTTATAGAGCAATTCCTAATGATTATGCCCGGAGTACTGCCTGGGACAAAGGAGACATTGACTCTGCCTTTGTGGAACTTACATTTTAATGGGAGTAGAATAGAGCATCTTGGAGTCTGACTGCATTTAACAAAATTATCTGGGTCCTACCAGTGAGGTTGTGGTCAATCACGACAGGGTAGCTATGCTCTCAGAAGAGCCAAGTTTGGATCCAGATTATCAACAGTGTATGTTAAATCCACTTGATTTTATTCAAAGGTATGTTAAAACCTTCATTTTATTCAAAGTTCAGCTCAAATATTATCCCCTCAAGAAAGCTATCTTCCCCAAATACCCCTTCTCCTTTGCATATTGTTATGCTACCCTGTGAATCTCCTTTGTGACACTTATTTTAATATCTTGATAAAATGACACGATCAGTTGTGTCATTAGCCATTTGATGGCTACCCTCCTAAGAAATCTGTGACCTTCACCACCTTATCCAAGGACTTTGCATAGTGCAGGCCAGAGATGGTGCTCGTAATAATTTGTTGAATAAAAGAGCAAGTATTGCTGTGTGAAGTTTATAAAATATTGCATAGGCCAGTAAATAGTAGCCAAAGAAATGCAAAAACAGCCCCTCCTGGATGATTTTTCCACTGATTCTTTCAGCAGTGTTTCTCTGCTACTCTCTCTGTGCTTGGAATAGTCCCAGCCCCCTCTGTTGCTGGGCAAAGCAAAGTGCCTTTCTCAGCAACATCCTGAGTGACCAGCTGCTCAGGAAGTGCCCTTGATTGGTGAATATAATGCTGTGAAGCTTTTGCAATCAATGATTCAAATTTGAGGCAATGGCTGAGGCCTAACTGTTTTCTCAGGGGTCTTCTGCAGGTCACTGCATCAGATACTTGCCCCAAGTGAGCCCTCCTACTTCCACTACATTTTTTTTTCAGATAGGGTCTCACTCTGTTGCCCAGGCTGGAGTGCAGTGGGAGGATCATGGCTCACTGCAACCTTGACCTCCCTGGGCTCAGTGAACCTCCCATCTCAGCCTCCTGAGTAGCTGGGACTACAAGCATGCCCCCACCACGCCTGGCTAATTTTTGCATATTTTTGTAGAGACAGGGTTTCACCATGCTGCCCAGGCTGGTCTCGAACTCCTGAGCTTAAGGAATCCACCCACCTCGGCCTCCCAAAGTGCTAGGATTACAGGCGTGAGCCACCATGCCTGGCCTACTTCCACCAGTCTTTTCAGGAGCAGGCTTTGAGTGTGGTGCTTTTCTCTCCCTTAAGAGTGTTCAATCCTAGGTATCTAAGGGCCTTGGTCATAACCCCAAACCATCTTCCCTCTCCTGTGGGGTGGAAGGGCACTTGTGTAAGCATTCTAGAGACATCTTGGGTCATCCCATGATCGTCAAGTTATTTGTACAAATTAAACTCTGACACTAACCCTGGGAAAACACTTTTTTACTCAGAGTTGTGAGAGGCAATGGAATCGCATGGTTTCGCTACAGTTAGTCCTTGCTTTGCACAGTTTTGATGTATAGTAGTCCCCACTTATCTGAGGGCGATACCTTCCAGGACTCCCAGTGGATGCCTGAAACTTCAGGGAGTACCGAACTCTCTATCTACTAATTTTTTTTCCATCTCATAACTGAGACAGTGACTAGTGACTAACAGATGGTAGGTCAAAGTCAGCGTGGACCTGCTGAACAAAGGGATGATTCACCTCCGGGTGGGATGGAGTAGGATGGCTCAAGATTTAATCGCTCTACTCAGAAAGATTCACAATTTACAACTTGTTTATTTCTGTAAGTTTCCATTTAATATTTTCAGACTGCAGTTGATTGCAGTTAATTGAAACCATGGAAAGTGAAACCATGGATAAGGGGAAACTACTGTACTGGAAGTTAAATTTGCATCAAACATAAATGGAGTTATAGAAGAAAAAGCTGACTGTGAGAATGTTGACCCTGCCTCCGTTCTCAAGAGATTCCTATGCAGCCAGAGGAACTTAGTGAAGGGGAACTTATGAAACTTACAAATGAGGAAAATGGTGGTGCTGAAAAGATGTCTCCAAGGGAGTGATGCCAGCAAAAACTTCACATCAAAGGAACTCCCAGAGATATTGCAAAGGACAAAATGTTGGAAGCTGATCCAAACTTAGAAAGGAGTATGACAATTTGCGAAGGGACAGAAAAGGTGCGTGCTCCGTGTTGTAAGTTACGCTATGAAAAGAAGGAGGCAAGCACTGCTCAAACTACTTTTTTTTTTTTTTTTTTTTTTGAGATGGAGTCTCGCTCTGCTGCCCAGGCTGGAGTGCAGTGGCACGATCTCGGCTCACTGCAACCTCTGCCTCCCAGGTTCAAGCGATTCTCCTGCCTCAACCTCCTGAGTAGCTGGGATTACAGGTGCGTGCCACCATGCCTGGCTGATTTTTGCATTATTAGTGGAAACGGGGTTTCACCATGTTGGCCAGGCTGGTCTAGAATTCCTGGCCTCAAGTGATCTGCCCACCTCAGCCACCCAAAGTGTTGGGATTACACCTGGCCTACTTTTGATAACTTTTTACAAAGACATGAAACACTCTAATTCTCAGTGTGTCTGTTTTAAATTGCAATGCACTAAATAAACATTAATTTTACTGTTTCTGTTTTCCTATACATTTCTAAGTGACAGGAAGATAAATTTTGATGTTTTTAACAATAATTTGTAAAGTTCACAGAACAATTATAATTATTCCTACTGGTTATTAAGATTGCTTTTGCACAGTTGGCAATACAAGGGCTGCCTGTAATTTGTTACAATGAAATACATACAGATGTTTTGACAAGCCCAGTGGTATTATGACAGTATTAACAAACTAACAATTGTATAAAGTCAGATATTCATATTCTGATAGCAGGGCAGAATATTTAAATTTGAGACTCTCCTGGAAAAATAAAGTTACTCAAAAATAATAGCATAATATCAGGTATCTAGAGCAAGAGATTTTAGCACTATTGCATTGTCTCAATTTTTAATGCTACCAAATCTGGCTATCTCCCCTCTTTTCTATTCAGTGTGTGTGTGTGGTGTGCTTTTTGTTTGTGTTGTTGTTGTTGTTGTTGTTTTTGTTTTTAAACAGGGTCTTGTTGGGTCACCCAGGCTGGAGTGCAGTGGTGCAAACACAACTCATCACAGCCTCAACCTCCTGGGCTCAAGCGATTCTCTTGCCTCAGCCTCCCAAGTAGCTGGGACCACAGGCACGCCACCACACCTGGCTAATTTTTGCATTTTTTGTGGAGATGGGGTCTCGCATGTTTCCCAGGCTGATCTCGAACACCTGGGCTCGAGCGATCCTTATAGGCGTGAGCCAACATGCCCGACCGGTGTGTTCTAAATATTAGTAAGAAAGCTTAAATTCCATCCTCTGATCTATTGCTGAATAAGAGAGAGTTTTGGACACATCTCATTATCTTCGTATACCTCAAACCTTTCAACTGTGTGATTAAACAAATTTATAGGTATGTTACAAAGATTGACAATAAAATAATTTTAGATAATTCTGGACAGTATGTGATGCTGATAAACTGCATGTATTAAAATACATTTTATGGGGGATTCTTGCTGATCTTACGGTCAGGAGCATCCTCCCTATTGCAATAGTTTCCTCCACCTTGCAATAATACTTTCTTACGTGCACTTATTACCTAATGATCCTTATGTATACATACACATTGGAAGCTGAAATCCCAAGCTCTAGCCTAAATTGGCCAATGCCTGCCAAATGTAGGAACCTCTCATTAATATGAGAGGAGTCTGGTCTACAAAGTTATTAGGATTTGTCTTCCTCTCCAATCAAACATTTTCAGCATCGCCCACAGGGCAATCTGTGATCTCACAGCCACAGCTTGGGCTCGTCTCTTTCATCTTGATCTGGAACCCAAGGAAGGGGGCCAAAGGACTCCGCCTGTGACCTACCAAAAGAGATGTGAGCTTGCCTCAGGAAACACTCTTGGTTCCTGTTTTGTGTATAGGCATTGCTCAATACATATTTGTGGACCTGACCAAAGTATATTATTTGATTGTTTGCGGGGACACAGTTGTAGGGCCCTGAGCAAAGTGGGGACAAAAAAGCCCAGAACCGTGGGCCTTAGCTTCTGGACATGATGAGATTACATAAGTTGGATTGTTAAATGGGTTTATAGATTGCTAAAAGTAACCACAACAACTTTATTTCTTCTGGGCTACTGGAGACTAACAGTCATTAGAAAGCCAATCAACCGACCCAGATGGCTGGTTGTGAACAGAATGATGTGGAGGGCACGGCAGGAGCTGGGAAACAAATGAGAAGACGGCTCCAGAAATGGACATGTTGGTGTCCCCTGTGGGGCATTTCACACAGTATCAACCCTTTCATCCCCTCTCAACTATTTTTATGTTTATTATTGTAAATTTGTGTACATTTGTAAATAGAGAAAAGTGCACCAGATAAGATGCACCCCAATAGTACCTCTAAATATAACAACTGTTTCATTTGTACTCTCTAAATATAATCATTGCTTCCATTTTGGTTTAGATGCTTCCAGCCTTTTTAACTTGTAATATTTATTTATTTTAAAAATTGTGGTAAGGTTGGGCGTGGTGGCTCACGCCTGTAATCCCAGCACTTTGGGAGGCCAAGGCAGGCAGATCACCTGAGGTTGGGAGTTCAGGACCAGCCTGACCAACATGGAGAAACCCCATCTCTAATAAAAATACAAAAGTAGCCAGGCGTGGTGGCACATGCCTGTAATCCCAGCTACTCAGGAGGCTGAGGCAGGAGAATCGCTTGAATCCAGGAAGCAGAGGTTGCAGTGAGGTGAGATCGCACCATTGCACTCCAGCCTCTGTCTCAGAAAACAAACAAACAAAAATTGTGGTAAAATACAGATAACATAACATTTAGCTTCTTAACCATTAAAAAAAATTGTCCCAGATACATCAGACAAATATTAAATCTCTTGATGATTCAATCTGCTGAACTATGCAACTATCATAGTACCCTTTTAACCATTTTTAAGCGTACAGTTCAGTAGTGTTTAGTGTGTTCACATGGTTGTGCAATGAATCCCCAGAACTCTTTTCATTTACCAAAACTGAAACTTGATACGCATTAAACAATAATTTCTCATTCTCTCCTATCTACAGCTCTCAGTGACCACCTTCTCAAACTATTTTTTTCTCAACTGTAAAATAGGGACACTATTCCAAAAGGATTGTTATGAGACTTAAATGAGTTAAGTGTCATGGACTAAATGTTTATGTCCCCCCAAAATTCAGATGTTGAAATCCTAACCTTCATTGTGATGGTATGAGGAGATGAGCCTTTGGGAGGGGATTAGGTCCTGAGGATGAAGCCCTCGTGAAAGGGATTAGGGCCCTTATAAAAGAGTCCCCAAAGAGCTCTCTAGTTCTCTTTCTGCCATGTGAAGCTACAAGGAGAAATCGGTAGTCTGCAACCAGGAAGAGGACCCTCCCCAGAACCCACGCCTGATCTATTTCTAACCTCCAGCACTGTGAGAAGTTAATTTCTGTTGTTTATAAGCTACCCAGTCTATGGTACTTTGTTATACACCCCAAACTGACTAAGACAATAATGTATGCAAATTGCTTGCTATAGTGCTTCATACATAATTTAAGTGCTCAGTAAATGTTAGATATTATTATTTATGATTCTGTCTTAATGATTTTCTTGAAAACACCATGAATTAACATGGGTGAAATTGGGTATATAAACACAAATAAAGGCTATAATTAGAGAAAGATGAGTATGAAGGAAGTGAGCAACAAGAGACCGTATGTGGAAGAGGAAAGAGGAGGATGAATACTCTTATGGTCTTATCATGGAGACAGGGAGTTAGGATGCAGGTCCTGATCTACCTTGCCTTGATTGGTGGCTGTATATGAGCCTTAATTTCCACTTGCTTATTTCCTGTGGGCAGGGGCTTAGGAGACCTGGGCAATTTTCCATTTGTCTGATGCAGAGGTGGCACATAGCAGTGGGTTTTTGTTTAGCTTAATGTAAAGCATGTTATTTAAAAAGTGAATTAGTCTTCAACCTTTATTGATTGGGATTTTCACATAAAACTCTGTATTTCAGGCTTCATTCACTTGGAAGATCTGCTAAAAAGTGGTCCTCATTTAATTGAGGCAACAATTGGCTGGACTGTGTACATGATTTCATCTCAGCCCATATCACTCAACTATGTTACCTGCTTAGCCTCTGAGGAAGGTGGTCTGTAAGGTTAATCAGGCAACTTATTTTTTTCATATAATCAAACTCATATCCCCAATATATGATCATGACCACTATCGTGACACATACTGACAATTCTACCTTTTCTAGGAAACTTGATATCCTGACTACAAATGTGTCTATAGATTATGTTCTCCCAAGTTAGTACCTTCAAGAACTGTGAAAGGTCTAAGATTTTTTTTTTTTAACTTTTATTTTAAGTTCATAGGTACATGTGCCGGATATACAGGTTTGTTACATAGGTAAACTTGTGTCATGGGGGTTTGTTGTACAGTTATTTCCTTACCCAGCTATTAAGCCTAGTCTCCATTGGTAATTTTTCCTAATCTCCTCCCTCCTCCCAACCTCCACCCTCCTATAAGCCCCCGTGTGTATTGTTCCCCTCTATGTATCCATGTGTTCTCGTCATTTAGCTCCCACTTATAAGTGGAAGCATTTGGAATTTGGTTTTCTGTTCCTGCATTAATTTGCTAAGGATAATGGCCTCTGGCTCCATCCATATCCCTGCAAAGGACATATTTCACTCTTTTTTATGGCTGCATAGTATTCCATGATGTATATGTACCACATTTTCTTTATCCAGTCCATAAGATTTTACTCATAAACAAACAAGTTATCTTAGCACAGTTTTATAGATGCTAGTGAAGACATGAGAGTCTGGGGTTAGAGACATAGGATAAGGCCAGTTCATTCCTCACAGCAATAGCAGTAGCCAGAGCATCAGCATTTGTGCTGCTTCCCTAAGCCTAATTCTTACAGGGCAACACAAAGAGGATCAGATGACACCTGCATGTGTGTGGGTTGCATTATAGGAGTGGGACCCTAAGTTTAGGGAACTCAAATCTTTCATAATGGTCAGTAAGCATACTTGACCTTTGCTCTAGAGCAAGCTTTTCCAGCACACAGCCCATGGGCTGCATGCGGCCTGGGACAGCTTTGAATGTGGCCCAACACAAGTTCATAAACTTTCTTAAAACTTGAGGTTTTTTTGTGATTTTTTTTTTTTTTTTTTTTAGCTCATCAGCTGTGGTTAGTGTTAGTGTATTTTATGTGTGGCCCAAGACAATTCTTCTTTTCCCAGTGTGGCCCAGGGAAGTTGAAAGATTGGACACCCCTTCTCTAGAGGGAGATACTATCTTTGTTATAATGGGACAATCAATAAACCTGCCCTTTGCTCTGAAGGGAGACATAATTTCTCTCTTCTAAGGCTGTTTGCTATGTAAATATTCTGGAAAAGTTAGTCTGGAACAAAGGCAGTCAGTGCCTCTGCTTGTAAGATGTGCGGAAACACCAAAGACCTGTGGAGAATTGTCTTCCAACATGCACCCAGCACCATTTGTCCTGTCAACTTTACCTTCACTTTAGAACAAGTTTGCACTTACTAAGAAGGGAAACCCTGTTTCTTTATTCTCACACTTAACTCTGATACCAATGTGTGAAAGGTTTTTCAACACCAACCAATTCTTCAACTCTCTGCATACCAACTGGGTATCTCACAATTAAATTCTGACATTAACTACCTGGAGTTAGTGCAGACACTATAGGTTGAATGCTCAGTCCCACAAAACTGCCCCCACTTCAGATGCCAATCATGAGAAATGGGTCCCCAGATGACCCACACTTTTACCCAACTTGACTACATATTGAAGGTTCCCATGGGTTCAGTAATTTGCTATGGGCTGGGCGTGGTGGCTCACGCCTGTAATCCCAGCACTTTGGGAGGCCGAGGTGGGTGGATCACTTGAAGTCAGGAGTTCAAGACCAGCTCGGCCAACATGGTGAGACCCCGTCTCTACTAAAAATACGAAAAAATTAGCTGGACGTGGTGGCATGCACCTGTAGTCCCAGTTACTCAAGAGGATGAGGCAGGAGAATCGCTTGAACCCGGGAGGTTGCAGTGAGCAGAGATCATGCCACTGCACTCCAGACTGGGCGACAGAGTGAGACTCCATCTCAAAAGATAATAATAATAATAATTTGCTATGACAGATTGAGACTCCATCTCAAATAATAATAATAATTATTTGCTATGACAGCTCACTGAACTCAAGGAACCACTTACATTTACCAGTTTATTATAAAGGATGTAATAAAGGATACAGATGAGCAGCCAATTGAAAGGGTACACAGGGTGAGATCTGGAAGAAACTGAGTACAGGAGCTTCTGTCCCAGTGGGAGTTGGGGCATGCCACCTTCCCAGCATGTGGATATATTCATCGATCCAGGAGCTCTCTGAGCCATATACTTTAGGTATTTTAAGGGAGGCTTCATCATGTAGGCATGACTGATTATTAACTCAATCTCCAGGCCCTCTCCACTCCCCAGAGGATGGGGGTAAGGCTGAAGGTTCCAAGCATCTAATCATGGCTTGGTTTTTCTGGTCACTAGCTCCCATCCAGGAACTCACCAAGAGTCACCTCATTAGATCAAAAGATACTCCTATCACCCAGGAAATTCCAAGGGACTTAAGACCTTTGTGTCAGGAACCAGGATCAAAGACCAAATATTGGAACAAAGGATGCACCTAGCACCCCATGGCTCAGGAAATTACAGGGGTTCTAGAAGCTCTGTGCCAGGAACCAGGGGCAGAGACTTTATTTATTTATTTATTGAGACGAGGTCTTGCTCTGGAGTGCAGTGGCGTGATCTTGGCTCACTGCAACCTCCTCCCCGCAGGCTCAGGCAATCCTCCCACCACAGGCTCCCCAGTAGCTAGGATCACGGGGATGTGCCACCACACCCATCTAATTTTTGTGCTTTTAGTAGAGACGGGATTTCATCATGTTGCCCAGGCTGGTCTTGAACTTCTGAGCTTAAGTGATCCGCCTCCCTCAGCCTCCCAAAGTGCTGGTATTACGGGCGTGAGCCACCATGCCCAGCCTATTTATTTATTTTTGTGTCACACTAACCCAAAGGAAACAAACAGGGAACATTATGGATGAAGTATACTGGGTATTCATTTGCTTATTAAGCAAATATTTATTACACGCTTACGATGATAAGAGATGTGCTAGGCCCCAGAAATACAAACTTGAGAACAACCCACTCTTTCCCTTCAAGGTGCTTATAATCTAGTTTGTAAGTCAGGCAAGTAAATTGGCAATTACAGCACAGTGTAACAAATGCTACCTGTGGGCAGAGGAAGTCGTGGGGTGAAGGGAAAGAGAGAAAGGTGGTTTCCAGGAGGAGGGCTCACTTCACCAAAACCATGAAAGAGGAGTAGTAGTTGGGGGAATGAGAAGTGGGGAGAATTAGCCCAGGATGTCAGGCAAGAGAGGAGAAAGAGGGAGGTTATGAATTGGCGGACTGTGATGAGAAATTTGGATTTACAGGAGAGCAATGTGGGAATAGCCCTGGAGGAAGAGAGACCAGTTAAGAGGCTTTTGCAAGAGTCTAGACATGAGATGGTGCTGGGTTGAAATAAGAAAGTGGCAACAGAAATGAAGGGAAGAGGACACAGCTGAGTGATATTGAAGAGGTATAGAATTGATCGGACTTGGTAATGAACTGGATGAGGCAATAAGGGGAGAAAAATAATCTTTGTGCCCAGCTTTTGTCTTGGGAAACTGGGTGATTGGTGATGGCATTAACTGAGTTAGAGAAGACAGGAGGAGGAGGACCAGGTTTTGGCTGAATATAACCAGTAGGTAAATAGACATACAAGAATCTTATGCCGTGTAAATTCAAGATACTATTTTTTAATTGTTAGTATTATGTTAATGCACTTTATACTTTAAAAATTAATTACTTCAACATATTAGATTATATGCAAATCAGTAACTATCAAATACTATATATAGGAAGCACATAATGACTTGTACGTAACTGACAGAGAAAAATACAGCTGAAACATGCTGTGTGGGCATCCATTAAGTAGGCAACTCACAGACCTGAATGCAAACTCAGAGTACTTAACAGTATGCTCTCTTCATACTCAAGTAAATCTTTTAAGGAAAGGAAATAGCACTTCATTTTAAGTCAGGGTGCCATTTCCACTGTAATTGCAGCTGACATATTGCTAATGCACCAAGACAATTTGTGATTTAAAAAAAAACCCCAGAAGTTCACTATATTACAGTTCATAATCACTAGGGCTTTCTTTGTTCAGTTCTAACTTTTAAAAAGCTTACATTTACCATCCAAATGCCATGATAAAATAGCTAATCTTGCCTGTGACGTTGTCATTATTACCAGAACAAGATAAAATTCCAAATTGTTAATGAACTGAGTGAATTTTAATTTGGGGACTTTGTAAGAAAGAAACATTCCCCATTAAATACTGTATATTTATCTATTGAGCTAAAAAAATGAAATGCTTCCCACCAAATCCTATAGTGTATATTTGTCACAATCAGTAAAAACAAAAATGAGTAGGACCAGGCATAACTGGAAACCAATTGTCCCTTCATCCATCACTAATGTTTCCAATCTGTTAAAGTCACGTTTGCCTTTTTCCAGGCTATGCTGTGGTTCATATTTCCCACAGACTCATCGTGAAAGCATTGACAATAGTAGGCTTCCACTCATCACTGTTCAGTCCTACCTTAATTACAGCACCAAATGAATACTGAGGAAAGGAATATTGTATTATCTCACTGGTACAGCAAGACAGATCATTCCAATCAGATCAAACGCAAGTTGTAGTTCAGACAATCACTGTCTTAGACTTTTTATTTGTATTTTTCTTTTCTCTAAATTTCAGCTATAGTAGGACATATCCGCATTATTTCCACTTTTTGAAAGCCACCACTATAGGAACATTTTGGGATGCTAAATATTTGCTTCCAAGTTGACATTAAAGATGGCTAGTTTTCTCCTCCTGAAGAATATATTACAAACAATCGTTTACCTATAAGCTATATTTCCTCAAATGCTTTCCAATCCATTTTCCCTGAGAACATAAAAGCAAAGGTGAACAGCCCTTAGTGAATTATCTTGTGATCCCTGAAATGCAGTAGTGATTGAAGAAAAAGGGAGGGAGATGGTCAATGATCTTCTGCATGTTACTCGGTAATCAAGTATCATTGATTATCTCTTTGATGTACTGATTTCCTTTCTTTTGGGTATATACCCAGCAGTGGGATTGCTGGATCATATGGTAGCTCTATTTTTAGTTTGTTGAGGAATGATTGAGACTAGTTTTCACTTCGGAACCAAGCAACCATTGCATTCTTCAACTTTTCTAGTCTCCTCACTGAAGTTGAACAATTTCATGAAGATGAACATTGTACAATATCTGATCTTTTGTTTCAATCAATGCCAGCAATAATTCTGGGGATCATTCCATACAGAGCTTGCCAGGGTCAGAGTAAAGCGTCCTCATCAAAATCATTATCTCTTTTATGCTTGGAAGCATTAGCTCCTGATAGGCCTCCAGATTCCAGAGGCTTAGCTGTCATTACTGTTCTGATCTCATTCGAGAGCATCTTATGTCCGGGGTGGCCCAGAATCTTCATGGCTTGAATTTAACAGGTATAATTATTAGAACAGGTTCCAAGAACATAGTGTAAAAACAGAAGAAAATGAGGAACAGGAGAGCAGAATGTAGAGATAATATCATCATGTGTTCTTGAGGCCCAAAGCAGAATCTTTTTTTTTGAGGCAGTCTTGCTCTGTCACCCAGGCTGGAGTGCAGTGGCACCATCTTGGCTCACTGCAGCCTCCGCCTCCTGGGTTCAAGCTATTCTCATGCCTTAGCCTCCTGAGCAGCTGCGATAACAGGCGCGCAACCACCACGCCTGGCTAATTTTTGTATTTTTAGTAGAAACAGGGTTTCACCATGTTGGCCAGGCTGGTCTCGAACTCCTGACCTCAGGTGATCCATCTGCCTCGGCCTCCCAAAGTGTTGAGATTACAGGCGTGAGCCACTGTGCCCGGCCCCAAGGCAGAATTCTAAAGTGCACTTCCAAGGGAGAGCAAGTCAAGTCTACTTTAAGGTTGAGGAGAGGGTCATTTGAAACTTGGGGAGAGGGTTGCGGTGGCAGGTTGCCCATGAGGAGGCTTCAAGGGGTTAAGGCAGCAGGAGATGGTGGAGACATTCACAGAGTGTGACGGGGAAAGACAAGTGGAAAGGGAAAGACAAGTGTATGAAACATATTTGTCTACTTGGGAAATTTCCCCTGCTTTAGTTCATAGCCACTAGACTGTTTTGTGGTGTGTCACGCTTCTAGATACCGAGTGATCACTGCTGTGGGCTGTGAGCAGAGCTTTAACAAACAGTAGGGCTCATTGATTACTTATTAGTAGTAGTAGAAGTAGTACAGACAGGATCTCACTCTGTTGCCCAGGCTGGTCTTGAACTCCTGGCCTCAAGCAATCTTCCCACCTCGGCCTGTCAAAGTGCAGGGATTACAGGCATAAGCCACCATGCCCAGCCTGATTTTCTTTTCATGATGTCCTGCGTTTCCTCCATGTTTCATTTTCTTCAGTTGCTCCAAGGTTACTCTGGGCTCTGTACCTGTGATTTCTGCCACCTAAGAAGACAACCCAGCCCAGCCACACAGGTAAGACACTCAAAGGTGGACTGACTTCTCAGACACACATAAATGCTAAGGACTCAAATGGGCACGAGTGAAATTCTAAGGCACATTCTCTGGCATTTTTTCAGACATTACCAGATTCACTCTAGTCTAGAACATTAAGCAATCCATTTTAACCGTGCATTCCTCCCGAGACAAAGCATGTGTCTATAAAAGGCCCCTGCTGCTCAGTGAGGGGAGGGTGACCTTCCAGCGTATAGAAACCAGTAAAGCACTTTGAGTCTGGCAAAACCCCAGCCCATCATGGCTCCACAGATGTTACTTTTAGTTAAAAAAAAAAAAAAAAATCAGATGCATTTGCCATGGGAACAGCAATGGAAGGTCACTCTCTTCTGTACTTATTTTTATGTGTGTGAGTCGCTGAGCCCTCATCCTCCTCCAGCCAGCTCTCTTCAAGCTACCCCCTCATTGCTATGTTGTCAGCCCTGCCTCTGCCTCTTCTTCCAGCCAGTTTCAGCTCGCCCTCCAACTCTTCCCTTGCCCTCCCTTTGCTTCTTCTATCTAAGGAGCTATTAGTCTAACAGAAACTTTCAGGGGGAAAGGCAGTGAATATTGTTTTTGCAGAGGCAAAATCAGTCTTCTCTGTGAGCTGGACAGTGTTGCAAAGGCACGGCTGGTCAGAAAGGGCACTGGTACAGGAGGGAGGCAGGAGACCTGGGTCTAGTCCCAGCTCTGTCCCCAACCGGCAGGGAGACTAGGGACAAGCCACTTTCCTTTGGTCTCAGGCTTCCTTGTCTGTAAAAAAAGGAAGTTCCCTATTTGTAGAAACTCAGGAATATTGTTCATAATCAAGAAAATGAGGTTGGAGGGTTGGAGGCATAGTTGTCCTGAAAAAATCATCCTTTTCTAAAGCCTGAAATTAAAATAGTACAGTTTTTTAAATTGTAAAATTACTTGCTCATTAGAAACAACGAAAGCATCTCTCTCCCTCTCTCTCTCTCTCTCACACACACACATACCCAATGAGAAAAGTCAGAATTATCTAAAATCTCTTCATTTAGAATAAGATTATTCTTAGGAGATCTATCAGTGTCACCTTAATAAATCTTCCTTCTTTTTTTTTTTTTTTTTTTTGAGACGGAGTCTCACTCTGTTGCCAGGCTGGTGTGCAGTGGCGTGGTCACAGCTCACTGCAACCTCCCTGGTTCAAGCAATTCTCATGCCTCAGCCTCCAGAGTAGCTGGGATAACAAGCATGTGCCACCACGCCCAGCCAATTTTTGTATTTTTAGTAGAGACACGGTTTCACCATGTTGGCCAGGATGGTCTCAATCTCCTGACCTTGTGATCCGCCCCCCTCAGCCTCCCAAAGTGCTGGGATTACAGGCATGAGCCACTTCGCCCGGCTGGATAAATCTTCCTTCTAAAGGCACTGTGCCCAGAGAAGTTTTTAGCACCCCGAAGTAACAGATAAAAGTTTGAACTGGCTATGTTCATTACAGCATTATTTACAAAAGCCAAGATGTGAAATTAACCTAAGTACCCATTAGTAGATAAATGGATAAAGAAAATGTGGTATATACACAAAATGGAATGCTATTCAACCTTAAAAAAGAAGAAAATTCTGTCATTTGTGTCAACATGGATGAACCTGGAGGTTATTATGTTAAGTGAAATGAGCCAGGCACAGAAAGACCAATACCTCATGATCTCACTCACATGTGGGATCTAAAAAAAGTTGAACTTAGAAGAGAGAGTGGAATGGTGGTTCCCAGGATCTGGGGATAAGGGGCATTGGGGAGATGTTGATTAAAGGGTACAAAGTTTCAGACAGAAGAAATTGGGTTTTTAGATTTCTTGCACAGTATGGTAACTATAGTTAACATAGTGTATTACGGCCAGGCGTGGTGGCTCACCCCTGTAATCCCAGCACTTTGGGAGGTGAGGTGGGTGGATCATGAGGTCAGGAGTTCGAGACTAGCCTGACCAACATGGTGGAACTCCGTCTCTACAAAAAATACAAAAGTTAGCCAGGCACGGTGGCACGTGCCTGTAATCCCAGCTACTCAGGAGGCTGAGGCAGGAGAACCGCTTGAACCTGGGAGGCAGGGGTTGCAATGAGCCAAGATCTCGCCATTGCACCTCTCCAGCCTGGCGACAGAACAAGACTCCGTCTCAAAAAATAATAATAATAATAATCATATAATAGTGTATTATATATTTCAAACTTGCTGAAAGAGTACATTTCAAATGTTCTCACCACAAAAAATAATATGTGAGGTGGTGAATATGTCAATTAGCTTGCTTTAATCATTCCCCATTGTATACATATATCGAAACATCACATTGTCCCATATAAAAGCATACAATTTTACTTTGCCAATTAAAATACATAATGAAAAGCTTAAATTGCCTTAATATTGAACACATTCTGTGCAATAAAAATAAACAGAAGCAAAGGTAAGGATTTATGCATCATATTTATCTTGTGTCAAATCGACCTGGTGAAGTAGAATAAATTTGGGACCTGAAATTAGAATAACAGGGTGCTTGTCCTGACCCAGGCTTTTATTGGCTATATTTGTCAGTCAAGCTATTTTTTCTCCATTTGTTCCTTGCTTCCCTCAACAAAGACATGTGCACATGCACGCACACATGTACACGTACACGCACAGATCTTCCCTCTCATTTTTTGCCCTGACTGGGCCCCTGGAGACTAACCTTTATGGACTGCATCACCCTTGGCCTCTGGCTTTTTATTAAGTTTGGTCAATGGGAGGCACCAGCTGGAGACAGGAGGGTGGGAGGAGAGAAAGGTGTATTTATTCCCCACCTTCTATCTCTCCCTCCTTGGTAAGATGTGATTTTGGCAGTTCCTTTTTCCAGCGTCTATAGCCACAGCTCTGCCAGGAAGCCCCTCTTCCAAGACTACAGGTCTCATCTTCTCTGGTAATCCTACTGCCTCCCCTTGCCCTTGCTGGCCCACGGAAGGTAAAGCCACAACAATTCCCCACCATACTCTATCAGGACCCACATCGATGTAAACAGTCTCTTTGTTCAACTCGCTTTGGTTACCCTGTTGAGTGCACCATCTGTTTCCTGCCAGGATCCTGCCTGATACAGAGTCTAGCCAGTAAACAGAACCCTCTTGAGTGTTTAACCCAGAGCACTTTAATGCAGGGAGCTGGTTATTCTGGTAAAGGAATTGCTGAGAAGCCAAACAGGCCACTTGGCAACTCAGAGATTAGCAACAGCAGGAAGCCACAAAAACAGAGGGAGAAGGGGAGGAGCCCATGACACAGGCACTGAGGAGCAGGAGTCAACCAGTGAAAGCTGGCACCAGGACGGGTCTGTCCTTCAAGGGAAAAGACATAGCCCCTGTGGGAGAAGCCATCCAAGGCAGGGAGGGGTGGTCTAGCTTTCCCCTCCGAACCATTCCTTCCATTGGCTGCACCCAGGCAGCTGACATAGGAGCTTACTCAGAAAACTGGCCTGCAGGGGTCAACCCTCCTGCCCTACAAAGTGGAACTGGAAAACGACACAAAAATAAATTGAGAGCAAGTAGGTCCAGAACCAGCATAATGGCTGTAAACCTTGGGCTAGTTACTAAACCACTCTGAGCTTTCCTGTCCTCACATACGAAAGAAGATGGTTAATACTTTACTTACTTCATGGGATGCTCTGAACTAAAACGAAATGAGCTAGAGGATGTATAAGTGTTTGGTAAATTCTGAGGTGCTATATAAAATAAGGTGTCAGAGTGTCCTGAAGTTTATGAGCCTGTCAGTTTCTAATACTATCACTTTCATTCTTGGGCAATTGCTTTTAGTGTAATACCTCAACCAAAGAAATACCTTTGCCAGATCCATTCACTTAAACTGCCTATAAGCCTGTTTTGCAAGGAAAGGCAATTAAAGCGCAAGCTCAGGAAATGGAATCATTTGTTTGTGACCAGGCTCTACTGGCTACCAAATCAAGAGGTCTGCAGGGGGGCCCAGCTACTGTCTTGCTCAGCCCAGATGCATCCTTGAGGACGTGTGCCAAGCCCATTGTGGCACACTGAGAAAAGTGTGCCCCCTTAGCAGTCCCCATACCAGGCAGTCTCTAGGGAAGGATAGCAGAGAGCCAGATGGAAAACAGACACATCTCTACACAGGATTAGCTTCTATGTCCCCTGGGCTCTGGGGAAGCCAGAAGCCAAGCTGGGGAGTCAGCCGCCTGCACAGAATCGCCACCTCACCAGTAGGGATGCATCTGCTCGGCACTTGTTTCTGAGGACGGTGGAGATTGCCTTCAGTATCTACCTAGTCCTTCCTCCTTCAGCCATTTATTTCTCCTCTGATCCTCTTCCCAGGTGAATCCTTTCTTCTTTCCACCTTTGTTTTAATATTCGTCTTCAAGAGGGATCTGTAGCTAGGCTTTCGAATCAGTGTACCACATTACCTTGGCAGTGGTTTTGGAATCTGGCTGCATTTGGAAGCATCCTGGGAGATTTTAAAAATCCCAATGTCTAGGCCATACCCTAGACCAATATCAGAATCTCTGGAAGCTGGAGCTACACAATTGGTATTTTTTAAGCTTTTATTTTAGGATCAGGGGTACATGTGCAGGTTTGTTATGCAGGTAAATTGCGTGGCATGGAGGTTTGGCATGCAGATAATTTCATCACCCGGGTAATGAGCATAGTACTCAATAGTATTTTTTCTGATCCTCTCCATATTACCACTCTTTACCCTCAAGTACACCCCAGTGTCTGTTGTTCCCCTCCTAGTATCCATGTGTTCTTATTTTTTAGCTGCCACTTATAAGCAAGAGTATATGGTATTTGATTTTGCATTAATTTGCTTGGGATAATGGCCTCCAGCTCCACCCTTGTTGCTGCAGAGGACATGATCTCATTCTCTTTTATGGCTGCATAGTATTCCATGGTGTATGGTGCCACATTTTCTTTATCTAGTCTACCATTGATGGACATTTAGGTTGATTCCATGTCCTTACTATTGTGGATAGTGCTGTGATGAACATATGCGTGCATGTGTCTTTATGGTAGAATGATTTATATTCCTTTGGGTATATATACCCAATAATAAGATTGTTGGGTCAAATGGTAATTCTGTTTCAAGTTCTTTGAGGAATTGCCACACTGCTTTCCACAATGGCTAAACTAATTTACACTCCTGCCAGCAGTGTATAAGCATTCCCTTTTCTCCACAACCTCACCAGCATCTGTTCTTTTTTGACTTTTTAATGATAGCCATTCTGACTGGTGTGAGATGGTATCTCATTGTGGTTTGGATTTGCATTTCTCTAATGATTAGTGGCGTTGAGCATTTTTTCATATGCTTGTTAGCTATGTGTATGTCTTCTTTTGAGAAGTGTCTATTCATGTCCTTTGCCCGCTTTTTCATGGGGTCGTTCGTGACACTGGTATTTTTTTAAAGTTCCCCCAGGTGATGTGAATGTGCAGCCAAGGTTAAGAGCTTGTGAAACAAAACCATGCTCCTCCCTCTGAAGGAATATCAGCCAGAGGCTTGTAGGGCAAATAATCTTCCAGAATCACAAGTGGGCTGCCTGAGAAGGAGCTTGCAGGGTGATGAATGGTCAGTTCCTTCCAGGGCGGGAGGCAACCCCAGACTACTGCACTTCTGGAGCAATTCACAACCCCACTATTACCACCCAGTCTGGCGCCAAAACTATAGTCTTCTCAAAGTTGACTAAAGTCTTGGAATGGGGCAAGAAGAGATCAAACTCTCTTTGAATCACGGAAGCTTTGGACCAAGGGGGCTCAGTTGATTTTAGACATTATCTAAAACGAGAAGAGGAGAAAATGTCAGCCTGAGAGGTTAGGTAACTTTTCTGCAGTCCCACAATGGGCTTTTGGCAGAGTTGGGATGGACTCCAGGTCTCCTTCCTCAAGATCCTGCCTCAGTTCTATTCCCCTCTCCCTGAATCCTCATGCTTCTGCTGGCATTTGAGCCCCCTTAGCAAAATTTCGAAGGCTTTTCAAATGACGATTCTTGTACTAGGATCCAAATAAGTAAGGCGAGACAGCGATAATGATTAGGAAATATTTATAGTTTTACTGCATGAGGCCTTCACATGCTGATTTGTTTACCTAGCAAATAAACTGGAGCCTGTGGTGCCACTACACGTGGAAGAAAAGTTTAAACATTCATCTCTGCAAGCAAGGAAAAGAAAACTTATTCTATTTGTGAGAAATAGGTAACATTACATTAATTTGAATAAGGCTACCTTATTAAACTGTAGCAGCTCACTGTGGATAATTTTTCAGCATTTGGGAAGACAGAGAACTATCACTCACTTGGTTGAAATGATTATGGAACTATTTTCAAGATTACATTTTATTTGTTTATTTATTTTTCTGAGACGGAGTCTCACTCTGTCGCCGAGACTGGAGTGCAGTGGTGCTACCTCGGCTCACTGCAAACTCTGTCTCCTGAGTTCAAGCGATTCTTCTGCCTCAGCCTCCCGAGTAGCTGGGATTACAGGTGTATGCCACCATGCCTGGCTAATTTTTGTATTTTTAGTACAGACAGTGTTTCACCATGTTGGTCTCGAACTCCTGACCTCAAGTGATCTGCCCACCTCAGCCTCCCAAAGTGCTGGGATTACAGGCATGAGCCACTGGGCCCGGCCTTTAAGATTACATTTTTAAACATACACATTTTGCTTTCGTGTTTTTGACAGCTAACATGAAATGACATCATGAAGACGTCTTACAGTTTCCAAGTTTTAGGAAGGGTTCAGTTTGAGCAGTGTGCTAATTGCCTTTATTTGTGAGACAGAAATGAGCTTATAAAGGCATAAGATATTGGAAACTTAGGCACTGACTTAGAGTTTTGAGACCTAATTTCTTCTCGTTACTGTGCTGCCTGAGTCCAAGAAGACTTGGAGTCAATGATTGATTGAGACAAATCTCAATCATTTTAGGAGGTTTATTTGCCAAAGTTAAGGACACACGCCCAGGAGACAGGTGTATGCCTTTCTCCAAAGATAATTTTGAGGGCTCCAAATTTAAAGGGGAAAGGGTGCGATATTGAGGAGTACACAATTTTCATGTAAGAGGGGTGTAGGGAAAAACAGTCATTCGTGCCTTTGTCTGGCTCAGTGAATCTGCATTTTTTTTACATAAGATGACACAGACAAATGGGGCAGAGGAAAAATGCTGGGAATCTGCATTTTACATAAGATAACAAAGACAAAATGGGGCAGGGGAACAATCAGGTATGCATTCGTGTCTGTGGAGGGTGGGGGAGGGGGTGTGTGTGATTGCACTTCTAAAGATAAGCTACCAATTTACCAAAGAGATGCAGAAAAAAAAAAAAGGGTGCAGGAGAGAGTAAAAAGAGAGCCTAGGAACTCAAGTGAAAAAGGGCAGGATATATTAAAAATCAAATCTTCATGAAGGATCACCATGAGAATCTAGGAAGTAGTTTATCTAACTGGAGCATGTATTAGAAGACCCTGGAGGGTTTACGGCTAGACACCACCTCCCAGAGTTTCGGATTCAGCGGTAAGTCTGGACCAGTTCTAACAAGCTGCATTTCTTTTTTCTTTTCTTTCTTTTTTTTTTTTTTTGAGTCGGAGTCTTGCTGCGTCGCCCACGTCCAGCCTGGAGTGCAGTGGTGTGATCTCGGCTCGCCGCAACCTCTGCCTCCTGGGCTCAAGCGATTCTCCTGCCACAGCCTCCCCAAGTAGCTGGGATTACAGGCATGCACCACCACGCCTGGCTGATTTTGTATTTTTAGTAGAGACGGGGTTTCTCCATGTTGGTCAGGCTGGTCTCAAAACTCCTGACGTTAGGTGATCCACCAGCTTCGGCCTCCCAAAGTGCTGGGATTACAGGCACTGCACCCTGCCACAAGCTGCCTTTCTCTCTTTCTTTTCTTTTCTTTCCTTTTCTTTTCCCTTTCTTTCCTTCTTTTCTTTTCTTTCTTTCTTTCTTTCTCTCTCTCTCTTTCTTTCTTTCTTCTCTTTCTCTCTCCCTCACTCTCTCTTTTTTTCTTTCGTTTTTTTTTTTTTTGACGGAGTCTTGCTCTGTCTCCCAGGCTGGAGTGCAGTGGCGTGATCTCGGCTCACTGCAACCTCTGCCTCCGGGTTCAAGTGATTCTCCTGCCTCAGCCTCCCCAAGTAGCTGGGACTACAGGCGCACACCACCAAACCCGGCTAATTTTTGTATTTTTGGTAGAGACGGGGTTTTGCCTTGTTGGTCAGGCTGGTCTCGAACTCCTGACCTCAGGTGATCCGCCCACTTCTGCCTCCCAAAGTGCTGGGATTACAGGCGTGAGCCACTACGCCAGGTCCACAAGCTGCATTTCTAACAATGCTGCCAGGTGCCGCTACTGGCCTTGGGGGGATGAGGGCGGGGCACGGACACTTGAGAACTGCTGTTCTGGAGCAGTGTCTCTCAAACTGGGGTCTCTGACTGAGAATCTAAGAATGTTTAAAAATGTACCTGGGATTTGTTTTAATCAGGTATGGCAAGGTGACAGACACTGAGACAACTGCCTTACTCACAATTAGGCAGAAAGAGTGAGGGGTCACAATGGGCAAAAGCCTTTTGTTTTTTGCAGGAAGAAATGGGCAGGGCAAGGTGAGCAGTTTAGGGTTGGCTACTTTAAATAAATAATTTCAGTGGGCTCTGGGCTATAGGCATAGTCTCTAGTTCAGTGCGTGGTCCTAGGGTGCTTTAGGGCAGGCTTGGTGTGTAAAAGTTAGATAAGGGAGGTGGTGGGGAGGCGGAGGCAGCATGGGCTATGAATTGTTAGTTTGCATGTGAAAGGTGCCCTGGAAGGCAACTTGTTTGCTATCTCTAGGAATTAGCTGGCCCCCACAGGGGCAGTCTCTCTGGGATTAGCAAGGCCCCAAGATATCAGTATCATAAAATACAGAAAAATTAAAAACGTGATTAATACAAAGAATAATTTTCGGCCGGGCGCGGTGGCTCACGCCTGTAATCCCAGCACTTTGGGAGGCCGAGGCGGGCGGATCACGAGGTCAGGAGATCGAGACCATCCTGGCCAACACGGTGAAACCCCGTCTCTACTAAAAATACAAAAAAAAAAAAAAAAATTAGCCGGGCGTGGTGGCGGGCGCCTGTAGTCCCAGCTACTCGGGAGGCTGAGGCAGGAGAATGGTGTGAACCCGGGGGGCGGAGCTTGCAGTGAGCCGAGATCGCACCACTGCACTCCAGCCTGGAAGACAACAAGGCTCCGTCTCAAAAAAAAAAAAAAAAAAAGAATAATTTTCTATTCTGTCTTTATTGTAATAATAATCTTTTTTTTGGTACTGGTTGTAAAGACCAAATTTTTTTCCTGGTGATAATTCCCAATTTAAAGATAGTTTCACAAAATGAAATTTAGTTTATGAACTCATTGTCTTTAAAACTGTGGACTAAGGACCCTCAGAAATCCAAACATATATCTTTACATGTCCAAGGGAATTTTTCAAACCATTAAAGGGACTTCATACTTAACTTTGAGAAACATATTGTTTTGGCATTCACATTAATCTATACTAACAGCCCCCTTCAGTCAATGAACAGCAAGCATTACCCTTTTATTATTATTATTATTTTTATTTTTATTGAGACAAGATTTTGCTCTGTTGCCCAGGCTGGAGTGCGGTGGCATGACCACAGCTCACTGTAGCCTCGACCTCTTGGGCTCAAGTGATCCTCCTGCCTCAGCCCCTGAAGTAGCTGGGACTGTAGGCATGCAGCACAGTGCCCAGCTATTATTTTTATTTTTGTAGAGATGGGGTCTCCCTATGTTGCCCAGGCTGGCCTCGAACTCCTGGGTTCAAGGGATCCTCCTGCTAGGATTACAGTCATGAGCCACTGTGCTGGCCTTTTATTGTTTTCTTAAAAGCAAACTTTTAAAAAACAGCATATAGGGCGTCAGAAATGTTAAAGAGTCATCAGATCATTGTCCCTATCAAGTCATTTCTTTTCCTTTGTCTTTTATCTGCTCACAAAACTTTTTATAAGCCCACAAGACTCTGTGTGTATGTGTATGTATGTGCATGCTTACACAACGGGTTTCACTAAGATACTCTGAATTTTACTTTCAGGAATGGTTATATAGGTTACTCTACTGCTTCAAACATCAACTAATTTTATCTGTGTGTGTGGGGAGGGGAGGGTGGTGTCTTCCATTGTGTCCGTGTGGCAAGACAAATGGGGGAAAAAGTCCACTTTTCTCTGAAGAGAATCCAGTGTACTATGAGGATAAAAGTAGCATCAATTTTGTCAGTCACACATTGCTACTGCTCAATGAGCAGGTGACTATTTATAAAGTGACACTCTGCATTCGCTGCTCAGCATTTGAGGAGTTTCCTGAAAAATCAGGGTTCCTTCCAAACTTTATTCAGGTCATTGAAGCTGAGGTTTCAGTGATACTTGAAATCTTTTCTGAGCTGAACAGTATGTAGAATCCCCCAACAGAACCATAATAAAGTCTGGAAATTACTTGTGGCTGGGGTAGAGTTTTCATGAGGGACTTAAAAAGCCTTAAGTGTGTACTTAGCTGGCTATAAGGGAAGCCATGCGCACTCCAGCAAAATAGAGCGATACACAATAAAACACTTCATGGCCCACAAACTGTCCCTTACTAATTTGGATAACTGGGGCACAGAGTTTATTTTTGCTCATTTTACTTATTTTTGTTTTGCTGAAAACCTATGGCGTGCTGAGGCATATCCACCCCACCTTTAGCACTGCTATTTTTCCAGCTTTTTTCACGTTTCTTCCTTCTCAAACTCTATTTCTTTGACCCCCATGCCAGTGTTCCTGCCATTTCTTTCTTTTCCTATTATCAGTCAATACATAATTAGATGAATATTAAATTATACTGGCTAAGTATTTACTAATATTTCCTAACTTACACGGATAGGGAACAAGAAAGCATGACATATAGTCCCTGAGCATAAATTTCAAATTTTTGCTACTAGGTACAGACTCCTTTTTCAATCCCCATGAAGTTTGCCTTTCTGAAGATTGTAATTATTAGTAAAAGCATCAGCCAGTAGCCTGCCTGGAGCAACCCTGCAAGGTAAAAATGCTGCAAGGGCTGAGTCTGGTGACAGACAGTGGAGAAGGACATGGAGGGCCACAGAGGGCATAGGATTGCGTTCCCAGAAGGAAGTTCCGGAATCAGGAGTAGAAGCACAGAAGGTCATTCCGAAATGAAGGAAGCATTTTCCTCTGTTCACAGCTGAGAATGGAATAGAAAGCTAGAGAGAATTTACAAAGATAGATAGAGTTAGATATTTAGCTATTATGGTTTAGGCAATAAAATGGAGGAAAGGGACTTAGATTTATGGAAACCATACAGTGTACTAGGCATTTAACTACGTGCTTTATGTACACGATCTCATTTAACCCTTTTAACAATCCTGTGGGCTAGCTATTACTCTTGCCATTTCATATTTAAGAAACTCATCCAAAGTCATACAGTTAGAAAATGGTAATGTCAGGATATGCATCAAGGTCTTTCTGACTGCAGAGCCCACGCACTTCCCATCCTATCTTGCAGATGGCCCAGTTTGAGACTGATGGGAACGCGCTGTAGGTATTTATGTCTACCTTGCAAGCCAGAGACTGTGCTATTACATCAACTTGCATGTCATCTGTCAGAGAAGTTTTGTGTGTGCGTGAATGTTTTATTGTTATTATTATTGTTGCTCTGATTCTGGAGGTAAATGTCTTTAGAATTTCAAATAACACATGACTCATTTCCTGATATACACTGTCACCACGATTTCTTTTATGAAAGTATTGAATGCAGGCTCTGGAAATAAGAAAGGCTTTCTACACATGCACTGTAGAATAATGCTTAAGCTCAAAAAAAAAAAAAGAAAAAAAAAGAAAGGTGACCTTATTAACCCTTTCTGCATAAAATTCCTGCAAACTGTCAGCATCCCACAAGATTCCACCCACCTGGCAAATCCTAGTGCCATACTTTGAACAAAGACATCTACCACAATAATATTTCAGGCAGCTATTGAAACCATCTTTGGGATACAGGGCTTTCTTGACCAGCTCTGTACAGTTGACCCTTGAACAACGTGGATTGAACTGTGGGCGTCCACTTATATGTGGATTGAAAATATAGTATTTAGGTATGGGGGCTGGGGATCATATGACTCAGGTGTCCCCGGGCCCTGCTGCCTTCACAGCCTGGGGCAGCCATGGGATGCCAGAGTGTGGGGATTGGTGGCCAGTGGGTCTGAGGCTGTGTCTACTGAGGCTAAGATGACTGCCTTTCTTGACTGGCCTTGACTTTTCCATACATTGTATGACTCTTGCCCCACGGCCCTTTGGCTGACCTTACCGGAAGCCATGATAACAGCGGCCTTTTGCCATTAGATGCAGGGAGATGGTGGTGGAAGTGGATACAGCAGTCAGAGAACATCTGGCAGAGACAAATATGGACCACCTGTTCATACAGAATACGAGCTTATTATAGAAAGTCTTTCTAGTTGTTACAGTTGGCAAGATTTAAAGGATTTTATGCAACAAGCAGATGAAGTAACCTATGTTGATGCTCACAAGGAGTGCACAAGTGAGGGCGTTGAGTTTCACTCCTATTTTGACATGAAGCTTGCTTTGGACAAACTGGATGGTGCAGAAATATTAGGCTTATTGAAGGTAAGCCAGGCACAAGCCATAGGCAATCTGATTCTGGAAGCAGATCCAGGTATAGATCTAGAAGATGGTCACGAACTAGGAGTCGCAGGAGCAGCCACAGTAGATCTCGAAGTATCTCAAAAAGTCACTCCTGATCCAGGTTGCGGAGCAAAGGTCGATAACGTTCTCATTCAAAAGGCAGGAAATCTAGCTCAAGGAGCAAATCTATGCCCAAATCTGATCTGGGCTCCTGTTCTTGTTCTCAAAGCAGATCTAAGGATGAGTATGAGAAATCTCCAAGCAGGTCTCGGTCCCGATCTTCCAAAGAAAATGGAAAAGGTGATATGAAGTCAAAATACAGATCAAGGAGCCAGGCTCGTTCCAATTCACCCCTACCTGCTCCACCCTCAAAGGGTCATTCTGTGCCCCCTCCGCCAAAAAGAGTTACTTCAAGATCCCGTTCTAGATCCCATTCAAAATAAAGATCAGGGTGCAGGTTGAGTTCCAGAGATTAATCCAGAACTCTTCATTCATTGCACACTATTATGGAACACTTTTCTACTTGCTTAGGCAGTTGTTCTTCCATGTTTATACTTGGCTTCTTTTGCAAGAGGAATCTCCTGAAAACAGGGGCACACAGAAATTTGATTTGTGGCCAAATTTGATGAAAAAGATGAGGCTCTAAGGAAATGGTGGCATAAAGTCAAAGACGCTCTCCCTTCTTCGTAGAATTAAGATAACTTCGATTTTATCTTTTGAGCTAAAATAACTTTTGTAAAGATTAAGCTCATTTAGATGTTTTTAAAAGTATTTCAGCAGGATCTGCTGCAGGGTTTGTTGTTGTTGTTGTGTTACTTGTTTGCTTATTTTAAAATTAACCGTTTCAAGCTTTGAATACCTAAGGCTTTACAGGGACAACCCAATTTTCAATTACATTTGCTTTTTATAAAGCTTGAGTTATGTAAGCTTTAAATAAAAGTTTGCTACCAAAAAAAAAAAGAAAATACAGTATTCACAAGATGTGAAACCCAAGTATAGGGAGGGCCAACTTCTCATATACCTGGGTTCTGTAGGGCTGACTGTGGGACTTGAGTATGTGTGAATTTGGGTATACCCCGGGGACCTTGAACAAATCCCCTGCATGTACCAAGGGACAATTATAATGAGGTATAAAGCTGTAAAAGTGTCCTAGTGCACAAGAGGATGATCTTGAATTTCCTGCTGCAGGACCACACATGGGTAATGTGCATGTTCTCATTCAGTAGGTAAATCAGATGTATAGAAATGGCTCGCACATGCTGCCACCCACTTAAGCTGTACCAATGACAGCTATCTGGGAAGAATACCAACTCTTTTTTTCCCAGCCCAGGAGCAGTCTTAGCCCTTCTTCATGCTAGGCACCTATTGATTGGAACAGTCACTTAAGATGAAATGCATTTGCCATTCCTGATCTAAAAACATTCTTTCTGCAAAAAAAAAAAAAAAAAAAAAAAATTCACGTGGACGTGATTCAAAAGTATGTTACGGTTGTCTTTTAGAACTGTGCCTAGCCTCAAGTAATTGATAAAACCTTCCTTCAGAACCTCAACCACTCCCAACCCCCTGCAGTGCATACTATCTAAACATCCAATTGGCATTTACCATAGGCTTCCTGAGCTTTTATTTATTTTCTCAGGTATATAGGATTGCAGACCCCTCACCAGTGGGGACCACATCTCATCCTATCTCTCTGTTATGCTGTCATATAGTGCTGTGATTTGTTTATGTAAGATGTTCAGAACAGTGCATGATGATGTTAAGATAATGCTTGAGGCTGGGCGCAATGGCTCACACCTGCAGTCCCAGCACTTTGGGAGGCTGAGGCAGGTGGATTGTTTGAGGTCGGGGGTTCAAGACCAGCCTTACCAACATGGTGAAATCCCGTCTCTATTAAAAATACAAAAATTAGCCAGGCGCGGTGGTGGGTGTCTGTAATCCCAGCTACTCCGGAGGCTGAGGCAGGAGAATCACTTGAACCTGGGAGGCAGAGGTTACAGTGAGCTGAGATGGTGCCATTGCACTCCAGCCTGGGTGACACGGTAAGACTCCATCTCAAAAAAGAAAAAAAAAAAAGATAATGCTTGGTGGAGAGCATTTGGAAGTAGGAGTAATAAAAGGACTAAGATGGTGCAGATAGCCCAGCATTGATATGGGTCACCATTATTGAAGAACGACTCAGCTTCCACTCTTACTGCTCATGGGTCAGCAGTATTGCTTTGCACAGGAAAGGGAAAATATTCTAACAGAATGTTCAATTTTATTGTAAGTCTGACCCAGAGGAAAAGGGAGAGAGACAGGCCCAGGACCTGTCTATTGGTTGCTTTGTGGCAGAAAACAAGGTCATCCTTGCATGACAGGACCTCTCCAAGACAGCTAGGCTCATGGGGCATCCTTCATGGATCTCTGAGGTGGAACGAGATTTGTAAAGCTGCCCCTTCTTGGTGGCTTGCTTCAAGTTTTCCTCTGCTCTATCAGTTGTGGCCAGAAGCCTGGATTAGGGGTCTCAGCTGTTGAGCCCTCTGCCCAGGGTGAGGCGTCCTATCTGTTCCATCTGTCCATGAGGCTTCCTAATCATCCTCTGTTCTTTTCCTTTTTTTGAAACAGAGTCTTGCTCTGTCACCCAGGCTGAAGTGCACAGAGGCCATCTCAGCTCACTGCAGCCTAAACCGCCAGGCTCCCACCTCAACCTCCCAAGTAGCTAGGACTACAGGCGCCACCATGCCCAGCTAATTTTGTTTATTTTCTGTAGAGACAGGGTCTTGCTATGTTGTCCAGGCTGATCTCAAACTCCTGAGCTCAAGCAATCTTCCCTCCCATCTCGGCCTCCCAAAGTGCTCGGCTTACAGGTGTGAGCCACTGTGCCCAGCCTCTGTGTTGTCTTGGCTCTCTGCCTTGACATATGAGCCCCACATAGTAGCACAGAGTTTCCCTTCGGGTACTCCCTCAGCCCTTAGCCTGTGCTTAGCAATTTAGGCAAGAGCTTCTTCTGCCAGTATTTTTGGCAATAAAAGAGGCATATTTATCAGATATATGTTATATATATCCTATATCATATATATGTATGCGTGTGTATTTATTTCTTCAAATAACATTCCATTGTATAATCTTTTTTGGAGAGACACTCTTTTTTATTTGACAAATAATAATTGTGTCTATTTATGGGGTACAATGTGCTGTTTTAATCTGTTTATATGTTATAGAAAGAGTCAATTAAGCTAATTAACATATTCATCATCTCACCACTTTAGAAAGAGCAATCCTTCCTCAGTGTCCACACGGCAATTCTACACCGCATGGAGGGTCATTTCAAAGTTCTGTGTTCTGTGAGGGATAAAGGGCCTCCAGTGAGTGAGTATGAAGAAATGTCGTTTTTCCAAACCTTAGTCTACTTCATAAAATATATTTTTCTTCCCTTGATTATTGGGACACGTTTTTAAAGTATAGAAAGTACAGAGAATAATGTAACAAACACTCAAGTATGCAAAGCACATAACTGAATTTTGTCATTTGCTTCTGATCTTTTAAATACAAGAAAAAATTACAGATAGAGTTCAAAAGGTCTTGGTACTCCTCCAGAGCCACTTACCTTTCTTCTTTTACCATCCTGAATTTTGTGTGTATCTTTCTAGTTTGTGTTCCTGTAATTTAATCATATATGCATTAATTACATGTTTCATATATTTGTGTGTGTGCTTATGCAAATGGCATCATACCATACACATAATTGTACAATTTCCTTTTTTATTTCAATGTATTTTAGCATATTTTTGGAAGAGAGTTGGTTCATTTGTTACAGCTATATAGTACTTCATTATATGAATATATTCCAACTTGATGAACATTAAGTTGGTAATAGTTTTTGCTATTACAATAATCCTGCAATACTTAATACGTGTCTCCTTGAACACATGGATGAAAGTTTATCTAGGCTACCTTAAAATGGAATTGTTGCCGGGCGTGGTGGCTCATGCCTGTAATCCCAGCGCTTTGGGAGGCTGAGGCGGGTGGATCACCTGTGGTCAGGAGTTGAAGACCAGCCTGACCGACATGGAGAAACCCCATCTCTACTAAAAATACAAAAAATTAGCCAGGCACAGTGGCGCATGCCTGTAATCCCAGCTACTTGGGAGGCTGAGGCAGGAGAATCGCTTGAACCTGGGAGGCAGAGGTTGTGGTGAGCCAAGATTGTCCCATTGCACTCCAGCCTGGGCAACAAGAGCAAAACTCTGCCTCAAAATAAATAAATAAATAAATAAATAAATAAATAAATAAATAAATAAAATGGAATTGCTAGGTATAGTTTCAACTTTACTAGTAGTGCCAAATTGCACTTGATATTCCCATTAGCAGTGTTTGAGTGTTTCTAATTTTCCAGATAGCCATCAATACTTGATCTTTTCTGACATTTTGTTTTTATTGATCTGATACATGTGAAATAGATCTAATTTTTGTCTTCGTTTGCATTTTGCTGATTACTTGTGAGGTTGAGCCTCTTTTTATATGTTTATTGGCTATTTGTATGCCCTCTTCCATTAATTGCTTGCTCATATCATTTACCCATTTTTTTCTGATTTATTTCTAATCAATATATAGAATATCTTCATCTATTCTGGATACCAACCATGTGATAGTTATATGCATTGCAAATGTAGCCTCCCAAGCGATTGTTCAACTTTTTTTTTTTTTTTTTTTGAGATGGAGTCTCACTCTGTCGCCCAGGCTGGAGTGCAGTGGCGCTATCTCGGCTCACTGCAAGCTCCGCCTCCCGGGTTCACGCCATTCTCCTGCCTCAGCCTCTTGAGTACCTGGGACTACAGCCGCCCGCCACCACGCCCGGCTAATTTTTTGTATTTTTAGTGGAGACGGGGTTTCACCATCTTAGCCAGGATGGTCTCCATCTCCTGACCTCGTGATACACCCGCCTCGGCCTCCCAAAGTGCTGGGATTACAGGCGTGAGCCACCGCGGCCCGCCTAATCACTGTAGCTGTATATAATTCTTTATATCCGGCAGAGCAAACGTCCTTGTCCTATATTTTTTCAGGAATGTCTTGGATTTTCATTAGTTTTACACTGCTATATGAATTTGATAATTAGTTTGTTAAAATACATGAAGTATTCTGGTATAATTTTAATTGAAGTTGCATTAATTTAGAGACTAACTTAGTAAGAATTGACAACCTTAAAATATTGAATCTTCTCATCCACAAACAAGCATACTTCTCTATGAAAGTGTTTTTCAATATCCCACAATAACATTTGATGTATTTCCACATAAAAGTCTGCACATAATTTGTTATGCTTATTCCTGGTTATTTTATAGTGTTTTGTTATTGCAAATGGGTTTTTTCTATTGTATAGGTTGGTGCAAAAGTTACTGCAGTTTTTGCCATTACTTTTAATGGCAACGATTGTCAATTCTTACTAAGTTGGTCTCTGAATTAATGCAACTTCAATATTATCTAATTTGTGATTACTTATATATAGGAATTTCACTATTTCTATGATGACCTTGTGGCCAGCAACCTTTTTTTTTAATAAAAATTTTATTTATTTATTTATTTTTATTGTGAAATGTATCATACATAAAAAGAGCATGCATAAGATATATGTACAACCTAAACAAGACTAATAACATGAACACTCATTCACCCACTACTTAGCTCAAGAGGTACAATATTGTCAGTCCTTTTTAAACTTTCTGTGCTTCTCTAATCCCTTCTTTCTCCTTTCTGTCAAAGGTAATACTAGCCTGAACTTTGGGTGAATCTTTTTCTTGCCTTTTTTCATAGTTTTAACACATACGTATATCCCTAAACAATGTATTATTTTTGAACCTTAAATAAATGCAACTCTACTGTATACATTCTTCTGTGAGTCTTTTTTTTCCATTCAGCATTACACTGGTATCATTCATATTAATGTGTATAGCCACAGTTTATTTTCATTGCTATAGAATATTCCATTTTATGAATATACTATGCTGTTTTCCTCTGACAGTCATGCTCTGAACATCCTCGTGCATGTCTCATGGTAAAATCTACGGAGAATCCCTTGTCATAAATCATATGCATGCTCAGTGTTTCTGGGTAATCTCATTTTGTAAGTGCTTATATTTTAAGTGCTTATAACAATTTATCCTCTATCAGTAGTTTATTATTTTTTAATTTTTATTTTTAGAAACAGGGTCTCACTGTGTCACTCAGGCTGGAGTGCAGCTGGCGTGATCATAGCTCACTGCAGCCTAGACCTCCAGGGCTCAAGCAGTCCTCCCACATCAGCCTCTTGATAGCAGGGATTACAGATGCATAACACCACACCTGGCTAATTTTTAAAATTTCTTGTAGAGACGGGGATCTCACTATGTTTCCTAGGCTGGTCTCAGGCAATTCTCCCACTCCTGGACTCAGGCAGTCATCCTACTTTGGCCTCCCAAAGTGCTGGGTTTATAGGTGTGAGCCACAACGCCCAGCCGAATTTATTGGAGTCTCCATTGCTACATTGTTTCTAGGTAACAGTTTGGGATTCTAGTTTCTGATAAGATACCATGATGGCTTTAAATTCCCTTTTTGTTTCTGATACCTTGAGTTATCTTTTTTTATTTTTCAGCCTGACTAGATATTTAATTTTTTTTTTATTTTTGAAATACGATCTCACTCTGTCATCCAGGATGGAGCTCAGTGGCAGGAATACAGTTCACTGCAGCCTTGAACTCCTGGGCTCAAGTGATTCTCCTGTCTCAGCCTCCTGAGTAGCTGTGTGACCACAGGTGTACACCACCACACCAGTTAATTTTTAAATTTTTTGTAGACACAAGGTCTTGCCATGTTGCCTAGCCTGGTCTTAAAGTCCTGGGCCCAAACAATCCTCCTGCCTTGGCCTCACAAAGCGCTGAGATGCACCCAGTCCAAATTTCCGTTTTTTTCTGCTGATATTTTATCATATTTTAACTAGGGTTTCTATGGGTTTATTGTGGTTGAAAGTATGCTTTCCATAGCTCCTTGGTTGATATCCTTAACTGGAAGTCTTGTCCTTTCCCCCTAACTGCACAATTTTAGATATGCTTCTTATGGTCTCTGAAAATCCATGTTAATAATGAAGAAAAGAAATAACAACACCTGTATGACATGAAATCAACCTAAAGAAGTTGGAGGTTTCCATTAGTTCAGTTCTTTCAGGTATACAGTGACCATCTCTGAGTACACATTGGGCTGCATGTACTTGGGTCTGCTGGCCCATTCATCTCAATTAATGCCTAAGTCCTTGCCAATTTCACATTGTCCTCACGCACCAAACTTTTTTTTTTTTTTTTGTAGAGACAAGGTCCCAGTATGTTTCCTAGGCTGGTCTCGAACTCCTGGGCTCAAGCAATCCTGCCACCCTGCGCCCCACCCTCGCAGTAAACTTTTGATTCCCCCTATTCTGTACTCTTTTAACTGTGGTGCAGATTTGAAACAGGCCGTTGTCTTTTTGTTTTTTACATTGTTCTGAAGTTTCTTTGTTTAAGAAGTTTATTGAGGTATACTTTACATATGTAAAATTTGGCTTATGTAAATGTACAATTTGTTGATTTATAGTAAATTTATTAATTGGTGCAAACATCACTACAATCCAATCTTATAACAATTTCTTCATCCCAAAAAGTTCCACAGTACTCATTTTCAGTCCACTATCACACAAACCTCCAGCCTCAAGCAACCACTCTTCTTTCTGTATTCATAGTTGTACCTTTCCTAGAAATTTCATATAAATAGAATCATAAAATATGTACTCTTTTGTATCTGGCTTCTATTATTACTTAGTATAATGTTTTTGAAGTTCATCCATGTTGTTATATATATAAATAGTTCATTTAGTTTATTCCCTTTTATTGCTTAGTAGAACACTGCTGCATAGATATACCATATTTTGTTTATTCAATCACCAGTTAATGGACACTTAGGTTGTTTCCAGTTTTAAGCTCTTATGGATAATGTTGCTATGAACATTCACATACAAGTCTTTGTGTGGGCATATGTTTTCATTTCTCTTGGTTATATACCCAGGAATGGAATTGCTGGGTTATATGGTAATCACACATACAACTTTTTTTTTTTTTTTGAGACGGAGTCTCGCTCTGTCACCCAGGCTGGAGTGCAGTGGCGCAATCTCGGCTCACTGCAAGCTCTGCCTCTCGGGTTCATGCCATTCTCCTGCCTCAGCCTCCCTGGTAGCTGGGACTACAGGCGCCCGCTACCACGCCTGGCTAATTTTTTTTTTGTACTTTTAGTAGAGACGGGGTTTCACTGTGTTAGCCAGATGGTCTTGATCTCCTGACCTCGTGATCCACCTGCCTTGGCCTCCCAAAGTGCTGGGATTACAGGCGTGAGCCACCACGCCCAGCTTAAAGTTGAAACAACTTTTTAAGAAGCTATCAAACTCCTTTCCAAAGTAGTTGTACCACATTATATTCCCATCAACTATTTTGAGAGTATGAGTGTCTCCGTATCCTTGCCAATGCTTTGTGTTACCAATCTTTTTGATCATAACCGTTCTAGTGGGCATGAAATGATACATCATTGTGGTTTTAATTTGCATCTCAATTTCTATTTCCCCAATGACTAATGTTAGTCATCTTTTCACATACTCATTAGATATCTGTATATTATCTTTGGTGAAATGTCTTTTAAAATATTCATTTCAATTTTTATTGGATTATTGCTTATTACTGAGATGTAAAAGTTCATTTAAATACAGACAAATCTCATTTTATTCTGCTTCCCTTTAGAAGACTTCACAGATGTTGCATTTTTTTACAAATGAAGATTTGTGGCAACACTGAGTAAGGCAAGTCTATTGGTGCCATTTTTCCAATAGCATGTGCTCATTTTGTGTTTCTGTGTTACATTTTGGTAATTCTCACAATATTTCAGACTTTTTTTTTTCTTTGAGACAGAGTGTTGCTCTGTCACCCAGGCTGGAGTGCAATGGTGCAATCTCAGGGCTCACTGCAACCTCCACCTCCCGGGTCCAAGCAATTCTCCTGCCTCAGCCTCCCGAGTAGGTGGGATTATAGGCACGCACCACCATGCCTGGCTAATTTTTTTGTATTTTTAGTAGAGACGGGGTTTCACCATGTTGCCCTGGCTGGTCTCGAACTCCTGACCTCGGGTGATCGACCTGCCTTGGCCTCCCAAAGTGCTGGGATTACAGGCATGAACCACTGTGCCCGGCCAGACTTTTTCATTAGTATTGTATGTGTTATGGTGATCTGTGATCAGCAGTCTTCGATGTTACAACCGTGCCCATATAAAACAGTGAACTTAAATTATAAATGTTATATGTGTTCTAACTGCTCCACTGACTAGCCATTCCCCTGACTCGCTTCCTCTGCTCAGGCCTCCCTATTCCCTGAGACACAACAATATTAAAATTAGGCCAATTAACAACTCTACAATGACCTGTACATGTTCAAGTGAAAGGAAGAGTAACATACGTCTCACTTTAAATTAAAAGCTAGAAATGATTACGCTTAGTGGGAAAGGAGTGTCAAAAGCCAAGATAGACTGAAAGCTAGACCTCTTGCACCAAACAGCCATGTTGTGAATGTAAAGGAAAAGTTCTTGAAGGAAATTAAAAGTGCTACTCCACTGAACACAGGAATAATAAGAAAGTGAAACAGCCTTATTGCTGATATGGAGAAAGTTTGAGTGGTCCAGATAGGAGATCAAACCAGCCACACCATTCCTTTAAGCCAAAGCCAAATCCAGAGCAAAGCCCTAACTCTCTTTCATTCTATGAGGGCTAAGAGAGGTGAGAAAGGTTCAGAAGCTAGCAGAGGTTGGTTCATTTGGTTTAAAGAAAGAAGTTGCCTCTCTAACATAAAAGTACAAGGTGCTGATGCAGAAGCTGCGGCAAGTTATCCAGAAGATCTAGCTAAGGTCGTTAATGAAGGTGGCTACACTAAACATCAAATTTTCAATGTGGGCAAAACAGCCTTCTGTTGGAAGAAGATGCCATGTTGGAAGAAGATGCCTTCTAGGACCTTTATAGCTGAAGAGGAGAAGCCAATGCTTGCCTTCAAAACTTCAAAAGCCAGGCATCTCTTGTTAGGTAGGGGCCAATGCAGCCGGTGACTTTAAGGTAAAGCCAATTCTCATCTACCATTCAGAAAATCCAAGGGCCCTTAAGAATTATGCTAAATCTACTCTACCTGTGTTCTATAAATGGAACAACAAAGCCTGGATGACAACACATCTGTTCATAGTGTGGTTTATAAAATATTTTAAGCCCATTGTTGATACCTATTGCTCAGAAAAAAAGATTTCTTTCAATATATTGCATCTCATGGACAATGCACTTGGTCATGCAAGAGCTCTGATGGAGATGTACAAAGAGATTCGTGTTGTCTTCGTGCCTGCTAACACAACATGATTCTGCAGGTCATACATTAGGGATAAATTTTGACTTTCAAGTGTTATAATTTAAGAACTACATTTTGTAAGGCTATAGCTGCCATAGATAGTGATTCTTCTGATGGATCTGGGGCAAAATAAATAAAAAACCTTCTGGAAAAAATTTACCATTCTCCATGGCATTAAGAACATTTGCAACTCATGGCAGAAGATCAAAATATCTACATTAATGGGAGTTTAAAAGAAGTTGATTCCAACCCTTATGGATGACTTTGAGGCATTCAATACTTTAGTGGAGGAAGCAATTTCAGATGTTGTAGAAATAACAAGAAAACTAGAATTAGAAGTGAAGCCTGAAGATGTGACTGAATTCCTGCCATCTCATGATAAAATTTGAAAGGATAAGGAGTTGCTTCTTACGGAGGAGCAAAGAAAGTTGTTTCTTGAGATGGACTCTACTCCGGTAAAGATGCTGTGAACATTGTTGAAACAATGACAAAGGATTTAAATATAACATAAACTTAGTTGATAAAGCAGTGGTGGAGTTTGAGAAGATTGGTTCCAATTTTGAAAAAAGTTCTACTGTGGGCAAAATACTATTAAACAGCATTGCAGGCTACAGAGAAATCTTTCATGAAAGGAAGGATCGATCTATGTGGTAAACTTCACTGTTGTCTTATTTTAATAAATTTCCATAGCCAATCCAACCTTCAGCAATCACCACCCTGATTCCCTGATTAGCAGGCCATCAACATCAAGGCAAGACCCTCTTCCTGCAAAAAGATTTCACCTTGCTAAAGGCTGAGATGATTCTTAGCATTTTTAGCAATAAAGTATTTTTAAATTAAGGTATGCATATTGTTTTTTTTTTTTTTTTTTTGAGACAGAGTCTCTCTCTGTCGCCCAGGCTGGAGTGCAGTGGTGTGATCTCGGCTCACTGCAAGCTCCGCCTCCCAGGTTCACGCCATTCTCCTGCCTCAGCCTCCCGAGTAGCTGGGACTACAGACGCCCGCCACCACGCCCGGCTAATTTTTTGTATTTTTAGTAGAGACGGGGTTTCACCGTGTTAGCCAGGATGGTCTCGATCTCCTGACCTCGTGATCCACCTGCCTCGGCCTCCCAAAGTGCTGGGATTACAGGTGTGAGCCACCGCCCCCGGCCGCATATTGGTTTTTTTTAGACACAATGCTATCGCACAATTACTGGACTGCAATATACCATACGTATAACTTTCATACGCACTGGGAAACCAAAAAATTTGTGGGATTAACCTTTTGTGATATTCCTATATTGTGGTAGTCTGAAACTGAACTGAACTTGCAATATTTCTGAGGTATGCCTATATTCTGGATATAAGCTACTTTTGAGACATGTGATTTGACAATTTTTTCTTCAAGCTTGTGGCTTTATTTTGAAAATAACATTAAAAAAAGTCTGCAAGTACTGTGGCTTTATTTTTATTTGAAAGGCAAAAGTTTTAAATTTTGATGAAGTTCAATTTATCATTTTTTGACAATGTTATGAAGCACAGCTTTGGTGTCATAACTAAGAAATCTTTGTCAAAGATCACAAATATTTTGTCTTATAAGTTTTATGGTTTTAACTCCTACATTTAAGTCTATGATCCATTTTGATTTAATTCTTGTATATTATGTGAGGCAAGGATTTAAGTTCTTCATCTTTTTATTGGTATATGGATACCCAATTGTTCTAGTAATATTTGTTGAAAGGTTACTCTTTCTCCATTGTATTGCTTTGACACCTTAGTTGAAAATCAATTGATCACAAATTTTGGGTCTATTTCTGGACTTTCTGTTTTTAAAAAATTGATCTATATGTTCATCATCATGTCATCTGATATACAGTTTAAAAATCTGTCTCTGCCTGGCTTATTTCATTTAACATAATGCTCTCCAGTACAATCCATGTTGTTGCAAATGACTGGGTCTCATTTTTTTATGGCTGAATAGTACTCCATTGTGTACATTTTCTTTCTTTCTTTCTTCTTTTTTTTTTTTTTTTTTTTTTTTGAGATGGAGTCTCTCTCTGTTGCCCAGGCTGGAGTGCAAGTGGCGTGATCTCGGCTCACTGCAAGCTCCACCTTCCGGGTTTACACCGTTCTCCTGCGTCAGCCTCCTGAGCAGGTGGGATTACAGGCCCCCACCACCACGCCTGGCTAATTTTTTGTATTTTTAGTAGAGACGGGGTTTCACCATGTTAGCCAGGATGATCTCGATCTCCTGACCTCGTGATCCGTCGCCTTAACCTCCCGAAGTGCTGGAATTACAGGCGTGAGCCACCACGCCTGGCCTGTACATTTTCTTTATTCATTCATCTGTTGATGGACATTTAGGTTGTTTCCAAATTTTAGCTATTGTAAACAGTGCTGCAGCAAACATAGGAATGCAGCTAGATCATGTGCCCCATAAAGATATACACCTACTATGTACCCACAAGAACTAAAAAAAAAAAAAATTTTTTTTAAACCTATCATTTCCCGTTAAGAACTGTCTTAACTACATCCCGTACACTTTGATATGCTGTTTTGACAAAGGTACCAAGAACATACACTGGGGAAGTCGGTCTCTTCAATAACTGGTGCTGGGAAAACTGGATATCCATATGCAAAAGAAGGAAATGAGACCCTAGCTCTCACCATATAAAAAATTAAATAAAAACGGATTAGAAACTTAAATCTAAGACTTCAAACTATGAAACTGCTACAAGAAAACATTAGAGAAAACCTTCAGGACATTGGTTTGGGCAAAAATGTCTTGAGCTGTGTTTTTAGTTTTATTCATTTCAACATGTTTTCTAATTTCCCTTGTGATTACTTCTTTGATTCATGTGTTATTTGAAGTGTATTTTAAAATCCCAAGTATTTGGTATTTTCCAGGTTTGTTTTCTGTGGTTGATTTATAATTTAATTCTGTTGTGGTCATAAAACATACTTTGTATGTCTTTAATTTATTGAGAGATGTTTTGATCTAGTCTAGGGTCTATCTTGAAGAATGTTTCATGTGTGCTTATAAAGAATGTGAATCCCTCTGTTTTTAGGTGAATAAATAAAGCACATAAATATAAAACACACACACACATAACATGTATATGTTAAGTTAGTTGATATTGTTAAAATCTATATCTTTGCTGATTTTCTTTCTAGTTATTTTATCAATTACTGAGAGACATATTGAAATACCCAACAAGAATTTTTGAATTTTCTATTTCTGCTTTCAGTTTTGTCAGTTTTGTAAAATGTATTTTAGAATTCTTTTTAAAGCTGCATTTACATTTTCAATTCTTGTATGCTCCTGATGTATTGAGTCTTTTATCATTATTAAATGTCTGTTTTCATTTCAAGTAATAATTCTTTTCCCAAAGTCTATTTTCTTTTATATTTATTTAGCCACTCCAGATCTCTTATGGTTACTGTTTGCGTGGTTTATGTTTTCCCATCCTTTTACTTTCAATGTTTTTTCTGTCTTTGAATCTAAAGTAGGTCTCTTATAGACAGCATATACTTGGAACTTGCTTTTTTATCCAATCTGACAATTTTTGTCTGTTATTTGAAGTGTTTAGTCCATTCTCATGTAATATAATTACTAATATTGTTAAATTTATGTCTTCCATTTTGCTTTTTTGTTTCTAAATATCTCATGTCTCTTGTTCTTCAGTCTCTCTTTTACTGATGTTTTTGTGTTAAACAAATATTATTATACCATATTAACATCTGTATTAATTTTTAGGCTACATTGTTTTCAGTTATTTTCCTGCTGATGACTCTAGGAATTAAAATATGCATCCTTAACTGAACAGTCTACTTCAGGTTAATATTGACTTCAATCTAGTAAAATAGAGTACTTTGCTCCAATGTATGTACTCTTTTTCCCCTTCCTTTGTGCTGTTATTATCACATATATTATATGTATATATGCTATATGCCCAATAATGCAGTGTTATAGTTATTGCTTTAATTACACGTTTTAAAATAATTATGTTTTTTAAATAATAAAAAGAAATATGTATATGTATATATGTGTGTGTACAGTTGTGTGTATACACACACACACAGGGTCTTTTTTATGTACCTTCATATTTATTATTTCCAGTGTTCATTCCTTTCTGGGGATCTGAGTTAACATCTCATGTCATTTCCTTATAGCCTGAACAACCACAATTTCATTTAATATTTCTTCAAGAACTTTGCTAGCAACAAATTCTTTTCATGTCTGTTTATCTGGGAATGTGTTTAACTTCATTTTTAAAAGTATAGTTTTGATGGATAGCGAATTCACAGTTGAGAGTTCATTTCTTTCAGCACTTTGAATGTGTAATTCCACTGCCTTCTTTCTTCTATTGTTTCTGATATAAATCCACCTGCTAATTTTATTGTTTCCTCCTGTGATGATTTTTTTTTCTTGCTGGTTTCAAGATGATCTCTTTGTCTTTCAGCAGTTTAAGTATGATGTGTCTAAGTGTGGATCTCTGTGTTCTCCTACTTGATCTGTCGAACCCCTTTTACCTTTAGATTACTATTTTTCAGCAAATTTGGGATTTTTGACGTTATCTTTTTCAAAAATTTTTTGCCCCATTCTCTCTCCCTCATCCTTCTGAAATTTCCATTACATTGGTATATTTGTCATGTTCCCCAGGTTTCTGAGACTCCGTTAATTTTTCTCAAGCATTTTTCTTTCTGTTCTTTGTATTATTTTCTATTAATTTTTTCAAGCTTACTGGTTCTTCTGCCATCTAAAATCTGATGTTAAGCCCATCAAGGAAAATTTCTACTTCAGTTATTGTACTGTTCAGCTCTAGATTTGTATTCGGTTTTCATAGCTTCTATTTCTTTTTTGAGATTTCTTATTTATTGAATCAGTGTCATTATATATTCCTTTAATTCTTTGATAATTTAATATTTTGAACACATTTGTAATATATAATAGCAGATATTAAATCTTTGCTTGCTAAATCCATAATGTGGTCTACACAGAATCATTTCTTTGACTGCTTTTTAATTTTCCAGAATATGGACCACATTTTTCTGTTTCTATGCATGTCTCATAATTTTTGGTTTACAACTAAACATTTCTTTACGTAATAGATTGTGGTGACTCTAGATTCTGTTTTATTTTTCTGAGAGTTGTTGTTTTTTAGTAACTTGCCTGGACTTAAACTATGGAATCTGTCTCTTTGGTGATATATGTCCACTGTTCTCAAATTTTTATTCTTATTTTTAGCCTGGCTTCTCAGAAGTCATTCCTATGTCTGCATAGCTTAGTGGCAAGCCAACGATTTAGACAGAGGTTGTACTGAAACATCCCAAGCCTGTAAGACTTCCACTTTTTGCTGATTTGTGTGTAGGTGAGGGAATACATTCAGATTCGCAGCTAATTCTCATGTCTCTCTTGGCTTTTGCTTTTTGCTGAGCTCGCTCAGGTTTCCTCTGTGCATGTGTGTAATTTCCATGATATCCAGATAGCAGAGAGCTTATCTCAGCCCTTCTATAGCTCTGTCATTTCCAGAATCTCCCTGTTGAAGTTTTTGGCTTGTTTGTTACTCACTCCAAACAGGACTGCAACCTCAGGCTAGGAAAGCTGTGGTTCTCCTCATTCGTTTCCCATAAAATTTGTTACTTTTAGCTGATTAAAGCATGTGTTATGGCCTCCAATACCTGCCATCTAGTAGCAAAGCTGTTAGCTTTCATGGCTAGCTTCAAACTGGCAAAAATAAGTTCTTACCGATGGAGCTGGGAGCAAAGTATGTGAACAGCCCCAGGAGTGAAAGCCACAGACTCCCGCTGTTCTAAACTGTAGCTCAGAAAATTTCTCAAGAATAAATATTGCTCAATTTGTTTTCTATCTTTGGCTAATTCCAAAGCTCTAAAACTATTGTTTTTGACACTTTTGTCCAGGTGTCAAAAACACCTACTTGTTCTTTACTGAGAGGATTCACCGATTTCTTCATGACACCATAACCTGAAATCTTTCCCTTCTTTTGGTTTTAGTGGCACTCATAAGTTCCTCTTAGTCTCTCATGCCTTCTGGTGCCAGGAATATCAGGACTATCTGGATCTCATCTCCTGGCTTAACTGGAATCCATGATGCTCTTAGCCAGGCAACTTATTATTATTATTATTATTTTGAGACGGAGTCTTGCTCTGTCGCCCAGGCTGGAGTGCAATGGCGCAATCTCGGCTCACTGAAACCCCCGCCTCCCAGGTTCAAGCGATTCTCCTGCCTCAGCCTCCCGAGTAGCTGGGATTATAGGCACCCGACACTACGCCCGGCTAATTTTTGTATTTTTGCTAGAGACGGGGTTTCACCATGTTGGCCAGGCTGGTCTCAAACTCATGACCTCAGGTGATCTGCCTGCATGGGCCTCCCAAAGTGCTGGGAGTACAGGTGTGAGCCACTGTGCCCGGCCCTTAGCCAGGCAACTTATGCCCATGAACAGAACTTTCATCCATCTCTCCTCATCCTCATCATGGAGCCTGGAAGCTTAGTTACAACAGAGTGAAATTTCCCTGTGTGGAGTTATTTTTTTCACATGAAAAATTTTCTGCATGATAATGAGATTATTTATATAGCCAACGAATAAAAAATTTCATTTTACTGGAAGCAACCTAAAATTTGGATTTCATTCAAGACTGGAAATCTGGTAACTCTAGATATAAATGAGAGATAGACAAATAGTTTACTCAAAGTTCATGGAGGACAAAAAAAATTGGGGTGGAGTAATTTAAAAGAATTGTTTAAAAAAGAGTACAAATTAATGTGGGGACTTAATGCCCATGGTTATAAATCTCAATTCACAAGGCAATAGGTGTCCATAGTGTCTGGCAAGGTTATGGCATGGCTCCTAAGCACTCCAAGGGAATAATATTTACTATTGATATTAAGCAAATTAGGAACTGGGATCAGAAAAGTTGTTCTGAAAGTGTTAACTGTGGAATTGAATGGAGCTTCGAAGCTAATTGTAAATTTTTGTGTTATAGTGGCTTTTACCGAAGAGCTATTCTTATTTTACAGCATATTATTGGGTACCAAATGCATTTAAATACACCAAGAAACCAGAAAGTTTCCCTTCTTAATTTTCCCTGCCCACACCATCCTCAGAGACCTGATACTTTTGTGTAGGGCATCTAAAAACCCTATTCAGAGATCTATTTTTACCTTCAATTCACAACTAAGAGAAACTTTAGGTCTGATCAATTTACAGATTCCAAGGGCTAGGAAAGAATAAGGATTCCCTTTTTTGAGGGAGTCGGGACAGCATCCTGAACTAATAAGACAGTGGAGAATCCCACTCAATCCCCACAGTCCTGTGGATCCTACCAGGACACTATACTAAAGTCAGGAGCAGGGTTTGTCTGAGCTGGCTAGGGGTTGTAGGCCAGGCTAGAGATAATTAGGGTCCATTGTAGAATGCATGATGTGGAAGCATGGAGGGGAAGCATCCAAGCCTGGGAGGACAGCTATTTTTGAAAGGTTTCTTGAAGGCATTCTTTTAAAAAAGAGAAAAAAATCCAAAAACCTATGGGGGAACTATAAACCCTCATTAAAAATTATCTTGTCAAATTTTCAGATCAGTTTCAACCCTTTGAGATGGGTCACGTGGCTGGTGTTACTCATTCACAGGAGCTCAGGAAGTTTGTAATTCAAACAAGTATACATTTAATGCCTAGAATCTTTGAATCTTTTTAGCACTTTGCTAAATGTCATTAATACAACACAGTGGAAGTTCTCTTTGTCTTTTTGACATCAGCATTCAAAGGAAACTCTAAAATGTATTACAAATACAATATACCTCATTTTCTTGCTTCTTGAGATACCTATTTTCTCATTCTGAAGTTGATATACATTTTTTTCCTTTTCGTCCTTTTTTAATTTTTTATTTATTTATTTATTTTTTCTTTTTTTGAGACAAGGTCTCTCTGTATTGGCCAGGCTGGGATGCAGTGACACGTTCTTGGCTCACTACAACCTCCGCTCAAGTGATCCTCCCACCTCATCCTCCTGAGCAGCCGGGACTACAGGCATGTGCCACCACACCTGGCTAGTTTTTGTATTTTTAGTAGAGATGGGGTTTTGCCATGTTGCACAGGCTGGTCTCAAACTCCTGAGCTCAAACAGTCCACCCACCTCAGCCTCCCAAAGTCTTGGGATTACAGACGTGAGCCACCGTGCCCAGGCTGGTATACATTTTTCGATCAACCTATTCATTTAATGAGGTAGTATTCTTTATTTCTTTGAAAATATCTCATTAAATTGAGGGTGTATCTTACATTCTATGGGGTCTTTGAACAGTAGAGATAGTGAAACAATTAAGATCATGAACTCTGATCAGAACTGTTTGAATTCTTTCTCTGTAAACTACTGGTTCTGTGACTTTGGCCCAGATACTTTACTTTGCTAAGCCTCAGCTTTCTCATTTGCACAAATGGGGTAATAAAACCTACTTTTTAGGGTTTTGAGAATTAAATGAGATAATGTACATCAGATATAAGTGAATGCTCAGTTAATATAAACTATTATCATGATATACTCATTTTTTCTTCCTCTTTTAGCCCTGGATAACAAGTCTTATTAGGCTTATTCCCCGGAAATCAGGCTGAGGAAAAATTTATCAAACTGTTATTACATCTGGAAGGTCTTTTATGTACTCAGCACCATAATAGCTGCTTTGATAAAAGTTACAGAATCATGATATGAACTTTGCCCTTTGGGAGCTTATCACCCAGTTGAGGACAAAAATACACTCAAAGAAATGATCAAAAAAAATTTTTTTTTTTTTTTTGAGACAGAGTCTCACTCTGTCCGCCAGCTTGGAGTGCAGTGGCGCGATCTCGGCTCACTGCAAGCTCCGCCTCCCGGGTTCACGCCATTCTCCTGCCGCACCCTCCGAGTAGCTGGGATTACAGGTGCTTGCCACCACGCCTGGCTAATTTTTGTATTTTTAGTAGAGATGGGGTTTCACCATGTTGGCCAGGCTAGTCTCAAACTCCTGACCTCAGGTGATCCACCCGCATTGGCCTCCCAAAATGCTGGGATTACAGGCATGAGCCACTGCACCCGGCCTAGAATATGTTTTTTTTTTTTTTTAATAAATGTTATTACATAAACTTGTATCTTATTTTGCAAATCAGGATAAAAGTGACTTAGCACTCCTTGAAAGAAAGGACTTTGGTTCATAGGAATAACATAGATTCTAAAGTCAGACCAGGGTTCAAATCCTGATTCTCCCATTTACTAGCTATGTAACTTTGAGGAAGTTACAGAACTTCCCTGACCTTCTATTCTCTTGTTGGGAAAATGGGGGTTACAATATCTATGTTATAAGGTTGCTATAGTAAGTTCATGACCTCTAGCTGGTACTTAATATGTAGTAGCAATTATTTGATACAGATTTGTTTTTTCCATAGCACAGCACCTAAATCAGCAATCTGTACAAAAACATGTAATCAGTAAATGTTTAGTGAGATGAAAAAAACAGCATTTGTTTTCTATTTTATTCTTCAGGCTGTTTTATTGACTGCTATAATATATGGCCTAACAGTGATCATCCAGGTGAAGTAAATTGGTGGACAATTTGTGAGCTGTCATATTTTCAAAACCTATCTATGATCTGGAAAAGATTCATGAATTCAAATTAACTGAAAGGTCATTGTCTTCCCTATCTCACTGATGAATATTCTAGCAGTCAATTCTAGCAGGAAATGGTGTAAATTTCCTCCATGATCTTTACTGTGCTGTATGTGTGTTATCTTATGCCAAATATTCCACACAGGCAAATATATTGCTTTCCATATTAAATGTTCTTGAGAAAAACAGCAAATTGCAAAGTTAATTAGTGAGTCATCCCATTAAGCAGATCACTTTATGGTTACTCTGTCAGGGAAACATTTGATGAATCAGAAAGAGCCTCCCTGTGAACTAAAAGTATCCTAAGCTTAACCTTGCACTAAGAAGAGCTAGGAGGGCTTTCTTAACACATTTCACAAACACGTGCGAGCTCCCACTGTGTGCAAGGAATTGTAGTGGGGCTATGGAGTTTAAAAGATATATAAGGCCGGGCGCGGTGGCTCATGCCTGTAATCCCAGCACTTTGGGAGGCCGAGGTGGGCAGATCACGAGGTCAGGAGTTCACGACCAGCCTGACCAACATGGTGAAACCCCATCTCTACTACAAATACAAAAAATAAAATAAATAGATAAAAGATATATAAGAGCTATTCGCCACCTTCAAAGGGTTTTGTACCAAAGAAGGACCCAAAAAATAACTATAATAAGGCAAAATATTAGGTGGCTAAAGGCAGCCTGCTATGGTTTGGATCTGCTTTGTGCTCATCAAAACTCATGTTGAAATGTGATCCCCAGCATGGTAGTGTTGGAAGATGGGGCCTCGTGGGTGGTGTTTGAATCATGGAACAAATCCTTCATGAATGGCTTGGTGCCTTTCTCAAGGTAGTGAATGAGTTCTTGCTCTGGTGAGACTGGATTAGTTCTTGTGGGAATGAATTAGTTCCCACCAGAGTGGGTTGTTACAAAGCCAGGATGCCACTTGGGTTCTCACTCTTCACATATCGACACTTTCCCTTTGGCCCTCTTTTTTTTTTTTTTTTTCATTATACTTTAAGTTAACCAAACACTGCATGTTCTCACTCATAGGTGGGAATTGAACAATGAGAACACATGGGCACAGGAAGGGGAACATCACACACCGGGGCCTGTTGTGGGGTGGGGGGAGGGGGGAGGGATAGCATTAGGAGATATTCCTAATGTTAAATGACGAGTTAATGGGTGGCCCTCTCTTACATGTTTTGACCTAGCATGTGGCCCTTAGTAGAAGCTGAACAGATGCCTGTGCCATACTTCTGAGACTTCCCAGCCTGAAAAACTGTGAGCTAAATAAACCTCTTTTCTTTATAAATTAATCAGTCTTGGATATTCTGTTATAGCAACACAAAATGAACTAAGAGAGGTACAACCTGCTTTGGGAATATGAATGCTGGAGAGATTAATGTCTGTTGGAGAGACTATGAAAACTCCAGGAGGAAATGCAACCTAGCTTTAATTCCTGATATAGACTGAGACCTCCTTAAGCTCTGTTGGCTACTGAAGGTAGTAAATCTTATCTAAACCTTATATCTGCCTTAGGTAGAATTATTGATACTTTGGTGACTTTGCAAACAAAGCTGATCTTCACCTCTGACATAACTTCAGCAAATAATGACTTTTTCTTAAGCTTCCTCTTTACCTCCCTTCTACAGGTTGACACTCTTGAGGAGAACAATCTTAAATATACCAGCCTACTTAGTTCCTGATTAAAGTACAATTGTGGTATGTGTATCTTGTAATTTTTAAGGGTACCGTGGAATGATTTGGCTCTCTATTCCTGACAACCTATTTTGCTTCATAAAATATCAAATGTATCAATAAAACAAATTTCAAAAAGAAAAAAATACATGTTGCTTTAAAATATGAATATTTACGAAATATGTAAAACCAAGCACTTATAAATGCTGCATTTTAAATGCTCCTTTGGAGGATTTTTCTGGAAGATAGGTAAGTGAAGCCTTCTTAAAATAAATGTTTAATGAAGTTTGGAATGAAGACCCCTTCTTCTTTGTTTCCTAGTAAATCTCCCTCTAGTAAGCATAGGCATTCATAATTAGGGTCATCTGTCTTGAATTTTTTTCTCTGCTGATTTGTTGTGGATAAAAGCTTCTAAAAACCTCTGAAAGGCAAATGTTAGTGGGAGGCAGTTTCCATGGTGACTTCAGGGTTTGTATTGTTTTTAGACATCATAAATATGGGGGCTGTTTTTGCTTGTTACTGTGCAGATCTTACTCATGGTAAGAAAGGTCATAGGGTAGAAGGTGAGAACAGTGCACCCAGCCCAGAACTGAGTGTCCAGTGGTGTTCATTTAGAATCTTTGTATCTCTCATGTCTATGTGTCTAACTGTATCATTTGATGCTGAATCTAATCTTGAATGGAAATGCAACTCAGATACCCCAGTCAAGCCTACCAGGGAGATATGCAGGCAGCATACACAAATGGAGTTGGAGGAAGGTTTGTCATCACAAGTGAATAAAAGTTGATGGTTACCTTAATAAAACAGGAAATATGTCACTTGTTTTCTGGACAAACTCATTCTCTCTCTAAGCAAAACTATTTCTATGCCATGTAAAAGTAGGGAGAAGCAGCTATTGCTTCCTTCAAAGTCAAATTTAGATTCATTTCCCTTTACTATCATAACATACATACTTATAAAATGTTAATATTAAGAGAATGAGAGACTGCATGTTATACAATATCTGCAATAACTTCACTTAAATTATGACAAAGACTTCCAGATAATACACCCTTATAGAGTTTCAATCTCTATTTTTTTTTCCTTCAAATGTCACCTGGCAACTTGTAAAGAATTTAACCCTGCCCAAAGTAATGTCTGGCCTTTGCCCTTGACTCCTGGGACTCTCTCAGGTCCTGGAATACCCTACCTGACAAAAGTGTCTTTGTTTGTCTTGGGGTTGTGGGCCACATTAGATAGTTTAATAATGTAATTTATGGTGGGGGCTTTGCATCATGCAGTATCACAGGAGCTGGACCTCTAGTGGAGCTGGAGACTGAAATCAGCCGCAAGAGTAGACAGACAGGTCTGTATGACTGAGCCCCAGTAAAAACTCTGGACATCAAGGCTCAGGCAAGCTCCCCTGCTTGGCGATGTTCTGTGTGTATTGCCACACATTGTTGTCAGGAAAGTTAGCACTATCTACAACTCCACTGGGAAGGGACAACTGGAAGCTCCACATGTGGAATTTTCCTGGTGTCTGCCCCATGCATCTCTTCCCTTGGTTGATTTTAATCTGTATTCTTTCACTGTAATTAACCATGAGTATAACTACTTTCAGTGAGTTCTGTGAGTCCTGTTAGCTAATTATCAACCTGAGGGTAGTCTTGGGGGACCCATGAACTTGCAATTGGTATCAGAAGTGAGTGTGGTTTTGGGGACTGTTCCCTAATTTTGCCCAACTTTAGCTAAACTAGAACACTAAAACATGGGGAAATTGGTGAATTCCTCTCCTGCTGTAGGTTGGGTTCCCCAGAAAACAGATTTTGAGACCCTGAGATTTGTGTGCAGGTGGTGTATTGGGGAATGCTCCAGGAAAAACCTCTGTGAGGAAGCAAGGGAAGCAGGATTGGACAGAGGGAGGGGTTGAACTAATACAGTCATAACAGGAGGTCTCAGCCAATCCCATGGGAAGCCCTGGAGCTGGGATGACCTTTTAGAGTTGTCATGAACTGAGGCAGATGGACTAGGCCTTTACATGAACCCTCACCATTCTCTCCACCACAAATCAGTGATTAGATATGGGTTACAACCAGGGAGTATATGTGATCTTTGGAGAGGCAGCAACCATTAGCCCAGGTAAAGGCCTGGGGAGGGACTCAACTGTGATCATCATCAGCCAACACTTGTAGCAGCTGGGAAAGTTAGTACCTCCAGCGTAAAGACAGGATCTGATCTTGCACCAGATTATCCACTACACCTTCCTTTTTACTTTTCTCTGGGTTCTACAGACTGACTGTTAGGGCCAGAGCCAACTTGACTGTCTCTCACTTTGTGAGATGAAGGTCATAAAACATGGTCTACATGCATCTCATTTGGAAAACCTCATAAAATTATGTGTCTCTACAAAATGAAATACTTGAGGAGAGACTGTTTCAATTCACCTCTCCACCCTTCCCTGGCAGAGGAAAGAGATGATGAAAATCTGTGGGAGCAAGGACAGAGAAAACGAAGTTAAAGTGATAAACACAAATTCCAGTGGAAGCATAATCACAAATGAATACAAGACATCACTGAAACTGTCACGTATGTTTGTGATGAAAATAGTTTAAAATTTTAGAAAAGTTCAAGTGCAGCAGATGCTGTCACTGCCCTACCCATATCCACTCTGCCCATGCTGGAGGTTACCCCCAGAAAGTTCCTTACATAGCTTCCTGTGTCTGCCTAAGTGTTTTCTGACCACTTTCACCATCACTTGAGGCAGTCCAGAAATACTACAGTGTTAATGCCTCAGGAATTAATGTGGGACAAAAATTGGGGGATACATACCCTAGCATCCTTGCCCCACAGAGGGGTATTTATGAAGTATATCCTAAGGGATGTCCTATACCGCCTACACTGTCCACTAGTCTGATTAGAGATGTGCTGTGAGTATAAAATACATGCTGTAGTTCAAAGGCTTAGTATGAAAAACAGAATGTAAATGATGTCATTGATATTTTATTTTATTTATTTATTTATTTTGAGATGGAGTCTCACTCTGTCGCCCAGGCTGGAGTGCAGTGGTGCAATCTCAGCTCACCGTAACCTCCGCCTCCTGGGTTCAAGCAATTCTCTGCCTTAGCCTCCCAAGTAGCTAGGATTACAGGTGCCCACCACCTTGCCCGGCTAATTTTTTGTAGTTTTAGTAGAGGCGGGGTTTCACCATCTTGGCCGGGCTGATCTTGAACTCCTGACCTCATGATCCACCCACCTCAGCCTCCCAAAGTTCTGGGATTACAGGTGTGAGCCACCACGCCAGGCCGTCATTGATATTTTAAATACTGATTAAAAATATTATTGAAATAATATTTTAGATATATTGCGATAAATAAAATACATTATTATCATTAATTCCATCTGTTCCTTTTTATTTTATTTATTTATTTATTTATGAGACAGAGTCTTGCTCTGTCACCCAGGCTGGAGTGCAATGGCACAATCTCGGCTCACTGCAACCTCTACCTCCTGGGTTCAAGCGATTCTCCTGCCTCAGCCTCCTGAGTAGCTAGGACTACAGGCATGCACCACCACACCTGGCTAATTTTTGTATTTTTAGTAGAGAAGCGGTTTCACCATATTGGCCAGGCTGGTCTCGAACTCCTGACCTCAGGTGATCCGCCCGCTTCGGCCTCCCAAAGTGCTGGGATTACAGGCGTGAGCCACCGTGCCCAGCCCTTTTTTAGTTTTAAAAATGTGGCCAGAAAATTTTTAACTAGAAAAATTTTAATTACATCTAAAAACGTAGCTTGCATTTTATTTCCATTGAACAGTACTTTTCTGAACAGTCTCAGAAAATCCTCAGAAAAATGAAAGACAGTTGCCGAGAGGAACCGAGAGCAACCAGCTCATTAGCAAATCCTTTGTTGGTTTCCTCTCTTCTCTGTCTCACTTCCTCTCTCCCTCATCATGCTTCCTGGGATCACTTGCCAAATAAACTGCCTATACCCAAACCCTTGATTCAGGGTCCGCTTTACATGGGAGGGTGGGAGTGAGGGGCAAAATAAAGACATCGAGTGAGCTACTATTTTATAACCTGAACCCAGAAGATCCTTGGTGTTACTAGAGTTAGGATCCCTTCTTCCTTCCTCCCATCAAAAACCTCTCTTGACTCCCTAATGTACATAAGCTCAAGTCCATACAACTTAGCATAATATATAATACCCTTTACCGTCTGCTCAAGATATCCCTCACTTTGGAACTCACAGTCTTGCTACACTGCACATCTTTCATCTCTCCTTGCTCTTATAAGTTCTTTCCTCCAAGCCTTAAATTTACTTTTCCTTTGTTTTTTCCTCTCCCTCTTCTGCAAAACTCTTATTATATTTTAAAGCCCAGCTCAAATGTTAACTACTATGTTAGATATTCCCCCAAAGTATCTAACCTCTTGGTATCTTACTTCTTGGTAATCCCACAATTCCCTCATCCATGTTTTAAAGCATAGTAAGCCAAATTATAACTACCAGCTTTTGTCTATCTCCTACATTCTACTTACTATGTGTTCCTAAGAGTAGTCCCTTTGTCCAGTAGCAAGCAGGGTCTCTGGCACAGAAAAGCTGCTAAATGAAATTTGGACTGAAGATTCTGATGGGCCTTATAACAGAACTTCTCAAAGGTTTCTGTAACTGAAGCTCTAACTGAAAGGGATGGTGGGATGTGGGGTATGGAATGCATAGAATGGGAGTATTTACTACAAGATAAACTCATGCTAATCTCAAAAATCTCTTATGAATTTCGGCCTCCCGAAGTGCTAGGATTACAGGCGTCAGCCACCGCGTCCAGCCAAATTTTGAATTTTGCCCTATAATCTATCTGTGTATTTTAGTATTAAAGACGTTTTAAATTGACACTAAGGAAACAAAACATGTGAATTCTTTTCTACTTGTCTCATTAGCTAATGGGCAGGCTGCTGCTGAGTTGAGTTTATTAATTCCAAACAAAATTGTGCTGAGCTCAAGTTAGCAAGAATTACCTGAAAGATTCAGTATGAGACAAACCCTTGCAATCCCTAGACAGACACAATATGTTGAAAGCCCAGATGTACATAAGTATGTGGATATAAATGGCAACAGCTTTGTTTCCCTCTGTTCCCCCTCCCCTCCCCCGCTCTCCTCTCCTTTCTTCTCTTTCCTTTTCTATTATTCTCTTTTCTTTTCTTCTTCACATAAGGGAAATTCTCCAGGAGAGATACCCCAAAAACCTACCAGAGAGAGAAGCTCCTTGAAACTTGGTTAGGTTGAATGTTCTTTTGAGTGTATTTGCTTGCTGATAGGACAGCAGTGTTTTATCTTTCAAAATTAATTTTGTTTCTTATGAAATAATCCATACTAAAGAACATATGTAACTTATATATAAGGTATAAAGGATAATTAATCACTCATACATTCAACACCTTTGTAGCCTCCCCTGTTTCTTCCCTAATCTTATGCATTTTCTCTTCTCTCCCTGTGAGAGGAGTGACTTTTTAAGTTTTTTAATTTATATATATATATATACATATATATACATATATATATACATATATATATATATGTATATATATATATATACATTTGTTCTTTGTTTTTGTTTTTGTTTGACACTGAGTCTTGCTCTGTCACCCAGGCTGGAGTACAATGGTGCAATCTTGGCTCACTGCAACCTCCGCTTCCCAGGTTCAAGTGATTCTCCTGCCTCAGCCTCCTGAGTAGCTGGGATTACAGGCGTGCACCATCACGCCTGGCTAATTTTGTATTTTTAGTAGAGATGGGGTTTCACCATGTTGGTCAGGCTGGTCTCGAACTCCTGACCTCAAGTGATTCACCTGCCTCAGCCTCCCAAAGTGCTAGGATTACAGGCGTGAGCCACTGCACCTGGCCTTATTTATATATGTTTGTAGGGATGGGGTCTCACTCTGTTGCCCAGGATGGAGTGCAGGACCAATCATAGCTCACTATAGCCTTAATCTCCTGGGCTCAAGTGATTCTCACACCTCAGCCTCCCAAGTAGCTGGGACTACAGGTGTGTGCCACCATGTAAAGTTTTTATTTTTATATTTATCAGTCCTGTGTTTTTTATTTCCCATTTTGGTTTTACTATATAGGTATGTGTCATTTTAAAATGTGCTTAATTTTATGTTTATATACATTTAGGGACAGATCCGATTTTGTGGGTCTTGAAGCTTACATAATTTGGGAAGCCTTCTTTAAGCAAAAGAATGTAAAATTAGTAATACAAAAGTAGATATGGGAATATATATTAATTTAGAGAAAATGCTCACAGTAATTATAATGCCACAGGACAAGAGGAAAAGTGTGATAGAAGAGATATCAGAGTCGAAAGAAATAGTGGTATTAATAGATTGTGGTTAATAATTTTTCCTCCATGGATCCTGCTTTTGGTGTTATATTTGAAAATTCATCATTAATCCCAAGGTAATGCAGATTTCTTACGTTTTTTTTCCTAAAAATTTCATAGCTTTACATTTCACATTTTACATTTTATAGCTTTACATTTTAGGGCCAGGCATGGTGGCTCACACCTGTAATCCCAGCACTTTGGGAGGCTGAGGTGGGAGGATCACTTGAGTCCAGGAGTTTGAGACCAGTCTGGGCAATATAGTGGGACCTCATCTCTGGAAAAAATAAGCAAAATTAGCTGGACATGGTGGCATGTGCCTGTGGTCCCAACTACTCAGGAGGCAGAAGTGGGAGAATTGCTTGAGCCCTGGAGGTCGAGGCTGCAGTGAACCAAGATCACACCACTGCAATCCAGCCTGAGCAACTGAGTGAGATCCCATCTCAAAAAAAAAAAAAAAAAAAACAACCCACCATTTTACATTTAGGTCTGTAATCCATTTTGAGTTAATTTTTTAATAAGTTGTAAGGTATGTGTCAAGGTTAATTTTTAAAATATGGATGTCCAGTTGTTCCCACACCATTTAGTGAAAAGACTATCCTTGAATTTCCTTGGCACTTTTGTCAAATATCAGTTCATTCTTTGTGTGGGTCTATTTCTAGGCTTTCTAATCTATTCAATTGATTTATTTGTCTATCCCTTTGCCAATACCAATCTGTCTTAATTTCTGCAAATCTATAGTAAGTCTTGAAATAAGGTAGTGTGAATCATCCAATTTTGCTCTTCTTTTCCAGAATGCTTTAGATATTCTAGTTCATTTGTCTTTCCATATAAATTTTAGAATCAGTTTGTTGATGTCTACAAAATAGTTTGCAGTGTGTTGGTTAGATTTACATTGACTTTAAGGATCAACTGAGTATAATTGACGTCTTAACAATATTGATTCTACCACCCCATGAACATGATATATCTCTTCACTAATTTCTATCTCCTTTGATTTCTTTCATTAGTTTTTTTGAGCTTTTTTCCGTCTGTTTTCTGGTTTTTAGTATATAGATCCTACACATATTTTATTAGATTTTATTTCTAAGTATTCCATTTTTTGGTTGCAATTGTAAATGTTATTATTTTTTAAACTCAAATTCCAATTGTTCATTGCTGATATTTAGAAATATGATTGACTTTTCTATATTGCCCTTATAATCCTGTCATTGTAAATATATTTATCAGTTCTAAAAGCTTTTTTTAGACTTTAAAATATTTTCTACATAGATAACCATGTCATTTTCAAATAGAGGCAGTTTTATTTCTTTCTTTCTGTATGCCTTTTCAAAATATTCTTATTTTATTGCACTGGTGAGGCCTTCTGGTATGTAGTTTAATAGGAGTAGTGAGAGAAGATGCCCTTGCCTTGTTCTCTAGATGCTAGTTTCTTGTTGCTTGTTTCTATCTTGGGGGAAAGCATATAGTTCCTCAATATTAAGTATAATGTCATCTGTAGGTATTCAATAGATGCCTTTTTATTAGGTTATGGAAGTTAACTTCCATTCCTAATTTGCCCAGAATTTTAAAAAATCATGAATAGATGCTGAATTTTGTCAAATACATTTTCCACATTCATTAGGATGATTATATGGTTTTTACATTTAGTTTGGTTAAATATGGTGGATTACATTGATTGATTGTTGAATGTTAAATCAGCCTTGAATTCCAAGAATAAACTCCACTTACTCATGATGTAATTTTTTTTTTTTTTTTTTTTGGAGATGGAGTCTTGCTCTGTCACCCAGGCTGGAGTGCAGTGGCACAATCTCGGCTCACTGCAACCTCCGCCTCCTGGGTCCAAGCGATTCTCCTGTCTCAGCCTCCGGAGAAGCTGGGATTACAGGCGCCCACCACCACGCTCAGCTAATTTTTGTATTTTTAGTAGAGATGGGGCTTCACCATATTGTCCTGGCTGGTCTCGAATTCCTGACCTCAGGTGATCCACCTGCCTCGGCCTCCCAAAGTGCTGGGATTACAGGCATGAGCCACCGCTCCCAGCCTCTTCTTTTTATATATTGCAGAAGTTGATTACTAATTGTTAGGGATTGTTGTATCTATATTTTTATTAGGGACATTGGTTCATAGTTTTCTTTTCTTGTAATATGTTTATCTTGTTTTGACATTAGGGTAATGCTGGCCCTATCAAGTGAATTGGAAAGTGTACCTTTCTCTTCTATTTTCGGGAGAGGTTTGTGTAGAATTGTTAATATTTCTTCCTTAAATAGTTGGTAGCATTTGCCAATGAAATCATCTGAGCCTGGTGATTCCTTTCTTGGAAGATTTTTAACTACAAAATTTCTTTAATAGATATAGGACCCTTCAGGTTATATATTTTTCTTCAATAATGTTTTATAGTTTACGGCTTTCAAGGAATTAATCAATTTCATCAAAGTTGTCTAATTTATTGGCATAGAGACATTCATAGTATTCTCTTATTATCTTTTTAATGTCTGTGTAGTCTCTAGTGAAATTCCCCACTGTCATTCCTGATATTGATAATTCGTGCCTTGTATTTTCTTGGTCAGTCTCACTTGAGGCTTATCGATTTCATTATTCTTTAAAGAACCAGATTTTAGTTTCATGATATTGCTTTTCTGTTTTCAATTTAACATATTTTATTATTTTTATTTTTTACTTAATTTTATAAATTTCCCTCTAAACATTGACAAAGCCTCTCTCCTTGACTAAACTTTAAGTGGGGTCCTCTGAGCCTTCTTCTCAGCTACACTATGACCTTTGAGCCTGCAAACTGTGTCTTTGCAGGAAACAGTTTAGCAAGCATTCTGCTAAGTTAGTTTAGTGAGAATCCCTTGAGATCTGATCAGTCTCAATATCTGGTCAAATTCCTCATCCTCCATCATGCCCCAGGTGATATATGATCACCCTGGCCTGCCTTCAGCAAGAATCCTGTTAGGTCAGTTTAGCAAGAATTGCCCTACTCCTAGTAACTTTTTGTCCTCCAACCCTCCATGCTGATCCTTGGCTATAAATTCCCACTTTTCCTTGTTGTATTCAGAACCAAGATCGGTTCTAAACCGAGATCTCTGTTTCCTTATTGCAGTCATTCCTGAATAAAATCTGCTTTTATTATGTTGGCGCAAAAGTAATTGTGGTTTTTGCCATTACTTTTAATACTACTTTACTGGCCAGCTCCTGTTCCCTTTAAGAGCACTGTTTTAGCTACATCCCACAGATTTATATGTTGTATCTTCATTTCTATCTAGTTCAAAATATTTTTTAATCTCCCATGAGTGTGTGGTTTAATTTTCAAATATTTGGGAATGTACCAGATATCTTCCTGTTAATGATTTCTAGTTTAATTCCATTATGGTCTGAGAACATACAATGTATGATTTATTTTATTTTCAATTTGTTGAAGCTGATTCTATAGCCCAGATATGGTTTTTCTTGGTGCATTTGAATAGAAAGTATATTTCGCTGTTTCAGTTGGCATGTTCTATACATGGCGATAAGGTCTAATTGTTTGATAGTATTGCTCAAATCTTCTGTAGCCTGGCTATCTCTTTCTTTCTCGGCTTGTCCTCTTCTTTAAAGCCAGATAGTTTGAATTTCTATCCCTGGGTCTGAGAGAGATTTGAAAGTTGGTATCAAGGACATGCAAGTTGCCTTCTTGACCTCAGAACAGGCCCACCTTGAAAGAGGTTCTGAGAAAACTACTGACTTTTGACTGCTTCTTGCATTATTAATCAATACCTCACATGCACTGGGTACACTGAAAATGTGCTGAATATGGTTGTTTGGTGAAAGTGTTCCTCTTAGGGTCAGTATTTGATAACTATAATCTGGTAAGAAACGTGAGTTTGTTACTTTATTATGTCTTAGTTTAAGAATATGGAAAAAATGCAAAATATCAAGATCTTTTTATAGGGTGGGGTGTAGTGCAGGCCATTTTGTTCCTTTTTTTTTTTACAAGTGCCCAACAAAGTTTGTTTCCAGATTTAGCCAGCAATAGATTCTTCAACATTATTGCCTAATAGTAATCTTCTGAGACTTTGGTTTTCCAACATTATGTTATCAGATGTAGTGCTTTTCTGTTAAACCCAAAAGACCACTGCTCTGGTTATCTTGAAAGGCATCACAGCAATAGCTTCTCAGTTAGCTCAGTGCATTTAAGTGTGTGTACCAGCACTAGGAAGAAATAGTCTCTTGTGCCTTAAAATCCAGGCAAATCTGAAAATGTCTGTGGGGAATTGGATGAACATAGCATAGACATAATGGAAGGGATTTTCTTAGCTTTATTTTTAAAAACTGGTTTACCCTAACAGTCAGTCCAGGCTCTGGTAACTAATCAGCTTTTTCATCACCACTACCCAGATCCAAGCTTCTATTATCTCTCACTTGAATTCCTGTAGCTTTCTAACCTGTCTCCCGGTTTCACGCTTGCCCCCAAACCCCCTACAGCTTATTCTCCACACAGAAGCCAGGTGATTTGAAGTCATTCTTCTGCTCAAAACTTGCCAGTGGTTTCCCATCTCAGAGTAAAACCCAAAGATTTTATTATGATCCTCAAGGGCCTGCATGGTCTGATCCCCTGATAACTCTTTGACCTAATCTCCTACCACTGTCTCCCTCAAACTCTTCATTCCAGGTTCATTGGCATTTTTGCCATTCCTTGAACTCATCGCACACACTGTTACCTCATGACCTTTGCGCTTGTAATTCCCTCTGTTAAGAAAGTTCTTTTCTTAGATATCCACTTGTTTCATTCTTCATTTTCTTTAGAGAGGTGTTCAAAGGTTACTTTATTAAAAAGGCCTTTTTAAAAATGTTACTTTTAAGTTCTGGGATACATGTGCAGAACGTGCCGGTTTGTTACATAGGTATGCGTGTGCCATGGTAGTTTCCTGCACCTATCAACCCATCATCTAGGTTTTAAGCCCCACATGCATTAGGTATTTGTCCTAATGCTCTCGCTCTCCTTGCCCCCCAGCCCCCAACAGGCCCTGGTGTGTGATGTTCCCTTCCCTGTGTCCATATGTTCTCATTGTTCAACTCCCACTTGTGAGGGAGAACATGTGGTGTTTGGTTTTCGTTCTTGTGTCAGTTTGCTTCCAGCTTCAGATACTTCCAGCTTCATCCATGTCCCTGCAAAGGACATGAACTCATTCTTTTTTATGACTGCATAAAATGAGTTCATTCTTCTTTATGGCTGCGTTCTTTTTTATGGCTGCATAATATTCCATGATATATATGTGCCACATTTTCTTTATCCAGTGTATCATTGATGGGCATTTGGGTTGGTTCCAAGTCTTTGCTATTGTAAATAGTGCTGCAATAAACATATAATGCTGCAATAAACATATACCCAAAGGATTATAAATCCTTCTACTATAAGCCCATGTATTTTTTTCATCTGCTGGCAACAATCAGGGTCTTTTGGATTTTTTTTGTTTTTGTTTTTGTTTTTAGATGGAGTCCTGATCTGTTGCCAGGTTGGAGTGGAGTGGTGTGATCTTGGCTCACTACAACCTCCGACTCCCTGGTTCAAGCCATTCTCCTGCCTCAGCCTCCTGAGTACCTGGGATTACAGGCATGCCCCACCAGGCCTAGCTAAGTTTTGTATTTTTAGTAGAGATGGGGTTTCACCATGTTGGCCAGGATGGTCTCCATCTCCTGACCTCGTGATCTGCCCACCTCAGCCTCCCAAACTGCTGAAATTACAGGCATGAGCCACTGCACCAGGCCATCTTTTGGAATTTTTAACTGATCTGACCAAACCAACAGAAGAGCTGGTACTGCTATTAATATTAAGCAGGATAGTATACTAAGGAAAGTTGAAGAGTTTTAAAAAATCATGTTGTTCCTCCCCAAGGTGTTTTGGTGACTTCAAATCCGTATATCAACATACATAATAGAATGTTTTCCCTCTATTTCTTACTAGTCTAGGCCAATGGCAAGAATGATATAATAGTGTGGATATCCAGGAGGCTCACCTGATTTAAGGTCTTACTTATCATTATTGACTCATACAGCTGTAATACAAGGGCAATCAGTAGGTGTAGTGCTTCAACATCTCTATTTAAAAACTGAAAACTATGGTGACTTGTATTAATATTACAAAAAATGACTTGGTAGATTTACTCCCTGAATGCTCTGTTTGCATGAATGTTGCTAATGGGAACAGAGATGCATTAAATATGGGCTTGCAGGTGGTGTCTCATGGGATTGGTAATTAATTCACACAATAAAGCACTAACATACCTTTTCATGGGTAATTACAATACTGAATCACCAATGAAGCCTAGTAATATTTTAAATCTTTTAAGTTACAACCAGATGTGCAAGCTTTGGAATAATTCCTCTCAGTTTCTTACCAACAAATGCATGTTGTTTGTTTCATTAATTTCAATTGAATATTTTTAGTCTAAAATGGAAAGAAGTTGAGTGGCAATAAAATGGTATTCATAAAAATAAGCCACTGCTCATTTTACATTTTTAAGTTAGGGTTTGGTCATCATAAAGCCTGAGCTACTCAGACTCATAACTTCTCTATTACTCTGAACATCTGAAACTTAGCAGTGAAAAGACCCTAAAAAGCAAATACAGGGTTTTCCCCTTAGAAAACTGCAAAAAAATTGCCTCTTAGGGGTGTTTCCCCACAATAATTTCCCTTTGAGTTGGGGGAGCCATTTCCCAAGTCTGCCCTCTCTTTCAATGAACAATTACTCAGCCTTTGACCACCCATGAAAGATCACTACCATTCTTTCCCTCTCCTAGCCATTGAATTTTATGAGCCCCCATCCTGTTAGGATGGTGTCACTGTACATCACATAGATGGATTTGAATATTTTGGGTAAATCTTGTACAGCTGTTTTCAAAGTAGTCATTGTAACTCTTTACTAGGTTACAAAGTCAACATTCAATCATTAAAATATGAAATATAATAGAATATACCAAAGTACATAGTATGCAGTAAAGATAAATATGATTTCAGGAGGGTTTTGTATATGTGTATCTATATGTAGGCATACACATACATATATATACATACATGCATGCATACAAGTATGTGTCTGCTAAGTCACCATGCATTTAATGCATATTTCTTCCTAATAGTTACGGTCAAAAAGTTCAAAATCATTGCTCTAGAGTAGTTTTCCACAAAATGTGGTCTGGGATGCTTCAAACAGATAGCTGGGCTCCATCTCAGACCTTTTAAGCAGTTCATTTGAACTGTGGTTCAAAGAGTCCTCACCTAATCTGAAAAACTAACCTTTGTTAAAGTGCTAATGAGGAAGGGCTATACTCCGGAACAATTAAATCAGAGTCCCTGGAGCCTTCTCTACAAGATTTCAATGTGCATCCAGGATTGAAAAGCACTGGGCTCTACAGTGGTCTTTGGAAACAGATACTAGAGTTCAAAGTCAAGTAGGAAAGAGATAGTAGAATTTGCCTGTGCTGCTTATCTCACTCCATCTATGCCAGTGGTTCTTAGACCTTAGTGTTTATCAGAATCACCTGGAGGGCTTCTTAAAACAGATTTCTGCACCCCACCCCCAGAGTTGTTAATTCCATAAGTTTAGGCTAGGGCCCAAGAATTTGCATATCTAACAAATTCCCATGTGATGCTGATTCTGCCAGTCTGAAGACTACATTTTGAGAACCACTGATCTATAAAAGGACTAGCTATATCCAGTTGAAAAGGGTACTTAAGACATAATGTTAACTACAACCAACTAGGATTAACTCTAAATAGCAAGGCTGGTTAAATGCTTGAAAAGTAATGTAGTCTATCACATTAACTGGCTAAAGAAGAAAAGTTGTATGATTATATCAACAAATGCAGAAAAAGCTTTTGACAAAATCCTACATCCACGTATACAGAAACTCTCAGTAAACTTCTTAAGGCAGACGTTTACGTTGTTGATTTGAGATATTTCTTTTTCAGTGTAAGTGTTTACAGCTATAAATTTTCCTCTGAGCACATATTTGCTGCCTATGAGTGTTTTTTCATGTTTTGATTTTAATTCATATCACTGTATTTTCTAATTTTCCTTGTGTTTTGTTCTTGACCCATTGGTTATTAAAGATTATTTTTGTTTAATTTCCTCATATTTGTTAATTTCCCATCTTTTCTTGTTATTGCTTTCTAATTTCATTCCATTATGGTCAGAAAACATACTTTGTATGATTACAACAATTTTAAACACATTAACCCTTGTTTTACGGCCTAATATACGATCTATCCTGGAAAACATTCCATGTGCACTTCAGAGGAATATGTATTCTGCCATTGTGGGGTAGAATGTTCTATGGTGTCTGGCAGGTCTAGTTGGTTTGTAGTGTTGTTAAGTTTTCCATTTTTTCTGCTGATCTTCTGTCTAGTTGTTCTATCAATCATTAAAAGTAGAGTGTTGGAGTCTCCAACTATTAATGTTGATTTGCCACCTTCTCCCTTCAATTCTGTCAGTTTTTACTTCTGTAATTTGAGGGCTCTGTTGTTGGAACCCTCAAAGTTCAGCATATAAGTTGATAATTGTTATATCTTGAGTTGATCCTTTTGCCATTATACTATGTCCTCCTTTTTCTCTAGTAACAATTTTGCCTTAAAATCTATTTTGTCTGATATTAGTATGGCCACTCCAGCTCTTTTTTGCTTACTATTTACATGGAATCTTTTGTTCTATCCTTTTATTTTCAACCTTTTTGTATCTTTAAAGTATATCTTTTGTATGCAGCATATAGTTGGATGATGTTTTAAAAACGAGTTCTGCCAATTTATGTCTTTTAATTGGAAAATTTAATATATTTATTTATAATGTAATGAATAACAAAATAGGATTATGTCTATAATTTTGCTATTTGTTTTCAATGTCTTGTGTTTTTTGTATTCCTCAGTTTCTCCATTACTATCTTCTTTTGTGTTAAGTAGAGACATACAGTACCATTTTAATTCACTTGTCATTTCTTTTCCTATATACTTTTGAGTAATTTTTAGTTGTTACCCTGGGTGTTATCAATAATATCTTAATTCATAATAATCTAGTTCAGGTTAATATCAACTTTAATTTCAATAGTATACAAAACTTTGCTCCTAAATAGTATCATTCCCCCCTCCCTTATGTTGTTTTTGTCACAAATTACATCTTCATACATTGTGTGCCCATCAGCTTACATTTATATGTAATGCACTATGAGTTGTCTTTTGAATCATATATGGGAAAAAAAGTTATGACAAAGAATATGTTTATACTGTCTTTTATATTTAACTATGTAATTATCTTAACTAGTGTTCTTTCTTTTTTTTTGAAAACTTGCTATTTATTTCACAAAAAAGCTTTTGAATTTAATAAAGAATTGGCAATAACTGGCACGTACATTAATTCAAAATGTTTTCACTAAGCACCAAATAGAATAGTCCCCAATCTCTGCACCGAGAACCCCTTTGAAAGAATGCCTAAAACTTAATCAGTTTATTTAGGTTTTTAATCAAGAAATCCATTAGCAACAATCTTCCTTAATGGAAAAATGTCTCACCTCCCATAATGTAAAACAAAAATTATACAAGCAAACAAAACTCAAAACAGAAAGAGATGATCAGAGCAAGCTTCAGCCCCTCATAGCTCACCTATGCCCCAACTGTCACACTGCTGAAAACAGGGTCTGCCTCATTACTTAAACTAATTCATTGCTGCAGAACATAACAACATTTAGCATATCACAGCTCCCACTACATCCCTCCCTGTCAAAAAAGTAAATAAACAGCACACAAAATATAAACTTATGCCAAATAAAAGTCAGCATCAACCTAAGGTTCCTACTGTAATATTACTACACTAACCCAGGATATTTTCATCTTTTTCTGACCTATTTACAAAAAATCCTCATTTTGAGAGCTCTGGAAGCATTACAAATATTGTTGCATTAGATTCCTCTTCTTGAGGTAGTTTGAAGTCTTGAAACAGAGCAAATTTACATATTTTTCTACACTACCACTGAAGGGTAACTATCATAAGAGGCCTACAACAAAAATCCTCATCCTCTGATTCTCAGGCTATTACAGTTTTTCCCTCAGATCAAACAAACAATGGGAAACACACATGAAAAGATGATAAGTCATACAAAAATTTAAAAACAAGCACAACAACCATAAAAAAGAATCGGTACCATCACACTAACACTCTAAACTTTGCTAGACAAAAAAAGAATTTACTTGGTTTACCCAAGCTATAGACATTTTATAGAGTACTCAAGAAATTAACAGCTTGTAACAATAGTGGAAAAATTTTTGGTGGGAGCAGAAAACTAAAATCAACACCTTCTCTGGCAAAGACTTCTTCCCAAATGCCAAGTCCACAAGAAGGAATGTGTGGCAAACCTTGCACACCAGCCCTCTCTCAGGCTGACAGCCTTTGCCCTTTGCTCAGGTTGACTTCAGAGGTGGAGGGATATTGGCAGATGCCTGCTTAGGCCAAGGAGCCCTGAGGGATGTCGGCTGGCTTTTTGTGCTGCATGTTGATGTCCTTTAGCATCTGCTGCCAATGCCTCAGCTTTGTCAAATGCTTCTGGACCAGTGCATCTTAATGCTGTAATTCATTCCGTAGTTCTGAGATATCCTCTTTGATAACTTGCTCTGGTTTCTGGACAGGTAATTGCAATCTTTTTTTAGGAAAAAAACAAAACAAAACAAAACAAAGCAAACATTGTCTCTCTTGCAGTATCCAGAAACTTCTGGATACACTGATTAACACCAGTTTGAATTTCTTCCTGATCAGTGCCATTGACATCAAAGTCCTGACTCACCAGAGAAACAAAGCAAGCCTTGAAAGATGACTCCAAGTCAACCACCAAAGTACTATTAGAAGGGCTTGGAGCACCTGAGAAGTGAAGCCTAGCCTAGGAGGCCTGTCAGGGGTGGTCGGGCCCCTGGTGGCTGCCCAGAGAACATACTACCTAGTGGAGCTGCCTGTTTGGAGTGACAGGGTCTTTATTTCCTCAAGTAAGTTAGGTGTAAATCCTAGGTATTGTCTAGTGTCCTTTCAGAAGTTCCTTTAGCATTTCGTCTTCTTTCTTCTTCTTCTTCTTTTTTTTTGTTTTTTTGTTTTTTTGTTTTGTTTTTTTGAGACGAGGTCTCACTATGTTGCCCAAGCTGGTCTCTAACTCCTGAGCTTAAGCGATCCTCCCACCTCAGCCACCCAAAGTGCTGGGATTACAAGAGTGAGGCACGTGCCCGGCCAATATTTCTTTAGTGCAGGTTTGCTAGTGGCAAACTCTCAGTTTTTATTTATCTGGGACTGTCTTAATTACTCCTACGTTTTTTTAATTATGGTTTTGCTACAAATAGGAATTTTGGTTTATAATTTTTCTTTCAGTGCTTTGAATATGTCAGCCCAATGTTTTGTGGCCTCTGTGGTTTCTGATGAGTTCATCTTATTGAGGATCACTTGTATGTGATGAGTGGTTGCTCTCTTGCTCCTTTCAAGGTTCTCTCTTTTCTCTGGCTTTCAATAGTTTAATTATAATGTTTGTAGGTGTGGGTCTCTTTGAGCTTATTCTACTTGAAGTTTGTTGGCTTCTTGGATGCACAGATTTATGTTTTAAAACCAATTTGAAAAGCTTGGGGCCATTATTTATTCAAATATGTTTCTATTTCTTTCTCTTTCTTCTTTCCTCCTGGCTCTCCCATTATGCATATATTGGTATGCTTCATGGTATCCCACATCATAGAGCAGGTCTCTGAGACTCTGCTCATTTTTCTTCATTCTTTTTTTTTATCACTATACCTCAGAATGGATAATTTTCATTGATCTCTCTCTTTCTTTTTTTTAATTCCCAACTTTTATTTTAAGTTCCGGGGTACATGTGCAGGATATGCTGGTTTGTTACATAGGGAAACATGTGCCATGGTGGTTTGATGCACAGATCAGCCCATCACCCAGGTATTAAGCCCAGCATCCATTAGCTATTCTTCCTGATGCTCTCCCTACCCCCATTCCCCACCCTCCAACAGGCCCCGTTTTGTGGTGTTCTCCCCATGTGTCCATGTGTTCTCATCATTCAGTTTCCACTTATAAGTGAGAACACACAGTATTTGGTTTTCTGTTTCTGCATTAGTTTGCTAAGGATAATGTAATCGCACTTTATGTTCTTTGATTGTTTCTTCTGCCTGCTCAAATCTGCTATTAGTTCCCCTAGTGATTATTTCCTGTCAGTTATTGTAATTTTTAAGCTCCAGAATTTCTATTTGGTTTCTTTTTATTATTCCTGTCTCTTTTTATTTTCTATTTGGTGAGACAACTTTCTCATATTTTCCTTTAGTTCTTCAGGCATGTTTTCCTTTGGCTCTTTGAAAATATTTAAAATAGCCATTTTGAAGTCTACCTAGCAAGTCCAATGTCTGGATTTCCTCAGTGACAGCTTCTATTGATTGCTTATTTTCCTGTGTGTGGGCCATACTTCCTTGTTTCTTTGCACATCTTCTAATTCTTTTGTTGAAAACTGGACATTTCAAAGAATACAATGTGAGAACTCTGAAAATCAGTCCCTTACCCTCCCAGGGTTTCTTGTTGCTGCTTTAAGTAGCTGTTTAATTACTTTTTATGAAGTAATGTTGTAAATTCTTTATCTTTGCATTTGTGGCCACTAAAGTCTCCACTTACTTAGCTTAGTGGTCAGATAATGATTAAACAGCATTTTTCTTAAATGCCTAGAACCAAAAAGTCTTCAAGTCTTCCAGTCATAGGGGCCCCATATGTGTGTGTTGGGGCATGCCTTCAACACTCTAACAATCAGTTTACAACTCTGTTTTAGCCTTCACTTCCTGCTTGTGCAGAGCCTTATGTTCAGTCAGAGATGAACGATTACGGTCATTGTAAGTCTCTCCTGAGCTTCTGAAAAGCCCTACACACATTTGTGACCTTTTAGATTCCCAAGAATATGTTGAAACTTTTCAAAACCGCTACAAGCATCTCATTCCTCAGCTTTTTCTTTTAAGCTTTCTGGCTGGTTTATTGTTTGCCTTAACTGCTATCCATCACTTCAGGCAACTGTGATGTTAAAACATTTGAGAAATGCCCCTCCACCATCTGGGTAGAAATGTTTAGCATTAGGAGAGTTTCAGTGAGCTCTAATAATGACAAGCCTTTCAAGTTGTATCTTCCAAGGAGCCATTTGGTAGTGACTCCTATTTCTGAGTGAAGCTTTGAAAGATCTCTAGCTCTGCTCTACTTTCTGTAGTACTGGGAAGGCAGGCTGTTATTTTTCATGGTGGTGTGGAGCATGGAAACAGAGGACAGGACTAGTGTAAGTGTAAATGCCATAAAGCTTACTGTTTTTATTGAGATGCAGCTGTTTTTCTTGACTAAACACTTCCCATGTGGCTAAAGCCGTTGGTTAGTTTCCAGAGTACTGAAAAAGTTGATTTTAACAATTTTGGTTAGTTTTCGCATTGCTTTTATGGAGGAGCAAAATTTCAGAGTTCCTTACTCCAACATTTTCACTGATGTTATCCCCTCATTATTTTTTGACATTTCATCTTATAATGGAAAATCATTTTTTAAAGCAGTGAATAAGTTACCTATTTGTGCTTCTTATTTGTTTGTTTTGGTAACCCAGCTGTGGGCTAGCATGTCTTTGTCAGTGAAAATCTTTATTTCAGAAGCCAAACACGATAAGCCATATTATTATTCTTTTAAATGTTCTCACTGAATAAGAAACAAAATTCAGAAAAATTTTAAGGTATGAATCACCATTCCTAGAGCCATATATACAAAGAATCATAAATATACACAATGTTTTAAAGAAGGTAAGTTATATAGTTAAAAAAAGAAATTCTGCCGTGAAGAATTTAGATTCTATATGGTGCTGAAATTGCAACACATAAGCTATATTCCAAGTAAAAATTAAGACTGACACAACAATGAACCAAATTGTATTTCACCTTTCTTTGAAGATGCTATAAGTTTAGAATAATGTATCAACTTTCCCTAACTTGGACTTCTTTTATTACTTTTTAAAGTTAATCTAAAACATACCAGTTTTGTTCTTGATCTGAGTTTTAGACTACTTCCACATTCTGTATATTCTTCCTAAAGGAAATTATAAAAACTTTTATGAAAATTTACCTGCAATAGGTTTATAAAGAAACTAATTAAAATGCAATTGAAATTTGAGTCATTTTTAACATAAACTATCTATGAATTTCTCACAAAGTGTTTACATAATGACATAATTATGAACAGATCAAAAGCGAGATGTGGGTTTGATTTCAAAATCTTGTATAGTTTGTCAGAATATGAAAATGTGTGTGTGTTTGTGTGTGTGTTTGTGTGTGTGTGTGTGTGTGTTTTAAAAGATGGCTTGCCTTATTCGGTATTTCACCATACTTTCTATTTCCAATTAACAGTAAAGGAAGAGTTGGCTTAAAATTGATCAGATTAGTGGCATATGGGTGGGATTCTGGAAGCATCCAAATATTCACATGAAAAATAAATGCAAAACCTGGAGGGAAATATGCCTTCTTGCATGGAGAACTTGGCCACATGTCATAGCTAGAACCTGTGAGAGACAAAATGTACAGGGTGCACTACATTTGTATCCTCTGTACCTTTAGCATTGCCACGACATGATTCTTTCTGTGCAAAATGGTGACAGGAATTCCACTGCCAATGTCTAGATATCAGATGATAATAGAAGCTCTGAGGACAATCCCTGAGTCTTTTATCCTCAGATTTTAGAGCCAGACATTGTCTTCATATGTCAGTTTGGGGAGTCTAGAATTTTTATTCTAGCCTATTTGGTAAATAGGTGTTTTACTTCATGGAAGAAACAGAGGAAGTGTTCTGATTATGATGGTTAAAAAATCCAAAATGTACTGGGCCCTTCTGCATGCAAAGCAAGTCATTAAGTCATCATACAGTGAGTTAACATTCACAGCCATAGTCCTCCAGACACTTCAAGTATGAAGTAGACAGCATTGCCATGGTTACGCATAAAGGGGATCTGCACAAAGCAAGCCCATTGCATGGCATTATGTGCATACTGTGGGGTAGCGCAGAAGGCAATTAGGAGGCTGTATGTTGAGAGGATGTGGGAATATGAAAATATGCCTTGTCATAGAATTGTGCTGGCTTTCTAACTCAGTGTATGAGCTCTGATGCAGTTTCATTTCTTAATGGTTCAAGGCATAATTAAGCTGAATTCTGACTATACAGAGACTCCGAATCATTGGCTTATTCAAGTATCAAATATTAATTGAGTACCCACCATGTGCCAGGAATGGTTCATGGTGAAACCACTGGGCATTGGGAAAACAGCTGACAAAGCATTTCCCTCCCAGTGAACGCTATATTTAAAAGTTCTCTTCACATTACAAGAAGCAGGTTATGCAGGTGAAATTTGTAATTGAAGAATAATAGAATTTATTTATTAATGCATACTAGTATGTTGCTCCTCTTCCACCCTGTCAACATGGACCGTGAAGAATGCATAGCATTTAGATAGATAGACAGGGAAAGCCTTTCTTATGAGAGGAACAGCACGAGTAAAGGCATAAAGGCAGGACTAAATAGAAAACAGTGAGGAACACACATTCCTTAAAACAAAATAAGTGGAAGGTCTTGGCTCTCTGATAAGTAAATGGGCTGTTTCTTGCAGGAATTTAGTTCGTTTAAATGAGAACTAAAATGCAACCATAAAACTGTCACATTCTACCAGTAGACCTCGTCTCCAGGAATGTAGTCTAACATTTTGATCAAACCAGACATTGTATATAAAAGGACTTTGGGCTGGGTGCAGTGGCTCATGCCTGTAATCCCAGCACTTTGGGAGAACGAGGAGGGCAGATCACTTAGGGTCAGGAGTTCGAGACCAGCCTGGCCAACATGATGAAACCCCGTCTCTACTAAAAATACAAAAATTAGCCAGACATGATGTTGTGCACCTGTAATCCCAGCTACTCAGGAGGCTGAGGCAGGAGAATGGCTTGAATCTGGGATGCAGAGGCTGCGGTGAGCCGAGATTGTGCCACTGCTCTCCTGGGCGACAAAATGAGACTCCATTTCAAAAAAAAAAAAAAATAGCTCTTTGGAATTTTTAAGTGCTCTTACAAATGTCTTATTTATTCTTATCTTCCTTACCTAGCCCATCAGAGGAAGCAAAAATGAGAGCAGGAAGAAAACTGGTGTATTGACCACTATTTGGCTGTATCTTCTTGAATCTGGAATATCTTCTGAAGTGTTTTTTTTCTTCTCTTTTCTTCTTTTATTTTTTCCTTTTCTTTTCCTATCTATTTATTCATTCAACAGATATTTAATGAGTACCTTTTTTTTTTGGTCAGGTATGTTCTCTATGCTAGGGACGTGGCAGTAAACAAAATAGACAAAAATTCCTGCCTTCGTGCAGCTTACATTGCAGTCAGGGGAGAAAAATAGTTTATTAGATGATGATGCATGCTATGGAGATAAATTCAGCAGGGAAGAGAGTAGGAATTGTGTATGTGGGGCGGGGAGGGGAGCTTTAACTTTGATGAGTTGACCTCATTGAGGTGATGTTTCAGCAAAAATTTGAAGAAGTGATCCATTTAGATATCTGGAAGAAGAGTGTTCTAGGCAGAGGGAACAGTTAGTGCAAAGGCCCTGAGGCAAGATTATGCCTGGCAAGTTCAAGGAACAGCAGATTAGGCAATGTACCTAGTAACAGCAGAAGTAAGAGAGGGAGAGAGTTGAAGGGAAAGAGTTGTGTTGTGTGTGTGTGCATGTGTGCATGTGTGTAAACTTTGTTTTGGTGGAAAGGGGTGGAGATGGTATAAGGCCTTACATGCTTTTACTCTGAGTGAGATGGGAAGCCACGGTTCATTTTGGTTTTGACATGGATCTGTTTGCTAATGCAACCCACAAAAAAGATTAACAGGCTGTAAATGCTAATAAGATAAACAGAAATATTAATACATCAGTGATGTGGGGGGAATATGGAGCTTTGATTTGAATTCAGCGCATTATATCTGTTTGAAACCTGTAAAAATAAGAGGAAGGACCATGATCTACTACTTTGTGATAAATCTATCCATCTCTCAACTCTACCAAAGATAGAATGGTATCTGATGGATATTCATGACTGACTATCTATGACTCTTCTAAATGTAAAGGGATGTAGGAGGACACCACCAGCATGGTTCCTTCTCAAGAGTTTCCATAAATTTCTTCATCCCCCTTTACTCCCTGCTCCATTACTAGTCTGGTGATCTAAAAACTTTGCCTCTCCCCTATACAAGGCATGCAGACTCCACAAGAGAAGGGGCTTTGTCTATTCATGATACGCAAGGTATTTCAGAGGCACGAAGAATCCTTGACCAAAGGACTTTGTTGGGCGAATTTAGAAAATAAAAGGGTAACTTCTCAAATACAATAGTTGAGAATCCCTAACCCATGGGGAGTCATATTTTAATGTACCTTCAGGATGCCTTCTTTCATCAATAAATGACTACTGAACAGTAGTGGTGTATGGAGGGTTGGGTGGTGGAAAGCAATATGATCTGGATGCAAGCAGTAATGGAGTGTACTGTCTGTTGAGAATATAAAAATAATAAAATCAACTACAACAATCCTATTTTTATTATTGCCATGAGCCAGTAAGTCTAAACTATATCAGTAATAATATAATCCTCCTGCCCAATATTTTAAGTCCTAAACAATAACTGAAATTACTGATGAGTTTTTTTATTGTGATAAAATATAGGAAGGAGGAGCCAAGATGGTCAACTAGACACAGCCAGGAGGAACATCTCCCAGCGAGACACCACGACATCAGGAACACTGACACACATGCTGAGCAGATATTCAGAGGGAAGGCATTGAGAGTGGACAGAAGTTTGCAGATGTTGGCCTGAAGGGGGAGGAAGCTGGGAAGGCTGCACATTGCTGCTAAGTACCAGAATTCCTTCCTGGGTCCCAGTGACCCCTGGGGAAGGGATGAGTTGAACAGGTGGGAAATGGCTTGCTTTTGCCATGGACGACTTCTGGAATTCTAGCAGCAGAAAACCCCACAAAACACACGGACTCTTGAGCTCACAGGAAGGGCTGCTTAGAGAGGTGGCAGGTGCAGGACTCCAGCCTGAGTGGAGCCCAGAGCGTTTGGTGCAAGAACATCTGCAGTGGAGCATGGCCAGGAACACCCCTCCCCCAAGTTTCTCTGTACTCCTCTAGGTGACTTTAGCCTTAGGGTGACTGTCAGACCTGGGCAGAGCTGGGCGGTCTTGCCTGTGGGACAAGGCCAGTACTATCTGAGTGCCCCACTGTCTGCTGGCCTCTCCTGGGACCCCAGTCTGGCCACTCCCACTTGCAGCCACATGCCCAACCAGAGTGCTTCCCAGGGGCCCTCATCCTAGCTTCTTTGCTGGAAGACCATGACTGACCATTGGAGAACACCAGCAGACCAGCCCCGACTGACACGCGCCAGCCCACACACAGGATCCCTGCACCTCGGCCTGCCCCCAGCTCTTTGCCAGCACGCAGTCACCCATGGCCTCCCACCACCACTTTACCAGCATGTACCTCTCTGCACCACCACTGCCAGTGCAAGCACACCCCAATGTCCCCCTGCCTGCTGACACACAGGCACCCCACCAAACCATCACTGCCAGCACAAATGCACACACAAACACTGGCAACCCCACCCTGATCATGACACAGCTGCCACCCATGTGAACACCCACACAGATGCCAGCAACCCCACTCCCACCAGCACCCCACCCCTGCTGCTGTTACTGCTGCAGCAAGTGTGTGCAAGAACAATGCCCTGCTCTCCCCAATGCCCTGCACCAGCTGAAGTTCATGAACCCTACCATGCTACCATGGCTACTGGCACACACAAGCAAGCATGGATCCTGCTGCCACCACCCAGACAAAGTGCTTTGGCTGGCACCACCCACAATGTTGTGGCCAGTGGACCAGGAACACCTTGGCCCCTCCAGCACAGCAGGTTCCTAACCTCAAGGGGCCAGAGAACAAAGCCAAGGCCCTCAAACCAGACCCCTAGAGTTAGAGCATGCAGATAAGGGGTGCTGAACTGAGACTTGGCCTCCTAAATCTTCTAGAAATGAAGTCAGTTAGCTGAACCCACCTTATACCACAATAAAATCCCCAAGGACATCAAAGAAGATAAAAGCAAAAAACCCCATCCAAAGGACAGCAGTTTCAAAGCCTGAAGGAACATCAGCCCACACAGATGAGAAAGAACCACCAAAAGAACTCTGGCAGCTCAAAAATCCAGAGTGTCTTCTTACCTTCAAATGGCCACACTAGCCCCCCAGCAATGGTTCTTAACAAGGCTGAAATGACTGAAATGACAGACAGAATTCAGATTATTAAATAGGAAGGAAGATCATCAACATTCAGCAGAAAGTTGAAACCCAGCCCAAGGAATCTAAGGAACACAATAAAACAATACAGGAGCTGAAAGATGAAATGGCCATTTTAAGAAAGAACCAAATTGATTTGATAGAGCCGAAAAACTTACTTCAGAAATTTCATAATACAATTCCAAGTGTTAACAGCAGAATAGACCAAGCTGAGGAAAGAATCTCAGAGCCCTAAGATGAGTTCTCTGAATTAACTCAGTTCAGACAAAAATTAGGAAATATAATAATAAAGAATGAACAAAACCTTGGAGAAATATGGGATTATGCAGAGAGACCAAACCTATGACTCATTGACATCCCTGAAAGAGAGGGAGAGGAAGCAACTTGGAAAACATATTCTCCAAAGATGACATGAGAGAAAAAATATTAAAGGCAGCTAGAGAGAAGGGACAGACTACCTACAGAGGGAATTGTATTGGGCTAACAGCGGACCTCTCAGCAGAAACTCTACAAGCTGCTAGGCACGGTGGCTTACGCCTGTAACCCCAACACTTTGGGAGGCTGAGGTGGGTGGATCACCTGAGGTCGGGATTTTGAGACCAGCCTGACCAACATGGAGAAACCCTGTCTCTACTAAAAATACAAAATTAACCAAGCATAGAGGCACATGCCTGTAATCCCAGCTACTCGGGAGGCTGAGGCAGGAGAATTGCTTGAACCTGGGAGGCAGAGGTTGCGGTGAGCTGAGATCGTGCCATTGCACTCCAGCTTGGGCAACAAGAGCAAAACTCCATCTCAAAAAAAAAAAAAAGAAGAAGAAGAAGAAGAAGAAGAAGAAACCCTACACACCAGAAGAGATTGAGGACCTATATTCAGCATTCTTAAAGAAAAGAAATTCCAACCAAGAAGTTTATATCCAGCCAAAATAAGCTTCATAAACAAAGGAGAAATAAGGTCCTTTTCAGACGAGCAAATACTGAAGGAATTTGTTACCACCAGACCTGCCTTAAAAGAGAGGTCCTGAAGGGAATGCTAACTATGGAAAGGAGAGACCATTACCAGCCACCACAAAAACACACTTAAGTACATAGACCATTGACACTATTAAGCAACCACACAAACAAGTCTGCACAATAACCAGTTAACAACGTTATGACAGGAACAAATCCACATATATCTGTATTAATTTTGAATACAAATGGGCTAAATGCCCCAGTTAAAAGGCAGAGTGGCAAGTTGAATAAAGGGGCAAACTGTAGGCTGTCTTCAAGAGACCCATCTCACATGCAATGACACCCACAGGCTCAAAGTAAAGGAATGGAGAAACATCTACCAAGCAAATGGAAAACAGAAAAAAGGAGGGGTTGCTGTTCTAATTTCAGACCAAACAGACTTTAAAGCAACAATTATCAAAAAAGACAAAGAAGTGCATTATGTAATGGTGAAGGGTTCAATTCAACATGAAGACCTAACTATCCTACATATATATGCACCCATCACAGAAGCACCCAGATTCATAAAGCGAGTTCTTAGAGACCTCTGAAGAGACTTAGATAACCACGTCATAAGAGTGGGTGATTTCAATGCCCCACTGGCCGTATTAGACAGATCGTTGAGGCAGAAAACTAATGAAGATATTTCGGACCTGAACTCAACACTTAACCAAATAGACCCAACAGACATCTTCAGAACTCTCCATCCTAAAACCACAGAATATACATTCATCTCATCTGTACGTGGCACATACTCTAAAATCAACCACACAATCAGTTATGAAACAATGCTCAGCAAACGCAAAAAACCGAAATCATACCAACCACACTCTCAGACCACAGTGCAATAAAAACAGAAATCAATTCTAAGAAGATTGCTCAAAACTATATAATTATTTGGAAATTAAGGAACCTGCTCCTGAATGACTTTTTAGCAAACAATTAAATTAAGACAGAAATCAATAAATTATTTGAAACAATAACAGAATTCATCTTCCTCTCAAATGCACAGCCCTGAAAAAGAATGATATCATGTACTTTGCAGCATATGGATGGATCTGGAGGCCATTATCCTAAGTGAACTAATTAAGGAAGAGAAAACCAAATACTGAATGTTCTTGCTTATAAGCGGGAGTTAAACACTGAGTACACATGGGCATAAAGAAGGGAACAACAGACACTGGGACCTACATGAGAGTGGATAGTGAGAGGAGGGTGGGGATTGAAAAACTACCTGCTAGATACTATGCTTATTACCTGGGTGACAAAGTAATTTGTACACCAAAGCCCCGTGACACCCAATGTACTTATATAACAAATCTGCACATGTTTCCCTGGACCAAAAATAAAAGTTAAAAAAAAATAATGTTTTTCAAAAATATCTATAAAACATGAAACTCACCATTTGCTTTCAATTCTTTTGGATGTATATCCAGGAGATGAATTGCTGGATCATATGGTAATTCTATTTTTTAATTTCTTAAGGAACCACCATACTGTTTTCTCTAGTGGCTGCACCATTTTACATTCCCACCAATAATGGACAAGAGTTCCAGTTTCTCTACATCCTCAGCAACACTTGTTATTTGATTTTTTAATAGTAGCCTTTCTAATGGGTGTGAGGTGGTATTTTGTTGTGGTTTTGATTTGCATTTCTCTTATAATTAGTGATGTTGGGAATATCTTCAAGTGCTTTTTGTATTCCTATGTCTTCTTTGGGGAAATATCTATTCAATTCATTTCCCTAGTTTTAAATTGGGTTTGATTTTTTTGTTCTTTAGATGTAGGAGTTTTTTAGTATCTTCTGGACATTAACATTTTATCATATATATTATTTGCAAATATTCTCTCATTTCATGGGTTGCCTTTTCATTCTATTGATAGTGCCCTTTAGTGCACATATGTTTTTAATCTTAATGTAATTCAATTTAATTTTTTTGTTGTTGCCTCTGCTTTTGGTGTCATATTCAAGAAATCATTGCCAAATCTAAGGTCATTGAAGGTATTCCCCTACATTTTATTTTAAGACTTTAGAAGACTTCAGTTTTAGCTCTAATGTTTGGGTCTTTGATACATTTTGAGTTAATTTGTGTGACTGGTATAAGGCAAAATTCTAACTTCATTCTTTTCCATATGCATATACAGTTTTCCCAACTGTCTTTTCAACAAACTGTTGGGAAAACTGTATATGCATATGGAAAAGAATGAAGACTATTCTTTCCCCCTTCAAATGGTCGTTGCGGCATTGGCAAAAAGCATTTGATTATATATAAGCTTATTTGGGGGCTCTCTATTCTATTTTATTGATCTATATGTCTGTCTTTATGGCAATACCCCACCGTTTTGATTTCTGTAATTTTGCTGTAAGTTTTGAAATCAAGAAGTGTGAGGCCTTAAACTTCGTTGTTCTTTTCCAAGATTATTTTGACTGTTCAGGGTTCCTTGAGATTTTATATGAATTATAGAATAGATTTTTCTATTTCTGTAAAAAAATCATTGGTATTTTGATAAGGATTATACTGAATCTGTAGATCACTTTGAGTAGTATTGACATCTTAACATTATTAAGTCTTCCAATCCATGAACAGGGGATGTCTTTTCATTATGTTTGTCTTTACTTTCTTTCAGCAATATTTTGCAGTTTTTTGGTGTAGAAGTCTCTTGCCTTTTTTGTTACATTTATTCCTAAGTATTTTACTCTTCTTGATTCTATCATAGATGGAATTGTTTTCTTAATTTTCTTTCTTTTCAGATTTTTCATTGTTTATGTGAAGAAATACAACTGATTTTTGTGTGTTAGTTTTGTATCCTGCAACTGTGCTGAATTATTTTATATTAGTTCCTTTTTTTTTTTTTTTTTTGAGATGGAGTCTCACTCTGTCACCCAGGCTGGAATGCAGTGGCGTGATCTCGGCTCACTGCAACCTCCGCCTCCCAGGTTCACACCATTCTCCTGTCTCAGCCTGTCTGGGTAGCTGGGACTACAGGTGCCCCACCACATCCAGCTAATTTTTGTTGTATTTTTAGTAGAGATGGGGTTTCACTGTGGTCTCAATCTCCTGACCTCGTGATCCTCCTGCCTCAGCCTCCCAAAGTGCTGGGATTACAAGTGTGAGCCACCACGCCTGGTCTGTTCCTTTTTTTTCTAAGACAGGCTCTAGCTCTGTCACCCAGGCTGGAGGGCAGTGGCATGATCACAGCTCACTGCAGCTTTGACCTCCAGGCTCAGGTGATCCTCCTGCCTCAGCCTCCCAAGCAGCTGGGAATACAGGAACATGCCACAATGCCCAGCTAATTTTTTATATTTTTGTGGAGATGCGATATTGCCATGTTGCCCAGGCTGGTTTCAAACTCCTGGGCTCAAGCAATTTACCCGCCTTGACCTTCCAAAGTGCTGGGATTACAAGTGTGAACCACCTCCTATAATAGTTCTAACAGAGTTTCGTGTGTGCATGTGAAATCTTTAGGGTTTTCTACATATAAGATTATATTGTCTACAAACAGATAATTTTACTTCTTCCTCTAAAATTTGAATGCTTTTTTCTTTTTGGTTTTCTTGTTAAATTTCTCTGGCTAAAACTTCCAGTACTATGTTGAATAGAATTGATGAAAGTGGGTATCTTTATGTCACTTCTATTCTTGGGAGAAAAAGCTTTCAGTCTTTCATTACTGAGTATGTTGTCAAATGTGGGCTTTTTATAAATGTTCTTTATTATGTTGAAGTAGTTTCTCATATTACCAGTTTGTTGAGTATTTTTATCATTAAATGATGTTGAGTTTTGTCAACTGCTTTTTCTACATCAATTCAGATGATCATGAGGTTTTTGTTCTTCATTCTGTTAACATGGTGCATTACATTGATTTTCAACTGGGAAACCATCCTTGCATTCCAGGAATGACTCACTCATGGTATATAATTCCTTTACAGTTGAATTTGGTTTGCTCATATTTTGTTGAGGATTTTGCATCAGTATTAATCAGGGATATTGTATATAATTTTCCTGTAGAGTCTTTGTCTAGCTTTGGTATCAGGGTAATGCTGGCCTCATAGAAGAAGTTTGATAGTGTTACTTCCTTTTCAATCTTTTTGGAAGAGTTAGAGGAAGATTGGTGTTAATTATCCTTTAAATGTTTGGTAGAATTCATCAGTGAAGCCAGCTGTTCCTGAGCTTTTCTTTGTTGGGAGGATTTTGATTACTGATTTAATTTCCTTACTAGTCATAGATCTGTTCAAAATTTCCATTTCTTCATGATTCAGTCTTGGTAGCTTGCATGTTTCTAGAAATTTGTCCATTTCATCTAGTTTGCCAAGTTATTGGTATATAAATGTTTATATACATGTACTCCCTTATGACAATTTTTATTTCTTTAAAGTGAATAGTAATGTCCCCTCTTTCACTTATAATTTTAGTTATTTGAGTCCACTCTCATTTTTCTTAGTCAATCTAACTGAAAATTTGTCAATGTTGATATTTTTGAAGAACCAACTCTTAATTTTGTTAATTTCTCTGTTGTTTTACTATTCTTTATTTTATTTATCTCTGCTCTTATGTTTTTTATTTCCTTCTTTCTGCTATGTTTGGGTTTAATGTGTTCTTCTTTTCTAGTTCTTTAACATTTAAGGTTAGGCTGTTGATTTAAGATTTTTCTTCTTTTTTAATGTCCTTATAGCTATAAATTTCCCTTTTAGTGCTGCTTTCACTGTATTTCATTTTTTAAATGTTGACCTTTCACTTTCATTTGTCTTAAGATATTTTAAAATTTCTCTTGTCATTTCGTCCTTGACCCATTGGTTATTTAAGAATATCTTGTTTAATTTCCACATATTTGTGAATTTTCCAGTTTTCCTTTTGCTATTGATTTTTTTATTTTCATTCTATTGTGATTGTAAAAGCTACTTTGTATGACTTCTGTCTTTTTAAATGCATTAAGACTCTTTTGTGGCCTCACATGTAGTCTGTCCTGGAGAATGTTCCATGTGAACTTTACCAAAAAAAAAAGTGTATTCTGCTATTATTGGGTGGAGTGTCCTGTATGTCTTTTAGATTCAATTGCTGTATGGTGTTGTTCAAGTTCCCTATTTCCTTACTGATTTTTTCAGCTGGTTGCTCTCTCCATTGTTGAAAGTGGGGCTATTGGAATATTGAAGTTTCCTCCTATTATTATACAGATGCCTGCTTCTCTTTTCAATTCTGCAATATTTGAAGTTTGATGCATATATATTTATAATTATTGTATCTTTTTGGTTAATTAACCCTTTTTCATTATATAATATTCTACATCTTTTTTATGTTTTTTACTTTTTTTTTTTTGAGATGGAGTCTCACTCTGTGGCCCAGGCTGGAGTGCAGTGGCATGATCTCAGCTTACTACAATCTTTGTCTCCTAGGTTCAAGCAATTCTGTCTGCCTCAGCCTCCTGAGTAGCTGGGATTACAGGTGCCTGCCACCACACCCAGCTAATTTTTGTATTTCTAGTAAAGATGGGGTTTTGCCATGTTGGCCAGGCTGGTCTTGAACTCCTGACCTCAGGTGATCCACCCACCTTGGCCTCCCAAAGTGCTGGGATTACAGGCATGAGCCACCATGCCCAGCCTAAGTTTTTTACTTAAAGTCTATTTTGTCTGTTATTAGTTTAGTCACCCCTGTTCTCTTCTGGTTAGTATTTGCATGGAATATTATTTTTCATCTTTTCACTTTCAATCTATGCATGTTTTTAAGTCTAATGAAAGTTTCATGTAGATAACATATTGTTGGATGTTGTTTTTCTATCCATTCAGCCAATCTATATCTTTTGATTTGGGAGTTTAATCCATTTACATTTAAAGCAATTACTTATAGGAAAGAACTTACTATTGCTACTTAATTATTTGTTTTCTCCATGTCCTACAGCTTTTTTTTTTTTTGTTCCTCATTTCCTCCCTTACTGCCCTCCTTTGTGTGTAGTTGATGTTTTGTAGTAATACACTTTGATTCCATTTTCATTTACTTATGCATATTTTATAGATACTTTATGGCTACCTTGGAGACTACATGTAACATACTAACATTATAACAATTTAAGCTGATAATTTAACATCAATTGCATACAAAAACTGTACTTATTTACATCTCTTTCTTGTCCACTTTATGTTATTGATGTCACAAATTACATCTTTATATATTGTTTATCCATTAATGTAGATTTGTAATTATTTTTTATTCTTTTACCTCTAAAATCTTGTAGAAGAATAAAAAGCAGAATTAGGTACTAAAATGACAATAATACTGGTTTTTATATTTGTCCATGTATTTACCTGTACTTTATATTTTCGTATGGCTTTCAGTTACTGTCTACCATCCTTTCATTTCGACTTAAAAGATTTCCTTTAGCATGTCATGTAATGGTAATAAATGCCTTCAGCTTTTGTTTATCTGAGAATTTCTTAATTTTTCTGTAATTTTTGAATGACAGTTTTACCATATGTAGAATTCTTGGTTGACAGGCTTTTTTTTTTCCCCCTTCATCCCCTTAAATGTATCATTCTACTGCTTTCTGTCCTACATGGTTTCTTCTGAGAAATTATTTTATTAAGGATTCCTTGTACACCATGAGTTACTTTTCTCACTGCTTTCAAGGTTCTCTCTTTGTCTTTTGACAGTTTGATTATAATGTGCCTTGCTGTGGATCTCTGAGTTCACGGAGCTTCTTATATTTGTATATTTATGCATTGCCTCAAATTTGGAAGTTATGCTAGGGGCAGGTGGGGCAAGGACAAGTAAAAATGTTACGAAATTTTCTACCATTTGTAATTTCGGTTTTTAAAAAATTGGGTATTTGCTTGGTTGCTGTAGATCTTTGAGTGATTTCCAGAGCTCCTATAAAGTCATTTTAGTCAGTTCCTAGTTGTTTATTTAATGGTTCCATAAGAGGACAAGGGCTTAGAACTTCCTACTGTGCCATGTTGCTGATGTCACTCCCATGATGAGATTTAATAATATACATGTAAGAATCAAGTTAGCATATTATTAACTTTTTAATTTAAAATTATTATAGATTCACAAGAATTTTTTTAAAAAGTACAGAGAGTTCTGTATTCCTTTCATCCAGCTTCCCTCAGTGGTAACATCTTACATAATCATATTGCAATATCAACACCAGAAAGTTGACATTTGGCAGCTAAAAAATGACGTTCATGGCTGGGCGCAGTGGCTCATGCCTATAATCTCAGCACTTTGGGAGGCTGAGGTGGGTGGATCATGAGGTCAGGAGTTCGAGACCAGCCTGGCCAACATGGTGAAACCCCATCTCTACTAAGAATACAAAAATTAGCTGGGTGTGGTGGCGCATGCCTGTAATCCCAGCTACTCGGGAGGCTGAAGCAGGAGAATCACTTGAAACCAGAAGGCGGAGGTTGTGGTGAGCCGAGACAGCACCACTGCACTCCAGCCTGGGTGAAAGAGTGAAACTCCATCTCAAAAAAATAGGAATGACATTCACCCAGTACTCATACTCATTCCTACAGGAATCCTGGTCTTCTCAAATTTTAAAACGGTGTCCGTCTTGCCTCAAGGTTGTAACAGAGGCCCCGACTGTGTTAAATTCTAAAATAAGGTGCCAGAAAATTCATGGAAGACTTGCGCACAAGGTGACAAAAGTTGATTTGCTCCCCTCAGATCATTATATACACAGGACATACAAGATTAACAAAGAGAAATTGTTGAGCTGATGAGGACTATTTCCTTAGAGAACAAGTTGTTGCAATACCGTGATGTTTCCCATCTTGTTCCTTTTCCTTTAAGTCAAGTTAGAGTAATTTAAGAAAACCACCTGGATAGCTGTACCCTCTGGAATTTGGGGGCTTCAGGGATTCAGTGGAATTGGATTTATAAGACTTCCTCGAGGGCAAAGTGAGAAAAGATGCTACTGCAGAAGTGAACTGCATTCTCATCGAGTTGATGGGATGCACCAGAGTAAGATTTCTTGAGAATCTGGTCCTTAATCCTGTCAGACTCAATGCCCTCTTTTTATAATAAATATTTTAACATTTCTCTTTAATATCCTGAAATGAAATATATAAATAATACCTACACACAAAATTTCAAAAACAAATATGTAAACAAATAGAACTGTAATATGAAGGTGAAATGAATAAAAGCAATTTATAATAAAATAACAAACATTTCAATATACAAATTCCTTGGCATGACTATACTAGATCACATAATGAATGAAATGCTTGCAACTACTTATAGTGAACAAGTCTGGATTGAAGTGAGTAACAATATTTAATTGAATATAATCAGTATCTTTTCTTTATATTTAACCATTTGAAATAAGGATTAAGTGTATTCCTATACATACATACAGAACCACCATAATTATAACAGCTACTGATGACGTCTTACACAAGTGTGTCATATTGGTTATTTATATACCACACATGGTGTGTCTGTTAGTGAAATGATTTTTTGAAATGACGAACAACTCTTGGGAAAGTTCTGAACAAAACAATGTATAATCGTCCTTTGATTTATCCAGTGTTTTCAATTTTGGAAAATTTAGTGTATAGTAAATCAAGGCAAAAATATTTTATATTTATGTTTTTCTTTCATGTATACATGAATGTCCAGCAGGTCATTTGAAAGCCTTGCAATATCTGCAACAAGTGTTCATTTGCTGGCAGAAGCCTTGTTTCTCTGGCCTGTATATAGCCAATACCATTGAATCTCATCCCCCACCATTGTAACAGCCAAATGTGTCCCATGAATTTCCAAATGCCCCCAGTGAGTGGGCCTCTTCTGTTGAAAACCACAATTTTAGATTTTAGTGGACCTTTTCATAACTGAAAACCATCAAACAAGTTATGAGATCTGTCCAGGATTTCATCAGGGCTGAGGAAGAAATTGTTTGACAGAGGAGTAGTAGTAAGAAAGAATAAAATTGTTTCCTGCTTGCACCCTATAGAGTTTAGTAGGTTTTAACAAACGATTAACAACATATTAACAATGATGCTAGCAACACTAGAGCAATGGTCAGTAAACAGCAAGTAAAAGGACTTTCAGGTAGAAATAAACTCAGTATGTTTAAGGAATAGTAAGATGGCTGGAATGACTGGAGTGTAATGCCAGTATAGAAACTAAGAGAAAGAGTGAAAAGATGTGAGGTCAAAGAGCAACTAGATTATGTAAGGCCTTGGACAAGAGTTTAAATTTTCTTTTAAATACAATGGGAGACAGAGCTACGACATGAACTGATTTGTGTTTATAAAAAAGCATAAAAGTTATACAGATCTGAAGATTATGGATTGTAAGGAAATAAGAATGGCTGCAGGGGAATATTTAAAAGGCTATTTCAATCTTCTAAGCAAGAGCTGGGGCTAGGGTGGTAGCAATCAAAAACTAAAACACATCTAGGAAGTCAGGGTGATTGTACTTCCTGATGAACGGGTGTGGATGGGAAAAGGAGGGAAGCCATAATGGCTTTGACTGACTAAAAGAATGACGAAGCCCTTGACTGGGGTAGGGAAACTCTTGAGAATATAATTTGATAAACCGTTAAAAAAGACAACTGTTTTCGCCTTTTATTAAAACATGTCTTATTAGGAGGAAGACAAACGTGTCATGTACATAGTTGAGGACTCCTAGTTAGAAAATAGCCGTCTCGGGACCAAGCATGGTGGCTCACGCCTGTAATCCCAGCACTTTGGGAGGCCAAGGCGGGCCGATCACTTGATGCCAGGAGTTCGAGACCAGCCTGGCCAACATGGTGAAACCCCATCTCTACTAAAAATAAAAAAATCAGCCAGATGTGGTGGCACATGCCTGTAATCCCAGCTACCTGGGAAGCTGAGGCATGAGAATGGCTTAAAGCTGGGAGGTGGAGGTTGCAGTGAGTCAAGATCGTGCCACTGCACTCCAACCTGGGTGACAGTGAGAGACTCTGTCTCAAAAAAAAAAAAGAAAAGAAAAAAAAAGAAAACAGTCATCTCAGAATCTTCACCATCACCGTCATTAATACCTTTAAGCATAAACTGGGCTAAATCTACCTTTAAGCAATTTCCATCTGAGATTCAAATCTAAATTTTGCCTCTCCATTGTTCTTAAACCAGGATTTCAACATAATTTCTTCATCTGTAAAACTTCCATAAGAATAACTAATTTCACAAGATAGTATGAGAATTAATTATTGAATGGTTACATAAGTCTCAGCAAATATTAAAACTGATATTTCAAGGGCTGCTATTAAAATGGAAAAGTGCTTTTTTGCTATCTCTGGATTCAGCAGGAGAAAAATTAACAATCATATGCTCATTCTCATTAAATCTGGGGAACAATTATGGAACTCTATGTGCCAGACACAGGTGTTGGGGGGAATTGTGCATGGGTGGGCATAACGATGAGCCAGATGGGCATGGCTGCTCTCCCAAATAAGCCCCCAAGTTGTTGTCCATACATGGAAACAAAAACTGAAAGCAACCTGAATTAGTACTGAATTTAGACGAATTGAGGTGAACAAAAGTGTCAAAGTATTATATTTGTCCAAATTGTTGCAGCTCCTTCAAGGCGCCATTTTATTTTCTGGCAGAGGCCAGATATCATTTTTCTTTTTAAAGTTTTAAAGTGTCCTGAGGCTCCCAGTTTCCAATGTGGATGTGCCCCTTTTGGGCACTGCTAGAATGAACACACACATTAGTTCAGGCTCTGTGGGACAAAGTTGAATAAGGGAAAGAAAGGCCCAAATCACAAGATAAGGTTACATTTGGTCTGATGGCAAAGGAAGAGGCACAGCATGAGGGCAGTTGGGATTCGGTGTTGGGAAAGGAGGTAATGATGGGTGACAGAAGCAAGCAGATGAGGGTACCAGAAATCATTTAGTCTATTACACTATTTTTCCTAGGGCTGGCTGTTGGGGGAGCTGGCAGTGGAGTGGTTAACTTGGGAGAAACAGGATTTTATTGAGTCTCTCTAAGGTGCTACAGCAGTGAGGTTTTCTCCTCTATTCCTCTTTTCCATTGCTTTACTAGTCACCCTTTCTGCCCTTTGCCTACTTTTCTCAGTGGTGAAGCTGGAGGAATCAAACATAACCAAGAGAAAGCACCCACCGGTGGTACTCACTGATTAAAATCTTCCCTAGTGAGCCATTTGGCCTTCACACCTCACCTCCTCACACAGGGATTTAGAGCCTCAGGAAATCCTTTGATAAACAGACTTCTTTTTGTCTAAATGAAAGCAACAAGGGGACAAAACCGAGACCTTAGAGGGAGTTGCAATCTATTCTTAACCTCTTTTGCAAGACAGCTTGCTTGGGCTGAGAAGATAAGTAGCGTCTGTTCTGAGCTGTTACTCATAAGTATTAGGTTGGGTTGAAGAAGCGACCATGTGGAAACAGGGAGTAAATTAACTATACAAGTAAGTTTTCCCTTAATATTTCTGAATTACTTCTTCAATTCTATGAAAAATTAACAGCCTGCTGGACCTGTGCAAATTGTTGGGGGTCATGGTATGGCTGACAGAGATTATTACAAATAAAGTGCTTGCCTCTGGGCAAAGTTCACACCAGGCTTGTACATTCTTGCAGAATATTTGGCTATAGCAGGCCCCTTCAGTCTGAAGACCAAATGTATCTTTTGTACATCCATGGCAGCATGCATGAATTTGCTTAATGAGGCCTGGGGCTGTCAGTGTTATCTGGGCATAGGGCTTAATCAGCTGCACACAATTAGACACAGAGCATGTGCCCAAGAAGTGTTGGGGTGGGGACTCCAGTGTTATTTCTTTGCCTTATTCCACTGTCCCTATACTCCCCTGCCCACACACACATACACATTCCCTGATACATCTTCCCCGCTCCTCATTCTTACAGCTGTTTATTGGCCCATGCCTGCACTCCCTCGGGCTCCCTTAGACTATCTCAATACCATCCCAGTTGATCTTGCTGCCTCTGGTTTCTCCTCAGAGGAGCCCTCTCACTGCTCACTGTTTGCTCACTGTAAACCAGGCATTAGGCCAAGTACTTCACATGTATTATCTCATTAACTTCAAAATAACCCTGTGAAGATGCCCAATTTACAGATGTGAAATCCAAGACCCAGGGAGCTTACACAAAATGCCCTAGGAAACAAGAGATAGTTGAGGTGGAATCGGCATTGCACTCAAGACTGCGTGATCCCCAATCCTGAGATCATAACCATCACAAGTTCTCTAGTTCACCTTTCACACTGATCTTTGTAGTACGATCTTTGTAAAGCACACTTAGTACCATGTTATTCACCTCCTTAAAGCCTTCAATCATCCACCCCATTACCATGCCCTTAAATCAAATTAAACCATTTGCCTCAGATATTCAGACTATTTCCATGAAATTGTTGTAGTTTCCCAACTTTGCTTGGCTCTAGTTTCTTATTCCATTTCAGTTCTGCCTAGGTCCCAACCTGTGGGATGTTTCTCTTCTATTTTTTCTGTCTCCTATCTGCTTGGATTTGACAATTAAGCTCAGCTTTTCCAGATTTGACTCTCGTAGCCCTCTAAGTACTCATGCGTCTCCCTTTTCTGATCTTGGTTTCTTTAAGCAAATGGCCCCTCATATGACTCCTTGGGCTTCTGGGATCTCGTCCTGATATTTGTTCCATCAATGTTCCCAAATGTCCACATGCCAAAATTTAGCTCCATGGATTGATGGAGTCCTTGACACTCTGACTCCAGATGAGTTTTCCAGCCTCACTTTGTGCTTCTTCCTTAGGGTATATAAGCCTTTTAAAATGATTTTTTAAAAATAACGTTCAGAAAATTATCAGCTATTATATGTTTAAATATTGTGTCTATACAGTTATTTCTCTTTTCTTCTTCTGAGACTTCAATTAAATGTAAACAAATCTTATTATGGAGTTCTCTATGTCATTTATTCTCTCTTCTGTGTTTTCTATCCTTTTTTTCTCTCCATGTTTCAATCTGGATATTTTCTGACCTACCTTATAGTTCACTAAATCTCCCTTCATCTGGAATGCTTATACACTGCTGGTGAGAATGTAAATTAGTACAACCTCTATGGAAAATAGTTTGGAGATTTCTTTTTTTCTTTTTTTTTTTTGAGGCGGAGTCTCGCTCTGTCGCCCAGGCTGGAGTGCAGTGGCGCGATCTCGGCTCACTGCAAGCTCCGCCTCCCGGGTTCCCGCCATTCTCCTGCCTCAGCCTCCCAAGTAGCTGGGACTACAGGCGCCCGCCACCACGCCCGGCTAATTTTTAGTATTTTTAGTAGAGACGGGGTTTCACCGTGTTAGCCAGGATGGTCTCGATCTCCTGACCTCGTGATCCACCCGCCTCGGCCTCCCAAAGTGCTGGGATTACAGGCGTGAGCCACCGCGCCCGGCCAGTTTGGAGATTTCTTACATAACTAAAAGTAGACCTACCATTTGATCCAGCAATCCCACTACTGGGTATCCACCCCCCAAAAAAGAAGTCACTATATCAAAAAAGACACCACAAAAAAGACATCACTGCATGTTTATTAGAGCACAATTCACAATTGTGAACGTTGTATTTGCAAAACTGTTGTAAGAAGTAATTTGAGGTCTAAATTAATGTTATTGTCCTCCAGAGAGGATTTATGTTTGATTCCATCAAGTGCTCGTTGGCACTAGCAATAGGGAATCACTTCACTTCAAGTCCAGTGATGGGGTGATGATTCAAAGCTGAGCTAGAGTCTGAAAAATGAATATCTTCTTTAAGTCCCCTTTAGGGACCCTAAAGGAGACTCCAATCCCTGTCTACCCAGCCCTTCGAAGCTTGTAATAATGTTACTCAATGTCTCAAGTACTTAGTCTCCTCCTGAAATGAGAAAACACCCCAAGAGAAAACAAGGTCCCAGTGATGGTCTTACTTTCTGGAACCTCTGTTTTCACCCCATCTTGGCAATATAATTTTTCACTCTTTTTTTTTTTAGTTTTCTGATGCCTTTATGAAGATGGTTTTTATATTTTGTCCAGCTTTGTTAATTGTCACGAATGAGAGGGTTGGTTTGACTTTTCTAGTCCCTGATTATCTGAACTGCAGTGAAATCATATCATTTTATAAGCTCCTGGCTTTCATTATAGAGAATTTCACAGATGTCTCACCCTCCAAAAATCTACAGTGCAAACTGGAAATTGCTGACAACTCTGTCATTTAAAGGATACAATTAAGCCCATATTGAAACAATATAAACAAATAAATTTACATATAAGCAAACTAGTTACAGTGCACCAAGATTTCCACTAACCCTCATTTTGCTCATAGCACAGGCTTCCTTATTCCCTAGTTATATTAACCTTATCTTACAGCTTTGTTTAATGAAGCATTATAGTATTTTGCTATGTTGGTTACTAGTAACCCACTACCCACAATATTTAAACCTCAGGATCCAGTTTACAAAATATAAACACATGGAGATGGGGTGGATATACAGCAAATTGAGATTTTTCAGCAGTCACTGGTCCCAAATAGAGTGTGGGTCATTCTGCTTCAAAGGATTCTTAGGCTATGAAGATACTGGTAGAATGTGGAAGACATACAACAATTAATCTTCTTGGAAAGTACATTTAAATCTGAGTTAGCAAAATGGATTAAGGACTTAAACCTAAGACCTGAAACTATAAAAATTCTAGAAGATAACATTGGAAAAACCCTTTTAGACATTGGCTTAGGCAAGGATTTCATGACCAAAAACCCAAAAGCAAATGCAATAAAAACAAAGATAAATAGCTGGGACCTAATTAAACTAAAGGGCTTCTGCATGGCAAAAGGAACAGTCAGCAGAGTAAACAGACAACCCACAGAGTGGGAGAAAATCTTCACAATCTATACATCTGACAAAGGATTAATATCCAGAATCTACCACAAACTCAAACAAACCAGTAAGAAAAAAACAAACAATCCCATGAAAAAGTGGGCTAAGGACATGAATAGACAATTCTCAAAAGAAGGTATACAAATGGCCAACAAATACATGAAAAAATGCTCAACATCACTAATGATCAGGGAAATGCAAATCAAAACCACAATGCGATACCACCTTACTCCTGCAAGATTGGCCATAATCAAAGAATTAAAAAACAGTAGATGTTGGTGTGGATGCAGTCAACAGGGAACACTTCTACACTCCTGGTGGGAATGTAAACTACTACAGCAGCTATGGAAAACAGTGTGGAGATTCCTTAAAGAGCTAAAAGTAGAACTACCATTTGATCCAGCAGTCCCACTACTGAGTATCTACCCAGAGGAAAAGAAGTCATTATTTGAAAAAGATACTTGCACACGCATGTTTATAGCAGCACATTTCACATCTGCAAAATTGTGGAACCAATCAAAATGCCCATCAATCAATGAGTGGATAAAGAAACTGTGGTATATATATATGTGATGGAATACTACTCAGCCATAAAAAGGAATGAATTAACAGCATTTGCAATGACCTGGATGAGACCGGAGACTATTATTCTAAGTGAAGTAACTCAGGAATGGAAAATCAAACATCATATGTTCTCACTGATATGTGGGAGCTAAGCTATGAGGATACAAAGACATAACAATGATACAATGGACTTTGGGGACTTAGGGGGAAGAGTGGGAGGGGGTGATGGATAAAAGACTACAAACACACTGCAGTGTATACTGCTCGGGTGATGGGTGCACCAGGATCTCACAAATCATCACTAAAATACTTACTCATGTAACCAAATACCACTTGTACCACAATAACTTATGGAAAAATAAAATAAGTAAATAAAATAAATCTGAGTTAGAATAATAGTTTGGAATCTAGAATGGAAAATAAAGCCATCAGTGAAAATACCAGAAAGACTGCTAAATTTGGAGGTGAATATCTGAAATGGTTTTTCCTCTAGATAGATATTAGTTTTTTAGTATAAATAATTTATAAATACTTAAAATCATATTTGGTTTAAAATTTTAAAATATTTCTGAAAGTACATTTGGATTATTTTATTTTACTATCATTCAATTTCCTTGTAAATAGTTATGATCAGTATTATATGATAATACATGAGACAATATTTTTTAAAGAAAAACTATCTTACCTCTCAAGTTAGTTTTTCTCTCTTTCCCGTCAGAATCTAACTCAAAACTTGAAGACTACTATACTAAAGTATTCTCCTATTTAAAAACAAACAAACAAAAAACACAATAGCTTTTTCTTGAAGGGGGAAGCAACATGCCCCATCACATTAAAACTTTCTTATTGATGGTTCCCTTAATCTACAATTGCACCAGCCCATCAAAAATCAATTATGGATCTCCCCAACAGTTCTCACACTTGTACTCTTGAGAGCTCCTAGAGAAAATCTTACAACACACAAATATTTGCAACTGGAAATCCAAGACCTCTAACCTCAGCTGGATCATCAACTCTTTCTCCCACAGCAGTGATTTCAAACTTTCACCAATCTTATTAAACCTTCAACCCACAACCTTAACTCTCAGCAGATAACTTTTCCTCCTACTTCACAGCAGAAACTTAAGCTATCCCCTGAGTAACAGCAATTTTTTTACCCCAGGGTTTTTTATCAATATTTTTTCAACTTTTTTATTGTGGAAACCTTTAAACACACACAAAACTAGAGGGGGATGGTATAATGAACCCTCATGTATGTATCATCCAGCTTCAATAATTATCAACTCATGGCCAGTATTGTTTCATTGATCACACTGATTGCAGTTTTTTTTTAACTGCCTTTTAAATCATTCTTTCTTACTTTCCTCCCATCATTTGTCTCAGTCCATTTTGTGTTGATATAAAAGAATACCTGAGACTGGGTAATTTATTTTTAAAAAGAGATTTATTTAGCTCATAGTCCCGCAGGCTGAGAAGTTCAAGGACATGGCCTTGGCTTCCAGTGAGGGCTTTTGTGCTGCATTACAACATGGTGGAGGAGGTAAAGAGGTCCAACCAAGAGGAAAAACATTGCTTTATAACAACTTGCTCTCTCAGGAAATAATCTGTTCCCTCAAGAACTAATCTAGTTTTGCATTAGCAAGAACTCACTACCAGGAGAACAGCATCAAGCCATTCATGAGGGATTGAGCCCTATGACCCAAATACCTCTCACTAGGCCCCATCTCCCAACACCACCACAATGGGGATCAAATTTCAACATGAGTTTAGATGGGGACAACAGACCACATCCAAACCATAGCATCACTGTAAAAGAAGTTTCCTTTCTGAGATTATTCTCTGTATCAAGATCTGGATCCTATCCCTTCCAGCCTCTTCAAACATTTGCCGTATTTAAAACATTCCCTGTATGTTAAGTGATTTAGGTCGGTATTTAAATATTATTAATTTATTTTTGTTTTAGGAATTCTGTGCTCTCTATCTCTTGACGACACTGTATATCTTTTTGGCTAATATCCCATTTTTCACCTTCCATTTTTAGCCAAGAATCTAGAAAAGGTATTCCACACTCACTGTTTCTGTTGTATTATTCCCTCCCACACCTCAATTCAAGCAAAAGGATTTCCAGCCACACCACGCTGCTGAAACTGCTCTTATTGAGTTCAGTGATGCTAACTCATTTTGGTAAGCCTTCTCAACTCATGTCCTGTGACTTGTGAAACATTTGACATAGATCCCTCTCTGTGACTAGCAAAGCTTCCTTGAACTCCTTCTTCTCCTTGATCCCATGAGTACACTTTAGCCTGTATTTCCTCCTACATTGCTGGCCTCTCCTTTCTGTTTCCTTCGCTGACTCTTTGTTTCTTTCATGTGGGTGTTCCCTGGGATCTTTCCTTGGTTCTCTTTGCTTCTCTTTTACACTATTTTGGAGCAATCTAACCCACTGCCTATGTCATCACCATCTGTATAGTTTTTCTCAAACATTTGGAATCAAATGCGATAATGATACACTAGGACCAACAATTTTTTAATTAAAAGATACATTTCTATTTGTAAAATGAAAAATGCAAAATTATTACTAATGAACTAATGACAATAGTTTCATAACAGAGAAAGTGAGGACATTTGCAACCTTTCCTTTCCGTATGTCTATCTCACTGAATGTTGAATAACTTGAATTTTAAGCAAAATCTCATATTTATCTGCTGCTTCTTCTTCCTCCTTTTATACTCATTTAGAAGGCCCTAATTCACAATTTTCAGATGTAGAAATGACGTCATGTGTTTGTTGCATTTACCAGTTTTGGATACCGGATTAAAGATAGACCAAAAATTATGAAGAGAATTCTAACTAAAAATTAATGTTTTGTCAGATGCTAAGCTGAATCGCATATCAGAAAAAATTAGAGAGATGAATGTTTTAGTTCGGGAAACAGCATTAAATATATTGCTGATCTATTCTTTGGTCATATTCCTCTCTGAAAATATTTCATCATATTCAGATGCAGTACTTGGAGGTGATTTAAAAATATGCTCCATGATACATCAATTACTAGTTTTTTAACTATTGAAGAAAATCATCCAGTGTTGGGAAAGACTCAACTCTTGGAATTGAAAATTTTACATCACAATTTAGTCATCATAAGACATCCTATCTTATTATCACTGGAAAACCATGACTTTTGGTCCTGAAGTGACAAGATGTAATTGTTGAGTATCTTTCTAAGTAATTCAACTTGAACAAGCCACTTAGAATCAGAGACTTAGTCTTTACTGGCATTATTTGTGATGAAGAGGTATTATTATCTCAACAGTCATTTCAAATTCTCATGTGACCAAATTCCCCCAACACCCAGTTTAATTGAAAGTAGGAAAGCAGGCTTGAAATGATACATGTTCAGTGACCACATTTGAGTTGTCTTCACATTTTTCACTAAGAGGGGAGTGTTGTTATTCCTCATTTATAGATGATAAAACTGAGATTTAAAGAGGTTCACTGACTATGCCGTTGATTACAGAGTAGCAAACTGGAACTTGACCCTCATCATTCTGACTCTAAGTGCTAATCTTTATCAATGTCCTATGCGATCTCCCATGAAAGTCCCACTGCATGTAGCCAGAGTTCTTTTCTTATTTTCTTTTTTTGAGACAAGTTCTCACTCTGTCACCCAGGCTAGAGTGCAGTGACGCGATCACGGCTCACTGCACCCCCAACCTCCTGGGCTCAAGCAATCCTCCCATCTCAGCCTCCCAAGTAGCTGGGACTATAGGCATGCACCACCATACCTGGCTAATTAAAAAAAAAAAATTTTTTTTGTACAGCCAAGATCTCACTATGTTGCCTAGGCTGATCTCACACTTCTGGGCTCAAGTGATCCTCCTGCCTTGGCCTCTCAAAGTGTTGGGATTATAGACATGAGCCACTGTTCCTAGGCAGAGTTATTTTCTAAAACTCAAAATGAGCTGTCCCTTTCTTCTGGCTAAAATCTCTCCATATCTCTCCATAGCCCTGGGGGAAAGTACAAACTCCCCCTCATTCATGTAAAATGCTTCTAAGTCTGAATCTTGCTTCTTTTTCTGTTCTAATTACTATGGTTGCATAACAACGCTGCAAAACCTAGTAGCATAAAACAACCATTTATTATGTTTATGAATTCTTTTGGTCAAGAATTCAGATAGGATGCAGACACAGAGAAGAAGGCTTATCTCTGCTCCACGCAGCATCAGCTAAGGCAGCTTGAAGGCTGGGGTCTGGAATCATCTAAGGCTTGTTCACTCACACATCTGGTGCTTGATGTTGAAAAGACTACAACAGCTGAAGCTAAAATAGCTGGGGCTTCTCAAGCTCCTCTCTGTCTCTCTCTCTCTTCTCAAGCTCTCTCTCTGTCTCTGTGTCTGTCTCTCTCTCTCTCTCTGTCTCTGTCTCTCTCATCTGTCAGTGTGGTCTCTCCAGGATGGCAGCACCAGAGCTCCAAGGTGTGTATAGCTAGGAAGAGAGCCAGGCAGACACTTTGGTAACCTAACCTCTGAAGTCACGTAAAGTCAGTTCTGTGTATCTTTCATTAGAAGTGAATCACTAAAGCTGGCTCAATATTCAAGAGGATTCTATGATCCTGTATGGGAAAGAGATGCTAATCAAATAGTCTCACAAATATATAATAAAGTACTGTGATACAAGGAGTTATGACAGCACAGATCAGGATACCTGAACTGGTATGAGGCATCCATGGCCCAAGGGAAGTGGGATTTGAGCTGGTCCACCCACCAATCTCTCTCTCCCATGGGCATCCAAAATAGCTTTATGTGTGTGTAGCATGACTCTAATGATTATTTACTCTAACTATTCATATTTGAGGACAAAGACTTTGTCTTATTCATCTTGATACCCCCTACATCTAGTACAGTGACCGGCATGTAAGCACATTCAATAGTTGTTAAGAAGAAGAAAGTATTTTGGGAAATAAGAGTGACATTTGAAAGAACTTTCTTTCCATTTAAGTATGTAGGGAAAATCCCCCATGTTTCCCATTTTTGTGACAAGATCTTAGAAAGTGGGCTAACTCTACTTGGAATGGTTTTTCTTAACTAGCCAAGGAAGGAGTGTTTGCTTTCTTCCTGGTTGAACTGGCCTTAGCAAAATAGGCAAAGTTTCTTTTTCATGTTCTCAGTCTTTCCTTTCTCTGTCCCTGTGCAATTTTAAAGCATGGCTCCAATGTTTTCTGACACTCCTACAACTAAAAGGTGAAATCTATCTCGCTTTCCTTTGAATCTGGGATCTGTGACTGCTTAGCCAGTTGAATATGACAGAAGCGATGTGCGAATTTCTGAGGCTAGGCCTTAAGAAATTGGAAGTTTCCACTTCTTGTCCCTTGAGATTATCACCCTCATAACCCAGCCACCATGCTATGAGGAAGCCCAAGCCACCTTATGCAGAGCCCAACATGAAGAGGAACCAATAGCCAGTATCAGCTTGTCAGCTATATGAGTGAGCCATCTTGGAAGTAGATCCCCTGGCCCAGGTTAAGCCACCCCAGATGGCAACACATGGAGCAAAGACAAACTGTCCCCACTGAGCCCTGCCCAAATTTCATATTCATAAACAAATGAAATGATTGTTGCCTTTTAAGCCATTAAGTCTCTTAGTGGTTTTGTATACAGCAAGAGATAGAACATTCCCCTTCTTTGACCCCTCCTTTCCCCATCTTTTCCCTCCCTGTTAGTTTCACTTGCTTTTCCCCAAATCTGTCACACAATCAACACATACTTTTTACTTCTTGGGAAAGGATTTGTTCAGTATTGTTATTCTTTTTATAAGATGAACAACTAAGACTCTATCTTGTTAATTTCCATATGGACTTAGTAAAAGCACAATACATTTTACTTATTTGGATTAGATTGATTTCAGTCACTTTCACCAGTTTTCTATTATTTTTAATAAAAGATGCTCACAGCACTCCCTATACCTACTAAATCAGATGTTCTAGAGTGGAGCCTGGAAAGCTACATTTTTATAAGCTTCCCAGGTAATTTTTACACATATCAAAATTTGAAAATCTTGCTGTACTGGTTATTTAAAGGTTGTTTGCTATTATTAAAAGTCCAATAATAGCAGATGTTGGTGAGGCTGCCGAGAAAAGGAAATTATTTTATACTGCTGTTGGGAATGTAAATTAGTTCAGCTACTGTGGAAAGCAGTTTGGAGATTTCCCAAAGAAGTTAACACAGCTACCGTTTACCTAGCAGTACCATTACTGGGTATATACCCCAAAGAAAATAAAGTTTTCTACCATAAAGACCCATGTACTTGTATGTACATTGCAGCACTATTCACAACAGCAAAGACATGGAATGAGCCTAGGTGCCCATCAGTGGTGGATTGGATAAAGAAAATGTGGTACATATACACCATGGAATATTATGCAGCCATGAAAAAGAATGAAATCATGTCCTTTGCAGCAACATGGATGCAGCTGAAGGCCATAATCCTCAGCAAATTAACGCAGGAACAGAAAACAAATACCACATATTCTCACTTATAAGTGGGAGCTAAACATTGGTTATTCATGAACATAAAGATGGGAACAATGAGTCGTCAGCAAAGCCTGAGTCCTGTCCTCTCACTCTCCTCCCTGGCTAGCATGAGCTTCACCACTTGCTCCGCCTTCACCAACTACTGGTCCCTGGGTTCTGTCCAGGTGCCCAGCTACGGCACCCAGCCTGTCAGCCACGCAGCCAGCGTCTATGCAGGCGTGGGGGGCTCTGGTTCCCGGATCTCCGTGTCCCACTCCACCAGCTTCCGGGGTGGCATGGGGTCCGGGGGCCTGGCCACGGGGATGGCCGGGGGTCTGGCAGGAATGGGAGGCATCCAGAACGAGAAGGAGACCATGCAAAGCCTGAGAGACCGCCTGGCCTCCTACCTGGACAGGGTGAGGGGCCTGGAGACCGAGAATCGGAAGCTGGAGAGCAAAATCCAGGAGAACCTGGAGAAGAAGGGACCCCAGGTCAGAGACTGGAGCCATTACTTCAAGACCATGGAGGACCTGAGGGCTCAGATCTTTGCAAATACTGTGGGCAATGGCCGCATCGTTTGACAGATCGACAATGCCCGTCTTGCTGCTGATGACTTTAGAGTTAAGTATGAGACAGAGCTGGCCATGCACCAGTCTGTGGAGAGCGACATCCATGGGCTCTGCAAGGTAATTGATGGCACAAATGTCACTCAGCTGCAGCTGGAGACAGAGATCGAGGCTCTCAAGAAGGAGCTGCTCTTCATGAAGAAGAACAACGAAGAGGAAGTAAAAAGCCTACAAGCCCAGATTGCCAGCTCTGGGTTGACCGTGGAGGTAGATGCCCCCAAATCTCAGGACCTTGCCAAGATCATGGCAGACTCCCGGGCCCAATATGACAAGCTTGCTCGGAAGAACCGAGAGGAGCTGGACAAGTACTGGTCTCAGCAAATCGAGGAGAGCACCAGAGTGGTTACCACACAGTCCGCCAAGGTTGGAGCTGCTGAGATGATGCTCACAGAGCTGAGACATAGAGGAGTCCAGTCCTTAGAGATCGACCTGGACTCCACGAGAAATCTGAAGGCCAGCTTGGAGAACAGCCTGAGGGAGGTGGAGGCCCGCTACGCCCTGCAGATGGAGCCATCATTGTTATTTTCAAAGATTATCTTTGGGAGAGTTTGGGAGATATCATACTTACATGTCTTTGAGGGCAAGCAAGTTGTTGTATGCTGGTTTGCTTATTAAATCAGGTAGGCAGTTGTTGCCTACAGAATGCTCTTGGCTCCAGGCATCAGATGGAGGATTGCAGTTACTTACAGGAGACCAGAGTAAGTTTAAGCAAAGCATTCTTCAGTATTTACCCACCTGGCTTCAGGTACACACATGCACATGCAAGAGACAGGACATAATGGCTCATCTGGTACATGTTCTGGCAAATGGAGTAAATCATTGAATCTGAGCCTCTTTAGAACACCCACAACTGGGGATCTTCATATATTTGGAAGAAGATGCCTACAAGGAAATCCCAGTAAACATTTGGCCAAATTCCCCTGGTTTCTTCTGGGAATATTAGGGGCCTGACATCCTACTTCAATATTGAAGCAGATGTACTGGCTTATGGGCTGAAAGCTTGAAAAGAGATTTGGACAGCCTGACTGAAAATCAGCCACAGTTTTTAAGAAAAGTCAACACACTCTGCAATTTATTTTCCTTTGGATGTGGCTTTTATGAGCATTCCATTAAGTGGAAAAAATTCAGTCTAGATTATTAAATCTCAATTAGAGTGTATGCTTAGAGAACAGAGTATTTTGACATCGAAATTTATTAATTTACTTACGATTAAAAACATCCCATTCTCTTTCAACCCTTGTTATTAAAAAATAACAACATTCTAGCATATTCTGTCTTAATAAGAATAGTGTAAAAAAATAGTGTAGCAAACAGTCTGAATCTGTGTGAATTACTTAACCTCTGTGTGCCTCAGTTCCCTTGTTTTTTTTAAAAAGGAAGAATAATAGTAACTCAAAAGATTGTTGAAGATTAAATTAGTTAATATATGAAAGTGCATAGAACACTTTTTGGCACATAGTAAGCACAAGATAAGTGTTAGCTATTTTATTGTTGTTTTTGTTATTAATTATTGTTATTTGTAAAGAAATCATATCACTAGGCAACTTTTCTTTTTGTACAGACCTATAGCTAAAGATGGAAGAACTATGGAAATCAGGTTGATGCAAGGAAAACCCAACTATTCCCTAGGAGTGAGATAAGGATCTTTTTTGTTCACCTCTGAATCTTCATAATCTTGCATCGTGCCTGGTCTGGCACACGATCGTGTGCTCAATAAACCGTTGAATAAATGATGGTTCCTAAAAGTGAATGCTTGTTCCTTTCCTTGTCTTCTGAACCTCTTCTTAGAGCTTGAGTGTGGCAAGAGGGATCTTTAATAATTATCATTAATTAGATTCTGTGTCATTGAGTGTGACTATTTTCTTTCTTTTTTTCATATAGCAACAACACTTATTATTTTTTGTCTCCCCCCAGCTTTATTAAGGTGTACTTGACAAATAAAAATAGTATATATTGACAGTGTACAACATGATGTTTTGATAGATGTATACATTGTGAACTGACTAGATCAAGCTAATTAACATATCTGTCACCTCACATACTCATCATTTTTCATTTCTTATTTCTTGTTAGAGGAACTCGATGGAAGTAAAGAGGAGATAAGTGGAACCAGAACCCAAGAAAGAGGTGAAACAGCTCACTGCAAACTTTGTAGTCTAAAGACTTTTGATTTATCTTTGAAGTGTATTTAAGTGATAAAAAGAAAACATCTCTACTAACCAGAGTGTGATTACAGGGACTAAATGTACAAAAGACAATAATCCCCTGCCCCCCCTCCCCACCTCTCCTTTCTGGGAAAGAGTGTAGGCGTGTAATTGCAACACTCAAATATCATCCAGCTTAATGTTTTGCTGTGCTGCAGAGCCCAGGCTCAGTTCTTGGTACAATCTCATTGAACTAAATATCAAACTTGATTACAAGATTGAATCACCGGATGTTAAGTACATGAACTTCATTACTTAGTCCACCAAATATGGACATTTTCTATAAGCTTGTTTTTCTAAAGAGTTAGTTTGTATCAAATTAGAGATACCATGGAAATGAAGAGCTATGAGTAATAAATCCCTAAAGCCTTTGACAGGAGTAGGAGTTTTCAGTCTGTTCATCTGCCATGCTCCAGATCAGGAATATATGCATTCTGTTTTGTTTTCCCCAGTGCACCACTTGGGGAGATACTTCTGCAGTGTTTATTTAGAAAGCCTCAGGCTAGATTCAAACTAAGAAAAAAAATCACTGCTGTGTCCTAACTCACAGTGAAGCTGCCTTCTTCTCCTTCCCCCTTTTAGTCCCACCTTGATCCATATGTACAGATCTTTGTTGAATGTCTTGAGATGTGGGCAGGAGAAGGGGAGATTGTTGGTAAAAATAAAGGACTCTACCAACCGTTCTTTTCAAAGCAGATGGCTTGCAAGGAACTGAACATAGACTTGCATGTCCAAAAACATTATTCTATAAATTGCCTTTTGAAACTTAGATATCTAAATGAAAATAATAAAACAAAAATTAAGGCAGGAAAAAATATATTTCCTCATCTCCTGATTCAAGAAACCATGAGACATGAAGTATGATTTACTCTAATGGAGTGGATTATCAGCACAATGAAGAAACATATGCATCAGTTGGCTTTTGCAATGTAAAAAAAAAAAACAACACCTCAAAACATAGTGCTTTAAAACAACCAATTATTTCACTCTTGATTCTATAGGTTGATGGAACAGTTCTTCTGGTCTGGGCAGGCTCTACTAATCTCTGCTGGCAGGTTGGCTGGAGGCTGGATGATCTAGGACAGACTCAGTCACATAGTTGGTGTTTGGTAGGGCAACAATGATGACTCATGATTCAGCAGGCTGGCCCTGGGTTGATCCCAGGGTTCTAAGAGTGTGAGGGAAGAAGCTGCAAACCTTCTTAAGGCTTAGGCTAACAATTATGCATCACTTCCATAATATTACCGTCAAAACAAGTCACAAGATTCAAAGGATGGGTAAGTAGATTCTATTTCTTGAAGGTAAAAGCTACAGACGATAGTGGCTATTTTTGCTGTCTCCAAGAGGAGGTGTACATGCAATACATGGCACTTTACTCACAATTGCACTAAACAAACCCACTGCTGGAGACAGAGGTGTGATGGTGGCAAGAGTGCTGGAAAGTGGACTCTAAAGACCAAGGTCCTAGAGAAGATCCTACCATCAATTACTTCCTGACCTTAAATCAGTCCACTCTCCCTCTCTGGGTCTCAATTAAATCATTTCTAAAACAAAGGATTGGGTAAGATCATCTCTAAAGTTTCTTCCAGATTTCTAAGGACTAAGAATTTAACACACTCTCAGTCTTCAAAGGCAAGATTTCCTAGTTCTAAGGATTTCAAGGAGATGGTTCAAAATTCTAAAGTTTTTTTCTTTACATTATGACTCTAATTTGGGGGAAAAATCACAGGCTATGATTACAACCATGTACAAAGTATACTTATGCAAGAAAATATTTAAAAAATAATGGCATTGTGGAAGGATTTGGAGCTTTAAAAATTCTTTTAAAAAACTAAAAAAATTTGTTATTATCTTGACTTTTCAATAAAATGGAGTAAGTACTTTCCATGCACTCTTCCTAAGAAGAAAATTGTTGCTAGAACAACAGGACCACAATTCTCACAGCTCCCAGGAGCGACAGGGAATTAATTGCTTGTTTGACCTTTTCCACTCCCCAGTAGGTAGCAAAGAGATTGGTTAGAGGGATCCTTGCCCCCATCCCCTTCTCTCCCTGTTACATGCCCTGCCCAGACTCCCCACCAAGAGCATCACAGTTCTTGCTCAGAGGTGTACACTTAAACCTTGAATTGGAAGTTATTTTCTCTCAAATTGATAAAACTTTCAGGACAGATGCTCTGAGAAGTAAAGAAAAGAAGCAAAATCAAGGATTCGGTTAAGATTATTCATTTCTATTTTAGCCAGGCAATGGTCATCAGAACCATCTTGATTCTTTTCAGGCTTATTTTACTTGACCTCACAGGTGAGTTTGACCTTTTTGATCACCCCATTTTTCTTGATGGTCTTGTCTCCCTTAGTTTCTGAAACATCACTCTAACTTCTCCTTCACAGCCGTCTTTTTCATGACTATTCACTCAAACGTTGGTGATAGCTAACCTTTGTTTCTGGTCTCTGATCATCCTACATCGACCCTGAGTGAACTCACTCACTCCCATAATTTCAGTGACTGTTTATTTTCTGTTGACGCCTAGTTATATGTCTTTATCACAGACTTCTCTCCTGAACTTCAGACTGCATCCTGGGCAGCTCTACCACAACATCCCACAGGTACCTTAAACTCAACACATTCCCAAACTTCTATGTGCTCAGCTTAGTGAATTACTATCCACCTAGTCACCCAAGATAGAAAATGGGGAAGCCACTTTCTCTCTCTTACTCTGCATTCAGAAAACCAGGCCTATTTTCTTTCAGAACTGCTCCCTGCCAATCTTCTGCTCTACTCAAAAGTATTTAACCCCTTGCAGGCTGCATCCTTCAGTTTCTTGTATCAACTTGTGGCTAGGTTTATCCAATGAGAAACCCTGCTGCTAGAGACTAGCAAGACTCAAGCATGTGGACTTTTTTTTTTTTTTAAACCAAGAATGTTCTGCCACTCTGCTACTGAGTGCCCAGCCCACCAAATCAGAGGTCAGCATTAAGCTCTTAACTTGGCACCATTCTCTTGGGGAACCAACCAGTCACTTGGTAACAAGTTGATTGCATTTGACCCTTTCCTGTCATGGAGGAGCCACCATTTGTTGTTACTATTATGGATATGGATATGCCTTCTCAAAACCACCATTTATGGACTTATAGAATGCCTAATTCACCATCATGTTATCACACATAACAATGCTTCTGTCCAAGGGACATATTTTATTACAAGGAAAGTACAGTAGTAAACCATGCCATGAAAATTTGCTGATCTTAGCATGCACCGCATTACTCAGGAGCTGCTGGCCTGATTAAATGGAGAAATGGCTTATGGTATCATCTGGGAGGTCACATTCTGTGGAGCTTGTATACATCCCCCAGGATGTAGCATATGCTTTGAACCAGTGATGAATATATGGTATGTCTCTCCCTTATGTAGAATGCATGGGTCCAGGAATTAAGGGGCAGGAATGGGAATGGCTTTTCTTACTATTATATCTAATAATCCACTTGCAGAATTTTCACTTCCTGTCCACAACCTTCAGCTCTACTAGTCTAGAAGTCTTTGTTCCCAAGGAATAAATTTTTTTTCCACCCAGCCTCCTTATAAACTAGAAGTTAAGGCTCTCACCTGGCATTTGGAGCTCCTCATACCACTGAACCAACAAGCAAAGAAAGCGTGAATTATATTGGTTGAAGTGATTGGTCATGATTAATAAAGGGAAATTGGTTTTCTGCTACACAATAAGAGCATAAAAACTGTGGCTGAAACCCGGGAGATATATGGGTGCATCTTTTAGTACTTCCATGTCTGATAGTCAAAGTCAATTAAAATCTACAGCAACCCAATTAAGTACAGGACCACCGAAGATTCAGACTTTGTAGGAATAAAGGGTTGGATTACCCCACTGAGTAAAGAAGGGCAACCAACATGCTGGTTACAAGGGCAAGAAGAAACAAAACATGTGGTGGAAGAAGAAAGTCGTATGTATATACTATGGCCACATGACCAGTTATAGAACAAGAATTGTAACTACCAGGCATATTTTATTATGTGTGTGTTAATCAACAACCTTTTTCCTACTATTTTGTATAAAGAGTGTCAGTAATAAGCACTTGGTAATTTAATTTGTAAGTCACCAGACTACAGGGAGCCACACTTGCTACTTATAGGAGGAATTCCATAATGCCTGGAGATCTTGGGCTTGAGGTAGAAAAATGACAAATCAGAATTTGTTCCTCCTCTTGTTGGAGAGAGTTGGTGAGTTGTGTCATGGATAGTTGTCTCATGTCTGGCAGAGACGTGAATTTGTTAGATATGGATATGAGGTAAGAATGAATGCTGAGTGGTGAAATAGACGGACTATGTTAGTGTTGGGCGAGTTTGCCATCAGATTTATTTCATGCCCTTCTCCAGCTCTACTCTGTGTCTTAGGGGATACATTTCCATTTCCCAAGCTCTCAAGTCATCTGACCTCAACTGGACTTGGCATTGGTAGGAGACTGGAGCACTAGAAGGAGAAAGAACCTAGAGTGCTTTCACCCTTTCTCTCTGATGTCGGCAGATTTTCCAGTTGGGGCTACATCTGTGGCTTTAGCTCTTGCCAGGAAAGCTACTGTACTTCCAGCTTCCTCTGGGCAATCCTGGCTTCAGTAGAATGGCTGAAGCCCTTGTTTCATCAGTTGAAGGCTGGTGGAAGCTTCTTACTATTGCCAATCTCTGGAGTCCTTCACTGAGCTCTGTTTCACTCCCAGCTCCTCTCTCACTTGTGTAACCAACTCTCTGCATTAAATCTCCCTACAGATACAATCAAATCTCTGTTCTTTAACACATCTTAAGGCTGTTCCCTCCTGCCCACCTCTTACAGCGACTGCCTTACACATATCAGGCTCTCATTACCTTTTACCTGGGCTACTGGTCACACTTTTCAAACTCCATTCTACCATTCCTCCTCCTGCTAAATAACATATGTAGGCTCCATATCTTTAGTGTTCCTTTTCCTGTACTTCAAGCAAGAATACACTTTAGAAATGTAGGTTCATAAACACAATTGGTCCTTGAACAACATGGGGGTTGGGACAGTGACCCCCTGCACAGTTGAAAATCCAGATATAACTTTTGACTCCCCCAGAACATAACTACTAATATCCTACTGTTGACTGGAAGCATTACTGATAACACAGTTGATTAACACACACTTTGTGTTATATGATTGTACACTGTATTCTTACATTAAAGTAAGCTAGAGAAAGGAAAATGTTATTAAGAAAATCATAATAAAGAGAAAACATATTTACTGTCCATTAAGTGGAAGTGGATCATCATAAAAGTCTTCATCTTCATTGTCTTCATGTTGAGTAGGCTGAGGAGGAGGAAGAGGAAGAGGAGGAGTTCATCTTGCTATCTCAGGGATGGCATAGGTGGAAAAAATCGACATGTAAGTAGACCTGTGCAGCTCAAATCCATGCTGTTAAGGCTCAATTGTAATCTTGTTTCAAAAACTAAACCATTTAACAGTATAACCTAGTGAATTATGCCTTCTACTCAGTAGAGAAGATGTCTTTAAAAACTGTGAAACCAGGAAAGAACACAGACCTACATAGTGGCAGAAATGACATTGGAAGTTCAAAATTCTTTCTTGTCCATCTTTGCCGAAATGGAGGTATTACTAGAATCAATTTGTCTCCCTAGCCTCAATCTTTCTTTTTCTATACTGCTCCAAAACATTGTTACAATGATGGTCAGATCAAATACTTTATTTTAGCTTTTATTTTTAAAAATATTTTTTCCATTTTTAATATTTGTGGCTACATAGTATGTGTATATACTTATGGGGTACATTAGATGTTTTGATACAGGCACACAATGCATAATAATCATATCATGGAAAATGGGATACCCATCTCCTCAAGAACTTATCCTTTGTGTTACAAACAATCCAATTATACTCTTTCAGTTATATTAAAATGTATAAGTAAATTATTATTGATTATAGTCATCCTGCTGTGCTGTAAAATGCTAGGCTTTATTCATTCATTCATTCTACTTTTCTGCACTCATTAACCCACCTCTCCCCAAACACCCCCACTACTCTTCCCAGCCTCTGGTAACCATCCTTCTACTCTCTACCTCCATGGGTTCAATTGTTTTGATTTTTACATCCCATAAATAAGTGATAATATGCAATGTTTGTCTTTCTGTACCTGGCTTATTTCACTTAGCATAATGACCTCCAATTCCATCCATATTGTTGCAAATGACTGGATCTCATTATTTTTTATGGCTGAATAGTACTCCATTGTATTTCTTTATCAATTCATCTGTTGATGGACACTTAGGTTGCTTCCAAATCTTGGCTGTCATGAACAGAGCTGCAGCAAACATGGGAGTGCAGATATCTCTTCAATATACTGATTTCCTTTCTTTTGGAAAGATACCCAGCACTGAGATTTCTGGATTATATGGTAGCTCAATTTTTAGTTTTTTTGTGGAACCTCCAAACTGTTCTCCATGGTGGTTGTACTAGTTTACATTCCTACCAACAGGGTATGACTGTTCCCTTTTTCCACATTCTTGCCAGCATTTAATGCCTGTCTTTTGGATATGAGTCATTTTAAATAAGGTGAGATAACATCTCATTGTAGTTTTGATTTGCATTACTCTGATGATCAATAATGTCGAGCACCTTTTCATATGCCTGTTTGCCATCTGTGTGTCTTCTTTTGAGAAATATCTATTCAAATATTTTCCCCACTTTTTGATCAGATTATTAGATTTTTTCCTATAGATATTTTTTGAGCTGTTGATATATTCTGGTTATTAATCCTTTGTCAGATGGGTAGTTTGCAAATATTTTCTTTCCTTCTGTAGGTTGACTCATCACTTTGTTGATTGTTTCCTTTTATGTGAAGAAGCTTTTTAATTTGTGATCTCATTTGTCCATTTTTGCTTTGGTTGCCTGTGCTCGTGGGGTATTGCTCAAGAAATCTTTGCCCAGACCAATGTTCTGGGGAGTTTCCCCAATGTTTTTTTATAGTAGTTTCATAGTTTGAGGTCTTTGATTTAAGTCTTTAATCCATTGATTTCATTTTTGCCTATGGTGAGAGATGGGGACTGGTTTCATTCTTCTGTACATGGATGTCCAATTTTCCCAGCATCATGTATGGATTATTGATTATTAATGTCAAAAATGAGTTCACTGTAGGTGTATGGATTTGTTTCTGCATTCTCCATTCTGTTACATTGGTTTATGTGTCTGTTTCTATGCCAGTACCATGCTGTTTCGGTTACTATAGCTCTGTAGTATAATTTGAAGTCAGGTAATGTGATTCCTCCAGTTTTGTTCTTTCTGCTTAGGATGGCTTTGGCTATACTGAACCTTTTGTAGATCCATATAAATTTCAGGTTTGTTTTTTCTAGTTCTGTGAAGAATGTCTTTGGTATTTTGGTAGAGATTGCATTGAATATGTAGATTGTTTTGGGTAGTATGGATTTTTTAACAATATTGATTCTTCTAATCCGTGAACATGGAATGTCTTTCAATTTTTTAGTACCCTTTTCAATTTCTTTCATCAGTGTTTTATAGTTTTCAGTATAGAGGTCTTTCACTTCTGTGGTTAATTCTTACGTATTTAATTTTATGTGTGGCTTTTGTAAATGAGACTATTAAATTTTTTTTTTAGATTGCTCACTGTTGGCATACAGAAATGCTACTAATTTCTGTATGTTGATTTTGTATCCTGCAACTTTACTGAATTTATCAGTTTGAATAGATTTTTGGTAGAGTCTTCAGATTTTTCCAAATATAAGATCATATCGTCTGCAAACAAGAATAATTTGACTTCTCCCTTTCCAATTTGGATGCCCTTTATTTCTTTCTCATGTCTAATTGCTATAGCTAGGACTCCCAGCACTATGTTGAATAACAGTGGTGAAAGTGGGCATCCTTGTCATGCTCCAGATATTAGAGGAAAGGCTTTCAGTTTCTCCCATTCAATATGATGCTAGCCATGGATCTGTTTTATATGGCTTTTATTATGTTAAGGTATGTTTGTTTTATACCTAGTTTTTTTGAGGTTTTATTTTTTTATCATGAAGAGATGTTGAATTTTATCGAATGCTTTTTTAGCATCAATTGATATAATCATATGATTTTTGTTCCTCATTCTGTTGGTATGATGTATCTCATTGATTGATTTGCCTATGTTGAAGCATCCTTGCATCCCAGGAATAAATCCCACTTGATCATGATGAATGATCTTTCTAATGTATTGTTGAATTCAGTTTGCTAATATTTTGTTGAGGTGTTTTGCATCAATGTTCATCAGAGATATTGGCCTTTAGTTTTCTTTTTTTTTGATGTACCTTGGTCTGGTTTTGATATCAGGGTGATACTGGCCTCATAGAATAAGTTTGGGTATTTCCTCCTCTATTTTTTTGGAATAGTTTGAATAGGATTGGTACCAGTTCTTCTTTAAATGTTTTGTAATGTGTCTTTTTTCATTTCTGATTTTATTTATTTGGATTTTCTCTCTTTTGTTCTTAGTTTGAATAAAGGTTTGTCAATTTTGTTTAGCCTTTCAAAAACAAGCTTTTGTATTGTTTTCTTTATTTCAAGTTCATTCATTTCTGTCTGGTTTGTATTATTTCTTTTCTCTTACTAATTTTGAGTTTGGTTTGCTCTTGCTTTTCTAGTTCTTTGGGATGCGTCATCAGATTTTTCATTGAAATTTTTTCCTTTTTTTTTGATGTGGGGACTTATAGCTGTAAACTTCTGTCTTAGTACTGCTTTTGCTGTATCCCATAAGTTTTGGTATGCTGTGTTTCTATTATCATTTGTTTAAAAATTTTCAAATTCCTTCTTAATTTCTTCATTGACCCACTGCTCATTCAGGAGCATATTGTTTAATTTCCATAAATTTTTATAGTTTCCAAAATTTCTCTTGTTATTAATGCCTAGTTTTATTTCCTTGTAGTCAGAGAAAATGCTTGGTATTATTTCAGTTTTTTTTTAATGCTTTAAGACTGTTTTGTGACATAACATATGATCTATTCTTGAGAATCATCCATGTGCTGAGGAAAAGAATATGTTTTCTGCAGTCATTGGATGAAATGTTCTGTAAATATTTATTAGATCCATTTAATCTATAGTGCAGATTAAGTCTGATGCTTCTTTGTTGATTTTCTGTCCAATGTTAAGATCTGTTGAATGCTGAAGGTGGGGTGTTGAATTCTCTAGCTAATATTGTATTGGGGCCTATCTCTCTCTTTAGCTCTAATAATATTTTCTTTATATATCTGGGTGCTCCAGTGTTGGGTGCATATATATTGAAAATTGTTATATCCCCTTTCTGAATTGATCCATTTATATAATGACCTAATTTTTCTCTTGTAATAGTTTTTGTCACAAAATCTATTTTGTCTGAGGTAAGTATAGCTATTCCTGCTCCTTTTTTGGTTTCCATTGGCATGGAATATCTTTTGCAATTCCTTTATTTTCAGTCCATGTGTGTCTTTATAGGTGAAGTATGTTTCTTGTAGGCAACAGATCAATAGTTCTTGTTTTTTTAATCCATTCAACCACTCCATGTCTTTTGATTGAAGAGTTTAGTCCACTTACATTCAATTTTACTAGTAGCAAGTAAAGACTTATTCCTGCCATTTTGTTATTTGCTTTCTGGTTGTTTTTGGTATTTTCTTTCTTCTTTCTTTCCTTCTTGTTTTCCTTTTAGAGAAGGTGGTTTTCTCTGATGATGTGATTTAGTTTCTTGTTTTTTTAATTTTCCGTGTATCCATTTTATGATTCTTGAATTCCTCGAATCAGGGTCCCCAAGAGCCTGCTTGGTGGCCAAACTTGTACCTAAGTTGCAAGACAGAGTCCCGTTTTCCCTCTGCTTTTCTCAAGCAGTAGGAGTCTTGACCCATAGCCACCACAGCTGGGAATGTGCTGAGTCTCACCTGCCTGCAAGTCTGAGTCTCACCCAAAGCCCTCAACATAGAACTTTTGTGTCACTGCTGTTTATTCAGGGCCCAAGGGCTCTTCTGTTAACAGGTGATGAATCCTGTCAGGACTGGGTCCTTCCCTTCAAGGAAGCAGGTTCCCTTCTGGCCCAGGGTGTGTCTAGAAATGTTATCCAGGAGCTAGGGCCTGGAAAGAGGGACTCACGACTCTGACTGGTGCCTTGTCCTGCTGTGGCTAAGCTGGTATCCAACATACAAGACAAAGTCCTTCCCTGTCTCCCCTCTCCTCTCCTCAAGTGGAAGGAAGGGGTCTCTTTTGTAGCTATGAGCCATGCAGCCTGGGGTTAAGAGAGAGGTGATGCCAACACTTTCTTTGCTGCCCTTGCTGGTGTCTCAGTACATCATCTTCTCTCCCTGCCGCCCCCCACCGCCCATCCATTGTCTCTGGGACCAGTTCATCCCTAGGACTCACTTCGATGTAGCAGTCTTTGTGGCCCAGACTATCTTTCAAGTTTATTTGGGGCCCCAGAACACTTTAGCCCACGGTGGCAAGTTTTGCCAGAACTCAATTTCCCATCACTGGGATCAGCAATTCCCCTCTGGCAATGGCTGGTTTAAATGTTTCCTTTGTGGGTGGGCATCAGCTGAGTTTAGTCAGGTTTTGCTTTCTGCTATAACAAGGGCAGCACTGAGTTCAATACCTCACAATTGGTGGTTGTCCCTCTCCCTAGGGCACAGAACCATTCTCCCCACCACACCACTGCTGCTGGGGAATGGGAGAGGGGTGGCACCAGTGATTCAAGACTGTTTTTCCTACCTCTTTGGCACCTCTTTCAGTGATATGAAGTGAAACCCAGGTACTGCGAGTGTTCACATGACTTTTGATTCTTACGAAGGTGCTTTATTTGTGTAGATAGCTGTTAAATTGGTGTCCCTGTGGGGAGATCAGTGGAGACTTCTATTCAGCCATCTTGCTCCAGTCCTACAAATAGTTTATTTTTCTCACAGTACCATCTTTGGATGCTCATTATGAATATTTTTGAGTACCCAGCATAATACAAAGGAAAAAACCCATCATCTATAATTCCACAACTCCAAAATAATCATTGTTAGCAGATCACCAAATTGGGATCCTACTGTAAATCTTACTTTTTAATTGAATTGTTATTGAGATATTAATTGATTCATATGCAGTTGTAAGAAAAAATACAACAATCGTTGCGTACTTTATTCAGTCTCATCCAATGGTAATATTTTGCAAAACAAAGTATAATAACACAAGCAGGATATTGATGTTTATACAATGTGGTAAACTGATTCAATTTTCTCCACTTCTGGTACCCATTTGTGTGTGTGTGTGTGTGTGTGTGTGTGTGTGTTTCTATGTATTAGAAACATGAATTAATATTAGTACTACATTCTATACAATTATATCATCTATGTAGTTTCATGTATCCACCACCACTGTCAAGATACAGAACAATTCCAACACTGTAAGTATCTCTCATGTTATCCTTTTATAACCACACTCACTTTCCTCCTCTCCTTCAATATCTCCAGCCTCTGGTAATTGCTAATCTGTTCTTCATTTCTAAAATGTTGTCATTTCAAAAAGGTATATAAGTGGATTTATATAGTTTGTAACTTTTTGAGATTAACGTTTTTTACTCAGCATAATTTCCTGGAGATTCCTTAGTGTAGTTATATGTATCAATAGTTCTTTACTTTTTATTGCTGAGTAGTAGTCCATAGTATGGATATACCATGGTTTGTTTAACCATTCACCTGTTGAAAGACATATGGGCTGGCTCCAGTTTTGGGCTATTATGAATAAAGCTGCTATGAACATTTGTATACAGGTTTTTGTGTGAATATAAGTTGTCATTTATTTAGGTAATATGGTAACTGCATGTATTTTTTTTAAGACACTGCCAAACTATTTTCAGAAGGATCGTACCATCTGACATTTCCACCAGCAATGTATGGATGAACCTGCTTCTCCGCATTCTTATCAGCATTTGGTGTTGTCGCTATTTCGTATTTTTGCCATTTTGATAGGTATATAGGAATATCTCATTATGGTTTTAATTTACATTTCTTTAATGGCTATTGATGTTGAATGGCATTTTGTTTGCTCATTAGCCATCTGGATATCCTCTTTGGTAAAAGTCTGTTCATATCTTTTGCCCAGTTGTTAAGTGTTGTTTTTCCTTTTTTACTGTTGAGTGTTGTGATTTCTTTATATATTTGAGATACAACTCCTCTATTGCATATGTGGCTTGCACATATTTTCTCCCAGCCCATAGCTTGTTTTATCCTCTTAAAGGGTCTTTCACAAAGCAAAAGTTTTAAAGTTTTTTTTTTACTATTATACTTTAAGTTCTAGGACATGTGCACAACATGCAGGTTTGTTACATATGTATACATGTGCCATGTTGGTGTGCTGCACCCATTAACTCGTCATTTACTTTAGGTATATCTCCTAATGCTATCCCTACCCCCTCCCCCAACCCCACAACAGGCCCCGGTGTGTGATATTCCCCATCCTGTGTCCAAGTGTTCTCATTGTTCAATTCCCACCTATGAATGAGAACATGCGGTGTTTGGTTTTCTGTCCTTGAGATAGTTTGCTCAGAATGATGGTTTCCAGTTTCATCCATGTCCCTACAAATGACATGAACTCATCCTTTTTTAGGGCTGCATAGTATCCCATGGTGTAAATATGCCACATTTTCTTAATCCAGTCTATCATTGATGAACATTTGGGTTGGTTCCAAGTCTTTGCTATTGTGAATAGTGCTGCAGTAAATATACCTGTGCATGTGTCTTTATAGCAGCATGATTTATAGTCCTTTGGGTATATACCCAGTAATGGGATGGCTGGGTCAAATGTTATCTCTACTTCTAGATTCTTGAGGAATCGCCACACTGACTTCCACAATGGTTGAACTAGTTTACAGTCCCACCAACAGTGTAAAAGTGCTCCTATTTCTCCACATCCTCTCCAGCACCTGTTGTTCCCTGACTTTTTAATGATCGCCATTCTAACTGGTGTGAGATGGTATCTCATTGTGGTTTTGATTTGCATTTCTCTGATGGCCAGTGATGATGAGCATTTTTTCATGTGTCTTTTGGCTGCATGAATGTCTTCCTTTGAGAAGTGTCTGTTCATATCCTTCACCTACTTTTTGATGGGGTTGTTTGATTTTTTCTTGTAAATTTGTTTAAGTTCTTTGTAGATTCTGGATATTAGCCCTTTGTCAGATGAGTAGATTGCAAAAATTTTCTCCCATTCTGTAGGTTGCCTGTTCACTCTGATGGTAGTTTCTTTTGTAGTGCAGAAGCTCTTTAGTTTAATGAGATCCCATCTGTCAATTTTGGCTTTTGTTACCATTGCTTTTGGTGTTTTAGACATGAAGTCCTTGCCCATGCCTATGCCTTGAATGTATTGCCTAGGTTTTCCTCTAGGGTTTTTATGGTTTTAGGTCGAACATTTAAGTCTTTAATCCATCTTGAATTAATTTTTGTATAAGGTGTAAGGAAGGGATCCGGTTTCAGCTTTCTACATATGGCTAGCCAGTTTTCCCAGCACCATTTATTAAATAGGGAATCCTTTCTCCATTGCTTGTTTTTGTCAGGCTTGTCAAAGATCAGTTGGTTGTAGATGTGTGGTATTATTTCTGAGGGCTCTGTTCTGTTCCATTGGTCTATATCTCTGTTTTGGTACCAGTACCCTGCTGTTTTGGTACCAGTACCCTGCTGTTTTGGTTACTGTAGCCTTGTAGTATAGTTTGAAGTCAGGTAGCATGATGCCTCCAGCTTTGTTCTTTTGGATTAGAATTGTCTTGGCAATGTGGGCTCTTTTTTGGTTCCATATGAACTTTAAAGTAGTTTTTTTCCAATTCTGTGAAGAAAATCATTGGTAGCTTGATGGGGATGGCATTGAATCTGTAAATTACCTTGGGCAGTATGGCCATTTTCGTGATATTGATTCTTCCTATCAATGAACATGGAATGTTCTTCCATTTGTTTGTGTCTTCTTTTATTTCATTGAGGAGTGGTTTGTAGTTCTCTTTGAAGAGGTCCTTCACATCCTTTGTAAGTTGGATTCCTAGGTATTTTATTCTCTTTGAAGCAATTGTGAATGGGAGTTCACTCATGATTTGGCTCTCTATTTGTCTGTTATTGGTGTATAGGAATGCTTGTGATTTTTGCACATGGATTTTGTATCCTGAGACTTTGCTGAAGTTGCTTATCAGCTTAAGGAGACTTTGGGCTGAGACGATGGGGTTTTCTACATATACAATCATGTCATCTGCAAACAGGGATAACTTGACTTCCTCTTTTCCTAATTGAATACCCTTTATTTCTTTCTCTTGCCTGATTGCCCTGACCAGAACTTCCAACACTATGTTGAATAGGAGTGGTGAGAGATGGCATCCCTGTCTTGTGCCAGTTTTCAAAGGGAATACTTCCAGTTTTTGCCCATTCGGTATGATATTGGCTGTGGGTTTGTCATAAATAGCTTTTATTATTTTGAGATACATCCCATCAATACCTAATTTATTGAGAGTTTTTAGCATGAAGAGTTGTTGAATTTTGTCAAAGGCCTTTTCTGCATGTATTGAGATAATCATGTGGTTTTTGTCATTGGTTCTGTCTATGTGATGGATTATGTTTATTGATTTGCATATGTTGAACCAGCCTTGCATCCAGGGATGAAGCCCACTTGATCATGGTGGATAAGCTTTTTGATGTGCTGCTGGATTCAGTTTGCCAGTATTTTATTGAGGATTTTTGCATCGATGTTCATCAGGGATATTGGTCTAAAATTCTCTTTTTTTGTTGTGTCTCTGCCAGGCTTTGGTATCAGGATGATGCTGGCCTCATAAAATGAGTTAGGGAGGATTCCCTCTTTTTATATTGATTGGAATAGTTTCAGAAGGAATGGTACCAGCTCCTCTTTGTACCTCTGGTAGAATTCGGCTGTGAATCCATCTGGTCGTGGACTTTTTTTGGTTGATAGGCTATTAATTATTGCCTCAATTTCAGAACCTGTTATTGGTCTATTCAGGGATTCAACTTCTTCCTGGTTTAGTCTTGGGAGGGTGTATGGGTCCAGGAATTTATCCATTTCTTCTAGATTTTCTAGTTTATTTGCATAGAAGTGTTTACAGTATTCTCTGATGGTAGTTTGTATTTCTGTGGGATTGGTGGTGATATCCCCTTTATCATTTTTTATTGCATCTATTTGATTCTTCTCTCTTTTCTTCTTTATTAGTCTTGCTAGCGGTTTATCAATTCTGTTGATCTTTTCAAAAAACCAGCTCCTGGATTCATTGATTTTTTGAAGGGTTTTTTGTGTCCCTATCTCCTTCAGTTCTGCTCTGATCTTAGTTATCTCTTGCCTTCTGCTAGCTTTTGAATGTGTTTGCTCTTGCTTCTCTAGTTCTTTTAATTGTGATGTTAGGGTGTCAATTTTAGATCTTTCCTGCTGTCTCTTGTGGGCATTTAGTGCTATAAATTTCCCTCTACACACTGCTTTAAATGTGTCCCAGAGATTCTGGTATGTTGTGTCTTTGTTCTCATTGGTTTCAAAGAACATCTTTATTTCTGCCTTCATTTCATTATGCACCCAGTTGTCATTCAGAAGCAGGTTGTTCAGTTTCCATGTAGTTGAGCTGTTTTGAGTGAGTTTCTTAACCCTGAGTTCTAATTTGATTGCACTGTGGTCTGAGAGAGCATTTGTTATAATTTCCGTTCTTTTACATTAGCTGAGGAGTGCTTTACTTCCAACTATGTGGTCAATTTTGGAATAAGTGCGATGTGGTGCTGAGAAGAATGTATATTCTGTTGATTTGGGGTGGAGAGTTCTGTAGATGTCTATTAGGTCCGCTTGGTGCAGAGCTGAGTTCAATTCCTGGGTATCCTTGTTAACTTTCTGTCTCGTTGATCTGTCTAATGTTGACAGTGGGGTGTTAAAGTCTCCCATTATTATTGTGTGGGAGTCTAAGTCTCTTTGTAGGTCTCTAAGGACTTGCTTTATGAATCTGGGTGCTCCTGTATTGGGTGCATATATATTTAGGATAATTAGCTTTTCTTGTTGAATTCATCCCTTTACCATTATGTAATGGCCTTCTTTGTCTCTTTTGATCTTTGTTGGTTTAAAGCCTGTTTTATCAGAGACTAGGATTGCAACCCCTGCTTTTTTGTTGTTGTTGTTTTCCATTTGCTTGGTAGATCTTCCTCCATCCCTTTATTTTGAGCCTATGTGTGTCTCTGCATGTGAGATGGGTTTCCTGAATACAGCACACTGATGGATCTTGACTCTTTATCCAATTTGCCAGTCTGTGTCTTTGAATGGGAGCATTTAGCCCATTTAGATTTAAGGTTAATATTGTTATGTGTGAATTTGATCCTGTCATTATGATGGTAGCTGGTTGTTTTACTCATTAGTTGTTGCAGTTTCTTCCTAGCATTGATGGTCTTTATAATTTGGCATGTTTTTGCAGTGGCTGGTACCGGTTGTTCCTTTCCATGTTTAGTGCTTCCTTCAGGAGCTCTTGTAAGGCAGGCCTAGTGGTGATAAAATCTCTCAACATTTGCTTGTCTGTAAAGGATTATATTTCTCCTTGGTAATGAAGCTTAGTTTGGCTGATTATGAAATTCTGGGTTGAAAATTCTTTTCTTTAAGATCATTGAATATCAGCCCCCACTCTCTTCTGGCTTGTAGAGTGTCTGCTGAGAGATCCATTTTTAGTCTGATGGGCTTCCGTTTGTGGGTAACCTGACCTTTCTCTCTGGCTACCCTTAACATTTTTTCCTTCATTTCAACTTTGGTGAGTCTGACAATTATGTGTCTTGGAGTTGCTCTTCTTGAGGAGTATCTTTTTGGCGTTCTCTGTATTTCCTGAATTTGAATGTTGGCCTGCCTCACTAGGTTGGGGAAGTTCTCCTGGTTAATAACCTGCAGAGTGTTCTCCAACTTGGTTCCATTCTCACCGTCACTTTCAGGTACACCAATCAGACGTAGATTTGGTCTTTTCACATAGTCCCATATTTCTTGGAGGCTTTGTTCATTTCTTTTTACTCTTTTTTCTCTAAACTTCTCTTCTCGCTTCATTTCACCTTCAATCACCGATACCCCTTCTTCCATTTGATCGAATCAGCTACTGAAGCTTGTGCATGCTTCACGTAGTTCTTGTGCCATGGTTTTCAGCTCCGTCAGGTCATTTAAGGTCTTCTCTATGCTGTTTATTCTAGTTAGCCATTCATCTAATCTTTTTTCAAGGTTTTTAGCTTCTTTGCGATGGGTTTGAACATCCTCCTTTGTCTCAGAGAAGTTTGTTATTATCGATCATCTGAAGCCTTCTTCTCTCAACTCATCAAAGTCATTCTCCATCCAGCTTTGTTCCATTGCTGGCGAGGAGCTGCATTCCTTTGGAGGAGACGAAGCACTCTCATTTTTAGAATTTTCAGCTTTTCTACTCTGGTTTCTCCCCATCTTTGTGCTTCTATCTACCTTTGGTCTTTGATGATGATGACACACAAATGGGGTTTTGGTGTGGATGTCCTTTCTGTTTGTTAGTTTTCCTTCTAACAGTCAGGACCCTCAGCTGCAGGTCTGTTGGAGTTTGCTGGAGGTCCACTCCTGACCCTGTTCGCTTGGGTATCACCAGTGGAGGCTGCAGAACAGCAAATATTGCAGAAAAGCATATGTTGCTGCCTGATCATTCCTCTGGAAGCTTCGTCTCAGAGGGGCACCCGGCCGTGTGAGGTGTCAGTTGGCCCTCACTGGGAGGTGCCTCCCATTTAGGCTACTCAGGGGTCAGGGACCCACTTGAGGAGGCAGTCTGTCCATTCTCAGATCTCAAACTCCATGCTGAGAGAACCACTACTCTCTTCAAAGCTGTCAGACAGGGACTTTTTAAGTCTGCAGAAGATGCTCCTGCCTTATGTTCAGCTATGCCCTGCCCCCAGAGGTGGAGTCTACAGAGGCAGGCAGGCCTCCTTGAGCTGCAGTGGGCTTCACCCAGTTTGAGCTTCCTGGCCTCTTTGTTTACCTACTCAAGCCTCAGCAATGGTGCGCGCTGCTCCCCCAGCCTCGCTGCTGCCTTGCAGTTTAATCTCAGACTGCTGTGCTAGCAAGGAGAGAGGCTCCGTGGGCATGAGACCCTCTGAGCCAGGCATGGGATATAATCTCCTGGTATGCCATTTGCTAAGACCATTGGAAAAGCACAGTATTAGGGTGGGAGTGACCCGATTTTCCAAGTGCCGTCTGTCATGGCTTCCCTTGGCTAGGAAAGGGAATTCCCTGACCCCTTGCACTTCCCAGGTGAGGTGATGCCTTGCCCTGCTTTGGCTCATGCTCCGTGGGCTGCACCCACTGTCCTGCACCCACTGTCCAACAAGCCTCAGTGAGATGAACCTGGTACCTCAGTTGGAAATGCAGAAATCACCCATCTTCTGCATCTCGCTCACACTGGGAGCTGTAGACTGGAGCTGTTCCTATTTGGCCATCTTGGAACCTCCCCCAAAAATTTTAAATTTTGATGAAGCCCAATTTATCAGTTTTTCCTTTTGTGGATTGTTCTTTTGGTATCAATGTCTAAGAACTCTTTGCTAGGCCGGGTGTGGTGGCTCACGCCTGTAATCCCAGAACTTTGGGAGGCCTAGGCAGGTGGGAGTTAGAGACCAAGCTGGCCAACATGGCAAAACCCCATCTCTACTAAAAATACAAAAATTAGCCTGATGTGGTGGCACATGCCTTTAATCCCAGCTACTTGGGAGGCTGAGGCACGAGAATTGCTTGAACCTGGGAGGCAGACGCTGCAGTGAGTGGAGATGACGCCACTGCACTCCAGCCTGGGCAATGGAGTAAGACTCAGTCTCAAATAAAAAAGAATTATTTTCTAGCCCCAGATCCCCCAAATTTTCTCCTAGTTTACTCTAAAAGTTTTATAATTTTATATTTTACATTTAATTACTGATTTACTTTGAGTTAATTTTTGTATAAGATGTGAGATTTAGGTTGAGGTTCATCTTTTTTGCATGTGGATGTCCACCTACTCCAGCAACATTTGTTGAAAAGGCTCTCATTTCTCCATTGAATTACTTTTGCACCTTTGTCAAAAGTCAGCTGGGTGTATTTGTGTGGCTCTCTTTCTGGATTCTCTGCTCTGTTCTGCTGTTCTGTGTCTGTCCCTTTACCAATACCACAGTCTTGATTACTGTACAGCTAGATGATAAGTCTTAAAGTCAGATAGACTGTTTTCTCCAACTGTATTCTTTTTTTGAAAATTTTAGTCATTGCAGTTCATTTACATTTCCATACATATTTTAGAATAATATTGTCTGTATCTAGAAAAAAATCTCATGAGACTTTCATAGGAATGATATTAAATCTGTATATCAATTTGAGCAGAACTGACATTTAATTTTTTTTAGTTTTTGTGGGTACGTAGAACCCACAAAATATCTCATGAGGTACATGAGATATTTTGGTACAAGCATGCAATGAATAATAATCACATCATGGAAAATTGGGTATCTATGACCTCAAGCATTTATCCTTTATGTTACAAACAATACAATGATACTCTTAGTTACTTTTAAATATACAATTAAATTACTATTGACTACAACCTCTCTGTTGTGCTACCAAATACAAGGTCTTATTCATTCTTTCTATTTTTTTTTTTTTTTTGGTATCCATTAACCATCCCCACCTCCCCCCACTGCCCCTCCCCACTACACTTCCCAGCCTCTGGTAACCATCCTTCTATTAAAACTTGTATTTTTATTAAGTTTTCCAATACATGAACATGACATGTCTCTCCATTTATATAGGTCTACTGCCATTTCTTTCATAAGCATTTTGTGTTTTTCAGCATACAAGTCCTCTGTTTTTTTGTTTGTCTGTTTGTTTGTTTGTTTTTTGAGGCAGAGTTTCACTCTTGTCACCCAGGCTGAAGTGCAGTGGTGCAATCTTGGCTCACTGCAACCTCTGCCTCTGGGGTTCAAGTGATTCTCCTGCCACAGCCTCCCAGGTCACTGGGATTACAAGCCCCCGCCACCATCTCTGGCTAACTTTTGTATTTTTAGTAGAGACGGAGTTTCACTGTGTTGACCAGGCTGGTCACAAACTCCTGACTTCAGGTGATCCGCCCACCTCGGCCTCCCAAAGTGCTGGGATTACAGGTGTGAGCCACCACGCCCAGCCTCCTGTGTATTTTTTTTAGAGTCACATATAAGTACTTCATTTTTTTTAGAGCAATGATTAATGGTACAGCCATACCTCTGAGATAGTGTGGGTTGAGTTCCAGACTACCACAATAAAGTAAATATCACAATAAAGTGAGTTAAACAAGGTTTTTGCCTTCCCAGTGCATACAAAAGTTATATGTACACTGTACTGTAGTCTAGTAAGTATGCAATAGCATTATTTCTAAAAAATGTCCACACCGTAATTTAAAAATACTTTATTACTTAAAAATGCTAACAATCATCGGAGTCTTTAGTGAGTTATAATCTTTTTGCTGATGGAGGATCTTGCCTCAATGTTAATGGCTGCTGACTGGTCAGGGTGGTGGCTGCTGAACGTTGGGGTGGCTGTGACAATTTCTTAAAATAAGACAACAATGAAGTTTGCCACATTGATTAATTCTTCCTTTCATGAAATATTTCTCTATAGTATGTGATGCTGTTTGATAGCATTTTACGCAGAGTAGAGCTTTCAAAATTGGAGTCAATCCTTTCTCCATCCCTGCTCCTACTTTATCAACTGTTTATATAATATTCTAAGTCTTTTATTGTCAATTCAACAATGTTCACAGCATCTTCACCAGAAGTAGATTTCATCTCAAGAAACAACTTTATTTGACCACTCATAAGAAGCAACTCTTTATCCATTAAAGATTTATTACTATATGGCAGTAATTCAATTACATTTTCAGGCTTCACTTCTAATTCTAGTTTTCTTGCTATCTCAACTACATCTGCAGTTATGTCCTTTATTGAAGTCTTGAACCCCTCAAAGTCACCCATGAAAGTTGGAATTAACTTCTTTCACAGTCCCGTTAATGTGATATTAACTCCTGATATTAATAGGAGTTTAATCATCAAGAGTTAACATCATATTAACAGAAGTTCGAAAGAAGTTAATTCCAACTCTCATGTGATATTAAAATGGTGAATTCTTTCCAAAAGGTTTTCAGCTTACTTTGCCAGATCAGAGAATCAGAAGCAGCTATCGCCTTATAAAATGTAGCTTTTAAATAATAAGACTTGAAAGTCAAAATTACTTCTTGATCCATGGACTGCAGAGTAGATGTACTGTCAGAAGGCATGAAAATAACATGAACCTCCTTGTATATCTCCATCAGAGCTCTTGGGTTATCAGGTGCATTGTAAGTGAGCAGTAGTATTTTGAAAGGGATCTTTTTTCTGAGCAATAGGTCTCAACAGTGGGTTTAAAATATTCAGTAAGCCATGCTGTAAACAGATGTGTTGTCATCCAGGCTTTGTTTCTCCATTTATAGAGCACAGGCAGAGTAGATTTAGCACAATTCTTAAGGGCCCTAGGATTTTCACAATGGTAAATGAGCACTGGCTTTAACATAAAGTCACTAGCTGCGTTAGCCCCTCACAAGAGCCCCTTCAAAGAATTCTTTGAAGCTTTGAAGCCAGGCATTGACTTCTCTCTAGCTATGAAAATTTTAGATGACAGCTTCCAATAGAATGCTGTTTCACAAACATTGAAAATATGTTGTTTAGGGTAGTCAGATTCATCAACAATCCTAGCTAGATCTTCTGAATAATTTGCTGTAGCTTCTCCATCAGCACTTGCTACTTTACCTTTCACTTTTATGTTATGAGATGACTTCTTTCCTTAAGCCTTATGAATTAACCTTCACTAGCTTCAAACTTTTATTCTGCAGCTGCCTCACCTCTCTCAGCCTTCACAGAATTAAAAAGAGTTAGGGCTTTGCTCTGGTTTAGACTTTGGCTTAAGGAAATGTTGTGGCTGGTTTGAACTTCTACCCAGACAACTCAAATTTTCTCCATATCACCAATAAGGCTGTTTTACTTTCTTATCATTTGTGTGTTCACTGGAGTAGCACTTGCAATTTCCTTCAAGAACTTTTCCTTTGCACTCACAACTTGGCTGTTTGGTGCAAGAGGTCTAGTTTTCAGCTTATCTTGACTTTTGACATGCCTTTCTCACTAAGCTTAATCATTTCTAGCTTTTGATATAAAGTGAGACACATGACTCTCTTTCTTTCACTTTAACACTTAAAGCCATTGTATGGTTATTAATTGACCTAATTTCAAAATTGTCATGTCTCAGGGAAGAGGGAGGCCTGAAAAGAGGGAGAGATACCAGGCAATGGCCGATCAGTGGAGCAGTCAGAATATAGACAACATTTATTAAGTTCTCCGTCTTATATGGGCATTGTTTGTGGCACCCCAACACAATCGTAAGAGTAACATTAAACATCACTGACCACAGATCACCATAACAGATAATAATTATAAAAACATTTAAAATATTGCAAGAATTACTAAAATGTAATGACATGAGGAGACATGAAGTAAGCATGTACTTTTGGAAAAATAGCACCAATCAACTTGTTTCATGTAGGGTTGCCACAGACCTTGAATTTGTAAAAATGCAATATCTGTGAAGTGCAATTTAGTGAAGTATAAAAAAACAAGGTATGCCTGTGTTATATTTTAGCGTTCATTGCTAGTACACACAAGTACAATTGGGTTTTTCATGTTTACCTAGTATCCTGTAATAGCACTCACTATTAGTTCTAGGAGTTTTGTAGGGGTCTTTTTGTTTGGTTGTTTTTGTTTTGTAGATGTCTTGGGATTTTCTGTGTAGATAATCATGTAATCTGCAAATAGGGGCTGCTTTTTTTCTTCCTTTATAATTTGTGCAACTGTTATTTCCTTTTCTTGTTTTATTGAACTAGCTAGAACTACCAGCACTACATGAATAAGAGTGATGTGAGTGGACATTCTCACCTTGTTCTTGATCTTAGCAGGGAGTGCATTCAAGTTTTCACCCTTGAGTATAATGCTAGCTATGGTTTTCTGTAGATGTCTTTTACCAAGTTGAGGAAGTTCCTCTGTATTCCCATTTTTCTGAGAGTTTTTATCATGAAGGTATGGTGAATTTTTTCAAATACTTTATCTGCATCAATTGATTTGATCCTATGATCTTTATTCTTTAGCTGTTAATATGGTGGATTACATTCATTACCTTCATATTTGAGAACTGAACCAGGCTCGCACACCTGAAATAAGCCCCACTTGATCATGGTATAATTCTTTTTATATATTGCTGAATTCTGTTTGCTACTATTGTGTTGAGGATTTTGTGTCTACATTCATTCATGATATTGGTCAGTAGTTTTCTTTTTTATAGTCTTTGTCTGCTTTTAATCTCATGGTAATACTAGCTTTATAAAATGAATTGGAAAGTATTGCCTAGTCTTTCGTTTTCTAGAAAAAGTTGTGTAGAATTGGCATTAATTCTCCTTTAAATATTTGGTATTATTCTCCAGTGAAATCATCTAGGCCTGGAGATTTCTTCTGGGGAAATTTTAAAATTACAGATCCAATTTTCTAAATAGTTATAGGGCTATTTGAATTTTCTGTTTCATGTTGGGTTAGTTATGGTAGTTTGTGTGTTTTTGAAGAATTGATCTGTTTTATCTAAGCTGTCAAATTTATGCCTATAAAGTTGTTCATAGCATTTCCATTTTTTTTAATGTTTGCAGAGTCTGCAGTTATATGCCTTGTTTCATTCTTGATGTTGGTAATTGGTATCTTCTCTCTTTTTTTCTTTGTGAGTCTTGCTAGATGTTTGCCAATTTTAGTGATCTTTTTGAAAAGTAAGCTCTTCATTTTGTTAATTTTTCTATTATTCTTCTGTTTTCAATTTTATTGATTTCTCTATCATTTTCTTCCTTCTGCTTGCTTTGGGGTTATTTTCCTGTTATTTTTCTAGATTCTTGAGATGGAAGCTTAGATTATTCATGTAAGATGTTTCCTCTTTTCTAATGTTAGTATTTAATGCTATAAATTTCCCTCTGCACTGCTTTAGCTATGCCCCACAAATCTTGACATTTATTTTTCTTTTCATTCAGTTCAGTATATTTTTCAATTTCCCTCAAGATTTCATCTTTGACCCATGGATTATTTAGAAGTGGTTTGTTTCATTTCCAAGTGTTTGCACATTTTCCTGTTGTCATTCTGTTATTTCTAGATTAATTACATCAAGGTCAGAGAAAACACTGTATCATTTCAATTCTTTTAAATTTATTAATGTTTGTCTTATAGCCCAGGATGTGGTTTATTTTACTATATATTCCATGCACACTTGGGAAGATTGTGTACCTGCTTTTGTTGAGTGGGGTGCTCTCTAAATGCCCACTAGATTCTGTTGGCTGATGGTGTTACTGAATTCTTGTATATTCTTATTGATTTTCCATGTAGTTATTCTATCAGCCATTGGGATAGGAGTGTTGAAATCTCCAACTATATTTATCAATTTGTCTATTTCTCCTTTCAGCTCTATCACTTTTTGCTTCATGTCTTGTGAGGTTCTTTTGTTTAGTGCATGTGCACTCAGGTTTGTTATGGCTTCCTGGTGGACTGATCTTTCTATCATTGTATAATGTCACTCTTTTTCTCTAGTAATTTTTATTTGATCTGAAGTTGCTTTATCAGATATTAATATAGCCACTTCTTTTTTACATTAGCATCTGTATGGTTTATCTTTTTTGCATTCTTTTACTTTCAACCTACCTATGTCACTAAATTTGAAGTGAGTTTCTTAAAAGTAGAATATAGTTGGGCTATGTTTCTTTTTAATCCCCTCTGCCCGTCTCTGTTCTTTGATTGTTATATTTTCATAATTTATATTTAAGGTAATTCTTGATATGTTAGTGCTTAATTAAGTTTCCCATTTTATTGTTTGTTTTCTATCTCCATTAGGTCTCTTTCTTCTTTGTTCAGTGTGTGTGTGTGTGTGTGTGTGTGTGTGTGTAACAGTGTTAGGATTCTTTTTTACTTATGTTAGTATTTTTGGGTGTATGTCTCTTTATAGTTTTGTAGTGATTGCTCTGAGTATTAATATACACGTATGTGACTTGTAACAATCTACTTTTTAATCAGCATTTTGCCACTTTACATGAAGTGTGGAAATCTCACTTCAATTCAGGTTATTTTACCTTCACCACTTATAAATATTATTGCCTTGAGTATCATATTGTGCTAAAAATTTTGTTTCAATCATTAAACTCGATTTATAAAACTCATCAGAGAAAGCATAGTCTATTTTATTACCTATATTCCTGCTCTTCTGCTGTTCCTGAGACTCTACAGTTCCTTCTTTTACCATTTCCTGTCTGTTTGAAGAAACTCCTTTAGTCAATTTTTTATGGATAAGACTTCTAACAGGTTTTCTTAGTTTTCTTTTATTTAAGATCATTTTTATTTTCCCTTCATTTCTGAATAGTCATTTTGCTGGATGTAGAATTCACAGTTGGCATTGAGGCCTCCGTGATTTCAGATAAGAAATCCTTTGCCATTCAAAGTGGTGTTCCTATACATATAATGTATTATTTTTCTTGGACTGCTTTCAAGATTTTTTTTTTGCCTTTAGTTTTCAAAAGTTTAATTATAATATGTCAGGACATATATTTATTTGAGATTATCCTATTTTGGATTTATTCAACTTCTTAGTGTCTTTTGCCAAATTTGGGGAGTTTTCAGCCATTATTTCACAATATGCCATATCTAAGAGTGTTTTGCCTACCAGTTTATCTTTGAATCACGCCTGGTACATAGTTGATGCTCTCTACAGTCATCAAACGAATTAACGGATGGATAAATGATTGAATTAATGAATTTTTGTGTAAGTGTGATAAATGGTTAGCTATAATGGAGTTTCAAGTCTCTTTTTTTTTTTTTTTTTTTTTTGAAACGGAGTCTTGCCCTGCCGCCCAGGCTGGAGTGCAGTGGCGTGATCTCAGCTCACTGCAAGCTCTGCCTTCTGGGTTCACGCCATTCTCCTGCCTCAGCCTCCCCATTAGCTGGGACTACAGGCACCCGCCACCACACCCAGCTAATTTTTTTGTATTTTTAGTAGAGACGGGGTTTCAGCGTGTTAGCCAAGATGGTCTAGATCTCCTGATCTGGTGATCCGACCACCTCGGCCTCCCAAAGTGCCGGGATTACAGGCGTGAGCCACCGCGCCCGGCAGAGCTGATCTGGTTTTATTCATCTAGTTATAGGTATAATCCTAAGTGTAATGCTCAAGGAGCTAACAATCTCTTTTGTCCTTGGTTATTTGCATCTTCACATTCCTGAAGCATTTAACCTCATGTATTGGTTGAGAAGAATGAACGTAATGGGGGATGTCATGAGGACTCTGGACATTTCAGGAATCAAGGGAGGGACTCAAGTGGCATAGAGAGCAGTCCTGGGAGACTAAAATTACCAGGGCCCTACTTTGGCGTCTACACTGTTTTGTCCTCATTATTTGTATCCTTTAAAATATATCCATTAAAAATCATCATTGGAGTAAACATGGATAAATTCTTAGACATGTCTTTGGATAGAAAATTAAATATGTTCCCAGATGCCCAGAAGGACAGCATTCCCGGCACTGTGTTCCAGCAGTCACTCCTAGCTATAGTTTATACGACTGAGAAGTAATACTTTAAGCATCCATTTCAGGTTGGGCTAGAAACAGCAACACACTTATATTTGATTTCCAAGCCAACAGTGAACCAAAGGTTTGATCAATAGATTTTGCCAGAGGCAGAAGCAAGTTTACTGTGATAGTTTATTGAAAAAAATCTCCCCTTTGTGCTAAATGCATCACTTGGTTATATGTGTTTCTCTTGTTTTCATAGTTTCCTCTTCTTTCTTCCTTTCTTTCTTTTTTTCTTCTTCTCAAATAAGGCCTACTTCCATACACAGAATACATCAAAAATAAACAATTTTTGTTCAGTTAGCATCAATTTAACTCTAATTTTAATCAAAATGTATTTAGACAAGAGCTATATATTTTCTAAGTGAATTTAAATGTACTGAAAAACAAAACAAATGATAATGCGTCAAATAATATGCCCGTATTCCGGTGAACACAATTTAATGGAATTTTCCTCAGTTGGCAGCTGGATTGACTTATAATCCTCGCTGTGGTAAGGTTTTTCAAAGCACAGCCAGAAACCTGTGGTCCTTTACCACTTGGGACCAGTTAAACATTCCTGATTTGTGACCATTTTCCGAATGACTTGGAGAAATTTAACCAGGCTGCAGCAGTGTGAAGACCAGGAGTCTCCTGGGAAGGCTGTGGCTGTTATTGCCCGCAGGTCAGCCTAAACCTAGCTCCAGGCCCACACAAGTCATTCCCACACTTCCAATACTACTTGGGGTACAAAACGGGACCTTAGGGCAGAGGAGTGAGGATGTATGGCCAGTTTCAGGCTCTGTCCACAAGAATATATCACAGCCTAGAATTTTAGCCCAATTCTGAGCATGGTCAGAGGGCTTTTCACGTTCAGCATAATTCTAGGTGAGAGAGCCAGAATAAAGGAAAGCCACAACCACAATGGGAATGGTGTTGTTTAAGATAGAAATATTTAATGTTTTCAGAAAGACTGAGGTTATTTCGTGTCCCTGTTAAGCGGTCTTCAAAGTTGTTGGTTTGGTTAATGTGTTTTTTTTATTTGGATGAAATATTGGCTTTGTTTGCCAAATGATTGCCTAATCATACGGTATTTTGCCTTCTAAAATGGCCAGAAAGTTTTGTTTTGCTGCTTCTATATTTGCTTTATATACCTGATCCTTAGTGAAGTAAAATTGTTTCAGGGATTTACATGAATAATTATAATGAGGAGTCACCTCTGTTGGTGACATAAATCGCACTTTTTTTCTTAGTTTTTCATATGTTTTTGGAATTGATGATTACCTTTTCAAGCAAAAATGTTTGCTTTTTAGGTAGGCAAGTATATCAGTTTTTAATGTTATTGTTTCTGGATGTGGAAATTTAAAAGACCCTTCCCAATCCGAGATGATCAAATAATTTCTCCATGTTTTCTTCTAGCACTTACAGTGTTTCATTTACATCCTTGATCTATTTAGAATTTATGCCAGTAGATTGTGTAGGTTATAAATCAAACGTTATTGTTTTCCAGATGGTTACCAAGCTTTTCCAAAATATTTTGTTGAATATCTATTTTTTCAGCACTGATTTGAGAGGCTACTTGTATCATATATTAAACTGTTGTATGTAGTTGAGTCTATTTCTGTTCCTTTTGCTTGTCTTAATATAATATCTATGCATTAATATTACATTGTTTTAATATTGAGGTTTTTATGATGGTAGAGATGGTCTTCACTACTTTATCGCTTGACTAAATTTTCCTGGTTACTTTAGCTTTTTTTAAAATTTTTCCATATGAGCTTTACAGTGACCTTGTCTACTTTTTACCAACATCACGAAAAATAAATAAGTAAATAAAATATGCTGCAATTTGTATTGCTTTCACATTGAATTTATGAATAAACTTAAAGAGAATGTATATCTTGTGTAAATTGAGTTTTCCTAACCAAGAAGATGAGTTGTTTTTCTAATCATTTCTTTTGTGTACTTCAAAAGTGACTTAAATTATTCTTCACATAAATTTTTGATACTTCTTGGTAAATATAATCCTGTGCTTTTTTAATGCTATTGTTGCTATTGTGAAGGTGGTCTTCTCCTACATGATAAATTCTAACTAGTTGTTATTTAAGCACAAAAATTCGTATGTGCTCAAATCTTTTAGCTTTCTTTAGATGGAAATTTCTGAGATATTGCAGAAATTTGGCTGTGATTCAGAGATACCTCTATTTACAAATGCCTCAACAATAAAGTCATTTTACTATAGTATACTATGCTAAATCAATTTACCTGGCAATTTGGCAGTCCATAAATAAAGCTTTAAAAATGTGCATGCTCTTTGATTTATACATGTGTGCTTACAGACCATAAGAATGGATATGAAGCTACCAAGATTGGCTGGCTCTAGGTAGTGGGGTTTTGGGAGGGGTTTACATTTCCTTATTTTCTGTTTGTTTGCATGTTTGAATTTTACATATCAAACATGCATTACTTTTTAAAATGTTTTTTTAAATAAAAATTCATCTTCACAAATTATAGAAAAGATGACTATACGCACAGTCACATGTCACCAAAATCCCCTGCTCCACACCTTGGATGTGCTCTACTGAGTGAGCTGGGCCTGAGTTCTAATCCCATCTCTGCCACCTGCTAGCTTTGTGTTCCCGGACAAGTTACTTAACCTTTCTGGATGTCAGTATTCTCACCTATAATATGGGGATTGTTGCGAAGTTATAGAAAATATAAGCAACAATATTTAGCACACAAAAAGAATTTTGGTAAAAGGTAGTTACTACCGTGATTCAACAGCATTAGGACAACCCTTGGCAACATCTGAAGTCTGAGCAAGTTTTCCCCCCCTTTCTTCCCTCTTGGTGACTCCGTTATGGCCTCCTCAATAACTCTCCATACTCAATGGATAGATTTTTTGCTCTTCATTTCTTCTCCTATCTTTATTCAAAACCCCTTCCTGCTATCAAAATAGGACATTTACAACTCTTGATTAATTAGCTGAGAGCAAACAGCATTCTCAAGTAAATGTTTAATCTTTTATGTAGAATCAAAAAAAAACTGTTCTTTACTAAAATAATTTCGGGTTAGGGTGATTTTGCTTCTTACACATCCCAGACCAATATTTTGTGTTTTTCAGAGCATTTTACATACTATTAATTGGTACTGAGTCACCTTTGCATCATTTATGATTTATTTTACTTTGGTATGAATCACAGGCCTCACTTGATACTGTTAAATACATCTTCATGCCTCCTGTGTAACTTCTTCCAAGGGCAGTAACATTTGTGCATACAATATGTGCTGGTCGAAACATATTTTGTTAATAAATACTTGGTTAAAATATACTTATGTTTAAAATGTGTAATGGGACAAAAAAGGGTGCTTTAGTGGCACATTTTTATTTTTAATTTCTGTAATTCCGGTTCCATTTGGGTCTATGTTATTCAAATGCGTTATTGAGTCTAAACAAAACTACAGTGTAGGATTCTTAAAGAAATAGCAAGAAGAGTAATCAACGAATAAAGGCAATTTGAGTGATACTTCAGCACGGTTCGGAACTGGCTGCAGAGGCCAAATATCAAGGTCACGGAGGCCAGAAAGAAACAAGATGAAGTTCATAAAAAAGACTGTAGACTGTCTCCTTCTGGAAGACTAGAGATGCAGAGGGTAATCTAGTGTGCTAAATAAAGGCAGTTCCAAAGATCTGGAGTCCTGCAGTAATGGTGCTGAACTTGATGATGACGTCCCCCAACAAACCCAGGGAAAGAGACCGACAGAGGGTGAAGGTGGGGCGGGTCTGCAAGGAGGGCTAAAGCAAGCCGTGTAGAACAGAAAGACACTGAGCAGCAGGCGGCTTTGTCCGCGGGGAGTATGTAGGGATGTGCCGATGGGAGGAAATGCCCGGCGCCACTGATGCCCTAAAGGACCCCACCCGTCTTCACATGGAAAGGGAATGGGCTTCAGGAGACGGGTATACACAGGCTTCGAAGGCCAGAAACGCCAGCTTTAGGAAGAGAAACAGTGGAGAATGAGGCAAACACCCATAACAAACCGAATTACGTTCCTTAACGATAAACCCAAGACTTACTGGGGGCCTGTTAGATATTTGTGGCGCAGGTGAGGAGTCTTAAAAACCTCAAAGATGGCCTTTGTGCCTCAGTTTCCTCGTATATACTGGTGATAAAAAAGACTACACATATCTAATAGAGTTATGAAGATGATTACAATGGTGTAATCTATGGAAAATGCTCAAAAGAGAGCCTGGCACATAGTAAGTGTTATATGTATTTACTATTATTATTCTGCCAATAACCGTGCTTTAATTGTAATGTGCACCTTCTAAGGCAAGTTCAAGGGCATTTATGGAGGACAAGAGGATTATCCAATAGCACAGCAGTGAAAGAACAAGGTTCTAGGACCACATAATACACAATGACTTCATTACTTTGCTCCAAATTAAGGAAGCTTCCAGCTTCTTGTTAAGTTTAGAAAATTCGTGATGCTGTTGGTGGATGTTAGGAAGGGAAAAAGGTAGAGAGGGAGGTTGGTGGGAGGCACAGAGCTAAATTGAGTTTTGAAGACCTAGTCTCATATGAACCTTATTTTGACTTAAACTCTGTTCAGATAAACTCTTCACACTTTTCTTTAACTCAGATTTTCCTTTCCTTTCATTTATTCATCATTTGCAACTTTAAAAAAAACTGCATATAGGTATGACCATTTTCATATCCTATTTAACATAGCTCACCCAAGATATCACTGTGCAAATGCCAAGATGGATTCATGGGGCACTTACTGGCCCCTTCAAAAACAATTATGAAGCAGGCAAGTGGCCTCCACAGACAAACAAGTCAATACTCCTTTTCTTTTTGGGGTTGCTGAACTCCCAGCAGAAGCTATTAACAATGAATATTTTTGCATCTCTTTGAGCTGTAAATTGTAAAAGTCTCCCCATATCCCTACTGCTCTCCCAACGTTTGCCTCCTCTGAGCATTATGGCTGAAAAACCCAACTAGTTAATGGGCTCTGTGTTTCTTTTACTTCCTAAGAGAACAACGCAAACTCTGTGAACCTTATTAGTAACACCAAGCTTGCTGGAAAAATAAAGCAGTGTAATTTTAATCCATAATCCACAGCTAAGTATGTCTAAGATGCTTAGCATTATAGCAATTAGTACTTACTCAAGATAATGAAGTCTTGTTCTAACTCTTCCCTCCCACCCTCCCTTCCTTCCTTCTTTCCTAGAAATAGCTGCTATGGAAATAGGTGGGATCAACACACATTTTTAAAAATAAACTTTTTATTTTAGGATAGTTTTAGATTTACAAATTTATTGCAAAGACCGTACGGAAAGTTACCATACACCCCATACCCAGTGTCTCCTATTATTAATATCTTACGTTTGTATGGCACATTTGTCACAATTAATGAACCAATATTGATGCATTATTATTAATTAAAGTCATGCTCTATTTGGATTGTTTCAGCTTGTCCCTAATGTCCTCTACTTGTTCCTGCATCCATCCACCACATCATGTCTCCTTAGGATCTTCTTGGCTGTGACAGTTTTTCAGACTTTCCTTGTTTATGATGACTTTAACAGTTTTGAGGAATACTGGTCAGGCATTTTGTAGAATATCCATCATTTGGGATTTATTGATGTTTTTCTCATGTTTAGTTTGGGGTTATGGGATTTGGGGAGGAAAACCACAGAGATGAAGTGCCCTTCTTTTCTCATTATATCATGTCAAGACTCTATACTATCAATAAGACTACTTATCACTGCTGATGACCTTGATTGTCTGGCTGAGGTAGTGTTTGTCAGGTTTCTCCAATGTAAAGCTACTCATTTATTCTTCCCTCTTCCTACTGTACTCTTTGGAAGTAAGTTACTAGGCTTAACCCATACTCAAGAGTTAAATAGTTAAGCTCCACCTCTTATTTATTTATTTGTTCTTCAACTTTTATTTTAAGTTCTGGGGTACATGTGCAGGATGTGCAGTTTTGTTACATAGGTAAACGTGTGCCATGGTGGTTTGCTGCACAGATCAACTCATCACCTGGGTATTAAACCCAGCGTCCATTAGCTATTCTTCCTGATGCTGTCCCTCCCCTGACCACCCCCAAAAGGCCCTGGTTTGTGTTGTTCTCCCCACATATCTATGTGTTCTCATCACTCAGCTCCCACTTATAAGTGTAAGCTCCACCTCATTGAGGGGAATATTTACATAAACTATTTGGAATTCTTTAGTACAGAAAATGTGTCTATTTTCTTTATTTATTCAATCATTTATTTATATCAGTGTGGACTTGCAGATGTTTATTTTGTACTTTGGGTTATAATTCAACATTATTTTGTTCCTCAAACCCTGCTCCACCTTTGGCCATTAATAGCTCCTTCAGTCAAGTAGCTCCTGATCACGGTTTGTTTGTTAGCACTTCCTTACCTTTGTGGCCCTACAAGATGCTTCAGGCTTATTTTGTATATTTCCTGCCCCGTCCTAAAATCTGCCATTTATCCAAGGATCTTCTGGTTCCTTTCATTGGAGAATGGTTGAGAAATCAAGATCTGGGGGCTGGGTGCAGAGTAATCTCAGTGCTTTGGAAGGCTGAGGCAGGAGGATGGCTTGAGCCCAGGAGCAGCCTGTGCAACATGATGAGACCTTGTCTCTAAAATAAATAAATGAATAAAAGATAGCCATGCTTGGTGGTACTCACCTGTATTCCCAGCTACTCGAGAGGCTGAGGTGGAAGAATTCCTTGAGCCCAGGAGTTTGAGGCTGCAGAGTGGTATGGTCATGCCACTACACTTCATCTTGGATGACAGAGTAAGACCCTGTCTTTTAAAAAACAAAACAAAAAAAGAAATCAAGAAATCAAGATCTGGATGCTAGATATACTCATTGCTACTAGGGTGTTATAGGGTGTCATTGCCTGTAGTTCCCTCAGTCTACAGCACAAGCAAAGCAAGGAGATATATGTGTGTATACAAACCCGTGTATATACACAGATCTATAAATATTTCCATGTACAACTCTCTATATTTATACTAAAGTAAACATGAGTTTATATTGATGTCTCCAACTCTAATTCATTACCACATGGATCATTCTAGCCTCTTCCCCTTCCCTATCTGTAATCTCTCACTCCAACAGTGAGAAAACTGGCTCCCACCATTCACCCTCTATGTATTAATACTTAATTGTTCAATTCCAGTGTACATGTATAGTGATTTTAAACTTGCTACTCCATACATCGTTGGGAAAAAAATTTATCAGTAGAGTACAGTGCTTATGTGCAGTTCCTTTTGCTTTTAACCTTACAGACCACTCATTTCCAAAATTACTTAGGTCAATACCTTAGTCCCTTACTCCCTTTGGGTGGGGTTGCTTCATATATTTATAATAGATTGTTTTGTCACATTCTACATTCCACCCTGGAATCCCTCAACTTTCTAAATTATTAATTGCATAATTAAAGTTTATTCTTTGTACTGTAAAATTCTGTGAGGTTTGACAACTTCTTAATGTGTTATATTCACCATGATAGTATCACACAGAATAGTTTTACTGACTTAAACAATCCCCTGTGCTTCACCAATACGACCCATTCCCATACTCCCCAAACATCTAACAACCACTATTTATTATCTTTATATAGTTTTGCCTTTTTCAGAATATCACACAATTGCCATCATACAATCTGTAGCTTTTTCGAACTGGCTTCTTTCACTTAACAACTTGCATTTAAGATTCATCCGTGTCTTTTTGTGGCTTGACAATTCAATCCATTTTATCACTGAATATTTCATTATATAAATGTACCACAGTTTGTTTATTCATTCACCTATTGAAAGACATCTTGGTTGCTTCCAGTTTTTGGCGATTATGAATAAATATGCTGTAAGCATTTACATGCAAGTTTTTGTGTAACATAAGCTTTCAAATGAGTTGGGTAAATACCTAGTAGTGCAATTATCAATCACATGGCATACTAGGTTTAGTTTTGTAAGAAACTGACAAACTGTTCTCCAAAGAAGCTGTATCATTTTACATTCCCACCAGGAATGAATGAGAGTTCTTATTGCTCTCCATCAGTTGGTATTGTCAATTTAAAAAATTTTAGCCTTTCTCTTTGCCTAGGCACATTGTCATCAGGTTATCCAAAGTTAAGATGAAGGAGAGAATGTTAAGAACTGTGAGACAGAAGCTCCAGGTAACCTATAAAGGAAAACCTATCAGATTAACAGTAGATTTCTCAGCAGAAACCCTGCAAGCTAGAAGGGATAGGGGCCCTATCTTCAGCCTCTTCAAACAAAACAATTATCAGCTAAGAATTTTGTATCCAGTGAAACTAAGCATCATATGTGAAGGAAAGATACAGTCTTTTTCAGACGAACAGATGCTAAGACAATTTGCCATTACCAAGCCACCACTACAAGAACTACTAAAAGGAGCTCTAAATCTTGAAACAAATCCTGGAAACTCATCAAAACAGAACCTGTTTAAAGCATAAATCACACAGGACCTATAAAACAAAAATACTAGTTCAAAAGCAAAAACAAACAAATAAAAAAACCAAAGTACACAGGCAACAAAAAGCATGATGAACGCAACAGTACCTCACATCTCAATACTAACATTGAATGTAAATGGCCAAAATGCTCCACTTAAAAGATACAGAACCTCAGAATAGATAAGAAGTCACCAACCAACTATCTTCTGCCTTCAGGAGACTTACCTAACACATAAGGACTCACATAAACTTAAGTAAAAGGGTGGAAAAGGCATTTCATGCCAATGGACACCTAAAGCAAGCAGGGGTAGCTATTCTTATATCAGACAAAACAAACTTTAAAGCAACAGCTTTTTTAACTTAAAAAAGTCAAAGAGGGACATTATATAATGGTAAAAGGCCTTGTCCAACAGGAAATATCACAATCAAATATCATAAACATATATGCACCTAACACTGGAGCTTCCAAATTTATAAAACAATTACTAATAGACTTAAGAAATGAGATAGACAGCAACACAATAGTAGTGGGAGGCTTCAATACTCCACTGACAGCACTAGACAAGTCATAAAGACAGAAAGTCAACAAAGAAACAATGGATTTAAACTATACCTTGGAACAAATGGACTTAACAGATATATACATAACATTTCACCCAACAACTGCAGAATATACATTCTATTCAACAGTGTGTGGAACTTTCTCCAAGATAGAGCATGTGATAGGCCATTAAATGAGCCTCAATACATTTAAGAAAATTGATTATATCAAGCACTCTCTCAGACCACAGTGGAGTGAAACTGGAAATCAACTCCAAGAGGAACCTTCAAAACCATGTAAATACATGGAAATTAAATAACCTGCTTCTGAATGAGCATTGTGCTAAAAATGAAATCAATATGAAAATTTAAAAATTATTCAAACCGAACAACAATAATGACACAACCTACCAAAATCTCTGGGATACAGCAAAGGCGGTGCTAAGAGGAAAGTTCATAGCCCTAAATGCCTACATCAAGACTGAAAGAGCACAAATTAACAGTGTAAGGTTACACCTCAAGGAACTAGAGAAACAGGAACAAACCAAACCCAAACCCAGCAGAAGAAAGGAAATAACCAAGATCAGAGCAGAACTAAATGAAATTAAAACAAAAAAAAAATACAAAAGATAAATGAAACAAAAAGCTGGTTCTTTGAAAAAGATAAATAAAATTGATAGGCCATTAAGATTAACAAAGAAAAGAAGAGAGAAGGTCGAGTATGGTGGCTCACGCCTGTAATGCTAGCACTTTGGGAGGCCAAGGTGGGTGGATCACCTGAGGTCAGAAGTTCGAGACCAGCCTGGCTAACATGGTGAAACCCTGTTTCTGCTAAAAATACAAAAAAAATTAGCCGGGCATCGTGGCATATGCCTGTAATCCCAGCTACTCGGGAGGCTGAGACGGGAGAATCACTTGAACCTAGGAGGCAGAGGTTGCAGTGAGCTGAGATCATGCAATTGCATTCCAGCTTGGGCAACAAGAACAAAACTCCATCTCAAAAAAAAAAAAAATACCTCACTAAGAAGAAACAGGAGATACTACAACTGACACCACTAAAATACAAAACATCATTCAAAGCTACTATGAATACCTTTACACACATAAACTAGAAAACCTAGAAGAGGTAGATAAATTCCTGGAAAAATACAACCCTACTAGCTGAAATCAGGAAAAATTAGATACCCTGAACACACCAATAATAAGCAGTGAGATTGAAATGGTAATTAAAAATAACCAAGAAAAAAAAGTCCAGGACCAGATAGATTCACAGCAGAAGTCTACCAGACATTCACAGAAGAATTGGTACCCATCCTTCTGACACTATTCCACAAGATGGAGAGAGAAGGAGCCCTTCCTAATTCATTCTATGAAGCCAGCATCACCCTAATACCAAAACCAGGAAAGGACATAACCAAAAAAGTAAACTACAGACTGATATCCTTGATGAACATAGATGCTAAGATCCTTAACAAAATACTAGCTAACTGAAACCAATAACCTATCAAAAAGATAATCCACCATGATCAAGTGGGTTTCATATCAGGGATGCAGGGATGGTTTAACATACACAAGTCAATAAATGTGATACACCCCATAAACAGAATTAAAAACAAAAATCACATGATCGTCTCAAAAGATGCAGAAAAGGCATTCAACAAAATTCAGCATCTCTTTATGATTAAAACTCTCAGCAAAATTGACATACAAGGGACATACCTTAATGTAATAAAAGCCATCTATTACAAACCCACAGCCAACATAATACTGAATGGGGAAAAGTTGAAAGCATTCCCTCTGAGAACTGGAACAAGACAAGAATGCTCACTCTCACCATTCCTCTTCAACATAGTACTGAAAGTCCTAGCCAAAGCAATCAGACAAGAAATAAAGTGCATCCAAATTGGTAAAGAAAAAGTCAAACTGTCACTGTTTACTGATAATATGATCATTTACCTCGAAAATCCTAAAGACTCCTTCAAAAAGCTCCTAGAACTGATAAAAGCATTCAGCAAAGTTTCCAGATACAAGATTAATGTACACAAATCAGTAGCTCTTCTATACACCAACAGTGACCAAGGGAAGAATCAAATCAAGTACTCAACCCCTTTTACAATAGCTGCAAAAAAATAAAATAAAGTACTTAGGAATACACCTAACCAAGGAGTCAAAAGACCTCTACAAAGAAAACTACAAAACACCGCTGAAAGAAATCATAGACACAAGCAAATGGAAACACATCCCATGCTCATGGATGGGTAGATCAATATTGTGAAAATGACCTTACTGCCAAAAGCAATCTACAAATTCAATGCCATCCCCACCAAAATAACACCATTATTCTTCACAGAATTAGAAAAAACAATTCTAAATTTCATATGGAACCAAAAAAGAGCCTACATAGCCAAAGCAAGACTAAGCACATGTAGGAGAATGAAACTGAATCTTCATCTCTCACCTTATAGAAAAATCAACTCAAGATGGATTAAGGACTTAAACCTAAGACCTGAAACTATAACAATTCTAGAAGATAACATTGGAAAAACCCTTCTAGACATTGGCTTAGGCAAGGATTTCATGATCAAGAACCCAAAAGCAAATGCAATAAAAACTAAGATAAGTAGCTGGGACCTAATTAAACTAAAGAGCTTTTGCATGTCAAAAAGAATAGACAGAAGAGTAAGCAGACAACCCACAGAGTGGGAGAAAATCTTCACAATCTATATGTCGACAAAGGACTAATATCCAGAATCTACAATGAACTCAAACAAATCATTAAGAAAGAAACAAACAATCCCATCAAAAAGTGGGCTAAGGACATGAATAGACAATTCGCAAAAGAAGATATACAAATGGCCAACAAACATATGAAGAAATGCTCAACATCACTAACGACCAGGGAAATGCAAATCAAAACAGCAATGCAATATCACCTTACTCCTGCAAGAATGGCCATAATAAAAAAATCAAAAAACATTAGATGTTGGCATGGATGTGGTGAACAGGGGACACTTCTATACTGCTGGTGGGAATGTAAACTAGTACAGTCACTATGGAAAACTGTGGAGATTCCTTAAAGAACTAAAAGGAGAACTATGATTTGATCCAGCAATCCCATTACTGGGTATCTATCCAGAGGAAAAGAAGTCATTATTCAAAAAAGATACATGCGCACACATGTTTATAGCAGCACAATTCACAACTGCAAAATCGTGGAACCAACCAAAATGCCCATCAATCAAGGAGTGCATAAAGAAACCATGGTATATATGTATGATGGAATACTATGCAACCATAAAAAGGAATGGATTAACAGCATTTGTAGTGACCTGGATGGGATTCTAGGTGAAGTAACTCAGCAATGGAAAACCAAACATCATGTGTTCTCACTGATATGTGGGTGCTTAGCCATGAGGAAGCAAAGGCATAAGAATGATATAATGGACTTGCGGGGAAGAATGGGAGGGGGGCGAGGGATAAAAGACTACAAATATGGTGCAGTGTATACTGCTCAGGTGATGGGTGCACCAAAATGTCACAAATCACCACTAAAGAACTTTCTCATGTAACCAAATACCACCTGCACCCCAATAACTTCTGGAAAAAAATTTTAGCCTTTCTAATAGGTGTGTAGTTGTATCTCATTATTTTCCTTTGAATTCCCTAATGATAAATGATGTTGAGCATCTTTTTATATGCTTATTTGCCATCTGTGTAATCCCTTTTTGATGAAGTGTTCATTTATATCTTTTCCTGTTTTTAATTGGTTTGTTCCTTTTCTTATTACTGAGTTTTAGGAGTTCTTCACGTATTTTGGATATGTAGCCTTTATCAGATATGTGCTTTGCAAAATCCCTCAGTCTTGGGTTTGTCTTTTTATTTTTTCATTTTCCATTTGCAAAGCATAACATTTTAATTTTAATAAAATACAATTTAACAATCTTTATTGTTATATTAGAAACTCATCACAAAACCCCAAGTTATGTGGATATTCTATTCTTTATATAAAAATTTTATAACTTTGTATATTACATTTAGATCTATAATCCATTTTGAGTTACTTTTTATGTAAAGTCTGTGCCTAGGTTGATTTTTTTGCACATGGATGTTCAATTTTCCCAGCACTATTTGTTGAAAAGTCTATTCTTTCCCCCATTGAATTGTCTTTCCTCCTTTGTCAAAGATGAGTTGATTATATTTGTGTGAGACTATTTCTGGACTCTGTATTCTGTTCCTTTCTTCTATGTGTCTGTTCTTTCGCCAATATGATGCTGTCTTGATCACTGCAGACTTATAGTAAGTCTTATGTAGAGTAACATGAGTGCTACAACTTTATTCTTCTTTTACAGTGTTGTGCTGACTATTCTTGGTCTTTTGCTTTTCCATATAAACTGTAGAATTAGTTTCTTGATATTTATAAAATGGCCACCAGGGTTTTCACTGGGATTATATTGAATCTATAGATGAAGTTGGAAAGGATTAACATCTTAATAATTGAGTCTTCCAATCCATGAACATAGGCTATTTTTCCATTATTTAGATCTTCCTTGATTTTCTTCATTAGCATTTTGTAGCTTTCTGCCTACAAATCTTGTGCTTATTTTATTATATTTATCTCTAAGTATTTTAAATTCTAGGTGCTTTTTTTTTTTTTTTTTTTTGCTAGATGGAGTTTCACTCTTGTTGCCCAGGCTGGAGTGCAATGGTGTGATCTCGGCTCACTACAACCTCCACTTCCCGGGTTCAAGCGATTCTCCTGCCTCAGCCTCCTGAGTAGCTGGGATTACAGGCGCCCGCCACCATGCTCAGGTAATTTTGTATTTTCAGTAGAGACAGGGTTTCACTATGTTGGTCAGGCTGGTCTCAAAGTCCTGACCCCAGGTGATCCACCCACCTCAGCCTCCCAAAGTGCTGGGATTACAGGTGTGAGCCATCACACCCGGCCCTCTAGGTGCTATTATAAATGGTATATATTTTTTCACGTTTCAAATTCCATTTGTTCATTGCTGGTATATAGGAGAGCAGTTGACTTTTATATTGCAACCTTGCTATACTCACTTATTAGTTCCAGGAGATTATTGTTGATTCTTTGGGATTTTCTACAAAGACAATCATGTCATCTGTGAGTAGAGAGAGTTTCAGTTTTTCTTTTCTAGTCTGTATATGTCTTATTTCGTTTTCTCATCTTATTTCATTAGTCAGAACCATGTTGAATAGGAGTGGTGAGAGAGGACATGATTGCTTTGTTCCTGATTTTAGGGGAAATCACCCAGTTTTTCGTTATTGAGTATAATTCAGCTATACATTTTTTGGTAGATGTTCTTTAATTGAGTAAGTTTCCCTTCGTGCCTAGTTTGCTGAGAGTTTTTGGTATTGGATACCGATTGGAATCAGTATTGGATTTTGTCAAATGCTTTTTCTATATTAATTAATATAAATCTATGGTTTTTCTTCTTTAGACTGTTGATGTGGTAGATTACATTGATTGATTTTTGAATGTTCAATCAGTCTTGCACATCTCTCTAAATCCCACTTCATTGTGGTAAATAATTCTTCATATACATTGTTGAATTTCATTTTTAATATTTTATTAAGGATATTTGTGTGTATGTTCATGAGAGACATTGGTCTGTAATTTTCTTTTCTTGTAATGCCTTTATTTGGTTTTTGTATTAGCATAATGTTGACCTCAGAGCATGTGTTAGGAAGTGTTACCTCTTCTATTTTTCGGAAAAAATTCTGGAGAATCAGTATTATTTCTTCCTTCAATATTTTAAAGAATTCACTGGTAAAACCATCCGAAACTGAAGATTTCTTTTTTGGAAGGTTATTAATTCAAATTTTCTAGTAGTTACATTTTAAAATGTTAAATAAAAAAAAGTAAATTTCAGGCTGGGCATCGTGGCTCACACCTGTAATCTCAGCATTTTGGGATGCTGAGGCAGGTGGATCACTTGAGGTCGGGAGTTCAAGACCAGCCTGGCCAACATGGTGAAACCTCATCTCTACTAAAAATACACAAATTAGCCAGGCATGGTGGTGGGTGCCTGTAGTCCCAGCTACTCAGGAGGCTGAGGCAGGAGAATTGCTTTAACCCAGGAGGCAGAGGTTGCAGTGAGCCAAGATCACACCACTGCACTCCAGCCTAGGAAACAGAGTGAGACTCAGTCTCAAATAAAATAAAAGAAAACAAAAGAAATAAGTAAATTTCATTTGAAAATATACTTATTTAACTTAATATATCCCAATTACTAACACTTCAACCTGTCATTAATATTTAAAATATTGATGAAATACTTTATATTTTTTTCATACTAAGTCTTTGAAATCTGCTGTGTATTTTATACTCACCACACATCTCAATTTGAACTAGCCACATACCAAATGCTCAATAGCCACATGTGACTAACGGCTATCATATTGAACAACGTATGTCTAAGGCCTGGACCAAAGCTGTAGTTACTGTTGAGTTTTAATAATATCCATTTTATCCTCTCTCAGGATGGTAATAATGGAATATAGATTGACTATTTTTAAGAGGAGATATTCTAATACTTCCTCTTAAGAGAGAACCACATTGGCCACTCTCAGAAAATAAGCCTTGGTAATAAAAAAAAACATAGTATGTGTGAGATTGTTTCTCATGTAGTAAATGTAAATTAATTTTATGGAATGTCACCAAATTTTCAAGAGGTGAAATAAATCAAGTTGCGAAGTGGTAACTGGAAAATTACAGTTTTCTGTTACAAAGTAACTGCAACAGATTTAAATTGAGTCAGTATGCTCAAAGAACTGTAAAAGCAAGGCTATCTACTAGCAAAGTGACTTGACTTTGTTGCATTAAGCCATTTATTGTTAGCAAACATTTTCAATATGGCCTACTCATCAAATACAGTGGAGCAATCAGCTCTGTTAAACATCATCCCTCTCTGATGTTGGCTCCATAAGGTTTTTGCCCCTCTTTGTATCAGTAGCTTTCCTTTTCCAGACCTGTCTCTACTAGTCTTCAGAAAGCCCAAACACTATGAAACCAACAGGACATTGAACAGTGGTTCTAAAGTATCGATTTGCATTCAGCCAGGAATGCAAAAGACACAGCACGGGTAGCAGGAATCTGTTATTTCTGGCTCAGGGGTTCAGTAGCTCACAGGTGTCTTAGCCTCCATGAGGTTCCCCAAATCTTGCCAGCATACCATCAACATCAAGAATGAGCTTCTTATTTTTGTTGTTCTCACCATTGTATCTCAGATACCAAGAAGAAATCATACTGTAAGTGGTTAAAAAATAACAGTTGGGTGGATGGATGAGTCAATGAACAAATTCATGCATGAATAAATGAATAAAAATCAAGTTCTGCATTCTCAAGGATCTGTAGTCCTCCTGCCTGCTTAAGGGGCAAGCTCCAGGCCAAATTCTGAAGTCCAGAAGCTTTGTCTTTGATTTCTTCTCATCTCTTTTTCTTAGTGCCATTATGTCCCCATGAACTCTACCCTGTGTCCTATTCCCACATTGTCTCCTAGTCTTTTGTGATAGTATTATTATTTCTATTACACAACTATAAAAATAGAGGCTCAGAGAGAAACTCCGAGTTCTAATCTTGGCTCTGACTTTGTCCAACAGGATGATTTAGTATATCTCTCCTCAATCTTGAGACTCATTTTTTTAACAGCTGTATTGAGGTACAATTGATATAAAAAGAACTGCACATGCTTAATGTGTACAATTGGATGAGCTTGGTTATGTGTAAACACCTGTGATACCATCACCATGGTCAAAGTAATAGACACATTCAACACCTCTCAAAGTTTCCTTATGTCTTTTTGGGTTTTTGTTTGTTTTCGTTGTTTGCTTTGTGTGTGGTAAGAACACTTCACATGAGATCTACTCTCTTAATAAATTTTGAAGTGCACGATACCATATTGTTAACTATAGGCACTGAGTTGTGCAGCAGATCTCTAGAACTTATTCACTGAGCATAATTTGAAACATTATGGGCATTGAAAAACTCCCCATTTCCCGAAACCCCAGGATCCTGGCAACCATGATTGTAGTCTCTGCTTTTATGAGTTTCACTATTATAGATACCTCATATAGAGTGGAATTGAGTATTTGTCCTTCTGTGACTGGCTTATTTTGCTTAGCATAATATCCTCCAGGTTCATCCATGTTGTCGCAAAAGACAAGATTTCCTTCTTTTTTAAAGCTGGATAATATTCCATTGTGTTACATACTGGGACTCAGATTAATGCCTTCTATTCTGACATAGCTTGGATGACTGCCACTCAGCAGCTGTGTGGATATAGGCAATTTTTTTTTGCCTTCCATTAGCCTTAGTTGCCTGACCTATGAGGTCTGAGTAAATACCTGATGGGGCAATTTATGTAATGGGTTTCTATTTATAAAAAAGTAAATAGATGAAACAAGGCTCATCAACCACTTAGCATAATGCCTAGCATATGACAAATACTTCATAAACATTAGCCACTATCATTTTTATTATCTCCAAACTATCAAATTGTTTTCCTGCCTTTGCTGAAAAATAATACCTAGCATATGAAAAATACTTAATGATAATACCCAGCCTAATGCCAAGCATATGACAAATACTCAACAAACATTAGCCATTATCATTTTTATTTTCTCCAAACCATCAAATTGTTGTCCTGTCTTTGCTAAAAAATAATAATAATACTGAAATAATAAACAACTAGCAAGAATTGGCCAGGACATGTTCAAAGCTACTTACATATATTAGCTCACCTGATTTTCACAATTATAATGTCCTCATTCTACACGTGAAGAGACAAAAACTCAAAATGTATAAGTAACTTGCCTAAAGTCACAATGACTAAGTGGTAGAGTGGAGATTTGAAGGTGTATCTTTCTCGTTTCAAAGTATTTTCTCTTCCCACTATATTATAAAAAGTCTTCTATCACCAAAAGTCTATGACTTCCATTATTTGATTTATAAAAATTTGGCAATTTAAAAAAATCCATCAAAGGCCAACTCGTGTACAGCTTGTGCTAGGTGCTATGGAGGGTACATGAGTAGGACATGGTCCTTAGCCTCTCATATGCTGGCAATATGAAATGAACATTTCATTCTGGCCAGTTTTCCTTGGCGTTCTTTTCTGCTATAATCCTAGAACTGAGTAGCCATTTCTCTCATTCTCTCATTTTATAAACTGTTAGTTTAGAAATGTGTTTCTAAGAATCACATTTTCTAAATTAACAGTGCTAACAAAAGCTGATTATCTCATCACAGTACATTGTCAGCATCTATGCTTCAGCTTTTTAATTAGCTTGAAATTATTATTACTAAGTGACCCTTTATGTAACAAACCATTTCAAAAAACATTTGCTGACAACCTGCAATAAGCTAGATGGTGTCCAAAACACCCCAACAAAACAACCTTAAAAGCCCAGCCATGTTTCAGGGTTGTGGTTTTGTCTTTTTTTTTTTAAGAAAGATTAAAACTTATAGGGGCTTCTCCCACTCTCCCATCTGTAAAAAGGTCTGTTCTATGGAATGCCTGCTGTGATACATGGTGCTTGACGTATAAGCTAATATAAAGTATAGGGTATGAGGAATGAGCTTGTTTTTCTAAAAATTAATTTTAAAAAATGGATTGAGAGATAACAATCAAATGGATTATGGTTTGAAGAAAATAGTCTGAGAAACTGAACTAACCAATCCACAGAAATCTTGTACTTACTGTTTACATGAAACACTTTTTTAAATCACTTTTTATACTACCAAAAATTTATGGCAATGCTTCCTTTGTACCCCCTGCTCTCATCCAAATGAAGAGACATTAGCATAATAAAAATACTTGGGGAATTTTTATTGAATTTGTGCTCATTTCTCATGCTTCTGGTTTCTGTGGTTTCAGAAATCAAAAAAATGAAAGGTTTAATCACATTATTTTCACATTGATCAGGAAAGAGGAATATGTATAAAAGGTTTTTATGTAGAAACTGCCCCTATCTACCTCCCTGCTCAGAGTATTCCAAAATTTATATTTTAAATCAGGGCAGATACTTTGTTAACTAAAAAGTGTCTTTCCATCTCAGAGTCTGTCAAAAACCAGATCCTTCTGACTTTACCAAGATCCCTGCTCTTCAACTAGTCTCTCCATTATTAACTACTGTTTCCTCTCTAACCAAGCCAGTAGGTTGCTTAGGTTAAACTTGTTGCTTAGGTTATTTGAAGCTATCATTCTCTCTAACAGATGACCACTAAATTGTTCTGAGATCAGTTGGGTAATAGATGACTGAAAGTTTGAGTTGTGAATGAAATTCTGCTCAAACCACTTGTTGATAAAAAGTCAACTACTTTCATTAACAGATGAGGACTCACAAACATTAATAGATGGAGACTCATAATCATCACCTATGCTTTAATCAACATTTCCACACCCAATTATTCTAACATTATAAAGAAATTTCAAAGCTATGGGGGTGGTTGAGAATCCCACTGACCTAATCCTGAGGGTTGTTCTCTGTGGAAAACCATGCCTCCCTTTCTACATCTTCTTTGCCCTCATATTAATGTCTTTGCAGTCCAGTGATTTATAGCTCATAGACTAGACCACACCCATAGACCACTCAACTCTGCCCTTTTCCTGCCTTGTGCAAGGTTGTTCATTCACATTTATCAAATTTCCAAATGACCAGCTAGGTGAGTGATGGCATGTGCAACAGAAAAAGAATTGCAAAAGATCTTGAAAGGTTGAGGTGACTGGGCTCAGTCAGAGCAGATGAAATGCAACAAGAATATATGTAAGCTTCCTCACTCTGGCCTGAATAACTCAACTGTGCAGGTTTGGAGTGTAGGGGTCAGAGCTTTTCAGGAATATGTATAGTCAAAGGTGTAGGAGTTAATAGAAGCGTAAGATCTAGTGTCTTTTGTCTGGTCTCTGACTGCTTCACTGTATGGAATTTTGACTTAGAAAAGAAAAGAAAGAACTTGGAATGTGTTCAGAGGGAGATGAAGAAAAGGCAAGATAAAATAAAAGAAGAAGGAAATGAGCAAAGGGAAAGATGGGGGAAAAGAAAAAGGAGAACCATAGCCGACAATCTGTCTTCTAGTATCTGAAACAGAGGATCAGAAATTCAGTCTCGGAATTCAGGCCTTTCAGCCTATCTCCATCCCATCTCTTCCCTGCCAAGCCCCTCACATGTCAAGAACTGGAAGAGTGTTCAGTTCAGGCAGTTTAGATGGCAAAATAAAGAGTAAATAAAGGATAAATATCCTTGGTTGAGGAGAGCAGTCTCTAATAACACATGGATTCTGTCTTGTAATGTTTTCCTAAAGAAAAAAAAGGTCACGTTCTCCGATTTTCTCATAGAGTGGGAAAGTATAACCACTGTATCAACACAGCTGACTTTAATGGACCTGACATATCGTTTTAAGAACCTCGAAACAAGGCCGGGCGCGGTGGCTCACGCCTGTAATCCGAGCACTTTGGGAGCCCGAGGCGGGCGGATCACAAGGTCAGGAGATTGAGACCATCTTGGCTAACACTGTGTAACCCCGTGTCTACCAAAAATACAAAAAATTAGCCAGGCGTGGTGGCACGCGCCTGTATTCCCAGCTACTTGGGAGGCTGAGGCAGGAGAATCGCTTGAACCCAGGAGGCAGAGGTTGCAGTGAGCTGAGATCGTGCCACTGCACTCCAGTCTGGGCAACAGAGCAAGACACTGCCTCAAAAGAAAAGAAAAGAAAAGAACCTCGAAACAAAGTATTTACACCAATAGGCAAAAAGGTCTCAGTCTAGGCCAGAAATCCATGTCTCAATGGCTCCTAAATATGTATTTACCTAATGTGCCAATAAAAGTAATGTCACCCGGCGCAGTGGCCACCCATGTAATCCCAGCACTTTGGGAGGCCGAGGTGGGTGGATCACTTGACCCCAGAAGTTCGAGATCAGTCTGGGCAACAGGATGAAAGCCCTTCTGTAAAAAATATGCAAAAAACTAGCCTGGCATGGTGGCACGTGCCTATACTCCCAGCTACTCGGGAGGCTGAGGTGGGAGAATCGCTTGAGCCTGGGAGGCAGAGGTTGCAGTGAGCTGAGATCAGGCCACTGCACTCCAGGCTGGGTGACAGAGTCAGACCCTGTCTCAAAAAAAAAAAAAAAAAAAAAAAAACCCTTGAAATTAATGTAAAAATATAAGTGCTTACACACTGAGCCAAGAGATGAAATTCAGTATCCCTTGATTTTCTTTTTGAGCTCTAACTTTTTAAACTACTGTAAAGACACTCATCTGGCTAGGCACAGTGGCTCACGCCTGTAATCCCAGCACTTTGGGAGGCTGAGGTAGGAGAACTGCTTGACACCAGGAGTTTGAGATCAACCTGCCACATAGTGAGACCCTCGTCTCTAAAAAAGTTTTAACAAATTAGCTGGGCATGGTGGAAGGTACCTGTAGTCCCAGCTACTTTGGAGGCTGAGGCGGGAGGATCGCTTAAGCCTGGGAGGTGGAGGTTGCAGTGAGCTATAATCCCACCACTGCATTCCAGCCTGACTGATAAAGCAAGACCCTGTGTCTTAAAGAAAAAGAGATACTTACCTTGTATTTAAATCATATTGAGTTTTACTTTTAAACTGCATTACTTTAATCTCATTTTGAATTCTTAAAACTTTTAAGAAGGAATAATGGTGGTGGGTGTTAGCAGTATGGGATAACAGATATTGAAATGATGCCTCACATTTGGGTTACATTTTTAACTTTTCGAAAGACTTTCATATCTTTTCATTTAATTTTTTAAAAATCCCTGGAAATTCACAGAAAGGAGACCAAACTTTGAAAAGGATGGAATAGAAGGCACTGAAAAGTCAAGTGGCTCATCTTTACAATCCCGGTTGGCCAACTTGAAACTCAAGTCCCTTAAAATTATTCCACTGTATTTCTTGAAGTGTAGCGCTCACAATGTTACCATGTAATATTTTCTGTAGAAAAGGAGACCATGGTTAAAGAAGGACATGCTTCAATATATAATCACCTTAGAGATTCACAATGACATGGTCATATTAAAGGTTCTGAGAAGTTCTATATTAAAGAAACATGTTTAACTTTGTCCTGTGAAACACACTGGAAAAACTGCTCTAGATTTGTGCTGCTTTTGCAATGGGCTAGGTCTAAATTCCCTAACTTCTATGCAAAATAGTACCAAGATAAAGCAGAACAAGTTGAACACCAAAGAGTTTACTCCAATCTGGACATCAAAAAACTTAGAAAAGTATTTCATTTCTTATGCCTGAAGTGAGATTTTCTTTTTATGGATCTCATTAAATGATGTGGTTCAAATCATTCATAACAAATGCTAAGAGACTGTTTTAGCACATTTCAATATGTCAAATTGTACTTGGCATTAGGCCAAGAACAGGACAATTTTTCTGTGTTTTCAAAGAGGTTGGTTGGTTGGTTGTAGGGATTTAAGACTTAATGCTTTTATGCAATGGTATGTTGGGATGTAGTGATTGGAAACGTTTTTGGGAAAACACTGCCTTTTCCATAGAGCAAGTTTGGTACTTTTTTGAAGTCTAGTCATGCCTTTTTTTTAGTTTTGTGTTTTGTTTTAGATTTATTTTTTCCTACACATATTGTTGGATATAAAAAAAAGAAAATTTCTGTTTTCCTTAGGCATACGATGCACTTAAGTATTAAGAGGTTTGAAAAAGAAGAAAATTGCTGTCCATTACCTTTTGGATTGGACAAGGGTTCTCGGAAAGCTATTTTAGTTAATAAAACGACTCAGAAGCTTTTTATTTCCAGCTATTTTTTTTAATAAAAAATGGCTTTTCCTCTTCTACCTAGAAAAAGACATCAAGGCTTTTCAAAATTATCTTATTGTTGAACCAGTGGCTTTTGTCCTTGAAGAGTAATGGATTGCTTGTTTCTTGGAGTCTTCCTGGAAGAGGAAGGGAATGGATGTCCAGGGCAAGTTAAATATACAGGATTCGAGCCCTGTTGCCTTAAATAGAATGTTAGCTTCTGGTCAAGAGTTCTCTTGGCTCCACAGAGTGTTAGATGCCTTCCCAAAGAGAAGGTAACCATCCCTTACCCTATTAGCTGGGGGCTGGGAGTTCAGGAGAAGCAATAGATATTATCAGAGAAGCAAACTACATTCTTAGCTAGCTATGCTTCTGTTATTATCTGTAGAAACCTTGGACATCCAATCCCCCAGGGAATCAGCAAGACCTTTTAGTACTCATTCTAAATAAACCAACCTGCTGAATGTAGGGAAGTTACTTCTGTTAGAAAACCTCAGCCCTTAATTTGGCTCTTTTATTTTCCTTCCACAGTACAGAAATATTTCCAAAACCTGAAGTGGTTCTGATTAGTGGTGAAGTCAAGAAGCCTTCAGCTCCAATTAAAATGGGCATTAAGTCATTTTGTGTGGTAATGGCTTCAGTATAAAAGCAAGTTAAATTTCTCTTCATTTTTGACCATGAATTTGGCTCTTGAATTATTCTATTCACCAGCAATGTTGGCACAGCTTTCTGGGCTGCCTGCGGAGGAGGTGTTCATGGGCTTCCCAATTAACACCCTGTTAAGCTGCACACCTGTGGTGAAATTACCCTCAGATCACAATATTGAAGTTTTGAATCTCATGACACCTATATTATTGTCCTGAAAGTCAAACTTAAAATTATATAAAATTATTCCTGGTGTCCTTTCAAAGGCAGTTTGTTTCTATGGTGTTCTTGTGGAGCAGTCAAGGGTAGAGGTGTATGTGGGGGAGTCACACAGCAATTTATTTATTCATTATGAACTTTATTGAGGTATAGCTCACATACCATAAAATTCACCCATTTTAAATGTTCCAAGTCAATTATTGTTAGTATATTTACAGACTTTTGCAACCACCATCAAAATCCAATTTTAGAACATTTCCATCACCCCAAAAAGAAACCAATACCCATTAGCCATCACTTTTCATTCCCAAACCCAGCCCTAGGCAACCAATAATCTGCTTTCTGTCATATAGATTTGCCTTTTCTGAACATTTCATAGCATGGTCAAATTCCATTCCATACAAATGGATTCATGCAAGATGTGGTCCTGTTTATCATTAGTCTACGGACATTTCGGTTATTTCTACATTTTGGCTATTATGTGTCATGCTGACATGAACACTCACATATACAGATTTGGGTGGACATAACCATTTATATTTAATATACCAAAATCAGATTAAAACTCAGCTTAGATCTCCAGCCAGAACACTATTATTAGTGGAGCTGTGGGGGACTGTGACATTTTCAGAGTAAATGGTAGTTACAGTAAAGTGCTGATGATCAGAACACTAATTAATTTGAAAATTCATATAAATTCCCAAGGATTTTATAAAAATTTGGAGTTTTGTGAGAATTTTTAGGTCATGCCTTTTCCATGTCCACTAGCAAAAAGCTAGCAAAAAGCTAATTTTCCAATGGCTATAAGGTACAGGGCTGTGAAGGTTAGCGTGTGTGCCAGCCTGAGTTCTGGGAACTGGTCTGGGATGCAAGAGTTCTCTATGCCTTTTCTATAGCCTTCTGTGCTACTCTGGGAAAATCTTGTGAGGCATACTCCTCAGTTTCATTTTTTACAAAATGGGGACAAATGATTCCCATACAAATCCCAAGGTGGTTATAAGGTTAAGCATTTTCCAGGCATTTAAAGCACCTCAAATGAAATAGAAATATACTATATAAGTGTAAAAAATTTGGTTGGCAAAGATGAAAGGAAGGTTTAGTCAGCCTTTTGTTCTTTCTGGAAAACCTAAAAAATAGATAAAACCACAGAGTTTAATTTTGTACATTTGCGCTGGCAAGAATGTGATATTCATTTCCTCCATGGCCAAAAATGTTCATGGTTCCAGTCATGTTAAGCCCTTGATTGGAGGAACTGTTTTTCTGAGCTCCCCAAAGATTTGCTAACTGCATTCTAAAATGAAATCCTTTTACCTTCTCATCGCAATACAGCAACTATTTGGTTTAGAGCAAAAAAGGAAAAAAGTTACATAGAAGGAAATTAACCCGGTAAGTAATTAACAAGCAAGTCCTCATTGAATGAGATACAAGGTGTTTCTGCCCTTAAGGAAGTTACTATTCTGATGGGGTTCAAAGACAATTAACAAGACAGAAACTATGCGTTATTTCCTTTGGTATCCAGAATGGTATCTGCCCTATTGAAGATAATTTTTAAAAAGTGGTAAACCTTTAATTCTCATAAAGATGTAAAAATTAGCACATTTTTAGGGTTTGATTTAACTCATAATGAGGGGCAAGGCAGATGTTATAACCAATTCAAAGGAGAATACAAAGAACAGATATATATATATATATATTTCAGGAATATTGAAATGAATGTGCAAATGGAGACGAAACTGACGTCTTCCACTGTAGGAGAGGGGAGTCAATTAAACCCCTACCAGAGAACAGAATTTGCATGTCTATAAATAAGAATTATTTTGCATTGCTATCAGTTATCTATAATTTAGGGAGCTGCAAAATAGCTCCCATAAAATCAGAATCAGATAACCTGAAGGAGTGTCAGCTAGACCAGAGGGTCAGCAAACTAAGGCTCTCAGATGAAATCTAGCCCCTTGCCTGTTTTTGTAAATAAAGTTTTATTTGAACACAGACATGCCTACTCAGTTATGTATTCTGTATGGCTGCTTTTACACTATAATGCTAGAGTGGAGTAGTTGCGACAGAGACACTACGGCCTTCAAAGCCTAAAATATTTATGACCTTGTTCTTTTGCCGAAAAAGTTTGATGACCCCTTCTCCAGACAATGCATGTTTTCCATCGAGACACAGTTTTTCTGTATAGTCTCTAGAGTGTTCAGAAAATATTTTTAAAGTTAATGGATAAAATAATTAATCAGACAATAAAAGCTAGAATTTAAAGAAGGAAATTGATAAAGGTCTGTAAGAGTTTATGAAAGAGGAGGGCAGGAATTTGACTTTGAATAAGATTGGGATAATGTCAGGGTACAAGGGCAGTTCTAGACAGGGACAAAGGCATGTGAAGAGACGGGATGACCCAGCCTGTTAAATGTCCAGGCTAGTTGGAAGTGAAGACTTGGACTGGTTCTATGATAGGAGTTAAGAGGTATGTCATTTATACACAAATTTTCAAATAAAGAGCTGGCTGTGTGCCCAGTTGCTTTCTTAGTGTGGAATCAGCCTGTGGGCACCTACAGTTAAATAGTGTGGTTTGAGGTGTCCTGACGCCTCCTCACAAAAGATTTTATGGATTCACCAGACTGTCCTAGTGTCTGAACTTTCCAAATCTAGTCACTCCTCTGGTTGGACCATATTGGAGGCAGCTGTTCAAATGTCAATGGCATCCATCTTGAAAGAATAAGTTATATAACCCTATTGGTCATTAACACCATAGCTCCTATTAGATGATTAGGTTCCTCAGAATAAGAAGAACTCCACCTAGAGGGAGGCCCCAGTCAAGATGCCACTTTGAATTTTGGCCAGTTTGGTTCTGCACCACAAAATACTTTGGGATATGGGAAAGGAGTGTCTTCAAAGCATCCATCATGCAAATACCTGTAGTTGGTAGACAGTTTTGCCCGTAAAGGTTTCAATGAAGAGCTTTAGGATAGGATTCTACCTAACTTGGCTGGAAGCTTAAGGCCATTCTCCTGAAATCATACCTCTATGAGTCTCTTTGAAGTTCTCTGTTTCTCTGGCACATTTTTGCTTTAATTGGCTCTCAGAAGAGGAAAGAAGAAATCTAGGAGCATGAAACCCTGTCTCACAGAAGGAACTGGTAGAGACTGTCCTCCCAGAGGTGGGGTTTCTTTGCTAAGTGGCTCTTCAAAAGAGAGGAAGGAACTGGCAAAGGAGGATGCAACTTCCTGAAATGCTTGTATTAGTCTCTTCTCACACTGCTATAAGAACTACCTGAGACTGGGTAATTTATGAAGAAAACAGGTTTAATTAACTCACAGTTCTGCAGGCTTAACAGGAAGCATGGCTGGGAGACCTCAGGAAACTTACAACCGTGGCGGAAAGCGAAGGGGAAGTAAGCACGTCTTACCATGGCAAAGCAGGAGAGAGAGAGATCAAAGGGAGAAGTGCCATACACTTTTAAACCATCAGATCTCATGAGAACTCACTTATTGTTATGAGAACAGCAAGGGGGAAATCCGCCCCCAAGATCCAATTACCTCCCACCAGGCACCTCCCCTGACACGTGGAGATAACAATTCAATATGAGATTTCAGTGGGGACACCGAGCCAAACCATATCACTGCTTCTCCCATTTCACTCCTCTTTCTTCTCACTTGCTCAGTATTTCCCATAGTGCTCAGCTCTCTAAGTTGATTCATATGTTTGGTGTGCAGCTTTTGGGGACATTCTAGATACATATGAAATTAGTTCACCAATAAGTACTGTGCTACAGGGTGTGGTGCATACAGGTATGAGACTAGCCCCTGCCCTCAAGGTGTGTGCAGGAGGAAGCAAGACACAAACATGTGAAGACATCACTAATAAGTATGACAAGAATTTTTATTAATATTATGGAATTCCTATACTTGGAACTCACCAGATACCTTAATCATGAGTTAAGTTTTTCATCAAAAGATGAAAAACTAATATTTGAGAAAGTTTAATCATCCTCTAGATCAGCAGTTCTCAACCCTGGCTGCTTGTTAGAGTCACATAAGAGGCTTTTTCAAAATGCCTTACCTTAACCCAGATATTCTGCTACAGTTGAATTGTGGTAGAGCCCAGGTGTTAGTATTTTGAAACTTTTCTTTTTTGAGACAGCGTTCTGCTCCATCACCCAGGCTGGAGTATAGTGGCGTGATCATGGCTCACTGCAGCCTCAATCTCCTGGACTCAAGTGATCTTCCTGCCTTGGCCTCCCAAGTAGCTGGGACTACAGGCATGCACCACCACACCTGGCTAATTTTTTTAAGTTTTTGTAGAGACTAGGTCTCACTGTGTTGCCCAGGCTGGTCTCAAACTCCTGAGCTCAAGCAATCCTCCCGCCTGGGCCTCCTAATATGCTAGAATTGTAGGTATTAGCCACCATGCCTGGCCTTGAGGCTTGTTTACTATGAAATAAAATACGAATTTTAAACGAACATATAATGAGAATGTACAGTTTAAGAAACTGTTTTTTAATGAATACCAGTGTCATCAATATCCAGGCCAAGAAATAGAACATTTCCTACACTCCATCAGTCTCGTTTCCATGACTCCATGTGCTCTCCCAATTACAATCTCCTTCCTCCCTTAAAAGTAACCATTATTTTGATTTTTATGGTCATCATTCATTGCTTTTCCTTATAGTTTTACCACATATATACATATACCAAAATATTAAATATGAGTTTGATCTCTCTCTAAAATGTATTTAATGGAATTCTTTACATTCGTTGGTGTCTGGCTTCATCACTCAGCATTATGTTTGTGAAATTGATCTAATTTGTTGTATATTGTTTGTTTTCATTGCTGTATGGTATTCCATAGTTACTATTGGAATACTATACTATCATGACTATTTCACACTTCATTTATCCATTCTACTACTGGCCAACATTTGCCTTGCTTCCAATTTTGGGCTTTTATGGACATTCTTGTACATGTCTTGATGCATTTAAATATGCCTTCTTGATGGATTTATACCCATGTGTATTATGGTTAGGTCATCAGTTTATATGTTCAGCTTTAGCAAATATTGCCAAACAGTTTTCCAAAGTGGTTGTACCAACTTACAGTTTCACAAGCAATGTCTAAGAGTTATTTTTCTTCCATGATCTCACTAAAGCTTGTTATTATCAGCCTTTTTTAGCTTTAGGCATTCTGATGGGCTAAATTTTAAACACAATTACTATAAGACCAACAGGCTCATATCCCATTGCACAGTAACAGACCCATTACACTGAGACAACAAGGTTTGCAGAAGAGAGTTTAATGATGGCAGGGTGCTGCGTGAGGAGATGGGAAGAGATCCTCAAATCCATCTCCCACCTCCCTGAAGAAATCTGGGCTGGAGTTTTTAAGAGGATCATGGAGGGGGAGGGGCTGGAAAATTGAGGTCATTGATTGGTAGGGGCAAGATGATTGAAATCATCAGGATTTGGAAACTGCATTGTTTGCTGAGTCAGTTCCTTGTGGGATCCTTCAAACTAGCTGGTGTCAGTGGGGTCTTTCAGATCAGCTGGCATTAGTGAGGTCCTTTGGATCAGCTGAGCCAGTAGTTTCATCAATAGGAAAGACCTGAAGGAATATCTCAAAGGGAAAACTTAATATTTCATAACATTCAAGTCATTATCCATAGAACAGTTAAGGGGAACTATAATCTAGGGTCTATGGGATACCAGGACAATAGGCACCAAACAACTATGAGGAAGCAGGTCAGAGAGCAAATTGACCTCAGAATTAATGCTAAATGTGCTGCAAGCTTGGTTTATTTATCTCCCCTTCTCTTCTTCCTTGATTAATTTCATAAAGTTTATCGGGATGGTTTCACGATATCTTATTGGGGTTTTAATCTGTGTTTTCCTGATTGCTAAGAGTGTTGAGCACTTTTTCTTATTTATTGGCCATTTGAATTTCTTCTTTTGTTAAGTGCTAGTTTGAATCTTTGCTCATTTTTCTATTGGGCTGTCTGTCTTTTTTCTGTTGATTTGTAGGAGTTATTTGTGTATTCTATATACAAGTCCTTTGTCAGTTATATATTTTACAAATGTCTCTTACCACTCTGTGGCTTGTCTTTATGTTCTCTTACTGGTATCTTTCTATGGACAAAATTCTTAATTTTAACATAATTAAAGTTATCAGGGTTTTTAATGTCAATATGACTTCACTGTAATAAGAAGAGAGCCATAAAGATAAAGAGATATTTTGCCAAAGATTAGATGAATCATATTTGCAGCCAGTTATAGAAAAGTAGAGCACACATGATGTTGATATGTTTTTTAATCAAACAGAGAATAACACAAGTTTCTGATGAGAAGCCTTTATCAGAACTCATTACACAAATGCACAAGGCTCAGTTACAAGGACCAAGACCTGGAAATAAGCCTATCCATGAGGCTAATACTCATATTTTATTTGCTAATTATTTAAAACCTATTATTGGTTTCTAAATTAGATTTTAAAATCCAGTCAAGCAAATGGAATTCATTATCCTTGGACATACTATATAATGTGTGAACTTGCAGGCAGAGTATAGTACAGAGAAAATGAATGCTGGGTAATACATAGTGAGCTATAGAGGTGTAGGAGAGGAAAAATAACTTATTCTCTACCCATCCTAGGTTCATGGCTGTGGGCCCTATACCAAAAGAGATTAATAAGAGAAAAGCATACAAATGTATTTCATATAAGTTTTATGTGATATGGGAGCCTTAATAAGGAAATGATATAAAGTAACAGTTGAACTTGTGCATTTTTATACAAGGTTTGATGAAGAAGTAAATAGTCATGGAGAACTATGATTAGAGGACAAAAGGGTATAATCTAATGGTAATAAACCAGGAGAAACTTAGCAAGACCTGTTCGTTCAGATTCTTTTCTGAGTCCCTATGTCTTCAGAGACAAGAATATTTCTTTCCTCTGGGTATAAGGAGCTGTGATAGTTAATTTTAGGTATCAACTTGACTGTGTTCAGGGATACCCAGATAGCTAGTAAAACATTATTTCTGCATAGGTCTGTGAGGATGTTTTCATAAGAGATTAGAATCTCAATCAATAGATCAAGTAAAGAAGATCTGCCCCCCACCAATGTGAATGGGCATCACCTGATCTGTTGAGATCCCAGATACAGCAAAAAGGCAGAGGAAGGTATAAACTTACTCTCTCTTCTGGAGCTGGAACATTCATCTTCTTCTGTCCTCAATAATCAGAAATCCAGGTTCTCAGGTTTTTGGATTCTGGGATTTATACAAGCAGGCCCCCAGTTTCCCAAGTCTTCAGTCTTGGGCTGAGAATTACACTGTTGGATCCCCTGGTTCTCAGGTCCTTGGATTTAGACTGAATGACACCACCAGGCTCCCTGGTTCTCCAGCTTACAGACAGTGTATTGTGAGACTTCTCAAACTCCATAATTATATGAGCCAGTTCCCATAATAAATCTCCTTCTTATCTGTCTATCTCTCTCTTTCTCTATATATACCTTTTATTGACTTGTTTCTCTGGATAACCCTGACTAATCCAGGAAAGTACCTCTAAAATGAGGGTTTTATGGCCTGCTTTAGGGGAGAAGGGAAAGAGAAATGTGAAAGTGATCTTCTCACTTCTGCTATTTTCTCAAATCACAAGATGACACATTTTGGGGCAGTGTATCTTGGACCCCATCAGATGATTTACTATCACTGGGGTGGAAAGCATTGAGAAGGAGCAGGAACATTGGAGCTAATAACTAAGAGGTCTTGTTAAACTAAGGAACCTCGAGCTTTATACTGAAATGGTGGTCTATCGAAGTGCTTTAAGCAGGAGACTAACACAGTCAGTTCTGTAACTAGGGTCACTGACAACTGTATGGAGAAAGGGTTGAGATAAAGGGAATAAGACTCAATGTACAAAGGCCAGTGGCCATTAAATGGAGAAGTCCCATGATATTTAAACAATAAATTTTAAAAAATTAGTGATTATTCAGGGGTGAGGGAGGTGAAGAAAGGAAAACATATCCTGAAGTCCTAAAAAGTTAGTCCAGCAAGATATTTTATTTACAAATTGGGTTCTGACATAACAAAGGTTTGAGAAACACAGTGTGACTCTCTTAGGTGATCACTAGAATGATAAGAGCTCCGATAACTAATTTGACAGGGGAAATCTGCTTATTTTTGTTAATCCAGTAGTTCAAAATTTTATTTTATCAAATAACTTTAATTTTTACATAACACATTAATATCCTGTTCTGGTAGGTTTGCCTAGAACTACAGGTTTGGGAAATATTGGTCTAGGATGGCTTCCAGGGAACTCTGGCTTGCTTAATAGAGTAAAGGGTGGTTTCACTGACTGAGTCAGCAAATACATTAGTAAGAGAAGATCTGTAGAATAAGATAATAAGTTTAGTTTGCATGTTTTGAAATCCATGAGGATATCTCTAATAAGCAATTGAATAGATAGGCCTAGAGCTCAAGGGTGACAGCTGGGGTGGAGGAACAGATTTGGAAATCACTGGTTAAATTCAAAGAAGTTGATCATATTTCTAAGAAAAGTATTTATAAGTAGAAGGAGACAAAGGCCTAAGAATGGTGTTAACAGCACCATTTACTGAATTCTTTTCCCATTGATTTATCTGTTACAGATTTTATATTTCACATATATAGGTCTGGTACTGAGCCATCCATTTGGTTCCATTGCTCTATTTGTCTATTTATCTGCCAATATTGTGCTACATTAATAGTAATTAGCTTTACAGTAAGTTGGATTCTGGTAAGGCAAATTCATTCACACTGTTCTTCAAACTTTTCCTGGCTAGTATTAGCCCTTTGATCTTTCAAATAAACTTTAGGATAAGCTTCTCAAATTCTAGAAAATATCACTATTAGTATTTTTATTGAAATTACACTAAAGTGATTAGTTCAGGAAAAACTGTTATTGTTATTCCAGTGAATCTACTAGTCGATGAACAATGGTACATATATCTCATTATGTATTTATGTCTTCTATATTATATATTTCAATATATGTTTCTATATTATATTTTAATATACTTTTCCACTTCAATAATCTTTTACGTATTTTGAAGGGATTAATGCTAGGCACCTTGTGGTCTGATTGCTATTTGTCAATAGACTCTTTTTGCCCATCTTTTTCCATTGTCTGATTGGCTATTACTGTTGTGTAAGAATGATATTGATTTTCATATGTTAATTTTGTATTTAACAGCCTTGCTAAACATTTTTACTAATTCAAAGAGCTTGCCTCTTCTCTTTAATTTTCTTTGCAGACAATCTGTCAGGTACAAATAAGGAAAGTTTGATGCTTCCCTTTCAGTTCTTTTGCCATTTTTATTTTTTATATCTTCTTGCACTGCCAAGGACCTCCAGTACAATCTTAGCTTTTAAAAAATGATGTCCAGATATGGCAGATTGGTTGAAATTATCAGACCAGAAATTTAAAACAACTATGATTAACATAGTAAGGGTACTAATGAATAAAGTAGACAGCATGCAAGGATAGATGGACAACATAAACAAAAAGATGAAAATTCTAAGAAAGAGACAAAAATAATTGTTATATAAATAAAAAACACTGTAACAAAAATGAAGAAAAAATGTCTTTGATGGGCTTATTAGTAGACTGGACATAGCTGAGGAAAGAATCTCTGAACTTGAGAATATCTCAATAGAAACCTCCCAAACTGAAAAGGAAGGAGAAAAAAGACTGAAAAAAGCAGAACAGAATATCCCAAAACTGTGGGACAGCCACAAAAGGTGTAACATGTCCATAATAAGAATACCAGAAGGAAAATAAAGACAGAAAGCAGCAGAAGAAATTTTTAAAACAATAATGAAATTTCTCCAAACAAATGTCACACCAAACCACAGATCCAGGAAGCTCAGAGAATATGAAATGAGATAAATGCCCCCCAAAAGCTACACATGGACATATCATATTCAAACTACAGAAAATAAAAGATGAAGAAAAAATTCTGAAAGCAGCTAGAGAAAAAAAAACGCCGTACCTATAGAGGAGCAAAAATCGTAATTACATCTGATTTCTCCTCAGAAACCAATGCAAATAAGACAAGAGTGAAATGAAACATTTACCTTATTGAGAGGAAAAAAACTCTACCAACCTAGAATTCTGTACCCCGAGAAATTATCCTTCAAAAGTGAAGGACAAATAATGACTTTCTTAGACAAACAAACATTGAGGGAAATGTCACCAGTAGACATTCCTTGCACGAAATATTAAAAGAAGTTATTTAGAGAGAAGGAAAACAATATAGGTCAGAAATTCAGATCTATACTAAAAAGGAAGAACATCAGAGAAGAAATAAATTGAGGTAAAATAAAAATTTTTATTTGTCTTAATCTTATCTTGATTAATCTAATCTTGACCTAATGGATAGTTTGTTTGAAAGATAACAGCAACAATGTATTATATATATATGTTTATGTATAAGTGAAGTGAATGACAGCAATGATACAAGGGATAGGAGGGAGGAATTAGGATTATTTTGTTATTATAAAATATTTGCATAACCATGAAGCAATATGGTGTTATTTGAAAGTGGAACTGGATTAGTTATAAGTGAGTGCTGTAAAATCTAAGGCAATCATAAAAAAAGTAGAAAAGGAAGTACACCTGATATGCTTTAAAAGGAGAGAAAATTGAATCATATAAAATGCTCAAAACCACAAGAGGCAGAAAAATAATGGAAGTCAAAAATAAGGAACAAAGAATAAGGGCAGCAAATAGAATCAGTAACAAATGTGACAGATGTGAATGTAACTATATCAGTAAACACTTTGAACATAAACTACTTAAATATATCAATGAAAAGAGAGATTGTCAGAGAACATCAAAAATCCCAAATTAACTATATATTGTCTACAAGAAACCCACTTAAAATCAAAAGACACATATAGGTTAAAAGTAAATGAATGGAGAAAGATACACCATGCTAACACTAATGAAAAGAAAGTAAGATTAGCTACATTAATTTCATACACAGTATATTTCACAGTAAGGAAAGCTATCAGGGATAAAGACAGATATTACATAATGATAAAGGGATCAGTTCTCTGAGACTAATAACAATCTGTACTGTGTATGCACCTAACAACAGAACACCAAAATACATAAGGCAAAAATTAATAAAACTACAAGGAGAAATACACGAATCTACTATTATATTTGGAGATTTCAATACACTCCTACCAGAAATGTACAGATTCAGCAGACAGAAAATCAGTAAGGTCATAACTGAACTTAACATCAACCAACTGAATCTAATTGATACTTATAGAATACTTCATCCAACAAGAGCAGAATATACATTATTTTCAAATTCACATAGAACACTCATGAAAATAGACCACATTCTGGGCCATAAAACACAGATTTTAAAAATAGACATCACAGGTTGTCTGCTCTCAGACAACAATAGAATTAAACTAGAAATTAATAACAGAAAGATAGCTAGAATATCCCAAAATACTTAGAAATTAAACAACACACTTCTAAATAACACATGGATCAAAGAAGAATTCTCAAGAGAAATTTTAAAATATTTTGAAATAAATGAAAACACAACTTATCCAAAAGTTGTGGGATGTAGAGAAAGCAGTGCACAGAGGATAATTTATAGCATTGAGTGCATATAGAAGAAAAGAAGAAAAATTTAAAATCAATAATCTAAATCAAAAATGTTTGCCTTAGGAAACTAAAGAAGAGCAAATTAACTTCAAAGTAAGTAGAAGAAAAGAAATAATAAAAATTAGAGAATAAATCAATGAAATTGAAAATAGAAAATCAATTTTAAAAATCAATGAAACTAAAAGCTTCTTCTTTAAAAATATCAATAAAATTGATAAACCTCTATCCAGGTTAACTAAGAAAAAAAAGAGAAGATACAAATTACTAATATTAGAAATGAAAGAGGGGATATCACTATAGCTCCAATGCACATTGAAAGGATAATAAAGGCATACTTGGAACAATTCTATGGCCACAAATTTGATAACTGAGATGAAGTAGAACAATTCTTTGAAAGAAACAATCTGCCAAAACTTACGCAAGAAGAAATACGCAATATGAATATGTCTATTGTCTATCAAATAAATTGAATAAATACTTAATTACCTTTCAAAATGGAAATCATGAGGCCCAGATGAGTTCACAAGTAAATTCTTCCAAACACTAAAAAAGAAGTAATATCAATTCTATATAATCTCTTTCAGCAGACAGAAGTAAAAAGGATTCTTCCTAATTCATTCTGTGAGGCCAGCATTACATTAATACCAAAAGACAAATACTTTATAAGAAAAGAAAACCACAGACCAACATGTCTCATGAACATAGCTGCAAAAGTCCTCAACAAAATGTTAACAAATCAAGTCTAACAATATAGAAAAAGAATTATACACCATGACTAAGTGGGATTTATCCCAGGTATGCAAGTTTGGTTCAACATTCAAAAATCAATTAATGTGATGCATTAAATCAACAAGTTAAAGAAGAAAAATCACATGATCACATAAATAGATTCAGAAAAGCATTTGACAAAGTCCAACATCCATTCATGATTAGAAACTGTCAATAAACTAGGAATGGAGAGGATCTTCCTCAACTTGATAAAGAATATCTACAAAAACTAACAGCTAATATACATAATGGTGAGAAACTCAAAGCTTTCCCAATAAGCTCAAGAACAAGACAAGAATTGGGTTGTTTGTAACACAAAAGATAAAAACTTGAGGGGATGGATACCCAGTTTTCCACGATGTGACTATTACACATTGCATGCCTGTACCAAAATATCTTATGTGCTGTATAAATATATACAGGTACTATGTACCCACAAAAATAAAAAATAAATTTTAAAAAAGAACAAGGCAATAATGTCCCCTCTCACCATTCCCTTTTTATATTGTACTGTAAGTCCTACCTAATGCAATAAGACAAGAAAAAGAGATAAAACATATACTGATAGGGAAAGAAAAAATAAAAGTGTCTTTGTCTGTAGATAACACAGTTGTCTATGGAGAAACTACAAAGAATTGATTTTTAAAATCTCCTTGAACCAAAGAGTGATTACAGTAAGGTTGCAGGATATAAGGTTAATATACAAAAGTATGCTTTCCTATATCCCAGGAAGAAACAAGTGGAATTTGAAATAAAAAAAAATACACTACTATTTACATTAACACCATCACAAAATGAAATATTTAGGTATAAATCTAACAAAATATGTAAAAGATTGGCTGGCTTAAGATTGCCTTGGCTATTCGGGCTCTTCTTTGGTTCTACATTAATTTCAAAATAGTTTTTTCTAGTTCAGTGAAGAATCTTGATGGCAGCTCAATAGAAATATCATTGAATCTATAAATTGCTTTGGGCAGTATGGCCATTTTTACAACATTGTTTCTTCCTATCCATGAGCATGGAATGTTTTTCCATTTGTTTGTGTCATTTCTGATTTCTTTGAGCAGTGTTTTGTAGTTCTCTTTTTAGAAATCTTCCACCTGCTTAGTTAGCTGTATTCCTAGGTATTTTATTCTTTTTGTGGCAATTGTGATATCAGTTCTTCTCAACGTGATCTACAGATTCAGTGAAATCCCAATCAAAATCCCAGCAAATTATTTTTGTGAATACTGAGAAACTGATTCTAAAGTTTATATGGAGAAGCAAAAAAAAAAAAAAAAAAAAAAATCCAAAAACAGAATAGCTACGCAATGTTGAAGAAGAAGAAAAAAATTCGAGAACTGACACTACCCAACTTTAAGACTTACCATAAAGCTACAGTAACCAAGACAGTATAGTGTTGGTAGAAGGATAGACAAATAGGTCAATGGAACAGAATAGAAAGCCCAGAAATAGACTCGCATCAATAAAATCAACTGATAATTGACAAAAGAACAAAGGCAATTCAATGGAGCAGAGATAGTCTTTTCAACAAATGCTGCTGAAACAACTGGACATCCACATGCAAAAGAAGTTAATCTAGACTCAAACCTTACATTCTTCACAAAAATTAAAATCAATTAAAGACTTAAATGTAAAACACAAAACTATAAAATTCCTAGAACATAACCTAGGAGAAAATTTAGATGACCTTGGGTTTGGTGATGACTTTTTAAATATGACACAGAAAGCACACTCCATAGAAGAAAGAATTGATAACTTGGACCTAATTAAAATTAAAATTTTACGCTCTGCAAAATATACTATCAAGAGAGTGAAAAGACAAGCCACAGTCTGGGAGAAAATATCTTCAAAACACATATTTGATAAAGAACTGTTATGTAAAATATACAAAGAACTTTTAAAATTTAACAGTAAGAAAATGAACAACCTGATTTTTAAAAATGGGTCAAGACCTTAACAGAAACCATACCAACAGAGATACATAGATCCCAAATACACACTTGAAAAGATGCTCCATGTAATATGTCTTCAGAGAGATGCAAATTAAAACAACATTGAGATAGCGCTACACGCCTATTAAAATAGTTAAAATCCAAAACACTGGCAACACCAAATGCTGGTGAGAATGTGGAGCAACAGGAATTCTCATTCATTGCTGATGGAACTGCAAAGGGTTACATCCATTTTAGAAAATATTTGGCAGTTTCTTATGAAACATTCTCTTACCATATGATACAGCAATCATGCTCCTTGGTGTTTACCCAAAGAAGTTGAAAACATGTCCACACAAAAACCTGCACATGAATGTTTTTAGCAGCTTTATTTGTAATTGCCAAAACGTGGAAGCAACCAAGATATCCTTCAGTAGATAAGTGAATAAACTGTGTTATACTCATACAATGGAATAGTATTCAGTTTTAAGAAGAAATGAATTATCAACCCATTGAAAGACATGGATGAAGCTTAAATGCATATTACTAAGTGAAAGAAGCCAATCTGAAATGGGTCTATAATGTATAATTACAACTCTTTGACGTTCTGTGAAGACAAAACTATGAAGACAGTAAAAAGATCAATGGTTTCCAGGGTTTAGAAGGAAGAAAGGGATGAATAGCCAGGGCACAGAGAATTTTTAGGGCAGTAAAACTACTCTGTATGATACTATAATGGTAAATATATGTCATTATATATTTGCCCAAACCCATAGAATGTACAACACCAAGTGCGAACCCTAATGTAAACTACAAACTTTAAGTGATAATGATGTGATGTGTTAATGTAGGTTCATCAATTGTAACAAATGTAACTCTCTGGCATGGTGGGGGTTGGGGGGATGTTGCTAGAGGGGCAGGCTGTGCACATGTGGGGGAAGGGATTATATGGGACATCTCAGTACCTTCTGCTCAATTTTGCTGTGAACCTAAAACTGTTCTAAAAAATTAAAGCCTATTTTTTTTTTTAAAAAAAAGATGGCACCTCTGTCTTGTTCTTAAGTTTTATGGGCATGTTTCCAATTTTTCAAATGATGTTTCCCATAAATTGTGATGGATACTTTTATTAGGTTAGAGAAGTTACCTTTTTTCTGAATTTGCTAAAGGACTTTTTTCTGCATTGACTTTCATTCAATATGTTTTTGATATCACTCTACTTTTATCTGTTAACATAGCATATTTATTACATTAATAGACTTTTTTGAAATTCAAGTAACTTTATTTAAATTCAAAAACAATGCTTTTATTTACTTTATTTATTTATTATACTTTAAGTTTTAGGGTACATGTGCACAACGTGCAGTTTCGTTACATATGTATACATGTGGCATGTTGGTGTGCTGCACCCATTAACTCGTCATTTAGCATTAGGTGTATCTCCTAATGCTATGCCTCCCCCCTCCCCCTTCCCTCCACCCCACAACAGGCCCCGGTGTGTGATGTTCCCCTTCCTGTGTCCATGTGTTCTCATTGTTCAATTCCCACCTATGAGTGAGAACATGCAGTGTTTGGTTTTTTGTCCTTGCGATAGTTTGCTGAGAATGATGGTTTCCAGCTTCATCCATGTCCCTACAAAGGACATGAACTCATCATTTCTTATGGCTGCATAGTATTCCATGGTGTATATGTGCCACATTTTCTTAATCCAGTCTATCATTGATGGACATTTGGGCTGGTTCCAAGTCTTTGCTATAGTGAATAGTGCCACAATAAACATACGTGTGCATGTGTCTTTATAGCAGCATGATTTATAATCCTTTGGGTATATACCCAGTAATGGGATGGCTGGGTCAAATGGTATTTCTAGTTCTAGATCCCTGAGGAATTGCCACACTGACTTCCACAATGGTTGAACTAGTTTACAGTCCCACCAACAGTGTAAAAGTGTTCCTATTTCTCCACATCCTCTCCAGCACCTATTGTTTCCTGACTTTTTAATGATCACCATTCTAACTGGTGTGAGATGGTATCTCATTGTGGTTTTGATTTGCATTTCTCTGATGGCCAGTGATGATGAGCATTTTTTCATGTGTCTTTTGGCTGCATAAATGTCTTCTTTTGAGAAGTGTCTGTTCATATCCTTCACCTACTTGTTGATGGGGTTGTTTGTTTTTTTCTTGTAAATTTGTTTGTGTTCATTGTAGATTCTGGATATTAGCCCTTTGTCAGATGAGTAGATTGCAAAAATTTTCTCCCATTCTGTAGGTTGCCTGTTCACTCTAATGGTAGTTTCCTTTGCTGTGCAGAAGCTCTTTGGTTTAATTAGATCCCATTTGTCAATTTTGGCTTTTGTTGCCACTGCTTTTGGGGCTTTAGACATGAAGTCCTTGCCCATACCTACGTCCTGAATGGTAATGCCTAGGTTTTCTTCTAGGATTTTTATGGTTTTAGGTCTAACGTTTAAGTCTTTAATCCATCTTTAATTAATTTTTGTATAAGGTGTAAGGAAGGGATCCAGTTTCAGCTTTCTACATATGGCTAGCCAGTTTTCCCAACACCATTTATTAAATAGGGAATCCTTTCCCCATATCTTGTTTTTGTCAAGTTTGTCAAATATCAGATAGTTGTAGATATGCGGCATTATTTCTGAGGGCTCTGTTCTGTTCTGTTCCATTAGTCTATATCTCTGTTTTGGTACCAGTACCCTGCTGTTTTGGTTACTGTAGCCTTGTAGTATAGTTTGAAGTCAGGTAGCATGATGCCTCCAGCTTTGTTCTTTTGGTTTAGGATTGACTTGGCAATGCGGGCTCTTTTTTGGTTCCATATGAACTTGAAAGTAGTTTTTTCCAATTCTGTGAAGAAAGTTATTGGTAGCTTGATGGGGATGGCATTGAATCTATAACTTACCTTGGGCAGTAAGGCCATTTTCATGATATTGATTCTTCCTACCCATGAGCATGGAATGTTCTTCCATTTGTTTGTATCCTCTTTTATTTCATTGAATGGTGGTTTGTAGTTCTCCTTGAAGAGGTCCTTCACATCCCTTGTAAGTTGGATTCCTAGGTATTTTATTCTCTGAGTAGCAATTCTGAATGGGAGTTCACTCATGATTTGGCTCTCTGTTTGTCTGTTATTGGTGTATAAGAATGCTTGTGATTTTTGCACATTGATTTTGTATCCTGAGACTTTGCTGAAGTTGCCTATCAGCTTAAGGAGATTTTGGGCTGAGACAATGGGGTTTTCTAGACGTACAATCATGTCATCTGCAAACAGGGACAATTTGACTTCCTCTTCTCCTAATCAAATACCCTTTATTTGCTTCTCCTGCCTGATTGCCCTGGCCAGAACTTCCAACACTATGTTGAATAGGAGTGGTGAGAGAGGACATCCCTGTCTCGTGCCAGTTTTCAAAGGGAATGCTTCCAGTTTTGGCCCATTCAGTACGATATTGGCAGTGAGTTTGTCATAGATAACTCTTATTATGCTGAGATACGTCCCATCAATACCTAATTTATTGAGAGTTTTTAGCATGAAGGACTGTTGAATTTTGCCAAAGGCCTTTTCTGCATCTATTGAGATAATCATATGGTTTTTGTCATTGGTTCTGTTTATATGCTGGATTACATTTATTAATTTGCATATGTTGAACCAGCCTTGCATCCCAGGGATGAAGCCCTCTTGATCATGGTGAATAAGCTTTTTGATGTGCTGCCGGATTTGGTTTACTGGTATTTTATTGAGGATTTTTGCATTGATGTTCATCAGGGATATTGGTCAAAAATTCTCTTTTTTTGTTGTGTCTCTGCCAGGCTTTGGTATCAGGATGATGCTGGCCTCATAAAATGAGTTATGGAGGATTCCCTCTTTTTCTTTTTCTTTTTTTTTTTTTTTTCTTAAGACAGAGTCTCACTCTGTCGCCCAGGTTGGAGTGCAGTGGCGCGATCTAGGCTCACTGCAAACTCCACCTCCTGGGTTCACGCCATTCTCCTGCCTCAGCCTCCCAAGTAGCTGGGACTACAGGCGCCTGCCACCACGCCCGGCTATATTTTTGTATTTTTAGTGGAGACGGGGTTTCACCGTGTTATCCAGGATGGTCTCCATCTCCTGACCTTGTGATCTGCCTGCCTCGGCCTCCCAAAGTGCTGGGATTAAAGGCATGAGCCACCGCGCCTGGCCAATTCCCTCTTTTTCTATTGATTGGAATAGTTTCAGAAGGAATGGTACCAGCTCCTCCTTGTACCTCTGGTAGAATTCGGCTGTGAATCCATCTGGTCCTAGACTTTGTTTGGTTCGTAAGCTCTTAATTATTGCCTCAATTTCAGAGCCTGTTATTGGTCTATTCAGAGATTCAACTTCTTCCTGGTTTAGTCTTGGGAAGGTGTATGTGTTGAGGAATTTATCCATTTCTTCTAGATTTTCTAGTTTATTTGCATAGAGGTGTTTATAGTATTCTCTGATGGTAGCTTGTATTTCTGTGGGATCAGTGGTGATATCCCCTTTGTCATTTTTTATTGCGTCTATTTGATTCTTCTCTCTTTTCTTCTTTATTAGTCTTGCTAGCGGTCTATCAATTTTGCTGATCTTTTCAAAAAGCCAGCTCCTGGATTCATTGATTTTTTTTAAGGGTTTTTTGTGTCTCTATCTCCTTCAGTTCTGCTCTGATTTTAGTTATTTCTTGCCTTCTGCTAGCTTTTGAATGTGTTTGCTCTTGCTTCTCTAATTCTTTTAATTGTGATGTTAGGGTGTCAATTTTAGTTCTTTCTTGCTTTCTCTTGTGGGCATTTAGTGCTATAAATTTCCCTCTACACACTGCTTTGAGTGTGTCCCAGAGATTCTGGTATGTTGTGTCTTTGTTCTCATTGGTTTCAAAGAACATCTTTAATTGTGCCTTCATTTCATTATGTACCCAGTAGTCATTCAGGAGCAGGTTGTTCAGTTTCCATGTAGTTGAGCTGTTTTGAGTGAGTTTCTTAATGCTGACTTCTAGTTTGATTGCACTGTGGTCTGAGAGACAGTTTGTTATAATTTCTGTTCTTTTACATTTGCTGAGGAGTGCTTTACTTCCAACTATGTGGTACATTTTGGAATAGGTGTGGTGTGGTGCTGAAAAGCATGTATATTCTGTTGATTTGGGGTGGAGAGTTCTGTAGATGTCTATTAGGTCTGATTGGTGCAGAGCTGAGTTCAATTCCTGGATATCCTTGTTAACTTTCTGTCTTGTTGATCTGTCTAATGTTGACAGTGGGGTGTTAAAGTCTCCCATTATTATTGTGTGGGAGTCTAAGTCTCTTTGTAGGTCTCTAAGGACTTGCTTTATGAATCTGGGTGCTCCTGTATTGGGTGCATATATATTTAGGATAGTTAGCGCTTCTTGTTGAATTGATCCCTTTACCATTATGTAATGGCCTTCTTTGTCTCTTTTGATCTTTGTTGGTTTAAAGTCTGCTTTATCAGAGACTAGGATTGCAACCCCTGCCTTTTTTTGTTTTCCATTTGCTTGGTAGATCTTCCTGCATCCCTTTATTTTGAGCCTATGTGTGACTCTGCACATGAGATGGGTTTCCTGAATACAGCACACTGATGGGTCTTGACTCTTTATCCAATTTGCCAGTCTGTGTCTTTTAATTGGAGCATTTAGCCCATTTCCATTTAAGGTTAATATTGTTATGTGTGAATTTGATCCTGTCATTATGATGTTAGCTGGTTGTTTTACTCGTTAGTTGATGCAGTTTCTTCGTAGCCTCGATGGTCTTTACAATTTGGCATGTTTTTGCAGTGGCTGGTACCGGTTGTTCCTTTCCATGTTTAGTGCTTCCTTCAGGAGCTCTTGTAGGGGAGGCCTGGTGGTGACAAAATCTCTCAGCATTTGCTTGTCTGTAAAGGATTTTATTGCTCCTTCACTTATGAAGCTTAGTTTGGCTGGATATGAAATTCTGGGTTGAAAATTCTTTTCTTTAAGAATGTTGAATATTGGCTCCCACTCCCTTCTGGCTTGTAGAGTTTCTGCCGAGAGATCAGCTGTTAGTCTGATGGGCTTCCCCTTGTGGGTAACCCAACCTTTCTCTCTGGCTGCCCTTAACATTTTTTCTTTCATTTCAACTTTTGTGAATCTCACAATTATGTGTCTTGGAGTTGCTCTTCTCGAGGAGTATCTTTGTGGCGTTCTCTGTATTTCCTGAATTTGAATGTTGGCCTGCCTTGCTAGATTGGGAAAGTTCTCCTGGATAATATCCTGCAGAGTGTTTTCCAACTTGGTTCCATTCTCCCTGTCACTTTCAGGTACGCCAATCAGACATAGATTTGTTCTTTTCACATAGTCCCATATTTCTTGGAGGCTTTGTTTGTTTCTTTTTATTCTTTCTTCTCTAAACTTCTCTTCTCACTTCATGTCATTCATTTGATCTTCAATCACTGATACCCTTTCTTCCAGTTGATCAAATCGGCTACTGAGGCTTGTGCATTCATCACGTAGTTCTCATGCCATGGTTTTCAGCTCCTTCAGGTCTTTTAAGTACTTCTCTGCATTGGTTATTCTAGTTAGCCATTCATCTAATTTTTTTTCAAGGTTTTTAACTTCTTTGCCATGGGTTTGAACTTCTTCCTTTAGCTTGGAGTAGTTTGATCGTCTGAAGCCTTCTTCTCTCAACTCGTCAAAGTCATTCTCCATCCAGATTTGTTCCATTGCTGATGAGGAGCCGCGTTCCTTTGGAGGAGGAGAGGCACTCTTATTTTAGAGTTTCCAGTTTTTCTGCTCTGTTTTTTCCCCATCTTTGTGGTTTTATCTACCTTTGGTTTTTGATGATGGTGACATACAAATGGGGTTTTGGTGTGGATGTCCTTTCTGTTTGTTAGTTTTCCTTCTAACAGTCAGGACCCTCAGCTGCAGGTCTGTTGGAATTTGCCGGAGGTCCACTCCAGACCCTGTTTGCCTGGGTATCAGCAGTGGAGGCTGCAGAACAGCGGATATTGGTGAACAGCAAACGTTGCTGCCTGATCATTCCTCTGGAAGTTTTGTCTCACAGGAGTACCCGGCCATGTGAGGTGTCAGTCTGCCCCTACTGGGGGGTGCCTCCCAGTTAGGCTACCAGGGGTCAGTGACCCACTTGAGGAGGCAGTCTGCCTGGTCTCAGATCTCAAGCTGTGTGCAGGGAGAACCACTACTCTCTTCAAAGCTGTCAGACAGGGACATTTAAGTCTGCAGAGGTTTCTGCTGCCTTTTGTTTGGCTGTGCCCTCCCTGCAGAGGTGGAGTCTACAGAGGCAGGCAGGCCTCCTTGAGCTGTGGTGGGCTCCACCCAGATCGAGCTTCCCAGCCACTTTGTTTACCTACTCAAGCCTTGGCAATGGGGAGCGTCCCTCCCCCAGCCTCACTGCCACCTTGCAGTTTGATCTCAGACTGCTGTGCTAGCAACGAGTGAGGCTCCGTGGGCATAGGACCCTCCGAGCCATGCACAGGATATAATCTCCTGGTGTGCCATTTGCTAAGACCGTTGGAAAAGTGCAGTATTAGGGTGGGAGTGACCCGTCTGTCACCCCTTTCTTTGGCTAGGAAGGGGAATTCCCTGACCCTTTGCACTTCCTGGGTGAGGCAATGCCTCACCCTGCTTCAGCTCTTGCTCAGTGCACTGCACCCACTGTCCTGCACCCACTGTCCAACACTCCCCAGTGAGATGAACCCGGTACCTGAGTTGGAAATGCAGAAATCAGCCATCTTCTGCATCGCTCATGCTGGGAGCTGTAGCAAAAACAAATCTTAAAACTGCATTTAGAGTCAAGACCCTATTGTATTGTAAAAATCACAAGTATTTCTAAGAGAGAAAAATACTTCTAGGTCAACTAGACCAGATCTGACTGACTTTGGACTTTATTCTTTAAACAAATTGCAGACAATAGAGAAAAAGGTTATTTACAGAAAACGATATCTACATATGTACTTAGAGGTACAAATTTGGTGGCAGAAAAGACTTCAGTATATGCTGGCATCTCAGAAGCAGTTCTCAAAGAGCTTAGTTTTATTTTCTTGAATTTTATGAATGTCTAAGGTCCTTCTTCATCCTCAATCTTGGGAGCCAAGTAGTACTTTAAGTGTCCCATATCAGCAATTTTATAGTCTACAACAAGGTGTATGTCTGCAGATATATTGAGTGTCACCATTGAAGAGAGTGGAGTGGCTTTTGTAAGGAAGTTCAGGTACCTCAGTGCAAAAGTTAGTTGAACTGGTTCATTCATCTCCATGGTAACAGCTTCCTCCTCTTTATCGACAGTACTTGTCTGTGACAATTTGTTTTCCATTTCCAAGGTCTCCACTTGCAGAAAATATAATTCCATCTTTTACACCAGAAATTACAACAGCATCTCCAATATGGCTGAGATCTCAGCATATACTTGCAAATTCACCAGAAAGCATGTTTACTACATAGCGGTACTCTTGTTCTGCAATTCCAACTTGTTCAACATCCAAATCCATCAACTTAATTTCATAGTCTGAAACCTTCTCCTGATTTGAAGCTTCAAATACTAGCACCAAGGTATTCACATTATCTTCAATCCTTAGTTTAACGATATCTTCATTGCCAGCACATTTTAGTATTTTGGACATAATAGTGAGGTTCACGCCCATGGCCAGGTTGCAGTCACAGCGGTAAGTGTCAAAGCCCTCAGACGGCAGGGTGAACTGCACCAAGGAGAAGTGGGATGAATCCATGCTCTGCAGGTTCACGCCGCTCGAGCTGATGTCCCAGCATGCCTCATTGATGAGGTCCTTGAGTGCCTCCAACACCTTTTTCAGGATGGAGCCCTGGACCAGGGGCGCCTTGAACATGGTGGCAGAGTGGCAACAACGCGGCTACAGGTGGGCGGAAAGTAGGAAAGTCTAGCCGGTTTTGGCTTCACGAGCCTCAGAGCAAGCAGGCGAATGCCATAGGGAGAGGCTGAGACCTAGAATGACAACCATTAATAGACTTTTTAACGTTTAATCATCCTTGCATCACTGGAATGTACTCTACTTATTCCTGGGATAAACTCTACCTGGTTGTCCTAAGCAGAATTCTAAGATGGCCCCCGTGATTCCCACTCCCTGGTATCCATGCCTTTGTGAAATCATCTCCCCTTGAGTGTGAGTGGAACATATAAGTTGCTTCTAACCAGTAGAATTTGGCAAAGCGAAGGGATTTTTCCGATGCAATTAAAGTCCTTATTCAGTTGACTTTGAGTTAATTAAAAGAGAGATTCCCTGGGTGGGCTTGACCTACTCAGGCAAGCTCTTTAAAAGAGGGTCTAGTGATTAGAGAGATTCTGCTGCTGGCCTTGAAGAAACATGCCCCTATGAGTTCCACAGCTTCAAGAAAATGAGTTCTGCCAACAACTTGTGAGCTTGGAAGAAGACTCCAACACTCAAATGGGACCCAGCTCTGGCCAAGTTAACTGCAGCATATGAGACCCTAAGCAGAGAATCTAGTTAGGCTGTCTCTGAATTTCTGAACTACAGAAACTGAGATAGTAAATGAATGTTGTTTCAAACCGCTACATTGTGTGATTATTTGTTACACAGTAATAGAAAATTAATACATTGGTATAATATATTTTAAAATTTGCACCATCTGTTTTTAGAACTTTAGTATCTATGTTTATAAGTGAGAATGGTTTAATTTTTTGCACTGCTTTTATTCCATTTTTGTTATCAAGTTTTTATTAGCCTCATAAATGAGTTCTTATGTTCTCTGGAACAGTTTATATAACATAGGGAGAATGTATTCCTTGAAAGTTGATAAAAATTGCCTATAAAATTAATGGGTCCTGATATCTTTTGAATAAGACAGTTGATTACTTTTGAAAACTTTCAGTGGTTAATAGCCATATTTTTAAGATACGTGAATCATAAGTAATAGCTAAAAGAATGAACATGGTTGCTTCTGGGGAGCAGGAAAGGGGAAGGTGTGGCAGGACTGTGTTATTTGTTATGAAACAATCTATTTGCACAACTCTGTGACTTTTCCAAATATATGCATACACACACACACACACACACACACACAACTTTTATAAAGACAAATACTAAATAAAATAAAAAGACTAACATTGCAAATAAGTTGGAATAAAGGGGACAAGAGCTGTAAAAATAAAGTGGAAAACTACATAGGATCAACAAAAATAAAAACTGTTACAAAATCTATAAATTTGACATATCTCTAGTAATACTGAACAAAAACAGGAAATCACATGAGAAGCACACAAGTAAACAATATTAGGAACAACGAGATATAACATTACAAACAAGGAGTTTTCTAAAATTAAAAGATAAAGAGAATATAAATAATATATTTAGGAACAGATGAAACAATTTCTTTTTTTAATTGCATATTGAGTTGCATATATGAATTATTGAGTTGCATATATGAATTATTGAGTTGCATATATCATGCTATTTTCTCATGTTTCTTAATGTACACTGCTTTTTTTACTATTATAATTTTTCTTTTCTTTTTTTAAAATTTTACTTAAAGTTCTGGGATACATGTGCAGAACGTGCAGGTTTGCTACATAGGTATACATGTGCCATGGTGGTTTGCTGCACCTATCAATCCGTCATCTAGGTTTTAAGCCCCACATGTATTAGGTATTAGTCCTAATGCTCTGCCTCCCACCCCCTGACAGACCTGGTGTGTGATGTTCCCCTCCCTTTGTCCATGTGTTCTCATTGTTTAACTCCCACTTATGAGTAAGAACATGCAGTGTTTGGTTTTCTCTTCCTGTGTTAGTTTGCTGAGAATGATGGTTTCCAGCTTCATCCATGTCCCTGCAAAGGACATGAACTCACTCTTTTTTATGGCTGCATAGTATTCCATGGTGTATATATGCCACATTTTCTTTATCTAGTCTATCATTGATGGGCATTTGGGTTGGTTCCAAGTCTTTGCTGTTGTAAATAGTGCTGCAATAAACATATGTGTGCATGTGTCTTTATAGTAGAATGATTTATAATTCTTTGGGTATATACCCCGTAATTGGACTGGCAGGTCAAATGGTATTTCTGGTTCTAGATCCTTGAGGACTGGCCACAGTGTCTTCTACAATGGTTGAACTAATTTACACTCCCACCAACAGTGTAAAAGCATTCCTTTCTCCACAGCCTCGTCAGCATCTGTTGTTTCCTTACTTTTTAATGATTGCCATTCTAACTGGAGTGAGATGGTATCTCATGTGGCTTTGATTTGCATTTCTCTAATGACCAGTGATGATGAGCTTTTTTTCATATGCTCGTTGGCTGCATTAATGTCTTCTTTTGAGAGGTGTCTGTTCATATCCTTCACCCACTTTTTGATGGGATTGTTTGTTTTTTTTCTTGTAAATTTATTTATGTTCCTTGTAGATTCTGGATAATAGCCCAATGGAACAGAATAGAGGCCTCAGAAATAACACCACACATCTACAACCATCTGATCTTCGACAAACCCGACAAAAACAAGCAATAGGGAAAGGATTCCCTACTTAATAAATAGTGCTGGGAAAAAACTGGCTAGCCACATGCAAAACTGAAACTGGACCCCTTCCTTATACCTTATACAAAAATTAACTCAAGATGAATTAAAGACGTAAAAGTAAAACCTGAAACCATAAAAACCCTAGAAGAAATCCTAGGCAATACCATTCATGACATAGGCATGGGCAAAGACTTCATGACTAAAACACCAAAAGCAATGGCAACAAAACCAAAATTGACAAATGGGATCTAATTAAACTAAAGAGCTTCTGCACAGCAAAAGAAACTATCGTCAGAGTGAACAGAATGGGACCTACAGAATGGGAGAAAATTTTTGCAATCTATCCATCTGACAAAGATGAAATAATTTCTAAGAAAATGTAAATTATAAAAAATTGACTCAATTGACTCAATTGCTTTTTGCTTGCGAAGTTTTAAACATTATCCATTGATTTCCCAAAATGGAATATTGGTATCTGGGGTTTAGTTACCTCTCACTATTACTCATTCCCCACTACATTCCCTCATGCCCTATTTTCCCTGTGCCCTGTCCTTCCAGAACAGTTATATGGTTTCTTTGGTTAAATCATAATAATTTAACCATAATTGAGTCATTATTGGGTCTATATAAACGCTATTTTTCTTGGAATATTTTTTTCCTGCATAATCTTTTGTTTTCTTGCAGTTGATATCTTTTTGTTTTGTTCGCAAATGCTTCCCCCTAAAATTATGCTCCATTGTGTAAATAGCCTCATAATAGAATAATATAATATTGGATTCTATTTTTTTTTTCATCTTCTTGAAGAAATCCTTCTGGAAACTAGTGATTGCTCTCTCCCTAATCTGCAGTTGTCTTTCTGAGATTTCACATCAGCAGTAATAGGGGGAATTTCCTTCCTTCTTTCTTATATCAGCCCCCATTACTTGAATCCCATGTTTTCCTCTTTCTTGGTTTACTCTCTCAGTTTCTGGGAGGCAAAAATGGTTGAGATCTTGCATGTTGGGAAAAAACTGCCTTTATGCTACCCTCACACTTATTTGATAGTTTAGCTGCTTGTTAAGTCCTTGATTGTAATTATTTTCTGAGAATGATGCTGCTCTATTGGTTTTGGGCTTTCACTGTTGCTGGTTAGAACTCCAATGCTATTCTGACTCTTTTACATTCCTGTTAAACCTTTTCCTTTTCTCCTCTTTGGAAGCTGCAGGATCTCCAGTGCTCTAAAATTTTATGAAGACATGCCTAGGTTTGAGCCCTTCAATTGATTGATCCATTTAGTTGTGAAACAGGTCTTTCAGATATGGGAAACATTCTTAAATCGTTTCATCCATGACTTCTGCGCTATTTTCTTTGTTCTCTGCATCTCTTTGTCTTTCCTTATGAATTCCTATTATTTAGATGTGAAACCTCAACAGGTAGCTTATCTTTTATCTCCCATTTTCATAAAGTTGTCTTGTTGCTGTTTTCCAGGAAATTTTTCTCAAAATTACACTCCATTTTATTGAAAACTTTCCATGTTTTTATTTCTTTGTTCTTATTGTTGTTTCCTGAATGTGATTTTTTAGTAGTTTCCTGTTCTTGTTTCAAGGAAGACTTTTTTTAAGTTTCCTAGTCCCATAAAGTCTCTATTTCTTCCATATTAACTGAATATCTGTCATTCCTTTTCTAGTTTCTGGAAGAGAACACAACTTTTTTATTTTCAATTAACGTCTTTATTTTCAATCTTTTTCATTTTTAAATAAAAACATTTTAGACTATAAATTTCTCTCTAAACACTGCTTTAGCTGCATGTTACAAGTTTTGAAATGTAGTATTTTCATTGTCATTCAGGTCTAAATTTCTATTTTGCAATTTTCATTGTTTCTTATTAAGCACAAGTTAGTTCCAGGAACATTTTTAGGTTTACAAACATTGTGTTTTTAACCACCTTTTTCTGGTGCTTGATTTCTAATTCAATTTTATTGTGATCAAGGAAGAACATAGTCAATATGATAACACATCTTTTACACTTTTTAGAAACTTTCTTTAAGTCCTATTAAGTGACTAGTTTTTATAAATATTCCATCTATATTTGGAAATAATGTAGATTTTATATTTATTGAATGGTAATTAATTTTGTTGTTCCTTTGAATAACAAAATTCCTTCTTGTAAGAGAAAAAAACCCTGTTTTTCCTTTCTGCTCTCTACTTTCACACTCAACACATAGCACATGGACACCAGATTCTCCAGGGGACACCAGCTGTGTGTCCTCCAATTCAATTCTGACCCTATTGTCAAATTCCATAGGTTGAGGGCTCAGTCCCACAAGACTGTCCCCCACTTCAGATGATAGACACAAACCCCAGGTTTGATCTGTACTTTTGACCTATCAGCAGTAAATTGGAGTTCCTATGACTCTCTCCTTGGATCCTATCAATTTGCTAGAGCATTGCACAGAGCTCAGGGAAATACTTTACTTATGTTTACCAATTTATTATAAAGGATATTAAAAAGGATACAGATAAACAGCCAGATGGAAGAGCTGCACAGGGCAACCATGTGGGAAGGGGAACAGAGTTTTCATCCCCTTTCTGAGCACGCCATACTCCAGGAACTTCCATGTGTTCAGATATCTAGAAGCTCTCTGAACCAGCTTCATGTGTAGATATGATTAACTAAATCATTGGTCATTGGTGATCAACTCAACCTTCAGCCCCTCTTCCCTCCCCAGAGGTTGGGAGGTGGAGCTAAATATCACAACCCTCTAATAATATGTTGGTATTTCCAGTGACTACCCTCCTTCCTGAAGATATTTAGGGGCCCCAGCTACCAGTCATCTCATTAATATACAAAAGATTCTCATCACTTTAGAGAATCCAAGGGTTTTGGTAGCTGTATGTAAGGAAATAGGGACAAAGACCAAATACATATTTTGCAATATCACAGATTCTACACCCTTAATAATTTTTTATCTTCTTGATCTATCAATTTATAGTAGAGATGATTTTAAATCTCCTATTATGATTGTAGAGTTTTGTTGTATATCCGTTGAGGCAACGTTGTCAGTTTCATACAAGTTGAAAACAAATATCTTTATGGTACAATTTTCATTTCATTATATTATTGCTAGTTATCTGTCTTTATTACAGTTAATGCTTTTGGCTTCCAATTTTAACTTGACTTATGTGAATATAATTTAACACCTTTTTATAGTTAGTATTTGCATGGGTTTTTATATTTCTGTGGATAATTTTGTGGATAGGTATGTATGTTTATGGGGTATATGAGATGTCTTGATAAGGTGCGCAATGCATAAAAATCACATCATGGAAGATGGGGTATCCATCCCCACAAGTATTTATCCTTTGCTTTACAATCCAATTATACTCTTTTAGTTATTTTCAAATGTATATCTAAATTATTATTGACTATAGACACCCTGTTGTGCTAACAAATACTAGGCCTTATCTATTCATTTTAAATATATCTGTACCCGTTAACCATCCCCACTTCCAGCTCAACCCCCCACGAGCCTTTCCAGCCTCTGGTAAACATCTTTCTACTCTCTCTCTCTTTTTAAAAAAATTTTTTTCAACTTTTATTTTCAGTTCAGGGGTACATGTGTAGGTTTGTTACATAGGTAAACTTGTGTCATGGGGACTCGTTGTATAGATTATTTCATAACCCAGGTATTAAGCCTAGTATCCATTAGTTATTTTTCCTGATCCTCTCCCTTTGCTCATCCTCCACCCTCCAATAGGCCCTAGTGTGTGTTGTTCCCCTCATCATTTAGCTCCCACTTATAAGCGAGAACATCCAGTATTTGGTTTCCTGTTCATGAATTAGTTTGCTAAGGATGATGGCCTCCAGTTGCATCCATGTCCCTGCAAAGGATATGATCTCGTACTCTTTTATGGCTGCATAGTATTCCATGGTGTATATTACCATATTTTCTTTATCCAGTCTATCATTCATGGGCATTTAGGTGGATTCCATGTCATGTCTTTGCTTTTGTGAATAGTGCTGCGTTGAATATTCATGTGCATGTGTCTTTGTAATAGAATGATTTATATTCCTTTCCATATACACCCAGTAATGGGATTGCTGAGTCAAATGGTAATTCTGTGTTTAGGTCTTTGAGGAATCACCACACTGTCTTCCACAATGGTGGAACTAATTTACACTCCCACTAACAGTGTATAAGTGTTCCCTTTTCTCCACAACCTCACCAGCATCTGTTATTTTTGACTTTTTTAATAACAGTCATTCCAACTGGTGTGAGATGGTATCTCATTGTGGTTTGGATTTGTGTTTCTCTAATGATCAGTGATATTGAGCATTTTTTCATGTGACTGCTGGCCATGTTAGGAATAACACTTAAAATTTTAAGGAAATTGAACACTTGAATAAAGGATTTTTAGCAAAGCAATTTTACTTTCGTGTAGAGGGGTGTTTTTTGGCCAGTTGCTATGAGAGTATATTTGAACAAAGGGGCATGAGAGTTTTTATTTTTGACACAGCATGTGGCCACCGCCACCTCAGGCCCACAAGGAGTTTTACCAGATTACCTCTGATGTTCTCTCAAGGCCCAAGGGCTCTTTAGTTAGCTTATGGTGAATGCTGCCTGGCCTGAGACTCACCTTTCAGAGGAGTGGGCTCCTCTTTGACCTGAGCAGGTCCAGAAATGCCATCCAAGAGCCAAGTCCTGGAATTGGGGACCCCGAGAGCCTGGTTGGTGTTATACCCATCATAGTGTACTCAACATAGTACCTGGGTATCACTGCTGGTCAGGGTCCAAGGGCTCTTCTATTAGTAGGTGATTCATCCTGTCAGGACTGGGTCCTTCCTTTTGTCAGGCCTTTGAGCCCAAGCTAAGCCATCATAACCCCTGTGACCTGCACGTATACATCCAGATGGCCTGAAGTAACTGAAGAACCACAAAAGAAGTGAAATAGCCAGTTCCTGCCTTAACTGATAACATTCCACCATTGTGATTTGTTCCTGCCCCACCTTAACTGATAAATTGATCTTGTGACATTCCTTCTCCTGGACAATTAATCTTAGGAGCTCTCCGCCAAGCACCTTGTAACCCCTGCCCCTGCCCGCAAGAGAAAACCCCCTTTAACTGTAATTTTCCACTACCTACCCAAATCCTATAAAACTGCCCTACCCCCATCTCCCTTTGCTGACTCCTTTTTCAGACTCAGTCCACCTGCACTCAAGTGATTAAAAAGCTTTATCGCTCACACAAAGCCTGTTTGGTGGTCTCTTAACATGGTTGCACGTAACACCTTTCAAAGCAGTGGGTTCACTTCTGGACCAAGGTGTGTCTAGAAATGTCCAGGTGGTAGGGCCTGTAATGGGGGCCTCATGACTCTGATCAATGCCCTATCCTGCTGTGGCTAAGGTGGTATCCAAGAAGCAAGACAAAGTCCTCCCACTCTCCCCTCTCCTCTCCTCAAGTAGAAGGAGGGGATCTCTTTTTTTTTTCTTTTGCCTGCTCCTACTTTGCCTTCCACCATGACTGTGGAAGGAGGAGGATTGTAGAAGCTGATGCTACCATGTTAAGGAGGATGTCTTTTGGAGACACAAGTTGTGCACCCTTGGCTTAGGGAAGGAGTGATACCAGCAATTTCTTAGCTGCCCCAGATGGTGATTCAGTAGGTGAAGTTCCCGCCCATGCTACCTGCCACCCGCCACCCAGTTCACTGTCTCTGGGCCCAGTTCAGCCCTGGCACTCACCTAGTGTTTCAGTCCTTGTGGCCTAGACTGCCTTTCTAGTTTATTTGGAGCCCCAGAGCACTTTAGCCCATGGTGGGAAGGCTTGCAGAAACTCAAGTTCCCACTGCGGGGACTGGCTATTCCCCTTTGGCTAGGGCAGGTTTAAATGCATCCTCAGTGGTTGGGCGTCAGTTGAGTTTTACTGCATTTTGCTTTCTGCATTAACAAAGGCAGCTCGAAAGTTCATCGCCTAAGGATTGCTGGCTGTCTCTCTCCCCAGGGCACAGAAAGTCTTTCTGCACCAAGCCTCCACTGCCAGGGGATGGGGGAGGAGTGGCGTCAGCAATTCAAAAGGGTTTATTCTACCTCTTCAGTGCCTCTTTCAGCAATATAGAGTTAGAACAAGGTACTGTGAGTGCTTGCCTGATTTTTGTTTCTTACAAAGGTTTTTTTTTTTGTGTAGATAGTTGTTAAATTGGTGTCCTTGCAGAGGGTATAATTGGTGGGGACTTCTATTGTGCCATCTTGTTCTACCCTGCATAATGTTTTTCATTCCTTTATTGTCAGCATTTCTGGTGGCTTTATTTTTCGATGTGTGTCTTACATACTTGAAGTTTTAAATGGCCCACTCTTTTAATAAAGAGTGTAATATGTTACATTTATTTTATTAATATATTTGAAGTTACTTGTGTAATTATTATTTGTTCCTTTTCTTATGCCTTCTGTTGGATAGATAAAATTTTCCATTTGTTGATTTGGAGGCTGTATTTTCTAAGAAAGTTCAGTTATTCAATATCTATATCTTTATCCAACCTCGGTCCTTAGCTTAGTTTTACTGTCCAATGGACACACTTGCTCTTGGTTTTGTTTAATGTTTTAATTTTATACCCATTTTAAATATGAAAATTGTTATAATTATTTTAAATTAATAGTTAAACAAATTTACTCACATATTTATTATAGGTGATGTGGTGTGTTTCCATTAGAAAGCATATAATGTCTGGTTCTCTTTTTATGCCATTAATAGCCACTAATGACCATTACCTACATCATTAATTAGATAAGTGTTACAAAATGGTGATGTTTTATTTTTATTATTTCTTTTTCATTTATTAGTTGAAATACTTCTATAGATAGAAACTTGTACTTATCAGCTATTTGTTTACCCTAAGGTACAGTTCATATAGGAAAGGCATAATTAATACTTGATTTTCCCCCCTTATTTATGTGGGTTTTTTTCTGGAGTGCATTGGCATAACCCCTTATTTGTTAATTCTGAGTAGTAAATTCATTCTCTAGCATCCTCCAAGGAAGATCAAAGAGTATTTTTTAAAATATCCTTATGAACTCATGGATTTAAATCCATTACATGTTTTTATCCTTCATGATCTTCAGACAGACCTACCTTTGATTAGTTGGAACCTATTCATACTGATTTCTGAGTCCTACAGACACAATTCTATTACTCTTTGATAAAACTTCTTGCTTTTATTATATCACATGATATTTAAGCTCATCTAATACATTTTATATCCAGGAACTCTGATCCTTCTAATGGGAAATTAGAGACCACAGTGTGGGCTCTAGTGGTGCTTATTACTTCTGGTTCATTTTCGTTTCTAGATGTTTTTAGTGATAAAAACAAATAGGCCTTTAAAAGAAAATGCATCATGAGTTCATAATGATACTTCCAATTCAAATAAGAATAACCAATTTTACCTAACCTCACTGAATTTACATACTGATTTCCTTTCTCCCATGTCAAAAATCCTGATGACACCAAAAAATTACTCATTTGCCTTATTCAACAATAAACACCCAACAATCACAGAATAACATTATCAACACTACCACTAACAATGTAATTACTAAGTGGTTTTAGATCTATTTTTCAGGGCTGCCTTTTGTTATTGTTGTTGTTTTGTCCTTAGGTTTTGTCCCCATTAAGTATATACAGACAAATTTCTGTGTTTTAAAATCAATGGGTATAAGTCTTCTTTCAGTGATTATGCCACCAACTATATACACATAAGTTCATTTATGTCTTCTTAATTTCAATTCTAGGAGTTGCTTTGTATAAATTTAATTTTGCCTTATAAATGCATGAAATATTTACATAGTTTCAAAGTCAAATACACAAAATGAGGTATATTCATTGAAATCTAGCTTCTATTCCTGTCTCTTTGATGCTACTTCCTCTCCTCATAAGTAACCATTCTTTAATGTTATGGTTTATAATTTCATTTACAATGACATATGGGCATAATTATACATGCATTTATAATTTATATTTCCCCTTTCCTAGATAAAAATGGCATCTATACTGTTTTCTCCTTTTTGATTTTCTTCCCTAAACAACATACCCTAAGATTACTTCATAGTATTACACAGAGAATTTTTTTATCTGTTTTTGTACCTGCATAGCACTTCACTTTTTAATACCACAATTTATTTTAGCAGTTCCCTATTGATAGACATTTAGATCTGTTTCTTGCTTTCCTATCATTACAAATAATGTTTCAATGAATAACTATATATATATATATATATATATATACATATATATGTCTCTTTTTGCATTTTTGGCAATGTATCTTTGAATGATATACTTAGAAATGAGATTGCTGGATCATAGGATAATTTAGTATGTAATTTTTCAGGATTTTGCCAATTTCCCTTTATAGGGACTTTGCATTTTCCACTCCCATCAGCAGTGTTGCCTCATAGCCTCAGCCAATCTGGTAAGTGTGAAATGGTCTTTCTGCACAGTTTGCATTTCATTCATTTTGAGTTAACCATCATAAGGTTAAGGTCCATTTGCATTTTTTTCTGTGAACTGTCTGTTCTTATCTCTATCCAAGTTTTCTCTAGGACTGATGGTCTTTTTCCTGCCTATTTTAAGAAGTCCTATATTCTTTCCCAGTTTATTATTTCTCTTTTTACTTTATTCAGAATGTTTTAAATGTAATCAAATATATGAGTCTTTTTTCCCTTATTACTTCTGGATTTTAAAACATAGTAAGGAAAGTTTTTCCAACTCTCAACTTATAGAAGAATTCACCCATGTTTTCCTCTGGTACTTATATGTTTATTTTCTGTATTTGAATCTCTGATCCATTTAAAACTTATCTAGTGTATGGTGTGAGGGGTTTTATCTTTTTCATTAAGGTTATATAGTTATCCCATACCAACTAAATAAAAGTCCATCTCCCCCTACTGACTTGAGATATCACTTTTAGTGTATATTTAAATTTCATATAAAATGGGGTCTATTTTCTATTCTTTTTTTTTGAGACGGAGTCTCACTCTGTCGCCCAGGCTGAAGTGCAATGGTGAGATTTCAGCACACTGCAACCTCCGCCTCCCAGGTTCAAATGATTCTCCTGCCTCAGCCTCCTGAGTAGCTGGGACTACAGGCACCCACCACCATGCCCGGCTAATTTTTGTATTTTTAGTAAAGACAGAGCTTTGCCATGTTGGCCAGGCTGGTCTCAAACTCCTGACCTCAAGAGATCCGCCTGCCTCGGGCTCCCAAAATGCTGGGGTTACAGGCGTGAGTGACTATGGCTGGCCTAGATTTTCTATTCTTTCTCATTGGTGTGTCTATGAACCAGTATCAAAATGTTGATAATTTTAAAAGATATGTAGTATGTTTTAATGTCTGGTATTGTTAGACCTTTCACCATCACTTTTCATTTTCAGGGTTTCCTGGATATTCTTACTTATTTGTGATTCTAAATGAACTTATAATCAACTTGTTAAGCTCCAGGAAAATAACTGTTAAATTTATAAATAAACTTAAGGAGATCTGATACCCTATTATGTTGATTCTTTAATGCAAGAATATGCTAAGTCTATTTTGGTCTTTTAAAGTGTTGTGGAGGTTTGCTCATATCTGTTTTGAATATTTCTTGTTAAGTTTATGTCTAAGCATTTTATTTAATTTTTTTCTATGGCAAAAAAGCTCGTATCTCCCATTTGACCTCCTAAATGGTGTTTGCATATATGAAGGATCTCTTAGTCTTTTTTTCTCTTAAATTTCTCTATCTCTCCCCACCAAGCTTAAATGATAAGTTTAGCTGTGTAAAAATGGTAAATCGAGATTTGTTTTTCCCCTCTGAAAATGTTACTCCTTTCTCTTTGTCATTAAGTGCTACTGGTGAGAAGTCTTCTCTCAAATTCTTATTAATATGTATATAATGTCTTTTGTAGCTATTACTACAGTCTCTTCATCTCTGAAATTCTACAACTTTACTGTGAAATACCTAGCTATGTATTTGTTTTAATTTATTATATGAGGTGCTAAGAGTCCTTTTATTCTGCATGTTCAAGCTTTTGTTCTATTTAATTTAATTATTATTATTTAAAAAAATTTCAACTTTTATTTAGATTCCAGAGGTACATATGCAGATTTGTTACATGGGTATATTGCATGATGCTGAGGTTTGGGGTTTACAAATGATCCCATCACCCAGGTAATGAGCATAGTACCCAATAGGCAGCTTTTCAACCCTTGCTCCCCACCCCCACTCTAGGAGTCTCCATGTCTATTGCTCCCATCCTTATGTCCATGTGTACCCAATGTTTAGCTCTCACTTACAAGTGAGAACATGCAGTATTTGGTTTTCTTTCTGTGTTAATTAGCTTAGGATATTGGCCTCTAGCTGCATCCATGTTGCTGCAAAAAACATGATTTTGTCCTTTTCATGGCTGCATAGTATTCCATGGTGTATATGTACAACATTTTCTTTATCCAGTCCACCATTGATGACCTAGGTTGATGCCACGTCTTTGCTATTGTGAGTAGTGCTGCAATGAACATAGACGTGCATGTGTCTTTTTGGTAGAATGATTTATTTTCCTTTAGGTATGTATCCAGTAATGCAGTTTCCAGGTTGAATGTCGAATGGTGGTCCTATTTTTAGTTGTTTCAGGAATCTCCAAATTGCTTTCCACAGTGGCTGAACTAATTTACATTCCCATCAACAGTGTGTAAGCGTTCCCCATTTTTGCTCTGCAGCCTCACCAACATGTTATTTTTTGCCTTGTAAGTAATAACCATTCTAAGTGGTGTGAGATGGTATCTCATTGTGGTTTTGATTTACGTTTCTGTGATGATTAATGATATGAAGCATTTTTTCATATGTTTGTTGGCTGCTTAGCAAGGATGCCCACTCTCACCACACATATTCAACATAGTTCTAGAAGTTCTTGCTGGGGCAATCAGGCAAGACAAAGAAATGAAAGGCATACAAACAGGAAAAGAAGTCAAGATCTCTCTCTTCACTGACGATAGGACTCTATACGTAGAAAACCCTAAAGATGCCACCAAAAGGTCCCTAGAACTGATAAATGACTTCAGTAAAGTTTCAGGATACAAAATCTATTTACCAAAATCAGTAGCATTTCTATACACCAATAATGTTCAAGCTGAGAGCCAAATCAAGAACACGATCCTGTTTAAAATAGCCACACACAAAAATAAAATACCTAGAAATACCTTTAGCCAAGGATTTCAAAGAGCTCTACAAGAAGAACTACAAAACACTGCTGAAAGAAATCAGATGACACAAACAAATGGAAAAACATTTCATGCTCATGGATTGGTAGACTCAATATCATTAAAATGGCTATACTACCCAAAGCAACCTATGGGTTCAACACTATTCCTATCAAACTAGCAATATTGTTTTTCATAGAATTAGAAAAAACTATTCTATAATTCATATGGAACCAAAAAGATCCCTAATAGCCAAAGCAATCTTATTTTACTATTTTTTTCAGAGACAAGATATCATTTTGTTGCCCAGGCTGGAGTACAGTGGTGCAATCATAGCCCCATGGGCCTCAAACTCCTGGCCTCAAGTGATTCTTCTGCCTCATGCTCCTGAGTAGCTGGAACTATAGGCATGCACCAACACACCCAGCTAATTTATTATTTTTTTTTTTAAGAGATGGGGATCTCACTATATTGCCCAGGCTGTTCTCGAACTCCTGGCCTCAAGAGATACTCCTGCCTCCGCTTCCCAAGTAGCTGGAATTACAGGCATGAGCCACCAGGCCCAGCAAATTAGGCTTAACTTAATTAAAAGAAAATTCTCACTTATTATATCTTCAAATTATTGTATTTTGCCATTTCCTCCATTCTCACCCCCTTAAAACAACTTTCTACAAATGTGGAAGCATCTCAGTCTTCTCTTTAATATTTCTCTTTATTTTTATTTCCCTCTTCCATCCTGCATTCCTCAGGATTATTTCATATAATTCACTAATTTTCTCTATTGGCCTAGTCTTTATTAAATTTCAATTTTTCTGACAAGAGATCAAATTTCCAACATTCTAATGGGTTTGTTTTCAAATATACATTTTTTTTCTTTTTTTCAGACAGGTTCTCACTCTGTCACCTAGGCTGAAGTGCAGTAGTGTGATCATGGCTCACTGCAACCTCCGCCTCCTGGGCTCAAACGATCCTCCCACCTCAGCTTCCTGAGTAGCTGGGACTACAGGTGGGTGCCACTATGCCTGGCTAATTTTTGTCAAATATACCAGTTCTTTTAAAATATCTCTCTGTTTTTATTTCTTTACTTTTTTAGTCAAAATTATGCTTTCATTTATGTCTTTGAACATTTTCAATACACTTATATTCAATTCTTCATCAGATTATTACGCAAAAATAATTTCTTTTTTTCTTGTTTTTTTATTATACTTTGAGTTCTAGGGCACATGTGCACACCGTGCAGGTTTCTTACATATGTATACCTGTGCCATGTTGGTGTGCTGCACCCATTAACTCGTCATTTACATTAGGTATTTCTCCTAATGCTATCCCTCCCCCTGCCCCCCACCCCATGAAAGGCCCCGGTGTGTGATATTTCCTGCCCTATGTCCAAGTGTTCTCATTGTTCAATTCCCACCTATGAGTGAGAACATGCAGTGTTTGATTTTCTGTCCTTGTGATAGGTTGCTCAGAATGATGGTTTCCTGCTGCATCCATGTCCCTGCAAAGGACAAGACCTCATCCTTTTTTATGGCTGCATAGTATTCCATGGTGTATATGTGCCACATTTTCTTAATCCAGTCTATCATTGATGGACATTTGGGTTGGTTCCAAGTCTTTGCTATAGTGAATAGTGCTGCAATAAACATATTTGTGCATGTGTCTTTATAGCAGCATGATTTATAATCCTTTGGGTATATACCCAGTAACGGGATTGCTGGGTCAAATGGTATTTCTAGTTCTAGATCCTTGAGGAATCGCCACACTGTCTTCCACAATGGTTGAACTAGTTTACACTCCCACCAACAGTGTAAAAGTGTTCCTATTTCTCCACATCCTCTCTAGCACCTGTTGTTTTCCTGACTTTTTAATGATCACCATTCTAACTGGTGTGAGATGGTATCTCATTGTGGTTTTGATTTGCATTTCTCTGATGACAAGTGATGACGAACATTTTTTCATATGTCTGTTGGCTGCATAAATGTCTTCTTTTGAGAAGTGTCTGTTCATATCCTTTGCCCACTTTTTGACGGGGTTGTATGTTTTTTTCTTGTAAATTTGTTTAAGTTCTTTGTAGATTCTGGATATTAGCCCTTTGTCAGATGGGTAGATTGCGAAAATTGTCTCCCATTCTGTTGGTTGCCTGTTCACTCTGATGGTAGTTTCTTTTGCTGTGCAAAAGCTCTTTAGTTTAATTAGATCCCATTTGTCAATTTTGGCTTTCGTTGCCATTGCTTTTGGTGTTTTAGTCATGAAGTCCTTGCCCATGCCTATGTCCTGAATGGTATTGCCTAGGTTTTCTTCTAGGGTTTTTATGGTTTTAGGTCGAACATTTAAGTCTTTAATCCATCTTGAATTAATTTTTGTATAAGGTGTAAGGAAGGGATCCAGTTTCAGCTTTCTACATATGGCTAGCCAGTTTTCCCAGCACCATTTATTAAATAGGGAATCCTTTCCCCATTGCTTGTTTTTGTCAGTTTTGTCAAAGATCGGATGATTGTAGATGTGTGGCATAATTTCTGAGGCCTCTATTCTGTTCCATTGGTCTATATATCTGTTTTGGTATCAGTACCATGCTGTTTTTGTTACTGTAGCCTTGTAGTATACTTTGAAGTCAGGTAGCATGATGCCTCCAGCTTTGTTATTTTGGCTTAGGATTGACTTGGCAATATGGGCTCTTTTTTGGTTCCATATGAAGTTTAAAGTAGTTTTTTCCAATTCTGTGAAGAAAGTCATTGGTAGCTTGATGGGGATGGCATTGAATCTATAAATTACCTTGGGCAATATGGCCATTTTGATGATATTGATTCTTCCTATCCATGAGCATGGAATGTTCTTCCATTTGTTTGATTCCTCTTTTATTTCGTTGAGCAGTGGTTTGTAGTACTCCTCAAAGAGATCTTTCACATCCCTTGTAAGTTGGATTCCTAGGTATTTTATTCTCTTTGAAGCAATTGTGAATGGGAGTTAACTCATGATTTGGCTCTCTGTTTGTTTGTTATTGGTGTATAAGAATGCTTGTGATTTTTGCACATCGATTTTGTATCCTGAGACTTTGCAGAAGTTGCTTATCAGCTTAAGGAGATTTGGGGTTGAGACGATAGGGTTTTCTAAGTATACAGTCATGTCATCTGCTGACAGGGACAATTTGACTTCTTCTTTTCTTAATTGAATACCCTTTATTTATTTCTCTTGCCTGATTGACCTGGCCAGAACTTCCAATACTATGTTGGATAGGAGTGGTGAGAGAGGGCATCCCTGTCTTGTGTCAGTTTTCAAAGGGAATACTTCCAGTTTTTGCCCATTCAGTATGATACTGGCTGTGGGTTTGTCATAAATAGCTCTTATTATTTTGAGATACGTCCAATCAATACCTAGTTTATGGAGAGTTTTTAGCATGAAGGGCTGTTGAATTTTGTTGAAGGGCTTTTCTGCATCTATTGAGATAATCATGTGGTTTTTGTCGTTGGTTCTGTTTATGTGATGGATTACATTTATTGATTTGCATATGTTGAACCAGCCTTGCATCCCAGGGATGAAGCTAACTTGATCATGGTGGATAAGCTTTTTGATGTGCTGCTGGATTTGGTTTGCCAGTATTTTACTGAGGATTTTCGCGTCAATGTTCATCAGGGATACTGATCTAAAATTATCTTTTTTTATTGTGTCTCTGACAGGCTTTGGTATCAGGATGATGCTGGCCTCATAAAATGAGTTAGGGAGGACTCCTTCTTTTTCTATTGATTGGAATAGTTTCCAATCAATAGAAAAAGAAGGAATCGTACCAGCTCCTCTTTGTACCTCTAGTAAAATTCAGCTGTGAATCCATCTGGTCCTGGACTTTTTTTGGTTGGTAAGCTATTAATTATTGCCTGAATTTCAGAGCCTGTTATTGGTCTATTTAGGGATTCAACTTCTTCCTGGTTTAGTCTTGGGAGGGTGTATGTGTCCAGGAATCTATCCATTTATTCTAGATTTTGTTGTTTATTTGTATAGAGGTGTTTATAGTATTCTCTGATGGTAGTTTGTATTTCTGTGTGATCGGTGGTGATATTCCCTTTAACATTTTTTACTGAGTCTATTTGATTCTTCTCTCTTTTTTCTTTATTAGTCTTGCCAGTGGTCTATTTTGTTGATCATTTCAAAAAACCAGCTCCTGGATTCATTGATTTTTTTGAAGGGTTTTTTCTGTCTCTATCTCCTTCAGTTCTGCTCTGATCTTAGTTATTTCTTGCCTTCTGCTAGCTTTTGAATTTGTTTGCTCTTGCTTCTCTAGTTCTTTTAATTGTGATGTTAGGGTGTCGATTTTAGATCTTTCCCACTTTCTCTTGTGGGCATTTAGTGCTCTAAATTTCCCTCTACACACTGCTTTAAATGTTTCCCAGAGATTCTGGTACGTTGTGTCTTTGTTCTCATTGGTTTCAAACAATATCTTTATTTCTGCCTTCATTTCGTTATTTACTCAGTAGTCATTCAGGAGCAGGTTGTTCAGTTTCCATGTAGTTGTGTGGTTTTGATTGAGTTTCTTGATCCTGAATTCTAATTTGATTGCACTGTGGTCTGAGAGACAGTTTGTTGTGATTTCTGTTCTTTTACATTTGCTGAGGGGTGCTTTACTTCCAACTATGTGGTCAATTTTGGAATAAGTGTGATACGGTGCTGAGAAGAAAGTATATTCTGTGGATGTGGGGTGGAGAGTTCTGTAGATGTGTATTAGGTCTGATTGGTGCAGAGCTAAGTCCTGGTATCCTTTTTAACCTTCTGTCTCGTTGATCTGTCTAATATTGACAGTGAGGTGGTAAAGTCTCCCATTATTACTGTGTGGGAGTCTAAGTCTCTTGGTATGCCTCTAAGGACTTGCTTTTTGAATCTCGGTGCTCCTGTATTAGGTGCATATATATTTGGGATAGTTAGCTCTTCTTGTTGAATAGATCCCTTTACCATTATGTAATGGCCTTCTTTGTCTCTTTTGATCTTTGTTGGTTTAAAATCTATTTTATCAGAGACTAGGATTGTAATCCTTGCTTTTTTGTTTTGTTTTGTTTTAAGCTTTCCATTTCCTTGGTAGATATTCCTCCATCCCTTTATTTTGAGCCTATGTGTGTCTCTGCACATGAGATGGGTCTCCTGAATACAGCACACTGATGGGTCTTGACTCTTTATCCAATTTGCCAGTCTGTGTCTTTTAATTGGGGAATTTAGCCTTTTTACATTTAAGGTTAATATTATTATGTGTGAATTTGATCCTGTCATTATGATGTTAGCTGGTTATTTTGCCCGTTAGTTGATGCAGTTTCTTCTTAGCATCAATGATCTTTACAATTTGGCATGTTTTTGCAGTGGCTGCTACCGGTTCTTCCTTTCCACGTTTAGTGCTTCCTTCAGGAGTTCTTGCAAGGCAAGCCTGGTGGTGACAAAATCTCTCAGTGTTTGCTTATCTGTAAATGATTTTATTTCACCTTCACTTATGAAGCTTAGTTTGGCTGGATATGAAATTCTAGGTTGAAAATTCTTTTCTTTAAGAATGTTGAATATTGCTCCCTACTCTCTTCTGGCTTGTAGAATTTCTCCCAAGAGATCCACAGTTAGTCTGATGGGCTTCCCTTTGTGGGTAACCCGACCTTTCTCTCTGGCTGCCCTTAACATTTTTTCCTTCATTTCAACCTTGGTGAATGTGACAATTATGTGTCTTGGGGTTGCTCTTCTCGAGGAGTATCTTTGTGGTGTTCTCTGTATTTCCTGAATTTGAATATTGGCCTGCCTTGCTAGGTTGGGGAAGTTCTCCTGGATAATATCCTAAAGAGTGTTTTCCAACTTGGTTCCATTCTCCCCATCACTTTCAGGTACACCAATCAGACGTAGATTTGGTCTTTTCACATAGTCCCATATTTCTTGGAGGCTTTGTTTGTTTCTTTTTACTCTTTCTTCTCTAAACTTCTCTTCTCGCTTTATTTCATTAATTTGATCTTCAATCACTGATACCCTTTCTTCGACTTGATCGAATCAGCTATTGAAGCTTGTGCATGCATCACATAGTTCTTGTGCCATGGTTTTCAGCTCCATCAGATAATTTAAGGTCTTCTCTGTACTGTTTATTCTAGTTAGCCATTTGTCTAATCTTTTTTCAAGGTTTTTAGCTTCCTTGCAATGGATTCAAACAGCCTCCTTTAGCTCGGATAAGTTTGTTATTGCCAACCTTCTGAAGCCTACTTCTGTCAGCTCATCAAAGTCATTCCCCATCTAGTTTTGTTCTGTTGCTGGTGAGGAGCTGTGATCCTTTGGAGGAGAAGAGGTGCTCTGTTTTTTAGATTTTTCAGCTTTCTACTCTGGTTTCTCCCCATCTTTGTGGTTTTATCTACCTTTGGTCTTTGATGTTGGTGACCTACAGATGAGGTTTTGGTGTGGATGTCCTTTTTGTTGATGTTGATGCTATTCCTTTCCGTTTGTTAGTTTTCCTTCTAACAGTCAGGTCCCTCAGCTGCAGGTCTGTTAGAGTTTGCTGGAGTTCCACTCCAGACCCTGTTTGCCTGGGTATCACCAGTGGAGGCTGCAGAACAGCAAATATTGCAGCATAGCAAATATTGCTGCCTGATCCTTCCTGGGGAAGCTTCGTCCAAGAGGGGCACCCGCCTGTATGAGGTGTCAGTCAGCCCCTACTGGGAAGTGTCTTCCAGTTAGGCTACACGGGGGTCAGGGACCCACATAAGGAGGCAGTCTGTCCGTTCTACGAGCTCAGACACCTTGCTGGGAGAACCACTGCTCTCTTCAGAGCTGTTAGACAGGGATGTTTAAGTCTGCAGAAGTTTCTGCTGCCTTTTGTTCAGCTATGCCCTGCCCCCAGAGGTGGAGACTACAGAGGCAGCTGGCCTTGCTGAGCTGCAGTGGGCTCCACCCAGTTTGAGCTTCCCCAGCAGCTTTGTTTACCTACTCAAGCCTTAGCAATGGTGGACACCCCTCCCCCTGCCAGGCTGCTGCCTCGCAGGTCGATCTCAGACTGCTGCGCTAGCAGCAAGCAAGGCTCCCACCGTGCCAGATGCAGGATATAATCTCTTGGTGTGCCATTTGCTAAAACCATTGGAAAAGTGCAGTATTTGGGCAGGAGTGTCCCATTTTTCCAGGTACCATCTGTCACGGCTTTCCTTGGCTAGGAAAAGGAAATCCCCTTACCCCTTGCCCTTCCCCGGCAAGGCAATGCCCCACCCTGCTCCAGCTCGCCCTCTGTGGGCTGCACCCACTGTCCAACCAGTCCCAATGAGATGAGCCAGGTACCTCGATTGGAAATGGAGAAATCACCCATCTTCTGCATCAGTCATGCTGGGAGCTGCAGACCAGTGCTGTTCCTATTCAGCCATCTTGGAACGGAATCCAAAAATAATTTCTTGTGCAGTAAATTTCTGTTTCAATTATTTGTTTTATCAATTTTTTCATAGTCTTAGATTTATTCTTGCATTTTGGAATTTTTGTTTGTAGCCTCAGTTTTCTTTCTTTCTTTTACTCCCGTCTATGCTCCCCCTTTTATTTTGGCAGTTTTGTAGTTGCTTACTCTTGTCCCTCTGTACTTTCCATTCAAAGCTAGGTCTAATAATAACTTTTGGGGGGCTTTGTCTCATAGTGATCTTGAGGACCTGACAGATTCAGTAAAGGCCAGCATGTGGCTTAGTTCAATCCCAGGTTTCAACATGGTATGTCTGTTCTTTTACCTTCCTTGACCTGCAGCATTATTCTAGTTTTAGGTTCTTCACTGTAGTTGTCCCAGGGAACATTTGGGGTAATTTCTTTAGGCCCCTTTCAGAGGGGATGAGTTGGGACCTGGTTCCCCTGACCCACTGCTTTACACTGTGAGTCTGCATCTGTTTTTCGTGTCTTGTATGAATCACTCCAGTCTCCATGGCCATACAGGAGCTAAATTTCTAGCTACTATTGCCTGTTCTTGGGTTTCAAGTTCAGCAAGCCTCAGCCCATCTCTGGTTCACAAATATATATCTCTTGTATTTGATCTCAACTACATTCTTTTTTATTTTTACTTTTTGTATCTTATGCACCATTGCTATGTGTTTAGATCCAAAAGGGTTTTCAAAGCAAGGAATCACTAAGGAATGTTAATTGGAGGTCTGTGTGATTCTGATTCTTTTCATCATTTACCCTGGATTTAACATCCATTGTGGCTGCATATAATTGTCTGACTCCAGGTCACATGCCTGTATCAAAACTTCAAGGGAGCTTAAAAAGTATCTGGCATTTTCAGTTCCCAAAGAGAGAGATAGCTCTGCCTCCCACCAAAACTCACAATTTGTGTATCTACCAGACTTAGAAAAGGTATTCAGATTTAGGGCTGCCAAACAAAATAACAATCTACTATATACTATATACCCTGCAAACCTATGAAGCGATATCCTCTATTTGAGCATTACATATATTTTCTCCTTTCTGTACTAAACCATATAAATACTGAAACATCAACCAGATAAAGTATAATCTCCATGCAATGCAGAGCTGCAGGCTCTACAGATCAACAAGACCACATGAAGCAGAGCTTTTTGTTAAAAGCCTGACTGAAATTCACAATGGCCTGATTTTATACTTTATAATAGCTTTTAATCTGCATTGGTTGGAACTCTAGAGGCCCATCTGTTCTAACAGAAGACTTTGTCAACTTTATATTTTTATGGCACTACTGTAATTGCAGGTTTTTGTGATATTTGTAGAGTTTGAGCTGAAAATAATGAGAAAAAAATAATCTATAAAAAGGATTGGGATGCCATCACTTTTTAGCAGTTACCATGTGATCACAGATGCCAGGGACATTTAATGATTTAATTATATTGAACTTGGGGTTCTCTTTCCAGTTTCAAAATTTGTAGACTTTTGGTATCATAGATTGTGAGGAAAAGAAAAAAGAATGGGGTTTCCAGATTCCCTTTCCTCTCCTATGTAAGAAAATATTTCCTTTGCCTTATGCCCACTGGAAAAGATTACCACTCCCTTGTGTCCTATGAGAATCTCCCTTTATAATTTTTTTATAAACAAAATGTACTACAAGTCTTCACTTGAACCTTTGGCAATGACTCTGTGCCTTTTCTTCATATGCCAAATGTAAGTGAATATATGGGCCTCTATTCTTCCCCAAGATCTGTACCTACCTATGTAATGTCAAACCCTGCAGTTTCTCTGGCAAGATTTTAGAGTTAAAATTCCAACATGATATTTGTTTGCTTCCCATACTGATTCTCATTAATAATTAGGGCAACGTCTGACTCCATATAGGAACACTGGATCATTCTTAACACTTTTTTTTTTTAGACGGAGTCTCACTCTGTCACCAGGCTGGAGTGCAGTGGCACAATCTTGGCTCCCTGCAACCTCCGCCTCTTGGTTTAAGTGATTCTCCTGCCGCAGCCTCCCAAGTAGCTGGGAGTACAGGTGCCTGCCATCATGCCCGACTAATTTTTGTATTTTTAGTAGAGATGAGGTTTCATCATGTTGGCCAGGATGGTCTTGATTTCTTGACCTCGTGATCCACCTGCCTAGGCCTCCCAAAGTGCTGGGATTACAGGCATGAGCCACTGCGCCCAGCTTAACACATTTTTTTTTTAAGAGACGGGGTCTCGCTCTGTCACTCAGGCTGGAGTGCAGTGGAATGACCTCAGCTCACTGCAGCCTTGAAATCTTGGGCTCAAGCAATCCTCCTACCTCAGTCTCCCGAATAGCTAGGATTAGAGGTGTATGCCTCCACACTGAGCCATTTTTTTAATTTTTTATCTTTTGTAGAGATGAGGTCTCACTCTGTTACCCAGGCTGCTCTTGAACTCCTGGGATCAGGCCATCCTCCTGCCTCGGCCTCCCAATGTGCTGGGATTACAAACATGAGCCACTGTATCCATCCCATTTTACCACATTTCATGTTAGAAGATAACTCGACTGTAACGATTTGTCTATAGTTTCTGCCTTATGCTTGATTACTCCTTCAGCATATTCTTCGGGAATCCTCTTCATCTTCTTGACTCCATTTTAGAGGTGCCTTAGAACATTATCATAGATTCTCTGTGCATTCACCAGATGAGAGATTTTATTGATTGACTGGAATTTGGTGACAGCGTACCACCTTTTTCTCTGAATATTTACCCCTCTTTCTTACCATCTAACTTAGACATATTTTTACCACCTCAAGTTGTATATTGGTTAAGACTAAATTCTCCTTACCCTGAATACAACTGGTAACATTTTGACTAGAAGAGGTAAGGGTGGAGTGAGAGGCAAACAGGCCTGGAAGCCAAGCTTGGGAAAGAAGTAAGAAATGTGTGTTTTCCAACCAAGTAAAGGAATAAAACATGCACCTATTTGCTCGTCTTATCTCCTTAAAGAAAGGGTCCTTGAATTAGCTACTAGCGCACTTGTGACCTTCTCCATGGTACCTGACATGCTGTGAATAGTCAGAATGGGTTGTACTCACCTTCTCTTTTATATTGTTTAGTGTTAAATTCAAGGTTTAGTGAAAATGTAACAAATATAACAAAACCCAGTGAGCCTATATTACACCATTTATGGTGGTTAGTCAAGTGATAAAAGTTGTACTGAAAGTATACAGTTGGAGAGAAACACTCCTCAGATTTTTCAAGACAAAGAAACACAAACATATTTCAGAAATTTTCTAAATAGCTATACATTTATAATGGAATGAATAAAATTATTTATTTAATTAAATCCCCCCATCTTTATGGATATATTCCTTTTGAGAATAATATGAACAGAAATAAGTGCCATTTTTCTAAGAAAGGTGTGTTGTCCTCTGGCATCAGCAAAATCAAAAAGAGCACTATTATACCACTAAAAATCTTGATCCTTGTCTTCTAGTCTTTGAAGCTGTGATTACTGCAAGTTTACTTCAGATTTACATCGAAGCAAATAATCTCCTTTCCACTTGTCATTTTACCCAGTGGTCTCAGAATTAAATTAAGCTATTTTGGTGGGGGAGGAAAGGAATAGATTTGCATAGTGAGATTAACTCCTTTTCCAGGAGTAGGCCCTGATCACACTGTAATAAAAACAAGTACCAAAAACAAGTGAAGAAAATAGGCTAGACCCCAAATCAAATGTTAATATTAATGCAAAAGTAGGGAGGAGACAAAGGTAGAATTGCAAAGTAATTGTCAACACAACATAGAATGAAAATGAGTGGTCACCCCTTGCATCATATACGCATGTCACACTGCTGCTACCTGCCACAAACCAAAGATAAGCTCGTGGAAGAATTGATACTCTCTCTGAACCAAACTAGGGGTGGAGGAGGGGTGGAAGTCTAGAGAAGGCTGGATGAATAGTTATTCTTTAAGTAACACATAGGAAGGGTGGAGGAGAAGGTGATAGATGAGGAGGAGTAGAACTAGGAATAAAATGTTATAATTTGACAACTCCCTCCTGCAATTCCTTTATAGTCACATCTCCTCCCCCCTACACCCCCAACTCCTGGCAACCACTGATGAATTATCCATCTTTATAGGTTTCTCTATTTCAGAATAACATACAAATAGAATCACACGGTATGCAGCCTTTGGGTCTGGCTTCTTTGACTCAGTATAGTTCCTTGGAGATTCATTAAATTTGCTGCACATATCAATAGCTTGTTCCTTTCTATTGATGAGTAGTATTCCAGGATGTATATGACTGTATCACTGTTTGTCTAACCATGAATTTATCTGAAAGACAGCTGGGTTGTTTCCGGTGTTTGTCTATTACAAATAAATCTGCTATTCATGTACAAGATTTTTTGTGAACATACGTTTTCTTTTTTTTTTTTTTTGATAAATGATCAAGAGTGCAATTGCTGGGTGATATGATAACTGTATGTTTAGTTTTATAAGAAACTGTCAGAGTGCTATGCCAACAGCAATGTATGAAAGATTCAGTTGCCCCACATCCTCACCACCATTTGGTATAAATAATATTTTTATTTTAGCCATTCTAATTGGTATATAATGGTATCTTACGGTGATTTTAATTTGTCAAATACTTTGTATGATTTTCAATTCATAGCATTGTGTGACTTTTCCTTCCTAAATCTGATAATATAATGGATAACCTCAATGGATTGGGGGGAGGAATAACTTTTTTAAAAATAGATTTTATTTTTTAGAGCAGTTTTAAGTTCACAGCAAAATTGAGCAGAAACTGCAGAGTTCCCATATATTCCCTCACCTCCACATTTGCATGGCCTCCCCCACTATCAACATCCCCCACTAGTTACAATCGATGAACCTACATTGACACATCATTACCATCCAAAGTCCAGTTTCATTAGGGTTCACTCTTGGTTTTATATACGCCATATATTTTGACAAATGTATAATGACATGTATCCACTAGTATAGTATAGTATAGGTGTAGTATAGTATGATATAGCATAGCATAGCTTTGTATATACAGAATAGTTTCATTGCCCTAAATATCTTCTGTGCTTTGCCTATTTATTGCTCCCTTTCCCCAAACCCTGGCAACCACTGATCTTTTTACTGTCTCTATAGTTTTGCCTTTTCCAGAATGTCATATAGTTGAAACCATACAGTATATAGCAGACACCTCACCAAAGAAGGTATGCATTTGGCAAAGGAACCATACAAAAAGGTTCTTGACATCATATGTCACTACAAAATTTCAAATTAAGACAGCAAAGAGATACCACTATATACCTATTGAAATAGTGAAAACCCCAAACACTGACAATACTAACTGCTGGTGAGGATGTGGAGCAACAGGAACTCTCATTCATTGCTGGTGGACATGCAAAGTGGTACAGCCACTTTGGAAGACAATGCAACAGTTTCTTACAGAACTAAACATACCCTTACCAAACAATGCAACAATCATGCTTCTAGCTAGTTACCTAAATGAGTTAAACATGTGGGCCATACAAAACCCTGTACATGGATGTTTATAGCAGCTGTATTCAGAATTGCCAGCACTTGGAAGCAACCAAGATATTTTTCAGTACGTAAGTGGATAAACTGTGGTACAATGAAATTTTATTTAGCACTAAAAAAATATGAGCTACCAAGGCATGAAAAGACATGGAGGAATCTCAAATGCACATTACTAAGTGAAAGAAGCCAATCTGAAAAGGCTATATGCTGTATTCTTCCAACTGTATAACATCTGGAAATGGCAAAACTCTGGAGACTGAAAAGATGAGTGGTTGCTACAGGTTCAGGGGATGGGAAAGGGATGAGTATGTGGAGCACAGAGGATATTTATGGCAGTGAAACTGTTATGTATGCAAAATTGAACAGCCATTTTGGAATATAGTTTGGAAGTTTATTACAAAGCTAAATAGTCTTACCAACAGTTGTGCTCCTGGCTATTTACCCAAATAAGCTGAAAACTTATGTCCACACAAAAACCTGTATATTAATGTTTATAGCTTCTTTATTCATAGTCATCAAAATTAGAAGCAATGGGTGGCTGGCAAGATGGCTGAATAGGAACAGCTCCGGTCTGCAGCTCCCAGTGAGATCAATGCAGAAGGTGGGTGATTTCTGCATTTCCAACTGAGGTACCCTGCTCATCTCATTGAGACTGGTTAGACAGTGGGTGCACTGTAGCCCATGGAGGGCGAGCCGAAGCAGGGTGGGCCGTCACCTCACCCGGGAAGCGCAAGGGGTCGGGGAACTCCCTCCCCTAGCCAAGGGAAGCCATGAAGGACTGTGCCATGAGGAACAGTGCATTCCGGCCTGGATACTATGCTTTTCCCATGGTCTTTGCAACCCTCAGACCAGGAGATTCCCTCAGGTGCCTATGCTACCAGAGCCCTGGGTTTCAAGCACAAAACTGGGCAGCTGTTTGGGCAGACACAGAGCTAGCCGCAGGAGTTTTTTTTTTTTTTTCATACCCCAGTGGTGCCTGGAATGCCAGAACCTCCCTGGAAAGGGGGCTGAAGCCAGGGAGCCCAGTGATCTAGCTCAGCAGATCCCACCCCCATGGAGCCCAGCAAGCTGAGATCCACTGGCTTGAAATTCTCACTGCCAGCACAGCAGCCTGAAGTCTACCTGGGACACTTGAGGTTGGTTGGGGGAGGGGCGTCTGCCATTATTGAGGCTTGAGTAGGCGGTTTTCCCCTCACAGTGTAAACAAAGCTGCAGGGAAGTTCAAACTCGGCGGAGCCCACCACAGCTCAGCAAAGCTGCTGTAGCCAGACTTCCTCTCTAGATTCCTCTTCTCTGGGCAGGGCATCTCTGAAAAAAAGGCAGCAGCCACAGTCAGGGGCTTATAGATAAAACTCCCATCTCCCTGGGAGAGAGCACCTGGGGGAACAGGCAGCTGTTGGGGCAGCTTCAGCAGACTTAAACATTCCCGCCTGCTGGCTCTGAAGAGAGCAGCGGATCTCCCAGCACAGCACTCAATCTCTGCTAAGGGACAGACTGCCTCCTCAAGTGGGTCCCTGACCCCTGTGCCTCCTGACTGGGAGACACCTCCCAGCAGGGGTGGACACACACCTCATACAGGAGAGCTCTGGCTGGCAACTGGTGGGTGCCCCTCTGGGGCAAAGCTTCTAGAGGAAGGAACAGGCAACAATCTTTGCTATTCTGCAGCCTCCACTGGTGATACCCAGGCAAACAGGATCAGAAGCGGACCTCCAGAAAACTCCAGCAGACCTGCAGCAGAGGGGCCTAATGGTTAGAAGGAAAACTAACAAACAGAAAGGAACAGCATCAATATCAACAAAAAGGACATCCACGCAAAAACACCATCCAAAGGTCACCAACATTAAAGACCAAAGGTAGATAAATCCACAAAGATGAGGAAAAATCAGCACAAAAAAGACTGAAAATTACCAAAATCAGAACACCTCTTCTCCTCCAAAGGATCACAACTCCTCGCCAGCAAGGGAACAAAACAAGATGGAGAATGAGCTTGAAGAATTGACAGAAGTAGGCTTCAGAAGGTGAGTAATAACAAACTCCTCCAAGCTAAAGGAGCACGTTCTAACCCAATTCAAGGAAGCTAAGAACCTTGAAACAAAGGTTAGAGGAATTGCTAACTGGAATAACCAGTTTAGAGAAGAACATAAATGAACTAATGGAGCTGAAAAAGACAGCACGAAAACTTTGTGAAGCATACACAGGTATCAATAGCCAAATTGATCAAGCAGAAGAAGGATATCAGGGATTGAAGATCAACTTAATGAAATAAAGTGTGAGGACAAGATTAGAGAAAAAAGAATGAAAAGGAATGAACAAAGCCTCCAAGAAATATGGGACTATGTGAAAAGACCAAACCTACATTTGATTGGTGTACCTGAAAGTGACTGGGAGAATGGAACCAAGTTGGAAAACACTCTTCAGGATATTATCCAGGAGAACTTCCCCAACGTGGCAAGACAGGCCAACATTCAAATTCAAAAATACAGAGAACACCACAAAGATACTCCTCAAGAAGAGCAACCCCAAGACACATAATCCTCAGATTCACCAAGGTTGAAATGAAGGAAAAAAATGTTAAAGGCAGCCAGAGAGAAAGGTCGGGTTAAAGGGAAGTCCATCAGACTAACAACGAATCTCTCGGCAGAAACCCTACAAGCCAGAAGAGAGTGGGGGCCAATATTCAACATTCTTAGACAAAAGAATTTTTAACTCAGAAATTCATATCCAGCCAAACTAAGCTTCATAAGCGAAGGAGAAATAAAATCCTTTATAGACAAGCAAATGCTGAGAAATTTTGTCACCATCAGGACTGTCTTACAAGAGCTCCTGAAGGGAGCACTAAATATGGAAAGGAACAACTGGTACCGGCCACTGCAAAAACACGCCAAATTGTAAATACCATCAACACTATGAAGAAACCGCATCAACTAATGGGCAAAATAACCAGCTAACATCATAATGACAGGATCAAATTCACACATAGCAATATTAATCTTAAATGTAAATGGGCTAAATGCCCCAGTTAAAAGACACAGACTGGCAAATTGGATAAAGAGTCAAGATCCATCAGTGTGCTGTATTCAGGAGACCCATCTCACGTGCAAAGAGACACATAGGCTCAAAATAAAGGGATAAAAAATATTTACCAAGCAAATGGAAAGGAAAAAAAGCAGGGGTTACAATCCTAGTCTCTGATAAAACAGACTTTAAACCAACAAAGATCAAAAAAGACAAGACCATTACATATTGGTAAAGGGATCAATGCAACAAGAAGACCTAACTATCCTAAATATATATGCACCCAATACAGGAGCACCCAGATTCATAAAGCAAGTTCTTAGTGACCTACAAAGAGACTTAGACTCTCACACAATAATAGTGGGAGACTTTAACACCCCACTGTCTATATTAGACAGATCAACAAGACAGAAAATTAACAAGGATATTCAGGACTTGAACTCAGCTCTGCACCAATCAGACCTAATAGACATCTACAGAACTCTCCACCCCAAATCCACAGAATATACATTCTTAGCACCACATCACACTTATTCTAAAATTGACCATAAAATTGGAAGTAAAACACTCCTTAGCTAATGCAAAAGAAGAGAAATAATAACAAACAGTCTATCATACCACAGTGCAATCAAATTAGAACTCAGGATTAAGAAACTCACTCAAAACCACATAACTACATGGAAACTGAACAACCTGCTCCTGAATGACTACTGGGTACATAATGAAATTAAGGCAGAAATGACTAAGTTATTTGAAACCAATGAGAACAAAGACACATACCAGAATCTCTGGGACAAAGCTAAAGCAGTGTTTAGAGGGAAATTTATAGCACTAAACGCCCACTGGAGAAAGCAGGAAAGATCTAAAATCGACACCCTAACACCACAATTAAAAAAACAAGAAAAGCAAGAGCAAACACATTCAAAAGCTAGCAGAAGACAAGAAATAACTAAGATCAGAGGAGAACTGAAGGAGATAGAGATGCAAAAAACCCTTCAAAAAAATCAATGAATCCAGGAGCTGGTTTTTTGAAAAGATTAACAAAATAGATAGACCACTAGCCAGAATAATGAAAAAGAAAAGGGAGAAGAATCAAATAGACACAACAAAAAATGATAAAGGAGATATCACCACTGATCACACAGAAATACAAACTACCATCAGAGAATACTATAAACACCTCTACACAAATAAACTAGAAAATCTAGAAGAAATGCATAAATTCCTGGACACATACACCCTCCCAAGACTAAAGGAGGAAGAAGTCAAATCCCTGAATAGACCAATAACAAGTTCTAAAATTGGGGCAGTAATTAATAATCTACCAACCAAAAGAAGCCCAGGATCAGATGGATTCACAACCAAATTCTACCAGAGGTACAAAGAGGAGCTGGTACCATTCCTTCTGAAACTATTCCAATCAATAGAAAAAGAGGGACTCCTCCTTAACTCATTTTACAAGGCCAGCATCATCCTGATACCAAAGTCTGTCAGAGACACAACAAAAAAAGAAAATTTCAGGCTAATATCCCTGATGAATATCGATGCAAAAATCCTCAATAAAATACTGGCAAACTGAGTCCAGCAGCACATCAAAAAGCTTATTCACCATGATCAAATGGGCTTCATCCCTGGGATGCGAGGCTGGTTCAACATATGCAAAGTAATGAACATAATCCATCACATAAACAGAACCAATGACAAAAAACACATAATTATCTCAATAGATGCAGAAAAGGCCTTTGACAAAATTCAACTGCCCTTTATGCTAAAAACTCTCAATAAATTAGGTATTGATGAGACATATCTCAAAATAATAAATGCTATTTATGACAAATCCACAGCCAATATCATACTGAATGGGCAAAAGCTGGAAGCATTCCCTTTGAAAACTGGCACAAGACAAAGATGCCCTCTCTCACCACTCCTATTCAACATGGTATTGGAACTTCTGGCCAGGTCAATCAGGCAAGAGAAAGAAATAAAAGTATTCAAATAGGGAGAGAGGAAGCCAAATTGTCTCTTTGCAGATGACATGATTGTATATTTAGAAAACCCCATCGTCTCAGCCCAAAATCTCCTTAAGCTGATAAGCAACTTCAGCAAAGTCTCAGGATACAAAATCAATGTGCAAAAATCACAAATGTTCCTATACACCAATAACAGACAAACAGAGAGCCAAATCATGAGTGAACTCCCATTCAGAATTGCTACTAAGAGAATAAAATACCTAGGAATCCAACTTACAAGGGATGTGAAGGACCTCTTCAAGGAGAACTACAAACTGCTGCTCAAGGAAATAAGAGAGGACACAAACGTATGGAAAAACATTCCATGCTCATGGATAGGAAGAATCAATATCGTAAGAATGGCCATACTGCCCATGGTAATATATAGATTCAATGCTATCCCCATCAAGCTACCAATGACTTTCTTCACAGAATTGGAAAAAACTACTTTAAACTTCATATGGAACCAAAAAAGAGCCCATATTGCCAAGACAATCCAAAGCAAAAAGAACAAAGCTGGAGGCATCATGCTACCTGACTTCAAATTATACTGCAAGGCTACAGTAACAAAAACAGCATGGTACTGATACCAAAACAGATATATAGACCAATGGAACATAACAGAGGCCTCAGAAATAATGCCACACATCTACAACCATCTGATCTTTGAGAAACCTGACAAAAACAAGAAATGGGGAAAGGATTCCCTATTTAATAAATGGTGCTGGGAAAACTGGATAGCCATATGCAGAAAACTGAAACTGGACCCCTTCCTTACACCTTATACAAAAATTAATTCAAGATGGATTAAAGACTGAAATGTAAGACCTAAAACTGTAAAAACCCTACAAGAAAACCTAGGCAATACCTTCCTGGACATAGGCATTGGCAAAGACTTCATGACTAAAACACCAAAAGAATGTCAACAAAAGCCAAAACTGACAATTGGGATCTAATTAAACCAAAGAGCTTCTGCACAGCAGAAGAAACTATCATCAGAGTGAACAGGCAACCTACAGAATGGGAGACAATTTTTGCAATCTATCCATCTGACAAAGGGCTAATATCCAGAATCTACAAAGAACTTAAACAAATTTACAAGAAAAAAACAACCCCATCAAAAAGTGAGTGAAGGATATGAACAGACACTTCTCGAGAGAAGACATTTATGCGGCCAGCAAACATGAAAAAAAAGCTCATCATCATTGGTCATTAGAGAAATGTAAATCAAAATCACAATGAGATACCATCTCACAGCAGTTAGAATGATGATCATTAAAAAGTCAGGAAACAACATGCTGGAGAGGATGTGGAGAAATAGGAATGCTTTTACACTGTTGGTGGGAGTGTAAATTAGTTCAACCATTGAGGAAGACAGTGTGGCGATTCCTCAAGGATCTAGAACCAGCAATCCCATTTGAACCAGCAATCCCATTAGTGGGCATATACCCAAAGGATTATAAATCATTCTACTATAAAGACACATGCACACCTGTGTTTATTGCAGCACTATTCACAATAGCAAAGACTTGGAACCAATCCAAATGCCCATCAATGATAGACTGGATAAAGAAAATGTGGTACATATACACCATGGAATACTATGCAGCCATAAAAAAGTATGAATTCATGTCCTTTGCAAGGACATGGATGAAGCTGGAAACCATCATTCTTGGCCAACTAACACAGAAACAGAAAACCAAACACCACATGTTCTCACTCATAAGTGGGAGTTGAACAATGAGAACACATGGACATAGGGAGGGGAACACCACACATCAGGGCCTGTTGGGGGTTGGGGGCTAGGGAAGGGTTAGCATTAGGAGAAATAACTAATGTAGATGACAGGTTGATGGGTGCAGCAAACCACCATTGCACGTGTATACCTATGTAGCAAACCTGCACGTTCTGCACATGTATCCCAGAACTTAAAGTATAATAAAAAATAAAAAAATTAGAAGCAACCAATATGCCCTCCAATAAGTGAATGCAGAAACAAACGGTAGCATATCTGTATAGTGGAATATTATTCAATGATAGAAAGAAATGAGCCATCAAGCCACTAAAGACACAAAGGAATCTTACTTGCATATTACTAAGTGAAAGAAGTCAGTCTGGTAAGGCTACATAGTATATGAACCCAACTATATGACATTCATTTGTCAAAACCCATAGAACCGTACAACACAAGGAGTGATTCTTAAACTATGGACTTTAGTTATTAGTAATATATCAATATTGGTTCCTTGATTGTAACAAATATACCACATCTTTGCAAGATATTAATAATAGGGTAAAATTTGAGGGGGGAAGGGAGGAGTTGGGATATAAGGGAACTCTGTACTTTACGCTTAATATTTCTATAAACCTAAAAAACTCTGAAACATAAAGCTATTAATTTTTAAAAATACACTTACCATATGACACGGTAATCCCACTTCTAAGTATTTAGAGAAACGGAAACATGTTCTCACAAAAAGATCATGTTCCCACAAAAAGTCTGTACATGGATGTTTATAGCAGTTATTCATCATAACCTCAAACTAGAAACAATCCAAATGTCCTTAAATAGGTGAATGGATAAGCAAACTGTGGTATGCCCATAAACTGAAATCTTGGCAATGAAAACAAGCTAACTATAGATACATGCAACAAGCTGGGTGAATCCCAAATGCATTTTTCTAAGTGAAAGAAGTCAGATTCAAAGGGTTACCTATGTTACAATTTCATTCTATGACGTTATGGAAAAGATAAAACCAAAGGGACAGAAAACAGATAACTGGTTACCTAGGGTAACTATAAAGAGGTAGAATGAGGTAATATTTTGGGTTGAGCAGACTGCTCTGTATCTTGATTGAGATGGTATTTACCCAACTCTATGCATTTGTCAAATCTCAAAGAGCTATACACTAAAAAAGAGATTATCTTACTGAATGTAAATAACAAAAATAAACAAAGGGTAACAGATGTCCCTCCTGTAAATGCCTCATGCATCACAGAAATAGGTTTAACATTTTTAGATACTGAAGTTACAGTGGCCTTGGAAACCTAGGTCTCTGCTTGGAAAAAAAAAAAAGGTTAAAAGATGTTGCATTCTTTTTTTTTTTTTTTTATCAGTTATTTTGATCCTGAAACAAATGAATAATTTCAGAGGCATTCTTTTTCACAGGTAGTCCTAAGTGTTAAGGCAGCATGAATCATAATTGTCAGGAAAAACTTCATAGATTCCACTATAGTATCTCTGGTATTGTATCAGGACAATCTATAAGACATTTGGAGCTACACCAGTTGAAAGGTATTGGCTCAGTCAGCCCCCTTATTCAGTTTTGTAAATTAGGGGGCCACTTGAAGAAAATTCTATGGTTTATGCTAATACACATGTAGCTGAAAATATAATTACATTTAAAATCTGTTGAATTTAAATTTACTACAGTTTTTTTTTTAAAGATCATGCTATCCTTCAGTCAGTCTTGCAGGAATTTTCCAACTCAATGTAGAACTACCAATGAAAAGTGATACCCTCAGGAAAACTACACACAACACAGACACAACATACACATGCACAGACACAATCTCACCAGCACACACAGGCAGACAAACATGTACACACCCAGCTATATTCACATGTACATACATTCATCCTCATGCATGCACACACATATAGTTATATATAGGCACACACATAAACACACAGTGGCAGATCTATGTGTGCTCATACACAAAAAAGCACAACCCCACAATGCACATTACTTTTGTTTCTCAAAAATTTAGACCGTTCAACCTGGGCAACATAGTGAGACCCCACCTCTACAAAAAATTAAAAACTTAGCCAGGCACGGTGGCGTGCACCTGTAGTCCTATAGCTACTTGGGAGGCTGAGGCAGGAGAATGGATTCAACCCAGGAGTTTGAGGTTACAGTGAGCTATGATCTTGCCACTGCATTCAAACCTGAGCAACAGAGTGAGACCCTGTCTCAAAAACAAAAAAATTAGACCATATATTATAATCCACAGTGTAAGAACCCGAAGTGTAAGTTCCACAATGAGATAACACTTTATACCTACTAGGAGTTGCCTAAATCCCAGCAATTTCACTCCTAAGTATATACCCAAGAGAATTGAAAACAGATGCTCAAAGAAAAACCTGTACATGAATGTTCACAGCAGCACTATTCACAATAGCCAAAAGGTGGAAACAAATTAAGTGCCTATCAACTGATGAATGAATAAACAAAATGTGACATATCCATGCAATGAAATATTATTCAGCCATAAAATAAGTGAGTTTTAACACAATAAAAAGGCAGTAAAGTATCAGTGCACGCTACATGGACAAACCTTGAAAACATTATACTAAATGAAAGCAGCCAGACACAAAAGGCCACACACTGTGTAATTCTGTTTATATGAAATGTCTAGAATATACAAATTAATAGAGACAGAAAACATATTTGTGGTTTCCAGGGGCTGGAGAGGAGGGAGAATGGGATGTGACTTGTTAATGAGTACAGAGATTCATTATGGGGTGATGAAATTATTCTGGAATTAGAGAGCGGTGATAGTGCACAACGTTGTGATTATAGTAAAAGCCACTGAATTGTTAACTTTTAAATGATTTAGAATGGTGAATTTTACCTCAATAAAAAAAATAAGTCTAGATTGATTGTTCTTTTGTTTCAGCACTTGAAAAACATTGTGTGTCACTTTCGTCTGGCCTCCACGATTTCTGAAGAAAAGTCCAGTAAAATTGTTGTTCTATTATAGGTGATGAATTGTTTCTTTCTGACTGCTTTAAAGACTCTTTCTTTGTTCTTGTTTTTCAGAAGTTTGATTACGATGTATCTTGGCATGCATTTCTTTGAATTTATATTGTTTGAGATTCACTTGCTTTATTTTTTAAATAAACTTTTTATCTTAGGATAGTTTTAGATTTACAGAAAAGTTGCAAAGATAGTACAAAGAGGACCTGTATACCCCACATCCAGCTTCCTCTATTGTTAACACCTTACATTGTACTATGATACATTCATCACAACTAATGAATACATTATTATCAACTGAAGTCCATCTTTTTTCAGATTTTGAAAGTTTTTACCTAATGTTCCAGGATTCAATTCTGGATACCACATTATAGTTAGTCATCATATCTCCTTAAACTTTTCTAGACTATGAGAATTTCTCAGACTTTCCTTGTTTGAAATTCCTGATAGCAGTCATTGACAAGCATCACCCAGTTAACTTGTGTCCCAGGATTCACTCTGCCATGTTGTAAACCTGAAAGTATTTTATCTCCTACACTGAATTTTCCCTTGACCTGTTTTCCTTGAGGCCGTTTCTATTTAACATGTTAAACTGTAACTCATCTTATTGAATCTGTATATTTATGTCTTTCTCTGATTTGGGAAATTTTCAGCTATTATTTTTTCAAATATTTTTCAGCCTTAATTTCTTTCCCTTCTCCTCATGGGTGTCCAATGGCATAGATGTTATTGTTTCATAGGTTCCTGAGTGTCTTTTTATCTTTTTTCTAATCTATTTTCTCTTTGTCATTCATATTTGATCGTTTTTATTTAAGTTCACTGATTATTTCCTGTGTATTCTCCATATGCTATTGAGTCCCTGTGATGGTTAATACTCAGTGTCAACTTGATTGGATGGAAGGATGCAAAGTATAGATCCTGTGTGTGTCTGTGAGGGTGTTGCCAAAGGAGATTAACATCTGAGTCAGTGGGCTGGGAAAGGCAGACCCACCCTTAATCTGGGTGGGCACCATCTAATCAGCTGCCAGTGTGGCCAGGATAGAAAGCAGGCAGAAAAACGTGAAAAGGCTAGACTGGCTTAGCCTCCCAGCCTACATCTTTCTCCTATGCTGGATGCTTCCTGCCCTCGAACATCAGACTCCAAGTTCTTCAGCTTTGGGACTCAGACTATCTTCCTTGCTCCTCAGCTTGAAGACAGCCTATTGTGGGACCTTGTGATGGTGTGAGTTAATACTACTTAACAAACTCCCCTTTATATATATGTGTGTGTTTGTGTGTGTGTGTGTGTGTGTGTGTGTGTGTGTATAGATATGTAGATATGTATATATCCTATTAGTTCTGTCCTTTTAGAGAACCCTGACTAATACAGTCCCCCTAGTGAATTTTTTTTTATTTTGGCAAAGGTATTTTTCAGTTGTAGGGTTTCCATTTTTACAATATATTTTATTTATTTTCCGAGGTTTTCTATTTTATTTATTTCAAATGTGTTTCTAAGCACTTATTTAAGCATATTTATGATAGTTACTTTTAAAATTCTTGTTAGATAATTCCAATATCTGTGCCATCTTGGTTTTTGCATCTGTTCATTATCTTTGCTCATTCAAATGGAGATTTCCTGGTTCTTGGTATAAGTGATTTCCAATTATATCCTGACCATTTTGAGTATTATGAGACTTAGATTCATATTCATATTCATATCTTATTACATACTTTTGCCAGGCTGACATGGTAGTGAGGGCTCTCTTTATACAAACAGCGTCTGCTGATGTCTGCTGCCTGGGAGGCAGAACCACTTCATCACTGCTATGGCTGGATGGTAGACTGGCCCTGCTCCCACAAATCACATCTGCAGACACTCATGGGTAGTGGAGAGTCAGAGCTCCTCCTCGACACCTCATTGTTGTTTTGTGGTATGTTAGTCAGGCTCTACTCTCATAGACAGCATTCTAGATCCCTGCTAGCCAAGAAGCAGAGAAGTGTCATTACCAGGGCCAGTATAGTAACAGGCTTAATTCTCAGGTACAGCTGCTGTTGATGCCTGCCATCCAGGAAACAGAGCCACCTTGTTGCATAGTGGGGTGGTAGATAGTCTCCATGCTCATACTAAGCCTCCCTAGATGCCCATAGGCCAGCATCAGGAGCCGTCTCATTGTCAGCACTGGTAGAAAGGGTTAGTTCTTACATGCAGTGTCCATAGACCCCTCCAGTGGGCAGGCAGAGTACTCTCATTACTGGGGCAGAATGGTAGACAGGCTCAGCTCTCAGGCACAGCCTCCACAGATTCCCACCAACTGAGACACAGAGCCATCTTATTTCCATAGCATGGTGATAAAAAGGTTCACTTCTCAAGCAGTGCATCTGCCAGCCAAGATATGGAGCCACCTTGTTGGAGTAGGGTGGTCAAACAGAGTCTGTAGGTGCCTACCAATCAGTATGCAGAGCTAGCTCGTTATTATCAGGGCTGGATGGTAGTCAAATCTCCACTCACACAATCCTGGTGCTGGCAGGGGGTGTGGAGGTGGGCATAGTTTTTCCCATGGTGTTTGGCTATAAGTAGAGCTACTAGTATCAGAAAGGTGCTGTCATGCAAGTCTGACCTCTACCCAGAACGTCAGGCCTGTCCTTTTACCTTTTTTCTTTTGGGTTCCTGTTGTTGTTTCCAGATTTAGATTTCCTATGCCCATTCTGGGACATACAGGAGGTAAAATAACAACAACAACAACAACACTAATAATAATAATTCAGAGAACTCACCAATGAATCATTCCTTGAATCCTGAGGTCCCTAGATAGTTTGCCTTCTTTTCTCCACCATTCAGAGCCTCCTGCGGTCCATTTCATTTATTTTATCAAGGGCATTTAGGAGTGATAAGGGTGAAGACTAGGGTGAAATGTTCTTATGCCTTGTTTTTCTGATCCTCCATAAATTTCAAAATGTTTTAATTTTCATTCAGTTGAATATATTTTCTAATTTCCCTTGTGATTTCTTCTTCAATCCAAGTATTCTTTAGAAGACTGTTGTTTAATTTTCAAACACTTTTTATTTCTCAAATACTTTTTGTTGATTTCTAATTTAGTTCTTTTGTGGTCAATGAACATTCTTAGTATGATTTTAATCCTTTTAAATGTATTTGGATTGTTTTGTGGCCTAGCGTATGGTTTATCCTGGAGAATGTTCTACATGTACTTTACAAGAATGTATTTTCTGCTTTTATTGGGTAAAGTGCTCTAGAGATGCCAGTTATGTCAAGTTGGTTCGTAGCATTGTCCAAGTCTGTATCCTTCCTGAATTGCTGACCACTTGTCCTACCCATCATCAAAAGTGAGATATTGAAATCTTTATTTTTGTTGAGTTGTTTATTTCACTCTTCAATTCTGTTAGTTTTTGTTTTGTGTATTTTTTTTCACACTTTTAGGTGTATATCTTTTAACTGCTATATCTTCCTGATGAATTGACTCTTTTATCATCATAAAATACCCTTATTTTTCTCTAGTAACAATATTTTTCTTATTTTGTCCGATATTAATATGCTCACTCCAACTCTCTTCTGGTTGCTCTTTGCATGGTATATCTTTTTTTAACTTTTAAGTTCAGGGGTACATGTGCAGGTTTGTTACACAGGTAAACTTGTGTCATGGGGGTTTGATGTACAGATTGTTTTGTCACCCAGGTATTAAGCCTAGTACCCGTTAGTTATTTTTCCTGATCCTCTCCCTCCTCCCACCGTCTACCCTCTAATCAGACCCCGTGTGTGTTGTTCCCATCTATGTGTCCATGTGTTCTTATCATTTATCTCCCACTTATAAGTGGGGACATGCAGTATTTGGTTTTCTGTTCCTGCATTAGTTTGCTAAGGATAATGGCCTTCAGCTCCATCCATGTCCCTGTAAAGTACATGATCTAATTCTTTTTTATGGCTGCATAGTATTCCATGGTGCATATATACCACATTTTCTTTGTCTGCTCTATCATTGATGGGCATTTAGGTTGATTCCATGTCTTTGCTATTGTGAATAGTGCTGGAATGAACATATGCATGCATGTGTCTTTGTAATAGAATGACTTATATTCCTTTTGGTATATACCCAATAATGGGATTGCTGGGTTGAATGGTATTTCTGTCTTTAGGTCTTTGAGGAATCTCCACACTGTCTTCCACAATGGCTGAACTAAGTTACACTCCCCCCAAGAGTGTATAGGCATTCCTTTTTCTCTGCAACCTCACCAGCATCTGTTATTTTTTGGCTTTTTAATAATATCCATTCTGACTGGTGTTAGATGGTATCTCACTGCGGTTTTGATTTGCATTTCTCTAATGATCAGTGATGCTGACCTTTTCTTTAAATGATTTTTGACTGCATGTATGTCTTCTTTCGGAAAGGGTCTGTTCATGTCCTTTGCCAACTTTTTAATTGTGTTGTTTGTTCTTTTCTTGTAAATTTGTTTAAGTTCCTTATAGATGAAAGATATTAGGTCTTTGTTGGATGCATAGTTTGCAAAAATTTTCTCTTGTTCTGTAGCCTGTCTGTTCGCTCTGATGATAGTTTCTTTTCTTGTGCAGAAGCTCTTTAGTTTAATTATATCCATCTGTCAATTTTTGCCTTTGTTGCAATAGCTTTTGGCATCTTCGTCATGAAACCTTTGCCTGTGCCTATGTCCCGCATGGTATTGCCTAGGTTGTCTTCCACAGTTTTTATACTTTTGGATTTTACATGTAAATCGTTCATCTATTTTGAGTTAATTTTTGTTTATGGTATAAGGAAAGGGTCCAGTTTCCATCTTCTGCATATGGCTAGCCAGTTATCCCAGCACTATTTACTGAATAGGGAATTCATTCCCCTTTGCTTGTTTTTGTCAGGTTTGTCTAAGTTCAGATAGTTGTAGGTTTGTGGACTTATTTCTGGGTTTTCTATTCTGTTCCATTGGTCTATGTGTCTATTTTGTATGAACACTATGCTGTTTTGGTTACTGTAGCCCTGTAGCATAATTTCAAGTCAGGTAGCATGAGGCCTCCAGCTTTGTTCTTTTTGCTTAGGATTGCCTTGTCTGTTCAGGCTGGTTTTTTTTTTTTTTTGGTTCCATACGAATTTTAAAAGTTTTTTTTTTTCTAGTTCTGTGAAGAACCTCAATGGCAGTTTAATAGGAATAGCATTGAATCTATACATTGTTTGGGGCAGTATGGCCGTTTTTACTATATTGATTCTTTATGTTAAATTCTGGGGTACATGCACAGGATGTGCAGGTTTGTTACATAGGTAAACGTGTAAAAAGTCATCATTCTTACTGGCATAAGATGCTATCTCATTGTGGTTTTGACTTGCATTTCTCTAATGATCAGTGATGCTGAGCTTTTTTTCATGTTTGTTGGCTGCATAAATGTTTTCTTTTGAGATGTGTCTGTTCATGTCCTTTGCCCACTTTTTAATGGGGTTGTTTGTTTTTTCTTGTAAATTTGTTTAAGTTCCTTGTAGATTCTGGATATTAGACCTTTGTCACATGGATAGACTGCAAAAATTTTCCCCCATTCTGTAGGTTGTCTGTTCACTCTGATGATAGTTTCTTTTGCTGTGCAGAATCTCTTTAGTTTAGTTAGATCCCATTTGTCAATTTTTGCTTTTCTTGTGATTGCTCTTGATGTCTTTGTCATGAAATCTTTGTGCATGTCTATGTCCAGGATGGTATTGCCTAGGTTGTCTTCCAGGGTTTTTATAGTTTTGGGTTTTACATTTAAGTCTTTAATGCATCTTGAGTTAATTTTTGTACAGGGTTATTATTAAATAGGGAATCGTTTTTAATATGTGGTGTTGGGAGAACTGGCTAGCCATATGCAGAAATAAGATGTGCAGCCTTATTTCTGAGTTCTCTATTCTGTTCCATTGGTCTATGTGTCTGTTTTTGTACCATGCTGTTTCAGTTACTGTAGCCTTGCAGTATAGTCTGAAGTCAGGTGGCATGATGCTTCCAGCTTTGTTCTTTTTGCTTAGCATTGTCTTGGCTATACAAGTTCTTTTTTGGTTCCATATAAATGTTAAAATAGTTTTTTCTAGTTCTGTGAAAAATGTCAATGGTATTTTAATGGGAATAGCATTGACTCTACAATTACTTTGGGCAGTATGACCATTTTCACAATATTGATTCTTCCTATCCATGAGCATGGCAATGTTTTTCCATTTGTTTATATCCTCTCTGATTTCCTTGAGTGGTGGTTTGTATTAACAGTTCTCCTTGAAGAGGTCCTTCACTTCACTTGTTAGCTGTATTCCTAGGTATTTTATTCTCTTTGTAGCTATTGTGGATGAAAGCTCATTCATGATTTGGCTCTCTACTTGTGTGTTGTTGGTGTATAGGAATGCTAGTGATTTTTGCCCAATGATTTTGTATCCTGACACTTTGTTGAAGTTGCTTATCAGCTTACGGAGCTTTTGGACTGAGGCAATGGAGTTTTCTAGATATAGGATGATGTCATCTGCAAACAGAGACAATTTGACTCCCTCTTTTCCTATTTGAATACCCTTTATTTCTTTCTCTTGCCTGATTGTTCTGGCCAGAAATTTCAATACTATGTTGAATAGTATTTTTTGTGCCCGTTTTCAAGGAGAATGCTTCAAGCTTCTGCCCATTCAGTGTAATGTTGGCTGTGGGTTTGTCATAGATGGTTCATTATTTTGAGGTATGTTCCTTCAATACCTGGTTGAGAATTTTTAACGTGAAAAGATGTTGAATTTTATCCAAAGCCTTTCTGCATCTATTGAAATAATCATTTGATTTTTGTCTTTAGTTCTATTTATGTGACAAATTACATTTATTGATTTGCATATGCTGAACCAGCCTTGATTCCTGGGGTTGAAGCCAACTTGATCATGGTGGATAAGCTTTTTGATGTGCTGCTGGATTCAGTTTGCCAGTATTTTATTGAGGATTTTTGCATCAATGTTCATCAGGGATACTGACCTGAAGTTTTCTTTTTTTGTTGTATCTCTGCCAGGTTTTGGTATCAGGATAATGCTGGCCTCATAAAATGAGTTAGGGAAGAGTTCCTCCTTTTCAGTTGTTGAAATAGTTTCAGAAGAAGTGGTACTAGCTTCTCTGTGTACTTCGGTAGAATTCAGCTGTAAATCCATCTGCTCCTGAGCTTTTTTTGGGTAGTAGGCTATTTATTACTGCCTCAATTTCATAACTCATTATTGGTCTATTCAGGGATTCAACTTCTCCCTGGTTCAGTCTTGGGAGGGTGTGTGTGTCCAGGAGTGTATCCATGTTTTCTAGATGTTCTAGTTTATTTGCATAGAGGTGTTTATAGTATTCTCTGAGGGTTGTTTGTATTTCTGTGGGGTCAGTGGTAATATCCCTTTTATCAATTTTTATTGTGTCTATTTGACTATTCTCTCTATTCCTCTTTATTAGTATAGCTAGTGGTCTATATATATTATTAATTTTTTCAAAAAACCAGCTCCTGGATTCATTGATTTGTAGGACTCTTCATGTCTCTATCTCCTTCAGTTGCACTCTGATCTTGGTTATTTCTTTTCTTCTGCTAGCTTTGGGCTTTGTTTACTCTTGGTTCTCTACTTCTTTTAGTTGAGATATTAGGTTGTTAACTTGAGATATTTGTAGCTTTTTGATGTGGGCATTTAGTACTACAAATTTTCCTCTTAACACTGCTTTAGCTGCATCCTGGAGATTCTGGTACGTTATCACGTTGTTCTAATTAGCTTCAAAGAACTTCTTGATTTCTACCTTAATTTTATTATTTGGAGGTGGTTCCAAGATGGCCAAATAGGAACAGCTCCAGTCTACATCTCCCAGCATGAGTGATGCAGAAGATGAATGATTTTTGCATTTCCAACTGAGGTACTGAGTTCATCTCATTGGGGATTCTCAGACAGTGGGTACAGGGCAGTAGGTGCAGCGCACCGTGGGTGAGCCAAAGCAGGGCGAGGCATCACCTCCCCTAGGAAGTAAAAGAGGTCAGGGAATTCCCTTTCCTAGTCAAGGAAAGGGGTGACTGACGGCACCTGGAAAATCAGGTCACTCCCACCCCAATACTGTGCTTTTCCGATGGTCTTAGCAAATGGCACACCAGGAGATTATATCCCGCGTATGGCTCAGAGGGTCCTACACCCATGGAGCCTCACTCATTGCTAGCACAGCAGTCTGAGATCAAACTGCAAGGCGGCAGCAAGGCTGGGGGAGGGGTGCCCTCCATTGCTGAGGCTTGAGTAGGTAAACAAAGTGGCCGGGAAGCTCGAACTGGGTGGAGCCCACCGCAGCTCAAGGAGGCCTGCCTACCTCTGTAGACTCCACCTCTGGGGGCAGGGCATACCCAAACAAAAGGCAGCAGAAACCTCTGCAGACTTAAATGTCCCTGTCTGACAGCTTTGAAGACAGTAGTGGTTCTCCCAGCATGCAGCTTGAGATCTGAGAACAGACAGACTGCCTCCTCAAGTGGGTCCCTGACCCCCAAGTAGCCTAACTGGGAGGCACCCCCAGTAGGGGCAGACTGACACCTCACATGTCCGGGTATTCCTCTGAGACAAAACTTCCAGAGGAATGATCAGGCAGCAACATTTGCTGTTCACCAATATTCACTGTTCTGCAGCCTCCGCTGCTGATACCCAGGCAAACAGGGTCTGGAGTGGACCTCCAGCAAACTCCAACAGACCTGCAGCTGACGGTCCTGACTGCTACAAGGAAAACTAACCAACAGAAAGGACATCCACACCAAAACCCCATCTGTACATCACCATCATCAAAGACCAAAGTTAGATAAAACCACAAAGATGGGGAAAAAACAGAGCAGAAAAACTGAAAATTCTAAAAATCAGAGTGCCACTCCTCCTCCAAAGGGATGCAGCTCCTCACCAGCAATGGAACAAAGCTGGATGGAGAATGACTTTGATGAGTTGAGAGAAGAAGGCTTCAGATGATCAAACTTCTCCGAGCTAAAGGCAGAAGTTCAAACCCATGGCAAAGAAGTTAAAAACCTTGAAAAAAGATTAGATGAATGGCTAACTAGAATAACCAATGCAGAGAGGTCATTAAAGGACCTGATGGAGCTGAAAACCACAGCACAAGAACTACGTGACGAATGCACAAGCTTCAGTAGCCAATTTGATCAACTGGAAGAAAGGTTATCAGTAATGGAAGATCAAATTAATGAAATAAAGTGAGAAGAGAAGTTTAGAGAAAAAAGAATAAAAAGAAACAAAGCCTCCAAGAAATATGGGACTATGTGAAAAGACCACATCTACATCTGATTGGTGTACCTGAAAGTGACGGGGAGAATGGAACCAAGTTGGAAAACACTCTTCAGTATATCATCCAGGAGAACTTCCCCAACCTAGCAAGACAGGCCAACATTCAAATTCAGGAAATACAGAGAATGCCATAAAGATACTTCTTGAGAAGATCAACTCCAAGACATAATTGTCAGATTCACCAAAGTTGAAATGAAGGGAAAAATGTTAAGGGTAGCCAGAGAGAAAGGTCGGGTTACCCACAAAGGGAAGCCCATCAGACTAACAGCTGATCTCTCGGCAGAAACTCTACAAGCCAGAAGAGAGTGGGGGCCAATATTCAACATTCTTAAAGAAAAGAATTTTCAACCCAGAATTTCATATCCAGCCAAACTAAGCTTCATAAGTGAAGGAGAAAAAAAATGCTTTACAGACAAGCAAAAGCTGAGTGATTTTGTCACCACCAGGCCTGCCCTAAAAGAGCTCCTGAAGGAAGCACTAAACATGGAACGGAACAACCGGTACCAGCCACTGCAAAAACATGCCAAATTGTAAAGACCATCGAGGCTACGAAGAAACCACATTGACTAATGAGCAAAATAACCAGCTAACATCATAATGACAGGATCAAATTCACACATAACAATATTAACCTTAAATGTAAATGGGCTAAATGCTCCAATTAAAAGACACAGACTGGCAAATTGGATAAAGAGTCAAGACCCATCAGTGTGCTGTATTCAGGAAACCCATCTCATGTGCAGAGACATACATAGGCTCAAAATAAAGGGATGGAGTAAGATCTACCAAGCAAATGAAAAACAAAAAAAAAAAGCAGGGGTTGCAATCCTAGTCTCTGATAAAACAGACTTTAAACCAACAAAGATCAAAAGAGACAAAGAAGGCCATTACATAATGGTAAAGGGATCAATTCAACAAGAAAAGCTAACTATCCTAAATATATATGCACCCAATACAGGAGCACCCAGATTGATAAAGCAAGTCCTTAGAGACCTACAAAGAGACTTAGACTCCCACACAATAATAATGGGAGACTTTAACACCCCACCATCAACATTAGACAGATCAACAAGACAGAAAGTTAACAAGGATATCCAGGAATTCAACTCAGCTCTGCACCAAGTGGACCTAATAGATATCTAAAGAACTCTCCACCCCAAATCAACAGAAAATACATTCTTCTCAGCACCACACCACACTTATTCCAAAATTGGCCACATAGTTGGAAGTAAAGCTCTCCTCAGCAGATGTAAAAGAACAGAAATTATAACAAACTGTCTCTCAGACCACAGTGCAATCAAATTAGAACTCAGGATTAAGAAACTCACTCAAAACTGCTCAACTACATGGAAACTGAACAACCTGCTTCTGAATGACAACTGGGTACATTATGAAATGAAGGCAGAAATAAAGATGTTCTTTGAAACCAATGAGAACAAAGACACAACATACCAGAATCTCTGGGACACACTCAAAGCAGTGTGTAGAGGGAAATTTATAGCACTAAATGCCCACAAGAGACAGCAGGAAAGATCTAAAACTGACACCCTAACATCACAATTAAAAGAACTAGAGAAGCAAGAGCAATCACATTCAAAAGCTAGCAGAAGGCAAGAGATAACTAAGATCAGAGCAGAACTGAAGGAGATAGAGACACAAAAAACCCTTCAAAAAATCAATGAATCCAGGAGCTGGTTTTTTGAAAAGATCAACAGAATTGATAGACCGCTAGCAAGACTAATAAAGAAGAAAAGAGAGAAGAATTAAATAGATGCAATAAAAAATGATAAAGGGGATATCACCACCAATCCCACAGAAATACAAACTACCATCAGAGAATACTACAAACACCTCTATGCAAATAAACTAGAAAATCTAGAAGAAATGGATAAATTCCTCGACACATACACCCTCCCAAGACTAAACCAGGAAGAAGTTGAATCTCTGAATAGGCCAATAACAGGCTCTGAAATTGAGGCAATAATTAATAGCCTACCAACCAAAAAAAGTCTAGGACCAGATGGATTCACAGCTGAATTCTACCAGAGGTACAAGGAGGAGCTGGTACCATTCCTTCTGAAACTATTCAAATCAATAGAAAAAGAGGGAATCCTCTTTAACTCATTTTATGAGGCCAGCATCATCCTGATACCAAAGCCTGGCAGAGACACAACAAAAAAGGAGAATTTTAGACCAATATCCCTGATGAATATTGATGCAAAAATCCTCAATAACATACTGGCAAACCGAATCCAGCAGCACATCAAAAAGCTTATCCACCATGATCAAGTGGGCTTCATCCCTGGGATGCAAGGCTGGTTCAACATACATAAATTAATAAATATAATCCAGCATATAAACAGAACCAATGACAAAAACCACATGATTATCTCAATACATGCAGAAAAGGCCTTTGACAAAATTCAACAACACTTCATCCTAAAAAGTCTCAATAAACTAGGTATTGACAGGACGTATCTCAAAATAATAAGAGCTATCTATGACAAACCCACAGCCAATATCATACTGAATGGGCCAAAACTGGAAGCATTCCCTTTGAAAACTGGCACAAGACAGGGATGCCATCTCTCACCACTCCTATTCAACATAGTGTTGTAAGTTCTGGCCAGGGCAATCAGGCAGGAGAAGCAAATAAAGGGTATTCAATTAGGAAAAGAGGAAGTCAAATTGTCCTTGTTGGCAGATGACATGATTGTATATCTAGAAAACTCAATCATCTCAGCCCAAAATCTCCTTAAGCTGATAGGCAACTTCCGCAAAGTCTCAGGATAAAAAATCAATGTGCAAAAATCACAACAAGCATTCGTATACACCAATAACAGACAAACAGAGAGCCAAATCATGAGTGAACTCCCCCTCACAATTGCTACTCAGAGAATAAAATTCCTAGGAATCCAACTTACAAGGGATGTGAAGGACCTCTTCAAGGAGAACTACAAACCACTGCTCAATGAAATAAAAGAGGATACAAACAAATGGAAGAACATTCCATGCTCATGGATAGGAAGAATCAATATCGTGAAAATGGCCATACTGCCCAAGGTAAGTTATAGATTCAATGCCATCCCCATCAAGCTACCAATGACTTTCTTCACAGAATTGGAAAAAACTACTTTAATCTTCATATGGAAGCAAAAAAGAGCCTGCATTGCCAAGTCAATCCTAAGCCAAAAGAGCAAAGCTGGAGGCATCATGCTACCTGACTTCAAACTATACTACAAGGCTACAGTAACCAAAACAGCATGGTACTGGTACCAAAACAGAGATATAAACCAATGGAACAGAACAGAGCCCTCAGAAGTAATGCGGCATATCTACAACTATCTGATCTTTGACAAACCTGAGAAAAACAAGATATGGGGAAAGGATTCCCTATTTAATAAATGGTGCTGGGAAAACTGGTTAGCCATATGTAGAAAGCTGAAACTGGATCCCTTACAAAAATTAATTCAAGACGGATTAAAAACTTAAATGTTAGACCTAAAACCATAAAAACTCTAGAAGAAAACCTAGGCAATACCATTCAGGACATAGGCATAGGCAAGGACTTCATGTCTAAAACACCAAAAGCAATGGCAACAAAAGCCAAAATTGACAAATGGGACCTAATTAAACTAAAGAGCTTCTACACAGCAAAAGAAACTACCATCAGAGTGAACAGGCAACCTACAGAATGGGAGACAATTTTTGCAATCTACCCATCTGACAAAGGGCTAATATCCAGAATCTACAAATAACTCAAACAAATTTACAAGAAAAAAACAAAAACAACCCCATCAAAAAGTAGACAAAGGATGTGAACAGACCCTTCTCAAAAGAAGACATTTATGCAGCCAAAAGACACATGAAAAAATGCTCATCATCACTGGCCATCAGAGAAATGCAAATCAAAACCACAATGAGATACCATCTCACACCATTTAGAATGGTGATAATTAAAAAGTCATGGAACAACAGGTGCTGGAGAGGATGTGGAGAAATAGGAACATTTTTACACTGTTGGTGGGACTGTAAACTAGTTCAACCATTGTGGAAGTCAGTGTGGCGATTCTCAGGGATCTAGAACTAGAAATACCATTTGACCCAGCCATCCCATTACTGGGTATATACCCAAAGGACTATAAATCATGCTGCTGTAAAGACCCATGCACACGTGTTTATTGTGGCACTATTCACAATAGCAAAGACTTGGAACCAACCCAAATGTCCATCAATGATAGACTGGATTAAGAAAATGTGGCACATATATACCATGGAATACTGTGCAGCCATAAAAAATGATGAGTTCATGTCCTTTGTAGGGACATGGATGAAGCTGGAAACCATCATTCTCAGCAAACTATCACAAGGACAGAAAACCAAACACCGCATGTTCTCACTCATAGGCGGGAATTGAACAATGAGAACACATGGACACAGGAAGGGGAACATCACACACTGGGGCCTGTTGTGGGGTGGGGGGAAGGAGGAGGCGGGGGAGGGATAGCATTAGGAGATATACCTAATGCTAAATGACGAGTTAATGGGTGCAGCACACCAACATGCCACATGTACGCATATGTAACAAACCTGCCCGTTGTGCACATGTACCCTAAAACTTAACGTATAATTAAAAAAAATTTTTTTGTTATTCACCAGGAGTCATTCAGGAGCACATTGTTTAATTTCCATGTTGTTGTGTAGTTTTGAGTGAATTTCTTAATCTTCAGTTCTAATTTGATTTTGCTGTGGTCTGAGAGATTGTTTTTCATGATTTCAGTTCTTTTACATTTGCAGAGGAATGTTTCACTTCTAATTATGTGGTCAGTTTTAGAGTAAGTGCCATGTGGTGCTGAGAAAAATGCATATTCTGTTGTTTTGGGGTGAAGAGTTCTATAGATATCTATGAGGTCCACTTGATCCAGACCTGAGTTCAAGTCCTGAATATCTTTGTTAATTTTCTATCTCAATGATCTGTCTAATATTAACAGTGGGGTGTTAAAATCTCCCACTATTATTGTGTGGGAGTCTAAGTCACTTTGTAGGTCTCTAAGAACTCGTTTTATGAATCTGGGTGCTCCTGTATAGAGTACATATATATTTAGGATAGTTAGGTCTTCTTGTTGAATTGAACCCTTTACCATTATGTAATGCCCTTCTTTGTCTTTTCTGATCTCTGTTGATTTAAAGTCTGTTTGGTCAGAAACCAGGATTGCAACTCCTGCTTTTTTCTGTTTTCCATTTGCTTGGTAAATTTCCTCCATCTCTTTATTTTGAACCTATGTGTGTTTTTGCATGTGAGATGGATTTTTTGAATACAGCACACCGATGGGCCTTGACTCTTTATCAAGCTTGCCATTCTGTGTCTTTTAATTGAGACATTTAGCCAATTTGCATTTAAGGTTAATATTGTTATGTGTGAATTTTATCCTGTCGTTATGATGCTAGTTGGTTATTTTGCAGACTTGTTAATGTAGTTGCTTCATAGTGTCATTGGTCTGTGTACTTCAGTGTGTTTTTGTAGTGGCTGGTAACAATTTTTCCTTTCCATATTTAGTGCTTCCCTCAGGAGCTCTTTCAAGGCAGGCCTGATGGTGACAAATTCCCTCAGCATTTGCTTGTCTGAAAAGGATTTTATTTCTCCTTCACTTATGAAGCTTAGTTCAGCCAGATATGAAATTCTGAGTTGGAAATTCTTTTCTTAAGAATGGTGAACATTAACCCCCAACTTCTTCTGGCTTGTAGGGTTTCTGCTGTGAGATCTGCTGTTAGTCTGATGGGTTTCCCATTGTAGGTGACCTGGCCCTTCTCTCTTAACATTTTTTTCCTTCATTTCAACCTTGGAGAATCTGATGATTATGTGTCTTCAGGTTGATCTTCTCATGGAGTATCTTAGTGGGGTTCTCTGGATATCCTGAATTTCAATTTTAGCCTGTCTTGCTAGGTTGGGGAAGTTCTCATGGATGATATCCTGAAGTATGTTTTCCAACTTGGTTCTGTTCTCCCTGTCTCTCAGGTATCCCAGTCATAGGTTTGGTCTTTTCACAAAGTTCTCAGAGGTTTTGTTTGTTCCTTTTTATTTTTATTTTTTTTCTAATCTTGTCTGTCTGTTTTATTTCAGAAAGATAGTCTTCAAGCTCTGAGATTATTTCCTCCACCTGGTCTATTTGGGTATTGACACTTGTGGTTTCATTGTGAAGTTCTTGTGTTGTGTTTTTCAGCTCCATCAGGTCATTTATATTCCTCTCTAAACTGGTTATTCTGGTTAACAGCTTGTATTAGTTCATTTTCACATTGCTGATAAAGATATACCTGAGACTGGGAAGAAAAAGAGGTTTAATTGGACTTACAGTTCCACATGGCTGGGGAAACCTAAGAATCATGGTGGACAGTGAAAGGTACTTCTTGCATGGTGGTGGTAAGGGAAAAATGAGGAAGATGGAAAAGTGGAAACCCCTAATAAAACCATCAGATCTTGTGAGACTTATTCACTACCATGAGAACAGTATGGGGGAAACCACTCCCGTGATTCAAGTTATCTCCCACCAGGTCCCTCCTACAACATGTGGGAATTATGGGAATACAATTCAAGAGATTTGGTTGGGGACACAGAGACAAACCATATCACAGCTCCTGTAATGTTTTATCATGGTTCTTAGCTTCTTTGCATTGGGTTAGAACATACTCCTTTAGCTCAGTGAAGTTTGTTATTGTCACCTTCTGAAGCCTACTTCTGTCAGTTCATCCATCTCAGCCTCAGCCCAGTTCTGTGCCCTTGCTTGAGAGATGTTGCGATCATTTGGAGGGAAAAAGGCACTCTGACTTTTTGAGTTTTCAGCATTTTTGTACTGATTCTTTTTCATCTTCATGAGCTTATCTACCTTCAATCTTTGAGGCTGCTGACCTTGGATGGGGTTTTTGTGGGGTCTGTTTGTTGATTTTGTGGTTGCTTTCTGTTTGTTTTTCTTTTAACAGTCAGGCCCCTCTTCTGTAGGGTTGTTGCAATTTGCAGGGGGCCTACTCCAGACCCTATTTGCCTGGGTCCATCCCACACCTGGAGGTGTCACCAGTGATCCTGCAGAACAGACAAGATGGCTGCCTGTTCCTTTCTCTGGGAGCTCCATTCCAGAGGGGCACCAACCTGATATCAGTGGGAATGCTCCTGTATAAAGTGTCTGGTGACCCTGTTGAGGGGTCTCACCAAGTCAGGAGGCACGGGATTAGGGACCCACTTAATGAAGCACTCTGGCTGTCCCTTCGTGGAGCAGGTGCACTGCACTGTGGGGAACCTCCATCTTCTGGACTGCCCGTACTCTTCAGAGCCAGCAGGCAGGAAAGACTAAGTCCTCTGAACCATGACCACCCCTCCCCCTCAGGGCCTCCGTCTCATGGAGATCAGAGTTCTGTCCATAAACCCCTAGCTGGAGTTGCTGAAATTCTCCCAGGGATGTCCTGCCCAGTAAGGAGTAATTATTCCAGGTCCCACTTAAAGAAGGAGTCTGGCCATGATCTACCACAGCTGCTGGGCTGTGTTGTGGGGAATTCCTCCCAATCTAAACCACCCAGTCTCCCCAGCACCAGCAGGGGAAAATGGCAGACTGGAGCTGCAGTGATGGCAGCCGCCCCTCCCCCTGGGGAAATTGGTGGTCTTAGGCAGTATCCAGTCTGCTGCCACTGGCCACAACCCAAGTGGTTGCCAAGCATCTGCACAGCTCTGTGCTTGGGACCCAAGGCCCTGGTGGCATGGTCTCATGGGGAGATCTGATCTTTGGGTTGCACAGATCCATGGTAAAAACGTGGTTTCTTTGGCAAGGTAGCGCAATCACTCACTGTCTCCCTTGGCTGAGGGTGTGAGCTCCCCTTGCCCCATGTGGCTCCCAGGTGGGCCGTTGCTCCATTCTGCTTTTCCTTGCTCTCTGCCGGTCATGCCAACTGTCTAGTCAGTCCCAATAAGAGAACTTGGATACCTCAGGTGAAGGTGCAGGATTCAGTCACCATTTTTATTCTTCTCAGTAGGAGCCACCAATGGTAACTGCTTCTAATCAGCCATCTTGGCCCCTCTCAATATTGATGCTTTCTATCCGTGAGCATGGAATGTTTTTCCATTTGTTTGTGTCATCTCTGATTTTTTTTGAGCTGTGGTTTATAGTTCTCCTTGTAGAGATCTTTCACATCCCTAGTTAGTTGTATTCCTAGGTATTTTTTGTGTGTGTGTGACAATTGTGAATAGGCGTTTGTTCCTGATTTGGCTCTTGGCTTGACTATTGTTAGTGTATTGGAATGCTAGTGATTTTTGCACATTGATTTTCTATCCTGAGACTTTGCTGAAGTTGTTCATAAGCTTAAGAAGCCTTTGAGATGAGACTCTGAGGTTTCCTATATATAGGATCATGTTGTCAGCAAACAGGGATGGTTTGACTTCCTCTCTTCCTATTTGGATGCCCTTTCTTTCTTTCTCTTACCTGATTTTCCTCCCCAGGACTTCCAATACTATGTTGAATAGAAGTGATGAGAGAGGGCATTCTTGTCTTGTGCCAGTTTTCAAGGAGAATGCTTCTAGCTTTTACCCATTTAGTATAATGTTGGATGTGGGTTTGTCATAGATGGCTCTTATTATTTTGAGGTATGTTCCTTCAATACCTGGTTAATTGGGAGGTTTTTTTTTTTTAACATGAAGGGTTGTTTAATTTTATGAAAAGCCTTGATGCATCTATTGAGATAATTATTTGGTTTTTGTCTTTAGTTCTGTTTCTGTGATGAATCACACTTATTGATTTGTGTATGTCAAATCAACCTTGCATCCCAGGGATGAAGCTGACTTGATCATGGTGAACAAGTTTTTGATTTGCCTCTGGATTCAGTTTGCCAGTATTTTGTTGAGAATTTTTGCATCAATGGTCATCAAGGATATTGGCCTGAAGTTTTTTTTGTTTTTTTTTTATTGTATCTCTGCCAGGCTTTGGTATCAGGATAATGCTGGCCTCATAGAATGAGTTGGGAGGAGCCCCTCCTCCTCAATTATTTGGAATTGTTTCAGTAGGAATGGTACCAGCTCTTCTTTGTACATCTGGTAGAATTCAACTGTGAATCCATCTAGCCCTGGGCTTTTTTTGGTTAGTAGGCTATTTTTTACTGCCTCAACTTCAGAGCTCATTACTAAAGTGTTCAGGGATTCCATTTCTTCCTGTTTCAGTCTTGGGAGGGTGTATGTGTCCAGGAATTTATCCATTTGCTTCTAGATTTTCTAGTTTATGTGCATAGAGATGTTAATAATATTCTCTGATGGTGGTTTGTATTTCTGTGGTGTCAGTGGTAAAATCCCCCTTGTCATTTCTGATTGTGTTTTTTTGAATCTTTTCGCTTTTCTTCTTTATTGGTCTTGCTAGCTGTCTATCTATTTTATTAATCTTTTCAAAAATTTAGCTCCTGGATTCCTTGATCTGTTGAATGGCTTTTTGTGTCTCAGTCTCCAATTCACCTCTGATTTTGGTTCTTTCTTGTCTTCTACTACCTTTGGGTTTTGTTTGTTCTTGGTTCTGTAGTTCTTTTAGTTGTGATGTTAGGCTGTTATCTTGATATCTTTATAACTTTTTGATGTGAGCATTTAGTACTATAAATTTCTCTCTTAACGCTGCCTTAGCTGTGTCCCAGAGATTCTGGTATGTTGTATCTTTGTTCTCATTACTTACAAAGAACTTCTTAGTTTATGCCTTAATTTCATTATTTACCCAAAAGTCATTCAGGACCACGTTGTCCAATTTCCATGTAATTGTATGGTTTGGAGTGAATTTCTTAGTCTTGATTTCTAATTTGATTGTGCTTTGATCCAAGAGACTGTTTTTCATTATTTCAGTTCTTTTGCAGTTGCTGAGGAGTGTTTTACTTCCACTTATGTTATCAGTTTTAGAGTATGTGCCATGTGGTGCTGAGAAGAATTTATATTCTGTTGTTTTGGGGTGGAGAGTTCTGTAGATTTCCATCAGGTGCATTTGATCCAGTGCTGAGTTCAGGTCCTGAATATCTTTGTTAGTTTTCCATCTTGATTTTCTTTCTAATATTGTCAATGGGGTGTTAAAGTCTCCCACTATTACTGTGTGGGAGTTTAAGTCTGTTTGAAGACCTCTCAGAACTTGCTTTATGAATCTGGGTGCTCCTGTGTTAGGTGCATATATATTAGTTTATAAGATAGTTAGCTCTTCTGGTTGAATTGAACCCGTTACTATTATGTAATGCCCTCCTTTGTCTTTTTTTTTTTTTTTTTGGTTTAAAGTCTGTTTTGTCAGAAACTAGGATTGCAACCCCTGCTTTTTTCTGTTTTCCATTTGCTTGGTAAAATTTCCTCCATCCCTTTATTTTGAGCCTATATGTGTCTTTGCACATGAGATGGGTCTCCTAATGACAGCATACCAATGAGTCTCAGCTCTTTATCCTGCTTGCCACTCTTTGTCTTTTAATTGGGGCATTCAGCCCATTTACATTTAAGGTTAGTATTGATATAGGTGGATTTGATCCTGTTATCATGATGCTAGCTGGTTATTTTGCAGACTTGTTTGTGTGGTTGCTTTATAGTGTCACTGGTCTGTACACATCAGTGTGTTTTTTTAGTGGCTGGTAATGATCTTTCCTTTCCATATTTAGTGCTTCCTTCAGGAGCTCTTATAAAGCAGGTTTGGTGTTGACAAATTTCCTCATTCCCTCACCATTTGCTTGTCTGAAAAATATCTTATTTATCCTTTGCTTAGAAGCTTAGTTTGGCCAGATATGAAATTGTGTGTTGGAATTTATTTTCTTTAAGAATGTTGAATATTGGCCCCAAATCTCTACAGGCATGTAGGGTTTCTGCTGAGAGGTCTTCTGTTAGTCTGATGGGCTTCCCATAGTAGGTGACCTGACCTTTCTCTCTGGCTGCCTTTAACATTTTTTCTTTCATTTCGACCTTGGAGAATATGATGATTATATGTATTGGAGATGATTTTTTTGTGAAGTATGTTACTGGGGTTCTCTGGATTTCCTGAATTTGATTGTTGGCCTGTCTTGCTAAGTTGGGAAAGTTCTCATGGGTGATATTCTCAAATATGTTTTCCAAGTTGGTTCCATTCTTCTCATCTCTTTCAGGGACACCAATCATTCACATTAGTTTGGTGCAAACGTAAGTGTGGTTTTTGCCATTACTTTTAAGTGGCTATTTTGTCTGTCAGTTTCTGCGATGTTTTATCATGAATTTTAGTTTCTTTCCCTTGGGTTACAATGTACTTCTGTAGCTCAGTGAACTTCTTACCTATCCATATTCTAAACTCTACTTCCCTCATTTTAGCCATCTCAGCCTTAGCCCGGTTCCAAACGCTTGCTGGACAGGTGATGCCACAATTTGGAAGAAACCACTCTGGCTTTTTGAATTTTCAGTGTTCTTGTGCTGATTCTTTCTCATCTTTGTGGGCTTATTTACCGTCAATCTTTAAGGCTACTGACCTTTGGATGGATTATTTTTTCTTTCATCTTATTTGATGACTGAGGGTTTGATTGTGGTATAAGGTGGATTCAGCCAACTGGCTTTGTTTCTGGGAGATATTAGGGGGCCAATGCTCAGGTCCCAACTTCTGGACTGTGTGCTCTAACTCTGGGGGACTTGTATTGAGTCCCAACTTTGTTCTCTGGCCCCTCAAGGTTTGGAGTCCATTGTGATTCAGGGGGCCAAGGTGTGGCAGCTGCAGCAGAGTGCCAGCAGATTCAGGGGTGCTTGCCTCCTTGTCAACGTTCATCACAGTGGTGAAGGCAAGGCAACTGGGAGGGGGAATGGGGGGGCCACTGCTGGAGACTGTGTGCACAGTTGCACTGGAGGTGGTGTTGGCTTGGGGAGGGGTGCTGCCCAGTGCAGGTCTGGGTGCCTTCTCTGTGCCCCACAAGCAGGAGTGATCACTCAGGGTGTGGGAGGATCCCCTGTTCACTTCACAGTGTTAACACAAGGGCAGGCTGCTAGTGGGGGCAGGGCTTGCTGGCTCTGTGCCCACCAAGGCTCTGTCTGCAATGGCAGTTGGCAGGGGTAGGGAGCAGGCTGCATTCCCACATGCTGGAAGGGCAAGTAGAGCAAAACCTGCTCGTGCAGACACGTTCTAGCAAAGTGATATGGGGAGTTGCCATGGGCTAAGGGGAAGCTTCAGTATCTGGAGGGAGCATGCAGGCTGGTGTGTGGCTGTAGGGGCTGCCTTGCTGGAGTTCTCCACTGTTCAGGCATGGTCCATTGGTGCTGAAGCTATGGTGTGGGTCCCCAGGGCACCCAAGACTGCCCTGTAAGCTGGTGTGGCCAGGCTGGGGCCCTGGGAGAGACCAGCAGACCAAGGGGTGCTCACTTTGGATCAACACCATCAGACGTGCAAGACTGCCCTGCAGAGATCAGGTTCAACAGTTCCCCTATGGCAAAAGTCTCTTATGGGAGCAAGTTGAGCCCAAGGGGATGGCTGTCCCTGGCTGTGCTCCTGCACCAACCCCTCTGTGCTCCACAGCCACTGTCTTGCTGCCCCACCATTTCTCTAGGCAGCTCTCCCTGCCACCTCAAGTGTCCATGGCAGTTGAAGGATCCTCTCCTGATGGGGTTCCAGAAGCCTGTGGTGAGAGCGGTTTGCTCCATACAGTTCAACTCACTCATTCTCCTGGAGCAGTTGTGGTTCAAAAATGAGTCCCAGTGTGCAGTAGCCCATGCATGGTTCCCAGCTTTCTCCTTCTTCAGCCCAGCTTCTGTGTTTTCCCTCCATCCACTCTTGGCACCTTTCCCTCTGAAGATCTATTAAAAGTATGCCAGTCATCTCAGTCCCTCCGTGGGAGCTGTTCCACTTGTCTGTGTCTAGTCAGCTATCTTGCCCTCACATGGTATATCTTTTTCCATCTTTTTACTTCCAACCTTTCTGTATCTTTGAATATAAAGTGTGTCTCTTGCAGACAGAATAGTTATGTTTTTAAAAAATTATGGACTGACAATCTCTGCCTTTTGATTGGAGAGCTTACACAATTCACATTTAATGTTATTATCGATATGATTTTATTTATATCTGCCATTTTGCTATTTGTTTTGTACATGTGTCATGTCTTTTTGGGTTCCTCTTTACCCCCCTTTAATGCCTTATTTTTTTTTTTTTGTTAAACCAATATTTTCTAGCACAGTATTTTAATTTCTTTTTTGGTTCTTGACTATATTTTTTGAGGTATTTTCTTAAGGGTTGCTCTGAGGGTTACTATATAGATCTTAATTTGTCACTCTTTCTTTCAATTAATGCTAATCCAAATAAAATATAAAAACTTTTTTCCAATAGAGATTCATTTACTCCTCCTACCCTCTGCTTTTGTTGGAATATATATTATATTTTTATACGCTTTGCTAAAATAATTAAATTGAAAGCCATTAGAGGGAGGTGGCTTTAATGTCCTCCATTCCTACATAAAGAAACTGAAACCTAACTAAGAATTTTAAAGAAAACCAAACGTAAGCTCAAGCAATCACAGATGCCGATTTGGTATTAGTTATATTGTCTTGAACTTTCCCATAGGGATTGTCTAAATAAGGCAATTATTCAAAATTTAATTAATCAAATAACTTCTTTGCTCTGCTTCCACATTCACCCTATAAAAGCCTTCCCTCTCTTCCCTTTAAACAGAATCTTGAACCACTTCTGGTTTGGAGCAGCCCAATTCATTAATTGCTGTTTGCTCAAATAAATTCTTTCAAATTTTAATATTCCAAAGTTTGTCAACAGTTCTAAGCCTAAACATAGTTTTATAATATTGTTTTTGAATTATGCTTTGAATTAGTTAAGAGAAGAAAGTCACACTTTTCTGGGGTTTTTTTCCATGTCTCATAATTTTTTGTTGAAAAATGTATTTTTGAAAATAGTATATTCTAGCAAATCTGAATTCTGGTTCCTTTCCTCCACACCCAGGAGTAGATGTTGATCGTTGTTAATTGTTTAGCCTCTTGCAAGGACTATTTCTGTGGAGAATGTTTTTCCCTCAGTGTGTAGCTGTTGATTTCTCTGTGAAGTTGTTTTCTTAATTTTATTTTGTTTTTAATTTTTAAGCCTAACCTCCTAGGAGTCATTCTTGGGTCAGCAGTGCAGCATAGCTTAGTGATCAGCCAAATATTGCTCAGAGGTTGTGCTTAAACACATTAGAAAGTAAGATGTCTACCCTTTGCTGATGGATTTGTGTGCTGCTTGGGGAAAGGATTCAACATTCAGACATCTTACAGGTCTATTACAGCCTTTGCCTTTCTGCACTTACACAGCATCACAGTTATCCAGGAATAAGTAACTCACTAAGGCTCTCTCCAGTCCCTCCTGAGCATGAACACTGTGCTGTGCACACACACTCAGTCTCCCAGACCCCCAGGGATATTTGACAACTTATCAAGGCCCACTATGGCTATCTTATTCTCACCATCAAATTTCTTGCTGTTATGCTGTTTTATTGTTTGTCCCAACCAGTACCGTGATCTCAGGCTAGCTGTGGTGTTAGCTCTTCCCGATTATTTGCCACTGAGATCACTGTTGTTTTCCAAAATACCCCTCAGCATGGTTTTTCTGTGCTCCAACACAAATCAAGCACAGCTCCCTCATGGAGCTGAGAAGAAATAAGAGCAGCACCAGACTAAAATGCCACAGAATCACACTGTTGCTGCCTAAATGCTTCTCAATTTGATGTTTGACTTTAGTTAATTTCCAGAGTCCTGATATGGTTGTTTTTGTTAATTTTATCCAGTTTTATTATTGCTTTTGATGGAGAGGACTTACTGAGCTCTTCACTCCACCATTCTGGAAGTCCTGTCCCCTGGTCGATGCAATTTTATCTCTGATTAGGATATTGATGTGTTGAGCAACCTATGCAGCATAAGTTTCTGATTCTTGTATTCTTTCCCTTTTCATATATTTAGTAATATATAAATGACTGGGTTAACATGAGCTCAATGGGATCGTGGAGCCAGAAACTCAGCTGAGGCCATACCACAAGACCCAACAGTATATGAACAAATAGGGAAAACATATTTATGCTCATGTCCAGCTAAGAATACGTGACATTTTTTCAGGTATTCTTCAATACAGTGGATCCAATTTCTTCAGTTACAAAGTCTATACTGGTGAATTTGAAGATAACTAGGGGTGCTCTCAGTCGTTTTGAATAGAATTTAGTAATACTTAGATGCATGTGGCCATGATTCTCACAAAGAACCAAAGATCAAAGCAGTTGTTAGTGCTATATTTTGTGCTTCTTCTAGTTTCTGAAAATTACCTCTTATTTCTGGATTGTTACCTTAGGCTTAGAGTGAATTTGGCAGAATTATATAATGTCAGTATGAACTTCATTGTTTTGTTAATTAATTGTGTCACACTCATTCTGGTTATTAACCCCTAATTATTGTGGCACCATTTTGAGGAAAGGAGTAATTTTAGGGATTGGCTCACTTTTTACCTAAACCCTAGTTGATGTAACAATAATATAGCATTTGACAATTAGCTAGGTCAGATATGGACCAGATGCACAAGAAATCTGCGAATTTTTGTTTCTGATGTCTTTCTGCTTGGAAACCTCTTCTCTTCCCACAAACTTTTAAACTCAGCTGAAGAGAAAATGCCATTTCCAAGAAAGTATCTTGGATGTTTATTGTTCAGAATTAAGCCCTCCTCACCTTATATTACCAAAAGAGTTTGCTGATCGACTGTTTGAGGGGATTGCTTTCTTCTCTTCTCCCTGGATTCTCTTTCCCAATTTACTCTTCATGGGAGAGAAGTTGTTTAATATGATTGATAAGCTTGGGGAAAATAAACTGGGCAACCTCAGCTCAGCTCTGCCATTTTTCTCCTTGAGGGCAATCCTACTTTTGGGTAGCAGAAGATCTCTGGAACTCAGTAGCATAGTTTTGACCCAATTTTGCCTGTGACAGAGTGAGTTAATCTGCCTAATTAGTTGGCTATACCCTCCTATTTAGCCTTTATTAGTAATAAAAGTTCGTAATTTGGCCCCTCAATCATTCTTTTACATTTTTTTCTCAAATTACTCAAAATCTCTTGAGGGTGTGGAAAGAAAGAGGGACTATTTATTTGACCCTCTTGTAGAGCACAGCAAAGATTTTAATATCTCATAATTCAGGTGGCTTTTTACCGTGAATATAGTAGTTATTATTGAAGCACACTTTCCTCTAGAACATTGCTACACAAACAGTGGTACAGTGGCCAGGTACATTAGTATCATATGTGATCCTCTTAAAAATGGAAAATATTGGTCCTGACCCCAGACTTAAAAAGTTACAGCCTTCATTTTAACAAGATCTCCACTGCAGATTTAGGTGCACATGAACATTTGAGAAGCACTACCCTAGGTGTCTTACCCCTAGAGAACAGGTGCATACACTGGTCATTCTCTGATTTCTCTCAGTGCTTAATACACTTCTTGTGCCATAAGGTTCTAATGATTTGTTAACTAAATTTCTTAAAACAAATTCTAAAAACTGAAAATGCACTCATACTTCATTTTTAATTTTTTCTTGAGATAAAATTTACATTACATAAAATTCACAATTTTAACCATTTTAAAGTGTACAATTCAGTGGGATTTAGTATATTTACAATACTGTAAAACTAACATCACTATTTAATTCCAGAAGATTTCCTTCATTCTAAAAAGAAATTATATACCTTCCAGTGTCCCTTCCCCCCACCTCTTGGTAAGAACTACCTTGCTTTCTGTCTCTGTGGATTTGCCTCTTCTGTACGTTTCATATGAATGGAATGATACATTGATACATTATGTGGCCTTCCTTTTGTGGCTTCTTTCACTTAGCAAAATGTTTTCAAGGTTCATCTATAAAACTTTATTCCTTTTTATGGCTAAATAATATTCCATTGCATAAATATACCACATTTTATTTATCCATTCATCAGTTGGCAGGCATTTGGGTTGTTTTTACTTTTCGGCTATTATGAATATTGATATTCATATGAAGATTTGTGTACACATTTTTATGAGAACATGGTTTTTAATTTTGGAGGAGTATATTCGCAGGAGTGGAACTACTAGGTCATATAGTAACTATATATTTAACTTTGAGTAACTGCAAAACTATTTTCAACAGCAGCTGCACCATTTTACATTCCCACTAGCAATGTACAGGAACTAAAATTGTTTATACCCTTGCCAACCCTTGTTATTTTTCATTTAAAAAAATTATACCCATTCTAGTGAGCATGAAGTGCTACCTCATTATTGGTTTTATTTTTAGTAGAGATGGAGTATCACTATGTTACCCAGGCTGGTCTCCAACTCCTGGGCTCAAGTAACCCTCCTGCCTTGGCCTCCCAAAGCACTGGAATTATAGGGGTGAGCCACCACACCTGGCCCATTGTAGTTTTGCTTTGCATTTCCCTAATGACTAATGATGTTGAGCATATCTCCAGGTTCTTACTGGCCATACCTTCTTTGGAGAAATGTTTATTAAAAAGCATTGCCCATTTTTAACTGTTACTCATCTATCGTTGAGTTGTAGGAGGTCTTTATATATTCGGAATACTAGACGTTTAGCAGATATATGATTTGCAAATATTCTCTCCCGCTGTGTGGGCTGTCTTTTCACTCAATTAATAGTTTCTTTTGATGCACAACTTTTAAATTTTTGATGAAATAAAAATTATCCATTTTTTGATTTTGATATGTATGGTTTTGGTGTCATATTTAGGTAACCATTGCTTAGTCCAAGTTCACAAAGATATACATCTATGTTTCCTTCTCAGAATTTGATAGTTTTAGTGTTACATTTAGGTCCCTGATTCATTTTGGGTTAATTTTTGTATATGGTGTAATATAGGGGTTCAGCTTCGTTATTTTGCACCTGGATATCCAGTAGTCCTAGCACCATTTGTTGAAAAAACTATTCTTTCCCTGTTAAATGGTCTTGACACCATTGCAGAAATAAGTTGACTGTGGATGGACGGACTCATTTCTGGATTCTCACTTCTATTGCATTGAGATTACATAGATAGATAGGTAGATAGACAGACAGACAGACAGACAGATAGATAGATAGACAGATAGATAAATAGACAGGTAGACATAGAGATATCTTATGCCGATACCACACTGTTTGAATACCATTGTTTTGAAATTGAAAAGTGTGAATGCTCTGACTTTGTCCTTCTTTTTAAAGAGTTTTGGCCATTTTTGGTCCCTTGCAATTCCAAATGAGTTTTAATATCAGCTTGTCATATAAGATCATGTCATCTGCAAATAGGGATAGTTTTATTTCTTCCTTTCCTGTGTGGATGCATTTTGTTTCTTTTTTCTTTTCTTTTTCCCCCTAATTCCCCTGGGTAAAATTTCAAGTACAAAGTTGAAAGGAAGTGACAACAATGGACATCCTTGCCTTTTTCCTGATTTTAGAAGAAAAGCTTTCAGACTTTCAACATTAGGTATGATGTTAGGTGTGGGTTTCTTATAGAAACCCTTTATTAAATTGAAAATGTTTTCTTTATTCCTAGTTTGCTAAGTGTTTTTATCATGAAAGCATATTGGATTTTGTCAAAAGCTTTCTCTTTGTCTATTGAAGTGATCACATGTATTGTTTCTTTCATTTTATTAATATGGTGCATTACATTGATTAATTTTTAAATGTTGAACTACCCTTGTATTCCTGGGATAAATCTCACTTGGTAATGGTGTATAATCCTTCTAATGTTCTGCTGTAGTCGGTTATTAGTACTTTGTTGAAGATTTTTGCATGTATATACGTTAGGGATATTAGGCTGTAGTGTTTTTCTTAAAAAAAAGCTACATGTTTTCGGCATTGTATTGAAGTAGTATTAGCCTCATGATATGAGTTAAAAATCATTCCTTCCTCTTCGTTTTTTTTTTTTTTTTGGAAGAGTGGGAAGGATTAGTCTTAACCCTCCTTTTAATATTTGGTAAAATTCACCAGTGAAGCCATTTTGCTCCTGAACTTTTCTTTTGGGAAGTTTTATGATTATTAATCCAACTACCTTATTTGTTATATGTCTATTCAGATTTTCTATTTCTTCTGAGTCAGTTTCAGTAGTTTGTGCCTTTCTAGGAATTTGTCTATATTATCTAAGTTATCTAACTTTTTGCCATACAGTTGTTCATAGCATCCTCTTATAATTATTTTCATTTCTGTAAGGTCAGTAGGAATGTCCTTAATTTCATTCCTGACTTCTTGCTACTTTCAAAATTATCTTTGTCTTTTTCTTTCAATAGTTTGATTATGATTTGTTTAGGGGTAAATCTCTTTGAGTTTATCCTGTTGGGTTTTGTTAAATTTCTTGGGTGTGTAGATTAATGTGTTTCATCAAATTTGGGGAGTTTTGAGCCATTACTTATTTAAATATTCTTCTGCCTTTTATCTCTTCCCTCTCCTTCTAGAACTCCTCTTATGTGTATGTTGGTATATATGATGATGTCTCACAGATCTCTCATGCTGTATTCATTTTTTTCTTTATTCTCTTCTCTTTCTGCTCCTCAGATTGGATAATCTTAATTGATTTATCTTCAAATTAACTGATATTTTCTTCTGCCTGCCCAAATCTTCAGTTGATGAATTTTTCATTTTAGTTATTGTACATTTCAACTCTTAAATTTCTATTTGGTATCTTTTAATAATTTCTATCCCCTTATTTCTAGTCTCTATTTTATGAGATGTTTTCGTGCTTTTCTTTTTCTAAGCAGGATTTCCTTTAGCTCTTTGAACATATTTAAAATAGCTACTTTAAAGTCTTTGTCTTACAAGTCTAATGTCTGGGCTTTCTTAGGAGCCAGTTATATTAATTGCCATTTTTTCTATGTATGGGCCATATTTTCCTGTTTCTTTTCATGCCCCCAAATTTTTGTTGCAAATTTGACAAGTTGGATATTACAGCATGGAAACTCTGGAAATCAGATTCTTCCCCTCTTCAGAGTTTGCTTTTTCTGCTTGTTGTAGTTGTTGTTTATATTTTAGTGATTTTTTAAAACCAGTTTTAAAAAATTAAGCTAATTTACAAAACTAGTTTTAAAAAATCACTAAAATTAATTCTGTATTATTTGTCATGTGCGCCCCCTGAAGTCTCTGTTTCATTAGCTTAGTCGTCAGCTGAAGATTTGACAAAGATTTCTATAAATATCCTGAACAAAAAAATTTCCCAGTCTTTGCAGAAGTGTCTGTTTTGATGCATGACTTCAACATTCAGCCTGGCAATTTACAACTGAGCTATAGCTTTCACTTTCTGATTGCACAGAGCCTGAGGATCAGCCAGAGGTGAGAGCTTATGGCTTTCTCAAGTCTTTCCTGAGCATGCAGATAGCCCTGTGCATGTCCATGGCCTTCTAGATTTTTGGAATATGTTGGAGCTTTTCAAAACTTTTGTTCCCCGAAATATCTCATTCCCAGCCTTTCTGATCAATCATTTTGCTTAGTATATTGTTTTCCCTATTTTCCATTGCCTCATGTGACAGGGGAAAAAATATTTGCCTGTAAATGTTTTTGAGCAACGGTTTCCAAGTAGTGGCTTTAGTACTGGGTGACTTCTGACTTAGGTAAGATAAAACAAATCTTTTGAGCCAACCATCCAAGGAACCACCAGGCAGACCAAGGACGATCTTTGCAAAAGAGGTCTATTCTGCTTCTTCAGTGCTGGAACTGGCAATGCAGGCTTCTATTGTAAGGCTACTGCTGAGCTGAGGAAAAAAGGATAGAACTAGTGTAAGTTAAAACACCACAAAGCTCACTATAATTATAAAGATTCAGCAGTTTTTCTTGAATAAATGCTCCGTGGGTTGTTGCAAGCTTTTGTTAGTTTTCAGCGTTCCAAAAATATTGATTCTGACAGGTTTTTTTCCCCATTTTTTAGTTGATTTTAATGAGGGATAGACTTTTAGAGTTGCTTACTCTGCCTCTTGTGCTGACGTCATTCCTCTGCACACATACTTTTAATCAGGATGAGTCAGGTACATAAAGGAGCAAATGCATTATAGGTCAACAGGTTACTTTCCAAATTGTCTCTTCAAATTCTCTTTTCTTTATGAGAAAATATTTTGCTGAGACTTGCTTCTTAAGAAAATGACCTGTGATTTATATCGTGATTCAAATTTTATGTTGCAAATCTTCATATGAGCAAACGCATCTTTGAAGAGATCCAGTGAGAGAGTTGCTCAATCATCAAGATGAAACGAGAGCGCCAGGCCAGGATGAAAATAAACTAGTGATGAACAAGAAGAAAGATAGATGGTGAGTGCTTATCCAAGTTACAGGTTTGAGCAATGTAATGGGTAGCGACAGCCCAGGTAAATCAAACTTGGGCAACCTTATCTAACAGTTTTTGCCACCTCAATATGGACATAGACCAATAAATTCAAATTAAGAACCTATGTTTACCTCATGGAAAAGTGAAATCATTTCTATGTTACTCCAAAATACAGAAGATCAAAACAAAAATCAGATGCTTCCTTCCTACAGAGCTAGACACCGTAGACTGTAGTAGGACCACATTGTGTTTGGGTATGCAATAAGAAATATATTTAATGATTTTATTGACTCTTATTCTCAAATTAATGCCCTGTTTATTACTCGTAATCTACTTAGGAGGCCATAGCATATTTAAACAGTGTTTCTTGAGCAAAGAAAAAAAATACATTGTGATATACTTATATTCAATACCTTTCATGTACTAACAGATCATAAGATGCAAGTTAAATAAACTAACCATTAAGAGGACACAGAAAAGTCAATCTAATAATTTGCTCATTAGATGATCTTTGAGAGAAATTGTCTACCATATTTATAAGCTGTTAAATCAATTTATTATTTATTTATTTATTTATTTATTTATTTATTTATTTATTTATTTTTGAGACAGAATTTCGCTCTTGTTGCCCTGGCTGGAGTGCAATGGCGCGATCTTGGCTCACCACAACCTCCATCTCCTGGATTCAAGTGATTCTCCTGCCTCAGCCTCCCCAGTAGCTGGGATTACAGGCATGCATCACCAGGCCTGGCTAATTTTGTATTTTTAGTAGAGATGGGGTTTCTCCATGTTGGTCAGGCTGGTTGTGAACTCCCAACCTCAGTTGATCCGTCTGCCTCAGCCTCCCAAAGTGCTGGGATTACAGGCGTGAGCCACCGCGCCTGGCCAATCCATTTATTTTAGTTGCAAGAAGTCTTTGCAATAACCAAGGCCAATGTTTTCACTTAAAAATTATTTATTAATATTATTATCAATTATTCTAAACATAAAATATGAAAAGAAAATAATATAATAAACTTCATACATCACCATCCAGCTTTACAAAATATGAACATCGAATACATATTTAATTACATCTAATGATTTTCATGGGTAGTACTTTCATTGTTATTTATTTCTAGATATTATATAATTCTCAAAATGATCCATAAATCATTCAGATGTACATGTGAAGTTTTCAAATGTGTATATTGTTTATATATGTATCTGTTTGTATTTACTCTCTTTTTATTGTTAATTAGTAAATTGTAATAAGCAAAAATTATCTATATGATATTGGCTGTTTAAAATAATCTGAGACTATTTGCAACCTAGTATGAGGTAAATCTTCATAAACGTTTTATGTGAACTTGAAAAGAAAGTATATTCTCTACCTATTCTGTATATACCCATTAGATATAGATTATTAGTTTTTCTGCTCAAAGTTTAAAAATTCTTACTAACATTTGTGTCTCCTTGTCTAATAGAGGTATATTAAAGTTCCCCCATGATTCTTGATTTCTCAACTTCTCTTATAATCCTGGCTTTAAAAATGTTATATATTTTGAGGATATGGTATCAGGTGGCTACAAGTTCTCAACTGTTGTTATATTTTTGTTTCTTTTAATGTGTGTCAATGTGATGTGTAGTATGTTGGTCACGATAGACTATGTACTTCTATAGTGACAAATAATCCCAAAATCAATAATGTAAAACAGTTTTAAAAAGTATTTTGCTCACACTACACTGCATGTTCAACATGAGTTGACCCCATTGAGGTTTTATCTCGATATCTCACCTGTTTCCATGATCACCACAGCAGTGAAGAGAATATGGCAACTTATGCAATGCCTCTTAAAGCTTCCACCTGGACATAACACACATCCCTTCTACTTACATTTCATTTATCAAGGCAAATCACATGGCCACATCTATCGTTAAGAGGGTAGGGAAATGCAATTTTACCACGTGCTTGAAAGGGGAAAGAACTAAAACGATTTGGTAAACTGTATTAATGACTGCAATATGTAATGCCCCCACTTAATTCCTACAGAAACCAAAAGCAGTAGCTGACGAATAGGCAAAAATAAAAAAGGATAAAAAGGCATAATGTGGCCCCTTTTCCATTACGTGTTTCTGAGCCTGAGGGAGGCCTGAGCTGTGGGAATGGGAAAATGCTTTGAATTCATTAGAGAGTGACGTTTTCATTCAAATTGACTTTTTAATACCTAGAAATCTGACTTTCCCCATGTCAGAGAAAAAAATTTTTAAATTATTGGATCTGTGCTAGAAATGTCATCTAGTTAGGAGAGAAGAACTAGAATAGTTCTGAACATCAATGGTAGAGAATAGATTTGCTCCCCATTAACACATCCAGTCAGATGTGTTAACACATTTCTGACTATGCGTCTCACTAATTAAGTCAGTTTTTCATTATTTCTATTCTGCCCCAGTCTAGAATTTAAGCACTGTTTATTGAACACCATCCCAATCTGATTACCGCATCGAATTTTGGCTTTCCCCTAACAAACAAACAAAAAAATTAGAATGCAAGCAGAAAACAACTTCATTTATTTCACTGTCTCTTTTAATTTGTTGAATAATTCTTTCCTTATCTCTGAATGAAATCCTAGATTGGTCTCTAGATTTTATAATTAGTATTACATAACAAAAAGCCCTCTTGTCATATTCAGTCACAAGAATACATTCAATTTAGTACTTCAAAACACCTAATCAGTATGTTAATCAAAACTCCTGTCTGGTCTAGTGTTATAAACCACTCCAGCTCATACCCACTTGATTTGTGGATGTCCCTAGCGTGAGAGAAGGCATGGTCGCCTGCTCCTATCTTCCTTGTTCTTCTCTTCCCATTCATTAATTTTCTGGTTCCTAAGGATGAGAGAGATTAGGCGAAAGGGCAGAATGTTAAGTTTTTGGCACAGGTGTCCTCCGACATTGATCACCTCTAGATGTGGCATATGTATAATTGCTAGCCCTCCCCCTCCTAGAAATCATGTGGGTTTTTCAGAGACTGTACCACTAGGACTACTGACCGCAGCTCCTCTGGCAGAAGTTTCAACCGCAAATGGTTAGCACCCACAAAAGGTTTTCATGAGTAATTATTGTAATTGAACAAATATTGCTTGTAATTAGTACTGTTCTCTGAATGAATAAAATAAATCAAGTAAATTGGTGGTACTCTTGACATCTCACAGTTACCTAACATTTACTTGACATTTGTTTTTTTAATCATACATTTCAGTTCAGCAGCTCATATTATAAAAAATAAACCCACACACTATAGCTGGAAATAACCAAACTTCATCATTTTCAATATTTTGTATAAAGACACTTACATAGGTTAAAAATGTTTCTGCTCTGCAGCTATAAAGTAAAAGAAGGAGCTATTTGGGATTCCAACTCTATTTAGATGTTCTTGACAAAATCAGCTGTATGTTCAGTGCCCTGGGTCATATTTGTAACTCTAAGAAAACCCCTGAAGTGATGAACACACAATTATAAAAAAGAAGAGCCCTAGTTTTTAAACCAGATAAAACCACATAGGGCTTCGCAAACTACAGCCCACAGGCCAAATCCAGCCCACAGCCTGTTTCCACACAGCCTATAAGCTAAGGATTTTTTTAAAAATATGTGTTAGATAGTTCGAAAAAAAAAACAGAAGAAGAATATTTTACGACATGTGAAAATCATATGTAACTCAAATTTCAGTGTCCATAGATAAAGTGTTACTGGGGACACAGTCACCCTCATTCATTTATGATTGTCTATAGCTGCTTTTGTGCTACAAAAACAGAGCTGAGTTGTGTGGCAGAGACTATATGACCCTCCAAACCTAAATTGTTTACTATCTGGCCCTTTGTAGAAAAAACTTGTTGATCCTTGATTGTCGATTGTCGGTTTGTTCAATTCAGAGTAAATATTGTTCAATTAATGCATCAATTTTAAACTATCTGCACAGCAAACTGAGGTAACTCCATAAATATCAAATTATTTCTGCCTGATTAGTTGTCCTGACGGTGATACCACCCCCAAATGTTTCTTGTTCAGCAAACCCTATTAGTCGCCCACCCAGATCCCTCAGACCTTACTATTTCAGTGTCCTCTGTTCAACGTTCAATGGCTGGTATCTGCATCTCTGTATCCAAAGGCTTTGTGTCAGAACTGGGAAAGGCTGCTCTGCCTACTCATGTGTAGCAGGCTGAAAATGCCAGGCGATTAACACCTCCCCTTCCCCAGCAGCCCTTAACAAATGACTTACAGGATTTGCTGTATAAATACCCCAGTTCTATTGACTATGGAGTGGGCTAATTCTGAGCTGTGGTATTTTTCTTTTTCTTTTTCTTTTTCTTTTTTTTTTTTTTTTTTTTTTTTTACACCATTTCTCAAGAGTTTCTGTCTGAGATTAAGCACCAGTTGCCCATTATAGCAACTAGCTTAATAATACACTTTTCTTTTCTGGCTGCCTTTTCTTCCCAGTATTAGTTCTCCATTTCCCTGCCTGCACCTCTATCCACCCCTGAATAAACTACTTGCACTGAAATCCTTGTCTCAGGATCTGCTTTGAGAATCCAAACTAAGACATCACACAATTAGACAACATTTAGTTTCTAATATTGGCTTCCTAGACAACCTCAAAATATCCTCGTTCTCAGACAGCAAGGCACCTCAGTTTTCAATATTATTCTTACAATTCTGAGCTTTTAGCACCACTTAACAATGGAGGTTGAGTGAATGTGAGAGGTAGAGACCATGACATGAATCAAAGAAAGGCTTGAAACACAACATTAGGGGAACTAATGTCTTCCACATATCTGCACTCTTTAGCTAGATGTCCTAAACACTCCTCAAATTCTACCAAATTTTCCCAATATATTTCTAAGCCTCTATGAAGTCACCATTTTTCACATTAGGATGCTGAGATTGAGGAAGGTTAACCCAAATTACCAGCATGTTGTACATTTTCATCAAAGACAGACCAGAGGAAAGGGGCTGAAAAAATAGTTATGGTTTACATTTGATACTAAAGAATTTTGAACTGTATAAATGTAAGTTGCTAAATTGGCTGCCAGAAAATGAAACAAGTTAGGGAAATCAGCATAGTGTGGAGTTACACAGACTCAAATTTAAAATTTGAGGTTCTCCACTTAAAAGTTGTATGATTTTAGGTTAAGTGGCTTAACCTTTCACAGACTCAATTATGCATCAATGAAACAAGAGGTAGTGATTGAAAAATTAAATGAAATAATGTGCACTCAATAAATAGTACCTTTCATAATTTTTTAATTCCCATTTTTTAATTTTTAATTTTTATCGATACATAATAGTCATACAAATTTATGGAGTATATGTGATATTTTGATATAAGCATATAATGTGACTTTTTATCATTTTTATTTTCCTAGGAGTCTAAATAAGATATTGCTTCAGATGAAGATTCTGGCATTTCCCACAGTTATTCCACTCCAATATGGAAAAGGAGCTGATATTCTATTGGCACAAATGCTAGCTCATATTCAGGATAAAAAGTTCAACCTTTTTGTCCTGTCCCACAGTTTACAAATCTGCACTTAAACAGCAGAATGCCATTATTTGGTCACTCATTAGAGAATATAATTTAAACTCTCTGCTATTCATCATTTGTTGAAAGCACAACAAAAATAAATAACGTAAAAGGAAGGTAATCATATTTCTACCTTTGGAACTGGGAAAAACTTCAATTCCTCTAGGTGATGTCAATACTCCTTTCTGGTAAGAAGAGCCATGTACTTTCTCACATTTTCCTCTTTGCTTTGACCTTAGACTTCTAGGGATTTAGACTCACATTTTCATAAACATATTTATGTATTTATAATGAAATGTTCAATGTATTCTTTTTTTATATATAATTATTTTTTCCTCAAATCAAGTTTTTATACTTTTTGTTTTGTCCTTGTTATTTCTGTAATTTTTTTAAAAGCTATTCATTTTTGTTGTTTATTTGTTCATTTGGGTTTTTGTGAAAATGCGGTTAAGAAATAAAGTCAATAACTTAAAAAATGAAAATTAGCCCAGTATATATGTTTTTAGGGTATATTAAATGCAGTGAAGCTTGGCATTGGAGGCAAAGATTTTTGCAAGCTCATTTGAACCATGACTCTATTGAGCTAGAGTCTTCTTTCCTCATAATTATGGTTCCTTCCGGTGTATCATTTATTCTCCTAAATATGTCATTTGATATTTTTTATCATAAACAAAATGAATAACGTGATGCCATTTTTATTTCTTTGTTCATTCCCTCAACAGATATTTATTGAGACTATCCAGAGCTGAAGATACAGCAGTCATCAAAGCATAGAATTCTTCACTCTCAAGGACCTTACATTCTAGTAAGAGAAGAAGAAAATAAATAAACTCTGTTCTCTCTGTTCTGTCATCTATAAAGAGCCACAGTATGCTGGTGATTTGGTTTAACCTTACTTGACCTCAGTTTCTTCATGTGACAGGTAGTGATCAAATAAAGGCATAGAGATATGTTGGGAAGTTTTGAGTTTTTAAGTGCTATGTAGGAAATAAAGGCAGGGTAAAAGTATAGTAAGTAACGAAGGAGGCTATTATTTTTGACAGAGTGGTCAAAGATGTCTTTGAGAAGGTGGCATATAAGCAAAGACCTGAGTTGAAGTGAAGGAGCATGCCATTCAGTTATCTGGGGGAAGAGTGTGCAGCAGAGAGGACTGCAGGAGCAAGGGCCTTGAAGTAGGAATACACCTGGCATGTTCAAGAAATAGCAAAGAGGTCAGTGTGGATGAAAGGCAACAGGCAAAGCTGTAGCATTCAGAGATGAGCTCAAAAAGATAGGCAAGGAACAAGATCACATAAATCGAAAAAGCCTTTGGTTTTATTCTGATTAAGATGGGAAGCCATTGCCGGGAGGGGAGAATAAATTTAGGAATGACATTATAGTTTGAAGATAAAGATATTCTTTTGGCAACTATAGAGTTACAAGCACAGACACAGAGAGACCAGTTAGGAAGTTGTTGCCATAATCGGGGCAAGAGATTAGATTACTGAGACTTGGACCAGGGGATATGGTAAATCATCAGTGGTCAGAGTCTATACATATTTTGAAGGTAAAGCCAACAAGAATTGCTTAACGGGTGGGAGAAAAAAAATGAAGAATTTTCTCACAGACTAGCTTCTGGTAATGAAGCCGAGCACCACTTCATGAGCTGGGCACCATAAGATAGGTTCATATCCTGATATGAACTCTGGCTCTGCATCTTCATGTCAACATATCTGGTGAGTCAGCATAGTGGGCAGTAAATGTCTTTCTAGAAGCCATTTCTACAGCTAGCAGTAACTTAGCTATATATGGAAGTGACTGTGAATGTAACCCAAACTAAATATATTCTCAACTCAATTTCCCTTTAGCTGGATCTCAAAATTGCCCATGGCCACTCCAACATCACTCAACTCAAGGGAAAGTGTGATGGAGTGAAAGTTGAAGTAGAAAGAGCCAGCGGTTTTTAACTGTTTGCAGTTAAAATATCTAATTTTTGCAAATTTTACAAAGCTGAAGGGTTATAAGAACACGTTGCTAGGGCTTTCCCAAGAGCCTTAGAATGAGCTTTTTTAAGTGCAGGCCCCTGCATCTTAAAGCCAATTAGCTTCACAATCTTTTCACTTCTGTATGTAGTTTTGGAGATAGGAGTAGGAATCAGTCCAGGAGGCTGAGTGAATGAACTGTCAATGCAGGAGAACTAAGAGAGAAGAGTAACTTATAAGCCAAATAAAGATCTTAACGATGAGACCAGTCAGATGAGGACTAAGAACTGAGAAATGTATTTGGCAACATGAAGGTCATAGTGAACTTAAGAGAAGATGAATTATTGGAAAGCAAGAGTGAATTGAATGAATGTGTTCAATCAAGAGAGACTGGGGGAAGGAGACAATGAGTAAGCACAATCCTCTTGACACTGTCTTTTCACTTACTTTACAGATCCAAATCTTTTGTGAGTTATATGAGTAGTTATTATATCAAGAATTCCTCCTGTAAAGAAATAATCCATCCTCCACTCAGTCCACCTCTTATATCACACTTCAGGTCCTACAAAATTTTCGGCATTTTCCCAACTACATCCACCTCCTTGGCACATTAAAATGAGTGTTGTACCAAATGCCCATCAATGATAGACTGGATAAAGAAAATGTGGCACATATACACCATGGAATATTATGCAGCCATAAGAAAGAATGAGTTCATGTCCTTTGCAGGGACATGGATGAAGCTGGAAGCCATCATTCTCAGCAAACTAACACAGGAATAGAAAACCAAACACCGCATGTTCTCACTCAAAAGTGGGAGTTGAGCAATGAGAACACAGGGAGGGGAACATCACACACCAGGGCCTGTCGGGGGATGGGGGGCAAGGAAAGGGAGAGCATTAGGACAAACACCTAATGCGTGCAGGGCTTAAGACCTAGATGATGGGTTGATGGATGCAGCAAACCACCATGGCACATGTATACCTAAGTAACAAACCTGCACATTCTGCACATGTATCCCAGAACTTAAAATTAAAAAAAATTAAAAAGAGTGTCATATTGCTTTATCCTATGAAATGTAGTGAATTTGACATTTAGATAATTAAACAGGCATTTATTAGAAATATGGGAAATTCTCTATTGATATCCATGTTAAGACATTTCTATGAAAACTGTAGAATGATGAGGAGACCCTTGTCTGTGGCACATGCCATGAGATTAAATATTGGCACTTAACATATCATGGGAATCTGGGGAGAAGCCCAGTATTATTAAAAATAGAGGATGGGGACTACAGAATAACATGTAAAACACTACTTATTGAGTAGAGTTATGAACTAAAAATAGCATTCCTATGCTATTGGGATTGAGGTGAAAAGAGTGAAAAGGGAGCTTTCAATGAGAACAATATTAAATCCCCTATCTATGCTGATAGTATCAGACCTAACAACTGCCACCAAAACCAGAGCAATGATATAGTGTGGGTTCAGGATGTAGGGATGTCAGTAAGGCAGGTTGAAACCTAAGGCAGGAGAACAAAACAAGATGTGATCCACTGTGATTCTGAAGAAAGGAAAGCCAGTGAAAACATTCCTCTTTTGCCTTTATTCTAAAGGATGTGCCTTTGGGTGATTTATAAAATGAAGTTTAGCTCCTTCTCAATTTTGTGAACATCTCCGTTGCTCTAAGGGCAGCTATTTCTAGACATTGCCAAGCTTGGATGGAGGTATATGTTTGGAAATGTTATACAGGCAGAGTAGTACAGTGGGGAAGAGACCTACATTCAAGGTCAGAATATTTGGATCACATCCTGATTTTTCAATGAGGCTTATAATATTTTATTTGTATAAATTTAAGGGGTACAAGTATACTTAATGTTACATGGATATATTGTGTAGTGGTGAAGTCTGGGCTTTTGGGGTAACCATCACCTGAATAGTGTACATTGTACCCATTAAGTAACTTCTCATCCTTCACCCCCCATACCCTTCCACCCTTCTATATCTCCAGTGTCAATTATCTCACATTCTATGTCCATGCATACACATTATTTATCTCTCACTTATAAGTGAAAACATGCAGTATTTGACTTTTTGTTTCTGAATTGTTTCACTTAATATAATGGCTTCCAGTTCCATCCATGTTGCTGCAAAAGACATGATTTCATTCCTTTTTATGGCTGATTAGTATTTCATGGTATGTGTGTATATACATGTATATTTATGTGCATACATATTTATATGTACATGTGTTTATATGTACATATATTTATATGTACATAATGTATTTATATGTATATGTGTAGATATATTTATATTTATGTACATATATATTTATGTGTATACACAAACGCGTCATGTTTTCTTTATTCAATCATCCATTGGTGGGCACTTTAGAGACAAACTCTGACTTCAGCTGCAATACTTATAATTACACATCTAGTCATGTCATTCCCTTATCTAAAACCTTTCAGGTGTTAAAAATTGTGAGAAAAATGGGGCTTATGCTCTTCATCCACACAAGGCCCCCATGGCTGTATCCTACCTCTTTCACCAGTGTGACCTCTGTCTACCCTCCACCCAACCCCTAAGAGCCTAGTGAGACTGAACTGCTTGACATTTCCTCCTGAACTGTATTCTTCCAGAGGAGACATTGTTCCCTTCTTTTCCCACCAAACTCAGTTATATTTATTCTCAACGTTCAGTTCAGCTGTCATCCCCTTCAAAAATCCTTCACTGGATCCAGTTGGACTGAGGCCCTCTCCCTGCTGTTTCCATAACATGTCATATTAGGATGAAAAACATCTGTGACCTTGACTATGAGGGCATGGCCTGTGTTTTTGTTGTCTCTATATCCCGAGGCCCATCACGGGAAGAATAGTCACTCCAGAAAAAAGCCTATTGGACCAAACAATCATAAATTGAGGGAAATAACACTTGCCTAATACCTAACAGATTACTGGCAAGCAAAAGTTGGGTATTAACATAATACATGTAAGAGTGTATGGAGGAATGAGCATTTACTTAACCCTTAATATGTTTATTTATGCATTCATTCCCAAAATATTTATTGAATATCAACCATGTGTCTGCAGCACTGGAGATATAACAGAGAATATCATTGACCAAGTCCTTCTCTTCATAAAATCTACCTTGCAAGAGGAACATATATCTGCCTATATGCCATTTCCAAACATATACCTCCATCCAAGCTTGGCAATGGCTAGAAATAGCTGCCTTTAGAGCAATAGAGATGTTCACAAAATTGAGAAGGAGCTAAACTTCGTTTTATCAATCACCCAAAGGCACATCCCCCAGAATAAAGACCAATAAATATATATCCCATTAAGTGAAGAAATAGTATAAAGAGAAACAGAGCAATGTGAGCAAATGGAGATTGAGGAGCATTACTATTTTAAATATGGTGTCCAGTAGGACCTGTTTGATGAGGTGGTGATTAATCTAAGGGAAGTAAGAAAGTAGGCCATTTGATACTCTTTCTGACAGTGTTCTAGACAAAGAGAGTTCATCAAGTCTGAAGGCCTGGAGACAGGACCTTTTTTGCCATGTTCGAGGAACAGCAAGGAGCCTGGTGTGGATCAAGGGCACTAAGTGAGGGAGAGTCTGATAGGAGATGAAACAGAAGAGGTAGTGAGGAGACCAGATGATATAAAGGCCTTGAAAACCATGGACAGGACTTGAGTTTTGCTTTAAGTGAGGTGAAAGTCAGTGGTAGAAAAGGTGAGGGAGCAGACGTGATCTGACTTATAGTTTAGAAGGCTTCCTCAGGTAAGTTGGACTAAATGGGAAGCAAGGATAGATGCTAGTGATCAGCAGATCATAGCATGGACTGGGGAGACAGCAGTCAGATTTTGGATTTAGCGTGAAGACAGAGCAAACAGGATTTGCCAAATATTTGAATGTATGAGAGAAAGATGAGTTAAAGAGGCCTCTGGGATTTTGAATCCCCAAAAGATTGGAGTTGGATTTATGAGATGTGAGGAGCTACAGAAAGGATAGGTTGGGGCAAGGGGTGGGTAGGTAATCAGAAGTCTGGTTAATTAATGTCATAGCATGGTTATATGCTAATGGGAGTTATGTAGCACTAAGTAAAAAAAATCATGTAAGAGAGTGGCAAATTGCTAAAATGATGTCTGAGAGATGACAGGAGGGAATGGGATCTAGCATTGACCTTAGATAAGGGCATAAACAGTATCAGATATTACACTGGGGGTTTAGGCCCTGTGGAACACTGCACAAACATAAGGCACTTATAGGCACAACTTCATTAACTAGATTTATGAATATTCTAGCTGTTGTATTCTTTGAGGGCTAAGTATATTTTCCAGTTGAACTAGTTCAATGAATTAAAATGTCTAAAAGGCCATAGCAATGACATGGTGCATATTGGATTTGTGCTCCCTGGAGTCATCCTCAGGCATAGAACTGCAAATTTAAAGATCATTTGGCCTTTTCAAGATTATATCCGTTTCCATGGTCTCCCTTGATACTCAAATTCTAGGTAAAGTAGGCATTATAATCATTTTATAAATGAAAAAAAAAAAAAAACAACAGAGGCCCAAAATACTAAAGACTTTACCCAAAATCACACGGTTTGTTAGTGATAGAATTAGGACTGGAACCTGGGTTTTCTGTCCTACACCCCAGAGCTTATCCTAATAATTGGAATCACAGTCATATTATGCACCTGCCTCCTTGACCTTGTCCTGACCCAGAAGAGACTTACATAGTTCCAAAGGGGCATTACCCTGGCCACTTGGTCTCTCAGTTCACTAATTTTTCCTGCTTTCTTTTCTTCATCATTCTCGTCCTTGGAGTAATAGAAAAGGCTTGTAACCTTCTTATAGGAAAGCGATTAACTATGGGGATAAAGAACTGGACTCCTGTCAGGATGCACAAGAAAAACTATGTCTCTCCTCCTCAGGTAACAAAGCTAACGTGTTGCCATGGTTCTTTCTGACATCCTGGTTTAATGTTTCTCATCTGCACTCAGGGGGCTTAAAGGATATTGATTTTCCAGGCATTTTAGATAAGTAGAGAAACTTCCACATGTTAGTTTATGAGTTATATTGCAGATTCTGCCTTTTTTTCTTCCTCTCCCTCCTCTTCTTCTATTTTCCAAATGCCTTTAAAGGGGCTTACAGAATTCATACTGTCAAACATAGCAAAAACAAATAGCAGAGACAAAAAGGATGAAGGGAAGATAATAAGGACTGGATGATTCTCAAGTGAGATTAAATAAAATGGCCAAAGCCCTACACATCTTCTAGAGGTAGCATGTATTCTTGGCTCTGTGCTTCTCAACAGCCAAAGCAAAGGGGAAAACATGACCAATAAAATATCCATGAGCATCCACAGAATTATGACAAATTAGTTGCTCAGAAATGTAGCCTTTTCTGTTACTAATATGAAAGAGAAATTTGCCCCATAGGCCATTAAAAGAGGACTTGGGAAATAGAATAGATGAAGTCCTTATAAAATCCTCACAGTGAATACTGCAGTGTTTCCCAAGGCTAGAGACTAGAGATTAGACTCTTCTAAGAGGAGAAGAGGGAAGAGGAGAGGAGAGGAGAGGAGTCTGATAATATAAGGCTTTAGAAGAGCTCAGTTCAGTAATAGTAACCCAAAGAAGAGACATCACAAATTGATCCAGGTGAAAAGCTTTCTGTTAGTCTGACTTGACGCATTTCTCAAACATTTTGATCTCAGGACTACTTTGCATTTTTTAAAATTATCAAGGACTCCAAAGAACCTTTGTTTATGCGGAGTATATCCACCAATATTTACTTGATTTGAAATTTAAATGACAACTTTGAGAAATATGTATTTGAAAAATTCATTTAAAAATAATCCATTACATGTCAACATAGCAACATATTTTTCAAAACAAAAAATTTAGTGAAAAAGTGACATTGTTTTATATTTTGGCAAATCTCCTTAGTGTCTGGCATAATAGAAGACAGCTGGGTTCTCATATTTCCTTCTGCACTCTAATTGTTAAGACATATTTTGGTTGAGGTATATGAAGAAAATCCAGCATCACATAGATATGTCATTGGAAAAGGGAAGAGTATTTTAAGAGCCTTTTCTGATAACTGTGAGTATTCCTTGGTACTACAACAAAATTTGACAAGTGGCTATTTCTTAAAGGTTAGTTGCAACGTGGAATCCAAAAGTATATTGATGAACTTTTCATGTGCTGTTACATTACACTTCATTGCTCTATCTTGCACTTTTAATAGATCTTTTACCCATGCATGATTTTGTAGTATCATTCGTCATTCAGAAAGTACAGATTCACTGAGTTGAGTAGATCTTCTAAATGTTGATATATTTTATTATATCAAAAAATCACATTTGCTAATATTGCCACTGATCTCATTAGAAAGCCCTTAAGTATTTGGAAGCTGTCAAGTTCGCAGTAACAGATATAAGTTTTCCAAATTTCCAATTTTCAGTTGAAAGCTAAAATTTTATCTTTGGTAACAAATATGATCAGTTGTTTTCCTTGAAGTGACAGGTTCTTTTTGTTCATTTTGAAGAAAATGTCTGCCGAATGCCCAAATCTGAATAACCACAGTTTGATTGTTAGTCATTCTTCAAGTAAAAATGGTGTTTGAAGGAAAAAAAAAAGAGACTAGTTCAGCTTATAAGTCAGTTGCACAAGTGCTCTTCCTGGAGACAACCCTCATGCTTCAGCGTGCAGTGGAATTGTTTTATTCATGCTTTCCATTGCATCACACATTCTGTGAGTTCAAAGGTTGAGATTTAATAAAATTAGTCACTTTTACCTTAGCATCAAGGACATTCTTAACTAAAATTTACTCTTTCCCTTTATTTTGCTTGTTGTTTCTTTTTGTTTTGTTTTATCTTTTACTGTGAGGGAATGGCATTGAAGAAGATGATGACTACTAGTATAGTTGGTGCCACTGCCTTGACTCATGCCAGGGTGCCAGCTGTCTGCCATTATATTTGCACCATCACAGTGTAAAAGGCAATAAATCTTAGTATTAATTACTATAGTTATAGGTTAAAATATAAAAGCATACCTTGTTTAATTGCACTTCACTTTACCGCGCTTTGCAGATAATGTATTTTTTTATAGATTGATGGTTTGTGGCAACCCTGTATCGAGCAAGTCTATTGGTGCCATTTTTCCAATAGCATGTGCTCACTTCACTTCTCTGTGTCACATTTTGGTAATTCTCACAATATTTCAAACTTTTTCATTATTATTATAACTGTTTTAGTGATCTGTGATCAGTGAGTTTTTATGTTACTATTGTAATTGTTTTGGGGTGCCACAAACCGCACCCTTGGAAGACAGCAAACTTAATAAATTTCACATGTGCTCTGACTGCTCCACTGACTGGCTGTTTCTCCATCTCTCTCCCTCTCCTTGGCGTCCCTATTCCCTGAGATACAACAGTACTGGAATTAGGCCAATTAATAACCTTACAACGGCCTCTAAGTGTTCAGTTCAAAGAAAGAGTTGTGCACCTCTTACTTTAAATCAAAAGCTAGATATGATTAAACTTGATGAGGAAGGGAAGCTGAAAGCCAAAATAGGCTAAACACTAAGCCTCTTGTGCCAAACAGTCAAGTTGTGAATACAAAGGAAAGTTCTTGAGGGAAATTAAAAGTGCTACTCCAGTCAACATATGAATGATAAAAAGCAAAACATCCTTGTTGCTTATAAGGAGAAAGTTTGAGTGGTCTGAATAGAAGATCAAACCAGCCACAACATTCCTTGAAGCCAAAGCCTAATCCAGAGCAAGGCCCTAACTCTCTTCAATTCTGTGAAGGCTGAGAGAGGTGAGGAAGCTGCAGAGAAAAGTTTGAAGCTAGCAAAGGTTGGTTCATGAGATTTAAGGAAAGAAGCCATCTCCATAACATAAAAGTGCAAGGTGAAGTAGCAAGTCTTGATGGAGAAGCTGCAGCAAGCTATCCAGAAAATCTAGCTAAGATCATTGATGAAGGTGGCTATGCTAAACAACAGATTTTCAATGCAGACCAAACAACCTTCTATTGGAATAAGATGCCTTCTAGGATTTTTATACCTAGAGAGAAGTCATTGCTTGGCTTCAAAGCTTCAAAGGATAGGGTGACTCTCTTGTGGCCTCATACAACTGGTGACTTTACAGTGAAGTCAATGCTTATTTACCATTCAGAAAATCCTAGGACCCTTAATAATTACGCTAAATCTACTCTGTCTGTGCTTTATAAATGGAACAAAGTCTAGATGACAGCACATCTGTTTATAGCATGGTTTACTGAATATTTTAAGCCCAGTGTTGGAACCTACTGTTCAGAAAAAAAAGATTCCTTTCAAAATATTGCTGTTCATTAATGGTACACTTGGTTACCCAAGAGCTCTGATGGAGATATACAAGGAGATTCATATTGTTTCTGTGCCTGCTAAAACAACATCCATTCTGCAGCTCATTGATCAAGGAGTAATTTCTATTTCAAGTATTATTTTCTAAGAAATACATTTTGTAAGGCTATAGGTGCCAAAGATAGTGAATCCTCTAATGGATGTGGGCAAAGTAAATTGAAAATTTTATGGAAAGGATTAACCATTTTAGATACCATTAAGAACATTCATGATTCATGGAGGGAGGTCAAAATATCCACACTAACAGGAGTTTGGAGGACATTGATTCCAACCCTCATGGATAACTTCGAGAGGTTGAAGACTTCAGGGGAGAAAGCAACTGCAGATATGGAAATAGCACAAGAACCACAATTAGAAGTGGAGCCTGATTATATGACTGAACTGCTGCCATCTCATGATAAAACTTGAATGGATTAAGAGTTGTTTCTTATGGATGAGCAAAAAAACCAGATTCTTGAGACCGAATGTGCTGCTGGTGAAGATGCTGCGAGTATTCTTGAAATGTCAACAAAGAATTTAGACTATTCCATAAACTTGGTTGATAAAGCATGGGCAGGGTTGGAAAGGATTGATTCCAATTTCGAAAGAAGTTCTACTGCAGGCAAAATGCTATCAAACAGCATTGCATACTATAGAGAAATCTTTCGTGAAAGGAGGCATCAATCTGTGTGGCAAACTTCATTGCTGTTTTATTTTAAGAAATTGCCACAACTCTCAAAAAACTGGGTATAGAGGGACCATACCGCTACATACACATAATAAAAGCCATATATGATAGACCTACAGCAAACATCACACTGAATGAGGAAAAACCTGAAAGCCTTTTCCTGTAAGATATGGAACATGACAAAGCTGCCCACTTTTACCACTGTTATTCAACATGGTACTGGAAGTCCTAGCTAGTGCAATCAGACAAGAGAAAGATATAAAAGGCATCCAAATTGGAAAGGAAGAAGTCAAATTATCCTTGTTTGCAGATGATATGACCTTAGATTTGGAAAAGCTTAAAGACTCTACAAGAAAATTATTAGAACTGATAAACAAATTCAGTAAAGTTACAAGATACAAGATCAACAGACAAAAACCAGTAGGGTTTCTATATGCCAACAGTGAACAATCTGAAGAGGAAATCAAGAAAGTAATCCCATTTACAATACCCGCACATAAAATTAAATACCTGGGAATTAACATAACCAAAGAAGTGAAAGGTCTCTGTAATGAAAACTAAAAAACATCAATAGAGGAAATTGAAGAGGACACCAAAAAAATGGAAAAATATTCCATATTCATGGATTACAAGAATGAATATTGTTAAAATGCCCATACTGCCCAAAGCAATCTACAAACAATGCAATCCCTGTCAAAAATACCAATGACACTCTTCACATAAATAGAAGAAACAATCCTAAAATTTATATGGAGCCACAAAAGGCTCAGAATAGCCAAAGCTATCCTAAGTAGAAAGAACAAAACTGGAGAAATCACATTACCTGACTTCAGATTATTTTACAGAGCTATTGTAACCAAAGTAGCATGGTACTGGCACAAGAATGGATACATAGACTAATAGAGCAGAATACAGAATCCAGAAACAAACCCACACACCTAGAATGAACTCATTTTTTACAAAGGTGCCAAGAACATACACTAGGGAAAAGACAATCTCTTCAATAAATGATGCTGGGAAAACTGGATACCCATATGCAGAAGAATGAAACTAGACCTCTATCTCTTGCCGTATACAAAAATCAAATCAAGATGGATTAAAGACTTAAATTTAAGACCTGAAACTATGAAACTAATACTAGAAAACATTGGGGAAAATATCCAGGACATTGGTCTGGGCAAAAATTTCTTGAGCAATACCCCACAAGCCCAGGCAACCAAAGCAAATGGGACCACATCAAGTTTAAAAGCTTCCGCATGGCAAAGGAAACAATCAACAAAGTGAAGAGACAACCCACAGAATTAGGAGAAAATATTTGCAAACTACACCTCTGACAAGGGATCAATAACCAGAATGTATAAGGAGCTCAAACAACTCTATAGGAAAAAAAATCTAATAATTCAATGAAGAAATGGGCAAAAGATTTCAACAGACATTTCTCGAAAGAAGACATACGAATGGGAAACAGGCATATGGAAAGGTGCTCAGCATCACTGCTCATCAGAGAAATGCAAATCAAAACTGCAATAAGATATCATCTCACTCCAGTTAAAATGGCTTATATCCAAGAGACAGGCAATAACAAATGATGCTGAAGATGTGGAAAAAAGGAACCCTTGTACACTGTTGGTGGAAATGTAAATTAGTACAACCACTATGGAGAAGAGTTTGGAGGTTCCTCAAAAAACTAAAAATTGAGCTACCATATGATCCAGCAATCCCACTGCTGGGTATATACCCAAAAGAAAAGAAATCAGTATATGGAAGAGATATCTGCACTTCTATGTTTGTTGCAGCACTGTTTACAATAGCTAAAATTTAAAAAAAACCTAAATGTCCATCAATAGATGAATGGATAAAGAAAATATGGTACATGTACACAATGGAGTACTATACAGCCATGAAAAGAATGAGATCCAGTCACTTGGAACAACATGGAAGGAACTGCAGATCATTATGTTAAGTGAACTAAGCTAGGCACAGAAAAACAAACACACATGTTCTCACTTATTTATGTGATCTAAAATTCAAAACAATTGAATTCATGGACATAGAGAGTAGAAGGATGGTTACTAGAGGCTGGAAATGGTAGTGAGGGCTGAGGTGTAGAGAGTATGTTTAAGGGGTACAAAAAAATAGAAAAAGTGAATAAGACTTACTATTTGATAGCACAACAGGGTGACTATATTCAATAATAACTTAATTGTACATTTTAAAATATCGTAAGAGTGTTATTGGATTTTTTGTAACTCAAAGGATAAATACTTGAAGGGATGAATACCCCATTCTCCATGATGTAATTATCTCATGTTGCATGTCTGTGTCAGTACATCCCATGTACCCCATAAATATATACACTTACCAAATACCCACAAAAATTGGAAAAAAAAATTTTAAGAAATTACCACAGCCACCCCAACCTTTAGCAACCACCACTCTGATCATTCAGCAGCCATCAACACAGAGGCAAGACCTTCCACTGGTAAAAAGATTACAACTCACTGAGAGCTTAGATGATCCTTAGCATTTTTAGTAATAAAGTATTTTTAAATTAAGGTGTATACTTTTTAAAGACATAATGCTATTGCACACTTACTACACACTACAGTATGTATAAACATAACTTTTATATGTACTAGGAAACCAAAAAAATTATGTGACTTGCCTCATTGCAATATTTGCTTCAATTGCAGTGGTCTGGAATTGAACCCACAATATCTCCAAGGCCTTCCTACATTAGTATGTACTCAGTATAATCGGCTTTTGTATTAATATGCAAACAGTATTGACACTTAAATGCTTTGAAAAGGTGTCTGTAGAGAACTCTTTGAGAACTGTTCATCTTGGGGAAAGGATGGGCTGCATATCCACCAGGTAATTTTATATACATATTTTTATATATTTTATATGTATATAAAAATTTTAAGGGTCACATAGTACCCTTAAAGTGGATTTTTAAAATTAAATTTTATATTTTGAGACCATTATAAATTCACAGGCAGTTTTAAGAAATAATAGGAAGAGATCCTGTGCATCCTTTGCCCAGTTTCCCTCAATAGTGACATCTTCCAAAACTACAGTACAATAGCACAAACAGATCATTGACATTGATACAATCAAGATACAGAATAGCTTCTTCACCACAAGAATTCCTTGTATTGCCTTTGCATAGTCACACCCAGTTTTCCCCTTTCCATTGCCACCTATCTCCTTCTCCCCGCAATCTTTCGTCTGTTTTTATTTCTAAATTTTGTCATTTCAGTAAGATTATCTGAATGGTATAGTATGTACCCATTTGGGATTTTCAATCTACATAATTCCTTGAGGATTCATCCATGTTGTATAAATATTTTGTTCCTATGTATTGCTGAGTAGTATTCCATTCCATGAATATGACACAGTTTGTTTATTAATTCACCCTTTGAAAGGCATTTCAGTCAGATTCTGGTTATTACAAATAAGCTGCTGTGAAGATTGATGTATACGTTTTTGTGTATACACAAAACGTGTGTATGAATGAAAATTGTGAATGAATGTTGTGAATGAAAGTTGTGAATGAAAGTTGTCTGTTCTCTGGGATATTTGCCGGGTTTGTTTTGTTTTGTTTAAAGACATCGTCTCACTTTGTCACCTAGGCTAGAGTGCAGTGGCGTGATCATAGTTCACTGTAACTTCAAATTCCCGGAATCAAGCCATCCTCCCCGCTCTGCCTCTGGAGTAGCTGGGAATGCAGGCACACGCCACCATGCCTGGCTAATTTTTTTTTAAATTGTTTTTTGTAGAAATGAGGTCTTGCTATGTTGCCCAAGCTGGTCTCAGACTCATGGCCTCAAGTGATCCTTCCACCTCTGCCTCTCAAAGTGTTGGGATTACAGGCATGAGCCACTGTGCCCTGCCAGGTTCGTATTTTAATAAACTGTCAAATTGTTTTCCAGAATAGCTGTGTTATTCTCCATCCCCACCAGCAAAGTATGAGTGATCCATTTTCTCTACCTCCTTGCCAGCATTTGGTATAGTCATTATGTTTTTATTTTAGCTATTCTGATATGTGTATAGTGATGTCTCCTTATGGTTTTCATTTGCATTTCTCTATGTAACTAACCTGCACAATGTGTACATGTACCCTAAAACTTAAAGTATAATAATAAAAAATAATAATAATCATAAAAAAAGGAAAAAAAAGAAACCAAAAAAAATAATAATAATAATGTTGAATGTCTTTTTATGTGCCTATTACCATCTATATATCCTTGTCATAATAATGTGTGTTCACGTTGCACCCATTTTCTAATTGGATTGTTTGGTTTTTTTACAGTTGAGTTTTGAAAGTTCTTTATAAATTCTGGAAGCTAGTCCTTGCTTTTTTATAAAACTTTTATGGTTTTACATTTTACATTTAAGTCTGAGATCCATTTTGAATTACCTTTTTGTATAAGACATGAGACTTAGGTTGAGGTTATTTTATTTTATTTTATTTTTGCCTATGAATGTCCAATTTCTCCTGTGCTGCTTTTGCACTTTTGCCAAAAATTAGTTTGGCATATTAGCATGGGTCTATTTCTGGGTTATTTTCCATTGAGCTATGTGTCTATCACTGCTTCAATACCACACTGTCTTGATTATTGCAATTATATAATAGGTTTTAATGTCAGGTAGAGTGATCACTCCCACTTCATTCTTTTTTTTTTAAAAGATTAGTTTAGCTATACCAAGGCCTGTGCCTTTCCATTTAAATTTTAGAATAAGCTTCTCTATGTGCACAAAAAATTTGCTGGGATTTTGATTGCATTGAACTTCTTTCGTATGCTTTGTCTTTCCAATTCACGAACACAATATATTCCTCCATGTATATATTTCTTCTTTGATTTCTTTTATCAGCATTTTGTAATTTCCAGAATAGGGATTCTGTGTATGTTTTCTTAGGTTCGTATCTAAGTATTTAATTTTATTTGGAACAATTGTAAATGGTATTGTGATTTAATCTCGCTTTCTACATGTTCATTGTTAGTATGTTGAAAGGAGATTTCTGTGCTTTCATTTTACATTCTATGACCTTGCTAAACTCATGTGTTAGTTCTAGGAGTTTTTCTTGAATAGATTTCTTTAGATTTTCTATGTAGATAATCATGTAACCTGCAAATAGGGAAAGTTTTTTTCTTCCTATTCAATTGCTATTCCTTTTCTTTCTTTTTCTTGCCTACTATAGTGGCTAGAACTCTCACTACTATGTTGAATAAGAGTGGTGAGAACAAACATGCTTTCTTTGTTCCCAATCTGAGAGGGAAAGCATTCAATCCTTCACCATTAAGTATGATGTTAGCCGTAATTTTTTTGTAGATGTTCATTAAGTTTAAGAAATTCTTATTTCTTTCTGCCTGGCTGAGAGATTTTATCATGAATTGGTGTTGGGTTTTGTCAAATAGTTTTTCTGCATTGATTGATATGAAAATATGGTTTTTCTTCTTTCGTCTGTTGATATGATGGAGTACACTGACTGATTTTTGAGTGATGAGCCAATTTTAATAACCTTACTAAATCTCACTTGGTCATGGTGTATAATTCCTTTTGTAAATTGATGAATTCAATTTGCTAATATTTTGTTGAAGATTTTTACATCTAATTTCATGAGAAATATTGATTTGTCTTTTTTTCTATCATCTTTCTATAATTTGGTAAAAGGGTAGTACTAGTTTATAAAATGAGTTGAGAAGTGTTCCCTCCTCTGAGATTTTCTGAATGAGATTGTGTAGATTGGTGTTAATTTCTGTCCTCCTCTTCCTCCTTCTTTTTGTAATTCTTCTTTAAATGTTTCTCCATTAAAAATCATCTGGACCTGGAGATATCTTCTTTGAGAGCTTTTGAGAGCTTTAAAACTACAAATTCAGTGGTTGTAGGGCTATTTAGATTGTCTATTTCATTTTACTTTAGTTTTGATAGTTTGCCATTTTCAAGAAATTGGCTCATTTCTTCTATTAAATTGTCAAACTTATGAATGTAAAGTTGGTTGTAGTATTCCCTTATTTTCTTTTTCATGACACAGGATATGTAGAGATAGTCATGTTTCATTTATAATATTGTGTTGTCTTTTCCCTTTTAAGTTTTCTAAAGGTTAATGAATTTTGTTGATTTTTTGAAGAACCTGATTTTTGTTTTATTGATTGTCTTTATTTTCTTGTTTTCAGTTTTATTGATGTATCCTCTCATCCTTATCATTTCCTTCCTCCTGCCTGCTTTGGATTTATTTTCTGCTTCTTTCACTGATTTCTTGAGGGAGAAGCTTAGATTATTGATTCAAGACTTCTTCTTTTCTAGCATTTAGTGCTATAAATTTCCCTTTCTGTTTTAGCTGCATTCCAAATATATTAATATGTTGTGGCTTTATTTTCTTCATTTCTATGTATTTTTATATCCTTTGAGCCCTTCTCTTTAGTCCAAGGAATATTTCGAAGTGTATTGTTTAATTTCCAATATTTGGAGATTTTCCTGCTGTTTTTCTGTTATTGATTTCTAATTTGATTCCATTATGATCAAATAGCACACTTCACATTATTTAAATTGTTTTAAATTTGTTGAGATTTATTTTATGGCCCAGGGTATGGTCTATCTTGTTGATTGTTTCATGAGTCCTTAAAAAATGTATATTCTGCTATTGTTGGATGGAGAGTTATAAGTACATCAATTATATTTTGTTGGTTGGTGATATTGTTCAGTTCTCCTGTAGTCTTGATGATTTAATATCCAGTAGTTCCATCAATTGCAGAGACAGGGATACTGAAGTTCCAAGAATAGTTGTAGATTTGTTTATTTCTCTTTTCACCTCTATTAATTTTTGCTTCATATATTATGAGGCTGTGTTGGTTGGCACATACCCATAGGATTGTTGTGTCTTACTGGTGGGTTAATTTTTCTATCATTATGCAATGTAACTTTTTGTATCTAGTAATTTTCTTTGCTCTGCAGTCACTTTACCAGATGTTAACTTGGCCACTTCTGCTTTTTAAAAAATTAATGTTTGCATAGTATATATTTTTCCATCCTTTTACTTGTAATCTACTGTTATCAGTTTTCTAGGGCTTTTGTAAAAAATGTATCACAAACTGAGTAGCTTAAAACGACTAAAATTCATTCTCTCAAATTATGGAGGCCAGAAGTCTGAAATCAAGATGGACCAGGCCATGGTCTATCCAAATCCCGTAGGAGAGTATCCTTCTTCGCTTCTTATAACTTGTGGTAGCCCCAGGCATTCCTTGGCTGTGGCAGCATAACTCCAATTTCTCCCTCTTTCCTCACATGATGTTATTTATCCCTATGTCTCTGTGTTTTTATGGCCATCTTCTTATAGGAGCATGAAATGTATTGGATTAGGAACACACCATACTCATGTATGACCTTATCTTAACATATATCTGCAATGACCCATACAATTTACATCTATCAATGTATTTGAAGTGAGGTTTTTATAGACAGCGTATGGTTGGATCATTTCTTTTATCAATTTTTGTCTTTTAATTGATGTATTTAGATCAGTTACATCTAAGGTAGTTATTGATATGTTAAGGAATAAGTCTCCATTTTATTATTTGTTTTGTCGGTTTCTCTCTCTCTCTCTCTTTTTGCTCTCTTGTAGGTTATTTGAATATTTTTCAGTATTTATATTATTCTTGAGTATATCACCTTGTATAATTTTCTTTGTGGTTGCTCTAAGGATTATTTTATATAAATATATGAAAAACACTTATTACATTCTAGTGGTATCTACCTTTAACACTGACTTAAGTGTAGAAAACTTACTTCCACTTAGGTGCCTTTACTCTCTCCTTTACAGCTTTACATTATTGGACATATTACTTTATGTAAGTAAAGGAAATGCCTTAAGCATTTGAGTACATAGATTGAGTAATATGTCCATTTCCTTTACATGCATTGAGCACTATGTCCAATAATGTTGTAATGTTTGTATCAACCATCAAATATGATTTAAGAATCTCAGGAGAATAGTCTATTGTATTTACCATCCCCTCCATTTTTTTACCCATTCCAATGTTCTTCTTTCATTACTGAAGTTCTAATCTTTCTGTTACCATTTCCTTTCTGCTTAGAAAAATGTCTTTTAGTCATTCTTTAAGAGTATATGTGACAAATTTTCTTAGTTTTCCTTTGCCTGAGGGTGTCTTCACCTCCTCTTCATTCCTGAAAGATATTCTTTCCAGATATAGAATTCATGGTTGAGAGTTCTTTTCTTTCAGCACTTGAAAAATGTTATTCTACATCATTTTAGATTCTGGGGTTTCAGATGACAAATTTGCTGCCATCCTAATTGGTGTTTGCCTATAAAAGTAACACATTGTTTTTCTCTGGCTGCTTTCAAGATTTTTTTCTTTGCTTTAATTTTCAGAAGTTTAATTATGATGGAGTTTGGCATGGATTTTCCTACATTTATCTTATTTGGGGTTCACTCAGCCTTTTTGAATATGTAGGTCTATGTCTTTCACCAGATGTGGGGAGTTTTCAGTGTTATTTCTTTAAATAATTTTTCAGTCTCTGTTTCTCTTACCCTTCTGAAACTCTAATATTACAAACATTATCTTTTTGGTTATTCTCCCTGAGATCCTGTTCATTTTGTTATAGCCTATATTCTCTCTGTTGTTTACACTGGGTAAATTCTATTGATTTGCCCTTAAGTTCATGGATTCTGTCCTTCATCATCTCCACTCTACTATTGATCCCATCCAGTGACTTTTTTTTCTTTCTTTTTTTTTTTTTTTAGACAGAGTTTCACTCTTGTCGCCCAGGCTGGAGTGCAATGGCATGATCTCGGCTCACTGCTACCTCCACCACCCAGGTTCAAGCGATTCTCTTGCCTCAGCCTCCCGAGTAGCTGGGATTACAGGTGCCCACCACCACGCCAGCTAATTTTTGTATTTTTAGTAGAGACTGGGTTTCACCATGTTGGCCAGGCTGTTCTCGAACTCCTGACCTCAGGTGATCCACCCGCCTCGGCCTCCCAAAGTGCTGGGACTACAGGCGTCAGCCACTGCACCCGGCTCCAGGGAGTTTTTATTTGGGTTACTGTATTTTTCAGTTTTATAATCTCATTTGGTTCTTTACTGTAACTTTTATTTCTTTGCCCATATTTTTAAAATTTTTTCATTTGTTTCAAGAGAATTCATAATTGATTGCTGAAGCCTTTTTATGATGGCTGTTTTAGAATCCTTGTCAAATAATTCCAACGTCTGATTCACCTTGGTAATGAGGTTTGTTGATTGTCTCTTTTCATTCTTGTTATGATTTTCTGATTCTTGGTATAACAAGTGATATTTTATTGTATAAAATATCCTTTGGCCAGGCTCAGTGGCTCACATCCTGTAATCCCAACACTTTGAGAGGCCAAGGCAAGAGAATCTCTTGAGCCCAGGAGTTTGAGACCAGCCTGGGCAACATAGTCAGACCCCATCTCTATGAAAAATTATTTAAAAAATAGCCAGGAGTGGTGGTGCATACCTGTGGTCCAAGCTACTCAGGAGGCTGAGGTGCAAGGATCACCTGAGCCCAGGAGGTTAAGGCTGTAGTGAGCCATGATCACGTCATGCACTGTAGCCTGGGCAACAGAGCAAAACCCTGTCTCAAAAATAAAATAAAATATCCCCTATATTTTGGATGTTATAAAACTATGGACCCTATTTAATATTCCTTTTTTAAAAGCAGGCATTTCTTCTGTTGACTTGTAGCAGGAGAGCTAGATGGGTTTGTATGTTCAGCTTGCCACTGGGTCCCACTGACACCAGCCCAGCAACTGTTAAGTGCTGACTTATTGCAGATGGGCGGAGTGGAAATTCAGATCCCCTCTTGGCCCTGCAGACATATTCCCAGCGAAAGTATGGAATTGACTCGTACCACCTTGCTGTCTCCAAGTGGTAGTGTAAGCTCAGCTCCTTGCTGAGCCCCACTGACACCAGGAGAGGGGAGGATAGGAAGTGAAGTGCCAACTAAAACCTCCCACAACCTCCTTCTGCCTTGTTGAAGCTGAGTGGAGGTGGAGGCTCAGCTCACCACTGGGCTCTAATGACACTATCCCAGCTGGGAAATAGAAACACTCGCTGGTTCTTCTAGGCAGGGGATGGAAGATCAGCTGCGTGCTTGGCCCCACTTACACTCCTCTGGCAGGGGAATTGGATTGCTGCCATCTGCTTCTCCTGGTTAAGACAAAGAAGATAATCTCCTTGCTCAGATAGTCAATACCATCCAACAGGGGAATTGGAATGTGCTGTCTGCTTTTCCTGGGTTAGGAGTGGGATGAGGTGGAATATCAACTTCCTGAGTAGGGGGGCATTGACTGAAAGGTCTTCTGTTGCTAGGCCACCCTTTTTCCAATACTTTCACTAGAGAGAACAGGCTTTTCTTAGAGTTGTTTTTTTTTTTTTTTTTCTGAGCCTGTAGGCAGTTGTGAGTTGGAGGTTTCTGCAGCATCTGTCTGGGATATATAGGAGGCAAAAAGGAAACCAGGAAATTCATCATAGTGTTGTTTCTCAAATCTCAAGGTCCCTAGGTAGCTTATTATCTTTTTACCATATTACAGAGCCTTCTTATGTTTTTTTGTTGTGTTATGTTTAGGGTTTTGTTGTTGTTGTTGTTGTCAATATAGAGACTGGTTTGAGTCTCAAATTCTTCTTTGTCTCTACCCAATTGTGGCCTGGAAAGGTCATGTTAACAGATTGCCTTCCAGTTCCTTTTCTTTCTTAAGCTTTTTAAGAGGCTATTCCCCAACAAAGAACTTTAAATGTTTTTTATTGAAGTACAATATACATGCATATAAGTGCACAAATCATAAGTGTACAGCTCAGTGAATTTTCAAAGTGAACACATCCATGTAATTAGCACCCAGGTTAAAATAAAATAGGACCAGTAATCCCAAAGGTTCCCATTCCTACCTGCATCCAGTGACTGCCACTCCTAGAGGTTACTATCCTGTCTTCTAATAGTATAAATTAATTTTGACTATTATCTTCTGTGTATAGATATTTGTATTGGTGATTGTGGCTTGTTCATTCTCATTGCTGCCATGTATTTCATTGTGTGAAAATACTACACTTAATCTATTCTTCCCTTTATGAGTATTTGTATGTTGTATTAGGGTTCTCTAGAGAAACAGAACCAACAGAACCAATAAGAGAGATATATATATCTCCTATTGGTTTAACAATATACATATATATTTAAAGAGAGAGATAGAGATGTATTTTAAGGAAAGGGTGATTATGGAGGCTGGCAAGTCCCAAAATCTTCAGAGTGAGCCAAGCTGGATGTTCGGGAGTGGTGATGATTTAGTTCCACTCTGAGTCTGAAGGCCTGAGAATCAAGAAAGCTGACAGTGTCATTCCAGTCTGAAGGCCAGCAGGCTTGAGACCCAAGAAGAACTTATATGCTTATGTTTCAAGTTGAGTCTAAATGAAGGAAAAAAAAAACCTGATATCTCAGTTTGAAGGCCATCAGACAAGAAGGAGTTCCTCTTCCTTAGGGGAGGGTCAAGTTGTTCTATTCAGGCCTTCAGTTGATTGGTTGAGGCCCACGTATATTAGGGAGGGCAATCTGCTTTACTGAGTCTACTAGTTTAAATGTTAATCTCATTTAAAAATGCCCTCACAGAAATGCCCTGAATAATGTTTGACCAAATATCTGGGCACCCTGTAGTCCAGCTAAGTTGATGTAAAATTAACTACCACAGGTACTTTCTAGTTTGGGTTGTTATGAGTATGCTGCTATGAACATTCTTGGATATGCCTTTGGGTGAATATATGTGTGATTTTTTGTTGAGTATATATCTAGGAGTATACATCTAGGAGGGAAATCATTCTATCATAATGTAGGTATATTCAGCTTTAGTAGATATGGCCGTCTAAATTGGATGAGCAAATTTACATTCCCATCAGTGATGTATGAGAGATGTGGTTGCTCTACATATTTGCGATGCCACAACACTTGGCATTTTTTGTTTTTTGTTTCAGTTATTTTGATGAGTGTATAGAGACATTGTATTATAGTATGAATTTGCCTCTCCCTGGTGACTAAGGATGTTGATCTCCTGTTGATGTCTATTTACCCTTTTGTTATCCTCCTTTGTAAAGAGTCTGTTCAAGTCTTCCACTCATTTTTCTATTGGGTTGGCTATCTTCTCCTTAGAAATGTATAGTATTTCTTTATGTCATCTAAAAAGGAGTCTTTTGCTGTATACATGTACCATAAATATCATCTCCCAGGTTGTGGCTTGGCTTTTACTCTTAGTGATAGCTTTTGATGTACAAAAGTTCTTAATTTTAATATAGCTCCAACTTGTCATTTTTCCCTTTATAGTCATTGCCTTTTGTGTCCTGCTTAAGAAGTCTTGGGGCTCCTCTCTTAACATTTTCTTCTCTTTTCCAAAACAACAATTGCTCAAGAAGGAGTGAAGTGGCAGAAGAGGATGGGATGGAAGGATGGATCAGGTAGCATTCAAACTCAGTCTTGCATTGTTCCTGAAGCCACAACCACTTCAAGCACTAAGAGTTTTGTGCTAAATTGAACCTACCTTGCTCAGCTATATCCACCCATGGTGATTTCTCCTTCTAATGGCAATGCTGCTGTTCCTTGTAAATTCCGTTGATCACTTCCATCCCCATTTCATCTGTATGTGTCTAATTCTCTAATTCTGTATTGAGCTCCAGAGTTCTTTTACATTTAGCTCCTGGGCTATAGGGCAATCATGAAATGGCACATGCATTTAAGTGTTCTTGAGCATGTCCTTGAAGTTAGAAAACTTTATTCAATCCGGTTCATTGAGGACTTTGGGTGTGCTGTCTAATTGCATGAGCTAACATACTTAAGTGTCAGTTCCAGGCCAACCAAGACACCCCCATACTCACATTTCTGCTGTGCTGTTCTTCAGATTCTCTTTTTATTGTTTAAATAAGAGCATAAGCAGACTCTTAAGCTAAGACTTTACTGCAGTTCTAGAACTGCCAATTGATGTATCAGTCTAATTAGGGAAGTAACATGGAATAGCATTATGATTATAATATTTCAGAAATTATGATTAAATTAAATATTAGAAGCTCACAACTTACCAGTGATCCTTAGCAAGAAGTTAAATGTTTGAAACAAGGTGAGAATAAAAGAACAAATCTATACAAAAGGGAAAGAGAAAGGGTATTATTCCTAGAGAAATAATACTGAAATTATGTTCCAAAAGATCATTTTAAAATCAGTATTTGGAAACTATAGTGTAATTTTCCCTGGAAGAAAGGAAGTTAGACAAACTCATGCAGTATCTAGGGTAGCCTACAAAAATTTCACCGACAATGTAGCAGCAATAGTACCATGTCTTGCCCTTAGTTCTGAGTTCCCCCAAAGTGTCTGCATCCCAGTCCTTGAGTCTACACTCATCTAAGCTCAGCAACAGAGCTTGAGCTTCATAGAGACCTAAACCCAGAGAGAGGAAACTTATGAAAGGGGAGGGGGTGGGAAATGCAGTTCCATGGCAGCAAAGGGATAAAGACTCTTATAACTGTGAGTTGAAAAGAAAGGTGACTTGGGCCTCAGGTGTCCCCAGATCTGCTAATAATATTGGGAAGGGGTTCCATGGATCCCTCAGAAACATAGGTAAAGGATGCGGTGAAGCAGCCATCACTTCTTGGCCCAGGGAGCTATGGTAGGAACATGGATGTCAACAGATATCTGCAGGCTACTTGGAAAGTGTCACCTATTTGGCACTTCTCTCTAGTCTTGATCTAGTTTGAAGGCACTGAGCATCTACATTAAATCAGAGCTGACAGACACTGTAATGCCTCTAGTTTATTAGTTCTGTGGGGATTTGAAGCAAATTTACCAAATGTCTTAATTAGATTCCTGAAATTCCAAAAACACTAGGCAAAAATTCAATCTTGGCAAAAACATGTTAGTCCCACCCACACCCCCTTCTGCACACCCAGCTGCCAAATTGCTTAAATCTCTAAATAATTGCTTTCTAGATTAAATAAATTAAGCTCATTCATTTGCACTCAAGTTTTAACACTCGACTGCCCATACTTGCTCCCAAAGTTTGTCATCAGCAAATATAAATAGTGCAATTTGTTTTGTGAGATATATATATATACACACACACAATTAGTAAAATGAATTTTTCAAATGATATATATGTCAGAGGAACCAAATCAGTGAGTACTTAAAAATCTATCATAAAACTGAAGTTACTTTCACTATCCAGGACAGAATAAAAAGGAAAGAGAATTATTTACCTTACACTTATTAAAAGCATGTAGATTCAATAGGATTATACAAAGTACATTCTGTTGTAATAAGATGTGTCACTTATAAAGAAACATGTCTATAGAAGACGAAAGAGGAGAGAGGAAAATGTACATCATTCACCTCAGGAAGAAAAGGTGAATGTTACAGTTAACATTCTTTCTTTAAAAAAATCTAATGGTGTGTCTGGAAAATAGCTTTGCTGAGTTCCTGCTGCACCATCAGGTGAGAGGCAGAGGACAGCTTCCTCCAGAGTGAGGCTTCTTCTCTCCATCATCCAGTCCAGCAGTCCCTAGTGTTCGGTCCCCGGACCAGCAGCATCAGCATCATCTGGGAACTTGTTAGAAATGCAAAGTCTTGCTCCCTCCCTAGATAGGCTCTCAAAAATCGGTTTTTAACAAGCCTTCCAGGTGATCCTGAGGCATGCTAAAATCTGAGAACGGTTGATCTTGAAGTCTTTAAATTAAATTGATGGTGCTTCAATAACATGGCTTTCAAAACCAATAATTTATAGATTCACCAGAAACAATTACAGGGTATCTAATGAGTAATGGGATCACATGGGCCTGGATTCAAATTCTAATTCAACTACCTACAGCAGGATCAATTTGGGTGAGTGACTATGTTTCACAGTGTGCTAATGTCTCCCTCTGTAAATGGAACCTTAAATGGTGGGATAGGGCCCACTGAAAATATAGGCCTAGGTCTCATGTCTTCATTGAAACTGCTTGGGAAGCAACCTGTGGCTTTTGAAAATTTCCCTTTCCCATTCTTCCTCATGATCTGAGGAGGCAAAAATAACGTAGATCTAGAAAGTACCACATTAAATTGAGATATCTGTAGAGAATCTAGTGAAAGCATGTTCTTGCATTCGAGCAGCTATATGTTGCATCTATAGTTGGATTCTCAGCTGTTGCTTTATGAGAACTCACCTACTTTTGCTACAGTAAAATCTTATAAAAGGAACATACTGTGGAAAATTCCATCATTTTGTAGTTATTATCAGAGATGAGCTTCTTTTGAGCTATTTCTTTAAAGATGAGTGAGTGTTACAGCTACCTTAATTCAACTGGTGAAATCAGTCTCCATTTCCTGCAGTAATCTTTCCCATTTCTGCTTATTTTCATTCTTGGAAGTAAATGGGGTGGGGACCCAGAAACCTTAGGTGAATAAGGTAAAGAAGAGAGGATTCTAGGTGTGAAATAGGCTCTGTAGGTACTAAGTATGAGGAGTTAGTTTTTTACCATTTGCTTTGTGGCTGGGTATGGAATCTTCAAAATTTTACCTTCGGAATAGTTTGATGTCATAAGAAATCCCAACTTCATGGGAAAGAGGGTAACTTGGCTAGAGGTCAGTGGGGCAGAAGCTTGTCATGGCCAAAATATCCCACTGGGGTGTATTGCCCTTTTTTTTTTTTTTTTTTACACCTTCTCAGTGGAGTCACAGGCATCAAAATATTAAAAGATAGTGAAGATAGTGGACATCACTGCTCTTAAGCAAGTTTTAAGACTAAAAGGAGTCATAGTATATAAAGATTAGCTTTATGGCAACTGGAACACAGTCACTGTATCTTCCTGTTAGGATATGTTGATTAAAAAGATATAAACATTGTGTGCTAATAACATCCCAAATTTTTCTTCATCTTTGTGTCAGATGGTTCTTTAATAGGAAATGAAATGGCTGTCCTGTGGCCCCTGAAAAGGCTGTATCTGTATTGTTTTAGAGTAGGAGTTCTTGACCCAGGGCCCACAAATGGGCATCAGGAGAGTTCCTAAACCTGAGCCTGTATGCAGGATTTTGTGCATTTTTCTGAGATGGAAGTCCATAGATCTCAAGAGATTTGCAAAACATTCCTAACATAGAACAGTTAAGACTCACTAAAAAGTTCTTTCCTAGTGTTTTCATTTCTTCATTATTCTTCACAATATTGCCTTACTGTAAAAATACTCCATCTTAATGGAGGGCTTGATAGCTCGTCCAACCAGTTGGTGGACAGAATATGGACACAGATCCTGGTTTTTCTAGGAAGAACAAAGTAAGACTCACTGAACACTGCCAGTTCTTTTTAAAAATTATTCTGTATTTTTATGGGCAACACAAGCAAATGATACAAACTTCAAGAAGGTTTAGTGTGAAAAACAAGCCTCCCTCTCAGTAGCTTCCCCCAGAGTTTCTTGTGTACCCTTCCAGTGCTATCCTATGCATATACAGGGATATAAATATGTGTATGTATTTTTACAGAAATGACAGCATAATTTACTCAATATATTCCTTGATTTTTCACTTAGAAGTATATCTTAGAAATCCTTCCATATCCATACATATACAAATCTTCCTCATTCTCTGTAATGGTAGCATAACATTCTATTGTACTGTTGTGTCATACTTTCTTTGACCAATTCCCTATGGGTGGATATTTAAGTTGTTTCCAATCTTTTCCTAATCAAATAGAGCTGTGATTATTATCTTTGAATGTATGTCATTTTGCCCATGGGTGTGAGCGTTGGATCATTCTTAGAATGTAATCATTAGTTATGTATTGGGTAGCTTTGTTAGATATTCTCAAATTCCATTCATAGAGGCTGTGCTACCTATTCTCCCACCAGCAGTGTATGAGACCGTGAGTTTCCCTGCTCACATCTTTGACAATGCTGTTAAACTTTGACAAACCAATAGGTTGAAAAATGGTATCTTGTTTTAGTTTCTATTTATATCCCTCATTATTATCTAATTTTTCGTTAATAGTCTGACCGCATGCCAGAGTTCCACATAGAACTTGGCACTAAAGTGCTTATACAGGGGCTGAATCCTTAGTAAAGCCCTGTTTTGGCATTCTGTTACAAGCAGAGCCATTGGAAATAAGGAGACATGAGCATTTTTCAATTATACTCCGCTGATGCCCTATTAATAGCATCATCAACACAGATGAAGGACTGCATCCTTACTGCTAAGGATGCATTTAAAGAGATAACTCATTTAATCTATGCCTCGTTCAAGAGTGGTCTTTATAGGCAGGGCGCAGTGGCTCATGCCTGTACTCCCAGCACTGTGGGAGGCCGAGGAGGATGGATCACTCGAGGTCAGGAGTTCCAGACCAGCCTGGCCAACATGGTGAAACCCCATCTCTACTAAAAATACAAAAATTAGCTGGGCGTGGTGGCACACGCCTGTAGTCCCAGCTACTCAGGAGACTGAGGCAGGAGAATCACTTAAACCCGGGAGGCAGGGGTTGCAGTGAGCCGAGATCACGCCAATGCCCTCCAGCCTGGGCCGCAGAGCGAGACTCCTTCTCAAAAAAAAAACCAAACAAACAAAAAAAGTGGCCTTTATAAGGGAAAACTAATTAGATAATCAGATTTTGCTCTATTTGGTATTATATAATTCTTTAATCTACCTCCTTTTCTGCTCTTTTATATGCTAGTGGCACCACCACCAACAACCACAACAACAACAACAAAACATGTTAAAGTACAAGACATTTTAAGTAGATGTTAGAAATTTAAGTGTAGCTTTCCAATTCAAAAACAGTCTCATTTCTCTTTGTATTTTCTTTTCTTTTCTTTTGGAATAATATTAAGTACATTAAAAATACAATACGTGGATATTTTGTACTAAATGTAACAGGTCCTATAAAAGACATTCTTTTGCATATAGTCTGTACCTGGGCAATATTGTTTCTTATGTGACAAATCTGACACTGCTATAAATGAATTCAAGTCTGAAAAGACACTGAGAATGAAATCTTTATGTGCACTATAATATTTGTTAAATTCAGACCAATAGCTGGAGAGGTAAAAAATAAGTATTGCTAATTATTGTATCTAATTTATTTTTATAAGACACCAATTAGGAAGAAAAGAGGTAATTAGATGAGTCTTCAACTGATGCAAATGTAATAATCCCAGACAATCCTTTAAATCACAAAGGACCTGAGGCCTCTTTTAACATTAATTAATGTTAATCTCTCTGGATAACCATTAATTATTGGGAAAATTTATTGCTATTTAAGGTCTATCAGAAAATAAAAATTGCAAGAAGAGGGGAAAAAATATCTCCAGTACAGTTACTCCATGACCAAGATATATGCGTGTGGATCTCTCTCTCTTTTTCTCTCTCACACACACACACACACACACACACAAACAAACACACATAGACACACACAAATGTTATTATCATATACTTTCAACAGGACCGATACTTATATTTCCTGAAAATAATTATTTTATTTCAACAGTTTAGATGAAAGCAATATAGTTCCTTGCCAGTACAAATAATATTTATTCTAAAGCACAGATTGTATGACTGGTACTCAAAATTTTCTGTGATTACTTCAGAACTGTGTTAAATTAAGCAAGATAGTTTCTTGAATATTGAGGCTCTATGAGTATATTAATGTTTTTCTCTAATGGTTAGTACCCCGGAGAGGGTATACAGCAAAGTTCTTCATAAAAGTTACTTAGTTATCATTTTGGTAATATTGTGTTTCCAGGGATAAAAATCAGTTGAAAATATCAATGTCTGAAATCAGTAAAATGAAAAAACTAATTATGCCATGTTAGGAATTCATTTAAAATGATTTAATGTTGCTTTTCAATATTCTAAGGCTAAAGAGAGTTTACATTTTAAGTTGTAACAAATTTTTGGAACTTCCAATGTATTAAGTAGCTGACTGGAGAAACATCAGAAATAACAATAATAAATTTTTAGAAAATGATATTAGGTTCACTCATGACACTCATCTTCTATCACCCATAAAATAACTCTAATGTTATTAAAAAATGAGAACATGGTGCATCTTAGCAGCTTATTAGATTAATTTGGGATCTAAAGATCCTAATTCCATGTTTGGCATGTAAAATGTAAGTTCAAATTAATGAGTATTTATTGTGATCCTACAATGTGCAGAAAAAAAATGCTAGTTTGTTTCCCTAAAAGCGCTTATAATTTAGTTTGAAAAGGTCCCAGGGTGAAAAAGAATCAGTTCGTTGAAACAGTAATTAGAAGAAACTGAAAGAAAATCAGCTACCATCGTCACTGAAGTGTCAAAACTCAGGCCAAATAACAAAAAATTACATTTCCTTGAAAACCTTCTACACCTAGTGAAAATCTTGTAAGGTGAAAAGCTTCCATGGGTTCACCAGAACTAGCTCATACTGGCCATGAGAGCTAATTTTTAAATTTTCAGAAATTTAGTTGAGACAATTGTGAAAGACAAATATTATTAAAACTTAAATTACATAAACTTACAATTAAATACATTGTATTAAAAATAAAGGTAACGAATAACCCAAACTCATTACTTCCTAATTATTTTGCTAAATTTTTCTGTGATCCATTTTCTTGACCTTGTTAATATCTCTTTTATCTGTGTGGTGAAAACGTTATGTGATGACGTGCTACTGCGCACCTCTTCCCAACTCTGCATTCAGTGATGTCACACTGGTGGCTTGAAATCAGCCACGGTGGGAGTATTTACACCATGGAAGTTGGTAAATGCTACAAATCACAGCTTGTTGTTTCAGAGAGGCAGTTGCTAAATATTTATCAGCACACCGTTTCCTATACAGCACATCAGGCTGGAATTCTAGGTCTGAAGAAAACTTGAAATTAAATACAAAATATCTCATCAGGCAGGTGAGTAGAGTGTCTTTGAGAGCGCTTTGGGAAAGGAAATTGGGGAAGATAGGTCATATTCCAGATGAGTTAGTCAGAGTTCATGATCACTTGGTGAGCCAATGATCAGGCACTCCGTCTCTACTAGGGTATACCTGCAGTTATTTCTTGAAAGATGTACATGACATGGCTTTTCTCCAGAAGCCCAGGGGTCTATGTTGTGTCGTCTGATTGGAGTTAATTTCACACAATTTTTACCACTACTGATACTTCAAATACCATAAGGTCTGCCAGCTCATATGCCCCAAACAGCAGGGCTAATTGCGTCATACCCTTGACCTTCTGCAGAGCTTTTTCCTGCTCTGAGCCCCATTAAAGCTGGAAGACATTAATGTCACCCAATATATGAGTCATAGCATTATTCCAAGGTGTGAGCATATTCCAGGTGCCTCCAGAACCCAAAAAGACCTGTAAGGTGCCATGCTCCTTCGTGGTGTGGGGGGCAAAATGAAAAAATTTTCTGTGGTTGAGGGGATGTCATGACATACCCTATGATACTGAAGTTCTAAACCTTTTGTTGATTTTGTGGCAGTCCCTTGATTTTTCATAGGGTTTATCTCCCGCTTTCTGAAATGGATGTATCTTAACATTTGGAAATGTTGTAGGCACTTTTTGCTTAACCAGTCAGATTGACAATAGAGTAGACCATCAGGATGTTCTCTGGGATGTGTAGCTGATCTAGGTCTCTTTGGACTGTTTTAGGATGGAGGACAGGAGAATTAACGTATCCATGAGGTACGACTGTAAATGCATTCTGTTGCATGCTCCAAGGAAATACAAACTTTTCTGATCCTCTTTTCTAACAGGGAATAGAAAAGAATGCATTCTGCAGATCAACAGCTGTATACAACGCACCTGAGGTCATGTTCATTTGCTCTAGCAATTATACTCCATCTGGCATAAGTAGCTGATGTTGGAGCTACTATTTGGTTGAGTTTGCAATAGTCTACTTTTATCTTCCAGGATCTGTCCAGGTTTTACAAGGACTAGAATGCCGACATAAGTGGAGATATGATGGGGACTATCATCCCTGCATCCTTTAGGTCTTCGAGGGTGGCATTAATTTCTTCCATTCCCCCCCTACCCCAAATTAGTTATTGGGTTTGATTTACAATCTTTGATGTGGGAGATAAAATTTTAGAAAGTTCCGCTTGGCCTTTCTCACTATAATAGCTCTCATCCCGGAGGTTGTGCCAACTACTAAGGATGTCCATTTCAATTATACTTTTGGGGCCAAGAAAATGATCACTGAGCAGATCTGTAGACCACGTGAACAATGGTCATCCAGATCTGGGCTATGACTCCATTTATTACCTGACCTCCGTTTGCCCCCTCTAACAGGGAGCTCATAATGATGCTTCAGGTATGCAGGTATCAATGTCAACTTGGATTCTGTGTTCAACAGTCCTCAAAATGTTTGGATATTACTCCTTCTCCAGTGTACATTTACCTAAGCAAATGGCTATGGGCCCTTCTAGGGATGGACTGGGGGAATCATTACTGATGCACTTTGCATAGTGTTGCAGGGTCCTTCCTTCCAATAACTTACCTCTCCTTCAATCAAGAGATTCTGGTTCCAAAAACTGACTTAAGTCCAGGAACTTTTACTGGGGTGACTGTGCTCAGCCACCTGATCATCTATCTCTGATTTCATTTGATTTTGTGAATTGAGCAGCTGCCTTCTGTTTTTTCCCTAGTGATGCTGTGTTCTGTTAAACATCACCATTACTCTTTGAAGGTCAGGGCTCCTTGGCTCTTGCTCCAAACTTGTTGCTCATCCCTACAATTATATCAACTTGGCTTTTGATGATTATAGCACTGCCACCTAACTTCTCATGCATCAGGGCCCTATTAGTCCCATTTCTATACTTTACCATCACCACTGGCCAACAGAGGATTGTCACCATAAAATATTTTGTGTGGTGTTTGTTCCCACTCACCATCACATTTCTGATTGCCTTGGTAAATGGTGTATCCACTTAGTCCTCCAAATAAATGCAGTCTTCCAGCAGGTTTTCTGTTCTTATGTATATCCACTCTAGCATTCCCACTTCTGCCATATAGTCCATCAATATCTGCAACGGCAATTCTGATCTTTCCACCTAACTTAAGGTGAATCATTGCTTTTTCCGTGTTTGGAAAAGGATTCTTGCCAAGGAGCTAAATCCTCTGTCCTGGAAGAGTGCTCCCAAATCAATAAACTCTCCCTTATTCAACTCATGCCAGTACATGTTAGCTGGGAACTGCAGCTCCTTTGAGGTAGAGTTCTTTTCCTCCCTTATCAGACAAGTGTTTCCTTGGACAGGCCATGATATGTCTTAACCCTAGTTATTGACCTAGTGACCAGAAGAGTGATGAGGACGGATCCCGGGTAGGAGAGGGGGGCATATGTTGTCTTATGTGGGAGACACTCTGCATCATCTTCCACCAAGTTGGGAGAGCTAACCCTCTACAGGGGAGACAGGCCAGAGGGTTCAGGGAATCTGGGGATTTAAAATGTTAAGCATATGAACCCAGTTGCCAGGGTCCTATTTTTTGCAGCTAAGATCATGAAATTGGCAGAGCAGATCTGGTTATTTTAAAAGCTTATTTTCTTTGGATCTCTGCTGCTACTTTTAAAATTAAGTCCCAGGCCCGGTCTTCAGTTTTCTCTGCCCCTCTATCTGAAGAAGATGAGAGTTCCTTTAAAAGCATAACCAGGCCCTCTGGCTTTCATACTTGGTTGTCAATTAATCACCTTATAGTTATTCTTTCCACCACATTTCTTAAATGTCTGAATCATAGCATCAGCTAGTACATTCCTTTCCATCAGTATACCATCCCATTTCTCCAGAGTGGAAGTTTTAACAATGGTACTGCTACCTCATGCCAAAGGCTCTTTATGTTCCACCCACGACCAGTGATGGAATTCTTTTCACCAGTTGTGTGGCAGATGATCTAGTTCCTAAATCTACTCAGCATTTGCTTTCTCTGTTCTGGCACCAACTGTTGTAGATTGGGTACCTTGGGAAGTAGACTCTGAGACAGAGTTTACAGTGCAAGAAAGTTATTAGAAATCAACACCCTTGGAAAAAAAAAGATTAGGAAAAGAGAGAAGTTAAACTGTGTTTTAGAATCAATGGCAGTCTCAGCTGACCCTACAGGGAGTTCTAAAGCTTAGATAATTCTTTGGAGTTATCATGAGTCGAAGTGAGATGGTCAGACCTTCAGACCTCCTCTTCAATCTGTCATTAGGTGTGGACTGCCCTGGGAAGAGAGTATGACCTTGGGCAAGGCAGCTCTCTGAAGGCACCTCTGAAGACGGCTAACAGCTGAGGGCTGTCTGTCAGTAATATTCCCAGAGGCTGGCCAGAGAGAATGGAGAGGATTTCTTTTCTTAAGGAGAATCTAGGTGGCACAGCACAGCGTACATCAACTATAACAGAAAAATATCTTTGATAATTTTTAGATTTCTAACTTTCAATACCTGTAAAACTGCCTGGAGATGATGAATGTGGTAAACAATTACAAATATTGTTTAATGATCCACTATTACCTATTTTCTGGCTTCAATCGACTACAGGTAATTGAAATTGAGGAAAGCAAAGCATATGACACTGGCATTTCTGTAGGTCAAAATGATTGAATATTAACAATGACATACTATCCAAGCTAATAGAATACATGGGGAAGGAACTTGTATTAGATATGTGGTCATATTTAAATGTTCATGCATTCTAAAATGATCTATCAAATACCTTTACCTCCCACACAACCCCTACACTCCTATTCTCCCCATTTTGGTTATATGCATTAAAAACTCTGTTATTAAAACATCTGATGTCAAGGTTGCAGTGAACCAAGATTGTGCCACTGCACTGCAGCCTGAGCAACAGAGTGAGACTCCGTCTCAAAAATTAAAAATAAAAAATCTGATGTCACCCAAAACATTGATACAATGAAGCCTCATGAATGCAATGGGAATGTATCTACTTCTATTTACCACATTCATTCTACCTCTGAATCTCGAATTGTGTTTCTCCCATTACCTAGAATGCTTCTCTCTGCACTATCCCACACCCTAACCAAACAACAATAACAATACCCTTCTCCAAACCCACCTCTTCCTTGTAGCCTCTTCTGATGACACCAGGTTTGTCATAGCTTTCCAGCATTTCTCCAGCATTAAAGGCCAGTTCATCACAATCTAGGATTTAATGATGGCGTGGTGTACCTTATGAAAGGATTCCATTTCTTGGAGATTATCTTTGTTTCACCAGATAGGTGAGCATTCCTTGAAATTAGAGTTTGTAACATTTATTTTCTCTGTTTTACTCACATCCCTAGCACCCACATGAGCCTGAAGATTTCAATTCGTGGGTTTTAAAGACCTTTGAATCTGTATATTTTCTGTTTACTTACCTTAACTGTCCCTTCAAAGTTATACATACATAAATTAATTAAATCATTCATAAGTACTCAAAAACCCAAGGAACAAAATTAAGGATCTGTCAAGATATTCTTGGAAGGTATGAAAAAGCTGAAGGGAGAGGAAAAGCTGTTAACACCCAGAGAGCAGAAGCTATAAATTTGGCTTCCTGATTCCCCCTCTCGTAGAACTCCACTTTCCTTAACAACACTTTTCATTGCTTCTGTGTCACATTTAATTGGTTTCTGTTCCACCCCTGCTAATTTATAAGCTCCATGAGGACAGGAACCATGTCTGCTTTGCTCATCATCATATTTCTGGTGCCTGGCTCATAATGTATGCTCAATAAATATTTATTGAAATAATTATTAAAGGCAGTAGCAATGAATATCACTTGATGAAAGGAAAACAGGTAGGCTTTCAGCTCCAGGGACTTCTAACTACCAAACCCTGTCCCTGGCCAATGCTCCAACATGGGCTTCTTTTTTCCTGTCATATTTTCTCATCTGGGAAGATCCCTAATGGGTAAACACCCTGAATCCTTACTCCCTGCCATGAAAATGCATCTCTCACTCTTCTGGGCAAATTTTTAGAGTAGAGGATTTGTCCTCACTCCAGAGGCTCACTGTCCTATGGCTGAGTCTGCTACCTGGACGCACAACATCCATTCATAAGTCCATCATCTTCAAAAAAATAAGTACATGTACCAGAAGTGACACCTCCAAATTGACACCACAAACTTTAAATGCCCCTAAGGAACACTTTCTCATATTCTGCCCTGAAGATCGCCCTCTGGACACACCTTCCCTAAACTGACACTCACGCTTGACCTAAATGTTGGAAGTGGTTTCTTGCATTTACTACTCAATACAGGATTACCGTACGTATAAGCTCATTCTCTCCCTTTTTTTCCCTCTAGTTTTCCTCCACCTATCCACCTATCTCTCCCTTACGTTATTCTGGAACTCGGGCTTATGGTGTGTGTGAGTGTGTGTGTGTATGTGTGTAAAGTGAATTATGGAGTGTGGAAGAGTTTGTGGCATGGCAGAATGGAGAAGAGGCAGTATCAAAGGGAAAGAAGATAAAATCATTCCAACGACATTTTATTCCGCACTTACAAGTTATGTATTGCTGCATAACAAATCACCCAACACTTAGAGGTTTAAAACAATACCAACCATTTATTTTGCTCACAAATAGGAAATCTTGGCAGGGCTTGGCAGGGTCATTTGTCTCTAACGCACATGGCATCAGCTAGGGCAGCTCAACTAGGGGCTCCACTTCCAAGATGGCTCATTCACACATGACAAGTTAGTGCTGGCTGCCAGCTGGGAGCTCAGCTATGGCTAAGGGTGAGGGAAGCAGGGCTGTTGGACTCCTCACAGCATGGTGGCTGAACTCCAAGAGCAAATATCCCAAACCTAATGAATTATGTTTGGGTATTATTAAATAATTTAGCTGAGAAGCCCAAGTATTTCCAGATCCTTTTTCTGTTCTTCATTTATAAACAGCTTATTTCCAAAAGGATTTGAGGCAGAAGCTCTCTATTTAAGGTAGACACCATAACCTTTAAACATAATTCTTACACTACGGCCGGGCACGGTGGCTCACGCCTGTAATCCCAGCACTTTGGGAGGCCAAGGCGGGCGGATCGCAAGGTCAGGAGATCGAGACCATCCTGGCCAACATGGTGAAACCTCGTCTCTACTAAAATACAAAAAATTAGCCGTACATGGTGGTGCCCGCCTGTACTCCCAGCTACTTGGGAGACTGAGGCAGGGGAATCGCTTGAACCCGGGAGGTGGAGATTAAGCTGAGATCGTGCCATTGCTCTCCAGTCTGGCGACAGAGTCAGACTCCGTCTCAGAAAAAAAAAAAAAATTCTTACACTCTGGATTTCAAGAGATGGTCTACATTTTTGAGAAACAAAAAAGGTATGCGCATGGTATAGGGAGGCATCCCATTTGCATGTTGCATGTGAGCAAAAATATACATAGCTGTGTGTTTTTACACACGTGTGCAACCTGTGTGTGTGTGGGCATGTGTGTACATAAGTGTGTCTACCTGTGTTGGTGACACTGTGTGCATGTGTTAGCATGTGTATTTGTGTGTCTGTATGGTGTGTAGCTTCCATAAGGATATCACTCTTTTATTGTTAGTTTTGGTTTTTGGGGGAGTTTTATTTTTGTTTTTGAGATGGGGTCTTGCTCTGTAGCCAGGCTGGAGTGCAGTGGTGCGATCTCGGCTCACTGCAACCTCCGCCTCCCGGGTTCACGCTGTTCTCCTGCCTCAGCCTCCTGAGTAGCTGGGACTACAGGTGCGCACTATCACGCCCAGCTAATTTTTGTATTTTTAGTAGAGACGGGGTTTCACCATGTTGGCCAAGATGGTCTCAATCTCTTGACCTCGTGATCTGCCTGCCTCAGCCTCCCAAAGTACTGGCATTACAGGTGTGAGCCACTGTGCCTGGCCTTATTGTTAGTTTTTCAATGATTTGGAGAGTTGCTGCAAGACTGACTAAATAACATGATACTTTTTAAAAGAAAATTTGGTACTATATGCAAATATAACAAACTGTAAATGTAATTATATTTTTAGCTACATGTATGTTGGCACAAGCCATAGCACTTTCTCCAAGTGGCCTCTTCATTTACAAAACTGAATAAGGAGGCTTACCTAAGCCAATATCTTTCAAATGGTATAGTTTGAAAAATTCTATAGATTTTTCTGATAAAATGTGAGACGTGCTGTAAAGTAATCTACTGAATTTTCCCTGACAATTATGATTCATGCCTTCATACTTATACTTAGGACTACCTGGGAAGAATTCTTCTGAATGAATCATTTTTTCCTGGCTCAAATGAACCAGTAAAAAATAATGCAGCATATTTTTAACTTAAAAAAATACAGGTTTCCAAAGAATGGATTGCAAGACCATTCTAACCTTGATGTCTAATAATGCCAAACTTTATTTCTGTGGTGCATGACACATTTTCAGAGTTATCTTTTGCTTATTATTGTTATTTACACACAGTAAAATACACCTTTGGGGGGGCCTACAGTTCCATGAGTTTGACAAATGCATAGGGCTGCATAACTGCTACCATAATCAGGATATAGAAGAACTCACTCATCCCAAAACAATACCTCATCCTTCCTCTTTGTAGTCAATCTTTCCCCCTTCTTTAGCCCATGGTAACCACTTACCTGTTCTGTGTTCCTATCGTTTTGTCTTTTCCAGAATGTCATAGAAATAAAATTACACCGTAAGTAACTGTATTAGTCCGTTTTCATGCTGCTGATACATACCCAAGAATGGGCAATTTATAAAAGAAAGAGGTTTAATTGGACTTACAGTTCCACATGGCAGGGGAGGCCTCACAGACATGGCAGAAGGCAAGGAGGAACAAGTCACATCTATGTAGATGGTAGCAGGCAAAAAGAGAGAGCTTGTGCAGAGAAACTCCCATTTTTAAAAACCATCAGATCTTGTGAGATCCATTCACTCTCATGAGAACAGCATGGGAAAGACCTGCCCCTATGATTCAGTCATCTCCCACCAGGTCCTCCCACAACACATGGGAATTATGAGACCTACAAATTGAGATTTGGGTGCGGACACAGAGCCAAACTGTATCATTCCACACTTGGCCCCTCCCAAATCTCATATCTTCACATTTCAAAACCAATCATGCCTTCCCAACAGTCCCCCAAAGTCTCAACTCATTTCAGCATTAATTCAAAAGTCCACAGTCCAAAGTCTCATCCGAGACAAGGCAAGTAAGTCCCTTCTGCCTATAAGCCTGTAAAATCAAAAGCAAGTTAGTTACTTCCTAGGTACAATGGGGGTACAGGCATTGGGTAAATACACCCATTCCAAATGGGAGAAATTGGCCAAAACGAAGGGGCTGCAAGCCCCATGCAAGTCGGAAGTCCAGTGGGGCAGTCAAATCTTAAAGCTCCAAAATGATCTCCTTTGACTCCATGTCTCACATCCAGGTCATGCTGATGCCAACAGATAGGTCCCTGTAGTCTTGGGCAGCTCTGCCCCTGTGGCTTTGCAGGGTGCAATCTCCCTCCTGGCTGCTTTCATGGGCTGGTGTTGAGTGTCTGAAGCTTTTACAGGCACACGGTGCAAGCTGTCAGTGTATCTATCATCCTGGGGTCTGAAGGACGGTGACCCTGTTCTCAGCTCCACTAGGCAGCGCCCCAGTAGGGACTTTGTGTGGGGGCTCTGACCCCACATTTCCTTCTGCACTGCCCTAGCAGAGGTTCTCCATGAGCTCCCAAACTGCAGCAAACTTCTGCCTGGACATTAAGGTGTTTCCATACATATTATGAAATCTAGGTGGAGGTTCCCAAACCTCAATTCTTGACTTCTGAGCACCCACAGGCACAATACCATGTGGAAGCTGCCAAGGCTTGGGGCTTCCACCCTCTGAAGCCACAGCCGAAGCTGTACTTTGGCCCCTTTTAGTCACGGCTCCAGCGGGAGTGACTGGGACACGGGGCACCAAGTCCCTAGACTGCATACAGCATGGGGACACTGGGCCTGGCCCAGGAAACCATATTTTTCTTCTAGGCCTCCAGGCTGTGATGGGAGGGGCTGTTGTGAAGACCTCTGACATGCCCTGGAGACATTTTCCCTGTTGTCTTGGGGATTAACATTTGGCTCCTTATTACTTACGCAAATTTCTGCAGCTGGCTTGAATTTCTCTTCATAAAATGGGATTTTCTTTTCTATGGCATTGTCAGGCTGCAAATTTTCCAAACTTTTATGCTCTGCTTCCCTTATAAAACTGAATGCTTTTAACAGCACTCAGGTCACCTCTTGAATGCTTTCCTGCTTAGAAATTTATTCCACCAGATACCCTAAATCATCTCTCTCAAGTCCAAAGTTCCACAAATCTGTAGGACAGGGGCAAAATGCCACCACTCTCTTTGCTAAAACATAACAAGAGTCACCTTTGCTCCAGTTCCCAACAAGATCCTCATCTCCATCTGAGACCACCACAGCCTGCACCTTATTGTCCATATTGCTATCAGGCTTTTTGTCAAAGCCATTCAACAAGACTCTAAGAAGTTCCAAACTTTCCCACATTTTCCTGTCTTCTTCTGAGCCTTCCAAACTGTTCCAACCTCTGCCTGTTACACAGTTCCAAAGTTGTTTCCACATTTTCAGGTATCTTTTCAGTAGCACCCCACTCTGCTGGTACGAATTTATTGTGCTAGTCCTTTTTCACACTGCTGATAAAGACATACTCAAGAGTGGGCAATTTACAAAAGAAAGAGGTTTAATTGGACTTACAGTTCCACATGGCTGGGGAGGCCTCACAAACATGGTGGAGGGCAAGGAGGAACAAGTCACAAATTACGTGGATGGCAGCAGGCAAAAAAAAGAGAGCTTGTGCAGAAAAGCTCCCGTTTTTAAAAACCACCAGATCTCGTGAGACCCATTCACTGTCAGGAGAACAGCACAGGAAAGACCCACCCCCATGATTCAATCATCTCCCGCTGGGTCCCTCCCACAACACGTAGTAATTATTGGAGCTACAAATTGATATTTGGCTGGTGACACAGAGCCAAACCACATCAGTAACGTTTTGAGTCTGGTTTCCTTCACTTAGAAAAATGCATTTTCAATTCACACATGTTGTTGCAGGTATCTATAGTTAGCTCATTTTTATTGCTGAATAGCATTTCATTTTATGGACATGCCACAGTCAATAGAAGGATATTTGGGTTGTTTCTAGCTTGGTGCTATTGTGAATAAAGCTGCTATAAATATCCATGTACAGGTTTTGTGTGGGAACATACTTTTTCATTTCTCTAGGGTAAATAGCAGATACTTAGGAGTGAGATTACTGAGTCATGTGGTATGTATACTTTTAATTTTATAAGAAAATGCCAAACTGTTCTCTAGAGTGACTATATCATTCTGCATGCCTGTCAGTAATGTATGTCAGTTGCTCCATATCTATGGCAGTACTTTGTATTGTATTCTTTATTTTAGTCATTTTAATAGGTACGTAATGGTATCTTATTGTGGTTTTAACTTGCATTTCCCTAATGACTAATGATGATAATCATATATTTGTATGTTTATTTTTCATCCACATAGTTTCTTTAGTGAGATATCTATTCAAACATTTTGCCCATTTCTGATGAGCTGTATGTTTTCTTGCTGAATTTGCAAATTCAATGCATATTCTGGATATGTATTTTGTCATATATCTAATTTGCAAACATTTTCTTCTTTCTGTAGCTTGTCTTTTCACACTCTTAACAGTGTCTTAGAAAAAAAAAGGTTTTCATTTTCACAAGGCCTGACTCATAAAGTTTTTATTTTATTTTTTAAAAATTTTTTTAATTTTTAATTTTTTTATTTCAATAGGTTTTTGGGGAACAGGTGGTGTTTGGTTACATGAATAAGTTCTTTAGTGGTGATTTCTGAGTTTGGTACATCCATCACCCAAGCAGTGTACACTGTACCCAATGTGTGGTCTTTTATTCCTCACTCCCCCTTCCCTTTCCCCCAAGTCCCCAAAGTCCAATGTATTATTTTTATGTCTTTGTGTCTTCAGTAGCTTAGCTCCCCATATAAGTGAGAACATACAATGTTTGGCTTTCCATTCCTGAGCTACTTCACTTAGAATAATAGTCTCCAATTCCATCCATGTTGCTGTGAATGCCATTATTTGATCCCTTTTTATGGCTGAGTAGTATTCCATGGTATATATATGCCGCATTTTCTTTATCCACTCATTGATGAGCATTTGGGCTGGTTTCATATTTTTGCGATTGCAAATTGTGCTGCTATAAACATGTGTGTGCAAGTATCTTTTTTGTATAATGACTTCTTTTCCTTTGGGTAGATACCTAGTAGTGGAATTGCTGGATCAAACGGTAGACCTACTTTAAATTCTTTAAGGAATCTCCACACTATTTTCCATAGTAGTTGTACTCGTTTACATTCCCACCAACAGTGTAAAAGTGTTCCCTTTTCACCAAATCCACCCAACATCTATTATTTTTTGATTTGTTGATTATGGCCATTCTTGCAGGAGTTAGGTGGTATTGCATTGTGGTTTTGATTTGGATTTCCCTGATACTTAGTGATGTTGAGCATTTTTCCATATGCTTGTTGGCCGTTTGTATATCTTCTTTTGAGATGTCAATTCATGTCCTTGGCTCAGTTTTTGATAGGATTGTTTTTTTCTTGCTGATTTCTTTCAATTCTTTGTAGATTCAGAATATTAGTCCTTTTTCAGATGTGTAGATTGTGAAGATTTTCTCCCACTCTATGGGTTGTCTGCTTACTCTGATGGTTATTTCTTTTGCTGTACAGAAGCTTTTTAGTTTAATTAAGTTCCATCTATTTATATTTGTTTTTGTTGCATTTGCTTTTGGGTTCTTGATCATGAAGTCTTTGCCTAAGCCAATATCTAGAAGGGTTTTTCCAACGTTATCTTCTAAAATGTTTATGGATTCAGGCCTTATATTCAAGTCTTTGATCCATCTTGAGTTGATTTTTGTATACAGCAAGAGATGACAATCCAGTTTCATTCTTCTACATGTGGCTTGCCAATTATCCCCCCACCATTTGTCAAATAGGGTGTCCTTTCCACACTTTATGTTTTTGTTTGCTTTGTCGAAGATCAGTTGGCTGTAAGTATTTGGGTTTATTTCTGGGTTCTCCATTCTGTTCTATTGGTCTATGTGTCTATTTTTATACCAGTACCATGCTGTTTTGGCGACTATGGCCTTATACCATAGTTTGAAGTTAAGTAATACGATGTCTCCAGATTTGTTCTTTTTGCTTAGTATTGCTTTGGCAATGCAGGCTCTTTTTTGGTTCCATACGAATTTTAGGATTTTTTTTTTTTTTTAGTTCTGTGAAGAATAATGGTAGTATTTTGATGGGAATTGCATTGAATTTGTAGATTGCTTTTGGCAATATGGTCATTTTCACAATGTTGATTCTACCCATCCATGAGCATGGGATGTGTTTCCATTTGTTTGTGTCATCTATGATTTCTTTCAACAGTGTTTTGTAGTTTTCTTTGTAGAGGTCTTTCATGTCCTTGGTTAGGTATATTCCTAAGTATTTTATCTTATTTTATTTTTTGCAGCTATTGTAAAAGTGGTTGAGTTCTTGATTTGATTATCAGCTTGGTCACTGTTGGTGTATAGAAGAGCTACAGATTTGTGTACATTAATTTTGTATTCAGAAACTTTGCTAAATTCATTTACCAGTTCTAGGAGATTTTTGGATGAGTCTTTAGGGTTTTTTAGGTATGCAATCATACAGTCAGCAGACAGCAACAGTTTGACTTCCTCTTTACAGATTTGGATGTCCTTTCTTTCTTTCTCTTCTCTGATTGCTCTGGCTAGGAATTCTAGTACTATGTTGAATAGGCATGGTGAAAGTGGGCATCCTTGTCTTGTTCCAATTCTCAGGGGAAATGCTTTTAACTTTTCCCCATTCAGTATAAGGTTGGCTGTGGATTTGTCATAGATGGCTTTTATTACCTTAAGGCATGTCCCTTCTATGCCGATTTTGCTGAGGGTCTTAACCATAAAGGGATACTGGATTTTGTCAAATGCTTTTTCTGCATCTATTGAGATGATCATGTGATTTTTGTTTTTAATTCTGTTTATGTGGTGTATCACATTTATTGACTTACATATGTTAAACCATCCCTGAATTGCTGGTATAAAACCCACTTCATTATGGTGGATTATCTTTTTCATATGCTGTTGGATTTTGTTAACTAGTATTTTGGTGAAGATTTTTGCATTTATGTTCATCAGGGATATTGGTCTGTAGTTTTCTTTTTTTGTTATGTTCTTTCCTGGTTTTGGTGTTAGGGTGATGCTGGCTTCATAGAATGATTTAGGGAGGATTCCCTCTTTCTCTATCTTTGGAATAGTGTCAATAGGATTGGTGCCAATTCTTCTTTGAATGTCTGATAGAATTCAGCTATAAATCCATCTGGTCCTGAACTTTTTTTGGTTGGCAATTTTTTTTATTACCATTTCAATCTCACTGCTTGTTATTGGTCTGTTCAGAGACTCTTTGTCTTCCTGGGTTAATCTAAGAGGGTTGTATATTTCCAGAAATTTATCCATCTCTTCTAAATTTCCTAGTTTATGCATGTAAAGGTGTTCATAGTAGCTTTGAATAATCTTTTGTATTTCTGTGGTATCAGTTGTAATATCTCCCCTTTCATTTCTAATTGAGCTTATTTGGATCTTCTCTCTTCTTTTCTTGGTTAATCTTGCTAATGGTCTATCAATTTTATTTATCTTTTCAAAGAACCAAGTTTCGTTTCATTCATCTTTTGTATGTTTTTGTTTCAATTTTATTTAATTCTGCTCTGATCTTCGTTATTTCTTTTCTTCTGCTGGGTTTAGCTTTGGATTGTCCTTGTTTCTCCAGTTGTGTAAGGTGTGACCTTAGATTGCCTATTTGTGATCTTTTAGACTTTTGATGTAGGCATTTAATGCTATGAACTTTCCTCTTAGCACCACTTTTCCTGTATCCCAGAGGTTCTGATAGGTTGTGTCACTATTATCGTTCAGTTCAAAGAATTTTTTAATTTATATCTGGATGTCATTGTTGACCCAATGATTATTCAGGAGCAGGTTATTTAATTTCCATGTATTTGCATGTTTTTGAGAGTTTCTTTTGGAGTTAATTTCCAATTTTATTTCACTGTGGTCTGAGAGAGTACTTGATGTAATTTTGATTTTCTTAAATTCACTGAGACTTGTTTTGTGACCTATCATATGATCTATCTTAGAGAATGTTCCATGTGCTGATGAATAGAATGTATATTCTGCAGTTGTTGGGTAGAATGATCTGTAAATATCTGTTAAGTCCATTTGTATAGTTTAAGTCCATTGTTTCTTTGTTGACTTTCTGTCTTGATGACCTGTCTAGTGCTGTCAGTGGAGTATTAAAGTCCCCCACTGTTATTGTGTTGCCATCTATCTCCTTTCTTAGGTCTATCAGTAATTGTTTTATAAATTTGGGAGCTCCAGTATTAGGTGCATATGTATTTAGAATTGTGATATTTTCCTGTTTGACTAGTCCTTTTATTATTACATAATGTCCTTCTTTGTCTTTTTTAACTGCTGTTGCTTTAAAGTTTGTTTTGACTAGTTTAAGAATAGTTACTCCTGCTTGAGTTTGGTGTCCATTTGCATGGAATATCTTTTTCCACCCCTTTACCTTAAGTTTATGTGAGTCCTTATGTGTTAGGTGAGCCTCCTGACCACAGCAGAAACTTGGTTGGTGAATTCTTATCCATTCTGCCATTCCGTGTATCTTTTAAGTGGAGCATTTAAGCCATTTACACTCAATGTTAGTGTTGAGATGTGAGGTATTATACTATTGTATTCATCATGCTACTTGTTGTCTGAATATTTTGTGTTTTTTTTTTCATTGTATTATTGTTATATAGGCTCTGTGAAATGTATTCTTTAAGGAGGTTCTATTTTGGTGTATTTTGAGGATTTGTTTCAAGATTTAGAGCTCCTTTTAGCAGTTCTTGTAGGTCTGGCTTGGTAGTGGCAAATTCTCTCAGCATTTGTTTGTCTGGAAAAGACTGTATCTTTCCTTCATTTATGAAGCTTAGTTTCTCTGGATACAAAATTCTTGGCTGATTATTGTTTTGTTTAAGGAGGCTAAAAATAGGACACCAATCCCTTCCAGCTTGTAGGGTTTCTGCTGAGACACCTGCTGTTAATCTGATAGCTTTTCCTTTACAGGTTACCTGATGCTTTTTCCTCACAACTCTTGATTCTTTATCTTGACTTTAGATAACTTGATGACTATGTGCCTAGGCAATGATCTTTTTGTGATGAATTTCTCAAGTGTTCTTTGAGCTTCTTGTATTTGGATGTCTAGATCTCTAGCAAGGCTGAGGAAGTTTTCCTCAATTATTCTCTCAAATTTGTTTTCCAAACTTTTAGATTTCTGTTCTTGCTCGGGAACACCAATTATTCTTAGGTTTGGATGTTTAACATAATCCCAGACTTATTGGAAACTTCGTTCGTTTTTTAAAATTCTTTTTTATTTGTCTTTGATGGATTGGGTTAATTTGAAAGCCTTGTCCTTCCTATTATGACTAACCCCTAGGGCTCAAAGATCAGGGAAGACTGGGAAATCTGAGATGTAGGCTGCAGACAGTTATGGTTGGTAACTTAACCTTTGGTCACATACACACCATCAGGTCAGTACTTTTCCTTTTGGAAATCACTTGTTACCTAGGTAACCAATCAACTAACTCTCTCTAATCTGGATGCTAGATCCCTAAATATATCATCACTTCTTATTTATATTCCTTTACAGAATAAGTGGAGCTAAAACTCTTCCTTATTACAAGTCCAGCACTCCTGTGTTAGATATGTAATATAACAGTGATTGACGCCCATCACAGAGAAGTTAGTGCCTAGTTGACCGATGGTATGGAGACTTTCCTGGAAATTCCTAAATGAGGGTTTGAAGCACAGAAGTGAAGGCAATTTGGGAAAATTGTTCTTCCAGGTAGTAAAATTTGTGTAAATTAAACTGTGTATTTACAAAGTGACCTTTGATGAAGTTGATAAGTATCCACAAAGACTCAAAGAGGCATCTGTTGGAGGAGAAAAAGAAATTTCTTTCAGCAAGAGGTAGAGCAGACCTGTGGCATTTGCATACTTCGTAGTCCTCACCACACTCTCACTCTTACCATCTCCATGATCAACAAATCACCCCCACTTCCTCTCCTCTCTCCCTCATGGCTTTGGGTGTTCTTTCATAAATTTTCCTCCTGTCATTTGTATTGTTAACCTGATTTAAGGAAGATAAATTCATAAATTCCACAGGCACTACTGTGGAATGGGGTGTCTCTGTAGTTGTTTTTTCCCAGAGATAACCTACTATACAGGCTCTGAACAATGTAGTCTGTTGGGAGTCAGTTTTTAGATAGAAGAAATTCTAGACTGTTACTATAACTTTATAGAGGATAGCAGCCTTGGACAGAGCTCGATTAATTTTTTAAATAAGTCTTAATTGCATAGTTACTATTGCTGAGGACAATTTGAAATTGTACCAATATTCCCATATCACGTTGTATGCAAAAACAAAGTATAAAAATAACATTAAAAAAAGAAAGCCTTGTCTTCGAGATCTGAAGTTCTTTCTTCTGCTTGTTCAATGCTATTGCTGAGACTTTCCAGTGCATTTTGCATTTCTCTGAATGTGTCCTTGACTTCTAGAAGTTGTGATTGTTTTTTATTTATGCTATCTATTTCACTAAAGAATTTTCCTTTCATATCCTGTATCATGCTTTTTATTTCTATCAGTTGGACTTCACCCTTCTCTGGTGCCTCTTTGATTAGCTTAATAATCAACTTTCCAAATCATTTTTCTGGCAATTCAGAGATTCCGTTTTGGTTTGTATCCAATCCTGGTGAGCTGATATGATCTTTGGGGGTGTTGAAGAACCTTGTTTTATCATATTACCAGGATTGTTTTTCTGGTTCCTTCTCATTTGGGTAAACTAGGTCAGAAGGAGATCTGGGATTCAAGGGCTGCTGTTGAGATTCTTTTGTCCCACAGGGTGCTTCCTTGATGTGGTGTTCACCCCCTTCCCCTGAGAGCTAAACTGTAGTGATTGTTTTTGCTCTTCTGGGTCTAGCCACCCCGTGGCACTACTGGGCTCCAGGCTGGTACTGGGAAGTGTCTACAAAGAATCCTGTGATGTAATCCATCTTCAGGTTACTCAGCTGCGGATACCAGCACCTGCTCTGGTGGAGGTAGCAGGGGAGTGAAGTGGACTCTGAGGGTCCTTGGTTATGTTTTTGTTTAGTGCGCTGGTTTTGTGTTGCTTGGCCTCCAGCCAGGAGGTGGTATTTTCAAGAGTGCATCAGCTGCAGTCCTATAGGGAGGATGCAAACTTGTCCTAGGGACACCTTGTTAAGTATTTAAGTTTCTCAAGTGGTGGGGAGGGCCATAGCGCTCCCTGGTAGCTACCAGGGCAGGTAGAGAAAGACTACCAGGTTGGGGCACAGATAGGCCTGTCTGAGCCCAGCCTCTCCTTGTGCGGGGCTTGCTGTGGCTGCTGTGGGAGTAGGGGTGTGGTTCTCAGTTCAATAGAGTTATAGTCCCAGGGGGATTATGGCTGCCTCTGCTGAGTCATGCAGGTTGTCAGGGAAGTGGGGGAAGGCTGGCAGTCACAGGCAGTTGGTGACCCAGGCTAAGAACTTGCCGCAGACCACAAGCCTCCCTATTGAGAATGCAACCAGACTCACAGTTTTTTGGCATCTCAGAGAGCCTGCAGCTGTGATCCATTTCCTTCAAAGGATCTGTGAATTCTCTCAGCTTTCCTGGTATATTCCTGTGGTCACATTTGGAGTAAAAGTTCACAATGTGAGTCTCCACACACTGCTGTGTCCATCCAAGTGGGAGCTGCAAGCTAGTCCTGCCTCCTATCTGCCATCTTAATCCTCATTCAAATTTTTATTTTATGAATCATGCTTTTGTTGTGCATTTAAAAACTTGTTGTCTAACCCAAGGTCACAAAAGATTTTCTGTATTTTATTTAAAAGTTTTATATTGAATCTATGATCGATTTTTAGTCCATTTTGTATCAAATGTGAGATACAGAATGTGGTTCATTTTTATGCCTATGATGTCCATTTGTTCTAATGTCATTTGCTGGTAATACTGTTCTTTCTCCATTTAATGCTTTTGTATCAATTGGCCATATTTGAGTGGGTCTATTTCTGAATTCTATACTCTGTCCCATTGATCTTGTGTCTGTCTTTTCACCAATACCGCACTGACTTGATTACTGTAGCTTTAGAGTAAGTCATGAAATCAGGTAGTGTGAAACCCTCAACTTTGTTTTCCTTCTTCAAAATTATTTTGTCTATTCTTGTTGCTTTATCTTTCAATACAATCAGCATTAGATATCTACAAAAAATTCTGGCTAGAAATTTGATTGTGTTTGTGTTAAATCTATAGGTCAGTTCAGGGAGAATTGACATCTTACAATGTTGGGTCTTCTGACACATGACCATTGTATATTTTTTCACTAATTTAGGACTTATTTGAGTTTTTCATCATTGTTTTGTAGTTTTAAGCATCCAGATACTGCACATTTGTAGATTTATAACTATTTCATTTTTTAAGTTTTATTGTTTTTAATTGACACATAATTATACATATTTATGGGATACAGTGTGATTTTTGATACATATATACATTGTATAATGATCAAACAAGGATGATTAGTATATCCATCACCTCAAACACTTGTCATTTCTTTGTAGTGAGGACATTCAAAATCCTGTCTTATAGCTATTTTGAAGTATACAACACATTGTTGTTGACTATAGTCACCCTAATGTGCAATGGAATATCTAACAATCCCACTACTGAGTATATATCCAAAGGAAATGAAATCAGTATGATGAAGACGTATTTGCATCCCCATGTTTATTGCAGCATTATTCACAATGGCCAAGGTATAGAATCAACTTAAGTATTCATCAACAGACGAATGGTTAAATAAAACATAGTATATATACGCAATGGAATACTATACAGCCCTAAAAAGAACAAAATTCTGTCATTGGCAACAACATGGATGAACCTAGAGGACATTATATTATGTGAAATAAGCATAGCACAGAAGGACAAATACCATAAGATTTTGCTCATGTGGAATCTAAAAAAGTTGATCTCATAGAAGTAGAGAGTAGAGAGCCAGGCAGAGTGGCTCACACCTGTAATCCCAGGACTTTGGGAGGCCAAGATGGGTGGATCACCTGAGGTCAGGAGTTTGAGACCAGCCTGAACAACATGGTGAAACCCTGTCTCTAATAAAATACAAAATTAGGCAGGCATGGTGGCACGCGCCTGTAATCCCAGCTGCTTGGGAGGCTGAGGCAGGAGAATCACTTGAACCCAGGAGATGGAGGTTGCAATGAGCTGAGATAGCCAGGCTGCACTCCAGCCTGGGCAACAAGAGCGAAACTCTGTCTCAAAAAAAAAAAGGAAGTAGAGAGTAGAATAGTGGTTACCAGAAACCAGGGAGAGTAAGATGGGAGGGGATGGGGAGAGGCTGGTCAATGGGTACAAAGATACAGTGTTTCATTTTTATTATAACTATTTTAAATGGTATGCTGAAAAATTGTGGGTTTCAATAGTTCATTTCTTATATATAAAAAGATAATGTATTTTTGTATATTATCTTTATATCCTAGAACCTTGTAAAACTCATTAATTACTTCAAGGAGCTTTAACTTTTATAATGTGTTTTAATTGTTTTTTGATAATCTTTCAAGGCATTATTTTATACATTCAACTTTCTTTTAGATTTACCCATATATTTGCCATTTTCTTTGCTCTTATTTCCTTTTCACGTCTCATATTTTCCATCTCACTTTTATTCTTCTTGAAGTATATCCTTCATGCTTTATCGTTTGTACTTTTTCCTGATGAAAAACTTTCTCAATTTCTTAATATGAGAATGTATTCATTCTGCTATCATTCTTCAAAGACATTTTCTCTTGGTGTATAATTCTAGACTGTAGTTACTTTCTTTCAATACATTGAAAAAGATCAATTCACTTCCATCTGCCTTCCATTGCTGCTATTGAGGGGTCAACTATCAGTATAAATGCCACTCTTTTGAATGTCATCTGTCTTATTTTCTGGGCCTACATTTTTGTTTTCCTTTTGTCTTTGCTGTTCTTCATTTTCACTGTTAGGGGTAGGTAGAAATATTTTTAAATATCTCACTTGAAATTAAGGGGCTTCTGGAATTGTGGGTTAATGTATTTCATCAGCTGTAGAAAACTTTTACTATATTTTCATTCTCTCTCTGTTGTACTTTAGGATTCTACACGAATGATTGTTAGATGTTTTCACTCTATCACCCCATGTCTCTTAATCTCTTGTTTTATTTTCCATCCTTTATTTTCTCTGTGTTGAATTCTGGATAATTTTTTCAGACTTATTTTCAAATTCACCAGTTATCTTTTTATCCATGAGTAATCTGCTAATAATTTTATACATTAATTATCATATATCCATATATATATTCATTTCTAGAAGTTATAACTTTTCCAAATCTGTTGGAAATCTGGTTCTTTTCCAAATCTGTTGTCACTTTATAAGGTTTCCTGTTTGCACACATACTTTGTCTTTTATTTATGTAAATATTGAAAGCATAGTTGTTTTACAGCACTTGACTGATAATTCCAGTATCTGGAAACTTCGTGAATTTTGTTTTGTTGTCTATTATTTCTGTTTGTCCTCATGCACTGTGCTTTCTTTTTGTGTGAATAGCACTGTTTGATGCTAAAATATTTTTGAAAAATTATTTGTAGGAAAAAATTTGAGTTCTGGTATGAAAGGTACTTCTTCAAAAGAAAATGCACATTTGCTAAAGCCAAATATCTGAAGACACTATCTGTTGAAAATCACTCAGACTAAATTCAATGCTTGAGGGGTTTGGGCTTGTTTTGGCATTTCAAAAGATGTCAATTTCAGCTAACAGTACATTCAAAGCCCAATTTACTTCTGCTTCACCCTGACTGAATGGTAGAGCCCTTTGGAATTTCAGCTTAAAATGGAGAAGGTCTCCTCTTAGACTCCCCACCTTGGGCAGGCAATGTCACCTTGGCTGTTAAAGTTCCAATTTCTCCAGATTGGCAAAGACCTTCAATGGCCTCTGGGCTCCCCGTACCTCTCTGGGTTCCTGCTTTCCCTTCAAGTTTGCCCTAGAAATTCTTCACTCTCTTTCAGCTTTTCAATGTTTTTTAAAAACATTTTATTTTTTGCATTTTATCCATAATATATAGGGTTTTCTCCCTGCAAAAAGATTGGTCCAAATAACCTAATTGAACATTACTAGAAACAAATTAATGGATAATATTTAGAGAAAAGCCCCATTACAGATTGGAATTGTATAGGTCCTGATGTGACAAGGCTACAATGCATTATTTTTATTTATTTTCAGTTTATTTTTGTGAGGAGGGGGTGCCCATTCCAGTTTCTGCAAACAACAACCTTATTTTAGGGGAAAAATGAAACATTCAATAGCAGTCTTTGTCTTTTGGCATCAGCAATGAAAAGATTTTCTTCCCCATCTATTAGTGGGGGAAGGGTCAAAAACATTTTTTACTCTATCAGTTTCTCTTTTCAGACATATTTATATAATTTTACAATTTCCTTTATGTTACAAAATATTTGTTAGCAATTCTCAAATTTACCTTTCCTATTTTGTGCTTACATGTCTTTGTTATTCCTCTTTCCTGCTTTTCTCTTATTTGTATGAGGACAAGGGTTAAGGTTTGCGAGTTCCTTTTTATGGTCTTTTTTGTGGGAGGCACAGAGGGATGAAGGGGAACTTTATATTTTTCCTGTCTTACTTGAACTTTTGGTCTGCTAGCCTATATTTTTTAATTCACTTTCTTTGTTTTTCTGGGAAAGCTATCAAGTGCTGATGCAGAAGTTTCTCTGAGTTTTATGGTGATGGGATTGGATTCAGAAAAAAATTTTAAAGGTAAATAAATAAATAAGGGAGGATTATAAGAAGTTTCGAAGAAACTACAAGTCAGACTTTTTGTAACAACTGGATTATCTCATCTATTAATAAATCCAACTTCATCAAGCAATAACTTGCTGCTCTCTCATTGTAATCAATGCTTAAAAAGTGTTCCTAGTCTTGTCATTCGTGAGTCACCACTATTAAAAACTGCACTACCTAGGGGTTTTGTGAAGAAGGGAGACTCCACCCGTATACACCCACACTTAATGAATCAAGAGTTGATACTTGAGAAAATAAAAGATAAGTAACAAGCCAAAATATGACAGAAGAGGCTGATACAAACAAAAAGATATCAAGCAGAAAAAAAATTAATGAGATATAAAATTAATAATTATTTGGGATTATTAAAACATTGGAGGCCATATTGTCACTTCATTACAAGTTATGCATGTCTATAAATTATCTAGGACCTCCAGTTTTCTAGATGAGATATTACACCTTCACTGTGAATTCTCTTTATTTCTCCTAAATTCAGTGATCCTCTGTTCTGATGGAACCTTAGGAGATCCACTCTAATAATATGTTTCATCACAGTCATTCGAAAAGCTAGTAAGAGGTATCATAAGAAAAAATTCCTCATTAAATCAGACTGGGAAATACCAAATTAAACAAAGTCAACCAATTTTCTCTAGTGTACATTTCCTTGAGCCTTCAGCATGCTAATTGGCTTGACAAATCTGTAAGAGAGAAGTTAGTATATAGTAATCCTTTTTTATTGAGCATGTCTTGGAACACGTGCTCTGTGGAACATGCTGCGAGAAATCTAGCTGTAAAGTGTAGAGTGAGAATTTTGAAAAAGAGGGAGAGAAAAATCTATTTCTTCATCCTGTTGGAAGTTACAATACCAGTAAAGCCCTAAGAGTCTTTATCTCATTTTCTAATATTGTGTGTAACACATTCATTATCCTTGGAAATCTAAGATATTGAAAAGTTAAGTAACTTGTCCAAGATCATACATTTGTAAGTGGAAGAACTAGGATTTGAGTTCAGAGGTTTTTGATTCATGCCCTTAACAGTATATCTATCAAAAAATCTTTCCGGTGTTTACACCCATTCCTGAATAAGAACAATTCTTGTCAGAAAATGTACATAAACACATAAATTTCCACAGGTCGCTGACATTCTGATGGTTAAGACAACTGTGTCATCAGGGATGGATTGAATGTTACGAAATGTGTTTGGGTGTTTGTCCTGTATATACACTTCGATTAACTGGCCTAGCACATAGGTACAATTTAGAAGGACCTAATCTTCCACCTTGCTCATCAGGAATGAGAAAAATGCCTATGGCATTCATAAAGTACACCAGTCTACATAGCTTCTTCTATCACTGGGAGGGAGTAGGGTCCAGTTTCACCAGCAGCATCTCCCTTCTGTCTGCTCCTCATGTATTCATTCTCTTTTACATCCCTTCCTGATTCTAATCCAAGTTTCTGTTTTAAAAGTGATTATCAAGGAAAAAAATTGCTGGTGGAATTCTTATGTGGTTCATGTTAGACGTGAGATTTACAGAGAACTTGACAGGTACCAAGTCTCATTCCTTTTAAATGATACACTAAACGTGCCCAGAGATGTTTCAGATTGTCCCAGGAACATACATACCAGGATTCGTTAGGGCATGATGTTTATCTGTGCATCCAAGTTGAAATGGTGAAAGACTTGCATATGATTCCTTCCAAGTCCTCAACAATTTATTTTTAAGGAGACAAGATTTTATATTTAAACCAAATCCAAAAACCCCCACAAGTACAATAATAGAGAATCAGTTAAATAAAATATGACAAAAGATCAAAAAGTCTGTAAAATGTTTATAGGTTGTTAATGATAGGGAGAAACACTCATGATGCAACTTACTCATTCTGCAAATATTTATTTAGCATGTACTATGTATCAGGCTTTCTTTTAAAGACTGGGGACAGACCGAATAGAAATAAGCGGCCCCCTCGTCCATGCCCCTTTTGTCAAAAGAATCACTGGAAGGCCCACTGCCCCAGGGGACGAAGGTCCTCTGAGTCAGAAGCCACTAATCAGATGATCCAGCAGCAGGACCGAGGGTGCCCGGGGCAAGTGCCAGCCCATGCCATCACCCTCACAGAGCCCTGGGTATGCATGACCATTGAGGTCCAGGAGGTTAATTGCCTCCTGGACACTGGCACAGCCTTCTCAGTCATACTCCTCTGTCCTGGACAACTGTCCTCCAGATCTGTCACTATCCAAGGGGTCCTAGGACAGGCAGTCACTAGATAACTTCTCCCAGCCACTAAGTTGTGACTGGGGAACTTTACTCTTTTCACACGCCTTTTTAATTATGCCTGAAAGCCCCACTTCTTTGTTAGGAAGAGACATTCTAGCAAAAGCAGGAGCCATTATACACTAGAATTAGGGAAAAGAAAAGAGTAAATATATATACAGATTCTAAGTATGCTCACCTAGTCCTCCATGCCTACGTAGCAATATGGAGAGAAAGGGAATTCCTAACTTCTGAGGGAACACCTATCAAACATCAGGAAGACATCAGGAGATTATTATTGGCTGTACAGAAACCTAAAGAGGTGGCAGTCTTACACTGCCAGGGGCATTAGAAAGGAAAGGAAAGGGAAATAGAAGGGAACCGCCAAGCGGATATTGAAGCCAAAAGAGCCGCAAGGCAGGACCCTCCATTAGAAATGCTTATAGAAGGACTCCTAGTATGGGGTAATCCTCTCCGGGAAAACAAGCCCCAGTACTCAGCAGAAGAAATAGAATGGGGAAGTTCATGAGGACATAGTTTCCTCCCCTCAGGATGGCTAGCCACCGAAGAAGGAAAAATACTTTTGCCTGCAGCTAACCAATGGAAATTACTTAAAAGCCTTCACCAGACCTTTCACTTAGGCATTGATAGCACCCATCAGATGGCCAAATCATTATTTACTGGACCAGGCCTTTTCAAAACTATCAAGCAGATAGTCAGGGCCCGTGAAGTGTGCCAAAGAAATAATCCCCTGCCTTATCACCAAGCTCCTTCAGGAGAACAAAGAACAGGCCATTACCCAGGAGAAGACTGGCAACTAGATTTTACCCACATGCCCAAATCTCAGGGATTTCAGTATCTACTAGTTTGGGTAGATACTTTCACTGGTTGGGCAGAGGCCTTGCCTTGTAGGACAGAAAAGGCCCAAGAGGTAATAAAGGCACTAGTTCATGAAATAATTCCCAGATTCGGACTTCCCCGAGGCTTACAGAGTGACAATGGCCCCGCTTTCAAGGCTGCAGTAACCCAGGGAGTATCCCAGGCGTTAGGCATACAATATCACTTACACTGTTCCCGGAGGCCACAATCCTCAGGAAAAGTTGAGAAAATGAACGAAACACTCAAACGACATCTAAAAAAGCTAACCCAGGAAACCCACCTCGCATGGTCTGCTCTGTTGCCTATAGCCTTACTAAGAATCTGAAACTCTCCCCAAAAAGCAGGACTTAATCCACACGAGATGCTGTATGGATGGCCCTTCCTAACCAATGACTTTGTGCTTGACTGAGAGATGGCCAACTTAGTTGCAGACATCACCTCCTTAGCCAAATATCAACAAGTTCTTAAAACATTACAGGGAACCTGTCCCCGAGAGGAGGGAAAGGAATTATTCCACCCTGGAGACATGGTATTAGTCAAGTCCCTTCCCTCTAATTCCCCATCCCTAGATACATCCTGGGAAGGACCCTACCCAGTCATTTTATCTACCCCAACCGTGGTTAAAGTGGCTGGAGTGGAGTCTTGGATACATCACACTCAAGTCAAACCCTGGATACTACCAAACGAGCCTGAAAATCCAGGAGACAACGCTAGCTATTCCTGTGAACCTCTAGAGGATCTGCGCCTGCTCTTCAAGCGACAACCGTGAGGAAAGTAACTAGAATCGTAGATCCCCATGGCCCTACCTTGTCATATTTTTCTTTTTACTGTTCTCTTACCCCCTTTCACTCTCACTGCTCCTTCTCCATGCTGCTGTACTACCAGTAGCTCCCCTTACCAAGAGCTTCTATGGAGAATGCGGCTTCCCAGAAATATTGACACCCCGTCGTATAGGGGTTTTTCTAAAGGAAACCCCACTTTCACCACCCACACCCATGTGCCCCTGCACTTCAGGCCATACATTTCAATCCCTGTATCTTTAACCTCCTTGTTAAGTTTGTCTCTTCCAGAATCAAAGCTGTAAAACTACAAATTGTTCTTCAAATGGAGCCCAGATGCAGTCCATGACTAAGATCTACTTCGGACCCCTGGACTGGCCTGCTAGCCCATGCTCCAATGCTGATGACATCAAAGGCACCCCTCTGGAGGAAATCTCAGTAGCTTGACCCCTACTATGCCCCAATATGCTCTAAGTGCAGGAAGCATTTAGAGCGGTCGTTGGCCAACCTCCCCAACAGCACTTGGGTTTTCCTGTTGAGAGGGGGGACTGAGAGACAGGACTAGCTGGATTTCCTAGGCCGACTAAGAATTCCTAAGCCTAGGTGGGGAAGGTGACCACACCCACCTTTAAACATAGGGCTTGTAACTCAGCTCACACCCCACCAACCAGGTAGTAAAGAGGGCTCACTAAAATATAAATTGGGCTAAAAGCAGGAGGTAAAGAAATAGTCAAATCATCTAACATCTGAGAGCACAGGGAGAGAGACAATGATTGGGATATAAACCCCAGGCATTCGAGCTGGGCGGGGCAACCCCCTTTGGGTCCCCTCCCTTGTATAGGAGCTCTGTTTTAACTCTATTAAATCTTGCAACTGCAAAAACAAGAAAGATTGGAGACAGAGCAGTGAATAAAATACCCATGATCATGGGACTAGCATTCTGGTGGAGGGACAGATGTCAACAAGAGTCAGATGAGTGACAGATGTGTTTCATCCATTAAGGTTCTCGTGGAGGCTGGAGCCTCTCCCTAACCTCAGCTTTACTGACACCAAACACAATTGCCCTCCTCCATTTTCTCCAGCATGCTCTTCAAATAGGATCATTTTCTCAGCGTGCCACGATGGAGAAAATGTTAGGAAGTCCTACACAAAGAAAATACACAGGTAATATCACAGTTATTGATATGAAGGAAGATAAAGCAAGGTCGGGAGAAGAAGAATAATGGCAGTGTGATTTTATGTACCTGGTAACAAAAGACCTGTTCATGGAGGGAATTTTTGAGCAAAGCTCAGAATGAAGTGAGGAAGTAAGTCATGTGGATAGTTAGAACCTTCCAGACAGAGGGAACAGCAAGTGTAAATGTCCTGAGGAATGAGCATATTTAGTATGCTAGAAGAACAGTAAAAAAAGCCGGTGTGGTTAAAGAGTGAAAAAAGATGATAGAGATGTAAGTGAGATAACTATTGAATATCCTTTAGACAGAGAAAGCATAAAAGGGAACCAGTTTATACCAAACTCAGCAAGCTGAAGTCAAAAGAAACTGAGCCTTTTTTGATGGGGCATGAACTCTCCAGACCATTATAATATTCACCTAATCAGTGTTTTTGTGTCATCTGCTTGGCTCTGGAACAGGTATTTAAGTTTAAAATCCAGGCTGTTTGTATGATATATACATCCACAAACAGCGACTATTACTGAGTGATTTTTAATTTCCTTCTCCTTCTTCTTCTTCTTCTTCTTCTTCTTCTGCTTTTCTTCTCCTCCTCCTCCTCCTACACCCCCTCCTCATCCCCCTTCTTCTCCTTCTCCTTCTTCTCCTTCTCCTCTTTCTTCTGCTTCTGCTTCTGCTGCTTCTGCTTCTGCTTCTCTTCTTCTCCTCCTCCTCCTCCTACACCCCCTTCTCATCCCCCTTATTCTCCTTCTTCTCCTTCTTCTCTTTCTTCTCCTTCTCCTCCTTTTTCTTCTTCTTTCTTCTTCTTTTTCTTCTTCTTCTTCTTTCTTCTTCTTCCTGATAGAGTCTTGCTCTGTCACCCAGGCTGGAGTGCAGTGGCAAAATCATAGCTCACTGCAGCCTCGAACTCCTTGGCTCAAGGATCCTACTGCCTTAGCCTCTGGAGTATAATTTTTCTCTTGAAAGGTTTACTTTCCAAATTTTTACAAAGAGCATGGGTTTTTTTGTTGTTGTTTGTTTGTTTACAATGAGAACAACAAAAATTAAATTGGTTTTGAAAGAATTGACTGAAAGTCTACCCAAAGAGGAAAAGACAATTTAGGATTCCACGCCACCTTGGCCAAGAAAACTCCTTGAAAATAAAGGTGGTTGGAGATGTCATTGTTCTTTTCAGCTCAAGGCAGCCAGAGAAATGTGGAGGAGAGACTATAGGGTGAAGTGGTTCTAGGTTCAAGTTGAGCTGAAGCTGGAGTCCTCTCCTTGTGGTCTTAGCATATGCCCCTCTAAGTCAAGCAGCCACCATGTCTCAAGGAAAGCAACACATGTCACAGGAGATTTAACAGGTCCAAAGACCAGGAGGCACAAATAGCAGCCAATTTTCAAAATTGTCAAAATGCAAGCTGATCCTCTCACTCCTGGCTCAAAATTCTTCCATGGCTTCCCATCTATTGCATCTAGAATAAAATCCAAACTCTTTCAGAGCTTACAAAGTCGTGCATGATCTGGACCCCACTTACCTCTGTGGTTTCATCCCTTCCTATTCTCCCTCTTGCCTACCAGGACTTTTCCACCCTGAGGATATTTGTTTCCTCTTTCCACCTGTTACAGATTGGGTTCTCCTAGAAATAGACCCTGAGGCAGGATTTAGCATGCAGGCTATTCATGAAGGGGTCAACACCCATGGAGGTAGGAGGTTCAAGCAGATGTGGGCAGAGGGAGAAATCCAAGCTTCAGTGCCAGCCCAGGTGACCTGATGAGGCACTCTGAAGTTAGAATGGCCCTTCAGGATTGTTCAAAGTTGGGACAAGATGATGAGAACTTTATACCCCTGCCTCTGTCAATCATTGGGGATGGACCACCTTGAGCAGGGACGTAGCCTCTGGGGTGGTGATTCTCTGAAGCTGAGGCAGCCCCTGTAGGCACTGGCAGCTGGAGGCTGTTTGCTGGCAGCACTCCCAGCAGCTGGGGCAATAAGACCTTCCTTAAAGGGAGTGTTATAGGTTGAATTGTCTCTTCCAAAAAAAAAAAAAAAAAAAAAAAAAAGATATGTGGAAGTCCTAACCCCCAGCACCTCAGAGTGTGGCCTTATTTGGAAATAGTCTTTACAGAGGTGATCAAGTTAAAATGAGCTCATTAGAATGGGCCTAATCCAATATGACTGATGTATTTATAAAAAAGGGAAATTTGAACACAGATGCACAGAGTAAAGATGAGGCAACAAGACACAGAAAGAGCACCATATGAAGACAGAGGGAAAGCCAAGGAGTACTAAAGATTGCCGGCAAACCACCAGAGGCTAGGAGAGAGGCATGGAACAGATTCTCCCTCACAGCCCTCAGAATAAACCAACCCTGCCAACACCTTGATCTTGGACTTCTACCCTCCAGAACTGTGAGACAATACATTTCTGTTATTTTAAGCCACACAGTGTGTGATAATTTGTTACTGCAGCCTCCAGAAAGGAATCCAGGGAGCTCTGGGCAGCACATTACACAGTGAATACCTCATCTTACACATTCCCATACGCTCTATGGAGATGATATGCTGAGTGCTTTTTCTTTAACTACTTTCTTTCATCTCTCTTGGTCATTCTAGTGATTGTCTGTTTCTGCTGAAGTGGTGCAGTAGGATTGATGCCCCCTAGATGTTTATCCGTCACCCTGACACTAGAACTCTGTACTCCCTGGGCCAGATGCTCCACCTATTTCTGTTAGTACATTACTAGATCTCCAGTCTGTCATGTAATAGGTGCTCAGCGAAACTGTGTTTGTGAGCAAATAAATCAATTAATGAATGTTGAATATTCATGTACATGTGAACACTCAATAATGAATATTCATGTACGTGTGAACACTCAATGATGTCTGAAAGTCAGCTAAGGGGTTGCTTTGTGGAACTGGGCTGGAGTCAGAACTAGAAGCAGCACATCAAGTTTAGAAGCTGAGAATAGAAAGGTATCTGTCCTACAATAGCAATGCTGGGGACCAGGAATGAACTGAGGAATCTGGAAACCGGACTACATAAAAGGCAAATTTAAAAAGCGTCGGATCAAAACAGTGACTGAGAGGCAGGTATAAGGAAGAACATGAGGATATGGAAATACACAGATACTGGAGAGCAGGGCGGCGTCGGGAGTCTCACTCAGACAGGTAACAGAGGCTTGTATTTTCCAACATAAAGAAGTTAAAATCAGAAACCAAAAGCTCAGGAGATTCCGTGTGTTGGGAACACAGCAAATGACACGAGCAGTAGTGGAGTCTTTTGCACTCTTGAAACCGAGGCAGTCTTTCACCTAAGCCAGAAAATAGGACCACAAGGTCTTGAAGTTAGACTTTGATCCCTCCGCCAGCTCTGCCATTTGCTAGTTGGGGGACCTAAGGTAGAGAAGTTTTAAAACACTTCTGAGTCTCAGTTTTCTCTTGAACGATATGCATGTAAAAATGGCTAACTGACAGTGTTTACTAAATGTGACTTGCTTTCCTTTATGTGCCTCCTGCAAAGGTCAGAGCTGTTTGTTGGGCATCATGTACATGGTAGACAAAAGCAAGCACTTTAGGGAATTGGTGAGAAAAAATAATTAGTGGCAATGGGGTATATCAAGGCAGGGTGATGGCAGCTCCCTCCAAGTGGAGAAACTACCCTCTCAGGGACTTCCCTTGCTTAGGGAATCTGAAATCAAACCAGGCAACCTAGAGTGGTTCCAGTCTATGCCTCATTCTAAGAGCCATTCTGGAAGAAATAGAACTTTCTAACATATTGTGATATAACTCTTCCTTCTCTCCATCCTAATGCCTCCAAAAGCCCTGTATTGCTTCACATGTGCCTGCTTCTCATTATAAGGGAGCATGTTTGTATTCCTCACAGCATCTAGCACATTACCTTGCACATAAAAGTTGCTCAGTAAATGTTGAATTATCCAATGTTGCTCTTGTTGCATAGGCCCCTATTTTACAAGCTTCTGTGACCATGGCAGTTATAATATCAAGAATTTTTTTTAAATAAAACCTTGACTTTCATTTCTGGTCAAATTGGACTAACAAAGGCCATATTTACTCTTCCTCCTGAAACAACTAGAAAACTAGAAAACCATATAAAACAATAAGTCTCGAGATATTAGAGATCAGGCAATGGTGAACTGTGACTCATCCCTAATAGATGAGGAACAACCAAGGTAAATCCTGCAATTACCAGTTTATTTCTTGGAAAGGGATTCCAGCATGTGGGGTGGTCACCCTGAGTTGAGGAGAAAGAACAAGGAGTCCAGGGAGGTGCAAGGTTGCTAGAGTCCACAGGACAGAGTACCAAACAGAAGAGAACTGGACACAGAGAGAGCTCCAGAGGTTTACGGATGGATCCCTTGAGTATTTAGCTGAGTGCTTGTGAAGAAACTACCCAAGACCAAATAAAGAACCACTTAACAGATAGGAGGAGACAATGTCCAAACCTTATGCAGAGCAAAAAATAGTCCTTGTTCCCACCAGACAGAGTAGAAAACCTCATACATGGTAGTGGGCTAAATGATGATCCTCTAACGATGTCTACGTCCTAATACCCAGAACCCATGAATTTGTTACATGGCAAAAGGGACTTTGCAGATGTGATTACATTAAGGGCTTTGAGAGGAGGGGTGATTGCATTAAGGGTCTTGAGAGGGAATTATCCTGGATTAATCTAAATGGGTCCAATGTAATCACAAGGGTCCCTCTAAGAGGGAGATAGGAAGGTCAGTCAGAGAAGATGTCACAATGGAAGAAGAAGCCAGAGAGGGAGGGAGAGAGAGAGACAGACTGGAAGATGCTGTGCTACTTACTTTGAATATGGAGGAAGAGCCCACAAGCCAAGGAATGCAGGCACCCTGTAGAAACTGAAAAAGACAAGGAAACAGATTCTCCCCTCAGAGCCTCCAGAAGGAACCCCAGCCCTGCTGACATTTGACTGAAGCCCAGTTAGACCGATTTTTAAACTCTTGAGCTCCCAAACTGTAAGATAATAAAACTGTACTGTTTTAAGCCACTAAATTTGTGGAAATTTGTTATAGCAGCAACAAGACAAGAAAGACAAATAAAAGCTGCAAAGATTAGAAATACTTTTTATTTATAGGCAATATGATCAAGTATGAACAGCCCTATGATATTTCCCAAAACCTGGTAAGCATTGATGGGCCAGTGAATTTAATAAGATTGTAGGATAGAAGATCAATATTCAAAAACTAATTGTATGTCTATGTTATAGTAAAAAAAAAATTGAAAATTAAAATTCAGCTGGGTGCAGTGGCTCATGCCTGTGATCCCAGCACTTTGGGAGACCTAGGCAGGTGGATCACTTGAGGTCAGGAGTTCGAGACCAGCCTGACCAACATGGTGAAACCCCATCTCTACTAAAAATACAAAATTAGCCAGGCATGGTGGCGCATGCCTGTAATCCTAGCTACTTGGGAGGCTGAGGCAGGAGAATTGCTTGAACCTGGGAGGCAGAGGTTGCAGTGAGCCAAGATCGCGCCATTGCACTCCAGCCTGGGCAACAATAGTGAAACTCCATCTGAAAAAAAATAAAAATATAAATATAAAATCAAATTAATAAAGAAACTGAATGCTGTAAACAAAAACACATTGCTGAGATAAATTTCAAAAACACCTCAATAAATGCAGAGATATACTGTGCATAGACTTATTAGTCTACTCAATAATAAGAAAAAAATTTAGGCTGGGCATGATGGTTCATGCCTATAATCCCAGCACTTTGGGAGGCCAAGGCAAGAGGATTGCTAGGAGTTTGAGGCCAGCCTGGGCAACATAGTGAGACCCCCATCTCTACAAAAACATTAAAAAAATTAAAAGCCAGGTGTAGTGGTGCACAGCTGTGGTCCCAGGTACTCAGGAGGCTGAGCAGGAGGATCCCTTTTAGGCCCAGGAGGTCAAGGCTGAAGTGAGCCATGTTTGTGCCACTGCACTCCAGCCTGGGTGACAGAGTGAGACTCTATCTCAAAAAAAAAGAAAAGAAAAAATTTTGAATAAAAATGGGCACAAGATTTAAACAGACACTTTAACAATTAAGATGGTGAATGGCAAATAAGCACATGAAAATATGCTCAACACCATTCACAGTTGTGGAAATGGAAATTAAAACCATAATGGGATACCACCACACACCTAGTAGATGGCTAAAATTAAAAAGACCAACCATATCAAATGTTGGCAAAGATGTAGAGCTACAGGAACTCTTATATACTGCTGATGATAATGTGAAACAGTGACAGAGGCAGACGGCAGACAAATGCCTAGGAAGATCAGGAAGGGTTCCTGGAGAATCTCTGACCCACCCCACAAGTGTTTATACCAGATGTTTTCGTGCAGATAAGGGAACCTGCACAGGGTCTTGCCTGGGCATGCTCACAGTGGACTGGAGGCCCAAATGCACTGCAGGAATGGGGTAGAGCTACCAGGAATTCAGGCCTTATGCAGTGGAGGAGCCTGGTCTCTTCAGCTCATGTGTGGTGGCCTGGTATTCAATCTATGAGGTGGGAGCCTGCTGGTGGAACCCCCTCTTTTTGCTGACAGCTTTCTTTCACTTAATAAATTCCATCCTCTTCACCCTTCAATGTGTCCATGTGCCTAATTTTTCCTGGTTGTGAGACAAGAACCTGGATTTAGCTGAACTAAGGAGCAAAAAATCTGCCATCGATAGTACAACCCTCTCAGAAAACAGTTTGGCATAATGTTAAACATACACTTACTGTATGGCTCAGCTATTCTACTCCTCAGTATTTACCCAAGAGATATGAAAGCATATGGCCATGCAAAGATTTGTACATGAATGCTTATGGCAGCTGTATCTGTAATAGCCCCAAAGTAGAATCAATCTAAATGTCCATCGACAGAAAAATGGATGAATAAATTTTGGTATACCCACACAGTGAAATACTACTCAGTAAACAAATGCAATAAACTTTTGATAAAAACAACATGGATGAATCTCAAAATAATTATACTGAGCAAAAAAAAAAAAAGCCAAACAAGAAATTACATATTGTATAATTCTGTTTTACAGTAAATTCAAGACAATGCAAACTAATCCATATGACAGGAAGCAGATCAATGGTTGCCTGGGGATACAGTTTAGGAGACTGGAGGGAATGGCATGATTATGCATTGCAAAAGAGCATGAGAAAGCTTTTGCAGATGATAGATATGTCCATTATCTTAATTGTGGTAATGTTTTCATGGATGTGTACGTATGGCAAAACTTATAAAACTGTACATGTTAAATATGTGAAGTTAATTATATGTCATTATATATAAAAAAAGTTCAAAAATATAACATCTCAAGATATTGTAAGAGAAAACCCCATTTACAAAATCAACAAAAAATTAAATATCTTGGAATAAATTCAACATGAACATTTTAAATCTTATATGAGGAAAATTTTAAACACTCCTGAAAGATACAAAAGTAGACTTGAACAAATGGAATGGCATCCATTTGCTTTTAAATATGTTCAACAATATAACATTATTTCCTAGGGTAATTCAGAAATACAATGCAATCCCAATATAAATAAGTTACTTTATGGGGTTGGACAAATTGATACTAAAGTTTATTAGGAGAAAAAAACAAGAATGGCCAGATAAACACTAGGGGGAAAAAAACTAACTTATTAGTCGATAAACATGCTTTAAGGGTCTATAATTAAAACAATGTGGTGCTGGCATATGAATAGACAAATAGATCAGTGAAATAAAATACACTTTCTGTCCATAAATAGACCCAATTATATGTTAAAATTTAGTACATGTTAAAGGTCTGGCCTTGCAAATCACTAGGGTAAAGATGGACATTTTAATAAATGGTGCTTAGAAAATGGAGTACCCATTTTGAAAAAGACAAACAGAAACATTCATCATACCATAAACACCATCCACAAAAATAAACTTTAATGGATCAAGACTCTACATATAAAAATGCAGCGTCATATAAGTACTATAAGGGAACATAAATGTTTATCCTTGGTATAGGAAAAAGCTTTCTAACTATGACTCAGAATGAAGAGTCAGTAAAAGAAAAGATCAATAAATCTGAGTACATAATACTAAAATGTTTTTGCATGTCAAAAAGTTCACAAAGTCGAAAGACAACTGACAAACTGAGAGAAACATTCACGATATATGCCACAAAGACTAATATCTTTAATATAAAAATTACTAAAAATTGAGGGAGAATTTCAAAATATACAGTGCATCATTAATATCTATATTATGTCAATTAAAAATGAAATTTGAAAATAAACTAATAAAAATAATTTTTGGCCGGGCATAGTGGCTCACACCTGTAATGTCAGCACTTTGGGAGGCCGAGGCGGGCAGATCACGAGGTCAGGAGATGAAGACCATCCCGGCTAACACAGTGAAACCCTGTCTCTACTAAAAATACAAAAATATTAGCCGGGCGTGGTGGCGGGCGCCTGTAGTCCCAGCTACTGGGGAGGCTGAGGCAGGACAATAGCGTGAACCCAGCAGGTGGAGATTGTAGTGACCCGAGATTACACCACTGCACTCCAGCCTGGGCGACAGAGCGAGACTCCGTCTCAAAAAAAAAAAAAAAAAAATTAGCCAGGCACAGTGGTGCACGCCTATAGTCCCAGCTACTCGAGAGACTGAGGCAGGAGAATCACTTGAATCTGGGAAGTGAAGGTTGCAGTGAGCCTAGATCACACCACTGCACACCAGCCTGGGCAACAGAGTGAGACTCTGTCTCAATAATAATAATAATAATATTTTTTAAAATCATGGGAGAAAAAAATAGAAAAATAGTAAAAAAAAAAAAAAGAGTATACAATTAATAACAATAGCAACTACACTGTGTATATATGTGTGTGTATGTGTGTGTGTGTGTGTGTGGGTATGTATACATGGCTCTCAAACACATAAAAATATTCAAATTCACTCATAATTAGAGCATTGCAAATTTAAAAGTATAGTACCACATTCATTCCTAAGGGAATGCAGGCACTCTCAGATTGCTGGAATGCAAATTAGTATAGTCCTTCTAAAGAGAAATTTAGCAATACCTAACTAAAGTACTTATGCACTTACCATTTGACCCATCAATTTCAAGACTAGAAATCCAGTCTGAAGTCTGAATGTAGCAATACAAAAATATATACGCACTAGGTTATTCATTGTATCATTGTTTGTAATTGCAAAATACTGGAAACATCGTAAATGCCCATACATGGGAGAGCAGTTGAATAAACTATGGTGTAGCCACACAGTGGAGTGCTATGTAGCTGTTTAAAACAAACAAAAAACAAGAAAAGAATGACTAAGATCTCTGAACTGATTTACAGTGGAAATATCAAAGTGCAAAAGAATATCTATAATATGCTATATCTTTTATAATAGAGGATATAATAAAATATAAACATATCTGCTCCTTTATCCAAAAGAAATCTAGGAAGGATAAACCAGAAACTAAAGACTTTTGTTTTCTGCAAGGGATGGTCAGCAAAAGGAGGGAAAGAAAATGCAAGTGGGAATGGCTTAGAAGAGATGAACAGAAAGCTATGCTTCTCTGATTACTCTTTTTTTTATAGCTTTGACTCTTAGAAACATGTTTTACATATATTCCCCCCAATAAATAACTGAAATAAACCAAGATGTGAGGGCAACCCAAAATGGAATACACATGATCATAAATGAACCAAACTGTGTTACAAAAGAATAACATAACCACACTGAAGGAGAGAGAGAAGAAAAGTCCTAATCTAAGTATCCTCAGAATTAGTATTTTGACTGGATACCATAAGGCTAAAGACAAAAAGAGCTACATACAAGCATTGTACTCTAGTTAGTAAACCTGGTTATCACGGACATATGGGTTGGTAATTCTGAAATTATTTTATATAAAGTCTAGGGTTGAACAAAAAAGTAAGTATATTTTAGGTAATGAGGGTCACTTTTCTCAATGTCAGAGTTCCAAATAAGGAAAGTGTTAGAATGAACCTTGTGGTGTTGGATTGGAATTGGAGGTAGGTATCAGAAGGAACTCATGGTTTTTAACATACACATACAGATAGCTAGATACATAAATAAATCCATATATGTGCACACACATGGGTTAGTATACACACATATATTTTCTAGCTCTATCTACCGAGAGATCATAGAAGCAGTGATACCCCAGTATTTACCGCATTCACCGCATACTGTATTTATAGTATTTACAGCAATTACTGTCCAGGTCCTGTTTTCTGAAACATCATTCTTCAGTAAAAGGAGCAGAGTTCCTTGGAGAAGCAGTTGATTCCAGGGCAGGGGCAAGAAAACTACCAGGTGAGCGTGGAACATTTTGTGGTACCAAAAAATAAGAATATGCTTAGAAAAGGATAAGGGTTTGTCAAAAGAACACAGGAGCCAACCCAAAGAAGCTCCTAATAGCCAAAGATGGAACAGTCTGAGAAATGAAATGAATAATGGTAGTGTTGGATAATAACCCACACAATAAAATAAATATCCACGAATCTATGTTGACAGAAACAATTAAATACATAAATAGCAGATGGAAATGGACAGCCCTCCATTACTGAAAAATTTCAATTTAAAACATTTGCAAACAATGAGAGAAATGCAAAATCTCCATATGGCAAATACCACAGTAATAACTGTTGCAAGCAAGATCTACTGATGGATGTTAAAATCAGTGGGGGAAAGTTTGAGGAGAAACAGGATACTAGCATAGTCTAAAAATATCCCTCTGAAGATATTAATCAATTCCAAAGAGGAAAATAGTAACTTTACAGTAGAGAAACTTGGCAGACGCCACCTTAATCAAGTAATCAAGGTTAACATCTCCAGTAATAAGATATATTGGCATCATGTACCCCCTGATATGATGCAATAAAGAGAACATAAATTCTATACTATTCTTGTAAAAAATGCATAACCTCAAACTAAGCATGAGAAAAAATATTAAAACCCAAATTAAGGACACTCTACAAAATAACTGACCAGTGCTCTTTTAACAGTTTCACAATCATAAAAGACAAGGAAAGACTGAGGAACTGTCACAGATTAGAGGAGACAAAGGAGACACAACAACGATATACAACATGAGATCCCGGAACATAAAAAGGACATTTAGGAGGAAAATTGGTAAAATTCAAATGAGCTTCATAGCTTGATTAATTGTACCATATCAATGTTAATTTCCTAGTCTAGATAATTGTACTATGCTTATATAAGACATTAACGTTAGAGGAGGCAAGGCGAGGTGTATAACTGAACTATTTGTAGTATTTTTGCAACTTCCCTGTAAGTCTAAGGTTATTTCAAAATAACATGTTAAAATAATCTCGTGTGTGTGTGTGTGTGTGTGTGTGTGTGTGTGTAGGCAGTAGAGAGAAAGAGATGTCACAAGAGTCACCAGAGATGTATGACAGTGATCAAATATGACATGAGCACCAGTAAATGCTAACATCCTAAATAGTGTAAAGGTGAATGCTCACCATCTAGAGACATGAGAAAGGCAAAGGTGGGGGCATTAAGCCTCCTTAAGTTACAAAAATACCCCCTGGATTTCTGATACCTGATCCACTGAAAGATAAACTTATATGAGATTAGTCTAGTCAAGTCTGACAAGCCTGCAGGGGTTTAGTGAAAGCAGACCTGAGCAGGAATTAGAAGACCAGAACCAAGTGACAGCAAAAAGACAGGTGAAAACGCACCTTTACTGAGAAAGAAATGACCATTCTCTCACAGCCTGAATGTCCTTGGAATTCCAGAAACTTCTTTGTCTCTGATGTGTGAAGTTGAGCACCCAGTGAAGCAGGTACTGAGCAGCAACAGAGTATCAAGCATCTAGTGGTTGAGTTCTTGTGCTATTATCTATTCACTGTGTTGGTTACATTCTTACCAACTTCCTTCTGTTGATCTTGGAGTAATGCCCACATGCTTAAAAGCTACTTCAAAAGATGAACTATTCAAATATCTTTGTTCTCATGCCTGTAATCTCAGCACTTTGGGAGGCTGAGGCAGGCAGATCACCTGAGGTCAGGAGTTCAAGACCAGCCTGGCCAACATGGCAAAACCCCATCTCTACTAAAAATACAAAAATTAGTCGGGCATGGTGGCACGTGCCTGTAATCCCTGCTACTCGGGAGGCTGATGCAGGAGAATCACTTGAACCCAGGAGGCGGAGGTTGCAGTGAGCCAAGACTGTGCCACTACACTCCAGCCTGGGCAACAGAGCAAGATTCCGTCTCAAAAAAACAAAAACACAAATATCTTTGTTCTCCCTTTTATTTTTTCATTCTACACAATTTTCCTTTTGTCATCTTATTGCTGCATCAGCTACTTCCAGAGGGGAAATACAATGCAACACTCGGCAAATAAATGTAGCCTCTGAACATTTTTACCACAAGCAACCACTTTAGTAGTGGAGTTTGTTAACATCACTTTTGCCGATAAATTGCCTCCATGCTAGATAAATGAATGTTAAGAGCTTTAGATTAGGCAAAGTGACAAGACAGGCAATCATTTCAGACTATTAGAGAAATGATAATTACTTTCATTTCAGGTAGGACAGGGAAAAAATAATAATGGTATAGAACAGTAAGTACTGTTTTCTGGATTAAAAGAAGTGGGGGCCGGGCGCAGTGGCTCACGCCTGTAATCCCAGCACATTGGGAGGCTGAGGTGGGCAGATCACCTGAGGTCAGGAGTTGGAGACCAGCCTGGCCAACGTGGTGAAACCCCATCTTTACTAAAACTACAAAAATTAGCCGGGCATGGTGGCGGGTGCCTGCAATCCCAGCTACTTGGTAGGCTGAGGTAGGAGGATCGCCTGAACCCAGGAGGCAGAGGTTGTAGTGAACCGAGATGCCATTGCACTTCAGCCTGGGCGACAAGAGCAAAACTCCGATTAAAAAAAAAAAAAAAAAAGAAGTGGCTCTGAATATTATTGTGAAGGTAGGGAGGAGAAAGAGGGTTTCTTTTGTGGCAGAGCAATTCTAACGTAGAATGATCATGAAGTGCTTTTACTAAAAGTCAGTTAAAAAAATAAGTCCGTTGATAGCACATCTGCTAAGTCACATCCTGTTTTAGCCTGGGTTATCGAGATTCTGAGGAAAGCTTCTGTTCCAACACATTATTCAAAAGGACATAATCCCAAGAATGAGAGAGAAAGAAAAGAGGGTCAGGGAATGGGAGAGAACACATACAGGTGGGAGGGCACATGCAGGTAACAGACGGTGTGCAGGTGGCATGTTCCTGAACTGTGTTTCTGAACTGGCCACGGCCTCTCAAGAACATCTAGCTGATTCTCAGTTATGCAGGAAATTTTCAAAGAAGCCACACAGAGAAGCTCCTTCTACATCCTCTCATTTATCAAAGTCCTCCCCCACAGAGCTTTATTTTCTCCCACACTCAGGGCAGCTGGGCCTCTGTTTGTCCAGCCAGGTCACAGCTGAGCACTGGAGCAGCTGTAGCCCCTGGCATGATCATCATGGTTGAAGCTGTGCCCAAAGCCTGGCCCTTGGCCTGAGGGGAAGTTGAGACAATCAGCAGTATTGGGAGATGAGGCAAAGGTGTTCGTGGGGGCTCTCGGGCAATGGGAACAACGATGTGAGCCTTCACAGGGTTGCTCTAGCTTTGCTCCCTGGGAAGCAGGCTCTGAGAGGAAGATCAGCATGCAGGACTTTTGGGAGGGAGTGTTCTTGGAATCAACTCCTATAGGAGAGGAAAGAAAGAAAGGATGCAGAATTGGGAGGAGAAAAGTGGAGCTGTGATTCATTCCCAACAGAAGCCTCAGCCAATCCCGCAGGAAGTTCTGAAGATGGGATGGTCCTTCACCTGATCTGGTGCTGGGTAAGCTGCCCAAAATCCGTTCTATGGATTCAGGGCTGTGACATTGTGAAATATATATTTGGTCCTTGTCCCCACCCCCACCCCCATTTCCTGGAATCTCCAAGGTGCTGTCTTTTTATATGCTAATGTTGACTGATAGCTTCAGGGTGGGGCTGGTCACTGGAAAGACCAAGGCAGGATTAGAGGGTTGGGATTTTCAGCTCTGCCCCCAATCTCTGGGGAGCGGGGAGGAGGATGAAGGTCAAGTTGATCGCCAATAGCTAATTGTTTCATCAATCATGCTTATATAATAAATCCTCCATAAAAACCTTAGAGGACAGGGTCCAGAGAGCCTCCAGATAGCTGAACACATGGAGATTCCCAGAGGATGGGACATCCAGGAAGGGCATGGGAGCTCTGCAACGCTTCTCTCATACCCAGCCCTATGCATCTCTTCATCTGTATCCTTTGCAAAACCTCTATAATACACTGGTAAACATAAGTGTTTCCCTGAGTTTTTTGAACCACTCTAGCAAATTAATCAAACCCAAAGAGGGGGTTGTGGAAACCCCAGCTTAAAGCCAGACTGTCAAGTTTTGGAGGCCTGGACTTAGTACTGGTGTCTGAAGGAGGGAGGGGCAGTTTTGGGGACTGACCCCTCAATTTGTGGGATCTGACACTATCTCCAGGTAGATAGTGTTGAATTTGAATTGGAGGACATCCAGCTGGTGTGCACTGCCGAATTGATTGCTTACCTGGTGGTAAGGAGAACCCCCTTCTCCCCACATTTGGTCACAGAAATCTTCTGTGTCGATTGTTGTGTTAAGTGAGAAAATAGAAAAAAATAATTTGAGTTTCCAAACAAGGGGTGAGGAGGAACTCTGGACAGGCCACAGGCTCAGGTGTCATTCCAACCCTGTAGCCTCTTTTTGGTTCTGAATCGCATCATCACAAAGTTCAGACCATGGGTCTAGATTTCCAAGATCCACATGCCTTGGGTCTTGAGAAGGTCCTGATCTTCATGAGGTCTACAAGGGCAAAAGTTCCAGAAGTAGCAACCACAGATTCAGCTCATAAGCTGTTGAGAGCAACTCTCCAGTTGCAACAAACATGAAAATGAAAGGGACATCTTCCTTCAGAGGTAGCCTTCTTAAGCCTCTGCAATTCCACAGCAAGACGTATGACCACAGCCAGTGTGACACATAATTGAAAATGCCTTCTCATAAGAGAGAGTAGGAGACTTGTCAGCAGAGAGATACCATCTACATACAGCACAGAGTCCTAGACACACAGGGCCATGGGGAAATAGAAATTAAGAGATTCCAAGTATATTGTTTAGGGGAGAAAAGAGCAATTCAAATAATATCTGGAGTCTGTGACTGGCATCATTACAAACACTTAGACTTTGCAAGAAGGCATCAATGTCCAGAATGACAATTTCAGAGTATGACCAAGGAATTTCCCAAGAAAGTTATGGCAAATACCCAGTGTCAACATTCACCTCTTGGTAGGGGATTTCCCCAGAGTTTAGTTTCACAGGTCACAGGCACTAGACAACTCGTATAGTTAGTCTAGTGTTTTGGAGAAGCTGAAACCCAGAAGAATGTTTTTGCCTCATTTTTCCTTCAGATACCACTGAGTCTCCATTATGTCTTTGGCAGTAGTAACCCAGGATTAGATAGGTTCTGAGATTTCATTTGGTTTGAGAAAACTGCTCTAGTGCTATAAATTGCTGGAAGTAATTAATTTTAGCCAGTGTTGTGATAATTTGTATTTCCTATTGACAATCTGAAGTCTTTAAAAGAGAGACAGAAGAATGGCTAATATAACTTCTAGGACCCAAGAAGATGACACCTATTCTTACAAAAGGCATTTTGGGCCATGTTGCTGGAGGTATTGATAACTCCGCCCAGACACTGAGAACCTTTCTAGCTGACAATGAGCAGAATAAGAAATGGACCGAAACCCATAATCTCTGGATTTTAATGTGAAGTTTTAATTTTTGGATTCTTTAAAAGTTGGACACATTAATTCTCTCTGGGTAATTAATAGTAGGAGGAAATGTATATTTGAATATGGGCTGTCCCTATATATTTCGGTGGAATATTTTTATGATATCATTTAACCTCACTGAAGACATTCTACTAGGCTGAGTAGGACAATGTGGTTGGACCTAATTTGCAAGACGAAGTAAAACAGAAGGTGGATTTTCAGCCATGAAGCAACCTTAAAGTAAATCTAATTGATTTATCATTCTCAACCATTTTGGAACCTTCTACTGGCAAAATCTATCCTGCCTATCAGTGGTCAAAGGACATCTCCACCAAAGCAGAAGTTGGTACCATGGAGGTGGTTTGACAAAAATAGGAGTAGGACAACTGACCTCTTCCAGTAGAGAGCTGGCCACACTACTGGTTGACCATGGGCTTGCCAGTTCATCCAATGGCATACAAGAAGAAAATGTGGGTACAGTTATCATGATTGGAAAATTCATTGTTGTTACACATTTATGCCATGTGTTCCAATGTCAGTACAGCTAACATTTGAATCTTCCTCAGCCTACTCTTCTGTCTATATTCATTGGTACAGAGCTTAGGCATGGGTAAGAAGGGTGTTGTTTATTAACCCCTTCAATCCCAGCAGCTCTGATTATGTTATGTTGTTATGTTATTTGATATTACATATAGGAGGGAGAGAGAGAATGTTTCTGTGGTTCACAATTTTAGGCAAAGTCAGTGGTAGAAAATTCTCATATTCTCATCCTTGGAAAGTTTTGATTTAGGAAACAAAGTTAATCAAACCCAAGTCCAATGGACACGGTGAATGACTCTGGTGTGGGGAACAGGATTGCTTCTTCTTAAAATGGTTTTTAGAAAATGGTGTGAGAGGATGAGAGGAAAATGAAGAATGAGATGGGACTGAAAGGAAGTGGATGACTCTTATGACTATTTCATATAGTAGCCCCACCACTGTTTCCAACAGCATAGTTTTAAACATATTTGGGTCAATGAAAGCATCTTCAGAATTAGTGTTTATTTGGTCTTTCAAGGTGACTATTCTGAAACACAACACTCATTTGGACATTGAAATTCTATCTGGGATTCATAAGGTCACCATATAATCTGTCACCCCCAAAAGGGGTAATTTTGAGTGTGAAAAGTGTGCTAATAATAATTATGCTGGAACAAAGGCATAAATCAGGTATTTCCCAGGCAAACTAGAATATATGGCACCCCAGATATGTGTAAAAACACCACTGTCATTCCTTGTAGTCATCCTTCTAAATACCATCAAAAATCTCTTCTCAAAGAATTTCCATTGTGAAGTCCTATAAAAGAAGAAACATTGAAATCTCTTACTAATGTGGTATCATATTTAGATAGTGGGGAAGGACTTCATTCCTTTTATATCAGCTGTGTAGTGAACAAAAAAACAAGTATAGAAAAATTTACTCAATTGACTGAAATTTACTTACTAGATATTTTAACTGTACCATTCCAAATGGCTAGTGGGGAATGATACGTCTTTCCTAGGTAGCCTGAACCCCTTGGCTTTGTTGGATCTAGGTAAATTGTCATAGTGTCCTCTAGCACTGATTGGGTGTGGTTGTGGTGAATGAACCCTGTAATGTGCTGCCCAGATCCTCCTTCAGAAATGAAGAACTTATTCTCCCAGCAGCTAGTACTGCCCGTTGATCACTCTCTGCTCTCAGCCACTTTCAGCGCTTGCCTTGGCTAAAAAAATACCCAAGGTCCCTGTTGGACCCTTACCCAAGGTCCAACAGGGGCAACACACATCCAATGTTTAAACAATGCAGCTGGTATAAAGGCCTAGCTCCCTTGCCTCAATTTGGGACAGCTCTAAAGAGCCATCCTAATACCAGAGCTTCCCAGAAGATCAGCCAAGGCCTTCATTGGGACCAGCAGTTTAACCTCTCCCTCTATCCAGTCATGTTTCCATCCCCTTCTTTCTACAGGTATTGGCCCCAAGAGCACTTCCTAATAAACACCCTATATGCTGATCTCCATCTCAGAGTCTCATCCCTGGTGGCCTCACACTGTGACAGTCATCTTTAGTTCTGATGTTAGTCTAACATTTGATCTGTTCTGATCTCAAGTCCTCAATAAAAAATTCAGATTTATTCTTGGCTCACAGACTTACTTTTTATGAATGTCCTAGATGGAGACACTAAAGGTCTCTGCTCTGAAAGCTGTCACTCTCCTTTGAGGATATAAGTTTAAGAAGGAATAACAGATATATCTGCACACCTTTAGCAATCAAACCAAACCCAGTATGCATCAAACCAAACTACAGCAAGCAGTTCTTTGAAGGTTGGAAGCCATTTACCTCATCCGAATTGTGGGCTCCTACTTCTAGTCTCTCCATAAGGCAGAAACTGTCCTACTCAGGGTGGATCCCTAGTGCCTTGCACAGAGCCACAAACAGAAGAGGCGCTTGGTATGAGTTTAGTGAATGAATGAATGTATGCCTGGGTAGAAAGATGAACCAACCAATGCAGTCCCCCATGGCAGTGCTTGAGAGCCCCTAGAACTGAAAATGACCAACTCAAGGTAAGGAGATGGGAGGGACAAGAAGGATCAAGGGAATGAGGGGCAAATAGGAAAGTCCATAAGGGGGAAACAGAAGATTGAATCAAATCAAGCCAGTCTTCTACTAAAGGAGAGTTCTGCAACCTCAACCACTCTTTAACTTTCTCTCACCTTAGTCACTTGTCACCACTTCCTCACCTCCATTCAACCTACTAAACTATAGCAGCATATTATAGTCCCTGCTTTATTGCTACATTATTTGTGGCATTGTGAGAATTTGTCTGTGGCACCAGAATAGTCCTGGCTAACTCTAAATTCTTTTTATAGTAAGCCTCTTCTGCAGCAGTTGAAATTGAAATTAGAAACATGCGGGCCTTGAGCACTAAGCTGGGGCTGATGAGCAGGAAATGGTAAATGAATAACTACCTTATTAGATCATATTTTCATTGTACAATTCCTTAGAACAAAGACACTTGCAGCCACAAGACTTGCTACCTAGTGATATAGTTGCGCTGAAGCCAGTAATAACTATACCATGCTAAAAGCCTATTCAAATCCATCATTGGGAAATATAAGGAAACTTCAGACACTTCAGGATTTACTATATTTTTTCTGGATAAACTATGACTTAATAAGGGAAGTTTTAAAAGTGATTCAGAGCATCAACTAACATGACAGAAAATATTTTAAACAATGGCATAAATGGATCAGTGTTCTCTTGTTTAAAACTAAAATCTATTCTTTTTCTTTTTTTTTAAGAGAAAAGACATTTAAGACAAAAGCCTTTAGGGGTCCTTTCAAATTCTCAAATGTCTGACTAGGGTTTCAAATAACAATGGATTAGAGAAGAAACCTCCCCCAACTACACCATACTTAAACACATTAATTATTACACTAGGCTGAACAAACTAATCCTGAATGCTCAGCAATGTTATTAGTACTAGAGGCAGCACTATTTGAAAGCTTTCACTTTTCCCCTAGTACTTATGCCTGATTACAGGTGTAAGAAAGTTTCCTATAGTATGTGTCTCACAAAATCCACTGTGAATGTTTGCCACATTTCATGTCATGTGAAACATTAGGCATCTGTATAGATAGGGTAGAACTCAGCATGCAGCACTGATCAGATGATTATAAAGCATGAGGCAGAAACCAAATAGGTGGGCAGTTTTTTACTAACCACACAGAACTGCTTCATAAGATTACTCCCAAGAGTCCAGGTTCTAGTAAAATTATTTATGATTAAGTGTTATAAGGTTATGCAAAGAATGTATCGACAATAACCAACTCCAGTTTTTCATGGATGCCATTATTATTTAGGGTTCCCATATTTAGTTACCTTCTAACAGTATAGGTCTGTTTCAAAAATGAACTTTGGAGAATGTTTAAAAATTATGATCTTTTTAAAACAATTATTAGCCAAATAATCTCCCAATGAATGGATAGTGATTCAAATTTAGTAAACCATAATTTAAGAAGTTCTATTGTTTACAGTTACTCCCAGAATAACTTAACTCAGCAATGTTCCAGGTTTATCCTATGCCCACACTCTTGCAGAACAGCCTGTCAGTTACCCGCATTCCTACACCTGAGGGTGGAAGGAAATCATGTAAAATGTCAATAATGAAAGGGGTAAAAAGAATTTTCAGAACCTGATTTTCCCCATTCCTTAGGATGTGCTCAGAGCAATGGGAGGGGAGAAGAAGAAAGAATATGTACATGTTAAAGGAAACCATAAAGGTTATCCACGTTTACATAACCACAGAATGTGCAAGTTTTACCCAGGTGATAAAACCACCCACTTTCATTCATTCAGGAGGTAGTCACACTTATTTTGTGTCCAAAATAAACCTATACAACTGGAGGCATTATGGAGGGGAGGGCGTCAAAGGTTAACACATACTTAACAAGCAGGGAGAGAGGGAGAAGGAATACTGTTTGGAGAACAGGGGAATGAAATGGAGTGTTCTAAGGAAAAATTCACAAATACGCTCTTAGAGAAAATACTAATACAAGTGAATATGAACCAGAAGATGTGTATTCTTTAACAAATTGGTGGGAGATAAATAGACCACAAAGTTTAGTTTTATTCAAATATATTTTCTCTTTTTTAATTCCCAGCAAGTCAGAAGCATATGCCTCTTTAGCAACATCATTGCCCTGTGAGAGCTCACCTCACCAGAAGGACAGCTAAAAATGGGTCCATATGTACCTTTGGCAATAAAAATGTTTCAGTAACGGCTGCTTGCATGCTTGTAATACAGAATTTAGCCAGGTTTATTATTACACCTGATATTGTATATAAAACTGCGTATACTATTTAAAAATCTCTGACAGACTTAGGAAATTAACCATAGTATGGGAACTCTGTGCTAACATGATGAATAAATGACTGAACATGTGAATTTCTGTCTACATTATTGGAAAACATTTCCCGTCATGTATTCTTTTTTTTTTTTTTTTTTTTTGAGATGGAGTCTCGCTCTGTTGCCCAGGCTGGAGTGCAGTGGCACAATCTCGGCTCACTGCAACATCTGCCTCCCTGGTTCAAGTGATTCTCCTGCCTCAGCCTCCCAAGTAGCTGGGATTACAGGCGTGTGCCACCACACCCAACTAATTTTTGTACTTTTGGAGAGATGGGGTTTCACCATGTTGGGCAGGCTGGTCTCGAACTCCTGACCTCAGGTGATCTGCCTGCCTCAGCCTCCCAAAATGCTGGAATTACAGGCGTGAGCCACTGTGCCTGGCCCTTTCTCATGTATTCTTGAAGCTTGTTCTCCAATTTCATCCTGGGGAAGAGCTGGTATTAGAACAGGATCTATAATGCTTTTCCCCAAGAAAGTATTCTCTTATAAGTGCAGAGGGGAAGAATTCACTTTTTGTCCTATTTTTTTAAAGAAAATGTTTTGTCGAAGTATAACTTACATACCATAAAATTCACCAGTTTTTAGTATACATATTAATAACATTATATATATGTGTGTATATACATATATATATTATTATTATTTATTTATTTATTTATTTTAGACAGTCTTGCTCTGTCATCCAGGCTGGAATGCAGTGGTATGATCATAGCTCACTGCAATCTCAAACTCCTGGGCTCAAGTCATCCCCTGCCTCAGCCTCCCAAAGTGTTATGATTACAGGCGTGAGCCACTGCTTCTGGCTATTTCTTATGTTTATAGAGTTGTGCCACTATCATCACAAACCAACTTTAGAATATTTCCTTCACCCCAAAAAGATCCCTCATGACCATTTTGCAGTCACTTCTCATTCCTACCCTAGCCCAGGCAACCAATAATCTACTGTTGCTCTCTATAAATTTGTCTTTTCTGGACATTTCATATACATAGAACCATACATTATGTGGACTTTTGTGACAGGCTTCTTTCACTTAGCATAGTATTTGAGTTGCATCCATGTTGTTGAATGCATCAGTTCATTGTTCCTTTTAATGGCTGAATAATATTCCATTATATGGATATACCACATTTTGTTTAATCATTCGAAAGTTGATGGACATTTGGGTTAGCTATTATGAATTATGCTGCTATGAACATTTGTGTGCAAGTCTCCCCGTGGACACGTTTTCATTTCTCTTAGGTAGATATCTAGGGGTGAAATTGCTGGATTATATGGTAGAGTTATGTTTAACTTTTTAAGAACCTGCCGAACTGTTTTCCAAACTGGCTGTACCATTTTATGTTCCCATCAGAAATATATGAGGATTCCAGTTTCTCCACATCCTTGCCAAAACTTATTGTCTGTCTTTTTTATTATAGCCATTCTAGTGAGTATAAAATGGTATTTCAATGTTATTTTCAGTTCCATTTCCCTAATGACAAATGAGCCTGAGCATCTTTTTCATGTGCTTACAGAACATTAGTATATCTTTTTGGCAAGATATCTGTTCAAACCTTTTACCCATTTTTCATTTGGTTCATTTGCCTTATTACTATTATTTTTTTATTTTTTATTTTTTTGAGACAGAGTCTTGCTCTGTCACCAGGCTGGAGTGCAGTGGCACAATCTCGTCATTTGCCTTATTATTGAGTTGAAAGTATTTATATATGTGTGTGTATATATATATATATGTGTGTGTATATATATATATGTGTGTGTATATATATATGTGTATATATATATATATATTTTTTTTTTTTTTTTTTTTTTTTTTTGAGACAGAGTCTCACTCTGTTGCCCAGGCTGGAGTGCAGTGGCACAATCTCAGGTCACTGCAACCTCCACCTCCCGGGTTCAAGAGATTCTCCTGCCTCAGCCTCCCGAGTAGCTCGGGCACTCACCACCACGGCTGGCTAATTTTTTGTATTTTTTTTTTAGTAAAAACAGGTTTCACTGTGATAGCCAGGATGGTCTCAATCTCCCGACCTTGTGATCCACCCCCCTCAGCCTCCCAAAGTGCTGAGATTACAGGCATGAGCCACCACGCCTGGTCTATATAGTCTATAAATAAATTCTTTTTTTTTTTTTTTTGAGACGGAGTCTTGCTCTGTCACCCAAGCTGGAGTGCAGTGGCGCGATCTCTGCTCACTGCAAGCTCCACCTCTCGGGTTCACGCCATTCTCTTGCCTCAGCCTCCCGAGTAGCTGGGACTACAGGCGCCCGCCACCATGCCTGGCTAATTTTTTGTATTTTTAGCAGAGACGGGGTTTCACTGTGTTAGTCAGGATGGTCTCGATCTCCTGACCTTGTGATCCGCCTGCCTCGGCCTCCCAAAGTGCTGGGATTACAGGCGTCAGCCACCGGGCCCGGCCAGTGTTTTCTATATACTTGATCATTTCATCTGTAAATAGAGGTTTTCTTCCTGTGAATAAAGAGAGGTTTTCTTCTTTGTTTTCCACTTGAATGCCTTTTACCTTCTTTTCTTGACTGATTGCACTAGCTAAAGCCTCCAGTACAATGCCGAATATAAGTGGAAAGATTGGACATCTTTGTCCTGTTTCTGACTTTGGGGAAAAGCATTCAGTATTTCATCATGAAGTATAATGTTAGTTCTTGCCTTGCTATAAAGAAATACCTTAGACTTGGTAATTTATAAAGAAAAGAGTGGTCGGGCGCGGTGGCTCATGCCTGTAATCCCAGCACTTTGGGAGGCTGAGGTGGGCGGATCACGAGGTCAGGAGTTCAAGACCAGCCTGGCCAACATGGTGAAACCCCATCTCCACTAAAAATACAAAAATTAGCCGGGCATGGTGGCGCATGCCTGTAATGCCAGTTACTTGGGAGGCTGAGGCAAGAGAATCACTTGAACCCAGGAGGCGGAAGTTGCAGTGAGTTGGAACCAAGCCACTGCACTCCAGCCTGGTGACAGAGCGAGACTCCGTCTCCAAAAAAAAAAGAAAACAAAAGAAAAGAGGTTTAATTGACTCACAGTTCTGCAGACTGTAAGGGAAGCGTGATGCTGGAATCTGCTTGGCTACTGAAGAAGCCTCAGAAAATTTACAATTATGGTAGAAGGCAAATGAGGAGCAGACATATCACATGGTCAGAGCAGGAGGAAGACAGAGCAAGAAGGGCGGTGCTACACACTTTTAAACAACCAGATCTCACGAGAACTCACTCACTATCAAAAGGACAGTACCAAGCGGGGGTGGTGCTAAACCATTCATGAGAAATCCACCCCCATGATCCAATCACCTCCCACCAGCCCCCACCTCCAACACTGGGGGGTCACAACTCAACACGAGATTTGTTGGGGACACAGATCCAAACCATATCCGTTCAAGTTTTTTCACAGATGCCCTTTACTTGAAGAATCTCCCTTCTGTGAGATTGTGACGTAATAAGAAATATATACACACACACACACACACACACACACACATTGGTCTTTGCCCCCAGTTGCTGACATGCTACTCCTAAAATCTTTATACTATCCTGAGTGATAGGAATATCTGACACAGAGCTCCTAAGTCCCTTGAAATTTCCTGAGTGATAAGAACATCTTTTGTTCTAATGAAGCGAGTTTTGGTGGGCTCCTGGATAGCCTCAGGATGGGGGCTGGTTACAAGAGGAACCAACCATGTGATTAGAGGGTTGAAACTTTTAGTTCCACCCCTAATCTCTGGGGAGGGAAGAGGGACTGAAGGTTGAGTTGATCACCAATGGCCAGTTATATAATCAATCATGCCACATAATGAAGCCTCCATAAAAGCCCAAAGGACTGGGTTTGGGAAGCTTCTGGATAGCTGAACACATGGGTGTTCCTGGAGGATGGTGCATGCAAAGAAGACATGGAAGCTCCACACCCCTTCCTACATACCTCACCCTATGCATCTCATCCATCTGGCTGTTCATCTGTATCCTTTGTCATATCCTTCATAATAAATGGTTAAACATAAGTGTTTCTCTGACTTCTTTTTTTTTTTTTTTTTTGAGACTAAGTCTCGCTCTTGTCCCCCAGGCTGGAGTGCAATGGTGCGATCTTGGCTCACTGCAACCTCCGCCTCCCAGGTTCAAGCAATTCTCCTGCCGCGGCTCCCCGCCCCCGACCCCGAGTAGCTGGGATTACAGGCGCCTGCCACCACCCCCAGCTAATTTTTGTATTTTTAGTAGAGACGGGGTTTCACCATGTTGGCCAGTCTGGTCTAGAACTCCTGACCTCAGGTGATCCACCCACCTCGGCCTCCCAAAGTGCTGGGATTACAGGCGTGAGCCACCACTCCCGGCCGTGTTTCTCTGACTTCTGTGATTTGCTCTAGCAAATTAATTGAACCCAAGGAGGGGGTTGTGGGAACCCTGATTTATAACTGGTCAACCGAAAGTACAGGTCAAAACCTGATGCTTGCAATTGACATCTGAAGTGGGGGAAAGTCATATGGGACCGAGCTTTTAGCTTGTGGAATCTGACACTATCTCCAGGTAGATGATGTCAGCATTGAATTGAATTAGAGGACACCTAGCTGGTGTCTGCTACAGAATGGCTTGGTAGTGTGTGGGGATAAATCGCCACACATCTTATGTCAGAGGTGTGACATTGAGTGGTGTGTGAGAATAGGAAAAACACTTTGGTTTTATTATATATCTTTAGACCTTCTATTCTTAGTTTGTTGAGGGTTTTTATCGGGAATGGGTGTTGAATGTTGACAAGTGCTTTTCTGTGTTTATCAAGATGATTGTGAGGTTTTTGTCCTTTATCCTATTAACATGGCACATTACATTACTTAATTTTTGGCTATTAAATCAACCTTGCATTCCTGGGATAAATCACAGTTGCCACACTGTATAATGCTTTTTATATGTTGCTGCATGTGATTTGGTAATATTTTGTCCAAGATATTTGTGTTTAATTCCATGAGGGATATTGGTATAGTTTTTTCTTGTGATGTGTTGTCTGATTTTGCTCTTAGAGTAATACTGGCTCTATTTAATGAATTGGCAAGTGTTTCCCCTTCCCATGTTTTATGGGGAAAGTTGTGAAGGATTTCTATTATTTATTTTTTAAATGTCTGGCAGAATTTACTGGTGAAGTCATCTGTGCTTGGGCTTTACTTTGTGGGAAGATTTTTATTTAGCAATTCAATTTATTTACTAGTTCTGTATTTACATATATTTTCTATTTCTTCTTCAGTCATTTTTGATAATTTATATCTTTCTAAGAATGTGGTTTATTTCATCTAAACTGCCTTATTTCTTAGCATAAGGTGGCTCATAATATTGCCACATAATCCTTTTAAATTCTATAATTTGGTGGTGGTGTCTCTTCTTTCATTCTCAAGTTTGGCAGTATGTGTCTTCTTTTTTTATTGGTCAGTCTAGCTAAATTTTGCCAATTTTGTTAATCTTTTCAAGGAATCAACTTTTGATTCCACTGATTTTCTTCTTTTTTTTTTTTGTTTTCTGTTTCATTCTTATTCTAGTCTTTATTATTTCCTTCCCTTTGCCGGCTTTTGGTTTAGCTTGCGTTTATTTTTCTAGTTTCTTGAAGTAGAAGGTGAAATTACTTATTTGAAATCTTTCTTCTGTTCTAACATAGGTGTTTACAGCTAGAAATTTCTGTCTAAGCACTGCTTTGGCTGGATCCTCTAAATTTTGATATAGTGTAATTTTTTTTTTCATTCTGCTAAGAATATTTTCAAATTCCCCATATGATTTCCTCTTGGACCTATGCACTATATGGATGTGTGTTGTTTAATTTCCAAATATTTGTGGATTTCCCAAATTTCCCTTTGTCATTAATTTATAATTTGATCTCATTTTGGTTGTAGTTCTACATAAATTTCTGACTGCATGTCATTCTGTTGCTTTTCCCAACTAGTACTGTGACCTCAGGCTAACTGCGATGTTGTTCTTTCCTGATTATTTGCCACTGAGCTTCGTATTGTTTTTGACAGTTATCCAGGCATGGAATTTTCCAAGTTCTGCTCCAAATAAAGCCACCACTTTCTTGCAGGGCTGCGGAGCTGCCATTTCTCACAGTCTGCCCCACCTGGGTAGAATTGTGAAGCTAAGGTAAAGGAATTAGAGAAGTCCCAGAGACTGTTTTTATAGATATTCATTAAAATTTCATGAATAAACACTCTTCAACTTGTTGTATGCCTTTAGTCAATTTTCAGTCTTTACGCAGTTGTTTTGTTTTTGTTTTTGTTTTTGTTTTTGTGAGACAGAGTCTCACTCTGCCGCCCAGGCTGGAATGCAGTGGCACGATCATGGCTCACTGCAACCTCCGCCTCCCGGGTTCAAGCAGTTCTCTGCCTCAGCCTCCCGAGTAGCTGGGAATACAGGCATGTGCCACCATGCAGGCGGGTTTCACCCTTGGCCAGGCTGGTCTTGAACTCCTGACCTCGTGATCCGCCCACCTCAGCCTCCCAAAGTGCTGGGATTACAGGCATGAGCCACCATGCCTGGCCATTAAGCGGTTGTTTTTGATAACTTTGTCTGGTTTTATCGTTGCCATTTAGAGAAAGGATTTTCTGAGCCCCTTCCTCAGACCTCCTAGAAGCCCTGCCAAATTTCAGCTTTTTAAATCAATAAGATAGTCTAAAAGCCATAGGGTTTTGGGACATTTTGTTGTTTTGGTGCAGTTGATATTTAAATATTACTAAATTCTTTAGGACTTCTTTTTAAGGCTGGGTAAGTTGGCCGTAGAATTCTTTTTAGAATTCATTTAAGTAATAATAATAACTGTTACTGCCACATAATAAAGGTTTACTATGTGCCAGGCATGTAGCATACCTTATCCCATTCAATAGTAAAAACCTTTCTGTAATGTATTATTATTTTCATTTTGTAGATGAAGAAACCGAGACTTTACCTAAGAGCTCACGATTAATAATCCTGGAAGTGGGATGTGAACACAGAAATATCAGACTCCAAAGCCTTTCCTTTCCATACACTGTAGGACAGAACTGAGCATTACCAGACATGTTTCTTCCCAAGACATTGCTGCAGGTTTCTAGATAAACCTTGGACAAGAAACAGCTTTAGATCACTAATAGGATTGGCAGTTATCTACTTGGTGTGACATTAGAGGATGAAAAAAATGCCATGTAACCTAAAATAACTTAATTTCTAGTGCCTGGAATTTCTTCTATTTATTTGTCAGTTTGTTTATGAATGATTTATGTCCTGCCTAATTCAGAAGACTTGAAGTGACTTAGAAAAGTCATTAAATCCAGTGATTTTAAATATTTGGGAGTTCATACATATTTGAAGATCAGATAAATTCTCTCCCAGAAAAATGAAAAACATATGCACACAATTTTGGATAACATTTTTAGGAGTTCATGGGCTCCAAAAGTTATTACCCCCAGATTGGGAACTCCTGATTTGATAATGGAGATGAAGCCTAGAACAACTGCTTGTTCATAAAACACCTTTGTCAAAATTAGAAGAAGGTAGCTAACTCAGTCAAATACCCTTGTTCAGTAAAGAACCTGCACAGCTGTACATGGTGGCCCTGACAAAGATGGTGAACTTGCTAATGAAGATGTTATGCTTCCTTCGTTTTGTGTCCCTAGGTCTCAGCACAATACCTGGTACACAATAGGTGTCCAATTATGTTTGACTCATGAATAAGTGATTGCTAAAACATTTAATTTCAAAGTAAGCTATGACTAAAAATGCAAATGACCGGAGAAAGGTAATATTAAGGGCTAAAACTTCTCTTGAGTAAGGGTTAAATCCCTTATGTCAGTTCCTTTGATCGAGTGTGGGAAGTTCACAATGTGGAATTTGGGGATTTCAAAACTAAATATTTTACCAAGTCCTGAGCCAGGCAGAACTTCAGTCTTCCAGTACCTTTCTGAAGAAACTGGTTAATGAAGAGTGAAAAAATAACACACTTGCGGATTGCCAAATGATAAGTAGGCCTCCACAGCTAAAAACAACACACCCTCGGCAGTGCTAGAACACCTTAGTATTTTCCATAGCTCTACAAGTTCATTTTGCTTCCATGGAAACTACTGATTTACATTGACTCATAAAGAGCTTCTACAGGCAAATACTTGGAGAAAGTCAAACGCAGGCATATGAGTTCCATGTATTCCGAGGTCTCAAATCTTTCTGTCCATGGAAAGCTGTGAGGAGCAGCCAGTACACCTTCTGGGCCTCAGTTTACTCAACAGTCTTATGGGCATTGCTGAAAATATCATATTGAACCCCCAAACTTCTGATTCCTACAATTCAATTCAACAAACATTTATTGAGGGGCTACTATGTGCCAGGCATGGTCCTAGGCAGTCAATGCAGTATTGACCCCAGGGAAATCAACATTTGTCTGCTATGAAATTTTTTATTACACTAGGAGACCAGACTCTCTTATTCACTACTTTATTCCTGACATCTAGTATGAGGCCTGTTGCAGAGTAGATACCTAATAAATGCTTGTTGAATAAAATAATAATTAAAGCAACTTAAATAAGTTTAAATAGTTTCTGAGGGCAAGATTATTTTCTAAGGATAAAGAACCACCACTCTGTAGAAAAGGGTGTATGATAGGAGGTGGGGGTTAAAGCAGAACTGTCTCCCTCTAAGGTAGGGGAATTAGGGCAATTAGACCTTAAGGCTTCCTTCCCCAAAACATATCTTAATGCTGTGTCTCTAACATGTTAGTTTTCTATTCAATCAGCTGTTTTCTGCTGATAGGACTTACTAGGCTTAAGAAAAAAGAAACAAATATATATACATTATATATACACATATATTACACATATATACACATATATTACACATATATGTGTATATATACACACATATATTTTTATATATTTTATATAGATACATACATATATATTATATTATACATATATGTATATTATATATACACACATATATATTTTTATATATTATACACACACACATATATATATTATATATATTTAAAAGAAGCCTACACTTTTTTCCCCTCGAGGAAAGGAAAGAATAGTGGACAGACTCTAAGATGGCTCTCAATGATCCCAATACCTCCTGGTATTTATGCCCTTGCAAAATGCTCTGCCCTTGAGTATAGGTGGAACCTACTCCTAACAAATAGAATATAGTAAAGGTAATAGGATATCACTTCTGTGGTTACATTGCAGAAGATTGTAACTTCTGTATTGCTAACTGGCTCTCTGCCTTGCTTGCTTTGATAAAACAACTGCCATGCTATAATATTCCCAATGAAGAGGACCAGGTGGCAAAGAACTAAAGATGGCCTTCTACAAACAGCCAGCAAAAAAACTGAGAAATTTTGTCCATCAGCCCTTGAGGAAATGAATCCTGCCAACAACCACATGGGCTTAGAAGTAGGTCCTTCTCCATTCAAGCCTCCAGATGAGGCCCCAACCCTGGCTGACACCATGATAGCAGCCGCATGAGAGAATGAAGTGGACAACCCAACTAAGTCATGCTCAGATTCCTGACACACAGAAACTAAAAGGAAATAAATGTGCATTCTTTTAAGCTGATAAGTTTGCGGAAATTGTAATGCAGCAACAGATAATTAATACAAATGGGGAGCTCATTCTTTTGCATTTTTCTTTTGTCAAATAACCTTTGCAGCTTTATATTCCATCTGTCAATTTAGTTCTGGATTTAATAGCAAGAGAACACTGGCCAAAGTGGTGGGTAAATTTCAAGGCTAATAATAGACATTGCCAGAGCTTCTAGAACCTCAGTAAAGGAATAGAAATGTGTAGTCACTAAAGAAAACCAAAAGGAGGAATAACAAAATTTTTCTTTATAGGTCATGAAAGTAATCCTGTGAAGATTCCATTTCTGGCCAACATGGAGTAATGCAGCATGGATTTAACCTGCATGCTGAAACAACTAAAACACAGACAAGTTACATGAAATAGCAGTTTGCAAGACACTGTACATCAGAAAATGAAGGACAGTGATCCATTAGAGAAAGAAAACAAAGGAGATGAGCTCTATAATTTCTCCATCTTACAGCCTTGAGAGGTTTTCCAGGCCATGCTTCAGGAAGGGTAAATGCAGACAGACCCCAGTGATTTTCTGAATCAAAGAGACAAATCTGAGAGTTCAGGAAGACCAAGGCAGCAAGAGTTCTCATAAAAGAGTACCAGAGAGGAGAGAGCTGCATATGAAGAGAATTTCAGGGATCTGCAGAGGGTCCTCCTGCATATTCAAATGAGTAATGATCAGTGCCTCTGTGTGAGGAAACTACCTGAGGCCAGAGGAAGAGCCACCCAAAAGGATTATAGACGATAGTGCCAGCCCTTCACATAGGGTACTAAACAGTGCCTGATCCCACCATCCAGAATGAAAAGCCTCAAAATTCACAGGACATTGGCTTAAGTACTCAGAAGGGTCTTGCATCAGTAGTGGTGAATGATTAGCCCTAGAATAAACACTTCTTTGGATCCAACTATCAAATCTTAATAGCAAGACTCAAAATATCACACAGTTTCTAAGTAACTTAACTGTAAATGTGAAAAAAATGTCCAGAATAATTTTAGGCTACAGAAGTATCTGGCACTCAAAGAGGTACAGATCAAATATAAAATTTCCAGGAATAATCAGGAAAATATGACCCAAAATGAGCGGAAAAATTGCTCTATCAAAACTGACACAGTACAGATATAGTGTTTAGAATAGTAACAGTAAAAAATATTAGAAAAGTTTTAAAACTGTATTCCACATATTAAAAAAGAAAAGTAGATACATAAAAGATATTTACAGGGGCCCAAATAAAATTTTTAGAGATACAAATTGAAATGAATGAGATAAAAAAATACACCAATAGGATTAATGCCAGATTAGGCATTGCAGAAGAAAAAAATTAGCAAACTTGAAAACATAGCAATAAAAATTATCCAAACTGCAATACAGAAAGAAAAACTGAAAATAAAAAAAGAACTAAAGGAAAAAAAACAGAGCATCATTTAGCTCTGACTACAAGCAACCTAATGTATGTGCAATTAGAGTTTCTGAAATGGGAATAGGGAGAGTGGGGAGGCAGAGAAACACATCTGAAGAAATGATGGCCAAAATTTTTCCAAATTTCAAGATCTAAGAAACTTAATAAACCCAATCACAAGGCATAGGAATAAAACTACACCTGGTGGAGCATGGTGGCTCACACCTGTAATTCCAGTACTTTGGGAGGCTGAGGCAGGCAGATCACTTGAGGTCAGGAGTTCAAGACCAGCCTGGCCAACGTGGTGAAACCCCATCTCTACTAAAAATACAAAAATTAGCCGAGCATGGTGGCAAACGCCTTTAATCCCTGCTACTCGGGAGGCTGAGGCATGAGAATCACTTGAACCCCGGAGGCGGAGGTTGCAGTGAGCTGAGATCACGCCACTGCACTCCAGCCTGGGCGACAGAGTGAGATTCTGTCTCAGAAAACAAAACTCAAAACAAACAAAGCTACACCAAGGCACATCATAAACAAAGTGATGTAAAACAGTGATAAAGATACAATCACAAAAGCAGCAAGAGAAAAAAGACAACATGTATACAGAGGAACAATAAGAATGATAGCAAATTTCTCCACAGAAACAATGCAAGTCAGAAAACAGTGAAGCAATATTTTTAAACTACTAAAAAAAACTGTGAACTTAGAAATCTATACCCAGTGAAAATGTCTTTCAAAAACAGAGGAAAGCTAAAGACTCTTTCAGACATACAAAAGACAAAATAATTCATCATCAGCAAACACACTACAAGAAATATTAAAGGATATCCTTCAGACAGAAGGAAACTGGTACCAGATGGAAATATAAGTCTATACCCCCCAAAAGGCAAATACATGGGTAAATATGTAAGTTTTTTCTTATTATTTAAATCTCTTTAAAATATCATTAAATAATATAATTTAAATAATAATGTTGGTGGGATTTGCAACATATATGAAATAAAGCTATGACAATTGCACAGAAGTTGGGAGGGGAGAAACAGAAACATAACGTTGTAAAGTTCTCATATTCTACAAGTGGTACAATATCACTAAAAGGTAGAGTGTGATAAGTTAAAGATGCATACTATTACTCCAAAGCAACCACTGAAATAACAAAAATGTTATGTCTATTAAGTTATCAGAGAAAATAGAGTAATAAAAATGCTTAAGTCATTCAAAAGAAGGCATAAAATTTTAAAAAAGGGAACTGGGGGAGATGAAACATACGAGGGAAGAAGGCAGGTTGGTAAACTTTAAACCAACAATATTAATCACACTAAATGTTAAAAGTGTGAAACATCTTAATTTAAAAATAGAGATGTCAGATTAACTTTAAAAAGAAGGCCAGACGTGGTGGCTCCTGCCTGTAATCCCAACACTTCGGGAGGCCAAGGTGGCCAGATCACTTGAGGCCAGGAGTTCGAGACCAGCCTGGCCAACATGGTGAAACCCTGTCTCTACTAAAAATACAAAAATTAACCAGGTGTGTTGGTGCACACCTGTAATCCCAGCTACTTGGAAAGCTGAGAAATGAAAATTGCTTAAACCCAGGAAGTGGAGGTTGCAGTGAGCCAAGATTGTGTCACCACACTCCAGCCTGTGTGACTCTGTCTCCAAAAAAAAAAAGAAGACTCAACTATATGCTGCCTATAAGAAATGAACTTTAAATATGAAGACACAAATAATAAAAGAACCAAAAATATATACTATCCTAATACTAATCAAGAGAAAGTTGGAGTGGCTATATTAATATCAAAGTAGATTTCAGAGCAAAGAATATTACCAGGGATAAAAAAGATCATTCCATAATGATAAAATGCTAAATATGCATCTATTAATAAAGTATCAAAGCACATAAAGAAAAAACTTTATGGCAGAATGACTTATATTCCTTTGGGTATATACCCAGTAAATCATTACACCATAAAGACATATGCACACAAATGCTCATTGCAGCATTATTCACAATAACAAAGACATGGAATCAATATAAATGCTCATCAATGACAAACTGAATAAAGACAATGTGGTACATATACACCATGGAATACTATGCAGCCATGAAAAAAGAATGAGATCATGTCTTTTGTAGGAACATGGATGGAGCTGGAAGCTATTATTCTTAGCAAACTAACACAAGAACAGAAAACCAAATACCACATGTTCTCACTTATAAGTGGGAGCTAAGTGATAAGAACTTAGGAACACAAAGAGGGAAACAGCATACACTGGGGTCTACTTGATGGGGTAGGGTGGGAGGAGGGAGAGGAGCAGAAAAGATAACTATTGGGTACTGGGCTTAATACCTGGGTGATGAAATAATATGTACAACAAAACCTCATGACACGTTTACCTATGTAACAAATCTTCACATGTACCCCCAAACCTAAAATAAAAGTTAAAAGAAAAAACTGACAGCACCGCAAAGAGAAATAGCCAAGTCAACAAGTCTGATATTTCAAAACCCCTCTCAATAACTGATAGAGGTAGTAGACAGAAAATTAGCAAGTATATAGTATACTTAATCAATAATATCAAGCAACTTGACAAAATTAACATTTATAGAACACCCCACCCAATAATAGCAAAATCACATTCTTTTCAAGTATACATGAAATATTTGCCAAAATAAGCTGTATTTGGAGACACAGGTCATAATAAACTTAGAATTCAAGTCATACAACATATGTTCTCTGACCCCAATGAAATTACATTAGAAATCAATAACAGAATAATATCTGGAAAATCCCCAAATATTTGAGATCCAAATAATGGACTTCTAAATAATCTGTGAGTCAAAGATTAAATCTAAAGTGAAATTAGAAATACATATATATTATATATATATATTTTATATATATATATATATTTTTTTTTTTTTTTTCTGAGACAGAGTCTCATTCTGTCACCCAGGCTGCAGTACAGTGGCATGATTTCAGCTCACTGCAACCTCTACCTCCTGGGTTCAAGCGATTCTCCTGCCTCAGCCTCCTGAGTAGCTGGGATTATAGGCGCCCGCCACCACACCCAGCTAATTTTTATATTTTTAGTAGAGACGAGGTTTCGTCATGTTGGCCAGGCTGGTCTTGAACTCCTGACCTCAGGTGATCCACCCACCTCAGCATCCCAAAGTGCTGGGATTTCAGGCGTGAGCCACTGTGCCCGGCCTAGGAAATATTTTGAACTAAATTAAAATAAAGAGACAGCATATCAGAATTGTGGGATACTGCTTAAGCAACACTTTAAGGAAATTCTACAGCATTGAATCCTATATTTGAAAAAGAGTAGTCTCAAATCAATGACCTCAGCTTCTACCCAAAGAAACTAAAAGCCAACAGGAAATTAAACCTAAAGTATAAGAAAGGAAATAAACCAATAAAAACAAAAGCTACTTATCTGAGAAGATCCATAAAATTCATAAACCTCTAGCCAAAGTGATCAAGAAAAAAGATAAATGACCAATATCGCAAATAAGAAAGTGGACATTACTACAGATCTTTTCAATTTAAAAGCATAATAAGAGAATATTATAAATAATAAATTCAACATCTTAGATGAAATGAACAAATTACTTGAAAGACACAAAATTTAAAGTTCACCTAAGAAGAAATAGATAATCCGAGCAACCCTGTCTATTTTTTAATTGAATTTGTTGTTAAAATCTTTCCACAAAGGAAACTGCAGACTCAAAGATTTCACTCTTGAATTCTGCCAAAATAAGGAAAAAATAATACCAATCCTACACAATCTCTTGCAAAAACTTGAAGAGGAGAGAATACTCTCTGACTCATTCTATGAGGCTGAAATTACTGTGACAACAAACTGGACAAAGATATTATTATGGGTTGAATTGTGCACCCCCTCCCCAAATTCATATATTGAAGTTCCAACTCCTAGCACCTTAGAATGTGACCTTATTTGGAGACAGGGTCTTTACCGAGGTAATAACATTAAACTGAGGTCGTAAGAGTGGACCCTAATCCAATATGACTGGTGTCCTTATAAAAAGGGGAAATTTGCACACAGACTCATACAGAGAAAAGACAATGTAAATTCACAGAAAAAAGATGGCCAAGAAAAGAGACCTGGAACAGATCTTTCCCTCACAGTCCTCAGGAGGAACCAAGCCTGCCAACACCTTGATTTCAGATTTCTAAACTCCAGAACTGTGAAATAATTTATGTTCTTTAAGCCACCTAGTTTGTGGTACTTTGTTATGGCAGCCTAGCAAACTAAGACCAATAATACTAGAAAACTATAGACAAATCTCCCTCAGAAACATAGATGCAAAAATTCTATACAAAATTTTTGCAATTCAAATCCAACAATTCATCCAGTAATATATCAAAAAGATATATTGTCATGATGTATGTAATATAGTTGCTGCCTTTTCATCCATTTTTAGGCCTAACTTAAGTTATCTGAAACCCAGTCGTACCCTGTTACCTTTGGCCTAGTTAAAACTTCCCTCCCTGTATACTTGCTTGCTATATAGCCCACTTGTTTCTCATTCCACAGACCCAAACCCAACACATCCCACAGCTGCTGACCACGATACAACCTACTTGTCAACAACAGAGTCGGGTAAATAAGTCCTCCCCCTTGCATGTGTTTTCTTTAAACTAGCCAATCTACAACCCCCATAGGAAAGGCTAAGGGATAACACCCATTGACCTTAATAAAGCATAGTCCCGCAGGTCCTCTCTCTTTTCTCCCCCACCCCCATGTATCTATCTTTCTCTTTCTAAGACTTTCCATCAGCCCTCAAGGTCACTCCTCCTCTCTCATAGATCCAAAGATCTATGAGAAGAAGGAAATGCTATCAGAAGGAAATGCTTCTGTTATTTGATGTGTTTTGTTGAGTTGCCTTCTCTGTGTCTCACCTGAATGACACACCTGAACCTAACTCTCCTCCCTGTCAGGGCTACCCTAGAAAGTGGCTATCTTGGTAGGAATAAACAGGACACAGGTCAGACAAGAGCCACAAGGGTGCCTGCCAGAATAAATAAGTTTCCTGTGAGAAGGACACCTATCTGGTCACAGGTCAGACACTTGGGCATTAGGCCATCCGCCAGGATAAGGAAGTATCTCATGAAGCCATGTTGTAATCATCCACAATGACCTCCCCTGAAGCCCCATTAGGGCAGGGCTAGAATGTATAGCCACTCTCCGGAGAAAGACCTCAAGACCAAATTAGAGGAAAATACAACATATATCATGACGACGTGGGCCTTAGGCCAAGAACGCAGTCAATTTAACATTCAAAAGTCAATAAATGTAATTCATCTTATTAACAAACTTAAAAAAAATGATCATCTCAATATTCAGAAAAAGCTCTTGAAAAAAAATCCAAGACCCTTTCCTGGTAAAATCTCTCAGCAAAGTAAGATATGACACCAGAAGCACAATCCACAAAAGAACATGTTAATAAAATGGATTTCCTCAGAATTAAAAACTGCCCTTTGAAAGATGCTAAGTGAATGAAAAGATAAGCAACAGACTAGGAGGAAGTATTTGCAAATGGTATATCTCATAAATAACTTATATTCAAAATATTTAAAGAACTCTCAAATTCCAATTATAGGAAAAAAAATCCCAATACATTTGAACAAAGGATTTGAACAGACCAAAGAAGATATACGGAAGGCAAAGAAACAAATGAAAATCACTAGGGAAATGCAAATTCAAGCCACAGTGAGATGCTACCACATACTTATTAGAATATTAGAATACCTAAATTTAAGACACTCATTTGGTAAAGATGTGGAACAACTTTGAACTCTCATAAACTGCTCATACGAATGTAAAATGGTACACTTTGGAAAGCAATTTGGCAGTTCTTCAAAAGTTAAACATACCCTGACCATATTATGCTTATCATATGACCCAGTCATCCATTCCATTCCATACCCAAGAGAAATGAAAGCACATGTCTATACAAAGATTTGCAAATGAGTGTTCAAAGTAGCTTCAGTTGTAATAGCCAAAAAATAACTCAATTCTACTTTAACTTGTGAATAGATAAACTGTGGTATAGTCATTCAATAGAATATTACTCAACAATATAAAGGAATAAACTATCAATACAAGCAGCAATATGGAAGAATCTCAAAATAATTATACTGAGTGAAAGAAGCCAGAGAACAAAGACCACATGCTAAATTTATGATTCCTTTTACATAAAACTCTAAAAAATGCAAGCGAATCTACAGTGATAGAAAGCAGATCGGTTGTTGCCTGGGGATATGCAAAAGGCAAGGGGTGTGGAAGGAACAGATTACAAAGGGATAAGAGGGAACTTCTGGGGGTGATGGATGTGTTCATTATCTTGAATGTGGTGATGGTTTCACAGGTATATACATATATCAAATTGCACACTTGAAATATGTGTAGTTTCATTGTATGTCAATTAATCCTCAATAGAGTTTTTTCCAAAAGAATTAAAAAATATTGACATTGAACATTTGGATGGAGGGGAGAAAAAGCCTGTTGGTATGGGCACTCAACAAAGAAAACAAATATCCAGTTTATTGAAAGGGAAGTAAATTTCAAAATATTTGCAACTATCAAAAGAGGAAAAATGTATATTCTATGCATAATATTGATTGCTACTAATGTTATTTGTGTCAAATATCAGAAATACTTTCCTTATTAAGAAAAAGAATCCTCTGAAATTTGCATTCCTTATAAATCTAACATGATGAACCCTACATGGAAAAGCATGACCTGAATACCTATTACACAGTCTAGATTTACAAATGTGTCACAGTTTGCTCCTAAATTGTCTGGAGCTCTGTCTTTATTGCATAGTTAGTTAGGAAGCGAAGATTTGAAGGTCTCCTAAGGGACTAGCCAAATCTTTGAAATTGGGCCAGATCAAACTCTTGGGCAGGGCCCTGTCTCCTACTGGTGCTAAGTGCTTTCCACACAATATCCATTCAAAGTAATCATTCTTATCCTCATTTTGCAGATAAGAAAACTGAGGCTTAGGAATAGTAATTTCCTCTGGCTCACCCAGTTGCATCAGAGGCCATCATAAAGCACTCTATTACATAGGCTAGATTATAAAGTCAAGGATATTTGCAGAGAGTAAGAATTAATGTTTGCTGAGGACCAGGCCCTTTTGCAGGCCCTCTACACATGCTATTTTATTTAATGATAACAACTTGGCCGGGCGTGGTGGCTCACGCCTGTAATCCCAGGATTTTGGGAGGCCGAGGCGGGCAGATCACTTGAGGTCAGGAGTTTGAGACCAGCCTGGCCAACACGGTGAAACCCTGTCTCTACTAAAAATACAAATATATATATATATATATATATATATATATATAGCTGGGTGTGGTGGCATGCACCTGTAATCACAGCTACTGGGGAGGCTGAGGTGGGAGAACTGCGTGAACCTGGGAGGCGGAGGTTGCAGTGAGCCAAGATCAAGCCACTGCACTCCAGCCTGGCTGACAGAGCAAGACTCCATCTCAAAACAAACAAACAAACAAAAAACAAACTCTCAGGGTAGATTTTATCCTTCCTGATTTACAGATAGGGAAACCAAGCCAGAAATGGGTCAGTACTGGTGAGTCACTGAGGACCTGGGGGTGGATTGCAAATATGATAATACCGTAAAGTCGAGACAGACAGATGAGTTTCAGAGAGACAGATGAGGACGAGAGAGATGGCAGAGGTGCACAACCTACATCTTGTAGCCCAGAGATGATTTTACCAGAAGTAATAGTTTGGCTGTAGCTACATTTTACTTCCATTCAAGACCCCTGAAGCCATCCTCCTCTATTTCTTAAGAGAATAGTGGCAATCCTGAGAATGCTCTACTAGACTCATGGAGATAAATCTGTGATTGGGTCTGGACCAACCTTCATTTCCTTCTCTGAGTGTTTGTTTGTTTTTGTTTTTGGTTTTGGTTTTTTATTTGTTTTGTTTTGTTTTTGCCACAAAACTATATTAAACCCCAAAACAGAAGTACCTCTGTTTAATATTCATCCTATCCATGTTATCCCATGGTAAATTATTTGGATTCAGAAATTGCATCATCTTGGCTTTATCTAATGTTTACTCAAATATGAGAAAAGATATAAAATCTTTAAAGAACATTTTACTTCAGCACCTCTTAATTTGGACGATAAAAAGCTTTATATCCAAAATGATAAAGTGTTTGTTTAGCAATGGAAACGTAAAATATATTAAAGGGCATTGCCTGTATAGAGTTCTTGTCACCTGAGAAGGCTCATAAAGCCAAAAATAAAGTTGAGTCCAGTTTTGTTGACCATAAAAAATTCATACATATATAGAAGAAATTCAAATAACTACCTTATAAAGCTGCAAACAATAAGATCAATGTTTTGAGTGTCTACTAAATGCCAGGAAGTTATATTCGTGCTCTTTTTTTTTTTTTTTTTTGAGATGGTATCTCATTCTTTTGCTCCAGTTGGAGTGCAGTGGTGGGATCATAACTCACTGCAGCCTCAAATTCCTAGGCTCAAGCAATCCTTGAGGCAATCCTCCTGCCTCAGCTTCTAAGTAGCTGGGACTACAGGCACACACTACCATGCCTGGCTAATTTTTAAATTTTTTTGTGAATATGGGGTTCTCACTTTGTTGTCCAGGCTCATGCTCTTGATTATATGTCAGTATCTTCATTTTCAGAGAAGGGCATGAGATTCAGAAGGGTTGTGTAACATTTTCAAGTTCACACAACTAATATATATCGGAATAAGGATTCACACCCAGCTTTGTTTGGCTTCAGTCCCCATATCACACTGCCACCCTGGTATTAGAGAAAAGGACCACTTCTGCTCTAATTTCCTTTTCCTTAGTATACGTGTTTCAGATTATCTTAATTGAACTAGTGTGGGCTGAAATTGTAGGAAATTCTCTGGTTAGAAAAGAGCATCAAATATTGTCTAAACCTAAATTAGCAGCTACTTGTATACTCATGCTTTCAGCCTCCTTTTTTCCTCATATGCAAATTAGATCTAATGGTGGATATTGCAGAAATATGGACCTTGAAATTGGTTCTCATCTATTCGGAAAGCTATATGATGGGCTGGGCCACCCATACCAAGATAAGTATCATACTTTGATGTATCCCTGAGGGAGAAGCTGGTCAACTGTCCCGTATGGGATTCAGGAAGGGCTGCATCCAGGGTTTCAGAGACGCTTTTTTCCTTCAAATCAGTGTCAAAGGCCTGTTCCAAGACCCTGGTGGTGTGGCAGAGGTTTTGCCATCTGTTCACAGCATCAATATTTATTAAATTCTTTATATGGATTATTTCATGTCATCCTTGTTGAAACTTGATGAGATAGGCAATGTTTCAGGCGAGCAATGGGTCAGAGAGAGGCAGAGTGATTTGCCTAAGGTCACATAGCAAGTAGTGACAGAACCAGGCTTCAAACCAGGTCAGTATGACTTCAAAATCTACCCACAATAATGAGGTGGGAGTATTTATTCCCTGGCTTCTTCCCTGCAGGGTCATCTCAGGCTGGCTGCATTCCTCAAAAGAAAGTCACAATGTATGTCAGATGCCCCTCTATGGGTTATTATAACTACTCCCTCCTCTTATCCTTTCAGCTCCAGGAGTAGTAACAGCCACACCATTAGTGCACTATCCCATGAGATTCCCAAACCTCTGTAAATTGTTCCTTTAGTAAACCTTCCTGAAATCATCCTAATTTGAGTGTGTCATCTCTTTCCTCCTGGGACCCTAACTGATATACACATTATTCAATGATGGAGGTGGGATTGAAGTCCAGACCTAGTCTGGCTCCAACGCCCATGCTCTCACTTACCACTACCCTATTCTTGTATTCTGACATCTTAGCCTAAGCATATCCCAAGAAAACACCATACCTTGTGCTCACTCATTTCAATTCAATGAACATTAACAGAGGATCTACTATGTGTTAGGAATTGCCTGAAATCACAGACAAGTTGCTGAACATTTATGAGCTTCCTTTTTCTATTTCTGTGAATAATGAATGGTATTCTCTACCTGAATTGTAAGGTTGTTCTTAGGATAATATAATATTCTCTATAAAACATGCCAAGAAAAGTACATTACTCATTTTTGCCTCAGAACCTTCTACTACTGCTCAAAGCAATCTACAGATGCAATGCAATCCCTATGACGAAATTAATGTCATTTTTCACAGAAATAGAAAAAACAATCCTAAATTCATATAGAACCAAAAAAGACCCTAAACAGCCAAAGCAATCCTGAGCAAAAAGAACAAAGCTGGAAACATCATATTACCTGACTTCAAAATATAGTGCAAGGCTATAATAATCCAAACAGCACTGTAGTAGTATAAAAACAGACACATAGACCAATGAAACAGAATAGAGCACCCAGAAATAAATCCAAGTATTTATAGACAACTGATTTTCAACAAAGGGACCAGGAACAAACATTGCAGAAAGGACACTCTTTTCAGTAAATGGTGCTAGGAAAACTGGACCCTTATCTCTTACCACACACAAAAATCAACTCAAGATGGATTAAAGACTTAAATATAAGACCTGAAACTATGAAATTACTAGAAGAAAACGTAGGGGAAATATTTCAGGACATTGGTCTAGGCAAAGATTTTATGGCTAAGACCTCAAAAGCACAGGCAAAAGCAAAAATAGGCAAATGGGACTATATTAAACTAAAAACCTTCTACACAGCAAAGGAAACAGTCAACAGAGTAAAGAGACAATCTGTTGAATGGGAGAAAATATTTTCAAACTATTTATCTGACAAGAGACCTAATATCCAGAGTATACAAGAAACTCAAACAATTCAACACTAAAAAAATAATAATGTCACTAAAAAGTGGGCAAATGACATGAATACACATTTCTCAGAAGAAGACATAGAAGTGGCCAACAGGTATATGAAAAAAGGCTCGACATTGCTAATCATCAGGGAAATACAAATCAAAGCTACAATTAGATATCATCTTACCCCAGTTAGAATGTCTATCAAAAAGACAAAAAATAATAGATGCTAACAAGGATGCAGAGAAAAGGGAACTCATACACTGTTGAGGAGAACATACATTAGTACAACCACTACAGAAAACAGCATGAAGTCCGAGCATGGTGGCTCAGGCCTGTAATCCCAGCACTTTGGGAGGCCAAAGCGGGCAGATCACCTGAGGTCAGGAGTTTGAGACCAGCCTGTCTAACATGGGGAAACCCTGTCTCTACTAAAAATACCAAAAAAAAATTAGCCAGGCATGGTGGCCCATGCCTGTAATCTCAGCTACTAGGGAGACTGAGGCAGGAGAATTGCTTGAACCCAGGAGGCGGAGGTTGCAGTGAGCCGAGATAGCACCACTGCACTCCAGCTTAGGTGAGAGAGCGAGACTCCGTCAAAAAAAAAAAAAAAAAAAAAAAAAAAAACAACCCAGCATGGAGATTTCTCAAAAAACTAAAAATAGAACTACCATATGATCCAGCAATCCCACTACTGGCTATTTATCCAAAGGAAAGGAAATCAGTATATCAAAGGGATACCTGCACTCCCATGTTTATTGCAGCACTATTCACAATAGCAAAACTATGCTATCAACCTAAGTACATGTCAATGGATGATTAAAGAAAATGTTGCACATATACACAATTGCATACTATTCAGTCATAAAAATAATGAAATCATGTCATTTGCAGCAACATGGATGGAACTTGAGGTCCTTATGTTAAGTGAAATAAGCCAAGCACAGAAAGACAAATATTGTATGTTCTCACTCATACTGTGGGAGTAAAAAAGTTGATCTCATGGAGATAGAGAGCAGAATGATAGATATCAGAGCCTGGGAAGGGTGTGGGGGCAGGGGTGGGAGATCAAGAGAGGTTGGTTAATGGATACAAACATACAGTTAGATAGAAGAAGTAAGTTCTATGTTCAGTAGCAGAGCAGGGTGACTACAGTTAACAATGCATTGTATATTTCAAAATATACATAATATAGGGAGGTTTTGAAATGTTCCCAGCACATAGAAATGATGAATACTTGAGACAGTAGATGCCCTAAATACCCTGACTTGATCATTTATACATTCTATGCATGTAACAAAATATCACATGTGCCCCACAAATATGTACAAATATTATCTACCAGTAAAAATATATATAAACAATTTGGGAATGATTGTGAGATAAAATAATAAAACTATAAAAAACAAACACAAAATTTACTTATACTGTAACTCACCAAAAAAATAATAATAATCTTCTACATGCCTAGTTAATAGTGGGACTCTGGGCTGGGCGCAGTGGTTCACGCCTGTAATCCCAGCACTTTGGGAGGCCAAGACGGGCGGATCACGAGGTCAGGAGATCGAGACCATCATGGCTAACATGGTGAAACCCCGTCTCTACTAAAAAAAAATACAAAGAAATTAGCCGGGCGTGGTGGCAGGCGCCTGTAGTCCCAGCTACTTGGGAGGCTGAGGCAGGAGAATGGCGTGAACCCAGGAGGCGGAGCTTGCAGTAAGTTGAGATCGCGCCACTGCACTCCAGCCTGGGCGACAGGGCAAGACTCCGTCTCAAAAAAAAAAAAAAAAAAAAAAAAAAAAAAAACTGTGGGACCCTGGTGAATGTCATTTGAGTGACTGAATACCTGGATGTTTAGATGGGTGGCTGGATGGATGGACAGATGGACGGAGCATGGTTGAGTTTTGTACATTTAGACATGCTAGAGATGTGTAATATATTAACTGCCTCTTCACCTGAGCTTTAAGCACTCAAAGGGCAAATGGTTTCCCATCTCTATTTGGGGCCCTTCTCCTTCCACTTTAAGGCTGAGAAGGCTGAGAAACAGGATAAAGTTCAAATCTCTAAACTCACCCAAGGGTCACCCTCCTAAAAATGACTGTACTGTCCAGGCACAGTGGCTCATTACTGTAACGTGAGCACTTTGGGAGGCTGAGGTGGGAGGATTGCTTAACGCCAAGAGTTCAAGACCAACCTAGGCAACATAGTGAGACCCTATCTCGACAAAAGAAAAAAAACAAACAAAAAACAAAAATTAGGCAGGCATAGTGGCACATGCCTGTAATTCCAGCTACTCAGGAGGCTAAGGTAGGAGGATCATTTGAGCCCATGAGGTCGAGGCTACAGTGAGCCACTGCACTCTAGCCTGGGCAACAGAGTGAGACCCCATTTCAAAAAAAAAATAATGAATGTACCAAGTCTATACTTTTGCAAAGAACTTTACATTGATTTTAAGGCTATTAATAGAAATGTTTTCCAATACTTGGAGAAAGACTCAAAAGGCACTTGAACACTCAATAACTTCCAAAGTAGCATTTTAATGAATTACAGTAAGTGCAAATTGATCAGAAACATATGGATTTAATTTATCCTTAAGGACATACATTTCAACATTCAAGGGGAGAATTTGTCTTCTGAAATATATTCTGGACCTTGTCCAGTATAAAACATTTAAAACAAATTTTCAAATTGTAGATGAATCCAGATCTCTGGTATGCTCACTCAGTCTTCATCGAGAGATACAGATGGAAGATTATTTTTATCTTCAAAGTGGAATTCTCAGAAGGAGCTAGGAATTGTATGGCCAGCACTCAAGCCCCAGCCTAACCATTTATTGTGTGACCTTGGCAAAGCTGTTTACCCCTGTGAGAATATTTTCCACGTGTGAAAACCAGATAATGCCTTGCACACTACCTGGTTTCTGTGAGGTTTGGATGAGGTAATTTATATCATAGAATTTGTTGGCTTGGAAAGTGCTATACAAATTAAACTATTATTTGGTGCCATGCATATCACAAAATAAATTACTTGCTATTTTTTGTGTTTCCCTTTTTTTTTTTTTTTTTTGAGACAGAGTCTCGCTCTGTCGCCCAGGCTGGAGTGCAGTGGCGCGATTTTGGTCCACTGCAAGCTCCGCCTCCCGGGTTCACACCATTCTCCTGCCTCAGCCTTCCAAGTAGCTGGGACTACAGGTGCCCGGCACCACGCCCAGCTAATTTTTTTGTATTTTTAGTAGAGACGGGGTTTCACCATGTTAGCCAGGATGGTCTCGATCTCCTGACCTTGTGATCTGCCCGCCTTGGCCTCCCAAAGTGCTGGGATTACAGGCGTGAGCCACCGCGCCTGGCCCTGTGTTTCCCTTTTATCATCACACATTCAGTTTAGAGTTCAGTTGACTCTTGCCTGTTTGGCTGAACTGTACATGGATGCTTGTTGCTGGTTTTTGACAGTAGTTTTCCACAGACTCCCAGAATCTCTGGAAGGAACGCTAACCAATCTTCATCCAATTAACACAAAGAACTTCCCATTTCATCCTTCTAGCATAATTGATTAAAATATATTCTACTAATAATTTGCTAATCAGCTGTGGCCCAGGGCAGGATAAACTGTGCATGTACCTGCCCCAAACTACACCAACCTGTTCAAACGCATTTACACGGTGCAATGTTGATTTATCCTTGCTGTTCCAGTAGCAAAACCCTTTGACCTAAAGTAACCTCAGGTGTGGAAGGCAGCCATTCAAGAATTCTGGAAGCTGTTCTCTCTGGCATTCTTTTTACTTTCTCTCCCGAAACCCAAAGACAAAATTTTTGTTTTGTGGTTATTTTTTCTTACTTGTATCTCTGCCACATCTTGACTCTCATGGAGAGACTTTTTTTTTTACTTTTAATTTTAACTTTAGTTATAAAGAAATAATTTTAGATATAGAAAAATGTTGCAAAAATGGTGAAAAGAATTCCCATATGCTCTTCATCCACCTTCCACTAATGTTAACATCTTATATAATAATAATATAATAATCAAAATCAAGAAATTGACATTGGCACAATAATATTAACATTTAACACTCTTATTTTCATTCCACCAGTTTTTCTACTTACGTACATTTTCTGTTCCAGGATCCAAATGAGTGTCCCAAACTTCATTTAGTCATCATGTCTCCTTAGTCTCTTCTGGTCTGTGGCATTTCCTCACTATTTCCTTGTCTTTTATGACCTTGACACTTTTGAGAACTACTCATCAGTTACTTTGTCTGACGTCCCCCAATTTGGGTTTCTCTGATGTTGTCTTGTGGTTATTTTGGGAACATGTATTTTTGGCAAGAATACCACAGAAATGATGCTGTGCCCTTCTCAGTGCATCATATCAGGGGATACATGACATTGATATGCCTCATTACTGGCTATGTTAACCTTGATCACTTGACTAAGAGGATGTCTGCTCAGTTTCTCTACTATAAAATTCTATTTTTCTCTTTGTAGTTAATAAATATCTTGGGATAAATACTTTAGGCAATGAAAATATTCTATTTCTCCTCAAACTGTCAAGGACCAGTTTTAGCATCCGCTGGTGGATATCCTGCCTGCAGCAACTACTACTGTCACATTCTAAAGATGACTTTGTATTTCCCTCACTCCTCCAATAATAGTTGCAGACATCAATATTCCACTTTCAATAATAGATAGAATAACTAGGCAGAAGAACAAGTAAATGGAAGTTTAACAACACTAAAAACCAACTAGACCTAATGAATGTGTATAGAACACTCCACTCAACAACAGTAGAGTACATAAAAGATTCCTCAGAATAAACCATATACTAAGACACATAAGCCTAAATAAATGTAAAAGGATTCAAATTATGCAAAGTATCTTCTCTGATCACAATGGAATGGAATTAGAATTCAATAACAAAAAGAAATTTGAACATTCACAAATATGTAAAAATTAAACAAAACACTCCTAAATAACGAATGAGTCAAAAAAGAAATCACAAGGGAAAAGAGAAAATACAAATGAAAGTGAAGATACAGGTATACCTAATTTTATTGCATTTTGCTTTATTGCACTTTACAGATATTGCATTTTTTACAAATTGAAGGTTTGTGGTAACCCTCTATTGAGTAAGTCCATCAGTGCCATTTTCCCAACAAAACATAGTCACTTCACGTCTCTGTGTAACATTTTGGTAATTCTGGCACTATTTCAAATGTTATCATTATATGTATATATATATATATAGATAGATATAACAGATATAATAATATCTAATCAGTGATCTTTGATGTTACTCTTGTAATTGTTTTGAGATATCACAAGCCACAGGCAATATAAAGCAGCGAACTTAATTGGTAAGTGTTGTGTATGTTCTGACTGCTCCACTGACCAGCCATTTCCCCATCAATCTCTCTCTCCTCTGGCCTCCATATTTCTTGAGACACAACGATATTGAAATCAGACCAATTAATTATCCTACAATGACCTCTAAGTGTTCAAATGAAAGAGTCCCATGCCTCTCACTTTAAATTAAAAGCTAGTAATGATTAAACTTAGTGAAGAAGCCATGCCAAAAGCCAAGATAGCCTGAAAACTAGGCCTCTTTTACCAAACAGTTAAGTCGTGAGTGCAAAGGAAACGTTCTTGAAGAAAACTGAAAGTGCTACTCCAGTCAACACACAAATGATAAGAAACCAAAACAGCCTTATCGCTGATATGGAGAAAGTATGAGTGGTCTCTATAGTGTATCAAACCAGCTACAACATTCCCCAAGCCAAAGCCTCATCCAGAGCAAGGCTCTGAGAGTTGATCAGCAAGTGCTGATGGAAGAGCTGCAGCAAGTTATCCGGAAGATCTAGCAAACATCATTGATGAAGATGGCTACTCTAAACCACAGATTTTCAATGCGTATGAAACAGATACATACTGGAAGATGTCGTCTAGAACGTTCACATCTAAATAGGAAAAGTCAATGCCTGGCTGCAAAGCTTCAAAGGGCTGGCTCTCTCTTGTTAGGGGCTGATGCAGCTGGTGATTTCAAGTAAAGCCAATGCTGATTTACCATTCAAAAAATCCTAGAACCCTTAAAAATCATGCTAAATCTGTCTGTGCTCTATAAATGGAACAGCAAAGCCGGGATGACAGCATATCTGTTTACATCATGGTTTACTGAATATCTTAAGCCCACCGTTGAGACCAACTACTCAGACAAAAAGATTCCTTTCAAAGTATTACTGCTCATTGACAATGCACTTGGTCACCCAAGAGCTCTGATGAAGATGTACAAGGAGATTAATGCTGTTTTCATGCCTGCTAACAAAATATCCATTCTGCAGCCCATGCAGCAAGGAGTAATTTTGACTTTCAAGTCTTATTTAAAACTACATTTTGTAAGACCTACAGGAGCTAAATCTAAAATCTAAAATCATGCAGCTAGTTAACTATGCAGAACTTGAGTTAATGACCAGGTGTCTCCGTCCAGTTTTCTTTTTACTTTACTTCAATACTGCCCAAGTTATTTTCTCTTTTCCTCCTTTTAAAAAAAGACACCTTAGCAAGGTTTTTCTAAACTTGTTTTGTATATAATTATGAAAGCAAGTAGTTATGGCAGGAATGCATTCTGACATGAATATTAATTTAAATTATTGGGTAGCCTCCAAAAGGAAATAAAGAAGATTCTCAAAAAAAAACAAAAACAAACAAACAAACAAAAACTACATTTTGGTCGGGCACGGTGGCTCACGCCTGTAATCTCAGTACTTTGGGAGGCCGAGTCGGGCAGATCACAGGGTCAGGAGTTCGAGACCACCCTGGCCAACACGGTGAAACCCTGTCACTACTAAAACTACAAAAATTATCTGGGCGTGGTGGCAAGTGCCTGTAGTCCCAGCTACTTGGGAGGCTGGGGCAGAAGAATTGCTTGAACCCAGGAGGCAGAGGTTGCAGTGAGCTGAGATCATGCCACTCTACTTCAGCCTGGTGACAGAGCAAGACTCCATCTCAAGAAAAAACAAACAAACAAACAAACAAAAAACTACATTTCACAAGGCTGTAACTGCCATAGATTCCTCTGATGGATCTAGGCAAAATATATTAAAAACCTTCAGGAAAAGATTCACCATTCTAGATGCCATTAAGAACATTCATGATTCATGGGAGGAGGTTAAAATATCCACATTAACAGGAGTTTGAAAGAAGTTGATTATTATTATTATCCACCCTTATGGTTGACTTTGAGGAGTTCAAGACTTCAGTGGAGAAAGTCACTGCAGATGTGATAGAAATAGCAAGAGAACCAAAATTAGAAGTGCAACCTGAAGATATGACTGAATTGCTGCCATCTCATGATAAAACTTAAATGGATCAGGAGTTGCTTCTTATGGATTAGCAAAGAAGGTAGTTTCTTGAGATGGAATCTACTCCTGGCGATCATGCTGTGAACATTGTTGAAATGACAACAAAGGATTTAGAATATTACATAAACTTAGTTGACAAAGCAGCAGCAGGGTTGGAGAGAATTGATTCCAACTTTGAAAGAAGTTCTACTGTGGGTGAAGTGCTATCAAACAGCATGTCATACTACAGAGAAATCTTTCATGAAAGGAAGCATCAATCAACGTGGCAAACTTTATTGTTCTCTTAAGAAATTGCTACAGCTAGGCTGGGTGTGGTGGCTCACGCCTGTAATCCCAGCACTTTGGGAGGCCTTGGCGGGCAGATCACCTGAGATGGGGAGTTTGAGACCAGCCTGGCAAACGTGGTGAAATCCTGTCTCTATTAAAAATACAAAAATTAACTGGGTATGGTGGCACGTGTCTATAGTCTCAGCTACTCAGGAGGCTGATGCAGGAGAATGGCTTGAACCTGGGAGGCAGAGGTTGCAGTGAGTCAAGATCACGCCACTGCACTCCAGCCTCGGCAACTGAGAAAGACTCCATCTCAAAAAAAAAAAAAAAAAAAAAGAAGGAAATGGCCACAGCTGCCTCAGCCTTCAGCAACCACCACCCTGATCAGTCAGCAGCCATCAATATGAGGGCAAGACCCTCCATCAGCAAAAAGATTATGACTCACTGAAGGCTCAGATAATTGTTGGCATTTCTTAGCAATAATGTACTTTGAAATTAAGGTATATATATTGTTTTTTAGACATGATGCTATTGCATACTTACTAGACTCTGTATAGTGTAAACACAACTTTTATATGCACTGGGAAATCAAAATTGTGTGACTCATTTTATTGTGATAGACACTTTATTGTGGTGGTCTGGAACCAAACCCACAATATCTCAAAGGTATGCCTGTATACCAAAGCAAAACTTGTGGGATGCAACTAAAGCAGCACTAGAGGGAAATTTATAGCCCTAAACATCATCATTAAAAAGTGGAAAGACCCGGCTGGGCACAGTGGCTCATGCCTGTAAGTAATCCCAGCACTTTGGGAGGCCAAGGCAGCCAGATCACTTGAGGTCAAGAGTTTGAGACCAGCCTGGCCAACATAGTGAAATCCGTCTCTACTAAAAATACAAAAATTAGCTGGGTGTGTTGGCACACTCTGGTAATCCCAGCTACTAGGCAGGCTGAGGCAGGAGAATTGCTTGAACCCAAGTGGTGGAGGTTGCAGTGAGCCGAGATCACACCACTGCACTCCAGCATGGGTGACAGAGAAAGACTCTGTCTCAAAAAAAAAAAAAAAAAAGGAAAGACCCCAAATCAATAACATAATTTTTATTTTCAGACCTAGAAAAATGAAAGAGCAAATTAACCCCAAAGCAAAAACAAGAAAGTAAATGATTGCTGAAATTAATAAAAGAGAGAATAGAAAAGCAATAGAGAAAAACAACAAAATCCAAAGTGGGATTTTTGGGAATATCAGCAAAATTGGGAGACCTTCAGCATAGAATGACAAAAAAAAAAAAAGAAAATAAAAAAAAGAGAAAAAACTAAAGTCAAGATTGAAACAGGTCAAATTACTACCAACGTTAGAGAAATATAAACATAAATATGCACAACTGTCTGCCAACAAATTAGATAACGTAGATGAAATGGACAAATTGCTTGAAGGACACTATCTACAGTGACCCAAAAAGGAACAGAAAATCCGAATAACAAGTAAACAGATTGAATTAAAAATAAATGAAAAAAAATACTCACAAAGAAAAGCCTAGACCCAGATGTCTTCAGTGGCGAACTCTATCAAACATTTAAAGAAGAATTAATATGAATTCTTTCACAAACTATTTTTTATTTATTTATTTATTTATTTATTATTATTATTATTACTTTTGAGACAGAGTTTCCCTCGTTGTCCAGGCTGGAGTGCAATGGCACGATCTCGGCTTACCGCAACCTCCACCTCCCGGGTTCAAGTGATTCTCCTTCCTCAGCCTCTCGAGTAGCTGGGATTACAGGCATACGCTACCATGCCTGGCTAATTTTGTATTTTTAGTAGAGACTGGGTTTCTCCATGTTGGTCAGGCTGGTCTTGAACTCCTGACCTCAGGTGATCTGCCGGCCTCGGCCTCCCAAAGCGCTGGGATTGCAGTCATGAGCCACCACACCCGGCCCACAAACTCTTTTAAAAGATTGAAGAGGAGGGGACACTTTCCAACTCATTCTATAAAGCCAGAATTACCCTAACACTTAAGCCAGTTAAAAATATCACAAAAAAGGAAAACCACAGACCAATATCTTTTATGCATATGGACACAAAAATCTTTAACAAATACTAGCAAATAAAATCCAGCAACATATTAAAAACACTATACACCATGACCAAGTAGGATTTATTCCAGAAATTCAAAATTAGTTTAACATATGATAATTAATTAATGTAATAAAACATATCAATAGAAAAAAAGAACAAAAAACACATTATTATTTCATCAGATATTTAAAAAGCATTTGACAATCTAACAAGTTTTGATGATAAAAACAACACTCAACAAATTAGGAATAAAAGAAAACTTTGTCTCAAAGTGATAACAGGCATCTGTGAAAAACCCACAACTAACATCATACTTGACAGTGAAAGATTGAATGCTTTCCCCTAAGATCAAAAAAAAAAAAAGAATAGAACTCCAAAAGCACAAGCAACTAAAGAAAAAAAATGGTAAATTAGACTTCATGAAAATTTAAAACTTTTATGCTGCAAAGGATACCATGAAGAAAGTGTGCCGGGCATGGTGGCTCATGCCTATAATCCCAGCACTTTGGGAGGCTGAGGTGGGGGGATCACAAGGTCAGGAGTTCGAGACCATCCTGGCCAACATGGTGAAACCCCTTCTCTACTAAAAATACAAAAATTAGCTGAGCGTGGTGGCGGATGCCTGTAATCCCAGCTACTCGGGAGGCTGAGGTAGGAGAATTGCTTGAACCCAGAAAGCGGAGTTTGCATTGAGTGGAGATCATGCCACTGCACTCCAGCCTAGGTAACAGAGTGAGACTCCGTCTCAGAAAAAAAAAAAAAAATGAAAATATAATGGAAAAAATGGGAGAAAATATTAGCAAATCATATATTTGATAAGGACATATATCTAGAATTTGTATGAAGAATTCTTACAACTCAATAATAAAAATTTACCTTAATTGGCTCCATTTCAAGTGCTTTTCATCTCTTTGTATTGATGTAAGTTTTTATCTGCTATCACATTCCTTCTGCCCAAAGAACTTTCTTTAACTTTTCTTGTAGTATAATTCTAATTTTGTGTTTGTCTGACAAAGTGTGTATTTTTCCTTCATTTTTGAAAGGTGTTTTTGCTGGCTTTAGAAATTCTGTGTTGAAAGACTTTGCTTTTCTTGCAATACCTTAAAATTTTCATTTTTTTTCTGTTTTACATGGTTTCTGATGAGACGTCTGCTGTACTTCCTATCTTTCTTCCTCTGTATGTAATGTGTCTTTTTTGCCTCGAGATTTTCTCTTCGTATTTTGTTTTCAGGAGTTTTATTATTTTATGCCTGGGTAGGTGTTTGGGGTTTTTTTCTCTTTGTTTTTTATTTTTGATATGTGTCTTTCTTGGCATTCTCAGCTTCTTGGATCTGTAGTACATGTTATTAACTCTTGAAAATTCTCAGCCATTTCTTCTTCAAATACTTCTGCCTTATTCTCTGTCAATTTTCCCTCTGATAGTTCAATTATGTGTATGTTACACTATATGATGCTATTCCACAGCTCTGGAATGCTCTGTTATGTCTTCCTTTTCTTTTTTTCACTTTGTGTTTCAATTGTGATCATTTCTATTGACTTATTTTCAAGTTCACTGCTTCTTCCCTTGGCTATGTCAAGTCTGCTAATGAGCCAGACACATTCTTCATCTCTGTTGCTGTGCTTTTCATTTAGTTCTTTGTTATAGTTTTGATCTCTCTGTGGAATTTACTCACTTGATTATGCATGTCATCCACCTTTTCCATTGGGGCCTTTAGCATATTACTAATGGCTATTTGAATTTCATGCCAGATAGTTCCAACATCTGTGTTATCTCTAAATCTTATTCTGCTGATTCCTTTTGTGTCCAGAATTGCTAGGTCCTTGGTCTCGCTGACTTCAAGAATGAAGCCATGGACCCTCTTGGTGAGTGTTACAGTTCTTAAAGATGGCGTGTCCGGAGTTTGCTCCTTCTGATGTTCGGATGTGTCCGGAGTTTCTTCCTTCTGGTGGGTTTGTGGTCTCGCTGACGTCAGGAGTGAAGCCGCAGACATTTGCGTTGAGTGTTACAGCTCTTAAAAGTGGTGCGTCCAGAGTTGTTCATTCCTCCTGGTGGGTTCATGGTCTCTGTGGCTTCAGGAGTGAAGCTGCAGACCTTCACGGTGAGCATTACAGCTCATAAAGGCAGTGCAGACCCAAACAGTGAGCAGCACCAAGATTTATTGCGAAGAGCCAAAGAACAAAGCTTCCACAGTACAGAATGGGACCCAGAGCAGGTTGCCACTGCTAGCTCGGGTGGCGTGCTTTTATTCCCTTATTTGGCCCCACCCACATCCTGCTGATTGGCCCATTTTACAGAGAGCTGATTTGTCCATTTTACAGAGTGCTGATTGGTCCGTTTTGACAGAGTGCTGATTGGTGCGTTTACAAACATTTAGCTAGACACTGAGCGCTGATTGGTGCATTTACAATCCTTTAGCTAGATAGAAAATTTCTCCAAGTCCCCACCCGACCCAGAAGCTCAGCCAACTTCACATCTCACTTTGTCTTCTTTTTTCTTTTCTTTTATATACCTCATAATGTTTAGTTCACATTCAGACATCTTGTGTAGGAGAGTAGAGGCCAAAGTAAATAGTTTTTATGCCTGGAAATGGGCATGCCTTTCTTTTTGCTAAGCCGTGCTAAGTGTGGCGTTTTGAGTTAACCTAGTCAGGAGTTGAGCTGGGTTTGAACTCTTTTGGCTGCTTTAGTTACCTTCAGTACACCACAGGCTTCAAATTCCTTTAGCAATATCTTGTATTTAGGCTGGATCTGGTGTGCTAGAGGGGATTTTTTCACTGTCACATCAGCTTTACGTTTTCCTTTTAAACTCTGTCTGCCTCCACAGCCTTGCAACTCTTCTGGCAGTATTCCACCATTACTTGTTACTTGTTGGATTGTTGTGAGAGCGCATGGGGGTGGGTTGTCTATTGTTCTAATTAAACCTCAGTTTTAAGCAGGCAGTTGTGTCCTGGGATCTTTGATGTGTGGCCTTCTTGGTGCTCCAGTCCCTCCCCTATATATATCTTAAGGCCTTGTACCCATTGCTTCCCTTCCTTCAGGAATAAAGGGTTAATTTTTCTCTGCCTGTTATGGTTTGGCTGTGTCCCCGCCCAAATGTCATCTTGAATTGTGGTTGCCATAATCCCCACGTGTCGTGGGAGGGACCTGGTGGGAGGTTATTTAATCATGGGGGTGGTTACCCTCATGCTGTTCTTGTGATAGTGAGTGAGTTCTCACGAAATCTGATGGTTTTATAAGAGTCTTTTCCCCTTTTTGATCGGCACTTCTCCTTGCTGCCGCCATGTGAAGAAGTATGTGTTTGCTTCCCCTTCTGCCATGATTGTAAGTTTCCTGAGGTCTTCCTAACCATGCTGAACTGTGAGTCAATTAAACCTCTTTCCTTCATAAATTACCCAGTCTCGGGTATGTCTTTGTTAGCGGCATGAGAACAGACTAATACACTGCCCTTCCCCCACTTGCAACAGATTTGCAACAATGTTCCATGGACAACAGTGTTTGTTGCCCTTCCCAGTATGTATTAAAGCTTCTGTTCCATAGAGGATACAGAAGAGAAAGGTCTAGGCAGTGTTTCCTGCCCTTTCCACAATAGCTGCTCTTCCTCTGTCCCAGGCCTTCACTGTAAAAGATGCTTTCTCAGAACTCTCAGCAAGTGGGGTCCATGAAGAAAAGCTTCCCTTATATCTGCACCTCCCAGGGGCTCCACACTCCATCACCAGTCAACACTTAGCCTCCATTGATTTTAAGTGAATTTTTTATACCAGTGTCTAACCCCTTCTGCCCCAGGTAAACAAGTGCTCACAGCCAGTCTTTCCCTCCAGGTGCCTGTCTCTCCTTTGATTTCAGGCTACTTGGTTATCCTGCTACCTCAGCTCTCTCAAGAAAATTTCTGCATATGCAGTTTGTCTGCTTTTTAAATCGTAAGGGTGGGAATGACTCTTTTCAGCTTTCTGCATCCCTTTATGGAAATCAGAAATCCCCCAGGAAGGTGTTCAAGGCAATTTTTACTATCTTCATGGCAAAGAGTCTATTCTACCAAAGGCCATAGAGTTGCAGCTCTGAGTAAATGGCACTGTGCTGTGACATACAAATGACTGTTCAGATAAGCCCAGTATAAAACAAAAGACAGGGGAAGATGATATTGAACATTTATATTCTTGGAAATGCTTTATAGCATTTTCTCATCTACCCCTTAAGCCTGCAGAAACTTCCCTGTGTCCCTGGGCCCTTCCATGACCAACTGCTCAATAATAAGAAGGTCAGAATTTGATTGAATTATAAATTCACATTGTGTCTGTGCATATTATTAGTCCATTGAATTCTAAGGAATTCAGTCTGTTTCTTCTTTTAATCCTAAGGCAAGTAGAGAAGCAGCCCTTAAATAATTAATAGTAATAAGTAAACAAGAGCGGCTTGGGGGTCTTTCATCACCGTGCCTTCAAACAGTTGCAGTAATGGATCCAGCCTACACTCACTTAATCCATTCAGCAGTCAGGGCCAGTCCCTCACTTTGCTTACAAGTTATTCCTTCAAAACACATGTGACCTCATGGTGGCTCCCAAACCTGGCTACACATTAGAATTACTTAGCAAGCACACACCAGAGATTCCGATATAGTGCATCAAGGACAAGGCCTGGGAATCTGTGTATTTAACAAGTTCTCCAGATGATTCTAACATAGCTGTTTTGTCTTTAGAACCAAGAAACTTAGGGATGCAGCCTGGATCCTTGGTTCCTGATTTCGTAGTTGCTGTGTAAACCACAGCCAGGTTACCTTTATGGAACATTAATACCAACAGGGATTATTCCTGTTTTCTCAACCACACAGCTTAACCTCCTTATAGCCTTTTGCATCAGTCCACCCATTGCTGAGAGGAGCCCCTGGGCTTTGATCCCAATCCAGCCAACATACTCTATCATGCAGAGCTGAGTTTTTTGGCATTTTGCAAGATCTGGGTGTGATAGGCAACCGCCAAGATGACTCCCAAAGATCCCTGACTCCTGATATTCACTTTTTTATTACCCTCCCATATTATACCATGGTTCATCTGTGGGACAAATAGTGTATGGCAGAAGTGATAGTATTTCCCTTTCAAGATTAGGTTGGGAAAAACTGCAGCTTTTGCCTCAGGCGCCCTCTCCCAGATCACGTTCTGTAGGGGAAGTCATACTGTGAGCTGTCCTATGGAGAGACCCACTTAGCCTATGCCAACAGCCATGTGAATGAGTTTGAAAGCGAATTCTCTAGCCTATTTAGGATGACAACAGTCCCAGCAAACAACTTAACTGCAACCTCCTGAGAGACTCTGAGCCAGAACCCTCAGCTATACCTCTCCCAAATTTCAAACCTTAAGAAATTCTGTGAGATAATAAGTGTTCATTGTTTTAACCGTGTACATTTTGGAGTAATTTGTTATGCAGCAATATATAATGAATACACTGGGTCAGATCCACAGCTGTTAATGGGGAGGCAACAACTGAGGACAGAGCTCTCGTAACGCTAGGAAAGGTTGCTTTTCCATCAGGCACAAATAGGCTCATTTACTCAGATCATTTCCCCAGTCCATGCTATCCTGTACATCAAAGACAGGGCAGCATAACTATGAACTTTCTCAGCACAATGGAATCAGAAGGAAGACAGGCTCATCACAGCTCAGCAACCATATGATTAAAAGCATCGCTTCCTCATTCCACCCTTTCAAAAGCACCTGAACACCATGATGATTGACACTGTAATAGCAGGCAGCCAGTGGGCAAGAGAACAATGAAATGTTGTGCTATAACAGAAAACGGGAGAGTTGTCTATACATAAGTCCTCTAGAAAGGAAACTTCCAGAATGCATGGAAGGGAAGAAATGTTGGCACTTGCAGAAAGCAGGAGAAGCAGGAAGCTTCTGGTGAGCACAAAGCAGCCAGAAAATGATGAGCTCATGTCCTTTGTAGGGACATGGATGAAGCTGGAAACCATCATTTTCAGCAAACTATCGCAAGGACAAAAAACCAAACACGGCATGTTCTCACTCATAGGTGGGAATTGAACAATGAGAACACATGGACACAGGAAGGGGAACATCACACACCGGGGCCTGTTGTGGGGTGGGGGAGGGGGGAAGGATAGCATTAGGAGATATACCTAATGTAAATGACGAGTTAATGGGTGCAGCACACCAACATGGCACATGTATACATATGTAACAAACCTGCACGTTGTGCACATGTACCCTAAAACTTAAAGTATAATAAAAAATAAAAATAAAAAAAGAGATTGGCATTAAAGCAACAGGTCCTGTGTGTTAAGGGGACGCCATCATGCTGCTTTGAGTTGTGGCAACATGACAGAATGGAATATACTAGATCATTGTGCAGTCTCTGGAGTTTAAAGCAATGATGATGTTTCAACTCAATTTAAGTCAAGAAGTACTAAATATGTGCCTTGAAGCCAGGTACTAACTTTAGAAGCAACATGAGATTAAAAGGTGTGATTCTTATGCTCAAAAAACTGACACACACTGCAGAAATGTGGGGCTTCTGCATTTAAAACTGACAGGCCGTAATCCAGTATAGTTTTTCTGGTTATCCTCTGTTTTCCCACCCTTCCCATTCACATCCCTCCCCACCTTTCCATGCTCTGATCTGCACTGTACAATAGACAATCCCTTGGGCCCCTTAGACTTCTGGCTTCCAGCTGGGATCAGCCAATGTGACATCCTGGAGGTAAATTGGAAGGTAGGAGGAAAGAGAGGTTGGAAAATGTTTTCCCTGTCCCCTCCCTGCTTTGGACCACTTTTCTTGGCAGCTGCTGCATCCTTCTGTGTCTACAACTCCTGCTAAGGGGGTCCCTCTTCCACTTTTCCAGGATTCCAGCTCAGACTGGCTCCAGGAGCACTCTTCTCTCCCTTGTCCCTTCAGACCTTGAGGTAGTAATGGTTTCCTGCTGCTGCTGGTCTCTGGGGACCTCAACATCCCTACTTCGTTGCTTTAACTTACCTGTTCTTTCGTGAGTACTCCTTTCATTAAAGTCTTTTAAACCATCTGAGCTTGATTACTTCCTGCTAGGACCCTGGCTAATACGGCAGACCATTCATTCATTCATTCATTCATTCATTCTTCAACTATTTACTGAGGACCTCATATAGACCAGGAACTAGATACCAGTGATTCAGAGGTAAACACAACATATTCTGCACCTTCCTACAATATGCATTCTAGTAAGGGAAAGAGACAATAAATGAATAAATATATCATATTTCACCCAGTGTTAGATACTAGGAAGAAAATGAAAGCAGGGTAAAAAGATTAAAAACTGATAGAGATATGAGAGGGGCTGTTTTTAGATAGGAAAATCAGGGAGCGCCTCCAAGAATGTGACATTTCATCAGAAAGGTAAATAAAGTCAGAGAACAAGCCATATAGATATTTGGAGGGAAGATTATTTCAGGCAGGAGGAATACCAAGGCCTTAAGGTATATGGAAATACCTTAATGTAGACCAAGTAGAGTGAGCAAGGAGGTGAATTTTGGGTAAATGACGTTTGGGAGATAGGTGGGGGCAAACCATGTGTAGCCCTACAGGCTGTGATAAGTGCTTTGAGTTTTATTCTTACTTTGATGGAAGTCCATTGAAAGATTTGAACAGTGATATCATCTGGTTTATATTGTAGAATGATTACTCTGGCTGCTCTATAGAGAATTGGCCATAGTGGGGCAAGGGTGAATGGAAAACATTCAGTGGTTCAAGCAAGAAAGCAAGAGATGGTCGTGGCTTGAAGAACAACGGAAGTGACAAGAAGTGGTTATATTCAAGGCATACTGTATTTTGAAGGAAGGGCCAGCAAAGTTTGCAATGGATTGGATATGAGGATATGGACAAAATAGAGCAGGGATTGGCAAACTATAGCCCACAGGCCAAATCCAGCCCACCACCTATTTTTGAAAATAAAATTTTTATGGTACACAGCCACACTCACTCTTTTACTATTGTCTATGGCTGCTTTCTTGCTATAGTAGCAGAGTTGAATAGTTGTGATGGAGACTGTATAGTCTGCAAAGCGTAAAATATTAACCCTCTGGGCCTTGGCAGAAACATTTGCTGACCCCTAAAAAGAAGTAATCAAGAATGGCTCCTATGTTTTTGGCCCAAACAGCTGTGTGAATGACAGCACCTTATATTGGATAACAAGACCTGCAGGAAAGGCACCTCGTCAGGGAGAATCAAAGTTTGATTTCTGCACAAGGTACATTTCAGATAACTATTTAACACCCAACCAAAGATGTAGTGTAGGCAGTTATAAGTTGAGTCTGGCATTTAGGGAAGAAGTCAGAGCTGGAAATAGAAATGTGGGAGTCAAGCCAGGCACAGTGGCATGCTTGTAGTTCCAACTACTTGGGAGGCTGAGGTGGGAGAATCACTAGAGCCCGGGAGTTCAAGTCTAGCCTGGGCACATAGCAAGTCCCCATCTCTAAAAAAAAATAAAATAAAAAGGTAGGAGTCATCAGCACATTGGAGAAATATGTAATGACTTAAGAGCAGAGGTCCCAAAATGTTCTTGATTTACAGCACCCTTAGTGTCTCAGTAATTTTTTCACAGAATCCCATGCCAAAAGAAATACCTATCAAATCTGTTTACTAAGCAGTTAAGTCTATGCAACTTAGTAAGTATTTATGTCCTGTTAACCTAGTAGCCATTTTAAAAAGTAATACACATAAATTGAAAGACAAAATAATATTTTTATTTCATTCTTATATAACCACAACTACTTGCTAACTGGATGCATGCCCCTGTTGGGCACTGCACAACTTCTCAAACCTTGGAGTCAGATTAAATACTGCCACCCTCACTTCCAGTTTCACGTTTATTTTTGTGTGGTGTTTTCTTTTCATCACAGCAACCCCTAAAGACCCAGCTTCACAAAGGTATAATCTCATTAAATGAAATATAGAACAAAGGTCAAGCACAGTGCTCACACCTGTAATCTGGGCACTTTGGGAAGCTGAGGCACGAGGATCACTTGAGCTCCAGAGTTCAATACCAGCCTGGACAACATGGTGAGACCCTGTCTCTAAAAAAATTTAAAAATTAGCCGGGCATGGTGGCACACACCTATAGTCCCAGCTACTCAGGGGGCTGAGGAGGGAAGATCGCTTGAGCCCAGTAGTTCAAGGCTGCAATGAGCTATGATGGCACCACTGCACCCCAGCTTCAGTGATAGAGCAAGACCCTGCCTCAAAAAAAAAAAAAAAAAAAAAGCAATATGGCACAATCTAAGGTTGGAACTATGAACTGTGAACTGCCTCAAGCTAGTTGTTTCCAACTTGCAGTTGGAAAAGTTGGGATAGGCTGGTTTTCATGCCTCTTTCTCAGGATCATTAGTGCAATCTCATTTTGGCAGCTGAGAGAATAGTTCTTTCAAGAGGTATCTTTATAAATCTTGACGGTTGTCTGTTAGCTGTGTAATGTCAGCTAAGGCTCAGGGGAGCGGGAGATAGAAAAGGAAAATAAATGAAAAAGAGAAGAGAGAAAAAACAAGGATCCAAAGATCTAAGCAAGGAAAATTGGAATATACTATCATTCTTTTGTAGTCCCTCCTCTTGGCCAAGATAAATAACTTTCAGCTCCACCAAATCTTTTGGGAGAAAAAAACCTACAAGGATGTACAATATTCAAGAATTGAGTCAAAAAGACTTCCATACTGAATTGGAGGAGCAGTTTGGTTTTTGGACTTCTGTCCTTAATCATACTTTGGACCATTTATTTGGACAGGACAGTGCTCTTCACCTTGATTAGACATGATTAGATGTACTTGAGAAGGGATATTCCTATCAGCAGAAAAAAAAAATGATCAGTATGCCTTGGGGAAAAGTGCATACCAAGGATTGCATCCCTGATGGAATACCCAGCAGTGGAAGAGACCATTTCCCAACCACACAGTGATGATTCATAGATCTAGAGGTCAGGAACATGTCATTCACTCAATGAACATCTTTGTTGGCTTCACAGATGTGTTACTTCAACAAAAAGACATCAGAAAAGTTTAGGGTGATGTATGTGCAGCAATCATTATTGACAGCTGGAGAAGTGCATCACTTAAATGCCAGGATGATATGGTTGGATTTGTGTCCCCACCCAAATTTCATGTCGAATTGTAATCCCCAATGTTAGAGGAGGAGCCTGGTGGGAGGTGATTGAATCATGGGGGGTGGATTTCCCGCTTGCTCTTCTTATGATAGTGAATTCTCATGAGATCTGGTTGTTTGAAAGTGTGTAGCACCTCCCCTTTCACTCTCTTCCTCCTGCTCCAACCATGCAGGACATGCCTGCTTCCCCCTCACCTTCTGACATGATTGTAAGTTTCCTAAGGGACCTCCCCAGCCATGCTTCCTGTACAGCTAGCAGAACCATGAGCCAATTAAACCTCTTTTCTTTATAAATTACCCATTCTCAGGTAGGTGTTTTTTTTTTTTTTGTTTTGTTTTTGAGACAGAGTCTCACTCTTGTTGCCCAGGCTGGAGTGCAATGGCATGATCTCGGCTCACTGCAACCTGTGCCTCCTGGGTTCAAGCGATTCTTCTGTCTCAGCCTCCCGAGTAGCTGGGATTACAGGCACCTGCCACCATGCTCAACTAATTTTTGTGTTTTTAGTAGAGACGGGGTTTTGCCATGTTGGCCAGGCTGGTCTGGAACTCCTGAGCTCGTGATCCACCCACCTCGGCCTCTCAAAGTGCTGGGATTACAGGCATGAACCACCACGCCCAGCCTCAGGTAGTTCTTTGTAGCAATGTGAGAACAGACTAATACACAGGATGATGCCTAATGCCTTTTGCTGGTGGACTGGAGTTCCTGCATTCCTTGAGCAAGTGTTTCAATACATTTGAAACACCTTGTGAAGGCATGGATGACTTCACAAATGACAGCATGGAAAACTCAAGCATTGCATCAAAATCTCCAGTAGACCACAGGGTTGCTCCTTCAGGAAGGACTGCAGTGTAAAACCTGACCCGGGTGGTGCGGAATCCATCTGGATTGATTCCACGTATTTTAGCTCCTTCACACAGTTTCTTTTCATCCTTTACTGAGAATGGATATTTTGCAGAGAACAGTTTCCAAAGAGAGCAGAGGGGTGCCCACACTTAAACACTGATTGCTCTGGTTCAAGAGGAGTTTGACTCCTATCCTAAAGAGATGATAAATTCAGATAGGTGAGACAACATATCCTTGTCCAATTGGCTGGCAAAAACCAGTGATCGGTAGACACACACACACACACACACACACACACAAATATTAATCCCATGGGGGCTTCAGGGTAAAAAACAGTCGTACTTTTATCATTTAGCTCTCCTGGGTGAAGCTGGCTCAATGACATTCATCCCCTTAAACTGGGCCTGGTAGGTTTTATTACAATAGGTCAGGTCCATAAATTAAGGATTAGAAACAAATGTTTCCTTTGGAGAAAAATAGGCTCCCTCTTTTCCTCTTTTGGGGGAATGTACTAGGTAGGGTATGCTAATCTTGGAGCTTTGTTGGAGATCTAGGTTGCGTGGGACCTTGGCTCAAATGACAGTGGAAATGATGGACAGATATATCTTGGGGTAGGGAACAGATATTTGTAATAAAGCAATGGGACTGATGGGAAAAGGAAGAGAAAGTAGCAGAATCAACAATCATAGATGACAATGGCTTCATAAGTATAAGTCTGAGCCAGAAAATACCAAAAATTTTGGATATTGAGGGAGGAAGAGGGGAGAAAAGAAGAAGGGAAAGGAAAAATAGGGAGAAGTAGAAATAGCAGAATAAAGATAGGAAGCATTACTATGATCGATACTTGGAGGTAATTCTACAGAAATACATTCGGAAATTAAAAGGTGGAGAGTAAGAAACAAGGCTAGTATGAAAAGAGAGATAATAAAATTGATATGGAGTCTTGTTCTGTCATCTTCTTGGGGAAAGCTATCTCCTTTGTGTTGTCGTCTGCTTCAGAAGAGTTTCAAGAAAGTCTGTTTTAAGTCTTCTGTTAAGGAAGAAGGTTGAACTGAGAATTATTACTGTGAAGTGTGTTGAATTTGCAGGTACAGAGGCCAGGGAAACATGGTTACACTGTGTGCTCTTAAGTCTTGCATAAAGTAATTAGGATTTTTTTCCAGTAGGACAGGAATACTGCAAGGACTGGTACAAGGAATGAGTAAATCTGCAGCAGTGGGTTGTAGTTTCTCTGGGTGCTTTGGGCTTTAGGAGATACTGAAACAATTCAGGAAGAGGCATTGTGGGATCTCATAAGGCTTCTATATCCTTTTTCTCACATTTGTAGATGATACAACCCAGAGGACACTGGGGACTGAGGAAAGTAAATAAGAAAATTGAGGCGATTCTAAGGGTAAGACAGTTGGAAACACAAGAGTGCAGAGCAGTCAAGGGAAGCCATCATAAGATGTATTTGGTCATCCTAGTCAAGGAGATCAAGAAAAAGTCCTTCACATGTGTGACCATCTAATAGTGGCACTTTATTTAGCCTGTCTACCTAAAATAACTGAAAGGATCAGAATCCAGTTTTAAAGAGGTTATTCAAGGGGAAAGCTGGAAATGGCCATTCAGGAGACAGAGGCTCCGGAGAAATGGGGTCAGTGCTCCAAAGTTAAAAGTTAGGTTCTTGCTTATATATGCAGAACACAAAGAAGTTAAACAGGGTTACAAGTTTTCTATACAAGGCTGGTTTAAGAGTTACAACAAATTAGTTAGTTAGTTACAGTCTGTTTTCTTTTTCCTATGGCTTGTTTTCTTTTCTTTACAGCTGGTTTTCATTTCCTTTCCAATTTAAAAGAGCATATTTAACATTCCATCTTAAGACAATGTGATAGCCATTAAATCTTTGTGTGAGAAAGGTAAGAGGGAGGTTAATCTACAACGAAGACCGACAGTACAGAGGGAAGGGGGTCTTCTCTGGTGCCCTTTGGTCATTTACAACATTTTATAAAACAATGCAGATGAAGAAGAAGGTTTAATCTATAATCACAGAAACAAAATGTACAGCTGCCCTGGTTACAGCTGGCTGTCACATGACTCAGGCTCCATAATCACATTCCTTTAAGGCTCAAAATAATTTAGAGTTCCAACAGCTTATATTTTGAATTACTTATTTTCTCAACCCAAAAGGTCCCAACCTAATAGGTTGAGGGGAAGGAAGAGAATGAAAGGACTAAAAAGAATGACACATTGAGAAGTTAGGGTCCCAAGAAGACAGACAGGAAACTGTGTTGTATCTGTGGTAGGCCCTTTTTTCCCTTAAGCTGTTTAAGCTACAATGCCATAAGTTTGCGGTGTGAGGTTTTCTCTTTATTTATCATTTTATCCCCAAAATGCTGGGGTAAGTGTTGTAATTCATGTGTAGGCATGATCTGCAAGCCTATTTTATGCATCTGAGCAGCAGCTTACATTTCAGGCTTAAGGCCATTAACCAAAAAAAGGTGGATATCACAGGTCCGAGTGGTTTTAATCAGTCACTAATATTAGAGACAGATTTATCATGCCCTTATTGACAGGACTGGATGATTCCCCAGTCAATGTAAAGGAGAAAAACTTCAGAAACAGTCTTTTTTAAATGTTCTCTTACTTCTAGGCCTTTTACATATACAGAGAGGGTGTTATTTCTATAAGGTTAGTTTGATCCTTATTTATAGAGGCCAGTTGGCCTTGTCAAACCAGGTTCAGGGATCTCCTGGTTCTATTGAAAGATGTGTTGAAAGATACAGATAAAGGAGCTCAGGAGCATAAGCCCCCAAAATAGCTCAATACATTTATTTCTTTTTGAGGATTTGGGAAATCTTTAATATGGCATAAAGGTCAGCTCACAACCAGGGTTTGAAGGTCACTTGTGATTGAGGTATTGGATTGGGGTCAGGAACTGCTTGGGAAGGAGCTGATGAAGGCCTGCATCTAAAAATGAGAGGGAGATAGGGAAGGGTAGGAAGAGGAGGAGAAGGGCACAGAAAGGAGGGCAAGGAGCAGGAAAGCAGGGCAGCAAGAAGGGACTGGGATTATAAGAGGCAGAAACAGAGCTAGACCAAAAGGAGGAGGTCTTTGTGGGGAGAAAGTTGAAGTTGTTTTGGAGAGACCATAGATTAGAGTCTGCCTGAATTGTTTCTTTACTTGGCTTCTTCTTACCAATTAAATAAAGCTACCTATTGTAAGTTAGCTATTTTATCTTCTTTTATTCCAAGGCACTTTGCAAATATACAAGTTTTGACTTGTTGCAAGATTCCAATATTGCCTTTCCTGAAGTCCCACAACTTAGAAATTTAATAGTTAGGACCACATTGGCAGAACATGTGCCCAGTGGGAGTCCATTGAAGGAGAAAGTTGGGTAGATTGTTTCCCAATAAAGGGAGTACTAGATAGAAGAAGGGAGAAGGGCCTTGTCCTACCTCAGGACCATCATCTAATCATCCACTTGCCCAGAGAATCCCAAAAAGACAAAAGGAAAATAGATGCAGTGACCTATCAGACAATAAGTTAATCCTTTCAAAGAATGGAAGCCTGAAACCTCTGTGTTACAAGAAAAAACCTGAGCACAGAATCAGGAACATTATTTACCTCTCAACCCAACAGTAGTCCCCAAGAAAGGAGGAAGCAAAGATTCCTCAGTGCAGTCTCTCCTCCTCTGAAACTGCAGTGGGATCCAAGGTTTATCCAGATCCTAAGTCACAGCATTAAACTGCCAAGAAAAAAAAATGTTAAAGTGATCTCAAATAGAGGTCAAAGGCTTTATTCAGTCAATGTTCATCAGGGAGCACCTCAAAATTAGGTAACTCCCTGAACCAAAGTAGGAATGGAGTTGTTATACAGCAATGAGAACAGAGGGGCATGTGACTTTGGTCTTGTCCCAGGTTGTAGTTTTCATTTTCCGTAACTGCTACAAAACTTGTGGTTGGCAAGATTGGGATAAGTTGGCTTTGAGAAATGTGAGCCCCTTTAAATTATCAGGCCCAGAAAGGCATTGAAATGTGACAGCAGTCATGTCTTACTTCCCTCTTTGTAACTGCCCAATGGGTTCTTCTTGCCCACTGCCCAGCTAGAGCTGACATTCAGACAGGAGAACTGCAATACAGAAAGAGTTTAATATACTAGAGCTGGCTAAACAGGAAACCTGAGTTTTATTATTACTCAAATCAGCCTCCTCAAAACTTCAGAGGCTAGGCTTTTTTGAAGATAGTTTGGTGGGCAGGGGGCTATGGAGTAGGGAGTGCTGATTGGTCAGGTTGTGGATGAAATCATAGGAAGTCAAAGCTGTCCTCTTCAGCTAAGTGAGTTCCTGGGTGTGGGGCCACAGACCAGACGAGCCAGTTTACTGGTCTAGGTGATGCCAGTTGATCCATCAAGTGCAGGGTCTGAAACATACCACAAACACCAATCTTAGGTTTTACAATAGTGATGTTCACCCATAGGAGCAATTGGGAAAGTTAGGAATCTTGGGGCCTCTGGCTGCATGACTCCTGAGCCATAATTTCTAATCTTGTGGCTAAGTTATTAGTTTTGTAACCACTTGAGGTGTTCTTCCTGCCCACCGCATAAAGAAAGATCACAGGAGTGTAGTAGAGAAAGACTTTAATAAACATGAGGCCGGCTACACCACGTGGGAGATGGAGTTCGTACTCAAATCACCTCATTCGAAGCTCATATGTTAGGGGTTTTCCAAAGGAAGTTTGGGGAAAAAGTGGGGGGGTGGGGGCGGGTGGCCAGGTAACAGGTGCTTGCTGCTGATTGGTTGGGGCAGAGATGAAATCATAGGGGATTGAAGCTATCTTCCTGTGGGCAGAATGGCTTCTGGGTGGGGCCACAGTAGCAGGGTTTTCAGTCCAGGTGGAGTCATCTGGCCCAGGTGGAGCCAAGGGTGTCAGACATGCAAAAACCTGGAAAGATATCTCAAAAGACCAATCTACAAAACTGGTGTTATTTGCAGGAGTAATTGGTGAAGTTTCATATCTTATAACCTCCGGAATAACGTCAGCTCCTCACCTCTCCTCAGCCTGATGGCCTCCTATTAGCTTTGCAAAAGCGGTTGAGTTTTGGGCAAGGCCTATTATCATTTAAACTGTATCCTAAATGTCTTCCAAAGTTAGTTTGGCCCAATGGCCCAGGAATAATTAAGGGAAAGGCAAGATGGGGATTGGGTTAGCTTAGGTTACTGTTGTAATTTTCTCACTGATAAAACTTTTGCAAAGGCAGTTTCAGTTTTATAAATACAGTCTGGTCCCCAAGCAAGGAAGTGTCAGAGGCATTTGAACCAGAGCAACTCCATCTTGAATACGGGCTGGGTAAATAAGGCCGAGACCTACTAGGCTGCATTCCCAGGAGGCTAGGCATTCTAAGTCACGGGATGAGATAGGAGGTCTAGGAGTTTGGCACAAGATACAGGTCACAAAGATTTTGCTGATAAACAGCTTGTGGTAAAGAAACTGGCCTCTGGTTGTCCTCACTGCTCATTATATGCTAATAATAATGCATTAGCATGCTAAAAGACACACTCACCAATGCCATGACAGTTTACAAATGCCATGGCAATGTTAGGAAGTTACCCTATATGGTCTAAAAATGGGAGGAACGCTCAGTTTCTGGAATTGCCCACCACTTTCCCAGAAAACTCATGAATAATCCAACCCTTGTTTAGCATATAGTCAAGAAATAACTATAAGTGTCCTTAGTCATAGAGCCCATGCTGCTGCTGCTCTCTCTATGGAGTAGCCATTCTTTTACTCCTTTACTTTCTTAATAAACTTGCTTTCACTTTATGAACGTGCCCCAAATTCTTTCTTGCGCGAGATCCGAGAACCTCTTTTGGGGTATGGATCAGTTATGTCGGAGAAAAAATAAATTATTTAGGCAGATAGTGAGGGTAAGAAAGTCCTCGGTAAGGTTTTCCTTTTAATAAAAGGCAGCCCCCAAATCATTTCTTTTCTAACAAAGAGCAGCCTGTAAATCGAGCTGCCAACATAGATAAGCAAGCTGGAAGCTTTCACGAGTGAATGCCGGCGGCTGTGCCAATAGGAAAAGGCTACCTGGGGGCTAGGAATGTTTAACATGGTGGCTCCATCTTCCCTTTTCTTTATCAACCACGTGTACAGTAAGGAACAGACAACATGGCACCGGCCAGGGAGAGAATCCGTCTGCATAATAAAAGATTAGGGTGCGGTGGCCAGCTTCTTCAGGCTCTATGTAAATGGCACACCTGGTCCAACCAATCTTTGGCCCTATATAAATCAGACACCACCTCCTCAAGTCAGTCTATAAAACCCCATGCACTTGGCTATGGCCCGGGAGACCCACTCGGGCACCCCCCCTTTCACTGCAGGAGAGAGAACCATTCTCTTTCTTTCGCCTATTAAACATCCACTGTTAAACTCACTTCCTACGTGTCCATGTCCTCGATTCTCTCGGCATGAGACAACGAACCTCAGATATTTACCCCAGACAATGATGCCGCTTCATCAGGACCCCTTTTCGGTAACAGAAGGGGTTTGTTTCAGGGAGGGGCTGTTGTCCTCTTTGTTTCAAAGTTAAATTATAAACTAAATTACTCCCAAAGTTACTTTGGCATATGTCCAGGAATGAACACAGGCAGCTTGGAGGTTAGAAGTAAGATGGCGTCAATTAGGTCAGATTTTTCTCATTGTCATCATTTTTGCCAAGGTGGTTTCACCTTGAGCTAAATAATTACCTCTTGAAACCACTTGCTATGTGGGTTATAGACTGATGCCAAGTACCCATAAATTAATCGAATAATGCCATAAGCTGGACATCATAACTCATACCCTATAGTTCAACCATGTATAACCAATCACTAATCAATGTTATTTCTGTAAATCAATGAGAATTTCTGGAAAAAAAAAACTTTTTTACTAATAATTGCCCTTTCCTTATTTGTCCTTTTTTCTTTTAAAACCCAAGCCTCTCCTTTGTTCCCTGGAGCATCTTCTGTGTTTCCTGGGCTGCAGTCCTCAAACTTGGCCCAAATAAGCTCTCTTATTTTTATTTATAAATTTTCTAAAAAATTTATTTTTTGTCTTCCCAAAGTGCTGGGATTACAGGCATGAGCCACCGTGCCTGGCCCCAAATAAACTCTCTGTGTTAATTTTGCCTCAGTTTCCTTCTTTAGGTTGACAGTTTTCATGCCACTTTTTGCAGATCATTAGTGCAATTTAATTTTGCCAGCTGCGAGAACAGTTCTTTTGAGCGCTTTCTTGTAAGTAAGCCTTGATGTTTCCCTCTTAGCTGTCTAATGCCAGTTAAGGTTCAGGGAAGCTCCCAAGGGATAGAAAAGACGAAAAGAGCAAGAGAGAGAACAGAGGGGGAAAACGGAAAGGAGGAAAAAGTCTGAGCAAGAAAAACTGGGATCTGTTTTAATTTTTTACAATAGGAAGAGATAACCTAAGTTCAGTTAGGGGCATGACCCACTCAAGACATAACTACCTTAACTACTTGTGGAGAATTGAGTCTGAATCTGTGCTTTGCATATATTAGCTCCCAGCAGTGACCAAAATGAAATAGCCTGGTCTTTTTCCCAAGAGTTCTTTGGCCACTACAATAGTAGCTAAAGCAAACCTAATAGGCAGGTTCTCTATGACTGAAACTACAGCCAGTCAGGGAAAGGGAGGCAGAAAAAGTGTTCGGACAAGTTTTCTGGAACAATACATTCCTGAGCTCTGCCCAACCACACTCTTGCCCCACCCTAAGCCACCAGCCCCTCCTGAACAAGGAATTCACAGATGCCCTAGGCCAAATTCAAAATTGAGGAACACCTGGGCCTATGAGGAAATGAGCTAGTCTCATCTCTTCCCCCTTCCCAGAGGCTACAAACATAAGAGGCTCACACAGTCTTGCATTTCGCTGCCCAGCAGCAGGGGATAGGCTTACTCATTATCAAGCAAGCCTTAAACATCTACTCTGAGCCAGCCTCAATGAATACAAAAATGAATAACACCAAGCCATGAATAAAGAGCTGATAAACTTCACTTTACTCATACATTTTTGCTCAGCAATGTGTTCTCATTTACGGGATCTGAATATCAGATCATTTAAAAGCTCAAAGTCTTCAAGTATTGTGTAGGGATGAGAGAGGTATCTGGTATCTGGGGGAGGTTCTGGAACCAATCCCTCATGGATACTGAGGGACAATTGTATTTAATTTTGAAATACCTTGGATCAAGAAGGGCCTTTGACATGCAGAGAAATGCAAGGGAAAAAGAAAGCATGTATTAGAATAGATATGTGGGGCAATTTACCTGGTCCAGCTCACCTAGCCAGGAACATTAGAGTGGTCATAACTATCATCCAGGAAGTGTGCCTCTAAGACTAGGCCATACCTGATCCTTTGCCCTCTGCCTGTGGTGGGGTTCCTAGAAGTAGTGCTCACACGGGAATTCCTATTGAAGTGATTTATTGAGGAAGGACTCTGTGTAGGGGTGAGGAGAACTAGCAGGATGTGATGTGAGATCTAAGCAGGAGACTAGCTTCAGCCTGATCCCACAGGGAAGCTCTGGAGTACAAACTGTACCCCTTTATAAGTTAGTCATTGGCCACAGTCTGTGGTGGGCAGTGGTAGGGGGTGCATGGGGATTGCTGGGCAATTTTCTTTGGAGAGGGAGGCAGCTAGAGAAGAAGGCATCTGTAGGTTATCAACCAACAGTCACAGCAGCTAAAATATTGTTACCGGGGGGTCCTTGCTCCCAGAGCTCCCAAGATGGTGGCGGGCCGCTTCCAAAATGCTGGTGGGCCACTTTCAAGATGGTGGCAAGCCTCGTGTTCTCTGACCTGGGGTTCTTGGCCTCACGGATTCCAAGGAATGGAATCTTGGGCCATGCGGTGAGTGTTATAGCTCTATTAGAAGCCATGGGTCACAGAAGAGAACCGTGGGACCCAGTGACTAGTGTTCAGCTCGATTAGGATGAACCCAGGCACTTAGCCGTGCAAGAACAATGGCAAGCCTTTAGCCCGATAGGGAGCGGCAATGGGCGCCTCGCTGGATCAGAAGCACAGCGGACACCCTGCCAGATCCGGAGGGATGGAAGTCAGCGGCGGGTCTGCGACGGCGGCAAACAGCAGTGGTGGGCGGCGAGTTAAAGCTCAGCTCGGGCCGTAACAAACACGGACCAGAAGAGTGCAGTTGCAAGATTTAATAGAGTGAAATAGAATAAAAACAGAGCTCCCATACAAAGGGAGGGGACCGAAAGAGGGTAGCCGTTGCTGGCTCGAATGCCTGGGTTTATATCCCAATCATTGTCCCTCCCCCTGTGCTGTCAGGCAATAGATGATTTGCTATTTCTTTACCTCCTGTTTTTACCTAATTAGCATTTTAGTGAGCTCTCTTTACTATCTGATTGGTCAGGTGTGAGCTAAGTTGCAAGCCCCGTGTTTAAAGGTGGAAATGGTCACCTTCCCAGCTAGGCTTAGGGATTCTTAGTCGGCCTGGGAAATCCAGCTAGTCCTGTCTCTCAATATGAGTGCAGAGAGAAGAAAAAGGAATCTGCGTGAGGCCATCAACAGCATCCACTACCTAGCCCCACCCTCATTATCTTTTTCTGTCAAGGGCTAGATGGTAAATACTTTAAGCTTTTGCCAGCCGTATGGTCTTCATCACAAGCACTCTTGTTTTAGCACAAAAGCAGCCATAGGCAATATGTAAATGAATGGACAAGGCTGTGTTCCAATGCAATTTTATTTACAAGAACAGGCAACTGTAGCTTCTGTCTGTCCTCTTTCAGAGACAAGAAGAGATCTCGGTCTGTCACTAGCACCATGTGCAAGGATCAGATACGGACTGTAGGGGGAAAGATCGGGCTTCTAATCACAGCCCTGTGTCTCTGTAGCTCTTTCAGATGCAAGTGCCAGAAACCCAATGAAACAAGAAATTTTCCTTGACCCTTTCGTGGGCCTCGCGAAGGGGGTGCCTTACTTACTCAGTCCGCAGCTCTCAACTCCTCATGGTAGGGGGAGCACGCAGGAGCACGCAGGTGAGTGGGTGCAGGAGCCAGAGCGAGTGATTTTGGGCGCTGGCAGGAGCAAAACTCTGTGCGGCCCCACAGCAGCATCTGGGGGGTATCTGTGACCCCTGAAGCCCCAGGAGGCTTGTGTTACAGTGCTCTTTTAGCTTGGCCTCCACAGATGGCTTAAGTGTTCAACAGCTCAGTGGACCCTCTGCCTTTTCACAAAGGCAGAGGGTCAGTGTGACAGCTTTCTGTATCCCGAGCTCTTGTCCCGTGTCCAGAAAAAGAAGGGTCACACAAACAAATCGAAGGATAGTAAATATGGGGGATTTTATTCTGATGGAAGTGGCTTTCAGCATGAGGAGTAACTGGAAAGGGGGTGGAGTGAGAAGGTATTCCTCCCCTAAAGTCCAGCCAGCCAGACTCTTCTCCAAAGTCCTGCTGTCAAGCTGTCTGTCTGAAGTCAAGCTGTTTCTCTCTGATGTCAAACCACAGTCTCTGATGTCCAGCTGCTTCTCCTCTTCTCCCCTTCTCTGCTCTCTGCCAGTGGAGCCTGGGGTTTTTATGGGCACAGGATGGGGGACCGGGCAGGCCATGGGTGGTTTTGGAAAAGGCAACATTGGAGCGGGAAAACAGGAATGCATGTTCTCACTTTGGGCCACAGTTCTAGGCTTGAGGGTGGGACTTCCCCAGGGACTTCCTCCTTTTCTGCCTAGAATTTTCCTGCCTCCTGTTCCTATCACTAAGTCAAATAAACTCAAGGAAAACGGTAGGGGAAAGGAAGTACTTAGTGACTCAGGTAACCTAACCATGAGTGGACTGACCTCAAGGACAACTATTCCAGGAACTCAAACTCTTTAGGACCTGCCCTCCACTTATCTCAGCATTTTGGCTTTAGTTTCTCCTACTGTAGGTGGACTTTATTTCTGCACCAGGGAAGACAGGCCTCTGGTAATTCTGGACTCAAATACTGATGGCTCTAGCTCTGGAGAAGAAAGAGGATCTCCTTTATCGAGGGCCAGGTAAAAAGATCCTGTGGAAAAAATTGGATTACATGCCCATCCATGGATGACAGATCACCCCACCCCCGCATCTCGCCACCCCACCCAGTGTGGTCAGGGCAATAGTGTCTGACACAAGAAATATGATGAAGAGAGCCCAGACCTGGCCGCTGGGGAATCATTTTGAACCACAGAGTCTCCCCAAATCATGTTGGTTATAGTAGCCTTGACCTACTGACCTCTGGAATCTGTGTATTCTCCCCTCTCTCTGTTTGCCTGTGCTGAGATTTTAGTACTCAAAAAGTACAAATACTTTTTGAGCACATACTATGTGCCAGGTACCGTGCTAGGTACTGTGGATTTTGTATGAACAAGACAAAAAAAATGACTGACTTCACTTAACTTCCAGCAGGTGAACCTTGCAAAACCCAGAACAGCCAGCCCTGATCTTTGGTTTTGATGGCGTGAGAAATCACAGAACAAGGTATGTTGCTCTAAATAATAGCCTTCATGGCCGGGCGTGGTGGCTCACGCCTGTAATCCCAGCACTTTGGGAGGCTGAGGCAGGCGGATCACCTGAGGTCGGGAGTTCAAGACCAGCCTGACCAACATGGAGAAACCCCATCTCTACTAAAAATACAAAAAATTAGCCAGGCGTAGTGGCGCATGCCTGTAATCCCAGCTACTTGGGAAGCTAAGGCAGGAGAATTGCTTGAACCTGGGAGGCGGAGGTTGTGGTGAGCCAAGATCGTGCCATTGCACTCCAGCCTGGGCAACAAGAGCAAAACTCCACCTCAAAAAAAAAACAAAACAAAAGAATAGTCTCCATTCACTGTCCACTTCTTTTCTCTCATTATCTCTATCCTACTGCAGTGTCTTCCACCATTCCACTGAAACTGCCCTGGAAAAAACCACCAAGAACCTTCTTATTGCCACCAAAAATGCACCATTTTTGTCCTCATTTGTATTGAACTTGGGTGTATTTCATGTTGCTGTCTACTGCCTATATTCTAAAACTCTGTCTTTTCTTACCTTTGGTAACATGCACTCTTCTGGCTCTCCTAGATATCTGAATGAGAGGCCAGTTAATTATACATTTCAATTTTCACTTTTTATACTTTTTTCATACATAGAAAGTTTTATATTAAAAATTGAATTTTTTAAATAAAGTAATTTAAGGCTAATAAGAAAGCTAAAAAAAAATCTAGGATTCATGAGAAAAGGAGTATTGATCTAGCTCTAATTCTATCTAACAGTCAGAATAAACTCTCTACATTTCAATAGCCTAATCTCTAAGAAAAGGAGATATTGCTAGATTTAATTGAATAAGCATTGGCTGTACATTCATTTTCTGTACCAAATCACATAGATATATAATACTAGGTATTGGGAGTACAAAGACAATGAAGACCTTACCAATGGCTCAAAGAGCAGTGGTGGAGGGGCAGGACAGATTTTGTAGATGAAATGATAATTGTCCTGAGATCCGAGCAAGTATTCATCAGGCTAACAAAGTGTCATGCTAGACAGAGTCAAAGCAGGTAGATTAGGAATAGCCAAATTTGCTGTGAGTCCCGAGTAGGATCATGGCTGAAGTACAGAGTTTGGAATAGGGAGCAGGGAGCCAGGATGAGGCCAGAAAGAGGAGACAGGAATCAGATCAAGGAAAACCTTACAGGAAATGCAAAATGTGAACTTTTTCTGCAAGCAATGGGGAGGCAGTAGAGCAGGGCTTTCTTAGCCTGGGCTATTAACGTAGTTGACCATCTTTTTGCATATGTTAACCATTTCAAAATCTACTAGATTGCTTATCTTTTTCTCATCAATTGGTAGGGCACTTTAAATATCTAGATCTTAAAAATGTACCTGTTTCCAGTGTTGCAAATATTTTCTCTCAATCTGTCACTTATTTTTTATGCTTGCCTATGTGTCTTTGCAGTATAGAAGTTCTGTAGTTTAATGTAGATACATGCAGTGGTCTTTTACTTTAGTGAATTCAAAGAATTAATTTTGTGTTTTTAAAGTCCCTCTTCATTCCAAATGTGAAAAATATCTTGTCTAATTATTTCATAGTTTTGTTTTTATAGCTAGCTTTATTCTGTCTTGGATTTTACTTTGTGCATGGTGTAAGGTGCACATCAAGCTTATTTTTTCCTCAAAGGAAGAAAGACCTTTCACACCATTGTTTCTTGTGCAGTATATCTGTTCCATGGTATGAAATGTCATCTTAATCACATTCTAAATCCAGATTTTCCTGTATACATTAATTAACATATGTAAATATGTAAAACATTCAAAAACACCGAAAGCTAAATAAGAAAATGGCCAAAGGACATGAACAGAAAATTAATGGAAGACATATTTAGCTAACCTCCAATCTCAGTAGAAGCTTAAAGTGCTGATTAAAATAATAAAATAAAATTGTTTCTTTCTAAAATCAACAAAATGTCACACTAGGGGTTAAAAATAAACCAAAGTTTCTAAAGGTAAATTTTAATGAACATTCTCATTCTCTGATGTTGAGAATGTAAGTTGGTATAATCTTTCTATTCTTAAATTTATAATTCTCATTAACACAATAAATCATCCTTTGGCAGTGTATCCTTTAAAAAAAAATCAAAGATTGTCAAGGATTTACATAAAGGATGTCCATGTCAGTGATATTTAAAACCAAGACAAATTTAAAGCATCCTAAATGTTCATCAATAGGAATTAGTTAAATTAATTATGATACATGCTTATTAGAGAATATCACACAGTTATTTATTTATTTAGAGATGGTGTTTTGCTCTTTTTGCCCAGGCTGGAGTGTAATAGCACGATCTCAGCTCACTGCAACCTCCACCTCCTGGGTTCAAGCTATTTTCCTACGTCAGCTTCCCAAGTAGCTGGGATTACAGGCATGTGCCACTACACCTGGCTAACTTTTTGTATTTTTAGTAGAGATAGGGCTTCACCATGTTGGTCAGCTGGTCTCGAACTCCAGACCTCAGGTGATCCACCTGCCTCGGCCTCCCAAAGTGCTGGGATTACAGGTGTGAGCCACCATGCCCGGGCCACACAGTTATTTAAAAGGATGCCTTCATAGTGTGATTTTTAAAACAGTTTCAATTAAAAAATGTTTCTGCACAAGACTCAATATACATTTATTAACAATGTCTTGCCAAGCTAATTTCAGTTCTTTTTTGAAGAGATAACTAGACTAATATATAAGTGGAATTTAACACAACTAAAAGAATGTATAAAGCTTCTAATATATATAGAGAGAGCTCCTGGTACACCTGGTGGATTGTAGTTGCCAGGCACTGAAATATAGAGGTAAATAAAATGTAACCCCTGCCCTCAAAAAAGCACATAATCCAAAGACAGAAGGGAACAGACAAATGAAAAATTATAGTACAATGTTGTAAATGCAAGGAGTATTCAGACTTACCACGTAAGGGAGCAGAGAACAAGTATGAAACTCAACCCAGGGGCATCAGGGTAGAATGACTTAGAACCAGTATATCTGAATCCTGCAATTTTTGAGAAGGACTCTCCCATTCTCTGTATGGATTTGAGTGGAAAATGCTGGAAGAATGGCAAAACAACTTGGTAGGTCCATTGAACAACTTATCTGATAATTAGTCTCTACTAGCATACCTCAGGATGCTGTACTTGACATTCCTCCTTTTTTTGAAAATGTTTTAAATAATTTGAATGAAGACATATAAACATACTTTGATCATTTACAAATGACCCAAAGATGGGAGGACTAGTTAACATAAAAGATGAAGGAATCAAGAATCAAGATATAGCTGGCAAGGCTGAAATGATGGACCTCACTGATAGGATGCAAGTTAACCAGAATGCAAAGTCCCACATTTAATTCAAAGGCTGGGTTAGCCTAGAGTAGGTAGCAGTTTATAGTTTTAAAGACCAATGAGTTTTATTTGATTGCAAGTTCATTACCATCTTAAGGGACACTAATGCATTTCTGTCCAAGACATCAGCTGTGCCTGCATCAGGGCACTCTGTACTGGCTGGACTACACCTGAAACAAAACCACTATCTCCCTTTAAGGAAGGACTGTACCTTGCCAGATCACAGTGAAAACAGGAGAAAACAGACTCTTCTGCATGAGAAAGAGAACATGAGAGTCTTCCCTGAATATCTGATGGATCACATTTATTCTGCATGGCAACATAGGGAACACTTAGGAACTTAACAGGAGACATATTTCTCCATATTGGAGGAAACATTTATGAGCACCTTAGGACAGGTAGCACATCTAAATAATAACATTGTTGAACGTTTACTCTCTGCCATGGAATTTCTCATTTAATCTACACTCAGTTTTATGAGGTCAGGAGTATTGTTATGCCCATATTACACACATAAAATAGATTTACTGAATTAAATTCAAATTAACTCATGCTGCCCATAAATAAAATGGACTGCCCTCAAGGTAGTAAGTATCCAGGTTGATGCAGAGGGAATGTAGCACTGAGGCCCTCCCAGTCTAAAATTCTATCATTCTGTGATTAGATGAACTCAAGTTAATATGGGACAAAGTTACCATGTTCAGGAAAAGTATGTGAAAATTTGCTATGTCGTTATTTTAAAAGGAGCAAGAACGAAAAGTCCTCTTAGCTGGGGCAATTAGTCATGTCTTTAATAGGTAAGCTCAGCTCCATCAACTTGCTGAGTCATCCTGCCACTTGCTTGAACATGGGTGAGTTAGATGCCAAGTTCCACTATCTGGTAGAGCCTAATGGCTCATGTTTCTCCCACATCTAAGCGTTCCTACTTCCTGCTGTGGTGACCCAAGTTTAAATGTTATGACTTTTGCCTCTGTTTCCCTGACTTGCCATCCTATTCCTCACCTGAGACAAAAGTTCTACCTACCATACAGTTGACATCTTTTAGCATTTACTATGATGCTAAGTCCCATGTAACTTTTCCAAAAACCCTATAATAATAGTAAGTAGTATTGCTATTCCTATTTTATAGATGTGGAAACTATTTTATAGATGAGGTTTAGCATGTCCCTGAAGTACTAACAATTCTACAGGCTGGATCTACGATTCAAACCTAGATCTGTCGACTTCCAAATCCATGCTTTTACCCATCATCCCCTGGAGCTAGTTCTCTTGACTAATACCATCATATGTTGTCTAAGTCTTGCCATGCCTAGGGCCATGAATGTATTAATGACTATAATCATGGAGCCTCTTGTCACAGGAATCCTAGGATTTCCCACCACGCAAATTGTCTCAGTGCTGTGCCCCACCAGCTTGATTAGATGCCACTCTTGAGCTGGCAGTGAGCCATCTTAATGTCCCTGAGAGCCCCCATCAAGGCTAAATTGGTTTCTCTTAAGTCCCCTTGCTCCCCTTGATAACGAACAAGGAAGGGGAGAAAATGTGTAAATCAAAAGTGAAATCATCACCTTGAAATATTTCATACCCTTCAAGCTCTTGAGAAATAACCGAATGTGTTCTCACAAATAACTGGGAGACATCAGGATAAAAGTTCATGTGAAGTTTGAAGGAGAGGATGAAGATCCTCCAAGCGCATCAGCAGAAACAGCAAAGAAGTAATAATATATTTTATGCAAGAGTCTACTGGAAAGAGGAAGCATATGGAAGAAGGCAATAGCAGATTACTAAAAGCAGATGGGAACATTTTTACTTTGTGAAGGAAGTCTATGGAGATCCCAAGTTAGCTAGAGAAACATTCCTATTTTGAGTACAACAAACATCTCAGTCCCATGAACACTGGGCCTAGACCAAGGATTGGCAACATTTGGTGGTCACAGTGCCCTGGAAAAAGGATTGGAGAGATAGACAAAGCAGTTTAGGGGGCTTGCCTCAGCATTAGACATGGTTGCACATCAAGGAGCTGAATATTTGAGCCCCGGGTAGACTCTATAGTATGTGAAGAAGACCCTTAGCTCTCCTGCCTGTCCCTGGAATACTGGAATTCTGAGAAATTGCCAGTCTTGCACTGTGGAGACATTCCCATACCTACACAAGAGCTTCAGGAGCTGAGGACAGCTACCTATAGTGGGATGCCAGGGCCAACATCAAGGCAATGGCAAAAGGAAATTTTCAGGAAACGGTGTGACTGGCCATGCTCTGTGTGAGCAGCAAGAGAGACTTGCCACTGTGTGTTTCCACCTGGAAAGCTGTAAAATCTGTGGAGAAGGTCTGTGAAGATATTGAAACCAGTCAGTAGAAAGACAAATAAATATAATCATTATTGAATTGTTATAATAAGTGAGTCTATTGCAAACTCATTATGATGGTATAAGCCTATTGACCAACTACATCCTTATTATAGTTATTATAATTACTGGCTCAGTGGAACTATCACCAAACTCCCTAATATAATTTGTTTGGTCTTTTTTTAAATGTTTGTTATAAAGCAGTAAGCTTCATCCTCCTGTGAGATGTATCATGTTATCTGTTACTAATACAAGTTAAATATTAAGATATAGGAATTATTTACTTCTATTACACAGAATCCAAAGTTTTCCCAATAATAATGCTATTAGCACTGTAGCAGACCCTGTTAGTGCCCTACCCAAATCCCCTGAGCCCCACCCCTACAGACTAAAGGCTGCTTACTGTGAATATCTGTGACTCTCTGCTTAAGAGTGTTTTGCTGGCTACCAGAGCATGCGGGGGCTTATGCATGGCAAAATGAAAGTTCTAAAGAATTAATTAACTCCCAATGATGAATGGGAGTTGGAAGATAAATACCCCAGTTTCCTTTCCCTTTGGTTGAGATAACTCTGAGGTGTGTCTTTTACACTAGCCCCAAGAGTTCCCCAGCAGTATTGCACTCCAGTTGCCTATGGTGGTAACTTGCTGGAATACAAACCCTTTGTTGGCTTCCCTCCCTCATATCCCCAATCCTCAGCCAGTGCTTTCTGATATTCTACCCCTCACCCAAATTAATCATTAGCACTCGAATCCTTGTCTCAGGGTCTACTTCTGCTGTAACCCAGGCTAAGACATCTACTAACTCTTTTTTTCTGACATACCTTTCTGGGTGGGAAAGACAGTGGACTATAGACATTTGTTACCTTCAGTACATCCATGGGAGTATGATATATGTCATTTGTGTCACAGTAGAACAAAGGTTGAGAATTGTCATAGAACATGCACCTGACTAGTTGATTGACTGTGACACAAGGTGGCTTCAAGAAGGGATGACAGCTCAGTAAAGAAAGGGCTCCTGGGCCAGGTGTGGTGTGGCTCATGCCTGTAATCCCAGCACTTTGGGAGGCCGAGGCGGGTGGATCACGAGGTCAGGAGTTCAAGACCAGCTTGACCAATATGGTGAAACCCCGTCTCTACTAAAAATACAAAAATTAGCCAGGCGTGGTGGCAGGCACCTGTAGTCCCAGCTACTCAGGAGGCTGAGGCAGGAGAATCGCATGAACCTGGGAGGTGGAGGTTGCAGTAAGCCGAGACTGTGCCACTGCACTCCAGCCTGGGCGACAGAGCTAGACTCTGTCTCAAAAAAAAAAAAAAAAAAAAGAAAGGGCTCCTGGAGAACAGGGCCACACCTCTTATGGTCCCTCCACTCCCAGTCCCAAGTTTCATGAATGTTAGTTTGTAGAAAAAGGCCTGAGAATACCCCTTTATCTCTGAGAGGCACCAGCTGTGAGCATAGAGAGGCAAAGAAAAATTAAGAAGAGTTTCCTTTTTGTGTAAATACAGGGAAACTTTTTCTTTTCTTTCTTTATTAAGATAGGTGAAGCAGCTCAATGTCAACTTCCAGAATGGTAGAGTAAGAACCTCTGAAAATTCGCTCCTCATAAAAGCAAGGAGAACACTAGAAAAAAAGTTGTCAGAAACAACTTTTCAGGACTCTGGAAATTAAAACTTGCAACAATCTTAGGAATGTTTATTCAAGAAAAATGGCTAAATCTTGGTAAGAACAGCAAATATTGTAGCCTCTTAACCTATCTTAATCCCATCCCTCTCTCCCCAGCTCCGCAGTAGCCTTAAATGCCTTAAAAACTGTAACTACAATGGCTGGGAAATCCAGCAGCCTAGCATCCACTGAAGAGGGCAAAAGAGATTTGGAGTTGGCCAGGTGCGGTGGCTCAGGCCTGTAATCCCAGCACTTTGGGAGGCTAAGGTGGGTGGATCACGAGGTCAGGAGTTCAAGACCAGCTTGACCTACATGGTGAAACCCCATCTCTCCTAAAAATACAAAAAAAAATACACACACAAAAAGACATTAGCCAAGCATGGTGGCATGCACCTGTAATCCCAGCTACTCAGGAGGCTGAGGCATGAGAATTGCTTGAACCCGGGAGGCGGAGGTTGCAGTGAGCTGAGATTGTGCCAGTGCACTCCAGCCTGGGTGACAGAGTGAGACTCTGTCTCAAAAAAAAAAAAAGAGGTTTGGAGTTTCCCAAAAGATCCAACCCCAGAGAATTATTGCTATTTAACATGTCTGACAGTTCACTAAAAAGTTCCATTCTCAGGCCTCATTTTAATTTGGCATGAGTCAGAGCCTTCTCTGTACAAAAGCCTACTCTGTGCAAATACCCTGTAGGGTATTTATAAAAACAATAATTGGCAGTTGCATAACATCACAGCTGCCTAAGGTGGTGTTACTAGTTGGAGCCAACAAGAGACTGATCAAAAAATGTAAAAGAAAAAACTGAGGAATTAGATGTTCATAAGGGGCTTTGAGGAGCTCTGACATATTCCGGGGAACCTAACAGGTCATGTGAATGTGCTGGTCTGTGTGCGTGGTCCAGGAAAGACCTCAAAGAGCCCAACACTTAAAACCTAATACAATGTATGTGAGAAAAAGAAAACTAAACTCTCATCTCTGGCTGATCTTGAGGCTCTGCACAAGCAGGAAGAGAAGGCTAAGGCAGAGGTGCAAACCTGCCTGCTGAAACATTCAAAGCATATTCCAACACATATATGGAGCCCTTCAGCAAAGGCTGGGAGACTTATTGGTTCAAGACATTTAAGAGAAACTTCATTCCATTAATAGCTGACCACTATGGTAATTAAGCAGAGACTTCAGTGGCTATACACAACAAAGAATACATATTTTATAGAATAAGTCCAGGAAAGTTACTAAACACACTACAAATCAATACCTCTTATGACTATAGATGCAAAAATCCTTTAAAAAACACTAGCATGGCCAGGCGCAGTGGCTCATGTCTGTAATCCCAGCACTTTGGGAGACCGAGGTGGGCGGATCCGAGATCAGGAGTTTGAGACCAGCCTGGCCAGTATAGCGAAACCCCGCCTCTACTAAAAATACAAAATTAGCTGGGCGTGGTGGTGCATGCCTGTAATCCCAGCTACTTGGGAGGCTGAGGTAGGAGAATCACTTGAACCCAGGAAGCGGGGGTAGCGGTGAGCCAAGATCATGCCATTGCACTGCAGCCTGGGCAACAAGTCTGAAATTCCTTCTCAAAAAAAAAGAAAAAAAGAAAGAAAAAAAAAAAGAAAAATACTGGCAAACTGGCAAACTGAATCCAACAACATGTAAAAAGAATTACATACCATGGCCAAGTGGACTTTATCACAAGAATGCAAGATTGTTTAACATACAAAAATCAACCAATATAACATACCATATTAATAAAATATAGGACAAAAACCACATGATTACATCAATAGATGTTGAAGTACCATTGAGAAAATCCAGCACACTTTCATGATAAAAACACTCAAGAAACTGGGAATAGAAGAGATCTTAACCTGATGTTAGATATGAATTCTAAATTTCTTTTCAAAGAATATGTCAGTATGTTCAATTCTTTGCCTTCTACTTTTAAACTTAACTTCCTCGTAAAGCAACCTTTTCCAATTACCTACTCCACCCTGACTCATTCTGATCACCTGCTGCACCCTAACTCATTCGGATTACCTGCTACCTGCTCTGCCCTGACTCCCACCAAAGCACTCACCCCGTCATTCTCTTTAAATTAGCCAATCGGAATTAGTTTAGCCTGTGCAGTCTAACCCTAGCCAATAGGGGAAGGGGCCACGTGCGTCAGGGATAAGAACCCCTTCCCCTCCCTTGTCCAAGTGTGCACTCACCATTGCTTCATCTGTAAGGGTGCACCCTTCTATAGAAGTAACTTGCCTTGCTGAGAATTAAAAAGAAAACTTTATATTCAAGTGCTATCTCCTTTGTGGCACTGAAACTTTATATATAACACTGAGAAAGGGCATCTACAAAAATTCACGGTGAATATCATACTTAATGATTGAAGACTAAATTCTTTCCCTGTAAAATCAGGAAAAAGGCAAAGATGTCCATTCTCACCACTTTTATTCAATATTGTAATGGAGGTTATAGCCTTGTCAATTAGACGAGAAAAACAAATAAAAGACATACAGATCAGAAAGGAAGAAGTAAAACTATCTATATTCACAGACGACAAGGTCTTATATAGAGAAGATCATAAGGAATTGACACCAAAATTATTGGAACTAATAAATAAGTTCAGCAAGATACAAGACCAGTATACAAAATCATTTGTACTTCAATATACTCACAATGTATAATTTGACAATGAAATTAAGGGAACAATCATATTTAGAATAGCATCAAAAAGAATAAAAATGTCTCTGCTGAGAAGGGGACCCAGAAAAAAAAAAGAATAAACAGGAATAATTTTAACAAAAGAGGTTACAACATAAAATACAATATAAAAATAAAAAGACAAATGACCCAATTACAAATTGGGCAAAAGTTTGAGTAGACATTTCTCCAAAGACATATAGGTCAATAAACACATATCATTAGTCATTAGACAAATAAAAATCAAAACCATGATGAGATATCACCTCATACCCATTAGGATGGCTATAATCAGAAGGACAGATAAGAACAAGTGTTGACAAGGATGGGGAAAAGTTAGAACCCTCATACGTTGCTGGTGGAAATATAAAATGGTATAGCCACAGTGAAAAACAGTCTGGCAGTTCCTCAAAAGTGAATCATAGAGTTATCACATGACCCAGCTATTCCACACCTACTTATTTCCCCAAAAGAACTGAAAACATGTCCACACAAAAACTTGTACATGAATGTCTATTACAGTATTTTTCTTTTTTTTTTTTTGAGACAGAGTCTCACTCTGTTGTCCAGGCTGGAGTGCAGTGGCGCAATCTCACTCACTGCAACCTCCGCCTCCAGGGTTCAAGCTATTCTCCTGCCTCAGCCTCCCAAGTAGCTGGGACTACAGGCGCCTGCCACCACGCCCAGCTAATTTTTGTATTTTTAGTAGAGACGGGGTTTCACCGTGTTAGCCAAGATGGTCTCAATCTCCTGACCTCGTGATCCACCTGCCTCGGCCTCCCAAAGTGCTGGGATTACAGGCGTGAGCCACTGCACCCGGCAGGGCTGGGGTATTCTTTTCCAGAAATCTCCTAAAACATCCAGCTTCGGTGCAGTTTGTGGGGGCAAATGAGGAGAATGAGCAATCCTGCTTCAGCACGTGTCCCTCGGCATGCCAGATGACAGTGATGAACACCGATGCATATTTATAATTTATAAACTACTTTGAAAATGATTCGGAGAGGAAGTAGCAAAGGTGACATGCCTGCTAAAGGGGAGGAAGTTAAAGGAAAAGATGGACTCAGGGCCAACTTCATGAGTGTGCCACCTGTGCAGTCACACAGGGCTTCATACTCTAAGGGGTCTTGTGCTTGGTTTAATGCCTTGCTGTTGCTGTCTCAAAGTTCTTAGTAATTTAATCTTCAAACTTGTATCTTGTAAGTGAAGTCTGATGGAACAATGGAGCATGAGCATAAGCAGACAAGATATGAGCAGCATGTGTGTCCACTAGTTCTTGTTGCCTTATTCACATAGAACATTTTAATACCTCATGAGCACAGAACTCCAGTGGAACCATGATGCACAAAGAGTTCACTGACACTAAAAGTGAATCAACTTAAGGGTGTTACTTCTACAACTGAGTAAGTAAGGGCACTGACAGCACAAAAAGCCATGTTACCATTTGAACCAGAATATTTTTTTCTTTGAGACAGAGTCTTGCTCTGTGGCCCAGGCTGGAGTGCAGTGGTGTGATCTCGGCTCACTGCAACCTCCGCCTCCTGGGCTCAAGCGATTCTCCTGCCTCAGCCTCCAGGGCAGCTAGGATTACAGGTGTCCACCACCACGCCTGGCTAATTTTTGTATTTTTAGTAGAGACCAGATTTCGTCATGTTGGCCAGGCTGGTCTCAAACTCCTGATCTCAAGTGATCCTCCCGCCTCGGCCTCCCAAAGTCCTGGGATTATGGGCATGAGCCATCGAACCTGGCCTGAACCAAAACTTGCCAAGAAGGTAATGGTGTTCTGGCCAGGTGCTGTGGCTCACGCCTGTAATCCCAGCACTTTGGGAGGCTGAGGCGGGTAGATCACCTGAGGTGGGGAGTTTGAGAGAGCCCGGCCAACATGGCAAAACCCAGGCTGTACTAAAAATGAAAAAATTAGCTGGGTGTGGTGGCGCACGTCTGTAATCCCAGCTACTCGGGAGGCTGAGGCATGAGAATCGCTTGAACGCGGGAGGCGGAGGTTGCAGTGAGCCGAGATCACGCCACTGCACTCCAGCCTGGGCAACAGAGTGAGACTCCGTCTCAAAAAAAAAAAAAAAAAAAATTAGAAAGTAATGATGTTCTAAGAAACACAGACAAACAAGAGACCCCATTATATCCTATCTTACCCTTGTTGCTTTCCTTTATTAGCCAACCACTTTCTCTGAAAATGATGGTATAAAAGGAAACAGAAAATAGGCCAACTCATAGTTCCTTTTCCTTTCAGTTTTACCTTATTCATCAGTAAGCCAAAGGTAGAGAGTGTTGGTAGCATGTGTGCATATCAAGATGTGAAATAAAAGTATTTGGCTTTGTTCTGTGTAGTGTTTTTCACTGTTCTGGTAAGAATGAAATACATATCCGTGTGACCTACAAAATACTAATTGCATAATTTTGGTGATTCTGCATATGGGTTAAATGCTCTTATATTTTGATTTAAAAGTAGCACTGGGTAACATAAAAATAAATGACCCAATTCATGCTAATAATTCAAATTTTTAACTTTTCTTTACTTAGAACCACATTAGCAAATAAAAGACATAATGACTAGTTGTGAAAAAGAGATCACGGAAGAAAGGATAAAGCTTCACATTTTATTACCGCTAATGTACTTTGTTACTGCGTTTTGAACAAGGAGTCCTGCATTTTTATTTTGCACTGGGCCCTGCAATTTATGTAATTGGAGATTGCCTTGATATCTGCATTTGTGGTTTTCAAAAAGTCTGCCACTTCACAAGCCCACACTTTATGTTGGAGTCATTGTGTGGGTGTAAATTGTGTGAGTAGGTGTGTGTTAGCAGGGGTGGAGTGAGGAAGGGAAAGCGCTGGAGAGCAGGCGACAGTGGCAAGACCAAATTAAGAGCACACAGATTTCAGAAAAGGAAGTGGTCATTGGATTCTCTGAAGGGCTCACAGTATTAAAGTCACAGGAACAATGCTGAGATATTATCATGTTAAATTTTCCAAGTCAAATGGTGAAGAGATGGAGGTGGGGGGAGGAGTTTCAGCTTCACCATGGCAGCAAAAAGGTTTTCAGAAGCCTGCGTGAAGCAGTTCTGTCTCAGAACTAAATGGACAGAATGTAAAAGACAACCAGAATTGGTTGTAAATGTCATTTGTTGTGAGATGGAAAGTAATCTCAAGATTTTTCCCATATTTAACCCTTGGCATTTTTGTGAAAAAGAGTTGCTGCCTCCCAGTGCCCATGCAGTGAATGTTTTCAAACATACCACCTCTCATTGCATAAAATGAGGTTTGGATTATTTTATCCCTATTTCTTAACATCTACTTGAGGAGCTCAAGCATTTAATATATATTATCCTGCAATAAGTAAAAAATATTTTGAAGATACAAAATTGTGACTCAGTAAAATGGAGTAGTTTGCTCAATGTCACACAAAAGGTTGAAGAAGAACCCAAATCTTTTGCTTCTTGATATAATGAATGGGATGCTGGATCCTATTCCCTTATTCTGTAAAGACAGAACATGATTTTCTAATTTGGTGTTGGTTGTGTGCTTTTGTGGGCAGGAAGGAATGATGAGTCATTTTAGACTAAGAGCTACTTCCGGTATTGTTAAGGTCAGCTGATTAGACATTTTAGTTTCACCTCCCACCATAATTATCTTTTGCCATGTAATATAACATAGTCATCGATTCTATGACTCAGACATATTTGGGGAGCCATTATTATGCCTACAGCATACATCAATCAAAAATGGAGAAATATACAACTCAACAATAAAGTTTTAGACTTCAATATTGGGCTCTCAATAATTGATAGAATGATTAGACAGAAAATCAGCCAGGATATATAAGACTTCTGTGCCTTATATGTATTTCTATACATATATCAAACAACTCGACCTAACTAACATCTATATAACACTCCACCAAACAACATAATACACACATACATATTCTTGCTTTGTGCAAGACCAACTGAGATTTATCCCAGGAATGCAAAGTTAGTTTAAAGCCAAAATTCAATTATCATAATAGATACAGAACAGGCATTTCACAAAATTCAATACCTTTTTATGATAAAAACGCTCAACAAAGTTGTACTAGAAGGGAACTTCCTCAATCTGAGAAAGGGCATCTATGAAACACCTACAGTTACCATCATCATCCTATTTCATGGTGAAAGACTGAATGCTTTTCCCCCAAAATCAGAAACAAGGAAAGGATGTCCATCTCACCAATTCTACTCCACATTGCACTGGAGGTCTGGCCAGTACATAATTAATCATGTAATTAAAAAGAAGTAGAAAGCATTCAGCTAGAACGGAAGAAGTAAAACTTCACAAATGATCTAATCCTGTTTGTAGAAAATCCTAAGGAGTTCCTGAAACACTTATTAGAACTGATAAACAAGTTCAGCGAGGTTGCAAAAGACGATACCAATATATGAAAATCAATTGTATTTATAGATGTATATATAAAGAATGAACAATCCAAAAGTGAAATTAAGAAAATAATTCCATCCAAAAGATTACCAAAAAGAATAAAAATTTTGGAATACATTTAACAAAAGAATTGCAAGACATATGCAATGAAAAGTATAAAACATTGTTGAGGGAAATTAAAGAAAATTTAAATAAATGGAGAAGGTCCATGTTCACGAATTGGAAAACTTCTTATTCTTAAAATGGCAATTATTCCAAATTAATCAGTAGATTCAGTGCAGTCCCCATCAAAATTCCAGCAGGCTTTCTCTTTCTCTCAATTTCTCTCACAAAAATTCATGAGCTGATCCTAAAATTTTTATGAAAAACCAAAAGACACAAAAGAGCTAAAATGATTTTTTAATAGAAATGTCGTGGAGTTTCACTTTGCAATTTTAAAAACTTACTATAAAGCTATAGCAATCAAGACAAATCAAAAAATAAACAATAAGAAATGTTGGCAAGGATGTGGATAAACAAGAACTCTCATTTCCAAAGTGGTGTAGCCACTTTGGAAAATGGTTTGGCAGTTTCTTTAAAAGTTAAATATACTTTTCCCATACTACCTATCAATTCTACTCCTTGGTATCTATCCAAGCTAAATGAAAACATTTGTCCACACAAAAAACTCGTACACCAATATTCACAGCAGAAGCATCCATAAAAGCCAAAACACGGAAGCAAACCAAGTGTCCACTGATGAATGAATGGATAAACAAAATGTAGTATAGCCAAACAATAGAATATTTTTGGCAATAAAAAGAAATAAAGTAATGATACATGCCACAACATGGAAGAATCTCAGAAACATACTATGTGTAAGAAGCCAGACACAAAAGACCACATATTGTATGATTCTTTTTATATGGAATGTCAAAAAAAGAAAAAGCAAATCTATAGCGACAGAAAGTAGATTAGTGGTTGCCTGGGACTGGAAGTAAGAATGGGAAATGACTAGAAATGGGCACAAGATTTCCTTTCAGGGCAATGAAAATATTCTAAAACTGGGTGATGGGAATAATTGCACAACTCAGTACATTTACTAAAAATCATTGAACTGTGTACTTAAAGTGGATTAATTTTATGGCATATAAATTATATCTTAATAAATTTAGTTAATAATTCTAATAGAAATCAAATTCTCCATTTAGGCACAGAACACACTTCAGTTACTTTAGAGTATTGGCTAGTGGTTGCTGCCCATAAGGCAAGGCCCTTAGAGGCATCTTTTTTATATAAAGGTAATAACTATAATAGCATTTCTTGAGTTCTTACTATAAGTCATACGCTATCTTAAGCACTTGAAATGCATTTGTTCTTTTAATGCTCATAATAAATTTATGAGTTAAGTAACTTGTTCAAAGTCACACAGGTGGCCAAACCAAGATTCAAGTGTATGTCTGCCTGACTCTAGTTTTTGCTCTATATTCTCACATTCTTGAGTTCTTACGTGAAACTAGAAAAAAGAAGAAGAAAATCACCACCTTTAAAGAGGTCTAGAAGACCTGATACCTGCTTAACAAAATGGCATAATAGCAATTATGATCACAGACTTCAGGACAAAGAAAATGAATTAGTCTCCAATGCTGTGTAAAAAAGGATCACTGCAGACTTAGTGGCTTAAAACAACAATAAATATTTAATATCTTCCACAGTTTCCAGGCATCAAGAATCTGGGGACAGCTTGGCTCAATGGTTCCAGTTCTGGTTTCTCATGAGGTTGTACTCAAGATACCAGCCAGGGCTGCAGTCAAATAAAGGCTCAACTAGGGCTGGAGCATCTGCTTCCAAGGTGGCTCACTCACACGCCTAGGAGGTTGGTGCTGACTGTTGGTGGGAGGCCTTAGTTCCTCTCTCCATATGGTCCTCTCTACAGGGCTGTGTATGTGTCCCCATGACAAGGTTACTAGCTTCCTCCAGAGCAAACTCTCCAAGAGCCCAAAGTGGTAGCTAGGCTGTCTTTTATGATCTAACCTCAGAGGTCACATATCTGCAACGTCCTATTCAGTATAGGAAGGGTCTACACAAGGACTTGAATGTCAAGAGGCAAGGATCATTACAGTCCTCCTTGGAGGTTGGCTGACACAGCAAATGTTTAGCTCACTCTGCTAGGGCTGGGAGAGCTGGAACTGTCAAGCATTTCGTACCACATTTACCAGAGACATACACATGACAGTCCAAATAAAAAGTACTCTAAAGTCATGGACAGCCACCTGTCTCTTTGGGCTGCAGCCCTGCTCTGCTCACTGCACATAGCAATCCTAGTGGACTCAGATGGTAAATGGGGAGCCAAAAATGTGGCTTTTGGTGCCTCTACAGGCCCCTCATCCTGTCCATCTGATTTCCTATCCTGGACATATCTCTTTGCACATCCCACATCCCCTACTTCTTATCGAAATGGGCCTGGTCCTATATTTCATCTTCTTAAATCTTTCGTTTCATCTAGAGCTTGGAAAGCTCTAAGTCTGGAATACTAATTCAAGGTAGTGGGTTAGAAACTCATTTGGTGGCCAGGCGCGGTGGCTCACGCCTGTAATCCCAGCACTTTGGGAGGCCAAAGCGGGCAGATCACGAGGTCAGGAGATCGAGACCATCCTGGCTAACACGGTGAAACCCCGTCTCTACTAAAAATACAAAAAATTAGCTGGGCGTGGTGGCGGGCGCCTGTAGTCCCAGCTACTCGGGAGGCTGAGGCAGGAGAATGGCGTGAACCCGGGAGGCGCAGCTTGCAGTGAGCCGAGATCGCGCCACTGCACTCCAGCCTGGGCGACAGAGCCAGACTCCTGTCTCAAAAAAAAGGAACTCATTTGGTATAGTTGCACTCTAACTGCCTTCTAAAGCTTTAACCCCCCAAAATGGATGCATATGGGAGTTTTGTCATTTGCAGGCAGAGAGGAAGCATTTCTGTTTCTTTAAATCATATCAAGTTGACTCAAACCATAGATTCATGCATTTATTCATTCAATCAGTCAGCCAACCAGCATTTATTGAGTGCCTACTATGTACCAGGCACTTTCCTAGGTACTATATAAAACTCATCTTGCATACTATGAATGAATGGCAGCAAAACATGTTATAGGTTCCACAGCTGCAGAGTGTAGAAAGATCAAATGTAGCGCTCCTTCCTAAGGTTCCAAGGTAAGATACAGAGACATCTTCAAGTAGAGCACTCTATGATATGCATACATTACTACTGGAAAGGTACATTTGTTAGCATCTCAGCCATACCTAGGAAAATCTTGTCAGCCAAAAAAAAAAAAAAATCAAATTAGTTCCTTTGAGTGAAGCTTTTTAAAAGTACATTTAAAATACCACCCCCATGAAAACTTCAAAAGGTACATTTCTGAACCCTATGAATATGAAAATATAGTTCCCATCTAAGAGTTGATATTCTGCTTAAAATAAGGCAGCTAACAAATGTTGCCTCCTGAATAATTAGATATTACAAGTGCTAAGAGCTGTCAGGACAGGGTACCATAGTTATAGAAACCAGATAATTAAAATTGTCTTAGATTCCTCAGCAACTTGTCTTTTCCTCATTAACAAAGAGAAGTAGAGGAACAGATCATTTATACAATCAACAAAAGCTCCTTAATGCTCACTCTGTACAGTAACTAACTGTGCTGGAATTTGGAAAGCAGAGGTGGACAAAAAGACAGAGCCCAACGTCACTGAGCTTAAAATGCAGTAGGAAGGCATGAATCAAATAAATATTTCAGAAATGTATTCACAAGGGCAATGAGTGTAAGAAGGAAAAGATGGTCCAAAAATAATTTATGCTACCATGCACTTCAAAAACAACATTTTATGACCAAGACTGTGCTCCTATTTTAGCACACAGGGAAGCAGTATAACATACTCATCTTGGAAAGTAAGTTCTAAAGTCTCACTACTTGAGTTCCAATTCCAGCTCCACCACTTAGAAGCTGCAAGACCTTGGGTAGTATAAATGCTCTCTCTAAGCTCCAGTTTCCTCATCTGAAAATAAAGCCTTCTTTAAGGTGCCCTTGTGATAATTGAGATGATATCAGTCAAATCATACTGCCCGACATACAACGAATATCTATAATTTTATTAACCATGGCTTATTTAAGGTAATATTAAAATTACTTTCCATTCCTTGAAGAAACATTAGCATTATAAAAGAAGGTTTGGGTTTATATTTTCTCCACGTATTTATTCAACCGTTTATTTATATCTTTGACATTTTTCTTGCCAAAGCTAAGGAGAATATAGAATACCACTTTATTTTTGTTGTTGTTTTGTTTTTCAAATGTATTTATTTTTAAATTGACATATAAAATTGTATGTATTTATCATGTAGAAAATAATGTTTCAAAGTACATATACATTGTAAAATGGTTAACTCTAATCTAGCTAATTAATAAATGCATTACCTCACATAGTTGTCATTTTGTGGTAAGAACACTTAACATCTACTCTCTTAGCATTTTTCAAAAATATAATATATCATTATTAATTATAGTCACCATACTATACAATAGATCTCTTGAACTTATTCCTCCTAGCTAATAGTAATTATGTATACTTTCACCAACATCTCCCGAACTCCCCTCCCTGCAACCACCCTAGCTTCTGGTAGCTGCCATTCTTCTTTTTAATTCTATGAGATCAACTTTTTTAGATTCCACATATGAGTGAGAATATGTGGTACTTGTCTTGCTATGCCTGGCTTATTTCACTTAACATAATGTCTTCCAGGATCATCCATTTTGCTGCAAACAACAGAATTTCCTTCTTTTTTGTAACTGAACAGTATTCCACTGTGTATATGTACCACGTTTTCTTTATTCATTCATCCATTGATGGACTCTTAGGTTGACTTAACATCATGGCTATTATAAACAGTGCTGCAATCAACATGGGGGCACAGATATCTCTACAACATACTGATTTTATTTCCTTTGGATATACACCCAGTAGTGGGATTGCTGGACCCTATGGTAGTTGTATTTTTAATTTCTTCAGAAACCCCCATAATGTTTTCCAAAATGGTTGTACGAATTTATATTCCCACCAAGAGCATGCAAGGGTGTCTTTTTCTCCACATCGTTTCTAAAAGTTGTCCTTTTGACAATAGCCACTCTAACAGGTGTGAGCTTATCTCATTGTGGATTTGATTTTCATTTACCTGATGATTAGTGATGTTGAGCATTTTTTCATATACGTGTTGGTCATTTGTATGTTTTCTTTTGAAAAATGCGTATTTAAGTGATATGGTTTGGCTGTGTCCCCACCCAAATCTCATCTTGTAGTTCCCATAATCCCCATGTGTTGTGGGAGGGACCTGGTGGGAGGTAATTGAATCATGGGGGCGATTACCCCCATGCTGTTCTCGTGATAGTGAGTTCTCACGAGATCTGATGATTTTATAAGGGGCTTTTTCACCTTTGCTCAGCACATCTCCTTCCTGCTGCCCTATGAAGAAGGTGCCTTTCTTCCCCTTTGCCTTCTGCCATGATGGTAAGCTTCCTGAGGCCTTTCCAGCCATGCATAACTTCAGTCAATTAAACCTCTTTTCTTTATAAATTACCCAGTCTTGGGTATTTCTTCATGGCAGTGTGAGAATGGACTAATACATTAGGTCTTTTGCTCATTTTAAAAATCAGATTTCTTGTATTTTCGCTATTGATTTGTTAGAGTTCCCTACAATTTTGGTTATTAACCCCTTATAAGATGTATGGTTTGCAAATATTTTCCCCGTTCTTTAGGTTGTATCTTCTGTAAACCAAAAAGTATCTGAGACAGGTCTCAATCAATTTAGAGGTTTATTTTGCCGAGATTAAGGATCATGGCCCATGACACAGCTTCAGGGGGTCCTGAGAATATGTGCCCAAGATGGTAGGATTATAAGGTGATTTTATACATTTTGGGGAGACAGAAGTCATAGGCAAAGACATAAATCAATATAGGTAAGGTATACATTGGTTCTGCCCACAAAGGTGGGACATCTCAAAGCAGGGGATCTTCTAGGTCATAGGTACATTCAAAGGTTTTCCTGATTAGCAAATTGGTTGAAAGAGTTAATCTCTGCCTGAAGAGTTAAAGTCAACTTGACTTAAGGTAAGGAGGTGGTTGTGGAATCCAAGATTCTTGTGATATAGATGAAGGTTCCAGGTAGCAGGCTACAGAGAGAATAGGTGGTGAATGTTTCTTATTGGACCTTAAAAGGTGTCAGACTCTTAGTTAATTCTCTCCTGGAACAGGAAAAGACCTGGAAAGGGAAGGGCATTCTCTACAGAATGTAGATTTCCCCCACAAGAGATGGCTTTGCAGGGCCATTTCAAAATATGTCAAAGAAACTTATTTTAGGATAGAATACTTTGATTTCCTTTAGGGCCTGTTATCTGTCATGTGATGTTATACCAGAGTAAAGTTGGAGTTAGTATCTTTTTTTTTTTTAAGGTGTGCTCTTTTATTCAACTGGTCTCAAGTCAGTGTACAGGTAAGCCCTGGCTGCCTCCACACCTCCACCCACTCCCAGAAAGACCAAAAACCTTCATACATGTCAAGTTGAGGGGCAAAAAAGGGGGGTCACAATGGCTGATCATTCAAAATAAAACAAAATTTAAAAAGTATTAAGGTGAAGATTAAACATTTTTTGCATTACATAATTTATATGAAAGCAATGCTATCACCTCCCCTGTGTGGAGAGGACTGGGGCATTCTCCTTAGAGAGAAGTGGGGTGGCTTTTGGGAGGGCAAGGGACTTCCTGTAACAATGCATCTCATGATATTTGGAATGACTATTTAAAAAAAGAACAATGTACAATCAAAGTCCTTGGCCACATTGTAGAACTTTGAGGGGTGCTCACTCCAACTGACTGCTGTCACCTCCACCTTTCCAGTTTTCAAATCCTGAGTCAAGCTAAACAACAACAACAAATAATAATAATAATAATAATAATAATAGTAAGGCCACGCCAATCTCATCTTGTTTTCTGGCAAGTTGGGTTTTTGTCAAGAATGGGTGTAATGCAACTAAGTAACAGTCCGCCTAGAAGCACTTGCTGTGGGTGATGAAGGGGCCGGCCTCTTGGTATTTTTGCTTGCTGATCCACATCTGCTGCGAGGTGGACAGGGAGGCCAGGATGGAGCCATCAAAACACACGGAGTATTTATGCACAGGAGGAGCAATGATCTTGATCTTTATTGTGCTGGAAGTCAGGACGGTGATCTCCTTCTGCATCCTGTCGGCAATGCCAGGGTACATGGTAGTGCCGCCAGACAGCACTGTATTGGCGTACAGGTCTTTGCGGATGTCCACATCACACTTCATGATGGAGGTGAAGGTAGTTTCGTGGATACCATAGGATTCCATGCCCAGGAAGGAAGGCTGGAAGAGGTACTGGGGCAGTGGAACCACTAGTTGCTGATGGTGATGACCTGGCCGTTGAGCAGCTCCTAGCTCTTCTCCAGGGAGGAGCTAGAGGCTGCAGTGGCCATCTCCTGCTCGAAGTCCAGGGTGATGTAGCACAGCTTCTCCTTGATGTCAAGCATGATTTCCCGCTCAGCAGTGGTGGTGAAGCTGTAGCCGCCCTCCTTGAGGATCTTCATGAAGTAGTCAGTCAGGTCCTGGCCAGCCAGGTCCAGAGGCAGGATGGCATGGGGGAGGGTGTACCCCTCATAGATGGGCATAGTGTGGGTGATCCCATCGCTAGAGTCCATCACGATGCCAGTGGTACTGCCAGAGGCGTACCAGCTTGGATGGTCAAGTACATGGCTGGGGCATTGAAAGTCTCAAACATGATCTGGGTCATCTTCTCATGGTTGGCCTTGGGGCTCAGGGGGGCCTCGGTCAGCAGCATGGGGTGCTCCTCGGGAGCCGCACATAGCTTGTTGTAAAAGTTGTGATGCCAGATCTCCATGTCATCCCATTTGGTGACAATGCTGTGCTCCATGGGGCATTTCAGGGTGGGGTCAGGATGCCTCTCTTGCTCTGGGCCTCATCGCTCATGTAGGAGTCCTTCTGACCCATGCCCAGCATCACGCCCTGGTGCCACGGGCACCACATGATGGAGGGGAAGACAACTGGGGGGCATCATCACCCATGAAGACAGCCTTGCACATGCCAGAGCCTTTGTTGAAGACGAGAGCAGTGATATCATCATTCATGGTGATCTGGCAGTGGGTGTGGACTGGTGATGGAGTGGGGAGGGTGAGGCTCTGTGCCTGCTGGGAAGATGCAGTCTCCACAGTCTGGAGTTGGTATCTTATTGCTACAAAGAATTTCTTCTGTCACTCTTAGGATCTCTATTTTAATGGTAATGCTGAGTTGTGTCTAAACTCCAAAAGGGAGAGGGTATAATGAGGCATGTCTGACCCCAGTCTCCTTCCTGTCATGGCTTGAACTAGTTTTTGAGGTTTCTTTGGGATCCTCTTGGCTGAGAGGGAGATCCACTTACTCAGTTGGGGGGCTTAGAACTTTAATTTTAGTTTACACTTCAGTCTGTCAATTATTTCCTTTGCTGTGCAGAAACTTTTCCATTTGATGTAATCCCATTTGTCTATTTTTGCTTTTGTTACCTGTGCTTTGAGGTCATGTTAAAAAAAGAGAGAAAAAGAAAAAAAAAGAAAATTCATTGCCCAGACAAATGTCTTAAAGCTTTTCTCCTGTTTTTGCTTCTAGAAGTTTCATAGTTTGGGGTCTAACATTTAAGTCATTAACCTTTTTTGTGAGTGGTTTTTATATGGTGAGAGATAAAGGTCTAATTTCATTTTTCTGCATGTGTCTATCCAGTTTTCCCAACACTATTTGTTGAAGAGACTGTCCTTTCCCTATTGTATGTTCTTGGCACCTTCATTAAAAATCAGTTTGCTATAAACGTGTGGATTTATTTCTGGGTTCTCTTTTCTGTTCCATTGGTCTATGTGTCTGTCTTTATGCCAGTACCATGCTGTTTTGATTACTATAGCTCTGTAGTACATTTTGAAGTCAGATAGTGTGATGCCTCCAGCTTTGCATTGTTTTCCTGTGTTTTGTTTCTGTTTTTTTGCTCCAAATTTCTTTGGCTATTCAAGGTCTTGCATGGTTCCATACAAACTTTAGTATTTTTTTCTATTTCTGTGAAGAATGTCATTGGTATTTTGATGGGAATTGTATTGAATCTGTAGATTGTTTTGGGTAGTATGGGCATTTTAACAATTTTAATTCTTACAATCCATGAACACAGGATACCTTTCCATCCTTTTTATGTCTTCTTCAATTTTTTTTTCAGCAACGTTTTCTAGTTTTCAGTGTAGAGATCTTTCATCCCCTTGGTTAAATTTATTCCTAAGTATTTTAATTTTTGTAAATATTATAAATGGAATTTTTATTTATTTTTCTGATAGTTTGCTATAAACGTATAAAAATGCTACTGAATTTTGCATGTTGATTTTCTATCCTACAACTTTATTAAATGTGTTTATTAGTTCTAACATTTTTTGATGGAATCTTCAGGGTTTTCAGTATTTAAGATTGTGTCATGTGCAAACAGGGACAATTTAACTTCCTCCTTTCCAGTTTGGATGCCTTTTATTTGTTTATCTTAGCTAATTGCTCTGGCTAGGACATCCAGTACTATGTTGACTATAAGTGGTGAGAGTAGGCATCTTTGTGTTGTTCCAAATCTTGAAAAGCTTTCAACTTTTCCCACTTTTAGTGTATTAGCTGTGGATTTATAATATATAGCCTATATTGTGTTGAGGTACATTCCCTCTGTACTTAATTTGTTGAGGGTTTTTATCATAAAGAGATGTTGAATTTTGTCAAATGCTTTTTCTGCATCTATTGACATGATCATATGGTTTTTGTCCTTCATTGTATTAATGTGATGTATCACCTTTACTGATTTACACATGTTGAACCATTCTTGCATCCCTGGGATAAATTTCATTTGCTCATGGTGGATAATCTTTTTAATGTGCTGTTGAATTTAATATTTTATTAAAGATTTTCAAATATCTATTCATCAGGGATATTGGCCCGTAGTTTTCTTTTTTGGTTGTGTCCTCATCTGGTTTTAGTATTGTGGTAATGCTGGCCTTGTAAAATTAGTTTGGAGGTATCAGTTTGTTCTCACATTGCTATAAAGAAATACCTGAGACTGGGTAATTTATAAAGAAAAGCGATTTAATTGGCTCACAGTTCCACAGACTGTACAGGAAGCATGATGCTGGCATCTACTCAGCTTCTGGGGAGGCCTCAGGAAACTTACAATTATGGCAGAAGGCAGAGGGGAGCACACATATCACATGGCTGGAGTAGGAGCAAGAGAGAGAGGGGAAAGGTGCTACACACTTTTAAACAGCCAGAACTCACAAGAACTCACTCACTATCACAAGAACAGCACCAAGTGGATGTAACAAACCATACATGAGAAATCTGCCTCTGTGATGTAGTCACCTCCCACCAAACACCAACTTCAACATTAGGGATTACAATTTGACATGAGATTTGGACAGAGACACAGATCCAAACCATATCACTCCTCTTCAATTTTTTGGAAGAGTATGAGACTTCAAGTTACTGTTTCTTTAAACGTTTGGCAGGATTCAGCTGTGAAGTCATCATGTCCTGGGCTTCTCTTTGATCGGAAACTATTTGTTACTGAGTCAATCTCCTTATTCATTATTAGTCTATTTAGATTTTGTATTTCTTCATAATTCAATCTTGATAAGTTGTATGTGTCCGGGAATTTACCTGTTTTCTAGGTTATCCAATTTGTTGGCATATAATTCTTCATAATAATTTCTTATGATCTTTTGTTTCTGTGGTATCAGTTGTAATGTCTCTTTTTGTGCCTCTAATCTTATTTGAGTCTTCTCTCCTTTTTTCTTAGTCTAGCTAAAGGTTTGTCAATTTTATCTTTTCTTTTCCTTTTTTTTTTTTTTTTGAGACAAAGTGTCACTCTTGTAGCCCAGGCTGGAGTGCAATGGCACAATCTCAGCTCACTGCAACCTCCGCCTCCAGGGTTCAAGCAATTCTCCTCCTGCCTCAGCCTCCTGAGTAACTGGGATTACAGGCGCCTGCCACCACGCCTGGCTAATTTTTGTATTTTTAGTAGAGACGGGGTTTCACCATGTTGGCAGGCTAGTCTCGAACTCCTGACCTCAGGCGATCCACCTGCCTTGGCCTCCCAAAGTGCTGGAATTACAGGCGTGAGCCACTGCCCCCAGCCTTGTTTATCTTTTAAAAACAGCAACTCTTTGTTCCATTTATCTTTTCTATTGTTTTTCTAGTTTCTATTTCATTTATTCCTGCTCTGATCTTTATTATTTCCTTCCTTCTACTAATTTTGGGCTTAGTTTCTTCTTGTCTTTCCAGTTCCTTGAGGTTCAAGGTTAGGTTATTTATTTGAGATCTTTCTTCTTTCTTAACATAGGTGTTTATTGTTATAAACGTCTTTCTTAGAACTGCTTTTGCTGTATCCCATAAGTTTTGGTATGTTGTGTTTTCATTTTCATTTATCTCAAGAAAAGTTTTAATTTCCCTTTTAATTTCTTCATTGACCCATTGGTTGTTCAAAGCATCTCTTCCCAGGTGCTGCATTTTGTCACCTGGACCTTAAGAAGCACTGTTTGTCCCCCCAAGTAATATATAGACCCTTGTGAGAAAACCTCCTTTAGTTTCTAATTAGAATCCCCCTCTGCTCGTGGGCCTCGGACTTTGTCCCTGGCAACAAACTGGAGAGAAAACCATGTTTTCCTCCTGCATCACATGCTGATCTTGTCCCACCCATAGCTTGTCAGCCCTTGCCAACTGCCAACATCTGCATCTCTTTGCCTGAGATTTCTTCAGTAGCCTGCCTTCCCTGCTTATGGAAAAGTTTCTTGCATACCAATGACCCACAAGTGTAGATGTAGATAACTCTGCTGCTTGTGTTCTACATTGGCTTCTAGAGTTCCCAAATATAATGGAGCTCTAATTAACCATGGTGGTAACTAGCTTGATAAAGCACCATTTATTGGCTCTCTTCTTACCTGTCTCACTCGTCCACTCTCTTGTCAGTATTTCTTAGGATTATCTCCCAAATAAACTATTTGCACTAAAATCTTTGTCTTAGGATCTACTCCTTGGAAAACCCACACTAAGTTGCCTCCTCATCTCTCAGTCTTTCTCTCCAGGAACAAAGAGCACAGGCCCACATCCCCCATGTAAAATCAACACATGCCAACAGATGCTTGAGGAACTACCAGTTCCTCAGTCATAATCAGCCTTTGAATGCAACTCAGCCCCTCTGCTACAAATATAAGTATCCTCCCATATTACAGAGGTCCTCTTCCTCTATCCAGAATTTTGCCTGGGTTGGGTGCCCCGTCTATACACTTCTCAGGTTCCTGTAATTCCTCAATTGTCATAATGGCAATATTGTATTATATTAACATGTTTTATTAACCATTGATGGCATCACACTCTAAGATCTGTGAGGGCAAAGACCATGTCTGTCTTGTTTACCATTTATACTTATTATGTATGATAGTGTATGGTGCAGAGTCAATCCTCAATAAGCGTATGTTAATTTCATGTAAATTTCCAGGGAATGATAAAAGCCTGACACCTCAGATAGCCTAAAATCAGGGGAAAGGAATAAAGTCATTAATAATACCACTTGTGGAATGTCAGCAATATACCTGGCCCTATGTTAAGTAATTTACAAGCATTATTGTATTGGTTACTCATATTAACCCTATGAGATAAGTTCCACTATTCTCATTTTAGAGTTGAGGAATCAGAAATAAAGTTCACCCCTGCCAGAGATACACTTCTAAGTAGCAAAACTGGAATTAAACTCAGATCTTTCTGATTCCAAGAGTGAGCTTATTAAGCGCTAGACTGTCTCTGTTGAGAATCTCACAAGACTGTTCTGCTTTAAGCACCATCACAGGCAAAGCACTATTTATTGATAATAGCGATAGTGTAATGACCATTAAAATGAGTACAGTGGGCTGAACGGTGGTCCTCAGATGATATGTCCATGTCCTAATTTTCAGAATCTGTGAATGTTATCTTATTTGAAAAAGGGATTTTTGCAGATATAATTAAATTAAGGATCTTGAGATGTGAAGCTCATCCTTGATTATCTGAGTAGGCTCTAAATCCAATGACAAGTAGCCTTACAAGCAACACAAAGAGGAGGAAGACAGAAAAGACGGCATTGTGACCACAGAACCGGAGATTGGAATGATGCAGCCACAAACCAAGGAATGCCTGGAGCCACCAGAAGCTGGAAGAGGCAAGGAACAGATTCTCCACTAGAGACTTCTGAGAGAGTGTGGACCTGACAAGAGCTTGATGTCAGACTTCTGGCCTCCAGAACTGTGAGACAATAAATTTCTGTTGCTTTAAGCCACCAAGTATGTGGTAATTTATCCACTTAAGTCCAATACCTTATGCCTGGGTTATGTGGCATTCTACTGACTCTGGCCAGACCAGATATTTCTCTGGCCAGCCCACAGCATAATTGTGTGGCAAGCTGGAATGCTAGGCCGTCAATGGAAATCTCTGAATGTCTACAATATGTCTCTCTCTAGTGCAGGAGATCACAGGGTCATGAAACTTAAGAGATGATAGGGATCTTGAAGAGCATGTGGTTTGACCTCTCCCCTAGGCAGGAATTCTGTTTTCCAGAGTTACTAGTAGTTGGCCAATCAGCCTCTTTTTGAACACTTCCCCAATGAGTAGTGTACCCCTCTCATACCATATCCCTCTTCATTTATGGACAACTTTCACTGGAGAGTTCTCGACATCGCTGAGCCCTAATTTTCCCATTACATTTTCCATCCAGTTACCAAAATTCTATCTTGAAGACCCATAAAAGTAAGTCCTAATTCTTCTTTCATATTAACAATTTCTCAAGTTATTGAAAATACCTGTTATGTTCCTCAACTATCTAGCAACTAGCCCCGTTCCACTTACCATTACTCAGGTGAAGTCATTTTTAAACCTCTCATCATATAATATTCTTCTCATTTATTCATACAATTTAAAATATGGCACTGAGGGCTGGGCATGGTGGCTCATGCCTGTAATCCAAGAACTTTGGGAAGCCAAGTCAGGAGGATCACTTGAGCCCAGGAGTTTCAGACTAGCCTGGGAAATATAGTGAGACCTTGCCTCTACAAAAAATTTTAAAAATTAGCCAGGCATAGTGGCATGCATCTGTAGTCCCTGCTATTTGGGAGGCTAAGGTAGGAGGATCGCTTGAACCCAGGAGGTTGAGGCTGCAGTGAGCTATGATCACATTACTGCACTCCAGCCTGGGCAACAGAGCAAGATCCTGTCTCAAAAACATATATAGAGAGAGCATTGAGAACAGAACACAATCTACACATAACTCAAGCAGGGGAGAGTGGGACCATTACCTTCCTTATTTTAGGTTTAATTCGTGCATCCTAAGACTGCATTCACATTACAGAGAATGGTGTCATATGATTGACTCATTCCCACCTTCCTGGCAGCTGAAATCTAAGAGTTTACAGAATTTCTGTTAAACCTAATTGATTTTGGAATCTATAGGAAGTGTTTTTTATTCACTTCTGGAATTGCCTCTTGTTTGTTTCAGCTAATTTTTCCAGGCTGTCACAATACTTTTAATGCTAATTTATCATCTGGTATATTAGCTTGCTTTGGCTGACTCTCATTCCCATGCTCCTCATACCTGGAACCTAACACTCTGTCTCCAGGCTCTGGTTTAAACCCTTCCTTGCTGGACTCTTAGAACATGCTCACACACTCCTATTATAAGCCATTTCTCCTTACCTTTGACTCTTCTCAAATCATAACAACCAATTTCTGGGCCAGGGCTCCAATCTCTAAAATATCTTCCTGCTCTGATCTTCTTTCATTCTATTATGTCAGAAACTCCCAAGTACTCAAACCTATTGAAACATAATAGGATGCATGTAAGTGCAAGGGGCAGCTAGCACCTTATGAGACCCAGAAAGACAACCGACATTTCATAAATGGCATCAAAGAAGTATGCTGGGTGTGACCCTGGGAAATTACAGCATCTTTAAGAAGGTTCACAGCAAGGCTTTGGCAACCTTTTTGGATTCTATTCTCTGAGCTGCAGGTATGAACTTGAAGAACCTAAAAGCAGCTCTCATAGGCCTAGTGGACTAGTTCCAAAGTGATAGGGGCATCATCATCTGACATTATCAAAACTGACTCAGTAAGAAGGGTCCAGATTTCAGTAAGGTTGATGGGCATAACAAATAGTATCTTGTCAACACTTTGCAGTTGCTCTTTTTTAAACTAAAAAGCATGTTGATAAGAGAGGTGAATGGGAGTGGCAGGGAGATATCACATGCTTGGGAGAAAAGAAATCCTGTTTCATGCCACCATTTCTGATTATTTTTCTCCATTTCATTTCTGAAAAAAAAGTGTGAAACGATTACTTCGTGGTGGTGAAGAGATAATGTAAGAAAAATAGAGGAAAAAAACTACTATTTAAAAGCTGCTGTATTGTTATTTTCCAGATTTTTACGTTACTTATGCTATTGAGATGCTGTCCATTTTAAAAGTATTTATGACAGATGATGGAATTGAACAGCTAAAAATAATAAAATTTAAGCAAGTCCCATCAACTCACACAATGATACTTTATACCTACATAGCACTTTACTGTTCTCAAAGCACTTTTTCATGCATTAAAACCTCACAACAACCTCATGGGATTACCATTATTATCACTGCTTCAAGATGATATTTAGTAAAGTGAAGAGACTCACCCAAGTTCATAAAAGTAGTGTGCAGAGACAAAACTTGGACTTGAACCAATATATTCCAAGCAGTATTCTTTACACCATGACACAGTTATCTTGAAAGAAAAAGAATGAATTGTTACTAGCATAGCTCCCTTAAAAAACTGCAATTATCTTTAGATTTCATAGCAAAGGCGTGGAGATTCTCTTCAGTTATACATATATGAAAATAAAACAATTCTTCTCCAAGTCTTCCATCCCAATTAGTCTCTCTCAGTCCACAAAGATGTCTCTAACTACTTTAATTTAACAATTCAACGTAACAAATATTTAGTGAATGCCGGCAATGAATAGGTGCTATGCTAGCACAGCAGAAATTCAGTTATCTTGGCTTTTAGAAATCTTACCAACTAGTAGAGAACACAGTAGTCTTAGATATCTATTGCAGCAAAACAGACCATCCCAAGATTTTGTGGTTTGAAAACAACCACTTATTGTTGCTCATGATTCCATAAGTTGGCTAGAATGCGCTGGACAGTGCTTCTTCTTCACTGCCATTCAGTGGTCCCAACACCAACAACAGGTTCAATGAGAAGGACTCACAGAACTCAGAAAGGCTGTTATATTCATGGTTAAAATTTATTACAGTGAAAGGATAGAGCAAAGTGCAGGAAAGACCAGGCACGAGCTTCTAGTTTTTCCTTCCCAGCGGAGTTTAGAATAAGGACAGCATTTAGTTTCTCCCAGAAATGATGTGTAGCAATATGCACGGAATTTTGCCAACCAGAGAAGCTAACTTGAGCTTTTCTGTCCAGAGTTTTTACTGGGGCTTGGTAATGTAGGCGTGGCTCCTACACAGCTGACCCTATTCTACAGCTCCTCCAAACTGAAGCTGATATACTGCACAGCCCAAGGCCCCACCACAAATGACATTATTTGCAAAAAAAATCGAGTGTGGCCTGTAACACCCAGGTTAAATAATAAATAAAAACACTCTTTTCAAGCAGGACCAAACTTTCTTTTGGCAAGGTTAATTCTTTGCTACATATCCACATAGTGTCTGCTGGGACTACAGACATTTGGAGACTTGATTAGACTGAAACATCCAAAATGGCTCACTCAGATGGTGACAGTTAATGTTGGCTATTGGCTGGGAGCTCAGCTGGGGTTGTCAACTAGAACATCTTATACATGGCCTCTTCACATAACTTGGCTATCTCATAAAATAGCAAGTGGATTATAAGAGGAAGCCTTCCAAGCATACAAAAAGAGAAGTTGCAGGTCTCCTAAGGCCCATCCTTGGAATTTCCAGTGTCACTTATTCTGTATTCTATTGATCAAAACAAGTCACAGACTAGGCCAGATCAAGAGGAGGGGAAATAGTCTCCATCTCTTGGTAGGAGAAGTAAAACATAATTTACAGCCATATTTAATGCATGAAACAGCAGATACATATCTTTCTCAAGGGACAAAGTTCCCCAAACTACAGTGACACTGCCCTAAAGACTCACTGTGAATGCTTGTTGGAACAGCACAGCTGGAGAGAAGTCTGAATCCTACTCTGGGATGTCAGAACTGCAAAGGAATTGGAGCCAAGGACAGACCACATTGGTGGGCCATATAAGAGTGTATAAGAGGAATACACTCTGTGCCGGGCATAGTGGCTCACGCCTGTAATCCCAGCACTTTGGGAGGCCAAGGTGGGTGGATCACAAGGTCAAGAGATCGAGACTATCCTGGCCAACATGGTGAAACCCCGTCTCTACTAAAAATACAAAAATTAGCCAGGCATGGTGGTGCACACCTGTAGTCCCAGCTACTTGGGAGGCTGAGGCAGGAGGATTGGTTTAACCTGGGAGGTGGAGGTTGCAGTGAGCCGAGATTACACCACTGCATCCCAGCCTGACGACAGAGCAAGACTCCGTGTAAAAAAAAAAAAAAAAAAAAAAAAAAAAGACATACACTCTATGTGACAAGCTGGAGGAGAGATTGTGAGTGCTTTGTAGTCTGCAGCTGCTGACTGCAGTCAACGGAAGACAAATACATATATACATGCATACGAATACATACATACTAAACAACCACATAAAAGCTGTCACTTTACCAATGTCCCTGATGACCCCAAGAAAGCTACTGTCTCTGTGCCCCTTTCCAGGACATAAACCAGTTGCTACAAACTTTACACATTTAAGGGTCTTAGTTTTGCAAATCTGTACCACTGAACTGGCTTCACTAGTCCTAAATTTAGCTTTGGCCACATGAGGAAAGCCTTGAAAACCAACTGTACGTGTGACAGCTCCATGAGACAGGCATTTTCTGGATTCCTTTCAACCCTAAAAGAATTTGATAAAACAACAAAATGGTTCACCAAAATGACCAAGCAACCACAAGTTCAAGACACCATTTCCAGTTCGAGTTTAAGAGAAGACTTTTTTATGGCTTTAGTTAGTGATGCCCTACCTCATTAAAAAAGAGATCAAATTTTCAAAATAAATGAAGAGGATTTCTTAAACATCCTAACAATAGCGTGTTAAACATTGATATAACTGAAAGAAGAAACAGATAAATCCACAATTATAGTTGAAGTCTTCAACATCCTCTCTCAATAACTGATAAAACAGGCAGACAAAATCAGTAAGTATATAATTATTTGAACAGCACTATCAAATAACTTAACCAAATAGACATTTAGAGAACACTCCATCCAACAAGAGCAGAATACACATTTTTCTTAAGTGCACAGGGAATATTCACTAAAATAGGCCACATTCTGAGACATACAACAAATCTTAATAAATTAAAAAGAATAGAAATCATACAAATAACATTTTTAGACCAACCGTAACAAAATTAAGCTAGAAATCAGTAACAAAAAGCTATCTGGAAAATCACCAAATATTAATAAATTAAATAATACCCTTCTGTGTAATCCATGGGTCAAAAGAAGAAGTCTAAAGGGAAATATTAAAATACTTTAAACTGAAATAAAAATAAAAGCACAACATATAAAAATTTGTGGTGCTACAACATGGATGAATCTTTAAAATATTGTACTAAGTAAAATATGCCAGCATGAAAGGACAAATATTATATAATTCCACTTGTGTGAGGTACCTGGTATAGGCAAATTTACAGATACAGGAATTAGAACAGAGGTCAGCACATCTAAGGGTAGGAAGAAATGAGGAGTTTAATGGGGATAAGTTTCTGTCTGGGATGATGAAAAAGTTCTGGAAATGAGTGGTAATGGCTGTACAACATTGTGAATGTACTTAATGCCACTAAATTGCACACTTAAAAGTGGATAAAATGGTAAATTTTATGTTATGTACATTGTACCACAATTTTAAATGTATTAAAAAATTAGTGGGACCCTGATAAAATAGTCCTTAGAGGGAAATTTATAGCATAACATTAAATACAAATATTAGAAATGAAGAAATATCTAAAATCAATAGCCTAAGCTTATAATTTAGGAAACTAGGAAAAGAAGAGCAAATTAAATAAAGCAACCTGAAGGAAAGAAGTAATTAAAAAATAGAGAAAATCAATAAAGTTAAACCTGGCTCTTTTGAAAAGATGAATAAAATTGGTAAATCTTTAGACAGCCTAACCAAGAAAGTAAAAAAGAAAAGACACAAATTATCAATATCAGGAATAAAAGAGGGAGTTCACAGCCAATCACACAAACATTAAAAGCTTAATAAGGGAATACTATGAACATCACTATGACCATAAATTCAATAACTTAGATAAATTGGGTCATTTTCTTGAAAAACACAAACTACCAAATATCACTCAAGTTGAAAGAGATAACCTGAATGGCTCAATATCTATTGAAAAAAATGCAATTGATAGTTTAAAACCTTCCCAGAAAAAGAACTACTGGCCCACATGGTTTCATTGATGAATTCTACCAAGCAGTCAAGAGAGAAACAATATCAATACTACATAATCTCTCACGGAAAATAGAAGGAAGAAACACTTCCCAACTCATTCAATGAGGTTAGCATTATCCTAATAACAAAGCCAGACAATGATATTACAAGAAAAAAGACCACTACAGATGACTATGTCTCATGAATATAGATGCAAAATTTTTAAACAAAATATTAGCAATTTAAGTGCAACCATGTAGATAAAAAGGACTATATATCGAGACAAGGTGTGGTTTATATCAGGAATACAAAGCTGCTCCAACATTCAAAAATCTATATTAAAATTTTTGAAAACATATTAAGAGACTAAATAAGAAAAACCATATGATTACATCAACAGATGCAGAAAAGGCTTTCAACAAAATTTAACATCCATTTATGATTTTAAAAAATTTCAGCAAACTAGGCATAGATGGCAACATTCTTAACCAAATAAAGGTTATCTGCAAAAACCCATAACTAACATCATAATTTGTCACAGCCTGATGGCTTCTTCTTGCTCACTGCCCTGAAAAAAAATCAATGAGAACAGCAGGTGTTGCAGCTAAGAAAGAGTTTAATCACAGGGCTGGCCAAGCAAAGAGAACAGGGAGCAATTTCTCAAATCTGTCTTTCTGAGAATTCAGAGGGTAGGATTTTTTTAAGTGTACTTTGGCAGGCAGGGGGCTGAGGAACTGGAACAATTGATTAACTGGGGATGAAATCACAAGGGGCATCTAAAACTGGCTTCGTGCAGCTGAGTCAGTTCCCAGGAGGCGGGTGCTTCTCAAAATCTGATGGCATCTCTCGGTGTACCAAAATGCTAAATCTGAAAAATATCTCAAAGACCAGTTCTTCAGGTTTCACAATAGTGATGTCATCTATAGGAGTAGTTAGTGAAGTTAGAAATCTTGTGACCCCTGGTAACGTGACTCTGGGGCAGTAAGCAACTTATAGGAAAACACGCTAAGCAATGGCAGGTGATTGTTTAACTCTGCCCATTCTTTAGCAAAGTTCAAGCCCCTACCATAATTTTAAACTTGCCTTATGAATGTGGCATCAATCTTCAAATAAGGAGGGTGTCAGTTTCCTTTGTCTCAAAGTTTAACTGTAAACTAAATTCCTCTCATAGTTATCTTGGCCTCTGTGCTAGTATAAGAAAAAAAAATTAGCTTGTAACATTAGAAACAAGATGGAGTGGAGTCAGTCATGTTACATTTCTCTCATTACTTATAATTCTGCAAAGGTGGTTTTAATAATTAATGGTGAGAGACTGAATGCTTTCCCCCAAGATCAGGAACAAGACAAGGATGTCTTCTCTCACCATTCCTATTGAAAATTGTACTGGAATTACTAGTTAATGCAATAAGGCAAGGGTAAGAAATAAAAGCCATACAGGCTAGGAAGGAAGAAATAAAATTGTCTTTAGTCCCAGATGACATGATTATATGTGTTAAAAATCCGCAAAAATCTACAAAAACAACTATCATAAAAATGCTTCGATAAGCAATTATGAATATTCTTGAAAGAAATTAAAAAATAGAAAATCTCAGCAAATAAATATGAAATATAAAGAAAAAACTAAAGGAAATTTTAGAACTGAAAAATATATGGACCAAAATTAAAAACTCATTGGAAGGGCTCAATAGTAAAATGGAAGTGACAGAGGAAATTATCAGTGAATGTTAATATAAATCAAAACAAAGAATCCAATCTGAACAACAGAGAGAAAATAGATTGGACAGAGAGAGAGAGAGAGAGACCTGTGGGAAAATAACAAAAGATCTAACACTCACATCATCAGAATTCCAAAAGAAGAAAAGAAAACTGTGGGGTTGAAAAAATATTCAGAGAAATAATGGCTAAATTTTTCCCAAATTTGCTTTTAAAAATACCCATAAACCTACAGATTCAAAAAGCTGAGCAAAACCCAAATAGTATAAACTCATATTCATACCCAAATATATTTAAATCAAATTTCTAAAAACTAAAGACAGAAAACGTCTGCTTTAAATTGGAAACTCAGAGATATCTGCTTAACTACTTCCTTCTGAAAAATGGAAGGCAGTAACTAGAAACAGGGATGGAAGATCTGTGTTCATTCTTATTTGGTACAAAATAGGATAACGATTCATATTTTTCTTCAATATCAAAACAGCATTTAAACCAAATGTATTTATTTATTTATATCCAGCCTTACTCAAAGAAATGAGACCAGTCACAAAAACAAATATACTTAAATATTTAACCCAGCTATTTGGTTTTATTAAATCTGGAAAGATCTCAAACATTATTTAGCTTGCGTGGTTGGCAGAATAGTGCCCCCCTCCCCCCCGCCCAAAGACATTGGCTTCCTAATCCCCACAATCTACAAATACGTTATGTTATATGGCAAAGGGAATTAAGGTTGCTAATCAACCTTAATAGGGTTGATTATCATAGCTTATCTGGGTGAGCCCAGTGTAATCACAAGAGTCCTTAAAAATGGATGAGGGAAGCAGAACAAGAGGTCAGAGTGATGCGAATAGAGAAGAATTGAACCTGCTGCTCTTGGCTTTGAGGCTGGAGGAAGGGGACCATGAGCCAAAGAATGTGGGTGGCCCCTAGAAGCTGAAAAAAGCAAGAAAATTAATTCTCCCCAGAGCCTCCGGAAAGAATGCAGCCCTACTAACACCTTGATCTTAGTTCACTGAGACCACATTGGACTTCTGACCTCCAGACCTATAAGATAATAAATTTGCATTGCTTTAAGCCACTAAGTTTTTGGTAATTTGTTACAGCCACCATAGAAAACTAATACAACTAAGGAAATGTTTCTCCAAGCTCACATTTGAAGTTAATAGAAATTTAAATCAGCCTTACAAATAATTGTTTTCCCTTTATGATCAAACATTATTGGTATCTTACTTCGTTTTCTTGCGACAACATGGATACACATTCATTTGCAAACATAATTTGGACCCATTTTTTTTTCCCACAGCTTAAACTTTTAGGAAGGCAAAACCTTTAGGAAGCATTCTTCTACAATTAGCCAACATCAGATTTGAATGGCATTCTTAAAGACCATCTAATTTTATAAACAGAAATTTAAATTGTAGAAAACATTAAGAAAATAAAATTGTTATAGATGAATATCATATAGCTGTTGGGAATACCATTAGACATTCTGAATTAGAATACTGATGGAAATTGCATGACTTTTTGTTTGATTGACTAATGCTAGATTTTACCTCTGGAAAACATTTCCAAAAACATTTGCAAATAAAAAGAGCAAAGGCATTAGCTGTTTACTAAATGGGCCTTTAGTCTGGTTTAGAGCTTAATGCCCTCCCACCCAACACAGCTGCAGACACACACACACAGAATTTTTTCCTACAGAAAAAGGCATAAATTTCTGAAGAGTTAAAATACATTGGGAGATACTACAGATACTCAAGAATCTGCTGTGATGGAAGTAAAATGGGAATTTGTGTAACTCAAAATAGCTGATATATCTATAATCCTTAATATTTGTCTGTGAAATATGCTATATACAATACTACATATAAAGCGTTCTTACCAAAAAAAAAAAAAAAAAACCCTCAAACCCAAATCTAATCAAGCCTCTAGTTCAAATAACATTTTACAGGAAGTACAGAGGACAAGAGAAGATATTAAATGACAAATCAGTTGCAAGAAGAGAGAGAGATTATAGATTTAAAGAGATCTAAAAGCCTATTAACCAAATTACAATGTATGGACCTTATCTGGACCCTGATTCAAAAAAACAAATAATTTACGCTATGTATGAGAAAATTTTTAATTTGAACACTTAATGGATACTTGATGATGTTAAAGAATTTTTGTTACCTTTTTCTAAGTGTGATAATAGTATTGTGGCTGTATATTTTCTGAAATTCTTACCTTTTAGAGATACATGCTGAAATATTGGTAGATAAAATAATATGACATCTGAGATTTGCTTCCAAAAAATATGGGAGGTAAAAATAGAGATGGGGACATAAATGAAACAAGATTGCCCATGAGTTGAAAGTTGTTGAAGCTGGGTAATGAGTCAGTGGGTTTTCATTATACTATTCTGTCTACGTTTTTCTATGTTTGAAATTCTGTTTGAAATAATAAAGAGATTTTTTTAAATAAATGCTTTTAAAATTCTATATGATGTTTTACACATACAATTTTTATTCCTTATCACCATTCACTGGGGAAACATTGAAATAGAATCACTTTTCGCTAAAGTAGACAGTTGCTGTAAGTGCTGAGTGGTATAGGGCACAGAAGTGTGTTGGGAAAAGGCAAACTTTTTTCATTTTTGGTTTGCTTTGCATGTTTAATGAGAATAAAAATTCCACTTTGGGGGTAAACCATACCCAGCTTTTTTCACTCCCCTCCTAAAGGATGCTTAATATTTTCAGTTGTGCTTTGTATTTGGTAATTTAATCTCAGCAACAGATGGGGTTACCCACTACTGAGGAGTAAGAAAGAGTATTCTACTATGCAGCTGTAAAAAAGGATGAATTCATGTCCTTTGCAGGAACATGAATGAAGCTGGAAACCATCATTCTCAGCAAACTAACACAAGAGCAGAAAACCAAACACCACACGTTTTCTCTCATAAGTGGGGGTTGAACAATGAAAACACACGGACACAGGGAGGGGAACATCACACACCGGGGCCTGTTGGGCGATGGGGGGCTAGGGGAAGGATAGCATTAGGAGAAATACCTAATGTAGACGATGGGTTGATGGGTGCCGCAAACCACCATGGCATGTGTATACCTATGTAACAAACCTGCACATATATCCCAGAACTTAAAGTATAATAAAAAAAAGAAAGAGTATTCTTCTCCTCCTATACATTCTATTAAGTACTCCTGTACACTAAGTGTTACCAATACTCCTGTACACTGAGTGCTGCCAAACACCAGGGGTTGGTCTAGGTCCTGCTGTTTGCCACACAAAAAAACAATCACTGAGAGAATGATAGGGAAGAAGGCTTTAATTGGGTGCTACAGCCAAGGAGAACAGGAAATAAAGTCTCAAATTTCCAACCAACTAGAATTGGAGATTTAAATAGCAAGAAAGGCAGGAAAATAGGAATTAGGGAGGGCTAAGGAAGCAGCCATGATGAATGAGGGGTCTGGCATCTCATTGTCTGGATGCAGTGATCTGGTGAGTTTCAGTTCCTTGCCTGAGGGTCGGTTTCCTGAGGAAGTCTGTTAGTCCATTTTCACACTGATATAAAGATACTATCTGAGACTGGGTAATTTATAAAGGAAAGAGGTTTAATTGACTCACAGTTCCACATGGCTGGGGAGGTGGCATGAAACTTACAATTGGCAGAAGGCAAAGGGGAAGCAAGCACCTTCTTCACAAGGTAGCAGGAGAGAGAGAGAGTGAGGGGAGAAATGCCAAATGCTTTTAAACCATCAGATCTCGTGAGAACTCCCTCATTATCACAAGAACAGCATGGGGGAATCTCCTCCCGTGATCCAATCACCTCCCACCAGGTCCCTCTCTCAACATGCAGGGATTACAATTCGAGATGAGACTTGGGTGGGGACACAGAGCCAACCCATATCAGGAAGGAACTCAGATGAGAGAGATGTAAGTTCCAAGTTTTAAGACTGGGAAGGTCAACTTCTATGTTTATTCAAAAAACTTGTAAATGTCAGTTATATGGGACAATTGAACCGGTTTTGTGAGTACACTCCTGTCCTTTCTATTGAGTACTCTCGTACACTACTGAGGAATAGGAGTACTCTCCTGGAGTTTGGGTAGGGATAGGATGGCAGGACTGTGAAAATGCTTCAGGTAAAACAACCTGAATGAAAGTCCATAGCAAGAAGTTGGCAGAAAATTATTATTTACTGTTGAACACCAAATCCCAGGGCGGACCCATTTTGCTTGGTAGCTCCTCACTCTTTTCCACTTCATCCCATTTTTCCCTACTTCCTTGGGGCTAGGACTTCAAGATCTGATGAGCAAAAGGAAGGGACTAGGCATATTAAGAGTGCAGGGAAAGTGAGCCTTTCAGGGGAAATATGCCTAACTCTAATAATAAGAGAAGGAAGATGAGAGAAAAAGTTACTCCTGCCTGGCTGGGCGCGATGGCTCACGTCTGTAATCCCAGCACTTTGGGAGGCCGAGGCGGGTAGATCATAAGGTCAGCGTTCGAGACCAGCCTGGCCAACGTGATGAAACCCCGTCTCTACTAAAAATACAAAAATTAGCCAGACATGGTGGTGGGCACCTGTAATCCCAGCTACTCGGGAGGCTGAGGCAAGAGAATCACTTGAACCTAAGAGGCGGAGGTTGTACGGAGCCAAGATCGTGCCACTGCCCTCCACCCTGGGTGACACAGTGAGACTCCGTCTCAAAAAAAAAAAAAAAAAAAAGTGACTCCTGCCTAAAGCCCAACATCCAGGAGTAGACTGATGATGTCTGTACCACATGGGCAAAGGGGAGCAAACTGGAGCTGAAACACTAGGTCCCCTGGAAAAAGGAAACATTTGGGAACTGAGGGGCTGGATGAAGGACATTTCCTGACATCTGCTAGTGAAATGGGAAAAATTCCCTTGTCCCCCTCACAGGGCATGTGATGGGGGTGTGGCTCGCTTCTTCAGTGCCTTGAGGCTCAAACCTCTAGGAGGAGTATGCAGACCGGCAGGTTGTGGGGCTCCGACTCCACAACAGCGTCTGGGGTGAATGTTTACAGCAGAAGCCCCAGTGGGTGTGTGCTACAGGGTGCTCTTTCAGTTTAGCCGTCTGTAGGCAACTTGTGTTAAACAGCTCAATCAGACCCCCTGCCTTATCGCAACGACAGAGGGCTTTCGGTATCCCAGGGTTTCTTGCCTTGGTGTACCGGAAGAATCAGATCACACTTGGGCTTGGAGAATGAGTGCAAGGTTTTATTGAATGGAAGTAGCTCTCAGAAGACGGGAGAGCCAGAAGGGAGATGGAGTGGGAAGGTGTTTTTTTCCTGGAGTCGGACTGCTCAGCAGCTGGACTCTCCTCCGACTGCCCAGGCCAAACTCCACATTGTTCTGCAGGTTGATGGCCTGCCGGCGTGCCCCAGCGTGCCGTTGTCTGCTGGTGCTTGTCAGTGTGCTCTTCCGCCAGTGTGTTCCTCTTGACATCCAGCCACCTGTGAGTTCCTCCACCAATGTGTTCCTCTCGACGTCCAGCGGCTTGTGTCTCTGCCTGCGAGGGTCTCAGAGTTTTTATAGGTACAGGATGGGGGCATGATGGGCCAGGGTGGTCTTGGGAAATGCAGCATTTGAGCAGGAAACCAGAAATGCCTGTCTTCACCTAGGTCCGTTCGGCACAGGTCCGGGGGTGGAGCCCTAGCTAGGGACCACGCCCTTCCCGTACCAGCACTTCCCTACCCTCCCATATCACTAGCAAGGATTAGTTTTGTTTTTCTCTTCTTTTCTCTTCCCCTCCCCAACCCTGACTTTTTTTTTTTTCCAGATAAAGAAGGGGACAAGAAAGGAAATATAGTGAGCCCCAGAGGAAAAAAGCCAAGATATCTCCCCTCCCCTTAGCTCCCTCCATGGCTCACACTTTAAAGCCATAGATTTCAAAATCACCTGCAGAGCATGTCAAAACTCGCTAGGCCCCCATCCCCAGGGCTTCTGATCCTGTGGGGCTGGAGTGGAGCCCAATAATTTGCATTTCTAACAAGTCCCTAGCTGCTGCTCCTGCTGCTCTAAGCCAAGCTTTAAAGAACAGCTACTCTAAAAGAGAGCTGGTGAGAACCACACCAAAGGTCCCCAGCACCAGAACGCGAGGCTGGGAGGTCTTGAGCTTGGGTGAGTGGACCAGCACCAAGTGAAGAAAAGGAGAATTTGGCTGGATTTCAGCTTTCCTATATCATCACAAAGTAAATGTTTTAAATTGGTGGATTGGATTTCTTTTTAGTTGAAGATGATAAACATTTCTTAAGCATCTGCTAAGTGTCAGTCCCTGTTCTAAGTTCTCTATCTTAATTCTTTTTTGTTTGTTTGTTTTGAGACAGAGTTTCACTCTTGTTGCCCAGGCTGGAGTGCAGTGGTGCAATCTGGGCTCACTCCAACCTCCGCCTCCCAGGTTCAAGCGATTCTCCTGCCTCTGCCTCCCAAGTAGCTGGGATTACAGATGTGCACCACCATGCCTGGCTAATTTTATATTTTTAGTAGAGACAGGATTTCACCATGTTGGCCAGGCTGGTCTCGAACTCCTGACCTCAAGTGATCCACCCACCTCAGCCTCCCAAAGTGCTGGGATTACAGGCGTGAGCCACCAAGCCTGGCCTAATCTAATCTTAATTCTTATAGCAACAACTTTGTAAGGAAGTATTATTACCAGTTTTACAGAAGAAGAAATAGTTTAATTAACTGAGATTTTTTTTTTTTTTTTTTGAGACGGAGCCTCATTCTGTTGCCCAGGCTGGAGTGCAGTGACACGATCTCGGCTCACTGCAACCTCCACCTCCCGGGTTCAGGCGATTCTCCTGCCTCAGCCTCCCGAGTAGCTGGGACTACAGGCACGTACCACCATGCCTGGCTAATTTTTGTATTTTTAGTAGAGATGGGGTTTCACCATATTGGCCAGGCCGGTCTTGAACTCCTGACCTTGTGATCTGCCTGCCTTGGCCTCCCAAAGTGCTGGGATTACAGGCGTGAGCCACCCCACCTGGCCAACTAATTGAGATATTAATTAAACTAATTTACTACATTTACTAACAACAAACTACTACAACAAATCTTACTATTACTAACCATGTGATAAGAATCCTTACAGAAGATAAGTAGAGAATATTGGGTTACCCAGTATAGGGAACTTTAATTTTTTTTAACTTTAAGTTTAAACATTAAAGTTTAATTTTTCCCCTGAAGGCTTGACGATTTGAGTCTGTGAAACAAATTGATAATAGATTAACAAGGGGAAAGGCACACAAATTTTATTAATGTGCATATGGGCACAGGAGTCATACAAAATATAAAAACTCAGCCAGGTGTGATGGCTCATGCCTGTAATCCCAGTGCTTTGGGAGGCCAAAGTGGGAGCATTGCTGGAGCCCAGGAGTTAAACCAGCCTGGGCAACATAGCAAGACCCCCATCTCTACAAAAAAAATTTAAAATTAGCTAGGTGTGGTGGCAGGCGCTTGTAGTCCCAGCTATTCTGGATGCTGAGATGGGAGGATCGCTCGAGGCCAGGAGTTCGAGGCTTCATTGAGCTATGATCTCACCACTGCACTCCAGTCTGGGCAACACAGCGAGACCCTGTCTCAAAACAAGCAAACAACAAAAAAACCCTCAAAGAAATGGCCAGATGGTTGACACTTTTATACCATCTTGAGGTTACAGAAAGAACAGGGGCTTGGAAGGTGGGAAAACATGTTATGGTGGCAAGACAGGTTACAGGAGGGAGAGAAGAGGATAGGCTTGGCTAACAAAGGCGGTCTTTTTTTTCCAGCATTTATTAACCAAAGCTCAGAGCAAAGGCAGTCTTGATATGCAGATAAAACCTCAGAGGTAGCAACCCTCAGGAAGAATAGATGGGTGTCAGGCTCAGTTAATCTTTCCTGGACCCAAACAAGGGGGGGCTTCAAAGAAAGCCTGTTTGCATCTGTTGTTTACCTCACTTTATTTCCTCTACAGATGTAAATCTCCCCAACAAAAGACAGCTTTGCAGGGCTACTTGTGTTCGCAGGTCCTCTGAACAGTCATCTCAAAGTACGTCAAAGAAGTATATTTTGGGGTGAAATATTTTTGTTTCCTTCACTAGCATAGTGAGCTATTTCCAGTGTGTTCTGTGGGGCTGGGTTCAAGTAAACTTTCTACAACAGAACCAAGTTTTCTACAACAGAACCAAGACCAGGATCACTGATGTGGCACCGGATGTCTTGCAGTTTGCATAACAAAGAGCCATAACCAGAGAAAGGTCAGTCTTCTGGGACATTGCAGAGAAGCTCTTGGGTACAGAGGCCGATGGCACCACTACCCAAGAATTGAATGCCTTCTCTGATTTCTATTTGGTGCAAATTTCATGAGGACACAAGGAAAAGAGGGTCTTTCCTTAGTAGCATGTTGTTTGCTGAAAAAGATACACAATCCAAAGAATTCCATCCATCAGTGGCCTTTAGCTAAATCAATCCCAATAAAATACCACGTGGCCTGTGCTGTGACAAACATGTGCATGAATTACAACTTTACCATGATCCTAAGGAGAAAAAGCAAAAGTCAACCATTCAAACTGTGATCTTCATTTTCCTGGTTATTCATTGGCATGAATCAACTTAGAACTCAATCCTTAACAGATTAAAAGGTTACATTTGTTTCCCAACCAGCTAGTTTCTACATGCTCTATCAGAGCTGTTGAGTTTTTGTTTGGTTTGGTTTGGTTTCGTTATTGCTTTGATTTAAGTCATGCAATAACCATGCTCAGCCTAAGAGAAGGATGTGAGGAAATGCAAACCTTTCTAGACTGGGAAAGCACTGCCATAAAGAACATGAGAGGGGGAAAAAAAGAAGAAAGAAATCAAAGCCTAGCATTTGCCCAAGCGAAGGAAATACAGCAGGTTGAAAGTGCTCTTAGTGTGTGCATATGGGCAATGTTTTGTAACTCTGATGAAGACACGGTTGCTTTGCATTTTTCAACCACAACAACCTGCTTTGACTTCATAGGGTTTTGTGAATCATTAGCGAAGCTGATGCTCCTCAGAGCCTGGCATATTTCCTCCCAACTCCAACCAGCAACTGCTTCTCAGGCTGAGGCTGGAGTCTAGGCATCTGCACACAGGCTGCAGTGCCCACACCTGGGAACAGTGCTGGGTGCTGCTTTCCTCCAGCTTCACTGCCTCTCTTCCAAGAAGTAATGCTGTCTCCAGTTCTTATTCACTGTGATGTTCCTCTGTTTCTCAAAAGAAACTCTCTAACTAGATTAGGTGGAACCATCAGCCATTTCACATGGTTCAACCTAATAAAATGAAACAATCTGACACCGGGTTTATAAAGGATGGGCTTTTGAGAGGAGACAGCTGGAAATAGGGGGGCAGATATTTAAATAAGAGGACTTTAGGGGATTTGGGGTTGGGAAGAAAGGCTTCACATCACTAATTACACTAGCCTAGAGCAATTTTGTCTTAAAGACAGAGGAAGTTTCCTGACTCAGCCATTTCACAGTTGCAGTTGCCCCTGTCCAAAAAGTAACTGCGACACCAAGGGTAAAATTCCTTTTAGTTTTTCTTTCTGTGGGTGGAGTGAGCAGCAGCAACCAACTGCTAGAAAAATTCTTGAGCTGTCACATGCATTTTGGTCTCTGGCTTCTAGGAAGAAATGCAGTGAAGGCCCTGATGCTGTGTGCCTGCTGAGCCTGGAAACCAGTCTATAAAATGGTCACAGCCACAAGGAAAGAGTTACATCTTCCTGAAGCCTCTTCCGCATCATCCCTTGATAGTAGGACAAGTGTGGGGTTAAGGAGAATAGATAAAGGCAGCGTAACGTCAGGGCTTTGACACCCAATCCACAATGATTAGACTGGTGTGAGTGTTCGCCCCTGCACTCCTCCACGTGTCTAGTTTAGGCCTGCCTGGCTGAGACTCAATTCTTCTAACTAACACTTTTTTCAAAAAGCTAGAAATTATAAAAGAAAATGCTCCAGGATAGTTCCAGGCTTCTAGCTTTAACATTTAAAAAGAAAGAAAAAACTGCAGTCTCAAAAATACATTGCTGCTCCACCACCAAGAAGTAAGTTTAAATAGCAGAAGATTCCACCCCGAGGATGCACATACCTCTTGCAAGAAGCCGGTTTGTGACCCGAGCAGCACACTTTCAGGAAGTTGCTCTAGCAATTCTGGGAGGGGGAAGAAGGGGAGAGGCTCAAGCCCTAACCCCATTACCACCCAAAGCCTCTGGATAAAATGACCAAGCCATGGACTGACATGTGAGAAATGGTGCTGCTTCATAGCCTTAGAGCCACAAAATCATTGTGTCCTCAATATCAGAGCAGGCCCAGCAAACCCCATAGTCTCCCCTGCATCCCCAGGCTTTTTTATATTGGAGACTTGAGTTAACTTGGCAACCTTTTCTGAGGTTGACTTTTTTCAAATTATTATTGTTATTATTATTATTTTTTTTTTTTTTAGTAGAGATGGGGTTTCACCGTGTTAGCCAGGATGGTCTCAATCTCCTGACCTTGTGATCCGCCCGCCTTGGCCTCCCAAAGTGCTGGGATTACAGGCATGAGCCACCGCACCCAGCCTATTATTGTTATTATTAAGAGACAGGGTCTCACTCTGCTGCCCAGGCTGGAGGCAGTGGCGCAATTATAGCTCACTGCAGCCTCCATTCAAGTGAGTTCAAGTGATCCTCCCACCTCAGCCACCTGAGTAGCTGGGACTACAAGCAGGCGCCACCACGTCTGGCTAATTTTTTAATCTTTGTAGAGACAGGGTCTCCACTTGTTGCACAGGATGGTCTCAAACTCCTGATTCAAGCGATCTTCCCACTTTGGCCTCTCAAAGGACTGGGAGTACAGGCCTGAGCCACTGTGCCCAGCTTTTTCAATTTATTATTCTCTTAGCAAACATAGTTTGGCAAATGTTTATTGAGAGGTTACTCACACTCTCTGAGCCTCAGTTTCCTCATCTGCAAAATGGAGATAATAATAATACACACCTCATAGGGTTGTTATAAAGATTAAGTGAGTTAATGAATATAAAGTGTTTAAAATAGTTCCTGGGCAATAGTTAGCACTTAATTTTAGATATTATTATTATTATACTTTAGTTATTACTATTATAAATACAATAGTCCTCCTTTATCCACAGTTTTGCTTTCCACGGTTTCAGTTACCCACAGTCAACATGGTCTGAAAATATTAAATGGAAAATTCCAAAAATAAACAATTCAGAAGTTTTAAGTTGGGTCCTATTCTGAGTAGTGTGATGAAATCTCATGCTGTTCCACTGGGTCCCACCTAGGACGTGAATCGTCCCTTTGTCCAGCGGATCCACGCTGTCTATTCTACAGCCTGATAGTCACTTAGTAGCCATCTTACTTATCAGATTGTTGTTGTATCACTGAGCTTGTGTTCAAGGAATACCTATTTTACTTAGTAATGGCCCTAAAACACAAGAGTAGTGATGCTGGCAATTCAAATATGCGAAAGAGAAGCCACAGAGTGCTTCCTTTAAGTGAAAAGGAAAGAATAAGACTGAATATTGGGATTGTAACATATATTGACATGTTATATATGACAGTAGAATCCACAAAAGTTAGCCAACTATACAATTAGAGGGAGCAGTCCACAGAAGACTGCTCTGACTTCTGACATCAACTGCAAGTTTGAGAGTTTGCTAAAACCACCCCAAGGTTTGAAATTCACTAGAAGGACTCACTAAAGCTGTTCTACTTATGGTTACTGTTTATTACAGGGGAAAGGATACAGATCAAAATCAGCCATGGGAAGAAGCAAATGGGACAGAATCCAGGAAAAGTTCCAAATGCAGAGCTTCTGTGGTCTTCTCCCTGTAGAGTCATGGACCATGTTACTTTCCCTTCACTAATGTATGACAACACACACAAACTATTACCAACGAGGGGAGCTCACCTGAGCCTTGGTGCCCAGAGTCCATCCTGGGACTCCATCACATAGGCACCATTGACTGTCCACATAGCTAACGTCAGTTTCCAGTACCTCAGGAGGTCTAGGTGATACTGCATGACCCAAAGCCCCCACCCTAAATCACATTGTTAAACTTTCTGGAATGGCCAGCCCCACCCTAAACAAAAAATAACCTCTCAAGCATGACATGCCAAGGGCTTAGAGATTACCTCCTAGAAGTCAAGGGCAAAGGCCAGACATCTCTTTGGGCAAGGTTAAATTCTTTGCTACACAATAATACAAAGGAAGAGGAAAGGAGCTCCCTTGTAGAAAAATTATATATTTACTGGAATTTAGTATAAATCTGAAGTGCATTCTAATACATTAAGATATGTATTCTAATCCCTAGACTAACCACTAAATTTTTTTAAAAACCCCAATGTAGCTTAAAAACCAGTAGAAGAATTAAGATGGTACATTAGAAAATATCCACTTACTACTAAAGAAGGCAGGAGAGAAAGAACAGAGGAATAAAAAACACATGAGACTTCCTGCTTCATGAGTGGGCTTTTGAACAGGAAGATAAGCACTCTTTCTTCCAACATTGGGCCTTTTTGAGTACGCATGAACATTTTTTTTTTTTTTTTGAGATGGAGTTTCACTCTTGTTGCCCAGGCTGGAGTGCAATGGCATGATCTTGGCTCACCACAACCTCCACCTCCCGGGTTCAAGTGATTCTCCTGCCTCAGCCTTCCGAGTAGCTGGGATTACAGGCATGCGCCACCACGCCCGGCTAATTTTGTATTTTTAGTAGAGACGGGGTTTCTCCATGTTGGTCAGGCTCGTCTCAAACTCCCAACCTCAGGTGATCTGCCCACCTCGGCCTCCCAAAGTGCTGGGATTACAGGTGTGAGCCACTGCGCCTGGCTGCATGAACATTCTTGAACACATGACAGGTTTATATTCCTTTGAGGTCTTTTGCCTGCTCTGATTGCCTTCTAACACCACTTACCCCAGAAATGTGTAGAGGCCCAGAGACCTTCCAGGTCCCCTGCCAGTCCAATCCTTGGCCTAAGCCTTCATAATTGGAAGATAAATTACATGCTCAGTATTCTCACTCATAGGTGGGAATTGAACAATGAGAACACATGGACACAGGAAGGGGATCATCACACTCTGGGGACTGTTGTGGGGTGGGGGGAGGGGGGAGGGATAGCATTGGGAGATATACCTAATGCTAGACGATGAGTTGGTGGGTGCAGCGCACCAGAATGGCACATGTATACATATGTAACTAACCTGCACATTGTGCACATGTACCCTAAAACTTAAAGTGTAATAATAATTAAAAAAAAATTACATGCTCAGTTCTCAGCCAGTGGATCTCAGCATATTCTGTAGAAGTGCCCCCATGAGTTATTAATTGAAGCCCAAGCAAAGAAAATAATACATTAAAAAATTGTCTGCTATGTAGGCTGGCTACCATGGTAACCACCAATTTCTTCCAGATCTGAGCAATTTTAAATGCAAAGTGGGTTGAAAAAAATCCATTTGTATTTACGGGACTCAAAGCTTCATGAAGGGTCACATGTGGTAGGTGCTACAGATTAACCACACAGCTAACACCGATGTCTCCATTTGTGAAACACCTTGCTCAATTGACTCCATCGTTCTTGGTATATCAGGCAGCCCTTGGTTCTCCCTCTTTCTGTAGACAATGGAGGCTATTTCTCCACAAAAGCCTTTGTTCACATTCCAGGGCTCTGCCCCGTGCCAGAATCCACTGTGTAGGCTCTGGCATGGGGTTTGATGTCATCAACAAGTTGATGAACCTCATGAAAATGCTCTTTTATCAGGCTAGTATCCTGCTACACCTTGGGAAGGGAAGGGGTCCAAGAACAGGTCCTTTCAAACGTATTTGTGTTTTTCTAAAGTACTTGTTATAAATGCACCAAAATGTCAGTGGATATAGCTGTCATAAAATATTCTTAAGACTCAGAGTAATAAATCATGGATATGTAGAAACAGAAGAAGTGCCTGTATAGTGTCTTCAAATAATCAAGGCTAAAATCACATGTTTCCTTAAATACCACACACTCGATGGTTGTATATCATAGGTACCAAGTTTTACTTAATTATTGGAATGGTACGAAGATTCTGGAGTCAGACTACCTAGTTCAGTCTACAGCTCTTCTGCAACTGCTTATGTGACCTTGGACAAGCTTCTTGGCTTTTTAGCTTTTTTTTTTTTTTTTTTTTTTTTTTCCCGGAAACAGGGTCTTGCTCTGTCACCCAGGCTGGAGTGCAGTGGCTCAATCACAGCTCACTGCAGCCTCAAATTCCCAGGCTCAAGTTATCCTATCAACTCAGCTTCCTGAATAGCTTGGAACTACAGGCATATGGAACCATACTCGGCTAATTTTTTAAACATTTTTTTGTAGAAACACGGTCTCACTGTGTTGTCCAGGTTGGCCTCAGACTACTGGGCTCTAGCCATCCTCCTGCCTCAGCCTCCCAAACTGCTGGGATTACAGGCATAAACCACTGCACCTGACCCTTTTTCAGCTTTAGTCTCCTCATCTGCACTTACTTCATAGGGTTGTGAGGATTAAGCAGGGTTAAGCGCACAGCACCTGGCATATAGAGTAAGATGCAGTACAATTTATCTTGGTAAATAAATATAAAGCCAGAGGGCTGTGAGAGCAAAGAGGAGTCTCAGACACTTCTGAAAGATTTCCTACAAGATTTGCTGGAATCTCCATGGTGGGGGGAAAAGAGAAACCTGGGACCAGAAGGACCAATAAAAGAAAGGTAGAGAGACAGCTAGGAAAAGCATTATGGAAGCAGTTCCTCACTAGACGGTGAGCATGAGGAAGGTGGTGAGCATGAGGAAGGTGGTAAGCATCAGGAAGGTGGTGAGCATCAGGAAGGTGGTGAGCATCAGGAAGGTAGTAAGCAGGTGTGATTTATGTCTGTATCTCCTGAGCCCATCTGAGTGCCTAAGTATAGTGAAATTAAGTAGAAATCTATTGAACTAAAAGGATCTGGAAGCCTCCCAGAACTGGAATCAATGCAAAGGAAAACAGAACAATTCTCTTCCTGATCACCAGACTGAGGCTGGGAACAGTTAGTCACAATCACAGGTATTGTTAGGGTCATTTATGAGGTGAGTCATAAGTAATTTGTTAACAATAACAAAGCGTGGAAGTGTCCGAATGATGTGCTCCTTCACAGATTAGAGCAGATTCAAGGTTATCACTATAGCAATGATGTAGCCCAATATGCTTTGTTGAGTGAGTTTGCTCCTGAGAGTGTGTTGCACACATTTGCATACTGATTGCAACGTAGATCAAGGCAAACAAGAAAAAATAAAAACAAATGAAAGTCAACTGATTCAGGCTAGAGAAGTATTGGACCTCTTCTGATTTTCACTGTGAGCGAGAAGTCAGTTCGCTGGCTCCATCTTTCCTCCCATGACCCACAGTAGGAACAGATCGGGGGAGGAGGGCAATGCTGCCTTTATTTATAGGAAGCAGCAGAGAAATCATTTTTAAATGATTTATTTTAATAATGTAAAAAGTGAAACCATATAATTTGTATTTTCTTAGCACTTTGTGGATGATAAATATTCTCATATGCCTTATCACTTAGATGATCAATTTGGCTTATGTGAAAGACCTGCAGTGAAGCCTGACTTAGCAAGGATGTCATCTAAATGGGATCTGAGAGTTGGAGTCTTTATCCATGGAATACAAACCAGCCTGTGTTAGGAATTATGTAATCCATACTTTCCCAAAAGCACACCTCACACCCAATGCATCTTCAAAAAAAAAAAAAGGTTGGAAGTGAAGGGGATCAGGATATGCCACCATAAAATATGCTATTTTGGCATAAGGATTATTTTGAGCTGAAAGCAATTGAGAATCAACTGGTGCTGCAAAAGTTCTCTGCCTCCCTTTTGTCTGCATAAAAGTAGGGCATAAATTTATCATGAAAAAGGTCCCCTCCCTTTATCAGGAAGAGAAGTATAACTCTTATCACTGAAGATGGGGAGTTGATGCTGAGATCAGTCTGCATAAACAGAATTTACTAAAATAATCCTTCTCTTCTATTAGTTCCCCCCATATATTTCCTAGTGACTTTCCCACAATTTATCACCCCTAGAAGCTCCAACTCTCTTTGCTTTTTCTAGCCACTTTCTCACAATTTATTGCCCTTCATAAAAATGATATATAAGCCCTCATTATAACCACTTCTTTGAGACTTACTTCTTTTCTGCAAACAGTCATGTACATAAAAATACTAAATAAAAACTGTACCTTTTCTCCCGCTAATTTGTCTTTTGTCAGTTTAATTTGCAAGTCCCAGGTATTGAACCTAAGAGGATAAAGGAAACGTTTTTTCTTCCACAACAGAAGGAAGGGATGGAGGAAGAAAAGGACTGAGGGAGAGAGGGAGGGAGCAAAGGAGGAAGGGAGCGAGGGAGGGAGGGAGAGAGGAAGGAAGGAAGGAAGGAAGGAGGGAAGGAAGGAAGGAAGGAAGGAAGGAAGGGAGGGAAGGAAGGGAAGGAAGGGAAGGAAGGGAAGGGAAGGAAGGAAGGAAGGAAAATGTTTTTCTTTTATTTGTCTGACACTCAAGCAACTTTGAGATTGTATCTCTTGGCTTCCAGTTTGTCCTCCAGTCTCACAAGGCAGGTAATAGCAGGAAGGCCTAGATGCTGACCATGGAAACCTGAAATACATAGTTGAGGGCATATCACTTTCTCTCCAGAACCAATGCCTTTACCCTGTTCTCCCACAAAGCCTCCTAGAGTCCACATCAGCCCCACATCAGCACTCAGTAGAGATTGGCTCTAAATCTCTCATCACCGTGGGTTGTCACACCTAGATAAGTCCTGTGATTTAAACAGTGACCTTTTCAAATGGCTTTGCCACTTAATTACACAGACTGTACACTTATGAGTAAAAAGAAACATACCTCCATATACAATCACTGAGACAGACAAGGTAGAATTCTTTATTTATTATTATTTCAGGATTTTAATGTGATTGTTTGGTATCTGCTAGACTCAATGGACATGTAACTTCACAACTGAAGACTTCTTTTACTTCATTTCACACCCCGCAACATGCCAGTTATTTTTCTAAAATACAAATCTTTTTATGTCATTCACCAACTCAAAATTCTTCGGTGGTTAATTCCCCCATTGTCTACGGAGAAAAATTATAATTCTTTAGCTTGACATATAAATCCCTTTCAATATTTGAATCCTGCCAAATTTGTAGCCACAACTACCAATAGTCTACTCCTCCCCATCCCCCACAATAACATATTAACTCCAGTCATATCATATTAGTTCTGATTCCCTGAAAAACACCATGATTTTAAGGTAGAAGTCTTTATTCCCATTTTAGCGAATGTGATTCACTCCAATACCTTCATCCCCTAACAGGACTGTAAACATCTTGAGGCCTTTGATCATGTCTTTTTGCATTCTTTGCAATGCCTTGGCTAGAGCTAGACACATAATGACAAATGTTAAATGGTTATCTATAGAAACATTGGCCTCCTTCGGTTTTATTAAATTCTTGCTACCAAGCTTTTGGTGCTGTTATTGTTTTTTTGGGCTATTTCTCTGCCTGAGTGCTATCCTTCTATGAGGACACCCCAAATGGAAGTATACTATGGGTAGCTATTTTAAAAGTAAACAAATCAGCAAAGTAAAACCCAGGCAGGCTGAAGCCAAATGTATCACTTCTTGCACATGCTAATGGGTGGCATGGGGCACTGTTTGCAAGAGACAGTTACAAAGTTCTAACTTACTTATCTAGTAATGTATTTACAATGAATCCTTTGTAGCAACAGATCAAAGAACAGCATTTATTAACCTATATCTGTATTTGATTGTACAGCAAATTAGCACAAACACACACCCAGAGATCAGCTTCAATTTCCTCATGCAACACTGGCTCTCTAAAGAGAAATAAATTTTCTGACCCAAAACAAAGTTTTGGAAAGACAAATTTTTGAAAAACAAGCATTTATAACGGCATTTATAATGTTAATGGGGTTCAACTTGAAAAATTACCCAATTGGCTCATGAGAAAACATACTTCTTTAATAAACTGCTATGAGTGGGAGTGGGCAGGAGTTGGGGAGAGAAACAGTGGAAGTAGTGACAGCATGATGAGTGAAGCAAAGAAGAAGACGTGTGTGTGTGTGTGTGTGCGTGTGTGTGTAGACCTGTACACAAAACCTCCATTATTTTTATGCTTTCATTTCTACACAGCCAGATAATGTCAGGTAAAAGTATAACTTATGACTCAGTCAGAGCAATGCTTTTGCTTTGATATATCGATGTTGGCTGAGTCAAGTAAGGGTGGAGATGGCAAGAGAAAGATAATAAGTAGCAAATATATGTGTTCAGCGGAAAGACAAAGCTCTCACTTTGAAGAGCTGAGTTCAGAGGTTTCAAAGGGCACACAGGAAATGCTCCAACAGCATAAACTGGGCCCCAAGCGCCATTCCAGCCAACTTTCAGCCCTCCGCATGGCTTTATCTGATCTCATGATTCTCTGTCTCCAGAACCAAAGTACCCACAAAGAAGAATGGCTTTGTGATAAAAATCAGATCAGGGCTTCGATCACTTTTATGATCACTAGAAACCTGGAGGTATAGAGATGAGAAGGTAAAAGGCAGACAGGCAGACTATGGTGGGTTCCCCTGAGTTATGGGGAAAGTTATAAATTATTTACTAAGGCACACACAGTGCCTGTTTTTATGACGAATATAATAGCCTGAATACCAAAAGAAAAACTAAACTGAGCTCTGAATCAGGTCTGAAAAACATTACAAACCCATCTCTATCTTTCAAAACTATATACAAGACAGCATTTTGGTAATTTGATGTATGTAAACTGAGCCTCAGTTACCCACTTGGGCCAAAAAAGGAGAAAAACAGGCATTTAGGGCTTGCCGTTTTCCTCTTTGAGGTTAAAAAAAAAGTCACCAATATGAAGTAGTTAGAAATTAAGTCCAGGAGACCAAATTATGAGTTCTACTATTTTCCCAACATAAAACGCCATCCACAGAGCAGAAAGAAGAAATTTCATAGAAAGTCTTCAAAGAGGAAAAGCAATGGTCTTTTCCCTCTGCTACTCTGTAGTTTGTCCTCATCTTGTGGGAATTGGGGCCCATGGTTAGGAGAAAAGAGTGTGTACTTTCAGTATAATAGCAAAACAGTTACAGTCAAAGACATTGCGTGGGAGAAGAGTATATGCTAGATTTATATCAGATTTGAGAATCAGGTACCACTGGTTAACATGGAAGGTTTCACAGAAAATTGTTTATGTCAGAGGAGATGGTGCCCAAGATTTCAAACATCTGGCTATAAAAACATCCATGGGGAATCAGTATAGACATCACAGATAATTCATGGGAGGTAGTTTGTACTCATAATTGGATATTTTCACAAATGTTTTCTTAAGAAAAACCATAGAAAATGAAGTTGGCCTTAGAATAACTGAACACTCTGATAAGCAATATACCCCCAGAAATGTTCCAGACTTTTGCTGCTTTACTCCTATCTCTTTAACAAGTGGAAAAACTCTTCTTCTTTACAACCTATGTCTGTATCTGGTACTGCAAAACTCAAAATATCCACTTTATTGATAGGCTACTGATCATAAAGAAAGAAAAAAAATGTAGATAGCAATGCTGTGGTTTATCACATGCTGCACAGAACCAATGTGAACTTCCCTTTTTTGATTCATAGAATTCTATGTATTCATAAAATTCAAACAATAAACATGGCTCCTCTAATGATTTCTCTCTTTGCTTGATTTCACTGGGAGACTAGCCTAGTGCCTCCCTCTGGTAGCTCAGGAGTCCCTGGGCCTCTGTTATCAGCCTTTGGACTTGGATTAGAGAAGTTTTTTTCTTTAATTGATCATGAATTTACAGTCAGTGGTATATAGTCACTCTGTCTAAGCAGTTCTGTGAGTGGAGGGCAGGAAAAATAAATTTTCAGAATAATCGGAATGTCTGAATCCAGGAAATTTTCCTGGACTGCTGGGACTTAGTAAGGCAGCAATGTAAAGGTAAAAAGCAGTGGCCCTCAAGGCAGCAAACCTTGGATGCATGGCCATGAGGGTCTTACTTGCTATCTCTCAGAAGAAGCAACATGCTAGAGGGGCCTCTAAGAAGAGCTCAAATCTCTGCTCTTCTAGCACAATGCTAAATCATGTGTTTCATAGAAATGGGGATGGGAGTGGGTGAGTGGGTACACATCCACTAACTTTTCTTGAGCAGTCAAAGTCAAGCAAGCACTGCAATGGTGGTGATTGCATCTGGATCAATGTAGGGGAGGAAAAATATCCTTTTCTCTACCTATCCTAGGTTTATGGCCTGTAACAAAAAGCAGGTTAATCAGAAAACCATACAGGTTTATTTCAAATAAGTTTTACGTGACATGAGAGCCTTCATAAGGAAATGAAGACCAAAGAAACAGGTAAATTTGAGTGTTTTTATTCTAGGTTTGATGAAGAATGAACAGTCATGGAGAAATATGATAGGACAAAGAATATTATCTAATGGTAATAAATGGGGCAGGGACTTAACAAGGCCTGTTTGTTTGAATTTTTCTCTATGTTTCTCCATTTTCAGAGATAAGGATGCTTTTCCCTTCCCTGTAGGTCTAAGGAGGGCATCTGTCAGATAAGGGTCATATAACCTACTTTAGGGGAAGGTCAGTATATTAGTTGGTTTTCATGCTGCTGATAAAGGCATACCTGGACTGGGCAATTTATAGAAGAAAGAGGTTTAATGGACTTACAGTTCCACGTGGCTGGGGAGGCCTCACAATCATGTTGGAAAACAAGGAGGAGCAAGTCACATCCTACGTGGATGGTGGCAGGCAAAGAGAGAGAATGAGAGCCAAGCAAAACGGGCTTCCCCTTATCAAACCATCAGATCTCATGAGACTCATTCACTATCACAAGAACAGTGCAGGAAAGACTCGCCCCCATAATTCAATCACCTCCCACTGGGTTCCTCCCATGACATGTGGGAATTGTGGGAGTTACAATTCAAGATGAGATTTGGGTGGAGACACAGCCAAACCGTCTCAGTCAGAGAGTCCTTCCTAGGTTTTATAATCCACTTCAGGGGAGAAGTATGGGGAAAGGTAAGACCAATGGTCCAGTTTCTGCTATTTTCTTCAATATGACAAGATGCCATCTTTTGGAGTAGTGTGTCCTGAACCCCATCGCCTATGTGGCAACAGATTTCATCTTTCCTTTGCAGAGGATACAGAACAACAGGACACAGAAGCTAACAAGAAACTCCCAGGAACTCGAGGCACAGGGGCAGGTTCATGTCACAATACTCTTTCTCTCCATCTTTTCTGCTCCTTCAGCCATTTTTCGGGACCTAAGATGCTAAACTTAGGGTCCTTCTTTCTCAGGCCTTTCCAGGAGTTCTTCCTCATCCTTGGCTCCCATCTCCCCTTCTGACTCCTCTGGGCCCCTGAGTCCTCTACTCAGATGGAAGAAGTTGGCTTTATCTGCCATGGCCTCTGCATCTCTAGGCCATGCTAGAAGCCCACTGTATAACCATCCAATAGGTTATTCTTGCCTGCTTCCCAGATGAAGCTAATTTATCAAGACAGGGTTATTGCAATAGAAAAAGAGTTTAATACAAGAAGAGCCAGCTAAATGGGAGACCAGAGTTTTATTATTACTCAAACGAGCCTCTCTGAAAATGTGGAGGCTAGGTTGTTTTTTTTTTTTTCCTTGAGACAGAGTCTTGCTCTGTCATCCAGGATGGAGTGCAATGGAGTGATCTTGGCTCACTGTAACCTCCGCCTCCGGGTTCAAGCAATTCTCTGCCTCAACCTCCCAAGTAGCTGGGATTACATGTGCCTGCCACCATGCCCGGCTAATTTTTTTTGTATTTTTAGTAGAGACAGGGTTTCACCATCTTAGCCAGGCTGGTCTTGAACTCCTGACCTCGTGATCCACCCACCTCAGACTCCCAAAGTGCTGGGATTGCAGGTGTGAGCCACTGCGCCCAACCAGGTTTTTTAAAAGATAGTTTGGTGGGCAAGGGGCTAGGAAACGGTCCTGCTGATTGGTTGGGGATGCTATCATAGGAGTGTGGAAAATGGTCCTCATGCACTGAGTCCACTTCTGGGTGGGGGCCACAAGGCCAGCTGAGTCATGAGTTGGTGTCTCCAGTCTGGATGGGGCCATTGGATCATCTGAAATGCAAAAATCTGAAAAGACATCTCAAAAGGCCAATGTTAGGTTCTACAATAGTGATGTTATTTACAGGAGTAATTGCGGAAGTTGCAAACCTTGTGGCCTCCAGAATAATGGCTGGTAATCATTTATGCCTACATCTTAGTGGAATTCAGGCCCCAATCATCCTCCCAACCTGGTGGCCTTTCATTAGTTTTACAAAGACAGTTTAGTTTTGGGGAGGGCTATTATCATTTAAATTATAAATTTCTCCCAAAGTTAGCTTGGCCCATGCCTTGATCAAGGGCAGTTTGGAGGTTAAAGGCAAGATAGAGTTGGTTGGATCAGATCTCTTTCACTGTCATAATTTTCTGACTGTTATAATTTTTGCAAAGGCAGTTTCAACTTCAGTTGCTGAAGCTTGCAAATAAAACTGATAAAAGGCAGATTAACAGAAAAAAAAACAGATTTAAGTATGTGCATACACACAGGAGTTCACAAAGAAATGTGACTCAAGGAAGCAGTTAGAATTTGGGCTTATATACTATCTTAGGCTAGACAAAAGCAAAGCGATCTGGGGCTTCTGGGGAGGAGATAAATTATAGGAAGGTGAATAGGAAATGTACAGGAAATAAGGGTCATTTAGTAAGGTTTGTTATGTGGATAAGAGACATCCTGGGTGCTAAGAGTTGCCTCCAGAGTAGTTTTCTTGCTGGTACAGGAGAGAGAGACACCTTCACAAATGGAAATTTGTAAATTTTCAAAGAGAAATTTATGTCCTACTTTTAGACAGAAAAGGGGAAGGCAGAGAGCTAATTGCTTTCAAATCAAAACAATCCTTATGCCAAAGTGGTATATTTTGGGGTGGCAGATTCTGGTCCCCTTCACTATCTCACTGTCTGTCTGGTGGATAAATACGTGTTGAGTGGCAGACTAACAGAAGACTCTACATGTACCACAACCCCTCGTAGGTAAGAGCTTTCAGCTTAGTGGCAGCTGTGCCATGTCCATTTAACCAAGCTTGGCAGCAAGTCTTAAGGACTAGTCACAAAAAGAAAGTGCAAAGGGGCACAGCTTCTCTTTGGAGAGTGCCAAGATACCATCAATCTCAGCCCCAGCCCAGGGAAGGCTGGAAAAAGTGCCTCAAGCACTAAGGGGGCGGGGAGCAGGGGCAAAGCGGGTAATGAGTCAGAAAGGAATGTCTGTGAACCCACACCCGCATACCTGAGTGCCAATGTGAAGAAAACCCAGAGTAAATTCCTTTACACAGACTAGGGTCTCACATGCACTTCTGAGGGTAGTTTTTCCGTATAAGAATCTGCCCTGTGCTTTACAGAACAGTGAGTCACTTACTTGCTTTTGGATGGAACGCTGCAGAGTGTGCTGTCATTGTGATATCTTTTTTTCCCTCATGCATTCTCAGCATTGCCAGCCTTGGCTTTGTGCATTAGATAAATAATAGAGTAAAATTCATGCAGTGGCCCCACAATCACTACTCCAGGGAAAAATGGAGGCGGGGAGGGGAGATGGTGGTCCATAAAGACCTGGGCTAGTGAATTTGGTGTTTTTGTTTGTTGGTCTTTAAATAAATGAACTTAAAATAAGATTTTCCAAATTTGAAAATAGGTGACTTATAGAGTAGATTTCTTATGCAACAATATAAAAATAAGAAATTAAATCTGGGAATGAGACTTAATTCTCCAACATGATGTTGTTTTGAAGTTCAGCCTCTTCAATTAGATGCAGGTATGGGGGAAGAGCTCCATCTAAAGAGCCCAAATTCCTATCTGTTACTTCAGATATCAGGTCAGATTAGTACTTTTAGAAAGTTTAACAGACCCCTTTGATGCAACAGGAAAGAAAAACAAGCTCTCTAAGCAGGAAAATTCAGGACATCCTTTTTCTTAGTTTTACATGATGCAGTGAGTCACTTAGAGACTCTCAGGAAAATACGCCCAGGATGGCCATCAAGATTAGGGAACATACTGGCCCAAACAGCTGCAGAGCAAGTAGCTTCTCTGTCCCTGGTGTTCCCATCCTCCTAGTGTTTTCTCTTTAGGGCCAAGTGTTGTAAGAGAGAAAGAACAAGATGACAAGGTCAAGACAGCCTCTTTGTAATCCTTCTCAAATCACCGAGAAACAAATCAACCACTATTGTATGCATTTTGATGTAACAGGGAAATAAAGTAAGGTAGAATATTGTGGAGGTTTGGGGGGCAACTTTGACCAAAGATTCTCAAGTTCATCTCACTCTCTTGGGTTAAAAAAGCATGTGTATGTCGGGGTTGGGGGTAAGAAGTGGGGGAATGGAGGGACACTTCCCTTAAGAAAGTACTATAGGGCCGGGCGCTGTGGCTCACGCCTATAATCCCAATACTCTGGGAGGCAGGCGGATCACCTTAAGCCAGAAGTTCGAGACCAGCCTGACCAACATGGAGAAACCCCATCTCCACTAAAAATACAAAAATTAGCCGGGCGTGGTGGCACATGCCTGTAACCCTAGCTACTTGGGAGGCCAAGGCAAGAGAATTGCTTGAACCCGGGAGGCAGAGGTTGCAGTGAGCCGAGATCGCGCCACTGCACTCCAGCCTGGGTGACAGAATGAAACACTGTCTCAAAAAAAAAAAAAAATTCAGAAAGCAAAATTTCTTGCCCCTGTAAATTCACACTTCAATAGAAAACTATTGCCTGTAGTACATGCTTTCAGGCGTTATCTGATTCTGATTCTACTGGAGCTATTTGCCACTCCCTAAGTTGTAGGTCACTGATAGATATGCAAATCCTGTCCTATCTGGTTCAATTGACTTCCTTCCCCCTGTGTGTGTGGCGGCGGGGGCGGGGTGGGGGGGCAATAAACAGTTTGCCTGCATTTGCAATTCATCTCTAAATTCCTTTACTCCACATAAATTGGGGCTGTTTCTTTTTTAAACCAGTTATAACATCTGCCTGGCTCTCTCAGTTATGTAAGTAAAATAAAGTCTTTAACACATGTTCGTTTTTATATCTGTATAACGGTCATGATTTTACCTCTTTCTGGAAATTACCTTTTAACACCCTTGTGAGATTTCTTTCTTAGGTAGCAGCAGCAGGAGACCTGGTGGAGGACCTTCAGTCTGGAGAAGACCAGTACCAGGCCATCCGGTCTATAGGTAAAGAGCAGATGCCTCCCACAGAGCTGTGCTCCACAGAAGAAACAAAGGGGCTCTTCGAAAGGGACATGTCCCTTCTCCCACCTGCCTCCCTTCCAACCTCCCAAATTAACACCACCATCTAAAACAAGAATTTGGTCACCTTTCGGAAGGCATCTTTCCCGTTTTAGAAGGGGTTACTTCTGGATCCTCTCTCAACTTGCTGGTTTCCCACGCTCTCGACTTGCAGTTTCACCCAGTGGGCAGGGCTGGGTTTCTGTTAGCCTGGCTGCAACCTCCTGCGCCCTGCCAACACACAATGATCAGTGGCATTCCTGGAATTCCTGACATAGCAGAGAAGCCAGGCTTGGCCCTGCAAATGCCCTTGAACTGCAGTTCTGACCCCAGTGGGGCATTTTATCTTTTATTCACAGCCAGAGGTTAGGACCTATTTATGTAAATCCTCTACCAAGGGTCGATTCATCTTGACCCCCTGGTTTTCATTTCTCTAATTGTCCCAGGTATTTTTTAGACCCCTTGGAAACTCTTCATTCAGTGAAAAACCTTGGGGTCAGTAAGAATGCAGTAACAAAGGAAAGGGGGTGGGGGCCTGGAAGAGTTGAGGAGGCTTCCTTTGAAGTGTTGTAAAGAAGCTTTCAGAGGCCACCCAGTTTACAAAGTAAAAACAGCAATGACCTCATGCACCCCATTTTATTCACGGAAAATAAGCTTTCTTGAAATGGTGTCTTCACCTAAGAAGTTTCTTAGAGCATGCATTGTTCAATTTTGTTTCCTAAAGCACACATTGTCCAATCTCAGTGGTGGTAAGGGGTTGGGGAAGGAGCTGTCAGAATTGCGGGCCTTTGGGCAGGTGGTGGCTCCTCAGACAATTGTTCCCACTTAATGGGCCCAGGATCCCTCCCAGATTTGCATTTTAAAAGGGGGCACTGCCTCCCCAATAGTGAGAAAATACTTGATCCCTGAGAATTGACCCAGGTGACAGAAATTTCAGGCCACATGGAAAGCCAGCAGGGGAGATACTTGGAGGTCAGCAGGGCTTTTGGAGGCCTTCAAATAATTCTTGATTGAGGGCCTTGTGCTCTAACCTCCAACTCACAGTAATAAAGGGAAGGAATTGCTTGGAAAGCAGCCCAACTGTTTTACAACCCTAACAGCAAATTTTTCTTTTTCACTAACTGAATTTTCATGTACGTTTTAAGCCAGTTGGATTTTTTTAATGCTCTATTTTCAATAGAAAGATGGGGGAAAAAAATCTTCTCTTAAAAAACTATTTTTCTTCATTTTCTGTCAACTTTTTATTACGAAAAACTTCAAACATGCAGAAAAGTTGAAAGAATAGCACAATGAAAACCCCTATACCCACCATTGAAATTTGACAAATGTTAACCTTCTGGTATATTTGCTTTATCTATATACACAGCTATATATACAGATTAGCTTCATGAATATATACTTTTTTTTTTTGCTGATCTATTTAAAAGTAAATTAAATTAAAAGTGACATCATGACACTTCATCCCAAATACTTCAGCTTGCATCATTCTAATATAAGTTAATTATCTTATATAACTATTGTACAATGATTACCTCTAAGAAAATCAACAGTAATTGCCTAATACCACCTAACTCTCAGAATACCCAGTCCACATTCAAATCTCCTCAACTTGTACTATGTCTTGTAGCAGTTTCTTAATTAAACCAAAATCCAATCACAATTCATACATTTGGATTTTTAGTCTTTTTGGAATAGTCCCTCTACTTTTTAAAAATGACATTGTGTTTTTGAAGAGACTTTGTAGAAAGCCCCACATTCTAGATTTGTCTGATCAATTGTGTGTGGTGGTGTTCTTGTTCTGCCCCGCCAGATTTCCTGCAATTAGTTGAATTGTGTTTGTTCCCCAAAATTCATATGTTGAAGCCCTAACCGCCAGTACCTCAGAATGTGACTTTATTTGGAAATAGTCACTGTAGACATAATTGGTTAAGATGAGGTCATACCAGAGTAGGGTAATAGGGTGGGTCCCTAATCCAATATGACTGGTGTCCTTATAAAAAGGGGAAATTTGGAGATAGACATGCACATATAAGGGGAATGTCCTGTGGACATGAAGGCAGGGATCAGAGTGACACTTCTACATGTCAAGGAATGTGAAAGATTGCTAGCAAACTACCAGAAACTAGAAGCAAGTGAAGGGGGCCAGAATATGCCACCCCCAAACATGTCACTCAAAAAGGATGGTTTTGAGCTGAAGGCAATTAGTTCTCTGCCCTTCCTGCTTCTGACTAAAAGCAGGACATAAATTTCCAGTTGTAAGGTGTCTCCCTCTCCTGTACTAGGAAAACTCTCAGCACCTGAGATGTCTCCTATCTAAATAGCAAGACAATCCTTATTTACCATACATTTCCCACAACTTACCACCCTCCAAAAAGCCCAAAACCGCCTTTCCTTTTGTCTAGTTTAGGATGGTATGTAAGCCCCAAATTCTAACTGCTCCCTTGAGTCACCCTCATTTGTTAACTTTTGTGTGTATGTATATAATTAAATCTATCTTTTTCTCAGGGTAACCTGTCTTCTTTTTTTTATGAAAAAAAAATTTATATAGATGGGGTCTTGCTATTTTGCCTAGCCTGAGTAACCACCCAACTGGTTCATCTTGCCTGCTGCCCAGATGCAGTTCATTTATCAAGACAAGGGAATTGCAATAGAGAAAGAGTTTAATAGTTTAATACACAGAGAGCTGGCTAAACACGAGACTAGAGTTTAATTATTACTCAAATCAGCCTCCCCCAAAACTCAGAGGCTAGGCTTTTTTAAAGATAGTTTGGCGGGCAAAAGGCTTGGAAATGGAGAATGCTGTTTTGTCGGCCCATGGATGAAATCACAGGGAGTCGGAGCTTATATTCTTGCACTGAGTCAGTTCCTGGGTGTGAGCCACAAGAGCAGAGGACCCAGTTTACCAGTCCGGGTGGCACCAGCTAATCTATCAGAATGCAGGGTCTGAAAAATACCTCAAACACCAATCTTTGGTTTTACAATAGTGATGTTATCCATAGGAGCAATTGAGAAAGTTAGGAATCTTGTGGTCTCTGGCTACATGACTCTTGAGCCATAATTTCTAATCTTGTGGCTAAATTGTTAGTTTTATAAACATGATCTGGTCCCCAAGCAAGGAGGGAGTTTGTTTCAGGGAGGGACTGTTATCATCTTTGTTTCAAAGTTAAACTATAGACTAAATTCCTCCCAAAGTTAGTTTGACTTATGCCCAGGAAGGAACAAGGGCAGCTTGGAGCTTAAAGGGAAAATGGAGTCAGTTTGGTCAGATCTCTTTTACTGTCTCACTTTATAATCTTTGCAAAGGCAGTTTCAGCTGGTCTTGAACTGCTGAACTCCCGCCCCAGCCTCCCAAGTAGCTGGGATTACAGGTGCACACCACTACACATACCCGGCTCAGTAATCTGTTTTTTGTCACTTTAATTCACAGGGCTACGAGCCATTGAGCCACTCCCCAAGAAGAGGTCTACAAGAGTTCATTCTCTCACAGGCTTCAAAAGGAACCAACCCCACCAGCACCTTAATCTCAGACTTCCAGCCTCTAGAACTGTGAGACAATAAATTTCTCCTGTTTATTCCACACAGTTTGTGGTACTTTGTTTCAGCAGTCCTGGCAAGCTGAGACACCTGTAAACTGGATGTTAGGTCTAGAGGCATAATTAGATTCAGGTTAAACATTTTTGGCAAGAATACTACGTAGGTTATGTTGTGTAGTTCATATTGCATCACCTCAGGAGGCACATAACACCAGGCTGTCTCACTATAAGTGATGTCAAGTGTAATCACTGGGTTAAGGTAATGAGAACCAAGCTAAATTCTTCCCTTTGCAATTAAAAAGTAACATGAGGCCACATGTGGTGGCTCATGCCTATAATCCCAGCACTTTGGGGGATGGAGGCAGGAGGATCCCTTGAGGCCATGAATTCAAGACCAACCTGGGTATCATGTGAGACCCTGTCTCTACAAAAATTTTAAAAATTGGAAAAAGAGTAACTTGAGGGGTGGTACATTGGTACTACATAAGTATGCTGCCTCCACCAATCTGTCCTCCAATGATGTTAGCAGTCATTGATGATCCTTGCCTGAATTGATTCTTTTATTGGAAAATGGGAAAATGATGATATTGTATAAATTTGTTTGTAATTGTTACCTGACATTCCTCTATAAAGAAGAATCAAATAGGGATTAACTAAAAAGTCAGGGTAAATGCCTAAATCTTTCCCTTAGTTACAAAATTTCAGGAAAAAAAGAAGTTGATATAATTGTCATCATTGATCACTAGTGAGTTTTCACTTGTTTATCATAATATATTCATGGTTTCAATTTACTCAGTGATTATAAGCAATTATGATCATTATTCTTCTTGATGCTCAATTGTCCCAAATTTGGCCAAGGAGAGAGCCCCTTTAACCTGACTCCTGAGTCCTTTTGACACAATCCCACTGGTCTTTTGGTGCTTTCCTATATCCTGGCACAAGAAGTCCCAGCCTCACCTTGTACTTTGCCTGTGCCAAGACAGGAATCCACCATTTTTCCAAGAAGCACTGCTTTTTTTTTTAAATTAGGAAATGGTATTTAGAAACCAAGATCTGGTTTCAAGGCATGCTTATTGCTACTGGGATATCATTGCTTCTAGGCCACAGCAGTGCACAGCACTAGGAAATGTGAAGGACTAGCTTTATTGGTGTACTTGTGTACTCCTGCTCAGAAGGGCCTGGTGCTTGGGGTTTAATGCTCTGTAATCACTGTCTTGAAACTCTATGCAATTTTATTTTTATATTTGTGCTTTGTAAGTAGAGTCCAGTAGATAAGGAAGCACACACCAGGGGCTTGGAACCTTGGCTCATATGTGGCTCCCTAACCTCCCCAGGGTGGGTTCTCAGGGGTTGCTCCCCAACTCCCTGGCACCCTGGGCACTGCCTGGTCTCTCCATTTCCTCCATCTCCAACCCTTCCCAGCAACCACTGTTGCTCTCTGTCTCAAACTGGTGTGAGTGCAGGGAAGGTCAGGTTAAGTGTGTTTGCCCTGCAGTATCTTGGAAAAAGGAATGGCGGTAGCATTTCCAATCTGGGTTGGCAGTGCCACATCGCATTCATTAGGTGACTAGGCAGGGGTAACCTATTACCCACCACCATCCGGTTACCTAGTGCATCCTAGCATGGAGGCTGCAATATGTTTGGAAGCCTCCCATTTGTAATGGGTTGGGGCAGCAGGACCGTGGGAGGGAAAAATGCCTGGCTTGACCTCCCCGCCTTCAGCTGGGGCACGTTATATCAGCCTAGACACCAGAAGGAGAGGGAACCTGGCAACTATCAGGCTCAACGGATCACACATGCCCCATGACATAGGGCAGGCCTCCTGAGTGCCTGTGAGCATCTGCACTTCTCCCTCAAGTATCCCATGCAAGGGACGTAGAGTAAGTCTTCACTTAACATCATTGATAGGTTCTTGGAAACTGCAAATTTAAGTGAAATGACATGTAACAAAACTAATTTTACCATAGGCTAACTGATATAACAAGAGTTAAGTTCCTAGGGCACAATTTGTGGTCAGAAAAACGTCACCAAACTTCTAAAATAAAGACCCAAACATTTCTAATATTAAATATAGAAATAAATGTGAACTATGATCATCATGGCAGATGGGAGGCAGGACTAGACTAGAGCTCCAGACAGAGCAGCATGTGGAGGCTCGCACTGTGAATTTAAGCTCCAGATCAACTGCAAGAACAAACCAGCAATCCCAAGAGGATGCACAGACCCTCTAAAGGAAGCAGACTGCTTTTGCAGGACCTGGGAGACACCCCAAATACTGTGAGTGTCCCAACTGCGGAAGTGGGAAAGGGAGACCCTCCTCTCCCGAACACTCACCCCTGCTGGAGAAACTGAAGGTCTGTTTGTGGGAGAAGTTTCCGACCTTACTTGGAGCTGAGTCAATTTAGAGAGCCAAGTGAAATACAGGGGTAGAGGATACAACAGAAAGGTCTGGGAGCTCAGTGGGTCCCCAAGCAGCCATTCCTGCCTGGCACCACAAGGATCCATCGGGAGGGTGGCCAGAGGAGCAAGAGGTAAAACTCCACAGGGAGAAGGAAATCTCTAGCTGAACTTTGTAACAATTTGAACAGGGTGAGAAGCCTCCTGGCCAGAACCTGGGGGAGGGCACAAGTTCACAGTGCAGACTCCACAGGCGGGGGAAGAACCAAGCCCTTTTCTTTTCCCTACCTGCAGCTGGGAAGCAGGTAGCCTGGGGCAAGGTTTCAAGCCCATCTCACCCACCACCAGGAAACAGACTGGGGGCTGTTTGTGGGAGCACGGTGGGAGTGAGACCGGCCCTTCGGTATGTATGGGAGCTGGGTGAGGCTTGTGACTGCCGGATTTCCCCCACTTCCCTGAAAACCTTCATGACTCAGCAGAGACAGCATTATCCTCCTAGGTACACAACTCCAGTGACCTGGGAATCTGACCCCCATCCCCCACAGCAGCCGCAGCAAGACCCGCCCAAAGAGAGTCTGAGCTCAGACATGCCTAGCCTGGTGTTTCTGAGAAAGAAGAGAATTCTAAAAGCTTGGAAAACATATTTGGGGGAATAATTGAGGAAAACTTCCCCAGTCTTGCTGGAGACCTAGACATCCAAATACAAGAAGCACAAAGAATGCCTGGGAAATTCATCACAAAAAGATCATCGCCTAGACACATTGTCATCAGGTTATCCAAAGCTAAAACGAAGTAAAGAATCTTAAGAATGGTGAGACAGAAGCACCAGGTAACCTATAAAGGAAAACCTATCAGATTAACAGCAGATTTCTCAGGAGAAACCCTACAAGCTAGAAGGATAGGGGCCCTATCTTCAGCCTCCTCAAACAAAACAATGATCAGCCAAGAATTTTGTATCTAGCAAAACCAAGCATCATATATGAAGGAAAGATATAGTCTTTTTCAGAAAAACAAATTCTGAGAGAATTCGCCATTAACAAGCCACCACTACAGGAACTGCTAAAAGGAGTTCTAAATCTTGAAACAAATCCTGGAAACACATCAAAACAGAACCTCTTTAAAGCATAAATCACACAGGACCTGTAAAACAAAAATACAAGTTAAAAAGCAAAAACAAAAAAACCAAAGTACACAGGCAACAAAGAGCACAACCCTAATGAATGCATTGATATTGAAACGCCCATTTCAATACTAACATTGAATGTAAATGTCCTAAATGCTCCACTTAAAAGATACAGAACCACAGAATGGATAAGAACTCACCAACCAACTATCTGCTGGCTTCAGGAGACTCACCTAACACATAAGGGGACTCACATAAACTTAAAGGAAAGGGGTGGAAAAAGGCATTTCATGCAAATGCACACCAAAAGCAAGCAGCGGTAGCTATTCTTATATCAGACAAAACAAACTTTAAAGCAACAGTGGTTAAAAGAGACAAAGAGGGACAGTATATAAAGGTAAAAGGCCTTGTCCAACAGGAAAACATCACAATCCTAAACATATATGCACAATCCTAAACACAAACCTGACACTGGAGCTCCCAAATTTATAAAAATTTATAAATTTTTATAAATTATAAATTTTTATAAATTATGCACCTAACACTGGAGCTCCCAAATTTATAAGAAATGAGATAGCAACACAATAATAGTGGGGGACTTCAATACTCCACTGACAGCATTAGACAGGTCATCAAGACAGAAAGTAAACAAAGAAACAATGAATTTACACTATATCCTGGAATAAATGGAATTAACAGATATATACAGAACATTGCCTCCAACAACCGCAGAATACACATTCTATTTAACAGTGCATGGAACTTTCTCCAAGATAGACCATGTGATAGGCCATAAAATTAGCCTCAATAAATTTAAGAAAATTGAAATTATATCAAGCACTCTCTCAGATCACAGTGGAATAGAACTGGAAATCAACTCCAAAAGGAACCTTCAAAACCATGCAAATACATGTAAATTAAATAAATTGCTCCTGAATAAGCATTGAGTCAAAAACAAAATCAAGATGGAAATTAAAAAATTCTTCAAACTGAATGACAATAATGACACAACCTACCAAAACCTCTGGGATACAGCAAAGGCGGTGCTAAGAGGAAAGTTCATAGCCCTAAATGCCTACATCAAAAAGACTGAAAGAGCACAAACTGACATTCTAAGGTCACACCTCAAGGAAGTAGAGAAAGAAGAACAAACCAAACCCAAACCCAGCAGAAGAAAGGAAATAACCAAGAGCAGAGCAGAAGTAAAGGAAATTGTTTGTTTGTTTGATTTTTTAAGATGGAGTCTCACTCTATTGCCCAGGCTAGAGTGCAGTGGCACAATCTCAGCTCACTGCAACCTCCACCTCCTGGGTTCAAGTGAATCTCCTGCCTCAGCCTCCCGAGTAGCTGGGACTACAGGCATGAACCACCATGCCCAGCTAATTTTTTTTGTATTTTTAGTAGAGATGGGGTTTCACCATGTTGGTCAGGCTGGTCTCAAACTCCTGACCTCAAATGATCTGCCCACCTCGGCCTCCCAAAGTGTTGGGATTACAGGAGTGAGCCACCACAGCCAGCAGGACATTGAAACAAACACACACACACACACACACACACACACACACACACACACACACAAGATAAATGAAACAAAAAGCTGTTCATTGAAAAGATAAATACAATTGATAGACCATTAGCAAGATTAACCAAGAAAACAAGACAGAAAATCCAAATAACCTCACTAAGAAATGAAGCAGGAGATATTACAACTGACATCACTGAAATACAAAAGATCATTCAAGGCTACTGTAAACACCTTTACACACATAAACTAGAAAACCTAGAAGAGATGGATAAACTCCTGGAAAAATACAACCCTTCTAGCTTAAATCAGGAAGAATTAGATACTCTGAACAGAAATAGCAAGCAGTGAGATTGAAATGGTAATTTAAAAATTACCAACAAAAAAAATCCAGGACCAGACAGATTCACAGCAGAATTCTACCAGGCATTCAAAGAAGAATTGGTAGCAATCCTTTTGACACTATTCCACAAGATAGAGAAAGAATGAACCCCTCTTAATTCATTCTGTGAAGCCAGCATCACTGTAATACCAAAACAAAGGAAGGACATAACCAAAAAAGGAAACTACAGACCGATATCCTTGATGACCATAGATGCTAAAATCCTTAACAAAATACTAGCTAACTGAATCCAATAGCATATCAAAAAGATAATCCACCATGATTAAGGAGGTTTCATACCAGGGATGCAGAGACAGTTTAACATATGCATGTCAATAAATGTGATACACCACATAAACAGAATTAAAAACAAAAATCACATGATCATCTCAATAGATGCAGAAAAAGTATTCAACAAAATCCAGCATCGCTTTATGATTAAAACTCTCAGCAAAATTGGCATACAAGGGACATACCTTAATGTAATAAAAGCCATCTATGACAAACCCACAGCCAACATAATACTGAATGGAGAAAAGTTGAAAGCATTCCCTCTGGGCACTGGAACAAGACAAGGATGCCCACTCTCACCACTCCTCTTCAACATAGTACTGGAAGTCCTAGCCAGAGCAATCAGACAAGAGAAAGAAATAAAGGGCATCCAAATCAGCAAAGAGGAAGTCAAACTGTCACTGTTTGCTGATGATGTGATCGTTTACCTTGAAAACCCTAAAGACTCCTCCAGAAAGCTTCTAGAACTGATAAAAGCATTCGGCAAAGTTTTCAGATACAAAATTAATGTACAAAAATAGGTAGCTCTTCTATACACCGACAGTGACCAAGCAGAGAATCAAATCAAGAATTCAACTCCTTTTACAATAGCTGGAAAAAAAAAATAGTTAGGAATATACCTAACCAAGGAGTCAAAAGACCTCTACAAGGAAAACTACAAAACACTGCTGAAAGAAATCATAGATGACACTAACAAATGGAAACACATCCCATGCTCATGGATGTGTAGAATCAATATTGTGAAAATGACCACACTGCCAAGGACAATCTACAAATTCAATGCAATCCCCATCAAAATACCACCATTATTCTTCACAGAATTAGAAAAAACAATTCTAAAATTCATATGGAACCAAAAAAGAGCCTGTGTAGCCAAAGCAATACTAAGGAAAAAAAAAAATTTGGAGGCATCACACTACCTGATTTCAAACTATACTGTAAGGCCATAGTCACTAAAACAACATGGTACTGGTATAAAAATAGGCACATAAACCAATGGAACAGAATAGAGAACCCAGAAATAAACCCAAATACTTACAGCCAACTGATCTTCGACAAAGCAAACAAAAACATAAAGTGGGGAAAGGACATCCTTTTCAACAAATGGTGCTGGGATAACTGGCTGGCCATATGTAGGAGAATGAAACTGGATCCTCATCTCTCACCTTATGCGAAAAGCAACTCAAGATGGATTGAGGACTTAAACCTAAGACCTGAAACTGTAAAAATTCTAGAAGACAACATTGGAAAAACCCTTCTAGACATTGGCTTAGGCAAGGATTTCATGACCAAGAACCCAAAAGCAAATGCAATAAAAACAAAGATAAATAGCTGGGACCTAATTAAACTAAAGAGCTTTTGCATGGCAAAATGAACAGTCAACAGAGTAAACAGACAACTCACAGAGTGGGAGAAAATCTTCACAATCTGTACATATGACAAAAAACTAATATCCAGAATCTACAACAAATTCAAACAAATCAGTAAGAACAAAACAAACATGGCTGGGTGGGGTGGCTCACACCTGTAATCCCAGCGCTTTGGGAGGCCAAGGCAGGCAGATCCTGAAGTCAAGAGATCAAGACCATCCTGGCCAACATGGTGAAACCCCATCTCTACTAAAAATACAAAAATTAGCTGGGTGTGGTGGCATGCTCCTGTAGTCCCAGCTACTCAGGAGGCTGACGCAGGAGAATCGCTTAAACCCAGGAGGCAGAGGTTGCAGTGAGCTGAGATCACACCACTGCACTCCAACCTGGTGACAGAGCAAGACTCTGTCAAAAAAAAAAAAAGAAAGAAAAAAACAATCCCATCAAAAAGTGGGCCAAGGACATGAATAGACAATTCTCAAAAGAAGATATCCAAATGGGCCAGGCGTGGTGGCTCACGCCTGGAGGCCGAGGTGTGAGGATCACAAGGGGAGGCCGAGGCGGGTGATCATAAGGTCAGGAGATCGAGACCATCCTGGCTAACAGGGTGAAACCCTGTCTCTACTAAAAATACAAAAACTTAGCTGGGCATGGTGGCAGGCACCTGTAGTCCCAGCTACTCGGGAGGCTGAGGCAGGAGAATGGTGTGAACCCAGGAGGCGGAGCTTGCAGTGAGCCAAGATCACTCCAGCTTGGGAAACAGAGCGAGACTCTGTCTCAAAAAAAAAAAAAAAAAAAGATATACAAATGGCCAACAAACATGAAAAACTGCTCAGCATCACTAATGATCAGGGAAATGCAAATCGAAACCACAATGCAGCACCACCTTACTCCTGCAAGAATGACCATAATAAAAAAAATCAGAAAACCGTAGATGTTGGTGTGGATGCTGTGATCAGGGAACACTTCTACACTGCTGATGGGAATGTTAACTAGCACAGCCACTATGGAAAACAGTGTGGAGATTCCTTAAAGAACTAAAAGAACCACCATTTGATCCAGCAATCCCACTACTGGGTATCTACTCAGAGGAAAAGAAGTCATTATTCGAAAAAGATACTTGTGCACTCATGTTTATAGCAGCACAATTCACAATTGCAAAATCGTGGAACCAACCCAAATGCCCATCAATCAATGAGTGGATAAAGAAACTGTGCTATATATATATATATGATGGAATACTACTCAACCATAAAAAGGAATGAATTAAGAGCATTTGCAGTGACCTGGATGAGATTGGAGACTAATATTCTAAGTGAAGTAACTCAGGAATGATTAAACCAAACATCGTATGTTCTCACTGATAGATGGGAGCTAAGCTATGAGGACGCAAAGGCATAGGAACAATACAGTGGACTTTGGGAACTTGGGGGAAAGAGTGAGATGGGGGCGAGGGATAAAAGGCTACAAATATGTTGCAGTGTATACTGCTCGGGTGATAGGTGCACCAAAATATCACAAATCACCACTAAAGAACTTATGTAACCAAATATCACCTGTACCCCAATAACTTATGCAAAAAAATAATTAAAAGAAAAAGAAAGAAATGTGAGCTATGCATACATTTAAGAAAGATAGAAAAAAGTTAGTAAGATAATTATTTCCTCCATTTTTGGTGAATCACTGAGTGACAGCTTTGGTTGTGGTGGTGGTAGGTTAAATCAGAGAATAAATGTTTGCATAATGAACATTGCAAGGAGTGTAATCACCTGGCAGGCTCTTTCCGCCTGCTGCACGAACAAAACCAATTCAGTGAGACCACTGTATTGCAGTAAAGAAACAGTTTAATTAACACAAGGCTTCTGAGTGAAATGACTGGAGTTATCACTCAAATCTGTCTTTCCAAAAGCTCGGAGGTTAGGGTTTTTCAAGGATAGTTTGATGGACAGGGGACTAGAGATTAGGTGCTGATGATTGATTGGGGATGCAATCACAAGGGTGTGGAAAACAGCCGTCATGCACTGAGTCCACCTTTGGTTTGGGGGCCACCAGGCCAGTTGAGTCATGAGTCACAAATCCCGATGGGGTCAGCCATTTGCTGTTATTTGAAAGTCTGAAAAACATCTCAATAGACCAGTGTTAGGTTCTACAATAGTGATGTTATCTACAGGAGCAATTGGAGAAGTCACAAATCTTGTGACCTCAGGCCACATAACTCCTGAGCAGTAACGGATTATAGAAATTATGCTTACATTTAGGCCAGGTGTGATGGCTCACGCCTGTAATCCCAGCACTTGGGGAGGCTGAGGTGGGTGGATCACGAGGTCAGGAGTTCAAGACCAGCCTGCCCAACATGGAAACCCCATCTCTACTGAAAATACAAAAATTAGCCGGGCTTGGTGGCAGGTGCCTGTAATCCCAGCTACTCAGGAGGCTGAGACAGGAGAATCGCTTGAACCCGGGAGGCGGAGGTTGCAGTGAGCCGAGATCGTGCCATTGCACTCCAGCCTGGGCCACAGAGCAAGACTCCCTCTCAAAAAAAAAGAAAAAGAAAAAGAAAAGAAATTATGCCTACGTTTTAGCAGAATTCAGGCCCTTTGCAGAATCCTAATCTTAAGGCCTTTAATGAGTCTTACAAAGGCAGTTTCAGCCCTTGAACAAGGAGGTGATCAGTTTTAGGGAGGGACTATTATCATCCTTTCTTCAAAGTTAAACTATAAATGAAGTCCTCCCATGGTTAGCTTGGCCTACATCCAGGAATGAGTAAAGACAACCAGCTTGTGAGGCTAGAAGCAAGATGGACTCAGCCATGTTAGACTTCTCTTGCAGTCATAATCTTTGCAAAGGCAGTTTCAGAAGCACTTCCTCCCACCACCACACAGTTCAAAACCAGTCACACATATAGTGGGCTCACTGAGTGCTTTTGTGCTGTGTCATGTATTGTCATGCATTTGTATGATTATTGTAGACTTTTTGAATTTTTATTTGACAATCATTTGTATTCATTCTTTCATTCATTTTTCAACTTGCTTATTCCAATGCAGGGTCATAGGTGGCCGGAGCCCATCCCAGCAGTTTGAGGCATCAGGTGGGTATGTGCTCTGGACAGGATGTCATCCCATGGCAGGGCTCACCCACACATATACCCACACTCGCTCACACTGGGACCATGTAGACATGCCAGTTGACTAAAGGTGCACAGTTTTGGAATGTGAGAGAAAACCAGAGTCCCTGGAGAAAACCCACACACATGGGGAGAATGTGCAAATTCCACGGAGACAATAGCCCCTGCCCAGAATCTATTCTTTTTCTCATTGACATGTATCTGTAATAGGTCCATTGCCTCATGCACACAGCAAGTCAATATGCTGAGACACCAGGTTGTAGTAGAGAAAGAGGTTTAATTGTAGGGTCAATGAACAAGGAGATGAGAGAAAATCTCAAATCCGTCTCCCTAAGGAATTTGTGTTTAGTGTTTTTAAGGGTTTTGGAGTGGGCTGAAGGGTGGAGATCCTTGATTTGTGAAGCGAGCGGGGGAAGTGATGGGGCAGAGAGATGAAGAAGCTGTATTCTCATGTTGATCCTCTTTCTCTGCGGGGGTCTTCAAACTAGTTGCTGGAATTTGGTGTCAGAAAAACATCTTAAGTGATCCTTAAACAAAAGCCTTATGATTCCAATGTCAGAGATCCTGTCTATAGGAACAATGGGGATACAAATCAATTCTTAAACAGTCAATGTCAGAAAGCCAGTGGAAATGCGAATGGTCACTATCTAGTGTTACCTGACTTTTAGGAACAAGGAAGTGGACCAAAGTGCAGTCTGATTAATGCTTAATTATAACTATATTTCTGTCCAGAACCTGCCATGAAATTCTTATCGACACTGTGGGGACAGTTTCAAACATTACAAGGAAACAACATTGAATGAAACAATGTTATCTCAGGACTTGCTGTATCCTGTGCCTAGAGAGACCCTTTCTTCCTCCTTCCAACCTTCCTGAATCTGGTTTGTGTTAGTCTCTTCTGGCCAGCTCCAGGCAGTCTCTGGGACAAGTCACAAAATATAGATTGTGAAATTTCAGTTATTCCACATAGGACTTAAAGGTTCTTACATTTGCTTTAAAAACAAATATTGCACGATATAAAGATAAAAGGTAAAATTAATGCAAAAAATTTAAATTTGTAATATTCTTCAGAACAACACTAAATAGCAATAAAAACACCATTACAAGTTGAGAGAGTAAGAGGCTATGGAAGGGAAAAACTTTAGATTTTAATACCTTTAAGGGCATTATTATTTAGAGCATTTATTAATGCTTTTTGAATAAGTGACCACATATTTTTATTTTGTGCCAATTACGTTGTCAGTCTTGGAAATGTGTGTGTGGATAGATAGATTGATGTAGGTAGACATAGATATTTTTCATTCAAATTCGCTTTATCTGTAATACATACATACATACACATATAAAGATTTCAAAATTTTAATACCAGTGTTACTACTCAAAGTAAAACTACCAAGTGATATTCAAGATTTCTTTTGACTTCTTCTTGACTTTGGTACAGTCTGTGTACTGTATTCATAAATTATTTGAAATAATTCTTGCCTCTGTATGATTCCATTATCTTTGATATACAGTTAGGTCCATTTGATTGTTTTCAGTTATAGACTGGTTTGTCTTCTTTTTTAATTTTGTTTTTTGGATGTTAAACATTTATATATTAAGTCAAAATTATATTAACAGGCATACTCAGAAATCTCTTTTCAATTCTTATCCTCTCTTCCTTAGCCCCCCTCCAAGCCCTCTGTAGGTAACCATTTCCATTAGTTTCTGGTTATTCTTCCAGTAATTTTTGGGAAAAAATTTTAGCAAATACACATGATATTATTTTCCTCCTTTCACATAGAAAAGCTAAAACACTATATACATGTTCTGAACCTTGTTTTTTAAAAAATAACCTTCATATCAGAACATAGACACCTTGTCATTCTTGTTGTACACCTGTCTAGTACTTCATTATGAGATGATAACTTAGTTTATTCAATAAGTCCTTTATTGGTGGATATGTCAGATGCTTCTAGTCTTTACTATTAAAAATAATGCCAGAAAAATAATCTTGTACATGTATTATTTCATAATTATGGAAGCATGACTTCAGGGTAAATTTCTAGATGTGGGATTGCTAGGTCAAGGGGCAAACGTAATTTCATTACATATTGCCAAATTCACCTCCTTGGGACTTATACCATGTTACACTTTCACCAGCAATGTATAAAAGTGCTTATTTCTCCACAGGTCTGTCTGTCAACAGTGTGTTTTGTAAAAGTTTGGAGTTTTGGCCAGTCTGATTTGAGTAAAATGGTAACAATACAGTTTTAATTGGCATTTCTATTTTTGTGAGTAATAATGAGCACCTTTTCAAATGTTCATTTGCATTTCTCTGTGAACTCTCTGTGCCTTTTGCCTTTTTTTTTCTATCAAGGTTTTAGTCTTTTTCTTCTTAATTATTAAGATCGCTTTATTTATTAGGGAGATTAATCTTTTGTCTGATATATATATAAAATAGTTCCTCTATGTTTACCATTTTATATTTTATTATGATTATGTGTTTTTAATGTAAGTAAATTCATTAATCTTTTATCTATTGATTCTGAATTTTGAGACATAGTCTGAAAAGCTTTTCCTGCTCTCATGTTAAAAAGAAAAGCAGGGAACTTCTGCATCTGATGAAGACGGAATGTCCCCTTCCTCCCAGGGTCTTCTCCTAAGAAACCCTGTGCATAACACAGCAAACAAGAATAGGAAGACTCTGAAAGGTTGAAAGGAGAAAGCAGAATTCTTAGGGACCTTAGTTAGACTGAGGAACAACACAACAGTGAATTTCCTGGGTTTCCTTATCACCTCCCTTACATCCCAGACAGGGCACTGTGCAGAAGCCTCCAACTCTCCAACCCAGAACTGCCAAGTACAGATTAAAAAAAAAACAAAAACAAAAAACAACTCCATGAAAAGCCTGATAGCTCTAGCTGTCAGGCATAACAACAGAAAACTTTTTTGGCAATACCTGCCCTACTCCAACCAAACACCAGTAGAAAATCTGTACCCTTCCCTGCTGTGGGATCTTCCAATGCCCACCAGGCAAAAGCAGCTGGTGCTCTGATTCCCATGCAGAGGTACTGGTAAAGCTGAGCAGAAAGCTGAACTTCTACTCCCTGCCAAACAAAAGCAGGCAGTTTGCTGAATGCCCCACAGTGTGGTGTCAGTGGGTCCAACAGCAAACTGAGCCTCCATCCTCACCAGGTAGCAATGAGACTTAAAGAGGCAGAAAGATATAGTTCATACCCTGATCACCCCCCATCCCAAGTGTTAGCAGAGCCCAGCAGCAGGGAGCTAAGTATCCAGCCCCACGTGGCATAAATAGGACTGAACAAGGCAATGCCAGTCAGATCTAATCAGCACTCCACTGTCCACTATCCCCCCGCCACTAGTGTCAACCGGGCTCAGTAGGGAGCTGAGCCTCCGAATCTACCCGACATTAACAAGGCAGAATGAGGTGACATGAGGTGGGTTTAGTACAGTCTTTGCTTTCTCCCACCCCTAGTATTAGTGGGGCCCAGTTGGGAGATGAACCCTTCCACACCAGGCATTGATGGGACAGAAGGAGGTGGTGAGTGGTGGGGTTTGTTGGCATTCCACTTTTCCTTTTCACTCCCTTGGTGTCTGCAGGGCTCAGCACAAAGCTGAGCTACTGCCTCCACTGTAACAAAAAAGCAGAGTGAGTCAACCCTTGGCTTCCCCGCACCCTCACTAGTGTCAATGGGAACCAATAAGGATGCAGGCTTACATTCCCATTAGGAGGCAGTGTGGTGGCAAACGTCAGTGCCCCATTTTCACTGGGAAGGTGTTGATGGGGCCAGTGTGGGAACTGAATTTCTACCCCACACATCTACAACAAGGCAACAGCAGTCAGTGCCTACTTTTGCCAGAGTAGTATCACTGGGCACCAGAGAGCAGCTGAACATACACACCCACTCAGCCTTCATGCTGTACATCAACCAGGGGACAACCTGTTAAAAAAAGAAAAAGAAGAATTAGTAGAATCCATAGTCTAATAATATAATATCCAAATGTTCAGGATATAGTCAAAAGTCACTCATCATATCAAGAACCAGGAAAATCACATGAATGAGAAAAGATAATCAACAGACACCAACGAGGAGATGAATCTGATGATGGAATTATCTGACAAAGATTTAAAATCAGCCATCATAAAATGCTTCAACAGATAATTACAAATTATCTTCAAACAAGTGAAAAAATATAGAAAATCTCAGCAAAGAAATAGAAGTTATTTAAAAAGAACCAAATGGAGATTATAGAACTGAAAAACACAATAACCAAAAGAGTGGATTTGACAGAGGATAAAATCAGTGAATTCAAGGACACATCAATAGAATTTTCCCAATCTGAGCAAGAGAAAAAATAGACTGAAAATAATAGGCATTCCTCACATTTTCATATTACAGACGAGGATAAAGAGGCCCAGGCAGGGCTCAGCAGGTGACAGAGTTGGTATCTGAATCAAAATAAATGTCCCTGTCATTATATCTCATGTCTGAGGCAATTCAGTGTATTTAAGGGAAACTGCCTTGCAATTAAGGTTGTTAAATAGTAAAATGGATTGGTAAAGGGGTTGGTAACTAGTACTTTAACATGTATTGTATGTTAACATTGTTAACATGTATTTGTTTGAAATAGCTTAGGCAGACTTCTCCCTAAAGAATGAAATATAGACAATGTAGCCTTTACTACAAGCTAGGATCCCTGTTATGAGAAGATTTTTAAATTAATAAATAGTTTGCATTTTCAAAGGAAAAAAAAATGGACTGAAAAAAATGAACAATCTCAGGAACTGGTGAGATGATAAAATAGATAACATTTGTCTCATGGAATACTAAAAAGAAGAGACAGAGGGCTGAAAAAGTATTTGTAGGATTGAAAACGTATTTGAAGAATAATGGCTGAACACTTTCCAAATTTGGTGAGAGACAGAAGCCTAGAGATTGATTCAAGAAGTGGAGTGAATCCCAAACAGGATAAATCTAAAGAAATACATGCCAAGACACATAACTTCTGAAAAGTTCTGAAAATGAAAGACACAAAACAGAAAGAAAAGAAACCATGAAATCCAAAAAGAAATAAATGCATTATTTGTGGTGGAACACCAATTTGAATCACAGGGTATTTCTCATGTGAAACCATGAAGGCCAGAAGGAAATAACACATTTTTCAAGTATTGGAAGAAAAGACCTGTCAATTGCAAATTCTATATCAAGCAAAAATTTTGTTCAGTAATAAAGAAGAAGTAAAGATATTCTTGGAATAAGGAAAACTAAGAATTTGTTGCTAGCAAATCTATCCTTAAAGAATTGCTAAAAGAGACTTTCTAAAAAAAAAAGTGGAAATGATAACAGAAGAAGGTGTGGAACTTCAAAAAAAGGAAAGAAGAACATCAGAATAAGTAAAAACAAGAAACTAGAAAGAGAAGAACAAAATAAATTAAAAAGAAGAGGAAGGGAAATAATAAAAAGCAGAAATCAGTGATATTAAAAACAGGAACACAATATAGAAAATCAATGAAGCAAAACTAAATTGTTTTAAAAATCAATGAAATCAATAAAACTTTAGCAAACCTGGCAAAGATAAAAAAGAGAGAAGACACAAATTACCAATCTCAAAAATAAAGCATAGGATATCACTACAGATCCTGCAGCCATTAAAGGAATATAAAGGAATACTATGAGCAACTGTGTGTTCACAAATTCAAAAACTTAGGAGTGGAACAATTTCTCAAAATCCACAAACTACCATACTCAATCACAATAAAATAGACAACCTGAATAGTTCTATAACCACTGGGTGAAAAATGATTTTGTAATTAAAGGGCTCCTGAATGATTTCACTGGAAAATTCTATCAAATATTTTAAAAAGAATTAATACCAATTTTACACAATATCTTCCAAAAAACAGCAGAGGTGGGAACACTTGCCAACTCATTTTATGAGGCTAATATTACCCAGATACCAATAACCATACAAAGACAGTACCAAAGAAAAGAAAGAACAAAAAAAATGACAGAATACCTCTCATAAACAAAAAAAATCCTCAATAAAATATTGACAAATCCAGGAATATACTATAAAAAGAATTATACATCAAGACCAAATGGGATTTATTTTAGGTATGCAAGGCTGGTTAAACATTTGAAAATAAATCATTGTAATAGACCCTATCAACAGGCTAAGGAAGGAGAATCATACAATCATATTAATTGACATAGAAAAAGCATTTGAGAAAATCCAACACCTAGTCATGATAAAAACTCTCAGGAATAAATAGGAACCACCTCAACTTGATGAACATCTACAAAAAACCCACAGCTAACATCATACTTTTTTTTTTGAAACAAGTTCTCACTCTGTTGCCCATGCTGGAGTACAGTGGTGCAATCTTGGCTCACTACAGGCTTGACCTCCCAGTGTCAAGTGATCCTTCTGCCTCAGCCCCCTGAGTAGCTGGGACTGTAGGTGTGTGCCACCACACCCAGCTAATTTTCATATTTTTGTAGAGACAGGGTTTCACCATGTCGCCCAGGCTGGTCTCGAACTCCTGAGCTCAAGGGATCTGTCTGCCTCAGACTCTCACAATGCTGGGATTACAGGCATGAGCCACCTCATCTGGCTTTAACATCATACTTTATGGTACAAGACTAAATGTTTTCTTCCTAAGTCTTGGAACAAAGCAAGAATGTCCACTCTCAGCATTTATTCAACATAGTGCAAGAAGTTTTAGCCACCATAAAAGGTATATAGATTGGAAAGGAAGAAATGAAACTATCTCTATTTGCAAATGACACAATTATGTATATAGAAAATTCCAAGAAATCTACCAGAAACTCCTAGAAATAATAAGTGAGTTCAGCAAGGTAGCAGGATACAAAAATCAACACACAAAATTAATCATATTTCTATATACTACAATAAACATGTAGAAACCAACTTTCAAAACAATACCATTGCATTCTCCACAAAGAAAATGAAATACTTACTTATAAACTTAAGAAAGCATGCACAAGGTCTATATGGTGAAAATTACATACTGATGGAAGAAGTAAAAGAATAAACAAATGGAGAATCAGTGTTCATTGATTAGAATACCCAACAAGGTAAAGATGTGAGTTTTCCCCCAAATTACTGTATAGGCTTAATGCAATTCCTATCAAATGCCAACAAGGTTTTTTGTAGACACAGACAAGCTTATTCTAAAATTTATTTGAAAAGGCATAAGCCCTAAAATAGCTAAAACAATATTGAAAAAGAAGAATAAAGTGGGAGGGATCATTCTCCCCAACATTAAGACCTACTATATATCTACAGTAATCAAAACAGTATGGTATTGGTGGTGGAACAGACACATAGATAAATGAAACAGAGTAGAGAACCTGGGCTCTCTAGACTCACATAAATATGCTCAACTGATTTTTGACAAAGATGCAAAAGAAATTCAATGAAGGAAGGACAGCCTTTTCAACAAATGGTGCTGGGGAAATTGGACATCCATAGGTTAAAAAACAAAACAAAAACCTTTACTAAATCTCATACCTCAAGTAAAAAATTAACTCAAAATGGATCACAGACATAAATATAAAATGTAAAACTATAAAACTTTTAGAAAAAAACATTATAGGAGAAAATTGTCATGATCTAGGACTAGGCAAAGAGTTCTTAGATTTGACCCCAAAAGCATGATCCAGGAAAACTGATAAATCAGACCTCATCAAAATTTAAAACTTTGATCTGTGAAAGACCCTGTTGAAAACACGGAAAAACAAGCAACAGACTGGGAGAAAATATTTGCAAACTACATAGCTGACAAAGGAATAATATCTAGAATATATAAAGAATCCTCAAAAACCCAAAGTTAAAAAAAAATCCATAAGAAAATAGGCAAAAGACCTCAACAGACATTTCACCAAAGAGGATATTCAAATGGCAAATAAATGCATGAAAATATGTTAAATATCATCAGCCATCAGGAAAATGCAAATTTAAACTACAATGAAATAGCAGTACACACCTATCAAAATGACTACAATAAAAAATAGTGAGCTGGGCATGGTGGCTCACCCCTCTAATCCCAGAACTTTGGGAGGCTGAGGCGAGTGGATCACCTGAGGTCAGGGGTTCAAAACCATCCTGGCCAACATGGTGAAACCCTGTCTCTACTAAAAATAATACAAAATTAGCCAGGCATGGTGGCACATGCCTGTAATCCCAGCTACTTGGGAGGCTGAGGCATAAAAATCGCTTGAACCTGGGAGGCAGAGGTTGCAGTGAGCCGAAAAATTGCGCCATTGCACTCCAGCCTGGGCAACAAAAGTGAAACTCCATCTCAAAAAAAAAAAAAAAAAAAAAAAAAAAAGTGAAAATACCAAATGCTTGCAAAGATGTAGAGAAATGGAATCACTTATAAATTGCTAGTGGTAATGGGAAAATGGTACAGCCACTCTGGAAAAGAGTGTAAAACTTTCTTAGAAAACTAAACATGGCTTACCATACAACCCAGAAATTGCACTGACTTACATCCCTGTCTTAGTTCATTTTTGCTGCTATAATAGAATACCATAGACTAGGGGGCTTATAAACAACAGAAATTTATTTCTCATGGTTCTGAAGGCTGGGAAGTCCAAGATCAAGGCACCAGCAGATATGGTACCCAGTGAGGGCCCATTTCCTGATTCACAGATGGCCATCTTTTCACTGTATCCTCACAGAGCAGAAGGGGCAAAAGAAGTCTCTGGGATCTCTTTTATGAGGGCACTAATCCAATCATGAGGGCCCCACCCTCATGACCTAATCACCTCCCAAAGGCCCCAATCTCCAAATACCATCACCTTAGGGATTAGGATTTCAACATATGACTTTTGGGGGTACACAAACATTCAGTATATTGCATTCTGTCCCTGGTCCCCCAAAATTCATGACCTTCTCACATGTGAAATATATTCATTCCATTCCAATAAACCCAAAAGTCTTAACTCATTTCAGTATCAACTTTAAAATCTAAGTCCAAAGTCTCATCCAAATATTATCTAAATCAGATATGGATGATATTCAAGATAGGATTCATCCTAAGGCAAATTCCTGTCAACTGTGAACCTGTGAAACCAAACATGTTATGTGCTTCCACAGTTCAATGGTGGGACAGGTATAGACAGACATTCCCATTCCAAAAGAGAGAAAGAAGAAAGAAGAAAAAGGGGACAGGTCTCAAGTAAGTTTAAAACCTAACAGGGCAAATTCCATTAGACCTTAAGGCTTGAGAATAATTTCTTTGACTTGATGCTCTGACATCCAGGCCCACTGGGTGACAATGTTGAGTGGCAATGTCACTTTCACAGCTTTATGGTATGACTCCATGGCAGGATCTGTGCCCTCATGCCACAGATCTTCCAGATTGTCACTGTGTGCCTGCAGCCATGGTGTTTCAGCCTTTGAAACCTAGGTGCAAGCAGCCATGCCCCCACCTCAGCCTATGCATTCTGCATACCAGAGAAGACAGTACCACATGGACACCACCAAAGTTTGCTATCTGCACCCTCCAGAGGGGCAGCCACCACAGTCCATGCTGCACCAGGACCCATGGGAGCTGCACGTGGGGTGACAAAGTAGTACAGTGAGTGGAGACCACAAAGTGAGCTGGCAATGAGCAGGGTGCGCTGAAGTTCCACAGGCACTGGCAGTCTCAGATAGAATGGCTAGCCTGATGATCTCTGAATTGCCTTCGGGGTAATTCTTCCATTGTCTTGAAGAATAACACCTAGTTTCCGTTGAGATGGCTGATCTACACTAATCTCCTTATCAAACAGTCATTTGGCCACATCTTTAATGTCCTCATTTTTTGCAATATTTATAGGCTAAGAATTTTCCTAAGAATCTTTCATTTCTGCTTCCTTTTGCTTAACAATTCCAACTTTAAGTCACTTCTCTCTTCTCACATTTTGCTATAAGTAGTTAGAAGAAGCCAAGCTGCACCTTCAACACATTGCTTAGATATTTCCTGAAATAAATATCCAGTTTCATCACTCACAAGTTCTACCTTCCACAAAACACTAGAGCATATGCACAAGTCAGCCAAGTTCTTTGTCACTTTATAACAATGATCATCTTTTCTCTGTTGTCCAATAACATGTTCTTCATTTCTGTCTAAGACCTCATCAGAATGGCCTTTACCACCCATATTTCTCCAACATTCTATTCAGGATCACTTAGATGTTCTCTGAGAAAACTGAGGCTTTCTCTACAGCCCTATTCTTTTCTTTCTGAGCTCTCGCCAGAATCACCCTTAGTGGTCTCTTCATAGCAACATAGACTTTTTCCATCATGCACCTCAAAACTCTTCCTACCTTTATCTGCTATCCAGTTCTAAAGCCACTTTCACATTTTTAGGTATTGCTTCCACCCCACTCTCAGTACCAAAGTCTGTGTTAGTCATGTTTCTATAGAGAAACAGGCCAATAGGATATATACAGAGAGAGAGAGAGAGTTTTTTTTAGATGGTCTCATCACCCAGGCTGGAGTGCAGTGGCTCAATCTTGGCTCACTGTAGGCTCAACCTTCTGGGCTCAAGCGATCCTCCCACCTCAGCCTCCTGAGTAAATGGGACTTCAAGTGTGTACCACCACACTCAGCTAATTTTCGTATTTTTTGTAGACATGGGGTTTCATCATGTTTCCCAGGCTGGTCTCTAACTCCTAAGACCAAAGGATCCACCCGCCTTGGCCTCCCGAAGGCATGAGCCGCTGGGTGGGCATGAGCCGCCACACCCAGCTGGAAAGAGATTTTTTATGGAGGATGGGCTCATGCAATTATAGAAGCTAAGAAGCTAAGAAGTCCCACAATTTGCTGTCTGCAACTTGGAGATCAAGGAAAAACAGCAGTGTACTTCTAGTCCAAGCCTGAAGGCCTGACAATCAGGGGAGCCAATAGTGTAACTCTCAGTCTGAGTCCAAAGGTCTAAGAACCAGGGAGCCAGAGGTGTAAGTCCCAGTCCAAATCCAAATGCCCAAGAACCAGGAACTCTGATATCTGAGGGCAGGAAAATATGGATGTCTCAGCTCAAGCAGAGAGAGCAAATTTGCTCTTCATTTGCCTTTTTGTTCTATTTAGGCCCCTCAATGTATTAGATGATGGCCACTCACATTGGTGAGTGTGATTTTCTTTACCATGTTTACTGATTCAAAGGTTAATCTATTCCAGAAACACTCTCACAGACATACTCAAAAATAATGTTTTACCAGCTATCTGGGCATCCCTTAGACCACTCAAGTTGACATATAAAATTAACTGTCACAAGTTCATCTTTGTCAACTTGGCACCCATAGGCATCTCCTTAAACCATACTTAATCTCCAAGAGAAGACAATAACAAGGTCATAATTCCACCTAACATGATATAACTATTCTGTATACAACTGAAAATGCACTAATCCCTTCCCCAGAAGAGGAAAGTCCTTGAGTGATGTTTACTCTTCTCCTGATATCCCATAACTTAAATACTATGATATAAAGTTAACAATACTTAAATACTGATATAAAGTCAATACATATTATGTTATATGATAAGAGATAAGATGAAAGAAAGCAAAGATATTTGCTACACACAGGCACACGAGTATATTCACAACAAAATAAGGTGGAAATACTCATGATAATTACAGTCTTCTTTTCTGGTCATGTGGATTGTAGTTGGCATTTATAACTACCTTCATCCACTACCTATTCCATATTCTCTTTGCATTCAGTAAGCACCTCAACTGGTTGTGGTTCTTTAGCTGGTGGAGTGACCCAAAGCTTTATTCCTAAAGAGTCTTGGCCATTAATAGTCCTGCCTGGATTGAGTTGTTACAGTTTTCCATTGACCTTAATCACAGGGAATGATAAAACTAGAGACATCCTAAGGGGTTCCTGTATTCCCAACATACTCTTTCTTACCTCCATGGTGGAGTAGTAGTTCAATTCCCTCTTGGTAGTCTGGATTAATCACCCCAGACAACACTATAACTCTCTTCTTGGCCTTGACTCAGGGGCATGAGAGCCCAAAGTGGCTGGGTGACAGTCTTAACTTCCAGTTCAATGGAATTATTATTATGACTCCTGGTGAAAGCATTCCTCCCTCTGCAACTAAGATCGCTAGCCAGCAGAGCATAAAATCACAGGAACAGGAAGCAAAAATTTTACTAGTGGGTCACTAGGGGCAATAGTGAGTGGAGCCACTCCCATTTCCATCCCTTGATTCTTGGATCCATGAATCTTGGCTATCAGATAAACAGCACCATATATTGGACATTTATTCAGAGAATATACAACCTTCTGAAGAACCTTGCCCCCAGCCCTGCAAGGTATTACCACCTAGCTGATGCTGTAACTGAGTCTTCAAAAGGCCTTTCCACTGTACTATCAAGCCAGCTGCTTCAGGATTGTGGAGAACATGATAAGACTAATGAATTCCATGAATCTGGCCCATTGCCACACTTCTTTTGCTATGAAGTGAGTTCCTTGATCAGGAGCAACACTGTATGGAATACCATGACAATGGATAAGGCATTCTATAAGTCCATGGATGGTAGTTTTTAGCAGAAGCATTGCACGCAGGAAGGGAAAATCTGTATTTAGAATAAGTGTCTATTTCAGTAAGGACAAAATGCCGCCACTCCCATGATGGAAGCAATCCAATGTAATCAACCTGCTACCAGATAGCTGGCTGGTCACTCCAGGGAATGGTCCTATACTGGGGGCTCAGTGTTGGTCTCTGCTGCTGACAGATTGGGCACTCAGTGGTGGCCATAGTCAGGTTGGCCTTGGTCAATTCTGAGCCCATGCATAAACTCCATCTCTGGAGCCTGGCCACTTACTTCATTAGCGCATCAAGCAGTGACAAGGGTGGCTAGGGAAAGAGGCTGACTGGTCTCCACAGAATGGTCATCCTATCCCCTTGATTATTGAAATCCTCCTCTGCTGAGGTAAACCTTTGGTGAGCACTCACATGAGATGCAAATACCTTCACGTTCTTTGCCCATTCGAAGTAGTCTATCTACAGACCTCTTCCCCAAATATATTTGTCACCAATTTTCCAATTATATTCTTTCCAAGTCCCTGACTATCCAGCCAAATCATGGGCTACAGCCCATGAATTGGTATATAATTGCATATCTGGCCATTTCTCTTTCTGAGCGAAGTGCATAGCCAGGTGTGCTGCTCAAAGTTTTGCCAACTGAAAGGATTTCCCTTCACCACTGTCTTTCAGGGATGTCCCAGAGAGGGGCTGTAGTGCTGCAGGTGTTGAAAACCTATACATAAATGCTCATATAAGCTTTATTAATAATAATCACAATGGGTGAATAGTTTAAAAACTGTGTTTCATCTATACCAATGGAATGCCACTTAACAATGAAAAGTAAAAAACTATTCATACAGCAGCAACTTGGATGGATCTCAAGGGAACTAAGCTGACTAAAAAAGAAACATTATAGAAATGGAGAACAGATTAGTAGTTACCAGGGCTCAAGGATGAGGGCTGCAGGGAAGAAGAAGGGAGCATGATGTGGTTACAAAAGGGCGACCTGATGGATCCCTGTGGTGATACAACTATTCTGTATCTTAATGGTATTAATGTCAGTATTACAGTTGTGATATTGTACTATGGGTTTGTGTTAGTCAGCTCAGGATGCTAAAACAAAATACCATAGTCTGAATGGCTTCAGCAACAGATGTTTATTTCTCACAGTTATGGAGGCTGGGAAGTATAAGATTACGGTGCCAACATATTCAGTTAATGCAGAGGGCTCTTGTCCTGACTTGCAGATTGTCACCTTCTTGCTGTATTCTCACACGGTGAAGAAAGAAAAAACTGGTCTCTCTTTCCCTTTGTATAAGAACACTAATTTAATCATGAAGTCCCCACCCTCATGACCTCATCTAAATCAAATTACCTCCAAAATGCCCCACCTCCAAATACCATCCCACTGGGGGTTAGAAATTCAGCTTATGAGTTTTGGGGGTACACAAACATTCAGTCTCTAAGAAGGTTTTTAAAAATTATTTTAGTAAAATACAAAACATGAAGGTTAGCATTGTGACCATTTTTTAAGCGCACAATTCAGTGGCATTAAGTATATTCACAATGATGTGTAGCCATCACTACTATCTCTCTTTTTTTTTTTTTTTTTTTGAGACGGAGTTTCGATCTTGTTGCCCAGGCTGGAATGCAATGGCGCGATCTTGGCTCACCGCAACCTCCACCTGCCAGGTTCAAGCAATTCTCCTGCCTCAGCCTCCTGAGTAGCTGGGATTACAGGCATGTGCTATCATGCCCGGCTAATTTTGTATTTTTAGTAGAGACAGGGTTTCTCCATGTTGGTCAGGCTGGTCTCCAACTCCCCACCTCAGGTGATCCACCCACCTTGGCCTCCCAAAGTGCTGGGATTACAGGCATGAGCCATCGCACTCGGCTGACCACTATCTATTTCTAAAACTTTTCCATCATGCAGAAAAATCCCCCTATAACCATTAGGTAACAATCCCCATTGCTCCTTCCACTCACTACTGATAACCTTATTCTACTCTCTGTCTCTATGGTTTTCTTATTTGTAGCATACTTTTGCAAAATGTTATCATTGGATGAAACTGGGCAAAGAATACACAGAATCTCTCCATATTATTTCTTAAAACTGCAAGTGACTCGAATTATCTTAAAATTTAAAAAGTTATTTACGTTTTCTTATATTATTTATGTGGTTATTTTTATTATTATTACAAGCATATCTTGGAGACAGTGCAGGTTCAGTTCCAGACCACTGCAATAAAGTGACTATAACAATAAAGTGAGTCACACAAATTTTTTTGTCTCCCAGTGCACATAAAAGTTACGTTTACAGTGGCTGGGCATGGTGGCTATAATCCCACACTTTGGGAAGTGAGAGGATCACTTCAGCCCAGCAGTTCAAGACCAGCCTGGACGACATAATGAGACATTATCTCTATTTTTTTTAAAAAGCTATATTTATGTTATAATATAGTCTATTAAGTGTGCAATAGCATCATGTCTAAAAAGGCAATGTACATATCTTAATTTAAACATACTTTATTTCTAAAAACTGCTAACAATTATCTGAGCCTTCAGTGAGTTGTAATCTTTTTGTGGGTGGAGGGTCTTGATTCCTTGTTGATGGCTGCTGGCTAATCAAGGTGGTGGTTGCTGAAGGGTGAGGTAGCTGTGGCAATTTCTTAAAATAAACAACAATGAAATTTGCTGCATTGATTGACTCTTCCTTTCATGAAAGCCTTCTCTACAGAATGCAATGCTGTTTGATAGCATATTAGACACAGTAGACCTTCTTTTAAAAATTAAAGTCAATCCTCTGAAACCCAGCCCCTTTGTCAAATAGTTTACAGCATATTCTAAATCCTTTGTTGCCATTTCAACAATATTCACTGCATATTCAGCAGAAGTAGATTCTGGCTCAAGAAACCACCTTCTTTGCTCATCCATAAGAAGCGACTTCTCATCCATTCAGGTTTTATCATGAGATGGCAGCAATTCAGTCACATCTTCAGGCTCTATTTTTTATGAAAATTTTTGTGGGTACATAGTAGGTGTATATATTTATGGGGTATATGGGATGTTTTGATACAGGTATACAATGTGTGATAATCACATCAGGGCAAATGGGGTATCCATCACCTCTGGCATTTATCCTTTGTGTTACAAATAATCCAGTTACACTCCTTTAGTTATTTTTAATTTTAAATGTACAATTCAATTATTATTGACTATAGTCACCCTGTTCTGCTATCAAATACTAGATCTTTTCATGTTTTCTAACTATTTTTTGGTACCAATTAACCATTCCCATTTCTTCCCCCACTCTATCCCCTCCACTACCCCTCCCAGCCTCTGGTAACCATCCTTCTACTCTCTATCTGCATGAGTTCAATTGTTTTAATTCTTGCCTCCCACAAATACTTGAGAACATGGAAAGTTTGTCTTTCTGTGCCTAGCTTATTTCACTTGATGACTCCCAGTTCCATCCATGTTGTTGCAGATGGCAGGATCTCATTCTTTTTCATAGCTGAATAGTATTCCCTTATGTATATGTACCACATATTTTTAACCATTTGTCTGTTGACAAAAACTTGAGTTACTTCCAAATCTTGGATATTGTGAACAGTGCTGCAATAAACATGGAAATGCAGCTATCTCTTCAATATACTGATTTCCTTTCTTTTGGGTATATACCCAGCAGTGAGATTGCTGGACTATATGGTGGCTCAACTTTCAGTTTTTTGAGGAACCTCCAAACTGTTCTCCATAGTGGTCATACTAATTTACATTCCCACCAACACTGTATGAGGGCTCCCTTTTCTCCACATCCTTGCCGGCATTTGTTATTGCCTGTCTTTTGGATACAAGCCATTTTAACTAGGGTGTGATGATATCTCACTATGGGTTTGATTTACATTTCTCTGATGATCAGTGATGCTGAGCACCTTTTCATATATCTGTTTGCAATTTGCATGTCTTTTCAGAAATGTCTATTCATATCTTTTACCCATTTTGAATTGGATTATTAGATTTTTTCCTATAGAGTTGTTTGAGCTCCTTATATATTCTGGTTGTTAATCCTTTGTCAAGTGGATAGTTTGCAAATATTTTTTTCCCATTCTGTGGGTTGTCTCTTCACTTTGCTGATTGTTTCCTTTGTGGTGCAGAAGTTTTTAATTTGATGTGATCCCCTTTGTCCATTTTTACTTTGGTTGCCTGTGCTTCTGGGGTATTACTTAAGAAATCTTTGCCTACTGCAATGTCCTGGAGATTTTCCCTAAGGTTTCTTAGTTTCATAGTTTGAGGTCTTAGATTTAAGTCTTTAACCCACTTCTATTTGATTTTTGTGTATGGTGAGAGATAGGGATCTAGTTTCACTGTTCTGCATATGGATATCCAATTTTACCAGCACCATTTATTGAAGAGACTGTCTTTCCCCCAATGTATGTTCTTGGCACCTTTGTTGAAAATCAGTTCACTGTAAATATATGAATTTGTTTCTGGGTTCTCTATCCTGTTCCATTGGTCTATGTGTCTGTTTTTACGCAAGTACCATGCTGTTTTGATTATCTCTGTAGTATAGTTTGAAGTCAGTTAATGTGATTCTTCCAGTGTTGCTCTTTTTGTTCAGAATAGCTTTGGCTATTCTGGGTCTTTTGTGGTTCTATATAAATTTTAGGATTTTTTTTTTTATTTCTATGAAGAACTTCATTGGTATTTTGATAGGGATTGCACTGAATCTGCAGATTGCTTTGGGTAGTATGGACATTTTAACAATATTGATTCTTCCAATCTATGAACATGAAATATCTTTCCATTTTTTTGGTGTTCTATTCAATGTCTTTCATCAGTATTATATAGTTTTTATTATGGAGATCTTTCACTTCTTTGGTTAATTCCTAGATATTTAATTATACTTGTGGCTGTTGTAAATGGGATTTTAAAAAATTAATTTTTCACATTGTTCACTGTTGGCATATAGAAATGGTATAGTTTTTTTTTTTTTTTTTTTTTTTTTTGAGATGGGGTCTTGCTCTGTCACCAGGCTGGAGTGTGGTGGCATGATCTTAGCTCACTGCAACCTCTGCCTCCTTGGATCAAGCGATCCTCCCACCTCAGCCTCCTCAGTAGCTGGGACTACAGGCATGTGCCACCACAGCTAGCTAATTTTTGTATTTTTTGGTAGAGATGGGTTTTCACCATGTTGCCCACGCAGGTCTGGAACTCCTGAGCTCAAGTGATCCACCTGCCTTGGCCTTCCAAAGTGCTGGGATTACAGATGTGACCCACCGCACCCAGTCAGATTTTTGTATGTTGATTTTGTATCCTGAAACTTTACTGAATTTATCAGTTCTAATAGTTTTTTTTGTGTGTGTGTGGAGTCCTTAGGTTTTTCCAAATCTAACATATCATCTGCAAACAAGGATAATATGACTTCTTCCTTTCCAATTCAGATGTCCTTTATTTCTTTCTCTTGTCGGATTGCTCTAGCTAGGACTTCCAGTATTATGTTGGATAACAGTGGTGAAAGTGAGCATTCTTCTCATGTTCCAAATCTTAAAGGAAGGGCTTTCAGTTTTTCCGTTTCTTTGTTGATTTTCTGTCTAGATGATCTGTCCAATGCTGAAAGAGGAGTGTTGAAGTCTCCAGCTATTATTGTATTGTGATCTTTCTCTGTCTTTAGTTCTAATAATATTTGCTTTACATATCTAGGTGCTCTGGTCTTGGGTGCATATATATATTTAGAATTGTTATATCCCCTTGCCGAATTGACCCCTTTATCATTATATAATGACCTTCTGTGTTGCTTTCAATAGTTTTTGTCTTGAAATCTATTTTGTCTTATATAACCACAACTATTCCTCCTCTTTTTTGGTTTTCATTTGGATGGAATATCTTTTTCTATTCCTTTATTTTCAGCCTGTGCGTGTGTTTATAGGTGAAGTTTGTTTCTTGTAGGTAATAAATCAATGGATCTTGCTTGCTTAATCCATTCAGCTACTTTGTCTTTTGATTAGAGAGTTTAGTCCATTTACATGTGTTATACGTAAAAATGTTTATTTAGAAATAGAATGCTTGTTCCCCAGTGCCACAAAGAAATAGCACTTGAACATAAATTTAATTCTCTCAGCAAGGCCATTTTTACTTTCTGCAGAAAGGGTACACTTGCCAGCAGTTCTGCTACGAGAGTACACTGAACAAAGGAGACAGGGTCATTTATAACCTGATGCGTCCACCCTACTGCTGTGTCCGGTTTCCATTGGCTGGAATGGGACCTCACATTCTGTATTTGTCCCGATTGGCTAGCAACTTAGAACTTTCCAAAAGAGGCAAAGGCAGAGGAGAACAAAGGAAGGAGGAAGTAACTTGTGCAATGCTGAGAAAGGTAAAAACACCTCCAAATAAGGAAGATGAACAGGCTATGACCTAATGCTTGCTTGGACCAGTATAAGCACACCAGGGTAAATATTTAGGCTAAATTGTGGGAGCTAAGAACACAAAGCACATTGATTTCTTTATTACAGCTAGCAGATATTTCAGAATGTTAGCGCAGATATTTCAGAATGTTATCACAGATATTTAAGAATGTTAGCACAGGTCTTTGAATAAATTTTGCTTCTAAGAGAAGTTACTATTTATTCCTAAGTAGACAGGGAGGAAAGTCTCTTTGAAGAGGAACCTCTACTTTACTTTTTACACATGCAACATTATTATGGACAAGTAAAGACTTACTCTTGCCATTTTTAAATTTGTTTTCTTTTATTTATTTATTTATTTATTTATTTACTTATTTATTTTTATTGATCATTCTTGGGTGTTTCTCGCAGAGGGGGATTTGGCAGGGTCACAGGACAATAGTGGAGGGAAGGTCAGCAGATAAACAAGTGAACAAAGTTCTCTGGTTTTCCTAGGCAGAGGACCCTGCGGCCTTCCGCAGTGTTTGTGCCCCTGGGTACTTGAGATTAGGGAGTGGTGATGACTCTTAACGCGCATGCTGCCTTCAAGCATCTGTTTAACAAAGCACATCTTGCACCGCCCTTAATCCATTTAACCCTGAGTGGACACAGCACATGTTTCAGAGAGCACAGGGTTGAGGGTAAGGTCACAGATCAACAGGATCCCAAGGCAGAAGAATTTTTCTTGGTACAGAACAAAATGAAAAGTCTCCCATGTCTACCTCCCTCCACACAGACACGGCAACCATCCGACCTCTCAATCCTTTCCCCACCTTTCCCCCCTTTCTATTCCACAAAACCGCCACTGTCTTCATGGCCCCTTCTCAATGAGCTGTTGGGCACACCTCCCAGATGGGGTGGTGGCCGGGCAGAGGGGCTCCTCACTTCCCAGTAGGGGCGGCCGGGCAGAGGCGCCCCTCACCTCCCGGACGGGGCGGCTGGCCGGGCGGGGGGCTGACCCCCCCACCTCCCTCCCGGACGGGGCGGCTGGCCGGGTGGGGGGGCTGACCCCCCCACCTCCCTCCCAGACGGGGCGGCTGGCCGGGCGGGGGGCTGACCCCCCACCTCCCTCCCGGACGGGGCGGCTGGCCGGGCAGAGGGGCTCCTCACTTCCCAGTAGGGGCGGCCGGGCAGAGGCGCCCCTCACCTCCCGGACGGGGCGGCTGGCCGGGCGGGGGTCTGACCCCCCCACCTCCCTCCCGGACGGAGCGGCTGGCCGGGCAGAGGGGCTCCTCACTTCCCAGTAGGGGCGGCCGGGCAGAGGTGCCCCTCACCTCCCGGACGGGGCGGCTGGCCGGGCAGGGGGCTGACCCCCCCCACCTCCCTCCTGGACGGGGCGGCTGGCCGGGCAGAGGGGCTCCTCACTTCCCAGTAGGGGCGGCCGGGCAGAGGCGCCCCTCACCTCCCGGACGGGGCGGCTGGCCGGGCGGGGGGCTGACCCCCCCCACCTCCCTCCCGGACGGAGCGGCTGGCCGGGCAGAGGGACTCCTCACTTTCCAGTAGGGGCAGCCGGGCAGAGGCGCCCCTCACCTCCCAGACGGGGCGGCTGGCCAGGCAGGGGGCTAACCCCCCCACCTCCCTCCCGGACGGGGTGGCTGGCTGGGCAGAGGGGCTCCTCACTTCCCAGTAGGGGCGGCCGGGCAGAGGCGCCCCTCACCTTCCGGACGGGGCGGCTGGCCAGGCGGGGGGCTAACCCCCCCACCTCCCTCCCGGACGGGGCGGCTGGCCGGGCCGGGGGCTGACCCCCCACCTCCCTCCCGGACAGGGCGGCTGGCCGGGCGAGGGTCTGACCCCCCCACCTCCCTCCCGGACGGAGCGGCTGGCCGGGCAGAGGGACTCCTCACTTCCCAGTAGGGGTGGCCGGGCAGAGGCGCCCCTCACCTCCCGGATGGGGCGGCTGGCCAGGCAGGGGGCTGACCCCCCCACCTCCCTCCCGGACGGGGCGGCTGGCCGGGCGGGGCGGCTGGCCGGGCGGGGGGCTGACCCCCCCACCTCCCTCCCGGACGAGGTGGCTGCCGGGCGGAGACGCTCCTCACTTCCCAGACGGGGTGGCTGCTGGGCAGAGGGGCTCCTCACTTCTCAGACGGGGCGGTTGCCAGGCAGAGGGTCTCCTCACTTCTCAGACGGGGCGGCCGGGCAGAGACGCTCCTCACATCCCGGATGGGGCGGCAGGGCAGAGGTGCTCCCCACATCTCAGACGATGGGCGGCAGGGCAGAGACGCTCCTCACTTCCCAGATGTGATGGCGGCCGGGAAGACGTGCTCCTCACTTCCTAGATGGGATGGCGGCCGGGCAGAGACGCTCCTCACTTTCCAGACTGGGCAGCCAGGCAGAGGGGCTCCTCACATCCCAGACGATGGGCGGCCAGGCGGAGACGCTCCTCACTTCCCAGACGGGGTGGCGGCGGGGCAGAGGCTGCAATCTCGGCACTTTGGGAGGCCAAGGCAGGCAGCTGGGAAGTGGTTATAGCGAGCCGAGATCACACCACTGCACTCCAGCCTGCGCGCCATTGAGCACTGAGTTAACGAGACTCCGTCTGCAAACCCGGCACCTCGGGAGGCCGAGGCTGGCAGATCACTCGCGGTTAGGAGCTGGAGACCAGCCCGGCCGACACTGCGAAACCCCGTCTCCACCAAAAAAATACGAAAACCAGTCAGGCGTGGCGGCGCGCGCCTGCAATCGCAGGCACTCGGCAGGCTGAGGCAGGAGAATCAGGCAGGGAGGTTGCAGTGAGCTGAGATGGCAGCAGTACCGTCCAGCTTCGGCTCGGCATCAGAGGGAGACTGTGGAAAGAGAGGGAGAGGGAGACCGTGGGGAGAGGGAGAGGGAGAGGGAGAGGGAGAGGGAGAGGGAGAGGGAGAGGGAGAGGGAGAGGGAGAGGGAGAGGGAGAGGGAGAGGGAGAGGGAGAGGGAGAGGGAGAGGGAGAGGGAGAGGGAGAGGGAGAGGGAGAGGGAGAGGGAGAGGGAGAGGGAGAGGGAGAGGGAGAGGGAGAGGGAGAGGGAGAGGGAGAGGGAGAGGGAGAGGGAGAGGGAGAGGGAGAGGGAGAGGGAGAGGGAGAGGTTAAATTTGTTTTCTAGTTGTTTTGTGGTCTTCTATCCCTTCCTTCTTTCCTTCTTGTCTTCCTTTTAGTGAAGCTGATTTTCTCTGATGATATGATTTAATTTCTTCCTTTGTATTTTTTGTGTATCTGTTGTGTATTTCTAGAGTTGAGGTTATCATGAGTCTTGCAAACAATATCTTATAACCCATTATTTGAAGCTGATGGCAACATAACACTGATTGCATAAACAAACAAACAAACAAGCAAAAAGAAACCTAATAAAAACTTTATATTTTAACATTTTCTCCCCACATTTTACCTTTTTGTTGTTTCTGTTTATATCTCATTGTACTGTCTATGTCTTGAAATGTTGTTGTAGTTATTACCTTTTTTTTTTTTTGAGATGGAGTCTTGCATTTTTGCCTGGGCTGGAGTGCAGTGGTGCGATCTTGGCTCACTGCAACCTCTGCCTCCCAGGTTCAAGCAATTCTCCTGCCTCAGCCTCCCGAGTAGCTAGGATTACAGGCGCCCGCCACCATGCCCAGCTAATTTTTTGTATTTTTAGTAGAGACGGGGTTTCACCATGTTGACCAGGCTGGTCTCGAACTCCTGACCTCATGATTCCCCTGCCTCAGCCTCCCAAAGTGCTGGGATTACAGGCATGAGCCACCGCGCCCAGCCAGTTATTATCTTTGATCAGCTCATTTTTTCCATCTTTCAACTAATGATGTGAGTAGTTTACACGCTACAATCATAGTGTTATAATGTTCTGTGTACTTACTTTTACAAATGAGTTTTGTACCTTCAGATGATTTCTTATTGCTCATTAAGGTCCTTTTCTTTCAGATTGAAGAGCTCCCTTTAGTTTTTCTTGCAGGACAGGTCTGGTGTTGAGGAAATCCCTCAGCTTTTGTTTGTCTGGAAGGTCTTTATTTCTCCTTCATGTTTGAAGGATATTTTCTTTTCTTTCTTTCTTTCTTTTTTTTTTTTTTTGAGACAGAGTCTCACTCTATCCCCCAGGCTGGAGTGGAGCGATCTGCAACCTCCACCTCCCGGGTTCAAGCAATTCTCCTGCCTCAGCCTCCCAAGTAGCTGGGATTACAGGTGCCTGCCACCATGCTCAGCTAATTTTTGTATTTTTAGTAGAGATGGGTTTTTGCCATGTTGGCCAGGCTGGTCTCGAACCCCTGACCTCAGGTGATCCACCATCTCGGCCTCCCAAAGTGCTGGGATTACAGGCGAGAGCCACCATGCCCAGCCCTGAAGGATATTTTCACCAGATATACTATTCTAGGGTAAAGGTTCAGCACTTTAAATATGTCATGCCACTCTCTCCTGGCCTGTAAGGTTTCCACTGGAAGGTCTGCTGCCAAATGTATTGGAGCTCTATTATATGTTTTTATTTTTGTTTTTGTTTTGAGACAGAGTCTGGCTTTGTCACCCAGGCTGGAGTGCAGTGGCGCTATCTCGGCTCACAGCAACCTCCCCTTCCTGGGCTCAAGCCATCCTCTGACCTCAGCCTCCCAAGTAGCTGGGACTACAAGCGCATGCCACCACGACCAGCAATTTTTGTATTTTTTGTAGAGATGGGGTTTCACCATGTTGCCCAGGCTGGTCTCAAACTCCTGAGCTCAAGTGATCCGCCCACCTAGGCCTCTCAATAATAATTTCTTTTTTTTTTTTTTGAGACGGAGTTTTGCTCTTGTTGCCCAGGCTGGAGTGCAATGGCGTGATCTTGGCTCATCGCAACCTCTGCCTCCCAGGTTCAAGCGATTCTCCTGCCTCAGTCTCCCAAGTAGCTGGGATTACAGGCACCTGCCACCACACCCAGCTAATTTTTGTATTTTTAGTAGAGATGGGGTGTCATCGCATTGGCCAGGCTGGTCTTGAACTCCTGACCTCAGGTGATCTGCCTTCCTCAGCCTCCCAAAGTGCTGGGATTACAGGCATGAACCACCTCGTCAGGCCCCAATAATAATTTGTATTGATCTATCTTCAAGTGCACTGGCTCTTCACTCTGTCATCTCTATTCTGCTGTTGTGCCTACCCAGTGATTTGCTGTAAACAGATGTGTTGTCATCCAGGCTTTGTTGTTCCATTTGTAGAGCACAGGCAGAGTAGATTTAGCATAATTCTTAGTGGTCCTAGGATTTTCAGAATGGTAAATGAGCATTGGCTTCAACTTAAATTCACCAGCTGCATTAGCCCCTAACAAGAGAGCCAGGCTGTGTTTTGAAGCTTTGAAGCCAGGCATTTATTTCTTTCTAGCTATGAAAATTTTAGGCTGGCGTGGTGGCTCATGCCTGTAATCCCAGCACTTTGGGAGGTCGAGGCTGGCAGACCACCTGAGGTCGGGAGATCAAGACTATCCTGGCTAACATGGTGAAAGCCTGTCTCTACTAAAAATACAAAAATTTAGCCAGGTGTGGTGGCACATCCCTGTAATCCCAGCTACTTGGGAGGCTGAGGCAGGAGAATCGCTTGAACCTGGGAGACGGAGATTGTGGTGTGTCAAGATCGCGCCATTGCACTCCAGCCTGGACAACAAGAGCAAAACTCCATCTCAAAAGAAAAAAAAAAAAGAAAAGAAAAGGAAATTTAGATAACATCTTCTGCCAATAGAAGGCTGTTTTGTCTACATTGAAAATCTGTTGTTATCGTAGCCGCCTTCATCAATGATCTTAGCTAGATCTTCTGGATAACTTGCTGTAGCTTCTTCTCCATCAGCATTTGCTGCTTCACCTTGCACTTTCATGTCATGGAGACGGCTTATTTTCTTAAATCTCATGACCCAATCTCTGCCAGCTTCAAGCTTTTCTTCTGCAGCTTCCTCGCATCTCTCTCAGCCTTCATAGAATTGAAGACAGTTAGAGCTTTGCTCTGGATTAGGCTTTGGCTTAGGGGAGTGTTGTGGCTGGTTTGATCTTCTTATCCAGACCACCTAAACTTTCTCCATATCACCAATAAGGCTATTTTTCTTTCTTGTCATTCATGTGTTGACTATAGAAGCAGCTTTAATTTCCTTCCAGAACTTTCCCTTTGTATTCATAACTTGGCTAACTAGTGCAAGAAGCCTAACTTTTGGCCTAAGTTTTCAACCTGCCTGTCTCAATAAGCTTAATTTTTGTTAAAAAAAAAAAATTGTGAAAAACACAATATCTGCAAAGCACAACACAGTAAAATCCAGTAAAACAAGTTATGCCTGTAGATAGTGAATACTGTTTTTCTAAAAGATGTTTAAATTGCTGCATTAACATTTTAAATGTAATCAGCTTATTTATTTATTTAATTAATTAATTTATTTATTAATTTATTATTGAGACAGAGTCTTACTCTGTTGTCCAGGCTGGAGTACAGTGGTACAATCTCGGCTCACTGCAACCTCTGCCACCCAGGTTCAAGCAATTCTCCTGTCTCAGCATCCCAAGTAGCTGGGACTACAGGCATCTGCCACCACGCCTGTCTAATTTTTGTATTTTTAGTAGAGATGGGGTTTCACCATATTGGTCAGGCTGGTCTCGAACTCCTGACCTCAAGTGATCCACCCGCCTTGGCTTCCCAAAGTGCTGGGATTACAGGCATGAGCCACCGCGCCCAGCCTTAAGTGTAATCAGCTTCTGATTTAAAGTAAGAGACTTGTGACTCTCTCACTTGAACACTTACTTAGAGGCCATGGTGGGGTTATTAGTTGGCCTAATTTCAATATTGTATCTCAGGAAATAGGGAGGCTCTAGGACAGGGCTAAGGATAGGGAAATGGACAATCAATGGAACAGTCAGAATACATACATTTATCCATTAAGTGTGCTGCGTTACATGGCCGGGGTTTGTGGCACGCAAAAACAATTACAATAGTAATATCAAAGATCACTAATCACAGATCAGCATAACAGATATAATCATAATGAAAAAGCTTGAAATATTGCTAGAAATACCAAAATGGGACATAGAGATACAAAGTAAGCACATGCTATTGGAAAAATAGTACTGATAGACTTGCTTGAAGAAAGGTTGCTACAAACATTCAATTTGTAAAAAACACAATATTTGCAAAGCACAACAAAGCAAAGTGCAGTTAAACAAGGTATGCCTGCAGATATTGAGTATTCAGTTTTTCTAAAAGATGTTTAAATTGCTCCATTAACATTTTAAGTTTAATCTTTCAAACTGCGCTATCCAATAATGGTAGCCACTAGCTACATGTAGCTTTTTGAATTCCCATCAACTAAAATTAAATAAAATTTAAAATTCAGTTATTTAGTCACACTAGTCACCTTACAAGTGCTCGGTAGCCACATGTGGTTACTGGCTATTAAATTGGGCGGTGCAGATGTAGAACATTTCCATAATTGCAGAAAGTTCTATTGAAAAGTGCTGTTCCAGCCCGCCGCGGTGGCTCCCACCTGTAATCCCAGCACTTTGGGAGGCTGAGGCGGGTGGATCACGAGATCAGGAGTTCAAGACCAGCCTGGCCAAGATGGTGAAACCCCGTCTCTACTAAAAATACAAAACTTAGCCAGGTGTGGTGGCAGGCACCTGTAATCCCAGTGACTCGGGAGGCTAAGTCAGAGAATTGCTTGAACCCAGGAGGCAGAGGTTGCAGTAAGCCAAGATCATGCCACTGCACTCCAGCCTGGGCGACAGAGCAAGACTCTGTCTCAAAAAAAAAAAAAAAAGAAGAAGAAGAAGAAAATAAAAGTGCTGTTCCAGAATCTGGAACTGAATGCAAAATTTCTAAAGCACCAAAAGGAAAAAAGAAAACAAAAGTAACCTAATACATGCAGGAAATAACATGAAAGGAAAAGAAAAAAATAATAAGATATTATAGTAAATAGTAAAAGCAAAATAAGATGCTAAAGAAAAGTCCAAATGTATCAGAAATTATAATAAAAGTGAAGAGCTTAAATTTCTCTAACAGAAAGAAGCATGGGGCTCTTTTGTATCTTAAAGGGCAAAATGTCAGAAATATCAACAATAAATGAATGACCAAAGATATATCATAAAAATTTTAGGCCAGGCACGGTGGCTCATGCCTGTAATCCCAGCACTTTGGGAGGCTGAGGTGGGCTGATCACGAGGTCAGGAGTTCAAGACCAGCCTGGCCAACACAGTGAAACCCTGTCTTTACTAAAAATATAAAAATTAGCCGGTTGTCATGGCACACGCCTGTAGTCCCAGCTACTCAGGAGGCTGAGGCAGGACAATCGCTTGAACCTGAGAGTGAGCCGAGATTGCGCCATTGTACTCTAGCCTGGGCGACGGAGTGAGACTCTGTCTCAAAAAAAAAAAAAAAAAAAAAAACAAAAAAAACGTAATCTAAACCTAAGCAATAGCATTATTTATCAGAGAAAATTAGAGTTAAAAATTAGACATAGAACCATATTTTAGATTGATAAAAATAAAGTGTGCAAAGAAGGTATATGTCTTGAATCTGTATGCAGAGATTTAAAAAATAACTTTTTTTTATACGGAGTCTCACTCTGTCGCCCAGGCTGGAGTGCAATGGTGCGGTGTCGGCTCACTGCAACCTCCACCTCCCTAGTTCAATCAATTCCCCTGCCTCAGCCTCCCTAGTAGCTGGGATTACAGGCACCCGCCACTGGGTCTGGCTAATTTTTTTGTATTTTTAGTAGAGATGGGGTTTCACCATGTTGGCCAGACTGGTCTCGAACTCCTGACCTCAGGCAATCCGCCCGCCTCGGCCTCCCAAAGTGCTGGGATTACAGGTGTGAGCCACCATGCTCGGCCTAAAAAAATAACTTTTTAAGAGTACTGAGTACTGAACTACATAAAGTAAAAACTGACTAAGGGAAAAAGTTGGCAAAAGCAGAAATCTAAAGCTTTACTATGATCTTATTTTGACCTTCAGGGCCTTGGACTACCTCTCCCTCACCATGGATCCTATAGCTCTCTGTCTCACTCTGCCATTTCACAAGCACACTCTAACTTCAGCCTTTGCACATTCTATTTCCTCTGCTTAGAACATATTTCCTCCAAATAATCACATGCCCTGCCCCCTCCTTTCATTTAGATCTCTGCTCTAGTGCAGGACACCTGAGAACAGGTTTAAGGTTCTGCATAAACAGATGAGGTAAGAACATTTACATGGGATTTTTATTGGTATTTGACATAATTGGCTCTAGGATCCCTTTCTGGAACCCTGATTCCCAGCTATCTGTGGTGGATTCCCCATCTGTCTTGCCCATCTGCTCAAGTGTTACCTTATCAGAAAGGCCTGCTCCCACACCCTACCTAAAAGAGCACCCATCCCCCATGCCCATCATCCTGATCATTCTCTGTCCCTTTATTTGCTCTGTTTTTCTTCTTACTACTACTACTTCTTACCACCTGAAGCATTTGTTAAATAAAGATTATAGGAAGTTATTGTTTTGGATTAAGCTCCTGCACTAGGCCCCAATAGATCAGACTAGAAAGCAAATGGAGTCGCTCATGCTAAAGTTTCACATCGCCAAATCCAAACTAATTTATCATCTGAATTTCTGAGAAATTAGGAGAGAGCCAATTTCCCAAACAGGCCAGTTTAAATCTTCAGTTGGCATGATAATGAAGTTCTCTCTGTTTTAAATCCTTTCACAAAAGAAGTAGCCTGAAGTAACCTGTCATTAACTAATCTATTATCTTTCTATTGTTCTGTCTCCCTGCCCCCCTCTCACAAGAAAAGTAGCTTTGAACCCCTTAGTATACTTTGTTCTTTGTTTCTGCTTTCTCCAGCCCTTCTCTGTCTATAAAGCCAGTCTCTTCTGCTCAGCTCATGGGAACACTTAATTCTCTTTTATGGAATAAAGTGTTGCCTGATTCTAGAATTCCAATAAAGCCAGTTGAGATCTTTAAACTAAATTTGTTATAATTTTGTGTGTTGACACATGCATTATAGATATTTTTATTTATTTACTTATTGTCTGTCTCCTCCAATCACAAGGTAAGTTTCATGAAAGCACAATCTTTGTTTCACTCATTGTTAAATCCCAGCACCTAAAACAGGGCCTGGTACATGGTAGGTCCTTGACAAATATTTGTTGTATAACGAGTGAATTCCAGTGAGTAATGTACACCCTCGCTCATGTATTAACAGATTCAGTGACCTAAGATACATTAGAATATGGAAGAACTGAACCCAATTACAAATTTGTCTTGACAAACCTATACAGAATATTGAATCCAACAAATAGAATTCCTGACCTCAAGTGATCTGCCCTCAAGTGCTTCATTCAATTAATGAAGCAGTTACTAAAACAGACCATGCATTATGGCTCAAAGAAAATCTCAATAAATCCCAAAAGGCCAATATTATAAAGGCCCACTATTTCGCAACATGCAGTAACATTATACATTAACAACAAAAGAATATCCAAAAAAAAAAAGCTATGTGCTTAGAAATTATAAATAATTTTTTGAAACTCTTCTAAGTAACTCAAAGAGGAAATAAAAACTGAGATTATGAAATATTTGTGAATGAAGACCAAAGAAAACATTATATGTCAAAATTTGTAAGATGCACGTCTCCACTCTCCCTTTCCTTTGTGCCCAGAGAAAAATCCTAATTGTGAATTTGGTAAAATGCCTTCCAACTGTCACTGGAAAGGGGGCCTGGATCCAGGCTCCAAGACAAGGTTCTAGGATTTTGCACAGGAAAGAATTTAGCCGGGAGCAGTGGCTCATGCCTGTAATCCCAGCACTTTGGGAGGCCGAGGCAGGCGGATTACTTGAGGTCAGGAGTTCGAGACCAGCCTGGCCAACATAGTGAAACCCTGTCTCTACTAAAAATACAAAAATCAGCCGGGTGTGGTGGCTCACGCCTATAATGCCAGCTACTCAGGAGGCTGAGGCAGGAAAATCACTTGAACCCAGGAGGCGGAGGTTGCAGTGAGCTGAGACCACGCCACTGCACTCCAGCCTGGGTGACAGAGCAATACTGTCTCAAAAAATAGAAATAAAATAAAATAAAATAAAATAAAAAAGAAAGAAAGAATTCAAGGCCAATTCATACAGAGTAAGTGAAAGCAAGTCTATTAGGAAAGTAAAGGAATAAAAGAATGGCTACTCCATAGGCAGAGCAGGCCTGAGAGCTGCTGGTTGCCCATTTTTATGGTTATTTCTTGATTATATGTTAAACAAGGGGTGGATTATTCATGCCTTCCCTTTTCAGACCATATAGGGTAACTTCCTGACACTGTCATGGTATTTGTAAACTGTCACGGTGCTTGTGGGAATGTAGTAGTGAGGATCACCAGAGGTCACTCTCGTCGCCATCTTGGTTTTGGTGGGTTTTAGCCGGCTTCTTTACTGCAACCTGTTTTATCAGCAAGGTCTCTATGACCTATATCTTGTGCCTACCTCCTATCTCACCCTGTGACTTAGAATGCCTAACCATCTGGGAATGCAGCCCAGTAGGTTTCAGCCTCATTTTACCCAGCCCCTATTCAAAATGGAGTTGCTCTGGTTCAAACACCTCTGACACAACCTCTAATCAATATTTGAATAAAGATAAGAAAGGTTAGAACAAACTAATAACACCAGATTAAACAAAATAATCACTGGTTACATTCTTTATATATTCTGGCTACTAATCTTTTTTCTGCTATATGTGCTTACAAATATCCTCTCCCATTCAAATTACAAATATTGCCTGAAAATAAGACAAAGTACCAGAGTTTTCTAAAGATGAAGGAAATTTTGAACTTACTAAAAACTCTACCTTTCCCAAAACAATGACACCAGACAAAAAAGACTTTAGATGAAAGTTCTATCAAAACTTCAAGGATACTTACCTAAAGGTTCCAATTTAAATCTGGAAGGAAAGACACTAAAAGTTGCATAACTCATTCTATGTGACTAGCATAACCCTCACATCAAAACCAGACAAGGTGAACACACGCACGCACACACACACACACACACACATGCAAAAATCAGATACTAATTTCACTAATGAATATAAAAAACAATGTAGCTACATTAGCAAATATATTCCAGAATTAATCCATTTTGACCAAAAAAGGTTTATCCTATAAAAGCAGGAGTGTTTCAGCATTTAAAAAAACATTTAAAATTAATCTTATACTGCATATAAATAGATTAGATGAGAATAAAATCTTAGGTCAGCATTAAAAGTCACCAAAAACCCAGGCGTGGTGGCTCACGCCTGTAATATCAGCACTTTAGGAGGCCGAGGTGGGTGGATCACTTGAGTCCAGGAGTTGGAGACCAGCCTGGCCAACATGGTGAAACCCCATCTCTACTAAAAATACAGAAAATTAGCCAGTGTGGTGGCACTCACCTGTAATCCCAGTTACTCAGGAGGCTGAGGCAGGAGAATTGCTTGAACCCGGGAGGCAGAGGTTGCAGTGAGCTGAGATCACTCCACTGCACCCCATCCTGGGCAAGAGAGCAAGACTCCGTCTCATATGGTAAAATTTAACACTCATTCCTGCTAAACTTCTTAGCAAACAAATAATAAAAATAAACTTTATTTGAATAATAAAATGAAACCTATAAAATAAAAGGTTTCTATAAGAAAGCATCAGAAAGTATCACACATATTAGTGAAATAAATGTTATAAGAATTCCTATTAATGTCAAGATTTTTAAAAAGATGATCGTTGTGACTGCTATGATTTCATTTTGCCCTTGAGAACATAGCCAATGCAATAAAAAAGGAACTATATTATTGTCTCAAACTCCAAGGTAGACCTAGTAAGACAGTTGAATAACTGTCTCAAACAAGATATACAAAATAAACATCAAAAAAGCAATAGCTTTCCTACATCAATTACCGTCATGCCTCATTTAACAATGGAATTTCAGGCCGGGTGCAGTGGCTCACGCCTGTAATCCCAGCACTTTGGGAGGCCGAGGCCAGTGGATCATGAGGTCAGGAGTTCGAGAGCAGCCTGTCCAATATGGTGAAACCCTGTCTCTACTAAATATACAAAAATTAGCTGAGCGTGTTGGCGCATGCCTGTAGTCCCAGCTGCTCGGGAGGCTGAGACAGGAGAATCGCTTGAACCCAGGAGGTGGAGGTTTCAGTGAGCCGAGATTGTACCACTGCACTCCAGCCTGGGCGACAGAGCGAGACTCCATCTCTCTCTCTCACACACACACACACACACACAAAGGAACTTCATTCTGAGAAATGTGACATTAGGCAGTTTTCATTTTTGTGAGAACATCATGGAGTATACTTACATAAACCTAGATGGTAAAGCCTACTGCACACCTAGGCTCTATAGTATAGACCATTGTTCCTAGGCTACAAACCTGTACAGCATATTACTGTACTGAATACTGTAGGCAATTATAACAAAATGGTATTTGTGTATCTAAGCATATCTGACCAGAAAAGACACAGTAAAAATATGATGTAAAATATAAAAAATAGTACACCTATACGGGGCACTTATAAATGGAGCTTGCAGGACTGGAAGTTGCTCTGGCTGAATCAGGTGAGTGGTGAGTGAATGGGAAGGCCTGGGACATTACTGTACACTACTGCAGACTTCATAAACACTGTATACTTATGCTGCACTAATTTAAAGTTTTTTCTTTCTCCCAGGCACAGTGGCTCACACCTGTAATCCCTGTGCTTTAGAAGGCCGAGGCAGGAGAATTACTTGAACCCAGGAGTTTCAGACCAGCCTGGGCAATATAGTAAAACCCCATCACTACGAAAAATAAAATTAGCCAGGTGCGATTGTGCATGCCTGTAGTCCTAGCTACTCAGGAGGCTGAGGTGGGAGAATCGCTTGAGCTCAGGAGTTTGAGGCTACAGTCAGCTATGATCACACCACTGCACTCTAGCCAGCCTGGGAAACAGACAGAGACCCTACCTCTTAAAAAAAAAAAAAAAAAAAAGGCCAGGAGCCGTGGCTCGCGCCTGTAATCCCAGCACTTTGGGAGGCCGAGGGGGGCGTATCACAAGCTCAGGAGTTAGAGACCAGCCTGGCCAACATGGTGAAACTCTGTCTCTATTAAAAATACAAAAATTAGCCGGGCATGGTGGCGGGCGCCATGTAGTCCCAGCTACTTGGGAGGCTGAGGCAGGAGAATCGCTTGAACCTGGGAGGCGTAGGTTGCAGTGAGCCGAGATGGCGCGACTGCACTCCAGCCTGGGCAACAGAGCGAGACTCCGTCTCAAAAAAAAAAAAAAAAAAAAAAGTCAATAATAACCTTAGCTTTCTGTAACTTTTTTACTTTATAAACTTTTCCATTTTTAAGACTCTTTTGTATTAACATTTAGCTTAAAATATAAATACATTGTACAGCTATACAAAAATATTTTCTTTATATCCTGATTCTCTAAGCTTTTTTATTTCTGTTTTTTAAACTTTTTTGTTACAAACTAAGACATAAACACACATATTAACCTAGGCTTACACAGGGTCAGGATCAAGATCATCAATATCACTGCCTTCCATCTCCGCATCTTGTCCCAGTGGAAGGTCTTCAGGGGCAATAATATACATGGAGCTTTCATCTCCTATGATAACAATGCCTTCTTCTGGAATACTTCCTGAAGGATCTGCCTGAGGATGTTTTATGGTTAACTTTTTTTTTTTTTTACAAGTACAAAGAGTACACTCTAAAATAATGATAAAAAGTATGGTATAGTAAATATATAAACCAATAACATAGTTGTTTGTTATTATCATCAATTAGTGGATCTGCTTCAAGGAAGAGATAAGGTATGTTTGTAATTTGCACAACCCTAATGACAGGCAATTAAAGATATTTGATATCTTTCTATTCTCTTAAGTATTCAACCTCTCATTCTTGAGTATCATAAAATTTTTATTGGTAGTGTCTGACTAAATAAAATTTTATTCTACGTGGATTAAGGCTATAATTATTTACTTTCATATTTTTCCAAGAAGAATGAATTCATAGCTGAATTCATGTTGGCAAATCTATGCAGTTATCTCCTTAACTTAGTAAGTAGACAATTGTTGATTCATAATTCCTTTAATTCTGAAATCCCATAACCTCTCCTAATCCTACATTACCTGATTATCAACTTGTCTGTTCTAAACAGCCCATGGGCGTTCTTCATCATGATGCTCATGGCAGGCGGAAAGAAAAACTTCATGCTCTCCTTTAATATCAAGAAAACCATCATTTCTCCCATAGAAGTAGATAGGAATGCTTGATTATTGGTCAATAATTGATTCTGTGTTCTGTATGCCCTCAACTATGGCTTGGCACCTCTTCTAGGACATGTCAAAGGACTTTTTGTCTTCCTGAGAGAGTCATTTCTAGTTTTATCGGTGATGAAATGGGAGAACTTTGAATCCCTTGCCTAATAGTCTAATCGAATAATCCTTTAAATCAGAGCAGGGTAAAAAAAAAGAGATAGAATAAAGATATACACTAAGAAAGTGATATACAGCAAAGCCTGTCTTATAAGAGATTCAGCCAATGAGAAATAGATGCATGAGACATCACTTGTTCTGCATCACTTTCCAGGGTTAAATACTGTGCTTCAGGAGGCTTATATACCAGTGTGATCCATAAACCATCCATCTTCTTGGCAGACTTTAACAGTTTTGAGACTATTCATTTCTGTTTGATGCACTCTGAATCCTCATTTCACTCATACTTGTCTGCACCACTCAACATTCCTTTGAAATACCATCTCTACCTTCTTTTCTTACCTAAAGCTTACCTACCCTTCTAAGTACAGATCAAGTCTCACCTCTTTGACCCCTTCTTTGACCTTACCCCCAGGGATCACTGTCTTCTCTGAACTCCCAAGTCACTTCTCAGGGAGCAATGCACAGCAAGGAAGTCAGTGTGAGGAACAAAAAATACATTGTTCCTGCCTCTCACTTCATGTCCACTCTCCCCAAGGGGTTGCCTATCCATTTAGACAAACGAAACAAAACAAAAATATACCACCATAAATAAAGGATACCAGTAATTAATTAATTGCTTGAGAATGTACAGAAGGGAAAAAAATCACTGAGCCCTAAAGTAGTTTGGAAAGGTTTTACCAAGAGACACTTGACTTAGGTGCAACAGAATGAGTAGATTTAGATAAATGGAAAAGAGACCATTATAGGTGGACAGGACAGAAGTAAATGAAAAATTGAGATAGAAAAAAACTAGATGTGTTCTAGGAATAGGAAAATCTTCTCTGAACTGTATTCTTCAATGTGCCCAGTCCTGTACCTCACTATAGTAGGCGCTCAGAAAGCATCATTGATTGAATGAACTGAAGAAGTAATAATATTTTTTGCTAGGTAATAATCAGCCATTCGGTCAATACATGAACAGAAAATGGCTTCATTTTCAGGAAGTATAAGAGCATTAATTTCCCACATAATATGAAATAGTAGCTTACCATATCTTACTGATGGACACTTTTAATAAGACAAACTAAAAAAACTCATCTTTTAAAATTAGTTGAAATTATTAATAGAAATAGAATCCCAATCAGTAGCATTGCTAATGGTTGTTCTCTATTTATATTCAGTGGTCCAAAATGTCACTATTTAAGTCAAATATCTATAAAAATGTGTGCAGTTATTCAGTGGTCCAAAATGTCACTATTTAAGTCAAATATCTATAAAAATATGTGGAATAAATTTCAGCATACTTCCCTCTTATTACAAGTGCTGACCTTTTTCATTTTTGAAAATGCCTGTTTTGAGATAATGCTTCACAATGTCTTCTACAAATACTTAGGTACTTAATTAACCATTGGATTTATGGTTTACGTGAGAGCAATAAATGACTACAAGAAGAGCATGTCTATTTCTGGTTCCCAGAATCATCGTTCCGCAATTGCTTGAGGCATTATCACAGCATCCTTGAGTAAAGGCTTTTCTCGTGCTGAAGTGTGTGACCTGTGTCAGCGAGAATCAGGATGGCTGCTGTGGATTCGTGGGACCCCCCTCCCTCATACCTGGCTTTGAGCAACAAACTGATCACATAACAGCCTTATTCCCCTCTAAGTCTCAGACAACCTGCCTCAACTTTGAAAAACCTAACTGTCCAGTTACTTAATTTCATTAACCGAATAAACTGATTTGTGTTGTGTGGGTGTGTATGCACATGTATACATGAGCTGAGAGGGATGTTTACAGACTGTAAAAATACAAGCTTGAAAAGAAAACTAGATCTCAGGAAACATAAACCAACATGTCAAAACCATGAATGCCTGTGGGGAAGATTTCACATATTCCCCCACTTAAGACATCTTTAACAAGATCAGTTTCTTCACTCCCATGAACAACTTTTTGTGAGTCATTAATTAGGCCCTTACACAATAAACAAAGAAATTAATAAGAAAGTTCAATATTTTAAGAAATGGGAAAAGAGTTATTTCTTGAAAAGAAAGAGCAAAGTTATTTTCAAATACTTAAGCAAGTGAACTGAAGTGGGGTTTTTTTCTTGAGTTAGACACAGGTTTAGTTAATTCTCACAAACATATCTGGGAAGATAAGGAGTTTTCAGTAGAAATGTTATCCTCAAAGAATATTCATGAGGGAGAAAAAGTGCAAGTGAAATCAAGTTGGAAGAGAAAATTAATACATACGTTGCTATGAAAGACCAGCTAATATTGGTCTCAAAACTCAGTTATGAGAACTATATGAAAGCTGAACACACTTTAATACACGTGAAAGTGAGCAGAATCACTTTCTGCTTCCACTTGTACCAAGAACTAGTAAAAAGCATGTGGAAAATAGTACAGAAATGAGATGCGCAGAGCACAAAGTTTACGAATTTCATCTCACAGCTAACCATCCTCAAACACATTGTACTCTGAATTTAAGCTAGGCATAGTACATAAAAACTCTTCTAGATCACATCTAGATACATCTCTTTTCTCTCTTTATCACAGAGGGCAGTGCTCCCCAGAATGGTAGAATTTGCCAGTTTTCTGAAAAGGTGATGGGGAGAGCACAACAGTAGCAACTTTGCTTTGACAGGCAACTGACACCCATATGATTGATCATGCCAATTATTTCTCCAATAGTGGAATGAGGATCGATTTTTAATTGAAGATGGAATTCTAGCATTCGGAGATTTTTTTTTTCCTTTCTTTCTTTTTTTTTGCTTGAACCAGAGCTATCCAGTTTTTGAAATGGCATGGCCTTCAGGGCCCATAGCCCTTTCTTGGACCTCTCACACTCTTCATATCACAAAGCTATGGGCTATTTTTCCTAAACAGCTATAGGCATGTTTGCTCACCATTTCCTAAATCCCATGGAAACTGGGACAAAAGGACCCAAGAAACTTGAAGGGAGCACATTTTAAAACAACCCTACAAAACAGGCACTTTTTCTTGTATATTTTACCACCACTTTGCTTGTGCTGGTGAAAGTGGAGGGGAGATGAGAAAAGGCCTCATTTTGTATGTTAGCTCTTAGCTATTTGGCTTAAGGGATTTTTTTTTTCTTATAAAACATACAACTGAAACTGGAAAGTCTTTCAGCTAGATGGTCAATGTTTTTGTGGAATGTGAAAAGGATGGCTTTTTATATCACTGGGTAATTTACATACGCTTGGTAGGTTACTCCCAGATTTCCAAGGTAGAAACTGACAGTGGGAGACGATGATTCAAATTGTTCAAATATCCATAGGGAAGACATATAAACTCACCACAGACTTTGATAACGTATTAGTCATTAGATATCTCATCCTGACCCCAGCCTCAGATTCACCTGCTGAATACCTGAGCTTAAGTAAGCCATACTTGGAAATGTGGAAACAGAACCCTACTGAGGAAAAAAAAAAAAAAACTTATCAAGAAAAAAAAAATCTCTCTTTCCTGTGCCTAAACAATTTCCCCCCTAAAGAGCCAGAAGCTAACACAATATTCCCCCCTAAAGAGCCAGAAGCTGACACAGTAACACAGGAAAAAATGAGAATACAAAAGGTAACATCTCTAAAAGGAACTTCAGTGTTCACACCACGATTCCACATCACTACATTGATGACATGCAGAAAGCAATCAGATGCAGGAATACTCTGGGTTGACTGAGCAGAGGCACAGAGTAACAGCCCGGGTAAGCAGCAGCCCTGCTCCTGGGCCAACAGCTGAGCACACCCAGCAGAAATAGAATGGTCACTGACGCTGACCACAAGGCAGGCCCCACACAAGTAAGTGCTTTACCTGCCCTTTATCATGTAACTCTCATGGCAACCATCTGAAATAGGCATTTTTAATTTCCATCTTAAAGATGAGGAGACAGAGGCACGGAGGGGCTAAATAGCTTGTCAAGCTATTTGTATAGAAGTTAACACAACTGGCAAGAAACAGAGAGTCAGGAGCCCGGGTCTTTCTGTTTCTTTAAGCAACATTGCCTCCCTGTGTTCAGGGCTGACTATTCTCTCTCAGGTTTTCAGAGCCATTTACACAGATGTTCAAAGAACAATGCCATGGTTCACTCATACAACATGGAAAAACATCATCATAAAACTCACAGAGTATCTCTCTGGTCTATAGAAGCCAAAATATCAGTGTGAAAAATAAAATCCACAGTCAATCTTACATTAATTCACTATGTCTTCTGAGTCCATTTTTTATTTGCTAATATATCCCATTCTTAACAGTGTTTTACAGATGCGATTTTTATTTTAAATTAAAATGGAAAAATAAAGGTTTCAAAACTGTTAAAGATATCATGACAGTGCTTAAAATTATTTTTTAAATAATACTGAGAAATCCCAAATCCAGAGCTCAGATAGCTTGTTTGAATCATTTTTCTTAAAAAAATAGTTTAGTGGACTTAGCCAGATGAAGCTCACATCTTGGCACCGTGATGTTCTGGATTATCCTTTGACAGAGGGAAGGAAGTGGGGCAATCTATTATCATTATTATTGTTATTATTACGTTTTTTCGAGATGGAGTGTCGCACTGTCGCCCAGGCTGGAGTGCAATGGTGTGGTCTCAGCTCACTGCAACCTCTGCCTCACAAGTTCAAGTGACTATCCTGCCTCAGCCTCCTGAGTAGCAGGGATTACAGGCACACACCACCACACCCGGCTAATTTTTTGTATTTTTAGTAGAGACGGGGTTTCACTACGTTGGCCAGACTGGTCTTGAACTCCTGACTTCGTGATCCACCCACCTCGGCCTCCCAAAGTGCTGGGATTACAGGCGTGAACCACCATGCCTAGCCTATTAATATTATTTTTTAAGAATACAAGTGCAGAACGTGTAGGTTTGTTGCATAGGTAAACGTGTGCCATGGGGGTTTGCTGCACCTATCAACCCTTCATCCATCATCTAGGTGTTTTTCTTGTTTGTTTTGTTTTTGTTTTTTGTTTTTAGAAGAGATAGGGCTTCACCTTGTTAGCCAGGATGGTCTCGATCTCTTGACCTCGTGATCCACCCGCTCAGCCTCCCAAAGTGCTGGGATTACAGGCGTGAGCCACCGTGCCCGGCCCCTGTCATCTGGGTTTTAAGCCCTGTATGCATTAGCTATTTGTCCTAATGCTCCCCTCCCCTCGTCCCTCAACCCCCAACTGGCGCCAGTGTGTGTTGTTCCCTTCCCTGTGTCCATGTGTTCTTATTGGAACAATCTATTATAATCTGCACCTCAACTTCCCCCTCCTGTGCTTGCAGTCTCTTCAATAGCAATAACTTTTCTTTTGTTTTTTTGAGACAGAGCCTCACTCTGTCACCCAGGCTGGAGTGCAGTGGTGCAATTTCAGCTCACTGCAACCTCCACCTCCCAGGTTCAAGCAATTCTCCTGTCTCAGCCTCCTAAGTAGCTGGGATTACAGGCGTGTGCCACCACACCCAGCTAATTTTTATATTTTTAGTAGAGATGAGGTTTCCCCATGTTGGCCAGGCTGGTCTCAAACTCCTGACCTCAGGTGATCCACCCGCCTCGGCCTCCCAAAGTGCTGGAATTACAGGTATAAGCCACCGTGACCGGCCAATAACTTTTCTTTCAGGCTTAAAACCTCTTCAGCAGCTCTATGTTCCATCAATTGCTAATTACCATAATTCCATCTCTGCAATTTTTTTCTTCTCTCTCCCTTTCTGTTGCAATGGCCCATATTCTAGTTCAGATCCTTCTTAACTCTTGCCTCTGAAGTGGCTTCCTTCCCTTCACCCAGTTCTTCCAACTGTCTCATATTAAGCCAAAGTTCATCTTCTAAAGCACATTGGTCTAACAGCATAAAGCACCCAGATCATCAAAACTTCCAGTGGTTCCCTATTGCCAAGCCAGAAACAAACAAAGCAAAACAAAATGAAAAGCAAAATACACCTCAGTTTGGCATACAAGGCCGTTCATGATCTGACTTCTGTTTACTTTTCCAAGCCAGACGATTTCCCACTATCCCAACCCCCTGCAACCTATTCAGCAGCCACAGAAGACAACACAGTATTTCCCTAAAATGCCTTACATTCACCCACCAGAGCATTTTTTTTTTCTTCAAAATACCTTCACAATCTGACATGTAAGTTCTATGAAGACAGAAACTTTGGTGCACCAAAAGTATACCCAGTACCTAGGCATGTGATAAACATTTTTTAATTGTGTTGCCGAAATGCCAGGGACTCAGTCCAGGCCCTGCTGATGGCCACACAGAATGCCAATCACTGAAACAATGAGTATTACCAGGGAAGAAGGCTTCAATTGGGTGCTGTGAACAAGGAGAACGACAGATAAAGTCTCAAACCCATCTCTCCAACTGGGGGTTTTATATAGTAGGGAAGGTGGGAAAACAGGAATTAAGGAGGGGAAAGAAAGCAATGATGATGGATGAGGGGTCTGGCATCTCATTGTCCAGATGCAGTGATCTGATGAGTTTCAGTCCCTTGCCTGAGGGTCGGTTTCCTAAGGAAGGAACTCAGATGAGACAAATGTAAGTTTCTAATTTTAAGACCAGGGAGGGTCAATTTCTATATTTATTTTAAAAACCGTAAATATTTGTTCTATGGGACAATCAGACCAGTTTTAAATGAATGATGTTCACCCTGTGAGAAATGTCCTTTTCTGATACCCTTACCCATTTATGTACTATCATTTCTTTCTATGCATCATTCATTCCTTCTCCACAACCCATCACAGATGATCCTCACAAAGTCAGTCTCTTGTTTATGTCTTCTTTTCCCTTGTTTGTCTTCTTCTCTAACACTTTCATTGGCTGCCTTAGATTACAGGCACTCCTGCCTCTGGTTCTCCTGACGAAAAGCCCCTGGAAGGCAGAGAATATGTTCCAAGTATGAAGTCTGGCACTTAATGGGAGCTCAAAAAAAAGGATTATGTATTAAACAAAAGTTTGTTAACAATAGCCAGACCATCCAATACGTTCCATTAACAAGGTTTTTTTCCATAGGAGATTTTCTTCTCTTCAGGGACAAAATGTGGACATTATAAATTATATTATATAATATCAGGGATCAGAAAACTTTTTCCAAAAAGGGCCAGATAGTAAATATTTTAGGCTTTGTGGACCATAAGGTCTCTGGCAGCCATAGAAAATACATAAACAAGGCTGGGTGCGGTGGCTCACGCCTGCAATCCCGGCACTTTGGGCAGCCTAGGTGGGAGGAACAATTGAGGTTAGGAGTTTGAGACCTGCCTGGCCAACATTGTGAAAAACCCTGTCTCTACTAAAAATACAAAAATTAGTTGGGCGTGGTGGCACGCATATGTAATTCCAGCTACTAGGGAGGTTGAGGCAGGAAAATCGCTTGAACCCTGGAGGCAGAGGTGGCAGTGAGCCAAGATTGTGCCACTGCGCTCTAGCAGCCTGGGTGACAGAGCAAGACCCTATAGAAAGAAAGAAAGAGAGAAAGAAAGAAAGGGGATAGATAAAGAAAGAAAGTAAGGAAGAAAGAAGAAGAAAGAAAGAAAGAAAGGAAGAAAGAAAGAAAGAAAGAAAGAAAGAAAGAAAGAAAGAAAGAAAGAAAGAAAGAAAGGAGGGAGGGAGGGAGGGAGGGAGGGAGGGAGGGAGGGAGGGAAGGAAGGAAGAAAGAAAGAGGGAGGGAGGGAGATAGAGAAAGAAAAAAGAAAGAAGGAAACAAAGAAAGGAAGGAAGAGGGAGGGAGGGCGATAAAGAGAGACAAAGAAAAGAAAGAGAAAGAAAGAAAAATAAATAAATAAATAAATAAATAAATAAATAAATTACATAAACAAATGGACATGGCTGTATTCCAGCAAAACTTTATCTATAACAGCAGAGAGTGGGCTGGATGTGGCCCATGGGCTGTAGTTTGCCAACCTGGTATTAAATCATAACATCAAAATTAGCAGGCACGATGGCTGCTGCGTTCTTCAGCTTCTCCATTCACTAAGGCAGACAAAACACTCTCCAGTTAGGATCAAAACACACTCATTCCCATACTTCAATAAGCGGCTTCTCAGTGCTGATGTCGGTTCCTGCTGGAGGGATCCAAAAATAAATATGTGAAACTCACTTGTGAGAGTCCACTACATAAATATTTGACATTCTGCAGTATCATTTCCTTCCTCTGTATTTCTCAGTTTATATCTTGTTGATTTTTAAACTTCATTTCCTAATTTTTTAGCATTAAAAACTAGATTCTGTTTTCAGAGTGGTGTGCCATTCCACAAATATATAACATTTTCCTCTTCTAATGAATTCCTTTCTAATTGAGAAAAAATAAATCAGAATACTGAATTGAATATTCATTATAGTCTAAACTATATAACAAATGTTCACAGAATTGGTAAGTGAATATTTTTCAGTACTATAAAGAAAAATTTTATTTCGGTGGAAAACTCTGTATCATCTGTAGCACATATTTCTGGTTTATCAGATCCTGGTCCTGTTCATTATCTTTGAACTATTGTGCATCACTTTATAAATTGAAGGAAACTGATATATATCATACAAACTCTGTCTTGTCTGATGGAGATTTAGTTGACTTTCTCTTCCTCAGGAAACACCAGTTAGGGTTCCTACCTGCAAATTAGACTGGATCCTGCTACCTTGCCCAGATTCTTGGTCAGTTGTTTAACAAACTTTCAGTTCTTTCCGTTTTCTTCAACATCTGGCTACGACCCTTCAAATGAACATTTCCAATTTTTCTCTCTCCTGCCTGACTCCTGAATCACCAAGAACTAAAACCTGACTGCCCAAAACCCTATTGAGATGCTGGACATCCTTGCACTTGACCTTTTCTTCCAGGACTTAAAGAAACCTTGCAAATCGAATCCCAAAAACTTGATATAAACCTCAAAGGACTCACTCTCACAGATGACCATGCATGGGCTGGAATTCTGTCTGAACAAGCCACTGCCTTGACCACTAAGAAATCCAAAGAAATGCCCAGGTCATATACACACACTCTTACATGAGTAGTAGCCAAAACCATGGGCAATATTATCAAGAGCATGGGCATCCTAGCTTGAGAGCATCAAGAAAGTCAATCAGCTGTGCTGCCTAACCAACTGGTACTCTCATAATTTGGGCCTCCAGAGGGAGCGCATGTGCCGTAGCCAGAAGCAACCACTATACCTTTGTTCCCCAAAACTCTGATATCTTAATCACATTAGAGATGCCAACAAAGAAATTTGCTGAATATCTTCAATTCTCCTGATTCTTAATCTGAAGATTTTCCTCTATCCATTTCTTGGAATCCAGTAGCCTGGTTGTCCTCAGGGTTCAACTCCTAGCTCTTTATAGGTTAACATAACCTTTTATTTTTATATCAGTGTTTCTGTATTTTACTTTAAGCATCCCTCTTTTGAAATGCCTGATTTCTAGGCCCCTAAAACAATTTACCTTTGCTACCTCCTCTCAAAAGATAGATCAACTGATTTTACCGGGCATTGCTGTGGGGGAGAAAAAATAAATTTCTCTTTACCCTTCACCATTCTTAACTGGGACTTCCTGTAACAAAAGGCAGATTCCTGGCCGGGTGCAGTGGCTCACACCTGTAATGCCAACATTTTGGGAGGCTGAGGAGGGCAGATCACTTGAAGTTAGGAGTTTGAGACCAGCCTGGCCAACATGGTGAAACCCCGTCTCTACCAAAAATACAAAAATTAGCCGGGGGTAGTGGCAGGCGCCTGTAATCCCAGCTACTCGGGAGGCTGAGGAAGGAGGCAGAGGTTGCAGTGAGCTGAGATTGCACCACTGCACTCCAGCCTGGGTGACAGAGTAAGACTCCGCCTCAAAAAAAAAAAAAAAAAGATTAACAAGAGAAAAAAACAGAAGTTTATTAATACATATGTTGACAAAGATTCTTTGCTTGGTCAAACTTTACTCAGGCTTTTGAACCTTCTGCTAGGCCCATCTATGCACTTCTCTGTAAAATTCAGTTTTAGCAAAAACTCTGCTAAGTCAGTTTAGCAAGAATCCCCCAGCCTTGATATCTGATCGGGTTCCTCATATTCCATCACCCCCAAGGTGATATCTGATCACCCTGGCCTGTCCTCAGCAAGAATCCTGTTAGATCAGTTGAACCAGAATCTACGTTACTCTTGATGTTCCCCTTAGTCGTTGTCCATACACAGACCCCCACACTGCTCCTTGGCCATAAATTCCCACCTGCCCAGGCTGTATTCAGAGTTGAGTCCAATCTCTCTGCCCTGCTGCAAGGCCCTGTTGCAGTGATCTCTATAAATACCATGATGGTCTTGGGTAAGGTATTCCTTGCAGTGCTTTAACAAGTATCATTAAATATTTTTTCTTTAACAATATCTTGGGCCAGGTGTGGTGGCTCATGCCAGTAATCCCAACACTTTAGGAGGCCAAGGCAAGAGGATTGTTTGAGCCCAGGAGCTCAAGACCAGCCTGGCCAATATAGAGAGAACCCATCTCTACAAAAAATTTTAAAAATTATCCAAGCGTGGTAGCACACGCCTGTAATCCTAGCTACTTGCGGAAGGATGCTTGAGCCCAGGAGGTTGAGGCTGCAGTGAGCAAAGATTGTGTCACTGCAGTGCACCCTGGGCAACAGAGTGAGACCCTGTCTCAAATATATATATATATATATAAATATATATAGTATATATATTAATATATATTATATATTTTTACATATAGTATATATACTAATATATAATATATTTTTATATATCGTATATATATTTGTATAGTATATATTTTTACATATAGTATATATATTTATATAGTATATATTTTACATATAGTATACATATTTATATAGTATATATTTTTACATATAGTATATATATTTATATAGTATATATTTTTATATATAGTATATATATTTATATAGTATATATTTTATATATAGTATATATTTATATAGTATATATTTTACATATAGTATATATTTATATAGTATATATTTTACATATAGTATATATTTATATAGTATATATTTTACATATAGTATATATTTATATAGTATATATTTTACATATAGTATATATTTATATAGTATATATTTTACATATAGTATATATTTATATAGTATATATTTTACATATAGTATATATTTATATAGTATATATTTTACATATAGTATATATTTATATAGTATATATTTTACATATAGTATATATTTATATAGTATATATTGTATATATAGTATATATTTATATAGTATATATTTGATATGTAGTATATGTTTATATAGTATATATTTTATATGTAGTATATATAATATATAGTATATATTTTATATGTAGTATATATAATATATACTATATATTTTATATATAGTATATATTTTATATACAGTATATATTAATATATACTATATATTTTATATATAGTATATATTAATACATAGTATATATTTTATATATAGTGTATATATTAATACATAGTATATATTTTATATATAGTGTATATATTAATACATAGTATATATTTTATATACAGTGTATATATAATGCATAGTATATATTTTATATATAGTGTATACATTAATACATAGTATATATTTTATATACAGTGTATACATTAATACATAGTATATATTTTAATATACAGTGTATACATTAATACATAGTATATATTTTAATATACAGTGTATACATTAATACATAGTATATATTTTAATATACAGTGTATACATTAATACATAGTATATATTTTAATATACAGTGTATACATTAATACATAGTATATATTTTAATATACAGTGTATACATTAATACATAGTATATATTTTAATATACAGTGTATACATTAATACATAGTATATATTTTAATATACAGTGTATACATTAATACATAGTATATATTTTAATAGGCAGTGTATACATTAATACATAGTATATATTTTAATATGCAGTGTATACATTAATACATAGTATATATTTTAATATGCAGTGTATACATTAATACATAGTATATATTTTAATATGCAGTGCATGCATTAATACATAGTATATATTTTAATATGCAGTGTATACATTAATACATAGTATATATTTTAATATGCAGTGTATACATTAATACATAGTATATATTTTAATATGCAGTGTATACATTAATACATAGTATATATTTTAATATGCAGTGTATACATTAATACATAGTATATATTTTAATATGCAGTGTATACATTAATACATAGTATATATTTTAATATGCAGTGTATACATTAATACATAGTATATATTTTAATATGCAGTGCATACATTAATACATAGTATATATTTTAATATGCAGTGCATACATTAATACATAGTATATATTTTAATATACAGTGCATACATTAATACATAGTATATATTTTAATATACAGTGCATACATTAATACATAGTATATATTTTAATATACAGTGCATACATTAATACATAGTATATATTTTAATATACAGTGCATACATTAATACATAGTATATATTTTAATATACAGTGCATACATTAATACATAGTATATATTTTAATATACAGTGCATACATTAATACATAGTACATATTTTAATATACAGTGCATACATTAATACTTAGTACATATTTTAATATGCAGTGCATACATTAATACATAGTACATATTTTAATATGCAGTGCATACATTAATACATAGTATATATTTTAATATGCAGTGCATACATTAATACATAGTATATATTTTAATATGCAGTGCATACATTAATACATAGTATATATTTTAATATGCAGTGTATACATTAATACATAGTATATATTTTAATATGCAGTGCATACATTAATACATAGTATATATTTTAATATGCAGTGCATACATTAATACATAGTATATATTTTAATATGCAGTGCATACATTAATACATAGTATATATTTTAATATACAGTGCATACATTAATACATAGTATATATTTTAATATACAGTGCATACATTAATACATAGTATATATTTTAATATACAGTGCATACATTAATACATAGTATATATTTTAATATACAGTGCATACATTAATACATAGTATATATTTTAATATACAGTGCATACATTAATACATAGTACATATTTTAATATACAGTGCATACATTAATACTTAGTACATATTTTAATATACAGTGCATACATTAATACTTAGTACATATTTTAATATATAGTATATATAAATATACATTATATATTTTAATATATAGTATATATAAATATACGTTATATATTTTAATATATAGTATATATAAATATACGTTATATATTTTAATATATAGTATATATAAATATACGTTATATATTTTAATATATAGTATATATAAATATACGTTATATATTTTAATATATAGTATATAAATATACGTTATATATTTTAATATATAGTATATAAATATACGTTATATATTTTAATATATAATATATATAAGTATACGTTATATATTTTAATATATAGTATATATAAGTATACGTTATATATTTTAATATATAGTATATATAAGTATACGTTATATATTTTAATATATAGTATATATAAGTATACGTTATATATTTTAATATATAGTATATATAAGTATACGTTATATATTTTAATATATAGTATATATAAGTATACGTTATATATTTTAATATATAGTATATATAAGTATACGTTATATATTTTAATATATAGTATATATAAGTATACGTTATATATTTTAATATATAGTATATATAAGTATACGTTATATATTTTAATATATAGTATATATAAGTATACGTTATATATTTTAATATATAGTATATATAAGTATACGTTATATATTTTAATATTTAGTATATATTTATATATTATATATATTAATATATAGTATATATTAATATATATTATATATATTAATATATACTATATATTTATATAGTATATATTAATATATAGTATATATTATATATAAATATATAGTATATATATTATATATACTAATATATAGTTTATATTAAAATATATATTAATATATAGTATATATATTAATATATATGTTAATATGTAGTAGATATTAAAATATATTTTAATATATAGTATATATATTAAAATATATGTATTAATATATGTATATATAAAAATATATATATTAACATATAGTATACATGAGAGAAAATTTAGAGAAATTAGTAAATATCTAGAGTAGATCTCAAAGAAAGAGTATAAACTTCAAGCTTGAATACCATTGTTTGCTGAAACTATTAAGGGTGTGGGGAAATCCCACGCCAAGACAGATTGCCAGGAAAAGCACCATAAATAAAAGCAAGGTTTGTCATGCTGATTTAAGTCATGCCTTCTCCGTTGTTTAATAGTGATTTAATCATTCTTCTCCTCCGGTTACTGAGAGGGAGAGACCCTTATGAAAGGAGATTTCCTTTATACATATAAATTTCTCTTCCAAAAGAGCAACTTTCCAGAACTACTCCTGTATTTACAGTTTTTCAAAATAACCAATATGCCAAAGGGGCATATTCTGGTCTCTGGTCATATTTTGGGGTGGTGTGTCCTGATCTGCAACAATGCCAAGAAGAGTCCTGGAAAGATTATTTCTTAGACCCTACCTCCCCTATTCAGGAGTTTTGTAATCACTGAGCTATTAAGCAACTCATGATTCATCTTGAACAAAAGGGGAGACTGAGCACATTGAATTTTATCTGAGCCCTCTCTCAGAAAGTAGAAATGATTATGAAATAAATTCCCTACCTCTTTACTTTCCAGGAAAGGGTAAGTGCAAAGGACCACCTTGCCAATAGTATTCAGAAATAAGACCCACCTCTACCCTTCCTCATGGCTCCTCATGACTCCCATAAGACTTCCTGCCCACCCTTTCCCAAGACTCCTTGGTTTTTGTGCCTCTATAAAACCTCAGGTGCTAGCCATCTTCTTTAATGAAGAATTAACTAATGAATATTCTCCCTATTGTACTAATCTGAACTAAATCATCTCCTTAATTATCCAGTGCACTTTGCCTCTGACAGTATTTTCACAAATTTTAAAATGAGCGTTTATTATTCTTACAGTAAAAGAAAGAATTTAAGTAGCACAAAAGTCCTTTTTTGTATTCCTTTTAGAAAGTGTTTTGGTTTTCTTGATCAGATGATGATTTTCCAGTGGAATAAAAGGAACAAATGGTTTTTGAGCTTCGTATCAGTTACTTTGCATACATTCTTTTTGGAGATGGCCATAGTTGCAGATGTTAGGACCTCTATTTTACTGGTGAGGACACAGGCTCAGGGACATAATGCTTTGCTGTGTTGGGCATAGGCTGTGCTGACGTTCAGCATTCTTTGCATCTCCTTCTATGCTCTCCTGGTTTTCAAAGGTTAAACATATGGAATCACATGTCCCAGACGCTTTCACCAGCAGGATTCTGGATTCATTTTAGGTTTGCCTGATGAAATGTATTTGCATAAGATTTGGAAGGTAAAGGAAAAGCACCAGTGGGTAGACCTGTATGTGTCAGTAGATGTTAATTTTTTCATCAGCTTTCGAATGTTTCTCTGTTAATCTCTCTCCCTGATGCTGCCAGCTCCCTGTCACCATCAGAGGTGGCCTCTTGAAATTCCTTTCTTGGGCAACAGAAGCAACTTCCTAAGTCTCTGAAAGTGACCAGTGTGTCTGAGAGCTAGCAGTGGCCTTTCCTGACCTTTGCTCCTCCAGCCCTCCCAACAATCACATAAGCACCTAAGCCTCTCTGTTATCACCACTTTTTGATTGAAATCCTGAGTAATTTCGGTTTTCTTTCTATAACACAGGGATGTCTGATATTACAAACCTCAGAAGCACAGAGCTAAAACCTTTGATCTAGCTCTGTTTGATTCCATAGCCCAAGTTCTTAGTCTGAAGGGTACCAAAGTATGCCACCCCAAAATAATGCCTCTTTGGCATATGGATTATTTTGAGCTAAAAGCAATTGAGAAGAAGCAGATGCAGGAAAAGCTCTCTATCTCCCCCTAACTGCCTAAAATGGAGTATAAATTTTATCCTTTTAAAAGGATTTTACATTTATAAAGGAAATTTCCATTTTTACAGATATTTCATAAGAGGAAGAGAACTACTCCAGAGTTTTATCACCCAAGAGACGTACCTGCATAACCAGAGAACCCTTATTTACTAGATACTTCCTCTCCTCCCCTTCTTATAACTTGCCTTCCCAACCCAGAAGCTCCGAACCCCTTTTCCTTTGTTTAGCCTAAGATGGTGTATAAGCCTCAATCATCCGGCCACCTCCTTGACTCTCATTTCTTTGTAAGACTCCCATATGTATGTAATTAAAACTATTGTTTTCTCTTGTTAATCTCTTTTACCAGTTTGATTCACAGGCTTTAGCCACTGAACCTAGGAGAGTACAGGGAAAAGGATATTTCCTCCCCTACATCTACTACCACTCTGGTTCATCAGCAGTACCTGCATTCCATCCTGGAATGGCCTCCTTCATGGAGGCTCCTTGGTGCCAACGGCCAACTCAGTGGAATCTGGAGAGCAAGAAGGGAGACAAGAGGAAGAATGAGGAGAGTGAGTCTTCTAAGGCAACTTCCTAGAACGGAAAAACATGCTATAGCTGTTGGACGCATGAGGGAAATGTCAAAAAAAAAAACCCCACACATCAAGTAAATATTTATTCTGTATAAGGTAAACTTTTAAAAGTTTCATCAAGAGGATACCACAATGGAGCCAGAATCTAGTTTGTATAACCTGAGTCCTACTCAAACCCTCTCCCACCTGCTGTGCCTAGGGTGCAAGAGAGGGCTATAGGCTAAACTTGAAAGTGGTCAAAGTCTGCCCTTTGGCTCCAGCTCACCACTTCTGATGTCAGCCCCTTTTTACCCTGCCAGGTTCCCACCCCACCCACTGTAGATATCAATCTCATTAATCCTTGTTAACTGATCATAAATTAAAGTGTGACAGTCTCCCAGGATATTTGAACTTCAATAAGGAATACCCAGGCAAAGTCTTCTCGGGCTCTGCCCCCCAAACCCATGAAGGAGGATTTGGCAAGCCACTTTAGATACACCTCTAAACCCTGATTTTGCCCACACCCACAAAGCATAACATAGACACTATTGCTGTAAGATGGAAATCTACCCTTTCCTTGGAAATCTTCAGAGAAAGCCCTTCTGCCACCAGGTTCTAGTTTCGAACAATTCAAACTTGGGGGTTACTACCAAATTTTTACTAAACCGAGGCACAGAAGAATTTCCTAAATAAAAAACTATAAGCCTCTCTGTCCCTAGAAATGTGTGAAGGGATTTAAGGGAACAGGAGAATTTTGACTCAGCCGTATCTCAACTTCTCCACAGATCATGTAGGTTTCCTTGGATTAGTATCAGACTGGAAGCAGGAATATCCTGCATACATGTGACAACACACACACACCTACAAACACACACATACACACACACACACAGACACGTCTTCCCTTCTTTTCCACCTCCAGTCTTTCTCAATTGTGTTATCTAAAATTAGATCAACTCCACTCTTCCCACACACATGTATTATGCTCAAATACCTTAAGGTTAAATTCCTAGCTGTTAACAGCATTAGGGGTACAGTTAAAGACAGCTCCTAAGGTGAGCCTCACCAAACTCTCTCCCCTGATGGGTGAAATCTTGGGGAGTTTGGATCATTTCCACTTCAAAAGGGTTTTAAGAGTTGCTTGCTGGTCTCCTCTGACAAAAGCCTTTTGAGCCTTTAACAGAGTATTTTATTTCTTAAAAGATCAAAGTCACACAACTCCATGAATAAGTGAATTCAAGATTTCAAGATTAAGGCATTCAAGTTCAGTCTAAAAATCTAACCTCTGGCCCAAGTTGGGCTGCCAATTTAACAAGTATTTTTTAACTTATATTTAATTTAAAAAAAAAGACTATGCCTGCCTGCAAGTCTCCATGCCTCCTCCTTCTCCTTTACTTGTGTTGTCTTTCATTTACAACATCCCACAACTACATTTTGTGATTTCCTTTGTTTGTACAATCTTTATTTTTATCTTTATTAACAATCACAATAATTTAAATTATCCCAGTTCTAGCACATACATGACATAATTTAACACCCTATGAAGTTTCTATTGTGATGCTTAACATTCAAGTAAAAAATTGAGGCTCAGTGACGTCAATGATTTCATTCAAGAAGTGGCAAAATAAGATAGGCACTCTGCTCATCTGATTCCAAAATCAGTACTTATTCATGGAATTTTTTTCAACAGATATTAAGAAATGACTTTATGCTAGGTACTGTACTAAACACTAGGAATAGTACAGTGACGGACAGGTAGCTTATGAAACCACCTTTGCAAAATTATGGCAGTAAGAGAAATATGACATAGTTGACTCCATCTTGCTTCTAACCTCCAAGCTGTCTTTGTTCATTCCTGAAAATAGGCCAAGCTAACTTTGGGAGGGATTTAGTTTATAGGTTAACCTTAAAGCAAAGATGATAATAGCCCTTCTTAAAACTATCCCCTTCTTGTTTGGAGACTGAAACTGCCTTTGTGAAGCTAATAAAAGGCCACAAGTTTAGGATTATGGGAGGGGCCTGAACTCTGCTAAGATGTAGGGGTAGTCAAATGATAACCAGCCATTGTTCCAGAGGTCACAAGATTTATGACTTCCCCAATTGCTCCTATAGGTAAAATCACTATTGTAGAACCTAAGATTGGTCTCTTGAGATGTCTTTTAGACTTTTGCATTCTGGCAACTGAATGACTCTACTCAGACCTATGACTTGTGACTCACCTGGTCCTCTGGACCCTGCCCAGAGGCTGACCCAGTGAACAAGGACCATTTTCCACACCCCTGTGATTTCATCCCCAACCAATCAGCAGCACCCATTCCCTAGCCCCCTGCCCACCAAATGATTCACAAAAATTCTAGCCTCTGAGTTCCTAGGAAGACTGATCTGAGTAATGAACTCCTGTCTTCCACATGGCTAGCCCTAGATTAAACTCTTTCTTTATTGCAATATTGCCGTCTCAGTGAATTGGCTCTATATGTGCAGAGGGCAAGAAGATCCTGTTGGGTGATTATACATTATACCCCAACTGCCTATATTCACTCTATTTGCCCCCAATTATTTCATATTTCCATTATTTTGGGGCATTATAAATGTTCAATATATACTTATTGAATTGAATTGAATTGAAAATGCCCTATTATGTACATGAAAGATGGTTTGAATGGCAAGTGTCAGATTCTCAACTGGATAGGTTTCTGCAGGGTACATCTGTTGAGGGATGAGTTTCTAGCTTAAATTATATTGATCAAGTAGATAGTGACAGACTCTCCTTGACCAAACTTTAGTCAGGCTCCCCTGAATTCTTTTCCCAAATAGGCCTCAACTTTTGGACTTCCATGTCCATCTTTGCATCACTCAACTTTAGCAAGAATCCTGCTACATCAGTTTGGCCAGAAACTGCCCCCCCAACTCAATATCTGATCACCCTCAATATCTGATCGGGTTCCTTGTCCTTCACCATCCCCCAGGTGATTTGTGATCCCCCTGGCCTGTCTTCAGTAAGAATCTTGTTAGGCCAGTTTAGCCAGAAATCCCCCTTACCCCTGATGTTTCCTCTTAGTAATTTCCCATCCACTGATCCCCATGGACCCTGCTCCCTGGCAATAAATTCCTACTTTTTTTGTTGTATTCAAAATGGAGTCCAGTCCTATACTGAAGTCTCTTTTCCCCTATGGCAATAGTCCTAGATAAAATCTGTTTTACCACTTTTACCACTGTCAGGCTCTGGTTTGTCTTTAACAATAGCAGAAAGGAGCCTCAAATTCAGTTACCAGAAGCTCAACCAAGACTCAGTATGATGGCATCTGCTTTCTTCCTTTTTTGTTATCAGTCTGTTCAAACAGCAATCAAAGGGGCCTTGTAATTACACAAACTGTAGGGGAGGAAAACTTGTTTCCTTCCACATTTCTAGGTTCTTTGGCTAGTCTACAAATCACATTGGCATAAGACAAATTAACAGGATAAAAAAATTTTAATTATGTAAATAAACACAGAAGTTCCACAAAAATATGAGACTCAAGGAAGCAGCCGGATGATTGAGGCTTATCTATCCTGCTGAACTATAGAAAAGAATAGGGGCATGGGACTTTTGTGGGGTGGTGGAGACAGATTATGGAACGGTGAAGAGAGAAAACGTATGGTGAATAAAGGTTGCCTTGTTTTACAGATAAAAGTCTCTCAGGTGATAAAAGTTGTCTTGAAGTAGCTCTCTTCCTGGTACAGATACCTCTACTAATAAGATTTCCTTTATAAATGCAAATTTCCTTTACAAAAGGGGAATTTTATATTTTATTTTAGGCAGTTGAGGGGGAGGTGAAGAGCTTTTTTCCTGCATTGGCTGGTTCTCAATTTCTTTTAGCTCAAAATAATCAATATGCCAAAATGGCATATTTTGGGGTGACATGTTCTGAACCCCTTCAAAATAAAGTTTCAAACCTGCTTAACATCCTGCTTAAAATAACCTCAATAGCTTCCCATTGTTATTAAAATAAAATCTAAGCACCTTCCCTTGGCCTAACAGTGGTTCTTAAAACGTGGTCCCTGGACCCGGCAGCAGCAGCAGCATCTGTAAACTTGTTAAAAACGTAAATTCTCAGACTCACCCAGACCTCCAGAATCAGAAACTCTAGGGGTGGGACCCAAGAACCGGTGACTTAATCCCTCCAGGTGATTCTGATGTTCGCTGGAGTTTGGGAATCATTGGCCTCTACTACCCCATCCAGCCTGACCCTTGCAGGCATTTCTGACCTCCTCCAGTTCAACTTCCTCCATGGTCCACTCCACTTCAGCTACTCTGGCCTTCTTTCTTCCAATTAAATATCCAAGTGGATGCCTAACCCAGGAATTTTTCACTTGCTATTCCCTCTGCCTGGAATACATTTTCTAAGATCTTGGTATGCCCCAGGCCTTTTCATATTACAGGTCTCTATTAAGATGTCATTTCCAGGCTGGGCACAGTGGCTCATGCCTGTAATCCCAGCACTTCAGGAGGCCGAGGCGGGCAGATCACCTGAGGTCAGGAGTTCAAGACCAGCCTGACCAACACGGAGGAACCCCGTCTCTACTAAAAATACAAAAATTAGCCGGATGTGGTGGCAGGTGCCTGTAGTCCCAGCTACTTGGGAGGCTGAGGCAGGAGAATCACTTGAACCCGGGAGGCAGAGGTTGTGGTGAGCTGTGATTGCACCACTGCACTCCAGCCTGGGCAACAAGAGTGAAACTCTGTCACAAAAAAAAAAAAAAAGAAAGAAAAAAGATGTCATTTCCTCGGAGGAGCCTTTCCTAACTATTTATATCCAAAGCCACTTTCTTCCATCCACTGTTGTATTACTTCCTGTTATTTTCTTCATAACAGTTATCACCACCGTAGGGGAGAAAAAACTTTTCCTCTACCCTCTTATGTTTATTAGCTGGGGGCCTGTAAATTAAACCAATACAAGACAGAGTAACAAGAAAAAAACAGCATACATATTTAATTGATGTGTTTAATTAATTGTACATGCATAAGGGCAGGGGCCACACAGAAAAGAAGTGAAAACCTCAGAGGTGGTTAGACTCAGGGGCTTCTATATGATTTTAACAAAAGGGTGATTTGGGGGAGTTTGAGGTGGAAGGATTGCTTGAGGCCAGGAGTTTGAGGCCAGCCTGGACAATGCAGAGACCCCTCCATCTCTACAAAAACTAAAAAAAAAAACTAGGCAGGTATGGTGGTGCATGCCTGTAGTACCAGCTGACGTGGGAAGATCACTTGAGCTCATGGGGTTGGGGCTGCAGTGAGCTACGATCATACCACTGCACTCTAGCCTGATCAACAGAATGAGACCCTGTCTCTAGAAAAACAGTAACAATAATATGGCTGGGCGTGGTGGCTCACACCTGTAATCCCAGCACTTTGGGAGGCTGAGGCAGATCACCTGAGGTCAGGAGTTCAAGACCAGCCTGGCCAACGTGGTGAAACCCTGTCTCTACTAAAAATACACAAAATTAGCCAGGCATGGTAGTGCACACCTGTAATCCCAGCTACTTGGGAGGCTGAAGCAGGAGAATCGCTTGAACCCTGGAGGCAAAGGTTGCAGTGAGCCGAGGTCATGCCACTGCACTCCAGCCTGGGCATCAGAGTGAGACTCTGTCACAAAATAAATAAATTAATTAGTTAAAAATAATAAAAAAATAAAAAATAAAAAGTATGATAAATTATGGAGGTGTGACTAGACCAAGGAGAAGGGATTTGGGCTTCTAGGAGTAGTTAAATTATGGGAGGGTAAATATATGGAGGAAACTAATAGTAGATAAAAGATGCTTAGTAAGCTTTGGTGTGCAGACTCAAGTTGGTGCTGTCTTTAGTGATAAGAGTAGTTCTTTTCTTGGTACAAGAGAGGGACACACCATTATAAATGGAAATTTTTGTCCTGCTTCTAGATAGAAAGAGGACGGGCAGAGAGTTTCTTTTGTGTCTGCTGTTTCTTAATTGACTTCAGCTCAAAATCATCTTTAAGCCGAGGTAGCATATTTGGGAGTGACATATTCTGATCTCCTTTACTACCTTGAATTATCTTTTTTATTTTTGAGACAGAGTCTCCCTCTGTCTTGCCCAGGATGGAGTGCAGTGGCACAATCTTGGCTCATTGCAACCTCCACCTCCAGGGTTCAAGCGATTCTCCTGCCTCAGCCTCCCGAGTAGTTGAGATTACAGGCACATGCCACCACGCCTGGCTAATTTTTTTTTTTAGTAGAGACATGGTTTCACCATGTTGGCCAGGCTGGTCTCAAACTCCTGACCTCAGATGATCCACCCGCCTAGGCCTCCCAAAGTGCTGGGATTACAGGCATGAGCTACCGCACCCGGCTGAATTATCTTATTTAATTTTCACTTCTTAAATTTCTGCATCCCCCCAACCAACTAGAATGTAACCATGGTGGCTGGGACCTTATCTGGATACCTGGCTCAATAATTATTTGTTGATGAACTATCAAGTGTGTGGTATTTAAGCAAACATGTGATTTTGGCCATGATTATTTGAAGACACTATATAGGTACTTCTTCTGTTTCTACATATCCATGATTTATTACTCTGAGTCTTAAGAATATTTTACGACAGCTATATCCACTGAAGTTTTGGTGCATTTATAACAAGTACTTTAGAAAAGTACAAATAAGTTTGAAAGGACCTGGTCTTGTACCCCTTCCCTTTCCAAGGTGTACCAGGATACTAGCCTGATAAGGGAGCATTTTCATGAGGTTCATCAACTTCTCCCTGCCCAGGTGTTCCCCCAGGTATGTCTCACATCAAGTAATGAACAAAAGAATATTGCTGGCCGGGCCTGGTGGCTCATACCTGTAATCCCAGCACTTTGGGAGGCTGAGGTGGGCAGATCACAAGGTCAAGAGATCGAGACCATCCTGGCCAACGTGGTGAAATCCCGTCTCTACTAAAAATACAAAAATTAGTTTGGCGTGGTGGCGTGCGCCTGTAATCCCAGCTACCTCGGGAGGCTGAGGCAGGGGAATTGCTTGAACCCGGGAGGCAGAGGTTGCAGTGAGCCGAGATCGCACCACTGCACTCCAGCCTGGGCGACAGAGTGAGACTCCGTCTCAAAAAAAAAAAAAAAAAAAAAAAGAATATTGCTGTAAATTGATTAAAAGGGCTCTTCCTTTAAACTTAAAAATGCAAAAATATGTGAAAACAATTGTAAAACAAATGATATTGAAGAAGTCACTTTGAAAGAAAAATTGATATGTACCTACCATGAAATATTTTTTGCAAGAAATATTTTGAGTTAATAAAACTCATTTTTCCCCTTTGAATGTATCTTTATCAAGTAGGAGATAGCTTCCTTTTCAAGCCTATCCTAGAAGTTACAAAAACAAACAAACAAAAATTTCTAAATCAAGACCCATATTAAACAACCAGCAAGGTCCCTCTCATTCCAACCCTCTTCCAAAATCATCATCGTCATCGTCGACATTGTCGTTGTTACTCAGTAGTCTGCTCTTATAATTCTATTCTCATTTATATATCGAGTTTCAGATATTTGATCTGCTTTTTCTCAACAGGAAGTTATTGGTCTTCACCATTTGTGTGAAATGGGGATAATAATTGCTTTTGATTCATCCATGCATGTGTTGTTTGAAAGAGTGATAGCACTATATAGGCCAGGTGCAGTGGCTCACACCTGTAATCCCAGCACTTTGGGAGGCCAAGGCAGGTGGATCACCTGAGGTCAGGAGTTCGAGACCAGCCTGAACAACATGGTGAAACCCCGTCTCTACTAAAAATACAAAAATTAGCCAGACGTGGTGGTGGCCGCCTGTAATCCCAGCTACTCAGGAGGCTGAGGCAGGAGAATCTCTAGAATCCAGGAGGCAGAGGTCACAGTGAGCTGAGATCGCGCCATTGCACTCCAGCCTGGGGGACAGGGCGAGACTCCATCTCAAAAAAAAAAAAGAAAGAGTGACAGCACTATATAAAGAAAAGGTATTATCATTATGTTATTTCAAAGATATCTGTGTGGGAGAAGGAGCAGATGCTTCTATTTCCTCTAAAGATTCCCTATAAGCCATTCCCTATCATCTATATCCCCCAGAATGCATTGATTTTACATAGAATCAAGTAAGATTGATTACTCCTGAAGATACCCAACTTTAGGTAAAGGAGAGTAGCTGGGTAGTACAAAATCTGAATCAGAACTCATCTTAAGGAGGAATCTAAAGGAAATGAACCTCCAAAAACAAACTCCAAGTGCCGCCATGAGTCCCCTATCACTCGTCTGCTCGTACATCAGAGCAGGCTTCATAAAGTCAGCTATATCAATACCTAAAAAGTAAAGGAAGCCATTACCATGTCTCACTACATTAGAAATCCTCTTTTGAGATACATGCACACAAAGGCCACACTACTCCCCTTGCACAGATTAGAAACTTCTAGAAACATTGCAATTCTTTTTTGTCACTAGTCTGTTGCTCAAGCTGCTGCTTCTGTACAGCAAATAGAACTTTGGATCCTGCCCAAGGCCTCACACCTTCCAAAGCATCTGTCTAACCTGCAAAAAGAGAACAGCTATTCCAAGAGAGCACCTTGGATTGTGAAACAACATGATGCAATGTCTCATGTGGTTTGCTTCTGCATGGCAAGGATTTGCATCTGTGCCTGTGAGGCCCACGGTATTGCAGGCTCCTTATTCATCATAGCACACCATGTAAGAATTGGCACAGAAGGCCATAAATGTAATTGTAATTCAGAGGACAGTTGTGAAGTCATAATCATATATAATAACACCTTGTAATAATGTCACTCCTGCCCCCTTAGGAGCCTCTGGTGCTTCACAGACATCTCTTTGTGCTCAGCTCCTGCTCTGCTAACTAGCACTAAGTTTTTCTCACCCTACCTCAGCAGAGGGAGTGAAAGAAATTTTGTCCTCACTCTTCCTGAGCCGACCCTTCAGAGTGGAGGCCCTTGCATTCGTTTTCTATTGCTAAGTAAGAAGTTACCACAAATGTAGCAGCTTAAAACAACACTAATTTATTCGCTCACAGTGCGTATAGGTCACAAGTCAGCCACAGCGTGGCCGGTTGTCGGCTCAGGGTATCACATGGTTGAAATCAAGGTGTTGGCCTGGCTGGGTTCTTGTCTGGAGACTCTGGGGAAGGAATTGACTTCCAAGTTAATCCTAACTGTTGGCAGAATTCAGGTCCTCGCAGCTGTTGGACTGAAGTCTATTTCCTCCCTGGTTCTCAGCTGGGGGCCATGCTCTGCTCTTAGAAATGTTCTCGCATTCTTTCTCACATTCTCCCCTTCATCTTCAAGCCAGCTACAGTGCATTGAATCCTTCTTGGGCTTGAAATCTCTGACCTACTCTTATGGCAGCAGCCAGAGGACACTATGCTTTTCAAATAAGCTCACCTGATTAGGTGAGGCCCACCCAAGATAATCTCCCTTTTGCTGTATAACATAATGTCAGCACAGGAGCACTATCATATTCACACTAAAAGGGAAGAGGATTATACAAGGACAAGGTTTATTGGAATCATCTTAGAATTCTGCCTACCACAGCCTGAAGGGATAAAGGTGATAGCAATAGTGAATATGGGCAAATAGAACGTATAAGAAGCTTTGAGGGTCACTTCAAAGGTATAAAACCCTTCAGATCCTCATTTCCCCAAGCCTGTGTACCGCCATTTTTAAAGGATGATATTGAACTCAGTGTATCATTCCAGGCAGCAATACTATCTCTAAAAAGTGTGCTTCCCATGGGAGCTTCCCCAGGTCCCCAAAATTCAGGAGACCTGCCCATGTTTACTTTGTCATACAGTTTATCACAGGGGACTCTGACAGGCTTTGGTGTGTTCTCCACAAGATTCCAACTTGAGAGTAGGACTGTGTCTTCTTCATTGCTGTATCCCCATGGTGCCTGTAGACAGCAGGTTCTAAATACATGTCTGTTAAATGGATGGTGTACCAAAATGATAGAACTGTTTTGTGAATCCTCCATGACATCTTCGGGTTTGATCATTGTATTAGTCTGTTCTTGCACTGCTATAAATACCTGAGACTGGGTAATTTATAAAGAAAAGAGGTTTAATTGGCTCATGGGTCTATGGGCTGTACAGGCTTCTGCTTCTGGGGAGGCCTCAGGAAACCTACAATCATGGCAGAAGGCAAAGAGGAAGCAGGCACATCTTCACATGGCTGGAGCAGGAGAAAGAGAGAAGGGGGAGGTGCTACACACTTTTAAGCAACCAGATCTTGTGAGAACTCACTCACTATCAGGAAAACAGCAAGAGGGCAATATGCCCCCATGATCCAATCACCTCCCACCAGGTCCCTCCTCCAACATTGGGAATTACAATTCCACATGAGATTTGGGTGGGGACACAAATCCAAACCATATCAATCATTTTTGCTGGCTCATTAACCATTGCTTTTACTAGCATGCATAGTATTTATAAAACCCCATTTAGATGGATGAGCATTTATCAAGTACCTATTCTATGCAAAATTCATGGGAGAAACAAAAAATAATGAAGATAAAATCCTTGTCAAGGAAAGACTGGCATATAAACAATTAGAACAATGACACAAATCTGACCTTGCCGCTCCCCTGGTTAAAACTCTCAGATATCCCTCAGTTGCACTTGGGTTAAAATCTAAAATCCTGGCTGGGTGTGGTGGCTCACACCTGTAATCCCAGCACTTTAGAAAGCTGAGGTAGGCAGATCCCTTGAGCCCAGGAGTTCCAGGCCAGCCTAGGCAACATGACAAAACTCCATCTCTACCAAAAAAAAAAAAAAAAAAAAATTAGATGGCCTTGGTGGCATGTGCCTGTAGTCCCAGCTACTCAGGAGGCTGAGGTGGGAGGATCACTAGGCCTGGGAGGTGGAGATTGCAGTAAACCAAGATCGCACCACTGCACTCCAGCCTGGGAGACAGATCAAGACACTGTCTCAAAAAAAAAACCTAAAATCCTTACTGAGATCTTCAAGACCTTACATGACCTGGCCTGTTCTTCCCCTCCAGTCCACACTTCCTTATAGGCCAGCCATGCTAGACACATGTCTTTTCAGATACAAGGCCTTCAAACCAGTGGTGTGCTGGTAAATGTTTAACAATGGGTTCTCCAGAAGAAAAATAAACAAACATGATTTGTGGCATTTGTCAATTTCCACAATGCAAATACTCACACTGTGATCAATTTCAAGTTACCAATGTCTACCAGATAACAAAATTGCTGAAAATTTAACAGTTGGCTCTTGATAGCAGGTTTGAGTCAGCTCCAACACACTACTGCTTCAAACATGTTATTTCTTCTGTTCGTTCCCTGTACGAGGTTGAATAGTGTTCCCCTAAATCACGTCCACTCAGAACCCCAGAATGTGACCTCATTTGGTGACTGCATGCCATGTATCTGAAAAAAATAAAATTTATTTCTTAAAAAGAATGTGACCTCATTTGGAAATAGCATCTTTGCAGACGTAACTAATTAAGGATATCGAGATGAAATCATCTTAGATTTAAGGTGGGCCCTAAACCTAATAATTGATGTCCTTTTAAGAAGAGGAGAGGACACAGAGATGCACACACAGATAAGTAGGCCATGTGGAGACAGAGATTAAAATTATGCTGTCACAAATCAAGAAATGCCTGGAGCTACCAGGAGCTGGAAGAGGCCAGAAAGAATTCTTCTGTAGAGTCACAGAGAGCATGGCCTTGCTGCACCGTGATTTCTGACTTGTAGCTGCCAGAACTGTGAAAGAATAAATTTCTTGTGTTTTAAGCCACTCAGTTTATGGTATTTTGTTACAGCAGCCTTGGGAAACTAATACATCCTCCAAATTTGATCTTAGAAAATCCCTTTTCATCCATCAAGCTTCAAGTTAAACATCATTTCCTCAGAGAAGCCATTCCTAACTAAATCAGATCTGCCCCCCCCCCCCCCCCCCATCAAAAGTTACATTTCTGGGCCAGGCGTGGTGGCTCACACCTGTAATCCCAGCACTTTGGGAGGCCAAGGTGGGCTGATCACCTGAGGTCTGGAGTTCAAGACCAGCCTGACTAACATGGAGAAACCCTGTCTCTACTAAAAATACAAAATTAGCCAGGCATGGTGGTGCGTGCATGTAATCCCAGCTACTCGGGAGGCTGAAGCAGGAGAATCGCTTGAACCCAGGAGGCGGAGGTTGTGGTGAGCTGAGATTGCACCATTGCACTCCAGCCTGGGCAATGAGAGCGAAACTCTGTCTCAAAAAAAAAAAAGTTACATTTCTTTTTAGCCTGTGTTATACTTCATAACAAAATATGGAAAGATCGGTACATAGATAGATGGAATTTTTTCCATGCCTTTTTTTTTTTTTTATGTGTCATGTTTTACCCCACTTGACACGAGGGCAGGGAAGGGACCTGGATCTTCTTCAATGCATATTCCCAATTCTTATGGCAGAGTTCCTGTACTTAGTATTCTTTCTTTGTTCTCACTCTCTCCTGGGTCTCCTACATCACCGTCTGCTCCTCTCAGTATCCTTTGCTGTTTCCCTTTCATCTCCCCAGCCATTAAACGTTAGAAGGTCCCACAGCTCAGTCTTCAGACCTCTTTTCTTCTCTATCCACATTTACTTCCCAGGTAATTTCATCTTGTTTCATGGCTTTAACTGCCATCTGTATGCTGACAAATCCCACATTTATATCTCCCCTAAACTATAGACTTGTCTATCCAAGATGCCTACTTGTAATCTCTGCCTCTGTGTCTGTTGGAGTGTTTTATTTCTTAGTCTCGATGCAAATTACAGGTGCAGTTGTTTTGTGGAAATTCGACAAGCAGTTTTCTGCTAGAATGTGATATTTCAATTAAAAATTATTTTTAAAGTAAAAAAGTTATTAACAAGTCCCAAAGCAAGACTCCTAATCTTGCCCTCCTTGCCTGTTTCTTGCACCACCTACCCCATGTTGGTATCTGGAAGCTCCATTTTTCCACCTACTCAAGGCAGAAACATTGGAGGCATCCTTGACTTCTGACACCCATGTCCAATCCATCAATTCTGCAATTATTTTCTTACTTCAAAATATATCTAGAATATAACCACTTCTTACCACTTCCCAGTGCAAACCATCATTCTCTTCTCCCTCCACCAGTCAACGGTCTATTCTCAGCACTGCAGCTCCATCACTCCTCGGCTGAACACCTCCCAGTGACTTCACTTCCCACTCAGAGTAAAAATCCAAGTGCTTTTCAGAGCCTGATCCTATCCCCTTATGCTTTTCCCCTCACTCACTCCACATCACTGTCCTCCTTGCTACTCCTCAAGTGAGCCAAGCACGGTCTTTTGTATTGTTACTCCCTTTGCTTAGAATTCTCTTCCCCAAAATATCTGCCTAGCTCACACCCTCCCTTCCTTAAGGTTTCTGCTCAAATGTCACTTTCCCAGTGAGGCATCCTCCAACCACTCAATACAAAATAGTAACCCACTTCTCCCTGGCACTCGTTAACTCCCTTCTCTTGCTTTTTCTTCCTCCCAATACTTATTCATTTATTGCCATGTCCACCCACTAGAGTAATAACCTCCATGAGGCTGGAGACTTTATCTGTTTTGTTCACTGTTCTATCTATCCCTAGGCTTAGACCAGTGCCTGGTACATAGTAGGTGCTCAACAAATAAATGAACTCAAAGGGTAGAATTAACTAAGTGTTAGAATAGATGCCTGATGAAACACTCTTGAGAATATTGAAGAGGAAGGAATTTATTCTAGAACCTGTGAAGGGGTTAGAAATCAATAATACCTCACAAAGAAACTGATACTGAAACACAGTTATGGAAAATGAATAGGACTTTTATTCTTTGAGAAAGGATAAAGGACAGTCTGCAATCCCCATACAAGCAAAAATATTATTATTTAAAAATAAAATCCAAAAATAAATGAAAAGAAAAAAGGAATCGCCTCATATTATAAACCAGGACCTTTCCCCATCAACTGTGGGACTAGTTAAAAATATAGGGTAAAACTTTTGCTGGATTAAACAATCTCAAGTAATATGTCCTTCTTAACAGAATCTGTTTAAGAGTAAGGAATTCACTAACTTAACTGTTTGTTAAAATAAAAACATTAAAATTTCACCAGCAATGCCTCTTGAAATTCAGTTGATAAGCCCGCCTCAATCTGGTTTCAGTTTATTCTAAGCCTGTGCTTATAGGTATAGGAAAGCAAGTTGTTTGACTACTGGCTTGAATGGTAGTTTCTTATAATAAAACTAGGTTTACACAATGAAATTTCAAGAACATTTTTAAACAAGTCTATTCCACTAAGATAAGATTTCTAAACCTAACACTGTAAAAGCACACAAAAGTGACTTATTTAATTTTGTATGTGCTTCATGTGACATAACATGTATCACTTAATAACAGAGTGGCAAATGGAATTTCAACACTTCTTTGTTGTACTACTTTTTGTAAGAAAAGGAGCAAAATATTGTACTGAATGAATCTAAAGTAGAATTCATTCAACAAACGTATGACATCAAAATTTGTTTGGTAAAAACAAAGGCAATCTTGCTCGAAAGACAAAGCTGTACATTCTGATATTCTAGTCTTGGTTTTGCCACTTATTGGATTGTGCAAGTCAGTGGGCCTCATTTGATCCACGCTATTTACAAAGTCAATTTCTGCTCTCACGTTGTATCTGTAGGAGGTAATGCATTTGGAATTAAATCAAGCCGTCATTACGGAAGCTTAAATGTTTTGAAATGCTAGTGCAAAAAAAATCATACACTTTCCCAAGGTAATCTGAGATTCAAGAGGAAGTTATTTGAATTGGTACAGATTCTGATTTTGACATGCCTATGGCCTTACACCATAAGTCATTGTTTCTCTGGCTATATTCTCCCTCCCACAATAAACCGTGGAATGTTCCCATCCATCATTCAAATTTTAAAATAATCAATTTATAAACCCAGTAAATAGGTTATGAATCTGAGAACCCCTATAAGATCCAAATAAATGAAATGATACCAGCCTACACTCAATGAAGGCCAAATAAAATTATGAGCTTTCTGTTTTCTCCTGGTCTAGTCTCATGTGACAGCAGAGAGAAAGGGAAAGAAACCGAACAGTTTTTCATCATGTGCCCCTACCAATTCCCTTCCTAACTGGTGTCGAATCAAGCATAGGGGGGGGTATCATTCAAGGTGACACTTACTGATTCCCTTTCCTTCTGCTTAGGGGCCAGCACATGCAGCAGCCTGAAACCTGACCTCAGACACTGGTCTCCTATTTGACCCATGAACCTAGCCGGGGACAGTTCGGTTACACACATTCATGAATCGTGCGGCTATCGCTTTCCCTGTCACAGCTGGTTAACCTCGGGGAATTACCATGGGAACAGTCTTGTCCCACCAAGCACTCATGAGATCGAGCATAGATACTCTGTACCTGCCCCAAGTGAATTTCTGGGAAAGTGTGTCTCTTTTCTCCCCCAGCCTCTGTCTCAGTGACAGAGACACTGAGTCTTTGTGTGCCCCCTATGGACCCTGAGTCTTGCACTTCTTTAATGAATTCCAAACCCAAGAAACTTATTTCCAAGCTTTCCAAGTGTTTAGATTTGAACTGGGATCTTTGAAACTTAGAGGTTTCCTCATTATATAGGGTTAGGAATTCCAAATATGTTAACCTGGGTGTATTACAGGGGTAACTCCAACACAGAGAAAAGGAGCTTCCTGGATGCTAGTGAACCCAGGATCATGCCAATGGCTTTAGCATGCTACGGTCCCCTTCTAGAAATTCTAGTGTTGCTTCTAGAGAGCTGCCAGGGCAATAGAAGACCCTGACAACCTATGGTTGCCTGACATTGCCTGGGTCTGGAAATACTCGGCAAACTTGAAGTCTTTTGTTGTTTGAGTTAAGAATATGCTTGGAAAAGTGCATCATTCAGCTCTCAAACTAAGTGATATAGGCTCTAAATAGCTCCCATGACAGTCTGTCTCAGAAAAGAATGCATTTCACAGAAATATTCAGGGACTCCATTTTTTAAAGAGTTCTTGTAAGCCAGTAAGAACTGAGCATATAAGATATTAGAAAAAAAAAAAAGGCATGGAAAAAGCTCCTTCAAAAGGCATTCCTGAGAAACTTAATGTAATGCCCTTAAAAAATTACTGCCATCCACTGCAACCAAGGATTTGCTGGAGAAGAGAAGGTCAGGCTTTGGGGGAACTTCAATTCATTTTAGAAACAAAACACAAACATCAATATCAGTGGCATAGATATTTACTTAAGCTCATTGGCATTAATTGGTATACCTTTACTGAGATTTAAATGCCCACAACAAATACTCAATGGCAGCTTTCTCAGCAAGTGGGACCAAGTAGATCTTTGGGAAACCAGCTACTGCTGTCACACTCAAGGCAATTCTGAAAGACTCTGTCAAAAACAGAGCACATTGGGCCGGGCCCTGTGGCTCACACCAGTAATCCCAGCACTGTGGGAGGCCAAGACGGGTGGATCACTTGAGGTCAGGAGTTTGAGACCATCCTGGCCAACATGGTGAAACCCCATCTCTACTAAAAATACAAAAATTAGCTGGGCTTGGTGTGCGCACCTGTAATCCCAGCTACTTGGGAGGCTGAGGCAGGAGAATCATTTGAACCCGGGAGGTGGAGGTTGCAGTTAGCAGAGATCGCACCACTACACTCCAGCCTGTCTCAAAAAAAAAAAAAAAAGAGTACATTGGTCAGGCCATATCTGAATTCACAGACTTTCACTGCTACCTGGATCAACAAGGTTTTTTAGAAATCAGAAACACAAATCCAGGTCAGGAGGAGAGTTCTATGCCTATAAAGACAACTGTTTTTCCAACAACTGTAGGTCACCAGGGATGATGGACGATGAAGGGCTATGAACTTCACTGGAATTTCACAGAGAAGACAGCAATCAAAATAATTTTCTTCTCCCACAACACAGACTTTGAGAACCCTATCTTGCTACTGCCTCTTGGCTGGGTGGTGGCTCATGCCTGTAATCTCAGCACTTTGGGAGGCCGAGATGGGTGGATCACGAGGTCAGGAGATCGAGACCATCTTGGCCAACATGGTGAAACCACATCTCTACTTAAAAAATACAAAAATTAGCTGGGCATAGTGGCGTGCGCCTGTAGTCCCAGCTACTCAGGAGGCTGAGGCAAGAGAATCGCTTGAACCCGGGAGGCAGGGGTTGCAGTGAGCCAAGATCGCACCATTGTACTCCAGTCTGGTGACAGAGCGAGACTCCATCAAAAAAAAAAAAAAAAAGAAAACTATCTTGCCACTGACTCTTAAAATGCTAGAGAAGTTGGGACAATAGTTCATGGGTAGGGATGAGGTTTGAGAGGACAAAAAGAAGATATGGATACAGATAGCAGGACAAACAAACAAACAAAAAAAAGCATTACTTATTCCAGAAACTATGTTCACTTCTGTCAGGTTTCTCAACTCCAAAGCTAGGCATGTGAAAATTCATTCAAAAGTAGAAAATGACCTATTCCCCACCAGATCATAAATTCCAGGAAATGCCAGGCGCTTTGATTATTATGGCCCATATGCCACAAATTCATTAAAACACAGACCTGTTTAAGTTACAGGAAGCACAGCTTTGTGGAATGAGCACCAGACTGAGTTCTGGCTTGACTGTTCTCTTTTAAGTGATGCTAGGCAATTTGCTTCATCTTTCTCTGAATTCTAACTCTCCAACTGTAAGGAGAAAGACAGCGGAGAGAAGAAGGCAGGAAAAACTTTCTCCGTTTCTCTTGCTTATCATTGAAGGATTCTGTGAGAACTGACGAATAGTATCCTTAGAACACTGAGAGGCTTCTGGAAGCCATTCACATCTTAATGCCACTAACAGCTGCTGCTGATGTGAAGGCATCTTTCAGAGCCGCACGCATGGAGCTTGGTGCATATCCCCATGGGACCCCACAGTGCCTGGGATATCCACAGAGGTTCATACTACACACTTCCTTCTTCAGCAAGTCCCACTTGTAAATGATGGTTCATTGGTATTCTCTGATGTTCCTTGTGTAGGAGGTAGAAGCTGACTGCTTATTTTTAAAATAATTTCTTAAGAGAGATTAAAAAAAATCAAAGCATTTTAACTGGGGAAAGGAAGGGAAAGGAAACATCTCATTCAGGGATAAATGAATTGATTCATTTGCTCACTCCACAAACTTTTCTGGAGCAGCTCCAATGTGCCAGAAACTCTGCTGGCCTCTGCGGATTCAAGGCCGAATGAGGCAGGGCTCTGAGCACAGGGAGCTTGTGGTCTCATGGGAGAGGAAGATGACCAAGCCTGTGATCCTAACAATGTGCTGAGGATAAGACCATGTGCTTACAAGAGCCCATTTTGGCTATATCTAAACTGTTGTGGCGTTTCCAGAAGAGCATGTCATGAGCTGGATTGGAAAGACATATAGGAATTAGACTGAGAAGAAGGAAAGGGTATTCCAGGCAGAAGGATGAGCATCTGCAAACATAGGCATGAAATAGCTTTCCTACATAGAGAAATGGTAAATGAGATGATGTATGAGGATTGCTTAAGAAAGAGTGGGCATTCAACAAATGTTGAAATGAATAGGCAGGGGGCATCAGTGAGAGGCCTAAAGAGCCAGGCAGCTGGTGGTGCCAGCCTAAGTGCCTCACCTCATCCATGAGGCCCTGATTAGGGCTGATTAGGCTGTTAGGGGAAGAGGCAGGAGGGATGGAGTGGTATACCCAGGATCGCAATCTTGCCACACCTGTGCTCACCTTCCATCCTCAAAATTCCATTTGCAGTTTCTGCTGCAGCACCACACAGGTAAACAGAAAGTGACTGTGTTGGATATGCTTTTCTCAGAATCACTGATTTGACAAGGTGCTTGTCTCTAAATTCATGACTGTAGAACTGCAGAAAATGTGTAGGACTGCTAGACAATGTGAACACTCTTAGCTAAAGAGATGCAGCCTTCCCTGGATACCGTGGTCTGAGATCTTAGAGAATGTGTTTTGGTAAGTTGGAGCAGTTACCTTCCAAAAAACACTAAGGATAACCAACGTTTACTAAGCTATCATTAGATGCCAGGCCCTATGATTGTCAGAGGATATCCTGATAGCTAAGAAATGACCTGTGAGAAACTAGCCATTAGAAACACAAAAAAAGCAAGCCCTTGCCAACTTCTGATTAGCACGTGAGATTTCTTTGTTAGTATTTTAAAGATATTCATTTCCCCCAGTTCGGCGATATGGAAGAGACATTTAGACTAAAGAATAAACGTGGAAGATCTTGTTTTAGCACAAATTTCTGGAGCTCAAGCTTGGAAAAGCAGGTGTCTGCTGCCCCCATGTGGCCACAGTCATCTTTTGCTTTCAGCAGTCACATGAAAGTGCATTTCATACACCAACCACGCAGAAGTGTAAAATTAAGACTTTTGGTGGAAAAGACTACAGTCTTGTGTAAGGGTTTTCTCCTTTTCCATGTCTCCAGGGAAATTCTATGATAAAAACTGAAAAATTTAAAAATCTCTACGGAACAGCCTAGGAGATCCCAGTGGTAAACTCTGGTTTATCCTTGTTAAATTGAAGGCCTTTGTCTTGGCATTCTGAACTCCATGAATTTCTGAAATGTACAAACTCTTAAAACAGTTCATTTCCAGGAATTCAGTAAACCAATTCTGGAAGCGATTTCAACTAAAGTCTTATCCATGCGCTATGACAATTGTGAAGAATTTCAACCAAATTTCAAATTGGTAATTTTCAGGTCTTTTTCAACTATCCTCTCTACCCTACACACACTCCTTAAAAATCTGTCAGGTAATAATCTTAGCCAAGCAAATACATTTGTTCTTCTCTACACATAGGCTAACAACTACTCAATCAAATTCTTCCCCCATATTTATTTGCCTTTTCTGGAACATTTACTTTATTCTCTTCACACCACAAATTCCTTCTACTATAAGAAATTTCTACCCAGAAATTAGTGTTTTCTGCAAGACGTTCCGAGACTCCACTCAGAAAACTTTGTCAAGCCAATGATTTCAGCATCTTCCACTTGGAGGAAAAAAAAAAAAAAGGGACACAAATAGAGAGAAAGAGAGAGAATGACCAGGAAGCCTTTATTATTTACATATTTGCACATAAACTATTCAGAAGCAAGAATCGCATGTAGTCTTTCTAATTTTGCCCTCTCTTACATTATATATATATATATTATATATATATACTTTTTAAAAATTATTATTATACTTTAAGTTTTAGGGTACATGTGCACAATGAGCAGGTTAGTTACATATGTATACATGTGCCATGCTGGTGTGCTGCACCCATTAACTCGTCATTTAGCATTAGGTATATCTCCCAATGCTATCTCCCTCCCCCCTCCCCCCACCCCACAACAGGCCCCAGTGTGTGATGTTCCCCTTCCTGTGTCCATGTGTTCTCATTGTTCAATTCCCGCCTATGAGTGAGAACATGCGGTGTTTGGTTTTTTGTCCTTGTGATAGTTTGCTGAGAATGATGGTTTCCAGCTTCATCCATGTCCCTACAAAGGACATGATCTCATCATTTTTATGGCTGCATAGTATTCCATGGTGTATATGTGCCACATTTTCTTAATCCAGTCTATCATTGTTGGACATTTGGGTTGGTTCCAAGTCTTTGCTATTGTGAATAGTGCCGCAATAAACATACGTGTGCATGTGTCTTTATAGCAGCATGATTTATACTCCTTTGGGTATATACCCAGTAATGGGATGGCTGGGTCAAATGGTATATCTAGTTCTAGATCCCTGAGGAATCGCCACACTGACTTCCACAATGGTTGAACTAGTTTACAGTCCCACCAACAGTGTAAAAGTGTTCCTATTTCTCCACATCCTTTCCAGCACCTGTTGTTTCCTGACATTTTAATGATTGCCATTCTAACTGGTGTTGAGATGGTATCTCATTGTGGTTTTGATTTGCATTTCTCTGATGGCCAGTGATGATGAGCATTTTTTCATGTGTCTTTTGGCTGCATAAATGTCTTCTTTTGAGAAGTGCCTGTTCATATCCTTCGCCCACTTTTTGATGGGGTTGTTTGTTTTTTTCTTGTAAATTTGTTTGAGTTCATTGTAGATTCTGGATATTAGCCCTTTGTCAGATGAGTAGCTTGCAAAAATTTTCTCCCATTCTGTAGGTTGCCTGTTCACTCTGATGGTGGTTTCTTTTGCTGTACAGAAGCTCTTTAGTTTAATTAGATCCCATTTGTCAATTTTGGCTTTCGTTGCCATTGCTTTTGGTGTTTTAGACATGAAGTCCTTGCCCATGCCTGTGTCCTGAATGGTATTGCCTAGGTTTTCTTCTAGGGTTTTTATAGTTTTAGGTCTAACATGTAAGTCTTTAATCCATCATGAATTAATTTTTGTATAAGGTGTAAGGAAGGGATCCAGTTTCAGCTTTCTACATATGACCAGCTAGTTTTCCCAGCACCATTTATTAAATAGGGAATCCTTTCCCCATTGCTTGTTTTTCTCAGGTTTGTCAAAGATCAGATAGTTGTAGATATGTGGCATTATTTCTGAGGGCTCTGTTCTGTTCCATTGGTCTTTATCTCTGTTTTGGTACCAGTACCATGCTGTTTTGGTTACTGTAGCCTTGTAGTATAGTTTGAAGTCAGGTAGCATGATGCCTCCAGCTTTGTTCTTTTGGCTTAGGATAGACTTGGTGATGCGGGCTCTTTTTTGGTTCCATATGAACTTTAAAGTAGTTTTTTCCAATTCTGTGAAGAAAGTCATTGGTAGCTTGATGGGGATGGCATTGAATCTATAAATTACCTTGGGCAGTATGGCCATTTTCACGATATTGATTCTTCCTACCCATGAGCATGGAATGTTCTTCCATTTGTTTGTATCCTCTTTTATTTCATTGAGCAGTGGTTTGTAGTTCTCCTTGAAGAGGTCCTTCACGGCCCTTGTAAGTTGGATTCCTAGGTATTTTATTCTCTTTGAAGCAACTGTGAATGGGAGTTCACTTATGATTTGGCTCTCTGTTTGTCTGTTATTGGTGTATAGGAATGCTTGTGATTTTTGCACATTGATTTTGTATCCTGAGACTTTGCTGAAGTTGCTTATCAGCTTAAGGAGATTTTGGGCTGAGACAATGGGGTTTTCTAGATATACAATCATGTCACCTGCAAACAGGGACAATTTGACTTCCTCTTTTCCTAATTGAATGCCCTTTATTTCCTTCTCCTGCCTAATTGCCCTGGCCAGAACTTCCAACACTATGTTGAGTAGGAGTGGTGAGAGAGGGTATCCCTGTCTTGTGCCAGTTTTCAAAGGGAATGCTTCCAGTTTTTGCCCATTCAGTATGATATTGGCTGTGGGTTTCTCATAGATAGCTCTTATTATTTTGAGATATGTCCCATCAATACCTAATTTATTGAGAGTTTTTAGCATGAAGTGTTGTTGAATTTTGTCACAGGCCTTTTCTGCATCTATTGAGATAATCATGTGGTTTTTGTCTTTGGTTCTGTTTATATGCTGGATTACGTTTATTGATTTTCGTGTGTTGAACCAGCCTTGCATCCCAGGGATGAAGCCCACTTGATCATGGTGGATAAGCTTTTTGATGTGTTGCTGGATTCGGTTTGCCAGTATTTTATTGAGGATTTTGGCATCAATGTTCATCAAGGATATTGGTCTAAAATTCTCTTTTTTGGTTGTGTCTCTGCCAGGCTTTGGTATCAGGATGATGCTGGCATCATAAAATGAGTTAGGGAGGATTCCCTCTTTTTCTATTGATTGAAATACTTTCAGAAGGAATGGTACCAGCTCCTCTTTGTACCTCTGGTAGAATTCGGCTGTGAATCCATCTGGTCCTGGACTTTTTTTGGTTGGTAAGCTATTGATTATTGCCTCAATTTCAGAGCCTGTTATTGGTCTATTCAAAGATTCAACTTCTTCCTGGTTTAGTCTTGGGAGGGCGTATGTGTCCAGGAATCTATCCATTTCTTCTAGATTTTCTAGTTTATTTGCATAGAGGTGTTTATAGTATTCTCTGATGGTAGTTTGTATTTCTGTGGGATCAGTGGTGATATCCCCTTTGTCATTTTTTATTGCGTCTATTTGATTCTTCTCTCTTTTCTTCTTTATTAGTCTTGCTAGCGGTCTATCAATTTTGTTGATCTTTTCAAAAAACCAGCTCCTGGATTCATTGATTTTTTGAAGGGTTTTTTGTGTCTCTATTTCCTTCAGTTCTGCTCTAATCTTAGTTATTTCTTGCCTTCTGCTAGCTTTTGAATGTGTTTGCTCTTGCTTCTCTAGTTCTTTTAATTGTGATGTTAGGGTGTCAATTTTAGATCTTTCCTGCTTTCTCTTGCGGGCATTTAGTGCTATAAATTTCCCTCTACATACTGCTTTGAATGTGTCCCAGAGATTCTGGTATGTTGTGTCTTTGTTCTCATTGGTTTCAAACAACATCTTTATTTCTGCCTTCATTTCGTTATGTACCCAGTAGTCATTCAGGAGCAGGTTGTTCAGTTTCCAAGTAGTTGAGTGGTTTTGAGTGAATTTCTTAATCCTGAGTTCTAATTTGATTGCACTGTGGTCTGAGAGACAGTTTGTTATAATTTCTGTTCTTTTACATTTGCTGAGGAGTGCTTTACTTCCAACTATGTGGCCAATTTTGGAATAGGTGTGGTGTGGTGCTGAAAAGAATGCATATTCTGTTGATTTTGGGTGGAGAGTTCTGTAGATGTCTGTTAGGTCCACTTGGTGCAGAGCTGAGTTGAATTCCTGGATATCCTTGTTAACTTTCTGTCTCATTGATCTGTCTAATGTTGACAGTGGGGTGTTAAAGTCTCCCATTATTATTGTGTGGGAGTCTAAGTCACTTTGTAGGTCTCTAAGGACTTGCTTTATCAATCTGGGTGCTCCTGTATTGGGTGCATATATATTTAGGATAGTTAGCTCTTCTTGTTGAATTGATCCCTTTACCATTATGTAATGGCCTTCTTTGTCTCTTTTGTTCTTTGTTGGTTTAAAGTCTGTTTTATCAGAGACTAGGATTGCAACCCCTGCCTTTTTTTGTTTTCCATTTGCTTGGTAGATCTTCCTCCATCCCTTTATTTTGAGCCTATGTGTGTCTCTGCATGTGAGATGGGTTTCCTGAATACAGCACACTGATGGGTCTTGACTCTTTATCCAATTTGCCAGTCTGTGTCTTTTAATTGGAGCATTTAGCCCATTTACATTTAAGGTTAGTATTGTTATGTGTGAATTTGATCCTGTCATTATGATGTTAGCTGGTTACTTTGCTCATTAGTTGATGCAGTTTCTTCCTAGCCTTTATGGTCTTTACAATTTGGCCTGTTTTTGCAGTGGCTGGTACCGGTTGTTCCTTTCCATGTTTAGTGCTTCCTTCAGGAGCTCTTTTAGGGCAGGCCTGGTGGTGACAAAATCTCTCAGCTTTTGCTTGTCTGTAAAGTAGTTTATTTCTCCTTCACTTATGAAGCTTAGTTTGGCCGGATATGAAATTCTGGGTTGAAAATTCTTTTCTTTAAGAATGTTGAATATTGGCCCCCATTCTCTTCTGGCTTGTAGAGTGTCTGCTGAGAGATCAGCTGTTAGTCTGATGGGCTTCCCTTTGTGGGTAACCCGACCTTTCTCTCTGGCTGCCCTTAACATTTTTTCCTTCATTTCAACTTTGGTGAATCTGACAATTATGTGTCTTGGGGTTGCTCTTCTCGAGGAGTATCTTTGTGGCATTCTCTGTATTTCCTGAATTTGAATGTTGGCCTGCCTTGCTAGATTGGGGAAGTTCTCCTGGATAATATCCTGCAGAGTGTTTTCCAACTTGGTTCCATTCTCCCCATCACTTTCAGGTACACCAATTAGATGTAGATTTGGTCTTTTCACATAGTCCCATATTTCTTGGAGGCTTTGTTTGTTTCTTTTTATTCTTTTTTCTCTAAACTTCTCTTCGTGCTTCATTTCATTCATTTCATCTTCCATCACTGATACCCTTTCTTCCAGTTGATCACATCGGTTACTGAGGCTTGTGCATTCGTCATGTAGTTCTCATGCCGTGGTTTTCAGCTCCATCAGGTCTTTAAGGGCTTCTCTGCATTTGTTATTCTAGTTGTCCATTCGTCTAATTTTTTTTCAAAGTTTTTAACTTCTTTGCCATTGGTTCAAACTTCCTCCTTTAGCTCGGAGTAGTTTGACCTTCTGAAGTCTTCCTCTCTCAACTCATCAAAGTCATTCTCCATCCAGTTTTGTTCTGTTGCTGGTAAGGAGCTGTGTTCCTTTGGAGGAGGAGAGGCACTCTGATTTTTAGAGTTTCTGGTTTTTCTGCTCTGTTTTTTCCCCCATCTTTGTGGTTTTATCTACCTTTGGTCTTTGATGATGGTGATGTACAGATGGGTTTTTGGTGTGGATGTCCTTTCTCTTTGTTAGTTTTCCTTCTAACAGTCAGGACCCTCAGCTGCAGGTCTGTTGGAGTTTACTGGAGGTCCACTCCAGACCCTGTTTGCCTGGGTATCAGCAGTGGTGGCTGCAGAACAGCGGATATTGGTGAACTGCAAATGCCGCTGCCTGATCGCTCCTCTGGAAATTTTGTCTCAGAGGGGTACCCGGCCGTGTGAGGTGTCAGTCCGCCCCTACTGGAGGTTGCCTCCCAGTTAGGCTACTCGGGGGTCAGGGACCAACTTGAGGAGGCAGTCTGCCCGTTCTCAGATCTTAAGCTGCATGCTGGGAGAACCACTACTCTCTTCAAAGCTGTCAGACTGGGACATTTAAGTCTGCAGAGGTTATTGCTGTCTTTTGTTTGTCTGTGCCCTGCCCCCAGAGGTGGAGCCTACAGAGGCAGGCAGGCCTCCTTGAGCTGTGGTGGGCTCCACCCACTTCGAGCTTCCTGGCTGCTTTGTTTACCTACTCAAGCCTGAGCAATGGCGGGCACCCCTCCCCCAGCCTCGCTGCCACCTTGCAGTTTGATCTCAGACTGTTGTGCTAGCAATAAGGAAGGCTCCATGGGCGTAGGACCCTCCGAGCCAGGTGTGGGTTATAATCTCCTGGTGTGCCGTTTGATAAGCCCATTGGAAAAGCGCAGTATTAGGGTGGGAGTGACCTGATTTTCCAGGTGCTGTCTGTTACCCCTTTCTTTGACTAGGAAAGGGAATTCCCTGACCCCTTGCGCTTCCCAGGTGAGGCGATGCCTCTCCCTGCTTCGGCTCATGCATGGTGCGCTGCACCCACTGTCCTGCACCCACTGTCCGGCACTCCCCAGTGAGATGAACCTGGTACCTCAGTTGGAAATGCAGAAATCACCTGTCTTCTGTGTCGCTCACGCTGGGAGCTGTAGACTGGAGCTGTTCCTATTCGGCCATCTTGGCTCCACCCCACTATATATATATATATATATGCACTTAATAATGACAGGAGGGTTCAGAACACCATCTTTTCCAAGAATTATGGATTTTGAGATTAGGAATGAAACATAATGAGCAAAAAAACCCATAGCATATTGAATATATGTCTTTAAATAAAATTAACTCAAAACATTACATTTATTTGCAGATGTGTCTGTCTTCTCTGTTAAATGCCAGGCACCTTGCACCTTGTGAGTAAGAATCATGCCTGCTTTGACTTTTTTAAAAAACAGATCTATTGATGAATAATTCATATGCCACAAAATTCTCCTATTTCAAGTATACAATTTAATGATTTTTAGTGAATTTATAGAGTTGAGAAATTACCAACTCAATCCAGTTTAAGAATATTTCTGGCCGGGCACGGTGGCTCATGCCTGTAATCCCAGCACTTTGGAAGGCTGAGGCCGGTGGATCACCTGAGGTCAGGAGTTCGAGACCAGCCTGACCAACATGGAGAAACCCTGTCTCCATTAAAAATACAAAATTAGCTGGGCATGCTGGTGCATGCCTGTAATCCCAGCTACTTGGAAGATTGAGGCAGGAGAATCACTTGAACCCGGGAGGTGGAGGTTGCAGTGAGCTGAGATCACACCATTGCACTCCAGCCTAGGCAACAAGAACGAAACTCCATCTCAAAAAAAAAATAATATTTTCATCACTCCAAAAAGATTGTGCATGCTGTCTGCAATCCGCACCCTCTACCCTCAACACTAGGCAACCTTTAAATTGCTTTCTGTCCCTATAGATTTCCCTATTCTGATTATGTCATATACATGGAATCATATAACATGTGGTCTTTTGCATCTGGCTTATTTCCCTTAGTGTAATGTTTTTGAGGTTCATCCATGTTACCACATGTATCTGTACTTTGTCCTTTAATTACTTATTTATTTTTTGAAACTGGGTCTTACTCCATTGCCCAGGCTGGAGTGCAGTGGTGCAATCAGGGCTCAGTGCAGCCTGGACACCCTGGGCTCAAGTGATCCTCCCACCTCAACCTCCCACATAGCCAGGACTACAGATGCACACCACCACACCCAGCTAATTTTTGTATTTTGTGTTTTTTGTAGAGATGGTATTTTGCCATGTTGCCGAGGCTAGCCTTGAACTCCTGGGCTCAAGCTATCCACCTTCTTCGGCCTCCCAAAGTGCTGGGATTACAGGTGTGAACCACTGTGCCTGGCCCACACATTTTTTAATCCATTTATCAGTTGATGGACATTTGGATTATTTCCATTCTTTGGCTATTACAAATTACATTCCCATGGACATTGGTGTACACATTTTTGCATGTTATAATATGTTTTCATTTCTCTAGATATTTAGAGAATTGCTGGATTTTATGGTAACTTTAAGAAACTGCCAAACTGATTTTTAAATTGGCTGTCCTGTTTTACATTCCCACCAGCAATGTATGAATGCTGTAGTTTTTCCACATCCTTACCATCATTCTATGAGTATGAAATGGTGGTTCATTATGGTTTTAATTTGCATTTCCCTGAAGATTAATAATGTAGAACACCTTTTCATGTGCTTATTGGTCATTTGTAGATCTTCTTTGGTCAAATGTGCATTCAAAACTTTGGCCCATTGCCCATTTTTTGAGTTGCTTGTCTTATTATTATTTAGTTGTAGGAGCTCTTTGTACATTCTGGCTGGACGTAAGTCCTTTACCAGAAATATGATTTGAAACATTTTTTCTGGTCTATGGATTGTCTTTTCATTTCCTTTTTTTCTTTTTTCTTTTTCCTTTATTTTTTTGAGATGAAGTTTTGCTCTTGTCACACAGGCTGGAGTGCAATGGTGCGATCTTGGCTCACTGCAACCTCCACCTCCCAGGTTCAAGCGATTCTTGTGCCTTAGCCTCCTGAGTAGCTGGGATTACAGGTGCGTGCCACCATGCCCAGTTAATTTTTGTATTTTTATTAGAGACGGGGTTTCACCATGTTGGTCAGGCTGCTCTAGAACTCCTAACCTCAGGTGATCCATCTGCCTCAGCCTCCCAAAGTGGTGGGATTACAAGCGTGAGCCACTGTGCCTGGCCCTTTTCATTTTGTTAATAGTGTCATTTAAAGCACAAAAATTTTATAATTTTGATGAAATCCAGTTTATCAATTTGTTCTTTCATGTTTTGTGCATATCTAAGAGATTTTTGCCTAACCCAAGGTAACCAAGCGTCTTAGTTCATTTTGTGATGCTATAACAGAATACCTAGGTACTTTATTTTATTCTATTTATTATTTTTTTAAACAAAACTAGCTTTAATTTGTCCAAAAGCCACACACAGCTGTCTAGAAATTGTTTCTGGAAGGGAAGCCAAGAGGGAGTCCATTATGCACAGGGTCAGGAGGCCTCTAGAAGTTTTCAAGCAAGCCCAGGATGTGCTTTTGCTCCTTCTCCCGGAACTCCGCATACCCCTTGATGATATGCCTGACAATTTTGATGGAGCGTCCTCACATGTTTAGGATCTGGTGAACCCTCTGGCAAATCTGGGGGACATTGGCATTGCAGATCTTGGACATAATGCAGCAGATGCACTGGAGAACAAAGAGCTCTGCATCCAAGCACTGGAGGTAGAACTCATCCCCCATGTCACTGTCTATGATCTCTCCACCCTGGACCATGTCATGTTTTTCCCCTTCATTCCTCTTGTCTGCCACCTGCATTGCACCCAGATATTGAAAATGCAACTCCATTAGTCTGTCAGCCTACTCACTGTCATTTTCAGTGAATTTATTCAGAAGCCGGGTTCACTGATGCCCTCTCAGGTTCCACAAAAGGGAAGCCAGAATGGAACAGACATGCTGTTTGTGTTCCTTGTCAGTGGTACCCACTTTCTTGATCTTCCTGGGAAATTCCATAAAGAGGGGAAACATGGTTCATATGCCAAGAATGTCAACAAATTTACCGCAGTTGTAGATGCCCTCGGGTGCAATCAGCACTTTCAGGACCCTGCTCTGTGAGATCTTCTTTTCCCTGAGCATGAGATTCATCACCTGAAGACCCTCGCCCTTCAGGAAGTGCTCACGATTGGAAGTGAGCATTAGTTAGAAGCAGAGTGAATCAAACAGATTCTCCATCATCTCCTGCTCCTTTGCTGTGCTGGGATTGTGTCTTTTAAACACAGATAACTGCTGAAGAAGTGCATCAATTCTATCCAGCTCCCCAAGCAATTTCCTGCTTTCATCATTGTCCTGGAGCAATATGGCCTGCATTTCACTGCAATACAGTTTGTTGGCATCAAAAGGCTTCTTTGCCTTCAGCCTCTTCAACAGCCACTGAGGAAGACCCTGCTGGGCACCTTTTGTACACATCTCCAGCTAGAACTCAGCCATGTTTTCCACAATAACAAGAGTGTTATGGACACCCTTGACCTGCTCCTTCACAGACTCATCCAGGCGCTCCACGTTCTGCACCAGCAGCGCTATCACCTGCCCATCCACCAGAGCATCAATGAGTACTTCTGCTCCCTCTCCACTCTCATAGAAGATGTCTATATCTGTTAATTCCTGACTCAAATCAACCCCAGCTATGGACACGTCTGTATTATTGTGTCCAAGCAAACCAAGAAGTGACTGCACAGCATTCAGCTCCAGCAAAAGGTACAGGTCTGGCATGGTGGCCACCACGTGCATCTTCTGAATGATGTCATGTAGGTCCAGTTGGGATTCCATGAACTTCTCTGGATTGTCTGGAAACTTAATCTGCAATTCTTGGTTTTTATATGCTCACTATTCAAATGCAAGGATCATTTTCTTCACTGAGCTTTCATCCAATGGCTCCTCCTCTTTCTCTTCCTCCTCACCCTCTGTGTCAATAATCTGAAGCAGCAAATTTTTGTCATCCTCTGCTTCTTCCACCACAATCATTTCCTCTTCCCAATCTTGAGTACTAGTTTGTTTCCGATGCATCTTCTGCTCCTCCTCTTTGCCATCTCGGGGACGTTTTATGCCCCTGTTGGGCTGGTAGCTCAGAAGTTTGCCCATGTCCGTGGTCCCTGGCACAGCCAACCTGTGTAATTCATAAAGAACAGAAATTTATTTCTTACAGTTTTGGAGGCTGGAAAGTCCAAGATCAAGGCACCAGAAGGTTTGGCGTCTGGCTAGGGCCCAGTCTCTGCTTCCAAGGTAACACCTTGAATGCTGTATCCTCCAAAGGGGAGGAGCACTGTTCTTCATGTGGCACAAGAGCAGAAAAAAAGAGAGAACCCATTCCAGAAAGCCTCATTTTAAAAACATTAAACCCACCCATGAGGGCAGAGCCCTCACAACCTAATCACCTCTTAAAGGTCCCATTTCGCAATTCCATTACAATGGCAATTAAATTTCAACATGAGCTTTGGAGGGGACAAACATTCAAACCATAGCATTCCACCCATTGCCCCCCAAAACTCACATTCTTCTCATATGCAAAACACTTTCATTCCATCCCAATAGACCCCAAAATCTTAACCATTTTAGCACCAACACATAAGTCCAAAATCTAGAATCTCATCTAAATCATATATGGGTGAGACTCAAGGCACGATTTATTCTGCGGCAAATTCCCTCCAGCCATAAGCCTGTGAAATCAAGTTATCTACTTCCAAAATACAGTGGTGGAACAGGCATAGGATAGACATTCCCAGTCTAAAAGGAAGTAACAGACAAGAAGAAAGGGGTAACTGATCCCCAATATGTTCAGAACCCAACAGGGTGAACAACATCAAATCTTAAGGCTCCAGAACAATCTTCCTTGACTCCATGTCCCACCTTTTGGGCACACTAGAATGGGCTATGTGCTTCCAAGACCTCAGGCAGCCACTCCCCCATGACTTTGCTGGACTCAGCCCATGCAGCAGTTTTCATGGGTTGAAGACTTGTGCCTGCAGCTTTCCCAGACTAGGACTGCATACTGGTGAGTCTACATTTCTGGGGTCTCTGCAGCGGCCCTAAGCCCACAGTTCCACTGGGCATTGTCCTAGTGATAGCGACAGGAGGCAGCCAAATGCCTAGGCAGTTGGGATGGGTAGCCGGTGAAACCCCAACTCCAAGCCAAAGGCAGTTTAAAGCCTGAAAGCCAAGCTACAAGTTAAATCCTCAGACTGGATTGAGAACTTGTCTTCCTGTTTGGTGCACTTTCCTCTGATTGATCCCCTCCCTTTACCTATTTTACCTATACCTACCCTTTCCTAATTGGTTTTCTACAGTCATGCCCACCTTTGAGTGGTGTCTTTGCTTTAACCTTTTTTGCATACTCACAAACCAATCAACATGCCCTCCCCATTCTGAGTCCATAAAAGGTCCCGGATCCAGCCACATGGGGGACTTTTCCCGCCTTCAAATAGGGAAACCTCCACCCCTCGACATCCCCTGTCGGCTGAGAGTTTTCCTTTCACTTAATAACTTCTACTCCACTCACTCTCCAGCGTTCACATGCCTAATTCTTCCTGCTTGTGAGACGAGAACTCAGACTTAGCTCAGCTAAGGGGCAGAAAGACCGTAACACTAGCGGAAACTCTCTGTGGTAGCTCTGCCCCTATGACAAGTTTCTACCTGGGCCCCCAAGCTGTCCACGACATCCTTTGAAATCTAGGTGAAGGAAGCCATGGCCTCACATTTCTTGCATTCTGTGGGGCTGCAGAATTAGCACCACCGGAATGTAACCAAGGCTTAATGTTTGAATCTTTCAGAATAGCAGGTTGAATTGCACCTGGGCTTGCTTGAGCCCTAGCTGGAACAGCCAAGGAGTGCTGCACTGGAATGCAGGAAGCAGATACTTGAGGTAGCAAAGGGCAGCAAATGCTGAGATCCCATAGCCCTCTCTCTAGAAACCTTGCCCTCAAGGTCCCAGTGCTCTGAGACTGTGATGGAAGGGGCAGCCTCAAAGATCACCATAATGACTTTAGGTTAATTCTCCATTGTCTTGATGAATAGCATCTGGCTTCCTTTTATCTGTATTAATCTCCTTATCAAATGGTCCTTTGGCCACACTTTTGGTTTTCTCTCCTAAACATGCCTTTTGATTCTTTACTTAGCCAGGATTTTCCAAATCCTTATGTTCCTCTTCCCTTTTAATTATACATTCCATGTTTAAATCATTTCTCTCTTCTTGCATTTAACTATATGCAATTAGAAGAAGTCAGACAACACCCTGAATGCTTTGCTACTTAGATGTTCTTCTGTCATATCCTAGTTCATTGCTTTTAAGTTCTGCTTTCCACAAAACCTTCAGACATGGGTACAATTCAGCCAAGTTATTTGCCATTTTATGACAAAGAAGGACTTTACTGTAGTTTATGATACCTTGTTTCTCATTTCCATCTGAAATCTCACCAGAATTACCTTTACCATTCACATTTCTACCAACATTCTGATCATGACTACTTAGTGATCTTTCAGAAATTTCGGACTTTCCTGACTGCTCTCTTCTTCTGAGCCCTCACCAGAATCGCTCTAAACACTTTATTCATGGCAATATAGGCTTTTGCTAGGATACTCCTCCAAGTTCTTCCAGCCTATAACCACCACCCAGTTTCAAAGTAGCTTCCAGATTTTCAGGTATATGTTATAGCAACAGCCCTATTTCTGAGTACCAAAATCTGTATTCGTTGGGGTTCTCCAGAGAGACAGAGCCAACAGGATAGATACATGATAGATAGGTAGATAAATGATAGATAGATAGATAAGAGGGGATTTATTAGGAGAATTTGCTCATGTGCTTATAGAGGCTTAGAAATCCCATGATAGGCTATCTGCAAGCTAAAGAACCAGAGAGGCTGGTAACATGGCTCAGTCCAAGTCTGAAGGCCACAGAACCAGAGAATTGAATGGTGTAACTCTGGGTCAAATGTCAAAGTCCTGAGAACCTAGGAGGTTGCTGGTGCAAGTCCCAAAATCCAAAGGCTGGAGAACTTGAAGTTCTGATGTCCAAGGGCAGAAGAAGAAGGGTGTCCCAGCTCCAGGACAGAGAGAGAGAGAGAGAGAGAGAAAGAGAGAACACGAATTCACCTTTCCTCTGCCTTTTTGTTCTATCTGGGCCCCCAGCCAACTGGATGGTGCCCATCCACGTTGAGGGTGATCTTCCCCACTCAGTCCACTGACTACACACCAATCTCTTCTGGAAACACCCTCACAGATACACTCAGAAATAATGTTTTACCAGTTTTCCAGGTATCCCTTCATCTAGTCAAGTTGACACCTAAAATTAACCATCATACCAAAGTTTTCTCTTATGTTTTTCTCTAAAAGTTTTAGCACTAAAATTTAGGTCTTTGACCCATTTCAAGTGAATTTTTGTGTATAGTGTGAGGTAAGAGTGCAAATTCATCCTTTCGCATGTGGACATCCAATTGTCCCAGCAACTATCATTGAAAACACTATCATTGAAAACACTATCCTTTCTCCATTGAATTGTCCTGGCACCTTTGTCAAAAATCCATTCACCATAAATGGAAGGGTTTATTTCTGGACTCTTGATTCTGTACCATCATCTATCTTCACGACAATATCACACTGTCTTTTTAAACTTATTTTTAGAATAGTTTTTAAAATTTTTTTAATTGACAAATAAAAATTGTGTGTATTTATGTTGTATAACATGATATTTTGAAATATGTATACACTGTGGGATGGCTAAATCAAGCTCATTAACATGTACATTACCACACATACTTATCATTTATTTGTGATAATAATATTTGAAATCTACTGTCTTAGCAATTTTCAAGTATACAATACATTGTTATTAGCTGTAGTCACTATATTGTACAATAGATCTCTTAAGCTTATTCCTCCTGGCTGTAAAATTTTGTATCCTTTGACCAACACTGTCTTGATTACTGCGGCTTTATAGTAATTTCTGAAATCAGAAAGTGAAAGTATTTCAACTTCTTTTTTTTTTCAAAAATCTCTTTGTTATTCTGAGACCTATTAAGATCAGCTTGTAAATTTCTGAAATAATTCAGATGTCTTTACTTATGTATAGTTCTATTTATTTATTATTATTATTATTTTTTGAGACAGAGTCTCACTCTGTTGCCCAGGCTGGAGTGCAGTGGTGTGATCTCGGCTCACTGCAACCTCCGCCTCCCTGGCTCAAACAATTCTCATGCCTCAGCCTCCTGAGTAGCTGGGATTACAGGCGCCCACCACCACCCTCAGCTAATTTTAGTGTGTTTAGTAGAGACAGGGTTTCACCATGTTGGCCAGGCTGATCTCAAACTCCTGACCTCAGGTGATCTGCCCCCCTCGGCCTCCCAAAATACTGGGATTACAGGCATGAGCCACCTCGCTTGGCCCACTTACATGAGGTTCTATTTAGATTCTCTGTCTCTACTTGAATCATTTTTGGTAATTTGTTTATTTCTAGCAATTTGTCCACTTCACCTACATTGTCTTTAAATTCCTTTGTTGAATTGTTTTACTACATATTTAAAAGTTATTTTCTTAGTTGTTGCTCTAGGGATTACAATATGAATCTTAACCTGTCACTCTCTACTTCATAGTCATTACTAATTACCTTTGACAAAATATAAAAAATTTGTACTAATATCATATATGTCCACTTCTCCCCCCTACACACACTCTGCTATTATTTTCATATATGCATTATATTTTTATATGTTATAAGCATAAAAATCATTTTATAAGAATTGTTTTATGTAAGGCTGGGTGCAGTGGCTCACGCCTATAATCCCAGCACTTTGGGAGGCTGAGGCAGGTGGATCACTTGAGGTCAGGAGTCTGAGATCAGTCTGGCCAACATGGTGAAACCCCATCTTTACTAAAAATACACAAATTGGCTGAGCGTGGTGGTGCACACCTGTAATCCCTGCTACTCAGGAGGCTGAGGCAGGAGAATCGCTTGAACCCGGGAGGCAGAGATTGCAGTGAACCAATATCGCACCACAGAACTCCAGCCTGGCGACAAAGCAAGACTCTGTCTCAAAAAAAAAAAAATGAGTTGTTTCATGCAATCTTATGTCATTTAGATACATTAGGAAAAATATATATATTTATATAATATTGTATATTTACCTACAGATTTACCTTTTCTGGAGCTTTGTATTTCTCTGAGTGAATCAGAGCTACCATCTAATGTCATTTCCTGTCAGTGTGAAAGACTTTATTTTTTCTAGAAAAACACCTATGTCCATGAGAAATAAGGTTACTTTGGGTTTACAAAATACTGGATAACTAACCCAGAGGCAGATACAAGGCTAAAATGGGAAGGATACAAATATTCTATTTGTATCCCATTAATTCCTGGTACATTCATATTTTGACATGGTGTTTCTACATATTTTGGAAAATGCAACCATAAGGTGGCCAACAAATCTTTGGATTATCCCTCTCCAACCTATGTGAGAGTAGGTTGCAGATTCCTTCTTTGAAAAAAAATGTTAGTAGGAAAATCTTGCCGTAGAGAGCACTTCGTCACTTTGATATGGACATCACCACTACCACCTCAAGCTAAGAGAGGGTACACAAGATAACTCAGAATAACAGAGGTTGCCTTCCACATGGAGAGACTGACATCTGCTTCTGCCCCAGGTGCTGAGCCGTAGAAACGTATAGACCTACCCAATTCTGTCTCTGGGGTACAGCTTGAGGGAGTTTTTGGTAAAGCTTGACATGTCCTCAGAGTTTTAGAATGTAGATAAGGACAGAGACTGATGACTGCTTCTACCTGGATAAACCTGTAGAGAGGAGGCTCGTGTAGCAGCCTGACATGGCAGGGTAAGGAAAGCGAGTCTAGACAGCGTGTATGTCCAGAGTTTGGTGGGGTGAGGGTGTGTGGGTTTTTCCCAGGGGCCAAGAAGGCAGCCAGTTGGAAGAATCTTGAAGGGTGGTGACCCAAGTGGACAGGTTGTCAGGTGAGGAAACTGGTGGTATGAGTAACTCCTGTGGTAGAAACTGAGACAGTAAGTAATTGAGTTCAGGAGTATTTGCAAATTCGGTGTTTTTGGGCTTTTGGGGCCATCAGAACATCCCTATATATTCTTTTTTTTTTTTTTTTTTTTTTTTTGAGGCAGAGTTTCACTCTTGTTGCCCAGACTGGAGTACAATGGGGCCATCTCAGCTTACTTCAAGCTCCACCTCCCAGGTTCAAGCAATTCTGCTTCGGCCTCCGAAGTAACTGGGACTGCAGACGTGCACCACCACACTCGGCTAATTTTTGTATTTTTAGCAGAGATGGGGTTTCACCGTGTTGGCTAGGCTGGTCTTGAACTCCTGACCTCATGATCCACCTGCCTCAGCCTCCCAAAGTGCTGGGATTACACCCTGCCCCAGAACATCCTTATATTCTCTCCACTACTTCTCTGTATTGCTGCTAAACCTGTACAGGACCTACAAAGGTCTTGCCGTTGTCAATGGTTTGGTTGCAACCATTTGCATTCTGGTGTTCCTGGGGATGCTCGTCACCTCGTTTTGTTCATAATGTAATCTGGGAAATTTTTTCTTTTGCCATCATAATGGTTCTTTGCTATCATAATGGTTTTAAGATAGCCTTTAGGGAGATCAAACACTACACTATAAGCCAGGCCCTATGGCTCATGCCTATAATTCCAGCACTTTAGGAGGCCAAGGCAGAATGATTGCTTGAGACCAGGAGTTTGAGACCAGCCTGGGCAACACAGGGAGACCCCGTCTCTAAAAAAAAAAAAAAATTTAAATTAGCTGAATGTGGTGGCGCATGCCTGTAGTCCCAGCTACTCAGGAGGCTGAGGTGGGAGGATAGCTTGAGCCAGGGAGGTCCAGGCTGCAATAAGCCATGATCGTGCCACGGCACTCCAGTCTGGGTGACAGAGCAAGCCCTTGTCTCAAAAAAACCAAAAACCCAAAAACTGCACTACCATTATTACCTTGCATTGGCCTGTTAGTCCAGTACTGACTTGTTAAAGAAACCAGGCCAGTTAACTTGTAGACTGTCCCACATTCTCTATCATCTGATTGTTTCCTCATGATGTCGTCTAACTCTTCCTTTATCTCCTGTATTTTCTGTAGACTTGAAGTTAGGTCTAGAGGTTTGATCAGTTTCAGGTTAAGCATTTTTAACCAGAATACTTAATAATGACCAACAACACTTCATGGGTAATATTGTGCAACCACTTTAATGATGCTAAGTTTTCTAACTAGCAAATAATCTGTGGACTGACATTTTAGAGAGCGGGATGTTAGCATCCTGTTCAAAAACAACTTTTATTGAATGTTTTTAACATCCCTCAAGGATCTTTGCCTGAATCAATTATTACACTGAGGCTTGCAAAATAGTGATTTACTAATTACACAATTATTTGTATATTTATTAGGTGGCATTCTTTTATAAATAATGGCTGTAGTAAATACTGTGGTGCTCTGCTCAGATCTCCTCTTCAGGGCCAACACACTATCCTCCCACTTCTAGGAAAATCAGCTACTGACTTCACAGCTATGTCTCTCATTTCAAACTGCCCTTGGCTACAGGGAACTGCTTTACTCAAGGCTACCCACCCCTTTCACCCCTCAAGGAACAGGCAGTAGTCAATGAGTATCTGATGTAGAAATACAAGTCATGCATGGCTTACTGATGGGGATACATTCTGAGAAATGCTCGCTCCTTTAGACAATTTCATCCATGTGCGAACATCATGAGTGTATTTACACAAACCTAGATGGTATCATCTCCTGTACACCTAGGCTACATGGTATAGCCTATTGTTTCTAGGCTACAAACCAGTACAGCGTATGACTGTACTGGATACTATAGGTAATTGTCACACAATGGTAAGTATTTGTGTACATAAACATATCTAAATGTAGAGAAGGTAGTGCATCATGCTAAGATGTTATGACAGCTACAATGTCACTAGATGATAGGAATTTTTCAGCTTCATTATAATCTTGTGGGATCACAGTTGTATATGCGGTCTGACATTGACTAAAACATTCTTAGGCAGTGCATGACTATACAAAGGTTCAGCCCACTCTCCTTAATTTGAGACAACTCTGAAGGGCCATCCCAGCTCCAGAGCTCTCTGTAGAATTGTCTCAGGCCTCAGTTGTAACTGCATTGTAGGTCAACTTCTCTCTCGGTCCAGTCTTGTCTTCCTCACCCTCTTACAGATGTTTCTCCACAGATCTCTCCCCAATAAACTTTCTGTATCCAGCTTTCCATCTGAGAGTCTGTTAACCTGAAATCCATTATAAGACAAAACAAACAGCTTTCACCTTTTTTCCTTTTAACCTTTCCTTTTAATGTTTTTGAAGTATCACTATGAATTTAGGGAATTTAATTTATCGAATGTGTTAGAATAAATTACGGCCGTTATTCTTTTTGATGTTGAAATGATCTCAAATGTGGCCAGTGAAGGCCCTTCATGATGCTGCCTATGTCATGGGGCCCCATGAGTCTTTAAGCATTTCCTTGCTTTTTAGCACAATAAGATAGCCCATGAGCAACATGTATTTTTCTACCCCCAGACCTGGAATTAGACATTACCCAAAAAATCTCTGGTGCCCTTTTAGTGAGAATGGTGGTTAGAGATCAAGATAATGGGCACTAGGGGTAAACTATTTTGTTTAATTTCATTATCTAAATGTCTTTTTGTTGATATACAGAAATGCAATGTATTTCTGCACAGACATTCACTGGGGTTGCATTAGAATTAAAATTAAGTTCTCCTAAATCTCAATGTATATTAGAAATATTTTCAGCTGCAAGTAACAGGAAGCTCACTCACAGTGGCCTACAAAAACAAGATGTTTAGTTAGCTCACCTGATAAGGAGTCTGGTTACAGTCAGTCTGGGACTAATGCAATGGCTCAATGATTCTGTCAGGGGGCACCCATATTGTTACTATTTAGCTCTTAGTTTGTCCTCTTGTTTTTTGCCTCATTGCTACAAGATGACTGGCCTACACCAGGTATTGTTTACATTCCAGGCAAGTGTAAGGAAGGATAAAGAAGTTAATGACAAAAATATATTCTCCTTTCCAGGTTTCGCTTTTTTATTGGGGAAAGATGCCCTCTCTGGCCGGGTATATTGGCTCACGCCTGTAATCCCAGCACTCTGGGAGGACAAGGCAGAAGGTTGCTTGAGCCGAGGAGTTTCAGACCAGCCTGGGCAACATGGCAAGACCCCAGCTCTACAAAAAATACAAAAATTAGCCCAGTGTGTTGGCCCGTAGTTCCAGCTACTCGGGAGGCTGAGTTGGAAGGATTGATTAAACCCAGAAGCTGGTGGCTGCAGTGAGCTGTGATCATGCCACTGCACTCCAGCCTGGGTGACAGAGTGAGACCCTGTCTCAAAAAACAAATACCCTCTCCAGATAATTCCACTTGCTCATTATTAGACAGAACTGTCACAAGTCCAACTCTTGATGTATAATAAAGTAGTTTAGAAAATTGAGTTTTATTTTTAGCTGCTAGCCCAGAATTATATTCCCAGTGAAAATATCCTTTAAAATGAACATAAAGTAAAACTAGTCTCAGAAAAACCAAAACTGATATAATTAATTGTCACCAGAGTATTTATTCAGGTTAGAAAATAATGAACCCCAAAATATGAAAATGCAAAAAGGAATAAAGAGTACAGGAAAGGATAAATATGTAGGTCAACCTATATGAATACTGATTGTATTAAACAATTATCATAATGTATTGAAAGGCTTAAAATATACATAGAACTGACATTCACAGCAACAATAGTACAAAATATAAAAGGGAATTAATTGAGTTGAAATATTTTACATCATTGCATTGTTGAGGAAGTAGTAAATATACTAATCTGTAGTGGACTAATAAATCAAGGGTGTACATCATAATCCTTAGAACCATTAAAATAATGATTAAAGAATGCAAAACTAAGAAGGTGAAGGAAGGGAACTAGAATAATAAAAGTTAATTGATTAATCCAAAAGTCAGGAAAGGAGGAAAAAAAGGAACAAATAATGGGAGACAAAACAGGTGAGAAGTAGTAACATAGTATACTGAAACATACATATATCAATAATTATGATGAAGCTCAAATTGTCAGAATGGATTTTAAAAAGAAGGGTAACTATATGTGGTTTACAGGAAATATATCATTAATATGAAAACAGAGATGAAAAGCAAAATGATATAATATAATATACAATGCAAATACTAATCAAAAGATGGTTGGTGTAGCTATGTTAATATTGTGGGTTGAATGGTAGTCCCCAAAAAGATATGTCCTAACCCCCAGAGCCTGTGAATGTAGCCTTATTTGGAAAAGGGATCTTTGCAAAAGTAATTAAATTAAGGATGTTGAGGTGAAATTATTCAGGATTATCCAGATGGGCTCTAAATCCAACGACAAATGTCCTTATTAGAGACTTAAGAGGAGAAGAGAGAGAAGAGGAGAATACCAGTAAAGACAAGCAGAGACTGGAGTTATGTAGCCATGAGCCAAGGCCTCCTCAGAGCCACCAGAAGGTGGAAGAATAGGAAGCATCCTTCCCCAGCACCTTTGGAAGAATTGCATTCCTGTCAAACCTTGATTTTAGACTTCTGCCCTCCAGAACTGTGTGAAAGTAAATTTCAGTTTTTAAGCCACTAAGTTTGTGGTAATTTGTTATAGAAGCCCTAGGAAACTAATAAAGATTTTGGTACTAGGAAGCAGGGTGCTGGAGTAACAAATAGCTAAAAATATGGAAATGGGTGTGGAATTGAATACCGGACAGAGGCTAGAAAAAGTTTAAGAAGCATGATGGAAAAATTCCAGATTGCCTTGAAATGATTGTTAGTAGAAATATGAACATCAAGGCAATTCACGTCACGGCTCAGGAGGAAATGAGGAGTATGGTAGAGAAGGCATCTGTAATCTTAGAGAATACATATATTGTTATGCAGAATGTTGATAAAAATATGAACAATAAAGGCACGTATAGTAAGAATGCAGAAGGAAATGAGGGACGTGCATTGCGAATGGAGAAAAGGTGATCCTTCTTATATAGTGGCAGAAAACTTGGCTGAGTTGTATTCCACAGTTGTGTAGAAAGCAGAACTTGTAAGTGATGAATTTAGGGATGTAGCTGAAGAGATTTCCAAGCAGTGCTAAAAGTGTGGCCTAGTTTCTTCTTGCTGCTTAAAGTAAAATGCAGGAGGAAAGAGATAAATTGAGAAAGAAATTGTTAAACGAAATGGAATGAGCATTTGATGATTTGGGAGGTTCTTGGCCTACCAAGTTTGCAAAAGATGCTAAAATTAGAAAATTCATTGTTGGGAAAAAAAAGAGAAAATTTACTGTCGGGAAAAAAAAAAAGAAAATTCACTGCTGGGAATAAATGTTCCAGGGAGAGGGTTAAGGGTTTTGCTAAATAACTTTTTGCTGAAGAGATTAGGTGTGTTACTCATGGACCCAATCAACCATCTCAGCAGAAGCCAAGAATCAAGGGATGGAAATGAGAATGGCACTACCCACCCCTAAAGATCCACTAGCAAAATTTTTGCTTCCAATCTCTGCGACCTTATGTTTTACTGGTCTAGAGATCTTAGTTTCAAAGGAAGGAATGCTTTCCACTAGGAGACACAACAATGATTCCATTGAACTGGAAGTTAAGACTGCCATCCAGCTGCTTTGGGTTCCTCTTGCCTCTAAATCAACAGGCAAAGAAGGAAGTTACTGTACTGGCTGGGGTGATTGGGCCTGATGAGCAAGGAGAAACTGGGCTGCTAATACAATTGAAGGTAAGAAGGATTTTATCTAGAGTACTGGAGTTTCCTTAGGGCATCCCTTGGTACTACCATGTGCTGTGATTAAAGTCAATGAAGAACTACAACTCAATCCAGGCAGGACTCATAATTGTCCACACCCCTCAGAAATGAAGGTTGTATAACCCCACCAGGCAAAATACCACAACCAGCTGAGGTGTTTGCTGAGGGCAAAGGGAATATGAAATAGTAATGAAAGATGGCAGTTATAAGTACCTAGCTATGAGCACATGACTGGTTGCAGAAATGAGGACTGTAATTGTTATTTCTTCTTTGTTTTTGTATGAATATGTGATATTTACGTGTGTGTGCATATGTAATATTTTTGTTTTCTTCCCTCTCTTATCCCTTTATAATCTAACATAAGATGTATTAATAATAGTTAACTTCACATCACAGTATTTATTTCAGTTACAGGATGTCAAGGAGAAGAGTGAACATTATTCAAAGGTATTTGCATCCTCTTCTAGGGAAAGAGTTGGTGCAGTTTTGGTTGTATGCTGGATAATTGTATCATGTTAGGTGGAAATATGACTTTGTTATTATCTTTATTTGAAGATTAAGCATAGTTTAAGGAGATGTGTATGGTACCAAGATTACAAGGGGTAGACGGTGATGATTAGTTTTGTGTGTTAACTTAGCTAGGCTATAGCGTCCAGTTATTCAATCAAATACTAATCTAGGTGTTGTTACAAAGATATTTTGGAGATGTGATTAACATCTATAATCAGTTGACTTTAGGTAAAGAAGATGATTCTCAGTAATCTGGGTGGGCCTCATCCAATCAGCTGAAAGATCTTAAGAGCAAAACTGAGCTTTCCCTGAGGAAGAAAATTCCACCGGTGGACTGCAGCATCAGGTCTTTCCTGAGGGTTTCCAGCCTGCTGCCCAGCCCTACAGATTTCAGATTTGCATAGCCAGCCCCCACAATCATGTAAGCCAGGGGCCCCCCAACCCTTAGGTCATGGACGAGTACTGATCCGTGGCCTGCTAGGAAGTGGGCTGCACAGCAGGAGGTGAGCACCCAAGAGCATTATTGCCTGAGCTGTGCCTCCTTGTCCAATCAGCAGCGGCATTAGATTCTCACAGGAACGAACCCTATTGTGCATGCAAGGGATCTAGGTTGAGTCCTCCTTATGAGAATCTAATGCCTGGCAATCTGAGGTGGAACAGTTTCACCCTGAAACCATCCCCCTGCCCCTATCAATGGAAAAACTCTCTTCCACGAAAACTGTCCCTGGTGCCAAAAAGGTTGGGGACCGCTGATGTAAGCCAATTTCTTGTATGTATCCTACTAAACTCCAACTGATATAATTAATATTAGACAAAGTAGATTTTATGGCAAGAAGAACGATTGGATGATTGGAGATAATCATGTAATATATATATATATATACAGTTTTTGTTTGTTTCTGTATATATATATACACATATATATACACACACATATATATGTATATATATATATACACATATATATATAGTTTTTGTTTGTTGGTTGGTTGGTTTGTTTTTGAGACAGAGTCTCACTCTGTCACCCAGGCTGGAGTGCAGTGGTGCAATCTCGGCTCACTGCAACTGCCACCTCCCAGGTTCAAGTGATTCTCCTGCCTCAGCCTCCTGAGTAGCTGGGACTACAGGCACAGGCCACCATGCCCAACTAATTTTTTTGTATTTTTGGTAGAGACGGGATTTCGCCTTGTTGGCTAGGCTGGTCTCAAACTCTTGATCTCAGGTGATCCACCTGCCTCAGCCTCCCAAAGTGCTGGGATCACAGGCGTAAACCACCGTGCCCAACCTAAACAATGATATTTTGATAGGCCAATTAAAAAGGCCAATTAACCAGGAAAATGTTGCCAGTTTTAATATTTAAGTGTATCTTTTTGAACAGGAAAAGGCCATGCTGAAAATATATAATATAACATACTGAATAGCTTCCATCCCCTGGTAACAGTCATTTGGGGCACGAGTGCTTGTAACTTCAGAGCCAATATTGTGAGGGCAGCAATAATACACTCTACAAGAAAAAACAACACTCTGTACAACAACAAAATTACATTCAATTGACACATGTCTGTTTCTGTCTCTAACTACAAAACAGTCTCTTCTAAAGTAAGCTTTTTTTATTGTAATGTTCTTGCTATTTGATGAAGAAAAGAAGAATGTTTTCTGGGGTTAGACATATCCATGCCCAACCAACTACTGTTTGACATTCCACTTGGGAGGAGCCAGACAGTCTATCCTCTTCTCGGAGTACATTCCACAGAGACCCAGGAATTACCATTTTATCAACACAAATGACCTCAGAAGAAGACTGTGTCTGCTGAACCAATGGATGCAAAGCCAGATTCCTTAATCTGAGCAATGTGAGCCATTCGTCCCCACACCCAGATGAGCACCCATTGGGCAGCTGCCAAGTTCAGTGTGTGCACATGATGGCAGCCTTCGATGAAGAGTGGAGCAAGGCTGACAATGATGTACTCCAAAGGAGAAGCCATACCTCCATCTGCTCCTCCAACATGAGGACACAGGGATACCTCCTTGGGAGTCTGAGCCCCTCAGATTTCACACCACCCTCTGTCATTGGCCTCTGCACATGTGCCCCATCATGTGGTATCATGTAGGCAGAGGAAGGTTAGCTTTGTCTTCATCCCATCCCAGTAGGTACAGAGAAGATGACCCTGGGAATCCATGTAAGATGTAGGGGATAGGCATTATGGAGGACACCACACGGAGAGGGGGATTCTGTTCCCCCCTCCCCACCTTCTGACTCCTGGAGCTCATGAGCCCTCCCCAGAGTAGAGAGACCAGAAGTCATGATTGTTTTTTTGGTTGACTTTTCATCAGTATTCCTTCTTACAGTAAGTCACAAGACTAATTGTTTTGGAGGCCATTATCACAAGTCTAAATGAATGAGTCCAGTCCAGCCAGACTTGGGCTACTTTGTAGGACCCCATGTCTCTTATCCCATAAGACAGAGTATGTGGATCCAGCATGATGATTATCTCATCCATTATGATATTCTCTGGTTGAAGGAGAAAAGTTAGGGGCATCTTCCACTTAAAAGGTCGCACCATATTCCCATTCACCATTTTGAGTCAAGGCTTATCACTGGACTCCCAGGAACTTTGACTCCCAAGATTCCCACGTAAACCATACTAAAATGGCAAGCTGTTTCAAAGCAGTCCCAACCTCGTAGGGATATTACCTCTACATTCAGGAGCTCAGGGATGCCCCTGCCCCGTGTGTGTGTGAACCTAATTCCCCTGAACCCCCATTTCAGGAACAGACATATATGACATATTCCAGATATGTCAGTAGACATATCTGATCCCTCCTGTTGACTGTTGGGTCAGTGCTGCATCAGAGTCATTCTGCTGCAGAGTTCTGTACTGAACACCATTTTACTCACCACTTGCTTCATTCAACTGCATGAATGTCACCCCTTTATCATGTAGACAAATAATCCAGTCTCCCAGAGATTTCTTCAGCCCTGCATGGTACTACCAGTCTTGGGAGAAGTCTTATTATTATTTCCATGAATTGTAACAGTTTTACCTATACCTGATTTTATCCAAAAGTCCTCTGTCTGGTACATTGTATAGTGATTGAATCTGAGGAGTTGGGCTGCATCAGCTGCCACAGTGATGACCAGATTTGGGAGTGGGGTGGGCTCTCTTTTGTCCCTTTCTCTTCTTCTTTAAAGTTCAAACACAGAAAAGCTGAGAAATATAACAATAGGCAGCCTTGTATCTCAGCCTCTTTTTTTTTTTTTACCATAGTGATGTAGCCAAATTATCTGCTCATTCAGGTTTACATCTGTGGCCTCCAGACATTGTAACTACCCAGTGACTAGCTACCTAGGGCCAAATGAACTGCCCATTCAGGAGTGTTTCTGTGACCTAGAGACATTCTGGCCATACAATCAAAAGGCTATCAATTCAAATTGCCTGTCAGTTTAGGGGCATTTATGGGCCACAGAAAATGAGGCCATTCAATCATGAGCATTATGGGTGATTTGTCCTCAAACCCAGAGAGGATGCTTCACAACCCTTGAGTGAAACAGTGAAACTTTTCTGCCATGATCACTCCACATTAGGCGCTACTATCAAGCAAAGGGCCTAGTCAATCACCAGAAAGTATCACTGAGGCAGGCAGGGTCACACATGCATGGGTCAGCAAAAAGCACAGGTCTCCCATTCCCCTGTTATCTTGCAGAGACACATGCTTGGGCTGGGTGCAACTGGATGAACCAGGAAAGGACCCCCATCCCCTACTTCTCTTCCTTTTCATAGGTAGAGCATGAAAGTGCCATTGTAAGTAGAAGACAATTATCTGAGCTTGGATGCCGGTTGTTCAGGGGAGTGCTAAAAATGACAGCTGCCCAGCAACCTTGTGAGAAGTTGAGATCATGAGCAGTCCCTCATTTAATTTGGAGGATCAGCAGCCATTTATCCCACTTAGCCCGTTTTCAGGCAACTATAGGACACATTATTATTCAGCAAGTAATCTTTTTCATCTCTCTATATGATCTTCGCAATAAGTTCTATAGTGAGACACACTTGGAAAACGTATTATGGGAGACCTATACAGTAAATTAGCATTTTACAGGTTCTAGAAGTCCTAACATGAAAAAACATTTGTACACAATGTTTCCCAAGTTTTCACAATTACAGAACTCTTACATCATACTTGCTAATAAGCCAGAGAACCAATGTTTTGTGGAACACGTTTTGTGAAATGCTACACTTAGGCAGGCATGGTAAATAAATTTCAAAATATTTGCCAACTCTGATTGGTAGAGATAGTCTAGAACATACCGTTGAGAATGATTTTAAGAACTTGTCTGACCTCAGCTGGAAAGAGTACAATTATTGACAAACAATAGCGGCCATGGATGTGGAAGAATATAACGGCAGCACGAGGGCAATGGGTTTATCAGTCTTAATCCAGCTCATTTAGCTTCATTTTCTCCAGCAAAAGATTTCACTAGGTCAGAATCATTGACTCAAGAACTCCTTCATCAGGAACCCCACTTGGGAAACATGACTCTTCATTCATTATAGTTTGCTCATGCTCATTGAGTGTTCACTGAGTAGATGGAGCTCTCAGGAGGGTGAGTAGGTTGTTTCTGTTGATGGGACTGCTCTCAAAGGTGCCACACAAAAGAAATTCCGGAATTTTCCTCCAAGCTCAGTGCACAGGAGGATGCTCCATGCCTGAGGGCCTCCATGATTGCAGACTTGGCTCTCAGGAGGGTGAGTAGGTTGTTTCTATTGATGGGACTGCTCTCAAAAGTGCCACACAAAAGAAATCCTGGAATTTTCCTCCAAGCTCAGTGCACAGGAGGATGCTCCATGCCTGCGGGCCTCCATGACTGCAGACTTGGCCTCTGAGGCCAGTGGCATTTGGGCAGAATCTACGAAGTTCTCCCAACTCATCTGAAGCAAACTTTGTCTCATGATTTAGGAATGTTTTAAGCTTCTCCACTGTGACACTGGGAGATTTTCTGTCTGAGATATGGGTCTGCAAGTGCATGTATATGCACATGCACAAGTACATACATGTACAAGTGTATACAAGTGTCTTAGTTCATTTTGTGCTTCTATAACAGAATATCACAAAATGGTAATGTATAACAAACAGAAATTTATTTTGCATACAGTTCTCAAGTTTGGGAAGTCCAAGATGAAGGGGCCACATCTGGTGAGGGCCTTCTTGCTGCATAACATGAGAGAAGGCATCATATGGGTGAGAAAGAGAGGAAAGGGAGTCAAACTCATCTTTTTATCAGGAAACTATTCCCAAGATAATAGCAGTAATCCATTCATGAGGGCAAAGCTCTCATGACCTAATTATCTCTTAAAGATCCCACCTTTAAGAGATAATTAGGTCATGAGAGCTTTGCCCTCATGAATGGACACTGCTGCATTAGGGATTAAGTTTCCAACACATGAACTTTGGGAGACACATTCAAACCATAGCATTCCACACCTGGCCCCCAAAATTCATGTCCTTCTCACAGGCAAAATACATTCATTCCATCTCAATAGCCCAAAAGATTTTAACTTGTTTCAGCATCAACTCAAAAGTCAAAAGTCCAGTCTCATCTAAATCAGATATGGGTAACACTCAAGGTATGATCCATCCTGAGGCAAATTTTCCTCCAGCCATGAGCTCGTGAAATGAAATAAACACGTTATCTACTTCCAGAATACAACAGTAGGACAGGCATAAGATAGACATTCTCATTCCAAAAGCGAGAAAGAGGCAAAAAATAAAGGGGTAACTGATCCCCAATAAGTCCAAAACCCAAGAAGGAAAGTAATATTGAAACTTAAGAAGACAGAATAATCTCCTTTGATTCCATGCCCTACATCCTGGGCACACTAGGGTGGGGGTTTGACCCCTAAGGCCTCGGGCAGTGCTGCCCCTATGGCTTTGCTGGGCTCAGACCACCCAGGAGCTCTCACTGGTTGAAGTCTCATGCCTGCAGCTTTCCCAGGCTGGAGTTGCATGCTGCTAGCCTTACAGTTCTGTAGTCTCAGGAGATGCCCCACTCCAATGACTCCACTAAGTAATACCCTAGGAGGACTCTGTGGTGGCTCTACTTCTGTGACAAGTCTGCTGGGGCTACCAAGCTGCCCATTACATCCTTGAAATCTGACATGGCCCTATAGCTTTTACATTCTGAATGCCTGCAGAATTAGCTTCTTGTGGACGCCAGCAAGATTTACAGCTTCTACCTTCTGAAGCGGTAGGATGAGCCCTACCTGGGCCTTCTTGAGCCATGGCCAGGTGGCTGAGGAGCACTGTGCAGAACTCAGGGGGCAGAGTCCCAAGTTGGCACAGGGCAGTGAATGCTGAGGTCCTGCAGGGAACTCTCTGGAAACCCTGCTTTCAAAATCCTAGCTTGCCTTTAAGATTTCTGAAATCCCTTTGGGGTCATTCTCCCCAATACACTGATGAACAGAACTTTCTATCCATATTAATCTCTTTAGCAAACAGTGGCTTGGCCACACCCTTAGTATTCTCTCTCAAGCATCCTTTTTTATTCTTTACATGCCAGACTGGAAGTTTTACAAATCTTTCCATTCTGCTTCCCATTTAATTATAAATTCTGCCTTGAAATCATTTGTTTTCTCTGATTTTACTGTGAACAGCCGAAAGAAGCCATGCAGAATGTTGAACGCTTTACTGCATAGATATTTCTTCTGCCAGATATCCTAGTTCATCACTCTTAGGTTCTGCCTTCCACAAAGTCTTAGGACATGAACACAAATTCCACCAAAGTCTTCGCAAATGTATAGCAAGGATGGCCTTTACTCCAGTTTCCAATACCTTGTCCCTCAGTTCTGTCAGACCTCATCAGAATGGCTTTTACTGTCTGTATTTCTACCAACATTGTGATCACAACTGATATAGTTTGGATGTTGTCCCCTATAAGTCACATGTTCAATTGTAATCCCTAATGTTGGAGGTGGGGCCTGGTGGGAGGTCACTGAATCATGGGGCTGGATTTCTCATGAATGGTTTAGCATCATCCCCTTGGTGCTGTCCTTGTGATAGTGAGTTCTCACAAGATCTGGTTGTTTAAAAGTGTGTGGCATCTTCCCCTTCTCTGTTTCTTGCTCCTGTTCTTACCATATGACATGGCTGCTCCCATTTTGCTTTCCACCATCAGTAAAAGCTCCCTGAGACCTCCCCAGAAGCCAAGCAGATGCTGGCACCATGTTTGTGCGGCCTGCAGAACTGTGAGCCAATTAAACCTCTTTTCTTTATAAATTACCCAACCTCACGTATTTCTTTTCTTTTCTTCTTTTTTTTTCTTTGGCTGAGCACAGGGGACTTTACTGATGGTACACGACAAGGTGGGGCTCCCTAGGTCCCTCCCTCTTCAAGTGGTCTGCATGGAAACTGTGAGGAGGGGAGTGTGGTGGGGGACTGAGTGTGGCAGGAACTCCCCAGCAGTGAGGGTCTCTCTCTTCCTCTTGTGCTCTCGCTGGAGTTGGTGGTCCAGGAGTCCCACTCCTTGGAGGCCATGTGGGCCATGAGGTCCACCACCCTGTTGCTGTAGCCAAATTCATTGTCATACCAGGAAATGAGCTTGACAAAGTGGTCGTTGAGGGCAATGCCAGCCCCAGCATTGAAGGTGGAGGAGGGGGTGTCACTGTTGAAATCGGAGGAGACCACCTGGTGCTCAGTTTAGCCCAGGATGCCCTTGAGGGGGGCCTTCAATGCCTGCTTCACCACCTTCTTGATGTCGTCATATTTGATAGGGTTTTCCAGACAGCAGGTTAGGTCCACCACTGACATGTTGGCAGTGGGGACATGCAAGGCCATGCCAGTGAGCTTCCCGTTCAGCTCAGGGATGACCTTTCCCACAGCCTTGGCAGCGTCAGTAGAGGCAGGAATGATGTTCTGGAGAGCCCCATGGCCGTCACGCCACAGTTTCCCAGAGGGGCCATCCACAGTCTTCTGGGTGGCAGTGATGGCGTGGACTGTGGTCATGAGTCCTTCCACGATACCAAAGTTGTCATGGATGACCTTGGCCAGGGGCGCTAAGTAGTTGGTGGTGCAGGAGGCATTGCTGACGATCTTGAGGTTCTTGTCATACTTCTCATGGTTCATGCCCATCACAAACATGGGGGCATCAGCAGAGGGGGGCAGAGATGATGACCCTTTTGGCTCCCCCCTGCAAGTGAACCCCAGCCTTCTCCATGGTGGTGAAGACGCCAGTGGACTCCACGACATACTCAGCGCCAGCATCACCCCACTTGATTTTAGAGGGATCTTGCTCCTGAAAGATGGTGATGGGATTTCCATTTGATGACAAATTTCCCGTTCTCAGCCTTGACGGTGCCATGGAATTTGCCATGGGTGGAATCATACTGGAACATGTAGACCATGTAGTTGAGGTCAATGAAGGGGTCATTGATGGCAACAATATCCACTTTAACAGAGTTAAACGCAACCCTGCTGACCAGGCGCCTAATACGACCAAATCCGTTGACTCTGACCTTCACCTTCCCCATGGTGTCTCATGGATGCGGCTGGCAATGCAAGAGAAGATGTGGTTGTCTGTCGAACAGGAGGAGCAGAGAGCCAGGAATTTCTTTACAGCAATGCAAGAATGATGTAATAAAATGTCCACTTAACTAATCTCTAAGAAGATTTAGGCTTTTGCTACAGCTCTTGTCTTCTTCTGAGACCTCACAAGAAATGACCTTTATGCTCCATTTACGGCAATCTAGGCTTTTTCTAGTCTGCTCTTCAAAATTCTTCCAGCCTCTAACCATTACCCAATTTCAAAGGTGCTTCCACATTTTCAGGTATTTGTTATAACAATTGCCCCACTTCTCAGTACCAATTTTCTGTCTTAGTTCATTCTATGCTGCCATAACAGAATACCACAGACTAGGTAATTTTTAGTTAACAGAATTTATTTGGGTCATGGTTCTGGAGTCTGGGAAGTCCAAGACTGAAGGGCCACATCACATCTGATGAAGGCCTTCTTGCTGTATCATAACATAGCAGAAGGCATCACAGAGGAGAGACAGAGCAAGAGAGGGGGACAAACTCATCCTTTATAAGAACTCCACTCCCACAATAACGAACCCCATCCCACATTAATCCTACTCGCCTCTTAAACTTAAAGGCCCCACCTAAACAATGTTCCACTGTGGATTAACTTTCCAACACATGAATTCTGGGGGACACATTTAAACCAGTGGAACAAGAATACTGGGGAATATAAACTAGGACTAACTTTATACCCAGGGAGTTTAGGGCCTGGAAAAGAAAATTTCATGACACAAGCCACTGTTGCTTGCCTCAGCAGCTGACGCCTCAGTTTGCAGCGACACTAGAGGGTTCTGCAGTCTTCTACTTCAGTTTGGAAGGAAGAAAAGGGAGACAAATCTTTCAACTTTAATGTGAATTTCAAAGATGCACCAGGTATTGTCTATTGACACTCCACAATATTCCCACTCTTATTCCCTTCCCTGGATTTCAGAGACTGGAGGCCTTGAGACAATATTTCTCAGACTCCCTTGCGAATGCAATCTCTGAAGAAAATTTGGAAGACAGAAGGGAGCTAGAAGCCATACTTTTCCTCTAGCAGGAAGAGTAGATGTGAGTTTTCACAGCACCCTGTTAAACTCCTTTCTAAGCTAATCATCCTGGGGCCAATGGGATACTCATGCTATCAGCAATGGCTTTCTGCAATTTTCTGACCTCTGAGTGGCAGAAACAATTTCCTGACCATGGTGATCCTGAAAGCTAGTTGTAAACCCTGAGCTATGCTCGTCCACGTTCTTTCTTACTTCCAGGAATGATGATGACCAGAGTGCCTTGGAAGCCATTTTGAAGAGGGCAGAGATGATAACAGGCTGGGTATACATGAAGGGGCACTGCCTGTCAATATGGAATACCCATGGTTGATTCTTGTGTGAGCAAGAAAGAGACTGTATCTGAGCCATTAAATTTTGGGTCTAATCAGTAGTTTGGCCTAACCATAATACTACAAAAGTTGTAGTATGCATCTAGTTACTGGTAGTTCCTGGAGTTTGTGGGCAGGCAACTGGGCTTACAAATGGTATCTGAGCATCTGAGAGGTTGCTGTAGTTACATTTTCCCCAGGATGGTAGCTGCATGGGCAAGCAGATTTCTGAAGGGAACCATTTTGACCTTTCTCCTAGGCGCAGTATAGTTGGATCCTCCCGGGCAGCTAAATCATGTGTTCAGTACAGCATGGTGGGCAAGAAGATCTGGAATGAGGATCACCTTGTTTTTTTCCTGCAAAGTCATGAATAATGTGATATTGAACAATGCCCATTCCTTTACTACTGTTCTCCCCAGAAACCCTCATGCAACAGAGGAAGGAACATGGAACGGAGGAAAGGAACACTGGCTGAGAAGTCAAGTGGAATGGGTCCTAGTTCCAGTCTGTTAATAACTCCCTGAAGAGTCTTTTCCCTCCTTGGGCCTCAGACTCTTCACCCCAGAAGAGAATTGTTAAGGGGTCTCAGAAGTGAGACTCAGAGAACACACCTGCTGTGTCTTTGTGTGTGTGTGTGTGTGTGTGTGTGTGTGTGTAGGTAGATATGTGTTTAAGGAAATTCTCCTGCTTGGAAGCCACAGCTGCTAAACCAGGGGGTTGCTCAAATCTTCTTTTGACTGAAAGCATAGTCTGAGGTCCGGCAGTAATAGCATCACCTGGGAGCTTGTTAGAAATGCAGAATTTCAGGCCCTTTACAGAAGTATTGAATCAGAATCCCCAATTTAACAAGATCCTTAAGGGGATACCAATGTGCATTCAAGTCTGAGATGCACTGCTCCAGAGGACCTGGGATAAGACAAATGTCAGCCTGAAAAAAGAATGGGATTTGAAGTCAGGAGACCTAGGTGTTAGCTTTAATTCTGGAACTCACTGGCTGTCCAAATTGAGCAAGTCATGTAATCACCCTGATCCTTTTTTTGTAAATGGGGTGCTCTAGTAACTACAGAATGGTGTCAAGATCAGTGGTGTATGTTCTGGAGCCAAACTGTCTAACCTTAAATCTTGAGTTCATTTATCAGCTATGAAGCTTTTGGTGAGTTGCTTGATATCTGTGGGCTTCAGTCTCTTTATCTGTAAGATAGGGTATCATAATAATGACAGACATTGAGAATTTTAAAACGGGCCAGGTGCGGTGGTTCATGCCTGTAATCCTAGCACTTTGGGAGACTGAGGCGGGCTGATCACCTGAGATCAGGAGTTCAAGACCAGCTGGCCAACATGGCGAAACCCTGTCCCTACTAAAAATACAAAAATTAGCTGGGTATGGTGGCACGCGCCTGTAATCCCAGCTACTTGGGAGGCTGAGGCAGGACAATCGCTTGAATCCAGGAGGTGGAGGTTGCAGTGAGCCAAGATCACACCACCGCACTTCAGCCTGGGTGACAGAGCGAGACTCTGTCTAAAAAAAAAAAAAAAGATTTTAAAATGAAGTAATTAATGTAAATCACATAGCACAAGGCCTGGCATCATCTAAATTCACTGCACATCTTATTATACTCTGACTTCCTGTACCATCTTTCAGGAACAGAAAGAGACCTCTAAAATAGAGCCACCTGGAGGCTAGCTGAAGACTCCCACCTTTGGTGTTTATCATAGTATACATACTTCTCAACAATGGGCACAGTTGCTCAAAGACTGGAGCTCTAACCTCTGAACCACCAGACAGGCATGAGATTGGCTTCATGGTATTATCTTAGGCCATCAACCAGTTCCCTTGCATGTATTCCCCATTTCTTTGTTGTCTATTCCAGTTACACTCAAGTCTAGATACTCCCTTCCCTGTGAAAATCCACAGGGCAGCCATATACAGAGCAGTGCCATCCAGGTAGGAGATGACCACTTGTAACTGGCTTTCCTTTCCCTACAGGAACTCGCACAGTTCAAAGAGTGGAATGTCATCAAGGCATTGCCTGATGGGCCTGTCACCACACTCACTGGAGGGAAAGGATCTAGAAAGAGGCAGGTTCCAGGGATCATTAGCAACATACCAAACCACAGCAAGAAACCAAGCATGACTCAGCTCCTGCCCACTGCAATTACTCAGGACCTCTGCCCTTCAGATGTGGAAAAAGCCCAGCAGTGCCTTGCAGTAACTGCTGCTAAGGTCTGGAACTTCCTGACAAATAACCTTGCAAGTCTTTTGCTACAGGGAGGCTCAAACTGGATTTCAGAAGGCCCACCCCACCAGGATAACTGAAACAAATTATGGACTGGGTATCAATGCAAATAATATTGTAGCATCAGGAATAAAATAAATTTCAATTCAATAAGAGGCCTAACTTATGCATTTAAAAATGTCTGCAGGTGGATACAAGTGGTGATCCTGGGCAAAGTTGGTGCCAGGCACAGGCACAACGGTGCAAGGAAATGGCAAAAGGGAAGCCCACAGTATGGAAAAGTCCAAAAGGGGCACCAGCATGTTCCATAGTGTGGGAGAGAGGAAAATGAAAACACCATTTACCAGATGCCTGCCAAGGGCTATTCCTGGGCCTGCAGCTCTAGAGATGTTCCTCTGAACAAAACAGGAGCCATCTAGGACAGGTGGTGCTTGGCTATGGCAAAGAGGAGGGAACTTAAGCCCAACGGGTCAGTAAATGATGGATTTGAGCCTTCTCTTCTAATGGATTAGTAGATCCCAACAGTCAATACGGTGGGGGGTTGGAAAAACCTTCCTGTGTTTCATGATACCCGAATGCCAATGTCATGAATGGCAAATGCTAGCATCCCAATAATGGTGTGCCCTTCATGAAACCCCATCCAAAGATTCAGCCCCTTCTCCTAATGTTCAAGCACCTGTTCCTGCAGAATCAGGATATGAAGAGAGGCTGGCAAAGGCCACAAACCAGGTACTTCTGCAGCTTGCGGACGGGTGGAGGTTGGGGAGGTTTCTATGCTGTCCACACTACACTGTCACACTAACTCTATTAACCCTTTCCTACCTAGAGATAATGATATGAGAAAAGAAGGTTATCAGTTCACCTTTCCTCTAGAAGTAAATAGGGTGGTATCTCTGAACCTGGCCATCGTTACAGATGCAAATAAAATAGAGTGGGCAATAATGCAGTGTATGCACATATGCCTAAGACAAAACGGGCTGGCACAAATAAGGAAAGGGGCTTCATTTCTGAAAATACCAGCTCCACTTAACACTGGATATTCTCCTGCCTACGGAAATCCACAGGGGCAGTTACAGAGAGTGCTGCATGTTTCATAGTGTTGGGAGAGGACAGTGAAAACTAACATTTACCAGGTGCCTGCCACGGGCTATTCCTGGGCTTCAGGCTCTAAAGATGTTCCTTTGAACAATAACAGCAGCCATCTAGGATAGGTGGTCCTCAGCTATGGGAGAAAGGGGGGGAATGAGACCCAAGAAGCTAGCAAGTGGTGGATTCCAGTCTTCTCTTCCAATGGATTAGTAGACACCAATGGCCGAGGCAGGGTGTTTCTTAATTTTTGAATACTAACATCATGAATAGCAAATGCTGGCATGGCAATAAGAGCGTGCCCTGCATCTGGTCACATCTAAAATATCAGTCCCTTCTCTTTCTGAAGAAATACCTGTTCCTGCAGAATCTCCATATCCTGAAATGGAGAGATGCTGGTCAGGGCCACAGACCACGTGCTTCTGCAGTTTGCAGTTTCTCTATTGTCCTCAGGATACTGTCATACTATTAGCCCTTTCCTGCCTCGTGATAGTGATGCCTGAAAAGAATGTTATCAGTTCACCTCTCCTCTAAAAATAAATAGGTTGGTTTCTCTAAACCTGGCCATCAGCAACACATACACATGAAATTCTGAATGAGCAATAATTCACTGCTCACATGCCCAAAGGAAAACAGGTTCTTTTCCTAGGACTTGTACAGGAGGCTTAGACAGGGTAACTTCCCAGGGGATGGCTGTACTGAGTTTGCAAATTTGGGCTGAGACTCATTCAAACTACCTGGGGAATGCAAGTTAACCTGCAGAGGAGAAAGCGAAAAATAAAAAGGAGAAAGACCCATGTTCGAATGGAAATTAAATACATATCTGATGGATTCCATGATCAGCTTTAACACTTTCATCTATAAACAGTATCTGGCACCAGTTGGCTCCAGCACAGAAGGGATTGCTTTGTACCTGGTGGAGACCCTGCCATGCCTGACCCAAGGAAGCCTGCTTGGTGACTAGGCAGGCATAGAAGGATGGAGAACACACTTGGTCTGTTTCCCCTAGGCCCAGACAGGAAACAGAAAACTTTCCTCAAGGCCATTACAGGCCTTTTTAGGGGACCATGTTGCCACTGGCTGGCAATCTCAGAGAAAACACCTCTTTGCTATTTACAGTGCGTTTTCAAAAAAGTAAAATCCAGATTCTCCCAGGGTGTCTAGGAGCTCAGGAATTGGAGCCCCTCTATTGCGTAGAGAAAAATCAGAATGAGGGTTTCTTTCCTCATTTCAAGAGATCGCTGGCTCTGCAGCCCAGCTCAAAAGCCCATCCTCCAGGCCACTTCCCCGGCTGAGCCAGACCCCTTGCTCCCATGACTCTCTGAGAGCCAGGCCCAGGGTCGGGTTCCCTGAGACCAGCCTGGACCCTAGATGGCCACGCCTCCGCGCGCTATTGACGCCGGAGGCGCGACACTTTTTCCTATTCCCAGGAGGGTAAAAAAGCGGGAACAATGGCTTTCAGGACGGAGGGACACAAACACCCAATGCCGCAGCGACTGGGAGGGTCGCGATGCAGGAGGACGAAATGGGAGAAGGGGGACAAGGGGGACTTCGGCCTCCCTGCGGGCGGGAGCTAGGCCGCTGGAAAGTCCGCTCGCCTCTCGCCGGCAAGGGATGACGCCCTGGGCCTTTTGTACCACTCGCCACGGAAAATGGTCACACGCTTTTGTCCTCAAGCCGAACACTATCAGAAACACGGGATCCCTGGAAGCCGCCATCTTGGCCATTGGCGGTGGCGCACCCACCCCCGTGCTACTGCGCGTGCGCGGCGCTGCGACACACTCCGACCCCATCCCGCGTTCCCAGGGGGCGGTGGGAAGCGGAAGTGCTCCGCTGACCCGGGAGGGCGGTCCCTAGTTCACACTGGCTGTTGTCATCGGCCTCTGAGGCTTCAGGCTCTTGGCGGTGAAGTAAGAGGGACGCGGAGGTGGTGATGGTTTTGATAGGGGCGGGGGTTGACGGGGTCGTGGGGTCATGGGGCCATGGGTGAACGCCTTTGTGGGTGACAGGGTGGCTCTACAGCCCAGCTCAAAAGCCCATCCTCCAGGCCACTTCCCCGCCTGAGACAGGCCCCTTGCTCTCAGGACCTTCTGAGCCAGGACCAGGGTCCGGTTCCCTGAGACCCGCAGGCCTGTGGGCGTGAGTGCTGGAGACGAGGTTCGGGGCCAGCGAGTGACTGATTGATTGAGTCACTCGGCGCCTGTTTCCTGAGCGCCTAAAAATGCCAGGCAACCTTGCAAATGTTTCACATTAATCTTCACAGGAGCCTTGTGAGGTGTTACGATGATTATTTTCGTGTTATAGAGAGAAAATGACTCAGTGTGGCTTGACAACCTGTCCAAAGTCACGTAGGTAGCAAACCCGAGGAATCCTTTTTTTCTTTTCCTGTGCTTCGTTTATCATGTTTATTGTTTCCTGTGTGTCTCCCCCGCTGGACTAGAAACTCTGCGGGAGCTGGGACTTGGAGATTTTGTTCACTGATGTATTTCCAGCACGGAGAACGGGCTCATGGAAGGAAGGCACTCATTTCTTCAGTGAATAAAAGTGGCACAGCAGTCAATCAGTTGATTCCAAAGCCCGGACTCAGGAAGGCAGCGTTTCGCTCACTGAGGATAATTGAGCTGTGAATGAATGTTAACTCTTAAAGCTAGAATGAGGCATTGTCCCTCTTCTGCTGGGTAAAAACCTTTGGGTTTTACTCAACTTCACTGCATGGAAGGGAGCATAGGTGTTGCTAATTGAATCTCCTGTGGTCATTGTGTTTCCAGGGTCAGAGTGCAGACCTGAGACCACTGCTCACCGACTTCAGACTCCAGTTTATCTGTGCCCTGGCTTCCTCACTTAGTCTCAGAAGACTTAGGCTGAGGCCTCAGAAGGAGGTGAGTTCCCTGGGTCACAGGCAGAGATATGGTGCTATAGTGATGGCCCCAACTGGGGCGTGTTTGTCTCTGAATCCCTTGGTCCTGCTGCCTTGGACACAAGAGAGGTACGCTGAGCTGAGGCGAGTTGGAGGAGAAGCCTCAGCCCAGAGCCCAGACCCAGATCCTCAGAGCAGAGAAAGGAGGCTCACAGGATAGCAGGTCCTAGAAGAGCTGGACCCATAGTGGCCTTTGTCCCTCACTTCAGCTGAGACAAAGCAAAGCTGGCTCAACTTCCAGATGCCATGGAGGACCATGTGACAGTGCAGTTTGATTCCTGCTGGAGGAGGGACAGGTGAAAGTCACAGGTGGATGGAGGCATGGATGTCCCCCATGGGGGCAGGTGCCCTGCTGTAGTACCTGCAAAGGCGGGATGAGGCTGGGAAGGATCACAGCCAGCCACAGAGGATTGGCCTCTCCTAGCACACCTATTTGTGCACCCCTGTGTTCCCGTCTCTTGCCATTGGCTATTTCTGAATTTGAGTCAGCCCCACACCATCAACCAGGCACCTGGTTCCAGGGGAAATGCTGAGTCTCCCTTCATCCTGACCAAAGTGCAGAAAATATATTTTTAGTTTATAGAATTTCCAAGTAGTCTCTAGGTATGCTGTCATCCATCTCTGCTGCCTTACTTCAATGCTTAATGAAAGTGGGCCAGGGGACATGACCTGCTAAGCTACACCAAGCTGAACCCTGTTGTCCTGATACTGTCGCAATGATTGCTGCAGTATGCAATGGTTACTCTGCACAGAAGCTCCTTGCTGGAACTTTATTTGAAAAACTACCAAAGAAGGAGGAGCCTGGTAATCAAAATGCAAATTGTGAGAAAGGAGAAAGTGATGGGGTGGGAACAGGGTAGGTGGCCAGTTAAAGAGGCAGATGCAGGGGAGCAGGCACGGTGGTTTTCAGCCCCTCACAGAACTGACAGTGCTGGGCTGTTACCCACCCGGCCCCACACCTCTCCTCCACTGTGGCCCTCTGAGCCCTTGTTGGGCTCCTTCCTCCAAACCACATCAAGAGATCCTACTTATACACACTTGCAGAGGGTCTTTTCATCTCTAGGGCTCGGTTTGATAAGAGGTGATTTTTAATAATTTTTAATTTTTGTTTTACTAGTGATATTCTTTGTCAAAAATTGAGAAAATGCAAATAAAAGAAGAAAATTGAAATCACCACTCAAAAGTAACCAATATCAGCATTTTAATAAATCCTCTGAGACATCATATATGTGAATATTGATTATCAAAAATGAGATCACACTGCGCTTGCTTTCTTGGAACCTGCTTTTAAACACATTAGGAACTAAAAACAAATTCCATAGCATTTTGAAAGGCCGTTCAGTATACCTGCTTTTGCATGTGTCATATTTTTTAACTGTGTCCTCTTTGCTGGATATTTAGTTGCTTCCAATTTTTTTGTTTGTTTATTTGTTTTTTGTTTAGACAGGGATTCCCTCTGTCGCCCAGGCTGGAGTGCAGTGGTGCCATCTTGGCTCACTGCAACCTCCACTTCCTGGGCTCAAGTGATCCTCCCACCCAGCCTTCAGAATAGCAGGGACTACAGGTATGTGCTACCGTGCCTGGCTAATTTTTGTAGAGATGGGGTTTCGCCATGTTGCCCAGGCTGGTCTCGAACCCCTGGGCTCCAGTGATCTGCCCACATCAGCCTCCCAAAGTGCTGGGATTATAAGCATGAGCCACTGCACCCAGCTGCTTCCACATATTAATATTTTAATGGTAGAAATGACTACAGTTAACATTCTTTCAGCTTTTCCACATTTAGGATTGTTTCATTATGACAAATGTCTAGGAATAGAACTCTTAAGATAAAGGAGATGTTAATTGTTACTGGTTTCTAAAATAGATATCTTTAGACATAAGTCATACATCTGTCCAGTAAGGGAAACAAAATTTCATGTGGAAAACCTACATGATCTTAGTAGAGTTTCATGGAAACAGGCTGGAGCTACCAGGTCATGTTTTTAGATCACTCTCCCTAGGGTACAAGGGTAATTATTATTGGGATGGTAATGATGGTCTAATGGCTGTACCTACCGAATATACTCTCCTAATTTTGCCTTTATAGATCTCCATCCTTTGTCCAGAGCAGAACAGGATGGCCATGTCCCAGGTGAGTTCCTAATTTACCCATACTTTGTTTCCAGTGAAATTGAGGCAAGGTTTGGAATCTATATAGTAGACTTGAAAATACCAATTATCCCCTCTTCTCTGGCTGTTTTCTATTCAACTTGTTCTCAACCTCTGGTTTCTCTGATCCTCCCCGTCACCAGGAGAGAGGAAAAACAAAGAATCCTCTCTCTACTTCTTGTTCTTTCTTTTTCTTTTTCTTTTTTCTTTCTCTTTTTTTTTTTTTTTTTTTTTTGAGACAGAGTCTCACTCTATCACCCAGGCTGGAGTGCAGTGGTGCAATCTCAGATCACTGCAACCTCCACCTTCCGGGTTCAAGCGATTCTCCTGTCTCAGCCTTCTGAGTAGCTGGGATTACAGGTGCCTGCCACCACGCCTGGCTAATTTTTGTATTTTTAGTAGAGACGGGGCTTCACCGTGTTGGCCAGGCTGGTTTTGAACTCCTGACCTCAAGTGATCCCCCCACTTCGGCCTCCAAAGTGCTGGGATTACAGGCGTGAGCCACCATGCTCTCTACTTGTTCTTCTGAGAACTGTACCTCATCTTCTCTTCATTTCCTTCTCACAGAAGATTGTTTACATACATAGATTCATCTTGCTCTTTCCTCTTTCTTCACTTCTAGATCACTTGGTCTTTTTCATCATTCATATTTATGATAATAAGTTTGTGCATAATGTTTTGATGTGCGTAGAAAAAGCTAGTAGCCCAAAGGATTCTATTCCTTCTCCCCCGAGTACCATGTTCCTCGTCAGAGATGCCCACTGTTAACAGTTGGGTTAAATGGTGGGGTAGATGCATTTATGTCAATTTAATGAACTAAAAACATATACACATGTATTGTTTTCATGCTTTTACACAAATGGCATCATACTCCCATACCCATCTTGCCTTTTGCACCTGATTACTTTCTGGGTGGTGTTCCTTGTTGATATATAAAGATTGTTTTAATTTCTATTTCATAGTATGGATGTATTAATATCATGTAACTATTTATTTATGGATATTTAAGTTTTTAATTTTTTTTTACTGTTGTAAACAGTGCCTCATAAACAACTTTCTCTGTATCTACTTGCTCTGTAGTACCAGTGTTTATGGAGGTTATACCTGGAAGTCGGGTTTTGACTAAAAGGTACTGAAACTTAAGTTTGCCCTCCGAAATCCTTCATAATTACTCCTTTCACTAAATGTAAAGACCAGATAATTTCTGTGTTCCAGTTTTCCAGGCTATTAAAGATGAAAAGGCACCCAGTTCATTTTGTGAAGCCACTTAACCTGAAATTTGAGGAAGATACTACAAAAAAGAAAATTATAGACCAGTTTCCCTTAAGAATATAAATGTCAAAATATTAAAAATACTCTGAATAGAACATTAACAAATTGCATTGGGCATTTCAAAAGCAATGGATGCACATAGTAAAAAAATTCAAACAAAAGCTTTGTTCAACAAAAAAAAAGTTTTTTGTGGTTTTTGTTTTTTGATGCAGAGTCTGGCTCTATCCCCCAGGCTGAAGTGCCGTGGCGCAATTTCAGCTCACTGCAACCTCCGCCTCCCAGACTCAACAATCCTCCCACCTCAGCCTCCCAAGTAGCTGGGACTACAGGCACATGCCACCATGCCAAGCCAATTTTTGTATTTTTTGTAGAGATGGAGTTTTGCCATGTTGCCCAGGCTGGTCTTGAACTCATGAATCTCTTTCTCTGCCTATGCACAATCACTCGTTCTCTCCTGCATGTGCTCTCTCTCTCTCTTTCTCTTTCTCTCTTTAACAAGTTACAGTACATCCTGGTCTTTCTGGTCCTTTTTTTTTTAACGAACTTTTCACTTGTATTAACTCTACACCAGGGTTTCTTAGTGTGGCACTATTGACATTTTGTTCTTCTTAGTTCCAAGCCCCAGCATGTATCAATTGTATGAATTAATTTTTTTTATTCAGAACCTGGATCTTTGTTTTAAGACTAGTATAAACAAAAATAAAATGTAAACAACTTGTTATTAACATAATAGCTGCAGTTATTAACATAATAGCTGCAGTTATTAACTGCAAGAATACAGTAAAAAAGTCATACTAAATGTTAATGTTCTTGTAACAGAATTATCCATATCACCTTATGGTAGCAAATTCTGGCAAGAAATGATCATTCATTTCTTATTAAAAATACTTATTTCCAAGATCAGTTATACCACAAATAAAACCACAGTTTATTCAATAGAGCCCTTACCTTTCCCTTTTTTTCCTGAAAGATCTGCCATTTACAGGGAACTACTAATTTCAGATCAGTTACTCAAACCAGGGTTATTCCTGTAAATGTACATCTTAACTTTATATATAGTAGATGTACACTCATATTCCCTCTCTAGTCTTGAAGCTAAACACTTTCACAAAAGAAACAACCTAAAATCACTTCATGTGAATCTTGGTTCTTACTTTTCTTCTACCTCATTTGTTCTTCCTCCTCATCACAAAAATTTTCTTCCCATGGTGGTAAAGGAGAGAGATCTAGCAGCCACTTCTACAGCAAGGCCATCAGTGAAGGTAAAATTCAGTGACAGCTGTAGCTGTGCCAGCCTCTGCTGAATGGAAGTCTGTAAGGACTCCCTGGGAGATGGAGGGGTAGTGGCCAGAACGCCTCCATCTGCTTGAGATTCATCTTCGCCCTCACATTGGTAACACATTCTGTCTTCTCTCCTTGGAGGAAGACTTCATTTGCAGAATTGTCTTTATTTTTACCCTCTAGATCAAGCTTGTCCAACCCATGGCCCCGGGCCACATGCAGCCCAGGACAGCTTTGAATGCAGCCCAACACAATTCGTAAACTTTCTTTAAACATTATGAGATTTTTGGCTGGGCGCGGTGGCTCATGCCTGTAATCCCAGCACTTTGGGAGGCTGAGGCAGGCGGATCACAAGGTCAGGAGTTTGAGACCAGCCTGACCAACATGGTGAAACCCTGTCTCTACTAAAAATACAAAAATTAGCTGGGCGTGGTGGTGCGTGCCTGTAATCCCAGCTACTTGGGAGGCTGAGGCAGGAGAATTGCTTGAACCCAGGAGGCAGAGGTTGCAGTGAGCTGAGATCGCGCCACTGCACTCCAGCCTGGGTGACAGAGTGAGATTCTGTCTCAAAAAAACAAAAACAAAAACAAACAACAACAAAAACATTATGACATTTTGTTGTAGTTTTTTTTTTTTTTTTTTTAGCTTATCAGCTGTCATTAGTGTTAGTGTATTTTATGTGTGGCCCAAGACAGTTCTTCTTCCAGTATGGCCCAGGGAAGCCAAAAGATTGGACACCCCTGCTCTAGAGAGTCTTCACATAAATACTCAGTCTTACTTACTTCATTGTCACTTGTGGAGTGTTTACTATTTTCCTCTTCAGTATCATTTTTACTGACTTTTCCTGTATCTGAATTCATTGATGGTTCTGAATTACTTGTGGGTTCCACTACGTTTACAGGAGACAAGGATTTCAACGCAGCATGATCACTAAGTAGAAGTTATAACCACTTCTGCCTTTCTGCCTCTGAAGCTTTAAATCCCAGCACAGATTTTAATTCTTAGAGCACCCTCTTGGATTCTTCATGCTCGTGCTTCTGTCTTTCTTTGTCTTCCTGAGACAAGTAATAAAAATCATCCTTTCTGCAATCACTGTCAATATCTATATCATCTACATAAGCTTCTAAGTCCTATTCATCCTCCTCAGGGAGTGGATCTTTGTCTGCAATGTGTAGAGTAGGCTGCATCAAAGTTAACCACTGTACAGTGTGGGTTTTCACACACTACCTCAGGCTTGCCTTTTTAAAATCTGTATTTCTTCATAGCAGTTTGTCCACCTGAGAAATGGCCTCTTCCCAGCAATTGTTGCTTGTTTAAACATGGGGCTGAATCAACTTTAATTTCTGTTCTAGGATTTGATAAGCCTCTGACACTGTTCTTGTTTCTTTAATACAAAAAAGCTTTTCAAATTTATCTTCGAGAATTATTACCTTATTCAGTAATGCTTTCACATGGAGCTGCAAATTGCACACTGCTGTGTGAACGTTATTCAGTTCTTCTGACTTCTGTTGAGTTTTGGATAAACACTGGTACTGACTGGTGCTGAGTTTCAAAGTACTGATAGAATTCACAGTTGCTCTTAAGCTCTTCCAAACAGGCATAGTAAGCATGAGGTAGACCTTGAGTCAAATCAGATAACATATGATGAGGCAAAAGTGCTGAAGTAAGTAAGGTCCCAGGAGGTGAATTGGCTATAGAAAGTAATAAGGCTAACCATCTGTAGAATTCTGAACGCTGCCATCCAGAGTTGGAACAAAACCTTCAATGTAGGCAGGCTAAAGTCATCTGTAAAGTTAGGTGCTTCCTCTTCTGAAATCTACTCTTCACTAAGTCCAAGACCCAGCTCCTTAAAAGGCACGACACAGATATAGCTGGTTGCATTGTCACTTTCAGAGTTCAGGGGGTAGTTTTTCAGCATCTATAGGATAGATAGCCTTGCTGCTTGGAAGTTCTGTAGACAGCTTTCCAGAGACTGATGAGGTACTGAGTGGGATGCCGTCCAGCTTTATTAAATGGGATAAATAATCATTTATCATTTAATAATAATTTAATAATGTATTATTAAATTATTATATAATTTATAAATATATAAAGTATAATTTATTAATTATCATAAATTTAATAATTTATTATTAATCATTTAATAAATTATCTCATTTATTAAATGGGATAAAGCACTGACCCTGTCAAGCAAAAGTATAAATCCTCTGGAAATCACTTCAGTGTCTTGAATGAGATGTAAAGCTTTTCTTACAAGGTTAGTAAAAGCTCAGCTATTTGCTGCCATATCTTCCAAGTGAACATTGTATTTTTTTCAGGTCACTTGTAGTTTAGCTGTCCTCCATACTCTCAAAGCTCTTAAGACCAAATAAACAAATAGAATCAGTCTCCATACCAGCCAGGAAGATAACGTCCACCAAGCAGGAAGCATAACGAGCAAACTAATGAAGGCAAATAGCATTGAGACATCCCAAATATTAGGGGTTGCCAGGAAGCAAAGTGTTGGAAGGTGTCCACTTTCCTGTTGTTGAGGTTGTCCTGCTTACAGGATACTGGAATCAAGTAGCTCAGTGAGCTCCACATCCTCTTGAAACAGGACTTCCTGTTGCAGGATGGTATGTAATGAGTTGAGCCGGAATCCAATATCCAACTTGTGAAGTAAGTCATCTTTCTTACTGCGCTGAGAAAAAACCCAACTTTTGGTGGTTTTAGCCACTTTTAACAGAATGCATTGCTTAATAACCCATTCCCTGAGCATGCCAGTAAGTGGAGTTTATGTTCATTGAGTGATTACTGTATCCCAGGTATTTTGGTAGGACTCTTGTAGGAGGCTTTTGTTGTCCCTCCGCGGTGCATTTTTCTGTTTTTGGTGACAAAGAACATATTTCAAAGTCTGTGTGTCCCGGATCCTGTAAGTACTGATAAAGCAGAGAATTCCAAAAGCTACCTCCTTGTCAAACTCCAATGTCATCCTTCTCTACCTTGCCACCCACTTCAGCACGATGGGAAATCAGAAGAAACATTTTTAATGAAGATGGGAAACCTAGAAACCATAACGAGAAAGATTGTCAGATTAAACTGTATTAAAATGTTAAAACCCGTAGAATCAAAAGACATATTTGAGGCTGAGAGAAAATACATGCAATGCATATGATATGCAAAGGATTCATATACAGAAAATGAAAAAGGATGAAAGAAGATGAAAAATGTGGTGGACATAGAGTCAAAAAGATAAGGCAAGCAATTTATGAGAAAAAAGTGTGATGCCATTTGAAAAGATGGTTACTTTCCCCAGTTTTCAAGCCAGGAAAACAGGGCTGATTTTCATTCCTCCCTTTCTGTTGCATTCCAACAAATGAACCCAGTCTCAGCCCTTCTACTGTTTGCCTTTCAGAGTTTTTTTTTTTTTGTTTTATATATACAAAACCACAACATTTTGCATGGGTTGTTTTTAATGAAAATATGCTCCTACTATGCTTTTCTGTTTTGGGGTTTTTGTTTTTTGTTTGTTTGTTTGTTTTTTGAGATGGAGTTTCGCTGTGTCACCCAGGCTGGAGTGCGGTGGCACAGTCGGCTCACCGCAACCTCCACTTCTCGGGTTCAAACGATTCTCCCGCTCAGCCTCCCAAGTAGCTGGGATTACAGGTGCCTGCCACCACGCCCAGCTAATTTTTGTATTTTTAGTAGAGATGAGGTTTCACCATGTTGGCCAGTCTGGTGTCAAACTCCTGACCTCAAGTGGTCCACCCGCCTTGGCCTCTCAAAGTGCTGGGATTACAGGCATGAGCCACCGCACCTGGCCCTGACATTAGAAATTTCTAAGCACAATGAAAATCTTAAAAATTATCAAACATCCATATCAAAGTGAGAAAAATATTTGAAGTATACATAACAATGAGCTACCTTCTTTTATACACTAAAATTCTAACAAATCATTGAAGATCACACCTAATATATAGCTGAAAGAATATGAAATGTATGTAGAATAGTATACCATGTATCATACTTCATATTCTTAAACATTAAAAAGGTTGATAATAGTTAGTACAGTCAAGTATGTAGAAAAAAACACCAAAGAAGTTATAAACTGTATACAGCATTTTGTGGTGGAACAGTTGGTTTATATATATCAACATTTACAATGCAAATACCCTTAACACAGTAATGCCCTTTCTAGAATTTTACCCTAGACCTTTAATGTATCAATAAGACAAGACAACCCAAAAGAATGAAGACTCATAGTAACAGAAATATTAGTGGCCTAGAAACATACAAAAAGATTATAATCCTCACTAAAACTCACATACCTGCTGTCATTTATCTGTAAGAGTGGTAAACTTTGAAAAGATAGATAAGAGCCACTGTGGATGAGAGTACTGGCTGGTTGAGAGGTAATTTGGCTGTACTTATTAAATATCTTTTTCTTATTTTAATCAGCAGTTGCATTGATAGGACTCCATCCTAGTGAAATATTTATATGTCCACAAAGATTTCCAAAGCAGTTCTATTCATACTAGCAAAAAGTAGAAGGAGAAAGCCCTAAGTGTCCCATGTTCCTGAGAATCCAATAATGGTAGAATGACAGCTATACTACCAGGTGGCATTGCTTATGATAAAAATGACCCGATTGGTAAACAAACTTCACGTGGACGAGGAGGACTACAGAATACTTAAATAAATTGCCACATCCATACTCTGGAACTGTCATGATAAAAATTGACTCATATGTAAGAATGTCTGGGATACTTTTGTCTGAGTGAAAAAAACCAAAGTTCAGAAAAGCATAGTAGGAGCAGCTGGGCATGGTGACTCACACCTGTAATCCCAGCACTTTGGGAGGCCGAGGTGGGTGGATCACCTGAGGTCAGGAGTTCAAGACCAGCCTGGCCAACATGGTGAAACCGTCTCTACTAAAAATACAAAAAATTAGCCAGGCATGGTGGCGCATGCCTGTAATCCCACCTACTCATGAGGCTGAAGCAGGAGAATTGCTTGAACCTGGGGGGCAGAGGTTGCAGTGAGCCAAGATAGTGCCACGGCACTCCAGCCTGGGCAACAGAGCGAGACTGTCTCGAAAAAAAAAGAAAGAAATTTCTAATGTCTAGGTAGTCAAGTTTATCACTCTGTAGCTATGTATTTTCTGAATTTGGGGATTGCTTAGAAAGGTCATCAGCCACTACAAAACTATCAAAACTTTTAACTTATCTATGATTTTTATGGTTATTTTGTACACATTTAAATCTCTAATCCATCTGTAATTTACTTGGGGGCTCAGAGTAAGATGAGTAATTTACTTTTATGGAGTTTCTTCCCTCCATAAATGCCTAGCCAGATTTTCCTAATGACATCTTTTCTGCAGAGATTTAAGATACTTTTATTATGAAGTAACCTCTGACACTGTACTTCTAGGATCTGTTAGTGGTTATTAACTCTCATTATCATTGTCATGTTTAGCTCTGTGTTACTGGAAGCCTGATAATGGAATGACGGCTGTTTTACTAGGTCTGAGAGATAGGGAAGGAAACCCAAGTTTTTCCTACTGTCTACTCTCACTTGACACAACACTTCTGACACCATATGTAATCCCAGGCCCCAGGCTGTTCCCTCACATACCAAGCAGTTTTCCCTGGACACCAGCTGGGTGGGCTGTGAAGTCAATTCCATTCTGACACCATCTACCTGGAGTTAGCGTGAGCTCCCACAGGTTGAGGGCTTAGTCCCACAAGACTGCCCCGACTTGAGATGCCAGTCACAAGTAGGGTGTCACCTATACATCTGACTGATGGGCCACAAATTGGGGGTTCACATGAACCCCTCTTGAAGATTGATTAATTTGCTAGAGTGAGTTTCAGTTTCCCTGAGTTTCCCCTATTTGTTATAAAGGATATTACAGGCAAAGCGTGGTGGCTCATTAATCCCAGCACTTTGGGAGGCCAAGGCGGGCGGATCACCTGAGGTTGGGAGTTTGAGACCAGCCTGACCAACATGGAGAAACCCCGTCTCTACTAAAAATACAGTTAGCCGGGTATGGTGGCACATGCCTATAATCCTAGCTACTCAGGAGGCTGAGGCAGAAGAATCACTTGAACCTGGGAGGTAGAGGTTGCAATGAGCCAAGACCACATCATTGCACTCCAGCCTGGGCAACAAGAGCGAAACTCAGTCGCAAAAAAAAAAAAAGCTGGGGGCAGGGGGGTGGATATTACAGAGGATACAGATGAACACCCAGATGGAAGAGATGCATAGGGCAAGGGATGTGGGAAGGTCCACGGACCTTTCATGCCCTCTCTGGACTCACTACCATCCGGGAACCACCAAGTGTTCAGCTGTGTGGAAGCTGTCTGAACCCACCTAGTCCTTTGGTTGTTGTTGTTATTGTTGTTTTTGAGAAACAAGGTCTTGCTCTGTCCCCCAGGCTGGAGAACAGTGGTGCAGTCTTGGCTCACTGCAGGCCCAACCTCCTGGCCTCAAGTGATCCTCCCTTCTCAGCCACCCTTAGTGCTGGGATCACAGGAGCCAGCCACCACACCCAGCCACAGTGGGGTTTTTATGGAGGCTTCATCACAGAGGCATGATCATCATTGGCCCTTGGTGATCAACTCAACCTTCATCTCCTCTCCCCTCCCAGGAGTTTTGAGGATGGAGATGAAATTCCCAACCTTCTAATCCTGTCTGGTTTTCTGGTGACCAGCTTCCATCCAGAAGCTACCTAGGGGCAGCCAGCTAACAGTCATCTCATTAGCATATAAAAGATACTTTGATCACTTCAGAGGCTATTCCAAGGGTTGCAGGAGCTTCTTGCCAGGAGACAGGGCAAAAACCAAATATATATTTCACAATATCAAACCAGGTGACATTACTCCAGATAAAATTGACTCTGGATTGGTAAACAAACTGCATCTGGACTGGAGGACTGAGTAAACTATGACTGGCTGGTAGGAAGCCATGGATTGGGGTTTTCTGAGCACATTGTCACTCAGTGATATGTAACTGGGCCCATCTTTTGCTGGGATCCTCGAAGCCATGCCGCTGGGACCATTACAAGAGATACTGGTCTATGGAACAGGTTAGGGCTTCCAAGCAACATCATCCTAGCACTCAGCAGTGTGGTTTTGTTCCCCAGCACTGGAGCTATCACGCGGGAGGGGCAGATTGGGCTAACAGCTCCTGGATTGCTCTGAGAAGCCCTCCTGCTGGAGAAACCTGCCTGTCCCCGCCCTCTGGCACGCTGGCTTTCCTGCCCCTCTCCTTCTGCACAGCTGGGTAAACTGGTGCCACTGTGGCCGATTTGGGCCTTATGGGTGCAGCGAGTGGCTTGAATTGAAGGCCACCAAGTGTGGGCGTTACAGGATAGGATCTGGAGCAGAAACAGGCCGGTTATTAGTCTTTGCGAGGAATTGGGGGCACTTGTAGAAGTGGGTTCTTGTTTGGTGGTGACAAGGCCAAGCACAGACCTTTCCCCTTTTGCTTCAGTCAGCTGCCCAGGCCACAGACCTCTGGCTTCCTGTTCTTTGTTTCATGATTGATGAGTGAAGGTTAGAACGGTTTGTCATGATTGATTAGCTATGTTTAGAACTGTTTGTTGTAGCTCTGTGTCCCCTGCAAGGCCTGCTCTGTCAGCGCTAAGCAGAATTGACTTCTTCCTTTGTGGACAACCCGGACCCCGTCCTACATCTGTCACTGTCCCTGTGAGGCAGGCTTCCTCGCTGCCTCTGTTTCATCTATGAGTGTCTAAGTGTCGCTTTTCTCCCTCCGCTAACCTGAAGCTCCTTGAGTTTAAGAGGTGTCTTTTTTTTTTTTTTTTTTTTTGAGATGGAGTCTCGCCCTGTTGCCCAGGCTGGAGTGCAATGGCGTGATCTTGGCTCACTGCATCCTTCGCCTCCTGGGTTCAAACGATTCTCCTATGCCAGCCTCCTGAGTAGCTGGGATTACAGGTGCCCGCCACCATGCCCAGCTATTTTTTGTATTTTTAGTAGAGATGGGGTTTTACCATATTGGCCAGGCTGGTCTTGAACTCCTGACCTTGTGATCCACCCACCTAGGCCTCCCAAAGTGCTGGGATTACAGGCGTGAGCCATCACGCCCGGCCAAGGTGTCATTTTGTATCAATCTTTATGTCACAGGACTTACCAGCCTGGCCTCTATTCAGTAAACATGTGTTGAATGAATGAATTTCCAGGGTAAGATATTTCTCATACTCTATCTCTTTCTCCTATAAAGTTCAAAATGATTTTAGTCATATACTCTATGTAATATACTATGCCAAACTGACTAGTGACTGGCATAAGAACAGTTATATAAAGAAAGGCCAGCGTGGATGCGGGAGCCAGACTGCGTGGATTCGAATCCCTCATTCCTGGCTGTGTGACCCGGGCTGGTTACTTAGGCTCTTTGTGCCTCACACTTTTCATCTGTCAAGTTCCTTCTAGGGTGGCGGCGAAGATTGAAATCTTTAGTACATGTAAAGGACTTCAAAGGGCACAGAGTAAGCCCTCCGTGTGCATGAGATGCCATGTCCCAGTGCCCCAGGCTGGTCCTGGGGTGCTAAAGAGGAATGTGCCGTTACAGGAATCATTGACCTTCAAGGACGTGTTTGTGGACTTCACCCTGGAGGAGTGGCAGCAACTGGACTCTGCCCAGAAGAACCTCTACAGGGATGTCATGCTTGAGAACTACAGCCACCTGGTGTCCGTGGGTGAGGGACCGCGCCACAGGGTGATGCAGAATGCCTCCAGTATTGTGTTTCTTTCTCAGCTGCTCCAAGCTCTGGGGCCTAGGAACAATGAGTGTGGGTTACCACCCTCAGTGAGTTTGGGTTACTGCCCACTGTGTAGTATTCGTAGTCTCCTTTGGACACTGGAGAGCGTATTGGTGCCCTTGCTCGCTATGTGAATGTTCTGTACTGAGGGGCAGATAGCTGTGTGCATGGGGCCATCATCGAGGCCGTGCCACCTTCAGCCTGCAGGGGTGGGCCTAGGTTCTGGAATTCCTCAGCATTAATAACAAAGTCCTATGTCATTTCCCCCGAACAGGGTATCTAGTTGAGAAGCCAGATGTGATCTTCAGGTTGGGACCAGGTGAAGAGTCCTGGATGGCAGATGGGGGGACCCCGGTACGGACCTGTGCAGGTGAGGACAGGCCAGGTGAGTCAGGCCGGGGAAAGGAGACCAGGTTGGTTGGTGAGAGCTTGGCCTCTGGGATGTGCTCAGGAGCCCTTCTCAGAGCCTTGGACTTGTGGACATGCCTAGGCTCTGATGAGCGGAACTGTTGTCATGTCCAAATGAGGCCTCTGCCTGGCCGCCGGTTACAGTCTCTGTGTTCTTTGTTTGGCATTCACATAGATTGTGGCCACTTGTTCTGAGATCCCATTTCTACCTTCCAGCCTCCTGGCTTGTTAGTGAGAAGTACCAAGCCCCTTCTCATTCCTCTCCCACCACCTTTCTGGAAGCTTTTAAGACTTATTCTCCCACCTTCTTGGCCTTTTGTATTTTCACCATAGTAGATGTATTAATAGATGTCAGCATTTCCTCCTTATTGGGCATACTGTGGGCCCTTTCAGGCTGAAATTTGGACTTTTTTTTAGCCTAAGGTAGATTATCATACCTGTTTTTTTGTTTGTTTTTTGTTTGTTTGTTTGTTTGTTTTGAGTCACTATGGACACCAAAGCTTTGCCAGTGACCTTTACCCAGCCAGGTACCCACCACGTTCTTGCCTGCTTTCACTTTGTGGTTAACACTGTAAACCTCACACCATTTTCTGTTTTCTCTACTTATTTCTTCTCAGACTCTTACAAATCTGACTTCATACTACTTGTTATCAGATTCCTCCATTTTTCAATACGTCCTTCCTACTCAACTCTTGTTTTTGTTATTATCTCTTTACTTTTTCAAAAAAAAAAAACACACTTGAGAGGACATTACTCCCAGGGTGGAATACTTCAGTGAACCGTATTTTAGTCCTGCATAGAACTGCTTTTTCCTTGTCTGTTTTTCCTGTGGGCTACTACAAGGATCCAGAAAGTCTTCAGATACACTGGTCTACTCTTTCTCTCCCCTTCATAGTACACCCTTCACTGGCCCATGGCAATGAAGCCTGTTTAGAATGCTATTACTCTTCAGAGGGTGATCCCTGCCTGGGCATTGTTGGGGCACTAAGTAGAAAATCAGAATCTGAGGCCCCACTCTAGATTTTCTGAAAGAGAATGTGCATTTCAACAAGCTCCCCAGGGACCCCATAGGCACAGTAAAGCTTGAGAAGCACTGCTCATTAGAGATTAATTTCAGAGCATCAGCTGTAGTCAGGTGCTGGCCCCAAGGACCTACAGGTGACTCCTCAGATGGCTTCCTCCAGAACCCACTCCTCAGCACACACTCTCTGAGATCCTCCCTGTGCTGGCATTTGTGGCTCCCACCACTCTGTAGCTTCCCCCAGGAATGTTTTGGGTGATGATAACCTCTTTGTTGCTCAGTGTAATTCCCTATTTGCTGCTTAGAGATTCATCAGGATTTCTGGTGTGCTGATGGTATGCTTGCTTTCTTCCAGTGATGCCTGGAATTGTAATGACTGTGTGTCTTGTTCTCATTTCAGTGCTATCCCAGAAGGGAGGAAGAGCAAATTCAGGCACAGTCTACCCTCCTGAGTCCCAATTCCCTAAGAAAAACTATATTATATTAAAATACAGACATTTATATATTCAGTCTAAGAGTGCAGAACAGTATAGGCTAAAAAGTAATCTTAGGTGCATTCCCAATCACACCTCCCAAGGGCAGCTTCTTCTAAAGATTTCTCTTTTGGTTCTGGTGAGCACCTCCATAGGTTTAGGGAATACCTTTATATCTGCATTTTGCGTGTTTTCAGTTTTATCTTCCCTCTATGAAAAGTAAGGATTTCCCTCACACTTTGGCCCTCCACTCCCCAGCTCTTCACAAGTTTGTTATATGCTTATTTTTAGTTCCTTTATTGGTTACATTTGTAACTTTAAATAATATAGCTATGCATTTCATATGGTAACTTTTAAAAAATCTAGCTAAAGTGCCAGTGGCTCATTTCTTTAGCTCAAACACAACCCCTAGACATAAGAGCCTACATCTTGTTCTGACTTGTTCCAGTGTGGGACTGGTGGAAGACATTCAATAAATATTGCACTGATTGTTTTGGACCTTGGCAGAGGAAGGAGCTTTGTTATTCATCCACATACAAGTGGCTAAGAGCATGTACTGTGGAGCCACATAGCCTGGGCTGGAATTCTGGCCACTTCCCTCACTAGCTATCACTGTGTACACATTGGTTGGCCTCTCTACCTGTTGTAGAATGGGGCTAATGATAAAACTGAATGATTTTCAGAAATTAATGAGTTGATCCATGTAAAGCACCTAAAAGGGTGCCTGGCATAAAGGAAACACTCAACAAATGATATCACTATTTTTATTGTTGTTATTATCCATAAAACAGTTTTTTTTAATTTAATGTGGTTGTTAACCAGAGATGTATTACATAGTTACCTGTGGATCTGTCAGAATACTCATGAGTAGGCCCCACTCTAGAAATTGTTTCAGAAAGCCTGGGGTAGGCCTGGTTATGTGCATTTTGAGTGACACTCCAGAGGGTTCTGATGCCCATCTTTGGTTAAGATCCACTACTTGAAATATCTGCTGAGAGGAATTGCAAGGAAATAGGAGACAGCAATGAGCATGCAAGCAGGATGGGATGGGAAGACAGGAGCACATTGACTCACTCCTAGACAGCTCTCCAAACTCCCAGGGTTGGAAGCAGAAAACAGCAGAAAGCAACTTGAATTTCTGCCCTATTTCTCCGTATTTAAATCTATTTCAGGAACTATATTTTTCCCTCTGTCTCCTGGATGAAACCTCTGGTTGGTCCCATAAGTTCACTGGTCATTCTGAGATAATAAAAATCTTCTAGGAACTGTTACTTTCAAGAGTAGCCTCATTATAGTAATGAAAACTGTCCAGTCTCATGTAGTAGTACAAACTGAAGTTTATTTCAAGTTTGTTGATCTTTTCTTAGAAGTTTTAGCTTTGTTAATTTTCTCTACCGTTTTTCTGTTTTATTGATTTCTCCTTTTACTTTTATTTCCTTTTTCCTACTTACTTTCAGTTTACTTTGCTGTTCTTTATCTAGCTTCTCCCCCGACATTTTATTATGAAAATTTTTGTATAAAACAAGTAAAAGAATTGTAGGTTGAACACCCATATAATACCTCCACCTAGATTTATAATAACTATAAAAGGCCTACCCCAGGCTTTGCTATATTTATCCCCTGTCCATCTGCCAATTCCTCTGTCCTTCCATCAATTCGATTTATTTTCTTGTGGTGCATTTCAAAGGAAGTTACAGAGATCAGTACCCTTAACCCCTAAGTACCTCCACAGGCATATCATTAATTAGAGTTCCATATTTGTTAGTACTTTATCATTAGTGCTCATGAAGTATTTTAATAAAACAAAATGCCCTTATGGCACCATGTGATCTTTGGCCATACATGTTAATGTTTGAACATAATTTTCTGTATGTGTTTTTATGTGTGGTCATTATATATTTATGTTGATGTGACTGCATTCCTTTTATTTTTTCAAATGAAATTAAGGTATAATGTACATACCATGAAATTTATCTTTCTTAGGTGTATAGTTGTATAGTTTTGACAAATATATAGCTGTGTAACTACTACTACAATCAAAGCATTGGACATTTTCATCCCCTGCAAAAAACTCCGTGTTTCCTTTTATAATTCAGTCTTTCTCCTCATCCCAGGCTTGACCTTTTTTCCTTCTAGTTTGGTTCTTTCTATAATATCATGTGGCTGGCTTCTTTCACTTACCTTAATGCATTTTAGGTTCATCTATGTTGTGGCATGTATCAGTTTGTTCCTTTTGATAGCTGAGTAGTGTTCCAGTTTATCTGTCGATGGACCAGTTAATGCACATTTGAATTGTCCCTGGGTTTTTTTGGTTATTATGAGTGAAGCTGGTGAACATTCTTGTACAGGCATTTCTGTGGATCTGTGTTTTCATATCTCTTGGGTAAATATCTGGAGTGAGATTACTTGGCCATATGGTAAGCATATGTTTAACTTTATAAGACATTGGGCCGGGTGTGGTGCCTCACGCCTGTAATCCCAGCACTTTGGGAGGCCAAGGCGAGCAGATTACTTGAGGTCAGGAATTTGAGACCAGCCTGGCCAGCATATAGTGAAACCCCGTCTCTACTAAAAATACAAAAATTAGCTGGGTGTGGTGGTGCACGCCTGTAATCCCAGCTACTTGGGAAGCTGAGACAGGAAAATCACTTGAACCCAGGAGGTGGAGATTGCAGTGAGCCAAGATCACGCCACTCTACTCCAGCCTGGGTGACAGAGTAAGACCCTGTCTCTCAAAAATAATAATAATAATAATAATAAGATATTGCCAAACTGTTTTCTAGTGTGGCTGTACTATTTTGTTTTCCCACCAACAACACACCTTTCTAGTAGGTATATAGGGGGATCTCATTGTGATTTAAATTTGCATTTCTGTATGATCAGTGATGTTGAGCATGTTTTCACGTGCTTATTTGCCATCTGTATATGTTCTGTGGTGAAGTGTCTATTGTAATCTTTTGCCATTGTTTGTTATTAAATTGTGAGAGTTCTTTATATATTGTGGATATAAATCCTGACCAGCTATGTGTTTTACAAGTATTTACTCCTAGGCTGTGGCTTGTTTTGTTCATAACAGTATCTTTTGAAAAACAAATGTTTCTGTTTTTATAAAGTCCAATTTATTAAATTTTTCTTTTATGGTTCATGCTTTTTGTGTCCTCTTTAGCAAATCTCTCACTAACCCCGGGTAACAGAGATTTTTTCTGTATGTTTTCTTCCAGGAGATTCATAATTTTAGTTCTTATATTTATAAGTCTGTGACTGTTAATGACTTAATTTTTGTATCTGATGTGAGGTAAGGGTCAACATATTTTTATATTATTTTTACATATGCATTTCCAATTGTTCCAGTAATATTTTTGAAAAGAATATTCTTTCTTTTTCTCAGATCAACAAGTGATCCATTTATTATTTGACATCTACTTTAAAATGATGCCAGGTGTGGTGCCTCACACCTACAATCCCAGCACTTTGGGAGGCTGAGGCAGGAGGATCCCTTGAGCCCAGGAGATCAAGACCAGCCAGGGCAACATAGTGAGACCCCGTCTATACTAAAAAATTAGCTGGGCATGGTGGTGCGCACCTGTAGTCCTAGCTACTCGGGAGGCTGAGGCACAAGAATCGCTTGAACCCAGGAGGCAGGGGTTGCAGTGAGCCGAGACCGCACTGCTGTACTCCAGCGCTCCAGTACTTCAGCCTGGGCAACAGAGCAAGACTCTGTCTCAAAAAAAATGTTAATAGTAAGAATTTCACTGGGGAACTAGAATATATAAAATAATCTAATGAAAATTGAAAATTAAGAATTTAATATATATAAAAAACACAAAATTTAAAAAGCAACAACAAAAAAAGAATTTAATATATAGACTTAAGAGCAGATTAACCAGAGCAGAAGAGAGGTTAAGTAAGAAAGATAAGTTACTATCAAATATTCAATCTATTCTAGACTGTTCTTTCTTAATTAACTTACTTTGGCATCCTTTTTGAAAAGTATTTGAACATATGTGTCACTCTGTACACCAATACAGGTTGAGTATCCCTAATCCAGAAATCCCAAATCCTAAATGCTCCAAAATCCAAAACTTCTTGAGCACCGACATGGCATCCAAAGGAAATGCTCACTGAAGCTTTTCCGATTTCATGTTTTCAGGTTAGGCTGCTGAACCAGTAAATATATAATGTAAACATTCTGGAAACCAACAAAATCTGAAATCCAAAACACTTCTGGTTCCAAGCATTTTGGATAAATGATACACAACCTGTACCACATGTCTTAATTGCTGTAGCCTTATATTATGTGTTTAAATCAGGTAGTATGAGTCCTCTTACTTTGTTCTTCCTTTTTGTAATGTTTTAACTAGTCTAGGTCCTTGGTATTTTCCTAGAAATTTTAGAATCAGTTTGTCAATTTTTGCAAAAAAGCCTGCAGGGGATTTTGACATTGCATGGAATTTGTGGATAATTGATGTGCAATATTGAGCCTTCTAAATCATGAATATGGTATATCCGTCTATTTCAGTTCTTTTAAATTTTATTTCAGTAACATTTGATAGTTTTGAATGGATAGGTCTTGCACATATTTTGTTTAATTTACCCCTGTGTTTTATGTTCTTACAAGGTAATATAAATGGGGTGTGTGTATGTACCTAGTTGTTTTGTATTTCATTTTCCTATTGCTCATTGCTAGTTTATAGAAGTGTAATTGATCTTTCCATATTGGCTTTGTATCCTGGAACCTTTCTAATAAGCTCACATATTAGTGATAGTAGCTCTTTTATAGATGGTTTGGTATTTTCTACATAAACAATCATGTAGTTATGAATAAGGACAGTTTATTTCTTTTCCAAGGCTAGATGCCTTTACTTCTTTTTCTTACCTTATTGTACTTACTGGCTAGGATCTTTAGTATAATGTTGAGTAGGGTAGGGAGGGCAACATACTTGCCTTGATCCTGATCTTAGGACAAAAGCATTTACTCTCTTACCATTAGGCATAATTTTACTTGCAGGTTTTTTCATAATGGCCTGATAAAGGTTGAGGATATTTCCTTCTAATCCTGATTTTCTGAAAGTTTTTTTTATTATGAATGGATGTTATAAATTATTTTTATGGATCAGTTCCTATGATGGTGTTTTTTTCTCCTTTAGACCATTACTTCCTATGTGATTATTGATATTATTGGATTTACATGTACCATTTTTTTATTTATTTTCTGTTCATCCCCCCAACCAAACTTCTTTTTGTTTTTTTGTTGTTATTTTACTTCACCATTCTTCTCTTTGGAATATTTGACTATTTTTTAAATTAAACATTCTGTATTGAGATAATCATAGATTCCCATGCCCTTGTAGGAAATAATACAGACAAATCTCGTGTATTCTACCCAGTTTCCACTAATGATGACATCTTGAAAAACTATACTACAAATCACAACAAGGATATTGACATTGAGAAAGTCAAGATACAGAAAATTTCCATTACTACAAAGGTCCCTCGTACTGCTTTGTATAGCTATACCCATTCCTTCCCACCCCACCCATTCTTAAGCCCTGGCAACTACTAATTTGTTCTCCATTTCTATAATTTTGTCATTTCAAGAATATTACATAAATGAGGTCATACAGTATGATACTTTATGGGATTAGTTCTTTTCACTCAGCATACTTCTCAGTTGGATTCATCCTGTTGTGAGTACCCAGAGTTTCTTCCTTTTTGTCACTAATATTCTACCAAATGGATGTACCACAGTTTGTTTAGCCATTCACCATTTGAAGAACATTCCTGTTTTCAACTTCATTGATTTCTGCTCTTATTATTTCTTTTCTTCTGCTTGATCTTTATTTCTAATATATGCATTCAGTGCTATAAATATCCCTCTAATTGCTGCGTCCCACAAATTATGATATGTTGCATTTTCATTTAATTCAAAATAGTTTCAAATTCCCCTTAAGACTTATTTAGAAGTAAGTATATCTTTAAATTTCCAAATATTTGGGGTTTTCCAAGTATCTTTTTTATTGATTTTTGTTGTAATACTGTTATTGCACAAAATATGATTTTGTATAAATTTGTACAAGTTTGTTTTAAGACCCAGAATATTTTCTATCTTGGTGAATGTTTCATATGCACTTGAAAAGAATGTATATTCTGCTGTTGTTGGATGCAGTGTTCTCTGAATGTCAATTAGGTGAAGTTGGTTGATGGTGCTGTTCAGATTATCTATATCCTTGCTGGTTTTCTGTCTACTTGTTCTATCAATTATTGAGAGAAAGTGTTGAAGTCTCCAACAATAATTGTGGATTTGTCTGTTTCTCTTTCAGATGTATCCATTTTTGCCTCATGTATTTTGAAGTGCTGTTATTAGGTACATACACTTTTAGGATTGTTATTTCTTCTCAAAGAATTGACTGTTTTATCATTTTGTAATGTCCCTCTTTGTGCCAGAAAATCCTTCTTGTTCTGAAGTCATTGTCTGAAATTAATGTAATTTCTCCAGCTTTCTTTTGGCTAGGTTTTCATGGTATATCTCCATCCCTTTACACATCTCTCTACAGAGAGTTTCCTTATACCTCTCTCTACCCACCCCCACCCTGCCAATTTCCCCTAATAGTAACATCTTGCATTAGTATGGTACGTGTGTTACAACTGGTGAATGAATACATTATTATTAACTAAAGTCACATCTTACATTAAGGTTCACTCTTTGTGTTGTTCAGTTCTATGGGTTTTGTCAAATGCATAAAAATCCACCATTACTGTTTCATACAGAATAGTCTTACCGCCCTAAAAATCCCCTGTGCTTTGCTTTTTCATCCCTTTTTCACTCTCTCCTGGCAAGTACTGATCTTTTTACTATCTCTATAGTTTTGCCTTTTCTAGAATGTCATATAGTTGGAATCATATAGTATGTAGCCTTTTCAGACTGGCTTCTTTCAAATAGCAATATGCGTTTAAGTTTCCTCCATGTCCATGGCTTGATAGCCCATTTCTTTTTATTGCTGAATAATATTCCATTGTGGATCACTTTGTTTATCCATTCACCTATTGAAGGACATCTTGGTTGCTTCCAGTTTGGGGCCATTATGAATGAAGCTGCTATAAACATCACGTGCAGGCTTTTCTGTAGACATAAGTTTTCAACTCATTGTGGTTCATTTCCTTTTGAAGTTTGTAATTTTTTTTTTACTGTGAACTCCTTTTCAGTGAGAGTTATTTTCCATGGAAATTCTGTGTACCCTAAGCTATGAAAGCATCACTGCAGAACTATTTGGATTGCCACTGCTGGGGCCCACTGGTTTCACTAATGCAGGAACAATTTATAGGTGAATTTATCAACTTCGGGGGTTTTGTATTATACTTCAAATGTCCATTTGGAATGCACTCCTACATGTGGTACAGGACTGTGGTTCTGACTTCTTGTAAGTAACCCCTGATTCTTCTTAACATTTTCATTAGCCAGTGGGTGACATCTTTCTAGTTCCTATTTTACACACAGAGATGTCCTTTGTGACTCCCAGCTTTAAGCAGGTAGCTCAATTCTAATTCTCTGCACATTTGTGCCCTGTGGCCTAGAATTCACTTCACACTCATGATTAGAGCCTTAGTCCCCCAAATGCAAAGCCACACAGCTTCAATTTCTGTTCACCCCCTCACTTTAAATTTCTTCTTCATTTTTGTCACATAATAAATTTATTTTCTGGTTTGAGCTTGGCTGCATATTAAATTATTTTTTGTTAAATTTGAGCCAGCATTTCTCTGTACTTGCACTCAGGGGAGGTGGTGGTGGTGGGACATGGGGAGGGTCCATCCACATCAGCTCAAGTCATGTTGATAGGAGTTCACTGCTTGGGCGTTTAGGGATTAATGTTATTCCATAACATTCTAGTGGAAAGACTTAACAAGTTTGATGATTCATTCATTTTCTTCTAGAAGTCTGGCAAGTTGATGAGCAGATAGATCACTACAAGGAAAGCCAAGACAAACTTCCGTGGCAAGCTGCATTCATAGGCAAGGAAACACTGAAGGATGAAAGCGGTCAAGAATCCAGAACATGTAGAAAAAGCATTTATCTGAGCACAGAATTTGATTCTGTAAGACAAAGACTCCCTAAATATTATTCATGGGAAAAGGCATTCAAAACATAATTTAAACTTTCTTGGTCAAAATAGAAGCTATGTAAGAAAGACAGATGATGGATGTAAAGCATATTGGAAAGTATGCCTCCATTATAATCTTCATAAAGCTCAACCTGCAGAGAGATTTTTTGACCCTAATCAACAAGGGAAAGCCCTCCACCAAAAGCAAGCCCTTAGAAAAAGTCAGAGAAGTCAAACTGGGGAGAAGCTCTACAAATGTACTGAATGTGGAAAAGTGTTTATCCAGAAAGCAAACTTAGTTGTACATCAAAGAACTCACACCGGAGAGAAACCTTATGAATGCTGCGAATGTGCAAAAGCCTTCAGCCAGAAGTCAACCCTCATAGCACACCAGAGAACTCACACAGGGGAGAAGCCCTATGAATGCAGTGAATGTGGAAAAACCTTTATCCAGAAGGCACCACTTATTAAACATAAGAAAATTCATATGGAGAGAGACCCTATAAATGCAGTGTCTGTGAGAAAGCCTTCAGTAGGAAGTCAACTCTCATTAAACATCAGATAATTCATATGGGAGAAACGTTATGAATGTAATAAATGTGGGAAATCTTTTAGTGTTAAATCAACTCTCATTGTATGTCACAGAACATAAATGCATAAGTTGCATGCTATTGTGAGTAGTGTGATGAAATTTTGCACTGTCCTGCTCTTTCCTGCTCAGGATGCAAATCAGTGAATCTTTTTTTTTTTTTTTTTTTTTTGAGACAGAGTCTTGCTCTGTCATCCAAACTGGAGTGCAGTGGCACAATCTTGGCTCACTGCAACCTCCGCCTCTTGGGTTCAACCGATTATCCTGCCTCAACCTCCCAAATAGTTGGGATTACAGGCACATGCCACCATATGCAGCTAATTTGTATTTTTAGTAGAGACAGGGTTTCACCATGTTGGCCAGCCTGGTCTTCAACTCCTGACCTCAAGTGATCCGCCTGCCTCAGCCTCCCAAAGTGCTGGGATTACAGGCATGAGCCACTGCACCCGGCTTGAATCATCCTTTTGTCCAGTATTATATCCATGCTGTATATGCTACCCGCCCACTAGTCCCTTAGCTGTCTCAGTTGTCAGATTGACTGTCATGGGATTGCAGTGCTTGCATTAAAGCTACCCTTATTGTGTAATGACCCCAAAGTGCAAGAGTAGTGATGTTGGCAATTTGCATACACCAAAAATAAGTTATAAAGTGCTTCCTTAAAGTGAAATGGTTAAAGTTCTTGACTTAATAAAGAAAAAAAATGTATGCTGAGGTTGTTAAGATTTACAGTAAGAATGAATCTTCTATCCAAGAAATTGTGAAGAAGGAAAAAGAAACTTGTGCTAGTTTTGCTGTCACATCTCAAACTGCAAAAGTTGTGGCCACAGTGCATCATAAGTGCTAAGATGAAAAAGACATTAAATTTGCGGATGGAAGGCGTGAATAGAAATGGGTTCTGACAGCAATCAGGTTCGGTACTATTCACAGTTTCAGGCATCCGCTAGGGATCTTGGAACATATCCCCCATGGATAAGGGAGGAGTACTGTACCTTGTCATATTGTGCATTAAAGAATTCATTGAGTGTAATCATGTAAGTCTAACACACATTTAAAAAGCCCTCAGAAATCATTTCGCCTTCGGTTGATGTAAGAAAATTCAAAAGTTACTCAAATCATTCAATAAATGATAAATTATTTATTTATTTATTTATTTTTGAGACAGGTTATCGCTCTGTCACTTAGGCTGGGATGCAGTGGCATGATCACGGCTCATCAGAACTTTGACTTCCCAGGCTCAGGTTATCCTCCCACCTCAGCCTCCCGAGTAGTGGGGACTACAGGCACCCACCACTACATCCAGCTAATTTTTGTATTTTGTTTAGATGGGATTTTGCCATGTTGCCCAAGCTAGTCTCAAACTCCTGGGCTCAAGTGATCTGCCCACCTCAGCCTCCCAGAGTGCTAGGATTACAGGTGTGAGCCACTGTGACCAGCCAATAAATGATAAATTCCTTACCCATGAGTTTTAGTACATTGTACATCAAATAATTTATGAAGGGTCGAAACCATGAAGCTAGCAAACACTGGAATGCCTTTGGAAAGAAGTGAGGTGTCATCTTATATCAGAGCACTTACATTCAGGAAACATCAATTTAATAAATTTGATAACCCAGCTTTCCTGTATAATATAAGGAAAGTCATGTCTCAGATATGTCATCATCCATTTTATAGAACAGATCGCAGTGGTTACAGTCAAGCACTCAATTATAAATTATACACATATTCTCTGTAGAATAGGTTTAAAAGCTTCTGAAAGTATAAATATATTTTCTAATCAGGAGGACAGAGGAAAAACATATTAATCCTTACTATACCAATCTCCAAGATTATCCGTAAATAGATAATCCCTAAATAGATTAGTTTGAGAGCACATGAGCCAGCAGGATTGCCAAATAGACCTTGCACATGTATTTTATCTATCATCAGTACAAAAGTGGAAGCATCTTATGGAGAAAGGTTATACTCTTCTGGGATACTTTTCTTTGAAAAGTCAAAATTTATTATTCTCTCTTAAAAAAAGTAATTATGGTGGAAAGATCCTATAAGAGCAGTATTAATTGAAATAAAAATAAGCAACTTGAATATCCAGTAATAGGTGATTGAGTTGATACATTCATAAATTGGAATCATGCTTCCATTAATGTATTCATATTTTAAGGAGTGTGGAAAATGTTCATAGTAAACTAAGACTATAAAACTATGATTTGTGTTGTAAAATGGCATATATAAGAAGGATATGGCTGGGCGTGGTGGCTCACTCCTGCAGTCCTAGCACTTTGGGAAGCCGAAGCAGGCGGATCACCTGAGGTCAGGAGTTGGAGACCAGCCTGGCCAACATGGCGAAACCCCATCTCTACTAAAAATACAAAAATTAGCCAGGCGTGGCATCATGGGCCTGTAATCCCAGCTACTCGGGAGGCTGAGGCAGGAGAATCCCTTGAACCCAGGAGGCGGAGGTTGCAGTGAGCTGAGATCGCACCACTGCACTCTAGCCTGGGCAACAGAATGACATTCCATCTCAAAAAAAAAAAAAAAAAAGGATATGCGATATGCACCATTATGAGTTCAGTGTCTCTGGGTTGTAGGAATATAGGCAAATTTTTTATTAGTAAAAAGTTAGATACATATGTATATATTTATATTACCTTTCTATCTTGTCTATGTGTTTATTCTCACATGTGGAGAGAAACACACACAAAAAAAGCTAGGAAGAAACTACACCCTCTATTAATAGTTATATTTGGAACAAAAATTACTGATTTTTAATGCCTCTGATTATACTCTCAAATTTCAAGAAACTACCAAGAAGGATTATTTACAATGTCTTCTATATAGTTTTCTTTATCCCTCCTAATTTTTCTATTCAGTTTTATTTTCAATATATTACACTATTCTGCTACTTTCTGTTCTGCACACATCATCCCACTTTGACATGTCTACACATACTCTATTTTCCATGTGGTTGTCTGTTTGATCTCATTGTTAGAAGAATATATTCTACAACTTTGAGAAAGTATCTCTTATGATTTTAACTTGGAAAGTGATTTTCTAATGAGAGCTAAAACATTATCTTGCTTTTACACTTCATCCTCACAAATCCTGTGACCTAAATTGGAAGATACCAGATTTTACATATGAGAAAACACTGTAGTGAGTAACTCAAGGTCCCATGGGTAATAAGAACAAACTGATGAAAACCCAAATCTCCAGAAACCAAATATAAATTCTGATACTGGTGATTGCTATTGGATAACTATTTTCTCTTTTCCTCTTTTTTCCGTATTCCCTATCACCAGCTCACAAAATGCACTGTGGTGAGTATATCTTAATATTGATTTGTTATGAAAGTAAAGGCTTTTCATTTTATAAAAGCATTACATTGATGAATTCCACTGAAACTCTTGGTAACACTATTAAGAGGGAAGACGATGACAGTCCCACCTCCACCGATCAGACATACCTTCTGATATTTTATAGATGAAAAAGCAAAATCATAAGGAGTTTGTTTACTTAAAACTCATGGAAAACAAGAAGTATAGCAACATTAGCCACTGATACACATTCCATGTGGCTCCATGCAGCCAATCTGTGCTCCTCTACGATGTCTTTCATCCCTCTACACCTCACCCAGTGGAAGAGAGGAGGGAACATCTTATGTGGTAATTTAGTGTCTTCTCATTTTTGTCTTGGATTTAAATGTTGAATAAGAACAGACCCTCATTTCCATGTATATTGTAGTTGGTATTGCCAGGCCAGCAATCATGCTGCAACAAGTTGTGGGGGGGCAGGGGGTGGGGGATGGGGAGATAAGTTGAAAAAAGTTTAAAGGTATTGCCAAGCTGCAGAAACAATGAGTTCTAGATGAATTAAAATTCCAGAAAGTGAAGTGCTTTTTCTAGGGGAGTTGACAATTGTTGACCATTATCTCATCTGGGGGCATTTGCTGATTTTCACTGTGAGCTGAGGATGGGGCTTGGTCTAGGCTGATAGACTTTACAAGAGGAAGAGATCCAGAAGGGGTTTTGGAAGTTATATAGGGCTGACTTAGAAACTAGAAGAGCTTCAAGCACATGATTAGTTTTGTCCACCGGACATTTGCTAAGTTTGTGATCGTGTGGGAAGTTAGGGAACTGGGCCAGAAAGGCAGTCTCTCTGCTTTGGAAACAGTCCAAATAAGAGAATGGGCTTGCCACAGTCATGAGAAAGAAGGCTAAAGAGCTCAGCTCAAAACCCATGAAGGGGAGAACTAAATCTCAAGCAGTTTTTCTAGTCTGAGGAGATAGACCAAACAGGCTCTCCAGCAAAAGTGCAGGAGGGAAACACCTGAGGCACAGTGATGAACAAGAGCTGGGTGTTCGTAACACTAAAGCCCTGATTGTTTAAGGTGATTAGTGCCTTACCTTACCTCTCTTATCTTTAGAGGAAAAGATAATAAACTACAGTCTCTACAGTTTGTTTTGTTTTTTTGACTTAGGGTCTCACTGTCACCCAGGCTGGAGTGCAGTGGTGTGACCATGGCTCAGAGGCCTCAACCTCCTGGGCTCAAGAAATCCTCCCACCTCAGCCTCTTGAGTAGCTGGGACTACAGGCATACACTACCATGCCTTGCTAATTTTGTATTTTTTGTGGAGTTGGAGTCTTGCTATGTTGCCCAGGCTGGTCTCTAACTCCTGACCTCAAGTGATCCTCCTGCCTCAGCCTCCCAAAGTGCTGGGATTACAGCTGTGAGCCACCACACCCAATCATCTACAGTTTTTAAAATGCACAATGACCACAAAATTAAAGATTACTAGATGTGAGAAAAGGCAAAGAAATTCAGCTGTTAGGACAAAATGGGCCAGGCACAGTGGCTCACACCTATAATCCCAGCACTTTGGAAGGCTGAGGTGGGAGGACCATTTGAGCCCAGGAGTTTCAGACCAGCCTGACTGATATGGTTTGGCTGTATCCCTACCCAAATCTCATCTTGAATTGTAGCTCCCATAATCCCCACATGTTGTGGGAGGGACCTGGTGGGGGGTAATTGAATCATGGGGGTGGTTATCCTCATGCTGTTATGATAGTGACTGAGTTCTCACAATATCTGATGGTTTTATAAGGGGCTGTTCGCCCTTTGCTCGGCACTTCTCTGCTGCCACCATGTGAAGAAGGACATGTTTGCTTCTCCTTCTGCCATGATTGTAAGTTTCCTGAGGCTTTCCCAGCCATGTGGAACTGCGAGTTAATTCCTTTATAAATTACCCAGTCTCGGGTATTTCTTCATAACAGCGTGAAAATGGACTAACACAGTAAATTGGTACCAGGAGTGAGGTGCTGCTATAAGGACACCTGAAAAGGTGGAAGCAACTTTGGAACTGGGTAACAGAGGTTGGAACAGTTTGGAGGGTTCAGAAGAAGACAGGAAAATGTGGGAAAGTTTGGAACTTCCTAGAGACTTGGAGGGCTCAGAAGACAGGAAGATGTGGGAAAGTTTGGAACTTCCTAGAGACTTGTTGAATGGCTTTGACCAAAATGCTGATAGTGATATGGACAATGAAGTCCAGGCTGAAGTGGTCTCAGATGGAGATGCAGAACTTGTTGGGAACTGGAGCAAAGGTGACTCTTGCTATGCTTTAGCAAAGAGACTAGGCCAGGCATGGTGGCTCATGCCTGTAATCCCAGCACTTTGGGAGGCTGAGGTGGGCAGATCACTTGAGGCCAGGAGTTCAAGACCAGCCTGGGCAACATAGTAAAACCCCGTCTCTACCAAAAAATACACAAAATCAGCTGGGCATGGTGGCGAATGCCTGTAATCCCAGGTACTTGGGAGGCTGAGGCAGGAGAATTGCTTGAACCTGGGAGGCGGAGGTTGCAGTGAACCAAGTTCAAACCACTGTAGTCCAGAGCCTAGCTGACAGAATGAGACCCTGTCAAAAAAAAAAAAAAAAAAAAAAGACTAGCAGCATTTTGCCCCTGCCCTAGAGATCTGTGTAACTTTGAACTTGAGAGAGATAACTTAGGGTATTTGGTGGAGGAAATTTCTTTTTTGTTTGTTTGTTTGTTTTTGCTCTCCTTTTTTTTTTTTTTTAAAAAAATCATACTTTAAGTTCTAGGTTATATGTGCAGAACGTGCAGATTTGCTACATAGGTATACATGTGCCATGTTAGTTTGCTGCACCCATCAACTCGTCATTTACATTAGGTATTTCTCCTAATGCTATCCCTCCCCCAGCCCCCCACCCCCCCGACAAGCCCCAGTGTGTGATGTTCCCCGCCCCGTGTCCAAGTATTCTCATTGTTCCATTCCCACCTATGAGTGAGAACATGCGGTGTTTGGTTTCCTTTCCTTATGATAGTTTGCTGAGAATGATGGTCTCCAGCTTCATCCACGTCCCTGCAAAGGACATGAACTCATCCTTTTTTATGGCTGCATAGTATTCCATGGTGTATATGTGCCACATTTTCTCAATCTAGTCTATCATTGATGGACATTTGGGTTGGTTCCAAGTCTTTGCTATTGTGAATAGTGCCGCAATAAACATATGTGTGCATGTGTCTTTATAATAGGATGATTTATAATCCCTTGGGTATATACCCAGTAATGGGATGGCTGGGTCAAATGGTATTTCTAGTTCTAGATCCTTGAGGAATTGCCACACTGTCTTCCACAATGGCTGAACTAGTTTACAGTTCCACTAACAGTGTAAAAGCATTCCTATTTCTCCACATCCTCTCCAGCATCTGTTGTTTCCTGACTTTTTAATGATCACCATTCTAACTGGCATGAGATGGTATATCATTGTAGTTTGGATTCGCATTTCACTGATAAGCAGTGATGATGAACATTTTTCCATATGTCTGTTGGCTGCATAAATGTCTTCTTTTGAGAAGTGTCTGTTCATATCCTTTGCCCACTTTTTGATGGGGTTGCTTGTCTTCTTGTAAATTTGTTTAAGTTCTTTGTAGATTCTGGATATTAGCCTTTTTTGCCTGTTCACTCTGATGATAGTTTCTTTTGCTGTGCAGAAGCTCTTTAGTTTATTTAGATCTCATTTGTCTATTTTGGCTTTTGTTGCCATTGCTTTTGGTGTTTTAGTCATGAAGTCTTTGCCCATGCCTATGTCCTGAATGGTATTGCCTAGGTTTTCTTCTAGGGTTTTTATGGTTTTAGGTCTAACATTTAAGTCTTTAATCCATCTTAATTTTTGTATAAGTTGTAAGGAAGGGATCCAGTTTCAGCTTTCTACATATGACTAGTCAGTTTTCCCAGCACCATTTATTAAATAGGGAATCCTTTCCCCATTTCTTGTTTTTGTCAGGTTTGTCAAAGATCAGATGGTTGTAGACGTGTGGTTTTATTTCTGAGGCCTCTGTTCTGTTCCATTGGTCTATATATCTGTTTTGGTACCAGTACCGTGCTGTTTTGGTTACTGTAGCCTTGTAATATAGTTTACAGTCAGGTAGTGTGATGCCTCCAGCTTTGTTCTTTTTGCTTAGGATTGTCTTGGCTATGCAAGCTCTTTTTTGGTTCCATATGAACTTTAGTTTTTTCCAATTCTGTGAAGAAAGTCATTGGTAGCTTGATGGGGATGGCATTGAATCTGTAAATTGCCTTGGGTAGTATGGCCATTTTCACGATATTGATTCTTCCTATCCATGAGCATGGAATGTTCTTCCATTTGTTTGTGTCCTCTTATTTCATTGAGCAGTGGTTTGTAGTTCTCCTTGAAGAGGTCCTTCACATCCCTTGTAAGCTGGATTCCTAGGTATTTTATTCTCTTTGTAGTAATTGTGAATGGGAGTTCACTCACGATTTGGATCTCTGTTTGTCTGTTATTGGTGTATAGGAATGGTTGTGATTTTTGCACATTGATTTTGTATCCTGAGACTTTGCTGAAGTTGCTTATCAGCTTAAGGAGATTTTGGGCTGAGACGATGGGGTTTTCTAAATATACAATCATGTCATCTGCAAACAGATACAATTTGACTTCCTCTTTTCCTAACTGAATACTGCCAAGACCAGCTCAGTCGGGGAGACCCTAACCCAGTGGCGCTAAAGAAATTAAAGACACACACACAGAAATATAGAGGTGTGAAGTGGGAAATCAGGGGTCTCACAGCCTTCAGAGCTGAGAGCCCCGAACAGAGATTTACCCACATATTTATTAACAGCAAGCCAGTCATTAGCATTGTTTCTATAGATATTCAATTAACTAAAAGCTTCCCTTATGGGAAACGAAGGGATGGGCCGAATTAAAGGAATAGGTTGGGCTAGTTAACTGCAGCAGGAGCATGTCCTAAGGCACAGATCACTCATGCTGTTGTTGGTGGCTTAAGAATGCCTTTAAGCGGTTTTCTGCCCTGGGCAGGCCAGGTGTTCCTTGCCCTCATTCCCATAAACCCACAACCTTCCAGCTTGGGCGTTAGGGCCATTATGAACATGTTATGGTGCTACAGAGATTTTTTTTATGGCCAGTTTTGGGGCCAGTTTATGGCCAGATTTTGGGGGGCCTGCTCCCAACAGAATACCCTTTATTGCTTTCTCTTGACTGATTGCCCTGGCCAGAACTTCCAACACTATGTTCAATAGGAGTGGTGAGAGAGGGCATCCCTGTCTTGTGCCATTTTCGAAGGGAATGCTTCCAGTTTTTGCTCATTCAGTATGATATTGGCTGTGGGTTTGTCATAAATAGCTCTTATCATTTTGAGATACGTTCCATCTAGTTTATTGAGAGTTTTTAGCATGAAGAGCTGTTGAATTTTGTCGAAGGCCTTTCCTGCATCTATTGAGATAATCATGTGTTTTTTGTCATTGGTTCTGTTTATGTGATGGATTACGTTTATTGATTTGCATATGTTGAACCAGCCTTGCATCCCAGGAATGAAGCCAACTTGATTGTGGTGGATAAGCTTTTTGATGTGCTGCTGGATCTGGCTTGCCAGTATTTTATTGAGGATTTTTGCATCGATGTTCATCAGGGATATTGGCCTAAAATTCTGTTTTTTTTGTTGTGTCTCTTCCAGGTTTTGGTATCAGGATGATGCTGGCGTCATAAAATGAGTTAGGGAGGATTCCCTCTTTTTCTATTGATCGGAATAGTTTCAGAAGGAATGGTACCAGCTCCTCTTTGTACCTCTCGTAGAATTCGGCTGTGAATCCATCTGGTCCTGGACTTTTTTTGGTTGGTAGGCTATTAATTATTGCCTCAATTTCAGAACCTGTTATTGGTCTATTCAGAAATTCAACTTTTTCCTGGTTTAGTCTTGGGAGGGTGTATGTGTCCAGGAATTTATCCATTTCTTCTAGCTTTTCTAGTTTATTTGCGTAGAGGTGTTTACAGTATTCTCTGATGGTAGTTTGTATTTCTGTGGGATTGGTGGTGATATCCTCTTTATCATTTTTTTATTGTGTCTATTTGATTCTTCTCTCTTTTCTTCTTTATTAGTCTTGCTAGTGGTCTATCAATTTTGTTGATCTTTAAAAAAAAAACCAGCTCCTGGATTCACTGATTTTTTTGAAGGGCTTTTTATGTGTGTGTCTCTATCTCCTTCAGTTCTGCTCTGATCTTAGTTATTTCTTGCCTTCTGCTAGCTTTTGAATGTGTTTGCTCTTGCTTCTCTAGTTGTTTTAATTGTGATGTTAGGGTGTCAATTTTAGATCTGTTCTGCTTTCTCTTGTGGGCATTTAGTCCTATAAATTTCCCTCTACACGCTGCTTTACACGTGTCCCAGAGATTCTGTTACGTTGTGTCTTTGTTCTCATTGGTTTCAAAGAACATCTTTATTTCTGCCTTCATTTTGTTATTTATCCAGTAGTCATTCAGGAGCAGGTTGTTCAGTTTCCATGTAGTTGTGCAGTTTTGAGTGAGTTTCTTAATCCTGAGTTCTAATTTGATTGCACTGTGGTCAGAGAGACAGTTCGTTGTGATTTCTGTTCTTTCACATTTGCTGAGGAGTGTTTTACTTCCAATTTTATGTGTTCAATTTTAGAATAAGTGGGATGTGGTGCTGAGAAGAATGTATATTCTGTTGATTGGGGTGGAGAGTTCTATAGATGTCTATTAGGTTGGCTTGGTCCAGAGCTGAGTTCAAGTCCTGAATATCCTTGTCAAGCTTCTGTCTCGTTGATCTGTCTAATATTGACAGTGGGGTGTTAAAATCTCCCATTATTATTGTGTGGGAGTCTAAGTCTCTTTGTAGGTCTCTAAGGACTTGCTTCATGAATCTGGGTCCTCCTGTATTGGGTGCATATATATTTAGGATAGTTAGCTCTTCTTGTTGAATTGATCCCTTTATCATTATGTAATGGCCTTGTTTGTCTCTTTTGATCTTTGTTATTTTAAAGTCTTTTATCAGAGACTAGGATTGCAACCCTGCTTTTTTTTTTTTTTTTTTTTTTTTGGCTGTCCATTTGCTTGGTAGATCTTCATCCCTTTATTTTGAGCCTATCTGTGTCTTTGCACATGAGATGTGTCTCCTGAATACAGCACACTGATGGGTCTTCACTGTTTATCCAATTTGCCAGTCTGTGTCTTTTAATTGGGACATTTAGCCCATTTACATTTAAGGTTAATATTGTTATGTGTGAATTTGATCCTGTCATTATGATGCTAGCTGGTTATTTTGCTTGTTAATTGATGCAGTTTCTTCATAGGGTTGATGGTCTTTACAATTTGGCATGTTTTCACAGTGGCTGGTACCAGTTGTTCCTTTCCAAGTTTAGTGCTTCCTTCAGGAGCTCTGTAAGGCAGGCCTGGTAGTGACAAAATCTCTCAGCATTTGCTTGTCTGTAAAGGATTTTATTTCTCCTTCACTTATGAAGCTTAGTTTGGCTGGATATGAAATTCTGGGTTGAAAATTCTTTTCTTTAAGAATGTTGAGGCCAGATGCAGTGGCTCACGCCTGTAATCCCAGCACTTTGGGAGGTCGAGGCAGTGGATCATGAGGTCAGGAGATCAAGGCCATCCTGGCTAACACGGTGAAACCCCATCTCTACCAAAAATACAAAAAAATTAGCTGGGCATGGTGGCACGCACCTGTAGTCCCAGCTACTCGGGAGGCTGAGGCAGGAGAATGGCATGAACCCAGAAGGTAGAGCTTGCAGTGAGCCAAGATCGCACCACTGCACTCCAGCCTGGGCAACAGAGCAAGACTCCATCTCAAAAAAAAAAGAATGTTGAATATTTGCCCCCACCCTCTTCTGGCTTATAGGGTTTCTGCAGACAGCTCCCCTGTTAGTCTGGTGGGCTTCACTTTGTGGGTAACCCCACCTTTCTCTCTGGCTGCCCTTAACATTTTTTCCTTCATTTTAACCTTGGTGAATCTGACAATTATGTGTCTTGGGGTTGCTCTTCTCATGGAGTATCTTTGTGGTGTTCTCTGTATTTCCTGAATTTGAATGTTGGTCTGCCTTGCTAGGTTGGGGAAGTTCTCCTGGATAATATCCTGAAGAGTGTTTTCCTACTTGGTTCTGTTCTCCCTGTCACTTTCAGGTACACCAGTCAAACGTAGATTTGGTCTTTTCACATAGTCCCATATTTCTTGGAGGCTTTGTTCGTTTCTTTTCACTCGTTTTTCTCTAATCTTGTCTTCTTGCTTTATTTCATTAATTTGATCTTCAATCACTGATATCCTTTCTTCTGCTTGATTGAATCAGCTATTGAAGCTTGTGTATGCTTCACGAAGTTCTCGTACTGTGGTTTTCAGCTCCATCAGGTCATTTAAGCTCTTCTCTACACGGGTTATTCTAGTTACCATTTCATCTAACCCTTTTTCAAGGTTTTTAGCTTCCTTCTGATGGGTTACAACATACTCCTTTAGCTCAGAGAAGTTTGTTATTATTGACCTTCTGAAGCCTACTTCTGTCAACTCATCAAACTCATTCTCTGTCCAGTTTTGTTCCCTTGCTGGCGAGGAGTTGTGTTCCTTTGGATGTTTAGAGGCATTCTGGTCTTTGGAATTTTCCGCCTTTCTGCTGTGGTTTCTCCCCATCTTTGTGGTTTTATCTACCTTTGGTCTTTGATGTTGGTGACCTACAGATGGGGTTTTGGTGTGGATGTCCTTTTTGTTGATGTTGATGCTATTCCTTTTGTTAGTTTTCCTTTTAACAGACAGGCCCCTCAGCTGCAGGTCTATTGGAGTTTGCTGGAGGTCTACTCCAGACCCTGTTTGCCTGGGTATCACCAGAAGAGGCTGCAGAACAGCAAATATCACTGCCTGATTCTTCCTCTGGAAGCTTCATCCCAGAGGGGCACCTGCCTGTATGAGGTGTCTGTCGGCCCCTACTGGGAGGTGTCTCCCAGTCAGGCTACACGAGGGTCAGGGACCCACTTGAAGAGGCAGTCTGTACATTATCGGAGCTTGCACGCTGTGCTGGGAGAACCACTGCTCTCTTCAGAGCTGTCAGGCAGGGACATTTAAGTATGGAGAAGCTGTCTGTTGCCTTTTGTTCAGATATGCCCTGCCCCCAGAGGTAGAATCTAGAAAGGCAGTAGGCCTTGCTGAGCTGTGGTAGGCTCCACCCAGTTCCAGCTTCCTGGCCTCTTTGTTTACATTGTGAGCACAAAACCGCCTATTCAAGCCTCAGCAATGGCCAACCCCCATCCCCTCACCAAGCTCACGCGTCCCAGGTCGATCTCAGATTGCTGCACTAGCAGCAAGCAAGGCTCCACGGGTGTGGGACCTGCCGAGCCAGGCATGGAAGGGGATCTCCTGGTCTGCTGGTTGCGAAAACTGGGAAAAGCACAGTACTTGGGCAGGAGTGTACCACTCCTCCCGGTACAGTCACTCCTGTCTTCCCTTGGCTAGGAAAGGGAAATCCCCTGACCCCTTGTGCTTCCTGGGTGAGGCGACACCCCGCCCTGCTTCGGCTCGCCCTCCATGGGCTGCACCCACTGTCCCAATGAGATGAGCCAGGTACCTCAGTTGGAAATGCAGAAATCAGTTGTCTTCTGCATCAATCTCACTGGGAGCTATAGACCAGAGCTGTTCCTATTTGGCCATCTCCTGGAAGATAAGCAGCCCAGACTTGAGTTTCTAGATGGATACAACCAGGTGTATGTTCGAGGCACAGAGCAGGGTATTTATAACCCATGGTAACATTAAATGCAGTGCCTTCTTCTCCTGGTTCAGCAGGGCAATGGTCATCTGTAACTGATAAGCCCAATAAGAATAATTACGTGTAGCAGGTAAATCAGTGTGAGAGGAAACTGGTGAGACAGAAAGTATAAGGAGGAGAATCATTAAATAAAACCTAATGTAAGCGAGATTCAGTGCTGAAGGAGGAAGAGAAGAACAGAGGGATATTATTTTAAGGCTAATAGAAATGGTGAGATTTTTAGGTTTGTAAGGAGAAAAAGAAAGGTAATCAGGAGAAGTGGGATTAGTTAGATGGGTCTCCATTGCCATCAGGAAGGATTGAATCAGACCCATTGTGATTTGGCATGCCAGCTTCTGAGGAGTTGGCACAGATCTCACCACGTCTGAGGACGGTCTCTGATACAGACATCTTTTCTTTGTGGTTTTCTTTTGATGATCTTGTGAAACACAAGCATATCCTCCTTCCCACATTAAGTAGAATAAGAGACAATATTTAAAAGTTTGGGGAAATCCTGTAAGGCAGTAATTACAGCAATTAACTCTGCCTTTTGAGCAGAGGTATAAGAGGTAGAAATAAGCTTGTCTATAGGTCTTAAATAATTAATGTTACCCAAAAGTTTTTGGAAGTCATTTAAAGTTTTGAAGGAATCTCTCCTAATTTGAACTTTTTGAGGTTGAATATGTTGTTTATCGACCACATTCCTAAATATTGAACAGCAGTGGTCTGTTGAATTTTATCCTGAGCGATGTGTAATCCAGCCTCTATAACACGGTGGCTCAAACTTTGATAACAGTCAATTATTTATTTATCAGTGGGGGCAGCAATTAAAATATCATCAATATAATGAAGAATATAGGCCTGGGGAAATTGGGCTCAAACTAGTGAAAGCACTTATCCAACATAAACCTGTCAGATTGTAGGGCTATTTAGCATTCCCTAAGGAAGTATTTTCCATTGATAACGAGCTGCAGGCTCCTGATTATTGATAGATGGTACAGTAAAATCAAATTTTTTACAATCCGATTTATGTAAAGCAATATAAAAAAAAATCTTTAAGATCAATAACTAGGAGAGGCCAATTTTTAAGTATTAAAGCAGAGGCAGGCATGCCAGGTTGGACGGCTCCTATAGGTTTAATTACAGCATTAATGGCCCTTACATTGGTTACCATCTGCCATTTGCCTGATTTCTTTTTTACTAGAAACACGGGAGAATTCCAGGGGGAAAGAGAAGGTTCCACATTTCCAAATTGTAACTGTTCAGAAACCAATTGAGTTAAAGCTTCCAGTTTTCTTTAGAAAGCGGCCACTGCTGAATCCAAAAGGGTATGTCAGATTTCCACTGTAAAGGGATAGGATCAGGAGGCGTGGCAGCGGCCGCCACTAAAAAGGATAACCTAAACCATGACTGTCTTATTTTATAGTAATTGGGAGGGGTTTAGTAATCCCTTCATGCTTTGGACCGAGACCAAGCCCAGGAACAAACCCCATGTTTTCCATCATATGCTGACTGGGAGCACTATAAGAGTTATGTGGAATATTAATTTCAGCCTCAGTATCTACTAGGCCCTCAAAACTTTTTTCCTTGAATGTGTATGGTAAAGGTGGGCCATTGTTTAGAAATTACATTAATCTACTAAGTGGCCTTTTCACCACCAGAGCCCATCCCAGGGCCACGTGTGTTATCTCCTTTGTTTAAAACTACATTAGGTAGTAAAAGCAATTGAGCTTGTTTAACGGTAGTAAAAGAAACAGGAGCTTGGCCTGGGGCGCGTAATTTATCCCAAGCTCTCATACACACCTTTGTTACTTGTTTTGTGGTAAGAGCATCAAAGCCTAATTGGGCATAAGTATCAGAGAAACTATCGGAGCCTGTGAGCTGAGCCTGAGTAGTTAGAATGCCATTAGTCCGATTTAGCTGAGCCTGCAGACGGGCCTCCTCTGCCCCCCAGGCTGAGATGGGGTTAGAACAGCTTTTGCCAAAAGGTCCGAGTCTAAAGGAAGCAAAGTGACCTCCGTATAAAAAGTTTGCAATGCCATTTTAACGTAAGGAGAAGTAGGACTATACTGAGTACAAGCATCTTTAATTGTTTTAAAAAAGTAAGATTAAGTGGCGCATATTGACGCAGACCAGTTGAGGAACCTAAACGACAGGAGGGTGAGGGGCTGTAGTGGATGGGGGAGGGCCTGGAGAATTATAGGTAAGTTGTAGTTTGGTCTTGGAGCCATTAGCTGACACTGGAGGTTTGAAGAGAGAAGAATTAGCATATGTATGGTCCCGGGCTGTGTGAGTCGCGGCCACGGGAGCTTCAAGTACCGGCTCTTCATGAAAAGAAGATCATTGGGGGTAACGTTAAGCCAAAGTTACCAGAGTTAGACATTGAATTTTTAGTATCGTTAGGTGGGGGAGGAGTAGGCGAAGGGAGAGGCTGAGCAGATAACAAAGGCTGTGTGGGAGAGGAAGGCTGAGGAAAAGGCAGAGAAACTGAGGAAAAGGCAGAGAAACTGAGGAAAAGGCAGAAAACTGTGGCAACTGCAGGGGGTCACGGGATCAGCACACCACCAAGACGGCACGCACTAAGGCCCAACCACCCCAAACAGTGACGGTAACATAATTCCTTGCCGGGACCAGCTCCCAGAATGTTGAACCAACATGATCCCATACTTTTACATACACGGTTCCTTTTTCTGGAAACCAAGGACAGTATTTTTCCACTGCCCTGAATAGAGTGACCATATTTTCCATGGTTACTCGGACCCTTCCCTGTTTCAACAGGTCTACATCTAAGGTTCCTTTTTCAGGAGACCAAGGACAGAATTTTACCACTGCCCTGAATAGAGTGACCATATTTCCCATGCACACTTGAAACTTTTTCTGTTTTAACTGGAGTTTAATATAGAAGAGATAAGTATAATTTTTATACTCCGTGTGACCCATAGTTAACCCGGACCATACACAGACTACTCGCCAGTCATCAGGGAGTCGAACACGTGTATCCGTGGACCCAAACCAATGACATTTCTCTGCACCTACCAAAGGGAATCGGGTTCCCACATGCACTTAGGAAAAAAGAAAGACCACGTGGGCGCCAGATACTGGGCGAAATTCACCCCCGATATTTCACGTAGGTTCTTTTCTATTTTCCCTAAGTGTCGGCCGGTCTAAGAAATAAAGGGACAGAGTACAAAAGAGAGAAATTTTAAAGCTGGGTGTCCGGGGGAGACATCACATGTCGGCAGGTTCCGTGATGCCCCCAAGCCATGAAACCAGCAAGTTTTTATTAGTGATTTTCAAAAGGGGAGGGAGTGTACTAATAGGGTGTGGGTCACAGAGATCACATGCTTCACAAGGTAATAAGATATCACAAGGCAAACGGAGGCAGGGCAAGATCACGGGACCACAGGACCGGGGCAGAATTAAAATTGCTAATGAAGTTTTGGGCACACATTGTCATTGATAACATCTTATCAGGAGACAGGGTTTGAGAGCAGACAACCGGTCTGACCAAAATTTATTAGGTGGGAATTTCCTCGTCCTAATAAGCCTGGGAGCGCTACGGGAGACTGGGGCTTATTTCATCCCTCAGCTACAACCGTAAAAGACAGCCATCCCCAAAGTGGCCATTTCAGAGGCCTCCCCTCAGGGATGCATTCTCTTTCTCAGGGATGTTCCTTGCTGAGAAAAAGAATTCAGTGATAGACCCTCTTCATTGTATCATTCCCTCCACAGTTTGAGTGTCTGGAGAACCTGTGAATACAATAAAATATCACTTCTGTGATTATGTTACTTTAAATGGCCAAAGGGAGATTGTCTGAGTGGGCCTAATGTTTTCACATGAGCTCTTTAAAAGCAGAGAACTTTCTCCTGTTGGGTGGCAAAAGAGGGAGTCACAGATTTGAAGTACAGGAGGGATTAGAACACAAGGGAGATTCTGTTACTGATATGGAGAAGGCTCATAGTAAGGAACTTTGAACAACCTCCAGGATCTGAAAGTAGCCCTTGGCTGACAGCCAGCTAGAATGAGGACCTCAATTCTACAATCAAAAGAAATAGAATTCAGCCAAGAACCTTAATGAGCATATAAGCAGATTCAACCTCCAGATAAGATCCTAGCCTGGCTTACATCATGATTTCCACCTTGTGAGACAGAACTCGGCTAAGCCCATCTGTAATTCTGACCTACAAAACTATGAATTAATAAATGGGTGTTGTTGGCTGGATGTAGTGGCTCACACCTGTAATCCCAGCACTTTGGGAGGTTGAGGCGGGCAGATCATTTGAGGTCAGTTCAAGACCAGCCTGACTAACATGGTGAAACCCCATCTCTACTAAAAATACAAAAAAATTAGCTAGGCATGGTGGCGTGTGCCTATAGTCCCAGCTACTTGGGAGGCTGAGGCAGGAGAATTGCTTGAACCTGAGAGGCAGAGGTTGCAGTGAGCCAAGATTGTGCCATTGCACTCCAGCCTGGGCAAGAGAGTGAGACTTTGTCTCTAAATAAATAAATAGGTGTTGTTTTAAACCACTAAGTTTTTGGAGGTTTGTTTTGGCAGCAATAGAAAACTAATGCAGAAAACTTAGATGATTTTCATACTGGAATTAGCCAAAAGCACTTTAAATTACCATTAATATAACAGACATAAAGGAAATGGATTAAAATATGAAGGATTTCAAAATATTTGTAATATCTAAAAATGAATGAAATATTTATGCTACAAACTGAAACAAAATACAGTAGCCAGGAACTTACTGTATGGGTTTTAACAGCAGATTGGACACAACAGAAGACAGGATTCATGAACGTGAAGACAAGTCAATAGATTTGTCTCACTGGGACGGAAAAAATGCAAATAACACAGACAGTGTTAGGCATTTGGGACACAGCCAAAAGGTAAAGCACATATAACTGGGGTCCCAGAGAAGAGAGAAACATTGGAACAGGAATAATATTTGAGACAATGGTTAAAATTGATAAAAATCCAGTGAAAGAGATCAAACTATGGGGTCAAGAAGCTTTGAGAATCCCAATTCAAATAATATACCAAAATTCATTTCCAGCCATGATGGAGTAATCAGGTCCAAACTTACCCACCTGCTATAAACAACTAAAAATAATATATATACACTATATGAGGTAACAGTTTTTGTATATTGAACAAAGGCACCACAGGATTATAAAGCTGAGAAAAGGAAAACAAATGAGGTGAGCTCTATGATTGCCCTGGCTTCCTGCCTGGAGGTACTTTGCAAAATGTGATACAGGGACGGGGGTTTGAAGAAGAACATGATGGTTGACAGAGTTAAGAGGTCAGTACTCAGGAAGTCCAAAGCTACTGGAAGTTTCAGCAGAAAAGGGAGTTGCTGACAAGAGAGAACAAGAGAAATCTGCATGAGGTCCCCTTGGGTTTGTAACTGAATATTAAGCTGTGTATAGTGGAACTCCACAAGGCAAGGGAAAGAGCAGTTGGGGAGCTGTAAGCTGAAGAGTTTCCAGAGGTCACACAGGGATGGAATGTGTGAGTTCTAGCAAGTCAGAGTGGAGAGTTCTTGTCAATCACCCCCAGGCAATCAGTGGAGACCCCACGGGAGTCATGTCTTAGTAGTGGGGATAAAATAGCCCTCGAAGGGAATGGGAGAAAATTTTTGCAATCTACCCATTTGACAAAGGTCTAATATCCAGAATTTACTAGGAACTTAAACAAATTTACAAGAAAAAAAAACCCATCAGAAAGGGGGCAAAGGATATGAACAGACAGTTCTCAAAAGAAGACATTTACATGGCCAACAAACATAGGAAAAAAAGCTCAACATCACTGACCATTAGAGAAATGCAAATTAAAACCACAATGAGATACCATCTCATGCCAGCCAGAATGGTTATTATTAAAAAGTCAAGAAACAATAGATGCTGGTAAGGCTGTGGAGAAATAGGAACGCTTTTACACTGTTGGTGGGAACGTAAATTAGTTCAACCACTGTGGAAGACAGTATGGCGATTCCTCAGGATCTAGAACCAGAAATACCATTTGACCCAGCGATCCCATTATGGGGTATATACCCACAAGAATATAAAGCATTCTACTATAAAGACACATGTACACATATGTTTACTGCAGCACTAGTTACAATAGGAAAGTCATGGAACCAACTCAAATGCCCATCAATGATAGACCGGATAAAGAAAACGTGGTACATATACACCATGGAATACTATGCAGCCATAAAAGGAATGAGATCATGTCCTTTACAGGGACATGAATGAAGCTGGAAGCCATCATCTTCAGCAAACTAACACAGGAACAGAAAACCAAACACTGCATGTTCTCACTCATAAGTGGGAGCTGAACAATGAGAACACAGGGACACAGGGAGGGGAACAACACACACAAGGGCCTGGTGGGAGGGAACTTAGAGGACGGGTGCAGCAAACCACCATGGCACACACATACCCATGTAACAAACCTGCATGTTCTGCACATGTATCCTGGAACTTAAAGTAATAAATAAATAAATTAATTAATTAATAAAAATATCCCTAGAGGGAAGGATACCATTAAACTTACCGTAACAAAGGTACAAATTAGTCTTGAAAGAATGAAGCATCTTAACCACTTGCTAGAATGAAGTCCAACATTCTTTAAAGGAATACAACAAAATCTAGCATTCAACAATGTAAATTTATTATGTAAATTTATTTAATATCCAATCAGATATTAAGATGTGAAGATATAGGAAATGTGATGCCTACCTAAGAAAAAAATCAGATAATGAAAATAGACCAAGAAATTACAAATATGGTGGACTTTTAAAAATCTATTAAAATATTAGAACTATTCTTGAAGATTGAAAGGAAAGGTGAGGAATGGAAGATAACTTCATGTCAGAAATGATGCAACCCAAAACACAGAGGAATGAAAGCTTTAAAATGCAGAAAGAAAAAACAAAATTGTTGATATAGAATTCAGAACCCAGAAAAAATATTCAAAAATGAAGGCAGGCCAGACACAGTGGCTCACACCTGTAATCACAGCACTTTGGGAGGATTTAAAGATGGATTGCTTGAGTGAAGGAATTCAAGACTAGTCTGGGCAACACAGTGAGACCCCATATCTACAAAAAATTTAAAAAGTAGCTGGGTGTGGTGGTGCATCCTTGTAGTCCCAGCTATTCAGGAGGCTGAGGTGGGAGGATTGCTTGAGCCCAGGAGTTCAAAACCAGCCTGGGCAACATAGGGAGACTGTTTCTACAAAAAATTAAAATATTAGCCAGGCGTAGTGGTGCATGCTTGTAGTCCCAGCTACTTGGGAGGCTGATGTGGGAGGATTGCTTGAGCCCAGGAGGTCAAGGTTGCAGTGAGCCATGGTTGCACCACTGCACTCCAGCCTGGGCAGCAAAGTGAGATGCTGTCTTAAGAAAAAGAAATAAACCATGATCATCTCAATGGTTGCAGGAAAATCACTTGGAAAATTAATATATATTCATGAAAGAAAATAAACACCTCTCAGTAAACTAGGAATAGAAGGGAAATTCCTCTGTCTGTTAAACAGCAGCTACAAAAAGCCACAGCCAACATCATATTAAATAGTGAAACCCTGAATGCTTACTCTCAAGCTCATTAATTCTATTATTTAAAAAAAAATTTTTTTAGAAACAGGGGGTCCTGCTTTGTTGACCAGGCTGGAGTATAGTGGCATGATCACTGTAGCCTCCAATTCCTGGGCCTAAGCGATCCTCCCACCTCAGCCTCCCAAGTAGCTGGGTGGGTGTGTGTGTGTGTGTGTGTAGAGACGGGTTCTCACTTTGTTGCCCAGGCTAAGCTGGGAGTGTGTGTGTGTGTGTGTGTGTGTGTGTGTGTGTGTGTGTCTGTGTCTGTGTCTGTGTGTGTCTGTGTGTAGAGATGGGTTCTCACTTTGTTGCCCAGGCTGAGTCTCAAACTCCTTGCCTCAAGTGATCCTCCTGCCTTGGCCTCCCAAAGTGCTGGGTTTACAGGCATGAGCTACCATGCCCAGCCTCAAGCTCATTAATTCTTTTCTCAGTTGTATCAATTCTGCTGATAAGCCTGGCATTCCTAAGAGTTAAATTGATGGGTACCCAAAAGGTCAACTATTTAATATTACAATCGGAAAAAGGAAAGATTCAAAGAGCAGGTGTCTGAGGACAACTACCTCAGTAAAATATGAGTGTTCCTTGCTCAGTTCCCAGACCTGAGCCAATCTTCAGATCTAGAACCATTTGTCTACAGAGTTGTCCATGTGCCTCAGAGGAAGAACCCTACAGTTTTATGGCAGGCATAGATTATAATGCTTACCCTAGTCTCTCCCCAAAGTAACCTATGGCCATTTATTTGGGTGACTATACACTTGGGAAAGGAAATACCAAGAAATTTTTAGGACTATCAGAAACAGCTTTCAAAGTTGACATCAACACACAGACACTGAAACCATCATCATGGCCCTCCTATCATGTGGGGACTTAATGGGTCCAGGCAATAATGGCATCCTGGCCAAGATGGTAAATTTAAAACAATATTGCACTCTAGGGGATGATAGTGTCACCATTAAAGACCTAAATGATGGAGTGGTGGTTACTATTATATTTCTGTTTAATTAATCATTCTGGCCTTTTCAAAAACCAGATAGATCCTACAGAATGACTGTAGACTATCACAAGCTCAACAAGACCAAGTTTAATTTTGCAAAAGAGAAGTACAGCCCATGTTAAGCCTCCTTGGGATCTAAAGGTAACATATTACACGTCTAGAAGTGCTTCTCTGGCCCATATACCAAGTGATATAGAAGGCTGCCAGCTTTGAGTGGGGCCTAGAGTAGGAAAGGCTCTACAGTACACAGTCTTGGTACACACAGCCTTGTTGCTTAGATCATATGATCTGGCAGACTTTGGGGTGGAGGTGTCAGGGGTGGAAAAAATGAAGTGTGAGAGCATTCCTGGGATTTTGGAGCAAGGCCATTACATCTGCAACAGAGAATTATACTACTTTTGAGAAACCACTCCTTGTGTTAGGCACCATAAACCTCATTTTGTCATGCTGCTCCAGTCCATTTACTGACTAACCCACAAAATTGCCAATTTTCACTGTGGCCCAGAGCAAGAATAACTTTTAAACAGACCTGATCTGTCATGCACACTGTCTCTTGGGCCATATGACCTAGCATATCATATGGAGCTGACGTGTCTGTGCCAGATGGAAATGTATGACACCCTTGGAAAGTCCCTGTGTGTCACAGTACAATCCATTAGGATTTGGAAGCTGTATTAATCCGTTTTCATGCTGCTGATAAAGACAGACCCGAGACTGAGCAATTTACAAAACAAAGAGGTTTAATGGACTTACAGTTCCATGTGGCTGGGGAGGCCTCACAATCATAGTGGAAGGCAAGGAGGACCAAGTCACATCTTACATGGATGGCAGCAGGCAAAGAGAGAGAGCTTGTGCAGGGAAACTCCCATTTTTAAAACCATCAGATCTTGTGAGACTTATTCACTATCATGAGAATAGCATGAGAAAGACTGGCCCCATGATATAATTACCTCCCACTGGGTCCCTCCCACAACACATGGGAATTGTGGGAGATACAATTCGAGATGAGATTTGGGTGGGGACACAGCCAAAGCATATCAGAAGCAAAGCAATATCATCCTCTGCAGATAACTTTTCTATAGAGAAGAAGTTTCTAGCTTGCTATGGAGCCAGTACCTTTTCTCTCATCCAGTCCCACCCCTCAAAGTTAATAACTATCCAGAATTGTAATGCCAAAGAAAAGGGAAGTTCCATAAATTAGATGGTATATTTGAGATCCTAGACAAACAAGAAAATAAAGGAAACTCCAGGAAAATTTTTAAATAAGCATAAATGATTATTGAAAATAATTCACATTTTCTTATGAATGTTATATATTTCCTTGACCATATTATTCAATTATTTTAGAATCCATGATTCATAGCTTTTATATCTGAAAGGCCTGTGGGCCTGCTTCTATTGTCCACTTTTTTCTTCTGACTCTGGGTATACCTGGCAATTTTTGATTGAATGCCATTGTGCATAAGAAATTGTAGAAGCTCTAGATGAGCTTTTGTTTCTTTTGTTTAGAGACAGTGTCTTGCTCTGTTAGCCAGGCTGGAGTACAGTGGCACAATCATAGTTCACTGCAGCCTTGAACTCCTGGGCTCAAACAATCCTCCCACCTCAGCCTCCTGAGTAAATGGGACTACAGGCATGAGCCACCACACCTGGCTAGTTTTTTATTTATTGTAGAGACAAGGTCTCACTATATTGTGAGGCTGGTTTCGAACTCCTGGCCTCAAGTAATTCTCCCACCTTGGCCTCCCAAAGTGCTGGGATTACAGGCATGGGCCACCACACACAGCCAAGCTTTAGTTTCTGAAGGTAATTATAGCAGGAGCAAATTACCTGAATTCAGTTAGTGAGCTCATTCAAGGTGTGGTATCAATCTTAAGATCTGGTCTATGTTTACCCCTTCCTAATTCCTAGGTACAGTCCTTCAGAGGTTCCAACTGAAAGCCTGTGGTATTTAACAAGGCCCATCATCACCGGTGGAATCTGAACTTCAAGTCTAATTTCCTTGGCACATAATTTTCTACTAAAAGCTCTGCACCTGGCTGCTGTGAATTTCCAAATATATCCCAAGCCATTTACCAATTAGTATATTCCTTGTGGGGAAAAGTAGCTTGGTCTATTGGACTTGTCTCTCTTCACTCCTCTTGTCACCAGGATCTTTCCATTCAGGTCCCACTGTCTTAGCTCAGGGCTCCCTCAGGTACTATCAGCCAGCTGCAGTCTCTTGCTACATGGGCTTCTTCAATATGACTGCTTACTTCATCAAACCAGCAAGGAAAATCTCTCCAGTCTGCTAAGAGTCTTATATAACATAATGTAGTCATGGGAGTGACATCCCATCACCTTTGCCCATAGTCTATTGGCTAGCAGCAGTCTCAGTTTGCCCACCTTCAGGGAAGGGATTATATAGGGCATTAATCATTGGGGGTCATCTAGGGTTTCTGCCTTAACTGCTAACAGAAGGACAGGGACAAGAGGGAGTACAAGCATTCAGCAGCACTCACAAATATCACAGTGAAAAGCTTTCTTCGGAAGTTCATTTTGTCTCATTACTTGAACACTTAAGCATTCCTTACATCTCTCACTTGTAAAATTTGTTAACTAGTAACTTATATCACAGGATTTGGTGATTATAGAATAAAAAGCGATTGCGATGATTTAATCAGAAAATCACATACAGATATTATTAAAATCATAGGATACTATATTCCCGGCTACTTGGGAGGCTGAGCAGGACTGCTTGGGCCCAGGAATTTGAGACCAGCCTGAACAACATATTGAGAGCCCCTGCCTCCAAATATTATAGGATACCCAGTCTCGAGATGCAAAATACTGTTGACCCTGGAACATGGGATTATGGGCACTGACTCTCCAGCAATAAAATATCTGCATATAATTTATGAATCCCCCCAAATTTGACTACTAATAGCTTACTGTTGACCAGAAGCCTTACTGATCATGTATACAGTTCATTAACACATTTTGTGTATTATATGTGTATTCTATTTACTATTCATTCAGTGAAGTGGATCATAAGAAGTTTTCATCCTCGTCATCTTCACGTTGAATAGGCTGAGGAGGAGAAAGAAGGGTTGATCTTGCTGTCTCAGTGGTGGCACATATGGAAGAAAATCCACATATAAGTGGACATACACAGTTCAAACCCATGTTGTTCAAGGGTCAACTATGTACACACTCTAACCTGTAAACTCAATCATATGGAAAACAAATAGGCAATATGTATACATATGTGAAAATGGGGTCATTTTAAGAAGAGAATGATGTTACATACTAAAGACAAAGCTGAGTGGCAAAATGGATGGGAAAAGAAAATAAGCATGTGTAAGATACACTTTAAACGATATACTTTATTGGTGATTTCTGGAGACTACAATCAAAAAAATTTTTACACATCAATAATCCCCACACTCAAATGCCAATTTACTTAATCATTTGGTGTATTTCTTTCCTAGCTTTTTCCCTCCACACTACACAGATATACCTAACTTTTTGTTCCATGTGTTTATCTATACACACACACTCACCTATGAAATAGATGAATACAAATTTATACTTATATAGATTAAATACAAATTTATACTTATATGTGCATATAACTTTACTCATCACAAAATTTTTATATGTCAACCACCCAGAATCACTGATATAATGGTTCATATACTTCCTGTTTTTACAATATTAATCATATGGTTATTGTTTTATAATATTTTTTACTTAATGATTTACCATGAACATTTTCCCAAATTTGCCAGTAGTCTTAATTGGTGCATGTTATTTCACCTAATTGACATACCAATTTTTAATCATCTATCATTGAATATTAAATTGTCTTATTTTTTCACTACTTTAAATAATACTGCTGTTATGGAAGATACTCTGAAAATTTTAAATCTTATATTGCTTCACCATAAAATTATTACCCTTTCTTAAGACATGGAGAATTTTAAGTTCTAAGCACTGTTCCTAAGGAAAGTATGTAAAAGCTTACTATGTGCCCTTTCTGTAATGGCTTTGCATTTTTGCACTGAAGATATTGATGAATAATATACGTAAGGTCTCCTGTTTGAGATCTTTGTTTCAGGGATCCTGATGACTCATCCTCTCTTACCCTATTTAAGGAAGCATTTTTTCTATTTGTCTAGGAAAATAATCTGGGAGTTTGCCCCACATAAGATATTTTATGCTTTATACTGTTCTTTTAAAAATGTCATACTCACTGAGCGTGGTGGCTCTCGCCTGTAATCCCAGCACTTTGGGAGGCTGAGGCGGGCGGATTACCTGAGGTCAGGAGTTCGAGACCAGCCTGCCCAACATGGCAAAACCGCGTCTCTACAAAAAAAAAAAAAAGAATTAGCCGGGTGTGGTGGTGGGTGCCTGTAATCCCAGCTACTTGGGAGGCTGAGGCAGGAGAATCACTTGAACCTGGGAGGCAGAGGCTGCAGTGAGCCAAGATCGTGCCACTGCACTCCAGCCTGGGCGACAAGAGCGAAACTCCATCTCTAAATAAATAAATAATCATACTCTACTCCACAGTGAACATATCTTAAATTTATAATTGTTTGCCACCTCTACACCTCTTCCACAAAATGTTTGGTAAAGAACATGGTAAGTGTGGTGGCTCATATCTATAATCCAAGTGCTTTGGGAGGCAAAGGTGGGAGGATCAATTAACGCTACAAGTTCAGGACCAGCCTGGGCAACATAGCAAGACCCTGTCTCTATTAATAAAAGAATATAGAGCATGATTCCTCTCATTTCTACCATGGGTTTGTTTATTTATTTATTTGACAAGGTCTGGCTATAATGCCCAGGCTGGAGTGCAGTGGCACGATCTCAGTTCACTGCAACCTCAGCCTCCTGGGCTCAAGCCATCCTACTTCAACCTCCTGAGTAGCTGGGACTAAAGGTATGCACCACTACACTCAGATAACTTTTGTATTTTTTGTAGAGACAGAGTTTTGCCATGTTGCCCAGGCTGGTCTCAAACTTGTGAGCTCAAGCAATCTGCCCACCTCAGCCTCCCAAAAGTGCTAGGATTACAGGTGTGAGCTACCTACCATGCCTGGCTACCATGGTTTTATAAGCTCACTAAATTCTTAGTTTTCCTCGGCATACATACTCTGATAAACAGTGCCACTTAAATTATTTCTGAAGGCTTTCCCACATAACTACATTCAGTTTTGCCCCTTTTGAATTATTTGACATACAGTTCTTCACTCCTGGGTGAAGAATTCTGGGTGAAAAAACTGATCACATTTATTGACACCTCTGGAATTATACTTTTGTACTTTTTATTAAGTTAAATGAACATTAACATATGAAGAATTTCCAATATTCTGGACATTTATAAGATTACTCCCCATGATTATTTGACAAATAATGAGACTAGTAATAGTCAAATGACAAATAACTACTAGTATAATTATCCCATTCTCAAGTATAATCATAGGTTTTTACCTCCTGTGTGACTTCTCTGATGTTTAATGAGAGTTGACTTCCCACTGAATGCTTTCCCACAGTCTCTGCATTCATAAGGTTTCTCTCCTGTATGAGTTCTGTGATGCACAATGAGAGTTGATTTCACACTGAAGGCCTTCCCACATTCACTACATTTGTAAGGTTTTTCTCCTGTATGAATTCTCTGATGTTTGATGAGAGTTGACTTCCTACTGAAGGCTTTTTTACAGTCAGTGCATTCATAGGGTCTCTCTCCTGTATGAATTCTCTGATGTTTAATCAGTGGTGACTTCTCACTAAAGGCTTTCCCACATTCGTTGCATTTATAGGGTTTCTCTCCTGTATGCATTCTCTGATGTACAATAAGGGTTGACTTCTCCCCAAAGGCTTTCCCACATCTTCTGCATTCATAAGGTTTCTCTCCTGTATGAGTTCTATGATGGACAGAGAGGTGTGACTTTCCACTGAAAGTCTTCCCACATATACTACATTCATAGGGTTTCTCTCCTGTATGAATTCTCTGATGAACAGAGAGGTGTGAGTTTCCTCTGAAGCTTTTCCCACATTTACTACACTCATAAATGTTCTCTTTTGTATGAGTTCTCCAATGTTTAGTGGGACTGGGCTTCTCATCAGAGGCTTTCCCATGTTCACTGCACTGAGGTTTCTCACTTGTGTGAATTCTTTGATATATAAGGCTGGACGTAGTACATTTAATACCTTTATAAAATGCTTGTCTAATGTGTGTTTTTTCATGTCTAATAAGATGATATGAACTCTTAAAGGCTTTTGGACATTTGTCACATACAAATGGTTTCTCTCCTGTATGAGTTCGTTGATGTTTAATCAGAGTTGACTTCTGGATAAAGGTTTTTCCACATTCACTGCATTCATAGGGCTTCTCCCCTGTGTGAGTTCTCTGGTGTGCTATGAGGGTTGACTTCTGGCTGAAGGCTTTTGCACATTCGCAGCATTCATAAGGTTTCTCTCCGGTGTGAGTTCTTTGATGTACAACTAAGTTTGCTTTCTGGATAAACACTTTTCCACATTCAGTACATTTGTAGAGCTTCTCCCCAGTTTGACTTCTCTGACTTTTTCTAAGGGCTTGCTTTTGGTGGAGGGCTTTCCCTTGTTGATTAGGGTCAAAAAATCTCTCTGCAGGTTGAGCTTTATGAAGATTATAATGGAGGCATACTTTCCAATATGCTTTACATCCATCATCTGTCTTTCTTACATAGCTTCTATTTTGACCAAGAAAGTTTAAATGATGTTTTGAACACCTTTCCCATGAATAATATTTAGGGAGTCTTTGTTTTACAGAAACAAAGTCTGTGTTGAGATAAATGATTTTTCTACATATTTTACATTCTTGACCGCTTTCATCCTTCAGTGTTTCCTTGCCTATGAATGCAGCTTGCCACAGAAGTTTGTCTTGGCTTTCCTTGTAGTGATCTATCTGCTCGTCAACTTGCCAGACTTCTAGAAGAAAATGCAATGAATCATCAAACTTGTCTTCCCACTGTAATTTATGAAATAACTAATCCCTAAATGCCCAAGCAGTGAACTCCTATCAACATGACTTGAGCTGATGTGGATGGAGGACCCTTCCCATGTCCCAGGCTCAAAATCAAGAAAAGAAATGTATTAGGTATCAAAATGAAGTGGGAATTTAAAGTGAGAGAGTAAACAGAACAGCTTGAGGATTTGAAGGGGACCATAAGGCACAAATGTTCAGGAATTCAGCAAAGTCAGAGTGTAATTTTGGCTTAAAGCTTATATATATACACACATATAATTGTATATATATATGTGTGTGTGTGTGTATACATATATGAAAGGTTGCCACTGCTATGAACCTACCAATAACAAGACCAACTTTAAAAATTTTTCAGTTTATAGGCTCTGTACTATGCTTGTAATCATTTGGATTGAGTTACAGAATTAGGCTTTTGATGTCTTATATATAACATCCTTCTTGCCAATTTCTCTGGCTAGTGGGGAATCCTTCTAGTTCCTGTTTAACAAGCATGGGAGCCCTTGTAGTTATATATATATACACATACACACACTCATGTCTTTATAGCTGAAGACATCACAGAACGTCTAGGGAAAACCAACTCTCACTGAGGAGTTCACAGTAGAAAATTTAAAACCTGGCTGGGTGCGGTGGCTCACGCCTGTAATCCCAGCACTTTGGGAGGCCGAGGTGGGTGGATCACGAGGTCAGGAGTTCAAGACCAGACTGGCCAACATGGTGAAACCCTGTCTCTACTAAAAATACAAAAATTAGCTGGGCATGGTGGCAGGTGCCTGTAATCCCAGCTATTCAGGAGGCTGAGGCAGGAGAATTGCTTGAAGCTGGGAGGCGGAGGTTGCAGTGAGCTGAGATCCCACCACTGCACCCCAGCCTAGGTGACACAGCAAGACTCCGTCTCAAAAAAAAAAAAAAGAAAAGAAAATTTAAAACCTTAGAAGGAACTGATCCATCATTAGAAAGAATTGACCGATACATTTAAATATACTCACATTCCTAGAACTGTAGATAATAGAACAATCTGTACTTTAAAATAAGTATATTTCAAATGTACAAAGATAAGGTAAGAACTAGACTATGAAGGAAATAGCAGGAAATTTTGAAAAAAGACAGATGAGTATTTTTAAGGTAGGCATTATTTAAAAAAAAAAACTCTAAATAGGTTGAACAGTAGACTAGCCACAGATAAGACAGATTTAATAAATTAGACGACAGATCTTGGGAAATCACTTAGTCTCTAATAGGCTTCCCTTGGCATAAACATCACACATGTTGGTGCATCTTTGATACTGGAGTTAGAGTGTGCTCTGTGTTCATGATAGGCAGACAGCATAAGGAAGCCTGCACATGGATGCCTCCAGATTCTGCCTGTGCCTTTTCCCCTTATAATCCAGTTGTTTATCATTACTACATCACTGTAATAAATCTTACCCATGATTACAACTATATGCTGAGTTCCATGAATTTCTCTAGAGAATATCTGAGTATGGGAGTGGTCTTGGGGACCCCTGATCTAGGCAGTATTTGAAGATACAATGACTGATTCTTTTCTAAAATGGAAGAAAGGCATGTATCCTACCACTGAATGTCCAAAGTCCTTGAGTGTGGAAAATAAACAAGTCTGCACTTAGACAAAGTTCAGTGTAGCCACAAGGCTTTCAAGTCAGAAAGAAAATATTGTAAGCTACCATGAATAAGTAAAAATATCCCCTATAAAGAAATAATTATATCAACATCAGACTTCTTCAAAAAAGAAGCCAGAAGATTAAAGAATAATATCTTCTCTGTCCCGAGACAAGCTTTCGTCTTAGAACTCTATACCCAGATAAATTATCATAAAGAAAGATGACAAAGACATTTTTGGACAAGAAAAGACAAAGAATTTGCCATACACAAAACCTGGCTAAGAATAATGCTTGATACTTCAGTAATTCAGAAAGATAATGACTAAAGAGGAAAAAGGGGGTAAAGAAAATCCAGCAAAGGCAAGAAAAAAGAAGTAATGAAAAGCAGGCTATGTAGAAAATATACTAAAAGAAGAAATACAAATATAGTAATTTCACAATAACTATATATTAACCCTATTAGTTAAATGCCAGTCATATCAAATTGCATTTTTAAAAAATCAGCTCCATGTTTTCAGAAGACAATTAGGGCAAAATGACAGAGATGTGTTGAAAATAAAACTATGGGAAAAGCTACACCTGGCACTTAGTAACCAAAATAAAATTGGCAAGATAATGCTTATATGCCAAAAGCAAAGAAGGATAAAAGACGAGAATATTATAAAGCAATTTTCACTTACAAAGATGTGAAACTCTTAAATATACATGGCAAATTGATTCCACTTATGACGGATAAGAGGTAATACATTTAGTATTATTGAAAATATACAGCCTGGGCAACATGGCAAAACCCGTCTCCACAAAAAAATACAAAAAATTAGCTGGGCATGGTGGCGCACACCTATAGTCCCAGCTACTTAGGAGGCTGAGGCAAGAGGATTGCTTGAGCCCAGGAGGTCAAGGTTGCAGTGAGCCATGTACACAATACTACACTCTAGCCTGGGTGACAAAGTAAGACCCTGTCTCAAAAAAAAAATACACACATGTGCACACATGCACACATATACACACATACACACCCATGCCTTACTACCTATTCCACTTGTAGTTCATACCATAGGGAAATTATGGCAAATTTTAACATGTACAAGAATGACAACAAAATATTAGAAACCACCAAATATCCACCAATAAAGGTATGGAAAGTGAACTATGACACTCATATTTCCACTAGCACAGCAGTTAAAATAAATGATCTAAATCTAAAGTATCAGCATAAAGCTCAAAAGGTAATACTGAACACAGAAAGCAAGTTGCAGAAAGATCCCTTAATTTTTTTTTTTTTTTGAGATGGAGTCTCGCTGTTGTCACCCAGGCTGGAGTACAGTAGCGTGATCTCGGCTCACTGCAACCTCTGCCTCCTGGGTTCAAGCAATTCTCCTGCCTCAGCCTCCCGAGTAGCTGGGATTACAGGCACCTGCTACCATGCCTGGCTAATTTTTGTATTTTTAGTAGAGACGGGGTTTCAACATGATGGCCAGGCTGGTCTCAAACACCTGACCTCATGCGATCCACCCGCCTCGGCCCCCCAAAGTGCTGGGATTACAGGCGTGAGCTACCGTGCCTGGCCAAGATTCCTATAATTTGAGTGTAACAATCTGGTAATTTTACAAAAAGAATTCTATATTGATTACAGGTACAAATATATGTAGCAAAAGTATAAAAACACAGATTAGAAGGATACTCACAAAATTCATGATACTGTTTACCTGGGGAGGAGATAAGAGGAATAGGCCTCAGGAGGGGAAAAAGGGACTTCAACTTTATTTGTAAACCTCTGTTTCTTTTCTTTTCTTTTTATTTTTTTAATTTTATTTATTTATTTATTTATTTATTTATTTATTTATTTATTTATTTATTTTGAGATGGAGTCTCCCTCTGTCACCCAGGCTGGAGTGTAGTGGCGGGATCTCGGCTCACTGCAACCTCCGCCTCCCGAGTTCAAGAGATTCTCCTACCTCAGCCTCCTGAGTAGCTGGGATTACAGGGCACACCACCACACCTGGCTAATTTTTGTATTTTTAGTAGAGACGGGGTTTCACCGTTTTGGTCAGGCTTGTCTTGAACTCCTGACCTTGTGATATGACCGCCTCGGCCTCCCAAAGTGCTGGGATTACAGGCATGAGCCACCGTGCCTGGCCTGTTTCTTTTATTTTGAAAAAAATGACACAATGTTAACATTTGCTAATACTGGGAAGGAAGTACAAGAGTGTTTGTTAAAATTATGATTTTCTGTACTTTTTTGCAGTTTTAAAAGAAAGGCTTTTAGGCTGGACTTCTGAAATGACAAGAGTGAGAGGAAGGACCTCAGTAAATCGTCTTCCCCCAAAAAGTAATGAAAATACTGGCAAAATCAAAAATTATCAAAATCAATCATTTCACAACTTTAGAAATTAACCAAAGGCAAACAATCAATTAAAAATCATTTATTCAAGAAAAACTATGCCAGACGTGGTGACTCATGCCTATAATCCCAGCACTTTGGGGGGGCCGAGGCGGATGTATCACCTGAGGTCAGGAGTTCAGGACCAGCCTGGCCAACATGGTGAAACCCTGTCTCTACTAAAGATACAAAAATTAGCAAGGCATGATGACAGGCGCCTATAATCCGAGCTACTCAGGAGGCTGAGGCAGGAAAACCGCTTGAACCTGGGACACAGAGGTTGTAGTGAGCCTAGATTGTGCCATTGCATTCTAGCCTGGGCTAAAAGAGCAAAACTCTGTCACACACACACACACACACACACACACAAGAAAAAAAAAACTAGTAAACCTCACTAAGAACAGCCAGGTCACGGTTCACTTGGCACTACTACTACTCTTCCTGCTCTCCCACTGGCTCCCCAGCTCCATGAAAACTGGTAGCCTCACAGCTACCCAAGGGGATGACCTGTTTTGGAGCTCTACCAAAAACCCTATCCCCAGACTGCTGTTGCTATTTGATCTAACTTAAAGCTCAGCTCCAAGAAAATAAAGGACACCCTATGGTTACTCAAATCCACACAAAGAAATAAAGAGCACCAGTAAAGGTAACCTGTAGGAAAGTGTTAACACAGCAGAACTGATCTTTAGAAGGGCCTGCTCACAGGGCTGGCTCCTGGCTAAAGTCTGGGAACTTGGCTTATGAAATATTCCCTATGTTGATATGATGGTTTTGCCTGCCTAGGGCACTGAACACCTGTTTTTCTTCTGGGAGTCTGGATGCCCGAACACTAGAGGCTGATGATTTTCTGGTATGGTGTGCCTATTTTTAGTGGGTCAAACTGGACTTGCCCACAGACAAAGTGAAAGGAGCTTAACAAAAAAGGCCTAGCTTGCCACTTGGATGTGCAGTGCAGCGTCTGGCCCTGTAGCATCTTGGCTTTGCATGGGAAAAAAAAAAACTATCCCTGTGGGGATTTATTTCCTATCAGGCACCCAGAAATACTGGTGGCAGTGATCCCATATGGGGATATGTCAGAGCACCTGAGATAAAGGGGGTAAAATCTTATAAGCTGAAACAGAGAAAAAAATTATATCAAGTATCAATAATCAGAATAGCTTTACACTGAAAATTAGATGACAATGGAGCAATGCCTTCAAAAGTCTAAGGGAAAGACATTTCCATCCTAGAACTCTACTCCAAGCCAAACTCTCCATTAGGAGTCAAACACTTGTAGACATCCAAAAATCTCAAAACTTCACCTCACATGGACCTGCATCCTTTCTTAGGAAAGTACTTGAAGACTGTGCTCCAACCAATGAGGAAGGGGGCATGGCATAAAGAAAATATGGAACCCAGCAATGCAGAGGGTGAAGGGAATCCCCAGAGTGACACTGAAGAGCAATGTCAGGATGGTAGCCGTACAAGAAGGAATGAGGGTAATCCACCCAGATGAGAGCAGGTCAGAAGGCTCTAGAAAAACTCAGGGATATGACACTGAGGAAACCCTTGATATCTCCAGAAGCGCTCAGAGTCACTCTAGACAACTGGTGATAAGTATATGGAGAAAGAAACAAATGAAAGAAACAAAACAAGCCAGGAGAAGTGGTTCACTCCTGTAATCCCAGCACTTTGGGAGGCTGAGGCAAGAGAATGACTTGAGTCCAGGAGTTTGAGACCAGCCTAGACTCTCAGTCCAGTGAGACCCCGTCTCTATAAAAAACTTAAAAAATTAGCTGAGTGTGGTAGTGCACAGCTATAGTCCCAGCTACTCGGGAGCCTGAGGTGGGAAGATCGCTTGAGCCCAGGAGTTTGTAGCTGCAGGCTGCAGTGAGCCAAGACCATACCACTGCACTCCAGCCTGGGCAACACAGCAAGACTCTGTCTCAAAAAAAATAATTATTAACCAAAGGAACACAGTTATGCAGGGAAGGTAAATTAATCATAGATTACTATGTGGCTTGGCTGTGTATAGTATTTATATATACAGTTAGCCCTCTGTATCCATGGGTTTTACGTCTGTGGATTCAACCAACCAAGGATCAAAACCCACAAATACGGAGGGCCAATTATACCATGCCATTTTATATCAGGGATTTGAGTATCAGTGGATTCTGGTATCCATGGAGGTTCTGGAACAAATCCCTTGCAGATACAGAGAGCTAACTGTATAGTCATATTGTAAAAAATAGTACTGATGGAAAACAAATTTATGGTATAATCACATTGGGACTATTGGGAAACAAGAAGTCTATGTACATACGCATGCCTTTGGGTGGGTGACAGGAGCAGTGTGGTGAGTTCAATCTTAACCTTCCACAGTGAAACATTTCAAATAAGTTTTGTAAAATATATGTAAGTTATAAAGAATAGTAATACCAAAAATAATACCTGTGTATCCACCACCCATTAAAACAAATTATAGTTATCTTTGAAGTTCTTCATATGCCTATTTCATTTTCTTTCTTTTCAGATAATCAATATCCTAAATTTTATGTTTATCATGCCCTTCACTTTCTTTACAGTTTCACCACATTTATTTTATTCTTTAAACCTCAGGCATGACCTACTTTAATAAAACTAAGAGTTTTTTTTTTAAATCAAGAGAATACTGCCTTAGGTTGGTAAATCGGACATCTCAGATGAAACATAATGGTCTAGAAAAATGACCAGAATTGACAGAAAATACAAGAAGCTTGAATAAATCAATAATTGTTTTTTTAAATGATAAAAACTGACTCCACAATCAAGTCTTGCCATATCCAGATGGTTTTGAAAATGATTAGTATCAAACTCTCAGGAAACTAAATTTCAGTCACAGTTTCAAAAATTACAAGAAGGAAAAGTACTCAGTTTATTTTATGCAGCTAGTATAACCTTGGATACCAGAATAAGAGAAGAAAGTACAAAAAAAGAAAATCTAAGATCTATTTTACTTCTAAACATTAATGCAAAATTCATAGGTTAAATACTAGTAAAATCAATTCTAAATTAATTTTTTAAAGTAGTTTTTTCCAATTCTGTGAAGAAAGTCATTGGTAGCTTGATGGGGATGGCATTGAATCTATAAATTACCTTGGGCAGTATGGCCATTTTCACGATATTGATTCTTCCTACCCATGAGCATGGAATGTTCTTCCATTTGTTTGTATCCTCTTTTATTTCATTGAGCAGTGGTTTGTAGTTCTCCTTGAAGAGGTCCTTCACGGCCCTTGTAAGTTGGATTCCTAGGTATTTTATTCTCTTTGAAGCAATTGTGAATGGGAGTTCACTCGTGATTTGGTTCTCTGTCTGTTATTGGTGTATAAGAATGCTTGTGATTTTTGTACATTGATTTTGTATCCTGAGACTTTGCTGAAGTTACTTATCAGCTTAAGGAGATTTTGGGCTGAGACAATGGGGTTTTCTAGATATACAATCATGTCATCTGCAAACAGGGACAATTTGACTTACCAAAACAGAGATATAGATCAATGGAACAGAACAGAGCCCTCAGAAATAATGCCGCATATCTACAACTATCTGATCTTTGACAAACCTGAGAAAAACAAGCAATGGGGAAAGGATTCTCTATTTAATAAATGGTGCTGGGAAAACTGGCTAGCCATATGTAGAAAGCTGAAACTGGATCCCTTCCTTACACCTTATACAAAAATTAATTCAAGATGGATTAAAGACTTAAACGTTAGACCTAAAACCATAAAAACCCTAGAAGAAAACCTAGGCATTACCATTCAGGACATAGGCATGGGCAAGGACTTCATGTCTAAAACACCAAAAGCAATGGCAACAAAAGCCAAAATTGACAAATGGGATCTAATTAAACTAAAGAGCTTCTGCACAGCAAAAGAAACTACCATCAGAGCGAACAGGCAACCTACAAAATGGGAGAACATTTTCGCAACCTACTCGTCTGACAAAGGGCTAATATCCAGAATCTACAATGAACTCAAACAAATTTGCAAGAAAAAAACAAACAACCCCATCAAAAAGTGGGCGAAGGACATGAACAGACACTTCTCAAAAGAAGACATTTATGTAGCCAAAAAACACATGAAAAGACGCTCATCATCACTGGCCATCAGAGAAATGCAAATCAAAACCACAATGAGATACCATCTCAACACCAGTTAGAATGGCAATCATTAAAAAGTCAGGAAACAACAGATGCTGGAGAGGATGTGGAGAAATAGGAACACTTTTACACTGTTGGTGGGACTGTAAACTAGTTCAACCCTTGTGGAAGTCAGTGTGGCGATTCCTCAGGGATCTAGAACTAGAAATACCATTTGACCCAGCCATCCCATTACTGGGTATATACCCAAAGGACTATAAATCATGCTGCTATAAAGACACATGCACACGTATGTTTATTGCGGCACTATTCACAATAGCAAAGACTTGGAACCAACCCAAATGTCCAACAATGATAGACTGGATTAAGAAAATGTGGCACATATACACCATGGAATACTATGCAGCCATAAAAAATGATGAGTTCATGTCCTTTGTAGGGACATGGATGAAATTGGAAATCATCATTGTCAGTAAACTATCACAAGAACAAAAAACCAAACACCGCATGTTCTCACTCATAGGTGGGAATTGAACAATGAGAACATATGGACACAGGAAGGGGAACATCACACTCTGGGGACTGTTGTGGGGTGGGGGGAGGGGGGAGGGATAACATTAGGAGATATACCTAATGCTAAATGACGAGTTGATGGGTGCAGCACACCAGCATGGCACATGTATACATATGTAACTAACCTGCACATTGTGCCCACGTACCCTAAAACTTAAAGTATAATAATAATTAAAAAATAATAAATTTATTAATTTTTTAAAATGCTTCACAATTAAGTAGAGTTTAGCACAGGAATACAAGAACACTTCAATATCAGAAATTTATTCACGTAATCTACCACATTAATAGATTAAAGGAGGAAAAACTGTCTTCTCAACATATGCAGAAAATAAGCATTCAAGAAAATACAACACTCATTAGTGATTTTTTAAAAAGTCTTATTAGGCCGGGTGTGGTGGCTCACACCTGTAATCCCAGCATTTTGGGAGGCCAAAGTGGGTGGATCACCTGAGGCCAGGAGTTCAAGACCAGCCTGGCCAACATGGTGAAACCCCATCTCTACTAAAAAATACAAAAAATTAGCCGGGCATGGTGGTGGATGCCTGTAATCCCAGATACTTGGGAGGCTGAGGCAGGAGAATTGCTTGAACCCGGGAGGCAGAGGTTGCAGTGAGCCGAGATCGTGCCATTGCACTCCAGCCTGGGTAACAGAGCGAGACTCTGTCTCAAAACAAAAACAAAAACAAAACAAAACAAAAGTCTTATTAACAAAATAGGACTAATAAAAGGGGCTCTTGATGAAAGATATCTTTCAAAATACCACAGCAGATATCATATTTAATAGTGAAAGCTATAGAAGTTACATCATTTCTGTGCCTCAGTTTTTTTCATATATAAAACAGGGATAACAACCAGCCTACTTTACAGAGTCATTGGGAGGATTCAACTATTTAATATGTGCAAAGCATACAGAACAACGCATTTGTGGCACATGGCAAGCATTCAAATGCTGCTTATTATTTTATTGCAATCATTTTCTTGATGATTATTTCCACTAAAATCAGAAACAAAGAATGCAATATCATTGTATCTATTAAACATTGTACTACAGGTCCTAATTCATTGAGAGAAGAAAAAGAAATAAAATGTATAATTGGAAAAGACAATTGCCTTTATAAAGATAATTATTCACATAGAAGACCCAAGAGAATTAAAAAAGATTAGTATTAATAAAAGCCTTCAGAAAGATTTCTGTACACATGATTTTACGAATATCACTAGCATTCTCATATACTAATATTAACCAATTAGAAGATGTGATAGGAAAGAAGATCCCAATCACAAATGCAACAATAACTCAGAGGTATCTAGGAAGAAATTCAACAAAAAATGCACAAGATCTTCCTGAGAAAAAATTTGAAACATTATTAAATGACATAAAAGGAAAACTGAGTAAGAGTTCACTGAAAGGAAAATTCAATAGTATAAAGATGCCAATTCCCAACCCACTCCCAACTCATTTCTAAACACATGCAGTTGCAACTGGAATCCCAGAGTTTTCCTTGGAACTCAACAAACGAATCCTAAAATTCCTATGGGAGACGAAAGGATCAAAAGAGATAAGGGGACTAAAGCCTATTAGCTCTTAACAACATTAATTGATAAGAATGGTACAACAGGCCGGGCGCAATGGCTCATGCCTATAATCCCAGCACTTTGGGAGGCCGAGGCAGGTGGATCACCTGAGGTCGGAGTTCAAGACTGGCCTGGCCAAGATGGCGAAACCCTGTCTCTACTAAAAATACAAAAATTTGCTGGGCAGGGTGGTATGTGCCTGTAATCCCAGCTACTCAGGAGGCTGAGACAGGAGAATTGGTTGAACCCAAGAGGTGGAGGCTGCAGTAAGCCAAGATCACACCATTGCACTCCAGCCTGGGCAACAAGAGTGAAACTCCATCTCAAAAAAAAAAAAAAAAAAAAAAAAAGGTGCTTGCCTGGGCACAGCAGAGCAACTGGGTTTTGGCCGGGCGCCACAGTGGCTCACGCCTGTAATCCCAGCACTTTGGGAGGCCGAGGCGGGAGGATCACCTGAGGTTAGGTGTTTGAGACCAGCCTGGCCAACAAGGTGAAACCCCATCTCTACTAAAAATACACAAAATTAGCCGGCCGTGGTGGCACATGCCTGTAATCCCAGCTACGCAGGAGGCTGAGGCAGGAGAATCATCTGAACCCGGGAGGTGGCAGTTGCGGTGAGCCGAGATCACGCCATTGCACTCCAGCCTGGGTCTCTAAATAAATAAATACATAAATTCCAGGCAGGTTTTAAGTAAATAAATAGCAAATATTTAAATTTTTAAAAAATTATATAAAAATATTTTTATGTGCTCAGCCCCCCCCAAAAAAATTACTTAAAATTACACAAAAAGGGTCGGGCATGGTGGCTCATGCCTGTAATCCCAGCACTTTGGGAGGCCGAGGCAGGAGGATAACCTGAGGTCAGGAGTTCGAGTTCAGCCTGGCCAACATGGTGAAACCCCATCTCTACCAAAAATATAAAAAAAATTAGTTGGGCATGGTGGCACATGCCTGTAGTCCCAGCTACTCAGGAGGCTGAGGCAAGAGAATCGCTTGAACCCGGGAGGCAGAGGTTGCAGTGAGCCAAGATGGCACCACTGCACTCCAGCCTGGGTGACAGAGTGAGACTCCATCTCACAAAAAAAAAAAAAAAAAAAAAATTACACAAAAAGCAAACTAAAAATTGATACATTTGATTATTTTACAATTAAAACTTCTACTCAAAAAGACACCATAAACAGCCTAGACTAAGGAAAGATATTGACTATACACAAAATTGAAATCTAGAATATACAAAGAATTCATATAAAGCAATAAGAAGAGACAAACTCAATAAAAACATGAATAAAGAATATGAACAGGTGGCTGGGCACAGTGGCTCATGTCTGTAATCCCAGCACTTTGGGAGGCCGAGGCAGGCAGATCACGAGGTCAAGAGATTGAGACCATCCTGGCCAACATGGCGAAACTCTGTCTCTACTAAAAATACAAAAATTAGCTGGGCGTGGTGGCACACACCTGTAGTCTCAGCTACTCAGGAGGCTGAGGCAGGAGAATCACTTGAACCCGGGAGGCAGAGGTTGCAGTGATCTGACATCGCGCCACTGCACTCCAGCCTGGCAACGAGCGAGACTCCGTCTCAAAAAAAAAAAACAAAAACAAAAACAAAAAAAGAATATGAACAGGCAAGCCACAGAAGAGGAAATCTAACTAGTCAATAACATATGAAATGATAAATACTTTCAATAGTAATCAGGGAAGTGAAAATTACAATAATATACCAATTTACCCTTGCCATATTACCAAAATTCAAAATCTATAATTCTGTGTGTGTGTGTACACGAGTCTAAATCACACACTATCTGTAACATTAATTTTGCCACATAAGGTCATAGAGCTTTGCATTTTAACATTGATGATTCCTATTCAAAAGCTGAATTCCATACATTTCACGAAGCTGTATCTGCCCACCTGGCTGCAATCCATGCTTTTAGGGGATTAATTTGACATGATGTTAAAACCAGCTCTTTTTATTTCAAAGACTGGTAATAAAATACTATCAAGTATTTTCCCAGTCCGCAGGCCTTTACGGGACTCAAAAGGAATAGGTCAGAACCACTTAATGTCCTTTATCTCTAACATACCCTTTAAAAGCATAAGAGTGTTGGTCGGGTGTGGTGGCTCACATCTGTCATCCCAGCACTTTGGGAAGTGGAGGCAGGCAGATCACTCGAGTCCAGGAATTCAAGAGCAGCCTGGGCAATATGGCGAAACCCTGTCTCTACCAAACAAACAAACTTAGCCAGGTGTCGTGGCATGTGCCTGTAGTCTCAGCTACTATGAAGGCTGAGGCAGAAGGATCAATTGGGCCCAGGAGGTTGAGGCTGCAATGAGCCAAGATGGCGCCATTGCTCTCCAGCCTAGGCAACCAAGAGAGACCCTCTCTCAAAAAATTTTAAAAAGAAGAAAAACAAAGTATAAGAGTGTTAAGGTTAAAGACGCTAAGGAAAAAAATTTCTTTAGAGATAGCCATTGGAAAGCTGCGGCATTTTCTCTCTCCAATAGGTGAGTGAGGAGTGTGTTCACCCCACCCCAATCTGATGAGAAGGATTTCAAAGAGATGACCTGTTCGATGTACATCCACTAGACTTTAGGGGACACAGAGAACTTGGCACCTGTCTTTCACGTAGAAAAACTTTATAAATGACAGGCTGAGGCAGTCTGTGGTAGTAGAGAAGAGGTTGCGTGGGGGTGAACTGTGGGTCTTACTCCCACAATCACACACACTCCACAAGCCAGATGTGGACCCTCTGGACATGAACAGGCTGGGTTACTTTGGAAAGAGTAAAGCATCAAGGTGACCTCAGCAAAAGGAGACTGAAGGTACACCATGGGGCCCAGGGATATATTAAATAACTGGTTGGGAAAGTGACCCTTCCTGCATCAAGGAAATTGCAGTCAGGGGGCTCCAGCTAGGCCATCTCCAAGGAAACCATAAAGTGTCAGAACAGGAAGAATCAGTCTTTGGAATCTGCAACATAGAGAGGGCATCAGTATTAGATTACAACTTTGTCAGTTAGGTCAAACTTTTTTTGCCCATTGTATCTCCTTCCTTCCTTCCTCACCCACTACACTCAAGGGCCAGAGATGGCCTAGGTGTTGAGTGGGGGAGAAAGGGAAGGGAGAAGAGCTAGCTGGAAGAGTAAAGAAAGAAAACACTGAGCATGTTCTTTTTGCCACTAAAATCTTTCAGCCTGAAGCAGGTATTTGCTGGGAGAGAGCTTTTCATTTAAATGAACTTTATTGTTTTCAATACTATATGTGATTAGACTTACTTTAAAACTAAAATAAGACTACCACTGACCCTCAGAAACTGAAAGGATAAGGGAATATTAAGAACAACTTTATACTAATAAATTTGACAGACGAAACTGATAAACTCCTTGAAAGACACAAATTATTGGCTAGGCGTGATGGTGCATGCGTATAATCCCAACACTCTGGGAGGCCTAAGTGGGCGGATCACATGAGGTCACGAGTTCAAGACTAGCCTGGCCAACATGGCAAAACCCCATCTCTACTAAAAATACAAAAATTAGCCAGGCATGGTGGTGTACGCCTGTAATCCCAGCTACTCAGGAGGCTGAGACACGAGAATCACTTGAACCTGGGAGGCAGAGATTGCAGTGAGCTGAGTTGGTGCCATTGCATTCTAGCCTGGGTGACAGAGCGAGACTCGCAAAAAAAAAAAAAAAAAAAGGAGAAAAGAAAGACACAAATTATGAAAGCTCATTCAAGAAGAAATAGATCATCTGAATAACCCAGTATCTATCAAACTTTTAAGGAAGAAAGAATACAATTCTACATAAACTCTTCCAAAGAATTGGAAAGAGGAGGGAATACTTCCCAACTTGTTCTGTGATCTTATTATCTTGATTGTGGTGATGTGATCCTGGGTATATACTTGTCAACACTTACCAAACTGTTTGCTTTATTTTTTATTTTTTGGAGACAGGGTCTTGCTCTATCACCCAGGCTAGAGTACAGTAGAACAATCATAGCTCACTGTAACCTCAAACTCCTAGGCTCAAGTGATCCTCCCACCTTAGCTTCCTGAGTAGCTACGACTACAGGCATGTGCCACCATGCCCAGCTAATGTTTTTTATTTTTGGTAGAGATGGGGTCTTGCTATGTTGCTTAGGCTGGTCTTGAACTTCTGGTCTCAAGCAATCCCCCCCACCTCAGCCTCCCCAAGTGCTAGAATTACAGGTGTTAGCCACTGTGCCCATCCCTGTTTAAGTATGTATAATTTCTTGTATGCCAAATTAAACCACAGTAAAGGGTTTAAAATAGCTAAATCAGTACTTAGAGATAGTTATGGCATTCACAATGCTTATATTAGAAAAGAAGGCTCTCAAATGATGACCTAAGCATCCACCTTATGAAACTAGAACAAGAGCAAATTAAATTCAAACGAGCAGAAAGACAGAAATAAAAAAGATAAAAGCAAGAATGAATGAAATCGAGGTTTCCATTTCTAGCCACAATAGAGTAAGTCTACTACAGCCTCTCCTACTGATTATTGCAACAAAAATCTCTGAACAAAATACATAAAGTAACTACCCGACGACTCTGACAAGTCAACAAAACTAGGAAGACTACGGAGGTGAGCCAAAAAGTAGAGAAGCAACTCATACATCAGTGGGTTCCCCTTTTATCCCTCATATTCTCTCTCAAGACTCTGACCCAAATACAGGTCCCAGTGACTTATGAACATACAGAAGTCCTGAGTTCATCCAGGGACTCTTCACTCAAGAGAAAGCAAAGCTACATACCAAGCCTTGAGAACTGAACTAAGATTTAAGCCACAGCTCAAGTCTGAGACTAACACCTGAGTGACAAATGTAAGCAGGGCAGTCAAGGCTTTGAACACTGCACAAAGACTGAACCCACCACTCGAGTCTCTAATCCCTAAATGGCACATGCACACGACAAATCAAAAGGCTTTGAAAACTGAACTGGTTGGAACTGACACCCATAGAAGGTGAGACAGACCTAGTGGTTTATTACCTGATAAAGATGAAAAGCAATAATGGACTGGGCGCGGTGGCTCTTGCCTGTAATCCCAGCACTTTGGGAGACCAAGGCGGGTGGATCACTTGAGGTCAGGAGTTCAGGACCAACCTGGCCAACATGGCGAAACCCGTCTCTACTAAAAACACAAAAAATTAGCCGGGCATGGTGGCAGGCACCTGTAATCTCAGCTACTCGGGAGGCTGAGGCAGGAGAATTGCTTGAACCCGGGAGGCAGAGGTTACAGATTGCAGTGAGCTGAGATTGTGCCACTGCACTCCAGCCCGGGCAACAGAGTGAAACTCCGTCTCAAAAAAAAAAGAAAAAGAAAAAAGAAAAGCAATAACGACACAGTCACCACTATCCAGGATGGAATCCAAAATTATTCAACATAACAACCAATCACAAAAATGTGACCAATTCTCCAGGGAAAAAGACAATAACAGATGCCAATCCTGAAATAACCTAGGTGCTGGAAATATCAAAGACATTTAAGTAGTTATGACATCTAAGCTCCATGAGGTAATGGCAAACACCTGAAATGAATGGATAAATAGAAGTTCTCAACAGAGAAACAGAAACTGTAAAAATAAAAAAATTATAAAAATGATTGGAAAAAAAAACAGGGCCTCCGGGGACCTGCAGGACAATACCAAAAGGTCCAATGTTCATGTTATTAGAGTCCTCAAAGAAGGAGAAGAAGAGACTACTGTAGAAAAAAAATTGCAAAAAATAATAACCAAAAACTTCCCATATTTGGAAAAAGACATATATTTACAGACTCAAGAAGCACAGCACACCAGAATCAATATAAACTCAAAAGAAACACCAGAAACATTATAATCAAAAGCCTGGAAAGCCAACTTAAAACATTTCTAATGCAGCCAGAGGAAAAAAAGGTACACTTCCTACGAGGAAACAAGGATTCAAGGACTGCAAAATTCTCATCAGCAACAGTGGAGGTCAGAAAACAATGGAACATCTTAAAAATACTAAACGAAAAGAAATGTCAATCCATAATTCTACATCCAGCAAAAACACCCTTCAAGAATGAAGACAAGTGCTCACTGTCTAAAATTGGAACATATACTAAAATTGGAACAATACAGAGAAGATTAGCATGGCTCCTGTGTAAGGATGACGTGCAAATTTGTCAAGGGTTTCATTTTTTTTATAACACAAAGGATAAATGCTTGAGGGGATGGATACCCCATTCACTCTGATATGATTATTACACATCATATGCCTGTATCAAAATATCTGATGTACCCCATAAACATATATACCTACTATTTACCCATAAAAATAAAAATTAAAAAAAAAGAAGATGAAATGTAAAAATTATCAGGTAAAGGAAAATTAAGAGATTTTTGTCAACAGCAGACTTCTTCTAAGAGAAATGCTGTAGGTTCTTCTTCAGGTGAAGGGAGATGATATCAGAGGGAAACATGGAACTTTGGGAATAAATGAGGAGCAACAGAAATGGCAAAATATATGGGTAAATGTAATGTATAATTTTTCTCCTTTCGAATTCTTTAAGATATATATGATAGTTGAAAGCAAAAAAAATAACACTGTCTGAGGGATTTAAAATGTTATTAGATGTAATATGTTCGAAAACTGTAACATGAAAGAAATTAAAGATATCTATACTGTTGTAAAGCTTCTACATATTACTTGAAGTATTAAACTATAAGTAGAATGTGAAAGGTTGTGTGTGACTATGTTAGTATCCACAGCAGCCACTGATTTTAAAAAATAACAACCAGGCATGACATCACACTTCTGTAGTCCAAGCTACTTGGGAGAGTGAGGCAAGAGGATTGCTTGTGCCCAGGAGCTCAAGATCAGCCTGGGCAACATAGTGAGACCCCATCTCAAAAAATAAATAAATAGGCCAGGCGCGGTGGCTCATGCTTGTAATCCCAGCACTTTGAGAGGCTGAGGCGGGCGGATCACGAGGTCAGGAGATGGAGACCATCCTGGCTAACATGGTGAAACCCCGTCTCTACTAAAAATACAAAAAAAAAAAAAATTAGCCGGGCATTGTGGTGGGTGGCTGTAGTCCCAGCTACTCGGGAGGCTGAGGCTGGAGAATGGTGTGAACCCAGAAGGCGGAGTTTGCAGTGAGCTGAGATCGCATCACGCCACTGCACTCCAGCCTGGGCGACAGAGCGAGACTCCATCTCTAAATAAATAAATAAATAAATAAATAGGGCAGGACACAGTGGTTCACGCCTGTAATCCCAGCACTTTGGGAGGCTGAGGTGGGTGGATCACCTGAGGTCAGAATTCAAGATCAGCCTGACCAATATGGTGAAACCCCGTGTATACTAAAAATACAAAACTTAGCCGGGCGTGGTGGTGTGCGCCTGTAGTCCCAGCTACTCGGGAGGCTGAGAAAGGAGAAACGCTTGAACCTAGGAGGCAGAGGTTGCAGTGAGCCAAGATCGCACCACTGCACTCCAGCCTGGGCAACAGAGAGAGACACCATCTCAGATAGATTAGATAGATAGATAGATAGATAGATAGATAGATAGATAGATAGATAGATAGATAGATAGATAGATGATAGATAGATTAGATAGATGATAGATATAGATAGATAGATAGATAGATAGATAGATAGATAGATAGATAGATAGATAGATAGATAGATAGGCCAAGTGTGGTGGCTCACGCCTGGAATCCCAGCACTTTGGGAGGCTGAGGCGGGTGGATCACTTGAGGTCAGGAGTTCGAGACCAGCCTGGCCAACATGGTGAAACCCCGTCTCTACTAAAAATACAAAAATTAGCTGGGTATGGCAGTGTGCATGTGTAGTCCCAGCTACTCGGGAGGCTGGGGCAGGAGAATCGCTTGAACCAGGATGGTGGAGCTTGCAGTGAGCCAAGATTGTGCCACTGCACTCCAGCCTGGGCGACAGAGCGAGACTCGCTCTCAAAAAAATAAATAAATAAATAAAAATAAATAAATACATACACACATAAAAATTTAATTTAAAAACAAGGAGACAGTGACAAACAGTAAAGAGGTATGTTTAAAATATAATATTTAAATTATAATTGCACTCCTGGAAATTCATCCCAGAGAAATAAAAACTTATTACAAAAACCTACACAGAAATGTTTGTAGCAAATTTATTCATAATAGCCCAACACTGGATACAACCTAGATGTCCTTCAACAGGTGAACAGTTAAACAAACATGCATACCATGGAATGCTACTCAGCAATAAAAAGAATCAAGCTTGATACATACAACAACCTGAATGAATCTCTGGAGGATTATGCTGAGTGAAAAAGAACTAATCCCTTAAGGTTACATACAGTATGATTCCATTATATAACATTTTTCAAATGACAAAATTATAGAAACAGAGAACATATTAGTAGTTACCAGGCTATAAGAGGAGATGGGCTGGGAGAAAATCGGTATGACTATAAAAGAGTGACGGTCAGGTGTGGTGTCTCGCGCCTGTAATCCCAGCACTTTGGGAGGCCAAGTTGGGCAGATCACTTGAGGTCTGGAGTTCGAGACCAGCCTGGCCAACATGGTGAAACCCCATCTCTACTAAAATACAAAACTTAGCCAGGTGGTGGTGGGTGCCTGTAATCCCAGCTACTCGGGAGGCTGAGACAGGAGAATCGCTTGAACCCAGGAGGCAGAGGTTGCAGTGAGACCAGATCGCACCATTGCGCTCCAGCCTGGGCCACAGAGCGAGAATCCATCTCAAAAATAAATAAATAAATAATAAAAAGAGTGACATGAGGGATCCTTGCAGTGACAGAAATGTTCCATATTTGATCTGTATAGATGTCAATATCCTGGTTGGGATACTGTACTACAGTTCTGCAAGATGTTACCTACCAATGGGGGGAATTGGATAAAGGGTACATTACGATCTCTTTGTATTACTTCTTACAAGTGCATGAGAATGTATAATGATCTCAAAACAAAAAGTTTAAGAAAATATTCAAATGTTCCAAAGAAGAGAGGAATGGGAAAATAGAATAACAACAATCAGCAAAAGGGGGACAAAGAAGAAAGAAATAATAAAATGGTAGACCTACATCCAACAATGTCAATAATTACAAAAACACACCAATTAAAAGGCAGATTGTCAGTTGAGATTAAACACACAAGATTCAACTATATCATGTCTACAAGAAACACAATTTAAATATAAAGAATCTGTGTTCAACAAGAGACACAAGAAAGACAGTGAAAAGACAATCTAGACTGGGCGCAGTGGCTCACGACTCTAATCCCAGCACTTTGGGAGGCCGAGGTGGGTGTATTGCCTGAGCTCAGGAGTTTGAGACCAGCCTGGGAAACATGGTGAAATCCCATCTCTACTAAAATACAAAAAATTAGCTGGGCATGGTAGTGCATGCCTCTAATCCCAGCTACTTGGGAGACTGAGGCGGAAGAATCGCTTGAGCCCGGGAGGTGGAGGTTGCCCAGGAGGTGGAGGTTGCAGTGAGCCAAGATCACACCACTGCACTCCAACCTGGGTGACAAAGCAAGACTCTGTCTCAAAAAAAAAAAAAAAAAAAAAAAAAAAAAGACAATCTAACAAAGGGACAGTATGCTTGCAATAAAGCATTAATATGTACTCTACCGAAAATAGTGCCACCAGGCATGGTGTCTCATGCCTGTAATCCTAACACTTTGGGAGACTGAGGCAGGTGGATCGCTGGAGCCCAGGAGTTTGAGACCAGTCTAGGCAACACGGCAAAACCCCATCTCTACAAAAAAATACAAATATTAGCTAGGTGTGGTGGTGCATGCCTGTAGTACCAGCTACTCAGGATGCTGATAAGGAAGTAGGATCACCTGAGCCCAAGGAGGTTGAGGCTGCAGTGAGCCATGATTTCCTGGGCAACAAAGTGAGACACTGTCTCGAAAAAAAGAAAGAAAATAGTACTATGGGCCGGGCGCAGTGGTTCACGCCTGTCATCCCAGTACTTTGGGAGGCCAAGGCGGGGTGGGGGGAGGTGGATCACCTGAGGTCAGGAGTTCAAGACCAGCCTGGCTGACATGGCAAAACCCTATCTCTACTAAAAATACAAAAATTAGCCGGGTATGGTGGCACATGCCTGCAATCCCAGCTACTCGGGAGGCTGAGGCAGGAGAATTGCTTCAACCCAGGAGGCAGAGGTTGCAGTGAGCTGAGATCTCCCCACTGCACTCTACCCTGGGCGACAGAGCAAGACTCTGTCTCAAAAAAAAAAAAAAAAAAAAAAAGAAAAGAAAAGAATAGAATAGAAAAGAAAAGAGTGCTATGAATAAGTAGGAGGAAGGCACATACCATAAGAAATAAATGAGTTGAAGACTTACGCAGGCGCCGTGTAAGATTTACACAAGTCACTCAAGTTCTCTATAAAATATGAAATGAGGATCAATTAACATTACTAATCAAGGAAATGAAAGTTTCAATCACAATAAGATACTAATACACACCTACCAGAATGGGAACAAATAAAAGTCTGATAAGCAGAAGTGGCACGGAGGGAGCATCTACAATGTTTTACAAACCAACAACATTTGGCCTTATCTATAAATTATTCACACCTCCAGAACCCAGACACCACAACCTAGGTATATACATAGGAAAGCTCTCACAGCAAATGTTCCTAGCAAACATGTAAAATAATGGCAGTATTATCATTAACTATACTAGCCTTAAACCGGAAACAACCCAAACACCATCAAGAGAGTTAATACAGGCTGAGTGCAGTGGCTAATACCTGTAATCCCACACTTTAGGAGGCCAAGACAGGAGGACTGCTTGAGGCCAAGAGTTCAAAACCAGCCTGGGTGGAGACCCCATCTCTACATGAAAAACAAGAATAGCTGAGCACAGTGGCACATGCCTATAGTACTGTCTACTCAGGAGGCTGAGGCAGGAGGATTGCTTAAGCCCAGGAGTTCAAGCCTGCAATTGCTTAAGCCCAGGAGTTCAAGCCTGCAATGAGCTATGATCACACCACTGCACTCCAGCCTAGGTAGCAGAGTGAGACCCTGTCTCTAAAAAATAAATAAATAATTTAAAAGAGAGAAGAGTAGGTACTTTTAATTGTGTGATACCCAAACTAGAACACTATCCTGCAATGAAAATAAACATCATGGCTGAATCTCACAACTATAGTAGTGAATAAAAGAAATAAGTCACAAAATAATTCATACGGATGATTCTGTTTTTACAAACCTCAAAAAAGAAAAGTTCAAACTAAACAATATATTGCCTGTGTATACAAATATAGATAGCAGAAGCTCTAACAAAAATCTTAAAAATAATTACCCCCGAATTTGGGATACAGGTTACATCCAGGAGAGAGGTAGGAGGATACAATCTGGAAGGGGTAGAGTCGTAGTTCTCAACCTGAGTGGTGATTATCCAGGTGTTAGCTATATATTTCTTCTGAAAAGTACGCATGTGTTCTAAATGCTCTTCTGTATGCAAGATATAGTAATCAATAAGGATTTCTTTCTATCTCAAAGAAACAGAAAATGAAAAACACAAAAATAAACACAATCAAAAGCTGGTTCTGTGAAAAGATCAATACAATGGATAAATCTTAAGTCAGACTGATCAAGAAAAAACATACATTATCAATATCACGAGAACAACATTACAGATCCTACAAATATTAAAAAATAATAAGCAAATCTTATGAAAAAAACTTTATTTTATTTCTTCATTTTTTTGAGATGAAGTCTCACTCTGTTGCCCAAGCTAGAGTGCAGTGGCACGATCTTGGCTCACTGCAACCTCCGCCTCCCGGTTTCAAGCGATTCTCTTGCCTCAGCCTCCCGAGTAGCCGGTACTACAGGCACGTGTCACCATGCCCGGCTAATTTTTGTATTTTTAGTAGAGACAGGGTTTCACTATGTTGGTCAGGCTGGTCTTGAACTCCTGACTTCCAGATCCGCCTGCCTAGGCCTCCCAAAGTGCTGGGATTATAGGCGTGAGCCACCCCACCTGGCCAAAAAAAACTTTATATCAAAAACTTGATAGTTTAGATGAGACAAATTCCTTCAAGGCCACAAACCACCAAAGCTTGCTCAAGAAGAAAAGAGTTATCTGAATATACCTATAATTATGAAAAAACAAATTTGTAGCCGGGTGCAGTGGCTCACACCTGTAATCCCAGCACTTTGAGAAGCCGAGGCTGGTAGATCACCTGACATCAGGAGTCTGAGACCAGCCTGGCCAACATGGTGAAACCCTGTCTCTATACACACACACACAAAAAAAATTAGCCAGGCATGGTGGCAGGTGCCTGTATTCCCAGTTACTCAGGAGGCTGAAGCAAGAGAATTGCTTGAACCAAGAGGTGGAGGTTGTGGTGAGCCGAGATCGCGCCATTGCACTCCAGCCTGGGCGACAAGAGCAAGACTCCATCTCAAAAAAAAAAAAAAAAGGATTTGTAGTTCAAAACTTACCCTCCAAGAAAACTCTAGGCCCAGATGTTTTCACTGATGAAGTCTACAGAACATTTAAGAAATAATGCTAGTCCTATATAAATTTCAGAAAACAGAAGAGGAGGAAACACTTCCCAACTTATTTTATGAGGCCAGCATAACCCTGACGTCAAAACCAGACACAAACAGTGTAAGTGAAGAAAACTACAAATGATTATGACACATAAGCATAGATGCAAAATAACAAAATATGAGCAAAAATAAATAGGAGCATATCAAAGGAATGATAGGTCATTATCAAGTGGGGTTTACACAGGTAATGAAAGGCTGGTTCAGTATCTGCAAATTGGCTAGGCATGGTGGCTCACACCTATAACTCCAGCACTTTGTGAGGCCAAAGCAGGTGGATCACCTGAGGTCAGGGGAGTTCGAGACCAGCCTGACCAACACGGAGAAACCCCGTCTCTATACACACACACACAAAAAAAATTAGCCAGGCATGGTGGCAGGTGCCTGTAATCCCAGGGATGCTGAGGTGGGAGAAACGCTTGAACTTGGGAGGTGGAGGTTGCAGTGAGCTGAGATCGTGCCACTGCACTCCAGCCTGGGCAACAGAGATTCCATCTCAAAAAGAAAAAAAGAAAAAAAAAAAAGAAAAATCTGCAAATTGACTAGGCATGGTAGCTCACACCTGTAATCCCAGCACTTTGGGAGGCTGAGATGGAGGATCACTTGAGGCCAGGAGTTCAAGACCAGTCTGGGCAACACAACAAGACCTCATCTTTACAAAAAATTTAAAAAATAGCTGGGCATGGTGGTACATGCCTGTAGTCCCAGCTACTCTGGAGGCTAAGGTAGGAAGATCACTTCAGCACAGGCGTTCGAGGCCGCAATGAGCTATGACCATACCACTGCACTCCAGCCTTGGGAACAGAACGAGACTCCATCTCTAAATATAATAATAATTAATTAATTTAAAAATAAAGGAGAAGAAGTATGATCATATTCATTGATGCAGAAAAAGCATTTGCAACATTCAGCATCAATTCATGATAAAAATTCAAAAAACTAAGATTAAAAGGAATAATCCTCAAGCATTGTCAGCCCACCAATGGAAAACTCTACAAATAAAAAATTATACTTAATGATGAGAAAGTGAGTACTTTTGCCCTAAAATCAGGAATAAAGCAAAGAAGTCATTCTCACTATGCCTATTCAACACAATACTAAAGATCCTAGCCAGTAAAAAAATGGCAAAAAGAGGCCAGGCATGGTGGCTCACACCTGTAATCCCAGCACTTTGGGAGGCCGAGGCAGGCAGATCAGCTAAGGCTGGGAGTTCGAGACCAGCCTGATGAACATGGAGAAACCCCATCTCTACTAAAAATACAAAAAAAAAAAAAAATTAGCTGGGCATGATGGTGCATGCCTGTAATCCCAGCTACTTGGGAGGCTGAGGCAGAAGAATCGCTTGAACCCAGGAGGCGGAGGTTGTGGTGAGCCAAGATCATACCATTGCACTCCAGCCTGGGCAACAAGAGCGAAACTCCTTCTCAAAAAAAAAAAAAAAAAAAGAGGGCAAAAAAAGAAGTAAAGGACATCCAGATTGGAAAGGAAGAAATAAAACTGTCTTTATTTACAACTACATCATTGTTTACATAGGAAATGTCAAGCTATCTACAAAAAAGTTACAAGCTATCTACAAAAAAGTTACAAGTTTTAATATGTACACTTAGAAAGGTCCCAGGGTACAAGATCAATATACAAAAATCAATGGCATTTCTATAAGATAGTACTGGCCAATGGGAAATTGAAATTAAACAAAATACCACTTATAGTATCTTATAAGAACAAAAAAAGCTGGTATTAATTAAACAAAATGTGAAAGACTTATGCATTCAAAACTACAAAACATTGAGATAAAATTTAAGAAGATCTAAATAGAGATACATGCTATTCATTAATTGGAAGACTCAATATTGTCAGTATATCAATGATCCACAGATTCAGTGTAATCCCATACAAAAATCCCTGCGGGCTTTTGTGTACAAATTCACAAGCTGATTCTAAGATTTATATAAAAATACCAAGGACCTAGAATAGGCAAAACATTAGGAAAGGAAGAACAAAGTTGGAAAATTCATACTTCCTGATTTGAACACTTAACGTTAGGCTACAGTAATTAAACAGTGTATTAATGATGTATAGACAGACACATCTCTGTTCAACTGTTTGGTTTTTTTTGAGACAGGGTCTTGCTATACCCCAGGCTGGAGTGGCAGTGGCATGATCACGGCTCACTGCAGCCTCGTCCTCTCGTGCTCAAACAATCCTCCCACCTCAACCTCCCAAGTAGTGGGGAGTACAAGTGCATGCCATCATGCTTGGCAAATTTTTAAAATATTTTATAGACGGGGGCTCACTATGTTGCCTAGGCTAGTCTCAAGCTCCTAGGCTCAACTTATCCTCCCACCTCAGCCTCCCAAAGTGCTTGGATGACAAGTCTGAGTCACTGTGCCCGGCCATTCAAAGGTTATCAGCAACGATGGCAAAGTAAGTCATCAACAACAACAACAACAACAACAACAACAACAAAGATTATTTTCAAAAATGCTGCTGGAAAAATTGGATATACATATGCAAAAAGCCCCCTGACCCTCACCTCATGTCAGATTTACGAACTTAACTCATTCTTTGTCATAGGTCTAAATTTAAGAGCTAAAATTATAAATCTTCTGAAAGAAGGCATAGGAGAAAAATCTCCATTGCTCTGAGTCAGAGATTTGTTAGATAGGATACAAAAAGCATGAACCATAAAAGAACTTGATAAACTCAGCCTTATCAAAATTAAAAACGTCTACTCTACAAAGCACAGTTAAGAAAAAAAGAAGCCATAATCTGAGAGTACATACTTAAAGGACTTGCATCAAGAATATATAAAGAACCTGCTGGGCGCAGTGGCTCACACCTGTAATCCCAGCCCTCCAGAAGGCCAAGGCAGGTGGATCACCTGAGGTCAGTTCGAGACCAGCCTGGCCAACATGGCAAAACCTCGTCTCTACTAAAAATACAAAAATTAGCTGGGCATGGTGGCGGGTGCCTGTAATCCCAGCTACTCGGGAGGCTGAGGCAGGAGACTTGCTTGAACCCAGGAGGCGAGGTTGCAGTGAGCTGAGATTGCACCACTGCACTCCAGCCTGGGCAACAGAGCAAGACTCCATCTCAAAAAAAAAAAAAGATATATAAAGAACCTTACAATTTAATAGCAAAGAAAAATGGCAAAAGATTACAACAAATACTTCCACAAAGAAGATATAAAGATAGCAAATAAGGGCTCAACAATATTCATCATTAGAAAAATGAAAAATTAAATCACAATGAGATCCCCCTACACACCTACTAGAAAAAAGGACTAACACTAACAATACCAAGTGCTGGCAAGGATGTGAAACACATGGAACTCACATACATTGCTAGTGGAAAAAAAAAGTGGTATAGCCATGTTGGAAAACAGTTTAGCAGTGTTTTATAAAGTATTCCAACCTGGGAATAATGTTCTCTCAAGTTTATTTTTGAATAAATAAAGAGATAATATAAAAAACAAGAGTTGAGTGGGAGGAAGGTACTGAAAACAGGAGGAATCTGAAAACAGGTGGTATCAAGTCAGATTTGTAAGAGTCTGGGAAGGAATACAAAGAGAAAATAGAAAACGGTGTGAGGTTTAGTGTTTACCACAAAATAAGAGCAGGCAAGAACATGGTGGGTACCAGGCTGGGTAGAGTAAAGGTCACTAGCAAAGCTTTGTTGCCTATACCAACTCCAAAAAATAATGTATGATAATTTCCTTGAGTCTAAAAAAAAAAAGACTCCAACTTTCAGCCTGAAAGGGCCCACAGTATGCCCAATAAAGAGGAAATGCTGACATTTGCATCTAGTCTGGTAAAAATACATAAGCACAAGAAGGGAGAAAAAGTTCTAAAAGCTTCCAGAAAGGACAGGGTGAGAGGAATGAGAAGGGGCTTGGCACTTCTCACTAACAAGCCAGGAGGCTGGAAGGTAGAAATGGGATCTCAGAACAAGAGTGGCCACAATCTATGTGAATGCCAAGCAAAGAACACAGAGACTGTAACCGGCGGCCAGGCAGAAGCCTCATTTGGACATGACAACAGTTCTGCTCATCAGAGCCTAGGCATGTCCACAAGTCCGAGGCTCTGAGAAGGGCTCCTGAGCACATCCCAGAGGCCAAGCTCTCACCAACCAACCTGGTCCCTTTTCCCTGGCCTGACTCACCTGGCCTGTCCTCACCTGCACAGGTCTGTACCGGGGTCCCTCCATCTGCCATCCAGGACTCTTCACCTGGTCCCAACCTGAAGATCATATCTGGCTTCTCAACTAGATGCCCTGTTTAGGGGACATGACATAGGACTTTGTTATTAATGCTAAGGAATTCCAGAACCTAGGCCCACCCCTGCAGGCTGAAGGTGGCACGGCCTCGGTGATGGCCCCATGCACACAGCTATCTGCCCCTCAGTACAGAACATTCACATAGCGAGCAAGGGCACCAATACGCTCTCCAGTGTCCAAAGGAGACTACGAATACTACACAGTGGGCAGTAACCCAAACTCACTGAGGGTGGTAACCCACACTCATTGTTCCTAGACCCCAGAGCTTGGAGCAGCTGAGAAAGAAACACAGTACTGGAGGCATTCTGCATCACCCTGTGGCGCGGTCCCTCACCCACGGACACCAGGTGGCTGTAGTTCTCAAGCATGACATCCCTGTAGAGGTTCTTCTGGGCAGAGTCCAGTTGCTGCCACTCCTCCAGGGTGAAGTCCACAAACACGTCCTTGAAGGTCAATGATTCCTGTAACGGCACATTCCTCTTTAGCACCCCAGGACCAGCCTGGGGCACTCATGCACATGGAGGGCTTACTCTGTGCCCTTTGAAGTCCTTTACATGTACTAAAGATTTCAATCTTCGCCGCCACCCTAGAAGGAACTTGACAGATGAAAAGTGTGAGGCACAAAGAGCCTAAGTAACCAGCCCGGGTCACACAGCCAAGAATGAGGGATTCGAATCCACGCAGTCTGGCTCCCGCATCCACGCTGGCCTTTCTTTATATAACTGTTCTTATGCCAGTCACTAGTCAGTTTGGCATAGTATATTACATAGAGTATATGACTAAAATCATTTTGAACTTCATAGGAGAAAGAGATAGAGTATGAGAAATATCTTACCCTGGAAATTCATTCATTCAACACATGTTTACTGAATAGAGGCCAGGCTGGTAAGTCCTGTGACATAAAGATTGATACAAAATGACACCTTGGCCGGGCGTGATGGCTCACGCCTGTAATCCCAGCACTTTGGGAGGCCTAGGTGGGTGGATCACAAGGTCAGGAGTTCAAGACCAGCCTGGCCAATATGGTAAAACCCCATCTCTACTAAAAATACAAAAAATAGCTGGGCATGGTGGCGGGCACCTGTAATCCCAGCTACTCAGGAGGCTGGCATAGGAGAATCGTTTGAACCCAGGAGGCGAAGGATGCAGTGAGCCAAGATCACGCCATTGCACTCCAGCCTGGGCAACAGGGCGAGACTCCATCTCAAAAAAAAAAAAAAAAAAAAAGACACCTCTTAAACTCAAGGAGCTTCAGGTTAGCGGAGGGAGAAAAGCGACACTTAGACACTCATAGATGAAACAGAGGCAGCGAGGAAGCCTGCCTCACAGGGACAGTGACAGATGTAGGATGGGGTCCGGGTTGTCCACAAAGGAAGAAGTCAATTCTGCTTAGCGCTGACAGAGCAGGCCTTGCAGGGGACACAGAGCTACAACAAACAGTTCTAAACATAGCTAATCAATCATGACAAACCGTTCTAACCTTCACTCATCAATCATGAAACAAAGAACAGGAAGCCAGAGGTCTGTGGCCTGGGCAGCTGACTGAAGCAAAAGGGGAAAGGTCTGTGCTTGGCCTTGTCACCACCAAACAAGAACCCACTTCTACAAGTGCCCCCAATTCCTCGCAAAGACTAATAACCGGCCTGTTTCTGCTCCAGATCCTATCCTGTAACGCCCACACTTGGTGGCCTTCAATTCAAGCCACTCGCTGCACCCATAAGGCCCAAATCGGCCACAGTGGCACCAGTTTACCCAGCTGTGCAGAAGGAGAGGGGCAGGAAAGCCAGCGTGCCAGAGGGCGGGGACAGGCAGGTTTCTCCAGCAGGAGGGCTTCTCAGAGCAATCCAGGAGCTGTTAGCCCAATCTGCCCCTCCCGCGTGATAGCTCCAGTGCTGGGGAACAAAACCACACTGCTGAGTGCTAGGATGATGTTGCTTGGAAGCCCTAACCTGTTCCATAGACCAGTATCTCTTGTAATGGTCCCAGCGGCATGGCTTCGAGGATCCCAGCAAAAGATGGGCCCAGTTACATATCACTGAGTGACAATGTGCTCAGAAAACCCCAATCCATGGCTTCCTACCAGCCAGTCATAGTTTACTCAGTCCTCCAGTCCAGATGCAGTTTGTTTACCAATCCAGAGTCAATTTTATCTGGAGTAATGTCACCTGGTTTGATATTGTGAAATATATATTTGGTTTTTGCCCTGTCTCCTGGCAAGAAGCTCCTGCAACCCTTGGAATAGCCTCTGAAGTGATCAAAGTATCTTTTATATGCTAATGAGATGACTGTTAGCTGGCTGCCCCTAGGTAGCTTCTGGATGGAAGCTGGTCACCAGAAAACCAGACAGGATTAGAAGGTTGGGAATTTCATCTCCATCCTCAAAACTCCTGGGAGGGGAGAGGAGATGAAGGTTGAGTTGATCACCAAGGGCCAATGATGATCATGCCTCTGTGATGAAGCCTCCATAAAAACCCCACTGTGGCTGGGTGTGGTGGCTGGCTCCTGTGATCCCAGCACTAAGGGTGGCTGAGAAGGGAGGATCACTTGAGGCCAGGAGGTTGGGCCTGCAGTGAGCCAAGACTGCACCACTGTTCTCCAGCCTGGGGGACAGAGCAAGACCTTGTTTCTCAAAAACAACAATAACAACAACAACCAAAGGACTAGGTGGGTTCAGACAGCTTCCACACAGCTGAACACTTGGTGGTTCCCGGATGGTAGTGAGTCCAGAGAGGGCATGAAAGGTCCGTGGACCTTCCCACATCCCTTGCCCTATGCATCTCTTCCATCTGGGTGTTCATCTGTATCCTCTGTAATATCCTTTATAACAAATAGGGGAAATTCAGTTTCTGTTAGTTCTGTGACTCACTCTAGCAAATTAATCAAACACCAGGGGGGAGTCAAGGGAACCCCTGATTTGTGTCCCATCAATCAGATGTATAGATGATACCCTACTCGAGACTGGCATCTCAGGTGGGGGCAGTCTTGTGGGACTAAGCCTCAACCTGTGGGAGCTGACGCTAACTCCAGGTAGATGGTGTCAGAATGGAATTGACTTAGAGGAGACCCAGCTGGTGTCCACTGGAGAACAACTTGGTATTTGGGTAAACAGCCTGGAGCCTGGGATTACATCTCGTGTCAGGAGTGTTGTGTCAAGCGAGAGTAGACAGTAGGAAAAACTTGGGTTTCCTTCCTTATCTCTCAGACCCAGTAAAACAACCATCATTCCATTGTCACGTTTCTAGTCACACAGAGCTAAATATGACAACGATGATGAAAGTTAATAACCACTAACAGATCCTCTGAGTAGAGTGTCAGAGGTTACTTCATAAAAATGATACTGCCTGTGCACATGTACCCTAGAACTTAAAGTATAATAAAAAATAATAAAATAAAATAAAATAAATAAAAAAAATAAAACATATGTATGTGGCCAGGTGCGGTGGCTCACGCCTGTGATCCCAGCACTTTGGGAAGCCGAGGCAGGCGAATCACGAGGTCAGGAGTTCGAGACCAGCCTGGCCAACATGATGAAACTCCGTCTTTACTAAAAATACAAAAATTAGCCAGGCGTGGTGGCGGGCGCCTGTAATCCCAGCTACTCAGGAGGCTGAGGCAGGGGAATCGCTTGAAACCAGAAGGTGGAGGTTGCAGTGATGAGCCGAGATCACGCCACTGCACTCCAGCCTGGGCAACAAGAGCAAAACTCCATCTCAAAAAAACAAAAAACAAAACAAAACAAAGTATGTATGTGACTCTCTTAACAACTAAACCTCCTCTATTAGGAATCTTACTACTGTGTTACTTCATCTCAAATCTTTTAATAGTCTCCTGGTGACTTTGAGAAGTATCATGCAGAAAACCTCTGCATTTTCACTCCACTTTGAAACTGGTCATGTCTTGGGAACTGACTCATTCTACTGATCATATAGCAAAGAGAAAAAACATAGTTCTTAGTTTAAAACATGAGCAATTAATTGTGTCACACATCTTTGTGTTTTGGTAAATTCATCATTAGAGAGAGAGAAAAAACATCAATGGAGTTTAAACCCTTTGTCTCGTTAAGTCGCAAAAAAAATTATTGGACTAAATAAACCATGCAGTGTCAAGTTCAAAAAAGAATGATACTGCCTTTACAAAAATTATAAGAGTGAGAAAATTATGACATTGAAAGAGATCTGATCTAACCAACCCCTATCTTGCCTTTAACCTCCAAATTGCCCTTAATCATTCCTCGGCCTGGCCCAAGCAAACTTTGAGAGACATTTGTTTTATAGTTTAAAAGATAATAGACCACAGGTGTCCAATCTTTTGGCTTTCCTGGGCCATATTGGAAGAATTGTCTTGGGCCACATATAAAATACACCAACACTAAAGATAGCCGATGAGCTAAAAAATAAAAATCACAAAAAAAGTCACAATAAGTCTCATAATGTTTTAAGAAAGTTTACAAATTTGTATTGGGCCGCATTCAAAGCCATCCTGGGCCGCGTGTGGCTCATGGGCCGTGGGTTGGACAAGCTTATAATAGCCTTCTGCAAAACTCAACCACCTTTGTAAAGCTGAGAGGCCACAAGGTTAGGAGGATATGAGGAGGCTAAAATCTGCTAACATGTAGACATAAAAGATTTTCAGCTATTATTCCGGAGGTCACAAGATTTGGAACTCCCCGATTACTCCCGCAGATAATATCACCATTATAGAACCTAAGATTGGCCTTTTGAGGCATTTTTTCAAGTTTTTGCATTTCTGACGACCAGTGGCTCCACCAGGACTGGCCAACCTCCACCAACCGGTCCTATGGCCCCACCCAGAAGCTGAATCTGTGGCCTACCAAACTATCCTTGAAAAACCATACCCTCCAAATTTTCGGAGAGATTGATTTGAGTAATAACTCCATCTCCCATGTGGCATGGCCAGACTTATGTCAATTAAACTCTTTATTGCAATGCCGTGGTCTCAGTGAATTGGTTTTGACTGTGCAGTGGGTGGGAATAACCCATTGGCTGGTTACAGCAAAAATATCTTAAATCAGCCAGACACGGTGGCTCACACCTGAAATCCCAGCACTTTGGAAGTCCAAGGCGAGTGGATCACTTGAGGTCAGGAGTTCGAGACCAGCCTGGCCAACATGGTGAAACCCTGTCTCTACTAAAAATACAAAAATTAGCCAGGTGTGGTGGTGCACGCCTGTAATCCCAGCTACTCGGGAGGCTGAGGCAGGAGAATCACCTATAATCCCAGCTACTCAGGAGGCTGAGGCAGGAGAATCGCTTGTACCCGGGAGGTGGAGGTTGCAGTGAGCCGAGATCACGCCACTGCACTCCAGTCTTCCAGCCTGGGTGACAGAGTGAGACCCTGTCTCAAAAAAAAAAAAAAAATATATATATATATATGTATATATATATACACACACACATAAAATCTATGCAGAAAAGATGACATTAGGAAAATCTGGTGGATTAGTCCGTTCTCATGCTGTTGATAAAGACATACCTGAGACTGGCTAATTTATAAAGGAAAGAGGTTTAATTGACTCAGTTCAGCATGGCTGGGGAGGCCTCAGAAAATTTACACTCATGGCGGAAGGTGAAGGGGAAGCAAGACACCTTCTTTACAAGGTGGCAGGAAGGAGATGTGCAAGCAGGGGAAATGCCAGAAGCTTATAAAACCATCAGCTCTCATGAGACTCACTTATTATCATGAGAACAGCATGGGGGAAACCGCCCCCATGACCCATTACCTTCACCTGGTCCTGCCCTTGACACGTGGGGATTACAATTCAAGATGAGATTTTGGGTGGGGACACAGCCAAACCATATCTTCTGGCTAGGTATTTATGGAGGAAAATAACTCAATAAAACTGAATTACCCATCTCACTCTGAACCCTCAAATAAATTACACAGGGATGAGATAGGTCTCCCTCTGTCATCCAGGCCGGAGTGCAGTGGTGAGATTATGGCTCACTGCAGCCCCAACCTCCCGGGCTCAAGCGATCCTCCTGGACTCAAGTGATCCTCCTGCCTCAGCCCCCCAAAGTATCTGGGACTCCAGGCACACGCCACCTCACCCAGCTAATTTTTGTATTTTTTGTAGAAACAAGGTTTCACCATATTGCCAGGCTGGTCTCGAACTTCTGAGCTCAAATGATCCACCCGTGTCAGCTTCCCAAATTGCTGGAATTACTGGTGTGAGCCACCGCACCCAGCCTTAGAGATTTAAATGTGTACAAGATAACCATAAAATAGATCAAAGTTTTTATAATTTTATAGTGGCTAAAAGCCTTTCTTTTCTGTGTTTTTTTTTCGAGACATAGTCTCACTCTGTTGCCCAGGCTGGAGTGCAGTGGTGTGATCTCAGCTCACTGCAACCTCTGCCTCCTGGGTTCGAGTGATTTTCCTGCCTCAGCCTCCCAAGTAGCTGGGACTACAGGCACCCACCACCATACCCAACTAATTTTTGTATTTTTAGTAGAGACGGTGTTTCACCATGTTGGCCAGGCTGGTCTCGAACTCCTAACCTCAAGTGATCCACCAACCTCAGCCTCCCAAAGTGCTGGGATTACAGGCGTGAGCCACCGCTTCCAGCCGGCTAAAAGCCTTTCTAAGCAATCCCCAAATTCAGGAGACATACAGTCACAGACTGATCAACACAACTGCCTAGACATTAGAAATTTCTAAATAGCAGAATGAATTTTTTTTCTTTTTTTTTTGGAGACAGGGTCTTGCTCTTGTTGCCCAGGCTGGAATGCAGTGGCATGCTCACAGATCACTGCAGCCTCGACCTCCTGGGCTCAAGCGATCCTCCCACCTCAGCTTCCCTCGTAGCTGGAACTATAGGCACGCACCACCACGTCCAGCTAATTTTTGTATTTTTTGTAGAGACAAGGTTTTGCCATGTTGCCCAGGCTAGTCTCAAATTCCCGAGCTTAAGCAATCCTCCTGCCTCAGCCTTCCAAGTGTTGGGATTACAGGCATGAGCCACAGCACGTGGCCAAAAATTATATTATGAAACATCAATATCAAAGTGAGAAAAGTATTTGAAATATACAAAACAATGGGCTAATTTCCTTTATACACTAAAATTCTAACAAATCATTATGAAAAAGACCACAACCTAACATATAACTGAATGAATATAAAATAAATATATAACTTACCATGTATCCCTTTCATATTCTTAAACACTAAAAAGGTTGATAATACTTAGTACAGTCAAGTATGTAGAAAAAACACCAAGGAAGTTATAAACTATTTACAGCATTTTTGGGAGGAATAATTGGTTAATATATATCAAATTTTACATTACAAATACGGTTTAACAAAGCAATGGCCTTTCTAGGATTTTACCCTATACCTTTAACACATCAGTAAGAAGAGACAGCCCAACAGTATGAATAAAATGCTCATAGCAACAGAAATGTTAGAGGCCTAGAAACACAAAAAGATTATAAACATCACTAAAATTCACATATATGCTCATTAAACAATAAGATATTGTCTTTTATCCATAAGAGTCACTGCTGATGAAGAGTATTAGAAATTAAATACTCTCATATAAAGGCTGATTGATACATAATTTGGCTATACCTATTAAAGGTATTTGTTTCTTACTTTAACCAGCAGTTGCATTTACAGGACTCTATTCTAGTGAAATATTTATGTGTACGTAAGGATGTCCAAGGCAGTCCTATTCGTATTAGCAAAAAGTAGAAGAAAGCTCTAAAAGGCCTGGCACAGTGGCTCACACCTGTAATCTCAGCACTTTGGGAGGCCAAGGCAGGTGGATCGCTTGAGCTCAGGAGTTTGAAACCAGCCTGGGCAACATGGTGAAACCCCATCTCTACAAAAATAAAAAAGGGCTAGGCGCAGTGGCTCACTCCTATAATCCCAGCACTTTGGGAGGCTGAGGCAGGCGGATCACGAGGTCAAGAGATCGAGCGACCATCCTGGCCAACATGGTGAAACCCTGTCTCTACTAAGAATACAAAAATTAGCTGGGCATGGTGGCACGCACCTGTAGTCCCAGCTACTCAGGAGGATGAGGCAGGAGAATCGCTTGAACCTAGGAGGCAGAGGTTGCAGTGAGCTGAGATTGTGCCACTGCACTCCAGCCTGGCAACAGCAAGACTCCGTCTCAAAAAAAAAAAAAAAAAGTTAGCTGGGCATGGTGGTTTGTGCCTGTAGTCCCAGCTACTCAGGAAGCTGAAGTGGAAGAACTGCATGAGCCCAGGAGGCTGAGGTTGCAGTGAACCAAGATCATGCCACTGCACTTCAGCCTGGGCAACAGAGTGAAACTCTGTCTCAAAAAAAAAAAAAAAAAAAAGGAAAAAGAAAAAAATAAAAGAAAAAGAAAGAAAACCCAAATGTCCTGTGTTCCTGGGAACCCCAAAATGGTAGAACAACAGCTGTATTACCAGGTGACATTGCTTATGAGAAAAATGACCCCTGATTGGTAAATAATCTGCATGTGGACTAGGACTAGAGAGTAGTTAAATAAATTGCTCCATCTATACTCTGGAACTGTCATGATAAAAATTGACTCACACAGGATGGGTGTGGTGGCTCACGCCTGTAATCCTAGGACTTTGGGAGGCCGAGGCAGGTGGATCAACTGAGGTCAGGAGTTTGAGACAAGCCTGGCCAACATGGCAAAACCCCATCTCTACTAAAAATACAAAAATTAGCTGGGCGTGGTGGCGTGAGCCTGTAATCCCAGCTACTCAGGAGGCTGAGAAAGGAGAATCTCTTGAACTCGGGAGGTGGAGGTTGCAGTGATCCGAGATCGCACCACTGTACTCCAGCCTGTAGAGCAAGATTCTGTCTCAAAAAAAAAAAAAAAAAAAAAAAAATTGACTCACACATAAGGATGCCTGGGATACTTTTGTCTAAATGAAAAAAAAAAAAAAGCAAATTTCAGAAAAGCACAGTAGGAGCATATTTTCATTAAAAACAACCCATGCAAAATGTTGTGGTTTTGTATATATATAAAACAAAAAAAATTCTGAAAGGCAAACAGTAGAAGGGCTGAGACTGGGTTCGTTTGTTGGAATGCAACAGAAAGGGAGGAATGAAAATTGGCCCTGTTTTCCTGGCTTGAAAACTGGAAAAAGTAAATATGCTTTCAAATGGCATCATATTTTTTTCTTATAAATTTCCTGCCTTATCTTTTGACTCCTTTCTACCACATTTTTTCGTTTTTTAATCATTGTTCATATTACATACATAAATCCTCTGTGTATTATATGCATTGCAGGTATTTTCTCTCAGCTTCAAATACGTCTTCTGACTCTACAGGTTTTAACATTTTAATGCAGTCTAATCTGACAATATTTCCCTTTATGATTTCTGGGTTTTCCATCTTCATTAAAAATGTTTCTTGCAGGGCCAGGAGTGGTGGCTCACGCCTGTAATCCCAGCACTTTGGGAGATTGAGGCAGGCAGTTCAGTTGAGGTCAGGAATTCAAGACCAGCCTGGCCAACAGGGTGAAACCCCGTCTCTACTAAAAATACAAAAATTAGCCAGGTATGGTGGCACATACCTGTAGTCTGAGCTACCTGGGAGGCTGAGGTGGGAGAATTGCTTGAACCCGGGAGGCGGAGGTTGCAGTGAGCTGAGATCGTGCCACTGCACTCCAGCCTGGGCCACAGAGGGAGACTCCATCTTAAAAAAAAAAAAAGTTTCTTGCACTGCATAAAGTTATCCATATATCCTCCTAAATTTTTACCCAATTTTTCAAATATATATTTAGGTCTACAACCAATCTAGAATTCACTTTTATATGATATAGAAGAGTCTTTGTTTCCATACAGATACTCAACTGTGCCACCATCATTCAGTAACCACTTTTTTCCACATAACTGAAATACCATTTTTATAATCTTGACTCACAGAATCCTATATAAGCAATAAAAGAAATCTAGAAGTCACAAAAGATTGTGAAATTAGACCACATTAACAAAATGTAAGTGTCCACTCCCCAAAATTAATAAGACAAGTCAAAGCAAATGAAGTATGAAAAAATATTTGCAACATATATGATAGAGATCTTATTTACTTGAGTTAACATAAAGAGCTACCATCCAGCAATCAAATTAATTCCACACCCAAGAGAAAAGGAGGCAAATGACTAGAATAAATAATTGAAATAAGGAAGTACAAATGGTGGTTAAAAAAAAATGAAAAGAAGACTGGGCACAGTGGCTCACACCTGTAATCTCACCATACTGGAAGGCGAGGGTAGGAGAATTGCTTGAATTCAGGCATTGGAGAACAGCCTGGCCAACACAGTAAGACTCCAGCTCTACAAAAAATTGAAAAATTAGCCAGGTGTGGTGGCATGTACCTGTATTCCTGGCTACTTGGGAGGCTGAGGTGGGAGGATTGCTTGAGCCTGGGAGGTTGAGGCTGCAGTGAGCCATGATCACACCACTGCACTCCAGCCTGGGCAACACAGCAAGACTCTGTCTCAAAAAACAAATAGCCCCGTGCAATGGCTCCCACCTGTAATCCCAGCACTTCGGGAGACCAACACAGGTAGATCACTTGAGCTCAGGAGTTAGAGACCAGCCTGGGCAACATGGCAAAATCCTATCTCTACAAAAAATACAAAAATTAGCCAGGTGTGGTGGCACACGCCTGTGGTCCCAGCTATTCAGCAGGCTGAGGCAGGAGGATCACCTGAGCTTAGGAGGTCGAAGCTGCAGTGAGCTGTGATCGTGCCACCATACTGTAGCCTGGGTGACAGACTGAGACCCTGTCTCCAAAAACAAACAAACAAAAAATATGAAAAGACACTAATTTCAGGAAATGTGAATTAAAATGCACTATTCTTATATGCTGCATCATGGCAAAAATCAAAGCATTGGATAATGCACTGTGATTGCCCACTTACGTGAAAAGGCATATACTGCTGCTAGGAGTACACATCAGTATATTCTATTTGGAGGGCAAATTGACAGTTCTGAATCAAAATTCATGATGCACATGAATCTGACCTAGAAATCTCACATCTGACATACTCACATGCAAGGCAACGGAATGTACTGTACATTGCTATGCTGTTTATAGCAGCAAAAGACTAGAAATATCCTAAATGTTCATCACTAGGAGAAAGGTTAATGAATATTGGTGTTCCCATGCAATGAAATACCAAGCAGTTGCTTTTGCAAACAAGGTAGACCACTGGTTTTAAACACTGGATAATTCTCTCCCCTAGGGGATATTTGGCAATGACTACATACACTTTGGGTGCCAAAACTGGGGGAGGGATTCTACTGGCACCTAGTAGAGATAGAGGCCAGGGACCCTGCTATACATACAATGCACAAGAAAGCAGCCACAACAAATAATGATCACAACCATAATGACAATAGTGCCGCAGTAAGAAACCCTAGGGACAACTAAATACAAGTAAAGTGGAATGATCATGAAGACAAGACCAAAAGGACCAGAATGAGCTCTAATTTGTTAGAGAAAAAGCATGTGAGAGCGAGAACTAGCACACAGAGGAGTGAGCAGACAAAGAGATTCATACATCCTGGCCGGGTGCGGAGGCTCACGCCTGTAATCCCAGCACTTTGGGAGGCTGAGGCGGGTGGATCACGAGGTCAGGAGATCAAGATCGTCCTGGATAACATGGTGAAACCCCGTCTCTACTAAAAATACAAAAAATTAGCCGGGCGTGGTTGCAGGCGCCTGTAGTCCTAGCTACTCGGGAGGCTGAGGCAGGAGAATGGCGGGAACCCAGGAGGCGGAGCTTGCAGTGAGCCGAGATTTTGCCACTGCACTCCAGCCTGGGCGACAGAGCGAGACTCTGTCTCAAAAAAAAAAAAAAAAAAGAGATTCATATATCCAGACAGATAAGCATACATATTCTCTGAAAGACTGTACCAAAAAATGAAGGAATCTTGAGGATGGGAGAATTACTTTTTGCCTTTTCTTGAACAAAGCTTTCATTTGAATTTTTACTATGCGTATGCATTACTTTTAAATGTTCAATTTTTTAATGCTCTATTCAGAATATTTTTACATTTTGACACCCATGTTCTTAAGGGAAACTGGTCTATAATTTTCTTTTTTGTAGTATCCTCTTCAAATTTCAGGTTAAGTGGCTTCACAAAATGAACTGGGTACCTTTTCATCTTTAATAGCCTGGAAAAATGGAACACAGAAATTATCTAGTCTTTACATTTAGTGAAAGGAGTAATTATGAAGGATTTCGGAGGGCAAATTTAAGTCTCACTACCTTTTAGTCAAAATCTGACTTCCAGGTATAACCTCCATAAACACTGGTACTACAGAGCAAGTAGACACAGAGAAAATTGTTCATGAGGTACTGTATACAATAGTAAAAAGAAATTAGGCCAGGTGCAGTGGCTCATGCCTGTAATCCCAGCACTTTGGGAGGACGAGGTGGGTAGATCACCTGAGGTCAGGAGTTCGAGACCAGCCTGGCCAACATGGTGAAGCCCCGTCTCTACTAAAAATACACATATTAGCCGGGCGTGGTGGCACGTGCACGTAATCCCAGCTACTTGGAAGGCTGAGATAGGAGAATCGCTTGAACCTGGGAGGCAGAGGTTGCAGTGAGCCGAGATCACGCCACTGCACCACAGCCTGGGCGACAAGAGCAAAACTCCATTTAAAAAAAAAAAAAAAGGCCAGGCACGGTGGCTCACACCTGTAATCCCAGCACTTTGGGAGGCTGAGGTGGACAGATCACCTGAGGTCGGGAGTTCGAGACCAGCCTGACCAACATGGAGAAACCTCATCTCTACTAAAAATACAAAATTGGCTGGGCATGGTGGCACATGCCTGTAATCCCAGGTACTCGGTTGGCTGAGGCAGGAGAATCGCTTGAACCTGGAAGGCGGAGGTTGCAGTGAGCCGAGATCGCACCATTGCACTCTAGCCTGGGCAACGAGAGCGAAACTCCGTCACAAAAAAAAAAAAAGAAAAAGAAATTAAAAACCTAAATATCTGTGAATAGAAAAATAGTTACATGATACATCCATACTATGAAATAGGAATTAAAACAATCTTTATATATTGACAAGGAACACCACCCAGGATATAATCAGGTTCAGAAAGCAAGATGGGTATGGGAATATGATGCCATTTGTGTAAAAGCATAAAAAAAAATACGTGTACATTTTTAGTTCATTAAACTGACATAAATGCATCTACCCCACAGTTTCACCCAACTGTTAACAGTGGACATCTCTAAGGAGGAACGTGGTACTGGGGGGAGAAGGAATAGAAACTTTATTGGCTACTAGTTTCTTCTATGTACATTAAAACATTATACACAAACTTATTCTCTTAAACATAGTAAAAAAGACCAAGCGATCTAGAAGTGAAGAAAGAGGAAAAAGCAAGGTGAATCTATGTATTTAAACAATTCTTCTCTGAGAAGAAGAAAAGATGAGGTACAGTTTCTGGAAGAACAAGTAGAGAGAGGTATCTTTTTGTTTTTCCTCTCTCCTGGTGAGGGGAAGGATTAGAGAAACCAGAGGCTGAGGACAAGTTGAACAGAAAACAGCCAGAGAAGAGGGGATAATTGGTATTTTCAAGTTTATTATATAGATTCCAAACTTTGCCTCAATTTCACTGGAAAAAAAATAGGGGTACATTAGAACTCACCTGGGACATGGCCATCTTGTTGTGCTCCTGCAAAGGATAGAGATCTACAAATACAGAATTAGAAGGGCTGAGTTCAGTGGGTATAGACATAAGATCATCATCACCACCCTAATAATAATTACCTTTGCACCCTGGGAAGAATCATCTAAAAATAAGGCCTGGTAGCTTCAGCCTATTCCATGGGATGCTACTAAGATCATGTGGGTTTTGCACATGAAACTTTGTCTCTCTTACTGGACAGATGTATGACTTGTGTCCAAAGCCATCTACATGTCAGAAACCAGTAACAACTTAACATCTCCTTTATCTCAAGAGTTCTATTCCTAGTACAAAGATGCAAAATGTTCACTATTGTCATTTCCACTATGAAAAATGTGCCTATAATCCCTGCATGCGGGGGGCGCTGAAGGAGGATTGATTGAGGCCAGGAGTTCAAGACCAGCCTAGACAATATAGCAAGGCCTTGTCTCTACAAAACTGAAAATTAAAAAAATTAGCTGGTGTGGTGGTGCATGCCTGTAGTCCCAGCTACTCAAAAGGCTGAGATGGGAGGGTCTCTTGAGCCCAGGAGTGCGAGGTTAGTGAGCCATGATCACGTCCCTGCACTCCAGCCTGTGTGACAACGTCAGAGCCTGGCTCAAAAATAAACAAAAAATAAAAAAATCTTCGAAGCAACTAAATGTGCAGCAAAGGGGACTTAGTAAAAAAATATGACACGTGCAAAACAAGCATACTACACAGGCTTTAAAGATGGTTTCTGAACTTTGTTTTCAGTTCCTGGGTGTTTAAAAGGAGGTTCCAACAAAGCCACTGCAGTGTAATCTCATTTTTGTTAAGCAATATGTACAAATATGAAGTCTCAAACAGCATTTATTCTTTGTTTTTTTTTGAGATGCAGTTTTGCTCTTATTGCCCAGGCTGGAGTGCAGTGGCATGATCTCAGCTCACTGCAACCTCTACCTCCCGGGTTCAAGCGATTCTCCTGCCTCAGCATCCCAAGTAGCTGGGATTACAGGCATGCAACAACATGCCCAGCTAATTATTTTTGTATTTTTAGTAGAGACGGGGTTTCACCATGTTGGTCAGGCTGGCCTCAAACTCCTGACCTCAGGTGATCCGTCCGCCTCAGCCTCCCAAAGTGCTGGGATTACAGGCATGAGCCACCGCGCCTGACCTCAAACAGCATTTATTCAAATGCTGACATTGGTTACACTGTTCGGTGATTTTAATTTTCTTGTTTATTTGCATTTTTGACAAGGAATATTAATTACTAATGAAACAAAAATTAAAATTTATTAAAAAATCACTTCTTATCAAACGGAGCCCTAGAGGTGAAAAGACACTCTCCAAGTGTGTATGAGTAGGATCTCTTGATGTGGTTTGGAGGAAGGAGCCCAACCAGGGCTCAAAGGGCCGCAGGGAAGGAGAGGTGTAGGGCTGGGTGGGTAACAGCCAAGCACTGTCAGTTCTGTGAGGGGTTAAAAACCACTGTGCCTGCTTCCCTGCATCCACCTCTCTAACTGGCCACCTACCCTGCTCCCACCCCACCACTTCCTCCTTTCCCACGATTTCCATTTTGACTGCCATGCTCCTCCTTCTTTGGCAGATTTTCAAAAGAAAGTTCCAGCAAGGAGATTCTGTGCAGAGTAACCATTTCATGCTGCAGCAATCACTGTGATACCATCAGGACAACAGGGTTCAGCTCCGTGTAGGTTAACAAGTCATGTCCTCAGACCCAGTTTCATTAAGCATTGAAATAAGGCAGCAGAGCTGGATGACAGCATACCTAGAGACTACTCTGAAATTCTATAAACTAAAAATATATTTTCTGCACTTTGGTCAGGATGAAGGGACACTCAGCATTTCCCCTGGAAGCAGGTGCCTGGTTGATGGTGTGGGGCTGACTCAAATTCAGAAATAGCCAATGGCAAGAGAAGGAAGCACGGGGGTGCACAAAAAGGTGTGCTAGGAGAGGCCAATCCTCTGTGGCTGGCTGTGATCCTTCCCAGCCTCATCCCGCCTTTGCAGGTACTACAGCAGGGCACCTGCCCCCATGGGGGACATCCATGCCTCCATCCACCTGTGACTTTCACCTGTCCCTCCTCCAGCAGGAATCAAACTGCACTGTCACATGGTCCTCCATGGCATCTGGAAGTTGAGCCAGCTTTGCTCTGTCTCAGCTGAAGTGAGGGACAAAGGCCACTATGGGTCCAGCTCTTCTAGGACCTGCTGTCCCGTGAGCCTCCTTTCTCTGCTCTGAGGATCTGGGTCTGGGCTCTTGCTGAGGCTTCTCCTCCAACTCGCCTCAGCTCAGCGTACCTCTGTTGTGTCCAAGGCGGCAGGACCAAGGGATTCAGAGACAAACACACCCCAGTTGGGGCCATCACTATAGCACTAGATCTCTGCCTGTGACCCAGGGAACTCACCTCTTCCTGGGGCCTCAGCCTAAGTCTTCTGCGACTAAGTGGGGAAGCCGGGGCACAGATAAACTGGAGTCTGAAGTGGGTGAGCAGTGGTCTCAGGTCTGCACTCTGACCCTGGAAACACAATGACCACAGGAGATTCAATTAGCAACACCTATGCTCCCTTCCATGCAGTGAAGTTGAGTGAAACCCAAAGGTTTTTACCCAACAGAAGAGGGACAACCCCTCATTCTAGTTTTAAGAGTTAACATTCATGCACAGCTCAATTATCCTCAGTGAGGGAAACCCTGCCTTCCTGAATCCGGGCTTTGGAATCAACTGATTGACTGCTGTGCCACTTTTATTCACTGAAGAAATGAGTGCCTTCCATGAGCCGGTTCTCCGTGTTGCAAATCCATCAGTGAACAAAATCTCAAATTCCCAGCTCCAGATTTCTAGTCTGGAGGAAGAGACACACTGGAAACAATAAACATGATAAACAAAGTACAGGAAAAGAAAAAGGATTCCTCGGGTTTGCTACCTACGGGACTTTGGACAGGTTGCCAAGCCACACTGTACCGTTTTCTCTCTATAACACGAAAATAATCATCGTAACACCTCACAGGGCTCCTGCTAATGTGAAACATTTGCAAGAGTGTCTGGCAGTTACCACCGGGTGAGGATGCAAGCGCTGAGTGACTCAATCAATTAGTCACTCGCTGGCCCCGAACCTCGCCCCCAACACTCACGCCCACCGCCTGTGTCACTCAACCCCCACAAGGACGCTCACCCGTGGCCCCATGACCCCACGGCCCCGTAAACTCCCGTCATTCCTCCCGTCCCCCCTTCCCCCGATCAAAACCATCACCACCTCACCCTCCCGCTTACTTCACTGCCGACAGCCTGAAACCTCAGGGGCGGATGACAACAGCCAGTGTGAACGAAGCGCCACCCTCCGGGTCAGCCGAGCATTTCCGCTTCCCACAGCCCCCTGGGAACCTGAAGTCAAAGCAATGCGCACGCGCAGTGGCTTTGAAGGCGGGGCAACAAAGCCTGTGGCCGATGTGGCGCTCCTCGGCCCGCGCTTCAGTGGTTATGACAGTGTTAGCTCTAAGGGGAGAAGCAATGTGTGACCATTTCCAAAGGTGAGTCGTACAAAAGGTCCGGGGAGTCGTACCTGGGCGGCGAGAGGCGAGAGAACTCCTCGCGGGCTTTCCAGTGGCCAGGCCCCTGCCGGCTCCGAAGCCGAAATCCCTTCTTCCACTTCGTTCTCTTGCAGTGGACGTGGGGTGTTCCCACCCCTCTGTCCCCAAGGCCACTGTTTCTGTCTTCCGCTCCTAGGAATAGGAAAAAGAGTCGCGCCTCTGGCATCCGTGGCAGCTCCAGAGCGCGGCCCTCTAGGGTCCAGGCAGGCCACATGGAGCGGGGCCCTAGGCCTGGCTCAGAGCGTCCTAAGAGCAAGAGGTCTGGCTCAGTCGGGGAAGTGGCCTGGAAGAGGGGCTTTGGAGCCGGGCTTCAGAGCCAGCAACCTCCCAAAGTGAGGGAAGAAAGCCTCATTCTGATTGTTCTCTACCCAGTGGTGGGGCTCCGGTTCCTAGGATCTTAGACACCCTGGGAGAATCTGGGTTTTACTTTTTAGCGGAGAGGTGTTTTCTCTGAGAATGCCAGCCAGTGGCAACATGGCCCGCTAAAAAGGCCTGTAGTGACCTTGAGGAAAGTTTTCTGTTTCCTGTCTGGGTCTGGGAGAAAGAGAACAAGTGTGTTCTCCATGCTTACTATGCCTGCCTGGTCACCAAGCGGGCCTCTTTGGGTCAAGTATGACAGAGTCTCCCTCAGGTACACAGCAAACCCTTCTGTGCTAGAGCCAGCTGGTGCCAGACACTGTTCATAGATGTGTCCAAGACATTTGTGGAATCTATCAGACACGTATTTAATTTCCGTTTGAACATGAGTGTTTTTCCTCTTTCTCTTTCTCCTCTCAGGTTAACTTGCATTCCCCAGATAGTTTGGATGAGTTACAACCCAAATCTGCAAACTCAATACAGCCAGACCCTGGGAAGTGACCCTCTCCAAGTCTCCTGTACAAGTCCCAGGAAAAGAGCCTGTTTTCCCTTGGACATGTGAGCAGTGAATTACTGCTCATTCAGAATTTCATGTGTATGTGTTACTGATGGCCAGGTTTAGAGATACCAACCTATTTATTTCTAGAGGAGAGGTGATTTGATAACCTTTTCAGATATCACTATCAGTAGGCAGAAAAGGGTTAATAGTATGATAGGGTTAATATGTCCTGAGGAGAGTAAAGAAACTGCAAGCTGCAGAAGCACCTGATCTGTGGCCCTGGCCAGCATCTCTCCATATCCTGATTCTGTAAGATCAAGTGTTTATGCAGAAAGAGAAGGGACTGATGATTTGAATGTGACCAGATGCAGGGCATGCCCTTATTGCCATGCCAGCATTTGCTATTCATGATGTTAGTATTCAAAAATCAAGAAACACCCTTCCTGGGCCATTGGTGTCTACTAATCCATTGGAAGAAAAGACTGGAATCCACCACTTACTAGCTTCTTGGGCCTCAGTCCCCTCTTTTATGCCATAGCTAAGGACCACCTAACCTAGATGGCTGTTGTTATTGTTCAAAGGAACATCTTTAGAGCCTCAAGCCCAGGAATAGCCCATGGCAGGCACCTGGTAAATGTTAGTTTTCATTGTCCTATCCCAACACTATGAAACATGCAGCACTCTCTGCAACTGCCCCTGTGGATTTCCATAGGCAGGAGAGTATCCAGTGTTGAGTGGAGCTGGTATTCTCAGAAACGAAGCCCCTTTCCTCATTTTGCGCCAGTCTCTTCAGTCATTTTTACCCTAGTAGTATAATGCTTTGTCAAAGTCACTGTCATCTGATGTTAACAGTTGTTTTTGCCAGATGACTTTTCAAAAGGTAACTTCACCATAATACCGGTTAATGTGATAAAAACACTGCATGTAGCCAATGTTTTTTTTTTTTTTTTTGAGATGGAGTTATTGGCTCTTGTTGCCCAGGCTGGAGTGCAGTGGCGTGATCTTGGCTCACTGCAACTTCCACCTCGTGGGTTCAGGTAATTCTCCTGCCTCAGCCTCCCGAGTGGCTGGGATTACAGGCACACGCCACCATGCCCAGCTAATTTTTTTGTATTTTTAGTAGAGTCGGGGTTTCACTATATGTTGGCCAGGCTGGTCTCGAACTCCTGACCTCAGGTGATCCGCCTGCCTCAGCCTTCCAAAGTGCTGGGGTTACAGGTGTGAGCCACTGTGCCCAGCCAAATATTTTCTTATTTATTTATTTATTTTAGAGACAGGATGCCATTATGTTGCCTAGTTTCGAATGCAGTGTCTATTTAGAGGCGTGATCATGGCATACTATAGCCTCGGCTCAAAGGACCCTGGTCTCAAAGGACCCTGCCACCTTAGCCTCCTGAGTAGCTGGGACAAGTGTGCGCCACCACACATGGCTAATTTTTTAAATTTTTTGTAGAGATAGTGTCTCGCTATGTTGCCCACGCTGGTCTGGAATTCCTGGACTCAAGGCCTCTTCCTGCCCTCAGCCTTCCAAAGTGTTAGGATTACAGGGTGAGTCACCACGCCCAGCCAGTGTGAATTTTCTAATGCTGAGTAAGTTGTGATCCAGAAGTAAATGTATCGGCAAGCTGATTTAAATTGTAGATTTTCTCTTCATTGCGTATTTTCTGATGTTGAATAAAGTCTGAGTATTAACTAAAGTTTTTGCTTCTTAAGTATGTAAGAATTGTCCTCAAAATCTCTATTCTTGAGCACAGTAGTAAAAATATTTTTACATACATTGTATTTCAAGGGTTCTGCATAAGCAACCTTGTTTTATTGTGACAATTTTTTTGGGAATTGTATCAAATATATAATACTGAGATGTTCTCATTCCTTTTGTGAAAATGCTTTTGTTTAAAAACCACTGCCTTCAAATGAAAACCACTAGGTTTGTTATGCTTGCCTCATCTTTTCTCGGTGTTTTTCTTTCATTTTTTAAAAATACACGTCTTTTTTTTTTATGCCTAAAACAGTGGGTTTTTAAAATGTGATATGTGTATGCATTGTATAATGGTTACCACAATCAACTAATACATCCATCACCATCCATACTGTACCTTAGATCTGCAGAACTTGTTCATCTTAGAATGTTTTTACCTTTTAGGTCAGACGTGGTGGCTCACGTCTGTAATCCTTGCACTTTGGGAGGCCAAGGGGGGTGGATTGCCAGAGCTCGGGAGTTCAAGACCAGCCTGGGAAACATAGTGAAACCCTGTCTCTACTAAAAATACAAAAAATTACCCACGTGTGGTGGTGCGCACCTGTAGTCCCAGTTACTTGGGAGGCAGAGGCACAAGAATCATTTGAACCTGGGAGGCAGAGGTTGCAGTGAGCTGAGATCGTGCCACTGCACTCCAGCCTGGGCGACAGAGCAAGACTCTGTCTCCAAAAAAAAAAAAAGAGTGTTTTTATTTTTTGACCAACATCTCTCCATTTCCTGTCTCCCACTCCTGCATCCCCAGTCCTTGGTAACCACTGTTCTGCTCTCTGTTTCTATGAGTTCAACTTTTTAAGATTTCACCTTTAAGTGAGATAATGCAGTATTTGTCATTCTGTGTCCAGTTTATTTCATTTAGCATACTATCTTCCAGGTTCCTTTTCCCTCTGTGTCCCAAGTCCACCTTTGCATTGTCACTTTCTTTTCTGAAATGAAAATGGTATTGTGGCTATTACCTAGCTAAATACCAACTATGGGCTTTGTAGTATATGGATTAGCTGTAATGTACATGTGAATGATGACTAGTAAAATATATATAGTAGGAAAAATGATGCAATTCAAAAAGCAAGAATACAAGTATAAATAAGCCTAAGAAGGTTGGACATCATCTATATAAAGGAAAATAAACTGTACTCCTTAGTGAAGACTTAATACTGTAAAACCTGGCCGGGCACGGTGGCTCACGCCTGTAATCCCAGCACTATGGGAGGCTGAGGCGGGCAGATCATGTCAGGAGATCGAGACCAACCTGGCTAACATGGTGAAACCCCGTCTCTACTAAAAATACAAAAAAATTAGCCGGGCATGGTAGCGGGTGCCTGTAGTCCCAGCTACTCGGGAGGCTGACGCAGGAGAATGGCATGAACCCAGGAGGCAGAGCTTGCAGTGAGCCGAGATCACGCCACTGCACTCTAGCCTGGGCAAGAGCGAGACTCCGTCTCCAAAAAAAAAAAAAAAAAAAAAAAACCGAAATTGTCCCTAAGCCTAATCGATAGATTTAAGGCAATTTAGCCAATATGCTAAATGGGATCAGGGGCCTATAGTACAATTATACTTCATTTTAATTGGTAGAAAAAAATATATGAACAACTAAGAGTATTTGGTGGATAGAGGTAACATGGGAAGACTCATCTTACAAGATATTAGAGGGCATTATAAACTAAAGTAAATAATGTGGCAGAGAGCAGAATTAGATCACTGAAACAAAAAAAATCCAGAATCAGAATATATGGAATGTGGAGTCCTGATAAGTAAGCAACAAGAAGGAAGGGGTCCCAGGTGAGAGAGAACAATTGTTCTATAGATGGCTAATTGCAGACAACCTGCTGGCACACATCCTGTTCCCAGATACCTTGTTTTGCATGTAGCCTTTCCAGCACAACCTTATAAAACTTAAAACCTCCAGCCCCTGCCTCTCAGACAGCCTCTTCTCTGCTGTGCTGCCCATTGAACCCTTACAACATATCTTCAAACTTTCTCTGATAAATCTGCCTTTCTTTACCTATGACTGTTTTGGCAAAATTCCTTTACTGTCCACAACACCATCCCCACTCAGTTGTACCCAAGACATGGAAGACTAAATGTCTGACGTTTACCTTAAAAAGTATGAAAAAATAAGTTGAGAGGGGCCAAGCATGGTGGCTCACGCCTATAATCCCAACACTTTGGGAGGCTGAGGTGGGAGGATGGCTTGAACCCAGGAGTTTGAGACCAGCCTGGGCAACATAGTAAGACCTCATCACTACCAAAAAAAAAAAAAAAAAATCTGGGCATGGTGGTGTGTGCCTGTAGTCCCAGCTACTTAGGAAGCTAAGGTGGGAGAGTCACTTGAGCGCCAGAGCTTTGAGGCTGCAGTGAGGCTTGATCATGCCACTGCACTCCAGCCTGGGCAACAGGGTGAGACCCTGCTGCAAAAAAAAATTATAAACCTACTTATGCTAAGTTATAATGGTTGACAAAAATGTCAGTAGAAGGCAGAGTTCCAATGTATATCCATGTATGTATTGAAAATTAAAGGTGTTTTCAGTTTGTGAAAATTGATAGGATTGATGTGATGTAAATCTGTAAGGAAAAAATCCTGGACCCCTACATATTATATATAATGACAAACTCCAAGTGGATTAAAATTAAATATGAAAAATAATAAAATATATACGGGCTGGGTGCGGTGGCTCACGCCTATAATCCCAGCACTTTGAGAGGCCGAGGCAGGTGGATCACGAGGTCAGGAGATTGAGACCAACCTGGCCAACATGGTGAACCCCTGTCTCTACTAAAAATACAAAAATTAGCTGGGCGTGGTGGCACCTGCCTGTAGTCCCAGCTACTCGGGAGGCTGAGGCAGAAGAATTGCTTGAACCCAGGAGGCAGAGGTTGCAGTGAGCCGAGATGATGCCACTACACTCCAGCCTGGTGACAGAGTGAGACTCTGTCTCAAAAATAAATAAATTATATATATATGAATATTATATAACATCATGATGGAGCATAAACCAGAAGGACAACCCTGAAGCCATAAAGTAAATCCTAGACTTCATTTAAAAATGTATATATATTGGAGACAGTGTCACTCTTGTCACCCAGGCTGGATTGCAGTGGCACGATCTCAGCTCACTGCAACCTCTGCCTCCCAGGTTCAAGGGATTCTCCTGCCTCAGCCTTCTGAGTAGCTGGGATTACAGGCATGTGCCACCACACCCAGATAATTTTGTAGTTTTAGTAGAGGTGGGGATTCTCCATATTGGTCAGGCTGGTCTGGAACTCCCGACCTCAGGTGATCCGCCTGCTTTGGCCTCCCAAAGTGCTGGGATTACAGGCGTGAGTCACCGTGCCCAGCCGGTTTTAGGTATTCTTTAGATGACAATTGGTTGAGAGAGTTAAGCTGTTGTCTGAAGACATGAAGTCAGTAGAAAGGAATGCTTGAGTTAAGATAAGGGGGTTATGGGGGCTGAGGACCTTGTTATGTAGATGAAGGTTCCTAAGTAGCAGCCCTCAGAGAGAATAGATGGTAAATGTCTCTTTCAGACCTTAAAGACATCAGACTCGCAGTTAATCTCTCCTAGAGCTGGAAAAGGTCTAGAAAGGGAAGGCCTGGGTGCATTAATGGAGATTCTCTACCAATGCAAATTTCCACTGCAAAAGGCAGCTTTGCAGAGTCATTTCAATGTGTTGGCCCTGTGGCGGCCATTTTAAAATATGTCAAAGAAATATATTTTGGGATAAAATAATTTGGTTTCCTTCAGTGTCTGCTATCTATCATGTGATGCTATACCAGAGTCAGGTTGGAAAGTAAGCCACATTGTGTCAGGTTAATTTTAAAAATCTAATTAGATTTTTATAGTTTGTAGGGCATGACTCCCTAGACCCCTTAGATAGGAATTTCAAGATCAGAGTTTAGTCCTCATGCCATAGGAAATCAAAAGACAAGTTATAGACTGGGAAGAATATTTGCAACACTTAAGAAGAGAGGTGATATTGAAACTGCCTATGCAAAAATTTTAACAGTGAGAAAATTATGACAGTGAAAGAGATCTGATCCAACCAACCCCCATCTTGCCTTTAAACTCTAAACTGCCCTTGGTCATCCCTGGGCATGGGCCAAGCTAACTTTGGGGGAAATGCAGTTTGCAGTTTAGATGATAATAGCCCTTCCCCAAAACTAAAGCACCTTTGTAAAACTAATGAGGCCAGGCACGGTGGCTCACCCCTGTAATCCCAGCACTTTGGGAGGCCAAGGTGGGTGGATCACCTGAAGTCAGGCATTCAAGACCAGCCTGACCAATATGGTGAAACCCCGTCTCTACTAAAATTACAAAAATTAGCCGGGCATGGTGGCCAGTGCCTGTAGTCCCAGCTACTCAGGAGGCTGAGGCAGGAGAATTGCTTGAACCAGGGAGGCAGAGGTTGCAGTGAGCCGAGATAGTGCCACTGCACTCCAGCCTGGGCAACAGAGCAAGACTCCATCTCAAAAAAAAAAGAAAGATGAAAGGGGCCTGAATTTTGCTAAGATGTAGGTGGAGTTAAATGATTAATGGCCATTGTTCCAGAGACCACAAGATTTGCAACTTCCCCTGTTAATCCTGTAAATAACATCACTATTGTAGAACCTAAGATTGGCCTTTTGAGATGTCTTTTCAGGTTTTTGCATTTATGGTGACCGGATGGCTCCACTCCGGACTGGCAAGATGGACTCATGACTCAACTGGTCTTGTGGCCCCCACCCAGAAGCAGACTTGGCACACAAGGGCCATTTTCCACACCCCTATAATTGCACTTCCAACCAATCAGCCCCCTGTCTGACAAACTATCCTTGAAAAACCCTAACTTCTGAGTTTTCAGGGAGATTGATTTGAGTAATAATTCCATCTCCCACGTGGCGTGGCCAGCCTCATGTCAATTAAACTCTTTCTTTCTTTCTTTTCGAGATGGAGTCTCACTCCATCACCCAGGCTGGAGTGCAGTGGCATGATCTTGGCTCACTGCAACCTCCACCTCCCAGGTTCAAATGGTTCTCCTACCTCAGCCTCCTGAGTAGCTAGGACTACAGGCATGCGCCACCATGCCTGGCTATTTTTTTTGAGACTGAGTCTCGCTCTGTCACCCAGGCTAGAGTGTAATGGCATGATCTTGGCTTACTGCAACCTCTGCCTCCTGGGTTCAAGCGATTCTCCCACCTCAGCCTCCCAAGTAGCTGGGATTACGGGCACATGCCATTGTGCCCAGCTAATTTTTGTATTTTTGTAGAGACAGGATTTCACCATATTGGCCAGGCTGGTCTTGAACTCCCGACCTCAGGTGATCCACTTGCCTTGGCCTCTGACATTGCTGGGATTACAGGCATGAGCCACCGTGCCCGGCCTTAATTTTTTGTATTTTTAGTAGAGACGGAGTTTCACCATGTTGGCCAGGCTGGTCTTGAACTCCTGGCCTCAAGTGATCCACCTGTCTCAGCCTCCCAAAGTGTTGGGATTACAGATGTGAGCCACCACACCCAGCCAAACTCTTTATTGCAATGCCATGGTCTCAGTAAACTGATTTTTTTCTGTGCAGTGGGCAGGAAGTGTTACCAGCAGCGAATCCAACGGGTCTACAGCAAACTCGATTCTTGCCCCCTTGGAGGAAAGAACTTGGCCAAGGGGCAGAAGGCAGAGTGAGAGACCAAGGCAAGTTTTAGAACAGGAGTGAGAGTTTATTTAAAAGTTTTAGAGCAGGAACTAAAGGAAGTAAAGTACACTTGGAAGAGGGTCAAGTGGGCAACTTGAGAGATCCAAGTGTGCTGTTCAGCCCTTGACTTGTTGTTTTATATGCTGGCATAGTTCTGAGATTTCCATTTCTCCTCTGTTTTTCCTTGGAGTGGGCTGTCTGCATGCACCATGGCCTGTCAGCACTTGGATGAGGCTGCACGCACAGTGTGTTTACTGAAGTTAGGCACATGCTCATTTGAGGCATTTTTCCCTTACCAGTCAAGCGTTCCTAGAGGAATGTCATACACCAGTTAAACTCCACCATTTTGCCTCTTAGTGCACATACTTGAGCCCGTTTGCCTAACTCCTCATATCTTATTTGGAAGTTGCTCATTACCAGCTTCAGGTGTTCCTATCCATTGAGAGATTGCGTTTCTCTGGTGCCAGCTGTGACCAATTATTATTTTAGCGAGACAGTTTAACAACCACCTGACCATCATCTGATGGTTGCCTGGGGATTTGGGGGCCTTCTCCTGCCCTGTTCATGTCTGCCTAGCTACCTATTCTAACAGAAGGACCCACTGGATGATTACAATGTCTCTAATAAAAAATATCCCCACAAACTGCTATTTGTAAAATATGTAAAAGTGTACATATGTAAAAGTGAACATATGAATAGAAAATGGAAAAGGAGTCTGGGCGAGGTGGCTCACGCCTGTAATCCCAGCACTTTGGGAGGCCAAGGCAGGAGGATCACTTGAGTTCAGGAGTTCAAGATCAGCCTGGCCAACATGATGAAACCCCATCTCTACAAAAATAGAAAAATTAGCCGGGCATGATGGTGTGTGCCTGTAATCCCAGCTACTCAGGAGGCTGAGGCAGAGGTTGCAGTGAGCCGAGATCGCACCATTGCACTCCAGCCTGGGCGACAGAGCGAGACTCAAAAAACAAACAAACAAAAAGTGCTACTTGTTAAAACATTTTAAAGGATAATTGATCTGAATTGCCCATTGGAGAAAGAATATCCTCAAACAAAGCACAGTGGTGAATAGTATTTGCCTATGTGTTCTGGTAATTTTTCACCAGCTGAGCTAGTGTAATCATCTTGCTAAAGAAAAGTTCTACAGTTCTAAGTAATCATGTTGATTTGAAATACCACTTACGCAACAAAGTTGAATTGTACATCTTTTCTTCCCCCAGCAGATGGTGACATTTTATAGAATATGGAAAAATTATCCAAATGGATGAGTGAGCTATATAACTGAAATATAATCGTCTCTATTTCATTTCTCATTTATCTACATCTTGAATTCATTTACAAAAAGGCATTCATCAGGAAGTAACATTTAAAGACTATGCTTTCAGGGGTCATTTCTTTTTCTTTTCTTTTCTTTTTTTTTTTTTTTGACAGGGCCTCACTCTGTCAGCCAGGCTGGAGTGTAATAGTGCCATCATGGCTCACTGCAGCCTTGACATCCCAGGTTCAAGCAATCTTCCCACCTCAGCCTCCTGAGTAGCTGGGACTACAGGCACACAGCATCACACTGGGCTATTTTTAAAATTTTTCTGTAGAGACAGGGTCTCACTGTCTTGCCCAGGCTGGTCTCAAACTCCTGGGCTCAAGCAATCCTCCTTCCTCAGCCTCCCAAAATTCTGGGATTACAGGTGTGGGCCCCCATGCCCAGCAAGGGATCGTTTCTGTAGTTCCTTCCTAGGAAAGTTTCTCTGAACATGTGGAGCATGTTTTTAAAAAAGTAACATTTATGAAAAGAAGACTAAGAACAATTAAAAAATAACTAATATAGAAAGTAGAATTTTTCAGGCCAGGCATGTCATGCCAGCACTGTACACCTGTAATCCCAGCACTTTGGAGGCTGAGGTGGGCAGATTACTTGAGGTCAGGAGTTCGAGGCCAGCCTGGCCAACATGGTGAAACCCTATCTCTACTAAAAAAATACAAATATTAGCCGGGCATGGTGGCAGGTGCCTGTAATCCCAGCTACTTGGGAGACTGAGGCAGGAGAACCGCTTGAACCTGGGAGGTGGAGGTTGCAGTGAGCCGAGATCGCACCACTGCACTCCAGTCTGGGCGACAGAGCAAGACTATGTCTCAAAAAAAAAAAAAAAAAGAATTTTTCAACGTCTTCAATTCTTAGTTTGCACAGTGTTTTTACTAGATATTTTCTCATCAGGTCACATCAGCCTACCTATTTACAAAAATAAAATAGTAAGGACAAAATGCTAAAGAGGGCAAATCTGTCTTTAATTAATGTCCATCTCAGGCCAGGCATGGTGGCTTACACATGTCATCCCGGCACTTTGGGAGGCTGAGGTGGGAGGGTAGCTTGAGCCCAGGAGTTCAAGACCAGCCTGGACAGCATAGTGAGACCCTGTCTCTAAGAAAATGTCCACCTTTGATTTCTCTTCATTCCTTTTTTCCATGCAGGGCCTTCACTCTTCTGTTTCTCAAATTCCTTCTTTAGTATTATTCCTTCCTTTAAGCTTCACACAGTAATGTTTGCTTCCCTACTTTCTAACCGAGAGTATAGCATATAATTAAAATTCATTCTTAGGTATATGTAATTAGTATTCTCAGCTTAATGTGCCAATTATACCAAGGATATTTCATTCACTAGTTCAAACGGAACATCAATTGGATATCTCTCATCTTTCAGATATTCTTGCTGAGCTCACAGTCCATCCAGAAAGAGAAACAAATTCATAACACTAATGTAAGAGGTTTTCTTTCTTTTTGAGACGGAGTTTCACTCTGTCCCCCAGGCTGGAGTGCAGTGGTGCAATCTCAGCCTGCCGCAACCTCTGCCTCCTGGGTTCAAGCGATTCTCCTGCCTCAGCCTCCCGAGTAGCTGGGATTATAGGCACCCACCACCAAGCCTGGCTAATTTTTTTATATTTCTAATAGAGATGGGGTTTCACCATGTTGGCCAGGCTGGTCTTGAACTCCTTACCTCAAGTAATCCACCCACCTCAGCCTCCCAAAGTGCTGGCATTACAGGCATGAGCCACCGTGCCTGGCCATAGGAGATGTTTTAATGCAGCTGTGTACAAGGTGGAAACCTAGAAAATGAATCATTAATTCTGTTGAATGAACTTTATATGTGAGCTTCAAATTTAAGTGAGATATGACAGACTGAAATGTGAACAAAAGGTATTTTAGGCAGATGGAACAACTTGAGCTCAGATATAGAAGCATCAAACTGTTCAGCATTTTTGTGAAACCCAGAAAAGTCTGACTAGAACTCACAGTATTAAACAGTCAGTGTGCTAACAGAATTGGGATACAGGACGGAGGAGGAAGAGAGAGGAAGCAGTGGAAAGAGACTGCAGAGGTAGATGAGAGCCAGACTGGGAAAATCCTTAGAAGGCAGGCCAAGGAATAAGGACAGCACTGTAAAAACCCTTATGAGGTGTCCTAAGGAGTGTGGACTTGATTCTGCTGGCCCCAGATAGCCTTCTTAAGAAGGTGTGGAGATGGTAGAGGATGGAAGCAGAAAGACCAATTAAGAGATGATGGATCACACAAAGCTAGAGAGGAAAAGCACAATGTGGATTGATGAATGGTGGCATCTTGTTGGGGGGACAGTTAATGACGGAGGCATATTTAAGAGATATTTGCATGGTAGACTTATGGGGCTAGGATGTCTGATTGGATGTGGTGCCCGAGAAAGGGAGAGGCATGCCCAAAGATGACTGTGGGGTTTCTAATTCTGGCATCTTGCTGTGTAATAATAACATTCAAAACAGAAATTCATGAGGAATAGCAGATTTGTAGAGGATTTGCTTGGGGACAAGATGAATGTGGGGCACCTGGGTTGGGGGGACATCAGGTAGAGGTGCTGAGACAGAATTGAAAACATGAGACTAACTGGCGTTCAGGAGATAAATCTGGAGATGATTTTTCTTTGGGTGGAGGAGGGATAGAGTTTCACTCTTGTCACCCAGGCCAGAGTGCAATGGCGTGATCTTGGCTCACTGCAACCTCTGCCTCCTGAGTTCAAGCGATTCTCCTGCCTCAGCCTCTCGAGTAGCTGGGATTACAGGCAGGCACCACCACGCCCGGCTAATTTTTGTATTTTTAGTGGAAACGGGGTTTCACCATGTTGGCCAGGCTGGTCTCGAACTCGTGACCTCAGGTGATCCACCTGCCTCGGCCTCTCAAAGTGCTGAGATTACAGGCATAAGCCACCATGCCCAGCCTGGAGATGATATTTAAGAGTGAATAATGTAAACTTGTTGGGAGAAGCCATGGGAATTGAAAATCTCAGGTGGTTGAGTACAAGAAGAGGGGGCCCAACATGGAACCTTGGATTCCCAATATTTTAGGTTAGGTAGAGGCTATGAAGAGGATTAAGGAGGAGCAAGAAATGAAGCCATGTTTAAGTACGAAAGATGGTGAGAAACTCCTCTCACAGCACAACTTGTATACTCATGGGAGATGGAGTGGTATACAGTGATATCCTAACAATCTCTCTAGAGTAATCCTTGCCCCACTTTGACCAGAGCTTGGAAGCCTGTCCAGTCTTCACATTAGAAAGTCAACATTTTAAGAATGTGAAGAAGTAAGAGTGTTATAAAAGATGCCTGACCTACACCATGTAATTAATTTTCCTTTTTGTTAAGAAAATGTTGAAATTAACAAACGTGGCTGGGGGCGGTGGTGCACGCCTGTAATCCCAGCACTTTGGGAAGCTAAGGCAGGAGGATAGCTTAAGCCCAGGAGTTCAAGACCAGCCTGGGCAACATAGTGAGACCCGCATCTCTACAAAAATAAACAAAATTAGCCGGGTGTGTTGGCACATGCCTGTGGTCCCAGCTACTTGGGAGGCTGAGGTGGGAGGATCACTTGAGCCCCAGAGATTGGGGGCTGCAGTGAGCTATGATTGCCGCCACTGTACTCCAGTCTGGGCATCAGAATGAGTACCCATCTCTTAAAAAAAAAATACTAAAACTAAGTTCTATTACAATTTATGTTTTATTTCTCATAAAATAAATTATACATATTATCACAAGGAAGAAAAATGTGTAAAATTAGAAAAAATTCCTGTGAGAAGCCACTCTTTGCCCAGAAAATATGTTTGTTTATTGATTTATGTTTTTATTAGAAAACTCAAAAGGACCTGGTAAGTGTTCTGCCACTGGATTTCAACAGGAAATCACCATTTCTGCCCTCTGGGAGGTAGTAAAAAAGATTGGAATACCTCGTCTTTTGAAGAGGTCAGGAAGTGTGGCAGATGCTGTCCAGATTCTCCTTCTGGAATAAAGGAAGTATTCTCCAGCTGCTGGGAGCGGTGCCCACAGAAAACCCTCAGCTGTCAGCAACCTCAGTGATTGCCTTGGCTAAAAAGAGCTGCCTCACCCAAAGTTGCATCCTTCTAGGGGTCAGCCTGCATCTAATAGCTGAAAAACAGGGGGCCCAGCCCTCTCCCCTCAACAAGCGACAACTCCGAATAACCACCTCATCTTCAAAGATCACCATGTGGTAGACCAAGAGAGACAATGTTGGGGTTGTGCTGCCACCTGACTTGCCCCTCTGCCCAATCCTACATCCTTCCCTTCCCTTCAATAGATGTTGATCTCAAGGGCCCTCTCTAATAAATCTCCTGGGTGCAGAGTTTGAAATCAGCCTAGCCAACATGGTGAAACCCCATCTCTACTAAAAATACAAAAATTAACCAGGTGTGGTGGTGGGTGCCTATAATCCCAGCTACTTGGGAGGCTGAGGCAGGAGAATCACTCAAGCCTGGGAGGCGGAGGTTTCAGTGAGCAGAGATCGTGCCATTGCACTCCAGCCTGGGTGACAGAGCGAGACTCCATCTCAAAAAAAAAAAAAAAAAAAAAACAAAAAGATATCCTGGGTGCTAATCTCCAACTCAGAGTCTGCTTCCCAGAGAACTCAACCTATAATGTGAGTGAAATCACAGGGCTTGGACAAGGCTTGCAGGCAAACCCTATATCCATCCACCTTTTCATCCATTAGAGCTCAGAAGCTTAAGGCAGCTTGGGCATTGGAAGTAGAGCCATGAATACCTGGGGTTTATTTTATTTTATTTTAAAATGTATCTTTCAGTAAATTTCATTCTTTTTGGTGTATAGTTCTACGAATTTTGACAAACTCACCAAGCCATGTAACTACTACCACAGTCACGATGCAGAAGAATTCTAATTCCCCCCAAAGAACTACCTAATGCTGTCCTGTTATGGTTGATTCCTCTACTCTGTGCTTAATCCCTGGAAAGACTAATCTGTTCTCTGTCAATATACTTATGCATATTCCAGAATGTCATATAAATGGAATAATACAGAATGTAGACTTTTGAGCCGGCTTCTTTCTCACAGAATAATGTATTTGAGATTCAGCCACACGTGTCATTGTGTGTATCAATAGTCTGTTCCTTTTTATTGCTGAGTAGCGTTCCATTGTATGGTTGATCACAATTGGTTTCTCCATTCACCAGTTGCTTCCAATTTTTAGCAATTACGACTAAAGCTGCTATCAACATTTGCATATAGGATTTTGTGTGAACATAAGTTTTCATTTCTTTTAAGGAAATATGTAGGCATGGAATTGGTGGAACATGTGGTAAATATATTTTTAACTTTATTTTAAAAACCTGCCAAACTGTTTTTCCAAAGTGGCTGAACCATTTTTGCATTCCCACTAGCAATGTATGAATGTTCCAGTTGTTCTACAGCCTGGCCAGCAACTGGTATTGTCAGTTTTTTTAAGCCATTGTAATAGGTGCATCAGTGGTATTTCATTATGGCTTTAATTTGCATTTTACTGTTGATGTTCAGCAGCTTGTTCATTTCCTTATAGACATCTGCATATCTTCTTTGGTGAAATGGCTGTTCAAATATTTTGCCCTTTTTGTTTGTTTATCACAAAACTAACTTTATTACATTTTTCCCAGTTAGATTTCTTTGTTAAATGTCTTCACTGTCCCGGTGACTTCTGGTTCTTATTTTCTTGATGCACACAATGTCCTCAGCCTTCTTTTTTTGTTGTTGTTTTTTTGAGATGGAGTCTCGCTCTGTTGCCCAGGCTGGAGTGCAGTGGTGCGATCTCGGCTCACTGCAAGCTCCGCCTCCCGGGTTCACGCCATTCTCCTGCCTCAGCCTTCCAAGTAGCTGGGATTACAGGCGCCCGCCACCACGCCCAGCTGATTTTTTGTATTTTTAGTACAGACGTGGTTTCACCATGTTAGCCAGGATGGTCTCGATCTCCTGACCTCGTGATCCGCCCACCTCAGCCTCCCAAAGTGCTGGGATTACAGGCGTGAGCCACCGCACCCAGCCCTCAGCCTTCTTTGGATTTTCTGCACGCCTCTTGACATTCCACGTTACTCTGTGCATATTCACTCTCCAAAGTGCTTGCTGCAGACTGGCTTTTCATCTTTCTTGCTCTCAAACACATGGAGTCTGAATTTCCTGCTTCTCCTTTCCCTTCCTGATTCTGCACGAGAACCCCCGCACTCTTCTGCCCTCTGCTCTCCTCTGCCACTTTAGGCTGGGAGCTCTTATTCCGTCTAACAGACCTCAAGCACCTTTTGTTTTCACTGACTTTGCCCCTAGGTATGGGTTTCTGGGCTCCATCATCTGGATTTTGAATGTCCATGTCTTGGGAGGTCTTCATGGGCTTGTTTTCATTTCAGTTTATTTGAATTCTTTCTGCTAATACAGTGACCTTAGTTATTTGCTGTTCTACATCAGTCTTATTTTGGCATCTGGAGAGCAGGGACATTCCCTTATTTTCAGGGACTGAGTCTTGTAATTCGTATTCCTCTTTGTTGGTTTTCATGTTATTGCTGTTCAGATCTTCTGCAGGTTCAATTCTTTATGCAGAAGTCCTCAGACTTCTCTTCATGATGACCAAGGGTTCGGGTGATTTGCCTCTCACCCTGGGAGCAACCCTCTCTGCTTCTTGCTGGCTGGCAGCTCCTCTATGATTTCCTCTGGTGCAGGCATGCGGTGCAGCCTCTTGGTTCCTGTGACACTTCCATCTTTTCCACATCCCCTCTTGAAGGGCAGTGGGGGCAGGGAGGTGTTGCTTTTGCTTTGTGATTTTACAGTCTCTGGTGCCTACCAGGTCTCCCACGGGTTCTACTTTAGGGGCCTGAAGAACTCTTCTGGATATTTTTAGAGGTTTTCCACTGTCAGGTGCTTGCTTTGGAGCACTTGTAAAGCTATCAGCACCATTTGCCAGGTCCTCAGTGTGACCTGGTGTTTGAGAGAGCTCTTGGAAGCTGGCCAGATCTTCTAGGGGTTGGGCCTTTTCCTTGGGCACTCTTGGCAATCTCCTGCTGCCAGTTACATTTTCTGGGTCCAGCTTCTGCTTTGCAGGTTGCTTAAATGCTTTCATGCCTTTGCCCTCACCTGCTGGTTCTTTATTGGTGTGCGTGGTCTCCCCTGATGTTTGTGTGAGCTTGCCGACTGCTAACAGCTCTTCTTTCACTTCTACTTTCTGGCCACAAGCCCTGGGCCATTTCTTTGAGCTTGTTGCAGTGTCTACTAGTTCTGGTGGTGATTTGCAGGGTATTTTGGTGGTTTTGTCATGAGTCATTGATTCTTCAGTATGACCTGGTGCTGGGTCTTTGAAGCCGGCCAGGTCTTCTAGGGCTTGGGCCTTTTCCCTGGGTGCTCTTGGCCATCTCCTGCTGCCACTTACACTTGCTGCTGGAGCCAGTGTCTGCTTTGCAGATTCCTTAAATGCTCTGATGCCTTTATCTTCACCTACTGGTCCTTTGCTTCCACGGTTTATTGCCCATTTTTATATTGGATTGTTTGTTTCCTCATTGTTTGGAGAGCTCTTTGTATATTCTGGATACAAGTCCTTTGTTAGATATGTTATTTATAAATAGTTTCTCCCAGTATATTGTTTTTTCATCCTCTTAGCATCTTTTGCAGAGCAACGGCTCATAATTTTCATGAAGTCCAACTTATCAAATTTTTCTGTTATGGATAGTGCTTTTGGTGTCATATCTAAGAATTATTGGCCTAACACCAGAAAACAAAGACTTTCTTCTGTGTTTTCTTCTAAAGGTTATACATCTTATATTTAGGTCTATGATTGATTTTTTTTTTTTTAAACAGGATGTCGCTCTGTCACCCAGGCTGGAGTGCAGTGGTGCGATCACTGCTGACTGCAACCTCCGCCTCCCAGGCTCAAGCCATCCTCCCACCTCAGCCTCCCAAGTAGCTCCCAGGCATGTGCCACCATGCCTGGCTAATTTTGTTTTTAATTTTGTTTTTTGTAGAGACAGAGTTTCACCATGTTGCCCAGACTGGTCTCAAACACCTGGATTCAAGCAATCCACTCGCCTTGGCCTCCCAAAGTGCTGGGATTACAGGTATGAGTCACCAGGCCCAGCCAGGTCTATGATTAATTTTAAGTGAATTTTTGTAAAAAGTATGGGTAAATTTCTGCACTCTGTATTCTATTACATTGACCTACGTATCCATCCTTGCATCAATACCACACTGTCTTGAGTACTGTGGCTTTATAGTAAGTCTCAAAATTAAGTAGCATGAATCTTCCAATTTTGTTCTTATTTTTAAAAAATGTTTTGAATATTCTAATTTCTTTGCCTCTCCATGTAAATTTTAGAGTCACCATGCTGATATCTATAAACAATCCTGCTGGGATTTGGACTGGAATTGTGTTGAATCTATAGATAAATTTTTAGAGTATTGACATCTTCACAATATTGAGTCTTCCAATCCATGAACACAGTTCTCCATACATTTCTAAATCTCCATATATTTAGCTCTCTTTTATTTCCTTCATCATTGTTTCGTAGTTTTCAGCACATAGATCCAGGACATATTTGTGAAATGTACACCTAAGTATTTCATTTTTCTGGTTTTATTTTATTTTATTTTATTTTATTTTTAGATTGAATCTTGCTCTGTTGCCCAGGCTGGAGTGCGGTGGCACGACCTCAGCTCACTGAAACCTCTGCCTCCTGGGTTTAAGCGATTCTCGTGCCTCAGCCTCCTGAGTAGCTGGGATTACAGGCGCCTGCCACTACGCCTGGCTAATTTTTGTATTTTTAGTAGAAACAGAGTTTCACCACGTTGCCCAGGCTGGTCTTGAATTCCTGACCGCAAGTGATCCGGCTGCCTTGGCCTCCCAAAGTGCTGGGATTACAGGCGTGAGCCGCTGCACCTGGCCTTCTTTGGTATTATTGTAAATAGTACTTGTGCTGAGAAGAATGATGGCCCCTAAAGATATCCATGTCCTGATCCTTGGAACCTCTGTTTATGTTATCTTACATAAATGGTGGCTCTCACAGATAGGTCAAGTCAATATCATGAAGATGTCAATTCTCCTTCCTATGTTATGTTATAAACTTACCAACTTTCAGTAAGAATACCAATAAGCTTTTATTCTGGACCTAAACAAGTTGATACTAAAGTTCACGTGAAAAAATAAATATGCAAGAATAGCTACATGTTCTAAGTTTCTTGAACCCATCATGTTCCATTTCCACCTCATTCAGTCAGGTCCTTCTCCACCTTCAGATCTCTGCTCAAGCATCCCCTGTGGGAAGTCTTTACTACACACACACACACACACACAGAGAAGACAGAGAGAGAGAGAGAGTGAGAGAGAGACAGAGAGAGAGAGAGAGAGAGTGTGTGTGGGCAGATGTTTTTCTGAGTCTCGCTCTGTTGCCCAGTCTGGAGTGCGGTGGCACGATCTCAGCTCACTGCAACCTCTGCCTCCCAGGTTGAAGCAATTCTCCTGCCTCAGCCTCCCGAGTAGCTGGGACTACAGGCGCCCGCCACCACACCGGGCAAATTTGTATCTTTTAGTAGAGACAGGGTTTCACCATGTTGGCCAGGCTGGTCTCGAACTCCTGACCTCAAGTGATCTACCCACCTTGGCCTCCCAAAGTGCTGGGATTACAGGCGTGAGCCACTGCGCCCAGCCCTGGGGCAGACCTTTATGTTATACACTCTCACAGAACTGTGTTCCTCTCCTTCAAACACTTGGTTCAGTTTGGGGTTATTCACACATTAGGAGACTGATTTGGTTAAAGTTGGTCTCCTCTCTTAGGCTGGAAGGGACAACAGGGTCAGGGACTGTTTTGCTCATCGTGTACCTCCTCTGCCCAGCACAACCCCAGATACGTGATTGCACTTGATACATATTTTTGAATAAATATTTGAATACATAAGAAAAAGTCTGGTCTCTAGGTCCATTGTTTTGAAAGTAGTAAAGATGTGATTTTAGCACCCCTGTTTATAATGTTGGAAACCTCATGAAAAACAGAAAAGGAGATTGTAGAGGTAGATTAGAGCCAGACTGTGAAAATCCTTAGAAGGCATGCTGGCCAGGAGCAGTGGCTCACACCTGTAATCCCCACGCTTTGAGAGGCCAAGGCAGGAGAATCGCTTGAGCTTAGGAGTTTGAGACCAGCCTGGGCAACATAGTGAGACCCCATCTCCACAAAATATTAAAAAATTAGCCAGGCCTGGTGACACACACCTGTGGTCCCAGCTACTCAGGAGGCTGAGGTGAGAAGATCCTTTGAGCCTGGGAGGTTGAGGCTTTAGTGAGCCATGATCATACCCCTGCACTCCAGCCTGGGTGACAGAGCAAGATCCTGTCAGAGAGAGAGAGAGAGAAGGAGAGAGAGAGAGAGAGAGAGAGAGAGAGGATAGCAGAAAAAACGAATCAAAAGAAATCTTTTTTTCTTTTTCTCAGTCTAAAATGCTAGTCTTATTTTTTTCTCAGCCAAGCAGGCAGATTCTGCCTTCCCAATCTCTATTCATCTTTTTCTTTCCAACTGCCATCTATTTCAAATTCTCTGCTCTTTCATTCTGTCCCAATAGGTCTTCCTCTCTCAATCCCAATCCATGGGATCCCAGCAAGACTATTTTTGGAAAGTCATTTCTGCTAACGTTACTTACTCCCTCAATACAAATCATCAGTAGTTTGCTATCGAAGCTCAAATGTAAAGTGCTTCTTCCCAGCAGTCAATCAGACAACAAATGCTTGCTGAGCACCTACTATGTGCTTGACACCATGATAAGGTCTGGCATTCAAGACCTCTAACAACATAATTTTCAAACCTTAATGATTTGTATCATTATCCAAAGACCAATTGGAAGCCAAGACAGATTCTGAGCAGAGAAATGGCATTGACCGAAATCTATCACTGATTAAAAATTAGGCCGGGTGCAGTGGCTCATGCCTTTAATCTCAGCACTTTGGAAGGTCGAAACAGGCAGACCGCTTGAGCCCAGGAGTTCAAGACCAGCCTGGGCCACATGGTGAAATCCTGTCTCTACAAAAAAAGTAGCCAGGCGTGGTGGTGCGCGCCTGTAATCCCAGCTACTCGGGAGGCTGAGGAGAGAGGATCACTTGAGCCTGAGAGGCAGAGGTTTCAGTGAGCTGAGATCACACCACTGCACTCCATGCTTGGCGACAGAGTGAGTCACAGTCTCAAAAAAAAAAAATTAAAAGAGGGCAAAATAGAAACAGAGACTGGCTAGGCAGTTTCTACAGTGCTCTAGGGGACAGTTGGTCCTCTGAGCTAGGGTAGTAGCAATGGCAATGAAGATAAGTGAATGATTTGAAAGGACATTTAGGAGGTAAAACCCACCTGACTTGGTGATAGATTGGATTGAAGAAGAGGGACTGAGGAAGAGGGAGATACCCAGAACGGCTCCTAAGTTTCTGACTGCATAATAGAATAGATAGTTTTATCATTCACATATTAAAATTGATATGCCATTGAGGCAACCAAGAGGGAATGTCAAGTGGGCAACTGGATTTCTAGGTGTGGAGCCCCAAGGAGAGGCTGGGGCTGGACATGTCAATTTGGAGTCATTGAAGAGATCATAGAGTGAAAAGGAAGAGGGCCTGGGGAATCAGCTTCCCACAGCAGCAACAATGTACCGACTCATAAGACTTAAAGCTTACTCTATGGGATACACTGTTCTGGGATTATACATACACACACACACACACACACACACACCACACCCAGTCATGCATTGTTTAATGATGGGGATGCATTCCAAGGAATGCGTTGTTAGGCGATTTCATCATTGTGCAAACATCATAAAGTGTACTTACATAAACCTAGATGGGATAGCCTATTACACACCTAGGCTATATGTACAGCATGTTACTGTACTGAATACTGTAGACAGTTGTAACATGAGATCGTATTTGCGCATCTAAACATATCATCTAATCATAGAAAAGGTACAATAAAAATAAGGTATTAGAATCTTATGGGACCTCCCTTGTATATGCAGCTCATCACTGACAAAACATCAGGTGGCACATGACTGCATATATTTATATACATATAATTTAATTCTTACAACAACCCTGCGGGATAGGGGAGGATAGGTACTATTAGAACTAATGTTTGATAAATGAGGCACAGAGAGGTTCACTTACTTGCCCAAGGCCATAGAGCTGAAGTGGTGGAGCTGGCCTATGAACTTGGGTGGCCTCACTCCAAAGGATAAAGGATATCAACTTGGGTGGCCTGACTCCAAAGGTCAATCTCTCAAATGCTATGCTCTGAAGGTGTAGCTATGAACTAGGAGAACAGTTCACATGTGATGTCATAGAAGTTGGCAGAAGAGATGATTTGAAGGTGGGAACTGTCAACAGTGTTAAATGTTATTGATACATATGTACACTTACAATGTGTCAGTTAAAAATGTTATTGAAAGGTCAAGTAAGGTGAGCCATGAAAGTGTCCTGGATTCAGTAACATGGCCCCAGGCATGGTGGCTCACATTTGTTATCCCAGCAATTTGAGAGGCCAACATAGGAGGACTGCTTGAGCCCAGGAATTGGAGACCAGGCTCGAATACATAGGAAGACTCCGTATCTACACAAATTAAAAATAAAAAAGTTATCTGGGAGTGGTGGTGTGAATCTGTGATCCTAGCTAAACTCAAAAAAAAAAAAACCCATGGAAGCCATTGATAAGCTTAGAAAGAACTGATGATGTGGCAATATGGGGGCAGAACTCAGATTGGAGTGTGCTGAGGAATTGTTCCTGGACCAAGCCGAGGGTCGGACTGCTTATTCTCTCAGCCCAATTACAAGATGCAGGTGAACTGGGGAAGAAGAGAGTTTTTATTTCTGTAACCAGGTGCAGGGAGAAGGCCTGGAAATTATCACCAGACCAACTCAAAATTACAAAGTTTTCCAGAGCTTACATACCTTCTAAGCTACATGTCTACGTGTAAGTGTGCATTCATCTAAAGACATAAGTGATTAACTTCTTCTAATCTATAACTAAGGTCTGAGTCCTGAAGACCTTCCTCTGGAGCCTCAGTAAATTTACTTAATCTAAATGGATCCAGGTGCTGGGGTGATTGCCCTTATCTTATCTCCTGCTAAATCATGGAGGTTTGGGGAGTTCCTTCAGACCACTAATAACATGTGCTTAATCTTTTTAAATTTTATTTTATTTTTTTGAGACACAGTCTCACTCATTGCCCAGGCTGGAGTGCAGTGGCTCAATCTCGGCTCACTGCAACCTCTGCCTTCCAGGTTCAAGTGATTCTCCTGCCTCAGCCTCCCAAGTAGCTGGGATTACAGGTGCATGCCACGCCCGGCTAATTTTTGTATTTTTAGTAGAGACGAGTTTTCACCATGTTGGCCAAGCTGGTCTCGAACTCCTGACCTCAAGTGATCTGCCTGCCTCGGCCTCCCAAAGTGCTGGGATTACAGGCATGAACCACTGCACCCAGAGAAACTTGTTTAATCTTAAATGGGTCCTGTTAAGAACTCCTTCCTTCTCTTGTCACGCTTCAAGGCCCAGGAAAGACCTAGGCAAAACTCTTGGTGTGCTTTTATTACCTTCCAGCCTTTGTATAAGGGCACTGGCTCTCTTAGCTTTTAATAGTTAGCTTAACCACTCAGTCAGTGCTGAAACAGTTGTTAGGGAGGCCTGCCTGTTCAGCCGTTAGGGAGACCTGGCCTGCCACAGAATGAGTAGGAGATGAGAGCACAGACAGAACTAGTATAGACAGCTCTACTAAGAAGCTGGGCTGTGAGGAGTGGGTAGAGAAACCAGTGGCAACAGGACAAGGGTAGGAGAAGGGCAGGGTGAGGGTACCTGGCAGAAAGACGCAACAGCGGGCTGGAATCTGGCCAGGTTCTGCCTTCAAGCTGTTAACCTTGGACTGGGGCTGTGGCCTGAAGGAAGGGGTACTTATTTGAATGGGGTCAGCCCCCTTGCAATTCATCTGTCTGGAGGGGGCACTTTCTGATTCTCACAAGGGTACTGTATGTGTTAGCAGCAGCTATGCTAAAGGAGGATGCAAATAAATGGGACTTTAAAGAGAGAGAGCGAGAGGAAGAAACAGAGAAAGAGATCAAACTGTTTAATTTTCACATCAGTGGAAATAATCTGGTTGAGAGGGTGTAGTTGAATAGGGAGGAGAAATGGTGATTGATAGGAGGGACCGGGACCTACTCTATTGTACCATTCACTCTATTGTGAAAAATGGATAGCAGATCTAGTAACTTAGGTGTGATAGAAATCACTTAATGGAAAACAACTTTAATTCTGATTGAGTTTTCCTTCTGCTAGGATGACAGACCATTGATTGACCTTATTAATTCCTAGGGTTCCTCTGCTCCCAAGGTTGTACTCTTGATCTGGGGTCTTAGAATCATTGGGTTTTTGGCTCACCTAGTTGCCCTGAGATGTCTCCGTCACTGTCACTTGACCCTTCTGCTGCTTCCAAGCTATGCCTGGGGCCCAGGAAGGTTTGGCACAGTGCCCCTGATCATCTTTGTCAAGCTGAAACATGTGGCCACTTCTCTTTGACTTCTGCTCTGCCCTGACACATTGCCAGGAAAAAGAGTTCAGGTGCCCTGGGCTGCAGGATCCATAGACTTCTCTCTCCCTTTGCCCACTCCTCCTAGCCTAGGGAAAATGTCTCAGTGCGGTTGGGGGCACTAGAGTGGCTGCTCTTTCTTTTGCTTCTCCAAAACATTTCGTCTAAGCCCTCACGCCTTCTTTATATCAGCTAGCTTTTGCTACAAAACAAACCCCTAAAACTTACATCTATTATTTCTCACAATTTGGTGGGTCAGCTCAGTTACGGCAGGAAGGTGTAGCATCTTTCTACTCTAAGTGTGGTCCTCAGACCAGGAGCATCAGAAGCACCCAGGAGCTTATTAGAAATGTAGTCTCAGGACCCAGTGCAGTGGCTCATGCCTGTAATCCCAGCAATTTGGGAGGACGAGGCAAGAGGATTGCTTGAGGCCAGGAGTCCAAGACCAGCCTGGGCAACATAGCAAGACCCTACAATTTTTTTTTTGAGATGGAGTCTCACTCTGTCACCCAGGCTGGAGTGCAGTGGCATGATCTTGGCTCACTGCAACCTCTGCCTCCCGGGTTCAAGTGATTCTTCTGCCTCAGCCTCCCGAGTAGCTGGGACTACAGGCATGTGCCACCACACCTGGCTAATTTTTGTATTTTTAGTATAGATGGGGTTTCACCATATTGGCCAGGCTGGTCTCCAACTCCTGACCTCGTGATCCGCCTGCCTCGGCCTCCCAAAGTGCTGGGATTACAGGCGTGAGCCACCGCGCCCAGCCTAAAAAAAATTTTTTTTTTAATTAGCCAGGCATGAGAAGGATTGCTTGAACCCAGGAAGTTGAAGCTGCAGTGAGCTATGATCACGCCACTGCACTCCAGTCTTCCACCAGCCTGGGTGACAGAGGGAGAGAAGACCCTGTCTATTTAAAAAAAGAAGAAGAAGAAGAAAGAAGAAAGAAGAAGGAGAAGAAGAAAGAAAAGAAATGTAGTCTCTCTGGCCCCATCCTAGGTGTAATGAATCATTTTCTGCTTTTTTTTTTTTTTTTGAGATGAGGTCTCACTCTGTCACCCAGGTTGGAGTGCAGTGGCATGACCTCGGCTCACTACAATCTCCACCTCCTGGGCTCAAGTGATCCTCCCGCCTCAGCCTTCCAAGTAGTTGGGACTACAGGTGCACGCCACCATGCTTGGTTAACTTTTTTTGTATTTTTGGTAGAGACGGGGTTTCACCATGTTGCCCAGGCTGGTCTCGAACTCCTAGGCTCAGGATACCCACCCGCGTCGGCCTCCCAAAGCGTTGGGATTACAGGTGTGAGCCACTGGGCCAGGCCCACTTTCTGCATTTTGACAGGAGTCTTCAAGCATTAAAGTTTGAGAAGCACTGGTCGAGGATCTCCTTTCTCACCTGTCTGGCGGTCAGCAGGCTTGTTTGTCTGGGGGGTGGGGGGCCTCAGCTGGGAGGGCTTATTTTCTGAGCCATGTTGCTAACCCAGGCTTCTTCATGAGCCGATCTCAGGGTTCCAAAGAGCAGGATGAGGGCAATTCCCACAGCAGGAGTATTTTTCAAACCTTTGCTGTGTCATGTTTGCTACTGTCCCACAGGCCAATGCAGGCCACATGGTCATCCCAGAGTCAGTATGGGAAGGCATTGCCCAAAGGCAAAACAGAGGAAGGGAATACTTTGTGGTTATTTAAAAAACCTATCATACTTTCCACTATCAGAGTTGAGGCTTTTGGAGCGGGGGGCGGGGGGGGGGGGGGGAAGCGGGAAACACCAGCAACTATTTGCATTCTGCCCAGCCACATCTCTCCCCTCACACCAGCACAGAGCCACCTACTTGCTTAAAAGATGAGAGGAGGCCAGGCACAGTAGCTCAGGCCTGTAATCCCAGCACAAGGCCGAAGTGGGGGGATCACTTGAGCCCACGAGTTCAAGACCAGCCTGGGCAACATACAGACCCCGGTCTCTACAAAAAACGAACAAACAAACAAAATTAGCTGGGTGTGGTCCACATGCCTGTGGTCTCAGCAGCTTGGGAGGCTGAGGTAGGAAGATCGCTTGGGCTTGAGAGGTTGAGGCTGCAGTGAGTGGTGATAGTGCCACCGCACTCCAGCCTGGGTGACAGAGCCAGACCCTGTCTCAAAATAAAGCTTTTTAAAAAAGCCAGAGAGGAGGGAAAAGTGAAAACAGAAGGGAAAGTTGTAGATTAATATTGTAAAATCATATCCTTGCTACAAACGAGATGCGTACAGAGGTCAATGCATATATGAGTTTGGTAGTGGAAAAGTGAGAGATCATCTAACATGGTTTCTTTATGAAGTAGGCAGTAAGGTCATGTGCTGAGAAGAGGTGGGTGGGGGAAGAGGGGTATCAGAAGTCTGAGGAGACTAGAGAAGGTTTGAAATCATCATAATGGAACTGGAGACTGGGAAGTGACATGAAGAACCTAAGATTTCAGCAACCATTTCAGGTTGATGATTATGAAGTTATCTTGATGCCGATCTGTTCTGTGGGCTCCCAAAGTGCTGAGATTACAGGCGTGAGCCACTGTGCCTGGCTCACACCTGTGGAGAAATGTTTTGCAGTGGTGTTTGCAGGCACAGAGAAAGCCAAAAGCAGGGTTTGGGGGATTTTGCTAGATGAGTAATGAAAAGGCAGAGGGCACGTGAGTTTAGCTTATTGGAGGGAGTGTTATTAAAATAATGGTATGGCATCTTTCAGCTGAATATGAAAAATTGAGAAGAAAGTGGGGGTGGTGGTCAAAAAGTGGAGGTTGGAGAATAGGGAAGATTTGAACAACTGGCTGGAAGAAGAGGGGACTTGTGGAAAGAAAACGAAATGCTTGAGTCAGTGGTTTCACAGGTGGAGTAGCTTCCGTGATGGAAAAGACCAGTGGAGAGCATTGCGTATGTTCTCACTCTTCCAATTTGAACACCTTCCCTGGTGGAGATAAGTAGATACGCTTTCTATGTTTTATTAACTTTACAACACCTTCCCCAAGCTGGTGAAAGGAAGCTCTCACTTCCTTATTCATTAGCCTGATGAAACAGAGCAAAATGTATCTTTTTTGGTTCTGTTTTGAATTTTAGTAACTCTAGTCTTCATCTGCCTGTTGGACTTCCTGTCTCTTTTTCATCTATCTTTGGGTACACATTTCTTCTTACGGGTCCTTTTAAACACCGAGCTCCTGAGAAAGGTCACCATTCTACCACTTTGATTCTGTAAATGTCTTTTGCTCATAGGTGTCAGAATAGGCTGGGTTATACTGTGGTAACAACCCCCAAATCTCGCAATCCCAGGAGGTACATGGGTACTAAGAATTATTCACATTTTACAAATGACCAAACCGGGCCCCAGAGTATCGGTAAAATGTGCAGAGCCCATCAGCTGGTGAAACCCTAAGGAACACAACACTTAGAATTTCACAAAGGCTAGACTTTATGAAATGTGCTGCGTGGATGCAGTAGTATCTCCAACCCCCCTGGACCGCTCTGCCACGTACAATCTTGTATCTTTCAGTCTGGAACTCAGTAACACCCACTCCAGGGCTGATGGGGGCGCTGGATGTATAGTGGCGAGTGGTTATCTGCCTAGGATAGCGATGGCTAGGCAGGGGACATAAAACAGAAGAGGCAGTGGCCTTCTCCGGGTGGGGTCTATGGCCCTTTACTGGGTACATTCTGTACACACAGGCCCCTCCTTTGCCTGAAGTCATTGATGAAGACTTCATTACGGAGGGTTTGGGGAAAGGTGGGGGTCTGGCTGGGTAAGCCGGCGTCCCAGCCCCGCTACAGCCCCGCCCAGATCTGGCAGAGCCGTGGGCGAACCCAGGCGGGCAGAAAGGCGGGGCGGGCGGCTGCCAAGCCCGCCAATAGGCGGCTCTCCGGCTGCTGAGCCGAGAGGGCAGGGGCGCCGTCAGTAGCACCACCGCCTTCCAAGTTTCCCCTTGTGGATGCGCGGCCCCGCGGCTCTGCTCCTCCCGGCGCAGAGGGGCCGGGAGAGGCCACAGGAGCGGACCTGGGACGGGATTTCTGAGGAACGGGAGAAGACTGGCGCCCGACCCGCTCTGGAGGGTCGGTGAACGATGAAGGGCCGGCGGCGGCGACGCCGAGAGTACTGCAAGTTCGCGCTGCTGTTGGTGCTGTACACGCTGGTGCTGTTGCTCGTCCCCTCCGTATTGGACGGCGGCCGCGACGGGGACAAGGGCGCCGAGCACTGCCCCGGCCTGCAGCGCAGCCTGGGAGTGTGGAGCCTGGAGGCGGCGGCGGCCGGCGAACGCGAGCAGGGCGCGGAGGCGCGGGCCGCCGAGGAAGGGGGCGCGAACCAGTCCCCTCGGTTCCCAAGCAACCTCAGCGGCGCTGTCGGGGAGGCAGTGTCTCGCGAGAAGCAGCACATCTACGTGCATGCTACCTGGCGCACTGGCTCGTCCTTCCTGGGCGAACTCTTTAACCAGCACCCGGACGTTTTCTACTTGTATGAGCCCATGTGGCATCTATGGCAGGCGCTGTATCCGGGCGACGCCGAGAGCTTGCAGGGCGCGCTGCGCGACATGCTGCGTTCGCTCTTCCGCTGCGACTTCTCCGTGCTGCGGCTGTACGCGCCGCCGGGGGACCCCGCTGCGCGCGCCCCGGACACGGCCAATCTTACCACGGCCGCCCTCTTCCGCTGGCGGACTAACAAGGTCATCTGCTCGCCGCCACTGTGTCCTGGCGCACCCCGTGCCCGGGCCGAGGTGGGCCTCGTCGAGGACACCGCCTGCGAGCGCAGCTGCCCACCCGTGGCGATACGCGCCCTGGAGGCCGAGTGCCGAAAGTACCCGGTGGTGGTCATCAAGGACGTGCGCCTGCTCGATCTGGGCGTGCTGGTGCCCCTGTTGCGTGACCCAGGCCTCAACCTGAAGGTGGTGCAGCTTTTCCGCGACCCGAGGGCGGTGCACAACTCGCGCCTCAAGTCTAGGCAGGGACTGCTGCGCGAGAGCATCCAGGTGCTGCGCACCCGCCAGAGGGGCGACCGCTTCCACCGTGTGCTGCTGGCGCACGGCGTGGGTGCTCGCCCCGGGGGCCAGTCTCGCGCGCTGCCCGCCGCGCCGCGCGCCGATTTCTTCCTGACCGGTGCGCTCGAGGTGATCTGCGAAGCCTGGCTGCGCGATCTGCTTTTCGCGCGCGGTGCGCCCGCCTGGCTGCGGCGCCGCTACCTGAGGCTGCGCTATGAGGACCTGGTGCGGCAGCCACGCGCCCAGCTGCGCCGCCTGCTGCGCTTCTCCGGGCTACGCGCGCTCGCAGCGCTCGATGCCTTCGCGCTCAACATGACTCGCGGCGCGGCCTACGGCGCCGACCGGCCCTTCCACCTGTCAGCGCGCGACGCCCGGGAGGCGGTGCACGCCTGGCGCGAGCGCCTGAGCCGAGAGCAGGTGCGCCAGGTGGAGGCCGCCTGCGCTCCAGCCATGCGTCTGCTCGCCTACCCTCGCAGCGGAGAGGAGGGCGACGCGGAGCAGCCCAGGGACGGGGAGACGCCGCTGGAGATGGATGCCGACGGCGCCACGTAGCCTCCCATCCCTGTCCCCGGCACGGATCCGGGTAAGGTGGCCCGGGGCAAGGCAGGGACCGGGACTGGTCTTCCGGGAGCCTGGAATGGCCTGGGGAGGGGGAAGTGTAGGGGGGAGGGTACCATGCTGGATCCCATTCTATCAGATCAGGTCCAAGAGGATGGGAAAGTCCTGCTTGTAGAATTTGGTAGATTCATCGGAATCTCCAGCTTAGCCTCGCGCCTCCTTAGAGGGAGATCCTGAGATGAGAGAGGATATTTAGGCGTGACTGAGGTGGAAGCCAGGTCTCTGCACTCCCATTCCCCTGTATGAAGTAGGAGGTTTCAGAGGGCTGAGGAGAGTAGAGAAGGTTTGAAACAGTCATAATGAGCCGTGAGACTGGGAATTGACATGTGGAGTATAGGATTTCGGAAACCATTTGAGGTTGATGATTATGGAGTTATCTTGATGCCAGTTTGTCCTGTGAGGAGACTTTGCAATGGTGTTTACAGGCACAGAGAAAGCCAAAAGCAGAGAGTTTGGTGGAAAGGCATTGATTCTAACCCTACCTATCCCTAATCTTCTGTTTCATGTTTCTTCTCTGTCTGTTTTATGCGCAGGCTCCAGGGCTTTTCTCCTGAATTTCCAAACATGCAGGCACAGTCCGGCGGCTCTTGCAACACTTCTTGCACATTGTGTGTCTCAGGCGCTTGTGTAGTGAATAGACTTGCTTTCCCCTGGCTCATGTGCGCCTCTCTGTCTCCCCTCCCCCTCCTTCCCTCTCTCATTTCCCCTCTCCCTGTCTTCCTCTTCCTCCCCCTTCCCCTCCTCCTCTCCCTTCCCCCTTCTCCCTGTAGCTGGCGTTTGCAGGATATTTGACCATATCCCATTCACATCAGGTCACAAAAGCTGCCTGGTCAGCTTCCTCTAGTGTCGACAAGACCTCAGGGTTGGGTGTCCCCCACTCCACCCCATCCGTTTGACAGATGGAGCCTTCAATTGGCAGTAGCAGTTTGTAACTGCAGGAGGAGCTTTGTGAAAAGACACTGCCCCCTCTTTTTTGTTTTTCCATTTTTGTTTTTTGTTTTTTTCTGTATATCTGAAGATGCTAAAGTGGGGCTTAAACAGTCTCAAAATGTGTTCTGTGTGGGTCAGTGTATGGCCTGAGGGAAGGGTTTGTTCTGCACAGTGCTGACCATAGGAGTCTACTTAGTGACATGGGAGTGTGTTTCCCCAAACTTTGTGTGAGTTGGAAGGGTGCCGCCTTCTGCACTGTGCAGTCAGTCCAGAGGAGGAGGAAAAGCAGTGCTGGGTGGGCGGAAGTGAGTTAAGTTTCCATTCATTATTTTATAGTGTAATTCAGCATTCCCCTGAGATGAAGCTCTGAGGACAAACGTTGAAGATATTAATGAAGAGGGATTTTGTTGTTGTTACAGAACCAGGGTTTCAGAGTGATTTCAGAAGCTGGCTAACTAATTTTTCTCCCAGTAATCAAATGGTTTTCTTAGTCAGTTTCTGAAATTGCTAGGAAGTCTGTGTTCTTTCCTGATTTCCAGAGTGGTGGAAGGTAAGGCACAGGGTGACTTGTCACATCTTAACAAAAACATCCTTTCATCTGCTGCTCCTGTATTTACAGGTGTAACAGTAATTGTCCCTAACCCTTCTTCACAGGCCTGAGGGAACTCCTCCCCTGGGCGGAATGCTGTGCATTTTATGGCTTTAAGACATGACAATCTCCCAGAAACTTTTGCTTTTTTTTTTTTTTTTCCATTTTTACTAACATCTATTTGAGTACTGGCTGGGGTGAAGCATTAAAGAGAATAGAGAGGAGGGTAGAGGACAGTCTTTGCCCTCTAGGAAGTTAGAGTCTGTGTGGGTGACAGTGACTGTGAGGGAAGACACTGGTGTTGCTGTTTGGAAGGCCGATGGGGCTTCCTTTGCAGGGCTGCAGGGACATCTGGGAGCAAGCTTTAGGCTCTTCCAGACTTTAGTGACTGAGTCCTTCCTCCCGCATTGGGCACTTAACCACCAATCAGTGGGTTGATTACAATGCTTGTATTCTTGGTTCCTAGGAAGATAACGTTACTGCCGACTCACTAATGGGTTTTCCAAAAATTTGTCACACTCTATTCTAGAGAAGGGAGGAGAAGAGAAGGGGAGGGATCCTTACTGAAGGGCTATGTGTCTTGCACTGAGTTAGGCATTGTACATATATCATTATTTATACCAGTTTTCCAGATGAGGAATCCGAGACTCAGAGAAGTAATTTGCCCAAAGTCATACCTGGGCTGGTGAGGGTGGAACAGTGTTTGGTGTTAGACTCCAGAGCTCATAATCCTCTCTTTTATACCTCACCTGGCCCCCGCCTTGGCATTCCCTGGCAGCACCCCGATACTCCAGCCAGGCTAGTATGAGGTGGAAAACACGCTCAGCTTTATTACTAATATGTCCCAACCACTGAACAAATAAAATATCCCTGAGCTGCCGACAGTGCCTACACAGGAAAGCCGACAACTTTACAGCCATCCTCCCCACAGGGCATCTCAGGGTGCCCTCAGCTCAACTGAGGAGAGAGGCCACATGTGAATTAACCTGAGTAACTTCTGGATGGTCCATACCCAATGGCCAGGATTTGGCAGTGAGGGAGTCAGTGAAGTTTTTTCTGGTCTGGGTGGGGGCCGTAGCACCCTGAACCAAGTCACCAAGGACCTAGGCCCTTTCTATCTTTTACATCTTGGCTTTCATTCACTGGCTTATCTTCCCACTGTAACAAGATGGTAGCCACAGCTCCAAGCAAAACATCTTCACACAACGACACAGGGTTATTAAAATACAGAAAGGAAGGAAGCTATCTAGCCAGTAAGGGGTGGAGGGGTTTTTCCTCCTGCCATGCTCTTTTTTTTTTTTTTTTTGAGTGGCAGCTCTTACTCTGTCACCCAGGCTGGAGTACAGTGGTGTAATCTTGGCTCGCTGCAATTTCCTCCTCCCAGGCTCAAGTGATCCTCCCACCTCAGCCTCCCGAGCATCTGGGCCCACAGGTGCGTACCACCACATCCAATCTTTCACCCAGGCTGGAGTGCAATGTCATGGCTCACTGCAGCCTCAACTTCCCAGGGTTAAGCAATCCTCCCACCTCAGCCTCCCAAGTAGCTGGGACTACAGGTGCACACCACCACTCTATCTCATTAAAAGAAAGTTTTTTTTTGGCAAAGATTGGGGATGGGCGGGGAGTGGGGGCTCTCACTGTGTTGCCCAGGTTAGTCTCGTACTCCTGAGCTCAAGCTATCTGCCTGCCTCGGCCTCTCAAAGTGCCGGGATTATGGATGTGAATCACTGCACCCAGCCTTAACAAATTATAAAACCTTTCCCAGAACCCCCTTTACCAGCTGACGTCCCTTTATGTCTCATTAGCTAAAACTGGGTTATACAACCTGCCCTAGCCCAATCATTGGTGAAAGGGAATGGGAGCATTGTGATTGGTTTAGACCAGCGGTTCTCAGCCCTGGCTGAACATTACATTTACATGAGGAGCTTTTTTATTTATTTTTTTAATGCCAATGCCTGAGCTCCACCCCCAGAGATTCTGATTTAAGTAGTCTGGAGTGGAGTCCCCAGACTCAGGCACTGGGATGTTTGAAAAGCTCCCCAGATGATCCTACTGTATAGCCAAAGCTGAGAACCTCTGGCTCGGACCAGTCATGGTTCATCCCCTGGGCCAGATGGGACCAGAAGGCTGCCACCGGAACAAGATCAGGATGGGGAATAAAGGGCTGTTGATGAGCACTGAACTGCTTGCCACAGTAATTTATGTGAAAGAACTTGGAGCTATGAAGTGCCAAGCAGATGTAGAGTGTTATTATGGAAAGGGGAAAATGTCCTCAATTATATATGGGTCCATTTATCACCCTCTCACATGCCTTCAAATGCTTTGTTGTCTGTAGCTCATTATCTAATAATCCATCATTGTACACTATCCACCACTGTTCTGGACAGACTGATGTGATAGAGCGAGACTCTGTCTCAGAAAAAAAAATTGTAGAAATAACATAAGCATGTGGTAAAAATAGAAATTTTTTTTTGAGGCGGAGTTTCGCTCTTGTTTCCCAGGCTGGAGTGCAATGGCACGATCTCGGCTCACCTTAACCTACACTTCCTGGGTTCAAGCAATTCTCCTGCCTCAGCCTCCTGAGTAGCTGGGATTACAGGCATGCGCCACCACGCCCAGCTAATTTTGTATTTTTAGTAGAGACAGGGTTTCTCCATGTTGGTCAGGCTGGTCTCGAACTCCTGACCTCAGGTGATCTGCCCGCCTCAGCCTCCCAAAGTGCTAGGATTACAGGCGTGAGTCACTGCGCCCGGTCAAAAATAGAATTTAACAGGATAGAAGTTTATAAAATACCTGCCAGTCTCACTTCCTAGAAGCAGCCACAATATTTATTGTAGTATATGTCTAGAAATGTTTTATGCAAATTCCGGCAGAAAAATATAGCCTTTTTATACACAAATGGGATTGAACTCTATTTATTGTTCTGCACTTTTTTCACTTATTGCTTTGAAAATCTTCCCGTTTCATCTTCTTTTTAATAGCTATATTGTATTTCATGGTAGGAATGTATTATAACATATTTAACTAGCTCCTAGTTCCATACTGTAGGGCATTTAGTTGTTATAGTTTTGTACTCTATTTCATTGCATTTCTAGTAGGGTCCTTGTATTTGCATACATGTGAGTATGTCTGTCAGAAAAATTCCTATAGCAGAGTGACCTTATATAGCAAAAGGTATACGCTTTGTACATTTTGAGAGGTAATGTTCTTCAAAGTCGGCCAACATTCACTACCACCAGCAATTTCTTGGAGCGTCTGTTTCCCAGACTTTCAACAACATAGATTTGATTTCATTTTTTCATCTTGGCCAGTTTGATGAATGGAAAATTCTTGCTGCTGGCATCCTGGCTCTCTCTGACCCTACAGTTCATCTCTGATGATGAATGATGAACTCATTCATACTTTGGGTTGTAGTCCCTGGAATGCCAAAATGAAATCAACTTCTTAGCCCTTCTACAGTCCACATGTATTTGGAGAGTGTTATTTTTGTGATTATTTTGAAGAAATGGATACATTTTGGTATAAAAATTATCCCTTTAGAAAACCACACTTCGACAGGACATCAGGTTTTAGCAAGGTTCTTGTTCAGGCGGCCTTCTTCTGGTACTGTTGCAGGGGATTGTACTTATTGACTCGAGCATAAACAATTTGGGGACCCTATCACTGGGGAAATTAGGCTGATTTTAAATAAGGTTTAACCATTCATACATTTTCTCTATGTTCCTGAGAGCCCTCTTTGTGGTCTCAGCAGGGGAAGGGCAGAAGTGCCCATTTGCAGTTTTTGAGGCAGGATTCAGACGGTTTTCTAAGAGGTTTTTTTTTTTTTTGTCTTGGCAGAGATTTTCTTCCCATGAATACGAATGTAATATAAATAGTTGGGAGTGATGCTTTTGAAAAACATTTACAAACAGCTGGTTTAACATTCTTCAGTATGCTTTGTCTCAGCCTGCCCTCAGCATGAGCAGGCCAGAAAAGAATGAAACAAAAAAGACTAAACTGGCCTCACTTTTTTGTGTCTGACGTTCCAGTTGAACAAGGTGACTAATAAATGAACCCCTCTCTTTGTGAGGTCTCCTGGCTACTCAGCCTCTTGCTTCATAGTGGAAATAAATGGAACTTGCTCTATTGAAAGGGACATTTCTGCTGAGGTGCAGTATAAAATAAGAATAGTAGGGATTAAGAAACAGCTCTGGCTCAAATTCAAGTCCACAGGCAAGTGGGAACTGTTTGGGAATTGAATAGGAAGCAGTTTTAATTGGAGAAAATAGAAAATTGCGGAGCTCAGTGATGTGTCTATAATTGGAGTCCTTCAGCTTTGCTCCCCGGCCCGCTTGGCACCCTGGCACCAAGCCAGTGGCCAGGTCTGACATTTTCTGCAGCTGGCCCTGTTCATAATTAAGACCACCCTGCTGGATGCTGAGAATAAATTAGAGCATCAGCTGATGATAAATATTTTTAAAAATTTGTTTTGAATACATATTTGTACATGTTTATGGAGTACATGTGATTTTTTCGTTACATGCACAGTGTGTAATGATCAAGTCAGGGTATTGGGGTGCCCATCACCTCGAGTGTTTATAATTTTGATGTGTTGGGAAGATTTCAAGTCCCCTCTCCTGGCTATTTTGAAATATACCATACATTGTTGTTAACTGTAGTCACCCTACTCTGCTATTGAACTTAGAACTTACTTCTTCTATCTAACTGTGTGTTCATACCCATTTAACCAATCTGTCTCCATGACAACCCCCACACCCTTTGCAGCTTCTAGTGACCACCATTCTATTCTCTACCTCCATGGGATCAACTTTTTTAGCTCACATCTGAGTGAGAACATGCAATATTTGTCTTTCTGTGCCTGGCTTATTTCACTTAACGTAATGACTTCCAGTTCTTCTGATGGTGAATATTTTTAAATTCGGAGATTAAGAGGCTGTGAAAGAGGGCCACCACATTTGATTTCAATGATGACTATATTCTGCGCCAGCAGATTCCCCTCCCATGAAATGGATGGGAGCAGGAAGAACTTTGCTGTAGAGTTACATTCTGAAAATAGCCACTGAGGTAGACACGTTTTGCTTACGGAATCGAAGCCCTTTCTAGAATGTTAAAAGGTGCCTTGGCCGGGTGCGGTGGCTCACACCTGTAATCCCAGCACTTTGGGAAGCCAAGGCAGGCAGATCACCTGATGTCGGGAGTTCAAGACCAGCCTGACCAACATGGAGAAACCCGGCCTCTACTAAAAATATAAAATTAGCCAGGCATGGTGGCACATGCCTATAATCCCAGCTACTCGGGAGGCTGAGGCAGGAGAATCACTTAAACCTGGGAGGCGGAGATTGTGGTGAGCCGAGATCGCACCATTGCACTCCAGTCTGGGCAACAAGAGTGAAACTGTCTCAAAAAAAAAAAAAGGGTGCCCTGAAGATAGATGCAGGGTACTCTCTGGGCCAGTAGGCCAGTAAGAAGCCTGAAGTCTGGCCTGAAATCCAAATGCCTAGAGGGAGTGCTTGTTTGATTTTAATATCACTGGGTCATGGTATCCAGCAGGTTGGAGACCAGGAAGCCAACCTAACTGAAGGGCTGAAGTGTGTAATTCTGCCCTGAAATAGAACATCACAGAAAGCTTTGTAAGGCATGGGAAGTGCAGCCATGATCAAGACTGTGAGTTCTTCAGTAAAGATGATGAAGTGAGGAAAGTTATGAGCAGCTTTAGGAGGGAACTCAGAGGCTAATTGAAGAAGTCGTTACATCCAGACAGATAAGGTAGACATTAGGAAAAATTGTACCAGAGCTTTGAGGTCACTTTTCCCATGATTGAGACCATATTTTCTCAAAAAGGACTCTTTACTGCCTCAGAGAAATTATAGGAACAGTAAGCCAAAAATGCTAAAATCAACATAATATTTTAAAAATAGGACCAACTGGCGACCAGCCAAGAACTGGCATATGTTAAATACACAGATTTTAGAAGTAAGAGAAGTAGATCTGTCTCTTGCTATAATAAAGAATATCACTAACATGGACATAATAAAGGAAAAAAACACATTTTTCAGGGTCTGCAAATAACAACAAAAAAGTTCCTCTTTGTTGTCTTTCTGCACCCTCCCACTTTCTCTTTTTTTTCTTTTCCTTTCTTTCTTTTTTTTTTTTTTTTGAGACAGTCTTATTCTGTTGCCCAGGCTGGAGTGCAGTGGCGTGATCTGGGCTCACTGCAACCTCCGCCTCCCGGGTTTAAGCAATTCTTGTCCCTCAGCCTCCAGAGTAGCTGGGACTACAGGCATGCGCCACCACGCCCGGCTAATATTTATATTTTTAATAGAGATGTGGTTTCACCACATTGGCCAGGCTGGTCTCGAATTACTGACCTCAGGTGATCCACCCACCTTGGCTTCCCAAAGTGCTGGGATTACAGGGGTGACCCACCACACCTGGCCCACCCTCCCATTTTCTAGCTGCTAGGAATTACAGAGGGCAATGTTGCAAAAAGGAGATGATTGGCCAAAAACGTACACATCCCTCACAAAGAATAACAAAATTCCTAACATTATTGAATGCCTTTTAAAATAATTTTACTTCATATTTATTTATGTATGTATTTATCTATTTTTGAGACGGAGTCTTGCTCTGTTGCCCAGGCTGGAGTGCAGTGGCGCGATATCGGCTCAATGCAACCTGTGCCTCCTGAGTTCAAGCGATTCTCGTGCTTCGGCCTCCAGAGTATCTGGGACTACAGGCACCTGCCACCACGCCTGGCTAATTTTTTTGTATTTTCGGTAGAGACAGGGTTTCCCCATGTTGGCCAGGCTGGTCTCAACCTCCTGACAAGTGATCCGCCTGCCTTGGCCTCCCAAAGTGCTGGGATTAGAGGGGTGAGTCACCACAGCCAGCCATTTTTATTTTTCAACAGTCAAAGGGGAAGAGAAATCATCTGAGCTCAGGAAAAATCCATGTCTTGATCCTTGGTGCGGCCATCTCCAGCAATCCTGTAGACTGGCCTCCACGATCCAATGTCCTATGCCAACACGAACCTGCTCTAGGCCACGGAGCCACTTTACTCCCACAAGACCATGGACAAGAAAGGCTAGGAAAGGGTGGAACAAACATACTGCCTCACTCTGCAGGGAGAGATACCTGCAGTGATTGGCTAGAGTTTGGCTGGTCCATAGATTCTGTATACTGACTAGCCATTCTAACCTGGGAATCTTAAAGCTGATCAAGGGCAGAGAATGAGCCTTCCTGGGCAGTCCCAGTGTGGGGGTAGGGAAACTTCAGTTGCTCATTTGACTGATAACCCCTATGGGGACCAATGGCAACCTGAATTGCAGATCTAAGCTCCAGGTCACTTCCCAGCTCTGTGCTCTCCCAAATCCCTTCCACTCTCACTTAGTGGATCGCAAACATCTGCAGGTGGCTTGTCCAAATATATATTATAAAATACTGAGTCAGTTCCTTTATTGGAGTTGGGAGCAACTTTACTCACAAAAGCAATTAGGTATGCCAACTAAATTTATATCTTGGAGCAGCTCAATGAAAGGAAAAAACAAAAGTCAACTAGGCAAACTCAGCTGTTTCCAAGTTTTTTTTTGTTTGTTTGTTTTTGAGATGGAGTTTCACTCTTGTTGCCCAGGCTGGAGTGCAATAGCACGATCTCGGTTCACCACAACCTCCGCCTCCCAGGTTCAAGCGATTCTCCTGCCTCAGCCTCCCGAGTAGCTGGGATTATAGGCATGCACCACCACACCCAGCTAATTTTTTGTTTTTAATAGAGATGGGGTTTCTCCATGTTGGTCAGGCTGGTCTCAAACTTCCGACCTCAGCTGATCCACCCGCCTCGGCCTCCCAAAGTGCTGGGATTACAGGCGTGAGCCACCGCGCCTGGCTCCAGGTTTTTATTAATACTGGTTTGGTGTGCATCCATTTGTTCTCAAGTGAGCTCAAAAGTTTGGGAAATTTTTAGCTGGGGTGGGTATCATAAAACTGGAGAGATGTTATTATCTTATTCTATTCTAGAATAAGAGGAAAAATAATGCCCATTTAATTTTTGTACTGGCTGACTCTGGGCTTGAATGACTCACATGGATTGAGATTTTACATTGAATTCCTCCCACGGTGGGAGGTGATGGCGGGAGTGTGTGTCTCTTCAGCTCTCCACTGGGGCCATCCAAGTCCAGGCAATTTTCTCCCCTCACTCCCCAGTCCAGAGTTTTGTCTTTTTGTTTTTGTTTTGTTTTGACTCAGCCTCTATTTCTTTTTAAACCTGAGTGGAGAGTTGTTTCAAGTTGAATATGACTGAAACTGTTATTGACTAGTGCAAGTATAAATAACTAGCACCCCGTGCCACTGCCACATAATTTTTCAGATTAAATGTCTGGAAATTATGAATAACATTTAATGCTGTTTAAAGTACGTTTCCAGGCTATCTGGGGGTGCAGTTATATTAGCAAACTAAATGTTTCCTATTACATTTTGCTTTGGAGTCACAATGAGGGAATGTACTTCGAGATTTCTGCTATTTCAAATATTATTTTAACATTATCCCTAAGCAGCTCCCTTAAAAAACAACTTAATGGTGCTATTGTTGTAAACATTGTCACTCATTTCCGTTTTCCTTGGCACTGTAGTTGCTAATTTGAAGTGAAAACAGGAAGGTTAAGAAAGCTTAACCTGGGTTAACAGATAAGCTTAGATATTAACATCATCCACAAAGTGTGGTTTCAGTTTAGGATGCTGGGAGAAGACCCCATAAGGACACAGCCGTTGCAAAGGACGCTCAAGCCCTTCCTCAGCCTATTTGTTCTGGAGGTGGTCCAGGAGGAAGGCTGTTACAATAGGCTGGAAAGTCATCCAGCTGGTGATAACAGGACCTGCTGAATACTCGGAAATCTCAGCTCTCTCAAGTGCTAAGCGCCAGCACCAACTTTTAGCATCTGTGAAGTAGTTTTGGTGGTCAATCCAGGGTGCCTCACCTGGTTCAAGTGTGTGGGCAGGGACAGGATAACTGAGTCCAGTCACAGGCACGTATGTTTTGGAGGCAAGACCAAGAAAAACTTGAAGAAGAGCAGGCCCAAATTGACAAACACAATTCAAGGAGTAGAAATGAGGTCCCCGTGCAAGTTCCCAGATTCATTTGGGAGGCCCTAGGCTCATTACCTGACTTGAAATGGGGGGCACAGGAAGGCCACTGAGAGAGGCAGAGCCGGTTGCAAGTTCATTGGCTTGAATCTTCTGTTCTCTAACTTTAAAGCCAGCAGGAAGTTGATTCATCCCCCTCCCCCATCCCGGCTTCAAAGATTGAAGAAAGTATGATTAAAATGCTAAAAGCGCGTCTTCCTGAGTTATTCTGCTGTAGCCCCAGGAGCCTCAGCCGAGCCAACTGCTTGCAATCCAGGCTCCATAGACCCAGAATGAACCCAGAATGAAGTTTCCCTTTGATGGCAATGAGGCTATTAGTAGGTCAACCAGCTGCATTTAGGGCCTGGCTGGTCATTTAAACACTCAAGGGAACTGTAGCAAAGGAGATAAAATTACACCCAGCTCATTGAAGTATGACTTTCAATCTTTAAATAAATAACCATGCTTTTTTTTAAAGTGAAAGCCAATTCTTGAATTATATGAATATTGAGGAATGACCTCACATTTCAATGTCACTTTTTTTTTTTTACAAAAAACCTTTTATGCGTACTTTTCAAAACAACGGTATATAAAAACCTTTATAATTCTTGAGATTAATTGCATGAAGACAGTTTTTTATTATGAATTTTCTATTATTACAGGATAGGTCTTTAAATAGTTCTGACTTAGGAATAAACAGAAGGGTCTATGATTGTTTCAGGTGATACAGAGAGTAGCAAACATTTTCATTCTCCCCAGATTCTGGGCAAGTGGAAACAGTTGTAACCAAGAAGTTTAGCAGCTTAAAATTTTAATTTTTCCTTGTCAGACATCTAGCAGCTGAAAAAAAGGACAAAACTAGCTACTTGGTAACTGCAGCTGGCTGGTAAACTGAGGGTTTGAGTTCTAAATATGCACCCAAAGATGAATATTTCATTGCTCCATATGAACAGGGCCCCATAATATTAAGAAGAGTTGGGATCTGGATTAAGAGTGAATTGAATTCTAAATCCTTGTGCTCACACCTGTAATTCCCAGCACTTTGGGAGGCCAGGGTGGGCAGATCACCTGAGGTCAAGAGTTTGAGACCAGCCTGGCCAACATAGTGAAACCCCGTCTCTGCTAAAAATACAAAAATTAGCCAGGTGTGGTGGCAGGCACCTGTAATCCCAGCTACTCAGGAGGCTGAGGCCAGAGAATTGCTTGAACCCAGGAGGTAGAGGCTGCAGTGAGCCAAGATCGCACCCCTGCACTCCAGCCTGGGTGACGGAGAGAGACTGTCTCAAAAAAAAAAAAAAAAAGAGTGAATTAAATTCTTAATCCTCTATTTAAGATTCTGGGGACTTAAGAGTTTGAGGAAACATCACACTAAGAATTCATAGACACGTTTATGTTTTAAACACAACCAAAAATATTGAGAAATGGTAGGAAATTAGCTGATAGTTTACTTAGGGTGTACTTGGGAGCTACAGGTCTCATGAAGGTGTAAGTCAGAACCGGAAGATATATAAGCATCCTTGACATAGTTCAGGGACATTCAGGAACTAGAGGCCAACACGGGGGAATAGGAACCCATTGCAGAAAGAAAGGGCCTTGTGAGGTTGCCCCGCCTGAATTAGCGGTACTTCATTTAAGTTCTTCAAATACCCCAGCAGCAGCCAGCAATAGTTCTTTCAGAGCACACATGTCTCCTTCCCTCACCTTGTACTGCCAGCGATTCAATAAAAAATATGAACCTGCATGAAAAGCAGCCTTTTGGGTAGATACAAATATTTTTTAATAAAAGGATATAAAAGAGTGCTTATGGGTACAGATGTTGGGCTGGTAGTACTCTCCATAAAAGTTTGTTGAGAAATGGGATCTGACCTGGCAACATTTAGCACTTGGTTAGTCATTGACAAAACCATCCTGAGTTAATGCCAAGTTTGTTTCCGGTCTTTAAAGCAACCCAAGTGAAGAGCTCAACACGTTGCACAAAGAAACAATGACAGATTTTTTTTTTTTTTTACTTTTTATTTTGAAATAATTATATAGGCCGAGTGTGGTGGCTGATGTCTTTAATCCCAGCACTTAGGGAAGTCAAGGCGGGAGGATTACTTGAGCCCAGGAATTCAAGACCAGCCTAGGCAACATAAGGGCATCCCGTCTCTACAAAAAATAAAAAATTAGCTGGGTGTGCCCGTAGTCTTAGCTACTCAAGAGGCTGAGGTGGGAGGATTACTTGAGCCCAGGAATTTGAGGTTGCAGTGAGCTATGATCACGCCACTGCAGAAATAATATACTCACAGGAAGTTGCAAAAACAGTACAAGAGGTCCAGTGTACCCTTCAAATAGCTTCCCCCAAAGGAACACCTTATATGTAGATCAATATCAACACCAGGAAATTGACACTGGTGAGATCTAACAACAGACCTTATTCCATTTTCAGCAGTTTTTACGTGTACTCATTTTGTGTGTGTGTATAGATCTGTGTAATTTTATTACATATAGATTTGTGTAAACACCACTACAATCAAGACACAAAGCTAGTCCATCAACACAAAAAAACTCTCTTGTGCTACCCTCATTATCATTACATACCCTACCCTATCCCACCCCTTTCACTGGCAAACACTAATCTGTTCTCCATCTCTATAATTGTGTTATTTCAATAATGTTATATAATGGAATTACATAATATGTAACCTTTTGAGATTGGCATTTTTCACTCAGTTGTAATCCTCTGGAGATTCATCTAGGTTGTCTTGTTTAATAATAGTTTGTTCTTTTTCATTGCTGAGTAGTATTTCATGGTATGGTTGTACCAGTTTGTTTAACCATTCACTCACTGAAGGACATTTGGATTGTTTTCAGTTTTTGGCTATTACAAATAAAGCTACTATGAATATTTGTGTATGGGTTTTTGTGTGGACATAAGTTTTCATTTCTTTAGGATGAATGTCCAGAAATGCAATTGCTGGATCGTGTGGAAGTGTCTGTTTAGTTTTATAAGAAACTACCAAACTGTTGCCGACAGCAGCTGTACCCTTCTACATTCCCACCAACAATGTCTGAAAGATCAAATTTTTCTACATCTTCACAGTATTTGGTATTGTCACTATATTTCATTTTATTTTTATTTTATTTTTTTCAGATGGAGTCTTACTCTGTCACGCAGGTTGGAGTGCAGTGGTGCGATCTCGGCTCGCTGCAACCGCTGCCTTCTGGGTTCAAGCGATTCTCCTGCCTCAGCCTCCCCAGTAGCTGGGATTACAGGGGTGTGCCACCACACCCAGCTAGTTTTTGTATTTTTAGTAGAAACAGGGTTTCACCATGTTGGCCAGGCTGGTCTGGAACTCCTAACCTCAAGTGATCTGCCCGCCTCAGCCTCCCAAAGTGCTGAGATTGTAGGCGTGAGCCACCGCGCCTGGCCGAGATTTCTTTTTTTAAAAAAAATCTCTTTTTTATTTTATTTTACTTTAAGTTCTGGGATATATGTGCTGAACATGCAGGTTTGTTACATAGGTATACATGTGCCATGGTGGTTTGCTGCACCTATCAACCCATCATCTAGGTTTTAAGCCCCGCATGCATTAGATATTTGTCCTAATGCTCTCCCTCCCATTGCCCCACACCCCCTGACAGGCCCCAGTGTGTGATGTTCCCCTCCCTGTGTCCATCTGTTCTCATTGTTCAGCTCCCACTTATGAGTGAGAACATTTGCTGTTTGGTTTTCTGTTCCTGTGTTAGTTTGCTGAGGATGATGGTTTCCAGCTTCATCCATGTCCCAGCAAAGGACGTGAATGAGATTTCTTTTTCAAGAGCCTTTTAACTATTAATTCAATTTTTTAGTAGTTACAGGACTTTTCAAATTATCTATTTCATATTGGGTGAGTTATAGTAGTTTGTGCTTTTTGAGGAATTGGTCCATTTCGTCTAAATTGTCAAATTAATGGATGTAGAGTTGTTTTTAGTAATTGTTTTTTCTTTTGCCTTTTAATGTCTGTGGTGTCTGTAATGAGAACCCCTGTTTCATTGCTGATACTGGTAATGTTTGTCTTCTCTTTTTCTGTTGTCAGTCTTGATAGAAGTTTTTTGTTTGTTTTCTGGTTTTTTTGTTTGTTTTCTTGTTTTGTTTTGTTTTGAGACAGGGTCTCACTCCCATTGCCCAGGCTGGAGTACAGTGATGCAATCTCAGCTCACCTGCCTTCTGGGTTCGAGCAATTCTCCTGCCTCAGCCTCCCGAGTAGCTGGGACTACAAGTGCTCGTCACCACACCCGGCTAATTTTTGTATTTTTTGTGGAGACAGGGTTTTGCCATGTTGGCCAGGCTGGTCTCGAACTCGTGGCCTCAAGTGATCCACCCGCCTTGGCCTTCCAAAGTGCTGGGATTACAGGCATGAGCCACTGTACCTGGCTGATAGAGGTTTTTTGATCTTTTCAAAGTACCAGCTTTTTGTTTCATTGTATTTTGATTGTTTTTGTTTTCAGTTTTACTGATTTCTCCTTTTATCTTAATTATTTCCTTACTTCTGCTTGTTTTGGGTTTTTTTAATCATCTAGTTTCTTGAGGTAAGTACATAGATTATTGATTTGAGATCTTTTTTCTCATGTATGTATCTAGTGTTACACATTTTCCTCTTAGCTTCACAAATTTTGATGTTGCATTTTCATTCAATATAGTTTTATTTTCAATGAATTATATTTAAGTATGTTCTTTAATTTTAAAATTTCTGGATAATTTCCTGCTATCTTTCTGTTATTGACTTCTAGTTTGATTACACTATGGTTATTTAATTTATTATTATTATTTCAATTTTTAAACATTTGTTCAGATTTGTTTTGTGGACCAGGATAGGTTCATGTTGTGAATGTTCCATGTATACCTAAAAATAATGTGTATTCTGTTAATAGGTGGAATGTTCTATAAATGTCAATTCAATTCTGTTGGTTGATGGTACTGTTCAGTCCTTCTGTATCCTTACTGACTCTCTGTCTAGTGAGTCCATCATTTGTTGAAAGAATGGTGTTGAAGTTTTCAACTATAGACTCGTCCATTTCTTCTTTCTGTTCTTTCAGTTTTTGCTTCAGGAAATTTGAAGCTCTGCTATTTGCTCTGTACATATTTAGGATTGCTATATCTTGTTTTTGGATTGACTCTTTAAACCTTATGTAACATTCTTCTTTGTCCCTGGTAATTTTCTTTGCTCTGAAGTCTATTTTATCTAATATTAATATAGCTACTCTTCCTTTCTTTTGATTAATGTTTGTATGGTGTATCCTTTTCAGCCTTTTACTTTCAACCCATCTCATTATATTAGAAATTAATGGTAATGTTTTTAAATCCATTTTGCCAATCTCTTTTAGTTTATATATTTAAACCATTTATACTTAATCTAATTATTGATATTTTAGGACTTCAATTTGATTTCTGTTTGTTCCCTCTGTTTTTATTCCTTTGTTTTCCTTTTCCTGTCTTCCTTTGAGTTACTTGAACATTTTTTAGAATTTCATTTTATCTGCAGTGTTTTTGAGTGTATCTCTTTGTATGTTTATTTTAGTGGTTTCCTTGAATTATACATATGTAACTTATCACAGCCTACTGGTGTCAACATCTTACTACCTCCAGTGAAATGTAGAAAACTAATCTCCATTTAGGTTCCTTTATCCTGCCCCTTAAATAGTCTCTTAAAAATTTTCTCTACATATATTGAAAACCACATCATACAATGTTACTTTGCCTCAACCATCAAAAATAATTTTAAAAACTCGAGAATAGTTTATTAAATTTACTCATATTTTACCTTTCCGTTGTTCTTTCTTCATTTGTGATATTTCAAGCCTCCTTTTATCATTTCCTTTCTCTGGGGAAGAACTTTAGCAGTTCTTTTATAAAAGTTCTGTTGGCAAAAATTATCTTAGTTTTCATTCATGTGAAAATGTCTTTATTTCACCTTCATTCCTGAAGGATATTATCATGGGATATAGAAATCTGGATCGAGGTTGGGCACTGTGGCTCACGCCTGTGATCCCAGCACTTTGGGAGGCCAAGGCAGGTGGATCACTTGAGGTCAGGAGTTCAAGACCAGCCTGGCCAACGTGGCAAAACCCCATCTCTACTAAAAATACAAAAATTAGCTGGGTGTGGTGACGGGCGCCTGTAATCCAGCTACTTGGAAGACCAAGGAATGAGAATCATTTGAACCCAGGAGGCGGAGGTTGCAGTGAGCCAAGATCACGCCACTGCACTCCAGCCTGGGTGACAGTGAGACTCTGTCCAAAAAAAAGAGAAAAATCTGGATTGGCAGATATTTTCTTTCAGCACTTGAAAACTGTCGTGTCACCTCCTTCTGACCCCCATGCTTTCAGATACAAAATCCGTTGGCATTCATATTGTTGTTCCCATAATTAATGTGTCATTTCTCTCTAGTTGCCTTCAGGATTTTTTTGTCTTTACTTTTCTGAAGTTTTACTATGCCATGGCTTGGTGTAGATTTCTTTGAGCTTTTCTTCTTTGGGGTTTGCTCAAGTTCTTGAATCTGTAAATTTATGTCTTCTGCCAAATTTGGGAAACTTTCAGCCATATTTCAAGTACTTTTTCAGTCTCTTTTTCTGGAACTTTGATGACATGCATGATAGATCATTTATTATGGTTCCACAGGCCCCTGAGGCTCTGTTTATCTTTTTTTAACTCTATTTTCTGTTGTTCAGATTTGATAATTTCTATTGTTCTATTTTTAGATTCACTAAGTCCTTACTCTATCATCTCTATTCTGCTATTGAGCCCGTCCAGTGAGTTTTTCAAATTTTTGTTGTATTTTACAGTTCTAAAATTTCTATTTGGTTGCTTTTTAAAAAATTATTCGCTGAGAATTTCAATTTTTTTATTTGCTTCAAGTGTGTTTGTAATGGCTAATTGAGGATGTTTATGATTGCCACTTAAAATCTGTTTCAGATAATTTCAACATCTGTGTCATCTCAGTGTTGGTATGTATCAGTTGTCTTTTCTCATTCAAGCTGAAATTTCCCTGGTTCTTGGTTTGACAAGTGCTCTTTTTATTGTCCTGGACACTGGAAGAATTATCTTATGAATCTCCAAATCTTATTTAAATCTTCTATTTTAGCAGGCCTCCACTGACACCACACTGGTGGAGAAAGGGGCACATCACCTGGTTACTGCCAGGTCAAGGTGGCAGTCCAGAGATCCTGGCTTCCCACTAGGGCTTTGCTTACAGGAGAGGGGATTTTTTTTTTTAATTGTGGTGCTTGGTTTCTGTCTTTTTAGAGTGAACCTTTCCTGTCCTTTGGCTAGAGGTAACAGGCTTTTTTCAGGGCTTTTTTTGTGTGTGTCTGTCACAGTTGGCATTTCTGGCTTGCTGGCTTCTTTAGCACACAACATTCAGGATATAGAGGCAGCAAAAAGAAAACTCAGGGTCACAGTATTCCTCAGTTGCCAAGGTTCCTAGTCAGTTGGCCTTCTTCTCTCCACCCTTCAGACTCTTATCTTTGTTTTATACATAATATTTGGAGTTTTCAGTTATACTTTGTGGGAGGAATAAGGAGAAGTGCATCTATTCCATCTTGTCAACTAGAAGTCAGCCCATCTGGCTGGGCGCGGTGGCTCACATCTGTAATCCTAGCACTTTGGGAGGCTGAGGCGGGCGGATCACCTGGGGTCAGGAGTTCAAGACCAGCCTGGCCAACATGGTGAAACCCTGTCTCTACTAAAAATACACAAATTAGCTGGGCGTGGTGGTGCACGCCTGTAATCCCAGCTACTCGGGAGGCTGAGGCACGAGAATCGCTTGAACCCAGGAGGCAGAGATTGCAGTGAGCCGAGATCATTGCACTGCACTCCAGCCTGGGTGACAGAGCTAGACTCTGTCAAAAAAAAAAAAAAGTCGGCCCATCTGGAAATTGGTTTTTATTAAAGACTGAAATTTTGACATGGTGGCTCTTTATGTAAGTAACCTGTTGTGGAGGCTAAAGTAACTCCATCTTGGATGCTAATCCACTATGTTGACTTGTGATTAACCCTGGTTCCAGGAATGCCTCTGAGATTTCCAGTTCATCTATTGTTCCTTGTGTTAAGAGCACATCCTTACCATAAATCCTGCCCTTAGATCAAACTCCTACTCATTCCCTCTGAAACACGTGTACCTTTTCCTGTGGTTTATAATCCCTGGGTCTGGGGGTGGGGGGTAATGGTGTGGAGATCTACCTGCCTTGCAGCTGCTCAAGACCATACTTCTGTCCATAAGTTCCCCGATAAAATCACCCTGTGACGACAAGCTGGACTTATCTGCCTCCTTCTTTGGTTTCTCAGCCCCTTCTGCATTTGGGGGTCACTTTGCTTATATAGCCCTTTCATGAAACGTGTACTAGCAAAATACTAAAGATTTATAGAAAGGGGCTGGGCACAGTGGCTCATGCCAGTAATCCCAGCACTTTGGGAGGCCAAGATGGGTGGATCACTTGAGGTCAGGAGTTCGAGACCAGCCTGGCCAACATGGTGAAACCCTGTCTCTACTAAAAATACAAAAAAATTAGCCAGGTGTGGTGCTGCACACCTGTAGTCGCAGCTACTCAGGAGGCTGAGGCAGGAGAATTGCTGGAACTCAGGAGGTGGAGGCTGCAGTGAGCTTAGATCATGCCACTGTACTCCAGCCTGGGCAACAGAGTGAGACTCTGTCTCAAAAAAAAAAAAAAAAAAAAAAGACTTACTTATAGAAAGGCCTCAAAGCATTTCTGAAATTAGCTTTTCCTTAATGCTTAGTTTGAATCTTTATTGCACATTTTAAATCTTGAAACTGCCCTTCCCAAACTTTGCATCAGTAGTTCTATTAAGCTGATGGACAGTTTCACTCCATTAGAAAATGTCAAATTTGGTACACATCCAGGATCAGAGGAAGGATCACAGGAGAGCAAGAAACTGGTGACAGGACTAGTTCAGACACTCTAGAGTCAGCCCACTTTCCACTGCTCACATAGAGTGACACAAGCAATGTGTTTAAATGAAAGAAGAAAAAAGTTCAGGTGCCACAAAGGTAGAAAGCTGGACTCACTGCCTATCTACAGCCTCAGTTTTATAGAATCGTCAGTTGCTGTTGGCGTTTTGCACATATGAACTGGTACATAAGTGAAGAATGGATGGGTACGTGGTTGGTGCCTAAAGGTACGGTTTCAATCCCAGTTCCTCCTACACACTACCCAGAAGGTCCCAGAAAGCCCTGTTCTCAGCAGGCGCTCCACAACAGCAGCTGCAGAAAGCGCAGCCATGCTAACAGAGGCGCCCCCAGAGTTTTCCCATCTTCACCCTCACCCAACACCTCTTGGGTCATTTTCTCCTGGTCTGTCTTCACAAACCAGAAATGATTGATACTGATTCGGTATGGGTTTGGAAGATTATAGGTTTCTGATTTAAAAGGCCTTATGTCGTCAGGGTCCAACAGACTTTCTTTCTGGGGATTTCTGTGTTCTGAAGTTCAGACGTCCTTTGTTCCTTCCCTTCTAGGTCAGTCACCACGAACGGGGGCACTCGGCATGCTGCCCCAGCACTGGAGAAGTAGCGCTGTGGAGGCAATCTGTCACACTGTCAGAGTCTGGGACTTGACTTGCTACCAACTGCTGTGCAATTCTGCTGAGCAGGAATATCATGAGCTGTTCAATAATGACGGGCGCATTGGTTGAGATGAAGTTCCCAGTAAGGAAGTGACAGTGCAATGTGGATATTTATGGCCGTAAAATAGGAAGAGCTTTAGTTCCCAGGCTGAACCTGCCACTGCTGGAGCCATTTCAACAAGGCATCCTCACAACAAAGAAGAGATGTGATTTGGTACCATTTCACATCAGCAGGTGTCCGGACGAAAACATCAGTGTGAATAAGGGCCAAGTGCAGTCCTGTCTATCTTGATTAAATTACTTAATATTATTAAATAATAGGTCTGGGCAGTATTGTTTTTAACCTGACTCATCCAGCTGTCCTTCAAATAGCTCCGTCTCCCTCTACCCAGAACTGATTTTTAAAAAGTAATTTTTCTCCCTGGGCTGGGAGAACCCTAATGAACTGAAACACACTTTTACTTTAAAATTTTTCTATCATCTGGCGTTTTTGTAATTATACTATTAAATGACTCTGGAGTCATGTTAATGACAGGATTTGTTTTGTTTGGATGCAGTTCAATTGCATGGTTTGGGTAAAAGCTAGTCTACATACAAAGGAATATGAAGACTGTGGAAGAAACTGTATATTGGGTTTAAGAATTTCAGCAATTATCCAGTAAGAACCTAAGCATTAAGCTGCAATGTCAAATCCACTTGCTTCAGTCTTACTAGTTGATGTTGCCAACAGTTGTTGGTGATGCCTTTTTCAGGGTTCTACATTCAAAGCCTGTTAAAGATGGTTACAGGCAAGGAGGAGTCACAGGCAGAGGCTAAAGTATATCTTTTAACCCTAATGCACATTTTAGAAAGTCTCAAAAATCTGTTGCTGTGATTTTTACATCTTGTGTTTTTTGAGACAGAGTCTCGCTCTGTCACCCAGGCTGGAGTGCAGTGGCACAATCTTGGCTCACTGCAACCTCCACTTCCTGGGTTCAAGTGATTCTCCTGCCTCAGCCTCCCGAGTAGCTGGGACTACAGGTGCACGCCACCATGCCTGGCTAATTTTTGTATTTTTAGTAGAGACGGGGTTTCACCATGTTGGCCTGGCTGGTCCTGAACTCTTGACCTCAGGTGATCCACCCACCTTGGCCTTGGCCTTGGCCTTGGCCTCCCAAAATGCTGGGATTACAGGTGTGAGCCACTGCGCCCAGCCCTATTTTAAAACTGAATTTCTTCAAGCATCTAAATCAGAGGCTGGCAGAAACTTTTTCTGTTAAGGCCCAGATAGTAAATAGTTTACTTTTTATGGGCCATATGATCTCTGTTGCAACTCCTCAGCTTTGTCATTGTAGCGGGAAAGCAGCCACAGACAGTAAGCAAATGAATGAGCCTAGTCATGCCAATAAAACTTTATTTACAAAAAAAGGCAGTGGGCTGGACTTGGTTCAGGAGCCAGCTGTAGTTTGCCAACCCCAGGCCTAAAGAAAGCTGGAGAGGAATAGCTTACACCCAGAAAAGAACCTCTCAGTGAGGGAAACAGACTAAGAATAGTATCACACTACAGCCTTCTACCAACAGATGATACTTCTTTAAAATAATACAAAACAAAATTAGCTCAGCCAGTTGTTTTATTTTGAGTTTTGTTTTTTTAAAAAAAGAAAAGCTTTGAGAAAATGTGTTAAATATCAGTAAAGGGCAGGAACACACATGGCTAGCTTTACAATAGCAATCTAAACATACACAAAGGCAAACATTGAGTAAAATGCTAGGGAAAGACGGCACTTTGGGGGCCTACTGCAGTTTTCCTTATTGCACATAAAGGTTGTGGATAACTCCAAGTCTTTAATTTTTCACAGTTATACTTTAATGTCATTTTATATAACGTTTATTTATATAACATACTATAATGTTAATTTTATAAAACCACCAGTTTGCTACTGTTGAATGGAAATAGAAGACAAAATTCTCCCCAATTACACTATGTAAGCTCTCTATAAAAATTCCCTAGAAGGTCACATCATTCCATGTTAAATTCGTCCTATTCGATTTTAAAAATTGCTTTTCAGCTATTAAATGAATCTTGATGGCCTTCTCATTTAACCATTTTCATGGACATAGTACAACTTTCCAAGTAAAAAGTACCAGATGTATTTTATGTGAAAAACAAAAGGACAACTTAGGAGGAGCTGGCCCTACTATGAAGTCACACATTGAACGATCAATTTCAGTGGTAAATTCCCAATCCATAGACTTAACACCCACACAACTGAAAATCATCCCTCTGCTTCTCCAAAGCCCACAATTGGAATAATCACAACACAAGTCAGCCCCTAAATGTCCATGCGGTTAAGTCATCCAGTAACACCTGAATTGTAGCCTTTTTTAAGTGCTTGAGACAGCAGATGTTGAGGTTTCCATGCTGTTTACAAGTCCTTTTCTATCTGAGTTCCTCCAACATATACAGGCCCAGACAATTTTCCACTGGCCAAGAGTTGACTGTGACACTTGGTGATTCTGTTAAGCCTTTTGAAAGGTGGTCATCAGAAGGAGAAGGTGACTTCTGCTGTGTGCTCTCCTGTCTGTTTCGGACCTTTTCAAAGGGCAGCACAGCAGGCAGCCCTTCCTTCTCATCTTCTCCAAGGCTCAGGTAGCAGAAAACCGGCTGCCTGTGTGTTCCATATGGGCCACGACTATAGTATACCCTGCTTACAAAAATAAGACTAACATCAAAAACTTTGGTTTTGCTCTTTACAATTTTTGCTAGCACTGGGTGACAAGATGTGTTTAATTTTTTAAAAATGTCTATGAAAATTGACACTGGAAAAAACTGTTTATCTCTAGGTCTTGTTTTGAAAGGATTGTTGATGAGTCTACTTGCTTTTCCTAGTTAAGACACTAGCAATGGTTTCTACAGTATTTCTCTATATGTTGTTTTCAGGTTTTAGAAAGGGGGATGATCTTTTTAGGTATCAAAGTGGTAAAAGCAGTATTCAGATGGGTTGTTTCTAAACTACAACTCTTGGCCACTAGATTCCTTTGACTTACTGTATCAGAATGTAGCAGCCAACACTGGCAATCCAGAGTGTCAGTTAAAGAACAACAGAAGAGCTCAGAACTCAATGATACCAGTCTAATGTATATGAAAGACTTGTTCCTGAACTAATTAATCTATAGAATCAACATCAAAAGGCAGACAAGAAACTTGTCAAGTTCCCCACTTTTGAAGTGGAATAAGAAGTCATATACTTGTGAGATCAGCAGGCTGACTTTCTAGCAGCCCTCATTGCAGATAATCTTTCACAACAGATGGTAAAATCAGCTTTCTGATACACTCTTAGAACTCACAACGGGTGCACAGTAGGTTTCCAAGTGGGTGATTTTCACCTCTGATGAGATGCTCTAACACCCTGCCACTGTTTTTCCCCCTAAGTGCATCAGTGGTGTTTCTACATTTGGAAATCACTTGTTCACATTAAACATCTGGTATGATTACATTAACTTCTACTGCAGACAAGGACAGGGAGAGATAGGATGACGGGATGACGTCAAACAGACCAACAGACCTCTATTTTGGAAGGAACTGTTAGTTCTTTGTCCTAGACCGAATCGTTCATGGATAGCTGAGATACCCTTTTGCATGTTTTCTAAAGAGATTCCATTTGTCAGCCAAACCACAGAGGACATTTTCAGGTCTAGAGAACACAGCCTGAAGAGATCCTTGCTGTTTGCTTGATGAAACATTTGATGTCGCAGTGTGATTTCTGCCTTCCAGGCATCAATGCTTATTTGTCTGATCACCCCAGTAACCACCCTGGATGCTCGGATCCATATGCCCTTCCTGTGCTTGTGTCCTAGGAAGAAATGTGGCCTTATTTAAATTCCAAATTTTCTTCCCTAGGAGAGAAAGTTCAGGTTTCTGGTAGTTCTCAAAAAGTGTACTAAAAGGAATGGCAGCTTTCATCTTCTCTCTGTCAGGGCTATACAAAAGTGTGCATCTCCTTAATTACCTGCTACGGAAACCACCACCATCACCATGTGATAGCAAAGGACCACAACCTTCTACTTTGCTCCAGCAGTAAACGGGCCCACCCTTATTCTGAGGAATCCAGTGTGGACTCAGGCATGAGGACAGGTGAAGGAAAAGAAAATCTGACTCCAGAGGGGACTATTAATTTAATTCCAGGTGAAATTTAAAAAAAAAACAAAACAGCTTCCCAGCAACCTTCATGCTTGATTAGTCAGCAGCTCAGTTAAGACAATACCTTCCCTTTATTCCCCACAAGTGGGAACCAAGATGACAGGTTTTTAGTTCTCCCCATACATACCCCAAGTCACCCTTCTCTTTCCTCGAAGGCTCCACGGTTTTCGTGATCTTTTCAGCTGTACTTTATGGAGTATGTTCTTGAGTTCTGCAAAGATTAGCATCAAACTCTCTCACAGCTGCCCTGTCTGTATTATTGATCAATACTCAGTTCGTTTCACATGACTAACAATTTAAAAAAACACCTTCATCTGCTGGGCCATTCTTTAAAACCAGATTCCAAATAGTCTAGAGGTCTGCTGCGAGCTCTAGACTAAAGGCTCTTGTCAATCCTGGCTGCACATCAAGAACACTCCTGAGGTTCCAAACAAAGCATGGATTCCAGGTCCCACCTGAAGCTACTGAATCTGAATCTCTGAGGGGAGGGCCCTTGCACTGATTTAAAAACAAAAACTGGCCAGATGATCCTAATTCACAGCCAGGGTTGAGAACCTCTGCTCTAGAACATCGGACTCTGCTGAACTGTCGTCCCCACCAACCCAGAACAAATACGTGTATAAGATGGACTTGGGTTTACTCTCTTGGAAGAACTTTGTTTATTTGGATGTACCATTACTTAGCAGTTTCAATCTGATCTTATGCCAGACTGGCAGCAGATAGTTGGCCTTGTGTTGAATGATGCCTGACACGGCATAGGCAAAATGCTTCTAGATGTGGAACCACTTGACGAATGGATTCACATTCCCAGGACCCCTGGTAAGGTCAGGGTTATTCTCCACATCTTACAAACAAAAATTAGGACCAAAGGTCAAAAATTAGGACCAAAGTGCCTTACTTTGATTCACCAAATATTTGTAATCAAATAAGGACTTAGAACACTGGAAAGCAGTTCTGATTCCAAATGGCTGACAGCTCGGGGTTAGTGACAAAGGCAAGAAAGGGAGACCAGCCTGCATTTCCAGCTTCCTAACACACAAAGAAAGGCCGGGGTAGGGTTACTGGGCAAATGCTGCAACTAGGTTCTGGGCCCTCTCTTCCCTGGGTAGGCCTTCTGGGTGGGCCTCCTGCCCTATGCAAACCATCCCCAACCCACCTTGTTTACATTGGAACTACACTGTCGTAGACAGCAATTCAGGGAAGAGGACAAGCCATAATTAGGATTTCCTCCCTGTTTCCCCTGTCATCTCCACACAAGAAAACCCTGATGGGAAGCCCACCCCTCTAGTTTTGGTCTTGGCAATCTACATTTCCTTGTATGTGAGTAGATCAGAATCAAATGTTTGCAGTGAAGACTACAAGACCCTTTGGGGATAAACACAACACTCTATGAATTGAACTAAGACTAGGAAGGGAAACTGGGTGGTTATTTTTCTTCCCTAAGAGAGTCATTTCTTGTAATCTTGTAAAAGCTTTCTAAAAAAAACCCAAAATAATGGCCAGGGGTGGTGGCTCACGCCTGTAATCCCAGCACTTTGGGAGGCAGAGGCGGGTGGATCACGAGGTCAGCAGATCGAGACCATCCTGCCCAACATGGTGAAACTCTGTCTCTACTAAAAATATTAAAAAATTAGCTGGGTGTGGTGGCATGCGCCTGTAATCCCAGCTACTCGGGAGGCTGAGGTAGGAGAATCGCTTGAACCCAGGAGGTGGAGATTGCAGTGAGCTGAGGTCATGCCACTGCACTCCAGCCTGGGGGATAGAGCGAGACTCCATCTAAAAACAAAACAAAACAAAACAAAAAACAAACAACAACAACATAACAACAAAGTCTTGAGGTGAACAAAGAACCATCACCAGGATGTCTGTTAGTTTTTTCCCTCCAAAATTAAGTAAGCAATATAAGATAAGCAAAGCTTTATAAAGACCCAACCAAAGACCCAAGCAGCCTATCTCTCCATCTCTGCAAAACAAAAACAAAAATGAAAACAAAACAAGCCTTGCCTTTTAGATTTATATGGCATGACTGGTCATTACTAAGATAACTCTGCTAAATAAAAAATCCTGTGCTGGTTCTGGACTCCAGCACACATATAATACAGGCCTCTGCCAGGCCTGGTAGCTGCTGTCTGCAACCTCACCCCAGGATATAAGAACTTCCCTTCCAGGGGCTATGAAAGCTCTTTCTCTGGCTGTGGGGTGTAGGTCTTATTCTTAAGTCCTTCACTAGCCTAGTTGACCCTGAGGGCTCATGGGTTTGGGTAGGTTGTTTAGCATTTTTCAAACTTCCAAAGCCCATGGATGACCATGAAATCAAAATGGACTTTATTGTAGATAAAAAGGAAAGAGGAGAATAAAAATCATTCAACTGTATTTTTTTTTTTTTTTTGAGACAGGGTCTCATTCTGTTGCCCAGACTGGATTGCAGTGGCATGATCTCAGCTCACCGCAACCTCTGCCTCTTGGGCTCAAGCAATCCTCCCACCTCAGCCTCCCAAGTAGCTAGAACTACAGGCATGTGCCACCATGCCTGGCTCATTTTTGTATTTCTGTAGAGACAGGGTTTTGCCATGTTGCCCAGTCTGGTCTTGAACTCCTGAGCTCAAGTGATCCTCCTGCCTCAGCCTCCCAAAGTGTTGGGATTACAGGCATAAGCCACTGTGCCCGGTCTCAATTTTATTTTATTGAACCATATGAAATTGCCACTCCTGTTTTTTACAAAATGGTCGAATATCAGCAAACTCATATGGCTCAACCTAATTAAATACGTATTTTCCTGATTTGCACAAATTATCAATTCAAACACAAAGTTGTGAAGCAATGTCTTATTTAAAAATTAAGCATTAAACATGCGAATTGAGAAGATTAAATGACTGATTTCACTACGGGTGGACTAGACTGGGACACAATATTTTGTCTGCCATCATAAGAAAAACTGGCCAGTATGGTGAAACCCCGTCTCTACTAAAAAATACAAAAAATTAGCCAGGCGTGGTGGCGCGTGCCTGTAATCCCAGCTACTCAGGAGGCGGAGGCAAGAGAATCGCTTGAACCCGGGAGGCGGAGGTTGCAGTGAGCCGAGATCGCGCCACTGCACTCCAGCCTGGGTGACACAGCGAGACTCCATCTCAAAAAAAAAAAAAGGAAAGAAAGAAAAAAAGAAAAGCCCACGTTACTGAAAGCATTTTTTAGAAATTGGGTTGCCAAAAATAAGCTAGCACTGAAGCACAGAGACATTAGGAGAAACTGAAACTTTTCCCGAGAGGTCTTTCTGTATTTCAGCACTACAGGTGTGGGCAGACAGAACAGCTCATCCAGAAAGAATCCAAACTGAAAACCTAACTTTCAAATCACACCCACATGTTAAGCTGGTGCAGCAGCCTCCCCAGATACAAGGAAAATGACCCTTCTCTGCATGGCACTCAGTGGTGTAAAGACACTCGGACTCTTAAGCTTATAGAAGACAGAACTTTCTAGTGGGCTGAAAATACTTAATGTTCCATTGTTTGCCCTCTGATTCCTCAGGTGGCCACTGAAATCTCATGCATTCGTCGGCTCAAAGTTTGGAATTCTACCCAGTCTTGAGACTACTATCTTGTATTTCTTTGCAGTAATTTTTTTGCATTGAGATTTCTTTCCCTCTGAATTCTAGCCTGGTGCCTTGTAGGTTTCTTGCTGCCTTCCCTTTCCCAGATAATAGCATCCTACAAAATTTGGTGTTATTTCTAAACCCAGAGTAGATACTTCAGTCCTAGTGATTATTTCCCTAGGCTGTCAGCTCATATGGTAGCCCTCAAAAGTTGAATGCTGGCCAGGTGCAGTGGCTCACACCTGTAATCCCAGCACTTTGGGAGGCCAAGGCAGGTGGATCACGAGGTCAGGAGTTTGACACCAGCCTGGGCAACATGGTGAAACCCCATCTCTACCAAAAATACAAAAAATTAGCTGGGCATGGTGGTGGGCACCTGTAATCCCAGCTACTCAGGAGGCTGAGGCAGGAGAATCACTTGAACCCGTGAGGCAGAGGTTGCAGTGAGCCAAGACCACGCCACTGCACTCCAGCCTGGGCGACAGAGTGAAACACCATCTCAAAAAAAAAAAAAAAAAAGTTGAATGCTTTTTGCAGTGATACCATCATCAGTTTCTAAATACCTCCTTTCCTCAGATTAATCAAAAAATAAGAGTATAACACTATTTGCCTTTGGTTTTAAACATTTCATAACGACTTCTTTATGGATATAGCCAGAGAAGGAACTATAATTCTTCATTCCATGTTGAAATGTTCATGGATGTATTTTCAAATCTTCAGTCTAGAAAAAACACAGGCAGCATAAAGTCAGGAATCCTGATATGAGGTTGCAGTCAAGCAGCCTTCGTTGCCAGAGCCTCCAAATTGCTTTTTCATGTTTTCTGTCCCATTTAACACCAGTTTCCCATAATCCTTGGAGTTCTGATCTCAATTGCCTTCCTTCTCTTTAACTTGATAATTCTATGGTCAGCTTGACTTGCACTGCTGTGTACTGAGATGCAGCCTCTCATGGGAGGAATCCCCCCGCCCAGCACCTGCCTCGCCTTGTTCAGATACTGCAGGTGAATGAATTAGGAGACCATTAAAGCATGCTATTTTTTTTGTTTGTTTAACTCTGAAACAGCGCACTACTATGTGAAAAAAGTGGGAATAGGTCTACGTTTGTCTGAATTTAGAGACACTTTTGCCTCACCATCTGCATTGTGAGTTAAATTTTAAGTATTACGATAGCTTCAGACCCCAATAAAATAGAAGAGTTAGTTCAATCTAGTCACTGCCCCACCTCAGACAACACTAGGGCTTGCAGCTGTCCTCATCCCATCGGGAGCCTACCCCATCGCGCCAGGGCTTGGGGGGAAAGTCAAGCATTATCTTCCAGAGGAAACACTAGGCGGGTGCCCCGGCTCGAAACCTTCTGGTCTCCCATTCCCAGGTCTCGCTCCAGCACTTCCTCCGAGTTGCTCTTCGTTCTCCGGCTGCCCTCCAGACTCGTGGAGGCAGTGTGCGAACTTGAGGAGCCATTTGCAGTCACTGTGCTGTCCCCGTAGGTCAATGTCAGGTCGCCTTCGGTCAGGATGAAATCAGAGTCTTCCTCTCTCAGTGGCTCTTGGTTCTGAAAAGTGCAACCAACAACAACAACAAAAATGAGAGACTGGTATCTTCCAGGTTTGGCACCAACCCCAATCCCAATCCCAACTCCTCATCTGAAAACTGGGGACTATGAAACTTGCCTGCCTTGAGCCTCTAGCGTGGTAACTGGATGTAAACTGTAGAGGGCCAGGCACGGTTGCCAGGACTAGGACTTAGAATACTAGAAAACAGTTCCTAATTTCAATGTCTGACAGCTTGGGGTTAGTGAAAAAGGGAAGAAAGGGAGACCAGCCTGGATTTCCAGCTTCCCAATCAACACACAAAGCAAGGCCAGAGTAGGGTAATTGGGCAAACGTTGCAAATAGGTTTCAGGTACTGTCTTCTCTGGGTAGGCATTCCGGGTGGGTCTCCTGCCCTATACAAACTGTCTCCAACCCGTCTTGTTTACATTGGAACTACTCTTTGTCACAGACAGCAATTCAGGGAAGAGGACAAGCCATAATCAGGATTTCCTCCCTGTTTCCCCTGTCATCTCCCCACAGGAAAACCCTGATAGGAAGCCCACCCGCCACATCCTCAGATGGATGAATCAAATGATCGAGGGAGAGCAAAGTTGCAATGACTTGAACTATCAGATGGTAGCGAGAGTGTCGGAGATGGCATGAGGTCAGACAGGACCTTCTTCCTCCAATAGATTTAACCAACAAAACAAGGGGAGGGCCACAACCCAGCTCCCGCGCTGCATTGAGGCCTATTGAGTACTGTGCACTGCCTTCTAGAAGGGCAAACACGGTGTCAAATATGCTGGGTAAACTGATTTTTTCTCTCCTGTTTCCCACCAACCCTTCAAAGCTCATCTGAAGTCCTGCATCCTCTTATGAGACAGAGCCTCCAGGGCGCCGAACTGGCCTCTCTGACCCCCTCAGGGCCCCCGCGCAGTCACACTGCCCAAGGCCATGGGCAGATTCCCCCAGATCAGCCCCATCTAGATGACAAACGCCAAAGGGCAGTGACCTCCTTCTCCACACCTTGGCACCTTCCTCAATGGTGCTTACCTCACAGTAGGTGCTAAGTGAATGCCAGGTAAATGCACCAGCTAGGGAAGACTCATGGGTTGAGTTTCCTCTCCCAGACTTATTTCTGTGCACTCACTGGCAACAATCACATACTTGTTTTCTGCATTCTCAGTGATGTCAACTTCCCTACACACAGTCTACACTGTGACTCCACTTAACTAATGCTTCAGCATTTTTGACAGGCAAGCACGCAACCCCTCTCACTTGCTGCTTCAAATCCTCACTGGAATGAAGCAAGGTGCAAATGCCCAATGAGATAAAAGTCCTATATTCAGGCAGATGCTCAGAGCACAGTTCTAAAACTTGATTTAAACTCCCAAATTTCCTCCTCTTTACCAGTGTTTAGAAAGTCCCGAAACTCAATCTGCTTTACAGCAGCCTTCTTTCTTTTTCTTTTTATTTTTTGAGATGGAGTTCACTCTTGCCACCCAGGCTGGAGTGCAATGGTGCAATCTTGGCTCTCTGCAACCTCCACCTCCCAGGTTCAAGCAATTCTCCTGCCTCAGCCTCCTGAGTAGCTATGATTACAGGTGCCCACGATCATGCCCAGCTAATTTTTGTATTTTTAGTAGAGATGGAATTTCACCACGTTGGTCAGGCTAGTCTCAAACTCCTGACCTCAGGTGATCCTCCCACCTCAGCCTCCCAAAGTGCTGGCATTACAGGCGTGAGTCACCGCACCCAGCCGGTAGCTTATGTCTCCCATCCGAATTTCCAACTCCTGGGGAGTTCACCTTCCCTGTCTCGGCACATCCCAATTCTCCCATTCATACACGTGCTACATAATGATTTTGTTCATCTCTGTCAAAATCTCTCTGCCAGGGCTCTTGGCTCCCAGTTTTCAGGGAAATGGTCCTGGCACATATTTTACTGCCTCAAGGTTTGGAGCCATGGAAGGACAGAGGCAAACACAGGATAACTGCAGGTGGGGGTAATTCTGCAAATGAAGGAAAGCCCACCACAGCACCACAGAGGAAACCCTGGGCATGAACTGTGATGTGGTCCGCTTTCACTCTTTGCAGAGGGAAGCAGGGCCTAAATTCACTGACAGGAGAAAACAAGACTGGATGTCAACCCATTGCATTTGCGAAACTCCCAAGCCCAGACATAGTACTCAAGGAAAGGTCATTCAGAAACAAGGCCATAGTAAAACCCACGGACGCTGGGTGCGGTGGCTCACGCCTGTAATCCCAGCACTTTGGGAGGCCAAGGAGGGTGGATCACAAGGTCAGGGGTTCGAGACCAGCCTGGCCAATGTGGTGAAACCCCATCTCTATTAAAAATACAAAAATTAGCCGGGTGTGGTGGTGGGCACCTGTAATCCCAGCTACTCAGGAGGCTGAGGCAGGAGAATTGCTTGAATTGGGGAGGCAGAGGTTGCAGCAAGCCAAGATTGCACCACTGCACTCCCACCTGGGTGACAGAGCAAGATTCTGTCTCAAAAAACAAAACAAAACAAAAGAAAACAAAAAAACACCCATGGAGAGGCCAGGCATGGTGGCTCACATCTGTAATCCCGGTACTTTGGGAAGCCGAGGCGAGCAGATAACTTGAGGTCAGGAATTCGAGACCAGCCTGCTCAACATGGTGAAACCATGTCTCTACAAAAAATACAAAAATTAGCCGGGCATAGTGGCACACAGCTGTAATCCCAGCTACTCGGGAGGCTTAGGCACGAGAATCGCTTGAACCCGGGAGGCAGAGGTTGCAGTGGGTCAAGATGATACCATTGCACTGCAGCCTGGGCAAGAGAGCAAGACTGTCTCAAAAAACAAACAACCCATGGAGAGTGATTCTGACATCAAAGTCTAATAATGTTACATGCAGATGATAAAACTAACCTGCTCCCTTGAATTCTAGATGATAGGATCAACACAAGTTTGTTTTGTTACGCTGAAGGTCTATATAATCATGTAACTAGCTGTGCAATTAAGTCTGCTATGAAAATGCAGTGAAAACACCTGCAAACAACAGTGTGTGGCGATGTGTGCATTTTAAATAACCAGAGGTCATTTTCAAAAGTGAAAGAACATTGTTAGGAAGCTGGATACCACACCTAACTGGTTTAACGTTAGTGGAAATAATGACTGATGAACATCTTAGAAATCTCCAAAAAAACTTGGCAAAGTAGAAAACACCTTTTAGATGGTGGGTAAGAACCATGCAACAGGTGTCAAAATCTACGAGAACCGCCCAGTCTGAGACCCTCACCAGGCACTAAACTTTGCAGTGAGCCCCTTCACCTCTGTCAGTTTTGGGTTCCTCCACTGATAATTTTGAAGAGACCCTTTGCTCCCACTGTCTCAGCAGCAGGCCCCACCATGTCTGGAGCTGGCTGAGACCCTAGGCAGGACCCCGGCTCAAAGCAGCAGCAGCAGCAGGACTGAGGGTGATTCTCACTAGAAGCCCAAGTCACTCAGTCTTAGGTTGGCTGTGGGGAGTCACAGCTGAAACATGACCCCCAGAAGCAAACTTGGAGTGGTCCCTTGAACTGCTGGGAGAAGCACTTGAAACTGATGCAATTGTAAGCTTACTGAGTTTATGCCGAGTTCAAACTAGTCCAGATATTCCTAATCTACGAGCAAGGGACTGGTTAGTAAGCTTCAGATTAGATAAGGTTTTTATAAAGTTTTAATAGTGGATTTGTTGTTTTACTATTACATAGACATGAAAAGTGATCCTTATTAAAACCCAATTAAGATGGAAAGTTTTACAAAGTGTTTAGAAGAGACTAGAGTTAGAAGACAAATTTATATATATAAACCCAGTGAAACTTAAGATCAGAAAGTGTAATCACAGTTGGGGCTTCATTAGTGGGAGAAGTGGAAATGCCATCAGCACCCTTTGTCTCCGATGATGTATGTAAAGGGCCCCTACTACCACTTTAGACAGCGGGCCAAACTGAGCAAACCATTCAGCATTCAGCACAAGACAGCTTTTCTTAAGTAAGCTAGTAGCAGGATGAGAAATTACAAAACTAAGTTTTTAATCTATTGGTTTGTGTCCTTCTAACCTAACAGGTAACTAGCATTATTATTTAGGCTGATAGATATTACATTTAAAACTTACCACAAGCATTAGACATCACTTTACAAACTGGGAGCAGTTCTACAGAAATGGTGTTCTCACCATCCTACATATTTTTTTGTCATTTAAAACCAGTTTATCACAGGTGGCACAGGAATTTCATTTTTATATGGGGAGGAGCCGTGGGTGTTGGAAGTTCAACTATCTTTAAGAGAAAGACACATGAACGCTACTGCCACATTTGGTGAAATTTCCAAGCAACGGCTGTGGCAGAACTACATTTTTACCAGGCAGAACCTGCTGTGAAGGGGGTGAAACCCAGTAGCCCAGCTGAGTTTCCAAGTGTAAAGTTCTGTCGCTGCCTACCAGGACTTTTCAATGGTCACCTTCCTCTGAGGGGGCCAAGGAGAGGTCCGAGGGCCTAGGGATGACAGACACACAGAGCTCTCTGCAGCAGTGGGTTTAGGACACACGGTGACTTGGCAGTTGTCATCCCTGTTCTTGAAGGAAGAGCGTGCCATTTAAGGAGCTGCATCCTCCAATCTCGGCTGCTCTGATGTGGCTGCCCTTCTCTTCCGCCCCAGCGCCCCCACCTAGCTATGGTGTCCACATCCCTTTCCCCTCTGTACCACATGAATGTGCACTGCCTTTCCTAACCCTGCTACCCCTCGTTAGAACTTACCTGTTTAGGGCCGTTCTCTTTCAGATCTAGGCTTTGTGTTCTGCCTTCTCATCACCAATCAAGTAAACTGCAGGTTATTTGCTAAGAATGTGAAGACCTGCATGAGGGTCCCAGCTAATTACTAACTGTGGGCCCGGGGCCAACTCACATCCTCTCTGAGATGCACTTTCCTTCTCTGTAATGCTGCAGTACTCACTGATTCATGGTATGACCCAACGAATGAACTTAGCCTTTGTGAACTCTAGAGCTGTACGCAAATTTTAGAAATTCTTTTCTTCTAGGGCATAATGACTGTGTTAGTGACAAGATGATTAGGATGGCCGAAGAGGGATGAAGGAAGGCCTTTGACCTCTCCTCTACTCCTTCCACGTGGGTAGCTACCTTGCTCTCTCTACCTCTCTGCCCTGTACCCTGCAACCCACACCAGGAGTTCAGGAGTCAGCCCTAAATCTAAGACGTCCACCAGTGTACATGTTCTTTTCATACTGTGCTGAGTCTATTTCTAGAATCTGAAAATGGAAAGAAAGGACCTAACCATATCAACATAAATAAACTATTTAGAAAAGGAATCCTTGCATGCTTTGTGGTTCAATGTATCTTCATGTATTTCATCATTTAATGCTCCCAGCCAGCCTGTACTACTAGGCCCATTTTATAGATTAGAAAACTGGGATGTGGGCCGGGCATGGTGGCTCACGCCTGTAATCCCAGTACTTTGGGAGGCTGAGGTGGGTGGATCACGAGGTCAGGAGTTCAAGACCAGCCTGGCCAACATGGTGAAACCCTGTCTCTACTAAAAATACAAAAATTAGCCCGGTGTGGTGGCAGGCACCTGTAATCCCAGCTACTCGGGAGGCTGAGGCAGAGAACTGCTTGAACCCGGGAGGCAGAGGTTGCAGTGAGCCGAGATTGTACCACTGCACTCCAGCCTGGGCGACAGAGTGAGACTCCATCTCAAAAAAAAAAAAAAAAAAAGAGAGAGAGAAAGAACTGAGATGCAGAGCACATCTATGGCCTGTCAGGGGTTGCATTCCAATCCAGTGGCTTTGATTCCAAATCCAGTGTTCTTCTACTACACCACAGCGGCCGATGTGGGGGAATCCCATTACCCTGGTAAAAGGTTTCTCTGTTACTATGCGAAATCTATAAACATATGGAAGATGGCCATTTCTAATCAGCTTATTAGAGAAGCAAAAATCTGTGGATTTGGAGGCATGAGTATGATGGTTTCTTCTTCCTACGTAAGACACTGCCCTGGCATGGTGACCAGGACTCCAACCCTGATGTGCAGTACTTACATCGTACACCTGGGGACTGGTCAGACATCGAGCTAGTAAGCCACACCAGGCGGGGAGCGTGGTGGTTAGTGGGGGACCACTGTGTGTGAGGATGGGCTTCAGGTAACTTTAAAATGTGAATTAAGGAAAAATGGCTGCAAAGAAAACATATACACAACAAAATGTGCTTAAAAAATTGCCCGACATTCCACCCACAAAAACCTTCTTTTCCCCATTTTACTCGTACAACACACAAAATACTTGTAACATGCAACAGTTTGAATCAAAGAGTAAGATACGCCCTATCAGCCTTAAATAGTAACTGTTAACTCTCAGGTTGGTAATTCCCAATTTTCAGTTCAAACGTGTATTTGATTAATTAGAAATTAGATCCCCCTTCTCCCTTTGTCATGTTGAATGGAAGTTTTGGTTTCAATCAGCATTTCAGCCTCTGACACACAACTGGCTCCAGGCCTTGGAAACAGGAGATAGTGTCCCCCTGGAGTGGGGAGTTGCAGCCCCTGTGTCCCCTCTGCTCTTGTTCTCTGCATGGATTCCTGTTAAACCACTCTACCCAGAGGGCAGGTGGTGGAAATGTTGAAGTTGGACAGGATCTTAGAGGTAGCCTGGGGCTACTATAAAGGCAGAAACTGAGACTTGGCAACATGAAATGATTTCAGTAAGGTTACTCGGACTGTAAGTCTCTCAACTTCCCATACAGGACCATTCTTCACTCTACCCACAGCTTCTCTCCTAGACGCTAACACAAGGCTTTTCAACCTCAACACTATTGACATTTAGGGCCAGATCATTCTTTGTTATGGGGGGCTATTCTGTGTATGGTAGGATATTGAGCAGCATCCCTGATCTCTACACACTGCAGATGCCCCTCGACTTACGATGCAGTTACATCCCAATAAGCCCATTAGGTTGAAAATATCATAAGCCAAAAATGCATTTAACACACCTAACCTACCAAACATCACAGCTTAGCCCAGGTTACATCAAATGTGCTCAGAACACTAACATTAGCCTACAGTTGGGCAACATCATCTAACACAAACCCTATTTTATAATAAAGTATTGAATATCTCATGTAATTTATTACATACTGTACTGAAAATGAAAAACAGGATGGTTGTATGGGTACTCAAAGTATGCTTTCTACTGAATGCAGATCAATTTCACACTATATCGTAAAGTTGAAAGATCCTAAGTTGAAGCATCTTAAGTTGGGGACTGTCTGTAGATGCCAGTAGCACTGTTACTCCCCTCTCCAAGTTGTGACAATAAAAAATGTCTTCAAAAAATTGCCAAATGTCCCCTGGGAAGCAAACTTGTCCACTGCTCTAACATGAACGTCAACGGATAAGCAGAGAGCTTATCTTGCTTGTCTGTCACTTGGTGAATATCGGCGCTACCAAACACACAGCCCTATGTGGGAAGCTCCATGAAGCACCAGCCACATTTTGATACAGCCGGGACCACTTCTGAAACCTACAGCCTAAGCAATGTGGAAAAGGTGGGGTCTCAGATGGCCACTTCCACTACAGGGATGGCCAAGAGACTTCAAAGAAAGTTGAAGAGATGCCACCGCCATCTGTACCTAACAGGATGACTGCTGGGAGCATCACCCCTCACTTTCTGTTTTCATTTAGAGCAGCACAAGAGAAAAGCAGCTCTCTCTAGAGGAGGAGATGGAAGGGAGACACTGGAGCATGCTTCTAGTTTGAAATTACTCAACCAAAGAGGATGTGCAGGCCTGGCTGGAGCTCTGTTTTTTGTTTTGTTTTTTTGAGACGGAGTCTCGCTCTGTTGCCAGGCTGGAGTGCAGTGGTGAGATCTTGGCTCACTGCAACCTCCGCCTCCCAGATTCAAGCAATTATCCTGCCTCAGCCTCCCAAGTAGTTGGGACTACAGACGCGTGCCACCATACCCAGCTAATTTTTGTATTTTTAGTAGAGACAGGGTTTCACCATGTTGGTCAGGATGGTCTCGATCTCTTGACTTCGTGATCCACTCGCCTCGGCCTCCCAAAATGCTGGGATTACAGGCGTGAGCCAACGCGCCCGGCCTGGAGCTCTTTATACGCAGAACCAGCTCCCCTTTGCTGTCCTTGAACCACATTCCCAGGGAGAGATGCAGACCAGGCGCTCCTCCAATTTGGGAAGAGACCCTACAGGCCTGTCAGTTTTCTTGTGTCTTTGGCTCAGAAGATGACAGAGGCTCAGATCTGTAGAATGACAAATACGCAGGAGGCCAGGGGAACTCAGAGACTGCTTTTCAGTTCTCCACCTCAGGTACTCCAAAGACAAGCTCCCCCTTCCTCCTCTCCAGAAGGCCCCATGACAACTTCTTCAAAAAAAGAAAAGAAATATGTGTATATACATATACATATATATATATAACCAGTAAGCTATATATATGTTTTTAAATATTCAAACTGTTGGATGGGACAAAATAAAACATCAAGTCTTTCTATCCCACTCTAGTTGTTCTGGTAATTACATTACAACTTTAGATAATACACTTCTCCCCCATTTCTTGATTTATAAACTTTAGTCCGAGGCTTTTCCTTCCTAGTAAGGATGGTACGTTTAACTCATTTACACTCCTGTCTCTTTTTTCCAATTTTTTTCTTCCCAATTTTTATTATAATTAACTTTATACTGGAGATATATAACATTTGCTTTCTACTTTATAACTAATAAGTAGATTTTTTATGCTTTGTGTATAGATTGAGTCTAAGTGTTAAAAACCAGTAAGCAGACTGGATGCAGTGGCTCAGGCATGTAATCCCAGCACTTTGCGAGGCTAAGGCAGGCAGATGGCTTGAGCCCAGAAATTCAAGACCAGCCTGGGCAACATGGTGAAACCTCATCTCTTAAAAAAAAAAAAAAGCAAAAATTAGCAGGGTGTGGTGACACATGCTAGCTACTTGGGAGGCTAAGGTGGGAGGATCACCTGAGCCTAGGGAGGTCAAGGCTGCAGTGAGTTATGATCGTGCCACTGCACGATCAGTGCAGAGTCAGACCCTGTCTCAAAAAAAAAAACCCACCCCCCCAAAAAAAAAAAACAAAACAAAAACAAAAAAACAAAAACCAGTAAGCAGCATTTGTAATATAACATCATTGCATGAATGCTGTTCTCTGGAGAACCAAGCAGAGTGGTTGGAGCAATATAAAAGGAAATGTAATACACTGTCATTTAAATTTTGTCAGTCAGAAGAGAAGCCTTGAGTATCTTGCCAAATAAAAGATCTTTTCTTTTTGACTTTGTTCACTTCTTCTGAGTTATAACAAGCACTGTCCCCTTTGCTGGATTTTGTTTTGTTTGATCTTTGTGTTATTTTTCTTCCTTCTTACAGGGTCTGCATGGTGCTAAACTTTCTGAATTTTTACATGTCTGAAAGCTACCCTCTTTCATTCTCTTATTTTTGATTGACAGTTTGGGTGTAGAATTCTAGGTTCAGACTTCTTTTTTTCATCCTAGAACTTTGAAGACATTGCTCAACTGTATTCTAACAACCAATTTTGTCGATGAGAAGTCTGATTCTTGCTTTTTGGAGGTTGCTTGTTTTTATCTTTGGAAGCCTCAAAGATTCCCTCTTTTTCTCTTATAGTTATGGAATGCCCCCGAACGTGTCCATTCAACCTACTCACACTTGGTGGGCCCTTGCACTCTGGAAACAACTGTCTTTCTTAGCTAAGGGAATTTTTCTTCCATTATTTGTTTGGTACTTTTCCTCGAAAGTCTCTGTCCTCTCCTTTCAGATCCTGTCGAATGATTTGGACCAACTGATTCTGACCTCCATATCTTGAAACTCTCCTCTTACATGTTTCTTTTTGCTATAATTATTGGACTTTTTTTTCTCAACTCTATCTTCCAGATCAACAATTTGGTCTTCATCATATTCAAGTTATTAGCTATCCATTACATTTTTTTGGTTAATTTCAGAAAACTTGTTTTTAATTTTCAAGAATTTTTTGTTTGATTTACTCCTTTTTCTAATAATCTTCTCTAGTATCATGACTGAAAAAGCCTTTCAACTATCTAAGGATTAATCAAAAAGTACATAATTGTTTAATTAGTCCCTCATGTCTCTATTTAGTTTTTCTCTTCATCAGGCAGGTACAGACTCCTACCATGGCCAAAGTTGGGTGGGGAGTTACTCTCAAGAGAAAAATCTTTGATGCCCTCAAGATCTGTTTCTCTACCAAGCCCTCTCCAGGTAGTGTCTCTAACTTTCTTTAGATATCTGTGGCTTGAAGAAAAAATTAGCAGCTACCAATTGATCTGTTGACACAGGAAGTACCTGTGGCAGCTGTTCTTAACATTCTTTAATAAAATCATCTGGACAAATTGGCTCAAGACTTACCTTTGTCTTACATTACAGTTTTCTCTCCTTTTTAGTTTTTTTCCAAACTAAAAAGTGGAAATCCCAAAGTCACTAAAATTTAGATTCAGATGAAACTTTAGAGATAACTCCTGTTCCTCTTCAGAGGATCAGTTTCTCACTTTAGCACTGTGTCACTCTCCTGGTGGATATTCTTCCATTTTCTTTACATCCTTTCTGAGACCAGCAGGCAATATGCATTCTGGATTCTAATAGTCCACATGGCTTGAAAAATCCCTGGGGGTTCTACTTCAGTTAGTAGCAAACAAGGTAATTTGAACCAACCTTTCCACTGAGAACAACTAGAAAAGCTAGACAAAATAAAATAAGACAAAACCATCTGCTTGAAGGCTTCAGAAAGCTACCAAGGCAGTGAAGAGGGGTGGAATTTGAGAGGAGGAAACCAAAAAGGTGAGCCCTGTGGTTGGTGAGCCACAGTTTCCCTAAAGGCACCTAAGAAACAGAGCAGAGCATTTGGCAGAGTCACAAAGATAGAGTGAACCTGACAAAAAAGAAAGTCCAGGGCCTACCGAGGAAGAAGATGGAAACCAGGCTTTAGGTGGGGATCCTAGAATGAAGGGTAAAGAGAAAACAGTCAAGACTAACTCTCACAGGAACTAGGGCCCAGCATCAAATCATCCTTATTCCTGATTGGATTAAAGTGATCTGCAATTGCTAATACCCCTAGCCTAGCCACTGATCAGATATAAGCTTAAATCATCTCTGAAGGATGATGATGTTAGGCAGAGCATCTCAAATTATCTCTAGATTTTTTTTTCTAGAGAAAAAATTGCCCATGCTTGTCACTCAGTAAAAAAAAAAGGGATGCACAGAAGACCAACAATAAAGCTTCTAGAAGATAACATAGGAAATTGGCTTCATGACTTTGGGGTAGGCAAAGATTTCTGAAACAGGACATAAAAAATACTAACTAGGAGATCAATACATTGGATTAAGGCCTTTTGTTCATCAAAATATTCTATTTAAAAAGTGAGGCTGGGTATGTTGGCTCACGCCTGTAATCCCAGCACTTTGGGAGGCCAAGGCAGGTGGATAACTTGAGGCCAGGAGTTCCAGACCAGCCTGGGCAACATGGTAAAACCTCCTATCTACTAAAAATACAAAAATTAGCCAGGTGTAGTGGTGCGTGCCTGTAATCCCAGCTACTCGGGAGGCTAAGGCATGAGAATCACTTGAACCCAGGAGGAAGAGGCTGCAGTGAGTTTAGATCACACCACTGCACTCCAGCCTGGGTGACAGAGTGAGACTCTGTCTCAAAAAAAAAAAAAAAAGTGAAAAGGCAAGTTACAAAGTGGTAGCAGATATTTTTATCATGTATGATCAGCAAAAGACTCATATCCAGAATGCACAAAGAACTCTTACAAATCAGTAAGAAAAAGGCAGACAACTCAATAGAAAAATGGGCACATGACTTGAACAGGCACTTCACAAAGAAACATACCAAATGGCCAGTAAATATATGCAAAGGTGCTCAACCCTATCAGTCATCTGAGAAATGCAAATTAAAGCCATGATCAAATATCACTACAAACCCAATAGAATGGCTAAAATTAAAAAGACTGACAACACCAAATGTTGGTAGGATGTGGAGTAACTGGAACTCTCATACACTAGAAGTGACTGTGTAAAGTAGTACCACTATTTTGGAAAACTGGCACTATCTTCTAAAGTTGAACCTACCCATGTCCTATTACCCAGCAATGTTACTCCTGGGTAGATTACCAAAAAAAATATGTATATGTACATCAAAAGACATGTACATCAATAATAGAATAAATTGTGATATATTTATATAAGAAATATTATGGAACAAGGAGAACAAATGAACTAGAACTACACATAACAATATGGCTGTATTATATACATAATGTCAAGCCAAATAAGCCAGACACTAAAATATATATACTGTATAATCCTATTTATAGAAAGTTGAAAAACAGGTAAAACTATTAAGTGTTGCTAGAAGTCAACAGAGCAATTACATTTGGGGAGGGGGAAGGGGTAGTAATTGAGTCATGGCATGAGGGGGTTGGCAATTTTCTTTCTTTTTTTTTTTTTTTTTTGGAGACAGGGCCCAAGTAGCTGGACTACAGGTGTGTGCCACCATACCTGACTAATTTTTGTATTTTTTTGGAGACAGGGTTTCATCATGTTGCCCAGGCTGGTCTATAATTCCTGGGCTCAAGTGATCCACCTGCCTTGGCCTCCCAAAGTACTGGGACTAAAGGCATGAGCTACTATGCCCAGCCTTGGAATTTTGTTTCTTGATTCGTTTGGTGTTAAATGAGTGTGTTTATTTTCTGATAATTTACTGAGCACTTATTATTTGTGTATTTTTCTGTAGATCTACTATACTTCAATAAATTTTTAACATTTTTGGCGTCTCCAAAGACCATATATAATAAGCCACCTGCCCATTTGATGACTATGTCAACTTAAGAAACCATGAGGGGTTGGGTGAAGTGGCTCATGCCTGTAATCCCAGCACCTTGGGAGGCTGAGGTGGGCAGATTGCTTGAGCTCAGGAGTTCGAGACCAGCCTGGGCAATATGGCGAAACCCTATCTCTACCAAAAATACAAAAAATTAGCTGGGTGCGGTGGCATGCACCTGTGGTCCCAGCTACTTGGGAGGCTGAGGTGGGAGATTGCTTGAGCCCAGGAGGGGAAGGTTGCAGTGAACTGAGTGCACCACCACACTCCAGCCTGGGCAATGGAGTGAGACCTCATCTCAAAAACAAAAAACAAACAAACAAACAAAACAAAAAAAACCATGAGGGTTTAACATTTTGGTTTTTAATTTTCACTTGAGACCAAGTGAATCTACTGGAACAGGGTTTGCCCTGCATGTGGCCCAGTTATGCCAGTATCAGATCATACAAGATCAGACTTGGCCGAGTTCATCCAATAGGAATTATCCTCCCCATATGGATTAACAGCTGAAGTTCTACTTCCTTTTCTGACCACAGCACAATTCATTGCGTAATTTTAATCTAATCACCTAAAAAGGCATAGTTCCCTGGACACAAAGCTCTTAAGAGCCACATGAGTCTACCAGGCTGTGGGCTGGTTACTCTAAGGATATGCAAACATTCCTCTTGGCCAGAGAGATACTCACCAGGACTACCTATGGTTGAATGCTCAATGCACATGTTCCATAAGAGGATGGGCTATCCCTGTCCCAAGCATGCATCTTTCCTTACTTATCAGGTGTCATTCACCGATAATTCAACAAGATTTCATCCCCAATGTTTCACCGACACAGGGGATGCTACTTAAAAGGATACTTGTGATCAAAGCTGTACCACAGCCTGAATATCCATGCGCTCTCCTGTTTTGTCCGGTTTCCTCTGGCAGAATCTGGGCCGTCCTAGGAACAAACAAGAGGGCACATGCTTAGTTATACAAAAGGGATCTCAAAGAAAGGGAAAAAAAACCTTTTTTAATAACTTGTATAGCTCTGGAGCTCATAGTCAAACATCCCATGTCAGCAAAGTTTCAAAGATATATTGGGAGGTAGCATTTGAGCAGAAATTAAACTCAAAAGGCAGAAAAATCAGTCTCCAAAGTAAAAAGGCTGGGTTATGCCTGTGGATAGCTCAAACTTAATATGGAACAACATTTCTTTTGGCATTCTTATTGCAATTTTCCTCGAAGTGTCTTTCAGCAGATTAATTACCCTAAAATACTCTAGATCCTAACAGGCCAAAATTGATTTATAGCAAATATTTTTAAAAGCTTTTTGTAAAAGCAACTTTCCAATCCTCATCCCCAAAGTAGGCCTGTGGAAACCACATATTGTTGAGTATCCTGACAAACTAGTTAGGGCTTCTCTGTGGTCCTTATCCAGGGACCTACACTGTGCTCCAGGTGGTAAGGTACTTGTTTCCCCACCAGCTTTAGGAAGGTGGGATCAGTGGGCAGGAGAAACGAGCTCGAACTAACAATTCTGTTATTTTATCTACCATCAAGTAGCAAGTTCCTTGCTACTCTCATGCCCTTCCAGTTTAAACATCCCCATCGTGTAACTTTCAAAATAACCTGCAAAATCAAACATTCATTTGAGGTTTAGGAAATCTGTTCTGTGCAAGTATCAAAAGCAGCACAGTTAATATAAAACTCAGACTGACTGCAGCAATTTGAGGGTACTACTAGGGCTATGCAAGCACAGACTGCTTGTGAAGCTATTATTATCATCATTCTCTTTAATATTACAGGGAGAGGCAACTCTGCAAGTGAGGGACAATTGACAATCACCAAATACAACTTGAACCAAAATTACAAGTAGTTTTAAATCATGGTGAATGTAAATTCTACCTGCAATGGCAACATCAATAATTAATCAAAGATCTTTGAGAAGCACATAGACAAGAGGAGAGAAATTAGCAAGCACTATTTATTAATACACTCCTAAAGTTTCCAACAGCAAAGATTATTTTTAAAAATTGAATCCCCTCGGTATTTCAGGAATGTTTAGTGATGGATATGGAAATGGCTCAGTTAAATGGGCCCTTCTGTGGATGAGGAAATATAAACAAGGAGAGACCCCAGAGACCAATTTGATTTTACATTTTTATAAATCATGAGCAAGAGAGAGAGCACAGAAATGCCTCCATTTGCAGGGTGACTGATTGCTAACCCAATGACAACTCTGGGAAGATTCCAAAATGCCACATGACTGAGTAGAAAAGTAGCAGATGACTTTTTTGATAGGCAAATATATAATGGAAAAAATCAAATGGTTCTTTATAAAGTAATAGGTTCTAAGTTCTCAGTTCTAAGTGCCTGTAGAATTTTACTAAGGAAAAAGCCAGCACAACGATAAACATCATCAGGAAGGATACTATTAAACCATCAGGCACAAAACGAGTACCCCAAAGTCAGTTTCTTCCGCTTCTTCCCTTAAATCAATGATGAAAACAATGAACCCTACTCTGTCATCTTAACCTCTGCAAAACCACAAAGCATTTATTATCACTGGACTACTTAATTTCTTGCCATTTAATCTCAAGAAAGCTACAAGAACCCCGGAACTTAAAAGTTAAATTTAAAAAAAGAAAGCTACAAGAGACTTATATAAGCCCCAAAAAAGACAATTAAAATGAGTAAAGCAAGGGAATGGTTTGACAGCAAACTAACAAAAGGTCTTCTCAGGCTACGGAAAGATATGCCTGCAATCCATGAATAAGATAAAGTGACCTCAGACTCCACAGCAAATCCCGAAATGTAAGAACTAAGAAACAACGCTTAGAGGCTACAAGGGGTAAATTCAGGACAAATCAAAGGTGTAACTTTGTGAAAAGGGTGTTAAACAACTTCTTATTCCAAGAGATGGTGCCAGAAGCATGATTAGGTATAGGAAGAACTTAGATAAATCCACATATGGTGGCTTTGGGGAAATCAGGGCAGTTCTGTGGGACAGAACTAATTTTTTAAAGCTGACCCGGAAGACAAGCAATAACTGCTTCATGACATGATCGGGGCTGCTATCACAGAGAAGCCATTGAGAGCCCTTCCTGTGGGCTCCGAACAGCACCGGACTGAGGAAGGGTCACTGTGGGAACAGGCGGAGCCTCCTTCCTGGCTGTACTTGGCGACTCCTGGATTTTCCATTCCTGTGCCGTCCACAGAAAAAGCACAGACTTGCTCTCTCAACTCGCCCCTCCTGAAAACCTGGGTTCGCACCTCATGTCTTTAGCTCAGGCAACTTCTAGGGCCTGGAGCATTCTTTTTTCCTCTCACCTTCTCCCACCCAGAACACCTACCCGGCCAACCTCTATTCACCTTTCAAGCCTGTGCAGAAGCGTGGCTTCTCTAAGAATTGTTTCAAAAGTGACATAGCACTCCAAGAAGTGTAGGTGTGGATATCACAGGCTCTCTCAAGAGACTATCTGGCTCCTGACTGTGCCGCTGCCATTGTCTTGCTGTGTGATGCTGGGCAAGTTACCTAACCATTCTGTGCTTCAGTATCCTCATCTGTAAACTGGAAATATTAATAATTACCTACCTCTAGGGGCATTATGAGGCTGTAATGTTGTGATAGAACAAGAAATATATATCTGGTTTTTGTCTGACATAAAACTCCTAAAACCCTTGGAATTTCCTGAGTAGATGGGGTGGGAGGAACATCTTTTTTTATTAATAATAAGCTCCTTTCAAGCACACCTGAATTTATGCTAAGGTGACTCTTGAATGGATACTGATTGCCAGAGAAACCAACCATGTAGAGGACTGGAACTTTTAGCCCCATCCCAACCTCCTAGGAGGGGAGGACTGGGGATTGAGTTAATTACCAATGGCTACTAATTTAATTAACCATGCCTATGTAATGAAACCTCCATAAAACCCTAAATGACACAATTTGGAGGGCTTCCAAGTTGGCGCCACATACTCCCATCCCCATCCTTTGCCCTATGCATCTCTTCCATTAGGCTATTTCCGAGTTGTATCCTTTATAACAAACTGGTAATGGTAAAAGTTGTGTTCTGTGAGTCATTCTAGCAAATTATCGAACCTGAGGAGGGGTTGGGAACCCCCCTATAGCCAGTCAGTCTGAAGTACAGGTCACGACCTGGGACTTGCAACTGGTGTCTGAAGTGGGGACAGTCTTGTGGGACTGAGTCCTTAACCTGTGGGATCTGACGCTAACTCCAGGTACGTAGTGAGTTAAACTATAGGAGGTCCAGTTGGTACTCATTGGGAATTGGAGAACTGGCTGGTATACAAAAAGACCCTACATATTTGGCATTAAAAGTGTTGTGAATGTAGAGAAAAAAGGTTTTTATTTTAGAACTGTAAAAGATTTTTCATTTAAAGAACTTAGGATGGTGTCTGATATGTGGCAAGCACTCAACAAATATTGACTCATTATTGTTTGCCATGTGACTTTTTGTGCTGATTAAATATTTGTGAAATATTTAACCCAGAATCTGGCATGTAGTTAGAGCTCATATTACTAATTAAGTTCATTTCCAAAGACTGGATATGTAATTTCAAGCACATATTTGTTTGGGGGAAAATAACGCCTAGCCATTAACATCATTTGGCTATCTTGTGTGGCTTTTTACACAAGGAATTTTCATCTTTTTACTGCCATTATTAATAGAGAAGCCCCTTCAAGAAAATACCACCAACCCTGCTTATTATCATTTTTTGAGCATGTAACAATGAGTGTCTATTTCTTCTGCATTCATTAAGCACCTACTATGTGCCAGGCACCATGCTGGGTGCTGGAAACACAAAGAGGAACATAACTTAGCACCTGGCCCTCAAGGAGCACTCTTTCCAGAAGGTGAAGGTGGCGAGGGTTGGGGGGTAGGGGGAGGGGAGACAGACAAATACATATTGACTGACAAATATAATGAAGAAAAAGAAAGCTGATTAAAGAACTGGGGAATAGCAAACAGTCCTATTTTTGAAATAATTTTTCTAGAATGAATGCATAATGATATCTGTGTAGAGTTACATTTCATTCCATTCTTATATAATATTAAAAGATGTTTTTAAAAGATAAGGTCACTACACTAATAAGAACAGCTTACTTTTTTTTTTTTCAGGGATGGAGCATGTGGTAGGCAGAATAATGGCCACCCCACCAAAGCTTTCTACAGCCTAATCCCTGGATCCTGTTACACTACCTGGCAAAAGGGGCTTTGTGGATGGACTTAAGGTTATCCAGGTAGGCCCAGGACAATCACGTGGGCCCTTAAAAGTGGACGAGGGCCAGGCACGGTGGCTCACGCCTGTAATCCCAGAACTTTGGGAGGCCGAGGTGGGCAGATCACTTGAGGTCAGGAGTTCAAGACCAGCCTGGCCATCATGGCGAAACCCGGTCTCTACTGAAAATACAAAAATTAGCTGGGTGTGGTGGCACACACCTGTAATCCCAGCTACTCAGGAGGCTGAGGCACAAGAATTGCTTGAACCTGGGAGGTGGAGGTTACAGTGAGCTGAGATCACATCACTGCACTCCAGCCTGGGCAATAGAGCAAGACTGTCTCTCTCTCAAAAAAAAAAAAAAAAAAAGACATGGAGGGCAAAAGAGTCAGAGGAAGGAATGCAGTAGAACAAAGGGCGGGAGAGATTCAGAGCTTGACTTGCCCCACTGTTGCTGGCTTTGCAGCAAGAACACAGGACCTCAGTCCTACAACCACATGGAACTGAATTCTACTGACAACCTGAATGAGCCTGGAAGTGGCTTCTCCCCAGAGCTTAGCCTTGCCAACACCTTGAAAAACTTGAAGCAGAGAAACCAGCTGAGCCCACCAGGTATCTGATCTACTGAACTGTAAGGATGACAAAACTGTATTGTTTTGGCTGGGCATGGTGGCCCATGCCTATAATCCCAGCACTTTGGGAGGCCAAGACAGGCAGATCACTTGAGCCAAGGAGTTCAAGACCAGCCCCAACATGGTGAAACTCTGTCCCTTAAAAAAAACAAAAACAAAAATAAAACTGTATTGTTTTAAGCCACTAAATTTGTGGTAATTTGTTACAGCAGTCACAGACAACTAATATGGAGCAGAAGAGTAAATAAATGATGTCACTTGATTTGGGCCTGATATGCTTTTTTTCTTTTTCAGACATGGAGTCTCGCTGTGTCACCCAGGCTACAGTGCAGTGGTGTGATCTCGGCTCACTGCAACCTCCGCCTCCCGGGTTCAAGCGATTCTCCTGCCTCAGCCTTCCAAGTAGCTGGGATTACAGGTGCCTGCCACCATGCCCAGCTAATTTTTGTATTTTTAGTAGAGATGGGGTTTTGCCATGTTGGCCAGGCTGGTCTTGAACTCCTGACCTCAGGTGATCCACCTGCCTTGGCCTCCCGAAGTGCTGGGATTACAGGTGTGAGCCACCACGCCCGGCCTGGGCCTGGTATGTTTGGGCTCTGTGTACCCCCACAAGTCTCATCTCAAGTTGTGATCCTAAGTGTTGGAGGTGGGGCCTGGTAAGAGGTGGCTGGATCATGGGGGCAGACTTCCCCCTTGCTGTTCTTGTGATAGTGAGTGAGTTCTCACGAGATCTGGTTAAAAGTGTGTGGCACTTCCCCCTTGCTCTCTCTCTCTCCTGCTCCGCTATGGTAAGATGTGTTTGCTTCCCCTTTGCCTTCACTATGATTGTACGTTTCCCGAGGCCTCCCAGCTATGCTTCCTGTACAGCTTGCAGAACTATGAGTCAATTAAACCTTTTCTTCATAAATTACCCAGCCTCAGGTAGTTCTTTATAGAAGTGTGGGAATGGACTAATACAGGGCCTTTGTCATATCATTGGGATAATGGATCCAAGATTTCTCAGCAGAGGGTAATAATAGGGTTTAGAAACAGGGAATCAGCCAGGCAGTGGGCTCATGCCTGTAATCCCTGCACTTTGGGAGGGTTAAGATCACTTGAGCCCAGGAGTTTGAGACCAGCCTGTGCAACAAAGCAAGACCCTGTCTCTAGAAAAATATTTTATAAATTAGCTTGGTGAAGTGGCACACACCTGTGGTCCTAGCTACTCAGGAGGCTGAGGGAGGAGGATCCCTCGGGCCCAAGAGGTCAAGGCTGCAATGAGCTGTGATTGCACCACTGCACTCCAGCCTTGGCGTCAGAGGGAAACCCTGTCTCAAAACAAAACAAAAAAAAAACCAGAGTCAAGTCTCTGACCGTGATACACAGATAGTTTTCTTCCCTGCTTAAAACTCTCCAGAGCTATACATTGCCTAGATCAGGGCTTTTCTAATGGTAAAATGTACACACATTCCCTGGAGACACTGTTAAAATGCAGATTCTGCTTCAGTGGGGCTGGTGAGGCCTGAGTGTCTCCACTCTCTTGCTTCTGCCACTCTCCACCCTCACCCTTTATCACCTTGTCACCAAGCCCTTCAGGATGCAGATTCATCTACCTTGTTGCAGATATTTTCCCAGAACCTGAAAGAATGCCTGAAATAGAACAGGTGCTCAATAACTATTTGTCAAATAAATGAATAAACTGATCTTGACTCTGAGTTTTTAGAAAACAGAAAAGGAAGAGCAGAAAGGGAAATCAGGGGCCAAGGGAGGCATTTGGAAGCACAAAAAAATGGGCGGGTGGGGGGGTGGTCACAGAGTAGCAATTGGAGGAAAGGCACCTCTGCAACTGTTTGAAGTTAAAGATTTAGGTGACAGATTTACGGGTATCAGATTTCAGCCTGGAGAAACAAAAACAAACAAACAAAAAAACACGGAGGACCCAGAAACAAATGATTCTAACTTGCTCAGAAAGTCATATGTGAACGCAACAATAAACTGCTGATTTTCTACAGTTTTCACTACATACACACAGACAGACACGCACACACGTGTGCATATACACAGGCATTGGTGGTTTCCTTTCCTCCACACTCCATTAATATCCGGCTTGTGACCTTGTCCTGTTGATATGGTAAAACTGGGATAAATTCAGATTCACACTCTTAGCTGCTCCAAAGTGGCCTCATCAATGAGTGCTCTTCTGTAAACTCAGGGAAGGAAGTGAATGATGTGTCTGCATGTACGGCCAACAGAAATCTCAGCTGTCTGGTCTGGCATGAAAAGTCCCCTGCTTTATTGGGGTGGGAGGCCACCCCCAGGGCCAGGCAGCTTGCCTCCAGCTAGGGTTGTTTTTGTTTTGGTTGCAAAGTCACCAAGACCTCCAGAGAAACAAAGCACTGAGTTTTTTTTTTTTTTTTGTCTTGTTTTGTTCTAATGAGTCAAACTTACCAGGGACACAAAGCTGAAGTCTGCCCACAATATTTTTATGCTTTCCCCACATGAAGCAAAGTTCTAGCCAACAGCTCCCTTCCTTTTCCCACATGAGCTAATATTCTGTAGCTCCCTAGCCATGACTCTGTTTATAGCCTTGGGCTTCAAGACCAGTGAGGAGAACTGTGCTCATTATAAGACATGCCTTCCCATCAAATGTCACTTTTTTGTTTGTTGTTTTTAGGAAGATTATTTAGAAAATGAGGTAAAGAGAACTGCCCTTTTTTTTTTTCTCTGGTGGAGAACAAACATCTGGACTTTCCCTACCTCTGATTTCAGTTTCATGACAACACTGAGCATGTGACCTGGATCTATTTCAGGGGAAACTGCAAGAACCCAGGGTTTCACCCAAAAATGAGAAGCCCATTTATTTCTGTTTTCCTGTTTCTCATGGCCACAGAGTGCACTGAGCCCTGCTGTTAGTGGCTCACTAGAATGAGGAGGTCAGACCAGGAGGAACTGGAGAAATAAGGTCCTCTCTGCACAAGGGCGTGAGTCATTTCTAAGAGGGTATCCTGGAGAACCAAGCTTGAAGTTTGCATGTTTTTCCCCATATGACAGCAATCTTGAAAACCTTTCAAAAGGTCAGTGGAACTGACTTTGAGGGGCCCTCTGCATGACTGTGTATGAGGTCTGGAAGGAAGGAGGTCAGGGGGAAGCTGTGACACAGCTTCTGGCTAGGGCTGTGGCAAACAGGGTGCCATTAGGAGTGCAGCGCGAGTGGCTGCCAGCCCGTTCACAACACCACATGTGCGGTGCTCTCAGCCCAAGGGGCCCTCTGGGAGCTGACAGGAACACTGAGTTCATCCATCCAGGCCCATCCAGGGAGGTTCCTGAGACTCACTCCACCTGGGGGTGGGGGCTATTTTAGCTGTTACTGCATGGACTAAATACAAGAACCCTCAGCACTTTGGACCTGCTGCTTTCTCACTCAAACATTTCCACAGAAAAGTGACAGTAAGCTTGTTACTGAATCTAATTACAAGCCCAGTGTTCCCAGTGCGCAGGGCTTATGTGATACATAGTAAGTTCTACTACATGACCAGCCAAATCCTTTCACTTATTTCCTGTTACAGATGCTTGAATGCAGAGGTAGGAGCAATGGGAAACAGCAAAGGGGGTGGGGATGTTTTGAATGGTCCAGAGCAAGATGAAATCTCTCCAAATCTTACGATCCAGCTGCTATTGGCCTTTTTTTCTTAAAAAATTAATCTAGACTGGCCACAGTTCTGTGGAGGATGCTTTAGAATAGGGCAGCCATGTCCTACCAGAGCCATTATCTTTCCTTTGGTGAAATAAGGACGGCCATCATGTTTTCCCCTGGGGTTTTCTCAGGCTGAGTTTCAAGATCTCCCAAACTGTTATACTCTAAATTGGCTTCGAGGTGCTCAGTTCCTGAACTCCTGTTTTCTAAAGTCCTTAATCAAAGCTAGAGTCAAATAGCAAATTTTCAAAGAGAACTTCTCATTGAGACCACATGCTCCCAATTGACATAATGGCCAATTCTAAGGTCATCTCAAAGGTCTTCTGGAGCTCATTAAAGTGGGTGCCAAATCTCCAATGAAGCTTATTGAAAACTCTTCCCAAAATGTCCAGAACTTTCCAGGTCATGGCTTTGTGTCCCTTGAGCAGGGACCTAGAATGGACATCAATGCTATAAATGCCTTATCAGGCTGTGGCCACCCTTAAAGAGAAAGAAACCACAAAAGGCCACAGTGGCACCCCATTGACCCCACACAGCACCACATTTTGCCAGCCTTATTAAATCTGATTTGGTAGATGGAATCATTTAGAAGATTCTATGGAATGTGAAGTCTGCTGCAGACTGCTGCGGGATTAAGTGCAATGATGAGTCAGATTCAAAGCTGACTGGAAAAAAAAGAATAGGGTTTCATGGACAACATACACAGGTGGTCAGTAAAGCTGCCTGTTGCATGTTGCATCTCTCTCATTCCCTCATCCACCCAACAAACACCTATCAGGTTCCTGCATGTGCCAGCCACTGTGCTCAGCACTGGGCATTCAATGCTGAACGACATAGTTATTGACTCCCAAGGTCAAATAATATATTGGTAACACATTTCTGCCCCTATCATAACTCTCCTTTCCCCACCTTGCCTGCCCAGGTCATGCTGACCTGGGTAAAGAGCCAGACCTAGAGACAAAATCATCCCGACAGCTGCACAACAGGGATGATATGGCAACCTCAATTCTTGTCTGTAAATTTGTTGATACTCTTCCCATCCAGAGGTTATGGTCTCTATCCCCTCCCATTGGATCTGGGCTGGTCTTAGGAATGCATTTCTAAGCAATAGAAAGCCATGGAAGTGATGCTGTAGAACTTGCAAGATTAGGTCAGAAAAGGTGATATAGCCTCTACCTTGCTTGCTGGGACACTTGCTTTTGGAACCTTAAGCCATCACATAAGAAATCCAACTACCCAGCAGCCACCATGCTGGCAGGCAGCTCAGGCCACATGGAAAAGCCCTGCACAGACATTCCTGTCAGAAGTCCTTGTGGTCGGGTCCTTCCAGCCCAGGTGCCAGACATATGAGTAAACGAACCTTTGCATGATTCTAGCCCCAGGGTCCTGGTTTTCCCACCTGAGGCCGTGGACTTCATGGAGCAAAGGCAAGCCCCCTACTACGCCCTTTCCAAATTGCTCACCTAGAGGATCCCAGGCCCTGGAGAAACAGGAATGCCTTCAGGCACCTGATGTCTCTCCTTTCTTCCTCAGATCCCTGGGCTGGAGAGTCAAATCGTATTGCTCTCTTTCTCCTGGGCACCAATGATAGACTCGGAACCAGTTGTAGAACCAATATCCACTATTGAAAAGTGGAGAGTCAGGGACTCTTTCTGGCGAGCCCACACCCTTCATAATGTTGATTAAGAACACATACCCTGGGGACAAATCCTGGCTCCATCACTTATTCTGAGATGACTCAAACTCCCAAACTTCAACTTTTAATCTGTAAAATGGGGAGAGCAGTACACGCTTCATAAGGCTGTTGTCAGGATCACAATGAGGGAATCTAGGTAAAGTGCCTGGCATGTGGCGAATGCTCAAATGTCTTCCCCAGGAAGAAGCATCTCTTGTGACTTACCCCTTGTAAGACTTGAAAGCTGTCGTTGTTGGGTGGTGGGTCTTGATCGGGGTCAACACCAACTCTGAAAGTCACCAGGGAGAAAGACAAAAACAGAGAGTATTAGCTTGGCCCATGGTAGCCATGCAGGCTGCAAGTAGCCTGGAGGCTAATCATCTTCCCGAAGCATAAGGAGTGGTTAGCTAAAAGGTGAGGAAAGCTGTCATGCAGAAGTCATAAGAAAGAGGTCGCATACCACTTCAGATCCCAGAGGGTCGGAGGGGCGATGAATCCCATGTGCTCACACTCTAAGCAAGGCCGCCGGAACACAACACATGCTGGCAACTGTCCACTTGCTTTTCTGCATCAGGTGGTCCCAGTTATCAAAATAGGGGTCTCACTGCACTGGGCCCTTCCTTTGTGCTGCTTCCTCACTTCTGCCCTGGCCTGCTTTAATTTCTCTAACATTTTGTTATAAACTTTTTCAAATATACAGGGAGATATTGAAAGACTTTAGAGTGAACCCCTATATACCCACCATCACTAGATTCTACCATTAACATTTTACTGTATATTCCTTATTACCTATCTATCCATTTCTCTATCACCCATCTTACTTTTTCTTTGGATACATTCAGATAAAGTTGCAGACATCAGAATACTTCCCCTAAATACTTCACGTGCATATTGACAAAGAGTCTCTCCTTGACCAAACTTTAGTCAGGCTCCTAGGAATTCACTTCCCAACTAGGCACTGACTTTTGGGCTTCCATGTCCATCTCAGCATAGCCCAATTTTAGCAAGAGGCTTGCTAAGTTGGTTTGGCCAGAACCGAACATCTGATTGGGTTCTTCATCCCCCCACAATCCCTCAGGTGATGTCTGATTGTCTAAGTTGGTTTGGCCACAGCCCAACATCTGAATGGCCTATCCCCAACATCTGATTGGATTCTTCATCCCCCCACAATCCCTCAGGTGGTGTCTAATCCCCTTCGCCTGTCTTCAGCAAGAATCCTATTGGGTCAATTTAGCCAGAATCCCCCTTGCCCCGATATTTCCTCTCAGTACTTCCCCATCCACTGACCCGTTTCTCTTCCCTGCTGCAAAACCCCATCACAGTGGTCCCTATTCCAGTCGTGATGGTCCTGAACAACGTCTGCCTTACTGTTTAAATATACATCAGAATAATGTTTTCTTTAACAATATCATTAACTAGAGTCCTGACCTGCTTTCAATCCTGGTGCCCCTATACCCTCTTGCATCAAGATAGCCTTGAGAACTCACACATTTGAGAGCAACAACTAAAGACAGAAAGAAAAAGCAAAATGGCAGGACTCATTTATAACAAATACTATAAAAGCACCAGGGCAGTTGTCTTGGCTTAGAAACATACTAACTGGCACTCTATGCATCTGGTAATTTTTTTTTTTATCCTTGCACTTTCCTCATTCTGAGGCAGGATACTGTGCCATGGATGACATGGATAACACTGGGCAATGGGGGAGAGAAAAAAGATGCCAGGAAAATCCTGTATCTGCCATGGAAGTTCCGACCTTCACGGCAGCCACTTGATATCAACCAAGTATGAAATGCAGCCCAAACTCCTGACAGCAGAGAGTCTAAAAGGACCTCCTGGGCCCTGCCACAGACAGAGGAGTGTGGGAAGGCCCCTGGGGTCTCTTGGAGGGCCTTGCTACTGATATAAGTGCAGAACAGGAGATTTCTAAGAAAGGAAACAAAGAGCTGCTTCTCAGCTTGCTACTGCTGAAAAAAAAAAACAGATCGGGGCCGTGAGACGCAAATGATGTTTTGCACTTTTTTTCCCCTATTCAAGGTTGTTTACTTTAGGGCGATTTAGTAATTACTTTTCTGGCAGGGTTGAGGGCCTCTTGGACCAATCCCCAAGGATGACACGGGACCTTGTGGCTTCCTACAAAGAGCCCCACCCTTGGGGCAGAGCCCAGAACCAAACTGATCTCTGGGAAGAGGAGGTAAAGCAATGGGCCAGGGTGTTTTGGTGTGGAACTGGGCAGCAAGAAAGAACAGGCACAGGATTTTTTTTTTTTTTGGTGAATTTTTTTGAGACGGAGTCTCACTCTGTCACCCAGGATGGAGTGCACTGGTGTGATCTTAGCTCACTGCAACCTCCATCTCCCGGGTTCAAGTGATTCTCCTGCCTCAGCCTCCCGAGCAGCTGGGATTACAGGCAGGTACCACCATGCCTGGCTAATTTTTGTATTTTTAGTAGAGACGGTGTTTCACCATGTTGGCCAGGCTGGTCTCGAATTCCTGACTTCAGGTGATCTGCCCACCTCGGCCTCCCAAAGTGCTGGGATTACAGGCGTGAGCCACCATGCCCGGCCCAGGCACAGGATTTTAATTGCAGGTTTAAAGCCTCAGAAGACTTTAGGGTCCCCCAACTTTCTGAAATTCCTAGTGCCAGGTCACTGTCCACTTTACGTATCTCTCTCCTGACCTGGTATAACGCTTCTGATCCAGGACACTGGAACTTTTTTATGCTGTTTTATTATATCTTATTTTAGCATTCCCCTGATACATCAGGGCTAAGCTCATAAGAACACAAATGACAGCCTTTTCTTCCAGAATGGGCAGAATTATCTTTATTTTTATTAGGAATTAGATAAATGTGGACATCCCACACTAAATGAATAAATAAAGCAAGCAAACTGATGTGCTCATTCTGGGATGAATAAATACCAAAAATTGATAATTTCTCTGCTGGTATAATTTGTCCATTCTGATTAACAGATAAAATGCCATAAAATCTCGGAAAGTTTAGAAGTATTCTATGTTAATTAATAATTTTTTCTAAAAAAAAAACCCCGAATGGTCAAGGTTTTGAATAATTTGAGGAATATGAGACACACATCTTCATATAACATCTTGAACACCATATCATAATCTGAATTTGCTTATGTCCCAAGTCTAATAACTTACACTTTGCCTGAAGGACTTTCCTTCTTGAAGGCATGCTTCAAAGGAAAGGGTTTCCTCTGCAATTTAGCTGGTATCAAAGTCAGTCTCCAAAAATGAACATGTGTGTGTAGAAAAAAGTGTGATTTCAGTGAGCTTAAATACTTAAAGTAATTTCATGTGAGTCATTACAGTACGCATACGGGGCCTAGTGATATCCCAAGACCCGTGTTCCACTGCTTTCACCACTGCCCTCAAGGAAGTGAGATATTCTCACAGTGCCGAGAACAGAGTTGAAGCCTATTTTGCATTTGATTTATCTATCAGCACCGAGAATCAGATCAGGAAGAAAACATGCCAATTAGAGAAACAGAAAGGAAAGAAGAAACATTAAAGTTTGTACTTTGCTTGCCCAGACATCACCACCCTTCAGCATAGTTATAAACTTGGAAGGATACAAGAAACAAACTGCATTAGAGGAATCTTTATCTTTTTGGTTAAACATTCTTCATATCTTCTGGTTCACCATGACAAGGCACAAGTACACAAATATGTATTTTGAAAAACTATAACAGCAGTGGTATTTAACTAAGATGGTGTAAGCCTTACCCCAGTCATGGTTGAAATATGAAAATTCTAGTTCTCTTTATGAATTAAGAGCCTTATTTACTAGATCATAAGCAGGATTTTGTGGGAAAAGTGTGGCTCTGAAAGTGAGCTGCTCTTAACACTAAGCTCAGTTGTACGAAAAGGAGACACTTGACAACTCAGGCTTTATGTTGGCAATACATTGCCTAAATGTGGGGAAAGCAGACAGAATCCCAAGAACACTGACACATCAATCAACCCAGAGGAGGGGTGGAAAAAATGATTAGAATTGACTCAACCTTTTGCACCTTTACTAAAAGTGGGGGTTGGCACACGCAGGAAGGAAGAGAAAAACAGTGTAAAGAGAAATATCTGAGGTTAGAAAGAGGAGAAAAGCCAGGCCCAGTTAATTTTTTCTGAGGATGCCCTTGTGTCACCTGAAGTACTGCCAGTGGTGTTCATTCTGGTCCTCTTCGGAGGGCTCCTCGACGCCAACTCTGGGCAGCAGAAGAAGGGAACGTGAGTGTGACAGGGACAACAGGAGAGCCAGGAGCTCTGGGCAAATGATCTGGACCATGTCCATGAGAGAATATTTTTCACTTTCAATATGAACCCATATCTTCTCTTAAACTGTCCCCATCCTCTAAAACCCAGAGAGGCTGAGAGGCCACTAAATTTAAATTTAAGGCAACAATGTCAAGAGCCAGGTTAAATGAGGATTGATCAGGAATGAGGATGAGCCTCTCAAAATATAATGTAATAAAATCAGAGGATGAAATATACCTCATAGAAAACAAATTTACATAATTTTTTCAGAAATTCATTTGTTTATAAAGATACCAAAAATAGAAAAAAGAAATTGTTGCTTAAATATGTTACACATATTTAAAGTGTTTACACATATTTTTACACATATTTGACAGAAAGAACAAAAAGCATGATATTATTGAAAAACAGCAACAATACTTAAGAAGACAAAGATGGCCTTTTTTTCCAGACAAGCACACCATGTTGTACACAGGATCAACCTGAAAGTCGGGAACCCAACTTCTGCTATTCTCTTTAGCTTGTAGCCTTTTGAATTGACATGGTCCACCTTCACCTTCCTTAATAATTTCTGGGTTACTTAGAGTGCATTTGAATCTTACCATCATGTTGGAGCAGGGTTTCGTAAACTCGGCAGCATTGACATTTTGGGTCAGATAATTCTCTGTTGTGGTGACCCGTATGGTGCACTCACTGTAAGATGTTTAACAGAGTCTCCGGCTTTCACCCACAAGATACTAGTAGCAACCCCACCCACCAAGAAGCTGAGGTTTTGACCCCTTCCTCTGGTTGTGGCCAACTAAAAACATCTCCAGATACTGCCAAATAAATGTCCCCTGGGCGGCAAAATTGCCTTCAGTTGAAAATCACTGCACTGAACCACGTTTTCTCAATGGAGGCAGTATCACCCTCATGGGTATAAAAATTGGTTCTTGTAGGTTAAAAAAAAAAAAAAACCACTCAGATATTACGATGGTTTGTAACCCTCCAAAGTGCCACAGCACAGACAGAGATGCATAGCAGATCTGTGATATTAAAATTTCACTGGGGGAGGTAATTGAGGAAAAAGTTTTTAAAGGCTCCTCAGCAGTGGCAATAATGAAAAAAAGATTGAGAACTACTTCACTAGACAATGCCCAAATTCTCATGTTATTAATATCCCCTGACATATGCAAGTGAGGACACGATGCTTCTTAAGGTGGTACTTTTAATTAGTTACATGTTCAGAATGTAACTTAAATCAGACTCTATTACTACAACATTGAAAAATTATAGCAAACACCAGAAAAACAAGCCAGATTCCTTAATGTAAGATTCATTGTCTCTTGAGAGATAGTATTAATAATAGTAGCAGCTGTAATGCTATGATTAATACTATTAATATAATAACAGCTAAAATATACTAAGTGCTTATGTGTCAGATGATACATTGATGAGAGAATTTTTCATTGCATTATTTATTACCACATTTTATCCTCACACTATGACTGTCCCCATTTAATCAGTGAGGAAACTGAGGGATACAGGTGAAATAAGTTGCCCAAGGTCACAAAGGTAGAAATGGTAGAGCCAAGATTCCAACTCAGGCTGCTCGTCTCCAGAGCCTCAGCTCTTCCTCTTATAGGATACTGCCTTTGATTACAAGGAGGCATCTTTAAGTTCTTTTAAAATACCCAGTTGCAAATGCTATTACATAAAGAGCTCAGGCTTCTCCCTGCCTTTACTCCTTATGTTATCTTGCAAAGAGCTTTATTATAAATTCTCAGTCTAACAGGATTATGCCAAGTAGAGCATTCTTACTTGTCCTTGAATGATATTACTACACTCTGGAATGTGAAAGTTACAGTTCATTTGGCCACCTGGGTGTATGTCGTTCCACCGCCTCCCAACCCACTATCTCCACCATTTCGTGTGTGTTACTTGAAGCTGACGGCTCCTAGAAGACGGCCACCATGCTGTCACAATGTGCTCAGGACACACACAGGCTCATCAGGCAAAATAATCCCACCATCATTTTTTAAGTTGCCAAAATTACGTCCTTTGTCAATAACAACTCTTACTCAAGAGACTGAGAAAAATATTATGTTTCAACAGAAAGCAATTTGCACATTTTGCCATTATGTTTTAAAATATCAATCACAAAACACCAATGTAAAAAGATAAGTTGGATTTATGGAAAGCAGTGACCTGGCTTTGGCTTTATAGTTATATTCATTTTTATTTTATACACAGACTTGAAATTAGCCATAGTAAGAAACACAGCTAACTCCTATTTATGGTGAACTCCAAGAACCACCCTGGGCTTCTGACTTCTGAGCAGCTACTTAACAGCTCATCAGGGCCTCTATCAGTAGCCTGGAGAAGTAAAGAATGAGTCAGTGCTGATCATATCGAGGTCACAGGGGTCAAAATGCCAAACTGAATTTCAGGGGGTTTCTGAATCAATTTAGAATAAGAACCTGGGTTACAGAAATGATTCATGGCCATCACACCACAAGCCACAAGCCAGAAAAATTAATCTGTTTTATTACCTTATTTCAGAGGGAATTTCTTTTGGTGTAATCTCTGTAAATGTCAGTTTCTACACTTATGTAATCATTATTTATACATATCTGGAAAAATGCAACGAGCTGACACATATATATTTTTCAGTAATGGCATTATGCTGTCTGGATAGAGTCAGACAGAAGGAAGGAAATGATAAAGATAGAAATCAATTAAAATGAAATTAGAAAAACAATACAGAAAATCAATGAAATAAATAGCTGGTTCTTTAGAAAAGATCAATAAAATTGGCAAATGTCTAGCAAGACTGACCAAAAACAGAGAAGATATATCAAAAATGGAATATCACTATAGACCCCCCACAGACATCAAAAGGATAACAAGGGAATGCTACAAACAACATAAACTTGACAACTTAAATGAAACTGACCAATTTCACAAATTACCACAACTTACCCAATATGAAATAGGTCATCTGAAAAGCCCTATAACTAATAAAGAAATTGGCTTCATAATTGAAAAACTCCCAAAAAAGAAGTCTCCAGGCCCAGATGGTTTCACTGGAGAATTCTACCAAAAGTTTAAGGAAAATAATTAACACCAATTCTACACAATCTCTTCCAGAAAAAAAAAGAGTGAGGAACATGTCCAACTCATTTTGTGAGGCCAGATTACTCTGATACCAAAAACAGACAAAAGCAGTACAAAAAAAAAAAAACTACTGACCAATGTCCCTCATGAATACAGACATAAAAATCCTTAACAAAATGTTTGCTCATATAATTCAGCAATATGTAAAAGAATAATATACCACATCAAGTGGGGTTTATTTCAGAGAAACAAGGCTGGTTCAATATTTGAAAAGTAATCAATGTAATTCACTATATTAATAGGCTAAACAAGAAAAATCATATGATCATATCAATTGATACAGAAAAAATAATTGATAAAATTCAATACCTGTTCATGAAAAAAAACTCTCAGAAAACTAGCAATAGGTAGGAACTTCCTCAACTTGAAAATGAACATCTACAAAAACCCTATAGCTAATATTATAGTTAATAAGGCAAGACCGAATGCTTTCCTCTTTTTTTTTTTTTTTTTTTTTGAGATGGAGTCTCGCTGTGTCGCCCAGGCTGGAGTGCAGTGGCGTGATCTCAGCTCACTGCAAGTTCTGCGTCCTGGGTTCACGCCATTCTCCCGCCTCAGCCTCCCAAGTAGCTGGGACTACAGGCACCTGCCACCACTCCAAGCTAATTTTTTGTATTTTTAGTAGAGACAGGGTTTCACCATGTTGGTCAGGCTGGTCTCGAACTCCTGACCTTGTGATCCGCCCACCTCAGCCTCCCAAAGTGCTGGGATTACAGATGTGAGCCACCGTCCCTGGCAAATGCTTTCCTCTTAAGATCAGAAACAAGATGAGGATGTCCATTTATACCACTCTTATTCTACATAGTAGTGAAAATCCTAACCAGAGCAATAAGGCAAGAAAAGGACACAAAAGGTACACTGGTTGAAAAGGAAGGAAAAAAAAAAAAACTGTGGCTATTTACAAATACTATGATGGTCTATATGGTCTATGCAGAAAATTCAAAAGAATCTACCAAAAAAAAAAAAAAAAGGACCAAAACACTTTCAGAACTAAAGAACTAGTAAGTGAGTTCAGCAGTATACAAGTTCTAACAAAACATGTACAGGACTTGGATGCTGAAAACTGCAAAAATCAAATGAAAGAAATCAAAGAAGGTCTAAATAAATGGAGAAATATATCATGTTCATGGATTGGAAGATTCAACATAATAAAGATGTCAATCTCCCCAAAAATTAATGTAAAGGTTTAACATAATTCCTATGAAAGACCCAGCAAGATTTTTTTTACATGTAGACAAATTTATTCCAAAATTTATATGGAAAGGAACTAGAATAGCCACAACAATAAAGTGGGAGGAATCACTCTGATGCTAAGGTTTGCTGCGTAAGTATAGTCATCAAGACAGTAAGGATAGACACATAAACCAATAGAGCAGTGCAGAAAGACACCCCCATGCATACAGACAACTGATTTTTGACAAAGGAGCAAAATTAATTCAATGGAGTAGGATAGTCTTTTTAACAATATTATGCTAGAACAACTGGATAGCCATTGGCAAATAAAACCCCAACCTAAACCTCACATCTTATATAAAAATTAACTCAAAATGGATCACAGACTTAAATGTACAGTGTAAAACTAAAAAGCTTTTAGAAGATAACGCAGAAGAAATCTTCAGGCCTAAGGCTTGGTGGAGTCCTTAGACATGATACCAAATACATGACCCATAAAAGAAAAAAAATGATAAATTATAAATTAAAACTTCTGCTCTATGAAAGACCCTATTAAAAGGATTAAAAGACAAGCTACACACTGGGAAAAAATATTTGCAAACCACATATCTGACAAAAGACTACAGTCTAGAATAAAGAACTCTAAAAACTCAACAAAGAAACAAACAATCCAATTTAAAAATGGACAAAAGACTTGAACAGATATTTCACCAAAGAAGACATATAAATGGTAAATAAACACATGAAGTCATGCTTAATATCATTATCTATGAGAGAAATGCAAATTAAGACCACAATGAGATATTCCCACATACCTATTGGAACAGCTGAAATGAAATACCCTGACAGTACCAAATGCTGGGGGGGATGCTGAGAAACTGGATCCCTCATACACTGCTGGTGGGAATGTACAATGGTACAGCCACTCTGGAAAACAGTTGGCAGTTTGTTATAAAACTAAACACGTTTACTATCCAACCCAGAAGGCACACTCCTGGGCATCTATCTTGCAGAGGTAAAAATTTATGCCCACGCAAAAACCTACACAAGAATATTCACAGTGGCTTTATTTATAATAGCCTAAAGCTTGAAACTATCCAAATGTCCTTCGAGGGGTAAATGGTTAAACAAACTCTGGTACATCCAGAGTTTGGCTGGAGCCACTAATTAGGCAGCAGGGACCAGAGGAGGAATGTGGCAGGCCCACCTTGGAATGCTACTCTGCAATAAAACAGAACAAACCTGATACATGAACAACCTACATGGATCTCCAAGGCAGTTACAACAGCAAAATGTCAAAAGTCAACTCTCTACTCTCAATGGAAAATTATTTGGTCCCGTATATGTTTGAGGGGAGGGGGAGGAAAGGATTTATAAAATAGCATGAAAAACAAACATGATTTAATGAGGCTCTGAGCATCCAGAGCATCTACTAGGTGACCAGACAAACAGGAGCAGGAAGTAATCTCAGAGGTCACCAAATGCAAAGATTCTCAACTGTGTGCAGGGTAAACCTTTTTTCTTGCCCTAATTCTGCTACATAGAACAAAGATGGTACCATCTTATGTCTTAAGTTTAAAAGTAAGAGACTGTAAATTTTCTTCAGGTTTATATGCTCAAAGATGGATTCTTTTCCTTAATCCAACCCTTGAGATTCATGCCAGGAAACTGAAATTCTAACCTTCCCAAATTTTATAACTCTTCTTACAGGCAGTATAGCACAGTGGTTAAGAGTGTGGACTCTGTGGTATGAGTGCCTAGGTTCAAATCCTAGCTTGTCCACTTAAAGCTCTGTGACCTTGGGCAAATTACTGCTTTGTGCCTCAGTTTCCCCAACTCTAAAATTGACATAATAGTCCTATCTCCCTTATAAGAATGTTATGAGAATTATCTTAATATATGTATGGTATCTGGAACAATGCTTGCAACATAAGTGTTACTTATTATTATGACTAACACTGATAAACCCCATATTGGTTCTGCAGACCCACCTGGATCTCAGGCAGAGATACACTAGCCCAGAAATGGTGAAGCTGGCAGTGGAAGTGGCAGTGGCTGGCAGCAGAAGTGGCAGCCCAGGAATCTCTGCCTAACATCTATACAAAAACCCCAGACACAGGAGATGATTCTCTCAAATTTTAGTTTCTTCCCCCCAACCCCAAGGATGACTGGGAGATCTCTGTTCATTTTCTCTCCTCCAAGCTATGTACGCTCTGCAGCTGTGTCGGGCATTCTACAGTCTAGAGAATACAAACTAAAAAAGCCAGCAGAGAAAGAAAAACCATTGCCACCTTGTGGCTTTTCAGAGAATTTTTATTCACACCTTTGCACTACCCAAGTGTCTTCTTGTTCCAGAACACGGTCACCCTCTGCAGACCTGAAACTGTGGCAAGTGGCCAGAGCACATCCAGTGATGTGCAGCACAACACCTACAGCTGAAGTGCCCTTGAAATCACCTGGCAGAGTGTCTTACTTAACACTGAGGAAACCTGAGGCCCAAAGACATGAGGGGCTTGTCTTTAACCCAAGCCAGAGTTGGGCTGTGGGTCTCTTGAACCTTATTTCCAATGACCTCTTTACCATAAGATGCTGGAGCTCACAAACACAATCTGGAATTCAAGCGCTCTTGAAAAAGTCAAACTCGTATCAGTGCTCCTTCTGTCCTGACACAGCTACAAAGCCACAGGCAGAGGACATCCATGAAACTGCAACAGGTGAGGGTTACCCAGGAAATGTCACCTCTTTTGTACACTCAAGCAAGAAGAGACAGCATACAGCTTCATGCTAAAATAAAACTCTAATTGCCTCTATTTCTGGCTGGTGAGCTTATTCTTCAGAGTCTGGATTTCATTTCAAAGGAACATGAAATACTGGACTCTGCCAGGGGCTCTTGGTCTATTTTCTCTCCCGCAGCTTTAAGACTTTTTAAATTTTTGCTCTAATGTCACTGTTCTAGCAAGATCCAGGCACTTCTCATTCTTTGTATGTTTGCACTGACAAAAATTTTTAATGACTACATTTTTTCTCCTGGAAAACCCCATACTCCAAACTTTTACTTACTGTTTTAAAAAAAATTGTTAATCCCCCCTCATAAACAAAACCAAAGACTGTAAAAGGTTTCCATGAACTAAAGTAGCACATCCTGCACATGTTGTTGAACATTCTCAGGAACGGTGACAACTGACATACTCAATTAGCCTTGGTTCCAAACCAACCTGATGTTAAGCCATGACAACATGGGTGTCGTGCCTCCTCCAATGATCCAGACAGTGAAGAACACAATGAGAAGGGTGGTCGTGAACATCATCTGGCGAGCATAGGATGCCGTGTCACGGATGGCCAACGCAAATGCCATTGCTCCCCTGAGGCCTGCGGGGACCAAAGAAGATCTACTTATAAGGATTAAATGACAATGTTGTCTCAAAATCCACTGCTGCCATTTGGGGCTAATAAACTCTATTCATTCATGCTTCAGGGGCCAAGTTGTTTTACTCAGAAAGAAGAACCTTAAAGGCATGATTTTCTTTTCTTTGATGCTGTCTTTTGCAAAACTCCCCAACACAATGAAAAAGCATTGTACTGCTTTGTACAGCACTTTTTCAGAATAATAACACTCCTATTACTTACATGATTCTGCTAGTAACATGAAGTAAAAATAAATATAAATAAGTAAAAAATAATATAAGCTAAAACTGTGATCCCAACACAACCCAAGCACTACACAGTCAATATAAACTTAAAAAACAGGCTAGGTACGAGTATGTCAAATTTGTGGAAAACAGTTCAGCATTTCCTTAGCAAAAGGGGAAACCACACAGAGAAGTGAAAACATAACCCAATCTACATCAGGGGTGGTCAACTCTTTCTGTAACCGGCCAGATATTATAGATTTTAGGTTTTGTGGGCCAAGAGGCAAAATCAAGAATATTATGTGGGTACTTATATCAAAGGGACGAACATTTCCACAAATGTTTACTATCAAAAATCAATAATAATAATTGAGGCCACTTTGTTGTAATACAGGTCTAATAATGAAAAGAGGGAAATTCTTTCTGGAGGGGATATTTTGCTTAACTGTTGTTTCAAAGTCAGTGTTGTCTATCATCAAACAGAGTGCAAATATTCATCTGTATAAGACATTCTTAGCTCACGGGCTATGTGAAGACAGGCAGTGGCCAGATTTGGTCCAGGGGTTGTAGTTTGCTGGTACCTGATCTGCATTAATGGATTTAAGATTAATACCATCAGTTTAATGTTTTGGAGTTCATCCTTCTAAGCTCTTTTGTTCCTTTCCCATATCACGCTCATAATTTATTTTATAGTAAAGACTGAATCTGGCCGGGTGTGGTGGCTCACACCTATAATCCCAGCATTTTGGGAGGCCAAGGTGGGTGGATCACCTGAGGTCAGGAGTTTGAGACCAGCCTGGCCAACATGGTGAAACACTATCTCTACCAAAAATACAAAAATTAGCCAGGCATGATGGCATGTGCCTGTAGTCCTCTGCTACTTGGGAGGCTGAGGTGGGAGAATTACTTGAATCCTGGAGGCGGAGGTTGCAGTGAGCCGAGATGGTGCCACCGTACTCCAGCCTGGAGGACAGAGTGAGGTTGTGTCTCAAAAAAAAAAAAAAAAAAAAAAAAAGACTGAATCTACAGTCTTTAGTACATATCTAGTATTAATTTTTATTCACCATGGGCAAGACTGTCTGTATAACATGCGAGAGAATGAAAACTTAGACCTACTATATCTGTTTGTACATTTTTCTATTTTGCAATTTCACAATTATTAATATATGTAATCTGAGCACTTCACTACAATTCACTAAAGAAGAGTGACATCAATAAAAGTTACATTGAAAACAAAGTTGATGTTTTCTATTAATCTATCCTAGATATTTATACACATCTAGGTCACCCTACAGCCGGCCAGCTATGTCACTGGTCAACATTTAAGCCTCTCAAGGGATGCTGACTCAAAGAAAACTTGGGCATCAGAGAGAGACCAAGTATAATACATTTTTCTTTATTTCATTAGGTAAGCATGGTAAGCAATATGAAAGTGAAACCTCAGGTATTTCATAGCCTTGACAAATGAGTTCCTTTTGATAGGCAGATTTCTCCCAGCATAAAATATTTTTTATCGGAGATATCATTAAACAGCACTGTGCACTTCTCAGCTTTTTAGTACAGAAGCCAATGAGCATATTTAAGTTGACCTAGATGACAGGGTTAGCTCCAACTAATCTTCCTCTTGTCCACTGGCATATTCCTAATATGTACATAGAAGCTTATCACCGTCCTCTTCACCAAGCTCTGAATGTCTCCCTGCTGCTCTTGAGTGAAGCTCAAACTCTTTGGCACAGCACTGGAGCTTCTCTGAGGTCTCCACTCTACAGTGGTGGTTCTCAAAGTGTGGTTTTCAAACCAGCAGCAGTGGCAGCTCAGAAATGTTAGAAGAGCCCACTCCATATCCCCAGAATCAGACAGTGAGGCCCAGCAATCTGCGCTTTAACAAGCCCAATGGGCAATTCTGATGTAACCTAAACGGTGAAAATTATGAGTTTAGATACAATTCTCCTTTCCAACCTCACCTTCTTTCCCCACTCCCTTTTTTTTTTTTTTTGCATATCATTCCTTTCTTATACTGATTTGGAAAAAAGATTTAGTATAGTTATGCTCAAAATGAGTACTGGGCCCATGTGGCAGGGCCAAGTAACTAAAACGTGATTCAGAAAACAGGCAGTGAAAGACACACTTGGACGTGATCAAGAGGCATTTCACTGCCATGAAACAAGGCGGGGCAGGGATTCTAAAATACACAGCAGGAGGCACTCCTACCCCTTACAAGTCAAGGAGCTTATGCCATATTGGTATAAGGAATGGTTTATTTTCTGATGATCACGTGGGATTATTTCAACTGCCACTAGAAACTCCACAAGGACTTTTGTTTTGTATTATTTATATACTTTTTTTTGTAAAATAAATGCAACAGAAACTTAATTCAGGATTGATCCCACTCATCAAGTACAGCCAGCCCCTCTGGGGTCAGGGAGGAAACTGGTTTTTTTTGTTTTTGGTTTTTGGTTTTTTTTTTTACATCACCATGCAGGTTACATTCATCTTCCACTGGAATGACTAGAGCCCTCCAGGTAGTAGCCTGACTACAGAAGAACACAGGACTGGCTCCTGGGGGCAAACAGGCTCTCTTGCTTCTCCTCATTGGCCATGCCTTAGCATGGTTCCTCCCTATCTCCTACTCAAGCAGGTCCTTAGTACACGAAGCCCTGGTAAAAACCCAAGTCCCTACCTCTCAACTCTTTTGGATAAGGGGAGTTTTCCCTGGGCTTGGACTGAAAATCTGTGCCCTCCCCGGAGATGCTATCTTGACTAGATTGTGTGAAGACAGTGCGTGCAGGAGAAAAATGGCTGAAATGAAAAATGGGAGCCACTGGTACTCATCTGCAGCTACAACTTCAGATGCCTACAGATGTGGTCAGTGTGACATGTGTAGTGGGGAGGGGCAGAGGAAGGGACGGACAGGGAGGGTGTTCCCGGCGAAAGTAGTCTGTCCGCTGGCCTTTACCTCTTTTCTTTGTCCTGGGCAGCCACAGCTTCCATGGCTTTACGCACGGTCTCTTCATCCCCCAGGAACTGCATGCGCCTGATGTGCTTCAAGTTCTTGTCCAATTCATAGACAACGGGAATAGCAGTCAGCAGGTTCTGCTCTGCAGAGAGACCCTCCAGATGCTTGACAATGCCGGGGAGGCTGTTGCCATGGGCTGTAATCAGCACCCATTTCCCCTCCTTAATCTGGGGAACTATTTCTTCATTCCAAAGGGGCAGAGCTCTGGCAGAAGTGTCCTTCAGACCCTCACAAGAGGGTAGCTGATCTTCAGTGAGGGGTACATACCTGCGATCTTTACTGATGCTGCTGTAGAAGGGATGATCGGGCTCTATGAGAGGTGGTGGGACATCACAGGAGCGCCTCCAGATCTTTACCATGCTTGGCAGCAGTTTCTGCTTTACGAAGGTCGGTCAGACCACCAGAGTGCCACTCATTAAGATGCCAAGTCCTCACTACGGGCAGCCACATCAGGTCAGTGGCATCTGGCACTGTCCAGAGGGTCCAGATCACTCTCTTCTGCACTGATGTGAAGTAGATGTTGAACTTATAGCCAGCATCTTGCAGTGCCTGTCCACCACACTTTGCCTCCTTGTGGCTCCCGGGCTCAGGGCAGTGTCCTTCCAGCCGCTGAAGCAGTTCTCCAGGTTCCAGGCACTTTCACCGTGCCAGATCAGCAACAGCTGGCAGGCGGCAGTGGTGGTCAACCTCACCCTCTTTCTGCATTACTCCATGTATCTGACATTTAAACCAGACTGCTGCCATTCCCTAAACAAGCCAGGCATGCTAATGCTTTTCTGCCTTCCCAAACTGCTGCCTCCTGAAATTCCATTCTTCCAAGCCTAGCTAAAAGGCCACTCCCTTTGTGAAGATGGCCCTGAGCCATTCTCTTCTTGTCCACATTTCTTTCAGACCTCTTTTGTGCAATTCACCAACCTCTCTTGGAAGAAAATTAACTCTTTGTGTACCTGCCTCCCCGCAGCGGACTGTGAGTGACATGAAGGAGGCTGGTCTTTGCATGCTCCACAACCTAGAGCTGTGGCTTATGAAAAGAGGATGCTCAATAAATGTTTGTCAGAGTAAAAGGAAATCATCTTAGAAGACTGTACCTGTATCTAAGTTCAGAGGCAAGCTAGCGTGAGATAAAATGACTGCTTTACTGAGCAGTGCCTGTTGGTTTGATTTCAGTACGACCACTGCATGGCAGTAAAGGTGGCTGCAACTCATTCTCTGTCTTAAAGGACAGAGGTGCCTTTAAGGGTCACAGTAGCCTTTTGCAACTAACTTCTCCTCCCTCTGTTCTGCAGAAATGCTCTAACTTGGGTCCGTTTCTATAAAGCTGACGCTTACCACCCTCACTGCATCATCCACTCATGCCAGTTGCTCTCTCCTTACTCTACTTCCACAGCCTTCTTTATTGTCCTTTGTCCCCTCAGTGGCTTCTCCAGACTTCTCAGCTTTACAGGGAAAAGGGGGGCATGTGGGAGACAGTGTCAATTAAGCAGGATGATCACAGTTATTAAATTCCAGTGTTGGGTCCCTCTTGCTTACATGAGTGTATTTTATTTCTTTTGCTCCACAGAAAGTTAGAGCTGGGGGACCTCAGCTAATTAGTTCAATTCCATTATTTTACAAGGGAGGATACTGCGGCTGGGAGGTGTTGAGTGACTTGGCCAGTGGTCTTTCTCATCAGGAGCTCTTTTCCTTCTAATTCTAGAGCTGGTGCCCTTCAGGAAGCTTAAGGGTTATGAAGATCTTCTAGAAAACAATCAAGCACTTTAAACACCATATCTCCAGGTCCGTTGAGTGGTAGTGATGAAACAGAAATGCAAATATTTTAGGGGAGAATGTTCACATTTGGTAGTACGGTTTGCAAAATCAACACTAACTCAATTGAACATGTACATCTGTCTATTTCTCACTGCAGGGGATACAAAGGGACCAGAAACTTGAATGCTTGTCTTTTTATGAACCTTATCAATTACATTGTAATCATATTCTTGTTACCTGCTGAATAAAACTCATTTTCTTTACACTTACGCCTTTTTACCTGAAAACATCATCATGTGTTGAAAATTCCAGCCAATCTTATGCCTTCTGCCCAAGTTGAGGAAGAAGGAGAGCGGGTAGATGTGCGCGGCTCTGCCCAGGAAGATGGCAACCTGACCACAAGGTAGGAGGTTAAGGGACCAACAGTTTCCAGAATGGCATTCCACACAACCTCCGGCTGAGCAGAGAATTTTAGGAATGCTGTGACACCTCGTTATAGTCCAGAGAGCTGCCCAAAGAAGCTTGGCTGTCTAGTTTCCCCCTAGACAAGTTTCTCAGCAACAAAATGGGACTAATTTGGCCAAGCTTTCCCACCTCCTGATTCATAGAGATCATTTCTAGCTTGTTAAACACAATATTGTAACTTCTTGATTTAATTCAACTGATATCTATCTATCTATCTATCTATCTATCTATCTATCTATCTATCTATCTAAATCTATCTAAAAAGGAGTCCAGAAATAAGCTAAAGTACCACAGCAGGAGAGAGCATTTGAGAGAAGCAAACAGTGTGTGTTGGGCTCTACTAAAAGAAAAGGCACTAGAAGAAAAAAATTGCTAATCCTGCAGTCAAACTATAAAGAAAAAGTTTGCTGGATAAGCGCTTGCAGGCTTCATTTGCAAGTAAACATCAGAGACTTTAATGGCCAGGAAGAGCCTGCAAATAAGAGGTGGGGAAACTTAAAATATTCACAACACTAAAAGACATTCAGATCACTCATAGGAATGAACCCAGGGAGATATTTCTCTACCTAAGTAGCTAAAATGTTTTTTGGAGATGTAAGAAATGGAAAAGGAGTATGGAAAAAGGAACTCTGCTGTGGAAACCAAAGAATGCAGGGAAACTGGTCCTTTGTCACTTGCTGAGTTTAGAATAGTGCCCAACTGAGAGAGCTACACACTCCCCTGGTCAGAGAAGGGAACCCCTGTGGGAGCCAGAGGAACACGGAGCTTCCGTTTTGGCAAAACACCAGCTGCAGGAGCTGCAGCTGTTTCAGACAGAAGCCAGGGCGGAACTATCTTCTCTGTCTCCTGCAGGGTAAAGCACTGCCTGTTTTTCTTCCGTTTTCTTTGTTTTGTTTTAAGCAGAAAGAACCAGGTAATGCTTATAAAGTACATTCTATCCCAGAAGAGAAACAAAAGTCCTTAAGTGGTAAGCAGCAGTTAGGATCTGCAGAGGACCCGGCTTGGCCTCTGCCAGGCCCTCATCTGTAAACAGGGCTGTGCTTTCACTATCTCTCACAGGGTGTCATGCTAGGAATACAAATCAAAACAACATGCAAGGTCTTTCTCAAAAAAGAATAAAAACACTGATCTTGCAGATTTTTAGCTATTAGTCTGGTAAGCATGGAAATCCAAGAAATGAGCCACTGGTTTAAGCGTAGGAGGCTCTCACGCTAGAAGGATTCCAGCATTGCATTAGGCCGCTGTCACTGTCCAGCAGCTTGGTGAGTGTCAGTCATTCCTGCACAATAAATTAAGCCCAGAAGAGAAAAACACTCCTTTTTTGCCAGCATTCCAAAATCTAAGGATAATCATGAGGCCTCAGAAAAGGCAAATGTGAATGTCCAGCAATAGGGGACTGCGCTCAGTATCTTGAAATCAAGCCCCAGAAAAGTTCACTTTAATAAAAACATAGTATCTGAGGCCAAGTGAGCAAAACCCTCAGCTGTCCATCCACTGCTAGGCACATGAGAAGCCAATCCCCCAAACTATGTCTATATTCCAGAAACTGCATTTACAATGGGCCCAGACCAAGGAACCAAATATTTTTCTATTTTATCTTTTCTTCCCTTCATTTTTCTTTTTCCTTCTCCTTTTTTTTTGGTGGGGGCAGGGAGAAAGAGTCTTTCCCACCATGATCTGCAGCAGCAGGGAAGCTTGAGAAAAAGTAGGGTCACTGCCTGCAAGCAACCCTGGGCATTGTGAGGAAGGGCTGCCCATACTGCAGACGTAGTCATGAGCAAGAGGAACAGAACCTTTGGGTCATCCAAATCAGGGAACCTCCTGGATTGGAATTCATACAGCAATGAATTGTCAAAAATAACACTGGAGACTGACTGACATGGTTGCTGACTTTTAGATTCACCAAGAAGAGCACTTTACAAAACAAACTATCACCTGCCAAGCACCAGTTTAACAGAAAGGCCATCTTACATAGAAAAGGCAGAAAGGATGATCTTGGAATACATGCAGTCCTTTAAGTCAAATACATTTAGTGTTATGAAATGCCACTTAAGCCGTCTTTTTTTCATCATAAAAACCCTGTGAACTAGCATGGAGTTAGTCACCTACCCAAAACAGAAATAGTAATTATTATTTTATGATGGTTTATATTATTATATTATTGTTATTTTATATTATTATTATGACTATTATTACTATAGCTTCTCCAACAGTGGTCATCTCTGCATGTAGAAAATGGTGGAACAAGAAAAGGATACAAAAGCTCCAATGATGAAAATGGGGCTGAAAACGTGCTTCTGGAAGGTAAACAGTGCCAGGCCCATGTAGGAGAAGATGAAGTTCTCTGCCAGGAAATGTAACACCTCAAAGAGCTGCACAGAGAAGGGAAAAGGAAGCTGTAACCCTGCAGTTCCCCCTTCCCTGTGTTAACAAGCAACTCGTGAGTACCAAGCCTCTCTCTCACCTGCTTGGTTCGACTTCTTGATTCCACCGACAGATTGTTGTAGGTGTAATGAGCTTGTGTGATTCCACAGAAAAGGACAGCTACAACACCTGTTAAAACATCCCCCCAAAAAAAATCAATGGAAAAAAAAGAGGCAGGGGAAAAAAAAACCCTGCTAGAACAAAAAGTTAAGGTAGGCAAGCCTAGCATATCCAACTTCCTGAATATTTTTGAAACTTTCCTATTGCTGGGTCGGGCGCAGTGGCTCACACCTGTAATCCCAGCACTGCAGGAGGCCAAGGCAAGCAGATTGCTTGAACCCAGGAGTTTGAGACCAGCCTGGGAAACATGGTAAAACCCCATCTCTACCAAAAATACAAAAAATTAGCCGGATGTGGTGGCGTGGGCCTGTGGCCCAGCTACTAGGGAGGCTGAGGTGAGAGGATCGCTTGAGCCTGGGAGGTTGAGGCTGCAGTGAGCCATGATCACGCCTCTGCACTCCAGCCTGGGCGACAGAAGGCAACCTTTTCTCAAAAAAAAAAAAAAAGAAAGAAAAGAAAAAGAAAAAAAAAGAAAAAAAAGTTTCCTATTACTACTGAACACTCCTACAACCCCTCACCTCCCAACCTTTCTGTCTCCCAACCCTGCCTTCCTTCAAAGCCAAGTACCTCAACATCCCCTCCTTGTTCCAGTTTTAAGGGTATCTCCTGCCTCCTCTAAACTCCTCCAACTACCATCTGTAGTTGGCATATAGCATTCATTCCTTCAAAGAGACTGTGAGGGCCCATCCAAATTTTTGTCATATTCCTCACTGTTTTTAGAATGAATGAACTGAATTTCAAACTAATGCTTTATATACATCTATATTTTTTGAGACAAAGTGGATTATATATTATATATCCCTCAGTGGAGGGCAGTGGCATGATCTCGGCTCACTGCAGCCTCTATCTCCAAGGCTCAAGTGATCCTCCCACCTCAGCCTCCTGAATAGCTGGGACTACAGATGCACACCACCACACCCAGCTAATTTTTGTATTTTTTTGTAGAGATGGGGTTTCTCCATCTTGCCCAGGCTGGTCTTGAACTCCTGAGCTCAAGGGATCCACCTGCCTTGGCCCCAAAGTGCTGGGATTATATAGGCATGCGCCACTGTGCCTGGCTTAGATTTTTTCACAGTCTAGGGCTTTAGACAAAATAGATCAAGAGTACTATTCCATTTATCCAAGCCCCGATCTTCTATATTTCTGGTTAATGGTAACCATTTTGTTGTGCGAGACAACTGACACACCTGGGACTTTGCCTACACATTTACAGATAACTGTTAAATTTTAAGGAAGTGGGGCATTTTGTAATGCTGCATATAAAGATTTGCTACAGTATTTTGAAAGGGTGATAAAAGTACATCGTAAGTACCTGGATTATGTACAGAACTGTACTTGAATTTTCTAATGGAAAAATTCAATGTCTTTTTAAAATGAAAGAATGTGAGGAAGTAAAACCACGTTTCACCTCACTAATACTATATGAAACTGACACCATAAAAATGTGATATTGAAAAACAATGATTAAATAGCCCAGAGACAAAACAATGAAAAACCGTGTTCACACTCATCTGAGCAGAGGCAAAATCACCCTTTAAAGGACACATATTTTGCTTGTTATTGCTACTGTTTGTAAAACAACATAGCAATCAAGGGAAATATACAAATAAAATTTTAATAGATTCTTTGCACCTTAACATCTACTTACAGTTAGAATGAGTACTCAAAAATGTAATTGACTTTGGAATTATAAACTTTATCATTAAAATCTACTTTTTCAGGCTGGGCATGGTGGCTCATGCCTGTAATCCCAGTGCTTTGAGAGGCTGAGGTAGGAGGTTCACTTAAGGTCAGGAGTTTGAGACCAGCCTGGATAACATAGCAAATGTTGTCCATCTCTACAAAGAATAAAGAAGTTAGCTGGGTGTGGTACGTGCCTGTAGTCTTAGCTACTTGGGAGGGTGAAGGGGGAAGATCCCTTGAGCCTAGGAGTTCGAGGTTACAGTGAGCTATGATTGTGCTGCTGCACTCCAGCCTGGGTGACACAGCAAGACCCTGTCTCTAAAAAAATAAAATTAAAAAAAGTCTAGCTTTTTGGAAAGTAAATAATCCATTTAAGACAGAACAATAGCCTTGCTCAGCAATCCTCCATACGGACACTTGCTGAACAGTTAAACTCTGTGCAGCTGTTATTTAAGAATTCTTCCCTTCCTTCAAGTTCCCACAGACCCCACTACAGTGAGGGGAAGGGTGGTCCAAGAGTAGAAAAAACCTACCTGTAAATCCGCAGGCTTCTGCCAAGAGAAACGTGCTCCAGGACATGAGGAAGAAGAGCGCCGTCTCCAGCAGGGGGAAGCAGTGCAGTTTGGTAAACTTAGTCACGTTGGCATTCTGTCAAGGACCCTGTCTCCAGGTACATGTATCAGGGCCACCAAGAACCATACTCCACTAGCCCAGGACCCCTCCCCAAAGGGCTAGCCTTTCCCTTCAACCTTTTTTTTTTTTTTTTTTTGGAGGCTCTAAAGCTGCTGGAGATTTCTTAAGTAATACAAATTAAGCTTTCCAGTGGAACACAAGTTTTGTAGGGGCTGGAGAGAGGAAGAAACAGGGAGACATTGTTTAATGGGTACAGAGCTTCTGTTTCGGATGATGAAAAAATTCTGAAAGTAGACGGGGGATGGCTACATGACATTGTGAATGTGGAATTGTGCACGTAAAAATGGTTAAATGACAAATCTCGTTAGCTATATTTTACCACAATTTTAAAAAATTAATCATGTAGGCCAGGTGTGGTGGCTCATGCCTGTAATCCTAGCACTTTGGGACCCGAGGCAGGTGGATCACCTGAGGTCAGGAGTTCGAAACTAGTCTGGCCAACATACTGAAACCCTGTCTCTACTAAAAATACAAAAATTAGCCGGGTGTGGTCACACGCATCTGTAATCCCAGCTATTCAGGAGGTTGAGAATCGATTGAACCCGGCAGGCAGAGGTTGCAGTGAGCCAAGATTGCGCCACTGCACTCCAGCCTGGGTGACAGAGTGAGACTCCGTCAAAAAAAAAAATTATCATGTAATATACCAAAAGCCATTAAATTTAAATGGGTGACTTGTATGGTATATAAATTATATCTCAATAAGGCTGTTCTTTTAAAAATTCAGCATTCTAGAGAAACTGGCAACTAGTTTTCTGTGCTCCTTGAATGGCCATGGTTCTGAGAGACATGGTCATGACGTCAGGCTGGCTTGTTGGGTTGGTTCCAGCAGGGCTGTGACGACAAGGTCTGTGAGACCCTGACCCCTGTGCACCACCGAGGCCACCTGAGTCCACAACAGGTGCCTAAGGAAGGCACAGGAAAGAAAGAAACGCATAATTCTTGAGACAGCTACCAGGTGCTGGTGTCACCTTTTGGGACCAGAGATCCTTCCTGTAACAGTGCCATTCAACACACAACCAGCATAGAAGCATCTCATGAGGGATCTCACTGAGCAATATACGTCTCCAAGGCATCAAAAGGGCCCTTGTGAAGAAAGCAATTTAAATCTGCGCTATCCAATGTGGTAGCTGAACACTTACAATGTGGCTAGTCCAAATTGAGATGTGTTGTAAGAGCAACACACACACTGTATTTCTTTTTTTCTTTCTTTCTTTTTTTTTTGAGACGGCATTTCGCTCTGTCACCCAAGCTGTAGTGCAATGGCACGGCCTCGGCTCACTGCAATCTCCACCTCCCAGGTTCAAGTGATTCTCCTGCCTCAGCCTCCCGATTAGCAGGGATTACAGGTGCACACCACCACACCTGGCTAATTTTTGTATTTTTAGTAGAGACAGGATTTCACGATGTTGGCCAAGCTGGTCTCGAACTCCTGACCTCAGGTGATCTGCCCACCTCAGCCTTCCAAAGTGCTGGGATTACAGGTATGAGCCACCACACCCAGCACACATACCATATTTCAAAGGCTTGGAACAAAGATTGAATGTATAAAATCTCATTAATTATTTTTATCATGACTGGGGGAGGAGCCAAGATGGCCGAATAGGAACAGCTCCGGTCTACAGCTCCCAGTGTGAGCGACGCAGAAGATGGGTGATTTCTGCATTTCCATCTGAGGTACAGGTTCATCTCACTAGGGAGTGCCAGACACTGGGTGCAGGTCAGTGGGTGCGCGCACCATGCGCGAGCCGAAGCAGGGCGAGGCATTGACTCACTCGGGAAGTGCAAGGGGTCAGGGAGTTCCCTTTCCTAGTCAAAGAAAGGGGTGACAGACGGCACCTGGAAAATCGGGTCACTCCCACCCGAATACTGCACTTTTCCGACGGGCTTAAAAAACAGCGCACCAGGAGATTATATCCCGCACATGGCTTGGAGGGTCGTACACCCACGGAGTCTCGCTGATTGCTAGCACAGCAGTCTGAGATCAAACTGCAAGGCGGCAGCGAGGCTGGGGGAGGGGCGCCCGCCATTGCCCAGGCTTGCTTAGGTAAACAAAGCAGCCGGGAAGCTCGAACTGGGTGGAACCCACCACAGCTCAAGGAGGCCTGCCTGCCTCTGTAGGCTCCACCTCTGGGGGCAGGGCACAGACAAACAAAAAGACAGCAGTAACCTCTGCAGACTTAAATGTCCCTGTCTGACAGCTTTGAAGAGAGCAGTGGTTCTCCCAGCACCCAGCTGGAGATCTGAGAACAGGCAGACTGCCTCCTCAAGTGGGTCCCTGACCCCTGACCCCCGAGCAGCCTAACTGGGAGGCACCCCCCAGCAGGGGCACACTGACACCTCACACGGCCGGGTACTCCAACAGACCTGCAGCTGAGGGTCCTGTCTGTTAGAAGGAAAACTAACAAACAGAAAGGACATCCACACCGAAAACCCATCTGTACATCACCATCATCAAAGACCAAAAGTAGATAAAACCACAAAGATGGGGAAAAAACAGAACAGAAAAACTGGAAACTCTAAAAAGCAGAGCGCCTCTCCTCCTCCAAAGGAACGCAGTTCTTCACCAGCAACGGAACAAAGCTGGACGGAGAATGACTTTGACGAGCTGAGAGAAGAAGGCTTCAGATGATCAAATTACTCTGAGCTACGGGAGGACATTCAAACCAAAGGCAAAGAAGTTGAAAACTTTGAAAAAAATTTAGAAGAATGTATAACTAGAATAACCAATACAGAGAAGTGCTTAAAGGAGCTGATGGAGCTGAAAACCAAGGCTCGAGAACTACGTGAAGAATGCAGAAGCCTCAGGAGCCGATGTGATCAACTGGAAGAAAGGGTATCAGTGATGGAAGATGAAATGAATGAAATGAAGCAAGAAGGGAAGTTTAGAGAAAAAAGAATAAAAAGAAACGAGTAAAGCCTCCAAGAAATATGGGACTATGTGAAAAGACCAAATCTACATCTGATTGGTGTACCTGAAAGTGATGGGGAGAATGGAACCAAGTTGGAAAACACTCTGCAGGATATTATCCAGGAGAACTTCCCCAATCTAGCAAGGCAGGCCAACATTCAGATTCAGGAAATACAGAGAATGCCACAAAGATACTCCTTGAGAAGAGCAACTCCAAGACACATAATTGTCAGATTCACCAAAGTTGAAATGAAGGGAAAAATGTTAAGGGCAGCTAGAGAGAAAGGTCGGGTTACCCTCAAAGGGAAGCCCATCAGACTAACAGCGGATCTCTCGGCAGAAAACCTACGAGCCAGAAGAGAGTGGGGGCCAATATTCAACATTCTTAAAGAAAAGAATTTTCAACCCAGAATTTCATATCCAGCCAAACTAAGCTTCATAAGTGAAGGAGAAATAAAATACTTTACAGACAAGCAGATGCTGAGAGATTTTGTCACCACCAGGGCTGCCCTAAAAGAGCTCCTGAAGGAAGCACTAAACATGGAAAGGAACAACCAGTACCAGCCGCTGCAAAATCATGCCAAAATGTAAAGACCATCGAGACTAGGAAGAAACTGCATCAACTAACGAGCAAAATAACCAGCTAACATCATAATGACAGGATCAAATTCACACATAACAATATTAACTTTAAGTGTAAATGGACTAAATGCTCCAATTAGAAGACACAGACTGGCAAATTGGATAAAGAGTCAAGACCCATCAGTGTGCTGTATTCAGGAAACCCATCTCACGTGCAGAGACACACATAGGCTCAAAATAAAAGGATGGAGGAAGATCTACCAAGCAAATGGAAAACAAAAAAAGGCAGGGGTTGCAATCCTAGTCTCTGATAAAACAGACTTTAAACCAACAAAGATCAAAAGAGACAAAGAAGGCCATTACATAATGGTAAAGGGATCAATTCAACAAGAAGAGCTAACTATCCTAAATATATATGCACCCAATACAGAAGCACCCAGATTCATAAAGCAAGTCCTGAGTGACCTACAAAGAGACTCAGACTCCCACACATTAATAATGGGAGACTTTAACACCCCACCGTCAACATTAGACAGATCAACAAGACAGAAAGTCAACAAGGATACCCAGGAATTGAACTCAGCTCTGCACCAAGCGGACCTAATAGACATCTACAGAACTCTCCACCCCAAATCAACAGAATATACATTTTTTTCAGCACCACACCACACCTATTCCAAAATTGACCACATACTTGGAAGTAAAGCTCTCCTCAGCAAATGTAAAAGAACAGAAATTATAACAAACTATCTCTCAGACCACAGTGCAATCAAACCAGAACTCAGGATTAAGAATCTCACTCAAAACCGCTCAACTACATGGAAACTGAACAACCTGCTCCTGAATGACTACTGGGTACATAACGAAATGAAGGCAGAAATAAAGATGTTCTTTGAAACCAATGAGAACAAAGACACAACATACCAGAATCTCTGGGATGCATTCAAAGCAGTGTGTAGAGGGAAATTTATAGCACTAAATGCCCACAAGAGAAAGCAGGAAAGATCCAAAATTGACACCCTAACATCACAATTAAAAGAACTAGAAAAGCAAGAGCAAACACATTCAAAAGCTAGCAGAAGGCAAGAAATAACTAAAATCAGAGTAGAACTGAAGGAAATAGAGACACAAAAAACCCTTCAAAAAATTAATGAATCCAGGAGCTGGTTTTTTGAAAGGATCAACAAAATTGATAAACCACTAGCAAGACTAATAAAGAAAAAAAGAGAGAAGAATCAAATAGACGCAATAAAAAATGATAAAGGGGATATCACCACCGATCCCACAGAAATACAAACTACCATCAGAGAATACTACAAACACCTCTATGCAAATAAACTAGAAAATCTAGAAGAAATGGATAAATTCCTCGACACATACACCCTCCCAACACTAAACCAGGAAGAAGTTGAATCTCTGAATAGACCAATAACAGGATCTGAAATTGTGGCAATAATCAATAGCTTACCAACCAAAGAGTCCAGGACCAGATGGATTCACAGCCGAATTCTACCAGAGGTACAAGGAGGAACTGGTACCATTCCTTCTGAAACTACTCCAATCAACAGAAAAAGAGGGAATCCTCCCTAACTCATTTTATGAGGCCAGCATCATCCTGATACCAAAGCCGGGCAGAGACACAACCAAAAAAGAGAATTTTAGACCAATATCCTTGATGAACACTGATGCAAAAATCCTCAATAAAATACTGGCAAACCAAATCCAGCAGCACATCAAAAAGGTTATCCACCATGATCAAGTGGGCTTCATCCCTGGGATGCAAGGCTGGTTCAATATACGCAAATCAATAAATGTAATCTAGCATATAAACAGAACCAAAGACAAAAACCACATGATTATCTCAACAGATGCAGAAAAGGCCTTTGACAAAATTCAACAACTCTTCATGCTAAAAACTCTCAATAAATTAGGTATTGATGGGACGTATCTCAAAATAATAAGAGCTATCTATGACAAACCCACAGCCAATATCATACTGAATGGGCAAAAACTGGAAGCATTCCCTTTGAAAACTGGCACAAGACAGGGATGCCCTCTCTCACCACTCCTATCCAACATAGTGTTGGAAGTTCTGGCCAGGGCAATTAGGCAGGAGAAGGAAATAAAGGGTATTCAATTAGGAAAAGAGGAAGTTAAATTGTCCCTGTTTGCAGATGACATGATTGTATATCTAGAAAACCCCATTGTCTCAGCCCAAAATCTCCTTAAGCTGATAAGCAACTTCAGCAAAGTCTCAGGATACAAAATCAATGTACAAAAATCACAAGCATTCTTATAAACCAACAACAGACAAACAGAGAGCCAAATCATGAGTGAACTCCTGTTCACAATTGCTTCAAAGAGAATAAAATACCTAGGAATCCAACTTACAAGGGATGTGAAGGACCTCTTCAGGGAGAACTACAAACCACTGCTCAGTGAAATAAAAGAGGATACAAACAAATGGAAGAACATTCCATGCTCATGGATAGGAAGAATCAATATCGTGAAAATGGCCATACTGCCCAAGGTAATTTACAGATTCAATGCCATCCCCATCAAGCTACCAATGACTTTCTTCACAGAATTGGAAAAAACTACTTTAAAGTTCATATGGAACCAAAAAAGAGCCCGCATGGCCAAGTCAATCCTAAGCCAAAAGAACAAAGCTGGAGGCATCACACTACCTGACTTCAAACTATACTACAAGGCTACAGTAACCAAAACAGCATGGTACTGGTACCAAAACAGAGATATAGATCAATGGAACAGAACACAGCCCTCAGAAATAATGCGGCATATCTACAACTATCTGATCTTTGACAAACCTGAGAAAAACAAGCAATGGGGAAAGGATTCCCTATTTAATAAATGGTGCTGGGAAAACTGGCTAGCCATATGTAGAAAGCTGAAACTGGATCCCTTCCTTACACCTTATACAAAAATTAATTCAAGATGGATTAAAGACTTAAACGTTAGACCTAAAACCATAAAAACCCTAGAAGAAAACCTAGGCATTACCATTCAGGACATAGGCATGGGCAAGGACTTCATGTCTAAAACACCAAAAGCAATGGCAACAAAAGCCAAAATTGACAAATGGGATCTAATTAAACTAAAGAGCTTCTGCACAGCAAAAGAAACTACCACCAGAGTGAACAGGCAACCTACAAAATGGGAGAACATTTTCGCAACCTACTCATCTGACAAAGGGCTAATATCCAGAATCTACAATGAACTCAAACAAATTTACAAGAAAAAAACAAACAACCCCATCAAAAAGTGGGTGAAGGACATGAACAGACACTTCTCAAAAGAAGACATTTATGCAGCCAAAAAACACATGAAAAAACGCTCACTGTCACTGGCCATCAGAGAAATGCAAATCAAAACCACAATGAGATACCATCTCACACCAGTTAGAATGGCAATCATTAAAAAGTCAGGAAACAACAGGTGCTGGAGAGGATGTGGAGAAATAGGAACACTTTTACACTGTTGGTGGGACTGTAAACTAGTTCAACCATTGTGGAAGTCAGTGTGGCAATTCCTCAGGGATCTAGAACTAGAAATACCATTTGACCCAGCCATCCCATTATTGGGTATATACCCAAAGGACTATAAATCATGCTGCTATAAAGACACATGCACACGTATGTTTATTGCGGCATTATTCACAATAGCAAAGACTTGGAACCAACCCAAATGTCCAACAATGATAGACTGGATTAAGAAAATGTGGCACATATACACCATGGAATACTATGCAGCCATAAAAAATGATGAGTTCATGTCCTTTGTAGGGACATGGATGAAATTGGAAATCATCATTCTCAGTAAACTATCGCAAGAACAAAAAACCAAACGCCACATATTCTCACTCATAGGTGGGAACTGAACAATGAGAACACATGGACACAGGAAGGGGAACATCACACTCTGGGGACTGTTGTGGGGTCGGGGGAGGGGGGAGGGATAGCATTGGGAGATATACCTAATGCTAGATGACGAGTTAGTGGGTGCAGTGCACCAGCATTGCACATGTATACATATGTAACTAACCTGCACATTGTGCACATGTACCCTAAAACTTAAAGTATAATAATAATTAAAAAAAGAAAAAAAATTATTTTTATCATAATTTTGTTATTTTTTTCCATATTGATTACATGTTGGAATGATGTGGTTTAAATTACATAGTAATGCCCACCAAAGAGGATATGATGCAGGACTCAGCACATCTGTGGAAGGGATGCCTGCTCTTTCCACACTTTGTTTTTTTAGTTTGTTTAAACTAAATACTGGGCCATCCTTTGCTTACAGAAGGCCACTAACTAGCTATCGCCACATAACACCATGTGGCCGGGAACAGCAGTTGGCAGCAGCTAGCTGGGGCTAAAGTACTTCCCAGCCAGTAGTCCCTAATTCCCAGTCTCCTCCTGCCTCCTCAGCTCTTTTCACCCCTCTAAAACTGATGCTCCAACTGGATCACAAGAAAGGGAGAGAAACAGCAAAGGTGAAGACAGAGCGAAGTCTAGGGTTGCATTCCTAAACATTTTCTCAGACTCTCAGCTAGGGACCCAACCATCATGCTTCACCAAAGTGACATATTTCAGGAGCCATCACGCCCCAGTGGAACACTCAACGTAAGATTCCAATTTGAAAGAACAGCTGAGAACTTTCTTTTTGAAAGTGTAATGCCACACACGCATACCCAGGCCCGAGCTGAAACTACAAAAAGGATATTAGAGCAGTCACAACACCAGTCACAGCTCCCATGGTAAAAGAGCCACTAAATATACCTAGAAAAATGCCAACTGACTTAAAAAAGGCAGCAGCATCAAAGGCGTGAGTGTTCAGTCCCGCTGGCTGGTAGGCAACAATAGATCTAAAGTTTAAAAACAAGAGACAGTTTTAAAAGACTGCACAGGTTTTACACTATGGTACCTGAAAATATCGACAAACATAGGTCTATCTACATTTTGTCAAGCATTGGCCAGGGTAAATTCATTTAATTTAATCTGCAGCCAGCATTGCCCAGGGTAAATTCATTTAATTTAATCTGCAGCCACCATGTTACGCTGGCGTCAGCATTCTGATTGCTGCTGGGCACACAAAGCAACGTAATTTTATCCACAAAGCTGATAAATCTCATTTAGAAAAACACCCAATTCAATATGTAATACATTTAAGATAAGCCTCTGAATTTAGCCCAAAGCATAGAGGAAACTGGGGTGTCTCTTCTCCAGCAGAAACACTGCTACTTACGAGGACAGTACAATGGCAACAGCATCATTTAGGACGCTCTCTCCAAAAAGAAGTGCGTAAAGATCCACGTCTGCATGCAATTCATTAAATATCGCCAGCACAGTCACTGAAAAGTGAGCCGAAAGCACAGAAATTAGTTTTGGTTTCTGACCTTAAATCACTGATTACAGATTTATAGAGGCAATTCCTATCTTGGGTGGGACTGGGTGATTCAAGAGATAGCAAGGGAGTCAAAGATAGACTTGTCTATCTATGGCAGAAATGAAAAGGCAATCTTCCTTATCTGAAGGAGCTTTGATATGATGCTTGAGTCTAATGATATTGCACCAAAACACTATGCTTTCCACTGTGATCCCATCACACTTTGAAAGTATCTGTTACAGAACTTCAAAAAATAATGACAATCAATGTGATTTGGCTTCACCAGTGGGTTGAAATCTCTTTGATTTCTCTGGCTCAATAGAGCCAAGGTTAAAATAACAAAGTTATTATAAAAATGATTAATGAGATTTTGGTCGGGCATGGTGGCTCATGCTTGTAATTCCAGCACTTTGGGAGGCTGAGGCAGGTGGATCACCTGAGGTGAGGAGTTTGAGACCAGCCTGACCAACATGGTGAAACTCCGTCTCTACTAAAAATGCAAAATTAGCCAGGCATGGTGGCACACGCCTGTAATCCCAGCTACTTGAGAGGCTGAGGCAGGAGAATCACTTGAACCCAGGAGGCGGAGGTTGCAGTGAGCCAAGATCACGCCATTGCACTCCAGCCTGGGCAACAAGAGTGAAACTCTGTCTCAAAAACAGAAAGAAAAAAAAAGGGCCAGGCGTGGTGGCTTACGCCTGTAATCCCAGCACTTTGGGAGGCCGAGGCGGGTGGATCACCTGAGGTCAGGAGTTCGACACAATCCTGACCAACACGGTGAAGCCCCGTCTCTACTAAAAATACAAAATTAGCTGGTCATGGTAGCATATGCCTGTAATCCCAGCTACTTGGGAGGCTGAGGCAGGAGAATCACTTGAACCCAGGAGGCAGAGGTTGCAGTGAGCCAAGATCGTGCCATTGCACTCCAGCCTGGGCAACAAGAGTGAAACTCCATCTCAAAAAAAAAAAAAAAAAAGGAAAGAAAGAAAGAAAAAAAAAAGGCCAGGCACGGTGGCTCACGCCTGTAATCCCAGCACTTTGGGAGGCCGAGGCGGGTCGATCCCTGAGGTTGGGAGTTCGAGACCAGCCAGACCAACATGGAGAAACTCCATCTCTACTAAAAATACAAAATTAGCCGGGTGTGGTGGCAGGCGCCTGTAATCCCAGCTACTCCAGAGGCTGAGGTGGGAGAATTGCTTGAGCCTGGGAGGCAGAGGTTGCGGTGAGCCGAGATTGCGCCATTGCACTCCAGCCTGGGCAACAAGAGTGAAACTCTGTCTCAAAAAAAAGATTAACTAGATTTTATAAATTCCATCTTTGTGCCAAGCCTTTGAAATATGGTGTGTGTGTTGCTTAAAATAATAATGATGGGGGTGGGGGCAGGGGCAATATCGCCCCTGACTGAGAACCACCGATCTAGATACATGCACGAGAGCTGTGTTCTCTCTCAACACTCATACCCAACTACCCTCTCTCTTGATGGTTTCTACCATACAACTGCAAAAACTAAAAACCCACTTTCCCAGCTTCCCTTGCAGAAAGCATTACCTCTTCCTGTCAGGAAGAGGGCAGAGAGGCCAGACACCAACGCAGTCATTTTGCCTCCATGGGGCAACTGATGTGTGACTGAAACCCCAGAACAGTGCAGCAGAAAGACTGAGTGTAGTATTTTTTATGATTGTAGTGGAAGCCGGGACATCAGCCCGGTACTGGTACCCAAGATAAATATCTATTTGTTTAAGCAGGGATTAGCCAGGTTTTTCTGTTCTCTGCAGCCAAAAGCATTACTAATTGATACAATTAGAAAACCAAGCCAAACAAATGTTCAGTTTAGTGAGTTATTATAAGCCAACCAGTCTTGTAACCACCCCCCTGCTCAAGAAATAGAACTTTGTCAGTCCCCTATATGTCCCATCCCAGTCTGAAGCCTCTTCCTTCACTAAAGGGAACCGCTAAACTAAATTTTATAGTCATCATTTTCTTGCCTTTCCCTATAATTTAATCACACAAATGCACATTCCCTGACACTATCATTTGGTTTTGCCCATTTTTAAAAAATTTTATTTTTATTTTTATTTCTATATTTTTTTGAGACAGGGTCTTGCTCTGTTGCCCAGGCTGGGGCACAGTGGTGTGATTATAGTTCACTATAGCCTGGAACTCCCGGGCTTAAGCAATTCCCCCCATCTCAGCCTCCCAAGTAGATGGGACCACAGAAGCATACCACACCTGGCCTAAAAGCATAATTAATAATAATAACAATAAATGCATACATAGCACTGATCTGTTTCAACTTCTCATTCTCCCTGCTCATTATCTCACAAAACAGGTCAGGAACCCTTCTGTGCCCCTCCTGAGCAAGTCTGTGCCTGATCACGGGGGTGGGATGTGGGTGCTGACAACTGGAAGACGATGGGATGGGGATGACAGACTGGCTAAGTGGTCTTTAATGGGAGAGATGAAACAAACTGCCCTCCTCCCTACAGCAGGACCCTTGAAATCAGGGTGAGCAGGGTCACAGCTATTTCCAACTGAACACAGACTGACAAATCACAATTAACTAACTAAAGATCACTGGGTACAGGCAGTGGGAAAAACAAAAGAATGGCAGATATATGAAGAAGGAAAAACTCAAGGATCTAAATGTGTTCATTCAACTAACTTTTCTTGGACACATCATCCATGTAGTCAAGGGCACTTAGCACTTGTGAGCACTCAGTACAAAGTGGCAAGCACTGACATGTACAAAACAGACCTAACTCAAAGAGCTGAGGGAGCAGATAATGGAGTCTAGAAAGAGTGACTAGGCAGGTGGCACATTTGAACCAAGTCCCAAAGGATGCACTCCAGCCTGGGCGACAGAGTAAGACTCCATCTCAAAAAAAAAAAAAAAAAAAAAAAAAAGAAATTGTTAAGATAGTAAATTTTATGTCAGGCATTTTTACCACAATAAAAAATTAATAATAAAAAAGGAAATTGCATGCCCTTCCTGTGAACCATCATGACGTCATTTCCCCAATTTTAATTCATCACCTTTGTACTCCTTGAGTCAATCAGCCTGACTCACAGGTTTCTATTTTTCTTTTCTTTTTAGACAGGGTCTCTGTCGCCTAGGCTGGAGTGCAGTGGCATGTGTTCTCTGGTGGCTGCCTGGGAAGGCACCATGGGGTGGAAATGTATTTTTTTTTCTTTAATTGTGGATCCGTCTAAAATAAAAGCCCACAAAGATGGCACATGGCAGCCATGACACATGACCACAGAGTGGAGAAGGCTCCCTGTCACAGTGCAGCCTACACTATCCCACATATATTATGTCACCTTTGACCAGAAGACCAAAGACTCATGTCTCAAGCCAAGTACAGTAATCAGGGACAAGGATTCTTATTCCTTCATATCAGTCAATACCACTCTGTATCCTAACACTATAAAGTTTTTTGTTTCATTTTTTAAAGACAGGGTCTTGCTCTGTCATCCAGGCTGGAGTGCAGTGGTGCTATCACAGCTCACTGCAGCCTCAAACTCCTGGGCTCAAGCAATCGTCTTGCCTCAGCCCCCCGAGTAGCTGGAACTATAGGCAATCACCACTATGGCCAGCTAATTTTTACAATTTTTTTGTGGGGATGAAGTTCTACTATGTTGCCCAGGCTGCCAATATCAGAATTTTTGTTTGATGCACCAGGCACTAGAAGTCAATCTGGTCTTGTGATGCTTAACTCTGCACTTAAGATTTTATCTCTTTTATGACCCAAGTTTTCAAACAACAGATTTTTTAGGAGGCTGGTAAAACACTTCTAATTTACAAAAACATTCTACATTTCAGGAATATTTCTATTTAAAAAGCAGTTAAAGTTAATGTCCTGATGCTTAATAAGTTTAAACTTTCAATTTTCTACAACTTCCATTTCTATAAAGCCCTTACTGTGCCAGTCTTCATAGGCCAAATGAAAATGGAGTAGCATGGTAATACCTTCCATTATTCTCTACCATAGCATAGACACATCAAAGGGAAGTAAACAATTACAAAGACAATCTAGAAAAGTAAGCCTCTCTATCCAATTAAATGAAGTAACACTGATAGCTCAGGAAACAATATCAATAATCTTTATGTTAAACTAACTTCCCTTTACTTGTTAGTGGTACTAGTAAGACGTCAGTAATAAAATTATAGATGAGTATACTTAGAAACACATTTTCGGACAGACTAAATAGCTTTCTCAGACTTATGAAGATCTATTTCTCCCCAGACACACATCTGGAGACAGTCACAGACAGCACAGGATTAAAATAATAAAGCTGATTTTCAGAGTTCTCTTTGGAAACATGCTTGGCTTAAGAGACGATCTGTTATTTATTTATTTTTTAAACATAAGGAAAACTGAGAAATCTCTGCCTGAGTGAGATGTGGACACAGACCAGCATAATTTAGAGATGGTACACTCAATGCCTTACACGTGTTGTTTCACTTCATCTTCACAATAGCCTTAGGAGATAGGTGCCATCATTTCTACTTTATAGATGAGGAAACTGATGTGAGGATAATGTGTGCCCAGGCCACCCGATCAGTGATTGGTAGGGCTAGAACTAAACCCAAGGCCTGTGACTCCAAATCCCACCTTTTCACAAACCAGAGTGCCTCGACAGCCAAGTCTTCAATACTAATTTACTCAGGGTGTTTGTAATAAAATATGAGGGTAAGAGAGGTCAATGTTTTTATTTTGAACATTGAGATTCTTCAGAACCACACAATTGTCTAGAGCTATGCTGTTTGATGTGGTAACCATTAGCCACATGTGGCTATATACATCTAAATTACTTAACATTAAATAAAAGTTAAAATCAGTCCCCCTATTGCATTACCCTACATTTCAAGTGCTCGAAAGCCACATGTGGCTACTGGTTACCACAATGGACTCACAGATTATAGAACATCTCTATCTTCACAGAAAGATAGCACTGATGGAGAGGACCCCCAAGGGGCATGGTCAAGTGGGGTATCTTAGTATCTTTAAGGTTATTACTGTTCAGAATATTAGAGGGCATTGGAGACATTGAGCAGACCTTTCTATCTCTACCATGAGGACAGGAGCAGCTCATTCTCCAGAACTTCTTTCCCTAAGGTGTACTCTCAATAGATGACACTAAGGAAGAGAATAGCCATAACTACTTTATGCAAACTGATCAAATTATAGGTTTCAACTTGGAAAGGAGAACTTTTTTGTTTGTTTTTGAGCTGCAAGGGAGGGTGTAATAATTCACTTGTAAGAATTGGTTCAACCAACACTTGAAAAATACAAGGCAAGGGATTGATGAATAGAAAACCATGTCACAGTGCACAGTCCTGCAGGAATGCCGCACAAAAGGAGTTTACAAATTAAATTACATTCACTACAGATAATCATGTGTGTTTCTACTAAGAAAAGGTATTATTTAACCCAAATGCTATGTTACATAAAAGAAGGCAAAAGGGCAACACTGGGAAAGAAGAAAATCTAAGTGTAAAACTTATGATCAAATTAGTCATTCTAAGACGAAAGGCAAAACATGTTATACAGCTGGGCACGGTGGCTCACGCCTGTAATTCCAGCACTTTGGGAGGCCGAGGTGGGTGGATCACCTGAGGTTGGGAGTTTGAGACCAGCCTAACCAACATGGAGAAACCCTGTCTCTACTAAAAATACAAAAAAATTAGCCGGGCATGGTGATGCATGCCTATAATTCCAGGTACTCCGGAGGCTGAGGCAGAGGAGGCAGAGGTTACGGTGAGCCAAGATTGTGCCATTGCACTCCAGCCTGGGCAACAAGAGTGAAACTCCATCTCAAAAACAAAACAAAACAAAACAAAAAAAACATGCTATACAGATACAATGGAATATTATTCAGCCTTAAAGGTTAGGAAATTATGACAAATGCTATAAAATGGATGAACTTTGAGGACATTATGCTAAGTGAAATAAGCCAGTCACAAAAGGACAAATACTGTATGATTTCATTTGTATGAAGTATCTACAGTAGTCAAGTTCACAGAGACAGAAAGTCAAAGGTAGCTGCCAGGGGCTGCAGGGAAGGGGGACTGGGAAGTTGTTGTTTAATGGGTATAGCATTTCAATTTTGCAAGATGAAAAGGTTCTGGGGATTGGTTTCACAATGATGTGGGTATACTTAACTCTACTGAACTATACACTTAGAAATTGTTAAGATAGGCTGGGCACGGTGGCTCACACCTGTAATCCCAGCACTTTGGGAGGCCGAGGCGGGTGGATCACGAAGTCAGGAGATCGAGACCATCCTGGCTAACACGGTGAAACCCTGTCTCTACTAAAAATACAAAAAAATTAGCCAGGCGTGGTGGCAGGCCCCTGTAGTCCCAGCTACTCAGGACGCTGAGGCAGGAGAATGGCATGAACATGGGAGGTGGAGTCTGCAGTGAGCCGAGATCGTGTCACTGCACTCCAGCCTGGACAACAGAGCAAGACTCTGTCTCAAAAAAAAAAAAAAAAAAGGAATTGTTAAGATAGTAAATTTTATGTCAGGCATTTTTACAACAATAAAAAAAATTAATAATAAAAAAGGAAATTGCATGCCCTTCTTAGAAAAGCCATCTAACTGTAGTCCCACTGCTTGGGAGGCTGAGGCAGGAGGACTGCTTGAGCCCAGGAGGTCAAGGCTGCAGTGAGCTGTGACTGTACCACTGCACTCCAGCTTGGGCAACAGAGTGAGATCCTGTCTCAAAAAAGGAAAAAGGAAAAGAAAAGCCATCTAAGTCTGTTAGACCCACCTATTGGTCACTTCTTCCACCACCATGCCATGCAAATAAATACTACATTCTCCCTACTGCAACAAAAGTTAACGATTGCTCTGAACTTTTAAAGATTTAAATAATGGAATACCATAATAATAAAGACAAATACACAAAGCCAAATACCTGGGTCAGTGGCAGAGATGATTGCTCCAAAAAAGAGACAATCTGTGTAGTAAAATTTATCTGAGAGCTGTCCCATAATCTTCATGAGCTTCACCACACCATACATGAGATTTCTGTAAGAAGGTAAGGTAAACTATGTCAGGAGAAAAAAATACGTAACTTAGCAAACACACAAGCAGAATAGCACTAGAATGCTGCTCTTAGAGATTTATGAAAACAACAGGCAGCTGCCATGGTTGGACACTTACCAGAGACATTGCCAGCAGGACTTTGGCATCAAGTAATAGTTTGCAGTTAATGTCATCTTGCTGAAATATCTGAACATTTCATTTTTAAAAGTTGTACTGGCTAACAATTAAAGCAACCATGAAGCACAGTCTTCAATTAGCAACAAAGCTAAGGCATTTGAAGCAACTGGGTAATACAGAGGAAAGGAAGAGACAGAACCTGGCATAATGTTTTTGTAGCAATAAGTTGCTTCAAAACTCATAAGACTCTGAGATAATGCATTTAAAGTCAGAGAAATCAGTAGACTGGATGAAACTAGAGAGAAAAAAATGGGTTGGTCACAAAGATCCAAAGGATCTTGCCTTCTCTGCCAAAAATTATTTCAAAAAAAGGAAAAAGAGGCGAATATCTTTAAATGTCCTATTAGAACATCCATATACCCATCAAGATATCTGGGCTTTCACTCTTTGCATGGGTCAGGCAGGCCAGCAATAGCCCTCCTTATGCTATGTAGACTATGACGTGGGCTAAGAGGGACTACCAAGTTAAATTTTTCAGCTTGGTGGAAGCACATTTCCTACAGGACAGCTTACAAATTGGGAGGAGTGAGGAGTGTGAAAAGGTCTAGTACATGTTACAAGGGTATCTGTGCGTGCACGTGTGTGTGTGTGTGTGTGTGTGTGTGCGTGTGGTGGCAGCAGCAGTGATAGCAGCAGCTGCAGGGGTTAGAGGAGTAAAAATAACCATGGACTTGACTCATTATATCCTATAGCCAGTGCTCTAATAATGAGATTCTTGATGCCATTGCCCACCTTTGTGTCTCAAATGCTTAGAAGGGTGGACTAGCTAAGCTAGAAGCAAAAGAACTATTCACAGAATGGAATCATTTTGAGAAGAAACAGCTATAACTTAATGCTTGCCTATTGTGTGCCAGACACTGTTCTAGACACTTAACCAGCTCAATTTCTTTTCACAGGAATTGTATGTTACAGATTTGATTTGCCCTTTGTTGCTTATCAAAGGCTTCTTTCATGTACCCTTTAAACATTCCTGGAACAAGACCTTCCTCTCCATTTCCTTCCACCAGTCTGTGACCTAAACAATAGACTTCTCCGGCAGCCTTTTCCCCATTTTGCTTCCTATCATCACTAATGCCAGTTATGTAACGTGTCATTCTTCAATAATATGTATCTCTTAAAGGATAAGTCAAAGCCCCTCCTTTTTTGATGGCACAAAAGGCCCCTGCTATTATCTCCAGGTTTCTAGCTAATTGTTAAAAAATTAATAAAAATCCTAACTTTATTCAGATTTTCTTAGTTTTTAACCTAATGTCCTTTTTCTGTTCCAGGATCTTATCCGGGATACCACATGGCGTTTAGTCATCCAATCCCTTTAGTCTCCTCATGACTGTGACAGTTTCTTAGACTTTGCTCATTTTGTTTTTTTGAGACAGAGTCTCGCTCTGTCACCCAGGCTGGAGTGCAATGGCGCAATCTCGGCTCACTGCAAGCTCCGCCTCCCGGGTTCACGCTATTCTCCTGCCTCAGCCTCCCAAGTAGCTGGGACTACAGGCGCCCGCCACCACTCCCGGCTAATTTTTTTTTTTTGTATTTTTAGTAGAGACGGGGTTTCACCATGTTAGCCAGGATGGTCTCGATCTCCTGACCTTGTGATCTGCCCGCCTTGGCCTCCCAAAGTGCTGGGATTACAGGCGTGAGCCACTTCGCCCGGCCAGACTTTGCTCATTTTTGATGACCTTGGCAGATTTAAGGAGTACTGCTCAGATATTTTGTAGAATATCCTTCGACTAGGATTTGTCTGATTTTTTTTCTCATGGTTAGACTGAGGTAATGTGGTTTTAAGTGAACAACCAGAGAGGTAGAGTATCCTTCTCATCACAAATATCAAGGTACATACTATCAACTGACTTACCACTGCTGATGTTGACCTTGATCACCTGGTTGAGGTAGTATTTGTCAGGTTTCTCCAATGTAAAGCTACTCTTTTTTCCTGCTTTCTGTACTGTACTCTTCAGAAAGAAGTCACTACGCACAGCCCACAGTCAAAGAGGGAGTGGGAGGGGACTGAGCTCCACCTCCTTGAGGGGGATGTATCTACATAAAGTACTTGGAATTCTTCTGCACAGGAGATTTGTCTCTTTCCCCCATTTATTCATCCAATCACTTACTTATATCCATATGGACTCAGTGATACTTACTTTATGCTCTTGGGGATAATCTAATGCAATGTTATTTGTTTTGTCATTCTTCAGCCATTGTGGGGGGGCTTTGACCATTACAGGGGCTTTCAGGTTGGCTCTTGTGTCCCTTTGACATCCCCCACATTCTTTTGTCTGTCTGTTTTCTGAGTACTTCCTTACTTTCTGGCATTACAAGATACTCCCTTTTCATCTTGTATATTTCCCGCCCCAGCCCTAGAATTAGCCACTTCTGCAAGGGGCTCTGGTTGTTTTTATCAAAGAATGATAACAGAAACCAAGATCTGGGTGCTGGGTATAATTTTATTTCATGTAAATTGATCTTAATTTAAATAGCCACACGTGGCTAATAGCTACCATACTGAACGGTGTAACTCTTGATCCTGACTGCCATCATCAAAAATATCAAAATACTGGACTCTGTGGACCCAAATGGATCTCATCCCTATGGTACGTGTGTTAATTTGGTTATATGACAAAGGTTCACTTACCCAATAATGAAGCATGAAACAGCAGTCCCCAAGAAGGCATAGGCCAGTATAGACCCCAGATTTCTGAAAAAGTGTCTCTGAATAAAACAAACAAACAAAACCCAGGAATCACATTGTGATTTTCAACAATGAGCTTAAGAAACACATTAAAAGTCTCTAAAAAGTGGAACTCTACTTACTGTTTCCATTACATCAAGTAACAACTGAAGTTACTCCTATATGGTGTTATTTAACCTTAGACATCATGGTTTTAAGTTATCTTCTATACAGCCAGGTACTGAGCAAGTAAGCAAGGACTTAGTAAATTTTCATACAAAACTGTTCTGGATGATTACATTAAATCACATTAAGTGTGTGTATATGTTGTGCGTGTGTGTGTGAGTAGACCAATCATTTTTATAGATTTAACCCAAACCATTTTACTCAGTGATTCAGCACGTCACTTCCAGTTCTGGTGGTACCTCAGAAGATCATCACAGATAGAAGTTTAAAACAAATAAAGTGTGAAGGTGCTATGTCATGAGCTTTCTGCTTAATTTGATATCAGAAAACAGAGTCCTAAATATCTGCTCATGGAACCTGAAGCGTCTCCTTATATTCATCTAGATTAATGTCTGAAGCCTGGGAAAGAGGGACAATAGAGATGGATGTGGAGAAATGAGAAACAGATAGTTCCATTTAAGATGGCCAAGTTTATACAAGAAGAAACACATATCAATATCACAGCTAGAAATTATTCAGAAAGTGGCAAAACTGCAATCCTTTCAATGCTCTTGCACATTCATTGGTTACCTTAAAAATATAAACACACACACACACACACACACACACACACAGATTTACTTGTTTTACCATGTTGTCTTGGAAGGATTTACTTCTTACAAGTCATTAGGCCTGTGGGATATTTTGATGGAGGAAATTCTGCCTGTTCTTGGGATCCTAAGACACAGTTCTGCCTCCTCAAGGCATAAGCCATTCTTATTTGACAATCAGAACTATTTCACAAAAACAGACAAAAATCTCCCAACACTCTGATCAAACAAGGGCCAGGAATACTTTACCTAAAATTTTTTTAAAAGGCAGGAGAGCCCCAGCATGTCAGCTGAGCAACATCAGAAAAAAACGGTGCAGGAAGAAGAACCCAGCCTAGATCAGGCAGCTACCATGAAGCATGACCAGACAAAGGGCTGCAGGCGTCCTCTGGTCTGCATCCCAGACACAGGGCCTTCCCAGTGCTTACCCCTATCTGAGTCAGTGAAGAAGGTGTTAAGGAATGCCTGCTGCCCCTAAGCCACCTGCTCAGCAGAGAATCCTTCAAGGGCTTGCCATGCTGACAGGCACCGAATGAGGGTGCTGCCTGCACATAAGATGGACACATTATGTTTGCCTCTTAAATAACCGCCTTTTTGTTTTTAATCAAATGCATTTATACACCAATGTTTTGAGAAAATATATATTTCAAAAAAATCAACAGCTGTGAGTCTGCTTCCCTTTAAAATCTCCATAAAGGGCTTCAATCAGGGAGGGCTAGGAGTGTACCAAGAACAAGGCACGAGATGAATGACACTTGTGAGGTATCCAAGAACAAATTTCAATCCCAGATGTGCTTTTCCTTGCCACTCAGCTTTCCTTTGGGTAGATATTCCCATGGTAACTCTGAATATAAATTAGATAAATACATATTCATGACATTAGCCAAAGCAAAAAAATTAGGAATGTAAATCTGCAGCCAAAAATACTTTCATAATATATTCTAAAATCACACACACACAATTACCCATCTCCCGTTCATATCTGCTGATGTGAGCTGAAACTTAACTGTATTTTGAAAAGCTATACTACCTATTTGTGTATTATGTCTAGTACTTAAACGTATACTTCATAGTTCACAAAGTGTTTTCACATATATTAGCCCATCCAATTCTCACAATGATCTATCTGGAAGGTGTTATTTGGACCATCTTATACGAGAGAACCCAAGGCTCAAAGGCATGATGTAAGCTGTTTCAAGTCACACGTCCGCCAAACCAAGCCACAGACTGGAAAGCTGGTCTCCCGACCCCAAAGCATCGTGCTCTCACTGCGCAAGCTGCCCTGCTACCCAGCTCTTCGATTCCCACTTCTCTTTGGGAAAGAAAGGACAGGAGGTGTCCGGTAAAATCCTAGATCTTTCATCCCACCCTTATTTGGTTACAATACAGCCATGACTAGTTCAGAATCTCCCTTACTTTTCCTCCTCAATTAAAAAATGACAAGAAGAGACAAAAGGAGATGATGGCATGCCCTGGCAAAGTCTTCAAAAATATAAGCCCAAGACAGGCCAGGATGAGAAGTTTTGCTTTGGTGAAAATCTACCTGATATCCCAATTTCTAGCTGTACCATTCTAAGCCTCACACTGCTACTCCTTGGGAAATCCTATCCCCTCCCATTCCTCACTGGCAAGTTTTAACATGTTATTGTATATGTGTGTGTGAATGAGGGAGAGAGAGAGAGAAAGAGAGAGAGAGTGAATGTGTGTGTGTGTGTGTGTGTGTGTGTTTGGTGGGGGAGTCCACCAATAACAGCTTCTATGGGTGAATTATTTCCCTGCCAAGGTCCTCTAAGCAAACCATGAGTGGTAGCACAAAATCAAAGCTAAATCCAATGAGAACTTTTTTCAAGTCAGAAAGCCCAGGTCTGCATGATAGCTATATGATGTGCATAGGCCAACGGGTCTGAATGTTATACCATCCGTTAAATGGTGAAGTATTTATTACACATTTCACTGACAACAGGTTTCATCAGAGATGGCAACCATATTAAGGACCAACTATTTAGGTGCTTTTATAGGGACAATTTAAAAAGGAAAGAGACTAAACTACTAGTTCATAACCTGAAAGACTAGCTGTGATATTATGATGTGTATGTACTGATTTTCATCTACAGTTCCTGGCTCATAAACTCCCATAGCTCTTGTTACAGTCTTTTGTTGTAATGTTGGGCACTTTAGGCCTCAGAAGCAGGTAGCAAAAAGATAGAATCCCTCTGACCTTCTCTTGCCCTCCTTTCATCTGCTCCTTTTTTGTCCCAAGGCAGGCCATAGAAACTAAAAATATACTCTAATTTTCTCCTGCCTTTTTGAAGTAGGTCATAAGACCCTCATTTCAGAAGGGATCCTGCCCCACACTGGGGAGGAAGGAATGCCACACAGAGAGGCCAAGAAGAATCTGAACACACAGGCCTTGCTGGGTTTCCCCACTCAGTCTATCAGCATTACATCACATCCCTTTTGTCCAATCACTTTTCTACATGGTTGTCAATCATGCCTATGCAATGAAACCTCTGTAAAAGGTTCAAAAGGATGGGGTTCCGAGAGCTTCCAAACAGCTGAATACATGGAGGTTCCTGGACGGTGGTGTCCCAGGAGGGCATGGAAGTTCCGTGCCCCTTTCTCCACACCTTGCCTTATGCATCTCTTCATCTGTATCCTTTGTAATATCTTTTATAATAAACTGGTAAATATGAGTGTTTCCCTGAGTTCTGTGAGCCACTATAGCAATGTAATGAAACTCAAAGAGGGGGTCGTGGGAACCCCAACTTGAAGCCAGGCAGTCAGAAGTCCCAGACTTGTGACAGGTGTCTGAGGTGGGGCGGGGGGCAGTATTGCGGGACTGAGCCTTCCGTGGGATCTGGCAGTATCTCCAGGTAGATAGTGTCAGAACTGAACTGGAGGACACCCAGCTGGTGTCCGCTGCAGAATTCATTGCTTGTTTGCTGGTGGGGAGAAATCCCTCCCACATTTAATCACAGAAGTCTTCTGTGTTGTTACTGTAGTGTGAGAGCAGAGAAAAACCAATTTGTGAGTTTTTTTCCCACTCAGGCTAGCATTTCAAAAACAAATTGATTGGGAACTGGCAAAGCCTGTGAGTTGTTTTTCTTTTGAGAAAATGGTGCTGATAAAGGGAAGGTTCTGCAAAAACTAAAATGTCTTTCAACCATCATAGTGGCTTTCACAACCCATGATTTGGTTTCATTTTAAAACAACTATAACTGATTATACATTAAGATTAGTTATGTAAAATATCAAATTACTCATCACCCATTTGATCTGAAGAAGAGTTCCCAAATTCTCCACTTACATAAAAAATAACGTTATTTATACCCATAATAACCATCTCCTATCTACTACATGTCAATAGATGACATACAAATTCGGATGACCCTGGCAACCCCAGAGTAGTCAGGAAAACAATATAGTCTTTTTTGTACAGAAAACCTAAATCCAGAGGCAATAAGGCACAAAAGAACAACTCTGGGCCCTGGAGTCAGACAGAGAGGGTATCACCTTGACTCAGTCCCGCGTTATCTACGTAACCTCATATGCATCATTAATCATTCTGAGCTGAGATTCATCATCAGTAAAACACAGGACACTCTACATGTGAGTACACAAATGCGCTGGGCTGGCGTGCAGAAACACACAGCCTCCGTTCCTCAAGCACCTATTATGCAGACAGAACTTATGTTCCATTCCTCTCCCCCTTCCCCTCCTGCCCTGAAGGTTATGCAGTAAGGAGGGGTCACTTGATCTCTGAAAGAGGAAGTGAGTTTGACCCTGACTTGTAGTCTTGACCCTGTTGTGCAAGGTGGGGAATTGTTCTTGCTCCTCTAGCCTCCATGCTATGAGCGAAAGAGGCAGCTTTGCGCAGGCCCAACAATTTCTAGGATCTCTCCACTTCAGCCTCCTTAGGTGTAACTGTGGCTGACCTGGTGGCTAAAGGGTACCTGTTCTCAATTCATGAGGTAGGTTGTAAGCAGCCCCATTAATAAAGGCTAAGTGACACACTCCAACATGCATTTACCAGGGACTTAGGATCATAAATCAATCATTTAATCACAAGTTAACTCCTTGTATCTGTTTATCGATGAGTTGGAAACCTGGAGGAGAAGCAGTGTGAACTAATCTTCAATCACCATCACCTTCTTACAGAGTTTCTGTGAAGATTAGAAAGAATGGATGTAAAAACAGAAACAAAGAATATCCGTTCCTAACACACAGCAAATGCTCTGTAAACTATATTTATGTTGGTTGGAAATTGTTTAAAAATCATCTGAAAAGTGCAGAGTGGCTTTGATAGAAAACCCAGCCTGATGGGCCGGCATCCTCTCATAAAATGAATTGGGATGTGTTCCCTCTTCTATTTTCTGAAAGAATTTGTATAAGATTGGTATTATTTCTTCCATAAATGCTTGATATAATTCACCAGTAAAGCCATATGGGTGTGTGGAAAGGTTTTTCATTATGAACTCAATTTCTTTAATATAGGTCTGTTCAAGCTTTCCATCTCTTCTCAGGTCAGTTTTGATAATTTATGTCTTTCAAGGAATTTGTCCATTTCACCTGGGTTGCCAGATTTATTTTTCTTTTTTTGAGTTGTTTTTCACGGCAAGATCTCATCATGATGTTGTCAAACTTATTGGCACAAAAATTGTTCATAGTATTCCCTTATTATCCTTTTAATATCTGAAGGGTCTGTAGTAAAGTCCCTTCTTTTATTCCTAATACAGGTAATTTGTTTCTTTCCTCCTTTTTTCTCAACTGACCTAGCTAGAGTTTATCAGTTTCGGAGGCATTCTCTAGATCCTAAGGATGTTGTTGAGTTTTATTGTCAGGCAAAATCTCTCTTCTCTAGACTCACTGAAAGGGTTTCCTTTAGTCCTCATTCAGAAAGAGAGCTGAAACAAGTTCCACGGCTGTTACCTGCCTTTGGGGAGGCTTAATTTTCAGACAATATTACCACAATGGGAGAGGGAGGGAGCCATCCATAAATATTTGTAAAGATATTTGGCATTTGTTTTTATTTATTTATTTATTTATTTATTTATTTATTTATTTATTTATTTTTAGAGACCGGGTCTTGCTCTGTGGCCCAGACTGGAGTACAGAGACACAATCAAGGCTCACTGCAGCCTCAAACTCCTAGGCTCAAGCTCCCCACCTCAGACTCCTCCAAGAGTAACTAGGACCACAGGCATGTACCACCATGCCCAGCTAATTTTTTTGCTTTTTGTAGAGGCAGGGTCTTGCTATGTTGCCCAGGCTGGTATTTAGTATTTTAAATAACTAGAAGCTCTGGCCCAACCTTGCTGTCTAGCACGATGACCCTCAGTAATAAGGATACTTAGGTTCTTTAAAACTTTTTATTTTGGAATAATTATAGATTCACATAAGTTGCAAAGATTAAGTACAGAGAGGTCTCATGTACCCTTCACCCAGTTTCCCCCAATGGTTACATCTTACATAACTATGGTACAATATCAAAACCAAGAAACTAGCATTATATGTATTATGTGTGTGCATAGTTCCCTATCATTTAATCAAATGTGTAGATTTGCATAACTACCACCACAATCAAAATACACAACTGTTCCATCACCCTGAAGATGTCCCTCATGCTACCCCTTTATAAGCACCCCCACCCCAATGCCCCCACCATCCCTATTCACTGGCAACCACTAATTTGTTTCCCATTCCTATAATTTTGTCATTTCTACAATGTTATATAAATGAAATCACAGAGTATATAACCTTTTGAGATTGGATTTTTTTTCACTCGGCATAATGCCTTTGAGATTCATAAAGGTTGTTGGGTGTACCAATAGGTTGTTCTGTTTTATTGTTGAGTAGTACTCTACAACATGGATATACCATAGTTTGTTTAACCATTCACCTATTACAGAACATTTTGGTTGTTTCCAGTGTTTGTCTATTACAACTTGGTATGAACAATCACGTGTAGGTTTTTATGTGAACATAAGTTTTCACTCCTCTGGGATAAATCCTTAGGAGTGAAATTGTGGGTCATATGGCAATTTCAACTTTAGTTTTATTAGAAACTGCCAACTTGTTTTCCAGAGTGGCTGTACCATTTTACCTTCCCACTGGCAATGTATGGGAGTTCCAGATTTTAAAACAGAAATGAATCATTGATGAGAAGTCAACTATAGTCTCTGAGTGGGTGCAGAACAAAGTAATAAGCAATCTAGGAGAAGAAAAATAACTAGAAAATTATGCAGGTAAATTAACACAGAGATTCACATGATTTCAGAAATACTGGCAAAAACATCTTACCTTCTTTAAGCTGTATCCAGCATGAAAAATAATTGGAGGCAGAAGAATGTTGAAAAATACTTCTGGATCAAATGTTACCTGAAAGTTTAAAAGGAAAAACAAAGCCAATTATTTATTTAACTCCAATTCATGCTATAATATCTGCTTAATATTTGAAGCCATTGACTAAAGTTTGAATATTTAGAGCAAACAACATAAATGTGAAAAATCATGGACTTATCCCAGAGGAGAAGCTATGACTCCCCATGGACTGGCATGCTTTTCTCCTCATAACACTTTTGCTCTTATGATCTTGCTTGTGCTGTTTTAAAACATAATAAGACACAACAGTTTCATGCAATTTTGAGAACTCACAGAAAGCTTCTGGCCAGTGTTTTTCATAAAACATCTTGGCCAGGCACGGTGGCTCATGCCTGTAATCCTAGCACTTTGGGAGGCCGAGGCAGGTGGATCACAAGGTCAGGAGTTCGAGACCAGCCTGGCCAATATGGTGAAACCCCATCTCTACTAAAAACACAAAAATTAGCCAGGCGTGGTGGCAGATGCCTGTAATCCTAGCTACTTGGGAGGCTGAGGCAGGAGAATCGCTTGAACCCGGGAGGCGGAGGTTGCAGTGAGCTAAGATCGCACCACTGCACTCCAGCCTGAGCAACAGAGCGAGACTCCATCTCAAAAAAAAAAAATCTTGATTTTCATCACATGTTTATAAAGGCTCAACTGCAATAAAAGATGCCATCGTGATTCTTTATTAACTTCCTGGATCCCCTCACAGAATCCTTTATAGACAAAACTGTGCTGAATTTAAGTCTCTTTTGAGTGACCAGCTTTCTGTGACACTTGATGTAGCCTAAATCAAAGTCACCAGTGATGTTAGTGGCTCCTGAACATCAGCATAAATTGGGCAACTTTAAAGGAACTGAAATTTCTTGTAGGTTTGATACAGGAAAATTAATCAAATTACTCTGAAACTTTTAGAGAGCAAAGTTTTATCATATCCAGAAAAAAATTAAGCATGCTATAAACATGCTAATCTTTTTAAAGAATTTGTTCACGCTGGTAGATTATTTGGCTTGTGTTTCAATTATTTTTAAACCTTCATTCTAGTTATTAAATGTTAACTTATTTGTTTAGAAACTGGAGGTGTTAATCAGCCTAATAAAAGTAGGTTCTTTCAAATGATGCTTTATTCTCTCTTCTTGTTAAAGATAAGAGTGTTCTGCAAAGCAGGGAATGTCAGAATGAGAAGGAGCCTTGGACAGTACCTACCCAATATGAGGACACTGGGCCCAAAGGCAGTGAAAATTGCTGGATGCCACCAAACCCAATAATGTACAAACTAGCACAAGGGTTTTCTGACACTCAGTCCAATGCTCTTCTTATCAACCAAGCTATGTCAACATGTCTCTTTTCCCTCAACTAGCAACAATCATCCTGGCCTTGTTTGTTCTCCCACCTTTGCTTTGTGCAGCAAAATTTTAAACAGAGGGGATTTAAATAAACAGGTTTCTAAAGATAAGAGAGCAAAAGTCAGCTTCAACTTCTATTATGACCTGAAAGATGGAAATGTGTTGGTATCACTTCCCTTTTCCCCCATCTTATCCAATATGAAGGGCTCAAGCTGCCATTTCCAAACAGCCATTAAATGTGGTATTTACATTGGATTTCATTCTCAGTTGCGCTGAATTTCAGAATGTTTATGAAAACCCCATGCTTTCTTATGAAGAGTTGAGAGCAAAGAGTGCTGCCATTAGGGACACAGAAAAGATGGTCATGTTAAATGCTCCAGGTAGAGAATAATTTTCCTTAAGGATTAGAGTAGATTCCAAAAACAACAATAATTTAATTTCTGGAGCACAGGCTACACTCTGCCTTTCACTGTCAGCCTTCACATACCTTAGCCTTGTGCTGTATTAAAAGGGGCTCCCCACAACCTGGATCTCCCAAGACCACTATACAGAAGGCTTCCTTCTGATAAACCCTGGTCTATAAGGTAATGGAGTATACATCAATTAATACAGATCTCTTGCTTATCCTGGAAATTACCCATGCAAGATGTATAATGCTTTTTCATGTGGACTATGTTGCTACCCCAACATTAAATGAAAATGCTTGGACTCAAATTCTAAGACAACAAGATCTTCTTCCCCTGAAGATTCATTAAGCCTCTGGCATCAATCACTGATAAGAGTAAGCACTCAAATATTTGTAGGATATAGCAAAAGAACCATGAAGAACTAAGAATTACCCTTCTGAATACTGAATAAATTAAGCTAAAAAGTGAAATCAATCTTATTTTAAGAAAGTAGCAATATCATCCCTAAACCACAGGAAGGATAAGAGACATAGCAAAGAGGAGATGGTGGCTGGATAAATGAGCTGAGTGGGGACGTACAAATCCATTGCACAATCAGTGACCCATTTCAGCTACAGATGCTAACAGACCCACAAAGGTCACCAGCTGAAAGGCTCAAGTTGAAGATCTGGTTCTTCCTTCTCCTCATCATGGACCAAAAAGCTTTGTAACAAAACAGAGAGCCAGGAATGTTACCGATAATCCAGGAGTTTGGAAGGATAGTCAGGGAATCAACAACCATGTCAGGACAAGGATGGCTGAGTGTCCCCAGCTCACCTTCCGTAGCATATCATTCTGCTCTACGCTGTTGATCTTGCCAGGACTGATTTCTCCTTTCAGAGTGTATTCGAAGAACTTTCCGCTGACATTCACTAATAAGGTACTGAAGGCCCTGTCTTCCTGAGTGCAGCTGAGTGATTTGTCACGGCCACTGGTAGCAGGGGTACCATACCTCAGGATCACCCCAACGATGAGCCCTGAAAGAGCGGAAAAAAACTCATCAGGCCTGAGGAAGGATAGAGAAAGTGTGGAAATAATGGCATAGTTGACTTTCAACAACTAAGAAATGCAGCAGTAATCTTAGAAACTGGGCATGGGGTATGTATTTTAGGAGAAACTGCATGGGCCTTCAGGATTGAAAGGGTTAAGCATCCATCTATTCTGGTCCGATTTAAGTTGCTCGGCCACCAGGAGGACAAGGTGGGACAGTACCTTCAGTGGTATTATGACACTGTGAGCACTTTTTTGTTTTTTGAGTGGAGTCTCGCTCTCTCACCCAGGCTGGAGTGCAGTGGTGTGATCTGGGCTCACTGCAACCTCCGCTTCCCAGGTTCAAGCAATTCTCCTGCCTCAGCCTCCCAAGTAGCTGGGACTACAGGCACCTACCACTACACCCGGCAAATTTTTTTTTTTTTTTTTTGTATTTTTAGTAGAGACAAGGTTTCACTATGTTGGCCAGGCTGGTCTCGAACTCCTGACCTCAAGTGATCTGCTGGCTTCAGCTTCCCAAAGTGCTGGGATTACAGGTGTGAGCCACCACATCCAGCCAGCCCTGTGACCGCTTTTAACACCTGAGCATGTCTCATTTCTCAGGCTTCTAGTGGAGGAAGATGGGATGACACGCAGCAAAGATTTTTCTGGCCAGGACAGCACAAAGCAGAACTGCTGAGCTCTTTCATTTCACTCAGTAGCATCCCTCAAGCCAGTCCTGTTGCCATGTGCCAGCAAGGACCAGGCCATTGGAATTTCTAGTTGCTATAAATGTAACTTGCTTTGCCACACATCAGAGGAAAGGGGAGAAAAAAGAAATTATTTTGCTTAGGTCATTTGAAACACTGGTATCATGGAGAAGGTAATTACACCCCTTGGGAAGTGAAACACTGCAGTGTACATTTGAGGAGTCAGGATTCAGGGGCTGGAGAGCTGGCTTCTTGGGGCTGTAGCTATGAGATGGCTAAGATCATCAGCTACAAGTATGTAAGTCTCATACCCTTCTTAGTAGGGCTCTCCCATTAGGAAAAATAAAAACAGCAAGATCATGTATAAGCATTCAATTCTGTGAATAAGGAAGGAGTGTGGCTCCCTGGACCTGAACACGAGTCAGACGTGCCCAAGTAAAAGCGAGTGAAAGATTAAAAAACAAAACAAACAAAAAAAAATCAGCCATAAATTACTATCAGACACTTTCTATAATTCTCTAGAAGGAAAATTTCAGACCTCTCTCTAAATTCAGTTCTTTGCTGGCAATATTAAAAGACAGAATGATATATTTGCTTCCTCATCTCATTTTGCCATTAATGGAGAAAGTTGCATGAGAAAAAGAACGATGTTTACTGTCTTCCATGTGTAATGTTCTATAGTGTCTCTTATCACCAAGATATATAAGAACTCACAAGACATTGTTGAATAGCAAATAAAATATAAAATCTAGAAAAATATAGTTCTTTAAGCCAAAATCTGCATCTGTGTTGTGTTATTATATTATAGACCCATATTAACAGATACTTGCAGTTTGTTGACTTGTAATAAAACAACTTGATTTTTTTTACAACTTAAAAATGAGTTTCTTAATAATCTCAATCTGACCAGATATGAAACAATTTGAAAACCTTTAAAGGCATATAAGAAAAACCAAACCTTTTATTTTATTTTATTTTATTTTATTTGTTTTTTGAGACAGAGTCTCACTTTGTCACCCAGGCTGGAGTGCAGTGGTGCAATCTCGGCTTGCTGCAACCTCCGCCTCCCAGGTTCAAGCAATTCTCCTGCCTCAGCCTCCAGAGTAGCTGGGACTACAGGCATGCGCTATCACACCCGGCTAATTTTTGTATTTTTAGTAGAGACGGGGTTTCACCATGTTGGCTAGGCTGGTCTCGAACTATTGACCTCTGGTGATCCACCCACCTCGGCCTCCCAAAGTGCTGGGATTACAGGCATGAGCCACCATGCCAGGCCCCAGACCTTTTAAAAAACATATTTAAAAAAACATATTTATCATTACCAAGAAGAGATGTCTGTAGGGAAAAGTAATGAAAGCTCCATAACTCAGATAGTGCTTGCTGTCTGGTAAATGGGCCAAAAGCAGTCACTTAAGGTCTTCAGAACCAATCTTTTGTTCAGGTCTTATTGCTGGAATTTATATTCATTTATTCCTGTAGGATGACAAACCAGATGACACTAGAAATGGTTGGCTGGCATTTACTCTGTCCTGCTCTGCTCAGCCTTGGCAACGGACTTCCTAGCTGTCAGTATCTTTGCCATCTTGTGGTTCAGGGTTTTCTGGGTGTCTGTGCTGGTAACTGAAGTTGGGGGGTGCCTACAATGACATGGCTGCTGGCCTTGGGTGTTCATTACTGTTCTAGGTGAGGAGGGGCCCTGGAGATTCGTGGTCTGTAACCCCAATACGTAATCTGTCTCACTGACCTACCTCTTCTCCTTCACCCTGGTTGTCAGCATCCTCCATCACTTGTCTCTGCACAGGAGGGTTAGAACACTCTGGTCAAGAATCATAGGGTCTCTGCAAGGGAGGAGGCATCTTCTGTGTGCTGTAAGGCCTGACGTTGAAGGGAACTCTCCAATCCTTCTTTTCCCCACTCTCATTGTTCTGGTAATTGTGCTGGTGACCGTGTGGAAGACCCCCATGATGCAGATAACATCTATGATGGCTTCAGTCTACTGCATCTGTACTGCCTGGCACTGGAACTCCACCAGGGCCTGCAATCTTTGCTGCCTGTGTACCCTTTTCTCCTTCAACATCGAACTCCACAGCTTCTCCATCCCCTGTACTGCCAGGGTGTTTCCTGGGGGTTATTCTTCTTTATGACAATCTGGCATACAAATACATCTCACCCAGTGTCATTCCTGTGGATGAAACCATATATATTTCTTACACTGAACCATCTTACTGTTTCCAAACTTTCACTTGGATAACCTTCTTGTCCTGTTTGCAGGCTGCCACTCCCTCTGCCTCTGCCCATGGTGTCATGCCAAGTGTCTCAGCCTCACTGCTCATGTTTGTGGTCACAGTAATGGTGACTGGGGCCAGCTGTGGCAGCAGTGGCCCCTTTGCAGGTGTGATGGTAATGAGATTGGTGGCAGTGGAGCTGTTCAGGGCTCTGGGGGGCTCTCTCTCCACTCTAGATGGAACTCTGTGATGCTTTTTAGTCTTATTTCACTCCCTGGTTAGACAGTTATTTTCTGACGATGTTTTACATGGCAAAGACGACTCTAGCCCTTCAACACTCATCAGAATACAGGATGATCTGCAGCATCTGGAGGCAGCTACTTGGAACATGATTTAACTTAAATTGTCATCAGGAAGCCAAAATAAGTCATTTACAGACTATCTTTCTCCTAAAAATCAGAACCTGCTTCATGTAACTCATTGTTTCTTGACTTTTCTAACCTCATTATTAGCAGAGCTAATGGAAAGACTGAAGCATACTAGCAAAGGTCCTCATGAATACTACTCTAACAAGAGAGGGTTTATATTTGTAGACAAATTCCTCAATTACAGGAAACATTCTTCAACTCTCTTCCAGTAATCATCACTATCATATTTACAATCATCACCAGATGACGAATATTGCTTTTTAAAGTTGTAAAACCTTTTCTTCTCTACCCTGGGCCCAATGCGCTCATATGAAAGATGGAAGGGAAACAGCGAAGGTGGTGATGCTGCCCCCTTGTGGTTAAAATATGGCAACACAAAACACCACAGCAGAGATGTAAGGTTAACACCATCCTGACAGTTTTGACCAAAAATATACCAAGCCACAGGGTACATCACTAACTCAAGGTAGAGTTTGGGTACCTCCCCAGACATTTTAGATTCATATTTATTACCACTATATTCCATTGCATGATATTAAGTTCATATTTGGCGTTTTCCAGTTGAAGAAAGAATAGGATATTAGAACTGCAGGAAGGTAATTAGGTGAGAAAATGATAAAGACTTGGAGAAAACATGAACAGCATATTTTCATCTGCTGGATCTCGGAGACATCCTGACAGGGAACTGTGAAGTGGTCATAGCTACAAGGAATTAAAACATGCACTAGATTTTTTTTTGAAAGCTTCAGAAAGTTCAGTATTCATAAAAAATGATGGAGAGCAACAGAAGCACTAATGATTTGACCAGATTAACAGCCTAGTGTTCTAGATCACAAAGAGAAATAACCTACTGTGTGTTTGGGCCAGGGAAAATAGCACATAAAATGTCAGCTGATAAAGAGACAATCACTGATTTCATAGGTACATTACTAATGAAAGAATTGTTTTGAACTTTTACAGAAAGCAAATATGGATGAAATTCCTTTGACATTTGATGTGGCTTAAAACAAGATGGTAAACTCCAAAGGGGCAAAAATTCGAGACTGTTTCAACTTGTGGATATGAAAAAAACTCACTTCACAACTGTACTTGCATATATATAGTTTATGTATGTGCTTATCCAAAACTTGGTAGTATGATGAAGGAATATAATCATGAGAGCAACGTGTGGTTTAAAAATCCCACGGGTTCATTAAAGAAACCAGCTCCCATTGGTCTGGTGCCAGTTTTCCTTTTGTGGCTGAGGCTGTTGGGAGGAGAGCTGAACAAGTGGACATGGTGAGGTTTAATTCTAGACAGCCATCCATCAGCTACAATATTTAAATGTCTATGTTAATAAGCCTTTGTTACGGAGGAGAACAGGTACGTGGGTGCACTGTTCTTTAGTGAGACCTCATTTTTTCTTATGTAAGGTACTGAGGGTAGATGATCACCTGATCAGTGTGGCCACCACTGTGGAGTTTTTTACAGCACAGTAGGGGTTGTTATGAGTTTTAAAGCTTCATCTGAAATTCCAAGACAAGAAAGTATCTCATTTTGCATCCAGTTACACAGTGTTTGAAGATGGTGATAACTATTTCTAATTCAATGAATAAAGAGAATCCAATGGATTCCAGCAGTTGACAATGACTTTTCAGGTCTGGGGGTAATTTACATGACTTGGATTTTGAGAATGAATATTACAGCCCTTTCAATACCTTGTTCTACTTGTTCTGCTACTTATGCAGCTGTGTTATTCGTTGATATATTAGTTTCAAGGAGAATTCATTCAAAATATTTTTGTTCCTTGTTTTGAATATGTGGTGAAACTAAAAAGCAATTTTATTAAGGTACAATTTACATACCATAAGATTCACCCATTTTAGAGTATACTTACTATTCAATGATTTTTAGTATATTCACAGAGTTGCACAATCATCACTGCAATCTGATTTTGAAACATTTCCATCTGCAGTCACTTCCTGCTTCCTACTCCAATTCCCAGGCAACTACTAATCTACCTTCTGTACTATAGATTTGCCATTTCTGGACTTTTAATATAAATGGTGTCATACAATATGTAGCCTCTTGTGTCTGGCTTCTTTCACTTAGTGTGTTTTCAAGGTTTATCTATGTTGGAGGCATGTATCAGTACTTCATTCCTTTTTATTGCCAAATAGTATTCCACTGTACCAGTGTATCATATTTTATTTGTCCATTAACTAATCAATAAATATTTGAGCTGTTTCCCTTTTTTGTTAATGTGAATAACGCTGCTATGAACATTTGCATACAAGTCTGTGGACATGTTTTCATTTCCCTAGAGTAGATACCTAGGAGTGGAACTGCTGTGTCATATGATAAATCTATGTTTAATATTTTAGAAACTGCCAAACTACACTGGGAAAATGTATTGTTTTACATTCTCGCCAGCAACATATGAGAGTTACAGTTTGTTGGCCGGGCGCAGTGGGTCACACCTGTAATCCCAGCACTTTGGGAGGCCGAGGCGGGCAGATCACCTGAGATCAGGAGCTCGAGACCAGCCTGACCAACATGGAGAAACCCCATCTCTACTAAAAATACAAAATTAGCCGGACGTTGTGGCACATGCCTGTAATCCCAGCTACTCGGGAGGCTGAGGCAGGAGAATCACTTGAACCTGGGAGGTGGAGGTTGCGGTGAGCCAAGATCGTGCCATTGCACTCTAGCCTGGGCAACAAGAGCGAAACTCCGCCTCAAAAAAAAAAAAAAAAAAAGAGTTATAGTTTGTTTACGGGCACAGCAGCATTTGTTATTGTCTTATGATCATACCTGTTTTAGAGAATGTTCAGAGGTATCTCATTGTAGTTTTAATGTGCATTTCCCTAATGCCTAAAGATGCTGAGCATCTTTTTATGTGCTTATAGGCCATTGTATATCTTCTTTGGTGAAATGTCTCGTCATTCAAATCTCTTGCCATATTTTAAATCAGGTTCTTTTATTGAATGGTAAAAAAAACCCCAAACTTTTTGTTTTCTGGATAGAAGTCCCTTATTGAAAATACAATTTGAAAATATTTTCCCCAAATCTATGACCTATTTTTTTCCTTTCTTTTTAAAAATTTCTCTGATGCTGTCTTAAAATTTTTTTTGCCTTATTGTTATACAATGAATTATTTTTTCTTTTGGTGTACAGTTCTATGAATTTTAACACACATATAGATTCATGTAAGCACCACTGCAACAAGGATACCAAATAGTTCTACCACTCCCCCAAAACTCTCTTGTACTATCTCTTCACACTGATACCTTCAACCTACATATTAACCCCAGCAACCACTGTTTTTTGTTTTGTTTTGTTTTGTTTTTTCCATTAATAGAGTTTTGTCTTTGCAAGGTTAAATACATGGAACCATGCAGTATGTAACCTTTTGAGACTGGCTTCTCTCACTCAGCATAACACCTTTGAGGTTCATCCAAGTATTGTGTGAATTAACACTTCATCCCATTTTACTGCTAAGTTATATTCCATTGTATAAACACTCACCTACTGAGGGATATCTGGCTTCTTTCCAGCTTTTGGCTGGCACAAATAAAGCTGCCATGAACACCCATGAACAAGTTTTTATATGAACATGTTTTCATTTCTCTAAGGTAAATACCCAGAGTGGGACTGCTCGGTCATATGTGCAGCATATCTTTAACTTTATGAGAAACTGCAAGCCATTTCTCAAAGTAATTATGCCTTTTTTTTTTTCAGTTCTTTTTTTTTTTGTTTAAGTTCTGGGATACATGTGCAGAACGTGCAGGTTTGTTACACAGGTATACATGTGCCATGGTGGCTTGCTGCACCTATCAACACATCATCTAGGTGTTAAGCCCCGCATGCATTAGATATTTGTCTTAATGCTCTCCCTCCCCTTTCCCCCTACCCCCTGACAGGCCCTGGTGTGTGATGTTCCCCTCCTTCTGTCCATGTGTTCTCATTGTTCAACTCCCACTTACGAATGAGAACATGCGGTATTTGGTTTTCTGTTCCTGTGTTAGTCTGCTGAGAATGATGGCTTCCAGCTTCATCCATGTCCTTGCAAAGGACATGAACTCATTCTTTTTTATAGCTGCATAGTATTCCATTGTATATATGTGCCACATTTTCTTTATCCATTCTATCAAAGAAATACCATTTGACCCAGCAATCCCATTACTGGGTATATACCCAAAGGATTATAAATCATTCTACCATAAGGACACATGCACACGTATGTTTACTGCAGCACTATTTACAATAGCAAAGACTTGGAACCAACCCAAATGCCCAACTACACCATTTTTTAACCACTGTCCCCTACAGCATCATATGAGGGTTCTAGTTGCTCCACATCCTCATCAACATTTGGTATTGCCAATATCTCTCATTTTAGCCATTCTATTGTAATAGGTGTGTAGTGGTATTTCACCATACTTTAAATTTGCATTTCCCTAATGGCTAATGATGTTGAATATCTTTTTGTGTACTTATTGGCCATCCTAATATCCTCTTCAGAGAAATGTTTCTTCAAGTTATTTGCCCATTTTAAAAACTGGGTTGTTTTCTTATGGTTACATTTTGGGTTCCTTATATATTCTAGATACAAGTCCTTTGTCAGATATATGATTTGCAAATATTTTCTACCAGACTGTAGCTTGTCTTTTCAGCCTCTTGACATTGTCTTTGGCAGAGCAAAATTTTTTTACTCTGATAGATTAAATCTAATTTATCAATTTTATTTTATTGCTTGTGGCTCTGGTATCATATCTAAAAAACACTTGTCTAACCCAAAGTTATGAATATTTCTTATGTTTTTAAGTGTTTTATAGCCTTGATGCTTACATTTAGATCTCTGATACAATCTGAGTTAACTTTGTGTGTATGGTGTCAGGTTAAGGTCCAAATTCATCCTTTTGCATACGGATATCTAATTGCTCCAGCACCATTTGTTAAAAATACGGTCTTTTCTCCAGTGAATTCTCTTGGTACCTTTGTTGAAAATCAACTGACCATAAACACAATGGTTTATTTCTGGAGCTGGTGGGAGAAATGGGAGCTGGTGGTCACTGCAGTCTATTCCACCTGCCTGTGATAAATCATCCAGAACATGGATCTGACAGGGATGGGAGCAATCTTAAATGCCACAGACATCTACTATTCTTACCAAGATTCAGTAGATTTTCTTTAATAAATGTTCCTCAATTTAATTGACCTTTCGTCAATTTCCAGAGACTAAATAGTTATTTTTGACAACTTTGTCCAATTTTATTGCTGTGTTTTGGGAAGAAGATTCATTGAGCTCTCACACAGCCATTCCAGAAGTCCTCCCATGAGCATGAATAACAGAATTCCTACATGCTTGTTATCTTGCCATGTTTTATAAATGTATAAGAAGCAAAAACTTACTGAAAATGTTTGCTTTTGTATATTGTAGCAAATTAATTCTAAGGCATTATTTGTTGCTATTTACCAACTTTTCCTAATATATTTATTTTGTCTGGTAGTAATGAGGCAGCATAATGGAGAAGAATTTGGTAGATTCAGTGACAGAAGACCTGGGTAGGTAACTTCACTTTCCACCTAGCTACAATCCAGCACAAAGTACCTCTCTGCTGCTCATTTCTAAAATTGGGCTGTTGTAAGAATGTAGTGAGAACATGCATATGTCAAAACCCTTTATAAACTGTCAAAAGCTGTACAAATGCTGCTTTTTATGAGCCCTTTAGAATTAGTTATTTTCCTTTGCATCATCTCTTGCTATAAAAATAGTGCATATTGGGGATGGAGGTTAGGAAGACAAGTGATATGTGGGCTGGAGCAAAATAGAAAAAATATCTCTAGAAAAGTAGCTACAGAACTCGCTGTTTTTGAAGTTGTCCTGTACAGCAAAGGCACAGGACACCATAACTTCCTTATTTGTCCCTCTAGCAGCTTCCCAGGTGCCTGTAAAATGAGCACTTCTACAGCAATTTTACAGTTATATAGGGTTTTGACCAGAGGAAAATTTCAAGGGTAGGCATAATTGTCCTTGTATAAATGCTGATTTATTTAGAAGATTCTCCCAGGGATTTAGCAAAACACATAATGATAGTAATAAAACAGTATCATCATATAATGTATCATCATCAATCTTTGTGGCACTGTAGATTGGTAAACAGGCCAAAAAGTAAGCAACCTTACTCTATCAGTTTTCTTTTAATAAGAATTAAAAGACTGCAAGGAAGACAGGTTTCATGGAGCTAGCAACCTTACTATTAAAAATTCCCATTAAAATGGGAAATAAGTATCTGCCATATAATGGGCTAAACCTGAAGTGTGAGACACAAGCCACTGATTTTATTGCTCAATTTCTCTAATGCATTCAGGTCACTTAAAATCAGATGACCTGCATGGCATCATTAGGAAGATTTTTTTCAGAATTGCTTGAGATTCAGCATTGGCACTGAACCATCCGAATGAGATATGAAGCCCACCACAAACAGAACCACAGGTCCTGCCTGCTTGTCCAAGGAAAATCCCTCTGCTTGTGTTTCCTACATACCTAAGGTATGTCTACAGTTGCCCCACACTCATTTTATCCAGATCTTATGCCACTACAAAATGCCAATGTTGGAAGGGACAATACAAGTCCAATTATCCATCACATTTATAAAACACTCTGTCCAACAGCAGACAGGTCTTATACTGTGGTATTCAGAGTCATCTTGGGGAACCAATTAAAGTACAGGTGTCTAGAGTCTCTCCTGTAACTTCTCATCCTGTGGGTTTAGGGGGTGTTTGAGGTATTTGGATTTAAAGAAGTTCCATATCTGATTTCAATGCATGCTCAGAAATGAGAACGAATGGTCTCTAAGCTTCTTACCATGATATTATACAGCTCTTGTTTAAATACAGACAGTGAGGGGGCTCACCATCTTCCAGGTCTATCCTTTTTGCAGCAGGACAACACTGGCTCTCTAAACAGAGTCAAAGTTTGTCTCCCTGTAGCTTCTGCCCACTGGTCTCAGGCCCCTTTTATTATGACCACTGAGAAGCCATACTTCTCCAAGCTCTGGATTCCCACCTCACCAGAATTTTCTAAGTGCCATTTGTATGAAAAAATCCAAATTGTAAAAACAAATACTCGTTCTGTGAAAAATGAATGACCAACATGTAAGATTTATACACTGAAAATTACAAAACACTCCTGAGAAAAATGAAATGACCCAAATAAATGGAGAAACATCCCATATTCATAAATTAGAAGACTCAATATAGCTACCATGACAATGCTCCCCAAATTGCTCTACAGACTTAATGCAATTCCTATCAAAATTCCAGCAAATTTTTTGGCAGAAATTGACAAGCTGAGCCTAAAACATACATGGAAATGCAAAAGCACCAGAAGATCGCAAATTACCTTGAAAAATAACAAAGGGTAAATTTCACTTCCACATTTCAAAACTCACTACAAAGATAGTGTGGTAGTGGTATAAGGATAGGCACATAGCTCAATGGAGCAAAACTGAGAGTCCAAAAATAAAATGGTGTGTTTATGGTTAATTGATTTTCGATAAAGATGACAATGCAATTCAATTGAGGAAAGGACAATCTTTTCAACAAATAGTGCTGGGACAATTGGATATCTACATGCATAAAGATGAACTTAGACTCTGACCTCATACTATATATAAAAATTAATTCAAAATGGGTCAAAGACCTCAATCTATGAGGTTAAAATTATACAACCTTTAGGGAAAAAAGCCTAGGGGAAAAAAATCTGTGAGTTCCTAGGTTAGGCAAATTTTTCACTGATATGATATGAAAAGCACAAACAATAAAATAAAAAATTGATAATTTAAATTTTATCAAAATTCAAAACTTTTGTGCTTCAAAAGACATTATTTGGGAAGCCAAGGTGGGAGGATCACTTGAGGCCAGGAGTTCAAGACCAGCCTGGGCAACACAGCGAGACCTCATCTCTACAAAAAAATTGCAACATGGATGGAGCTGGAGGCCATTATCCTAAGCGAATTAAGGCAGGAACAGAAAAACAAATACCACATTTTCTCACTTATAAGTGGGAAATAAATGCTGAACACATACAGACATAAACATGAGAATAATAGATATGATGGACTACTTGTGTGGAAAGATGGGGAGTGGGTTGAAAAACTACCTATTGTGTACTATGCTCACTACCTGGGTGCAATATACTCATGTAACAAACCTACACATGTACCTTCTGTATCTAAAATAAAAGTCAAAATTAAAAAAAAAGAAGACTGAGGTGGGAGGACCACTTGAGCCCAGAAGTTTGAGGTTACAATGAGCTATGATCACACCACTGCACTCCAGCCTGTGTGACAGAGCAAGAACCTGTCTTTTAAAAAAAGAGAGAAAAAAAGACATTATTAAGAAAATGACGAGGAAAAAACTGCAGACACATATTTGATAAAGAACTTGTATTTAGGATATATAAATATATAACTCCATAATAAGATAATTCAATTTTAAAATGGGCAAAAGATTAGAATAGACATTTCACCAAAAGAAATTACGAATGACTAATAAGCACATGAAAAGATGGTCAACATTATAGATCATTCAGGAAATGCAGATTAAAACCATAATGAAATACCATTTCATGCCCACTAGAATGGCAATAATCAGAAATACAGATACTAACATATGTTGGAGAGCATGTGGCAAACCTAACCCTCATACGCTGCTGGTGGGAATGTATAATTGTGCAGCCACTTTGGAAAACAGTTTGCAGTTTCTTAAAAAGTTAAAAACAAACTTACCATACAAGTCAGCAATTTACATTCTACCCTAGACTAGAATTTAAAACAGATGTCCACACAAAGATTTGCAGACAAATGTTCATACTAGCATTATTCATAACAGCAAAAAAATGAAAACAACTCAAATGTCCATCAACTGATGAATGGATAAACAAAATGTGGTCTATCCATACAGTAGAAAAAGGAATGAACTTGATACATGCTACAACATGGATGAACCTAAAAGATGTTACACTAAGCATACATGCTCAGTGAAAGCCAGTCACAAAAATGCCACATATTGTATAACTCCATTTCTATGAAGTGTCTAGGTCAGGTATATCTACAGAGATGGAAAGTAGATTCGTGGTGGCCAGGGGCTAAGGCATGAAGGATCCTATTGGGATGATTAAGATATTCTGAAACTGAATTATCATGGTCACACAACTTTGTGATTTTACCAAAAATCACTGAAATTGTATACATGAGTGCATTTTATGATATGTAAATTATATGTCAATAAAGTTTTTTTAAAAAAAAGAGCAAACGAAAAAATGAATCTAGAGATCGCATGTGCGATCCTTTTCCAGTACTAGTGTTCCATACTTTTCCATTAAGTATCTCTCAAAGTGAGAACTGAACCGATGTAAGACCAGCAGACAATATATTCTGTAGTGCAAGGGCTACACGCATGAATACCTACATGCAGATCAAACATGTAACACAAACGTAAATCCTTCAGGACCCTGGAAGAAACAGAGGGGAATATACAATGACTCTCAGGAAGTGATAGCAGGTTAACTATATAGGTGATATATTTAAATGCAACTTTACTATTATTTTTTCCAATGGGAAACACAGCCTAATTGCCACCTCCTCCAAGAGGCCCTCCCTGACTCCCTAAGCTAGGCTAGGTTCCAAGGCTTTGTAGTCCCACTGCACTATGTGCTTCCTCTTTTGTAAACATGCCACACTTTGTTATAAGCAAAGTGTGCTGGACAGTTAGTCTGCCTAGCTGGTCCAACTGTCAGCTCCATGGGAGGTGGGGTGTGGGGGATCTGTTGAATTCCCCTCTGTATCCTTAGCACATGGAAGTGCCTGGCATACTAGGTACTCAAAACGTATTTGCTCGCTGGCAATCAGATAGAGGCTGAATTACACTCAAACCTATATATTAAGAGTACCCACAATGAAATATATAACAAGAGTTGGTATCCCACTTTGGACATGAGAAAACATTTCTGACTTTAGAAAAATTTCTTTGAATCTCATTTCTCCAACTTTATATTTTTACTTATTTATTTATTTATTTATTTATTTATAGACAGAGTCTCGCTCTCTTGCCCAAGCTGGAGTGCAGTGGCGCAATCTTGGCTCACTGCAACCTCCACCTCCTGGGTTCAAGCGATCCTCCTGCCTCAGCCTCCTGAGTAGTTGGGATTACAGGCGCCCGCCACCACGGCCGGCTAATTTTTGTATTTTTAGTAGAGACAGGGTTTCTCCAAGTTGGCCAGGGTGGTCTTGAACTCCTGGCCTCAGGTGATCTGCCTGCCTCAGCCTCCCAAAGTGCTGGGATTACAGACGTGAGCCACTGCGCGCTGCCTCTCCAACTTTAAAATAAAGAAAATGTCAGCTGGACCACAAACCTAAAATATTCTTAAAGCACAGACGTCCTTAAATGAAAACCCCCTTCCCACTCCCCAGCCCTGAAAAATTACAGGTTTAGCGTTACAATACATGAAAGCTTCTACGAACCAGGTGCTTAGGAGCAACCAAAAAATAAATCAATAATTCTATCCTGTGAAAGTGATTAGATATCATAATCCTGGTTTTGCTTACTAAACATAGCTCATAATCACTGTTTTCTTCCTTCCTTATTTATTTATATATTGATGAATTAATATTTCTTCATTCGTGCATGCATTCAAAAAATATTTGGGTACCCACTATGTGTCAGGCCCTATGGTAGAAACTGGACATATGGTAGTGAAACATATATTCTGCTGTCATGGAGTTTACAATCTGAAAGAGCAAATAAAAAAAACAATAGTGACTGCTAGCACCATGTGCCAGACACTAGAACGTTCTAAGCATCTTAGGCATATTAACTGAGTTAATACTGACAACTATCCCTTGAGTAAGGTACTATGACTATTCTTATTACATTGCTGAAGAAACCAAGGCAGAAAGAGAATCAGGACTTTGCCCAAGGTTACACATGGGTCACATGCAAACGAAGGACCTGAGATTCAATCCCAGGTTGTCTGGCTCCAGAGTCCCAGGACTGGTCATGGCCAATGTGCCAATCCACCCCAACCGTCTTTCGCCTGGACTTCTTCAGTAACCTCCTAACTGGTCGTGTCGATGGAGTGACTGTGGGAGATCATAAACAGGGAGGAATTAATGATGACTACCAGGTTCCTAGCTGAAGCAATTTGGGATAAGAAGGTGACTTTTATTGAGATTAAGACACATAAAATGCTACATTACAAAAACTGAATACAATTTTGAAAGTGGTCAAAGGATACAAAGTTTCAGTTAGGAGGAATAAGTTCAAGAGATCCATTGGACAACATAACTATAGTTAATAAAATGTGTTGTATTATCAAAAATTGCTAACAAAGTAGCTTTTAAGTGTTCTCACCACATACAAGTGAAAAGTATGTGAGGTAATGCAGAGGCTAATTAGCTCGAGTTATGTTGCGGGAAGTCAGGGACCCCAAGCGGAGGGACCAGCTGAAGCCACGGCAGAAGAATGTGGATTGTGAAGATTTCATGGACATTTATTAGTTCCCCAAATTAATACTTTTATAATTTCTTATGCCTGTCTTTACTGCAGTCTCTAAACATAAATTGTAAAGATTTCATGGACACTTATCACTTCCCCAATCAATACCCTTGTGATTTCCTATGCCTGTCTTTACTTTAACCTCTTAATCCTGTCAGCTGAGGAGGATGTATATCACCTCAGTATCCTGTAATAATTGCATTAACTGCACAAATTGTACAGCATGTGTGTTTGAGCAATATGAAATCTGGGCACCTTGAAAAAAGAACAGGATAACAGCAATGTTTAGGAAACAAGAGAGATAACCTTAAACTCTGACCGCTGGTGAGCCCGGTGGAACAGAGCCATATTTCTCTTCTTTCAAAAGCAAATGGGAGAAATATCGCTGAATTCTTTTTCTCAGCAAGGAACATCCCTGAGAAAGAGAATGCGCACCTGGGGGTGGGTCTCTGAACTGGCCCCCCTTGGCATGGCCATCTCTTATGGTCGAGACTGCAGGGGTGAAATAGACCCCAATCTCCCATAGCACTCCCAGGCTTATTAGGAAGAGGAAATTCCCGCCTAATAAATTTTGGTCAGACCGGTTGATCTCAAAACCCTGTCTCCTGATAAGATGTTATCAATGACTAAGGTGCCCAAAACTTCATTAGCAATTTTAATTTCGTCCCGGTCCTGTGGTCCTGTGATCTCGCCCTGCCTCCACTTGCCTTGTGATATTCTATTACCTTGTAAAGTACTTGATGTCTGTGACCCACACCTATTCACACACTCCCTCCCCTTTTGAAACTCCCTAATAAAAACTTGCTGGTTTTTGCGGCTTGTGGGGCATCACGGAACCTACCGACACGTGATGTCTCCCCCGGATGCCCAGCTTTAAAATTTCTCTCTTTTGTACTCTGTCCCTTTATTTCTCAAGCTGGCCGACGCTTAAGGAAAATAGAAAAGAACCTACGTGAATATCGGGGCAACTTCCCCGACAGAGTTAGCCATTCCACAGTGTATAGATATTTCAAAACATGTTGTACACAATACATACAATTTTTGTCAATTAAAAATTTTAAAGTACATGGGACATAAATATATCATAATAAAAGTTTGTCATTTATGGACTGGTTGTTCTCTCTCCCAAGCCTGGGAACCCGTACTGCATATGGACACCCAGCCTGTGAAATGACTTACACTTTGGAATAGTTTAGCTATTACCATGGATTTATATTCCAGTGCCTAAACACCTTTGCAGTGCTGAGACGTGATCTTTTAAGTATTAAGAATTAACATATTACCTTTTCAATAATTTCTTGGGGAAAGGGATTTGCGTACATTTTTTTCACTCCACTTTGTTGGACAGTAGGCAGAAATTCATCCTTAAAAGGGCTCAGAATCTGGAGTGTGGGGGACAGGTAGCTACTGATAACTCTTGACAATACAATAGAAAATCTGTGACTCACCAACCTGGGAATAGTGCTGCTCTGACAGTGGCCGAGTTTAATTAAAGAAATAACCTGAGTCAATCGCTCTTCAAGACAAAAGTTCTATCTCATCCCCTTAGAACAATACACTAAAAGAGTGAAATTCAAGCCCATCAGCCAAGAGTTTGACCTCCAATCCAATGCCCCTCTTCTTCAACAGCTGAAATTCCAACGATTTAACTCAAACCAAGATGGAACAAGTTCATGTGATTCAAAATACACCATCAATTTTAAGTAGTTTCCTCATATACAAAATGTTACAGTTAGTAATAAGAGGGGGAAATGATTTTAGGTCTTATATACTACTTAAGAAAACTAGACATGGAAAATGTAGTTATATTGTGCCATGAAGCTCTTGGGTGAGACACCAGGAAGAACTTGCCATCGTTGCTGTGCTGCACAGCATTTCTCTATGGGAGACCACATACCTTCTTCTGATAGTCTTTGCAAAAGAACATGCCCATTCTAATGTTGAATGGAAGAGGTGCTCGTTGAAAACTAGAACCAAGGAGGAAGACTTGGGCTTCACAACTGAACTTTTTACTGAGTTCAATATGGTATCCAAGTGTAGGTTGATTATACTTGCCTCATTCTAGTTGGGGCCTGTGCTAGCTCAATAGTCCCAGGACCTGGAGGGATTATTGCTGCCTATTCCAGGACTACAGTCTCAAGAAGTCAATTGTTGCCACATACCTAAGCCATACTCTACTAGCTCTGCCACTAATAAATGAGACATTGGGATTGCTACCCATCTGGCTCCTTTATCTCCCAACTGCTTCAGTTTGGTAGAGAATTTAGAGTATCACTAGTTAGACCCCTCAAGTCCCAACAATATGGAGTGGCACCCATACATACTCTTAAACACATTTTCTTTAAAATGCTTCTAAAATAAAATTCACAAGCCATGCACAGTGGCTCATGCCTACAATCTCAACACTTTGGGAGGCTGAGATGGGAGGACTGCTTGAGCCCAGAAGTTTTAGAACAGCCTGGGCAACATAGCAAGACCTCGTATCTACAAAAAAATTAAAAAATTACCCAGGCACAGTGGTGTGTGACTACTCGGGAGGCTGAGATGGGAGGATCACTTGAACCCAGGAGTTTGAAGCTTCAGTGAGCTGTGATTGCACCACCGCACTCCAGCCTGAGTGACAGCGAAACCTTGTCTCAAAAAAAAAAAATCACAGATATATTTGAACAGAAAATAATAGGAGGGCAGCAGATGCCTGGGTTAGGTCCAAGGCCCTTTGGAATTATAATATCAGCTTTCTGTTTTAAATCAGTTGTATGAATATTTGTTTCTGTCCCACACTCTGACATTTCCCAAAATCAAGGACAGTGTGCATGTGGCTGAGGGATCATTTAACACATTTTTATTGCTGTTTTGTCTATTTCTCCCTTTAATTAAACTTATTAATCAAATCCAAGTCAGTTACCTAAGGACTGGACTAAAAAGGTTACTACAGATGATCACAAACTTTCCTGACCTGCTTGTCACTCTTTAGAGACCCAGGTCAAGATTCTCAGCTAAACATCAGCTACGCTTTGAAATAGATTAATCAGTTTTTCCTCTGAGCTTCTGCCGGGGACTCTCTTTCCATTCTCTCCTCCATAACTATCTTTACCAGGTTAACTCTTAACCATTCTTTAAGTCACAATGTACATATCACTTGTAAGAACTCAATCATGCAGGTACACTGATCTTGGACTTCTGGCCGCCAGAACTGTGAGGAAATAAATTTCTCTTGTTTAAGCCGCCTAGTCTATGGTATTTTGTTATGGCAGCCCAAGTTGACTAATACACCATCTTTTTGGGAAACTGCACATAGCTTCTCTAGACCATCAACAACAACCCAATTGCTAACTCAGATCTCACCTCCCAACTAGTAAACATTTCTTTTACAGATGAGAAGTTAAGGTACCATTGCTCTAACACAGGGTCCCTAACCCTTATTCCAGATATGTTTTTAAGTTTCTTTTACCCTCTTCCCACACCACCATCAAAATGAGCTTTTTTGATCTTCCAAAGGAGACTTCTGACATATAACCTCCTGACATGAACTCCACTTTTGTAGATGGTATTATCCTAAGGCACTAACCAAGAAACTACTTAACTTTGGTTCTCCCTGATTAAAACTGATGGGGCCAGATGGAAGATTAATTTTCACTATGCTCTTAAAACATCACATATTTTGGGGAGATGCTGAAAATATGTTGTGTTTAGAAGTTTTATCATAGGCACACAAGATATAATTTTTACTTAGGTGACCAACACAACAATTCTTAAAAAGGGGGATGAAAATTTGAGTTCAAATTAATTATCAAATATACTAGTAAGATGCTTTATTCCCTTAAAAGCTCTTATTATGGGCCGGGCGCGGTGGCTCACACCTGTAATCCCAGCACTTTGGGAGGCCAAGGCGGGTGGATCACGAGGTCAGGAGTTTGAGACCAGCCTGGCCAGCATGGTGAAACCCCGTCTTTACTAAAAATACAAAAAATTACCTGGGCACGGTGGCACATGCCTCTAGTCCCAGCTACTCAGGAGGCTGAAGCAGGAGAATTGCTTGAACCCAGCAGGCGGAGGTTGCAGTGAGCCGAGATCATGCCACTGCATTCCAGCCTGGGTGACAGAGCGAGACTCTGTCTCAAAAACAAACAAACAAAAACAAAAAGAAACCCTTATTATGAAATATATCAGCTACATGAAGGACTAGATATAGTACACCTCAGGGGCAAAGTATACCATAATTGGGAAGGAATACATGGGGGGAGTGGTTCAAAGGCACTGGTAATTTTCTGTTCCTCAAGCCGGGCAGTGAGTATGGAGATGCTTATTTCATTTTTTTCTGCATATAAGCTACATATACTATTTTGTATACTTAATATATTTTACAATAATTTATCAGGATAAAAATGGTCTACCGGACATCTGGGTGTCCACCACTCAGCTTAATCAATAGCACATTACCAAGAGAGCTAAGCATCCTTGGTATCCCTTCCCACCCAAGTCCTTCGATTCCCATACCCCATTCTCTGGACACTGCTAGACTGAATTTGGTGTTTACTGTGCCCTTAGAGTAGTATTACAGATATATGTTGTTTAACTTTGCATGTTTTTGAATTATATATGGTATGGATTATTAGGTAACCTGCCTTTTTTCTCCCCACAATACACTTGTGAGAGTCAACCAGATTGACACATGGTTCTGGTTCATGTGGTCTCACTGCTGTGTAGTATTTTAGCATATGGATACATTTTCTTTCTGCCTCTCTGTGGCACTTTCTGGATAATTTCTTCAGATCCATTGTTCAGTTCACCAGTTCTCTTTTCAGTTCTGTTTTTAAAAATATAATTTCAACTTTTATTTTAAATACAGGGGGAACATGTACAGGTTTGTTACACAGGTATACTTGCATGATGCTGAGGTTTGGAGTATGGATCCTGTCACCCAGGTAGTGAACATAGTACCCAACAGGTAATTTTTCAATCCACACCCCCATCTCCCCCTCTCATAGTACCCAGTGTCTATGGTTTCCATCTTTATGTCCATGTGTACTAATGTTTAGCTCCCTGTTACAGGTGAGAACATGCAGTAGTTGGTTTTCTGTTCCTGTGTTAATTTGCTTAGGATTATGGCCTCCAGCTACTTCCATGTTGGTGCAAAGAACGTAATCTTGTTCTTTTTTATGGCCGTGTAGTATTCCCTGGGGTATATGTGCCACATTTTCTTTATCCAATCCACTGTTGATGGGCACCTAGGTTGATTCCATGTCTTTGTTATTGTGAATAGTGCTGCAATGAACATATGAATGCATGTGTCTTTATAATAGGGCAATGTATATTCCTTTGGATATATATCCAGTAGTGGGATTACCGGGTCAAATGGTAGTTCTAAGTTCCTTGAGAAATCTCCAAACTGCTTTCCACAGTGGCTGAATTAATTTACATTCCTATCAACAGTGTATATGTGTTCCCCTTTTCTGTGCAGCCTTGCCAGCATCTGTTTTATTTGACTATTTAATAACAGCCATTCTGACTGGTATGGAAGGGTATTGCATTGTGGTTTTGATTTGCATTGCTCAAATGATCAGTGATAATCAACTTTTTTTATATGCTTTTTGGCCACTTGTATGTCTTCTTTTGAGAAGTGTCTGTTCCATTGTCCATTTTTTAATGTGATTATTTGTTTTTTGCTTGTTAAGTTCCTTATAGATTCTGGAAATTAGACATTTGTCAGATGCATAGTTTGCAAATATTTTCTCCCATTCTGTAGATTGTTTACTCTGTTAATAGTTTCTTTTGCTGTGCAGAAGCTCTTTAATCAGGTCCCACTTGCCTACTTTTGGTTTTGTTGCAATTACTTTTGAGGACTTAGCCAAAAAATTCTATGCCAAGTCTGATGTCAGGAAGGATACTTTCTAGGTTTTCTACTAGGATTAATATAGTTTACATTTAAATCTGGTAGTCTAGTGGTTAGGATTCAGTGCTGTCTTTTCAGTTCTTTATCTTGAGTTTGTAATTTCAATGAATATATTGCATTTCTTGGAATTCGATTTGGTTCTTTCTCCAACATGCTTGACTTTCTGTTTGTTAGCAGAATCTGAACTAAGAGTTGAATATATTTACAACCCTCAGCTCTGTAGTCTGGCTGTTGCTCACTTATTCCAATCTACATCATGGGATAGGCGACACCACATTATTATAAAAGGCCTAAATGTCTCCTCCAAAGGGTACCAACTAAATAAACTTGTCCACTCACATAATGGAGTCTATAGCCATTACATTAAAAAGAATGCAGCCACTCTACAGACATCCTATGCATTAGGTGGAAAAAAGCAAGATGAAAAACAAGTTGCATAACATGTTACCTTTTGAGGGGAGATAAAAATCTATCTCAGGTTTATAAATGTATCATAATTCCGTGGAAGGGCATTTACAAGAAAATGTAACAGGGGCTGTCTCTAAGGAGAGGACTTGTGTGGCTGAGGGTCAGAGGAAAGATAGGACTTAACTTTCACTGTTGATCTATTTGCATTTTACAACATGTACAATATATATTTCCTATTAAAAATGAAAATGACAGCTAAATACTAAAGTAAGCCATGCCATTTCCTACTTCTCCATTCTTGGCGCACACTGTCCACTCTGTCAGGTATGTCTCCTGAGCTCCACCCTCCCTACCCTGTCTACTTGATCAGTTCCTATTCACCCTGCAGGACCACTTGTGTCACAAAGTCAACCACTCTTTTCCCTGTGCTGTCGTTGCCTATACAACTGTTACTGCACGTCCTCCTCATGAGACTACAAGCTCCACTGAACCCAGCACAATGTCTGGAATGTGGTCGTCACTCAACAGATGTTTGCTGAAAGAATGAAATAATGAACATCAAAAACTGTAATCTGAGCACAAATAATAGTAACAGATTATATACACATAAAGTGTCAATTCTCTTAATTGTGGGCATAATGCTTTTCTTCCCCCTGCAATTTATGTCTAAGTTTTGGCAGGCAACAAAACAGTATCGGGAAAGATTAGAGTTTTGTGTTTTTGTTGAAATTTCCTGAGTCATGAAATTGGTGTCTGGGACACAAGGAATGCTTCATATCACATACCCAGTGATATCCTTTATGCATTTACAAAGACAGAATAAAATGTAATTATATACTGGTTTTAATTCAGCCTAGCTCTAAACTATGTCATTTTTAATAGGCTGCTTAATAAATTTATTTTAAAACAGAACACGGAGTGGAGTATCTAGAATAGGAAATCTGTTATTCATCCTCCTAAGAGTTGTACCCAACTGGTGGACCCTGTATTTCAGGAGGGAAGGTCTCTGTGCTGAGTGCTAAGGAGACACAGGCCTGGCCGGGACACAGTATCTTCCCTCTTGAGACACACATAAACACACAAACACACACCTGTCCTACCTGCCAACACACTACTGACAATAAAGCCAACCAGGCTGTAACAACCACCACAAAACAGAGGCATAAAAAGGCGACACAGCAGACAACAGAACGAATAAGTCTTTCAGATGAAAAAGTTGTTGAGGAAAACTTCACAGAAAAGGTGACTTCACAGTTGGGCCTTTCAAGATGAGTCAGACTTGTACAGAGGAAAGAGGAGGCGTGAAGTATATTTCAGAGAAAGCCCTTAGCATGAGGTAGGAAAGTGCACATTAGATACAGTGGCATGGCTGGAGCTAGCCCACACAGGGGAGAAAGGGGAAGGGTGGAGACCAAATGTCAAGCAGGGAGGTTGGCACAAGGAAGATGGCCAGCCATCCCTTTAAGCCAAGCTCATGAGATAAGACTTTATCACACAGGAAACAAAGGCCACAAAGACTTCTGGACTAAAAAGGGGTACAATCAGGACTGACTTTTAGAAGATACCATAGCAGTACAGAGAATTAACTGCAGGAGAGAGAGGCTACAAGTACAAGAGCTTTATCAAGCTTTCCTGGAAGCATCATACCTCCCAGGGGAAAAAACTTAAAATCACACCTCCAATTAAGAAGATCTTGGCTGGGTGTGGTGGCTCACGCCTGTAATTCCAGCACTTTGGAAGGCTGAGGTGGGAGGATCACTTGAGTCCAGGAGTTTGAGACCAGCTGGGCAACATAGGGAGACCCTAAATCCACACAAAAAATTTTAAAAATTAGGCAGGAGGATTGCTTGAGCTCAGGAGTTTGAGCCTAGCCTGGGCAACACAGTGAGATGTTGTCTCTACAAAAAAATTAAAAAATCAACTGAGTGCAGTGGCATGCACCTATAGTTCCGTCTACTCGGGAGACCGAGGCAGGAGGATCACTTGAGCCCAGGAGTTTGAGGCTGCAGTGAATCATGATTGGGTCACTGCACTACAGCCTGGATGACAGAGTGAGACCCTGTCTCAAAAGGAAAAAAAGAGAAGATCCCTACATTATCCCATATTCCTCTACCTCTTTCTTTTGTTGAAGTGCTGGTTATAGTTCAGGTTCACACAAATAGATCCCAAAATGCCCTGAAAAGTTTTACACCCAAATCTACAGATTAAGAGAGATTTATGAGACACAGAGACATATCAACCAAATGCTGTTGGAGGGCCCTTAGTTACATCATAAATGAAGCTTAAAAAAAATCAACTGGAGAAATGCGAACTCACTGGATATTTGACAAATATCACAAAATTACTATGGTTTTTAAGGATGGATAAGGTATTGTAGCTATATTTTTACAAGATTGTCTTTCAGAGATAAATATTGAAATATTTACAAATATCAGGTTGGTGCAAAAGTAGTTGCGGCTTTTGCCATTGAAAGTAATGGCAAAAGCCGCAATTACTTTTGCACCAACCTAATAAAATGACACGACATCTAGAATTTGTGTCAAAATCACCTTGACATGGGAAGAGGTAGCTGGAAGGTATAGATGTAATAAGACGGATCATGAGCTGGTAATTAACAAAGCATGGTAATGGGTACATGGGATTTGGTTTATTATACTATTGTCTCTACTGTGTTTGAAACCTTCCATAATAAGAGGTTATATTTTAAAAGTCACTCACCCAGCAGGAACTTTAAAGGAGCGGTTCTAGCAACTGTAGGTTGAGCACAGAGTTCTCCCATGGTGTTCCACAACCTACATCTAAACCTCTGCTTGCCATCTCTCTGACACCTCTAACTCAACAGATCCAAGAGTAAGTCTCCCTCCTCCCCATCAGTGTTGTTTCTTCTCTGCATTCCCTGTCCCTGTGAGAACCAGATACCTGGGAGTTATCCTTATGTCATTCACCTGCACTGGAGGCATCTAGGTTCTGCCCAGGGGCAGCCATTCTTCTCAGGTGAACTTTTTATTTGTTCTTTCTTTTATTCTCCATGCTCTCAGCTCACCACCACCTCCGCCTCCCAGGTTCAAGCAATTCTCCTGCCTCAGCCTCCCGAGTAGCTGGGATTACAGGCGCACACGACCACACCTGGCTAATTTTTATATTTTTAGTAGAGGTGGGGTTTCGCCGTGTTGTCCAGGCTGGTCTCGAACTCCTGGCCTCAGGTGTTCTGCCTGCCTCAGCCTCCCAAAGTGCTGGGATTACAGCCGTGAGCCACCGCGCCCAGCCTCAGGTAAACTTTTTCTTTGACAGCTTCTTTGCTTCCCTGCATCCATCTCACACTCCTCAGTACTTTACCTGAAAACCACTGCAAGGATAGTCATTCTAAAAGAAACACCTCTGCTGGCTTAAAGGCTTCCAATGGCTCCTCGCCAGCTAGAGGACAAAAGCCCAACTCTTCAGCAAAGTAAGATCTGTTGATCTGATCTCTTTGTGTTTATAAGGTAATGAGATTTCCCTGATATCATCTTGGTGAATTCAGTTCTCACAAAGGACATGAAATCCATTTTAGAACTAATTAAGGGTCTGACTAGTAAGTGGCACAGCCAGGAGGCATGTGACATCCACAGTGACAGTAGGAGATCACTTGAGGCAAGGTGGCCAGGCAGCCCCTACCAAAAAGCCAGCGTCACTAGCCAGCATCCTCTCAATTCTGTATTTATGCCAAGGTCTACTTGGCTGCCCTCTCAGGAGAGGGAGCCCAAGGTTCACATATTCATGGCAGCTGCCTGACTACATGAGCAAAATGTGGCCACAAAACAGAATTTTTCTCTGTGAGACTAAATGACCTAGTTAAAGCTCAAACTCAAATGCAATAAACTGGCCTTCTCCTTAATATCAGAGTGACAGCATCTAAGCAAAAGAATCAAAAGAGATATTAACCATAAAAAGAGGAGAGATTGAGCCAGGTGTGGTGACATGTGCCTTTATTTATTTGTTTGTTTGTTTGTTTGAGACAAGAGTCTCTTTCTGTCGTCCAGGCTGGAGTGCAGTGGCATGATCTCAGCTCACCGCGACCTCCACCTCTCGAGTTCAAGTAATTCTTCTGTCTCAGCCTCCCAAGTAGCTGGGACTACAGGTGCACGCCACCATGCCCAGCTAATCCTTGTATTTTTAGTAGAGAAGGGGTTTCACCGTGTTGGCCAGGCTGGTCTCAAACTCCTGACCTCAAGCGATCCACCCGCCCTCAGCCTCCCAAAGTGCTGGGATTACAGGCGTGAGCCACTGCGCCCGGCCGACATGTACCTTTAGTGCCAGCTACTTGGGAGGCTGAGGTGAGAGGACTGCTTGAGCACAAGAGCTCGAGACCAGCCTGGGTAACATAACAAGACCCTGTCTCAAAAATTTTTTTAAAAAAGAAAAATTAAGCCACGAAAAATGATATACTCTGTGGTGGAAATAACAAATAGGGACATGAATCACCTTTATTAAAGGTACTCAAGGCCAGGCATGGTGACTCACACCTGTAATCCCAGCACTCTGGAAGGCCGAGGTGGGCAGATCACCTGAGGTCGGGAGTTGGAGACCAGCCTGGCCAACATGGCGAAACCCTAGCTGTACTAAAAATACAAAAACATTAGCCAGGCATGGTGGCGGGTGCCTGTAATCCCAGCTACTCAGGAGGCTGATGCAGGAGAATTGCTTGAACCCAGGAGGCAGAGGTTGTAGTGAGATGAGATCGCACCACTGCACTCCAGCCTGGGCGACAGAGTGAGACTCCGTCTCAAAAAAAAAAAAAAGAGGTAGTCAAACTAGGCTAGTAAAATACAAGTGGGGAGTGTTTGGAGAATATGTCAGGCACTGACAGCAGAGCCCAAGGCGTTGTGTTCTAGCACCACTGATTATGTTCTTTCTTCCTTCCACATGCCTCTAAGTCACTCAGCCCCAAACTACAGGTTTTGTTTGCAGAGAAACGAAAAATGTCTTCCTGGTCTCAAAGCACTGATACCAAGTATCAGTGGGGGACAGAACAAAGAGAAATCTAGGATTGGTGATGGTAGTCAATTCAATGACAACATAAACAATTGGTATCTCACCAGGTTATACATTCAACAAATATTTGTTGAGCAGCTTACCATATGCTAGGCTCTGGGAACGTAAGAGTCAACAACAGGGACAAAAATCCTGCCCTCCCTTCATAGGGCTTACATTCTAGTAGGGGGAAAGATGTTTAAAAATAAGATAAATGCGTTAAATAGTATGTTGTAAGTGGTAAGGAGGAAAGGAGCTCAGGCAGTGCTGTGGGATGTGCTGAGGTAGGACAGTGGTACACTATCAGAGAACAAGGAAAGAAGTTCCACTGAAAAAGGCACTAAACTCGTGGTGACACATGCCTGTCATCCCAGCTACTCAGGAGGCTAAGGCAGGAGGATCACTTGAGCCCAGGAGTTCGAGACCAGCGTGGGCAACAGAGTGGAACTCTGTCTCTGTAAAAAAAAAATACAAAAATTAGCCTGCTGCGGTGGTGTGCACCTGTGGTCCCAGCTACTCAGGAGGCTGAAGTGGGAGGATTGCTTGAACCCAGGAGGTCAAGGGTGCAGTGAGCTGAGATCACACCACTGCACTCCAGCATGGGTGACAGACTGAGACTCTGTTCTCAAAAATAAAAACAAGTTCAGAAAAAAAAATTTAAAGGTACTAAGCTATCATAATACATAATACAACAGGCAGCTGCTCATCTTCTTTTCATTACATTTTCTGCCAGCAGTTACTTTTTTTGATGTTTTTAAAAACAAATGCCTACACCCATTACCTAAACTAACAAAAAAAGTTCAAAAAATGTTACCTAAAATAACAACAACAACAACAAAAACCCTACTGTATGTATAAGACTGTGTAAAGCACTAAAGGGGATATGCCAGAAACAGCACACAACAATTGCTATCCTCTGAGAGTTCATAGCTAACCGAAGGTGAATTGTACAAAAGCAAAAAAGCATTGTAAGGAAATTCCAGCAGCCATTCTTTTAGTTTATACTATAGCAGTGGGGTGCTCAAGGTTCTCTGGGGAACCATTAGGCAATCTGAGAAGGGAGGACACCTCAACATCTAGGTGGGTGTTGATGGCACTCTAGAGCAACAGTGCCAACTGCGTTATTACATACGCTGATTTTAAATACAGCATGGCACATTCAGGCAGAAATGGCTCAACTGATGAGTGTATTTGTCTCCAGAGAAGACAATGGAATACATTTATCTCCAGGGAGAAAGGGAGGCCGGTTTTTCAGTTTGCCTTCTAACTTTTGAATTTTGTACTATCATATGTATTATCTTGTCCAACAACTACTTATAAAAGGAGTGACTTTTAGGACTGTATTGTAAGAATACATTCAGGACTGAATATAAAGACCTGGAAGCTAGCTATGCACAAATGATCTCTAAAGCCACACATCAGAGAGCCAAAGTTATGTGAGCAAGGACTGCCCCTTAGGCACTTCCACATTTAGGTAAACAGAGTGAAAGCAGGGACAAGTGGGAAGACAGAAGGACTGCCATGTGACAAGAAGAACCGCATTCAGAAATACAACTAAATGCATCATGGAATGTACCTGGAATAGGGAAGTGGACAGTGAGGGCCCCCATAGATTTAGAGGTAAGAGAATGAAGGTTTCCTCAGTGTTAGCCAGCAAAATTGTCATATGTTGGATGTAATTGGCAAATTGAGGGAGTAAACCAGATGAGCTGTTTGTATGCCCTTAAGAGCCTGGGAATCCCCAAACTGCAATGTGACTCACCTGGAATGCACCTGAGATTCGTTTAGGGAAAACCCAGTCCATTCTGTGGAATCTACTTTGAAAAAAATACTGTGGAAAAAAAAAAGAGAGAGAGAGAGAAGAAAGGCTGACTCCAAAAGTCAGATGATGAGATCATGCATGTAACCACTGATAAAGGAAAGGATACAGTGGCTGGTAGTGGGGAGAGGTGGGGTCAAGGCTATTCCAGCAAGGAGATGGACCCATCAGGCTTTTCCAGTCTATTTATGAGCATACCATAACCAATTGCCTCTATTCTTCCTCTGTCCTTTCTAAGCAACTTTCTGATGACAACCTGGGGTCCCCTGCTACTTGCCTACTCAGAAAAAAATGCTCTGCTCAGCCTGAACATACATTCTGCTCCGCAACAGCCAAATCTCTTATCGTAAATTAATCGATTGGCACTCTGGTTTAGCCTCAGGCTCTCTGAGCCTGATTAACTTGAGCCTGACCCCAAGAGACAGTCACCCAGGCTGCTGACGATTTCAGCTTTTGAGCCAGCAATGGCATTGTCTAGAGTCTGGGCAAATGGAGAATGCCCCCTGTGGGGCCTCTTGCAGCCTGCCAGCAACACCTGTGCCACAGGCCTTACCATCAAACTGCAATAGCATCTGTTTTCCCAGGTCTATTTCATAGCTCACTCCTATTATGACAGCCATGGCTCTGTCCTCCACATTTGTTTTAAGGGTGAGCCACTATTTTCTCTTAATCCAATCACTTCATATGGGGTAAAAGTCACTGTTAAAAGCCAACAGAAAACCGCGTGGCATAAAGCAATCACAAAGATCACAAACATACAGATTCTTCATCATTGAATTGACTGTCCTACTCTGACATAGTTGACTGAGCACGACACACAGAAAAGAGAGAATCCCTTGTGGCTTAGTGTAAAGAGAGGAAGTAGGCTGTATTTCCTCCTTCCCTGGTCCCCTTCCTTCCCTTCTACCTCTGAGGCAACTGTCATTCATTTTAGTCTGTATCCAGTCCAGGTTTACTAAATATACATGTCCACAGATACATAATAAATATTTTTTTGCTCATTTTAACTTACATAAATAGTATCATATAGAATTAGGAAGCAGGTGTAGCTGCCGGAACAAAGACCAAAATAATGGTGGCTTAGACAAGTTTCTCTTTCCTTCACAGAAGAGTCAGTGCATAAGTATTCCTGGGATGAAGTGGTGGCTCCCTACTCCTCCCTCACTACCCCTCCCTCATCTTCCTGCTCTACCACCAAGAGGGTGTTGCCCTCACCATCAGGCCCACGTGTCAGGCAAAGGGAAAAGAGAAAACAACCAGGGAAGGCACTCCCTTTAATGGCACAGCCTCTAAATTACACACACACACAAACACACACACACACACTTCCACTGATATCCTATTGGCCAAGTACTTGGTCATATGATCACATTTGGCTGCAAGAGAGACAAGAAAATAAAGTCTTCTTTCTGGGAGGTCATTGAACCTTCTAAAATTCTATTATGAGGAAAAAAATGGGAAGCAGATACTGGGGGACAAGCAGCATTTTCTGTTGTATTAACTGAATGAATTTTGCTGCATCTCCCTTTTTTAACTCCTTATTAGGTTTTTTGCAGGTTACTGTGTTAGTCTATTTGCATTTCTATAAACAAATACCTGAGACTAGGTAATTTATAAAGAAAAGAGATTTATTTGGCTCATGGTTCTGCAGGCTGTACAGGAAGCACAGTGTCCACATCTGTCTCTGAGGCGGGCCTCAGGCTGCTTATAACCATGGTAGAAGGCGAAGGGGAGCCAGCATGTCACATGAAGAGAGGGAGCAAGTGAGAGAGTGGGGAGATGCCAGGTTCTTTAAACAACCAGATCCCACCTGAACTAACAGATCAAGAACTCACTCATTAGTGGCAGGGATGGCACCAAGCCATTTATGAGGGATCCACCCCCATTAATCAAAACACCTCCAACCAGGCCCACCTCCAACATGAGAGGTCACATTTCAACATGAGATTTGGAGGGGACAAATAATATCCAAACCATATCAGTTACTCACGTTGAAACATAAATTCATTCATGTTCACTGCTGTTCAGTTATACATAGTGCACTGAGTCTTGTATAAGGGCTCAGTGACAGATTTGCTTTAGAATTTAAGATAAAAATTCTAAATGTGGTGTATTACTATGCCACAGTTTATTAAACCATGTCCCTACTGCTAGACACCTGGGTCTTTTAAATTCACTACATTTACAAAATGTTTGAGTCACATCTGGGGAAATGTTAAATTAGTCAAATGCCAAATTAGGTATACTCGGGCTATTTTGTAAAGCCTTTAAGGTGCTCTACACAGCAAGCCGCTTAAAATAGAAAACGACAGGACTGAACTATAGCATACAAGGAGGAAGTAAATTTATGGTCCTCCTAGACTTTTTGTTATTGTAATCAAGCATTACATGGTGCTCTGAGTTTCTTGATAACTGAAACAAAAAGGAAGCATTGTGTGCTATTTAATTCTCATCATCCGATAAGAGGGAATAACCAGTTAAGAGAAATAAATGTTTGCTTAATCCTAAATTCTCAGACAAAGCTGTCAGATGGCCCCTTATCCATGGGTCAATTAGCGAAAAAGGATAACATCTTTAACAACCAGTTATATAAAAAATGCACAAGGCAGGCTGGGCGTGGTGGCTCACGCCTGTAATCCCAGCACTTTGGGAGCCTGAGGCGGGTGGATCATCTGAGGTCAGGAGTTCAAGACCAGCCTGGCCAACATGGTGAAACCCTGTCTCTACTAAAAATACAAAAAACTAGCTGGGCATGGTGGCGGGCACCTGTAATCCCAGCTACTTGGGAGGCTGAGCCAGGAGAATCGCTTGAACCCGGGAGGTGGAGGTTGCAGTGGGCTGAGATCACACCATTGCACTCCAGCCTGGGCAACAAGAGTACAACTCCATCTCAAAAAAAATAAAAATAAAAAAAAGAGAAAAGAAAAGAAAAGAAAATGCACAAGGCTTCTCCAGGAGAATTATTCTTGGGTGACCTTTAGCAAGCAGAGGACTTAACATTGAAAGATTTTTCTGCGGAGGGTCAAGTTAGTGCCCTAGGTTCATGTCAACATGCAGGTCCTACCCAGAAGAGAATATCCATGAGGACTGGACCACTCCAGGAAAGCTGATCTCCTCCAGAACCCGGTGACTTCCCTGTGGTTCGGTACTTTCAGAGACCACACTATTAGTGACTCTAGTATTATTAGGGGATTTTCCTCTCCCTTCTTAATTAACTCAAGGTTTCAAAACGTTTTGGAGAAGTGAAAAGATACTAGTTATTTCTGTGGGTTTTTTTTTTCGTGACTGTAAAACACCCAAATATAGTATCTTCCTTTTCATTTTTACTCACAGTTGGTAGTTATTTTTCCTAAACCACAGTTACAATACTCTACCTCAATATACTACACTCAATGTTTTCTGCTTCTTCCTACTACTCTAAGTAATGTGCCCCAAACAGAAAAAGTACATTTTAGTATGCTAATAGTTTCAAATCAGCCAGTGTAGTCTAAGAACTACTTACTGGGCACCCACTTTGTACTAGGGGTTTTACTTACAATATTATCTCTTAATTTTCACCACAACTTTATGAGGTAGGGATTATTAACACCACTTTACAGTTAAAAAAAAAACTGGATCTTCAAGAGTAAGTAACTTGCCTAAGACCACATAGCTGGTAAACTGTAGAAGTAGGATTCCAACTTGCATACTTCCAATTCCAAAGCCAGAGTTCTTTCTGCTATTTCCTGATGTCTCCCAGATGACAAGTAAATTATGGATATTTGGCTCAGCTTTGTAAATAATATACATGCCTACTATGTTGAAGCCCCAAACCTCCCCTCAACACAGGATGCTCTATATAATCTGGCCATAATGAAGCCCCTCCCCAAATTTTATTTCCTACTGGACTCTACAAGGACCCCATCTCCACCCCAATCTAATTTGGCAGGTTTCACTATTGCCTCCATACTTATGGACAACACATATATTTTTTGAGATCCTCGACAAATATTTTTTGAGATCCTACTATGTCCCAGGCACTGTTCTAGTGTTTGGAGATATATGTCAGTGAACGAAACAAATAGAAATTCCTGCTCTTCTGGACTTCATTATATTTCTAATAAGGGAAGAAACATAAGAAACAAAATAAGTAGATTACATGGTATGTTAGAATACGGTAGGTGCTGTGGCTAAAAATAAGGCAGGGAAAGGGTTAAGGAGTGTAGTGCGGAGTAGAGGATTGTGAGTTTAGAAAGAACCAATAGAAATCCTGGAAAAGAAAAACATGATCTTAGCATTTTTATTTCATTTTCAAGTTCAACAGCAGACTAGACACAGTAAAGAGAGAACTGGCAAACTAGAAGATAAATTTGTTGAAAGAGATTCATTCATCAAGCAAATTAATACTTATTGAGCATGTACTATATATCAGACATCGCGCTAGATTAAATTATTCCATCTTGACAAAATTCCTTTTCACTTGGATTATGTTCCCAGGTTTAATTTCAACTCTTTAAGACCCTACCCAAGCTCCTTACTCACATTGATATCTCATTTCTCTCAATAAGTATCCTAAAAATAATTTTTAAAGAATTTTTAAAGTATTTATTTAATCACAGATTAGTCCAGTTCTTAAATTATTCCCTCCCTAACTAGACTGTAAATTCCTTGAGGATCAGACCTATAGGTAAGATTTCTTTTCTATTTCACATGTGGAATAGCACAGTAACAGGCATACAGTAGGCATTCAATAAACACTTGACTGATTTGGTATATTTTTGGGTCCCTATAACTGAACAGCTTTTTCTTTATAATGGCTCAGTTACAGTTAGTTCCTGGAAATGGTCACAAAATTGTTAATAACTACATTATGATTCACTGATCCCAAAAATATGAGTCCAGTGGTATAAGGTTAAATTCTGAATCTAATCAAATTTTTGCGAATGTGCCCTCTTTCTCGGTTAGTTGAAAATGACAAATGCCACACAGAGTGTATTCTTCAGTCTTGAGAAGCCTTATACATGCCCTCTGACTTAGAATTGACTTACAATTTTTCCCCTTTAAGATGGTGCAAAAGCGATACACATTCAGTAGAAACCGAACTTTGGGTATCCACACAACCATTCTGTTTTCACTTTCAGCATGGTATTCAATAAATTATGAGCTATTCAACACTTTATTATGAAACAGGCATTGTGTTAGATGATATTGCCCAATTGCAGGCTAATGTAAGTGTTCTGAGCACATTTACGGTCAGCTGGGCTAAGCTATGATGTTTGGTAGGTAAGGTGCATTAAATGCATTTTCAAATTGCAATATTTTAAACTTATGATGGCTTTATCAGGACATAACTCCATCATAAGTCAAGGAACATCTGTACATTACTTAATTTTATTTCTGGCAAAAGTCCTTAAGGCAGGCAGTGCACATATAGACAGCCCCTGACTTATAATAGTAATCTTATTTTATAAATCAAGATGTTGAAGTCTAGAGATATTAAGTGGTCTGCTCAAGTGAAGATGGGTACTGAAGACTGAAGGAGTGACTCAGACCTGACACTTCTAGATCCCAGTCCAATGCTCAGATGCATAAACCTAGATGCATGATATATCATTAAGGGGATAAGTGGTAAGGTGAGCATTTGCAGGGCCTTAGAGGGCTCTGACTTCCAGTAACATTTGGTAAAGATATGCTTATTTTGAGCACGCAAATAGAAACCAGCCAGTTTCTTTATTAAAAAGAGAAGAAACAAACATTGATAAACCAAGAAAGGAATCCCTATTGCCTGCCTTAATTCAATAAACATTCAGCCACTGGATGCTATGAACCCTGAGACGACTTAGGCAGGATCCTCTTCAGTAAGACCAGAAGCTCTAGCACACAGCATGAATGCTGCAACAGACACAGGTGCTACAAAAGCACAGAGGGGAAGGAATTTCCTTGCCCAAGTCTGTTCTCAAATTCCCACTCACTCACCCCCTAATACACTTTAAATATAGAATCATGCAGACTCTATGGCTATCATAAATGTACTGACTCTTCCGGTTTAAAATATCCATTGTAACCATTAGCAAATTGGAGATCTAACTGATTTATACCCAAACAAGAAGGGACGATTCTGATATCAATAGGCAAATAGTACCCAAGTGGCTTTAAAACCTTATTTGAAGCTATTTTGATCATAATGTGTTTCTTTTTATTTATTTATTTTTTCCTGTTTCTGATTCTAGTTCCCTGCTGTTTGGGGAAGGGGAAACCACCTTGTACTGAAGTCACTTGGCTTCTGGATAAAGCCAGAACTCTGACCAAAACGATAAAGGTTGCCCAGGACAGAAATGAAACAAAAAATCCTAGCCCTACTTCCCCATTGTGGACACCTGGTCTCATGAGTTATGGCAACATGCATCCACCAGAATAACTGCACTTTCCTAAAGAAATTGTGAAATAATTGGGAAGGGGGTGTCCCATTCTTGAGTAAGTAATGAGCATTGCAGACAAGAACTATGTCATAAAAACCAAAGTTGAAATTGTGTTACATATTCCTGGAAAATACTCAAAAGGTGCTCTGAGTTCTATAAGATGGACAGATACATTATACATACTAATTATACCAAAGGTCAGGTGATTAGAAATCCCACATTGTACCACAAAAATCACTCTGATACTTGTGTTAATTTTTCTTGTATTTGTGTAATAAAGTGTTTTGAAGTTTTTTAAGAGAAAATTACTGCACAAGGAGCAGTCATCTTCTTAAATGTCCCAAAAAATACTGATGTAGGGTCATCCAAAATCTTTTTTTTGAGACACAGTCTGCTCTGTGGCCCAGGCTGGAGTGCAGTGGCACAATCTCAGCTCACTGCAACCTCCACCTCTGGGGTTCAAGCGATTCTCCTGCCTCAGCCTCCCGAGAAGCTGGAATTACACATGTGCGCCACTGTACCTGGCTGATTTCTGTATTTTTAGTAGAGATGGGGCTTCATCATGTTGGCAAGGCTGGTCTCAAACTCCTAACCTCAAGTGATCCACCCATCTCAGCATTCCAAAGTGCTAGGATTACAGGTGTGAGCCACCATGCCTGGCCCAAATCTGTATTCATTTCAGAAACATACTTTAAATATTTATCCAACTGCAACTTTCAAGGGCTGTGAAAGACCTCTTAAAGGAGAACTACAAACCACTGCTCAATGAAATAAAAGAGGACACAAACAAATGGAAGAACATTCCATGCTCATGGATAGGAAGAATCAATATCGTGAAAATGGCCATACTACCCAAGGTAATTCATAGATTCAATGCCACCCCCATCAAGCTACCAATGACTTTCTTCACAGAATTGGAAAAAACTACTTTAAAGTTCATATGAAACCAAAAAAGAGCCCACATTGCCAAGACAATCCTAAGCCAAAAGAACAAAGCTGGAGGCATCACACTACCTGACTTCAAACTATACTACAAAGCTACAGTAACCAAAACAGCAGGGTACTGGTACCAAAACAGAGATAAAGACCAATGGAACAGAACAGAGCCCTCAGAAATAATACCACACATACACAACCATCTGATCTTTGACAAACCTGACGAAAACAAGAAATGAGGAAAGGATTCCCTATTGAATAAATGGTGCTGGGAAAACTGGCTAGCCATATGTAGAAAGCTGAAACTGGATCCCTTCCTTACACCTTATACAAAAATTAATTCAAGATGGATTAAAGACTTAAATGTTAGACCTAAAACCATAAAAACCCTAGAAGAAAACCTAGGCAATACCATTCAGGACATAGGCATGGGCAAGGAATTCACGACTAAAACACCAAAAGCAATGGCAACAAAAGCCAAAATTGACAAACGGGATCTAATTAAACTAAAGAGCTTCTGCACAGCCAAAGAAACCACCATCAGAGTGAACAGGCAACCTACAGAATGGGAGAAAATTTTTACAATCTACCTATCTGACAAAGGGCTAATATCCAGAATCTACAAAGAACTTAACAAATTTACAAGAAAAAATCAAACAACCCCATCAAAAAGTGGGTGAAGGATATGAACAGACACTTCTCAAAAGAAGACATTTATGCAGCCAACAGACACATGAAAAAATGCTCATCATCACTGGCCATCAGAGAAATGCAAATCAAAACCACAATGAGATACCATGTCACACCAGTTAGAATGGCGATCATTAAAAAGTCAGGAAACATCAGGTGCTGGAGAGGATGTGGAGAAACAGGAACACTTTTACACTGTTGGTGGGACTGTAAACTAGTTCAACCATTGTGGAAGACAGTGTGGCAATTCCTCAAGGATCTAGAACTAGAAATACCATTTGACCCAGCCATCCCATTACTGGGTATATACCCAAAGGATTATAAATCATGCTGCTATAAAGACACATGCACACATATGTTTATTGTGGCACTATTCACAATAGCAAAGACTTGGAGCCAACCCAAATGTCTATCAATGATAGACTGGATTAAGAAAATGTGGCACATATACACCATGGAATACTATGCAGCCATAAAAAATGATGAGTTCATATCCTTTGTAGGGACATGGATGAAGCTAGAAACCATCATTCTGAGCAAACTATCACAAGGACAGAAAACCAAACACTGCATATTCTCACTGATAGGTGGGAATTGAACAATGAGAACACTTGGACACAGGGTGGGGAACATCACACACCGGGGCCTGTCGTGGGGTGGGGGGAGGGGGGAGGGATAGCATTAGGAGATATACCTAATGTAAATGATGAGTTAATGGGTGCAGCACACCAACATGGCACATGTATACATATGTAACAAACCTGCACATTGTACACATGTACCCTAGAACTTAAAGTATAATAAAAAAAAATTTAGGCTGGGCGCGGTGGCTCACGCCTGTAATCCCAGCACTTTGGGAGGCCGAGGCAGGCGGATCACGAGGTCAGGAGATCGAGACCATCCTGGCTAACACAGTGAAACCCCGTCTCTACTAAAAATACAAAAAATTAGCCAGGCGAGGTGGCGGGCGCCTGTAGTCCCAGCTACTCGGGAGGCTGAGGCAGGAGAATGGCATGAACCCGGGGGCGGAGCCTGCAGTGAGCCGAGATCGCGCCACTGCACTCCAGCCTGGGCAACAGCGAGACTCCGTCTCAAAAAAAAAAAAAAAAAAAAAAATTTATCCAACTGACTAAAATGGGTTAAACTAAAAACACAAAACCAGTTAACATATGAGCATAATAAATAAAATAAATAAAAGAGCACAATAAAAATAATAATTTTAAAAGTTGTTTGAGGAAAACCATAGAAAATAAGCTTAAAACTTTGTGCTTCTTGCTGACAAGAACAAAATGGAAAACACTAGAACAAACATAGGTTTCCTACTCTAGCTTAAGGTTTGATAACTCAAAAAAATATTTTGTTGGTCTTGTGCTCTAAGAAGAAACTATCTCAGGGTTTTGTGGAAATTAGGGGGAGGGGGCCACGAAGGTCAATAGCCTTAATAACATTTTTCTCCTAAATGTGAAGGCATTCCATATATGAGTAGCTCTAAGAGAAAACTAAAGACATAAAGTTAGTTTGGTTCTATAAGGGCAATTCCAGGAGTGAAAGGCTGAAGGGCAAAATAACATGGTCTAATCTGTCATTTCCTGATGTTTTGACTTAAATTGTTTTTTGAGAAACTAGTAAGTAATATATTCCTTAAGAACATTCCTCTCTCAAATACCAAAATTTTCAGCCAGCCTTCTGACAAGAACAAAATGAACAACAAACATGATTAAGGTCACTACTGAGGACCTCAATAGCTGGTAACGTAAAAGATCTATAGGCTACATCTTCCAGGTATGTTGGTTGTAATGATACTTGTTATGAAAAAGAAATCAAAGATCTTGACCTGCATATTCTTGTCTGCTGAAGAGAAGTTCTATAATCACAAACAAGATTTTCCTCAGAAACTAACTTTGGTTCTAGGACTTGAGCAATTATTTGATTCAAGCACAAAAACTTAGTGCCACTGAGTAGCACCTCATCACACCCATATCCTGTCCTTTCCAACTCCTGCCAACTCTACTTCTCAAGTATTTTCCTGGTCACCCCCTCTTCTCCTTATTATCATTACTCTGGTTCAAGCTCCCTGACTGGATTTTCTGCAGTCGTTTCTTAACTATCCCCCCTGCTTCTCCCCTGATTCCCCAATCATTCCTTCTCCATCAGCCACCAGACTAATTTCTCTGAATCACAAATGAGGCTAGTCATGCCATGACCCTGCTTAAAATTATTCAGCAGCTTCATCATCCATGGGGAAAAAAAATCCAAGCTCCTTAACATGGCATTCAAGGCCCACAAAGCACTGGCATCTGCCAATTTCACTTCCCACTGCCATCTGCCCCTACACATAAACACTCATATTCAACTCCTCAGAATTCCCCACATACACCTTGCATCCTCCTCTACCTGGCATTATTGTCCTCCAAGACCTTCCTCACAGCCGTGGCAGAGAAGAGAAAAGAAGGGGACCCTAGCTGATGGAACTGATCATCCAAATAACTCCTGAAGATCACTGAGATGATATAGCAAAGCAAAACCACCTACGTTTTTAGACTGCCAAGATTATATCCTGAATTTCCAGAATAAAACCTCTCAAAAAAGTGATAAAGCATCACATGAGTGGATGTTAAAGGTAAGGCCTCACAGTACAACAAAATCTAAACTTAAGAACAAACAGGCTGAACAAAGGACTTCAAATCAGCATGCCCACAAAAGGATCGCCTCTGGTCCTTATACATATAACTACATTAATAATGATTTAAAACATTTTTTCTGACTGCAATTATCTTTATGGTCCTTTTTGAAAATATAATTTGATTTAAGGTGATCTTACAAAATTCCAGGGAATAATTCTTATTCTTAATAAAGTTTAATAGTCTGTTGAGATTCAAGTGTTCCAATAGGTATGGTTCTTTCCACTTCTAAAATTAAATCACTTAATGAGAATTGCCAGAAAGAGACTTCATTAGTGAATTATCCATAATGGTAGAGAACACACAAGATACATTTGCACTGTTCTATTGTTATAAGCCAGCAGAAGAGTGGAATTTTCAAAGATGCAAATAGTTCCCCTCGGTCATATTACCCTGGATAGAAATTAGAGCTGCAAGCTAATAGGAGACTGAGGGACAAGGGCGTGCTCCTCAGCCTGTGGTTTCTCTGGCTTTCAAAGCTAGAAGCGAATGATTCTTTTTTTTTTCCAATCCATCCATTAAGCTTCCAAGAAATAAACACGTTTGCTTCAAAATTCAATTCCCTGTGGGGTTATCTTCAGATGCTGCATGGGTTTATTAGAATTAATCGCAACACAGCATGGCTTCCAAAGTGAAGGCCCAGGGTTGACAAAAGACCCTCCCTATCACAGCCACCAACCCACCAAAGGCTATGGGGACTCTCTTGCAAACAATATCTGAGCAATCTCGAGGAAGACAAGCAAAGGCCTTGCCTTTCTCAACTTCAGTCTAGAGCAGGTAGGGAGGGGTAGCCCATAAATAAGTAAACAAAGAGAAAAGATGACTACGTATTGTGCTAAGTGCAGTTAGTGAAGGCAGTCGGCGATGTTTGTCAGCAAGATGCATTTTTTTCCATTTTGCTTCCCACATCTGCAATCAACATATAACTTCATGGTATGAACTATTAAACACATAAACACTAGAACAAATGTGGGTTTCCTATTCCAGTTCAAGGCTCGATAAGTCAAAAAACTATTTTGATGGTCCTGGGTTCTAAAAAAACACTGTTTCTCTCTGGTGGGTGTGTGTGTGGGTGTGGGTGTGTGTGTGTGTGTAAGGGCAAGTAGTGAGTACTTGGGTCAACAACAGCCTTAATAGCACGTTGCCCCCAAATACAAAGGTGTTCCACATATAAGTAGCTATGAATGTGGGTTTCAAAACAAAAGCCTTAACTTAGAGTTTTATTATGTTTTAAAATCATCACTGTCTTAGTGTTTAAACACCTGTTTAAGTCCTCTTAATAAGGTAGAAATGCCTGTTTATGGCTTTTTAAAAATATAAACACAAGGATCCATAGCTTTAAAAAAAACACTTTGTTTCTGTGACAATGTTTGTTAATCTAGCTAATTGAGTTACTTGCAGAAAAATGGAGAACAGAGAGTGATAGTTGAGTTCTTCATGTACAAGTAAGCACTGTTGCTCCAAATACCTTAGTTACCTGAATTATTCTAAGGTTATTTGTAAAAACTAAAACTCCACGAGGCAAAGAAGGACTTTTATCAATCCCATTTATGATATTTGATTTCTGTATTACACATAAAGAATTAGACTATTAAAGAAAGTAACCAAATGAGAGATGGATGTTTAAAAATAACATTAAATGAGTGATTTGGGAACTCTAAAACTTTATGTGACCAAGTTATTTCTTCTCTGTGCCTACAGGTCTTTGTCACACTGGGATTGCAATTTATTAGATGCCATACACAAGTTCTATTGTGGGCTCCAATCAGAGGTACAGGGAAAACCTCCAGAAGATTCTTCCTTAGTAAGCAGCAGGTAACGTTCTGTAATTGTAGGCCACCACATGGAACCAATTGTCACTCACAGCTTCTGTCACAGAGTGGGATGTGTCACGCTTCATTTGGTGCAAAATATGACGATGAAAAACACAACTTGATCAACCTATTTTAGCAGCCTCTGTTCAGCCAGCAGTGTGTGGAGCTGGAGTACTGTGACAAAGCATTAGGCTCCTTACAATGCCGACCTAGAAACCAAATCACTGCTTTGTAGCAAGGAATGAAAATCAGGATGAAAAAGCTACAGTTGATCTCCCCACCCAGCAAAGGAAATATGGACAAAATACAATCACCACCACATATAACAAGTGGACTTCATGTAAGGATTAATATAATGATTCATGTAATATAAGGCTCATCTTCAAAAAGGAATGATTTGCTTCCTTTGCCATGACTAATGTGTCTGGGTGGGGCAGCCTGTGGTGTATCGGCAATAAGATTTCTACAAAAAAAAAAAAAAAAAAAAAGAAAGAAAGAAAAAAAAAACAGAAAGAAAAGAAAAGAAAGCAAAAACACCACCACAAAGCAATGTCTGAATCCCAGAGTCAGCCCCAAATGCACACTCATTGTTCAGACTTGCCCGGGTTTCCTCCCAAAGAAAATCTACTCACTCTCCTATGGAAAGGCAAAGTAGGAGACTACAGGAGCATCAAAGCCATGGACCCTGTCAAGGATGCCAAGAGGAGGGGGAAATACACCTTCCGACCTCAAGAATTTTGGAGAGGGGGCTGTCTCAGTAGCAAAGCGGGTCAAGAAATGTCATATGAGGCCCTAAAACCATAGCATAGGCCTTCCTCGGTATGTAGGACAGGGGTACAAGCCAAAGGGCAGGTGCTATATTCACCCACACACACCATAAGGAATCCATGCTTCCTGGAAACTGCCCATTGATGTCACCCTGTGCAGCTGTAACCTGTGTGAGTGTTCTGACTCAGTCATCAACAATGACATTTTGGCTGGGCACAGTGGCTGACGCCTGTAATCCCAGCAATTTGGGAGGCTGAGGCAGGTGGATCACTTCAGGTCAGGAGTTCAAGGCCAGCCTGGCCAACATGGTGAAACCTCATCTCTACTAAAAGTACAAAAAAAAAAAAATAGCTGGGCGTGATGGCGCACGCCTGTAGCCCTAGTTACTTGAGAGGCTGAGGCAGGAGAATTGCTTGAACCTAGGAGGCAGAGGTTGTAGTGAGCTGAGATCACACCACTGCACTCCAGCCTGGGCAACAGAGTGAGATTCCCTCTCAAAACAACAACAGCAGCAACGATGACATTTTAAAAACAATTAATTCCACTTTTTTTTTTTGAAGCAGTTGCTTTTTTATTGTTAACAATCCTTCATATGAGAATAGCTCATTGTGGTTAATAAGGTACTTATGACCATTACCTCAGTTATTCCTCACAAAAGCTCTATGAGATATAAGCATGATTTTACTAATAAGGAAACAGAAGCTTAGAGAAGTTGAATAGACTACTCAGTAGTTAGTAAATGGTAGACCCAGGGCCCAAGCCCAGATTGTTCCTTGCTCTTTCCTCACAATGGTTAACTTGGTTTCTGGAGTGGAGTTATAGGCTAAAATGACATTAAAATTCTATTAAATGTGGTTTCCGCAGTAGAGGTTTTAAGCTGAAGTGATATCATTAAAATTATATCCTTTTGAAAAATATTTATTGAGTATAAATAAATGTCCTATACATTAAATATCAAGAAATATTCATTATTGATTACAAGTCAAGATGTAATACTGAGGGAACCACAGAATAAAAATACCCACTCATGATACAGTAGTGATAACTCCATTCCAATATTGGACACAGTAATGATTTGTTCACAAGACACAACAAAACCCATCAAAAAGGCCATCACTTTAACCAACCTATAATACCACAATAGAAAACGGTTCTGAAACATAATATGAACAGCTCCAATAATCTCATCTTTGTCTTATCAGTTTATCAGGTCATTTTGAGACTGCAGAGTTACAGTGTCATAGATTTTTAACATTCCATTTCCTTAGTTTTATTTCAAATTATTACTAATGAATGAAAACAAGTCATACAAGCCAAAGATACCTTTAAACTAAGTTCAATTTTCATAAGAAAAAAAGGCATCAAATTTTAGTACAAAAAAAGTGTTTCCCAAACAATGAGTCTCCTAATGGAAAAAATAAAAGAGCAATGTAATTAAACTTTCCTTCAAAGAAAGGAAAGAAACATAAATCTGTTATGTTAATTTGGAAAGATAAATATTTCCTAGTCCCCTAGTCCCATAATATGTGTTTGTTTTACAAGATATACTTGAATGATGCCAATCTATGAAGTAGGGATCTGTGGCAATCCAAATTCATCCACCAGAACTCCATCCTTGTTTTTCATATCAGTGGGAACACCTTCCGGAATTGCAGGTACAGATGCTGTCTCATCCAAATAAGAACTGTCTTCATCAGCCAGAAGCTCATCACCCAGTGCATCCAACTTTGCTTCTAGGTCATCTTCATCCAGTTCTGGTGTGCCATAACTGCGACTCATTGCTTCTTGGATTTCATTTGCATCTTCCATCATATCCTCTAGCTGGTCTCGTAAATCCTCAATCTGGTCGATTTTCACTTGCTTGTATGCCTTCTTCATTTCCTTTACTCCCAGTTTCATAGCATCAACCATGGTCTTGGTGTCCTTCAATGACTGGATGGTATAATTGGCTTGTTCCATGTTGAATGACTATTGGGCAAGATTGCCCTGCTGCTGCTCATACATCCACTTTTGCTTTAAAACTCACGAGGCTTTCTGCTTAACCATACTCTTTGCAGGACCCTCTCTCATCTTCTTGATCTGATCCTTATACTTCACTAGCTCAGCATCCAATCGAGAAATCTTCTTGTCAATGGATTCTGCCCTGCTGTCCACCGTGTCAATGCAGTCAGTCAGGCTGGGCAGTGGAGCCTTGGGTTTCACTTTCCCGAAGAATTGGTTGATCTTGAGCGGCCGCAAAGAAACCCAAACACCGGAGCAAAACCATAAACCACTTATTTCTTATGAGGAAAGATGGGGAAGAGGATCTATAGGAATCAGAAGGGTTCAGAGCAGGGAGTCTAGAGGCAGACTGCCCGGATTCAAAGCTCAGCTTCATCATTTACTAAGCTACATGACCTGGGCAAGTCACTCAACTTCTTTGTGCCTCAATTTTCTCATCAGGAAACTATAAATGGTATTGAGTTGTTAGAAGAATTAAATGAGTTAATATTTATAAAATGTCTGGAATGGACCAGGAGCCATGGCTCACTCCTGCAATCCTAACACTTTGGGAGGCCGAAGTTGGGAGGATCGTTTGAGCCCAGGACACTGGGGCTGCTGTGAGCCATGATCACACCACTGCACTGCAGCCTGGGTAACAGAGCAAGACCCTGTCTCAAAAACAAAATAATAAAAATAAATAAAATAAAATGCCTGGAATGGTGCCTGGCATATATAAGCACTGTTAAATTTTGTCATTTAAAATAAAAACTTTTAAAATGTTTAAACAGCTAAGAAGAGCCCTTGGCCCCATTTAGACCTCTCACCAGAGCTAAAGTTGGAAGTTCTGTTCTTCCTTCTTCCCCAGACCATGTGCCAGAACTGCTGACAGGAGTCTCAGTGTCTGTCCTGAAGGCAGATGATCCTCCCTATTCTCACCTTGTCATTGCTCTAACCCCCATTCAGATCCCCCGCATCCCCAACACAAGTCCAGTTAGCCCAGTTTGTAATGCTAACCTTCCATTTCAAGGTGTCAGTGCAGTGGCACAGCTATGGTGATGAGACCAAGCGGCAACCAGAGCCCCAAGACACACACTGGTTTCCATTTAATACAATATTTACTTACCTTTATATTAGGACACAGGAAAGGAAACCCATCAGGGACCGCAGCTTCATCTCAATGGGAGGCCCAGCAGCTACCCAAGTCTACAGCTACTTCTGTCCCTCATCCACACAGGTCACGTATGACTGCCACGGATGATAGGCAAGATGTTTGCGGATTTTGTTGATGAAAAAAACAGCCCCTTTTCCTGTCAATCTTTTATACCACCCTCAGGCATGCCAAATGTCCCCATGCCAATTTACAGCTTCCCAGTGGAGGGGCAGCTCCATGTGACAACCAAGGCAGGCGCAACATCCCCCAATTATCTTAACTCTTACTGTTTTCAATGACATAGAGCATAGGAGGCCAGGGTCACTCTCAGGTAGGCCTATATCAGCCCAAGCCTTCAATCATGAATGCCAATTCACTTTTTAATGGAATGCAGCCTTGGGCCCCAAAAGGGCAATCAAGGTCCCCCACAATCTATTGCCTGAATATGTTTCCTGTCTCGTCTCCTACAACTGATCCCCGCATACCCTAAACTCAGCCACACAGCCTGCCTCACCCTTTGGCTCACTGTGCACAGTTATGTTACACTCAAGAGTGTCAACTCGGGGGCAGAAACCTTTTATTTTCTCTTCCTATCACCTGGTACCCCAACGCAATCTCTTAAACACTAAAAATTCAGCAAAACCTTAACTGCATTTAAGCAAATGAAGCTGGGTCACAATTACTCTGGTACAGTAAAGGAAAGTCATGGAATTTTAAAAGTTCCGACGTCTGGATGACAGTGATCCTTATACACGTGAAATATTAAAGGCCACAAGCCTCATCCAAACCACTCTCTTGATTCCACAGCAGGAGGAAGATACGCCAGAGGCATCACAAAGCTAATTTCTTAATAACTCCCTTTGCATAATGTTCCCATAGCCATCCTTGTGAGTAGGGCCTGTGTCCCTGTACAACAAATAGTCAGCAAATGCTTGGGTAGCCAGCATATGACTTAGTCTTGTGAAAAATTATGATTGCGCTTGAGTCTCTTCATGGAAAGATTTAAATCTGTACTTAATGCCAAAATAAACACAAAGAACCAGCCAATGTAAATTAGGGATATCCCAAAGTTTGACTTAGGCAAAAATCATCTCTGATCTTCAGAAGTAACTGAACGTCTCCTGCAATATCATTTTTGGTATCCCTTAACTGTTAGTGACCAATTATTGCACGATGGCACAGTGACCAGCATAACAATCTGAGTAATATAAAAAAGTGTACCATTTGTATTTATTAAGTCTATATGTAAGATGGAATAAAAATTGTATTAATCTCTTGAGAGATATATTTATCTTTATTATTATAAGAATAAAGTACCAATTAATGACTGTGAGAGCTGTTAATTTGATATACAAAATAGTTAACCTATTAAGAATGTATTAAGATAAACACAAAAAGCACAAGCCATAAAGGAAAAAATAATTGATAAACAGGACTTTGTCAAAAACTTAAAATTTCTGTTCTTCAAAAGACACAGTTCAGGAAATGAAAAGACAGGCCACAGACAGGTAGAAAATATTGCATACTACTTATCTGACGAAGGATTGGTATCCAGAAAATATAAAATACACAACTCAATTAGACAAAAAAAGATAAATTTAAAATGGGCAAACAAGTACAAACAGAGACTTCAAAGAGGATATATGGATGGCAAATAGGCATAAGAAAAGATGTTCAACATTATTAGTCAGTAGGGAAATGCAATTAAAACAGTAAGATACCATTTCATACTAGAATTGATAAAATTTAAAATTCCTAAATAACAAAAGTTGGTAAAGGTATGGAAAAACTGAAAAGCTTCTACATTGCTGATGGAAATGAAAAATGTTCAGATCTTCTAAAAATGATTGCCAGGTTTTTAAAGTTAAACATACACTCACCATGCAACCAAGGAATCTCACCTTGGGTATTTATTCCAACAGAAATGAAAACCCATGCTCACACAAAGACATGTAAGCAAATGTTCATAGCAGCTTTATTTATAATACCTCATAACTGAAAACAACCCAAATGTTCAATGAATGGTGAATATATAAGTAAACTGTGATATATCCAGACAATTGAATATTACTCAGCAATAAGAAAGGAACAAACTATTGATACACATTACATCACAGATGAATCTCAAAAGCATTATGCTAAGTGAAAGAAGCTAGAAAACAAAAGGTTATCTAATACATGATGTTCTAAAAACGGCAAAACTATAGAGACAGAAAACAGATCAGTAGTTGCCAAGAGCTAGGGTAGACGAAGGGCATGTTCTGCAAAAGCAGATTTCCAGGGGGATAGAAATGTTCTATTTTCTTGATTTTGGTGGTGGTTACACAAGTGTATGCAGTGTCAAAACTCATTGAACTGTTGTATATTTAAAAGAAATGAATTTTGTTGTATGTAAATTATACCTCAATAAACCTGGCTTTTAAAAAGGGAATACTTTAAAAAATAGGTAAACAGCCAGTGAATATTTGAGTGAATTAATGAATGAAGAGCGCAATAATTAAATAACTTAAGGAAAAACAATATATTTGGTTAAGCCAATAAATACCTAAAAATTTAAGTAACAATACAAGACACAAGAATAGATATTAGATTATAACATAATTCTAGTCTTTGTAGAATTGTTTGGTGCATTAACATAACATTGCAAAACAAACTTTTAGAGTTGCATTTAATTTCTAGTTATGTCTTTCGTATGACATACATACAATCTAATGAACTCACATGCAATCTAGCAACTGATGGTGCTGAGAAATTATCTCTTGCTGGCTGGGCGTGGTGGCTCATGCCTGTAATCGCAGCACTTTGGGAGGCCGAGATGGGTGGATCACCTGAGGTCAGGAGTTCAAGACCAGCCTGACCAACACAGCGAAACTCCATCTCTACTAAAAATACAAAATCAGCTGGGCATGGTGGTGGGTGCCTGCAATCCCAGCTACTCAGGAGGCTGAGGCAAGAGAATCGCTTGAACCAGGGAGGCAGAGGTTGCAGTGAGCCAAGATCACGCTACTGCACTCCAGCCTGGGCGACAGAGCGAGACTCCATCAAAAAAAAAGAAAGAAAGAAAGAAAGAAAAGAAATGATCTCTTGCCTTCAATGTCAAGCTTTAAAAAGATGATTCCTGAAATTTTTAATGAAATTGCAATAATAATATATTTCTGAATAAAATTTCAGATTTATTTAACTCAGAGGTTCATTCTAAGTTGGTGATATTTTGGTTTGGATAAATATTTATTTTTAACCCTTGCCATTCAACATTTAGCTAAAATAGTTATTCAGTAGCTAATCTGTTAATTTTCACGGTTTCAAGTTCTGGTTCATGCTCAGCCTGCCTTCACTAAACCAATGTCAAAATACACTCTGGGGTTCAGCCTTCATACCCTTTAAGGACTTATGATAAACTCACCATTACATCCAACATTTACACTAGAAATCCTAACCAATCTTCACAATGTTGATTTCTTACATTAATTTTCAAGATAATTCATTGTAAGACAGAAATATAGTAAGAATCACTTGAAAATTTTCAGAAAATATCCTGAAAATGAGAGTTAAAAATGAAAAAAAAATGGAGCTAATCAAAATCTTTTTAAAAAAAGAAAATAAAGGAAATCTAGAACAACAATAGAGGTTAAAGACATAATGGATGAGGCTGGGTGTGGTGGCTCATGCCTGTAATCCCAGCACTTTGGGAGGCCAAGGCAGGAGGATCACCAGAGCTCAAAAGTTCAAGACAACCCTGGGAATCAAAGTGAGACCTGGTCTTCTCAAAAAATGAACAAAATTAGCTGGACAGAATGGTGCATGCCTGTAGTCCCAGCTACTCAGGAGGCTGAGGTGGGAGGACTGCTTGAGCCCAGGAGGTCAAGGCTGCAGTGAGCCTAGATCACACCACTGCACTCCAGCCTGGGCAACAGAGCGAGACTGTCTCAAAAAAAAAAAAAATATATATATATATAAAATGGATGAGAAGACCTTGTTTATAATAGTACCAAAAATATAAAATATCCAGGAATAAACTTAAGAAATGTACAAAACTTAAGCGGAAGACTCAAAAACACTCCAGAAGAACACAAAAGGCTTTAACCAATGGAAAGTCACAGGAGATCTCTGAATAGGAAGAATCAACATCATAAAAATGATTCTCCCACTTCGACTTATAAATCCAACGCTATCCAATAAAAATACCAATAGGCATTTGGACAGAAAACAGGAAAGCTAATTTTAGAGTCATACACAAAACTAAACAAACAAGAAGAACCAGGAAGACTCAGGGGGAAAAAAAGCAATGAGAAGACACTAGCCCTACCAGATTTTAAAATATGCTCTAAGGTCCATAACAATTGGTACTGTGGTATTAATTCATGAATAGAGAAATACCAATGGACCAGAACAGAAAGTCCAGAAATATATACAGGTAGTCAGTGGATGAAAGAGAAGGCATCTCAAATCAGTGGGGTCAATATGGACATTTTAGTCACTGGTGTTGGGACAATTTGGTAGCCATTTGATGGGGAATATCTTTCTAATGATAAGGTCCAGGCATCTTAAAAAAAATGGGCCAGGTATAGTGGCTTATGCCTGTAATCCCAGCACTTTGGGAGGCCAAGGTGGGAGGATCACTTGAGGCCAGGACTTCGAGGGCAGTCTGGGCAACACAGTCATACTCCATATAAAAAATTAAAAAAAAATTAAAATAAAAATTAGCCAGGTGTGGTGGTGTGCACCTGTAGTTCTAGCTATTTGTGAGGCTGGGGCAGGAGGACTGCTTGGGCCCAGGAGTTTGAGATTACAGTGAGCTATGATTATACCACTGCAGTCCAGCCTGGATGACAGAGACCATGTCTCTAAAAAATAAAAATTTAAAAATAAAAAAATTGAAGATTCTGAACACTTGATAGTTATAACAACAAACTTCTAAGAAGGAGGAAATACATAAGCAAAGCTAAAAAGGAAAAACAGAAAAAGTATTTGCAATTTATCACAGATAAAGGGCTAATCTCTGTAATATACAAAAAACTCCTAGGACTCAAGAGAAAAGACAAGCCCATGGGAAAAAAAATAGACAAAGAATATAAGTAGGCAATTCACAGAAAAAAAATACGAATGGCCCTTAAAACTTTTAAGAAGATATTCATCATTACTTATAAGAGAAATGCAAATTAAAATGACACTGAGGGCTGGGTGTGGTGGCTCATGCCTGTAATCCCAGCACTTTGGGAGGCTGAGGCGGGTGGATCACTTGAGGTCAGGAGTTTGAGACCAGCCTGGCCAACATGGAGAAACCCTGTTTCTACTGAAAAAAAAAAAATTAGCCAGGCATGGTGGCAGGCGCCTGTAATCCGAGCTACTCAAGAGGGAGGCTGAAGCATAAGAATCACTTGAACCCAGGAGGCAGAGGTTGCAGTAAGCTGAGATTGTGCCATTGCACTCCAGCCTGTCTCAAAAAAATAAAATAAAATGACGTTGAGACATCATTCCCTCATACTTACAAAAATCCAAAAGTTTAGCTGGGCATGGTGGCTCATGCCTGTAATCCCAGCACTTTGGTAGGCTGAGGCGGGAGGATCACCTGAGGTCAGGAGTTCGAGAACAGCCTGGCCAACATGGTAAAACCCCTATCTCTACTAAAAATACAAAAATTAGCTGGGCATGGTGGTGGGCACCTATAATCCCAGCTACTCGGGAGCCTGAGGCAAGAGAATCGCTTGAACCCGGGAGGCGGAGGTTGCAGTGAGCCAAGATCGTACCACTGCACTCCAGTCTGGGCGACAGATTGAGACTGTCTCAAGAAAAAAAAAAAAAAAGATCCAAAAGTTTGATAACACACCCTGTTGGTGAGAAGATGGGGAAATAAGCACTTTCATATATTGTGGAGGAAGTAAAAAATGCTACAACTTCTAATGAGAAGAATCTGGCAATGTCATCTAAAATTGCAAACGCATATACCTTTTAATCTAACAGTCCCACTCCCAGGAATCTATTCTACAAATACACCCGCACATACATAAGATGCTCAAGGTTTCCCGCTACAGTATTGTTTGATTACTATAAGAAACAACCCTAGGGCCCACCAACAAAGGACTAAATTATGGTACATCCAAACAATAGAATACCACTCAGCTATGAAAGAAAAGAATGAGGAATACCTCTTCGTACTAATATGGCAAAATCTCTAGGACAAATTAAATGAAAAACACAAGGTGCAGTACAGGACACATGGTATACTACCTTTGGTCAGAGAAAAGGTGGAAATTAGCACGTATATTTGTATTTGCTTTTATTTATGTAAAGAAAACACTGAAATGACAAACAACTAAGAAAAGTGGTTACTACAATGTTAAGGAGAAATGGAGAGTTGGGGGTGAGGTATACCTTTTCAATCTGTCCCTTTTAAATTTGCTTTTATATGTAGACCATGTAAATGTATTAACTACTCAACATTTTTAAAATATTGGCAAAAAAGACTCAGGAAGTACAAAAATAGGCAAGACTAAACAATACATTATTAAGGGCTATATACACGTTACAAACCTAAAAAAGACTATGTGGTGCTATCCATAGCAAAGAATTTGTTGCTAGCAGATCTTCCTTACAAGAAATACTAAAGGAAGTCTTTTAGGTAAAAGGAAATGATACTAGACAATGACTCAAAGCCACACAAAGAAATTAAGAGCACTGGAAAATGTAAAAATATGAGTAACTATAAAACACTATATACATATATACCTTTTTCTCTTCTCTAAACTCTTAAAAAGACATAAAACTGAATTAAACAATAATTACAATGCTGTATTGTTAGGGTTGTAGCTTATATAGATGATACATATTTTATGATACTAGCATGATGGAGGGATGTGGTAATGGAGTTAGAATCAAAGAAAGTTTCAATATTTTACTGGAATTAAATTAGCATCACACTAAAGTAGATTGAGATTAAGTTAACATGACTATTGTAATCCCTAGAGCAACCACTATGAAACTAACTCAAAAATATAGTGGAAAAAACACAAAGGAATTAAAATGGTAAACTAGTACTATCTCTCCCACACACATGGAGGGCAGTGAAAAAAAAACAAAGAATCAAAACTTACATGAAATATATAGAAAATAATAGCAAAATTGCAGATATAAATCCAACCATACGAATACTTACATTAAAGGGGACTGGACTAAACACTGCAATCAAAAGGCAGCAATTGTCACACCGGGGAAAAAACCAAGATTCCACTTTATGCTATCTAAAAGAGGCACATTGTAGATCAGGGCTTCTCAACCTTAGCACCACTGAAATTTCAGGCTGGATAATTCTTTGTTGTAAGAGTTCTCCTGTGCATCATAGGATATTTAGTAGTAGCCCTGGCCTTTATTCATTAGATGTCAGTAGCTGCCATGCAGGTATGATAACCAAAAATATTTCCAGCTACTGTCACATGTCACAAGGGGCTAAATTGCCCAGTTGAGAACCATTGCTGTAGATTAAAACACACACACACACACTCACACACATACGTTTAAAGTTAAAGGACTGGAAAACATATGCCAGGTAACACCAATCATAAAAGCACTAGAGTAACTACATTTATATCAGATGAAATAAACTTTAGACAATAAATATTATAGACGGAAAGACCCTTCATCATAATGTCATCAGGAAGATATAAAAATTATTAAAGTGGACACATCTAAAAACAGAATACCAAATCACTGAAGCAAAAATGAACAGACATTAACATTTCAATCTTTGTTTTTCTGGGAATGTCATTATTTCACACTCATTTTTTAATGTAAATGTTCATTACTTTTGTTCCTTTAATTGCTGACAGGTCTATGATGTACCCTGTGCTGGCAGGGACCTGATGAGTTATTAAGGATCTGGAAGCCTTCAGGTGGCTGAGACTCTTCTACAAGAAATGGCCAAACTGGCCACAGTCATTTTTTTTGCATCACCACACTTATTGTTTTTTTTAAATCAATTTTATTGAGTTATAATTCACATCCCACAAAATTCACTCAATTTAAGCGTACAATTCAATGATTTTTAGTAAATTTAACAAGTTATGCAACCATCAACACAATCACTCCAATAAGATCCCTGGTATCCATGAAGAGTAAATACCAGTTTTCCACCTCCAGCCCTCGGCAACCATTAACCTACTTTGTTTCTATATATTTGCCCTTTCTAAACATTTCATATAAATGAAACCGCACAGTGGCTGATCTTCTGTGCATGACTTCTTTCATTTAGCATAATGTATCTATGTCTTTATATTTAAAGTGGGCTTTTTCTTGTAGACAGCTTATAAATTGTGTCTGCTTTTTTTAATCCAATCTGATGATCTCTGTCTTTTAGATGATTCACATTTTCACATTTAAAGCAACTATTTATATGGAGGGTCAAAATTTACTATCTTGTTAGTTGTTTTCTATTTGATCAATTTGTTCCTTTTTTCCTCTTTTTTCTGCTTTCTCTGGGTTTTATTGAGCATTTTTTATTATTCAATTTATCACCTCTATTGACTTATTATTTATACCTCTTTTTAAACTTTTTAAATAGCTATCCTAGGGTTTACAATGTTTTTAAATAATCTGAGTTCAAATAATATAGCCACTTCACAAGGAGCATAAGACCTTATAACAGTATTTTACCAATTCCTCCCTTCCATCTTTGTGCCATTGTTGTCATACATTTCACTTTTACATACGCTATAAACACACAACACATTGTTATAAATTTTATTTTTAAAAAATCACTTATTTTTAGAACAATTAAATGTTTAAAAGATTTCATCTTCACTTATTTCATTTCTGACATTCTTTGATTCTTTTTGTAGATCCAGTTTTCCAAATTATATCACTTTTTTCTGCCTGAAGAATTTCCTTTAACATTTCTTGTAGAGTGGGTCTGCTGGCAATAAATTCCCTCAGTTTTTGTTTGTCTCAAAAAGTCTTTTTTCTTCTTCATTTGTGAAGGACATTTTCACTGGATATAGAATTCTGGGTTGACAACTTCTTCTGTCAACACTTGAAACAAGCCACCCCACTGTCTTCTTGCTTGTATGGTCTTTTACTGAAAAGTCTGCTGTATTTCTTATCCTCTTCCTCTGTATATAGCACTTCCTCCTCCACTCCTCCCCCTGCCCCCTCCCCGCACCCAGACACCTTGTCTTTAGTTTTAAGCAGTTCAAATGTGATATGCCTGGGTATCTGTTTATTGTTTTGGTATTTATCTTGCTTGGTGTTCTCTAAAGTTCTTGGATCTGTGGTTTGGCATCTGTCACTAATTTTGGAAAACTCTCAGCTATTACTTCTTCTAATATTTCTGTCCCATTCTCATTCTCTCTCTTCCTCCCAAGATTCCAATTATGTGAATGTTAGACCATTTGACATTGTTACTCTTCTCTTGGATATTCTGTTCTGATAATTTCACCCTTTGCCTTCCAATGCCTTTAAGTTCATTGACTCTTACAGTCCACAGTCCACTTCATTTGTTACTGTATTTTTTGTTTCTAGCATTTGAATTTGATTTTTTCTTTTATTTTCCATCTCTGTCCTAAAATTACTTATCTGATCTTGCATATTACCTACTTTTTCCATTAGAGCTTCAAAAATATTAATAACAGTTTAAAAAAAAATTCTCTGATAGTTCCAACATCTGTGTCATACATGAGCCTGGTTCTGGTGACTGCTTTGTCTCTTGCCTTTTCTTGCCTTTTTGGTCTTGTAATGTATTTCTGATGGTCAGATATTTTGTATCAAAATGGTACTGAGGTAAATATTTTTTATACTTGAAGATGAGTACACCTTTTTTTCTGATAGGCCTTTAGCATTGAGGTTTGTATTAATGTAATCAGGAGGTGGGCTAGGTTTGAAGATTATTGTTTCCATGGTTATGCTCAGGGCCTCAGGAGCCTTCACATTCCTGTACTGATAGCTTGTTTTTATGGCATTGGGTAATTTGCCACAAGATTTTTCTCAATGTCTTCCCCTCGCTTGGCTTTGGGTCTCCATACTTGACTTTTAAGTTTTTGTACTGCTCCCCAGAGAGAATCTCTCTCTTGCAGCTCCCCAGGCCTTATTCCATTGTTATTTTTATTTGATGCTTGTTAGCTTTATAGTAGGCAGGTGAGAAATGGGGGTATTCTGATATTCTGATTAATTTGCAATATTATGCAGATACTGTGAACCTGGGTCTTGGGGTTGTGGCCTTCATAAGCATTCCTGATCCTCCTCCAAACACAATGCCAGGCCTACCAGGCATTCATTTCCTTTCCCAAGAAAGTAGAGCTTCTTTCTTGTTCCTCTTCTCCTTCCCCAATTACAGTGGGTTTCCACCAGTACTCTCACTTTCTGTTACTTTCTTCCTGCAGATTAAGACTTTTGTTCCTTAGGGAGATGGAGAGAGATCTAGGCAGATTTTGGCAGTGGCTTTTGTTCTTCTACCCCAGCCAAGACACAGGGAAAACTTTCTCAGGATTCTCCCTGATCTTCCCTGTGAGTATTTGGCAGGAATCCTGGAGGAAAAGCCTGTAAGAGGGCAAGAAGTCCCTATATCTGTGGCCCCCAACTTTGAGCAATTCATTACAAATTTCTGGTTTAATCTTCTTACTAGTTTATATGCCATTCAACAGTATCTGTCCCAAGTAAGCAAATGTTCAGGTCCTGTTTCTTTCTTCAGTGGTACCTGTCTCTCTCCTGATTTTGGGTTAATCATTTGCCCTGACATCTCCATTTCTTTCCTAGGTTCAGGAAAAGTTATTAATTTTCCATTTGTCCAGCTTTTTCTTTTTGTAAGGATGACAGCTCTGCATGCCACATATCTAGGCTGAAACCAGAAGTCTGTTTACTAGTATTTCCAGTTTTATCAGTCTTTTCCCACAAGGACTGGATATTTGAAATACTGAAAGGTTGCATCAAGCAAATTACAATGCATTAGGTAATAACTCACTGAATATTTTGTTAATCAGTCATACACAGAAAGTTTGGGGCTGGGTGCAGTGGCTCATGCCTGTAATTCCAGCACTTTGGGAGACTGAGGTGGGAGAATCACTTGAGCCCAGAAATTCGAGACCAGCCTGGGCAATATAGTGAGACCTCATCTCTACAAAATTAAAAAAAAAACTAGCAAATGTGGTGGCATGCACCTATAGTCCCAGCTACTTGGGAGGCTAAGGTGGGAGGATCACTTGAGCCCAGGAGGTGGAGGCTGCAGTGAGCAGAGATCACACCACTGCACTCTAGCCTAGGAAACAGAGTGAGACCCTGTCTCAAAAAAAAAAAAAAAAAGAAAAGAAAAGAAAGAAAGAAAGAAAGAAAGAAAAAGAAAAGAAAAGTTTGGACATCTATAGTATTAATATTCAATCAAGAATTGTGATCAATTTGAAATAACTAATAGTCTCACCTGAGTTGCTATAATTCAAAGACAGAACTTGTTTTCGTTAACTTATATGTTCTTGTAACACATAAATGCTTGATGTCCATTTGGCCTTTTGAGGCAGAAAAAACTGCTCAAATTTACATCATCCCTTGACCTTGTGTCACTGGCCAGGCCAAGCCCTCCATACCAGCAAGGGCTTAATTATAGGACTCCTGTGGAAATGTCCTCTTTTACGGAAACCCAACTCTATTTAGGAATTTTTCAAGAACTGCCTGAATTATAGAAATTGAAGAAACATTACTATAAAACCAAATAGCATTGCCTGGCATGGTGGCTCATGCCTGTAATCCCAACACATTGGGAGGCCAAGGTGGGAGGATTACTTGAGCCCAGGCATTCAAGACCAGCCTGAGCAACACAGTGAGATCCTATCTCTACAAAAAGTTTTTAAAAATTAGCCGGGCGTGGTGGCATGCACCTGTAGTTCCAACTACTCAGGAGGCTGAGGCAGGAGGATCACTTGAATCCAGGAGTGTGAGGCTGCAGTGAGCTGTGATCATGCCACTGCACTCCAGCCTGGGTGACACAGTGAGACCCCATCTCAAAAAAAAAAATTAATGAGCCTAAAAAGGTAATGATGAAAAAAATAAGAGTGTGGATGAAACTGAGGAAGCCTCAAGAACACAAAAAGCTAACAGCCAGTTGACACCACATATTACTCTGCAGGAAAAAGTTAATATAACAGGCCTGATGTTGCTATCTCTAGGAGGGCATGCCTGCATGACCTCATATTCCAATAGGTCCTAGGAACTTGGCCTGTGAGATATTCCCTATGCTACTAATTGATAAGGTTGTTTTGTATGCCTGGAACACTGAATTCTGCTGTACCAGCCAGGCTAAATTGCTTTTGCAAATGTGATTTATGGTGAACACCTGCTTCCCTTCTGAAACTCAGAAATTTCAATAAGAATGCCTGATCAGCCCTCAATACAGAAAAGCCTGTGTCTTAAGCAAGCTTCCCTAAACAGAAACACTGCATATGTGCTGCTACATTTAATTGCAGGCAGAAAAAGTTTGTTCTATGCAGCCCCACCCCCAACCTCCTAAGGGAGAACTTAGGAAGCTCACATTTACTCTTTCAGGCTCCACCCATTATGTCTTTTTCTCCTGCTGATCTTGTTGTGTATGTTTTCACTGTAATAAGTCATGGCTTTAATACAACTGTCTCTGGATCCTGTGAGTCTTTCTGGCACGTCATCAAATGCATGGGTAGTTGTTAGATGCCCCAAAGTTCCCAAATATAAGCAACACTTTAAATCTGAATCTTTTCCTCAAATCCTTTCTCTGGCCCTGTACTGTCTACTCTTTGGCCTCCCCTAGAATCCCAAGCAGTGCCACATTCATCATAGGTATGAACATCTGCACCAAGTCCTCAAAACAGCCCTGTATGTCACACCCAAGTTCCAAGTGCAACTCAGTGTCTGATGTAAAAGTTACACTCAGGTTCCGCAGCAAATAACAAAAACCCATTTCTCTCTTACTTATAAGAAATACATAAGTATTCAGTCCAAGCCTGGCATGGCAGCTCTATGCTATCAGAGACTACAGCGTCATCTATTTTATTGTATTGCCAGAAGTGTTCTCCATTCCCACGGTTACCTCTTGACCAAATACAGCTGCTGGAGCTCTAGCCATTACATCCACATTCCAGGAAGCAGACAGAAGACATGGTAGAAGAGGGGCACGCCCCTTTCCTTTAAGAATACTTTGCATAAATCCCACATACTTCTCCTCCTACCTTTGGCCAGAACTTGATCACATAACTACACCCAGCTGCAAGACAGGCCAGGAAATGTAGTTTTCTTATTGCACAGCAATACGCTGAGCTAATTAGAACAGGGTTCTACTGGAACAATGAAAGGAACAATGGATATTGGGAGGTAACTGGAGTCTGCTACACCTCGTTCATTCTACACTCAACAAAAGTAATCTGAGAATCAATCCTTTTAATAACCCAAGACAATTTGAAGTAAATGTGTCTTTACCTAAAATTAGTTTTAGGAGTAGATATGAAGAAGTAAAAGGAGAAAATTTGTTGACTATGAACCTGAAGTTACACACTAGTTAGATGTTTCTCGATCTCTAGCTTCTCAGTGAAAATATGTGATAAGAGCCTACGATACAATTTGAAAGACTACCTCTGGGACATTTACTATCTCAGTAACATGTTAAGTTTAACAAAACATAGCGCTTAACACTGTTCTTCCCCAAAGGTTGCAGTGTCTCTGAAGATATACAGAATCTTAATTTTTTAAAAATACCGTGTGGTAAAGAGCATTAGCAAAATAGCAGAGTAGACAGCTCCAAAGTCCCATCCCTCCACAGAAACATTAAAGAACAAGCAGAAGCTGTCAGAGCCAATTTTGTCAGAATTCTAGAAAAGAGTCAAAGGTTTACAGCAACCAAGTGAACAATGACTCAAGAACAAGGCAACTTTAAAATGGTAGGAAGGCTGTGTGGCATTTTGCTTGCCCTTGTCCCACCCCCTCACCAGCTCAGCAGTGGTCTTGAACACAGCAGCCAATATCCCCTGGTCCCTGGTTCCAGATGGAGCAGAGCAGGGCTTGTTTGCAATTTTTTGTGTTTGTTCTAACCTGTCTGAAGACTACCCAAAGGAATGACTTGAGGTTCTCATCTCCATTTCGCCTAACTTGGAGCCCACTCATAGCAGACAAGCAGCAAGCATTGCTTGAAAAATGTTGTAAGGTAGGCCAAACAAACAAACAAACAAAAACACCCTGCAGCTACCTGGGAGGAAAAGTATGGGCCATTCAAAGGAAAAACATTGATAGAAACTATCCCTGAGGAGGCTGAGACACTGGATATATGAGATGAAAACTTTAAATCAGCTGTCTTAAATATGCTTAATGAATGAAAGGCAGTGGCTCACGCCTGTAATCCCAACACTTTGGTAGGCTGAGGCAGGAGGATTGCTTAAGGCCAGGAGTCCAAGACCAGCCTAGGCAACGTAGTAAGCACTTGTCTCTATAAAAAAAATTTTTTAAATTAGCCAAACATGGTGGTATGTGCCTGTAGTCCTATCTACTTGGGAAACTGAGGCAGAAGGATCACTTGAGCCCAGGAGTTCAAGGTTATAGTGAGCTGCAATTACACCACTGCACTCCAGCCTGGGTGACAGAGACCCTGTCTCTATTGAAAAAAAAAAAACTAAAGGAAACCACAGACAAATAAATAAAGGAAGCCAGGAAAACAATGTATGAACAAAATAAGAATATCAGTAAAGAGACAGAAATTATAAAAAAGAAGCATTAGAATTCTGAAGCCAAAAAGTACAGTAACTTAAATGAAAAATGTACTACAGGGGCCCAACAGCAAAGGAAACAATCAAAAAAAAAAAAAAAACAGGTCAGGCGCAGTGGCTCACGCCTGTATTCCCAGCACTTTGGGAGGCCAAGGTGGGCAGATCTCTTGAGGTCAGGAGTTTGAGACCAGCCTGGTCAACATGCAAAACCCCATTTCTACTGAAAATACAAAAAAAAATTAGTTGGGCGTGGTGGTGGGCACCTGTAATCCCAGCTACTCGGGAGGCTGAGGCAGGAGAATCGCTTGAACCCGGGAGGCAGAGGTTGCAGTAAGCAGAGATGGTGCCACTGCACTCCAGGCTGGGCGACAGAGCGAGACACCATCTCAAAACAAACAAACAAACAAACAAAAAACAGTGCACAGAATGGGAAAAAATAATTGCAAACTATCCATCCAACAAGAGATTAATAACCAGAATATATAAGGAGCTCAAACGACTTAACAGTAAAAAAAAAAATCCTATTAAAAATGAGCAAAAGATTTAAATAAACATTTCTCAAAAGAAGACATATAAATGGCCAACCAGCATATGAAAAAATGCTCAACATCACTAATCATCAGAGGAATGCAAATAAGAACTACAATTTTATATCATCTCACCCCAGTTAAAACGGCTTTTATCAAGAAGACAGGCAACAACAGATGACAACATGGATGTGGAGAAAGGGGAACCCTCATACACTGTTGGTGGGAATGTATATTACTACAATCACTATGGAGAACAGTTTGGAGGTTCCTCAAGAACTAAAACTAGAACGACCACATGATCTAGCAATTCCACTTACTGGGTATATACCCAAAACAAAGGAAATCAATATAATAAAGAAACATGTGCACTCCTGTGTTTGTTGCAGCATTGTTCACAATAACCAAAATATGGAATCAACCTAAGTGCCCATTAATGGCTGAATGAATAAAGAAAATATGGTATATATACACAATGGAATATTATTCAGCCATAAAAAAGAATGAAATCCTCTTGCTCACAGTAGGATGGATGGAACTGGAGGTCATTATGTTAAGTGAAATAAGCCAGGCACAGAAAGATAAATATCACATGCTCTCACTCATATGTGGGGGCTAGAAAAGTGGATTTTATGAAGATAAAGAGTAGACTAGTTGTTACCAGAGGCCAGGAAGGGTAGGGAGGAGGGACGAAGAGAAAGTGATTAATGAATACACATATACAGCTTGGTGGAAGAAACAAAACCTAGTGTTTGGTAGATCAGTAGGGTGACCACAGTTTACAATAATCTCTGTGCATTTTGAAATAGCTAGAAGGGAATAATGGAAATGTTTCTAGCATATAGAAAAGACAAATATTTAAGGTGATGGGCATCTCAAATATACTGATTTAATCTTCACAAATTATACAAATTTATTAAATTATAACATACCTCAAAATTATGTACATCTATTATGCATCAATTTTTAAATTGTTTTAAAATAAAGCAACATGAAATAATTCGTTTATAAACGAAATAACATTGTTTTTAAAAAAACAGGTAAACATAACAATTTGGGTTTCAAACTCCTCATTTTTCCTACGTGATTAAAAAAGCAAATGCAAAAAAAATTATAAACCTATGTTAATGAGCACACAATAGACAAATATATGCTCTTTGACAATGACAATATAATGGAAGGAGGCAGAGATTAATATTCAGAATATATAAAGAATTCCTATAACTCAATGACAAAAAAACCCTGATTAAAAATGGCAAAGAATTTGAATAGACATTTCTCCAAATAAAATATACAGATAGCCAATAAGTACATGAAAGGGAAATACAAATAAGTCATTAGGGGAATACAAGTCAAAGCCACAACAAGATACCACTTCACACCTACTAGGGTGGCTATCATTTTTTTTTAAATGGAAAATAACAAGTGTTGAAGAGGATGTGGACAAATTAGAATCTTTGTGCATTGTGGTGGGAATACAAAATGGTACAGCTACTGTGGAAAACAGTTTGGTGGTTCCTCAAAAAGTCAAACATAGAATTACCATATGACCTAGCAATTCCACTCCTAGGTATACAGCCAAAAGGAATGAAAACAAATGGCCGGGTACAGTGGCTCATGCCTGTAATCCCAGCACTTTGGGAGGCTGAGGTGGGTGAATCACCTGAAGTCAGGAGTTCGAGACCAGCCTGACCAACATGATGAAACCCCATCTCTACTAAAAACACAAAATTAGCTGGGCGTGGTGGCACATGCCTGTAATCCCAGCTACTTGGGAGGATGAGGCAGGAGAATTGCTTGAACCTGGGAGGCAGAAGTTGCAGTGAGCCGAGATTGTGCCATTGCACTCCGGCCTGGGCAACAAGAGTGAAACTCTGTCAAAAAAAAAAAAAAGAAAGAAAGAAAGGAAGGAAGGAAGGAAGGAAGGAAGGAAGGAAGGACAAACAGAAGGAAGGAAAACAAAACAGGGACTCTAACACATACCTCTATGTGAGTGTTCATAGTAGCATTATTCGAAAGGTGGAAATAACCCGAGTGTCCACCAACTGATGAATAGATAAATGTGGAGTGTGTGTGTGTGTATGCGTGTACACACACACACACTGCAGTATTATTCAGCCACAGAAAGGAATGAAGTTCATATATGGGCTATACAACATGGATGAACCTTGAAAACATTATGCCAAATGAAATAAGCCAGACACAAAAGACAAATATTATATGAATTCACTTATATGAATGATCTAGAATAGGCAAATTCATAAAGTCAGAAGGTAGATTAGAGACTATTAGGGGCTAGAAGGAAGGGGGGATGGGGAGTTACTACTTAACTGGAAGAGTTTCTGTTTGGGGCAATAAAAAATCTTTGGAAATAGTGGAGATGGCCATAAAACTTTGTGAATATTATAAATGTTATTAAATTATACAGTTAAAAATGGTTAAAACGGCAAGTTTTATGTTATATATATTTTACCAAAAAAAAAAAATAAACAACTACCACGTGACTTATCAGCCAAACACATACTTTTCTGCAAACACACATTATTTGTATACTCATTTATTCCTTCATCCTCCTTCCTTAAACAGTCTGCTGCAATTCAGGCAAATGTTTTCACACACAAAGGTTTCCTTCTCAGAAACTTCACTGTCAGTGTGAAGCTGAGGCATAAGAACTTGGAGGAGGGGAGGGAAGAACTTGAAGGAAGGACCTTTAATGCTAGGTAGTGTTACAGCATCTTATTTTTTGATAGACAAAATAGAATGCACTAAACAAACACTTCTGGAGCATCTACTAGGTATCAGGCACTGTTCTAGGGTCTGGGGAGACAGCACAAACAAAAGATAGATATCTCTGTCTGCCCAGGGCTTACATTCTAATGCATTTTGGAAAAGCTCTCCAGAAGATTCTGATATGCCCATCACAACTAGCATAGAGTGGAGAGACATGAGAGCTGCACAGACCCAGCCCTATCCGCCTCCCCACCTCTCTGATAGTGAGGTCTAGAGATGAGAATGCTTTCAAGCAACTACTCTCATGTACGAAGGCCTGGTGCTGCCACTCTGAACAGCTCTTAACATTTTTTCCCCTAAAACACTGGTAGCCTTCTGTCATATCAATGGAATAACACCTGGAGTGTGACCTTTGGGCTGAAAGGAGCAGGCATTTTGCTCCTACTTGGATCCAAGGCCCCCAGGCTGATCTAGCACAGGAAAACTAAGTTTTCCTTGTCATCCTGCCTCATTTCTCACTGTTCTACACTGGAGCTTGAGGGCGAAAGTCCTAGCTAACATAAAAGAGTCAACTTTGGGTCAGGCACAGTAGTCACACCTGTAATCCCAGCACTTTGGGAGGCCAAGGTGGGCAGATCACTTGAGGTCAGGAGTTTGAGACCAGCCTGGCCAACATCGTGAAACCCCGTCTCTACTAAAAGTACAAAAATTAGCCGGGCGTGGTGGAGCATGCCTGTAATCCCAGCTAGTCGGGAGGCTGAGGTAGGAGAATCGCTTGAACCCAGGAGGCGGAGGTTGCAGTGAGCAGAGACCGTGCCACTACACTCCAGCCTGGGGGACAGAGCAAGACTCTGTCTCAAAAAGAAAAAAGAAAAAAAAAAGGGTCAACTTTGCTTTGTTTTCTACTCTGGGCATAGATTTCCCTCAGAGACCTCCTAGGAAGTGGTAATGGGGCAGGATTCAGGTTCTGCTCTATCCTGGCCAAATACATCCTCAGCTATATTGAGTTCATCCTTTAATAGATCCCAATTTCCCAATTTCAAACATGTGACCTTAAAAAAAGGAGGTACTTGACCTAGGTTTCAATTTCTTCACCTGGGAAAATGGGACCAATATTAGGATCTTCAAACATTTTTATTTTTTGGAGACAGGGTCTCACTCTGTTGCCCAAACTGGAGTGCATTGCTGCAATGACAGCTCACTGCAGCCTTGACCTCCCAGGCTCAAGCAATCCTCCATCAGCCTCAGCCTCCCAAGTAGCTGAGACTACAGGGACATGCCACCATGCCCAGCTAATTTTTATATTTTTAATAGAGACAGGGTTTTGCCACGTTGCCCAGGCTGGTCTTGAACTCCTGGGCTCAAGCAATCCTCCCGCCTCGGCCTCCCAAAGTGCTAGAATTACAGGCATGAGCCACCACACCCAGCCTGATCTTCATACATTTGATGTGAAGGTTAAATGGCTTAACGTATGCAAAGTACTTAACACAGTGACAGACTATTCTAACAGGTGCTCAATAAACAGTTACTATTTTTTTTTACTATTATTTTATTAGAAACAACATAGTGAATGTTTTTGAAGGGTGAAAACTTAAATATTCTTATTCATAATTGCCCAAACTTGGAAGCAACCAAGATGTCCTTCAGTGTCCTCTACATTTGTATGTAAACTGTGGTACATACAAATCACATGCAAATCCTATTACTTCTCTTTTCTGGATTATGTATAACAAAGTACTCATCAAATACTGCAACAGAGATTGGCTAGCTGCTTTCCAAACCTGTTCCTCTTCTTCCAACTAGACTATGTTTCCCTGGCTCCCTTCCAGTTAGATGTGGCCTTGTAACCAAGTTCTGTCCAACAGAAGTGGGCAAAGTGATGCAGAACATTTCCAGGCTTAGCACATAAGTCTTCCCCATATGATCTTCATTTCCTTGCTTCATTCATCAACTGGAGGAGGAGGATTCCAAGGCCATATGGGATGGGGAAGCCACAAGATGGAAGGCATCTGGTCCCTGAATCACAACGTAGAGACAGCCACCTGCCAGTCCCTTGCACTGGTCCATTACATGCATGAAAAACAAATTTCTCCTATGTTAAGTCACTGAAATTTGGGGTTGATTTGTTTTAACATCTAGTATTACTCTAATATAAATACCCATATTGATTAAAAGCCAGGTAGCATACTTTAACTAAAAGAGAAAAATTCTCCTAACACATATTCTCTTGTATGTTAAACAGAGGCAATTTAAAAAATACATGAACTTAAGAATCAAACAAAAAGTAAAATGAAAAAGAAGTTACTGGCCAGGTGCAGCAGCTCATGCCTGTAATCTCAGCATTTTAGGAAGCCGAGGCAGGTGGATGGCTTGAGCGCAGGAATTCGAAATCAGCCTGGGCAACACGGCGAAACCCTGTCTCTACAAAAAATAGCAAAAAATTAGCCAGGCGTAGTGGTGAGCACCTGTAGTCCCAGCTACTCAGGAGGCCGAGGTGGGAGGATCACTTGAGCCCAGGAAGTCCAGGCTACAGTGAGCTAGGATTACACCACTGTACTCCAGCCTGCATGACACAGTGAGACCCTGTCTCAAAAAAAAAGAAGAAAGAAGTTACTGATTCTCAAGTCACGTAAGCCTAACTTCACCTCAGGTAAACTAATGTCAAACAGTGTTAATCAGTGCTAGAAAGAGTTTAATGAGAGTAACAGACAGGATGTGTACAGCCTCACCTGTACAATCTTCCAGGCAGGGAAGTTAATAGGTTGCAAGCTAAGAGAGGGATTAACTTCTTTTCCAATCTTTCATCTTAATGACAATGTCAAAACATACAGAAAAGTTGAAAGAAGAGTATATAAAGCATACCCTTTCACTAGGCACCTAGATTTAACAGTTAGCTAGTAGGCTGCAATATTTGTTTTCTCTATATAGGTGGTATGTATATTTTTTTACTGAACTTTTTGAAAGTTGCATATGTTAGGATTCATATACTTTACCCCTGAATACTTCAGCTTGCATCTCCAAAGAATGAGTACATTCTCCTGCATAACCTCAATTATCACACCTACAAAAAATAATAGTAATTCTTTAATATCATCTAATACCCAGTCTACATTCAAATATCCCTACCTATCCCCAAAACATCTTTTATAATTCATTTTCGTGAACTAGGAGCCAATCAAGTTTCTCGTACTACATTTAGTCTCTTTGATCTCCCTTAATCTAGAACACTCACCCTGCCTTTTTGTTTCCTTTGACGTTGACTTTTTGAAGAGTCTGGGGCAACTGTCTTACAGATCATCCCATATATTGGATTTATCTGATTGTTTTCTCATGGTGTTTTATAACTTGTTTCTCTATCCTCTGCATTTCCTGGAAACTGGAAGATGTGTCTAAGTCCTTGATTTGATTCAGATTAAACACATACAGGAAGGATACTACATAGGTAAAGCTGTACACTTCCTGTATACCATGATACTAGATAGTCCCACAATGAGCAAGGATACATTTGATGACTTGCTTATAAGATGGTGACTGCCAGACCTCTTCACTGTAAAGGTACCTTCTTTTCTTTGCAACAGGCAAGTAACCTGTGGGGTGATAGTACTTTGCAAGTACCATGTTCCCCAATAACCTTTCACCTAGGATTCTGGAATTCATTGAAAACCCTTGTCTAAATAAACTATCACTAGAGGTTGAAAAATTGTGATTTTTCTAATTACAGCATTCCACAAAGGTTAACTTTTTAATATTCTAAGAAATGCTTTTAGTAAATGTCATTTTTCTATTTTTTAAGATACAAACATTTTACTTCCATTTATAACTTTCAAATAATAAGTAAAAGTATTCTTTATATCCAGAGACCGCTTTACAAAGAACATTTCGACAATCCAAGGAAAATGCTATGTAACCACATAGTACAATCTTCTATTTATAAAGCATTTTTTTGCTACATAAGTTATTTGCTTTATTTTTAAATAACGTTTAAATTGTAAAAGTAATGTGTCAGTATTAAAGAAAGTTCAGGCCATTTAGAATAATATAAAGGAAAGTACCATCTCCCCTCTTTCTCTCCCAACAACTCATCCTGCTCCCAAACGATAAAGCTTGCATATCCTTCCATAAAAGCACATATATCATATATAAATTACATACATCATGTTTGTGTATACACAGTATATAGTTATTGAAAGATCAAATAGGATAATACTATACATGATGTTCTGTGCCTTGCTTTTTTTCCACAACATTATGTGTGGACAGTAGCCTTAAAAGGACATCTCAAAACACCTCTTTTTATCAGCTGCATAGTATTCCTTAATGGGAATGTGCTACAATTTAACCAGTCCCATCTGATGAGTACTGCAACTTATGTCCACTGCAACAAATATTGCTGTCTATATATTGCAACATGCTAGCACAAGTATTTCTGATAGATTTCTGAAAGTCCAAGAATTGAAAATGCTGAATAAAAGAGTAGGTGTGGGCCGGGCACGGTGGCTCATGCCTGTAATCCCAGCATTTTGGGAGGCTGAGGCGGGCGGATCACAAGGTCAGGAGACTGAGACCATCCGGGCTAACATGGTGAAACCCCGTCTCTACTAAAAATACAAAAAGGAATTAGCCGGGCATGGTGGCGGGTGCCCGTAGTCCCAGCTACTCTGGAGGCTGAGGCAGGAGAATGGCGTGAACCCAGGAGGCGGAGCTTGCAGTGAGCAGAGATCACACCACTGCACTCCAGCCTGGGCGACAGAGTGAGACTCTGTCTCAAATAATAATAATAATGATAATAATAATAATAATAAATAAATAAAATTTTAAAAGGGTAGGTGTGTTGTAAATTTTTTTCTAGGTATTAACCAAAAGCCCACCCCAAAATATACAATTTTCCTCACTTCCACTAACTGTGTCCTAATGCATTTTAAAATTACAACAGTCCACTACTGAACAAACCTCAAGTAGTAAAGCCTGCCAAAGAATCACAAAGCCTAAAATGAGAATGGGAACTAATATTTACCAAGTGCTTAAGTGTCAGACACTGCACTTGACCCTTTAGAATATCTCAATAACACAGCAATTCTGTGAGGTAACATAATCTCCATTTTCCAAAAGAGGAAGCTAAGGCTCAGAGAGTTTATCCAATGCTATACAGTTTTATAAGCAACAGGGCCAGCATTTGAACCCAGGGTTATCTGGTACCAAAGTGAGACCATACAGAAGCTGCTCCCAACTGGGGCCAAAGTGAGGGGCTCTTAAAAGGGGGGACTCCTGATTAACCAGGAAGGAGATGGTTCCAAAATGTTTGCTTACAGGTTTAAATGTTAATTTCATGTTACCGCAAAGAGTCATCTTTTTCCCCTTCAGACTCTGCCTATGAGCCCACTCTCAGGCTGTGCTTAGCAATCCAGCTCCACCACAGCAACAGTGAGCCCACAACCCATAGAACCTAGAGGGGCTGATCAACATATTTTTGGAAAGGTGATAGGGGTGGTGGAGGAGGAGGAAGCGAGAAGCAGGTGGTGGGTTAGCATGGCAGAGTCAGATTATTTTGGATCCATATCAGTTGTCACAAAAACATTATGGGGGAAGTGGAACTACCGTACATCTGAGAGAGAATCACAATGAACTGGCACGGTCTGTTTATACCAACTTTCCCTGCCCTAAACACTTTCTATTTCTGCTGCAAAGACATGTAGGGCCCAGTAACTTTAGGATGGCACTTAATCACATAACAGAGACAGACAGCTGGGAGCTCCCTGGCCTGACAAAACAGGTTAGACTGGTGGCAGGCAAGTGCCTGGCCCCGCTGCCTTGCAGCTCCAGTGGTGGGGTCTGGGGGCTGCTTTCAACCTTCCTGGGGAGTTAGGTCTGTAGCTACCTTCCCTTGTAGCTGCCCTGGCCTGTCAGGGAGGAATGCTTATAAGTGTCCCTTGGTGGGTGGGGGAGTTCCTTTCTGTTTAAACGTTAAGCATTCGCAGTGTGTCTTTTATTTTCCTTAGGTCCTCTGCACCCAAGCAAGCACTTATTATGGGATCTATTTGTGCACATCACTGCTAATGTAACATTGACTACTCTCTGAGGATAATGGAATAAAGGGAAGGAAAAAGAGGGAGAGAGCGAGTGGGAAAGAGAGGGTGAGAGAGGGAGGGAGGGAGGGAGAGAGAGAGAGAAATTTCTTCCCCTTTCCCCATTTTATCTCCATCCCAGACACAGGGCTCAGAAAAGCTCCAAGGGCACAATTAAGAATTGAAAAGTCATGAAGAAAATTGATAACATAATGTGATTTAAATAGGGAGAAGTAGGCGTCAAATTGAGTGATTTGAGGAGCACGTTAAAATGCTATTACAGCCGGGCGCGGTGGCTCACACCTGTAATCCCAGCACTTTGGGAGGTTGAGGTGGGTGGAGGTCAGGAGTTCAAGACCAGCCTGGCCAAGATGGTGAAACCCAATCTCTACTAAAAATACAAAAGCCGGGCATGGTGGCGGGCGCCTGTAATCCCAGCTACTCAGGAGGCTGAGATGAAGAATTGCTTGAATCCAGGAGGTGGAGGTTGCAGTGAGCTGAGATCTCGCCACTGCATTCAAGCCTGGGCGACAGAGTGAGACTCCGTCTCGAAAAAAAAAAAAAAAAAAAAGCTATTACAAGACCAAGAAGCATACAAGGTTATATGGTGACCTCTCCCTCCCACTCCTATTTCACAGCCATCTAGTTCCTCTCCCCCAAGGAAACCAATGTTACTCATCTATTGCATGTCCTTCCAGAGATATTTTATGACTATACCAACAAATATATAAATTTATATATATATAAATTTATCTTAAATGTAAATGCTGTTCCTCTCAGATTAAAGTGTCACTTAAACACAAAAAGGTGGCAGAAATTACATTTTAAAACTTTTTCTCAAAATAAAGAGTTTTGAAATTCACAGTTGAACTCTTTCATTCATAAACATTTAAAAGTTAAATTGTTTGCCTCCAGAAATTAAGTTGGGTTCCCAGCACACAGTGGATACTTTAAAAATGTTTCCTTAGGTCTTTTTGTCGTTCCTTATTCAGAGCTAAGAGGACAATTACTCACTTCCTCTATTGATATAGAGAAATCAAATTTTATTTTTTACTATTAAAAAAGAGAAGTCTTGAAAAATCTTTACTGGATTCACTTGTGTTCAAAGATTTGCTTGACAGTAGTAATCATTTCATTGTGTTTATTAAAACATCATGTTGTACATCTTAAATGCAGACAATTTTTTAAAAGATTTGCAAACTGAATTTTAAGATCAGTTTAAAATCCCCATCCCAATAGTCTTCGGTATATTATGAATAATTAGCTAATCACATGACATTAGAATTCAGATTAGGGGGACCTTGCAGCAGAAGACCAAACATACCTGAGAGAAAGAAGAAATGTTTTCTCACAATTACAGACAGTCCTTAAAATATTAATATTTGGCATAACCTGAGACATCACATATTGACAAACTAAATTTCTTTATACATTTAAAGAAACACTAATACTCAAAGATATAGAACAAAATTACACAGGAATGCTGAGATGATATTGCCTTTTCTGAACAGTCATCAGTTACACTAGATTTGTAACTTGATTGTTCACAAAATAAAACAGAACACTGTAGCACAACCAAATGGCTGAAAGATGGAGGTGAGTTTTAAAAGTACGTATCAGCAAAGGAAAATTCCACTGTTGTCTTTAAGCCTTAAGATAAAGGTGATTGAACTCCTCAGAACACGGAGTACTCTCCAGAAAATATATTTTTAAATCCCCATTTATTTTCCATCCCTTGAGCATGTGTTTACGAATCTGACAAATCTACCTCCTATTTCACATTGTCCTTTAAGAAACTGGGTCTAGGGCCTATTAAATAAAAATATTTTCACGGTTATCTATATAAAGGCAATTTTCATTTGCATCATGGCTTGGAGTCAATCACCTGCAATGACCACGTGCTTCAATTCCCCCCTGTCTGTCTTCTCAGGAAACCTCCCAGCTTACCTGCAGGCCTGGCATCAGTCATTTATCACCAACTGACACAAACCACAGAGCTCAACAACGGTCAGGGATGGAGGCCAAAGTCTGTGTTGAGACCTATAATTCGCAATCACCAAACTCGGTTTTAGACCTGGTCCTGTTTCAAGATCTGTGTAGGTCACTACTTCATCAAAACTGGAGGGCTCTTAACAGCGCTTGCCCCTTACACGGTTTGGCTGCGAGGGCCTGGTGGCCATGAGCCCCGGCTGTCAACAACTAATCAAGAAACATGAGAAGCAAGGCCCAGAACCAAGGGTAATTTTCACATTAAAGGTTAAGGTTTCTGCTTTCCATTCTCTATCAAGGCACCTGGATGGAAACTGAATAAAGAAATCCCTCAGTATATGTGATAAAATAAAATTTTCCCCGTTGGGAACAATCATGAAGTGGCTCGTCTATTTCCTGTGAGGATGCCAACGTGGACTTTAACACCACTGAATTACATTCAAAAAGAGAATACCTGACTCCACTTTGGAGTCATGGGCAGGGCGAGGGAGGAGGCAGGGGGCACAGAAGAGGAAGAGGGATGACTCAGATTATGGCTGACATCCATGTAATAAAGGGAGATTTGTACTGACCACTGTGCATGTAACACACTGTGTACCATTAAATCCAGAACAGGATGGTAGCATCAGCCCACCCCTAACAACAAAAGATGGCTGACTCCAGAATTAAAACCATGACTTTTCCCCTTCATACATTCGGAAATGTATCTCAAACTCACTCCCTGTTACCGTCTTAGGAATACAGAAGCTCCTTTTCGTTTGAGAAAGCAAGTAACTGGGTATAACTTCCCACTTGGGACATAAGAGCAGGAGGCGTGCCTGTCTCCTCGTCCAGGCCTGACATGGTGGTGCCACCCACTCTGGGTCCTGGACCACTGCTCACCTTTCACCACACTTCATGCTCTGACTTTATCATTAAGAGACCTGGGAGCGTGGACCTCAGGAGTGGGTACCTACCCAGGCTGACCATGGATGTGGCGTCCAAGAGGCCCCACTAACCCATACCCAACCAAAGACACTTTCAGACTTCGTCCCCACTCCCTACTGTGGCCTGTCCCCTGAGGTGATGCGGTCACCTGGGAAGCCACCCACCTCCAGCCACCACGCAGGCACACACACCCTATCGAGCTCAACTGGAGCGGGAGATGGTGGGTAAGAGGTTTGCAACAGAGACCGAACGGGGCAGACGGAACCGGACCACCTCTGTCCCTTTCATTTTCCTGGGTTCCCAATGCAGAAACGTGGAATAGGGGTGGAATTGTTTTTAACCGTAGCAGAGAGCCAGAAAATGCAGACAGTTGACCTTGGGAACCAACACCGTCGCAGCGGGAAACGTAAAAGAAACGGAACACGTTGGCAAGTGAAGGGGGAGCACCGCGCGGCGCCAGGAGGAGCGCGGCGGCCGAGGGGTGTGGAGGGCGGGGGGTGCAACAGGGGTGCTCACCATAGATCATGGCCAGCCCGGTCTCGTGCAGAAAGCGCACCCGGCGGTGCTTGAAGAGCCAGATGGTGAGGATGGTGAGCGTGAGCAGCAGGATGAAGGTGAGCAGGCTCACGCTGTCTTGCCGGTGGCTCTCCTCCGCCTCCTTCTCAGTAGCGAGCTCCTCCATGGCGCTGCTGTCCTCGGCCGCCGCCCCAGAGGAGGAGGCCGAGGCCGCGGCCGCGACTCGCAGCCCCCAACCCAGCAGCAGCGGCAGCAGCGGCAGCAGCAGCAGCCGCGGCGGCGGCGTCCCGGTAGCCCGACCCGAGCCAGGACGCGCCGCGTCACCAGGCTCCATGGTCCCGGGGCTCCCCGCGCCTCCTCCGAGCGAGGACCAGCAGCCCGCGCCGTCAGCGGGTTCTGGCAGCACCGCGGACCTGCCGGAGTGGCCGTGGCCGCTGCAGCTCCTCCTCCTACTTGCGCCGGGCCGGGGCTGCGCCCGGGGCCGCGCGGGGGAGGGGCGCGCGCAGTGCGCAGGATCCCCAAGCACCGCCCCCCCGCCCGCGCACCTGTTCGTCCCTCGGCCGCGCCACGCCGCACCGCCCCGCGGGGCCAACCGAGCCACCGAGGCGGGGCCGGGTGTTGCCCTCGGGTCTGCGGGCCGGCCGCCGGCTGCTTGCCTCTCTGCGCTTCTCACCCCGTCCTGGCGCACCTGCCCAGGCAGTCTGGGGTCGTGGGGCCAGTTCATGGGCAGCCGCCGCCGCACTTCCGAAAGGGGACGCCAGAGGTCGCCGGCGCCTAGCGGGAGCACCGGCTTGGAGTGACTAGCCTTGCGGTCTCGAGTCCCGTCTCTGGCGCCACGGCGAAGTGTTTAATCTCAGGCCAGTGTGCAGCCGCCCTGGGCCCAGTAAAGTGGGGGCTGTCAGTGAACCGAGCAGCCCCGAAGCCACGTTAGCCCCCACACCTCTCTTTCCTCATCTCTCAGGTTGCCCTTCCAGCCCCAGAATCTGCTAGGTTTCATTCAAACCTCTGTTCTCATCAGACTCAAATGTGAGGACTGATAAGGAGTTGGAATCAGGGGAAGTCATTGAAGTATCTCCTTCCTCACTTGAGGGAATAGACTTCGTCTGCGCTGTGCTACTAATCCCCTTGGGGAATAGGGTTGAACCAGAAGGAACTGAACGCTTGCCATTCCTGGTAGATGAGCAGTAGCTGGTCCTAAGGTGGTGGTGGTGGGGGGGGGGGGGGGGGTTACCCTGATGACCCTTTCTTTTATGTTGCTCACCTGGTAGCTCAGAGAGTTTTAATGACTCTTAAGACCAAACCCAGCTCTGAACAAAATTATGGCGTGGACTCTGAAGGATGAAGCCTCTTGGAACAAATTCTCAGGAAAACTGGAATCTTCAATCCACCTTGCTCGTCTGGTCAAGGAAGAAACAAGATCAGATTAATCACTGAGTTCCCAGTGCTTAGCACTGTACTCATGTGTTTATTGAACCACTCTGAAATCTCTACCAAAACTGCCCATGTTTTCGCTCCCAGGGGAGTTTGCATTTTTAAGAGGATTCATTGAAGAAGGTGATGCTTAACCAAATGGAATAATAGGGTAGAGGTAGCATTAGGTAAGAAAACTCTTTGGAGTACTGCAGCCTTCCTGGTTCCCCTGTAGGTGAGCACTCTGCCAAAGCTGTTTAGTGGTTTCTTTACAGCAGGGAAATCTCTTCATCTAGATTTTAGCTAGCCCCTTTCCCAACTCCTCTAGGCAGTCACTCAGCCCCTGCAAACATCCATATACCTTGAAGTTCCACACAGGTTTCCAATAAAATTGCAAATACTTAAAACCTGGATGGGCACTGTATTGGTCATAATATTATGCCCCTTTGGGTGCCCAGTACTCAAGGACAGAATTTCTCTCTTTAGAAAAGGGCAACTCAGGAGCTACCTTAAAAGTACAGACTTCTTAGTATTTGTGGCGGATTGTATTTTTTAAAAAGATGGCCACAATCATATTTCCAATCCCAGAACGTTACCATCCCCCATCAAGAAGGGGCATCTATGTTCCCTCCCCTTGAACCTCAGTGGACCTTTGTGACTCCCTCAAAGAATATAATGTGGTAATGGAGATTATGTGATTTGTGAGGCTAGGTCATAAAAGGTAATCTAGCTCTTGCCTGTTTCATTCTGTCACTTTCCACTCTAGCTAGGCTGGGCACGGTGGCTCACGCCTGTAATCCCAGCACTTTGGGAGGCCAAGGCAGGCGGATCACCTGAGGTCAGGAGTTCAAGACCAGCCTGACCAACATGGCAAAACCCTGTCTCCACTAAAAATACAAAAATTAGCCGGGTGTGGTGGTGTGTTCCTGTAATCCCAGCTACTTGGGAGGTGGTGGCACGAGAATCACTTGAACCTGGGAGGCAGAGGTTGCAGTGAGCCAAGATTGCACCACTGCACTCCAGCCTGAGTGACAGAGTGAGACCCTGCCTCCAAAAACAAAAAAACAAACAAACAGACAAAGAAATCTAGCTACCTGGAAGCTGACATACTGAAGAAACCATGTAGAGAGACCATGTAGCAATAGAGGTAGATGCCACAGGAGACCCAACTTTTTGAGTGTTCCCAGCCCAAATGCCACACATGTGAATGAATGAGTCTTCAAATCAATCCATTCCCAGCCAGCATCTTACTGTAGACATATGAGAGGCCCCAAGCAAGAACCATGTCGCTGAACCTAACCAACATCTGCAACTGTAGCATAATAAAATGATTGATGTTATTTTAAGCTACTAAGTTTGAGGGTGGTTTCTTCCACAGCAATAGATAACCAGAAGAGTATTTATTATGTAAAGTAGTTCCCTTGGGTAGAGTATGAAAAGACTAGTCCCAACCATTCACAAATACACACCAAAGAAAACACTCCATTATCTGTACGTATTTATGTGTGAAAACTAACCTATATAATACAGGAGTTCTGATTTCAGTTAACACAGAATAATCACACTAAACCCATTACCTGCTACTGAATACAGCTATAAAATGTGAACAGAATGCATGCAGCAACTATTTGAGGACTCTGGAAAGTAAATTGTACCACATAAACTGAGGAAAAACAACAGAATTTGAAGTAAAACTGAACTGGCAGTGAATTTACCATTTTTTTCCTCCAGTCTCCACTAGACCGGACTCAAGGCAGCTTAACACCCGGAAGGGAGCATCAACATGGACAGAGAGAGCTCCAGGAAAAGCAGAAAATTGGTCTCCTAATATTCAGAGAAAGTAGGAGAAATGTGCCATTTTTTTTCTTTTCTCCATTCCCTTACATTTTAGCCAATAAGCAATCCCACTGTGGCAGCTCAGTCAACAGTGACAATGGAGACAGCAATACCTTCAAGCACCCAAAAAATGCTAAGGGAGGGGAGAACCTTCCTCTCTGTTTGAAGTAGCTCTGGTCCCAAGACAGTGGGGCCAAACCCTCAATGATATATATTTTTTCACTCTCTCTGTCCTGATGCTTGGCCCAAGACATGGGCAAAGTTTCAGGAAATACATAACAGAGAGGATTAAATAAAGACCCAGATTTCTGGACAGGCACAGTGGCTCACCCCTGTAATCCCAACACTTTGGGAGGCCAAGGTGGGTGGATTGGTTGAGGCCAGGAGTTGGAGAACAGCCTGGGCAATGTAGCAAGACCCTGTCTCTATGAAACATTTAAAAATAAAATTAGCTGGGCACGGTAGTGCTTGCCTGTAGTCTTGGCTACTCAAGAGGCTAAGGTGGGAGGCTCACTTGAGCTCAGGAGTTCGAGGCTACAGTGAGCTATGATCACACCACTGTACTCCAGCCTGGGCGACAGAGCGAGACCCTGTCTTTAAATAAATTAAATAGTCTAGATTTCTTGCCAATTGATTAAAAGGGGAACTCCAAGGCATTACAAAGTACCAAGGAGACAGTAGAGAGGAGAGGACCTTGGGAAAGAAAGGTCCTCATAAAGTTTTTATGAACTCCTAGGTTCACCCCAACCTGCACATGGATCTGATCCTAAACAGCATACCAAAGACTGTGATAACTGAACTAAGAGGCAGACCACCACCCAAGCCCTAGACTAGCCACTGGATAAAACACATGTAGGACAGATCTGAATAGCATTACAAACTTTTGCAAACTGAATTGACTTTGGAGCCACTATCCACAAAAGGCATGTCAGAACTTGTGATCTAAACCCAAGCATGTCTATTACAAACTAAAACAAAAATATGAATATTTCCCCATAGTATTAAAACAAGATACAAAGTCCTATAACATAATATTCAAAATGTCCAGGATACAACCCAAAATTATTCAATACCTGAAGAACCATGAAAATCTTAACTTGGGTGGGAAAAGGCAAATAACAGACACCCCTGCTGAGGTGACACCAATGTTGGAATTATCTGAAAAAGACTTTAAAGCAGCTATTATAATGATGCTCCAACAAGTAAGGACAAATAATCTTGAAATGAATGTAAGGATAAAAGGCTCAGCACAGGAGTAAAAGATAAAAGAAGAACCAAATTGAAATTTTAGGCTGGGCACAGTGGCTCACACCTGTAATCCCAGCACTTTGGGAAGCCAAAGCGGGTAGATCACAAGGTCAGGAGTTCCAGACAAGCCTGGCCAACATGGTGAAACCCCGTCTCTACTAAAAATACAGAAATTCACTGGGCATGGTGGCATGTGCCTGTAATCCCAGCTACTGGGAGGCTGAGGCAGGAGAATAACTTGAACCCGGGAGGTGGAGTTTGCAGTGAGCTGAGATTGCACCACTGCGCTCCAGCCTGGGTGACAGAGTGACACTCCATCTCAAAAAAAAAAAAAAATTTTATAAGTGAAGAATACAATAGCTGGAATTTTAAAATTGGATGGATGCTATTGCAGAATAGAGACGAAAGAGTCAGTAAATATGAAAATAGATCAATAGAAATTATCCAACCTGAATAGCAGAGAGGAAAAACTGAAAAATAAATAGAGCCACAAAGACCTATAGGAGATAATAAAATATCTAACATTTGTGTCTTTAGAGTTACAGAAGGAGAAGAGAAACAGTGTGGTACAGAAAAAAAGATGTGAAAATATAATAACTGAAAACATTCCAGATAAAGCAAAAGACACAAACCTGCAGATTGAAGAACCTCAGCAAACCCCAAACAGGATAAACCCAAAGAATCAAAGCACAGACACATTATATTCAAACTGCTGAAAAGAAAAACAAAAAATATGTTTAAAGCAGAAAGATAAAAATGAAATATTACATACAGGGTAACAACAATTCAGATGACTACGGATTTCTCATCAGAAACCAAGAAGGTCATAAAGACATGCACAGCATTTTTAATGTGCTGAAAGAACTGTTAACCAAAAATAATACATCCAACAAAAATAGATTTCAGTGTGAAGGAATAACACCAATACTGTACAGTCTCTTCTAGAGAGTCAGACAGTTGAAGAAAAGAAAGCTACATACCAATATCTCTCATGAACTTAGACATAAAAATTCTTAACAAAATATTAGTAAATTTAATCTAATAATGTATAAAAAGAAGTATACACCATGACCAAGTGGTATTTATCCTAGGATTACAAGGCTTGTTCAACATGAGAAAATCACTCAATGCAATCCACCATATTTACTGTCTAAAGAAGAAAAGCTGCCTGATCATATTCACTGATGCGGAAAAAAGCACTGACAAAATTCAACATCCATTCATGATAGCTTTTAGCAAAATAGGAATAAAAGGGAACTTCTTTGACCTGATAAAGAGCAGATACCGCCCCCCCCCAAAAAAAAACCGCACAGAATATCTAGCATTATTCTTAAAAGACTGAATTCTTTCCCCCCAAGGTCGGGAAAAGGCAAGAAAGTCCACTATCACCACTCTTAGTCAACATTGTATTGGAACTCCAAGTCAGTGCACTAAGACAGAAAAACGAAATAAAAGGCATACGTATATAGCAAAAATCACAATATATAAATTTTAATGGAATGCTGGGGAAACAGAGGAACTAAAAACAGAGGGAACAAAAAGAAAAGGGAGGAAAAAAGAGAAATTCTCAAAGGATATTAGAAAAATTCTCCTATTCATAGATAATATGATCATCTACTTAGAAAAATCCCATGAAATCTACAAAATCCTAGAACCAAATAAGTGAGTTTAGCAAGGTCTCAAGGTGCAAGGTCAGCACACAAAAAACCAATCATATTTCTATATACAGGCTATGTGCAATTGGAGATGACTTTTTTTTTTTTTTTTTGGCGGAGTCTGGCTCTGTCACCTAGGCTGCAGTGCAGTGGTGCGATCTCGGTTCACTGCAACCTCCGCCTCCAGGGTTCAAGTGATTCTCCTGTCTCAGCCTCCCAAGCTGGGATTACAGGCACCCACCACCACACCTGGCTAATTTTTGTATTTTTAGTAGAGACAAGGTTTTGCTGTGCTGGCCAAGCTGATCTCGAACTCCTGACCTCACCTGATCCGCCTGCCTCGGCCTCCCAAAGTGCTGGGTTTACAGGTGTAAACCACTGCACCTGGCCAAAAAATCTTTAAAATGTATCATTCACAATAGCATAAAAGAAAAATATTTAGGTATAAATTTTTAACAAAACATGTCCAGGATCTATATGCTAAAATCTATAAAATGTTGATGAAAGAAATCAAAGAAGACCTGAATAAATGAACAGACATGCCATGTTCATGGATTGAAAGACTAAGCAAAGATGTCAAATCTCTCCAAACTGATATACAGATTTAATAAAATTTCCATAAAAATCCCAGCAAAATGTTTGGTAAATATAGCCATGTGAAATATAAAATAGGAAAGTCAAAGTAACAGACTAGCCAAAACAATTTTGAAAAAGAAGAATAAAATTGGAGGCCTCACACTATCCAATTTAAGATGTACTGTAATGCTACTATGTAAAGTAATAAAGCATAATCAAGGCAGGGTAGCATTGGTGAAGGAATAGATATATACATCAATGGGACAAAATTAGAGTCCAGAAATAGGTCTACATACAAAATTGATTTTTCATAAAAGTGCAAAAGCAATTAAATGGACAAGGTGCATTCTTTTCAATGAATTGTTTGGAATTATTGGGCATCCATACACAAAAAGAATGAACCTTGAGCTAAATCTTATACCTTGTACAAAAATGAATTTTATGTAGATTATAGATTTAAATGTAACATACAAAACTGTGAAACAGTTACAAAAAAAATAAGAACACCTTCCTGATCTTGGATTAAGCAAAGAGTGCCTAGATATGACACCAAAAGCACAATCCTTATATGAAAAAATTGATAATTGGACTGCATCAAAATTAAAAGTTTTTGCTCTGCAAAAGACACTTTTAAAGTAATGAAAAGACAAGCTACAGAGTGGGAGAAAATATTTACAAAACATATTCAACAAAGGACTTATATCCATAGTACATAAGAAATTCTCCAAACTTAACAATAAGAAAACAACCCAGTTGAAAAATGGGCAGAAGGTTTAAACTAACACTTTACAAAAGATGGTATGTGGATGAGAAATCATTACATGAAGAGATGTTTAACACCATTAGCCATTAGGGAAATAAAAATTAATACCATGATTTCCACCTATTAGATTGACTTAGAATATTAGAAATAGAATGACTAAATAAAAAATACTGACAACACCAATTGGAGATGAGAACGAAGAGCCCCTGGAACTCTCTTACGTTGCTGGTGGGAATGCAAAATGGTAAACCACACTGGAAGAGAGTTTGGCAGTTTCTTATAAAGTAAACATGCATTTATCCATAAGAACAAGCAATCCCACTCCTAGGTATATATGTATATATCCAAGGGAAGTGAAAATGTATTCATCCAAAAACCTGCACATGGATTTTTTTTGTTGTTGTTTTGAGACAGAGTCTTGCTGTGTCACCCAGGCTGGAGTGCAGTGGCACAATCTTGGCTCACTGCACCTTCCGCCTCCCAGGTTCAAGCAATTCTTATGCCTCAGCCTCCCAAGTACCTGGAATTATAGGCATCTGCTACCATGCCCAGCTAATTTTTGTATTTTTAGTAGAGACAGGGTTTCACCATGTTGGCCAGGCTGATCTTGAACTCCCGACCTCAAGTGATCCGCCCGCCTCGGCCTCCCAAAGTGCTGGGATTACAGGTGTGAGTCACTGCGCCCAGCTTTTTACATGGATATTATTAGCAGCTTTATTTATAATAGCCAAAAACTGAAAACAACCCAAATGTCCTTCAGTGGGTGAATGAATAAAAAACCGTTGTATGTTCATACAATGGAACACCATTCAGCAATAAAAATGAACAATTGATATATTAATAATTTGGATGAATATCAAAGGCATTATGCTGAGTGGAAGTGAATCTCAAAAGGTTGCACACTATATTATTCCATTTTATGACATTCTTGAAATGATAAAAGTATAGTTACAGAGAATGGATCAGCAGTGTCTGGGGCTAAGTGGGAGGGGGAGCATATAACTATAAAGGGATAACACAAGGGAGGTTTGGGGATGATGGAACCATTCTATATTCTGATTGTAGTGATGGTCGTATGAATCTGTACATGTGTTAAATTCAAATAATTGTACAAGAAAAATAAATATTGCTGTAAGTTAATTTAAATACTTTCTCTCTGTCATGTGTTAACAAACCCTCTGCTTACCCTTGGACATGCTACAACTTTATATTAGTTTAAGACGGTGGTTAAGGCCTCAAGAAGTCCCCAAGAGCTATGTCCTGGGTTCAGTTACCCTGAAATGTGGCAGATGAGGAAAACTGAAACCTTAAATTCAGGCACACCCACAGGATACTATGAAATATATGGGCATAAATACTAGCATTGGCGGGGCGTGGTGGCTCACGCCTGTAATCCCAACACTTTGGGAGGCCGAGGCGAACGGATCACTTGAGGTCAGGAGTTTGAGACCAGCCTGGCCTACATGGTGAAACCTCATCTCTACTAAAAATAGGAAAATTAGCCGGGTGTGTTGGCGGCATCTGTATTCTCAGCTACTCAGGAGGCTGAGGGAGGAGAATCACTTGAACTCAGGAGGCAGAGGTTGCAGTGAGCCAAGGTTGCGCCACTGCACTCCAGCCTTGGTGACAGAGGGAGACTCAGTCTCAAGGAAAAAAAAAAAAAAAAAGAACCAGGAAGGAAGCTTCTCCCCTCTGGCTGCCTTCCACTCTCCCACAAGTGCCTCCCATTGGCAGCACCTCCGCAGCAGCAACCAGGCATCCTAAGAGGACCTCATATCTATTCTGCAGGGCCTTTGCTCTGTACCGCCAGGTTCTGGTAATCCTACCTCTTCCCTGTTGTTTTTCCAAGTTTAGGGATGGTAGCTGCTTCTTGTAGTTATTATCTCTGGGTTCTCTCACAGTTGCCTTTTTGCTATCTCATTTCTGCATTACCTATGTAACCAATTCCTTATCTTAACCTCCTCTGTGGGAACATGTAGTGGCCTGTTTTCCTGTGGACGCTGACTGATACTCAGCCTTTGGAGACTTGAAGTATAGAGTCAGAGGGCAACCAGTTGTAAAGCTGACCCTTAATTCCTTGTGTTTGGCCTCTGCTTGCATTTGTTCCTGCACTTGAAGATAAAATCACAATTTCAAAGGGCGGTACACAGGGCCTATGGTAGACTTTGCTGGTGGTTCCTAATATTTCTGATTCCCTTCTTGCAAAACAGATGGATTGCATTGATTGCATTTTTCACCTCTTTGACGTTTGAGGTGACTTTATGACTTGCTTTGGCCAACGAAATGAGAGTAGAAGTGGTGAATGTCATTTCTGGGCAAAAGTATTTAAGAGCAGATGCATGTGTTCTCTCCACCTGCTGCAGTGAGTCCTAAAGCCTCAGGCTGAGATGGTAAATTATAAGGTGGAAAAGCCTGTGTGTGACATGTAGTCTGGGAGATAATTTTTATTTTACTTCACGGTTGTTACCACAGTGTAAAGTAGCCTATCCTGACTAATAATACATTTGTGATTCACCCCCTGCCACCTCCCCTCCGTCTCACTCTTCCCTAAATGCATCAAGATACCTTACACCTTTGGGCTGTGCATATGCTCCACCTCTTGCCTTACCAATCATTTTGACCTGGCAGCTGCTGCTAGTTGTTCAAAGCCCAATTCAGATGCTACCTACTCCAAGAAGCCTCCTTCATCTGGATCTGGGATGTTTCCTATATTTTCTCCTAATAGCTCATGTTTACTCTTTTTTTTTTAGACAGAGTCTTCTGTCACCCAGGCTGGAGTACAGTGGCACGATCTCGGCTCACTGCAACCTCCCCTCCTGGGTTCAAGGTATTCTCCTGCCTCAACCTCCCTAGTAACTGGGACTACAGGCGTGCGTCACCACGCCTGGCCAATTTTTTTTTTCTTTTTGTATTTTTAGTGGAGATGGGGTCTTGCCATGTTGGTCAGGCTGGTCTCGAGCTCCTGGGCTCAAGTGATCCACCCATCTTGGCCACCCAAAGTGCTGGGATTACAGGCATGAGCCACCGCCACGCCTATAAAGTAAACATGGCCTCCTGTTTACTTTTAACATGACATTTCCCACATTGTATCATATTATCAGATTATTTATTGATATACCCACTTTATATTAAGCTCTTTGGAGGCAGGGATGGAGTGTCTTCTGTTGTATTTTTTGCTGTTGTTTTATTTGTTTAGCTCTAGCTTAAAAAATGCATTGAGCATAATGCCTGGTACATAGCAGATGTTCAAAAATATTTGTTGAAAGAATAAATTATTTCAACAAAATAAATAAATACATTTATTATAAAGTATAAATAAAGCAGAGGATATGTTTTTAAAAATTTAGCTATATACTTATAATGCAATTTAATTGGAAGTCATTTTGTGCATTCTATATTTTGTCAAGGTACCCCATGTGGATTCTTGGTCATCTACTTTATTTAGAATTCATATCTCTTAGTCATTATTTGCTTTTTTTCTAATGTATTTTCTGCCTCTTTCTTACTTTTGTTGCTCTGTTTCTATGGAATATCAGCTGGCAACATTCACTTAGTTGATCTATGTTGGTAAATATGTATAGTTAAAATTCAATTCAGTCCGGGGGAACTGGAAAGATTTAAATATCTTTAATGTTTAATGATATTTAATTAAATATATTTAATTAAATATATTTAAAGATTTAAATATATTTAATGCTATAGTAACCCTGTAACATGTTTCAAATTAAATAAAAGCTACTTTTAAATATAAAGGGGTTATTTTTGTCAGCTGCTTTATTATCTCCAAACCAGAGCTGTTCATTTTTTATTCTATTTCCAAAAACCAAATATCCCTCCCAACTCAATTTCAAAATATAGTCTTAGTTCAGATTCTCTAGAACAAAAGCAAAGTCATTTCTAGGCACTCATAGTTTTGTTTTATGTTTCTCATTATACACATTGAGATTCCTCTAAATGTGAGTCATTTAAGCAAAACCTTGGGAAACCTCCAGATTCCTTTTTAATTAACTTAAATTCATCTGAAAATATTTCAGCAAATGCAGGAGAGAATGCCCTTATTAGCAAGATGTTTTAAAATCAAGAAGAGCCTTTTATGAACTCAAGATACTCCCTAAAGGTTTTATTAACAGTTCAGGATTGTCCCTTCTATCTGCCTGTTCCTGTCTCACTACAGAAAGCAAAATGTAGGAATTGCAGTTTTTAGCTCCTTTTAGCATCTTCCAGATTTGGGCTTCCATCCAAGCTCCCACTGCAGTGCACCACTCTGTGAGTCGATGACAGGCAAGGTCGAACAGCCCCTGGGGAACCTTCGTAGATGTGTTGAATACCATAAACATAAATAGATAATCCTTATCTTAAAGCAAGAGAGGCAGAAAGACACGGAGAAGACCCAGGCACCCTTGCCTTCATGTCTGTACAGACCCACACAGACTGTATGTTTAAGATTCAGTAGCCATGTTAGAAAAATGCTACCTCAGACCCTATTCAGGGTTAGCTACAGTAACCTTAGGAGTCCCTTCTGATCATTCTCTTCCCATGGCAGCTGCAAACTTTTGCCTCTGCCATGTATGGGAAAATTGATCACTTAAAAGGAACTCTTAAGGTTTATTAGAAATGCTTTTGCTGTAAGTGGCAGAAAACCTGCTCCCAAAGACTGAAGTGAGTAAGACTTTATCTTGCTCATATAACAGGCATTCTCTCAGTAGGAAACCACCAGCTCAGTGACTCAAGGATGTAACACGACTCAAGGACGCAATCCTAACATGCCAAGCTGTTAGGATTGAGAAAGAGATACTGCAACTACAAACATCAGGTATAGGTTTAGAGCAGGGAAAAGTGGGAAGGGCCCTGCAGCCTCTCTCCTTTTATCAAGAAGGTGAAAGCTTCCTCAACCCTATCTCCCTGAGGCTCAGCCAACTTCTGTTTGGATCTCATTGCCCAAAACTTGATTAAGTGGCCGCCTCTGGCTGCAAGAGAGGCTGGAAAAATGGGGAACAGTTTGTCACAATTGGCTTGGTGCAGTTGCAAGACATTGCCTGGCAGGGCACACTGATGCTTCAAAGAAAATTAAGGATCCAGTAGCTATGAAGAAGGGAGTGGGTAGGCAAGTGCTAAGCTCTACCTCCACGAGACTAATCAGGAGCATTACACCCAATTATAAGGCAACCGATTTTTGCTGGAGCCTTTGTTTAGAATGTGCCATGGAGGATGGTACTGTGTCTGCTAAGAGGATTCTCCTCCCATATTCAGCCATAAAAAGGAACGCTATAATGTGGATGAACCTCAAAAACACTATGCCAAGTGAAAGAAGCCAGACACATGATTCCATTTATATGAAATATCCAGAATAGGCAAATCCATAGAGACAGAACACAGATTGGTGGTTACTAGGGGTGAAAGGGAAGGGGTAATGGAGGGCAAGCATTTAACAGGTTTAAGGTTTCCTTTTGGGATAATGAAAATGTTTTAGATCTAGATAGAGGTGACTGTTGTACAACATTGTGAATGTGCTAAACGCCACCAAATTGTATACATTAAAGTGGTTGGTTTTGGGTTACATGTAATTTAACCTCAATAAACAAAAAGAATATTCTCTTCCCTTCTGCTGAACAAAATATTACGAGCTTTATGCCAATCAGCTTTGTACAGCATTTATACTTCAGTCCCTACAAATTCATCTTGGCAGTAGTAGTTTTAATACGAGCCACTTATCTGTGGCTGAGGCAGAGACAACTAGTCACCCTCCAATATCCTTTTCTTCTATCCCTTTCTTCTTTAGTAACTAAAACCTAGGCCAGGCGCAGTAGGTCACGCCTGTAATCCCAGCACTTTGGGAGGCCAAGGCAGGTGGATCACCTGAGGTCAGCAGTTCAAGACTAGCCTGGCCAACATGGCGAAACCCCATCTCTACTAAAAATACAAAAATTAGCCGGGTGTGGTGGCAGGCACCTGTAATCCCAGCTACTCAGGATGCTGAGGCAGGAGAATCACTTGAACCTGGGAGGCGGAGGTTGCAGTGAGCCGAAATTATGCCATTGCACTCCAGCCTGGGTGACAGAGCAAGACTCCGTCTCAAAAAAACAAAAACAAAACAAAACAAAACAAAACAAAACAAAAACCTAGTCAATGTGTCCAGCTAAAAAACAAAAACAAAACACTAAATTTCCCAGACTCCCTTACAGCAAAGTATGGCCATGGACTAAGATCCATTCAGTGAAATGTGAGTGGAAGCTCTGGGCAGGTCTCCCAGCTAGGATCTTTAACAGTGCATGACCTTTTGTCCTTCCCCTTTTTTTCTTCTTTCCAGCCTGCAAAACAGACTTGATGGCTGAAGCACCACCAGCGAATCTGGATCATGATGTGACCTTGAAAATAAAAGCTATGCGCCGAGTATGGTAGGATGAAAACATGAGACTGAGTGCTCAATGACAACCTGAAGATACCATACCATTTTTGGACAGCCTACCTCCAGATTTCCTTTACCTGAGAGAAATGGGAGAGAAAAATGCTATTTTGTTATTTGTTGGGAGAAAAGCGTTGTTCTATGCAGCCAATCTTACTTGTAACTGATAGAGCAATATAACTTCCTCAAACAATTCTTATTAAAGATATTATTAAAACTTATTAAAGATAATGCAGCTCAGGGCATGAGTAACATATTCCATTCCAAAGTAAGAATGAGTCTACCTACAGGGCTGTTACCTGTTCCATTAAAGTTACTGATGCCACTTGACATTGGTCTTGGCAATAATTTTTTGGATATGACACCAAAAGCATAGGCAACAAAAGCAAAAATAAATAAGTGGGACTATATCAGACTAGAAAGCATCTACACAGCAAAGAAACCAATAAACAAAATGAAAAGGCAACCGATAGAATGGGAGAAAATATTTGAAAACCATATATCTGATAAGGGGTTAATATCCAAAATGTACAATTAACTTATACAACTCAGTAGCAAAAAAAGCCCAAGTAACCCAATTGAAAAATGGGCAAAGGACCTGAATAGACATTTTTTCCAAAGAAGATATACGAATGGCCAACACATATATGAAAAGATGCTCAACCTCATTAATCATCAAGGAAATGTAAATCAAAACCATAGTGAGATATTACCTCACACTGGTTAGGGTGGCTAGTACCAAAAAAATAAAGGTAAGTAGTGGTGAGAATATGGAGAAAAGGGAAACTTGTACACCGTTGGTGGGGAATATAAAATGGTGAAGCCACTGTGGAAAACAGTATGGAGGGTCTTCAAAAAATTAAAAATAGAAATACCATATGATCCAGCATTCCTACTCCTGGGTATTTATTCAAAAGAATTGAAATCAAGATCTCAAAGAGATGTCTGCACTCCCATGTTCACTGCAGCATTATTCACAATAACCAAGATATGGAAACAGCCTAAATATCCATTGAAAGATGAGTGGATAAAGAAAACATGGTATATATACACAACGAAATACTATTCAGCCTTAAAAAAGAAGGAAATCCTGCCATATGCAACAACATGGGGTGAAACTTGAGGACATTGTGCTAAGTGAAATAAGCCAATCATATCAAGACAAATACTGCAAGACATCATTTGTATGAGGTATATAAAGTAGTCAAACACAGGAGCAGACGGTAGAATGACTGTTGCCATGAGATGGGGGTAGGGAGAAATAGGGAATTGCTATTCAACAGATAGAAGGTTTCAGTTACGTGAGATGAAGAAGTTCTAGAGATCTGCTGTACAACATTGTGCCTATAGTTAACAATACTTTATTGTTCACTTAAAATTTTGTTAAGAGGACAGATTTCATGTTAAGTGTTCTTACCACAATAAAAAAAATTGAAGCATCTAGATAAGTGCTCTAATACAGGGAAGGAATCACAGACCAGGAACACTTAACCAGCCTAAAGAGAATAATAGAAGGCTTCCCCAAGGTGGTGAGTTCAGTGTGAAGGACAAGTCATAATTAGCGAGGTGAGGAAGTAGCAAGTGTGGATGTACTAAAGTTTGAAGGGACTTCCCAGTAGAAAGAAAACATGGCAGCTCAGGCTGCCATAACCAAATACCAAGGACTGGGTGGCTTAAATAACAGTATTTTCTCTCAGTTCTGCAGGTTGGAAGTCCAAGATCAAGGTGTTGGTGGGTTTGGTTTCTTCTGAGGCCTCTCTCCTTGGCTTGCAGATGATCAAGTTTTTTTTTTTTTTTTGAGACTGAGTCTCGTTCTATTGCCCAGGCTAGAGTGCAGTGGCGTGATTTCAGCTCACTGCAACCTCCGCCCTCCGGGTTCAAGCGATTCTCCTGCCTTAGTCTCCTGAGTAGCTGGGATTACAGGCACACACCACCACGCCTGGCTAATTTTTGTATTTTTAGTAGAGACGGGGTTTCACCATGTTGGCCAGGCTGGTCTTGAACTCCTGACTTCAAGTGATTCACCCTCTTCAGCCTCTCAAAGTGCTGGGATTACAGGCATGAGCCACCACGCCCGGCCAGATGATCACCTTCTTACTGTGTCCTCACATGGCCATCCCTGTGTGTGTGTGTGTGTGTGTGTCCTATAATTGCCTCTTTTTAACTTAGTCACCTCTTCAAAGACTCTATCTTCAAATATAGTCACATTCTGAGGTACTAGGGGTTGGGCTTAAGCACACTAATTCTGGAGAAACACAATTCAGCACATAGCGAGCATTCACAAAAGCATGGAGGTGAAGGAATACACTGTAGGCCCAGGAAATCGCAGGAACTTTTTATAGCCTGTGGCTGTTTGGTGAAAGATGAAGTACAACTGAGAAGTTTGGGTTTTACGTAGAGGCAATGGGAAAATGTTGGGGGAGTATTGTAATTGAGTGGTGCTTTAGAAAGACCATCACAGTGGCAATGGCGAGGCTCCATTGTAGTGGGGCCAAAACTAGAAGATGGGAAACCAATTTTATCAGCTTTTGCTGAGAAAGGAACTACCCCCCAAAATTTAGTAGCTTACAAAACAGAAACACACACACATATTTATTTACCTCCCAATTTTGTGGTTTGGCAATTTGGACTGGGCTCAGCTGCGCAATTCTGCTGATCTGGGCCAAGCTTGGCTGAACTTGGCTGGGCTCGCTCACGTATTTGCTGTCTGTGGCCAGGTCAGCTGAGGGTGGGCTGGTCTAGGATGGCTCAGATGAGATGGAGCATCTCTGTTCCACATGGTCTCTCATCATCCAGCAGGCTGTTCTGGGTTTGCCCATGTGGCAGTGGTGGTAGGACTTCCTAGAACAAGGTAGAAAGAACACAAGGCCTCTTGAGCCTCATGCTTGGAACTCACACAATGTTGCTTCCACTGCAAAGCAAGTCTCAAAGCCAGCCCAGATTCAAGGACTGGAAACAGAGATTCCATTTCTTTTATTTTCCTTCCTTCCTTCCTTCATTCCTTCCTAACTTCCTCCCTCCCTCCCTCCCTCCTTTCTTCTCTTCCTTCCTTCCTTTCTTTCTTTCTTTCCTTCCTTCCTTCCTTCCTTCCTTCCTTCCTTCCTTCCTTCCTTCCTTCCTTCCTTCTTTCTTTCTTTCTTTCTTTCTTTCTTTCTTTCTTTCTTTCTTTCTTTCTTTCTTTCTTTCTTTCTTTCTTTCTTTCTTTCTGATGGAGTCTTGCTCTGTTGCCCAGGCTGGAGTGCAGCAGTGGTGCCATCTTGGCTCACTGCAACCTCCACGTCCCAGGTTCAAGTGATTCTCCTGCCTTAGCCTCCCTAGCAGCCGGGACTACAGGCACACCACCAACCTGGCTAATTTTTTTATTTTTAGTGGAGATGGGGTTTCACCATGTTGGTCAGGCTGGTCTCGACCTCCTGACCTCATTTGATCAGGATTGATCAGGATTGATTGTGATCCGCCTGCCTCGGCCTCCCAAAGTGCTGGGATTACAGGCATTAGCCACCGCGCCCAGCCGATTCCATTTCTTGATGGAAGGAGCTGCAATTATTTGTGGCCATCTCTACAGTCCACTACACCAGCTAGGAAGTAACATTTTATAATTCAGAAGGAAATAAGTAAGAGGAATAGAACTGAATTAATGACAATGGAGATGGATGAGAGACTGAGTTGGGAAAAGTCAGTGATCATTTGAGGATTGGCTGGGTCCTCTGGTTCTGACTCGGGCGATGAAGAGATTGATGGCATTGTCAGAGGTATTTGAACCAGAGCAACTCCATCTTGAATAGGGGCTGGGTAAAATAAGGCTGAGCCATACTGGGCTGCATTAAGGCATTCTTAATTAGGAATACCTTAACTAGGCCAGGCGCAGTGGCTCACGCCTGTAATCCTAGCCCTTTGGGAGGCTGAGGCAGGCAGATCACCTGAGGTCAGGAGTTCGAGACCATCCTGGCCAACATGGGAAACCACATCTCTACTAAAAATACAAAATTAGCCGGGCATGGTGGTGCATGCCTGTAGTCCCAGCTACTCAGGAGGCTGAGGCAGGAGAACTGCCTGAACCCAGGAGGTGGAGGTTGCAGTGAGCCAAGATCGTGCCATTGCATTCCAGCCTGGGCAACAAGAGCAAAACTCCATCTTAAAAAAAAAAAAAGAATGCCTTAACTAAAGCATTTTTGGGTTTGTTAAGGAGGTTAAGGCATTCTTAGTCACAGGATGACAGGAGGTTGGCACAAGATATGGGTCATAAAGACCTTGCTGATAAAACAGCATGAGGTAAAGAAGCTGGCAAAATCCCACCAAAACCAAGATGGCAACAAAAGTGACTTCTGGTTGTTCTCACTGCTCATTATATGCTAATTATAATACATTAGCATGCTAAAAGACACTCTCACCAACGCCATGACAGTTTACAGATGCCATGGCAACATCCAGAAGTTACCCTACATGGTCTAAAAAGGGGAATTGCCCTCAGCTCTGGGAATTGCCCACCCCTTTCTCATAAAACTCTGGAGTAATCTACCCCTTGTTTAGCATATAATCAAGAAGTAACAATAAGTATCCTTAGTCGAGTAGCTCAAGCCAGTCCTCTGCCAATGAAGTAGCCATTCTTTATTCCTTTTCTTTCTTTCTTTTTCTTTTCTTTTTTTTTTAGACAGTTTCACTCTTGTTGCCTAGGCTGGAGTGCAATGGCACCATCTCGGCTCACTGCAACCTCTGCCTCCTGGGTTCAAGTAATTCTCCTGCCTCAGCCTCTCTAGTAGCTGGGATTACAGGCACTCGCCACCGCACCCGGCTAATTTTTGTATTTTTATTGGAGACAGGGTTTCACCATGTTGGCCAGGCTGGTCTCGAACTCCTGACCTCAAGTGATCCATCTGCCTCAGCATCTTAATAGAGTTGGCTTCACTTTACTCTAGGGACTCACCCTGAATTCTTTCTTATGCAAGATCCAAGAACCCTCTCTTGGGGTCTGGATCAGGATCCCTTTCCAGTAACAGCATCGCTTAGAAGATGAGAGGCAGCGCTGATGGTCAATCTGACCAGATCATATCATTGTGTTGAGATTTACCTCTTCTACTTGCTTGCACAGCCTTTATAGTTATAAGTATAAAACATCATTATCTGCTAATGAATGAAATAAAACAACAGAAGTGGAAGGGATACCTGTGGGTAGCAGTTTACTGTTGCTCTAGGGAGTGAAAATTTGTACTGTTTTTAAGTGGCAGAGAAAAATAGTAGGGGCAATGTTTTTCTTGTGTGGGAACTCGTATCAGGGACTTTGCACGTGCTGTTCCCTTGGCTGAAAATATCTTACCACCCTATCTCTCTGCCTGCCTCTCTGCTGGCTCCTTCTTAGCCTCCAAGTTTCAGTTTACACATCAGTGTCACAGAGAGACCTTTCCGTCGACCCTATCTCAATGCGCCTCTTCCCCTGCCAGTTACTACTACAGCACTCTGTTTAATTCTTTCTCAGCAGTGTTCACAATCTGCTGCTATCTTGGTTTGGCTTATTTGTGTGTTTGTGTCTCTCCCATTACATTAACATTAAGCTTTGAGATCAGAAATATTATCTGTCTTGTTTACCCCACAAAGAGCTTGGCAGATTCTAGCGGCTTGTGAAAGGAAAATAAAAACTCAGGACACCAATTCACTGCCAAAAGGAAAAAATGAAGCTGAAAGCTGAGTCATGCCAGAAGCTGCCTTTCCCTTTGTTCCTAAGCTGATAGCTACAGATAAAAGGTTAAATATCTCTGCAGGTAGCTACTCTATGTTCACCTTATCTTATGTACAGTGATTTACTGAGTGAGAGACGAATACATACTTGACTCTTCCCCTACCTGCTCCTTTTCTCTTGCAACCTGTGAATATCATACCCTCCTCCCTCTTTCCCCTCCAGCCTGCTTTTCCCCTTTAAAAACTGAAGCCCTCAAAATCATCTTTGGAGAAAGGCACAGACCACAGACTGTTTCTGTGATTCTCTGTTTCCTCTCCTCCGGGCATGTCCTTAACCTTGGTAAAATAAACTTCTAAATGGATTGAGACCTGTCTCAGATACTATTTGGTTTACATGCTCAATATATATTTTTTAAATGAAAACATTGTTATCTCTACGCCTAGAGATTAAATATAGATGATGTTCTTCCTTAGGCACTCTTCTTTTTAATCTACTTTAATATGAATTTAGAAATGTGGCCAGGCATGGTGGCTCACACCTATAAGCCCAGTACTTTAGGAGGCCAAGACAGGAGGATCGCTTGAGCCCAAGAGTTCAAGACCAGCCTGGCCAATGTGGCAAAGCCACGTCTCTACAAAAAATACAAAAATTAGCTGGGCATGGTGGTGCGCGCCTGTAGTCCCAGCTTCTTGGTTGGCCAACACAGGAGGATAGCTTGAGCCCAGGAAGTCGAGGTGGCAGTGAGCTGAGATGGTGCCACTGCAATCCAGCCTGGAGATCGTGACAGTGAGACCAGGCGCGGGGGCTCATGCCTGTAATCTAGACGGCAGACCTTTTAAAGAAATTAGTAAAATTATTTTAAAGAAGCTGTGGCATAATGGTTAAGAGCACAAGCTTTAAAGCCAGACTGCTTGGGTTTAAGCCTGGGCTCTACCATGAACTGTCTGTATGACTCTAGATACATTATTTACTTTCTTTGTGCCTCACTGTCTTCATATGTAAAATGGGGATAATAGTACCTATCTCACTATCTAATGAAGGCTAAATGACTTAACATACATAAAGGACATAGTAGACATTCAGTACATATTTACTACATTAGTAAATCACTTCAGTGTTTAAACACATCTTCAATATCAAAATCTTCCCTATATGTTAAAGCAGTGTTCTTGAAATATACTACAGGCTATCAGCAGAATACCCTGCTTTGCTTTGCTTTCCTTCCTTCCTTCCTTCCTTCCTTCCTTCCTTCCTTTCTTCCTTCCTTTCCTTCCTTTCTTCCTTCCTTTCCTTCCTTCCTTCCTTTGAGACAGAGTCTCACTCTATCGCCCAGACTGGAGTACAGTGGCATGATCTCGGCTCAGTGTAGCCTCCGCCTCCCGGGTTTAAGTGATTCTCCTGCCTCAGCCTCCTGAGTAGCTGGGATTACAGGCATGCACCAACACAGCTGGCTAATTTTTGTATTTTTAGTAGAAACAGGTTTCACCATGTTGGTCATGCTGGTCCCGAACTCCTGACCTCAGGTGATTAACCCGCCTCAGCCTCGCAAAGTGCTGGGATTATGGGTGTGAGCCACCTTGCCCGGCCTACACTAATTTTCTTAATTCTCCTGTAGGTCCAGCGTTTTCAGTGGATAACTGCAAATGTCCATTTCTTTCGAGAAACAAACCTTCTTGGCAGTTCTGAGAGAACTTGATAGCTCAAGTCTCATTGTCAAATCACAGTGGGAATTTGGCTATGAAAACAATTACTGTATTAGTTTGAACTTTTGTGGCTTCAAGTGCCAGGAAACTCAGCTCAAACTTGTTTAGCATAATATAATAATAATGATAATAATCCTTCGTAACAGCACTAGACACAGAGATGCACTACCCGGATCCCCCTCAAAGGAAGGAGTTGCTGCACAGCTGCAGGGACTGCAGTCGCCAGATAGCTCCAGCTCCAGTTTGTCAGTTTCTTCTGGGGCTGCCTCTGGTGGGGAGAGCCATCTCCCTTGAAGTCATACCCTCTCTATACAACCCACATCCAATGACTGTGTGAGGCAGAGCTGTAAACACCCACCTTGAGACAACTCTGACTGAAAATACTTCCAGAGCTCCCTGCTGGACTGGCTAAGGCTTCATCAGACCTGCTTCAGCATCGTTCGGCATCACTCAGCATCGCTCGGCCCAATCCTGTGTCATCCTTCTTTCACAGGTATTGATCCCCTCCTTATAAACACTTTGCATCCCGAACGCCATCTCAGTGTCAGCCTCTGAGGGACCCAGCCTGCCACAGTAACTGTTTAGTCAGGGTTTTCCAGAGGGACAGAGCCAATAGGACATATGTATATATGAAAGGGACTTTACTAAGGAGAACTGGCTCACGCGATCACAAGGCAAAGTCCCATGACAGGCCGTCTGCAAGCTGAGGAAAGAGAGAAGCTGGTAGTGGCTCAGTCAGAGTCCAAAAACCTCAAAACCAGGGAAGCCAACAGTGCAGCCCCCAGTCGGAGGCTGAAGGGCCTGAGAGTCCCCGGTAAGCCACTGGTCCAAGTCCCAGAGTCTAAAGGCCAAAGAATCTGGAGTCTGATGTCCAAGGGCAGGAGGAGCAGAAGGAAGCATCCAGCACAGGAAAAAGAAGGAAGCCGGAAGACTCAGCAAGCCAGCTTATCCCACCTTCTTCCACCTGCTTCGTTCTAGCTGTGCTAGCAGCCAATGGAATGGTGTCCGCCCACATTGAGGATAGGTCTTCCTTTCCCAGCCCACTGACTCAAATGTCAATTTCCTCTGGCAACAGCCTCACAGACACACCCAGAAACAATACCAGCTATCTAGCTACCCTTCTATCCAATCAAGTTGACACCTAATATTAACCATCACAGTAACTTAGCTGGCCATTGGTAAATTTGGCTTTGGCCATGGTTGCACATGGGAATACAGAGCTCAAAAATATACAATCAAGCCCTGTCTTCCGCCTCTCAGTACAACTCTGCTCTCATCTGTCTGTTGACCCATTCATAAGAGGCCACCTCATGGCTGGAAGGTGGCTGCCAGGAACTCCTGGGATGATATCCTTCCATTTCACACCCAGCAAAAAGGAGCAAGCATCTTTATCCCAGCATCCCCAGAATTCTTGAAGTTCACAGTAACAGGGCTAGCGTGGGTCAAGTGCCCAACTCTGAACCAATCACTGTGGCTGGGAGAAGGTGATGCTGATTTTCTTCAGGTGTAGGTCATATGCTTCACACTGAGAGTGTGAGGGTGGGAGAGGAATAATTTGCCACATGAAAGCTAGGAGGTGTGGTCAGCAGTGGGTGAAAATCTTTTTGCTCAGAAATGTCCCCCACAATCACTCCTTGAGTCGGTTTTAACCTTATTCAGATTAGAAGTCTAAACTTCGGTAAAGGTAAAGGATATAGGTAAAATGGATTCTGGAATGAGACTGGGAATATCTCATTGAATGCTATTCAAAAATCATTTCTGGAATACCTGCTGTGTGTAGAGCATAATACAAGGTATTGTTAGAAGATAGAGAGTCTCTACCCTCAAGATATTTAAAGCCTGATTGAATATATACTCATTCTGCACTTGCAGAATAACATCAACACGTTTAAAGTGAGAGTAGGCCAGGCGTGGTGTCACGTGCCTGCAGTCCCAGCACTGAGCCAGGAGTTCAAGACCAGACTGCAACACAGTGAGCTCCTATCTTTATAAAAGACAAAAAATTAGCTGAGTATGGTGGCTCGTACCTGTGGTCCCAGCTACTTGAAAGACTGATGTGGGAGGATCACTTGAGCTTGGGAGGTCAAGGCTCCCAGCGAGTCATGATCATGCCACTGCTCTCCAGCCTGGGTGACAGAGTGAGACCCTGTCTCAAAAGAAAAGTGAGAGTAGACGTTCTGAGAATCTCACACATGTGGGATGGGGCAGGAAAACAAAAATGTCTGCTGATTGGCTAGAGCAGCCATCTCGAAGCCCACAAATCTGACTCTGGTCATGTGAGCTTCAGGCTTTCCTGCAGAGCCTGTCCATTGTTACCTTTACTTACAGTTGAATGATCATGGTAAACTTGTTCCCTCAGCTCACAATTTAGAAGTCACAGATTATAGAAGGGAGGAGGTAGCAGGCCAAGTGACCCTAGAGGCAGTGAGAAGGGATGACTAACTGGTTAAAAGAGAGAGAGGAGACAGAACCATTTAGGTAAGATGTAAGAGATTGCAACTAAATTGAATAAATAAGCTATAGAGAAAAAACAGGCTCACATAAGTCTTTTAAAAGAGTGAAAGAAAATGCACCAAAATGTTTCTAGGTCTAAAAGAGCAATTTTCCTTCACCCTTTTTATGACTTTCCAAATTTCCTATAATAAGGACATAATACTTTTTTTTTTTTTTTTTGAGACAGAGTCTTACTTTGTCACCCAGGCTGGAGTGCACAAATGTGGCTCATTGCAGTCTTGGCCTCCTGAGCTCAAGCGGTCTTCTCGCCTCAGCCCCCCAAGTAGCTGGAACTACAGGCGCATGCCACCATGCCTGGCTAAATTTTTGGATTTGTTTTTGTGTTTTTGTTTTTGTTGTTGTTGTTGTTTGTAGGGACGGGGGTTTCCTCATGTTGCCCAGGCTGGTCTCAAACTCCTGACCTCAAGCCATCTGCCCGCCTCAGCCTCCAAAAGTGCTGGGATTACAAGCATGAGTCACCACACCTAACCCATAATACTTTTATATAAGGGGGAAAACAAGTGTTGTGTTAAAACCATAGCTGTTAGAACTAGTATAAAGCACTCCAGGGTGGGCCATAGGGCAAATTGTCCCACATATCTTGGTACCCATGGAACTATGGCATACCAAAGAAAGGCTAAATTATATTTATTATCCATCTTAAAAGAAGGCAATAATTTTACAATCTATTTCAAGATTTTTTTCTATTAAAAGGGTTAAATTTTAAAGAAAAAAATGGCATTAAAAGGAGTAACTTGAGTTCCACGGACAATTCCCTTATGTACAGCAATTCCTACCCCAGAAAGCTCATTTACTTGGGTAAATAAGACATTACTAAGTCCAGGCGCAGTGGTTCATGCCTGTAATCCCAGCACTTTGGGAGGCCGAGGTGGGTGGATCACCTGAGGTTGGGAGTTCGAGACCAGCCTGACCAACATGGAGAAATCTCATCTCTACTAAAAATACACACTTAGCCAGGTGTGATGGTGAATGCCTGTAATCCCAGCTACTCGGGAGGCTGAAGCAGGAGAATCGCTTGAATCCGGGAGGCAGAGGTTGCAGTGAGGCAAGATTGCACCATTGCACTCTAGCCTGGGCAACAAGAGCGAAACTCCATCTCAAAAAAAAAAAAAGACATTGCTGGAACACATAGGAGGAACATAGTGAAGGAACAACCCTCACAAGATGTCATTCATCCTTGGCCTTGAGAGTGGGCATCAGCATGGGGGTGGGGCTGATGGGGACTGCAGCATACAGGGGACTCGAGGAAAGGCTAGAGCACCGTGGAGTAGTGCTGGGCAGGATTGGAGATGTCTGCATGCAACAGCTGCAGCCAAACCCAAGACAAGTAGATCTTCATTTCTTTTTTATTATTTAAAAAAATTTAAAAAATATGTATAGATTTAGGGGGCATAAGTGCAGTTTCATTACATGAATATGTTGCGTAGTGGTGAAGTCTGGGCATCTAGTGTAGCTATCACCCGAATAGTGCACATGCATCCATTAATTTCTCATCCCTCACCCGCCTCTCACATCCCACCCCTCCGAGTCTCCAGTGTCTGGTACACCTCTGAGCTGTCTCCCCACAGCCCCAATACACGTACACTCTCACATTCTCAAACACATGAAGGGCACAGGCCTGGAGAAGAAAGGTAAGTCCAAGCCTGGCCCACAAGAGTCAAGTAAGTGTCTGAATAGTCTTACTGGTGATGTAAAAATAGTGATTGAGATAATGCTTATAAAGCTTGCTGGTTACTTTAAAATGTTAGCACCTTTAACACCTTAAGCAAAGCCTGGAAGCACATATAAAGGAAAGTATATTTATGGAAATACCTGATAAGGCAGAATAAGGCCTTTGTGCCATAATCTATCTTTATAAAAAGTAGAACTATCTTGTTAACAGAAATGTATTGTAAAAAAATTCTATATTTGCCATGTTTGGCCTTGGTCAGGCCCCTTGATTTAAATGGTATCCTTCCCTTAAGGCTGGGCATGGTGGCACATGCCTGTAATCCCAGCTCTTTGGGAGGCTGAGGTGGGAGAATCACTTCTGCAATCACCAACCACAGGCCAGAATTTCAAGGCTGCAGTGAGCTATGATTGCATCACTGCACTCCAGCCTGGGCAACAGAGTGAGACCTCATCTCTAAAAAAAAAAATTAATTAATTAATTAGAAATAGATGGCCAGGCATGGTGGCTCACCCCTGTAATCCCAGCACTTTGGGAGGCCAAGGCAAGTGAATCATTTGAGCCCAGGAGTTTGAGACCAGCCTGGGCAACATGGCAAAATCTCTTCTATACAAAAAAATTAGCTGGGCTTGGTCCCAGCTACTCAGGAGGCTTTGAGCCCAGGAGGTCCAGGCTGCAGTGATCTGTGATCATGCCACTGCACTCTAGGCTGGGCAACAAAGTGAGACCCTGTCTCAAAAAAGAAAAAAATAGATGGTACACAATTTTTTTTGATGGAGATGAATATATATCAATCATAACAGGTAGCATTATTAAGCTTCAATATGTGCTTTTCATGTATTTGCTCATTTTAAAACGTTTCAATTCAGTTACATGGGAGAAATAAGTTCAAGAGATCTACTGTGCAGCATGGTGACTATAGTTAATAAGAAGATATTGTATTCTTGAAAATTGCTAAGAGAGTGGATGTTAAGTGTTCTCACCATAAAAATGATAACTATGTGAGGTAATACATGTTTTAATTAGCTAGATTTGGTCATTCCACAATGTGTATATACTTTGAAACATCATGGCGTACATGACAAACACATATCATTTTATCTATCAATTTAAAAAGTTGTTTAAATGTTTTAATAAAACAACAAAAATATGATACAAAGACATTTCCTTGTGAAGTACACACAAATACAAATTATAGGCACATTTTGCCAAATGGTTAGAAAGTAAACATCTGTAGCCACACAAAAACCTGCTCATAGATGTTTATAGCAACTTTATTCATAATTGCCAAAACTTGGAAACAACCAAGATGTCCTTCAGTAGGTAAATGGATAAATAAACTATGGTATATCCAGGGAACAGAATATTATTCAGCAATAAAGAGAAAGGAACTATCAAGCCACCAAAAAACAAGAAATCTTAAATGTATATTACTAAGTGAAAGAAGCCAATCTGAAAAGGCTACATATGGCTGGGGGCGGTGGCTCACACCTGTAATCCCAGCACTTTGGGAGGCCGAGGCGGGTGAATCACCTGAGGCCGGGAGCTCGAGACCAGCCTGACCAACATGGAGAAACCCTGTCTCTACTAAAAATACAAAATTAGCTGGGCATGGTGGCGCATGCCTGTAATCTCAACTACTCGGGAGGCTGAGGCAGGAGAATCCCTTGCACAGGGCAGGTGGAGGTTGCGGTGAGCCGAGATCACACCATTGCACTCTAGCCTGGGCAACAAGAGCGAAACTTCATCTTAAAAAATAAAAAGGAAAAGGCTACATACTATATGATTCCAACTATATGACATTCTGGAAAACTATGGGTTAGGAGAGAGGGAGGGATGAATAGATGGAGCACAGAGGATTTTTAGGGCAGTGAAGCTATGCTGTAAGATACTACAATGGTGGATACATGTTGTTATACATTTTTCCAAACCCATTCAATGTACACCAAGGGTGAACTCTAACGTACACTGTGGACTTTGGGTGATAATGATGTGTCAATGGAGGTTCATCAATTGGAACAAATGTACCACTCTGGTGGGGGAGGCTGATAGTGGGAGCTGTTAGAGTGGGGTGGGAGCTGTTAGAGTTGGGGGGGAGCAGGGAGCATCTGGGAACTCTGTATTTCCACTTAATTTTGCTGTGAGGCCAGGCTTGGTGGCTCACGCCTGTGATCCCAGCACTTTGGGAGGCCGAGGTGGGAGGATCGCTTGACCTCAAGAGTTTGAGACCAGCCTGGGCTACGTGGTGAGACCTCATCTCTATCATATATATATATATTTAAAATTTTTGCTGTGAACCTAAGCATTCAGACTTTCACCATTAAGTATGATGTTATCTATAGGGTTTTTGCTTGTTTGTTTGTGCATGCCTTTTTCAGATTGTGCAAATTCCCTTATCTTCCTAGTTTGCTGAGAGTTTGTTTGTTTGTTTCCCCTTGCCCCACCCCCCTCTGCCCTGCGAGATGGACTTTCACTCTGTCACCCAGGTTGGAGTGCAGTGGCATGATCACAGTTCACTGCAACCTCTGCCTCCCAGGTTCAAGCGATTCTCCTGCCTCAGCCTCCCGAGTAGCTGGGATTACAGGTGCATGCCACCATGCCTGGCTAAATTTTTGTATTTTTAGTAGAGACGGGGTTTCACCATGTTGGCCAAGCTGGTCTCGAATTCCTGACCTCATGATTCGCCCTCCTCGGCCTCCCAAATTGCTGGGATTACAGGCGTGAGCCACTGTGCCTGGCCTACTGAGAGTTTTTTTTTTTTTAATAAATTGATGTTGAATTTGTCAAATGCTTTTTCTCCATCAATTGATGTGGTCATGTGGTTTTTATTCTTTTTTTAATATAGTGGAATTCGTTGATTGAATTTTTTGTTTGTTTTGTTTTGTTTTTGAGACAGAGTCTCACTCTGTCACCCAGGCTGGAGTGCAATGGTGCGATCTTGGCTCACTGCAACCTCCGCCCCCCGGGTTCAAGCGATTCTCCAGCCTCTGCCTCCTGAGTAGCTGAGATTACAGGCACCCGCCATCATACCTGGCTAATTTTTGTATTTTTGTAGATGGGGTTTCATCATATTTGCCAAGCTGGTCTTGAACTCCTGACCTCAGGTGATCCACCTGCCTCGGCCTCCCAAAGCGCTGGGATTACATGCATCAGCCACCACACCCGGCCTTGTTGATTGATTTTGAGTATTGAACCAGTCTTGCATTCCAAGAATAAATGCCATGTGATCATTATATACTATTCGGCATGTTGTCTACAAAGAGGGACAGTACTGGAAGTCCTAGCCACTATAATAGGCACAAAAAAAGGACACAGATTAGAAAGAAAAGAAGAGACTTTTCCCTGTATGAAGACAACATGATGTTTATCTACATAGAAAATCCCAAAGAATCCACAAAATGACATGAAACTAATAAGTGAGTTTAACAAGGTCACTGAATACAAGGCCAACATACAGAGATCAATTCTATTTTTTATATATTAGTAACAAATAATTACAAATAGAAGTTAAAACGATATCATTTATGTTATCTCCAAAAATGAAATACTTAGGTATAAATTTAAGAAAACACATATAGAATATATATGCTGGATAACTATTGAAAAACAGGGGTGGAAAGGATAGCAATGGAGATGGAGTGTGGGCAGAGGGCAGAACCATTTGCTTCACTCTAGGGAAGCACGCTTTACCCTGCATACCCCATGAATACTACTCTGACACTCTGACACTGCTTTTGCTTACCTATTCTTCATCTCTGTGCACATCCTCAGAATGTACACAGTCTTGACTGTTATCTATTTCTGCAATATTGCTGCATATCAAATTACACCAAAATTCAGTGGCTTATAACCATAAGCATGTATTTAGCTCACAAATATGTGGCTCAACAATTTAGACTGAACTCAAATCGGGGAATATCTCAGGTCTTCACTAGGATCACTCTATTGTCTCGGGGTTGGCTAGCTGTCAACTTATCTCAGATGGCACTGGCTGCTACTGGGGTCACTTGACTGTTCCACATATTTTTCATATATTCACCACATATATTTCATCCTCTGGCAGGCTAGCCTGAGCATGTTCTCATGGTGAGGGCGGAAGAGGAAGAGCAGAAGTGTATACCTGTAAGTGCTTTTTAAAACCTCTGCATGGCGGGGCATGGTGGCTCACGCCTGTAATCCCTGCACTTTGGGAGGCTGAGGCGGGCTGATCACCTGAGGTCAGAAGTTCGAGACCAGCCTGGCCAACATGGCAAAACCCTACTAAAAATACAAAAATTAGCTGGGCATGGTGGCACGCACCTGTAATCCCAGCTACTGGGGAGGCTGAGGCAGGAGAACCGCTTGAACCCAGGAGGCGAAGGTTGTAGTGAGCCGAGATCGCACCACAGCACTCCAGCCTGAGTGACAGAGCAAGTCTCTGACTCAAAAAAAAAAACAAAAAACAAACAAACAAAAAACACCTCTGCATGCATCACATCTGCTAACATCCCATTGTCCAAAGAAAGTTACATGGCTAGCCTCAGAATCAAGGGGCACAGAAATATACTCTGTCTCTTCGATCAAAGGAGTTTCAAAGTTACGTGTCAAAGGTACAGATACAGGAGGAGGAGTGAATAATTGGGAACATTAATGCAACCAGTCTACTAAAATCATGGTGCGAGGCTCTAATCTTTGGCACCCTCCCTGGCCGCAATGCATTTTGTGACCTCAGTCTTCATTCTTGCACATCACTTTGATATCATCATTACTCTCCCAGCACATCCTTTCAGGATTAGCTCTAGGGCTGGTCTAAGACACAGATAGATGAATGGGCCACTGATTTGCATTCCAATCTCACAGCTCTAAGCTCTGAAAAGCATCTAGCCCAGGCTAGGCTGCTTTAGTTGAGCTGTGGGTGGGAAATAAGGGCTGTGCTCGTGCCTAAGGGTCTGAACTGTTCTCTGTCGCCAAATTGCTGAGCTTTCAAAAGCTGGATGTGACCTTACCTCACTCAGACTTGTTATTTATAGCTGTGTTTCCACTAGTGAGGTCGTTTTGGGGATCTGGAGTCAAAAACCTTCCTCTGTCACTGGAAAATATTTACTGATTTCTAGCTGTGTATCTGACCGTGCTAACTTCTTCTTTTTTTCTTTTTTCTTTTTCTTTTCTTTTTTCTTTTTGATGGAGTTTTGCTCTTGTCACCCAGGCTGGAGTACAGTGGTGTGATCTCAACTCACTTCAACCTCCACCTCCAGGGTTCAAGCAATTCTCCTGCCTCAGTCTCCCGAGTAGCTGGGATTACAGGTGCCCACCACCATGCCCAGCTAATTTTTTGTATTTTTAGTAGAGAGAGGGTTTCGCCATGTTGGGCAGGCTGGTCTTGAACTCCTGACCTCAGGTGATCTGCCCACCTCGGCCTCCCAAAGTGCTGGAATTACAGGCGTGAGCCACCGTGCCCAGCCTGCTAACTTCTTTTTATATGCTTTAGATCAGTCATCATCTGTATGTTCTCTCTTTCCATCTGAACCAAATTCTTGACTTTCCTCAATCCTATGGCTATGTGATTCCTAAAGTGTCTAAAACAGGCTGGGCACAGTGGTTCACGCCTATAATCTCAACACTTTGGGAGGCCGAGGCAGGTGGATCACTTGAGGTCAGGAGTTTGAGACCAGCCTGGGCAACATTGTGAAACCCCATCTCTACTAAAAATACAAAAAATTAACCGGGTATGGTGGTGGGCGCCTATACTCCCAGACACTCGAGATGCTGAGGGTAGAAGGATCACCTCAGCCAGGGAGGTCAAGGCTGCAGTGAGCCATGATCATGCCACTGCACTCCAGCCTGGGCGATAGGAGTAAGACCATGTCTCAAAAAAATAAAGTAAAATAAGTAAAGTGTCTAAAACACTATGATCATTTTTCTTCCATGTCAAATTATCCTAAATTACTGACCTGGTCTTCTATAAGTACTTAATGTTGGTGAGCATTGTGCTCCAAACTGAGCACCCAAAGTGTATACCAAAGCATATTATGGGTTGGATGATCAGACTGGACTCTAAGCTCAATCTATGCAATAAAAGCTGAATGGAGAGTAAAGCCATATCAAACCTTAAGCTAGCACAGAAAGACAACCTGACTAGGCAGAAAATGTATGAGCATTCAAGACACTGGGCCCAGTCAAGGGCAAAGTTAGTAGGAGATAACATGGAGGTAAAATTCAGGAGTCCAGATAATGTCACACATTTGGGTCCCTAAGAAGCAGACACTGAGACAAAGCTTAGTTCGCAAGATATTTATTAAAGAGTGTCCTTACAGACAACACCTGCAATGGAAAGGGAAGGATGGAGAACAGGTCAGACAGAAAAGTCAAGCTGCAAAATAGGCCCAACAGTCTCAACCAGCCTTATGAGAAACGATGGAAATAAAATGACCCTTCAGAGTTGTCTAAGGCTGGGCCAAAAAGACCAGGCCTTATATTCCCGCATCCATCAGTCACTGGATATGAACCACCAGGAGGCGCGTCATCACCTTGGACGGGGCAACTCTGCAACTGAGGCAATCTCTGAAAGGGCCAAGAGCTGAAGGCTGCCTACCTATAGCTGTCCTAGCAACTGGGACAACGAGTTTCTCCTTGGTGGGAGACCTGAGAGGTGGATGACAGTGTTAACCACAGACAGCGATTTGGAGACCTTATGTTCCTTTAAAACGCTTAAGTTCCTGCTCCTATAGGTTTGCCTGAATCAATTTTTTTTTTTTTTGAGCCAGAGTCTCACTCTGTCGCCCAGGCTGGAGTGCAGTGGCGCAATCTCAGCTCACTGCAGCCTCCGCATCCTGGGTTCAAGTGATTCTCCTGCCTCAGCCTCCTGAGTAGCTGGGACTACAACTGCACACCGCCACATCCAGCTAATTTTTTGTATTTTTAGTAGAGATGGGGTTTCACCGTGTTGCCCAGGCTGGTGTCAAACTCCTGAGCTCAGATGATCCACCCACCTCAGCCTCCCAAAGTACTGGGATTACAGGCATGGGCCACTGCACCTGGCCCTCCTGAATCAATCTTAAATGCAGGGCTCCAAGCTCAGTCTCTGACAGCAATTCTACAGTGTTTCTTTCAGTCACCTCTGAGATTGGAGTTCTTTTTTTTTCCGTCATTTTTGTCCAGTCTGTTTATTATTTGGGAATCATGACATAACTTTGCAGCTATAAACACATAGAGCTTAACATGTTGTGGCAATTTAAAAACATGTCCACAGGCCGGGTGCGGTGGCTCACGCCTGTAATCCCAGCACTTTGGGAGGCCCAGGCAGGCGGATCACTTGAGGCCAGGAGTCTGAGATCAGCCTGGCCAACATGGTGAAACCCCGTCTCTACTAAAAATACAAAAATTAGCTGGGTGTGGTGGTGGGCACCTGTAATCCCAGCTACTGGGGGGGCTGAGGCAGGAGAATCACTTGAAGCTAGGAGGCGGAGGTTGCAGTGAGCCAAGATCATGCCCTTGCACTCCAGCCTGGGCGACAGAGCAAGACTGTCTCAAATAAATAAATAAATATATGTCCACAAATTCTTTGATTCTTCTTCCATTGAGAAGTGTGGCTTATGCACCTTTTCTTTGAACTGGGACAAGATTGTGACTGGTTTGTAGCCGCTAGAAAGAGGAAGAAATGATGCCGCATGACTTCCAAAGCTAGGCCAGAAAAGGCGAGGCAGCTCCTGACTTCTTCCCTGGGACTTTGACTTTTGAGTCCCTAATTCACCATGTAAAAAGTTGGATTATCCTGAGGCCACCATGCTGTGGGACAGTCCAGGCCATATGGAAAGGTCACATAGAGGTGTTCTAGTCAACACTCTCAGCTGAGGTCCCAGCCAACATTCAGACACGTAAATGGAGATACTTCCTTGTGGTTCCAGCCCCCAGCTGCTGAGTCACCCCAGTCATCAAGTCTTCCCAGCTGAGGCCCTAAACATCGTGGAGCAGAGACAATGGAATCCCACTGTGTGCTTTGTCTGAATTCCTGACCCACAAAATTAGTGGGCATAATAAGATGGTTATTGTAAGCCTCGAAGTTTTGGGGTAATTTATTACCAAGCAATTAGGTAGCCAGAATACGCAGGATACAAAGCTTACTATGAGCAATGATAAATGCTCTGGACAGCCTGTGCACGCTTACAGAATATGTTCTGTGTGTCTTTTGGCTCTGCAGGGACCTGGAAATGACTCAAAGAAATTCTTCCTTTGGAAGAATTAAAAAGTAGAATTTCTAGATTTAAAGCCTAGTTTTTGGAGGTCTACTGTGTGCTTTGCTTCAAGAGGCAAGTTTGTGACAAATGAAGCCCAGCCATTCTAAAAAAATCCAAGCATGTAGATGCCTCAGAGGATGTAGGAAATTAGTCATTAACCACACAAGTTTAGTTCCTGATCCAAAATACTGTGTGCATGTTTTGCAATTTAATCTGGTTGGCACTAGATTTTTGTTTCATTTTGCATTGACTAAACATAAGATACAGGTTGGCCCAGTTGCGTTAGTCATAAAATATATCAAGCCATCTTAGTTAAATAGCTTTTAAAGCTAAGAATTTTCTCTCTGGATAAAATAATCTCATTTAGATAATGTTTCCAGATACCTCCAAGTGAGCGTGAATATCAGTGTTTGAGCAATCCAAATGAAGGAAGTCCTTTTATTTTCATAGCAGCTAAGATAATTTATATCATTAACAAACAGAAGAAGTGAGGAATTCCACTTTCGGTTTTAATTAGAATGTAAAGACTCATTAAATGGAAGGAACTGAAAACCACCATCTTCAACAGGTCATAATGTACCCAATGTAACAAGTAAAATGCCTCGGGAAATTGCAGAGCGAAATTTTCCTGGTGCTCAATATGGTTTAAATTCTAGGGGTTGGATTAAGGAAAATATCTACCTTATTACCTATAATGTCTCCCTACTTATTCTAATCAGATACTTTAGAGAAATTGTTGGAGATCACTTGCCAGAAACACACCTCAAGGTTTCCATCTCACCTCTGAAAAGTGACTTAGAAGAAAAGTGACTTTTGACTCCAGTCAAACTGTTTTCTTCTAAACCCTTGACGTCAACAAGTTTTACTTAACATGAAACCTATATATTGAAAACAATTTCTCTTCCTACTTAGTGATATTGGGGGATGATATTGGGGGATCTTCCCGATAATACTATGGTAGGACAAGTTGAAAGAAGAAAAACCTCAAAAAGGTATTCTTTGTCACTTCAGTCAGTAGGCAGCATTTGATCCTGAGGTTACAGGGCTGAGAAAATGAAATGGAGAAAATACGTATTGAAGGCTTAGAGGTGGCAGGAACTATTATTATCACATAGAGAACTAAAGCCGAGAGATAGTAACCTGCCCAAGATCATGTAATCAGGAAGGGGTAGGGCCAAACTTTGAACACTGGGGCACCTTTGACTAGGAAGCAGTACTGCTTCTTGGAACAGAGCTTATGAAAAACGGGGCCTAGAAACAGTAGGAAACATTTGAATACACAAGAGTATGGTTACCCCCTATCACATCCAAGGAAAAACAGAGGAATCAGGTAGATCATGAGCTGCTTGTTTTGCATCTTTCTATTCCATTTCTTCTGTATTCACTCATCAATTCTAGCATTTGTCTCTCTATGCCTTGTTAGCCCACTCATCCTCCACTTTCCTAATCACCCTTCCTATAGCCTATGCACTTACTTTGAACACAGAGACCCACCCCACTCCATCCTAGTTGCTAGGAGAACTTAACAAGGTAAGGTATTTCACAATAGAACTGTGTAAATTGTAAAGTGCCATTTAAATGTGAGGTATTATTATTATTTATACTAATTTGATGTTGCGTCCTGTTCTACCACATTGCCTGGAATGAAATCTAATTCTTCTTTTTTTTTTTTGAGACAGAGTCTCGATCTGTCACCCAGGCTGGAGTGCAGTGGTGCAATCTCGGCTCACTGCAGCCTCCGCCTCCCTGGTTCAAGTGATTCTCCTGCCTCAGCCTCCTGAGTAGCTGGGATTACAAGCGCCACCACGCCTGGCTAATTTTTGTACTTTTAGTAGAGACGGGGTTTCACCATGTTGGTCAGGCTGGGCTAGAGAGGTTTTTGTTTTTTTTTTTTTGTGGTAAAACACACTTAACATAAAATGTACTTTTTTTATTTTTTGAGACAAGGTCTCACCCTGTCACCCAGGTGCAGCAGTGTAGTGACATGATCATGACTCACAGTAGTCTTGATCTCCTGGGCTCAAGGTATCCTCCTGCCTCAGCCTCCTGAGTAGCTGGGACCACAGGCACGCACTACCATGCCTGGCTAATTAAAAAAAATTATGATTATTATCTCTATTTGAGACTGAGTCTTGCTCTGTCACCCAGGCTGGAGTGCAGTGGTGCAATCTCGGCTCACTGCAACCCTCTGCTTCCCGGATTCAAGCGATTCTCCTGCCTCAGCCTCCCGAGTAGCTGGGACTACAGGTGCCCGCCACCACGCCCGGCTAATTTTTGTATTTTTAGTAGAAACAGGGTTTCACTATATTGGCCTGTCTGGTCTCGAACTCCTGACCTTGTGATCCACCTACCTCGGCCTCCCAAAGTGCTGCAATTACAGGTGTGAGACACCTCGCCTCACTATGTTGTCCAGGGTGGTCTTGACTTCCTGGGTTCAAGTGACCCTTCTGCCTCAGCCTTCCAAAGTGTTGTGATTACAGGCCTGAGCCACCACACCTACCAACATGTACTATCCTAATCATTTCTTTATAAGGATATAGTTCAGTAGCAATAAATATATTCACATTGTTTTGCATCCAATCTCCAGAACATTTTCATCCTGCAAAACGAAAATTGTAGGGCCAGGTGCGGTGGCTCATGCCTGTAATTCCAGCACTTTGGGAGGCTGAGGCAGGTGGATCACTTGAGGTCAGGAGTTCAAGACCAGCCTGGCCAATGTGGCAGAACCCTGTCTCTACTAAAAATACAAAAATTACCCGGGTGTGGTGGCGGGCGCCTGCAATCCCAGCTACTTGGGAGGCTGAGATAGGAGAATCACTTGAACCCAGGAGGTGGAGGTTGCAGTGAGCCAAGATCACGCCACTGTACTCCAGCCTGGGCAACAAGAGCAAGACTCCATCTCAAAAAAAAAAAGAAAACAAAAAACAACTAAAACTGTATATCCATTATCCATTAAACACCAACTCTCCATTTTCCGTTCCCCTCAGCTCTTGGTAACCACCTTCTACTTTCTGTCTCTATGAATTTGACTACTCTAGGTACATCATATAAGTGGGATCATACACTATTTATCTTTTTTGTGACTGGCTTATTTCACTTGTCACAATGTCCTGAAGGTTCATCCATGTTGCAACATGTGTCGAAATTGCCTTCCTTTTTCTTTCTCTTTCTTTCTTTCTTTTCTTTTCTTTTCTTTTTTTTTTTTTTTTTTTTTTTTTTTTGAGACAGAGTTTTGTTCTTGTCGCCCAGGCCGGAGTGCAATGGCGCAATCTCGGGTCACTGTAACCTCTACCTCCTGGGTTCAAGTGATTCTCCCACCTCAGTCTCCCTAGTAGTTGGGATTACAGGCACCCGGCACCATGCTCGGCTAATTTTTGTATTTTTAGTAGAGACGGGATTTTGCCATGTTGGCCAAGCTGGTCTTGAACTCCTGACCTCAGGTGATCCACCGGCCTTGGCCTCCCAAAGTGCTGGGATTACAGGCATGAGCTACTGCGCCCGGCCCCTTCCTTTATAAGGCTGAATAGTATTTCATTCTATGTATATACCACATTTTGCTTATCCATTTACTCATCCATGGACATTTCAGTTGCTTCCACTTATCCTCAGAGCTTTTTAAAATTAGTGCCACTCCCAGTTCACACAAAAATAAATGATCCCCACCCTTTCTACCCTGTTTCCTACTCTGCACTGCCATTTGTTTTTCAGAGGCTGACCCTCCTCCCTTCTCTTTCTCCTATGCCTTCCTCCTTGCCTTGAGGATGGTTTCACTCCTATGCCACCCCTCCTTTCTTTTGCATCCATCCCTGTTCCCTGCCAACCAACCCCAACTCTGGGTCTTTTTTTTATTTTATTTTATTTTAAAGACAGAGTCTCGCTCTGTCACCCAGGCTGGAGTGCAGTGGTGCGATCTCAGCTCACTGCAACCTCTGCCTCCCGGGTTCAAGTGATCCTCCTGCCTCAGCCTCCCGAGTAGCTGGGATTACAGGCTCCCGTCACCACGCCTGGCTAATTTTTGTGTTTTTAGTAGAGACGAGGTTTCACCAGTTTGCTCAGGCTGGTCTCGAACTCCTGGGCTCAAGCTATCCACCTTCCTCGGCTTCCCAAAGTGCAGGGATACAGGCGTGAGCCGCCGCGCCCGGCCTGGGTCCTTCATTTTAGACACCAGATGCTAATCCTGGGCTTCTGGAAGACCCTTTCACGTTTCTTTTTCTGCTGGGAAACACATCATACCCTCTTCCAACCACTCACAGATGCTGTCTCCTAAGCCCAAAGGCCCATGTTGCAGTTTAGCTAGGGCCTTTCCAAGCTAGTAAATTCCTCTGGCACGGCCCCCTGCTGCCACCTGCTGGCTGTATCCATCGATGCCGCTATGGGTATTGTTTCCTATTCATGAGACCTGTATAAAGGGAGTTAGTCTTTCCCATCCCATCATCCATCATGGGATAAGAATTTCATCTACCTAAATTTTTTTTCTTTACAGTATTTTCACCTTGTTCTATTTTTTAAAGAAAAGTCCTTTAGCAAATCTGTGTGCAGGTCACAGATGGTCTCACCAGACTTGCCCAAACCTAAAGAAACATCTCTGTATTTGGGCACTGCAATTTGCAAAAGGACAAAAGAGTCAAATGTATATCAGTTCTCATTAGCTCCCTGACAGCAATTATATTACATTCAAATAAGTTGAATTGTGGATAATACATAAAATGCTAAATAACAAGTTTTCTTTGAAACTGGTAAAATATTTCGAAAATCTTTTGAAAACACTTCAAAACCAGACAAGATTTGTATGTGTGTGTGTGAGACAGGGTCTCACTCTGTCACCCAGGCTGGAGTGCACTGGTGCAATCTCAGTTCACTGCAACCTCCACCTCCCGGGCTCAAGCGATTCTCCCACCTCAGCCTCCTGAGTAGCTGGGACTACAGGCGCGCGCCACCATGCTCGCCTAAGTTTTTGTATTTTTTGGTAGAGAGGGGGTTTCACCATGTTGGCTAGGCTGGTCTTGAACTCCTGACCTCAAGTGATCCACCTGCCTTGGCCTCCCAAAGTGTTGGGATTACAGGCGTGAGCCACTGTGCCCGGCCCCAGACAAGATTGTTTATTGTTGTTATTTTAAACTTTAATACAGACATAAAAACAAAATCTGTGGAAACACAACAAGAATTACTTTACAGATTCTTTGGCCCTTTTGAAATAAGGAGAGCTAAGAATGAAGAGTCAATTTTGTGTTTATAGATGAAACTAATTTGTGAATGGGCAAAACTGAAAACGCATAAGAGTCCAAGCCTGGGCATTGGAGGGTAAGACATTAAAATTAAGAATTTCTGACTACATCTTTATTTATTATTGTTTCTTTCACCTTCGCCCCACGCCAGGTTCCTGCTTTGTCTTCTCACTTCACATTGAACTTGTTTCCAGCACATGTACATAAGAGACATCCATCCTGTCATGACCTCTTGTTATAACAGGGGAGGTCAGTGGCACTGGAAATACATATTTTTTAATTTATTTTATTTTTTAAAAAAAATTTTGGCCAAGCTCGGTGGCTCACGCCTGTAATCCCGGCACTTTGGGTGGCCAAGGTGGGCGGATCACCTGAAGTAAGGAGTTCAAGACCAGCCTGGCCAACATGGCAAAACCCTGTCTCTACTAAAAATACAAAAATTAGCCAGGCGTGGTGGTGTGTGCCTGTAATCCCAGCTACTTGGGAGGCTGAGGCAAGAGAATCACTTGAACTCGGGAGGTGGAGGCTGCAGTGAGCCGAGATTGCACCACTGCACTCCAGCCTGGATAAGAGAATGAGCCTCTGTCTCAAAAAAAAAAAAAAAAAAAAAGTACAGAGATAGGGAGTCTTGCTTTGTTGCCCAGGTTGGTCTTGAACTCCTGGCCTCAAGAGATTCTCTCGCCTTGGCCTTCCAAAGTGCTGAGATTACAGGTGTGAAAATATTTTTTACAGGGCACTGTATTATTATTATTATTATTATTATTATTATTATCATTATTTGACACGGAGTCTTGCTCTGTTGCCCAGGCTGGAGTGCAGTGGGGTGATCTCAGCTCACTGCAACCTCTGCCTCCCAGGTTCAAGCAATTATCCTGTCTCAGCCTCCTGAGTAGCTGGGACTACAGGCGCACGCTGCCACACCCAGCTAATTTTTTTGTATTTTAGTAGAGATGGGGTTTCACCATGTTATCCAGGCTGGTCTCGAACTCCTGAGCTCAGGCAATCCACCAGCCTCAGCCTCCCAAAGTGCTGGGATTACAGGTGTAAGCCACTGTGCTGGGCCATGGCAGTGTATTATTTTTAAGGGCAGTGTAAGAGTTGGGAAAAGAGGCTGGGTGCGGTGGCTCATGCCTGTAATCCCAGCTCTTTGGGAGGCCAAGGAGGAAGGATCCCTTGAGGCCAAGAGTTTGAGACCAGCCTGGGCAACATAGCGAGACCCCCGTCTCTACCAAAAATAACAAAGTTAGCTGGGTGTGGTGGTGTGTGCCTGTAGTCCAAGCTCTTTGGGAGGCCAAGGTGAGAGGAGACCCTGAGTCCAGGAGTTTGAGGCAGCAGTGAGCTGTGTTCATGCCACTGCACTCCAGCCTGGGTGACAGAGTGAGACTCTGTCTCAAAAAAAAAAAAAAAAAGAAAAAAAAATTACATAAAACTTCTATTGCCTGAAGCCTTAGAGCTTTACAGAGACTCTGAATCACATCAAAATTATGAGCGAGGAGTCAACTTACAGACATTGCCTTGAAAGGTGGGAAAGGGAGAAGGTCTTTAATAAATGCTACCTTGAAAATGTCATCATAAGCCAGCATGATGTCTCATGCCTGTAATCCCAGCACTTTGGGAGGCCAAAGCATGCAGATTACTTGAGGTCAGGAGTTTGAGACCAGCCTGGCCAACATGGTGAAACTCCATCTTTATTAAAAATACAACAACAAAAAAATTGGCTGGTGTGGTGGTGCACACCTGTAATCCCAGCTACTCAGGAGGCTGGGCCTCGAGAATTGCTTGAACCCAGGAGGCAGAGGCTGCAGTGAGCCAAGATCGCACCACTGCACTCTATCCTGGGTAACAGAGTGAGACTCTGTCTCAAAAAGAAATAAATAAGGCCAGGCACAGTGGCTCATGCCTGTAATCCCAGCAATTTGGGAGGCCGAGGCAGGTGGATTGCCGGAGGTTGGGAGTTCGAGACCAGCCTGACCAACATGGAGAAACCCCATCTCTACTAAAAATACAGAAAATTAGCCAGGTGTAGTGGCACATGCCTGTAGTCACACCTATTTGGGAAGCTGAGGCAGGAGAATCACTTGAACCCCAGAGTTGGAGGTTGTGGTGAGCCAAGATCATGCCATTGCACTCCCACCTGGGCAACAAGAGCAAAACTCTGTCTCAAAATAAATAAAATAAAATAAAATAAAATAAAATAAAATAAAATAAAATAAAATAAAATAAAATAAAATAAAATAAATGTCATCATAGATTTGGTTCTTTCAGGTGGAGGGACCAGGTAGATCAGCCCATGCTTCGTCAGGTGAACTTTTTGTTCTTGCCATAGGAATCTAGCGATGGGTATGTCAATTTTTTTGCATTAACACATGTCAATCCTACCAGGGGGAAAACAGATGCTAATAGGCTGAGTCGTGTAAAACATCTCAAGAAATTCTGTCAAATCCTAATAAAATAAGAGCAATTGTTAATCAAATTCAGTATTACAAAACATTTTAATCCTTGGTCAATTATTTAATAGTGATTTTGAGCACTTACTAACTACTCTGATTTAGCATACATTGTTTCTTTTAATCCTCACAACAATTCTATGAAAGCACCATACTATCATCAGCAGCACCATCCTTATTTTATTTTACTTTTGAGACAGGGTCTCACTCTGTTGCCCAGGCTGGAGTGCAATCAGAGCTCACTGCAGCCTCGACTTCCCAGGCTCAAGTGATCCTCCCATCTCAGTCTCCCAAGTACCTGGGACCACAGGCACATGCCACCATGTCCAGCTAATTTTTAAATTCTTTTGTAGAGATGGGGTCTTGCTATGTTGCCCAGACTGGTCTTGCACTCCTGGGCTCAAGCATCCTCTGTCTCTGCCTCCCAAAGTGCCAAGCATGAGCCATCATGCCCAGCCTAAATTATTTTAAATATTTAATAACTCTTTTGCATTTCCATGACTGGGAATTGCTTGTTCATGTCCTTTGCACTGCTCCCAGCCATTATCCCCATTTTACATAGGAGGAAAGTGAAGTTCAGGAATCTTAACTTGGCTGTGGTCACAAGGTTCCTGGGATTCAAGCCACTGTAATCTGACCTCACAGCTCATGCTCAAACACTGTACTGTTTTGCCTTCTGTGGCCCCCATGTTTACTTACAAAACTATAAGGGTACTTTAAAAGTTCACTATAATAAAATTTCTGGCTGGGCACGGTCGCTCACGCCTGTAATCCCAGCACTTTCGGAGGCCGAGGCGGGTGGATCACCTGAGGTCAGGAGCTCGAGACCAGCCTGACCAACATGGAGAAACCCCATCTCTACTAAAAATACAAAAATTAGCCAGGAGTGGTGGCAGATGCCTGTAATCCCAGCTACTCGGGAGGCTGAGGCAGGATAATTGCTTGAACCCGGGAGGCGGAGGTTGCAGTGAGCTGAGATTGCACCATTGCACTCCAGCCTGGGCAACAAGAGAGAAAATCCATCTCAATAAATAAATAAATAAAATTTCTACATGTGCACTTCACTTTGGAATAAGTGTATATGTGGTGACATTGTTGGTTACCTACCCAGCATCCATCCTTTATCCTGCTTGTTGAAGAAACCCCAATTTTATTTAAGTATCTCTCCCTCCATTTGTTCAGCCTTTATAATTTAGTGAAGGTGATACCAGCTCACCTTGAGGGGCAGGTCCTGAGAAGTCTAGGCTAGTCATGGTAATCCTATTGCCCCTACCTGAGAAGCCAAATCCCAGGCTTACAACAATTAATCCAGCATTTTTCTCTGGGAAGTGTTATGACTCCAGAGGTAATGACCAATGACCCAAACTGGCCTAAGAGGCGTCAAGTAGAGAACATTTATTCCTTGGTTTGATTGTAAATTTTCTCTCTTTCTCTCTCCCCCTTTCCCTCCCTCACTCACTCCCTCACTTCCACTCTCTCTTTCCCTGCCCCCCTTTCTTAACTCGTCACCTCTTTGTCTCTATGTCTATCTCTGTCTTTCTCACTCTTTGTCTCTCTCTCTCTTTCACACACACACACACACACACACACACACACGCATACACACAGCTGTCAACGTGAGATTGCACCTTACACCAACCATCCCAAGAAAGAGCTGAAAAACCAAACCTATTCCATTCATTCTAACTGCAAGTTTTGCAATGGTTACAGATAAAGAAACTGCATCTGGGACAAGACCAAAGTCATTTACTCCTCTCTTCTCCCTACCGATGACAACTCCAATTCTGCTTTGGCTCAGGAAGTTACCTACTTTTGAGGTGCTCCCAGATGCCCATTGGCTATATAAAGCCTTTAATCTCTATTTGAATCATTTTCATTTATTTCTTTGTTGCTATCCACTTGTCCCAACAAACTATATTAAATATTCCATTCAGTAGTATTCCAAAGAAGGTGGGGGTGGGGGTAGGAGCAGTCCACTCAGCAGCTGGAGTAGGAGGAGAATTTTATCATTGACATTCTTCAGAATCACTGATGCCTGATGATGATAAAAATAAGACTGATTTATCCATCCTTATTATTGTTTGCAAATTCTTCATAATGGTGAACCCCTATGCTTCTATACTTAGGGTGAGCCATCGCACTGTCCCTCTTCCTAGCTTGGTACTCCACTGAGTCCATTTTTTTTCTACTGATTCAATTATTATGTATCAATTTCCATTCCTGGGTTTCCTCTTCTATTCCCTCGGTCTATCTCTTTATATTGAAGTTCACTCTCTTTTTTTTTTGAGACAGGGTTTCACCTTGTCTCCTAAGCTGGAGTGCAGTGGCACAATCATGGCTCACTTAATCCTCCAGTCTCAGCCTCCCAAAGTTCTGGGATTACAGGCATGAGTCACTGTGTCTGGCCCTAGTTACAGTCTTAAGGCTTTATAATATGTCTTAATATCTGATCATTCTGGTTCCTCTATCATTGCTCTTCTGTTTTTTCAGATTTCTCTGGCTACCTTTTCCATATGAATTTCAAGATCAGTTTGTTTAGTTGAGGCTTCTGGTTTTGACTATAATTTTAATAGAATTTGAGTTAGAATATTTGAAGTTTATAGTCCTTCATTTGACATTACATAATATATAAAGTCATCTACCAAGGTTAGGGAAATTTCTCATTCTATTTATTATAATTTAAATTTTTAAAATTTTAGCAGTTCTTCGTTTTTTTGTTGTTGTTGTTGTTGTTGTTGTCTTGTTTTGTTTTTTTGAGATGGAGTCTTGCTCTGTCGCCCAGGCTGGAGTGCAGTATTCGATCTCAGCTCACTGCAACCTCCCCCTCCTGGCTTCAAGCAATTCTCCTGCCTCAGCCTCCTGAGTAGCTGGGATTACAGGTGCCTGCCACCACACCCAGCTAATTTTTTGTATTTTTAATAGAGACGGGGTTTCACCATGTTGGCCAGGCTGGTCTCTAACTCCTGACCTCATGATTCACCTACCTGGGTCTCCCAAAGTGCTGGGATTACAGGCATGAGCCACCGTGCCCAGCCTTTAGTTGTTCTTTGAATAGGTGATTGTTGTGATTTGAATGTTTGTGTCCCCTGGGAAATTCATGTTAAAACTTTATCCCCAATGCAATAGTGTTAAGAAGTATGACCTTTGAGAGGTGATTGTGTCATGAGGGCTCCACCCTTATGAATGGGATCAGCACCCTGATAAAAGGGCTTAAGGTTGAAGGGAAAGGGCTCTTTCTTGCCCTTCCACGTTCCACCATGTGAGGGTGTTGTCTTGGAAGCAGAGAGCAGTCCTCACCAGATACCAGTGCCAGAACCCTGATCTTGGACTTCCCAGCCTCCAGAACTGTAAGAAATAAATTTCTGTTCTTTATAAATTACCTAGTCTTAGGTTATTTTGTTATAGCAGAACAAACAGACTAAGACAGTGATAAACTCGTGCAGTGCAAAATTCAAAAGGAACAAAACATTTTATTTATTTATTTATTTATTGAGACAGAGTTTTGCTCTCGTTGCCCAGGCTGGAGTGCAGTGGCATGATCTAAGCTCACTGCAACCTCCGCCTCCTAGGTTCAAGCGATTCTTGTGCCTCAGCATCTTGAGTAGCTGGGATTACAGGCGCCTGCCACCATGCCCTGCTAATTTTTATATTTTTAGTAGAGACGGAGTTTTGCCATGTTGGCCAGGCTGATCTCGAACTCCTGAGCTCAGGTGATCCGACCGCTTCGGCCTCCCAAAGTGCTGGGATTACAGGTGTGAACCACCGCACCTGGCCAGAACAAAACATTTTATAGTGAAAAGTCATTTCCCCATCCCATCTCCCAGACACCCAGTTTTCTTCCCATGAGGCAACCTATGTTGCCAGCTTTTATCAGAGATGGTCTATGCGTAGACAAGCAGATATATGGGTATATTTTTTTCCCTTTGTATATAAGTGGCACCACACTTTACACACTGTTCTGTGCCATGCATTTTCCACTGAACAATATTTTTGGGAAATTATTTCAGGTTAATACATGAAAAGCTTCCCCTCCCCCAGCTGCATAATACTTTATTGAATAGATGTACCACAAAGTACCACTATTGCTGTTCATTTACGTGAGGAAAGATCTCTTGCTATTATGTACTGTATGATTCCATTTGCATGAAATTCTAAATATTGCAAGATGATCTATAGTGACAGAAAGCAGATCAGTGGTTGTTCTGGGGATTGGATATGGGAATAAGGGGATGTGACATCTGTCAAAATTTGCTGAATTGGGCCAGGCATGGTGGCTCACGCCTGTAATCCCAGCACTTTGGTAGGCCGAGGGCGGGGGGCTGGGAGGGTGGATGTCTTGAAGTCAGGAGTTTGAGACCAGCCTGGTCAACATGGTGAAACCCCATCTCTACCAAAAATATAAAAAATTAGCTGGGTGTGGTGGTGCACACCTGTAATCCCAGCTACTCAGGAGACTGAGGCAGGAGAATCGCTTGAATCCAGGAGGTGGAGGTTGCAGTGAGCAGAGATCACGCCACTGCACTCCAGCCTGGGTGACAGAGCGAGATTCCATCTCAAAAAATAATTACTGAATTGTACACTTTAGGTGAGTGCAGTTTATTGTACCTAAATCACACTTCAATAAAACTACTTTTCACAAATCTAATGCCATTACCACAATGCTATAATAAATAACCTTTATATACATGTCCATTTTTTTCATCTCCACCTGTTTTCTCAAGTATTTGTTATGATTTTACAGTATCCAATTTTGTTTATTTTCAGAAAGGATAATCTTGGTACAAAAATATATTCATTTGTTTATTTAGTTGTTCAGTTTTTTTTGTCTGTTTCCCCCACCTCACTCCCTGCCCCTAGGAGAAAACAGGAACCTTGTCTATATCATTCACCACTTTTTATCCCCAGAGCACAGAATAGTGCCTAGCACAGAGTAGGTGTCCAACAAATATCTGTTGAAAGAAAGAGCATTAAAAATGTATATTTTCAGGCTTCACTTCTGGGGGTTCAGATTCAGTAGGTCTGTGGCAGGGCCTGGGAATCTGTATTTTTAATAAGTGCCTCAGATAATTCTGGTTGTCAATCAGGTTTGGATTCAGGCCTACCCCCTTGCTGCCCCAGGTAACTGCAGCAGTCTTCTTACTCCTTCCTGCGTGCTGCGCCCCTTCTTAAAACATTGTGATGTAGTAGATTGCTTCCAAAGATTGCCACAACACTCCTTCCCATCCTGAATGCCTTTTTCACCATGACTTTGCCACTCTTACTATCAAGAGGTGGAGCCTCTTTTTTCCCCTTGAATCATGTCTGATCTTGTAGCTTGCTTTGACCAATAGAATGTGATGGAAATGGGTGCTATGCCAGTTCAGTTCAAGGCCTAAGCCTTAAGAGACCTTGCAGCTTCCGTTTCTGCTCTTTTGGAAGCTATGTGAAAGAGAAGCAAGCCACCCAGCCAGAATCCTCCACCAAGGTCCTAGACATGTGAATGAGGTAATCTAGGATCCTTCACTGCTTGTGGAGCCACCCCAGTTGACAACACATGGAGAGGGATCAAGCTGCCCCTACTAAGCCATCCTCAGATTCCCAACTGACAGAATTGTGAGCAATTAAATGGTACTTGTTTTAAGCCCCTACATTTTGGAACTGACAGTTACAAGGTTATAATAACTAAAACAAATGCTATTGCATTGCTTTCAGGATACATCCTTAGAGGGTTTGAAAGACCTGTGATGATGTGACCCCTGGTCATCTCTCTAAACTCACCTCCTGCTAAAGCTACCCAGTCTAGGAAAATTTACCTGAGTCCCTAGGCTTCAGATGCTATTATAGTTGACTTCTGACTTTGGAATAAGACATCCCTGGGGTTGTCCAAATTGCGTGGCCTTGATTAAGTTACCAAAGCACTCTTGGTTTTATTATTCTCATCTTTGACATAGGAATGATAATAGCACTTAACTCATAAGGGTGTTGCGTGAATTCACTAAGATAATGCATGACAAATATTTAGGATAGCACCTAGCACATGGGTGGAACACAATAAAGGTTAGCAATAATAATAATTACTACATTATCTTGTAATTGTCTGTTTTTGTTTTGTTTGGTTTTCCCCTCTAGATTGCAAGCACTGTGTGGACAGCAGGGACCATACCTTGTCCATTCTTATATTCTCAGGGTCTAGCATAGTAGGTGTACTCAATAAATAACTGTTAAATACATGAATGAACGAATGAATCAGCAAGAGAGTAAACAAACAAACTTATTAGTGATGCAATATTGATGAACTGAACTGCTACACGTATGTACACTGTTATTATCTCTTATTCTTTAAGAACAGAGCTTCAGGTATTCATTAGGTTCTCTCATTACAACAATGTGGTGAAGTTGTCTCAGAGTCCTGATTAGATAGGATCATAGGGCATGTTGAACCAGATTCTTTCTTATATTTTATTTTATTTGAGATGGAGTCTCGCTCTGTCTCCGAGGCTGGAGTGCAGTGGTGCAATCTCGGCTCACTGCAACCTCCGCCTCCCAGGTTCAAGTGATTCTCCTGCCTCAGCCTCCCCAGTAGCTGGGATTACAGGCACCCACCACCACACCTAGCTAATTTTTGTATTTTTAGTAGAGATGGGGTTCCACAACAGTGGCCAGGCTGGTCTTGAACTCCTGACTTCAAGTGATCTGCCCACCTCAGCCTCCCAAAGTGCTGGGATTACAGATGTGAGCCAACGCGCCCGGCCTCTGATTCTTTGATTATGTTTTTTTGGTCTTGACTTTTTTCTTCCAACACAGATGCTATAGTTGGAATCTCAGTTAAGTCTTCTTCTGAAAGTGCTACGTAGATCTCTTAATTTTGTCAAGCATAAGGCCTCACCTTTAACTTACATTGTTTATCTGTTTATAACAAATCGTATTATTGGGATTACAGGAAAAGCATTTTGGTGGAGTTTTCTGTTTGTTTTTTGCAGAGAGAAAGCAGTTTTCTATTTACTATTTCTACTTTAAGCTTCTGCAAGACTGTTTTTGTTTTTGACAACAAGCATGAACTGCTGGTAGTCAAGGAGATAGGATCATTACTGCAGTCTGAGAGTTGAAAACATCCAGATGTGTCACATTATTAATTAATCTGCTGCATTATTTTTCCATGTTATCTTCAAACACTGTCTCTTGCTACCCTAGTTATTAACAAGTAGTATAATTTATCCCTCAGAGGCCCTCAGAGTGACATAATTGTATTTTTAAAAACAGATGTACAAAACAAGGCAGGAAAGTATCACATATTTTATAACACCAGAGCCTACTTACAAAGTTAAATAATTTAATGGTGATTTACAACTTAACATGTAGCTTATGTAACATGAAAAAAATCTGTGAGATAGAAATTAATGTGTTTTGTTGTTTTTTCAGGTTGTTTGTTTGTTTGTTTTGAGACAGGGTCTCATTCTGTCACCCAGGCTGGAGTGCAGTGGCACAAACATGGCTCACTGTAGCCTTGATGTCCTTGGCTCAGGTGTTCCTCCCACCTCAGCCTCCCAAGTAGCTGGGACAACAGGCATGTGTCACCACACCTGGCTAATTTGTGTATGTTTTTGGAAGAGATGGGCTTCGACATAATGCCCAGGCTGGTCTCAACGTCTTGGTCTCAAAAGATCCTCCTACCTCAGCTTCCCGAAGTTCTGGGACTACAGGCGTGAGCCACCATGACTGACCTTCTATTTGGTTTTGAGGGTGTTTGTTTGTTTGTTTGTTTGTTTGTTTTGTGAGACAGAATCTCGCTCTGTCAGCCGGTCTGGAGTGCAGTGGCACAATCTCGGCTCACTGCAACTTCCACCTCCCGGGTTCAAGTGATTCTCCTGTCTCAGCCTCCCTAGTAGCTGGGATTACAGGCATGCACTGCCATGCCCAGCTACTTTTTGTAGTTTTAGCAGAGGCAAAGTTTCACCATGTTGGCCAGGCTGGTCCCAAACTTCTGACTTCAAGTGATCCACCCACCTCTGCCTCCCAAAGTGCTGGGATTACAGACGTGAGCCACCACCTCCAGCCTGTTTTGTTGTTGTTGTTGTTGTTGTTGTTTTTCAAAATGAACCTTAACTTTTCCACACTATATTCATTGTTCCCATTTCCTCTCCTTTCAGTCTCTCTTGAACACCCTCCAGTCAGGCTTTCGTTCCTGTATCTCCACCAAAACTGCTCTTGTCCTAAGTCCCTAACAACCTCCACGTAACCAAATCCTGTGGTCATTTCAGTCTATGTGAAAGACTTTCTTCTTGTGGCCTCTGGACTCTTCTTCCACCTCATTGATTATTTCTTATTAGTTTTTATTTAACTTTTTATTTTGGAATAATTTAAGACTCACAAGAAGTTGCAAAAATACTATAGAGAGATCCCATATACCTGTTCCCAGCTTTCCTGTAACGATAGCTTTTGACATAACCATAGTATATAATCAAAAGCAGTAAACTGACATTGTCACAATACTCTTAATGAAACTACAGAACTGGCCGGGTGTGGGTGGCTCACGCCTGTAATCCCAGCACTTTGGGAGGCCAAGGCAGGCAGATCACTTGCGGTCAGGAGTTCAAGACTAGCCTGGCCAACATGGTGAAAACCCATCTCTATTAAAAACACAAAAATTAGCCAGGCATGGTGGCGGGCGCCTGTAATCCCAGCTACTCAGGAGGCTGAGGCAGGAGAATCCTTGAACCTGGGAGGTGGAGATTGCAGTGAGCCGAGATCATGCCACTGCACTCCAGCCTGGGCCACAAGAGCAAAACTGTGAAGAAAGAAAGAGAGAAGGAGAGAAGGAGAGGAAGGGAGGAAGGGAGGAAGGCAGGAAGGAAGAAAGAACAGAAACTATGGAACTGAATGAACTTAATGAAACTACAGAACTATAGAACTGGTGGATTTCACCAGTTTTTATATATGTTTACTTTGAGGGGTGATTGTATAGTATAGATTCATGTAACCACCACCACAATCAGGACACAGAACTAGTCCATTGCCGCAAGGAAACTTCCTTTTGCTACCTCTTTATAATTATACCCTATCCCTAGCCCCCGCCAACCATTAATCTGTTCTCATCATTAAAATTTTGTCATTTCAAGAGTGTCATATAAATTGAGTATTTTGAGAAACAACACAGCAAATTGTCTTTTTTCACTCAGCATAATAACATGAGAAAACATGAGAAAAAACATAATTCAAGTTGTTACATGTATCAATAATATATTCCTTGTTCTGCCTGAGTAGTAGTCCACTGTATGGATGTACCAGTTTACCTATTTGCCCATTAAAGGGCATTTGGCTTGTTCCGAGTTTCTGGCTATTACAAATAAAGCTACTGTGAACATTACTTATGGGGAATTCATCGTTTTTCTCTGGCTGCTTTCAAGAATTTTTCCTTTGTCATTACTTTTCAGAAATTTGATTATGATGTGTCTGACTGCCAATTCCTTTAGGTCTATCCTGTTAGGATTTGCTCAGCTTCTTAAGTTTTTAGGTTTATGTCTTTTACTAAATTTTGTTATTGTCCCATAGGTCCCTGAGGCTCTGTTCATTATTTTCCAGTCTATTTTCTCTCTTATTCATATTGGGTAATTCCTATTGATCTATCTTTAAGTTCACTGGTTCTTTCCTCTGTCATCTCCATTCTGTTATTGAGCCCATCAAGTGAGTTATTTCAGTTATTGTATAGCTCTACACTTCCCATTTGGTTCATTTTTATATCTTTTATTTCTTTGCTGAGGCTTTCTATTTTTTCATTAGTTTCAAGAATGTTCATGACTGCTTGTTGGAGCACTTTTATCATAGTTGCTTCAAAATTATTGTCAAATAATTCCAACGCCTGTGTCATCTCAATGTTGGCTAGCGTTGGTTGTCTTTTCTCATTCAGGCTGAGATTCTCATAATTCTTGGTATGATGGGTCATTTTTACTATATCCTAGACAGTTTGAGTATTATTTTATGAGACTTTGGTCCTTATTCAAATCTATTATAGCAGGCAGTCAACCTGTTTAAGTTAAGAACACATATCTTGGCCTATGTATTAGTCCATTTTCACACTGCTGATAAAGACATACCCAAGACTGGGTAATTTATAAAGAAAAGGAGGTTTAATGGACTCACAGTTCCACATGGGAGGCATGGGAGGCCTCATAATCATGGCAGAAGGCAAAAGGCATGTCTTACATGGCAGGGGGAAGAGAGAATGAGAGCCAAGCAAAAGGGGAAACTCCTTATAAAACCATCAGATCTTGTGAGACTTATTCACTAACACAAGAACAGTTAGGGGGAAACTGCCCCCCATGATTCAATTATCTCCCACCAGGCCCCTCCTACAACACCTGGGAATTATGGGAGCTACAATTCAAGATGAGATTTGGGTGGGGACACAGCCAAAGCCTATCAGCCTACTTTTGTGGGCTGTGGTTCAAATACACATTTAGTTTTCAAAGGCTTTGCAATACTATTTAGGTCTGCTCATGTGTGTGCTACCCACAGGTCAATCTGAAACCTGGGTGATGTTCCAGACCATTGTTCAGTCCTGAAGCTTTTTGTTGTGTTATTTCTAGTCAGTCTCACACATGAGTTGTTCAGAGGTCTGCCAAGGATTTCATACACAGATTTTAAAGATCACTTTCTTTAGCTCCCTTTTCTCAGTAATCCTTTCCACTTTCTAGTCGGGAGAGAGAGGAGTGAGGCTTTACTTGTGGTGTTCACCTGGAATAAGGCAGGTATAATCAAAATGTTTCTGTCCTGCTGAGCCACCCTTTTCCTGATTTTTTGGCAAAGGAAAGTGGGCTTTTCTTGGGGCATTTTTTTGGTCTGTGCTTACTGACATTTCTGGAATGTGGGCTTCTCCAGGGAGCAGGCTATTGTATATAGGAGACAAAACAAAACAAATAAACAGGAAAGTCACCTCTGGATTGTTTCTTAATTCTCAAGGTTCCCAATCATTCCGCCTTTTTTTCTTCACATTTCAGAGTCTTCTGATGGGTGCTTTATCAAATTTGTATAGGCTTTTTGTATGTTTGTTTTGTTTTCATTTTTGTTTTTTGAGATAGGGTCTCACTCTGTCGCCCAGGCTGGAGTGCAGTGGCACGATCTTGGCTCACTGCAAACTCCACCTCCTGGGCTTAAGAGATTCTCCTGCCTCAGCCTCCCGAGTAGCTGGGACTACACGCACGTGCCACCACGCCTGGCTATTTTTTGTATTTTTTGTAGAGGTGGGGTTTTGCCATGTTGCCCAGGCTTGTCTCAAACTCCTGAGCTCAAGTGAACTACCTGCCTCAGCCTCCCAAAGACCTAGGATTACAGGTGAGAGCCACTCCCATTTTTTAAATTAATGGGAGTGACAGGGTGGAACATTCCACCCTGTCACTCCCATCAATTTGAAGAAAACCCAGACAGCCAGTCTAGGTTTTTGGTTTTGGTCCTTCTTCATATTCCCCGTGGCTCTCTCTTGAGACCTCTTTTTTTCTGTAGCTGTGTTCATCTCTATCTAGTCTCATCAAATGCTGTGACTTTAATTGCCATCATAAGTAGCTCTCAAATAAATATCTTCAACTATGACCATTCTCTCGAACCTCAGACTCACATATTCAACCACCTTAGTTGTCTAGTAGACACCTCAAACTAAACACTTACAGAACCAAATTCAACTGTTCTGTTTGAACTTGCTCCTTCATTCTTACTCATCTCAGTAAATAGAAACCTTATTCTGCTAGGTGCTTAGATTATCTTTGATTCCTCTCTTTTTCTCATACCCCAATCTAATCCATCAGGACTTCTTGTTGGTACTACCTTCAAAATAAAACCAAAAGCCAATCACTTCTCATCATTTCCACAGCTACCTTCCTGGTCCAACCTAATATCAACTCTTACTTGAATTAGTGGAATAGCATGCTAACTGGTTGCCCTGCTTTCTTTCTTGCCTTCCCCATATGCTGGTCTTCGCATCAAAGCAAGGCTTTTACGTGCAAATCAGATCATGTCACACCTCTGCTAAAAAATTCCTGAGTCAAACTCAGAGTCCTTATCATTCTCCTCCCTGATCTGGTGCTGCTACTCCTCTGCCTTGATCTCCTACCAGTCTTCTTTTTGCCCACTGTGCTGTATCCACACTGGCTTTCGTGCTGTTCTCAGACTATGCCAAACATTTCCTGCCTTTCAGCGTCAACATTTGCTGTCTCTTCCACCTGGAATGCACTTGTTCCAGATAGCCAAATAGCCTGGTCACTCATTGCCCTTAGGTTTCTGCTCAAATGACCCATTCCTTATCAGAGAGGCCCTCCCTGATCATTCCCTCTAAAATAGTACCCTTACCTGTCTTTCTTTCTTTGCCCTCATTTATTTTTCTCTTTAGCATTTGTCCCAGTTAGCTACTGTTGCCTAACAAGCCATCCCAAAACTTAGTGGTTTTAAATAACAACCATTTTACTCACAATTTTGTGGGATAGGTGTTCAGGCATCCTGTGGCTGGGAGCGGTGGCTCACGCCTGTAATCCTAGCACTTTGGGAGGCTGAGGCAGCCGATCACCTGAGGTCAGGAGTTTGAGACCAGCCTGGCTAACGTGGCAAAACCCTGTCTCTACTAAAAATACAAAAATTAGCCAGGAGTGGTGGTGGGCACTTGTAATCCCAGCCACTAGGGAGGCTAAGGCAAGAGAATCACTTGAACCCGGGAGGCGGGGGTTGCAGTGAGCCGAGATCGGGCCACTGCACTCCAGCCTGGGCGACAGAGTAAGATTCTGTCTCAAAAAAAAAAAAAAAGTTCAAGCATCTTGGGGCCTCAGTTGGGATGGATTTAATGGCTGAGAGTGAGCCTCACATGCATTGGGTCTCACTTTTCTGTATCTGAGCTCCTCACATCTCCTGCATAAAGGACTCTCCATGTAACTAGCTTGGAATTCCTCATTCCTCACAGCGAGGTGGTCTCAGAGTAGTCGGATATCTTACATGGTGGCTGACTTCTCTCTTAGACGAAGTGGAAATTGCCAGGCTTTTACAGAGGTGGGCCCAGAACTGATATAGCAACACTTCTGCAACATGCTCTTGGTCAAGGAAGGAAACAAGGCCAGCTCATAGAAGAAGAGAGAAAATATATTCTACCACTTGGTAGAAGGAACAGCATGCATGTGCAGGAAGGGAAAGAACTGATGATAGCCATGGCTATCTTTGGAGATTACTTATAATACCACAGAATTTACCACCTGACATTATTCATATTAGGTTTTGTTTGTTTGTTTGTTTTTTTTGAGATACAGTCTCTCTCTGTTGCCCAGGCTGGAGTGCAATGGCAGGATCTCGGCTCACTGCAACCTCTGCCTCCCAGGCTCAAGTGATCCTCGCACCTCAGCCTCCCAAGTAGCTGGAACTACAGGTGCACACCACCATGCCTGGTTAATTTTTGTATTTTTTGTAGAGATGGGGTTTTGCTCTGTTGCCCAGGCTGGTCTCAAACTCCTGAGCTCAAGCGATCTACCAGTCTTGGCCTCCCAAAGTGCTGGGATTGCAGGGGTGAGCCACTATGCTTGGCCCTCATATTGGTTTATATCACTAGGTCTGTGAGAGCAAGAGGTTATCTATAAGTTCACTACTATACCCCCAGTGCCCAGAACAGTACTTGGCACATAGTAGGTGATCAACTATTTTGTTAATAAATTCAAGAGGTAAACTTTGGTGATTCCTTACTAAACACACACACACACACACACAAACCACCAAAAAACAACTGAATTACTGTTCCTACAATTGTTAAGCTCTGCTGACATCTGGTCCAATATTTTACTATATATCTTTAATTACAATTTTATGGGTTGGGCGTGGTGGCTCACACCTGTAATTGCAGCACTTTGGGAGGCCAAGGCAGGGGGACTGCTTGAGCCCAGACCAGTATGGGCAACATAGGGAGACCTCATCTCTACAAAAATTGTTTTTTAAAAAATTAGCCAGGCATGGTGGTGCACATCTGTGGTCCCAGCTACTCAGGAGGCTGAGGTGGGAGGATTTCTTGAGCCAAGGAAGTGGAGGCGGCAGTGAGCCATGATCGTGCCACTACACTCCAGCTTGGGCAACAGAGTGTGACACTGCCTCAAATAACAATAATAATAATAATCATCATCATCATCATCTTACAATACAAACAGAAGTTTACAGATTTTACCTGTGGTGAAAACATGCACCATAGAAGAATAGAGGTGAAGTCCTCAGGGGTTTGTGGACCTGGAAAGAGGCACGCTTCTGTGTATACCAAAGCTTAAGGATATTATGTGGTTATTACATAAGCCTCCTCTTCAGAAAAGTCATATCCAGAGTCAAAGGGAAATTTTCTTGTCACCAGTCACAGTCCCTACTCATTCTTAACCTTTCAAGTAGCCCCCAAATTTCTGAGACACTTTATTGAAGGCAAGCAAAGAAGATATATGTAATAATCAGTAACGAAATCAGCCAGTTAATTGAGTACAGGGAGGCAGAGGACTTTGTATCCACAAGTGAAGTATACTGTAGGCCCCACCCACAGCTCCTACTCAAGAGACAGCCATTAGGCTTGTACCATTTCCCCAAGATGTCTTACTAGCCACACATGTCACTCTAAACTGAAGGTCTGGCCCAAAAGCACCAAATCCATAGACACGTGTGTAATCTATGATTTCGCCTGCAAAGAAGAGATTCGCTGAGTCACAATCCGTGCTCAGGCATTTCATTGGGAAATGCCAAAAAAACTGGATGACTAGTGTCTATGATAGGCCATGTGTAAGGAGAAATTATGAGAGAACAGAACGTAGGAATAAAAGAAGCTATGAGGCCAGGTGCAGTGGCTCATGCCTGTAATCCCGGCACTTTGGGAGGCCGAGGTGGGTGGATCACCTGAGGTCAGGAGTTCGAGACCGGCCTGGTCAGTATGGTGAAACCTGGTCTTTAGTAAAAATACAAAAAAATTAGCCGGGAGTGGTGGTGGGTGCCTGTAATCCCAGCAACTCAGGAGGCTGAGGCAGGAGAATCACTTGAATCTGGGAGGCCAGAGGTTGCAGTGAGCCGAGATCGCGCCATTGCACTCCAGACTGGGCAACAAGGGTGAAACTCCAACTCAAAAAAAAAAAAAAAAAAAAAACTATGAGGTACTGAAAAGATACAGAGTGAGAAGGTAAATGGTAGTCAGATAGAAACAAACAGACATGTGGAGAGTAGCTTAAGCATAATAACAGTGGGGTACTAGGATGAAGAGCCACAAATGCCTGCTGTCTCTCCTGTCATCTTAGATTCCTCCCACTCTAACCTCCAACAGAAGCCCAAGGCAAATGCTTCAATAATGTATTTGGAAGGAGCTTTCCCTATGCTTATAAACAATGCATGAAGGGACTTTTTTGTTATTATGATTATAATATTTAATCCAATAACATTTTCTGCTTATTTTCTAATGCTGATAAAAACCATAAAAGGAGAAAAAAAAAACCTTATCCTTTTGGTAGAATTCCAGGGAATAGGAAATGAACAGTGCTATTGTACTACACATTTAGAAAATGAGTCAAATTAGATCCCCTACACTTCAAACCAACAAAGAGAAATATGGGGTGAAAATTAAACTTAGATTATTTTGATTATAGACAATCATACTAAGTTTGCTCAATTCTTCTCTTTTTCTGACTCAAGGTGACAATACACCAACAAAGCTACAAAGGGAGAAAATATATTAAATACTTCTTTTCTAGATTCTATAAAGGGAGTTTTTCTGGCCACCCAGGAAAGGAATCTGGCTACTATCATAACTGCAATGCCAACTGAATGGAAGCCAAATAGAAACAGTTTGGTACATGGAATATTGATTCACAGAAGAGCTGGCTCTAAACTGGGGTATGCTGACTTGGCTCCTTTTCCCTAAAATCTTCCTCCTTCTGCAAACACTTCAGAGAGGTTGGGACAGGTTTGGCTATTAACAATCAATGATGGACCGGGCACGGTAGCTCACACCTGTAATCCCAGCACTTTGGGAGGCCAAGGTGGGCAGATCACTTGAGGTCAGGAGTTCAAGACCAGCCTGGCCAACATGGCAAAACCCCGTCTCTGTTAAAAATACAGAAATTAGCAGGGCATGGTGGTGGGAGCTTATAATCCCAGCTACTTGGGAGGGTGAGGCAGGAGAATCACTTGAACCTGGGAGGTAGAGGTTGCAGTGAGCTGAGATCGTGCCACTGCACTCCAGCCTGCTGGGAGACAGAGTGAGACTCCATCTCGAAAAAAAAAGAATAAAAATAAATAAATGATGAGTCCTGGGGCTGGTCCACCCACATCTTCTGGGTCTTGCCAGTCCGAATAACAACATAGTCTGCCTTTTGCTGTTGTTCAAAATAAATCTACCAAGATTAAAAAGTTCAATAGCATTTTTCAGACCTCAGTTTAGATAACTGAGCAGGCTAAAATTCTCCATTTTACATCTACTAGAGAGTGCTTTAATAAGATGAAATAGAAATAGCTAATTGACCAACACATACCGGAAGTTTAAGATTTTCTGAACTTGGAAAGGCAGAGGTGGAATAAGATAGTACTGTCAGTGAGTGTAGACACACACACAAACCCCATGAATCCACTGTGAGAGAAAAGTATCTGGGTGGTTGAGGCAGTAATCACAGGCCTCCCATTGCCTCCTCCCCTTCTGAGACTGTGGACAGGAAGGCAGGAAGGTGGGGAAAAGGAGGCTTCGGAGGCATGGGCTGCCCAGCTCCAATGCCCTCTCTCTACTTCTATATACACTGGCTCTCAGGAATGCATGTCATTGGCTTGTACCTGCAGTATCATCATCTATCCTTTTCCCTTGCTCATTAGTTTGCTAGGGCTGCCATAACAGAATACCATAGACTTGAGTGACTTAAACAACAGAAATTTATTTTCTTATGGTTCCAGAGGCTGGAAAGTCCAAGATCAAGGTGCCAGCAAGTTTGGGTGCTTCTAAGCCCTCTCTCCTTGGCTTGAAGGTCACCACCTTCTCACTTTGTCCTCATGGTCTTTCCTTTGTGTGCATGCATGTCTGCGTGTTACCTTCCTCTTCTTATAAGGACACTGGTGTGTTACCTTCCTCTTCTTATAAGGACACTGGTCAGACTGGATTGAGGCCCACCCATGTGACCTCATTTTACCTCATTTTAAATGCCCTATCTCCAAATAACAGTCATATTCCAAGGCAGTTGGAGTTAGGACTTTCAAATATGAATTGGGTGGTGGGGGGCACAATTCAGCCTATATATACCAACTTGCAAGAGTGTTTATTTTATTTATTTTACTTCATTGTAATTATTTTTTATAGACAGGATTGTACTTCGTCACCCAGGTTGGAGTGCAGTAGCATCATCACAGTTCACTGCCACCTCAAATTCCTGGGCTCAAGCGATTGTTCTACCTCAGTCTCCCAAGTAGCTGGGTCTACAGGCATGTGCTACCATGCCCAGCTAATTTTTTACTTTTGGTAGAGACAAGGTCTTGCTATGTTGCCCAGGCTGGTCTCAAAATCCTGGGCTTAAGTGATTCCCCCACCTCAGCCTCCCAAAGTGCTGGGACTATAAGCACGAGCCACTGCACCCAGCCAGTGTGTTGATTTTATGCAAGAGGATGTCAGAAGCTTCCTGTCACACCCTCTTGAGTTCATACTAGTAGCCACCCAACGTTATGGCAATGTTGGGAAAGTCATAACAGCTTTCCATTTTTCTGAGACAAGGATGTGAGAAACCTTTTTGTGGCTTGTCAAAGTGAGAACTCTCTTAATACTCCTTGGTGTGCAGCTCCCTGAGATGGATGGTTAGAGAACCTTGTCACTCTGGATCTGGGTGGCTCCAATTAAGATTTGCTGGAAGGAAAGGATGTCAATGATCCCAAAAAGGAATTTACTGGGAGGAAAGAAGAAATTGGGATGAGAAACCCCAGCCCAGCACTAGGGGGTAAGGGTTGATAAGGCTGACGCTAGAGGCCTCCCAAGACAAAGCCATCCTGGTGTGGTGTTCCGGTAGAGGGGAGTTGCTCAGCATGCGAATGTGAACCACAGAGCCATAACCTTTGAGGCTATGGGAGTGACATCATCTAGGTGTGTAGGGGGACCCATCTGAAAATGAGCATCCTTGCTGAGAGGACAAATGTCCATATGACTGGCCAGGACCAGGCTTCAAAAGCCACTCTGAGGACCATTGGAAACAAGAGCAGTAGGGACCTTACTCCAGTTTCTAGTTCTTGCTGGAGGCAGCCTATGTAGTGGTTTAGAACAAGCTCAGAGCCATCTGCCAGGGATCAGAGCCCAGCTTACCCACTTACTATGCAACCTTGGGCAAGTTATTCTCTGGGTTTCAATTTCCTCATCTGCAAAACTAGAGTAATAAGAGCCCCTCCTCATAGAGCGTTTAGGAGAACTAAATGATTTGATAACTTGGAATTGTGTTTGCCACATCAAGAGGTCAATTAATAGTAGTTTTTCTTATTATTCTTGTACCTGGTTTCAAAATTGTTATTAGGGAGTGGGACAGAGCAAGATTGCAGAACAGATGGCTCCACCAATTTTCTCCCTCTCCTCCTGCCACAAGGAAACTAATTTAACAACTATCAACACACAGAAAAAGCACATTCATAAAAAACAAAAATCAGGTGAGCACTCACGCTACTTGGTATTAACTTAATATTACTGAAAGAGGCACTGAAGAAGGTAGGAGACAGTTTTGCACTGCCAATGCCACCCCTTCCCCATCCCCTGGCAGTGGCCATGCTGTGTGCTCGGGAGAGAGAGAGCACAGCAATTGAGAGACATTGCATTGAACTCAGTGGTGCCCTGTCACAGCAGAAAGCCAAAACAGGCTGAAATCAGCTGATGCGCACTAACAGAGAGAATATTTAAACCAGCTCTAGCCAGAGGGGAAATGCCTATCCCAGCAGTTGGAACTTGAATTCTTTCAAGCCTCACCACTGTGGGCTAGAGTACTCTGGGGCCCTAAATAAACTCGAAAGGCAGTCTAGGCCACAAGGACTGCAACTCCTAGGCAAGTCCTAGTGCTGAACTGGGCTCAGAGCCAGTGGACCGGGGGAGCCCACAGCCTACTGAGACAATAGCCAGGGTGGCCAAGGGAGTGCTTGTGCCACCGCTATTCCTACCCCAGGCTGCACAGCTCACAGCTTAAAAAGAGACCCCTTCCATCTGCTTGAGGAGAGGAGAGAGAAAAGAGGACTTTGTACTTTGTCTTACATCTTGGATACTAGCTCAGCCACAGTAGGATAGGGCACTGGTCAGGGTCACAAGGACCCCTTTCCAGGCCCTACCTCCCAGACAACATTTCTAGATACATCCTGGGCCAGAGGGGAACCTGCTGCCTTGAAGGAAGGACCCAGTCCTGGCAGGACCTGTCACCTGCTGACTAAAGAGCCCCTGGGCCCTGAATAACAAGCAGTAATACCCAGGTTGTACACCATGGGCCTTGGGTGACACTCTGAGACTTGCCAGTTTTAGATGAGACTCAGTACATTCCCAGCTATAGTAGCTTAGGGAGAGACTCCTACTTGAGAAAAGTGGAGGGAAAAGGAAAGAGGACTTTGTCTTGCACCTTATGTACCATCTTGGCTACAGGGGATAGAGCACGAAGTGGGCTCCTTAGGGTCCCCAATTTCAGGCCTTGGCTCTTAGATGGCATTTCTGGACCTGGCCTGGGCCAGAGGGGAGCCCACTACCCTGAAGAGTGAGTCCCAGTCCAGAAAGCATTCACCAAGAGTTGACTGAAGAGCCCTTGGGCCTTAAGGAAGCATCAGCAGTAGCTTGGCAGTACTCCCTGTGGGCCTGTGATGGTGGCGGCCATGGGGTGAGCCTCCTCTGCCTGTGGAAAGGGGAGGGAAGAGTGGGAAGGACTTTGTCTTGCAGTTTGAGTGCCAGCTCAGCCACAGTACGCTAAAACACCAGGTAGATTTCTAAGGTTTTTGACTCCAGTCTCTGGCTCCCAGATAGCACCTATGGACCTACCCAGGGCCTGGGGGAACTTACTGCCCAGAAAGAAAGGACACACGCCTGGCTGGCTTTGCCACCTGCTGATTGTAGAGCCTCAGGGCCTTGAGTGAACATAGATGGTAACCAGGTGGTGCTTACAGAGGGCCTTGGGCAAGACCCAGTGTTGTGTTGTGTTGTGCCGGCTTCAGGTCTGACCCAGAATAATCCCAGTGATGGTGGCCACAGGGGTGCTTGTGTCGCCCCACCCCCAGCTCCAAGCAGCTCAGAACAGAGAGAGAGAGAGAGGAGAGAGAGACTCTGTTTGTGAGAAGATAAAAGTCTCTGCCTGGTAATCCAGAGAAATCTTCCAGATCTTATCTAAGAACATCAAGGCAGTACCTCTATGAGTCTGCAAGAACCACAGCATTTTTGGGCTGGGGGCATATCTCCTAACGCAGATACGGCTTAGATCATAACACCCAAGTCCTTTCAAATACCTGAACAGCCTTCCTAAGAAGGACAGGTAGAAACAAGCCCAGATTGCAAAGACTGTAATAAACACCTAATGCTTCAATGCCCGGACACAGACAAACATCCACAAACATCAAGACCATCCAGGAAAACATGACCTCACCAAATGAATGAAATAAGGAACCAGGGAACAATTCTAAGGAAACTCAGAGAATCAAGATAACACAGAGTAGGAATTCAGAATTCTACCAGATAAGTTTAACAAAGATATTGAAATAATTTAAAAGAATCAAGTAGAAATTCTGGAGCTGAAAAATGCAATTGGCATATTGAAGAATGCATCAGAGTCTTTTAATAGCAGAATTGATCAAGCAGAAGAAAGAATTAATGAGCTTGAAGACAGGCTATATGAGGAGACACAAGAAAAAAGAATAAAAAACAATGATGCACACCTACAAGATCTAGAAAATAGCCTCAAAAGGGCAAATCTAAGAGCTATTGGCCTTAAAGAGGAGGTAGAGAAAGAGATAGGGATAGAGAATTTACCCAAAGGGATAATAACGGAGAACATCCCAAGCCAAGAGAAATATACCAATATCCAAGTACAAGAAGGTTATAGAATACCAAGCAGATTTAACCCAAGGAAGACTACCCCAAGGCATTTAATAATCAAACTCCCAAAGATCAAGGATAAAGGACCCTAAAGGCAACAGGATAAAAGAAACAAATAACATTCAATGGAGCTCCAATATATCTGGAAGCAGACTTTTCAGTGGAAACCTTACAGGCCAGGAGAGAGTGGCATGATATATTTAAAGTGCTGAGGGAAAAAAAAAACTTTTACCCTAGAATAGTTTATCTTGTGAAAATAGTCTTCAAACATGAAGGAGAAATAAAAACTTCCCCAGGCAAAGAAAAGCTGAGGGATTTTTTTCAATGCCAGGCCTGTCCTACGAGAAAAGCTAAAGGGAGTATTTTGATCAAGAACAAAAGGACATTAGTGAGCAATAAGAACTCATCTGCAGGTAAAGAAATCACTGGTAATATTTAATAGTAAGTACACAGAAAAACACTATAACACTGTAACTGTGGTATGTAAACTACTCTTATCCTAAGTAGAAAGACTAAATGATGAACCAATCAAAAATAATAACTACAGTAACTTTTCAAGACATAGACAGTACATAAGATATAAATAGAAGCAACAAAAAGTTAAAAAATGAGGGGATGAAGTTGAACTGTAGAGTTTTTGTTAGTTTTCTTTTTGTTTGTTTGTTTATGCAGTGTTGTTGTTATCAGGTTAAAATCATGGGTTAGAAGATAGTATTTACAAGCCTCATGGTAACCTCAAATCAAAAACATGCAATGAATACGTAAAAAATAAAAAGCAAGAAACTGAATCATACCACCAAAGAAACTCACCTTCACTAAAAAAGAAGACAGGAAGGAAGGAAGGAAAGAGAAGGACACAAAACAGCTAGAAAACAAATAACAAAATGGCAGGAGTAAATCCTTACTTATCAATAATAACATTGAATGTAAAGGACAAAACTATCCAATCAAAGGACATAGAGTGTATGAATGGATTAAAAAACAAGACTCAATGATCTGTTGCCTACAAGAAACATGCTTCACCTATAAAGACACACATAGACTGAAAATAAAGGGATGGGAAAATATATTCCATGCCAATGGAAACAGAAAAAGAGCAGGAGTTGCTGTACTTCTATCAGACAAAATAGATATCAAGACAAAACTTATAAGAAGAGAAAAGGTCACTATATAATGATAAAGGGGTCAATTCAGCAAGAGAATATAACAATTTTAAATATATATGCATCCAACAAAAAATAGTTAGAATAAGACTTAGTATTTGCTACCATAACAGGATGACTATAGTCAAAAATCTTTTTTTTTTTTTTTTTTTTGAGATGGAGTCTCGCTCTTGTTGCTCAGGCTGGAGTGCAATGGCGTGATCTCAGCTCACTGCAACCTCCACCTCCCAGGTTGAAGCGATTCTCCTGCGTCAGCCTCCCAAGTAGCTGGGATTACAGGCACCCGCCACCACACCCAGCTAACTTTTGCATTTTTAGTACAGACAGGGTTTCACCATATTGGTCAGGCTGGTCTCGAACTCCTGACTTCAGGTGATCCACCCGCCTCGGCCTCCCAAAGTGCTGGGATTACAGGCGTGAGCCACTGTGCCCAGCCAGGAATAAACATTTTTAAAGCTCTTTCTACATATTGCCAATTTGCTTTCCTGAAAGGTGGTACCTACTTGCTCCCTGACTCTTGCCAGCACTTTGTTAATTTTAGTCTTCACATTTTCATTACTAGTGCAATTAAATATATTAAATATTTTAAGTATTTAATAGTTCTTTGCATTCCATGATTGTCAATTGTTTGTTCATGTCATTTGCCTATTTATTTGCTGCTCTTTTTAATCAAATACCACCAATATAAAAACATTAAAGGACTGTGAGTGGAGGTAGGTTTTGGGGAAGAAAATAAGGGTGCTCTGGTTCTGAAAATTGGAGGACACACTCTGATTTGCCCCAGGAAAACTTTTCCACACTCTCTCTTCCCGCAAGTTCTTGGCCTTTCTACCCACCTGGAGAGCAGGGGAAATGTATGTCAAGCACAAGGCAAGTCTAGGCCTGACAGACTCTACAACGAGCACATTTTAGATTCAGACAGTTTATTACTTACAAAGACAGTGAAAGGAAGGGTAGCCAAGGGTGCCAGCTCCCCATGGCCTTTGAGCAGGGCAACACTAAAACAAAGAGCCAAATGACTACAACAAAAATGATATGACACCCTGTCACTGAGGGGCCCATTCCAGACTGCAGCAAAGTGATTTTTATGGCCTGCAGCTGTGCCCTAAGCGGGTGAGACAGAAAGCTGCTTCATCAAAATCCAGAAGGCTAAAGGAAACTATGTTGGCCAGGCACAGTGGCTCATGCCTGTAATCACAGCACTTTGGGAGGCCAAGGCAGGTGGATCACTTGAGGACAGGAGTTCAAGACCAGCCTGGCTAACATGGCAAAACGCTATCTCTACTAAAAATAAGAAAATTAGCTGGGCATAGTGGTAGGTGCCTGTGATCCCAGCTACTCAGGAGGCTGAGGCACGAGAATCGCTTGAACCCAGGAGGCAGAGGCTGCAGTGAGCCAAGATCTCACCACTGCACTCCAACCTGCGCGACAGAGTGAGACTCTGTCTCAACAAACAAACAAACAAGCAAACAAACGAAAAAACTCAAATAAAAAAAGAAACTACCTGATGACAGCTTTCCAGGCTGATATCTTCCAGGGAAGATAGGGAGGTGAGTGGGAAACAGCTTTGTTGTAGCTCCTCACAAACCTCCCGTCCCCTAGTGTTCCAGAAAGACCACAAGGTGTTCTGCCAAGACTTTGATTCAGCTGTGTCCTATGTGGATATATGCAAGGTTACCAGAACACCATGGTGGAGCCACTGCTGCATACGATGCAGGTAAAGAGTCTTGGAATTCAGTGTGTTTTATTTTGAGACAGGGTATCACTCTGTCACCCAGGCTGGAGTGCAGTGATGTGATCACTGCTCACTGCAGCCTTGACCTCCGGTGCTCAAGCGATCCTCCCACCTCAGCCTCCTGAGTAGCTGGGACCACAGGTGCACGCCACCATGCCTGGCTAATTCATTTTTTTATTATTTGTCGAGACAGGGGCTCCCTATGTTGCCCAGGCTGGTCTTAAACTCCTGGGTTCAGGTGATCCTCCGGCCTCAGCCTCCCAAAGTGCTGGGATTACAGGCGTGAACCACTGTGCCCAGCCTGGAATTCTTTTTGGACCTTTTTTCAATTTAGGGAGTTTTGAGAAAACTTCATTTCTTTCTTTCATTTTTTCTTTTCTTTTCTTTTTTTTTTTTTTTTTTGTGAGACAGGGTCTCTGTCTGTCGCCCAGGCTGGAGTGCAGTGGCACGATCTTGGCTCACCGCAGCCTCTGCCTCCCGGTTCAAGCCATTCTCCTGCCTCAGCCTCCAGAATAGCTGGGATTACAGGTGTGCGCCACCACACCAGGTTAATCTGTTTTGTTTGTTTGTTTGTTTGTTTTGAGATGGAGTCTCGCTCTGTCACCCAGGCTGGAATGCAAAGGCTCGATCTCGGCTCACCGCAACCTCTGCCTCCCAGGCTCAAGCAATTCTCCTGCCTCAGCTTCCTGAGTAGATGGGATTACAGGCACCCACCACCATGCCCAGCTAATTTTTGTACTTTTAGTAGAGACGAGTTTTCACCATGTTGGCCAGCCAGATTTCAAACTCCTAACCTCAAGTGATCCACCCGCCTCGGCTTCCCAAAGTGCTAGGATTACAGGTGTGAGCTACCATTCCCAGCCTGTACTTTACTTTTTAGTAGAGACAGGGTTTCACCATGTTGGCCAGGCTAGTCTAGAAATCCTGAGCTCAGGTGATCTGCCTGCCTTGGCCTCCCAAAGTGCTGGGATTACAGGCATGAATCACTGTGCCTGGCCTGATTTTTTTTAATATGGTGAGAGACAAGGGTCTAGTTTCATTCTTCTACATATGTATATCCAGTTTTCCCAGCACCATTTATTGAAGAGGCTGTACTTTCCCCAGTGTATGTTTTTGACACCTCTGTCAAAGATGACTTGGCTGTAAATGCATAGGTTTATCTCTGGGTTCTCTATTCTGTTCTATTGGTCTATGTGTCTGTTTTTATGCCAGGGCCATGCTGTTTTGGTTTCTATAGCTTTGTAGGAAATTTGGATGTCAGGTACTGTGATATCTCCAGCTTTGTTCTTTTTGCTTAATATCACTTTGGGTATTTGGGATCTTTTGTGGCTTCATACGAATTTTGGGATTTTTTTCCTATTTTTGTGAAAAATGTCATTGGTATTTTCATAGGGATTGCACTGAATCTGTAGATTGTTTTGGGTAGTACAATTATTTTCACAATATTAATTCTTTCAATCCATGAATATGGGATGTTTTTCCATGTTTTGGTGTTCTCTTCAATTTCTTTCATCAGTGTTTTGTAGTTTTCATTGTATAGCTCTTTCTCTGCCTTGGTTAAATTTATTCCTAGGTATTATTTTTTGTAGCTATGGTAAATGGGATTGCTTTCTTAGTTCTTTTTCAAATAGTTCATTATTGGTGTATAAAAATGCTACTGATTTTTGTATGTTGATTTCATATCCTGTAACTTTACTGAATTTGTTCCTTTTTTTTTTTTTTTAAGACAGGGTCTTGCTCTGTCACCCAGGCTGGAATGCAATGGTGCCATCTTCTTGGCTCACTGCAACCTCTGCATCCTGGGCTCAAATGATCCTCCTTCCTCAGCCTCCCAAGTGGCTGGGACTACAGGCATGTGCCACCATGTCTGGCTAACTTTTGCATTTTTTTGTAGAGACAGGGTTTTGCCATGTTGCCCAGGCTGGTCTTGAACTCCTGGACTCAAGTGATCCAGGCACCTCAGCCTCCCAAAGTGCTGGGATTACAGGCATGAGCCACTGCACCTGACCTTGAATTTGTTCTAAGAATCAGTTCCAAGCTTTTTTTTTGGTGGAGTCTTTAGGTTTTTCTGTATATAAGATCATGTCATCTGCAAAGAGGGACAATCTGACTTTCCTTTTTCCAATTTGAATTCCCCTTATTTCTTTCTCTTGCCAAACTTTTTAAGAGTTTGACTAAATTTGTGCCTTTGGTCATCTGAATGCTTGATTGTGTAGTCGTCTCTGCTTATTACTAACAAGTCAGTACACGTTACATTAGGAATTTTGTTTCATGTACATCTGGCTTCATTAGCTAATTTTTTATGCTACTCCTTATGGAGCAGGGCTACCCCATAGGCAGTGTGCCCAGAGTAGTATTAATAGCTAATTTTTTATTGGCTTTTATGAGCTTGCACCTATTGATTTCTCTGTTCCCATTGAGGTTTTTAATAAGTTGTGGCAGATTGGCAGCACTGCTAGGAGAATATGGTCTTCTTAGTTCTTTGTCTGTATAATGTGCTGTCATGTAGACATTTTGAAGCCAATCGGTATATGAAAACAGGTAGCCTTTGTGAATTTAGATCCTGACTCTTCAAGAGATAATATTCTGAATACCTCTGGACAGGTAATTTTATAATATGGTTAATGAAATATAAACTTGAGAGCCCTTTGCTTGTATGGGTCCTGTACACACCCCAGGAAAGGCCCTGGAAATTTTACATTAATAATCAGTGTTATTTTTCTTCAGAGGACCCAATCCACATTGTATAGACGTTAGAGCCTACAAATCCTGAAATTTTCCCTGTCTCAGAGTGAATTATTATTTATTAGGTGCCATTCTGAGCATTGCGATAATTAGGGAATATATGAAAGAAGTGATAAAGGCCGGGCACAGTGGCTCATGCCTGTAATCCCAGCACTTTTGGAGGCTGAGGTGGGCAGATCACCTGAAGTCAGGAGTTCGAGACCAGCCTGACCAACATGGAGAAACCCCGTCTCTACTAAAAATACAAAATTAGCCGGGCATGGTGGCCCATGCCTGTAACCCAGCTACTCGGGAGGCTGAGGCAGGAGAATCGCTTGAACCTGGGAGATGGAGGTTGCGGTGAGCGGAGATCACGCCATTGCCACTGTGCTCCAGCCTGGGCAACAAGAGTGAAAGTCTATCAAAAAAAAAGAAAGAAAGAAAGAAAGAAAGAAAGAAAGAAAGAAAGGAAGGAAGGAAGGAAGGAAGGAAGGAAGGAAGGAAGGAAGAAAGAGGGAGGGAGGGAAGGAAGGAAGGAAGGAAGGAAAGAAAGAAAGAAAGAGAGAAAGAAAGAAAGAAAGAAAGAGATAAAGAGATGTCTTCCTCCCCAATTCACTTTCTTATCCTGAATGTAGGAAATCTAAGAACGTACTGTGCAGCTGGATGTATGAGGTGGGGGAGGTGAGGAAGTGGGAATTATACCAAGCCTAGCAGAGCATCTCTGAAGGAAGATTTTATCTAGAATTACCCCTAACTTTTGTTCACTTTGTTCAAAACCAGGGGAGAGGAAGAGTGGAAAGTAGGAAAGAGATCCTACCTTATAAATCCAGGGACTGTTGGGACTGCTTAGGTATTGGCCATCTATATGATATTAACCATTTTCTTCTGTAAGATTTAGGAAATGTTATTCTTTTACTGATACTTTTTTCTTGTGGCATCAGTTATCTTGCCCAAATCTTTTTTTCACTACCTTGAAATTATTTTTAAACTATATAAATGTTGATGAGTAGCAATTATGTGAGTTGGGATCTTCTAAATGTCAGACTGAGAGTCTGGTAAACATTAAGAAGAGGAAACTAGGCTGGGCACGGTGGCTCACGCCTGTAATCCCAGCACTTTGGGAGGCCGAGGCGGATGGATCACCTGAGGTCAGAAGTTCGAGACTAGCCTGGCCAACATGGCAAAACCCCGTCTCTACTAAAAATACAAAAATTAGCCAGGCATGGTGGTGGGTGCCCATAATCCCAGTTACTCGGGAGGCTGAGGCAAGAGAATGGCTTGAATTCGGGAAGCGGAGGTTGCAGTAAGCTGAGATCGCACCACTGCACTCCAGTCTGGGTGACAGAGCCAGGCTCTGTCTAAAAGAAGAAGAAGGAGAAGAAGAAGGAGGAGAAGAAGAAGAAGAAGAAGAGGAAGAGGAAGAGGAAGAGGAAGAAACTATATCTCTTATTTAGCTTGGATGAAATGGGAAGTAGTCCTAATAAAATCCCAAGGATGAAAACAGATTTTCTAACATACTCTAATTAACTCTGTAGTTTTAGTTTGCTCAGAGTTTATCCCTTTCCTGAAAAGTATTAAAAGGAATGTTTAGAACATGGGAAAACTGGCCTGGGCACAGTGGCTCACACCTGTAATCCCAGCACTTTGGGAGGCCAAGGCAGGCGGATCACTTGAGATCAGGAGGTCGAGACCAGCCTGGCCAACATGGTGAAACCCCGTCTCTACTAAAAATACAAAAGAAAATTAGCCGGGCGTCGTGGTGGGTGCCTGTAATCCTAGACATTCGGGAGGCTGAGGCGGGAGAATCGCTTGAACCCAGGAGGCGGAGGTTGCAGTGAGCCGAGATTGCACCACTGTACTCCAGCCTGGGCGAAAGAGTGAGACCCTGTCTCAGGAAAAAAAAGAAAAGAGAAAGAGAGAAGGAGGGAGGGAAAGAAAGAAAGAAATGAAAGAAGGAAGGAAGGAAGGAAGGAAGGAAGGAAGGAAGGAAGGAAGGAAGGAAGGAAGGAAGGAAAATGGGAATTCTGCTAGGACAAAAAAAAGATTTTTGTAAGTCCAGAAACTATCTTTTTTTTTTTCTGAGATGGAGTCTCATTCTGTCGCCCAGGCTGAAGTGCTGTGATGCGATCTTGACCCACTGCAACCTCCACCTCCCGGGTTCAAGTGATTCTCCTGCTTCAGCCTCCCGAGTAGCTGGGACTACAGGCGCGTACCACCACGCCCAGCTAATTTTTCTATTTTTAGGAGAGAAGAGGTTTCACCATGTTGGCCAGGATGGTCTCGATCTCCTGACCGCATGAACCGCCTGCCTCGGCCTCCCAAAGTGCTGGGATTGCAGGCGTGAGCCACCGCACCCAGCCAAAACTATCTTTTAAAAATAGTCTCCATTGGGTAGGCTGGGCGCGGCGGCTCATGCCTGTTATCCCAGCACTTTGGGAGGCCGAGGCGGGTAGATCTTGCTTGTGCTCAGGAGTTCGAGACCAACCTGGGCAACACGGTGAAAAACTGTCTCTACTAAAAAAACAAAAATTAGCCAGGCGTGGTGACGCACGCCTGTAATACCAGCTACTCGGGAGACTGAGGCATGAGAATTGCTTGAACCCGGGAGTCAGAGGCTGCAGTGAACTGAGGTCATTCCACTGCACTCCAGCCTGGGTGACACAGTGAGACTCTGTCTAAAAAAAAAAAAAAAAAAAGCCAGGTGCGGTGGCTCACGCCTGTAATCCCAGCACTTTGGGAGGCCGAAGCAGGCGGATCATAAGGTCAAGAGATCAAGACCATCCTGGCCAACATGGTGAAACCCCATCTCTACTAAAAATACAAAAATTAGTTGGGTGTGATGGTGGGTGCCTGTAGTCTCAGCTACTAGGGAGGCTGAGACAGGAGAATCACTTGAACCCGGGAGGCAGAGGTTGCAGTGAGGCAAGATCGTGCCATTGCACTCCAGCCTGGCAACAGAGTGAGACTCCATCTCAAAAAAAAAAAAAGAAAAGAAAAGAAAAAAAGTCCCCATTGGAACTGCTTTGATGTAAAAAGTTACTAGTTACTAGAATTTATAATTTTCTGCTGCTGAGACCATTTACTTCTGAGAAGCCTTTCTTGACTCTTCTATCCTCCCCACCCCTGTCTGAGTTAGAAGTCTGTTTCCCCTGTTTTTCCTCTTTTGTACTAACTTCCAACTCTCTGTTATATCTTTACTATAACATTGTACTGTGATCATTTATTTTCTGGACTATCTTTTCCACTAAACTGACAGTTTGATGCTTTTTCATTTCATTACCTAGCACAGTGCCTAGCACACTGGGATATTCATGAACTTTTTAAATAAGAATGAATGATAGTGTTGTCAGACAGCCCAGTATGATATCACAGTCTATGAGTTCACATGTACATGGGAGGATAGAGTCACTAGTTAGTAATAGAAAGAAGAAGGAAAAAACACACAGAATTCAATAAATGTTATAGTCACGTACTCAGAAAGCTGACTAGGAAGTCAGATCATTGACAGACAAATATTTTTTTACTTTGCCTAAATTAAGACTTTTACCAACAACAGTGAATAAGATACCTCATGGTAAGAAAAAAATATATAGTCTTTATAAATTGATTATACACAATTTTCAATGCTTTTAAAAATAATTGGAACTGGTCAATAAGATATTGAAAGAAAATTGATAAGAATTATGTAAAAGTTAAGTGTGAGAGGATCACTTGAGACCAGGAGTTTGAGACCAGCCTGGGCAACACAGTGAGACACTGTCTCTAGAAAAAAAAATTAAAAATAATTAGCCCCCATCTCTAAAAAATTTAACAAATAATTAGCTGGGCACAGTGTTGCACACATGTAGTTTCAGTTACTTGGGAGGTTGAGGTAGGAAGATCGCTTGAGTCCAGGAGTTAGAAGTTGCAGTGATCTCAAGACCCCGTCTCCAAAAAAAAAAAAAAAAAAAAAAAAAGGAAAGAAAAAAATAAAGAGGGAGAAGAAATGTTGACTCAAAAACTTATGAAAAGGAGCCGAGCGTGGTGGGTCATGCCTGTAATCCCAGCACTTTGGGAGGCTGAGACAGGATTGCTGAGCCCAGGAGTTTGAGACCACCCTGGGCAACATAGTGAGCCCCCTGTCTCCACAAAAAATTTGAAAAATTAGCCATGTGTGGCCAGGCACTGTGGCTCATGCCTGTAATCCCAGCACTTTGTGAGGCCAAGGTGGGTGGATTGCTTGAGTCCAGGAGTTTGAGACCAGCCTGGGCAACATGGTGAAACCCGGTCTCTACAAAAAGTACAAAAATTAGCCTGGCGTGGTGGCACATGCCTGTAGTCCCAGCTACTTGGGAGGCTGAGGTTGGAGGATCATTTGAGCCCAGGAGACAGAGGTTGCAGTGAGCCAAGATTGTGCACTCCAGTCTGGGCGACAAAGTGAGGCCCTGTCTCAAAAAAGAAAAAAAAATTAGCCAGGTGTGATGGTGGGCACTTATGGTCCTAGCTACTCAGGAGGCTGAGATGGGAGGATCGCTTAAGCCCAGAAGGTCGAGGCTGCAGTAAGCCATGAATGCACACTGCACTTTAGCCTGGGTGACAGAATGAGACCCTGTTAAAAAAAAAAAAACACACTTATGAAAAGGGGAAAAAAGTTATCTGCCTATATATTTTTTTAAACCTTCCAATCCTCTTCATCAGTATATGAATTGAACAGATTTGACTCCTGCCATGGAGACTAGCCACAGAGATGACACCTCAAAGATCTGCACCTTTGAGTATTCATGTCTCTTGTTTCATCTCCTCCCTTAGTGAGTCAGGGCCAGCCCTGGGTGACCAATAGAATCCAGTGAAGTGATGTTGCATGGCTTCCGAGGCTACACCATAAGAAGCCTTGCAGTTTCCACGTTGGTCTCATGGAACACTCACTCTTGGAGCCCTGAGCATGATGTATGGAGTTCAAATACCCTAAAGCCACCTTGCAGGAGAGACTGGGTGGAGAGGCTCTGAGATTTCATGTAGAATGATTCTTGGCCAGCACCCCAGCCATTTGAGTCATCCCAGCTGAGGCTCCAGATGTACTGTGGAACAGAATTGAGTTGTCCCCACCAAGGTTCATGAGTAAAAGAAATATTAAGTAATTATCGCTTTAAGCGATTACGTTTCAGGTGGTTTGTTACTCAGCAATAGATGACTGAAACACTCCTCTTTCACTTGATGTGAAGTATTTCCTTAGGTGAGTGCAGAGTGAGCAAGGATGTGTCAGGTCAACTCAAACATAGGGAATTTTCCAGCCATCATTGCTGGGGTAATTGACTTATTCATGCTGTAGAGATACACTGCTTCAGGACTGTCTTTTTGTTGTTGTTGTTTTTGAGATGGGATCTCACTCTGTTGCCCAGGCTGGAGTGCAGTGGTGCGATCTTGGCTCACTACAGCCTCTGCCTCCCGGGTTCAAGCAATTCTCCCACCTCAGCCTTCTGAGTAGCCGGGATTACAGGGGCGCGCCACCACGCCTGGCTAATTTTTGCATTTTTAGTATGTTTAGTATTTTCACTATGTTGACCAAGCTGGTCTCGAACTCCTGACCTCAAGTGATCCACCTGCCTCGGCCTCCCAAAGTGCTGGGATTACAGGCGTGAGCCACCGTGCCCGGCCAGGACTGTCTTCTGAGAAGTAACTATATCACTTCTGTGGTCAAGACTCACGGGACCCAGAGCCATCTCTGGAGCTTGTGGCCAGGTGTAAACCCACAACTCAACATTTTAATATAGATGAATAGACACATTAAGCTGAACATGAAGGGCAGCCTTCTATAGAAAAGAAATCACTAGAATATAAATAGCAGGAGGAGCACAAGCAGAAGAAGCAACCAACTTCTGCCTGAACTCTGCAGAGTTAGCGTTCCCTTTTCAGGACCTGCTTCCCACCCATATCTGTAACACCCATGTTTGGAATTCGCCCCTGCAGCTGCAGCAATGGGACCGGGGTGCATACCAACCTAGAGCCAATCTGTTATTGACTGACCAGCGATGTATATGATTATCTTCCTTGAGAGTCTGAGACTGTAGCATGCCCTTGGACAGAAAGGCCATGAGGAATCAGGGTGGGATAGCTGTTGTCAACCATGTAAATGCTGATGAGTAAGTAGAGAGCTGGTTTGCAAAAATAAGTAGTGATGAGAATTCATGGGGACAGGTGAAAAAGAGATGGGGCAGAAAAGAAGCAAGAATAAGAGAGAAAGAAAAAGGATGAGACAGCACTAGTATTAGCTCTGTGTCATTAGCTTTCTAGTCCCCAGTTCTTAACATTTGATTTAATTTTCTTTTTGTAATTTTGTTTTTGGTCAAGAGTGATGGTAGGATGGGAATGAACAGGAAAGGGACTTTATCTTCACTTTTAAGGGTCCCTGAAAAGATCACTCTTGGATATAGGTTTTATTGTAGATTTGAGCTTTTCTCATTAATGAATACTTCAAAACAGTGAGAGTTTCAGAGGTTGTTTCTCTAGAATTAGTTTTGTTATATTGTTTGTTCATTAAGAGGAATAGCATCACTGTGGGACAGAGCTCCCATAGGCATCAGAAGGCCAAGGCAGATACTTATTTCAGATGAATTAGAGAGGAACAAACTTAAGGCAGGAGGAGGCACTGGGAAACACAGGATGTGGATTTTTCCAGCCCCTGCTCAGCCACTCTCATCGTGACCACAGATTCATCCCTTCACCTCTCTGGATCTCTGCCTCCTCTGCTACACTAAGTAGTGGTTGTAGTTATATATTTATATCTGGTCACAGATGTTTTATAATCATAGACCATAGATTATAAATATAATAATAGATTATAAAATATCGAATGAGGGTCTTATCCAAAAACATCTTCACATAAAACTTTCATCTCACTCTGAAGGAGAAAAAGTGTGCACTGGGTAAAGACTCTATTGCCTAAGATCTGGAACTTAAATTTGCAGTAATTTCTAATACTTAAGCACATGTACTTTTCTTCCCGATTGTGCAATAAAGGACGGGAAGTAAAAAGGGGAACATTCTTTATGTTCAAATTAAGTCGGCCGGGCACTGTAGCTCACGCCTGTAATCCCAACATTTTGGGAGGCTGAGGTGGGTGGATCACCTGAGGTCAGGAGATCGAGACCAGCCTGGCCAACATGGTGAAACCCCGTCTCTACTAAAAATACAAAAATTAGCCGGGTGTGGTTTTGTGCGCCTGTAGCCCCAGCTACTCGGGAGGCTGAGGCAGGAGAATTGCTTGAACCTGGGAGGTGGAGGTTGCAGTGAGCGGAGATCACGTCATTGCACTCCAGCCTGGGTGATAAAGCGAGACTCTGTCTCAAAAAAAAAAAAAAAAAAAAAGTCAGAGGCTCATCTAGGATACAAACTAGATGTGAATAAGTATGGGAAATTTAAAAGATAACCAAATTTGAACCTGAAGTGATCAGCATTTGATATCCTACTGAGATGTCAAAATACTGTTTCTCAGAGAAACTGACTTACCTTTCTTTTCTATTACATAGGCAATGCATGTGTATTGCAGTAAAATTCGACCCAAGTATAACAAATGTTAATATTTAGTGTATATATCTTTAAATATATTCTGAGGAACCCTATGCCATTTGCTTAGAACAGATCTGATCGTTCATATGCAATGCTTATGTCCTCAACGAGGCTATAAACTCCATGAGGAGAACCCCTTTACCATAAATCCACATGCCTCCCACCCCCACAGTTTGGTCACTTTCTTCGGGAAGGGATGGGGGAAGTTTATAAATGCTTCCTTCACTAGCACCCATGCATGCATTCATTCATTTGACAAACGTTGTATTGAGCACCTAGTATGGACTTGGGCCAGGTGTGGGAGATTCAAAGGTACATCCCTCCCCTCAGCTTTCCTCCCCACTGCCTTTTTTTTTTTTTTTTTTTTTTTTTTGAGACGGAGTCTCGCTCTGTCGCCCAGGCTGGAGTGGAATGGCGCCATCTCGGCTCACTGCAACCTCCGCCTTCTGGGTTCAAGCTATTCTCCTGCCTCAGCCTCCCGAGTAGGTGGGACTACAGGCGCCCGCCACTATGCCCGGTTAATTTTTGTATTTTTAGTAGAGACGGGGTTTCACCATATTGGCCAGGCTGGTCTCGAACTCCTGACCTTGTGATCCGCCCGCCTTGGCTTCCCAAAGTGCTGGGATTACAGGCGTGTGCCACCGTGCCCGCCCCCCCGGCCCTGGTTTTTTTTTTTTTTTTTTTAGACAGAGTCTCCCTCTGTCGCCCAGGCTGGAGTGCAGCGGCGCCATCTTGGCTCACTGCAACCTCCACCTCCTGGGTTCAAGCAATTCTCCTGCCTCAGCCTCCCGAGTAGCTGGGATTACAGGCACACGCCACTACGCCCGGCTAATTTTTGTATTTTTAGTAGAGACGGGGTTTCACCAGACGGGGTTTCATTGTGTTGAGCAGGATGGTCTCGATCTCCTGACCTCATGATCCTACCGCCTCGGCCTCCCAAAGTGCTGGGATGACAGCCGTGAGCCACCGCGCCCGGCCCTGCATGCCCTTTATGACATACTTTTTAGGCCAGGCGCGGTGGCTCATGCCTGTCATCCCAGCAGTTTGGGAGGCCGAGGCGGGCAGATCACCTGAGGTCAGGCGATCGAGACCAGCCTGCCCAACATGGTGAAACCCCGTCTCTACTAAAAATACAAAAATTAGCCGGGCGTGGTGGCAGGCGCCTGTAGTCCCAGCTACTCTGCAGGCTGAGGCAGGATAATCACTTGAACCCGGGAGGCGGAGGTTGCAGTGAGCCGAGATGGCACTGCTGCACTCCAGCCTGGGCGAGAAGAGCAAAAACTCCATCAAAAAAAAAAAAAAAAAGATATACCTTTTTGATCTCAAGAAAGTCACAGTTCGAATAGGGAAACAATACACAATTAACTATTTTACTAAGTAGTTGTGCAATTTTAGAGCCATATGTAAAAGTCTTAAGAAAACACAGAAGCAGCCTGGGGTACGGTGGGTCCCGCCTGTAATCCCAGCACTTTGAGAGGCTGAGGCAGGATGATCGCTTGGGCCCAGGCGTTCAAGACCAGCCTGGGCGAAATAGCAAGACCCCATTTCTACAAAACTAAAAAAAAAAAAAATAGGTGGGCATGGTGGTGCTTGCTTGTAGTTCCAGCTACTCAGGAAGGAGGCTGAGGCAGGAGGATCGCTTGAGCCCAGGAAGTCAAGGTTGCAAGGTTGCAGTGAGTTGTGATTGTGCCACTGCAGCCTGAGTGACATAGCGAGACCCTGTGAAAGAAAAAGAAAGAAAGATAGAAAGAAAGAGCACAGAAGAGGATTGGGAGGTTATGGGGTACAATTCTTGAGGGGGTGACCCTGGCCAGGCGATGAGAGGGCGGTAGGAAGGGTGATGAGGGGAGAAGAGGATTTAGAAATACAAATTTCAGGGTCTTCTTGTGTCAGCGGGAGTTTCTGTCCCTCACAACTTTCATCATAAGATAAATCTAATGTTCAACTAGAGATCTCTCCCGCGCCTTGAACTTGCAAATTTATGAATCAGGGGCAAAAAAAACCCGGATACCGAGCCTGCCTCCCACCAGCTAGAGAGCCCACCAAGTTCCAGGAGGGGCGAGGCCGAGGGCGGTCCGTGCCACAGCTGTGGGCGGGGTTGTCCGTGCTTGCGCCAGAGCCGGCCCGCCCCGCCGCCAGAGGCTGTCGCAGGAGCCAGGCGTGGATTGGTATGTGGGTATGTCGGCCTCTCTTCATAGGCCGCGCAGGATTGCTCGAGAGGCTTTGATTGGCTCAACAGGCGCTGAGCGTTCATTGGCTGCGCTGGGTCGTCAGGGCGACGAAAAAGGGGAAGGGGTGCTGGGCCTGGCGGGCAAACTAAGGCTGCGGACTGTTGGGCGGTTCCGCGGGGCGTTGTCCGGAGAGCTGCGAGGCCGGGGTTCCCAGGGTTCACGCCACACTCTAGGAAGTGCCTGAGCTAGTGAGCTGGCCAACGAGCTCCGCGGGCTGGGACCATGGGCTGCTTCTTCTCCAAGAGACGGAAGGCTGACAAGGAGTCGCGGCCCGAGAACGAGGAGGAGCGGCCAAAGCAGTACAGCTGGGATCAGCGCGAGAAGGTAATGAAAGTCGTGTAGCCGCCGTCTCAGCCTCCCTGAGCCGCTCCGCCAGGTCCCTTACCGCCCGGGACCGCTGAGGGGGCCGACCCAACTGCTGCCGCACTCTCTTGAACGCGGATAGCTGAAGTCTGGGTGCACGACTTTTTTGGGGAGCGGGGACGTGAAGTACAGCGCTAGAGAGGCCGCCCAGAGGGCTGTGGAGCTCCGGAAGGAGCCTTAGGAGTTTGTTGTCGTGGTAGACAGACTCCCCCGGGAGCTTTCTCTGACTCCGAACCCTGCCTTGCTCTGACTTCCTGTTGGAGATGATCGATTCGAGAGAGGGAAAGAGCCGAGAACGCCCTGAATCTCAAATCACCTCGTTTCACCCACCGGCAGCGTCAAGCGGGGTTTTGTCCAGTCGTCGAGTTACGTATATGGGACCGATTCTCATCTCTTCCGGGGCTTAATGTTCTGTGGCTGTTTTCTCTTTTGTCTGCCCTCCCCGGCAAATCTCTTTGGTGCCTCATGATATATTTCACTGCTGAATTTTCTCAATTACCAAGTGGACTGTTTAATATACAGCTTTACTCCCCCTCCTCTTCCAGTTATCCGAAAGAAATAATGAATATCGCATCAGTCGTGGAATGTGTATTAAGACTGTAAGGTGAAAATAAGCGGCATAAACTAGGCAGTATTTTACTGCTGGTTTAAATGAATGAAAACGCCCTTATTTTTATTTTTGTATATAGCCAGAAACGAAAAAACTTTGAAAACCTCCATTAGTCTTACACAAAACACACTCGGTCATACATTTCATAATAGTTCCTCTTTCTACATAGTTCTCCATTTGTGCTTACTAAACTACTTTGATGGACTTATCAATTATTTCTCCCAAACAAAATGAGAGATTTTTCAAATGGGTATTATGAACAGTTAACTCCTTGCTTAAGGCAACATATCTTTACCCAAGATTACTTTATAATAAATGTATTAACGTTTTGGAATCACAGACCTTTCTGCATGATTTCCAATCCCCAGCAGAATGTATTCAGGTAAGCTCTGGTCTCTAAGAGTCAGAGTTAAGAAATTGAAAGCTTTTTGCAGCTTTTCTCAGCCCCGTCTTTCTGCCCCTACTTCTCATACACACCCTTCTTGGGTCACATGGTACCTTTATTCTCTGTTAGTCATACTCGATAGTAGCATTTTATAATGTAGGGAAAGAAAGTACTGTGCTTTCTATTTCACAAGAAGATTGCACCTGCCATTTAAAGTTATCTGATGGGCGGTTTTTAAAAGATATCGTTTTCCTCAGCCTTTGGCTTTCTAACAATGTTCTTTTAGCTTGAATTGTCTGCCTTAGAGAAAGTTGAGTATTTCATTTTTATTTTAGTTTTTTCTTTTGAACTCAGGCTAAATCTAAACTAAATAAAATGTCTTTTTTATTTATAGTAGTCTTGGCTGCCTATGACTCATCGTTTCACAATAAATTGTTTTACAGTTAATGTTTATTAACATAATATTCAGGTTAGTTAGGATTTCTCATGTTAATCCTTCTTTTAGATAAGTGTGTGTGTCCTGTGATTTTTTTTCTTCTTTTGCCCATTGGCTAAGTAAATGCATTGAGAAATATAACATTGGACACCAACATCTAAGCTTTTTCCCCACAAATGAGTGTGTAATAAACTTTCAATTGTAGAAACTGTTTTGAGCTTACAGAGAACCTTTTTTTTTTGAGAACACTACTAAGTTCTGTAGTTGTAGAGATGTAAGAGATGTTATTGGATATATAAAATAAGCTCATGCTTCTGAGTGTGTGTATAATAAAAGTTAAAATCTTGATCAACTCAGCCAATCAAAATGAGAATTTCTAACCAAATGAGCATTCTGAAAAAAACCCCAGTTTTAAAATCTTTTGGACTGTTGAAGAGAATTACCAGCTTACATTTTGAGACAATGCAGACACCACATTTCCCAACATAGCTTTTTCTTTTTAGTTTTTTTTTCTTTAGGAATTACTAGGAATTCTTTCTAAGTTGCCTCATTTTGATAGCTTGTTAAATGTTATACAATTTAAAATATTTTTTTCTAGGGCCAGGCATGGTGACTCATGCCTGTAATCCCAGGACTTTGGGAGGCCAAGGATGGTGGCTCTCTTGAGCCCAGGAGTTCCAGACCAGCCTGGGCAATATGGCGAAACCTCATTCCTACTAAAAATACAAAGATTAGTGGGGCATGGTGGTGCACACCTGTAGTCCCAGCTACTCAGTAGGCTGAGGTGGGAGGATCACCTGAGCCTGGGACTTAGAGGCTGCAGTGAGCCATGATCGGGCCACTGCCCTCCAGCTTGGGCAACAGAGTGAGACCCTGTTTCCAAAAAAAATAAATAAATAAAATATTTTTTCCTAGTTCCTTGCCTCCTGTGAGGTTAATTTGGGCTAGTGTGCAAATGTTCTGTATTAGTCCAATGATACGTTTACTGAGCATGGCCTTGCTTGCTCCTAGAAGATTTCAGTTGTACCTTAAAAGGAACAGATTGCAAATACAGCCCAGAGAACATAAATGAGATATGATGCATGCATATTAATAGAAATGATTTATATTAAAAGTTTAGGCTTCTGGAATGTGGTTATGGATTATAGCATATACAGTTTTAAAGTTATATCAGACAATTACCATTCAACTTGTAAGACTTTTACATGTAAAAACAAAATGGATTGCCTGAAAAATTTCCTTGCAACTTAGAAAAGGATGTTTACATTTTTCCTTAGGTTGTGCAATCAGAGTATCTTTTTTTGATGTTTTCTTTTTGAGATGGAGTCTGGCTCTGTCATCGCCCAGGCTGGAATGCAGTGGCGCGATCTCGGCTCACTGCAACCTCTGCCTCCTGGGTTCAAGCGATTCTCCAGCCTCAGCCTCCTGAGTAGCTGGAATTACAGGCGTGCACCACCACGTCTGGCTAATTTTTGTATATTTTTAGTAGAGACAGGGTTTCACCTTGTTGGCGAGGCTAGTCTTGAACTCCTGACCTCAGGTGATCCACCTGCCTCAGCCTCCCAAAGTGCTGGGATTACAGGCGTGAGCCACCGCTCCCAGCCCAGAGTATCTTTATTGAAGGGCACCCCTTGGGTTTTGGGGTTTGAGTTGTGTAATTGGGTCAGTCTTAGGGGACTGAAGCTGGAAGAAATTGTCTCATTTAGAAGGAATGTCTGGGGACTAAGCATTGTCATAGCAACTGACATACTGTAGTCAACAGTGTAAGAAGCTCATTTTCTATTGCTACTGACTTTGAAAAAGAAAAAAGATTACAATTCTTACACTGATGTGATGAGAAATATTTTTGGATTGTAAGACTTGTGTTTAAATTATTTCAAAAGAAATGTTTTTATCCTTATCTGTATGCTGCCACCCATAGGTAGGCAAATTATTCAGTATGTATGTACTCAAACACCAAGTAAGTCTCAAAATTATAAGACTTATCCCTGCCCTAAAAGAGTTTACTGGCTTTCTGGAGTTAAAACAGGAAACATTTAAGTACATATGAGGTGAGGAAGAGTGATACGGAAAAGTAGTTTTCATCTTCCAGTATTCATGCCCATACTTTTCCTCCTAGATAATAGAAATGAGGATTAACTCTAAACAATTATGGCTTAAGTGTGAAAATTGTGATTTGAGTAAGGACAACACATGTGTCTGTTATATTTGTCTCATATTCAATAGAAATAATACTAAACAAAAATCTTATACCAGAAATTCGAGTATCTATTGTGTAACTTTGGGTAAAGCAGCCAATTTGTGCACTTCAGGTTCCTCAGCTATATAGTAGGACAATGCTAAAGATTTCTCTACTGTTTAGTAAGGTAAAGGCCTGTCCTGAAGAAGAGGTTTAGACAGTAATGGTCACCTCTGAGGAAAGAACTTAAACCAGAGGTTGGGCATGACAGAACTGGTTTTAACATAAGGCAGATCATAATTCCCAGGATTGGTCATCAGTGGAAGGGGTGGCTTCGTTGAGGACCTGATCTCCATGTTAGTCAAAATTGTCAGACAGTTAGGGTGGTAATCTGCTAGAAAGAAGTGTCTGCACTAAGTAGGAGGAGGCTAGATACTGTTTTTAGCCTTCTTTTAAGTATGAAAAGTATTCTAGTTACCCATTGCTGTGTACCAAACCACCCTAAAACTTAATGGTTTAAAATAATGGCAGATATTTTGTTCATAACTCTTTAATTTGCATAAGGTTAAGCAGGGTTGACTCTGCTCGATGTGGCATCAACCGTGACAGCTTTCAAGATGGCTTGACCACATAGCTGGCTGGCAAGTTGATGCTGGCTTTGGGCTGGGAGCTCAGCTGGGGCCTCTCCATGTATTCCTGGCTTCCTTACAGTGTGATGGCAGGGTTCCAAGGGCAAGCATCCTAAGAGAGACTGGCAGAAGCTGCATGGTTTTTTCTAACTAGCTTCTTAAGTGAATTCTTAAGTCACTTAATTAGACTTAATTTGGATGTGGTAGGAGTAATGCTGAGGCAGTCACAAATGCCCACCCAGTTCCAAGAGGAGGTGACCTCTTAATGGGAGGAGTGTCAAAGAATTTGCCAGTAGGTTTTAAATCCTCTATATAAAGTTGTTTAAAGGATATAACTAGTTCTTTGTTTATTAATTTTAAAAATAGCTTTTTAGAGATATAATTCATATGCCATACAATTCACCCATTTAAAATATATAATTCATTCTATCTAACTGTATATATATTTTTGAGATGGAGTCTCGCTCTGTTGCCCAGGCTGGAATGCAGTGGTATGATCTCTGCTCACTGCTCCGCCTCCTGGATTCAAGCGATTCTCTCGCCTCAGCCTCCCAAGTAGCTGGGATTATAGGCGCGTGCCACCACGCCCAGCTAGTTTTTGTATTTTTTAGTAGAGATGAGGTTTCACCGTGTTGGCCAGGCTGGTCTCGAAACTCCTGGCCGCAGGCAATCTGCCTGCCTCGACCTCTCAAAGTGCTGGGATTACAGGCATGAGCCACAGTGCCTAGCCGTCTGTGTTTTTGTACTCATTAACCAACCACTCTTCATCCTCTCCTCCCACTACCCACCACAGCCAACTATTGTAGATAATAATTTATTGTATATTCCAAAATAGCTAGAAGAGAAAATGTGGAATGTTCCCAACACAAAGACATGATAAGTGTTTGAGGTAATGGATATCCCAGTTACCCATATTTGATCATTACATTGTTGTATGCTTGTATGAAAATATCACATGTACCCCATAAATGCATACTACTATTATTATATATCCATAAAAATTTTAAATAAATTTAGTTTAAAAATAAAGTATATAATTCAGTATTTTTTAGTAAGTTCACAGGCTTATCACCATGGTCTAATTTTAGAACATTTTCATCCCTGGAAAAAGAAACCCTGTACCCATTAGTAGTCATTCCCCATTCTCGTCTCCCTGAGCCCCTGGAAACCACAAACTTATTTTCTGTCTCTATAAGTGTTCCTATTTTGGACATTTCACTTCATTGGAGCCACAATATTTAGCCTTTTGTGACTGGCATCTTTCACTTAGCATGTTTTTGAAGTTTGTCCATATCGTAACATGTATCAAGACTTTATTCTATTGTATGGATATACCACATTTTATTTATCTATTCATCAGCTGATGGACATTTGGGTTGTTTCTACTTTTTGTCTATTATGGATAATGGTGCTATGAACATTTGTATACAAGTTTTTGTCTGGACATGTTTTCATTTCTGTTGTGTACACATCTAGGTTTGGAATTGCTGGGTCATATGGTAACTCTATGTTTAACTTTTTTTTTTTTTTTTTTTTGAGACGTAGTCTCACTCTGTCGCCCAGGCTGGAGTGCAGTGGTGTGATCTCAGCTCACTGCAAGCTCCGCCTCCTGGGTTCACGCCATTCTCCTGTCTCGGCCTCCCCAGCAGCTGAGATTACAGGCACCCGCCGCCACGCCCGGGTAATTTTTTGTATTTTTAGTAGAGACGGGGTTTCACCATGTTAGCCAGGATGGGCTCGATCTCCTGACTGCGTGATCTGCCCACCTTGGCCTCCCAAAGTGCTGGGATTACAGGCGTGAGCCACCACGACTGGCCTATGTTTAACTTTTTGAGGAACTGCTAAACTGTTTTTTAGAGTGCCTGCACCATTTATATTTCCACCAGCAGTGTGTGAGTGTTGTTTCTTCACCCATATAAAATTTTGATAAAGGTAAAAAGCATAGAGAGTGAAAAGTATGTGGGGCTGGAATTTTAATTTGTATTCTGCACCTAACTACACCTCACTGATAAACTAATTTAGCTTTTAGCCCTCAGTTTCCTAAGATCCCTTCCAGTTCTTGAATTCTTTGAGCAGCTCATGAGGGGAGGTAAGCATTGCTAGAAACATTCAGGCAAATCTGGATGAACAAAGGGAATGTGATAGGATGTAAAAATAGATTCAGATTAGATTAGATGATATGGGGAATCTTTTCAATCCTAAAATTTCATAATTCTATTTTGTTGTTATATATTTCACAAAATGGTAAGCTAATATAAATGTAGTACTTCCGTTTCTTGAATCATCAATAGTATATAAGCTCAAGATACTGGTCTTGAGCTTATACTATATAAGCTCAAGATACTGGTCTTGAGCTTATACTATATAAGCTCAAGATACTGGTCTTGAGCTTATACTATATAAGCTCAAGATACTGGTCTTGAGCTTATACTATATAAGCTCAAGATACGGGGTAATTTTTGTATTTTTAATAGAGACAGGGTTTTGCCATATTGGCCAGACTGGTCTCGAACTCCTGGTCTCATCTGATCCTCCCACCTCGGCCTCCCAAAGTGCTGGGATTAAAAGCAAGAGCCACTGCACCCAGCCTCAGAAATTTTTATAGAAGTTTTAAGAATGAAGCATCAAAAAAGAAAAGGTATCAGAAAGCTGAAATAGCAAGGTCGTGGTTAAGATCATTAGATACATAGGATATGAGCTGAATTTTTCATAGCCCCTTTTATTAAAACAATCATTTAAAAAATATATTTTTGACCCTGGTACTCTACAAAGCTTAGTACATTTTTTTTTATTAAAAAAATTTTTTTTATTATACTTTAAGTTGTAGGGTACATATGCACAACGTGCAGGTTTGTTACATATGTATGCATGTGCCATGTTGGTGTGCTGCACCCATTAACTCGTCATTTACATTAGGTATATCTCCTAATGCTATCCCTCCCCTCTCCCCCAACCCCACGACAGGCCCCGGTGTGTGATGTTCCCCTTCCTGTGTCCAAGTGTTCTCATTGTTCAATTCCCAACTATGAGTGAGAACATGCAGTGTTTGGTTTTTTGTCCTTGCTATAGTTTGCTGAGAATGATGGTTTCCAGCTTCATCCATGTCCCTACAAAGGACATGAACTCATTCTTTTTTATGGCTGCATAGTATTCCATGGTGTTTATGTGCCACATTTTCTTAATCCAGTCTATCATTGATGGACATTTGGGTTGGTTCCAAGTCTTTCCTATTGTGAATAGTGCCGCAATAAACATACGTGTGCATGTGTCTTTATAGCAGCATGATTTATAATCCTTTGGGTATATACCCAGTAATGGGATGGCTGGGTCAAATGGTATTTCTAGTTCTGGATCCTTGAGGAATCGCCACACCGTCTTCCACAATGGTTGAACTAGTTTACAGTCTCACCAACAGTGTAAAAGTGTTCCTATTTCTCCACCTCCTCTCCAGCACCTGTTGTTTCCTGACTTTTTAATGATCGCCATTCTAACTGGTGTGAGATGGTTATCTCACTGTGGTTTTGATTTGCATTTCTCTGATGGCCAGGGATGATGAATATTTTTTCATGTGTCTGTTGGCTGCATAAATGTCTTCTTTTGAGAAGTGTCTGTTCATAAAAGTGTAGTACATTTTTTACTTGTATAAATTCCAAATAGGCTAAAAGCCTACTGACAATATTGACAGTAGCAACGATGATGTAGGTGTCACTTGGGTTAAGTCACAGGAAAACTCAAACCATAGTGTCACAGAGGCTACCCTTTAGCTTTGCATGCCCAGAACACAATTTAATAGCAAAGATAGTGGATCTGTCTTCTGGGAGGTGTGTATATTGACTAAGATCATAAGTTTTATATTATTATTGAGAGAAACTATTTGTCCTGTTCATTTTCTTATTATGTTTCAAAGTCATTGAGATTAAGAATTTATATTTCAGCACTATTAGTTCTATAATTATGTGGCACTAATGTTTTCATTTGTGAAATAACCTCTCAGCTACATAGCTATCTAGCCCTGAAGCTGACTTAACAATGTTTAAACTTTAAGTATTTGTTTTAATTGAAGTGTAATTTATATACAGTAAAATGTACCCTTGTTAAGTGTACGGTTCTATGAGTTTTGACAAATAAATACAGTTGTGGAGCTATCACCAATCAAGATATAAAATGGTTCCATCGCCCCCAAAAGTTCTTCCTTTGTATAGTCAGTTTGCTCCTTTGTAGTCAGCCCCACTCCCAGCTCCTGATAAGTTTTCTATCCCTATAGTTTTGTCTTTTTGAGAATGTCGTATACATGGAATCATACAATACGTAACCTTTTGAGTCTGGCTTCTTTCACTTAACCATAATGCATTTAAGATTTATCCATGTTGTTGCATGTATCAAGAGTTTTTTTTTTTGAGATGGGGTCTCACTGTGTCACCCAGGCTGGAATGCAGTGGCACAATCTCGGCGCACTGCAGCCTCAGCCTCCGGGGCTCCAGTGATCTCCCATCTCAGCCTCCCAAGTAGTGGAGACAACAGGCGAGTGCCACCATACTCAGCTAATTTTTTGTATCTTTTTGGTAGAGATGGGGTTTCAACACGTTGCCCAGGCTGGTCTTGCACTCCTGAGCTCAGGTGATCCGCCCACCTTGGCCTCCCAAAGTGCTGGAATTACAGGCATGAACTACCACACCCAGCCAGGAGTTCCTTTTTAATTGCTGAGTGGTATTCCGTTGTATGGATATATCACAGTTTGTTTATCCATTCATCAGTTAAAGGACATTTGGGTTGCTTCCAATTTTGGTAATTATGAATAAAGCTACCACAAATATTTGTGTGCAGGTTTTTGAATGAACATAAGTTTTCATTTCACTTGGGTAAATACCCATGAGTGGGATTGCTGATCATATGGAAATTGTTTATTAAACTTTACAAAAAACTGCCAGGTCAGTGGCTCACACCTGTAATCACAGCACTTTGGGAGGTGAAGGCAGAAGGATTGCTTGAGGCCAGGAGTTCAAGACCCGCTTGGGCAACACAGTGAGACCCCACCTCTACAAAATGGATAAACATAGCCAGGCAGAGTGGCATATGCCTGTAGTCACAGCTACTTGGGAGGCTGAGACAGGAGGATTGCTTGAGCCCAGGAGTTTGAAACTGCAGTGAGCTCTGATTGCACCACTGCACTCCAGTGTGGGCAACAGAGCAAGACCCTGTCTCTATAAAAAAAAAATTAATTAAAAATTTAAAAAAGAAACTGCCAAACTATTTTTCAAAGTGGCTATGCCATTTTGCCTACCAGCAGTATATGAGAGATACAGTTGCTCTGCATCCTCACATCACTTGCTTGGTATTGTCAGGTTAATTTGTTTTTAAGAGACAGGGTCTGCTCAGTCTCCCAGGTTGGAGTACAGTGGCATGATAATGGCTCACTGCAGCCTGGACTGCCTGGGCTCCAGCAATCTTCCCACTTCAGCCTCTCAAGTAGCTGGGACTACACTACATGTGTCTGCCACCACACTCGGCTAATATTTTTATTTTTTGTAGAGACAAGGTCTCGCTATGTTGCTCAGGCTGGTCTGAAACTCCTGGCTTCAAGCGATCGTCCCACCTTGGCCTCCCAAAGTGCTGGCATTACAGCTGTGAGCTACTGCACCTCGCCTAGCTTTAAAAAAAAATGTTTAGCCATTCTAATAGGTGTGTAGTGATGTTTCATTGTAGTTTAACTTGCATTTCCCTAATGACTTGTATTTACCTAAATGTTGAGCATTTTTCATGTACTTATTTGCCATCCATATATCTTTGGTAAAATGTTTATTCAAATCATTTGCCCATTTTGTTATTGGGTTATTTGTTTTCTTATTATTGAGTTTTTCAGAGCTCTTTATATGTCCTGGATACAAGTCCCCTGTCATATGTATGTTTTGCAAATACTTTTTTCCCAGTTAATAACTTGCCTTCTCTTAAGAGTGTCTTTTGAAGAGCAAACATTTTCAATTTGAGTAAAAGTCCAATTTCCACTCACTTTTTCTTTTGTGGATTGTGTTTTTGGTTTCACATCTAGGAATTTTTTTTCTTTTTCTGAGACGGAGTCTTGCTGTGTCGCCAGGTTGGAGTACAGTGGCGCGATCTCGGTTCACTGCACTATATATATATGTATGTATGTATGTATATACACATACACCATATATATGTGTGTATATATATACATACATATACAAAACAATTGCTTACTAGATGCACAAATCAATGGAATAGAGAGTTCATAAACAGGCATATCTCTCTTTACATATATATATCTATATCGATCACACTATATGTGTGTGTGTATATATACACACATATATGTGTATATGTGTATATATGTGTATATATGTGTGTGTATATATATACACGCATATATATGTGTATATACATATATATGGACTCATATATGTGTGTATATATATATATATATATATATATATATATGGACTCACAGTGTGTCCTTGGACAAGTTATGTAGTCTCTGTGTGCCTCCATTTTCTCAAGTATAAAACAGAGATAATTATAATGCACAACCCTTATAGGGGTTTTTATGGATTGAGTGAATGATTATAGAGCACTTGGTATGGTGCCTGGTACATATATAGTGCTTCTTATACTCCTGAATCTTTTTACTTCTATTCAGACTGGATTTTCATTGGAATTAACAAATCCCATTATTTTATCTCACATTATCATTATGGAAATTTAACTGTGGAGATGAATTTTAATGAAAAATTTGTATTGCCGCTTAGTAAGATAATAAGATGTTCATTTTTGTTTTCTGTTAGGAAAATAATGCTTAACTTGGTTTAATAGCTGTAGGACATTAAATTGATATCAGATGAATTACAACTCTTGAAATTTTTCTTTGATTTTTTTTTTTTTTTTGAGACAATTTGGCTCTTGTCTTCCATGCTGCAGTGCAGTGGTGCAATCTCGGCTCATTGCAACCTCTGCCTCCTGGGTTCAAGCAATTCTCCTGCCTCAGCCTCCCAAGTAGCTGGGATTACAGGCGCCCACCACCATGCCCAGCTAAGTTTTGTATTTTTAGTAGAGACGGGGTTTCACCATGTTGGCCAGGCTGGTCTCGAACTCCTGACCTCAGGTGATCCACCTGCCTCGGCCTCCCAATGTGCTGGGATTTCAGGCGTGAGCCATCACGCCCGGCCACTTTCCTTGATTTTTTAATGTATATCCATTACCTTTTAAGGATTGTAGTAAGAAATAGTCTAGGCCAGACACGGTGGCGCATGCCTGTAATTCCAGCACTTTGGGAGGCTGAGGTGGGTGGATCGCTTGAGTCCAGGAGTTCGAGACCAGCCTGGACAACATGGTGAAACCCCATCTCTACAGAAAATACAAAAATTAGTTGTGCATGGTGGTGTGCACTTGTAGTCCCAGCTACTCAGGAGACTGCGGCGGGGAGGATTGCTTGAACGGTGGAGGTCGAGGCTGCAGTGAGCTGTGAGTGTGCCACTGCACTCCAACCTGGGCAACAGAGTGAGACCCTGTGTCAGAAAAAAAATAATACAGTCTAAACTAAACTCACTTCATAAGTGGCTCTTAGGAAAAAATAATTTAAAACATGACCTTTCCATGTTTGTGATTCTAGACACTTTATTTCAGAACTAGTAACCTGCAAAATTACGAAGGATTTCAGTTTCAGTTGTTTATTATTACTTTTTTTTTTTTTTTAAGTGTCAGGGTCTTGCTTTATCACCCAGGCTGGAGTGCAGTGGCATGATCATGGCTCACTGCAGCCTTGAACTCCCAGGCACAAGCAGTCCTCCTGCCTCAGCCTTCTGAGTAGCTAGGACTACAGGCGCACACCACCATGCCCAGCTAAGGGTTTTTGTTTTTTTTTTACCCCCCTTCCACCAACTCACTTCAAATAATCTGCTAAGTTTTAAAAAACTTTTTTAGAGCTAGGGGAGTGTCACTGTGTCACCCAGGCCAGTCTCAAACTCCTAGTCTCACTAGGCCACTGGCCCACTCTCAAGTAGCTGGGATTACAGATGTGAGCCACTGTGTCTAGCTCCTAATGCTTTTTGTTTTGAAAAACTTTCAGGAATTGTTGAGAAAGTACAGCAACATAAATCTTAAATTTCTCCTTGGAAGGCCGTGCTGACAGTCCAACTAATTTTATACTACAGAACTATTTAGCTATAAAATCTTTAGCTATCAGATTAATTTCTCCCTATGAGCTAGGAAAACTGGAGTGTCCAGAGAAAATACTTAGGGTAGTAAATTACATTTAACTCCTCAGCATTGGCAGCTGTTATGGACTGAATGTTTGTCAAATTCATATGTTGAAGCCCTACCCCCCTACACATGGCTGTATTTGGAGATGGGACCTCTAAGGAAGTAATTAAGGTTAAGTGAGGTCATAAAGGTAGAGTGCTGATCTGATAGGATTAGTGTCCTTATAAGAAGATTCAGTTAGCTTGCACTTGCTCCCTCCCTCTCCTTCACACAGAGGACAGGTCTGGTGATGACATAGCAAGAGGTTGGCTTTTGCAGTCTGAGCAGACTAAAACAGGCTGCCATAACAAAATACCACAGACTGGTGGCTTAAATAACAGAAGTTTATTTCTCACAGCTCTAGAGCCTGGGAAGTCCAAGATCAAGGTGCCAGCAGATTCAGTGTCTGGTGAGGGCTCTCTTCCTGGCTTACAGACAGCTGCCTTCTTGCTGTGTCCTCACATGGCCTTTCCTCTGTGATTCATCCTTCTGCCTTACCTCCTACAGCCATTGAATTACCAGTCTGCTGATTCTGTTTCCTCAGTATTTCTCAAATTCATCCCATCTTCTTCTTCCCTAATTACAGCTCTGGTTCCAGCCCTTTCTGTATGACTACAATAGTCTCTCCAATCAATCCATGTTGCATGTGTCCTTATCTCATCAGAGTAATTATCCTGACATGTAAATTTTGCTTATTTAAATCTTTCTGTGGTTCCCTCTTGTCTGTGGATAACTTCTAAGCTTTATATAATACGGTTTCTGCCTACCTCTGTAGCTTCATCTACTAGCATTCTGATAGCATGTGTAACACCAAACTACTTTCAGTTTTCCTCCCACTCCCTGAAGAATTTTACTTTGTTCCGTCTGTTACTTTTGCCTGGCATGGGAAGGGAGGGTCCTTTATTCCTACCCCTTTTACCTAACGAGCTCTAGCTTATCCATTCTCATGTTTTGCAGAACTTCCACCCCACTTCTCTTCCCCGCCCCAGATGTCCCTTCTCTGTCCCCTCCAAAATATTCTCAGCATCTCTCATTACATGGTCAAGTTGTTTTTAGTTTAGATGAATGTTTACTTTTATGGAAAGAGCTGGTCCTATTCATTTTAGTGCCTAAAACAATGTCTGGCTCATACTGGGTATTCAAATATTGGTAGAGTGACTGAACATCCAGAAAGTTAAGGTGATTTTTTCAAGATCAGGTTGCTTATAGGGGACAAAATTGGGACTGGAAAATGAGTACTTCTTTTATTGCCTCATACTGCAGACCAGTGTTCCTCCTAGTACAGCATGTAAAACTGGCTAAGTACAATATCTATTGTGCAATTACTAAGTCAATTTAAGCTCATTTGCTAATCATTAAGATGATTAAATTTTGCTTTGTAAATCAAATTTTTACGTATTGTATATATGGGAGCCTATGGTGCATGAATGGTTTTGCATGAAGTTTATATAGTCACAAACAGTTAAAACAGTTGAAGTAGATAAGAAAGTCACATGGAAGAAACAAAAATAGGCTTTTAGTGACCATATTTTGATAGGTCAGTTAAAATAAAAAAAATTAATGTGACATTTTCCAGGCATACTGTTTAAAAGATTATGTGGGCCGGGCTCAGTGGCTCACACCTGTAATCCCAGCACTTTGGGAGGCCAAGGCAGGCGGATCATCCAAGGTCAGGAGTTTAAGACCAGCCCGGCTAACATGGTGAAACCCCATCTCTACTAAAAATACAACATTAGCTGGGCATGGTTGCGCACGCCTGTAATCCCAGCTGCTCAGGAGGCTGAGGCAGGAGAATCACTTGAACCCGGGAGGTGGAGGTTGCAGTGAGCCAAGATTGCGCCATTGCACTCCAGCCTGGGTGACAAGAGTGAAACTCCATCTCAAAAAAAAAAAAAAAGAAAAAGGCCGGGCACGGTGGCTCACACCTGTAATCCCAGCAGTTTGGGAGGCCGAGGCAGGTGGATCACAAAGCCAGGAGATCCAGACCATCCTGGCTAACATGGTGAAACCCCATCTGTACTAAAAATACAAAAACAGGGGCCAGGCGCGGTGGCTCACACCTGTAATCCCAGCATTTTGGGAGGCTGAGGCGGGCAGATCACGAGGTCAGGAGATCAAGACCATCCTGGGTAACACAGTGAAACCCCATCTCTACTAAAAAATACAAAAAATTAGCCAGGCATGGTGGCGGGTGCCTGTAGTCCCAGCTACTCGGGAGGCTGAGACAGGAGAGAGCCGAGTTCATGCCACTGCACTCCAGCCTGGGCAACAGGGCGAGACTCCGTCTCAGAAAAAAAAAAAATACAAAAACAAAATTAGCCGGGTGTGGTGGCAGGCACCTGTGGTCCCAGCTACTCAGGAGGCTGAGGCGGAGAATGGCCTGAACCCGGGAGGTGGAGCTTGCAGTGAGCTGAGATTGCGCCATTGCATTCCAGCCTGGGCGACAGAGCGAGACTCCGTCTCGAAAGAAAGAGAGAGAGAGAGAGAGAAAGGAGGGAGGGAAGGAAGGGAAGGAAGAGAGGAAGGGAGGGAGGGAGGGAGGAAGGAAGGAAGTAGCGAAGGAAGAAAGGAGCGAAAGAAGGAGTGAAGGAAGGAGCGAGCTATAGTTTGGAAGATCTAAGAATAGAAATGGCCAAATTTGAAAAATTGCGTTGTAGCTTAATAAATGCTTGAATCAAATTTGCTTGCATTTACATATTGTGATTCTTGTGCCTTCAGGTTCTTCTGTTTTCTGTAGCATATTGCAGAAATCAGTTGGGGTTTAGAAACTGAGACCATACATTGATTTGAAAAAGGATAGAGAAATATATTTCAGTCTGGGTACATTCCCAATTTCAGAATTTTATTTTATTATTATTACTATTTTTGGGACAGAGTCTCACTGTGTCCCCCAGGCTGGAGTGCAGTGGTGCGATCTCGGCTCACTGCAACCTCCACCTCCGAGGCTCAAGCTATTCTTGTGCCTCAGCCTCCCGAGTAGCTGGGATTACAGACATGCGCCACCACGCCTGGGTAATTTTTGTATTTTTAATAGAGACGGGATTTCGCCATGTTGGCCAGGCTGGTCTCGAACTCCTGGTCTCATCTGATCCTCCCACCTCGGCCTCCCAAAGTGCTGGGATTAAAAGCAAGAGCCACTGCACCCAGCCTCAGATTTTTTTAGAAAGTAGAAGTTTTAAAAATGAAGCATCAAAAAAGAAAAAGTAACAGAAAGCTGAAATAGCAAGGTCATGGTTAAGATCATTAGATACATAGGATATGAGTTGAATTTTTCATAGCGCTTTTATTAAAACAATCATTTAAAAATATATTTTTGACCCTGGTACTCTACAAAGCTTAGTACATTTTTTACTTTTATAAATTCCAAATAGGCTAAAAGCCTACTGACAATATTGACAGTAGCAATGATGATGTAGGTGTCACTTGGGTTAAGTCATGGGAAAACTCAAACCATAGTGTCACAGAGGCTACCCTTTAGCTTTGCATGCCCAGAACACAATTTAATAGCAAAGAGAGGGGATCTGTCTTCTGGGAGGTGTGTATGTTGACTAAGATCATAGGTTTTATATTATTATTGAGAGAAACAATTTGTCCTGTTCATTTTGTTACTGTGTTTCAAAGTCATTGAGATTAAGAATTTATATTTCAGCACTAAGAACTGTGCCTGGCAGCCAATAGTCCTTTAGTTAATACTTGTTGAATAATGTTAATAATACTCAAGGTCTGTGTTTTGTTCCTGCAGGTTGATCCAAAAGACTACATGTTCAGTGGACTGAAGGATGAAACAGTAGGTCGCTTACCTGGGACGGTAGCAGGACAACAGTTTCTCATTCAAGACTGTGAGAACTGTAACATCTATATTTTTGATCACTCTGCTACAGTTACCATTGATGACTGTACTAACTGCATAATTTTTCTGGGACCCGTGAAAGGCAGCGTGTTTTTCCGGAATTGCAGAGATTGCAAGTGCACATTAGCCTGCCAACAATTTCGTGTGCGAGATTGTAGAAAGCTGGAAGTCTTTTTGTGTTGTGCCACTCAACCCATCATTGAGTCTTCCTCAAATATCAAATTTGGATGTTTTCAATGGTACTATCCTGAATTAGCTTTCCAGTTCAAAGATGCAGGGCTAAGTATCTTCAACAATACATGGAGTAACATTCATGACTTTACACCTGTGTCAGGAGAACTCAACTGGAGCCTTCTTCCAGAAGATGCTGTGGTTCAGGACTATGTTCCTATACCTACTACTGAAGAGCTCAAAGCTGTTCGTGTTTCCACAGAAGCCAATAGAAGCATTGTTCCAATATCCCGGGGTCAGAGACAGAAGAGCAGCGATGAATCATGCTTAGTGGTATTATTTGCTGGTGATTACACTATTGCAAATGCCAGAAAACTAATTGATGAGGTAAGGAGAAAGAGAAGAGAAATAGTCATACACCTAGATTTAAAAATGTACCACTCTGGAGTACTTCCATTCTTTTCAAATTGGCTATTGGAAATACAGGCAACCCTCAAGTTATAGTCCTTTGCCACCACCCCCTCTCCCAACAGACTCATCTGTAAGTAGATTGCTTGGGCCTCAAAATACTTTCTCAAAGAAACTTTTAAAAAATATAATTCAATTCAGTAAGCATTAAGCACCTATTATGTGCTAGTTACTGTTATCATATTTCACTGATGATAGGATGCCTATTTGTTTTCCATGATTTTGCTTATCTGGAATGCATCTTATAATTGATAGCAACTCAGAAATGATGAACTACAGTATATGCTGGAGATGAAGATACATAGACAAAATTCTCTGCCCTTAAAGAGTTTCCATTATTCTAGATGATTTCCAGAGAAGCTCACAAAAGTAGTACTGCTTAGTAAAGCATGACATTTTATAATTATTTAGTGGGGAAATTTCTTTAGAGTTCTAATTGGTTAGGGGGTAAGAAAATGCAATTTTTTTTTTTTTTTTTTTTGTGACGGGGTCTTGCTCTGTCACCCAGCTGGAGTGCAGTGGTGCAATCTCGGCTCACCGCAACTTCTGCCTCCTGGGTTCAAGCAATTCTCCTGCCCCAGCCTCCCAAGTAGCTGGAACTACAGGTGGGCGCCACCACACCCAGCTAATTTTTTTTGTATTGTTAGTAGAGACGGGGTTTCACCACGTTGGCCAGGATGGTCTCGATCTTTTGACCTCATGATCCACCTGCCTAAGCCTCCCAAAGTGCTGGGATTACAGGCATGAGCCACCGCACCCAGCCAAAAGTACATTTAGGAATACAACTTTTGGACCCTGTTGTGACTGTGAGAGCAACCTCCACATTATGTTCCTTATTTTCCTTTATTGCCATAGAAGGGAGCTTGATGCAGAAGAGTGAGATGGAAGCTAGGTTGGCAAAGCTCATAGGCTCATGAACAGTGGGTCTTGGTGAGCTCATGAATAGAGAAGGCTTTTTGGGGTAGCTTCTGCTTGAAAAATAATTGGAGATACAGAGGTTAGGGGCTCCAGAAGCAGCAGTTCCTTAGTTGGTGGGTGCTCCAGTGGGAAGGCAGCAGTAGGATGTATTGATTATCCATTAATCAGGTTCCTTCAGGAGGAATCTGTTTGAATTTAAAAACCAAACTTAAAGAAATAGAGAAGTGAATGGAAAACTCATCAAGTCTCTTTTTATTTTTTTGAGACGGAGTCTCACTTTGTCTCCCAGGCTGGAGTGCAGTGGCGCGATCTCAGCTCACTGCAACCTCTGCCTCCCGGGTTTAAGCGATTCTCCTGCCTCAGCCTCCTGAGTAGCTGGGATTACAGATGCCTGCCACCATGCCCGCTAATTTTTGTATTTTTAATAGAGACAGGGTTTTGCCATGTTGGTTAGGCTGGTCTCGAACTCCTGACCTCAAGCAGTCCACCCGCCTCGGCCTCCCAAAGTGCTGGGATTATAGGCGAGAGCCACCACGCTCGGCCGGAAAACTCATCAAGTCTCTTTTTGAATGGATTTTTTTTTTTAAAGTTGGAACATATCAAAAGGAATGATTTTAGGAAAATACTAAAAATGAATACCTCTCAATAGCTATATATTCCACAATGTAGAAAACCCATGTAGAAATGTCTGAAATCCACAAAGTATATCTGAGGTATAGTTTTTAAACCAACAGAAGCCAAAGTTTAATTTTAAGACTTTTATATTCTCTTTTTTGCTTATGCCTATGTGATAAAAACATTCCATGAATCTGGTAAGATACAGAAAAATGTGCTTCTGGCTTTTGAGCTATCTGATCACATGTTAATCCAACATCTGAGAGGTAAATGCTTTCATTATGCAGTATGGTGATTTAAAAAAAAACTACAAACAATTTTCAAAATATGTAATTATTTAGGTTAAACTCCTTTTTCGTAGGTAATGAGGAGTGGACATAAAGAATATTTAGCATGTTTAAAGAAAAAGCCATCAAAACAGTGTTTCTTCATGAGTCATCAAATGTTCTTAACCTTTTAACCTTTGGTATCTGGTATGTGAAATGGCAGTGTTGTGTGCCCTTGAAAAGAATATGACCAGGAAGAATGATATTCTTTAGATATCCTCTGGAATACAATATAAACAATCCCACAGCGATAATAATAACTAACACTTACATAGTGTTTAGTATATGCCAGGCACTATTGTAAGGAATTTAAATGAATTAACTCAATACTCAACTGTATGAAATAGGTGCTATTATTCCCCATTTTACAGATATGAAAAATAGACCATAAAGAGGGTAAGTACCTTGCAAAAGGTCATTCAGCTGGAAAAAGCAGAGCCATGATTCCAATCCAGGCAGTCTGGCTGTGTAGGCCACACCTTAACCCTTAAACATGATGCCGTTATGCTCCCTCAGTGGTAAAGGAAAGTTGCTGAATGCCTGGTGGAGCAGGAATGTGACTGAAAGCATGTGGACTCTAGGGCCTTCCAGTCTAGTGACTACTTGGCTATAGTTATCCTATCTTATTCTGAAAGTACAGAATTAAGGAATGAAGAGAACAAACAAATATAAAAAATAAAATACCAAGTACATGTGAAGAGGGTATCAAAACATGCTGAAAGACAAAAGACTTATATATTATATTGAGAGATTACATTTTTTAAAAAATGAGATGAGTTCGCAGGGAAATATGTATAGAAGCTAGTGAATCTTGAGATGAAAAAAATAAAACTTGAGTCTTTCTCATGTCATAACACAAATGTCTTAGGACAGCTTAGACTGAAACTATGATTGCTAACTCTATATTTGTTAAACCCCAGGAGGATTACAGAATTTTGTTTCACCTTGTTTTAATGCATTAAATAAGGATTTTTTTTTTTTTTGCAATAGGAAGTATACAATTTGAGAGAGGTTAGGAAGTCCAAAAAGGCTGGGTAAAGCAAAAAGACATTCCATAGGGAGCCAAGAGAAGTTACTAGACTTTGGTTTTCTCACCTAAAAATCAGATTCCAGCCGGGCGCAGTGGCTCACGCCTGTAATCCCAGCACTTTGGGAGGCCAAGGCGGGTGGATCACGAGATCAGGAGTTCAAGACCAGCCTGGCCAAGATGGTGAAACCCCGTCTGTACTAAAAATACAAAAATTAGCCAGGCGTGGTGGTGGGTGCTTGTAATCCCAGCTACTCGGGAGGCTGTGGCAGGGAATTGCCTGAACCCACGAGGCGGAGGTTGCAGTGAGCTGAGATCCCACCACTGCACTCCAGCCTGGGCGAGAGGGCAAGACTCCGTGTCAAAAACAAACAAACAATAAAAATTGTTTTTCTTTCCTCGACTTCTCTTACCTACATCACAGATATGTACAGGATAAAATAGAGTAAAATAGTTTGAATTGTTTGGGAGTATTTCATCATCTGAAATTGAAGTTGGGTAGTTACCACTATTTTCAAGTCTTTAAAAGTAGAATTTTCATGAAAAGGAGTCTCTCCAAATATCTGCAGTGAAATATTAAAATATAGTTTATTATTTAGGTAACATTATTTTGAAGTAATCATCATAATCTCATCAGTTTGTGTTTATAAAATCAGAGATGATAAGCACTCTAGAAAATAAGAGAGGTAGAATTGTTTCTGATATTTTTATTTTACAGTCATCTGGCAGTGATGTCCATGTAATTCTCTACAATTTTTAAATGTATGTTTCTTTTTTCGGAGGCAGCATTGAATGAGGGTTCTGAAATTGGATTTGAGTTTAATAAAATTTGATGGAATGGTATGGAATAATGTAGCCATAGGATGAAATACTATCAGCCATTAAAACTGACTTTATGTAGAAAATGTCACAATTAAGTAAGTGAAAATTTGTAGAATATTAGGTAAGTAACTGATTTTTTTAAGTAGGTAAGTCTGGAAAGTTATAGATACTTAAATGTTAACAGGCATGCTTATTCTTAGGCAGTTGATTAACAGCAGGGTTTTCTTTTTTTGTAGTTCTATGGATTTAACAGTGAGCATATATTATTTCTGTAATGGGAGAAAAAGAAAACTGGGAGGGTATACCTGTATGGCAGTAGCATCTTTTAGTTGCAGCACCCTGGTTGATATTTCTTCATTTCTATTTTTTATTTTTCAAATGTTCTGTGTTGAGAATATATGTTACTTTTAATTATTAAAAACCTAACAAGCTTTGCTAAAAATTAAGTGGTTGGAGTATGACTACATTTTTTTTTTTTAAAGACAAGGTTTTGCTCTATTGTCCAGGCTGGAGTGCAGTGGTGAGATCATAGCTCAGTGTAGCCTCTAACTCCTGGGCTTAAGGGATCCTCCCACCTCAGCCTCCTGAGTAGCTAGGACTACAGGCACACACCACCACACCTGGCTAATTTTAAATTTTTTTTTATAAAGATGGGGTCTTGCTGTGTTGCCCAGGCTGGTCTCAAACTCCTGGTCTCAAGCAGTCCTCCCACCTTGGCCTCTCAGAGTGCTTGGGATGCATGTGTGAGCCATGATGCTGGGCTGACTGCATTTTTAAAAACTACTTTCATAATTACTTTAAAAATTAATATGCCCTCATTGTGGAGAATTATAGAAATAAGAAAGAGTAAAATAAGTTTAAAATCAATACATAATTGTACCATACCTTGAATAATCTTTTTAGGAATCATTTTTAAATTTATTTAGTCTGTAATTAGATTAACTAGGTTTGAATCACAGCTCTGTCACTTAATTGTTAAATGTCCTTGGGCAAGTTCCTTAATCACTGTGCGCCTTAGTTTTCATATCTGTACAATGAGGGTAATGATACCTACTTCGTGAGAGGGTTAAATATATATATGTAAAGTACATAAAACTGCCTGCCACATGGTAAGTGCTCCATAAGTGTGATCTACCATTATTGTGCTATACTATATAAATTTGTATCATGCCTTTTAAAATTAACATTATTGGCCAGGTACAGTGGCTCATGCTTATAATTCCAGCATCTTGGCTGGCTGAGGCAGGAGGATGGCTTGAGCCCAGGAGTTCAAGATCAGCCTGGCAACATGGCGAGAACCTGTTTCTACAAAAAAAATTTTAAAAATTAGCCAGGCATGGTGGCACGGGCTTGTAGTCCCAGCTAGCTGCCTGGGAGGCTGAGGTGGGAGAATCGTTTGAACCCAGGCGTTTGAGGCTGCAGTGAGCTATGATTGCACCACTACATTCCAGCCAGGGCAACAGAGTGACACCCTATCTCAAAAAAAAAAAAAAAGAAAAATAAACAAATAAAAGTAAAATTAACGTTATTACATAAGCTTTTCCTCATTTTATTATAACATCTTTGTTGTATTTAATGAACTGTGATAAATGTAATGAACTGTGGCATTTCATCATGTGACTGTACCATACTTTACTTAACCATTCTCTTCTTATTGGACATTTGCAGTATCACCAAACTAAAACTTCCATCTGGTTGTAGAAAAATTTTAATCATGTTTTAAACTTGAGAGATAATTCACATTTATTTGACCCTTAACCTTAACTGCAGTACTAAACCAGAACCACCCATCTGTAAGAAAAAATCTCATATAGTGAGAACTTATTATAGCAAACACCCTGAATTAGACTTATAATTAAAACAAAAATCAGTGTTCTGTTGTTGCATTTTATACAGAGAAATACTAGAATAGGAAATCATTGTTTTAGTCTCAGAAGTTCATTTTAAAATCTCAATGAAATTTTATTTTCACAGATGGTTGGTAAAGGCTTTTTCCTAGTTCAGACAAAGGAAGTGTCCATGAAAGCTGAGGATGCTCAAAGGGTTTTTCGGGAAAAAGCACCTGACTTCCTTCCTCTTCTGAACAAAGGTACCTTCTGGATGATTGGTATACTTTTGTGGATATTTTCTTTACATGCTGATTTGATTTACTTTTGCCTTTAACATTTGTTTTACATTGCCTTCTCTTTCTCATTTGTTGTTTTTTTTCTATTATTGTTCAGAAATGTCAAAATTTCACATCACTCAAGGAGCCCTAGATAACTAACTAGAAATTAGGCATTCTTTTTTTTCCCTATCCTCTGTTCTTAGTACTGAAATTCACATTTTATTATGTATCTTATTATCATTTTAATTATTGTATTATTGTTGTACCTTTATAGTGTAGTGATAAATATTTCATGCTCCCTGCTCAGAGTTGCAAAGCACTTGATGAAGATTCTTTCTACCTTCAGTGTGCTTTAATCATACTGGAAAAGAAATAAAAAATATAAAGTGGTATACTATTTTATGTATTTAATATGATTGATTAACTTCCATGTATAATTAGAATTGTTTTCCCTAGTGGGTAAATGCCACCAATAAATTTCAGATACTGGATATAGGTCTTCAAAGAGAGGAACTTGAGTATGTGTGCCCACTTGAAGGGTTACTGTCTGCCTACCTGTATTTGAAGGTGTATTGATTCTAGAGGACAGAGTACTCTTTATCTGTTCAGAGTGGGGCCATTGTTTGCTCAAGGCTCATCAGGCTTTCCTTGACTGGCCTGAGCAAATATGTATAGTAATACGCAGTGTTGATTGGGTATTCCCTAGAGAGAGGGCACATCTGCATTTTATGTGCTCTTTATGTATAAAAATATTAAACTGCAAAAATCTGTATGCAAATGTTAGAGGAATGTTAGGATAGTAAGTAATGCTGGGTGTAACTCAGCTGGTAAGTATTAATGCAGTATTTGATAATACTTTTGTGGTTACTGTAGTGGTAGCAAGGACTTGCTGTGACCCACTGCATGAATCTACCCCAGAATATATGTAGGAAATTCTGACCTGGCCCCTTTGATGCAACCATTTTGACATGGGAACATTTGGAAGCTTGAAAATGAATGTTTAACTTCTTAGCAGCTTTTGGAAATTGAATCAGGTAATAAGTGTATTGGACATCCTAAAGTGTGAGAGTTAGGAATAAAGTGAGCATATCGGTAGGGCTAAATTAATGATTTATGTACTTGTGTGATGTTAGTGAAGTCGTATTGTAGAATTGCTCCAACCCAAATATAATATCTGCATTTAAGTAACAGAACATTCCACATGGAAGAAGTAAAATGTTCTATTGCTGCAAAAAGTAGAACTAAAACCAATAAGCAGATGTTGCAGGAATTTCAGCAAATAAATATTATATAAACAAGTCTTAAAAACCAGAGATGCCTATAGGAAGTATTCAAAGACTGATGAGTTCATATCAAAAGATCTTAGGAGCCAGCTTGAAGGAGTTTCCATGGGCCAAATTTGGGACAATTTAACAATTAAAAGGAATACTGGGACTGGATGTAGTGCCGAACCCCTGTAATCCCAGCATTTTGGGAGGGTGAAGTGGAAGGATTGCTTAAGGCCAGGAGTTTGAAACCCATCTGGGCAACGTTGCAAGACCTTGTCACTACAAAAAATACAAAAATTAGCTAGGGGTGATGCATACCTGTAGTCCCAGCTACTCAGGAGCTGAGGTGGGAGCGTTGCTTGAGCCCAGGAGCTTGAGGCTGCAGTGAGTTATGCTCATGCCACTGCACTGCAGCCTGGGCAACAGAGCAAGACCTTGTCTCAAAAAAAGAGAAGAATGAAGGTAATGATTTAACAACAGAAATCTATGCATCCATATTGTTAAACAAAAAGGGGAGAGAAGAAAAGAATGTTCATCTGCTGTTTATAGAATATTGTGAGCTAAAAAATGGAGAAGGAATGCTGGACTTTGGAAATCACCATTTCCAACCCCAATGTAATAATTATTTCAGACAAAGATTATCAGTGGGTGCTAAAACTATTGGGGTAAAAGTTGCTAAGAAGTAGGATATTTGGCTGGGCGTAGTGGCTCATGCCTGTAATCCCAACACTTTGGGAGGCTGAAGCGGGTGGATCACGAGGTCAGGAGTTCAAGACCAGCCTGGCCAACATGGTGAAACCCTGTCTCTACTAAAAATACAAAAATTAGCCGGGTGTGATGGCAGATGCCTGTAATCACAGCTACTAGGGAGGCTGAGGCAGATAATTGCCTGAACCTGGGAGGCGGAGGTTGCAGTGAGCCGAGATCGCTGCTGCACTCCAGCCTGGGCAAAAGAGCAAGACTCTGTCTCAAAAAAAAATGGCCGGGTGTGGTGGCTCACGCCTGTAATCCCAACACTTTGGGAGGCCAAGGCGGGCAGATCACAAGGTCAGGAGATCAAGACCATCCTGGCTAACACGGTGAAACCCCGTCTCTACTAAAAATACAAAAAATTAGCCGGGCGTGGTGGCGGGCGCCTGTAGTCCCAGCTACTCAGGAGGCTGAGGCAGGAGAATGGCGTGAACCCGGGAGGTGGAGCTTGCAGTGAGCCAAGATCGCGCCACTGCACTCCAGCCTGGGCGACAGAGCAAGACTCCATCTCAAAAAAACAAACAAACAAACAAACAAAAAAACCCAACAGGATATTTATACATCCTAATTCAAAGGGGAAGTGTACCTTTACAGCAGAGATTTGGTGATCACCATGTTAACCCAGTGATCAAACAGCATCATTGATGGACAGCCTAACGTGTTATTTGTGATGTGATGCATTGAAAAATACACAACATCATATGTAGAGTGTTCTTGCCAAGGTAACCTGAATCTAATTGAGCCAAGACTTAACTTCTAGTTTGTAGTGTAGGAAGAAAAGAAATATGTTAAATGACACCATAAGGAAATAAGACAAATCCAAAATAGAAGACATTCTACAAGACAACTGGCTAGGTCTCTTCAGACAGTATAATGGAAAACAAAAAATATGGGGGAATTTTTCTGGATTAAGAGACTAAAGAGATATAACAACTAAATGCAATGAGTGAACCTTGATTGGATCTTAGGTTGGGTTGGAGTGAGCTGTAAAAAGCATTTTTGGGACAAGTGGGGAAGTTTGAAGATGAGACAGAATTATCGTTGATCCTTTGGTATAATAATGGTGATGTGGTTATGCAGGAGATACATGCTGAAGTGTTCTTATGTCTGCTACTTTCAAATGACTCAGCAAAACAAAGCATATATGTGCAGATAGATGGTGTTTATTTTGTAATAAAGCAAATGGGGACAAATGTTAACTTTTGGTGGGTGTAGGTGAAGGGCAAATGCATATTTATGCTATTCTTTCAATTTTTCTATAATGTATAGAAATTTTCAAAATAAAAAGTTGGGGAAAACTTTTAAGCTGCTCAGCAGTGCGCTGATTCCTGTGGAATAGTGAGTAGGCTGGCAGTGGAGATATTCTAGCAGGAGTTGGATGCACTGGGCCCTTATCCAAAAGTGGCCATCAGTCATTCTAAGGCAGGGTTTCTCAACTGTGGCACTACAGACATTTTAGGCCAGGTAATTCTTTGTTATGAGAGGCTGTCCTATACCTTACAAGATGTTTGGCAGCATCTCTGGCCTCTACCTATTAGATGCCAATAAAACACCACCCCAGTTGTGGCAACGAAAAATGTTTCCAGATGTCCCCAGGGGTGTGGGAGGGAGGCAAAATTGCTCCCAGTTGAGAATCACTGTACTGAACTAAGGGTGGTCTTATTTATTTATTTCTTTTGAGAATTCACATGTATCTTAAATAGTTTGCACCTCAGAGTCTCTCAATTTTCCTCTTTAGTTGCAATAGTCACATTTATTTTTAATATTTAATAAAGCTATTTGACTGCTTAATAAGAGAATTCATTGTTTTCCATCATGAGGATCTCCAAATCTGACTAATCCTCAGAACCATCCAGGGTGCTTTTAAAAATGTAAATTTTCAGCCAGGCACGGTGGCTCACACCTGTAATTCCAGCACTTTGGGAGGCTGAGGCAGGCGCATCACTTGAGCCTAGGAGTTCAAGACCAGCCTGGGCAACATGGCAAAACCCTGTCTCTACAAAAATTAGCTGGGTGTGATGGTGTGCACCTGTAGTCCCAGCTACTTGGAGGCTGAGGTGGGAGGATCACCTGAGCCCAGGGAGGTTGAGGCTGCAGTGACCCATGATCGCGCCACTGCACTCGAGCTTGGGCAGCAGAGCGAGACCTTGTCTCAAATACATAAATACATAAACAAATTTTCCTTCCTTCCTTCCTTTTTTTTTTTTTTTTTGAGACAGGGTCTTACTCTGTTGCCCAGGCTAGAGTGCAGTGCTGCAATCTCGGCTCCCTGCAAACCCTGTCTCCGGGGCTCAAGCAATCCTCCCACCTTTGACTCCGGGGCTCGAGCAATCCTCCCACCTCTGACTCCTGGGCTCAAGTGATCCATTCACCTCAGCCTCCTGGGTAGCTGGGACTACAGGCGTGCACCACCATACCCAGCTAATTTTTGTATTTTTTGTAGAGATGGCATTTTGCCATGTTGCCCAGGCTAGTCTCAAGCTCCTGGGCTCATGTGATCCGTCCACCTCAGCCTCCTAAAGTGCTGAGATTATAGGCATAAGCCATCAAGCCCAGCCAATAAACAAATTTTCTACTCCCACCCCAGAAAGCCTGATTCAGAAATCTTTGAGATGTACCCTTGGAATGTTCCTTTTTTGATAGTTCTCCAGATTAGTCAGACTTGGGTTCTTTTGTTTTAGGGAGTAATTCATTCAATTATTCAACAAACATAGTAGATGAAGTCTGAGAAGTAGAGAGAGAGATAATGAAGGGCCTTGTAGGCCACTGTAGAGACTTTGGCTTCTATAGTAGTCTGAGTGAGATGAGATGCTACTGGACATTTGTGGGCTTTTTTAAAATAAACTTTTTATATTGGAATGATTTTAGGTTTACAGAAAAATTGCAAAGATAGTACAGAAAGTTTCTGTATATCCCTTACCCAGCTTCCCTAAATGTTAACATAACCATAGTACATTTGTCAAAGCTAAGAAATTTACATTGGTAAAATGCTAACTTAAACTACAGACTTTATTCAAATTTTACCAGTTTTTCAACTTATGTCCTTTTTCAGTTCCAGAATTCAATCCAAGATCCCACATTGCTTTTTGTTGCCATGTCTCCTTAATTTCCTGTGACAGATGTGACATTTCTTCAGTCTTCCTTGTTTCTCATAATCTTGAAACTTTTGAATAGTAGTGGTCAATTATTTTGTAGAATGTTCCTCAATTTATGTTTATCTGATATTTTCCTCTGGTTAGACTAGGGTTATGGGTTTTTAGGAAGAGGAAGTGCCCTTCTCATCATGACATCACAGGGCACATGATGTCAATATGAGGTGGTATCTGCCAGATTTCTCTGCCGTAAAGTTTCCATGTTTCCCTTTCCATACTCCATTCTTTGAAAATGAGTCACTAAGATCAACACACAATCAAGGAGAGGAGAATTAAGCTCTACCATCAGGAGACAGGAATATCCACATATATTATTTGGAATTCTGTAAGAAACATTTGTCCTGGCTGGGTGTGGTGGCTCACGCCTATAATCCCAGCACTTTGGGAGGCTGAGGCAGGCGGATCACGAGGTCAAGAGATCGAGACCATCCTGGCCAACATGGTGAAACCCCATCTCTACTAAAAATACATAAATTAGCTGGATGTGGTGGCGCATGCCTGTAGTCCCAGCTACTCGGGAGGCTGAGGCAGGAGAATCACTTGAACCTGGGAGGCGGAGATTGCAGTGAGCCAAGATTGCCACTGCAGTCCAGCCTGGGCGACAGAGTGAGACTCTGTCTCAAAAAAAAAAAAAAAAAGATTTGTCCCTTCTCCCCATTTATTCAATCATTTATTTCTCATGGGTGTGTATTTTATTCTTTTAAGTTAGAATCCAATACTATCAAATTGTTCTGGTTTTAACCATCTGGAGCTCTTTTAGGTTGGCTTTTTTGTCCCTTTGACATGCCCCATCCTTTTGAATTTTGAACAATTCCTTACTTCCTGGCCCTACAAGATGCTCCAGGCTCATCCTGTATTTGTCCTTGCTCCAGAACTAGTATCAACCATTTCTCCAAGGAACGCTGGTTTCTTTTATTCTAGAATGATAGTTAGAAACCATGATCTGGGTGCTAGGTGTGCCCTTTACTAATGGGGTACCACTGGTTCTAGGCCCTTTCAACAGACAAAGGTAAAAAATACATGTACGACTATTAACCTGTATATACACACACATCTATAATCCTGTATCTATCTATCTATTAAAATACCTCTGACCCTAATCCAGCACCACAGGGTTCATTCTAGCATCCCTTCCCTTGCTTTTTTGTGACTTCTTACTCTGAAAGTGAGAAACCTGGCTTCCATTATGTACATTTTATTCACTTATTTGTTTAACCCTAGTATAAATATAATATAGTTTTAGAATTACTAACCCATACCCCTGTGAGAAACTTATTTGCCAACTAGAGTGCAGTTGGTATTGTACAGTCTTGTCTTTAGCCTTACAGTAGCCACTCAAAACAGTTTTCCAAAGTCCTGAGGTTAGCTCCTTTTTCCCTTATCCCCTTCATTGAAGTATTGGCACACATTTCTAATACTGTTAGATTCATTTGTTACAAGCTTCATTCCATCCTTGGATACTGTGACATCTTGGTTAATTTTTTAAAATTTGCATACAGTAACATTCAGTTGGCATGAGTTTTGATGAGTGCATAAAGTCCACCACCCCACTTATCACCCCAGTACCATGGAAAACAGTTCTCCCTAAAAATTTCCCTTGTGTGGCCCCTTTAGTCAGTCAACCACAACTCCTGGCAACTGATTTGTCTCCTGTCCCTATGATTTTGTCTTTTCCAGAGTGTACCATAAATGGAATCATACAACATGTAGCCTTTTGGGTCTGGCTTCATTTATTAAAATGCATTTGTGATTCAGTCTTCTTGCTAGGTGACTCAATAACTTGTTCCTTTTTTTTCTCTTTTGTCTTTTTTTTTGACAAGGAGTCTCGCTCTGTTGCCCAGGCTGGAGTGCAATGGCGTGATCTTGGCTCACTGCAACCTCCACCTCCTGGGTTCAAGCGATTCTCCTGCCTCAGCTTCCCGAGTAGCTGGGATTACAGGTGCCTGCCACCACGCCCGACTAATTTTTGTATTTTTAGTAGAGATGGCATTTCACCATGCTGGCCAGGCTGGTCTCGAACTCCCAACCTCAGGCGATCCGCCCGCCTCGGCCTCCCAAAGTGCTGGGATTACGGGCGTGAGTCACCGCTCCTAGCCAACTTGTTCCTTTTTATTGCTGAATAGTATTCCTTGTATTGATGTACCAGTGTGTTTTTCCATTCAATTGTTGGACATCCTGCTTGTTTCCAGTTTTGCCAATTATGAATAAAGCCAGTATAAACATTTGTGTGTAAGTTTTTTTATTAAGGTAAAATATACATACATAATTTACCATCTTTACCATTTTTAAGTATACAGTTCAGTGGTAATACATTTACATTCTCTTTTTTTCTCCACATTCCCCCCCACCCCACTGTCCCCTTTTCCAGCCTCTGATAACCACCAGTCTACTCTCTATCTTCATGAGATCCACTTTTTTTAGCCCCCACATATGAGTGAGAGCGTGTGATATTTGTCTTTCTGTGCTTGGCTTATTTCACTTAACCTAGTGGTCCCTAGTTCCATCCATGTTGCTGCAAATGACAGGATTTCATTCCTTTTATGGCTGACTAATATTCCATTGTATAAGGGTAACACATTTTCTTTATCCATTTATCTGTTGATGGGCAATTAGGCCGATTTCATATTTTGACAATTATGAATAGTGCTGCAGTGATCATGAGTGCAACTATCTCTTTGACATACTGATTTCCTTGCTTTTGGATCTGTACCCAGTTGTGGAATTGCTGGATCATGTTGTAGTTTTATTTTTAGTTTTTTGAGGGACCTGCATTGTATATAGGTTTTTGAGTGTACATAACTTTTCAAGTCACTTGGGTAATTTGCTAGCATTTGGTATTGTCAGTTTTCCAATAGGTGTGTCATGATATCTCATTGTGTTTTTTAAATCAACTTTTAATTTTGAAACAATTTTAGATTCACAGGGAATTTGTCAAGATAGGCCAGGCGTGGTGGCTCATGCCTGTAATCCCAACACTTTGGGAGGCCGAGGCAGGAGGATTGCTTGAGCCCAGGAGTTCGAAACCAGCCTAGCCAACATAATGAGACTTTGTCTCTACAAAAAGAAAAAAAAAAATGAGTCGAGCATGGTGTCATGTGCCTGTAGCCCCAGCTACTCTGGAGGCTGATCTCAGGAGCAAGGCAAAGATGCCTTCCATCACTATTCTGCAAGTGTTCAGTCTCACCCTTAGGAATGATGTAGGCTGGGCGCAGTGGCTCACACCTGTAATCCCAGCACTTTGGGAGGCCAAGGTGGGTGGATCTCTTGAGGCCAGAAGTTCGAGACCAGCCTGGCCAACATGATGAAACCCCGTCTCTACTAAAAATACAAAAAATTAGCCAGGCGTGGTGGCACTTGTCTGTAATCCCAGCTATTTGGGAGGCTAAGGCAGGAGAATCGCTTGAGCCCGGGAGGTGGAGGTTGCAGTGAGCCAAGATCGCGCCACTGCACTCCAGCCTAGGAGACAGGGCGATACTCCATCTCAAAAAAAAAAAAAAAAAAAAAAAAAAAGAATGTCAGTGGCCAGGCGCAGTGGCTCATGCCTGTAGTCCCAGCACTTAGGGAGGCTGAGGCAGGTGGATCACTTGAGCCCAGGAGTTTGAGACCAGCGTGGGCAACAAGGCAAAGCCTCATCTCTACAAAAAAATACAAAAATTAGTTGGGTGTGTGATGGTGCGTGCCTGTAGTCCCAGCTACTTGGGAGACTGAGGTGGGAGGATCACTTGAGCCTGGGAGGCAGAGGTTGCAGTTAGCTGAGATCACATCACTGCACTCCAGCCTTGGGGGGAGTGACCCAAGGAGATCCTGTCTCAAAACAACAAAAACATCGATGTCAGGTTTAGGCACAGTTGCTTATGCCTGTAATCCCAGCAATTTGGGAGGCCAAGGCAGGAAGATTGCTTGAAGCAAAGAGTTCAAGACCAGCCTGAACAACAAAGTGAGACCCCCATCTCTTAAAAAAATTAAATTAAAAATTTTAAAAGGAATTATGTCAGTTGTAGGTTTTCTTTTTTTTTTTTTTTAAGACGGAGTTTTGCTCTTTGTTGCCCAGGCTGGACTGCGATGGCGCGATCTTGGCTCACCGCAACCTCTGCCTCCCAGGTTCAAGTGATTCTCCTGCCTCAGCCTCTTGAGTAGCTGGGATTACAGGCACGCCACCACGCCCGGCTAATTTTGCATTTTTAATGAAGACGGGGTTTCTCCATGTTGGTCAGGCTGGTCTCGGTGATCCGCCCACCTTGGCCTCCCAAAGTGCTGGGATTACAGGCGTGAGCTACCGTGCCCGGCCGTCAGTTGTAGGTTTTCATACATACTTTTTTTTTTTTTTTTTTTTTTTTTTTGAGGTAGAGTTTTGCTCTTGTTGCCCAGGCTGGAGTGCAATGGTGTGATCTCGGCTCACCGCAACCCCCGCCTCCCAGGTTCAGGTGATTCTCCTGCCTCAGCCTCCTGAGTAGCTGAGATTACAGGCATGTGCCACCACGCCCGGCTAATTTTGTATTTTTAGTAGAGATGGGGTTTCTCCATGTTAGTCAGGCTGGTCTCAAACTCCTGACCTCAGGTGATCCGCCTGCCTCGGCCTCCCAAAGTGCTGGGATTACAGGCGTGAGCCACCGCGCCTGGTGCAATACATAACTTTGTTTAATGTGTGTTTAAAGATACCTTATTTAGCATATACTGTTGATTCATTAACATTGAACTCACAGCCAACAGCACTAGAACTGATGCTGGAGCAAAGCATATCTAACACATTTTCTCATGAGGCAAATCACAACTTTCCTTAGTTTAGCAGCCATTAGACAGCACTTCAGCACTGTGTTTGGGGGCTATTTTATTTTTTTGGAGACAGGGTCTTGCTCTGTCAGCCAGGGTAGAGTGCAGTGGTATGACCATAGCTCACTGTAACCTCAAACTCATGGGCTCAGGTGATCCTCCCACCTCAGACTCGCAAGGAGCTAGGACTACAGGTGCACTCCACCATGCCCAGCTATTTTTTTTTAACATAAAAGAGACAGGGTCTTGCTTTGTTGCCCAGGCTGGTCTTGAACTCCTGGGCTCAGGTGATCCACCCAACTTGGCCTCCCAAAGTGCTGGGATTACAGGCATGAGCCACCACGCCCAGCCCCCAGCTATTTTTTTAAACAATGTTGTAGAGTTGGGGTCTTGCCATGTTACCCAGGCTGATCTTGAACTTCTGGCCTCAAGCAATCCTCCCTCCTCAGCCTCCCAAAGTGCTGGGATTACAGGCATGAGCCACTGTGCCTGGCCTAGGGGATATTTTAAACAGGTAAAATCACCAACAAAAAGCACAAAAATGTGAAAAATACGGCACTACCTACACCTCACAAAGGACACTTTCTTATAGTACAATAGCTGAAACAGGCAGAGTGTCACCTTGTTCAGCCTCAGCTGGGAGCATGCACATCAGGCAATTCTAATTTTTTGCCACTGTGCATGTCCACAAATAACCATGAAAGCACTGCAAGCATTGATTTGGGGAGTTAGAAATGAATTTTAGCAAGTAGGTAAATTTGAAATGAAGGGATCTGCATATAATGAGGATTGACTATATCTGTTATTTAATGTTACAATTTTTCCTTTAAGCACTGCTTTAGCTGCATCTCACAAATTTTGATATGTTGTATTTTCATTTTTATTTAATTCAGAGTTTGGCAAATTATGGCCCACTGTCTGCTTTAATAAGTGAAGTCTTGTTGGAGCACAGCCACGCTCATTCCCTTTTTTTTTTTTTTTTTTTTTTTTTTTTTTTTTGTGAGATGGAGTTTTGCTCTCATCACCCAGGCTGGAGTGCAGTGGCACACTGCAACCTCCGCCTCCCGGGTTCAAGCGATTCTCCTGCCTCAGCCTCCCGAGTAGCTGGGATTACAGGTGCCCGCCACCACGCCCGGCTAATATTTGTATTTTCAGTAGAGATGGGGTTTCACCATGTTGGCCAGGCTAGTCTCAAACTCCTGACATCAGGTGATCTGCCCGCCTCAGCCTCCCAAAGTGCTGGGATTACAGGTGTGAGCCACCACACCCGGCCACTCATTCTTTTATCTATTACATTATGGTGCACAAAGCCTGAAATATTTCCTGTCTGGCCCTTTACAGAAAAAGTATGTTGACCCCTGATTTAGTTAAAACTATTTTTTAGTTTCCCTTGAGACCTCACTTGATCCACGGATTATTTAGAAGTATAATTGTTTAATTTCCAAACATTTGGGGATTGCCCAAGTGTATTTCTATTATTGATTTCTAAATCCTGTTATGGTCCAAGAATATACATTTGTATGATTTCTGTTTTTTATATTAAAATGTATTTTATGGCACAGAATATGGCTTATCTTGGTGAATATTCTATGTGCATCTGAGAAGAATGTGTAATCTGCTGTTGCTTGGTTGAATTTTCTATAAATGTCCACTAGGTCAAGTTGGTTGATAGTGCTATTCAGGTTATCTGTATCCTTGCTGATTTTCTGCCTACTTGTTCCATAAATCAATGAGAGAGGAGTGTTGAAGCCTCCAACTGTAATTTTGGATTTGTCTGTTTCTCTTTTCAGATCCTGTCAGGTTTTGTCTCATGTATTTTGAAGCTCTGTTATTATGTGCATACACATTTAGGATTGTTATATCTTCTTGGAGAATCCTTCATCGTTATGTGATGTCCCTCATTTTTTTTAAGAGAGGGGTTCTTGCTCTGTCACCCAGTCTGGGGTACAGTGGTGCAGTCATAGCTCAACTGCAGTCTCGAACTCCTGGGGCTCAAATAATCCTCCCACCTCAGCCTCCTGAGTAGCTGGGATTACAGGCACAAGCCACCATGTCCGACTCTGATGTCTTTCTTTATCTCTGATAATTTTCCTTGTTCTGAAATCTACTTCATCTCAAATTAATATAGCTACTCTAGCTTTCATTTGGTTAGTGTTTTATTGTAAAGATTTATCTTTTTTTCTTGTAGCTTATCAAGGCTGTATATTTAAAGTGAGTGTTCTGTAGACAGCATGTAGTTGGTTTTTGCTTTTCAATCCAGTCTCTTTTAACTGCTGTATTTAGACCATTCACATTGAAAGGGATTATTGATACAGTTGGATCAGAATCTTTCATTTTGCTAGCTGATTTGTTCCAGTTGTTCTTTTTTCTTATTACCTCTTTTTCTTTTTAGCAGTTTTATAATTCCACTTAATCTTGTCTATTGACATATTTATACCTCTTCTTCAAAAACTTATTTAATGGTTATGTTGGGTTTTACAGCAAATATTTTTAAATAATTTGAGTCTACCTTCTAATATTACACAACTTCACCTGTCATCTAAGGACCTGATAACATTATATTCTTAATTCTTCCTTCTCATCCCTGTGTCATTATTGTCATATATTACTGTTGTATAAACACCTAATACGTTGTTAATGTTATTGCTTTGAACTGTCTGGTGTTTTTTTGTTTGTTTGTTTGTTTGTGTGTTTGTTTTTGAGACAGGATCTCACTTTGATGCCCAGGCTGGAGCGCAGTGGCTTGATCTCGGCTCACTGCAGCTTCGACCTCCAGAGCTCAGGTGATTCTTCTACCTCAGTCTCCCGAATAGCTTGGACTACAGACATGGGCTACTACGCCTGGCTAATTTTTGTATTTTTTTGTAGAGATGGGGCTTTGCCATGTTGCCTAGGCTGGTCTTGAACTCCTGGGCTAAAGCGATCTGCCTGCCTCAGCCTCCCAAACTGCTAGGAATACGGGAGTGAGCCACTGTGCCTGGCCTGAACTGTCACTTATTTTTAGAGCAATTAAAAATAAAAATATAGATCATACTTTATAGGCAGTTTTAGAGCAGAGGAATGTCATGGTCCTTTTAAAGTGTAAATCCTGTCACTGGTCGCTTTAATGGGGAAGCAGAAAGACCAGCTAGGAGGCTGTTGCAGTAATCTAATTGAGACATAGTGGCTTGTTCCAAGGTCATGTTAGATCTCAGAAGGGTTCACTAGGTAAGACATCCAGAAATCTTTTTTGTCTGCTTCAGAGTCTCACAATTTTTCATGACAGCTGAAATATTTAGATCTAAAGCTACCATGAACTCTCTGAATAAGATGTTCATATTAAAACACTAAAAACATGACCAGTAATCCTTGTTGACCTCATAGTTCAGTTAGAAATAATCACAGTAATTGGCATCATCATTAGATAGAGGGACAGATAGTAGTGTTTAATAAGTGTGTTGTCAACATTGTAGTTTTTAAAAAATTTAGTAGTGCTTAGCAAGTGCATTGTCAACACTGTAGTTTTTTTAAGGGTTTTTGTTTGTTTAATACATGTGAAAAGAATGCATAAACAAATTGAGACATGAGAAAGCATTGGTTCAACACTAATGAATCTAAAGAATTAGGATTTGGGAAGGTGGAAAAGATTACCTAAACATTTTCAAAAATTGGAAACTGCAACCAAAATAAGCTGATAAAAATCCCTATTAACACTTATGAAGAGTCTTCAGACTCTTCCCATGATTTTTATTAAACTAGAGAGCCTCACCTGGCTGCTATAGGAGTCTTCATATGCAGAACAGAAATAAGGAGATTCCCCTGAAGGTTCCCCATGTTGCTAAGTGTTTTCCCCACCCCCACCCGACCCTGAGCTTCTTAATGAAGCAGTCCTCCATCCTCCTAATTTGAGAGGATGTGAATCATTCCACAGATGTCTGTCTTCTAGCACCACCCCTCATATTTCCTCTACATACCAGGTCTTCAGCTGCGTTCTAGGAACACCATATACTACTGAGTTGCAAATCTATGTCAAGCATATAAGACAAACATTGTAGTCTTTTAAAATTTAAGATTATTCACACATGTTAAAACAAATGCATTTGTCCACTTTTTTGTTGGAAAATTATTAGGTCATTTATTGGCAGTTTATCATATTCTAGTCAATATCAATCAAGTTATATACCTGAGTAATTCTACCAAGATTGTATTTCTGAATTCTAGATTACATGTTCTTTATAGAAAGACTGGAACTTTTAATAATAAATGTCTAACTTAAATACACACATACACTATATTTCCTTGTAGTGATGAAACTATATTCTACCTTAATTCAAACTTTCTACCTTGCAAAACTGGAAACCCTACATTTATTATCAACTTTTTCTTTTTAGTTCAGTATTTATTAGGTTTAAAGTACTTTTTAAACTCATTTTGCAAATTTCCAAATGTACTAAATGTAGAGAGTACAGTGACCCCCATGTGTACCCATCACCCAGTTTCATCAACTTCTTGCCATACTTAAAAAAAAATCTCATTGTTTGCTAAAACATTTTAATCAAATTGATTCATCCTGTCATTTCATCCCTAAATATTTCATTATCTTAAAACAAAATTAAAAATGTTTTCTTAAGTAACTACGGTGCATTATCACATTTAACAGAATTAACAATAATTCCTTAGTTTCCTCTAATATTCAGTCCATATGCAGATTTACCTACTTACTAAAATAATTCTTTGTGTTTTTACAGTTAATTTGATCCAGATCTAAAATAGACCCACTTACTGTATTTGGTTTTTTTTTTTTAATCTTCTATCACTCTTAAATCAAAAACAGGTGTTCCCCCTCTACTACTTTTTTCTTGCCTTTGTCTTGGGAAAGAAGCTTGGTCAATTATGTTATAGTATTTATGAGGTTGTTTAATTCGTTCCTCCATATTTCTTGCAGACTAGAAGTTAGATCAAAGCCTTGTTTACGTTCAGGTTTAGTTATTTTTTTACTTTTATTTTTTAATTTTTTTTGGCAGGAATACATAGATGGTACCGTTTCCTGTTGCATTAATTGAGAAGGCACATAATGTTTGATTGTTGTACTTTTAGGGATACTAAGATTTAATGGTTGGGTTTACACGGTGACGACCTTATCTTTTTATTGTAGAGTTTCCTGCAGTCTTCTCTGTGGGATGCTAAAACCATTGATGATTGTTGCCTGAACCAATTGTTTTATTAGGCGTTGCAAAATGACTGTTTTCTGTATTTTCTTTCTTTCTTTTTTTTTTTTTTTTTTTAGCAAACTTACTTTTTAATCTTGTCACTACCTCTGCATTTATTAACAGATGTTGACAAAACTCCTCGTATGCCAGAGCTGTTTGGTTAACTTGAAATATGCTTCATGTCAGAAAAGCAGAATAAATAAAGAGAAAAATAAGCATCAATTTTCAGAGTAGTGAATTGGTGCCCTAGCAACCTCCATTGGTATACAGTGAATTTTGTTTCTCTCTTCTTTTTTTATTTTCCTTAAAAATATCTGGTAGTAAGGAGGATCTCTCTAAGTATCATTATGAACTCATGACTTTTTATATATTTATTAATTTTAATAAATCAGAGTCATTATTCCTTCTGTTTCACTATGTCTCATCTTTGGCCATTGGGAGCCCCTTCAGGCTGGCTTCTGTCTCCTTTTGATAGAACCCCACTGGCCTTTGATAGCTTCATTACTTTTTGGCTGAAGAAAATATTCCACGTTGACCTTAATCCATTTCTTGCCCCAGACATGGAATCATCTATTTTTCTAAGATTACTTAGTTATTTTTAGTGGGGAATGATATTTAGAATGATATTTAGAAATACATGTTAGGTGCTGTGTATTACTGGGTTGTCATTTCTTTTAAGCTTTTTCAGTGGACATAGCTAGAAACTATGTATTTTTAAAAAGGAAAAGATCATGAGTTTACATTGATATTTCTAAATAAAAATTTAAGATTTTAAGCTTTTCTTTTGTAAGGTTAGATGTTTTATTACAATATGTTCTTGAACTCCTGGCCAGGGGTGAAGGCAAGAGGATTGCTTGAGGCCAAGAGTTTGAGACCAGACTGAGCAACATAGTGAGACCCCATATCTATTTTTTTTTTTCTGAGACATGGTCTCGCTCTGTTGTCCAGGCTAGAGTGCAGTGGCTTGATCATGGCTTGCTATAACCTCAAACTCCTGGGGTCAAGTGACCTTTCCATCTCAGTCCCTCGAGTAGCTGGGACTACACGCCTGTGACCCTGCACCCAGCTAATTTTTTAATTTTTTGTAGAGACGGGGTCTTGCTTTGTTGCCTAGGCTGGTCTTCAACTCCAGGGCTTGTGATCCTCCTGCCTAGGGCTCCCAAAATTCTAGGATTACAAGCATGAACCACTGTGCCCAGCCGTGAGATTCTATCTCTAAAAGAAATTTTAATACATTTTTAATAAAGTATACAGGAGGATGTGCATAAGTTATATGCAAATACTATACCATTTTATTAATATATAAGGGATTTGAGCAACAAATGGAACCAATACTTGCAGATACCTAGGGACCACTATATCCTGCCTTTTCTGTATTTGTTGCCTGTATTATATCACAAGCCTCCAAGAAAAAAAAATCACAAGCCTTCAGTTATCTTGATGCCCAATGTAGTGTAACCTTTTCTTTCTCATTCTTGTACCTTGTACTGCAGCACACGGTTACATTCAATTTAGTGTTTCATATTCATTCACTCTAGTATTTCATTACTTAGTACTTCATTATTCTATGTTGGTTTGTATTTGTTTAATGGGTTTATGTCTTCTTTCAATACATTTGTAATTTCCTGGAGATCAAGACTTTTCCATCACTGTAGGAGGTTTTTAATGTTTTCAAACTAATGTATGAGAAAGGAGGCACAGATATTCTATTAAAAGGATTAAAAATAAAAAACTTTGTCTATGTTTCTAGAATGTAGCTTTAAGACACACTCAAGGAAAATACTTTCAGATGGTCATCACTTTTGGTGCCTGGCCTCAATTCTTATTTGGCTTAGCTTCATTATTGGTGGCCTAGAACTTGGCTGGTAAGTAGGAGAGTTGGAAGCAAGGCTGGCTGCCTGGCAAAACCTACTTATGTTGACTTGGATTGCTTTTGATCTTATTTGCTATTTTATCAACTATTTTTATACTCCTAAATGAGTAGAATTTCTGTGGTTTTTATAGAAGAATGAGAACCAGAAAAGCCAGACTATTTACAACACTTTAAAAATGTGACACTAGTCCTATAATAGTACTGAAGCTACTTGTTATGAGACTGTTAATTTGTTTTATGATTAGCGTAGGAAGAAGCAGCTGAGGTGATATGTCCCATCTGTCTGCTTTCCTCTTCCTTCTTTTTCACCCTCAAAGAAGATGCTGGAGATTCTTCAGGGAAGAATAAAAAGATTAAATTTAGAATATATTTGTATTTGTGTTAAGAAAACGTTTCTTGGGTTTGCTTATAGGTCCTGTTATTGCCTTGGAGTTTAATGGAGATGGTGCTGTAGAAGGATGTCAACTTATTGTAAACGAGATATTCAATGGGACCAAGGTACAAGATTTTATTGACTGTATTTCAATCTAACTTTTCTTTTCATCTCCTTTTCCTTACAGTCAAATAATACTTTAATACTTTTGTCCCTAATGTTGCTTGGAATTTTTGTTGTGTGTGTGTGTGTGTGTGTGTGTTTAAAGCAGATCATGATTTTTAGAACCTTTGATAAATAATTGGGAACTAAGCTGTGATTTTTTTCTTGCCAAACTAAAACTTTAATTGTTTAAAATAATTACAAAATAAGAATCTATTTATTAAAAACCTTCTATAGTATATGTTTCTAAAGTAAAAAGTCTCATCAAATGTCTTTTCAAGTCTTTGCATTTTTAAAAATACTGATTTGTTGAAAATATTTTATTTCTAAGATTATAGTCTTTAGATGGACGATTCTGTTGCCCAGGGTTCATTTTTACTTGCTTCAGTAATGCTTCACCAAAAATTGAACTTCAGATATACATAGAAATCATCACATGTAGGCATTTTCTAAATATATTGATGAAGTTGCTGTATCTAAGAATTGCAGACATAAATAAATTTAAAACCAAACATAGAGGATTACATTAGCAAATCTATAATTGACTACTTTTTGATAAATACCTGGGAGGACATTTTGGTTTTATCATCTGATTTGGCTTATGATTCCTTGAATTTACAAAAATTAAAGTACTTTGTCTTTGATCTCATTTTATCATCACAGTAGTACTAAGGGAGAGGGAAAATACCAGGTTGAATAGAAAAGGAAACTGAGAGATAAAATGGTTATAATTTGGACTTTTAGAGCTGAATGATTTAGAGATTATCTAATCCAGCTTTCTCATTTTACAGGTGTAGTTACTGAGCCCACAGAGGTTTATTAAATTGTCAGCATCATATGCTAGTTTACGATAAAGCTAGAATAGAACCCACATCTGCTCTAATTCCTTGCTGACATTTGTAAAAGCTACTTTAGAAGGGTTCTATTGAGTATTGCTTCATTGATGTTTAGCAGATAGTTTATTTAAAAATAACAGGCTGGGTGTGGTGGCTCACACCTGTAATCCCAGCACTTTGGGAGGCTGAAGCGGGAAGACTGCTTGAGCCCAGGAGTTCAAGACCAGTCTGGGCAACATAGTGAGACTCTACAAAAAGTAAAAAAAAAAAAAAAAAAACTAGCTAGGCGTGGTGGTACACACCATTAGTACCAGCTACTTGGGGGGCTGAGGCAGGAGAATCACTTGAGTCCAGAAGTCTAGGCTGCAGTGAGCCATGATTGCACCACTGCACTCCAGCCTGGGCAACAGAGCAAGACTCTGTCTCAAAAATAAATAAAATAAAATAAAATAAAATAAAATAAAATAAAATAAAATAAAATAAAATAAAAAATAGTAATATATCTTTAGCAGCTTTGAAAGGGATAATCTCAAGTTTTGCTGCTCAGACTACTGAGATTATTAGAAAATAGAAGAAACAAAGAGTTTTTTAAGTGACTCTTATTCAGTAGCTTCCATAATATTGAGTGTTGTAAAAGTCCAGATGTAATAAAATACAACTCAAGTATTATGAAAGCAGAGACCTTAATTATATAAGTGCTTCCAAAAGAGCTTAATTTACATTATAGCTATTCAAACTGTATTACATGAATTCTAAAGAAAATCTACAGATTAAATATTGTCATTATAAATGATGTACTTGAACTTCTTTTGAATAATTAGCTTGGAACTTTGCTCTGTGGAGAACATGGGCTTTGGCATTCTGAAGTACTTGGTACTTATTTTTTTTTTAATTTTCTATTTAAAATAGATGTTTGTATCTGAAAGCAAGGAGACGGCATCTGGAGATGTAGACAGCTTCTACAACTTTGCTGATATACAGATGGGAATATGAAGTGCAATGTGGAACCAGGACTTGGTATTAAGCCTTTCCCAACTTGTGAATATAGAATTTGATAATACACTTTTGTGTATTAGCAATGGTTTTTACTAATGCTAAAACTGTTAAAGTTTATTTTTTAATAAATTGTTGACTATTACATCATTTACTTGAGGTTCAAAAATAATTCATTTTAAATTAAGTAGTTTTAATCAGCTTAAAAGCTATTTAACCCATTTTAATAAGCTTGCAGTTTTGTTTCTCTGCATATGATATTCTTATTAGAAAACAGAAGTAGCTAACAGTTTATTATTTTAATCCTATTTAAATGTTCTTTCAAATCTCTAATAATTTAAACTTTCCTCAGTGCTCCATGATACTTTTTTTGAGACTCCATATCATTGCTTATTTTACCTTTTTCAATTTAGAGGGATTTGTTACTAGTCGATCAATTAGAATCAACCTATGCACATTTTTATGTACACATATCCAGTTATATAATTGCTTCCTAGTTGCATTATATGGCAAATGAGATTTTGTACATGGAGTTGACATAATACTTTGTAAATTGAATTTTTTAAAGAAATAGGCATTTGATAACCAGCTTGGCAAGTAACTCTACTAACAGATGTTGGTATAGCTATTTAAAGACTACTTCGTAAGTAGTATGATTATTTGAATAAATTACACATTGTTTAGTTTTTTAATACAACTGCTATATGACTCTTCTGCTTCCTGATAAGAAAAGGTATATGCAATGCTAAAACTGTAGAAGCCCAATCACCAGCAGTTTTTAAAAAGGGGTGATAACTTTTATTAGCTCTTGTGGGCTATCAAGAGAATTAGAACAAAACCTTGTGACTTTTAGGTAAGAAATAGGCATGATGATAAGCTATGCAGATTATTAAAAAGCTTGATACATTTGATTTTTCATTAGATATGCCATTCATATCAAGTAATGTTCAAGTATGATACAATTATTTTGGTTGCTTTAAAGCACTGTTTCCCAAATCTACCTGATCATAATAATTTACCAGGAAGCAGAGGAGAGCTACTTGTTTAAAAATCCACATTCTTGGACCCAATCTTCAGATGCACGGATTCAGTCTTCAGGGGAAACTCTGTTTTAAGGGGTATGTTGTAATCTAAAGTAATTGGTTCAGGAGGTGTCAATAGGTTGAACTTGTGAGAAGGCACTGAATCTGCCATCCACATCACATATAGCAGCTATTATGAAATCAGCTTTCATAGGCCTATTTTTAAAAGGAATCTGAAATTTAATTCTATTTTGATAAAACTAAGACTGAAAATAACCACTTGTAAACATTCCTATGATTGTTACTAAAATGTATTTTCATGTTTAAAATGTTTTTGGATATTTTTGGGTTAATAACTACTACATTGAATTGCATGTTAAGGTGCAGAAATAATACATTAAAAGATTTTCACTTTAAATTAATTAGTAATATTGAGCGCTCACCCTGTGCGTGGCCTTGTGCTAACCATTAGCACTGCATCATTTCAATTCGTTTATAAGGGCATTCAGTACTACAAAATCAACATGATTTCATAAGGTGCAAATAAAAGTTGGTGACAGATTTAATATAATTTTGATCACAATTTACAAATGATCTTTGCAAATAGTGGTCAGACAGCATTAGTTTTTCCCTTAGTTAAGCTAAATTAAAGGGATTCCATCCTGTTATGATTATATTATTATTATTTTTTTTTCTTGAGGTGGAGTTTCACTCGTTGCCCAAGCTGGAGTGCAATGGCGCGATCTCGGCTCACCACAACATCCGCCTCCTGGGTTCAAGCGATTGTCCTGCCTCAGCCTCCTGAGTAGCTGGGAATACAGGCATGCACCACTACACCTGGCTAATTTTTGTATTTTTAGTTGAGATGGGGTTTTTCCACGTTGGTCAGGCTGGTCTCGAACTCCTGACCTCAGGTGATCCGTCCACCTCAGCCTCCCAAAGAGCTGGGATTATAGGTGTGAGCTACTGCGCCTGGCCATGATGATATTATTAAACACCATTCTTCACATTTCAAATAATAACAATACTTTTTGTTTTTCAAAAATAAAATGCAATGTTATATAAAGCTATAAACTAAGTTCTTTATGATATTTGAGCAACAACTCAGGAATATAACATATAAGGGAGATGTTAATTTAAAAATTTCCACTACACTTATTATCTATTAACCAAAGCTTAAAATTTTGTATTCTTCTGTTAGATAAGACCTTTTACCCATTTAATTTGTCTTTAAGGACAGTCATTTGGCTTCTGAATGTTTGAAACGATTTTAAAAAATAAGTAGTGCTATGGTGGTTGTTTCTATAATTCTAACCTTTGATAGTAATCAGAATGTATTACATTTCATTTCTGAATAGCTTTTGAATTTATGAAAAATTATTAACAATGAAAAATTGGTAATTTTATTAAGTTATATGTGTTTAAATATTATATTAGCTTATTTTTCTTGCATTAATAGTACTGCTGTTTTTGTTTTGCTTCTTTATATTTATGTCTAGCTTTTATATGTAATTTATCTAGTGTTTATAAAATGTGATTTGTAATAAATGTTGTTAAAATGAAAATGGCTGCAATGGTTTGGATATGGTCTGTTTGTCCCCACCAAAGCTCATGTTGAAATTTGATCCCCAGTGTGGCAGTGTTGGGAGATGGGGCCTAGTGGGAGGTGTTTGAATTATGCAGCCCAATCCCTCCTGAATGGCTTGGTCCTGTCTCTAGAGAGACTGGATTAGCTCCCGTGAGAGTGAGTTGCTATAAAGCAGGGTAAGGGTTTCCTTCTCTTTGCTAATGTCCACTTCCCCATTAACCTTCTCCACAATGTTGTGATGTAGCACAAAAGCCTTCACCAGAAGCCAGAGCCATGCCCTTGAACCTCTCAGCCTACAGAACCCCTTTTCTTTATAAAGTACCTCTTTTCTTTATAAAGAACCTCTTTAAGAGAGCCTACAGAACCTCTTTTTCTTTTTTCTTTATTTTTTTGAGACGGAGTCTCCTTCTGTCGCCCAGGCTGGAGTGCAGTGGCGTGATCTCAGCTCACTGCAACCTCCACCTCCCAGGTTCAAACAATTCTTCTTCCTCAGCCTCCCGAGTAGCTGAGATTACAGGCACATGCCACCACGCCCAGCTAATTTTTGAATTTTTAATAGAGATGGGGTTTCGCCATGTTGGCTAGACTGGTCTCAAACTCCTGACCTCCAGTGATCCACCCGCCTTGGCCTCCCAAAGTGCTGGGATTACAGGCGTGAGCCACCTCGCCCGGCCCAGAAACTCTTTTCTTTATAAATTACCCAGTCTCAGACATTCTTTTATAGCAACCTGAAATGGACTGATAAAATGACTTACCACTAAGAGCACTCTATAACATGCATTTACTCATACATGTGCCAAAACTTGACGTAATTTTTTAAATATTAAATGTAAAATGCTCTAATCTACATCTTATGTTAATGAGATATGAGCTGTGAGCTGTGTGTGTGTGTCTGTGTGTGTGTGTGTAAGACGCTGGAGCAATGCAAAGGAAGTAGAAAACCTATTTTAATCTAAGGAATTTCCAATATAATGCTTCCTTTGCTAAAAGGAATTTTATTTTGAATGTTATTATGAATGGATAGTAAGATTAGGTATCTTTCTCTTCCATATTTAACAAAAATAGTGATACACTTTCAGGTTTATACAAATGGACCTTATTTTAAAATTACAAATTTTCCAGTCTTTTGTACCCAACTTCTCCCTCTCCTAGCCCATAAATCAGAAGGACTGAAACAACTGCAGATTGATATTAGTTTTTAAAATAACATTTATTATTTTTATAAACGTTCTGCATGTACATTTGCAGCATTTGGAGCACTGAGAAAAAATATGCACAAGACAATAACAAAAATTATTTTTTATTGGATAATTTTTTTTTAGTAGTGACAGCCTGGATTATTGGATAATTTTTTTTTTTCTGAGATGGAGTTTCACTCTTGTTGCCCAGGCTGGAGTGCAATGGCACAATCTTGGCTCACTGCAACCTCCACCTCTTGGGTTCAAGTGATTCTCCTGCCTCAGCCTCCCGAGTAGCTGGGATTACAGACGCGTGACACCATGCCCAGCTAACTTTTGTATTTTTAGTAAGACAGGGTTTCACCATGTTGGCCAGGCTGGTGTCAAACTCCTGACCTGAGGTGATCTGCCCACCTAGGCCTCCCAAAGTGCTGGGATTACAGGCATGAGTCACTGCGCCCAGCCAGATTATTGGATAATTCTTGATGTTTAAAATTTGTTTTTCTCATTTAAAAGGAACATACTTAGCTGTTTGTTGTTGTTTTGGAGATGGAGTTTTGCTATGGAGTGCAGTGATGCAGTCTCGGCTCACTGCAACCTCTGCCTCCTCAGTTCAAGCGATTGTCCTGGCTCAGCCTCCCGAGTAGCCAGGATTACAGGTGCGCACCACCATGCCTGGCTAATCCAGCTATTTTTTGTATTTTTAGTAGAGATGGGGTTTTACCATATTGGCCAAGCTGGTCTCAAACTCCTCACCTCAAGTGATCTGACTGCCTTGGCCTCCCAAAGTGCTGGGATTACAGGCATGAGCCACCGCACCTAGCCATACTTAACCATTCTCTATACAAAGAGAAAGTATTGTAATTAGGATATGATCACTCCTTCGAAACTCATTCTAGAAAATATTTTATCCTTTAAAACTACAACACGAAGAAAGCTAAACTTCATTCGAATTTTCATAATAGACATCTTTTTTGTGAAAATGGAGTCATTCACTGTTGACTTCTTTTTTTGTAGATGGGGTGGGGTAATAAGCCTTTAAAATACTTCACCTCTTTCCTTATATGTTTTGGTTCTTAGTGGCAAACTCCAGCAAGATGTTCAGAAATGGCAATTTCTTCCTTTTCTAGTGTTTTAGTGCTCTCCTGGTGAGGGCTGTTTCTCACCTATAAAAACTGTGAGCATAAGTCATACACAGCCCCACCATTCTCACCTTGGCTTGGATCCTCCCTCTGGGGCCTGCCTTTACTCTTTCAGTTTTATCTGGTCCACTCCTAATTGGACTAATGAAAATTAACTTGCAAATTGTGTGACAAGTAATTAACGGATGTTTGTAAAGTGCCTTGAAAATGAAAGGTACTTTATAAATATTAAGCATTATTGTGCTGAGCAAAATGAGTACAGTAGGACTCCCCACTTATCTGCGTTTCACTTTCTGTGGTTTCAGTTACCCGTGGTCAACCAACAGTCCCAAAATACCTGAGTACAGGACAATAAGATATTTTGAGAGACATCACCTTCACATAACTTTTATTACAGTATATTGTTATAATTGTTGTTTTATTAATCTCTTACTGTGCTTAATTTATAAATTAAATGTTATATGTATATACGTATGTATATATAGGAAAAATCATAGTTTATATAGGGTCTGGTACTATCCATGGTTTCTGGCATCCACTAGGGGTCTTGGAATGTATCGCTGCAAATAAAGAAAGACTTCTATATGGTATTCTTTTAAAGCAGTTCTGCTGTGAAGCCATACACTCGGCTACAAATAGGCAACTGAATAGGAAAAAACAAGTGCAAGATGCTGTTAAGACTTCCTGCGGTTTGGGCCAGGCATGGAGGCTCACGCCTGTAATCCCAGTACTTTGGGAGGCCAAGGTTGGAGGATCACTTGAGGTCAGGAATTCGAGACCAGCCTGGACAACAAGGTGAAACCTCGTCTCTACTAAAAATACAAGACTTACTGCGGTTCTCCTATTGATGGATGTATGATTTGTCAAATGTATGTTGGTTTGTTAGGTAAATTGATAGAACCTTTTATACTTTTTTTTTTTTTTTGAGATGGAGTTTTTGCTCTGTTGCCCAGGTGGAGTGCAATGGTGCGATCTTGGCTCACTGCAACCTCTGCCTCGGTTCAAGCAATTCTCCTGCTTCAGCCTCCCAAGTAGCTGGGATTACAGGCACTCAACACCAAACCCAGCTAATTTTTGTATTTTTAATAGAGATGCGGTTTCACCATGTTGGCCAGCCTGGCCTCGAACTCTTGACCTCAGGTGATCCACCCGCCTTGGCCTCCCAAAGTGCTAGGATTACAGGCACGAGCCACCGCACCTGGCTTAGAATCTTTTATACTATTTCACCCTAACTTCTAAACTGATCTTATATTAAATATTTTAAAACTTGTCTCACAGTAATCTGGTTTTAGGATCATGTAGGGTCTGGACATTTTTAATCCCTCATTTTACTGATGAGGAAGAAAATTGAGGTTGGGCACAGTGGCTCACGCCTGTAGTCCCAGCACTTTGGGAGGCCAAGGTGGGTGGATCACCTGAGGTGAGGAGTTCAAGACCAGCCTGGCCAACGTGGTAAAACCCCATCTCTACTAAAAATACAAAACTTAGCTGGGTGTGGTCACACGCCCCTATAATCCCAGCTACTTGGGAGGCTGAGCTAGGAGAATGGCTTGATTGGCAGAGGTTGCACTGAGCTGAGATAGCACCACTGCACTCCAGCCTGGGTGATAGAGTGAGACTCCATTTCACAAAAAAAAAAAAAAAAAGAAAATTGAGGGCCAGAAAGTTTAGACGGCCTGTCCAACTCACACCATAGTCACTGAACTTTAATGTTGACCTCTTGACTTTATCCCCATGATTACCAGGAGAAGACTCAGCCCATCCATCCCTTCCTGTATGAAGCCTTTTCTAATACTCCGAGGTAGAAAGGCCCTCCATGGTGCTCACATAGTACTCTTTATAGATTTCCAAGTACCTGCAACACTTCACTCTATTTCTTTATCCATGCGTTTCTTGCTACTCAAAGTGTAGTCCATGGGCCAGCAGCATGAGTATCACCTAGGAATTTGTTAGAATTTAAGGCTCTACTCCAGATCTCTTGAATAAGCCTCGACTTTTTTTTTTTTTTTTTGAGATGCTCTGTTACCCAGGCTGGAGTGCAGTGGTACGATCTCAGCTCACTGCAACCTCCACCTCCTGGGTTCAAGCAATTCTTGTGCCTCAGCCTCCGGAGTAGCTGGGATTACAGTTGTGTGCCACCATGACCAGCTAATTTTTTTTTTTTTTGTATTTTTAGTAGAGATGGAGTTTCGCTATGTTGGTCAGGCTGGTCTTGAACTCTTGCCCTCCAGTGATCTGCCCACCTCAGCCTCCCAAAGTTCTGGGATTACAGGCATGAGCCAAGATTTTCAGGGGATTCATATGCACATTAAAGTTTAAGAAGCCTTGGCCTAGACTATTGGCTCTAGAATCAAGGCTTAGAAATTGTTCTATTCCTAGAGAGTAGCTTAGAGTCCAGTAATGTTTAATATTTTTTAATTGAATATTCACAATCCAGTGTTTCATTCTACTCTATCAGACTTTAGTCTCTTCTGTAATTCCTCCTTTCAGGTACTCTCCTTGATTGGCTTTCGAGTAACAATCCTTCTACAATCTCTATTTTTTCTGTTTTGTACTGAAATAGTAACTATGGTTTCTGCCCATTGAGGCTCCTAGGAAGCTTTAAGAACATCATTGGTATTCATTGGAAACAGATAAGAGCACAGCAGTTTCTAACTTAAATTTTTTCTGACTTAAATTTTCTTCTGATATGTTTTCATATTCAGGCTTATTTTATTCAATTAGGAAACAAGTTGCATAAACCCAGAGTGGTGATTTGTTGATGCTGGGGCAGAGTTAAAATGAAAAAGCAGTCAACTTCTTGCTTTGAGCTTGCAGAGGAAAGTTAGTCACTCGGTCCCTCTCAGATCTGTCATCCTCTGTCTTTTATCTCTTGACATCTTCCCACTTTTCCCAGTGTTCAGGGATAAGCTTGGGCATCACCAATAAAACATGTACAGGACTGTCCAGGAAAGTGTTCAGTGTTGCTCTAATATTTGGGGGAGAATATGATAGTTAACAGTGGCTTTTCTTTCTTTCCTGGAATGAAGGCTTAGTTGTAAATCTAAAATTTGGAAGAAAAGTAAAATTCTAAATGCACACTCTACCTTTATTTACTTTGAATTTTTTTTCTGTTTCTTTAGTATAAATACATTGATGTCTTCATATGAGTCTTAATTGTAATTTCTTATTTAGGAAGCTTTTTTAAATTTTTATTTATTTATTTACTTATTTATTTTGTGTGTGGCCAGACACAGGGCTCATGCCTGTAATCCCAGCACTTTGGGAGGCCGAAGCGGGAAGATAGCTTGAGGCCAGGAATTTGAGACCAGCCTGGGTGACATAACGAGATACCATCTCTACCAAATTTTTTTGAAAAGAAAGGTTTTTTTTTTTTGCATTTATTCAATGGTAGCAGTAGACCAGGATTCAGGTGGCAGATGATTATCCCCTTCTAATTACTGTTTTAAAGGTAGCATAACACAAAAAAAAACAGAAAACAAGTGCATAAATGTGGTGCTTAGATTTGAAGAGTCAGACGTTTCTGACTTGAGCCAGGGCTCAGCAGCTTGAAATAAAAACAAATGCAGACATTCTTTATACAACTTTGATCAGGTGTATAATACTACAAATCCTTTTGTGTTACTATTGTGTAAAGCAAATAATCAAAGGTTAGAGCAATAGGTAGGGCAGCATTTGATACCTATATGGTGCTGTTCATACTGAATCTAACCCCACTACAAAATAACACTCCAAAAATAATGTTCCGATTATTTTTATATTATTTTATATGTTATATATGTTATCTGTATTTTATATTTTTATATTAGCACAATTATAAGGAAAGATGTAAACCATAGGACACAGTAAATGCTCAGAATCTCACAGTGTCCTCCCTTCACCCTTATAAACTTGCTTAATTTTTTTTCTTTGTTTTTTAGAAACAGGATCTTGCTCTGTCACCCAGGCTGGAGTGCAATGGTGTGATCACAGCTCACTGTAACCTCGAACTCCTGGGCTCAAGTGAGTCTCCTACCTGAGTCCCCCAAGTAGCTGGGACTACAGGCACATGTCACAATGCCCAATTAATTTTTAAATTGTTCGTAGAGATGGGGTCTTGCTATGTTGCCCAGGCTGTTCTTGAACTCCTAGGCTCAAGTAATCCTCCTGCCTCAGCCTCCCAAAGTGCTGGGATTATAGGCGTGAGCCACTATGCCTGGTCTTAAAACTTGTTTGTATGAGTGCTTTTTTAAAAAAAATTGTGAAAAATAGGTGACACAAAATCTACTCCCTTAACAAAAAAAAATTTTGAGACAGGGTCTTGCTCTGTCACCCAGGCTGGAGTGCAGTGGTGCAATCATGGCTCACTGCAGCTGTGACCTCCCAGGCTCAAGGGATCCTCCCACCTCAGCCCCTTAAGTAGCTGGGACTATAGGTGCGTGCCACCATGCCTTGCTAATTTATTAATTTTTTTGTAGAGATGAAGTCTATGTCATAACAAAAATTTAAGTATACAAATATAGACTATGAGTGCATTTTTATGGGTAAATGTTACTTTCTTCCCCAGCTCAAGTATATGTAAAGAGGTTCCTCTCACTGTATCTGAAGGGACATAAATCATTTAAGTATAGTTGGGTTTGAGTTTTTAAATGCTGTTAAGATATAGCAGCTACTTATATATCAGGCTCTGTGTTTCTGTGTTAAGTACTTTACATATAGAATCTCATTTAATCTTCTCAGCAACCCTAAGAGAGGTACTATTACTATTCCTTTATTATTATTATTATTGAGGAAATTGAAGCTTAGAGAGCTAATTTCCCTTGGTCAAACAGGTGCTAAGCTCAAGAGTCTGGATCCAAGGCCAGAGAGAGCCGTTTAACTCCGAAAGCCATGCTCTTAGCCACTACACTATACTGCTTAGAAATAAAAATAATAGCAACCATTTACTGAGCACCTGCTATAATAGCCAGGCACTGTGCTCACTATTTTGCATATATTAAGTCATTTAACCTTCACATCAAGTGTATGAAGACTGCATTACTGGTCCCATTTTGCCAGATGAAGAAATTGACACTTAGGTCAAGTACCTCATTTGTTCAGGGTCACATGTTTGAAAATCGGGAAGAGGGGACCTATTAAAGGATGAGATCAATATGGTTAAGGATGTATTTGGCCAAAATGGAGTAGAACCCGAATAGAACCTGAATCTTGCCCCGACTACCTGTTTCCAGGCGATCTCAGGGAAATCTATGCCCAGAGTAGAAAACAAAGCAAAGATTCTTCATTATTAGCTGGGGCTTTGGCCCTAACCACCAGTGTAGAACTGTAAGGACTCGCGCTGGCCCATAGCAGTTTTCCTGTGCTAGATTGGCCTGCGGCCCGCAAAGCACACATTCTAGGATCTGCTCTTCCTCCACTGATGGGACGAGGGCCTGCCTATGAGTGCTAGAGGAGGAGAAAATTGAAAGAAAGATGGTTGTATTGATGCTTGGGAGCCTCTACCTCTAGGCCTGGCTGCTGCAAAGGGAGAGAAAGGGAGAATGAGCAACAGGGCACTTCCAGGCAGAAGATGGAGACAACCACTTACCTCTTTAGTCTTCTTAAAGTTCCTCTTTCTATGACTGTGGTACAGCCTAGTGCCATGGAATCTTCCCAATCCAGATTAACATTCCTTCTGGGTGGGGGGGTTGGAGGAGAAAAAGAGAAGAGAAAATCTGAGCTTCCTTTACCCTTAAGACCAGCATTACCACAGCAAGTAAGTGTCTGAACTGGGATCTAAACCAGTATCTGTGCTCTTAACCACTATTCCAGTGGGAAGGGCATATCAAAATTACATATAACCCTCCAGGCAGTTATAAAGCCTAAACATGGTATTGTGCAAAGCATTAAAGATGGGAGAAAAGACTGAAGATGGGCAAAGAAACAACATTCAAATAAACACGAAGTCAAAAACAAAAACAGGCCAGGCGTGGTGGCTCACGCCTGTAATCCCAGCACTTTGGGAGGCTGAGGCAGGCGGACCACTTGACGCCAGGAGTTCGAGACCTGGCCAATGTGGTGAAACCCCATCTCTACTAAAAATAGAAAAATTAGCCAAGCATGGTGGTGCACACCTGTAATCCCAGCTACTCGGGAGGCTAAGGCAGGAGAATCGCTTGAACCTGGGAGGTGGAGGTTGCAGTGAGCTGAGATTGTGCCACTGCCCTCCAGCCTGGGTGGCAGAGCAAGACTCTATCTCAAAAACAAAAACAAAACAAAAACCCAAAGATCTATCTCTCTAAGTACTGATCAGGAGAAATCTTACTGTTAGATGACAAAACCAAGATCTGGAACAGTGTACTCACTATGCTACCTTATGTGTTAAGAAAGGGGAGATGTGTGTGTGTGTGTGTGTGTGTGTGTGTGTGTGTGTGTGTGTGTATGCTTAATTTTACATCAAGAACCACTGAAAGGGCTGGGCACAGTGGCTCATGCCTGCAATCCCAGCACTTTTGGAGGCCAAGGCAAACTCCTGAGGTGAGGAGTTCAAGGCCAGCCTGGGCAATATGGTGAAATCCCATCTCTACTAAAAATACAAAAATTAGCCAGGTGTGGTGGCAGGCGCCTGTAATCCCAGCTACTCAAGAAGCTGAGGCAGGAGAATTGCTTGAACCCGGGAGGCGGAGGTTGCAGTGAGCTGAGATTATGCCACTGCACTCCAGCCTAGGTGACAGAATGAGACTGTCTCAAAAAAAACAAACAACAACAACAACAACAACAAAAAAAACAACCAAACAAAAAAACCCAAAAAAGAACCACTGAAAGGGCAAATAAGAAACTAATACAAGTTACTTATAGAAGACAAGGGGAAACAAGGGGAGTGGGGTGAAAAGTGAGAATTAGACTCTTTTTGTTGTACAGAGAGGGTCTCACTATGTTGCCCATGGGCTCAAGCAATCCTCCTGCCTCGGCCTCCCAAAGTGCTGAGATTACAGGTGTGAGCCAATGTGCCCAGCCAAGGAAATAAGACTTTTAAAATGTATACCTTTTACAGTTTTGATTTTTGAACTTCGTAAATATACTATCTGTTTTAAAATAAAAGTTGGGGGTTAAAAAACAAAGAATGTGGTAGAGAGTGAAGGAGAAAAGAATAAGTAGAAAAAATCATGGGAATACTTTTCCAAAAATTAGTTGGGTAGTCTTTTTTTACTTGGGGTGGAATGCAGGGAAAGCAAAAAAATTAGTGCTCAGAGATGGCTGGAAAGAGATGGCTTTTGGCTGGATATCATAGACTGGACCTGGAGCCCAGAATAAAAGATGTTTCCTCAGCAACTAAAGTAGCTGATGAAGAACTCCAATTCAATTAAGAGATTGAGATTAATTAAGAGTCACCAAGTCAGTTGGCACAACTTTTATTGTTGTTCATGTGCATTACTCCTTTTTACCTCCTAAGAATGCTATCAGGCCAGATGTGGTGGCTCACGCCTATAAACCCAGCACTTTGGGGGGCCGAGGCAGGAAGATCACTTGAGCCCAGAAGTTCTAGATCAGCCTGTGCAACATAGTAGGGCCTTGTCTCCACAAAAACTATGAAAAAATTAGCCAGGTGTCACTACACCTATAATGTACCTATAATCCCAGCTACTGGGAGGCCGACGCAAGAAGTTTGCTTGAGCCCAGGAGTTCAAGACCAGCCTAGGCAACATGGCAAGAGCCTATCTCTACAAAAAATTTAAAAATTAAGCTGGGCGTGGTGGTGTGTGTCTGTAGTCCCAGTTACTTGGGATGCTGAAGTGGGAGGATTGCGTGAGCCCAGGAGGTCAAGGCTGTAGTGAGCCATGATCATGCCACTGCACTCCAGCCTGGGTGATAGAACAAGACCTTGTCTCAACAACAACAACAACAACAACAACAAAAAGTTACCAGTGTTAATACCACTTATACTCCAGAAGGGTGCTTCTAAATCTTGTCAGGATCTATAGGTATGTTTTAAAAAATCACACTTTGTTCCCTATAGCTTTTTTTTTCCTTTGAGATGGAGTCTTGCTCTGTCGCCCAGGCTGGAGTGCAGTGGCGAGGTCTCGGCTCACTGCAACCTCTGCCTCCTGGGTTCAAGCGATTCTCCTGCCTCAGCCTCCTAAGTAGCTGGGACTACAGGCGCCCGCCACTACACCCAGCTAATTTTTGTATTTTTAGTAGAGATGGGGTTTCACCATGTTGGCCAGGCTGGTCTCGAACTCCTGACCTCAGGTGATCCACCTGCCTCAGCCTCCCAAAGTGCTGGGATTACAGGTGTGAGCTACTGCTCCCGGCCCCTGTAGCATTTTTTACATCAGTGAAAATCACTCCATTTTTCTTCAAAATTTCTTCCCATTTTGGTTCCTGGGATATTGAATGCAGTTGTCCCCCATCTATGAATTCACTGAGCACTGCTTCTTGGGCCAGGAACTGTGCCAGACTCAGTGTTTTCTACTTCTCTGAGACTTAGTCTTTTTGGCTAGCTCCTCATTTCTTTTTTCCTCTACCCTCCTCCACCTCAGCTGTCATCACAGTACAAGACTCAGTCTTGAGTCCTCTGCTTTTATCCTTATGTTCTTTTTTTTTTGCTTCTAAATATTAATTTTAATTACTTTGAAGCAACCTAACTTAGTATCAAATGTTTAACCATTACAATTGCTAAACTGGAAAATCAGCATTATTTGTATCTGACCAATTATATAATACTCATCAATTTTTCTTTTGATAAAAAATATGGGTTGCGTATCCTTTATCTGAAATGCTTGGGACCAGAAGTGTTTTGGATTTTTTTATTTTTTCAGACTGGAATATTTGTATTATACTTCCCAGTTGGGCATCCCTAATCCAAAAATCTGAAATCCAAAATGCTCCAATGAGCATTTCCTTTGAGCATGACCACTCAAGTTTCAGATCTTGGAACATTTTAGATTTCAGATTTTTGGACCAGGGATGTTCAACCTATAGTAGAAATCCTGAAGAGTACGGGAGAGTCTACTAGTTTACTAATTTAGCACCATATTTCCAGTCTTAGAACCTCCCAAGCAGCTGAAAGGAGGATGGGAAGAGGCAAAGATGTTGGAAAGTAAGGATAGTTTTTAGCTCCATTTTTGTTCTAAGGCAATGCAGGGTCTAGCAAAGAAGAAAAATCACTGAGGCTGAAGACAAAGCAAAAGTTTTTGGTTCAGATGGTAAAGGAGGGCCTGAAGAGCAGTGGAATCGGTGTATCCAGAAGGCAGTGCTAGAGTCAACCTCATGAACTAGGGGGTGTCTTCTTGGCACCCAATTCCTTTTTAATTTCTTCACATGTTTTAGCTAGACTTGGTATGTCATAGTTCTGAGCCACATACATTCCAACCACATTGCCAAAAGCAAGTGCAAGCAGGAACTGGAACGTGATGTCGACAACAAGGGCAAGGAGGACAAAGAGGTTTCAGTGGGTGGCTGCAGCCCTATATATTCTTTCCTTCAAGTACATGAACCCTTCTCACCACAGATTCAACTGTCACTACAGAGCACAGCCATTCATCTGACTGCCATTCCTCAATCTGCCAACTCTCTACCAAATATGCTCACTTGAATAGTTAAATAATCGTTCTCCTCGTCTCACCATGTACTAAATTCAACTCATTATATTCCTCTTTCCCAGATGGTCTCCCTGTCCTGGCATTTCCATTTCCATCGATGACATGCAGTTATCTTAGTTATACCATTGACATTTTGGGGTCATTTTAGTTTGTTCTTTTTTCCACTCTGCTAAGCAGCTGTTAACTAGCCTTGTTGTTGAAATGTTTTTCTTCTCCATCCTCTCCTTTTCATGTCCCTCATCATCAACCTAATGACCCCATGGTTACTTACATCAGCCTCCTGATTGGGGTCCTCACTTGGGATCTTTTCATCCTGTACATCCTATACACTGCAGGGTAAAAGAGCGTAGTAGTTAAGAGCATAGCCCCTGGGGCTGTTATCACCAGTCTTATATCATCTTGTGACACTTTCTATTTTGGAACTCTTAAATAATTTAAAAATCTCCCTAGCTAGATTGTCAGCTTTCTGAGTAATCCAAATGATGAGTACCTTCACTTTGAGAAAGGAGAGCACTTTCTTTCTTTTTTTTTTTTTTTTTTTTTTTTTTGAGATGGAGTTTCGCTCTTGTTGCCCAGGCTGGAGTGCAATGGCGTGATCTCGGCTCACTGCAACCTCTGCCTCCCGGATTCAAGTGATTCTCTTGCCTCAGCCTCCCAAGTAGCTGGGATTACAGGTGCCTGCCACCACGCCTGGCTAATTTTTTTGTATTTTTAGTAGAGATGGGGTTTCACCATGTTGGCCAGGCTGGTCTTGAATTCCAGACCTCATATAATCTACCCACCTCGGCCTCCCAAGGTGCTGGGATTACAGGCATGAGCCACTGCGCCCAGCCAGCACTTTCTTAAAGGACAAAAAAAATGGCCAGGTACAGTGGCTTACACCTGTACTTGTAATCCCAGCACTTTGGGAGGTCAAGGTGGGAGGATCACTTGAGCCCAGGAGTTTGAGACCAGCCTGGGCAACATGGCAAGACCCTGTCTCTACATCATGCTACTGCACTCCAGCCTGGGTGACAGAGTGAGGCTCTGTCTCAAAAAACAAAACAAAACTAAAACAAACAAACAAAAAACAGGCAGCAACTACATGCCAGGTACTTTCAAAAAATTAACCTTGGCATATCTCACAGTGACTATCACAGGATATCACAGGAGATAAGTCAATAGATATTATGTGTTTAAAGAACTGAGTCCTCTGCTTTAGTGATTTCATCTCCTGAGTATTGAATGGGGCATGATCAATGAAAGCTGGTCTTTGCTTATGTTCCTTTCCATACCTGCAATCCCTTTTTCTACTCCCTACCTCGAAGCTTCAAATTTTGCCCATCCTTCAGGACTAGTCCAAGTTCTATCTCCTCCAGGAAGCCACTGACCCATGATCATTTTGGCTAGTTGTGTCAGAGTTGCAAAGAACAAGTGTGGATTGGAGAACCATCAGACCTGAGTTTGACTTATATTCTGCTACATACTACCTGCCTAGATCTTCATCAGCTATGTAATGTCTTTAGTTTCCTCCTCTGCAAAAAGAGAGTGATGCATGCTTTGCAGTTATTTTGAGCATTCTATAAGTAAAAGTACCAGCCCTAGTGTTAGTTCTCCTTCCCCTTAATCATATAAAACATTGAAGTATTACTTCTCTTATGTCTTATTTTTTCCAAAATGACACAAAACCCTCTGTGGACAACACCAAGACTTCTATATCTGCCCCATCTTGGCCTTAGGCAGCCAAATACTGCCTGAGGCAGAAGCTGGTTGGATGAATGCAAATATGAATATGTTCGAGGAGGTTCCAGTACATTAATACCACTAAATCAGTAACTTATTGAAATGAGCTGAACACTGTAGGATGGGGGTAGGAGGGTGAAGAGAACCATTAGCAGGTTACCAAAAAAGGAATAACATGCTGGTTCTCATGTAACACAAAGGCTTGAGGGAGGCAACCCACAGTGGGTTAGAAAGTGGGTTAGTGGGATAGAAAGGTCCTGGGCTCTTTCTGTCTTCCTTCCTGGCCATCCTAATCATGTAGTTTTTTCTATTTGCTGGTAAGATAGCTCTCATACCTCTTAAGTATTGTGACTGCATTCTAGGCAGAAAGAATAAAGAGAGTGGCAAAAGGCCAGCTAAGTCTGTCCCCTTTCATCAGGAAAACAATAACTTTCCCAGAAGCCTCATGCAGTAGACTTCTGCTTAGATCTCATTTGCCAGAGCTGGATCACATGTCCATTCTGGCTTCAAGGGAGTCTGAGGAATTATTTTTACTAGGCACATTGTTTTGCTGAAAAATTGAAGTTCTGAAAGTAAAGGTGAAAAGAGTGGCTATTGGGTAAGCAACTATCAGTATTTGCCACACGAAGCATGCAATCTGTTTAGTTTAAAATACACCATAGGGTCCTTTCCGCTCGGAGACCTCTCTTTCTATAGACAGAGAGCTGTTTCTCTTTCTCTTGTCTTCTGCCTGTTAAACCTCCACTCCTAAACTCCTTGTGTGTGTCCGTGTCCTAAATTTTCCTGTCACGTGACAATGAACCCCAGGGTATATACCCCAGACAACGTAGTCACTTCATAATGGGGACCTCATCCGAGATACCAAGGTGCAACATTCATCGAAACGATGAATAGACGAGGGGACTCCAACTCTGTCCTTTCATTTCGAGGCTCTTGGCTTCCATTTTAGAACCAAATCAAACCAAATACTGGGCCCCCTTCGGCCATTTAAAAACGATTAGTGTGGCTGCCAGCCTTACAAGACTTGGGGGACAGACTTACTAGGGAGAACATGGAGAATCTCCCGGCACCCATGGGTTGCTGGGCATATTGGCCATGTTTGAACCAGCTTCCTTTCACGGAAGACTTAGCCATCAGGTGGGGCTGGAAGAAGTCCTGAGGCAGCTGAGGATTTCTGACCAGGGCTAGCTCCCAGTGTTATCCAAAGGCTTCTGGACAGGCCCCAGCCTCCAATTGCCTCGATGGGGTGTCGGCAACAGGATCTCCAACTTTCCTTTTGTAATTTCCTCCTTTCCTGTCTGCGACCGCCATATCTCTTATCCTTTCTGTATGCAATGTGTGGGAAGCTTTACAGTTCAGGGAAGTAATCTTGTTTGGCAAGACCAGGGAATGTCATAGTCCATGTAAACGTCATACCTGATCAAACCAATCTGTGAGCCCCATGTAAATCAGACACCCCTCCTCAAACCTGACTATAAAATCTGGCACATGGGCCGCCTGCTGGTCCTTTCTGTTCGGAGACCCCTCTCTATATATAGAGAGAGCTGTTTCTCTTTCTCTTCTCTTCTGCCTATTAAACCTCTGCTCCTAAACAAAACAAAACAAAACAAAACAAAAACAAAAACAAAAAGAAACACTATAGATAGGTGGGAGGAACTCTTCACCTGGCTCAAACTCCAATGCCCTAGGCCGGGGAGCATCCCCCTCCACCACCACCACCACGTGTGGATACCCCCTTATCCTGTTTGAGCTTTGATGCCCGCACAAGGTCACTTTAGGAGGATTCTCTCTAAGTACTCCTTGGTCTCTGATACCCCATACCTGACTATCTCCACTGGACAAAATAGGTTCTTGAGTCAAGCACTAAGTAAGGAATATGAAGATTTCATAATTTGTGTGCAGTTTCAGATAAATTCTTTCCAAAGTTAGGAGAAGTAAGAATAAAATATGTAACTGGAATCAGTTGCTACCTAAAAATGTCTTTTTTTAAACCTCACCATGGTACCTGGGGTTAGAAGCAATGCTTTGTTTACTCTTTTTAAAAAGCAACAGAATGGGAATATTGTAGTAAATCTCTGGGGGAATTCCTGTCTTCACACCAAAAATAGTTGTTATTCTCTTAGTTGGTTTGGTTTTATCTCATGGACATTTTGAAGTATATATTTTTTCTTATTTTTTTCCAATTTTTGAGCCACATACATTTTATAGACTACTATTCATTTTTAATCTGTTTCCTTTTTTCTTTTTCACTTTCTCCTTTTCTCTCCTACTCTTTTTTATTCTCCTTCTTTACTTTCTCTTTTTTCCTACCAATTTTAGTTTTTATCTTTGTGCTGTATTTAATTGTATCATCATAGGCCACATTAAATCATTTCTGGAAGATCAGTTTTAAATAAATAGATGAATAAAAAATAGCAGTTAAAAAAAGGGAGAGAAAAGATTTAAGAACATTTCTAAAAGTAACCCCAAAATTTCTTCAGGGGGATAAAAAATGGGATGATTTGGGAGGTCGAGGTGAGAGGGTTAGCTGAGACCAGGAGTTTGAGACCAGCTTGGACAAGACGGCAAGATCCTGTCTCTACCAAAAAAAAAAAAAAAATTAATTAGCTGGGCATAATGGCATGTACCTATAGTCCTAGCTACTTGGGAGGCTGAGGCAGGAAGATCACTTGAGCCCAAGAGTTCAAGGTTACAGTAAGCTATGATCACACCACTGCACTCCAGCCTAGGCGACCCTGTCTCAAAAACAAAAATGAAACAGTGGAATGAAATCATTTGGGTAATGTCTCCCAGACAAGTAAAGTATTCCCAAGAAATTTCTGAAGGAATTAAGGAAAATTATTGATGTTATGATTAAAAAACAAACAAACAAACTGGTTCTACTATAGAATAATAGACATTGGCAACTCAGAAGGATGGGAGGGTGGTGAGGAATAAGAAATTACTTAATGGGTACAATGTATATTATTCAGGTGATGGTTATGCTAAAAGCCTGGATGTTACAACTATGCATTATATCCATGTAACAAAACTGCACTTTTACCCCTTAAATGTACACAAATTTTTTGAAAACTGGTTCTTGCACCTCAACAGACACATAGGATTTATGAATGGACTTGGATAGAGCATAGAGGAAGGCCTGGAGCAGTTTTCATGGGCTTTTGTCTCCTATGGCCCTGGTGCGTCTATCTTCAGGAAGCTAAATACACAGGCTTCTGAGAATTCACTTAGATGATGGTTCCCAAGAGGAACAACTCTCTCCTAAGCCACACATGGGGCAGTTTACTTCTAATATGGAAAATTATGGGTCGGGCATGGTGGCTCATGCTTGTAATCCCAGTACTTTGGGAGGCCAAGGCGGGCAGATCACTTGAGGTCAGGAGTTCGAAACCAGCCTGGCCAACATGGCAAAACCCTGTCTCTACAAAAATTAGCCAGGCATGGTGGCGTGCACCTGGGAGGCTGAGGCAGGAGAATTGCTTGAATCCAGGAGGCAGAGGTTGCAGTGAGCTGAGATCGCACCACCGCACTCTAGTCTGGGCGACAGAGCAAGACTTCATCTAAAAAAAAGAAAGAAAAGAAAGAAAGAAAATTATGGATAGTCTCTGAAGCTGAGCATTCTCTGGAGTCAGACACTTTCTTAATCCCTTTTGAAATTTCTGATGGAGAAAAATCCAATCCAAAGAAAGAATATGAAATCCAGGGAAAATTAGTTTTTTTTCTTAAGTGCATATAAGTTATGGATTTATATATAAAATAAAGATAGTGATTGTATCAGTCAGGATTCTAACAGAGAAACAGAACCATTAGGAGACACATGTAAATATAGATATAGATATAGGTATAGATATAGATGAACTGGCTTATGTGATTGTGGTGGCTAGCTAGCCAAGCCTGAAATCTGAAATCCTTAGAGCAGGCCATCAGAAAGGACAGGCAGGAGTTCTCGAGCACAAGCCAATGCTGCTGTCTATGGGCAGAATTTCTTCTTCAGGAAAGCCTCCATTCTGCTATTAAGGCCTTCAACTGATTGAATCAGGTCCACCAGATTATCTAGGATAATCTTGTTTACATAAAGTCAACTGATTATAGACTTGATTCACATCTACAAAATACCTCTCAGCACCACCTAGATTAGATTTTAATGGAATAACTGGCTTATGTTAGCCAGTTATAAACTAGGGACTATAGCCTAGCTATGTTAACACATAAAACTGACCATTACAGGCCAGGTGCACAGTGGCTCATGCCTATAACCCCAGCACTTTGGGAGGCTGAGGCGGGCGGGTCACTTGAGACCAGGAGTTCGAGACCAGCCTGGCCTCAAGGCTGGTGAAACCTCGTCTCTACTAATAATACAAAAATTAGCCAGACGTGGTGGTGAGTGCCTGTAATCCCAGCTACTTGAGAGGCTGAGGCAGGAGAATCACTTCAATCCAGCAAGTGGAGGTTGCAGTGAGCCGAGATCACACCACCATACTCCAGCTTAGGCAACAGAGTAAGACTCCGTCTCAAAACAAAACAAAACAAAACAAAAAACAAAACTGACCACTACAGTGATGTTTGGTGTTTCATTTTGTTTTTAACTTCCATCAGTGAACATTTTGTTCTTTGTGAAAATAAATCACAAGCTAAGACAGGCTTCTATGGAGAGAGTGTCAATATTACGGATCCATGGCATCAGCTGTAACACGTATTTGGTCTATGAAGGTCATTAGCCATCTGGTAAAAGGAAGCTATACTGATTATAACTCACTCATTGGGTGTATGCTATTACCTAATTCCACTAAACTGTTTTCCGTTCATTGATTTAAAAAATTAGTTATTCAATTCAATTGAAGTTAACACCTGAGAAGGATTTCAAAGAACAGATGTGTATTTCATTTGTAGAAATCATTTTCTCATGTCACAAATGTTTAATGAATCCACTCTCCCTTGAGTTAGAAATGGTAGGTGCTTTGAAATACTTGAACCTACACAAGAGCAGAAAGCATTTTATTTTGAAGTGTGCCTACTGTCCAGTAATAATGTTGGACAAGTTATTTTCTCTCTGAGCCTTAGTTTGCTTACCTGTAAAATGGGAAATAATGATTATTGTCTTGAGGGCTTCGGAAGGATTAGATGAGAAAACATAAGTTAGACACTTGAAACACAGTAGATGTTCCACAAATATTGATTTTTTTTGCCTCCTTCTATGAATACAGACTTCATAAGTGAAGTCCTATGAGTTAAAAGTCCTCTCCAATTTTTTTGCACATTCTATCTAGCAGCACTATTTTGGATATCACTGTGTAGCGAAGAATCAAGTGAGGTTTCCAGTGCTCATTAATTTATCAAATTGACTATAAAGATTCACTGTAGGTGGCTTTGTATTTACTTATGTGCATAGGGAGACCATTTTTACATGTTATCACTTCAACAATGAGTACAGATAAAGTTGCTGGAGTTTACAATTGCTTTTTATTTGAAAAATCAGCAATTTTCCTAATTTTATCTGAAAATGTTCTTCGGAGTCATGGTGGTGAAATTCTGAGCAAATATTAGGTGTCACCAGTTTTCAAGAGTGTGAAATAATTTTTGATTGAGAAAAAAGATAGCATATCTTAAATTCTGTTCAATATCAGACTCACATGTCTTGGCAAATGCACACATTGTTTTTGTTTCATTATTAATTTTTTTTTTTGAGATGGAGTCTCGCTCTGTTGCCAGGCTGGAGTGCAGTGGCATGATCTCTGCTCACTGCAGCCTCCGCCTCCCTGGTTCAAGTGACTCTCCTGCCTCAGCCTCCCAAGTAGCTAGGACTACAGGCACGCGCCACCACGCCCGGCTAATTTTTGTATTTTTAGTAGAGACAGGGTTTCACCATGTTGGTCAGGATGGTCTCAATCTCCTGACCTTGTGATCCGCCCACCTCGGCCTCCCAAAGTGCTGGGATTACAGGCATGAGCCACTGTGCCCAGCTATTAATTGTTAATTACACAAATAATACAGGGTTTTGTTTTTTTTTTTACATGAAAAAAATTGGAGATAAATCTAAAATCTTCTTCAATCCCCACTCCCATTGGGAACTACAATTATCAGTTTGGCCTGTATCCTTCCAGAGCATTTGTGTATGGATTTACATAGGTATTACTGTGCACAGACAAAGTAACTCATGGAAAGTAGGTATTTTACTTGTCTAAGGAAAATTGGGCCAGTTATTGATTTTTATCATATGAAATTTGGCGTGATGGGCAAGAAAGAGATTGGAGAGAAAGGAGAAAAAGGAAGGGAGGTCTTGCCAAGATTGATCTTTTACTTCTTTATAGTTCTTTGGCCTTTTCTTTTTTGGTTCCTTGAGCCCATTTTAGGCGAGTTACACTACCAGAGTGTTTCAGCAGTTTAAAGCTCTTGCATCCAGTTTCATCAACCAGTGGCTCAACAAAGACAGATAAATAATCCCCTATACTTTCTGAAAGTATCTTTCCACCAAAGTCCAAGCATTATCAGTTTCATTTTATGAATGAAAAAAAGAAAAAAAAGGGAAAAAAAAGAGGCCAGGTGCGGTGGCTCATGCCCGTAATCTCAGCAATTTGGGAGGCTGAGGCAGGTGGATCACTTCAGCTCAGAAGTCTGAGAGCAGCCTGGCCAACATGGTGAAACTCCATCTCTACTAAAAATACAAAAATTAGCCAGGTGTGATGATGCACACCTGTAATCCCTACTCAGGAGGCTGAGGCACGAGAATCACTTGAGCCCGGGAGGCGTAAATTCTTTGTGTTTTCCAACTGAAACTGAAAACTTTATCTGTTAATTATTTCATTAATTTTTCTCTCTTTTTTTCGAGACAGAGTTTCACTCTGTCGCCCAGGCTGGAGTACAGTGGCATGATCTCTGCTCACTGCAACCTCCACCTCCCAAGTTCAAGCGATTCTCCTGCCTCAGCCTCCCGAGTAGCTGGGATTACCCGCGCTTGCCACCATGCCTGGCTAATTTTTGTATTTTTAGTAGAGACGAGGTTTTGCCATGTTGACTAGGCTGGTCTCGAACTCCTGACCTCAACTGATCCGCCTGCCTTGGCCTCCCAAATTGCTGGGATTACAGGCGTGAGCCACCGTGCCCACCCTCATTAATTTATTTTAAAATGTAAGGTAACCAAGTTTCAAACAAGATGACAGACCCATTTCTCTTTGCTTTTCCATGCTAAGTACAATTAAAATTCCTAAAAGTAATACAAAAGTCCATCATAAGGGGACTGGTAGGTGGAAAGAAGAAAGTGGACTGGCTAGAGACTTCAGGACTTGAGGAACGACACTGATGGGCTCCTGGCTTTTCTTTTTATCTTCTGTATGTTCCAGACTGGGTGCTGGAGAAGCCTGCAACCTAGAATCTCCAATCAGAGCAGACAAACAAAACAAAACAAAAACCTGTTCTTTGTGGCCAAAGGACTGGGAAAGGAGAAAAACCCAGCCCAGCATAAGTAAAACCCTGTGGACAGCACTAGCCCTACCCAAGCTGAACCCTGTGGTGTCAGCAGAGTGAGACTGAGTAGGGACTGGAAGAGCTCTGTCCCCCATTCAGTAGCCTCAGGTGGCTGGGCAAAAAGCCGCCTTCTTCCCCCACGGGAACACCAGACAGGATTGAGTGGGAGTCCCAGCGGTACCAGGGAAGCACTTTCCTACCACGCTGGGCAACAGCCAAGAGCTAGGGGGAGCCCCAGTCACACCAGGCAGCCGGAGGAGGCGTGCTCAGCCCTGCTGGCAGCATCAGCGTATACCCAGCACGGAGTCCAGACGCTTGTCCCCGACCCAGCAGCAGCAGGTAGGCAGGATTAGTACTTTCAACCCCTACCGGCCTAGCATCTCCCAACCCCTCACCCAGTGGCACCAGACGGCCCAGGGAGGCACTTTCCATCACAGGCACCATGACGGGGACCAAGTGGGGAGTCTCCCAAGCCCCATCAAGTGGCAGGCAGCTGGGAGGGTACTTTCCTTTCCCGCCAGTGGTGTCAGCAGAGAACTAGTGGGGAATCTGGACATCTGCTGCCCGGCTCCCAGCAGGCATCAGCAGAGGATGCAGACAGGTGCTCCCCTCCCCACTGTTGCCATGTCAGTGGAGACTGAGTGAGGAGTCTGGACTTTCACCCTTATCTGCCAGTGGCAGCTGGTGCCCCTCACCCTTCCAATTAGAGTGCAGAAGGGATCTCAGAGAGGAAGGAGCTGCAGAAAGGCATTCTTTACATCTGCATAGGAAGTCCTGGAAAGACACCTGTCTGACCCAAGCGTGAAACTAAGTAAATCACCAGGTCTGCAGGTCTGACAACTGAACTACTGTGTGGCATACCACTCAGGTTTTCAACGTGGCTTGGGAGTAGCACACAAAGCAGACCAGAATAGTGCCGCAAGGGTTCTAAAAACTAAACTGTCATTGGAACTACACAGTCCACAAAAGTAGGCCAGGAAAACCCAAAAATATCCACACCAAGACACATCATAACTAACTTTTGAAAACTAAAGATAGAGAAAAAAAATCTTGAAAGCAGCTAGAGAGAAAAACACACATTACCTATAGAGGAACACTGATTTAAATCATAGTGGATTTCTCATCTGAAACCATAAAGGCCGGAAGGAAGTGGTACATTTTTCAAGTGATGAAAGAAAAGAACTGTCAACTTGGAATTCCATGTTCAATGAAAATATCCTTCAGGAATAAAGGGGAAATAAAGACATTCTCAGATGACAGAAAATTTATAAAAATTTCATTAGCAGACTTACTATTAATGAATAGCTAAAGGAAGTTCTCCAAACAAAAAGGAAATGATAGCAGGAGGAGACCTGAAACTTCAGAAAGGAAGGAAAACAATGAAATGTATAAAAAATAAGGATAAATATAAATAGACTATCCTTTTCCTAATGAATTTCTTTCAATTATGTTGAATTGTTGAAGCAAAAATTGTAACACCATCTGATGTGGGTTCAATGTATGTACAAGAAATAGAAATTATATTTTTAAAGTGGGAGGACAGGCCGAGTGCGGTGGCTCACGCCTGTAATCCCAGCCCTTTGGGAGGCCGAGGCGGGCAGATCACTTGAGGCCAGGAATTCGAGAGAAGCCTGACCAACATGGAGAAACCTCAGCTCTACTAAAAATACAAAAATTAGCCAGGCGTGGTGGTGCATGTCTGTAGTCCCAGCTACTCGGGAGGCTGAGGCACGAGAATCGTTTGAACCCAGGAGGCAGAGGTTGCAGTGAGCTCAGGTTGCGCCATGCACTCCAGCCTGGGTGACAGAGCAAGACTATGTCTAAAAAAAAAAAAAAAAAAAAAAAAAAAGTGGGAGGGTAAGGGATAAAGGAACCTAAAGGAAAATAAAGTTTCTACCCCTTACTAAAAGTGGTAAAATGTTGATAACAATACACTATAAGTTATATGTGTATATTTTAACACCTAAAAAACAGAATACTATACACACTGATATACTCAAAAACATTATAATAAAGTAAAACGGAGTTCTAAAACATGTTCAAGTAACCCACAGTAAGGCCAGAAACAGCAAACAGAGGAATGAGAAATAGAGGGAACAGACAAAAAGCAAATAATAAAACATTAGACTTAAGCCCTAAGATACCAATAATTATCTTCTAATTAAATGGTCTAAATACATGAATTAAAAGGCAGAGAATCACAAAATGGATTTTTAAAAAATAACCCTCTATATGCTGTCTATATGAAACTACTTCAAATATGATAACATACGTAGAAAGTGAAAAGAAAAAGATATACTACACAGACATTCATTTATAAAAACAGATATGGCTATATGTTAGTATCAGAAAAGTAGACTTTGGAGCAAATAAAATTACCAAGGACAAAGAGAGATATTACACAATGATAAATGAGTCAATCCACCAAGAAGACAAAGAAATCCTAAACATGTATGCACCAATAAATAGGGCTTCAAAATACATGAAGTAAAATCTGATAGAACTGAAAGAAAAACAGGTAAATCCATGATTATAGTTGGAGACTTCAATACCCTCCTCTCAGCAATAGAAATACTAGACAGAAAATCAGCAGGATTATAGAACTCAACAATACCATAAAGCAACAGGACCTAATTTATAGGACATTCTACCCAATAGCATAACTCACATTCTTTTCAAATACCCATGAAACATTCACCAAGATAACCCATATTTTGCGTCATACAAAATTTCAACAAATGTAAAAGAACTGAAACCATGCAGAGTATGTTCTCTTGAACTCCTGGCTTCAAGCAATCCTCCTGCCTCAGCCTCCCAAAGTGCTGGGATTACAGGCATGAACCACTGTGTCATGTTCTCTGACTATAAGGGAGTCAAACCAGAAATCAATAACAAAGCAGGAAAATCTCCAAATATTTGAAAACTAGACAACACACTTCTCATTAATACATAGGTCAAAAAGGGAGTCTCAGGGGAAATTTTTTAAAAATACAATGAACTGAATGAAAATGAAAATATAACATATTAAAATTTGTGGAATGGAGCTAAAGCAGTGCTGACAAGAGAGTTTATGGCACTAAATCCTTACATTAGAAAAGAGGCTGCCGGTCACTTGCCACTAAAAGAAAAATTTGTAATATATTTTTTTAAAATTTTAAAAAAAGAAGAGGTAAGGTCTTAAATCAATCAGGTAAGCTCCCACCTCAAGAGACTATAAAAAGAAGAGCAAAATTAAAACTTCAAAGCAAGCAGAAGGAAAGAGACAACAGCAGAGATCAATGAAATCGAAAATAGGAAAACAATAGATAAAATCAATTAAGCAAAACGCTGTTCCTCTGAAAAGATCAGTACAGTTGATAAACCTATAGCAAGATTGACTAAGATAAAAAGAGAGAACGCATAAGTCGCTATAATCACAAATGAGACAGGGGATCTTACTACAGATCCTGCAGGCATTGAAAGGAAAATAGAGAAATTCTATCAAGAACCCTACATATATAAATTCAACGACTTAGATGAAATGGACCAATTCCTTGAAACTACAAACTACCAAAACTCGACCAATATGAAATTTATCATCTGAATAGTCTAATAACTATTTTAAAATAGGATTTATAATGTAAAAGTTATTGAAAAAAGAAGGCTCCAGGTCCACATGGTTTCACTGGAATATTTTACCCAACATTTAAAGAACTAACACCGATTTTACACAATAGATTCTATAATACCAAAGAGGAGGGAACACTTCTGTGCTAGGGGTCCTCCAAACCATTCCCAGGCTTGATGATTCACTATGAGGACTCAGAATGCAGCAGACAGTCACATTCACGGTGAGAGCACACAGAACAAAATCTTCAAAGGCAAAAGGCACATGGAAGTATAGAAGAAACGAGGTACAAGCTTCCAAGAGTCCTCTCCCAGTGGAGTCACGCAGGAAGTACTAATTCCTCCAGCAACAAGTTGTGACAACGTGTGTGAAATGTTGTCTATCAGGGAAGTTCATTAAAAACTCAGCTCCCAGGACATTTACTGGGGGTTGGTCATATAGGCACCCTCTGCCTAGCGCTTACCAAAACTCCAGACTCCTAGAAGGAAAACAAGTGTTCAGCATAAACCATATTGTTTGCACGAACAGTTTAGGCCCAGTGAACAGTCTCATCAGCCCTGGGAATGGTGAGAGCCCTCTTCAAATCTAAGTTCCAAATGCCATCCAAGGACCGACCTTGCATGCAGGGCTTTCAAAGGATAGCACTGAGGCCTTTCACGTTAACTCTTTTCTGCACAGCTTGAGAATCAGGAGACTTGAGTTCTAGTCCCAGCATAAATAACATTTGTACAAACAGCTTAGATATAGTTAGCCATTCTTATCAGTTCTGGGAACAATGAGAGCTCTCCTGAAATCCAAGTTCGCAGATGCCTGCCAAGGGCCTGTTATGTTAACTCTTTTCTGCACAACTTCCTCAACTCATTTTATGAGGCCAGTATTATCCTAATACCAAAACCAGACAAGGACTGTAGCAAAAATCTCCCCCAAACTACAGACTTTTATCTCTTATGGGCTTTAACACAAAAATCTGCAACAAAACATTAGCAATATAGAATCCAGCAAGGTATAAAAATAATTATTTTATGGCCAAATGGGGTTTATTCCAGCTATGCAAGGTTGGTTCAAAAATCAATATTCTGTCAATGTAATCTACCATATCCACAGGCTAAAGAAGAAAAATCACACGATCATATAACTTGATGCAGAAAAGGCATTTGACAAAATTCAGCATTCACTCATAATAAAAACTCTCAGCAAACTGTGAATAGAGAGGTACTTTCTCAACTCAATAAAGAGCATCTTCAAAAAACCTGCAACTATCATATTTAATGGCGAAAGACAATGTTTCCCCTTAAGATAAGGAACAAGGCAAGTATGTCCACTCTCTCCACTCTTATTCAACATTGTACTGAATGTTCTAGCTAGAACAAGATGGCAAGAAAAGGAAATAAAATGTACACAGATTGGAAAGGAAGAAATAAAACTGTCCCTATTCACAGATAATATGATTGTCTACATAGAAAATCCCAAAGAATCTGCTGAAAAATTCCTAGAACTAGTAAGTGAGTTTACTAAGGTCAGAGGAAACAAGATCAACACATAAAAATTAATTGCATTTCTATATATTAACAATGACCAATGAATGTGAAGACAAAAACACAATACCACTTACAATCATGACAAAGAAAATGAAACACTTAGGTATATATTTAACAAAACATGCATAGGTTCTGTATGCTGGAAATTCAAAAATGCTGACGAAAGAAGTCAAGGAAGATCTAAATAAATGGAGAGATAGACATATCGTGTTCATGGATTGGAAGATTCAATATACAATAGTAAAGATGTCAATTCTCCTTAAACTGATCTGTAGGCTTAACACAATTTCTTTCAAAATCCCAGCAAGGTTTTCGTAGATACAGAATACACTCATTCCAAAGTTTATATGGAAAGGCAAATGACTTTGAATGGCTAAAACAATTCTGAGAAAGAACAATAAAGTGGGAGGAAGTGCTCTACCCAATGTTAAGGCTTATTATATAGCTATAGTAATCAAGACTGGTATTCACAGAGGTATAGGCACATAGATCAATAGAACAGAATAGCGAACCCAGGAACAGCCCCACACAAATAGCCCCACACAAATATGCCCAATCGATTTTTTTCAAAGGTGCAGAAGCAATTCAGCGGAGGAAAAGTAGTCATTTTATTTGAGCCATCAGACAACCATAGACAAAAATAGGAACCTCTACCTTAGGTTTAGATCCTATATAAAAAGTAAATGAATCATGCACTTAAATGTAAAATATAAAACTATAACACTTATAGAAGGAAAGATAAGAGAAAATCTTCAGGACCTGGAGCTAGATGAAGATGTCTTAGCCATGACACAAAAACATGATACATAAGTGCAAAAATTGATAAATTGGACATCATCAAAATTTAAAATTTGGTCTGCAAAATCTCTTAAGAGGATGAAAAGACCAGCTACAAACTGGGAAAAATATTTGCAGATCACATATCTGACAGAGGACTTGTATCTAGAATGTAGTATACAGAATTCTCAAAATTTAACAGTAGGAAACAATCTGATTAGAAAATGGGCAAAAGACTTGAATGGACATTTCACCAAAGAGGTTATACAGATGGCAAATAAGCACATGAAAAGATGCTCAACAGCATTAGCCATTAAGGAAATGCAATTTAAAACAACAATGAGGTATCACTACACACCTATTAGAATGGCTAAAAGAAAAAGATAATGACAATACCAAATGCTGACAAAGATGTGGAGAAACTAGATCTCTCATACATTGCTGGTGGTAATATAAAGTGGTATAGTCTGGAAAAGTTTGGCATTTTCTTGTAACACTAAATATACACTTAACCATCTGACCCAGCAATTGCACTCCTGAGCATCTGTCACAGAGAAATGAAAACTTATGTTTACACAAAAACTTCTACAATAATGCTCATAGCAGTTCTATTCTTAATAGGCAAACATTGGAAACAACTCAAATGACCTTCAATGCATGAATAAACAAACTGTGGGACATCCATACTACAGAATGCTACTCAGTAATAAAAAGCAACAAATCATTGAGACATGCAACAAACTTGGGTACATCTCAAGAAAATCATGCTGAGTGAAGAAAAGCTGATTTCAAAAGGTATGATTCCATTTATGTAATACTCTTGAAATGACAAATTTATAGAGATGGAGAACGTGTTAGGGGTTGCCAGAAATTAGAGGAGGAGAAAGCGGTGACTGTGACTACAAAGTGTAGCAGGAGGAATCTTTGTGGTGGAGAAAAAGTTGATTGTGGTGATTACACAAATTTAAATGTGTTAAAATTGCACAGAACTATATACACAGACTCAGAAATCAGTGCATGAAAATTGATGAAATCTGGATAAGGTCTGTGGATTGTATTAATGTTAATATCTATATTGTATTATAGTTATCTATTACCATTGGGGGAAACTGGGCAAAGGGTACATGGGACCACTCTGTACATGTTTTTTTACAACTTCTGGTGAATCTATAATTATTTTTAAATAAGTATAATAAAGTGAGATAAGTCTGAAGGACTACGAATATTTTAGAACTCACACATTTCCATATTATGGAATATAACTAGATCTTTAACATGGAAAACAGACAAAATACAAAAGAGCCTACATTATTGTTCATCCTAGAAATGTAAACGAAAATAGCCCAGGACAGTAGCTCATGCCTGTAATCCTAGCACTTTGGGAGGCCCAGGCAGGCAGATAGCTTGAGCTTAGGAGTTCAAGACCAGCCTGAGCAACATGGTGAAACTGTCTCTACCAAATAAATAAATAAATAAATAAGTCGGGCCATGGTGGCGTGTGCCTGTAGTCCCAGCTACTTGGGAGGCTGAGGTGGGAGAATCACTTCAGCCCCGGAGGTGGAGGTTGAAGGGAGCCAAGAGGTTGCAGTGAGCCAAGAGATCTCACCACTGCATTCTAGCCTGGGTGACAGGGAGCCCAGAGGTTGCAGTGAGCCGAGATCGAGCCACTGCATTCCAGCCTGGCGACAGAGCGAGACCCTGACTCAAAAAAAAAAGGAAAAGAAAAAAGAAAGAGAATGAGTTCATCATAGTTGCATATAGCACATTTCCAAACCCAGAGAGGTAAGCCAAAAAGGTTTGTTGCTTAAACATCTATATTAGGATTCAACCAAAGGATCGGAACCAGTAGGAAATTACATATATATACACACACACACACACACACACACACACATATATACACACACACATATATATACATACACACACACACATACATATATATATACACACACACACACATACATACATATATACACACACACACACACACACATACACCCACGGTGCCCAGCCCGCCAGAAGAATGCGTGGTGGGAATATACGTATATACACTCCCTGTTCATTCATTTCTTTGAAGCTATTGTCTTAGACGATTATGGTGGTGGCCAAGTAAATCCAAAATCTGTAGGGCATACAGTCAGGAAGGGAAGATCAGGAGCAGGCTGGAACCAATGGACATAGGCCAAACGTGTCATCCATAGGGGAAATTCTCTTTCTCTGACGTACTCAGCACCCTCAGCCCTGATTGAAAGGCTTTCCAACTGATTCCGTCAGGCCCACCTAGATTATCCAGGATTATCTCCCTAACTTTAAGTCAACTGATTAGGAGCTTTAATTACATCAGCAAAATACCTCCAGAGCAACACCTGGATTGGCATTCGATCAAATAACTGTGGGCGATAGCCTAACCAGTGGACACATCGAAAAAGCCACACAACATCACAAACCACCTGTGCTGGCAACTGAATAAATGAATTATGTTAATAGCCACCTTGGCTTTATTATTACAGGTAATTCAAGCACAAGCGACATAAATCAATAGCGGCCACCGAGTTGATGTATGAGAGTCCCACTTTGGAACTTCAGAGTTGGAAGGGGCCATGAAAAGCTTAGTTTGTATTTCAACACAGCCGAGGCATCTGCACCTCGTCCTCTCTAGCGCTCGGCGGGGCTGGGGCGTCTCGGGCAGTGGCGCACCCAGCTGGACGGGAGGGGAGCCCACCTGGAACGCGGCGCCGCGGGTGCGGGAGCGCCGAGTGGGCGGGGCGGCGAGGCGGCGGGTGGCGACGGCGCCCAGCCCGCCAGAAGAACGCGCGGCCGGCAGACGGCTGGGAGCCGCTCCGGTAGGGCAAGCGCGGCCGGCGGTGGGTGGGAGGAGAGGTTGGGGGAGGAAGGAAAGGGAAGAGGCGGAGCGTGGGAGCGCACAGTGTCAGGAATACAATAGTGCTCCGCGCCGCCTCAGCCGCCGCCGCCGCCCAACCGCCTGCCCAGCGCTGAGGCCTGACGGGCCGGGCGGACGAGGGCCGAGGGCGGGAGCTGAGGCGCGGGGGGCGGCCCCGGCGGGGGGCGGGGGCGAGGAGGGGATTAAGGGGCAGGTGCGAGGGAGGGAAGAGAAGAAAGCGAGCGGTTAGGGGGGCGGTTACCACTCCGACCGGACTCACCCGGCACATTGCCGGGCCGCGGCGTGGAGCCGGGCAGGAGCCGCGAGCCAGCTGCGCGAAGGTAGGCGCCGCGGAGGCCGGACCCGGCGCGGGCGAGGTTGGGGGCGTCGCACCGGCTGGGCGGCGGGAGCGGCGGCCTCCGGGAGTAGAAGCGGGCGGCGCGGAGCGCACAGTCCCGGCCCGGCCTCGCCGCGCTCCGGGTCGCTCCGGTTCCACATCGTGGTCGCCTCCGGCGTCCCCGGCGCCTTGGGGCCGAGAGCGTGTGTGGGCTGAGGTAAAGTGCTTGGTGGCCCCTCTGCCCGCCCGGGTAGTGCCTGGTGGCCCGGGCGGGGGGCGGGGGGCGGGGGCGGACGCGCGAGCTCGGCTGCAGCTCCCGGCTACACCGGGCAGGAATTGAGCGCCATAACTGTTGCGGCTCTTTCCTCCGGTGCCCCCTCCTGGCGCCCCCTCCTCCGTTCCTGCCCTTTGCCTGGCTTCGGGGCTGACGGGGCCGGACCCGTGGCGGGAGGACCTGCTCTGTCTGCCGCCAGGGGTCGGATGCTCCAGGGAGCGAGGGCGCGCCCTGGCTGTTTAGATGTTGGGGGGCGGAAAGAACCGAGTGCCTGGAGAGGGGAGAACGGGTGGTGCTGGGTGCGGCGAGGCACCCCGGGAAGCCCGGGTGCCCACCCGGCGGGAGCGCGGGCGCCCGGCGGGCCGGCGAACTTTCCCTCCCGCTGGCGGCATTGTTCGAACTGCGGGTCCGTGGCCGCCGAGCGTCGGGCGGTCCCGGGGTGGGAAAATCGTGAGGGCTTTGCTAGTCTTCCGGGGAAATTTTCCCACCGCTGGGCAAGGCAAAGTTAACTTTTCTCCAGCTTTCGAGTTCGTTTTATTCCCTCCGCCCCGGGGGCCGTAGTTTGTTTTTTTTGTTTTGTTTTGTTTTTTGTTTGTTTGTTTGTTGTTGTTTTAATAGCCGTCAATCTTTTTCTCCCGCTTTTCACAGCAGAGCCAGTGCTTCGGTGGAGTCTAGCTTTAAATTGCACAGGGCAGCCTGCGTTTGTTATTTGTGAGGAGGGGGTGGCGGGATCTGGAGTGAGTGACCACAATGGTGGTATGTGGAGGCATGTTTCAAAGTTTTTATCGCTGTGCAGCCCTGGGACATATGTGGCTACTAGGGATTTGGCAAGAAACTTGTTTGGCCGCTTCTCCGACTTTGAGTTGCAAGGAAATCCGTGGCCTCAGATGTGCGCGAGTTGTTTGTGTGTGTGTGCCGTGAGGTGCGTTTATCTGTGAAGCTGAGGATGAGATTCCCCCCTCCCGCCGTCTGATTGTGTAAGAAGTCAAAACCGTGTTGAAGGTGATTCCAGTGGTGGCCTGGAGGGAAAGGCGACCTCATTCCCTGTCTTCAGTCTGATAAAGTGAACTGCTGCTCTCTAAACTTGGGAAGTAATGAAAAATAATTTAGGTAAAAACTGGTTGCACAACGTCTTTGCTTAGTTTAAGCAACCCACAATCCACTTTCCCAGACCAGTTCTCCTGTTAAATACTTTCCCTTTAGCCACTTCTTGTCAGCCTAGGCTGGGAGGGAGAAAGAGTAGGGCTGAGAGAGGAGTTGGTCTGAACAAAGCATTGTGTTTTTATTTAGTTTAATACTTCCAAAACATCTGTAGACAATGGGAATATGGGTCCCGGCCTTCGTACCCTTTGAGTAGTGTGGTTCTCATGCTTTTGTAGCATCATGTGATTACTCTTCGGATAAGTAAAAATAGATTTTTTTTCTTTTTTGTTTAACCTAGGAGTATTCTACCTCCTTAACATATCATTTTCTCTTTCGTTTAAAGTGAGCTCTGAGCTTAAATACTTGAACTGTAAAAGGATAATACCCTCTCTTCAAGGATTACCTGAGATCGTTGAGAAGTGTTTCAGTGCCCAGCGTGTATTCAACTTTCAATCGATGTTAGCCACCGTCTTTGCCACCTTTTCTCCAGCTGTGCTCTTCTTTATGCTTTTGTTTGCTAGAGAATAGCTTTTAACCCAATATTGTTGCCTTGCTTTCTGTCCAGTCAATTCTGGAATACTCAGGGGTGCAAGTCTGGCTCTAGAATTCACACTTTCTCTCTCCCCTCTTCTCTGAGTCATGTTGCTTGCCCTCGGCAATGCGATGTGAATCTGGTCATAGGTAGAAAAAAGTAGAGAAAGGCTTCCCACTCCTCCCTGAAGTGTTGTGACCCACCTTCAGGCCCGTAGGGGAGATTCCCAGGAGCAGGACAGGTGATGGTGCAGGGCTGGCATCATAGCTAAGAAGTATGGATTGGTGAAAGTTAAAGAAGAAAGGGTGTTGAAGACTTGTAGGTTTAGTATTGTCCTCTCCTTTAATAACGCTTGTCTTTTCCCTCTCTTGTGTTCCACCAACCATAACAACCCATTTTTTTCCCCTAACCTACACAAAGCCATATCTTCTTTCTGCCCACTGCTTTGAGGTCTGGCTGGAACTAGGCAAGTATTTTGGAAGAGGTGGGGGAGGTAGGAGGCATCAGGTGCTGGTAAAGACATGGCATTAGGGAGGGCTGTTACAAGCCTTGATCAGAGTTACAGAGAGCCAGTCCAAAAATGAAGCTGAGCATTATCATGGGACATAATGCACCTACCTCCTTGTGGAGCTTACACAAAATAGGAGCTGAGAAGACAGAGGTAATATGCTGTCTTACATTAAGAAAATCTCTCATTGAGGTATGATTTACTATGATCTTGACTAGTCCCACAATATAGGTGAGAAGTGAGTGTTAGGTGACACCTGTCTGGCACTCTCCTAACATGGGGACACTTTAATGGCTCACAAGTTTCTGTTGTTCCAGTTACAGTGGCTGGGAAAGCTGAAGCATTCTGGTTTGTGTGGTGGGGAGGATCTAGGGTGAATGGGTAAAAGTGATGAACAAATAAACAGGTACTAGCAAGTAAGTGGTCATTACAAACCAAATAACTACCACTTTGAGTTTTCTGATTTCTGGAATCTTTATGACTCCCCCATGGTTATTTTTGCCTTGTTCCTGTAGGTCTTTCCATAGATAATAACAGCAATATTCTTACCATTAGAACTGCCTCTGTGCTTTTCTTGGGAGAAAGTAAAAAAAAAAAAAAAGGGTCCTGGGAAAAACTTGCCCGATTTCATAGCTAGGCTTGTGAAAAGGAAGGTGATAAGTCAGAAGACAGCCGACTGAATGAAGGACCTGGTGTGAGGAAATAGTACTGTGGCTTTGACCAATAGGAAACACCTATGAGTTCATCAATGCTTTTCAAGCAGCAAATAATTTAATCTTTGCCAAAACCCAGGAACCATGGCTGTGCCCTGCTACCCAAGGAGCTCCTTTTCCCTTGGTATTGGCTGATGGGCAAGGAAACCCAAGCCTAGAATGTGTTTTTTTTGTTTTGTTTTGTTTTGTTTTGTTCTGAGACACATGACAAGAAAATATGATACCAGCATGGCCAATACACTAGACTTTGTGTGTTGGAATCTTCTGGGACACATTCTTTTTTAAATTTTAAAAACTTATTTTGATAATTACAAACTGTTACAAGAATAGTACAAAGAACTCACTATATTCCCAATTAGTAACGGTTTGCTCTCATTTGCTTTATCACTTGCTCTTTTAGTTTCTCTTTCCAAACCATTTGTTAGTAATCACTGTAATTTATTATTTATTGTTTCTTTCAAGCCATTTGTTAGTAATCACTGAGAGATTGGTACTTATCAAGGGCATCCTGTCCTGAACAGTGGCTCAGTTGCAGCCACTGGGTATAGCAGAACAGTGGTGGTGAGGCAGGGTCCAGAGGTAGAGCAAAGTCTACCTACAGCTGTGAAGCACACAGTTTATAAACCATGTAGAATCTCTAGGGCTAGATATAGAAATCATTATCGATTGTAAAAGTGGTTAAGATAAACTCCACTTTTCTCACCACTTTTCTCACCATTCTTGTCAAGTTTGTTCTTAACTATGCCAAACTTTAATATTGTTAATGAAAATTCACTCCACTCCCCAACTTTGCAACAATAATATATTCTCCAAGATTTTCATTTAATTCATTCAGCAAACATGTATTGAATACCTTCTATTTGCTAGGGGTATAAGAGGTGAAAGATACCCCCTTAACAGCTCAACTTCCAGTGGAAAGGAATTAAGTCATCTTCTCACAGTCAGGGGGAAGAGTGCTCTGCTGAAGTGGTTCACAGGGAGTGATGGGAGCACCATCCTGGTTAAGGATCTGATAAGTAGATCTCTGGGAGTCATTTGGGATGGGTGTAACTATGAAGATCTGTCTTCTCTGAGGCCTGCTCTTAGACGACAAGGTTCATGAGTTAGAGAAGCCTTTGGTGTCATATACCCAGCACAGGCTGTGAGGTCAGGCCAACTTGGATTCAAATCCTAACTCTACCACTTGCTCTTGGCCAGTTATTTAACTTCTCTGTGCCTCAATTTCTTTGTCAAACCATATCTCTGAGGGTGGTAGTGAGAATTGATCGATGCTCTGTAAACATTCATTTCATCTTACTCTACAAAAATGCAATGTATGGGGAAATTGCCTGAAAAGTAATAGGTATTAAGGTGGGATCCAAGCTGGTGGGGGCGGGGGCGGGGGTGGCGCGGTGTGTTTCTATTTTTTCAACAAATAAATATCTAATTGCACTAAGAGCTATGATGGACATTACCGTATAGGATAATAACAATAACAGCACCAATGATTTCTTAAACATTTCCTGTGTCCCGAGTACTGTGCTAAGTGCTTAACTAACAGAGGATCTCTCTCTCTGAGGTGTGAGACTCAGAAAGGTGAAGCAAAGGTAACTTGCCCAAGGTCACGCAGCAAGTATAAGGTAGAATGTCCCTGTGAGGGAGACCATCATGGTGCCCTGAGCCTTGAGAATGAGCAGGAATAAGCAAGGTAAAGGTTAGAGAGAAGGGATTGCCAAGCAGGGGTAGCAGCAGGTGTTGTGAGGGCACTGAGGTGGAAGAGAGATGTGGAAAGGATCCACAGAGGTTTGGCTAGGACTTGGGGTAAGAGAGATGAGGTGGGCAGGGAAAGATTGACAGGGCCTTACGGGACCTCATTAAAGAGCTTGTGTTTTATTCCAAGTACAATGAGAGGTGTTTCTCTCTCTCTCTCTCTCTCTCTCTCTCTCTCTCTCTCTCTCTCTCTCTCTCTCATCCTCTCTCATCCTCTCTCATCCAGGGAAGCATATAGTGAGGCGTAAACAAAAATGGTTTAAGAAAGTCATTTCCCCTTCAGTGTCCCACCTTGCTATCCAATAGAGGCAATGTCTCTGGACCAAATGCATAGGTCTTAAACAGTTTTTATTGACTGCCATTAACATGGCTAAAAAGAGTTTCTATGATGCTGGAAGAAGCTGGTCCTTCAGAATGCTTCTAGAAGGAGGTTTAATTAGGCTCATATAGCTGATGCTTTTTAGGCTGCATTAAGGGAGCTCTTTCAGCTCCCACTGATCCCTGTCACATGGGGAAAAAGTAGAATTGAGAGAAAACATAATTCCTGGAAACCTGAGTTGTTGTTCAGTGTTAGAAATGGAACTGTCGAGTATAAGACTTTGGTTTAAATATATCATGATAAAGATACTTCAGTGACTAAATGGAAATTTTTTTATGTTTTTTGTTTTTTGCATGTGTGTGCCATCTGTGATGGCAGACAGCACATTTGTTAGAATCTGGGAAGACTTAAGTATTTTTTCAATACTTATATATTTATTTATTCTCATCCAGGTACTGGAAGTTTTTCTGTTTGAAACTATTTCTTATCTACAGAGTAAACTTCACAGGAGGAAAACCAGTGTTCTGTTCCCCTTCCCATAAGTACTAGGCCACAAACATATTTACTTTTAAGTAGCCTGTGTCAATTAGCTTTTTGGGGGAGGGTGGTTAGCTGGTGGCTAGATGATCTGGGATAGCCTTACTCACACATCTGGTGGTTGGCAGGCTGGTTGGTCTAGGAGGCCCTAAGCCGGGATGGTTCATCTCCATTCTATGTGGTCTGCCCTCCAGCTGGCTAGTCTGGACTTATTAACATGGTGGTCTTGAAGTCACAGAGTAGCAAGTGAGAGCAAGCACCAGTGCACAAGCACTTTTCAAATGTTTGCTGTGTCACATTTGCTTTTGTCCCATAAGCTAAAGCATGGAAGTGCTTCTGTGGCCAAGCCCAGAGTCATTGTGGGTGGTGACCATTCAAAGGTGTGGATACAGGGAGATGTGAAAAAATTGGGGGCCATTACTGCAATAATTCATAATAATTAGCAATGAATGTAAGCTGTTAAGCTTTGATAAATCTTGTTAAACACCCATTTCTGAATGTAGTGTATTCTAGAGACTAAATAATGTGATTGTGCCATTGGTAACACCTCTTCCACCAAGTGCGGAATGGAGTGATGGTTTTTCTAGGAAGAAGCCAAAGGCAGACAGTGTGGTTTTGGACATAGATATTCTTGTGAGTGGCTTAACTGCTTTCTGATCTTGTGTGGCTATTATCAAAGGAGTCTCTAGATTTCCTCAACCTTCCATTCAAGCATTATCACGAAAACCCTAGTGTATTAGACTCTACTAGGTTTTGTGGTCAAGCCGAAAGACCGTTATTTGGGAACCACCACCACTTAAGAGATGAAAGAAACATTTGCAGTCTTTCCTTGGAACCTTTATATGATTTATAATTTGTACCTAAGAGAGGAAATCCTTATTTGAGCATTGGTAATAAGGACAAGGGATTCTCTGTAAATGTGTTTTAATTGGTTAAGATTTAAAAATCTTCCTGTGGTTGCAGTGAGAAATCCATCATTGTACTGTGAAGTGAGTGGCCAGGAATTACCAATTTGGGGCATCAGCCTTTGACCTTTGCTTGTGAAGATCTCAGAAGTAACACTTTCCGCATAACTGAAATAGGCTTCACAACAGCTTGTGGCCTGAAATATATTACATGAAAATGCAACTGGACCCTAGGAAGTATGTGTGGGAAACTATACAAGGCTCATTTTGTATGTCTTAGAGATGTACATTCCCTCAGAAAATTGCCTGGTGATAGAATCTTAGCTTTTCTTCTTTCCTCCTAGGATAAAAATTAAAAATCTCTGACATTTTAAAAGTCAGTGACTTGAAAGAGCAATCAAAATTTATAAACACACACATCATTAGACCCCGCAAACACTTCCAGGAATTTATTCAACAAATATTTGCATATTAATTGGAGTATTGCTCGTAGTAGCAAAAGATATCCTAAGGGTTAATCAAGAATATTGAAGACACTGATAGTTTTGGAACATGCATGACCAAGCAGGTAGAGGGTGAGAGGGAGACTTTTCACTACATAAACTTTTACGTATGTGTTTTGAATTTTAAGCAATGTGAATATATTTTCTTATTTTAAAAGTTAAATACATTTTTTAAAGAGATGATATATAGTGATGCAAAATTCCATAGACTCCTGTCCGAGTTGACCTGATCAGAGCTATTCCTGTTCAAAAAAAATCTAGCCAGTTTTTCCCCCTAGAAATGCCTCACAATAGTGTACTTCTGAATTTTTAACTATAATTCTGCCTTTTCCAGAATATCACATGAGTGGAATCATGCAATATGTAGCCTTTTTTTTGGTCTTGCTTTTAGTGGATTCATCCATATTATGTGAATGAATAGCCTGTTCCTTTTCATTACTGAATACTATTCCATTGTATGGATGTACCACAGTTTGTTAATTCACCTGTCAAAGGACGACTTGGTTGTTACCAGTTTTTTGGTGGTTATCAATAGAGCTGTGGTAAACATTAGTGTACAGATCTCTGTGTGGACATAAGTTTGCAGTTTATTGGGGTAAATACGTAGGAATGGGATTAGTGGATTTTTCTTTGACAGAAATTACCAAACTATGTTCCAAAGTGGTTCTACCATTTTATATTCTCCTGCCATGAATGTGATTCCACGTATGGATGTCTAGTTGTCCCAGCACCACTTGTTGAAAAGACTACCCTTTCTCCATTGAATTGCCTTTGCATATGTGTCAAAAATCAGTTGACTATGCTTCTGTGGATCTATTTCTGGGCTCTCTGTTGCATTGATCTATATATCTATCATTTCTCCATTAACACACAGTCTTGATTATTATAGCTTTATAATAAGCCTAGAAATCAGGTAATAGAGTACTCTGGCTTTTTAAAATCTTTCTCTCAGGGTATGCTTAAGTTAATTTTTAAAAAAATTTTTTTATAGAAACAGGGTCTCACTGTATTGGCCAGGCTAGTCTCAAACTCTTGGTCTTAAGCAGTCCTCCCACTTTGGCTTCCCAAAGTGCTGAGATTACAGGCATGAGCCACCACATCTGGCTTTTTTTGCTTTTTAAGAGACAGGGTCTTGCTCTGTCACCTAGGCTAGAGTGCAGTGGCCCCATCATAGCTCACTGCAGCCTTGAACTCCTGGGCTCAAGTGATCCTCCTGCCTCAGCATCTTGAGTAGATGGGGCTATGGGCACATGCCACTATGCCCACCTATTTTTAAATATTTTTTGTGCAGAGATAAGGTCTTGCTATGTTCCCTGGGCTGGTCTTGAACTCCTGCCTCAAGTGATCCTCCTGCTTTGGCCTCCCAAAGTGTTGGAATTACAGGTGTCAGCCACTGCACCTGGCCTGGCTTTTTTCTTCTTTTTCAGAGTTGTAGTAGTGAGAGAGGACATCCTTAACTTGTTCCAATCTTGGAAAGCATTCCATCTCTCACCATCAAGTATGATGTTGTAGGATTTTTTTTTTTAATATACTGTGTTGTGCAGAAAAGAGTTAACATAGCAGACCTGAGGCTGCTATCTTTAGAAGGCCAACGTGCACGATTGGCCCTTAGCTGGTGTTTGGGAAATTGGCTTTTCAAATGTTTAAAAAGAAAAGATTATATTCTACCTTCATTTATTCCTTTTCCAATGCTTTTCATTTCTTTATGGTAATCCAGGTTTCCTACCTTGATCACAGTCTTTCTGCTTAAAGAATCTCCTTTAACCTATCTTTTGAGGGCAGATCTGCTGGCAGTAAATTCTCTGTTTTTGGTTGTCTGAGAAAGTTTTCATTTTCCTTCACTTTTGAAAGGACACTTTTATGGGTTGACAGTTTTTTTTCCTCTTTCAACATAGTACTCCACCATTGCCTGGCTTATGTGGTTTCTGATGAGAAGGCTGCTGTAATTCTTTTTTTTTTTTTTTAATACCTTAAGTTCTGGGATACATGTACAGAATGTGCACGTCTGCCACATAGGTATATATGCGTCATGGTGGCCCGCTGCACCCATCAACCCATCACCCACTTCAGGCACCTCTCCCAGTGCTATCCCTCCCCCAGTCCCCCATCCCCCAACAGACTCCAGTGTGTGATGCTCCCCTCCCTGCGTCGATATGTTCCCATTGTTCGACTCTCCCACCCATGAATGAGAACATGTGGTGTTTGGCTGTCTGTTCCCGCGTTAGTTTGAGGCTGCTTTAATTCTTATCCTTGTTCCTCCATAGTTAATGTGTCTTTTTTCCTCTGACTACTTTGAAGATTTTCTTTTTGTCTTTGGTTTTCAGCAGCTTGAATATGATATGCCTAAGTGTGGCTTTTAAAATTTTTTCATTTTTGCCCTGCTTTGTGTTCTCTAAACTTTATTATATCTGTGGTTTGTTGCCTGTCACTAATTTTGGAAAGTTTCTCAGCCATTATTTCTTCAAATAATTCTATCTTGTTCTTTTTTTTTTCTCTTTCTGGGATTCTAATTACAAGTGTGTTATACTGTTTGTTATTGCCCCACAGTTCTTGAGTGCTCTTCAGTATTTTCATTAGTCTCTTTTTAATTTTTATTGACTGATCAATAACCTTGATCTTCAAGCTCACTGAGTCTTTCCTTGGCTATGTCAAGTCTACTGTTCAGCCCATTGTTTTTCTTACTTTTTTTTTTTTAATTTCTAGCATTTCCCTTTGATTCATTCTTACAGTTTCTATCTCTTTGCTGAAATTATCTGTCTGGTCTTGCATATTGTCTATTTTTTACATTAGAGTCTTTAAGATATTAATCATAGTTCTTTTACATTTTTTTCTGATAGTCTCAACATCTGCATTTACTGAGTCTGGATTTAGTAATTCCTTTGTCACTTGGAGTGTTTTCTTGCCTTTTGTTACGCCTCCTAAATATGCTGAAAGCTGAACATGGGCAGGAGATGCTTAGGTAAATATTTGATATGTTTGGAGAAGAACATATTTATGGGAATTTGTGTTAATTTGGTCAGGAGTTGGCCTGTGTTTTTTTGTTTTTGTGTTTTTGCTTTTGAGATAAGGTCTCTCTCCGTCACCCAGGCTGGAGTGCAGTGGCGTGATCATGCCTCACTGCAGCCTCGACCTTCTGGGCTCAAGCTATCCTCCCATCTCAGGCTCCCAAGTAGCTGGGACTATAGGTGTGCTCCACCATGTCCAGCTAGTTTTTAAGATCTTTTGTAGAGATGGGGTTTCACCATGTTGCCCAGAGTAGGTCTGGAACTCCTGGGTTCAGGTGATCTGCCCACCTTGACCTCTCAAAGTGCTGGGATTACAAGTGTGAGCCACTGCGCCCAGCAAGATTTGACCTGTTTGATATTGGGTTTGTTTTGTTTTGCTGTGGGTACCAGAGATTTCTTTTCTTTTCTCTCTCTCTCTCTTTTTTTTTTTTTTTTTTTTTTGAGACAGGGTCTTGCTCTGTCACCCAAACTGGGGTACAGTGACACGATCATGGCTCACTGCAGCCTCAGCCTCTCAACCTTCTGGGCTCAAGCAGTCCTCCAACCTCAGCCTCCTGAGTATCTGGGACCACAAGCGCATGCTACCATGCCCAGCTAATTTTTAAATTTTTTTTTGTAGGGATGGGGTTTCCCTGTGTTGCCCAGTCTGGTCTTGAATTTCTAGGTTCAAGCGATCCTCCTGCCTTGGCTTCCCAAAGTGCTGAGATTACAGGCATGAGCCACTGTGCTCCACCAGGCACCAGAGATTTCTGATTTCTCTAGTGATACATTCATTTTGACTCTTGGCTTAGCTTTGGGTTTTTACTTTGTTCTGCTTCCCAAGAGCTATCTTTAACAGCTCTCCCAGTTGTATTCTATTGTTCTTAACCATGGAGCTGGTTTGCCAGGTTGTGGTTAGTAGGGAAAGAGGGAGTTCTCTGATGATCTGATTAAACCTTACTTAGACAGGTACTAGAGCCTGGGTCTTTAGTGTGTCCTTGGCAAGATTTCCTTTTCCTCCTCCTGGACTGGAGCTTCTTTTTCTTTTTCCCATGTTCCTTTACCCTAGCTGCAGTGGGTATCCACCAGTGTTCTCCAACCATGGGTTTCAAGTCCTTCTTCCGAAGACTAAGCCTTTTTGTTCTGTATTGGGGATAAAGGGATCTGGGTAGGTTTCACAGTGGGTGCTGTTTTCCTCAGCCAGCTAGCCAGCACCATGGTGGGCGCTTTCTCTGAGATTTTTCCCTGATCTTCCCTGTGAGAGCCTGGTGGAATTCCTGTAGGAAAAGCTTGTAAGAGTGTAGCAACCTCTTACAAGCTTCACACTCTCATGCCAGCTCATACTCTGGTCTCCAGTAATTTGTCAGAACTTCTAGTTTGGTCCTCCTACAAGTTTATATGCTCGGATCCTGTGTCTCCCTGCGGGTATGAGTATTTCCATATATTGGGATTGTGGGATAGTGGTTTGTCCTAGGACCTCAGTTCTGTCATATTGAAGAAAAGTAGTTGCTTTTCAGTTTGTCTAGCATTTTTCTTTTAGTGAGAGTGGAGATGGTAGCATCCCAGTGCTTTATATCCAAGCTGAAACCTGGAAGTTTTAATCTATATAAATGTCTAATGCAGTGCATGGTACATAGAAACTCAGTACAGGTTAGTTTTCCTTTATTTTTCTTTTTCTTACTCTCTTGAATTTTATGGTTTTATGACTAGGGAGCCAGGAATAATTGATTCTAGGTTGGTTTCTCCCTGTTTTAGGCTTAAAAATCCTCTATACCACTTAAACATTATACGTTTGTCTTGCTCTCTTCCAAAATTCAATGTATGCCTTTGTAGTTTTTGAATATGTCATTAGCACTCAGTAATTTGCGTCACTGAAAATTAGAGCATGATTTTATCTATTTAGATTGTAGATTTTGTTAGTGACCATGTTTTTGTCATTTTTGTTATCCACATCGCCAGGTGCCGTTCGCTTCAGCAGACATTTGTTGAGTGCCCACTGTACTATGAGTGAGGCACTAGGTATTGAGTAGAATACAAACCTGACTTGGTAAGTGGAATAACCAAGGGGTCCCCAAGGGCAGTGGAAACCCCATGGAGGGAAGGATATTACAACTTGCACAGTATCTCCATTTCAATCTAGAAAGGTTTAATTCTTTTAAGAATTCTATTTTTATACTAATGATACATGAATGCATCCTAGCAAAAAATTGAAAAATTGTAGAAAGAGCCATGGTTGTTCTTGACATCCTCATCCTATCACATTCTCCTTCCCAGGGTTAATTTTGATTACTATTTCTGTTTGACTGTAGAAATTGCTGTGTGAAATATCATGCCATCTAATAACTTAGTAAATACTTTTATTTTTAAGGGAACAAGCTCTCAAATTTATTTAACTTTTAAGGAATGCTTATTTAAAGAGATGACTATTATCATTCAGTGGGGATGTGTGACCTGATGATGGTTGTTTCACTTTATAGTATAGCTATTTTAATTGTTAAATCCTGCATTAGTGGTCAGTGGAAATGTTGTAGTAAATGGGAAACACAGAAATTAGTAGTGACCAAAAAGATGACCTATTGGCTGGGCGCAGTGGCTCACGCCTGTAATCCCAGCACTCTGGGAGGCTGAGGCAGGGGGATCATGAGGTCAGGAGATCGAGACCATCCTGGCTAACACAGTGAAACCCGGTCTCTACTAAAAATACAGAAAGAAATTAGCTGGGCATGGTGGCAGGCGCCTGTAGTCCCAGCTACTCGGGAGGCTGAGGCAGGAGAATGGCGTGAACCTGGGAGGCAGAGCTTGCAGTGAGCCGAGATCACAGTACTGCACTCCAGCCTGGGCAACAGAGCAAGACTCCGTCTAAAAAAAAAAAAAAAAGATGACGTATTGACTTTTTTTTTTCTTTTTTGAGAGTCAGGGTCTCACTCCATCACCCAGGCTGGAGTGCACTGGCTCTATCATAGCTGACTGCAGCCTCAAACTCCTGGGCTCAAGTAATCTTCCCACCTCAGCTTCCTGAGTAGCTAGGACTACAGGTGTACACCACCATGCCCAGCTAATTTTATTTTATTTTATTTTATTTTATTTTAAGAGATGGGACCTTACTGTGTTGCCCAGGCTGGTCTTGAACTCCTGGGCTCAAGCAATCCTTCTGCCTCAGCTTCCCAAAGTGCTGGGATTATAGGCCTGAGGCACTACACCTGGCCTATTGACTTAAAAAAATTATACAGTAGGATGGACTTTTTTGGGGTTATTTATGGTTCTGTGGATTATTTTTTTTAAGACAGGGTGTCACTTTGTTGCCCAAGCTGGAGTGTCACAGTTGTCACTCACTGTAGCTTCGAACTCCTGGGCTCAAGCAATCCTCCTACCTTAGCCTCCTGAGTAGCTAGGCCTACAGGCACGCATTACCACACCTAGCTAATTTTTTTAGTTTTTTTGTAGAGGTGAGGTCTCACTATGTTGCCCAGGCTAGTCTTGAACTCCTGGGCTCAAGTGATCCTCCCACCTTGGCCTCCCAAAGTGCTGGGATTACAGGCGTGAGCCACCACACCTGACCCAGTTCTGTGGATTTTTAACACATAAATACATCAGTGCAACCACCACCACAATCCACCACAATCAAGGTGCGGAACAGTTCTATTACCCCAAAAAATTCCTTTGTGCTGACTCTTTAGTCATACTCTCTTTCCATCCTAAACTCTGGCAGCCACTGATCTGTGTTCTATCACTACAGTTTTGTTATTTTGAGAATATCACATAAATGGAGTCAAACTGTAATCTTTTGAGTCTCATTTTCCTCTCTCAGGGTAATGCTTTTGAGATTCATCCAAGTTGTATATATCAATGGTTTGTTCCTTTTTATTGCTGAGTAGTATTCCATTGTCCAAATATACCACAGCTTGTTTAATCATTCACCGTTGAAGGGCATTTGAGTTGTTTCCAGTTTTTGGTGATTGAGTAGAGCCGCTATAAAAATTCATGTACATGTGTTTGTGTGCATATAAGTTTGCATTTCTCTAGGATAGATACCTGGGAGTATGATGGCTAGAATTGTACTACCATTCATGGTAAAACTAGTTAGATAGAGTTTGAATGCTAGGATGGATAGAGTAGCAGAGACCCAAGTTTGAATCCTGCTTTTTCTTTTTACTAGCTCTGCAACCTTGAGTCAGTTTAACCTCTTTGTGCCTCAGTTTCCTCATTTGTAAAATGAAGTTAACCACTGGTATTGTTGTGTGAAATAAATGACATATTAAGGATAAAATGCTGAGCAATGTATGACATACTGAATATATTATTATCTCATGTTTAATAGAACCCTTTTTGTGAGAAACATTCATCTTTGATGAATTAAAATGGAGAAATTAAGTAATCTATAAGTGTGGCGTGTTTGGTAGGCAAGCCTTCAAAATATGTTGTCCCTGGGGAAAATTTCAGAAGTCCTCAGTGGTGAAAAGGTTTAGGAACATAGATGTATGAGAGTCTTGTATAACATCCAAAGGTTGGACCAGATGCCCAAGTTTGGTGGTTTGACTTGCCCTGTCAACACTGAAGAATCAGATTCACCGAAAATTGAATACATTGCTATATTTCATGGAAGAAGCTGCAAAAAGTAGCTCAGAATCAGTGAACACTTATTGAGCTCAGGAGATCCACCTGCCTTGGCCTCAGAAAGTGCTGGGATTACAGGCGGGAGCCACCACCTGGCTTAATCTCCCCAGTTTTGAGAAACACATTGAGGTCGGAATTACAGAAATACTCAGCAAGTCTTGCCCTAGAGCACTATACCATTAGAAAATGCAGTGGAGACCCTTTCTTGCATAACTGCCACATAGTATGGTCTGGCTCAGTCTGAGCAGGCACCAAGGGCAGAGAGGATATGTTTTCCCCTGGAGAATTTTCCTGTATCCTATGAGGTGCACACAGAAGACTACCCATTCACTCACCAGGCAGTGGATGAAATTCAGCATTTGCAATAAGGAACCTAAATGTTCTTTTATTGTCTGTTCATCATTTTGTAATGTTTTCACATGGTACAGTCCATCAACTGTGACAGTTCTTTATCTGGGATTTCAGCAGAACTGGGTGGAACAAAAAGTCTTGAGCACACAATCTTAAGAGATGTCATCTCTGGACTGTTTCTGCACTGCCTTCCCTCCCCCGTACCATCAACAATCCAACACTCATGTTTACCTGCACCTTTCCTTACAGCTGGGAAATCCTTCCCTCTTTGCCCTGCCAATCCTGCCTGGGCCAATTCTTCCAAATTCCTGTAAATTCTATCTCAGCGAGAGATTTTCCACTACCCCCAACTCTATTCTTTTGGATGCCATCCCCTACTACATATTTCCTCATTAAGTCCTGTCTTTTCTATTCACTTTGGCACCTAATGCCATACTTCCTTACTCTGTGACCTATTTGTATACATGTGACTTGCAGGTATGCAGCTAGACAGAGTGATAGAAAACCCTCAGGTTCTCTGCATCTTATCTCCCACAAATACCTGAAGGGGACTTGCTGCCTCTTATTCAATTAACAAACCAAATATCGATTATCATTTTGTGTAAAAAAAATTACATGTAACATGTTCTTATTTGTGTTTTTTGGTTTTTCTTAAAGACAGGATTTCACTCTGTCACCGAGGCTGGAGTACAGTGGTGCTATCATAGCTCACTGTAACCTTGAACTTCTGGGCTCAAGCAATTGTTCTACCTCAGCTTCCTGAGTAGCTAGGACTACAGGTGCACACCACCATGCCTAGCTAATTAAATGGTGGGTTTTGTTTTGTTTTGTTTTTTGTAGAGACAGAGTCTCACTATATTGTGCAGGCTGGTCTTAAATTCCTGGCCTCAAGTGATTCTCCTGCCTCAGCCTCCCAAAGTGCTGAGATTACAAGTGTGAGCCACCCTCCCCAGCTGCATGTAGCGTGATCTAATGGCCACATACTTCCTGTGGAAAACAATAGTTAGGAAAAGAAATATACATTTTGCAGATTGTCAAAACTGCTGCTTTGCCATGCTACCGTTGTGAAAAGTGTGGCTGTACAGTCTGCCTGGGTAAAGTATGGCTTCAGAGTGTAGATTGCAGACAGCTCTTCTCTGGCTCCATTTTGGTTTCTAGCCTTCCTCATGATTCCTTGCCCACTTAAACAATGTTAACACCAGGAATTTTGTCTTTTCAAATATAGACAAAACTTTGACTATAAACAGCTGTATCCTACTTGTCTCGCATGAAACTTATACAGGAGCGGTGTTTGTGTATGTGTGTGTGATAAGCCTAAATTTAGCTCTCTTTGGAATAACTAACATAAATCCAGAAGAAACTTTTTTTTCTTTCTTTAGTTGATAGTATGGATTAGAAAATTAACATGCAAGAAGGAGCTTTTTTAGACTTCTAAATAAACTTACTTGAAAGAGCTCCAATTATGCCCCTTAGCCTCTTAAGGATAATCCATGTAGACACTTGCCTTTAGGGTAACTGTCTCTAGGCTACTTTCTTCCCATAATCTCTGTGTCACCATATTCCAAGTCCGACTCAACTTCCTTCTGGACTGCTGTCCATAAAGATGCAGACTCAAAAGGCTTCTTCACTATACCCTTGTTTCCCACCCTCACCACTAGGCTACCACTGACCTCTGGCTGTGCACTGCACAGTAAGTAGCGTGTGTACCCTCTAGAACCTGACATTCAAGGTCCCCCATACCCAGTCATAATCTTTCCCACTACCCTTGACTCCTCTCAAATACTTTTCTCTAGCCACTCTGTCCAAGCATGTATTCACTAGAGTCTAAACATACCATGAGTCATTCTGACCGTCTGCCTCTGCCTGGAGTGTTCTCCATATTGCTCCGAGTGTTCCATCCTGTGTGTTCTTCAGGACCCAGTGAAAAGCTCATCTTTTCACTACAGTGGTTTCTTCCACCTCTGAAGCCCCACAGGACTAAATGTGCTCAACACTCATTTACCCAGATGGGATAGTGTAGTAGAGTACTTACTGGCTACAATGTCCTTTCATCTCTGTATGTACACTTAGAGTGTGATTTTGCAGATCCTCGCAACAAGAGGTGGAGTCTGTTTCTCTACTCCTTGAATCTGGGCTGTCCTTGTGACTCACTTTGGTCAGTAAAACATGGCACAGGTAACTCCAGATGACTTATGAGCCTAGGTCTCAAGAAGTGTTGTAGCTTCCTTCTTACTCTCCATTCTGAGGCAACCATGTGAGGAAGCCCCAGCTAACCTGCTGGAGGAAGAGAGATGGTGTGGAGAGGGAGAGAGAGATCCAGTCATCAACCAGCCATCAGATATGTGAGTGAAGCCATCTTAGAACATTCAGCCCCAGTCACATTGGCAGATGACTGTAACCATATGAGGGACCACAGAAAAGACCAGCAGAACAACCACCTAGCTGATTCTAGCCGAAATTGCTAATCCACAGAATTGTGAGCTAATAAAATGGTTATTATTTTAAGCTACTAAGTTTTGGGGTGAATTACATAGCAATAAATAACTGAAAGGGAAGGGTTTGTACTGCTATATCCCCAGGGCCTAGAGGGCATGACCATGGCAGGTTTTCAGTAAAAGACTGTTGTGGATTACTGTCATTGTGGTGTCACTCCTCTCTTTGCTTAATAGACAACCAAACTTCCCAGTCCTCTTGGCTCTCACAAAAGTTCAAAGCTTGACTTCAACACATTCTTCCAGAATAACACCTTGAAGTTCTTCTTTGCCCCACTGCACCAGCATCCATCCATTTGCCCCCATCACAGCCCTATGACAGACAGTTCATTACACCCCACCTCAGCTCCATGTTGCATCCCTCCTACTTACCCTTATTCTCTAACCCTGTGGGGTCAACCCATTGACCACCTCAGTGCCATAAAGCTCTTCTCAACTTTCCAGCCCCCCATCCATACCCTGAACGCTCACTACCTGAATCACATGTGCTTATAATTAGGAGGAACCTTAGAAATTGAGACAGCCCCTTCTAGTTATGAATGAGGAAAGGAAGGCCCAGATAAGAAATAATAATAAATGGCTTATTCAAAGTCACATGGTGGCAATGTCAAAAGTAGAGCCCACATCTCACACAGATGATTACCTAGTGGATTGCCTGTGTTTTCCTGCATCTGGTGCTTGGTTTATGTGTAGGACAATGCGTTTAATGATTAAACTATGGGAATTCTTTGGAGGCAGGCATAATACCTTTTACTTATGCCTTTTCTCATTCCCGGCATATCTCCACTTAAAGACTAAGCAGTGACTACTAGACACATCAGTAGTCAATAAATGCCTGTTGATTAATTGACATTTTAAAAACAATTATGCCTGGAACTTTTTAATATATTGTTTGTGGTAGTGATTACAATAGTATACATTTGTCAAAACTTTAACTGTACGTTAAAAAGGGTAAATTACAGTATATGTAAATTTATTTATTTTTTTTTTTTTTTGAGACAGAGTCTTGCTCTTGTTGCCCAGGCTGGAATGCAATGGCACGATCTCAGCTCACTGCAACCTCTGCCTCCCGGGTTCAAGCGATTCTCCTGCCTCAGCCTCCTGAGTAGCTGGGATTACAGGTGCCTGCCACCATGCCCAGCTAATTTTTTGTATTTTTAGTAGAGACGGGGTTTTACTATGTTGGCCAGACTGGTCTTGAACTCCTGACCTCAGGCGATCCACCTGCCTCGGCCTCCCAAAGTGCTGCGATTACAGGCATGAGCCACTACGCCCAGCCTATATAAATTTTTTAAATTAAAGCGTAATCAAAGCAATTATGCTGAAGAAATCCATTTATTTGATAAATGTGGCTAAATATATAGGTAACATGTTACTATGTGAAAAGAAGTTTGGCCCTTTGAAAATAAACTTGCATATAATAGGCACTCAATGTTGGTTTCCTTCTTCCTTGTATACCAATGCTTCATGATCACCTGTCAAGGCTGCTAAAGAAAGCATTCTTGTACTAGAAGATAGCTGGATCTGATCTGACTTCTAAGATTCTATGATTTGTTTAAAAGGTAAATAAATGACTGTTTTGAAATGCCTGTGTAAAGTAAAAATACGTAAGCACTACAACACTGTTCTAAAAGGTGGCCCCCCCTAGGACCTTAATTTTACTTTCAAAGACTTAGTTACAAAATAATTAGTCCCCTGTTAATAGAAATTACTTAAAACTTAAAGCAAAAGGATGTCTGAACATCCTTTCAGTGTCGTACTGGAGCATTGGCTGACGGGCCCACCCAAGAATTACTTAGTTCTCTAGGGGATTGCATCTTTGTTTGGCTCACTGTTCACTAATGATTAGAGTCGAGACCTTTTCAAGCAACATGTTAACTTATAGATTTTTGCCTGGTAGAGATGTAAAATTTTCTGTTTGGTAGAAGAAATTATCCTAAAGACTACAGATTAATTTTCCTATAGGGCATAACCACTTTTCTGTCTAATTTAGCAATTTTATTCGAGCATTCTTTCAAGGCCTATATATAGCAAGTCTCTCAAATATTCTTTGAATAAGCTTTAAATCCTGTTAGTTCCCTAATAAGTTAAATGTCTTTGACATGTGTTCAGTCTACATTTGTATGAGTCATGTTTTTGATTTTGAAAATTATATTTCGATACCCAAACATTCTACAACATTGCCTGTGGGTCATGACCCATCCTGTACAGAGTCCCTGAAATCCATTACTGACTGTTGGTTTTGATGCTGTGCTAGCACCTTCAAATACCTTTGTGATCATGCTAGTACTTGAAGAGGTCTTCACAGGAATAATTTTGGATACCTCTGCAGGTACTCAAGAACACTGCAGAAAGACTTTCTGGGACTTCTCTCACAAAATGAGAAACTAATGTTCCTTCGTATCATGTTATTGTTCTGTCTATAAGCTGAGAGGATGACATTAAGAGCCTTTGTTTTAGGAGATCCATGGCAAACAGACTCACGGGGTCTTTCTTGTTAAACAATATTTCTATAATCTGGCTTTCCTAGTAATGGCCATAAAATAACTATATCATAGCAATAAAAATTGATAAACTATCAGCTGCCTCAAAAATCTAATAGCTTTGGCAAAATATACTATAGCTCATGTATATCCTCTTTTTCTCTAACAGATTTTAATACTTTTCCTTTTCATACTACTGAACAGCATAATCAAATCAACAAATTCAGCTAATGGCCATTGTGTTGTGGGCACTGTGCTTGGCCCTGCACATCCCCATGTTCCCTCTCCCCTTTGTCAAAAACTAGCTCCACTGGTTCTTAATATCAATCACTGATTTGCAGTTGTCCAGAATAAAAATGGAGAGCAGAGCCCAAACGGAGGGTGGCAGTCTGCCTTGTCATTACCCAAAGAACTAAAAATGGAGTCATGCAAAAGAGTGGAACTCCTTCACATTAACAAAAGCTTAGTTATATACAGTATAAGACCACTGAATATTAAACACACAAATTTGAAATATGCAGAGAACCAAGAAGAAGAGGTTAAAACATGGTTCACTAATTCTGGTATTTATAAGTATTCTGAGTCAGCTTGACAACTTTATTGAAAGAAGCATGAAACATCTTACAATAAAAATTCAAACTCAGAAGTAATCCAGGTGTGATTCCCATTCATACAAAAGGATCAAAGTGCCAACTTCGTATGCAGTATAGGGAATCCTCTGCAGAGGAAGTGTGAACCAAAATTTTAAAATACCAGGGAGGATGGGGTGGAGTGGATTGAGAACAGGAGTGGAAGAAAAAATTTCAACCCACTTTTCCTGGTGATTATTTAAAAACAAAAAATCTACTATTTAATGTTTCACAATAAAGTGTTTTAGAAAAAGTAATTAGCTCGGCCAGCTTCTGCCCCAGGATGTAGAAAGCTGGAAGCAGCGTTGTTCACATCCTTAAAATTAAAAAAAAAATGCTGGGCTAATTTCAAATCCATGACTTTTGTCAAACCCATCAGAGAGAAGTATTTTGCCCAAGTATTAGTTCAGAGAAGTATTTGTTCAAGTGTTTTGCTTATTTAAGTTGGGTTGTTTCTTACTGTTGTTTTTGAGGTTTTTTCCCTAATAGTCTGGGTAAAAATCCTTTGGTTATTTGATTTATCAGCAAATATTTTTTGTATGTAACTTGGCTTTTCATTGTCTTAATGGTGTCATTCACTAAGCAAGATTTTCATTTTGTTTTTTTTAAGACGGAGTCTCGGCTCTGTCAGCCAAGCTGGAGTGCAGTGGTACAATCTTGGCTCACTGCAACCTCTGCCTCCCAGATTCAAGCAATTCTCATGCCTCAGCTTCCCGAGTAGCTGGGACTACAGGCGCACACCACCACGCCTGGCAAATTTTTTTTTTTTTGAGACGGAGTCTCCCTCTGTCACCCAGTCTGGAGTACAGTGGTGCGATCTCGGCTCACTGCAAGCTCCGCCTCCCGGGTTCAAGCGATTCTCCTGCCTCAGCCTCCCGAGTAGCTGGGACTACAGGTGCCTGCCACCACGCCTGGCTAATTTTTTATATTTTTAGTAGAGACGGGGTTTCACTGTGTTAGCCAGGATGGTCTCGAACTCCTGACCTCGTGATCTGCCCGCCTCGGCCTCCCAAAGTGCTGGGATTACAGGCATGAGTCACCGCGCCCGGCCTTTTTTTTTTTTGTATTTTTAGTAGATGTGAGGTTTTACCATGTTGGCCAGGCTGGTCTCCAACTCCTGATCTCAAGCGATCCAACTGCCTCGGCCTCCCAAAGTGCTGGGATTACAAGCCTGAGCCACCGTGCCCGGCCTTCTTCTATGTTCATAAGAAAAACTTGCTTATAAAAGTTTTATAATTTTACATTTATGTCTATTTTGAGTTAATCTTTGTAAATGGAATGAGGTTTAGGTGAAGGTCTATTTTTGTGTATATGGATGTCTTTAATTTACTTTTGCATCTTTGTTGAAAATCAGTTGCCTGTATTTATGAGGGTCAGTTTCTGGTCTCTCTTTTGTTCTGTTGGTTTATTCTCAGTCTCACGCTGGCTCCCAGGCTGGCGTGTACAGTGGTGCGATCTCAGCACACTGCAACCTCCACCTCCCAGGTTCAAGCCATTCTCGTGCCTCAGCCTCCCGAGTAGCTGGTATTATAGGTGCCCACCACCATGCCCAGCTAATTTTTGTATTTTTAGTAGAAACGGGGTTTTGCCATGTTGGCCAGGCTGGTCTCAAACTCCTGACCTCAAGTGATTCACCTGCTTCAACCTCCCAAAGTGCTGGGATTACAGACATGAGCCACTGTGCCCAGCTTGTTGGTCTGTTTTTAATCACTTTGCCAACACCGCTATCTTGATTACTATAGCTTTATAGTAAGTTTTAAATTCAATTGTTATTATTCCTCCAATTTTATTCTTTTTTTAAAAAAGTGTTTTTGGCTCTTCTAGTTCTTTTGCTGTTCTTTATAAATTTTAGAAGCCGCTTGTCTGTCTCTACAAAAAATAGGCTGTGGACTCTTACCAGTCTGTGGCCTGTTAGGAACCAGGCCACACAGGAGGAGGTGAACAGTGGGCAAGCAAACATTCCTGCCTGAGCTCCACCTCCTATCAGATCAGTGGTTGCATTAGATTCTCATAGGAGCACAAACCCTGTTGTGAACCGCTAATGTGAGGGATCTAGGTTGCACACTCCTTATGAGAATCTAATACTTGATGATCTGAGATGGAACAGACAGTTTCATCTGGAAAATCATCCTCCCTTCCCCCGTCCGTGGAAAATTGAAACCTGTCCCTGGTGCCAAAAAGGTTGGGGACTGCTGCCTTATTGTACAGGCTGATACTTCCAGTATGACGTTGACTAGGAGTCATGAGAAAGGGCATCTTTTTCTTGTTTCAACTTTAAGTCTTTCACTTTTTTTTTTTTTTTTTTTGAGACAGGGTTTCTCTCTGTCACCCAGGCTGGAGTGCAGTGGCGTGAACACGGCTCACTGCAGCCTTGATCTCCTGGGCTAAAGCCTCGACCTCCTGAGATTACAGGCATGAGCCACCATGCCTGGCTGATTTTTCTTTTTTTAGATTTAACGTGGTTGAATACATTGATTTTTTTTTTTTTTTGAGATAGAGTCTCACTCTGTCACCCAGGCTGGAGTGCAGTGGCACGATCTTGGCTCACTGAAACCTCCGCTTCCTGGGTTCAAGCAATTCTCCTGCCTCAGCCTCCTGAGTAGCTGGGATTACAGGCACCTGCTACCATACCCAGCTAATTTTTGTATTTTTAGTAGAAACGGGGTTTTGCCATGTTGGCCAAGCTGGTCTTGAATTCCTGATCTCAGGTGATCCGCCCACCTCAGCCTCCCAAGAATACGTTGATTTTTGAACACTGAACCCAACCTGCCTTACATTCCTAGGGTAAACCCCACTTGGTTGAGGGGTATTATTATTTTTACATATTACTGTTAGATTTGCTAATATTTTGTTGGAGGTGTTTGTTTCTATGTTCATGAGGGATATTGGTCTGTAGTTTTCTCTTTTTGTATGTATTGTCTGTGTTTGGTATCAAGGCTTCATAAAATGAGTTGGGAAAGCTTCCCTCCTTGCCCATATTCTGGAAGAGATCTTGTAGATTTTTTTTTTATGTTTGTTGGAATTTGCCAGTAAAACCATCTGGGTCTGGGCATTTCTTTTTTAAAAGGTTTTAAACTTTGAATTCAGTTTCCTTAGTAGTTATGGGAGTATTCAGGTTATTTATTTTATTTTCAATGAGTTTTAGTAGTTTGTTATTTACAGGAGATTGCTCCATTTCATTTAAGTTGTCTATGTGTGCAGAGTTGTTCATAGTGTCCAATTATTATCCTTTTAATATCTGCAGGACCTGTAGTGATATCCCCTCTTTCATTCTTGATATTAGTAATTTGAGTGTTCTTTTTTGCTTTTCAGTTGTGCTAGAGGTTTATCAATTTTGTTGATCTTTTCAAAGAACCAACTTTTGGCTTCATTGATTTTTCTCTGTTGTTTTTCTGTTTAGTCCTTTATCTTGACTGTTTCCTAATCATCTTGCTTTGGATTTATTTTGCTCTTCTTTTCATAGTTCCCTAAGGTAGAAGTGTAGGTTGTTTTTTTGAGACCTTTTTTCCTCCTAAAAGAGAATTTAATCCTATAAATTTCTCTCTAAGCACTGTTTCCACTGTAGTCCACAAAATGGGTTATATTTTTGGTTTTCTTGAGTTCAAAATATTTTATAATTTATCTTGAAAGTTTCTCTTTGATTCGTGGATTATTTAAATATATGCTGTCTAATATCCAAGTGTTTGGAGATCTTCCTCTTATGTCTCTGTTGTTGATTCTTATTTTAATTCCTTTATGGTCAGGGAACATGCTCTTTATGATTTCCATATGTTATATTTTGGAAGGTTTGTTTTATGATCTAGGATATGGTCTATCTTATTGAAAGAACACGTATTCTGCTATTTTGGGGTGAAGTGTTCTGTACATGTCAGGTAATGACAGTTGATGATGGTGTTCAGTTCTTGTATATTTTTGCTGATTTTCTGTCTACTAGTTCTGTATATTAATTAGAGTGTTGAAACCTCCAAGTGTAATTGGATTTTTCTATTATTTTAGATCTTAGAGTTTTGCTTCACGTATTTTGAAACACTATTGTAAATGTTTACACATTTAGGATTGTTAAGTCTTTTGGATGTGTTAACTCTTTTAACATTATGTCATGTCCCTCTGCATCCCTCTTCTATCTTGGTAATTTTCTTTGCTCTAAATTACTCCTTTTGGCCAGGCGTGGTGGCTCACGCCTGTAATCCCAGCACTTTGGGAGGCCGAGGCGGGCAGATCACCTGAGGTCAGGAGTTTGAAACCAGCCTGACCAACATGGTGAAACCCCATCTCTATTAAAAATACAAAAAGTAGCCAGGCGTGGTGGTGGGCGCCTATAATTCCAGCTACTTGGGAGCTGAGGCAGGAGAATCATTTGAACCTGGGAGGTGGAGGTTGCAGTGAGCTGAGATCACGCCACTGTACTCCATCCTGGGCGATGAGCAAAACTGCATCTCAAATAAATAAACAAATAAATAGATTGTTCCTTTTGATCAGTGTTTGCATCACATATCTTTTTCCATCCTTTTGCTTTTCACTTACTTATATCATTGTATTTGAAGTGATTTTCTTACAGATAGTGTGTAGTTGGGTCATGTTTTAAAAATCCATTCTAACAATCTGTCTTTAAATTGTAATGTTTAGACCACTACATTTAATGGAATTATTGATATGATTGTTTTACATCTGTCATTTTTTATTTTTGATACCTGTTTTTATTTCCTCTTTTTTTCCCATTTTCCTGTCTTCTTTTGGTTATGTGAACATTTTTAGTGCTACTACATTTTTATTTACCTACTATGATTTTTTAGTTATCTCTTTGTTTTTTGTGGTTGTTCTAGGGATTATAATATACATAGTTTTATACAGTCTACTTAGAGTAAGTACTTTACCACTTCAAGAGGAATGCAGAAACCTTACCACCCTATAGGTCCCTTTACCCTCCTTTCTTTATGTCATAGTTGTCTTATATATTACACCTATACCTGTTGAAAATTCCTTCACACATTGTTACCATTTTTGCTGTCAGCCACCAAACATATTTTAAAGAACTCAAGAAAAGGATAGTATATTGTATTTATCCAAATATTCACCATTTATGTTGCTCTTTTCATTCCTAATATTCTAAGTTTCCTTCTGGTATCATTTACCAATTGTCTGAAGAACATCCTCTAGCAGTTCGTTTAGAGTAGGTCTGCTGGCTATAAATTCTCATTTCTGAAGGACATTTTTGCTGAGTATAGAATTCTGTGTTGACATTTTTTTACCCCCAGCACTTCAAACGTGTTGTGCCACTTCCTTCTGACCTCCATGGTTTCTTTTTTGAGACGGAGTCTCGCTCTGTCGCCCAGGCCGGTGTGCAGTAGCATGATCTCAGCTCACTGCAACCTCCGCCTCCCTGGTTCAAGTGATTCTCCTGTCTCTGCCTCCTGAGTAACTGGGACTACAGGCACGTGCCACCATGCCCAGCTAATTTTTTGTATTTTTAGTAGAGATGGGGTTTCACCATGTTTGCCAGGCTGGTCTCAAACTCCTGACCTCAAGTGATCCACTCACCTTGGCCTCCCAAAGTACTGGGGTTACAGGCGTGAGCCACCACACCCAGCCTGGCCTCCATGGTTTCTGATTAAAAATCCACTGTCATTCTAAATGTTGTACCCCCATAAGGTAATGTAATAGCTGCTGCTTTCAAGATTTTTTTCTTTGTATTACTTTCAGCAGTTTGATTTAGGTATGCCTGGACGTGGGTTAATTTTTTTTTTTTTCTGTTGGGATTTTTCACTGCTCAGGCTATTGAAAGTATAAGTCAGCTCTAGATTTTATAATAGACTGGAATAATATTGATAAAAGACTTCTTTTGAAAGTGGCTTGGCATCATAGGGAATTGCACAGTGAAATATATAAGTATTTACTATACATCCCAGACAGAATTTAACGTTAGTAAATTCTAGTTGTAACTCCTGCTCCCTTTCAATGATGTGGAAGATTGTTAAAAACGGACTAGAATGGAAGGAATTAAGCCCCAGAAAAAATAAGTGAGTTTTGTAGCTTTACATACCTAGTAAGTTGCAGGTCTTATTTTCACGTACTGTTTCCACTGTAATGTATTGCTGTGTACTTACAGAATTTTCCCCTCCCTCAAGCTGAAACTTTAACATAGGTTTATGGTGAGATACTGGTTTGAAATCTCTACTTTTTATCAGGAAAAGTCTGAAATTTTCAGTTTCTTCAGTGAGGCATCAAGTCTTAGTTAAGAGCACGATTGGCACCCTGTGGCCTGCCAGCCAAATCTAGTCTGCTACCTGTTTTTGTACAGTCCATAAGCTAAGAATGGGCTTTTCATTTTTAAATGGTTGGGAAAAAACTCAGAATATTTCATGACATGTAAAAATTATATGAAATTCAAATTTCAGTGTCCATAAGTCAAATTTTATTGGAACCCAACCACATCGGTTTGTTTACATATTGCCCATGGTTTATTTTACACTACAATGGCAGAATTGATTAGGACACAGACCAAATAGCCTACAAAGCAAAAAATATGTACTGATTAGCCCTTTACAGAAAAAGTTCGCTAACTCCTGGTTTACAATAATGTTGAGTGAATTAGGTTAGAGTGTCAGTAATCTGAACTGTGTGAAAAGGGTAGCTAGGATTCAAACTTTACTCTTTGAATAAGTATCTTAGATGTGAGAAAATTAGAAGATGAGAGTTAACTGATTATAATCCTAGTCTATTAACATATATTAAACATTATCAGTCCTACAGCAATATTCCACATTATCTGTACTTTTTAAATTAGCCCATCAGATCAGGAGAGGTTGATAGGAGGAAAAGTCAGAGTTGTTTCTACCTAGGTATTTGAAAATTGTTGGAGGCATTGAGACCCATGCATAAGGGACTTAGGAAGCCTTTACTGGCTGGAGGAGATAAAGGCTCTTATTTAAAATTCTGTGTTTTCCTGGTTATATTTCTGTTTTCCTAGAGTTGGGCTTTTTATAGGTCTAGTTAGTTACCTAGTTGCCTTTCTGTAGGCTTCTTTTGCGAGGGTGTTTCTCTATGGCTAGTAGGAGGAAATGGCTGGTCATTTTTAAATGAAGAGGAAAGCCCAACTCTTACCAGGACCTCAGCCTGACATTGTCCCTTACCCCTATAGAGGCCTTTCTTCTGAGCCTATAGACCCACCTTGCCAGCTGACATCAGAAGCCTATTGAGATGTCCATAGCCTGTTGTTCCCAACCTCTTCCCGTTTTCTCCCCTTCTTTTCAAAGACCAAATGAGCTACATCTACAGTACGTATACATTTAAGGATTTTTTTTAAGGCACAAATCATCTTGTTACCCACTGAAATTTAAGCTTAGGTGGGTCACCTAAGAAACAACCTAGAAACTGCCAATTTTATTTTTTCATTTAAAAATATAATTTCAGCTTTTATTTTAGATTGAGAAGATACGTGTGCAGGTCTGTCACGTGGGTATGTTGCATGACATCGAGGTTTAGGGTACAGATGGTCCTGTCACCCAGGCAGTGAGCATAGTACCTGATAGGTAGTGTTTCAGCCCTTCCTCTTCCCTCTCTCCCCATCTAGTAGTCCCCATCTTTATGTCTGTGTGTACCCAGTGTTTAGCTCCTGCTTATAGACGACAACATGCGGTATTTGGTTTTCTGTATTAATTCACTTAGGATAATGGCCTCCAGCTGCATCCATGTTGCTGCAAAGAACATGATTTCATTCTTTTTTATGGCTACATAGTATTCTATGGTATATATGTACCATATTTTCTTTATCCAGTCCTCCTAGGTTGATACCATGTCTTTGCTATTGTGAATAGTGCTGTGATGAACATATGAGTGCATGTGTCTTTATGGTAGAATAATTTATTTTCCTTTGGGTGATATACCCAGTAGTGGAATTGCTGGGTCGAATAGTGGTTTGATTTCACGTTCTTTGAGAACTCTCCAAACCACTTTCCACAGTGGCTGGACTAATTTACATTCCCATCAACAGTGTCTAAGTTCCTTTTTCTCTGCAGCCTCACCAGCATCTGTTACTTTTTGACTTTTTAATAATAGCCATTCTGACTGGAGTGAGATGGTATCTCATTGTGGTTTTGATTTGCATTTCTCTGACAATTAGTTTTGTTGAGCATTTTTTTCATATGTCTGTTGGCCACTTGTATATGACTTCTTTTAAGAAGTGTCCATGTCCTTTGCCCAGATTTTTTTTTTTTTTTGATACAGGGACTCACTCTGTTGCCCAGGCTGGAGTGCAGTTGTACAGTCAGTCTCAGCTCACTGCAGACTCAAGCTCCCAGGCTCAGGTGATCCTCCTGCCTCAGCCCCTCGAGTAGCTAGGACTATAGGCGGGTGCCACCATGCCTGGCTAATTTTTTTTTTTTTTTGTAGAGGCAGGGTTTCACCATGTTGCCCAGGCTAGTCTTGAACTCCTGGTCTCAAGCAATCTGCCCACTTTAACCTCCCAAAAGTGCTGGGATTACAGGCGTGAGCCATTGTGCCTGGCCTTTTGTCCACCTTTTAATGGGGTTGTTTTTTCACTTGTTGAATTTTTTAAGTTCCTTATAGATTCTAGATATTAGACCTTTGTTGGATGCACAGTTTGTGAATATTTTTCTCCCGTTTGTTAGGGTGTCTATTTACTCTGTTGATGGTTTCTTTTGCTGTGCAGAAGCTCTGATTAGGTCCCACTGGTCAATTTTTGGTTTTGTTGCAGTTGCTTTTGAAGACTTAACCATAAATTCTTTGCCAAGGCTGATGTCCAGAAGGTATTTCCTAGATTTTCTTCTAGTATATTTATAGTTTGAGGTCTTACATTTAAATCTTTAATCCAGCTTGAGTTAATTTTTGTATATGGTGAAAGGTAAGGGTTCAGTTTCTTCGGCATATGGCTAGCTAATTATCCCAGCACCATTTATTGAGTAGGGAGTCCTTTCCCCGTTGCTTATTTTTAACTTTGTCAAAGATCAGATAGTTGTAGGTGTGTGGCTTTATTTCTGGGTTTTCTGTTTTGTTCCATTGGTCTATTTGTCTTTTCGTACCAGTACCATCCTGTTTTGGTTATTGTAGCCTTATGTTTTGAAGTTGGGTGATGTGATGTCTCCAGCTTTGTTCTTTTTGACTAGGATTGCTTTGGCTATTTAGGCTCTTTTTTGTTGTTGTTGTTCCATATGAATTTTAGAATATTTTTTCTAATTCTGTGAAAAATGATGTTGCTAATTTGATAGGAACAGTGTTGAATCCGTAAATTGCTTTGGGCAGTATGGCCATTTTAATGATATTGATTCTTCCAATCCATGAGCATGGCATGTTTTTCCATTTGTTTATGTCATTGTGATTTCTTTCAGCAGTGTTTTGTAGTTCTCCTTGTAAAGATCTTTAACCTCCTTGGTTAGATGTATTCTAGGTATTTTATTTTTGTGTGTCTGGCTATTGTAAATGGGATTGCATTCTTGATTTGTTTCTCAGTTTGAATGTTATTGGTGTATAGAAATGCTACTGATTTTCATATATTGATTATCCTAAAACTTTACTGAATTCATTTACAGAATCTAAGAGTCTTTTGGAGAATTCTTTAGGGTTTTCTAGACATAAGATCATATAATCAGAAAACAGATAATTTGGCTTCCTCTTTTCCAATTTGGATGCCTTTTATTTTTTTCTCTTGCGTAATTGCTCTGGCTAAGACTCCTGGTACTATGTTGAATAATAGTGGTGAGAATGGGCATCCTTGTCTTGTTCCTGTTCTTAAGGGGAATGCTTCCAGCTTTTGCCCATTGATTATGGTGTTGGCTTTGGGTTTCTCATAGGTGGCTCTTATTATTTTGAGGTATTTTTTTTGATGCCTATTTTATTGAAGGTTTTTATCATGAAGAGATGTTGGATTTTATCAAAAGCTTTTGCTGCATCTATTTGGCATAAATGCATCTATTTAGATGATAATATGGTTTTTGTTTTTAATTGTTTATGTGGTGAATCACATTTATTGAATTGCATATGTTGAACTAACCTAATATCCCAGGAATAAAGCCTACTTGATCATGGTGAATTAACTTTTTAATGTGTTGCTGGATTTGGTTTGCTAGTATTTTGTTGAGGATTTTTGTCTACCTTCATCAGGGATTTTGGCCCATAGTTTTCTTTTGTTTTGCCTTTGCCTGATTTGGTTATCAGGATGATGTTGGCTTCATAGAATGCATTAGGGAGGAGCCCCTCCTCCTCAATTTTTTTGGAATAATTTCAGTAGGATTGGTACTAGTTCTTCTTTGTACATCTGGTGGAATTTGGCTGTGAATACATCTGTTCCAGAGCGTTTTTTTGGTTGGTAGTTTTTTTTGTTATTGATTTAGTTTTGGAACTTGATCTGTTTAGGGTTTAAATTTCTTCATGATTCAATCCTGGGAGGTTGTATTTTTCCAGGAATTCATCCGTTTCCTCTAGATTTTCTAGTTTGTGTGCATAGAGGTGTTTATAATAGTCTCTGAGGATCTCTTGTATTTCTGTGGGGTCAGTGTAATGTTACCCTTGTCATTTCTGATTGTGCTTATTTGGATCTTCTCTCCTTTTTGTTAGTCTAGTAAGCAGTCTATCAGTCTTATTTATCCTTTCAAATAACCAACTTTTTGTTAATTCTGTGTGTGGATTTCTGGGTCTCAGTTTCATTTGGTTCTGCTCTGATTTTAGTTATTTTCTTCTGCTAGCTTTTGGGGTTCTTGTTTTTCTAGTTCTTCTAGGTGGGCTGTTAGATCATTGAATTGAGATCTTTCTCACTTCTTTTTTTTTTTTTTTTTTTTTTTTTGAGACTGAGTATTGCTGTTGTCGCCCAGGCTGGAGTGCAATGGTGTGATCTTGGCTCACTGCAACCTCCGCCTCCTGGGTTCAAGCGATTCTCCTACCTCAGCCTCCCGAGTAGCTAGGATTACAGGTGCCCACCACCATGCCCAACTAATGTTTTTGTATTTTTAGTAGAGAAGGGGGTTTCACCATATTGTCCAGGCTGGTCTCGAACTCCTGACCTCAGATGATCCACCCGCCTTGGCCTCCCAAAGTTCTGGGATTACAGGAGTGAGCCACCATGCCTGGCCTTTTCTCACTTCTTGATATAGGCATTTAGTACTGTAAACTTTCCTCTTAACACTGCCTTTTTTACATCCCAGAGATTTTGGTATACCATGTCTCTGGAAACCACCAATTTTAAATGTTCTATACACATTAATTTTTAGGCTAATAAAAATGTTACTCTCTTGATTTGGAAACTTATCTTTTAGGTGACAGAAAAACAAATTTTGTACTATTCATGCATATGTATTTTCAATACATATGTGTGTTCTTTTTGTTTAAGACTGGGTCTCACTCTGTCAGCCAGGTTGGAGTGCAGTGGCAAAATTATGGCTCAGTACAGCCTCGACCTCCTGGGCTCAAGCAATTCTCCCACTTCAGCCTCCCAAGTAGCTGAGACTACAGGCGCACACCACCACACCTGGCTAAATTTTTTTTTTTTTGATAATTTTTGTAAAGATGAGATTTCACCATGTTGCCCAGGCTAGTCTCAAACTCCTAGGCTCAAACAGTTCCTCCCACCTTGACCTCCCAAAGTGCTGGGAGGTGCCCAGTCCATATGTGTATTTTATAGCTATTCACTCTTGGATCTGTTACTACCATGAAATACAGCTGTCCTAAATGCCCTGGGCCACATCATCCAGGAGGGTGAAACCAGAGTCTGGATGATAGTCACTCATAGACTTTAGCTGTTATAGTTCTCCAGCTTCCAGAGCAGTCTTCAGCTATACCCATTTTGCCCTGGAGGTATCTGCTGTGTTTTCCTGACTAGGTACTTTATAGCACCTAATGTCCCTTCTCTCTTCTTTCCTCTTAGCACTTTTGGTGACCTCTTGGGCAGGGTCTTTCCTGGACTACTATTGATTTCAACCTCTGGAAGCTTCTCTTCTATTAATATGTTTGCACAGCCCCCAGTGCTGCTGCTACCACTGACTTGCTTGACTTCCCATTTGGCTGACCCACTCATGCAGTACTCAACTAAGGGTACTAGTGTCTGTGCTAAGGTTCTTGGCTCTCTCATCTTTCTGCTGTAGCTGGGACTCCTGGAGCTGTGGGAGCTGCATGTCAGCTTATTTAGGTTTCTGTGAAGAGCCTCTCACTAGGATTCTGAACTGAGTCCTTGCAAGCTAGCTGAGCTAAAGAATGAACCTGAGTAACACACTTCACACAGTTTTATGAATTACTACTCCCTCACACCTTGGAATATTGCCACCGGATTCAGTTGGTGAGCTACCATTTTCTCTTGGGGCCCCTTCTTTAACAGGAGAATCCTGTTCCCTCAATAATACAAATTTCTGGTAGGATAGGCCGCTCCTAGGCACTCCCTAACAGGTGAGAATCCTCCTGGTGTGTTCATCTCCTTATGCTTAAGTAGGGCATATGTGAGGATTTGTGTATGTATTGATAGTATATTCCTTATAGTGCATACATTCCTGTTGGAAAGCAAGACTTCAGAGTAGCAGGTAAAGAATTATGATTACTAACCTTGCAAAAGAGAAGATCAAGAGGGTGCCCTTTCAGTACTTGGAACATTTTAAATGAAAATAGGTAGTAGCCAGTTATAATTATGGGTACTGAGAATAATATAAAGACTTTCTTGCTATGATAGGTTTAAGAAAATAAGGAAGTATTTCTGACAACTGTTGAAATGGGTCCCAAAGGAATATAGTAGAATTTCCTGGCTAGGCCTGAGAAAAAAATGTCCATATTCTCCCTTTTGGAAGTTAAGGTAAATGTAGAGGACTTAAGAGGCAGTCGGCAGGATGGGGGTGGGGGTGTGTTCTTACGTCATCACCCAGCCCTCCCATGGAGGTAGCATAATGTAGTGGAAAGATGTGTCTTTGGGAATTAGTCCATGGGTTCAGATCTCAGCTCCCTGAAGCTGTTCTGTGTAAATAGATACTATCATGTGGCATGTATGATTAAATGAATTAAAATAGTGCCTCCATGAGTATATCCTCCTGTACTTGGGGAGGGACTTGAGGTCACCTAGCTCTTAAGATCTGATCTGTATGAGCTAAGATGGCAGTTTATTGGTATATAGTGAAGATTCAACTGTGATTGCATTTTCATATGATGGAGCCACCTCACACCAGATTGCAAGAGCCGATTTGCGTGCATGGCTTTCAAACTCCATGTTGAGTGACATCATCTTAGTAGCTTGAAATTGACCATCGTGGGAGTATCTATATCACAGGAATCAGTAAACTACAAATCAGGGCTTTTTCTCCCTCTTGAAGAGCCTGATGATAAACATTTATCAGCATATCACTGATACTATCTCTCTGTCTTTGGGTGAGTTATGTGGTAGGCCAAGCCATCTTCAGAAGATTACATCCCAAGTGTGGACTTGGACCAGGGACTTTAGTTATGTGATTCTCATGTTTGATGCCATCAGCATGAGAGTTGCTTTTGGTCCTTTTCTTTTCTCTTCTTTTCTTTTCTTTTCTCTTTGAGACGGAGTCTCACTCTGTCACCCAGGCTGGAGTGCAGTGGCACGATCTCAGCTCACTGCAACCTCCCCCTCCCAGGCTCAAGTGATTCTCATGTCTCAGCCTCCTGAGTAGCTAGGATTATAGGTGCGCGCCACCATGCCCGGCTAATTTTTGTGTTTTTTTGTAGAGACAGGGTTTCACCATGTTGGCCAGGCTAGTCTTGAACTCCTGGCCTCAATTGATCACCTACCTCAGCCTCCTAAGGTGCTGGGATTACAGGCATGAGCCACCGCGCCTGGCCTTTTGGTCTTTTTCTGAAACTGCGGTGTTCTTGTCCTTGAGCCCGGAGGGGTAGATACTTGGACATGGACTGTATCTCCTCTGGACCATGCTTACATAGGAATTTCAAGCTGGGTAACTTTCGTTTTTGTACTCCTTCAGACTGATCCCCCTTTTATTTTTAGTCTTTTTCCATCCTAAGTAGAATATAAACTACAGTTGTTTGTTTTTACTAAACTGTAGTCATATTCTAATCCTGCCTCCCTGAAATGAAGTCAGACGTAACTGTTTTTTGTATCCATGCCATTCCCAAATTAATTTGGAGTTTTGGATATTGATGAGCTTTTTTGGCTCCTATATAGGCAATATCAGGGTTTGTCCCCTTAGCTGTCCAATTACATCTGAATGCAGATTTTACCAGTTTATCTTTCATAATAAAAACCTGCATTTTGCTCATCCCCAGCATGAGAGGTACCGTGCCGTTTGGTCCATGTCCTGATAATGTGTCACTTCCAACATGGAGCCTCCATGCCGTCTCTGGACAGATTTAGTCAATATTCTATCATGCCCCCAGGAAATTTGGAGCCTTCCTTTCTTCCTCTGTTATACAACCTGTTACTCTGGGTTCTGATAATTTGTTTTCCTTTCTTCCTTATCCCTCCACCAGAGCCCACGTTCCTGGAGATTACAGACCTGCAATTATCTGTCCCTGATATCTGATACCACAACTGTATCAGGCCTCTAGATGAATTTGGCATGTGGATAGATTAATAAATAAAATTATGTGAAATTAAAGGGTTGGTGAAAGTTAGCCTGTGGGAGTTTTTAAGATTAAGATCACTGTCTAAATTCAAGTTGTGTACTGTCAGTTAAGAATCAATTCCTGGGCAGCTTTTTGCCTCCTTTATAATATTTCTCAGCTTTGATAATTGCTAAAGTATGTGAAAGTGCCTTTGGACAGATTCCCTATATAGGAAGGAGCACGCAAAGGAATGTCACTCCTGACCTACACCTTTGTCCTGGAATTATGTGGATAAATAAACTAATCCTTCTATTTAAAGGATGGTTTCCCTTCTATGGATAGACAGGCCAGATTGTTTGATGCTAACTCATGAAATTCTGCCTGTGTAAAGGATGCCTGTATTCTCCCTGCATTCATTTTGTGGGCTCACTTTATTTGCATCAGTTTTGACTTAAGTGTTCCTAATCATTGGCAATGAAGATACAGGTTAAATACAATATATTATTGATAGTTCAGCAGACAAGAATGTGGAGAGAGAATGCAAAGAAGGATAAAGATAGTGTCAAAGAGGGAAAGCCTTAAATATATGTACATAGAGCATAAAAAAGTATATAGCATATAAGTAGAAGTATAATATACCTGAAGAAAAAGTGAACAAGTCATAAGGGTACAACACTATTAATAATCTCAAAGCGAACTTACACATTCAACCAGTGCCCCAGTCAAGAAGAAGAACATTATAAGCACCTCAGAGGCCTTCTTCCTGAGTACCCCTTTCTTCTACCACAGAGGTTACCAGGTTACTGCTATCTTGAATTCTGTCACTATAGACTAATCTCATTTTCACACTTTGTGTAGATGGAGAATACACATACACAAACATATCACAATTTAAAAAAAAAACTCTACTTTTTTGTTTGAGACAGGGTCTTTGTCACCCAGACTGGAATGCAGTGGCACAATCATGGCCCACTGCAGCCTTGACTCACTGGACTTAAGTGATCCTCCCACCTCAACTTCCAGAGTAGTTGGGACTACAGGTACATGCCACCATGCCCGGCTAATTTTTGTATTTTTTTTTGGTAGAGATGGGGTTTTGCCATGTTGCCCAGGCTGGTCTCAAACTCCTGGGCTTAAGTGATCTGCCTGCCTTGGCCTCCCAAAGAGCTGGGATTACAGGCATGAGCCACCACGCCCAGCCAAATCTACTCTACTAGTGATGAACATTTCTGGGTTGTTTCTAGCTTGGGGCTGTTACATATAGTGCTTATCTGAGCATTCTCATACATGTCTTGAGGAACATTTGTGTACATTTCTGTTGTATATATAATTAGGAGTAAAGTAGCTGGGTCATAGGGTGTGCACATGTTAAGTAAGCTTCAGTAGCTATTGTAAAACAGCTTTCCGAAGATTTTATCCTAATTTACATTCTCACCAGCAGCATAAAGAGGCACTTTGCCAACAACACTTGTATTGTTGATGTTTCGAATTTTAGCCATTTTGATGAGTAGTAGTGGTGACTTCCTTATTTCTCTTTTATTGAGGCATAATTTACGTATAGTAAAATGCAGAGATTTTAAGAGTACAGTTTGAGTTTTGACAAATGTATATACCCACGTAGCCCACACCCTAATCACGATATAAAACATTTCTATGTCCCTGAAAGTATCATTGTGTCTCTTTTCAGTCAGTCCCCTCTAAGCGGAGGTAGCTGCTCCTATTCTGATTTCTGTCACCATATAGTTTTTCCTATGACTGAACTTCATGTAAATGAAATAATATAGTGTATATATTCTTGTGTCTGGCTTATTTTTGGTTTATTTTCCTCAATATAATGTTTCTGAGATTCATCCATGATGTAGAGGAATATTCATATCAGCTATATTTCTAATAACCAAAGACTGGAAACAACCCAAATGCCCTCCAGTAAGTAAATGGTTAAACTGTGGTGCATTCATAAAATGTAATAAAAGAAACAAACTATTCATAAGTGGATCAACTTGGGTGGCTCTCAAAAGCATTATGCTGAATGAAAAATAGCCTATCTCAAAAGTTTACATACTGTATAGTTTCACTTATGTAAAATTATTAAAATGACAACTTTATTGAAGTACAATTTATATACCACAAAATTCACCTGCATAAGTATATAATTCAATGCCTTTTAATGAATTTACTAAGTTGTGCAACCATCTCCATAACTCAGTTTTAGAATATTTCCGTCACCCTAATAAAATCCCTTGTACTCATTTGCAGTCACTCCACTCTTCTCCCCTCAGCCCTAAGCAACTACTAATCTACTTTCTGCCATTACTGTAGATGTGGACATTTCATATAAATAGAAGCATATAACATATGGTCTTGTGTGTCCAGATTCTTTCACGTAGTATAATGTTTTGGGGGTTTATCTATGGTGGTACAACATATCAATAATTCATTCCTTTTTGTTGCTGAATAATATTCCATCATGTGGATGTACCACACTGTGGTTATCCCTCTGCTAGCAGATGGGTATTTGGGATAGTTCCAGCTTTTGGTTCTCATGAACAATGCTGCAGTGAGCATTCATGTACATATCCTTGTGTAGACATAAGTTTTCATTTCTCTTGGGTAGATTTTTAGGAGTAGAATTGCTGGGCTGTATGTTAAATTTATATTTAATTTTTTAAAGAAACTGCCAGTTTTCCAAGGTGGCTGAACCCTTTTATAGTCCTACCAATAATTCCTGGGAAATATAGCTTGTGTACTTGAAAAGCATGTATATTTTGCTTTTCTTGGAGTGTTTTGTAGATACCAGTTAGGTCAATTTTTAAAATAGTTCTTGTTTAGGTTTTGTATATTCTTTATTTTTTTCTAGTTCTATTTATTACCAAGGGTGGATTGTTAAACTCTGTTAGTGTCCAATTGTCTATTTCTTCAGTTCTTTGTCTTTAGTTTTCAGCAGTTTGATCATGATGTGCCTAGGTGTAGATTTCTTTGTATTTATTCTGTTTGGTGTTCTTAGTGTCTTGGCAGTTTTAAACTTTTTTTTTATTTTTATTTTTTATTTTTATTTATTTTTTTGAGACAGAATCTCGCTCTGTTGCCCAGGCTGGAGCGCAGTGGCACAGTCTCGGCTCACTGCAACCTCCGCCTCCTGGGTTCAAGCGATTTCTGGCTAACTTTTGTGTTTTTAATAGAGACGGAGTTTCACCATGTTGGCCAGGCTGGTCTCGAACTCCTGACCTCAAGTGATCCGCCTGCCTCGGCCTCCCAAAGTGCTGGGATTACAGGCATGAGCCACCGCACCCAGCCTATAATCCCAGCACTTTGGGAGGCCGAGGCAGGCGGATCACTTGAGGTCAGGAGTTCGAGACCAGCCTGGCCAACATGGTGAAACCCCGTCTCTACTAAAAATACAAAAATTAGCCAGGCATGGTGGCATGCGCCTGTAGTCCCAGCTACTTGGGAGGCTGAGGCAGGAGAGTTTCTTGAACCCGGAAGGTGGAGGTTGCAGTGAGCCGAGATTGCACCACTGCACTCCAGCCTGGCAACAGAGTGAGACTCCATCTCAAAAAAAAAAAAAAAAAAAAAAATTATCATCACACACTTTTTCGTCTCTGTGTTAGATTCTAGTTATACAAATGTTAGATGTTAGATCCTTTATTGTTATCCCACAGGTCCCTGAGGCTTTGTTATTTTTTTTTCCAATCTTTTTTTCGTTTAGATTGGCCAGTTTATCTGTCTTCAGGTTGCCTGCCTCCTCCATTCTGCTGTTGTGTTCTTCCAGTTAATTTTTATTTCGGTTGTTTTTTCAGTTCTAGAGTTTCCATTTGGTTATCATTATATCTTCTTTTTACTGATATTTTCTATTTTAACATTCTTTCAAGAGTGTTCAGGTTTGGTGATTGCCTGTTTGAGTGTGTGGTGGTGGTTGTTGTTTTAGAAGCAAGATCTTGTTCTATTGCCCAGGCTGGACTCAAACTCCTGGGCTCAAGTGATCTGCCCACCTCAGCCTCCTGGGTAGCTGAAACTATAGGTGCAGGCCACCATGCATGGCAATCTGAGCATTTTTAGAGTAGCTGCTTTAAAGTCCTTGTTAGATAATTTCAACATTTGTGTCATCTCATTGTTGGCATCTGTTGTCTTTTCTCATGTGAGCTGGCATTTTCATGGTTCTTTGTATATCGCATAATTTTGGATTTTATCCTGGATGTTTTGGATATTATGTTATGAGACTCTGGATCTTGTTTCAACCCCATGGAGAATGTCAATGTATTTGTTTCAGCAGCAGTTGGTCTGGTTAGGTTCAGACTGCAAGTTCCATCTCACTTTCTGTGGGGTGTAGTTCAAATATCAGTTCAGTATTCAATGGCTTTGCAGTGCTGTTCACCTCTGTCGTGTGTGTGCCACCCACCTGTCAGTCAGGGACCTAAGTGTGTGTTAACTCATTTCTCCAAGTCTTTGATATGCTAATTAGAATCAGATCCACCTGTGAGGAAGTGGAGGCCTTCCCAGGAGTTTGTAAGCAACTTTTTGTGAGTTTGTAAGCAACTCTTTGTGAGTTTGTGTTCCTGAGCTCTTCCCTCGTTGTTATTTCTCTGGTACTTTCTACTTTTCCAGGGCTTTCCTTTTTAGTCCTCCAGTGAGAAACTACACACTTTCACAACACACTGCCTCTAGGGCACAAGGGGCAGGCAAACAGAGAGAAAGAAAGTAAGAAAAATCAATGGGAGGCCAGGTGCGGTGGTTCACGCCTGTAATCCCAGCACTTTGGGAGGCCGAGGCGTATGGATCACGTGAGGTCAGGAGTTTGAGACCAGCCTGGCCAACATGGTGAAACCCCATCTCTACTGAAAATATAAAATTTAGCCGGGCATGGTGGTGCGTGCCTGTAATCCCAGCTACTCAGGAGGCTGAGGCAGGAGAATCTCTTGAGCCCAGGAGGCAGAGGTGGCAGTGAGCCAAGATCGCTGCAGTCCAGCCTGGGTGACAGAGCGAGACTGTCTCAAAAAAAAAAAAAAAAAAAAAAAGCAATGGGATTTGGCTTTGCCCTTTTGGAGCCATAGTTCCACCAAATGGACAGAAGTTTCTTCTCTCTCTTTCAGAGTTTTAGCTCGTACAGTCTCCCTATGCCAGTTACTTTTTGTTGCTGCTGCCACAGCCTCTACCATGGGATTTTCTAGACATTAGAAAGGGGAGAAAAAGGAGAGAAAAACCCAGGGGATTCCCCCCGCCCCCACCGCCACCTCACCACTCCAGTTTCTCTGAGCATTAGTAGTTCCCTTTTCCAAAAAAGCACCTTGAACCAGAACATGTGCTCTAACCACAGTGCTCACTTTCAGATTTCATTGTGTTGAATTCAGGCCAGTGAATACTGGAAGAAAAAAAGTGGTTAAGTCACTGCCAGTTCAGTTGTACTCCGCATTCTGGCCTTCTTTCTTGATCGCCTGCTGTTATATACTTTTAAGAGTTCTCTAATAGTTGCCCATATTTTCTTTACAGATTTTATAGTTGCATTTGGTGAACAGAAAGGTTACGTGTGTGTTTATACCATCTTACTTGGAACCAGAAGTCTTCACTGATATTTTAATGGATGTTTTGGGTTGCTTTCCCTCCCCCTTAAAGTATTTATATCTCTGAAATAATAGTTTCAGATATGTAGTGTTTGGTGCAGTTAGGTGGACAAAAGTTGCTAAGAGTAAGCAGAGGAGCTGCACTATTGGCTGAATACATAATGACCCCCTGAAAAACAGAACCACTTCTCTAAAGGCATATGTGGTAATCTCATCTGGAAGCACAGTTCTTTGTCTTTGTGTAGCATATCATTGACCTCGTTGTTTTCCTTGGCCCTGCCTCTCTGTCGTAGTCTCTTGCTTCTGTCCTGCTGTTTTCCAGTAACCTTTGCCCTGCAGAACTTCATTCCTCAACCCCTTTCTCCTCCTCCCTCTCCTGTTTGTCTCTGGCTTTCTCCACACTCTGTCCTTCCTAACATCACAGTCTTGCATTTTGTCACCAAATTCTATCTCCCAAGGATAAATGCACTGCTTTGTGACATTTTAGGATGTTAAGTGCTTGCATTTGAAGGATGGAGAAACCTGGAGGGGGGTGGGAATCAGGTTTTGCTCATAGATTAGGGCCCCAACTGTGTCTCTGCAAGGCATTGTGGTGGTCTAGGCAGCTGCTTTTCCAGCGTATTGGGGCTTTCTGCCTCACATGGTATTTCTGGTGGGTAACAGAGACCAGGACACATGAAACTCCAGCACAGTCAGGAATGTGGGTCTAGAAAGAAGGTATATTTAAGCCATACTAACCTCATTAACTTGGGAATATTTAAGAGCTTTGTGGGCTGTGTTTTGGTTTTGTTTGGTTTGGTTTTAGTTTTGAAAGTTAATAGAAGAAACTACTAAATAACAGTCACTTTTATGAAAGTATTTCCTATTGTTAGTTATGTGGTACAGAATCACTGAAGGAAGGAAATCCTAAACGAGCAAAAACACATGGGCAGAGCACATGTTTTTATGTTGCAGCATGCTTTCAGTATTTTTGTGGTAGAAATATGCATTCTTTATTTTTTATTTTTATTTTTATTTTTTGAGATGGAGTCTCACTTTGTTGCCCAGGCTGGAGTGCAGTGGTGCGATCTCGGCTCACTGCAGCCTCTGCCTCCCGGGTTCAAGCTATTCTCCTACCTCAGCCTCCTGAGTAGCTGGGATTACAGGCGTGCACCACCACACCCAGCTAATTTTTATATTTTTAATAGAGACAAAGTTTCGCCATGTTGGCCAGGCTGGTCTCAAACTCCTGACCTCAAGTGATCTGCCCGCCTTGGCCTCCCAAAGTGCTAGGATTATAGGTGTGAGCCACCGCACCCAGCCAGAAATATGCATTCTTTAAAAGCCACAGTGGGCTTCCCAGGTGTTTGTTGAGATCTATCAGGTTCCAGGCATGCAAAGGCTGCTCAACTTGTAACCTTCTAGGCATATATTAACTGTGTACAGCAAAGAACCTTACTGGTTTAAAAGGTATGGTACCTTTTTGAAAGAAAATCCTCAGCTATAACATGTCTCATTTACTCCTATTGAAATCGCTTATCTTCTTGGCTGGGAGCAGGGTAGCAGCAGAGAGCTGCTTGAGTTTTTAACCTCACTATCTTTATGCCAGACTGGCCCTCCTCATAGAAGTGATACTTGTTTTCCATTGCTAAGACTTTTATTTTTTCTTTTGACAGCAGCCAAAGCAACTAGTTTAAAAGAAAACACATTCATTATTCTTACTCTTCCATTTTATAAAGGAATGTTTATTTCAGTGGCATGTTTCTGTGGAGATCTCTTTAGCTGTGGGAGCAATTTGCCTTTGGTACTGGGAGAACAAATAACAAGTCACAGAAACAGTAATTAAACAGGCAATAGTTCTCCAAATAATACTGATTTAATTATGTGCATAAGGTTGATCGGGGTGTGAGAATTAAAGCTAGCTTTATTCAAGGCCAGTATAATTCTTGTGACTCTCTTGCCTATAATAACTATTAGTCCCAATTAAGTGATTTATTCCTTATTGATTGTGAAATATTCCCAGGTAACACAATTCAGATTTGTATTGTGTTCAGACTGTTGCATTATCTTTTAAAGTTTTCCTTGGGATAACTGTGGTGCATTTCCCAGAGCCTGTGAACTAGAATTTAGAAACTGAGAGGTTCCAGTCCAAGGTTGATGGAACCTGAGAATTGTAGGGAACTTGGAGATTACCAAATCCAAATTCCTTCCCAGTGCAGGAATCCTTGCCACAGTATCTGTCAGACAGGTGGTTGTCTGACTCTTGACAACTTTATTTTTTACCCCAAAGAATACATATTTTTCCTCCATACAGTTTTGAGGCTACTAAAAAAAATAAGACCAAAAACCTTAATAGATTGGTGGTTCTTTATTCCCAAGCCAAAATCTGCCTTTCAGGAACTGTCACCATCATTCCTGGCTCTCCTCTCCATAGTCACACAGAGCAAATCTCTTTTGTCCAAAATATTTAAAGCTATCTATTTTCCTACTTCCTATTCCCCTTTCTCCCACCCGTGGCCTTTTTTTGTGTGTTTTGTTTTGTTTTGTTTTGTTTGAGACAGAGTCTCGCTCTGTTGCCCAGGCTGGAGTGTAGTGGTGCCATCTTGGCTCACTGAAACCTCTGCCTCCCGGGTTCAAGTGATTCTCCTGCCTCAGCCTCCCAAGTAGCTGGGATTAGAGGCACACACCACCACACCTGGCTAATTTTTGTATTTTTAGTAGACAAGGGGTTTCACCATGTTGGCCAGGCTGGCCTTGAACTCGTGACCTCAAGTGATCCACCTGCCTCGGCCTCCCAAAGTGCTGGGATTACAGGCTGAGCCACCGCACTTGGCCCCCGTGGCCTTTTAAGCTAAAACATTTCTGATTCATGTAACAACTTATTTCAAGGATTTTAATATAATGGAAAAATTCAAAGAATAATATGATAAATACTCATATTCTCTACCAGCCAGAATTATCAACAATTAAGATTTTGTAATATCTTTTTTTCTTTTTTTCTTGCTTGTTTATTTTAGAGACAGGGTTTCACTCTGTCGCCCAGGCTAGAGTGCAGTGGCGCAATCATGGCTCAGTGCAGCCTCGAACTCCTGGGCTCAAGCGATCCTCCCACCTCAGACTCCCAAGTAGCTGGTACTGCAGGTGTGCATCACTATGCCCAGCTACTTTCTTCCTTCCCTTCCTTCCCTTCCTTCCCTTCCTTTCCTTTCTTTCTTTCCTTCCTTCCTTTTTTCTTTTTTTTCTTTCTTTTCTTTCCTTTTCCTTTTCCCTTTTGTTTTCTCCCCTTCCCCTTCCCCTCCCCTCCCCTTTCCTTTCTTTTTTCTTTTTTCTTTCTCAGGGTCTCTGTTGCCCAGGCTGGAGTGCAGTGGCATGATCTCGGCTCACTGAAACCTCTGCCTCCCGGGCTCCAGTGAGCCTCCCACCTCAGCCTCCTGAGTAGCTGGGACCACAGATGTGCACCACCACGTCCAGCTAATTTTTTTTTAATTTTTGGTAGAAATGAGGTTTCTCCATGTTGCCAAGGCTGATCTCAAACTCCTGAGCTCAAGCAGTCCACCTGCCTCAGCCTCCCAAAGTGCCGGGATTATAGGCATGAGCCACCATTTTTAAATAAAGGGACTAAAACATTACAGAAATGCTTATTTCTCCTTTGGTCACCTCTTCTAATGTCATCCTCCTCCCTCCTCAGTTTCAGATAGATTAGATAGATAGATAGATAGATAGATAGATAGATAGATAGATAGATAGATATAAACGATATATAGATTTGTTTTGGATCTATGTTTTAATTTACATAAATGGTGGTATTATGAATGTGTCTGTTTTTTCTACACAGCAAAATATCTTAGATCTTTTCATATGTTTTCTATTAATCTTTGCATAGTATGTATTATATTATTATATGTCACATGATGTTTTTGGCTGTCTGCCATTTGGGCATGTGGTAGGATTGTAGTTCCTATCCCTTTTGAGGTTAGGCGTGGCCCTGTGACTTGCTTTGGTCATTGAAATGTCAGTAAAAGTAATGAATGCACTTCCAAATGGAAATTTTAAGACTTAATATGAGATTTGCCACATTCCATTCCCCTGGCCGGTAGAGATGGAGCTTCTGACAGCTTAGGTCGAGAATAACTACAATAAGCTCTCCTACCAACTCACTTTAAACATGTAGCATACGGAATAAACAGACTTTGGTTGTGTTAAGCCACTCAGATTTTAGGTTCCTTTTGTTACCTTGGCAAACTTAGTCCATCCTGATTGATTATAGACCCACTTCATTGTTTTTAACTGCTGCAAAGTATTCCAGAGTATGAATGAACCTTATTCTGTCTAGCCATTCTATTGATGGAAACCTAACTACTTTCTGAATTTTGCTTTTATAAACAGTTCTATGTTGATCATTGTGCAAATTTGTGAGAGTTTCTTCAGATATGTGTTTAGAAATAGGATTGCTGGGTCATAGGGTTTGGATATTTTCAGTTTTATAGGATTCTGTCTTTGCTTTCCCAGGCGGCTACACCATCTCTCACCCTTTCAATGGTCATTTATGTGATATGATCCCCAAACTTTTTCTAGTCTTGGTTCCCCTCTCTGGATGCTCTTTCATTGGTCACCATTAATGGTACTCAGATTGGAACATGGTTGTCCAGTTGTTGTCCAACTGAGGTAGACATTATGTTTCTGAATTCAGCCCGAGTTTAGTAGCTGCATCACTAAACTGTGGTGTTTACTGACATCAAAAGCTGAACTGCTATCATCCTGTATTTGGGAAAATTTAATTGCAGTGACTTTACATATGTTCTAGTTAAATTTCATCCTGTTTTTGCTTATAATATTTGCTTTTGAATTCTCCTCTTTTCTTTGATGAATGTTATCCCTCTTAGGGTCAATAACCCTAAATTCATCTATGTTACTCATCAAAGCTTTGATCAAGATAGGGCCAAGGGCATAGCTCTGTGTCCCACCAGAAGACTCCTACCTTCAGGATTACCTGCCTGCAGCCTGCATTTTTTTAAATCTATCAGCAGGAAAATCCTGTCAGCTGCCTCCACGTATTACTGTACCTATAAACAATTTTCTCAATAAATGAATGACTGGAACAGAAAAGAGCCTAAAGTAAGTTGGGTGTGTCATGTTCTTAGAGAGCCTATGCTGGCTGCTAGTGACTGTTTTCTTTTTCAAGTGCTTATCCAGCCAATGCTTTATTAATGTGGTTTAGAATCTAGTTTGAAGTGATATTCAAGCTTTTTATTTGCAATAATTATATCTACCCCCCTTGAAAATAAGGGAGATTTTTGTCTCTCTGTAGCCTATTGGGAGATCTGGTTTGAATTTCCACAAATAAAGTAGTTTTTAGGATAATGACCAGCCAGGATGCTTGTGCTCTACTTCCCAGCCAGGGCATCTTTTCTCCCTGAACAATAACCAACCCTTTTTATAATTTAAGGAACTGTAAGGACTCCCTAGGCCAGTAGCTTGGGACATCACAAGTTAGGCTTCCTGGTAGTCTTTCTCTTGTTCTTTAGGACCAACCACATGCCTAATTCCAGTTACTATTTTTCTATAAGGATTCTTAGTTATACATCTCAGAGTCCTGACTTAAATTAGCCTAAGTAACAGAAAGAGGGTTTACTGGTAAATGAAGTCCACAGGCTGCTGACTTTAGGAATGGCAACATCCAGGCTGTTATTGCAGCCCCAAATCTCCTTTTCTCACCTGTGTGTTCCCGTGATTTAGTTTCACTCTCAGGCAGACTGTATCTGTAGCAATGCAGTGCCTCTTTCCCAATACCTCTGTCAAAACACTTGGCTGACTTGTCGACCTAGCTTAGGCCATGTGCCTTAGACACAGGAGGTGTGTAGTGTTGGGGAAGGGGAGTGAGCCCTGATTCATTCTTCATTCATATGTTTGATGAGTGCCCAGTATGTACCAGGCTCCGTGTTAGGCTCTGAGGTTATCACAGTGAACAACACAGGCATAGTCTCTGCCCTCTTGAAGTGTCAATGTGTAAGGAAATGGACTTTAATGTGCCCACAGTGATAAAGGAGAAGTTACTTGGTGCTGGGAAGCAAATGACATGGGTCCCTACCTACTCTGGGGTAGGGGACAGAAGGCTATCCTGAGGAAATGTTGTTTGGATTGAAATCTGACATGACTAGGAGATAGCCATGTGAAGTAGGATAGGGTGATGATGAGCAGTCCAGAGTAGGGGGTAGGATAGTATTGGAGGTAGAAAAGAACGTACTCCAGGCACTGAAAAGAATACCGGATGTTGGGACCACAGAGACTGAAGGGGCAGAGTATCACAGGTAGGACTGGAAAAGTAGGTTGGCACCACCTCTGACAGAGATGCATGGTTTGCAGGAGATTTAGAAGCCATACAAAGTTTAAAGCAGGGAATCAAAGTGATTAATAGCCCTGGTCTATATGGGTAACTCACTTTCTGAGATACAGCTTAGTCTCATTAATTTACCAAGCTCACTTACCTGGTTGGCATTTAAATCTATGGACACCACAATATCTATCATGTTCAAACTGGGCTCAGGCATTGCCTCTCCCAAGAAGCAGTCCTCATTGCCCCTTCCTTCTTGCCACTGGAAAAGGATGGGTGTTCCTCTATTCCTGTTCCCTTAGTCCCCTGCTCAGAGTACTGTCACAGTTTTGTTTACCCCATCCAGGTCTGGGCAGAATGTGTAGGTGCCCAGCCAAGCTAATGATTGGCATTTGTGCAAAAAAAAAAAAAAATGTTATCAAAGCAGACCTGACTTTGAAAAGGCCTGCTTACAAGGTTGACTCTGGGCTGGCGAATAAGAACTTTATTTTGGGGAGGGTTCTTGACCTTCCCAGAACGGATAAGGGTGGCTCATTGTGCCGGAATTGTTTATACAAGTAATATGGTTTATGCTGAATACCTGCTTTATTTCTTGAAGTCTAAAATTTTGGTCTGTACCAGTCAGAGGGTGCCTATGTGACCAGTCCCCAATAAAAACCCTGGGGCACTGAGTCTCTAGTGGGTTTCCCTAGTAGACAACATTTCACATGTATCATCACAACTTGTTGCTAGGGAAATTGTGTTCTGTGTATGCACTGGGAGAGGACTCTTAGAAGCTTGTGCCTTGTCTCCCCTGCACTGCATCCCATGAGCCTTTTCCCTTTGCTAATTTTGCTTTGTATCCTTACAGTGTAATAAATCATAGCAATGAGTATGATTATATGCTGAATCCTGTGAGTCTTCCTTGTGAATCACTGAACCTAGGGGTGATCTTGGGAACCCCTTACACAGCACCCTTGCAAAAACCATTATTCGTTCAATGCATATTTAAAGGAGAGAGTGAGCCTGGTAAGGAACCAGGGCAGAGAGAGAGGTTCTCTGATGGTGGCAGTGACTCTCCTGTTGAGCAGTCAGATTTCACCCTAAACTCGCACTCTCCACTCTACTAAACCGCAGTTCTGCAGGGGCCTAAAAGGGAGTCTGTGAGCACTGGGAAGCAACAGAAGGGTTTTACACCAAGTATCATAATCAGGTTTGCATTTTGGAAAGAATAAATGCCCCAGAAGCAGGAAAATTTGTGAGGGGAGTTTGCTTTATCAAATTAAAACTTACTACAAAGCCATTATAATAAAAATAATATAATGGACTAGAAATTTGGTGTTATCCAGATTTTCCAAATTCCGCCTAAGTTCCTTCATCAGATCTTTATTGAGTTCTTTGATGGGCCCTGTGAGAGTGAACATGTGAGACTTAGTTCCTCCTTGGCTGTACTTCTGAGACAGATCATGCAAAAACAAGCATCATTTATACTGTCTACAACGGAACGCTCTGAACTTGTTTTTAGGTGGTTGTGATGCTATCAGTTGTCAAAGTAGTTATGTGGGGTTCTGAATTCAGAACTTGATAAAAACGGTAAATGAACAAAGGGCTTTTTACCAGTCTCCTGTGAATTGCTGATATTTCAAATCGTTGCATATTAATAGCTTAGGGGTAGTTTTAATTTTTATAGTTTTTCAGCTGGTAAAAATGAAATATTTCTGTTTCCACAGTCTGCCACCATTGTTTTGTCTTCCTTTGTGTGTCAGGAGTGGTGTTTCCTAAGGGAAAACTTAATTAGACTGTGCAATAATTTTCTTTGGGAAATAGACAAAGCTGGTTATGTAAAATACACTGGACGAAAGATCTTATAAAAAACCTTTGAAGGAGGGAAACATCCTGTACTGAGGGAACTGAGGTGGGATGATGGAGTTTTGGTGTCCCTGTTTTGCATTTCTAACAGTAAGCTTGAAAGCACAGGATCTTCTGACCATTGAAGCTGAAATTATGTATGCAGTGTTTCTCATGAAATAACATTTACCATAAAAAAGACTGCATTTATACTTGGGTAATTCTAAAAATTTCTAGGCAGAAAATTCTAAAACCGTTAATGCAAAAAATTCACAAGCTCAAGACCCACACGAGCACACAAAAGCATTACATTGATTACATGTTTGTATATTGGCCAATCCCTGAAATGGTGTCTCAGAAGGATTAAAATTGAGCCTCTGTTCTGAGCATGTGGCTTCGGCTGTGGCCTGGGAGAGTGCCAGTTATTCGAAGCACCTGCGCCTCCTCACAGGGTCTTGTTGTGGCTGCCCAGGAAGATGGAGGAAAACTGCCTCACCACTCTAGTCACATATGCAGGGGTAGGAATCCTGCCTCTTAGGCTTCTCCTGCTCTGACTGACAAGAGACCCAGAGATGATAGTCTAGCCATCTGGTTGCAACTCTGGGGCAGAAAAAGCAGAAACTAGAATAAAATCAAATATATCCTCCCCCCACTGACACCAAGCACACACTGATAGTAATAATCAGAATACTTTTTTGTCAACAACCTCCTCTTGTGTTAAACAACATTCTGGAATCCTGGTTCGCCGTGTACAAATGGCACATGAAAAGAGGGTGCTCAGATCTGATCTAGAAATTTGAGATGTAGGTAGAGAGACCTAATACTCTACTGGGGACCCACAGGCCAATTACCTTAAGTCTGGTAAGTGGAATACAACTCCTAAAGGAAACTAGGTGTTTTGAATTGAGAAAAAAAATGTATTTATAAGCGAGGCTTTATGTATTTCTTAACATATGTCCTTAAAAGTTCATAGGAATTAAACTTCTCTAGAATATGTGAGGGCTTTGGAGACTAAGAGAAGCAAAGGAAGGAAGCTTTTATTTTTTGCTTATTTTTGTTCATGAGCCAAATCCTGCAGTATTAGATTGAACCCTATGAAATTGCTGATATGCAAACATTTTGACTTGCAACAATGGCAGTTTCATATGGTTCAACCTAATATAAACTAATTTTTTTTTTTTGGAGAAAGAGTCTTGCCCTGTCTCCCAGGCTGAAGTGCACTGGCTCAGTCTCCGCTCACTGCAACCTCCACCTCCCAGGTTCAAACGATTCTCCTGCCTAAGCCTCCCAAGTAGCTGGGATTATGCGTGCCTGCCACCACGCCCAGCTAATTTTTGTATTGTTAGTAGAGACGGGGTTTCACCATGTTGGCCAGGCTGGTCTCGAACTCCTGACCTTGTGGTCCACCCGCCTTGGCCTCCCAAAGTGCTGGGATTATAGGGGTGCTCCGATGTGTTACTCTGACATTCCAGTTAAATAGTTAACCACTGGTTGCAGGTGCCACGCTTATCTCTGGACAGGGGAGGTACCTTATGGCTGCCTTGGCATCAGACAGGATTAGAAACTTCCAGATAGAGTGACATTTGCTACTCGTATGGCTGCTGTTATGTACTTCTTTTGGGTCAAGTGCTTGACCCATCTGTGATCTTGGCATTAGCTACAGTGCCTTCCTCTGTGGATCCCAGCAGTAATGCCTACTTTGGAAAATTAGTACCCAAAGTGATTTAGTGTAGTAGGACTGAGGTTTGTGATGAAATTTCCACTCTACAGTTAATCATTAAAAGCTGTGTTTCAAATTCTGTCAGTTAACTATTGCTATATAACGACCACTTCAAAAGTTAGTGGCTTAAAATAGTAATTACTTAGTTCATTCTATGGGTCAGTCATTTGGGCTGGGTTCAGCTGAGCAGTTCTGCTGTTCTCAGCTGGTCTCCCCTTATGCCTATGGTCAACTACAGGTCAGCAGGGAGCTCTGCTTTTGAAGTCCAATGGCTGTCAACTGGGGCAGTGGTAGGAGGTAGGAGCACAGAGCTATGCATCTGAGGTAGGAGCACAGAGCTATGCATCTCTCATCCTGCAGCAGGCTAGCCCAGACTTGTTCTCATGGTAGTTGGTCAGGTTTGTAAGAGTGAATAGAAGCAGCAAGGCCTCTTGAGGCCTAGGCTCTGAACTGGCACACCATCACCTCATACTGTACTCGATTGCCCTAAGCAAGCCACAGAGCCAGTCCAGATTCAAGGAGCATCCATAAGGAAAGGGCATGGATAAAGAATTGGGGCCATTTTTGCTATCTATCACACAGATACAAATTACTCTTTTTTAAGGCACCAGTCTACTCCTATAACACTTAAAAACGCATGTGTTCTATGTGTTTGGAATTAAAGACTGACCAGAAGCAAATAGGAAAGTATTAAAATTGTTCACATGTCATGACCCTGATGATGGTCCTCTTGTGAAGCTAAATTGTTTTGAAGCTTGGATGCTCTGAGACCTGGATGTGTATCACATTTTAAATCAGTCATTAATCCTGGATCCTTGCAATAAAATGATGTGAAACCCATAAATGAAGGTTTAAAACACAGCTGCAAATTTTTTTATTCTCTTCTCCTTGGGAGGTAGGATCTGTGCGTCCTTCCACTTAAATCTGGGTGAGCTTGTGACTACTTCAATACAATAGAGTATGAGACTTCTGAGGCTAAATCATAAAAGGCAATCTGCCTTGTTCATTGGAACACTCATACTAGGACTCCTGAGCTGCCATGTAAGAAGTTTGACTATTGAGAAGCCACCTATGCCAGAGAGGCCTTAGGTAGGCACTCTGGAGGTAGTCTCTGCTAAGCTCAGCCATCCCAGTCAAAGATGCCAGATGAGTGAAGATGTCTCCAGATGATCCAGCTGTTTGAATCTTCCCAACTGAGGTCCCATACATTGTGGAGTAGAAAAAAGTCATCACTGCTGTGCCTATCTGAATTCCTGACCCACAAAATTCATGAAGTGATAAAGTGGTGGTGGTTTTATGCCACTAAATTTTGCAGTTGTTTGTTGCACAACAGTCAGTAACTGGAACAGCATAAGTGAATGGTCATGGGTGTGTTCCAATAAAAGTTTATGGACACTGAAATATGAATTTCACATAATTTTTATGTGTCACAAAATATTTTTTAAATTGTTTTCAACCATTTAAAAATGTAAAAACCATTCTTAGCCTCCAGGCCATACTAAAAATAAGCAGTATGCTAGATTTGGCCCATGGGCTGTAGTTTGCTGACCCCGATCTAAAAGGTTGTGTAATAGTCATAAAATTTAAACTTGAGGGCTTCTCATCAAGATGGCTCTGATTTCACACTTTAAACTCATATCTCCTTTCTTTAAAAGTGATAATAAAGTAAAAAATTAGACATATCTGCGGTCAAGAAAGTATAAATCTCTGGACCAGAAACAGATCAGACAATAAGTGAGGATTATTAGTTACAGGCCTATAGTTATGGACATTCTGGACTCTTAGGTCCAGAAAAAGGTAGAGATGGCTGGGAATTGTATTTCTGTAGATAATGGGATTAAAACATTCAGTGAATGGAGGAAATGATCCCTGACTGTGAAGTCAGAGATTGCCCATGAACAGAGACAGTAAAAAGATGTTGCTTCTGTTCAGAGTGGCAGGCAGGAGAGCAGAGAGAGACTTAGGACCAGGGACAAATGTATTATTGGCTCACTGTCTAAATCTGGAAGATTTTCAAAGAGATAAAGGAAGAATAACATCCATTACAAAATTTTTAAAGTCCAGTCCATACCTGGTAGGAACTCATTCTCGGAGATTTGATAATATTAGTGGTTAAAAATACTTTAAGTTAGTGATGGTACTATACACAGGCCACTCTGAGAGCATACTGCTGTTGATTGTCAAAGTGTGGGTGAGTCACAGTAGGGGAGGCATCCTAGAAGAGATTTGCTGTGCCTTATAAGGATAAGGCTCCTGTTTGCTGAGCCTTATAAGAATTAGTTTATATGTTTTAAAAGTGAGGAAGCAAGAAGAGGGTCCTCCTGGGAGAAGGGATGGTATAAAGCCTAGAGGTAGGAACTGCAGAGGCTCAGCATTGTTTGAGCATAAAACTGGGGCAGAATGTGGTGAGGGATAAAGCTGCAGAAGTAGACATGGCTTGATTGTGGAGGGCTGTGTTGGCCTTGATGAGGACCTTAATAAAGATCCTAGGAGCAAAGGACAGCCATTGAAATCTCTTGACCGTGGAGGCACATGATCCAATTTGTGTTTTAGATAGGTCTCTGGCAGTTGGGTGGAGGGTAAATTTGGGGACAACAAGATTAGGACTTTTAAAGCCAGTTAGGAAACTGCTCTTGCATTCTAGGTTTGAGGAAATAGATAGGTCCTAAACTAAGAAAATGACAGCTGAGATGGGAAAGGAACATTGATTTGGAAGATTATTTTAGAGGTTAACTGACAGGGCTTAATAATTGATTGGATGTTCCAGGGTAAGATATAGGAAAGAGCTCAGAGATTTTTCTAGATTTTGTGATGGCATAGAGGAAGGTGCCAACTGAGACCAGTTAGAAGGTAGGAAGAACTAGTGGAAAAGAGAACATAGTTTCCTCAGTGTTGATCGTCTTCCAGGTTGATGTATCTGGTTGTCAGGACTTTTTTCTTTTTGTTGATGTATCTTTCCCATTCTTTCTTCCTTCCTTCTTTGCTTTGCTTTTCCCTCCTACCTTCCTGTCTCTTTCGCCTTTCCTTTCTATCTCCAGCTCTGGACCAGAGGACCTTGTTTTGGGAGCCATAAGCATGTGGGTAGGGCACTTCAGGGAACCACCATCACCTACAAGATGGTTAGAGGAAGAAAAAAAGTGTTAGCAACACAGGGAACTTGAAAAAAGCTTCTGGAAGCCAAAGGAGTAGTTTCAAGAAGGCCAGAGTGATCAGCGTGTCAAATGCAGCATACAGATACTTAAAGATGAGGGTTGGGAAGTATGCACACTTTTCCAAGAATTCTGGTGAGATAGAAGCAATTAAGGAGAGATTGAGAGTAAGGAAGGAGTTACAGACTGTAAACTACTTTTTGAGGAGTTTGCAAGAGAAGGCAAAGAAAGAAAGAAAGTGGATATTAGCTAGAGAAAAATGAAGTAGGGTCAAGAGATGGTTTGGGAATAAAGGTAGAGAGATTGGAACCTGTTAACAGAAAGAAATCCAGTATAAAGGCAGAATTTGGAAGTTAAAAGGCAGATTTTTTGTTCATAGAAAATCATCCATATGTTTAGAGCTGTCTAGACATTAGAATAAATTGCTTGTTAGATAGTGAGCTCCTGGTCACTGGAGTAGTCAAGCAGAGCTTAGCTGTTTTCTGGTCAACTGTGTAGAAAGATACATTGGTGAGTGCCTTCAGGAGTTTTAGCCTGTGTTCAATTCCTAACAGTTTTCCCAAAGTTGCTTTAAGCATTATAAGTTAATGAGTTATTCTGTGGATCTGCCTTGCCTGGCAGCTCTCTAGAGATTTGTGGAATCACTAGACCAAGTTAATTTATTTGCCTTTGATCTTGAAGGATGAAATTAAACTGCAGATTTTCAGATAACAAAATATTGAGGCTTAGGGTCCAGGAAAGTTTCATCACATTGAACAATCAATCATGCTGTAGGCTCACAGGTATTTTTTTGACAAGATGGTCACTTTCCACACACAGCAACAAAGAGTCTTTGTTTCAAAATTTTGAGTTTAATTTTTTATCTGTCCATTTTTGTAAAATGGCATTAACTCAGAATAATTAAAATAGGGCTAAGATAATAGGAGAAATGAATAGAAAGGAAAAACCTGCTTTCTTCTGTGTTTCATATTGCTATCTGGATGTTTTTGGTTTTCTAGGGCCAAGGGGAGGTAATTAGGTTCCATCCATGACTTAGATCTTTTAGTGATCTCTTTCGTTAACATTTAAAACAATTCAGGGGTAACTTGTTGTTTTGTCTCAAATGACTCAGGTACTATCTGTTTCCAAATCTGGCTTCCTGGGGCGGGTACTGGAGCATGAACAGCAAAAATGACTGAACTCAACTAATTCTCAGAAAGCCATATTTTAGTCAGTACTTTCCAGCTTTCTCACTCATCATTGCTTTTACAGAACTAACAAGTGTTGTAACTAACTGATTAGCCTTTTATTTCTTCTCGAGTTACACATTTTAAATTCTGTTAACCTTTCAGAATGCTAATAAGTAGTGAAATGACTAAAATCCAGGCAGGGAGACTAGAAAATGCAAGGACTGAGAAAACAGCTCCCCGCTCCCAAAGCAAAACCAGGAATACCAGGTGTGGTGAATATTTATCTTTTGAGGAAAAATAGATATACTTCCTTGTTACAAAGTGACTTGCTTTCTTCTGGGCCCACAGATAGGGGGTCAGCCTCCCAATTATCCCCAGGCTTGTAAGTTTTACCCGTTTCTTAGCCTGTTTGTTTCCTCGCTCTGGAAGAGTACAGTAAGTGAAAATCTCACAAAATGATAGGTTGATTCTTTCTCTTTCTCAAATTAATACTTTCCAGATATGTAGGAACATTAATAAACTGCTCTTTTTATCATATACTTGCTTTTTTAATAGTTAATTTTTAAATTTTGAGTTAATTTTTTATTTTGAGTTAAGAGATTTTGAGATAATAAATTTAGACAGGAGTTGCAAAAATAGTGCAGAGAGCAAACTTCCCATTCCAGACAGGATGGAGTAGACACATTTCAGTCTATTCCAATTCAAAGTAATGATACAGTGAGTTTAAAGGTAAATTGAAAATTAACCAGGCACAGTAGTGCACACCTGTAGTCCTAGCTACCTGGGAGGCTGAGGCAGGAGGATTGCTTGAGCCCAGGAATTGGAGGTTATGGTGAGCTACGATTGTGCCACTGCACTCCAGCCTGTGTGACAGAGCAAGACCGTATCTCAAAATAAAAAGTAAATGGATGGAAAAAAATATCATGCAAACACCAATCAAAAGAAAACTGGAGTGGCTATACTAATATCAGATAATTAGATATCACAGCAAAGAAAATTACCAGGGACTAAAAGAATGATACAAAGGGTCAATCCACCAAGAAGGCATAGCAATTTTAAATGTGTATGCACCACATAACAGAGCTTCAAAGAACACAAAGCAAAACCCAACAGACCTGAATTGAGAAATAGACAAACCCAAACCCACAATTATGCTTGAGAATGTTAATACCCCTCTTTCAGTAATTGATAGAACCAGTAGACAGAAAATCAGCAAAGATATAGAAGAAATAACACCACCAGTCAACCAGATTTAATTGACATTTATAGAATGCTTCACCCAACAACAGCATAATATACTTACTTTTCAAGTGCACAAGCAACATTCACCAAGGTCGACTACATCCCAGGTCATAAAACAAACCTCAACAAATGGAAAAGAAGTGAAATCCTATAGAGTATATTCTCAGACCATAATAGAATCAAAGTAGAAATCAAAAACAGAAAGACGGCTGGGTGTGGTGGCTCACGCCTCTAATCCTAGCACTTTGGGAGGCCAAGGCGGACAGATCACTTGAGGTCAGGAGTTCAAGACCAGCCTGGCCAACATGGTGAAACCCCCCTCTCTACTAAAAATACAAAAATCAGCCGGGTGTGGTGGCACATGCCTGTAATCCCAGCTGCTCAGGAGGCTGAAGCACGAGAATTGCTTTAACCCAGGAGGCGGAGGTTGCAGTGAGCCGAGATCGTGCTACTGCACTCCAGCCTGGGCAACAGAGTGAGACTCTGTCTCAAAAAAGGAAAAAAACAAAACAAAACAAAACAGAAAGACTACAAGAAGTTCTCCAAACACTTGGAAACTAAGCGTCACACTTCTCATCAGTACAGTGGCTTGAATGCCTGAATGTAGATGAAAATATAGCATATCAAAACTCGTGGCAGGGCGCAGTGGCTCACGCCTGTAATCCCAGCACTTTGGGAGGCCGAGGCGGACAGATCACCTGAGGTCAGGAGTTCAAGACCAGCCTGGCCAACATGGCGAAACCCTGTCTCTACTTAAAATACAAAAATTAGGTGGGTGTGGTGGCAGGCACCCAGCTACTCAGGAGGCTGAGGCACAAGAATTGCTCGAACCCGGGAGGCAGAGGTTGCAGTGAGCCAAGATCGCTCCACTGCACTCCAGCCTGGGTGACAAGAGCGAAACTCCATCTCAAAAAGAAAAACTTGTGGGGCGTAACTTAAATGAGTGCTAAGAAGGAAATTTAGAGCACTGAATGCTTATATGAGGAAAAGATGAAAGGCCTCAAATGAATAATCTAAGCTCCCACTTTAACTAGAAAAAGAAGAGCAAGATAAACCCAAAGTAAGTGAAGGAAGGAAATAATAAAAGAACAAAAGTCAATGTAATCAAAAACAGAAAAACAGAAAAAGCAATCCATCTAAAAACTGGTTCTTCCAAAAGAGAGATTCTGACTTAATTGGTAATGGGTGCAATTTGGACATTGGGATTTTTGTAAGTTCTCCATATGATTCCCATGTGTAATGGGGGTTGAGAACCTCTGCTGGGGAGGCCAAATACATTTTTTTGGGATTTAACATGTATTGGCATTTATCTGCCAGACTCTTTGATTTCTCCCCAGGGAAATTTGTTGCCATTTCATTTTCCCTCATTTTTTGTTGCCTTCAAAGTCAGTACTGACTTGTATGTTAACTTCCATGTCTGACTGCTCCTTTGCCATGGGCATTGATCTGACCAGAGGTGAGGGTTTAACAGCAACCCTCCTTCATGTCACACCCATACCCTATTTGATTGATCTTGGGATTAACTCAAACCCCCCTCTAATTGGTTTGTCACACATCATTGGTTAACAGTTTTAGGCTGTGATCACCCAAGCCACAGTGTTTGGTGCACGTGGTCCTGTGACCCTGGCTCTGTGGGAGCCAAAGGACTTGGTTTCTCAGTTTTTTCCTTGTCTGTCCTCTTTCTGGTGGCCAGTACAGTGCCTGCCCTCTGTTAGCACAGTATTAAAAGTTGGTGTGCAGTGGATTTGAACTTGCTCAGTAAGTTTGGGGTCATTTCTGTGTGTTTAACCTTATATGTGAGGTTTACATGCCTCACATATAAGGCATGTTACGTTGTTACGAAAACCTGGGATAAAGGTTGTTTTTCCTTCTAATAAATTGGGATGATTACTTTAAATCACATGAATGTTATTGTAAATGTATAATGGGTACATGTGGGTAAAAATTTCAGTGTGGAAACAACTCACAGCAGCAGATAAAACAATGGGAAATCATTGTTTTTTAAAATCGTTTGAGTTTCTATCTGGAGAAAGAATTGTGTATTTCATAGTAAAAGCATCTCTTATTGATTTACTTTACTCTTAAGAGGTCTTATCTGCAAATGGTATTTTATCTTAAAGGGACTTATGTTTTGTACATGTATATATCTTTTTATTCTTAAGATACCAAGTTGACTTATCTGGGTAGTTGAAATTTTTTTTTTTTTTTTTTTGAAACGGAGTTTCACTATTGTTGCCCAGGCTGGAGTGCAATGGCACGATCTCGGCTCACTGCAACCTCTGCCTCCTGGGTTCAAGCAATTCTCCAGCCTCAGCCTCCTGAGTAAGTGGGATTACAGGCGCCTGCCACCATGCCCAGCTAATTTTTGTATTTTTAGTAGAGACGGGGTTTCACCATGTTGGCCAGGCTGGTCTGAAACTCCTGACCTCAAGTGATCCGCCTGCCTCGGCCTCCCAACGTGCTGGGATTACAGGCATAAGCCCCTGTGCCCAGCTGAAATTTTTGAATATATGTACATAAATTAAGAAAATGTACTGCAAATTTTTTAAAAGTTATTGGAACTGGGGGCCTTTTCTTCAAAAGACATAAAGCAGGCCGGGCATGGTGGCTCACGCCTGTAATCCCAGCACTTCGGGAGGCTGAGGCGGGCAGATCACGAGGTCAGGAGATCGAGACCATCCTGGCTAACACGGTGAAACCCTGTCTCTACTAAAAAATGCAAAAAATTAGCCGGGCATGGTGGCGGGCGCCTGTAGTCCCAGCTACTCGGGAGGCTGAGGCAGGAGAATGGCGTGAACCTGGGAGGCAGAGCTTGCAGTGAGCTGAGATTGCGCTACTGCACTCCAGCCTGGGCGACAGAGTGAGACTCCGTCTAAAAAAAAAAAAAAAAGACATAAAGCAGATTTTAATTTAGAAAGGGCTAGCACCATTAAAATCTGTCAAGATAACATTATAGAGTTGACCACCCAGTGAGGTCTATAGCAGCCAAACAGTGAGCTGAGAAATTAGGGATTGGGGTGGGGAGTGTTAGGAGAGTGATAATTCAGTTGTATTCTTCAAATTTTCAATATTCTTTCTTTCAGTAAACATTTTTTTTAGTTTAGACCGGAGGTTGACAAATCAGCCTGTGAGCTAAATCTAGCTTGTCACTTGTTTTGATATGGCCTACCAGCATACAGAATGGTTTTTACATTTTTAAATGATTGAAAAATAATGAAAGGAAGAATAATATTTCATAACACATGAAAATTATATGAAATTCAAATAGTATAATAAAGTTTTTTTTTCTTTTTTGAGACAGAGTCTCACTCTGTTTCCCAGGCTGGAGTGCAGTGCATGATCTTGGCTCACTGCAACCTCCACCTCCTGGGTTCAAGCAATTCTCATGCCTCAGCTTCCTGAATAGCTGGGATTATAGGCATTCACCACCACGCCTGGCTAATTTTTGTATTTTAAGTAGAGATGTGGTTTTGCCGTGTTGTCCAGGCTGATCTCGAACTCCTGACCTCAGGTTATCTGTCTGCCTCGGCCTCCCAAAATGCTAGGATTACAGGCGTGAGCCACTGCACCTGGCCACAAGTTTTGATATGCTGTATTTTCATCTACATTCAGGCATTCAAGTCACTGTATTGAGAGAAGTGTGATGTTTAGTTTCCAAGTGTTTGGAGAACTTGTAGTCTTTCTGTTTTTTTCTTTTTTGAGACAGTCTCACTCTGTCGCCCAGGCTGGAGTGCAGTGGCACGATCTCGGCTCACTGCAATCTCCGCCTCCCAGGTTAAAGCATTTCTTGTGCCTCAGCCTCCCGAGCAGCTGGGATTACAGGCATGTGCCACCATGCCTGGCTAATTTTTGTATTTTTAGTAGAGAGGGGATTTCACCATGTTGGCCAGGCTGGTCTCGAACCCCTGATCTCAGGTGATCCACTGCCTCAGTGTCCCAAAGTGCTAGGATTATAGGTGTGAGCCACCGCACCCGGCTGGAATAAAGTTTTATTCCGAAGAGAGTTGTGTTCATTTGTTTATGTACTGTGTCTATGGCTGCCTTCATGCTACAATGGCAGATTTGAGTAGTTGTGACAGAGACCATGTGGCCCTCAAAGCCAAAAATATTTCCTATCTGGTCCTTTACAGAAAAAGTTGGCTGACCCCTGGTTTAGACACACTTCCCAACCTGGCCTTCTCATGCAAGGTGATTTCTACTCACAGAGTTTGAAATTCCCAAATAATTTGCTAACAAGTCTTTATATTAAAGAGGGTAAGCCTGGTTCCTGGTGACAGAGATAATTGTGGTTGACAAAGAAATACTTGTCTGTGGCAGGAATCTGCCTAGGTAAATTTGTATGTTCTTCCTTTATTTTTCCTTGGATGTTTTTTGAGGGCTTTGGAAAAGAGTTGACCTCCAGACTCCTCATCTGGTCACAAGATTCATGAGTCATATGGTATATCTTAATTTTTAAAAATAAGCTTTGAAATGCTGAGATAAAGTCTTCATTTAGAAAAGTTCATTATCCCAACTTCTGCTATCTTTCAAAGATTTGTTAGGGGTGAGGAGAAGCAGTGACATATGTAGAATATGTTCTCTTCTTATTTTTTGTTTATTCAATCTCTAGATAGATGTTTATGGCTTTAATTACTGGACTACTGAGAAGTGGTAGAAATGAAAGATACACAAGATGAACAGATTTGAAGGATAGAGTTTTGTTTCCATGACATTGAAGCAGGGATAGAACTGTTTTGTAGAGAGGGGTGAATTCTGAATTAAAGCACAGGCACTTAAACTGTCTCACTATAGAGAAGGTTAGGATTGTTTGCCCCAAAGCAGAGGATAATCAGCTCAAGAAACACATTTATAGCATTCATGACTTCTATTTAAGAAATAGTTGGCCGGGCGTGGTGGCTTATGCCTGTAATCCCAGCACTTTGGGAGGCCGAAGTGGGTGGATCACCTGAGGTCAGGAGTTCGAGACCAGCCTGACCAGCATGACAAAACCCCATCTCTACTAAAAATACAAAATTAACCAGGTATGGTGGTGCATGCCTGCAATCCCAGCTACTAGGGAGGCTGAGGCAGGACAATCGCTTGAACCAGGGAGGCGGAGGTTGCAGTGAGCCAAGATTGCGCTATTGCACTCCAGCCTGGGCAACAAGAGCGAAACTCCATCTCAGAAAACAAAACAAAACAAAACAAAGAAATAGTTTGGGCCGGGTGCAGTAGCTCACACCTGTAATCCCAGCACTTTGGGAGGTCGAGGCGGGCAGATCATTTGAGGTCAGGAGTTCGAGACCAGCCTGACCAACATGGTGAAACCCCGTCTCTACTAAAAATACAAAAAAATTAGTTGGGTGTGGTGGCGCATGCCTGTAGTCCCAGTCCTCGGGAGGCTGAGACAGGAGAATTGCTTGAACCTGGGAGGCAGAGGTTGCAGTGAGCCAAGATCGCGCCACTGTACTCCAGCTTGGGCAACAGAGTGAGACTCTGTCTCAAAAAAAAAAAAAGTTTGGGAGGTTCTTTGACCACATGGGCAGGAATTCACCCTTCGGGATATAAGAAACATGCTGCTCTGGTCTGACCAGTGGCTTAACTGAAATGTCTGTCTCTGATAATGGCTCTGAATATTTTCCTGAAAGCCTAAGGGAGCTAGACTTTCAGATGTTTCTTTCCTTAAGGATTACTTCCAAATACCATCACAGATTTATTCTGATTTTTATCTCAGTCCTTCTTGAACTTGTTTACATTTTCATTTTGTTTCACTTCTTGAACTGATGAGTTCTCTAAGTTAGTTCCCTAAGCATGGCCGAAAGTCCTGTTTTCCTTTTGATAAAATTGCCTTTAGGTTTCAGGGAATACCCCTTTGTTATTTAATTCTATAATTGGATGAATAAAATCAAGCTGATCATTTCTACACTCTTCTTAATAGCTCATTGATTTCTGTTTCATCCCTTTAGAGCAAGATTTCTCAGCCTTGCCACTGTTGACATTTTGAGCCAGATAAGTCTGCACATTGTAAGGGACTATTTCTGTGCCTTGTAGGATGTTTAACGGCATCCCTCCTGACCTCTACCCCTAGATGCCAGTAACATCAATTATTGTGATAACTGATAAATGTCTCCAGATATTGCCAAATGTCCCCTGGGGGGGCAAAATTGTCTTCAGTTAAGAATCACTGCTTAGATCTTTGGCTTTTCCAAAATGCAAAGTCTGTGCGACTGTCTTTATGACACAGAGATGTCTCTGTTTAATTGATTATATTGCACTTTTCTGGATTTCTTTCAGCTCTGGTTAATGTCCATCTTGAATGACAGCAATGGCCACTTTTATAGTTTCAATGTTTCAAGTCAGCTGAATCATTTGGGAGTGACATGGGAACAGATATCTTGAAATCTTAGAAAAGTATTTTTTCCGGTTGTAAACGTCCTATATGTTTACTCTAAAACTGTGGGGAATGGAAAAATTCAGAAAGAATGTTTTTATCAACCAGAAATCTGTCACTTCAGTGCAACTAATGTTAGTAAATTGGTTTATGGTTTTTACTTTCTATATATTTTATTTCATACATGTATAGTAATTTCACTGTAAAACCAGTTTTTATACATTTTAAAATATCTTAGCATAAATGTTTCCCTGTATACCATGTTTAAATGACTGGATGAAATACCATAATATTAATGTACCTTAATTATTCCTCTTTTGTGTGATAGGTCGGTTTTATTTTTATTATGACATTATTATTTTTATTATGGACATTTTGGTTCATAAATCATTTTCCGTGTTTCAAATTATTTTTCTTTCTTTTTTCTTTTTCTTTTTTTTTTTTTTGGGGGGGGGACAGAGTCTCGCTCTGTCACCCAGGCTGGCGTGCAGTGGCATGATCTCAGCTCACTGCAACCTCCGCCTCCCAGGTTCAAGCGATTCTCATGCCTCAGCCTCCTGAGTGGCTGGGATTACAGGCACCTGCCACCACACCCAGCTAATTTTTGTATTTTTAGTAGAGACGCAGTTTCACCATGTTGGCCAGGCTGGTCTCGAAGTGATCTGATCCTGGCCTCAAGTGATCTGCCCACCTCGACCTTCCAAAATTCTGGGATTATAGGTGTGAACCACCGTGCCCAGCCTGTATTAATTTTCAAGGACGAATGTTAGAAATAGAATTCCTAGGTCAAACGGTGTGAATATGTTTAAAGTAGAGCATTATTTTTTAAACTGCTACATGGCCCTGCAGAGGGCAGTGAATAGGGGCCCCTTGCACTGACCATGCATTTCAAAAGTATGTCTCATGGGTATATAGTAGGAAAGGAAAGGGCTATGTTTGAGCTAATCACTTTTCCTTTCCTTGGCCTGCATGTTCTTCCGTGGGAATATTAATGGGGAGTCAAGTAGCCACCAAACCACAGGCTTAGGTTCCAGTCCCAAATAATCCCAGTTGGGTTGACTTCCAGACAGTCCTCCTTTAAAAGGGTATTTTACTCAAGGAAGACATCTACTCCAGACATTTGTATTTTGCCTGGTTTGCAGTCACTGTTAAACCACTGTGCTGTTAATCATTGTACTTGAGATGATAGTAGGAATAAGATCTGAAAACTGCCATCAAATTACTGTTCCCAGTGGTGCAAGGTGAGGTCTAGTGTACATTTCGTTTCTGCCAAAATGAAGGTAAGGAAGAAAAGAATGCCTTTATAAAGTCTGTGCTCTGATCTGAGGACTAGAAAATAAACAGCTGAATAATATAACCAAGTGTAAGACATCGAGATATATCACAGTTACTCCAGGATTACACTATACTGATTTATGGTTTTGCTTAACAAAACATTTTATTCTAAGGTAATTTTTTTCATGGTACAAATAAATTTATTTGCTTGTTTTGTTTTATGTTCCTTATTCCTCTTTTCTTCTCAAGAAGTTACTTTGACAATCACAGACCTTATTGGGCCTCTTTCCCTTCTAGTTCTTAAATGAATATTCATGACAGGGACATCACAGAAAACAATTGTTTGCCGTATGCTTTCAGGTGTCATCAAGCATCATGCTCAGCCCCTGGGCTGCTGTGACTTTGAGATCTGCCTGGTCAACCAAAGAGGGCTAGTCCTTCTATGGGGCTTTTCTTTCTTAAAAAAATTTTTTTGACATACACAAAGCTGTACATAGTTAATATATACAACTAGATGAGTTTGGCTGGGTGTGGTGGCTCACGCCTGCAATCCCAGCACTTTGGGAGGCCAAGGTGGGTGAATCACTTGAGGTCAGGAGTTGGAGACCAGCCTGGCCAGCATGGTGAAACCCCGTCTCTACTAAAAATACAAAAACTAGCCAGGTGTGGCAGAGCATGCCTGTAATTCCAGCTACTCAGGGGCTGAGGCATGAGAATCGCCTGAATCCGGGAGGCAGAGGTTGCAGTGAGCTGAGATTGCACCACTGCACTCTAGCCTGGGTGACGGAGTGAGACTCTGTCTCAAAAACACAGCAGCTACTAAATGAGTTTGGAGATAAGTATATACCTGTAAACTATCATCACAATCTATGCCATAAACCTATCTGTCACCTCCAAAAGTTTCCCTTTGCTCTATTCTTCTGTCGTGGTAAGAACACAATATAAAGGCCTATCCTGTTAGCAAACTTTTAGGTATGCAATATAGTATTGTTAACTATAGCACTCTGCTGTACAAAAGATCTCTAGGACTTACCTTAAATTAAGTAGTACATTCTTAAAATTACCACTTAATAAGGATTCACATGTTAAGTAGGGGTGCCTAGAAGCAGAACCTGAGACAGTATTCAAACGTACATGATTTATTGAGGAGTGTTCTCAGGAGAAACCTGTAAGGGGAAGAGGGTAACCGGGTAAGGAAGGAGCAGCCAGTTAGGGTCTTAAGAAAATCTAGCCATAGCCTGTTTGAGGTGATGGCAGAACAATTATTGACTGCAGGCTGCCTCTGGGAGGGAGACTGGAAGAGTGTAATCCCCAGTTCTTGGGAAGAGAGGGGCCATTGTGAGCCATTAGCAGCCAACAAGAAGTAGCTGGAAAATGGGTACAGTATGCTAGCTAGGTAAACAGGATTGGGTGGGGGCAGCACAGTGTGTTATTCCTTTGCCTGTTTATTTTGTGCAGGATACTGTGCTAAGAGCTAGGGGTAAAAAATGAATGTGACACAGTCCCTGCTTTCAAGATGCTTGTGGTCTAGTGACAACAGGGCTGACCATGTAAAGCAGCAGTGTCCAATCTTTTGGCTGCCCTAGGCCACATTGGAAGAATTCTCTTGGGTCACACATAAAATGCACTAACACCTAACGATAGCTGATGAGCTTTAAAGAATCACACAAAAAAAATCTCAATGTTTAAAGAAAGTTTATGAATGTGTGTTTGGTGGCATTCACAGCCGTCCTGTGCCACATGCAGGCTGCGGGTTGGACAAGCTTGATGTAAAGAATATTGATGGTGCAAGTGAGGTGCTTCTTTGCATGTACTTGGATAGAAAGCAAAGGAGTGAATAATTGTGGGGGAGGGACATCTGGGAAGCTTCATCGAGGACATCCAATGAATGAATAGAACCAGGGTTGGGGAAAATGGGCTGGTCAAGGAAAACATGGGGAGGAATTGTAGGTAGAAGGAAGAGCCCTGTGCAAAGGCTGGCAAGCAAGTATGAAACAAGACAAACGTGTTCCCGGAATCACATGGGGCATAGTGTATGCCAAACAATTGGAGTGGGGTGGGGGGAACAGCAGTTGATGAGGCCTGAGAGACTGGGAGCCAGAACTGGGCCTCGCAAGCCATGCTGAGGAGATTGGGCTTAGAAGGGGCACCATTCTTGCTGTCATCCCTCCAGCCTGTCCTCTGGCTTCTGGATCAACTTGGAGTGCTCATTGTCAATGTACCTGACTGCCCCCTGGTGGCCATGTTGCTCTAAGCATGTCGCTTTAATGCTTCTGAGCCCCAATTTCCTCATCTGTAAAATGGCTGCTGCTGCTATGTGTAGGACTGTTGTTGTGCTTAGAAATAATAAATAGAGATATAAAGATTTACCATCATTGAATTATTCTGCTGATATTTATTGTTTTCTGTCATTTTTCCTCCAATAATTAAAACAGCAGTATGTCACAGAAATGGACAGACAAATCACTGGACTTTAAACAGCCCATACCCAAAAATTAACTTGCTTTGTTTTCTTTTCTAAAAGTCACTGATGACTCATTTTCTTATTTCCCAGGACTGGTGTAACTCGTATTAGATAATCTGTTTCCTAGGCTTTTTACTGATAATACAAGATTTTTTGTTTCCATCTATAATAAAAAATAGTTGTTACTATAATTGTTTTAAAAATGCCAAATTTTGCCTATTCTTTAAAATCTCCCTCTGTCAAGAACAGTTTGATAACTCTTTTACTTAAAGAACAGAATATTATAGAAAATGGAGAAACTGTTTTATCCAAAGTACACATACCCAGAACTTCAGATGAGAAGAGTATCCATCTCACAAGAAGTCTTAGGTCTTCTGAAACTCTCAGGGAGGTGAGGAGAGAGGGTCCATGGTCAGTTGGCTTTCTTCACTGAGATTTTTAGAGAATAAAAATGTTTTTTCTATGACATTTGTTGCCCTTGATCCCATCATGAGTCATCCATATGGAGGTTATATTCAGTATATTCAGTGGGAACATAAACTTTCATTTCTCTGGGATAAATGCCCAGGAGTGCAATTGCTGAGTCATAGTTGCATATTTAATTTTTAAAGAAATGACCGAAATATTTTCTAGAATAGCTATACTATTTTACATTCCCACAAGCAATGTACGAGTGATATAGTTTCTCTACACTTTCTCCATGATTTGATATTTTCACTATTTCTTTATTTCAGCTATTGTAATAATAAGTATGTAATAATATCTTGTGGTTTTAATTGGCATTTCCCTAATGGCTGGTGATACTGAATGTCTTTTCACGGGCTTAAATGCCATTTGCGTTCCTCTTTGATAAAATGTCTGCTGATTTTTTTTTTTTTTTTTTTGAGACAGAGTCTCGCTGTCACCCAGGCTGGAGTACAGTGATGCAATCTAGGCTCACTGCAACCTCCGCCTCCCAGGTTCAAGCAATTCTCATGCCTCAGCCTCCCGAGTAGCTGGGATTACAGGTGCATGCCACCACACCCAGCTAATTTTTGTATTTTTAGTACAGACGGGGTTTCACCATGTTGGCCAGGCTGGTCTCGAACTCCTGACCTCAAATGATCCGTCTGCCTTAGCCTCCCAAAGTGCTGGGATTACAAGTGCGAGCCACCATGCCCGGCCCATCTCTTGATTTTTAATTAGGTCATTTGTTTCCTTACTGTTGAATTTTTAGAGTTCCTTATGCATTCTGTAATATAAGTTCATTGTCAGATACGTGTTTTATAATAAATATTACATGTATAATATTTCTAAGAAATGACCAAAATATTTTCTAGAATAGCTATTCCTTTTTACATTCCCACCAGCAATGTATGAGTGATAGTTTCTTCACATCTTCTCCAGTATTTGATATTACACGTGTGTGTAATATGTGTAAATATTTTGTCCCATTCTGCTTGCTTTTGCATCTTGTTAACAGGGTCTTTCTCAGAGCAGAAGTTTTTTTAAAAATATAAGTAGATAGTTTATTTGGGCCAAGTTTGAAGACCACAACCCAGCAGCATAGATTCAAGTTGCCCTGGATATGCTTCTGAGAGCAAAAGTCTTTAATTTTGATGAAAACACATTTTTCTTTGCCAATCATGCTTTAGGTATCAAGTCTGAGAACTCTTTGCTTAGCCCTAGATCCTGAAGACTTTCTCTTATGCTTTTTGTAAATATTTTATAATTTTACATTTTTCATTTAAGTCTGTGATCCATTTTGAGTTACATTTTGTATATTAGGTTGTGGTAGGCAGAGATGTCCGTGTCCTAATCTCTGCAACCTATGAATATGTTAAGATTGCTATTTAGCTGACTATAAAATAGGGACATTATCCTGGATTATCTGGGTGGGTCCAATGTAATTACATGGGTTCTTAAAAGTGGAAGAGGGAAGCAGAACAGAAGGGTCAGAGAATGAGATGCGATGACAGAAACAGGATCAGAGAGATGCAGTGTTGTTTGCCTTGAAGATGGAAGAAGACAGCCGAGATCAAGGGAGTAAGAGTGTCCTCTAAAAGCTGTAATAGGCAAGGAAATGAGTTCTCCACTGTAGCCTCTAGAAAGGAACGCAGTCCTGATGACATCTTGATTTTAGCTCTGTGAGACCTGTGTCAAAATCCTGACCCACTAAACTATAAGATTGTAAATTTATGTAGTTTTAAGCCACTGAGTTTGTGATAATTTGTTACTGTAACATTAGAAAACTAATAAATAGGTGTTTTAGAAAAGCTTCTGTTAAAATAGGATTTTATACATTTGGGTATACTGTGTATCTGAACAATTTTTATATATGCAACATCCCCATGATATCAGATAAATGAAGTGCTACTCTAAGTAGATCTGTGCATTCAGTGGGGAATAGTTAGAAAATGTATTACTTTTATTTCTGCTTAAATTTCTACATTCATTGTGACTTTAAATTCCCCACTACTACTTTTTAATAGGAAGTGTCTTGTTGTTACTGTTGGTTTTGTTTGGGTTTCAGAAGAGATTTGAATGAAATTTTGCACCAGAGAGCCAAATGTAGCCCCAAAAATTTATGTGATGGGAGGCTCTTTTTTAAAAATATTCAATTGACTTTGACTGTAGGACAAACAGAACCTTAGTTAATGGTTCTGATTCTTGTACTAATTTTATTAGTTTTTTAAATGACAGCTTTGAGATATAATTTGTATACCATGCAGCTTACCCACTTAAAGTATACAATTCAGTTATTTTAATATATTCACAGATATGTGCAACCAATCACCAAAGGACACAATATGTTTTCACACTGTCTTCTAATTTGTTTCTGAGAAGTTAGCTGTTAATTTTATTGGAGTTCTCTTGTAAGTGATGAGTTGTTTTTTTTCCCTGGCTGCTTTCAAGATTTTCTCCTTGTCTTTGGCTTTCAGTAATTTTACTATGAGGAATCTCTTTCTGGATCTCTTTGCATTTATCCTACTTGGAGTTCTTTGAGTTTCCTGAATATGTAAATTAATGTTTTTCAGTAAATTTGGGGAGTTTTTCTAATATTTTTTCTGCTCCTTTCTCATTCACTTTTCCTTTTGGTACTCCCATTATGTATATGTTGATGAACTTAATGATTTTCTACATTTCTCTGAGGCTGTTTATTCTTCTTTTTTCCATCTGTTCTTCAACTTGCCTAATCACTGTTGACCTACTTCAAGTTCATTAATTCTTTTTTCTGCCTGTTCAATCTACTGTTGAGGCCCTTCAGTGAATTTTTGATTTCAGTTGTGCTTTCATCACCAGAATTTCTATTTGGTTATTTTTTATACTTCCTATTTCTTTATTGATAGTCTCTGTTTTGTAAAATATTGTCATCATACCTTCCTTTACTTCTTTAATCATGGTTTTCTTTAGTTCTTGGAACATATTTATATGGCTAATTTGAAGGTTTTGCCTGTTAAATCTGACGTGGTTGTATGGGTCATACTTTCCTGTTTCTTTGCATATCTCTTAAGTTTTTGTTGGAAACTGGGCATTTTGGATAATATATTGTAACAATTGTGGGTACTACCCCTCCACCAGGGTTCTTTATTATTATTTGCTTGTTTACTGCTTTAGTAACTGCCTGGATTATTTTATTGAAGTCTATTTCCTCAACCCCCATTCTCACCCTGCAGTATGAAGCCTCTAATGTTTCTCTTCGGGGGTACAAGCTTGTATATGCCCACAGTCACCCTGGGATGACAGTGGTTTTGGTGAGGCTCTCCTTGGCTGTCTCTTTACTTGACCACACCATGCTGTTATGGTCTACTAATTGTTGACTGGTTGCTCTTGTTTTGTTTTTGTTTTTTTGAGATGGAGTTTCACTCTTGTCACCCAGGCTGGAGTGCAGTGGCGCGATCTCAGCTCACTGCAACCTCCACCTCCCGGGTTCAATCAGTTCTCCTGACTCAGCCTCCGGAGTAGCTGAGATTACAGGCGCCTGCCACCACTCCCAGCTGCTCTGTTGTTTTAATCATGTCCTGGAACATAAATTGCTCCACAAACGGATCCAATCAAATTAGGGCTCCTTTAAAGATAGTTCCTGAGATCGGTGTTTGAGATTTCTTCTGACCGCAAGAGGCTCTTTCCCTGCTGTCTCTTTCTCTGGTTCTCTCTGGCATATTAGGCAGCCTAGGCTTGAACTGCTGTACACTCAGTTGCAAATGAAGTCAGTTTCATTGCAGGAGAATTGAAGCCCCCTATTCTATGCCCTGCCTCTCTCCCTGGGAAAAATCTTTGAGCCACAGCTCTGGCGCAGTGGATGGAAATAAATGGTGAGCTTCCCTCTGAGTGTCAGCCCCAGGTCTCCCAGGTTTGCCTCTTCTGGTATAGAACCCCCACCCCACAAGGTAACACCAGAGCAATCAAGGCTCTGGTATTCTTGGTGGCACAACACCCAAGGCATAGCCTCCATCCCATGAGTTGGGGGCTAGGTGGAAGAAGGGAGCCCCCACCTCTCAGCCACATTCTCCTGGAACGTAGCCTCAGCAAAAGTAGCTGGGAACAGGATAAGAGATGCCGACATCCTGTTCTTCCCAGGAAGAGAGGAGCTTGGAGCTGGGGTAGAAGGAACCCTGTGTTCTTGGCTACTGTACTCTGGCATGAGATCTGTGCTGGGAGGGAAGATGGAGGAAGTGGTTCTAGATCCAAATACTGCAGACTTTGACTTTGACTTTATGAATTTTAGTAGATTTTCTCGAATAAATACTTCTTCATTTGCTGTATGCCCTTAAAACCATTTCCAGAGACTTTAAATGGTTGGTTTTTTTTTTAATTGAAATAACTTTCACCAATTTCGCTGGGAAGAGGGTCGTCCATGGAGCTGCTCACACTGTTATGCCAGAAGTGGAACTCTATAAGCTTTTTAACGTAAAATTTTGTTGCTGCTATTCTTAATTGCTCAGAGTGGCCTTGTACTTGGATTTCTACCTCCTCAGTAGATTGTAAATAGCTTGAAGGCAGTAGCCCTGACCTTTATTCATTATGGAATCATGATAGCCCCTGGTAGCATGTTGTATGTTGTGGCACATAAAAGAATGTCAGTCACTGACTGTATTGCTGTCTTTTCAAGTTTACATTTTCAGCACTTCGTTTGTGACTTAAAGTGCTTAACTGTGTCTTCCTTTTTTCTTACACTCCAGTGCTAGTGTGTTCCCAGAAGGGTGATGCTTCTTTTTTATCTGTCATTGGCCATACTCAGGGGAGTACACTTGAACTGTTGGAAGTTTTAGTCCAAAGCATTTTTATTTACCCTTCACAATATAGGAGCTTTCTTTAACATTCCTTGTAGTGTATATATAGTTATGACTTTAGGCTACTTATTTGGGATATGGGGACAGGAAGAGAGTGAGAGAGGGATAAAGGGCAGGCAGAAAATCAGTGTGGTCGTGTTCTTAAAGGTGGATGTGCCTCACTTGTTCTTTCTTCAGCCAACTATGTCTCATGCTTTTCAACCTTGGCTCTTGATGGCCCTGCCCTCATGACTGATTTTTTCTTTCCTGTTCGTCTCTTATTGGGGATCACTGGCTGGTTATGGCCCCATGGCTGCCCCACCCTTTGTTTTGGTGGACAGTGGCCATGTGGCCACATCTGAGGCTCCAGTTAGTGCTGTACCACTCATCTGTGGCTTGGGCTTCCTCCTAAGGCTAATGTGGCCTTTCTTAGTCTTTGACGTGCTTTGTATTGAAAGATCTGGTAGTACTCTTCTGTCATTATTCTAAGTCATTTGAGAATATTCTTGACAAAAATCATTCAGTTTGTATGATTTGCTTGCTGCTATTTCTGGGATCCGTGGGACAGTGTTGACTGCCCTCTGGGATGGGTGTGTGTGAACTGTTTTATTCAGTGTTTTTCTTTTTCCCAGGATGCTCCAGGATGAAACGCCATAGGCCTGTCAGCAGCAGTGACAGTTCAGACGAGAGTGAGTAGAACCGGCTGGCAGCTGGTAACCTTTCTATCTATATCCCTTGGGGATTTTTCCTTTCATTTGAGGATAAGCCATTTCATGCTTTTTTCAATGGTTGAAAAATGTTTCTGAGAAGGAAAATTCAGGGCACCATTTTCTTATTTAAATTTCATTAGAGATAGATAAATTAGAAGAATTGATTGTGTGTGGCATATAACTTTTCACTTTTCATTTACCTAAATAACAAAAGCCAGATCTAGTAATGCTTTAACAGAGCTTCTCTAGAAAGAAGAAAAGTACAAGAGCATAAATTGTAGGCCCTGATTCTAATTGTAGCTTAGGTACTAAGTGTTTGACTGTGAGTCAATCGTCATTTGTAAAAGGCAGTAACCTTATTAGCAATAGCCTATGGGGAAGTGCTGAAGGATACACAGATTACTTGCTCCACATTTGTAGTTTTTCCAGTTGTTTTTGGAGATACTTTTTCTTCAAGTGGAATATGAATTGTGTTATTGCAGAACATTATGAGGTGTGATTATACCAAATCAGATAATCTCATCCTTAGCATTGTTGAAGCTTTTGCACTGTAGGAGATCATCTATAAATGTCACTAAACTCCATTATGAGGCACTCTTCAGTGCAGTTTGACTGTTTTCTTCAGTGGTATGAGCTCTCTGGTTTCTCCATCATATTTTTCATATTCTCTTGGATGACATTTAGTTTTATGACATTTGGTTATATTAGTAGGTAATGTGTCTCAGTATTTTTTTCTAATTATCTTTTACAGGTCCTTCCACTTCCTTTACTTCTGGCTCAATGTATAGGATCAAGTCAAAAATTCCAAATGAACACAAGAAACCTGCTGAGGTGAGATCGTATTCTCAATTTTTAGACTTAAGCTATAGTTTGGATGCTTGTCTCCCAAAATCTCATGTTGAAATTATATCCCAATGTTGGAGGTGCAGGCCTAATGGGAGATGTTTGGATCATGGGAATATATCCCTCATAAATAGATTAATGCCCTCCCAGAGCAGGGGGGTAAGTGAGTTTTTCACTCCGTTAGTTCCCTTCAGAGCTGGTTGTTACAAAGAGTCTGGCACCTCCTCCCATTCTCTCTTGCTTCGTCTCTGGCCATGTGATCTCCACATATGCTAGCTCTCCTTTGCCTTCCACCATGAGTAGAAGCAGCCTGAGGCCCTTACCAGCTGCCCAGTCTTGAACCTTCCAGCCAGCAGAACCATAAGCTAAATAAACCTCTTTTCTTTATAAATACTTAGCCTCAGGTATTCCTTTATAGCAATACTAAATAAACTAAGACAACTTTTAAAAATATAAATGGCTGCCTCCTAACTATATACCAACAATACCCAGAATCTGAAGATGTGAAGAATAAAGAATGTGTCAGTGGGTAGGCTTGTTTTCTGATGAACTTATTTGTTTTCCAAGAAAGATTTCATTTTCTATCTCCTTTAGGAGAACAATAATCTTCACACTGTGATTTCATTTTGTGATTTCAATCATCTTCACACTGTGATGACACGTAGTGCCTGGCTTTAGAATATTCCTCCCCTAACCAGGAAGTCAAAGAGAGCCAGACTAGGGGAACTGGGAAGGACCTAGAGATCTCCTGGCCTATGATTGGGAAAAGCTAAGTTAGCAGGTGAGGAGAGATAGTACAGAAAGGGATAGGTGAGTAGGTTTTAGATGGACTACATTAAAGATCATATGGGTCATGGTCTGTGAAGCTGTGATGGGTCCTTACAGCCTTTGGATCACTGCTGGCCCAGAAAGAATAGGTCAATCCTTATCAGGCTGGTCATCCTTTCCACAAAGGGCAGCAAAGTGCCAGCGTTCCTCTTGGACTTGATAATGGTTTAGTGGATCCTACAGACTTTACTCTGTGATAATTAAATGATAAAATGACCTTGTATATCTTCACTTCTACTATGAGTAGACTTCCTTAGCTGTAAAGGAACAGAGAATATATTAGTTACGTATTGCTACATTACAAATTATCACAAAATTCGTGTCTTAAAGCAGCACACACTTATATCTCAGTTTCTGTGGGTCAGTAATCTGGACATGATGTGACTAGATTCTTTGTTCAGGATCTTTCAAGGCTGAAATCACTGTGGAAAATGGGATGTGTTCTACCTGGAGGCTTGCCTAGGGAAGAATTTGCCACCAAGCTCATGTTGTAGGCAGAATTTGTCTCCTTGGAGCTGAAGGACTGAGGTTTCTGTTTTCCTTCTTGCTTTTGGCAGAGAGCACTCTCAGTTTCTAAAGGCCACTTGTAGTTCCTTGCCACATGGCCTTTTCCATAGATCCTCTCACAACATGGTAGCGTACTTATTCAGCGCCAGCAAGGAGAGTCTTTCCCTCCAGTCAGCTAAGATGTAGTGTTACATAACATAATATAATCATGGGAGTGGCATCCCCACCACATTTGCTATATAATGTGACCTAATCAAAGGAATGACATCCCATCATGTTTGCCATATTCTGTTGTTTAGAAGCAAGTCACAGGTCCCACTGCCTTAGTAGAAAGGGAGTGACTCTTTGTGAGTTACTTTTGGGTGTGTCCACCAGAGAGCATTTCTCTCTTCCTTGGAGGTCACTTTTCATTTGTTTCTTTTGCCAGGGATTTTTCTGGGCACAATAGAATGTAAGAGTTTATTTATATATGTCCATGTCATACAGAAAGACTTAGGGAATATAACACACATAAACAGGAGTGGAAGAAATTTCCCATCTGTCTAGAGGAGACTTTGACTACAGAATGGTGAGAAAGAAACCTCACTACCTACCCTTTTAGGACGACAGCTGGTTCTAGGACATAAGGCAATTCAAGGGCTTTGGGTTTTGAGGCCTACTGCCTCCCAGGCAGTGGTAATAGTAGTCTTTTTGTTGCAAGGGATAGGGGACCTGGGCTGCTGAAAGCAAATTGTTTTCGTTTATATTTAATATTCTGTTATAAAAAGGAAAACCTGGTGATATTGTAGGACAAAACTAGCCTTTGCATTAGAAGAGCTTGATCCCATGTTCTGCTTTGCTGGCTTATTTCATCTTTCTGAAATAATTTGTCAGCATAACATGGACATTATCATACCTATCTCTCATAGCTATCATTTATTGAAGTTTTGTGTGCCAAAAGCTTTACGTTAAATAGTTTGTTTCCCAAATTTAAACAATTATGAGACTCTCCTTGGATGCCTGTTTAAAATAATGATTCCAGACTTACCCCACCCTGTGACACTACTGAATTAGTATTTCCAAGAAAAGTGCCTGGGATCTGGAGTTTAAAAAGTGACTCAGGTGATTTTTATAATCAAGCACGTCGGGGAAGTAATATACTCTTGTTCTATTCCTCCAGTAACACTATAAAGTAGGTACTTTCCGGTTTTTTGTTTGTTTGTTTTGCAGGTGATGAGGCTCGGAGAAGTTACTTGCCCAGGGTCATTAAAAAAAGCAGAACTGACATTCAAGTTTTTATTCATCCTGAATCTTGTTTTATTAACCAGTATGCATTGGACATATTATGTAGGATACAATAACTATATAGTAAACACTTGTTGAAACTTTGGCAGTTAAGAAATATGGGACAGCACCAGTGTTTTCTCATGAGTAGTTATAATCAAAGTTTCCATAATGAAGTGAGAGCAAAACTCAAGATTAGAGAGAACAAACCTGGAATTGAACAGGGGCTGGGAACCCAGGCAGCAAGAATATGGTAGGAACCCTTGGTAAAAGAAGAAAAGTAAAAGTTAAGTGGGAATTGGCAAAGGTGACAAGCACACACTACTCACAGGTGAGTCTGAAGGCAGCCTTTGAGGAATCAGATGGAACCACTGTGAATTCTTTCTTCCTATTTGGCCCCTGAAACTGAAGCAATATTGCCATTGGCTGCTTTTTATTTATTTACTTATTTTGAGACAGAGTCTCGCTCTGTTGCTCAGGCTAGAGTGCAGTGGTGCGATCTCAGCTCACTGCAACCTCTGCCTCCCAGGTTCAAGCGATTTTCCTGCCTCAGCCTCCCAAGTAGCTGGGAGTACAGGTGCCTGCCACTGTGCCTGGCTAATTTTTGTGTTTTTAGTAGAGACGGTTTCACCATCTTGGTCAGGCTGTTCTTGAACTCCTGACCTCGTGATCCACCCACCTTGGCCTCCCAAAGTGCTGGGATTACAGATGTGAGCCACTGTGCCCTGCCGCCATTGGCTGCTTTTTTCAAAGCGTCAGTTTATGCCCTATTTCTGATAGCAGACTATCACTTTTCTCACAATTTCTGATTTTCCTGGCCTTACTTGCTGCACCTGTTTGCTTCAAACAATTGTTTTAAGGTTCACTTAAGAAATATGACATATTTATGTGCTTCTTTATTTCTGATGTTCCCATTTTTCTTTTTTGTTCATTTGTTTCTGTTTGAAGAATTTCCTTTAGCTATTATTTTAGGATAGGTCTGCTGGTGATAAATTCACTTAGTTTTCCTTCATTTAAGAATGTCTTGATTTCTCCTTCATTCCTGAAGGATATTTTCACTTGATATAGAATTCTGGTTTCACAGTACTTTTCTTTCAGCACTTGGAAAATGTTGTGCTACTTCCTTCTGGCCTCCATGGTTTCTGATGAGAAATCTGCCCCCATTCAAATAGGTTGTTCTCCTCTAGGTAGTCATTTCTTTCCCAGTTGTTTTTGAGATTTTTCTTGTCTTTAGTTTTTAAAAGTTAGATTATGATGTACCTGGGCATGGATTTCTTTTGGCTTATCCTCTTCGGGCTTTAGTCAGCTTCTTGAATCTGTAGATTTATATCTTCCACTAAGTTTGGGAAATTTTCAGCCATTATTTCTTCAAATATTTTTCAACTCCACCTTCTTTTTCCCCTCCTTTTGGGGCTTCAGTTGCACGAATAGTAGATCTTTTGTTATTTTCACACAGGTCCCTCAGGCACTTTTCTCTTTTTTTCAGTGTATATTCTGTTGAACAGATTGAATAATTTCTCTTGTTCATTGGTTCCATCTTCTGTTTGTTAATTCCATTCATTAGTTGAGCCTATCTTATGAGTTTGTTATTTCAGTAATTGCATTATTCCATCCTAAAATTTCCATTTGGTTATTCTTTATATATATATTCCATTTCTTCACTGAGACTTTCTGTTTTTTGTTTCAAAAGTGTTTGTAATTTCTTGTTGAAACATTTTTATCATGGATATTTTAAAATCCTTGTCAGATAATTCTGACATCTGTGGATCTCAGTGTTGATGCCTGTTGATTGTCTCTTCTCATTCCCAGTTCTTAGTATGATGAGTGATTTTCAGTTGTATCCTGGACTTTTTTAGTATTATGTCATTAGACACTGAGTCTTATTTAAATCTTCTGTTTTAGTAGTCCTCTGCTATAACCAGGCCAGTGGGGAAGAGGGGTCCTGACTCTCTACTACCTGTTGTAGAATTCCTAAGCTTCCCATCCTAGCTCTTTCACTCTCTGGGAAGCAGGGCTGGGGAGTCTCTACTGCTTCATAGAGGTGGAAATTCCCACCACTTTGTTGCCCCCACTGATGATGGAGGGTATGGTGGTAGTGAAGGTACCACCTTATTGATCAGTGATGGTGACAGCCCAGGCTCCCTACCCAGTCTGCCAACATCACATTGAGGAGGAGAGGTGCCTCATTATTGCTGGGAGAGAGTGAACATCAAGACCTCTCAGGTGGTGTACATTGACACCCCAATAATCACCCTCTTTTAAAAACCATTTTTAACATCTTTTCTTGAAATATAATTCTTGTAGCATACAATTCACCCATTTTAAGTGTATAATTCAGTGGGTTTTAGTATGTTCAGAGTTGTGTAACCATTACAATCATAATTTAGAACATTTTCATCACCTCAGAAAGAAACCCCTTACCCATTAGCAGTTACTCCCCAATCTCCCTACCTGCAACCCCTGGCAACCACTAATTTACCTTCCTTCTCTATGGATTTGCCTATTCTAGACATTTCATATAAATGGAATCATACAATACGTGCCCTTTGTGTCTAGCTTCTTTCACTGAACATAGTGTTTTCACCTCTCATGTTGTAGCATGTATTAGTTCCTTCCTTCCTTCTTTCCTTCCTTCCCTCCCTCCCTCCCTCACTCCCTCGCTCCCCCCCCCCCCCCCCCCACTTTCTTTCTTTCTTTTGGCAGAGTTTCACTCTTGTTGCCCAGGCTGGAGTGCAATGGCGCAATCTCGGCTCACTGCAACCTCCGCCTCCTACGTTCAAGCGATTCTCCTGTCTCAGCCTCCTGAGTAGCTGGGATTACAGGCATGCACCACCTCGCCTGGCTAATTTTGTATTTTTAGTAGAGACAGAGTTTCTCCATGTTGGTCAGGCTGGTCTTGAACTCCCGACCTCAGGTGATCCGCCCGCCTCAGCCTCCCAAAGTGCTGGGATTACAGGTGTGAGTCACCACACCTGGCCACTTCATTTCTTTTTATGACTGAATGATATTACATTTTATCAGTACACCACATTTTGTTTATCCATTCATCAGTTGGTGGACATTTGGGTTGTTTCCACTTTTGGGGTATTATGAGTAATTCTGCTATGAACATTCAGGTACAAGTTTTTATGTTGACATACGTTTTCAGTTGTCTTGACTATACACATAGGAGTGGAATTGTTGGGTCATATAGTAACTCTACTTAACCATTTAACTACTTAAAGAACTACGAGTCTGTTTTCCAAAGGGGCTCATCATTTTTCAGTCACACCAGCAATATATGAGAGTGTTGGAAATTTGTTATTGCTGTAACAGAGACTTCAAATTCTTCTAGTGACACTGTTTTTGTCTCTCCTCTTGGCTCAAGGTCTCTTTGTGCTTGTCCTCATAGGAATTTTGTTTCTTGCAGCTCTCCCAAGCTGTTAGCCAGTGTTATTATCCCTGGAGTCTTTAGCGTAGTAGAGGGTATGGGGGAGGGGCAGTATTCGCTAATCTTCTCATTAACTCTTTCTTAGTCTTTAGGGTGCATAGTGGTCCTGTTTCTGGGGGTGGAAGTGGTGGTAGGGAAGGTAGTCTTCAGGTAGAGCCTTTTTGCCCCTGCCCCCTATTCCCTCATTGGCCTGTAGCAGGTATCTTCTGATGTTCTCAGCCTTTGTCCTTGAGGTTCTCTCTCCTGTAGATTACCTTTTTGCCCGTTAGGTAACACAGGGAGGCTGAGGCTGGATGCTTTTCCCTTCTCCCAGCAGTAATGAAACTACACCATTGTCCTCACTTGATACCCTTCCCCTGCAGATGAAGCCTTTTGTTTAGTAAGGGAACCAGGGCACTAAGCACCAAGTACCCAGACAGCACCACTCTGGTGCTTTCTCCAGGTACCGCCCCTGCCCCGGCCCTGCCCCCGCCCCAGCTTCCCTGTGTGAGCCTAATTGGGTTCCTGAAGAAAAAGCTTGCAAGCAGGTGGGACCCCCCCCCATAACTACAGCCCCCAAGAACTTCATATTCTCATATCAGTCCCCACGCAGCATCCAGCGATTCAAAATTTCTAGTTTAATGTTCCTGCTGTGGCTTCTGCCACAGGTAACCAAATGCTCTGCCCTGTGTCTCCCTGCAGGCACCTGTCTCTCTGAATTGGGTATTTGTGCTGTGATTCATTTCTCTGATGGGTTCATGAAAATTTGTTAATTTGCTGCCTGTCCTGCCATTTGCTTCTTATAAAAACGGGAGGTTGTTTTGTTTTGTTTTTTGTTTTCTGACTACAGGTCTGAGACAAAACCAGAATTCTTGAGCCTTATGATTTTACTGGGAATTAGTCACTGACATGCAATATAAATTACCCCTTTTGCAGAGGATTAATTGGCTGCATTAAAAGATACATATTTTTCTTTGATATTTAGTGTATCAGTGAGATTCTTGTGCAAATCTCCCTCTGATTTATCCTGTAGAGAAGAGTTTCCTAGGGATGTGTGAATCCCCTGTATGGTTCAGGGGCTTTGTGTACCTTCTGGAAATTGTATACAGATTTTTAAGGGTATGTTCTTTGTTAATTTTTTTTTCTGAGATAGTAGCCTTATCTGATTCTTAAAAGGGCCCATACTCGTAAAGTTGTTGTTGTTTTTTTTAATCTCTAGAAAAAGTACATAGTAACTGGCTGGGTTACTGCACTTTGGGAGACTATTAAAAAGTCTTCCATTCTTTATCAAAAGCTAGGATATTTTTGACTACTAGTCTGGTGTGTAAAACATATCAACCTATCTTAAAACATTGACTGCATATCATCTATAGGCCTGGAGTCTCATTATTATCCAAGACTTTCATAGCAACAGAATGAAAGCTCATATATTTTAATTCAGTGGAGAGCACTACATACTCTCTAGTAAAGCCTGTTTACATCATTGTACCTATATTTCTAACAAGCTTAATTACTTGGTTTTCTGACCTACAGCAGATAAAAAGCACTGAGCTACAAGTGCATACTTATTACACAAAAAGGGACATTGAGGGAAGGGAGAATAATTTGCAAAGCAGCCTTCAAATGTTATTTCTTGTGCTGAAATTGCTCAGATCTCTAAATCAGACTTTGTTGCTCCCCCTTCTCCATTACACCTCTGTTTGATATGGGGGCAAGGTAATAATCCAACTTAAGCAACCCAAAGGTACATTGCTTTATGGTAATTGATGTTGCAGTTGGTGTTAGCCCATAGCCATCAAAACGTTCTGTTTATTCTTTATAAGAAACCTGAGAGTTATTTTAAACTATTTGAAAAATATTTCCATGGGTTTTAAAGTTTTAAATTTAGAAATTACATAAGCTTTTTGATTCATTGAAAAAAATCAATGTGGGATGCAATGTCTTGACAAAACAAGAACAGAGTTTTTAAGGGTTTTAGGCACAGTGTTCTTTGCTAAGTTTTCTCTGCTATTGATTTTCTGGATAACCTGACAACTTTTTTTGCCTAAAGATTGTATAATTATAATTAATTCCTTTTGCTTAAATATAATTACCAGTTTGTGGCTGTTTTATGCTTTTGGGGTGACATGTTAGTTTGTGGTCAGTTATGTATAGCTTCAGATTTCAGTGACTGAATCAAAATTGATCAATCTCTCTGCTTTATTCACACGGACCAGACAGTGTTACTCTTTGTGTCATACAGGAAGTTAATGTTTTGACTTTTCCTATGAAAAATGTCACACAAATGTTCAGAGGAGCTGTGCTTTAAAAAACTGCCAACTGAGAGATGTTAATGAGAGCAATAAAAGCCAGAGTTGTCTGCAAAGGGCATTTTCATTTTGTGGCTCTGGCAGGTTAAGCATTGATGTTCTAATTGAATTCATAGTGAGGCCTCCTTTGTTTCTGCAAGCATCTGACAGGCCAGATGTGCACACAGTGTTGGGCTTGGCATAGCTTCTGGACTGTATGTTAGCCAGTGAATCCCCTCTTTGACCATAAATGAACAGTTATCTGGTAAGTACAAAGCCTTTTTGTTTCAGGAACTTTTGGGAAAACTACCAGTGCATATAAAATAGACACACTATTAAGAACTTGTAAAACTTCTCAACTTCATTACCTAGAAAGGTCAGGGTCAGCATCTAGATCCCTCCTTCATTATCTTTAATTTAGCAACAAATGGCTGTGTTTTATTTTGTGAAGTTTCTACATTACCTTGTGGCCTTTGGAACGTTGGTTAAAGTTCTTGATGGGGCTCTTGCTTGGGAACTGTGTCTTTGGGAGCCAAACCATGCACATTTTAACTGAGCTGTGAACTCATATCTCTCTTACCCCATCAACAATTACTTTGTGGACTATAGAGAAGAACTCAGTTATATACTTGTTTCTGATTTTAGAAGGAATGCTATGGTGATGATAATAAAATAACACCATCTAGCATTTATTTGGAAATTACTGTGAGCTCCATACTGTGCTAAGTCCTTTATACAAGTTCACCCATTTAATCTTTACAACAACCCCTATGAGGTGAGTGTTATTATCCCCATTTTATAGATAAGTTGAGGCGCAGAATTTGGATAACTTGCTGAAAGCTACTCAGTAGTGAAACCAGTATACCAATCCAGGTGGTCTGTCCCAGACCCATATTCCTTTAAGATTTTTTTTTTTTTTTTTGAGATGGAGTCTTGCTCTGTCGCCCAGGCTGGAGTGCGGTGGTGTGATCTCAGCTCACTGCAAGCTCCGCCTCCTGGGTTCATGCCATTCTCCTGCCTCAGTCTCCCTAGTAGCTGGGTCTACAGGCACCCGCCACCACACCCGGCTAATTTTTTGTATTTTTAGTAGAGACGTGGTTTCACCGTGTTAACCAGGATGGTCTCGATCTCCTGACCTCGTGATCCACCCGCCTTGGCCTCCCAAAGTGCTGGGATTACAGGTGTGAGCCACCACGCCTGGCCTAAGATTTTTTAATTATATAAAGTATTTGCCTGCTTCAGACTTTAAACTGTAAAACAAAATATATTGAGAGATCCAGCTAGATTCAACTCAACTATTTTGGTAACTTTTCTATAAGTCTCTCTCCCCTCCCTGTTTTCTCCTCACTCTGCAGAGTTAACCTTTTTTGTTAAGTTTTTGGTTTATCCTTTTATTGTTTCTTTATGAAAATATATACAAATATGTATGTATGTGTGTGCCACTGTCTGTATATAAAATTCTCCTCACTAATCGGGATTTGCTATAGTTATTTTGTTTTCAGTTCAAAAACTTTAAAAATGTCTTTTCTTATCAAAAGCGGGTTAATGAGACCAGTCTGGTAAATATGTTTTATATCACTTTGCAGATATCTTCTGCCTGAGTACTGAACTGACATTCCCATCTACTCAGCATTTTATGTTCTGTCTCATGCTTGAGACTGACTTCTATAGCAAGATAAGGCAGCCTCTCACACTCTGCCTTAAGTAAAAATGCTTCTCTAGAAAACTTAGATCTGATGCTCTTTAATCTGGCTAGCTTGTAAAATTGAAATCAGGCTTATCGTATGCCTGTTTTTCTCTAAAGGGGAAGGGAAAATTATAATAGTCATTGGATTCAGTTTTCATTTGCTTAAGAAAAACAGGTATGAATTGGTTGGTGGTTTCCCAGACTTCACCTTCGTGGAGGTTTGAGTATTTCTCTTTTTTTTGAGGCAGAGTCTCGCTCTGTCGCCCAGGCTGGAGTGCAGTGACACAATCTCGGCTCACTGCAGCCTCCGCCTCCCGGGTTCAAGCAATTCTCCTGCCTCAGCCTCCCAAGTAGCTGGGACTACAGGCATGCGCCGCCACACCTGGCTAATTTTTGTATTTTTAGTAGAGACGAGGTTTCACCATGTTGGCCAGGATGGTCTTGATCTCCTGACCTCGTGATCCACCCACCTCGGACTCCCAAAGTGCTGGGATTACAGGCGTGAGCCACCGCACCCAGCCAGGTTTGAGTATTTCTGAAGCCATAGACAAGGACCACATTTCATTGGCCTCTGCTTTTGTATACCTTTGTCTGTAGTCTTCAAGTTACTCTTCTGTTTGGTAAACATGTGTATTAGTTTCCTAGGGCTGTAATAAATTAACATAAACGAGGTAGCTTAAAACAGTAGGAATTTATTCTTTCACAGTATGAAGGCCAAAAGTAAAAAATCAGCCAGTCTGTGCTCCCTCCGTAGGTTTTAAGGGCGATTCGTTCTTTGCCTCTTCCAGCTTTTGGTGGATGTCAGCATTGATTGATTTGTGGATCAATGAATCACTCTAATCTCTGCCTCCATGATCACACTACCTACTCCTCTTCCATCTCAAATCTCCCTCCACCTTTCTCTTGTAAGGACACTTGTCAATGGACTTAGAGCCCACTTGGATATTCCAGAATGATATCTTCACCTGAAGATTCTTAACTTAATTACATCTGCAAAGACCCTTTTTCCAAATAAAGTAATATCCATAGTTTCTGGGAACTAGGATGTGGACATATCTTTTTGGAGGCCACCATTCAATCCACTGCAATATGTTTTCAGGTTAGGAAACTATGTAGAGCAGATTTCATAAGCAGTTATGTCAAGTATGAAGGTACGGCTTATGCTTTGTAATTAGATCATTTGGCATTATTCATTATTAGTCAAGCCCAAAGCATGATCTTGTAATCAATTGATATATTTTATAAAGACTATCACTTGGAAAATAATGAAATATTTTAGGATGTTGACACACACTTTCCAGAACTAAGGAAGGATTTCCCACAGCACCATCTTTCCCAAAGATAGTAGTTTAGCAAATTGGAAATTGCCACCACTACTTAACCACTGCCTCATTAAAGACACTCTGAGGCCAGGCACCGTGCCTCACGCCTATAATCCCAGCACTTTGAGAGGCCAAGGCGGGCAGATCACTTGAGTTTAGCAGTTTGAGACCAGCCTGGGCAACCTGTCGAAACCCTGCCTCTACAAAAATTACAAAAAAAAAATTACAAAAATTAGCTGGGCATGGTGGTATGTGCCTGTAGTCCCAGCTACTCAGGAGGCTGAGGTGGGAGGATCGCTTGAGCCTGGGAGGCAGAGGTTGCAGTGAGCCAAAGTCATGCTATCGCACTCCAGCCTAGGTAACATAGTGAGACCCTGTCTCAAAAAAATAAAATTAAATTCTGGAACAGAAAGACATTAGGGAGAAAAATAGTGAAAATTTGAATGAATTCTATACATTAGTTAATAGTATTATAGCATTGCTACTTTCCTGGTTTAGGTAATTGAACTCTGGTTATATAAACTGTAAACAATTAGAGGAAACTAAGTGAAGGATATATGGAAACTTTACTATTTGATAACTTTTCTTTAAGTCTAAAATTATTTCTAAATAAATTTTAAAATGAAATGATGCCCAAATAATTATTAACTATCAGTGGATACTTGTTACTTAATTTAAGAAAGTTAAGGATTGTTTTATACAAACTGTTTTGAGTAACCTGTATTGTTGGTTTAAATTTAGAGCACCCAAGAAAATAATTCAGGAAGGACTGCATTACCCTTTATTAAATCCCAAATAAGCTGGCTTCCTTGTCAGTACTTCAAACCTTTCCAAACAGAAGTTGATCTGGCCATTTAGGAAGTTAGAGATGTTTCTCTTGTTGGAAGCAGAGTGGATAGGGATGGTCTTTTTAAAAGGAGAACATTGAATGGTATCAGTTGCATAGTGATGGTCTACTCAAGATATGTGCAATATCTTTCCAGGTATTCCGGAAGGACCTCATCAGTGCCATGAAACTTCCAGATTCTCACCACATTAATCCTGATAGCTATTACCTCTTTGCTGATACGTGGAAGGAAGAATGGGAAAAGGGAGTCCAGGTACCAGCCAGTCCAGACACTGTTCCACAGCCTTCTCTCAGGTATTTGCATGCTTGCACCTTTGACTTAGGGAATGAATGCTCTCATGTTTATCTGTCTGCTGCTTGGGGAGAAACTTAGAGTGGCTAATTATGCATTTATAGTACAAAGTCCCATACCATTTTCACCAATTCACTCAGACCAGTGGCAGATTTTACCAGGCTATAATAAGCAGTAAAGTCAGGCTCATGTATTTAGGGACATATAGTATGTGCCCATTATTCATAGGATAAAACCATTTGAAGTCCAATCTGAAATTATGATAAAATTTTGGAGACAAGAATTTCCAAGTCTTGACTCAACAGTCAGTAGCATTTATTAGTCTTCTGAGAGAAACAGAATTAATTACATAATGCCTGTCTTAGTCTGTTTACTGTTGTTATAACAATACCTGAGTCTGTTTTATTTATTTATTTGTTTGTTTGTTTGTTTGTTTGTTTTGAGATGGAGTCTCACTCTGTCACCCAGGCTGGAGTGCAGTGGCACCATCTTGGCTCACTGCAACCTCTGCCTCCCGGGTTCAAGAGATTCTCCTGCCTTACCCTCCCAAGTAGTTGGAATTACAGGCGTGCACCACCATGCCCAGCTAATTTTTTTGGTATTTTTTTTAATAGAGACAGGGTTTCATCATGCTGGCCAGGCCATTCTTGAACTCCTGACTTCGTGATCTGCCCACCTTGGCCTCCCAAAGTGCTGGGATTACAGGCCTGAGCCACCGCGCCTGGCCGAGTCTGTATAATTTATAAAGAAATATTTGGCTCACAGTTCTAAAGACTGGGAAGTCCAAGGGCATGGCAGCAGCTTCTGAAGGGCTTTTATACTGTGTCATAACATGTGAGAAAAGAAGAAGGACAAGTGAACATGTGTTTAAGAGATCACAAGAGTGAGCCAAGCTCACTTTTATGATGACCCACTCTTGTGAGAATTAATTCACTCCTGCAGGAACTCATTCCCACAAGAACTAACTGCTGCTATAACAGCATTAGTCAATTCATGAGCACTCCACCCTCAATACCCAATTATCTCTTAAAGACCCCACCTCCCAACACCGTCACATTGGGAATTAAGGTTCCAATACACAAACTTTTGGTGACACATTCAAACTATAGAAACACCTGTGGGAAGTTTTATATATATATAACATATATATATATAAAATAGGGTCTTAAAGTAATGGTATCTATAAATAGAGGGTCAAAAACATAGAGTAATGGTACCTGTAAATAGAGGGCCAAAAACATAGAGTTTGTAAATGCATAAACCCAAATAAAAGGGGATTACTGAATGATTGAGTTGACTCTAAGCACATGGCCTTCATTTGCATTAGACCTGAGAAGAAAATTGAAATAGGAGAGGGCTTTGGTTTTAGAAAGAGGAGAGAAGGACTTTTCTGCCAGAGGAAGTAATAAGTAATAAGTTCAGCTAAAGAGTAGCGACTGGTTTTGGAAGCCATTTTTTCTTTCTGGTCTTTGTGTTTCCAATACTTTACACAAAGGTTGACATTAAACAAAATGCTGAGTAAAAGTTTGAGTGAATGAATGAATGGGTAGAATGTAGAGTGCCAAATAAAGGGGCTAGTGGGACCTACTGGTTACTGTGAGAAATTGCAGATCTTATTGTACACCCATCAATTTCTATTACATATTAGATTTTTTTAAGGGCAGAGATAACATCCTTGAATTCTCTGCTCCTAGTACTAGGTTTTTAAGACCTAGTCATGCTCCAGAAATGCTTGTTGGAATCATTTCTAGAAACCCAGGCTGTCCTACCCACAGAGGCTGTCCTACCCACAGAGAGGCTGCCTATGCTCTGTTAAGGAAAGCTCCACAGCCTTGCTCAGCACATGTCCCAAAACTCACTGGCTCATCATCAACACCACTCCTGCCCCCTAAAAATCAGAGTAGCATCATGAATGAACATAGGAGTTGAGTGTTTTCATGTCCTTGTTGTCAGTATTTTTATACAAATATAGCAGCCCTGGTGCTGAGTTGACCATCACCATTCCATTGATACTCCGAGGATTATTGAGTGTGACTAGCATCTTGACTTTAGTCTTGTTTGTAAGTCAGTATTAATTGTCTACTCATTGGAGGTGATTTTAATCTTTTAGGCTGAGTGGAAAATGTCCCCTGTACCACTTTAAAAATGTTATCTGATAAGTGAGCCATGGGTAAGTAGGGTAGCAAGAATGGAGCAACAGTTTAAGAACAGTAATTTATTTTCATTTTTTTAATTTTTTGAGATAGGGTCTCGCTCTGTCACTCAGGCTGGAGTGCAGTGGCATGTTGTCAGCTCACTGCAACCTCCGCCTCCTGAGTTCAAGTGATTCTCATGCTTCAGCCACTTGAATAGCTGGGGTTACAGGCATGTGCCACCATGCCTGGATATTTTTGTATTTTTAGTAGAGACGGGGTTTCACCATGTTGGCCAGGCTGGTCTCAAACTCCTAGCCTCGAGTAATTTGTCCGCCTTGGCCTCCCAAGTGCTAGAATTAAATGTGTGAGCCCACGCGCTCAGCCTAAGAACAACAGTAATTTTAGAAACTAAAAGAGTTTAACTTGTTTTCAAATATAGGGATGTGCATTCCTAATTCGTGTGTGGCTTCAGTGCTCTAATATTTGTTCCGAGGGCTTCAAATATTTACCATTATAAGTGCTGTGAATTGTTGGTAAATCTTTTCTGTTTCCCATAGTTCTTTGCCTATCATACGAAACTCTTAATTTTAATGGAACAACAAGGCAGACTATTAAATTATTGATCATATTGAATTCCTTAATGAAATCCTTAACTGGTTGCTCTTGGTAGGTATATCAGTTTCTGTTTTTAGAAAATATCAATAAGACTTGTACTGTAGTATGTAGCCTTTCCTATGGAACAGTAATTCTCAAATTTTAGGGTGCATCAGAATCATTTGGAGGGCTTGTTAGAACAGATTTCTTAACCTCACCCCTAGTTTTTGATTCAGTAGATCTGAGGTGTGAGGTCTGAGAATTTGCATTTCTAACAACTCCTGACATGATACTGATGCCACTAGTCTGGGGATGACACTTTGAGAACAATTTTGTTATGAAATATGTTTATCTCATTTCCTGAATTTAATGGAAATCTCCATACTTTTATCATCTTCCTTGGATTTCTCTTTTGGCTTTCAATATGAGCCAGCCATATTGGAGGCTCAACCTATTTAGGATTTGGTTGGAGTACCTAAACTTTGTTTGGAGTACCTAATTTCCTCAACCACAGCTGCTTATCACAGCAACCCTTAACTATCATCATTTTGCATGGGTCAAACTATGTCTTGTGATTTTTACTTTCTGAATTTTGTAAGTCACCTTAAAAATTAAATCTTTGTGATATGAAATTATATTGGAACATTAATAAATAATTTGTTTTCATGTCCTTCAACAGATTTTCAAAATCAAATGAGTTCAATTAACATTTTTAAGTACTATATAAATTCAGGCCTATTTAGATACCCCATGGTATGAAGTTACTCTCAGACTTGCCTTTTAACTAGGAGCTAGTCTTAAGGTTTTTTGGCAGAGCTTTCTATTTGCCATCCATATACCCTTTTCAGTGAAATATATCTTTGTCTTTTGCCTGTTTTCTATCAGATTCTTTGTTTTTTTACTATTGAGTGTTGAGAATTACTTATAAATTTGAGATATGAATCCATTGTCAAATATGTGGTTTGCAAATATTTTCTCCCAGTCTATTTATAGATTGACTTTTCGTCCAGTTAACAGGGTTGTTCACAAAGTATAAGTTTGTGATTTTGATGAAGTTCAATTTATTGATTTTTTTTTCTTCTGGATCATGCTTTTAATGTCATGCTGTGAACTTTTCACTTAGCTCTGTGTCTCAAAAATATTCTTCTATGTTTTCTTTTAAGAGTTTTATAGTTTTACATTTAAATGCGTGAACCATTTTGAATTAATTTTGTGTAAGATATGAGGCATAGATCAAAGTTCAAAATCAGGTAAGTTGATTCTTCCCACTTTATTCTTTTTTCAAAATTGCTGTGGCTATTCCACTTTCTTTGTCTTTCCATTCAAATTTTATAATAAGCTTTCCATATGTACAAAAAATCTTGCTGGATTTTCATAAGGATTGTATTAAACCTTTATCACTTGGGAAGAATTGACATCTGTACAAGTCCTGTACACATTTTGCTAAATTTATGCTTAAGTGTTAAAATTTTTTGAGCAGTTGTTAATGGTGTTGTATTTATAATTTAGGTTTCCACATGGTCATTGCTAGTACATACAAATAAAACCAATTTTTGTGTGTTGATCTTGTGTTTTCTATAACCCTGCTGAATTACTTAGTTCTGGCAGTTTTATTTAAAAAAAAAAAAAAAGAGGTTCCTTAGGATTTTCTGTGTAGACCATCATGTTACCTGCAAATAAAGATGGTTTTATTTCTTCCTTTCCAATCTGTTTACTTTTTATTTCTTTTCTTGCCTTATTCTAGCAGCTAAAATGTCTTGTAGTATGTCAAATAGCAGTGGAGAGAGCAGACATCATTGTCTTGTTCCCAGTCTTAGGCGGAAGGCTTTCAGTCTTTCAATATATTAAGTATGATATTAACTATAGGGTTTTTCATAGATATTCTTTGTCAAGTTGAGGAAGTTCACCTCTACTCCTAATGTGTGGTAGTTTTTTTCATAAATGGGTATTGAATTTTGTCAACTGAAATGATCCCTATCAAATGATATGATCAGGTGATTTTTTTTCTTCTTCAGCCTGTTAATGTTATAGATTACATTGATTGATTTTTTTTAATATTGAACAAGCCTTTCATTGCTTGAGCAAACCTGAGTATTAGTCAGCTTGGGCTGCCATAACAAAATATCACAGGCTGGATAGCTTAAACAACAGAAATTTATTTCTCAAAGTTCTGGAGGCTGAAAGTCCTAGATCAAGGTCTTGCAGAGTTCAGTTTTGGTGAGGGCTCTCTTCCTTGCTTGCTGCCTTCTCACTGTGTGTTCACATGGCCTTTCCCTTATGACCTTATTTAAGCTTAATTACCTCCTGTAGGCCTTGTCTCCAAATACAGTCACATTGGGGGTTAAATTTTGGGGGTGACACAATTCAGTCCATAACACCAAGTTGATCAGGGATTATATTATATTTTTATACTGCTTGATTTGACTTGCAAATATCTTGTTGGAAATTTTTATGTCTGTGTATTTTTATGTCTTATTTTTATGTTCCCGAGGAATATTGACCTGTAGTCTTATATATATATAAATAATTATATATAATTAGTTATATATAATTAATTTATATATTTATATAGCTATAAATTTATATATATATTATATATTATAATTAATTTATATATATTATATATAATTAATGTATATATATTTTATATATATTTATAAATTTATATATATAAATTTATTTTTATATATTTATATTTATATATATATATTTATTATATATATACATTTATAAATTATTTATATATATAAATAATGTGAGAGACAGGGTCTCGCTCTGTTGCCCAGGCTGGAGTGCAGTGGCACCATCTCAAGCTCAGCACAACTTCCACCTCCTAGGCTCAAGTGATCCTCCTGCCTCAGCCTCCTGAGTAGCTGGGATTACAAGTGTTCATCACCACGCCCAGCTGATTTTTGTATTTTTTGTAGAGACAGGGTTTCACCATGTTGCCCAGGCTGGTCTCAAGCTCCTGACCTCAAGCAGCCCTCCAGCATTGGCCTCCCAAAGTGCTGGGATTACAGGCATGAGCCAGTGCACCCAACCTCTCATGATATTTATATCTGTATTGTATCAGGGTAGTACTGGTCTTATAAAATTAGTTGGGAAATATTCCTTCCTCTTCTAGTTTTTGGAAGAAATGGTATAGAACTGGGGTTAATTCTTATTAAAATGTTTGATGGAATTCTCCAATGAAACACTCCAGACCTGGAGGCTTCTCTTTGGGGATTTGCTTAAGTATAAATTTGAGTTCTTTTTTTTGTTTGTTTGTTTGAGGCCTTGCTCTGTCACCCAGGCTGCAGTGAAATGGCACAATCACGGCTCACTGCAGCCTCAACCTCCTAAGCCCAAGCAATCTTCCCACCTCAGCCTCCCAAGAGCTGGGACCACAGGCCTGTGCCGCCATATGCGGCTAATTTTTTAAGAATTTTTTGTAGAGATGAAGTCTTCCTATGTTGGCCAGTCTGGTCTGAAACTCCTGGGCTCAAGTGATCCTCCCGCCTCAGCCTACCAAAATGTTGGGATTACGGGCGTGAGCCATTGCACGTGGCAAATTTGAGTCCTTTAATAGATAATTTGAATAGCCCTGTAACTATTTCATGTTGAGTGACTTCGGGTAGTTTGTAGTTTAAGGTACTGGTTTGTTTCATCTAAGTTGTTGAATTTACATGTATAGAATGGCTCATAGTATTCCCTGTGTTGCTTTCATTTTAAAATTCAATCTTGGCTAGACTTCTACTTCCAGAAAGATGGAGTAGGTATGCTTTTCCCTATGCCTCCCACTAAGTACAATTAAAAACCCTGAGCATTTTATATAATGCAAACATAAGACTTTGAAAGATCAGGAGAAGAAAGCAGAACAGTTAGAGTCCTTGAGACCTGAGGAACAACCCAGTTTTATGTTCCCTGGGATTTCTTTTTGTTCCCAGAGTTGGTGCTGGAGAAGCTAGCAACCCAGAAGCACAAACCAGCAAAAACAAAAAACAAAAACTAAGAAAAGCCTGTCCTCTCTAGCCAAATGACCAGGAAAGGGACAGCCTATCAGACAGGAAACCTTTTTTTTTTTATTTTATTATTTTTTTGAGACTGAATCTCTGTCGCCCAGGCTGGAGTGCAGTGGCGCCATCTCTGCTTGCTGCAACCTTCGCCTCCCTGGTTAAAATGATTCTCCTGCCTCAGCCTCCCAAGTAGCTGGGATTGCAGGTGCACACCATCACACCCAGCTAATTTTTGTATTTTTAGTAGAGGTGGGGTTTCACCACGTTGGCCGGGCTGGTCTCAAACTCTTGACCTCAAGTGATCCACCCACTTCGGCCTCCCAAAGGGCTGGGATTACAGGTGTGAATCACTGTGCCTGGCCAACATGAAAAACTTTTAGACAGAAAACTCTTCTCCAGTCAAACACCACAGAAAAATACTTTGGGCCACCCCAACCTTCTCCAGCAAAGATGTAGTAGGGAGCCTAGACAGCAATGATGTACCCCATTTGGGGTTGTGTTAGAGGAGACTGAGTGGACAGTCAGGATTTTCACCTCTGTTCAGCAGTGTCAGTGGAGGCCATGCAGGAAACAATAGCAAGGCATTCTCACCAATCCCAGTGATGGAGGTATCCATGGAAGCCTAGTGGGGGGCCGAAACTCTCAGCCCCACCCAACAGTAACAGGGATGTTGACACAGGCCAAATGGTGAACTAGGTCTTATAGAACCACCTGGTGGTAACAAGGCAATGCCCCCAACCCTGATCTCCAGCCAGATAGTGTCATAGGAAGCCAGCCAAAATCGAAGGTTTGCATAAGATCCAGAGTCTCATAATGCCCCAAATGTCTAGGTTTCAGTAAAAAATTACTCATCAAGAATCAGGAAGGTCTCAACTTGACCAAAGACAGATGCCGACATCAAGATGCCAGATATTAGAATAGTTTAACAAAGATTTTAAAACAGCCAACATAAAAATGCTTCAGTGAACAATTGTGAACATACTTGAAACAAGTTAAAAAAAATAGTATCCCTCTTTCATTCCTATTATTGGCAATTTTTGTATTATCTTTTTTTCTTGCTATAGGTTGGTCAGTTATCTTGATCATTTCACAGAACACTCTTTTTATTTTTCTGTTTGTTTTTAGAGACAGGGTCTTACTCTGTCACTCACGCTGGAGTACAGTGGCATGATCACAGCTCACTACAGCCTGGACCTTTTGGGCTCAAGTGATCCTCCTGCCTCAGCCTCCTAAGTAGCTGGGACTACAGGCGCATGCCACCACGCCAGGCTAATTTTTGTAGTTTTTTTTTTTTTTTTTTGTAGAGACAGGGGTTTCGCCATGTTGCCCAGGCTGGTCTTGAACTCCCGGGCTCAAGCAATCCAACCACCTCGGCCTCCCAAAGTGCTGGGATTACAAGTGTGAGCCAGTGCGCCCGGCCCATTACTTTTCTGTTTTTAATCTCATTGATTCCTGGTCTTTATTATTTTTATCCTTCTGCTTACTTTGGGTTTATTTTGCTTTTTTCTCGTTTCTAGTGTTGAGAACTTAATTTATTGATTTGAAGCTTTTTCTCTTATCTAATGTAAGCATGTAGTACTATAAATTTTCCTCTCAGCACCTGCTTTAACCGTGTCTCATAAATTTTGATATGTTGAATTTCATTTTCGTTCTCTTAAGTATATATTTTTTTAACTTCTCTTGAAATTTCTTCTTTCACCCATGGATTATTTCAAAGTGTGATTTTTGGTTTCCAAGCGTTTGGAGGTTTTCTTGTTATCTTTCTGTTGCTGATTTCTAGTTTTCTTTTTTTTTTCTTTCTTTTCTTTTAAGAGATGAGATCTCACTATATTGTCCAGGCTGGTCTCGAACTCCTGGGCTCAAGCAATCCTCCCACCTTGACCTCCCAAAGTGCTGGGATTATGGGTGTGAGCCACTGCGTGTGGCCAGTTTCTAGTTTTGATTCCACTGTGATCAGAAAACACACTCTATATAATTCCAGTTATTTAAATTTGTTGAGGTTTATTTTATGGCCCAGGATATGGTCTGTCATGGTACATGTTCCATGGGTGCTTAAAAATAAGTGTATGCTGCTCTTGTTGGGTAGAGTATTCCATAAATGTCAATTCGTTCAACTCTGTTAGTTGGTGGTAGTGTTGAGTTCTTCTGTACCCTTGTTGATTTTCTGTTTGTTGGTTCTATCAATTATTGAGAGAGGTTGAGGTCTATAGCTATAATCATGGATTTGTCCATTTCCACTTTGAGTTCAGTTCATTTTTGCTTCACATGTTTTGGAGCACTGTTGTTTGGTGCACACACATTTATGATTGCTATGTCTTCTTGATGACACTTTTATCATTATATAATATTCCTCTTCATCTCTGGTAATTTTCTTTACTATGAAGTCTACTTTATCTGATGTTAGTATAGTCACTTTTGCTTTCTTTTGAGTGATGTTTGCATCATATGTCTTTCTCCATTATTTTACTTTCAACCTACTTATATCCTTATATTTTAAGTATGTTTTATTTAGACAGCATATATTTGGATCATATTTTTAAATCTGCTGTATCAATCTGTCTTTTAATTGGTTTAGACCACTTATATTTGATGCAATTATTAATATGTTAGGACTTCAGCGTGTCCTTTTATTGTGTGTGTGTGTGTGTGTGTGTGTGTGTTCTCTGTTTTTCATTTCTCTGTTTTATTTTTCCTACCTTCCTTGGAGGTTCCCTGAACAAACTACCAAACTCGATCCATGTGAAATAGATCATTTGAATAGCCCCAAAGCTATTAGTGACATTGAATTTGTAATTAAAAACTTCCCCTAAAAATACCTCCAGGCCCAGATGGTTTCACTGAGAATTCTACCAAACATTGAAAGAAATAACAAGTGATAACAGTAGAAGAGAAATTTGAATCAAAGATGAATAGAGTTATAAAAGAAATAGCTAACCATGGGAATATGGGGATATGCTGCTGTTTTAGAAGCTCTAGGTTTACAGCCAAAAAGAACTTAGTGAAGGCAAACTTATCAACATAAATGAAGAAAATGGTTATGGTGAAAAGAATGAAGATGTCCCAGAGGAAGTGATACTAGTGAAAAAGTGCACATTAAAGGAATTCTTGGAAGTATTTTACAACATTGAAGGTACAAAGAACAAAATGTTGAAAACTAATCCACACTTAGAAGGGAATATGACAATTTGCCAAGGGGTAGAAAAGGTGCTTGCTCCATGTTGTAAGTTATACAATGAAAAGCAGTTAAGCTCTTTAGTTTTAGTAGATCCCATTTGTCAATTTTGTCTTCTGTTGCCATTGCTTTTGGTGTTTTGGACATGAAGTCCTTGCCCATGCCTATGTCCTGAATGGTAATGCCTAGGTTTTCTTCTAGGGTTTTTATGGTTTTAGGTCTAACGTTTAAATCTTTAATCCATCTTGAATTGATTTTTGTATAAGGTGTAAGGAAGGGATCCAGTTTCAGCTTTCTACATATGGCTAGCCAGTTTTCCCAGCACCATTTATTAAATAGGGAATCCTTTCCCCATTGCTTGTTTTTCTCAGGTTTGTCAAAGATCAGATAGTTGTAGGTATGCGGCATTACTAAAGAGCTTCTGCACAGCAAGAGAAACTACCATCAGAGTGAACAGGCAACCTACAAAATGGGAGAAAATTTTCGCAACCTACTCATCTGACAAAGGGCTAATATCCAGAATCTACAATGAACTCAAACAAATTTACAAGAAAAAAACAACCCCATCAAAAAGTGGGCGAAGGACATGAACAGACACTTCTCAAAAGAAGACATTTATGCAGCCAAAAAACACATGAAAAAATGCTCATCATCACTGGCCATCAGAGAAATGCAAATCAAAACCACTATGAGATACCATCTCACACCAGTTAGAATGGCAATCATTAAAAAGTCAGGAAACAACAGGTGCTGGAGAGGATGTGGAGAAATAGGAACACTTTTACACTGTTGGTGGGACTGTAAACTAGTTCAACCATTGTGGAAGTCAGTGTGGCGATTCCTCAGGGATCTAGAAGTAGAAATACCATTTGACCCACCCATCCCATTACTGGATATATACCCAAATGACTATAAATCTTGCTGCTCTAAAGACACATGCACACGTATGTTTATTGCGGCATTATTCACAATAGCAAAGACTTGGAACCAACCCAAACGTCCAACGATGATAGACTGGATTAAGAAAATGTGGCACATATACACCATGGAATACTATGCAGCCATAAAAAATGATGAGTTCATGTCCTTTGTAGGGACATGGATGAAATTGGAAATCATCATTCTCAGTAAACTATCACAAGAACAAAAAACCAAACACCACATATTCTCACTCATAGGTGGGAATTGAACAATGAGATCACATGGACATAGGAAGGGGAATATTGCACTCTGGGGACTGTGGTGGGGTGGGGGGAGGGGGGAGGGATAGCATTGGGAGGTATACCTAATGCTAGATGACGAGTTAGTGGGTGCAGTGCACCAGCATGGCACATGTATACATATGTAACTAACCTGCACAATGTGCACATGTACCCTAAAACTTAAAGTATAATAAAAAAAAAGATTAATATTAAAAAAAAAGGAGTTAAGCACTGTAATCTTGATAAGTTTTTACAAATAAATAAAAGTGTAATTCTCAATGTTTCTAGTGTTTCAAATTATAGTATATTAAATACATATTGGTTTTATTATTTTTTATTTCACTATATGTTTATAGTCAATGGGAAGATAGCTTTTTAATGTTTTGACAAAATTTTTAAAGGTCATTAAACAATGACAGTTTTCCCCATTGTTTATTAAGATTGCTTTTCACAGTTTTAGCTTGCACAGTCATTTTTACAGTATCATACCACCATGCAAAGCAAGGACTATCTGTAATCTTTAGTGACAGAAAGCAGATCACTGGTTTTCTGGGAGGAGACAGGGAAGCAGGAGGATACAAGGAAACTTTTGGGGGTGATGGACACATTATCTTGGTTGTGATGCTAGTTGTACAAATGTATGTAGATGTGTGTGTCAAAACTTTATACATTTAAAATATATACAGTTTATTGTATACCCAAATCATGTATATGATGAATATAATACTTTTGTATTCATATATACACATAGATACATTATAAGTATATGAACAATCATCACAAGTAGAGGTGTGTATATGTATAGATGGGTAAGAAAATGTGATAGTGGGGTCGAGTGTAGTGGCTCACACCTGTAATCCCAGCACTTTGGGAAGCCAAGGCGGGAGGATTACTTGAGCCCAGGACTTCAAGACCAGCTTGGGCAACATAGTGAGACCTCGTCTCTACAAAAAGTAAAAAAATTAGCTGGGCATGGTGGCATGCGCCTGTAGTCGAGCTGCTCGGGAGGCAGAGTTGGAAGGATCACTTGAGCCTAGGAGGTTGAGGCTGCAGTGAGCCACTGCAGGCTGCAGAGAGTACCACTACACTCCAGCCTAGGTAACAGAGCAAGACCCTGTCTCAAAAAGAAATGTGATAGTGGCTACATGAAGACACAATCACGGGTGGTTAGAAAAGGAGAAAGACAAGATGTGACTGTAAACTACCTAAGGGCAGAACCCCTACTGTTCAGATAAAAAGGTTTTCAGTAAATATGTGTTGTAAGGAGAATAGGAAAAGAAAACAAAGAGGAAAAAGGTGGATGTTAATTAAGAAAATTTGAGAAGGGCCAAAATATAAGTCAGAAAAACAAAGATGAGAACAGGAGGAAACTAAGCCTTCCATTTTCACCATTTGCATTCCTTTCTCTTTTTTTTTTCTTTTCATTTTTGAGACAGGATCTTACTCTCTTGCCCAGGCTGGAGCGTGGTGGCACAATCACAGCTCACTGCAGCCTCGACCTCCCAGGTTCAAGGGATCCTCTCACCTCAGCCTTCCAAGTAGCTAGGACTACAGGCGCACACCACCGTACCTGGCTAATTTTTGTATCTTTTGTAGAGATGGGATCTCCTTGTGTTGCCCAGGCTGGTCTCGAACTCCCAGGCTCAAGCAATTCTCCCACCTCGGCCTCCCAAAGTACAGGGATTACAGGTGTGAACCACTATGCCTGGCCCACTTGCCTTTCTTATACTAAAATAAAAAGATTTTTTTGGCCGGGCGTCTCAAAAAAAAAAAAAAAAAGATTTTTTCACTTTCTCAAGTGCTTGATTGAAAGAGTTTAATGTAAGTAGACATAACATTACAACTAATAAGTGATGTTTTAAATCAAAATAGGAGAATGGGAGATAGGGAAATTTTACTAAGTTCCTCAGTCAGATCAAGTTTTAAGTTTGTCACATGACCTCTGTGGTTTTCATAAATGTGCAGCTTGCTTTTCTTAGATTTTTTTAAGTGAGATAATTCACCTATTATAAATTTTTATTTTTATTTATTTATTTTGAGACGGAGTTTCGCTCTTGTTGCCCAGGCTGGAGTGCAATGGTGCGATCTAGGCTCACCACAACCTCCGTCTCCCCAGTTCAACCGATTCTCCTGCCTCAGCCTCCCGAGTAGCTGAGATTACAGGCATGTGCCACCACAACCGGCTAATTTTGTATTTTTAGTAGAGACAGGGTTTCTCCATGTTGGTCAGGCTGGTCTCGAACTCCCGACCTCAGGTGATCCGCCTGGCTTGGCTGGGATTACAGGCGTGAGCCACCGCGCCCGGCCATGTAAATTTTTAAATCAAGATAGAATTCACATACCATAAAATTCACCCTTTTAAATTATATGGTGGTTTTTAGTATATTCACAGAGTTATACAATCATCATCCCTGTGTAATTCCAAAACGTTTTTATCACCCTAGAAAGAAATCCCACATCTGTTAGCAGTTACTAGTCATTCTCCGCTTCCCCCAGCCCCTGGCAACCACTGTATTAGTCTGCTAGGGCTGCCATAACAAAATACCACAGACTGGGTGGCTTAAAGAACAAAAATTTGGACTTTTTCAGACGTTTCTCTTTCTCTCTCTCTCCCTCTCTCTCTCTCAAAAAAAAAATTTATTTTTTCATAGTTCTAGAGTCTAGAAATCCAAGATCAAGGTGTCATCAGGGTTGACGTCTGGTGAGGCCTCTCTTCCTAGTGTGTAAACAGCCACCTTCTCACTGTGTCCTCACATGGCCTTTCTTCTGTACGTGCACAGTTTGTGGGGGTGGAGCTCTGGGGTGTCTCCTTCTAAGGACACCAGCCCTATCAGACTAAGGCCCCATCCTTATGACCTCTCATAACCTTTATTACCTACTTATAGGCCCTGTCTCCAAATAAAGTCACATCATGGGTTAGGTCTTCAACATGAATTTGAGAAGGGCCTATTGAGTTCATAACAACCACTAGTCTGCTTTCTGTTCTTATGGAACTGCCCGCTCTGGACATTTCATATAAATGGAATCATACAATGTATGGCATTTTGAGTCTGACTTTTTTCATTTAGCATAATGTTTTGGAAGTTCATCCGTGTTATATGTATCAGTATTCATTACTTTTATGACCAAATAATATTCTGTTATATGGATACACCACATTTTGTTAATCCGTTCAGCAGTTGATGGATATTTGGGTTGTTTCCACATATGGGCTGTTACGAATAATGGTGCTATAAACATCCTCATACAGTTTTTTTTTGTTTTAATCAGGTCTTCTAGAAGAAAATTCATACAGGTTTTTGAGTGCACATATGTTTTCATTTCTCTTGGGTACATACCTAGGAATAGAATTATTGAGTCATATGGTAACTCTATCTTTAACATTTTGAGGAATTGTCAAACTATTTTTTATAGCATCTGCAACATTTTACATTCCTGTCAGTAATGTGTGAAGGTTACATTTTCTGCACATCCTCACCAATACTTGTTATTGTCTGTCTTTTTGTTATAGCCTTTCTAGTGGGTATGAAGTGTATTTCACTGTGATTATGGTTTGCATTTGTCTAATGGCTAATGATGTTGAACAGCTTTTCTCGATGTCCTTAGCCATTTATATATCTTTTGAAGAGACCTTTTCTACTTTATCACACAAAAAAAGCCTTTATGAGGTCAGAAAACACAAGATTTTATCTTTGTCTTCTATGAAATGCTGCTGTTCACACAGCCAGAATGAGTCGTCTTAAGTCCCATCACATTCATTTGAGTATGTGTGTCCTTGGCTGCTGAAAATCTGACCCTTTAATGAATAGGGCAGCAAAGTTCCCTGACCATCAGTGTTCTAGAATGTCCCATTTTTTAATACTGCATCCATGCACACCTCCTATGTTGTCTTTGGAGAAATTATTCAGATCCTTAACTCAATTTTTTTAAACGGGCAGTCTTTTTATTGAGTCATAAGAGTTCTTTACATATTCTGGATACAAGTCTCTTATCAGAAATATGATTTGTAAATATTTTCTCCCATTCTGTTGATTCTCTTTTTACTTTCCTCATGGTGTCCTTTGAGGAACAACAGTTTTTAATTTTGGGCCAGGTGCAGTGACTCACACCTGTAATCCCAACACTTTGGGAGGCTGAGGTGGGAGGATGGCTTGAAACCAGGATCTCAAGGCCATACTAGGCAACATAGCAAGTCCTCATCTCTACAAAAAATAAAAAATTAGCTAGCCATGGTGGCGCATACCTATAGTCCCAGCTGTTCAAGAGACTTACGTAGAAGGATTGCTTGAGCCCAGGAGTTTAAGGCTGCAGTGACCTATGATCACACCACTGCACTCCAGCCTGGGTGACAGAGTGAGACCCTGCCTCAAAAAAAAAAGTTTTTAATTTTGATGAAGTCCAGTTTATCTGTTTTTTTTTTTTTTGGTTGCTTGTCCTTTTGATGTTATATCCAAGAAATATCAAATATTGCCTAAGCCAAGGTCAAGAAGTTTTATACCTATATTTTCTTCTAAGAATTTTATAGTTTGGCTATTACATTTAGGTCTTTGATCCATTTGAATTCATTTTTGTATCTGGCTTGAGGTATTAGGGGTCCAAGTTCATTTTTTTTTATGTGTGGATATCTAGTTGTCGCAACACCATTTGTTGGGTAGCTTCCTTTTTGAAAATGATGAACACTGTACCCCAAACCCACCTACCTTGGTTCCATGTATTCCTTATAAGTCAGGCTGCTATGAAAGAAAGCATAGTTATTGAATTAGCAAGAAATCCTAGTTTTATATTTTGAAATCTTAGTTCTTTTTTCAGAGACAGCGTCTCGTTCTCTGTTGCCCAGCCTGGAATGCAGTGGCACAATCATAGCTCACTGTAATCTTGAACTCCTGGGCTCAAGCAATCCTCCTGCCTTAGCCTCCCCAGTTAGTTGGGACTACAGGCACATGCCACTGTACCCAGTTATTTTTTATTATTTTTTTAGAGATGGGATCTCGCTATGTTGCCCAGGCTGGTCTCAAACTCCTGGCCTCAAGCAATTATCCCATCTTGGCTTCCCAAAGTGCTAAGATTACAAACATGAGCCACTGCACCCAGCCAGTTTTATTTTTTTAATCTCCTGTTTCACAAATCTACCAAAGTGACTTAAAATTTTTTTATCTAGTTTGAGATGCTAATTTCTGTACTTTATGCTTCACTCTGTCCAAATATAAGGGAACTTTTTAAAAGTTAATGGAATAATGGAATTAAGTGATGAAAATTAAAAATATAAACTTCATTTCTCAACGTAAGCTCCATCAAGGTCAAGACACTTTTGTAAGCAATGATACCAGCCATTTAGTTCTTCCCTAGAGAACTGAGCATCCTGGGAATTTAACCATGTCAGTGCAGTCTTTTTTGCATTATTAACTGAAGGAAAATGGGTACCCTTAAAGATTTTTTAATATTAGGACACAAAAAGAAGTCAGAAGGAGGCAAAACAGGACCGTAAGGTGGATGCTTAATGATTTCCCATTGAAACTCTCACAAAATTACTCTTGTTTGATGAGAAGAATGAACTGGAGCATTGTTGTGATAGCAAAAGACGTTCTGGTAAAGCTTTCTTGAGCAGTTTTCTGTAAAGCTTTGGCTAACTCTCTCAAAACACTCATAATAAGCAGATGTTATCATTTTTTGGCTCTCCAAAAAGTCAACAAGCAAAATGCTTTGAACATCCCCAAAAACTGTTGCCATGACCTTTACTCTTGACTGATCCACTTTTGCTTTGACTGGGCCACTGCCGCCTCTTGGTAGCCATTGTTTTGAATGTGCTTTGTCTTCAGGATTGTACTCGTAAAGCCATGTTTCATCTCCTGTTATAATTCTTTAAAGAAATGCTTCAGGATCTTGATCCCACTTGTTTAAAATTTCCATTGAAAGCTCTGCACTTGTCTGTAGCTGATCTGGCTGTAACCAGTTTCAGCACCCATTGAGTGAAAGGTTTGCTTAACTTTAATTTTTCAGTCAGAATTGTGACTGAAGAACTGTGACTGTATGCTGAACCAATTGAGATATCTGTGGTGTTGGCTGTTGTTTGTGCTGTTAATCATCAGTCCTCTTTAATTAGGGCATGAACAAGATGAATTTTTTCCTTGCAAATTGATGCGATGTAAAAATGATGTGAATGTGGGCTTTATCTTCAACTTTGTCTCTTCCCTTCTTAAAACAAGCTATCCATTTGTAAACTGCTGATTTCTTTGGGGCATTGTCCCCATGAACTTTTTGTAAAACAGCGATTTCTCCTTTCTTCTACCCAGATTTCACCATAAATTTGATGTTTGTTCTTGCTTCAGTTTTAGCCAAATTCCTATTGCTCTAATAGGGGCCCTTTTCAAGCTGATGTCTTATCCTTCTTAGTGCCTGTAAAAGTTAGTATGAATTTATTTTTGTGTAAATTTTTGAAATCTACATATAGTTTATTTTCCATGAACTTTTTGAAGGCCTCTTATATGTTACTGTTTTCCCACCCTACACGACAAAACAGCATTATGTTAATTTTTATTGGTTAATTTTATAACTTTTGTGTTAGTTTTCCTTTTGTGTGTTTTAAACAGTTTTTGAAATTAAAAATAGCTTTATTCTCAAAAACCATAAATAAAAATGTTCTCTTTCAATGTAATTGCCAAGTTTAAATAAATGTAAGTGTTCTATAACAAACCCTTGCAATAATTATTTTTGGATTTAAAACTCTTCAGTGATTATGTATTACTATGTTAATAATTGTTGAATTGTAAAAATTATCTCCACCTTCCAAATTTTAAAAATTGTAAGTCAGAGTGCATTGAAACCATGATGACATTCCTTAATTCTGCGCTGAAGGTTTTTAATAAAGAATGTTATAGCAATTCACAATAACATATGGAAAGTATCAGAATGTAAAAACAAAAAATTATGAATATATTATTTTGGGCTTGCTACTTCATATTAGTTTTGGTAAAATTAAAACCCAATTGGTTAGTTTCTGCTGATGGAAATCTCACTTCTATGGAGAAAATATTACAAAATGTAAATCTGTTAGAGAAATTTAAGAATGAATCTGGCCGGGTGTGGTGGCTCACGCCTGTAATCCCAGCACTTTGGGAGGCCAAAGTGGGTGGATCGCTTGAGATCAGGAGTTCGAGACCAGCCTGGCCAACATGGTAAAACCCCATCTCTACCAAAAATACAAAAATTAGCTGGGTGTGGTGGCTCATGCCTGTAATCCCAGCTACTCGGGAGGCTGAGGCATGAGAATCGCTTGAACCTGGGAAACAGAGGTTGCAGTGAGCCAAGATTGTGCCACTGCACTCCACCCTGAGTGACAGAGCAAGACTGTCTCAAAAAAAAAAAAGGAATTAATCAAATATAATACAATAGTAAATTAAGTTAAAATGTACTTAAAAATATTTGGAAATAATTCTTATGTATTGGGATACACCAGTTGTTATAGCAAACATCCTCAAAAGTCTCAGCATCTTTTTTTTTTTTTTTGAGACAGGATCTCTGTCACTCGGGCTGGAGTGCAGTGGCATGATCATAGCTCACTGCAGCCTCGACCTCCCGGGCTCAAGAGATCCTCCTATCTCAGCCTCCTGAGTAGCTGGGACTACAGACGTGAGCCACTGCACCCGACCAGTCTCAGCATCTTAATACAATGAAGTCTTTATTTTTCGCACATGTCTCCATCCAATGTGGGTTTGAATGTGGATTCCCTCTGCCCCACACAGTTATTTAGGGACACAAGCTCTTTTTATGAATGGTGCTTTTATTTACTATCCATTCTCTTTTCTACTCTCTAACTTCTGAATCCAGTCAGCATGAAAAGAGTGGAGGGTTATACAGTTGGGATTTTTTTCTGGTGGGGGCAGCGGGGGTAGGCTTTGAAGTGACTTACCTACCTACATATCATTAACCAGAACTCACTCCTATGGCCCACCTAACAGCAAAGGGGGCTGGAGAACGCAGTCTTGCTATGTGTGCAGGTGGAAATGGAAATAGGGTTTGGTGAACACCTCGCACTTCTCTGCTGCTCTTTGATAGTGGCATTACAAAGTCAAAGCTATGAGAGCACAGGAACGTTATTGGTTTTATTCACCACTGTAACCCTGTAGTTGATGCTATGGTCTACACTGCACAGATTTCCATATAGTCTTAGGATCTTTCCACCTAGTGTCTCAGCAGGATAGTCTGACTTCTTACAGACAGTTCAGGACTCCAAGAGTGAATGTTTTAAGAGGTAAGAAGTGGAAGGTGCTCATTTCAAAGCCTAGGCTCAGAAACTGACACAGTATTACTTGCACTATATTTTAATAGAGCAGTTGCAGAGGGCTTCCAAATTGAAGGAAAGGAAAATAGGCCCCATTTCTCAATAAAAGGCATATCAAAGGATTTGTGGCCATCTTTGATCTACCACAGTCATAATATTTTTAATGTTTGTCTTTTTTTTTTTTTTTAAGAGACAGATCTTGCTATGTTGCTCAGGCTAGATTCAAACTCCTGGGCTCAAGCTATCCTCCCGCCTCAGCCTCGTGATGAGCTGGAACTACAGGCACAAGCTACCATGCCTGTCTTGAGTTACTTGTCTTGTTGCCTATAGACAGATTAGTCAGCTAGAGAAACTTTACTAATAAGACTGAAGTACACTCTTGCTTTTTATTTATTAACTAATTTATAAGGTTATCAAAATGCTTTAGCATCTTATTTCCTAATGGACTTAGAGCAGTAATTTTGGATATATATATAAATTAATTGATTTGATCCTTGGGTGCTAGAATTACTCTACTCGTGCTATAGTAACTGAAAATGGATGAGGGAGAAATAAGAATAGATAGAGCACATCCTTTCAGAATCTTTGTTCTGGCTTTCAGATGAGGTTTTCCCATCTGTTTCACTGTCCTTTCTGCAGTTTCCCTGTTAGTTCAGTATAGTGTATATATGTGGTGATTGAAGGGAGGGGTACAGAGATTACAGAGCCATCTTGCACTGTAAGTTATAGCTGCTTAGGTAAGTACTGATGACCAAAAGAAATTTTTCGAAAGTGAGTTCAACAAATAAAGATGGTGTTAACCCTATTTACATGTCTCTAGGTAGACTGAAGGATTTTGAGTCATTAACAGTGAGCTTCAGATATTTCTTTTTGGGTATTCATTTATATATTTTAATCAGTTTCTATTGCAGTAAGATTCCAATAGAAGGAAAACAATGCTTCATTTTTTGTTGAAAGCAAACATACATTATAAGTTGTATAATACACAATGATTAATGAAGTTTTACTGTGTGTGTGTGCATGTGTGTATGTTTTTAAAATTACGGATGAACTATTATACAAATACAATCAGAATACAAAAAAATTAACTGTGTAGTGTATGCTTATACACATGCATATATGTATATATAAATGGGATTATTCTATAACTTGCTTTTTTCACTTAATATATACTTCTGCATCGTTAATAAAACTGAAAGAGGAAATGATTGGATATAGATAGGTCCCTATTTCCCCTTGCAGTGTAAACTCTGGTATTACTGGGCTATGGAGATCAGTGCTTTCTTTACTAAACTCTAGACTCAAATATACAACTGCCAATTCAACAGTTCCACTTGGATGTCCAGTAGACATCTCAGACTAAAAATGTCCCAAACTGAACTACTGATCTTCCCAAACCAGTTCTATTTGTAGTTTTCTAGGTTTAGCTGATAGAAAAATCTATCCTTCTAGCTGTAACTCTGTCTTTTCAGTTTAAGCCAAAATTCTTAGTCATCTTTGATTCTTCATTGTCTTATATCCCATATTCAATATAACAGGATATCCCGTTAACTCTACTTTCAAAATATATCCATATTTCATATAGTAAAAGAACAACCCCTAATGATAAATGGAAACACATGCCTGCCTCCCACTCCACTGCTGTATTTGGTCATCTAGGCCCCTCCCATCTCCCCTTACTCTCCTCACCCCATCTCCTTCTTCCCACACCTCCTTTTTCATCCCATTTTAGGCAGCAGCATTCTATCACTTTTACTTTCAATTATGAGAATTCAGTAAGGAGCACAATGTACAGAGCACTTTCTTTTTTTTTTTTTTTTTTTTTTGAGACGGAGTCTCACTCTGTCACCCAGGCTGGAGTGCAGTGGCGCGATCTCGGCTCACTGCAAGCTCCGCCTCCCGGGTTCGTGCCATTCTCCTGCCTCAGCCTCCCGAGTAGCTGGGACTACAGGCACCCGCCACCAAGCCCAGCTAATTTTTTGTATTTTTTAGTAGAGACGGGGTTTCACTGTGTTAGCCAGGATGGTCTCGATCTCCTGACCTCGTGATCCACCCGCCTCGGCCTCCCAAAGTGCTGGGATTACAGGTGTGAGCCGCCGTGCCCGGCCCAGAGCACTTTCGTACACGTTTATCTTATTTAAAATTTAAAACAGTCCTTTTGCAGTTGTTCCAGTTACTATTGCTGATGATAATTTGCCCCCAAACTTAGCAGCTTAGAGCAGCTATGTTATACCCATTGATTCTGTGGGTCAGGAAATCAGATAGGGCACAGTGGAGATGGCTTCTCTCTGCTCCATGATGTGTCTAGGGCCTCATCAAGGAAGACAAAGTTTGAGAGTGACCCAACAGCTGGGCACTGGAATCAACTGAAGGCTTATTCACTGCGTATCTGTGTAACAGCCCATCCCTGGGCTTGGATAACATAGACTACACATGGCCTTTCCATTAGTTTGGCTTCCTCATAGCCTAACAACCTCAGCATAGTCAGATTTCTTACAGGAGTCAGGCACAGGGCTCCAAGTGCATGCGTTCCTGCAAACCAGGAGGGAGCTACATTCCATTTTATGACCCAGCCTTGCAGTTCTCATGGCATCACTTCTATTGATCAAAAACCATCACAAGCCCTCCCCTATTTAAGGGGAAGGGAGATAGACTTCACTACTTGATGAAGATGACAAAGTCACATTGCAGAAGAATGTGGGATTTGGAAAATACCATCTGTCGCAGGGGTTATCATTGTCCTTTGTTTTGAGTCATGGAGACTTGGAGAGAAGTGATTATCCCAGAGTGGTAGGATGAACAAGGGTCATCTTGGGAAATTATTCCTAGAGTTGTTATTACAGTAACTACTATCTAGTTAATTTTATTTGTGTGTTTAGAGATAGGGTCGCACTCTGTCACCCAGGCTGGAGAGCAGTGGTGTAATCATAGCTCTCTACAGCCTCAAATTCCTGGGGTCAAGTGATCTTCCTGCCTCAGCCTCCTGAGTAGCTGGGACTATAGGAACATACCACCACACCCAACTCTATCTGGTTCATTTTTAAGGCATTTATTTCAAACCTTTAGAAAACCTACGAGGTTTTGGTTTTATGCAGTTTCTGCAGTGTTCACAAATGATTCTAATCCACTTATTAGGAAATGTAGCATAGTGTGTACCTGCCAAATATTTAGATCAACTGAAGAGACACTGAGGGGTCTCTGTACATAAGACACTGGAGGAGGCCATAGATCAGGTTAGAGTGACTGCAGTTACCTTTTTATTGCCTCCTTAGTTGGCACAGCAGTATCCACAAGGGCCAGAGGTAGTAGTGTTCCAGCCACTGGTCTCCCCTGGAGAGCAGATGTGATTGTGGGTCTTTTCACCAAAGGCTAGTCATCTGGAAAGTTATTACAACATTCATTTACATGCAAGCATCCAAATTGAAAGTTGAGGTTACCTCATCCTAACAAAATTGCTCATGCTTCTAGGCTTGCGAGCTTTTGCTGATTTGGTCAATGGTCTAGTGACCATTTAAAGAGTGTATCAGGCTGGGCGCGGTGGCTCACGCCTGTAATCCCACCACTTTGGGAGGCTGAGGCAGGTGGATCACCTGAGGTCAGGAGTTTGAGACCAGCCTGGCCAACATGGTGAAACCCCATCTCTGCTAAAAATACAAAAATTAGCCTGGCATGGTGGCATGCACCTGTAATCCCAGCTACTTGGGAGGCTGAGGCAGGAGAATCATTTCAACCTGGTAGGCAGAGGTTACAGTAAGCTGTGATCATGCCACTGCACTCTAGCCTGGGCAACAGAGTGAGACTTGGTCTCAAAAAAAAAAAAAGTGTGTCTATCCATAGTACATAGCCAAGAAAGAAAATCACCCATCCAGGGAGGATAATCCTGGGATTTCCTCCAGCTTTAGCCATGTTATATATACTCGAAGATATTGAAGCTGCATTTAAAAAATCCCAAACATATTTTTTTCACTAATTCTCACAGCCCTTCCCCCTCTTTCATTATAAGTACAATAATTTCTCCTTGTGAGTTTATATTAACTTCATCTTTTACCCACGTATTTTCTTGTAGTTGGTGTTACTGTTTTAGTACATAATTTATTGTCATGGTCTCGGTCCTTAGATGCAGACCTTTAGTTCAAGATACACGAGGAAAGATGAGTGAGATGACATTGCTGTCATTATCATTATTGTAAATTTTGCATCGAAGTATAATATCCACACAGAAAAGTACACAAAGCTGTACAGCTCAATGAATTTTCACAAATTAAATGCACTCATTTATCTGCCACCCAGATGGGGAAATAAAACATGGCTGAGCACGGTGGCTCATGCCTGTAATACCAGCACTTTGCAAGGCCAAGATGGGAGTATCACTTGAGCCCACGAGTTCAAGACTAGCCTGGGCAACACAGTGGGACCCCAACTCTACAAAAGATTTTAAAACTAGCCATCGTGGTGGTGTGTACCTGTAGTTTCAGCTACTTAGGAGGCTGAGGTGGCAGGATCACTTGAGCCCAGGAGGTTGAGGCTGCAGGAGCTTTGGTCATGCCACTGAGAACTACCTAAAAAAAAAAAAAGAAAATATTACCAACACCCAAGAACCCCTCCTTCTTCTCCCTGCCAGTAACTGACCTCCCTCACCCAAGGTAACAGTTTTGCCAGTTTTTGAGCTTCCTATGAGTAGACTCCTACAGTATAGTCATTTGAGACTGGATTGTTTTGCTCATCAGTAGGATTTTGCCATCCATCCATCCTGTTGCATGTAGTAATTCATTAATTTTCACTTCTGTGTCATGCATTGTGTGAATATGCCACATTTTTTATTCTGCTCTTGATACATATTTGGGTTGTTTCCAGTTTTTACCTACCATAAAAATGCTGATACGAGCCTTTTTATTTATCATTTGGTATGCATCTGTGTACACTTTTGCTAAGTATATACCTAGTGTGGGTTTGCTAGGTCATGGGTATGTGTACGTTCAGCTATAATATCTGCTGCCAAAGTGGTTGTTCAAATTCACACTCCCACCAGCAGCATAAGAGATAATCTATTTGCTCCATTTCCTTACCAACATTTAGTATTTTCAATTTTTGGACAGTCTTTTTAAGTTTAATTATTCTGGTAGATAATAGTGATTGTAATTTCAGTTTGCATTTCCATGATAATTAATGAGGTTGAGAACCTTTTAAAAGTTTATTTGCCATCTGGATAGCCTTACTTGTGAAGTATCTCTTTAAGTTTTTTTGCCCAGCTTTTAATTGGGTTGTCTTTTTCTAATTAATTTGTAAGAGTTTATTATATATTGTAGATGTAAGTCCTTTGTTGTCTATGTGCAATTGCAAATATCTTCTCCTGTCCCATGGATTGCCTTTTTATTCTCTTAATTGTCTCTTTTGATAACCAGAAGTTCTAGTTTCATTTTTCAGTCTCTTCCTTTATGGTTAATGGCTTTTGTGTCTTATTTAAAATATCTTTGCCTGCCCCAAGGTCATAAATATATTCTCCTCTGTTTTCTTCCAGAAGCTTAATGAGCATATTGGTATAGAAAAACATTTATAGCCTACCTTGTTCCATGTAGAATTTGAGGCAATTGAGATGAATAGTTAGCAAAACGGTCTTCCTTTTAGAAAAAGATAACTCTTGACAAAAAAATTGGAGATTCTCCCTTCTAGGCCATGCACTAAAGAAACATGACATATTTAATTTCATAGTCTCTAAAGAATTCATATGTCTGTCCTACCCTTTTTAGTTGGGTATGTTTCAGTTGGAAGCAGGCCTCTAACAGCAATTCCCAAAATTTTAGTTTCAATTAGTATTTGAGGTTTCTGCATTTTTCCTCAAATATTTGTTCCCTTTGGCTTTAAAAACTCCATATAGTAGAAAAATTAAAATGTGCAAATGTGTGTAGTTGTTATTAGCTTTATTCAGGTTCATTTTTTGGAAGAATGCTTATTAGGAGGCAGTATTCTCTACATTTATAGGGTGGACTATGCCTGTATATATTTTATGTTTATTCATTGGAATATGTTTGTGTTTGTAAATCCTTCCATATATGTGATGACTCTAGAGTAAAGAAACTGGCTCTAGAAGCCTTCCGGAGAAATGATTTTCATTATTTTATGATGACATACGTGTGTTTATTTCTTTTTTTAGATGGCCCACCTTGTTCTTTAAAATTGCCACAGAATAATAATCCAGATTTTTCTCTTGGTTAAATTTTCTGAGGCCTCATACAGTATTTAAACCACCAATAATAACTTGTTGGCATGAAAAAAATTTATTTTTTTCTCTGGTTTCCTTGCCTTGAGCCCTTGGATGTCAGGAAGGGTGAGGGGAAATATCAGTCTGCTTGGGCTTAGATTTATGGTTGCTATTGTTTATGGTTGGGAAATGGATTGAGTGTGCATAGCTCCGTGGCCTCTTGGCTTTAACTCATTTGCATAAATAGTGAAAATAATAAGGAATATAAAAACAATAACAAAGACGTTATTGAGCATCTATTTTTACTGTACACTAAGCCAAACACTTTCTGTTTTTTTCTATATAATTGTTATAATAGTCCTACAAATTTGGCATTTTTTCCCTTCAACTTTAAAGTTCAGGGGTACATGTGCAGGATATATAGGTTTGTTACATAAATAAACGTGTGCCATGGTCGTTTGCTGCACAAATCATCCCATCACCAAGCTGTTAAGCCTAGCATGCATTAGCTATTCTTCCTGATGCTCTCCCTCCCCTCACTGACAGGCAGCAGTGTGTGTTGTTCCCCCTACCATGTGTTCATGTGTTTTCATCATTCAGCTCCCACTTATAAGTGAGAACATGCAGGTTTTGGTTTTCTGTTCCTGCGTTAGTTTGCTGAGGATAATGGGTTCCAACTCCATCCATGTCCCTGCAAAGGACATGATCTCACTTTTTTTTATGGCTGCCTAGTATTCCATGGTGAATATGTACCACATTTTCTTTATCCAGTCTATCATTGATGGGCATTTAGGTTAATTCCATGTCTTTGCTAGATATTATTTTTATCATATTTAATGATTGTTATCCTTACATTTTAGCTAAGAAAACTGAACCTTATATAAAGTAAGTGGCCAGGCACAGTGGCTCACGCCTGTAATCCCAGCGCTTTGGGAGGCCAAGGTGGGCGGATCACGAGGTCAGGAGTTCGAGACCAGCCTGGCCAACATGGTGAAACCCCTTCTCTACTAAAAATACAAAAAATTAGCTGGGCGTGGTGGCACTTGCCTGTAATCCCAGCTACTGGGAGGCTGAGGCAGGAGAATCACTTGAACCCGGGCAGCGGAGGTTGCAGTGAGCCGAGACCATGCCACTGTACTCTACCCTGGGCAACAGAGCAAGACTCCATCTCAAAATAAATGAATAAACAAACAAACAAATAAAGTAATAGCCTGAGATCACCATGTAAGTGAGTGACAGAAAAAAAACAAGCCTCTGTGAGACTAAAGCTTGTTTTCTTTACCACCATCCAGTATTGTCTCCGTGACAGAAAATTATTAATTTGGCTGAAATATATCTTTGGTATGGGATCTGGCTGTGCCTTTGTGCAGATATCGCCCTCTCCCAGGTTGGTTTCCTCTTCTAAATAAACTTGGTGGCCATTGTACCAAGAACACACTAATGTGACGACATTTTATTAGAATGAATGGGCCTGTCGTGGTGGCTCACGCCAGTAATCCCAACACTTTAGGAGGCCAAGTTAGAAGGATTGCTTAAGGCCAGGAATTCAAGACCAGCCTGGACAACATAGTGAGACCCCATCTCTTACCCAAAAAAAATTTTTTAAACGTTAGCCAGGCATGGTGGCATGTGCCTGTAGTCTCAGCTACTTGAGAAGCTGAGGCAGGAGGATCACTGGAGCCCAGGAGTTCAAGGCTCTGGTAAGCTATGACCTTGCCACTGCATTCCAGCCTGGGTGGTTGAGCAAGAGCTTGTCTCTAAAAATTTTTTTAAAAATTAGAATGTTGGGAACCAGGATCCATGAGGGTGAATAAAGAATATTGTAAGCAGTCAGTGAGTTAACAGCACATGACAAAACTAAATTTGTAAAACCATTTGCTTTCTAGAAAGGAATCTGCCATACCTCCCAGAGGGCATTTGGCCATCCATTCAGTGCCTGAAATCTGTCATTTGTTGATTGTTATCATTGTCTTTCTGTTGCTTTTCTAGGATTATAGCTGAGAAGGTAAAGGACGTTCTGTTTATCCGACCCCGGAAGTATATTCACTGCTCCAGCCCAGACACCACAGAGCCTGGCTACATCAACATCATGGAGTTGGCAGCATCTGTTTGCCGCTATGACCTAGATGACATGGACATCTTCTGGCTTCAGGAACTCAATGAAGACCTTGCAGAAATGGGTAAGTTCTTTTCTCACAAGTAAGTTGTGACTTAATTCATGTTTTTTTTTTAAGTTATCAGAACCCTTTAGCTTGTTTTTATTTTTGTTGCCTCCTTTCTTTTCTGGCCTTTTCATTTATTTTTCTCGTTGATTTTATCTTATTTCAGTGAGATATTTCTTCAAATGCATACATAGAAATAAAGCAATAACATTTAAATATGACCTTTTCTTTCCTCATTCATAGTTAATGGCACAGATCAAGGATAGCATATAGGTCTCATGAAGTTGTTTCCCAATTCAGGAAGTTTGAGAATGGCCATAGCTGATTGGCCATAGCTGATTGGACTTCCGGTTGAGAATTCTGAGGCAGGTTCCTGGCCTGAAAAGCAGTGTGATCAGTGAGCAGGGCCAGAGGTAGAGGCCCCTCTGGCAGGGGCTTGGAGAGAATCTCCAACTTCAGCATTGAGCAGCACCACTGCAACTGACAGATTGCTGTGACAGTACCCCTTAATGCAGGACTTGCTACCTGGAAGAAAAGTTGCAGGCCTAGAGCAAAACATTCACAAAGCAGTTCTTAGCTACTTCTACGGAGTTCTAGAGTTGTCATATACAATATTCAAAAGATAAAATGAAACAAAAACAAGCAAATAAATTTATGTTTACATATGGAAGTAAACATAATTAATAATTTTAAAGTAAATGTATGCCATACAATACCATACCAACAATACTGAGAAATGCTAGGCTGAAAGATAACTCATTTTATACTTACACACAGTTCTTGTTCATCTGTTTTCAGTCTAAGCAGTGTTCACGTCCAAGTTTTCCTGTAGATCTGTGGGTAGTTTTTAAGTCTCCGTATAAGATATGGTGAAGGATACATTTGATCTCATTTTTGTTTGAATCACATTTTATTTCATTTTTGTTTGAATCACATTTGTTCATTGTTAGTATAAGGATCAGTGGTTTTTCTTTTCTTCCCGCCCTCCCTTTTTCCTTTCTTTCTTTTGAGGCTAGTATCTGAATGCACATGAATAAAAAACTAAAATTATATTAAAGCAGTTTGGCATGGGAATGATAGTTACTCTGCCAGTAACCAATCCTTATTCCTTGATTTTTAAAGCTTTTTGTTTTATGTCTTTTCTTGCTCTGCCCCCTAAGAGGAGAGGGGAGTGGTAAATTTAGGGTGGCAACCACAAAGAGAAGGGAATGAAAGACTGACAGAGAAGTAAAATCAGAATATGAGGACATAATCAAATGGATTCATGGCTCAATGTGCGCTTGTGTTCATAATGCATATAATATCCATAGCTATCAGAATCATTGCAAGGCTGCCTTTGGCATGAAACTACCTTATTATGAGGTTCCTTTGGTATTTTGTAATTAATTCTCCTTGGGTGAGTTTTTTAAATAAACTTTTTATTTTGGAATAGTTTGATTTACAGAAAAGTTGCAGTTAGTACAGGGAGTTCTCCTATACACCTCACAGTTTCAGTTCCCCTAATGTTAACATCTTACTTTACCATGGTACATATGTCAAAACTACAAAACCAATACTGGTACATTACTGTTAACTTCAGACTTTATTGGGATTTCAAGGGTTTTTTTTTTCCACTTACAACCTTTTTCTGTTCCAGGATCCCATCCAGTATACCACATTGCATTTAGGCTTGTAAGAATTTTAAAAGAGGATTGCAGTATCTCAAGCTTTTCTTTAGGGTGAATGATATTGCAGTGAGGTGTCTAAGAGCTTAAAGTAAACTTTTTAAAAACAATATTAAGCGTATTATGAATTAAGAACTTTTTAAGTTGAGTGCTGACTACATATTAAGCACCATACTAAGCAATGTACCAATATTACTTCATCTCAGCTTCACAACAAATCAGTGGGTTTCTTATTATTATACTTATTTCATAGATAAGAACACTAAGCCCTAAAGAGGACAAATAACGTGTCAAAGTTTACATAGCTAATATGAGGTAAGGTTGGAATTTTAATCCAAGTTTTCTTGTAACCAGACACTATATTCCTTTACTCCAAAAAAAAAAATGTATAACTTGTCTTGGCTGGAAAAATGAAACATAAGGCCTGGGCAGTTTTTGGTTTCATAAGTAGCCACACCTTAAAATGGTAGTTTATGTGGAATTCTAAAGTTTCTTAGGACATCTTATATTACAAATGAAGTGGAATACTTGGGTACATTTGTTTTGGATCATCTTGAGGATTATTCCTGAGTTTACAAGTTGTTAGAATAAATATATAAGTGCTGTCACAAAATTTGATTAATAAGTGTGGAAGGCTAAGATAAAATAAAGTTATAGCTGGGAAAAGGAATCAGGAAGCAAAGAAGGTAATTCCAGAATTGAAGTTAGACCTTTGTGACTATTAACAGGTTTATATGTTGTTATAGTTTGCCATTGAAAAATATTATTAGATTTTTTAAAAGTCATATTTGAAAAACAAAATATTTTATATGTGTAATCACCTACACATGGGACCTAGAATTTTCTTTTATGGGCTTCATACATTTTCATATGAAAATTTCCTTGTATAATCATTAGATATGCTCACTGAAGCTAACTTGCTAAGAATGAATTATATCCAAATAGTTATGTGATTTTAATTACTATGCTACAAATTATCGTGTCCAGAATTATAAAGCTTGGTGAAAGTCCTCCTACAGTGAGAATAAGAGAAAATATAGAGATTTAAGAGGAGACTGGCAAGGATTTGGACAAGAAATCAAAAGGGTCAGTAATATATCTTCTAAGGAACATGGTGAAATATACATCTCCTTTCATGTGTCAAACACTAATATATGATTATAGGTAAATGTTAGAGTAGCACTAGCAACAGATTTTTTGAAATCTGGTTGTTTTAGAGCAGGAAAGAGATGTTTTTATCCTTTAGAATCCTACCCACTCCTGCACTGGGCTCACAGTAGGTGTTTTGGGAATGACAGCTGACTGATGGGTTGATTGATTGTTTGTATTTCTGTGCAGGTTGTGGGCCAGTTGATGAGAATCTTATGGAAAAGACAGTAGAAGTCCTGGAACGCCATTGCCATGAAAATATGAACCATGCTATTGAGACAGAGGAAGGGCTAGGCATAGAGTATGATGAAGATGTGATCTGTGATGTGTGCCGGTCTCCAGACAGTGAAGAAGGGAATGATATGGTGTTCTGTGATAAGTGTAACGTCTGTGTGCATCAGGTTAGTGAGAGTGGAGACCGTCATCTCCCTACGGTCAGCCTTTCTGAAGCTCAGTGATGATCTCCAGCACCCATATCTGGGTAGCAGCTTGCATTTAAGGGTGAAAATAAAGATTTGGCCTGGTTGTTCTTCAGTATTTCCTCTAGAAACAATGCTTCTTATGACCCCCAGGATGACTTGCTGACTAACTTTACCCCATGGGGCTAAACCCAGGTCTTTATTGTGTCACTTTATGCCCAGACCATTGGGATTGCCTTGTTCAGCTTGCCCCTAGGCCCCTGCCCCAGGGGGATCTCATTGCTGCCTGTCTGAGGTCTCTCCTCTTCCTTCAAATCTCCATGGCCTCATGAGGTTACACCCATGGTCAGTAACCTTGGTGAGTTTACACTTCCTACAAATAGAAGTCCAGACTCCTTATTCCTGGCACTCGTAACCCTCCCCCATCCCCTAAACATACCACTCATAAGAATGTCCACCCCACTTTTAAAGATCACAGAATTTTAGGACTGCAAAAGACTGTCTAACTCCTCAATTTTACACAAATACCGGGAGAGGTGAAGTGACTTTACCCAAGCTGGTTATTTGTCATTCTTTCTACTATACTGCCTTTTTAATTAATAATGATGATTATGATATCAACCCTCCTTTCAGCTCTTTCCATTTTTTCCCCCACAAGCACTGTGCTCCAACAAAATAAGGTTACTCAAGGTGCAGTGATGAATATTCCTGACACTGTCCTATCTCCCATGTTTCAGCCACACTCCAATTTGTAAATGCCTCCTCCTATGTCCCAGCTATCAAAAATCTACATATTTTTCAAGGTCTAGTTCAAATCCTTTCTTGAACTCCCTTACCCTAAGTGATTTTTCGTTCTTCTGAACCTGTTGTATATTTCATTCATTTTGTTAATTTGTCTAGCAAATAGGTACAGTACTCCATGGGCCAGGATTGTGATGCATGCTGAGGACACAGTCAGTGATGAAGAGGCAGACATGGTCTGTGCCCCCAGGGAGATCATAGTCTGGTGAAAGAAATATAAGGAAACTGCCAATTTAGCATCATATGGCAAGTGTTTGTATAGATATAAGTCCAAGCTGCTGTGGAAATGCATCTGTGAGAAACGAGGGTCAGGGACAACTTCCAGGAGGTAGCACCCAAGCTAAATCTTAATGTCCAAAAGGAGATGTCAAGTAAACCAGCAATGTGTGTTCAGGCAGAGAGGAGAAATGTTCAGACAGGGTAGTGAAAGCAGGCAAAATGTGTCAGAGGCAACTGAAGGCTTCAGAAACTGTAAAGTGGCAGAGTAGAGTAGGGAAGGCATGGAAAGTGAGGGTAGAGAGGGATACAAGAGACGTGTGTAAAGGACCGTCTGACAAACTAAGGAACTTCAGTTCTGTCCTGTCAACCCTGGAGGATATGATATGTATTTTAGAAAGATCATTCCGGCTACAAAATGACTAAAGTAATTAGAATAGATAACATAGCAGATAGAAACCAGGGCTTAAGATTATTTTAATTCCCTGGGCCTCTTAACCTAACCACCCTGTATGTAAAAAGTACTCAGAATTATTCTGTGACCAATTGGGTCTTTTTCTTCATTTACCTTTAACAAAGTGAATTTTGAAAATTTGTCTTCACTTTACCAATTATTGGCATTTATATCAGACTTTAAGTGAGAGCAGAAAATCTTTACCATTTAACTATGAACTTAAGTATTATATCTCACAATTCAAGCCCAGAGTCCCTTCTCTGCAATTCCAAAATTATAAAGTTCTGAAAAATGCATGTTTTTGCTGAAGTTTCACACCAGAACTGATTTGAGGACAATACCACAACCCACCCAGTATGAGACCATTTGTAGTCCTTATCCATTTTGTTTAAATACTCATATATTTTGTTAGAGAACTATTAATGTGTTTGGTTATATGGTATTGCCCCTGGTCCCACTGGGGGCTTAGGTCATATACTATATATATATATATATACTTTCCTAAGATCTGAGCAATTCTGAATTTCCTAATTTTTCTTACCCTAGAGGTTTCAGATAAATGATTGTGGATCTGTAGTAGGCTTAAAAGGAATAGCATAAAGGTCATCTGTATATATTTCTTATGTTTGTCCTTTACAGTTGGGACAAAATAGTAAGTATTCTCAGGTTCTTTAACAAACTCAAATGTAGCATAATTATCTCCAATGCTATTTATTAGTCTTAAAAACGATTCCGGTAATGACTATAAATGATACCCCTTTCTCACATAGAAAGAGATGAGATGACAATAACTGACCAGACCTTGCAGTATGTAAACTGGTATGTATTAAAGCTGGGACATTGGTACCCTATAAAGTTTCACGTAAGAGATTCTTCCAAAGTGAGTATATTTACTTGGATTCTAAAGAGATACTTAGCTTAGAGCTCCCTCTGTTGGCTGAAAAGTGACTTAAAATGCCTTGGAAGATTTGGTTTACTCCCTAACAGAATGGGGACATGTTGACATCTGAATTTATTAAACATGATTTTTCTTCTTTACTGACACCATATTACATTTCAGTGTTTGTTCCTCAGTGACAAAAAATACACTTATGGTCAGTACTTTAGAAGAGATGTGTACATAAGTAGCCTTTAGATTTTAACAATGAATTTAACATTTTTTCTTTAAAAAATGTGAAAGTTGAGCCGGGCATGGTGGCTCATGCCTGTAATCCCAGCACTTTGGGAGGCCGAGGCGGGTGGATCACGAGGTCAGGAGTTCGATACCAGCCTGGCCAATATGGTGAAACCCCGTCTCTATTAAAAATACAAAAATGAGCTGGGTGTGGTGGCATGCACCTGTAGTCCCAGCTGCTCGGGAGGCTGAGGCAGGAGAATTGCTTGAACCCAGGAGGTGGACATTGCAGTGAGCCAAGATTGCGCCACTGCACTCCAGCCTGGGCGACAGAGTGAGACTCCATCTCAAAAAAAAAAAATGTGAAAGTTAGGGCCATTCTAAATCCTTTTACATGTATCTATGATCTTATGACTGTGAGTAAGTCCACAAAAGGGCTCAGTAAATGATGTTCTGCCCAATAGACTGGCCAGGAGCTAAAGGATATTCCAAGAGCCGACCACTGACCTGACCTCTCTTCTGCCAGTCTGAAAGAGACTCTATTTTAGGGAGGAAGCTTGCTTTCATTTCCTAGCAAACATTCTGGGCCTCAGACAAAGAGCTTTAAAGGTTAGAAACCTTATAAAATGATGCCTTGCTCTTGTGAGAGGAGCCTACCTAGAGTCCAGCTTCAGTTCTTGAGCTAAATACATTTGTTTTATCCAACCACCTACTCAAGCTCAGCATAGGGGGCATTCCAGGTAAATTGATGATAACAGCTCTACCTCTAGTGACTTTAAAATCTCATTGAGTTCTGTAGGCCAGGGTTAATTAAAAGAAAAAAAATACTAAAAATCTCACTGAGGAGAGGAAACACAACAGCAAATGTAGAGAAAAAGAATACATGATGCTGGCCAGGTGCTGTGACTCACACCTGTAATTCCAGCACTTTGGGAGACCAAAGTGTGGATCACTTGAGCCCAGGATTTTGAGAGTAGCCTGGGCAGTATGGCAAAACCTCGTCTCTACAAAAATTAGCTGGGCAGAGTGGCACATGCCTGTGCTCCTAGCTACTCGGGAGGCTAAGGTAGGACGATTGCTTGAGCCCAGGAGGTTGAGGCTGCAGTGAGCCAAGATCATGCCACAGCATTCCAGCCTGGGTGACAGAGCAAGACCCTGTCTCAAAAAAAATAATAATAAAATTAAAGAACACATGATGCTGACTATGTACTTGGTGAGGGAAATTGCATGGAGTGGAGGATGGGAGTCAGGCAGTGGGACAAACGCAAGGGGCTACAGTGACCTGAGCAGGATTTTTGGAGGGGCCTGGAGTTTGAACCGGGTCTGGAAGGGTGAGAAAGGTCCAACTATGCAAACAACAGTTGACCATGTAGAGCAGGGAAGCTGCTTAGACACATGGATGTGAAAATGAGAATGACCAGTTATAGGGAAAACCAGGAGGCCTGCCTGTCCAAGTCAGAAGCCCTGTGTTTGGGTATAGTGGGGCATGAGATCAGATAGTGAAGTACAAGGAACAACAGGCTTTAGATAAGGAACCGGCAAACTTTTTCTTTAAGGATCCGCTGTAAATATTTCAGTCTTTATAGCCACATACAGTCTCTGTTACGTGTTCTTCTTCTTCTCTTTACAACCCTTTAAAAATGTGAAAACCATTCTTAGCTTGTTGGCTTTATAAAACAGACCTTGGAAAATAGCCAACCCCTAGTTTGGATAGTGGGGGGCAGGTAAGAGTAGAAGGAATATCTAAAGGGCTTGCCACTGTACAATGGTATGAATTCTTTTAGTGAGGAGAATCTGGCAGTCAAGTAGAGGAAGGGTTGAAGGTGTGCAGGGGGAAAAAGAAAATGTAGAAATTAATCAATCCAGGCATGGCATAATGAGAACTTGGATAGAGCAAGTGGTGAGGACGGAGAGGAACGTCAGAGTCTAGGGAGAATAGCAAGTACCAGGTCAGCAGATGAAAGAAAGTGAGTAATACAAGTCTAGGAATTTGGATCTGGAAGATAGGAAGTATGGTGGTGACACGGAAAGAAGGAGCTTGGAAAAGGACCAGGTTGTGGGGGGACCGATATTATGGTAACTGTTATAACTTGAATCTGAGTTGAGGGTGAATCTCCTGAGGCAGACAGAAATTTTGAAGCTGCCATATTGAATCAGTTAGTCTCTAATAGAGTAGAGCAGTAAGGAGGAAATGATGGGCAAAATTGGGGTTAGCAAAAAGGGAGTCTAGAATGTTTCCCAAACTAATCTCCAGTTTCTCACAGTAATTATTTATTTGTCCAACTTCATTCCATAAAGGATTTGAAGCACCTTCCAGAACTCATTATGAATTATTGTGATTAGTGTAATATTCTATTCAAGATTCATTCACAAGTCCCTGTTTCTTCAACCCAAGCAAGCAATTGCTACAATTTACTGAGTACTTTTTATGCACCAGGCGTTAATAGGCTTTTTATAAACGTCAGTTCATTTGCTCCTCAGAAGTTTCATTCTCTTTATTTTCTAAAACTTTTTTCTTGATCACAACAGTGTATGACTTTTAGGAAATGTTCAATAAGTGTTTGACTAATTATAATACATAGTCATTGAAGAAGCTTTAGAAAACAGACCAAAAAATGCTGTAATCACAATACTCAGATAACAGTTGGGTTAACGGTTGGCTGTATCTCCTCGTCTTGTTCTATCATCCTTAAAGTCAGTTCTCATGGACAGACATGCTGATCTTAGGAGAGATGCTGGAAGTTGCTTTTTTGAGTATTTTTAAATCACTCGATACTGGATATAAGCTTGTTTGGCTTTATTTGCCTTTCTCCCAAAAGCAGAGGATATTCTGTGACTGTGTATCAGAACAGATACCAACCCTGGTGAGAAGGTGCTGACCATTCTCCCCTCTCCTCCTCATACCTCCAGGCCTGCTATGGCATCCTCAAGGTCCCAGAAGGCAGCTGGCTGTGTCGCTCCTGTGTCCTGGGCATTTATCCGCAATGTGTGTTATGTCCAAAGAAAGGTGGAGCCCTGAAGACCACCAAGACAGGGACTAAATGGGCTCATGTCAGCTGTGCCCTGTGGATCCCAGAGGTAAGAATTCATCCAGGCCCGTGAGACCATTTGCTCCAGGGTGTCCCTGTTCCCCACAACATTCAGACTGACTCAGGCTTAGTATGGAAATGTTTCATGCTTGCCCATGTTTCTGAAGTAATAGTACTTCCACTTGAGCTACCTCAGATCCTTATTGGATGCACACTTGCATGTAAGCCCATGGTGATTAATATATAGGTGGTATTCCCAGCGGTATTTGGGATAATACCCGAATATATACACGATATTTGGGATAATACCCAAATATATACATGATATTTGGGTATATCATGTATAAATTGATAAATTTGTATGAGAGGAGAGACACAAAAGACCAGGGTGTGAGCAGCAGAATTTTTTAAGGTAAAACTTGTATTTAGATGCCAAATTTTAAGTGTAGAGTTTTGTGATATTTTACACATGTTTGTATCTGTAACCACAACTTAGACCAAGACATGAAATACCCTAAAAATAGACATAAAGCACCCCAGAAAGATCCTCTATACCCACTTTCCAGTCTCTATCCCCCAAGAATAACCACCATTTTTGTCTTGATCATGATAGATTAATTTTGTCTGGTTTTAAACTTCATACAGTATGTATTTTTTTCGGTCTGGCTAACACTCCATGTTGTGGTGTGTATCAATAGTTTATTCCTTTCTATTGCTAATATTCCATTGTATGGATATACTCTGATTTATTCATTTTCCTTTGATGGGCATTTGGGTTGTTTACAGGTTTAGGCTATTACAAATAAAGTGAGCAATAACTCTTTGTCTACTGTGATGATGCCCTTTACTTTTTTATTTTTATTTATTTTATTTTATTTTATTTTATTTTTGAGACAGAGTCTCGCTCTGTCACCCAGGCTGGAGTGCAGTGGCGCTATCTCGGCTCACTGCAAACTTCACCTCTCAGGTTCACGCCATTCTTCTGCCTCAGCCTCCCGAGTAGCTGGGACTACAGGTGCCCGCCACCATGCCTGGCTAATTTTTTTTTTTTTTTTTTGGTATTTTTAGTAGAGACGGGGTTTCACCGTGTTAGCCAGCATGGACTCGATCTCCTGACCTCACGTGATCCACCCGTCTAGGCCTCCCAAAGTGCTGGGATTACAGGCGTGAGCCACTGCGCCCGGCCGATGCCCTTTACTTTTTGAAGCTCTTTTTAGGGCTTACACTCAACATCTGCCAAAGACCTTCTTTACTCAAAATTCAATTTTTTATCATTATCTAGCCTGGTCCTTCAGTTGCTGGTATTTCCTGAGTGGCTACATGTACACTAACTTAAGTAAAATGGGGCTTGAAGACATTTCTTCTTATGGCTGCCTTTTTTTTTTCTTTAGCTGTGTGGATATCCCACTCATGCCCTCTCTCCCCAGCCACTATCCAAACCAGCAAATTTGTTAGGCAGTTTAACTGCATGACAAGAGAGACTGCAGAATCTAGTTAATGGGGAGCTGACATTATATCGGTAACTCATTCTCCTTTAAGATTTTCCTGTTTTTAATCTTGTTAATATTGGTTCCAGGGGAGTTATTGTCTAATAAAGAAGCTCACAGAGTTACACTAAAAGTCCCATATATATACTTTTGTATTCCTATGGCTATAGACATCAGTATTTTAAAAAATATTTGAATAGTAGTTTCTTTTTCTCACTAAGAACATCTAGACATAAAATAAACTCAGGTTTCTGGCTTGAGAATGACTGTTTTCCAACAGCAAATCCCTCAGCTAATAGAGTAGGCTCTCTCAGCTTATAAAAGTCCAGAACATGACTCAGGAAGAGCTCTTTAAAAACAAAATAGACTTTCTCAGTTATTGACATTCTCTTATGGTTTCTAGTTCTTGGTTTCCAGTGCCTTCTGGACTACTCAAGATCTGTTAGTTTCCTGATGTGAGCAGAACCTACTAGTTTGGCATCCTTATTTGACAGTTCTTCACCTTTTAAAGCTGTATCTCTCTTAGAAACTCATGTATATATTTGGCGGGGTGGGGGGAATGAAAATACTTTTCACCAGCAGTTGCTTGACCCCTTATTTTCACATGGAAAAGAATATTTCCATCTTTTTAAAAAACATCCCTTTCTGCTGGGTGTGGTGACTCACGCCTATAATCCCAGCACTTTGGGAGGTCGAGGCAGGCAGATCACTTGAGTCCAGGAGTTTGAGACCAGCCTGGGCAACATGGCAAAACCCCATCTCTATTACAAATACAAAAAATTAGCCAGGTGTGGTGGTGCATGCCTGTAGTCCCAGATATTCAGGGGGCTGAGGCGGCAGGATCACTTGAGCCTGGGAGGTCGAGGCTGCAGTGAGCCCTGATCCTGCCACTGCACTCTAGCCTGGGTGACAGAGTGAGACCCTGATTCAAAAAGGAAAACAGAAAAAGCATCCCTTTTTTGATGGGGTTGTTTGTTTTTTTCTTGTAAATTTGGTTGAGTTCATTGTAGATTCTGGATATTAGCAGATGAGTAGGTTGCGAAAATTTTCTCCCATTTTGTAGGTTGCCTGTTCACTCATGAACAGACACTTCTCAAAAGAAGACATTTATGCAGCCAAAAAACACATAAAAAATGCTCATCATCACTGGCCATCAGAGAAATGCAAATCAAAACCACAATGAGATACCATCTCACACCAGTTAGAATGGCAGTCATTAAAAAGTCAGGAAACAACAGGTGCTGGAGAGGATGTGGAGAAATAGGAACACTTTTACACTGTTGGTGGGACTGTAAACTAGTTCAACCATTGTGGAAGTCAGTGTGGCGATTCCTCAGGGATCTAGAAGTAGAAATACCATTTGACCCAGCCATCCCATTACTGGGTATATACCCAAAGGACTATAAATCTTGCTGCTCTAAAGACACATGCACACGTATGTTTATTGCGGCATTATTCACAATAGCAAAGACTTGGAACCAACCCAAATGTCCAACAATGATAGACTGGATTAAGAAAATGTGGCACATATACACCATGGAATACTATGCAGCCATAAAAATGATGAGTTCATGTCCTTTGTAGGGACATGGATGAAATTGGAAATCATCATTCTCAGTAAACTATCACAAGAACAAAAAACCAAACACCGCATATTCTCACTCATAGGTGGGAATTGAACAATGAGATCACATGGACACAGGAAGGGGAACATCACACTCTGGGGACTGTTGTGGGTGGGGGGAGGGGGGAGGGATAGCATTGGGAGATATACCTAATGCTAGATGACGAGTTGGTGGGTGCAGCGCACCAGCATGGCACATGTATACATATGTAACTAACCTGCACAATGTGCACATGTACCCTAAAACTTAAAGTATAATAAAAAAAAGGAAAAAAAAAAAGCATCCCTTTCTTTTCAGCACTCTCCCAAAGACTAATTTCACTTTGAAGCTACTTTGGCTGAGGGAGTAGGGTAAGCTCATGATAATTACGTGGTTTTAAAGACTTTTGTTTTAAAATGTCATCCTCATCCTTTCTACTTACATTCTGCAGTCTCTTCATTACACGGATGTGCTGTTTTCCAACAATATCATGGTTCCTTTGTAAATCAAATGGAAAGACTTGTCACTCCCTCTGTTTTTTATCCTTAGTTGATTAAATGAAACAACAAGGCATGTAGCACCATCTCTTAACATAATAGATACTCGATTTAGTTACTTTCAGTAGCTTTCTTTGGTTCCTAAGTAAAAGTGTCCATTACGGTAACCTTGGCTGGGCTCAGTGGCTCATGCCTGTAATCCCAGTACTTTGGGAGGCCAAGGCAGGAGGATCACTTGAGGCCAGGAGTTCAAGACCAGCCTGAGGTAACATAGCAAGACCTGGTCTCTACAAAAATAATAATTTTTAATTTTGTGGGTACATATTAGGTGTATATATTTATGGGATGCATGAGATTTTGATACAGGCATGTAATGCCTAATAATGACATCATGAAACATGGGGTATTCATCCCCTTCAAGCATCTATCCTTTTTGTGTTACAAACAATCCAGTTATGTTCTTGTAGTTATTTTTATATGTACAGTTAAGTTATTTTGACTATAGTCACCCTGTTGTGCCATCAAATAGTAGGTCTTATTCATTCTTTCTGACTATCCTTTTTGTACCCATTAATTATCGTCACCCTCCTCCCGCCCTGTTCCCCCCACTACCCTTCCCACCCTCTGGTAACCATCCTTCTACAGTCTATCTCCTTGAGTTCAGTTGTTTTTATTTTTAGATCCCAAAAATAAATGAGAACATGCAATGTGTGCCTTTCTGTGCCTGGTTTATTTCACTTGACGTAATGACCTCCAGTTCTGTCCACGTTGTTGGAAATGACAGGATTTCGTTCTTTTATATGGTTGAATAGTACTCCATTGTGTATATGTACCACATTTTCTTTATCCATTCGTCTGTTGATGGACACTTAGCTTATTTCCAAATCTTGACTATCGTGAACATTGCTGCAAAAAATATGGGAGTGCAGATACCTCTTTGATATACCGATTTCCTTTCTTTTGGGTATATACCCAACAGTGGGATTGCTGGATAATATGGTAGCTCTATTTTTTGTGTTTTTTTTAGAATCCTCCAAACTATTCTCCATAGTGGTTGTACTAATTTACATTCCCACCAACAGTGTATAAGCATTTCCTTTTCTCCACAGTGTATGAGGGTTCCCTTTTCTCCACTCCTCACCAGCATTTGTTATTGCCTGTCATTTAGATAAAAGCCAAAAATAATTTTTTTTATTAGCCAGGTGTGGTAGAGGCTGTGGTGGGAGGATCACTTGAACCCAGCAGTTCAAGGCTGTAGTAAGCCATGATTGCACCACTGAACTCTAGCCTGAGTGACAGAGGGAGACCTTGTCTCTAAAAAAAAAAAAAGAAGAAAGAAAGAAAAGTAAAAGGTAATCATGCCTAGTCTATACTCCTGCTCTCTCATCCCATATGTGAATTATTTACATCACTGGAAATGAGTGAAGGACTGAGCAGTGGAAATAAGTTTTGTTTATTCTTGATTCCATGTTAACCTTAAGAGATGTGACTTACCTCATTGTTTTGATGTTCTTAGCTTTATGTAACATCGTTTATGGTTTGTGAAAGGTACTTCTGGGATGCCTTATGGTAGTATTTTATTTGTAGGTCAGCATTGCTTGTCCTGAGAGGATGGAACCGATCACGAAGATCTCCCACATCCCACCCAGTCGGTGGGCCTTAGTCTGCAACTTGTGCAAGTTGAAGACGGGGGCTTGTATTCAGGTAAGTCCCCATGAGAAGTGGTAGAGTGGGCTAACACCAAATTAGCTGGACTCACCCTCCCAGTGAGAGTGTCCTGTCAACTGAAAGGTCACTCAGGAGATCGCCCACCCACTCTTAGGGCTCTGCCATTGTACAGACCATTTCTGGAAATCCCTTTTTTGGATATTGCCTCTGGACCATTCAGCTTATTCTTTTCAATATTCGTAGTGATAGTTTATCTTCATCCTTTGCTGTCAGAGCTGATGAATTCAGTGAGTTCTAAAGCTAGGTGATACCATCCTGGGTGGAAATCGGCTATAATTGTGAAACAACCAGGCCCATGTTCTTTTTTTTTTTTAATTTCAACTTTTATTTTCAATTTTGGGGTTACATGTGCACATTTGTTACATGGGTATATTGCATAATGCTGAGGTTTGAAATACATTTGGTTGTATCACCCATACAGTGAGCATAGTAAGTACCCAATAGGTAGTTTTTTAACCCTTGTACTCTCCCTCCTCCCTCTAGTAATCCCCACTGTCTATTTTTCCTGTCTTTATGTCTGTGTATACCCACTGTTTAGCTCCCGTTTGTAAGTGAGAACATGTGGTATTTGGTTTTCTGTTTCTGAATTAATTTGCTTAGAATAATGGCCTCCAGCTGCACCCATGTTGCTGCAAAGGACATGATTTCTTTTTTTGTTTTTTTCTGTCTTTCCAACTTTTATTTTCTGTTCAAGGGTACATGTCCAGGTTTGTTACATGGGTAAATTGTGTGTTGCAGAGGTTTGGTGTACAGATAATTTTCTCACCCAGGTAATCAGCATAATACCCAACAGGTAGTTTTTCAATCCTAACCCTCAAGTAGGCCCCAATGTCTGTTGTTCCCTTCTTTGTGTCCATGCCTACTCAATGTTTAGCTCCACTTATAAGTGAGAACATGCAGTATATGGTTTTCTGCAATTAGGGGAGACGTGGATGGGATTGGGAACGGCCAGTTACCTCCAGCAAAGACACAAAGGTTGCCTTCTCTTTCCATGTTATTTCTCCTTCTATCCCAAATGTAATAAGATGGCTCTTCTGGCTAGAGGGATGGAAGGGCTGACCTTTCACCTCTCAGACCTCCTACATGTGAACTGCAAGCTGGTTGGAGTTATATTTGCCTGCCGACCTTCTTTGGTGAAGAGGGGACATTGCACAGTGCAGGGGTCCGCAACCTGCCACAGACAGGTACTGGTTCATGGCCTGTTAGGAACCGGGCCGCACAGCAGGAGGTAAGTGGCGAGCAAGTGAGCATTACCACTTGAACTCCGCCTCCTGTCAGATCAGCAGTGGCATTAGATTCTCATAGGAGTGTGAACCGTGTTGTGAACTGCGCATGCGAGGGATCTAGGTTGAGCACTCCTTATGAGAATGTAATGCCTGATGATCTGTCACCGTCTCCCATCACTCCCAGATGGGATCGTCTAGTTGCAGGAAAACAAGCTCAGGGCTCCCACTGATTCTACATTATGGTGAGTTGTATAGTTATTTCATTATATATTACGATGTAATAATAATAGAAATAAAGTGTACAATAAATGTAATGTGCTTGAATCATCCCAAAACCATCTCCCCCCAGTCCATGGAAAAATTATCTTTCACAAAACTGGTCCCTGGTGCCAAAAAGGCTGGGGACCACTGGCTTTAGGGATAATGACTCTAGGCACTTTGTGACATTTCTTGCTGTCTGGCATGATAATATTTTCCAGGCTTATCGTGTAGATTTCTTGCTCTAGACCTGGGATTAGCTATTCCTCCAAGGAACCCAGGGTCTTTCACTGGGAAGTTGTAATTGAATAACACAATCTGGACCCCCAAAGGCCCTTTTAATTTTTTGGATTCATTCTTATATTTGACAGAATTGGCTACTTCCTCTTTTTTTTAACCTTTCTTGGATGATTTTATTTATTTTAACTATGGCACTTTAAAAATCATAAAGGAAAAATATTTAAAGGAAAACTCTTTCCATGGAGACTACTACCCTAGGACATTGCCTGTGTGTTTATCTAAGCTCTCTCCTGGTTGCTGCCCATGTGTGAGTCCCTTGAGGGCCAAGATTATGCATCATTTTTCTGTGAATTTCCCTGGCACAAAGTAGAGAGCCTGCCCATTGTTAGTACTTAATTATGGTTTATCAAATAAATACATTCATGTTTTATTGTACCATGGATTCATTTGTGATATGCATTTCCCCCTCTAAAAATAATATATTTTTCATTTTTCAGTTATTGGTCATTTTATAGTAGCACATTGGATTTATATCCAGTAACTTATTTTCTTTATTGTGGTCACTGCAGTTTCCCCCATTTTTGCTTTTGTTGTGGGACAGGGTCTCACTCTGTCACCTAGGCTGGAGTGCAGTGACACAATCATAGCTCACTGCAGCCTTGAACTCCCAGGCTCAAATGATCCTCCCGAGTAGCTGATACCACAGGTGCACGCCACTACACCTGGCTCATTTAAAAAAAATTTTTTTTGTAGAGACAGGATTTCGCTGTGTTGTCCAGGCTGGTCTCGAACTCCTGGCCTCAAGTGAGCCTCCTGCCTTGGCCTTCCAATCCAAAGTGCTGGGATTACAGGCATGAGCCACTGTGCTCTTTTTTTTTTGGTCCGAGTCTCTCCTTGTTGCCCAGGCTTGAGTGCAATGGCGCAATCTCAGCTCACTGCAACCTCTGCCTCCTGGGTTCAAGTGATTCCCCTGCCTCAGCCTCCCAAGTAGCTGGGATTACAGGCACACACCACCACACCCAGCTAAGTTTTTGTATCTTTAGTAGAGATGAGATTTCACCATGTTGGCCAGGCTGGTCTCGAACCTCAGGTGATCCACTCGCCTTGGCCTCCCAAAGTGCTGGGATTACAGGCATGAGCCACCACACCTGGCCTTTTTTTTCTTTTCTTTCTTTTTTTCTTTTTTTTTTTTAAAGAGAGACAGAGCCTTGCTTTGTCACTTAGGCTGGAGTGCAGTGGTGAGATCATAGCTCACTATAACCTTGAACTTCTGAGCTCAAGCAATCCTTCCACCTCAGTCTCCCAAGTAGCTAGGTCTGTAGGCACATGCCACCATGGCTGGCTAATTTTTTTGTTTTGTAGAGATAGGGTCTTGCTGTGTTGCCCAGGCTTATTTTTTTCTACAATAATTAGTAATTGGCAATAAGACTTTGGTGAGAGAAAATATTGGCCTTGACCTTAACAGACCTGGATTTGTATTACAGCCCTGATGTACCACATTCTGCCACTATTATGGTTATTTATCTATGAGTTTTATCTGCCCTAGTAGACTGTAAACTTAGACTTTCATCCTTAGATCCCCTATACCCGAATCTAGTAGACAGACAATTAATATTAGATTGATGGATGGATGATGGATGAACAGTTTGAGAGATGAAACATTCTGGTGTAAGTTTCTCATTTGCAGAGCAATGATTCTTACTTTCATTACTTGAGTTCAGCTTCTTTATTTTATAAAGGTCTTACCAAATTGAGACTCTTACAATTTTGATTATAAGGAATTTCATTACAGAGACTCCTCTGCATGAGGAAAGGGGAGGAAACGTAGAAAGGACTTTGTCATACAGCTTGGGTGCCAGCTCAGCCACAGTAGAAGAAAGCATCAGATAAGATTCCTAAGGTTCTTGACTCCAGGCCTTGGGTCCCAGATAGTATCTCTGGACCCACCCAAGGCCAGGAGGAATTCGCCACCCTGAAAGGAAGGACACAAGCCTTGCTGGATTTGCCACCTACTGATTGTAGAGCCCTTGGGATGTGAACGAACATAGGTAGTAGCCAGGCAGTGATCACTGCAGGCCTTGGGCGAGACCCAATGCTGTGCTGGCTTTAGGTCTGACTGGGTGTAGTCCCAGTGGTGGTGGCCATAGGGGTGCTTGTATTAGCCCTCCTCCATCTCCAGGCAACTCAGCACAGAGAGAGACTTCATTTGTTTAGAGGGAAGTAAGGGAGAAGAACAAGAATCTCTGCCTGTTAATCCAGGGAGTTCTTCCAGATATTACCCAGTAACACCAAGGTAGTATATCTACAAGTCTGCAAGAGCCATGGCATTACTAGGCTTGCGGTGCCTCCTAAAGCAGATATGGCTGTAGTGACCAAAGACTTAGATCACAACACCCAAGTCCCTCTGAATACCTGGAAAGTCTTCCGAAGAAGGATGGATACAAACAAGCCCAGACTGCAAAGACTACAATAAATGCTGAGTCTTCAATGCCCAGACACTGATGAACATCCACAAGCATCAAGACCATCCAGGAAAACATGACCTCACAAAATGAACTAAATAAGGCAACAGTGATTAATCCTGGAGAGACAGATATATAACCTTTCAGATGGAAAATTCAATGTAGCTATTTTGAGGAAGCTCAGCAAAATCCAAGATAACACAGAGAAGGAATTCAGAATCCCATCAGGTAAATTTAACGAAGACATTGAAGTAATGGAAAAGAGGCTGGGCGCAGTGGCTCACGCCTGTAATCCCAGCACTTTGGGAGGCCAAGGCGGGTGGATCACAAGGTCAGGAGATCGAGACCATCCTGGCTAACATGGTGAAACCCCGTCTCTACTAAAAATACAAAAAATTAGCCAGGTGTGGTGGTGGGCGCCTGTAGTCCCAGCTACCCGGGAGGCTGAGGCAGGAGAATAGTGTGAACCTGGGAGGCGGAGCTTGCAGTGAGCCAAGATCATGCCACTGCACACCAGCCTGGGCGACAGAGTGAGACTCCGTTTCAAAAAAAAAAAAAAAAGAAATAATGGAAAAGAATCAAGCAGAAATTCTGGAGCTGAAAAATGCAATTGACAGACTGAAGAATACATCAGAGTCTCTTAACAGCAGACTTAAGCAGAAGAATTAGTGAGCCTCAAGACAAGCTATTTGAAAATGCACAATGAGAGGAGACAAAAGGAAAAAGAATGAAGCATGCCTACAAGATGTAGAAAATAGCCTCAGAAGGGCAAATCTAAGAATGATTGGCCTTAAAGAGGAGGTAGAGAGAGAGATCAGAGTAGAAAGTTTATTCAAAGGGATAATAACAGAGAACTTCCCAAATGTAGAGAAATGTATGTCAATATTCAAGTACAAGAAGGTTATAAAACATCAAGCATATTTAACTGAAATAAGACTACCTCAAGACATGTAATAATCAAACTCCCAAAGGTCAAGGATAAAGAAAGGACCCTAAAAACAGCAAGAGAAAAGAAACAAATAACATACAATGGAGCTCCAATACATCTAGCAGCAGACTTTTCATTGGAAACCTTACAGGCCAGGAGAGAGTGGCATGACATATTAAAAGTTTTGAAGGAGAAAAACTTTTATCCTAGAATAGTATATCCAGTGAAAATATCATTCAAACGTGAAGGAGAAATAAGGACTTTCCCAAATAAACAAAAGCTGAGGGATTTCATCAACACCAGGCCTGTCCTACAAAAAATGTTAAAGGGAGTTCTTCAGTCTTGAAAGAAAAGGATGTTAATGGCAATAAATCATCTGAAGGTGCAAAACTCACTGGTAATAGTACACAGAAAAACATGGAATATTATAATATTGTAATTGTGGTATGAAAACTCCTATCTTGAATAGAAAGACTAAAAGATTAGCCAGTCAAAAATAATAATTACAACAACTTTTGAAGACATGGACAGCATAATAAGATGTAAGTAGAAACAGCAAAAAGTTAAGGGGATGAAGTTGAAGTGTAGAGTTTTTGTTTTCTCCTTGCTTCTTTGTTAATTTGTTTATGCAATCAGTGTTAAGTTGTCATCAGTTTAAAATAATGGGTTATAAGATATTATCCGCAAGGCCCATGATAAACCTTAAATCAAAAACATACAACAGATACACACAAAAATAAAAAGCAAGAAGTTAAGACATACCACCTGAGAATATCACCTTCACTAAAAGGAAGACAAGAACAAAAGAAGGAAGGAAGAAAAGACCACAAGACAACCAGAAAACAAATAAAATGGCAGGAATAAGTCCTTACTTATCAATAACATTGAATGTAAATGGACAAAACTCTCCAAAAGACACAGAGTGGCTGAATCAATACAAAAAACAAGGCCCAATGATCTGTTGCTTACAGGAAACATGCTTCACTATACAGACACATATAGGCTGAAAATAAAGGGATGGAAAAATATATTCCATGCAAATGGAAATCAAAAAGCAGGAGTAGCTATACTTAATAGAAAAAAACTATAAAAGGAGACAAAAAGATCATTATATAATGATAAAGGATTCAGTTCAGCAAGAAGATAGAACAGTTGTAAATATATATACACCAAATTCTGGAGCAACCAGAAATATAAAGCAAATATTATTAGAGTTAAAGAGATAGACCTCAATAAAATAATAGCTAGAGACTTTAATACCTTGCTTTCAGCATTGGACAAATCATCCAGATAAAAAATGAAGTATCAGACTTAATCTGTACTGTAGACCAAATCAACCAAGTAGATATTTACAGAACATTTCATCCAACAGCTGCAGAATATACATTCTTCTCCTCAGCACATGGAGTATTCTCAAGGATAGACCGTGTGTCAGGTGCCAAAACAAGTCTTAAAATAATTTTTAAAAATTGAAATCATCAATTATCTTCTCTGGCCACAGTGGAATAAAACTAGAAATCAATAACGAAGAATTTTGGAAACTATACAAACACTTAGAAATTAAACGACATGCTCCTGAACGACCAGTAGGTCAATGAAGGAATTAAGAAGAAAATTTAAAACTGTCTTGAAACAAACAAACAAAAAAAATGGGAACACAACATACCAAAACCTATGGGATATAGCAAAAGCAGTACTAAGAGGAAAGTTTATAACAATAAGCATGTATATCAAAAAAGTAGAAAAATTTCAACCTTATGATGCATCTTAAAGAACTATAAAAACGAGCAAACAAAACCCTAAATTAGTAGAAGAAAGGAAATATAAAGATCAGAACAGAAATAAGTGAAGTTGAAATGGAAAAAAAAATCAACAAAACAAAAAGTTGGTTTTTTGAAAAGATAAAATCACCAAACTTTTAGCCCAACTCACTGAGAAAAAAAAAGAGAGAAACCCCAAATAAATAAAATCAGAGATGAAAAAGGAGACATTGCTACTGATACTGCAGAAATTCAAAGGATCATTAGAGGCTACTATGAGCAACTATATATACCAACAAACTGGAAAACCTAGAAGAAGTGAACCTTCTTCTAGAACCTACCAAGATTGAACCATGATGAAATTTAAAATCTGAACGGACCAGTAACAGATGGTGAGATTGAAGTCGTTATAAAAAGTTTCCCTTCAAAGAAAATCCTGGGACCCAGTGGCTTCTCTGCTGAATTTTACAAAACATTTAAAGAACTAGTACCAGTGTTACTCAAACTATTCCAAAAAATAGAAGAGAAGGGAATACTTTTAAACTCATTCTACAAAGCCAGTATTACCCTGATACCAAAATCAGACAAAGACACATCAAAAAAAGAAAACTACAGGCCAGTATTCTGGATGAACATTGATGCAGAAATCCTCAACAAAGTACTTGCACACCAAATTTAACAATACTTTGAAAAGATCATTCACCATGACCAGTTTATTGAGGGTTTTTATCATGAAGGATGTTGAATTTTATCAAATGCTTTTTCAGCATCAGTTGAAACGATCATATGGTTTTTGTCCCTCATGCTGAAGATACGATTTTTCACACTGCTTGATTTGCATATGTTGAGCCATCCTTGCGTCCCTAGGATAAATCCCACTTGGTCATGATGAATGATTGTTTTAAAATAACTAAAAGGGTATAATTGGATTGTTTGTAACATAAAGGATAAATGCTTGAGGTGTGGGATAGAAATTGAATAACATAGAGTGGCTAGAATAAAAATCTTGAAAAAGAACACCAGAGACTGATTTAGGAATTAAGGCATATCATTCCTCTTTGAAGAAACTTTGGGTTGGATGCAGTGGCTCATACCTAAAATCCCAGTGTTTTGGGAGCCCGAGGCAAGAGGATTGTTTAAAGCCAGAAGTTCAAGATAAGCCTGGGCACGGAAACTCTTCTTACAAATGTGGATTTGTAAAAGGTAGCATTTTTCCTCTAGTGAAAGCATTTGAAAAAGTATTTTTCTTCTACAATTCCTGAAGAATATGTAGAAAATTATTTTTCCAGCTGGGCACGGTTGCTCACGCCTGTAATCCCAGCACTTTGGGAGGACAAGGCGAGCAGATCACCTGAGGCCAGGAGTTCAAGACCAGCCTGACCAACTTGATGAAACTCCATCTCTACTAAAAATACAAAAAGTAGTTGGGCATGGTGGCATGTGCCTGTAATCCCAGCTACTTGGGAGGCCGAGACAGGAGAATCACTTGAACCCAGGAGAGGCAGAGGTTGCGGTGAGCCGAGATTGCACCATTGCACTCCAGCCTGGGCAACAAGAGCGAAACTCCATCTCAAAAAAAAAAAAAATAGTAAATAAACCACGGTGAGATACCATTTCATACCTACTAGGGTGGCAGTAATAAGAAAGGCAAACAATCAAGGATGTGGGAAAATTGGAACCCTCATGCATTGTTGGTGGAAGTAAAAACGATGCAGCTGCTGTGAAAAAAGTTTGGCAGCTCCTCAAAATGTTAAACATAGAGTTACCTTATAAACCAGTAATTCTACTCCTAAGTATATACCTGCAGTTTAAGAGATCACCAAGACCATTCTCAGGTTCAGTAATTCACTAGAAGGACTCACAGAACTCAGAAGAACAGTTATACTCACAGTTATAGTTTATTATAGTGAAAAGATACAGATTTAAAATTAGCCAAGGATAGAGGCACATAAGGCATGGTCCAAGAGAGACCTGGAATGCAGCTTCCAGTTACCCCTGCCAGTTGAGTTGTGCAGATAGTGCTTATTTCTCCCAGCAACAATGTATAATACACATAGAGTATTGCTAGCCAGGAAAGCTCACCCTTGGTGTTCAGCGATTTTATTGAGAGTTGGCCACGTAGGCATTGCTCACCATCCACGTGGCTGATGTTACTCTCCAGTCCCTCCAGAGGTCAGGCTGATAGAAGGTGCCCCAAAGTCTCTACCATAAATCACATCGTTAGCATAGACTATCTCATTTGGCCCAAGGACCCAAGGTAAACAAAGACACTCTTATCAGGCAGGACATTCCAGGGGCTTAAAGGTTACTTCTAAGGAGCTAAAGACAAACAGCCAAACCTTTTTTTTTTTTAGACAAGGTTATCCTTTACCGCACAATACCCAAGAGAAATAAAAACATATATCCACACAAAAACTGCTGCATGAATTTTCATAGCACCATTATTTCATAACAGACAAAAAGTTAAAACAACCCAAATGTCCATCAACTTGATGAAATGGGGCATATCCATACAATTATTTTTTGCCCATAAAAAGGAATGAAGTTCTAATACATGCTACAACATAGAGGAACCTGAAGAACATGCTAAGTGAAAGAAGCCAGACTCACACAGCCACATATTGTTGTAATTCCACTTATATGAAATGTCCAGAATAGGCACATCAATAGAGACAGAAAGTAGATTAGTAGTTGCTTGGGGCTGGAGTTGGTAACAGGGAGTAACTACAAATGGACACAAGATTTTGGGTTGGTGGTGATGAAAATATCCTGGGATTAGGTAGTGGCAATGGTTGCATGACTGTAAATATATTGAAAACCATTGAAATGTACACATTAAACTGGTGAACTTTATGGTATATAAAATATATCTTAATAAAGCTATTTCTGTCATTTCGGTGAATGAATATAATGACCATGCTGTAATGCACGTAGTAAAGTGTTTAAAGACACATGTATAAAAGATGCTTTGTACAAGTGCTATTTGCTTGCCACAATGAGAACAGTGCTATCTCAATTTTTTATTTTAAATTTGTAAAGATAAAAATATTTTTTAAATGGGCATAATAAAACCTCTCTATCACCTTCCATGGTTACAGTGGAAATAAGTGAGATGTATGCAAAGGCATTTTGTTTAATAGAATGCGCCAGACATATGTTTTAGAAGAAAACAAATAGGTATCTTGTATCTGACTGGCACCTTTCTTCTTCCTTTTTTTTTTTTTTTTTTTCCCCTGAGACTGAGTCTTGCTCTGTCGCCCAGGCTGGAGTGCAGTGGCGCGATCTCGGCTCACTGCAACCTCCACCTCCCAGGTTCAAGCAATTCTCTGCCTCAGCCTCCTGAGTAGCTGGGATTACAGGTGCCCGCCTGTAATTTTTAGTAGGGATGGGGTTTCACCATCTTGGCCAGGCTGGTCTTGAACTCCTGACCCATGATCCAACTGCCTCAGCCTCCCAAAATGCTGGGATTATAGGCGTGAGCCACCGCGCCCAACCCTTTTTTTTTCAGGGTCTCACTCCCATCGCCCAGGTCGGAGTTCAGTGGCACAATCACGGCTCACTGCAGCCTCAACTTCCCAGGCTCCCACCTCAGCCTCCCTAGTAGCTGAGACCACAGGTGTGCACCACCACACCCAGCTAATTTTTGTATTTTTTGTAGAGACAGGATTTCGTCATGTTTCCCAGGCTGGTCTTGAACTCCTGGACTGTAACAGTCCTTGCGTCTTGGCCTCCCAAAGTGCTGGGATTATAGGCGTGAGCCACTGCGCCTGGCTCTTCTTCTTCTTCTTTTTTTTTTTTTTTTTTTTTTTTGAGAGGGAGTCTCGCCCCGTCGTCCAGGCTGGAGTGCAATGGCGCGATCTTGGCTCACTGCAACCTCTGCCTCCTGGGTTCAAGGAATTTCTCCTGCCTCAGCCTCCCAAATAGCTGGGATTACAGGCATGAGTCACTGCACCCGGCACTCTTCTTCTTTTTTTTAATGGTAATATTATTGTACATTTTTTGTTGTTTTACAGTCTAGCTGGAGTGCAGTGGCACAATCATGGCTCCTTATAGCCTCGACCTCCTGAGCTCAAGTAATCCTCCCACCTCAGCCTTCCGAGTACCACAGGCGTGCACCACCACACTCTGCTAGTTTTTTAATTTTTATTAGAGACGAGGTCTCACTATGTTACCCAGGCTGGTCTCGAACCTTTGAGCTCAAGCGATCCTCTTGCCTCAGCCTCCCAAGGTGCTGGGATTATAGGCGTGAGCCACCATGCCCAGCCCAAGTTTTATCTTTTAAATTGCAATTTTTATTAACACATTGTAGTTGTACATATTTGTGGGGTATAATTTGATGTCTTTATATATGTTGTATAGTCAAATCAGGATATTTAGCATATCCGTCATTTCATGCGTTTATCATTTGTTTATGGTGAGAACATTCAAAAGCCTCTCTTCTAGCTATTTTGTAAAATATAATACCCTTCTGTTAACTGTCGTCACCCTGTGCAATGGAACACCAGAACTTATTCCTCCCAATTACAACTTCGTACCCATTGACCAGCATTTTTTCACCACCAAAATATATAGATCTCCAGCTATAAATACCACAGAATTACCTTTTTTTGAAAAGAGTTGGATTTTATGGCAGTTTCCTAAGAGGTATTATATTTTTCATATAAGTACCCAATTCTTATCTGTGCATTATCTTTTATTTTGTGTAATTTATGTTTATATTTGTCTCTACATTCTATAAACGTTCTATAAATTTGACCTGAGAAGATCTGTTTTTAGCTTCCCAATAGTAGTTTGATGTCACTTACTCATTCCCTTGAATAGAAAATCATTTGCTTTTTCTTCCCATATCTTTAACAGTTATTAAACAGCAAAAGAGTACTGTGCCCAACACTTTAAATCTTTTACTAAAGAATACCTTTTACTTTGTTTTTTAAACGTCTGACTAGTTTCTTAGCCAAGTGATAACAAAAGGTACCCAGGTAAAAGTACATCTTGAACTTTCATCATCCTCATTTTCGAGAGGCTTCAGTGTAATATGACAAACTTTTCTGATAGTGGTGTTAAAAGCCGGGGTGGACCATCTTAGGAGCTTCTTATCTGTAAGAATTCAGTAAGTGGCTAGATTACCACTTAATTGGAAAGTGGAGGGGGAGGTGTATAGAGTGGGGGATGGAGGCAGAAAATCAGGTACTCTAGAGGAAATTCAAGCAATAATAAATGTAAGGCTGGATTAGATGATCTTAGAATTATATTTCATCCCTGGAATTCTTTATCATATGAAATTAGTTTAAATGAAATATGGAATATGCCCCTTTAAAACTTTGACAGTTGCCAGTATTCTCTTAGATGTTGAATTTCTCAATCTAAGATGATCTATTGGGCCTTTGCATTCTTTTTGTCTTTATTCATATGTAAGAATTAACACTTGGCTTTAACCATAAGAATTCCCAATATTTCTTTAGAAATGAATCTTCCCTTACTTTCCCCACTTCCTCTACATAAACACATAGATGCACTCATGCATTTTAAATCTTTGGGCAGCAGGGTGCAGTGGCTCATGCCTGTAATCCCAGCACTTTGGGAGGCCAAAGTGGGCGGATAACTTGAGGCCAGGAGTTCAAGACCAGACCAGCCTGGCCAACATGGTGAAACCCCATCTCTACTATAAATACAAAAATTAGCCAGGCATGGTGGTGCACACCTGTAGTCCCAGCTACTCGGGAGGCTGAGGCAAGAGAATCGATTGAACCCAGGAGGCAGAGGTTACAGTGAGCTGAGATCATGCCACTGCACTCCAGCCTGGGCAACAGAGTGAGACTCTGTCTCCAAAAAAAAAAAATTAGGCCTGGCGCAGTGGCTTATGCCTGTAATCCCAGCACTTTGGGAGGCCGAGGTGGGCAGATCATTTGAGGTCAGGAGTTTGAGACCAGCCTGGCTAATTGGTGAAACCCCGTCTCTACTAAAATACAAAAATTAGCAGGACGTGGTGGCGCACGCCTATAATCCCAGCTACTCACAAGGCTAAGGTGGGAGGATCACTTGAGCCTGGGAGGCAGAGGTTGCAGCGAGCCAAAATCGCGCCACTGCACTCCAGCCTGGGCAACAGAGTGAGACCCTGTCTCAATCAATCAGTCAGTCTTTGGAAGGAAAGCTGTAACATTGTAACCATAACAAATAGTAATTAAGGCTAACTGAAGCACAGGAGTATAGTAGTCATGGGCCAGGTCCTTCCCCCTTTTCCCCCCCTATGAATAGTCAGTACATACTGCATAGTAATGCTTAATAAATGTGTTAAATCTATGACTGAATGGCAGAATATTATAAACTTAATTTCAGATTGTCTGTAACCATATTGTTCAATAGAACTTTCCACAGTGGGCCAGGCACAGTGGCTCACACCTGTAATCCCAGCACTTTGGCATGCTGAGGCGGGCGGATCACCTGAGGCCAAGCGTTCGAGACCAGCCTGGCCAACATAGTGAAACCCTGTCTCTACCAAAAATACAAAAAAATTAGCCAGGTGTGGTGGCAGGCACGTGTAGTCCCAGCTACTTGGGAGGCTGAGGCAGGAGAATCACTTGAACCCTGGAGGTGGAGGTTGCAATGAGCCGAGATTGTGCCACTGCCCTCCAGCCTCAGCAACAGAGCGAGACTCTGTCTCAAAAAAAAAAAAAAAAAAACTTTCCACAGTGATGGAAATGTTTTATATCTGTGCTGTCTAGTATAGTTAAAATGTAGCTACTGTGACTGAGAAACTAAATTTTTAAATTATACATAATTTTAATTAAATTTAAGGCTAGGCGCAGTGGCTCATACCTGTAATCCCAGCACTTTGGGAGGCCAAGGTAGGCAAATCACTTGAGGTCAGGAGTTTGAGACCAGCCTGACCAACATAGTGAAACCCCATCTCTACTAAAAATACAAAAATTAGCCGGGCATGGTGGCACATGCCTGTAATCCCAGCTACTCGGGAGGCTGAGGCAGGAGAATTGCTTGAACCTGGGAGACAGAGGTTGCAGTGAGCCGAGATTGCACCACTGCACTCCAGCCTGGGCGACAAAGTGAGACACCGTCTAAAAAAATTTTTAAAAAAAATTAAATAGCCACTCATGGCTACTTGGCCACCAAGTTGGACAGCTCAGTTCTATAACAACAATTTCACGGGGCATGGTGGCTCACACCTGTAATCCCAACGCTTTAGGAGGCTGAGGCTGGTGGATCACTTGAGCCCAGGAGTTCAAGACCAGCCTGAGCAACATAGATTCTCTATTTTTAAATATTTTAAAAAATTATTTTTGAGATAGGTTCTCACTCTGTTGCCCAGGCTGGAGTACAGTGGTGTGATCTCGGCTCACTGCAGCTTGGACCTCCCGGGTTCAGGCAATTCTCATGCCTCAGCCTCCCAAGTAGCTGGGACTACAGACGTGCGCCACCATGCCCAGAAAGCTTTTGTATTTTTAGTAGAGACAGGGTTTCGCCATGTTGCCCAAGCTGGTCTCGAACTCCTGGCCTCAAGTGATCCACCTGCCTTGGCCTCCCAAAGTGCTGGGATTACAGGCGTAAGCCACTGTGCTCTGGCCTAAAATTTTTATGTTTAAAAAAAAATTCAAGAAGTTAGGTTACTTAGATATTGGAATTCCTATGACTTTTTTAGAACTAGTGGATGCTCTAGCAATAATACTCACTTTGTGTGTTTTCTTTTGTTTGTTTAGAAACATTTTCTGAGCAACTGCTTCTTCAATAGTTAATGACAATGCAAAATGAAAGACACAGCTTCTGTTTTTAAGATCTATCCCTAAGGACTTGACAATTGTTATAGGTACAGTGTGAAAAGTACCATTTTAAAAGCATTTATAGGGTGATGTGGGAGACACAGAGAAGAGACTACATGACTGTTTACAGGAGCCCAGGAAAGCATCTCAGAAAACTTGATGCTTGAATGCTTGAGCTGAAACCTCAAAAGGAGTGTTTGAATTTTTTTTGGCCTCTGTGTTTGCTGTTTTCTGTTAGAACAGGTTTCTTGGGTTACTTGTAAAGCATCTGTTATGGTCGGTTTAGGACTAACTTTCTCCCAGTCTTTCTTTTGCTTCCTACAAGCTATCAGTTTAGGTCCAGAAACATAGGTCTCTCCCTTTTCCTCCAACTCTGCTACCTTGACACATATTTTCTTCCTACAGTGCTCTATAAAAAGCTGCATCACTGCCTTCCACGTCACCTGTGCCTTTGAGCACGGCCTAGAGATGAAGACCATCCTAGATGAGGGAGACGAAGTGAAGTTCAAGTCATATTGCCTCAAGCATAGCCAAAACAGGCAGAAACTTGGAGAAGCTGAGTACCCCCACCACAGGGCTAAAGAGCAGAGCCAGGCCAAAAGTGAGAAAACCAGCCTGCGGGCACAGAAGCTTCGGGAGCTGGAGGAGGAGTTCTATTCCTTGGTACGAGTGGAAGATGTGGCCGCAGAGCTGGGTATGCCCACACTAGCTGTGGACTTTATCTATAACTACTGGAAACTGAAGCGGAAAAGTAACTTCAATAAGCCATTATTTCCTCCAAAGGAGGATGAAGAAAATGGGCTGGTGCAGCCAAAAGAGGAAAGCATTCACACTCGAATGAGAATGTTTATGCATCTACGCCAGGACCTGGAGAGGGTAAGGTGACCAGCTGTGACTAGTATATACGTCTCGGTCTGTGTAGAAATGGAGGTCCCACTTCTGGTTTAATAATGGTCAGTCAGCTCATAATAGTGTGGGCTTCTGTGTCCTTGCTTATCTTCTGATCTCTTTGTGGCCCCAGACATTGGGCTCTGTGTAAATTCTGACAGGCACATGCAGGGGATTTGGGAGGCCTCGGGTATATGCTCTATGAACTTTACATTTGAAATAAACTCTCATTTGGTTTACTTTTTATTCACTGTTGAGCCTAAATTGGCCCATCCATATTTTACTGACATATTTATGAGACTTTAGGCTGAAAAAAGAGTGAATTTTGTTCAGGAAAACACCAAATTAGAGTTTCACAAACTTGGCACTGTTGACATTTTGGACTGGATAGTTGTTTGTTGTTAGGGGGCTGTCCTTTGTTGTAGGGGCAATTTAAGATGTTTACCAGCATCCCTGGCCTCTACCCACTAGATGCCAGTAGCACCCGCACACACACCCCCAGCGTGACAACCAAAAATGTCTGCAAATTACCAAATTTGCTCTCCAGTTGAGAGCCACTCCACATGATAATTCAGTATAACTCATGGTATATTTATCAGGTATCTACTAAATGAGATACTGCAGGGCTTCAAAGGTAAGTTAAGCCCTGTGTTTATCCTAGAGAATTTTCTAATTAAATGTAAATCTATAAATGGCTTGTGTTTTTTTTTCTCTGCTACCAGAATTTGAAAGAGAACTAATAGATTTGGCTCACTTTTAAAAATTTAAGACACTCACATATAGCACCTACTATTACTATTATTGCCAACACTGTCCTAAGCATTTTATAAATATTAATTCATTTAATTCTAACATGCCCATGAAAAACTATTATTATCATCATCACTATTTACAGATGAACAAACTGGGGCAAAGAAAGTTTGTGTAACTTGCCTAGGTAGGGAGTATGAGAGAGAGAGTATCTCACCTTTGTGGCTGTGGAAACTTGGTTGAGCTGAAAGTGTGAGCAAAAAAAAACACTTCTAGTCTTCCCAGTGCAACTGTATCCTGCTCGTCCGGCACTGATTAGAAAATTGTACTGGATACAGCCAGCATTGCCATCATTCGTACTCAGAGATCTAAAGGGAAGGCTGAATTGTTAAACCATTATTCAGTCTTCCAAACCTGGCTGTGCAAATAAATATCAAGCCCATGACACTGCAAGGAGAGTAGGTTTCAGAAGGCAGATTTGGAGCATTTTGCTCTTACTATTGGTTGATAGATCCCACAATTGACCATGCTGTGTGAATTCCTGTGGAGTGGGTCTCATTCTGCAACTCTTGGATTCTGTCTTCTCTCCTCACCCCCACCTGACTTTAGGTCTTTATTTTAGCCAAACAATTTCAGTTGTCAGGTTTGCTTAACATGACAAACATCTCTATTTGTTGGGGATTGGGCTTTCAGGTCCGAAATCTGTGCTATATGATAAGCAGACGAGAGAAGCTGAAGCTGTCACACAACAAAATACAGGAACAGATCTTCGGTTTGCAAGTCCAGCTTCTTAACCAAGAAATTGATGCAGGTAACCTGTATATTTAAAATGTCCTAACAAATATGTAGACTCTGGTTATATCCTATCTTAACAATTTAAATTTCATGCCAGTCATTCCACTTAAAAATCTTTTAAAATTCTTGTCAGATATCTCATTTGCTTCAGTCTAATCTTAATATAACCTGGCCCATTTCACTGTCAGTTCATAAGGCAAGAAATCCCAGGGTGGGGTAGGAGGAGTTGCAGGTCTAGGGCAGGTAATCTAGGTCCCAAACAGATATTCGAGGCCATTAGTGGAAGCCATGAAATTATTCTGTAATTATCAAATTCATTTAGAAATTGACAGGATAGGATCTAACACGTTTCCAGAAAACACTTAATTCTAGGGTTACTCATCTTAACAATAGTCTATTAAAACAAATCCTTAGCCAGAAGTAAGTTTGGAGATCTGAGTTGTTATCTTTTCATTTATTCACTAATATTTGTTGAGCATCTGCAGTGGACTAAGAGCTGAGCTACAAGATACAGTAGAAAGCAAGACAAAATCCCTTCCTGTAGGGTACACTGCCCACTTGGTGAGCAAGACAGGTGAGCATAATTATAGTGCCCTAAGCATAGGGAGCTTGGCTGGAATGATGACAGTCATATTCAGTGACACCTGTAAACTCCCTGTGCCTCATTTAACACAGAGGTCAATGGCAGAGCCTGGGCAACTAGGGGTCACTGGACAGGGCGTGCAGAATCAGCTCCTGCCAAGGGAGGGTCAGCCATGGAGCATGAGAGAGACTCAGAAATGAGGTGACAGGTGGGTGTCAGAGGCCTTGGGGTATCTAAGTGTCATGGGTCTCAACAGAGTAGTGTAGCAGGAGGCAGCAAGACTGCTCAGCCACAAAGGGCAACATGACAAGCAAAACAAGGAGAAGCAGAGGACAACAGGGAGAGTCCCTGCATGCCAAGGAAATTGGCTCCTACCCACATGCCTTCTGATGTGTAGGAGTCAACCTCATTATGACTTGCAGCATCAGCAGGTGACAGCTCCTGACAGAGATGGGGGTTGTAGGTGTTCAAGGTGGACCTTTGGGGAACAAATGCTGCCCACTGGGATACCTAAGAGCTGTCCTCTCGATATCTCATTTTTGTGAGGGTACAGTAAGATGGTAATGGGCAAAGGTCAAGTCCATATACAAGGAGGAATTGTTTGATAGTGCTTTTTAAATTTCAAAGTACTTGAAATAATAGAAGAAGACCTGCTCTGACTGTGATTGTAGGATGACTTAACTGAGAAACTGATTGCCGATACTCCCCAACCAATCCTATAGCAGGCTGGTTGGCAGGAATGTTATGATTCTTTTCTGCTGGCCTTACCACTACAAAACCTCCCACCTCCATAATGTTCATTTGTAGTCAGGAAATTATTCTAGGTTAAGGATATAAAATTTATGGGAACCACCCAACTATCAACTCTAATGCCAAGTTCAAACACATACATACTCTTCACCCACCAAAACCCTTGCAACATTTCTGAAGGTTTGTGTTTGCCTTGCTTCAGGAAGGCCAGAAGAGATTAGAGGATGGGGCCTGAAATGTGTGTGTTTAAGACACATACTAAGTGCTGTGCCATACCAACACATGCATACACAGACACACAAATAGGAAGACCCTGTTCTAAACCATTGCTAGAGACATTCTTCTCAGAAATGGAAGGGCAGAGATGGGACGCAGGAGGCAACACACTAGTTTGCGATCATTTTACAGACTGAAAGAGCAGAGGTGAAGAGGTGTGGAGCCATATAGCAAACAGTGGCATTGCTGAGTTTTTCATCTGTAGCATTCTTGGCCCCAACCTCTAGTTCAGCTCACTCCAGCTGCTACACCATGATATACATACATAGCAGAGCCAGGTGCTTGTTAAACATTTGGAAGAGTAGGTATGTGAACTCACTCTGCCATAAGCACAAAAGCCATTATTTAAATCGGTTGTTAAAACGAATCTTTCTTTTTTATCTCAGGGCTTCCTTTGACAAATGCACTCGAAAACTCACTGTTTTACCCACCACCAAGAATTACCTTGAAGTTAAAAATGCCCAGATCAACCCCAGAAGACCACAGAAACAGCTCCACAGAAACCGATCAGCAGCCCCACTCTCCTGACAGCAGCTCATCTGTTCACAGTATAAGGAGCATGCAGGTGCCTCAGGAGTCACTAGAAATGAGAACGAAATCGTATCCGAGATACCCACTAGAGAGCAAGAATAACCGTTTGCTGGCCAGTCTCAGCCATTCTAGGAGTGAAGCAAAGGAGTCCAGTCCTGCTTGGAGAACCCCGTCCTCGGAGTGCTATCATGGGCAGTCACTGGGAAAGCCTCTGGTCCTTCAGGCTGCCCTCCATGGACAGTCTTCCATTGGGAATGGGAAAAGTCAGCCTAACTCCAAGTTTGCCAAATCCAATGGCCTGGAGGGCAGCTGGTCTGGGAATGTCACCCAAAAAGACAGCTCGAGTGAGATGTTCTGTGACCAGGAGCCTGTGCTCAGCCCCCACTTGGTCAGTCAGGGCAGCTTTAGAAAATCCACTGTAGAACACTTGAGTAGGTCCTTTAAAGAGACCACCAATAGGTGGGTGAAGAACACAGAGGACCTCCAGTGCTATGTGAAGCCAACCAAGAATATGAGCCCCAAGGAGCAGTTCTGGGGTAGACAGGTTCTCAGGCGGTCTGCAGGAAGGGCTCCATATCAGGAAAATGATGGCTATTGCCCAGATTTGGAGCTGAGTGATTCAGAAGCAGAAAGTGATGGGAATAAAGAAAAAGTCAGGGTAAGGAAAGATAGCTCAGACAGGGAAAATCCTCCCCATGACTCTAGACGGGATTGCCATGGTAAAAGCAAGACACATCCCCTTTCCCACAGTTCAATGCAAAGGTGATTAGAAACTTCCAAGGATGACCCAACCTTTGCCTTTGCCCCATATATTGGGGAAAACCCATACACCAAAAGGATTTTAGCATATGTTAAGAGGAATTGCAGTGAAAAGGGTAACATTTTTCCATAGTAAATTGTCTTGCAGTTTTTGAAAATGTTTCAAGTCTAGTTTTTACAAGCACATTACAGTAATTGCAGGTTGTCCAGAGGTTGGTTTGTCAGAGGCTATTGGGAACAGCTGGGCCCAGGGTATTTGCTCAGTAAATATTTTGGGGCAGCTTTCCGGTTATATAACACATTGACAAGTATATGTATTAAGAGTCCTTGCATTGTTAACTGATTTGCAAGAGACCATGATTATCAGACACTAAAACTACTTATCTTTTGAAGCTACAGCATGTGACTCCCAGAGCTCCTGTCTGTAGGAAGTTTCTGATTCCACTGGTATCTATAAACCCTTTTCAGGGGAGAGACCAGGAGACCACCATCTTAGATACTGTCAAACTCACTACTGTCTTCCTTTGTTCTGCACAAGGTTGAGTTTCTTTCACAGTATCTTAACTTACTGAGTCAATACTGCTCATGCTTATCAGTGTCCAGTGCCTGTTCCTAAACTTGCTTGTTGGGGACACACTCATAACTATTTCACCTGACTGACAAGCATAAAAGGCTAACTTGTGGATAGTGTTTACAAAAGTACAAAAGTACTACTTCCAAGGAAAATGCTCTGATTCTCTGTTTAGGCATTTGTGAAGGATTCCAGAGCCTTTCCCAAAGTGAGACCATTTCTGGGGTATTTGTACCAGGTCAGGGTTTTTGTGTTGTTTTCAAATAAGTTTGACTAAAATAAGTTTGGCTGACAGTTTTTGTATACCTGCTTTAATGTTTATAAAATTTTTATTGAGGTATAATTAAAATATAGTAAAATGCACAGAGGTTAAGTATTCTTACCTGCTTTAATTTTGAAACAGATTTTTATTGTCAAACAGAATTTGAAAGCATGTGTTTAACACATGGATATAATTTAGCTTTGTGTCAGCTTTGAATCTGAGGCAGTTTCCCAAACAAAAAGGCTGGAGCCATTTTTCAGAAGTTGCTTATACCCTGTTCCCAAACTATCAGCCTTGATTAATTTCTAGTAGGAAGAGAATAATTACATTTGCGGGGGGGCGGGGTGGTGGATAAAAACATGTCTGCTTCTCATTTAAATAAGAGAGAAATGATGCCGTTTTTTAAATGTGAAGCAGACTATAATTCTCAGCTCTCTTTTCTTCTTAGCCTTAAATTAATATTCTCTTTCTTCTAGTTTGGGAAAGTGTAGTGGGAATATTCAGACAAAAGAGGCCATTTTCCATTTTTAAAGCTTCTTACTGGTGAAACAGCCCAGTTGTAGTAGGTGCCAGTCAGTCAAGGCAGGGGCCCTCTCTCCGTCAATATGGAAAACTCAGCAGTTTTCCTCTCCCCCAGTTGTGTTCTTGTAACGTTGTTAATGGGTTCCTTTGCTTTTTGCTTTCTCCTTTTCTGAAAATGTATGTGTTTTGCCTCTCTTTTGGCTACATCTTCAAAACATTTCTTTTGTGCCTATGTACATGTGTAAACATGCCATAGCATGTGTGGTAGGTGTCCTGTATTTTGTTTGGGAAAAAAACTATCAAAATGAGGAAGAGAATTTCCCCTATTTATGCACTAGGTTTCTGTGCTTTTTCTTTGAGTTCTCTGGAGTAGATATTAATTTGATACCTTCATGGTAATGAAATTATGATGGAGCTGTGTTATAAATTCCTTATGTCAGAGGCCAGTGCGGTAGCCTTTGTCCCTTCATGCCTTTCAATTCTGAGTGGGAGGAAAAGCAAACATCAAAACAGTGCTTCAGCCAAATTCCATATGTAATGCCATTGGGAGAGTATTGACTAAAATATCATTCGTCAGGGAAATATAGTTGTAATATTTTTACAGGATATTCCTAGGTAAATGAAGGAGCCTTCAGTTGTAAATTTCAATTACCCCAAAATGTATTTGCTACATTTTGTTGTTTGAAGTATTACCTCTTAACCTTCTTTGTTAATTTTTTTCATTTTGTCTTATATAGTCCAGTTTTCCAAGATAAGCTCAGTCCTTTTTCAAATGTCACCTTTTTACCAATACTTTTTCATTAAATTATGAAAACTGCTAACTACTGTCAGTGTGTTTTTTATTTCGGCATATTGGTTACACATGTTCCTTTTATATTTAAAAAATTATATTCACTGAACAAAACAGATAGTGTGGGGAGAGGGAGGAGGAAGAGGAGGAATTGAATGTTTAGAAGCACACATTCAACATTCGAGTCAATACCGGGGACCCAGGAGAACTCTGGATACTTGAACTTTACCCAGAAATCATGATTTTATCAGACTGTTAAGATAAAGGCCTTAGGATCATCATAAAACATCACCAGAGAGATTGATCCTATCTAAAGTGACAAGACTGAAAAGGCTTCAGTCAGGCATCTCTATATGGAGTCTTGTGAGTATGTTGATGTCATGGGGTTATGTGGTGTCAAGGGGGGCTTTTAGGCATTATAAACATTTTCATGATTGAAAAATGTACTTGCCAAAGGTCATTGGGTAAATCAGTGGTGAAGATAGGTAAAAGGTGAAGTTGGTTCTCTCTCTCTCTCTCTCTCTCTCTCTTTCTCTCTCTCTGCTAGAGAACTGAAACTACAGGTATACCCTGTTACAGCCAAAAAAAGCTATTGAGTTTATACTAATGTGTACATTTCCAATGGGAGATGAATCTTTGTCCTTGTGTTGAAGCAACTTTAAATTCAGAGGATAAGCCAAAGAATGCACAATCCTGGGTTATTTTCCTTCTAGGACTTTAAAATCCTCAGTATGCTTGCTGACCTTTCAGAATTGGGGAAAAGTACATGATAGAAGTAAAAACTTATTTACTACTGAATAGCTTTCATGTGATATTTTCCAAAAAATCTAACTTATTTATAAATGTTATTAGATTTTCACAACCTTAATTCGGCTATTTTCAAGTTTAATATTAATAGAAAGCAGCAATTGTGTGGTTTTTTTTAATTTGTTCTTTTAACTAACAACCATGCAAACTTGGATTTTTTTAAGTAATTTTTAGTTAATAAAGACCCACCCTGAGGCTATCACTTCTATGTGGGAGCTTTATAACAATCTAGCACTGTAAAAGAAGTTTCTTTGAATACGGTTAATTTTACTATACAGATTGGAACAAATTGCATGACCTGAAGATGTGAGGATAGTTGTTCTTCAAATAAATCAAGGTTAAGGAGGATCAAGCCCCAGACTAGGGTCCCCTACTCTATGTAGTCACTGATCATCTTTTTTTTTCTTGAGTTGGGGTCTCGTTCTGTCACACAGGCTGGAGTGCAGCAGCATGATCAGAGCTCACTGTAACCTCCAACTCATGGACTCAAACAATCCTCCCGCCTCAGGTCCAGAGTAACTGCGGACTACAGGAGCATGCCACCATGCCTGGCTACATTTTTCTATTTGTAGAGATGGAGTCTCACTATATTGCCCAGGCTGGTCTCAAACTCCTGGGCTCAAGCAATCCTCCCGCCTCGGCCTTCCAAAGTGCTGGCATTACAGGCATATGAGCCATGATGCCTGGCCACTGATGATTTTTTTTTTTTAGGGTCTTAGAGCATCCATCATTTCTCATTTTATTAAGATGGATTTGGATGTGAGCAGTCCAGCCTCAAGGCTTGAATGCCCCAAGCTTTAAATTTCTTTCCCCTCCTCTCACTACTTCCACTCTTCTTCTCAATTTCATTTATTATAACTGAATATCAGGTTATAAACAAGGTGGAAAGATGGAATTGGTCTGTTCAAGCTGTACTGATTACAGCGAGTTATCTGAATTGAGAGGCCATTTGCGGAACCACTTTTTGCTCAACATTGCTTTCTAAAGTATTGCCATAATGTAATGACACTGCTTTCATACACCACACGTGGAAATGGATCTCGTTATTTTATAGTCATTTCTCACATGAGAAAACTTCATTCGAAAAATTGCTGAAATTTTGAAAATTATAATCACTTCAGCCTCACAACAGAAAGACACTTCGGGTTGGACCAGTACCATTTTAGATCTTTCAGCCGCTGCTTAGGGAAAAAAACATTAAATACGTATTCCTGCTTCAGATAAGCCTGGCATAGGTGCCAGTGTTCTGGTAACAGATTTTTCCTCTCTTCACCTTAACTTTTCTACTTTACAAAACTGGATCTCTGGTTCTTTCCCCTCCCCCTAGCTCTGCAAACAAAGGTGGCTCTAGGGGTTAAGCAACAACAGTGTTCACAAAGTGGTGGTTAGCTGTGTGCAGTACTGTGGCCACTCAGCCTTTTCAGTCATATTTGCCTTCAAGGACAACAATGAACAAGATCAGACAGTGCTGCCTGCATCTTTGGGGCAGAATTTGTGCCCGTGTCTTGTCCCCCAGTCCTTAAAGATGGACTGAGAGCTGCATGAGCAGTTTCAAGCTAAAGGTCAGTTTCAAGACAGCTACTTGGGGCCGGGCGTGGTGGCTCATGCCTGTAATCCCACCACTTTGGCAGGCTGAGGTGGGGAGGATCGCTGGAGCCCAGGAGTTCGAGACCAGCCTGGGCAACATAATGAAACTCCATCTTATAAAAAAAAATAAAAATAAACAAAAAATAAATAAAAAACCTTGGTCGGACAAGCCAGGAAACTTGTTTGGGACCAGTCAAGCCTTCAAATAATAAAAGTTACAATATTCATCAAGCCCTTAACCTATGGCAGGCCTTTTGCTAAGCCTTTTACATGGGGCTACCTTATATTTAGTTCTCACAACAACCATATGAAGATAATACTATCAGCTGCATTTGATACGTGAAAACTGAGGCCAAATGTTTAAGACAGTTGTTCAAAGCTAGAACCTGTGAGGTTGCCTCTACAACTCATACTTTTAGTCACTTTGCTTGACTCCTGTGCCCAAAGCCCCCTCTCTAAACACTCTTACTCAGTTTCTCCCTGAAGAAACCAACATGAGTTGGGGTTTGGTCGTAAGGATTCTGTACCACTTTATCCGTGACGCCTGGACAGAGTTGATTGGACCACAATTAGTCATCTAACACAAAGTCAGTTTAGAGGTTCACGTCCAAAACACAAGATACGTCACACAAATCTGAACAGTACAGACCTCACAGATCTAGGACCTGGTGGATTTGCCTTCTCCGTAGCTAATCTAACTTGCAACTGGGCATAGTAAAGATGAATAATGCCCCCCCAAAGATGTCCATGTCCTAATCCCTGGAGCCTGCGAGTATGCTACCTTGCATGGTAACAGGGGTTTAGAAGATGTAATTAAAGTTAAGGGCTTTCGACCCCAACCATTACACATGTAGCACACAAGCACATATACCCCCGACTCTAAAATAAAAATTTAAGGGCCTTAAGATGGGGAAGTTATCCTGGATTATCTAGGTGGGCCCAACCAATATAGTCACAAGGGTGCTTATAAGAGGGAGGCAGGAGTATCCAAGTCAGTAATAAGAGATGTGACAATGGAAGCGGGAGGTTGGAATGATGCAAAGAAGAGCCATGAGCCAAGGAATGCAGACAGTCTCTAGAAATGGAAAAAGACAAGAAACAGACCCCACCTCAGAAGGTTTTCAGAAACAACTCAGCCCTGCCTATGCTGTGATTTTAGACGTTTGACCTCCTGAACTCTTAAGAGAATACATTTGTGTTGTTTTAAGCCACTAAATTTGTGGTAATTTTTACAGCAGAAATAGAAAACTAATACACTAGGCATACTGCAAGTGCTCCCTACCCTTTTGGGGGAATGTTCCTTTCCCAGTGTGTCCATCTCTGCTGTGATACTCTAGGTTGGTCCTGTACTTTCATTAGTTGAAACTCTTTCCATTAAATGGAAAACCAGTGTTTTTTTTTGATCAATAGAATCCTCCCCTAGAGAAATTAGTTTTCTCTTTCTCGCCCCATCCCCCAACACTTTTTCCAAGGTAGCCTTTGGTACTTCTTAGGTAGCCTTGGATAATCCTCCATGGGCCTGCTGTATCCACCGTGGCTGAATCTGGCACTGCCTGAGGAGTTGCCCATAGGTTTGTATGGTCCTGTTGTCTGAAAAACTGTCCTGGGGAAGTAGAAATAATTCCTTGAGTGTTACTCCACAGGGGAAGTTATGGAAGGCACATGTAGCTCATTATGATAAATGCTTTCGTTATCAGAGCTTCCTAAAAGGAAGTGAATGGCCTGAGAGTTGAGTTCTTAAAACACCCCAGATACCTGAGCCAAGCTTGGAGGTTAAAGAATGCAACTCTATGCTGCCTACAAGAAGCCCACTTTAAATATTGGCCGGGCACGGTGGCTCACGCCTGTAATCCCAGCAGTCGGGGAGGCCAAGGCGGGCGGATCACCTGAGGTTGGCAGTTCGAGACCAGCCTGTAATCCCAGCTACTCTGGAGACTGAGGCAGGAGAATCGCTTGAACCCAGGAGGTGGAGGTTGCAGTGAGCCGAGATTGCGCCATTGTACTTCAGCCTGGGCAACAAGAGGGAAACTCCGTCTCAATAAATAAATAAATAAATACAAACAAACATACAGGCTGGGCGCGGTGGCTCATGCCTGTAATCCCAGCACTTTGAGAGGCCAATCACCTGAGGTCAGAAGTTCAAGACCAGCCTGGCCAACATGGTGAAACCCCATCTCTACTAAAAGTACAGATCGCTACTAAAAGTACGGGCATGGTGGTGCGCACCTGTAGCCGAGCTACTCAGGAGGCTGAGGCACGAGAATCACTTGAACCCAGGAGGCAGAGGTTGCAGTAAGCCGAGATTGCGCCGCTGCACTCCAGCCTGGGCGACAGAGTGAGACTCCATCTCAAAAAAAAAAAGGAGATAACCTGAATAGCTCCTTATTATTAAATGAACTGAATTTGCAGTCAAACTTTCCTTTGAAGAAACTCTGCCCAGATGACTTCACTGGTAAATTCTAACAAGCTCTTAAGAAACAGATAATACTAATTATACATAAACTCTTCCAAAAAATTTGACAGGAGAGAATACTTCTCAACTCATTCCATGAAACCAGCATTACCCCAATACCAAAACCAGACAAATACATAAGAAAACTAGAGACCAATATCCTTCATAAAAATTAATGCAAAAGTGGCTGGGCGTGGTGGCTCATGCTTGTAATCACGGCACTTTGGGAGGGCAAGGCAGGAGGATCACTTGAGGCTGGGAGTTCAAGACCCAACCTCGCCAAGATGGTGAAGTCCCTGTCTCTACTAAAAATAACAAAAAAATTAGCTGGGCATGGTGGTGGGTGCCTGTAACCCCAGCTGCTTGGGAGACTGAGGCAGGAGAATCGCTTGAACCCAGGAGGCAGAGGTTGCAGTGAGCTGAGATCATGCCACAGCACTCCAGCCTGGGTGACAGAGTGAGACTCCCTCTCAAAAATAAAAATAAAAATAATGCAAAAGTTCTTAACAAAACGTTAGCTGATTTAATCGAAGAATATATCAAAAGTAAGATTTATCCCAGACATGCAAGGTTGACTTAACATTTGAAAATCAATCAGTGTAATTTACCATATCTCAATAGATACATAAAAAACATTTGAGGCCAGGTGCTGTAGCTCACACCTGTTATCCCAGAACTTTGGGAGGCTGAGGCGGGTGGATCGCTTGAAGCCAGGAGTTTGAGACCAGCCTGGCCAACACGGCAAAACCCCGTCTCTACTAAAAATACAAAAATTAGCCGGGCGTGGTGGCAGGTACCTGTAATCCCAGCTACTTGGTAGGCTGATGCATGAGAATCGCTTGAACCCTGAAGGCAGAGGTTGCAGTGAGCCAAGATTGTGCCACTGCACTCCAGCCTGGGTGACAGAGCGAGACTCTGTCTCAAAAAAATAAAATAAATAAATAAAAACATTTGACAGTATCTACTGCTGATAATAGTGTTCAGCAAACTGTGAATAGAAGCTGAGGAAAGGATATCTACCCAGAACCTTATAAAGAACACCTACAAAAAACCCTACAGTTGGCCAGGCACATTAGCTCACACCTGTAATCCCAGCACTTTGGGAGGCCGAGGTGGGAGGATCACTTGAGCCCAGGAGTTCCAGACCAGCCTGAGTAACATAGTGAGACCCCATCTGTACAAAAAAATTAAAAATTAAAAATTAGGGTGTGGGGGCATACCCATTTTTTTATCAGATCATTAGATTTTTTTCCTATAGTATGAACTCCTTACATATTCTGGTTATTAATCCCTTGTCAGATGGGTAGTTTGTGAATATTTTCTCCTATTCTGTGGGTTGTCTCTTCCCTTTGTTGATTGTTCCCTTTGCTGTGCAGAAGCTTTTTAACTTGATATGATCCCATTTGTCCATTTTTCTTTGGTTGCCTGTGCTTGTGGGTTATTACTCAAGAAATCTTTGCCCAGACTAATGTCCTGGAGATTTTCCCCAGTGTTTTCTTGTAGTAGTTTCATAGTTTGAAGTCCATTTTGATTTGATTTTTGTATATGGTGAGAGATAAGTTGTTTTTTTTTTTAATAGAGACAGAGTCTCATTATGTTGCCCAGGCTGGTTTCGAACTCCTAGACTCAAGCAATCCTCCCACCTTGGCCTCCCAAAGTGCTGGGATCATAGGCGTGAGCCACCATGCCCAGCCGAAACCACTACTTTTTGCAAGATGCTATTAATAGACTGAAAAGAGAAATCACAGACTGGGAGAGAAGAATTTCAAAGTAATTATGCTCAGCCAGACAAAACAGAATACATACTGTATAAATATAATCCCAGGTACCAAAAAAACTACAAAATAGGAGCAAATCTAGAGTGACAGAGAGCAGACCAGTGGTTGCCTGGGGGTTAGGAGCAGGGAAAGGTGGGAGGAAGGGATAATAAAAGGGCAGGAGGAAACTTTTGGGGGTGACCAGAATGTTCATTATCTTGGTGGTGGAGATAGTTCTAGACATGTATACATATGTCAAAACTAATCAAATTATACTCTGGCCAGGCGTGGGTGACTCATCCCTGTGATCTCAGCACTTCAGGAGGCCGAGGCAGGAGGATCGCTTGAGCCCAGGAGTTCAAGACCAGTCTGGGCAACATAGCAAGACTCTGTCTCTACAAAAATTTTAAAAATTAGCCGGGTGTGGCAGCATGCATCCGTGGTCTCAGCTACTAGGGAAACTGAGTCAGGAGGATCACCTAAGCCCAGGAGGTCAAAGCTGCAGTGAGCCATGATCACACCACTGCACTCTAGCCTAGGCAACAGAGTGAAACCCAGTCTCAAAGTTAAAAACAAACTAATCAGCCTGGAATCAGGAAGTTTTACATGGCCTCTTGACGGGTAATGATTGGCCTTCAGCCAGGTTCCATAGACACAAAGTTGCCCAAGCGTCATCATTACAGCCCATGAACATTCACATGGGGTCTTCCAAGTCTAAAACTGCAAGTCTTTGATACTAAATACCTGCTTCCTTCATGTTTTCCTACTATAATATTCTCCATATGGCAAAATTTCTCTAGGGTCTGTTTGAAATTACTGCGGCCACACTGGGGAACTTTTGAGATGAACAAGATTGTTCATTTAAGAGGCATCTTAGAACAAAGAGTGAAGAAAACCTTATTAGGAGATTATTTGGTTTTGCCTAAAAGAAAAATTATTTTGGGGGGTAGGTGACCCCCCCTCCTTTGTTTCCACATTTCAAGGATTAATGAGTGGTAGCTTTAAAATTCTTTACATGGATAAAACTGTCAAAGGCCCAAGTTATTGTCTAAACCAATAACTTGGTTTTGACAATACCGTACTCTGTACTCTGTCTCCCTCCCCACCCCCCAGTGTGTTTGTCAAAATGGTCTTTCTATGTTTATATATTCTTCCCTGTCCTTCAAGAAAGAACAAAATTAGCCTTTTATTATGTTGATGCAAAAGTAACTGCAGCTTTTGCCATTAAAAGTAATGGCAGTTCCTTTTGCACCAACCTAATAAATGATAATTTCATATTTGTCTGAAGCTGGCTTTTTGTTGTTGTTGTTCCTCTCCCTCTCTTTTACTCCCTTGGGAAACTTTAAAGATTAACTGATCAAAAAAAAAAAAAATTCAGGGCCAGGCACAGTGGCTCACGCCTGTAATCCCAGCATTTTAGGAGGCCAGGGCAGGTGGATCATTTGAGGTCAGGAGTTCAAGACCAGCCTGGCCAACATGGTGAAACCCCGTCTCTACTAAAAATACAAAAATTAGCCAGGTGTGGTGGTGGGCACCCAGCTACCTGGGAGGCTGAGGCAAAAGAATTCCTCGAACCCGGGAGGCGGAGGTTGCAGTGAACCAAGATCACACCACTGCACTCCATCTTGGGCAACAGAGCGAGACTTTGTCTCAAAAAAAAAATTTAGTTGTTCTGTGTACACTCTAGAAATATCTAGTCTGGATAAACTGTCAAAAGTGTCTAAAAGAAGGAAAGAAAAAGTTATTGAATGTGTTTCTTTTGGAGGACACTAGAAAGTATATTTAACACAATAGTCTTTGTTATTATACTTATGAAAAAATAAGAAAAGAATTTAATTTCAAGATAAAGAAGAGCTTTCAATTATGACTGAAGATCTTTAAAAATAGTTTACCATTTTAAAGTAATGTCAGAACAATATTTTTGCTTGTACAAAAATCAGGATTAAATTACTTAAGCTTTCTAAATTTCCTACACTGATTTTATGGGTTAAGTAAATTACCATTGTTTCTATAACTTCATATATATATGAACGACTGAAAGGAATAATACTAACAGGTGTCTTTTTAAATAGTTTAATTTTATGAAAAAAAAATTTTTTGAGACAGGGTCTCAACTCTGTCACCCAGGCTGGAGTGCAGTGGTGCAATCATAACTTACTGCAGCCTCGACCTCCTGGGCTCAAGCGATCCTCCCACCTCAGCCTCCTGAGTAGCTGGGACTACAGGCATGAGCCACCAGGCCTGGCTAATTTTTTTTCTGTTTTATTATATTTTGTCATTCTGCACCTTCATGAAATAATTTTTGTTGTTGTTTTTGTTTTTGTTTTTGTTTGTAGATACAGTGTCTTCCTATGTTGCCCAGGCTGGTCTCAAACTCCTGAGCTCAAGTGATCCTCCTGCCTCAGCCTCCCAAAGTGCTGGGATTACAGGTGTGAGCCACTGCACCCAGCCTGAAAAATTCTTAAATTTCTACAAATCATAAGGATTTAATGTATTGGCTAAAATTGAAATCTCTAGATCCCAACTTTAAGACTTAAGACAAAAGATTAAGTTCATTAATAAATAATCTTTGGACACATAAGAAACTGACAGTTTCTGAGTAAGGAATGGATAGAAAACACTAGTCACTGAAGGTGATTTTTTATTCTCATTTCCTAAAGTGGCACGGTCCTTATCAACTGTCAATTCAGAAAAATTGCAGAGAACTGGCCAGGCATGGTGGCTTACGCCTGTAATCCCAGCACTTTGAGAAGCCAAGACAGGCGGATCACGTGAGGTCAGGAGTTCGAGACCAGCCTGGCCAACATGGTGAAACTCCGTCTCTACTAAAAATAAAAAAATAAAAAAATAAAATTGCCGGGCGTGGTGGTGCACGCCTGTAGTCTCAGCTACTTGGGAGGCTGAGGCAGGAGAATTGCTTGAACCCGGGAGGTGGAGGTTGCAGTGAGCCGAGATTGCACCACTGCACTCCAGCCTGGGTGACAGAGCAAGACTCTGTCTCAAAAAACAAAACAAAACAAAACAAAACAAAAACAGAGAACTCTTGGAATTCGAAAACCACAATAATCAAAGCTCTTAGAAACCCCTTGAACTTCCATAGCCTCAAGTATTGCCATTATTTTTCATGGCAATAAGATCTGCATCCCCCACAAAGGATTCACAAGTTATCTGCTTCTGAGATAATAACAGGTTTCCCTATGCATTTGGAAAGTATTCCCAATGCTAGACTCCACTCTATTACAGGCTGATATGACTCATTACTGCAGGGGACTCCTACAATACCTCCAGCTTTCTCACCAACAGGTATAAACTGCATTTTCTTGTTTGTTTGTTTTGAGACGGAGTTTGGCTCTGTCTGTTGCCCAGGCTAGAGTGCAGTGGCCCAATCTCTGCTCACTGCAACCTCTGCCTCCCAGATTCAAGTGATTCTCCTGCCTCAGCCTCCTGAGTAGCTGGGATTACAGGCGTACGCCACCACGCCCGCCTAGTAAATTGCGTTTTCAAAACCCCCACCTCAGCAGCCTCTGCAGGATCTCAAACCTGAAGGTTTGGTTTTCTGAAAAGACAGCAGAGAAAAACTACTTGAGTCTCCGTGGAAAAGACCTTATCAGGGACTGTTAGCAACTTGCGCAGCAATAAAACTCCAACGGGACACTTAAGTTCCCATTTCCCAACTTAAAAGATATACATCAGTTTATCCTGACTCCTGGATGTCCATTCCATCGGGACACTTTAAATTAAGACATTCTTAGTAGCCCTCCAGAAACCGCTGACTGCAGAAGTGGCCAACTTCAACTCAAGGTTAATTTTCTGATTCTTCAGCAGCCCTTTTGTTTCCCTTCACTCTCCTGCTCATCTTGCCTATTGTACTTTACACTCTCTCTATGATACTAACAGACGAAAAGGCTTCTCAGTGTGTTCTCCCTTACCCTCATCCTGTGACTCTGAACCCTTACAGTCCCCTCTCACTTAAGAAAAAACACAGCCTGGGCAACATGGCAAAACCCCCTCTCTACAAAACAAGTACAAAAATCAGCCAGACTTGGTGGAGTGTGCCTGTAGTCCCAGCTACTTGGGAGGCTGAGGTGGGAGGATCACTTGAGCCCAGGAGGTTGTGGCTGCAGTGAGCCATGATCGTGCCACTGCACTCCAGCCTGGGTGACAGGGCAAGACCCCGTCTCAGAAATAAATTAAAAAAAGAAAAAACAAAGCATCCTGATAGGTTTTTCTCAGAGCATAGCTACTGCTCTGAATTTAACTGTTTGCTGACAAAAAAAATTAATCATTCTTCCTTAAACACTACAGAAGGTACATTTCCTTTAGTAAGCCCCTTCTGGTTCTTAAGTTTCCCTTGCATCATTAACCCCAAACTTTGGTCTTATAAAAACTGGCCAGGCACAGTGGCTTGTGCCTGTAATCCCAGCACTTTGGGAGGCTGAGGTGTGAGGATTGCTTGAGCCCAGGAGTTCGAGACTGTCGTGGCCAACATAGTGTGACCCCCATCTCTACAAAAAATAAGAAAAAAAATTAGCCAGGGATGGTGATGTGTGCCTATAGTCCTAGCTAATCACAAGGCTGAGATGGGAAGATTGCTTGAGCCCAGGAGGTCAAGGCTGCAATAAGCCACAGTCCTGCCACTGCACTCCAGCCTAGGTGACAGAGCAAGACACTGTCTCAAAAATTTTTTTTAAAGGGTGGGCAGACTAACCCTTGTCCTACTACAGACAATTTTCTTGGAGCCACCTGTAGATCAGCAAAATCCTGGTAAATGGTGAAGATCGGAAAATCATCGATTCACGTCCTATGGCCTTTACTTAATCTGACCTTGGACAAAAGGGGAGATTAAGAAAGAAAAGCAGTCCGTGACATCCAAAATCCACCATGGCACCCACAGCTAGGCCTTGGCATTCTCCTGCTGAACATGAACAATTTCAGAGGTCACCAACATCAGACAAGGCCATTCTGGGACTGCAATGGATCAAGACAAAAACAAGATTAATCATAGACTGAACAAATGACAAAAATGGACTGGACCTGATGGCTCATGCCTGTAATCCCAGCATTTCAGGAGGCGGAGGTGGAAGAATCACTTGAGCCCAGGAGTTCAAGACCAACCTGGACAACACAGGGAGACCTCGTCTCTACAAAAAATTAAAAATCTGGGCCGGGCGTGGTGGCTCACACCTGTAATCCCAGCACTTTTGGAAGGTTGAGACAGGAGGATTGCTTAAGGCCAGGAGCTCGAGACCAGCCTGGGCAAAACAAAGTGAGACCCCGTCTCTACTAAAAAAAAAAAAAAAAAAAAAAAAAAAAATCACAGGCCGAGCGCAGTGGCTCATGCCTGTAACCCAGCACTTTGGGAGGCCAAGGTGGCCGGTTCACGAGGTCAGAAGATCGAGACCATCCTGGCTAATACGGTGAAACCCTGTCTGTACTAAAAATACAAAAAATTAGCCAGGTGTGGTGGCGCGTGCCTGTAGTCCCAGCTACTCAGGAGGCTGAGGCAGGAGAATTGCTTGAGCCCAGGAGGTGGAGGTTGCAGTGAGTGGAGATCACACCACTGCACTCCAGCCTGGGCAACAGAGCGAGATTCCATCTCAAAAAAAAAGAAGGAAAGAAAGAAAGAAAGAAAGAAAGAAAGAAAGAAAGAAAGAAAGAAAGAAAGAAAGAAAGAAAGAAAGAAAGAAAGAAAGAAAGGAAAAGAAAAGAAAGAAGGAAGGAAGGAAGGAAGGAAGGAAGGAAGGAAGGAAGGAAGGAAAGAAAGAAAGAAAGAAAGAAAAGAAAGGAAAAAAAATCACAAAAATGACTCAACATCGCCCCATCCTGGCTCATCTGAGTGAGGGCTGCTTGTTCTTCAGCCCATTCTCCTTGTCTTCTAGATGAAAATTAAAATGCCCAATCATGGAGTCACCCCTACTCCCTGACAGCATTCAATCCTTGGACTCGCCCCAAAATCACATCACCTAATACAAGGCCAAATTCTATAGTAGTTTCTTTTTAAAAAAAAAAAAACTTTTTTTTTTTTTGAGACAGAATCTCGCTCTGTCACCCCAGCTGGAGTGCAATGGCACGATCTCCGCTCACTCACTGCAACCTCCACCCACCAGATTCAAGCCCCAGCCCCCCAAGTAGCTTGGATTACAGGCATGCACCACCACGCGCACTAATTTTTGTATTTTTTGTAAAGACAGCGTTCCCTATGTTGGTCAGGCTGGTCTTGAACTCCAGACCTCAAGTGATCCACCCTCCTCTGCCTCCCAAAGTGCTGGAATTACAGGCATGAACCACTGTGCCTAGCCTATAGTAGGTTCTTTCTAACAGCCTGTTACTGAGATGTCCCAGGTACCCTGTGGTGTGTGTTCTCCCTCCTCACTGTAAAGAGTCAATGAACCCAGATGTGTTTGACTGCAGGTGGTCTGCGAATAAAGAGCACTTATATTGTAATAAAAGATCCCTATGTATCCTCAGAGAGCTCCTGATAAAGCAGGAGAGACACATAAACCAATGGATCTCAGTGTGATGAGTAATGTAATAAAACATAAAGAGGCGCTCCTGGAAGAGCAATAGGTCAGAGAGCGAGGAGGGTCAGCGAAGTCTTCCTGATGGAGGGGACATTCAACTTACTCTTAGATAGAAGTTAGTCCAGTGCAGAAGGGAGCATTGGATTAGTGGTCAGAGAAAAGTGTTCTAGGCAGAGGGAATAGCAAGTTCAAAGTCAAGAAGCAGAGAACATGGCTAGAACATGACAGAGGTCAAGAAGGGACTCCCCACAAGTTCGAAGAGCCTTGTGTGCTCGGGGTCCATTGCAGGGTGCTATGACTACACTTTATTTTTTTATTTTATTTATTATTATTTTTTGAGACAGTGTCTCACTCTCTTGCCCAGGCTGGAGTGAAGTGGCATGATCTTGGCTCACCGCAACCTCCGCCTCCTGGGTTCAAGCAATTCTCCTGCCTCAGCCTCCCAAATAGCTGGGATTACAGGCACGCGCCACCATGCCCAGCTAGTAGAAATGGGGTTTCATCATGTTGGCCAGGCTGGGACCTCAAGTGATCCACCCGCCTCGGCCTCCCAAAGTGCCGGGATTACAGGCATAAGCCACCATGCCCAGCCAATTTTAAAAGATTCATAACCACATATTATGATCAAAGTTAACAAATCAACATTTGTTTGCCTGCAGATGGTGAGGATACAGCATCACTTTTGTAGCATTGACAAAAAGGCATAGCCTGAATTGACCATGAGGAAAAATCAAGGAATCCCAAATTAAGGGACATTCTACATTTTGAATTCCAAAAATGTCAATGATGTCAGGAAACAAAAATAAAAGGCTGAGGAGCTGTTCCAGGTGAAAAGCAACTAAATGCAGCTAAATGCAATGCCTCGCCCTGGATTGGGTTTGGGCATGAAACATCTTTTTTCCTTTTATTATAAAGGACATTAGTTGGACAATTGGTGAGACTCCAATAGATAATCCTGTATCAATGTTAATTTACCTGATTTTGACTATCGTGCTGTGTTTATGGAAGAGAATACCCTTGCTTTCAGGAAACACACACTGAACTACAGTATTTAAAGGTAAAGGAGCATCATGTCTGCAACTTGCTCCCAAACTGGTCAGAAAAAAATTATATATAGATGTATATGTAAATAAGAGAGAGAAGGGTAAAGCAAATGTGGTAAACTTAACATTTGGGGAATCTGGGTGAAGGGTAATCATGAATTTTTTCTATTATTCTTGCAGCTTTTCTGTAAAACTGAAATTTTTTTCTAAATAAAGGTACCCCTCTCAGCAAAAAAAAAAAAAAAAAAAAAAGAAAGAAAAAGAAAAAAAAGCATATAGTTTTTGTTGTTGTTGTTTTGTTTTTAGAGACAGAATCCCACATCCCACTCTGTCACCCAGGCTGAAGTGCAGTGTCGCTATCACGGCTCACTGCAAGCTTGATCTCCCAGGCTCAAGCGATGTTCCCACCTCAGCCTCCTCAGTAACTGGGATCACAGCCACCATGCCTGGCTATTTTTTTTTAATAGAGATGAGATCTTGCTGTGTTGCCCAGGCTGGTGTCAAACTCCTGGCCTCAAGTGGTCCTCCTGCCTCAGCCCCCCAAAGTGCTGGGATTACAGGGGTGAGCCACGGTGCCCAGCCTAAAAAGCATATAGTTGAACAACCTCTATGTGTCAGCACTGTGGCAGGACCCAGGGAGGTGAGGGTGAATAAGATACATCCCCTCCCCTGCAAGACTCACGGTCTAGCAGGTCATTTTGGCAGCAGATCCACAGGGATGAGATGAGGCCTCCGGGAAGATTAAAACAATCTAGGCAAGAAATGGGGAAAGCCTGAATGAATTAAGGCAGTGCCAACATAGAAGGACATTAAAGGGACAATTCTATGACCTGGTGACTAACTGGACTTGAGTTAGGACCAAGAGGAGGCTTGCGAGGTGTCAGGGCTTCTTGCACGGCCCATTGGCTGCACCACAGCCCATTTCCCAGGACAGAGTGCTCAGGAGGTTGGTGGGAAATGATGTGATTGGTTTGGGTCAGCTCAGTTAAGCTGCTGGCCTGTATCCTGGGGGCGACATCTGGGCTGAGATAAGGTTAGGGAGACATCAGCACTGAGGAAGTAGAGGAAGAGAGTTATTTTTGTTTGTTTGTTTTTGAGACAGAGTCTCACTCCATCACCCAGGCTGGAGTGCAGTGGCATAAACACAGCTCACTGTAGCCTCAACCTCCTGGACTCAAGTGATCCTCTTGCCTCAGCCTCCTGAGTAGCCGGAACTATAGGCATGCACCACCACACCCAGAAATATATATATATGTTTGAGAAGTAGTTTCACTCTTGTTGCCCAGGCTGGAGTGCAATGGCACAATTTCAGCTCACTGCAACCTCCACCTCCCGGGTTCAAGCAATTCTCCTGTCTCAGCCTCCCGAGTAGCTGGGATTACAGGCATGTGCCACCACACTCGGCTAATTTTGTATTTTTAGTAGAGACGGGGTTTCACCATGTTGGTCAGGCTGGTCTCAAACTCCTGACCTTAGGTGATCTGCCTGCCTCAGCCTCCCAAAATGCTGGGATTACAGGCATGAGCCACCACACTTGGCCAGTTTTGTTTTGTTTTGTTTTTTGTTTTTTGGGTTTTTTTAAATTTTTAGTAGAAACGAAGTCTCACTTTGTTGCCAGGTTCATCTCAAACTCCTGGGCTCAAGCGATCCACCCTCCTCGGCCTCCCAAAGCGCTGAGATTATAGGCCCGAGCCACTGTGCCGGCCCTGGCCTTTTTTTTTTTTTAATATGAGTTATTTAGAGAAAGCCTGGACCGTCAGATGGCAGGACCAGGAATACATTTAGGCTGAGAATGGGGTTGTGGAGCTGAGTGTTGTTGAGGAATGTGTTTTCCATATGATTTGAAAATGAAATCGAGCCTTTCCTCTTCCCCCACCAAAAACGTTTTTGCAAGAGTTGGCCTTCGGCCACCAGGGTCTTCTCCACTAGGATGGAGAGGAGCTTTGTTCTTTCCTTTTTAACCTGTTTGGGTTTAACCGTCCCAGTCTCTCTCTGTTCGGCATTTAACAACTTTTCTTGGTTGAAGTAAGAGGTAAACTAGCTATTCGTCCAAACTCCAAAGCTCAGGTTCACTGGGCCGTAAGCCTGTACCCACCATCCCCGGGCCTGCCAGGGGCGGCTTTGCAGGATTCTTCCAGCCTCGGGGGACGGGGACGGGGACGGGGCGGGGTCCCAGGCCCGTGCCATCCACCTGCCAAGCCGCCGAGTCCCGGGAGGCGTTTCCCCTCCCCTCGGCCCGCTGCCTGACCTTCGAGCCGCCTGAGAAATCTCCAGCCTGGCGAGTGCCCGAGCCAGGCCGGCCTCCCCGCCCCCTCCCTGGAAAGGAAAGGCCCCGGCGACAACAGAGCCAGACCCGCTCATCCCGATCTCCCAGAAGGCGACTGACAGCTGACTGCCAGAAGGAGATCGCGCCAGGAGACTGACTGCTCTGTGCCCACCCGGGGACCCGGGCCCGTTCAGCCGGGCTGGCTGGTGCGCCCTCTGCAAAGCCTGCGCCAGGGAGGAGGCAGGCTCAACCTTCAGATTCCCAGGGCCTCTCTGTCGCTGTCGCCGTCGCCGTCGCCCGAGGTCCCAGCGGCTCTACCAGATTGTTGTGGAGGCCTCTCACCCGCACAGGTACCCCGGGTGCAGCGCGGGCACCTGAAGCCTCGTCCCCGCTCCCTGCTGCCCAGCCACTCCTTTGTGGTCACGGGCCGGGCCTAAATGGAACATTTGGCACCCCCGTCCCCTCCCCACCGGCTTCTACTAGGGAGCATGGGGTTAAAAGTCGCTATTGCAAAAGTCGTGCCACTGATCTTGAGCCTTATCTAAGACTGATAGGATGAAGGCCTTTGGAGTCTGAACACTGCCCCCCACCCCCGCTTTTTTTTTTTTTTTTTTTTTTTTTTTTTTTCCCCCGAGACAAGGTCTCAGTCTGTCGCCCAGGCTGGAGCGCCATGGCCCAATCTCAGCTCACTGCAACCTCCTCCTCCCAGGTTCAAGCGATTCTCCGGCCTCAGCCTTCCTAGTAGCTAGGACCACAGGCTCGAACCACTAAGCCCGGCTAATTTTTTGTATTTTTTGTAGAGACGGGCTTTCACCATGTTGCCCAGGCTGGTCTCAAACTCCTGACCTCAATGTTCCTCCCACCTCAGCCTCCCAAAGTGCTGGAATTACAGGCACAAGCCACCGGCACCGGCCTGAGCCCATTTTTAATAGCCAAAAAACATTTCAAATGCTGCTGCAGATGCAGGCAGTTTGTATTTGGGACCAGTTTGGGCTGAGGTTTTTTTGTTTGTTTTTTTTGTTTTGTTTTGGTTTGGTTTGGTTTTTGTTTTTTTGTTTTGTTTTGTTTGGTTTGGTTTTTTGGTTTTTTTTGAGATAGAGTCTTACTCTGTCGCTCAGGCTAGAATGCAGTGGCGCAATCTCGGCTCACTGCAACCTCTGCCTCCCGGGTTCAAACGATTCTCCTGCTTCAGCCTCGTGAGTCGCTGGGATTACAGGCACCCGCCACCGTGCCCAGCCAATTTTTTTGTATTTTTAGTAGAGATGGGGTTTCACCATGTTGGTCAGGCTGGTCTTGAACTCCTGACCTCATGATCCACCCGGCTCGGCCTCCCAAAGTGCTGAGATTACAGGCATGAGCCACCATGCCCGGCCTGTGTTTCTTTTTTAAAATGTAGTTTATTGAAGGAAATATTAGATCAAACATTATTTTTCTTTTTTCCCTCTCTATTCATTTGCCCACCATGTGTAGGACCACTTACTTCAAAGCAGATAGCTACCCTGGGAGAAGGATGAAGATGCAGGCCATTTTTATTTATTTATTTAGAGACAGGTTCTCGCTCTGTTGCCCAGGCTGAAGTGCAGTGGCATGATCACGGCTCACTGCAGCCTCCACCTCCTGAACTCAAATGATCCTCCCACCTCAGCCTCCCGAGTAGCTAGGACCACAGGCATGTGCCACTACACCCGCTAATTTTTTGTTGTTTTATAGAGTCAGGGTCTCACTATGTTGCCCACACCAGTCCCAGACTCCTGGGCCCAAGCAATCTTCCTGCCTCAGCCTCCTAAAGAGCTGGGATTACAGGCCTGAGCCTGTAATCCCTGACAAATGCAGGCAGTGTGGATCATTCCTGGAAACCGCCTACTCAGGGCAGAGGTACAGAAAGAAAAGATTGCTCTTGAAAGTTGCCTGTCTTTCCTCTCCCACATGGGATTCTTATCTGATTTTTTCTCCTTTTCAGATAATTTTTCTCTGTCTTCTCCCAGTTCGCTGGTCATGGTCTCTGGCCTAAAGTCCCAGCATAGAATGTTCCTCTCCTGTGGAGTCCAACACTCTTTGCCAAACTGGCACGGTGTCTTCCTGGGAAGCAAGAAATCACTGAGGGGCTGTCAGTTCCTGCCAGGGTGGTTCGATGCTGTCCTTTTCTCCACTCCTTCCATGGTCTGCGTTGGAAAATGTGTGTTAGTTCGAATTCAGCGAGTTCTCATTGGGGTGAACATAGTCCTAAAAATGCAGTTCATAAAAATCAACCACACAGAGAAGAAAAATAAATAAATCAGTAAAGCAGCTCAGAAAAATGCAGGTGTGGCGGGCCCTGACCTCTGCACCCTCATAGAGGGGCTCAACAGCATCAACAGAAGGTGGGGGAGCAGAAGGTGCCCTGCAGACACCCAGAGGGGCCACCAATGAGCAAACTGCCAGCTCCCTGACCCGCCCTGGGGCCCAGGGTATTGACATAAAGGACGGCCTTGCACTATTTCAACAGCCAGTTCTCTGAGGGTCACAAACACCAAGGAGTGGAGGTCAGAGTGTCACTTTTTTGTTTTCTTTTTGAAAGATCATTCGAGAAACACGTCACTGGTAAGTTGGTTGAAGATGTCTCATGGTCCCTGTTATCAGCTCTTTTCTTTTGCCTATGTGTCTCTCCCTGTCACATTGCATATCCTGCTCTGATCTGGGGGAAGTGTATCCAGCCTTGCCAGTTCTTAGCCAGGTGTTTTACTGTATTTGTTCTGTGCGATGACCTTTCATTCACCTCTGTTACCTTCAATAGATCTCCCCTGCGACCATGTCTTCCATTAAGATTGAGTGTGTTTTGCCAGAGAACTGCCGGTGTGGTGAGTCTCCAGTATGGGAGGAAGCGTCCAACTCTCTGCTCTTTGTAGACATTCCTGCAAAAAAGGTTTGCCGGTGGGATTCATTCACCAAGCAAGTACAGCGAGTGACCATGGGTAAGGATGAAGGCTGGACTCAGATCAGCCAGCTACCTTTTCCCAGGGGAGGGGCGGTCACCACGGCACCCTTCTTGTTAAAGCACACTGAATACACTTGTCACGCTGTCTGTCCCCACTCCATATCCTCCCACTTTGACCCAGGGTTTAATTATGGATGGTCAATACTTTCCTCTTCCTCTTTGAATGAGGGGCAACATTCCTAGTTTTTTTTTGGGGGGGGGGTGTTTTTGTTTATTTTTTGTTTTGTTTTTGTTGAGACAGGGTCTCACCGTGTTGTCCTGGCTGGAATGCCATGGTGTGATCACGGCTCACTGCAGCCTTGATCTCCTGGGGCTCAAGGGATCCTCCTGCCTCAGCCTCCCTAGTAGCTGTGACTACAGGTGCGTGCCACTATGTCCAGCTAGTTTGTATTTTTTGTAGAGATGGTGTTTCACCATGTTGCCCTGGGCTAGTCTCAAACTCCTGGGCTCAAGAGATCCACCCACTTCGACCTCCCAAAGTGTTGGGATTACAAGCGTGAGCCACCACGCCCAGCCCATTCCCAGTTTTGTTTGGATGCTGGGGCACTCTAGTTCCTGTCTTTCCTTAATACCTTCAGATAACCATGGAAAGTTAAAGACCCAGTTATCTGCCTTGGGTCAGGCAGATAACTTAATTTTCAAACAATAACCTTATTTTTCAAACAAAATAACCTTAATTTTCAAACAAAACAAAACAAAAACAGGTGCCTCTCTTCTTTGAAAGTGAAAACTAGCTTTTGGATGTATAAAGCATCAACCAGGACCATCTTTGTTTACTGCACAAAATAGAATTCATGATGGAATTTCATGTGCATTTGAGTGTGATGCGTTTATGGCCCTGCGAATTCTAAAGAAGGGATTTATCACTTTCTATGGCCCAAGGGAATGGGCTTAATGTAATTACTGATAGAGAAAGAAGTTTCTTGTTTTCACTGAGCCCATGGGAAAAAATATCAGGAATTCCTATAATCTTGGGACATTCTTTCTCAACCCAGAACTGGGACCTCAACTTTTTTTTTTTTTTTTTTTTTTTTTTTGAGACAAGGTCTGGCTCTGCCACCCAGGCTGGAGTGCAATAATGCAAACATGGCTTACTACAGCCTCAATCTCCCAGGCTCAAGCAATCCTCCCACCTTAGCATCCTGAGTAGCTGGAACCACAGGCACGTGCCACCACACCTAGCTAATTTTTATTTATTTTTTGTAGAGACAGGGTCTCCCTATATTGCCCAGGCTGGTCTTGAGCTCTTGGGCTCAAGCAATCCTCCTGCCTTGGCCTCCCAAAGTGCTGAGATTACAGGTGTGAGCCACCACGCCCAGCCTTAAACTTCTTTATTTTTAAATGAAAGGGAACAACTTTTTAATTCACCCAGAAGTATGACTGTGGTAAAGTGACTGTGACCTCTGAGTGTAGAATGGGGATGGGGTCCCCTTGCCTTTTCTAGTCTCTTGCAGCAGACACACATGCCAACCTGTGATCTGAAAAGCCCGCCCCCCCCCACCACCCGCCCCCAACCCATGGAAAAATCTGTGGTGTCAGCAGTAGCTTAGAGAGCTACCAAGAGAAGTCTCAGGCTGCAGGTTGGGATCCCCAATGAGAGTGTGTCCTACACATTCCTTGGGACCCTTGATGGCTCCAATCAAAGTGTGAGCAGGGCTTTGAGCTAAGGGTGGCTCCTGAAGCTCCTATTATCTTACACTGAAGGGGTGCTTAGGAAATGTTTTCAAAATCTATTCTGATAAATTTATTTCCTGTGACCATTCACCACAGCAATCAATCTCTCCACTTAAAAAAATAAAATAAATTTTAAAAAAAAAAGCTTTCTTGGCCGGGTGCAGTAGCTCATGCCTGTAATCTCAACACTTTTGGGAGGCTGAGGTTGGTGGATCACTTGGGGCCAGGAGTTCAAGACCAGCCTGACCATCATGGTGAAACCGTGTCTCTACTAAAAATACAAAAATTAGCCAGGCATGGTAGCACAGCCTGTAGTCCCAGCTACTAGGGAGGCTGAGGCAGGAGAATCCTTTGAACCTGGGAGGCGGAGGTTGCAGTGAGTCAAGATCACGACACTGCACTCCAGCCTGGGCAACAGAGCAAGACTCCATCTCAAAAAAAAAAAAAGTTTTCTTATACATGGAAAAATATTAAATGAAGAAAACCTAAAATTTAAAAACATAAAATATAGTAATATAATGAAGAGATGTGATTGTACTATCTCTGCAACTACATTCCTATCTGTTTATTATTTTTTACCATGCTTACTTCCAAAAAAGGATCTGAGAAACAATTTGCAATTAAATACATATAAAATAGGGCCCCTTAGAAAAGACGAATCCTGGGCCTGGTGTGGTGGCTCACGCCTAATATCCCAACACCTTGTGAGGCCAAGGCGGGTGGAGCACCTGAGGTCAGGAGTTCGAAATCAGCCTGGCCGACATGGTGAAACCCCATCTCTACTAAAAATACAAATAAAAATTAGCCAGGCATGGTGCATGCCTGTAATCCCAGCTACTCAGGAGGCTGAGGCAGGAGAATTGCTTGAACCCAGGAGGCAGAGGTTGCAGTGAGTTGAGATTGCACCATTGCACTCCAGCCTGGGCAACAAGAGCAAAACTCTGTCTCAAAAAAAAAAAAAAAATGCAAATCCTGGATTGGAGAGGGAGAGAGATGTCACAAAACCTAGTTGCTGTAAATAAACTCGGTTTGTGTCTCTGAATTTTCTGGAGCATTTTCTGGCAAAATGGGGCATCACTAGCTCTGTGATGACTGTCCCGGTGCCCCTAGATTAGAAACTCCTCCTCTGAACTGGATGTGGCACCTGCCCCATATCATGGCCACTGTGCTTTCACTTCTCTGCTTTTCCCACAAGACTGGGAGCTTCCAGAGGAGTTGGGTTTTTTTCACATTTCTATCTATTGCTGCCCAGATCAGCACACAGAATTCATACTCAACAAATGTACTAGGTTACATAGCCTTCCCTACTCAACAGAAGGAAGAGAGCGCTCCCACTGTCACAAGAGCTGGGCTCCCACTCTAAGAGATGCCAGGTAGCACAGTGATCTCAGTGGCCTCAGCCACTAAACTGGTACTGTTTTTTAACTGTTGCTTTACCTCTACAGATGCCCCAGTCAGCTCCGTGGCTCTTCGCCAGTCGGGAGGCTATGTTGCCACCATTGGAACAAAGTTCTGTGCTTTGAACTGGAAAGAACAATCAGCAGTTGTCTTGGCCACGGTGGATAACGACAAGAAAAACAATCGCTTCAATGATGGGAAGGTGGATCCCGCCGGGAGGTACTTTGCTGGTAAGATTTCTCTTAACACCTACTTATTACTGAGCCTTGGAGGAAATACTTTGACATACAAAGTTCTCACTACTGACCAGGGTGGTGGCTCCCGCCTGTAATCCAGCACTTTGGGAGCCAAGGCGAGTAGGTCGCATGAGCCCAGGAGTTCGATACCTGCCTGGGCAACATGGTGAAACCCTGTCTCTACCAAAAATACAAAAAATTAGCTGGGCCTGGTGGCATGCATCTGTGGTCCCAGCTACTCAGGAGGCTGAGTTGGAAGGATCATCTGAGCCCAGGAGGTTGAGGCTGCAGTGAGCCAAGATCGTGCCACTGCACTCTAACCTGGGTGACAGAGTGAGACCCAGTCTCGAAAAAAGAAAGAAAGAAAGTAAGTAAGTTAGTTAGTTCTCACTACCTCAAAAGTGTTATTTATAATGAATCTTGGGTTCTTCTTTTATTATTGCCTGAGTAAGTTGTAGGACAAAAAAAAAATTCTATGATAAAATGTTCATTTGCATTTCCATCTCTAGCAGAGACTAAAATCTGTATGGTATTTTGGTGGTTTAAATGAGTTTTAAATACAGGGGTTTTGTTGCTGATGTTTAAATCAGAAATATTTTCAAATTTACAGAAAAAAATAAGAATAGTACAGGCCAGGCGTGGTGGCTCACGCCTGTAATCCCAGCACTTTGGGAAGGCCGAGGCGGGCAGATCACGAGGTCAGGAGATTTGAGACCATCCTGGCTAACACGGTGAAACCCCGTCTCTACTAAAAATACAAAAAATTAGCCGGGCGTGGTGGGCGCCTGTAGTCCCAGCTACTCGGGAGGCTGAGGCAGGAGAATGGCATGCACCTGGGAGGTGGAGCTTGCAGTAAGCTGTGGTCACACCACTGCACTCCAGCCTGGGCAATAGAGCGAGACTCCATCTCAAAAAAAAAAAGAATAGTACAAACAACACTTGTATACCTTTTACCCGGGTTCACCTATTGCTAACATTTTGTTCCATTTGCTTTATCATTTGCTGTCTGTATATATCTAAACATATTTATCTCCAGAGTCCTTTATTTAAAAAAAAAATAGAGATGAGATCTCACTATGTTGCCCAGGCTGATCTCAAACTCCTGAGCTCAAGTGATCCTCACACCTCTTCCTCCCAAGTGCTGGGATTACAGGTGTGAGCCACTGCGCCTGGCCTATCTCCAGAATCATGTGAGAGTAGGTTGCATGTATATCCTATGTGCCTTTACCCCTAAAATGCTGCAGTGTGAATTTCCCAAGAAAGACGACATATTCTTACATGACCACAGTTAGAGTGATCAACTTAGAGAAGTTTAGCATTGACACAGTCATTTTATCTGATATACTATCTAAATCCCAGTTTTGTCAATTGTACAAAAAGTGTTCTTTCTCACATTTTTCCCTCCAGCACAGGATGCAGTCTAGGCTCATGGATTGCATTTCCTTTTCGTATCTCTTTGATCTTTTTTAAAACTGGAACATTTTCATAGCTTTTTTTGTTTGTTTTTTATAACATTGCCATTTTTGAAGAATACAGCCAGGCCTACCCAACTCCCCCTTTTTTAATAGGGCATTCCTTATTTAGTATTTGTCTAGTGTTTGTTTGTGATTAAGTTGATGTTATACATTCCTGACTGGAATACCGCATAGATAATGTTCTGCTCTCAGGGTAACCCATCTGGAGGTACACGATGTCCGTGTGTCCCCTCGTTAGTGATTTTGATCACCAGGTTAAGGCCCTGTCAGATTTCTCTACTGCATAACTATTTTTAATGCAATTTATAAGCAATTTGTGGGGGTTGTTAGTTATCTATCGCTGGATAACAAATTACCCTGAAACTTAGAGGCTTAAAATAAGAAATATTTATTATCTCAGATGGTTTCTGAAGGTCAAGAATCTGGGTGCAGCTTAGCTGGATGGATCCAGTTCAGGCTATCTCATAAGACTGTAGTCAAGCTTTCCACAGGGGCTGCAGCCTCGGAAAAGGCTGGATTCTCTGCAGAGGTCTGAAAGATCCACTTCCAAGCTCATTCACATAGGGGTTGGCAGGAGGCTTCAGTTCCTTAGCTGGTGGATCTCTCCACAGGGCTGCTCAGGACATGGCTGCCCCTAGAATCAGTGATAACAGGAGAGAGAGAGAGAGAGAGAGAGAGAGAACGCATGCACCCAAGATTCAAGATGCAAGCTACAGTCTTTAACCAATCGAAAGTGACATACCATCACTTATGCCATATGCTATTGGTCACACAGACAATGACAGAGGGAACTATCCAAGGGTGAGAATGCTGAAAGGTGGGAATCATTAGGGGCTGTCTTGGAGGCTGGCTACAACATGGGGAGATACTCTAAGTCCACACAAATATCCTGGTCCTCATCAAAATTTCTTCCTTAAGTTTTACATTCATTGATGATTCTTTCTTGAACCAAAGTTTACTATGATAGTTGCAGAATGACTTACATGCAGGTTTAAAAGAATTTTATCTACAGTTTTAAATTAGATACTGCATTTCACATATATTTCTCATCATAATAACCTTCTGAGTTAGCCGAAGTTGATTCTCCATCTCTACTATTCCCACCTTCCCACACTGCCGCCTCACATTGTTGGCCCTGCTGTCCTGGCCCTGTGCAAGTTCAATATGGAAGGCAGGAGAGGTCAGAGCAGCTGACTGTAGACTGCTTCCCATCTTCCTGGACTTTATACAACCACAGATATGGTCCGGGACAGGTTGAAAGATTAAAGATGAGAATCTGTTGGAAGCCCTTCTGCAGTAATTTCTGCAGGATAAAGATATGTGATTGGATATTTCACCTCCTGGTGAAATTGATTTTCTCTCCTTCTTTTAAGTAGAAGTTGACAGTTCTGTGCTCGCTTCAGCAGCACATCTACTAAAGTTGGAACGACAGAGAGAAGATTAGCATGGCCCCTGCACAAGGATGACATGCAAATGCATGAAGAGCTCCATATTTTTCTTAAAAAGTTTACAGTTCTGAGGCACTCTGTGAGACAAAAATAAAGATGGCCTCCAAGGCCTCCATTCTTAGCATGGAGTCTCTGGGCCATCAGGAGACCTCTTAAAATTATAGGTGTCATTGTAGGTGTAACTATTAGGTATTACTATAGTATTCTATAGTACTAATACCAATACTATAATATTATACTTATAATAATATATAGTTTTACTTTATGTATTATAATATATAATTTTAAATTATATATTATAATATAGTATTATAATTATATAAGCATATATAATATAATCATATTATATATTATATAATTATATATTATATAATATATAATACAACTATATATAATATATTATATTAATATATAATATTATATTATATATAATTATAATATAATACTATAGTATTCTGGCAGATGCATAACACTAGTACACTAGTATATACCTGTTAGGTATATACTAGTGCTATGCATCTGCCAGAAGCACCTGAGACTCTTTCTCAAGAGAGGTCATAGCTCTTGGCAGGTGCTTGGAGGTGCCCCAGGCCCAGAAAAAGGTGGGGTTATCTTATAGTCTAGATGGATTCTCAAGGTGATCGCACCCTGAATATATCACCACACCCAAGATCTGACCTGTCTATGCTTGTTACTAGATAATGAAGCCAGGGCTCTAGATTATTCTATCCACCAAGGAAGAGGCTTTCCAAGCAGCAGGAGATTCACATGCATGTTCCAGGCCTCTTTTTCTGTGAGGCAGATAATGTGCAGGGAGAGTCATGAAATAAACCCAACTGCCCTAGAGCAGGAAACTGCCGAGGGAACATCCTTCTCCCCAGGGAGGGAGGATCGACCCTGTCTTGCTTGCTATTCAGGCTTCCCATCTACATTGTCTCTGGCATCTGTGCCATCTCATTTTCGGCATCTGTTGATTCTCTTCTCCTACGTGAGTTGAGATTTCCATGTTTCTTTGTGTTGCCAAGTAATCTGGGGTTGTGTTCTAGACATTTTGAATATTATGAGGCCCTGAGTCTTGTTGAAATCCTTTGGCCGGGCGCGGTGGCTCAAGCCTATAATCCCAGCACTTTGGGAGGCCGAGGCAAGCAGATCACTTGAGCTCGGGAGTCTGAGACCAGCCTGGGCAACACAGTGAAACCCCGTCTCTACAAAAAAAATAAAACAAATGAGCCAGGCATGGTGGCTTACTCCCATAGTCCCAGCTGCTCAGAGGTGGAGGTGGGAGGAATGCTTGAGTCCGGGAGGTTGAGGCTGCAATGAGCTGTGATCACGCCACTGCACTCCAGCCTGGGCAACAGAGCAACACTCTGCCAAAAAAAAAAAAAGAAGAAGAAGAAGAAGAAGATAGAAGAAGAAGGAGACGGAGAAGGAGAAGGAGGAGGCTTGGCATGGCAGCTCATGCCTGTGACCCCAGCACTTTGGAGGCCAAGGCAGGTGGATTGCTTGAGCTGCTTGAGCTACTCGGGAGGCTGAGGTAGGAGAATCACCTGAGCCTGGGGGAGGTGGAGGCTGCATGAGCCGAGACTGCATTACTGCACTCCAGCCTGGGCAACCAGAGCAAGTCTAGGAGTTTGAGACCAGCCTGGGCAACATGGCAAAACCCCATCTCTACTCAAAATACAAAACAACAACAACAACAACAACAACAAAAACCTAGCCTGGCGTGGTGGTATGTGCCTGTAGCCCGAGCTACTCAGGAGGCTGACGTAGGAGAATTGCCTGAGCCTGGGAGGTCGAGGCTGCAGTGAGCCATGACTGCGCCACAACACTCCAGCCTGGATGATATAGTGAGACCCTATCTCAAAAAAAAAAAAAAAAAAAAAAAAGAAGAAGAAATCCTTTGAAGAATGTTGTTATAGTTGTCTTAGTTGTCTTAGCAGGCAATGTATATGTGTAGGTTCAGGCCACAAGTTCCAACCTGTTTTTTATTAGATGTTATTAGGATCTGTCCCACACGTGTGCCACTCAGTGGTCAGTCTGGGACCCAGAAGGAGTTCTATCAACTCTGCTCTCAATGTCTTCAGTAGGCTAATTCGAATCCAATTCATGCATGTAAAAGTCCAAGTTGGGGGTGAGCCTAGGAGATCGTAAACAGCTTAAGGGGGTTGCGTTCCTGAGCAACTGCCCTTTCACTATCTCTCAGTCATTTCCAGTTTCCTGGAGCTCTCCTTTTCATTCCTCCAGCCAGAAACCACCCATTTCTATGACTGTGCTGCCTCTGGGGCCAAGCAGCAAGAAGGACAGAGAAAGAGAATATAAAAGCAACAGTATTCGCCGTCACCCTTTTGGGGCTGCAGCTTCACCCAATGGAGACGAATGTCTACTTCCCTTGGAGTTTTCATTCCTACAGTTTCCTGCTGCTGGCCATTCTCTCTGCCGTTGCTACCCGTGCTGCAGTATTGTCTGGGGACTGGTGCGTGAGACAGTGGAGAAAAAGGAGTGGAAAATAACCTAGGGATTTTCTCCACTCTCTCTGAGCTTCAGGAGTTTCTTTTCCTGCTCCTTGAGCCAGATCTAGGGGGTTCCTCTTGGATCTCTGTCTGCACCACAGTGCACATTTCCAGATTTCAGGATGTGTTGAGTTCAGGCTGGCAGATACCAGAGAAGAAAATGAAGAGCTCACCATCAATTCCATGGTACTTCCAAGTCTGCTGTTCTTCCCTGAGCTACCTGCTAATATTTGCTTTTCAGAGTTCCAAGATGGCTGTGCCATGTATTTTATCCAGGTTTTATAACTGTGCTCAGTGGGAGAAAATGAGGTTAGTGCATGTTTACTCCTTCTTATCTTGAACCAGAACTTCTAGGCACAGTTTTAATTTGCATTATATGCAACATAATTGTCATTTTATATTATATATATAAGTATATATAATATAAAATTATATTATATAAATATAATTATATAATGTAATTATATTATATACATATAATATATTTATATAATATAATTATATTATATATAAATATAATATATGTATATATAATTACATATATAATTATATAATATAATTATATAATATTATATTATATAAATATAATATAAAATTATATATACATATATTATATATACTTATATATACATATTATATATACTTATATATATACATATTATATATACTTATATATACTTATATATATACATATTATATATACTTATATATACTTATATATATACATATTATATATACTTATATATACACATTATATATACTCATATATACATATTATATATACTTATATATACGTATTATATACACTTATATATACACATATTATATATACTTATATATATACATATTATATATACTTATATATATACATATTATATATACTTTATATATATATATACACACACACACACACACACACACACATATATATATATATATGGCCCAGATTGGAATTGTGTAGTGATTTCCTTTGATTTAATCACTGGAAAGGATCCCTGGTGAGAAAGGATGGTGTCGTGCATGGGGTGAGATGCTATGGGGCAGAGCTCAGTGCTGTTTGGTTTTTGTAGGCACCATGGCTGAGGAAACAGCTCCGGCAGTTCTTGAGCGGCACCAGGGGGCCCTGTACTCCCTCTTTCCTGATCACCACGTGAAAAAGTACTTTGACCAGGTGGACATCTCCAATGGTTTGGATTGGTCGCTAGACCACAAAATCTTCTATTACATTGACAGCCTGTCCTACTCCGTGGATGCCTTTGACTATGACCTGCAGACAGGACAGATCTGTATGTATTTTTCATTATTTGTCTCAGTGCTGCCACTATTGTTTTCATATGTTTGTGACTAGTAAGGCGCCTCTCCCTCGCCTCATGTGAAGAAGTCTTTACTTAAATGGAGAGCTTTCTGATGCTACTATTCTAATATAGTAACGACAGCACAGACTTGACTGTGCTGCCAATCAAATCATGGTCCTCAACACATTTAAATATGGCAAGAGTTTGGCATAATATGGATAGATCTGGGGAAGCTAATAAAAAATAATTAATACAAATATGGGTAGATTCTCAATCCTTTTCCTTGCCATCATCACCAGAAAGAGGTTCACTGCAAAAGAGATCCTATTCTACCAGGAGGTGCCTAAAGGCAGATAATACTTAATGGAGTATTGGCGCAAAAGAGCAGAAAACTTGAGGTTTTTGATTGCTATTTCTTGTTTGTACTTTAGTTAACCATAGGCAAGTACTCAGAAGCTAATTACCAACCTTTCAAAATGGAAAAGCAAAAAAAAAAAGTAATTGCACGTTGTCCAACTCCATCAATACGCTTGAAAGGAGCCATAGTTGGAAACTGGGAGGGAAGGAATTATTTAGAATCTAGAAGGGAGTCCTTGAAACTGTTTCATGAAAGGTGCCAAACCTTTTATGAAACAAAAGAGCAACACTAATAATAAAAATGACTTGGAAAAAATATCCCCAGAACTCTGCATGCAGATTTAATCAGAGGCAAACTATTCTGGTGCAGATGTTTTGCTTTGAAATATGTAGTGCTCGGGAGGCTGAAGCAGGAGAATCGCTTGAACCCGGGAGGCAGGGGTTGCAGTGAGCCGAGATCGTGCCACTGTACTCCTGCCTGACGACAGAGCGAGACTCTGTCAAAAAAAAAAAAGAAAGAAAGAAAAGAAGAAGAAAGAAAGAAAGAAGAAAGAAAAAAAAAGAAAGAAAGAAAGAAAGAAAGAAAGAAAGAAAGAAAGAAAGAAAGAAAGAAAGAAAGATGTAGTGCTCTTTTTTATGACTGTTTTTACCCATTGTCATTGTACGTGGTTTTAACATTTTTCCATTATACCTCAATCTAATGACTGTAGTGACCTGGACTTTGTAGTATAAAGTTCTGGATTTTGATATTTGTTTTTTGTATACCACGGTTACCCCCCTTTAAGGGCACCTAGTTTGTTTCTGAGTGCCCCTCCTGCAAGAAACAGGCTCTTCTAATATTTAGTCTTGAATTTGGAGCACTCAGTCAGGCAGAAAAAGAATTCATGTATCTTGCTAGTTTTTGTGCATGAACTGTTCACGTGGTACCATTAAGTTGCCTTGCGGATCTCAAGAGTTTTGTAACTGAAACAGCAAAGGTCTAACCACAAGCTGGCGTGTACTTGACATAGACATGCAGGGCCCCAGTTCAGGTCAGCTTCAAAAAGAAGTATTATTGGTATTTTAGTAAGAATTCTGCTTTCTTTTTTCTCTCTCCCTCTGAATGCTTAAACAGATATGCCTGTACCCAAACAAAAGACAATGAATCCATCCCAATCATGTGGTAAAAATCCTTTGTTCACATGCCAGACACTGGATAAGCTGAAGTGATCTGTATTTATAACCAGCTTGAGAGCTCTCTGTTTGATTCTCAGTATTTAGTGGCCTGTTGTTTTGTTGTGGTTCTGTTTTTGTTTTTGCCTTTTAACCATAGCCAACCGCAGAAGTGTTTACAAGCTAGAAAAGGAAGAACAAATCCCAGATGGAATGTGTATTGATGCTGAGGGGAAGCTCTGGGTGGCCTGTTACAATGGAGGAAGAGTGATTCGTTTAGATCCTGTGACAGGTAGGCCCGCAGCAAAATGAAAAATCCTTGTCATGGCTAGGCAGAGATATAGCCCGAAAGTTACAGTCAGAATTTCTTTTCCTGTAGAGGTGCGACTTTTTGCTCAAAATAAATTGTCAGGGAAAGTAGATTAAATATTAAATGCACAGATGAATCCTGACCTCCACAGTCTTCTTAGATCTTCCCTAGAAACAATACACAGGTTGGAAATTGCTACAACTAAACTTAAAATAAAATATTTGGTGGTCTAGGGAAAAGACTTCAAACTGTGAAGTTGCCTGTTGATAAAACAACTTCATGCTGCTTTGGAGGGAAGAATTACTCTGAAATGTATGTGACCTGCGCCCGGGATGGGATGGACCCCGAGGGTCTTTTGAGGCAACCTGAAGCTGGTGGAATTTTCAAGGTGATATGGCTATTTCTTTTATTTTGGGGGTGGGGGATCCCCTGTAAGTAACTGAGTGATTGGTACTTTTGCATACTTCCAAAGCATAATCCTATTTAGCATGTTAAGCTCATCATACTAGACTGAAAAACATTTTGTTTCAATTTTCTAGAGAGTAAGTTATCTGAAGTCCAAGATGATGTGTTTAGCCTACTTTGTACATTACTTTAATTTTTTTACTTCCTGTTTATTGAAATTCTTCAGATCAGTAGAATGAACTTGGAAAGCCAGTATTTACAACATGCCTAGAAGATCAGTTGATTGTTTTGATGTCTTAAGGATTTTTCAGATTTTAAACATCTTTTGGCAGCAGAATAAACACTGATAAAAATCATAGAGCTTTTGAGCTGAAAAGAAATACATAATGTAGAAACCCCTTTCTTAGCAGGCGGCAGATGATAGGAGTAATCCAGTTTTAAATCTAAGTTAGTCGTAAATGATTGCTAGTTGAATTATAAACTATATGAATAATTGGGTTGGACCATAAATATCCAGTCAGGTAATTCCTTTTTATGATAGGAGATAAAACAAAGATAATAGGTGGCTAAGTATATTACTACAAATCATAAAAATGCTTTTGAAGAATACTTGTGAATTACCTTTCACCTGAGATTCCCTCTTTTCTTTTTCAACAGATAACTGGTCTGGGGGTCAAAGGAATTGCTCCCTACTCCTATGCGGGATGAGGACAGGTCTTCTTTCCTGCCAGAGGGAGCTCTGAAGACAACTAGAGAATTCTGGGCCTGAAATTTCAATCTAGTTAGAAAGAAAAATGAGGCAATGATTTTATTAACAGCGTTAAGTTTTAATTTACAACTTTTAAAAGGCAGAGCATTTTTAACAAGGGGTGACAGGTGGTTTTGATAACACACTTATAAGGCTTTCTGTAAAAGGTACTATAGAAGGGCGAAGAATCGTTCAACTGTCAATCAGCCTTTTGATTCTTTGTAAATTGCCAGGGTGGGTGGGTACATATCTCTTCTTGATTCTGCATTTCATACTTAACTATATTAAAGCTGCAAGGAACAATAAATAGTAACCTGGTAATGACCTATTATGTTCCTTTTTATTTTCATCACAATCTTATAAAATATACCACAATGTTAGCTAACCTACATAGATATTTCACCTCCTATATGTTATTTTACAAACTAAAATATGGCTGGAGGGTTAGACTTAAACATGCTGTCAAAATCCATGGTTCCAGCTGCCACCTACTGGATGTAAAAGTAATATGTCTCTTTGGAAAGAATACTTATTTTAAAAATAGCTTTATTGAGTTATAATTGGCCTGTACATATTTAAAGTGTATAATTTGACAAATTTGTCACATATATACATTCATGAAACCAACACCACAAACAAGATAATGAATCTATCCACTACCCCAAAACTTTTCTTGTCCTGTCATAATCCTTTTCTTCAGCCCCTCTGCCTGCCTGTCCCCTGCTCCCAGGAAACCACTGATCTGCTTTCTGTCACTATAAATTAGTCTTAAAATTAGGTAGTGTGATTTCTGTAACTTTGCTCTTTTTCAAAATTGTTTTGGCTATTTTAATTCCTTTGGCCTTCCATATAAATTTTCAAATCAGCTTGACCATATCTACAAAAGAAATCAAGCTACAATTTTTTAATTGGAATTGCTTTTTTTTTTTTTTTTTAGACAGGATCTACTCTGTCACCCAGGTCGGAGTGCAGAGGCACGATCATGGCTCATTGCTGCCTCTACCTCCCAGGCTGAAGCAACCCTCCCACGTCAGTCTCCCGAGTAGCTGGGCTGAGACTGCAGGTGCGTGCCACTATGGTCATTTTTTCGTTTGTTTGGTTGGTTGGTTTTTTGGATTTTTTGCTTTTCAGAGACGAAGTCTTGTTATGCTGCCCAGGCTGGCCTCAAACTCCTGGAGATCCTCCCGCCTTGACTTCCCAAAGCTCTGGGATTACAGGAATGAGCCACCGCGCCAGGCCTGAAATTGCTTTAAATCTGTAAAACGATTTGGAGATAATTGACTTCTTTACTGTTCTGAGTCTTATCCATGAACAGGGCATGTCTCTCCCGTTATTTAGGCCTTCTTCAATTTTTGTCATCAGTGTTTTGTAGGTTTCAGCATACAGATCTTGTACATGTTTTGTTAGATTTATATCCAAGTATTTCACTTTTGGGAGCTATTGTAAATGTTATTATTATTATTATTTGAGACAGGGTCTTGCTCTATGGACCAGGCTAGAGTGAAGTGGCACGATCATAGCTCACTGCAACCTTGCACTCCTGTATTCAAGCTATCCACACACCTCAGCCTCCCAAAGTGCTGGGATTACAGGCGTGAGCCACCACACCCAACCTTATTATTATTTTTTGGATTTGTCTCCAGTTGATCATTGCTTGTTTATAGAAGTGTGATTGGCGTTTATAGGTTGACTTTGTATCTGATGAGTTTGCTAACCTCACTAATTGGTTCTAAGAGTATTTCTGTAGCTTCTCTGAGATTCTTTGGGTATATAATCATGTCTTCTGTGAATAGAGACAATTTTCTTTCTTTCTTTCCAGTTTGTATGTTTTTATTTTTCTTGCATTATTACACTGGCTAAAATTGCCACTATTATGTTGAATGGAAATAGTAAGAGTAGACAGCCTTGTCTTGTTCCCAATCTCAAGAGAAAAGCATGCAGTCTTTTATTATTAAATATGATATTAGTTATATGTATTTTTGTGGATGGCCTTTCTCAAATTGAGGAAGTTCCCTTCTCATTTACTTTTCTGCATGTATTAATGTGATTATGTGGTTTTCCTTCTTTAGACTGTTAATATGATCAATTCTTGCATTCCTGAGATAAGCCTCCCTTGGTCATGACATATTACTACTTTTATATGTTGCTGAATTCCATTTTCTAATATTTTGTTGAGGATTTTTGCATCTACTATCTTTCGTCTGTGGTTGACATCAGGGTAATTCTGGCCTTATAAAATGAATTGGAAAGTATTCCTTCTTCTACTATCTGGAAAAGATAATGTATAATTATTATTCTTCTTTAAATATTTGGCAAAATTCATCAGCGAAAACATTTGGACCCGGAGATTTGTTTTTCAGAAGCTTTTTAACATTCGTTAATAATGACAAGGCCACTTGGGTGCCTTACTTAATTTTGGTGAGGTCTGTTAGTTTGCGGCTTCCAAGGAATTGATCCTTTTCATCTAAGTTGTCAAATTTATGTATGTAGAGTTATTAATAGTATTTCCTTATTATCCTTTTAATAATGCCTGAGAGGTTTGTAGTGATATCCCCTTTTTTACCTGCTATTGGTTATTTGTGTCTTTTTTCTTTGTCAGTCTTGCTAGAGGTTTATCAGTTGCATTGATCTTTCAAAGAACTAGCTTTTGATTTCATTTTTTGGTTGTCAATTTCATTGATTTATCCTTTTATCTTTGTTATTCCTTCCTTCTGCTTTATTCTGATTTATTTTGCTCTTTTTCTAGTTTCTTAAATTGGAATCTCAGATTATGGATTTGAGACATTTCTTCTGTTCTAAAATAACATTTAATGCTATACATTTTCCTCTCAGTACTGCTCTTTCTGCAGCCCACAAAGTCTGATATATTGTATTTTCATTTTTGTTAAATTAAAAATATTTTCTAATTTCCTTGGAGACATTTTCTTTGACCCATGGATTATTTAGAAGTGTGTTTAATTTCTAAATGATTGGAGATTTTATTATTATCTTTTTGGGTATTGATTTCAGATTTAATTCTATTATGGTCAGAGAGCATATTTTTTATTTCAGTTCTTTGAAATTCAAGTTGGATTTGTTTTTTGTTTTTGTTTTGAGATGGAGTCTCTCACTCTGTTGCCCAGGCTGGAGTGCAGTGGTGTGATCTCGGCTCACTTCAACCTCCACCTCCCGGGTTCAAGTGATTCTCCCACCTCAGCCTCCTGAGTAGCTGGGATTACAGGTGCCCGCCACCAAGCCCAGCTAATTTTTGTATTTTTAGTAGAGATGGGGTTTTGCCATGTTGACTAGGCTGGTCTCGAACTCCTGACCTTGGCCTCCCAAAGTGTTGGGATTACAGGCATGACCCTTTCTCCTTCATGTTACAAGTGTATTATATATTCTGTATACATTGAAAACTCATCAATGTTAAAAACTTTTGCTTTGAACTGTCAAACATGTTTTAAAGAACTCAAAAGGAGAATAGTCCATTATATTTACCAAGATGTTTACCATTCCTGTTCTTCTTCCTTCATTCCTGATGTTCCAAGTTTCCTTCTTGTATCCTTTTTATAGTTTAAAGAACTTCCTGGCTGGGAACGGTGGCTCTTGCCTGTAATCCCAGCAGTTTGGGAGCCCGAGGCAGGTGGATCACCTGAGGTCAGGAGTTGAAGACCAGCCTGGCCAACACGGTGAAACCCTGTCTCTACTAAAAATACAAAAATTAGCCGGGCATCATGGCGGGGGCCTGTAATCCCAGCTACTCAGGAGGCTGAGGCAGGAAAATGGCCTGAACCCGGGAAGTGGAGGGAAGTGGAGGTCGCAGTGAGCTGAGATCGCACCACTGCATTCCAGCCTGGAAAATTCGATTTAAAAAAAAAAAAAAAAAAGGAACTTCCTTTAGCAATTCTTTTAGAACAAGTATCCTTTAGCAATTCTTTTAGAACAGGTATCCTGGCTATGAATTCCCTTAGTTTTCTTTTCTTTCATATGAGAATGTCTTTATTTCACTCTTTCATATGAGAATGTCTTTATTTCACATGAAGGCTATTTTCACTGGATATGCAATTCAGGGTCAATAGTTCTTTTCTTTCAGCCTTTTGGCACTTTAAAAGTGTGTAATTTCCTTCTGTCTGTCTGAATCTGTTTTGTATTGCTATCATAGAATACCTGGGTCTGGGTAACTTACGAAGAAAGAGATTTATTTGGCTCACAACTCTGGTGGCTGGAAAGGTTAACAGCATGGTGCTGGCATCTGCTTAGCTTCTGGTGAGGGCCACGTGCTGCATCACAAGATGGCAGAGAAGCCAAAGGGGCAGCAGGTGCATGCAGAGAAACCAAACTCAAGAGACAACCTCACTTTATAACAACCCGCTCTCATAGGAGCTAATGCATTTCAGAGAGAACTAATCCATCAGAACTAATCTAGTCTCACGAGAAAGACATTAATGTATCTTAACAACCTAATCATATCTTAAAGGCACCATCTGCCAACATTGTTGCACTGGAAACTAAGGTTCCAATGTGAGTTTTGGTGGGTATGCTCAAACCATAGCGCTGGCCTTCACGGTTTGTGATGAGGAATCCACAGTCATTGAAATCACTGTTCTCCTACAGGTAATGAGCCATTTTTCTCTCACTGCTTTCAAGATATTTTATTTTGCCGTTAGTTTTCAGCAATTTGATTATGTGTCTGGATGTGGATTTCTTTGGCTTTATCCTATTGGGGGTTTGCCCATCTTCTTGACTTTATGTCTTCACCTAACTTGGAAAGTTAGGGGCCATTATTGCTTTAAATGTGTATATTTTTTGAGACAGGGTCTTGCTCTGTCACCCAGGCTGTAGTGCAGTGGCACAATCACAGCTCACTGCAGCCTTGACCTCCTGAGCTCAAGCAATCCTCCCACCTCAACCTCCCAAGTAGCTGGGACCACAGGCAAATGCCACCATGCCTAGCTTTTTTTTATTTTATTTTTTTATTTTATTATTATTATTATTTTAGAGACAGGGTCTCCTTATGTTGCTCAGGCTGGTCTCAAACTCATGGGCTCAGATGATCCTCCCGCCTTGGCCCCCTCTGTAGTGCCGAAATTACAGGCTTGAGCCACTGCCTTCACCCGGCCTCAAATATTTTTTCTGCCCCACACTCCTCTCTTTCTGGGACTCCAATAGCTTGATTAGACTTTTTGTTGTTACCCCACAAGTTCCTCAGACTGTTGTTGTTTTTCAATCTTTTTTTCTCTGTGTTGTTCAGGTTTAATATTTTTTATTGATCTATTTTTAAGTTCACTGGCTCTTCACTCTGTCATCTCTATTCTGCTGTTGTGCCTACCCAGTGATTTTTTTAAATTTTATCTTTCAGTTCCAAAATTTCCATTTGGTTAGTCTTTATGTCTCCTCTTTTCTATTCCAATACTTTCCATTTTAATATTTGTTTCAAGGATGATTGCTCATTCAATCATTTTTATAAAGCTGCTTTAAAGTGCTTGTCAGATTATTCCAACATCTGCATCATCTTATTCTTGGCATCTACTGGTTGTTGTTCCCCATTTGAATTGAGCATTTCATTATTCTTTGCATGCTGAGTAATTTTGGATTGTATCCTGGCCATTTTGAATATTGTGTATTCATAATACATAATATGGGCCTTGTTTAAATCATATGAAGAATGTTGATACATTTGTTTTAGCATGCAATCTATACAGTTAGGTTCAGGCCACAAGTTCCATCCTGCCTTCTGTTGGTGTGGGGTTTTTTTCCATTCAGTTTTTACAGACTTTACAGTGTTATTCAGGTCCATCCCATTGTGTACCACCCAGTAGTTAGTCTAGGACTTGGACGGAGCATTAGCTCAGCTCACAGTCTTTGGTATGTAAATCAGGATCCAATCCATGCACATGAGGTCAGGAGCTGGGGAAAGCAATGTCATAAAGTTGTTTATGAATTCCTGGGCTCAAACCTAACCTACAAAGGCCATTTCATTGGAGCTCTCCAAGGTACCAGGTGGATATGATGGTCCAGGCTGGCCTCCTTCTCCCCATCCCCAACCCTCACTGTGGCCTACTAGTTGTCTGATCTCTACTTGGTTCTTTTTCATCCCCATTTCTCAAAAGAGGGTATTGAGAGAGCAACAGGGCTGGCACAGGGAGGTTCCCAAGGCTCCAAAGAGAGTATAGAGGTCTTTATTGAAGACCCTCAGAAGACCAGGGATGATCCGAAGCCTAAAATAGGGAACCGTCCCCCACCTCAACAGAACTGGCTAGCCTCCTAACCCAGTCACTTCCAGCCCATTTCTCAATCAAGGTAGAGGGGAGAGGAGTGGAATGGTTCCAGGGAGCTCCAGGGGCCACAGTGGTGTGTTCTGAGAAGTCTGAGGAGGAGATCACCAGGAATTACAGGTAATCCGAGGCCCCCGGTGTGGCTCTCTTGCCCTCTCTGGAACTCCTGGACCTGGGAACTCAATCTATTGGGGCACAGGCTCTAGCTCCACTCCCCAGTGGTGGAAGCCTCCGCCCTGACAAATGTTAAAGCCCAGCACTATCTGAGTCTTTTTTGGCCAATTGTCTAAATGGACATCTGGTCAACCAAACTTCTAAAAGGAACAGTTGGTTGAATCAAGACATCTGGTCAACCTGTGAACCCAGACTTATGGTCAACCCCCAAATCAGAACATCTTATCAAACCACAAAGCAGGCCATTTGGTCAATCTGACTTACCAAAAGGCAATGCGCCGTGGTTCCTGAGGGTCCCTGCACATTTGTGCTAGGCATGCCAAGAATGCGAGTCCCTGACCACTCTTTACAGAGGCAGTGGCTCAATGAGCTCCCTTGAGAAAGCAGGTAATATCTCCTTCCAGACAAAAGCAGAGCTTGTCACTGCTCATTATAAAAGCAATGAATCCACCACATTCAGTGTACCTCTCCTATAACACAACCCCACTATGTGCGCACACATGCATCTAGGCCCACCTGCATACCTCTCTGAGACCTGGGGGCATGGCAAACCAGCCCAAACATCATGCTGATACTCTGGCTACTGCTTTTGCTGTGAATAGTATAATCCTTTATCTCTGACCAAGGAATCTCTTGTCTTCTGCTTGCCTCCATGATATAAGACATCTTGTTGGCTTGAAAATAGGGTAAAACCTCAACCCCTTTACAGTTCTAGACATTGATTCTCACCCATCAGACACTGAGTTTAGGGTCCTCAGGCAGGCACTAACACCAGACTCCTCACACCAGACACTAAGTCCTGCCTTCCCCCTGCCAGATACTATGTCGCCTACTACTAGGTCCCCAATTCCCCCTTCAGAAGCTAACTCCACATTAATAGCTCTAGGACCTAAGTCCTACTTTATGCTTCAAGGCTGAGTATTGACCTATCTTGCCAGAAAGCAAGTCGGGATCTCTGCCTCCAGAGGATAAGTCCCAATTTATGCCACCAGCACTAGGTTCCCCGAATCCCCCTCCAGGGACCAACTCTCCTCCACTGCCCCTACAGATGCTAAATTCTGATTTCAGCTCCCAAGTCTAAGTCCCCACTTCATAGTCCTGATAGGAAGTCTCTAATTTTCTCTGCAGAGGCTAAGTCCCAACTGTCATAAGCAGTCACTGAAGCTGTCTTACCATTCGACCTCAGCCTGGGGATTTTGTGACCCCATTTCTCATGCAGGGGAGAAAGGAGAAGAGAGGGATTGACAGAGGTATCCCTGGAGACTTCCACAGAGGATGCAGACTCCTTTTAGAACAGACCTAAGGGAGGCCGGGCACAGTGACTCAACGCCTGTAATCCCAGCACTTTGGGAGGCCGAGGCAGGCAGATCACCTGAGATCAGGAGTTTGAGACCAGCCTGGCCAACATGGTGAAACTCCATCTCTACTAAAAATACAAAAAAATTAGCTAGGCATGGTGGTGGGCGCCTGTAATCCCACCTACTTGGGAGGCTGAGGCAGGAGAATCGCTTGAACCTGGGAGGCAGAGGTTGCAGTGAGCCGAGACGGCACCATTGCACTCCAGCCTGGGCAACAAGAACAAAACTCCACCTCAAAAAAAAAAAAAGAAAGAAAGAAAAAGAACAGACCTAAGGGAAAGCAGGAACAATAAGAACTCTGAGCAGGGATCCCCAACCCTCTGTGTCTGTCTGGTCTTTAGATAATAACCCAGGCACCTGGTGGCCCTATTTCTTGGGTAAAGGAGTTTGGAGGGCAGCAAGACTGACATGGGAAAATCCCTAGGCGCTAACACTAAGGGTGCCCAGTCCCTTTAGGGAGGACCCACTGGGGAACAGAAGCAAAGCCAAACACCAGTACATGCTTTCCCAACACAGGTGGCTAGACATACAACCTGACTCGGGCACTTAGTGGCCCCATCTCTTGGGCAGGGAAGAAAAGAATTGGGGAGAATGGCACAGATCAGCCCTGGGGTTCTCCGTGGTGAGTGCAGTGGCCTTTCAGGAGGGGCACTACAGGAACTGAGGGCATCTGATATCCCAAGAAGCCTCCCTACCCACTCCATGCAGCCAGCCGGCTTTCCAATAACTACCAGGGACTTATGGCCCAGTTTATCACATGGAGGAGGCTGAAGAGTGATGGAACCCCATGGGATGACCCCAGTGGCCACTGTGAGGGGGGAAGGGAACTTTCAGGGAGACCTTCTGTGGAACAAGGGCTCTTTGAAACCCCATCTGGGCTCCATCCTCTCTAGCCAATTGGCCACCTGCAATCGTCCTGGTCACTCTCTCACACCATGGTCTGGAAGCCAGATTGACTTGCTCAGCCCCCAGGGGCTTCTGCATAAAGTGCAAAGGCCTTTCTGAAGGTCCCCTCCAGATACCTATCTCTAGGTGTACAATAGCCCCAGATCAAGCTCCTCACACCTCAGGAGGCTGTTTTGGGGTTTTTTGTTTGTTTGTTTCAATATAAGGTCTTGCTCTGTTGCCTACGCTGGAGTACAGTAGTACAATCTCAGCTCACTGCAGCCTCGAATTCCTGGCCTTAAGCGAGCCTCCCGAGTAGCTGGGACTACAAGCACACACCATCATGCCCAGCTAATTTTTATATTTTTTGTAGAGATGTGGTCTTTTCATGTTGCCCAGGCTGGTCTTGAGATCCTGGCCTCAAATGATCCTCCTGCCTCGGCCTCTCAAAGTGCTGGGATTACAGGTATGAGCCACTGCACCCGGCCAAGACTAACTGTGTGACCCCCACCCCATGGCTTGCCAGCTCCAGCTCTCAGCAGGTGAGGTCAGAGAGAAGTAGGACAGGCTTGCTGGTCCTTTCGAGGCTCCCATGGAGAACAGGCATGCTGGGCTCCCAGGCTCCTTCCTCAGCAATCAGCAGGACTAGCACCAGCAACCTCTGGAGGTTATAGAGGCTTTTTTTCTTCTTTTCTTTTTTTTTTTTGAGACAGGGTCTCGCTCTGTCGCCCAGGCTGGAGTAAAGTGGCGCAATCTCGGCTCACTGCAACCTCTGCCTCCCAGGTTCAAGCAATTCTTGTGCCTCAGCCTCCTGAGTAGCTGGGATTACAGGCATGCACCACCACACCCGGCTAATTTTTGTATTTTCATTAGAGACAGGGTTTCTCCATGTTGGCCAGGCTGGTCTCAAACTCCTGACCTCAGGTGATCTGCCTGCCTCGGCCTCCCAAACTGTTGGGATTACAGACATGAGCCACCATGCCCAGCCAAATTTTTGTATTTTTAGTAGAGATGGGGTTTCACCATGTTGGCCAGGCTGGTCTTGAACTCCTGACCTGAGGTGATCCACCCACCTTGGCCTCCCAAAGTGCTGGGATTACAGGCGTGAGCCACTGCGGCCAGCCAAGAGGCCTTTTTGAGGGATGACCCAACATCCAGGGCTGGTCCCTACCTCTAGACCAAGCTCCTCCAACTGCAGCAGGTTAAGCATGCTATTTCAACCCAGACTTTACTCAGCTGGGAGAAATCAGATAGCAGCTAGAATGACTTCATGAACACCTGAAGGCCTCCACAGTGAAGAAAGAAGCCTTTTAGGAGGGATTACAGCAGACCAGGTTGGGGGTGGGGGCATCCATTACTGCATACTGTGCTTCCCTGTATGCAGATAGCTTGCTATTTCACATAGTCCCAGTTGTCTCCAATCCCCATTCATAACATGGGGACATCAGAGAGGAGCGAGACCAGCACCAGAAGGTCCCACGGATCTGTGCAGAGGGTGCAGAAGCTGTTTGTGAGGGACATCTCTGGGAAGTCCATAACAGCCAACACAGAGTTCAGAGGCCTTTTAGAAGAGGTCTTCCATGGACCGGGCACAGTGGCTCACGCCTATAATCCCAGCACTTTGGGTAGGCCGAGGCAGGCAGATCACCTGAGGGCAGGAGTTCAAGACCAGCCTGGCCAACATAGTGAAACCCCATCTCTACTAAAAATACAAAAATTAACCAGGCGTGGTGGCACATGCCTGTAATCCCAACTACTCAGGAGGCTGAGGCAGGAGAATCGCTTGAACCCAGGAGGTGGAGGTTGCAGTGGGCCAAGATTGTGGCACTGCACTTCAGCCTGGGCAACAAGAGTGAAACTCCATCTCAAAAAAAAAAGAAGAGGTCTTCCTTGGAATGGAACGAGGGTGATCCAAATCCCCTGGATATGCTCCTCCAATCCCAGCTGCAGTCAGCTAGTTAACCAACCTCAAGTAGGGAACCCCAGCCCTGTTTCTAACCCACACCTAATTCTGGCCCTAACCCTGAAATTGAACAACTGAACATTGACCTCAACTTAAATGTAACCCTAACATTAACCCTGACCATGAACCTGACCCTCCCATTAATTATAATCCTAAACCTGATTATAAACCTGACTATAAACCTTAATGCTAGGCCAGGCATGGTGGCTTATGCCTGTAAGCCCAGCACTTTGGGAAGCCAAGGCAGGCAGATCACTTGAGGCCAGGAGTTCAAGACCAGCCTGGCCAACATGGCAAAACCCCCGTCTCTACTAAAAACACAAAAATTAGCTGGCCACAGTGGTACATGCCTATAATCCCAATTACTAGGGAGGCTGAGGCAGGAGAATCGCTTGAACCCAGGAGGTGGAGGTTGCAGTGGGCCAAGATCGTGCCACTGCACTCCAGCCTGGGTGACAGAGCAAGACTCCGTCTCAAAAAATAAAAAAAAAAAATAAAAAAATAAACCTTAATGCTAACGCTGACCATAAACTAGATCCTAAATATGACCTGGTCATGACCCTGACTTCAACCATAACCCCTAACTTAACCATAAACTTGATCTTTACCCTAAACATATCCCTAACCATGAAGCTGACCCTGACCTAAACCTAACCAGAACATTGACCATGACCCAGAACCTGCCCTGACCCTAATCCTGACCGTGATGCTAAACCCTAATCTTGATACCAAAAACGAACTTGACTCATCGTGACATCGATTCTGAAATTGATACTCAAACTCTGACCATGAACCTGACCCTAATAGTGAAATTAACTGTTTCCTGGCCAGGCGTCTTGCCTCACACCTGTAATTCCAACACTTTGGGAGGCTGAGGTGGGCAGATCGCTTGAGCCCAGCAGTTAAAGACCAGCCTGGGCAACATAGCAAGACCCCATCTCTATTTATAATTTAAAAATTTTTTTTAAAAAAAGAAGTTAACTGTTGCCCTGGTCCTGAACCTTACCTTGATCCTAAACCTAACCATAACCCTAACACTAACATTATCCCTTAACCTAACCTTCATGCTGACTTTGTAGGAAAATGTGTTATTCTGACTGATCTTGTTTATTTGTTTTGTTTCATTTTTGTTTGTTTGTTTGTTTTTGAGACAGAGTCTCGCTCTGTAGCCCAGGCTGGAGTGCAGTGGCGTGATCTCGGCTCACTGCAACCTCCGCCTCCCAGGTCCCAGTTCAAGCAATTCTCCTGCCTTAGCCTCCCAAGTAGCTGGGATTACAGGCTCGAACCACCACGCCCGGCTAGTTTTTGTATTTTTAGTAGAGACAGGGTTTCACCATGTTGGCCAGGCTGGTCTCTAACTCCTGACCTCAAGTGATCCACCCGCCTCGGCCTCCCTAAGTGCTGGGATTACAGGCATGATCTGTAATCACGTGCCCAGCCGTGATCTTGTTTTCGTATACACTGTTTATAATAACAAGATTTCTGGCTAGGTGCAGTGGCTTATGCCTCTAATCCTAGCACTTTGGGAGGCCGAGGAGGGCAGATCACTTGAGGTCAGGAGTTCAAAACCAGCCTGGCCAACATGGTGCAACCCCGTCTCTACTAAAAATACAAAAAAAAATAGCCGAGCATGGTGGCGGGCACCTGTAATCCCAGCTACTTGGGAAGCTGAGGCAGGAGAATCACTTGAACCCAGGAGGCGGAGGTTGCAGTGAGCCGAGATTGTGCCACTGCACTCCAGCCTGGGCCACAGAGCGAAGCTCCATCTCAAATAATAATAATAATATTTTCTCCAATTAGCCATAAGAAGTTACTTTGAGAAGAATGCATTATTTTGGTCTTTTCACTGAGCTTATTCTCACAAATACTCTGATTTCATCTAAGTTTATTCTAACTCACAGTAAAAAGTTACTTTGGGACCAGGCGCAGTGCCTCACGCCTGTAATCCCAGCACTTTGGGAGAACAAGGTGGGCAGATCACCTGTGGTCAGGCGTTCAAGACCAGCCTGGCTAACATGGTGAAACCTGTCTCCACTAAAAATACAAAAAAAATTAGCCGGGTGTGGTGGCACATGGCTACTTGGGAGGCTGAGGCTGAGGCATGAGAATTGCTTGAACTCGGGCAGTGGAGGTTGCAGTGAGCCAAGATCGTGCCACTGCACTCCAGCCAGGGTGACAGAGCGAGACTCTGTCTCAATTAAAAAAAATAAAAATAAAAACAAAGAAAGAAAAGTTAATTACTTTGGAAGAAGAATGTGTGAGTGATTTTGGCCAGGCGCAGTGGCTCATGCTTGTAATCCCAGCACTTTGGGAGGCCAAGGCGGGAGGATCACTTGAAGTCAGGAGTTCGAGATGAGCCTGGCCAACATGGTGAAATCCTGTCTCTACTAAAAACACAAAAAAATTAGCCGGGCATAGTGGCACATGCCTGTAGTCCCAACTATTCCAGAGGCTGAGGCAGGAGAATCACTTGAACCCAGGAGGCAGAGGTTGCAGTGAGCCAAGATCACGCCACTGCACTCCGGCCTGGGCAACAGAGCAAGACTGTCTCAAAAAAAAAAAAAAAAGGAAGAAAGAAAGAAGAAAAAGAAAGAAAGAAAGAAGAAAAAGAAAGAGAAGAAAGAAAAGAAAGAAAAGAAAGTGTGATTCTAAGCACATCTTTACTTATAATGCTTATGCTTAGACTAATCTAAATTTGCTCAAACTTTCAAGAATTGGTTTCCTTGCCAAAGAAGGTGAGGTTCTGAGCTTGTTTTAAGACATGCTGCTTCTTTTCATCTAATTTTGCCCTAACTCACAGTGGGAAATTACTTTTGAGAAGAATGTGTCATTCTAAGCTTGTTTTCATTTATATTGCTTAATTTTACCTAGAGTTGCACTAAGTCACCATATGCAGTTATTTTTTAGAACTATGTCTGATCTTGTGCTTGTTAGTACATATACAGCTTAGTTTCATCTTCACATACTCTTAACTCTCCATAAGATATTACTTTTGAGAAAAAAAATTGTGATTCTGAATATTTTAAAATAAAGCTCTTAGTTTCACCTAGATTAACTCACTATAAAATTTTATTTAGGGAAAATACGTGATTCTAAGTTATTTTATACATAAATTGCTTAATTTTGCTGGATTTATTCTAACTCATATTGAGAAGTTACATTGGAGTAGAATGTGTGATTCTGAGCTTGTTTTCACATCAATTACTCAGTTTCATTTAGATTTACTTTAATCAGTTAAGAATTTTTTAGGGCCCAAGTTATTTGAAAGTAAACTGCTTGACCGGGCACAGTGGCTCACACCTGTAATCCCAGCACTTTGGGAGGCTGAGGCGGGCAGATCACAAGGTCAGGAGATCCAGACCATCCTGGCTAACATGGTGAAACCTTGTCTCTACTAAAAATACAAAAAAATTAGCCAGGCGTGGTGGCGGGCGCCTGTGGTCCCAGCTACTCGGGAGGCTGAGGCAGGAGAATGGCGTGAACCCGGGAGGCAGAGCTTGCAGTGAGCCGAGATGGCGCCACTGCACTCCAGCCTGGGTGACAGAGAGAGACTCCGTCTCAAAAAAAAAAGGTAAACTGCTTAGTCTCATCTAGATTTCTTCTAAATCATACTGAGATATTGAGAGGCTATACTGGAGAAGAATGTATGATTCAGATTTGATTGTCCCAAAGATGGACAGGGATCAGATTTACCCTCCCACCTGAAACAACCAAATAAACCAAAAAAAAAAAATAAAATGCATGAAACAACAGGTTTTGAACAATGCACAGCAGGCAACCAAGGGCTGAGAGATGGGAAACAAACGAGATGAAGAGTTACGATTCCCCAGTTTACTGCCTTTTTTTTTTTTTTTGAGACAGGGTCTCGCTATGTTGCCCAGGCTGGAGTGCATGTGGCATGATCACGGCTCACTGCAGCCTCGACCTCCTAGGCTCAAGGGATCCTCCTGCCTCAGCTTCCCCAGTAGCTGGGACTACAGGCGTGCACCATCATATGCAGCTAATTTTTTTTATTTAATTTTTAGTAGAGACAGCATCTCCCTGTGTTGCTCAGGCTGATCTCAAACTCCTGGGCTCAAGTGATCCTCCTGCCTTTGTCTCCCAAAGTGCTAGAATTTAGAGGCGTGAGCCGCCACACCCGGAAGACCAGTTTGCCCCCTTGAGAAAGTGTTCAGGCTATGGCACAAGATGGGAGAACTGAGGTAGAGCCCACCTGACTCCCTGAGTTGAGGATTTGGAGCTAAGACTTCTGGGAGATCAAAATAGCTAGAGTTGATAGAACAGAGTACCAGAAAGCAAAAAGCTACACAAAGAGTGTGATGGTTAATTTTATATGTCAACCTGGCTAGGCCTTGGAACCCAGATATTTGGTGAAACATTATTCTAGATGTTTCTGTGAAGGTAGTTTTTAAATGAGATTCACATTGAATCAGTAGACTTTGAGTAAAGCAGATTACCCTCCATAATGCACACGGGCCTCATCCTATCAGCTGAAGACCTTAATAGAAAAAGACTGATATCCCCAGAAGAGGGAATTCTGCCAGGAGACTGCCTTCAGACTCACACTATAGCATCAATGCTTCCCTGGGTCTCCAGCTTGCTGGTCTACCTTGAAGATTTTTGAACTTTGCCAGCCTCCACAATCATGTGAGCCAATTCCTTAAAATCTTTGGGGATGGATAGTAGATAGGTAGGTAGGTAGTAGATAGATATAGATACATATATCCTAATATATCCCATTGGTGCTGTTTCTCTGGAGAACCCTAATAGACAGAGAACCCTGGAGATCTGAAGAGCATACCCTTCAGTATTCAAAAGAGTACTTACTGATCAGTATATGCATGTGAGGAAACTGCCTGGGGCCAGGGAGAGAACACCTGAAAGAATTAGAGGGAATAGTGCCTCATGCTCACACAGAGCCAGTAATAGTGCCTGCTCCCACCAGTCAGATTGGAAAAAAACGCATAATTTATGAGGTATTGGGTAGAGTCCTCAGAAAGTTCTTTTCTCAGTTGTGGAGAATAATTAGCCCTACACAAAGCACTGCTCGACTCCATCAAACAGATCATAAAAGCTAGACCTTAAAGGATAAAAATATTTCCAAGGAAACTTAACTGCAACTCAACAAAGTTCAAGAAGATTTATATTGAATACAAAAATATCCAGCACCCAAAAAGAAAAAAAATCACAATGTTTGACATCCAATCAAAACTTAATAGGGCCGGGTGCAGTGGCTCATGCCTGTAATCTCAGCACTTTGGAAGGCCGAGGTGGGTGGATCACCTGAGGTCAGAAGTTCAAGACCAGACTGTCCAAAATGGTGAAACCCTGTCTCTACTAAAAATACAAAAAAATTAGCCAGGTGTGGTGGCGCATGCCTGTAATCCCAGCTACTCGGGAGGCTGAGGAGAATCGCTTGAACACGGGAGGCGGCCACATCAGTGAGCCGAGATGGCGCCACTGCACTCCAACCTGGGCGACAGAGTGAGACTCCGTCTCAAAAAAAAAAAAAGAAAAGAAAAACTTAATGGGGCCAGGTACAGTGGCTCATGCCTCTAACCCAGTACTTTAGAAGGCTGAGGAAGGTGGATTATTTGAGGCCAGGAGTTCCAGAGCAGCCTGGACAACATAGCAAGACCCTGTCTCTACAAAAAATTCAAAAATTAGCTAGGTGTGGTGGCGCATGCCTGTAGTCCTAGTGTGTCCGGAATTGGTGGGTTCTTGGTCTCACTGACTTCAAGAATGAAGCCGCAGACCCTCATGGTGAGTGTTACAGCTCTTAAGGTGGCGCGTCTGGAGTTTGTTCCTTCTGATGTTCGGATGTGTTCGGAGTTTCTTCCTTCTGGTGGGTTCGTGGTCTCGCTGGCTCAGGAGTGAAGCTGCAGACCTTCGCGGTGAGTGTTACAGCTCTTAAGGCGGTGCTTCTGGAGTTGTTCATTCCTCCCGGTGGGCTTGTGGTCTCGCTGGCTTCAGGAGTGAAGCTGCAGACCCTCGTGGTGAGTGTTACAGCTCATAAAAGCAGTGTGGACCCAAAGAGTGAGCAGTAGCAAGATTTATTGCAAAGAGTGAAAGAACCAAGCTTCCACAGTGTCAAAGTGGACCCGAGCGGGTTGCCACTGCTGGCTCAGGCAGCCTGCTTTTATTCGCTTATCTGGCCCCACCCACATCCTGCTGATTGGTAGAGCCGAGTGGTCTGTTTTGACAGGGCGCTGATTGGTGCGTTTACAATCTCTGAGCTAGACACAAAGGTTCTCCACGTCCCCACCAGATTAGCTAGATACAGAGTGTGGACACAAAGGTTCTCCAAGGCCCCACCAGAGTAGCTAGATACAGAGTGTCGATTGCTGTATTTACAATCCCTGGGCTAGACATAAAGGTTCTCCAAGGCCCCACCAGAGTAGCTAGATACAGAGTGTCGATTGCTGTATTTACAATCCCTGGGCTAGACATAAAGGTTCTCCAAGGCCCCACCAGAGTAGCTAGATACAGAATGTCGATTGGTATATTTACAATCCCTGGGCTAGACATAAAGGTTCTCCAAGGCCCCACCAGAGTAGCTAGATACAGAGTGTCGATTGCTGTATTTACAATCCCTGGGCTAGATATAAAGGTTCTCCAAGGCCCCACCAGAGTAGCTAGATACAGAGTGTCGATTGCTGTATTTACAATCCCTGGGCTAGACATAAAGGTTCTCCAAGGCCCCACCAGAGTAGCTAGATACAGAGTGTCGATTGGTACATTCACAAACCCTGAGCTAGACACAGCTAGGGTGCTGATGGTGTATTTACAAACCTTGAGCTAGATACAGTGCCGATTGGTGTATTTACAATCCCTGAGCTAGACATAAAGGTTCTCCACGTCCCCACCAGACTCAGGAGCCCAGCTGGCTTCACCCAGTGGATCCCGCACCGGGGCTGCAGGTGGAGCTGCCTGCCAGTCCCGCGCCGTGCGCCCGCACTCCTCAGCCCTTGTGTGGTCGATGGGACTGGGCGCCCAGGAGCAGGGGGCGGTGCTCATCGGGGAGGTTCTGGCCTCACAAGAGCCCATGGAGGGGGTGGGAGGCTCAGGTATGGTGGGCTGCAGGTCCCGAGCCCTGCCCTGCGGGAAGGCAGCTAAGGCCTGGCGAGAAATCGAGCGCAGCACTGGTTGGCTGGCACTGCTGGGGGACCCAGTACACCCTCCACAGCCACTAGCCTGGGTGCTAAGCCCCTCATTGCCCAGGGCCGGCAGGGCCAGCCGGCTGCTCTGAGTGCGGGGCCCGCCAAGCCCACGCCCACCCAGAACTCCAGCTGGCCCGCAAGCGCCACGCGCAGCCCCGGTTCCCGCTCACGCCTCTCCCTCCACACCTCCCCGCAAGCTGAGGGAGCCGGCTCTGGCCTTGGCCAGCCCAGAAAGGGGCTCCCACAGTGCAGCGGTGGGCTGAAGGGCTCCTCAAGTGCCACCAAAGTGGGAGCCCAGGCAGAGGAGGCGCCAAGAGCGAGCGAGCGAGGGCTGTGAGGACTGCCAGCACGCTGTCACCTCTCACTAGGTATTCAAGAGGCTATTTGGGAGGATTGCTGGAACTCAGTAGTTCAAGGAGGCAATGAGCTATGATGGCACCACTGCACTCCAGCCTCAGTGACAGAGCTGACCCTGTCTCTAAAAACAAACAAACAAACAAAAAACTTACTAGTCAGGCCGGGCATGGTGGCTCACGCCTGTAATCCCAGCATTTTGGGAGGCCAAGGCAGGTGGATCATGAGGTCAGGAGTTCAAGACTAGCTTAGCCAACATAGTAAAACCCCGTCTCTACTAAAAATACAAAAATTAGCTGAGTGTGGTGACAGGCACCTGTAATCCCAGCTACTCAGGAGGCTGAGGCAAGAGAATTGCTTCAACCCGGGAGGCGGAGGTTGCAGTGAGCTGAGATCGCACCACTGCACTCCAGCCTGGGCGATAGGGCAAGACTCCATCTTGGGGGGGAAAAAAAAGCTTACTAATCATGCAACAAGGCAGGAAAATATGAAGACAACAGTCAATCAAGGAAAACCAACCCAGATTTGATGCATAAATTAATTAGCAGATAAGGACATTAAGAGTTATTAAAGCTATGTTCCACAAGTTCATAAGAGTTCAACAAGAGACATAGAAGATATAAAAATGACCCAGTGGTGCAACATTTTTAAAAGAATGAATTTTAAAAACTGTCAACCTAGGGAGCAAGATGGCTGAATAGAAGCCTCCTGATCATCCTCTTCACAGGAATGCTGAATTGAACACCTATCCACACAATAAAGCACCTTCATAAGAACCAAAAATCAGATGAGCAATCACAGTACCTGGTTTTAACTTCCTATCACTGAAAGAGGCACTAAAGTGGGTAGGGAAGACAGCTTTGAATCACCTACACCACCCCGCCCCCATCCCCTGGTAGTAGGTGTGTGGCACAGAGAGAGAATCTGTGCGCTTGGGGGCAGGAGAGCACAGCAATCGTGAGACTTTGTGCTGGAACTCGGTGCTTCCCTGTCACAACAGAAAGCAAAAACCGGAGAGAACTAAGCCGGCACCCATAAGGGGAGCACTTGGACCAGCCCTAGCCAGAGGCAAACTGTCCATCCCAGCAGTCAGAACCTGAGTTTTGGCAAGCCTCACCACCGTGGGCTAAAGTGCTCTGCAGTCCTAAATGAACTTGAAAGTCAGTCTGGGCTACAAGGACTGCCTTTCCTGGGCAAGTCCTGTTGCTGTGCTGGGCTTGGAGCCAGTGGATTTGGACACACAACCCAGTGAAACATCAGCTGGGGTGGCCAAGGGAGTGCTTGAGCTACCCCTCTCCCAACCCCAAGCAGTGCAGCTCAAACCACTGAAAGAGATTCCTTTCCTCTACTTGAGGAGAGGAGCGGGGAGAGTAAAGAGGACTTTGTCTTGCGACTTGGAAGCCAGCTCAGCCACAGTAGGATATGGCACCAGGCAGAGTCCTGAAGTCCCCATTCCAGGCCCTAGCTCCCAGATGACATTTTTCACACTTTTTTTAGAAGGAGTCTCATTCTGTCTCCCAGGCTGGAGTGCAGTGGTGCGATCTCGGCTCACTGCAAACTCCGCCTCCCGGGTTCAAGCAATTCTCCCTGCCTCAGCCTTCCGAGTAGCTGGGATTACAATCACGTGCCACCATGCCTGGCTAATTTTTGTATTTTTAGTACAGACGGGGTTTCACCATGTTGGCCAGGCTGGTCTCAAACTCCTGGCCTCAAATGATCTGCCCACCTCGGCCTCCTAAAGTGCTGGGATTACAGGCGTGAGCCACTGCGCCTGGCCCCAAATGACATTTCTAGACACACCTTGGGCCATAAGAGAACCTGCTGCCTTGAAGGGAAGGCTCTAGTCCTGGTATAATTCAACATCTGCTGACTAAAGAGCCCCCGGGCCCTGAATAACAAACAGTGGTACCCAGGTAGTATACCATGGGCCTTGGGTAAGACCCTGAAACATGCTGGCTTTAGGTGTGACCCAGCACATTCCCTGCTGTGGTGGCCACAGGGAAAGACCCCCTCTGCTTGAGGAAAGGAGAGGAAAGAGTAAAGGGGACTTTGTCTTGCAGTTTATGTTCCACTTCACCACACGGGGATAGAGCACCAAATAGGCTCTTGGGGTCCCTGATTCCAGGCCTTGGCTCTTAGACAACATTTCTGGACCTTCCCTGGGCCAGAGGAAAGCCCACTAGCCTGAAGAGTGAGTTGCAGGCCTGACAGCATTCACGACAAGCTGAATAGGGAGCCCTTGGGCCCTGAGTGAATAGCAATGGTAGCCAGGCAATATTTGCCAAGGACCTGGGTCAGTTTTGGCCATGGAGAGAGACTCCTTTGCTTATGGAAAGGGGAAGGAAGAGTGGGAATGACTTTGTCTTGTGGCTTGGGTGCCAGCTCAGCCACCATAAAATAGAGTACCAGGTAGATTCACAAGGTTTCCATGCCCAGGCCCTGGCTCCTGGATGGCATCTCTAGGCCTGCTCAAGACTGGGGAAACTTGCTGCTCTGAAGGGAACGACACAAGCCAGGCTGGCATTGCCACCTGCTCACTGTAGAGCTCTAGGGCCTTGAGTGGACATTAGTGGTAGCCAGGCAGTGGTTACCATGGGCCTTGGGCACGACTCAGTGCTGAGCTGGCTTCAGGTTTGACCTGGTGCAGTCCCACTGGTGGTGGCCACCGGGGTGTTTGTGTCACCTCTCCCCTAGCTCTAGGTGGCTCAGAACAGAGAGAGAAACTGTGTGTTTGGGAGAAAGTAAAGGAAGAGAACAAGAATGTTTCCCTGGTAATCCAAAGGAATCTTTTGGATCTTATCCAAGACCACAAAGGTGGTACCTCTACGAGTCTACAAGAGCCACAGTGTTATTGGGCTTGGAGTCCCCCCAATGCAAATATGGCTTCGATGACAAAAAACATAGATCACAACACCCAAGTCCCTTTGAATGCCTGGAAAGGCTTCCCAAGAAGGATGGGTACAAACAAGCCCAGGATGCAAAGATTGCAGTAAATACCTAACTCATCAATGCCCAGGCAAGCATCATGACCACCCAGGAAAACATGACCTTACCAAATGAACTACATAAGACACCAGGGATCAATCCTGGAAAGACAGAGATATGTGACCTCTCATACAGAGAATTCAAAATAGCTGTCTTGAGGAAACTCACAGAAACTCAAGATAACATAAAGAAGGAATTCAGAATCCTATCAGATAAATTTAACAAAGACATTGAAATAATGAAAAAAGAATAAAGCAGAAATTCTGGAGCTGAAAAATGCAATTGACAGACTGAAGAATGCATCAGAGTCATTTAATAGCAGAATTGATCAAGCAGAGGAAATAATTAGTGAGCTTGAAGACAGGCTATTTGAAAACACATAGTCAGAGGAAACAAAAGAAAAAAGACGCCAGGCATGGTGGCTCACGCCTGTAATCCCAGCACTTTGGGAGGCCGAGGTGGGCGGATCACAAGGTCAGGAGTTCGAGACCAGCCTGGCCAAGATGGTGAAACCCCACCTCTACTAAATATACAAAAATTAGCCAGGCCTGTAATCTCAGCTACTCGGGGGGCTGAGGCAGGAGCATCACTTGAGCCCAGGAGGCAGAGGTTGCAGTGAGCTGAGATCGCGCCATTGCACTCCAGCCTGGGTGACAGAATAAGACTCCGTCTCACAAAAAAAAAAAAGAAAGAAAGAAAGAAAAAAGAACAAAAAAGAAAGAAGAATGCCTACAGAATCCAGAAAATAGCCTCAAAGGGCAAATCTAAAAGTTACTGGCCTTAAAAAGGAGACAGAAAGAGAGATAGGGAAAAAAGTTTTCTGTTAAGGGCTAATAACGGAGAACATCCCAAACATAGAGAAAGATTTCAATATTCAAGTACAAGGTTACAGAACACCAAGCAGATTTAACCAAAATAAGACTACCTTAGGATATTTAATAATCAAACTCCTGGCCAGGCATGTCAGCTCATGCCTGTAATCCTAGCTTTCTGGGAGGCTGAGGTGGGTAAATCACGTGACCCCAGGAGTTTGAGACCAGCCTGGGCAACATGGCAAAATCCCATTTCTTTCTACCCAAAAAAAACCCACAAAATTTAGCCAGATGTGGGGTCATGCGCCTGTAGTCCCAGCTACTTGAGAGGCTGAGATGGGAGGATCACTTGAGCTCAGGAAGCCAAGGCTGTAGTGAGCCATGATTGCACCACTGCACTCCAGCCCGGGCAACAGAGCAAGATCCTGTCTCAAAAATAATAATAAAACCCCAAGGGACAAGGATAAAGAAAAGACCTTAAAATCAGCAAGAGAAAAGAAACAAATAACACTATGGAGCTCTAATACATCTGGCAGCAGACTTCTCAGTGGAAACCTTACAAGCCAGGAGATAATGGCATGACATATTTAAAGTCCTGAAGGAGGCTGGGCACAGTGGCTCACGCCTGTAATCCCAGCACTTTGGGAGGCCAAGGCAGGCAGATCACCTGAGGTCGGGAGTTCAAGACCAGCCTGACCAATATGGAGAAACCCTATCTCTACTGAAAATACAAAATTAGCCAGGCATAGTGGCACATGCCTGTAATCCCAGCTACTCGGGAGGCTGAGGCAGGAGAATCGCTTGAACCCAGGAGGCAGAGTTTTTCGTGAGCCGAGATCGCGCCATTGCACTCCAGCCTGGGCAACAAGAGTGAAACTCCATCTCAAAAAAACAAAACAAAACAAAACAAAAAAAACTAAAAGATGTGCCAGTTGAAAATGATAACTACGACAGCATTTCAAGACATAGTACAATAAGATAAAAATAGGAACAACAAAAAGTTAAAAAATGGGGGATGAGGTTAAAGTGTAAGAGTTTTTATTAGTTTTCTCTTTGCTTGTTTGTTTGTTTGTTTGTATGTTTATACCATCAGTGTTACTTTGTCATGAGTTTAAAATAATGGGTTATAAGATATTTGCAAGGTTCATGGTAACCTCAAATCAAAAAACATACAACAGATACACAAAAAATAAAAAAGCAAGAAATTAAAACATACCACCTGAGAAAACCACCCTCACTAAAAGGAAGACAGGAAAAAGGAAAGGAGGAAGAGAAGACCACAAAACAATCAGAAAACAAACAACCAAATGGCAGGAATTGATAAAGCTCAACATCCCTTCATGATAACAATCCTCAAAAAACTGAGTGTAGAAGGAACATATCTCAACACAATGAAACTGTATATGATAGACCCACAGCTAGTGTCATTCTGAATGGGGAAAAACTGAAAGCCTTTCCTCTAAGACCTGGAACAAGACAAGGATGCCCACTTTCACCACTGTTACTCAACATAGCACTGGAAGTCCTAGCTAGAATAATCAGACAAGAGAAAGAAATATGGCGGGGCAGGATGACTCAAAACTATAATCCCAACACTTTGGGAGGCCAAGGTGGGCAGATCAACTGAGGTCAGTTCAAGACCAGCCTAGCCAACATGGTGAAACCCCGTCTCTACAAAAAATGCAAAAAAAATTAGCTGGGTGTGGTGGCGTGCGCCTATAATCCCAGCTACTCCGGAGGCTGAGGCAGGAGATAATCGCTTGAATCCAGGAGGCAGAGGTTGCAGTGAGCCAAGATCGAGCCACTGCACTCCAGCCTGGGTGACAGAGCGAGACTTTGTCTCAAAGAAAAAAATGAAAGAGAGAGAGAGAGAAAGGAAAAAGGGCATCCAAAGTGGAAAGGAAGAAATCAAATTATACTTTTTTGCAGATGATCTGAGCTTATATTTGGAAAAACCTAAAGACTCCACCAAAAAACTATTAGAACTGATGAACAAATTCAGGAAAGTTGCAGGATACAAAATCACCATACAAAAATGAGTAGCATCGAGACCCCCATCTCTACAAAAGCATAAAATAATTAGCCAGGTGTGGTAGCACATGCCTGTAGTCACAGCTATTTGGAGACTGAGGAAGGAGAATTGCTTTAGTTCAGGAGGTTGAAGCTACAGTGAGCCACACTATAAGAAATGTTACAGAGGCCGGGCGCGGTGGCTCATGCCTGTAATCCCAGCACTTTGGGAGGCCGAGGCAGGCGGATCACGAGGTCAGGAGTTCAAGACCAACCTGGCCAATAAGGTGAAACCCCATCTCTACTAAAAATACAAAAATTAGCTGGGTGTGGTGGCATGTGCCTGTAGTCCCAGCTACTCGGGAGGCTGAGGCAAAATAATCGCTCGAACCCAGGAGGTGGAGGTTGCAGTGAGCCAAGATCACGCCACTACACTCCAGCCTGGGCAACAGAGCGAGACTCCATCTCAAAAAAAAAAAAAAAAAAAAAGAAATGTTACAGAAATGCATCAAGCAAAAGGAAAATTCTCCAGTTGTAAATAAATAAATGGTAATTATATGGATAAATATATGTATTTTCTATTATTTAAATATTTTTAAAATATAATTGGCTCCTTAAGGTTTACAACATATATAAAAGTGGAATGCATTAACTAATAGCATAAAGGCTAAAAGGAGAGAGGTAAAAGTATAATATTATAAGGTTTTTTTATACTACACATGAAGTGATATACCCCTTGAAAGTGGACTCTGATAAGTTAACAATGTATACTATAAACCCTATATGTATAAATATAGTAACAATATATACTATATAGTATAACAATGTATACTATATAAGGCAACCACTAAAGCAAAAAAACAAAGACTTATAGCTTATTAGACAACAAAAGACATGAAATAGAATCATAAATGTATTTAATTGATCCAAAAGAACACAGAAAAAAATTAAATTTGGAACAAAGAACAGGACAAATAGAAAACAAATAGGAAGGTGATAGAATCAAATCTAACTACCACATCAATATGACATTAAATATAAGTGGTTTAAACACTCCAATACAAAGGCAGACATTGCCAGATTGGATAAAAAAGCAAGACCAATCTCTGTGCCCCCTACAAGGAATGCACTTCAAATACAAAGACGCTAATTAAAAAAAGTAAAAGGATAGAAAAAATATATCATGCTCATATTTTCAAACAACTTGGAGTGACTATTAATATTGAAAAAGGTCAATTTCAGGGATAAAGAAGGTCAAGAAGATATTAAGAGCCTTATTAACATTTATAGCCTGAAAACAGAGCTCAAAATGCATGAAGCAAAAACTGATAGAACTGCAAGAAGATATAGACAAACCCACAATCATAGTTGGAGCTTTCAATAAGCCTTCGTGTTTTTCTTGTTTGTTTATTTGTTTTTGTTTTGTTTTTTGTTTTTTGTTTTTGAGATGGAGACTTGCTGTGTTGCCCAGGCTGGAGTGCAGTGGCACAATCTCGACTCACTGCAACCTCCGCCTCCCAGGTTCAAGCGATTCTCCTGCCTTAGCTCCCTCAGTAGCTGAGATTACAGGTTCCCACCACCATGCCCAGCTAATTTTTGTATTTTTAGTAGAGACAGGGTTTCTCCATGTTGGTCAGGCTGGTCTCGAACTCCTGACCTCAGGTGATCCACCCACCTCAGCCTCCCAAAGTGCTGGGATTACAGGTGTGAGCCACCTTGCCGGCCTCAATAAGCCTCCTTTTTTTTCTTTTTTCTTTTTCTTTTTTTTTTTTTTTTTTTTTAGATGGAGTCTCACTCTGTCACCCAGGCTGGAGTGCAGTGGCGCAATATTGGCTCACTGCAACCTCTGCCTCCTGCATTCAAGCAATTCTCGTGCCTCAGCCTCCTGAGTAGCTGAGATCACAGATATGTGCCACCATGCCCAGCTAAATTTTTTTTTAAATTATTTTTAGTAGAGATGGGGTTTCACCATTTTGGCCAGGCTGGTCTTGAACTCCTGGCCTCAGGCGATCCGCCCTCCTCGGCCTCCCAAAGTGCTGGGATTACAGGCATAAGCCACCGCACCCGGGCAATAAGCCTTCTTAATAATTAACAGAATAAGTAGTCAGTCAATATCAGCAACGACATAGTAGACATGAGCAACACTACTAACCAACTAAACCTTAATAACATTTGTAGAATACTCCTTCAACAACAGCAGAATACACATTATTTTCAAGTGCACATAGAAAGCTTACAAACGTATATTCTGGGCCATCGACAGGCCTCAATACATTAAAAAGGACTCAAGTCAAATGAGAAATGTTCTCTGAACACATTGGAACTAAATTTGAAATCAATAATGGAAAGATTCTTGGAAAATCCCCAAATGAAGGGCTTCTACAAAAATCCTACATCTAACATCATACTTAATGGTGAAAAACAATGCTTTCCTCGTAAGATCTGGAATAAGACAGGAATATCTACACTTATCACTTCTCTTCAATATTGTACCCAAAGTTCTAACTGGCTTCACCAGTGAATTCTAGCAAACATTTAAAGAGGAAGAAAACACTAATCCTAGGCCAGACACAGTGGTTTACACCTGTAATCCCATCACTTTAAGGAGGCCAAGGCGGGAAGACTGCTTGAGCCCCAGAGTTTGAGACCAGCCTGGACAAAACAGTAAGACCCCATCTCTACAACAAATTTTAAAATTAGCCAAATGTGGTGGTGCACAACTGTGGTCCCAGTTATTCAGGAGGTTGAGGTAAAAGGATTGCTTGAGCCCAGGAGGTTGAGGCTGCGGTGAGCCATGTTCACACCACTGCACTCCAGCCTGGGCGACAGAGTGAGAACCTGTCTCAAAAATACATAAAACACCAATCCTACACAAACTTTTCTGGAAAAGATATCACAGACCTGAGGTTGCACAAATAGTATAAGGAGGAATTTATTGCATCAGAAATAATTTTATATGAAGGAATGTATCCTCTCTTTCTGGACAAACTCATCTTTTCCCAAAGTCTCAACAACCATCCACTTTTATTTTTCTTGAGATGGAGTCTCACTCTGTCACCCAGGCTGAAGTGCAATGGCATGATCTTGGCTCATTGCAACCTCCACCTCCTGTGTTCAAGCGATTCTCATGTCTCAGCCTCCTGAGTATCTGGGATTACAGGCACCTGCTGCTACACCTGGCTAATTTTTGTATTTCAGTGGAGACAGGGTTTCACCATGTTGGCCAGCTAGTCTCGAACTCCTGGACTCGGTGATGCACCTGCCTCGGCCTCTCAAAGTGCTGGGATTACAGGCGTGAGCCACTGTGCCCAGCCACAACCATCCACTTCTGAACATGCATCCCAGGCCCCTCTGCAGAGCCCAGACACACATATCCAATTGCCTACTGGATATTACCAATGGGATAGATAGATAGATAGATAGATAGATAGATAGATAGATAGATAGATAGATAGATATATCCAGAATGTATTTTTTCTGTCCATTGGCACTCCATGAGGTCAAAGACTTTGCCTGTCTTGTTCCCACCTGTATATTCAGTGCTCAAGATACACAGTAGATGACTAAGAGTTTAGTTCCTATTCAAGAAATACCTTCCCGCAAAGAAAATAGCCCAGAGGGCTTTGCAGTTGAGTTCTACGAAACACTCAAGGAACAGATTACTTTAGTACTGCATAAACTCTTACAGAGAAGAGGAAAAAAGAGGCTTAAATCTCCAATTCATTTTAAGAGGATAGTGTATTAGCTCCATAGAAGTGCCATTACAGACGACCACCAACTGAGTGGCTTAAAACAACAAAAATTTATTCTCTCACAGTTCTGGAAGCTGGAAGTCTGAAGTCAAGGTGTCTGCAGGGCCATGCTCCCTCTGAAACCTGTCGGTGAATCCTTCCTCTCCTCTCCTAGATTCTGGTGGTTTGCCAGCAATTTTTGGCGTTCCTTGGCTTGAGAAGCAAAACTCCAATCTCTGCCTCCGTGGCCACATGGCATTCTCCCAGTATGTTTCTGTCTTCACATGGCCATCTTCTTATAAGGACATCATCCTAACTAATTACATCTGCAACAACCTTATTTCCAAACTTTACATAAGATCATATTCTGAGCTACTAGGGGTTAGGACTTCAACATCTTTTTGGCGGGGAACACAATTCAACCCATAAAAGATAGCATAACAAACAAGGATCACTTGAGGCCAGGAATTTAAGACCAGCCTGGGCAATATGGTGAGACTCTGTCTGTAAATAAATAAAAATTTAGCCAGATGTGGTGGCGTGCACCTGTAGTTCCAGCTACTGGGGAGGCTGAGGTAGGAGGATCACTTAAGCCCAGGAATTCAAGGCTGCAGTAAGCCATGATCGCATCACTGCACTTTAGCCTGGGCAATAGAATGAGACCCTGTCTCTAAAAAATAAAAGTAATAATAAAATTTTTTTTAATAAAGGAAATTTTCAGGTTTATCTCCTTCATGAACATAGATGCAAAAATCCTAAATGAAATACTAGTAATACATAAAAATGTTAATATATTATAAACAATAAACAAGTTGGGTTTATTCCTGGAATACAATGTTAGTTTAATATTGGAAAATTAAATAATGTAATTTACTTTTTTTTTTTTTTGAGACAGAGTTTCGCTCTTGTCCCCAGGCTGGAGTGCAGTGGCATGATCTCAGCTCACTGCAATCTCCGCCTCCCAGTTTCAAGCGATTCGCCTGCCTCCCAAGTAGCTGGGACTACAGGCATGTACCACCACACCTGGCTAATTTTTTGTATTTTTAGTAGAGAGGGGTTTCGCCATGTTGCCCAGGCTTGTCTCAAACTCCTGGTCTCAAGTGATCCACCTGCCTCAGCCTCCCAAAATGCTGGGATTACAGGCATGAGCCACCTTGCCTGGCCAATTTACCATATTTACAGATTAAAAGATAAAACTCTTGTGGTTGCCAAGAAAGACACAGAAAAAGCATCTGACAAATCTTAACATCCATTTATAATTTTTTTAATTAAAGAATTAGCCAGGTGTGGTGGTGCACAGCTTTAGTTCTAGCTACTTAGGAGGCCAAGGGGGGAGGATCACTTGAGCCCAGGAGGTCGAAGCTGCAGTGAGCTATGATTGCATCACTGCACTCCAGCCAGGGTGACAGAATGAGACCCTGTCTAAAAAAAAAAAAAAGCTGAGCATGATGGCTCACACCTCTATTCCCAGCATCCTAGCCCTTTGGGTAGCTGAAGCAGGCAGATTGCTTGAGTCCAGAAGTTCAAGACCAGCCATGGGCAACATGGCAAAACCTCGTCTCTACAGAAAAAAAAAAAAAAAAACAAAAAAAAAACATTAGCTGAGCATGGTGGAGTGAGCTTATCCTACCTACTTGGGAGGCTGAGATGGGAGGATCGCTTGAGCCCTGGGAGGTCAAGGCTGCAGTGAGCAGTGAGCAATGATGGAGCCACTGCACTCCAACGTGGGCAACAGAGCAAGACCCTGTCAAAAAAACAAACAAACAAAAAAACTCCTATCAAACTAGGAAAAGACAGGAAGTTTTTTTTAACGTGATAGTCTCTACAAAATATGTTCTCAATGGGAAAAGTTGAAAGATTTTCCTTTAAATCAGGAAAAAGACAAGGGTTCTAGTATCAATATTGCCATTCAACATTGTACTGAAATTAGCCGGGTGTGGTGGCAGGCATGTGTAATCCCAGCTTCTCAGGAGGCTGAAGTGGGAGAATCGCTTGAACTCGGGAGGCAGAGGTTGCAATGAGCCGAGATCACGCCACTGCACTCCAGTCTGGGCGACAGAGTAAGACTCCGCCTCAAAAAACAAACAACAACAACAAAAAACACATTGTACTGAAGAATCTAGCCAGTTCAGGAAAACTAGAAAAAGAAACGAAACTTTAAGAATGAGTAGTCTGTGGAGGTCAGTGATTGTGGAGGGCAGGGGGCATCTGTGAGGCTCAGGTCAAGAGCTCAGGCTGCAGGATGACAATGTCAGGGTTACTTAAAATAAAGCTCCTGAATATTTCAGTGCACATCCTGGGCAACCTACACTGTCTACCCTCTGCTGACAAGATTACAAACTTCTCTGCTGACAAGATTACCTGCCTAGGCCGAAAACCAGGAGATCTGCCCTAGGACTGTCTCCATGCTAGCCTTTCTCTGAGTCAAACTGTGAACCTGATAGGACACGTGAAGGTCGGATTTGTCCGAGGGAGTGGAAGTACCTCACAGGATACATGGAGATAGGATTTACCACAGAGAGGTGGGGGAGCAGCTGCCCTGCAGCAAAGCCAGTCCCCATTCATACTCTCCCCACCTCTCGCCCTGCAAGTCCTGAATCCACAGGGGTGTATCCCAGTGTGTCACTGCCCCTATTCCCACAAATCTTCTATGGCTTTGCACTATGGAAAGGACTTTCCACAACAATACTAGGACATTGTATATATTATATACTATATATATTACAGTATTATATAGCATATGCATTCTATATTATCTCCATTTTCTAGATAAGGAAACTTCTGAGGCTCAGAAGGAATCAGAAACTCAACCAAGGTCATACTATGTTAGTAAGTAGTAGAGCTATGTACCAAATAAATGTAGGTCTGAATCTAAAGGGAGACTATTACCTAAAAAATTCAACTCTGTGCTTTCCTGGAGACCCATTCCCACCTGCCTGGGGCAGCTGTTTCCCACAGGGTCCTCCAAAGTCTCCAAACAGTAATCACACATAGGCCCAATCACTGACCCTCCAAGAATCCAATTAAGGAACCAAAGAAACCACAATCAAGGCCGGGCACTGTGGCTCATGCCTGTAATCCCAGTGCTTTGGGAGGCCAAGGTAGGGGACCTCTTGAGGAGAGGAGTTTGAGGCTGCAGTGAGCTATGATTGAACCACTGCACTCCAGCCTGGGTGACAGAGCAAGAAAGAAAGAAGAAAGAGAACGAGGCCGGGCGCAGTGGCTCATGCCTGTAATCCCAGCAATTTGGGAGGCTGAGGTGGGCGGATCACTTGAGGTCAGGAGTTTGAGACCAGCCAGGCCAACATGGTGAAACCTCATCTCTACTAAAAATACAAAAATTAGCTGGGCGTGCTCGCTTGAACCCAGGAGGTGGAGCTTGCAGTGAACTGAGATTGTGCCACTGCACTCCAGCCTGGACAACAGAGCGAGACTCTGTCAAAAAAAAAAAAAAAGAGAGAGAGAGAGAGAAAGAGAAAGAATGAAAGAGAGAGAAAGAGAAAGAATTAGAGAAAGAAAAGAAAGAAAGAAGAAGGAAGGAAAGGAAGGAAGGAGGGGAGGAAGGAAGGAAGGAAAAGAGAAAGAAAGAAAGGAAGGAAGGAAGGAAAAGAGAAAGAAAGAAAGAGAGAGAGAAAGAAACAAGAAAGAGAGGGAGGGAGGGAGGAAGGAAGGAAGGAAGCACAGAGCGTCACTCATCACTGGCTCACACGAACACTACCACTATGGCCCCTCTCCCAATGATTGACAGCCACAGACCCTCAATCAGTAGCCTCAAAGGCCTCCAATTATTAATTACCTCAGGATTCGAGTCCCTGGAGCCTCATCCTGACACCACTGGCAACCAATCACTGATCTTCCAAAACTGTGGCCAGACCATAGAGACTGTCAGAGCATAAAGAAAAAATCCCTCCACTGTTGATTGTCAGGGTCTGCGAAAGGTCTGAGACTTCACCCTCTTACAAGCTAACATGTTTTAGAGATGCTGACAGAAAACATGAGACTCCTGAGGCTGAGACAAAGGATTTTCCTGCTCCTAGGACAGCAAGCAGCATGCACATCACGTGGGCACCTGCTCCCCATGTCCTCCAAGTCCCACAGGAGTGATGCAGAGGGTCCCTGGTGGACGTTGCACACACAATAGGTTTACATCACAGCCAAGAAACACTGAGCATCTGAGCATGAGTGATCCAGCCTGTTTTTTGCCCCAGAGGGAGACATTGCCTCATCCCACAGGGTTGCTCGGTGTCATCACAACCCTGAGAAATGGCTGGGGTAATCAGTGATTGGGGCCTTGTATCTTTAGGCAGCTACAAAGTAGTAAAACTAAGGCCAGGTTACTATACGCTACAACCCACACAAAGGAATTTAGACTGATGCGCTGACGTTTGGCATACTGTCAATAATTTAGGGGGCAATACATGGGCCCCAAAGCAAACCCTGTCCCAGTGGAGAGACATTCTGTTACCTACTGTTCCCCCCATATACAAATATACCATCCAAAGGGGAACAGTTCATTTCACTTCAGCATTTGTTGTTCAACTTGATTGGACTCACCATTACATTGGTTTGGTAAAGTGTTATGAGCAGTAGTCTATTCAGGCTACTATAATGGAATACAATAGACAGGGTAGCATATAACCAACAAGTTTATTTCTCACACGTCTGGAGGCTGGAAGTCCAAGATCAAGGTGCCAGCAGATTTCTGCATCTGGTGAGGTTCCACTTCCTGGTTCACAGATGGCCATCCTCTCACTGTGTCCTCACATGGAGAAAATAACAAGGGAGCACTTTGGGGCCCCATTTATAAGGGCACTAATTCCTTTCATGAGGGCTCTGCCCTCAAGACCTAATCACCTCCCAAAGACCCTACCTTCTAATACCTTGGGGCTTAGGATTCCAACATATGAATTTTGAGGTAACATAAACATTCCACCTATAGCAAGTAGCATCTTAGTGCTTGTACTTAAATCTCTAAACGTGGCATAATCCAAGGCCACTTGGGTGCCAGGAGAAGCAGATGAATTTGGATCAATCAGATCTAAACAAGGTTGTGCTGGCCCACGTATGTCTACAGGTATGAGGGAAGCCTGTGTTCAGGAGCTGCTGTTGATGGCATCAGGCACAGCAGAGTAATTCAGGAGCAGCCATACTCACATGCTTTTTTCTGGTTTTGTCACCCAAGGATGGTGATGGCAAACCTAGCAGCAGGTTAGATTGCCAGCTGCACCTGCTGCTTGACTCCAGCAGACCAGATGATTGTTTTGTTGGGCTGCGAGTGCTCGATCTAGGGGACAAAGAGAGCATTCATTTTCTCCCCATCTTGCACCTCTGAGGGTCTAAGATATTCCCTCCCTGTATTAGTCCATTTTCACACTGCTATAAAGAGCTACCTGAGACTGGGTAACTTATGAAGAAAAGAGGTTTAATTGACTCAGAGTTCTGCATGGCTGGGGAGGCCTCAGGAAACTCACGATCATGGCAGAAGGTGAAGCAGAAGCAAGAACCTTCTTCACAAGGTAGCAGGAGAGAAAGCGAGGGAAGAAAGCCACCCACTTTTTTTTTTTTTTTTTTTTTTTGAGACAGGGTGTTGCTCTGTCACCCAGGCTGGAGTGCAGTCGCGTGATCTTGGCTCACTACAACCTCCACCTCCCAGGTTCAAGACATTCTCCCGCCTCAGCCTCCTGAGTAGCTAGGACCACAGACACACACTACCACGCCCAGCTACTTTTTGTATTTTTAGTAGAGACAGAGTTTCACCATGTTGCCCAGGGTGGTCTCAAACTCCTGAACTCAGGCAATCTGCCCACCTTGGCCTCCCAAAGTGCTAGGATTACAGACGTGAGCCACCGTGCCCAGCACCATGCACTTTTTAAACCATCAGATCTTGTAAGAACTCATTCACTCACTATCACAAGAACAGCATGGGGGAAACTCCCCCCATAATCCAATCACCTCCCATCAGGTCCCTCCCCTGACACAGGGGGATTACCATTCGAAGTGAGATTTGGGTGGGGACACAGAGCCAAACCAACCATATCACTCCCCAAATGCTCTCCTTCCACATCTCATGAAATCAATGTATCCCATCCCAGAGCCTGTAACTTCACTTTTTCCCAATCATCCCCTATTTGTACCCAGACCTTTCATCCAGAAGGGTCAAGTACAAGAGGGCCAAAGGCATTTTTATAAAATTTACAGTTTTTTTTTTATGTCTTCTATCTTAGTCAGTGTGAGCTGCTGTATGGGAACTTGGTGAGTGGTGTACTCAATCAAGTGGTCATTGTCATTAGGATCTAGGACCGTGTCCACCCAACAAGAGAATTCAGGTGACTGACCAGAATTAAGTTTAAGTCCGAGCCAGGCATGGTGGCTCACACTTGTAATCCCAGCACTTTGGGGGGCCAAGGTGGGCAGATCACCTGAGGTCAGGAGTTCGAGACCGGCCTGGCCAACATGGTGAAACCCTGTTTCTACTGAAAATACAAAAATTAGCCAGGCGTGGTGGTAGGTGCCTGTAATCCCAGCTACTTGGGAGGCTGAGGCACGAGAATCACTTGAACCCAGGAGGCAGAGGTGGCAGTGAGCTGAGATTGCGCCACTGCACTCCAGCCTGGGTAACAGAGCGAGACTCAGTCTCAAAAAAAAAAAAAAAAAAGTTTAAGTCCCCTAGGGCTCTTTTGGGCTGGGCTGCTGCCTGGAGGGTTACCAACTAGGCTAGCCTGGGACCTGTGATTACTGTTAAAGGAAGGAAAAATACATCACGTCCAGGAACGGCCAGGGCAGAATCCCAAATGCCTCTATAGCCCACCCCTTTTGTCCTGACCATTATCTGAGGTACCCAATGGGAGATAATCCCATTCTTGGGACAGCCACATTTAGTGACCAAACGGCCTTACTAAGGTGAGTGGACCAGGAGAAGGAGAGAGAGGTAGGTTCTGCAATCCTTTTGAGTTCATTTTTGAGGAGGCCATTTCAATATTTAACAATATCAGATACCTGCCCATGGTAGGGCACATAGAACATCTATGGAAGGCTTTGACTACTGACCCATAGTTGGGTGGCCTTTGCAACAAAAGGCACACCACTGTCAGACTGCAAATGGTCTGTGTCAGAAACAGAGTCCTTTACTTTGTGCCCAGTCTATGATGGTGGATGCATTGCCATGTTCAGGGGGCAGTGAACTAGAAGTGCATCAGCTGTTTGATTCCAGTCGGCCTCATCAGAGAATAGGCTCTTACTATGGGTGTCTACATGGGTGACCCAGACTGGCCAATTCCACCAGTAGCTCTCTACCCGCTTATCTGTTAAAAAGGCATATGATGTTTTAAAACGTTTGAAAGTCTCAGCTTTAGAACAGTTTAGCTTTTCCACTAACCATCTATTACTGATCTCCACAGACCCCAATATTGTCCCTAGAACCCTTCCATCACTCACCCCAGAAATCTTCTATCAGAAACACCCGCCCTCCATTGTAGCCTCTCAGGCCTAAAATCTCAAATCAAATTCCAATCCTAGGCCAACTCCCCAACCCTAAGACTGCCTTTTCTGGGGCGGCTCTTTTTTCACAGGTGCAGTGAGGCCATCGTTTCTGTACAGCGCGGAAAAGCTAAACTGTTCTAAATCTGTGACTTTCGAATTTTTTAAAGCATCATATGCGTTTTAAAAAACAGATAAGGCCGGGCGCGGTGGCTCACGCCTGTAATTCCAGTACTTCGGGAGTCCGAGGCGGGCGGATCAATTGAGGTCAGGAGATCGAGACCAGCCTGGCCAACATGGTGAAACCCCGTCTCTACTAAAAATACAAAAATTAGCCGGGCGTGATGGTGGGCGCCTGTAATCCCAGCTACTCAGGAGGCTGAGGCACAAGAATCGCTGGAACCCGGGAGGCGGAGGTTGCAGTGAGCGGAGATCGTGCCACTGCACTCCAGCCTGGGCGACAGAGCGAGATTCCGTCTCAAAAAAATAAAAAATATAAAATAAAAAACAGATAAGCGGGTAGGGAGCTACTGGTGGAACTGAGTTTCCTCTTTAAGGGAAACGAGGACAAGGACAAGATCCCGTCTTTTCTGCACTCAGTCGCCCCGCCCCCAACGCAAGTAGGCATGTTTATTGGATGATAAGAGGGTCAGTCAAAGTAAGGACCAACCCTCTACTGCCAAAAGACACATACCACTCAAGGGCCCCTGATTCAGACGTTCTCACTGGTCGGAAATACCATCAATCAAGTTTCAATCCCCGCCCTCTTCTCGCGGAAGAACTATGGGTGCTAACCTCTCTCTCAGGCCTGCTGTCAATCGGCTCCGCATCCTCTAGTTCTGCACATCCCCGGCCATCAGAGCACGAACTTCTGGTCGGTCCGCCTGCCGTTCTTTCACCTATAGAGCCCACCCTCTAAAGGTGTCCAAGCTGCTCCAAAGAACAATTGATTAACCCAACGGCTGTCTTTGGCCTTCAGAACTGTCACACCTGGCTCCGCCTCTTCCCGGACATCATCTGTTGCACCAGAGACTGGCGGGTCTGGAAAGAGGCTCTGAGCCCATCCCCGTTTCTCTGTTGGACCCTGTCAGGTCTTTTGTTCCATGTCCGATGTCAGTCGGGTAGGGAGGCAGTGGGGCAGTCTTGGTTCTCATCCCACCCCGGAGTCTCTGCGCAGCCACAATTCAGGAAAACAATCTGGAGGCGGGTTCAAAACACTAAGATTGATTGAACGCGCTGATGGTTTGGTTTTCTCCTATAGCGCTTTGGTAGTGGCTTTTATCCAGACCGCCCCCCCACCCCCCCCCGGAATGAACCCTGGTATAGAAATGTTACCCGTATGTGTGCATATGATTGTTTTTAATATATTTCAATTTGATGAATCAGCCTTTTTCAAGGTCAGATTCCAGACCGACCCTTCTGGCGCCCACCCCCTGCTTTTTTTTTTTTTTTTTTTTTCCAAAATGAAAGCTTTCCCAAAGAGGCCACGTTTGTAGGGCTAGTAGAATTTTTTGGAAAAGGGAGAAAGCGGATTCTGGATGAGGACAATGGTGGCCCAGAAGTCGCTATGACTTAAGAGTCTTGGCAGAGGCAGAGGCTGGGGAAAGCGAGCAGAGTGTTTTTCATTTAGGTGGCATCTGTACGAATCCTAGTTTGGAAAGGTGCGAAGGTTATGTGCCTTTGTTTTTAATATTTTGGCTTTTTAATTTTCGGTTTCTTTTTTCCACTTAGTTTTTATCTTCGAAGTTTAATTTTGCTGTTTTTTAATTTCATATTCTTAAAAATTGTATAATTAAATTTTTTTGCTACTGGCTTTTAATTAATTCATTAATTAATTTTGAGACGGAATCTCGCTCTGTTGCCCAGGCTGGAGTGCGGTGGCGCGATCTCAGCTCACCACAACCTCCGCCTCCCGGGTTCAAGCAATTCTCCTGCCTCGGCCTCCCGAGTAGCTGGGACTACAGGCATGCGCCACCATGCCTGGCTGATTTTTGTATTTTTAGTAGAGACTGGGTTTCACTATGTTGGCCAGGCTTGTCTCGGACTCCTTACCTCATGATCCGCCCGCCTCGGCCTCCCAAAGTGCTGGGATTACAGGCGTGAGCCACCGCGCCTGGCCTTACTTATTTTTAAAGCAAATTCTTCTAGATCCTGAGTTTCTGGCTTTTTAAATTAAAATTACAAGAAAATGTATTGATTCCTCTGGTGTTAACAGGTCTGGAGACATACATTTATGATGCTTTGGAGCTATTGATAATATATAGAGTACTTTATTCATTAATTATTTTATTCTAAAAACCCTGCTTTATATATCCCCAGAATACTAAGGCCTGGTGGGGAATATCTTATAAATAATTAATGGTTATTACTAATTATTAATAATAACCATCAATGAAAGTAAGATAGAAACTGTTAAGAGATTCAGTTAAGTACTGTGTAATTTTGCGTTGATTATATCTGCCACTAATATTCATCATGAATTGCATAGAAGTGGGATTGTCTTTCTTTTTCTCCTAGCTGGTTTGTGAGAAAATTGTGAGCAATTTTGCGCAGGGAGACTTCGATGTCTGACTAACATTTATTGATTGCTTGTATGTACTAGGAATAATTCTAAATGCCGATCATGTGTTATTTTTTTCTCTTTTTTTCTTTTTATTTGTCATTCTAAATGCCCTTCATGTACTGTCTCATTTAATCCTCACAAATAGGCACATTTATTCTCCTCATACTACAGATGGGGAAACATCCATAAGTGGCAGAGATGGGATTTGAACCCAAGCCATCTTAAGGACTGCACTGGAACGGTGTTTTTTGTTTTCTAAAATGGGGGTAATAATACATGTAAAGTGATTAGGACATATAGTTAGCTCTGAATACATGGCAGAACTTACTGCAGTCATGGCCTTGTTTAAGGCTCCCAGCCACCCTGTGAGTTAGGGATCAACATGATCCCCCTTTTCTACAAGAAGAAACAGGTTCTGAGAGAATAAATGACTTGCCCAAGGCCACTCGGTACATGGCCTAGCTGGGCTCATGCTGTGGTCATTTTCCTGCTATAAACCCTTCCCAAGTTCCACACCCTACTCTGGATGAACTCTTGGTGCATTAAGGCTTTTGATTCATAAAATTTAAATATATTTCTAAGCTGGGTATGGTGGCATGCACCTATAGTCCCAGCTTCTCGGGGGGCTTAGGTGGGAGGATTGCTTGAGCCCAGGAATTCAAGTCCAGCCTGGGCAATATAGCAAGAACCCATCTCTAAAAATAAACAAATAAGTTTCTGAACACACACATGTCAAACCCCTGTGTGATCTGGCCCCAACCCACCAGTCCTGCCTTATCTTAATGGATTTAGGGGTTTTTAAAATTTATTTTTATTTTATTAGTATTATTTCAGTAGTTTTGGGGGAACAGGTGGTGTTTGGTTACATGAAAAAGTCCTTTAGTGGTGATTTCTGAGATTTTGGTGCACCCATCATCCGATGTGGAGTTTTTTACCCCTCACCCCCTTCCCACCCCCTCCCCCCAGTCCCCAGAGCCCATTGTATCATTCTTATGCCTTTGGGTCCTCATAGTTTAGCTCCCACTTGTAAGTGAGAACAGGGCGGACGCGATGGCTCACGCCTGTAATCCCAGCACTTTGGGAGGCTGAGGCGGGTGGATCAATTGAGGTCAGGAGTTCCAGACCAGCCTGACCAACATGGCGAAACCCTGTCTCTACTACAAATACAAAAATTAGCCGGGCCTAGTGGTACACACCTGTAATCCCAGCTACTTGGGAGGCTGAGGCAGGAGAATCGCTTAAATCCGGGAGGCAAAGGTTGCAGTGAACCGAGATCACGCCACTGCACTCCAGACTGGACGACAGAGCGAAACTCCATCTTAAAAAACAAAACAGAACAAAAAAGTGAGAACATACGATGTTTGCTTTTCCATTCCTGAGTTACTTCATTTAGAATATAATGGTTTAAAAAAAAAAAGAATATGATGGTTTCTTTCCTTCCTCCCTTTCTTCCTCCTCCTCTTCTTCTTTCTCTCTCTCTCTCTCGCTCTTTCTCTCTCACTAAAATAACCTAATTTATTTTTTTAAATTCCCAGTACCATGTCTTAAACTTATGAGTAAGGAAAATAACGATTGTTATTCGGGGTGACGCCCGAATCCTCACTGCTAATGTGAGACGAATTTTTGAGCTGGTAAAGGTCGCCCCTAAGGTGACCAGCCTACTTTGCGGGATGCCTAGGAGTCGCGATCTGCCTGACACCTTTACACCTAAAAAGTAGACTGGGGGCCTGGCGCGGTGGCTCACGCCTGTAATCCCATCACTTTGGGAGGCTGAGGAGGGCGGATCACGAGGTCAGGAGATAGAGACCATCTGGCTAACATGGTGAAACTCCGTCTCTACTAAAAATACAAAAAGAAATTAGCCAGGCGTGGTGGCGGGCGCCTGCAGTCCCAGCTACTCGGGAGGCTGAGGCAGGAGAATGGTGTGAACCCAGGAGGTGGAGCTTGCAGTGAGCCTAGATTGCGCCACTGCACTCCAGCCCAGGCAACAGAGCGAGACTCCGTCTCAAAAAAAAAAAAAAAAAAAAAAGTAGACTGGGGCCGGGTGCCGTGGCTCACACCTGTAATCCTAGCATTTTGGGAGGCCGAGGTGGGCGGATCGCTTGAGGTCAGGAGTTCCAGACCAGCCTGACCAGCATGGTGAAACCCGGTTTCTACTAAAAATAAAAAATTAGCTGGGTGTCGTGGCACACACCTGTAATCCCAGCTGCTCTGGAGGCTGAGGCATGAGAATCACTTGAACCCCGTAGGCAGAGGTTGCAGTGAGCTGAGATCATGCCACTACCCTCCAGCCTGGGTGACAGAGCGAGACCCTGTCTCAAAAATAAAAAAAATAAAAAATTTCCTAGTACCATGACTATAACTAAAAGGACACCATGCCTAATGCAGTTTGTGTGTGATATGCAGGGAAAACATTTGGAGAGTGAGTAATAAAAGGGGATTGGAATTTTAAATAAGGAAAGTCCACTTTAAGAAGTTGATGTTTACCAACGACTTGAAGGAGGTGAAGGAATTGGAAAGAAAATAAAAAGACAAGGCTGGCTGGGCACAGTGGCTCTCATCTGTAATCCCAGCACTTTGGGAGGCCAAGGCGGGGGGACTCCTTGAGCCCAGGAGTTCCAGACCAGCCTGGGGAACGTAACAAGACTATGGAGACTTTTTTTTTTTTTTTGAGACAGAGTTTCACTCTTGTTGCCCAGGCTGGAGTGCAGTGGCACAATCTCGGCTCACTACAACCTCCACTTCCTGGATTCAAGCAATTCTCCTGCCTCAGCCTCCCAAGTAGCTAGCATTACAGGCATGTGCCACCACGCCTGGCTAATTTTTTCTATTTTTAGTAGAGATGGTGTTTCTCCACGTTGGTCAGGCTGGTCTTGAACTCCTGATCTCAGGTGATCCACCCGCCTTGCCCTCCCAAAGTACTGGGATTACAGGTGTGAGCCACCATGCAGGACCAAAAAAATCTTTTTAAAAAAGAACAAATAATAATTTGGGGTAATGATAATAGCTAAATAAGTAAATATATACCACTTTTTTTTTTTTTTTTTCGAGACAGGGTCTCACTCTGTCACCCAGGTTGGAGTACAGTGGCACAATCATGGCTCACTGCAGCCTCGAATTCCCAGGCCCAAGCAATCCTTCCACCTCAGCTTCCCAAGTAGCTGGAACCACAGGTGTGCGCTACCACCTGGGTAATTTTTTAAATTTTCAGAGACGAGGTTTTGCCATGTTGCCCAGGCTGGTCTCGAACTCCTGAGCTCAATCAATCTATCCACCTTGGCCTATCAAAGTGCTGGAATTACAGGCATGAGCCACCATATCCTGCCCCACCACTTTCAATAACAGAGCCAAAACTTCGAAGTAGTGACTGCCAGGGTTCCAAAACCACCTTCCATCTTGGGGTCCACAATTTGAACATTCCCCAAACCATTGTCCCACAATCTCATTTTTGAAGAAGTTTTTTTTAATTTAAAAACTTCCATGATTACTGTATTAATATGAAGATTAATTCATTCAGCCAGCCAATGTTTACAAACAGCTAATCTGTGTCAAACAACATTGTAAGCACTCAGATTAATCCTCTTGATATCCTTACGAGGTAGTTAACATCATTAGCCCCAGTTTACAGAGGGGGAAAATAGGAGTATGAGGTCACACATTTAGTATGGAGGAAGCTGGGATTTGAACCAAGGCAGTATGGCTCCAGGGGACGTTACCCTAACCCCTGTGTTAGACTGTCTTGAAAGTTTTACTCTTCTTTCAAAGTTCTCTCTTCAATTAGACACTTCCCTCAGATCTTCATCAAACGTCATTTTTAAATTTAATTTTTTTTAAGAGATGGGGGTCTTGCTCTGTTGCCCAGGGTGGAATACAGTGGCAGGGATCATAGCTGACTGCAGCCTTGACATCCTGGGCTCAAGGGATCCTCCTGCCTCAGTAGCTAGGACTACAGGTGTGCGCGCACATACAAACACATACACACAAATACTATATTCTTCCCTGCTTCATTTTTCTCCTCAACATATATCACTATCATATTATATATTTTACTTTTTTTTTTTTTTTTTTTTTTGAGGCAGGGTCTCACTCTGTCCCCCAGGCTGGAGTGCAGTGGCACAATCTCGGCTCACTGCAGCCTAGACCTCTGTGATCCTCCCACCTCAGCCTCCCAAGTAGCTGGGACCACAGGCACATGCCACCATGCTTAGCTAATTTTTTGTATTTTTAGTAGAAATGGGGGTCTCGCCATGTTGCCCAGGCTGGTCTTGAACTCCTGAGCTCAAGGTATCTGCACCCCTCAGCCTCCCAAAGTTCTGGGATTACAGGCATGAGCCATGGTCCCCAGCCTGTATTTTACTTATTTAGCTATTATCATTACTCCAAATTGTTAATTATTCTTTAAATTTATTATCTGTCTCCTACAGATAATAAATAAGCTTAATAAATCAATAAGCTTCCTTCCTCTTGAAGGAAGCTCCAAGAGGGCAGGAATTTTTGCCTGTTTTATTCACTGCTGTATCCCTGTCACATAGTAGGCACTTGATCAATATTTGTGAGATGAATGAATAAATGATTGAATGAACAAATGAATCCTTCTTCACACTTATGTATAGGTAATGGTTGTTGATTCCCAGCTGCTTTGCCTGGGTCCTGTGCCTTCAACTGGCCCTGGATTCACCCCTCTGACTCACATGCACTTGACCTCTAAAGTATTGGCTCTGCTTACGAATACTAACATTTAAAATTGGAATCAGGCCAGGCGCGGTGGCTCACGCCTGTAATCCCAGCTCTTTGGGAGGCTGAGGCTGGTGGATCACTTGAGGTCAGGAGTTTTAGACCAGCCTGGCCAACATGGTGAAACCCCGTTTCTACTAAAATTACAAAAATTAGCCCAGCATGATGGTGCTCAACTGTAGTCCCAGCTACTTGGGAGGCTGAAGCACGAGAATCGCTTGGACCCAGAAGGCAGAGGTTGCAGTGAGCCAAGATCGCACCACTGTACTCCAGCTGGGACGACAGAGTGAGACTCTGTCTCAAAAATTAATTAATTAATTTAATTTAATTTAATAGGAATTAAGGCCAGTCGTGGTGGCTCACGCCTGTAATCCCAGCACTTTGGGAGGCCAAGGCGGGTGGATCGCTTGAGCCCAGGAGTTTGAGACCAGCCTGGGCAACACGGTAAAACCCTGTCCCTACTAAAAATACAAAAAATTAGCCAGGCATGGTAGTGCACAACTGTAGTCCCAGCTACTCTGTCAGCTGAGGCACAAGAATCACTTGAACTCGGGAGGTGGAGGTTGCAGTAAGCCAAGATCTTGCCACTGTACTCCAGCCGGGGCGACAGAGCGAGACTCCATCTCAAAAAAAAAAAAAAAAAGGCCGGGGCGGTGGCTCACACCTGTAATCCCAACACTTTGGGAGGCCGAGGCGGGCAGATCACAAGGTCAAGAGATGGAGACCATCCTGGCCAACATAGTGAAACTGTCTCTACTAAAAATACAAAAATTAGCTGGGTGTAGTGGCACGCACCTGTAGTCCCAGCTACTCGGGAGGCTGAGGCAGGAGAATCACTTGAACCCGGAAGACAGAGATTGCGGTGAGCTGAGATCGCGCCACCACTGCACTCCAGCCTGGTGACAGAGCAAGACTCTGTCTCAAAAAAAAAAAAAAAAATTTAAAAAAAAATTGGAATTAGACCAACTCAACTCAGGTGAATTTTTACTGAGCAACTTTGAACCGGAGTGAATTCTCCTGAGCCAATTTAATTCCTTGATCAATGCCATACAGTGGTGCAGTTAACCCAAAACCAATTTTGGCTGTTTCATTTCTCTGAAGTTATTTTCATCGTGATCATTTTCTGGTTAATTTTTGCAACGATGATTCAATCCATACACTGATTCTCTTATCTGTGTCAAATTCAAGCAGTAACAGCTTCCCTCAGATAGCTCCTTGGCCTCAGGCTGCTCCTTGACCATCTCAGGCACATACATTCTTGCTTCTGGAACTTGGTACTGATTGTTCCTTCTGCCAGAAATGCTCTTGCATCTGTGTAGTTCATCTCTGGCTTCCTTCACATTTTTTTCCTTCAAGTAATCACCTTTGCTGACTATCCTATTTAAATTCAGGTTCTCCTCTCCCCCCAACTCCCTGACACCCCCCTTACCAGATTTACTTATTTATTTATTTTTGGGATAGGGTCTTGCTCAGTCACCCAGGCTGGAGTGCAGTGGCCCGATCTCAGCTCACTGCAACCTTCGCCTCCCGGGCTCCAGCAATTCTCCACCTCAGCCTTCCGAGTAGCTGGAATTACAGGCGTGTGACACCATGCCCAGCCCAGTTGCCCAGGCTGGCCTCAGGCTCCTGGCCTCAAGTGATCTGCCCACCTCAGCCTCCCAAAGTGCTGGGATTACAGGCGTGAGCCACCACACCCAGCCTCTGGATTTATTTTTAACTTAATCCATACTTATCACTTCCCTACATACATATAATACACAAATTGTGCTGTTTATTTTCTGTCTCTCCCAGCTGGAATACAGGCTCCATGAGGACGGGCATTTTTAAATCTTTTGTTCCCTGCTGTATCCCCTTTGCCTGTAACAGTGCCTGGGCAGGAGGATCACTTCAGTCCAGGGTCCAGGCTGCAGTGAGCCATAGTCACGCCACTGCACTCCAGCCTGACCAACAGAGCAAGACCCTATCTCAAAACAAAAATAAAAACAAAACAACAGGAACAGTGCCTAGGACCCTGTAGGCACTTCAATAAATATTTGTTGAATGAATACCTCCTGTCATTCTGAGCTTTATTTGTGGACAGTTTCCATTGAGTCTAATATTTCAGGATCAAAATTTGCAGGTCCACATTTTGTTGAGAACATCAAAAACTTCCATCAATTTTCCCTCAACACAGTTTCAGGTTCAGAGTTTTGGCTGCTGTCAGTTTATTCTGTGGTGCTTATGTTTATTGGTAATAGTCACTGTTAATCTGGTAAGATGTTCTATTTTTATTTTCTGGGTAATGTCCTATTAGATTGAAGGATAAAGGAGGCCGGTATCTATTATGTTGGCAGAACAAAGTTGCGTCCAAAATATGAAAGTTCAAAGGTCCCTGGGGTCGAACAGTAGGGTGAAAACATTGTATTAAGGTCTCTGATCACTCACACCAGCCTCTGCCCTCATCCTGGGAAATTCCTAAGGGCAGGGACTCTGATATCCGCCAGTGCCTGGCACACTGTTGGGGCTTGGCACTCAGTAGGCACTCCCTCCCTCTGCATCCCAATGTGGTCCTTAAAAGGTCAGTCATCCCCAGCCTGGCCAACATGGTGAAACCCTGTCTCTACTAAAAAAAAAATACAAACAAAATTAGCCGGGCGTGGTGGTGGGTGCCTGTAGTTCCAGCTACTCAGGAGGCTGAGGCAGGAGAATCGTTTGAACCTGAGAGAAGGAGGTTGCAGAAAGCCGAGATCGTGCCACTGCATTCCAGCCTGGGCAACAGAGTGAGACCCTGTCCCAAGAAAAGAAAAAAAAAAAGGTTAGTCATCCGCCAGAATGGCTGCAGTGAAAAAGATGGGAAATGCCGAATGATGGGGAGTCAACTCTGGGAAAGTGTAGATTGGAAAATTGGCATGATTTACTGAAGCTGATTGGTCACATGTCTACGCAATGACTTAGCAATTCCATTCCTAGGTTATATACCCAAGAAATGAGTACATATGTCTATCAAAAGATGTGTACAAGAATGTTCACAGAATTATTCTTAGCCAGGCGCAGTGGCTCATGCTTGTAATCCCAGCACTTTGGGAGGCCAAGGTAGGTGGATCACTTAAGATCAGGGGTTTGAGATCAGCCTGGCCAACCTGGTGAAACCCTGTCTCTACTAAAAATACAAAAATTAGCTGGGCCTGGTGGCTCACGCCTATAACCCCAGCTACTCGGGAGGCTGAGGCATGAGAATCACTCGAACCCAGGGAGGTGGAGGTTGCAGTGAGCCAAGATCTCACCACTGCACTCCAGCCTGAGCAACAGAGCAAGACTCTGTCTCAAAAGAAAAAAAATTCTTAATAGCCCCAAATATAAAACAACTCAAATGCTCAGCAACGTAAGAATGGCTAAAGTCTGGTCTGTTCATACAATGAAATGGAATACAGCAATGAGGATGAACAAACTACTCATGTATGTGACGATGTTGATCAGTCTCACAAACGTACAGAATGAAAGAAACTGGACACAAAACCAGACCAAAGTAACCTAACATTGTTAGAAGTCAGGAGAGTGGCTACCTTTGGTGGGGAAGAGAGAAGACCTGAAGGGAGCTTCTGGGGTTTGCCATGTTGTGATTTTTGTTTGTCTTTTTGTTTCTGAGACAGGGTCTCGCTCTGTGGCCCAGGCTGGAGTGTAGTGGCACGGTGCGATCTCGGCTCACTGCAACCTCTGCCTCCTAGGATCAAGCGATCCTCCCACCTCAGCGCCCTTAGTAGCTGGGACCATCATGCCTCGCTAATTTTTGTATTTTTTGTAGAGACGAGGTTTCACTATGTTGCCCAGGCTAGTCTCAAACTCCCAAGCTCGAGACATCAGTCTGCCTCTGCCTCTCAAAGTATGTTTCTTGACCTGAGTGCTGGTTATATGGGTGTGCCCAATTTATAAAAAGTAAATGAGCTTTGTGAGCTTTTCTGCATGTGTATTTTAATTCAATGATTTATAAAGAGTCAGTCAGTGTGGCTGGGCCATGATGAGGGAGGGGAAGGTAGTATTGTCAGAAGGGGGCCAGGGCTCGGATTTTAGGATTAAGTCTAAGTGCAGCCTTCTGTTTGACCAGAATGGAGGCTTCTGGAGAGCCCTGGAGCTTGCTGAGGCAGAGCAGAAGGGAATGAGAAGTGTTCATCCTCAGGGGGGTAAGCCAGAAGGCAAGGATGGGTATGGGATGTCACCTACACAGGAGGTATCAATACCAAATGTTTATCAAGCACATACCATGCCAGTCACTGCTCTAAGTGAACAGAACATATGTGAATACCTGCCCTTCTGGAATTTACATCCTGGTGGGTGGTGAGTGGGGAGAATGTGCTCTCTAGGCACCAGGCTGAGGCTTATTATAGGGGTTATTGCTCCAATATACCCAGGTACTTGGTGGCTGGGGTAACATGCCCCTTTCACTTCCATAGTCCCACTAACTGCAGGGGGGAGGGTAGAGAGTGCTCCCTTTACACATTAGTACTCTCTGCTTTGGGGTACACTCGAGTTGGGAGACTGGCCCCACAAAGCAGCGCTGGGGCAGGGGAAGCCCTCAGGGTCTTCCTCACTTGCAGGAAGGCTCATGCAGATATGGCTCCCGCCTCAGCCACATGTAAGTGGATTTGGGTTCTCCTGAGACCCAGTAGCTAGAAGTAGGGCATTGCCTCTAGTGGTGAATTTGGCAAGCCAGATTTTCTTCCTGTAGCCAGTGGCTGGAGGCTCCCACACCCTCCAAAGCCCCAGGCAGGGACAAGCACAGAGATGGTAGCAATGAATATATGAGGTGGTGATTTGAATGTGGGAGCTGTGGAAGGAAGAGATGCCAAGAGGGTGAAGGGAAGCCCACACTTAACAGAGATGCTTTTGAAAGAAACAAACTCAGCCAGGGCCAGAACAAGTCCCCTACTCCATCTGCCAGACTGAGAGACAGCAACCCTGGTGCAAGGAGACAGCCTATTTCCACAGAGGAAGAAAGTAAGGGAGAAAAGACTTCTTGATTTCGAGACACAGAAAAAGAGAGGAAAGGGGGTGAGGAGAGAAACAGACACACGTGCACACACATACACACACACAGATGCATATCTTGAGTTAGAGGTCATCCAGATTTGGGGCAGAAGGGAATACAGGCATCCAGACTCACCAACACACAGGACAGGGGCAAACCCTAAAGCCCAGAGAGAAGCAGAGAGGACAGGGAGGGGAGACAAAACACCCACCCTTAGCAACAGAAAGCCCTGCACTCACCCTCCACCTTAATCCCTGGTCTCCCTGGCTTCTCCTCAAACGTAGGAGGTCCCAGTGAGGTGGTCTGGCTCTAAAGATAGCTGCCAACAATTTCTTCCCATGTGCCACGCTGTCATCCAGAGGAGCCCCAAGCCATCATGTAAGAAGCCGAGGTTAGGCTGGGCACAGTGGCTCATGCCTGTAATCCCAGCACTTTGGGAGACCGAGGCAGGTGGATGACCTACGGTCAGGAGTTCTAAACCAGCCTGGCCAACATGGTGAAACCCCATCTCTACTAAAAATAGAAAAATTAGCTGGGCATGGGGCGGGCGCCTGAAATCCCAGCTACTCGGGAGGCTGAGGCAGGAGAATTGCTTGAACCTCGGAGGCAGAGGTTGCAGTGAGCCGAGATGGTGCCACTGCATTCCAGCCTGGGTGATAAGAGTGAAACTCCTTCTTAAAAAAAAAAAAAAAAGGCTGAGTACGGTGGCTCACACCACTAATCCCAGCACTTTGGGAGGCTGAGGCGGGCGGATCACGAGGTCAGGAGATTGAGACCATCCTGGCCAACATGGTGAAACCCTGTCTCTACTAAAAATACAAAAATTAGCCAGGTATGGTGGCGGGCACCTGTAGTCCCAGCTACTCTGGAGGCTGAGGCAGGAGAATCGCTTGAACCCGGGAGGTGGAGGTTGCAGTGAGCAGAGATTGTGCCACTGCACTCTAGCCTGGGTGACAGAGCAAGGCTCCATCTCAAAAAAAAAAAAAAAAAAAGTCAAGGCTGTTCTGCTGGAGAGAGGCCATATGGAAGAGGACTGAAGTGCCAGACATGTGAGTGAAGAAGCCATCTTAGACACCCAGCCCAGTTGAGCCTTCAGATGACTCCAGTCCCAGCCACCATCTAACTACAACTACCTGAGACCCCTAGAAGAGCCACCTTACTGAGCCCAGTCAACCCACAGGGCCATGAAAGAGAAGACTGAATTGTGGTTTTAAGCCACTAAGTTTTTAGGTGTTTGCTACACAGCAATATATAGCCAGAACGCCCAGGGAAGGTTGCAGCAGCCCTTTTAAAGCTTTTGACACCCCCATCCCATATCCCCTTCACAACACAATCAACACTAGCGAGTCAGACTTTCAGCCCCTTTAATTAGGCGCTCTGAGAAGAGGTCAGAATGGTAGGCAGGGGGTGGGGAAGGCGGTGCTTCTTGAGCCCCACTTAGCAACTGGTCACTCATCCTCTGGCAGCTCGATCTTGCTGGGGTCGAAGCAGTTGGATTCCATGATGGGAAGGCCATTGGCCTCTCGGTATTTCACAAGCCTCTCAGCTTCGCGGCGGGACCACTCTTTCATCCTGGTAGTGCAAATAGCAGGGGTAGACGTGAGGGAGCCTCAACTGATACCAATCCCTCATCTCAGCTCCCCATTCCCAATGGTGCAGGAACAAAACTCCTGGCAGAATCCCCTTCAACCTCCATCCCTGCCTCTGCCTCTCACCCATCCCACGCTCTTGGACACCCTGTGCACCTGTAGTCAGGCAGATAGGCCACAAAGGTGCTGCCAAGGACCAGGATGATGGAGACGCCAAAGAAGAAGACAAGTCGCATGTTCCAGACGTCCAAAACGGGGTCCTTGTCATAACCATGGGAGTCTGGGTTCTGTGGAGAAATAGAGGTCAATGAGGGCTTCCTGCTGCTCCACAAAGCCGTATTCTGGCCCTGCATAACTTGGTCTCCATGTGCCCCTCTCACTAAATTCCTCTGTTTCCATTCTTGGGATATGTCAAGCTCCTTCCCACTGCAGGGCCACTGCACTTGCTGCTCTCTCTGCCTGGAAAGCCTTTCTTCCAGCTCTAGTCATGGCTGGATCTGTCTCCTCATTCAAGGTTTTAGATTCATCACCACTTCCTTCAGGAGGCACTCCCTAGTTACCTTGTCTTTCAAAGTTGAAGCATAGGAAACTGCTATTTTTATAGGTCACAAATGGTTGAATACTGGCAATTTCTTATAGCTCAAGCTAATGAAATAGCCCCCTACACCCAAGTCATTCTCTATCCACTTATCTTGCTTAACTTTGTCTTCACATCCTCTCTTCCTTCTGTGTCTCTTTCTAGTCTATGTTTACCTAAGTAGCATACTTTCCCCATTCTCTGTATATCATACATTCTCACGTTATATTATCTATTATACTACTTTGTATTATTGTTTTCTAATATTTTACTGTTTATTTTCTGTCTTCCCCACTATCATGTAAGCTCTATGAGAGCATGGGCTTTGTCTGATTTCCACACTGCTGTATCCCCAGGGCCCTGAACTGAGCCTGGCATACAGCAGGCCCTCAATACATATTTACAGAATGAACAAGCATCCTATATATCCAAGCCCCTTAACCAGAGGTTAGTATTGATGAAGTACTTATTATGTGCCAGTCTTTTCACATAGAAACACCTCACAATATCTCAGTGAGGTGAAACATGGCAATAATAAACACATTCTAGTGCTGAGTACATACTTACGAAGTGCCAGCTGCTGTTCTGACCATTTTTACTCATTTAATTACATGAGGCAGGTGGGGTGTCCTATTTTTTAGAAGGTGTCCTATTACTGTTCCCATCTTACAGACAAAGAAACTGAGGCACCAAGGGTTTATGCTACCAAGATCACACGGGTGGGTAACTGTCAGTGCTGCCTGATTTCACAGCGTCTGCTATTAATACAGCACAGCAGACCTGGTAGCCCTAAATTCAAATACCAGTTCCACCTCCACCATGTATTCAGTTATGTGAGCTAGGGCAATCCACTTAACATCTCTGTGCCTCAGTTTCCTCATCTGTAGGATGAGTATAATAATAGAGCCCACCTCGAAATGGGGTTTGTTTCAAGGATAAGATGAGCTAATGCAGTGTTTAGAACACAGACGGGGCCTGGAGCGGTGGCTTATGCCTGTAATCCCAGCACCTTGGGAGGCCGAGGCGAGAGGATCGCTTGAGCCAGGAGTTCGAGACCAGCCTGGGCAACATAGCGAGATCTCGTCCCTATAAAAAAAAAAAAAAAGAATGCAGACGGCAACGAGCAAGTGCCATATCGGTGTTTAGTATTATCGTTGTACTATACTGCTTCTAACGTGTTTTGAGCGCTGTCCACTTGAGGTGTGATTTCTGTCTGCAAAATAAAACCAATCCTGCCTCTGGCCCTGGAACGAAGATACCGAGAGACAAAGGAGGAACACAAGGTAGGCAAAATTCCCAAGTCTTCTAGGCTTTCGCCGGCCGCGCAGTCCTCTACTGCCTAAGAACGTCCTCTACAGCGCCCCATCTGCCGATCCCGGACTGACCCCTTCGGGGTTCCGTCCCCACTACCCCCCCGCCTCTCACCTTCTCATACAAGTTTTCGTCCTCGGGTTCTGGGTCCTCTTGCCACTGTGTGGTCGGTTCTGGGGGCCGCTTTCCCGCCACAGCGGACGGGGCGACCACAGTCCTGGAGAAGCTAGATTCCCAGCGGACGCGGGCGGCCGGGAGCCCTCGCGTCGCCGCTGCCGCCAAAAGACGGCGAGCGCTCAAACCAAACAACCCAGCCGCCATGACAGATGGTGCTGCAGGGTCTCAGGGGCGGGGAAGGAAATGCGACTGTGCGCAGCTGCAGTGGGTGCGAGCGCGACAATCATTGCCCCGCCTCCGCCACGCTATATAGGTCCCAGATCTGATTTTGTTTTCCAATGAGGCGGGGCGTTGAGCAACCCTCTTTGCCTCCAGTTGTCGTGGCTTCGTGGGGCCAACCATTTTCGGCCAGGCTGAGAAATTTCTTATTGATGGGTCTGCTCATTTCCTGCATAGGAAGAAATCGGTGACATTTGGGTGGATACAGTTCCCAGCCAATCGCCCCGAGTTCCCTCGCCCACTGGGGAAAGAGGCAGAGCTTCCGCTAGTCTTTCATCTTCAAAGGAAATCAAGCTTCTAAAAAGCGGGCCCTGCCGAATTGGCCAATAGCTACTCCTTTTCTTCACTAGGGGAGCGTTCGCAAGGGGTGTGGGGAGGTGGCCAGCGCTTGCCAATCAGAGGAGGCCAGGGCTGTCCCCTAGCGGGCGGTGACCAATCGCCGGGGCCGGCCAGAGCGCGCTTCCTTAGTAGGTGGATGGTGGTCGGAGCGCCGACTCCCTTCTCGTCGTCGCCATTTTGAGCTGGTGACTGTGGCCGGCTGGGAGTAGGCGGCAGTGAGTTTCCCTGGGAGGGCAGCGCGCTTGGCGCTTCTCCCCTCCCCCCGATCTGCCTCCAGTCTCGGACTTGGTTGTTGCGCGCTCCGGCTCCGGCTGAGCTGGGAGAGTTGGAGGAGGTGGCGGCGGGCAGAGGTGATGTCTGGGAGCCCTCCCTTGACAGCCCGGGCCGAGAAGGTGAGCGTCGACGCTGGTCGTGGGGGCGGAGGTAAGGGGCCCGGGGCGGGGACGTAGAGGAGGCGCGAGGGCGGACTTCGGGTCGGGGGAGATGCGCGGAACGGAGGGGTTCGTGCAATGTCTCAACCCGGGAGGGTTTTTTTTTTTTTTTGGTTTTTTTTTTTTTTTTTTGGTGTGAGCAAAGGCGCGTGCGCGACTGGGACATGGGATGGGTGCATGCGGGTTGGGGGAAGGGAGGGACGGATGGGAGTGGGCTACTGTGGATCACTGTGTCGGCTACATCGAAGTTTATCAGTGGGGAAGCGGTTGTCTGCGACTTTGAGTTTGTGCATAGGAGAGGGGATGCTGCTCTGTGTTACTCTGGTGTTTATCGGTCCATGGGGAAATGTTCTGTGGTTCTGGTCTCTATTCCTGGGGGATCGGAGGGGGGATGTGACTCTGGTCTTTACCCTTTGAGGGGGGGCGGTCTGTGACTCTGATCCTTATCCATGGGGCGGGGCTTGGGGGACGACTGTCTTTTGATTGACCCTAACCTACTTATTGGGTGGGAAGGGGCATGCAGGGAATGTGTGTGTGACTCATTGCCCCTTCTTTTGGGGAGTTTGTATCTGTGACACTGACGCTCATCCATGGAAAGGGGACCCACTGTGTAATTGTGGTCCTTACTGTGTGTTCCTTCTGTGATGTGGGCCCGTAGTTATTTGGGGCTCGTGTCTCTGACTGGCCCTTGGCTGTGGTGGATGTTACTGTGTGACTCTGGCCCCTTTGCCAGAGTCTCTTGAAGGTTTTTGTGCTCTCAGACGCCAGTGCCTCTGTGTGATTCTAACTCTTGCCCACCTGGGAGCAGGTAACTCGGGTTCCCTGTGGCTTGAGGAGGAAGAGAAAATTGGAGTGTGTTTGTCTGTGTATGTGTGCACGCGCATAGAGCAAAGGTGTGGCAGCAACCTAGTGTTGAGCAGGTGCTATTATTGCCTGGCTTTACCTGATTCTTATTCAGAGGGTGGGGCCTGAAGATCTGGGATTCATCCTGACCTCTGGCTGGGTCACAGGGTTCTCAGGACTCCCTGAGTTCTCACCACAGCCCTGAGGGTTGGATGAAGTGGCTGCTGCTCCATCCCAATAGAAGAGCACAGTGGTTCAGAACAGCCTCCAAAAGGGCCCCTTTTGCCTCTGGAAAACGGGCTTGAGCCCTGGGGAGGGAACCACCTTAGGACCGGGCTGCACATAAGAGACAGGGCTCAGGGCTGAGCCAGTTGCTGTGTGAGGGCCAAGGCTGTGTTGGCCAGGAGCCCAGGGAGGTGGCAGCTGTCTCGTCGCCAAGTTCGCCCCTTCACACACACCCCCAAGAGCCTTTCATGGTCTTTTGCTGCCTTATAGGGGACAGCCAGCAGCTTGTTGGGAGGATGAGATGGTCCCTTGGGGCCCGTGGAAGGGGCCTGGGGCCCCCATTGTTGTGAAGTCTTGTCTGATGTGCTGAATCTCAGGCAAGACTTTCAGCCCTGAGAGTCCCCTACCCCCACCCTGGGATGCAGCCCCAGGCTTGAATTTGTCTACCTGTCTTAGGTGGCAAAGCCCTGATCACACTGTGGGTGGCCCCGCCAGGTCTCTCTGCAAGATGCCCCCTGTCTGCTGAAGTCCTTGCTGTTTTCTAGGGCAGTGGGCTCTAGCCTTATGTTTGCGGGGAAAGGGAAGAGCAGGCCAAGTAGGGGCTTCCTTCATACTGTGATGCACAGGAGTGCTGGGAGCTGGAAGACAATGTCCCTGGGCTAAGGGGCAGCGGAGAGCCTTGACAATAAGAGTTTCTCAAGGAGGCCCTCTCAGTCCCAACTGTTTTGACCCCTTTCTTCCCTCCACTCTCCCCAGAGTCCCTGCAGGAAGCATCACCGAGGCTGGCAGATCATGGTAGCAGCAGCGGGGGTGGCTGGGAAGTGAAACGGAGCCAGCGGCTGAGGAGGGGCCCCAGCAGCCCCCGAAGGCCCTATCAGGACATGGAGTATGAAAGACGGTGAGTTATCTGTTCTCAGCTTCCCAGACAGCCTAGGCTTGCGTCTATGTGAGAATTGATCCAAGAAGATGCTAGGATGGGGCTTCTGGGTAGAGGAAACAGCATAGCAGATGATGGGTTTCTTTTCAGCAGACAGGTGTTTGGCGCCTGTTGTGAGCCAGGACCTGTGCTAGGCTCTGATAGTGCAGTGATGAATGAGACATGAGATTGCATCCTTCTCAGTACTCAGGGTGTCACAGGGACGCTATGCAGTTAACGGGTGGGAGGTTGAGGTTGGGGCTATAGCCTGGGGTATGAGGGATGGGTGGGAATGGCACCATCAGAGTCAGGATTTGCCCGGGACCACTAGGGGACAAGCCAGGTCAGATAGTGGAAGGCTCCAGGGACAGTATGGGCTACAGTTGGCATGATACTTGCTGGGAATGGATACTCTCAGACAGTTATTTCTTCAGCTCTGCTATGAACAAGGAATAGCTGGAACACTGGGTAAAATACAGAAATCCTGAGTAAAATTCAGTGATCCCTCGCCATCCAGGTGATTCCGAGGCAGGTGACGCAGCCATGACACTTGAAGATTGCCTAGAAAAGCAGACCTAACTCTCCCAGAAAGCCTCTATTAAGACTCAAGAGTCAATAGCTTTATAAAAAGAGAAAATAATTTTTAAAATGTTTTACGAAGGGTTTCTTCTACCACCACTCCTTTTAAAAATGTAGAATTGTAATATTTTGTTTTCTGAAAAGTGAGCCCAAATTTGAGATAAGGTCATCACCTAGTGTTATTCAGTCTTGGCTTTCATTAGAAATGTTTTTTGAAAAACATTTGATTTTGGACGGTATTCACTAGAAGTGCTCTGTGGCCATTTCTGAATTTGAGTAGCTGACATACATACTTTGTTCAAACTTTATTACCAAGTAAAACCATTGACTTTTAAAAGCCCTCAAGTGCAGAGGTTTGAGTTCATCATACTTTCCAGTTCAAGGTAGGTTTCTGTCATAGGTCAGCAAAAGGCTTCCTCTTGTCATGTTTATTTTTTCATTTTTATTCCCAATTCCCACCTCTGTGGGCAGCTGCTCTGTCGTGTTTGATATGTATCCTTCTATGATACATATCATAGAAAATGTATCCTTCTATGATACGTATCATAGAAAATGTATCCTTCTATGATACGTATCATAGAAAATGTATCCTTCTATGATACGTATCATAGAAAATGTATCCTTCTATGATACGTATCATAGAAAATGTATCCTTCTATGATACGTATCATAGAAAATGTATCCTTCTATGATACGTATCATAGAAAATGTATCATAGATTTATCATATAGATCATTTTCATATAAATGTATCGTATAGATACATGTATCATATAAATACATACATAAATGTATCATATAGATACATTTTCATAGAAAATGAAAATATGAAGTGTTGTTTTGAGTGACTGTGTTTTCAGTTGACACACATGGCATGGTGCCACAGTCTTCGTTTTGTTTCCTGAACTTTGTATTACTCAGAGTGGGAGGTTTTTTTTGTTTTTTGTTTTTTGTTTTGAGACAGGGTGTCTCTATGTTGCCCAGGCTGGTCTCAAACTCCTGGGCTCAGGCAATTCTCCTCCCTTGGCCTCCCAAAGTGCTGGGATTAAAGGCATGAGCCGCTGTAACTGGCCAACAGTGCTGTTTTTTTTGTTTGTTTTGTTTTGTTTTGTTTCTTTGTTTTGAGAAAGAGTTTCACTCTTGTTGCCCAGGCTGGAGTGCAATGGCGCAGTCTCGGCTGACCACAACCTCTGCCTCCCGGTTTCAAGCGATTCTCCTGCCTCAGCCTCCCAAATAGCTGGGATTTCAGGCATGTGCCACCATGCCCGGCTAATTTTGTATTTTTAGTAGAGATGGGGTTTCTCCATGCTGGTCAGGCTGGTCTCGAACTCTCGACCTCAGGTGATCCTCCCATCTTGGCCTTCCAAAGTGCTGGGATTATGGGCATGAGCCACCACACCCGGCACAGTGCTGTATTTTTAACATCTGTCTGTATTGCCATGTATATGTTACTACTTTGTTTCTAATTGCTGGCAAGGGCATCATGGGGCATGTCTACTGAGTTTTACTTAATAATTCCCCCAAGAGTAGATGCCTGTTGTTAATTTTGATGTGCTAGCATCATTTTTTTTTTTTTTTTTTTTTTTTGAGACGGAGTTTTGCTCTTGTTGCCCAGGCTGGAGTGCAATGGCGCGATCTCGGCTCACCACAACCTCCACCTCCCAGGTTCAAGCAATTCTCCTGCCTCAGCCTCCCGAGTAGCTGGGATTACAGGCATGCGCCACCACGCCCAGCTAATTTTTTGTATTTTTAGTAGAGATGGGGTTTCTCCATGTTGGTCAGGCTGGTCTCAAACTCCTGACCTCAGGTGATCCGCCCGCCTCGGCCTCCCAAAGTGTTGGGATTACAGGCGTGAGCCACCGTGCCCAGCCCAACATCACCTTTTTTGCTTTATCTTTTAATGTATAGTGTTTTTTGTTTGTTTGTTTGTTTGTTTTGAGATGAGTCTTGCTCTGTCACCCAGGCTGGAGTGCAGTGGCACGATCTCGGCTCACTGCAAACTTCACCTCCCGGGTTCACACCATTCTCCTGCCTCAGCCTCCTGAGTAGCTGGTGCTACAGGTGCCCGCCACCACACCTGGCTAATTTTTTGTATTTTTAGTAGAGATGGGGTTTCACTGTGTTAGCCAGGATGGTCTCGATCTCCTGATCTGGTGATCCGCCCGCCTTGGCCTCCCAAAATGGTAGGATTACAGGTGTGAGCCACTGCGCCCGGCCTAATGTAGTTTTTACCTTTTGCATTCAGATCTTTAATCCATCTAGATTCCACTCTTGAATATGGCATATGGTAGGCTCCGGTTTTATTTTCCTCCATATAGTAGGCAGTTTTTCCAGTACCACCTCCTAAATAGTCCATTCTTTCTTTATTGATCTGTGGTACCTCATCTGATTTCAGGTTCCCTCATGTACATGGATCCGTCTTGAGTGATGTGATTTGTTCCATTGGTCTATTTGCACATTCTTGTGCCAGCACCTTACTGTTTTTATTATTATGGCTTTATAGAATGTCTTAGTAGCTCCTTTGCACTTATTTTTCAAAGCTGGTTTAATCATTTGTGGGGCTTTATTATATATCAAAAGTTATCAAAGTCCCTCAAAAACAACAAGAATTTTGATCTATGTTATACTGAACTTCTCTATTAATTTGGGGAAAATTATCTTTGTAAGTAGTCATCTCATCTAAGACCTGTGTAGAGAATATTTTGAAATTTATGTAAAGAGCATAAAAAGCTTTCATTTTCATAAATGGAAATACAGGTCTTATGTATTCTTTGTTAAAGTAATCCCTAGGTACTTCAGTCACTTTCATTATCTTTTTTTTTTTTTCTCGAGACTTGGTCTTGCTCTGTCACCCAGGCTGGAGTGCAGTGGCGACCTCCACAGGCTCAAGTGATCTTCCTACCTCAGCCTTCCAAGTAGCTAGGACTACAGGCACGCACCACCACGCCCAGCTAATTTTTTGTAGAGATGGAGTTTCACCATGTTGTCCAGGCTGATCTTGAACTCCTGAGCTCCAGCAATCCACCCACCTTGGCCTTCCAAAGTTCTGGGATTACAGGCCATTATCTTATTTTTTAAAAAATATTTTTCATGCTGGTATTTGCTGGGGTAGAGGAAAGCTGTTGATTTCTGTAAGTTACCCCTGCTGTATGCCCTTGTTATTTCTAATACTTCATTGTTGATTCTGATGTTCTTTCTAAGTAGTTGGTCATATTGTATGCAAATCTATCCTGTCACTTATTTATTTTTCTTCATTTATAGTATTGTCCAGGACTTTTAGTACCATATTAAATAGTATAAGTGATACTGGGTACACAAATTAAGATTTACTTTGGCTGGTTGTGGCAGAAAATCCAAAGGATAATGGCTTAGACAAGATAGTTTACTTTTCTTTCCCATAAAGGCAGTCTGCAGAAGAGCAATTAATCTAGGGCTGACAGGCAGCCCCTTCTGTATAGCCATCCTCAGCACATGGCAGTTGAGACAGTAGGAAGAAGGGAGAGGAATAAAAGGGAATGTGTCTAAAGTTTCTCCATTAAGTATGGTGCATGCAGTAAGTTTTTAGAATGTATCCTTTAATAAATCAAGAAAATTATCTAATCTTCGTTTGCTAATATTGACCATAAATAAGTATTGAACTTCAAAATCCTGTGCTTTTTTTCTCCCTTTGTCCATTAATTTCATAAATTGTGGCCTGGCATGGTGGATCACAGCACCTTGGGAGGCCAAGGTGGTTGGATCGCTTGAGGCCAGGAGTTCAAGACCAGCCTGGCCAACATGGTGAAACCTCATTTCTACTAAAAATACAAAAATCAGCCAGGCATGGTGAAGCATGCCTGTAATCCCAGCTACTGGGGAGACTGAGACATGAGAATCGCTTGAACCTGGGAGGTGGAGGTTGCAATAAGCTGAGATCGTGCCACTGCACTCCATCCTGGGCAACAGAGTGAGACTCCATATCAAAAAAATAAATAAAAATTTTGTAAATTGCATTAAATTATATCCTTGGCATTCTTGAGCTATACCCCACTTGATCATGGTATGTATGTATATGTTTATGACTTCTTACTTTGAAAATATCTCAAATTTACAGAAAGGTTGCAAGAAAAAGTATAATGAATTCCCGTATATCCTCTACTCAGAATTACTTGTTTTAAGTATTTTGCCACATTTGTTCTATCACTCTATATCTTTTTTTTTTTTTTTTTTTGAGACGGAATCACTCTGTCACCCAGGCTGGAGTGCAATGGTGTGATCTTGGCTCACTGCAACCTCCACCTCCCGTGTTCAAGCAATTCTCCTGCCTCAGCCTTCCAAGTAGCTGGGATTACACGCGCCTGCCACTACGCCTGGCTAATTTTTGTATTTTTATTAGAAACGAGGTTTCACCATGTTGGTCAGGTGGGTCTCAAACTCCTGACCTCAGGTGATCCACCTGCCTCAGCTTCCCAAAGTGCTGGAATTACAGGCGTGAGCTATCGCGCCTGGCCCATCCTATAGCTCTATATCTTTACATAGACACACACACACACACACGTTTTTTTTAATCATTTGAGTTGGTGGCAGACATGACTTTTCTTTTTGAGTCAGAGTTTCACTCTTGTTGCCCAGGCTGGAGTGCAATGGTGCAATCTCGGCCCACTGCAACCTCTTCCTCCTGCATTCAAGCGATTCTCCTGCCTCAGTCTCCCAAGTAGCTGGGATTACAGGCATGCGTCACCACACCCAGCTAATTTTGTATTTTTAGTAGAGACAGGATTTTTCCATGTTGATCAGGCTGGTTTCAAACTCCCGACCTCAGGTGATCCGCCCATCTCGGCCTCCCAAAGTGCTGGGATTACAGGCATGAGCCACCACATCCAGCCTGACATGACCTTTTAAGTCTGGCAGCATGTATGTCCTAAGAACAAAGGTGTTCTCTTCCATAACCACAATATACTTATCAATATCAGGAAATTAAACAATTATATAGTACTTTTATCCTATATAAAGCCCATATTCAGATGTTATCACTCTTCTCAATAATGTCCTTTATAATGGTTTTCCCCAATCCAGGATCCAGTCCAAGATCATGTATTGCATTGAGCTCCTTGTCTCCTTTAATCTGAAACAGTTATTCTATCTTTGTCTTTTATGACCTTGTCATTTTTTTTTTTTCCTGAACCTATGGATTATATTGAAAGCATGTTTTAAAGTTAGTTGTTTTATAGAATGTTTCTCAGTTTGGATTTTTCTGATGCTTACTCATGAGTTTTTGGCAGAAATGTTATTTAAGTGATTTATGTATATTTTTAAAACCTTGTTAGATTTTATTAGCCATTGTATCATCTAGGATATCTACACCTGTATTTATCAGTGAGGTAGTCCAATATTTTTATTTTCAGTATTTATCTGGCATTGGAATCAAGGTAGCCTCATTACATGAATTGGGCAGCCTTTGTTATTCTCTCTTTATTGGAGAAACTTGTATAAGAATTATCTGTACCTTGAAAAACTTGGTAGGACTCACCTTTAAAAGCATCTGGAGGCTGGGCGCAGTGGGCCGAGGCAGTTGGATCACTTGAACCCAGGAATTCGAGACGATCCTGGGCAACATGGCAAAACTCTGTCTCTACAAAAAATACAAAAATTAGCTGGGCGTGGTGGCAGGTGCCTATAGTTCTAACTACTCAGGAGGCTGAGGAAGGAGGATTACCTGAGTCTGGGAGGTTGAGACTGTGGTAAGCCATGATCATGCCACTGCACTCCAGCCTCAGTGACAGAGTGACACCCTGTCTCAAAAAATAATAAAATAAAAGCATCTGGAGCTGGTTTTTGATTACCATTTCATCTCTTCTGCCAATTTTAGCATTTTATATTTTCTAGAAATATACTCATTTTGTGAAGATCCTCATATATGATGATTCAGTCCAGCATCCTAGAAATGCTTTATAAAAGGGGTATGCCTTTGGAAGGTGTTTGTTCAGAGTGCTCTGGTGGCCAATTAAAAATATTCCTTTCTATCCAAATATGTTCCCTTCCTGAGTTTAGATAGCAAGAGTTCAATACCTGAATTTATTTGGTTTGGATATTGGATGTCAAGAGAGTTCAGGATAATTTCATCTGAAAATTTATAAATTTATTCATATCTGTTCAGTTCTTGATTTTTTTTCCTTTTTTTTTTCTTTTTGTTTGTTTGTTTGTTTTTGTTTTTGAAGATAGTCTCAGTCTGTCTTCCAGGCTGGAGTTCAGTGGTGCGATCTTGGCTCACCGCAACCTCTGCTTTCCAGGCTCAGGGGATTCTTGTGCCTCAGCTTCCTGAGTAGCAAGGATTACAGGCGCGTGCCACCACACCCGGCTAATTTTTGTATTTTAGTAGAGATGGGGTTTCACCATGTTTGCCAGACTGGTCTCGAACTCCATACCTCAGGTGATCCACTCGCTTCAGCCTCCGAAAGTGCTGGGATTACAGGTGTGAGCCACCATGCTGGCCCAGTTCTTGAATTTTGATGACTACAGTTCAAATTGATTGTATCAAGAACCTTATAACTACTCATACCACTGACAGTGATTTCTTCTCTAGGCATTTACGGTAGGGAAACAATTTGGGGCCAGGTGTGGTGGCTCACGCCTGTAATCCCAGCACTTTGGGAGGCCGAGGTGGGTGAATCACGAGGTCAGGAGTTTGAGACCAGCCTGGCCAACATGATGAAACCCCATCTCTACTAAAAATACAAAAAATTAGCTGGGTGTGGTGGCAGGCACCTGTAATCCCAGCTACTCGGGAGGCTGAGGAAGGAGAATCGCTTGAACCCAGGAGGCAGAAGTTGCAGTGAGCCAAGATCACGCCACTGCACTCCAGCCCGGAGGACAGTGCGAGACTCCCTCTCAAAAAACAAAGAGTTTGGGTTCCAAGCTGAGTTCATGGGGACAGGGACTTCATTTTGTTCACAGCAGTATCCCCATTACCTAGAACAGTACTTATCGTATAGCCAATGTTAGGTTAATATTTGTTGAATGAATGCATGAACAAATAATTGTTTAAAAAAATGGAAGTCAACCAAAATGTTTGAAAACATGTTTAATGGATATTTGCCCCATTTGTTACCTTTATGGTGTTTTCCATAGTTTAGTGTGAAATTTCAAGCATGTAGCAAAGTTTAAAGAATTTTACAATGGGCCGGGTGCGGTGGCTCATGCCTGTAATCCCAGCACTTTGGGAGGCCGAGGTGGGCAGATCACGAGGTCAGGAGATCAAGACCATCCTGGCTAACACAGTGAAACCCCATCTCTACTAAAAATACAAAAAAATTAGCCGGGTGTGGTGGCGGGCGCCTGTAGTCCCAGCTACTTGGGAGGCTGAGGCAGGAGAATGTCATGAACCCGGGTGGCGGAGCTTGCAGTGAGCCGAGATCGCCACTGCACTCCAGCCTGGGCGACAGAGCGAGACTCCATCTCAAAAAAAAAAAAGAAAAAAAAGAATTTTACAATGAACACCATATATACCCATCCACTAGATTCTTTTTCTTTTCTTCTTTCTTTCTTTTTTTTTTTTTTGAGATGGAGTTTTGCTCTTGTTGCCTAGGCTGGAGTGCAATGACACAATCTCAGCTCACCGCAACCTCTGCCTCCTGGGTTCAAGTGATTCTCCTGCCTCAGCCTCCCGAGTAGCTAGGATTACAGGCACGCGCCACCACACCTGGCTAATTTTGTATTTTTAGTAGAGACGGCGTTTCTCCATGTTGGTCAGGCTGGTCTCAAACTCCCGACCTCAGGTGATCTGCCTGCCTCGGCCTCCCAAAGTGCTCGGATTATAGGCATGAGCCACCGTGCCCAGCCCACTAGATTCTACTATTAACGTTTTACCATACTTGCTTTATTACATATTTACTTCTAAGTTTCTCGTATTTTTTACACTCTGTAGAGATTTATAATTTTTACAAAGCCAGATTTATTCATTTTCCTTTTATGACTGCTGGGATTTGTCTTGCTGAGGAAGGCCTTCCCCACTCTTAAGGTGATACATTTTTTTCTTATGTTTTCTAATATTTTCTTTTTTTAAAAGTTCAACTTTTATTATAGATTAAAGGATACACATACAGTTTTTTTTTTTAACTCAGTGAAGAAGTCTGCACAGCAGGAATCATGTGGGATGGGATGGCCCTTTTTCCTAACGCTGGACCACTTGATGTTCTCTTCCATCTTACCCCAACCCTCATTTAGATCATGACATCAGAAAATCAGGTTAAAGTTAAGAAAAAAAAGAATCAGATCATTGGGGATTCTTAGTAGTAGCATCGCCATTGGGAGCTGCTAGCCCAGCGGGTATTCCCCATGCCACCCCTCTGGATCTTGGCTCCGTGGGTACTGGGAGGAGGCCTTGTTGGCCAGGGAGGCCACGCTGTGCTGCTAGAAGCTGGGCGACATACTGGTGGTGCAGCAGAGTCTCGGGTGCGGCAGCTTGGAGGTACTACCCACATAGGCGTTGGCCTTCCAGGGTGCATCCTGGCCCATCATGCGGCTGCAGCAGCTGTGGCTGGTGCTGCATGTCTGCTTGCCTGCTAGGCTGCTCGCCGGCTTGGCCAGGAGCTTGCTGTGCCTCAGTGGGGCCACATCCCCTGTGGCTGCTGTGGCTGTGCTCTGGTCTTGGAAAATGGTGGCGATGTGGTTCCAGAGGTCTGTGAAGAACCTGCTCACACCCTCGTAGGCTGGGAAGGCGTTGATGTCGATGACGGCATGCTGCCCCATCTGGTTGTTGATGATGATGTCGGTGCCGAACAGCAATACTCCCAGCGCCTGCCGCAGGGCCCGGGGGAGTTCCCGGATGACCTCTTTGCTCGGCTGCTCTTGAACAGACCAGACCCCTCGATCTTGTCCAGCTCCATCAGGACCAATGACGACTCCGGCTTTGACACGCTGTGGCTATTGAGGAAGATGGATTCGTGGTCACATTGTGTCCGTGGAGAATTTCTTGAGCAAGGGCCTCTGGACCACGGTGTAGGACTTGCTGACCACGAACACCTTGTACAGAACGGTGTTGTGGTTGATGAAATTCTAGACCACACAGGGTGGCTGTATGCCATTCAGGCCCTCCTGATTGAATACAGTAGACATCTCGTGAGAGTTGGTGCCGTGAGCCACTCTAGTTTTGCACATGAACGGGAAAGCCAGGCCGTTCTTCTCCAGCAGCCACATGGTGTCATCCCCGCACAGGCTTGTGACCTCCATGAAGGGCAGCAAGCAGATCCTGCCGCCTTCCATGTAGATCTCAATCTTCCAGATGAGTTTGCAGGACTTGGAGTGGTCGAGCAGGGTTCTGATGGCAGGGAAGGAGTCCAGGACGATGGTTTCAGGGTGGGCATTGATGTACTCCTGAAACCTGTGCACCAGCTCCAGGGACTGGCTGTCATTCTGGTCGGCTTCAAGGATGACATCGGTCAACTTGTGAATGATGACGTCGGGGTCCCTGCTCCTCGATTGGCCGGCTGAGGTTCAGCTGCATGACTTTTTTTTTTTTTTTTGAGATCAGTCTCACTCAGTCGCCCAGGCTGAAGTGCAGTGGTGTGATCTCGGCTCATTGCAACCTCTGCCTCCCGGGTTCAAGCGATTCTCCTCCCTCAGCCTCCTGAGTAGCTAGGATTACAGGCACTTGCCACTACGGCTAGTTTTTGTATTTTTAGTAGAGACAGAGTTTCACCATGTTGGCCAGGCTGGTCTTGAACTCTCGACCTCAGGTGATCCACCCGCCTCGGCCTCCCAAAGTGCTGGGATTACAGGCGTGAGCCACCGCGCCCAGCCTCAGCTGCACCACTTCTATCCCTCACTTCCTGCACACCTCTGCTAAAGCCTGGAAATTGAGCTTCTTGATTTTCTTCTCATGCAGCCAGTAGCCAACTCTCTTCCCTTTCATAAAGGTCTATATCTTCCTCCTCGGGCAAGGAGCCTGGGTCCTGAGGAAATCGCCCATAGGCTGAGTCTGTTGGCCAGTGAGCGCTGGGAGCGTGCGGGCACCCCCTGGTGGCAGGGGTGTGGAAAGGGCTCGGGGTGCGGGGTTAGGGCCGCGTGGTGTCACGGTCTCCACAACCCCCCCACCCCCGGCCACCCAGCTGGAGCTCACGGCCCACATACAGGTTGTTGTTCTTTTTTTCATACGCAGTTTCACTCTGTCGCCCAGGCTGGAGTACAGTGGTGCGATCGGCTCACTGTAACCTCCGCCTCCCTGGTTCAAGCAATTCTCGTGCCTCAGCCTGCCCAGTAGCTGGGACTGTAGGTGTGCACCACCATGCCCAGCTAATTTTGGTATTTTTTAGTAGAGACGAGGTTTCACCATGTTGCCCAGGCTGGTCTCAAACTCCTGACCTCAGTGATCTGCCCCCCTCGGCCTCCCAAAGTGCTAGGATTACAGGCATGGGCCACCGCCCCTGGCCCGTACAGGTTTTTTTACATGGGTAAATTGCGTGACACTGAAGCTTGAGGCCGCGTTGATCCCATCACCCAAGCAGTAAGCTTAGTTCCCGACAGATGGTCCTTCAGCCCATGCCCCCCTTCCCACTTTCCCGGTCTAGTGATCCCCAATGTCTGATATTCCAATATTTACATTCATGTACATTCAACATTTAACTCCCATTTATAAGTGAGAACATGCAGTACTTGGTTTTCTGTTTTCGTGGTAGGTGGCTTAGGATAACAGCCTCCAGCTCCATCTATATGGCTGTGAAGGACATGATTTTGTCTTTTTTATGGCTGCATAGTATTCCATGGTGTATATGTACCACATTTTTCTTTATCCTGTCCACTATTGATGGGCATTCAGGCTGATTCCATGTCCTTGCTATGGTGAATAGTGCTGCAGTGGCCAGGCGCCATGGCCCATGCCAGTAATCCCATCACTTTGAGAGGCTGAGGTGGGCAGATCACCTGAGGTCGGGAGTTCAAGACCAGCCTGACCAACATGGAGAAACGCCATCTCTACTAAAAATAAAAAATTAGCCAGGCGTGGTGGCATGTGCCCATAATCACAGCTACTCGGGAGGCTGAGGCAGGAGAATCTCTTGAACCAGGAGGTGGAGGTTGCGGTGAGCTGAGATGCACCATTGCACTCCAGCCTGGGCAACAAGAGCGAAACTCCGTCTCAAAAAAAAAAAAAAAAAGTGCCGCTTTGAACATGGGTGCATGTGATAGAATAAATTATTTTCCTTTGGGTATATACCCAGTAGCAGGATTACTGGGTCGAATAGCCAAAGCAATCCTAAGCAAAAAGAACAAAGCCAGAGGCATCACATTGTCCAACTTCAAACTATACTATAAGGCTACAGTAATCAAAATAGCATGGTCCTGGTGCAAAAACAGACACATAAACCAGTGGAACAGAGTAGAGAACACAGAAATAAACCTGCACACATAGAACCATCTGATCTTTGACAAAATCAACAAAAGTAAGCAAGGGGGAAAGGACTCCTTGTTCAATAAGTGCTGGGATAGGTGGCTAGCCATATTCAGAAGAATGAAACCGGACCCTTACCTCTCACCATATACAAAAATTAAGATGTAAGACCTCAGACTATAAAAATCCTAGAAGGCCAGGCGCGGTGGCTCATGCCTGTAATCCCAGCACTTTGGGAGGCCGAGGCAGGCGGATCACCTGAGGTCGAGAGTTCGAGACGAGCCTGACCAACATGGAGAAACCCCATCTCTACTAAAAATACAGAATTAGCCAGGCGTGGTGGCGCATGCCTGTAATCCCAGCTACTTGGGAGGCCGAGGCAGGAGAATCACTTGAACCTGAGAGGCGGAGGTTGCAGTGAGCCAAGATTGCGCCATTGCACTCCAGCCTGGGCAACAAGAGTGAAACTCTGCCTCAAAAAAAAGAAAAAGAATCCTAGAAGAAAACCTAGGAAATGCCCTCCTCGATACAGGGTTTGGCAAAGAATTTATGGCTAAGTCCCCAAAAGCAATTGCAACAAAACCAAAAATTGACAATTTGGACCTAATTAAACAGCTTCTGCACAGCAAAAGAAACTACCAACAGAGTAAATGGACAGCCTACAGAATAGGAGAAAATGTTCATAAGCTACACATCTGACAAAGGTCTAATATCCAGAATCTACAAGGAAGTTAAATCAATAAGCAAAAAGCAAAATTTCCAATTAAAAAATGGGCAAAGGACATGAACAGATACTTCTCAAAAGATAACATACAAGTGGCCAACCAACATGAAAAAATGCTCATCATCACTAATCATCAGAGAAATGCAAATCAAAACCACAAGGAGACACCGTCTCATGCCAGTCAGATGGCAATTATTAAAAAGTAAAAAAAAAAAAAGATGTTAGTGAGGCTTCAAAGAAAAGAATGCTTATATACTGTTGGTGGGAATGCAAACTAGTTTGGTCATGGGAGAAAGCAGTTTCGAGATTTTTTTTTGGAGAGAGAGATTTCTTTAATATTTTTATGGTTTCTATTTGGGAATTTAAGTTTTCACCCATCCAGAATTTATTTGGCATAAGAAGTGAGGTAAACTTTGTTTTCTTAGTGGGCAACACTTTTCTGTGAAGGATCAGATAGTAAATATTTTTGGCATTGCATTGCAGGACTGTCTCTGTTGCAACTAAACTGAAAGCAGTCACGGACAATTTATGAATGAATGAATATAGCTGTGTTCCAGTAAAACTTTATTTAATTAATTTTTTTTTTGAAACAAGGTCTTGCTGTGTTGCCCTGGCTGGCTGGAGTGCAGTGGCGCGATCAGAGCTCACTGCAGCCTCTGTCTCCCTGGCTCAAGGGATCCTCCCACCTCAGCCTCACACACAGCTAATTTCTTTCTTTCTTTCTTTCTTTTTTTCTTTTTCCAGTAGAGACGAGGTCTGACTACTGTGTTACCCAGGCTGGGTCTGGAACTCAAGGGTTACTCCTGCCTTGGCCTTCCAAAGTGTTGGGATTACAGATGTGAGCCACTACATCTGGCCTCCACTAAAACTTTATTTAAGGAGACTGGATTTGGTCCACTGGCTATAGTTTGCTGATTCCTAGGCCAGATAGTTATTGTAACTATTATTTATTGACTAATTTGTTTTCCCCTTGTTAGTTTGAAATATAACCTTTGGCTTATACTGAATTTCCAAGTGTGTTTTTGTATGCTGTAGATTCTGTTCTATTTCACTGATCTGTCTATTCATGTTTTAATTAATTTACCTTTATAATGTTTTAATATTTGCTAGAGTTCCTCTCAACTCATTAGTTTTTTTTTTTTTTTTTTTTTTTTTTAGTGAGAGAGAGAGAGAGGGTCTGGCTTTGTCGCCCAGGTGCAGTGGCACGATCATGGCTCACTGCATCCTTGACCTCCTGGCCTCAAGTGATTCTCCTGCCTCAGCCTCCCAAGTAGCTGGGGATACAAACACGCACCACCACGCCTAACTACTTTTTGTATTTCTTTGTAGAGATGAGGTTTTGCCATGTCACCCAGGCTGGTCTTGAACTCCCAGGCTCGAGCGATCCGCCCACCTCATCCTCCCAAAGTGCTGGGATTAGGGGCATGAGCCACTGCTCCTGCCTTATCCTTTGTTTTTTGTTTTTGTTTGTTTGTTTTGAGACGGAGTCTCACTCTGTTGCCAGGCTGTAGTGCAGTGGCACAATCTCGGCTCACTGCAATCTTCGCTCCCTGGGTTCATGCGATTCTCCTGCCTCAGCCTCCTGAGTAGCTGGGATTACAGGCACGCGTTACCACACCCAGCTAATTTTTGTATTTTTAGTAGAGACGGGGTTTCACCATGTTGGCCAGGCTGGTCTCCATCTCCTGATCTCGTGATCCGCCTGCCTCGGCCTCCCACAGTGCTGGGATTACAGGCGTGAGCCACTGCGCCCAGCGTATCCTTTGTTTTTTAAAACAATGCTACAGTAACTTTTTTGTACATGTGCAAGTATGTGTATACTTTAAATTCCCAGAAGTAGAACTGTGGGTCAAAGGGTATATAGATTTTTAGTTTTGTCAGCTATTGCCAAATTCTCCTCCATAAGGATTATTCCATTTTTAACTCCTGCCAGCAATATGAAAGTACCTGTTTTCCATACAGTCTTGCTGTTTGTTTTCAAACATTGGACTGTTGTAAATCTGTTAGATTAAAAATGTTCTATCAAATCTTCCTTACTAGTGATTATTGTATAGTACAATACTATATTATTTAATAGTTATCATAAATAATAATTTTAATATAACTCCAAATAATGTAGATACTCCCTCCTCTAGGAGGTAGAGCTTAATTACCCTCCTTTTGACTGTGGGCTGGTCTTAGAGACTCACCTCTAAAGAATAGAGTATGGAGGCCGGGTGTGGTGGCTCACGCCTGTAATCCCAGCACTTTGGGAGGGCAAGGGGGGGGCGGATCGTGAGGTCAGGAGATCGAGACCGGCCTGGCCCAACATGGTGAAACCCCGTCTCTACTAAAAATGCAAAAATTAGCTGGGGGTAGTGGCAGGTGCCTGTAATCCCAGCTACTCGGGAGGCTGAGGCAGGAGAATCGCTTGAACCTGGGAGTTGGAGGTTGCAATGAGCTGAGATGGCACCACCGCACTCCAGCCTGGCAACAGAGTGAGACTCCATCTCAAAAAAAAAAAAAAACAGAGTATGGAGAGAGAAATAGAGAAATTTTACAGGGAAGAAACCTGGCAGACAGCACCTTAACTAGGTGATCATGGTTAACATCACCAGAGATAAGTCATGTTGTTATCATGTACTCTTCTGTGATATGATCAGAAGGGCATTTCACTATCTCACTTCTGTTGTATGCTTCTCCAAAAAAAAAAAAAATCCATAATCTTAGGTCTAATCATGAGAACACATCAAACAAAACCAGTTAAAGGGCATTCTACAAAATACCTGGCCAGTGCTCTTCAAAACTGTTAAGGTCATTAAAAACAAACAAGGACAGACTGATAAACCTTCACAGGCCAGAGGAGACTGAGGGAACATGACAACTACATGTAATGTAATATTTAGGATTAAATCTTGGATCAGAAAAAGGATATTAGTGAGAAAATTGGTGGAATCCTAATATAATCTGTAGTTTAGTTAATTCCTTAGTTTTGACAAATGTGCCTTAGTTTTGTTAATATTAGGAGAAGCTGGGTGAAGGGTATACAGGGATTCTTTGAACTTTTCTGTAAATGTAAAATTATTTCAAAATAAGAAGTTTGACTTCATCAAAATTAGAAACTTTTGTTTATTTTTGTTGGTTTTATAGCGATGAGTTTTCGGTATGTTGCCCAGGCTGGTCTCAAACTCTTGGGTTCATGTGATCCGCCCGTCTTGGCCTCCCAAAGTGCTGGAATTATAGATGTGAGCCCACCACGCCTGGCCACGATTAGAAACTTTTGGAAGTCTCTCTGAACCTATTCTGGTTCAGGGACTGCTGGTAACAACAACAAAAGATTAGAAACTTTTTTTTTTGAGACGTAGTCTCACTCTGCTGCCCAGGCTGGAGTGCAGTGGCGTGATCTCGGCTCACTGCAAGCTCCACCTCCCGGATTCACGCCATTCTCCTGCCTCAGCCTCCTGAGTAGCTGGGACTGCAGGCGCCCACCACCACGCCCGGCTAATTTTTTGTATTTTTTAGTAGAGACGGGGTTTCACCGTGTTAGCCAGGATGGTCTCGATCTCCTGACCTTGTGATCTGCCCGCCTTGGCCTCCCAAAGTGCTGGGATTACAGGCGTGAGTCACTGCGCCCGGCCAATTAGAAACTTTTATACTTCCAAAGACACTATCAAGAAAGTGAAAAGACAACCCACAATGGGAAAACATATTTGTAAATAATATATCTGGTAAGGGATTAACATCCAGAATATATGAACTCTTACAACAACAAAATTATCCAATTTAAAAATGGGCAAAGGATTCATGACCAGCTTGACTTAACATGGTGAAACCCCTGTCTCTACTAAAAATACAAAACATCAGCCAGGTGTGGTGGCAGGCGCCTGTAATCACTGCTACTCGGAAGGCTGAACCTGGGAGGCAGAGGTTGCAGTGAGCTGAGATCATGCCACTGCCCTCCAGCCTGGGTGTGACAGAGTTGTACTCCATCTCAAAAAAAAAAAAAATTGGCAAAAGGACTTGAATAGACATTTCTCCAAGAAAGATATACAAGTGGCCAGTAAGCACATGAAAAGATGCAAAATAACAAGTGTTGGTGAGGATGCGGGGAAATTGGAACCCTTGTGCAACACTGGTAGGAATGTAAAATGGTACAGCTGCTGTGGAAAACAGTTTGGCGGTTCCAGAAAAAGTTAAACACAGGATTACCATGTGATCCAGCAATTCCACTCCTAGATATATACCCAAAAGAATTGAAAGCAATAATTCAAACAGATACTTGGACACCAATATTCATAGCAGCGTTATTCACAATGTCCAAAATAACCAAGGGGTGGAAACAACCCAAGTGTGCACGAACAGATGAATGAACAAAATATGCATACTACAATAGAAGAGTATTATTCCACCATAAAAAGGAAGGAAATTCTAACATACTGCCTTGTGGATGAACCTTGAAAACATGCCAGGTGAAATAAGCTAGACACATAGGGACAAATATATGATTCCACTACTATGAAGTACCTAGAATAGGCAAATTCATTGAGACAGAAAGTAGAATAGAGGCTGTGGGGTGGGGTGAGAATTGTTTAATGGGTACAAAGGTATTGTTTGGGATGATGAAAAATTCCTGGAAAAGGTGATGGTTGCATAACATTGTTAGTATACTTAATGACACTGAATTAGATAATTAAGAGTGGTTGGCTGGGCGCGGTGGCTCATACCTGTAATCCCAGCACTTTGGGAGGCCAAGACGGGCGGATCACCTGAGGTAGGGAGTTCGAGAGCAGCCTGACCAACTTGGAGAAACCCTGTCTCTACTAAAAGTACAAAATTAGCCGGGAGTGGTGGTGCATGTCTGTAATCCCAGCTACTTGGGAGGCTGAGGCAGGAGAATCGCTTGAACCCGGGAGGCAGAGGTTGCAGTGAGCCAAGATTGCGCCATTGGACTCCAGCCTGGGCAACAAGAGTGAAACTTGTCTCAAAAGAAAAAAAAAAAAAAGAGGCTGGGCACGGTGGCTCACACCTGTAATCCCAGCACTTTGGGAGGCCGAGGCAAGCGGATCACCTGAAGTCAGAAGTTCGAGACTGGCCTGGCCAACATGGTGAAACTCCATCTCTACTAAAAATACAAAAATTAGCCAGGCATGGTGGCACACACCTGTAGTCCCAGCTACTCGGGAGGTTGAGGCACAAGAATTGCTTGAGGCCCGGCCCAGTGGCTCACGCCTGTAATCCCAGCATTTTGGGAGACCAAGGTGGGCAGATCACGAGGTCAGGAGTTCAAGACCAGCCTGGCCAGCATAGTGAAACCCCGTCTCTACTAAAAATACAAAAATTATCCGGGCGTGGCTGTGTGCATCTATAGTCCTAACTACTCGGGAGACTGAGGCAGGAGAATCGCTTGAACCCAGGAGGCGGAGGCTGCAGTGAGCCGAGATTGTGCCACTGCACTCCAGCCTGGGTGACAGAGCAAGACTCCGTCTCAAAAAAAAAAAAAAAAAAAAAGAATCGCTTGAACCTGGGAGGCAGAGGTTGCAGCGAGCCAAGATTGCACCACTGCACTCCAGCCTGGGTGACAGAGCGAGACTCCATCTCAAAATTAAAAAAAAAGGATGGTTAAATGGTAAATGTATATTTTACCACAGTACAAAATGATCTAGAAAAAATATACAAAAATTAAAATTTTAAGTTTATTTTAGGCCATGTGCAGTGGCTCCCGTCTAATCTCAGCACTTTGGGAGGCTGAGGCGACAGGCTCACTTTAGTCCAAAAGTTCAGGATCAGGCTGGGCAACATAGTGAAGTCCTGTATCTACAAAAAATTTGAAAATTAGCTGGATGTGGTGGTGCATTCCTGTAGTCCCAGCTGGTTGGGGCTGAGATGGGAAGATTGCTTAAGCCCAGGAGGTGGAGGCTACAGTAAGCTATGATTGCACCACTGCACTCAGCCTGGGCAACAGACCGAGACCTTGTCCCAAGTAAAATAAAATTTATTTTGAAACAGTCTATCCAATGTAGTTTTAATTCTCATCTTTCTCTCTCTCTTTTTTTTTTTTTCTTGAGATGGAGTCTCGCTCTGTCACTCAGACTGGAGTGCAGTGGTACAATCATAGCTCACTGTAACCTAGAACTCCTAGGCTCAAGCAGTCCTTTCGCCTCAGCCTCCTGAGTAGCTGGGACTATAGATGTACACCACCATGCCCAACTAATATGTTGTGGTGGTGATGGTGGTTTTGTAAAGACGGGATCTTGCTATGTTGTCCAGGCTGGTCTTGGCCTCGAGCGATCCTCCCACTTTCACCCCACAAAGTGCAGGGATTACAGGATGAGCCATCTCACCTAGCAAAATTTTCTTTTTTTTTTTTTTTTTTTGACTGAGTCTCGCTCTGTTGCCCAAGCTGGAGTGCAGTGGTGCGATCTCAGCTCATTGCAACCTCCGCCTTCTGGGTTCAAGCGATTCTCCTGTCTCGCCCTCCCGAGTAGCTGGGACTACAGGTGCGTGTCACCACACCCAGCTGATTTTTTTTATTTTTAGTAGAGATGGGGTTTCACCATGTTAGCCAGGATGGTCTCTATCTCCGGACCTCGTGATCCGCCTACCTCAGCCTCCCAAAGTGCTGGGATTACAGGTGTGAGCCACCGCGCCTGGCAAAATTTTCATCTTTCATTATGAGTGAGATAGAGCATCTTTTCAGATACACATCATTGATATTTTTATCTGTGAATTCTGTTTACTTCCTTTCCCCATATTTTTTCGTAGTTTATTGTCTTTTGACTTGGTTAATGATGTTTTTTATTTTTCTGTTTTTTTCTCCAAGCAAAAGTATTTTATTTTTATGTAGTTGAATTTAGTAATCTTTTCTGTGGCTTCTGGATTTGGATTATAGGTTTCCCCATTTCAAGATTATAAAGAAATTATTCAGTTATTCTATATTTTCTTTTATGATTTCATTTCTTTTTTTTTTTTTTTTTTTTAAGACAGAGTCTTACTCTGTCACCCAGACTGGCAGTGGCTCACCGCAGCCTCCGCCTCCCGGGTTCAAGCGATTCTCCTGCCTCAGCCTCCCAAGTAGCCGGGATTACAGGTGTGTGCCACCACACCCAGCTAATTTTTGTATTTTTGGTAGAGATGGGGTTTCACCATGTTGGCCAGGCTGGTCTCGAATTCCTGACCTCAAGTGATCTGCCCACCTTGGCCTCCCAGTGTGCCACCCACGCCTGGCCTATGGTTTCATTTCTTATGTTTAAATCTTTGATCTATTTCAAATATATCCTGGTATATATGTGAAGTATAGTCATAATATCTTGCACATGTCTAGGTATTTAACCTTTTTGATGAATTGTACTTGGGACCTTTCTATTTTCTAAACAGTGGTTACATTAATTTGTACCCAGCATCGTTACTGATTTATTATTTATAACAAGTTTTTCAGTTGATTCTCTTAGGCTTTGCAGGTATACTCTCATATCATTTACAAATAATGGTAATTTTACCTTCTCCTTTCCAGCTTTTAACCTCTTTTCTTCCTTCCCTGTTTAATTGCTTTAGCTAGTGTCTTTAGAATAATGTTAAGAATGCTGTTGATAACGGACATTCTAATGTTGTTCCCGACCAGAATTGGAATCCTGTTAGTATAGTAGCATTCTTCTGTGGCATCTAGTTTTTTCTATTTTAAATAAACATATATTGGTTGCTCTTAGAATGCTTTTTTAGTCATTATTTGTTCAAAATAATTGTTGAGCACCTACTGAGTGCTGGGGAATATGGCAGTGAGCTAAGGGTCCCCTCATTTCCTGGAGCCCATATTCTAGTAATTTTTTAACTCACCAAAGAAATACAGTTTAGGCCATGCACAGTGGTGGATGCCTGTAATCCCAGCACTTTGGAAGGCTGAGGTGGGTGGATCACTTAAGCCCAGGAATTTGAGACCAGCCTGGCAATGTGGTGAAACCCCGTCTCTACAAAAAATACAAAAATGAGCTGGGCGTGGTGGTGCGTGCCTGTGGTCCCAACTACTCAGGAGGCTGAGGTGGGAGGATGGCTTGAGCTTGGGAGGTTGAGGCTGCAGTGAGCCCTGATAATGCCACTGCCCTCCAGCCTGGGCAACAGTGCCAGATCCATTCTCAAAAAAAAAGAAAAGAAAAGAAATGCAGATGAAATCAGCTTTGAGATCATTATTTTACAGTTATTGCGGTAGGAGAAATTTTAATGAAAGAGCTGCTAGTGTCGGCAAGGTGACAGTGAAGCAGGGGCAGGGGACGTGGTGCAAGACAGGGAGGAGGAGCCTCACCCCCGGGGATCCTGCAAGCCGCATGAGACCTTGGTGAGCATTTTGGTATTTGATCCTGAGACTGAGGGGGAGCCACTAAAGGGAGTGAGATGGGTTTGAGTGGCTTCGCCTTAGAAAGCACTCACATTTGGGATTTGGGATGTAGAGACTGAACTGGGGAGGTCCAGGTAGAAGTGAGGAGAACAGCCAGGCCACAACCAAGGTGCCCCATGAGGGAAGCCAGTGGCATGGACCAGAGAGTGACATAGGGATGGAGAGAGGCAGGTTGCACTTCAGAGATGTGGAGCAGGGATTTAGGAATCCCTGTATGGGGGCGGGCCTGAGGGCTTCCAAAGAATAGAGTAGGGGGAGGGAAAAATAGAAAGTTTACAGGGGAGAAACCTGGCAGACACTGCCTTAACCAGATGACCATGGTTAACATCACCAGAGCTAAGTCATGGTGGTATCATGTACTTCTTTCTCTGATAGGATCAGAAGGGCACCTCACTTCTGTTGTATGCTCCTCCAAAAAAAACGAAACCCTATAACCACGAGAACACATCACCTGGGCCTCTTGCACCTTTTAGAAAGGGCAACCTTCTGATCCCTCCCCATCCTTCTTCCTCCACTAGTGGTGGTCGTGGTGACAGGACTGGCCGCTATGGAGCCACTGACCGCTCGCAGGATGATGGTGGGGAGAACCGCAGCCGAGACCACGACTACCGGGACATGGACTACCGTTCATATCCTCGCGAGTATGGCAGCCAGGAGGGCAAGCATGACTATGACGACTCATCTGAGGAGCAGAGTGCGGAGGTGAGGAGGGGGCGCGCTGCGCCAGGCCTGGCTGGGATGGGCTCCCAAGGGCCCTCTGTGTCTGGCTGCAGCACCGTGTGCAGGCAGCTCTCCACTCCCGTGCCTTCAGACTGTGCTCGGTGGCTTTGCCTCACCTGGAGGGCCTGTTCCCACTCCCCTCTCTGAGGGCTCCTCTCCCAACCTGGGTCTCCCTGGCTTCCACATGCTTGGCTCTGTACTTCTGAGGGCCCCTGGCCACCACTCTTTCCCTTTCTCCCTGTTGTTCAGTTCAGGCCCATGGCTCACTGTGAACCCTGTACTGCCCGCTCCCAGCCAACTTGGGCACTTGAAGAGCCTCTTCCATGGGACCCGGCGTCTGGGGTTGGGAGGACAACAAGGGGACTGCAGACCACCAAGCTGAGGAGCTCTGGGAGGCCAGCCATGGGCATTCCCAGTGGTGATAGAGCCCCTAGACAGAAGGGAAGGACCCTTCTGGAGAAGCCAGTGCCATGTTGGGTAGTTCACCCTAGCCTGCGGGATGAGGCGCGATGTTTACACCATCAGGGAGCCCCCACCCGAGGGGAAGAAACAGGCTTGCCTTAGGGGAATCCCAGTTGGAGGGGCAGTCAGGGACCTGGTCCATGCAAGCAGGCAGCTCTCCTGTCCAGCAGGCTGGGAAGGGTGTTCTTGCAAGCCCAGCCCTGGGAGGCAGTCTGTGAGCTGCCCACTGCCCTCTGGAGGGTCCAGGGCAAAAACCCCTTTGGTGGACTGCCAGGCTTCTCCAGTGGCAGCTGTCAAGCTGTGCCCAGACGTCTCCAGGAGCACTGGGCCCTGGCCAGGGTGGGAATGGAGCACCAAGTTATCTGGTGCTTCCCCACTGTGGGCGGGAGGGCTTTGGCCCCAGGCCTGGTCTGCTTAGTCCTGGAATGGATGGATTGGGCAACAGCCCAGAGCCCAACAGCCATACCATTTTGAGCATGGTGTGTGGTGGAGGACTGGCCAAGGCTGAGGATCAGGCACTGAGGAGGGAGTGTCTGCAGCCCTCACACCACCTCCACCAGCTCCTGCTGCCTGGCTCTGGCTGAGATCTGAAGCTGTTCTTATGCCCCCAGCTTGGTTGCAGGGTGGAACCGTAGGAGACATGCAACCTTCGGTGGTACAGTGAAGCAATTGAGCACACCCCCTGAGCTGGCCAGAGAGGGGAGGAAAATCAAGGGTGGGGTCTGGTGTGCTGACCCCAGGCTGTCTTGCCCCAAGGAGGTTTAAGCTGTGTCTTGTCAGCTACCTTTGGGAGTTCCCCCCACACCAATACTGTCACCTACCTCTCCCCACCCCCTGAAGGCAGCCCCCAAAAGGACCCCATGGAGAATTTACAGTCCCAGAAGGATTGCAGGCCGGGGCCTGCCCACCCTGCCTGCCTGAGCCTTTAGCCGGAGCCCGCACATCCCTGGCTTTCAGAGCCTGCCTGCCTCACAGAGCCAGCGGCCAGCTCGTAGGCCTGCCCAGACTGACTGCCCGTCTGGTGTCACTCATCTCATTCTGTCGGCCAGGATTCCTACGAGGCCTCCCCGGGCTCCGAGACTCAGCGTAGGCGGCGGCGGCGGCACAGGCACAGCCCCACTGGCCCGCCAGGCTTCCCCCGAGACGGCGACTATCGGGACCAGGACTATCGGACCGAGCAAGGGGAGGAGGAGGAGGAGGAGGAGGATGAGGAGGAGGAGGAGAAGGCCAGTAACATCGTCATGCTGAGGATGCTGCCACAGGCAGCCACTGAGGATGACGTACGTGCCCCCCATGGCCCCGGGCAGGAGGCCAGGCTGGGTCTCCTCCAGGGCCCTCAACTTCTCCCCACCCCTCCCTCACCTGCAACCTCAGCGCCTTTCATCCCTTCTCCCCATCCAGCTCCTATCCCCCAGCACTGATCCGTCCTCTGTGGGCAGGTCCCATCGGCCCCCCGGTGGGAGGAGTGTCAGAGAGGCCGGCTTGGCCAAGGGACATTGGCCGTGGGTGTCTGGTAGTGGTGGGTATGGGCGGGAGAAGAGCAGTCCTGCACATTCCACTGGTCATCCAGCCATTTTGCATGTGTGCATCATGGGCCAGACACTCACCGGGCCAGTGCTGGCTATTGCTGGTAGCAGAGATGACACTGGGGCCCTGTAACCATTGGGGGAGGGATGGGATTTTCTGAAATTTCCTTCTCTTTTTCCCCCATCCTTTTTTGTCAGCAGCCTGGCCTGGCCTCAGAGCCTTGGGTGGCTGCTAACAGCCTCCCCGCCTGCCTCCCTTTCCTCCTGTTTCCTTTTCATACATACTTCTCATGACAGCCACACTGAAGCCCCACGAGGCCTACCAGAATAACCTCCAAGAATAGTGTCCTGATCTTGGTCCTTCTTAGTCTACTCCGCCGCCCCTCACCCCCCACCCCCATGAATTCTCTGATCAGCCCTCCTCTGAAATCTGCTAGCTGCTCATTTTGTAGCAGAGAAAATCCCACTTGTGTATTTGAGGGTTTCTAAGGTCTGGCCCACCTGCCCTGTTCAGGGTCAGACAGTAGCTGGTTGCTGACATTTGTTGAGAATGTATCTCAGGGTGGGCCATGTGTTAGGTATGATTCAGTCCCCATGGCAGCCCAGCAGGGAAGGTACTCTTTGTATTCCATCCTTCGGATGAGGAAACCAAGCCCTGAGTGGGAATGTGACTTGCCCCAGGTCTCACAGCCAGTGAGTGGCAGAGCAGAGCTGGAGTCTGAACCCGGGCAGCTGGACCCTAGAGCCCACTTTTTGCTGCTTCCTCAGCCTTCCCTGAGTTTGGAGTCCTGATAAGCTCTTCTGTGTGTTTTTCCTTTTCACCCTGTGTATGGGTGTGTGTAAGGCTAATGTCCTGTCTGTTGTTTAACCTGGTGGGGAAACTGAGGCCCAGAGACATGAAGACTCCTTCCCAAGAATGGCTGGCATAGGCTCCTGGTCCTCAGTGAGAGACCTCACTGGCCTAGAGACCCTGCCTCACCTGGGCCAAATCCCGAATTGCCTCTGCAGTTTCCCTCTGGCCTACTCCATCTGGGAAGCAATCCCCAGGACTACATCTTTTTGCTTTTTGTCTCCACCCTAAGTTATTGCTACAGTCATGGTCTAGGGCACATGGCTGGGATTTGCTCAGACTCCTGTCCTCCCCAGTTTGGCATTTATGTCATGGATCTCTTTTGACGCAAGCTGCAGGTCAGCGGGGCAGGGGCGGGGGTGCGGGTTATCCCCTTGCCAAGGGCAAGAATTGCATCCCAGGTTTCCTTACTTCGTGGCTGCCAGCGAGCCCTTTGTCAGATCACCCTGCCCACCGTTCTTAAGTGGCTGGCTCACTTGCTCTCTTGTTCTCTGTGCCCCTGAGGGTCGTCCTGCTGCCATGCTTTACCTTGCTCTGTGCCCATTTCTTCATTTGATTCACTTTCTGCAAGTCTGAGGCTGAAAGTCAAGACTGTGAACTGGTGTGGGCCTGGGGCTGTTGTCACTCAGGGAAAAGCTGCGAAAGAGGTGGAGGAGACTGTGTGCACATCACCGATGACCCCTCGGGATCCAGAGGCCTCCAGCCAGCCTCAGGTACCCAGCGGCCCCATTGTGCTGAGCCTGCCCTACTCTGTATCTCCCCGTATAGATCCGTGGCCAGCTGCAGTCGCACGGCGTGCAAGCACGGGAGGTTCGGCTGATGCGGAACAAATCTTCAGGTGAGCTTTTGTTCCAGTGCCCTCCCCTTCAAGTGGCCAGCCTCAGCCTCCGAATCTCCCTCCTGCCTCTGCCTTCTCCCCCACTCCCTCCACCACCTTCCTGCCACAGCTGGGAATGGGCAGCGTGGGGGGTGCCCTCTCTTCTCTCCCACTCCCCACACTCTCCTCACAGCTCCAGCCAAAAGCCTCTTCAATGGGGCTGTCGGGGCAGGGGTGCAGCTCTGAGCTGAGCTGGGTGCTCCCTGGGGTCAGGGCCAGGGCCAGGCTCCCAGGCACCTCCTCTCTGGGACTCTGAGTATCTGAGATGGTAACCCCCTCCCATACACTCCCTTCCCTCTCCTTTCTTCTCCTTCCTCTGCCCCTCACTTTCCCCCACATTTTTTGGTAACAGCCTCTGACCAGAAAGTAGCTCTGACGTGGTGGTCCCACATGTGTGTCCCAAGGGGGAAGCGGGGGATGGCTCTTATCCAAGGACACATCCCAAGGAACAGCCAGGACTTCCTGGCCTCGCCTGTTCCCTCCCTCCCTCCCTCTTGCAGGCTGCTTGGAGCTGGCCTGAGGTTAGCAGGGTGGTGGTGGGGGGAGTTGTCTCTACAGGACCTCTGCCCAGGCTCCCCAAGGCAGGCACAGTGGGGCCTCACTCTGCCTGGGCTTCTCTCTCCATCTCTCAGTCTCTCCTCCCCACACCTCCATCTCTCTCTCTTTTTCTCTCTCTCTCTCTCTCTTTCTCCCTCTCTCTCTTTCTCTCTCTCTGCCCCCCACAACTATATTATTCATTCCATCCTCCTATGCATCCTAACGGTTATTCTTTTGAACATTAAGCATGCCCCCCCAAGCCCCTCTCATCCAAGCCCTCCCCATGTATCTGCCTCTAAAGGACATGCTATCCTGAGGCCTCAACCCTGAATCCCTTTCCCAAGCCTGGAATCTTGGTTGCATGTAGGTCTTGCTCTGCATCACCCCAACTACACCACACACGGACAGCTTCTGGGTCTCTCTCTCCACAAGGAGGTGTTCCAGGTGCGGCCTTCTCAATGGCCCTGGGCGCTTCTCCCAGGCACCCATTGATTCTTACCTCTAAGGTCCTCCTGGCCAATCCTGGCCACCATTCTCCTTTTGTCCAGGGTAACCTGGACTGTTTGTGGCTGTAGTCTCCACCCTGTGGCCCTGAGGTGGCTCCCTATCGAGGCCCGCCTCCCCTGCGCTGCGGTGAGGCTGAGATGAGGTCGTGTCTTTAACCGCCCCTGGTTTCCAATGGGCCAAGAGCCTTCCTAGCCTCGCAGAGCAGCCTGGCCCAGCTTCTCTTTTGCTCCTGTGATTCAACACCTGTTACAGGACCCCTCCTGGGCACCCCTGGCCTTGAGCTGGGCCCGCCCTGGAGTTAACGTATTGTGGCTTGTGTGGAGCCAGCAGCCTGCCCACCGTCCCCTCCCTCCTTCTTTGGAGGCAGATCTCTAGTATTCTTTCCCTCCCAGCTGCTTCTCTCCGTCTCTGTCACCCCAGGCTGGCTGGGCAGGTCTGCCCGAGCCCCATCTCTCTCTCTCTTCCCAGTTGGTGTGTGTGTCTCTCCCCCTACCGACCTCTGGCCTCTGTTTTTCTCCCTCCGCCTTCCCTGCCCCACCTGGCCATCTACCTTGTCCCCCACACCCGCTAGTCTTTCTCTCTCTGATTGCCTCTTTCTCTTTCTTCCTTTTTCCTCTTCCCCTTTCCCTCTCTGCCCCCGTCCTCTCCCCTCGGGTCCCGCCCCCGGGAACGCCGTGTGTCCAAAGCTGTTGACTAACCCACTGCGTCTGTATCTGAATGCTGTCTCCAGGTCAGAGCCGGGGCTTCGCCTTCGTCGAGTTTAGTCACTTGCAGGACGCTACACGATGGATGGAAGCCAATCAGGTTGCTTTGCCGCACTTGAACCCCCCCCCAAACAAATACTACTTTGTAATCGAGCGCTCCCCATCGCCTGATTCTTATGGACACAGTTCCCTGCCCTGTGGCCCTGTGTCCCATCCCCCCGCCCCCTCTCTCCCCTTCCTGACCCTCACTATCTCCTCTTCCCATCTCTCGCTACCCCACTGGGCTTCTCATCCAGAGCCCACACTCACCACTGGCCCCTTCCTACCACCAGGCACTAGTGCTGCCCCTTCACCTCTCCCAGCTGAGCGTTCAGAGAAAGAGCTGCCAGGGTGGGTTCTTTCACCTAGCTTCCCACTCCCCCGGGGCTGGTGGGGGGGGCACCCCTCTCTGGGGTTAGCCAGAGCCAGGACCTCATTCCACCCTCAGGACCACTGGAAGTCCTGCCAGTGAGGAGCTTAGCTATTGGCACAGTCACTAGCAAGACTCATTTTGTCAGCCCCCTCCCTGCATGTGAATTTGGCCCTTTGATTTTCATGCAAGGGGACAGCACTGCTCTGTTGATCTCAAGTTCCCATTGAGTATGATAGTTTTATCGACACCCTGGCCTCACTTCGCCGCCCCTACCCTTCCTATCACATCTCCACACTCACAGGAGGCACCACCTCAGGCAGCTCTGTCTTCTCGGCAAGGACCTGTGCACAGTCAGCCCTGGGGGGAGCCTGTCCCCCAAGCCTGGCACGGGATCCCAACTCAGCAGCTTTGGGACCTCCGAGACCCAAAGATCTGCCTGGTCACCCACCCCTGCCCAGATCCCTGGTGTAGGGCACTGGAGAGAAGTTTCAGGGGAGGAAGGGGCAGAGGTGGTAGAATGGGGGATCCCGGCAGAGGCAGCCCTGGGGCCGTCTCCTCGGGGTTGGTAGGCTAGTGCCATGGGCCCAGGACCCAGCCATCCATGGGAAGACGGCCTCATGGCAGAAACTTCCATCTGTTCGAAATGGCTCTTTCTTTTTCCCCTTCTCCAGCACTAGCGCACCTGCGCTCTCTTTCTCTTTTTCTCCCCTCTCCCTCCCCCTCCCTGTCTCCCCTCACCCCCCAAGTGTAGCCTGTGTAGTCCTGGCCCTGGGTGTGGCCTGGCAGTGTCAGGGCCGAGTGGGGGTTTCTCCCCACTGTCCGGCAAGCGTCGGTCAGCCGAACACTGTGTGCCTGGTGGTGTGTGTTCACATGTGTGCGTGCGTGTGCCCGGCAGAGCAGCAAACAGCTGCGCCCGAGAGCTGTGGCGCTTTCCCTCCCTACCTCCCTTCTTCCCTCCATCCGCTCTCCGACCTCCCTCCGTTCCCTGTCCCTCATCCATCCAGCTGAAGGGCTCGCTCACTCTCTTCTCCTGTGCTGAAACGGTGCGTGGGGCACTGCTGCCTGGACCTCACTGTGCTCTGCTTTTTCCCGCAGCACTCCCTCAACATCCTGGGCCAGAAGGTGTCGATGCACTACAGTGACCCCAAGCCCAAGATCAATGAGGACTGGCTGTGCAATAAGGTACAGGGGCGGTGGGCAGCAGTTGTTATGGACAGAGACAGCAACAGCAGTGGCGGCGATCCCTCCCTTCCTCTCCCGCTCTTTCTCCCTCCATCTCTCCCCTTCCCCCAATCTCTCCTCTCCCTCTGTCTCTCTCTCTCTCTCTCTCTCTCATTCTCTATCCCTTGCTCGCTCAGCTTGAGTAGTCACCATTCCTAGCCAGCCATATACAAATGTGTAGTGAGCGTTCACTTGGTGCAGGCTCTGTCCTCCTAAAATGCAGTCTTGCCTGGAGTTCCAGTAGACTTTAAGGAAATATATACGTGGATGATGAATTAGTGACAGTGTAGACTTGAAGTGGTGGTGTGGAGAATGTGGGCTTCAGAGCCAGACTGGCTGAAATGAGACTATCCCAGATCGGCCTTGATTTTGGCCAAGGTGCTTAGCCTCTCTTTGCCTCACTTTCCCCATCTCTAAAATGTGAATATTAATGACACCTCTCCCAAAAGGTGGTTGGGAGGATTCAGCTGTGTTAATGAGAGGGTAACACTCAGAACAGCGCCTGGCCCACAGTTAACACAGTCGAATTGTTAACTGTAATCATGAAAGAAAAGCACAGAGCGTTCTGAGAGCCCATATCAGGTAGCTCAAGCCTGAAGGCCACTCTGACCAGGCCAAGTCAAACCTGAAACTGGAGGCTATGGTTTTGTAGTCACCTCTGTCTTCCCTGAGGGGAAGCTGAGGCTCAGAGAGGTGGAACCATGGGTGAACCTTCAGCTGTGCCCTGTGCCTTGCTCCTGATCACAGGGACTTGGATGCCACAGTGGCTTCAGGTCTGCCCTGGGGCCAGCATTGTGATTCCACAGTTTGTAGAGGCCCCAACCCTCTCCCCAGGAAGTACTCTGCCTAGTCAGGGAGAGTGGTGCATCTGTTTTAAAAAAAAAAGTCCCATCAGAGGATTGGTGCTTAACATTTCTGGAGAGATAAAGACAAAGTGACAGTGGAACTCCTTCCTGTATTTCCATATAGCCTCAAAACCAGGGAATTCTCTCTTTTTTTTTTTGAGACAGGATCTGGCTCTGTCGCCCAGGCTGGAGTGCAGTAATCTGGGCTCACTGCAACCTCTGTCTCCAGCGCTCAAGCCATCAGCCTCCAGAGTAGCTGGGACCACAGGCACATGCCACCACGCCCACTAATTTTTGCCTTTTTTTTTTTTTTTTTTTGGTAGAGACAGGGTTTCGTCATGTTTGCCAGGCTGGTCTTGAACTCCTGAGCTCAAGCAGTCCTCCCGCCTCAGCCTCCCAAAGTGCTGGGATTACAGGCGTGAGCCACCACGCCCAGCCCAAAACCAGGGAATTCTCTTGAACTCCTTCCCCTCCCCTGCATCCTGTTGGCCACCAGGTCCTGTCACTTCCATCACAGAAACGCCACCTTCCCTCCCTCGCCATTCCCGCTGCTTATGCCAATCGTCACGTTCTCACCCACTCGCTGTGGAGCCCTCTCTGGTATGCTGGCCTCTTGTCCTCTTTCTCCCACGCCCTCACCTGGAGCATTCCTCAAAACCACCTCTGACTACCCATGCCTCTCCTCCTCTGCTTAACCAGCCCCAGCTCAGCTTAAGCATAAGATCCTCCATTACCTAACTGGCTTCCTTCCCTGATCTTGGCTTTTGCTTCTCCCCTTACTCTCCCACACCAGTTTTGGAAAGTCCATTGTTCCCTCCGATAACAATCCCTCCCCAGCAAGGCTTAACAAAATGAAACTTCTGGGCATCCCAGGTCAAACCTCCCTGCTTCTGTGCAGGGACTGTCCCTGCCGAGTAAATGGCACCCCACACCCAGCCCATTTCCCTCCCCGAGCCCCTGCTGGATGGTCCATGCAGACCGACCTGCCCCTCTTCATGCTGCATCTGCCCCCGTGCTATTAGGCCATGAGGGCGGAGACCATGTTCTGGCCATGTGCAGCAGGGCCTGGCCCAGGAGTGGTGCTTAGTACCTGAGTCTGGAACAGAGATGGAGTGTGGTAGAAGCTGGGTCTCCGGATGCTGGAACATTCAAGGAAAATTTCTCAAGCGTAGCAGGATCCAACCCAGTCCTAGAGCTAAGACGAGGGGTGTGGGTCTGGCTACTGACTTCTAGGGCTGAAACACTGAAAGGTTTCTGAATAGAGAAGCAAGTTTCAGGGAGAGGAACCTAATAAAGGGATTGAATACATGAGGCGGGGAACAGTCCTGGGAGTTGGTGGCCTTAAGAAGGCAGAGGAAGGAGAGGAGGGAGTTGTTGTACCAAATGGGGGAGTTGTTTATTCCTGAGCTGAGCGGGTTGGCACAGAGGACAAATGAGAGTCTGGAAAGGGAAGATGCACAGTACTGAGAACAACATCAGAAGGTTCAGAAGGCACCTGCCACCATTGCCTGGGGGCTTTCCTTCCTGGGGCACTGCGGGGTCCCTGGGAGATCTCTTCATCCAAGTTTGGAGGGTGCAGTGGGAAATCCCTGCTCCCTCTGACGGCCTGGCCTGTGCCTCACAGTGTGGCGTCCAGAACTTCAAACGCCGAGAGAAGTGCTTCAAATGTGGCGTGCCCAAGTCAGGTGAGGCCCACCTACCTCTCGCACTCTCCAGGGCGGGGCGGTTGGGGAGAAGGGAAGGGTGAGGGGTCTGTGCTCAGGGCTTGGTATAGGGAGGAGGGTGACCAGTCGTGGAGCCTTCCCCTTATCACCAGCCTGTCTCCCACTGCCCCTGACAGAGGCAGAGCAGAAGCTGCCCCTCGGCACGAGGCTGGATCAGCAGACACTGCCACTGGGTGGCCGGGAGCTGAGCCAGGGCCTGCTTCCCCTGCCGCAGCCCTACCAGGCCCAGGGAGTCCTGGCCTCCCAAGCCCTGTCACAGGGCTCGGAGCCAAGCTCAGAGAACGCCAATGACAGTGAGTCAGTTGTTCCTTCTTCCTCTGTGCCCTAGGGTGTCGGGCTGGGCTCACCAAGACCAGAGAAATGGCAGTGAGCAGGACCTCATCCTCATGGAATCTCCACCTGGTGCGGGGATAGACATTTGATGTAGGGAGAACAGGGGGAGTGGCAACATCCCACCTGACTTTGGGGGTGTGTCGGGAAGGTTCTCAGCAGACAGGCAGCCAGGCTGGCACCTGGACCGCCAAGCAGAGTTGATCCTGGAGGAAGCAGTGAGGGAAGCAGCAGTTGCAAAGGCACGGAGCGGGTGGGGGCAGAGGAAAGGGAGCAGTGGGGGCATTGAAGGGCAGGGCTGGCAAGAGTGCCAGGGGTGTCCTCTAACATTGGGCCCCTTCCCACAGCCATCATTTTGCGCAACCTGAACCCACACAGCACCATGGATTCCATCCTGGGGGCCCTGGCACCCTACGCGGTGCTGTCCTCCTCCAACGTGCGCGTCATAAAGGACAAGCAGACCCAACTGAACCGCGGCTTTGCCTTCATCCAGCTCTCCACCATCGTGGTGAGGGCGGCACAGTTGGGGGCCGGGCAGCCAGGGTCCCGGCCCCCGGGGTGGAGACGAGGGTCCTTTTCCCCAGCCTCCCACCGTGGCCGCCAGCCTGGAAATCGGGCAATGGAGCCGGGGGCCTCCCCGGGCCTGACCCTTCTGTCCCTGCCTCCCCTCCTCCCACAGGAGGCAGCCCAGCTGCTGCAGATCCTGCAGGCCCTGCACCCACCACTCACTATCGACGGCAAGACCATCAATGTTGAGTTTGCCAAGGGTTCTAAGAGGTCAGGGCCCCACCTGTGTGCCTTCCCACCCTTCCCCTCCCCACCCTCCCACTCCCCCCTACCGCTTGGGGCCTCCTATCTCACTCCCAGTCTCTAACATCCTCCTCAGGGACATGGCCTCCAATGAAGGCAGTCGCATCAGTGCTGCCTCTGTGGCCAGCACTGCCATTGCTGCGGCCCAGTGGGCCATCTCACAGGTACTCAGACCCCTTGTGCCTCCCAGCGTCCTGAGACCTGGGCTTTCTCAACCCTCCTGCACCCTCTCTGAAGCAGGAAGGCTGGCTTGCTATCCATGGATGCAAAACCCTCTCCCAGTAGCTGGCATGGCTATTCTACCTTGCTCCTGACTCTCTAGACCCCCTGGGACATTCCCCTTCATCATCACCGCAGCTTTCTTCCCAATTGCCTCCCATGCGCTCATGTACGACGCCATTGTGCCTGGCATTCTGTGCTGTTTGGTGGGGTTTTTATTGTCCTGAATTGGTATGATATACACATATCCTTATATGTAATATATACATATATGATATACACGTATCATATGTTCCTGAATAAAAATAACGTGTAAGTGGTTGAGAGAAAATTGGGAGAAGAGAATAAAGAAGTAAGAAGATGGTGTCTTCCTTGGCCTGACACCCAACACACACACCACACACAGCAGAATCAGCAGAATCAGCCCTGGAACATTTTGGCGTTCGTCTGTTTTTCTGTCTTGTGTTTGCCACTGGCCTATTTGTTCTCTTGTGGCCAGGCAACCCTCGCTTTCCACTTGTCTTAAGGCTGCATGCTTTGTCTGTCAGGTAGAAATACTAGCTCCACGTGTGGGACAGATGCTTCTAGCAGGTTCCCCACCCCCCATCCCCACACCTTCCTGTTCTAATGAACCCCTCCCACCTGCCCTTCAGGCCTCTCAAGGTGGGGAGGGTACCTGGGCCACCTCCGAGGAGCCGCCGGTCGACTACAGCTACTACCAACAGGATGAGGGCTATGGCAACAGCCAGGGCACAGAGTCTTCCCTCTATGCCCATGGCTACCTCAAGGGCACCAAGGGCCCTGGTATCACTGGAACCAAAGGGGATCCCACTGGAGCAGGTGAGCCCCAGCATCTCTCTCTGCAGCTGTGGTGGGGGCCAGCAGGCATAAAGTCCCCGGCCCCATTATTCACAGGCATTCTCCCTGCCCTGTCCCTCCTTACAGGTCCCGAGGCCTCCCTAGAGCCTGGGGCCGACTCTGTGTCGATGCAGGCTTTCTCTCGCGCCCAGCCTGGTGCTGCTCCTGGCATCTACCAACAATCAGCCGAGGCGAGCAGCAGCCAGGGCACTGCTGCGAACAGCCAGGTGAGTGAGCCCTGTGGGTATGTATCCCAGGGAGGCAGGCAGGCGGCAGGGGTGGCATGGGCAGACACTGAGCCCTGTTCTCCTGTCTGGCCCCATGACCAGTCGTATACCATCATGTCACCCGCTGTGCTCAAATCTGAGCTCCAGAGCCCTACCCATCCTAGTTCTGCTCTCCCACCGGCCACCAGCCCCACTGCCCAGGAATCCTACAGCCAGTACCGTGAGTAGCCACAGCCTGTGGGTAGGGGTGGGGAGTTCTTAATAAAGCAGGGAATAGTGTGACCCCGTTCCCCTCACCCCCTAGCTGTTCCCGACGTCTCTACCTACCAGTACGATGAGACCTCCGGCTACTACTATGACCCCCAGACCGGCCTCTACTATGACCCCAACTCCCAGGTAATAGGGCAGCCCAGGGAGGGATGGGATCGGGTCAGGTCGCGTCAGGAGCAGCTGGCCCTGCAGGTTCCCTTCACAAGGTCTTCCCTCACATCCCCTCTTCCCTCCTCCTCCCTCAGTATTACTACAATGCTCAGAGCCAGCAGTACCTGTACTGGGATGGGGAGAGGCGGACCTATGTTCCCGCCCTGGAGCAGTCGGCCGACGGACATAAGGAGACAGGGGCACCCTCGAAGGAGGGCAAAGAGAAGAAGGAGAAGCACAAGACCAAGACAGCTCAACAGGTGAACACCAGGGTCCAGCAGTCACTGGCTGGCTGTGTGGTGTCTTCCAGCAACGGCACTCTGTCAGCTCTTGCCCTCTCCTGCCAAGGGAGATGGCGGGCAGGTGTGGATGTGGGCAGTGACTGCTTAGCAGACCATGCTCTTGCCCCAGCTCTGCTCTTTGCTGAATGGCCTTGAGCCAGAGCAGTCTCCTCAGTGTGTGGCAGGGTTGCCCAACTCCAGGAGGTGGCTTGTGCCATCCGAGTGAGCCCTGTCAGGTGTCTTCTGTCCCATGGTGGGGACCCTCACATTCTGCTGGTGAATATACATGTATGCCAGAGAAATTCTCACAGGCCATAAGGGGGTGGGCAGGAAAAAAGCCCTGCAGTGTTTTGTGGGAGTGGGCAGATGGAGGGCACCTCAGTGTCTCTCTGTGGAGAAAGGGTGTGACACTGTGAGCGTAGTGTTTACAAGCAAGCACTAAGTGTTCCCTCAGCAACCTGATGAATTCTAAAAATGGTGCTGTGCTGGGGGGAACATGGAAATATAGAATGTGGCATTGTGTCATGCATATAAATTAAAGTTATACGCAGATAAACATTCCTATGCATTTTTAAATGATAAAATGGAAATGCACAACAAATGTGACAGCGTGAGTGTATGTCAGGGGAAGAGGAGTGTCTTCATCCATTTGCTGCTCCATAACAATACCACAGACTGGGTAATTTATAAGGAAAAGAGATTGATTTGGCTTACAGTTCTGTAGGCAGGGAAGCCCAGTGGTGTTGGCATCTGGTGAGGGCCTTCTTGCTGCATCATAACATGGCAAAGGGCAAGAGAGCATGCATGAGAGCAAGAGAAAATTGGGCCAAACTCCCCCTTTTTATCTGGAACCCACTCAGTGATGGCATTAAATGGAGACTCAAAAGGTGGAGGGGGGCCGGGAGCTGTGGCTCATGCCTGTAATCCCAGCAGTTTGGGAGGCTGGGGTGGGCAGATCACCTGAGGTCAGGAGTTTGAGACCAGCCTGGCCAACATGGCGAAACCCTGTCTACTAAAAATACAAAAATTAGCCAGGCGTGGTGGCAGACGCCTGTAATCCCGGCTACTCAGGAAGCTGAGGCAGGAGAATCACTTGAACCCAGGAGGCGGAGGTTGCAGTGAGCTGAGATCGTGCCATTGCACTCCAGCCTGGGCAACAAGAGCGAGACTCCTTCTCAAAATATATATGTATTATATATATATAAAGGTGGAGGAGATGGGAGGGGGTGAAGGATGAAAAATTACTTAATGGGTATGATGTACATTATTTGGCTGATGGATGCTCTAAGAACCCTGACTTCAGCACTATACAATCTGTGCATGTAACAAAAGCACTTGTTTATTTTATTTATTTATTTATTTATTATTTTTTTGAGATGGAGTTTCGCTCTTATCATCCAGGCTGGAGTGCAGTGGTGCAATCTCGGATCACTGCAGCCTCCACCTCCTGGGTTCAAGCAATTCTCCTCCCTCAGCCTCCCGAGTAGCTGGGATTACAGGCATCCGCCACCATGCCCAGCTAATTTTTTTGTAATTTTAGTAGAGACGGGTTTTCGCCATGTTGGCCAGGCTGGTCTCAAACTCCTGATCTCAGGTGATGTGCCCGTCTCGGCCTCCCAAAGTGCTGGGATTATAGGCGTGAGCCACCGCGCCTGGCTACAAAAGCACTTGTTACCCCATAAACTTATACAATTTCTTTAAAAAGCAGCCGCGATCTCTTGAGGAGGGCAGAGCCTTTGTGACCTAATCACCTCTGAAAGGCCCTGCCTGTCAACACTGTTGCATCAGGGATTAAATTTATCTTTTGAGATGGAGTTTCACTCTTGTTGCCTGGGCTAGAGTGCAATGGTGCAATCTCAGCACACTGCAGCCTCCGCCTCCCGGGTTCAAGGAATTCTCCTGCCTCAGCCTTCCAAGTAGCTGGGATTACAGGCATCCACCACCACGCCCAGCTAATTTTGTATTTTTTTAGTAGAGCTGGGGTTTCATTGTGTTAGCCAGGCTGGTCTCAAACTCCTGACCTCAAGTGATCCACCCGCCTTGGCCTCCCAAAGTGCTGGGATTACAGGTGTGAGCCACTGCACTCAGCCGGGATAGAGGCTCCACCTGTGAACACTGTTGCATTAGGGATTACATTTCTGACACATGAACTTTGAGGGACAAAAAACGTAGCAGAGAACACAGCCAGAGAGGGGCTTGGCAAGAAGCACTGGTGACTGGTGACAGAAAATAGGAACTTGCACTACTGTGTCCCTCACCTTCTGATTGTTCTGCCTCAGCTTCCACTCATCTGCCTCCCAGATGGGCCCGCCACTCTGTCCACACTGCTTCTGCCACCTCACCATTGCAAACCAGTGGGGGTGGGGGCACAGGGTGTGTTCAGTGATGAGGTCAGGAGTAGCCAGGTGCCAAGTGCCTTGCAGGCTGTGGTTGCGAGTTTGGGTTTATTCTTGGTGTGATGGGAGGTGAAGGAAGGGTTTTAAGGACATTGTATTTGGGGGTGGGAGTGGCTTATACTTCATGAAAGAGTGCTCTGCTGGGAAAGGTGGTCAGGAGCCGTAGCCCAGAGGCCAGATGAAGCCTTCTGCAGTGGTTCGGACTAGGGATAGTGGCCGGCCCGTGTTTGAGGATGCAGGGCAGTGGGTCAGCAGATAGAGTTAGTAGCCCCAGGGGCATGAGGGCTCTGGGAACCTCACCTCCACCCTCACCCCCAGATTGCCAAGGACATGGAACGCTGGGCCCGCAGTCTCAACAAACAAAAAGAAAACTTCAAAAATAGCTTCCAGCCTATCAGCTCCCTGCGAGATGACGAGAGGCGGGAGTCAGCCACTGCAGATGCTGGCTATGCCATCCTCGAGAAGAAGGTGTGTTGGGGCCACCCCCCTGCACCCTGCCCCACAATCTTGTCCTTCCTTTGGGCCCTCTGTGGAGTCCCTGAATTTCTGTGTCCCTCCACCCCAGGGAGCACTAGCCGAGAGACAGCACACCAGCATGGATCTCCCGAAATTGGCCAGTGACGACCGCCCAGTGAGTGCCCAAGGCAGAGAGGGGCGGGGGCTCTGATCTGGCCAGGCCTGACCGCCCACCCTCACCCTCTACAGAGCCCTCCGCGAGGACTGGTGGCAGCCTACAGCGGGGAGAGTGACAGTGAGGAGGAGCAGGAGCGTGGGGGCCCTGAGCGGGAGGAGAAGCTCACCGACTGGCAGAAGCTGGCCTGTCTGCTCTGCCGACGCCAGTTCCCCAGCAAAGAGGCGCTCATCCGGCACCAGCAGCTCTCAGGGCTCCACAAGGTAACAGCGGATGGTTGGCAGGGCATGCTGGGGCCTGGCCCACTGAGGCTCAGCCTCTTCACTTCTCATCCTGTCCCTCTTGCAGCAAAACCTTGAGATTCACCGGCGAGCCCACTTGTCAGAAAACGAGCTAGAAGCACTAGAGAAGAATGACATGGAGGTGAGGTGTGACCTGCCCCTGGGCTCCCTCCCCTGTGTCCCTTCCAAGTCCCCATCACCTCAGGCAGCTGGAGTTCAATTTCTCACGTGTTAACCCCGTGAGCCTTCTTCCCCATTTTCCTATCCTGGCTGCTTGTGCCTGTGATGGCCTGACCCTCAGGACCTGAGCCTCATTAGCCAGATGGCATGCCCTGTGGGACCCCACTCCCCATGCCTGTGTTGCCTGAGAAAAGAGACCAGCTCCCCAACATTCACATACACATACAAACTTTCAGCAAATGAAGTACCGGGACCGTGCAGCTGAACGCAGAGAAAAGTATGGCATCCCCGAGCCGCCAGAGCCCAAGAGGAGGAAGTACGGCGGCATATCCACAGCCTCTGTGTGAGTGGCTGGGCCAGGTGAGGGGGTCTGGAGCCCGGGGCCGGGGCCGGCAGGCCGACCACTCATGCTGTGCACCGCCCCTGCAGAGACTTCGAGCAGCCTACTCGGGACGGGCTGGGCAGTGACAACATTGGCAGTCGGATGCTCCAGGCCATGGGCTGGAAAGAGGGCAGCGGCCTGGGCCGCAAGAAGCAGGGCATTGTAACGCCTATCGAGGTGAGTCTCAGGCAGTCCTGTCCCATCCCCCAGCACCCCTCACAGCATCCCCCACCAGCCTGACAGAGCCTGCCTCCCTCACACAGGCCCAAACACGGGTGCGGGGCTCCGGCCTGGGTGCACGGGGCAGCTCCTACGGGGTCACCTCAACCGAGTCCTACAAGGAGACACTGCACAAGACAATGGTGACCCGCTTCAACGAGGCCCAGTGAGCAGCTTCAAGAGCAACTTCTCCACATGTTGGGTGTCCATCCTGGGGCAGGGAAGGACAGAGTGTTGGATGGCTGGGAAGGGGCCTTGCTCTTGTCGGCCAGCCCACTCCCCAGCCAGAGAGGGCTTGACCAAATCAAATTGAGGTGGTGACTTTTGTTGGAAAATTGGGCTGGGATCATGTCCTTTTTTGTAATAAAAGCTGAAAAGTCTGCATGTTGGCCTCTCCTCTTTCTCGTCCTCTAGCACAGTTGTATAGCCTATACAGACACGGGGACCCAAGCAGATGGACAGGGGACCTTATCAGGCCAAGGTGGATGGCAGTGGTGGCATTCAGTGTCTGGAACATAATGGCTACTAGAACATGGGGTTCTGACCTGTACCCCAACCCATAATATCCTGGTTATGGCCCCTCTCCCTTGTTGGTTCCAGCAGGTTATGTTGTACCAGGAAATCTAGCACCACCAGGCATGAAGCCCCCCCTGATCAGAGCTAGGACTGGGAACCCCCATCCCCTGTCCTTGCTGCCCCCTGGCTTTACTTAGCCTGCAGTCCCAAGGCTAAACTGCATTTTGCCGTCCCTAGATCTGGAGACAATGCCCTCAGGCATCTCCAAGTAGAAGACAAGAGGTACTCAGGTACCAGTTGGCCCAGAGCCCTCAACAGGCTGATGACAGAGGGGTGGAGGTGGAGCTTGGCCTGCAAATCCAAGGCCAGGTCCCAGGGATGCCCTTTGAGAACCATTCAGGCCTACCTTCTCTGTTGTTACCACAGTGCCCCACCCCTCTAGTCACTGCAACCCATGATTCCCAAGTATGTGCTTGTGCTCTCGGCAGAGGTTCTGGGTACGGTGGACCGTGACGCTGGGGCTGCCCTCTTCCAAGCCTCAGAGGGCCACAGTGTGAAAGGGGGATGGTGCTAGAAGACCAGTTGGTGCAAAGCCCCTCCCCCATTTATTAATATACATTGTGACACCACCCTGCAACAGTCATAGGAGGTGGGGTTAGAAGGGGACCCCTAGAGGTAGGATGGTGCTGATCTGGGGTGGTGGGTGTTGCCCAATGAAGGAAGGGGATGGGAGAAAAAAAGGGTGAAGGAAACAGGATTAAAAAGAGGCCTCCTGGGCCTGGGCACAGTGAGTTGCACCTGTAAGTAATCTCAGCAATTTAGGAGGCTGAGGCAGGCGGATCACTTGAGCTCAGGAGTTCAAGACCAGCCTGGATAACATAGCCAGGCCCTGTGTCTACAAAAATAAATAAATAAATAAAATTAGGCTGGGCGTAGTGATTCGCGCCTGTAATCCCAGCATTCTGGGAGGCTGAGGCAGATGGATCACTTGAGCTCAGGAGTTTGAGACCAGCCTGGGCACCAAGGTGAAACCCCGTCTCTACAAAAAAAAAAAAGTACAAAAATTAGCCAGCTGTAGTGGCACACACCTGTAATCCCAGCTACTCAGGAAGCTGTAGTGGGAGGATTGCTTGAGCCTGGGAGGTGGAGGTTGCAGCGAGCCGAGATCACGCCCCTGCACCCAAGTCTGGGGGACAAGAGTGAAACCCTTTCTTGAAAAAAAGAGGCTGCCCTAGTCTCAGGATGGGTGTGTCTTTTAGCAGAGACGCCTCCACATTCCCTTCCCTCTTCCCACCCCAGAGCACTGCTCCCAAAATCCCACAAGGAACCCTCAAAGCTCAACTGGCAGGAGTGCAAAATGATACAGCCACTCTGGAAAACTGGCTGCTTCCTATAAAGTTAAAATATGCTTAACCTATGGCCCAGCAATTCTATTCTTAGATATTTAGCTCCAAATACATGAAAACATGTCAACAAAAGACTTGCATACATATATTTGTAGCAGCTGTATTCCCAATAGCCAAAAACTGGGAACAACCCAAATGTCCAACTAGAGGAGAATGGATACAGTGTGGTATATTCAAAGGATGGACTACAGCTCAGCAATCAAAAGGAACACAATGCTGATACAGATATCAAAGGATGAGTCTCACATGGTGAGATGGTTCACATGGTGAAAGAAGCCAGACACAAAAAGCACATAATGTTTCATTCCGTTTATATGAAGTTCTAAGGCAGGCAGAACAATTTTATGGTGATAGTAGAAGAGGGTTGAGGTGAGGAGGGTGTCACTGGAAAGGGTTGCAAAGTAGCTTTCTGGAATCATGAAAAGTTTCTATGTCTTGATTGGGGTGCTGGTCACATGGGTGTATACCTATTTAAAAGTCCAACAAGCTGTATAACTAAAATCGGAGTGTTTTATTGTATGTAAATTATACAAGAAGTTGGAAAATGACCGCCACAGCAAACCTCAATAAATAAGAAGGAAATAATGAACAGAAATTGATGATATAGAGAACAAAAAATGACAGATTAATAGAAACCAAAAGCAGAATCTGAAAACAAAAATTAAGAGGAAACACTTTTGGCAAGACTGGTCAATTGAAGAAGATAGAAGATGCAAATGCAACAGAGCTTTTAAAAATAAAGAATGTATCTGAAAATCTAGATGAAATGAATATATTCCTAGAGGAATATCAAATGCCAAAACTGTTCCATGGAGAAACTGATTACTCAAATGGAGCAATTAGTAATATAGAAATTGAAATGGTAGTCAAGATCTTCCCTTTCCCCACAAAAAAAAAAAAAAAAGGGGCCCAGATGATGTGTGTATGTGTGTGTTTCTTTCTTTCTTTCTTTCTTTTTTTTTAGATGGAGTCTTACTCTGTCACCCAGGCTGGAGTGCAGTGGTGCGATCTCAGCTTACTGCAACCTCCACCTTCTGGGTTCAAGCAATTCTCTTGCCTCAGCCTCCTGAGTAGCTGGGATTACAGGTGTGCACCACCACACCCAGGGAATATTTTGTATTCTTAGTAGAGATGGGGTTTCGCTATGTTGGCCAGCTGGTCTTGAACTCCTGACCTCAGGTGATCCACCCTCCTTGGCCTCCCAAAGTGCTGGGATTACAGGCATGAGCCACCTCGCCTGGCCCAGATGGTTTTTATAAGAGCATTCTACCAAACTCCCAAGGATTCCTTTCTTATCAAAGTTAATTCCTTTCTTATTAAAGTTGTTCTAGATATTAGAAAAAAGAAAAGATGTCTATTTTAACAGGCTAGTGTTAGCTGAAGCTGCGAAGGAAGAGGCACTCTCATACATCGCTGGAGGCAATGCAAAATAGTACAACCCTCTCTTCCACCCTCCCTCTCCCTCTCCTTTGTCTATTTTCCTGCCTCCACAGGGCTCACTGTGGGACCACAGATGCACCCCACTATGCCCAGCTAATTCTTTGATTTTTCGTGGAGACCAGGTGGTGGTGGTGGGGTGTGTGTGTGTGTGTATGTTGGCGGGGGGGAGGGGGTCTCACTTTGTTGCCCAGGCTGGTCTTGAACTCCTGGGCTCAAGCAATCATCCTGCCTCAGCCTGCCAAAGTGATGGGATTATAGGCGTGAGCTGCCGCGCCCGGCCAAGACTCCATTTATTAAAAGGCTAAAGAATTTTGCCAGGCGCGGCGGCTCACGCCTATAGTCCCAGCACTTTGGGAGGCCGAGCGGGCGGTATCGCCTGAGCTCAGGAGCTCGAGTCTAGTCTGGCTAACGTGGCGAAATCCCGTCTCCACTATGGTAACATATGTAAACATAGAAAAGATAACAGTAAAATTTTTTCTGTGTTATAGGACCGTTGACCAAAATGTTATGCAGCACATGATTGTATATCCATAATTTATATTACTGTGTATAGTCACAGATATCTATTATAATACGGGTTTGTATGTGAAACTATAATTTTACTTATTGTTATGTTTATGGTCTGTGTATCTTGCTAGAATGTCAGCTCCATGAGCCCAAGGAAGAATTTCCAGCACCTGGCCCATGTCAAATGAACTTTTTTGGCCACCTGAGTCTCGGTCTCCCCATCTGTAGGATGGGTGTGCCTTTCCATGTGGAGGCACCCACACGTTCCGTTTCCTCTTCCCACCCTACAGAGCACGGCTCCGGCAATTCCACAGCTCAGGCTTACATTTTCCCATATTCTGGACGCTGGTGCCCACCACGTGCACCAGGCACTGGCCAGACAGAACTACCACCCCCAGCATGCCGCGCGCATTTGGGCCGTACCACAACCTGTAGGGTCATCTGGGTCTGAAACGGGCACCAGCGACGCGGGAGCAGGGACTGACGCCCCTCTAGCAAAGCATCTGTGGTACATCCCAGACCCGGGGCTCTCCAAGGCCCCGCGCTTCCGAGCTCCGCGCAAACTCTGGCTTCTCTTGTACGACGGAGGTGGTTTGCTCTTCCGTTGCCCCGTGGCTTCAGCTCATCTTTGGCAGGAAGGCGAGGCTTCCGCCCGGCACAGGGGGTGAGCTGGAGCACCGTGCCCCCAAGCCTCTGGACAGCATTTGGAGGAGGGTGCTTCCCTAATCCCAACTTCGGGGAAACCCCTCATGGGCGTATTTGGAGCCTCCGGGCCCGGGGTGATATTTAGGGGGCGTCTGCTTTTGAGGAGACCCTTAAGGGGTGCCGTTTGGGGACTTCGGGGTGGGATTTGGGAGTCTGTTTCGGGGAGCACCCCTCGGAGGCAGGGTTTGGGGGGCTTTGGGGAGATTCTTAGGGTCCGTGTATGGGCACCCTTGTCCGTGGAGCAGGATTTGGGTTATTCTTCAAGGGGAGAAGCAAAGCTTGAGGCTACTAAAGTCAAGGCGGGACTGGGGGCTTGTTTCAGGACGGGGTCCTGGTGACAGAACAATCGGGACTGACATGGCATTGTGGAGGTGTCAGGCCTTTGTGACCTCTGGTTTTGTGATGAGGTCCTCCCCGCGCCTGGAGGCTCAGGACTGCGAGACTGGACACGTCGGGGGCCCAGATGTTTCTAGGGAGAGGAGCCTCCCAGCTCAGGCTAGGGAAGGGACACCGGAGCCCAGCTCTTCCTGAGCTGACGCGGCGCCACCCGGCCTTTATTTATTATTCATAATAAGGTGGGGCTGTGGTAGGCGGCAGTTTTTTGCCTCTTTCGCACCTGGTCCGCTGAAGGTTCTCGGCTTGTGAATTATTCACGAGGGGCGGATCAGCGTGCCGAAGGGACGTGCTGAAGGGGCGTTCTGAAGTCTGCCGCGCAAACGAGTTCGTTGATGATTCGCGAAAGTTAAGTAGCACCCTGAGTTTTCAGTGGCTTTCCTAGGGGTTCCGTGCTTAATTCATGAGGAGCGTGGCTTTTGCAGCTTTGTCTGCGTGATCCGCGGTTAGCTTTCCCTTGCAGGTACCAGAGTTAAAACCTGGCGTCTAGCAAAGGGATGAGGCCTCCTACATTGTTCATTTCTTATGGCCTGATAATCCCAGATAATCAGCCGGCTCTGGATTCAAATCCCATCGATCCTTTCCAGTTGTGTGATCTTTGGCAAATCGTTTTGTAAGCCTGAATAATGGGTATGAGGATAACGATAAGATTAGCTTACACTCGTTTAGCTACTTAGCGCATTTAATCTTCACGACAATCCTAGGAGGTAGGTCATTATTACCCCCACTTTATAGATAAGGAAACTGGGACACAGGAAGGCTAAGTAATTTGCCTAAGGTCACACAATCAGTGAGTGGCTGGGCCGGGATTCAAATTGGGGTCTAGTTCCGCAATCTGTAGTCTTAACCAGATGCCATAATGTCTCCCCTCCCCATTCCCCTGCGCCGCCATTTGATAGTACTACTACTACTAATATAACACTTAGCATGTGCCAGGCACTGGTCTAAGCCCTTTCTACTTATTTCTTCATTTAAACTCCATCGCAAGGTAAGTTGCTGTTATTCCTATTTTATGGATGGGGAAGCAGTGGCCCAAGTTGGGGGTTTCTCTAGTGGCTGAGTATTCATAACTAATTTTATATTAATGTAAATATATATTTACATATCTTAACATATTTTATATTAATATATAATATTTTAAAAATTTAACAGTGCCTTGTGCCAGCAATGTTCTAAGGCTCATCCCATAATTTATATTCTCTGATTTTCTTTTGTTTGAGACGGAGTTTCTCTCTTGTCGCCCAAGCTGGAGTGCAATGGCGCGATCTCGGCTGACTGCAACCTCTGCTTCCCGAGTTCAAGCGATTCTCCTGCCTCAGCCTCCCCAGTAGCTGGGATTACAGGCGCCCGCCACCATGCCCAGCTAATTTTTGTATTTTTAGTAGAGACAGGGTTTCACCATCTTGGCCAGGCTGGTCTGCAATTCCTGACCTCAGGTGATCCACCCGCCTCGGCCTCCTAAAGTGCTGGGATGACAGGCGTCATCTGATTTTCATAATAACACATCTCTGTGAGGTGGATGGGCTCTATTACTATCCTCATTTTACAGTTGTGGAAACTGAGGCACCTGCCAAAGACATGTAGTGAGTTTGGGTTTGATTGGACCAAGGCAGCCCTTGTTCCTGAGGCGGGGAGAATGGAGGGAGGCGTGGAGAGGGGAGGTGGGGGCAGGGAGTACACGTCCCCTGGGTTTTCTGGTGGCACTGCAGTGACATCTTTCATTATTCATGAACAGGAAGGCGTGCTCACTTTGCCTTGGCTATAGCATCATAATCCCTATTTGCTGGGCAGGGCAGTCTTGGGTGTTTCTTCGCCTTATGCATAATTCATAAATTGGGTGGAACCTTTCTTGACCTCTCTGAGTTTCCAGGTTGAGCTACTGCAGCAGCATAATTCATTATTCAGGACCTGGGAGAGTGTGTTTTCCCTGCAGCAGCCCCATTTCCCTGCTTACAGTGTATTAGATGCAGCAATAGGCGGGCGTGCCCCTTTTATTCCAACCCACTGGGCCTCATGCATGATTCATGAGTAAGTTGTGGCCTGGGTCTCCTTGGCTTCCGGGCCCCTGCAAGATCATCATTATTCATGAATGGGGGTGTGTGGCTTCCATGTTTTAACATCTGCTTTCTGGTTGCTGGTTGTTAGTCTACCAACCACTCAACTTCATGCATAACTTATAATCAGGAAGCATGGCCTTAACGGTTTTTCTTCGCTTCCTTGACAGCCTGGCTGCAACAATTTCATTCATTAGTCACATTCCATGAGGCGTGGCCTCTGTTTTACCTGTTTCGTTGTTACTGCCACAATGTCCACCAGGTGGTGCTGTTCCACTTCTAACCGAATGAATCGCAACCGAGTAGGGAACTTTATGCATGATTCATAAGTAGGCGCGGCCCGCTTGCATCCGGGTTTCTGGGGGTGGGGCCCAAGGTTTTGTTCCGGCCCCAGGCTCAGCGTCCGCCATCTTGTGTCGGCGGCTCGGCTGTAAGGAGGTGGCAGGGACAACCACAACCACAACGGCCGGGGGAGGAGAAGGCGGCAGCGGCGATTCTAGGCGGCCCAGGCGGCGGGGAGGAGGAGAAGGAGGAGGGTGGCGGCCGGGCTTGGCTTCGGCTCCTTGAGGAGTTGGCGGCGGCGCGACCCGGGGAACCGGCATTGGTAAAAAACGTCCTTTCACTGCGCCTCGCCCTGGGCAGGGGTTTCGGGGAGGCACTGGAGGGCCCTGAGCCACGCTGCTGTCGGGGCGGGCCGCGGTGACTCGGGAGCCAGGAATCAGCGGAGTAGGGAGGGGGAGCGGATCCTGGGGCGGGGCCGACTTTCCCCGGCCAGGACCACTCCGGCTCCCTCTGGTTGCAAAATCTGACCTTGGAGTCGGACCCCCAGGATGTGCTTTTAGAGACTCACGCCCAACATCTCTAGTCTGGGACCTGACTCCGTCCCGAACCTTGTATCTCAGATCAGAACTCTTCCCCAGTCTCCAATAGAGATTTACGTGGATCAGCATTGCTGATCAGAGCTCCTCACCATTGAATGCCGTTAAAGACCTGCCCCAGAATCTCCTTTGAGACACTTCCTAGCCTCTCAGTATTTGTCCTCAAGGCTTCCAAGACGGGCTAGATCTCGAAGGGGTCCATAGGCCCTTTATCTCTGTAAGAGAGTCCTCTTTAGCATTTTCTTTCAGACCCCCATCCCACACACATGCTAGCCGCGCTCAGAGCTTCCAGGGGTACTAGACCCTGTGAAAGGCCATTTGGGCCTGGCCTTTGTGTCGGGGACCCCTCTTCGCCACACGTCAGGTCTCCTAACCCCACCCTGGCCCTAGCATCTTCCATCAGAGACTCTGCCCAGTATTTCTACTCAGAGACCCCTCTTACCATCAGCCTTGAGAGACTCTTCAATTCCTAGACTCTGTCCTTTGACACTTTCTCTACTTTTACGGAATTTCTCGCTTTTTATACTTCCAGTATTCAGAGACTACTGAGAGGCCTCAGCATCTTCCCCATCAGGCACCTTGAACCCCCAGAGCCTTCCAGTGCACCAGATACCAGGGAGGAACTGTTTGGATACATAATCCTCCATCAAAGAGCCCCTGCGAGCATCTGCTCTTGCAGACCCCGTTGGCTTCTAGCCCCTTCCATCAGAGACTCGCCTCCCCAACCCCACCCTAGACCCAGCCTCTGCCTTCAAAAACCAACCTGGGTTCTAGCTGCTTTTTTCACAGATCCCTTATCCTCACATCAGGCCTCAGAATCTGCCCTCAGATCCTTTCAAGGTCCCTAACGTCTGCAGTCAGGGGTTTTCAGCTTCTGCTTTCAGCCTCCTTGGACCCCAGGATCATTGTCAGATGTCCCTTCCCCCCACAGGCCTTTTTGTTTTCTTTTTCTTTTTCTTTTTCTTTTTTCCGAGACAGAATTGTTTCACTATGTCCAGGCTGGAGTGCAGTGGCGCCATCTCAGCTCACTGCAACCTCCACCTCCCGGGTTCAAGCGATTCTCCTGCCTCAGCCTCCCGAGTAGCTGGGATTACAGGCATGCACCACCACGCCTGGCTAACTTTTTGTATTTTTAGTAGAGATGGGGTTTCACCATATTGCCCAGGCTGGTCTCGAACTCCTGACCTCAGGTGATCCACCTGCCTCAGCCTCCCAAAGTGCTGGGATTGCAGGCGTGAGCCACCGCGCCTGGCCATGGCCCTCTTGTTTTGTACTGCAGTAGAAAACCCTCTTCTCAGCATCTACCTTCAGCGCCTCCATCGGGTCCTACATAATTGGTCAGAGAAACCCAACCCCATTTGGGGACCTAGCCAGTGTTTGCTTACTAACCTTTTTAAGGCCTGAACTATCTGGGCCCAGCTTCCCTTTTCCACACCCTCAGAGCAGCTGTGATACCTAGCATGTCGTGTCAGAGATTGACACAGGGCCTTTGTGTTCCATTAGAAACCTCTCCCAGCCCCTCACCATCCACCCTCACAGCCTCCTGGGACTCTGTAGTAGGAATGTCAGATACACCTCTCCTCTTGCATGTCCCTATCTATTATTTTTGGTTAAAGATTTCTGCTACCAGCATCTGTCTCCAGAGTCCTCCAGAGCCTCAACATCCTCCTGATGGAAGCTACCTCTCCCCCTAGACCCCAACATCTTCCTGCTGCCTCCTCAGACTCTAGAATCCCCCACCCATTCCCTTTGCAGCTTCCATGGGGCCCAGCAACTGTCCTCCTACCTCCTTGCAGCCTCTGGGGGCCTCCACTGCAATTTTTCAGCCTTTCTCCAAAAGATCCTTTTCCAGAGATCCGAATTTGAGTCTTTTCCTAATACCCTAGCCTAGTCCTTTCCCTCCCAGGACTTCTAACATCTCCTTTCCCATTTGTCTCAGAGCCTCCTTGCTCTTAGACACCCACTTCCTGATTCTCCTCTCACGTTCCCATGGACTTCTCAGTTAACCCCTCCCAGAAAGCTTGACATGCTCCAGCCCCCCTTCTCTATGCCCTAGCTTCTCCATCCTGCTAACCTGCGTCCTCTCACACCTCCAAGACTCCTCCCTCAAACCCTCTGGTTTGGGAATAGAGAATGCTTACGCTTGAAAATCTTCAGTTTGGAGACTCAGGTTTGTTTAGAAGCTAAGCCACAGCTCAGCCTTGCCAAACAGTTCACAGTGTGTATGTTATGGTGGGGGCCTGAGCAATTGTTGAGGTAGGAAGGGTGTAGATTGTTTTTCTGCTGGGGGTGGGGGATCTTTAGCTCCTCTGCAGAGTTTCTGTCCCAGACTCCTGCTTGCCTTGAGACAGGGCTGTTCCAAACCTTTGCAGTCAAAATCCACTTGAACAATCATCTGAAACTTCTTAGACTCTTGCTGCCTGCACTAGGGATCCAGAGGTGAAATGTCCAGATATTAAAGTGCTCTCTGGCCCTGGATCATCTCTAATTTATGGAGTGAGGAAATGGCATGTCCCAAACAAACTGACCAATGACAAGGCAAGGAGATAACTAAGTAATGGAGGCCACTACACGTGCCCAGGGAGGAACTCACATCCTCAGGTCAGTGAGTTCTGACCACAGACCTTGGCTTCTTTAACCCTGCCAGCAGCCCCTTGAAGACAGTTTCATTTGTCCCAGCTTTTGGAGAAAATGAGGCTCAGAGGAAATGAGATCTCTACCCCAGGTCAGTCAGAGAGTCAGTAAATGGAAAATATGGTTCACCTTTGTCTCTACTAACTCACCAAGCCTCTTGCTACCCAGGTTGGCTCTTAGCATTCTAAGCAATTCACCTGGCTATCTCAGGGGCTCCAGCCAGCCTGCTGCCTCCCCTCATCTCCCATTCCTTAGCCCTGTGGACTGGGCCCTGAGCCCAGGGGCATTTGGCAAACAGTCCCCCACCAGCTGCATGCCTCTGGGCGAGTGAATGGGGTTCTCTAAGCCTTTGTTTTCCCATTTGTGATTTGGGCATAGGGTTATCTGGGTCATGGGGATTGTTAAGATTAGACAAAGCCCTTTCCTCTTTGATTGACACACAGTATGCTCTTGGTAGATAGTAGGGAGCTCTTGTCATTGTGGTTGGTGCTAGTGACAAGTGCCAAGATGGAATCTTAGGTACATTGGGATACTTAGTGTCATAAAAGTCTCAGTGTGGGAGGACTTGTGTGAACAGAAGACTCAGTGCCTAGAGGAGCACTTGGGGTGAGGGGAAGTGATGCTGGGTCCTCCCATCTCCAGCATGTGGACCCAGTCACCCCCACCACCAGATTTCACTTCCACAGCAGGCTTTATTGTTCTGTCTCTGGGACCTAGCAGGTGACCCTGGGCAAGTTACTTCTCATTTGTCCGGCAAGGACGCTAAACTCTGCCTTGCTGGGTCAGGGTCATGGAGGGGATGAAACGTGATAACACGAGGAAGCAGCCTGGGCTTCAGAGTCAGCAGATCCTGGTCTGGTCCCAGCTCAGTGTGTGGGAACCTTGGTCACCGAACGTCCCTGAGTGAATTTTTTTCCATCACTTTAAAGTTGAGGGTATTATTGATAGCAGTCCAAACCCCACAGGGGTACCCTGAGGACAGAGTGAGACGAGGTTTAGAGAAGTGCTTACTATGGCATCTGGCACAAGGAGGGCTCCTGATCAATCTAATACTCATTTATCATTGTGGTTAACCTGTTTAAGGGACTCCGCATGCAGATGAGGCTTGGGATGTGTTTGTTTTCTATCTTTTTGCAACCTCTTTTATTGGTCTGTGTCGGTTTTCCCCTCCCAAAGCTGGGGGCAGGGTTGGGCTTTATAAAACTTGAGCCCCTCTGGGGACTGGGTTCTCAGCAAGTTACCGCTCCTGCCATCATGCCACCCTGATGGATGTCCAAGCCTCACTTCCCTCCTGCACTCCCCGCTCCCGCCGCCATCCCTGGGATTAAGGGAGAGGAGAATGGCTGCTTGTTACTGCCTACCTACTCTGTGCCAGGTTCTATGCTCTGTGTTATTTATCATCTCGATAACCCCATGGGGAAGGTAAGTGGTATTATCACCCCTGTTTCACAGGTGAGAAAACTGAGGCCTGTGGCGGTTAATTATTACTGTTAGTGCGTGGCAGGCTCAAGATTTGAAACCAGGTCTGTCCTGAATCCACATCCTTCCCCTGACCTCGACACAAGTACATTCTTGTCATTCCTTTCACTCCAGGATTAGAGTCTCTCCCTCATTATGCTGGGCTGGGAAGAAGCAAATGGCTTAGTGGTCAGCAGTGTGGATTTGCAAATCAGACCACCTGGGTTCAGATCTTAGGTCTGACAGCTGTGTTACCCTGGGCAAGTCCTCACCTTTCTGTGCCTGTCCCCTCTTTGCTGTAAAATGGGGGTACTAATACTTAAGTCTTCCATTCCCCCACAGTTGCTACTAACAAACAGACAAACGGTACCCATGTGCTCCAGGGTCACCTCTGACCTTCTTTTTTTCCTCCAGATGTCCAGCTCGCCGCTGTCCAAGAAACGTCGCGTGTCCGGGCCTGATCCAAAGCCGGGTTCTAACTGCTCCCCTGCCCAGTCCGTGTTGTCCGAAGTGCCCTCGGTGCCAACCAACGTGAGTGTCCTCTCCGTGGAGACTGGCAGACGAGGTGGTGGGTGGGAAAGTCTTTTGTATCACTGTCTGTCTATCCATGCTCCACTCCTGTGTGTCTCCCTAAACTTGTTCCTCTACCCCTAGGGAATGGCCAAGAACGGCAGTGAAGCAGACATAGACGAGGGCCTTTACTCCCGGCAGCTGTAAGTGGGGCCAAGGCCGGGCTGAGGGGTGTGGAATGGGACATTGAGAGGATAAGGTTGGGTGGGGCAGGCCCTGACCTAGAGTACCCCCTAACCTGGCAGGTATGTGTTGGGCCATGAGGCAATGAAGCGGCTCCAGACATCCAGTGTCCTGGTATCAGGCCTGCGGGGCCTGGGCGTGGAGATCGCTAAGAACATCATCCTTGGTGGGGTCAAGGCTGTTACCCTACATGACCAGGGCACTGCCCAGTGGGCTGATCTTTCCTCCCAGGTACCTCTTCCTAGCACCCTTCCCCCTTTCCCCCTTCCCGTGGCACCACTGTTCCCGGTGCCACAGCCATTTCATCTTTTTCCCTACTGCACACCCTTACAGTTCTACCTGCGGGAGGAGGACATCGGTAAAAACCGGGCCGAGGTATCACAGCCCCGCCTCGCTGAGCTCAACAGCTATGTGCCTGTCACTGCCTACACTGGACCCCTCGTTGAGGACTTCCTTAGTGGTTTCCAGGTATCTTGGGGGTACTACCCAGCCTTCTGCCCAGTTTTCTCAGAGCCCATCTCTGGTTTATTTAGTAGTGTTCAATATTGATTTAATGGGTCGGCCTGAATGTCAGGTTTTGTGCTGGGGGACTAGAGTATGCAGGCAGCAGTTAGCCCCTGGCCCTGCCTTTTCTTTTCTTCTCTTTTTTTTTTGAGACGGAGTCTTGCTCTGTCGCCCAAGCTAGAGTGCAGTGGCGCGATCTCGGCTCACTGCAAGCTACACCTCCTGGGTTCACGCCATTCTCTTGCCTCAGCCTCCCGAGTAGCTGGGACTACAGGCGCCCGCCACCACGCCCGGCTAATTTTTTTTTGTATTTTTAGTAGAGACGGGGTTTCACTGTGTTAGCCAGGGTGGTCTCGATCTCCTGACCTTGTGATCCGCCCGCCTCCGCCTCCCAAAGTGCTGGGATTACAGGTGTGAGCCACCGCACCCGGCCTGGCCCCGCCTTTTCAAGTGGGGAAGATGTGTACAGACAGTACAGCATAGTGGTTGTGGGCACAGACTGTAGAGCCATACTGCCTTGCTGCAGGCCTCCAGCCTTGGTAGTGTGACTTCAAGCAGGTTGTTTCATCTCCTGTACCTTTGTCTTCCTGTTTGTAGTCAGTGCGTGGTAGCAGTACTGACTTCACGGACTTTTTGTGAGGGTTAAACACGTGGAATTGCAGCTGGCATATAAGGACTGGATGGGCGTTTGTTAATTAAAAAGTCCAGGCCGGAAAGAGGTGCTCTGGAAGCTGAGAGTTGGCCCTGGGGTATCCCAGGTTGCCAGGGCACTGCAGCTAAATCCTGATGGAGGAGTAGGAGCTCACCCTGGTGGGGAAGGATGGACATTCAGGCAGAGAGCAAAATCCCAAAGATCATGGCGGAGCAGGCGTTGTCTTGAGAATTGGAAGCAGGTGGGTGTGGTAGGAGTGAGCTCAGACTTTGGCTGGAGACAGAGTTTTACTCCAGTGTCTCACAGGGCATGGCAGACAGACAGCAGCGGGTGTTTGTCAAATAAATGAGTCAGCTCTTCTCCAAACTCTGTCCTCCCAGCTACCTCTTCACCTTTCCTGGTATAGTCCAGGGGTTCATTTTCGACCCCCACAGAGTCTGATGCACAGTAGGTGCTATGTGTTTGTGAAAGAGGCTGACCCAGCAAAGCCTGGATGTGTTTGCCTTGAGGACTGCCTGAGTCCTCCACACCAGCCCTCCATTTTTTCCCCTTCACCCCAATGCTGGGCCTGAGCCTCCATCTCTCCACAGGTGGTGGTGCTTACCAACACCCCTCTGGAGGACCAGCTGCGAGTGGGTGAGTTCTGTCACAACCGTGGCATCAAGCTGGTGGTGGCAGACACGCGGGGCCTGTTTGGGTGAGTGGCAGCCCACCTCCCTCCCTGTCCCCTTTTCCCCCAACTCCTACCAAGCCCAGGCCAAGACTCTAGGCTCTCCCTACCCTCATCCCTTCTCAGCTACCCAGGTTTTGGGTTCTGTGTTTTCATCTCTCCCCATGTGGCACAAGTACCATCTTACATCCCAGCAGTGATAGGCTGAGTTTGCTCAGCAAGTTTTCACTACATCTTGAGGGACCCGTGGGACCTGTATGTGCATGGGACACAGGTACCAGCCCTATTGCTTCCCTCTACAGGCAGCTCTTCTGTGACTTTGGAGAGGAAATGATCCTCACAGATTCCAATGGGGAGCAGCCACTCAGTGCTATGGTTTCTATGGTTACCAAGGTAAGGAGACCAGCCCTAGGGTTCCTGGCAGGCAGGTGGGCTGCAGTAGTCCTTCCTGTCTGCTCTTGGTACCCTGGGCCTGTTTCTGAGACTCACTCTTCCTTTAACCAGGACAACCCCGGTGTGGTTACCTGCCTGGATGAGGCCCGACACGGGTTTGAGAGCGGGGACTTTGTCTCCTTTTCAGAAGTACAGGGCATGGTTGAACTCAACGGAAATCAGCCCATGGAGATCAAAGTCCTGGGTGAGCTGGGACCATGGGGGAAGCAGAGGGGAACTAGAAGATATGTTACTGGGTTCTGGCCGGGGAGTTGAAGGGAGAAGACATGGCCCTTGGTTCAGAGTTGGGGAGACACATCCTGGTGTTTGAGATGAACTACAGACAATCCTGTGGGGTCCAATAAGAGCTGGTGGGCATGGGGGAGAGGTACTGTGTTTGAGCTATTCCTGGGAGAATGTGTCCCTGGTATCTGAGCTGAGTGGGGAAAAAGTCTCTGGTGTTTGAACAGGGCAGATCAGAGGATCTACTTGTGTGTGAGCTGATTTGGATGGGAAGCAGAGAAGGTCTTCCCGTGTAGACTTGGAGCCAGGGACACAGGGTCTCACGGGGTCTGAGCTGAGTCTGGGGCACAGGAGAGATGGTTTCTGATGTCCAAGTGGAGCCTGGAGCAGAGGGAAGACAGCTTCTGATGTCTGAGTTGAGTCAGGGCAGGAGGTTCCTTATCTTGCAGGGGTTGTGGATTTTAGGGAGAATGGGTAGACTGACAGCTCTCTTCCTGCCCTCTGTAGGTCCTTATACCTTTAGCATCTGTGACACCTCCAACTTCTCCGACTACATCCGTGGAGGCATCGTCAGTCAGGTCAAAGTACCTAAGAAGATTAGCTTTGTGAGTGTGTCGATGGGAGCAGTGGGCTGTGGGGGGTGGTTCTAGGCATTCCCTATTTCTCCATTCCTCTCTTCTGGTTCTGATGACCTCTCCCCCCGCCACAGAAATCCTTGGTGGCCTCACTGGCAGAACCTGACTTTGTGATGACAGACTTTGCCAAGTTTTCTCGCCCTGCCCAGCTGCACATTGGCTTCCAGGCCCTGCACCAGTTCTGTACTCAGCATGGCCGGCCACCTCGGCCCCGCAATGAGGTGGGTGAGTGGGCGAGCCAGCCAGCGCAGACATGCCTGGCACTGAAGGCCCACCATGCCTCTCTGCCTGTCCACACTCCCTGCCCTCACTGTGGCCTGACAGATCCTCTCTTGGTTCTTTCTGGCCCACCAGGAGGATGCAGCAGAACTGGTAGCCTTAGCACAGGCTGTGAATGCTCGAGCCCTGCCAGCAGTGCAGCAAAATAACCTGGACGAGGACCTCATCCGGAAGCTGGCATATGTGGCTGCTGGGGATCTGGCACCCATAAACGCCTTCATTGGGGGCCTGGCTGCCCAGGAAGTCATGAAGGTCAGCACGGGTGGGGAGAGGCAGGATTGGGGTGGGCCAGGTGCCTCCATGACTCTGTCACTTGCTCTCTGTCTGTGTCAGGCCCCTGTTAACCACTGACCACCCCCTCTCTCCCTTCCCCTCTCCAGGCCTGCTCCGGGAAGTTCATGCCCATCATGCAGTGGCTATACTTTGATGCCCTTGAGTGTCTCCCTGAGGACAAAGAGGTCCTCACAGAGGACAAGTGTCTCCAGGTATGTGGGTGGGACCTGTGGGGAGGGCATCATTGGGGACATTTCTGGGGAGGCCTCTCTAACCCTCCTCCCTTTGCATTCCTTAGCGCCAGAACCGTTATGACGGGCAAGTGGCTGTGTTTGGCTCAGACCTGCAAGAGAAGCTGGGCAAGCAGAAGTATTTCCTGGTGAGTGGTCCCCTTGGATGTCTGCTCCCCTCATCTTGGCCTCTGGCCATCACCCCTGGGGCTTCCTTCGGCATCTCAATGCAACCGGTGGCACATTCTCTTTGCCATTCTCCTTATCTTGAAGGGAAGCCCAGTGCATCTCTCGTTTCCCCCTCTGGTGCCTCCTTCCTCACATGACTGCGTGTCATTTCTTAGAGTCCTGCAACCTGAAGATGTGGTGTTAGCCCCTCTCCCCGTCTCTCAGGGGAGTGAGGGGTGATGGGTAGCTTCACACTAACCTGCATCACCCTGACCAGCCTCTGCCTGTCTTCTTGGTTGCTTCTTAGGTGGGTGCGGGGGCCATTGGCTGTGAGCTGCTCAAGAACTTTGCCATGATTGGGCTGGGCTGCGGGGAGGGTGGAGAAATCATCGTTACAGACATGGACACCATTGAGAAGTCAAATCTGAATCGACAGTTTCTTTTCCGGCCCTGGGATGTCACGGTGAGTAGGGTAGGAGGTTGGGGCTTTGTCGTCTCACTTTCCTCCTTTTTCTTTTTTTTTTTTTTTTTTGAGACGGAGTTTCGCTCTTGTTGCCCAGGCTGTAGTGCAGTGGCGTGATCTCTGGCCCACCACAACCTCTGCCTCCTGGGTTCAAGTGATTCTCCTGCCTCAGCCTCCTGAGTAGCTGGGACTACAGGCATGCGCCACCACGCCCGGCTGATTTTGCATTTTAAGTAGAGACAGGGTTTCTCCATGTTGGTCAGGCTGGTCTCGAATTCCCGACCTCAGGTGATCTGCCTGCTTCAGCCTCCCAAAGTGTTGGTATTACAGGCGTGAGCCACCACACCTCACCCCTCCTTTTTCTTGTTCCCATTCTTTCTGTCAGAGATCTTTCTGCCTCTGCCAGAAGCCCTTCTTTTTGGCCTTTCTTTCCCTCAGCTTCTGTATCTTTTTTTTTTTTTTTTTTTTTTTTTTTTTTGCCTTAACCTCTTTTTAGTGCTGGTTGGGACGGTGTGTCTGGGGTCCTCAAAACTACTCTCAAGCTCAATTCACCTAGAGTACTCACAGGACTCAGCATATAGTCGTGCTTGTGGCTACGATTTATTACAGCAAAAGGATACAGACCAAAATCAGCAAAGGGAAAAGGCTGGTGCAAGTTTCTAGGAGTCTTCTCCCAGCGGGAGTTAAACAAGGCGGCCTTAATTTCCCCAGTAGCAACAGTAACTACAGAAATAACAGCAACAAGGTGTAACAAGACATGAAATGTTGCCAACCAGGGAAGCTTGTTAGACTCAGCACCATCTCTTTTACTTGGGGCTGGTCATGTAGGCGCCCCCTTCCTGGCACATACCAAAATTTCCAGACTCCCAGAAGGAAAGGTGTTCAGCATAAACTGTATTGTTTGCATGAACGGTTTAGGCACAGTGAACCACTGATACCAGGTAGGGAGCGGTGGGAACCTTCCTGAATTCCAAGTTCCCAGACACCAGCCAAGGAGCACCTTGGAAGCAGGCCTTTCCAAGGGTTGTAGTTTCAGTCTCCTAGGCTTACACTTCTCTGCACATATGGAAACTGGGTTGGTTATGCAGGGTTCTCTGAGAAGCCTTCTGTAAGGAACAATGTCATTTTTGCTTACCCAGGATTTATTCCCCCTTTCATTTATTTCATTTATTCACCAGATAGTTATTGAGGTACTGTTTTAGGTATTGGGGATATACCAAGGAATAAAACAAGATTCCTGGAGGGAGAGGGGAACGGACAGCAAACAATAGACACAATACGATCGTGAGGTATATAGTTAATGTTGGTAATGAGTGCTCCTCAAAGGAAACAACTAAAACCAGACAAGGGAAGTCGGGGTGTCAGGGAGAATGGTTTGTAGTATTGATGACAATGGTTAAGGAAGGCCTGAGTTCTGCAAAGACCTCAAGGATATGAGGGACTAGAGCGCCCTCTGCTGTGGAAGAGCCTGCGCAAAGATCCTGAGGTGGGAGGGGTCAGGGAGCCAACTCATTTTACGGTAAGTGGAGGTGGGATCCAGGGGAGGATTCTGAGCAGAGGAGGGACGTGGCCCAGTTTGGGCTTTGAAAGGATCCTGCTTGTCTGTGTGCCAGCATCCTGGTGGTGGTTGGGGGAGTCTGCATCAATCCTGGGTGCTATTACCTGAAAAAATAGCAGGTGTTAAGACGAAAGAACAGATGTCTGGCCCATTGTCTCCAGTCTGTTCCTGTCCACAGCTTCCCTTTATGCTGAGCCCCTGCCACATGCATCATCATCCTGGCCATGTGGCATTGTCACAGACCGTCTCTCCTGCTAGCCTCCTAACTCAGGGCCTGGGTCTTCCCCAGCATTAAGTAAATAAGTCTCAGGCAGACAGCCCTTTATAGGTGTTTGGGCCAGGTGCGGTGGCTCACGCCTGTAATCCCAGCTCTTTGTGGGGCCAAGGTCTTTGAGCTCAGGAGTTCAAGACCAGCCTGGGCAGCATGACAAAACCCTGTCTCTACCAAAAATACAAAAATTAGCCACGCATGGTGGCACACACCTGTGGTCCCAGCTACTCGGGAGGCTGAGGTGGGAGGATCGCTGGAGCCTGGGAAGTTGAGGCTGCAGTGAGCCGTGATCACGCCACTGCATTCCAGCCTGTGTGATGGAGAGAGACCCTGTCTCAAAAAAAATAAAGATGTTTGTTGGGTGAATGCACAAATAAGTGAGCTTTGTTCCCCCATCCCCACCCTGGAACTGCACTTTCTTAACCCTTTAGAAGTTAAAGTCTGACACGGCTGCTGCAGCTGTGCGCCAAATGAATCCACATATCCGGGTGACAAGCCACCAGAACCGTGTGGGTCCTGACACGGAGCGCATCTATGATGACGATTTTTTCCAAAACCTAGATGGCGTGGCCAATGCCCTGGACAACGTGGATGCCCGTGAGTTTGGAGGCGGGTGAGGTGGTCAGGGGCAAAGTTGTGTGTGTTTCGGTGTGTATATACCAAGAAGGGTGTCTGTCTTTCTGTCCTTTCCTGATGTTTCTTTCCCAGCTCTCGCTTTGTCCTCCCCACAGGCATGTACATGGACCGCCGCTGTGTCTACTACAGGAAGCCACTGCTGGAGTCAGGCACACTGGGCACCAAAGGCAATGTGCAGGTGGTGATCCCCTTCCTGACAGAGTCGTACAGTTCCAGCCAGGACCCACCTGAGAAGTCCATCCCCATCTGTACCCTGAAGAACTTCCCTAATGCCATCGAGCACACCCTGCAGGTGATAAGCTGTGGGAGAAGGGAAAGAGGCCAGGCATCTGGCCAGGCTGCCTCTCTGCCCCCAGGCCCTTGCCTTGCCTTCAGATGTTGCATGCCTAAGTGTAAGATGTGCCTTTTCTCCAAACCTCCCTCCCTCACTTCCCACCAGGCAGCCTAGGTTTCTAGAATGACTCATTCTTTTTTCACTTTTATTTTGATTTTTTTTTCAACACATAGACAAATATTAAGAATATTATGATGAATACTCAAATACCATTCCTCACCTAAATTTAACAATTCTTAATGTTTTGCCACATTTTCTTCTTAGATTTATGTAGATTTTTCTTCTTTGTGCTTAAATGTGTCACAGACATCACAACCCTTTACTCCCTACTATTTCAGTGCCTCTGCCAAGTGAGGATATGTTGCTATAGAACAGGGTTTCTTAGCTTCAGCACTACTGACATTTGGGGCTGGTTATTTATTTGTCATGGGAGAGGGGATGCCCTGTGCACTGTAGGATGTTTCTCAGCATTCCTGACTTCTGCCCACTAGATGCCAATAGCACTCTCCCTCCATCATGACATCTCAAAATGTCTCCAGACATTGCCAGATGTCCCCAGGGGTGCCACATCACTCCCAATTGAGAACTACTTCTGTCTAACAGAAACATCATTTTCATGCTCAGCAAAATTAACAATCATTCTTACCATCTCTTCTAGTTATTTATTTGTCTCTAATGGTCCATATTCAGGTTTTCCCCAGCTGTTACTCAAAATGAGTTTAACAGCTGGTTTGTCAGGATGATTCTGTGTGTATGGTGCATTTATCTACAGAACAGTGCATATATTATCTAGCTCAGGGGTGTCCAATCATTTGGCTTCCCTGGGCCACATTGGAAGAAGAATTGTCTCGGGCCACACATAAAATATACTAATACTAACGATAGCTAATGAGCTGAAAAAATAAAAGAAAAAAAGATCCATGCATAAATCTCATAATGTCTTAAGAAAATTTACAAATTTGTGTTGGGCAGCATTCAAAGTCATCCTGGGCTGCATATGGGCCACAGGGTAGACAAGCTTGATCTAGCTGAAGTTTTACAAAGTGAACACACAGGTGACCACCACCTGGGCCAAGAAACAGAACCTAGGGATTACCATTGTGCTGTCAGAATAATTCTTAGTGCAGTGTTTGAGGCCAAACCATTTAGAATAGTAGGAGTATGAGGGTGGGAACAAAATAGGGAAGGGAAAAAAAAAAAAAAAAACAGTTCCATCTGTCACTTTCTCCCTTCTGACACTGCAGTTCCAGAGTGGGTATGTTTGTATTTGTGCACCCACCACAGTCTTGCTAGGTCATGTGTAACCTTGAACTTAACCTCTCTGTGCTGCAGATTCCTATTCTGTAAAATGGGAATGATAGCATCTACCTCACAGGACTATTGTGAACCACTTGGCATTTACTGTGTGCCTGGCACTGTTTTAACCAAGCTTTAAATATATACGTATTTGCTCATTTCTTCCTAGCAACCCCATGAAGTAGTTATCACTGTTGTAACACCTGTTTTAGAGACAAGGCACAGAGGTAAAGATGTTATCCTGTGTGCCTGAAGTCACAGAACTAGGTAATACGTGGCATAGCTGGAATCTGAACCTGAATTTCTAACATCTGTACACTCCAAACCACCTCGCTAATGACTGCGAACTGTCCTAGGAATTCTCAGAGGCCAGAAGCTCTGTCTTGTTTGCTATTTTATTTTTTGAGACAGGTCTCATTCTGCCATTCAGGCTGAAGTGTATTGGCACAATCATAGCTCACTGCAACCTTCCAACTCCTGGGAAATGTCTGTGTGTACGTGTGTGTGTGTGTGTGTGTAAGTGTCTGTGTGTACGTGTGTGCGTAAGTGTGTGTACGTGTGTGTGTGTGTGTGTGCGCGCACGCATGCCCGTTACGTTGACCAGGCTGGTTGTAAACTCCTGGGCTCAAGTGATCCACCTGCCTCAGCCTCCAAAAGTGCTGGGATTACATGTGTAAGCCTCTGTGTCCGGCCTCTGTCTTGTTTTCTGCCAAGTCCTCAGGGCCTGGATAGGGATCATTGTTGGTTTGGTCTGAGTTTTTTGTGTTTTAAAAAACTGTGGTAAGATATACCTAATTGAAGTTTTTATTTTTTATGGAGGCATAACATATCTAGAATAAGGTACACAGATTTTTTTTTTTTTTTTTTTTGAGTGGAGTTTTGCTCATGTTGCCCAGGTTGGAGTGCAGTGGCGCAGTCTCGGCTCACTGCAGCCTCCGCCTCCCAGGTTCAAGCGATTCTCCTGCCTCAGCCTTCCAAAGTGCTGGGAATACAGGCGTGAGCCACCTCGCCTGGCACTCAGATCTTAATACATTTTTAGGCTGGGCACGGCGGCTGACACCTATAATGTCAGCACTCAGGAGGCCAAGGAGTGAGGTTTGTTTGAGCCCAGGAGTTCAAGACCAGCCTAGGCAACATAGCAAGACCCTGTCTCTACAACAAATCTTAAAAATTAGCCGGGTGTGGTGGCATGTGCCTGCGGTCCCAGCTACTCGGGAGGCTGAGGTGGGAGGATCGTTTCAACCTGGGAGGTCAAGGCTGCTGTGAGCCGTGATTGCATCGCTGCACTCCAGCTTGGGTGACAGTGTGAGACTTTGTCTCAAACAACAAAACAAAACAGTTTTCCACATACACAGCACTATTGTAACCACTGCCCAAATCAACTTCATTGGTTTTTCTTTTCTTTTTTTTTTTTTTTTTGAGACGGAGTCTTCCTCTGTCACCCAGGCTGGAGTGCAATGGCATGATCTCGGCTCACTGCAACCTCCGCCTCCCGGGTTCAAGAGATTTCCTGCCTCAGCCTCCCGAGTAGCTGGGATTACAGGCATCTGCCACCACGCCCAGCTAATTTTTGTATTTTTAGTAGAGATGGGGTTTCACCATGTTGGTCAGGCTGGTCTCGAACCCTTGACCTCAGGTGATCCATCTGCCTTAGCCTCCCAAAGTGCTGGGATTACAGGTGTGAGCTACTGTGCCTGGCCAGGTTTTTCAATTGAGGTGGGGGAATGGGGAAGGCTAGAGGGCTTCCCCACTTCCAGAGTAGCTGTGCGCCTTGTACTTGCTTTATTCACTGATGGTCCTTCTAATAATGCCTGCGGAAATCCATTTTGTCAACTGTGGCCACATGTAATCTGTTTGCTCTGTCTGCAGTGGGCTCGGGATGAGTTTGAAGGCCTCTTCAAGCAGCCAGCAGAAAATGTCAACCAGTACCTCACGTGAGTAACTTGAGTGCCCTCTCGCCCTGTCCCTGTCCACCAGCCAAGGCATCCCGGCTGCTTTCCTCATCACAGTAACACTTGGCACCAGGCACACTTTTCACATGAATGAGTGGCTGTTGGGGCCTCACGTTGTTTGGGGTCAGGACTAGTTTTCCATGGAGAAAGTAAGATTGCTCTGGAGCCCACTCTTGAGGCTGACATGTAATCCTATCCTCTGTCCTCTTCGATTCCTGATAGAGACCCCAAGTTTGTGGAGCGAACACTGCGGCTGGCAGGCACCCAGCCCTTGGAGGTGCTGGAGGCTGTGCAGCGCAGCCTGGTGCTGCAGCGACCACAGACCTGGGCTGACTGCGTGACCTGGGCCTGCCACCACTGGCACACCCAGTACTCGAACAACATCCGGCAGCTGCTGCACAACTTCCCTCCTGACCAGGTAATGCCCAATTGTTGGGTCCATTTGGCAGAATGTGTTTCCCTGAAATGGGAGCCTGCAGTGTGGGTCCTCCCACTGCGGAGTCCAGCTGTGGCAGGTGCCCTGAGGCATGGGGATCTGAGAAGAGTGATTGACCCTGACCTGCTTTTTCCTCACCCTAGTTCCTTTGAGCAAAGAGGCTTGGTTGCTGTTTCCCTTGACTGTGGTGTGGGCTGCGTCATACCTGATTCCCAGTCAGGGCTGTAGGGATTATGGGGGAGAAATTCTGGAGTTAGGAGCACAGGAATCAACATGGGTTCAAATCCAAACTCTACTTGAACTTAGGCAAATCACGTAACTTCTCTCTGTACCTCAGTTTCCTCGTCTGTGAAGTAGAAATAATAGTGATCTATCTCATGGGGGGTTTGGGGAGGATTAACTGGTATTTATTAATATGAAGTTAGTACAATGCCTGGTAATCCATGAGAGTTTGTTAAATGATGGGCTGTCTAGCACAAAATGACTACCCAGGGATTGGTAATTGTTCTCTCAGCCAGATCTCTGGTTCAACCTGTGGGACCCTACAGTTGAGGTATTTTGTGATTGGCTCCAGTCCCCATCGAGTGCCCAACCCAAGATAGTGAATTGGGGGCACATCTGGGGCCTAGGTGAAGCGTGAAGATTGTCAGAGAGGCCTTCACTCTCAGGTCCTGTTCTCAAAAATCTCTCCATCCCTTAGCTCACAAGCTCGGGAGCGCCGTTCTGGTCTGGGCCCAAACGCTGTCCACACCCGCTCACCTTTGATGTCAACAATGTAAGTCTCCTTTCTAGGGTCTTCTGGGGTCAGGTGGAGGGTGAATAGGTGGGAAGGAGGTGGCGGCTCCCCACTCGAGGGCTGATGTGCTCACCCTTCCCTGCCCTGCCTTCTCCTAGCCCCTGCATCTGGACTATGTGATGGCTGCTGCCAACCTGTTTGCCCAGACCTACGGGCTGACAGGCTCTCAGGACCGAGCTGCTGTGGCCACACTCCTGCAGTCTGTGCAGGTCCCCGAATTCACCCCCAAGTCTGGCGTCAAGATCCATGTTTCTGACCAGGAGCTGCAGAGCGCCAATGCCTCTGTTGGTGAGGGTGTTTGGCCAGTTGGCCAGGAGTCACCCCCACATGTCCCCGGCCTAGTCCAGCCTCCCCACCAGTCCTCTACCCCTGGTTCTGCTCTGCTCTGTGACCCCAGGCCTGAGGTTTACCCACACCTTCCTTTGAGCCTCCCTTTGACATGAAGAGGGTAGGTTGGGGCAAATTATCTCCCTCCCTCCTCCTCCTTCCCACTATCTGGCCCTCAGGAGAACTTGCTGTTTTACTCTTGCTCTGTGTATTTCCCTTAGTTTTGTTCTTTCTTCTGTTTCTTCTTGATCTGTTCATCTAGGAGGTATGATCTCTACCAGCAGTCTCTCTCCCTTGATACTTTACTGCCTTGTCTCCTTCCAGATCCGCCCCCATCTGTACATCTACCTGCATGTTTCTCTGTGCATCTTCACCCTCCATAGTTTGGGGCTGCGGTTTACTGACACCCCCACCCCACCCCATCTGCATATTTTTTCACCACCCCTCCCTTCTGTATATGATGCTTCTGTAGCTCTGTAACGCCCCCTACATTTACCTTCCTTATATCTCCCCCATCTTCCTCTCCATAGATCTTCTCCCATTTCCCCTTCCATGGTCCCCATCTTCCTTCTGAAATGTCTACTCCTTCATGTTCCTTTATGTATGTCTTCCAGTCTTTCCTTCCATAGCTCTCATCACCTTCATATATTTCTTCCATCTTTCTCCTCCCACCTGCCTCGCCCTCTGTATATACCCCCACTCTCCCCCTTTTATATCTTCTCCATCTCCCCCCATATCTTTCCTCTATGTCCACATCTGTGTATTCCCCCCAACTTCCCCTCCATATATCTTTTTTACTCCCCTTTTCCTCCCTGTATCCTCTGTGTTCCCCCCATCTTGCTCTACATCATTCTTCCCAAGATCTTTATGTCTCCCATCTTGATCTCTCCATCTCCACTTTCTCCTAACATTTTCATTTCCGTTCCTTAGTGTCTCTAGAGAGATCGTTCTTGATAGCCTCAGCTCTTTCTCTGTGTTTTTCAGGTTTGTATTCTGCTCTGCTCTACCTCTCCTCCTTGCCCCTTTTCTCTCCCAGGATGTCTCTCCTTTCCAAATCCTTTTTGTACCTGAATACCTTTTGCCCCACCCTGGGCTCTCATTTCCATCTCAGACCTTAGCCTGGGATCTAAAGGGCTGACAGTGTCCCTTTCTTCATGCAGATGACAGTCGTCTAGAGGAGCTCAAAGCCACTCTGCCCAGCCCAGACAAGCTCCCTGGATTCAAGATGTACCCCATTGACTTTGAGAAGGTACGGGGTGGGGCTCAGGACAGGGAAGGAGGATGGGCAAAGCATAGACAGGCTGGAGAAAACAGGAGTATCTGGAGCCAGCCCCGGGCCTTTGTGGGGATCAGATTGTGGGCCTGCCACATGGCTCTGAATGAGTAGGTGTTCCCAGCCATCCCTTTGTGATCTGGGAGAGTCCAGCAGGCAGTTGCAGTGGAGGATACACATCTTCTTTATCTGATCCTCTCCCCACTGCCTTCACACCCTCCCCACTCATAACAGGATGATGACAGCAACTTTCATATGGATTTCATCGTGGCTGCGTCCAACCTCCGGGCAGAAAACTATGACATTCCTCCTGCAGACCGGCACAAGGTGAGGGGAATCTAGATCTGATGTTCCGCCCTCCTCCAGGTTTGAGTTACCCACACTTAGCCCCTCTGTAGACCCTGAGGCTCTTGTACTTAACTACCACCTTCTTTTGTCCCTTCTGTCTCTCAGAGCAAGCTGATTGCAGGGAAGATCATCCCAGCCATTGCCACGACCACAGCAGCCGTGGTTGGCCTTGTGTGTCTGGAGCTGTACAAGGTTGTGCAGGGGCACCGACAGCTTGACTCCTACAAGAATGGTTTCCTCAACTTGGCCCTGCCTTTCTTTGGTTTCTCTGAACCCCTTGCCGCACCACGTCACCAGGTGGGGGCCTGCATCCGAAGCAGGGTTTGGGTGGGGTGTATCTGTGTAGATCTGGTTCTGATTCACGTCATACCCTGTCACCAGGTGAGGGTTTCTGTGTACCTACCCTTTTTGTGTATCCTTTTTCACTTATTCATTAATCACATTATTTGAGTACGTGCGAAAAGATGGGATATTTGAATTGTGCCCTGGGAGATTATTAGTAACTACACAATAATGGCAGCCAAAATTTATTGGACGCTTCCTACACTTAAGTGCTTTGCTTGCTTCATTAATGAATTCACTCAAATATTTATTGAGCACCTTTTGTGTGCAGGTACTCTTCTAAGTTATGTTCCTCAAGTAGATTATATAAATAACCTATTAAATGATTTTGGAATCAAAAAAGGATAAAAAGAGGCCGGGTGCGGTGGCTCACGCCTGTAATCCCAGCACTTTGGGAGGCCGAGGCACATGGATCACCTGAAGTCAGGAGTTTGAGACCAGCCTGGCCAACATGATGAAACCCTGTCTCTACTAAAAATACAAAAAATTAGCCAGGCGTAGTGGTAGGCACCTGTAATCCCAGCTACTCGGGAGGCTGAGGCAAGAGAATCACTTGAACCCGGGAGGCGGAGGTTGCAGTGAGCCAAGATGGCGCCATTGCACTCCCGCCTGGGTGACAGAGCGAGACTGCATCTCAAAAAAAAAAAGATAAAGAGGACTTGAGAATACCAGGGGGCGAGGGGATGTATTTGAGATTTTGTGTAGGATGGTCAGAAAAGGCCTTGCTGAAAAGATGACATTTGAGATCAGACTTGGAGGATGTAAGGGGACAAACAGTGCAGGCTTGGTGGCGAGTGGGGACACATTCCAGGCAGAGGGACCAGTTCTTGAAAGGGTACCAAGATAGGGGTGTGCCTGGCAAGTTGGAGGAATTCAAAGTCCCCAGAGTGAGTGTGAGATTGAGGAGGGTAGGAGATGAGAAGAAAACAGAATTTCATTGCTTAGGGTGAGATAGGAGCCACAAGAGGATTTCGAACAAAAGAGGGTTGTGATCTGACTGAACACGTCTGCATGGGGGTGGGGGGGATGGAGACAGATGGGGGCTGGACCCTCTGGGATGGTCTCCATCTTACACTCCCCTCTTTATCTTGCAGTACTATAACCAAGAGTGGACATTGTGGGATCGCTTTGAGGTACAAGGGCTGCAGCCTAATGGTGAGGAGATGACCCTCAAACAGTTCCTCGACTATTTTAAGGTAAGGCCCCTCCCTTACTCTGTCACCCCACCTCGGGGGGCGAGGTGTACACGGTGACTTGCTGGCCTGTCCACCTCCATGACCCTGCTGTTCCCCCTCCCTCTCCAGACAGAGCACAAATTAGAGATCACCATGCTGTCCCAGGGCGTGTCCATGCTCTATTCCTTCTTCATGCCAGCTGCCAAGCTCAAGGAACGGTTGGATCAGCCGTGAGTTGGACACTGGCCAGGCTAGGGGAGGCCCTGTATGGGTTGGGGAGCCTCATCATCCAGCTGTCCCACTCCAGTTCACTGCCCCCACCTACCTGCCCATGCTCTCTTGCTTTCTGCCCTCCTGACCCTATACTCCCATCCCCCTATCCCCAGGATGACAGAGATTGTGAGCCGTGTGTCGAAGCGAAAGCTGGGCCGCCACGTGCGGGCGCTGGTGCTTGAGCTGTGCTGTAACGACGAGAGCGGCGAGGATGTCGAGGTGCCCTATGTCCGATACACCATCCGCTGACCCCGTCTGCTCCTCTAGGCTGGCCCCTTGTCCACCCCTCTCCACACCCCTTCTAGCCCAGGGTTCCCATTTGGCTTCTGGCAGTGGCCCAACTAGCCAAGTCTGGTGTTCCCTCATCATCCCCCTACCTGAACCCCTCTTGCCACTGCCTTCTACCTTGTTTGAAACCTGAATCCTAATAAAGAATTAATAACTCCCACTTCGCCTGCCCTGCTGGTTCCAGGGAAGGAAGGGACTTCCTGGAGCTGTCTGGTTCAGATGATAACTCAGAGGGCTCAACCCCACCACACCTGCCAGTTTTCTGGACAAAGAAAATGTAATTGCCACCTCTTCCTGCCCTCTCTGCCTAGGAAGAGATGGAGGCACCAGTGAGGCCATAGTGAGCAGGTACTTGGGTCCATGTGACTGTTAATTTGAGCTGGGTTCAATTCTCACCTTCTCCATGTCCTAACTCCTTGCTCTGTGAAGAGGAAACTTACGGTGACCAGGCTGCTAGGGCATGGCCAGCATGCCTTATGTCCTTACGGCAGATCCCCTCCCATCTGGCTCAAAGCACTCAGACCCTGGGCAGCCTTTTGTGGTCATGGTTCCCAGCACCAGGAATGCCTGTGCTGCTCTTAGTTCAATTTCCTTGCTGCAGGGGTGTCTTAAACAGCTCTGCCGAATGCCAGTGCCTGCAGGCATACTTTGCGATTTTTATGGAAATACTTGAGAACATCTGTAGAGGAAAAGCCCCTTGGTTGCCTTACGCTTCCTCCGCCCCTGCCGCGGCCCCAGCCCCAGGTCTGCCTGTATTCCCCTTGAGGATCTTCAGCCTCCTACTTTGGAGAAGACAGCTGGCTGTGGGGACTGAGGGGTGTTCATCACTTAGAGCAGGTAGCAGGAGGCCTAACACCAGCCCCACCAGGACTGCAGTTACCGTGCTCTGTCCTTGGTCTTGGCTGAGTGCTCCAGACAGTTGAAAGCACCAGTCTGGCCACTGCTACATCTTTGCCTTCTTCTATTGTACTGGCTCCTGGTGCCTGAGGAGTCCATTCATACTTCTGTTCCTCAACTAACCAATAATTTATCTACCTTACTTAGAAACAAGATCCCTCACTCTTCTACTCAAATCTGAGTGTAAGGAATAGCTCAACCTGTTCTGAACTGGCTTGATTCCCATCACAGCCTGTGCCCACATCTGCTGCCTCCTGGGCCAGTAGTTCCTGGTCCTGGGCACAGTATATGCCCTTGTCCACCTCCTCCTGATCATTTTATTTTCTTGGCCTGCTCTGCTTGGGTGACCTTATCCTTCCACAGTTTCTTCTTCCCCACTAGGACGTTGAGGACAGAGGCATTTTCCCTTTGGTATCTAGTGGTGATACTGTCAAATGGAAAGTTTTTCCCACCACAGGAACTTTCCCATTATTGCTCTAGAGTACCCTAGACACTCCACACCGCAGTCCACTGGCCACACCACTACAGCAGCTGAGGCTTGAACACAACTGTTGTCTTCTTTCTCCAGTATGCCAGCTCCTTTGCGGATACTCTATAGACACCTTGTTCACTGCACCTCCCCCATTACGGCTCCATGTCTTCCCCACCACAACTCCTGGATCTCCTTGACACCTTATTCGTGCCTGACACCCTTCTCCATCAAAACAAGCTTTTGAGTCACACATGAATCCTGGTTGCATCTTAGTTGTTCCCCCTCCACCTCATTCCATTTTACTTCTGCGGTTTGTCTACCATTGTAACACCAGCCAGATGGGAGATCACGGCTTAGCAGGCGGGGGTTGCGTCATTGCACCGAGCCCCCTGCACCCAGCAGCCACAAAGGATAGGGTGGGACAAAGGTTTCTCTTGTCACTGCCTGGAACTATTTGCCCACCTCCTTCTGATCATTTTATTTTCTTGGCCTGCTCTGGCAGGCATTCAACAAACATTTGTTGTGTGCTGTGTGCCAGTCACTTTCTAGGCACGTGAGACAGCAGTGGATAAAACAAAGATCCCTGTCCTCTTGGGGTTTACGTTCTGCTAGGTTGACACCCAGAATAGATTATAAACACACAGTAAGCAAATTGTACCTTAGAAGTTGATCAGTGCTCTTCAAAAGGCGAGGAATAGAGCCCGATCTGGGGATCTGGAATGATGGCAGTGCAGGTAAGAATTTTTAAATCGGAAAGGCTTCATGGAGATGACTTTGAAGCAAGCACCTGGAAGAAGTGAGAGAATGAGGCACGTGGATGTGGGCCAGCAGCATTCCAGGCAAAGGGAACCACAGCAAATGCAAAACCCCTGAGGCTGGACTGTGCCCGTTTCACTCAAACAGCTAGAAAGAGCGCTAGTATGGTGGCAGTGAGTCAGGGGAAGAAGAGGAAGAGATGAGGTCAGAGAAGTGATGGGCCTGTTCTATGCCAAGGCGAGGACTTTTATCTTTGTCAAATATTTCCACTCCCATCATGGCCCGGGAAATCTCACTAATGTAAACCTTACTGAAAATCCTAACTGGTGTGATCAAGGCTGCCATAAAGGGAAGCCCGGAAGAGGCGGGGAGGCTGCCTTGGAACAGGGTAGTGTAAGGATGTGCCAGAAGGCCTGCTGGAGGTTGCAGCCCTTTGAGCTGGACTTGGGGATAGTGTGGTTTTCCAGGCAGAAAGAAGTGAAGGATTAGGTCGGCCTGGTAGTACTTGGCACACAACATGCACCCAATAAATAAAATGGAAATAAAACCGCGGAGTGTTCTACTTGTGTTGACTGACATCAAAACAAAACAAAAAACCCTTAAGTGAGGGGAGGCACGGGCGGGGCTGTGCCGGGCAAGAGAGGTGGCAGGAAAATCCAACGCACGGCGCCTATGCAAATACTCGTGTGAGGCAGAAAAGAGGCTCCGCCCCGCTCGAAGTTCCAAGCATGCGCAGTAGCGGCTCCTGCGCCGCTAAGGATCCGCCTCTTTCCTCCTTTCTCAGCCTGGGTTCCACCCCGAGAGGCCTGCTGTATGAGATGGAGGGCGGGCTAAAGGCGGGACGAGACCCGATTGAGCGCAATTATGACCAATCACCTTGCGGAATATTCGGCCTATAGCGAAGGAGGAGCTCAGAACAAAAAGGAGACCCACCCCCGCCGACGGTGAAAACCTATGAAACCTGGGCGGAGGCGTGCGGAGTCGTTTAGAGAGCGAAATCACGCCTCTTCAGTCAGCCACGCCCTTTATTCTTGCTCGGCCTCGCCACAGAGAGCAAATCAGATTGGCTGGGCGACAACCTCAAAGGGCGGGGCTGCACACGTTCACTACGGGAATGAGGTAGCGGTGGAGGGGGCAGTTGGGCGGGGATAGGCCGTCCTAGCTAAGGTGGTAAAGGCCAATAACTCTTCAGGCTGCCTCTCCTCGAAAAGTCATCTTCTCGCGAACCTTTAAAATGCCTTCCTCCCCAAGCACCTCAAGGGACTAGAACTGAGTGCTTCATTTGTCTTTTTTCCTCCTTGCAAAAGTCCCGTTTGCCACCATGGGGATGTACCAAGTGAGACCGAGTAGGGGGAGCGAGTGGTGATTGACGCGCCAGGTTACTGGCCACTGCTCACCTAGGCGCTAGCAAACTTCTGCCAAGATCGGAACTGAGTACTAAACAGCCTCCACAGTTCTCCCTGGCGCCGTCTCCGGCTTGGCGCCGCATCCTCCTCTGGGCTCGCGATGGCCGTGTCCCCTCCCGCTGCGGACGGGTCCTTTGGTACATGCAGTCCGAGGTGAGTCCCCTCCTTTCTACTTCACCCTTCCGAGCGCCTGCGTGCGCATGCGCGGAGCGCGGCGCGCGCGGCGGTTGGGCCGTTGGCTGTTCGGCCCTGGGATCCGCCGCCACTCCGCGATCAGACGGCTCTGAGCCGCGAGCCGCCGTGAGCACTCGGATTCAAGCCGGCGCCAACGAGTCCGGGGGCATCGCCCGCAGCGGCCAAGCTCATGGCCGGCTGAGCGGGACGCCGCCTCCGCCTCAGCCACCGCCGCCGCCGCCGCCTCCTCCTCCTCAGCCGGCGGCGGCCCGGGCCCAGCAACCATGGCTGAAGACTACTGGGACGGGCGCCTGCGGCGAACAGGAGGAGAAGGAGGTCGCGCGGCCTCATCCCGGGCCGCCGCCCCAGGCGCCGCCGCGCCGGCCCCGCGGCTCTGAGGTTGCTCGCGCGCCCCCGCCGGTGAGCGCGTCCCCGAGGCGTGGAGGCTGCCCCTCCTCCTTCAGAACCCACCTCGGGCGGTGCCCAGGGGTCTGGGCTGCGGGGCTGGCAGGTGCCCCCACCCCCGGCGAATTTCCCAGAATGCACCGGGGCGGGGGGTCATTTGGGGCCTCCCTGACCTTGGCCCCGCCCTGGGCCCGTCCTGGGAGCTGGGGTTGGGTAGTGCTGTGGGTGCTAATGGGGACCAGGGGGAATCAAAGGACCAAAGGGTGTGGAAATGGGTGACAATGGGGTGAAAGACTTGGGGGGGGTTGCTGATGGGGGTCGGAGCATGTGGCAGTAAGCCTCACGCCAATAAGTCGTGTAAGGTTCAAGGCCCCGTGTGTGCTTGTGGAAGGAGGGCGGGGTGCGGAGCGGGTGAGGGACCCGAGGGTGTATAACGGGGGGGTAGGGTGTCGAGGAAGTTCTAAGACATGCTCATAGGGATTATGTCCGCAGAGAGGCCCGGTGTGTGTTCATGGGGAACAGGGTGGCACAGGTACCAGAACGTGTGTTGGTGGGGTCAGGGCTCTGAGGCCTGGTGCGTGGCAATGAGGCCCTGGATGGTGTTAATACTGCGTGTCTGTCCGTGGGGCCTGCAGTGTGTGAGAATGCAGTGTGTGCTTGTGGAGGGCAGGTAGCTGAAGGACTCGAGTGTGGTGTGTGCGCCAGTGGGGGTCATGGCTGTAGAGGGTGTATGCCTGTGGCCTCGAAGGTCTAGGTAGTTTGGGACCCAGTATATGCTAATGAGGGCAGAGTGGAGGAAGGACCTGAGGGTATCTAACGGAGGAAGGACTGTGGAATACCTGAGCCTGGCCTAAAGGAGATGAGAATTGCGTGTCTGCCTGGGCCCAGGAAGGAGTGGTGGGGAAGGAAGTGTCTTAGCACTGTCAGAGGCTTAGTGGACGAAGGGTCAAGGTGATGTGAGGTGAGTGTGTCCATGGACACAGGGAATGTGAGTCTCGAGGGCACACTAGGAAGGAGCAGGGTAATAGAAGTACTGGTGGTTGCTAATGTGGGTTTAGAGACATAGAGGCACTTCAATGTGTGCCATTTCGAGAGTCAGCTGTGTGAAGTCTGGAATATGCTAATAAGCATCAGAACCTTGCGAAGATTGTGCCCTTGTGTCCGCGGAGGACCGGAGTATGTTGAGGTTCCAGGGGATGCTACTCGGGGGTAGGGCTGCGGAGGGGATCTAGTGTGTAATAAGGGGGATCAGGGCTTTCATGAAGGGATCTAAGTGTGAACCAACAAGGATTATATCTGTGGAGATATCTCTGAGCAGAGAGCAATAGAGGACAGGAATGTGTGATGATCTCGGTGTGCTGAAGTGGATTCTAGCTAGGGAGGGCTGAAGTGTGTGCTAATGGGAGTCAGGGCTGAATGAGACCTGTGTGCACTAATGAGGGTCAGGCCATGGTAGAACAGTGTGTTTGTGTGTCCCTGCGGAATAGGGCTGAGTAAGGGTTCAGGGTGCACTAATGGGGAGGCAGGACTGTGTGAGGCCCAGCGTGTGCTAATAGAAATCAGGCCTGAGTGAAGACTCAGTTTGTGCTGACAGAGGGGACAGGACAGTGGAAGGACTGGAATGTGTGTTAAGGATGGTCATAGCTGTGAAGGGGCCTGAGTGTGGGTAACACTGGTTAGAGATCTATCTGTAAGGTTCACTTTATGTTAATAGCATTCAGAGCAGCATGAAGAAGGTCCAGTGAGTGCTAATGTGGGTCAGCTATAGAGTACCCCAAGTGCATGTTAATAGAGGTCAGAATCATGTAGGGGGAACAGTACGTTAATGAGGGGAGTCAGTACTATGGAGAAGGTAACAAGCAGCTAGGCCAGGGAGGGGCCCAAGAATGTGGTGGCAAGAGTTACTTAGAGGAGGCTGAGTGTGTGCTGACAGAGTTCAGGGCGGTATGTTATGTGTTAGGGCTTTGAATGCTGATGGGTATATGAGATAATAGGTAAGATGTAGTGAGGCCTCCTTGAGGGTCTAGCGTGTATTAATGGGGATCAGGAGGACATAGGGTGCCATGACCGAGTCCTTAGTGGTCGGTGTGTTGAGTATCCTTGAGTATGAGAGTAGTCTGAGGATGGGTGTATGTCTTTGGGGATCAGGAAGGGTCAGGCAGGACATGTGCCTTTTTTGGGGTAAGGTTTTATGTCCAGTTTCTTGCTCCCGCCTTTTTTGAAATCTAAAAAGCTCATTCAACTGAAATGATATTTAAAAGTTTGCTTGCGTATAAATGTTCAATTATCTCTGTTCACAGGGGCTTGTCTGAGCCCCCCATCCCCCTTTCTGGGAGTGTTATGTGATATACAGATTTTACACCCCATCTTCCTAAAATCCCAAAAAACTGAACTCCAGAGCATGTCCAGCCCTTGGGGTTTCCAGTTAGAGGTCGTGGACCCATGGCTCCTCCTGGCTTCCTCCCCATCCTCCATTCAGCCCTACTTCCAGTCTCCCCCAGCCCCTCCCCTACTCCCTGTCACAACATGCAAAGCAACTGGGTATCTGTGCCATATGGGGACACAAGGTTGTCTTTGGGAGCTGGCCATGCTTTACCTTCCTTGCCTTAGGCCCAGTATTCAGCCTCCCAGGTCAGGATGTTTTGTGGTAATCCTGGGTTCTCCATGGATGGACCTCATCCTGTATCTGAGGTCTTTCTGCTAGGGTGGCCCCTACCCCTCCTGGGGATAGTGAGTTCAGCCAGGTGGGGGTGAGAACTGCTGGGGGAAGCACCTGATTTCAAGGTAGCAGATGACCCATTTCTCTCCTCAAATCCAGCCCCAGTCTCATCCTCGACCTCCTATCTAGCTCTACTTCCCTTGGGCCCAGGGCCATCTTAGGCCCTGCTGTGAGTCCAGATGGTTCCTGGGTCAGGTCTTTCCCCCTCCTTGCTGGCCCAGAGCCCAAGAGGAAGCAGAAGACGGCTGGCCTAAGCCTTTTGGTGGCCCCATTCCCTTCAGCAATCCATCTAGGTCATCTTCCTGTCGATGCCAGCATCCCTGGGCTACCTTGTTTAGGGTTGTTCAATGAATAGCAGGGACTCATCACCTCAGCAGAGGTTGGTCCTAGGCCCTCAGCCCCCTGATTCACTTATTTCTGCCATAAGCACTTTTTGAGCATCTACTCTGTGTCAGTCACTATTCCAGGTCCTCAGGATATAGCCGTGACCTAAACACAGAAATCTACCCTGGCGGAGCTGATCTTCTAGTTGTGGCGGTGAGGAGATAGACAGTAAAGACTAAAGAAACCAATAAGTAGGTGGTGTCATTTCTGAGGAGGTAATGAGTGCTGGGGGATAACTGGCAAGGTGAGGGAGTTCAGGATGGTTGAGATTTTAAATAGGGTTATTCACAGAGGCCTCATGAAAAAGGTGACCTTTGAGCAATGGCCCAAAGGGAGAGGGGAGTGAGCCATTTCGAAATTTAGGGGAAGGGTGTTCCAGGTACCAGGAACAGCCAGTGTAAAGGCCCCGAGGTGGGACTCTACTGGGTGTGGTTGCAGAACAGCAACTAGGAATGATGGCGGGGGGGTGTGGGGGTGGGGGGGGGCCGTGGGCAAGAGGCAATAGGGGCAAATGAGGTAAAGAAACACCTGTGGGCCACATTGAGGACTGGGGCGTGTATTTGGGGTGATGAGAAATGTACATTCTTGAGTAGAGGAGAAATGTGACTTGGCTTGTCAAAGTCTAGATTGGACCCTAGGGGTCCTAACCTGATCAAACCTTTCTGGCAGCCCTGAGAAGAGCTGGTGTACACTGAGACCCCCCCCTCCACACAATCCCACCCAGTGGTTGGGTCTGGGCAGGACACCCTGACACACGCTCCCCTCCCCCCCCACCTGGGTAGATGAATGGGATGATGCAGTGGTTGTCATGACGATGAGTGCTAGAGAAGTCAGGAAGAGGGTCCCTGTGGCCACAGGGAATAGTCTGCCTTGGCCTTTGAGGGTGGTGCTAGGGGAACTATGCCACTCTATGGGCGTGCTCGAGGCCATGTCACCCATCCTTCAATTCTGGGCACACGCCCTGGCCGACCCATGGCTGGGCCCATCACTGCAGCTGTACCTGAGAAGATCTGCAATGGAGCCTTCTGCTCCTGCAGTGGGGCTTTTCCCCTAGATCCCAACAATCCATCGTTAGGGCCCTTGCCCTCAATCAGCCACCTAAATCTGAGAACTCAGGTGGGCTACGTAGGAGCAGGGTCCCAGTGGGGCTGGCTGTGTGGGTGGGCAGGTACTGACAAAGATCCCCATCCATGCTGGGTTTCCAGAACTCCTGAGTGGCTCTGGGGTCCATAGTGGTTGAGTGAGCACTGACAAGTTCATGTCAGTGCCCCCTGCTAGGCTGTGGGCTTTAGGGAACCCATGGTGATCAAGCAAATGCTAATAAGAGACCCATTTCCATCCTTGTCCTTTGCTCAGATCGCCATGGATCGGATGAAGAAGATCAAACGGCAGCTGTCAATGACACTCCGAGGTGGCCGAGGCATAGACAAGACCAATGGTGCCCCTGAGCAGATAGGCCTGGATGAGAGTGGTGGTGGTGGTGGCAGTGACCCTGGAGAGGCCCCCACACGTGCTGCTCCTGGGGAACTTCGTTCTGCACGGGGCCCACTCAGCTCTGCACCAGGTGGGTCCACTGGCTATCCCCTCTCCCATATGACCCCAGGCTGCTTCCCAGGTGTTGCCTCCTGGTCACATTCCTCATTTTCCTCTAAATTTTCTGCCCTTTCTCTGCCCCCCATGTGCTCTCTTCTCCCCCTTCCCTCCCATCTTCTCTCAACACCGTCTATCTGTCCATCTGCGCTCCTCTTCTTGCCTTTCTGCCCAGGCCCCGTGGTGGGGGACAGAAGGTCCCTTGCCTGTCACAGCTGCCCCAAGGCTCCCTCTGCCCTTCTGCCCTCTATGATGGCCTCCTCAGTCCTCTGGTACCTTCCTGCCCTGGCCCTGCCTTCCCAGGACCCTTGGCTTCCCCTGCCACCACCTAGCTGCCGGCTCTGAGCTCAGCTTGCCCTTGGAAGGAAGGGTTCCACTAGGTGACTTTTGCCTCCCCACCCCCCAGTTCAACCTGCCCTAGATGTACCTGAGCTTCCCTGGGCTCAGGTACATCACCCTCTCCCCGAGGGACTCCACGTTTCCTCTGGGGGCCACGTGCACACATGTGATGATGGAATGTTTCGTGGGGGATGGGGTGTCCTGTGGTTCCTGACCCCACCTGGCCTGCCCTACCCCTCTCCCTGCCACCAGAGATTGTGCACGAGGACTTGAAGATGGGGTCTGATGGGGAGAGTGACCAGGCTTCAGCCACGTCCTCGGATGAGGTGCAGTCTCCAGTGAGAGTGCGTATGCGCAACCATCCCCCACGCAAGATCTCCACTGAGGTGCTTGACCCCGTCTGGATGGTGGAGGAACTGGAAAAGGGGGTTGGACCTGGGGAGGTGGAGCTCATGATCCTGTTTCTCTCTTGCCTTACCTGCTAGGACATCAACAAGCGCCTATCGCTACCAGCTGACATCCGGCTGCCTGAGGGCTACCTGGAGAAGCTGACCCTCAATAGCCCCATCTTTGACAAGCCCCTCAGCCGCCGCCTCCGTCGTGTCAGCCTAGTAAGCACCTTCTGTTCCCGTCCACTCCTTTTTCTCCTCTCCCAGACCCTTCTCCTGAGCCAGCTTCAACCTGCCTCATTTGTCCCACAGTCTGAGATTGGCTTTGGGAAACTGGAGACCTACATTAAGCTGGACAAGCTGGGCGAGGTGAGAGGCAAATAGGAGGCCCATGGTGGGGATGAAGGTCAGTGGGAACTCCTGGAATCTCATAGCACCTCTCCTGTCACACTTCCTCACATTCCAGGGTACCTATGCCACCGTCTACAAAGGCAAAAGCAAGCTCACAGACAACCTTGTGGCACTCAAGGAGATCAGACTGGAACATGAAGAGGGGGCACCCTGCACCGCCATTCGGGAAGGTACACACCCCCATCCCATCTGCCCCAGGCTTCCCCAACCCACCCCTGGCGCACACACTCCATAATGAGAACAAAGACTGGTTCTAAGACCCCCCAAAACACTCTGGCTTTCATGGGAATGCCTGTCACCCACATATCCAGGTAATAATCAGGGTAACCAGGAATCTGTTCCCATTTGGATAAAAGGTAGATGAATTGCAAACCAGGGTTTGGTTCTGAGAACACCCCTGAAAGTGCTCACCAATTTATTTACTGTAACAATTTCTAGTCAGAATATCACATGGAATGAATTTGAATTGCACTGAAATTTAGTGTGCAAATTCGATTTCACATGATGCTGCAGGCCTATGTACTGAGGGTTGGAGCCAGGCCCCTTCCCAGAAACCAAAAACAGGTTGTGAAAATCTAGTGTCACATGAGCCTGGGGCTGCAATCCCAGGTTCTTGCTCCATACTCTCCTCTGAGTCTTATTTTCCACATCTGCAACATGGAGACACAACTTCCTTCTGGCATGAGGCGGGTTAGAGCTGGTGGCTCCGAGGCGTTACCCTGAACTGTCTAGAGAAAGAAAGAAAACCTGGGCTTGTCCCTTTCTAGTCCTTGTCCTCACCTCTGTCCTGAGGGTAGGACCCTGACTCTTCCCCTGTCCCACTCCCATGCTTCCTGCAGTGTCCCTGCTCAAGGACCTCAAACACGCCAACATCGTTACGCTACATGACATTATCCACACGGAGAAGTCCCTCACCCTTGTCTTTGAGTACCTGGTAAGGTTGAGTGGCAGTAGGTCCCAGGGGGAGGTGAGGAGAAGGCCAGGAGCCATAGGAAGTAACCCTCATTCCTGTACCACCTCTTCTTTCCTCAGGACAAGGACCTGAAGCAGTACCTGGATGACTGTGGGAACATCATCAACATGCACAACGTGAAAGTGGGTGTGGGGCAGGAAGCAGGGGCACAAGGGGGCCCCCACTCACCCACTCCAACCCACAAATCTCCCAGAAACGGACTTTTCCCTTTGGCTTTTTTTGCTAGGAGCCCTTGGAGGGCACTGGGACCCTGTCCTCTTTTGTGTGACAAGGCTCTGGGCCTGGTGTCTGTGTTTGGGAGGGGAGCAGTGCCTGCTGGGGGTCGGGCTAGTGGATAGTCTTTGACCTCTGCCTGCCATTCCTGGGTCCCCAGCTGTTCCTGTTCCAGCTGCTCCGTGGCCTGGCCTACTGCCACCGGCAGAAGGTGCTACACCGAGACCTCAAGCCCCAGAACCTGCTCATCAACGAGAGGGGAGAGCTCAAGCTGGCTGACTTTGGTACCACTGGCCTCCCCTTTCTTATTGGCTCCCCAGCCTCCTACTTTCCCATGACCACTTAGTCTCACTTCCCTTCAGCCTTGCCAGATTTTGCCTAGGACACCCTCAGTCTCAACTGCACTCTCCCCGAGACTTTGCCCATGACTCCCTCATTCTAGCTGTCCTTTCTCTGATTTCCAGGCCTGGCCCGAGCCAAGTCAATCCCAACAAAGACATATTCCAATGAGGTGGTGACACTGTGGTACCGGCCCCCTGACATCCTGCTTGGGTCCACGGACTACTCCACTCAGATTGACATGTGGTAAGGACAGGTGGAAGTGTGGCAGGGGCCACGTGATAAAGGGGGTGGCTTGGTCACAATAGCCACCCAGCCAGCTGCCTTTCTATTCACTGTGCCCTCCCTGCCCAGGGGTGTGGGCTGCATCTTCTATGAGATGGCCACAGGCCGTCCCCTCTTTCCGGGCTCCACGGTGGAGGAACAGCTACACTTCATCTTCCGTATCTTAGGTGAGGAGGCATGGGCCCTAGGCGCTGTGGAGACACACAGGGAGGACCTGTGAAATGTTTGGGATAACTCCTCTTCCCTACTAGGAACCCCAACTGAGGAGACGTGGCCAGGCATCCTGTCCAACGAGGAGTTCAAGACATACAACTACCCCAAGTACCGAGCCGAGGCCCTTTTGAGCCACGCACCCCGGTGAGGCTGGTGGGTGGGTGGGCGTTAGGGGCCAGAGTGTCCAAACTCATTTTAAATCAGGTCTCTTTGTCCTTGTGGCAGACTTGATAGCGACGGGGCCGACCTTCTCACCAAGCTGTTGCAGGTGAGACCACCTTGGGTCAGCCTTGGGGGTATGGGATTCCAAGTGTGGGGAAACAGGGACCCCCCCCCAAACCAGGGGCAGGGTCTGAGGTGGGCAGAGAGACCTACTTGTTGAAGATATTAATACTATCCCCCTCCCCCCACCCCCACTCAGTTTGAGGGTCGAAATCGGATCTCCGCAGAGGATGCCATGAAACATCCATTCTTCCTCAGTCTGGGGGAGCGGATCCACAAACTTCCTGACAGTGAGTGGAGCTGGGGAATGGACCAGCCAGTGTGGGGACTGGGAAACAGGACTGCTGGGGCCAGCTGGCGGGTTGTGTAGGATTCTGGCTGTGCCACCTCTACGTGGGGGGACATCTTGTTCACGTGTGTGATGGGTTGTATTTGTTATGAAAACTTATTTTTTAGTTTTCAGTTCCTTTTACCTTTCATGAAAAATTTAAAACATACATAAAAATATATGCAATAGCACTTTACTTTTTTTAAAGTAGACATTTCCTTACATGCACTAAAAAATGCACAAATCATAAGTATACTATACAATGAATTTTCATAAATGAAACACATCCTTGTAACTAGCACAAAAGTCAAGAAACAGAATGTTAAAAGCTCCCCACCCCCAGCTCCCTTGCATCTCCTTCATTTATTCCCAGCCCCTTCCCAAAGGGTGGCTACTGTTTTGACCTCTAACAGCAAGGATAAGTTTTTTCTGTCCTTGTACTTTATAGAAATAGAATCACGTGTGATGTTCTCTTTTTATATCTGGCTTTTGAAAACTTTAATATGGATATTTTCAAATATATGTATTTATATATTAGTCAAAGTAATATGATGAGTCCCCAAGTACTCCAGTGAGTCAATTCATGGTCAATCTGGTTTTATCTATATTCTCTCTGATTATTTTGAATCACATCCAATCCCAGACATCATAGCATTTATCCTTAAATAATTTCAGCATATACCTATAAAAGATTCTTTTAAAACAACAATATTATTATCAAACCTACAAAAAACATTTGCTCACTTTCCCTATCTTCCCACTGGATTAATATATAAAGCAAACCCCAAACACCACCCATCACCTAGACTTAACAGGTGGTAATTGCAATACCATAATTCACTTGACAAAATTAATAATGATTTCTTTGTGTCATGTAATAGTCCATATTTCATCTTCCCTGGTTGTAGCTGGTTTGTGTATGGAATTGTTTGACAGATGAAGGTCAAGCCTCTCAGAGAAGGGGCAGCTTTTTCTAACTCTTCCCATGGGGTCATATGGGGCTGGTCCTAGATGACCTCATGGGTCATCCCCCACTTCTATGTCTCCCCCATCTGTAGCTACTTCCATATTTGCACTAAAGGAGATTCAGCTACAAAAGGAGGCCAGCCTTCGGTCTTCGTCGATGCCTGACTCAGGTAGGTATAGCCCCTTGTCTTCCTCCCTGCCCCACCCACCTACCTGCTTACCCACCAACAGCCATCTGCTCTGCTTTCCCCCACAGGCAGGCCAGCTTTCCGCGTGGTGGACACCGAGTTCTAAGCCACAGACCGAGGCCCCAGCAGGCAGCGGCTGGAGGGATGCCACACCCCTCACAGGGCAGCCCCCAACTACATCTTCCCTGCTTACTCTCTGCCTACCTGCCTGAGCCATGTTCACCTGCCCACTTGTCCCCTGCTGCCTGCCCAAACACCCCACCATTGGCCTGTCAACCCACCCATTGGCCTGTCTGCTGGGTGCTAACAAAGCTCTCATCACTCCTTCACTTGGTCTGTCTGTCTCTGTCTTGGTAGTTGCCGGTGGACAGCATGGCCGTGCCAGCCTCCCACACTGAGGCCAGGTCTACCCCCCATCATACCAGCCCCCAGGACCACTACCCCACGGCCAGCCAGGGGTCCAGAGCTAGCCCAGGCTGGGGATCTCGACTCAGACAAGATGGTGACAATGCCTTGAGTCTGAGGCATCCTCTGCCTGCTTTCCTGCCTGCCCCACCTGCCTCATATTGTGTGGGCCTTTTTTTGTTTGTTTCATTCATTTTTTTTTGTTTTTAATTATTTTAAATGAGATTTTCGTTTTTTTTAAATGCAATATCTCTGTATACAGACTGGCCGGGCCCCACCCCCTGCGTGTGGCCCTCCCACAGTATTTTGTGCAATGAAGCCCTGCTCCCAGCCTTTCAGAGACAGGGACACAGCCCCTATTTGGAACCCTGATCATCACCAGACCCTGGGATTGGCTATGGGAAAGCATGCCACAGCCACTCGCCTTCCTACCCCCGCCCGCCATCCCCAGCTGCAGGGGGATCTGGGGACTACCAGAGACTCTGGGAAATGGACAAGGTGGGGGGCCCCACTCTTTCTCTCCTGCAGTCCCGTAGCTGGGGCCTCCTTCCTTCTCAGGGTCTCCCCAGCCCAGTCCCCTTGCTCCCATCCCACTCGGTGCTGTTGGGTAGGGGCCCTGCCAGGAACTGACCAGCTCAGCGAGGAGCCATAATGTGCATATGTGCACAAGCAGGGTTGGGGGAGGGGGGTGTGAGGGGTTGTGCCCAGGTGTTGCCCCCTATCTCCTGGGGAGGGTGAGGCAGGGCAGGGACAGTCTCCAGGGTCAGTCCCTGGATGGGTGGTTACCTCCCCTTCCTCCACCCTAAGCCCTGGGGCCCTGAAATGGGGTGGGAGGGCAGGGGTGGGAGCCCTCCTAGTGGGTTTGGGGGGTTGGGTTCCTGAATGCACCATAATCGCTGTATGAAATATTAAAAAGTCTAAAGTGAAAAGCCTGCTTGCAAATCCCTGTAGGGGTGGAGGGTGGCCGAGCTGGGGTGATTATTGGGACCTTGGAGAATTCATACCTCATCACCACTGTCTAGGAAAACACTGGGAGTGGGCCAGGGACACGTCACGACTATGAAAAAGGCATCTAAGGTATTGCATATGTAACAGTAGAACATGGAGTTGAAGCAGGTAGGGCAGGCTGAATGGTGTTGATGGGTTGAGAAGCAGAAAGGGAGTTAGATTTGCCCAGGAATATGAGGAAGCCTGATAAGAGGGTGGAGGCAGGGGAATGGAGAGATGATGTTTGAAAGACACTGGACGGCCCAATAGAACCATGGATGGGAAGATGAGGCAAAGGCCCAGTATGGCCATCTGACTAGGAAACCATGAAGAGGAGGGAATGTTCAGGACGGTAGGGGGTAGATTTTGGACCACTGAGTAGGTAGAGAAATCCTTTAATACATGGATCAAATTAAGCAGTGGGGCCATAGATGGATCTGGAAATTTCAATTATTAGTGTCCAGGAAGTAACAGAAACCATGGGCATGGGTGAGAGAGTTTGCAAGAGGCCAGGGATCAATGACACAACCTGGGGTTTGCCCTCAGGCATGAGGATAATTGAAACTTTTATTTTCTTTGTCCTGTGAGTTCCAGCCCCAGTCCCACCATCTTGGGCAAAGCCAAGGATTGTTTTCTAAGCAGAAGAGGTGGGGTGAGCAGGGCCAGGCAAATACTGCAAGTAATGGCAACCCTAATTAAGTGGCCGTTTACTAAAGCCCAGTGGTGGGGGCCCATGAACTTCTAATCACTCTACTGTGTGTGTTTGTTTGTTTTTTGAGACAGAGTCTCTGTCGCCCAGGCTGGAATGTGGTGGCACAATCTTGGCTCGCTGCAACCTTTGCCTCCTGGGTTCAAGCGATTCTCCTGCCTCAGCCTCCTGAGTAGCTGGGATTACAGGCGTGCACCACCACGCCCAGCTAATTTTTTATTTTTAGTAAAGATGGGGTTTCACCATATTGACCAGGTTAGTCTCGAACTCCTGACCTCAAGTGATCCACCCACCTCGGCCTCCCAAAGTGCTGTGATTACAGGTGTGAGCCACCAAGCCCAGCCTCTACTGTGTCTTTCTAAGCACTTTAGTGATGTTTCAGCTTGCAGCCTCATGGTGCCATGATGACTGCCATGTCCCCAGAGATGGAAAAGCAAGCAGGGAAGACAGAACACCTTCCTTACCTGTCTGTGTTCTTTTAACGGCTGGAACTTCCACAAGCTCCTCAGCAGACTTCCTGTGCCATTTCTTGGCTAGAATCAGATGACATGGCCACTTCTGGCAGCAAGGGAGGATGGGAAAAGGAGGGCCTTGCAAAGGGGGACAGGATTGCCAGGCTGGATTTAAAAGGTCTAGAACTCACCCAACTGCTCTGGGAAGTGGTAGGGTCACTGGTGTGGGCAGAGGTTGGCCTCTGGAAGGTGGAAAAAAAAAACGGTCTAGGGCTGGGAAAGGAGGTCTCTTGGATTTACCTGGCTGCCCAGATAAATGGGGAGGGGGAGTCTGCAGAGGGGCAATGGGGAGAATCAATTCAGAGAATCTGACAAGATTCAACTGGGCTTAAAGAGCAGCTATCTGCCATGTGTCTGACTCAACTCAAATGCCACTTTCTTTGGGGACCCTTAAGTGAAAGGCCTGCTCCCTTTCCTCACCCAGAGCTTACACAACTGAGTTTGTGACCCCTCATCTATGCCAGGTCTGGGCTGGGGGCTGGAATCACAGTAATAAAGACACAATCCCTGCCCCGCAGAGATTAACTGAAAATAGGTAAATTATGAGATTGTGAGGGGGAAGGGAGGTTCGAAATTAAAGTCATCATCAACGGGGCTGGCAGCCCCAGCAGAGGAAAGAATAGCATAGCCTAGAGCAGTGGTTCTCAACCAGAGACATTTTTCCCCCAAAGGACATTTGGTAATGTCTGGAGACACTTGGTTGTCCTGAGGGGTACTACTTGGTATCTAGTAGGTAGAGGCCAGGGATGCTGCTACACATCCTGCAATGCCCACAACAAAGAAATGACAGTGCTGAGGTTGAGAGACCCTGGCCTAGTCCAAGGGTTCTCAAACTTTGGGTCTCGGGATTCCTTTATGTTCTTAAAAGTTTAAGATATTCAAAAGAGTTTTTGCTTATGTCATATAGCCTCTGGATTCAGAAGCCTCTGGATAATCACACTGTACACCCCTGAGAGAATGAGAGTGAAAAAGTATTGTGAAAATAGTTTTCATTTTGTGAAACCCCAAGAGGATTTTTGGACCGGTAGACAGGCTGGGACCACTGGGACCACACGGTTGGAGAATGTTTGGCCTGGTGTTTAAGGTCACAGCTCTGGAACCAGATTTCTCAAGTTTAAACTGCAGCTCCACCACTAATTAGCTGAGGGACGTTTCTGGTACTCAGCGTCCCCATTGTTACCCATGGGTGACAAGGACAGTACCTGCTGCCTGAGGCTACTATTTTAGTCCAATAAAGCACTTAAACTGGGCGGACAGTTAGTTTAGTTATGATTGCTATGACTCCAACAAACATAGGGCCTGGGGCTAACTTGTCTTCAACACCTTGTCTAGTGAATAAATCTAGTTCAGGAAGAGAAACAATAGCCCGCAGGCCTCGGTGGGTCTCTGGAGGTGGAAACCTCTTTTGCATTGGGTTTTGATGGTACAATGAAGGGCATTCTGATCAGGCTAACAAAAACACTGCTCCCAGGGTAGGAGTCCTAGCCCACGTCGCGAACCTCAGCCTCCACTTTCCATGCCACCTGTGCCCTAAGTCTACAGGGCGTTAGGACCCCACAAGGCACTTTTGTCTTTCTTGGTTCCCACTGAAGATTTTACCCCACCTAGCCCTTCGACGCGTCTGTGCGCGGGGCCATTTCCAATATGGCAGTAGCCCCGCGACTGTTTGGGGGGCTCTGCTTCCGTTTCCGGGACCAGAATCCGGAAGTGGCTGTTGAGGGGCGTCTTCCAATCTCGCACAGCTGCGTTGGCTGTAGAAGAGAACGGACGGCGATGGCGACGGTCGCAGCAAATCCAGCTGCTGCTGCGGCGGCTGTGGCGGCGGCAGCGGCGGTGGCTGAGGATAGAGAGCCACAGCACGAGGAGCTGCCAGGCCTGGACAGCCAGTGGCGCCAGATAGAAAACGGCGAGAGTGGGCGAGAACGTCCACTGCGGGCCGGCGAAAGCTGGTGAGGCTGGGCTGCGGTGGAGCCTCGGCAGAGGGGACGGTGGGGGCATTGACAACCGCTGGGGATTCGGCGGCCGAGGGCCGCGGGAAAGCTGCTGCGGGGTGCGGGGGCGGGGGAGTGGCCGGCGGGACAGCGGGCTAAAGGGGCGGGGAAGTGCCTTTGAATGAATCGCAACGTCTGGAAAAGGGGCGGGGCCTGTGTGGTGCAGTCTGACGCCTGAGAACAAAATGGGGTTTGTTGTGATGAGACCAGTTTCGGCCCTGGAGGTGGGGCCGGGCCTACGTAGTGAAACTGCGTAGGAACCTGGGAAGAAGGTGGGTTCTGCGACATAAGGCGGGGTCGCGGCCTGCGCTGCGTAATGCAACTTTTGGGGGCGAGGAGCGGTCTCCGTTGCTCCGGGGCGGCTGGGAACGAGGCGAGCTTTGTGACGTCAGCAGAAGAGCGGGATGGAGCCGAACGGTCCGAGGGAGGGAGCGGGGACCTCCGTGGGGGAGGGGGGAGGAGCCTGGAGCCTGGGAACGAGGTTAGGTTGGTGACGTGAGCTGAGGGGCGTACTCTGAGGCCGAGAGACGACAGTGGAGGGGAGGTGGTGCCTATGAGGCAGAAAATGGCGCCTGCGAATAAGCAAAGTTTATGACGCGCAGTGGTTTTTGATTCTGGCGGAAGCCTTCCCGAGTCGAGGGAACGTGCAGGTGATTAGCACCGGAGGGGCCTTCCATGTTTAATTGGTTTTCTGTGTTGGTACTGTTTTGTTTTTAGAATCAAGAAAAAGTCGTTTTTTTAAAAAACTAGAATTTTGATAAATCGGCTTGTTTTACTGATTTCTTGCTAAACAGTCCTTCTTGAAATTTACTGCTTCTGAGTTCATTTTATTTCTCGCCGAGTTGCATCTCGTTTTTTAATTGTGGAATACGTAAGACTTAAAAAGATTATATAAAACATTTACGCAGCCCAGATTGACGGACATCCTGTTAAAATAAACGGCCTACACTCTTCAAAAATGTCAGGATCATGAAAGACAAAGGCTGAAGAACTGTTCCAAATTGAAGGAATTAATGCAGTTTAACGAGTCATGATAACTAAATGCAACATGTGATCCTCGATTGGATCCTGGAACAGAAAAAAAATTATTTAAAAAATCAATTTTTTATCATAAGATTATTTTTGTCTCTTTTACTGTAAAAGGCAATGGAAACGTCGGTAAAATTTTATTAAAGTGGGTAGATACTAGTACTACTAATTATTGTGATCATTATGGCTGTGAAAAATAATATCCTTGTTTATAGGAAATACTGAAAAATTTAGGGATAAGAACGCATCGTGTAAGCAGTTTATTCTCAAATGCCTGAAAAATTAGCATATATAAATTTATATATGGCGAGGGGAAAGGAAATTGGGGAGATGTTGGTCAAAGGATACAACATTTCAGTTAGACAAGAAAAATAAGTTCAGATCTGTTGTACAACTATAGTTAATAAATTCATTGTATACTTGAAAATTGCTGAGAGAAGATTTTACATGTTCTACCACCCCACAAAAAATAAGTATGTGACGTAATGGATGTGTTAATTGCCTTGACTTAGTCATTCCACAATGTATACATAAGTCAAAACTTCATGATGTACACTCTAAATATATACAATTTTTGTCCATTTTAAAATAAAAATACCAAAAAATGCATGTAAAGAAACAACGATTGAGCAAATGAGTAAAATATTAGATTTGGAGAATCTGGATGAAGGACATATGGGGATTCTCTGTATTATTTTTGCCAGTTTTCTCAATCTATTTCAAAGTTTAAAAATTAAATAATAATTAAATAAAAACGTGTGAATTCACCATCCATGTTAAGATTCAGAACACTGTCTTAAGAAATCCTTCTGTGCCCCTCCCAGATGGAAATTCCCCTCCTTGCTCCATGGGAAACTGTTATCCTGAATTTTGAGTTAACAGTCTCTTCCTTTTCTTTAATGTTTTACCACAACTGTATGCATCCCTAAGCGGTATGTATTGTCTAAGCTTTCACTTTATACATATATGGAATACATATATGTAAAATTCTACTGGATGCATACTGTGAGCCCTTATCTTCGCATCGGGTAATACATGGTATCCACATGGCATCATTGGTGATGTTAACCTTGATCACTTGGTTATGGTAGTGTTGGCCAGCTTTCTCAACTGTAAAGGTACCATTTTCCTCTTTACATATGCAGTAATTATTTTTAAAACATGTATCATGTCCAGCCATTCCTCAAAATACTCTTAACAGCTTCCCATCTCTTGCAGCGTAGATGCTAAAATCCTTACAATGAATTGCAAGCCTTTATGAAGCTGGTCTCCTGCTTGCATTCTGATGTCTTCCCATATCTCTCCTCTGATTACGCACTCCCTCCCTGTCTCCATCCAGGCCGGCCATATTGGACTCTTGCTGTTCCTCAAACACATCTAACCTTAGGGCTTTTTCGAGTGAGGTTTACTCACTACAGAGTTCTTTAATAACCACACCAGTGAAATGTGTATCTCTGTTACTGGGGCGATGAGTTGAGATTTTCCAAATCGGGAATACAAACCCAAGCCGTGTTTTTCTGCCATTACGTCACACCTTTCCAGCAAGAAAAAGCCTCATTTCATCCTGAGAATAAACAAAATAACCACAGTGTTTTGTAACTCATTTGAAGATGTTCAAAAGGGCCTTGAGGCTTTGATCCTTGCCTCTTCCTACCTTTGTAGCCTTGTGATTGTGTCACTGGTAGGACATGACATCCTGTCATCCTTGATAATACGCTTTAAAATTACCCCACCAGTACTGGGTTTTCTTTTGGGATGATGAAATATTTTGGAACTAGGGAGAGGTTGTGGTTGTACAACATTGTGAATGTTCTAAATGCCACTGAATTGTTCACTTTAAGATGGTTAATGTTATGTTATGTGAATTTCACCTCATTAAAAAAATTACCACACCAGTGTTGGTTCAGTGTTGAAGCCGGTTTGTCTCTGCTGTCATGGGTATTATCATGAAGCATTTTTGCTAAACTCCACTTTGTTAATGCTTCTCTAGTAAGAGCAAAGCATCTCAAGGTTCTTTATTGCTGTCCATTTTCCATTTTACAGGGGTTTGCTTAAGTGGCCAGGATATATGTGTTTATAAAGCATTTTGAAGTCATGGACTAACCCCAAATCATATATCTTGTATCAGTATTAATATTTGCACCTTCTGTCTTTTGTCAGCTGGCAGATTTGGGTGAGGGTAGTTAATTAATTTGGTCATCACAACTGATTTAATTTCTGGGAGAAGCTTGTATTTTAAGGCAAATTCAAATCTGTAATAATATAGCCTCCTTGGAAATTTTCACTTTTTCCTTTTGTGGGATGAACCATCTTCAAACACAAATCAGACACAAGAGAAAACTAGAAGACAGAAAATAAAGAATTGTTTAGTAACTTTTTTCCATAAGCACATATTTCATATCATTTCAACAAATTTGAGGAAGCACGAATAAACCTAAGTGACTTTAGCAAGATCAGTTGTACCTGTATATACTGGCAGCAAGAAACTAGAAAATTAAATTTTATGATACCATTTATGATAGCATCCAAAAAATTGAATACCCAGCTGTAAATATAATAATTTGGGTGTTATTGATACAGACCATGACACCTTTGTTGTGACTGCCACCTGGCCTGACAGAGATTGTGAGACATCCTGATTTCAGAGATGTTAACAATGATTTTTTTAAAGTGTCTTTGACTTGAAGCAATATGGTAATAATTTTCTGTGAAAAATTATGTAAAATGTCAGTCCTCTATGAAATCTATAGAAATTCAGCCTGTAACCAGGTCTGGAAGTTTTGCTTACCACTCTACAGCGTGATTTTAATGTTATTTTTTGTTCAAAATCTGCTCTTAAAAATAAGTTGAGCAGTGCCTACCTTTGCATTGGAAGGTACTGTTAACTATAGCTTTACTGAACAAATTAACTTCCTAGACTGGCTATGGAGGCAAGTAAAGCCACAGAGGGTGGATGGTGGTGTGTGGGGTGCAGAGTTGGGTCTGAGCATTGAGCCACCGGCACAGAAGGGTTTGTTTCCCTGGTGTGAGTGATATGGGGCAGGGTCTGTGGGGGTCAGTGCAGCAAAAAAACAAAACCAACAAAAAACCCACAGAAATGTTTGCCTGTCTAGGTGACTTGTGACTATTCCAAGATTTGTCTGTCCCTCCATCCTCCCACCTCTCTGATCCTTTCATGAACAAGGGAAAGTTGACATTTTAAAGAATCACATTGATGAGGTTAAATTGGGAGAATCGCTTGAACCCGGGAGGCAGAGGTCGCAGTGAGCTGAGATTGTGCCACTGCACTCCAGCCTGGGCGACAGAGCAAGACTCTGTCTCAAAAAATGATAATAATAGGTTAAATTGCTTGAAAACCAGCCAATATAATGTTATGTGCATTTCATCAAATTTGGTTATTTTTTAAAAAGCATTTATTTGAGGCTGCTCAATATTTGGGATAGCCTTTTATGTGTCAGAAATGCCACAGCAGAACAGGTGTGTGTGTATGTGTGTGTGTGTGTGTTTAGGCAGGAGGAGGTTTATGTCTGTGAGCTTTTATGTCCAAGTCCTGAAGTCCAAGCTGTCAGAACAATGACAGCTAAAATTCATTTAGCACTTATTATATGTCAAGTATTTTCCAAACTTCAGGATTTCTCACAAAGGCAGATTTCAATATAGTTCTAAATGGTTATCCTTGTAGTACATATAAGTTTCACCTTTAAAAGAGAGCTAGTTGAACTGTATACTGAAAAATGCTTGATGGTAAGTTTTATGTTACATGTTTTTATCACAGTTTTTAAGAGAACCATAAGCTCAGGAATTTACTATAAAGCCAAAGTAAATTCTAAATTAAAAAATGATGAACAATAGCAATATGCAGTTCTTTTTTTTTTTTTTTTTTCTTTGAGATGGAGTCTCACTCTGTCGCACAGGCTGGAGTGCAGTGATGCAGTCTCGGCTCACTGCAACCTCTGCCTCCAGGGTTCAAGTGATTCTCATGCTTCTGCCTCCCAAGTAGCTGGGATTACAGGCACGTGCCAGCACACCTGACTAATTTGTTGTATTTTTTAGCAGAGACGGTTTCACCATGTCAGCCAGGCCGGTCTTGAACTCCTGACCTTAGGTGATCCACCCGTCTTGACCTCCCAAAGTGCTGGGATTACTGGCGTGAGCCACTGTGCCTGGTCTTTTTTTTTTTTCAATATGCAGTTTTTGAAGGAAAACCTTATGATTCTTTTTAGCATTTTAAATTCTTTGCTCCTTTTAAAAGCAGATTTTTCACCATTTATCAAATCTAGTTCTTAGCTGAAGAATTATGCTTCCATTGATAGATCCTTTAGAAACAAACACATAATGAATGGCTAAAGCCTTATAAAATTAGCTGCAGATGGCAGATATCTTGAGCCTAACTTAACTGGGTTATCCCACAGACTAATTCAAATGAATCATCTTTTATTCTATAATAAAACCATGTTTCCTAGCACTATAAGTATGGATTTTTTGTTGGTTTGTTTGCCATTGTTAACCACATTTTCTGTTTTTAATCAGATTTCTTTTTTAATACTAAGAAGTTATCTAACATACAAATCTGAGTTTCGCTGAATAAATTTTGCTTCAAATTTATTTTTATATGATGCTGAAACTTTTCATCTTAAATTATAATGTGTCAATACTTTCAGTCTGTTGGGCATGGGAAGTTGTATAGCTAACCCTCAGCTACCCATGTAACACCCTTGTTACCTGTCTGGGCCCCAGGTTCCTTGTGGAGAAGCACTGGTATAAGCAGTGGGAGGCATACGTGCAGGGAGGGGACCAGGACTCCAGCACCTTCCCTGGCTGCATCAACAATGCCACACTCTTTCAAGGTACAAGGCCTTTGCCTCCTTCTCACCCTAGCCCTGGAGTTCTTGTCCCTTCCGTCCCTACAGATGATCATAAGCCCATTCTGTGTGCTAGGTCACTGGTGGGGTGGCCAGAGTCATTCGTCAGTTTCCTTTGTTGATTCTTCCTCTGCCACCTCCACCCCCGCCCCACAGATGAGATAAACTGGCGCCTCAAGGAGGGACTGGTGGAAGGCGAGGATTATGTGCTGCTCCCAGCAGCTGCTTGGCATTACCTGGTCAGCTGGTATGGTCTAGAGCATGGCCAGCCACCCATTGAACGCAAGGTATAGTGGATGGGGAGGGTGCATGGCGGGGAGTGCGTAGTAAGAAAGCCTTGTAGGCCCAGCATGGGTACAGATCCATGTATGCTGGGTAGGTACACATATGTCTGCTCTCTTCCCCCTCCTAGCTCATCATACAGGTATCTTTGTGTGTCTGCTGTGTGTGTTCCCCTGTGTGGCTCTCTTTACAGACCATTGTATATGTGTGTTTGTATGCTATGTTTGTAAGGCAGAGTGTGTGCTCCTCTCATTTGAGAGGTCACAGCGCTGTGTCTGTGTGAGTACACCTGTGTCTGCACCTACAGGTCATAGAGCTGCCCAACATCCAGAAGGTCGAAGTGTACCCAGTAGAACTGCTGCTTGTCCGGCACAATGATTTGGGCAAATCTCACACTGTTCAGTTCAGCCATACCGATTCTATTGGTGAGTCTAAGGGTCACGCAATGGGTTGGTGTTCCTAGTTACTAGTCCCAACTCAGTGACTTGAGGTTGCATAGGGTTAAGCTGAAGCTGACTGAGAAGGCACTGGTCAGACTTTGGAAGACCCAGAAGGCATTGGCTAAGTTGGGTGGAGGCACCGAGGGGATCTACTAGAGCCCTGAGGGTATGTGAGCTACATTCCAGTGGCTTACATGGTGTGGCAGAGGATATTTGCTGGAGATCTCCAGTCTGGAGTGTGGGCCAGTCATTTGGAGATTGATTGAGGACACAGGTATTGGCCAAGCATGTGAGGTCCGTAGGGATGAGTCAGGTATGCCCAGATGGATTGATCATTTTGGGTCTCACAAAGATCTTGAATGTACTCCATCACCCCGCACAGGCCTAGTATTGCGCACAGCTCGGGAGCGGTTTCTGGTGGAGCCCCAGGAAGACACTCGGCTTTGGGCCAAGAACTCAGAAGGCTCTTTGGATAGGTTGTATGACACACACATCACGGTTCTCGATGCGGCCCTTGAGACTGGGCAGGTAAGGGTGGGGAGGGCTTTTCTGTTCAGGTGGACTGGCAGATAGACTCACCTGGCAGTACTCGGGGGAAATGAAGGCTAGGTACCCATAATGTCCTCCATTAATACCTTTCCTTCTTTCTCTTTCTCCAACCCAGTTGATCATCATGGAGACCCGCAAGAAAGATGGCACTTGGCCCAGCGCACAGCTGCATGTCATGTGAGCCCCTGGGGTATCTGGTCCAGAGCGGGGGCGTCCCACAGTAGGCAAAATGATTTAGCCCATGAGCACATTGCACCCCCATGCAGCAGGCCCTCAGCTGACAGTTTCTCATCTAACCCCAGGAACAACAACATGTCGGAAGAGGATGAGGACTTCAAGGGTCAGCCAGGCATCTGTGGCCTCACCAATCTGGGCAACACGTGCTTCATGAACTCGGCCCTGCAGGTTGGGCCATTATAGTTGTGTCTGGCACAGCCACGTGGTTGGGCTTCAAGAGCTGAGGATTGGGGACAGAGCTGGGGTCCTGAGGGGACTACAGGGCAAGGGGTCAGGATGAAAGCTGAGGCCCCACAAGTCTGAAGTGACACGCCCACGTTCATTCCTGAACTATCAGCCTCTTCTCTCAGCTTGCCCTCATTTTCCCTCTTCTCTTCCCTGTTCCCACGTTCTTCCTTCTCGTGAAATCCTAATGCCTTCTCTCCCCTACTCTCCTGCTCCTCTCTCTCCTCCCTTCCCCTTCTCATTTTCCTCTCTCTTTCCTCCTGGCTTCTTTTTGTGTATCCTCACTTTGAATCTTCTGTCTCCCCTCTGCCTCATTCACCTGGTCTCTGGCCTCTGCAGTGCCTCAGCAATGTGCCACAGCTCACCGAGTACTTCCTCAACAACTGCTACCTGGAGGAGCTCAACTTCCGCAACCCACTGGGCATGAAGGGTGAGATCGCAGAGGCCTATGCAGACCTGGTGAAGCAGGCGTGGTCTGGCCACCACCGCTCCATTGTGCCACATGTGTTCAAGGTGTGACTCAACCCTGGGCACCCCCGACCCCCTACGTCTCTTGGCTCTCGTAACTCCCTCTCTCTCTGATGACCCTGCCCGTCTTCTTAGAACAAGGTTGGCCATTTTGCATCCCAATTTCTGGGCTACCAGCAGCATGACTCTCAGGAGCTGCTGTCATTCCTCCTGGACGGGCTGCATGAGGACCTTAATCGGGTGAAGAAGAAGGAGTATGTGGAGCTGTGCGATGCTGCTGGGCGACCGGATCAGGTAGGCTGCCCCCGCATTTGCAGTCCAATTAACATCACCAAGGCCTCTGCCTCAGGGATTTTCTGGCCTCCCTGGGGTATCTAAACACGCCACCATTTTCTGTTAAGTTTCTCTACCTGACCTCAACTCCAGCTTTACTCTTAACCTTAGTTCCAATACCATATCTGCCCCCACAGTCAATCCAGAGTAAACCCCAGCGCGGTCTCCTGCCCTAAATGACCCCCAGTCTTGACCGTGAACATAGTCTCTGTGTATCCCTAGCTGGAGCTCTGCCTCTGGACTTTAGCAGTGGCCTTCCGCTTCACCCCGTTTGAATGCACCCCAAGCCATGGTTTCCTCTTACCCTGGGCAAGCCCCACCACCCACCATGACACTATCAACAGGAGGTGGCACAGGAGGCATGGCAAAACCACAAACGGCGGAACGATTCTGTGATCGTGGACACTTTCCACGGCCTCTTCAAGTCCACGCTGGTGTGCCCCGATTGTGGCAATGTATCTGTGACCTTCGACCCCTTCTGCTACCTCAGTGTTCCACTGCCTATCAGCCACAAGAGGGTCTTGGAGGTCTTCTTTATCCCCATGGATCCGCGCCGCAAGCCAGAGCAGGTGTGGGGCAGTGGGGGCCTGGGGAGATGATGATGGACACATAGAGTTTGATTAGCTGCCATAGCTCAAGGCTTCTTGCATTAACTCACCACAAGCCCTTTTGGTCTTTTGTGGATACCGTTTTTCCCTTAGCACCGGCTCGTGGTCCCCAAGAAAGGCAAGATCTCGGATCTATGTGTGGCTCTGTCCAAACACACGGGCATCTCGCCAGAGAGGGTGAGACTGCAGGAGGCTGGATGGGATTCCAGGGCAAGGAGGCAGAAGGGCCTGGGGAGGCCATGCAGACTAACAGTCCCCTCTCCATATCCCATTCCTAGATGATGGTGGCTGATGTCTTCAGTCACCGCTTCTATAAGCTCTATCAGCTGGAGGAGCCTCTGAGCAGCATCTTGGACCGTGATGATATCTTCGTGTGAGTGGGGATGGCAGGGAGGTGGTGGTTCCTCAGGAACTTGGTCCACTTCCTTTTGTATGGTCCTGCCTTAACCACCTTCTCTCTTCCCTGCTCTGCCTCGTTCACTGGGCACCTGCCCTGCGCAGAGCTTCAGCCACATGCCTTGGGAGGCTGAGGCAGGAGAATCACTTGAACCCGAGGTTCAAGTGAGCCAAGATCACGCCGCTGCACTCCAGTCTGGGCGACAGGGCAAAACTCCATCTCAAAAATAAATAAAGCCGGGCGCGGTGGCTCACGCCTGTAATCCCAGCACTTTGGGAGGCTGAAGCAGGCAGATCACGAGGTCAGGAGATGGAGACCATCCTGGCTAACACGGTGAAACCCCATCTCTACTAAAAATACAAAAAATTAGCCGGGCGTGGTGGCAGGCGCCTGTAGTCCCAGCTACTCGGGAGGCTGAGGCAGGAGAATGGCGTGAACCCAGGAGGCGGAGCTTGCAGTGAGCCGAGATGGTGCCACTGCACTCCAGCCTGGGCGACAGAGCGAGACTCCGTCTCAAAAATAAATAAATAAATAAATAAAAATAAAAATGCCTTCAGGCTGTGAGGATGAGTGGGTGGGGCAGCCAGGGCAGAGTCAGGGAGTCTCTGGGGGCCCTGATCAGGTGTGCCTGCTGTCCACCCCCCACAGCTATGAGGTGTCAGGTCGCATTGAGGCCATTGAGGGCTCAAGAGAGGACATCGTGGTTCCTGTCTACCTGCGGGAGCGCACCCCTGCCCGTGACTACAACAACTCCTACTACGGCCTGATGCTTTTTGGACACCCCCTCCTGGTATCAGTGCCCCGGGACCGCTTCACCTGGGAGGGCCTGTATAACGTCCTGATGTACCGGCTCTCGTAAGTGTCCTCTTCCCCGGGGGTGGGGGGCGGAGGGGTCTGAACTCCGACTTGGGTGTTTAGCTGCTTATTTGACACCTCCCCTGTAACAAACAAAAGACAGTCCAAACTTAACATGGCCATAGAAGAACTTGTAGGGTTTTTTCTTTCTCTAGACCTCTGGCTTTGCTACTGCTTGTCTTGGGTGCTAGGGATACAGAGGTGAACAAGATGCACAAAACACAGACAACTTCATCTTGTCTTCAGTTGTCTCTCCTGGAGACTGTTGTCCCTCCTGGGAGAGTCTTGGTTTTTTTGTCTTTTTGCTGACAAATTTTCATTTTGCCTAAAATCTAGAGTCTTTACTGTGGCACACAAAGCATTGTGTTATCAGAATTCTCCCCCCTCATTTTGCATTCAAAAGTCATTCCCCAGAGGCTTTCCCTGATGGGAAGTTACAGCCGGCATGTGTCTTGTCTAGCAGTGGCTTATTAGAGTAAAAGTCCACGCTCCACACCTTTTTTGTTTTTTGAGACGGAGTCTTGCTCTGTTGCCCAGGCTAGAGTGTAGTGACATGATCTTGGCTCACTGCAACCTCCATCTCCCGGATTCAAGCGATTCTCCTGCCTCAGCCTCCCAAATAGCTGCAATTACAGCCACGCGCCACCACGCCCAGCTAATCACACTCCACACCTCTGAGTGGGACACAGGTTCCTTCATTCTCAGGCCACTGCTGACAGCCTTGTCCTCTTCATGCATTTACGCGTCACCCCTTCAGCCCTCTCGCACCTCAGATTCAGAACGGTTTACACGTGGGTCTACCAATGGCTTCCCATTATCTTAAGTAAAATCTCGGGCTCTATCCCCACTGTCCTTGTACCCCTGTCTTGGGAGTCTCCTCTGCTCTGTTGCAGACGCTACGTGACCAAACCCAACTCAGATGATGAGGATGATGGGGATGAGAAAGGTGAGGGGGCTAACAGTCAGTGGGCGGGGGCTCTGGGTTAGGTCTGACCCACGTAGGGTTCGTCTAGGTGTGCATTGCAGCTTAGCACTTGAGGCTCAAACCTTCCCATCTCTGACATCCTCCTGTCCTAGAAGATGACGAGGAGGATAAAGACGACGTCCCTGGGCCCTCAACTGGGGGCAGCCTCCGAGACCCTGAGCCAGAGCAGGCTGGGCCCAGCTCTGGAGTCACGAACAGGTGCCCGTTCCTCCTGGACAATTGCCTTGGCACATCTCAGTGGCCCCCAAGGCGACGACGCAAGCAGCTGTTCACCCTGCAGACGGTGAACTCCAATGGGACCAGCGACCGCACAACCTCCCCTGAAGAAGTCCATGGTATTTCCTTTGGCTATCAGCGAGGGCTGGGGAGGCTGGAGGGGAGATTCCTGGCAGCAGGATCCATGACCACCTCTCCCTCACCCCCAGCCCAGCCATACATTGCTATTGACTGGGAGCCAGAGATGAAGAAGCGTTACTATGACGAGGTAGAGGCTGAGGTAAATGAGATCCCAGGGATGGGGGGTACTTTCAGCTCTTGCCCCTCAACTCTTCGTATATCCTCCCCACCTCTAGCTGGGAACAGAGCCAAGAGATCCAGGTCAAGCTTGGCCTTGGGGCCTGAACACCTACTGAGAGCTCCAGGGCCTGAGGTTCCTAGCTTCAAAGTCGGTGCTCTGACCCACTCAGTGTGTGTCTTCCCCGCTGGGCCCCCACTCCCCATTTCTCCACCTGTCCTCACACCCGGCCATCTGGTCGTCTGTTCACCCAATCCTAGGGCTACGTGAAGCATGACTGCGTCGGGTACGTGATGAAGAAGGCTCCCGTGCGGCTGCAGGAGTGCATTGAGCTCTTCACCACTGTGGAGACCCTGGAGAAGGAAAACCCCTGGTGAGGGGCCAGAGCGGGGCCTGTGTGTGGGGGTTTCATTGGATGGAACTACTATATTTAGCTTTTTTTTTTTTTTTTTTTTGAGACAGAGTCTGGCTCTGTCAACCCAGGCTGAAGTGCAGTGGTACAATCTCGGCTCAGTGCAACCTCTGCCTCCCAGGATCAAGCTGTTCTCCTGCCTAAGTCTCCTGAGTAGCTGGGATTATAGGCACCCACTACCATGCCTGGCTAATTTTTATATTTTTAGTAGAAACAGGTTTCGCCACGTTGGCCAGGCTGGTCTCGAACTCCTGACTAAAGATGATCCATCCACCTTGGCCTTCCAAAGTGCTGGGATTACAGGCGTGAGCCACCACACCTGGCCTATATTTAGCTCTTTAAGTATACCTTCCTCCTCCCTCCTCCACGCTCAAACCCTTCTTGCCAACCTGGCCACCAATCTCCTGAGCAGACTCCTACCCCAGAGCCTTGGCCTGTGCTGTTCCTTCTCCAGGAATGTTGTTCCCAGTGATCTACAGGACTTCACTCCTTACGATGCTCAGGTCTCCGATCAAACGTGACCTCATCAGAGAGACCTCCTGTGACTACCCTGTTAAAAATCACCCTTCCCCACCATCCCTCTCCATCCCCTCTCTGCTCTTTTCTTCCTAGCCAAGCATTACATTCTAGCTCAGCGATGCCACTTGATGTGATGTCCTGTATCCACTTTTGTGTTGTCATCTTCGTTAGAGTCAACTCCTCGAGGGTGAAGACTTAAGTTCACTGTGTGTTGCTTCTACCTGTTTATAATAGTGTTGAGTGTTTGGTTGATGCTCAGTAGACACTTGCAGAATAAACAAAAAGAGAACCAAAATCACACTCCCTAGTCTCAGAAATAAGAGCAGCATGTCCGTGGAGCAGAAATGGAACAGAAATACAAAATGGTTCCAAAGGGTTAAACAAGCAATCAATAAATACTGGGGAATGAATGAATGACTAAAATACGAAGAGAGGAAACTAGAAGGATAGAGGTGGGCTCTAAAATAAGACTAGCATCTCATGGAACAGAAATCAAACAAAAATACAAAAAATAGTATGAGCGCATATACAAAAGATAGTAAGCACTTGACGAGTGAGTGAAAGGATTTTAACAGGAACAGAGCAAACTAGAATACTAGATGGGCTAATAGTAAGAGCAGTGTCTCTGTGAGCCAGACATGGCACGTGAGAGGCAGTACAAAGGGCACACAGTAGGTGCTCAGAAAAAGTCTGTTTTGTCTGGGCATTGTGGCTTATGCCTGTCATCCCAGTACTTTGGGAGGCCGACACGGGTGGATCACCTGAGGTCAGGAATTCAAAGCCAGCCTGGCCAACATGGTGAAACCCTGTCTCTACTAAAAATACACAAATTAGCAGGGCGTGGTGGTGCATGCCTGTAATTCCAGCTACTCGGGAGGCTGAGGCAGGAGAATCGCTTGAACCCAGGAGGTGGAGGCTGCAGTGATCCGAGATCATGCCACTGTACTCCAGCCTGGGCAACAGAGCGATTCTCTGTCTCAAAAAAAAAAAAAAAGAAAAAGTCCGTTTGCTGACTCGGGCTCTGTCTGTAGGTACTGCCCTTCCTGCAAGCAGCACCAGCTGGCAACCAAGAAGCTGGACCTGTGGATGCTGCCGGAGATTCTCATCATCCACCTGAAACGCTTTTCCTACACCAAGTTCTCCCGAGAGAAGCTGGACACCCTCGTGGAGTTTCCTATCCGGTCAGGGGCCAGGGAGAGGATGGCTGGGGGAAGGCAGGGAAAGGAGGGGGTGTACCAGTATTAACCCTCTCCCCACCCACAGGGACCTGGACTTCTCTGAGTTTGTCATCCAGCCACAGAATGAGTCGAATCCAGAGCTGTACAAATATGACCTCATCGCGGTTTCCAACCATTATGGGGGCATGCGTGATGGACACTGTATGTGCCAGGCTGTGGGTGGGGCCTGCCCTGGGGGTTCTGGGCAGGGGGGCGATCAGGACCTTCCCAGTGAGTGACTAGGGATGTGAGCCAGTGGTGAGGTTATCGTGGTGGGAGGAGTGACAGTGAATCTGGACACTTCTGAGAGGCAGGAAGGGTAGGCGAGGATAACTCTCCTTCCCTTTCAGACACAACATTTGCCTGCAACAAGGACAGCGGCCAGTGGCACTACTTTGATGACAACAGCGTCTCCCCTGTGAATGAGAATCAGATCGAGGTGTGACTTCCAACCTACCTCCTCCCCTTCTTCCTTTCTGATTCCACCTCCCCACCCCCACAATCCACACTGACTCCTGTTCTCTCCCCACAGTCCAAGGCAGCCTATGTCCTCTTCTACCAACGCCAGGATGTGGCGCGACGCTTGCTGTCCCCGGCCGGCTCATCTGGCGCCCCAGCCTCCCCTGCCTGCAGCTCCCCACCCAGCTCTGAGTTCATGGATGTTAATTGAGAGCCCTGGGTCCTGCCACAGAAAAAAAAAAAAAGCCCTCTCTGCAATCTCGCTTCTCGTGTCCGCCCCGCTTCTCTTATTCGTGTTAGGTGCCCCCGCCAGGCATTGCAGGCTTAGTCGTGGCTACTGTTCTCCTGTGCCGCTGCATCGCTCTCTCCCGGGAAAGAACAGGTCGTGTCTCCTCCTAGCAGTGCGCGCCCCACCTGTGTTTGCCCTTCCAGCAGTGACCCTCCCTTCTAGTCTTTATTTATGGTCGTGCCCTTCCCTCTCCTCAGCCCAGAGTGTTCTGCGTGGGTGGTGATGGGGGTTCACCTGAACACAGAGCGTATTTTCTTATTGAGGCCCTGTACCTTCTGCTGTGTGTGTGTATATATAAAGCGCCAGTCTGCTCCCCACTCAGCAGTGTGGTTTTTTCCTCCATGGAGTTAACTAAGCACCAGTTTTGTGCCTGTGTTCTGTGTTCTTATCAAAAGCCAGATGTGTGATGGGTGCAGCTCTGAGTGGTTAGTGAGCACCAGCTGTGGGCTGGGTACTGCTGTTCTAAGTGCTTTGAAAGCACCCTCTGTGTGCCAAGGCACTATTCCAAGCACCAATGGCATGCCCAGTTTTTTCCAAAATATTTTCCAAATATTGATACGTAATCCTCACAACAATCTCATGCAAGAGTTGTCATCTCCAGTTTCGGATGGGGATACTGAGGTACAGAGGTCACAGAATTGCTCAGGGCTTGTCAGGAGGTCAGTATACCTCATGTGCTGCCCGAGTCGGTCCCTGGAGGGGGTGCTTGGCTTGTCTGGACCCAGGACTGCTACTCAATCTGCAGACATGAGCTGCCCTACAGGCAATGTGGAAATGGAGCACGTGGGACGGATGCATCCATGTGGGCAAATTTGTGGTTTGGGGACATAAAAATACTCCTCTCAGGCCAGGTGCCACCTGTTATCTCAACACTTTGGGAGGCCAAGGCAGGAGGATCACTTGGGCCCTGGATGTTGAGGTTGCAGTGATCTATGATCGTGCCACTGCACTCCAGTCTGGGCCACAGAGCAAGACCCCATCTCAAAAAAAGGATGCTATTCCCCAGACCACCTCACAGACCCCCAGTAGTGTCCTCTGAGAAGATTTTGTCCCCCTGAGACCTCCTTTGGAGATGGTACATGCATTTGGCAGACCAGCCAACCTGCCAGGACAAATGTGCTGTCTGTGTGTGGCCCCTGTAGTCAGCCCCCTCTCCCATCATGACCCCAGCTCCCACACCAGGCAGGTTCCCTCCACCCTCACCCCAGACGACACTGAACACCTGCCGCAGGAATTTGGACATAAATAAGCCATCCAACCCTTCACACTGATGGGTGAGGGGAATCCTGATCGGTGGCAGCTGAGAGACCATTCTCATGGCCAGGGCCTCAACACTCCCCCCAGCCTTCTGCCTTTGCACTGGGTCTGGGCAGACCCACTGTGAGGGTCACTCAGCCCCAGCATCGCCCCCCACAAACCTCCCAGTCACTGCTGACACAGGCAGAAATCAAGGCAGTTGCTGTGAGGAGCCCAGCTCAAACTGACTTAGCAAAAGTAAGAACAGAAATACTAGTTTCAGGTATGACTGGATCCAGGAACTCAGAAGCTGTCATCGAAGGCTCGTGAAGACCATATGACTGAAGCACTACAATCACCCCATTTTGCAGATAAGGAAGCAAGCATAAAGAGCTGGGTGAGAATGGGCTGTAAGGGCCAGGCGCAGTGGCTCATGCCTGTAATCCCAGCACTTTGGGAGGCCGAGGTGGGTGGATCACCTGAGGTCAGGAGTTCGAGACCAGCCTGGCCAGCATGGCGAAACCCCATCTCTACTAAAAATACAAAAATTACCCAGGCATGGTGGCACACGCCTGTAATCCCAGCCACTTGGGAGGCTGAGGCAGGAGAATTGCTTGAACCCAGGAGGCGGAGGTTGCAGTGAGCTGAGATTGCACCACTGCACTCCAGCCTGGATGACAGAGTGAGACTCTGTCTCAAACAAACGAACAAAAAAACAATGGGCTGTAAGTACAGGAATGTCTCCTTACTGATAATCAGTCCCGGACCAAGCCCACCCAAAGCAAATCCATTTAAAATAACTTCTCTGATCTAACCAAGGACACCTTGAATCAAGACATGCCTAAGACTCAGGAGAAATAAAAGACAACTGGCTCACGCCTGTAATCCCAGCACTTTGGGAGGCCGAGGCAGGCAGATTACTTGAGGTCAGGAGTTTGAAACCAGCCTGTCCAACATGGCAAAACCACATCTCTACTAAAGCAACAAAAATTAGCCAGTCATGGTGGCACACGGTAGTCCCAGCTACTGGGAGGCTGAGGCGGGAGAATTGCTTGAACCCGGGGGGAGGAGGTTGCAGTGAGCTGAGATAGCACCACTGCACTCCAGCCTGGGCAACAGAGCAAGACTCCATCTCAAAGAAAAAAAGGATATCATACTAAAGAACAGAAAAATAGTAAGTTTCAAACAAATGGGGAGAATAGAATGAAGAATAATAATCCAGAAGAAGGCAAGAATAAAGAAATAGAGAACAGGTGGACAAATAGCACGTACACAACAATTTGCAGATAAGATCTCTGCTCCCTCCAGTTCAAGGGAGGGAACTGGGAATGAGGCAGCTGCTTTGAGACTAACCAAGACTGCCATCGTGCCAGGCAGACAGTGGGGGAAGGGCAAGTAAAAATGCCACAATACTCCCATTTTGAAGTTGGCTTTTTCTTGGTTGGACAGTTGCTGTAAACTTTTTTTTTTTTTTTTTTTTGAGATGGAGGCTCGCTCTGTTGCCTAGGCTGCAGTGCAGTGGCACTATCTCCGCTCACTGCAAGCTCCGCCTCCCGGGTTCAGGCCATTCTCCTGGCTCAACCTCCCGAGTAGCTGGGACTACAGGCGACCGCCACCACACCCGGCTAATTTTTTGTATTTTCAGTAGAGACGGGGTTTCACCATGTTAGCCAGGATGGTCTCGATCTCCTGACCTCGTGATCCGCCCACCTGGGCCTCCCAAAGTGCTGGGATTACAGGCGTGAGCCACCGCGCTCGGCCTGCTGTAAACTTTTGACCATTGTATTTGTCTGTTCTCACACTGCTGTAAAGAAATACCTGAGACTGGGTAATTTATAAAGAAATACCTGAGACTGGGTAATTTATAAAAAAGGCTTAATTGGCTCATGGTTCTGCAGGCTGTACAGGAAGTATGGCTGAGAGGTCTTAGGAAACTTATAATCACAGTGGAAGGTGAAGGGGAAGCAGGCACATCTTACCTGCCCTGAAGCAGGAGGAAGAGAGTGAAGTGGGGAGGTGCCACACACTTTTAAACAACCAGATGTCATGAGAACTCACTATGGTGAGAAGAGCAAGGGAGAAATCTGCCCCCATGATCCAGTCACCTACCAGGCCACTTCTCCAACAATGGGGATTGCAATTCTATACGAGAGTTGAGCGGGAACACAAGTCCAAACCATATCAACTATTTTCCAGCACTCTGACACAGTTAGCTCTAACAATTCTGTTTGCTTTTTGATGTTTCTGTTAAGGAGCCAGAGCCTGGAGCTTCCTAGTCTTCCATTTTGGTGACATCACTCTTTTTTTTTTTTTTTTTGAGATGGAGTCTCACTCTGTTGCCCAGGCTGGGGTGCAGTGGTGCCATCTTGGCTCACTGCAAGCTCTGCCTCCCGGGTTCATGCCATTCTCCTGCCTCAGCCTCCTGAGTAGCTGGGACTACAGGTGCGTGCCACCATGCCCAGCTAATTTTTTGTATATATTTTTTTTTTTGGAGATGGAGTCTTGCTCTGTCGCCCAGGCTGGAGTGCAATGGCATGATCTTGGCTCACTGCAACCTCCACCTCTCAGGTTCAAGCGATTCTCCTGCCTCAGCCTCCTGAGTAGCTGGGATTACAGGCACGCGCCACCACAACCGGCTAATTTTTGTATTTTTAGTAGAGACAGGGTTTCACCATCTTGGCCAGGCTGGTCTCAAACTCCTGACCTCGTGATCCACCCGCCTCAGCCTCCCAAAGTGCTGGGATTACAGGCGTGAGCCACCGTGCCCGGCCTAATTTTTTTGTATTTTTAATAGAGACGGGGTTTCACCATGTTGGCCAGGATGATCTCAATCTCTTGACCTCATGATCCACCCGCCTTGGCCTCCCAAAGTGCTGGGATTACAGGCGTGAGCCACCATGCCTGGCTGACATCACTCCTCTTGTGTGTTATGGGTTTTTTTTTTTTTTCCACACACAACATGGATTTTTATCTTTTCTTTTTCTTTTCTTTTCTTTTTTTTGGGGGGGGGGGTATAGGATCTCACTATGTTGCCCAGCCTGGTCTCAAACTCCTGGGCTCAAGGGATCTTCCCTGCCTTAGCCTCTCAAGTGGCTGGAATTATAGGCCTGAGCCACTCCACTATGCCTAGCCCGCTTTATCTTTTCTTGGCTTATCAACTATAACTCTTGGATTTTTGGTTTGGGTTTTCTTTTTTAAATTATTATTATTATACTTTAAGTTTTAAGGTACATGTGCACATTGTGCAGGTTAGTTACATATGTATACATGTGCCATGCTGGTGTGCTGCACCCATTAACTCGTCATTTAGCATTAGGTATATCTCCCAATGCTATCCCTCCCCCCTCCCCCCGCCCCACAACAGTCCCCAGAGTGTGATGTTCCCCTTCCTGTGTCCATGTGTTCTCATTGTTCAATTCCCACCTATGAGTGAGAATATGTGGTGTTTGGTTTTTTGTTCTTGCGATAATTTACTGAGAATGATGATTTCCAACTTCAACCATGTCCCTACAAAGGACATGAACTCATCATTTTTTATGGCTGCATAGTATTCCATGGTGTATATGTGCCACATTTTCTTAATCCAGTCTATCATTGTTGGACATTTGGGTTGGTTCCAAGTCTTTGCTATTGTGAATAGTGCCACAATAAACATACCTGTGCATGTGTCTTTATAGCAGCATGATTTATAGTCCTTTGGGTATATACCCAATAATGGGATGGCTGGGTCAAATGGTATTTCTAGTTCTAAATCCCTGAGGAATCGCCACACTGACTTCCACAATGGTTGAACTAGTTTACAGTCCCACCAACAGTGTAAAAGTTGGGTTTGTTGTTTAATTTTTAGAGACGGGGTTTTACTCTGTTGCCTAGGCTGGAGTCCAGTGGTGCAATCATGGCTCACTGCAGCCTTGACTTCCTGGGCTCAAGCGATCTTCCCAGTTCAGCCCCCCAAGTAGCTAGGACTACAGGCGTGTACCACCATGCCCAGCTATTTTTTTTTTTATTTTTTGTAGAGGTGGTGTCTCGCTATGTTGCCAGGGCTGGCCTCAAACTTCTGGGCTCAAGTGAGCCTCCTGCCTCAGCTTCCCCAAGTGCTGGGGTTGCAGGCATGGGCCACCACACCCAGCCAACTGTTGGTTTTATTTTAGCGATTGCTTTAGGGTTTATATTATTCACCTCTAACTTATCATAGTCTACCTTCAAGTGATATATACCACTTTGCATACAGTATAAGATGTTTAGTGTACTTCCATTTCTTCTTGCTCAGCCTTTATGCTGTTGTATCATGCATTTTACTTTTATGTATGTTATAAACCCCAAAATACACTGTTATTTTTATTGAAACAGTCCATTTTCTTTTTTCTTTTCTTTTTCTTTTTATTGTGAGACAGGGTCTCACTCTGTTGTCCAGGCTGGAGTGCAGTGGCAAAATCATAGCTCACTGCAGCCTTGAACTCCTGGGCTCAAGCACTCTTTCCACCTCGGCCTCCCAAAGCACTGGGATTCTATACACATGAAATACAATTTTTTGGCCAGGCGCGGTGGCTCACACCTGTAATCTCAGCACTTTGGGAGGCTGAGGTGGGTGGATCACCTGAGGTTGGGAGTTTGAGACCAGCCTGACCAACATGGAGAAACCCCATCTCTACTAAAAATACAAAATTAGCCAGGCTTGGTGGCACATACCTGTAATCTCAGCTACTCGGGAGGCTGAGGCAGGAGAATCGCTTGAACCTGGGAGTCGGAGGTTGCGGTGAGCTGAGATTGCGCCACTGCACTCCAGCCTGGCGACAGAGCGAGACTCTGTCTCAAAAAAAAAAAAAAGAAAAAAGAAAAAAAGAAATACGATTTTTTGTAGAGAGGAGGGTCTCTGCAAAAAGCTACTGTGCCCCGACTCACCTTATTTTTTGAAAGATATTTTCATGAGTATAGAATTTTAGGTTGACAGTTTTTAAAAAATTTTTTATTACTTTGAAGATTTTTTGTTTTTGTTTTTGAGATGGAGTCTTGCTCTGTCTCACCCAGGCTGGACAGCAGTGGTGTGATCTCGGCTCACTGCAGCCTCCACCTCCTGGGTTTAAGCAATTCTCCTGTCTCAGCCTCCTGAGTAGCTTGGACTACAGGTGTATGCCACCATACCTGGCTAATTTTTGTATTTTTAGTAGACACGGAGTTTCATCATGTTGGCCAGGCTGGTCTCAAACTTCTGACCTCAGGTGATCCACCTGCCTCGGCCTCCCAAAGTGCTGGGATTACAGGCGTGAGCCACTACGCCTGGCCGCTTCCCAGTCTTCTTGTTTGCATTGTTTCAAGTGAGAAATCTGATGTCATACTTCTCTTTGTTCCTATGTACATAACATGTCCCATTTTTCCCACTGGCTGCATTTAAGATTTTCTCTTTAGCACTGGTTTTGAGCAATTCCGTTATGGTATGCCTTGGTGTAATTTTCTTCATGTGTTTGGGGTCCTTTGAGCCTTCTGGATATGTAGGTTTCTGGTGTTCATCAAATTTGGAAAAATTTTGTCCAGTATTTCTTCAAAAACAATTTTTTTTTCTGAAGTTCTCCTCTATTTTCCTTCATGGATACAAATTACTCATAAATTAGACTGCTTGAAGTCCCGTGGCTCATTGATGCTCTTTTCAATTTTTGGAGTTTTTTTCTCTGTGTGTTTTGTTTTCAATTGTTTTTATTGCTATGCTTTCAAGTTAACTAATATTTCCTTCTGCAATGTCTAATGTGCTATTAATTCCATTCAATGTATTTTTTATATCCTCAATGTCTCTATTTAACTTTTTTAACATATGGCATACTCTGAATTGTTTTTCCTCAGAACACTTCTGACACCAAATGTGTGGTTTTTTCCATACCAACAACCAGTTCGCCAACTCTCCAGATGCCAACTGGGTGTCCAACAATTCAATTCAATTCTAACACTAACTACCTGGCATTGGTGTCAGACCCCACAAGTTAAGGGCTTGGTCCCACATAACTGCCTCCACTTGAGACACCAATTGAAAACCCTAGGCCTCCCATACTTCTGATTGATCGGCTGTAAATCAGGGGTTCCCACAACCCCTTCCTCGGGTTGGATAATTTGTTAGAATGGCTCACAGAACTCAGGAAGGCACATTATTTACTATGACTGGTTTATTATAAAGGATACGACTCAGGGACAGCTAAATGGAAGAGATGTATAGGACTAGATATGGAAGGGGCACCCTCCCAGCATGTTGATGTGTTTACCAACCCAGAAACCCTCCAAACCCTTCATTCAGGGGTTTTTATGGACTTTCCATCATGTAGGCATGATTGATGAAGCCATTGGCTGGAGATGGATGATTACCTCAATCTCCAGACCCTCTCCCCTCCCCAGAGGCCCAGGGTGGGGCTGGCAAACAGCCCTTATTTGAAGCTATCTAGGGGCCCTCCAAGAGTCACCTCATTAGCATAAACTCAGGGATGATCATAAACTCAGGGATGATTGAAAGAGGCATGTTATGAACAACAAGATGATCCTCTCACCTCGCCATTCAGGAAATTGTAAGAGTTTTAAGAATTCTGTGCCAGGAACCAGGAACAAAGACCAAATATATACTTACTCTTATATCACAATATCACACATAAAGTTATAATAGTAATTGTATTAATGTCCTTCACTGCTAATTCTAACATCCTTGTTGGTTCTGAGTCTGTTTTGATTGATTATTCTCCTCATTTTGGGTCCTTTTTCCCTTCAAAGGCATTCCTGGTAATCTTTGGTTGGATCTCAGACATTGTGCATTTTACCTTATGGTTGCTGGATATTTTGTATTCCTATAAGTATCCTGGAGCTTTTGTTCTGGGATGCATTTCATTCTTTCTTTCTTTCTTTCTTGGCTGTTGTGAATAGTGCTGTAGTAAGCATGGGAGTGCAGATATCTCTTCAACATGATTTCATATCCTTTGGATATATACCCAGTAGTGGGTTTGCTGGATCATATGGTGGTTCTATTGTTAACTTTTTGAGGAACTTCCATACACTTTTCCATAATAGCTATACTAATTTACATTCCCACCAACAGCCTGCAAGTGTTCCCTTCATGCCATATCCTCACCAACACTTGTTATCTTTTGCCTTTCTGATAATAGTCATTCTACCAGGTGTGAGGTGGTATCTCATTGTGGTTTTGATTTGTATTTCACTGATGATTAGTGATGTTGAGCATTTTTCTCATATACCTGTTGGCCATTCATATGTCTTCTTTTGAGAAATGTCTATTCAGTTTCTTTGCCCTTCTTTTTTTCTTTTCTTTTTTTTGAGACGGAGTCTCACTCTGTCGCCCAGGCTGGAGTGTAGTGGCACAATCTCGGCTCACTGCAACTTCTGTCCCCTGGGTTCAAGTGATCCTCCTGCCTCAGCCTCCCTGGTAGCTGGGACTACAGGGGCACACCAACATGCGCAGCTTTTGTATTTTTAGTAGAGATGGGGTTTCACCCTGTTGGCCAGGCTGGTCTCGAACTCCTGATCTCAAGTGATCCACCTATCCACCTGCCTCGGCCTTTCAAAGTGCTGGGATTATAGGCGTGAGCCATCGTGCCTGGCCAACTTTATTATTTTTGCCCAAGATTTCTTGACTTTTAGGAGCCTCTCTCTCTCTCTCTCTCTTTTTTATTTTCCTTTTTCCTTAGATCCAGGGACAGACTGGATATTCTGGGTCTTTTGTGATTCCATATAAATTTTAGGATTGTTTTTTCTATTTCTGTGAAGAATGTCATTGTTTTTTGGGTTTTTTTTTTTTCTTTTTGACACAGCGTCTCACTCTGTCACCCAGGTTGGAGTGCAGTGGTGTGATCTGGGCTCACTGCAACCTCTGCCTCCCAGGTTGAAGCAATTCTTATGCCTCAGCCTCCCGAGTAGCTGGGATTACAGGCGCCTGCCACTATGCCCAGCTAATTTTTGCATTTTTAGTAGAGACGGGGTTTCACCAGATTGGCCAAGCTGGTTACGAACTCCTGACCTCAAGTGATCCACCCGACTCGGCCTCCCAAAGTGCTAGGATCACAGACGTGAGCCACTGCGCCTGGCTGGTATTTTTTGTTTTTTGAGACAGAATCTCACTCTGTTGCCCAGCCTGGGGTGCAGTGGCATGGTCATGGCTTACTGCAGCCTTGATCTCCTGGGCTGAAGGGTTCTTCCCAGCACAGCCTCCCAAGTATCTGGGACCACAGGTGTGCACCACCACACCTGGCTATTTTTTAAAAAATTTTTTTGTAGAAACAAAGTCTTACTGTATTGCCCCGGCCAGTCTCAAACTCCTGAGCTGAAGAGATCATCCCACCTCAGCCTCCCAAAGTGCTGGGATTACAGGTGTGAGCCACCACGCCCAGTCAAATTCTTTCTTCTGAGGAGGCAAGAATTGAGGTTGCTGCAGACCTGGACAGATTTGCCACTGCTAACAGGCTCACATCATTTGTTTCCACTGTCCTCCATTTTCTGATGTTATTGTTTTGAAAGCTGTCATTGCATGTATTTTGTGTAAATCTATTGTTTGAAGCAGGTAGTAAGTCTTGTCCCTGTTACTCCATCTTGGCCAGAAGCAGAAGTGCTTTCCCACAACTTTTACAAATGTACTTTGCTCTTCTTCTTTTTCATTTCTTGAGATAGAGGCTTACTTAGCTCAGTACTTATTCAAACTTTTTGCCTTGATATGTTTCTAATCATAGATACTAAAAGACAGCAAAAACTCCATATACATATATTTATTACTTTTAACACTGTTGGATTTTTATAATTCTTTATATCCAAAAAATGTAATCCATTTTGTGAAATGCTTACAGTCTTTTTTGTGTGTGCCATCACAGCTCTCATCATTAAAAAAGTTTCCTTAGCAACCGGACAAAAATTGATATCAACATGGGTACCTATATGATTTTAAAGTTTTTCTTACTGCACCTTTTAAAAGTTGCACATTCTGGCCGGGCGTGATGGCTCACGCCTGTAATCCGAGCACTTTGGGAGGCTGAGGTGGGCGGATTGCTTAAGGTCAGGAGTTTGAGACCAGCCTGGCCAGCATGGTGAAACCCCATCTCTACTGAAAACACAAAAATTAGCTGGGCGTGGTGGCGTGCTCCGGTAATCCCAGCTATTCAGGAGGCTGAGGCAGGAGAATCTCTTCAACCTGGGCGGCAGAAGTTGCTGTGAGCTGAGATTGCGCCACTGCACTTCATCCAGCCTGGGCAACAAAGTGAGACTCCATCTCAAAAAAATAAAAAAATAAAAGGCTGGGCGCAGTGGCTCACACCTGTAATCCTAGCACTTTGGGAGCCTGAGGCGGGCAGATCACGAGGTCAGGAGTTCGAGACCAGCCTGGTCAATATGGTGAAACCCCGTCTCTACTAAAACTACAAAAATTAGCCGGGCATAGTGGCAGGCGCCTGTAATCCCAGCTACTCGGGAGGCTGAGGCATAAGAATTGCTTCAACCTGGGAGGCAGAGGTTGCAGTGAGCCCAGATCACACCACTGCACTCCAGCCTGGGCGATAAAGCAAGACTCCATTAAAAAAAAAAAAAGTTGCACATTCTTTCAGTGTAATAAGGAGATAGGACAGAGAGAAATAAAGAAATTAAAAAGAGAAGAAGGCAGATGAAAACAAGGAGAAGGAGGAATAGAAAAGTAGGGAAAATGAGTAGCACATGGACGACCTTTACAGAAATGGCGTGTAATCCCTCACCATTTCTGAATCTTCAGTTAAAGTTTCCATAGAATGCAATGCATAGCTGATCATGGTCCACATGCATTTGCCACCCACCCCACTGATCTGATCACTACCTGTGTTAGCTACTCTATAAAATGGTAAAAACAATATGTAACAACACCGTAGAAGAAAACTTAAGTATGAATATAGCTTTTTGGTATTGTTAAAAATGAACAGGGTCTGAAACCAGGGTTCCAAGGGACCACCCAGTTTTTTCCCATTGTCATAGACAATCTATGTCCTAACTTCTGAGCAGCTCTAGAATCTTGTTTCTTTTCATCCTGGAACCCAACAACATTTTGGTGTTGGTTTGCTATAGCACTACCCTGGCTGAGGGTATTTTCTGCTTCTTTCTTTCCCAGGCAGTAGGCTTCTCTGTGCCTAGCTGGTAATGGGGCAGAGGTGGAGAGGACTCTTCTCTTTCCAAAAGGAAATTGTTCTGAAGGCAGCAGATTTTGTGTCCTCTTGGTAACACTACTGCCTCTTCCCAACCTCCTGTCCTTGTCTCCAGCTTTAAACTCATCTCTTTTCTTTTCTTTTCTTTCTTTTCCTCTTTCTTTCTTTGTTTCTCTCTCTCTCTCTTTCCTTCCTTCCTTCTTTTCTTTTCTTTTTTTTTTTATGAGACAGTGTCTCGCTCTGTTGTCCAGGTTGGAGTTCAGTGGCACGATCACAGCTCACTGCAACCTCTGCCTCCCAGGATCAGGTGATCCTCACATCTCAGCCTCCCAAGTAGCTGGGACTACGAGCATGTGGCACCATGCCAGGCTAATTTTTATATTTTTTGTAGAGACAGGGTCTTGCCATGTTGCCCAGGCTGGTCTGGAATTCCTGGGCTCAAGCTATCCTCCCACCTTGGTCTCCCAAAATGCTGAGATTACAAGCATAAGCTACAAAAATACTTTAATAATTATTAAAAACTGTGGACTGCTGGCTGGGCACGGTGGCTCACACCTGTAATCCCAGCACTTTGGGAGGCCGAGGGGGGCAGATCATGAGGTCAGGAGTTCTAGACCAGTCTGGCCAACATGGTGAAACCCCGTCTCTACTAAAAATACAAAAATTAGCTGGGCATGGTGGAGCATGCCTATAATCCCAGCTACTCAGGAGGCTGAGGTAGGAGAATTGCCTGAACCCAGGAGGCAGAGATTGCAGTGAACTGAGATCACGCCACTGCACTCCAGCCTGGGCAACAGAGCGAGACTCCGTCTCAAAACAACAACAACAACAACAAAAACTGTGCACTGCTCCAATGACATAAAAGCAATAATGTATAGGGGACTTCAGAAATTACAAAGGGCAGCCAGACACAGTGACTCATGCCTGTAATCCCAGCACTTTGGGAGGCTGAGGTGGGCAGATCACCTGAGGCCTGTGTCTACTAAAAATACAAAAATTAGCTGGGCGTGGTGGTAGACGCCTGTAATCCTAGCTATTCGGGAGGCTGAGGCAGGAGAATTGCTTGAACCTGAGAGGTGGAGGCTGCAATGAGCTGAGATTGCACCACTGCACTCCAGCCTGGACAACAAGAGTGAAACTCCGTCTCAAAAAAAAAAAAAGAAAAGAAAAGAAAAAGAAATTGCAAAGGGCTTTCAGGTAGATTCTCGTTTGTCCTCTGTGATAATGCTCTGGGATGTGGAGCAGCCGCTTGGGAGGTTGGGCATCTCGCCCAAGGTCATGTAGCACGTAAGGGGTATCTTTAGCTAGGTCTTCTCTCCAGAGCCACACCCTTTCTACTGTGTTGCTTCTAACATGTACCTAAAAGCAATTTTATTTGCTTACAGAAAAAGAAACTACTTTTCAGTCCTCCTAACGAATATGATTATATGTAAGCTTAAAAAAAAAAGGAAATGTGAGCCAGACATGATGGCTCATGCCTGTAATCCCAGCACTTTGGGAGAGGCAGGTGGATCCCTTGAGCCTAGGAGTTGGAGACCAGCCTGGGCACATAGTGAGACCTCATCTTTACAAAAAAAAAAAAAAAAATTACCAGGTGTGGTGGGGTGCATCTGTAGTCCCAGCTATTTGGGAGGCTGAGCCAGGAGGATTACTTGAGCCCAGGAGGTTCTAGGCTGCCATAAGCTGAGATGGTGCCACTGCACGCTATCCTGGGTGATAAAGTGAGACCCCTGTCTCAAAAAATAAAAATAAATAATTTTTTTTTTTTTTGAGGCAGGTTCTCGCTCTGTCACCCAGGCTGGAGTGCAGTGGTGCGATCTCGGTTCACTGCAAGCTCCGCCTCCCGGGTTCATGCCATTCTCCTGCCTCAGCCTCCCAAGTAGCTGGGACTACAGGCGCCCACCACCACGCCCAGCTAATTTTTTGTATTTTAGTAGAGTTGGTGTTTCACTGTGTTAGCCAGGATGGTCTCAATCTCCTGACCTCGGGATCCGCCCGCCTCAGCCTCCCAAAGTGCTGGGATTACAGGTGTAAGCCACTGCACCCGGCCAATAAAAAAATTTTAAGAGGCCGGGCGTGGTGGCTCATGCCTGTAATCCCAACACTTTGGGATGCCGAGGCGGGCAGATCACGAGGTCAGGAGTTCGAGACCAGCCTAGTCAATATAGTGAAACCCCGTTTCTACTAAAAATACAAAAATTAGCCGGGAGTGGTGGTGGATGCCTGTAGTCCCAGCTACTCAGGAGGCTGAGGCAGGAGAATTGCTTGAACCCGGGAGGCGGAGGTTGCAGTGAGCCGAGATCGGGCCACTGCACTCCAGCCTGGGAGACAGAGCGAGACTGTCTCAAAAAAAAAAATGTAAGAAAAGAAATGTATTCCTATTATTCAAAGGGGTGAGCCATGTGAGTAGGGTCAACTCTTTAGAAATCAGTTAGTTATTCTTGATCAGCAGTCCCCAACCTTTTTTGGCACAAGGGACCGGTTTCATGGAAGATGATTTTTCCATAGACCAGGGGTTGGAGGGGGATGGTTTTAGGATGATTCAAGCCATTACATTATTGTGCACTTTATTTCCATTATTATTATTACATTGTAATACATAATGAAATAATTATACAACTCACTATAATGTAGAATCAGTGGGAGCCCTGAGCCTGTTTTCCTGCAACTAGGCAGTCCCATCTGGGGCTGATGGGAGACAGTGACAGATCATCAGGTATTAGATTCTCATAAGGGGAACCTGCATAGTTCACAACAGGGTCTGAATTCCTATGAGAATCTACTGCCGCCACTTCTCTGATGGGAGGCGAAGCTCAGGCGGTAATGCTGGCTCACCCACTGCTCATCTCCTGCTGTGTGGCTGGTTCCTAACAGGCCATGGACTGGTATGGACCCACGGACCAGGGATGGGGACCCCTGCTCTAGATCATCTTATTCTTTAGCTTTACTTCTTTCTACCCTGCCATGGTGGGATTAATGACATCTTAGCTTGTGAAGGGCATTCCATCACAGGATGGGCAAGGCAGCAGATGTTGCGAATTTGTTGGGATTGCTGCTTTATTTGTGGTTCTGGCATGAGGTTTGAAAGCAACCAGTAACTGACTTTCTCCAGGATTTTTGTTTTCAAATTTCAGCTATTTGCAGTATCTCTTTGTCTTAATCCGGAATCAAAAAACTGGAGGTTTGTTATTCTGTTGCTGGAGCAAAGAGAGAACATCACCTGCTTTGACTGGTACAATGTATTTCATCTATGTCTCCATTCCTACCTCCCATAACCACCAAGGTCACAGGACTGCCTCCCCATTTTTACAGGACATAGAAACACCAAAAGCCTCAGATTGTGCTGTTGTGGAAATAGCCAGAGTTCAGGTGAACGCTGACAAGAAAAGAAGCTAAAAAAGATTATTTTTTGTATTTGGAGAATGAAGAGAGTTTGTAACAATCATATTCCAAAGCTTACATCTCTTCTGATGTTAAAACAGCAGAAAGCTGCAACAGAGGCTGGGCACAGTGGATCACGCCTGTAACCCAGCACTTTGGGAGGCTGCGGCAGGCGGATAACTTGAGGTCAGGAGTTCGAGACCAGCCTGGCCAACATAGCAAAGCCCCGTCTCTACTAAAAATACAAAAAATTGGCTGGGCATGGTGGCAGGCACCTGTAGTACCACTTACTTGGGAGGCTGAGGCAGGAGAATAGCGTGAACCCGGGAGGCGGAGCTTGCAGTGAGCCGAGATCGCACCACTGCACTCCAGCCTGGGCGACAGAGCGAGACTGTGTCTCAAAAAAAAAAAAAAGCTGCGACAGAAACTTGGAGATTGTAGGCCAGAGAACTGCCCAGTAGCATCAGACCCCAGCAAGGAGGCTACTTTGATGGGATTTACTGAATTAAATAGATAACAAGAAAATGTATTCAGTGCATGTGTTACTTGTCATTGACTACATCTGAAGCCCTAATGTCAGCAAAGGGGTCTGAGCATGCAAGGAGAGAGTGCACTGAATCCACAGCTGCTGTGTTCTCCAGGGAGGTTTTTTTGTTTTTTTTTTTGTTGTTTTATTTTGTTTATTTGTTTTTTTTTTTTTTTTGAGACAGAGTCTCTCACTCCGTTATCCAGGCACAATCACGGTTGCAGGCTTGACCAGCCAGGCTCAAGCAATCGCCCCCACCTCAGCCTCCTGAGTACCTAGGACTACAGGTGTGCACCACCACATCTGGGTAGTTTTTTATTTTTGTAGAGACAGGGTCTCCTTCTGTTGCTCAAGCTGGTCTCGAACTCCTGGGCTCAAGCAATCCTCCTGCCTCAGCCTCCCAAAGTGCTGTGATTACAGGTGTGAGCCACTGCACCTTGCTCCAGAGAATTTTTTTTTTTTGACGGAGTTTGGCTGTGTTGCTCAAGGTGGAGTGCAGTGGCATAATCTTGGCTCACTGCAACCTCCGCCTCCCAGGTTCAAGTGATTCTCCAGCTTCAGCCTCCCGAATAGCTGGAATTACAGGTGCCCACTACCACATCCAGCTAATTTTTTTTTTTTTTGTATTTTTAGTAGAGACAGGGTTTCAACATGTTGGCCAGGCTGGTCTTGAACTCCTGACCTCGGGTGATCTGCCTGCCTCGGCCTCCCGAAGTGCTGGGATTACAGGTATAAGCCACTGCACCTTGCTCCAGAGAGCTTTTTGAGGGAAGAAGAGACATCTTTAATTTCTTCTTCTTTTTTTTTTTTTATTTTTTGAGACAGAGTTAAGCTCTTGTCACCCAGGCCTGAGTGCAGTGGTGCGATCTGGGTTCACTGCAACGTCTGCCTCCTGGGTTCAAGCAATTCTCCTGCCTCAGCCTCTCAAGTAGCTGGGATTACAGGCGCCCGCCACCATGCCCAGCTAATTTTTGCATTTTTAGTAGAGATGGAGTTTCACCGTGTTGGCCAGGCTGGTCTGGAACTCCTGACCTCAACTGATCCGCCTGCCTCAGCCTCCCAAAGTGCTGGGATTACAGGCGTGAGCTATCCCGGCCGCCATCTTTAATTTCTTATTGGACTGCTGTGATGTTTCTCATTTCTCTCCCTTCTAAGCATTCCATCTGCTCCCTTCCCCCACTTTTCCTCCAACAGTCTCCTGAGTAGGATTTATGGGAAATATGTTTGCGTCTTTCTAAGTTAGAATTTTATGAGTATTCCCAAGAAATCAGGAGTTATGTGTCTATTTTGGAAGCACAATTTTAAAAACTACAGCATTCACTTAACACTTTCACTGAAAGTATAGCTTCAAAAAGTGATATTTGCACTCTTAAAACATTTAGATGAGTGAATTAGACATAAAGGAACAATTCACATCCCAGAGCTCCGTAATGTCCTAAAAAAGGTGCTTTATATGTCATAGACATCATTCTCAAATGTCACCGAGTCTTTCCTTGGTCTGAAGGTCGCATTTCCCTGGTGTCTCTTCCATGCCATCTTGCTCTCAGGTAAAGGAGCATACTTGGGTTCCGGTCAGAGCCCTCCTCCTAACCTCCATTTCTGGGCTTGATCTCATTCTCTACAGCTGTAAAAGTAATAAATTGAATGATCCTATGAACAGAGAGCTCCTGTAGCTCTGAGTTTTCATGGTTCCAAGAGCACAAATGAAATCACAGCATAACCTAAATTTTATAGGAACGTGACACTCACTTGACTGTGTCTAGCCTGTGTGTGTGTTTTAGTATTCTGGGAAGACAAGAATTGCAGTGAATGTGCTTCCAAGCAACGATAAACAATAAAACTGGGCGCAATATGGCTGACCGTCTCTATGGCAACCTCTGTTGACCCTGTGTATGCATGTTTTACTCATTTTGGTGAATCACATTTTAAAATATAAATGATCTTATGTTGATGATCATGATTTTGTGACCATCAATTATTTGTGGCTGTGATAATTCCACTATTGTTTCTGCTCTGGAATCAGAAAAGCTGTGGAGGAGGTTGGGGGAGGACACACCGGGAGAGAGATGACTCATTTTAACCTTTTCTGGAACAAACAAGTGATTACTTCAGAAAAAGATGACTTCAGTATGTACTTCCTCCCACCACCCCCATGAGCTGTTCATGGTGATGTAGACATGCCTGTCTGCGTTGACCCTGTCCTTTAATCACTGCCATCAGGCTGGGGCTTCTGTTCTTTTGTTTTTGAGACAGGGTCTCGCTCTGTCACGCAGGCTGGAGGACAGGGGCACAATCACAGCTCACTGCAGCCTTCATCTCCCAGGCTTAAAGGATCCTCCCACCTCAGCCTCCTAAGTAGCTGTGACTACAAGCATGCACCACCTTGCCCAGCCAATTTTTAAATTTTTTGTAGAGATATGGTCTCACTACTTTGCACGGGCTGGTCTTGAACCCCTGGGCTCAAACAGTCTTCCACCTCCACCTCCCAAAGTGCTAGGGTTACAGGCTTGAGCCACTGTGCCCGGCCAGCTTCCGTTTTTTTCTTTCTTTCCTTCTTTCTTTTTTTTTTTTTTTTGAGACAGAGTCTCTCTCTGTTGCCAGGGCCGGAGTGCAGTGGTGCAATCTCGGCTAACTACAACCCCCGCCTTCCGGGTTCAAGCAATTCTCCTGCCTCAGCCTCCTGAGTAGCTGGGACTACAGGTGCCCTGCCACCATGCCAGGATAATTTTGTTTTTTGTTTTTGTTTTGGGTTTTTTTTTTTTTTTTTGAGATAGAGTCTTGCTCTGTCACCCAGGCTGGAGTACAGTGGCACAATCTTGGCTCACTGCAACCTTGCCTCTCGGGTTCAAGAGATTCTTCTGCCTCAACCTCCCGAGTAGCTGGGAATACAGGAACCCGCCACCATGTCAGGCTAATTTTTGTATTTTTAGTAAAGACAGGGTTTCATCATGTTGGCTAGGCTGGTCTTGAACTCCTGACCTCAGGTGATCCGTCCACCTTGGCCTCCCAAAGTGCTGGGATTACAGGCATGAGCCACTGCACCCAGCCAATTTTTGTATTTTTAATAGAGACAGGGTTTCACCACATTGGCCAGGCTAGTCTCAAACTCCTGACGACAGGTGATCCACCCCTCTCAGGTTCCCAAAGTGCTGGGATTATAGATGTGAGCCACCACACCCAGCTCAGCTTCTTTATTTAAATGAGTCTGGAGGAAATTTTTTGGTGAGACACTGGGTTGTACTATGCTCGTTGGGGACAACTCTTTGAGGGCCTCAATTGCTAACATCTCATGATGGGAGTTTAAGAACTGCTAAGAAGCATCTTCATCAGCCCCATTAAACCAGATGGCCATGCAAAGTCTACCATGACAAATCTGAGGCTTCCTGGGGTCACAGCTAGGACACTGAATTATAGATTCAGACCCTGGCTGGGTGTTGTGGCTCACAAATGTAATACTAATGACTTGGGAGGCCAAGGTGGGAGGTTTGCTTGAGGCCGGAAGTTCAAGACCAGCCTGGGCAACATAGTGAGACCCTGTCTCTACAAAAAATTAAAAAACTAGCCAGGCATGGTTACATGCATCTGTAGTTCCAGCTACTTGGGAGGCTGACGTGGGAGAATTACTGCCTGAGCCCAAGAAGTTGAGGCTGCAGTAGGCCAAGTTTGCACCACTGCACTCCAGCCTGGGTGACAGAGCTGTCTCCATGGCCTGGCACTGGTTTTCATCCTGGTATTAGAAATGCATCAGTGCTCCCTGGGGAAGGGGCCAGTTTCACCAGCTCCTGCCCCATGAGCTGTGAAAATGCACATTCTAAGAAGGAGCCAGGCAGGGCCCGAGTCCCTCTGTGACCCATGGGCCATGATAAAGGTGTTGGAACAATCGTGCCAATATGGCCACAGGAAGCACGATTGTTCTCTCCTTGTGCATTGCAAGGGCTGGAGGTTGAAGGCGCCACCTGTGCTGTTGTCCCAGGAGCCGGGGCTTTCTCAGAAGCCCTTTTCTTGTGATGCCCAAACAACCACGCAGAAAATGCTAATTGGTTACCCTCCAAAACAACAGTGAAAAATGATGCTTTAGGCTTCAATAGCCCCATCACAGCTTTCATCTCACCAAGAAACCCTAGGCCAAGCTTGTGCAACCCTCGGCCTGCAGGTCGTATGTGACCCAGAACGGCTTTGAATGTGGCCCAACACTTTCTTAAAATAAAACATTATGAGATGTTTTGTGTTTTGTTTTTTAGCTCATCAGCTATCATTAGTATTAGTGCATTTTACGTGTGGCCCAAAACAATTCTTCTTCCAATGTGGCCCAGAGAAGCCCAAGGATTAGACACCCTGCCTGGGCTTTTCCGATTTAGCCTTCCTACATTTCCCAGAGCAGGACAGTCCCTCACACCAGTCTCAAAGGCCAGCAGGGCTTTTCCCACAGACTGAGAGCTATGGTCGCTAAAGTGTTCAGAAGTGATGATAACATAATCAAGACTCTTCCTTAGGGCTTGAGGGTTCCAGCAAACATCTCTGCCATCTGTCTGCCTGCTTTTTCTGTCACTTCTGAAATTCTGGTATCATGCCCGTGGTCAAAGCAACTAACTTCTGCGGCTACTAGAACTTTCTTCCTGCTTTTCTCACTCTGCACTTCCTGCTGCTGTCAATGAAACTCAGCTTCTTATTCCCAGGCACTCTCAGAGTGAGGATCCATAGGAGGCTTTGGTTCTCAGGACAGATAACCCCATCTTTCCTCTGGTTCTGACCTATTTTTCTGTGTCCTTGTTACTGTGGTCATACCCAGAGAAGTAACATTTTGTCTTGAATTTGTAAAAATCTCTACCTTTCCCCACAAAGGGATTTCAGCACAGTGGCTATTTTAACAGATACCGTGCAGCACGTACCACACGTTCCCTTCCTGAGTCCTTGAAAGTAATTTTCAGCTTTTGATCGACTATATTGTTCTTCCCAGCTACATTTTGGGAAGTCCAGCAGAATAACTTGCTACTGTTTTAAAGTTCCTAATGATAAAACGAAACAAAACACCCCCTTTTTATCATCACCCACAAAGCCCTAATGCGTGCAACAAAGATTGTGAAACGTCCAGGGAACAGCTTGTGAGACAGAAAGGATGGCTTTGTTGATTAGCAAAAAGCTGGAACGTGGACACCGGCAACACAACAGGATTGGGACCCGCTTTCTTCAAGTGAAACAAAGTTGGAATTATTTTCAATTTTAATGTTAAATGGTTTTTTTGTTTGTTTGTTTCCAAATTATTTGAAAAGTTACTAATCCAAGCGTGGTATGAGTGGTATCATTTTGGTAATTAGATGAATGCACTACCAGATCCTAGAATTTCCCACTTTACCAAATAAAAGAATGTTCTGTGGAATTCTCCTAGACCAAGACAGGCTTTTCCCCTGAGCAACAGTGATAAAGTTGTCTAAATACATGAACTGGTGGCATTTTTTAAAAAGTAATAATGTTATAACTGAGAGGTGGTGTTGCTATGTTGCCCAGGCTGGTCTTGAACTCCTGGTCTCAAGTGATCTGCCAGCCTTGGCCTCCCAAAGTGCTGGGATTGCAGGCATGAGCCACCGTGCCTGATGGTGGCATTTTATCTTCTTCAGGGAAAAAGTTAAAAGATGCGTTGGATGACATTGTGAACAACACAGTGCGACCCCATATCTTCAAAAAAAAAAAAAAAACCAAAAATTAGCCACGTGTGGTGGTGTACCCCTGTAGTCCCAGCTACTCAGGAGGCTGAGATGGGAGGATCATCTGAGTCTGGGAAGCCAAGGCTACAGAGAGCTGAGATTGCATTGCTGCACTCAAGCCTGGGTGACAGAGTGAAACCTTGTCTCAAAAACAAAACAAAACACTGCCTATTTTATGTATTTATTTATTTTGTAGAGATTGAGGGGGGGGTCTCACTATGCTGTCCAGGGCGATCTCGAATTCCTGATGTCAAGTGATTCTCCCGCCTTGGCCTCCCAAAATGCTGGGATTACAGGGGTCTTTAAATGCTGGGGATTGGTATCTTTAAAATGAACACACTGTTTTAGTTTAAGAGACTAAAGAGGTGCATGTGTATGGAATAAATGAGCCTGGACTGAATCTTGTCTTTTAAAAAAGTTATAAAAGATGTATGGGACAACTGGGGAAAATTAAACATGGACTGGCTATTAAGTGATATTAGGGAATTATTGCTAATTGTCTTAGGTGTGTAAACGTAACATGATAATGTAAGAGAATGTACTTACTTTTAGGAGATGCATGCTGAAGAATTTAGAATTGAAGGGGATTGCTGTCTGCAACTTACTTTCAAATGGCTGGAGGCCGAGCACAGTGGCTCATGCCTGTAATCCCAGCACTTTGGGAGGCCCAGGCAGCGAATCACCTGAGGTCAGGACTTAGACACCAGCCTGGCCAACATGGCGAAATCCTGTCTCTACTAAAAATATAAAAAATTAGCTGGGCATTGTGGTGGGCACCTGTAATCCCAGCTACTCGGGAGACTGAGGCAGGAGAATCGCTTGAACCCGGGAGGCAGAGGTTGCAGTAAGCTGAGATTGCACCACTGCACTCCAGCCTGGGCAACAAGAGTGAGACTCAGTCTCAAAAAATAAAAATAAAAATAAAAATAAAAAATAAAAAATAAATACAACCTTGCAGGAAAAAGTACAGAAAAGACTGTGAGTCATATACAGACACATGACTGGAATTAAATTATATAAACATTTCCTTATATCTGTACAGAGGCAGTTTCACGTAGTAATTAAGATTCTGGAGCTGGCTGGGCGCGGTGGCTCACGCCTGTAATCCCAGCACTTTGGGAGGCCGAGGCGGGTGGATCACGAGGTCAGGAGATCGAGACCGTACTGGCTAACACGGTGAAACTCCGTCTCTACCAAAAATACAAAAAAAGAAATTAGCCGGGCATGGTGGCGGGTGCCTGTAGTCCCAGCTACTCGGGAGGCTGAGGCAGGAGGATGGCGTGAACCTGGGAGGCGGAGCTTGCAGTGAGCCAAGATTGCGCCACTGCACTCCAGCCTGGGTGACAGAAGGAGACTCCGTCTCAATAAAAAAAAAAAAAAGATTCTGGAGCCAGACTGCCAGGGTTCAAAGTCAAGCTCTGTCACAACTAGCCGACTGTGTGGCCCTGGGCACATTATTTTTCTTTGCTGGACCTCACATGACCCCAGTGCTCAGTCTGGAAAATTTTGCCTGATGACATTTTAATAATTATTAAATCTAGATGGTGGACATATGAACATTTATTGTACTAGTCTCCGTACAAAACCTTTTTTTTTTTTTTGAGATGGAGTCTTGCTCTGTCGCCCAGGCTGGAGTGCAGAGGCACTATCTGGGCTCACTGCAAGCTCCACCTCCCAGGTTCACGCCATTCTCCTGCCTCAGCCTCCCGAGTAACTGGGACTACAGGTGCCCACCACCACGCCCGGCTAATTTTTTTTTTGTATTTTTAGTAGAGACGGGGTTTCACTATGTTGGTCAGGCTGGTCTCGATCTCCTGACCTCATGATCCACCCACCTCAGCCTCCCAGAGTGCTGGGATTACAGGCATGAGCCACCGTGCCCAGCCATGTGCAAAACCTTAAGTAAGCTGGGCGCAGTGGCTCATGCCTGTAATCCCAACACTTTGGGAGGCCAAGGTGTGTGGATCACTTGAGGCCAGGAGTTCGAGACCAGCCTGACCAACATAGTGAAACCCCCATCTCTACTAAAGATATAAAAATTAGCCGAGTGTGGTTGCAGGGGCCTGTTATCCCAGCTACTCCGGAGGCAGGAAATTGCTTGAACCCGGGAGGCAGAGGTTGCAGTGAGCTGAGATTGCGCCACTGCACTCTGGCCTGGGCGAAAGAGTGAAACTACCTCTCAAAAAAAAAAAAAAAAAGTGTGCAGATAACCTTGGTTAGTGTTTTAGAATATATTACTTTAAAACAATCCCAAACTTACAGAAAAGTCACAGGTATAGTACGCATCACTTTTCTCTCTGAACCACTTAAAGTTAAGGTGCTTAGTCACATACTTTGGTTGGAAAAAAAAATTAAGTTGTTAACCTGATGCCTGATCATCCCTGAATGCTGTAATGTGTATTTCCTACAAGTAAGAACGGTGGCCAGGCGCAGTGGCTCATGCCTGTAATCCCAGCACTTTGGTAGGCGGAGGCTGGTAGGTCACCTGAGGTTAGGAGTTCAAGACCAGCCTGACCAAACATGGTGAAACCCCATCTCTACTAAAAATACAAAAATTAGCCAGGTGTGGTGGCGGGCGCCTACAGTCCCAGATACTCAGGGGGCTGAGGCAGGAGAATCACTTGAACCTGGGAGGCAGAAGTTGCAGTGAGCCGAGATCATGCCACTGCACTCCAGGGTGGGTGACAGAGGGAGACTCTGTCTCAAAAAAAAAAAAAAAAAAAAAGAACATTCTCTTATATAACCAAAATATAGCCATCAAAATGTAATATGTTATTGCCATCTAATCTCAAACCCCATTTAAGTTTTATCACTTGTCTCAATAAGGTCCTTTCTAGTCAGGCATGGTGGCTCGCGTCTGTAATTCTAGCACATTAGGAGGTTGAGGTGGGCAGATTGCTTGAGCCCAGGAGTTCCAGACCAGCTCGGGCAACATAGGGAGATCCTGTCTCCACAAAAAATACAAAAACCATCTGAGCCTGTTGGTTCGAGCCTGCAGTCACAGCTACTCAGGAAGCTGAGGTGGGAGGATCCTTTGAACCCAGGAGGTCAAGGCTGCAGTGAGCTGTGATTGCGCCACTGCACTCCAGCCTGGGCAACCGAGGGAGAACCTGTCTTAAAAAAAAAAAAAAAAAAAAAAAAAAAAAGGAAGAAGTCCAGGCCCGGTGGCTCGTGCCTGTAATCCCAGCAGTTTGGGAGGCTGAAGCCGGTGGATCACCTGAGGTCAGGGGTTCGAGACCAGCCTAGGCAAAATGGTGAAACCCCGTCTCTACTAAAAATACAAAAATTAGCTGGGTGTGGTGGTGCACCCCTGTAATCCCAGCTACTCGGGAGACTGAGGCATGCGAATCACCTGAACCCAGGAGGCGGAGGCTGCAGAGAGCCGAGATTGTGCCACTGCACTTGCAGCCTGGGCAACAGAGTGAGACTGTCTCAAAAAAAAAAAAAGAGAAATTCTTGACTTTCATGACCTTGATACTTTTGAAGGTTAGAAGCCTGTTATTTTGTAGCCTGTCCCTCAGTTTGGGTTTGTCTGATGTTTCCTTGTGGCTAGGTCAGGTTCTGCATCTTCTTCTTTTTTTTTTTTTTTTTTTGCATTCCACAAGTATTTACTGATCTTGCTGCATACCAGGCCCTGGGCTGGGGACACAGCCACGAATGAAGCATGGTCCCTGCCACCACAAGGTCCTCTTCACTCACACACACACTGAGGACTACTGCTCCATCACCCTTTCAGAAGCAGCTGAATGGGGCTATGTAAGAACTCATGGATGAGAGCAGAGGGTGACCACCAAAAGGTCACTGAACTCCCCCAAGAAAACTGTTGAGTCGCACACATGTCCAGTTTTCCAGGTCCAAGACATACAACAGTACTGCTTTATAATAGCCACCAGGGGTGAAGCCAGGAAGAACCAGAGGGAAACAGGGTTTTCTCACATGAAGGAAGAGCAGCCCGCATCACTTAATGGTTGGCCTGAGTTAATGGAGGACCTAGGCCTCTTAAAAGGCACCAATGAGAACCCTTACTTGGACCCATTCCCCACCATGGTTGATCTCTCATCATGCTGAGCATGTCTCTTGGAAAGGGGCAACTGGGAGAAAGGATAGGGATGTGCTTTGGGCTATGTCAGATGGCAGACAGATCCCAGTTCTTATTCTCAGGCCCTGGCTTTGCTAGAGACACCTGTCCAGGCCCTATGGGCACACCCATTTGGACATATATTCAGGAGCCAGCTCAGAAACTGAGAGACTCAGGCTGCCCAAATCTTCAGCTTTGCTTCCTAGGCAGGCAACAGAAGAGTTTAGACAGGAAATTTTCTTTCTATGGCATAACACAAAGGGAAAGAAAGTCACTAGGGGACACACAGGAAGAAATAAGGTTTCTGTTTCTTCCTCAAGTATCCCAAGTGCCATGGCAGCAATGGCCTTCTGGGTCCACACATGGAGCGCGTTCTAGTAGGTCAGCCCAGCCCAACTGCACTGAGGTGAAGGAGCAGGCAGAAGACAGGAGTGTGCATGTTGGCAGGAGGGGCAGAGGGCACTCAGGGACTCTTAGTAAGTACAACTGACTGGAGTGTTTTTGGGTAGAAGGAAGAACTGAGTTGCAGCCAGGTGAAGACAGAGTGCCCCCCTGCCAGGAGCTCATGCTGAAGCAACACAGTCAGCCCCGGAGAATCTTGAATCTGTGAATGTTGCCCAGACAGAACAGGCATGCAGGCAACACTTGGAATGCACAGAAAACACACTTCGGCCTCTGGTGGCCCAAACCAAGTCTGAGTGGGCACAGAAAGGCCAACATCTTGGCTAGGAGCCACCATTCAAGTGTAGGAGAGCAAGTTCAGGTCATAACAGCCATCTACATCAAAGTGGCCTATCCTCGCGGAGGTGTGACTGGCCCGGATCATCTCTGTCAGTGCCCACATCTGCTGCACCTCAGAGGATACCCTGCTGGGGTCTGGGAGACCCTCATGGAGGAGTGCAGGTTGCTCACAGGGCATTGGGTGGGAGAGCCACTTGGGGAAGATCATGGAGGGGCTCTTTGGTCCCTGCTGATAGATCTGCAGCTCCTCCACTGTGAAAGACAGCCACAGTGGTGATGGCTGCTGCAGAATCAGGTGTAGCTCCGATATTCTGGCCATGTCACACAGTATCTGTTGCTTGAACAGCGACACATACTCCTGGGCTCCCTCCTCACTGTGTGGGTCGGGCATCAGACAGTCCCACAGGCAGGTCACCCACTTGGCCGGTGTGTGTGCTGAGGTGTGCTGACAGACACGGATGCTCAAAAAAGCTGTGTAGTAATCCTTTTTATTTTTTTTTGAGATGGAGTTTCGCTCTTTTTGCCCAGGTTGGAGTGCAATGGTGCGATCTCGGCTCACTGCAACCTCTACCTCCCGGCTTCAAGCGATTCTCCTGCCTCAGCCTCCCAAGTAGCTGGGATTACAGGCATGCGCCACCACCCCGGCTAATTTTGTATTTTTAGTAGAGACGGGGTTTCTCCATGTTGGTCAGGCTGATCTTGAACTCCCACCACCACACCTGGCTAATTTTTGTGTTTTTAGTAGAGACAAGGTTTCACCATGTTGGCCAGGCTGGTCTCAAACTTTTGACCTCTGGTGATCCACCTGCCTCGGTCTCCCAGAGTGCTGAGATTACAGGCGTGAGCCACCATGCCCGGCCGCTGTGTAATAATTCTTAAACGTGATCCCCTCGAACGGAGTGACACAGGGGAAGGTGACATCAATGACCAGCACACCAGGCCGGCCTTGGGAGGTCCATACGTCGCCCACCTGCAGGGCTACGGTGCCTTTCACATGGCAAGGCACCAAAACGCGGGACATGGTGCTAGCAGCCGCGATTAAGTGCAATAGCTGCTCCAGGCCCCGACCGCCAGCCCTTCCTGCCGTCCTCAGTTTCTCATCTTGGATAGGAAGATCACAGAGGTGATGCTGTGTCCTCATTTCAGCCTATGAGGTGGCACATGATTTGAATACTGATGATATTCACTTTGATTCCTTCGTTAAGATGGTATTTGCCATGTTTCTGTACTTTAAAGTTATTATTTTCCTATTTCAGTTCGGAGTGGGGAGGTACTTTGAGGCTATGTCAATATCCCATTCCTCATCAAACTTTCCATTTATTCATTAATTTATTTATGGCAGTATGGACTCACGGTTTTCTAATTTATTCAGTAGGTTATATAATTCATTCCTTTCATTATTTATTTTGATTCTTTTTTCTGTTTCTTTTTCTTTTTTTTTTTTTTTTTGAGACGGAGTTTTGCTCTTGTTGCCCAGGCTGGAGTGCAATGGCACGATCTCGGCTCACCGCAACCTTTGCCTCCCAGTTTCAACCAATTCTCCTGCCTCAGCCTCGTGAGTAGCTGGGATTACAGGCATGTGTCACCATGTCTGGCTAATTTTGTATTTGTAGTAGAGATGGGGTTTCTCCATGTTGGTCAGGCTGGTCTCGAACTCCTGACATCAGGTGATTCACCCACCTCGGCCTCCCAAAGTGCTGGGATTACAGGCGTGAGCTACCATGCCCGGCCTATTTTGATTTTTAACTTTTTGTTTTAAAATAAGTATAGATTCACATGCAGTGGTAACAAAAATTATAAGGGAGGACCCATGCACTCCACTCAATTCCCCAAATGGTAACATCTGGCATAAATTTAGTACCATGTCAAAACCAGGATATTAACGTTGGTGCAATCCAGAGTGTATTCAGATTTCGCCAGTTTTGTGTGCACTTATGTGTGTGAGTTTAATTCCATTCAGTTATTTCACATGTAACCACTACCACATTCAAGACAGAGAAGGCTTCCATCCCCACAAAGCTCTCTTGTGCTACCCCTTTATAAACGGAACAGACACCTACCTTCTCCACCACCCTAATCCCTCGCAGCACCTAATCTCTATTTTCTTATTTCAGGGTTATTGTATAAAAGAAATCATACAATACTCAATTTTTTCAGATTGGCTTTTTCACTCAGCATAATCCCGTGGAAATCCATCCAAATCGTTGCATGTATCAAGGGTTTGCTCCTTTGTATTGCTGAGCACTGTTCCATAGTATGGACATATCACAGAGATAAACATTCATCCCTAATGTTGAAAAGGCATTTGGGCTGTTTCACTTTGTGGCTATTATAAATAAAGCTGCTATGAACATTCATGTACAGGGTTGTATTTTTTGTGATCCTCCCACCTCAGCCTCTAGAGCAGTTGGGACCACAAGCGCAGAACGCCTCGCCTCGTCCCACCCCAAGCCACCCCGCCTCGCCTTGCCTCGCCTCATTCTTTTTTTAGATGGAGTCTTGCTCTGTCGCCCAGGCTGGAGTGCAGTGGTGCGATCTCAGCTCACTGCAACCTCTCCCGGGTTCAAGTGATTCTCCTGCCTCAGCCTCCCAAGTAGCTGGGATTACACGCACCCACCACCATGCCCAGCTGTTTTTGTATTTTAGTAGCGATAGGGTTTCACCATGTTGGCCAGGCTAGTCTTGAACTCCTGACCTCAGGTGATCCACCTGCCTCGGCCTCCCAAAGTGCTGGGATTACAGGCATGAGCCACTGTGCCCGGCCTTTTTTTTTTTTTTTTTTTTTTTTTAATAGAGACAGAGTCTTGCCATATTGCCCAGGCTGGTCTTGAACTCCTAGGACCAAGCGATCTTCCTGCCTCCCAAATTGCTGGGATTATAAGCGTGAGCCAGCGCACATGGCCCATAGAATATATTTTCTCTTTTTTTTTCTTTTTTTGAAACGGAGTCTCGCTCTATTGCCCAGGCTGGAGTGCAGTGGCATGATCTCGGCTCACTGCAGCCTCCGCCTCCCGGCTTCAAGTGATTCTCCTGCCTCAGCCTCCTGAGTAGCTGGGATTGCAGGCGCCTGCCACTGCGCCTGGATAATTTTTGTATTTTTAGTAGAGACGGGGTTTCACCATGTTGGCCAGGCAGGTCTTGAACTCCTGACCTTGTGATCCACCCACCTCGATCTCCCAAAGTGCTGGGATTATAGGCATGAGCCATCATGCCTGGCCAACAAAGCCATCCTTTCTGTCTCACAAACTGTTCTCTGGCCATTTCACAATCTTTGTTGCACGCATTAGGGCTTTGTGGGTGATGATAAAAAGGGGGTGTTTTGTTTCATTTTATCATTAGAACCTTTAAAAGAGTAGCAAGTTATTCTGCTGGACTTCCCAAAATGTAGCTGGGAAGAAAAATATAACCAATCAAAAGCTGAAAATTACTTTCGAGGACTCAGGAAGGGAATGTGTGGTACGTGCTGCATGGTATCTGTTAAAATAGCCACTGTGCTGAAATCTCTTTGTGGGGAAAGGTGGAGATTCTTGCAAATGCAAGACAAAATGTTACTTCTCTGGGTATGACCACAGTAACAAGGACACAGAAAAATAAGTCAGAACCAGAGGAAAGATGGGGTTATCTGTCCTGAGAATCAAAGCCTCCTATGGATCCTCACTCTGAGAGTGCCTGGGAATAAGAAGCTGAGTTTCATCGACAGCAGCAGGAAGTGCAGAGTGAGAAAAGCAGGAAGAAGGCAGGGCACAGTTGCTCACGCCTGTAATCCCAGCATTTTGGGAGGCCGAGGCAGGCAGATCACCTAAGGTCAGGAGTTCGAGACCAGCCTGGCCAACATGGTGAAACCCCGTCTCTACTAAAAATACAAAACATTAGCCAGGGATGGTGGCACGTGCCTGTAGTCCCAGCTACTTGGGAGACTGAGGCAGGAGAATCGCTTGAACCCGGGAGGCGGAGGTTGCAGCGAGCAGAGATCCGCGCCATTGCACTCCAGTCTGGGCGACAGAGCAAGACACCGTCTCAAAAAAAAAAAGGAAGAAGAAAGTTCTAGTAGCCACAGAAGTTAGTTGCTTTGACCATGGGCATGATACCAGAATTTCAAAAGTGACAGAAAAAGCAGGCAGACAGATGGCAGAGGTGTTTGCTGGAACCCTCAAGCCCTGCACTCCAGCCTGGGTGACAGAGTGAGATTACGTCTCAAAAAAAAAAAAAAAAAAGAATGGCTTTGTTGATTAGCAAAAAGCTGGAACGTGGACACTGGCAACACAACAGGATTGGGACCCTCTTTTTTTTTTTTTTTTGAGATGGAGTCTTGCTCTGTCGTCCAGACTGGAGTGCCGTGGCGTGATCTCAGCTCACTGCAACCTCCACCTCCTGGGTTCAAGTGATTCTCTTGCCTTAGCCTCCCGAGTAGCTGGGATTACAGATGCCTGGCTGTAATCCACATCGCCTGGCTAATTTTTGTATTTTTAGTAGACACAAGGTTTCACCATGCTGGCCAGGCTGGTCTCGAACACCTGAGCTCAAGTGATCCACCTGCCTTGACCTCCCAAAGTGCTGGAATTACAGGTGTGAGCCACCGTGGTGGTCATAAAAACTTTTTTTTGAGACAGGCTCTCTATCTCCTAGGCTGGAGTGTAGTAACGCGATCATGGCTCACTGCAGCCTCAACCTCCTGGGCTCAAGCAATTCTCCTGCCCCAGCCTCTCAAGTAGGGACTACAGGTGCACCCCACCATGCCTGGCTGATTTTTGTATTTTTTGTCGAGATGGGGTTTCACCATGTTGGCCAGGCTGGTCTCGAACTCCTGGGCTCGAGCCATCCTCTTGCCTTGGCCTCCCAAAGTGCTAGGATTACAGGTGTGAGTCACTGCCCCTGGCTGGATTGCTTCATTTTAAACACTATAAAATAAATATCTCACCCTCACCGGTAAATACACATATCTCCCCCTACTCCGTTTTTAACACTACAGGGCAACATTCTGAATTGAAATGTTCCATAATATTCATTTTTGTTACTCACCTGTAATAGTGTAGACACTGGCCAGGCGCGGTGGCTCACGCTTGTAATCCAGCACTTTGGGAGGCCAGGGCAGGCGGATCACCTGAGGTCAGGAGTTCGAGACCAGCCTGACCAACATGGAGAAACCCCGTCTCTACTAAAATACAAAATTAGCGGGGCGTGGTGGCGCATGCCTGTAATCCCAGCTACTCAGAAGGCTGAGGCATCCTTCAGAATTGCTTGAACCCAGGAGGCAGAAGTTGCAGTGAGCTGAGATCGTGCCATTGCACTCCAGCCTGGGCAACAAGAGCGAAATTCCATCACAAAAAAAAAAAATAATAATAAAATAAAAAGAAAAGAAAAGAAAAGAAAAGTGTAGACACTAGATTGTAGTTGTAGAATTACATCATAATGGAAATATGTTCAGGCTGAGTCCTTCCTTTGGCATGTTTGCATTGTGTGAACACTGGAATGAATCAATTTCTGTTACCATTACCATATGTTTTTCTCATCCCGTATGGTTTTCTCAGTACATAGCATCGTGTAAGCTACTCTAACACTGGAGTTCAGAGAACTGGTTTGAGTTCCAGCTTGCTAACCAGGTGGTGCTCAAAACACAGCCATGGCCACAAAAGCCCATTCTCTGAAGTTGGTGTGTGATGTATAAATTCATAGCCTAATTCTCCTTTTGATTTCTCCTCAATACACTGTTTCATAAAGATGGTAGCTGCCCACCCTTTTGTGGTTCATAAGTATGGTGGTTCGGTTTTCACGCTCACGTGTGAGACGTGCCTCTCTCCAACCTTGTTACAGCACAGGCACATTACCCATCTGACATGAGGGAAAAAAAGGTTATGGTTCTAAATGCCATTTTTGGAAAAGAAAAAGAAATCCGGCCAGGAGCAGTGGCCCATGCCTGTAATTCCAGCACTTTGGGAGGCCAAGGTGGGCGGATCACTTGAGATCAGGAGTTTGAGACCAACCTGGTCAACATGGCGAAATCCTGTCTCTACAAAAAAAAAAAAAAAAAAACCAAAAATTAGCCATGCATGGTGGCGGGCACCTGTAGTCCCAGTTACTCGGAACGCTGAGGTGGGAGGATCACTTGAGCCTGGGAGGCGGAGGTTGCTGTGGGCCGAGATCGTGCCACTGCACTCCAGCCTGAGTGACAGAGTGGAACACTGTCTCAAAAAACAAAACAAAACAAAACAGAAAAGAAAAGAAATCCAAAGACTGTGATACTTTCTTCATAATTCCCAAGTTTTAACATGGAGGGTATATATTAAAATATATTTGTATTTCATATTATATATGTTATATATGACTCACACATAAAGCATATGCACATGACAAGAGATAGGCCAGGGTAGCGTAGACTTCAGTACTTCAGATACAACCATCACTTTTGCCATATCCACGTACCAAATGAACATTATTTACTTTACATGTTTCTTTAAATTGGTGCACATTTTATTTATTATTTATTTATTTATTTTTATTTACTTGTATTTTTGAGATGGAGTCTCATTCTGTCATCCAGGCTGGAGTGCAGTGGCATGATCTTGGCTCACTGCAACCTCTGCCTCCTGGGTTCAAGCGATTCTCCTGCCTCAGCCTCCTGAGTAGCTGGGACTACAGGTGGGTGCCACCATGCCCGGCTAATTTTTTGTATTTTTAGTAGAGACGGGGTTTCACCATGTTAGCCAGGATGATCTCGATCTCCTGACCTCGTGATCCGCCCACCTCGGTCTCCCAAAGTGCTGGAATTACAAGTGTGAGCCATTGCGCCTGGCCTATTTATTTTTGAGACACGGTCTTACTCTGTCGCCTAGGCTGGAGTGCAGTGGCGTGATCTCGGCTTACTGCAACCTCCACCTCCCAGGTTCAAGTGATTCTCCTGCCTCAGTCCCCTGAGTAGCTGGATTACAGGCGCCCGCCACTGCGCCCAGCTAATTTTTGTATTTTTAGTAGAGACGGGGTTTCACCATGTTGGCCAGGCTGGTCTCGAACTCCTGACCTCAGGTGATCCACTGGCCTCAGCCTCTCAGAGTGCTGGGATTACAGGTGTGAGCCATCACTCCTGGCCCACATTTTAAAACATAAGTAAAACTGCATTTATTTATCTCCGATGGAACTAATGGGCACAGCAGGAAACAGATGGTACCTTCCCCAGTTTCTTTCAGCCTCCATGGTGTATATCTTTTTTTTTTTTTTTTTTTTTAAGAGGCAGGAGCCAAGCAAGGTAGCTTACACCTGTAATTCCAACATTTTGGGAGGCTGAGACAGGAGGATGACTTGAGGCCTGGAGTTTGAGACCAGCCTGCACAATTTAGTGAGTCCCCTGTCTCTACAAGGAAGGTATGGTGGCTCTCACCTGCAGTCTCAGCTACTTGGGAGGCTGAGGTGGGAGGATCACTTGAGCCCAGGAGTTCGAGCCTGCAGTGAGCTATGATTGCATCACTGCACTCCAGCCCAGACCAGAGATTGAGACCTTGTCTCTTAAAAAGAGAGAGAGAGTCTCACTGTCATCCAGGCTGGAGTGCAGTGGTGCAATCATAGCTCACTGAAGCCTGAAACTCCTGGGCTCAAGGAATCCTCCTGCCTCAGCCTCCTGGGTAGCTGGGATTACAGGCATGAGCCACCATGCCTGGCCTAGTACATCTTTTGACAACAGAGGAGCAGATTTCAGGCCCAGAGCTTCTACCAAACAGTAGTATTCAGCTGAAATTCAGTAACTTTTGTTTTTGTAGTACTGACCCCAGTATAGAAAGGAAAAAAACAAACAAAAACAAACAAACAAACAAAAAACCCAATAACTTGGAAAAACGTTTTGTGATTACACAAACATTCTCTTTTAAGGACACAAATTATGAAATAAAGTTAATTTTCTTTAAAAAGATATAAGTTAACATGTTAAACATCAACATGTTGCTATCACTTTAATTTAATCAAAGTGATTCAGTTATTGTAAGGATATTTTCTAACAGCCACATTGCAACTCAGAAAAGAAATAAAAAAGCCAGGTAGAGAAGGCAGATCTTTCTAGTATTTTGCTTCTTATTCGAATATTGAGACTATGTTTGTTATGTAACTCACTATCAGTAGTGCAAAAAGTGTGATTAATGTGTATAATCAAAAACTGCAAATAAAATAAACTTTTGGTTATCTTATTAATATCCCTCTACAAACCCAGATAGACATCTGAATATGCAACATGCAAGGGTGGGGTGATGGCCTCGGAACAGAGATCAGGAGTGAGAGGGTGGCCAGCCATAGAGGCGAAATCATTACAAACACTGGCACAGTGGCGCGCAGGCAAGTGATGCCCTTCACGTGTGAGTACCGAGAGAAAGACTATCACTTGCACGCTAGTATTGCACCCCCGAAACTACCAGTGCTATAGACTAGCATTTGCCACATTCCCAGAGCACCCCAGATAGTCACATTTTTAGGGCATATGTTTTCTTTTTGTTGTTGTTGTGTTTTTTTGTTTGCTTGTTTGTTTTGAGACAGTCTGGCTCTGTCGCCCAGGCTGGAGTGCAGTGGTGTGATCTCGGCTCACTGCAACCTCCACTTCCCAGGTTCAAGTGATTCTCCTGCCTCCGCCTCTGGAGTAGCTGGGACTACAGGCACGCGCCAACATGTAGGGCATACACTTTCTATAAGAGTGAAAAATTTCATCTGTTGGTCTGCTTCAAGATTTTGCTTAATGCAACAATATGTTTTAACTTTTCTTTCTTCCCTTCCCTTCCCTTTTCTTTCCTTCCTTCCTTCCTCCTTCCTTTCTCCCTTCCATCCTTCTTCCTTTCTCCCTCCCCTCCCCTCCCCTCCCCTCCCCTTCCCTTCCCTTCCCTCTCTGTCTCTCTTTTTGAGACAGAGGCTTGCTCTGTTGCCCAGGCTGGAGTGCAGTGATGTGATCTCGCCTCACTGCAGCCTCAACCTCCTTGGCTTAAGTGATCTTCCCAGCTCAGCCTCCCAAGTTGCTAAGACCACAGGCACGTGCCACCACACCCAGCTAATTTTTTTTTTTTGTACTTTTTGTAGAGACAGGCTTTCACTATGTTGTCCAGGCTGGTCTCGAACTCCTGGCCTCAAGCGATCTGCCCACCTCGGTCTCCCAAAGTGTTGAGATTACAGGCTGTTCTAACTTTTCAAAGGGGAAGAGAATTGCAAACCAAAGACTAAGAGCATATTCTTTGCTGTACGTGTACGTGTTTGTTCACAGCCCCTTACACAGCTTGTGTAAGGAGACCAATTTTTGATGGAAGAAAGGGAAACTGTCAGTCTCAACTGCACAAGTGAGATATTGGATAAGTTACTTTACAGTTTGGTGTTTCTGTTTCCTGACCTGTATGACAGACACAAGACTATGGACCCATTTGGTTTAGTTTGGTTTTGGGCTTAACTAATCTCCAAATAGCCTTTTTACTGTGAAATGTTTGTGATCTGCAATCTTAGGTTACACTGATGCAGTAATTTCTTTGCATTGCAGTTTTTTTCTAGTAAGAAAGAGTACAGTTATGGTTTCTTGTCTTCCTTTTTAGAATATCTTAAGTAACGCCCCACATCCAAGCTCCCAGTGGGTTTCCAGTCCTAATATGGTGCAGGGTTCCATAGTGCTCACGGGTATTGATGTATTAGGGCAATGTGACCCAGGAAGCTGCTGCGGGAAATTGTAAAGTAAGGTGACATTAGAAAGATATTTCATCAAAATGCCTAAGTGTGCGAGAGCATATCCTCCCTCACATTTCTGCACATTTGTGTCAAGTGGTCAAGCAGTTCCTAAGCAACGGTGCGGAGGCGGTTGCTAGGCTGGCTTGTCACGTGTCCACGGATTCAGCCGCTAAAGAAATGGTGAGCCCAACTGCATTCAGACAGTTTATTGCTTAAAGAGACAGTAAGACCATCATGGTGTCAGCTCCAACATCCTTAGTCCCACAGGATGACACTGAACCAGAGGGGCCAGGTGACATTGAAGGGCCAACTCAAAAACGACCACAAGCAGTTTTGTAATAGACTTACACAGAAGCCTGCAGCTGGAAATTAAGTCTGGGCAAGTTAGAAAGCCCGATACCACACCAGAGCCAGGAAGGCCGATGAGAAACTGCCTCACGGTGGCTCCTCACCAGGCTGCTTGTCTTGCCCACTTCCTGGAAAAAAATCACAGGACGTTCTGCCAAGACTCAAGTCAGACTTCAGGTAAGCCTTTGCCTTCGCCCACGTGGAGATGTGCAAGGTCTCCATGGCATCATGGCAGAGCTGGTCCCTACAACTGCACTGCCTGGCCTTTTGTGTAACCAGCTAAGAATTTGTTTTCAAGAAGCACAGGCCAGGTCAGGTGCGGTGGCTCACACCTGTAATCCCAGCACTTTGAGAGGCCGAGGTGGGTAGATCACCTGAGCTCAGCAGTTCGAGACCAGCCTGGCCAACATGGTGAAACTCCATCTCTATTAAAAATACAAAAAATTAGCCAGGCATGGTGGCAGATGCCTGTAATCCCAGCTACTCGGGAGGCTGAGGCAGGAGAATTTCTTGAACCTGGGAGGCAGAAGTTGCAGTGAGCCGAGATCGAGCCACGACACTCCAGCCTGGGCAACAAGAACATAACTCCATCTCAAAACACACACACACACACACACACACACACACCCCAAAAATACAAAAATCAGCAGGCATGGTGGCACACACCTTTAGTCCCAGCTACTCGGGTGGCTGAGGCAGGAGAATCACTTGAACCCAGGAGGCGGAGGTTGCAGTGAGCTGAGATGGTGCGACTGCACTCCAGCCTGGATGACAGAGCAAGACTCTGTATAAAAAAAAAAAAAAAAGCACAGGCCACCCTATCAGATGCCCCAATTAATTGTACTGTGACAGTGGCATGGATGAAATCCTTTCTATTGGCGTTAAGTGACATCAGATGAGAATAACTGTGGCTATGATCAAGTAGAATGATCAGACCCACCTGGAAAACAGACCACAGTCAGGCTCCTGGTCAAAGCCAAGCCAGCTAAGTCGGTCATTAATCCAGGTGCAGCAAGAGGTGTCGGCAACTGCACACAGCCAGCCCTGGCCACCAGCAGGAAATCCAGGGCAATATGACTGCTCCTCACCATTCATGTTGGAGAGCTTAGTCTGGTCTGTGTGCGCAAGCAAGTGTAGGCCTGATGTCCTTGTAAGACGAGGTCCCCTCTTGGGGCATGAACTGTAGCTAGAGTTTAAGACCCTGTTTTTTTTTTTTTTTTTTTTGAGGGTGGGGACGGGTGGGGGCGTGGAGTCTCACTCTGTCGCCCAGGCTGGAGTGTAGTCGTGCAATCTCGGCTCACTGCAGCCTCTGTCTCCTGGGTTCCAGTGATTCTCCTGCCTCCGCCTCCCAAATAGCTGCAATTACAGGCACCCACCACCAGGCCCAGCTAATTTTTTTTTTTTTTTTTTTGAGACGGAGTTTTGCTCTTGTTGCCCAGGCTGGAGTGCAATGGTGCAATCTCGGCTCACTGCAACCTCCGCCTCCTGGGTTCAAGTGATTCTCCTGCCTCAGACTCCCGAGTAGCTAGGATTACAGGCATCCACCACCATGCCCAGCTAATTTTTTGTATTTTTAGTGGAGACGGGGTTTCACCATGTTGACCAGGCTGGTCGAGAACTCTTGACCTCAGGTGATCCATGCACCTCGGCCTCCCAAAGTGCTGGGATTACAGGCATGAGCCACCTCGCCAGGGTTTTTTTTTTTTTTTTTTTTTTTTTTTTTTGAGACAGGGTCTTGGTCTGTCACCCAGGCTGGAGTGCAGTGGTATGATAGCTCACTGCAGCCTCTGTAAGAATTAAAGAAAGAGGAGAGAAACACGGAGGGTGGCTTGACAGTCAACAGATTTATTTTAAACCTGGGAGAGATTTCTGACCCTTCTGAGTTACGTCAGAAGCCGCACTCTCTTACAGACTAAGAATTTTTAAGGATTTAGGGTGGGAGAGTTTATCAGAGGCTTGGACTGCTTCTGTGTCTCTTTGTTGTGCTTATCTGGGAGGGAGAGTTTTGTGTCTGTTCCAATACATCTTTCTGCATTTGCAGGCATCCCGGGTCTGCCTTTAGCTTCCCTATCTTAGTGCACCTGAAGGGAAAGGAATGTGCTTATTAAGGCCCACTGTTTTACTGGGGCCCCTTGTATGAAGGTGAAGTTTGGCAGTTACCCAAGAGACTTTCTCCCTGCCTTCCTCTGTGCCTGAGCTGTCTTATCTGTGTTTTACTGTCTGTTCTTTTCTGGCTGCTTGTAGTTAGAAGAGAAGTGATTTCCTTGAAATGCGTGAGGCTAGAAAGGGAGCTGGAAATGAAAGTGGCGGTATTTGTCCAAGATGACGGTGCTCCTGCTCTGTCATTGCAGACCCTATAGTTATAAAAGGATGAGGGGGCGACGTGTTCTTTCTGGCTACTTCCTGCTGAGGTGGGGCGGAGAGTTTCTTGGTCTCGGATTGACTGCAGGAGTAACACCATCTGTAAATGTTTTTGGGTGGTTGCAAAATGGCCATGATTCTGTCAGTTAAAAATTTTTGAAAAAGGTTAATTAGGCAGAATAAAAACATTAGTCCTAGGCATATTACTAGGAGAGGACCCAGGAATGGGATGACTCATGCTATGATTTTGTTTTTAAAGCAAGAATTTATTTGGTTCTTTTGGTATTCCCTTAGCTTTTTAGCCCTTCTTTTTAGTTTTTCAGCAGCATTTCTTACTAGGCCTGACTGGTTGAGATAGAAACAACATTTCTTACCCAATGAGAGGCAGAGGCCCCCTTTCTCACCCGTTATAAGATTTAGTCCCCATCTGTTTTGGAGGACTACTCCAGCCAAGGAGTCTAGTTGGTCATGGACTCTTACAAAGCTTCGGGCTATATCTTCTAAAGAGCCCTGTAGTTTTGTTGAAAGAGCCTTGAAGTATGTTAAGGAGGTGGCTAATCCGCTTGCTCCCAATCAAAGTCCAGAGGTTATACCTAAGGCGGCCGTTAAAGGAATGACATGGATGGCCCATCTTTTTCTAACGTATTGGATGGATGGGATGGGCAAAGGCTGATTAGGAGAAACTAGTCTGATGGAGGGAAATAGATAAACTAGGGTACAGGTTCCAGTCCAATTGGTGGGGAGACAAAGATAGGTGTTGCTGCCACACAAAAAGAACAAGACTTTGCTGTAAACACAGGCAGAAATATGGAAAGAGAACAAATGAATTAAAGATAGGGTGTTTTTTGTTGGTTTGTTTTTTTGTTTTTTTTCCTGTGGTTCATTACTCCAGACTGACAAAGAGGAGGCCAGGGAGGCGCCTACTATAGTAGAGATATAGGAAGAGTTACTTTTTACACATTTAATGCGGTCGGATGTTGTGCCATTAATATTGAGCCATGGAAAAAGGTGGGCATTAGGGACAGCACAGGTTAGGCCTGGAGGCATTGGTTAAGGGAGAGGTCGTAAAACGAGCCGGTTGCAGAAATGTTCCCATCTGCTTCAAGTGACACTTGGTAGTTAATTTGATTAGTTTGGTGGTCAGAGGGGTGTTTAACAACGATAGTGCGGTTGCATTGGTTAAGTATTAATGACCCTACAGGGATATTTCCCTTAGAGGCCGAAAAGTAAAGTGAGGCTTGTTGAAAAAGGGGAGTGTGTTTAGTTATAGGCCCTTCAATGGGAGGGCCTTGGGGCTTAAGGTGTTGTAGGGAGTTGTAATAGGTTTGAAATAATTTGTTAGCCTGATTGGCCCCGGAAGTGGGATAATCACCGATTCGAGTGTCAACTTTTTTAAAAAGGGAAACTCCTTTTTGGAGTTTATAAATTAGGGTTATATTTCCAGTTAAAAGGTCATGAAGGGGTGCAGGAAGGGCTGAGTAAGCTGAGGAAGATAATGATAAACACATCCAGCATTCCAAAGCGAGGGAAGAGTTAGCTGGCAGTAAGAGGGATTGTGTAAGGTTTATAGAGTGTTCGAGCTTGAGGGCAGTGAGGAGTGGTTTTATTGGTGAGATTGATGTGCTTAGGGAATTTATATTAAAAGAAGCAAGCAAAAAGAGAAAAAGGTTATTTGGGTAGGAGTAAAGTCCTCGAAAGTTCCTTGAAGCCATAGGTCCCATAAAATAGTAAGGAGCTGATCAGGATGTGCAATGGGAGCTTCGTAAGGGTACCACTGAAGGTCTGTAGCAAGGCAGATTAGGAAGCGATGAAAGTTTGGAAGAGAAAGAGACATAAGCGGCTTATGTGGAGTTTTCCTTTTTTTCCTCTGGGATTCAGGTGAGGCAAAGGGAAGTGGGTCCTGTGGAGACACAAGAAAAGGCTGAAGGAGTTTTAGATTCAGTTGTTTGAGCATGTGGTGAAGGGAAGTTTATTGGTTTTTTTGTCTTTCTTTTTGACAGAAGTGTAATGAATCCAGTTAGGGAGTCCCCGGAGTTTTGCTGCTGTAGGTGTGGTAAGGATGATCTGGTAAGGTCCCTTCCATTTAGATGTGAGGGGGGATTTGGGGGTAGGACTGGGATTTTTTATGAGAACCCAGTCTTCTGGCTGTAGGAAGGAATTAGAGGAGTTGGCAGCGGGTTGTGGCAGGTATTTGTCAGCATATTCCCAAATGAAATGGTGGATGGTATGCAGAAGAGGGCAAGTGAGAGGGGTTGGTAGAGGTGGTGCTTGACCCTGAGGTGGAACAAAAAGGGCAAGTGGTTTCCCATACATGAGTTTAAAGGGGCTGAGCATTAAGGGTTTACATGGGAGCACCTGAATTTTTAGAAGGGCCAAAGGTAAAAGTGTGACCCAGTCTTTATGTGTTTGGAGCGAGTACCTGGTGAGGTGTTTTTTGAATGCCATTCATTTTTTCAACCTTTCCTGAAGATTGAGGTCTATAGGGGATGTGTAGCTTCCAGGTGATATGTAGAGTTTGTGCAAGTGTTTGAGTAATTTGAGAAATGAATTCAGGACCGTTGTCAGATTGAAAAGAACAAGGCACCCAGAACCTGGGTTTGATTTCTGTTATTAATTTGGAGGTGACAGTAGAAGTTCGTTTGTTGGTTGTGAGAAAAGCCTCAACCCATCCCGAAAAGGTATCGACCAGAACTAAAAGAAATTTAACCTTTTTTACTGGGGGCATATGGGTAAAATTAATTTGCCAATCCTGTCCTAGAAGGAGTCCCCTGACCAGATGGGATGGGAAAGAAGGGGGTTTAGTGTTGGAGTGGGGTGAAGCTTTCTGGCAAATAGAGTATTGATGGGAAATGACTTTTAACTGTTCCTTTATATCTGGGGCTATGTGTATCTGGGAACTTAAGAAATGTTGTAGAGGGGAATGGCTAGTGTGGAAGAGGTTGTGAATGTCCCATAAAAGAGTTGTTTTTTCAGGGTCAGGTAGGACTAATTTGTTTTTTATGAACCAGTATGGGGGTTTGAATTGTGCCCCCACCGTGATTAGTTGTGTTTGGTGTTTTGCATAAAAGGAGGGGATATGTTGTATGAGGGGAAATAGGTATTGGGGAATTGGATGACTGGTTGAGGCTTGTTTTGCCCAACAGTCAGCTTTACAGTTTTCTAAAGAAATGTGGCTGTTATTTGATTGATGTCCTTTGCAATGGATAACTGAAAACTTTTCTGGGAGTAAAGCTGCCTTTAGCAAATGATGGATTGGTTTTTCACAAATTATCGGAGTTTCTTTAGCCATGAGATAGCTCTACTCGCTCCAAATTTGGGCATTGGAATGGATGATGTTATAGGCATATTTAGAATAGGTGTATATATTAACTCGTATGCTCTCTGCTAGGGTTAATTCTTTTATTAGGGCGATTAATTCTGCTTGCTGGGAGGATGTGCCCAAAGGCAAAGGGGCAGCCTTTACGATGCTTCTAGGTGGGAAAGAGTGGGTATTATTATGATATTCCTCAATGATGGCATATCCTGCTTGGAGGGAAGGGTTTTTTGATGTGCTGCCATCTATAAACCAATCTGGGGCTCCCTTTATGTGAGTGGAAGTAAGGTGGTGAAACATGGCGAGCGAACTTTCAATTAGATTAGAGCGTGAGTGTTGGTCGGGGTCCAAAGGTAAAAGAGTGGTGGGATTGGGGGTGGGGAAGCATTTATGAAGAGAGATAGAGGGTTGAAGGGGAATTGAATGTAGTAGGGCTTGCAAGTGAGAGGATGAAATTGAGGTGAGCGCCTTATGACTGAACATATCTTGTAGACTGTGAGAAGAAAATACCTGAAGGGGTTCGTAGAATGTGAGTTTTTGTGCCTCAGGGATGATCAGAGAGGCTGTGGCCAAAATTTTTAAGCAAAGGGGTCAGCTTTTATAAATGAGGTCTAGTTGTTTTAAAAAATATGCCACTGGTTGGAGAGAATCTCCCATAGGTTGGGCTAATAGTCCAAGGGCCTGATTATAAGAACTGTGTAAATATAGGTGAAAGGGTTTCAGGGGGTTTGGAAGGCCTAAAGCAGGGACCTGTAATAAGGCACGTTTTAGGTGAGAGAAAGCATGATAAAGGTCTGGGGTGGAAATGAGTGGTTGGTCAAGATTTCCTTTTGTGTGTTCATAAAGGGGTTTAGCAATAATGGCAAAATTTGCTGTCCATAATCAGAAATATCCCACTAATCCAAGGAAAGAAAGTAAGTTCCTTTTTGTTTTGGGAAATGGGATTTGTTGAATGCCTTGCTTTTGTGCCAGCGGAATTTCTTGGGTATTTGGAGTTATGATTAGTCCTAAGTATGAAACTTTTGGGGAGATCAATTGGGCCTTCCCTTTTGATACCTGGTACCTGCATTCAGCCAGAAAATTTAAAAGCTTGGTGGTGTGTTGAATGCAATGTTCTAGAGAGGGGCTGCAAAGAAGTAAGTTGCCCATATATTGAAGCAAAATGCTAGGCTGTAGAGATAGTTGGGAAAGACCCAATTGAAGTACCTGACTGAAATGTGAGGGCTGTCCCTAAACCCCTGAGGGAGGTCAGTCCATGTGAGTTGTTGGGAGCGGCCTGTGTCAGGGTTAGTCCAAGTGAAAGCAAAAAGGTTTTGAGTGGAGGGAAAGAAAAATAAAGGCATCTTTGAGGTTTAATAGGTTTAATACAGAGAAATGGCTAGTGTTGGGAGGAATTCGTGGTAGGAGGGTGAAAGGGTTTGGGACAACAGGATAAACAGGAACAATAGCAGAGTTGATTTGTTGCAAATCCTGAACCAGTCTATAGGAGCCATCTGGTTTTTTAATTGGGAGAATCAGAGGTATTGTGGGGAGAATGGGTGGGGATTAAAATATTGGCAGTCAAAAGTCAGGAGATGATGGGTTTGAGTTCCCGCAATCCATTAGAGTTGAGGGGGTATTGTGGGACCACTATATGGCACTTAGGATCCTTCAGTGAAATTTGAATTGGAGAATGGTGGGTAGCAATTATGAGGGAGTTAGTGTTTCATACCATGGGATTTACATGGCTAAGGAATTTGGGGTTTAAATCTATTTGATGTTGAGTGTCTGAGGAGGGGTTCTGTTCTTGACATAATAATAAATAAGGGTGGCTTTGGTGTAAGGCTGATAAATGGATGATTCCCCCTAATTTGTGTAGGATGTCCCTTCCTAGTAAAGGAGTGAGAAAATGAGGGATGACCAAGAAAGAGTGAGTGAAGGTGACACCCTGAAATGAGCAGTATAGAGGTGGCGTTTTGTGTGGGTTTTTTTGTGTGCCCTTCATGCCAACAACAGAAATGGATGAGTGTTTTAATGGGCCTTGATATTCAGTTAACACCGAAAGACTCACCCCGGTATCCAAAAGAAAGGAAATAATCTTACCGGACACCATCCCAATTACCCTGGGTTCTGTGGACTCACTAGGCGTGGGGGCGAAGGATCCCGGTCACCCTCAGTCTTCCGTTGTCAGCGCCAGCAGTGAAGAGATTTCCTCCTGTGATGGTCAGGGGGCTTTATTATGAGCCGCACCCAAACGGGGAGGGTGTCCCTGCTGGGGGCAGTCCACTTTCCAGTGTCCCCAAAGACCACAAGTTTGACACGGTCTGGTGGGGGACCAGTGGTTAGGACAAGCCTTTGCCCAGTGTCCAGAGTTGCCACATCGGAAACAGACTCCCAGAGGGGTCGGGGAGTTTTCTTTTGGGTCATTGGGAGGCTTTTGTGTAACTGGCTTTTGGATAGCAGAGGCAAGCATCTGGCTTTTTAATGAGAGATGTTTGTCTTTTTGAATTTTTTGTTCCTCATCTCTGTTGTTAAAGACACAGAAGGCTACATTTAGGAGGTCCTGCCGGGATGTCTGGGGACCCTCCTCTAAGTTTTGTAATTTTTTCCAGATATCTGGGGCAGATTGGGAAACAAATTGGAGGTGGAGAAAAGTTTGACCTTCTCTAGATTCTGGGTCCAAATTGGCATATTTTAGCATAGCTTCAGTGAGGTGTGATAAGGGCAGGATTTTCTTGGGGCTCTTGTGTAATTTCTCTAAGTTTCTCATAATTAACTGCCTTATGGGCATTTTTGTCCATACCCACAAGGAGACAGCTAATCATGTGGTCTCTTCATCTGATGCCATTGTCTCCCTGTTGGTAAGTCCAATCTGAGTCTCTACGGGGGACTGCATCATTAGCCACTGGATTTTGTATAGGGGCTTGATTATAGAGTTCATCTGTGTGGACTTCAGCTGAATGCCAGATGAGCTCTTTTTCATCAGGAGTGAGGGTGGAGGTTAGAATTATGTAAAAGTCGTGCCAAGTTAAATTAAAGGATTGAGTTATGTGCAGGAATTTCCTGTGATAACGAGACGGATTTTCAGAGAAAGATCCCAGATGCTGTTCAATTTGCGACAGATTAGACATGGAGAAAAGAACATGAACGCAAGTAATGCCTTTAACTCCAGCCACTTCCCGGAGAGGGAGAATGGCAGAGGTGGTTTGACTGGCTGGAGTAGTTTTTGAACGGGTTACAGGTGGAGAAGGAGGAGGGGCAGGGTTAGGGGCTGCTGGGGCGGAGGGTTCGGACAGGCGAGGAGCGGGTGCAGGGGGCTGAGAACATGGAGGGGGTTCATTTGCAGGGTCAAAAAGAGTTTCAGAGGAAGGGGTTCCAGGGGAAGGAGAGACCTGGGGAGGGTTTTCATTAAGAAGAATGATTTCATGAGGGATGCAAGCTTGACATAGGGAGGGTCGGGATCTAAGGTAGAAAAAAGCCTGAATATAGAGAATCTTTTGCCATTTGCCATTACTGGTTATAAAGTTGTCAAGGTCCCTGAGAATTTGAAAGTTAAAGGTGCCATTTTTGGGCCATCGTCTGTTGTTATCTAATCTGTATTGGGGCCAAGCCATGTTGCAGTGGAAAATTAAATGTTTTGGCTTTAGGGTCCCCCGTAAGCCAAGTTTGGTGAGGTTGTGAAGGAGACAGCCCAGTGGGGAGGACGTAGGAATGTGGGATTGTTTGGCACCCATGTGGACTGGTAAGAGGAAGCTGAGGGTGTCTGTTTTGTTCTAGGCGTCCCCAGACAAAAGACAGAGACCCAGAATCTTCTTTCCAAAAGAGGATGGTGAAGCTAAGAAGAAACTGGGCGTCCCTAAGATTTCCTCTAGCTTAGTCCTGTTGGTCCTCTGGGGACCTGGACAGCAGGTACTGGGAGAAAGCCAGGAGAAGGAAGACCTTACCAGTCAGCTGAATTAGTGTCCGATGTTAGATGTTCCAGTTGGAATCAGCAAAGGGCCTCCCAGACTGAAGGCACACAAGGAAGAGAGAGAGAAAGAGAGAGAGAGAGAGAGAGAAGAAGGAGGAAGAAGGAGCAAGCGTTAGGGAGCGAAATACCTGTTACAGGCGGTCGGAGGTGAATTCCTGAGACCTGAGGGTTTTGAAAGCTCACCAGGGAGTAGTCCCAGCCTGAGCCTTGCAGTCCCCTTCAGGTCAGTTGTCCTCCTCATGCAAATCGCTCGAAAATTGAAGTGAAAGAAAAGACTGGGCGGGTGGCCAGAGACCCTCAGGATCTGGAAGTTAACTCAGGATGCGCTGCCATTGTGCATTGGTTCCTGGGTTGCAAGAGAGTCTTTGCCCCCAACACCCGTCCCGGGTTTCAGCATCAAATGTAAGAATTAAAGAAAGAGGAGAGAAACACGGAGGGTAGCTTGACAGTCAACAGGTTTATTTTAAACCTGGGAGGGACTTCTGGCAGAGTTAGTTCAGAAGCTGCATTCTCTTACTTTAAGGGTTCAGGGCGGGAGAGTTTATCAGAGGCTTGGACTGCTTCTGTGTCACTTTGTTGTGCTTATCTGGGAGGGAGAGTTTTGTGTCTGTTCACATACATCTTCCTGCAGCTGCAGGCATACCCCCGCTCCCGAGTCTGCCTTTAGCTTCCCTATCTTAGTGCACCTGAAGGGAAAGGAATGTGCTTATTAAGGCCCACTGTTTTACTGGGGCCCCATTGTATGGGGGTGAAGTTTGGCAGTTACCCAAGAGACTTTCTCCCTGCCTTCCTCTGTGCCTGAGCTGTCTTATCTGTGTTTTACTGTCTATTCTTTTCTGGCTGCTTGTAGTTAGAAGAGAAGTGATTTCCTTGAAATGCATGAAGCTGGAAAGGCAGCTGGAATTTAAAGTGGCAGTGTTTGTCTGAGATGATGGTGCTCCTGCTCTATCAGCCTCGACCTCCTGGGCTTAAGCAGTCTTCCCACCTTAGCCTCCCAAATAGCTGAGACTACAGGCATGCCCAGCTAGTTTTGTTATTATTAATATTATTATTAACTTTTATTTTATGCTCAGGGGTACAAGTGCAGGTTTCTTATATAGGTAAACTCATGTCATGGGGGTTTGGTGTACAGATTAGTTCATCACCCAGAGGCCTAGTACATAATAGTTATTTTTTCTGATCTTCACTCTCCTCCCACCCTCCACCCTTAAGTAGGCCTCAGTGTCTATTGCTCCCTTCTTTGTGTATATGAGTTCTCATCATTTAGCTCCCACTTATAAGTGAGAACATGTAGTATTAGGTTTGCTGTTCCTATTTATTACTATTATTTTTTTAAGAGATGGCATCTCCCTATGTTGTCCAGGCTGGTCTTGAACTCCTGGGCTCAAGTGATCCTCCTGCCTTGGCCTCCCAAAGTGCTGTGATTGCAGGCATGAGCCACCATACCTGGCCAGAACCATTTATTAAAACAGGAATAAACGAATTGTGTGTCCGTTATGGGAAACAAACTCTTTGAGCAGAATTAAATAGCTGCAGGCCGGGCACAGTGGCTCACGCCTATAATCCCAGCACTTTGGGAGGCCAAGGTGGGCAGATCACTTGAGGTCAGGAGTTCAAGACCAGCCCAGCCAACATGGAGAAACCCTGTCTCCACTAAAAACACAAAAATTAGCTGGGTGTGGTGGCGCATGCCTGTAATCCTAGCTACTCAGGAGGCTGAGGCAAGAGAATTGCTTGAGCCCAGGAGGCAGAGGTTGCAGTGAGGCAAGATTGCACCACTGCACTCCAGCCTGGGCAACAGAGTGAGACTCCGTCTCAAATAGAAATAAAAATAAAAATTAAAAATTAAAAAGTAAACAGCTGCAAAGCAGGCTGGAGTGCTTCTGAAGAGGACAATGAGGCTATCACTATGACCTTAATATTTGCATCCTCCTGACCCCCAAAAATTCACCTGTTGAAATCCTAACCACAAGGTAATGGAATTAGGAAGTGTGGCCTTTTAGAAGGTGATTGAGTGATTAGGGACTAGTGCCGTTATGAAACAGGCCCAAGGAAGCTTGTTGGCCCCTTCCATCATGTGTGGACACAGTGAGAAGGTGCCATCTGTGAACAAGGAAGCAGGTCCTCACCAGACACTGAATCTGCTGATGCCTTGGTCTTGGACTTCCCAGCCTCCAGAACCATGAGAAATGCATTTCTGTTGTTTACAAGCCACCTACTTTGTGGCAGTTGGTTACAGTAGCCCAAACAGACTTAGACAGCCCTTAGAGTCAGCAGGACCCCACTGCTATGGCCTCCTCAGAGTGCACTGGATTTTGCTAATAGGTTTGTAGCCACCTCCACAGCAGCATTTTTTTTTGACTTGAAGTCTAGGACAAGGTTACCAAAGCATTCTGAGATGACAGGTCAGGCCAGGAGAGAACTGTAAGCAAGAGCCCAAGAGAGACAAAAATGGTTCCAGCTCTACACCTCTCCTAGGCCACTCGCAAAATCCAGAACCCAGTTTCCATGAGGTGGGCATGGAAGGGACAAAGGTAGAGTGGAAAGAATTCCTTGTGTGGTTTGGGTCTCTTACGGCCAGTCTGGGCCTCTTCCTCTTCCCTTTGACTGCATAATTAAACATTTTATCCAAATGGGAAATGCTTTTTGGACAATTGCCACATTTAGAGACTATATTGCCTGTTTTAGATATATACTTTACTAGGAGCTAAACCTTGGTGATCCAGTTATCTTTTTTTTTTTTTTTTTTTTTGAGACAGGATCTTGCTCTGTTGCTTAGGCTGGAGTGCAGTGGCACAGTCATGGCTCACTGCAGCCTTGACCTCCAGGATTCAAGTGATCCTGCCTCCTCAGCCTCCTGAGTAGCTGGGACCACAGGTATGTGCCACCACGTCCAGCTAATTAATTTTTCTCTTCTTTTCTTTCTTTCTTTCTTTTTTTTTTTTAGATGGAGTATTGCTGTGTTGCCCAGGCTGGAGTGCAGTGGCACAATCTCGGCTCACTGCAAGCTCTGCCTCCTGGGTTCATGCCTTTCTCCTGCCTCAGCCTCCCGAGTAGCTGGGACTACAGGTGCCCACCACCACGCCTGGCTAATTTTTTGTATTTTTAGTAGAGACGGGGTTTCACCGTGTTAGCCAGGATGGTCTCCATCTCCTGACCTTGTGATCTGCCCACCTCAGCCTCCCAAAGTGCTGGGATTACAGGCGTGAGCCACCGCGCCTGGCCATTTTTTTTTTTTTTTTTTTTGTACAGACTAGGTCTCCCTATGTTGTCCAGGGTGGTCTCAAACTCCTGAGCTCAAGTGATCCTCCTGCCTCAGTCTCCCAAAGTGCTGGGATTACAAGTGGGAGCCACCACTCACTGCCTTTTTAACTGTTAATTTAGAAATAATGATACATTCTGTTGAAGTTGGAAAAAAAAAGTACAGAGGTTCTGTGAATAATTTATGCAATTTTTGATAACTATAGTATAATATCAAAAGGAGGAAATTGATACTGGTACAATCCACCAATTTAATTCAAATTTCTTCAGTTTTATAAGCACTCATTTGTGTGTGTGTGTGTGTGTGTGTGTGTGTGTGTGTGTACTGCTATGCAATTGCACCACATACATACACACACACAAATCATTCGTTACGCAAATCACATGCGTAGATTCCTATAACAACCACTACCATCAAGATTCAGAATCATTCCCTCAGCACAAAGAGCTGCTGCTAGCCTTTCATAGGCCCTTCTCCCCATCCCTGTCTCCTTGACAACCACTAATCTCTTCTGCATTTCTGTAATTGTGTTATTTCAAGAATGGTACATAAATGGAATCATACAGTATAAAACCTTTGAGATTGGCTTTTTTTCCACTCAGCATAATTCCTTTGAGATCCAACTAAGCTGTTGCATTTATCATACGGAGGTACCACTGTTTATTTAACCATTCACTCACTGAACAGCATCTGGGCTAATTCCAGTTTTTGGCTGTTATGGATAAAGCTGCTAAAGCCATTCATTGTACAGGTTTCTGTGTGAATGTAAATGTTCATTTTTCTGGGCTAGATGCCCAGGAATGTAATATCGGGTCATATGGTAGTTTCATGTTTAGTTTTATAGGAAACTGTCAAAATATTTTCTGCCAGTCTGTAGCTTGTCTTTTCATTCTCTTCAAAGAGTCTCTCTGAGGGCAAAAATTTTTGGTTTTGATGAAGCTCAATTAATCACATTTTCGTTTTATAGATTATGATTTTGCGTTATGTATGACACTTCGTCAGGCCTGAGGTCATGAGGATTTTTTAGGCTGGGGGTGGTGACTCACACCTGAAATCTCAACACTTTGGGGGTCCGAGGCGAAAGGATGACTTGAGCTCAGGAGTTTGAGACCAGCCTGGGCAACATAGTAAGACCCTGTCTCTATAAAAAGTACCAAAAAAATGAGCTGCGCATGGTGATGCATGTACACCTGTAGTCCCAGCTACTGGGGAGACTGAGGTGGGAGGATCGCCTGAGCCAGGGAGGTTGAGGTTGCAGTGAGCCAAGATTGTGCCACTGCACTCCAGCCTGGGTGACAGAGCAAGGTCCTGTTTCAAAAATAAATAAATAAAATAAAATAATAAAAAATAATAGTGTACTCTACAGCAAAGGTTTCTGATCAGCTTGTGACAGGCTATTAGTGTTGTCACTTTCCTATGTTACTCTTATCTCTAAAGCAAAACCTATTCTTAAACTAAGAATGCTTTTTCTTCTTAAAGTACTAGGACATTTCCATAAGTTCTGGGTCTTTATTCAGTTAGTTAACATTATTACCTTGTTCCCTCAACCATGAACATCTTGTGACCAAGAGTGCCCAACCCTCGGGGAATGTAACCCAGCAGGTTTGGCTTTTTCTGGCCTTTATTTTTTTTGTGACAGAGTCTTGCTTCGTCATCCAGGCTGGAGTGCAGTGGTGCAATCACAGCTCACTTACAGCCTTGATCTTCTCCTGGGCTCAAGCAATCCTCCTACATCAGCCTCCTGAGTAGTTGGGACTACAGGTGCATACCATCACATCTGACTAATTTTTGTATTTTTGGTAGGGAGAGGGTTTCACTGTGTTGCCCAGGCTGATCTTGAATTCCTGGCCTCAAGCCATCTCCCACCTTGACCTCCCAAAGTGCTGGGATTACAGGCATGAGCCACTGCACTCCACTCCTTTTTACCGTGTTGTCTTCCAATCCATGAACATGATATGTCTCTCTATTTATTTGGATCTCCTCTGATTTCTTTCATTTATATTTTGTAATTTTTTTTTTTTTGAGAAGGAGTTTCACTCTGTCACCCAGGCTGGAGTGCAATGGCGCAATCTCTGCTCCCTGCAACCTCCGCCTCCCAGGTTCAAACGATTCTCCTGCCTCAGCCTCCCGAGTAGCTGGGATTACAGGCGTGCGCCACCATGCCTGGCTAATTTTTGTATTTTTAGTAGAGACGGGGTTTCACCATGTTGGCCAGGCTGGTCTTGAACTCCTGACCTCAGGTGATCTGCCTGCCTCGGCCTCCCAAAGTGCTGGGATTACAGGCATGAGCCACCATGCCCAGCCTATATTTTGTAATTTTTAAAATACTAACCCTTTACATGTTTTGTTAGCTGTATACCTAAGTATTTTATCTTCTCTAGAGCAATTATGTATGGTATTGTGTTTCAAATTTTGGTGATAATATATAGAAATGCTAATCATTTTTTTTATTCCAATAAAACTTTATTTACAAAAGCAGCAGTCCACCGAGGTCAGGAGTTCGAGATCAGCCTGGCCAACATGGTGAAACCTGTCTCGACTAAAAATACAAAAAATTAGCTGGGCATGGGGGCGGATGCCTGTAATCCCAGCTACTCAGGAGGCTGAGGCAGGAGAATCACTTGAACCCAGGAGGCAGAGTTGCAGTGAGCCGAGATCGCACCATTGCACTCCAGCCTGTTCCACAAGAGTGAAACTCCGTCTCAAAACAAAAACAAAAACAAAAACAAAAACAGTGGTCCATATTTGGTCACAGGTCATTGATTGCTGGGCCCTACTCTAAGAGAACATAAAAATAACTTGGCCGGGCACGGTGGCTCATGCTTGTAATCCCAGCACATTGGGAGGCCGAGGCAGGCGGGTCACCTGAGGTCAGGAGTTCAAGACCAGCCCAGCCAACATGGCGAAACCCTATCTCTACGAAAAATACAAAATTTAGCTGGGTGTGGTGGTGGGTGCCTGTAATTCCAGCTACTCAGGAGGCTGAGGCAGGAGAATTGCTTGAACCTGGGAGGCGAAGGTTGCAGTGAGCTGAGATCATGCCATTGCACTTCAGCCTGGGCAACAAGAGCAAAACTCCGTCTCAAATAAGTAAGTGAATAGATAAATAAATAAATAAAACTTAAAGCAGATATACTCAGGGTTTCTTCTCACAGGCAGAGTTCCATTATTTCTAAATAAGCAAAAAAAATGACAATTATCTTTTCCATTTAAAAAATTTTCTTTTCTTTCTTTCTTTCTTTCTTTTTTTTTTTTTTTTTGTTTTTGAGACAGAATTTTGCTCTGTTGCCCAGGCTAGAGGGCAGTGGTGCGATTTCAGCTCACTGCAACCTCTGCCTCCCGGGTTCAAGCAATTCTCCTGCCTCAGCCTCCCGAGTAGCTGAAATTACAAGTGCACGCCACCACACCTGGCTAATTTTTTGGATTTTTAGTAGAGACAGGGTTTCATCATGTTAGCCAGGCTGGTCTTGAGCTCCTGACCTCAAGCGATCCACCTGCCTTGGCTTCCCAAAGTGCTGGAATTACAGGCATAAGCCACCACACCTGGCCCATTTTTAGAAATTTCTAACGTATGACTGTCAGAAATATTATGATTAGTCCAGGTGCGATGGCTCAAACCTGCAATCCCAGCACTTTGGGAGGCCCAGGTGGGAGGATCACTTGAGGTCAAGAGTTCAAGACCAGCCTGGCCAAGAGTTTGAAACCAGACTTGGCAACATAGCGAGACCCTGTCTCTACAAAAATAAAAAATGAAAGAAAAAATAGCCAGTCATCATGGCACACACCTGTAGTACCAGCTACTTGGGAGGCTGAGCGGGGAGGATTGCTTGAGCCCAGGAGTTCAAGGCTGCAGTGAGCTGCGACCTACTGTACTCCAACCTGGGTGACAGAATCAGACTGTCTCTAAAAAAAAAAAAAAAAAACAAAAAACTGTGGGCCGGGCGTGGCGGCTCACGCCTGTAATCCCAGCACTTTGGGAGGCTGAGGCGGGTGGATCATGAGGTCAAGAAATCAAGACCATCCTGGCCAACATGGTGAAACCCCATCTCTACTAAAAAATACAAAAATTAGCTGGGCGTGGTGGCATGCACCTGTAGTCCCAGCTACTTGGGAGGCTAAGGCAGGAGAATCCCTTGAACCTGGGAGGCAGAGGTTGCAGTGAGCCGAGATTGTGCCACTGCACTCCAGCCTGGTGACAGAGCAAGACTCCGTCTACAAAATAAAAAATAAAAAAGCTGGGCACAGTGGCTCATGCCTGTAATCCCTGCACTTTGGGAGGCTGAGGCAGGTAGATCACCTGCAGTCAGGAGTTCAAGACCAGCCTGGCCAACATGATGAAACCCTGTCTCTACTAAAAATACAAAAAAAATTAGCCAGGTGTGGTGGCAGGTGCCTGTAATTCCAGCTACTCAGGAGGTTGAGGCAGGAGAATCACTTGAACCCGGGAGCCGAGATCTCGCCACTGCACTCCAGCCTGCGTGACAAGAGGGGAACTCCTTCGAAGAAGAAGAAGGAGAAGAAGAAGAAGAAAGAGGAGAAGGAGAGGAGGAGGAGGAGGAGGAGGAAAAAGGGGAAGGGGAAGAGGAAGAAACAATATGGTTAATTTTAGGCCAAAGTCACATAGCTAGCACGTATCTCCATGACTAAACCATATCAATTCTAAATCCCTTTTATATATCTCCTCATCAAATGAAAATAATCTCTTTGATGCTTTTTCCCCTGGATAAAACCTTTAGATGGAAGATCACACATGGCCAGAAATTCAAGTGGGGGGGCCATAGGCTGCTGGCTCTCTAAAGGTTCGCTGAAAATCACTGACACGAGGTGAATGGATTAACAGGAGAAAAGGCATCCAGATGTATTTAACATGTGTACACAGGAGCCTCCTTAAATACCACTTCGAGATTACAGAAATAATGGGGTTTTAGATTCTGGTCACCCAGATTATGGGAGGGGGAGAAGAGGCTTGGCTGGCAAAGGTGGCCTTGTTATGCAGACGAAGCCTCCTCCCTCAGAGAGAATTGATGGTGAAGGTGTTTTTTTGTTTGTTTGTTTGGTTGGTTTTTTTTTTTTCTTTTTGAAACAGTCTGTTGCCCAGGCTGGAGTGCAGTGGTGCGATCTCGTCTCATTGCAACCTCTGCCTCCCGGGTTCAAGCAATTCTCCTGCCTCAGCCTCCCAAGTAGCTGAGATTACAGGTACTTGCCACCATGCCAGGCTAATTTTTGTATCTTTAGTAGAGACATGGTTTCGCCACGTTGGCCAGGCTGGTCTCGAACTCCTGACCTCAGGTGATCTGGCCTTCTTGGTCTTCCAAAGTGCTGGGATTACAGGCGTGAGCCACCGCACTCAGCCTGATGGTGAAGATTTTTAAAGGTGCCAGATTCTCAATCTCTCCTGGATCCAGGGAAAGGCAGAGAAAGGGAGGGGGCATGGATACATTCATGAAGATTCTCTACAGATGCACATTTTCCCCACTTCAGACAGCTCTGCAAGGCTGCTGCTGTCAGGATGGCCAAGCGGCAGCCATTTCAAAATATGTCAAAGAAATGTATTCTGGGGTAAAATATTTTCATTTCTTTCATAAGCAACCTGTTGGCCTTTGTTATATACATAGCAAATTTGTTGTCAAGCCCTTTTGTATCTTCATATGTTGTGTATCAAATCTTTTTTTTTTTTTTTTTGAGACAGAGTTTCACTCTGGTGTCCAGGCTGGAGTGCAGTGGCGTGATCTCGGCTCACTGTAACCTCTGCCTCCTAGGTTCAAGTGATTCTCCTACCTCAGCCTCCCGAGTAGCTGGGATTACAGGCATGTGCCACCACACCCAGCTAATTTTGTATTTTTAATAGATACGGGGTTTCACCATGCTGGCTAGGCTGGTCTCTAAGTCCTGACCTCAGGTGATCCGCCCACCTCAGCCTCCCAAAGTGCTGGGATTACAAGCCTGAGCCACCGCGCCCAGCCCATATGTATCAATTCTGACATTTACCTTTCTTCCCCTTGTGAAAGGAAACTAAAAACGCAGGACCCCAATTCACTCTGCCAAAAGGAAAAAATTAAGCTGAAAGCTGAGTCATGCAACTAGCTGTCTTTCCTTTTGTTCCTAAGCCAATAGCTATAGATAAAAGGTTAAATATCTGTAGGGGTAGCTACTCTGTGCTCCCTTATCTTATGTAAAGTGATTTACTGAGTGCAAGATGAATACATAATTGACTCTTCCTCTACCTGCTCCTTTCCTCTTGCAACATGTGGATGACCCATACCCTCCTCCCTCTTTCCCCTCCAGCCCCCTTTTCCCCTTTAAATATTGAAGCCTTCAAAATCATCTTTGGAGAAAGGCACAGATGTGTCTCGTGGGCATTGTCCTTAACCTTGGCAAGTACACTTTTTTTTTTTTTTTTGAGATGGATTCTTGCTCTGTCGCCCAGGCCAGAGTGCAGTGGCACGATCTCGGGTCACTGCAACCTCCCCCTCCCAGGTTCAAGCTATTCTCATGCCAGCAGATGGCTAGGGAGTAAGACTCGAGAAATGACATGGTGCTGAGCCCTGTGGGTTTTCTTATGTATCCAAGACAGGTGCTGGAGAAACCAGCAACCCAGAACACCAAGTGGTGCAGACAAAAAAGACCCAGGAAAGCCTGGCAGGCACGGTGGTGCGCACTTGTAGTCCCAGCTATCCAGGAGGCTGAGGCGTGAGGTTCGATTGAGCCTAGGAGTTCAAATCCTACATGGGCAACATAGTGAGACCCCCATCTCTAAACAAACAAAGACCCAGAGACCCAGGGAAACCTCTTTCCCTTAGCCAAAGGACCAGGTAAGGAAGGGGCAGCCTCGTAAGAGAGTGTAAACCAAAAAGTATCTCAGACAGGTCTCAATCAATTTCGAAGCTTACTTTGCCAAGGTTGGAAAAAAAAAACATGTACATTTAAAGTAACTAGTAATATGTGTTTTTAATTTTTTTATTGAGACAGAGTCTTGCTCTGTTGTCCAGGCTGGAGTGCAGTGGAGCAACCTCATCTCACTGCAACCTCTGCCTCCTGGGTTCAAGTGATTCTCCTGCCTCAGCCTCCCGAGTAGCTGGGACTACAGGCATGCTCACCACACTCGGCTAATTTTTGTATTTTTAGTAGAGACAGGGTTTCCCCACGTTGGCCAGGCTGGTCTTGAACTCCTGACCTCAGGTGATCCACTCTCCTCAGCCTCCCACAGTGCTGGGATTACAGGCATGAGCCACTGCGCCTGGCCAAAAGTATCCCAGAGAGGTCTCAATCAATTTTGAAGTTTACTTTGCCAAGGTTGGCCAGGCATGATGGTTCATGCCTGTAATCTCAGCACTTTGGGAGGCCGAGGCGGGCAGATCACCTAAGGTCAGGAGCTCAAGACCAGCCTGGCCAACATGGTGAAACCCCTTCTCTACTAAAAATACAAAATTAGCCAGGTGAGGTGGCGCACACATGTAATCCCAGCGACTCTGAAGGCTGAGGCGGAGGTTGCAGTGAGCCGACATTGCGCCACTGCACTGCAGCCTGGGTGACAGAACGAGATTGCATCTCAAAACAACAAACAAACAAAAAAAGTGCATGTTAAGTAATTAGTAATATGTTTAGGCTTGTATCTGCCATTTAATTTTATTTTTATTGTAAATTGGCAAATTATAATTGTATGTGTCTATGGGGTTCAAAGTGATGTTAGGATATATGTATACAATGTGGAATGATTAAATCAATCTAATTAATATATTCATCACTTCAAATACTTGTCATTTTTTGTGATGAGAAATTTGAAATTTACTGTTAGCAATTTTAAAATATATAATATGCTATCATTAATTATAGTAATCATACTATGCAAAAGCTGTCAAAAAACTTTATCCTGTCTAACTGAAACTTTGTATCCTTTGATCGACATCTCCCTATTCCCCTTACCCTCAGCCGCTGGTAACTACGATTCTATTCTCTGCTTCTATGAATTTGATTGTTTTAGATTTCATACATAAATGAGAACGTGTGGTATTTGTCTTTCTGTGTCTGGCTTATTTTACTTAGCATAATGTCCTGCAGGTTCATCCATGTTAGTGCAAATGACAGAATTTCCTTCCTTTTAAAGGCTGAATAGTGTTCCATTGTGTGTATTTACCACATTTTCTTTATCCATTCACGTGTTGATGGACACAGGTTGATTCCCTATCTTGGCTATTATGAATAATGATATCATGAACATAACAGTGCAGATATCATTTTAACATATTGATTTCAAATCCTTTGGATGTATACCCAGAAGTGGGATTTTTAATTTTTAAGGAACCTCCATACAATTTTCCATAATGGTTGTACAAGTTTACATTCTCCACAACAGTGTGTAAGGGTTCCCTGTTCTCCACATTCTCACCAACATTTGTTATCTTTCATCTTTTTTAAAATTGTATTTTATGGTCTGGGTGCGGTGGCTCACACCTGTAATCCCAGCACTTTGGGAGGCCGAGGTGGGCGGATCACCAGGTCAGGAGTTTGAGACCAGCCTGACCAACATGGTGAAACCCTGTCTCTACTAAAAATACAAAAATTAGCCGGGCATGGTGGTGCGTGCCTGTGATCCCAGCTACTCGGGAGGCTGAGGCAGGAGAATCGCTTGAACCCAGGAGGCAGAGGTTGTGGTGAGCTGAGATCCCACCACTGCACTCCAGCTGGGGCAACAGAGCAAGACTCTGTCTCAAAAAAAAAAAAAAAAAGAAAAAAAAAAGAAATTGTAGGGGTCTCACTATGTTGCCCAGGCTGGCCTAGAACTCTTGGGCTCAAGCAATCCTCCCATCTCAGCTTCCCTAGTAGCTGATACTAAAGGCATCCACTGCTGTGCCCACCTTCGTCTTTTGGATAATAGCCATTCTGACAGGTGTGAGGAGATATCTCATTGTGGTTTAAATTTGTATATTTTATTATTTTTTTCTGTTTGTTCCCTCTGATTCTCATTTCTTTGTTTCTCTCCCTTTGCCTTCCTTGGGGTGGGTACATGACCATTGTTTTTAGAATTCCATTTTGACTTATTTATATAATTTTTGAGCATATCACTGCTATGATTTGAATGTTTGTGTCCCTTCCAAAAATTCATGTCTAAACTTGATCCCCAGTGCAGCAGTGTTGGGAGGTGGGGTCTTTTGGGATGTGTTTAGGTCAAGAGGACTCTGCCTTTATGAACAGATTAATGCTGTTAGAAAAGGGCTTCATGGAGGGAATACCTCCCTTTTTGCCCTTTCCCCTTTTTTTGACGTGTGAGGACACAGTGTTCCCCCACTCCAGAGGATGCAGCATTCAAGGAACCATCTTAGAAGCAGAGAGCAGCCCTTCCCAGATGCCAAACCTGCTAGTGACTGGATCTTGGACTTCTCAGCCTCCAGAACTGTGAGAAATAAAGTTTTGTGTTTTATAAATTATCCAGTCTCAGGTATTCTGTTACAGCAGCACAGAATGTACTACGACAATCACTTTGTATGGTCTTCTTAGTGATTGCTCTAGGTATTACAACCTGCACGTGTAACTTATCACAGTCCACCGATGTCAGTGTTTTACCACTGTAATTGACATGGAGGAATTTACTTCCCTTTAGATCCCTTTACCCATCCTATTTTCAAAATGTAATTGTCTTAGGTATTTCCTCTATATACATTGAGAACCATATCAAATGTTGTTACAATGTTTTGCTTCAACCATCAAATATGGTTTTAAAAACCTCAAGAGAGAAAAAAAGCTCATGAGGAGAGTATTTACTCCTGTTTTAACCCATTCTGTTGTTCTCTTTTCCTTTCTAAAGTTCCAAGCCTTCATCTGTTATTTCCCTTCTGTTTGAAGAACTTCCTGTCACCTTTCTTTAATAGCAGATGTCCTAGAAACAAATTTGCTATGGACTGAATTTTGTCTCCCCCAAAATTCATGTGTTGAAGACTTCACCCCCCATGTGACAGTATTTGGATGTGGGACTTTGGGGAAGTAATTGGGTTTAGATGAGGTTATCACGGGCCCTTGTAATGGGATGAGTGCCCTTATAAGAGACACCAGAGAGCTTGTTTCCCCTACCCTTCTCTCTCCTCCCACCATGGAAAGGACACAGCCAGGAGGCAGCCCTCTGCAAGCTGCGAAGAGAGCCCTTTCCGGAAACCAGATCAGCCAGCATCTTGACTGAGGACTTCCCAGCCTCCCGAACTGTGAGAAATGAATTCATGTTGTTCAAGCCACCCAGTCTATGGTATTTCGTCATGGTAGCCTGAACTGATTAACACAGACTTGTTTTAGTTTTCCTTCGCCTGAGAATGTCTTTATTTCCCTCTCGTTCCTGAAAGAGACTTTCCCCAATGTAGGACTCTCAGTTGACAGTTCTTTCAGTACTTGAAGAATATCATGCCACTTCCTTTTAGTTTCCCTAGTTTCAGATGAAAACACCACTGTCATTCTAATCAGTGTCCCCTATGCCTCGTGTCATTTCTCTCTAGCTGCTTTCAAGGGTTTTCCTTTGTTTTTAGTGTTTAGAGGTTAAATGATGACATATGGGCATGGGTTTCGTTTGGTTTACCCTACTGGGGTTTGCTCAGCTTCTTCAATCCGTAGGTTTATGTCTTTTGCCCAATTTGGGAAGCTTGGGCCGGGTGCAGTGGCTCATGCCTGTAACCCCAGCCCTTTGGGAGGCCGAGGCGAGTGGATCACCTGAGGTCAAGAGTTTGAGACCAGCCTGGTCAACATGGTGAAACCACGTCTCTACTGAAAAAAAAAAAAAAAAAAAATTAGCTGGGCGTGGTGGCACACGCCTGTAGTCCCAGCTACTCAGGAGGCTGAGGCAGGAGAATTGTTTGAGCCCACGAGGCAGAGGTTGCAGTGAGCTGAGATAGCACCACTGCACTCTAGCCTGGACAACAAAGGGAGACTCTGTCTCGAGAAAAAAAAAATTAAAAAAAAAAAATATATATATATGAAACTTTCAGCCATTATTTCTTCCAATATTTTTTCATCACTACTCTGTTTCTTGTCTACTTGTAGAAGTCCAGTCTAGTGATATAAATCTTAGATCTTTTTTATTGCTCTGTTGGTCTCTGAGACTGTCCATCTTTTTTTCAGTGTATTTTACCTCTGTTGATAAGATTGGACAATTTCTACTGTTCTGTCTGCCAGATCACTTCTCTGTCACGTTCATCCTGCCATTGAACCCTTTGCATTAGTTTTAACTTTTTTTTTTTTTTTTGCCCAGGCTGGAGTGCAATGGTGCGATGTCGGCTTACCACAACCTCTGCCTCCCCGGTTCAAGTGATTCTCCTGCCTCAGCCTCCTGGGTAGCTGGGATTGCAGGCATGCGCCACCATGCCTGGCTAATTTTGTATTTTTCGTAGAGACAGGGTTTCTTCATTTTGGTCAGGCTGGTCTCGAACTCCCGACCTCAGGTGATCCACCCACCTCAGCCTCCCAAAATGTTGGGATTACAGGCGTGAGCCACAGGGCCTACTTTTTTTTTTTTTTTTTTTTGACAGTATCTCCCTCTGTTGCCCAGGCTGGAGTGCAATGGCGTGATCTTGGCTCACTGCAACCCCTGCCTCCTGGGTTTGAGCAATTCTTCTGACTCAGCCTCCTGAGTAGCTGGGATTACAGATGTGTGCCACCACACCCGGCTAATTTTTGTATTTTTAGTAGAGAAGGGGTTTCACCACCTTGGTCAGGCTGGTCTCAAACTCCTGACCATGTGATCTGCCCGCCTAGGCCTCCCAAAGTGCTGGGATTACAAGCATGAGCCACTGCACCTGATCAGTTTTAACTTTCATTTATAATTTTTATTTCTATCATTTCTATTTGGTTCTTTTTCTATATCATCTATATGGTGAGATTTTCCTTCTTGTTTTTTTTGTTTTGTTTTTTTGTTTAACAGGGTCTCACTCTATTGACCAGGCTGGAGTGCAGTGGTGCAGTCACAGCTCACTGCAGCTTCAACCTACTGGGCTCAATTGATTCTCCTAGCTTAGCCTCTCAAGTAGCTGGGACCACAGGTGCACACCATCATACCTGGCTACTTTTTGTATTTTTTGTAGAGGTGGGGCTTCACCCTGTTGCCCGGGCTGGTCTCAAATTCCTGGGCTCAAATGATTCAACCGCCTTGGCCTCCCAAAGTGCTGGGATTACAGGCGTGAGCCACCACGCCTGGCACAAGGATTTCTATTTCTTCTTTTGTTTCCAGTTTATTTGTAATTCCTTATTGAATCATTTTTATGATGACTACTCTAAAATCCTTGTCAGATAATTCCAGCATCTGATTCATGTTGTTATTGGCTTCTGTTTCTCTGTTTTGTTTTTTGGCTTTTTTTTTTTTTTTTTTTGAGACTGAGTCTTGCTCTATCACCCAGGCTAGAGTACAGTGGCATGATCTTGGCTCACTGCAACCTCTGCCTCCCAGGTTCAAGCGATTCTCCTGCCTCAGCCTCCCGAGTAGTTGAGATTACAGGTGCCTGCCACCACACCTGGCTCATTTTTATATTTTTAGTAGAGACGGGGGTTTCACCATGTTGGTCAGGCTGGTCTTGAACTCCTGACCTCAAGCGATCCACCCGCCTCGGTCTCCCAAAGTGCTAGGATTACAGGTGTGAGCCACTGCGCCTGGCCTGTTTGTTTGTTTGTTTTGTTTTTGTTTTTGTTTTTTTGAGACAGAGTCTTACTCTGTTGCCTAGGCTGGAGTGCAGTGGCACAATCGTGGCTCACTGCAGCCTCAACTTAACCTGGGCTCAGGTGATCCTCCCAGCTCAGCCTCCTGAGTAGCTGGGACTACAGGCATGTGCCACCACGCCTGGCTAATTTTTCTGTTTGTTTGTTTTTTTTTTTGTAGAGGTGAGGTTTCACCATGTTGTCCAGGCTGGTCTTGAACTTCTGGGCTCAAGTGATCCGCCTGCCTTGGCCTCCCAAAATGCTGGGATTATAGGTGTGAGCCACCCTGCCCAGCCACTATTGGCTTCTATTGATGGTCTCCTTTCATTTACATTGTGATTTTTCTGGGTTTTGTTATGACATCTGATTTTTTATTGTATCCTGGACATTTCGTCTATATGCTAGGACATTCAGGGTCCTATTTAAATCTTCTATTTTAGTAGGCAGTCATTCTGTTTAGGTTTAGCATTCAGGTTCCAATGACAATTAAAAAAAATTCGTAGAGACAAGATCTTGCTCTGTTGCCCAGGCTGGAGTGCAGTGGTATGATCATAGCTTGTTGCAGCCTTGACTTCCTGTGTTCAAGGGACCCTCCTTCTTCAGCCTCTTGAGTAGCTGGGACTATAGGCACGTGCCACCATGCCTGGTTAATATTTTAATTTTTAGTAGAGACGAGGTCTTGCTATGTTGCCTGAGCTGGTCTGAAACTCCTGGGCTCAAGTGATCCTCCCACCTCACTCTCCCAAAGTGCTGGGATTACAGGTGTGAGCCACCACACCCAGCCTCCGATGACAATTTTGTTTACAGAGACCTTGCAGTGTCCTTCTGGTCTGTTTCATTTGCCTGGTTTCATTAGGGCGTTATCTCAGTCTTTATTGGTGCCAGGGGCAGATGTTGCTTCCCTGGTTCCATCTGGTGCTGCTGGGTAGGGGATGGAAGATGTGGAGTTGGGAGGTGGGAGGACCTTTTTCAGCTTCGGGTGTTGGTAGGCCTTCTGCTCCATTTGCCTTGGTGCTGGACTTAGGAGTAGAAGGTCTTCTCCCCTTCCCCTGGGTCTGCATGATGCAAAGTTTTTTGTTTTCATTTTTGTTTTTGTTTTGAGACGGGGTCTCACTCTGTTACCCAAGCTGAGTGGAGTGGCACAATCACAGCTCACTGCAGCCTCAACCTCCTGGGGTCAAGCAATCCTCCTGCCTCAGCCTCCGAGTAGCTGGGACTACAGGCACGCACTACTGTGCCCGGCTAAATTTTTATTTTTTGTAGAGATGGGGTCTCACAATTTTGCCCAGGCTGCAAAGTTTTAAACAGAGGTTTTTTTTGTGTCTGTGGTTGCACTGCTGCAAATGGCCCAGGGCACCTCATCAGACTTTCACTTAGTTGATCTGTCTGTGAATCAGATCCTGTTAGCCTCAGGAATCTCCATGTATCAAGGCAAGTGCCATATGCAAAATCCCAGGGGGCAGCATGGCATAGTGGCAACTTCTTTTTGCCATAGCTTCCAGTCTGCATAATTGTCAGTCCCTGGCATTCGAAAGGCCCATTAGGCCTGATCGGCCCAAGTGTGATGGCACTCTGTATAGCCTGTTGGATTTTTTTATTCAGAGCACTGCCATCTCCATTAGGTTTCTGTTTAATACAGTGATCTTCTGCACACCCCTCCTCCATCTTGTGTTATTTTACTGATACCTCATGGCTGGGTGGAGGAAGCCAGGTGGACTCCTGCTTGTGTTCTATCCCACAGCTGCTGTTTTAATTGTAGCATTCCTCCATTGAGAACATCTCATATAATCAGGAGAAGGCGGGGCATAGTGGCTCATGCCTGTAATGCCAACACTTTGGGAAGCTGGGGTGGGAGAATTGCTTGAATCCAAGAGTTTGACACCAGCCTGGGCAACATAGTGAGACTATGTTTGTACAGCAAATACAAAAATTAACTGGGCATGATGGTGCACACCTGTAGTCCCAGCTACTCAGGAGGCTGGGCAGGAGGATCGCTTGAGCCTGGGAAGTCGAGGCTGTAGTGAGCCATGATTGTGCACTGCACTCTCCTGGGCAACAGAGTGAGACCCTGTCTCAAAAAAAACAAGAAAACCAGGAGCAGTATTACACATCTATTATTACAGTACTTTTATTATTTATTTATTTTTTTTGGAGACTGAGTCTTGCTCTATTGCCCAGGCTAGAATGCAGTGGAGTGATCTTGGCTCACGGCTACCTCCGCCTCCCGAGTTCAAGTGATTCTCCTGCCTCAGCCTCCCAAGTAGCTGGGATTACAGGTGTGCACCACCATGCCTGGCTAAATTTTTTTTTATTTTTAGTAGAGATGGGGTTTCACCATGTTGGCCAGGCTGGTCTTGAACTCCTGACCTCAGGTGATCTGCCTGCCTCGGCCTCCCAAAGTGCTGGGATTACAGGCTTGAGCCACTGCGCCCAGACTATTACGGTACTTTCAGCAGCATCAGTTCAAACCACTTGAGTGTGTGTCCATCAGGTAAAACATAACACAGTTTGAACAAGTATCCTTCACAGTGGCGAATCCGTGTGGGTCTGCGGCAACCTCAATCCTTGCCTCATAAGAAGAAAGAATTCAACTGAGGGGCATAAAGCAGAAGGAGAGACTGAGGCAAGTTTTAGAGCAGGAGCAAAAGTTTATTAAAAAGCTCTAGAGCAGGAACAAAACGAAGTAAAGTACACTTGGAAGAGGGCAAAGTGGGCGACTAAAGAGTCAAGTGCATGGTTTGACCTTTGACTTGGGGTTTTATACTTCAGCATGCTTCCAGGGTCTTGCGTCCCTTCTCCCATGATTCTTCCCTTGGGGTGGGCTGTCCCCATGCACAGTGGCCTGCCAGCACCTAGAAGGGGCCACATGCACACTGTGTTCACTGGAGTTGTACGCAAGCTCACTTGAGGCATTCTTCCCTTACCAGCCGAAAGGTCAGATACCAGTTAAACTCCGCCTCTTAGTGCACATGATTGAGCCCATTCGCCCAACTCCTGGGATCTTATCAGAAAGCTGCTGTTCACCAGCTTCAGGTGTTTTCTATTTATTGGGAGACCACCTTTCCCTGGTGCCAACCTCAACCAATTACCATTTTAAAAAAACAGTTTAACAACCGCCTGACTGTCACCTGATGGTCGCCTGACATTCCTGGGGGTGGGGATGGGGGGCTCTCCTGCCCTGCTCGTGTCTGCCTGACTACCTACTGTAACAGTATCAACCATGGTGAGGCACCCCTGAGAACCTGAGAGGGTGTCACAGGTTCGATGTGGTCAATCTATTAGGAGCAGGTGGGGGCCAATGCCTAGTGTAATGGGGACTCTGTAACCAAAAGACTAATGGACTAATGGTCTGGCATCCGAATCAGTAATGTAGAGTTCTCTACTTTGTAACAAACAGCATCTTTTCCCCCTTTTGGCTTCCAGAGAGCTGAGTATTTTGAATCCACCCCTGCAGATTCGCTATAAGAAACTTTACTTGGCAAGCAGGACTCTGGATTTTGTTGGGGTTGACCAGCTACCCCTGCTGGTGGAGGCGCGACAACACCTTAGTTCGGTCTGTTGAGACTAAGGCTTTTTTTTTTTTTGAGATGGAGTCTCACTCTGTCACCAAGGTTGGAGTGCAGTGGTGTGATCTCAGCTCACTGCAACCTCCACCTCTCGGGTTCAAGTGATTCTCCTGTCTCAGCCTCCCGAGTAGCTGTGATTACAGGCACCCATCATCATGCCTGGCTAATTTTTTGGTACATTTAGTAGAAATGGGGTTTCGTCATGTTGACCAGGTTGTTCTTGAGCTCCTGAACTCAAGTGATCCACCCGCCTCATCCTCCCAAAGTGCTAGGATTACAGGTGTGAGCCGCTACACCCAGCCGAGACTAATGCTTTTGAATTGCCACCCAACGGAACATCAGCTATGTAGTGAAACCTCCGGACATCAGAGGGTAGAGGCACTTGCACTGAGAACTCACCCACTGGTGACAAATGGTAGTAGAGTTTTCCCTATGAGTGCTTTTTACATGTGGCAGTGCCCTAAAAAGAGAAAGAAAGCATGTGTGATCAGACCTGGGCGGTGGAGGGGGGCAGGGTGGGGGGGTGTCTCCCCATTGCCCTTAACTTGGCTTGCAGAGCTCTTCTGTCTTCTCTCCAAAAAGACATTGTGACCTTACTTGGCTTCACGTTGGATGCCAATTTGTCAAGCGGCCAAGCAGTTGTTAAGCAGCAGCACAGTAAAGTTGGCTTGTCACATTTCTTTAGATTCAGCTGGTAAGGAGACAACAAACTCATTTTTATTTTTATTTATTTTTTTTTCAGACACAATCTCGCTCTGTCACCCAGGCATGAGTTCAGTAGCACAATCACGGCTCACTGCAGCCTCGACCTCCCAGGCTCAAGTGACCCTCCCACCTCAGCCTCCCGAGTAGCTGGGACTACAGGTATGTGCCACCACGCCTGACAATTCTATTTTTATTTTTTGTAGAGATGGGGTCTTGCTATGCTTCTTCAGCTGGTCTTGAATTCCTGGACTTAAACATTCCTCCTGCCTCAGCCTCCCAAAGTGTTAAGGATTACAAGTGTGAGCCACCTTGCCCAGCCGCATAAGGATTTATTATGTACACACAGTAAAAGCAAGGTCATTGTGTCATCCCAGAGGATGACACTCAACTAGATGACACAAAACATGCATGGTGGCTCACTTTGTTATGGATGACCCTCCTCTAAACTACAGCCAAGCCGTCTTAAAAATTACAATGAAGTCAGCTGGGTGTGGTGGCTCACGCCTGTAATCCCAGCACTTTGGGGGGCCGAGGTGGGTGGATTACTTGAGGCCAGGAGTTCAAGACCAGCCTGGCCAACATGGTGAAACCCCGTCTCTACTAAAAATGCAAAAAATTAGCCAGGTGTGGTTGTTCATGCCTGTAGTCCCAGCTGCTTGGGAGGCTGAGACACTAGAATTGCTTGAACCCGGGAGGTGGAGGTTGCAGTGAACTGAGATTGTGCCGCTGCACTCCAGCCTGGGTGACAGAGCAAGACTTTTGTTTCAAAAAAAAAAAAAAATAGAATTGAGAATTACAGTGAAATCTTCCACTGTACCCTAAGGGGCAGGCCTGCTGAGGCAGAAAGTCCCCTGTGTCATCAGAACCAGAGAGACAGGCTGGGTGCAGTGGCTCACACCTGTAATCCCAACACTTTGGGAGGCTGAGGCAGGTAGATCGCTTGAGCCCAGGAGTTTTTTTTTTTTTTTTTTGAGACGGAATCTTTATCTGTCACCCAGCCTGGAGTGCAGTGGTGTGATCTTGGCTCACTGCAACCTCCACCTCCCAGTTTCAAGCAGTCCTCCTGCCTCAACCCCCCGAGTAGCTGGGATTATAGGCACCCACCACCACACCTGGCTAATTTTTGTGTTTTTAGTACAGACAAGGTTTCACCATGTTGGCCAGGCTGGTCTCAAACTTCTGACCTCTGGTGATCCACCCACCTCGGCCTCCCAAAGTGCTGGGATTACAGGCGTGAGCCACTGCACCCAGCTGAGCCCAGGAGTTTGAGATCGGTTTGGGTAACATGGTGAAACCCTGTGTCTACAAAAAAATACAAAAATTAACTAGGCGTAGTGGCATGCACCGATAGTCCGAGCTACTCAGGAGGCCAAGGTGGGAGGATTGCTTTAGCCCAGGAAGTCAAGGCTGCAGTGAGCCGTGATCATGCACTCCAGCCTAGGTGACAGAACAAGACCCTGTCTCAAAAAAAAGAACCAGGGAGGCAGATGAGAAACGGCTTTGTGATAGCTCTTCATAGGACTGCTGTGTTCCAGGCGAAGATGCCAGGGCATGCCACCAGGATTCAGGTGACTGCTCTCAAGCTTTGACTCTGTAGCCTATGAGGAGAAATGCCAGGCTGCCAGGGCACCTGGCTAGAGCCCTCCACATACAATTTATACAATGAGACAGGCCTTATAGCTTAGAATCTTATCAGTATTTATTTATTTATTTATTTATTTATTTATTTATTTATTTTGAGACAGAGTCTCGCCCTGTTGCCCAGGCTGGAGTGCAGTGGCACGATCTCAGCTCACTGCAGCCTCCACCTCCCAGGTTCAAACGATTCTTCTGCCTCAGTCTCCTGAGTAGCTGGGATTACAGGCGCCCACCACCATGCCCGAGAGACAGGGTTTCACCGTGTTGGCCAGGCTGGTCTCGAACTCCTGACCTCAGGTGATCCGCCTGCCTCGGCCTCCCAAAGTGCTGGGATTTCAGGCGTGAGCCACCGTGCCCGGCCCCTTATCAGTATTTTCTAGGAAATATTAGTCTAGACGTCAAGGGTTAGTGAATAGAGAATCTTAAGTGGTACCATTAGCTGTAAGATTGTCTTATTGAAACCTGCTTAATGTGGTTCTAATAAAAAATATATTGTTAAAAACATTAGAACAGAAAAATAAATGTTTTATTATTCATGTGACATTATTACAACTGTGGAATTCCCCTAATAAAACTGTAGGAGCAAATAGGTTAAATAACAATTAAATGGGCAAATCTTTTTTTTTTTTTTTCTTTTTTTGAGACCGAGTTCCACTCTTGTTGCCCAGGCTGGAGTGCAATGGTGCAATCTTAGCTCACTGCAACCTCTGCCTCCCGGGTTCAAGCGATTCTCCTGCCTCAGCCTCCCGAGTAGCTGGGATTACAGACGCGCACCACCATGCCCAGCTAAATTTTGTATTTTTAGTAGAGACAGGCTTTCGCCATATTGGTCAGGCTGGTTTCGAGCTCCCGACCTCAGGTGATCCTCCCGCCTCGGCCTCCCAAAGTGCTGGGATTATAGGCGTGAGCCACCGCTCCCGACCATAGTGACTTTTTGCAAACCCTCAAGGGCTGTAAACAAAACAACTTTCCATTGCCAGAGAATTATATTTAAATCAACGTTACTATCCAAATGTCTAAATGTCTTTTAACACATGGTTACTTGTTTATTTCTTCTCTAATCTTCTATGCAGGATAAATTCAGATTCTTGTCCTCAGGAGTCTGGATTAAAAACATACTTTGTATTGCTGGTAATATTGTCATAAAACTAAATTTTCTTATAAGGATACATTAAAAAGCACAGGGAGTGCTGGGCTTGGTGGCTCATGCCTGTAATCCCAGCAATTTGGGAAGCTAAGGTGGGCAGATCTCTTGAGGCCAGGAGTTCGAGACCAGCCTGGCCAACATGGTGAAACCTCGTCTCTACTAAAAATACAAAAAAAATTAATGGGGAGTGGTGGCATGGACCTGTAATCCCAGATACTCAGGAGGTTGAGGCAGGAGAATCGCTTGAACCTGGGAGGCAGAGGTTGCAGTGATCTCAGCTCAGGCCACTGCACTGCACTGTAGCCTGGGAGACCCCGTTTCAAAAAAAAAAAAAAAAAAAAGAACAGACAAAATGAATCTACGGTGCAACAAGTGAGGGTAGGAGGCAAATGCTTGGGAAGGACACAAAGGGAGGTTCCGGGGGTGCTGGTGATGTTCTGTTCCTTGACCTAAGCATTGTCACTGTGGGGAATGTGTATTCACTTTGGAATAATTCGGTCAGTTGGACCCATGGGTTGTGTATATATTTTTTTCCTGGCAGGTGAGTGGTTACACACTCCACTCCTTAGTGGATTTTGGCTTCCATGGCTACCGTCCTGCTGCTTTGTACATTTTTCTGATAAAAGCTTCAGTGAAAGGTTTTACAAATCAACAGAAAGAATAAACTATGAAGAGGAAAATGGCCTGGGAAAAAATGATTTCATACAGATAAGCTTCCCAGACGCTCTTGTTTCCTGACTCCCGTCCAAGCGTGGTGGCCAGCCATCTAGGCAGCCTTCCTCAGGCTTTCTCTCGGCTTCTGCCTTTGTCTGCAGCCCTCCTTTCTTTTCACTCCAGGGGCTCTTTATTGATCTCCTTGCTGCCATGCCTTCCGTTCCCATGGTAACGCAGGGGCTGCCCCATGCTGTTATGCACTTTTCTCTCCTAGGCTCAAAACAAGCATTGCAGAAACGGTTCTTTGGAACATGAGTCCCCCTAGATACTCTATGGAAAGAGAAACCGGTTCATGGTCAAAACAGTTTTCAGGGGGCAGATATGGTGGCTCATGCCTGTAATCCCAACACTTTGGGAAGTCGAGGTGGGAGGATCGCTTGAGGCTAGCAGTTCAAGACCAGCCTGCGCAACAAAGTGAGACACCCCGCCCCCACTACACACACAATCTCTAAAAATAAGTAATGAATGCCCTTACTCTTGGAATTTCCCAGTAGATATTAGCATCTTAAAGGCTCTGCACCTGTTTAACCAAAATTTTCCCTAACTTTTTTGACCCTGGAGAGCCCTCCCACCGCTTTCCCTTTAACATTTGCTGGTGCCCTGGGGGACTATCTTTTGTGGCAACCATTTTGGGAAATGCTGCCCTTAGCCCTTTTATATAACTATTTGATGGACAGCTCTATCTGGATGTCACAAAGATACATCAAACTCATCTTGTTCAAAACAGATTTGATACTGTCCCTGTAATCTTCAGTTCCTACATCTTATCAGTCCTCCAACCCTAGGATTTACTTTCTTCAAATGTCTCTCAACCCCCTGACACATCTCATGCTTACTGCTTTTTTTTTTTTTTCAATGGGGTCTCCCCCTACTGCCCAGACTGGAGTGCAATGGCACCATCTTGGCTCACCACAACCTCCACCTCCCGGGTTCAAGCAACTCTCTTGCCTCAGCTTCCCAAGTAGCTGGGATTACAGGCGCCTGCCACCATGCCCAGCTAATTTTTGTATTTTTAGTAGAGATGGGGTTTCACCATGCTGGCCAGGCTGGTCTCGAACCCCAACCTCAGGTGATCTGCTGCCTTGGCCTCCCAAAGTGCTGGGATTACAGGCGTGAGCCACCGTGCCCGGCTGCTTACTGCTTTTTAAAAAAATTAATTTATTGATTTTTATTTTTGTAGAGACAGGAGTCTCACTATGTTGCCTAGGCTGGTCTTGAACTCCTGGCTTCAAGCAATCCTCCTGCTTCAGCCTCCCAAAGTGCTGGGATTACAACCGGGCACTACCATGCCCAGCTAATTTTTGTATTTTTACTAGAGACAGGATTTCACCACGTTGCCCAGGCTGGTCTTGAACTCCTGGGCTCAAGTTATCCACCCCCACTCAGCCTGCCAGAGTGCTGGGATTACGGGTGTGAGCCACCACGCCCAACCTATACTCCAATTTAACAAGCTCTGACTTTGCAAAAGAACACCAAGATCTTGGTTCCAGTTGTCAAGAAAAGGTTTCCCTGGGGTCAGGGTGTATGGGCCAGGAGGTGTGCATGCAGCAGGCCTCATGGTACAGGGAACCTGGCTAAGAGTGTTCCCTATTTTTACTTCAGGCCTTGATTACATTTTGCACCTGGACTTCAGCAGTAGTATCCTAAATATCTATCTGATCCCCACTTCTCTCCCCCTCCTTAAATGTACACTTCGCACTGCAACGCGACTGCTGGAAATACACCGTGATTATGTTATTCCCACTAGTTAAAACTTCCCATTGGGCCAGGCACTGTGGCTCATACCTGTAATCCCAACACAGAGAGGTTGAGACGGGCGGCTCACTCGAGCTTAGGAGTTGGACACCAGCCTAGCCAACATGGCAAAACCCCATCTCTACAAAAAACACAAAAATTAGCCAGGTGTGGTGGTGCATGCCTGTAATCCCAGCTACTCAGGAGGCTGAGGGAGGAGAATCACTTGAACCCAGGAGGAGGAGGGGGATATAGTAAGCCGAGATCGTGCCACTGCATTCCAGCCTGGGAGACACAGCAAGACTCTGTCTCAAAAAAAAAAAAAAAAAAAAAAAAAAAGAAGAAAGAAAGAAAAGAAAAGAAACAAGGTCGGAAGGTCAGATGTCGGATGTGGTGGCTCACACCTGTAATCCCAGCACTTTGGGAGGCCGACGTGGGTGGATCACGAAATCAGGAGTTTGAGACCAACCTGGCCAACATGGTGAAACCCTGTCTCTACTAAAAATAAAAAAAATTAGCAGGGTGTGGTGGCAGGCGCCTGTAATCCCAACTACTCGGGAGGCTGAGGCAGTAGAATTGCTTGAACCTGGGAGGCAGAGGTTGTAGTGAGCCGAGATCATGCCACTGCACTCCAGCCTGGGCAACAGAGTGAGACTCTGTCTCAAAATAATAATAATAATAATAATAATAATTATTATTATTATTATTATTTTAAAAAGAAAAGAAAAGAAACAAACCTCCCATTGGCTTCAATGAAAAGCTTGAATTCCATCAGCTCTGAAGCCTCTCATGCCCACCTTCTCTTCCCCTGCCCTGTGTACAGATCACAGAAGGTAGCAAATCTAATCCCATCCTCCACTCACTCTGCCTAGAATTTCTTTATCATCTTTATAGATTAGTAGAGTCAGACCTGGGTTCAAATCCCTGCTTTACATCTTGCTAGCTATGTGACCTCATGCAGAGTATTTCAGCACTACAGGCCTAATTTTCCTCATCTGTAAATTGGGAATCATCATGGACCCAGTGCTCAGCAAAAAGAAGCAAACAGGCCAGGTGCAGTGGCTCACGCCTGTAATCCCAGCACTTTGGGAGGCCGAGGTGGGTGGATCACATTAGGTCAGGAGTTTGAGACCAGCTTGGCCAACATGGTGAAACCCTGTCTCTACTAAAAATACAAAATTTAGCTGGGCATGGTGGTGCGCGTCTGTAATCCCAGCTACTCGGGAGACTGAGGCAGGAGAATCGCTTGAACCCAGGAGGTGGAGGTTGCAGTGAGCTGAGATCATGCCATTGGACTCCAGCCTGGGCAACAAGAGCAAGACTCCGTCTTAAAAAAATAAAGAAATAGGCCGGGCACAGTGGCTCACGCCTGTAATCCCAGCACTTTGGGAAGCCGAGGCGGGCGGATCACGAGGCCAGGAGATCGAGACCATCCTGGCCAATACGGTGAAACCCCGTCTCTACTAAAAATACAAAAAATTAGCTGGGCGTGGTGGCAGGCGCCTGTAGTCCCAGCTACTCAGGAGGCTGAGGCAGGAGAATGGGATGAACCCGGGAGGCAGAGCTTGCAGTGAGCTGAGATCACGCCACTGCACTCCAGCCTGGGTGATGGAGCAAGACTCAAAAAATAAAATAAAATAAAATAAAATAAAAATAAAATAAAGAAATAAATACAAATAAAGCTGTGGCTGGGCACAGTGACTGATGCCTATAATTCTAGCACTTTAGGAGGCTGAGGCAAGAGGATTACTTGAGCCCAGGACTTCAAGACCAGCCTGGGCAACATAGCAAGACCCTGTCTCTCTAAAAAATACAAAAATTAGCTGGGTGTTGTGGTGTGTGCCTGTAGTCCCAGCTATTCGGGAGGCTGAGGTGGGAGGATCACCTGAGCCTGGGGAGGTGGAGGCTGCAGTAAGCTGTGATTGCGCCACTGCACTCCAGCCTGGGCCATAGAATGAGACCGTGTTTCAAAAAAAAAAAAAAAAACACACAAATAATTTTAAGACTCAACGTTTTGTATACAGTCCTTATTCTAACTCTGAATCTAATATTTAACCAAAAGTTACACATCTCAAGCCAGGTTCACCCAGAACACTGCTAGAGAGGATCGACCACCTTAACCCCACCTAGCTTCAAGCTTTACAAGGAGACCCAAGCTGCACACGGGCCTCTGCTTACGATGCTGAAGAGAAGGTATGTTGTGAGCCTGTATGCCCCTTCACCCTGAGATCTGATTCCCTGTCATCTCCGACATCCTGTCTTTCTGCTCTCTTTCTGGTCGCCCCCCTCCAACTTCCCTCAAGCCCCATGCCCCTATTACACCCAGGAACTTCTCACTTCAAGCCTTTGTGTTTGCTCTTTCCCAGGTGCCTCGGTGGCTTGCTGCTCCCTCCTGTCTTTGCTCCAATAGCACCTCTGCATGGAGGCCTGCCTTGACCTTCTTGCCCCAAGTCAGAAAGCCATCATCCAGAATTTGAAAATGATAGCTTTTCATTGGTATATCTATACTGATGGATCTATTGATTGACTTATTGATAGATATAGTGCCCTCCTTAACTTGCTTTTGGCCTGACCTGTGTGGAGTGCAGTGGCATGATTTCAGCTCACTGCAGCCTCCATCTTTTGGGCTCAAGCGATCCTCCCACTTCAGCCTCCTGAGTAGGTGGGATTACAGGCATGCGCCACCACGCCCAGCTAATTTGTGTATTTTTAGAAGAGACGGGGTTTTGCCATGTTGCCCAGGCTGGTCTCAAACTCCTGAACTCAAGTAATCCGCCCGCCTCAGCCTCCCAAAGTGCTGGGATTACAGGCATGAGCCACGGCACCCGGCCTCAAGGGGATTCTTAATGTAATTGTTCACTTTACATTATATAAAAATGTAAAATGATTACTTTTTATATAATTATATATGTATATCTCTAAATTTATACTTTCTTGGTTTCCCTGTTGATATAAAAGCTCTTTTCTTTATTTTATTTATTTATTTATTTGAGACGGAGTTTCGCTCTTGTTGCCCAGGCTGGAGTGCAATGGCGCAATCTCAGCTCACTGCAACCTCCGCCTCCCTGGTTCAAGCGATTCTCCTGCCTTAGCCTCCCGAGTAGCTGGGATTACAGGCATGCGCCACCACACCCGGCTAATTTTGTGTTTTTTGTAGAGATGGGATTTCTCCATGTTGGTCAGGCTCGTCTCGAACTGCCCACCTCAGGTGACCCACCCGCCTCGGACTCCCAAAGTGCTGGGATTACAGGCGTGAGCCACTGCGCCCAGCCTTCTCTTTAAAAGTATGGTCTGCCATTGAGATTTTATTAAGTTAACCATGTTCTTAAACTTGGCACAATCCCCATAGGCTCCATCTAGAAAGCTGACAATCTCCTTCGGGCAAGCTCACTGGGGATTTGCGGTTGTAGACGAGGGGAGTAGGGGGCGATTTCAACGACCATAGCCCTCCCGACAGCGGTGCTATTCATCCTTCAGCATCCTTTGCCTTAACCTCAAACAAAATGGCTGCGCCCACCCTGTAGCCTTCCTCGGGCGCCGCCATGTTGGATGACGTTTAGCCTCTCCCTCCCCCGAGAGTCAGTTCCTTGTTAGCCACGCCCACCCCTGGGCTTGCGTGATTCCCCCTCCCCCGGATGCACTAGGCCTGAATCCCATTCTCCTCACCACACCTGGCCAGGCCTGGGTACGATCCAGTCTCCAGCACATATGTACTCTGCCGAGCATTCTGTCTCTGATCGTGACCTCCAGGCCTCAGCGTGACCTGCCAAACGTTCCCATGGGAGATCTGAGGCCTGCATTGCTAGTGCCCCCACTGTAACTAAGGGGCTGGCTTGTTGCTAGGAGTTTCCTTGTAGCTAAATTCCAGTTTAGGAACTTAAGCTGCTTGATTGCAGGACAAGACCCTAAATCCCAGGCCTAAGCTTAGTGTTAATGTTAGTCCCTAGACTGATCACCAAGCCCAAGCTTGCGCCCCTCAACCGATTAGACGCCCACCCACCAAGGGGAATGTCTCATCTGAGTCCACTCTCAGCACTCCCATCATCACCCCACCCCCGCCAGCATGGCACTCTTGACCCTGTCTGAGCCTCCGTGTGGCCACCTGGTCCCATTTAGAGGTGGAGAGCAGGTGGTGAGACGCACAAGAGTTTATTCTGAGCTCCTTGCGTTGGCCCCTCGCACACCGTTCAGTAGCTTTGTCTCGAGGCTTCCTCTGTCCTCGCATAGTGAGCCGCGAGCAGTGGTCGGCTTCTGCAGTCGGCTTGGGCGGATCACGCACACTGAGGAGAGACATGGTACCTGCTGGGAGAGCAGCTGGGGGCCGCTGAGGAGAAAGGGAAAACAATACAAGGGACAATGAGGGTCAGGACACAAACATCCCTACACTCTCCTCAGGCTGTCCCCTTCACCTTAGGACACTGTCCTTCCCTCCTCCTCCCTCCCACACTGCCTCCCAGGCATCCCTCCCTGCTCCTGGGGACAAGCAGGTCCCTGACATCATTAACCCTTCAGGCCCACGCACAAGTGCCAACCTGTTCTGGCTGCAGTTCACAGGCCGGCCGGGAAACAATAGCTGTAGCTCTTATACAGGAACACACACTTCTCATGCCCATCCAGGAAAGAATGGGTAAGCCTCTGCCTGAATGGCCAACATTCACCACCGCCACCCAGGACCTTCAGAGACGTCTTGAGGCAGGAACTGGCGTCTTGGGAGGTGATGATCATGATCGTAGAGTCCCTGAGACCTGCCCACTGATATTTGTCATCCATGAGACTGTTAATGCCCTCTGGGGGCACGATGGGGGAGGACTTGGAGATTGTCATCAGCAGCAAGAAGTTACCTCTAGGGTAATGACTCATTCGAAACGCGGTGGCTCATGCCTGTAATCCCAGCACTTTGGGAAGCTGAGGCAGGGGGATCAGTTGAGGCCAGGAGTTCAAGACCAGCCTGGGCAACATGGTGGAATCCCTTTTCTACAAAAAGTACAAAAACTAGCCGGGTGTGGTGGTGGGCACCTGTAGTCCCAGCTATTCAGGAGGCTGAGGCGGGAGAATCGCTTGAACCCGGGAGGCAGGGGAGGCGGAGGTTGCAGTGAGCCGAGATCACCCCACTGCTCTCCAGCCTGGGCAACAGAGTGAGACCTCAGGTGATCCACCCGCCTCAGCCTCCCAAAGTGTTGGGATTACAGGCGTGAGCCACCACACCTGGCCAGCTCACATTTATTTCAGTATTTGATATGAGAAGTGTTTGGGGGTCTTTATTTAGAAGTTTGGTGATATTTTGGTGATCAGAAATATGCCATAGGAGCTTAACCCTTGTTATGTCAATTAGCCTATGGAAAGATTGGTTTTTGTTATATGTTGTTTCTCTGAAATTCAAAGTTTCCAAGAACCTATGGAGAATGTTAAGTGAGGACTTCCTGTATACCAGATGAGTTGAAGAAAATTTCAAGATGTGAGTGAGAAAGCAACTAGGGTTTTACAATGTGATCTCATCTTTGTACAAAAAAAAAAAAAGCCGGGCGCGGTGGCTCACGCTTGTAATCCCAGCACTTTGGGAGGCTGAGGCAGGCAGATCACCTGAGGTCGGGAGTTCGAGACCCAGCCTGACCAACATGGAGAAACCCCGTCTCTACTAAAAATACAAAATTAGCCAGGCATGGTGGCACATGCCTGTAATCCCAGCTACTCAGGAGGCTGAGGCAGGAGAATCGCTTGAACCCGGGAGGTGGAGGTTGTGGTGAGCTGAGATCGCGCCATTGCACTCCAGTCTGGGCAACAAGAACGAAACTCCATCTCAAAATAAATAAATAAATAAATAAATACAACCCAACTGGGGGAGGGGAGAGGGAGAGCATTAGGAGATATACCTAATGTAAATGACAAGTTAATGGGTGCAGCACACCAACATGGCACATGTATACATATGTAACAAACCTGCACATTGTGCACATGTACCCTAGAAGTTAAAGTATATTAAAAAAAAAAAATATATATATATATAAAATACAACCCAACCCAAAACAGTTCACATATGTGTTGGTTGTGTGCCCTTGAGAAATTTCCTTAGCTTCTCTGTTTGTCAACACCATGGAGATAATAACAGTATGGGGTTTTTGTAAAATATAGTGTGTATGTAAAGTCCTGGTTCTTGCTTTGTAGTAAATGTTCAATACATGTCAGCAACTTATCAGAAAAAGGCATGGAAGGACATTGCCAATCGAGAAAAATGATAAGACAAGTCTCAATCATTTTAGGTTTATTTGCCAAAGCTAAGGAAGTGCGCCCATGACACAGCCTCAGGAAGTCCTAATGACATGTGCCCAGGGTGATTGGGACACAGCTTGGTTTTATACATTTTAGGGAGACATGAGACATCAGTCAATATATGTAAGAAGTACACTAGTTTCATGCAGAAAGACAGGGACAACTCTTGAAGCTGGGAGGGGGCTTCCAGGTCACAGGCAAGTGAGAGAGAAATGGTTGCATTCTTTTGGTTTCTGATAAGCCTTTCCAAAGGAGGCAATCAGAATATGCATTAATTTCAGTGAGCAGAGGGATGACTTCGAATAGAATGAGGCAGATTTGCCCTGAGCAGTTACCAGCTTGAAGGGGCCGAAGATATTTTCCTTTCACAACATAAACCAGGATGCAGAAGCTGGTTACCAGGTGGAAGGAGGAAAGAAAACAAAATAACATTAAAATAGATAGCTGTGAAAAATCATTATAATAGCATAAATATTATGATCCACTTTGGTAGAATTACGTGTGTGTGTGTGTGTAGTGCTAACTGTACAGTGGTAGGAATTCAAGTCATTAATAATTTTTTCTTTTTTTCTTTTTCTTTTTCTTTCTTTCTTTTTTTTTTTTTTTTGATATGGAGTCTTGCTCTGTCACCCAGGCCGGAATGCAGTGGCATAATCTCAGCTCACTGCAACTTCTGCCTCCCAGGTTCAAGTGATTCTCCTGCCTTAGCCTCCCAAGTAGCTGGGATTATGGGCGCATGCCACCACACCCGGCTAATTTTGTGTTTTTAGTAGAGATGGAGATTCACCATGTTGGTCAGGCTGGTCTCGAACTCCTGACCTCCAGTGATCCACCTGACTTAGCCTCCCAAAGTGCTGGAATTACAGGCGTGAACCACTGCACTTGGCCTTTTTCTTTTTATTTTTCTTTCTTTCTTTTTTTTTTTTTTTTTTTTTTGAGATAGAGTCTCGCTCTGTCACCCAGGCTGGAGTGCAATAGTGCGATTTCGGCTCACTGTAACCTCTGTCTCCAGGGTTCAAATGATTCTCCTGCCTTAGCCTCCCAAGTAGTCAGGATTACAGGCGTCCGCCACCATGCCCAGCTAATTTTTTGTATTTTTAATAGGGATGGTGTTATGCCATGATGGCCAGGCTGGTCTCAGAGTCCTGACGTCAGGTGATCTGCCTGCCTTGGCCTTCTAAAGTGCTGGAATCACAAGCGTGAGACACCGCGCCCAGCCCCAAACCATTTGAAAGTTAGCTGCACACAGTAATACCCTTCAATTCTAAATAATTCTAAATAATTCCCTAATATTCTAAATACTTCCCTAATATTGCTTAATATCCAGTCCATATTTAATTTTCCCCAGTTGTCCTATACATCTTTTTTTTTTTTTTTTTTTTTTTTTTGAGACGAAGTCTCACTTTGTTGCCCAAGCTGGAGTGCAGTGGCGAGATCTCGGCTGACTGCAACCTTCACCTCTCGGGTTCAAGCGGTTCTCCTGCCTCAGCCTCCCGAGTAGCTGGGACTACAGACACGTGCCACCATGCCTGGCAAATTTTTGTATTTTTAGTAGAGACAGGGTTTCACTATGTTGACCAGGCTGGTCTTGAACTCCTGACCTTGTGATCCGCCCCCCTCGGTCTCCCAAAGTGCTGGGATTAAAGGCATGAGCCACTGCCCCCGGCCCCCATACATCTTTTATAACTTTTTTAAAACACAAGACTAAGTCCAGTCTCATTTATTCCATAGGGTTGCACCTCTTTAGTCTGTTAAACTAAAACAGTGTGTTCATTTTATTTTTATTAATTAATTAATTTATTTGTTTTTTCAGACGGAGCCTCCCTTTTGTCACCCAGGTTGGAGTGCAGTGGCACGATATGGCTCAATGCAACCTCTGCCTCCTGGGCTCAAGTGATTCTCTTGCCTCAGCCTCCCAAATAGCTGGGACTATAGGCACCCACCACCATGCCCGGCTAATTTTTGTATTTTTAGTAGAGAGGGGGTTTCGCCATGTTGGCCAGGTTGGTCTCGAACTCCTGACCTCAGGTGATCCACCTGCCTTGGCCTCCCAAAGTGCTGGGATTATAGGCAGTGTGTTCATTTTAAATATGCCGACCCCCAGCACTTAAAGACGCCTGTAATCCCAGCATTTTAGGAGGCTAAGGCAGAAGAATCACTTGAGTTCAGGAGTTTGAGATCGGCCTGGACAGCATAGTGAGACCCCTCCTCAATCTCTACAAAAATAAAAATAAAAATAAAAATATTAGGCAGGCATGGTGGCAGTGTTTTGTTTTGTTTTGTTTTTGAGACAAGGTTTCACTCTGTCACCCAGGCTTGAGTGCAGCAATGCAATCTCAGCTCTCTGTAGCCTTGGCTTCCCAGACTCAGATGATCCTCCCATCTCAGCCTCCTGAGTAGCTGGGACTACAGGGGTACACCACCACACGTGGCTAATTTTTGGTTTGTTTTTTTTTTTTTTTTTAAGATATGGGGTCTCACTGTGTTGTTCACAATGTCATCCAACTCATCTTTTAACTTTTTCCCTGAAGAAGATAAAATGCCACCATCAGGCACGGTGGCTCATGCCTGTAATCCCAGCACTTTGGGAGGCCAAGGCTGGCAGATCACTTGAGACCAGGAGTTCAAGACCAGCCTGGGCAACATAGCAACACCACCTCTCAGTTATAACATTATTACTTTTTAAAAAATGCCACCAGTTCATGTATTTAGACAACTTTATCACTATTGCTCAGGGGAAAAGCCTGTCTTGGTCTAGGAGAATTCCACAGAACATTCTTTTATTTGGTAAAGTGGGAAATTCTAGGATCTGGTAGTGCATTCATCTAATTACCAAAATGATACCACTCATACCACGCTTGGATTAGTAACTTTTCAAATAATTTGGAAACAAACAAACAAAAAAACCATTTAACATTAAAATTGAAAATAATTCCAACTTTGTTTCACTTGAAGAAAGCGGGTCCCAATCCTGTTGTGTTGCCGGTGTCCACGTTCCAGCTTTTTGCTAATCAACAAAGCCATCCTTTCTGTCTCACAAGCTGTTCCCTGGACGTTTCACAATCTTTGTTGCACGCATTAGGGCTTTGTGGGTGATGATAAAAAGGGGGTGTTTTGTTTCGTTTTATCATTAGGAACTTTAAAACAGTAGCAAGTTATTCTGCTGGACTTCCCAAAATGTAGCTGGGAAGAACAATATAGTCGATCAAAAGCTGAAAATTACTTTCAAGGACTCAGGAAGGGAACGTGTGGTACGTGCTGCACGGTATCTGTTAAAATAGCCACTGTGCTGAAATCCCTTTGTGGGGAAAGGTAGAGATTTTTACAAATTCAAGACAAAATGTTACTTCTCTGGGTATGACCACAGTAACAAGGACACAGAAAAATAGGTCAGAACCAGAGGAAAGATGGGGTTATCTGTCCTGAGAACCAAAGCCTCCTATGGATCCTCACTCTGTGAGTGCCTGGGAATAAGAAGCTGAGTTTCATTGACAGCAGCAGGAAGTGCAGAGTGAGAAAAGCAGGAAGAAAGTTCTAGTAGCCGCAGAAGTTAGTTGCTTTGACCACGGGCATGATACCAGAATTTCAGAAGTGACAGAAAAAGCAGGCAGACAGATGGCAGAGATGTTTGCTGGAACCCTCAAGCCCTAAGGAAGAGTCTTGATTATGTTATCATCACTTCTGAACACTTTAGCGACCATAGCTCTCAGTCTGTGGGAAAAGCCCTGCTGGCCTTTGAGACTGGTGTGAGGGACTGTCCTGCTCTGGGAAATGTAGGAAGGCTAAATCGGAAAAGCCCAGGCAGGGTGTCTAATCCTTGGGCTTCTCTGGGCCACATTGGAAGAAGAATTGTTTTGGGCCACACGTAAAATGCACTAATACTAATGATAGCTGATGAGCTAAAAAACAAAACAAAAAAAAAACAAAAAAAAAACAACACAAAACATCTCATAATGTTTTATTTTAAGAAAGTGTTGGGCCACATTCAAAGCCGTTCTGGGTCACATACGACCTGCAGGCCGAGGGTTGCACAAGCTTGGCCTAGGGTTTCTTGGTGAGATGAAAGCTGTGATGGGGCTATTGAAGCCTAAAGCATCATTTTTCACTGTTGTTTTGGAGGGTAACCAATTAGCATTTTCTGCGTGGTTGTTTGGGCATCACAAGAAAAGGGCTTCTGAGAAAGCCCCGGCTCCTGGGACAACAGCACAGGTGGCGCCTTCAACCTCCAGCCCCTGCAATGCGCAAGGAGAGAACAATCATGCTTCCTGTGGCCATATTGGCACGATTGTTCCAACACCTTTATCATGGGCCATGGGTCACGGAGGGTCTCGGGCCCTGTCTGGCTCCTTCTTAGAATGCACATTTTCACAGCTCATGGGGCAGGTGCTGGTGAAACTGGCCCCTTCCCCAGGGAGCACTGATGCATTTCTAATACCAGGATGAAAACCAGTGCCAGGCCATGGAGACAAGCGATTTCTCAAATGCTGATGTCTTGCAGATGTAGTGGCCTGAATCTATTTTTTTTTTTTTTTTTTTGAGACTGAGTCTCGCTCTGGAGTGCAGTGGCTGGAGTGCAGTGGCTTGATCTTGGCTCACCACAACCTCTGCCTCCCAGGTTCAAGCAATTCTCTTGCCTCAGCCACCCGAGTAGCTGGAACTACAGGCATGTGCCACTACACCCAGCTAATTTTTGTATTTTTAGTAGAGACAGGGTTTCACCATGTTGGTTAGTCAGGAGGGTCTCAATCTCTTGACCTCCTGATCCGCCCGCCTCAGCCTCCCAAAGTGCTGGGATTACAGGCTGAGGCACCGCGCCGGCCTTTTTTTTTTTTTAAGAGACATGGTCTGGCTATGTTGCCCAGGCTGGGGCACAGTGGTGTGACCTTGGCTCACTGCAGCCTCGACCTCCTGGGCTCAGGCAATAATTCTCCCACCTCAGCCTCCAGAGTAGCTGGGACTACAGGCACATGTCACCATGGCTGGCTAATTTTTTAATTTTTTGTAGAGACAGGGTCTCACTATGTTACCCAGGCTGGTCTTGAACTCCCGGCCTCAAGGGATTCTCCCATCTAGGCCTCCCAAATCATTAGGATTACAGTTGTAAGCCACAACACCCAGTCATGGTCTGAATCTGTAACTCACTATCCCAGTTATGACCCCAGGAAGCCTCAGATTTGCCATGTTAGAGTCTGTGTGGCCATCTGGTTTCATGGGGCTGATGAAGATGTTTCTTAGCAGTTCTTAAATTCCCATGATGAGACATTAGCAATTGAGGCCCTTAAAGAGTTGTCTCCAACAAGCATAAGACAACCCAGTGTCTCACCAAAAAATTTCCCCCAGACTTACTTAAATACAGAAGGTGGCAGGGTACAGTGGCTCATGCCTGTAATCCTAGCACTTTGGGAGGTCAAGGTGTAAGGATCCCCTGTTCAAGACCAGCCTGGGCAACATAGCAAGACCCCATCTCTACAATAAATTAAATAATAATAATAATAATAATAATAATAATAATAATTAGCCTGGGCTGCAGTGAGCCATGAAGTGTGGAGACTTACTTGAGGCTGGGGTGTTGAGGCTGCAATGGGCCATGATCATGCCACTGCATCCAGGCTGGGTGACAGAGGGACACCCTGTCTCAAAATAATAATAATAATAATCTGTACATTGTGCCACTGCACTTACTCCTGCCTGGGTACACTCCAGCCTGAGTGACAGAGCAAGACTCTGTCTCAAAGAAAAACAAAAGAAAAAATATATATTTTGGTATGCACAAAATATGTACAGATTTTTAACAAAATGTGTATTTTTTTTTTTTGAGACAGGGTATCACTCTGTCACCCAGGCTGTTGAATGGCAAAATCATGGCTCATTGCAGCCTTGACTTCCCAGCCTTAAGTAATTCTCCCTACCTCAGCCTCCCAAGTATCTGAAACTACAGGCGTGGATCATCGCACTCTGCTAATTTTTGTTTTGTTTTGTTTTTAGTAGAAACTGGGTTTTGCCATGATGCCCAGGTTGTTCTCGAACTCCTGGGCTCAAGTGATCTGTCCATCCTTGGCCTCTCAAAATGCTGGGATTACAGGTGTGGCTAACTTTTTTTTTTTTTACTTTTTGGTAGAGATGGGGTCTTGCTATGTTGCCCAGGATGGTCTTGAACTCAATCGATGCTCCCACCTTGGCCTCCCAAAGTGCTGAGATTACTGGCATGAGCCACTGTGCCCAGCCCATGTATAGAATTTTTAAAAAATGTATTATTTATTATTATTTTTTGTTTGTACAGAATTTTTATGATAATAATCACAAAATGCCAATGCAAGAAATCAAAGGACAAAATCAATGTAGAGATATACCATGTCCAGGAGTTAGTAAAGTCAATACAATAAAGATGTCAGTCCTCCTAAGAGGATCTATAGGCTTAATGCAATTCCTACCAAAATCTCAGCAAGGTTTTTTTTGTAGGCACAAGCAAGCTTACTGTAGAATTAATATGGAAAGCAAAAGAACTAGAATGGCTAACACAATTTGGAAAAGAAGAATAAAATGAGTGGGCTCACTCCGCTTGATGTTAGGGCTTACTGTATAGCTATAGTAATTTGGGTGGTGTGGTATTCGTGAAGGAATAAACATCTAGATCGGTGGAATGGAATAGAGAGCCCAGAAAATAGATACACACACAAATTTTATTTTATTTATTATTTTTTGTGTGTGCGATGGAGTCTTACTCTGTCTCCCAGGCTGGAGTGCAGTGGTGCAATCTCGGCTCACTGCAACTGCCTCCTCTTGGGTTCAAGCAATCCTCCCACCTGAGTCTCCCAAGTAGCTGGGATTACACAAGCTTGTGCCACCACACCCAGCTAATTTTTGTACTTTTAGTAGAGATGGGGTTTCACCATGTTGGCCAGGCTGGTCTCGAACTCCTGACCTCAGAGATCCGCTGGCCTCAGCCTCCCAAAATGCTGGGATTACAGACATGAGCCACCACACCCAGCCTAGCCACCAGATTTTTGACCAAAGGTGTAAAAGCAATTCAATGGAGGAAATACAGTCTTTTCAACAAACGGAGCTGGAGCTATTGGACATCCACGGGCAAAGAAAAAAAAAAAAACCTTGGACACACTTTATAGAAAAACTACCTCAAAGTGAATCAGAGTTAAATGCAAAATGTCAACCTGCAAACTTTTAGAAAAAAAATGTAGCAGAAAATCTTTGGGGTCACAAGCTAGGCAGACTTCTTAGACTTGACACCAAAAGCATGATCCATAAAAAAATTGGATTAACTGGACATCATCAAAATTTGAAACTTTTGGCCAGGTGTGGTGTGGCTCATGTCTGTAATTGTAGCACACTGGGGAGGCCCAGGAAGAACTGCTTGAGACCAGGAGTTTGAGAGCAGCCTGAGCAACATAGTGAGACCCCGTTTCTACAAAACAAAGAAACAAACAAAAACTAAAAAACTTTTGCTCTGCTGAGGACCCCATTAAGAGGATGAAAAACATCTGCAAACTACATACCCTATGAACGACTAGGATTTTGAATATATAAATAACTTTCAAAATTCAATAGTAAACAAAAAATCCAATGAAAAAATCTCTACAAGAGATGAACAGACAATTCCCAAAAGGATATACAGATGAAAAATATTCACATGAAAATATATTTTAAGGGCTGTGTGTGCTGGCTCACCCTTATAATCCCAGCACTTTGGGAGGCCAAGGTGGGAGTATCACTTGATCCTAGGAGTTGGAGGCCAGCGTAGGCAATATGGCGAGATGCTGTCTCTATTAAAAAAAAAAAAAAGAAAGAAAATTAGCCAGGCATGGTGTTGTGCGCCTGTGGTCCCAGCTACTCTGGAGGCTGAGGTGGGAGGATCACAAAAAATACAACCCTGTACATGAATGTTCATAGCAGCTTTATTTGTAATAGCCACAAAGCGAAACAGCCCAAATGCCTTTTCAACATTAGGGATGAATGTTTATCTCTGTGATATGTCCATACTATGGAACAGTGCTCAGCAATACAAAGGAGCAAACCCTTGACACATGCAACGATTTGGATGGATTTCCACGGGATTATGCTGGTGAAAAAGCCAATCTGAAAAAATTGAGTATTGTATGATTTCTTTTATACAATAACCCTGAAATAAGAAAATAGAGATTAGGTGCTGCGAGGGATTAGGGTGGTGGAGAAGGTAGGTGTCTGTTCCGTTTATAAAGGGGTAGCACAAGAGAGCTTTGCGGGGATGGAAGCCTTCTCTGTCTTGAATGTGGTAGTGGTTACATGTGAAATAACTGAATGGAATTAAACTCACACACATAAGTGCACACAAAACTGGTGAAATCTGAATACGCTCTGGATTGCACCAATGTTAATATACTGGTTTTGACATGGTACTATAGTTATGCCGGATATTACCATTTGGGGAATTGAGTGAAGAGTGCATGGGTCCTCCCTATATAATTTTTGTTACCACTGCATGTGAATTTATAATAATAATAATAATAATATTATTATTATTATTATTTTGAAAAGAGGTCTCGCTCTGTCGCCCAGGCAGGAGTACAGTGGCATGATCTGGGCTCACTGCAACCTCCCCTTCCTGGGTTCAAGTGATTTGTGTGCCTCAGCCTCCCAAGTAGCTGGGATTACAGGGGTGTACCACCACAACCGGCTAAGTTTTGTATTTTTAGTAGAGACAGGGTTTCCCCATGTTGCCCAGGCTGGTCTCAAACCCCTGACCTCAGGGGATCCACCCACCTCAGCCTTTCAAAGTGCTGGGATTACAGGCGTGAGCCACCAGGCCTGGCCTTCACTGTTTTTTTTTTTCCAAGGCAGGTTCTCCGTCGGTTGCCCAGGCTGGAGTGCAGTCGCACAATCACAGCTCACTGCAGCCTTGACCTCTTGGGTTCAAGTGGTCCTCCCACCTCAGCCTCCTGAGTAGCGGGGACTGCAGGCTCACACCAACAGGCTCAGCTAGTTTTTATATATTTTGTAGAGCCAGGGACTCCCTATGTTGCCCAAGCTGGTCTAGAACTCCTGGGCTCAAGCAGTGTGCCCACCTCAGCCACCTAAAGTGCTAGAATGACAGGCATGAGCCACTGTGCCCGACTAGAAAGGACATTATTGAGACAAGTGGTAAAACTTGAATGGAGTTTGAGGATTAGATGGTAGCAACGTATTACATCATTTCCTGATTTTGATGGCTGTATTTTGGTTAGATAAGAGCACGTTCTCATTTGTAGGAAATATACATTAAAGCATTCAGGGCTGATGAGGCATCAGGTTAGCAACTTAATTTTTTTTTTTTTTTTTTTTGAGATGGAGTCTTGCACCGTTGCCTGGGCTGGAGGGCAATGGCACGATCTTGGCTCACTGCAACCTCTGCCTCCCGGGTTCAAGCGATTTTCCTGCCTCAGCCTCCCGAGTAGCTGGGATTACAGGCACGTACCACCACACCGGACTGATTTTTGTATTTTTAGTAGAGATGGGGTTTTGCCGTGTTGGCCAGGCTGGTCTTGAACTCCTGACCTCAGGTGATCCACCTACCTTGGCCTCCCAAAGTGCTGGGATTACAGGAATGAGCCACTGCGCCAGGCCTGTTTTTTTGTTTTTGCTTTTTGTTTTGCTTTGTTTTTGAGACAGGATCTCGCTCTGTTGCCCAGGCTGGAGTGCAGTAGCGCTATCTCAGCTCACTGCAGCTTCTGCCTCCTGGGTTCAAGTGATTCTCATGTCTCAGCCTCCCCAGCAGCTGGTACTACAGGCGTGTGCCACCTCGCCTGCCTAAGTTTTGTATTTTTGGTAGAGACTGGGTTTCACCATGTTGCCTAGGCTGGTCTTGAACTCTTCACCTTAAGTGATCCTCCCACCTTAGTCTCTCAAAGTGCTGGGATTACAAGCATGAACCACCACACCTGGCACTTTTTATTTTTTTAAACTAAAAAAGAAAGGGTAGGCTTGATGACTCAAGCCTGTAATCCCAGTACTTTGAGAGGCTGAGGTGGGAGGATTGCTTGAGGCCAACAGTTTGAGACCAGCTATGCCACTTCATAGGCTTGCTATATTGATAGCAAGACCCTGTCTCTACAAAAAATTTAAAAATTAGCTGGGCGTGGTGGTGCATGCCTGTAGTCCTAGCTACTGAGGAGGGTGAGGTGGGAGGAAGGCCTGAGACTGGGAGGTAGAGGCTGCAGTGAGCTATAATCCAGCCACTGCACTTCAGCCTAGGCAACTGAGTGAGACTCTGTCTCTAATTTAAAAACAAAAACAAACAAAAACTACCTAGTGGAATCTGTAAGATACAGCTAAATTGAAACAAGAAAAATCATTGCCTCAAAAACTTACCTTAACAAGAAAAAAGTGATGATGAATGAATTGACTATCCAATTCAAGAAGGAAGAGGGGACGGGGCGCGATGGCTCACGCCTGTAATCCCAGCACTTTGGCAGGCCGAGGCGGGCAGATCACCTGAGGTCAGGAGTTCAAGACGAGCCTGGCCAACTTGGTGAAACCCCGTCTCTACTAAAAATACAAAAGTTAGCCGGGCGTGGTGGTGCATGCCTGTAATCCCAGCTACTTGGGAATCTGAGGCAGGGGAATCACTTCAAACCCAGGAGGTGGAGTTTGTAGTGAGCCGAGATCGAGCCACTGCACTCCAGCCTAGGCGACAAAGTGAGACTCCTTGTTGAAAAAAAAAAAAAGAAGCAGAAGGAATAAATAGATAAAAGAAGAGATTAAATTATAAAATTGAAAAAGCAATAGCCCAAATATATAATTTCAAATAATTTTCCTTTGGACAATAAATATGGATAAGTCGTTAGTGAATTAATTTGAACAAATACAGATAGTAAGGAGTACAAGAGAAGGGCCAGATGCCGTGGCTCACGCCTGTACCTTGGGAGGCCAAGGCGGGCGGATCACCTGAGGTCAGGAGAAAAAAAAAGGTATTAATACAGTAGGAATAGTAGTTGAATTGTACTTATTATTATTATTATTGCTTTTTGTTTGTTTGTTTTTGAGACAGAGTCTCCCACTGTCACCCGGGCTGGAATGCAATGGTGCAATCTCGGTTCACTGCAACCTCCGCCTCCTGGGTTCAAGCAATTCTCCTGCCTCAGCCTCCCGAGTAGTTGGGATTACAGGTGCACACCACCACACCCAGCTAATTTTTTGTATTTTTAGTAGAGGCAGGGTTTCACTATGTTGGCCAGACTGGTCTCGAACTACTGACTTGGTGATCCACCCCCCCCTCAGCCTCCCAAAGTGCTGGGATTACAGGCGTGAGCCACCGCTCCCGGCCAAATTTTATTTTTTAATGTTTTTTTGAGACAGGGTCTAGCTCTGTCTCCAGGCTGGAGAGCAGTGGTGCAATGATGGTTCACTGTGGCCTCAACCTCCTGGGTTCAAGCAATCCTCCCACCTCAGCCTGGTGAGCAGCTGGGACTACAGGTGCTTGACACCAAGGCCCAGCTAATTTTTAAAATTTTTTCGAAGAGGCTGGGTGCAGTGGCTCATGCCTGTAATCTCAGCACTTTGAGAGGCCAAGGTGGGTGGATCACTTGAGGCCAGGAGTTCAAGACCAGCCCTGCCAACATGGCAAAACCTGTCTCTACTAAAAGTACAAAAAATGAAAAAAAAATTAGCTGGCCATGGTGGTGTGCCTGTGGTTCCAGCTACATGGGAGGCTGAAACATGGAATCGCTTGAACCCAGGAGGGGGAGGTTGCAGTGAGCTGAGATTGTGCCACTGCACTCCAGCCTGGGCGACAAAGTGAGACTACGTCTAAAAAAAAAAAAAAAAAAAAAGGCCAGGTGCTGTGGCTCACACCTGTAATCCCCGTACTTTGGGAGGCCGAGGAGGGTGGATCACCTGAGATCAGGAGTTCGAGACCAACCTGGCCAACATGATGAAACCCCATCTCTACTAAAAATACAAAAAATTAGCTGAGTGTGTGTGGTGGCAGGTGCCTGTAATCCCAGCTACTCAGGAGGCTGAGGCAGGAGAACTGCTTGAACCCGGGAGGCAGAGGTTGCAGTGAGCCGAGATCGTGCCACTGCACTTCAGCCTGGGCAACAAGAGTAATACTTCGTCTCAAAAAAAATAAAAATTAAAAAATTTTAAAAATGGTTCTCCTGAGGCAGGAGAATTGCTTGAACCCGGGAGGCAGAAGTTGCAGTGAGCTGAGATTACATCATTGCATTGCAGCCTGGGCGACAGAGCGAGACCCTGTCTCACCTAAATAAATAAAGGAAAAGAAAAGAAAGCCATATCTCAACATATCATTTGTAATATAACGCAGGAAAATAATTCAGGAAATAAGCTTTTCAAAACACGGAACTGACACACCCACTCACTCACCCCAGTTGCCCATCATTCCTCACCCCGCAGACTCTCTATTAGTGACCCCATAGATAGGCACAACTTGGCTTTCCCCTGCCCCTATCCCTGAGCGAAGTCGTCATTCCTGACACAAGCCAGTGTCTAGGTGATTCGCTGTCCAAAGACCCCTTCTGCCTTACATCTGGCCCCGTCTCTCACTCCTGGCTTATATAATTGCTGCCTTTCGCATCCTCCTTAGCAGCTGTGAAGTCTCAGTTTGTCCACAGCCAATATGGCCTTGGTGGCCTTGGGGGTCTTGCTCCTTCGGGTGCTTGGGGGCTGTCCGTCTGTCCGCAGTGACGCCTCCCAAGGCGCAGCTTCTCCAGCAAGTGGGGCTCAGGTGTGGGGGCAGTGCAGGTGGCAGCCAGGGGTGGGGTGGGGTGGGGTTGGGAGTGGAGTTGGGCATGGAGTTGGGTAGACAGAGGTTGGAGTGTTGGAACTGCGTCTCACAATGTGACGTTTGGAGAACTCAAAGACATAAAACTCTAAAAACACATAAAGTCAATTATGGAGATATAAAAAGTCTATACACATACGTGATATGTGTTGGATTTTAAGATCATTTTCATAAAAATTATTGAAACTTGTAACAGTTACAAGCCAGTTCGTTATACTTTTTATTACCTTTGGTTCATGTGCTTTAAGTTTCCATAATAAGAACTTTTTAAAAGGCTGAAGTGCAATGGTGTGATCTCAGCTTACTGCAATCTCTGCCTCCTGGGTTCAAGCAATTCTCCTGCCTCAGCCTCCCAAGTAGCTGGGATTACAGGCATGCACCACCATGCCTGGCTAATTTTATTTTATTTTATTTTATTTTTTTAGACAGAGCCTCACTCTGTCACCCGGGCTGGAGTGCAGTGGCGTGATCTCGGCTCACTGCAACCTCTGCCTCCCGGGTTCAAGCGATTCTCCCGCTTTAGCCTCCCAAGTAGCTGGGATTACAGGCTCCTGCCACCGCGTCTGGCTAATTTTTTGTATTTTTAGTAGAGACGGGGTTTCACCATGTTGGCCAGGCTGGTCTCAAATTCCTGACCTCGTGATTCGCCTGTCTCGACCTCCCAGAGTGCTGGGATTACAGGCTTGAGCCACTGCGCCTGGCCCTATTTTTGTATTTTTAGTAGAGACGGGGTTTCATCATGTTGGTCAGGCTGGTCTCGAACTCCTGGCCCTCAGGTGATCCACCTGCCTCAGCCTCCCAAAGTGCTAAGATTACAGGCGTGAGCCACTGCGCCTGGCCGTTCTTATTTATTTTTGAGATAGGGTCCCATTGTGTCACCCAGGCTGGAGTGTAGTGGCACAATTTCAGCTCATTACAGCCTTCACCTCCCCAGCTCAAGCAATCCTCCCACCTCAGCCTCCTGAGTACCAGCTCAACTAGTTTTTGTATTTTTTTGTAGAGACAGGGTTCTCCCTATGTTGTCCAGGCTGGTCTGGAACTCCTGGGCTCAAGCAACCTGCCCACCTCAGCCTCCCAAAGTGGTGGGATTACAAGTATGAACCACCGCCTGGTTACATGTAGTATTGACCTTATATCCTTCTGCATCTGTGATTGCATTTCCTTATATATATGTATGTGTAGTGTGTGTGTGTGTGTGTATGTATGTGGTGTGTGTGTGTATCCTACTCATGTATTGCTGTATAACAGATTACCCCTGACCATGTTGGCAGAGGGAGTGCTTCTGTTGTACCAAATGGAAACCACCTGAGATGGCACCCATCACCTAGAAGCCACCCACCGACAAAGCCATGTTGTCTACCCCACGTTAACACTGAAGTACCAGAAATAAGGAAAGTCCTTATGACTCTGAGAGACCTGAAGGGGGTTTGTGGGGTGAGTGGTGGGGTCTGTTTGGTAAGTAATGATATAGTCTATGAATACAATGATGGGGAAGTCTGTGGCCTGAGTGCTGGGGGTTCTGGCATCCTGTAGGCTGAGTGATGGACTCTGTGGGGTTAGGTATGCAGCGTTGGGGCAGTGAGTGACAGGAGTGGCTCCATCATGGCTTACTGCATCCTTGACCTCCTGGGCTCAAGCAATCCTCCCACCTCAGCCTCCTGAGTAGCTGGGACCACACGCACGTGCCACGATGCCTGGCTAATTTTTTAGTTTTTTTGTAGAGGCGGGGTTTCACGTGCTGCCCAGGCTGGTCTTGAACTCCTGGGCTCAAGTGATCTGCCTTCTTCAACCTCCCAAAGTGCTGGGATTACAGGCATGACCCACCTCGCCTGGCCAATTTTCATTTCTCTAGGATAAATGCCCAAGAATGCAACTGCTACATTGTATGTTTAATTTTATAAGAAACTTACCAAACCATTTTCCAGGGCGGTTGTACCTTTCTGCATTAGCACTAGCAATCTAAGAATGATCAAGTTTCTCCATATCCTAGCCACCATTTGGTGTCACTATATTTTCTTTCAGGTGCTCCGGTATATGTATACTGATATCTCATTGTAGTCAAAATTTGTATTTCACTAATGGCCAGTGATGTTGAAGATCTTTTCATGTACTTATTTGCCACCTGTATACCCTCTTTAGTGAAATATCTCTTCATGTCTTTTGGCCATTTTCCAATTGGATTATTTGTTTTTATCCGACTGAGTTTTGAGAGTTCCTTAAATATTCTGGAAAGTGGTCCTTTGTGAGATATATAGTTTGCCAATACAGTTTGTTCAGGTAAATGATAGGCATTTTAAAATTTGTATGTCTATATCTGTGATTAGATCTATGCAATATATCTCACAAAGTATATATCTCAAAACACGTTTATGAGCCTAATGTGTTTTATAGCATTATTTCCTTATTATCTTTGTAATGGCTTTGTAAGATGTATAGTTTGCCAATATTTTCTCCCGGTCTGTAACTTGTCTTTTCACCTTCCATCTTCACATGAGATTTTATAGAATAAAAGTTTTACATTTTTGATGAGGGACAGTTGATCAAGTTTTCCTTTAATAGATCATGCTTTTGGTGTCAAGTTTAAGAACTCTGGGCCGGGCACAGTGGCTCATGCCTGTAATCCCAGCACTTTGGGAAGCTGAGGCGGGTGGATCATGAGGTCAAGAGATCAAGACCATCCTGGCCAACATGGTGAAACACCGTCTCTACTAAAAATAGAAAAAATTAGCTGGGCGTGGTGGCGCGTGTCTGTAGTCCCAGCTACTCGGGAGGCTGAGGCAGGAGAATCACTTGAACCCAGGAGGCGGAGGTTGCAGCGAGCCGAGATCATGCCACTGCACTCCAGCCTGGCGACAGAGCAAGACTCCGTCTCAAAAAAGAAAAAAAAAAAGAACTCTGCCCATCTCCGCTGGGTGCGGTGGCTCACGCCTGTAATCCCAGCACTTTGGGAGGCCGAGGCGGGCGGATCACTTGAGATCAGGAGTTCGAGACCACCTGGGCCAACATGGTGAAACCTCGTCTCTATTAAAAATACAAAAATTAGCTGGGCGGGGTGTTGTACGCCTGTAGTCCCAGCTACTCGGAGGCTGAGGCAGGAGAATCGCTTGAACCTGGGAGGCGGAGGTTGCAGTGAGCCAAGATCGCACCACTGCACTCCAGCCTGGGTGACAATAGCAAAACTCCATCTCAAAACAAAAATCAAGAACTCTGCCCATCTCAAAATTCCAAAAAATTTTTTCCTATGCCTTTTTCCTACAAGTTTTATAGTTTTACATTTTGCACTAACTTTCGTGTAAGATGTGACTGAGTTTGAGGCTCAGTTTTTCCCTATGGATCTCCACTTGCTGCAGCACCAGTTGTTGAAAAGTCTATCCTTCTCCATTATATTGCTTTTGTAACCATACTTGTGTGGGGCTTCTTCTGGGTTTTCTATTCTGTTTCATTGATTTATGTGCCAATTCCTCCACCAATACCGCACTGTCATGATTAATGTGGCTATATCGTAAGCTTTAATACTGAATAGAATGATTCCTTCTACTTTGTTCTTCTATCTCAAAATTGCCTTAGCTATTCTAGTTCCTTTGTCATTCCATATTAATTTGAAACAATTATTGTCTATGTCTGTGAAAAATCTTTGTTGGGATTTTGATAGGAATTGCATTAAACTTAGGTACCAATTTTGGGGGAAATGGGCATTTTTTTTTTGAGATGGGGTCTCACTCTGTCACCTGGGTTGGAGTGTAGTGGGGCAATCTCGATTCACTGCCTCCACCTCCCAGGCTCAAGTAATCATCCCACCTCAGCCTCTGAGTAGCTGGGAGTACAGGCATGTGCCACCATGCCCAGCTAATTTTTTTTTTTTTTTGGTAGAGATGGGGTTTTGCCATGTTTTCCAGGCTGGTCTTGAACTCCTGAGCTCAGGAGTTCCAGCCACCTTGGCCTCCCAAAGTGCTGGGATTACAGGCGTGAGCCACCATGCCCAGCCTGAAAATGGGCATATTTACTGTGTTGAGCTTTCCAATCCACGAACACAGCATGCCTCTCCATTTATTTAGTCTTTTTTTATTTTATCAGGATTTCGTAATTTCATCATACAGATCCTGTGTAAGTTTTGTTAGGTGTACACCCACATATTTCCTTTCCTTAGGACTAATTGTAAGTTGTATTGTATTTTAAATGTCAGTTTCTATATGTTTATTGTTAGTATACAGTGTGATTGTTTTGCTTGTTGATCTTTTTTTTTTTTAGAGATGGGGTCTCCCTCTGTTACCCAGGCTGGAGTACAGTGACACAGTCATAGCTTACTGCAACTTTGAACTCCTGGGCTCAAGGGACCCTCCCAAGTAGCTGGGACGACAGATGCATGCCACCATCCTTGGCCAACTCTGTTTCGGTAAAGATGGGGTCTTGCTATGTTGCCCAGGCTGGTCTCAAACTCCTGGCCTCTAGCAAGCCTCCTGCCTTAGCCTCTGGAATAGCCAGGATTACAGGTGCAAGCCACCACACCCAGCTCTTTCTTGTTTTTGCTTGTTGATCTTGTATTCAGCAATCTCACTGAGCTCCCTGATGAATTCTAGTTGGCTTTTTTTTTTCTGTAGATTTCTTGGGATATTTTACATAGATAATCATATCATTTACAAATAGGGACAGTTTTATTTTTCCCTTTACAATTGGTATGCTTGTATTCCCTTCCTTGTGTTATGGTGACTAGAACTTTTAGTACTATGTTGAATAAGAATGGTGAGAGAAGGCCGGGTGTGATGGCTCATGCCTGTAATCCCAGCACTTTCGGAGGCCAAGGAGGAGGATCACTTGAGTCCAGGAGTTGGAGACCAGCCTGGGCAATATGGTGAAACCCTGTCTCTACAAAAAACACAAAAATCAACTGGGCATGGTGGTACACACCTGTGGCCCCAGCTACTTGGGAAGGCTGAGGTGGGAGGATCGCTTGAGCTTGAGAGGTCAAGACTGCAGTGAACCATAATCTCGCCACTGCATTCCAGCCTAGGTGACAGAGTGAGACCCTGTCAAAAAAAAAAAATAATAATAAATAAATAATAAAAATAAAAAATAAAAAAAAGAAGAAAAGAAAAAGAATGGTGAGAGAAGATATTCTTGCTCCCTATCTTAGGGGGAATAATTCAGTCTTTCACCAATAATGTGATGTTAGCTGTAGGTTTTTTGTAGATGCTCTTTATCAAGTTGAGGGCATTCTCCTCTATTTCTAACTTGCTGAGACTTTTTTTTTTTTTTTTTGAGATGGAGTCTTGCTCTGTCACCCAGACTGGAGTGCAGTGGCTCAGTCTCAGCTCACTGCAACCTCCGCCTCCTGGGTTTGAGCAATTCTCCTGTCTCAGCCTCCTGAGTAGCTGGGACTACAGGTGCCCACCACCACACCTGGTTAATTTTTGTATTTTTAGTAGAGACGGGGTTTCACCACATTGGTCAGGCTGGTCTCGAACTCCTGACCTCAGGTGATCCACCCACTTTGGCCTTACAAAGTGCTGGGATTACAGGCATGAGCCACTGCGCCCAGCTGCTGAGACTATTTTTTAAAAAACAAGAATTTGTGTTGGATTTTTTCAGATGTCTTCTCTACATCTACTAATGTGATTGTATAATTTTTCTTCTTAGGTTGTTAATATGGTGGATGATATTGATTGATTGTCAATATTGAACCAATATGCAATATTAAACCAATATTGCATATCTTGAATTAATCTCACTTGGTCATGGTTTATAGCTCTTTTAATACATTGTTGTATTTGGTTTGCTAATATTTTGTTGAGGATTTTTGTGTCTAGGTTCATAAAGGATATTGGTTTGCAGATTTCTTTCTTTCTTTCTTTCTTTCTTTCTTTCTTTCTTTCTTTCTGTCTGTCTGTCTGTCTCTCTCTCTCTCTTTCTTTCTTTTTTTCTTTTTTGAGATGAAGTCTCGCTCTATCACCCAGGCTGGAGTGCAGTGGTGCGATCTCGGCTCACTGCAATGTCCACCTCCCGGGTATGAAGTGATTCTCCTGCCTCAGCCTCCCGAGTAGCTGGGATTACAGGTGTGCACCACCACGCCCAACTAATTTTTGTATTTTTAGTAGAGACAGGGTTTCACCATGTTGGTCAGGTTGGTCTCGAACTCCCGACCTCAGGTGATCTGCCCACCTCAGCCTCCCAAACTACCGGGATTACAGGTGTGAGTCACTGCTCCTGGCCAGATTTATTGTTTAATGTTGGCATTGGCTGAGTGCAGTGGCTCATGCCTGTAATCCCAGCATTTTGGGAGGCCGAGGCAGGTGGATCACAAGGTCAGGAGCTTGAGACCAGCCTGACCAACATGGTGAAACCCCGTCTCTGCTAAAAATACAAAAATTAGCCAGGTGTGGTGGCAGGTACCTGTAGTCCCAGCTACTCGGAAGGCTGAGGCAGGAGAATTGCTTGAACTGGGGAGGCGGAGGTTGCAATGAGCCAAGATCTTGCCATTGCACTCCAGCCTGGGCGACAGAGCGCAACTCCGTCTCAAAAAAAAAAAAAAAAAAAAAAAAAAGTTGGCATTGCCTGTTTTTGTCTCGGGGTAATTCTAATGTCATAAAAGGAGTTGAGAAATGTTCTCTTCTGTTTTCTATAAGCGATTACGTAAAAGTGCTGTTAATTCTTCTTCAAATGTTTGGTAGAAACCTCCAGTGAAACCATCTAGATTTGGAGATTTCATTTCCTTGAGCTTTTAAATTATAAATTCATTTAAATTTATGTAATGGTCATTCAGATTATTTACTTCATCTTAGTTAAGTTTTGGTGGTTTGGGATATCTGAGGAATTGGTCCGTTTTGTCTAAGTTATCAAGTTTATGAGCAGAACGTGTTTTGTAGTATTATTCCCTTATTATCTTTGTAATGGCTTCAGAATCTGCAATGATAAGTCCTATTTTATTTCTGATATTTGTGATTTGTGTCTTTTAATATTTGTCAGTCTTCCTAGAGGATTATACATTTTACTGAACTTTTTTTTTTTTTTTTTGAGACAGAGTCTTACTCAGTCGCCCAGGCTGGAGTGCAGTGGCGCAATGTCGGCTCACTGCAACCTCCGCCGCCCAGGTTCAAATGATTCTTCTGCCTCAGCCTCCCAAGCAGCTGAGATTACAGGTGCCCGCCACCATGCCCAGCTAATTTTTGTATTTTTAGTAGAGACGGGGTTTCACCATGTTGGTCAGGCTGGTCTTGAACTCCTGACCTCAGGTGATCTGCTCATGTTGGCCTCCCAAAGTGCTGGGATTACAGGCGTGAGTGAACTTTTTGAATTACCAGTTTATTTATGCTTTTTTTTTTTATTTGAGTCAGGGTCTCACTTTGTTGCCCAGGCTGGAGTGCAGTGGCGAAATCTGGCTTGCTGCAGCCTCGACCTCCCAGACTCAAGTGATCCTCCCACCTCAGCCTCCTGAGTAGCTGGGACTACAGGTGTGCACCACCACACCCAGCTAATTTTTTAATTTTTCTGTAGAGGCAGGGTCTTACTATGTTGACCAGGATGGTCAAACTCCTGACCTCAAGTGATCCTCCCACCTTGGCCTCCAAAAGTGCTGGGATTACAGGCATGAGCTCAACCTGATTGTGTTTTGAACATCTTCTATAACCTTGCTGATTTATGTCTAGTAGTTGTATAAGATGGGGAGCAGTGGGTATTGATGTTTCCAACTATAACTGTGGATTTAAGAATTTCTCCTTTTAGCTCTATCATTTTTTGCTTAATGTATTTTGAGGCTCTGTTGTTTAGTGCATAAATAATTGGGATATTTATGATTTGCTGGTGGATTGATTGGTACTTCTATCATTATGCAATATTTCTCTTTTTCTCTAGTAATTTTCTTTTCTCTGAAGTCTACCTTATCAGGTTTTAATAAAGCCACTTCATTATTTTTCATTAATATTTGCATGGTATAGCTTTTTTTTTTTTTTTTTTTTTTTTTTTTTTTGAGGCAAGGTCTTGCTCTGTTGCCCAGGCTGGAGTGCCGTGATGTGATTATGGCTCACTGCTGCCTCGACCTCCTGGGCTCAAATGATACTCCCACCTCAGCCACCTGAGTAGCTGGGACCACAGGTATGCACCACCACACCCGGCTAATTTTTTAATTTTTTTGTAGAGATGAGGTCTGGCTATGGTCTGAACTCATCTGGTCTTGAACTCCTGGGCACAAGCAATCCTCTTGCCTCAGCCTCCCAAAGTGCTGAGATTACAGGTATGAGCCACCCAGCCCGGCTAAATGTCTGTCTTTGAATTGGCGTATTTAGACCATTTATGTTTGAGGCAGTTATTGCTATGTTAACACTTGTGTTTTTCATTTTATTATTTGTTTTCTGTTTGTTTTCTTTGGTTCTTGGTCCTTTGTTTTTCTTGTCTTACTGTGGGTTACTTGAATACTTTTTAGAATTCTATTTTGATTTATTTAATGTTTTCGAGTGTATCTTCTTCCTTGTATAGTTTTCATAGTGATTGTTCTGGGTATTAAAATACGCACGTGTCTCTTAGTCTCTTGTCACAGTCTACTGTGTGTTTTTTTTTTTTTTTTTTTAGAAGGAGTTTTGCTCTTGTTGCCCAGGCTGGAGTGCAATGGAGCGATCTCAGCTCATGCAACCTCCGCCTCCCCTGGTTCAAGCGATTCTCCTGCCTCAGCCTCCCTAGTAGCTGGGATTACAGGCACCCGCCACCACGCCCAGCTAATTTTTTGTATTTTTAGTAGAGACAGGGTTTCATTATGTTGGCCAGGCTGGTCTCGAAATCCTGACCTCAGGCAATCCACCCGTCTCAGCCTCCCAAAATGCAAGGTTTACAGGCTTGAGCCACCACTCCCGGCTCAGTCTACTGTGTCAATAACGGTGTCTTTTTTTTTTTTTTTAAATAGTGGTAATCTTCCTGCTATTAACCGTGTCTTTTACTTTCTGTTTTCTGATCCTTTACCATCTGGAGCCTTGCTGACTATGGAGGGGCTGTCCCTTCCAGGCTTCACCAATTCCTAGAGATAGTAGGCAACTTGTCCCTGGGTGTACCTTTCAAATGCAAACCAGCCAATCCAGAGTCCGTAACCCCAACCATGTCTTCTATGGGGCTGTCACATTCTTGGCCACTAGCCCCCTGTCCTAACCATGCCAGGGGCGGGCAACTAGAAACTGTCTCTATGCCCCATATGCTGAAATTATTCAAACAAGCTAATCCTAAACCTTCTTACCCTGCATTGCCAGAGACAGAGAGATGGAGATGCATGTTATGGTGTCTTTTTTTTTTTTTGAAACAGTCTCGCACTGTCGCCCCAGCTGGAGTGCAGTGGTGCGATCTCGGCTCGCTGCAACCTCCACCTCCCGGGTTCAAGCAATTCTCCTGCCTCAGCCTCCTGAGTAGCTAGGATTACAGGCATGTGCCACTATGTCTGGCTAATTTTTTGTATTTTTAGTAGAGATGAGGTTTCACCATGTTTGCCAGGTTATTCTTGAACTCCTGACCTTGCGATCCACCCGCCTCAGCCTCCCAAAGTGCTGGGATTACAGGCGTGAGCCACCATGCCTGGCCTTTTTTCTTTCTTTTTTTTTTTTTTGAGGCAGGGTCTCACTCTGTTGTCCCGGCTGGAGTGCAGTGACATGATCTCAGCTTACTACAACTTGTGCCTCCCAGGTTCAAGCAGTTCTCCCGCCTCAGCCTCTCTAGTAGTTGGGATTACAGGCGTGTGCCACCACACACAGCTAATTTTTTGTACTTTTTAGTAGAGATAGGGTTTCACCATGTTGGCCAGGCTGGTCTTGAACTTCTGACCTCAAGTGATCCACCTGCCTTGGCCTCCCAAAGTGCTGGGATCACAGGCGTGAGCCACCGTGCCTGGCCTGGTGTCTCTCTCTCTCTTTTTTTTTTTTTTGTGGAGATGGAGTTTCGTCCTTGTGCCCAGGCTGGAGCGCAATGGCGTGATCTTGGCTCACTGCCACCTCTGCCTCTGGGGTTCAAGCGATTATCCTGCCTCAGACTCCTGAGCATCTGGGATTACAGGCGCCTACCACCATGCCCAGCTAATTTTTTTATTTTTAGTAGAGACGGGGTTTCACCGTGTTAGCCAGGATTCCTTCCCTCCCTTCCCTCCCTTCCCTCCCTTCCTTCCTTCCCTCCCCACCTTCCTTCTTTTTTCTTTCCTTCTTTCTCTTTTTCCTTCCTTTCTTTCCCTTTCTTTCTTCTTTCTTTTTCTCTTTCTTTCTTTCTTTCCTTCCTTCCTTCCTTTCCTTCCTTCCTTCTCTCTCTCTCTTTCTTTTTTCCCTCCCTCCCTTCCTCCCTCCCTTCTTTCCTTCCTTCCTTCCTTCCATCCTTCCTTCCTTCCTTCCTTCTTTCTAAGAGTCTGGCTCTGTCTCCCAGGCTGGAGTGCAGTGGCACAATTCCCGCTCACTGCATCCTCCACCTACTGGGCTCAAGCAATCCTCCCACCTCAGCTTCCTGAGTAGCTGAGACTATAGGTGCATGCCACCATGCCTGGCTAATTTTTGTATTTTTTTTTTTTTTGGTAGATGTGGGGGTTTCACCATGTTGCTCAGGCTGGTCTTGAACTCCTGGGCTCAAGCAATTTGCCCACCTTGGCATCCCAAAGTGCTGTGATTACAGGTGTGAGCCACCGTGACCAGCCAAACTATCTTTTCAATGGCAGTTATCTACTGACCTGTTGGCCTTATGGTACCTGAATAAGAAACACCTATTGTCTTCCTTTGTTTAGGCTGCTCTCTCAAAATATCATAGACTGGGTAATTTGTAAACAACAGAAATGTACTGCTTACAATTCTGGAGGCTGGGAAATCCAAGATCAAGGTGGCGGCAGATTCAGTGTCTAATGAGGACTCATTCCTCATGGATGGTGCCTTCTATGTCTTCTCACATGGCAGAAGGGGACAACAAGCTCCTTCAGGCCTCTTTTATAAGGTCACATCACTAAATCCTACTTATGAGCGCAGAGCCTTTATAATCTATTCACCTCCTACAGGCCCACCTCTTAATACTATTGCTCTGGAGATTAAGATTTACTGTATGAGTTTTGTATGAATTCAGAATATATATATATATATTTGTTTGTTTCTTTTTTTGTTTTTTGAGACAGAATCTCACTCTGTCTCCCAGGCTGGAGTGCAGTGGTGCAATCTTGGCTCACTGCAACCTCCGCCTCCTGGGTTCAAGCAATTCTCCTGCCTCAGCCTCCCAAGTAGCTGGGATTACAGGCATGCACCACCACGCCCAGCTAATTTTTGTATTTTTAGTAGAGATGGGGTTTCATCATGTTGGTCAAGGTGGTCTTGAACTCCTGAGCTCAAGTGTTCCACCCACCTCAGCCTCCCAAAGTGCTGGGATTACAGGCGTGAGCCACCACACCTGGCCTCATATTTTAAACCAATAGGTACTAATAATTTTTCACTTTCTGTGAAATGTGGAAACCTCACTTTCATTTAGGTTCTTTACCTAACCCACTTTTAAATATCATTGCTTTAGTATCAAATGGTATTATAATTTTTGTTTCAATCATCAAATATGGTATATAAAACTCATGAGGCAAAGGAGAGTCTATTTTATGCACTCATATTTCTGCTCTTTTCATTGAGCGTTTTTCCTTCCTGATGCTCCAAGAATTTTTCTTCTTTTCCGTTGTTTGTTTCTTTTTCTTTTTCCTTTTTGAGACAGGGTCTCACTCTGTTGTCCAGGCTGGAGTGCAGTGGTGCCATTATAATTCTCTGTAACCTTGAACTCCTGGGCCCAGGTGGTCCTCCTGCCTCAGCCTCTGGAGTTACTGAGACTACAGGAGTGCACCACCATGCCTAGCTAATTTTGAATTTTTTTGTAGAGATGGGGGTCTTGCTATGTTGCTCAGGCTAGTCTCAAACTCCTATCCTCAAGCAATCCTTCAGCCTCAGCCTCCCAAAGTGCTGGGATTACAGGTGTGAGCCACTGCACCTAGCTGAATCTTTCTTTTCTCGTTTTCTTTTTCTTTTCTTTTTTTTTTTTTTTTTTTTGAAGAACTTCCTTAGTCAGTTGTTAAGGGTAGGCCTGCTAGCAACAGATTATTAAGTTTTCCTGTCTATGTCTTTATTTCCCTTTTTACCTGACAGTTTCACCAGATATAGAATTTGTAGTTTACAGCTCTTTTCTTCCCAGCACTTTGAAAAATGTTATGCTACTTCCTCCTGACCTCCAGATGAGAAATCTCCTGTCTTTTTTTTTTCCTTTTTTTTCCTGCTCAGGAAAGGAAGAATGCTGACATTTAAATTGATGTTCTGCTATGAGTAATGCTTGTTTCTCTCTGGCTGCTTTCATGTGATTTTCATTTTCTTTAGCTTTCAAAAGTTTTTTTTGTTTGTTTGTTTTTGTTTTTTGAGATGGCGTTTTCGCTCTCGTTGCCTAGGCTGGAGTGCAGTGGCGTCATCTTGGCTCACCGCAACCTCCGCCTCCCAGGTTCAAGCGATTCTCCTGCCTCAGCCTCCCGAGTAGCTGGGATTACAGGCATGCACCACCACACCTGGCTAATTTTGCATTTTTTGTATAGACAGGGTTTCACCACGTTGGTCAGGCTGGTCTTAAACTCCCGACCTCAGGTGATCCGCCCACCTCAGCCTCCCAAAGTGCTGGGATTACAGGCATGAGCCACTACGCCCGGCAAAAGTTTTATTATAATATATCTAGACATGGACTTCTTTGAGTTTATCCTCTTTGAGATTCCCTCTGCTTCTTGGATTTGTAGGTTTGTGTCCTTTGCCAAATTTGGGACATTTCATTCATTATTTCTTCAAATTCTCTTTTGGCCTCATTGCCTTTCTTTTGTTGTGGGACTTCCGTGATATGAATACTGGGTGATATGGTTTGGCTCTGTGTCCTCATCCAATTTTCATGTAGAATTGTAATCCTCACATTTCAGGGGAAGGACCTAGTGGGAGGTGATTGGATCATGTGGGCAGATTTTCCCCATGCTGTTCTCTTGATAACGAGTGAGTTCTCACAAGATCTGATGGTTAAAAAGTGTAGCACTTCCCCTCTTTGCGTGCTCTCTCTCTCTCTCCTGCCACCATGTAAGACGTGCCTTGCTTTTCCTTCCCCTTCCACCATGATTGAATTGTAAGTTTCCTGAGGCTTCCCAAGTCATTTGGAACTGTGAGTCAATTACACCTCTTTTCTTTATAAATTACCTAGTCTCAGGTTGTTCTTTATAGCAGTGTGAAAATGAACAAATAAGGCTGGGCATGGTGACTCATGCCTTTAATCCCAGCACTTTGGGAGGCCAAGGCGGGTGGATCACCTGAGGTCAGGAGTTTGACACCAGCCTGACCAACATGGAGAAACCATGTCTCTACTAAAAATACAAAATTAAAAATACAAAAAAATTAGCCGGGCATGGTGGTGGGTGCCTGTAGTCCCAGCTACTCAGGAGGCTGAGGCAGGAGAATGGCATGAGCCTGGGAGGCAGAGCTTGCAGTGAGCTGAGATCACGCCACTGCACTCCAGCCTGGGTGAAAGAGCAAGAGTCAAAAAATAAATAAATAAATATATAAGTAAATAAATAAAAAATAAAAATACAAAATTAGCCAGGCATCATGGCGCATGCCTGTAATCCCAGCTACTTGGGAGGCTGAGGCAGGAGAATCACTTGAACCTGGGAGGCAGAGGTTGCAGTGAGCCAAGATCACGCCATTGCACTCCAGTCTAGGCAACAAGAACAAAACACCATCTCAAAAAAAAAAAAAAAAAAAAAAAGAAAAGAAAGAAAAGAAAAAGAAAACGAATGAATGCACTGGGTCTTTTGTTGTTGTCTCATAGGTTTTCGAAGCTCTGTTCAATATTTTCTGTCAGTTTTCACTCCTTTATTCATATTGGGTGAATTTTACTGATCTGTCTTCAAAAGTTAACTGATTCTATCTTCTGTCTTCTCCATTCTACTATTGAGCCCATCCAGTGAGATTTTTTTTTTTTTTTTTGAGACAGAGTTTCATTCTTGTTGCCCAAGCTGGAGTGTAATGGTGCAGTCTTGGCTCACTGCAACCTCTGCCTCCCAGGTTCAAGTGATTCTCCTGCCTCAGCCTCCCAAGTAGCTGGAATTACAGGCATGTTCCGCCACACCTGGCTAGTTTTTGTATTTCTAGTAGAGACAGGGTTTCACCATGTTGGCCAGGCTGGTCTGGAACTCCTGACCTCAAGTAATCTGCCCACTTCGGCCTGCCAAAGTGCTGGGATTACAGGTGTGAGCCACCACACCAGGCCCCAGTGAGATTTAAAAAAAATTTTTTTTTATTTTGTTGTTGTTAATAGAAATGGGGTCTCACCATTTTCCTCAGGCTAGTCTCTAACACCTGGGCTCCCCACCTTGGCCTCCCAATGCTGGGATTACAGGTGTGAGCTACTGCCCCCGGCCGTGGTTTTTATTTCTGTTATTGCACTTTTCAGTTCTATATTTCCATTTTTTTGTATTAATAATTTCTATTTATTTGCTGGGATTTTTCTGTTTCCTTATTTGTTCCAAGAGAATTTGTAGAATTTGTAGTTGATTGCTGAAAATTTTTATGATGGCTGCTTTAAAACCCTTGTCAGATAATTCCATCATCTGAGTCATCTTTAAACAAAAAAATTTTTTTTTAATTTGCATGTCATCTTGCACAGGGGCCATGCTAATCTTCTCTGTATCATTCCAGTTTTAGTGTATGTGCTGCCAAAGTGAGCACATCTGAGTCATCTTAATGTTGGCGTGAGTTGGTTATCTTTTCGTATTCAAGTTGTGATTTTCTTGGTTCTTAGTATAATGTGTAATTTTCTATTGTATTCTGGTGATTTGTTTTTAATTAAAATTTTAAAATGGCCCAAAATTGTATGTATATATATATATATATAGTGCAACATAATGTTTTGAAATATATATACACTGTGGAATGGCTAAATTGAGCTAATTAACATGCATTACCTCACATATTTATCATGTTTTTGTGAGAATACTTGAAATCTATTCCCTTAGCAATTTATTTTATTTAATTAATTAATTAATTAATTTTGAGACAGAGTCTCACTTTGTTGCACAAGCTGGTGTGCAGTGGTGCAATCTGGGTTCATCTCAGCCTTGACCTCCAGGGCTCAGGTGATCCTCCCACTTCATCCTCCTGAGTAGCTGGGACTACAGGCACCTGCCACCATGCCTGGCTAATTTTTGTATTTTTTGTGGAGACAGGGTTTCTCCATGTTGTCCAGGCTGGTCTTGAAGTCCTGGGCTCAAGTGATCCTCCCGCCTCGGCCTCCCAAAGTGCTAGGATTACAGGCGTGAGCCACCACACCCGACCAGCAATTTTCAAGAATACACCACCACCAGGCACACGGTGGCTCATGGCTGTAATCCCAGCACATTGGGAGGCCAAAGCAGAAAGATCACTTGAGCCCAGGAGCTTGAGACCAGGCTGGGCAACATAGCAAGAACTCGTCTCTACAAATAAAAAATTAGCTGGGCGTGGTGGTGCACACTTGTGTTCCCAGCTACTCAGGAAGCTGAGGCAGGAGGATCACTTGAGCCCAGGAGACCGAGGCTGTAGTGAGCCGTGATTACGCCACTACACTCCAAAGACACAGGGAGACCCTGTATCTATTTAAAAAAAAAAAAAGAATACAATACATTACTCTTAACTATAGTCACTGTGTTGTACAATAGATCTCACTTATTCCTAATTGAAATATTGTATCCTTCACCAACATCTCCCCAACCCCCTTCACCCCCAGCCCCTAGTAACCACCATTCTACTCTCTGCTTCTATGAGTTCAACTTTTTTAGATTCCACACATAAGTGAGACCATGTGATATTTGTCTTTCTGTGCCTGGCTTATTTCCTTATCATACTGTCCTCCAGGTTCATTATATAATTTCCTTTGGTTATGTATCTAGTAGGGAGATTGCTGGATCATATGGTAATTCTACTTAATTTTTGTGTGTGTGTGTGAGATAGGATATTGCCCTCTCGCCCAGGCGGGAGTGCAGTGGCACAATCAATCGCAGCTCACTATAGCCTCCACCTCTTGGGGTCAAGTGATCCTCTTGCCTCAGCCTCCCAAGTAACTGGGATTACAGGCGTGTGCCACCACACCTAGCTAATATTTGTATTTTTTGTAGAGACAGGGTCTTGCTATGTTGCCCAGGCTGGTCTCTACCTCCTGGGCTCAAGTGATACTCCCTCCTTGGCCTCCCAAAGTCCTGGGATTACAGGTGTGAGCTACTGTGCCTGGCCTATTTTTAATTTTTTGAGGTGCATCCTGGTCTATTATGTTAGGAGACTCGGAGTCCTATTTAAGTCTTATTTTAGCAGGCAGTCACTCTATTTAGGTTTATCATGTAGGTTTTGGCCTAGTTTTTCTGCTGTGTTTCTAATGGCGGTTTAGTCTTCAGAGCCTTTGTGGTGTTATTTTTGTCTGTTTGGTCTATCTGGTACCTCTGAGGCTCCCACTTGTCTCTGCTGGTGCTGCCTGAGGAAGCAGGGGAAATTTCTACAGGCCAGGTCTCCACGTCTTTCTTTCTTTCTTTCTTTCAGGCCAGATCTCCACGTCTTTCTCTTTCTTTTCTTTCTTTCTTTCTTTCAGGCCAGATCTCCACGTCTTTCTCTTTCTTTTCTTTCTTTCTTTCTTTCTTTCTTTCTTTCTTTCTTTCTTTCTTTCTTTCTTTCTTTCTTTCAGGCCAGATCTCCACGTCTTTCTCTTTCTTTTCTTTCTTTCTTTTCTTTTCTTTGTTTCTCAGAGTCTCACTCTGTCACCTGGGATGAAGGAGAGTGGCGTGATAATGGCTCACTGCAGGCTCGACCTCCTGGGCTCAAGTGATCCTCCTGCCTCAGCCTCTTGAGTAGCTGGGATCACAGGCATGTGATGTCACGCCTGGCTAATTTTTAATTTTTGGTAGAGGCAAGGTCTCCTCATGTTGCCCAGGCTGGTCTCGAACTCCTGGGCTCAAGCAATACTCCCGCCTCAGCCTCCCAAAGTGGTAGGATTACAGGAGGGAGCCACTGCGCCCGGCCTCCGGGTGTTTCTTGATGGTGGGGCGATGTGATGAGGTCCCCCTACCAGTGCCTTCTGGCTGCCCAGGTGTCTCTGCAGGGAAGCAGAATCCCAGGCCTGCAAAGCCAGTGGGGCTTCCTGGGCCAGGATGCTTGTTGTAGCTGGGTCCCCTTGCTGGTGATGCCTGTTTGCCCCGGTGCCTCTGAGCAGGAGAGGGATTTTCTGAGTCTGGTCACCTGCTGTGGTTATATCATTTCTGCCAGTTTCACCTACTAGTCCCAAGCTTCCTGTTGGGAGAAGGGAGTCTCGGGTCTTCAAGGCACCTAAGGTAAGGGATTGTCCAGGCCTGGCCTCTTGCTATGGCTGTGTCTTTTTGATGCAATACAGGTTGTCTCTATCCGCCTGGGCAGGGTGGGGTCGGGGGGAGGTCCCTTGTTGGGGAGGCTTATCCCTGGCCCTGTGGAGAAGGACAGCACTTTTCACGACCACTTATTGTTAGTGGGTTCCTGATCCACCCCCTCACTGTTGGTGTTGGGTTTACCTCACGTTATCAGAGGGACTTCCCTTTCATCCAGGGGAGGAACTAGCCTATTGGGGCTGCCTTCCATGGCTTGGATCAGGGTCAGGAAATGCTGGGCTTGAGTTGCCTTCTTCTGGTGGGTGGGGGGGACATAAGATGCCCTGTAGTAGTGCTGTTTCTCCAGTCTTGGAATCCTAAATGAGTTCACTTTCTTTTTCTTTTTTTTTTTTTTTTGAGATGGAGTTTCACTCTTGTTGCCCAGGCTGGAGTGCAGTGGCGCGACCTTGGCTTACTGCAACCTCCACCTCCCAGGTTCAAGCGATTCTCCTGCCTCAGCCTCCCGAGTAGCTGGGATTACAGTCATGCGCCACTATTTCTGGCTAATTTTGTATTTTTAGTAGAGATGGGGTTTCTCCATGTTGGTCAGGCTGATCTCAAATTCCCGACCTTAGGTGATCTGCCTGCCTCAGCCTCCCAAAGTGCTGGGATTACAGGGGTGAGCCACTGCACCTGGCCAAGGAGTTCAGTTTCTTCTTGCCGCCATGCATAGTTTCCCTTTGGTTGTCTCTTGTACTATTTCCAGGGTTGATAGTTGTGCTCAGCAGGAAGGAGCAGGGAGAAATAGGTCTATGTTATCTTGTCCAGACTGGAAATCTCTATTTTTTAACCACCAATGCCTCTCAGGTCTGACCTTAAACCCTCTGCTAATTATTCCATCAACAATGCCTATTCTTTTTTTTTTTTTTTTTTTTTAAGACTGAGTCTCACTCTTGCCCAGGCTGGAGTGCACTGGCGCGATCTCGGCTCACTGCAAGCTCCGCCTTCTGGATTCACGCCATTCTCCTGCCTCAGCGTCCGCAGTAGCTAGGACTACAGGGGCTCACCACCACGCCCGGCTAGTTTTATTTTATTTTATTTTATTTTTGTATTTTTAGTAGAGAAGGGGTTTCACTGTGTTAGCCAGGATGGTCTTGATCTCCTGACCTTGTGATCTGCCCGCCTTGGCCTCCCAAAGTGCTGGGATTACAGGCATGAGCCACCGCACCTGGCCTTTTTTTTTTTTTTTTTTTAAGATGGAGTTTTGCTCTTGTCCCCCAGGCTGGAGTGCAGTGGCATGATCTCAGCTCACTGTAACCTCTGCCTCTCAGGTTCAAGCCATTCTCCTGCCTCAGCCTCCTGAGTAGCTGAGATTACAGGCATGCGTTACCATGCCGAGCTAATTTTTGTATTTTTAGTAGAGATGCAGTTTTACCATGTTGCCCAGGCTGATCTCAAACTCCTGACCTCAAGTGATCCACCTGCCTCAGCCTCTCCAAGTGCTAGGATTACAGGCTTGAGCCACCGCACCCAGCCTCTCTCTTTTTTTTTTTTTTTTTTGGAGTCGGAGTCTCGCTCTGTCGCCCAGGCTGGAGTGCAGTGGCATGATCTCAGCTCACTGCAAGCTCCGCCTCCCGGGTTCACGCCATTCTCCTGCCTCAGCCTCCCGAGTAGCTGGGACTACAGGCGCCCGCCACCACGCCTGGCTAATTTTTTTTTGTATTTTTAGTAGAGACGGGGTTTCACCATGTTAGCCACGATGGTCTCCATCTCCTGACCTCGTGATCCGCCCGCCTCGGCCTCCCAAAGTGCTGGGATTACAGGCGTGAGCCACCGCTCCCTGCCTCTTTTTTTTTTTTTTTTTTAGAGACAAGGTCTTGCTATGTTGGCCAGGGTAATCTGAAACTCCTGGCCTCAAGCAATCCTCCTGCCTTGGCCTCTGAAAGTGCTGGGATTACGGGTGTGAGCCACCATACCCAGCCTACAATGCTACTGTTGTCTGTCCTTGAATATGGGCTTCTGTCAGCAATTCACCCATTTTTCATACATCTTTAACTCTGGCCTCTATTAACTCTTATCATTCATGGTCCTCTGGTCTACAATACAAAATCATGTCTCTCTCAGCTTGATGTGATTTAGGAAAAACCAAAAGTACTTTTCCTACTCCTTTTTTTTTTTTTTTTGTAACAGGTTCTCTCTGTCACCCAGGCTGGAGTGCAGTGGTGCCATCATGGCTCATTGCAGCCTCAACATCCCAGCTGCCAGCTCAAGTGATCCTCCTACCTCAGCTTCCTGAGTAGCTGGGACTACAGGCGCTCAGCTAATTTTTTTTTTTTTTTTTTTTGACGGAGTCTCGCTCTGTCCCAGGCTGGACTGCAGTGGCGCAATCTCGGCTCACTGCAACCTCCAACTCCCTGGTTCAAGGGATTCTCTTGCCTCAGCCTCCCGGTAGCTGGGATTACAGGCACATGCCACCATGCCCAGCTAATTTTTTTTTTTTTTGAGACAGTATTTCGCTTTTTCACCCAGGCTGCAGTGAAATGGCATGATCTCGGCTCACTGCAACCTCCGCCCCCCAAGTTCAAGCGATTCTCCTGCCTCAGCCTCCCAAGTAGCTGGGATTACAGGCACGTGCCACCGCGCCTGGCTAATTTTTGTATTTTTAGTAGAGACGGGGTTTCACCATATTGGCCAGGCTGGTCCTGAACTCTTGACCTCAGGTGATCCACCTGCCCTGGCCTCCCAAAGTGCTAGGCTTACAGGCGTGAGCCACCACGCCCAGCTGCTAATTTTTTTTTTAAGAAATGGTACATTATGGCCGGGCACGGTGGCTCACGCCTGTAATCCCAGCACTTTGGGAGGCCGAGGCAGGCGGATCACGAGTTCAGGAGATCGAGACCATCCTGGCTAACACGGTGAAACCCTGTCTCTACTAAAAATACAAAAAAAATTAGCCGGGCGTGGTGGCGGGCACCTGCAGTCCCACCTGCTGGGGAGGCTGAGGCAGGAGAATGGTGTGAACCTGGGAGGCGGAGTTTGCAGTGAGCCGAGATTGCGCCACTGCACTCCAGCCTGGGTGACAGAGCAAGACTCTGTCTCAAAAAAAAAAAAAAAAAAAAAGAAATGGTACATTAGGCTGTTCTTGCACAGCTCTAAAGAAATACCTGGGGCCATGTGCAGTGGCTCACGCCTGTAATCCCAGCACTTTGGGAGGCCAAGGCGGGCAGATCACGAGGTCAATAGATGGAGACCATCCTGATCAACATGGTGAAACCCCGTCTCTACTAAAAATACAAAAATTAGCCAGGCATGGTGGAGCGCACCTGTAGTCCCAGCTACTCGGGAGGCTGAGGCAGGAGAATCACTTGAACCTGGGAGGCGAAGGTTGCAGTGAGCTGAGATTGCACCACTGCACCCCAGCCTGGCGACAGGGCGAGATTCCATCTCAAAAAAAAAAAAAAAAAAGCTGGGCACGGTGGCTCACGCTGTAATCCCAGCACTTTGGGAGGCTGAGGCGGGCGGATCACGAGGTCAGGAGATCGAGGCCATCCTGGCTAACACAGTGAAACCCCATCTCTACTAAAAAAAATACAAAGAAATTAGCCGGGCGTGGTGGCAGGCGCCTGTACTCCCAGCTACTCGGGAGGCTGAGGCAGGAGAATGGTGTGAACCAGGGAGGCGGAGCTTGCAGTGAGCCGAGATCGTGCCACTGCACTCCAGCCTGGGCAACAGAGCAGGAGACTCCGTCTAAAAATAAAAAGTAACAGTAAAAATAAAGAAATACCTGAGACTGGGCAAATAAAAGAGGTTTAATTGGCTCATGGTTCCACAGGCTATACAAGAAGCATGGTGCTGGCATCTGCTCAGCCTCTGAGGACGGCTCAGGAAAATTACGATCATGACAGAAGGTGAAGAGGAAGCAGGCACGACTTACATGGCTGCAACAGGAAGAGAGAGGGGGAGGTGCTACATACTTTTAAATAGCCAGATCTTTTGATAACTCACTCACTCACTATCGAGAGAACAGCACCAAGAGGATGATGTTAAACCACTCATGAAGGAACACCCCTATGATCCAATCAACTCCCACCAGGCTCCACCTCCTACTTTGGGGATTACAATTCAACATGAGATTTGGGAGAGGACACATATCCAAACCATATCAGATGGGGGTCTCACTATGTTGCCCAGGCTGGTCTCAAACTCCTGGCCTCAAGTGATCCTCCTGTTTCAGCTTCCCAAAGTGCTGGGATTACAGGAGTCAGCCACTGTGACTGGTCTCCTTTTCCTACACTCCACTCTCACTCAGCACTTCTGATACCAGATGTGTGGAGGTTCCCCAGTGCCCCCCGCCCCCCAGCAAATTTCTGGCACATTCTCCAGCAAACACCAGTTCGGTGTCCTCTAATTCAATTCCATTCCTACATTACCTACCTGGAAGTCAGATCCCCTAGAGTTATAGTAGGCAGCTAGTTAGGCATGAGCAGGGCAGGAGAAGGCTTTCCTCCCACACCTAGGACCAGCAATGTCAGGTGACCATCAGGTGATGGTCTCAGTATCATGGGCTCAGTACCACAAAACCTCCCCCAACTTCAGATGCCAATGGCAAGCACAGGTTGTGACCTATGCTTCTTCTTCTTCTTTTTTTTTTTGATGGAGTCTCTCTCTGTTTCCCAGACTGGAGTGCAGTGGTGCTATCTCAGCTCACTGCAGCCTCCACCTCCCAGGTTCAAGTGATCCTCCTGCCTCAGCCTCCTGAGTAGCTGGAACTACAGGCATGAGCCACCTCACCTGGCTAATTTTTGTATTTTTAGTAGAGATGGAGTTTCACCCTGTTGGCCTGGCTGGTCTTGACTCCTGACCTTAAGTGATCCATCTACCTCAGCCTCCCAAAGTGCTGGGATTATAGGTGTGAGCCACCACGCCCGGCCCCAGGCTAGTCTTGAATTCCTGGGCTCAAGCAATCCTCCCACCTCGACCTCACAAAGTGTTTGGATTACAGGCATGAGCCACCGCCGATGCTTTTGGTTTTTTATGGAGGCTTCATTACCTAGACATGATTGGTTAAACCATTGGCCATTGGTGATCAAGTCAATCTTCAGCCACTCTCCCCTCCCAGGAGGTTGGGGGTGGGGCTCAAAGTCCCAACTCCCTATTTAGTTGCTCAGCCCCCAACCTGAAGCTATCTAGAGGCCCCCAGCCACCAGTCGTCTCATTAACAAGCAAAAGACACTCTTATCATTCTGGATATTCCAAGGGTTTTTGGAGCCATTTGTCTGGAAACTGGGACAAAACCAAATATATATTCCACAATATCACTCAGCTCCATCACCACCAATGGCATGTTATTGAGGCTGGGTGCGGTGCCTCACCCCTGTAATCCTGGCACTTTGGGAGGCCAATATGGGAGGATCACTTGAGCCCAGGAGTTTGAGACAAGCCTGGGCAACGTGGCAAAACTCTGTCTCTACAAAAATTAGCTGGGGTGTGGTGACTTGCACCTATAGTAGCAGCTACTCAGGAGGCTGAGATGGGAGGATCACCTGAGCCTGGGAGGTCAAGGCTGCAGTGAGCTGTGGTCATGCCACTGCACTCCAGCCAGGGCGACAGAATGAAACCCTGTCTCAAAAAAAAGTCATGTTGTCTAGAATTGTGCCATCAGATAAGGCCGAAATAGCCACATGGTTATTGAGCACTTGAGGCTAATGAGGCCAGGTGCAGTGGTCATGCCTGTAATCTCAGCATTTTGGGAGGCTGAAGCAGAAGGATTGTTTGAACCCAGGAGATCGAGGCTGCAGTGAGCTATGATTGTACCACTGCCCTCCAGCCTGGGCGACAGAGCAACACCTTGTTTCAAACAAAACAAAACAAAACAAAAAACTATGAGGCTAATCAGATTGAGGAACTGAATTTTTAAATTTATTCATTTTAGTTAATTTAACATTTAAATTAGATACTCACACACCCACTATGTACCCACAAAAGTAAAAAATAAAAAAAATTAACACACACACAATAAAATAGATAATTAAATTATTGGAAAACTTTTAAAGTATATTTGGAATGACTTGTGAATTTGTTGTTGTTTGTTTATTTATTTCTAGAGACAGGATCTTTCTTTGTTGCCCAGGCTGGAGTATGGTGGCACAATCATAGCTCACTGCAGCCTGGAACCTCTGGCCATAAGCCATCTCCCCTCCTCAGCCTCCTGAGTAGCTGGGACCACAGGGGAGCACCACGATGACTAGCTAATTTTGTTTAGTTTTTGTAGAGACAGGGTCTCACTGTGTTGCCCAGGCTAGTCTGGAACTCCTGGCCTTAAGCAATCCTCCCTCCTTGGCCTCCCAAAGTACTGGGATTACAGGCATAAGCCACTGTGCCTGGCCACTTGTGAATATTTTTGTTTTTGTTTTTTGAGAGAGTTTCGCTCTTGTTGCCAGGCCAGAGTACAATGGCATGATCTTGGCTCACCGCAACCTCCACCTCCCGGGTTTAAGTGACTGTCCTGCCTTAACCTCCCAGGCACACGCCACCACACCCGGCTAATTTTTTGTATTTTTAGTAGACACGGGGTTTCTCCATGTTGGCCAGGCTGGTCTCAAACTCCTGACCTCAGGTGATCCACCCGCCTCGGCCTTCCAAAGTGCTGGGATTCCAGGCGTGTGCCACCACGCCAGGAATGTTAACCTATGTTTTCAACTAAATTTTGTGAAATCTAAGTACAAATCAAGTATTTCTGATGAAAATTTAGCTTTCAAAATTGAGATGTGCTGTCAGTGTAAAATACACATCTGATTTCACAGTGTTATTACCACAAAAAGAATGCCAAATATCTAGGTAATTTTAAAAATTTATTACCTGTTGAAATAAGAATGTTTGGTTAATGTAGTTCAAACAAAGTATGTTATTAAAGTTAATTTAACTTATTTCTTTTCCTTTTTGTGTCATCTGTCTGCAACCTCTCATGTTACATCTCCTCCCCGTCTTCCACTTGGGTTGGAAATTCAGGCTGCTGTTCTGTGTCAAAGTGATTTAGTCTCTCAGGCATTAAGATGCTTCATTCTTAATGATGTAATTTGAACCGCAAAATTATTTCGCCTAGTGACAAGGATGTTCGCATTTCATTGGCCATGGAGACTAAAGCTTGCCTCCCACACAGAGCCATTGGCTAGCTGCACCATCTCTCCAAAGCAACCTGGGGCTGTGCCCCCACCCACTTCAACTACCTCCAGCTGTGCTATTTACCTGCACCCTCCCCGTCAGGCTATGTCCGTCCTGCCCCTTCCTTGCACTGGACAATGGGGACTTCTGCTGATTTACAGATCAGGCAGCCTCATATTGACCTGGGAGACCAGAGCCTGTTTCTTATATTCAGCCATTAGCTAACTGCGCCTTCTGTCCACAGCTTCTCAAGCTAGGCTTTGGCTGCCTCGCTTCACATGGCAACGGGGTTAGTTACTACCTAGTAACAGTTTACCATGACTGCCATAGGCTGAAGAGACTAAAGCCCATCTTCTCGTGCATTCATTGGCTAACTATTTATAGCAACTCAGGTCCGTTTCACCCGCACATAGCAACAGGGGCTTCTCCCTAGAACAGGCTGCTACTTCATCCCATTGGCCACCAGGAACCAGATCCCACCTCCCCGATGCAGCCACTGGTCAGCTGCACCATCTGTCTACAACTCCCCAGATTTGGTCTAGACAAGAAATCTCAAACTGCTGGTTTCTATGAACTCTGCTGCCACCACTGCTCATCTGGCTGGACCTCGAACTTGGTCATTTGTTATCTAATCCACCGTCAATAACTCCCTTGTCAAAATCTAAAATCTGGGCCCCTGTTAACATTTTCACCACTTCTGGACCAACTTTAAACCCCATCTTTTTTTTTTTTTTTTTTTTTTTTTTTTGTGAGACAGTCTCGCTCTATCGCCCAGGCTGGTGTGCAGTGGCGCGATCTCGGCTCACTGCAACCTCTGCCTCCCGGGTTCAAGCGATTCTCCTGTCTCAGCTTCCCGAGTAGCTGAGATTACAGGCGTGAGCCACCACACCCAGCTAATTTTTGTTTTTTTGGTAGAGACAAGGTTTCACCATGTTGGCCAGGCTGCCCGCCTCGGCCTCCCAAAGTGCTGGGATTACAGGCGTGAGCCACCACACCCATCTAATTTTTGTTTTTTTGGTAGAGACAAGGTTTCACCATGTTGGCCAGGCTGCCCGCCTCGGCCTCCCAAAGTGCTGGGATTACAGGCGTGAGCCACCACGCCCGGCTTCCCAGCAGTATTTAGTCTGACCTCAATCTAGTGCTCTGATAACTCTTCCACCATCAATGCCTTTCTGGTATAGCTTAGCATTCAGCCTTTAACTATTCCCCCAGCAATGCCCCGCTGACCTGGAGCCTGAATCAGGCCTATTCATTTTTCTACCGTCAATGCATACTAGGACTGATCTCAAACTTCACCTCTGTGAACTCTTCCAACATTAATTACCTTGATAAAGACTACCAAGGTCACATCCATAGTCGCGAAAGAGATGGGTTTATTAACCTGCTGCCGCAAGGAAGACCACGCCCCACAGGAACTGTGGGGTTGTCTCACCTAAGGTAACTTAACTTGTTCCAGTTTGCCCAGGACTTTCCTGCTTTTAGTACTGAATGCCCTTGTCCCAGTAAACCCTATTCCTGGGCAAACAGAGTTGGTTGATCACCTTAGTGTCAATGAACAAAGGAAGAAATGGGATTAGTATAGGATATAGGAGTGGAGTTTAGGTAAAGTTTAAATGAAGCAGTGTTTTGACAAGCCCAAAGCCAAGGAGGTTGGTATGGAAAAGGATTAACATTAGGTTCAGACTGTGAAGCAGACCTAGGGTCCTTTTTCTTTAGAAACACAAAAGAAGCTGGGCGCAGTGGCTCACGCCTGTAATCCCAGCACTTTGGGAGGCTGAGGCAGTTGGATCTCCTGAGGTTAGCAGTTCGAGACCAGCCTGGCCAACATGATGAAACCCTGTCTCTACTAAAAATACAAAAATTAGCTGAGTGTGGTGGCACATGCCTGTAATCCTAGCTACTCGGGAGGCTGAGGCAGGAGAATCGCATGAACCCGGGAGGCGGAGGTCACAGTGAGTGGAGATCACACACTGCACTCCAGCCTGGGCAACAGAGCGAGACTCTGTCTCAAAAAAAAACACAAAAGATAGGCTGCGTGCAGTGGCTCAGGCCTGTAATCCTAGCACTTGAGGTGGGTGAATCCCTTGAGCCCAAGAGTTTAAGACCAGCCTGGGCAACACAGTAATATCTTGTCTTTACAAAAAATGAACAAAGGTAGCCGGGCGTTGTGGCGTGTGCCTGTAGTCTGTCAGCTACTTGGGAGGCTAAGGTGGGAGGATCACTTGAGCCTAGGAGGTTGAGGCTGCAGTGAGCTGTGATCATGCCACTGCACTTCAGCCTGGGTGACAGAGTGAGACCCTATCTCAGAAAAAAAAGAAAAGAGAAAAAGAAAAGAAAAAAAAACACTAAACATAGATGTGAAGTTTTGGCTTCAGATACCCATTATCTGAAGCTCTGCACCTGGGTCAGAAATCAAGGCTGTTTCTCTGTGTCAAAGTAACTTAGATCCTCCAGGGAAGAGTAGGAGGTTTTATTCTTATTGATATTATTTCAAACAGGAAATTTTCCGATAGTCTATGATTTTAGAGAACAAGGTTTCTCTGCAGGGCTAGGACTAGGGTAAGGTGAGGGAGGCATTCGCCTTAAGTGTAAAATGTAAGGGGGTACTAAAAAAACTCAGTAATCAAGATCAATACCATTTGACTGATTGAGACAGTGTTTCGCTCTGTCCCTCAGGCTGCAGTGCAGTGGTGCGATCATGGCTCACTGCAGTCTGGACCTCCCAGGCTCAAGAGATCCTCCCACCTCCTCACCTCCTGAGTAGCTGGGACTACAGGTGCGCGTCACCATGCGCAACTAATTTTGTTTATTTTTTGCAGAGACAAGGTCTCACTATGTTGCCCAGGCTGATCTCAAGTGATCTGCCCACCTCGGCCTTCCCCCAAATTCTGGGATTACAGGCGTGGACTATCGCGCCCAGCCAAGATCAATAACATTTTTTGTTTGTTTGAGATGGAGTCTCGCTCTTTCACCCAGGCTGGAGTGCAGTAATGTGATCTCGGCTAACTGCAACCTCCACCTCCCAGGTTCAAGCTATTCTCCTGTCTCAGACTCCTGAGTCACTGGGACTACAGGCACGCACCACTATGCCCGACTAATTTTTGTATTTTACTAATACAAGAGATGGAGTTTCACCATGTTAGCCAGGTTGGTCTCGAACTCCTGACCTCAGGTGATCCACCCACTTTGGCCTCCCAAAGTATTGGGATTACAGGTGTGAGCCATGGCGCCAGGCCTCCTCCCCTCCCCTCCCCTCTCCTCTCCTCTCCTTTCCTTTCTTTTTTAGACAGGGTATCACTCTGTTGACCAGGATGGAGTGCTGTGGTGCGATCTCTGCTCACTTGCAACCACTGCCTCCTGGGTTCAAGCCATCTTCCCACCTCAGCGTCCTGAGTAGCTGAGACTACAGATGCACACCACCACACCCGTTAAGTTTTGTATTTTTGGTAGAGAAGGGTTTTGCCATTTTGCCGAGGCTGGTCCTGAACTCCTGACCTCAAGCGATCCTCCTGCACCCCCTTCCCAAAGTGTTGGGATTACAGGCATGAGCTGCCGCGCCTGGCCGCGCCTGGCTGTTTTCTAAGCATTTTTCTTTTTTTAAAATAAATTGAAATGGGGTCTCACTCTGTCACCCAGGCTGGAGTGCAGTGGTGCAATCATAACTCACTGCAGCCTCTAACTCCTGGGCTGAAGCGATCCTCCCACCTCAGCCTCTTGAGTAGCTAGGACTACAGGCGTGTGCCACCACACCCGGCTAATTTTTTTATTTTTAGTAGAGACGAATTTCATCATGTTGCCCAGGCTAGTCTCGAACTCTGGATCTCAAGTGATCCGCCCACCTCAGCCTCCCAAAGTGCTGGGATTAGAGGTATGAACCACCGCGCCAGGCCTCTAAGCATTTTTCTATTGATAATTTGCTAAAAAAACATTAGTTGTCCATGGCCGGGCACGGTGGCTCACGCCTATAACCTCAGCACTTTGGGAGGCTGAGGCAGGCGGATCACCTGAGGTCGGGAGTTCAAGACCAGCCTGACCAACATGGAGAAACCCCGTCTCTACTAAAAATACAAAATTAGCCGGGCGTGGCGGAGCATGCCTATAATCCCAGCTACTCGGGAGGCTGAGGCAGGAGAATCGCTTGAACCCGGGAGGTGGAGGTTGTGGAGAGCCGAGATCGTGCCATTGCATTCCAGCCTGGGCAACAAGAGTGAAACTCAAAAAAGAAAAGAAAAACAAACAAACAAACCATTGGTTGTCCATATCAAAGGCTATTATTATTATTCCTAACTACTATCATTGTAGTGGGGCAAGGAGGGTAATGGAGATGGGGGAAATTCAAGTCTTCTCCATGGTAACTGCAGCACATCGAGATTGTACACCCTGACTCCTTTCCCCTCTTCTCCAGTGGTATCGCCCACGACGGGCACCTGTGTTAACCTGATTTCTCCCCCTCTTCCCAGTGGTATCGCCAAGGGGGGGATTGTACCACCCTGACTTCTTCCCCCTCTTGCCCAGTGGTGTCTCCCTTGAGCATCAGAACACGCCCCCGTCCTCCCTGGGTAGGAGGCGCACCTCTGCTTCTTTAAACTTTGCCCAAACTTATAGAACCGAGTTCCAAAGACCAGCTTCTCCCAGAATCTTGCCCTTAGAGGGATTCTACCCGTGAACGCCCTCTCGCCTCCGCCTTCTGTGGAACAGCCCACTGTACGGAATGGGTGCTAAGATGGCGGCTCCCATGAGACACGACATAGCGCAGCCATATTCCTCGCCTGACAACGCCACTCATGGACCAAGTCTCCGCCGATCCGTAACAGCGCTGTGTTCAGTGAGTAGACTACAATCTCTCAGTCCTAATGATCGTGTGCAAAATCAACAGCCCTAGAAGGTGCAGTGTCAGGGGTGAGGACAGGAAACGGAAATCCCCCTTAGAGGCCGTTTAAGTCTTCTTGGCGCGCGACGCTAAATGCAGTGCACGAGGTTTTATGGCGTGATAGTCGCTCAGGTGATTTTGAGGTTTTGTTGGCTTCGGGGGATGATGCATTGGCAGTTGTGGTGTCAATTGGTGGGGAAATAAAGAACCTAATGAATGGGAATCTATGAGTGTCAGGGATGAAGGCCTCTGGAGTAGTCAGGTTTTAGATTCCCTGCTGTGTCTTGATGTCCAGCCTTAATAGTGTGCGCTTTAGGTTTTTCCTTTATCAGTATTCCCAGAGGTTTGCTGATTTTATTAGCCTTTCCAAAAAAACAACTTTTGACCTTGTTGCTCCTCTGATCACAGATCTCTTCTGATGTACCTTCGTTTCCTGTTTCTTTAATTTCTGCTCTTATCTGTACTGTTTTCTCTAACTTCTTAAATTGGATGTTAATTCATTAATGCTCAGCCTTTCTTTGTTAAAAAAATTGTTAAGAGCATGCGTTTTTCCTTAAGAATCTCTTTAGCTGCAATCAAGAATATTTTGTATACACCATCTTTTCTTTCTTTCTTTCTTTCTTTTTTTGACGGAGTCTCGCTCTGTCGCCCAGGCTGGAGGGCAGTAGCGCGATCTCCGCTCACTACAACCTCCGCCTCCGTTTCCAGCGATTCTCGTGCCTCGGCCTCCCGAGTCGCTGGGATTACTGGCGCACGCCACCACGCCCAGCTAATTTTTATATTTTTAGTGGAGATGGCGGTCTTGCCATGTTGCCCAGGCTGGTCTCGAACTCCTGGATTCAAACGATCCACTCGCCTCAGCCTCCCAAAGTGCTGGGATTACAGGCGTGAACCACTGCCCCAGGCCGACTATTTTATATTAGTCAAAATTTTTTTCTTTTTGTAATCATATAGGCCCACCTCCTTAAAATGTTTATTCTGGCTGGGCACGGTGGCTTACCCCTGTAATCCCAGCACTTTGGAAGGCCGAGGACGGTGATCGGTTGAGTCCAGGAGTCGAGACCAGCCTGGGCAACGCAGGGAGAACCCCGTCTGTACCAAAAAAAAAAAAAAAAAAAAAAAGAAATAAAGAAAGTAAGAAAAATTAGCTGGGCGTGGTGGAGCGTTCCTGTAGTTCCAGCTACTCCGGAAGCTGACGTGGGAGGATTGCCTGATTCCGAAAGCCGTGATTGCACCACTGCACTCCAGCCTGGGTGACAGAGGGAGACCTTGTCTCAAAAAAAAAAAAAAGTTATACTTACACTTACGTATTTTATATAGCTTTTGCTATCATTATTTATGCAATTTTGTTTCCATTGCCTCATTGTTATTATAGAGAGAAACTATCTGCTTTTGGCCAGGCGTGGCGGCTCATGCCTGTAATCCCTGCGCTTTGGGGCGCCGAGGTCGGAGGATCACGGGGTCTGGAGTCTGAGATCAGCCTGACCAACATGGTGAAACCCCATCTCTACTAAAAATACAAATATTAGCTGGGTGTGGTGGTGCACACCTGTAATTCCAGCTACTCAGGAGGCTGAGGCAGCAGAATCGCAGAAGCCTTGAGCCCAGGCAGAGATTGCAGTGAGCCGAGATCATGCCACTGCACTCCAGCTTGGGCGGCAGAGTGAGACTCCATCTCAAAAAAAAAAAAAAAAAAAAAAAAAAAAAGAAAAGAAACTATCTGCTTTTGTAATTTTACCTTGTATCCAGCCCCTTACATTATATTATACCCTATTAATTTTAGTAGTCTTTTAGCAGTCTGGTAGGTTTTCCGTGTATAAAATCATCTTATTGGATAGAAAGCTACATTTTCATTTTCATTTCTTCCCAATGTTCATGTTCACCCTAATTATTATTTTCTTTTTTCTTTCTGCCTTTTTTTCTTTTTCTTTTTCTTTTTTTTTTTTTTTGTTTTGTTTTTGGGGTGGAGTCTTGCTCTGTCACCCAGGCTGAAGTGCAGTGGCGTGATCTCGGCTCACTGCAGTCTCTGCCTCCCGAGTTCAAGCAATTTTCCTGCCTCAGCCTCCTGAGTAGCTGGGATTACAGGTGTGTGCCACCATGTCCAGCTAATTTTTGTGTTTTTAGTAGACACGGGGTTTCACCATGGTCTTGAACTCCTGACCTGCTGACCTCAGATGCTCAGCCTGCCTTGGCCTACCAAAGTGCTGGGATTACAGGCGTGAGCCACCTCCTCCGACCTCTTTTTTTTTCTTTAATAGAAACAAAGTGTCACTCTGTCATCCAGGCTGGAGTATAGTGGAGTGATCTCAACGCACTGCAACTCTGTGTGTGTGTTTTTGTTTGTTTGTTTGTTTTTTAAGGATACTGGGTTTTGCCATGTTGTCCAGGTTAGTTTTGAACACCTGGGCTCAAGGGATCCTCTTGCCTTGGCCTCCCAAAGTGTTGGGATTAAAGCTGTGAGCCACTGCACCTAGCCTGATTATTTATTTCTTTTCTCTTCTTTTCTCCTTCCTTTCTTCCTTCCTTCCTTCCTTCCTTCCATCCTTCCTTCCTCTCTTTCTTTCTTTCTTTCTTTTTCTTTCTCTTTTAGAGACAAAGTCTTGCTCTGTCACCCAGGCTGGAGTGCAGTGGCGCCATCAGAGGTCACTGCAGCCTCCACCTCTCAGGCTTAAGCTATCCTTCTGCTTCAGCTTCCTTAGTAGCTGGCACTACAGGTGTGGACTACCACACTTGGATTATTTTATTTCTTGTAAAGACAGCGTCTCACTTTTTGCCAAGGCTGGTTTCGAACTCCTGGACTCAAGCAACCCTCCTGTCTTGGCCTCCCAAAGTTCTGAGATTACAGGCATGAGCCACTGTGCCCAGCCCACTCTATTTCATCTCTTGTGTGAGCTAGAGCCCACAAAACAATTTTGGATTATAGCAGACAGTACTAATTTTGCGGCAATAGCTTCATCATTTTACTTTTTAGCATGGTGTTTCAGAGTTATGTTTCATAATTGATTTTTGTGGCACTTAAGTGATTTACTTTTTCCCTGATTTTAGTTTGAGCTTATATTAGTAATGGCTGCTGAATTGCGTTGGATGCTTTTTTGGTGTAAGTTAACAGCAGAGTGTTTCCCTCTGTAATTTGTTGATGTAATACATAACATTAGGCCGGGTGCAGTGGCTCACACCTGTAATCCCAGCACTTTGGGAGGCCGAGGCGGGAGGATCACTTGAGGTCAGGAGTTCCAGACCAGCCTGACCAACATAGTGAAAACCCGTCTCTACTAAAAATACAAACATTAGCTGGGTGTGGTGGCGGGCGCCTGTAATCCCAGCCACTAGGGAGGCTGAGGCAGGAGAATCCCTTGAACCTGGGAGGCGGAGGTTGCTGTGAGCCGAGATTGCACCATTCCACTGCAGCCTGGGCGACAACAGTGAAACTCCATCTCAAAAAAAAAAAAAAAGAAAGAAAAAATACATAACATTATTAAGATTGAACCATTTTTTTTCTGGAAAGAAGAGGCTAAAAGCTTCCCAGTAAAAGAATTTAAGAGGGATATTTCATCTAAGAGTGGAAAAAAACAAAAGACGGCAGAAGAAAGGACCGGCCGATTTCCTTTCATTTAGGTTATCAGCTTTCCAGGTTTCCTGCCCTCACAGTCACCCACCAGGTCCCCTTGAACCTGCCCACCCCATGGGCCTTAAGCACCCTTAAGCACTGCCCCAGTTCTACTTCTCCTAAACCCAGATCTGCCTTGAACTTGAACTGAGGTGTAGGCTGGCTGAGTAGCGAGTGAAGCACCTGGTAGAGCCACTCAAGAAGGGACCCCAAGCTCATTAATTTGGCCCCAAATTTGATCATTTTGTAATCCACCTTGACTCATGCTCTGGGGATGCTGAACATTGTGGCATGAATGTGGGATGACACTGATGATATGGATACTGTCCTTTTAGGATTTCTTGGTGTCTCTGTGGAGCCATTGAGCCTTACCCCTTACTGGAGGCTGCAGGACCCTCTACACACAGACAGCTGTCCAGCACAGAAGGTGGGCTGAGGCCCAGGGTGAACATGCCAGCTAATGGGACATCACCCCAGAGATTCCCTGCCCTGATTCCGGGAGAACCTGGCAGATCTTTTGAGGTAAGGAGGAGGATCCTATTTTTTTCTATATGTTCTTTATTTTTTTATTTATTTTTAGTTAAATTTATATTTTGAGATAATTGTAGATTCAAATGCAATGTACCATTTACCTAGTTTTTGTCCCCAGTAGTAACATCTTGTAATACCCAGGATATTGACATGCAGAGCATTTCCATCCCCACAAGGATCCCCCATGTTGTCATTAAATAGACACAACCACTTCACTTCCTCCATCACTCCCCTCTTAACCCTGGGGCACCGCCAGTCTGTTCTGCAATACTATAATTTTTTCATTTCAAGAATGTTGTGGCTGGACGTGGTGGCTCACGCCTGTCACCTGTAATCCCAGCACTTTGGGAGGCTGAGGCGGGTGGATCACTTGCGGCCAGGAGTTTGAGACCAGACTGGCCAACATAGTGAAACCCTGTTTGTACTAAAAATACAAAAATTAACCAGGTGTTGTGGCACACACCTGTACTCCCAGCTACTCGGGAGGTTGAAGCCGGAAAATCGCTTGAACCTGGAGGCGGAGGTTGCAGTGAGCCAAGATCACGCCACTGCACTCTGCCTGGGTGACAGAGTGAGACCCTGTCTCAAAAAAAAAAAATGTTTTATTTGCCGGGCATGGCAGCTCATGCCTGTAATCCCAGCTCTTAGGGAGGCAGAAGCAGGAGGATAGTTTGAGCCTAGGAGTTTGAGACCTGCCTGGGCAATATAGTGAGACCCTGTTCTCCACAAAAAGGAAAAAAAAAAGACAAAAAAGAGAGACTGTTATATTAATCGGATTGTACAGTATGTACCTTTTGGGACTGGCTTTCGTCATTCAGCAAAATTCTGTGGAGATATCAATAGCTAACAGTATATCAATAGTTCATTCCTTTTTTTTGAGACAGAGTCTCGCCCTGTCACCCAGGCTGGATTGCAATGGCGTGATCTTGGCTCACTGCAACCTCTGCTTCCCGGGTTCAAGCTATTCTCCTGCCTCAGCCTCCTGAGTAGCTGGTATTACAAGTGCGTGCCACCACACCTGGCTAATTTTTTGTATCTTTAGTAGAGATGGGGTTTCACCATGTTGGCCAGGCTGGTCTTGAACTCCTAACCTCGTGATCCACCTGCCTCAGCCTCGCAAAGTGCTGGGATTACAGGCGTGAGCCACTGTGCCCTGCCCATTCCTTTTATTGCTGATACTTTTCCATGGCATGGATGTACCAAACAGTATAACCATTCACTGGTTGAAAGACATCTTGGTTGTTTCTAGTTGTTGGATATTATGAATAAAGATCCTATAATAGTTTGTGTAAGGTTTTTGTAGGGGTGTGATACTGTGAAATATATAATTGGTCTTTCCTGGCAAACAACTCCTAATATCCTCGGAATCTCTAAAGTACTAAAGTGTCTTTTTGTATGCTAATGAGTTGACTGATGCCTGGCAGTCCCTAGGCAGCTTCCGAATGGGGCTGGTCACCAGAAAGACCAAGGTAGGTTTAGAGGGTTGGGACCCTCCAACCACCTGGGAGGGGAGAGGGTGCTGAGAGTCAAGTCGATCCACAAGGGCAAATGATTTAATCAATCATGCCTACATAATGAAGCCCCCCTAAAACCCCAAAAGGATAAAGTCTGGAGAGCTTCTGGGTAGCCGAACACATGGGGGTTCCTGGAGGGTGGTGCACCCAGAGAGGGCATGAAGACTCCAGGCCCCTTCCCACATGCCTTGCCCTATGCATCTCTTTATTTGGCTGTGATTTATTTGTATTCTTTTTTTTTTTTTTTTTTTGAGATGTAGTTTCACTCTTGTTGCACAGGCTGGAGTGCAATGGCGTGATCTTGGCTCACTGCAACCTCCACCTCCTGGATTCAAGTGATTCTCCTGCCTCAGCCTCCCGAGTAGCTGGGATCACAGGCATATGCCACCACGCCCAGCTAATTTTGTATTTTTAGTGGAGATGAGGTTTCTCCATGTTGGTCAGGCTGGTCTCAAACTCCCGACCTCAGGTGATCCACCCGCCTTGGCCTCCAAAAGTGCTGGGATTACTCGTGTGAGCCACCATGCCCGGCCTGAATTTGTATTCTTTAAAATATCCTTTATTGGTGGGAGAGGCCGGAGAATTGCTTGAGTTCAGGAATTCAGGACCAGCCTGGGCAACAAAGTGAGACCTCATTACTACAAAAAATAAAGCTCAGGTGGGGCACGGTGGCTCATGCCTGTAATCCCAGCACTTTGGGAGGCCGAGGTGGGAGGATCGCTTGAGGTCAGGAGTTTGAGACTAGCCTGACCAATATGATAAAACCTCATCTCTACTAAAAATACAAAATTTAGCTGGGTGTGGTGGCGGGCACCTGTAATCCCAGCTACTCGGGAGGCTGAGGTAGGAGAATCACTTGAACCTGTGAGGCGGAGGTTGCAGTGAGCCGAGGTCGCACCACTGCACTCTAGCCTGGGCAAAAGAGCGAGACTCTGTCTTAAAAAAAAAAATCCTTTATAATAAACCAGTAAACATAGTCAGTTTTGTGTTTCATGTTGAGGGTGAGTGGCCACTGTCTGGGCCGGTGGCTCACAGGTAAAAGAATTTACCATGACAGTTGTAGGTAAAGAAAGGCAGATTTATTAGAGAAAGTTGGAAAATACATTGCAAGAGAGCAACAGGTAGAATCAGCAAAAGAGGAACTGACTTCGAGGAAATGAAGGCTTGCTGGAGATTTTATAGGATGGTTCTTGGGCTGTTTGATAATGCCAAGGTAGCAGGGAGCTAACTTGCATTCTTCTGTCAGCCAAGGTGTTTGATGATGAATTGGAGTGTTTGATGATAAGCAGGAAGTTTGTGAGTTATGTACATTATTTGCTCAAGAGGACTATATGTCCTGGGCCATAAAGAAAGACAGACCTATAACTTAAACTTATCTGCATCTTCTTTTTGTTTATATGTCCTGGAGCAACTCCTTTTCCCTAATTAGGACTCCACATTTCCCTGAGTTTTTTTTTTTTTTTAAATGCAGGGTCTCTCTGTCGCCCAGGCTGGAGTGCAGTGACAGCTTGCTTACTGCAGCCTCAGCCTCCTGGGTTCAAGTGATCCTTCCAAGTAGCTAGGACCACAGGTGTGTGCCACCACGCCCGGCTAATTAAAAAAATTTTTTTTTTTTTTTTTTTTTTTTTTACAGATGAGGTGTCACTTTGTTTCCCAGGCTGGTCTTGAACTCCTGGCCTCAATCAATCCTTTCTCCTTAGCCTCCCAAAGTGCTGGCATTACAGGCATGAGCCACTACTCCCAGCCTTTCCTTGAGTTCTATGAGCCACTCTAGCAAATTAATTGAACCCTAGGAGGGGATTGTGGGAAGCTTGACTTGTAGCTGGTCAGTACGAAGCTCTGGAGTCTGAAGTGGGGGTAGTCTTCAGAACTGAGCCCTCAACCTGTGGGACCTGATGCTATATCCTGGCAGATAGTGTCAGAATGGAATTGAATTGGAGGACACCCAGCTGTTGTCTACTGCAGAATTGACCTCTTGCTTGATGTGTGAGGAAAATCCCTCACTCATCTGTTGTCACAGCATGTTATGAGAGTCTAGTAGGAGAAACTGTGTTTGTATTTCTACTCGTACACAGTGGGGTAAATGCATGCGAAAACAATTGTGGGATTGTATGCCAAGTGCATATAGAACAGAATTAATAGACAATCTTTTTTTTTTTTTTTTTTTTGAGACAGAGTCTCACTCTATCGCCCAGGCTGGAGTGCAGTGATGTGATCTTGGCTCACTGCAACCTCTGCCTCCCCGGCCCAAGTGATTCTCATGCCTTAGCCTCCTGAGTAGCTGGGATTACAGGCACCCAACACCACCATACCCTGCTAATTTTTTGTATTTTTAGTACAGACAGGGTTTCACCATGTTGGCCAGACTGGTCTCCAACTCCTGACCTCAGGTGATCCACCCGCCTTAGCCTCCCAAAATGCTGGGATTACAGGTGTGAGCCACCACGCCCAGCAATCTTTTTTTTTTTTTTTTTTTTTTGTGAGATGGAGTCTTGATCTGTCACCCAGGCTGGAGTGCAGTGGTGCAATCTCGGCTCACTGCCACCTCTGCCTCCCAGGTTCAAGCTATTCTCCTGCCTCAGCCTCCCAAGTAGCTGGGATTACAGGCACCCGCCACCATGCCCGGCTAATTTTTTTGTATTTTTAGTAGACATGGGGTTTCACCATGTTGGCCAGGTTGGTCTCAAGCTCCTGACCTCAGCCTCCCAAAGTTCTGGGATTACAGGCGTGAGCCCTGAGCCCGGCTGACAATCTTTTTTTTTTTTTTAGACAGAGTCTTGCTCTGTCACCCAGGCTGGAGTGCAGTGGCACGATCTTGGCTCACTGCAACCTCTGCCTCCCGGGTTCAAGTAATTCTCCTGCCTCAGCCTCCCGAGTAGCTGGGATTACAGGTGTGCGCCACCATGCCTGGCTAATTTTTGTATTTTTAGTAGAGACAGGGTTTCACCATGTTGGCCAGGCTGGCCTTGAACTCCTGACCTCGTGATCCACCCACCTCGGCCTCCCAAAGTGCTGGGATTATAGGCATGAGCCACCGTGCCTGGCCGACAGTCATTTTTGATACAGTTTTAGAGGTACAGAAAAGTTAAGATAGTACCTATAATTCCATATGCTGTCACCTCCTCAACCCCCCCCCCCCCACAACTGGTGCAGTTTTCCCTATTATTCACATCTTGCATTAGTGTGGTACATTTGTAAAAATTAATGAACCGATAGTGATATATTACTATTAATTATAGCCTACAGTTTATAGTAAGGCTCACTGCTTTGTGTTGTACATAGGGGTTTTGGCAAATAGATCATGACATATATCCACCAGTGCAGCTTCATACAGTTTCATTCCGTTTCACCTGTGCTTCAGCGATTCATCCTGCCTTTCCCTCTGCCCGAACCTCTATCAACCACTCATTTTTTACTGTCTTTGTAGTTTTGCCTTTTTTTTTTTTTTTTGACACTGTGCCTCACTCTGTTGCCCAGGCAGGAGTGCCGTGGTGTGATCACTGCTCACTGCAGCCTCTACCTCCTAGGCTCAGGTGATCCTCCCATCTCAGCCTCCTGGGTAGTTAGGACCACAGGCACATGCCACCATGTCTGGCTAATTTTCAGTATTTTTTACAGAGACACGGTTTTACCATGTTGCCCAGTGTGGTCTTGAACTCTTGGGCTCAAGCAATTTGCCCACCTCAGCCTCCCAAAGTGCTGGGATTTACAGATGTGAGCTATTATGCCAGGTCTAGTTTTGCCTTTTCTAAAATGTCATGTAGTTGGAATCATGCAGTATGTAGTCTTTTCAAACTGGCTTCTTTCCCTTATCAATTTGTATTTAAGGTTCCTCCATGTTTTTTTGTGGTTTGATAGTTCCATGAATTGGAAGTACCACAGTTTGCTTATTCCTTCACCTACCGAAGGGCACTTTCATTGTTTGTAGGTTTTAGCAATGATGAAAAAAGCTACTATGAACATTCATGTGCGGATTTTTGTGTGAACATGTTTTGAACTCAATTGGCTAAATAACTAGGAGCATAATTGCTATGTCATATAAGCTTTATAAACTTTATAAGAAACTGCCCAGGCAGGGCGTGATGGCTCACACCTATAATCCCAGCACTTTGGGAGGCTGAGGCAGGTGGATCACCTGAAGTCAGGAGTTCGAGACCAGCCTGGCCAACATGGTGAAACCCCGTCTCTACTATAAATACAAAAAATTAGCTGGGTGTGGTGGCAGGTATCTGTAATCCCAGCTACTTGAGAGGCTGAGGCAGGAGAATGGCTTGAACCTGAGAGGCAGAGGTTGCAGTGAGCCACGATCGCGTCATTGTACTCCAGCTTGGGCAACAAGAGTGAAACTCTGTCTCAAAAAAAAAAAAAAAAAAAAAAAAAGAGAAACTTCCCAACTGTCTTCCCAAGTTTTTCACCATTTTGCATTCCCACCAGCAATGAATATTACTGTTATTCCTCATCTTCACCAATGAAACCACCATTGCAAAATTGTAACTGAGACAGTGAAAGAGATCTAATCTGATCAACCCCATCTTTCTTCAAACCTCCGAGCTGTCCTTGTTCATTCCCGAGCATAGGCTGAACTAATTTAGGGAGGAACTTAGTTTATAGTTTAAAACAAAGATGGTAACAGGCTTTTCCCAAGGCAAATCCCCTGCTTGCCTGGGGACTAGATTGCCTTTGTAGGAATAACAAATTAGCCACCAGATAGAAATTATGGTTTAGGAGTCATGCAGCCGGAGACTACAAGATTCTGACCCTCTCTAAACTGCTCCTAAGATCAGTGCTTGAGATATTTTGCAGACCCTGGACCTAATGGATCAGCTGGCAACACCCAGATCGATAAACTGGCTCATCTGATCTTGTGGCCCCCACCCAGGAACTGACTCAGCACAGGAAGACAGCTTCCATTCCCTACGGATTCATCTTTGACCTGACCAATCAGCACTCCCGGCTTACACTGGCTCTCCCCTACCCCTGCCCCCCGCCCCACCAAATTATCCTTTAAAAACTCTGATCCCCAAATGCTCGGGGAGACTGATTTGAGTATTAATACAACTCTGGGTCTTTGTGAATTACTCTGTGTGAATTACTCTTTCTCTATTGCAGTTTCTCTGTCTTAATAAATCTGCTCTGTCTGGGTAACAGGCAAGGTGAAGCCATTGGGCAGTTACACCAGCATTTGGTATTGTCAGCTTTCTAATTAATTAATTAATTATTTTGAGACAGTACAGTGGTATGATCACAGCTCTCTGTAGCCTCAACCTCCCCGGGTTCAGGTGATCCTCCCACCTCAGCCTCCCAAGAGTAGCTGGGACTACAAGCATGTGCCACCATGCCTGGCTAATTTTTGTATTTTTAGTAGAGATGGGGTTTCACCATGTTGCTCAGGCTGGTCTTGAACTCCTGGCCTCAAATGATCCTCCCGCCTCAGCCTCCCAAAGTGCTGGGATTACAGGTGTGAGCCACCATGCCCAGCCTTTTTTTTTTTTTTTAAAAAAAAACATTCTAATAGGTATGTGATCCTATCTCCTTGTTTTAATTTACAATTCTCTAGTGACATGATGTTGAGGACCTTTTTATATGCTTATTTACCATCTGAATGTCTTTGATGAGGTCATCTTTTCAGATCTTTTGCCTACTTTTTAATTGAGTAGTTTGTTTTCTTATTGTTGAGTTTAATAGTTCTTTGTATGTTTTGGATACTGTAACCTCCCAATGGGTTCCCCTTGCCCGCTGCCTAGACAGAGCTGATATTAAGACAGGGGAACTGCACTAGAGAAAGAATAATTCACGCAGAGCCAGCTGTACGGGAGACTGGAATTTTTATTATTACTCAAATCAGTCTCCCTGAAAAGTTGGGGATCGGAGTTTTTAACGATAATTTGGTGGGTAGGGGCCAGTGAGTTAGAAGTGCTGATTGGTCAGGTCATGGATCAAATCATAGGAGTTGAAGCTGTCCTCTTGTGCTGAGTCAGTGCCTGGGTGGGGGCCACAAGACCAGATCGAGCCAGTTTATGGATCTGGGTGGTCCCAACTGATCAATTAAGTGCACAGTCTGCAAAATATCTCAAGCACTAATCTTAGGTTTTACAATTGTGATGTTATTCCCAGGAACAATTTGGCTAGAGTCAGAATCTTGTAGCCTCTAGTTGCATGACTCCTAAATCATTACTTCTAATCTTGTGGCTAATTTCTTAGTCCTACAAAGGCAGTCTAATCCCCAGGCAGGAAGGGGGTTTGTTTTGGGAAAGGGCTGTTATCCTCTTTGTTTCAACGTTAAACTATAAGCCAAGTTCCTCTCACGCTGGGCGCGGTGGCTCATGCCTGTAATCCCAGCACTGAGGCCGACGCAGGCAGATCACCTGAGGTCAGAAGTTTGAGACCAGCCTGGCCAACATGGTGAAACCTCGTCTCTACAAAATTATAAAAATTAGCTGGGCGTGGTGGCCTGCACCTGTAATCCCAGCTACTCGGGAGGCTGAGGCAGGAGAATCGCTTGAACCCAGGAAGTGGAGGTAGCAGTGAGCCGAGATCGTGCCACTGCACTCCAGCCTGGGCGACAGTGCCAGACTCTGTCTCAAAAAAAAAACTAAGTTCCTCTCAAAGTTAGTTTGGTCTGTGCCCAGGAATGAACAAGGGTAGTTTGGAGGTTAGAAGCAAGATGGAGTTGGTTTAGGTTGGATCTCTTTCACTGTAATAATTTTCTCATTATAATTTTACAACGGTGGTTTCAATACAAGTCCTTTATGAGATAAGTGTTTTGCAAATATTTTCTCCCAGTCTGTGGCTTGTCTATTCTGTCATCAGCGTCTTTCACAGAAGAGAAGTTTCTAATTTTAATAATACACAACGTACTGTTTTTTTTTTCTTTCACAGGTCATACTTTTGGTGTTGTATTCATATACATATATATTTTTATAGAGATGGGGTCTCACTAGGTTGCCCAGGCTGGTCTTGAACGCCTGGGCTCAAGCGATCCACCCACCTCAGCCTCCCAAAGTGCTGTGATTACAGGCATGAGCCACTGCACTTGGCTGGTGTTGTATTTAAAAACTCATCACCAAACCCAAGGTTACTTGGATTTTCTTCTTTGTTATCTTATAGAAATTTTATAGTTTTTCATTTTACATAGAGATCTATAATCCATTTTGAGTTAATTTTTTTTTTTTTTTGAGACAGGGTCTGCACTCCAGCCTTTGTCACCCAGGCTGGAATGCGGTGGTGCGATCTCGGCTCACTGCAACCTCTGCCTCCTGGGTTCAAGCAATTCTGCCTCAGCCCCTGGAGCAGATGGGACTACAGGTGCACACCACCACAACCGACTAATTTTTGTATTTTTAGTAGAGATGGGGTTTCACCATGTTGGCCAGGCTGGTATCGAACTCTTGACCTCAAGTGATGCACTGCCTTGGCCTCCCAGTTTTGAGTTAATTTTTGTGAAACATATAAGGACTGTGTCTAGATGCTTTTTTTTTTTTTTTTGCATATGGATGTCCAGTTGTTCCAGCACCATTTGTTGAAAAGACTTATTTCTTCACCGAATTTCTTTTGCTCCTTTGTCAATGATCAGTTGGCTGTTTTTGTGTGTATATATATTTCTAGGTTCTCTATTCTATTCCATTGATCTATTTGCCTATTCTTTCACCAATACCTCTGTCTTGATTAGTCTAGTTTTATAGTAAGTCATGAAGTTGGGTAGTCTCAGTCCTCTGACTTTGTTCTTGTTTAGTACTATGTTGACTATTTTAGATTTTTGCCTTTCCATATACACTTTAGAATCAGTTTGTTGATAGCCACAAAATAATTTGGTGGGAATTTGATTGGGATTATGTTGAATCTCCTGATCAAGGTGGGGACAATTGACATGTTAACAGTATTGAGTCTTCCCTTTAGCAGCAGAGAATCCATACGGGTCTGCAGCAACCTCAATTCTTGCCTCCTCAGAAGAAAGAATTTGAGGGGCATAAGACAGAGTGAGAGACCAGGGCAAGTTTTAGAGCAGTAGTGAAAGTTTATTAAAAAGCTTTAGAGCAAGGATGAAAGGAAGCAAACTACACTTGGAAGAGGGCCAAGCAGGCGACTTCAGAGATCAAATGTGCGGTTTGACTTTGACTTGGGGTTTTATGCTTCCTGGGTCTATATTACCCCTCCTTTGATTCTTACCTTGGGGTGGGCTGTCCGCATGTGCTGTGGCTTGTCAGCGCTTGAGAAGGGGCCGCATGCGCATTGTGGTTACTGAAGTTCTACGCATGCTCACTTGAGGAGTTTTTCCCTTACCAGCGGAGTGTTCCTAAAGGATGGTTATATACCAGTTAAACTCGGCCATTTTGCATCGTAGTGCACATGTCTTGAGCCCACTGGCCCAACTCCTGAGATCTTATTGGGAAGCTGCTGATCACCAGTTTCAGGTTTTTTGGTATCTGTTGAGAGACTGCCTTTCCCTGGCGCCAGCTGCAACCAATTATTATTTTTATTTATTATTATTATTTTTCTTTTTTTTTAGGAGGAACAGGAGAAGCAGGAGGAGGAGGATGAGCAGGAGAGAAAGGAGGAGGAGAAAGAGGAGGAAGAGGAGCAGGAGGAGGAGAAAGAGAAGGAGGAGCAGGAGGAGGAGAAAGAGAAGGAGGAGGAACAGGAGGAGCAGGAGAAAGAAAAGGAGGAGCAGGAGGAGGAGAAAGAGAAGGAGGAGGAGGAGGAAGAGGAGCAGGAGGAGGAGAAAGAGAAGGAGGACGAGCAGGAGGAGGAGGAGAAAGAGAAGGAGGAAGAGCAGAAGGAGAAAGAGCAGGAGGAGGAGAAGCAGCAGGAGGAGGAGCAGCAGGAGGAGGAGCAGCAGGAGGAGGAGGAGCAGGGAGCAATTATTATTTTAGAGAGACAGTTTTAACAACTGCCTGACCATCACCTCCTGGTGGGGTTTGAGGGGGGGTGCTCTCCTGCTCTGCTCATGTCTAACTACCTAACTACCTAATTACTCTAACATTTCTGTCAATAAACATACAATATCTCTCTGTTTACTTATATATTCTGATATATTTCATGTCAAATTTTGTTTGATTTTCCTCATGTATGTCTTCTACATATTTTGTTAGGTTTATGTATATTTTATCTTTTTGGTGCTAACGTAAATGGTATTATGTTTTTAATTTTAAATATCAATTGTTCATTTCGGGTATATAGGAAAACAATTGACTTTTATTAAGCCTGTATCCTGTGACTTTACTATAATCACTTAATAGTGCCAGAAAATCCTTTACTGAAATGGATTGTGAGAGTAGCTAAATGATAGGGGTAGTATGTTTGATTTTGAATGCTGTAGAGTGGAAGAGCATGTCTGGGTTGATGCAGGACCCACAGCTCATAGTGACCAATCACAGATGGCTGTACTTGAGCCAGACACACAAAAACACAAGAAGTTATTCATGAGGGAAGACCTAGCATGCCAGACTTGCTCAAAGCCACTGTAAAGTGTGTTTACCCTGTCAGCGGAAAGAGTCAAATTCTGTAAAATATTTGAAGAGACTTATTCCAAACCAGCACTCAGGAGATACTGAGAACAGGTGCCCAAGGTATGTGTTAGATGTCCACTGATTCGGTTCGGAAAGGCGGGACGACTTGAAGTGGGGGCTTCCAGGTAACAGGTAGATAAGAGACAAAAGGTTGCATTCTCTTGGGTCTTTGATCAGCTTTTCACTGAATACATAATTTACATGTGAGAGGGGATAGAATAGTCTGCCTAATGAAACAACAGGGCAGAGGAAGCAATCAGATATCCATTTGTCTCAGGTGAGCAGAGGGAGGACATTGAGTTCTGTCTGTCCTTTGTCATCCTGCACCTGTGAAGATAAGCTATCAATTTACGTTGCCAGGGTGAAATTCAACAGAACTTTTTTTTTTTTTTTGAGACGCAGTCTTGCTCTGTTGCCCAGGCTGGAGTGCAGTGGCATGATCTCGGCTCACTGCAACCTCTGCCTCCCGGGTTCAAGCGATTCTCCTGCCTCAGCCTCCGAGTAGCTGGGATTACAGGCTTGTCGCGGACTCCTGACCTCGTGATCCGCCCACCTCGGCCTCCCAAAGTGCTGGGATTACAGGCATGAGCCACCGCACCCGGCCCAGAACATCTTAAGGTAAAGGTCTTGAGGCCCACAAGGTCTTTTCTTGTGGGCAAATTGTGAGGGAGGCATGTAGCCTTTTTTTTTTTTTTTTTAATCTTTGTAGCTATCTTATTTGGGAATAAAATGTGAAGCAGGTTTGCCTAACACCCTTTGGCTTAATGATTTTGGAGTCCTGAGATTTATTTTCATTCACAACCCTAAGTACAGGACTGTGTAACATATGCCAAGAGGAGCACCCCTGATGAAGCAGCTGATAGGCTTCATATGCAGGCCATGTGGGACTGGCTTTATGGTGCCTATGATATTCACCCGCTGAATATGCCCATTACCCAGGCCATATTCAGCTATGGTTAAGGGGTCTTTTTGCATAGGCACCCCATGTAAACTTACAGCTGCAAAATACAGCAATAGACCCAAAAGCCTCATTGAATTTGCTGCCTCAGCTTCCCTTCAGGGATCCCACAGCTGCTAATGAAAACATTAAGTTAACGTGAAAATGGGGAGAAGCCTAGGGAAGGGTCAAGTCTACCAGCAAAGTGGAAATCTCTCAGTGGCTATTAAGAAATGGGATGGCCGGGCGCAGTGGCTTATGCCTGTAATCCCAGCACTTTGGGAGGCCGAGGTGGGCGGATCACAAGGTCAGGAGTTCGAGACCAGCCTGGCCAATATGGTGAAACCCCATCTCTACTAAAAAATACAAAAAAATTAGCCAGGCGTGGTGGCGGGCACCTGTAGTCCCAGCTGCTTGGGAGGCTGAGGCAGGAGAATTGCTTGAACCCGGGAGGCAGAGGTTGCAGTGAGCTGAGATCGCACCACTGCACTCCAGCCTGGGTGGCAGAGAGGGACTCAGTCTCAAAAAAAAAAAAAAAAAAAAAAAAAAGAAATGGGATGGCTGGGCTTTGTTTGGTGGCTCACACCTGTAATTCCAGCACTTTGGGAGGCTGAGACAGGTGGATCGTTTGAGCCCAGGAATTCAAAACCAGCCTGGGCAACATAGCGAAATCCCATCTCTACAAAAATAAATAAATAAATTTAAAAAAATTAGCTGAGCATGCTGGTGCACGCCTGTAATTCCAGCTGCTTGTGAAGCTGAGATGGGAGGATCACTTGAGCTGGGGAGGTCAAGCCTGCAGTAAGCCATGATCGCACCACTGCACTCTGTCTCAGAAAAAAAAAAAAAAAAAGACCAAGGGCAAAGGTTCTTTGGCTCCACCCCGGGATGGGGACCCAAAGCTTTGTGCACATGAAATGGGTGGTGAAGAGAAGTTTCTGGGTAAAATGGGAGGAAAAGAGAACTTTCTGGGACTCCTTTATATGGAAGCCTCATACACGGAGGTACCAAAATCCATTAGTGAAGCTGTAACATGGGCTACAACTAGACTGGGAGAATATAGAAATGTAACAGTTGATAGGATTAAGGTGTACATTTGGGTGAAAATTGGAATGTGTTTAAACAGGCTTTGTGGCTGGGTGCGGTTGCTCACCCCTGTAATCCCACCACTTTGGGAAGCCAAGGCGGGTGGATCACTTGAGGTCAGGAGTTCGAGACCAGCCTGGCTAACATGGTGAAACCCTGTCTCTACTGAAAATTAAAAAAAAAAAAAAAAATTAGCTGGGTGTGGTGACACGTGCCTGTACTCCCAGCTTCTCAGGAGGCTGAGGCAGGAGAATCGCTTGAGCCTGGGACGGGGAGGCTGCAGTGAGCCGAGATCGCGCCACTGCACTCCAGTCTAGGTGACAGAGCGAGACAAAGTCTCAAATAAATAAATAAGTTTTTTTAAAAAAATAAAAATAAACAGGTTTTAGCTGAATGTTTTATGGGAATGGATATTATGACTGACAGGGAACACTTCCCCTAACTAGTATTGTGACACTCAAACCTGTTGATGAAATCCCAATGGAGGAATGTAAGGGTTGATGGGATTAAGGTGAAAGTTTGGAAAATTTGTAGATTTGAACAGGCTTTATTTGAAATGGTTGCATCTCTTTTACCTCAATGTATTATGGAGATTGAAATTGTATCTGACTGTGGAATGTTTCCCCTCTCTAGTATTGTAAATTCACCCTTCAACCAGTATTACTTGAACATGCTAAACGGGAACCAGTAAGATTGCCCAAGCCCACGAAGTATAGAATAGAACCTGGGGTGCCGCACAGACAGATTATCTGTACAATAGCCCTTTGTGGAGCAGCGACCGGCGCTTATGGCAAAAGCCTAAGAGCGCCTCCTAGTGGTAACCTGGGACTTTGGACTAGAGAATTTCCAGTTGAGCTTGGATTAGACATTAATTGAAAGTGCCCTTATGATTGAAGGACATAAAATAATTTTGAAACCTAAAATATCCATGATGTCTTGGGTGATGGTGTAACGCTCCAATAGGGAGTGCAGTGCCCAGAGTAGTTCCATAATTACATGGAAATGGTTCGTACAAGAATATGCTGCCAGGGGAGTGCGGAATTAGCGGTTTTCACAACCAGGTAGACTCTTTTCCGCCGGGACTGATGGAGGAGGAGCTGGTCGGTTCTGTCATCGATTGGACAATGCTCCAGCTCTCAACTGACCAACAAAAAGATGCTTGGTTTGTGGATGGCAGTTCCAAGGCGAATGGACTGCATCGTGTTTGGATGTCCCAATGGCTTCCATTATAGCAAAAGGATCCAATTTAGGATTATGTTTAGCATTTACGTGTCATCACTTTAGTGTTATTCAGTTGAGAAGGTTCCTTCTTTGCCTCTCATAAGTCTTTGACGATTTAATTAAATAATAGTATTTAAGTATTTACAAATTTATATTCTTCTCATCATATAAATTGGAATAATGATTACTGAAGCAGATCTGAATAGTCATACAAGTGAGTATATAGAATATATATTAGTTACCCCAGAGCATGAAGAGTGAAATTCTCATGAGCTAAATATTCACATGATGGATTTTACGGTGTTACTCTAAGTCCACCTAGCATTTCCAGTTGAGCACACCCTTCCTAGGTGAAATGATAGAAAGAATAACAAACCCTTGAGTGCTAGCTCTGTATCAGGTGCTGCCCTAAGCAATTCCGTGTGTGTGTGTGTGTGTGTGTGTGTGTGTGTGTGTGTGTGTGTGTGTTTGAGACAGAGTCTTGCTCATGTTGCCTAGGCTGGACTGCAGTGGCACGATCTTGGCTCACTGCAACCTCTGCCTCCCGGGTTCAAGCCGTTCTCCTGCTTCAGCCTCCTGAGTAGCTGGGATTACAGGTGCGTGCCACCACGCCCAGCTAATTTTTGTATTTTTGGTAGAGACAGGATTTCACCATGTTGGCCAGGCTGGTCTCAAACTCCTGACCTCAGGTGATCCACCTGCCTCGGCCTCCCAAAGTGCTGGGATTACAGGTGTGAGCCACTGCACCCGGCCATGATTCCACGTATGAATTCACCCAAATTTCACAGATGACAAGACTGAGGCTCAGAGGAAGGTAGTAACTTAGCCAGAGTAATAGCACGAGTGTGAGTCAGAGCCAAGATTTGAACCCAGGCAGCGTGGCTCCCACCACCATGTTCTTGCTTGTTCTCTTCTGTGTCCAGGAGATTCCTTCCTACCTGACCTTGTTCTCGACACTCTCTGGTTACTTCTGCATAGCCACAGTCTAAAGCAGTTATACAACCATCCTAGGTGAGCTATGCATTTTTAAAAATTAAACTTTGATTTTGAGATCAGTATCGATTCCCATGCAATTATAGGAATAATACAGAGAGATCCTATGTGCGCTTTATCCAGTTTCCTCCAATGGTAACACCTTCCAGAACAATAGCACAATATCACAACCAGGATGTGGCCATTGACACAACCCCAGGATGTCTCCTGCTGCCCTTTCACAACCACACCTGCTACCCTTGTTCCTGCCATCTATCCCTTCGAGGTTCCTAACCCTGACACTAATCTGTTCTCTATCTCTAGAATGTTGTCATTTCACGAGTGTTATATAAATGAAAGTATACAGTATGTGACTTTTTTTTTTTTTTTTTGAGATGGAGTCTTGCTCTGTCGTCAGGTTGGAGTGCAGTGGTGCGATCTCGGCTTGCTGCAACCTTTGCCTTCCAGGTTCAAGCAATTCTCCTGCCTCAGCCTCCCAAGTAGCTGGGACCAGAGGCGTGCACCATCACACCCGGCTAATTTTTGTATTTTTAGTAGAGATGGAGTTTCACCATGTTGGCTGGGCTGGTCTTGAACTCTGGACCTCAAGTGATCTGCCCATTTCGGCCTCCCAAAGTGCTGGGATTATAGGCATGAGCCACGCCACCCGGCTCCCAATTTGCCCTTTATTTATTTGTTATTTATTTGCTTGTTGCCTTTGTTTCCTGTGTATTTTAGGATGCTTCTAAGTATAAATAAATACGTATTAGAATAAAAGGAAGAAAAAAAAGAAGAAAATATCAATACAAGTTTTAGAAAGTAGGCATGCCTGTCAACAATCCTACTGAGCCTACTGAACAAGAAAACTTTGCAGTCTTTTTTTTGTTTTTGTTTTTTTTGAGATGGAGTCTCACTCTGTTGCCCAGGCTGGAGTGCAGTGGTGTGATCTTGGCTCACTGAAACCTCTCTTCAAGCGATTTCGTCCCTCAGCGTCCCAAGTAGCTGGGACTACAGGCGTGCACCACCATGCCCTGCTAATTTTTTTTTTTTTTTTGAGTCAGAGTTTCGCTCTTGTTGCCCAGGCTGGAGTGCAGTGGCGTGATCTCAGCTCACTGCAACCTCCGCCTCCCAGATTCAAGTGATTCTCCTGCCTCAGCCTCCCGAGTAGCCTGGGATTACAGGCATGCACCACCATGCCCGGCTAGTTTTGTATTTTTAGTAGAGACGGGGTTTCTCCATGTTGGTCAGGCTAGTCTCGAACTCCCGACCTCAGGTGATCTGCCCACCTTGGCCTTCCAAAGTGCTGGGATTACAGGCATGAGCCACCATGCCCAGCCTGATTTTTGTATTTTTAGTAGACGGGGTTTCACCATGTTGGTCAGGGTGGTCTTGAACTCCTGAGCTCAAGTGATCCGCCCATCCCAGCCTCCCAAAGTGCTGGGATTACAGGCATGAGCCACCATGCCTGGTCCTGAAGTCTTGCTTAATCTGTATATTCTAGGAAGACACAGCAGAGCAGGAGCTGCAATCAAGAATTACAATGCCTCAGTCGGGCGCGGTGGCTCACACTTGTAATCCCAGCACTTTGGGAGGCTGAGGTGTTCTCAGGAGTTCGAGACCAGCCTGGCCAATGTAGTGAAACCCCCATCTCTACTAAAAATACAAAAATTAGCTAGGCAAGGTGGCACATGCCTGTAATCCCAGCTACTTGGAAGGCTGAGGCAGGAGAATCACCTGAACACAGGAGGCTGAGATTGTGCCACTGCACTCCAGCCTGGGTGACAGAGCAAGACTCTGTCTCAAAAAAAAAAAAAAAAAAAAAGAATTACAATGCTTCTACGGAGAATTCAATAATTCATTTATAGTGGAGAGTTCCTGATATTTAAATTTTTTTATTACTTTATTATTATTTTCTTAGAGAATTACAATGCTTCTACAGAGAAATCAGTAATTCCTTTATAGTGGAGAGTTCCTGATACTTACATTTTTTTATTACTTTATTATTATTATTTTCTTAGAGACAGGGTCTTGCTTCATCTCCCAGGCTGGAGTGCAGTGGCACAATCATAGCTCATTGCAGCCTTGAACTACTGCACTCAAGTGATCCTCCCACCTAAGCCTCCTGAGTAGCAGTGACTACAGGTGCTTGTCATCACGCCCAGCTAATTTTTTTGATTTTTAGTAGAGATGAGGTCTATGTTGCCCTGGCTGGTCCTGAACTCCTGAGCTCAAGTCATCCTCCCGCCTCAGCCTCCCAAAGTGCTGGGATTCCAGGCCTGAGCCACTGTGCCTGGCTATGTGTGTTTTTTTTTTTTTTTTGAGTCAGAGTCTTCCACCTGAGTCTCCCGAATAGCTGGGACCACAGGCGCACACCAACATGCCTGGCTAATTTTTTAATTTTTATTTTTGTAGAGACAGAGTCTCATTATGTTGTCCAGGCTAGTCTCGAACTCCTGGCCTCAAGCACTCCTCCTGCCTCAGCCTCCTGAGTTGGTGGGATTACAGGTGTGAGCCACTGCATGCAGCAGTTCCTAATACTTGAGTGTCAAGAAATCCTCTGGGGTGTGCTCAGAGCAGGGGGCCTGAAGAATGCTTCTTCTGTTTACAACACACCCAATAGGAATCTGGGGTCATTGTGGCGGGGGGCACAAAACTTGTGACCTCTCTATGAACAAATGCCCCACATGTGAAAAAAAGAAATCTTTTGTTAAATCTTCATATGGATGATGGAAACAATATTTTCTTTTCTTTTCTTTTTTTTTTGAGATGGAGTCTCGCTCTTTTGTCCAGCCTGGAGTGCAGTGGTGCGATCTCAGCTCACTGCAACCTCTACCTCCCAGGTTCAAGCAATTCTCTTGCCTCAGCCTCTCGAGTAGCACCACCACGCCTGGCTAATTTTTGTATTTTTAGTAGAGACAGGGTTTTACCACGTTGGCTGGGCTGGTCTCGAACTCCTGACCTCAAGTGATCCATCCGCCCTTGGCCTCCCAAAGTGCTGGGAGTACAGGTGTGAACCACCACACCCGGCCGGAAACAATATTTTCAATTACAACCTTGTCATAAGTGATATTACAGGTCTTCTGTGGCTGTTTGTCTTTTTGAAAAGATTTTTTCATTAATTTTTTTTCTTTTTTCTTTTTTTTGAGACAGAGTCTTGCTCTGTCGCCCAGGCTGGAGTGCAATGGCAGATCTCAGTTCACCGCGACCTCTGACTCCTGGGTTCTAGCGATTCTCCTGCCTCAGCCTTCCAAGTAGCTGGGAGCCATTAATTTTTTTTTTTTCCAAGACAGAGTCTTGCTCTGCTGGTCAGGCTCAAGTGCAGTGGCCTGATCACAGCTCACTGCAGCCTCAATCTCCCAAGCTCAAGCAGATCTTCCCACCTCAGCCTCTCGACTAGCTGAGACTACAGGCGCACGTCGCCATGCCTGGCTAATTTTTTAATTTCTTGTAGATAGGAGGTCTCCCTATGTTCCCCAGTCTCCCTCCTTGGTCTCATTCAGTTTTTAAGTAAGATTTTAAAAACTACAGGATGAAGGGCGGGCACAGTGGCTCATGCCTGTAATCCCAGCACTTTGGGAGGCCGAGGTGGGTGGATCACCTGAGGTCAGGAGTTTGAGACCAGCCCGGCCAACTTGGCAAAACCCCGTCTGTACTAAAAATACAAAAATTATCTGGGTGTAGTGGCACATGCCTGTAGTACCAGCTACTTGGGAGGTTGAGGTGAGAGTATTGCTTGAGTCCAGAAGGTTGGGGCTGCAGTGACCCAAGATCATGCCACTGCACTCCAGCCTGGGCAACAGAGCGAGACCCTGTCTCAAAGAAAAATAAAAGGAAGCAGTGGTTATTGCATATTGTACTGTACTTGTCTCGCTACCACTGAGTAGAATTTGCATTCCACGTATTTTCATCTTTACCATCCTCTTGAATCTTCAGTCTATCTTCCCTTCCTGTTTGATGTCTTCATGCTTTTCCAGCACTCTTTTTCTGGCTGGTTCTATTTTTTTCTGAGTTGGTAGATGATGCACAATTTGAGTTTTCTGATGATTTTATTCTCAAAGAAGCCTGTGTGGGAGGAGCATTACTAAATAAGGAAGTGCTAGTCAATATCCAGATGACTAGGAATGGATAAAGTATTGTTCCCAACAGGGATCCAGTGTCCCCACGGGATGAGCATACCTTGGATATAGTCAGTCTTCCTATCTGTGCCTCAAACTGCTGTGCTGCTTCTTAAGGAGCTTCCAAAGGGAAGCTGATTTGTGAAGGGAGAACCATCAAAAAGACAGAATTGAATGACTGCAGTAGTGCTTCTTTGTCTTGTATAAGATTTCCTCTTGGGCTGGGCACAGTGGCTCATGCCTGCACAAAATGCCCAGCACTTTGGGAGGCCGAGGCGGGCGGATCACCTGAGGTCAGGAGTTTGAGACCAGCCTGACCAACATGGAGAAACCCCGTCTCTACTAAAAATACAAAATTAGCTGGGTGTGGTGGTGCATGCCTGTAATCCCAGCTACTCGGGAGGCTGAGGCAGGAGAATCACTTGAATCTGGGAGGTGGAGGTTGCAGTGAGCCCAGATTGCACCATTGCACACCAGCCTGGACAACAAGAGCAAAACTCCGTCTCAAAAGAAAAAAAGTTTTCCTCTTGAATTCCATTTCTGCCTGTTTTTAGCAGAGCAGCAGCTTTGGCAGCTTCTCTCTCTGTCTCTCTGTCTCTGTCTCTCTCTCTCTCTCTCATCTGGTCTTTGTGAAATGAGCAGCACTCTGCGTGATTCCATGCAGTTGTCTGTTTCATATGTCTTTCAGCTGCCCTATATTCTGCCTTTCCTGTTTCTTTGTTCTTACATTCTTTTTGTCAATTGTTCTTGTTTCTTTTGATATACAGCATTTCTCTTTCAGTTCTCCTTCTCAATTTCCCTCTTGATCTCTTTGTTCTTCCACTTACCTTTTCAAGTATTTTGGTTAGTCTTAGTCTGTTCACTCTGACAGTGAGGTTCTTGGTAGGTCTTTGATTTGACCTTCCTCTAAGCTCCCTTTGAGGCAATGACATGCCCTGATCTGTTTCCTCTTGTTTAATATATATGACTTTGTGTCAGGAGAGGTAGGTGGTGTATCACAAAACTCAACATTTCTGCACTGAAAGTTTTCCAAAGTGTTACAAGTGTTACTGGGTTCAAATGAGGGATGAAACAGTGACTAAACTTTCTGACTGGCTCCCATTTGCAACTCATGTTTCAGTTTTTAGTTAGTGCATCTTTTGGTTTACTCTCTTATCTGAAATACTTGGGACCAGAAGTGTTTTGGATTTTTTTTCTTATTTTGGAACGTTTGAGTTATATTCACTGATTCGGGATCCCTAATCTGAAAATCTGAATCCAAAATGCTTTAATGAGCATTTCCTTTGAGCATGATGTTGGTGCTCGAAAGGTTTTGTATTTTGGAGCATTTCAGATTTTGGATTTTTTTTCCCCTCTCCTCTTCTGGAAAAAGACAGAGTCTTGTTCTGTCTTGCCCAGGCTGGAGTGCAGTGGCACGATCTCGGCTCACTGCAACCTCTGCCTCCTGGGTTCAAGCAATTCTCCTGTCTCAGTCTCCTGAGTAGCTGGCACTACAGGCATGTGCCACCACACCCGGCTAATTTTGTATTTTTAGTAGAGACTGGGTTTCACCATGTTGGCCAGGCTGGTCTTGAACTCCTGACCTCAGGTGATCCACTCGCCTCGGCCTCCCAAAGTGCTGGGATTACAGGCCTGAGCCACTGCGCCTGGCCAAGATTTTGGATTTTTGGACTGTGGATACTGAACCTGTATTGATTTTTTTTTTTTTTTTTTTTGAGAGGGAGTCTCGCTCTGTCGCCCAGGCTGGAATGCAGTGGTGCAATCTCAGCTCACCGCAAGCTCCACTTCCCAGGTTCACACCATTCTCCTGCCTCAGCCTCCTAAGTAGCTGGGACTACAGGCACCCGCCACCATGCCCGGCTAATTTTTTGTATTTTTAGTAGAGACGGGGTTTCACCGTGTTAGCCGGGATGGTCTCGATCTCCTGAGCTCGTGATCACCTGCCTGGGCCTCCCAAAGTGCTGGGATTACAGGCGTGAGCCACCGTGCCCGGCCCTGAACCTGCATTGCTGTTAATAGCAACAGAACTGTTTGAGGATGCTTCTGTCACTTTGTCATCTTCCTAACCTGCAGCTATCTGTGTAGGCTGTTTATCATCAGCTGCCATGACACTATGACAACTGTGATGCTACTCTTGGCCACTGTGATGACGACCTGAATGGTTTCCTGGAAGTATAGCATCATTCCCCTCTCCTCTTCTGGAAAAAGACACTTGTCATTGAATTTAGGGGCTACCCAGTTAATCCAGAATGATCTCAACTCAGATCCTTAACTACATCTGCAGAGATCCTTTTTCCAAATAACACCCAGGTAACATTCACTGTGCCTGGGTTTTAGGATGTGGATATATCTTTTGGGGGAGTGCACCATTCAACCCACTATAGTTTGTTCTCTAGCCTCCAAATTTATGTCCATCCCACTTGCAAAATACATTCATCCCATCCCAACATACCCAAAAGTCTTAATGCATTACGGCATCAGTTTCTGCCTGTGGATCTGTGAAACTGGAAAACAAGTTATCTGTTTCCAAAACTACAATGGTGGGACAGGCATAGGATAGATATTCCCATTCCAAAAGGCAGAAATTGGAAGTCATAAAGGGTTCACTGGTCCCAATCAAGTTTGAAACCCAGTAGGGAAAATATCGTTAGATTAAGGCCTGAAAAGTATCCCCTGTTGAGGCCGGGCATGGTGGCTCATGCCTGTAATTCTAGCACTTTGGGAGGCCGAGGCAGGTGGATCCCTGAGGTCAGGAGTTCGAGACCAGCCTGGCCAACATGGTGAAACCCCGTCTCTATTAAAAATACAAAAATTAGCCAGGCATGGTGGCACACGCCTGTAATCCCAGCTTCTCAGGAGGCTGAGGCAGGAGAATCTCTTGAACCTGGGAGGCGGAGGTTGCAGTGAGCCGAGATCCTGCCACTGCACTGCAGCCTGGGGGATAGAGTGAGACTGTCTCAAAAAAAAAAAAAAATCTCCTGTTGCTCTGCTCTCTTGGCCTGTGCCTCGCCCATGCCTCTGCACCTGCAGCTCTGCCCTTGGAGTCATTCTTCCTTTGTGTTGCAGGTAGCACATGCTTATAACCAGATAGTTCGATCAGCCCATTTCCTGCCTATAAAGTTTTGGAAGTCTGACAGCCTTCTGTCATTTTGTCTTTTCTCTGTTTCTTTCTGTTTAAGCTGGCAGTGTTTGTACTGGTATAACATTCCCAAAAGCCTTGTCACTCTCCTGTGTGTGTTCCTATTAGAGAAGAAGGCCGTCCACAGAGCTTTCTTGGATAATCCCATCTCTATTCCTGATTCTGCTGAAATGGGTCATCGGATCCTTGAGTATCACAAAGAGCATGCTTTCCCAACAGTGAATTTTCTTTCTTTTTTTTCTTTTTGAGACAAGGTCTCACTCTGTCATCCAGGCTGCAGTGCAGTGGCATGATCACCATTCACTGCAGCCTTAACCTCCTGGGCTCCAACCCAGCTGTCCTCCTGTCTCAGCCTCCCGAATAGCTGGGACTACCGGATTAAGCTACCATCCCCGCCACCCCCCCCCCTTTTTTTTTTTAGACAAAGTCTTGCTCTGTCGCCCAGGCTGAAGTGATTAAACCATTAAACCACTGACCACTGGTGATCAAGTCAACCTTCAGCCACTCTCCCCTCCCAGGAGGTTGAGTATGGGGCTCAAAGTTCCAACCCCAATCAGGCACTTAACTAATTCTGTTTATTTTTTGTAGAGACGGGGTCTCACTTTGTTGCCCAGGCTGGTCTCGAACTCTTTTTTTTTTTTTGAGATGGGGTCTTGCACTGTTGCCCAGGCTGAAGGGCAGTAGCGCGATCTCAGCTCACTGCAAGCTCTACCTCCCAGGTTCACGCCATTCTCCTGCCTCAGCCTCCTGAGTAGCTGGGACTACAGGCACCCACCACCACGCCCGGCTAATTTTTTTGTATTTTTAGTAGAGACAGGGTTTCACCGTGTTAGCCAGGATGGTCTCGATCTCATGACCTCATGATCCGCCCACCTCGGCCTCCCAAAGTGCTGGGATTACAGGCGTGATCCACCGCGCCTGGCCCCTCGAACTCTTGAGCTCAAGTGATCCTCCCACCTTGGCCTCCTACAGTGCTGGGATTATAGGCATGAGCCACTGCACCTGGCCAACAGTGAATTTTCTAATTTTAGCATCTTTTACAATCTGGATAGGCTGAGAATCTCCCAAATCATCAAGTACTGGTTCCTTTTGGCTTAACAGTTTCTTACTCAATGTATCTCTTATGTCTCACATTTTCCTGAAAGCTGTAAGAAAAAACCAGGCCACCCCTTCAAACACGTTGCTTGAAAATCTCTCAGCTAAATAAATACCGAAGTATTTGTGTGGAAAGTACCTCTGGGTATTTCCAGAATAAAATTCTGTTAAGTTTTCTGCCATTATATAACAAGGATGGTTTTTCATCTAGTTTCCAATATCATGTTCCTCATTTCCTTCTGAGTCAAAACTAGAAGCACCTTTAACATTCATATTTCCAACATTTTGTGCAGGATGATGTTTGTATTCTGTAAGATGATAGAAGCTTTCTTAGTTGTGTTACTTCCTTCCTTCTGAGCCCTCCTCAGCAGTGTTTTTTTTTTTTGTTTTGTTTTGTTCTTTTTTTTTGGCAGGATCTCATTCTATTGCTCAGGCTGGATGGAGTACAGTGGTATGATCTCAGCTCACTGCAGCCTTGACTTCCCAGGCTCAAGTGATCCTCCCATCTCAGCCTCCCACGTAGCTGGGACTACAGGAGCACACCACCATGTCCAGCTAATTTTTTGTATTTTTGTTGGTAGAGACGGGGTCTCACCGTGTTGCCCAGGCTGGTCTTGAACTCCTGGGTTCAACCTATCCGTCCACCTTGGCCTCCCAAAGTGCTGGGGTTACAGGTGTGGAGGCATCACCATGTTGCCCAGGCATTGCTCACACTCCTTGGCTCAAGAGATCCTCCTGCCTCAGCCTCTCAAAGTGTTGGGAATATAGGCACGAGCCACTGCTCCTGGCTAGATTTTTTTATTCAAGAGATGGGCGTCTTGCTATGTTGCCCAGGCTGGTTTTGAACTCCTGAGCTCAAGCTATCCTCCTGCCTCAGCGTCCTGAATAGCTGGGGCTACAGGTGTGTGTCACCATGCCTGGCTTAATTGTAGATGTTAATCACATCTACAAAATACCTTCACAGCAACACCTAGATTAGTGTTTGATTGAATAACTGGGGCATATATCCAGTCCAACTGACACATCAAATTGATTATTGCAATCCACCCCTCATTATCTTGGCACCTATACATATCTCTTTAAATCATACTTAATCTCTAAATAAAGATAACAAGCTCATACTTCTGCCTAACATGATGCAATTATCAAGTATACAACTAAAAACACCTTCTTTTCCTCAGAAGAGGAGACAAAGTCTGTGGGTGATGCTCACACTTTCCCCTGATGTCCTGTAACTTAAATAAATAAATATTGTGGTCCAGGAGTGGTGGCTCACGCCTGTAATCCCAGCACTTTGGGAGGCCAAGGTGGGAGGGTCACTTGAGGTCAGGAGTTTGAGACTAGCCTGGGCAACATGGTGAAAACCCATCTCTACAAAAAATGCAAAAATTAGCCAGGTGTGGTGGCGTGTGCCTGTGGTCCCAGCTACTCAGGAGGCTGAGGTGGGAGGACTGCCTGAGCCTTTGGAGGTCGAGGCTGCAGTGAGCTGTGATTGAGCCACTGTACTCCAGCCTTGGTGAGAGAGCGAGACCTTGTCTCAAAAAGTGAATATTGTACTATAAAGTTAAGTATTAATAGTTTTCATGTTAGATGATAAGAGGATAAAAGAGGGAACAAAACAAATACTTGTGATGTATACGCATATATATTTATATATCCACACACATATGCCTAACAAAATAAGGAAGAAATACTCATAAAAATTACAGTCCTGTAGCCAGGGGCAGTGGTGCACGCCTGTAGTCCCAGCTACTTGGGCGACTGAGGGAAGAGGATCCAGTCCAGCCTGGGTAACGTAGCAAGACCTTACCTCTAAAAAAAATGGTATATTGGCCGGGTGCAGTAGCTCATGCCTGTAATCCCAGCATTTTGGGAGGCCAAGGTGGGCAGATCATCTGAGGTCAGGAGTTCCAGACCAATCTGACCAACATGGTGAAACCCTGTCTCTACTGAAAAGAAAAAATTAGCTGCACGTGGTGGTGCATCCCTGTAATCCCAGCTACTCAGGAGGCTGAGACAGGAGAATCACTTGAACCCAGGAGGCGGAGGTTGCAGTGAGCCGAGATCGCGCCATTGCACTCCAACCTGGGCAACGAGAGCGAAACTCCGTCTCAAAAAAAAAAGTTATATATTTATATACAGTGCTAATTTATGCAGCTGATCACATGGTCATAGCTGGTATTTATAACTGCCTTCTTCTACCCATTCCAGATCCCTTTGCCCTCAGCAGACACCTGAGCTGCTTCTTTACCCAATGGGGTGACCCAAACCTTTATTATTGCAGAGTCTGGGTGTATTAGTCTGTTCTCATGCTGCTAATAAAGACATACCCAAGACTTGGTAATTTGTAAAGGAAAGAGGTTTAGTTGGCTCATGGTTCCACATGGCTGAGGAGGCCTCACAATCATGGCGGAAGGTGAAAGAGGAGCAAAGTCACATCTTACTTGGTGGCAGGCAACAGAGCATGTGCAGGGGAACTCCCCTTTATAAAATCATCCATTCTTGTGAGATGTATTCACTATCATAAGAACAGCACAGGAAAGACCTGCCTCCATGATTCAATTACCTCCCACTGGGTCCCTCCCACAACACATGGGAATTGTGGGAGCAACAATTCAAGATGAGATTTGGGTGGGGACACAGCCAAACCCTATCAGCCGGCTACTGTTAGTCCTGCCTGAATTGGGTTGTTGTAGTTTTCAATTGACTTTAATCACAGGGCATTGTAGTGTGCTTTAAGGGGTCTTCTGTGTTCCAGGCCTACTCTTCTTTATCTTCATTGTTTAATAGCAACCCAGTTTCTTTTTTTCTTTCTTTCTTTTTTTTTTTGAGATGGAGTCTCACTCTGTTGCCCAGGCTGGAGTGCAGTGATGTGATCTTAGCTAACCACAACCTCCATCTCCCAGGTTCAAGTGATTCTCCTGCCTCAGCCTCCCAAGTAGCTGGGATTACAGGCATGCAACACCATGCCTGCCTAATTTTTGTATTTTTTTTTTTTGAGATGGAGTCTTGCTGTCACCCAGGCTGGGAGTGCAGCGGCACAATCTCGGCTCACTGCAACCTCCGCCTCCTGGGTTCAAGCGATTCTCCTGCCTCAGCCTTCCAAGTAGCTGGGACTACAGGTGCCTGCCACCATGCGCAGCTAATTTTTGTATTTTTAGTAGAGACAGAGTTTCACCATGTTGGCCAGGGTAGCCTAGAACTCCTGACCTCAAATGATCTGCCCTCCTTGGCCTCCCAAAGTGCTGGGATTACAGGCGTGAGCCACCGTGCCCTGCTGCAAGCCAATTTCATCTTGGTAGTTAGGATCAGATGCTCCAGCCGATACAGCAACTCCCTTCTTTTCCTGTTGCTTCAGAGGCATGAGAAGCCTTAAGTGGCCGTGTGGCAGTCTTAGCTTCCAGTTCAATGAAATCACTGTTGTATCTCTTGGTGGAAGCTTTCCTCCTTTTGGAACAGAGACCCCTACACCAGTGGAGCATAATATCATGAAGGTAGGAAATAAAAATTTTGCTAGTAGGTTACTAGGGGTAATAGTGAGTAGTGCCATTTGCATTTCTGTTTGTTTTTGTGGTTTTTTTTGAGACGGAGTCTTGCTCTGTTGCCCAGGCTGGAGTGCACTGGCATGATCTCAGCTCACTGCAACCTCCGCCACCTGGGTTCAAGTGACTCTCCTGCCTCAGCCTCCTGAGTAGCTGGGAGCCATTTGCATTTTTACCTCCTTGATTCCTGGACCTGTGAATCCTGGCTATGGGAGAAATCACACCATATATTAAATGCGGATTCAGAGAATATTCAGACTCCTGCAGGACATTGCCCCAGCCCAGCAAGGTATTGCCACCTAGCTGGCACTGTAACTGAGTCTTCAAAAAGCATGGTGAGGAACATGGTGAGACTTGTGAATTCCATGAGCATGGTCCCATTGCCCCACTCCTTTTGCTGTGAAATAAGTTCCTTGGTCAGAAGCAATGCTTTGTGGAATACCATGATGGTGGATTTCCTTTGTTGCATAACCCATGTATTCATTCCTTTACTTTCAGCTATTATTTCTTTTTTTATTTCTTTTTCTTTTTCTTTTTTTTTGAGAGAGAGTCTTGCTTTGTCTCTCAGGCTGGAGGCTGGAGTATAGTGTCACAATCTCATCTCAATGCAACCTCCACCTCCTGGGTTCAAGCGATTCTCCTGCCTTTGCCTCCCGAGTAGCTGGGATTACAGGCTCATGCCACCACACCCAGCTAATTTTTGTGTGTGTGTGTTTTTTTTTAGATGAAGTCTCACTCTTGTCACTCAGGCTGGAATGCAATGGTGCGATCTTGGTTCACTGCAACCCCTGCCTCCCAGGCCCAAGCGATTCTTCTGCCTCAGCCTCCCGAGTAGCTGGGATTACAGCCGCCTGCCACCATGCCCAGCATTTTTAGTAGAGACAGGGTTTCACCATGTTGGCCAGGCTGGTCTCGAACTCCTGACCTCAGGCGATCCGCCTGCCTCAGCCTCTCAAAGTGCTGGGATTACAGGAGTGAGCCATTGCACCCGGCCTGTATTTTTTAGTAGAGACGGGGTTTTGCCATGTTGGCCAGGCTGGTCTCGAACTCATGAGCTCAGGTAATCCGCCCGCCTTGGCCTCCCAAAGTGCTGGGATTACAGGTGTGAGCCACCATGTCCAACCTATTCTTTCTATTTCTCTCTATTTGTCACTGATTTCTACCCACACACTGTTGTGGTCCAGGTTGCTGGCAGCAATATTGGTCTAGCAAATGCCTCCCCGTTGGTCTTTTCCCATTCATATAGCATATGGTTATATTGGTACCGAACTCATGGGGTATCTCAACCACTAGACAGTGCATCTGGATTCACTGTCAACCCCAATTTTGTCAGATGGGGTGAAGGCACAATCTATCTCATTAGGCCCATAGGAATTTTGGCATATATATATTTTTAAAGTATAGTTACAGATTCTTGCTAAGGATCATCTCTGCTTCCAGCACCCACAGTTGTAGCCCTGGTCCTGGAACCATTGCAACAAGCAGTAAGAAAGAAAGTTTAGGTAATATAGGGGAGAACTGTATAGTCATATTAGCATCCTCCCCCATCACCTTTACACCTCATCTCTCAGAAAAGTGGAGGAATCTCGGAATCTATCTAGCAAGAATGTTCCATTGATTCTGCTCATGTTGACTGTGAGCACAAACTTGGGAAGGTGTGTAAGCCAGCTCTTTAAGCCCATGTCTCCTCTCTCTTTCTCTCTCTCTCTGTCTCTTTTTTGAGACAGGGTTTGGGTCTGTTGCCCAGGCTGCAGTGCAGTGGTGTAACCTTGGCTCACTGCAACCTCAGCCTCCAGGGCTGAAGCAATCCTCCCACTTCAGCCTCCTGAGTAGCTAGGACTACAGGCATACACCATCATGCCTAGTTAATTTTTGTATTTTTTGGTAGAGATATGGTCTCCCTATGTTGCCCAGGCTGGCCTCAGATTCTTGAGCTCAAGTGATCCTCCTGCCTCAGCCTCCCAAAGTGTTGGTATTACAGGCATGAGCCACATTGCCCAGTTTCTGTTCTCTCTCTCTTTTTTTTTTTTTTTTTGAGACAGAGTCTTGCTCTGTCACCCAGGCTGGAGTGCAGTGGTGCAATTTCGGCTCACCACAACCTCTGCCTCCCGGATTTCAGTGATTCTCGTGCCTCAGCCTCCCAAGTAGCTGGGACTACAGGCGCGCACCACCACACCCAGCTAATTTTTATATTTTTAGTAGAGACGGTGTTTCATCATGTTGGTCAGGCTGGTCTTGAACTCCTGACCTCAGGTGATCTGCCTGCCTGCCTTGGCCTCCCAAAATGCTGGGATTACAGGCGTGAGCCACCGTGCCCAGCCTTTCCTGTCTCTCTCTATCTCTCTTATTATTATTATTATTTTAGAGACAGGGTCTAGCTATGTTGCCAAGGCTCGTCTCAAACTCTTGGGCTCAAGGGATCCTCCCAAGTCGGCCTCCCAAAGTGCTGGGATTATAGGCATGAGCTACTGCGCCCAGCGTTTGACAGATGTTTTAATTGTCCATTCCAATTCTGTGCAAAACTACAACTCTGAGGATGATATGCAACATAATATGTCCATTTGGTGTTTTATCTTTTTGCCCATTGTTGGATACTATGCGCTGTAAGGTGTGTTCCTTGATCTGAAGAGATGTAACATGGCAGTCTAAATTGGTGTAGTATCTTCTGTTTCTTTTCTTTTCTCTTCTTTTCTTTCTTTTTCAAGAGAGAACCTTGCTCTGTAACCAAGGTGGAGAGAAGTGGTGCTATCAGGGCTCACTGCAGCCTCGACCTCCTGGGCTCAGGCGATCCTCCCGCCTCAGCCACCTGAGTAGCTGGAACTACAGGCATGTGCCACCATGCCTGGCTAATTTTTTATATTTTTTGTAGAGATGGGTTCTCCCTGTGTTCTCCAGGCTGGTCTTGAACTCCTGGCCTAAAGCAGTCCTCCCATCTCGGCCTCCCAAAGTACTGGGACTATAGGCATGAGACCCTGTGCTCAGTCATGAGAGCTGTTCATAGGGTGCCATCCATGTGGCAGTAGGAGCTGTCAGTTCCTCTGGTGGTTTCAAAGTTGGTCTTAGAGGAAATGCTGAATACGATGAGTACTGCCTTGCAATCCTCCAGTAGCATGTCCTCGTATAAACTGTTTGCATTATATTATGGAACTCTTCTGGGCATTGCCTTCTTTATTAGAATGTTTCTCTGGCATTACCTAGGACATTATGGGTATTTCAGGTTTCAAGATTATTTTATCTTTCATTCACAAAAAAATCGCCATACCACCACATCTGGAAATTCTCTGATCCAAAACCTCAGCCATTGCTGTTGGGTAGCACTCACAGGCTTTTGCCACAATCTCCAGTCTCTATAAATACAAGTTGCAGACATTTTCAAAATCATGTCTGCCTGTGGATCTTATATAAGGGCTCAAAAGCATCAAGAGAGCGTCTGCTCTTTGCAATTCAGACATAGCCTGCGTAAATATGGCCTTCTTTTGTGCTGTTTAATGGAGGGAAGCTAGCAATATTTTCAGATGTGGAACATGCATCCTGCAAATGACAAGTAACCTGATTAGGTACTGTGTTTCTCACGTAGTACCAGGGGTAGTAGGCAGTGACAGCAGTTCATTTTTTTCTTGCTTGGGGAATGTTAGGGGTGGATCCTGCCCAGGTTATTCCTAAGAATTTCACCATTTGAGTGGGCCTTTGGATTTTTGTCGCATTTATCAACCACCTCTGTTGGTCATGTGTGTCACTATTGTATTTAAGTCAGTCCTAGCTTGCTCTTCAGTTTTTTGTTTTTTGAGACAAGGTCTCACTATGTTGCCCAGGCCAGAGTGCAGTGGCACAATCACAGTTCACTGCGGCCTCCACCTCCCTGCCCCAAGCAAACCTCCCACCTCAGCCTCCCAGGTAGCTAGGACCACAGGTGTGTGCCATCACACCCACTAATTTTTTATATTTAGAGAGACAGGGTCTCACTATGTTGCCCAGGCTGGTCTTGAACTCCTGGGCTCAAGCAGGCCTCCCGCTTCGGCCTCTCAAAGTGCTGGGATTACAGGCAAGAGCCACCATGCCTGACCAAGAACGGTAGCTTTATAGTAAGTGTTGAAATTAGGTATATAAATCCTCTAGCTTTTTTCTTCCTTTTCAAAATTGCTTTGGCTGTTCGAGGCCCTTTTAATTTCCATATGAATTTTAGAAGCAGCTTGTCAATTTCTAATTATTAATTTTGTTTTATTGATTGTGATCAATGTTGTTTGTAACATATGTATCTTAAGGAACCTACCAAAGTTGTTTTCTTTGTGCCCTAGTATTTGACCAAGTTTTGTGAATATTTTATGTGCACATGAGAAAAAGTATATTCTATATGATCAGGGTGTGGTGTTCAATATATATACATCCAAAAGATCAACCTTACTGATTATGTGGTTTAGGTCTTTTATATTATTACTTATATTTTGTCTATTTAATCTGTCTCATTCTGTGAATGGTATGTTAAAAGTCTCCCATTAGAGAATATTTCTATTTCTTCTTTCATTCTTGTAGTTTTCGGCTTATATAGGCTGTTGCTGTTACTTTATTGTTTGCATTTGATAAATTTTTTAATTTTTTTTTTTTTTGGAGTCGGAGTCTCACTCTGTCACCCAGGCTGGAGTGCAGTGGTGTGATCTCAGCTCACTGCAAGCTCCGCCTCCCGGGTTCACGCCATTCTCTTGCCTCAGCCTCCCGAGTAGCTGGGTCTACAGGCGCCCGCCACCACGCCCGGCTAATTTTTGTTTGTAGTTTTAGTAGACATGGGGTTTCACCGTGTTACCCAGGATGGTCTCCATCTCCTGACCTTGTGATCTGCCTGTCTCAGCCTCCCAAAGTGCTGGGATTACAGGCGTGAGCCACCGTGCCCGGCCTAAAGATTTTGTATGGATTTAGAGGATACAAGTACAGCTTTGTTACATGCGTATATTGCAGAGTGGTGAAGTCTGGGCTTTTAGTGTCACCATCACCTGAATAGGGTACATTAAATCGGATGATTAAATAAGCTCCAGACTGGGCACAGTGGCTCATGCCTGTAATCCTAGCACTTTGGGAGGCCGAGGCAGGTGGATCACCTGAAATCAGGAGTTCGAGACCAGCCTGGCCAACATGGTGAAACCCTGTCTCTACTGAAAACACACACACACACACAAATTAGCTGGGTGTGGTGGCAGACACCTGTAATCCCAGCTACTAGAGAGGCTGAGGCAGGAGAATCGCTTGAACCCAGGAAACAGAGGTTGCAGTGAGCCGAGATCACTCTACTGCACTCCAGCCTGGGCAACAAGAGTGAAACTCTGTCTTGAAAAACAAACAAAAAAATAAGCTCCAGAGTCTTGTACTATAATACCCCAGTATCTAGTTATTATTATTTTTTGAGATGGGGTCTCACTCTTGTCACCCAGGTTAGAGTGCAGTGGCAGGATCTCGGCTCACTGGAACCTCGACTGCCTGGGCTCAGGTGATTCTCCCACGTCAGCCTCATAAGTAGCTGAGACTACAAGTATGCACCACCACACCTGGCTAATTTATTGTATTTTTAGTAGAGACTGGGTTTTGCCCTGTTGCTTAGGCTTGTCTTGAACTCCTGGGCTCAATTGATCTGCCTGCCTCAGCCTCCCAAAGTGCTGGGATACAGGCATGAGCTACCTCGCCTGACCAAGATATTGTTTACTCATTATACAAAAATCCAAAAGTTATATCAAGAACCAGGAACATTTCAATTTGAATGAGAAAAAAATCAATGGGTGCCAGCACTGAGATGATACAGAGTTTAGAATTGCTTGACAAGAATTTTAAAGCAGCCATCATAAAAATACTTCAACAATTATGAACACACTCAAAACAAACTTTTTTAGAAAGTTTTCATAAAAAAATAGAAATCCCCAGCAAAGAAATAAAAGACATAAAAAGTCGCCGGGCACAGAGGCTCACGCCTGTAATCCCAGCAGTTTGGGAGGCTGAGGCGGGCAGATCACTTGAGGTCAGGAGTTGGAGACCAGCATGGCCAACATGGTGAAGCCCTGTCTGTACTAAAAATACAAAAATTAGCTGGGTGTGGTGGTAAGCACCTGTAATCCCAGCTACTTGGGAGGCTGAGGCATGAGAATTGCTTGAACCTGGGAGGTGGAGGTTGCAGTGAGCTGAGATGGAGCCACTGCACTGCAGCCTGTGCGGCAGAGCCAGACTGTTTGTTTGTTTGTTTGTTTTGAGATAGAGTCTCACTCTGTTGCCCAGGCTGGAGTGCAGTGGCTTGATATCGGCTCACTGCAACCTCCATCTCTCAGGTTCAATCGATTCTGCCCCCTCGGCCTCCCTGTAGCTGGGATTACAGGCGCGCACCACCATGCCCTGCTAATTTTTGTATTTTTAGTAAAGATGGGATTTCACCATGTTGGCCAGGCTGGTCTCAGACCCCTGACCTCAGGTGATCTGCCTGCCTCGGCCTCCCAAAGTGCTGGGATTACAGGCTTGAGCCACCGCACCTGGCAGACAGAGGGAGAATCTGTCTGAAACAAACAAACAGCCATAAAATAACCAAATGGAAATTTTAGAAATTAAAAATACAATAATCAAAATGGAAACTCAGAAATGGACTCGACAGCAGAATGCAGATGAAAAAGGAATCAATGAACTTAAGCATAGAAAAAAGCCTGCATTACCTATATATAAATGAGTGACTGAATATGATGTTGTGAACCATAACGCCAGTCTAGATATCTAGACTTGGGTTTCAGGTATGGCTTTCTCTAATTCCTAACCAAGTGCCCTGGATATTATTCTTATTCTCTATTGTCTTGACTTTGTTTATTTATTATTTATTTTTTTAAATTTTTTTTAACTTTTATTTTAGGTTTGGGGTACTGTATTAGTCTGTTCTCACACTCCTATAAAGAACGACCTGGGTAGTTTATAAAGAATAGAGGTTTAATTGACTTATGGTTCCACAGGCTGGACAGGCTTCTGCTTTTGGGGAGGACTCAGGAAACTTACAATTATGGTGGAAAGTGAAGGGGAAGCAAGGCATGTCTCACATGGCAGCAGGAGAGAGAGAGCAAAGGGGGAAGTGCCACACACTAAACAACCAGATCTTGTGAGAACTCAATCACTATCACAAGAAGAAGGGGGAGGCCGGACGTGGTGGCTCACATCTGTAATCCCAGCACTTTGGGAAGCTGAGGCGGGTAGATCACCTGAGGTCAGGAGTTCAAGACCAGCCTGGCCAACATGGTGAAACCCCATTTCTACTAAAAATACAAAAAATTAGCTGGGCATGGTGGCATGCGCCTGTAATCCCAGCTACTCAGGAGGCTGAGGCAGGAGAATCGCTTGAACCTCAGAGGTGGAGGTTGCAGTGAGCCAAGATTGCGCCATTGCACTCCAGCCTCAGCAACAAGAGCAAAACTCTGTCTTGAAAAGAAAATGAACAAGGGGGAAATCCACCCCCATGTTCCAATCACTTCCCAGCAGACCCCTCCTCCAACGCGGAAGATCATAATTCAACATGAGATTTGCATGGGATCACAGAGCCAAACCACATCAGGAACATGTGCAAGTTTATTAGGCATTTGGTAAATTTTTGTCCAACCCTTTAATTTTAGCCTTTTGCATGACTGTGTTTTAATCATGTCTCTTGTATGCAGCATAGTGCTGGGCTTTGCTTTATGAGGCAATATTAAACCCTTTTTATTTTATTTATTTTTTCGATTGTATATGTTTTTATTTTATTACTCACCTAAATATTGCTGACCCATCAATAGAACAGCCCAGCCAGACGTACGTAATAGTAATCAAATGCATTTGTCTTTTGTACTTTGCTTTTACATGGAAAACATAGCTTTTACATATTTTTAGGTTTTTTTCATTTTTATTTTTCAGTTTCTTTTTTATTTCAATAGGTTTTGGGGAATGGTTGGTGTCTGGTTACATGAAGAAGTTCTGTAGTGGTGACTTCAAAGATTTTGGTGCACCCATCACACAAGCAGTATACCCAATGTGTAGTCTTTTATCCCTACCCCGCTACCCTTTCTTCTCAGTCCCCAAAGTCCATTGTATCATTCTTATGCCTTTGTGTCCTCATAGCTTTGCTTTAATGTTTTATTAAAAAATTATTATTATTATTTTAAATAGATAGAGTTGGTATCTTCCTATGTTGGCCAGGATGGTCTTGAACTCCTGGCCTCAAGCAATCCTCCCACATCAGCCTCCCAAAGTGCTAGGATTATAGGTGTGAGCCACCACATTTGGCTCCCTTTTTCCTTTAATAAGCGAATTAAGCCCATTCGTATTTATTCGCATTACTGTTAAGCTTGGTCTCAATTCTCTCATTTTATTTTATGTTATAATCACTGTGGTATAAATTATATTTACTGTATTTCTTTCTCTCTCTCTCTCTTTTTCTTTTTTTGAGACAGAGTCTCACTCTGTCACCCAGACTGGAGTGCAGTGGCACGATCTTGGCTCAATGCAACTTTGGCCTCCCCAGTTGAAGCGATTCTCCTGCCTCAGCCTCCTGAGTAGCTGGGATTACAGGCACGCACCACTACACCTGGCTAATTTTAAAAAGTTTTAGTAGAGACAGGGTTTCGCCATGTTGGCTAGGCTGGTCTTGAACTCCTGACCTCAGCTGATATGCCTGCCTGGGCCTCCCAAAGTGCTGGGATTACAGGCGTGAGCCACTATGCCTGGCCGAAACATGATTGACTTCGATGAGTTGACTTTGTGTCCTGCAGTCTTGCTAAGAGCTTCTTTGTAGATTCCTTAGGATTTTCTACATAGACAATCATATTGTGTGAGAACAGAGACAGTTTTATTTATTCTTTCCAACCAGTTATATGCCTTTTATTTCCTTTTTCTTGCCTGATTTCACTAAAGTAGGACTTTGAATAGGATTTTGATTTCGAATAGGATTCGTAAAAGTGGGCATCTCTTGCCTTTTTCCTGATCTTCTAGGGAAAGCATTCAGTCTTTTTCATTACATATGATGTTAGCTGTAGGTTTTTGGTAGATGATCTTTATCAGGTTAAAGAAGTTTCCTTCTATTCCTACTTTGATGAGAGGTTTTGTCAGGAATGAATGTTGAATTTTGTCAAATGACTTTTCTGTATCAATTGATGATTGTGTGGTTTTTCTGTTTTAGTTTCTTAATATGGTGGATTATATTGATTGATTTAAAAATGTTCAGCCAGCCTCACGTTCTCTGGATAAACACCAACTGATCATGCTATGTGTTTACATATGTTGCTTGATTTGATTTGCTAATATTTGTTGAGGCTTTTTACTTCTATGTTTATAAGGGATATTGGACTGCAATTTTCTTTTCTTGTCATGTCTTTGTCTGATTTTGTAATCAGGATAATGATGGCCTCATAAAATGAGAAGTGTCCTTGTCTAGAAAATGGAAGAGGAAAGACTGTATAGAATTGATGTATTCCTTAAATATTTGGTAGAATTTACTAGTGAAACTATCAAGGCCTGGGAATTTCTTTTTTGGAAGGTTTTAAACCACAAGTTCAGTTTTTTAAATTGATATTCCATTCAGTTGTCTGTTTCTCTTTGGGTAAGTTTTGGTGTTTTGTATATTTCATGGAATTGGTCCATTTCATCTAAGTTGGTGAATTTATGTGAATAAAAATGTTCATGGCATTCTCTTACTCTCATTTTAATGTCGTTGGAGGTATATAGTAATATCTCTTTGTTTTCTTTTCTTTTTTTCTTTTTTTTTGAGATGGAGCTTGGCTCACTGCAACCTCCACCTCCCGGGTTCAAGCAATTCTCCTGCCTCAGCCTCCCAAGTAGCTGGGATTACAGGCCTGCACCACCATACCCAGCTCATTTCTTACCTATCGCTTTAAACTGGAAATGGCACTGTTACTTGAAACTGTCTCCCCTCCTACCTTCCAACACCCCACACTTTCCTGGTTCTATTTCTACCATCTAATAATTGTATTAGTCTGTTCTTGCATTGCTATAAAGAAATACCTGAGACTGGGTAATTTATAAAGAAAAGAGATTTAATTGGCTCATGGTTCTGCAGGCTGTACAAAAAGCATAACGGCTTCTGGGGAGGCCTCAGGAAACTTCCAATCCGTGGCAGAAGGCAAAGAGGAAGAAGGAAGAAATTTTTTTTTTTTTTAGACGGAGTTTCACTCTTGTCACCCAGGCTAGAGTGCAAGGGCACGATCTCGGCTCATTGCAACCTCCGCCTCCTGGGTTCAAGTGATTCCTGATTCTCCTGCGTCAGCCTCCTGAGTAGCTGGGATTACAGGTGTGCACCACCATGCCCCACTAATTTTTGTATTTTAGTAGAAATGGGGTTTCACCATGTTGGCCAGGCTGGTCTCAAACTCCTGACCTCAGGTGATCCACCCACCTCAGTCTCCCAAAGTGCTGGGATTACAGGCGTGAGCCACCGTGCCCGGAGGCATATCTTTGTGTGTGTGTGTGTGTAAGATAGGATCTCGCTCTGTCACACAGGCTGGAGTGCAGTGGTGTGATCTTGGCTCACTGCAGTCTCGACCTCCTGGGCTCAAGTGATCCTCCTGCCTCAGCCCCTCAAGTAGCTGGGATTATAGGCATGCACCACCATGCCCAGCTAATTTTTGTTTGTTTGTTTGTAGAGACAGGATTTCACCATGTTGCCCAGTCTGCTCAAATTCCTGGGCTCAAGCTGTCCACCTGCTTCAGCTTCCCAAAGTGCTGGGATTACAGGCATGAGCCACCGCGCCCGGACAGCAGGCACATCTTACATGGCCAGAGCAGGAGGAATTGGGGCACAGGTGCCACACACTCTTAAACAACCAGATCTCATGAGAACTCACTATGGCGATGACAGCACGAAGGGAGGATGGTGTTAAACCATGAGAAACCACCCCCATGATCCAATCCCCTCCCACCAGGCCCCACCTCCAACACTGGGGATTACAGTTCTACATGAGATTTGGGTGGAGACACAGATCCAAACCACATCAGGAATTTACTCTGCAACCTTCATAGCATATTGGTGTTCCCTCAAACTCTGTACTTGGTGCTTCTCTCAAACTGTGCTCCTTCTTAGCTATCCAATTTATTCTGGTGGTTTCAGCTAGTACTGGAATGATCTTACCCCCCAAACCTTGGCCTCTGCTAGCCTTCTCTCTTGAGCTCCAGCTGGACATCTCCGTCAGTATGTTCCATAAACACTCCAAAGTCTATCTCAGTTTTTCTTCCATGAACTCATTGTCTCTCCTGTTTTGCTAATGTCTATACATGGCTCCTGCCTCATCCCAGCTGTTCATGCAGTTATCCTGGGAGCAATACTGTCTCCCTTTCTCCCACAGAACAGCACTTCTGTATCATTTATAAGTATAAATATATTTTGTTTCTTTGTTTTGAGACAGGGTCTCTCTGTCGCCCAGGCTGGAGTGCAGTGATGCAATCTCAGCTCACTGCAACCTCCACCTCCCGGGTTCAAGTGATTCTCCTGCCTCAGGCTCCCAAGTAGCTGGGATTGCAGGCACCTGCCACCATGCCCGGCTAATTTTTTTTTTTTTTTTGTATTTTTAGTAGAGATAGGGTTTCACCATGTTGGCCAGGCTGGTCTCGAACTCCTGACCTCAAGTGATCCGCCTGCCTCGGCCTCCCAAAGTGCTACGATCATAGGCATGAGCCACCATGCCCAGCCAGCTTCTTTTTTTTTTTTTTTGAGACGGAGTCTTGCTCTGTTGCCCGAGCTGGAGTGCAGTGGTGTGATCTTGGCTCACTGCAACCTCCGCCTCCTGGGTTCAAGTGATTCTCCTGCCTCCGCCTCCTGAGTAGCTGGGACTACAGATGTGCACCACCACACCCAGCTAATTTTTGTATTTTTAGTAGAGATGGGGTTTCACCCCATCTCTGTTGGCCAGTCTGGTCTTGAACTTCTGACCTCAGGCAATCCACCCAGCTTGGCCTCCCAAAGTGCTGGGATTACAGGCGTGAGCCACCGCGCCCAGCCTCCTTCTTCATTTTTTAACCCAGCAACTTGCACACGTCCAGGCACATAGTGTTTGTTTTTTCATTGGTTTTCCAGAAATATGCTTACTGAGGCACATAGTGTTAACTCAGGAGTGCAGTGATCTTTTCTTCATGCATTAATAAATTAACACAATAATAGAGCTGTTCCGGGTACCCCCCACCCCAAAAGTATATCAAGCAAGACACAAAATCAGGTATCCAGTGTAGCTCTATTTAGTCAACTTTCAACAGGGCTCCATTGAGAAGATTAGTTCCTGCACATCTTTTTCATGCATCCCATTCTGATCATTGGAGATTGTTATTACAGGGGTCCGTGTCATTCGAGGATGTGGCTGTGGATTTCACCCGACAGGAGTGGCACAGACTGGACCCTGCTCAGAGGACCATGCACAAGGATGTGATGCTGGAGACCTACAGCAACCTGGCATCTGTGGGTGAGGATGATTGTCCGTGTAACTCCTGAGAGCGTGTGTTTCCTTTCTTGGTTGCTGTAACATGTGCAGCGTTGTGAGGGTTTAATGATATTAAGAGTCACAGATGAGTAATCAGTTTAGGGCACCAGAAAAAATGTGTGCGTTCTTACTTCCCCAATGAAAGGTTTAAATGGGCCCCCTTCCTTGTGCAGCTCATGAAGATGCACCTTCCTCCTCCATCAGAGGCCCTAGAGCTCAGACAACTTGGCCCACGTCCTGTGCCATTTCCCATTAACAGGCCTCTGCGTGGCCAAACCAGAGATGATCTTCAAGTTGGAGCGAGGAGAAGAGCTGTGGATATTAGAAGAGGAATCCTCAGGCCATGGTTACTCAGGTAAGTACTGGGCAAGAACTGGACATATGGAAAATAGGGGAAATAAGAGCCCAGGAATTCAGGTCAAAGGGTATGCTTGTGCAACACTTTCTAGGAATCTCTTTTTAGAGTTCCTAGCTCTTTGAAAATAAGGACGGAAGGTCTACATGCTTCAGATACCAAAGTCACACATCTTAATATTACACTCAAACTTCAGTGCTTTCTCCTGTTTTATCTTGTTTTTTTTTTTTTTTTTTTTGATGGAGTCTCACTCTGTCATCCAGGCTGGAGTGCAGTGGTGCGATCTCAGCTCACCACAACCTCCACCTCCCGGGCTCAAGCGATTCTCCTGCCTCAGCATCCTGAGCAGCTGGGATTACAGGTGCGTGCCACCACGCCTGGCTAATTTTTGTACTTTTAGTAGAGACAGGGTTTCACCATGTTGGCCAGGTTGGTCACAAACTCCTGACCTCAAGTGATCCGCCTGCCTTGGCCTCTCAAAATGCTGGGATTACAGGTGTGAGCCACCACACCTAGCCTTTATCTTGATTTTTAAGTTATTTACCACTCTTATTTATCTCTGCCTCATCTTAAACATTTATTCTTTTATTTTTTTGAGACAGAGTGTCTCTCTGTTGCTCAGGCTCGAGTGCAGTGGTGCAATCATGGCTCAACCTCAACTTAAAACCTCACCTGCCCGGTTTTAAGCGACCTTTCCAGGGCAACCTCCCTAATAGCTGGGACTACAGGCGCGCACCACCATACCTGGCTGATTTTTGTATTATTATTATTTTTTTTTTTTGTAGAGACAGAATCTCACTATGTTGCCCAGGCTGGTCTTGAACTCCTGGGCTCAAGTGATCCACCTGCCATGGCCTCCTGAAGTGCTAGGGTCAGAGGTATGAGCCACCACACCTGGCAACATTTATTCTTTCTTCCCTCCATTGCCTTGGATGCTTTCTGTTATCAGGCATTCATTCATATATTCATTTAGTCATCCATGAAACTTTAAATGAGTATCAGTTATATGCTGGGTATGTTCTAGGTGTGGGAAACTGGTAGTGAATAAAATAATATCTCTGTTCTCTTGGAGCTTACAATATAGTGGGGGAAAGTGACCAGAAACAAACAAATACATCATATGTTTGATGGTGAAAAGAAAATCAGTGCAAGGTAAGAAGGATAGGTACTGATTTTTAGGAAATAGAGGGTTTTTTGTTTGTTTGTTTGTTTTTTGATGGAGTCTCACTCTGTCGCCCAGACTGGAGTGCAGTGGTGCGATCTCAGCTCACTGTAACCTCCACCTCCTGGGTTCAAGTGATTCTCTTGCCTCAGCCTCCTGAGTAGCTGGGATTACAGGCGGGCACCATTATGGCCAGCTAATTTTTGTATTTTTAGTAGAGATGGAGTTTTGCCATGTTGGGCAGGCTGATCTCAAACTCCTGACCTCAAGTGATCCGCCCACCTTGGCCTCCCAAAGTGCTGGGATTACAATCGTGAGCCACTGTGCCTGGCTGGAATAGAGTTTTAAAGGTTGTGTTAAGGAGTTTAATTTTATACTGTGACAAGAGAAGCCAGTTTGGGATTTTACATAAAAGAGTGACATGCTGTGATTTATTTTTAAAGGATCTCTCTCACTGCTGTGTGGCAATGGTTCTGTTGGAGATAATGCCCTCAGGCATGATAATGACCTTCACCATCAGAAGATTCAAACATTGGATCAAAATGTTGAATATAATGGATGCAGGAAAGCCTTCCATGAGAAAACAGGCTTTGTTAGACGTAAAAGAACACCCAGAGGAGATAAAAACTTTGAATGTCATGAATGTGGGAAAGCTTACTGTAGGAAATCAAACCTTGTTGAACATCTGAGAATACACACAGGAGAGAGACCCTATGAATGCAGTGAATGTGCAAAAACCTTCAGTGCAAGATCATACCTCATTGCTCATCAGAAAACTCACACAGGGGAGAGGCCCTTTGAATGTAATGAATGTGGGAAATCTTTTGGCAGGAAGTCACAACTCATCCTACATACAAGAACACACACTGGAGAGAGACCCTATGAATGTACTGAATGTGGGAAAACCTTTTCTGAGAAGGCAACCCTCACGATTCATCAGAGAACTCACACAGGGGAGAAACCCTATGAATGTAGTGAATGTGGGAAAACATTTCGTGTAAAGATATCCCTTACCCAACACCACAGAACTCACACAGGGGAGAAACCTTATGAATGTGGGGAGTGTGGGAAAAACTTCCGTGCAAAGAAATCCCTAAATCAGCATCAAAGAATTCACACAGGTGAGAAACCCTATGAGTGTGGTGAATGTGGGAAATTCTTCCGAATGAAGATGACTCTCAATAATCATCAAAGAACTCACACAGGTGAAAAGCCCTATCAGTGTAATGAATGTGGGAAATCTTTCAGGGTGCACTCATCTCTTGGGATCCATCAGAGAATTCACACAGGAGAGAAACCTTACGAATGTAATGAGTGTGGTAATGCTTTCTATGTGAAAGCACGCCTAATTGAACATCAGAGGATGCATTCAGGAGAGAAACCCTACGAATGTAGTGAATGTGGGAAAATCTTCAGTATGAAGAAATCCCTTTGTCAACACCGGAGAACTCACACAGGAGAGAAACCTTATGAATGTAGTGAATGTGGAAATGCCTTCTATGTGAAAGTACGCCTCATTGAACATCAGCGAATTCACACAGGAGAGAGACCCTTTGAGTGTCAAGAATGTGGGAAAGCTTTCTGCCGGAAAGCACACCTCACAGAACATCAGAGAACTCACGTAGGCTGGTCCTGGCATTGTACAATGAAGAAAGCCTCTCCCTGAAGACTTCCCTCACCATTGGATCAAGCTCCTTGGGGCATATGATCACCAGGGCACACAGTGTGCCTGTGAAAATTTGGCACCTACATTTGTATCAAAATATGTCCTGATCCCCTTAGGGGATAGCTCATTGTTTTTATTCGGATTTCCCTAATTAGTGGTGTGTGAACATCTTATCTGTTGATTGGCTATTTGGGTTTTTTCTTCTGTGCATTGACTGTTCATGTCCTCTGCTCATTGTTTTCAAATGGGCTGTTCATCTCTTGCTTTTTGGTTTAAATGTTGTTGTTTTTTAACATATGAGAATATAAAAATCCTTTTTTTTTCAGTCATATGTGTTGCAAATATCTTCTCCCAGACTGTCGTTGGTTTTTTAAATTTTGTCATCTGTTTTCTTCTGCTGAAGTTTTATATTTTATTTATTTATTTTTTATTTTTTTGAGATGGAGTCTCACTCTGTGGCCCGGGCTGGAGTGCAATGGCATGACCTCAGCTCATTTCAACCTTTGCCTCCCGGGTTCAAGCGATTCTCCTGCCTCAGTCTCCCAAGCAGCTGGGATTACAGGTGTGCACCACCATGCCTGGCTAATTTTTGTATTTTTAGTAAAGACGGGGTTTCACCATGTTGGCCAGGCTGGTCTCTAACTCCTGACCTCAGGTGATCCACCCGCCTCGGCCTCCAAAAGTGTTGGGATTACAGGTGTGAGCCACCGTGCCCGGCTAAAGTTTTGTATTTTAATATTATCAGTTTCAAGGTGATAATATTCACCTATACTTTCCTCTAAAGGTTTTCCTTTCAACATTTAGAATTTCAATCTCCTGTGAGATTTTTTTGTTATAGCATGAAGTGTGCAATACATACTACTATATTGTCTTTATATAATTTTACATAAATGGGCTCACACTGTATTTAAAGTTCTGCAGCTTGCTTTTTTCATGTAATGTTACCTTTCCAAGATCTGTCCTTGTTGATAAGTATAGGTCTGGCTAGTCATTTATCTCTCCATTCCCCTAGTAAAAGACATTTGTATCTTTTTCGAGTTTAGTGTCTAAATCTAGAAGTGGAACTGATGGGTCATAGGATTTAGGCAATGTGCTGGTTATTAAGCTATTGTGTCCGAGCTCCAAACCCACCCTTCTTGACTGTGCTTTGTGACTTTACAAACCACATTTTGGCTTTGTCAACTGCTCCCTGTTGGGCCTTGCCAATAAGAGATACTAGATATAAACTTTGGGGCTGGAGAGGGAAGAAGGGACTTGCTCCTTTTTTTTCTATTCCTATTAGCTTCCTGGTCATTGGAGTGTCTGCTCAGCATTGCTTCTTCACTCAGACACCAGCAGTTCCTTGTCATAGCAGCAGTTTAATCTAGTTTGCAGCTTTCCAGCACTCACAGATGGTAGCCCATCCCCTCTGAGACACAAGCATCAGCTGGCTGGTGTCACCTCCTTAGAGATGTGAATTCTAGTCACATGGGACCCCTCCTCCCCCTTCTAAGTTTCAGTAATTTCAATTTATGGTTGGGTGCAGTGGATCATGCCTGTAATCCCAACACTTTGGGAGGCCAAGGTGGGTGGATTCCTGGAGCCCAGGAGTCAAGACCAGCCTGGGAAATATGGTGAAACTCTACCTCTACAAAAAAAATTCAAAAATCAGCTAGGCATGGGACCACACCTGTGGTCCCAGGTACTTGGGAGTCTGAGACTGGAGGTTGAAGCTGCAGTAAGCCATGATTGTGCCACTGCACTCCAGCCTGGGCAACAGAGCAAGACCCTGTCTCCCAAAAAATTGTCAACTTCTTCCCTTTGTTATGCCAGCCCAGCTGTTTTCTTCAGTTGCTACCTCCCTGATAACTTGAATGTTCTCTGTCTCTTCAGTTATTTGGTTTACAACCTCATAACTAGTTAAAATTATTTATAAGTTCTCTCTGTTAAAATAACTAGTGTGGTTTTTGTCTCCTAGTTGGGCTCTGATTGATACAGAAGGTTTTTTAACTTTATTAAGTATTGACATTTCCCTTCCAAATTGTATTAATTTATACTCCCATGAGCAGTTTGAGAAAGTTTTCATTTTGCCATTCAGCAGCACTTATTATCAGTCCTTTAAATTATTGCCAATCTGTAAGGTCTGAAATGGCTTTGAGCCTTGGCTTCCATGAATGTGGTTTGTCTTTCTTTCTTTTGTACTTTTCTTTTCTTTTCTTTCTCTCTTTTTCTTTCTCTCTCTCTCTCTTTTCTTTTCTTTTTTATTTTTATTTTTTGAGATGGAGTTTCACTCTTGTTGCCCAGGCTGGAGTGCAATGGCATGATCTCGGCTCACTGCAACCTCCGCCTCCCGGGATGGAGCAATTCTCATGCCTCAGCCTCCCGAGTAGCTGGGATTACAGACACGCATGACCACACCCAGCTAATTTTTGTACTTTTAGTAGAGACGGGGTTTCACCATGTTGGCCAGGCTGGTCTCAAACTCCTGACCTCAGGTGATCTGCCCACCTCAGCCTCCCAAAGTGCTGGGATTACAGGCGTGAGCTACTGCGCCTGGCCTATTTATTTATTTGAGACAGAGTCTCACTCCATCACCCATGCTGGAGTGCAGTTGTGCAATCTTGGCTCACTGCAACCTCTCCCTCCTGGTTCAAGTGATTCTCGTACCTCAGCCTTCCGAGTAGCTGGGACTATAGGTGCACACAACCACGACCACCTAATTTTTGTATTTTTAATAGAGACAGGGTTTTCCTATGTTGGCCAGGCTGGTCTCGAACTCCTGACCTCAAGTGATCCGCCTGCCTCGGCTTCCCAAAGTGTTGGGATTGCAGGAGTGAGCCACTGCACCTGGCCTGTCTTTATTTTTTAACTCATCTTTCCTATCCTTCAATAGTATTTTGTGGTTTTCTCCAAGAAATTGTCTATGAAAGTTAATTTTTTAATAGCACTTCTGCATTTATACAGGTATACATATATATATTTCAAAATATAATGATGTGGGGTTTATATATATACTTACATATAATATTTGTGTCTCTCTCTCATACACAGACACATCTCCCCACACAACATTTTTGTTTGATGTGGGCAGTTTTAATTTCATTTTACCCAAATATTTACCACCTTGATTGCACTTCATTACTTTCTGCGTTTCATCCAGGATCATTTTCTTCTTTGCCTGAAAAATACTCCATAGAGTATCCTTTAGTAAGAGTCTGTTGCTGGTGAGCCTCTCAGTTTTGTCTAAAAATGTTTTTCATTGTACCTTTTGTCACTGGCTGGGGCCGGCATCGCGGGTGGTAAAAGAATTTACCAAGACAGTCATGAATTAAAGAAACCAAGTCTATTAGAGGGAAAGTAAGTTGCAAGGAGGCAATGGGCAGCACAGCAGAGAAAGGGGCTGTCTGCAAAGAGGCAAGAGCTGGAGGGAAGTTGTATAGGGTTGTGCTGGAGGGACTGTGTGAGGAATGAGTTTGTGCTGCTGGGGCTTTGCACAGAACAAGGTATTTGGGAACAGGTTGTTGTGCCAGCAGGTTGTTTGTGATTAGTTGTCTCTCAGAACAATGGTTCTTCCCCACCTTCTTGCTTATTTATCTCATCGGGACTCCACACCTTTTTTTTACAAGTAAAAGTGAATCGTTTACCTTAAATATTTGGTAGCACTATGTCACAGTAAACTGATAAAAAATTAAGTACTTGACTGGGCACAGTGGCTCACACCTGTAATCCCAGCACTTTGGGAGGCCAAGGCGGGTGGATCACTTGAGATCAGGAGTTTGAGACCAGCCTGGCCACCATGGTAAAACCCCGTCTCTAGTAAAAATTAGCTGGGTTTGGTGGTGCATGCCTGTAATCCCAGCTACTCGGGAGGCTGAGGCAGGAGGATCACTCGAACCCGGGAGGCGGAGGTTGCAGTGAGCTGGGATGGTGCCACTGCACTCCAACCTGGGCGACACAGCAAGACTCCATCTCAAAAAAAAATTTAAAAATTAAGTACTTTTTTACTTTTTTCCTGAGTGTCCTTTAATGATTATTGTGATCCAAGGTATTTGAATTACTCATCAGATACCCCACAATACAGCATATATTTGAATATATATGAAATACACTTTGTGTTTTCTGTGCAGTATGCCCTCACTCTACTAAGTATTAAGTATATCAAGATGCCATTTCATCAATACTTCCGATCTGTAGCTCACCACCCCCCCCCCTTTTTTTTTCTTTTTGAGATGGAGTTTTGCTCTTGTTGCCCTGGTTGGAGTGCAATGGCATGATCTCTGCTCACTGCAACCTCTGCCTCTCAGGTTCAGGTGATTCTCCTGTCTCAGCCTCCTGAGTAGCTGGGATTACAGGCATGTGCCGCCACACCCAGCTAATGTTTTGTCTTTTAAGTAGAGACAGAGTTTCACCATGTTGGTCAGGCTGGTCTCGAACTCCTGACCTCAGATGATCCACCCGCGTCGGCCTCCCAAAGTGCCAGGATCACAGGTGTGAGCCACCGCGCCCAGCTGATGTTTTTAAATTTTTATTATGGAATATGCCAAACATAAATAAGATAATTTATAGTGACACAGAATAGTTGTTGCCTCTGGGGTGAAAATTGACTTGTAAGGGGTAGGAGGGAACTTACTGGGGCGATGGAAATACTCCAAGTCTTCACTGGAGTGTGAATACAATAGTCATCAAGTGGGTAAACTTAAGGTTTATTTGTTTTATTGTATATAAATTATATCTCAATTGAAATGTGAAAACAAAGCAGTAAAACATCCCCTGTTCCCATTTCAGGAGTCATGTCTGGGCTGCCTGGGAGGAAAACAGGAATACTGATCGCTAGAGCAAATAAAAGACTCTTGGCAGTGGGCAACTTGGTCCTCCTAAGGCTTTAGAAATTGTCTTGCTCCATGAAAATGACATGTTCTGAGGCGCCAGTCTGGGGTATACTGACTTTCATTAGCTAACGTCACCATCCGTGGTGCTCCCTCACTTGCCAACACTGTACTGTAGATTTGACTCCCAAGAGCCTAAGGATAGTCTCTGCCAATCCTCCAGTAGCCACCATCATAGTAGTTTTTACCCCCATCGGTCAGCAGTCCAGTGTCTACTAACCCCTCCATTAATTCACAGCAGTTCTTACCACCCCTTTAAGCCAGAGCACGATGTGTGATCACCCATTAGCTCACATCATATCTTATCACCCACCTTCAACTCCAGCTTAGTGTCTGATGATCTTCCATTAAGTCAGTATCATGTCTTACTTCCCTCCTTTAGACTTAGCATGGTGACAGCTGACTCCCATTAGCTCACAGCCCTGTGTTTTGTCTTCCTGTTGACCTAATGTAGTGTCTGTTGACTCCATGTTAGCTTCACCATTTTGTTTGCTAATTCCCCATTGGCTACAGCCTCCCAAGTAGCTGGGACTACAGGCATGCGCCACCAGGCCTGGCTAATTTTTAAATTTCTTTGTAGAGACAGGATCTTGCTATGTTGCCCAGGCTGGTCTCAAATTCCTGGACTTGAGATCCTCCTGCCTCAGCCACTCAAAGTGTTGGGATTACAAGTGTGAACCACCGTGCTGGGCCTGTCTGCTGATTTTTTATTAGCTGTGGGTACAGTGTCTTTGCCACATGAGCGCACAGCACAGTGGGCTCAGCACAGCACAATGGCACCCAATGGCTGTTCCCCAATTAGCTACCAATATGATGACTTTGGTCCTCTTGGGCCTCAGCACAATGTCTCCAGAACTCACATGACCATGTCACTGTCTTTTGATCCCCCCTTACCAGGTTGCAAGATTTTTAAGCTTGAGGACCCAGTGGTGTCTGCTTCCCCAAAAATAGCCCCTAATGGTGTGTCAACTGCCCATGTATTACAGCCCATGAGTATATCTGCTGACCATACATGAATGTCTTCTGATTTACTTTCCACCAGCACAGAGAATGTCTTCTGATTTACTTGCCACCAGCACAGATGCCCTGCTTTTGGACCCATCACCATATTTTTGTCCTTACCATAGTTCAATCATTGTGTCTGCTGAATCCCCCCATTAGCCACTAGTATGGTGTCATTGGCCCATTGAGGCCTTGGTGGAGTCTGCTGACCCCAGATTAGCCCTTATCACTGTTTGTTGCTCCTCCATTAGCCAACGGTACAGTTTCCTCAGCACCCATGAGGCCCCAGCAATGTCTTTGCTGACCCAACTTTAGCAACTATCACTCTACTGATCCCCACTTAGTCATAAGAACAGAGACTTTAACCTCCATGAACTCCCAGTACAGTGTCTGCCGATTCCACATTAGCTTTGGCTTTCTGGTCACCCACTGGCCATGAATACAGTGGTTTTGGCTCTCATAAGACCCAATCACAGTGTTTGCTGACCCTGTATTGACTGCCATCACTGCCTGGTGATCCTCCATCAACCATACATAGAATGTCTTTGAATGCAATGATGCCCCATCACAGCACACGCTGTCCTGCATTGGAGCCCATCACTATGTCTGCTAATCTGATTATATGAGCCTCAACACTGTGTCTGCCGACTACTAGACACCACTATGGAGTCTGCCTCATGTTTCTCAATCACAGTATCTGCCAACCCTATATTAGTGTCACCACTGTGTCTGCTAATCTTTTTTTTCAGATGGAATTTCAGTCTTGTTGCCCAGGCTAGAGGGCAATGGTGCAATCTCGGCTCACTCCAATCTCCACCTCCTGGATTCAAGCAGTTTTCCTGCCTCAGCCTCCCCAGTAGCTGGGATTACAGGCACCCGCCATCATGCCCAGCTATGTGTCTGCTAATCTTGGTCACAAGTACAGTGTCTTCAATCTCCATAAAAAATCAGCCTGTCTGCTCTCCCCACATTAGCCCTTAGTCACTCTGCTGATTAGCCACCACTGAAGTGGTTTTGTCTCCATTGCGGTATTAGCCCCATCCCTGCCACACTGATGTGTCATTGTCCCTTAGTACAGTGTCCTGACCTCATGAGCCCTGGCATAATGCCTGGGGTTCATTAGAGCCTACCCTTCATGAAAGTACAACATGGTTTCAGATGATCCTATATTAGCTACCGGTACAGTGTCTTTAACCTTCATGAGTTCCCACAGCCATGTCTGCTGATGCTATCATAGCACCCAACACTGTGTCTGTTGAATCCTCATTGGTCATCAATATAGTGGCTTTGATCTCTGTGATGACACTGTACAGTTTCTGATGACCCTCTATGAGATGCAGTTATTGTTCCCTGATCTCCGTACACTGGTTTGTTGACTGTTCTTTCAATCTCAGCAATGTTTCCTTCAATCTCAGCAATGTTTCCTTCAACTCTGGCAGTTCCCCAGGCCTTCAGGCTGTTTTCTTATTTTTCTGACTTTATTGAGCATCAGGGATTGTCCCTTGGTCTTTTTGGCTGTGGAGTCTTATCCCCTTTTCCTCTGTCTTCCAAATGCAAGGACTGTTTGTGGTCTCCAGATGTTCAACAATCCTGCTGTTCCTCAAGGCCAGACACTTTTCCTTTAAGCCTCTGGCTGTTTGTTTATTTCTCTGGCTGTTTCCAAGGTAGTTCTCACTGTTGCATGACATGTGGTGACAATTTCCTCTTCTGTTTGACTATTGTAGAGTCTTTGCCTGTCCCAACTACAAGGACTGTACTCTGGCTGTTCATGTCACTGCAAGACTCTTTCTCAGTCCCCGTGGCTGTTTTCTAGTGTCCTGGCATGTTCGCTCAGCCCTTGGCTATTGTCTGGAACTAGACTGTTCGAGCTGCTTCTAGTGACTCCCCAATGCCTGGAATAGGCTACCTTACCCTCCCTCTTGCTACCTCAATCCTGGGTATGTTCAGGCTTCCTCTTGCCTCTTTTCTGGTCTCCTACTGTTTCTCCATCCCAAGGACTGTTGCATACCCTGGATGCAGCTGGGGGGCATTAAACAGCAAATGGGAATGGCAGGCTGCAGGGGGAGCACCTTCCTTCCAGGTAGACCTATTTAGCTGTGGCTGCCCTGGGGAAACAGTCCCTGCAGAGATGCTGCCTGCTTCAGAGCCCTGGTGTGGCCTCTTGGCAGGATATCTATAGCCCAAGAGTCACTAGATTTGCTTCCATCACCCTGCTAGAAAATTCATTAAAGTGAACACCTCCCAGCATTAGGGGTGTCTGTGTGTGAATCTCTGTTTGGGAGAGACCGTGATGGCCGAGAGGAAGCACATGGAGATCACAGTGGTGTGTGGTGTGCAGCATGGGGACCAGTCCTGCTCTTGCCCGAGCCTCATTCCTTCTCCCTAATACATGGCATCACAGTTCCAGCCCAGAATCCTTCAGAAGTCCATGCTGATGTTGGAGGATGAATATAGGGTGTCTGCCCCATGGGTGTTTTTTAGTTCACAACATGAAACCCTTATAATAACTTAATGTGCAATATTACTAACAGCCTTTAGTTTCTAGACAGGCAGTGTAGTGTAATGGCTAAGAACATGAATGCTGGAGCCAGATATGCATTCAAATCCTGTGCCTTAATGGTTTCTTAGGTATGGGACAAAAAGCACACATAAAGAACACTTAAACTTTGCTTAAAAAAAAAAAAAAAAACCATAAATAACCCAACTAAAAAATGGGCAAAGGCTGGGCGGAGTGGCTCATGCCTGTAATCCCAGCACTTTGGGAGGCCAAGGTGGGTGGATCACTTGAGGTCAGGAGTTCGAGACCAGACTGGCCAACATGGTGAAACCCCGTCTCTATTAAAAATACAAAAATTAGACAGGCGTGGTGGCATGGACCTGTAATCCCAGCTACTCGGGAGACTGAGGCAGGAGAATCGATTGAACCCAGGAGACAGAGATTGCAGTGAGCTGAGATCGTGCCACTGCACTCCAGCCTGGCTGACAGAGTGAGACTCCATCTCAAATAAATAAATAAATAACTATAAATAAAAATGGACAAAGGACTCGAATAGACATTTCTCCACGGATGATATACAAATGCCCAATAAGCCCACAAAAAACTGCTCAACGTAATTAGCCATCAGGTAAATGGAAATCAAAACCACAATAACACTACACACCCATAGGGTGGCTAGAATCCAAAAGACAGATAACAACAAGTGTTGGAGAGGATGTGGACAAATTGGAACATTCTACATTGCTGGTAGGATGTAAAATAGTGCAGCTGTTTTGTAAAACAGCTTGACAATTTCTGAAAATGTTAAAAATAAATGTACCATGTGATCCAGCAATTCCATCCTTAGGTATCTATGTGGGAGAAATGCCAACATATGTCCACACAAAAACCTGAACACAGATGTTCACAGCAGTGCTATTCCTACTTGCCAAAAAGTGGAAACAACCCAAATGTCCATCAGCTGATGAAATGATACACAAAATGTGGTATGTTCATAAAATGAAATATTAATCAGTAATAAAAAGAAACGAGGTGCTGATACATTCTGCCAATGTGGATGAATTTTGAAAACATGTTAAATGAAGAAGCCTGTTGGGAAAGACCACATATTGTATAATTCCATTTATATGAAATGTCCAGAATAGGCAAAACTGGGGAAACAAAAAGTAGATTAGTGGTTGTCTAGGACTCGGGTGGGGGTAGGTGGTAGAAATGGAGTGACTGCTCACAGGTACTGGGTTTCTCTTGGGGGGTGATGAAAATATTCTAAAATTCTATTGTGATGGTTGCACAACTCTGAATGTACTAAAGCTAATTTAATTGTGATGTTAAATGGATGAATTGTATTGTATGTGTGTGAATTACATCTCAATAAAGTTTAAAAAATAGGAAATTATAAAAATAAAGATTTGAACTAGGTCAGTATTTTTTAAAGTTGAGTCTTTGTAATATTATCTCTAAGAAAATTTATTTATTTATTTGTTTACTTTTATTTTTAATTTTTGGGATGAAGTCTTGCTCTGTCGCTCAGGCTGGAGTGCAGTGGCACGATCTCGGCCCACTGCAACCTCTGCCTCCTGGGTTCAAGTGATTCTGTCTCAGCCTCCCTAGTAGCTGGGATTACAGGCACACGCCACCACTCCTTGCTAATTTTTGTATTTTTTTAGTAGAGACGGGGTTTCGCCATGTTGACTAGGCTGGTCTCCAACTCCTGACCTCAGTTGATCCATCTGCCTCGGCCTCCCAAAGTGCTGGGATTACAGGTGTGAGCCACCACACCCCACCTCATTAAGAAAAAAATTTAGGGCGTGGTGGCTCATGCCTGTAATCCCAGCACTTTGGGAGGCCAAGGTGGGCGGATCACGAGGTCAAGAGATCGAGACCATCCTGGGTAACATGGTGCAACCCCGTCTCTACTAAAAGTACATAATTAGCCGGCTGAAACTCCATCTCAAAAAAATAAAAAAAATACAATAATTAGCCAGGCATGGTGGCATATGCCTGTAATCCCAGGTACTCAAGAGGCTGAGGCAGGAGAATCGCTTGAACCCGGGAGGCGGAGGTTGCAGTGAGCCGAGATCGCGCCACTGTACTCCAGCCTGGCGACAGAGCGAGACTCCGTCTCAAAAAAAAAAAAAGAAAAGAAAAAATTTAATTAGTGCCTGCATAAAACTTTAGGGAAAAACATTTCTGTTTCTGCCTTGTCTTAGCTATGTGTCCCTGGGGAAATCATATTTACCTCTCTATGCCTCAGTTTCTGCATCTGTAAAATGGGGATAAAAATAATGCCTAAATCTGAGGGACAATGAAGTCATAAATGTACAGTGCTTAGAATAATGCTAGGCACATATCCAGCTCTCTGTAAGTATTAGTTATATTAGTAGTAGTAATGGCAAATATAATTTAATTTATAACTTAGTAGTGATAAATTTTAGTAATGGCAACTTATGATATTTGTAGCAATAATTTTATTCACACTGACAATTTTAACTCAATGATTTTGAGAATCTCTCCCAAAGATGTCACAAATATAATATGTTCATTTGTAATGTTTTCTTTTTTTTTTTTTTTTTTGAGACAGAGTCTGGCTCTGTCGTCCAGGCTGGAGTGCAGTAGCGCGATCTTGGCTCACTGCAACCTTCACCTCCTGAGTAGCTGGGATTACAGGCATATGCCACCATGCCGGGCTAATTATTGTATTTTTTTTTTTTTTAATTTTTTGAGACAGAGTTTCGCTGTTGTTGCCTAGGCTGGAGTGCAATGGTGCAATCTCGGCTCACTGCAACCTCAGCCTCCTGGGTTCAAGTGATTCTCCTGCCTCAGCCTCCCAAGTAGCTGGGATTACAGGCATGCACCACCACGCCTGGCTGATTTTGTATTTTTAGTAGAGACGGGGTTTCTCCATGTTGGTCAGGCTGGTCTCGAACTCCTGACCTCAGGTGATCCGCCCACTTCAGCCTCCCAAAGTGTTGGGATTACAGGCATGAGCCACCACGCCTGGCCTAATTTTTGTATTTTTAGTGGAGATGGGGTTTTGCCATGTTGTCCAGGTTGGTGTCGGACTCCTGGCCTCAAGTGATCTGCCCGCTTTGGCCTCCCAAAATTCTGGGAGTACAGGCGTGAGCCACCAGGCCCGGCCTGTAATGTTTTCATTCTTATTATGATGCTTGTACGCTAATTTTTAGTATGAACATCTCCCCACTGACAAGTAGCGACATTTCAAAGACTTCTGAGCACAGTTTCTCCCGATGATAATGTGCCTGTTTTCACATTCTAAAGTATTGGGGGTTAGGACTTCAATGCATCTTTTGGGGAGACACAATTCAACCCATAACAGTTCCTCAGTATGCAGTCCTCACTTGATAAATCTCCAGGTTTAAAAATCTCTACTGGGCTGGGCACAGTCTAATGGCACCACTTTGGGAGGCCAAGGTGGGAAGATTGCTTGAGGTGAGGAGTTGGAAACCAGCCTGGGCAATAGGGAGATACCCATCTCTACAAAAAGTAAATAAATAAAGATCTGTACTATTGCCAACTATTGCCAAGACGATAACTTGCAAATCCCTAAGCCCTTGGTAAACAATTCTCTTAAAGAGCCCCCTCTCCTCAGTGTGACATATGTCCTCTTTTACAAATACCCAACTGGCAAATACTAACTGTATTAGTTTTCCTTATCCTTTCTTTTTCTTTCTTTTCTTTTCTTCCTTTGTTTCTTTCTCTCTTTCTTTCTTCTTTCTCTTTCTTTCCTTCCTTCTTTTTTTTTTTTTTTTTTGAGATAGAGTCTCATTCTGTCACCCAGGCTGGAGTGCGGTGGCACAATCTCAGCTCACTGCCACCTCTGCCTCCCAGGTTCAAGCGATTCTCATGTCTCAGCCTCCCCAGTAGCTGGGATTACAGGTGCGCCACCACACCTGGCTAATTTTTGTATTTTTAGTAGATATGGGGTTTTGCCATGTTGACCAGGCTGGTCTCAAACTCCTGGCCTCAAGTGATCCGCCCTCCTTGGCCTCCCAAAGTGCTAGGGTTACAGGCATAAGCCACCTTGCCTGACCAGCTGTATTAGTTTTCTATTGATGTATAACAAATTACCACAAACTTAGCAGCTTAAAACAATACCCATTTATTATCTCACAGTTCTGTAGGTCAGAAGTCCTGGCAGGTTGTATTGGGTTCTCTCCCTAATGGTCTCACAAGGCCAAGGTCAAAGTATTTGCTACGCTGGACTCTTATCTGGAGGTTCTCAGAAAGGACCCACTTTTAACCTTGTTCAGGTTATTGGCAGACTTCAGCTCCTTGCAGTATGTAGGACTGATGCCCCCAGTTCCTCGCTGGCTGTCAGCCAGTGGCTGTTTTCTGCTCCTAGAGGGTGACTGAATTTCTCACCGTGTGGGCCTCTTCATCTTCGAAGCCAGCTAGGACGTGTCAAATGCTTCTCATGTTTCCAATCTCTCTGATTTCCTCTTCTGCCACCAGCAGGAGAAAATTCTGCTTTTATGATGGGCTAATGTGCTTAGATTAGGCTCATCTGAATAATCTCCCTATTTTAAGGTCAACTGATGAGCAACCTTAGTTATATCTGCAAGATCCCTTTTTTATATAATGTAATATAACTACAAGTGAGATCTCATCATATTCACAGATTCTACCTACAATCAAGGAGTTTATACAGGGGTGAAGGATATGGGGGCACATTCTTAGAATTCTGCCTACTGTGGCCGCTTCTGAGCCTTTCCTTTTCATGAATATCCCACCGACATATCCCCATTGATGACCCCCTGACTGGCAAATCTCCCCTTTCAGAGATATCTACCCATTGGCAAATCTTTCATTCATGAACCTGTTGTGGAAAAAAAAATCACCCCATTCAAAAACATCTATCAAAATGTCCCATTCATGACCCCTCCTAACAAATCTCCCCATTTAGAAATAAACACATTGACATATCGCCCATAGATGACTTCCACTGAAAACTCTTGTTAATAAACGCCCACTGGCATATTTCTTATTTGTAATTTCTTTGTTTCTTTCTTTGTTTGTTTGTTTCTTTCTTTCTTTCGTTCTTTCTCCCTTCCCCCTTCCCTCTTCCCCCTTCCGCCTTCCCCCTTCCCCCGTCCGCCTTCCCCCTTCCCCCGTCCCCCTTCCCCCTTCCCTTCCTTTGAGATGCAGTCTCAGTCTGCTACCTAGGCTGGAGTGCAGTGGCGTAATCACAGCTCACTGCAGCCTTGACCTCCCGAACTCAAGTGATCCTCCCGCCTCAGCCTCCTAGTAGAAAACAGGACACAATTGAGAATAATCTATCAATCAATAAACTGACCCAGAGCTGACACAAATGTTAAAATTAGCAGACAAGGATATTAAAAGTTATTGTACCTATTGCATATGCTCACAAAGTTAGTAGAGACATGGGAAATGTTTGTAAAAGACCCAAATCAACTTTATAAGACTTCTACTTCTGGGAAAATGAGGTAGATGCGTTTTTCCCCATTCCTCCCACTAAGTATAACTAAAAATCCTGGATTGATGTTTCTAAAACAAACATAAGAAGATTCTAGGCTGAGCGCAGTGGCTCACGCCTGTAATCCCTGCACTTTGGGAGGCTGAGGCAGGTGGATCACCTGGGGTCAGGAGTTGGAGACCAGCCTGGCCAACATGGCAAAACCCCATCTCTACTAAATATACAAAAATTAGCCAGGCGTGGTGGCAGGTGCCTGTAATCCCAGATACTTAGGAGGCTGAGACAGGGAGAATCGCTTGAACCCGGGAGGTGGAGGTTGCAGTGAGCCAAGATCATACCACTGCACTCCAGCTTGGGCAATGGAGCGAGACTCCATCTCAAAAAGAATAAAGTAAAATAAAAATAAAAGTGTGGCATTTCCCCCCTACCTGGCTCCTGCTCTGGCTCTGTGTTGCACCTGCTCCCCCTTCACCTTCTGGCATGATTGTAAGTTTCCTGAGGCCTCCCCAGAAGCTGAGCAGATGCCAGCACCATGCTTCCTCTACAGCTTGCAGAACTGTGAGCCAATTAAACTTCTTTCCTTTTTTTTTTTTTACATGGGGTCTTGCTCTGTAACCCAGGCTGGAGTGCTGTGGTATGGACACAGCTTACTCCAGCCTCAATCTCTTGGGCTCAAGGAATCCTCCTGCCTCAGCCTCTCAAGTAGCTGGGATTACAGGCATGCACCAGCATGACCTGGCTAATGTTTGTGTTTTTTTGTAGAGACAGGGTTTTGCCATGTTGCCCAGGCTGGTCTCGAACTCCTGAGCTCAAGCAATCTGCCAGCCTTGGCCTTCCAAAGTGCTGGGATTACAGGCATGAGCCACCATGCCCAGCTTAAACTTCTTTTCTTTATAAATTACCCAGTCTCAGGTGTTTCCTTATAGCAAAGCAAGAAAGGCCTAACACACAGACTCTTGGGGGTGGTCTCTTCCTCTTCTTTTTTTTTTGAGATGGAGTTTCGCTCTTGTTGCCCAGGCTGGAGTGCAACGGCACAATCTCGGCTCACTGGAACCTCCACCCCCCGGGTTCAAGCGATTCTCCTGCCTCAGTCTCCCAAGTAGCTGAGATTACAGGTATGTGCCACCACATCCAGCTAATTCTGTATTATTATTATTATTATTATTTTTGAGATGGAGTCTTGCTCTGTTGCCCAGGCTGGAGTGCAGCGGCATGACCTCAGCTCACTGCAACCTCTGCCTCCCGGGTTCAAGCAATTCTCTGCCTCAGCCTCCCGAGTAGCTGGGATTACAGGCACCTGCCACCATGCCCAGCTAATTTTTGTTAGACAGGGTTTCACCATCTTGGCCAGGCCGGTCTTGAACTCCTGACCTCGTGATCCACCCGCCTTGGCCTCCCAAAGTGCTGGGATTACAGGCGTGAGCCACTGTGCCTGGTGCTAATTTTGTATTTTTAGTAGAGACGGGGTTTCACCATGTTTGTCAGGCTGGTCTCGAACTCCTGACCTCAAGTGATCCACCCACCTTGGTCTCCCAAAGTGTTGGGATTACAGGTGTGAGACACTGCGCCTGCCCTTCCTCTTCTATCTTTTAAAAAAATAATATATATGTGTATATATATGTATATATGTATATGTATATATGTATATATGTATATGTATATATGTATATATGTATACATGTGTGTATATATGTATATATGTATATATGTGTGTATATATACGTGTGTACATATATGTTTAATTAACTGAATGCTTGCCACAATCTTCGTCTTATAAGGACATCAGTCCCATTGGATTAGGGCTCCACCCTTTTAACCTAATTTAACCCTAATTATCTCCTTAAAGACCCTATCTCTTTCAGTCACATTGAGGGTTAGGGCTTCAACATATTAATTTGGGAGGGCACAATTCAGTCTGTATCAACAACCCTCGGCTGGGTGTGATGGCTCACGCCTGTAATCCCAGCACTTTGGGAGGCCAAGGCAGGTGGATTGCTTGAGGTCAGGAGCTGAAGACCAGCCTGGCGAACAGGGTGAAACCCCGTCTCTACTAAAAATACAAAAATTAGCCGATCATGGTGGCACATGCCTTTACCCCCAGCTACTTGGGAGGCTGAGAAAGGAGAATCGCTTGAACCCGGGAGGCAGAGTTTGCGGTAAGCCAATAGCACGCTGTTGCACTCCAGCCTGGGTGACAGAGCCAAACTCCGTCTCAAAAACAAAACAAAACAAAACAACACAACAATAACAACAAAAAAGAAAAACACAAACAAACAAAAAAACTGGGGGCAATAAAGGCATGAAGGGCTAATGTACACGCCTTCACAATTGGGTGCTCACCATCAAAATGAGGAGGGCCAAGGGAGGGTCTCCACCAGATGGATTCACTCACTTTATAGAAGGATCTGGGGAAGAGGAAGTCAGAGTGGATGCTGGTACAATACACAGTTTCCTCCCACACCACCTCATCTTTCTGTTTTTCCCTACCTGACGCAGTAGTCTCAGGACCAGAACTGCAACTGTAGCTTCCAGAAGCAGGGATGAGCCCTAAGCAAGAAACTTTAACTGTACTTTTACATGTTTATGTCAGAATTCCTAAGGGCTTGATATAGTTTGAATATTTGTCCCTGCCCAAATCTGTTTTTTGTTTTGTTTTGTTTTGTTTTTTCAGTAGAGATGGGGTTTCGCTATGTTGGCCAGGCTGGTCTGGAACTCTTGGGCTTAAGTGATCCACCTGCCTCGGCCTCCCAAAGTGCTGGGGTTACAGGCATGAGCCACCACACCAGGCCTCAAATCTCATGTTGAAATGTAATTGCCAGTATTGGAGGTGGGGCCTAGTGGGGGGTGTTTGGACCATGGAGATGGATTCCTTGTGGCTTGGTGCTGTCCTCACCATAGTGAGTGAGTTCCCCTGAGATCTGGTTGGTAAGTGTGTGGCACCTCCCCCTGCCATGCTGTCTCTTGCTCTCCTGCTCCCACCAGATGAGACGCCTGCTCCCGCTTTGCCTTCTGCCATGATTGGAAGCTTCCTGAGGCCTCCCCAGAAGCTGAGCAGACATCAGCACCATGCTTCCTGTAAAGCCTGTGGAACTAGACCGGGCGCGGTGGCTCACATCTGTAATCCCAGTACTTTGGGAAGCCAAGGTTGGGCAGATTCCCTGAACTCAGGAGTTCGCAACCAACCTGGACAACATGGTGAGATCCCATCTGTATTAAAAATACAAAAAAATAGCCAGGTGTGGTGGTGTGCGTCTGGGTCCCAGGTATTTGAGAAGCTGAGGTGGGAGGATCGCTTGAACCCGGGGATTGGAGATTGCAGTGAGCCGAGATTTCACCACTGCCCTCCAGCCTGGGTGACAGAGTGAGACCTTGTGTCAAAACAAAACAAAAGCCCGCAGAATTGTGAGCCAATTAAACCTCCCTTCTTTATAAATTACCCAGTCTCATGTATTTCTTTATAGCAATGCAAGAACAGCCTAACACAGGGCCTAGCATGATAGACTGCGCCTTCACCTCATCTGGCAAATTAGGGTCAACAGTGAATGCATGCAGCTGTGTTACCTAGTGATTGAGGTAGCCTGCTGGTTCCACACCTATGTAACTATACCCTACATGGATGGGGGTAGACCGAGGCAGAAGCATTTGCTAGACTGGTATTGCTGCTGATAATCTAGACTAGCACAGAGGCTGAACCTAATGTCCCTTCCAAAGGTGGAAACGTTGGGTCAAATTCAACCATAAATGGGGAGAAAGAGGAATGGTACCTGAGAGTAAAAGAATGAAGAAATGTGTTGTGCAATAAGGAAAAGTCATCACACTGATGCCCTGAAAGAGGCTGAGAACAAGAGGTGACTTTATTTATTGGCTCAATTATACCGGATATCTGAAAGAATGAAGTGGCCAGGCGCAGTGGCTCAAGCCTGTACTCCCAGCACTTTGGGAGGCTGAGGCAGGAGGATCGCTTGAGGTCAGGAGTTCAAGACCAGTCTGGGAAACCTGTCAAAACCCCATCGCTTACAAAAATTACGAAAATTAGCCAAGCATGGTGGTGCATGCCTGTAGTCCCAGTTACTCAGGAGGCTGAGGTGGGAGGATTGCTTGAGCCCAGGAGGTCGAGGCTGCAGTGAGCTGAGATTGAGTCCACTGCACTCCAGCCTGGGCAACAGAGCAAAACTCCATCTCAAAAAAAAAAGGACGGGCGCAGTGGCTCACGCCTGTAATCCCAGCACTTTGGGAGGCTGAGGTGGGTGGATCACGAGGTCAGGAGATCAAGACCATCCTGACTAACACGGTGAAACCCTGTCTCTACTAAAAATACAAAAAATAGCCGGGCGTGGTGGCAGGCGCCTGTAGTCCCAGCTACTTGGGAGGCTGAGGCAGGAGAATGGTGGGAATCCGGGGGGCGGAGCTTGCAGTGAGCTGAGATTGAGCCACTGCACTCCAGCCTGGGTGACAGAGCGAGACTCCGTCTCAAAAAAAAAAAAAAAAAAAAAAAGAAAAGAAAAGAAAAGAAAAGAAAAGAAAAGAAAGAAAGAAAAAAGAATGAAACCACAATGAAACCGTATGTTGCGAAAACTAACCTCAACATTTAGAACCTAACAAGGTGGATGCCTGTAAACCTCAATGGCATTGCTCTGGGAGATGAACTGGACCAATTGTTAAGGGAACTCCAGTAATGTGCCAGTATCTTTTGACTCTTACTCTGCAGGTTACATTTACTACCATAGCATGATATAATGTAACACTGGCATTGTTGCTAAGATTATAATATCTATATTGATGGTCAAACATATTGGTAAATTGAGTTAAAGCCTTTTCAAGATATAATACTAATAGAAAATGACTGCCTTGTGGAAAAACTGGTTTTGGCTAACCATCAGTTAATTTCTATGCTAAACAGTTTTTTGTTTGTTTGTTTGTTTGTTTGTTTTTTAAGACGGAGTCTCGCTCTGTCGCTCAGCCTGGAGTGCAACGGCATGATCTTGGCTCACTGCAACCTCCACCTCCTGGGTTCAAGCGATTCTCAAACCTCAGGCTCCCAAGTAGCTGGGATTACAGGCACATGCCATCATGCCCGGCTAATTTTGTGTTTTAGTAGAACTTCACCATGTTGACCAGACTGGTCTCAAACTCCTGATCTCGGGTAATCTGCCCGCCTCGGCCTCCCAAGGTGCTGAGATTACAGGCGTGAGCCACCACGCCCAGCCTGCTAAATAGTTTTGTACAAGTTTACATAAGATACAAATAGAGGGAGATCAAAGAGGAAGAATAATCAAATTAGTTCAAAAAGCCGGGCTTGGTGGCTCACGCCTGTAATCCCAGTACTTTGGAAGGCTGAGGCGGGCAGATTGCTTGAATCCAAGAATTTGAGGCCAGCCTGGGCAACATGGCACAACCCTGTCTCTACTAAAAATACAAAGAATTAGCTGGGTGTGGTAGCATGCACCTATAGTCCCAGCTACTCTGGAGGCTGAAATGGGAGGATCACTTGAGCCCGGGAGACGGAGGTTGCAGTGAGCCGTGGCTACACCACTGCACACCAGCCTGGGTGACAGAGACACTGTCTCAAAAAAAAAAAAAAAGAAAGAAAGAAATTTAAAAAAAAACCCAAAAAACAAACAAAAAATAAAATTAGTACAAAAATATGAAGATGTATATAACGGTTTGATAGGATGAATTAGTTTTTTACTATTATTATATGTCACATAAATGCTATACCAAAAGTAGATGCCCAGACAAATACGATCATTTTGCTGTGAATGAGTCTTGGCCAAAGGCCAGGGGTCACCTATGTATTAAGGAATTTAACTTTATCTGAAGAGAGGTCTGGCCTTTGCCATCAGATTCCAGTTGGTAATCTCTAAGCCCTTGGACTGTTGTGTTTGATAGGAGTCTGTCTCTTTGTTTGCTTGGGGGTCTTGGGCCAGTCGGATTGAAGCAATGTGATTTAGGGTAGGGGATTTAGCCCAGCCAGATAATAGCTATGTGATTTAGGGTAGGGGCTTGACCTCCCGAGGGCTGGAAACTGAAATCAACCACGTGGACAGTCAATTTTTCCTACATGATGGAGCCCTGGACACCAAGGCTTGAGTGAGTTTCCCTGATTGGTAACACTCTATGCTATTGTCACACAACAATGCTGGGACAGTATTGCTGTTCTGATTCCACGGAAGAGGACAACCGGAGGCTCTGCATTTATTACCTTCCTGGACTCTGCCCTGTGTATTTCACCCCTTGGCTGATTTCAATCTGTATCTTTTCACTGTAATAAAGTGAAACCATGGGTATAATGGCTTTCAGTGAGTTCTGTGAGTCCTTCTAGTGAATCGTTTTTTTTTTTTTTTTTTAGAGAGAGAGTCTCCCCTCTGTCGCTCAGGCGGGAGTGCAGTGGCACAATCTCAGCTCATCGCACCTCTGCCTCCCGGGCTCAAGCAATTCTCATGCCCCAACCTCCCGAGTAGCTGGGATTAGAGGCACCTGCCACCACGCCAGCTAATTTTTGTATTTTTAGTAGACATGGAGTTTCACCATGTTGGCCAGGCTGGTCTCGAACTCCTGACCTCAGGTGATTCACCAGCCTCGGCCTCCCAAAGTGCTGGGATTACAGGCATGAGCCACCAGCCTAGCCTCTAGTGAATTGTTGAATCTGAAGGTCTTGGAGACCTTTGAGTTTGCAATTGGTGTCAGAGGTGGATACAGTCTTGTATGGTGATTATTCCCTCTAACTTTTGCACAAGATAAACTACAAACATCCATTTATTGTCCATAGACTAGCAATTAACAATAAGAAATTGAACTTAAAAATGAATACCACACAATAAAGTGGAAATAGAACAATATCAAGTAAAACAGCATAAAAAATATGAAATATTTAGGGGATAATTTGTCAAAATATGTGAAAGATGTGTACACTGAAAAATACAAAATATTACTGAGAGAAATTAAAGAAATGGAGAGGCGGCTGGGCATAGTGGCTCTCACCTGTAAGCCCAGTGCTTTGGAAGGCTGAGGTGGGAGGATTGCTTGAGGCCAGGATTTTGAGACCAGCCTGGGCAATATAGTGAGATGCCCATCTCCACAAAAAATAATTTTTAAAAAATTAGCCAGGTGTAGTGGCACATGCCTGTAGTCCCAGCTACTCTCAAGGCTGAGGCAGGAGAATTGCTTGAGCCCAGGAGTGGGAGGCTGCAGTGAGCTATGATCATGCCACTGTACTCCAGCCTGAATGACAGAGTGAAACTGTCTCAAAAACAAACAAACAAACAAACAAACAAACAAACACACACACAAAAAAAAAACCAGAAACAGAAAAGAAAGACATGGAGAGGTATCCTGATTTATGAGTCAGAAAACTCAATATTGGCCAGGTGCAGTGGCTCACGCCTGTAATCCCAGCACTTTGGGAGGCCGAGGCAGGTGGATCACCTGAGGTCAGGAGTTCGAAACCAGCCTGGCCAACATAGTGAAACCCCATCTCTACTAAAAATAAAAAAAAAATTAGCTGGATGTGGTCATGTGCGCCTGTAATCCCAGCTACTCGGGAGGCCGAGGCATGAGAATTGCTCCATCCCAGGAGGCGGAGGTTGCAGTGAGCTGAGATTGCACCATTGCACTCCAGGCTGGGCAACAAGAGTGAAACTCCATCTCAAAAAAATAAAAAAATAAAAAAGAAAACTCAATATTGTTAAGATTTCAATTCTGGTCAGGTGCGGTGGCCTGTAATCCTAGCGTTTTGGAAGGCTGAGGTGGGTGAATCACTTGAACCCAGGAGTTTGAGACCAACCTGGGCAACATGGCGAAACCCCATCTCTACAAAAAATACGAAAGTAGGGCATGGTGGTTCGCGCCTACAATCCCAGCTACTCAGGAGGCTGTGGTGGGAAGATCCTCTGAGCCCGGGGAGGTTGAAGCTGCAGTGAGCTGAGATCAAGTCACTGCACTCCAGCCTGGGCGACAGAGCGAGACCCTGTCTCAAAAACAAAAAAAGATTTCAAATCTCTCCAATTGATCTATGGATTCAAACCAATCCCAATAAAAATCACAACAGCCTTTTTTTTTTTCTTTGCAGAATTGGATAAACTTATTTTACAATTCATATGGAAATGTAAAGGACCTACAACAACCAACACAGCTCTGACTTTATTAAATTTACCTACTTGTGCAACTGTCACTACATTCAAGTTCTAAAACATTTATATAGTAAGATCCCTTGTGTGTGTGTGTGTATGTGTGTGTGTGTGTGTGTTTTTGAGACAGGGTCTCGGTCTCTCACCCAGGCTGGAGTGCAGTGGCACAATCACGATTCACCGCAGCCTCAACCTCCTGGGCTCCAGCAGTCCTCCCACCTCAGCCTCCCGAGTAGCCAGGACAGCAGCCATGTATGTATCACCATGCCCAGCTAATTAAAAAACATTTTTTTTTTATAGAGACAGGGTCTTGCTTTGTTGCCCAGTCTGGTCTTGAAGACCTGGGCTCCAGTAATCCTCCCACCTCAGCCTCCCAAAACGCTGAGATTTTGGGCGTTAACTACTGTGCCTGGCACCTTGTGCTAATTTACAGTTAATATCCATTAATTGTAATTCCCACCTTCAGACAACCAGTAGTCTACAGATCTCTATAGATTTTTTTTTCTTAGACAGTCTTGCTCTGTCACCCAGGCTGGAGTGCAGTGGCACGATCTCGGCTCACTGCAACCTCCACCTCCCAGGTTGAAGCAATTCTCCTGCCTCAGCCTCCTGAGTCGCTGGGATTACAGGCACATGCTACCATGCCTGGCTAATTTTTGTATTTTTAGTTGCTTAGTATGTTTTTGAGGTTCATCCCTGTTGTATTTCTCAACATTTTATTCCTTTTTCTTGGTAAATGTACCATGTTTTGTTTATCCATTTGCCAGTTGACAGGCTTTTGGATTGTCTCCTTTTAGCTAGTTTGAATAATGCTGTTCCGAAGATTCAAGTGCAAGTGTTTGTGTGAACATTTGTCACATTTCTTTTGGATAGATACCTTGAAGTAGCACTGCTGGGTAGTATATATGGTAAATTTTTGATCAACTTTCTTTGCCTTTTGAGACAGAGTCTCGCTCTGTCACCCAGGCTGGAGTGCAGTGGCATGATCTTGGCTCACTGCAACCTCTGCCTCCTGGGCTCAAGCAATTCTCATGCCTCAGCCTCCCAAGTAGCTGGGATTACAGGCACCTGCCACCACACTCAGCTAATTTTTGTATTTTTTAGTAGAGATGGGGTTTCAGCATGTTGGTCAGGCTGGTGTTGAACTCCTGACCTCAGGTGATCCACCCACCTTGGCCTCCCAAAGTGCTGGGATTACAGGTGTGAGCCACTGGGCCTGGTCAAATTTTTGATCAATTTTCTAAGAAGCTGCCAAACTTTTCCAAAGTGGCTATTACATTTTACATTCACAGCAGAAATGTATGAAGGTTTCTTATTCTCCACATCCTTGCCAACATTTCTTATAACTGACTTTTTAATTAAAGCTACTTTAGTGTATATCAAGTGGTATCTCATTGTGGTTTTAATTGGCATTTCCCTAATGACTTATGATGCTATGCATCTCTTCATGTGTTATAGGTTGTTGTTGTTGTTTTGAAATGAGGTCTCACTCTGTCACCCAGGCTGGAGTGCAGTGGCTCCATCACAGCTCACTGCAGCCTCGATCTCCTGGGCTCAAGGGATCCTTTTGCCTCAGCCTCCCAAGTAGCTGGGACTACAGGCTTGTGCCATCGAGCCCAGCTAATTTTTAAATTAGTTTGTGTAGAGCCAGGGTCTCACTTTGTTGCCCAGGCTGGTCTCGAACTCCTGGGCTTGAGCAATCCTCCTGCGTCAGCCTCCCAAAGTATCATGTGTTTATTTGTATATTGTCTTTGGTGAAATGTCTTTTCAATATTTTTGTCCATTTAAAAACATTTTGGAATTTTCTTTTTTTTTTGTTTCAACAATAAAATACAAACCATTGTAACAAAAAGGGGGATTTAAATAGTATAGAAATTGGCCAAGTGCGGTGGCTCACGTCTGTAATTCTGGCACTTTGGGAGGCTGAGGCAGATGGATCATCTGAGGTCAGGAGTTCGAGACCAGCCTGGCCAACATGGTGAAACCCCGTCTCTACTAAAAATACCAAAATTAGCTGGGCCTTATCGTGCATGCCTGTAATCCCAGCTACTTGGGAGGCTGAGGCAGGAGAATCATTTGAACCCAGGAGGCGGAGGTTGCAGTAAGCCGAGATCACACCACTGCACTCCAACCTGGGTGACAGAGCGAGACTCTGTCTCAAAATAAATAAATAAATAAATAAATAAATAAATAAATAAATAAATAAAACAGTATAAAACCATATAAAGAGAAGCACTTCCTTCCTCAGTGCACTTGCATACTCTTCCCATTAACAGTCTGACATGACCTTCCAGACCTTTCACTGTGCATTTATAGAAACAAACATCAAAAACTGTGTTTGCTGTGTGTTTTTACATAAATGAGGTCTTGCTGCGCATACTATTCTGCAATTTGGTTTTTCCTCCCGGCAATGTTTCTTCATTAGTGTCACCGTGCGCCCCTGCCGTATGGATGTGCCCCAGTTTCTCAACCAATACCCAAGTTATGCATTCAGGATGTTTCTGGTTCTTCTCTACTACACACTAAACACTTTATTTTCTTATTCTTCTGGTATAAGGTATGCCACACCATTCTCATCTTCTAGTGACCAAGGAGGAGTCTCAGCTCAGAGAGGAGTAGGACAGACCAGGGTCGCTCAGCAGAACCCTAGCAGGCAGGAAACTGACCCGGCCGGAGACATGCCTGCTTGGAGCTGAGCGGGTGGTGAGGCAGGCAGGGGCCAGCAGGAGCATCTGCCTGGGACAGAGTGGCCGTGAGGGGTGCGGGGGCAACCTGGCACTTCCCTACCCTATGCAATCCCTTTGGCTTCAGCATGGGGACACTGACACCTACACCCAACCTCTTTTGCCCATTTTTAAACTGGGTTGTTTTTCTTCTTTTTGAATTCTTTTAATTAGAGATGAGGTCTCCCTAATGTTGCCCAGGCTGGTCTCCATCTCCTGGGTTCAAGTGATTCTCCTGCCTTGGCCTCCCAAAGTGCTGGGATTACAGCGTGAGCCCCGGTGCCCAGCCTGAGTTGTGTTCTTTATAGATTCTGGATACAAGTCCTTTATCAGATACATGATTTGCCAGTGTTTTCTCCCAGTCTGCATTTTTTTTTTTTTTGAGACAAGGTCTCACTCTGTCACCCAGGCTGGAGTGCAGTGGTGTGATCATAGCTCAATGCAGCCTTGAACTCCTGGGCTCAAGCGATCCTCCCATCTTGGCTTCCCCGAGTGCTGGGATTACAGGTGTGAGCCACCACACCTGGCCACATTTTGCTTTAATGTCTTCTATAGAACTAGGTCCTTTCAATGTTTTAGGAGGTTTTTTCCTGTTTTTGAAAGGATTCTTGACTTCTGATCTTGGTGTTGATGGTAGTGAGTCATTTTCATCTCGTTTGATTTTTGTGTATTTTTGGCTGGAGTGCCTCATATAGATTTCTCCATTGGGGCTTTTTCTTCAGTTTCCTCATTACGTTCACCATCTTCATCATCTTCCTCATCATATTCATCTTCATCTTCCTCATCATATTCATCTTCATCAGTAGCAAGTTTTAGTTTATGTGGATACTTGCTGCTGCTTCCAGGGGCAGATTGCTTTCCAGATAGACTTAGGGATTTGGCATCCTCCTCTTCATCTGACTCCTCCACAGCTTCTAAGTGCTACTAATATGCATAGGCCCTAAACCACACTTCAATTGTAAGACAATAGCCAGTGTTATTTCCAAGCCCACAAGAGAAGCTTTTGGCTGTACAAACATTTGCAAAGTTGCCAGTGTTACTTTTTTTTAAATTTTTATTTTTTATTTTTTTTTAGAGACAGTCTTGCTCTGCCGCCCAGACTGGAGTGCAGTGGTGCGACCTTGGCTCACTGCAGTGGCGTGACCTTGGCTCACTACAACCTCTGACTCCCAGGTTCAAGCAATTCTCCCGCCTCAGCCTCCTGAGTAGCTGGGATTACAGTCACCCGCCACTACGCCTGGCTAATTTTTGTATTATTAGTAGAGATGGGTTTCACCATGTTGGCCAGGCTGGTCTTGAACGCCTCACCTCAGGGGATCCATCTGCCTCGGCCTTCCAAAGTGCTGGGATTACAGGCGTGAGCCATTGTGCCTGGCCAACCAGTGTTACTTTTAATTGGACTGCTTTCATATCCATTGCCTCTGCTTCAGCAACATGCAATTCACCCTTTGCACCCGCCCCTAAACTGTCCTTTCTGAAAGATAACTGGTGCTCATTTTCATCATTATCCACTTTAAAGTGATCAATCTTTGTCTGCCTTTAGTTTGCAACCAAAAAGATACTTCTGGGAGCTCAGGGGGCTCATATCCATGTCCACTGAATCTTCCATGGGGTGGTGGCATGCACTTAGATAGGAGGGAAGGTGGATGGAGCTAAACGACTACTGTTCCAGAGAACAGTCACACAGAATCACATTGGTGCAAGCTACTTTGATTCAATTTTGAAGGTTGGCCGGGTGCACACACCTGTAATTCCAGCACTTTGGGAGGCTGAAGCAGGTGGATTGCTTGAGCTCAGGAATTCAGACCAGCCTGGACAACATGGTGAAACCCTGTCTCTACAAAAAATACGAAAATCAGCTGAGTGTGGTTGCATGCGCCTGTGGTCCCAGCTACTTGGGAGGCTGAGGTGGATTACTTGAACCCAGGAGGTTGAGGCTGCAGTAAGCCTAGTGATCACCCCACTGCACTCCAGCCTGAGCGACAGAAGGAGATCCTGTCTCAAAAAAAAAAAAAAAATTCAAACAGCCTTGAATCACTGGAGTAAACCCCACTTGGTCATGATGTATAATTCTCGATAGGTTGCTAAATTTAATTTGCTATATAGTTTTCTCGTGATGTGTTTGTTTGGCTTACATCTCAGAGGTCTCAGGTCTCAATACTGGCTTCATAGGGTTGGAGAGTGTTCACGCCTCCTCTATCTTCTGAAAGATTTTGTAGAATGTTGGTATTATTTCTCCTGTAAATGTTTAATAAAATTAATCAGTTAAACTATCTGGCTTTGGGTTTTTCTTGTGTGAACAGATTTTAACTTACTTATTACAACTCTTTTCATATTTTCTTTCTTTCTGTCTTTTTTTTTTATTTTCTGAGATGGAGTCTCGCTCTGTTGCTAGGCTGGTGTGCAGTGGCGACATATCGGCTCACTGCAACCTCTGCCTCCCAGGTTCAAGCGATTCTCCTGCCTCAGCCTCCCGAGTAGTGGGGATTATAGGCGCCCGCCACCACGCCCAGCTAATTTTTAGTAGAGACGGGGTTTCACCATGTTGGCCAGGATGGTTTCAATCTCCTGACCTTGTGATCTGCCCACCTCAGCCTCCCAAAGTGCTGGGATTACAGGCATGAGCCACCGTGCCTGGCTCTATTCATATTTTCTATGACTTCTTGAGTCAGTTTTGATAATTGGTGCACTTTTACAAATTTGTCCATTTTGTCCAAGTTGTCTAATTTATTAGCATAAAGTTTTTATAGAAGTATCTTGTCATCCTTTTCCTTTCTGTAGGGTCAGTGGTCTTGCCTCCTAATTTTGGTGATGTGTCTTCTCTCTTCTTGGTCCATCTAAATATTTGTCAATTGTGTTGATCTTTTCAAAGAATCAACTTTTGGTTTCACGAATTTTCTTTATTGTTTTTTAAATTTATCCATTGCAATGATTTCCATCCAAATCTTTATCATTTCCTTACCTCTGCTTGCTTTAAGTGTAGATTGCTACATTTCTACATTTTTAAGGTGGGAGCTTAGATTATTGGTTTGAAATCTTTCTCCGTTTTTCTTTTCTTTCTTTTTGAGATGGAGTCTCGCTCTGTCACCCAGGCTGGAGTGCAGTGGCACAATCTCAGCTCACTGCAACTTCTGCCTCCCGGGCTCTAGCGATCCTCCCGCTTCAGCATCCCAAGTAGCTGGGACTAGAGGCACGTGCCACCACACCTGGCTAATTTTTATAGAGACGGGGTTTTGCCATTCTTGCCAGGCTCATCTCGAACTCCTGAGCAATCTGCCCGCCTTGACCTCCCAAAGTCCTGGGATTACAGGCACGAGCTACCGTGCCACCCTCTCCTTTTCTAATATAGGCATTTAAAGCTATACATTTCCCTTTAAGCACTGCTTTAGTCGCATCCCATAAATTGTGGTATGTTGTGTTTTCATTTTCATGCATTACTTTCTAATTTCCCATTCATGGCTTATTTAGAAATGTGTTAATTTCTGGCCGGGCCCGGTGGCTGCCTGTAATCCCAGCTACTTGGGAGGCCGAGGTGGGTGGATCACCTGAGATCTGGAGTTCGAGACCAGCCTGGCCAACATGGTGAAACCTCGTCTCTAATAAAAATACAAAAATAAGCCAGGTGTGGTGGCAGGCGCCTGTAATCCCGGTTACTCAGGAGGCTGGGCAGGAGAATTGCTTGAGCCCAGGTGGCGGAGGTTGCAGTGAGCTGGGATCATGCCACTGCACTCCAGCCTGGCCGATGGAGCGACACTCTGTCTCAAAAACAAAAAACAAAACAAAACAAAACAAAATGTGTTAATTTCTAAATATTTGTGGGTTTGTCCAATTTCCTTCTCTTGTGGATTTCTAGTTGTTATAGTCAGAAAACATATTTTGTAGAATTTAAGCCCTTTAAAATGTTTTGAAACATGTTTTATGGTCTAGCATAGATCTATCCTGGAGTGTGTTCCATATGTATTTGAAAATAATGTGTATTCTGCTGTCGTTGAGTGCAGTGTTCTATTGGTGTCAATTAGGTCACATCAGGTTTAGAGTGTTGTTCAAGTCTTCCATATCCTCGATGATTTTATTTCTAGTTGTTCTATTAATTCCTGAGAATGGGTTATTGAATTCTCCAACTGCTATTTCTGAATTGTCTATTTTTCCCTTTGTTTCTGTCAGTTTTTTGCTCTGTGTGTTTCGAGGCTCCTTTGTTAGATATATATATATAGTTTTATAAATATATATTATTAAATATATATTTTTAATAAAATATACATTGATATACAATTTTATAAATTTATATAAAATTAAAAAAATATTTTTCTGATGAATTGACCATAGTATCATTATAAAATGACCCTTTTGTGTTTAGTAACATTTTCCAACTAAATTTCTATTTTGCCAGAAATCAGTATAGCCACTCCAGCTCATTTATGTTACTCTTTGCATGTTAGATATTTTTCCATCATTTTACTTTCAGCGTATTTGTAACTTTGAATCTAAAGTGTGGCTTTTACAGGTAGCATATGGTTGGATCCTGTCTTCATCCTAATATGACAGTCTCTGCCTTTTGATTGGGGAATTTAGTCCATTTATTTCGAATATAATTATTGATATGGATAGATTTACATCTGCCATTTTGAGATTTGTTTTCCTTAGCTCTCATATCTTTTTTGTTCTTTCTCTCTCTCTTTTTTTTTTTGGTGAACTAGATATTTTATTTTTTTATTTTTTATTTTTGAGACAGTGTCTTGCTCTGTAGCACAGGCTAGAGTGCAGTGACACTATCATGGCTTACTGCAGTCTCCAATTCCTGGGCTCAAGCGATCCTTTTGCTTCAGCCTCCTGATTAGCTGGGACCACAGGCATGTACCACCACACGTGGCTATTTAATATATAAAGACACCAAGTCTTTAACTGTTAAATGCAACATGTGGACATCCTCAGAGACGGTTTCTAGTGGACTGGTATTTTTTTTTCCCCTGTGTATGGACCAGAATTCTCTGTGTGTGCAGTTTGTTTGTTTTGCATGTCTCATAATTGTTAAAAAGTTGACACTGTAGATAATATATATTTTAGTAATTCTGGATTATGACCCCACCCTCCACAGTTATTATTGTTGCTGTTGTTTGTTTGTTTAGGGACTCGTGGGGACTAATTCTGTAGAGTTTTTCATCCCTCAGTGTGCAGTTACTGATGTCTCTGCTTAGTTTTTTTTTTTTTTGAGACGGAGTTTCACTCTTGTTGCCCAGGCTGGAGTGCAGTGGTGCGATTTCAGCTCACTGCAACCTCCACCTCCCAGGTTCAAGCGATTCTCCTGCCTCAGCCTCCCAAGTAGCTAGAATTACAGGCATGCGCTACCACACCTGGCTAATTTTATATTTTTAGTAGAAATGGGGTTTTACCATGTTGGCCAGGCTGGTCTTGAACTCCTGACCTCAGGTGATCCTCCTGCCTCAGCCTCCCAAAGTGCTGGGATTACAGGTGTGAGCCGCCACACCTGGCTGTTTAGTTTTTAAATAATTCTTTCCGTTTTTATGCCTGGCTTCCTTGGGGTCACCTGTGGGTCTGCATAGCTTATTTTTATCCAATGATTGCTTAGAAGTTGTGATTATACACCTCAAACCAGTATGGCTTCCACTAAGGGGATAAATGTGTGAGTTTGAGTACGCATATTAAGTTCGGTCTGCTTGTAAGTCTGTGCTGGCATTCATTTCGGCTTGTATAGGGTCTCACATTCATCTAGGTACCTGATATTTTGTGGTCATGTACACAGCCTTCCACATCCTCATGCATATGCATGGACTTATCAATTCCCACTACTGCTGTCTTATTTTCCATATCCCTTTAATTTTTTGTCTGGTCTGCTGCTCACTCAAACAATGTTGCAGCCTCAGGCAGCTGTGAGGTTGGCCTTCCCCAATTACTTGCTACCAACATTGCTGTTGTTTTTGACAATACCCCTAGGCATGGAGCTTTTCTCTGGAGCTCAGAGTCAGGTCAGCTCCCTCCATTTACAGTGAGGCTTCCATTCCTCATGGCTACCATGCCCGCAGAGCTGTGGATGGGAGCAGCTCCAAGTCTAAATGCCATAGACCCCACTATTCTTATCAAGGTTTGGTAGTTTTTGACCATTTAAAAAAAGCTTTTGGGGGAGGGGTTTTGATGAGCTCCTCACCCTACCATTCCAGAAGCTCCACCTCTGGACAAGTGATGGTTTTTCTTTTTTAAGAGACTGGGTCTCACTGTTACCCAGGCTGGAGTGCAGTGGTGTGGATCATAGCTCCCTGCAGCCTCTAGCTCCTGGGCTCAAGCAATCCTCCCACCCCAGCTTTCTGAGTAACTGGGACTATAGGCATGCACCACTACACCTGGCTAATGTAAAAAAAAATTTTTTTAGAGACAGGATCTTGCCATGTTGCCCAAGCTGGTCTTGAACTCCTGGCCTCAAGTGATCCCCCCATGTCAGCCTTGCAAAACACTGGGATTACAGGGCATGAGCCACCATGTCTGGCCTGGACAAGTGACTTTTGACAAAAGTCAAAATATTGAGAAAGGGTAGTATTTTTAAACAAATGGTGTGGAAACATTTGAATATCCATAAGCAAAAACAAAACAAAACAAAACAAAAACATAAAAGAACTTGGATCCATATTTCACACCATATAACTCAAAATACATGCTAGATCTAGATGTAAAACTTAAACCTTTAGAAGAAAACACAGGAAAAAATCATTGTAATCTTTGGTTAGGCAAGGATTTCTTAGATACAGCACCCAAAGCACAACCCAGAAATGAACAAATGGAAAGAACGGACTTCATCAAAATAAGCAGTTCTGTTCTTCAAAAGACACTCTTAAGAGAATGAAAAGACAATCCAGAGACTGGGAGAAAACCTTTGCAAGGATAATGGACTGATAGTGAAGTTACGCCCAGAATATATTTTTAAAAACTATCAGTGCTCAACAATAAAAAAACCCAAATAACCCAACTGATAATGGGCAAAAGATTTAAACAGACACTTCATCAAAGATTCTCAATAAAAGATGATCAATATTATTAATCATTAGGGCAGTGTAAATTAATATCACAATATCACTTCACATGTACTAGGATAGCTATAATAAAAAAGACTGATAATAATAAGAGTTGGTAAGGATGTGGAGAAACCGGAACCCTCATACATTGATAGAATGTAAAATGGTGCAGTCATGTGAGGAACAGGCCTAGGTCTCAGGTCTCAGCCATCACTCATCTATCCTGGGGAGATACTACAATGGTTTGGAGGACAAGAAAATAAAACCGAAAACTAAAACTGACATATCACTATATGCCCACCACTAATGGCTATAGTAAAAAAGATGGAAAATGCCAAATGTTGGCAAGTATGTGGAGCACTAGAACTCGCATACTGGGTTGGTGGGGGTGTACATTGGTACAACCACTTGAAAACTGGTTTTATAACATATAGCTGAACATATGGATACACTTAGGTACATACCTAACAGGAATACATACATATGTTCACCAATACACAGCAACACAATTCCTAATAGGCCAAGCTGCAAACAACCCAAATGTCTACAAACAGTAGAATGGATAAATTATATTGCAGCATATTCACAGAATGGGATACAACATGACAATGAAAATGAATTATCTACAACTATATGCAACATATGGATGACTCTCACATAGATAATGTGAATGACAGAAGACAGATGCTAAAGAGTATATGGCTCAATTATATGATATATAATTGACTCAATTTATATAAAATACAAAACAGGCAAAATGAATCTATGCTGTGAGAAGCCAGGATAGCGTATACCCTTGGGGGCTTGCCTGGAAGGGAAAGTGGGGAAGGCTTCTGGGGTGCTGGTCATGTTCTGTTTCTTGATCTGAGTATGTTCAGTTTTTGAGAATGCACTGAGCTGTATGTTTATGATATATGCATTTTCTGTATACATTATAGTTTAATAAAAAGATTTTAAAATAAAATAAAAATACAATTGCATGCTAGAAAGAAAGTTCCTTTTTATGAGTATTGTAAAAAATGTTTAAGGGAAAATGAGAACGTGTCTATATATCAGTGTTAAAAAAGAGCAGTGCTCTTTCTTGAGAAGTCTTCCAGTTATTCAACTATGATAAACTGTAATTATGTCTTAGAATAACTAATTGCAATGCAACATGACTTTATCACATATCAGTCTACACAAAACTACCCTTAATGTGCATGTAGGAAATGAATATACCTTAACCAAATAGGAAGAAAAACAAAATATTAGGAAGTGAAACTCAATTTTTCAACCATTCTTTTTCAGGAAATCCCAAGGAAAGCAGGGGTGTTGGTGGGTTAGCCTGAAAATCTAGAGTGCCGTGGATCAGTTCCATTGTCGTAGGGTCAGTTACTGAGGGGATCAGGAATCTATGGCCTGCAGCTTATGCAAATGACAGCTTTGGGGACATAGGTTAGAAGGCATGCATACTTCTTATAGGGTATGACTCACCTGCTCTCCCAGCAGGGAATTAACAATGAGACAACTACTACGTTTATATGTCTGTATCATTCAATGACTATATTTCTGTAACATAGGCTAGAGCTAGGCCTAATTTCTCAATTCATAAAGTTATATCTTTAAATTTAAAAATTCCATTGCACTTAGAATATATATACCATGAGGACTTCCCAAGGGAAGAGAAAAGAAAAAAGTTTTTCATGGGAATCTTTTCTATGTCTTAAGTGCCAATGATCACAAAAACAGATATCTGCATTCCCAAGTAGGTTTTCTGCCTTGATGTCAGTGCCCTGCCAGTGTCTGGACAATGAAAACTCTTCTCCTCAACCTAGAAATTTGAAAAAGTTTTTCCCAGTAGTGAGTACTTTTATGTCCCAGGATATGCTGAACCGATCAGTACTGAATTTAAAAAGTTCTTTATCCAAAAAGTGAAGCATAAGAGATGACGAGTCATCTCCTCAGATCTTAATTCTACTATTTCCAGGAGCTCAAGAGGTCTGTATGAATCATGTCACCAAACATGACTTTCGCTCAAATGCTTTCTCTAAAGGCTCTTCCTATGCATAGAATTGCATATACACTGTGGTGATGCAGGAACTTGTCTTTCCAGTGGACTGAAGGATACTTGGCTCTGTTTGCCTTCAGTTCACTCAAGCCTCAGTCTCTCATACCCATTTCCCCCTGTACAATGATTGCAGCAACAGGCCTTCCTCCTCCCTACTATTAGATACCTGATGCATACCCAGTTGTGATTTCCAGGTGAAGACTTTCTCAGTCACTGGCTTTATAGCGTTTTTCTCCACTATGCGTTTTCTGGTGTTTAATGAGATTCGATCTGTCAGTAAAGGCCTTCTGACATTCTGTACAAGCATAAGGTTTCTTTCCTGTATGAATTATCTGATGCATACTTAGTGTGGCTTTCTGGATGAAAGCTTTCCCACATTTACTACATTCATAGTGTCTTTCTCCAGTATGAGACTTCTGATGTATATTGAGGCGTGACTTCCAGGTGAAGGTTTTCCCGCAGTCACCACATTCATAGGGTTTCTCCCTAGTGTGGATTTTCTGATGTGTTATGAGATTTGATCGGTCAGTGAAGGCCTTTCCACATTCAGCACATATATTGGGCTTCTCACCTGTGTGGATTTTCTGATGCACACGGAGTTGTGACTTCTTAGTGAAGCATTTCCCACAGTCGCTGCATTCATAAGGCTTCTCTCCAGTATGGATTCTATGATGCGCAATGAAGTGCGATTTCTGGATAAAGGCCTTCCCGCATTCAGGACAAACGTACGGTTTCTCTCCTGTATGGATTCTCTGATGCACGCTTAGTGTTGATTTCTGGATGAAGGCTTTCCCGCAGTCCTTGCATTCATAGTGTCTCTCTCCAATATGAGATTTCTGATGTATTTTGAGGCGTGACTTCCATATGAAGGCTTTTCCACAGCCGTTGCACTTATAGGGTTTCTCTCCAGTGTGAGTTTTCTGGTGTTTAATGAGATTTGACTGGTCAGTAAAAGCCTTTCCACATTCAGCACACATATAGGGTTTTTCCCCAGTATGAGTTTTCTGATGTGTGGTGAGGTTTGTCCTGTGAGTGAAGACCTTTCCACATTCTGTACATATATAGGGTTTCTCTCCGGTGTGAATCCTTTGATGCACATGGAGTTGTGACTTCTTAGTGAAGGATTTCCCACAGTCACTGCATTCATACGGCTTTTCTCCAGTATGAATTCTCTGATGTGTGTTGAAATGTGATTTCTGGATGAAGGCCTTCCCACAGTCAGCGCATACATAAGGTTTCTCTCCCGTGTGGATTCTCTGATGCATCCTGAGTGCTGATTTTCTTGTGAAAGCCTTCCCACATTCATTGCATTCATAGTGTTTCTCTCCGGTATGAGTTTTCTGATGTATACTGAGGTCTGAGTTCTGGGAGAAGCCTTTTCCACATTCACTGCATTCATAAGGTTTTTCTCCTGTATGAATTCTCAGATGTCTAAAGAGGTCTGATCTCTGGAAAAAGGCTTTTCCACATTCACTGCATTTGTAGGGTTTCTGCCCGGTATGAATTTTTTGATGTGTAATGAGGTTTGATTTGAGGGTAAAGACTTTCCCACATTGAGTACACAGATAGGGTTTTTCTCCTGTATAAACACTTGGATGTACATCAACCTGGGGTTTCTGGGGGAAGACTTTGTTGCTTTTGTCACATTCACGGGACTTTTCTTCAGCATGAATTCTCTGATGCTCAAACAGATGTGACTTCTGAGTGAAGCCCATTACACATTCAGTACACACATAAAGCTTCTCCTCAGGATGAATTTTCTGATGGTGGGTGGGAGCTTGTTTGTGGCTGAGATGTTTTTCATAGTGATCATGTTCACAGGAATTTGCTCCTGTCTTAGCATTCTCATTCTTAGTAGAGGAAGGGCTATGGGGGAAATTGTTACCATTTCCAAAAATCTTGCCAACGTTCTTTGTTGCACTGTTTCTGTTATGATTATGTGAGTTTAAAGTATGCTTCAAAATTGTGTCACAGTTATGGAGTCTTTTAATTGAAGGAAAAAGCTTGGTAGTCACATGAATTATTTTTTCAATGTTTTTATGTTCATAGCCCCTCTCCTTAATCAATACTTTCACATGACTTAAAAGGTTATTCTGGTTTTCCTGACGTTGCTCTAGCTGGTCATTATCTTGCCACAGTTCTTCTAAAATAGAACACAATGAATATTCTCCTATGGGTTGATCAAATCTCTCACAGTGGAAGAAAATTCCTCCAGGAATTCCCTGTTGCTGCATTTTCCCAATAGCCTCACCTAAAAAGAAAATGAAAGAAATGAAAACGACACAAAGAACAATCAGCAGAGGCTAGAGGGGACATGTAGTTCAGACAGGATGAACACAGATAAATGGAAGAGCCCATAGGACAATATAGTAGTAATAATGTAGCAACACAATATTCTTATAGAACACTTAATAAATGCAAAACAACTGTATACCATTTATGATGCACAGAGACTGTTACAAGTGCTTTACATGAAACAGCTCATTTAATCCTCACTAAACCCTATGAGGTAGCTACGATTATCATTTGTTTTACAATTAAGAAAACAGAGGCACAGAGAAGTCATGCAACTTGCTGAATATCGAATAGCTAAATAAGTGGGAGAGATGGGATTTGAATTCTGGGAGTCCAGCTCCACTATGTAAGAGGCCTGGATTGTGAGTAGAGTAACCAGAAGAAACTGCAGCCTGTGAGGGGAAGCTTGGCATGGAAGAAATATTTCAGAATTTATGTTCTTAATACATATCAGCTCCACCACTTTACTAAGCTCTCTGCTTCTTCTTGCTTTTCCCTCTATACCATTACGAGTGGAGCCCTTCAAATTTAATGTTAATTTGAACATTAAATCTATATGCCTCAAACACCAATTCCTTTATATCTATAGGAAAACTAGTTGCAACATGCCATCCTGACATAGACAAACAGTAAATAGACATTTGCACTCCAACTTTATAACCAGCTGCAAGTTTCTTTCTTTCTTTCTTTCTTTCTTTTTTTTGAAATGGAGTCTTGCTCTGTCACCCAGGCTGGAGTGCGGTGGTGCGATCTCGGCTCACTGCAACCTCCGCCTCCCGGGTTCAAGTGGTTCGCCTGCTTCAGCCTCCCGAGTAGCTGGGATTACAGGCATGCACCACCACGCCCAGCTAATTTTTGTATTTTTAGTAGAGACGGGGTTTCACCATGTTGGCCAGGCTGGTCTTGAACTCCTGACCTCAAGTGATCTGCCCACCTCGGGCTCCCAAAGTGCTGGGATTACAGGTGTGAGCCACCGTGCCGGCCCCAGCTGCAGTTTCTATTGGTTCCAGGAATACATGCTTATAACAAGGCGTGTAAAAGAGGAAAGGGAAAGCTATCTGTGGCAGAATCTGCAGGCCCTCCCCTGAGATCTATTCTCCCCTTCTTTTACAGGAATAGAATGTAGCTGGGCCTTATATCCACTGGCCTCGCTATGTTCTCACCAGTGGAATATGAGCAGAAGTGATATATGCTACTTGCAGGCCAGCCTTAAGACAGTGGGCAAATGTCCTCTATTTCCTCTTCCCTCTTCCCACTGGACTCCACAGTGACCCATCATTAACCAGGCAGGTGACAACAATGCCCCAGGAGATGCCAGAGGAGTGACTTAGAACATGGTCCCTGAATGACCCGTCAGGATTAGAGTTGACTTGTTGAACTGGACCCATTCACCTCAGAATTATCATGTAGGGGAAGACATACATCTATATTTAGCCTCTTGTTTCGTTCCTCTGTGCATATCCAAATGTATTGTCTTTCTAAATATTAGCTCTAATTTTGGTATACCTCTAGGGAGCTTATGTTTGCTATGAATTTGTAAAGCAGACACTGTACCATTCATATTGATACTCAGTTTGGCACAGTTTATAACAGAAAGGACAAATACACAAAGGGTGAGAGTGTTAACATTTCATGCGGTCATCTTCCCTTTCCAAATATAATGTATGTTCCTTTGAATTCCTCTGAGCAGACACTTGAAAATTTCATCTGAAAGAGGAAAAATCTCCTCCTCTGCCTATATCCCCAAATTCAATAAATTCATTTACTAAATATTTTCTACATGCTCCACTTCAGGAAACTGAAGAATAAGTGTGCTGGTTATCAATGTTTTGCCTCTCAGTTCCAAATTCACCCTTCCTTGCCTGCTCAACAAAAACGGATCTGGCCCCAGTTACCCTGATGTGTTTATTACACATCGTATGCTGTATCAAAATATCCCATGCAGGCTGGGTGCGGTGGCTCATGTCTGTAATCCTAGCACTTTGGGAGGCTGAGGTGGGTGGATCACTTGAGGCCAGGAGTTTGAGACATGACAAAATCCCGTCTCTACTAAAGATACAAAAATTAGCTGGGCATGTTGGCATGTGCCTGTAATCCCAGCACTTTGGGAGGCCAAGGGAGGCGGATCACCTGAGGTCAGGAGTTAGAGACCAGCCTGGCCAACATGGCAAAACCCTGTCTCTACTAAAAATACAAAAATTAGCCAGGCATGGTGGCATGCACCTGTAATCCCAGCCACTCGGGAGGCTGAGGCAGGAGAATCGCTTGAATCCGGGAGGTGGAGGTTGCAGTGAGCCAAGATTGCACCACTGTACTCCAGCCTAGGTGACAGAGCGAGATTCTGTCTCAAAAATAAAAAACTCCAAAACTCCCAAATATCCCATGTACCCCATAAATATATATACCTATGTACCCATAAAAATTAAAAATTTAAACAGTGGATCTCGATCTCTTTAAATATTTTTTTCTTCTGCCAGCTGGCACGATATTAAACTTTGTCAGTGTAAGATGCTAGAGAGACGCTGCAGGATGAGGAAGGTTTGCTTCCTGGTTCTAGGGGGCTCACTCAGCAGGCTCATCCAGCAGGGGCAGGCTGTCTAGCACCAGGCTCATGTAGTGTGGGCATCTTTGCCAACATCTGGCTCCTGACGCACATGTAGTGTCCCCAGTACCCAGGTCTCGTGGTCTTCTCTAGAGCTTGGCTCCTGCAGTGTGGGTGACTTCTCCAGCACCCAGCTCCTGCAGCTCATATGGCTTCCCAAGCACCTAGTTCCTGCAGGCCCCCGCAGTGCTGTACAGTCAGCAGCACCCAACACCCCCCAGTTTACTCTCAGACGATTTGTAGTGGAATAGCTCTAGTGAGTCACCTCCGCATCAACAGCTTTCCCTGGAATCCTAGAGGGCAGGTTTCCAGCAAGTTCCACCAGCACAGCACCACAGCAAGTATTCTACCTGCCTCGAGCCATGGTTGTGCCCTCCCTACAAGGTCTGAATTTCATCCCTGGGAAGTAGGGAGCCTCTTCCTTGGATGCTTGCTCACAACCCTAGAAGAACCTGCTGTGCTTTCTATCTGCTATTCCTTTATTCTTCAGAGTTTCTTTTTTTGCTAGCAAATCCCTCATTATTCCAGTCCCATGGCTCACTGCAACCTCTGCCTCCTGGGTTCAAGCGATTCTCCTGCTTCAGCCACCTGAGTAACTGGGATTACAGGCGTGGGCCACCACACCCAGCTAATTTTTGTATTTTTAGTAGAGACGGGATTTCACCATGTTGGCCAGGATGGTCTTGAACTCTTGATCTCAGGTGATCTACCTGCCTTGTCCTCCCAAAGTGCTGGGATTATAGGTGTGAGCCACCACGCCTGGCTGCAAAGAATCTTTATGTTAACCATTCTCTGTTCACATTAGTCTGTGGTTTCTCCCTCGGTAAGACCCTGAGTTATACTACAAGAAATAGGCTCTTCATGTATACATATTTCAAAACATCATGTTTTACATGATAAATACATACAATTCTTATTTGTCAAATTAATAGATTTTTCTATAAAAAGAAATAGGCTCTTTTTTCTTAAATTCTTTTTTTGAAATAGAGATGGAATCTTGTTGTGTTGCCCAGGCTGGTCTTGAACTCCTGGCCTCAAGTGATCCTCCCGCCTCGGCCTCCCAAAGTTCTGGGTTTACAGACATGAGCTACCACACTCAGCCTGAAACAGGCTCTTAATTCCGGAGACTTTCTAAAAACATAGAGGTAAAAGCCTCAGTTACCCTATATGCTAAAATCCTGTGATTTTCTCAGAATTCTTGTGGGATGGAGGATGAGAAAAAGGAAAGAGCCATACAGGCTAGAATAATTAAAAGCCATTTTGTGAGACAGGTGAGAACTGATCACAAGGTGGAAAATGTCTCATCTGAATAGATAGAGCACAGAATAAACAGTCAGATTCAGGGAGGACTATCAGATATGGTCAACATTAAGAAAATATTAAAAATGGAGTTGAGCAGAGGTTACAGAAAATATACAGATATGAGTTGAACTGGAAATATGTGGCCATGTTGTTTATTTCTTTGAAAGAAGAGTTTAATTGTCACATACTAGGTAATGGAGAACAATTGTAGGTTTGTTTCATAATGCTCATGACAAGAGAAATAGAATGTTTTAGGTAAAGATATCTGTCATTAGCATTTAATATGAACTAGTAAAAACAATGGAATCAGCAAATCAAATCAGGAAGAGAATAATTACAATTCAGGCAGCAGAAAATATGGAGCTGGCCGGGCGCGGTGGGTCACACCTATAATCCCAGCACTTTGGGAGGCTGAGGCAGGCAGATCACTTGAGGTCAGGAGATCGAGACCAGCCTGGCCAACATGGCAAAACCCCATCTCTACTAAATATACAAGAATTAGCAGAGTATGGTGGTGCACATCTGTAATCCCAGCTACTCAGGAGGCTGAGGCAGGAGAATCGCTTGAACCCAGGAGGCATAGGCTGCAGTAAGCCGAAATGGCACCACTGCATTCCAGCCTGGGTGGCAGAGTGAGACTCTGTCTCAAAAAACAAAAAAAGAAAAGAAAAAGACTGAACAGGAGAAAAGGTCCCTAGGGAAACCTTGCTTATAGGGAAAATGAGGAAGAGAAGGCTGAAAAAGGGGCAAATAATAAATGGGATGCAGATCAGTAAGAAACAGACAATTGAGGAGGCACAATTGAAACCAGGGCAATGTTATGAACAAGGTAATTCATAGGAGGGAAGCTCAAAGAGGTATCAGGTAAATCATGAAATGTCCAAATTAAAAATGAGATACCCTACTGTTGCATCACGAGGTTAAAAAAAAAACAGAGAGCTACCCCTTTATACCCACTATTGACCAAAAAATGAGAAACTCTGGCACTACTAATTGTTAGCAGAAACACTGGGGAAGCCAGAACACTTGTACAGTGCAGCTAATCTGAGAATAATATGGTGGTACTCAGTCCTATTCTGGATGAGATACTCCATGATTAGGCGCAAATCCTCTCTTCTCTACACATCCCTGAGAAATTCTCATACCCTGTAAGGAAACATTTATGTAGAAGTTGATTGCAGAATTGTTTGTATTAGATGGGACTTGGACACAATGCTCAGCCTCCATGACTAGGTGAGTGGTTAAGTATGATGTGGTGCTGGGGACATTGTGAAATACTATGTAGCAATTTGAAGAACAGAGCCAGACAAACACACTAAAATATGGAGAGACCATAGGAATGAGCGAAAAAAAAAGGAACAGAATTGAGAAACATAGTACAATATGTTTTATATATAATAAAAATACATACTCATAAACCAATACTTCAGGCTTTAAGAGAATATCACACAATTTCAAGGTTCAAACACATTAGATCAGCTGCCCATGGGAGGAGGCATAAAGAATGGATATGGAGAATTGGAATAAAAGAAAAGACCTGGCCAAGCGCAGTGGCTCATGCCTGTAATCCCAGCACTTTGGGAGGCTGAGGCAGGCAGATCACCTGAGGTTGGGAGTTCGAGACCAGCCTGATCAACATGGAGAAACCCCATCTCTACTAAAAATACAAAATTAGCTGGGTGTGGTGGCACATGCCTGTAATCTCAGCTACTAGGGAGGCTGAGGCAGGAGAATCGCTTGAACCTGGGAGGCGGAAGTTGCAGTGAAACGAGATCGCGCCATTGCACTCCAGCCTGGGCAACAAGAGCGAAACTCCGTCTCAAAAAATAAATAAATAAATAAAAATAAAAATTAAAATTAAAATTAAAAAAAAAAAGACCCGTAATCCCAGCAATGACCTGTAATCCCAGCACTCTGGGAGGCCGAGTCAGGCAGATCAGTTGAGCCCAGGAGTTCGAGTCCAGCCTGGCCAACATGGTGAAATCACGTCTCTACAAAAAATACAAAAATTAGCTGGGCATGGTGGCATGTGCATGTAGTCCCCACTACTTGGGAGGCTGAGGTGGGAGGATCGCTTGAACCTGGGAGGTGGAGGTTGCATTGAGCCAAGATCATGTCACTGCACTCCAGCCTGGGCCACAGAAATTTTAAAACACTTGGATGTATAAGAAAAGACTAAGATGGGGGGCAGGGGTAGAGTAGGAAGAATAAAAAGGTCCTAGATAAGACAGGGTGGTATGTGATACAGAGTACAGAGACTAGAGACAGCTCTCTTGCCAAAAGGCCAATCAAAGAAGACAATAATGTGGCAAGGGTCATACATGGAAATGGCATTTAGGTATTTGAGGGCTATTGTCAACTATCTCCAATTGACTCCAAAAGTTTAGAACTTTCAAGATGGGTTATCTTCAGAGTGTTTCAAAGGCATCGGGCTTTCCTAGGGAAAGTGACACTGACTTCCATGTCCCCATCTGTCTGGGTCATGCTCACTCACCTGAACAGCTCTGATGTGGGGCTTCCCCCTCCAGCATCCATGGCCCCTCTCCTTGCTCCAACTTGAAGGCAGCCTCTGACTTGGGAACTTGGTACCCTGTTAACAGGACATGATACACGATTGGGTCCAGCTGATTGGGTTTCAGGGGCCTTTCAGTGACACTTTCCCTTTGTTTTTCAGAAAAGTAAACACATTTCACTGGGAACAGAGTAATAATCACAGAGGTGAAAAGGAACTGAATCCCAGACAAATCCAGGATGACACCATCACATAGGTTAGGTGTCGGGCAGCACTCAGCAGCCAAGAATGGAAATACCCTCATTAGCAGATGCAGAGGGCGGCCGTGCTTACCCACTGAGAGCAGGTGGCTGTAGTTCTCTAGTGTCACATCCCAGTACAGGCGTCTCTGGGCAGGGTCCAAGTGCTGCCACTCCTCCCTGCTGAAGTCCACAGTCACGTCCTCAAATGACACTGAAGCCTGTAACGACACAATGCTGTTCAAGGCAGCATGGTCAGCACTGGGGGATGGAAGAAGGTAGATAGCAAGTTGTTTTTAATGCTTTTTACCATAATGTATCATGTAGGGTTTTCACTAAGTACTTAGTTTTGTATTTTATTTTGTGAGAGCAAAAAAACTTATTAAAGTATCTTGACATTTGTTGTGTACTACATTAATTCATTTATTCATTCATTCTCTTTTCAAAATGAGGATTTTAAATGGGCTCTCTTTAAGTCCTCCAGCTAATTTAAAAACAAGATACTGGCCGATTATGTGTCAGATGATGTGCTAGGCAATGGTGATAAAGAGTTCAGTAAAATATAAAGCAACTTAAAGACTTGGATAACCAACAGAAGACACAAAGGGAGCTTTAGGAATTTGGAAGAAAAGTATAGGAGGTATAAGGTTAGATTTCATAGAGACAGTGGGGCGAGAGTTATCTAGAAGGGAGAAGCATGAGCAACAGTGTGGAGAAAGGAAAATAGAAAAATACATGGTGGATTCTGGGAACTGCAAGTAGTACCACATAAAGGAAAGGAGTCTGTATAGTATATTGAGAAGGTGACTATGAGGAAAATCCAGTAGAGATATACTAGCATCAGAAAAAGGAACAAGTCTTTTTTTCTAATAGAGAATGGACTGCAATTTATATGCAGGAAAAGACATGATTGTAATTGTGTGATTTCAAACAGTATTCAACATACATCAGGCTGGGCACGGTGGCTCACTCCTGTAATCTCAGCCCTTTGGGAGGCCGAGGCAGGTGGATCACCTGAGGTCAGGAGTTTGAGATCAGCCTGACCAATATGGTAAAGCCCCGTCTCTACTAAAAATACAAAAGTTAGCTGGGCGTGGTGGCGCACGCCCGTAATCCCAGCTACTTGAGAGGCTGAGACAGGAGAATTGCTTGAACCCAGGAGGTGGAGGTTGCAGTGAGCCGAGATTGTATCATTGCACTTCAGCCTGGGTGATACAGAGTGAGACTCCGTCTAAAAAAAAAAAGGATTGATCACGAGGAATGTTTGAAATGGGTGAGTCCAGATCAGTCTGGAGATGCACTGCAGAGTTTATGTGAGAGAATAAGACAATCTGGACTTAAGGCAGTGGTTGTCATGGGCAAGTAAAAGAAGGTGTTGGCTGGGCATGGTGGCTCATGCCTGTAATCCCACCACTTTGGGAGGCTGAGGCAGGCGGATCGCCTGAGGTCAGGAGTTCGAGACCAGCCTGGCCAACATGGCAAAAACCCCGTCTCTACCAAAAATACAAAAATTAGCCGGGCAGGGCGGGCGTCTGTAATCCCAGCTACTCGGGAAGCTGAGGCAGGAGAATTGCTTGAACTCAGGAGGCGGAGGTTGCAGTGAGCTGAGATCACGCCACTGCACTCCAGCCTGGGCAACAGAACGAGACTCCATCTCAAAAACAAACAAACAAACAAACAAAAAGAAGGTGTTCATGCTGTGTTTTAAAGAGTCTGAATTACGGGAGTGAGAAAAAGAAAGATTTCTAGGGCAATTCTCAGTTATCAGTTTTGTACAACCATGCAGACGGTGGTGTTATATACTGAGAGGGGCTAGTAGATTAGGAAGGGAGTGGGGAAGAGAATGAAACATAATGTTACATTTTGTCCATGTTGAAATAAAGGTGGTAAAACATGCAGGGAGTTATACAATAAGCTTTTGGGCTATTATAGAGGTAAGATTTGGGAGTTCTCATATAGAGCTGGGAAACAGATGAGACGAACCAGGAAGGGCACACAGATAGAGACGATACAGAAACCATCTCTTACAGACCATCTCTAAACCAAGTGTATTTAAGTCAGAAATCAGTAATAAGATGAAACTTTTCTGAAATCATCATTTTAAAGTTTAAAAATACAGTTCAAAATAACCGATCGTCTAAGAAGATACACTCAATATCAATGTAATCAGTACATGTAAGAATTTATTGGATTAAGAAATGGTAACTAAAGTGGAAATTAGGGTCTCCAGTGCTCATATTACAAAAGAATAAAGTCCAAAATTCCATGCATTAAGCATCGAAATAAAGACATTATAAAAATAACAATAGAGTAAAGCCCAAGAGAAAAAATCTTTAAAAAGCAGAAATCAATACATTCAATGCCATCCCAATTGAAATCACAACAGGATTTTTGTAAAATCTGACAAACCAATTCTAAAATTTCTGTGGAAGTGCAAATGGCCAGGAATAGCTAAGGCATTTAAAAAAAATATTTTGTATCTTGTTTTCAGAGACATGGTCTTGCTTTGTCACCCAGGCTAGGGTGCAGTGGCGCAACCACAGCCCACTGCAGCCTCAACCACAGGCATATGTCACCATATGCTGCTTCGTTGTTTTTTTTGTTTTGTTTTGTTTTGTTTTTTTGTATTTTGTAGAGACAGGGGTCTCCCTATGTTGCCTAGGCTGGTCTAGAACTCCTGGCCTCAAGTGATCCACCTGCCTCAGCCTCCTAAAGCACTGGGATTGTAGGCGTGAGCCACTGTGCCCGGCCTGCCAAGACACTCTTGAATAGTTAAAGCAATGTGGGAGGACATGCTTTACAAGACCTCAAGACTTACAAAGCAATGGAAATTTAAGACATTGTTGTCCTGGTGCTAGGATAGACAAATAATCCATTGCAACAGAATATAGAGTACAGGCCGGGTGCAGTGGATCAGGCCTGTAATCCCAGCACTTTGGGAGGCTGAGGCAGGTGGATCACTTGAGGTCAGGAGTTTGTGACCAGCCTGGCCAACATGGAGAAATCTCGTCTCTTCTAGAAATACAGAAATTACATGGGCATGGTGGCACGTGACTGTAGTCTCAGCTACTTGGGAGGCTGAAGCAGGAGGATCACTAGAACCTGGAAGGCGGAGGTTGCAGTGAGCCAAGACCGGGCCACTGCACTCCAGCTTGGACAACAGAGTGAGACTCAGTCTCAAAAAAAAAAAAGAGTACAGAAACAGACCCACATATACAGTCACCTGATTTATGCCAAAGGTGTCCAGGCAGATAGTGAGGAAAAATATTTTCAACAAATGTTGCCAGGGCCTGGGCGTGGAGGCTCACACCTGTAACCCCAGCACTTTGGGAGGCTGAGGCAGGTGGATCACTTGAGCTCAGGAGTTTGAGACCAGCCTGGACAACATGGCAAAACCCCATCTCTACAAAAAACACAAAAAATTAGCCAGGCATGGTTGCGCGTGCCTGTAGTCCCAGCTACTCAGGAGGCTGAGGTGGGAGAATCACCTGAACCTGGGAAGCTGAGGCTGCAGTGAGCCATGACTGTGCCACTGCACTCCAGCCTGGGTGACGGAGCAAGACCCTATCTAAAAAAAAAAAAAAAGAAAGAAAGAAAGAAAAGAAGACAAGGTTGTGTATAGAAAAAATAAAGTAAAATCTGAGCTCTATTTCACATTACATGCCAAAACAATAACATCGTTTGAACCTGGGAGGCGGATGTTGCAGTAAGCTGAGATCACGCCATTGCACTCCAGCCTGGGTGACAAAAGCGAGACTCCATCTCAAAAAAAAAAAAAAATCAATTCCAAGGCCAGGTGCAGTGGCTCATGCCTGTAATCCCAGCACTTTGGGAGGCCAAGGCAGGAGGATTGCTTGAGTCCAGGTTTAAAACCAGCCTGGGCAATATGGCGAGATTCGGTCTCTACAAAAAAATAAAATATATAGCACACATATAAAAATTAGCTAAGTGGGGTGGCAAGCACCTGCAGTCTCAGATACTCAGGAGGCTAGGCTGGAAGATCTCTTGAGCCTGGAAGGTGGAGGCTGCAGTGAACCATGTTTGTGTCACTGTACTCCAGTCTGGGTGACAGAGTGAGATCCCATTTCAAAAGTATATATAAATTCCAGATGTATTATAGACTTAAATGTGAAAGGCAAAAACTATAAAGCCTTTAGAAGATAATACAGATGGCTATCTTCATGACCTTGAATTAGGAAAATAGTTCTCAAACATGAACCATGAAAATTGATAAGTCTTTCTACAACAAAGCTTAGAACTACTATTCATTTAAAACACAGCATTAAAAGAGAACAAAGGGAAAGTCACAGAGTAGAAGATATCTCCAACATACATTATCAACAAAGGGCTCAGCTAGAAGATGTAGAGAATTTGTACAAACCAATAAGAAAAAAAGAGACCACCTAGTAGAAAAATGGGTGAAGCATTCATTTTACAAAAGAGGAAATCCAAGGCTTTAATAAACATAAAAAAAGGTTTAACCTTCTTAGTAGCCAGGGAATACAAATTAAAACCACAAAGGATAGCATTGCACAACCCCTAGAAAGTCTTAAATGAAAAAGACTGATAATACCAAGTGTTGAAGAGAATGTGGTGCAAGAACTCTCATACTGCTGATGGAGGAGGTGGGAATTGCTACAACTGTGCTGGAAAGTATTTTGGCCCTAACTGGTAATGTTGAAGACATGCAGGCAATATGACACAGTGAGTCCACTCATGGAAATATATATGCCCACGTGGAATATGTGCACATATACAACAGGAGATGCATTCAAGAATATTTATAGTGGCATTATTCAAAATATGTATAATATTTCATGATAAAAAGGTTTAAAAACAGTGATTTTAAAAAATCAGTATTCAAAAAAATCAGTATTCAATATATGTACAGTATCAACTGTCTTCATAAAAAAAATTAAGGATATTTTCTTTTCTTTTCTTTTTTTTTTTTTGAGACAGGATCTTAACTCTGTCGCCCAGGCTGGAGTGCAGTAGCTTGATCTTGGCTCACTGCAACCTCTACCTCCCGGGTTTAAGTGATCCTCCTGCCTCAGCCTCCCTAGTAGCTGGGATTACAGGCACCCACCATCGCGCCTAACCAATTTTTGTATTTTTAGTAGAGACAGGGTTTCACCATGTTGGCCAGGCTGGTCTTGAACTCCTGACCTCAGGTGATCCACCCGGCTCGGCCTCCCAAAGTGCTGGGATTACAGGCTTGAGCCACCGCACCTGGCCAGGATATTTTCTTTTTTTCCTTTGTTTTTTTGAGACAGAATCTCACTCTGTCGCCCAGGCTGGAGTGCAGTGGTGCAATCTTGGCTCACTGCAACCTCTGCCTCCCGGGTTCAAGCAATTCTAGTGCCTCAGCCTCCTGAGTAGCTGGGATTATAGACGCCTGCCACAGTGCCTGGCTAATTTTGTATTTTTAGTAGAGATGGGGTTTCACCATGTTGGTCAGGCTCATCTAGAATTCCTGGCCTCAAGTGATCTGCCCAGTCGGCCTCCCAAAGTTCTGGGATTACAGGTGTGAGCCACTGTGCCTAGCCTCTTTTTTTACTTTTTTGAGATAGGATCTTGCTCTGTTGCCCAGGCTGGAATGCAGTGGTGCAATCACGGCTCACTGCAGCCTCAAACTCCTGGGCTCAAGGGATCCTTCCCGCCTCAGCCTCCTTAGTAGCTGAGACTACAGGTGCACACCACCATGCCCAGCTAATTTTTAAATTTTATTTTTAATTTTTTGTAGAGATGGTGGTGCAGGAGGGTGTCTCACAGTGTTGCCCAGGCTGGCCTCAAACTCCTGGGCTCAAGCAACACTTTCACCTCTTAAGTAGTTGGGATTACAGGCATGAGCCACAGCACCCAGCTGTAAAAACTTTTATTATATGCACTGGGAGCTGGTAGACAAAAAAACCACCCTCACCTGTCTCTCCCTCCCTGGAAGTCATGAAGGTCACATTAACAATGCCACATTCACATGCACAAACACCATGCCAGGCATTGCAAGCATTGACAGATGCAAGAGAAATACAGACAAGGTACACTGCCCAGAGTTGTCCCTGTTTGGTCTCTTCCCCCACCAAAATAGAAGCTTTGGACTCCACCATGGCTGGGAAGGAATGTGTAGGGTGGTGAAAGAGGGCTCTGGAGAGATTTGGGTAGAAAGCTGATAACACAGACATGCCCAGATTCCAGCCTCACCTACCACATATGAAAAGGTGTCATTTTTCTGGGCAGTATCTACCATGGAGGATGGCGTGTGTCCCTACCACCACAAGGACTCCTACAAGGACTTCCTCATCCTAGGTAACGGCCCCCATCCCAGTCCCTCATGGATCTCCAGCTAGTCACACAGCAATGTCTCCATTCAGGGTCATCTCAGTCCCAGCACATTCTGCACCCTCACCCCTGGGGGTATACTCTGCTGTCAGGACTGGCTGCCAACTGCCCATTCTGTCCCTGATCCCTTAGCCACCTGCTCTGTCCCGCCCTGCAGCTGGCTGGGGGCTCAGGCCTCCTGCTTCAGGGCTGCTCTCATTCCTGCCTCAGCACACTTCTGTCACCTCCTGGTGTGATCTTGCCCTTCCACTCTGCCCCAGGCCTAGCAGAAGGGCTTCCAGGGCACGTAGGAGCATGGCTGGAAGTGAGCCTGGGGTGAGGGACCCAGCTGCTCTGCAGGTTCCCCCTGGGCTGGAGGTGCCCTGGTCTTTGCAGGATAATTTTCTGGGTGGCCTTGGACCAACCCAGTTGTCCCCTCTTTCTTGCTTGCAGTTCTCAAGAATAACTGTAGAATGTGCTGGAAATGGAACATCCTGAGCTGTGGAGGGACTGGCCCAAACAGGAGAGAGAGCCGGGGGCTCTCCTGCGAACAGGATGTCCAGTGCTTTAGCCCCGCACATTGGGTGTGCGTTGGGGTGTCCTAGGGTATAAAACCCAAGGCAGGCTGCTTTCTGGGATCCCTCAGCTATGGTGCAAGTGGGGCATGCGCAGATGAGACTCCAGCTGCACCAAGCAGCTTTTCTAAGGCTTGGGGGACCAGCTTGCAATGAATCATAGGCTTCTGCTGTCCCTGGCTGCCTACCTGTAAGTAATAAGCCTGCTCCATGTAACTTGTATGCATGGGTGTTTCTGTCTCATGGGACGTAGACAAGCTGGTAGCTAGTACGTAGAGACCCTGCTTTGGTCTTTTTGAAAAAAACATGAAGGATATTTTCTTTTTTTTTTTTTACTTTTTTGAGACAGGGTCTTGCTCTGTTGCTGGAGGGCAGTGGTGCAATCATGGCTCACTGCAGCCTCAAACTCCCGGGCTCAAGGGATCCTTCCGGCCTCAGCCTCCTGAATAGCTGAGACTACAGGTGCACCCCACCATGTCCAGCTAATTTTTAAATTTTTAAGTTGTATTTTTACTTTTACTCCTCCCTGTCCATCTGAGTGTTTCCTGTTCCCCGGGACTGTTCTCTGTGGCCCTGCAACTGCTCTTCCCTCCCTCTGGCTTTCCCCGCTTCCCTTGCTGCTTCCTGTACAGCTGTTTGCTGCCTGCCCAGATCTGTCCCTGCTCCCTTTGCTGGTCCTTGTTCCCTCTGACTTTTCCTTGGTCCCTCTGTTTCCTATTCCCTCTAAATGTCTCTTGTTCCTTCCGAGTACCCCCGTTCTTTTATCGCTTTCTTTGACTCTACCTGGATCGCTCTAACTATTCATGCCTCCTGTTTCCTGTTCTGACTGTCCTGTGTTCCCTTTGTTGTCCCTCCAGCTGATCCTTGTTCTGTGGCACCATTCTGATTGTGTGCTAGTCTACCTGACTGTTCCCTGGTCCCTAAGGGCCTTTCTTGTTCCTTCCAGCTGTTCCTGGCTCACACAGACTGACTGCTGTTGGATTCTGCTGACTAATCTCTAGTCTCCTGATTCTTCCCTGTCCTTGGACAGTTCCTTGAGTACATTTCTTTCTTTCCATTCTTTCCTTCCTTTTCTTCCTCCCTTCCTGTTTCTGAGACAGGGCATCACTCTGCCACCCAGGCTGGAGTGCAGTGGCACAATCACGGCTCACTGCAGCCTCCACCTCCCAGGCTCAGATGATCCTCCCACCTCAGTACCACCCTACCCGGCTGATTTTTTTTGTATATATATATATATATCACACACATACACACACAAACACACACACACACACACACACATACACACATATATTTATTTATTTTGTAGACATGGGGTTTCACCATGTTGCCCAGGCTGGTCTTGAACTCCTGGCCTCAAACAATCCTCCCGCTTTGGCCTCCCAAAGTGTTGGGATTACAGGTGCGAACCACCGTGCCTGGCCATTGAATACATTTCTACTATGCTCTCCCGTGATGTTCATGCATCTGGTCTGTGGACCACACTTTGAGTAGTACCTAACTAGCTAGCTTATGCCCTTACCCACTAAAGTGCACTATTACGTGTTCTATGCCACAGCTGGATTCTGTACTTCCACTGCCTCCATTACTCAACATTACATCTAATTATTGGCTGGTTCCTCTGATTGCTTCCTGGGTAGGGTGACCAAGTGTCTCAGTTTGCCCAGGAATGTTCCTGTTTTAGCACTGGAAGTCCCATGTCCCCTCAGTCACAGGCAAACCAGGATGGTCCTGGGAACTCTGGCTGTTTCCCAGACTCTCCAATTGTGCCTTCATCCCAGTAACTACTGCATGGACCCTCGGGCTGTTAACTCGCTTCAGTTATACCATTCTTTCTGGCTCTCCTCTAGTCTCTCTAGCTGGCCACTGGTCAATCACGCTGCTACCCACACTGGATACATGTTTAATGCTCACCTGACTTGTTCCCTAGTTCCTCTGGTTACTTCCCAGGGCCTCTGGTGGACCCTCAGCCCCAAGCACATTTTGGCTGCTCCCTCTGGCTGCCCCCCAGCCTCAGTGACTGTTCCTTGTTCCAGGTGTTCCACAGTACTCTAGGCCATTCTGCAGCTTCAGAGGCTCTTCTCTCATCTTTCCACCTGTTCCATGGGCTCTGTCCCTTCCCTGATCCCTCTGCCCATTCTACAGCCTCAGCAATTGTCTCCTGGTTCCTCTGGCTGCAATCCATTCTCTGGGTCGTATTTCACATTTCTTGTTCCCTGGTATCGCTGTCTTTTGCCTATGTCCTCAAGCTCTCTTCTAAACCAAGGAACTGCTTCCTGGTTCCTCGGGAAGTTGCTTGTCCCTCAGGCTCATACCCAGTTCCTTGGATATGTTTGCCTTTTCCATTTTATCTGATTCTTCTGCTTCCTCACCCCTCTGGATACTGACTGCTCCGTCTGGCTGCTATTTGGTTCCTCTATTTCCTGGTACCTCCTCCTATTTCATGATCCTTCTCACTGTTCTTTAACCCTCGGCTCTTCCCTGCTCCTCAGTGATCACCACTTCTCCAGCCTCAGAAACTGTTTCTTGGTCTCTGGCTCCAGCGTCTGACTCATGTCCTGTTTGTTTCATTATTCTTCCACCTATACCCTGGACCCCTTGGCTATTCTTCGTCTCTAGTAAGTGCACCACGGTACCTGTTCCTTATTCCGTTGTGACTCCTCCCAGCCCTCTTTACCTTACTGATCCCTCTGCTTCTTCTCCATCTTCAGCCACTGTTTCTTGGTACAACTGGCTGCTCCTCAAACCCTGGGGATATTTTTATTGGTTTCTAGGTATCTCTGCCTATACCCCGCTCCCTGATGTTTAATGAAAAAACCAAGAACCTAACCAATAAATAAGTCAATAAATAATATTCCCCCCAGGGTCTCGGTCATTTCCATCTCTTGAGGTGGGTCAGAGATCTGTGGTTGGGAAAGAAGAGATGAATGGAGAAATGTGCCTTGCAGAGCCCAGAATCATTCGTCTAGAAATCCCCACTATTGGCTGGGCAAGAGGCCATGTGCAGGAGTGGGGAGGACCACATTGTCATGGCCCTAACCTGTGGGTCCGTGACTGACATGATTGAGCAGAGCTTAGACAAGGTGGAAGTGTACTACTGTCAAGCATTGATTCCCTTGCTATTTAATGCCCCTATACCTTTGACTCAAAAACATAATTTCAATGACTTGGCAGAAAGATGTATTTATTTATTTACTTATTTATTTATTTTGAGATGGAGTCTCGCTCTGTCACCCAGGCTGGAGTGCAGTGGTGTGATCTCGGCTCACTGTAGCCTCAACCTCCTGGGCTCAAATGATTCTCCGACCTCAGCCTCCCAGGTAGCTGCGACTACAGGTGCACACCACCACACCTGGCTAATTTTTGTATTTTTGTTGAGATAGGGTCTTACTATGTTGCCCAGGCTGGTCTCAAACTCCTGAGCTCAAGTGATCCGCCTGCCTTGGCCTCTCAAAGTGCTGGGATTATAGGCATGAGCCACCATGCCCAGCTGGCAGAAAGATTTAAATGTAGGAATTTTATCATAGCAGTTTTAATCACAATAGAAAACTTGAAATACCCTAAATGCACATTATTAGTGGACTGGTTGTGGGGGGATGGGGAGACATTGGTCAAAGTATACAAAGTTTTGTTAGAGGGAATAAGTTTTTGAGATCTATTGCAGTTTGGTGGCTATAGTTAATAATGATGTAATGTTATTTCAAAATTGCAAAGGGAGCAGATTTTAAATGTTCACATCACCAAAGAAATAAGTCTTTGAGGTAATGGATATGTTAATTAGGTTGATTTGAATATTCTACAATGTATACAAATATCAAAACATCACGTTGTACACCATAAATATACATAATTATTATTCGTCAATTAAAAATAAAATATGCAGGGCATGGTGGTGACTCAAGCCTGTAATTCCAGCACTCGGGGAGGCCAAGGCAGGAAGATCGCTTGACCCCAGGAGTTTGAGCCCAGCTGGGTGTGGTCCCATGTGCCTGTAGTCCCAGCTACTTGGGAGGCTAAGGTGGGAGGATCGCCTGAGCCCAGGAGGTTGAGGCTGCAGTAAGCTGAGATTGCACCACTGCACTCTAGCCTGGGCAACAGAGGGAGACTGCCTCAGAGAAAAAACATTAAAATAAATAAATAAAATTTAAAAAATAGTGAACTGGCTAAATTATGGACATCATAAGTGTATGAAGAAAAATACTTGCTGCTTAGCAAATTATGTCAAACTGCCCAGTTAAAAATGAGGTAACCAAAGAGTATGATTCTGTTTTAAAACTTTAGCTATATATGTGTATGTGTATAGTATGTATGCACACTCTGGCCCCACACGTATACTCACACACATGCACACATGCACATACAAAGGAAAAAACAACTGAAAGGAAATACAGCTAAATGTTAACACTGGTTAACTTTGGGTAATGTTGGAACGACAAGTAATTTTTTAGTTTCTTCTATTTGCTAACGTATACTTTCTAATATTTATTATGAAGTTATAAAATGACCAAAAAAATAATATTTAAAAGTTTAATATTATCCTAATGACTGCATGACCCCGAGTCCCTGAGATAATGAACCCTTCCAGAGCCAACAGCATCCACAGGTAGGTCTGAAAGGAGGGAGCTGTCGGGCAAGGTCTGGCTCACTCGTGGTCCTCCTCGGCTTATAGAATCTCAATGGGAACTCTGATCTGAAAGGGAGCTCTGAGCGGGAAACCTGATCTCAGCTGTGGTGCGATGAGGGTGGAAGACACAGTCAGGAGACCTGGCTCCAGTCTAGTGTTGTCACCGCCAACTTGAGAGGCCTGGGCGAGTCATGTGTCTTCTGGGGCATTTTATTCATCTTTTTTTTTTTTGAGTCTCACTCAGGCTGGAATGCAGTGGCATGATCTCAGCTCACTGCAACCTCCACCTCCCAGGTTCAAGCCATTCTCCTCCTGCCTCAGCCTCCCAAGTAGCTGGGATTACAGGCATGTGCCACCACATTCAGCTAACTTTTTGTATGTTTAGTAGAGATGGGGGTTCGCCATGTTGGTCAGGCTGGTCTTGAACTCCTGACCTCAAGCAATCCACCCACCTCGGCCGCCCAAAGGTGCTGGGATTACAGGCATGAGCCACCGTGCCCGGCCATTTTATTCATCTTTGAAAGAAGGGACAGCCAGAAGGGCCCCAGAGACTGTGGTGGCCCTACTACCCTGCCAGTCTCTAAGTTCCAAAGAAAAAGGATTTTTCTCTACCTAAATCAGGATAGAGGAGAAATCGCCAGATCCCCAGAGACCTGGGGGAAAGGGGCACTGGTGGGGATCAGCTGACATCTGTAAAGAGCCGATGGAGAGGGAAGGGTTGGTGCTGGGGTGGGGGATGGAGGCTCCCTGGCTATGGATAGTGGCTGCTTCTACCTGGACCTCACCCTCATTTGCCCTGCAGGGAGCTGCCCCCACTCCCTAGGCTGTAAGGCTCACCTTCCACATCCTCCCTCTCCTCTAGTGTAATCAGCCACATTACACTGTCCACTGAAACACACGGGGCTTTGGATGTGGCCGCATCAGCCAAGTGGTGCTCACTCTCAGCAAGAGGACCCTGATCTGTCTCCAGGGTGGCAGGTCCGGAATCTGCCACTTCCTCTGACTCACCTGCTTCTGCCCTTAGGCCCTGGGGACAGGTCAGGGTATCTCTTCACTGAATGAATTCTTGCCTCTGGGGTCCTCTCCCTCCTCACCTCACATGAGCTGCCACGTCCCTCTGCAGCCAGGGCCGGGGACCATGGGGGAGAGTCCCCATTAGCTGCCATGTTCACGCTGGGCCTCAGCCCTCAGGCTCTCCTGCTGACAACCCCACTCTTCCCCAAGCTGGAAGCTGAGCTGGCATCTGTGGACTCAACCGGAGCTGCTGGGGCGAGGCAAGCAGGGGTCAGAAGGAAGATCCTGCAGTTTCCACTAAGAAGCCTGGCCCCCAGACTCTGCAGAGGCTCCAAGAAACCCTGGAAAGACAGTGTCCACATGGTCATCACTCCACGTTCACCCACAAATGTTTTCTGGTGGTGCCCGGGGGCCGCTCACTGTGCTGGATGCTGTGGAAGAGAAAAGTTTGGTAAAACCCACACCAAGTATTAAAGCAAAACATGGGAAAAATTCACAAGATCTGGTGTAAAATGAATGAGGATTTGTATTTAAGCTCTTCTATGTTCTAGCTAGAATTTGGGGAAGTCACTTTATGTGAAGTTTCTTCATCTTATAACAGGATGAAAATACCTATCTCATAGGGTTGTTAGAATTAGATGAAATGATGCTTCTACGCACACCTACTTGGTACCTGGAACATGCTCAACTCATATTAAATAGTGCTATTATTACAAGGTGCGAGGCATGTTTTATTAGGTACCTCATTTAATTTTCACACTCATCCTGTGGACTAGGCATTACTATTATTACTAATCCCATTTACCATCAGATAGAGCTGTTCAGAAATATTAAGAAATTTGCCCCAGGATCACTCAGATGAGGGGGAAGGACAAGGATTCAAACCCAGGTATGCCTGGCTCCAAAGCATACTTTCTTAACTACTGAGCCATTTGGTACTCTATACATGGCAGAATCACAATAAACACTGTGGTTCCTGCTACCTTCAAAGTGCTCTGGCTGAGGGGTGACCATGCCACTTGAGCATAAACTGAGCTTCTGTGTAATTCAGTGTACATTCTATGCAAAGGATAGAGCCCATCTTCTTCTGTCAAAGATGAAAACTCATACTTATCCCTTCCCATCAGGCCCTGAAAACCTGCAGGTCTGCACAGGCTCCCAAATCCCTATAGCCCACACCGTTGACAAAAAACTGTGTCCCAAATGGTGTCATCAACTGGTTTCCACAGGCTCCTCAAATTATCACCAACCCAGGCAGCACACCATCAATAGGATCAATGACTCCCATAAAACCCTCAGTAATAGAAGTTCTAGTCCATTACAAAGCAACTCACACAGTACTATAATAACCAATGTCCATAGGTCCCAATCCAGGACTGCTACAGGCCCCCCAAAACTGACTTGTAATCCCTGTGAATCCCAGACTTGCAGTCATTCACCACCTTAACACCCCAATCAATAAACTCTCATGGACTGAATCAACGACCTCAGATACTGACATTTCCAACACTTCCAGGCAGAACCAACACGTCATTTACAAGGAAAAGGGATCACAATGGCACTAGATTTATTTGCAACAACAGAAGCCATGTTAGAAGAAAACTCTACAAATCATTGAGACAGAAGGACTGAGATCCAAGAATTCTAAACCTGTCCTAGCTAGATACCATTCTTTTGTCAGAGCAAAAGAAAGACAATTTTAGATATAAAAGCATTTCTAGCATTTTATGCCAATATTCCAATCTCAGGAGAACACTCAAGGGAATAGTCTAAACAATGGTAAATGGAATAGAAACAGAAACGTCAAAACAGGAAAGCAGTTTTGAGAAAGGATTCTTGCAATTGATATATAATTATATCTGGATAAAGAAAAACAATGTAATTGGGCATTTGTAGTAAATAAGGCTGTTACTATTAACTATGTGGAAATTTAAAAATTCCCTGGCCGGGTGCCATGGCTCACGCCTGTAATTCCAGCACTTTGGGAGGCCAAGGCGAGCGGATCACGAAGTCAGGAGATCAAGACCATCCTGGCTAACACTGTGAAACACTAAAAATATAAAAAATTAGCCAGGCGTGGTGGCACGCACCTGTAGTCCCAGCTACTCGGGAGGCTGAGGCAGGAGAATCGCTTGAACCTGGGAGGCGGAGGTTGCAGTGAGCCGAGATCGTGCCACTGCACTCCAGCCTGAGTGAGAGAGAGAGACTGTCTCAAAAAAACACAAACAAACGAACAAACAAATTCCCTGGAAAATTTACTGAGTGAAATGAGGAGAAGGCAAATTACAAATTTCCATGGGCAGATATTGGTACCATATTATTTGGATTTAGTAATATAGAAAATATATACAATCATATTTGTAAGGAAGGTAAAGGCAACTACTAGCAGAAATTGATTAAAAAATAATCAAAATTGCAAACAATCAAAATTCAAAAGTAATAAAAACCTAAAAGGAAAGAGAAACATGACTGAGGCCAGGTGCAGTGGCTCACACCTGTAATCCTAGCACTTTGGGAGGCCGAGGCAGGCGAATCACGAGGTCAGGAGTTCAAGCCCATCCTGGCCAACATGGTGAAACCCCGTCTCTACTAAAATTACAAAAATTAGCTGCATGTGGTGGTGTGTGCCTGTACTCCCAGCTACTCAGGAGGTTGAGGCAGGGGAATTGCTTGAACCCAGGAGGCGGAGGTTGCAGTGAGCTGAGATTGTGCCACTGCACTCCAGCCTGGGTGACAGAGCGAGACTCCGTCTCAAAAAAAAAAAAAAAAAAAGAGAAACACGACTGGCCAGGCGCAGTGGCTCACACTTGTAATCCCAGCACTTTGGGAGGCTGAGGCAGGCAGATTACCTGAGGTCAGGAGTTTGACACCAGCCTGGTCAACATGGTGAAACCCTATCTCTACTAAAAATACAAAAATTAGCCGGGCGTGGTGGCAGGTGCCTGTAATCCCAGCTACTCGGGAGGCTAAGGCGTGAGAATCGCTTGAACCCAGGAGGCGGAGGTTGCAGTGAGCCGAGATCGTGCCACTGCACTCCAGCCTGGGGGGACAGAGTGAGACTCTGTTTCAAAAAAAAAAAAATAGTAAACAAAAAATAATAGGAGAAAAAAAGGAAAAAAAATAATAGGAGGCATAAAATCAAGTATGTTATAACGCAAAGAAATTGAAATGAGTTGAATTCTGCTACAAAAGGCAAAGATTATAGGACTGGGCTAAAAAACAAAATATAGTTGCAACATGTCTAAAAAAAATGATGAAGATGTGAAATGAAGCATTTGATAGAAACACACCATATCGTTGATCATTCTTTCCTTAATGGTTGGCTTGTTAGGAAACCTTCACCTACCTCAGGGTCATGTAAAAGTTTTATCATTTTAGCTTTCACATTTAGGTCCACAGTCCATCTGGGAAGGATTTTAGCGTGTGGTATGTGTTAGAGTCAAGATTCATTTCTTTCATATGGAAGCAAGATGATCCAGCACCATTTATTGAAAAGCCTACCCATGGCCGGGCACAGTGGCTCATGTCTGTAATCCCAACACTTTGGGAGACTGAGGTGGGCGGATCACCTGAGCTCAGGAGTTCGAGGTCAACCTGGCCAATATGGTAAAACCCTATCTCTACTGAAAATACAAAAATTAGCCAGGCGTGGTGGCAGACGCCTGTAATTGTAGCTACTCGGGAGGTTGAGGCAGGAGAATTGCTTGAACCCAGGAGGCGGGGGTTACAGTGAGCTGAGATCTCACCACTGCACTCCAGCCTGGGGGGATAGAGTGAGACTCTGTCTCCAAAAAAGAAAAAAAAAAGAAAAGATTATCCTTTCTCCACTGCTCTGTAGTGTCTCCTTGTGATCATATATGTGGGGGCCATTTCTGAACTCTGTATTTCCATTGGTTTATTTGTCTATTCTGGGACCAGTGTTATAGTCTTAATTAATGTGCTTTATATTAAGTCCTGATAAAGGATACCTAAATTGGACTACATTAAAATTAAGGACTTCTGTTCATCAGAAGATAAAATTAAAAATATAAAGGCAAATCCTACAGTGGCAGAAGGTAATTGTAATACCTATATTTGACAAATGATTAATATCTCAAATATATCAAGAATGTCTAGAAATCACTAAGAGCCACAGAAAAAGGGCAAAAGGAAAAGGCATTTCACAAAGAAAATATCCAAACAGCAAATAAGTTTATAAAAAGATGCTCGACTTCACCAGTTGGCAAGGAAATAGAAGTTAAACTACAATAAGATAATCCTCCACATAATCCTCCATATCTACAATAAGATAATCCCACCAGAAATTGCCAAAATGAAAAAGATGGGAAATAAACAAGAGTGGGCAAGGATGTGGAGCAGCCAAAACTCATAGATTGCTTGTTAGGATCATAAACTAGTACATACACTTTGAAAAACTATTTGGTAGTATCTATTAATGGTGAATACATGCAACATCCTATGACCCTGCTATTTGACTCCAGTTCTCTCTCACTCAAGAGAAATGCAAATATATGTTTACTAAAAGAGATGATAATGCTCATGGTAGCTTTATTCAAAACTAAAAATTATGTAAATGCCCATCAACATCAGAATGGATAGACAAGTTGTGTTATATTTATACAAGGAAATACTACACAGCAATGAGAAAGAATAAATTGCCATACTCAACACGCATGAGTCTCATCCCATGAACACTCTGTTAAACTAAAGAAGCCAGACTCAAAAGAGCAATGAAGCAATGCCATATGATTATGTTTAAAAACACGGCTTCTTTTTTTTTTTTTTTTTGAGACAGAGTCTCACTCTGTCTCCAGCCTGGTGTGCAGTGGTGAGATCTCGGCTCACTGCAACCTCCACCTCCAGGGTTCAAGCGATTCTCCTGCCTCAACCTCCCAAGTAGGTGGGACTACAGGCGTGCGCCACCATGCCCAGCTAATGTTTGCATTTTTAGCAGAGATGGGGTTTCACCATGTTGGGCAGGATGGTCTCAATCTCCTGACCTCATGATCTGACTGCCTCAGCCTCCCAAAGAAAGAAACATGGCTTCTTTAAAACTTTTTTTGTTTTTTTTGAGATGGCATCTTGCCCTGTCACCCAGGCTGGAGTGCAGTGGCATGATCTTGGCTCACTGCAACATCTGCCTCCCGAGTTCAAGCAATTCTCCTGCCTCAGCCTCCTGAGTAGCTGGGATTACAGGTGTCTGCCACCACGCCTGGCTAATTTTTACATTTTTAGTAGAGACGGGGTTTCACCATATTGGTCAGGCTGGTCTCGAACTCCTGACCTCGTGATCCATCCGCCTCGGCCCCCCAAAGTGCTGGGATTACAAGCATAAGCCACTGCGCCTGGTCTACAAAAAAATTTTTTTTTTAGAGACAGGGTCCTGCTCTGTCACCCAGCCAGGAGTGCAGTGGCATGATCACAGCTCACTGCAGCCTCAAATTCCTAAGCTCAAGTAATCGTCCTGCCTCAGCCTCCTAAGTCGCTGGGACTACAGGTGCATGCCACCACACCCAGCTAAAAAACATGACTTCTTGAGAGCTAGTAACATTTCTTCATCTAGGTGGTGGCTATGCAGGTTTGTCTGGTCTGTTAAAAAATCATCAAGCTAAATATGCACAATGTGTGTACTTTTCTGTATTATGTTATATTTCAATGAGGATTTAAAACTATACAATTTACTAGGCAAATACCAAGAAAATGAAAGGAGGTCTCAAAATACAATTATCGTGGGGGAAATTAAGGTCCAAAGCATTCAACAGATTAACATTTCAAAAGGGGAATATCCTTTAATAATAAAAGAAACAATAAAGAAGTACTAACTGGCATAAACCTTCAGGATCATTCAACGCATACAAATAAAACCAGCACAAATGCATTAAACCACATGAAGTCTTAAAAATCATAATTGTTTTTGTATTATACTTAACAAGTGTTGCTATTAAGGTTATGCCAGTTTTCAAAAGGAACTCAGGAAATTTATTTTTATGTGTTAAAATGGCATAGATATTATCTTCTTTAAAGTTCAGCTATAAACACATTTAGAACTGGTGCCTTTTAAAAATGGTACATTTTAACTATTTTCCTTTCTTTGAATTTTGGTCTTTACCAAATGTTGGAGAGGATGCAGATAAACTAGATCTCTAACATATTGCCAGCAGGAATGTAAAGTGGTACAGCCACTCTGGAAAATAGTTTGGCAGCTTCTTTAAAAACTAAAATACTTATCACTTGATCCAGCAATTGCACTTCTGGGCATTCATCCCAGAGAAAGGAAATCTTATGTGTATACAAAAACCTGTACAAGACTGTTCATTACAGCTTGATATGTAATAGCCTCAGACTGGAAACAAGCAAAATGGCCCTCAATAGGTGAATGGCTAAACAAACTGTAGTAAATCTATAATATGGAATACTACTCAGCAACAAAAAGAAATGAATTATTGTTCTAGCAACAGTTTGGATGGTTTTCAACGACATTATGCTGAGTGAAAAAACCAACCTGAAAAGATCACACACATTGGGCCAGGCGCGGTGGCTCATGCCTGTAATCCCAGCACTTTGGGAGGCCAAGGTGTGTGGATCACCTGAGATCAGGAGCTTGAGACCAGCCTGGCCAACATGGTGAAACCCCATCTCTACTAAAAATACAAAAATTAGCTGGGCATGGTGGCAGGCGCCTGTAATCCCAGCTACTCAGGACGCTGAGGCAGGAGAACCGCTTGAACCCAGGAGGAGGTTGCAGTGAGCCAAGATTGTGCCACCGCACTCTAGCCTGGGTGACAGAGTGAAACTCCATCTCAAAAAAAAAAAAAAAATCACAGACTGTATGGTTCCATTTATATAACATTCTCAAAATGGCAAAACTAGAGAAATGAGAAACAGATGGTTGGTTGCCAGGGGTTAGGGATGGCAGTGGGAGTAGACTATAAAAGGTCTGGGTACAGTGGTTTGTGCCTGTAATCCCAGCACTTTGGGAGGCCAAGGTGGGTGGATCGCTTGAGGCCAGGAGTTTGAGACCAGCCTGGGCAACATGGTGAGACCCCCATCTCTACAAAAAATTTAGAAAGTAGCCAGGCATGGTGGCATGCGCCTGTAGTCTCAGCTACTCAGGAGGCCAAGGCGGGAGGATCACTTGAACCCAAGAGTTCGAGGCTGCAGTGAGTGATGATGGCCCTACTGTACTTCAGCCTGAGCAACACAGTGAGAACCCATCTAAAAAAAAAAAAAAAAGAGTAGGCCGGGCACAGTTGCTCATGCCTGTAATCCCAGCACTTTGGGAGGCCGAGGCGGGTGGATCACGAGGTCAGGAGATTGAGACCATCCTGGCTAACACGGTGAAACCCCGTCTCTACTAAAAATACAAAAATTTAGCCGGGTGTGGTGGTGGCAGGTACCTGTAGTCCCAGCTACTCGGGAGGCTGTGGCAGGAGAATGGTGTGAACCTGGGAGGTGGAGCTTGCAGTGAGCCGAGATCGTGCCACTGCACTCCAGCCTGGGCGACAGAGCGAGACTCCGTCTCACAGAAAAAAAAAAAAAAGACTATAAAGGAGTAGTAGTTCTGTATCTTGATTGTGGTGGCTGTTACATGAATCTATGCACACGACAAAACGACATAGAATTAACTATGCACACCCTAGGCCGGGTGCGGTGACTCACACCTGTAATCCTAGCACTTTGGGAGGCCGAAGCAGGTGGATCATGAGGTCAGGAGTTCGAGACCAGCCTGGCCAACATGGTCAAACCCCATCTCTACTAAAAATACAAAAATTAGCTGGGCATGGTGGCCCATGCTTGTAGTTCCAGCTATTTGGGAGGCCGAGACAGGAGAATTGCTTGAACCCAGGAGGCAGAGGTTGCAGTGAGCGGAGATTGCGCCATTGCACTCCAGCCTGGGTAACAGAGCAAGACTCTGTCTCAAAAAACAAACAAACAAAAAACCACAAAAAACAAAAAAGAACTATGCACACACCTTGTACCAATGTCAAATTCTACATTTTTATATTGTATTGTGATTTTATAAGATGTAATCATTGGAGAAAACTGGGTGAGCGTATACAGGGCTCTGTGCTATGTTTGCAACTTCCTATGAATTTATAATTATTTCAAAATAAAAAGTTTAAGAAAAATCATAATTATGCCAGGAGATTTTATTGTATCTCTTCTATGATATAATGGATCAAGTAAACAAACAAACAAAAAACAAGTAAAGCAGATTTGAGAAATAGAATCAACAAGCTAGGCTTAAGACACATAACTTAACTATACCCAATGAATATACTCTCTTTTCTTAGACCCATGGCATAGTTTACAAAAATTTTTTTAAATTATGTAACTTGGACTCAAAGAAAAAATCTTGATACATTTAAAAATTACAGTTTTGGCAGGCTATATTGACTATAATCCTGTAAAATCATAAATAGATAATAAAAAGATAAACTACCAAATCCAGATTTCATTTAAGAAATATTCTCTAAACATATACAGATTGAAGATGGCATTTGATAACACAATTTTAGACTTCATAACAAATTTGGAGACATAGCTAAAGCTATATTTAAAGAATATTTTATCTTTGACTAGAGTTGCAGAGGAAAAAAAGAATATTTTGGCCTAATTATTTTTAATGCTTAAAAATAAAAGCTAAAGGTAAATGAACTAGCTGTTCAATCCAAGAAATTAAAAAAAAAAAAAAAAAAAGGCCAGGTGCAGTAGCTCACGCTTGTAATCCCAGCACTTTGGGAGGCTGAGGTGGATGGATAATCTGAGGTCAGGAGTTCCAGACCAGCCTGGCCAACATGGTGAAACGCCATCTCTACTAAAAATACCAAAATTAGCCAGGCATGGTGGCACACACCTGTAATCTCAGCTACTCGGGAGGCTAAGGTGGAAGAATTGCTTGAAACTGGGAGGCAGAGGTTGAGGTGAGCCGAGATCGCACCACTGCATTCCAGCCTGGGCAACAGAGCGAGACTCCATCTCAAAAAACAAACAAACAAACAAACAGACAACAACAACAAAAATTAGCTGGATTGCTTGAGCCCAGGAGGTGCCGGCAGCAGTGAGCCGAGATCGCACCACTGCACTCCAGCCTGGATGACAGAGGGAGACCTTGTCTCAAAAAAAGGAAAAAAAAGTCAGGGTGCAGTAGCTCATGCCTGTAATCCCAGCACTTTGGGAGGCCAAGGCGGGCAGATCACGAGGTCAGAAGTTCGAGACCAGTCTGGCCAACATAGTGAAACCCCGTCTCTACTAAAAATACAAAAAATTAGCCGAGTGTGGTGGTGTGCGCCTGTAATCCCAGCTACTTGGGAGGTTGAAAAAAAAAAGAAATTAAAAGAAGACAACAAAATATTCATGAGAACCCTGATCAAGGTAAAAGAGAAAGGAAAAAAAAATATATATATATATGTATATATACACCCACACACCTCACAAGCATGCACACAGTTTTAGGAGTGAAAAAAGAAGCTATTGCCACAGGTATGGAAATGATCAAGGTAAATTAATGAAGCATTATGCACAGATGCACAAAAACATAACATCTCTAGCAAACATACACTACCAAAATTAATCCCCCCCACCAGAAATCTGTAGAGCAATAATCAGAGAAAATAAAATAGTTAAAATCTGCCATTTTAAAAAAGGCATCAGTTCTAAATGTGTATACAGTCGAACTTAAGAGAATGTGTATGCTATTTTAACACATAAAAAATGGAAATCTCCTCATTTCCTTTTAATAACTGGCATAACCTTAATACCAACACTTGTTAAATATAGTAAAAACAAGAAAACTATAAGCAAATTTTTTATAGTGGCAAAAATTCTAAATAAAATATTACTAACTCAGGCCTCCTGGTGCTTACCACAGGCTGTGTTCTTACACTGACTGTATAGAAAAAGAAGTGGGCCTGCCTTCTCTGTTCTTGTACTGACTGTATAGAAAGAGAAGAGCTCCTACCCTATATACACCTCTGCCCAGGCTCTAGTCCTGGTCTGAATTGTGAATGGGGCGACACAGAGTTGAGGAAAAAGAAAAAACTACATTACTAACTCAAATCTGACCATGACTCATAAGAAAAATTGCCTTTGACCAACAAAATTATCCCAGGAAGGCAAGGATGGATCCACATTATGTATCAATATCATTCATTACAACAACCAATTTAGGAAAATAACACCATTAGGCTATTACATCAAAAAGGCAGCTGACATAATTCAAGAGCCATTCCTAAGAAAAATACAAATCAAGATAGGAACATATGAAAACTATAAGGACACCATCAGGAAAGTGAAAAGACACAGAGGCTGGGCACAGTGGCTCACATCTGTAATCCCAGTACTTTGGGAGGTCGAGGCAGGAGGATCACTTGAGGCCAGGAGCTCAAGACCAGCCTGGCTGAAGTGGCGAAACTCTGTCTCTACTAAAAATACAAAAATTAGCTGGGTGTGATGCGCACCTGTAATCCCAGCTACTTGGGAGGCTGAGGCACGAGAATTGCTTGAACCCGGGAGGCAGAGATTGCAGTGAGCCGAGATGGCACCACTACGCTCCAGCCTAGGCAACAGAGCGAGACTCTGTCTCAGAAAAACAAACAAACAACAACAACAACAACAACAAACACCCATAAAATGAGAGGAAATACATGCAAATCACATATGTGACAAGGGACTTCTATCGAGATTATCTAGAGAACTCTTACAACTTGATAATACAAAGACAATTCAATTTAAAAATAGGCCAAGGATTTGAATAGATATTTCTTCAAAGAAGATATACAGATGGGCAATAAGTACAGGAAAAGATGCTCAACATCAGTGGCCACTAGAGAAATGGAAATCAAAACCACAAGATACCACTTCACACCTACTAGGAAGGCTAGAATTAAAAAGACAATAAGCATTAGCAAGGATGTGATAAACTGGAACCCTCATACATTGCTGCTGGGACATAAAGTGATGCAGCAGTTTTGGAAAATGGTTTGGCAGTTCTTCAAAATGTTAAACATAGAAGGCTGGGCGCAGTGGCTTATGCCTGTAATCCTAGCACTTTGGGAGGCTGAGGCGGGTGGATCACTTGAGGTCAGGAGATCGAGACCAGCCTGGCCAACATGGTGAAACCCTGTCTCTACTAAAAGTACAAAAATTAGCTGGGCATGGTGGTGGGTGCCTGTAATCCTAGCTACTTGGGAGACTAAGGCAGAAGAATCCTCAGCCTCCTGAGTAGCTGGGACTACAGGCACGCGCCACCACGCCCAGCTAATTTTTGTATTTTTAGTAGAGATGGGGTTTCACCATGTTGGCCAGGCTGGTCTCGATCTCCTGACCTCATGATCCGCACGCCTCGGCCTCCCAAAGTGTTGGGATTACAGGCGTGAGCCACAGCACCCGGCCTTTTTTTGGAGACTGAGTCTCGCTCTGTCACCCAGGCTGGAGTGCAGTGGCACGATCTCTGCTCACTGCAACCTCTGCCTTCCGGGCTCAAGCGATTCTCCTGCCTCAGCCTCCCAAGTAGCTGGGATTACTGGTGCCCGCCGCCACGCCCAGCTAGTTTTTGTATTTTTAATAGAGATGGTATTTCACCATGTTGGCCAGGCTGGTCTCAAACTCCTGACCTCAGGTGATCCACCCACCTCGGCCTCCCAAAGTGCTGGGATTACAGGCGTGAGCCACCGTGCCCAGCTGGAATGCCACATTCTTACTATCAAGGCCAGGAAATTGAGAGCAAGAGAATTGTGTACAGATCTTATGAAAAATAACTTTTTTTCTTGGAGAAATAAGCCAAAAAAATTTTTAAAAACTCTTATGTTTTAAGCCTCCCCACATAACTGAGTTGCTTTTTCACAACTTAAGTATTCTTTGTCCAATCCAGTATATAAGTGATTGACTCTAACTACTACTTTGGGTCTTCATTTCTTTATGAAGGCTCCTGTGCCACATAAAACTTGTATTAAATAAATCTGTACACTTTTCTCTGTTGATCTGTCGTATGTCAATTTAACTTTCAGGCCCAGACAAAAAGAAATCCTAAAAGGGAAGAGGTAAATTTCTACCTCACTCCTTATACCAGTCATTCCACTCCTGGGTATCCACCCAAGAGAAATGAAAACATATGTCCATACAAAAACTTGTACGCAAATGCTCATAGCAGCATTATTCATAATAGCTAAAAAGTGGAAACAACCCAAATGTCCATCGACTGATGAATGGATAAACAAAATGTGGTGTATCCATACAATGAAATATCATTCAGGAATAAACAGACATGAAGTACTTCTAAAATAAACTGATAGAAACAGATAGTAGAATGGTGGTTGCCAGGGGCTGAGAGGAGGGGGTAATAAGAAGTTGCTATTCAACGGGTATAAAATTTCAGGTATACAAGAGGGAAGTTCTAGAGATTGGCTGTATATTGCACCTATAGTTAACGGTACTGTACTGTGCACTTAAAAATTTAAGAGAATACACCACATGCGGTGGCTCACACCAGTAATCCCAGCACTTTGGGAGGCCGAGGCAGGTAGATTACCTGAGGTCAGGAGTTCGAACCAGCCTGACCAATATGTTGAAATCCTGTCTCTACTAAAAATACAAAAAATTAGCCAGGTGTGGTGGCACGCACCTATAGTTCCAGCTACGTGGGAGGCTGAGGCAGGAGAATTGCTTGAACCTGGGAGGTGGAGGTTGCAGTGAGCCGAGATCATGCCACTGCACTCCAGCCTGGGTGACAGAGCGAGACTCTGTCACAACAAAACAAAACAAAACAAACTAACAAACCAAATTTAAGAGGGTAGCTTTCATGTTAAGTGTTCGTACCACAACAAACAAAATAATAAAAGGAATAAGGTCCTAATACATACTATAACATGGATGAGCTTTGAAAACATTAGGCTAAGTTAAAGAAAACAATCATGGCCGGACACAGTGGATCATGCCTGTAGTCCCAGTACTTTGGGAGGCTGAGGTGGGCGGATCACCTGAGGTCAGGAGTTCAAGACCAGCCTGGCCAATGTCTCTACTAAAAATACAAAAGCTAGCCGGGCGTGGTGGCAGGCGCCTGTGATCGCAGCTACTTGGGAGGCTGAGGCAGGGAGAATTGCTTGAACCCGGGAGGTGGCAGCTGCAGTGAACTGAGATCCGGCCACTGCACTCCAGCCTGGGCGACAGAGTGAGACTCTGTCTAAAATAAATAAATAAGACAATCATAAAAGACCACATTTTATGATTCCATTTATATAAAATGTCTAGAATAGACCAATCTATAGAGACAGGAAGTAAATTAGTGGTTGCCTGTGGCTAGGGGTGAGGGTTGGGAATGAGGAATGATTGCTAATGGGTACGATGTTTCCTTTTGGGATGATAAAATACTCTAAAATTAGATTGTGATGATGGTTGCACAATTCGGTGAATATGCTAAGAACTGCTGAACTGTAAGCTTTAAATGGGTGAATTTTATGGTAGATGAATGATACAATAAAGCTGTTAGAAAAAAAAAATCATAGCTAGTAAGTGCCAAGCAGGGTTGCAAAGCCAATGTCTGGCAAGGGGTAGGTATTCAATAAATGTTTATTGAATAGATTAATGAATAAACACCTTTCACATTCAAATAAAAAATGCCCAAGTTATTTTCATTAACATTAGCAACAAGATAGCAAATACCCTCTATTAAATGTCACTCAACATTGTTCTGAAAGCTCTAACTAGTGCAACAGAAGATGAGGTGATCAGAATAAATATTTGAAAGGAAGAGACAGTATCATTTTTAATTGGATGGAATATGATAGCTAGGAAAAGTAAGAGACTGTAAAAAGCAACTAGATTCATATGAGAATTTGGTAATTGGATTGAATATGAAATAAAATTATAAAAATAGATTTTCCCTATGGAAATAGAAAAAAATATGCTATTCACAATGATGATAAAAACAAAGGTAAAATATCTAAGAATGAACTGTTAAAAAAAAAAAGGTGTTGGACCCATAAGAAAACTACCAAAAATTATAGTTTTAGTGGTTATTTTTGAAACTAGATAAAATAGTTTTAACATTTACATGGAAGAATAAGGCTGGGTGCGGTGGCTCATGCCTGTAATCCCAGCATTTTGGGAGGCCGAGGCAGGCAGATCACGAGGTCAGGAGTTTGAGACCAGTCTGGCCAATATGGTGAAACCTCGTCTCTACTAAAAATACAAAAATTAGCTGGGCAGGGTGGCACGCGCCTATAGTCCCAGCTACTTGGGAGGCTGAGGCAGGAGAATTGCTTGAACCCGGGAGGTGGAGGTCGCAGTGAGCCAAGATTGCGCCACTGCACTCCAGGCTAGGTGACAGCAGAGCAAGACTCCATCTCAAAAAAAAAGGAAGAATAAACGCACAAGAAAATTAATTAAAGCAACCAAAAAGAAAGCAAGGGGGACTAGTTCTACATGATGTTAAAACTATTTCTAAAGTCAATATGATTTTTTAAAAAGGAGTAGATACATATATCAGAAGAACTAAACAGAGTTCAGAAATAAAACAATACACATTTGGGAACTTATGTGACAAAAGTGACATTTAATTGAATTAGAAAAGGGTATTCATTTAACGACTGGTGCTGGAAAATTAGCTATCCAAATGGAATATACGAACTGATTCCATCTCATACCATACACCAAAATAAATTCCAGTTAGATTAAAATTTAACTTTAAAAAATTGAAATAAATATATTAAAAATAAATTTAAGGCGTATTTGTTTGAACATGAAATGAGGAAGTCACTAGGCAAGACAAGACACTCAGAACCTGTAAAGGAAAAAGGCAGATATATCTTAATAGATGATTTTTTTAAAATCAAATGTGAAGACACCTTTCAAAGTCAAAATATAGAGATAGAGGAAATATAGTTACAATATAGGTTAATATTCACAAATTAGTAAGAAAGACAAACCACCTAAAGGAAAAAAAGGGCAAAGGATATGAAAAAGTTTAAATATATATTTCAATGGCCAATAAGAATGAAATAATGTTCAGTCACTAGTTGTCAGGAAAATGCACATCAAGGCAAACTAGATACCCTTGTGTTTGGCCCTCAGAATGGGGTAAATTAAAAAAAAATCCAATGTGGAACAGGATTTTGGAAGAAGCCTTTTCATATGTTGCTGGTGGGAGTTCCAATTTTACAAAAGTTTTGGAAAGTAGTTTGGTGGTATGTATTGAACTTAAAAGCATCATTCCTGCACGTAATGATCACTCAGGTGACGGCCTCTAACCACAATTTAGAAATCAATAACAAAAATGTCAACGTTTTGGGAAATCAAAATCTCATATCTAAATAACCCAGTGGTAAGAGTGAACATTGCAACTGCAATTAGAAAACATTAGAAGGAAACTATAGTGGAGATGCTACATATCAAAACTTGTGGGTCGGATGCTCACGCCTGTAGTTCCAGCACTTTGGGAGGATGAGGTGGGAGGACTACTTGAGGATTGCTTGAGGCCAAGGAGTTCAAGACCAGCCTGGGCAACATAGCAAGACCCCAATCTCTACAAAAAATTTAAAAATTAGCTGGGCAAGCCTGCCTGTAGTCCTAGCAACTTGGGAGGCTGAGGTGGGAGGGTCACTTGAGCCTAGGAGGTTGAGGCTGCGATGAGCCATGATGGTTTCACTGCACTCCAGCCTAGGCAACAGAGAGAGATTCTTGTATCTTTAAAACAAAAATCAGCCTGGGCAACATAGTGAGACCCCGTGTCTACACAAAATAAAAAATTAGTGGGTGTGGCAGCACATGCCTATAGTTCCAGCTACTTGGGAGGCTAAGTTGGGAGGATCGACTGAGCACAGGAGGTTGAGGCTGCAGTGAGCCATGATCGTGCCACTGCACTCCATCTCTGGGCGACAGAGTGAGACCCTGTCTCAAAACAAAATAAAACCGAACAGCAGCAACCACAACAAAACATGTGACACGGAGCTAAAGTGTTCTTAGAGAAAAATTTATAAACTGAATGTTTATATTATAAAATAAAATGACTGGATAGTAAGAGATAAGCATTAAATTCAGGACTTTAAAAATGAGAACAAAATTAAAAAACAGAAAAGAAATAACGAAGTTAAGGGCAGATATTAATGACAGAGAAACAAAGATACAGGAGGACCAACAAAGTCAAAAGTAGGTTTTTGAAATAACCTCATCTCAGACCTAAAGACCACCTATCACTGACCCCAGGAAGCTGCATATCTGATTCCACAGACCCCCATCACTAGTCCCAAAGAAACGCATCACTCACCCAGCAGGAACCTTGGTCAATCACCCAATAAACCCCATCCCACACCTCACAGACCTCCAGTAGTCACCCCGCACAGCCCTTTCTTACCCCCACGGACTTCTCATCACTCATCTCACATATACCTTATCACTCACCCTAGAGACCCTGTATCATTCACCCCACAGACCCCCTTATTATTCACTCCGGTGTCGCCAACACTCATCCCACAGGCTACCCATCAACTTTCTCTAGTGACTCATCACTCACCCACAAACCCCAATCACTCATTCTGCACCTCCCTATAAATGACCCCAGAGAAGCCTCCTTACTCATCCTACTGAGCATCATCGAGTACAAAATCCATGTCATAACATCCCCATAATTATCTCAATGCTTGATCCATGTCATAACATCTCCATATTTATCTCAATGCTTAAGTGGCCCTAAGTCCGTCTGTTAAACTCACTCCCAGAGCCTTAAGTCCTGAAAACTGCTTCGAGGAACCCCGGCGCTTCTGGACTTGATCTGCACATGCTTAGTGTCAGCTCCGAAGCGGCCGCTCGCCCACAATTACACCTGGTGGGTGCCCTTACACCGCGCCGGTGCGTGCGTGCGCGTGCGCGTGCGCGTGTGCGTCGAAGGAGAGGCGGGCTTTCCAATTTCCTTCAGTGACTCTCAGGCAAGGACCATGGCTGTCTCCTTGGGAGTGTCTCTACGGGAGCCGCCATCTTGGAAGGGCCGTCATTTCTGCCGCGGAGCCCGCAGTCCCCTACTCGATATACCCCTGTGGGATTTTCCAGTGGCCGAGGCACTGGGCCATGGAATGTACCACCAGGCTTCTCCCCTCCGCTGCAGCCTCCTCCCCTCCGCCGCAGCCTCTAGGAGTTAGTCACCTCCGAGGCCCCGGCGGGCGAGGCACTTTGCCTCTTCCGCCCTCAGGGTGCCCTCGGCCTCAGGCCGTCCATACCGGGGGGCCTCCGCCTCTTTAAATATCGCCCAGCCCCCACCCCCAGGAGCAGGTCGCGAGACGCACCCGCCCCCGCCCCTGCCGCCGCACTGCTCTGTGGGACGCGGCGACCCCTCTCCCGCGGCGGCCGGGACCCCGCGCCCACCGCGTCTGGAGCCCACCTGGCGGCCCCACTGGCTACATCTCCGACCTGGGCCCCGGCCGGCTGCGGGAAACACTCGGCGTCTCGGCTGTCACTGAACCTGTACAGTTGCCGCGGGGGGAGTCGTGCGTGTCAGATTTAGGCCAGGAAGCGGAAGTCGCCGGCAGCGAGAGTTTAACCTCTGTGGGCGCAGAGGGTTGCGGGGATTCAGCGCCCGGGACCGTGGATCTGTGCAGGGAGTCATAGGTGTGTGTGACATCAGTGGTGGAGCATTTTGGCCCGTTTTCACAATTCAGTCATTATCCTTTCTGCTTTCCTCCTGGAAGCATTAAGGTTGAAGTTTTCTTCTAAAGATCAAAGTTTTGATTTGTTATATTAGTTCGGATTTGTTTGATTTTTGTTTGTGTTCGGTTTCAAGTGCTGATTTGTAACTCTTCTCCCCCCCCCCACACGCCTTTTGACCCCTGAATTATTTAAAAGTCCATTGTCGGAGTGGCAAACATCCTCCGAGACTCAAAGGGCAAGGCCATGGGCGCTTTATTCCGGCTGCTGCTCCAGGAACGTAGGAAAGCAGCGGAGTTTTATTCTAGGGGAAGGAAACAAAGGCGGCCGAGTGCCAGCTGCACGTTTGGTGGGATTTGGTCATCGGGGTGGACATGCTGCCCAATGGAGCTGTCGGCAGTTTGACCCAGCTTGGTCCGTCGCGTCCTGTTCTAGGAATCGATTATTCAAAGAAGGAATTTAGAGGGACTGCAGAAAATGTTACAGGTCTTAACACCATTTTGCATTTCCGCAAACGAACAAGAAGTTAATCCGTGTGTTAGTGATTTCTAAGCCCATTTGCCTTGTGGCCCAAGAACGTTGAGTTTGAAATTTGATGAAACTTGCCTTAAGGCTCAAGTACGAGGCCAGCTTTCAAAAATGGTTTTGTGCCTTGATTGAAAACACTGTATCTTCTAGTTGTTGGATTTATCGTACTCTGCGGCTCTATTGGTTCAAGCTTGTTCGTTGGGCCTTTTAAAATGTGTGTTTCCTGATAATTCCCTTCAGCTTGTCAACTGGGGGTGATGTGGCGGGGAGAAAGAGAGAGAGGAGAGAGAGAGAGACTGTACTGGCAGGTTTTCCTTGTGCTATTCAATTTTTGCTTCCTATGTTTTGAAGTTTTATTATTAACTGCAGGTTTCATTACTGAATAGGTAGATACAGCCAAATTCCTTCCCCCAAAAGATTATAAAGTTTCCTAGTCCTACCAGCAAAATCATTAAGTTCATTAAGGCAAATCCCCTCCAGCGCTGGATGTTGATGCTGTCTTTAATTTTGTATTTTTCTGACTACTTGTGCAATTGAGGATTGTTTTGGTCTATTGGCCATTTGGCTTTTCTCTTTTGCAAATGTTCATATCCTTTTGTCCAGTTTTCTTTAGGGTGATTTTTCCTTTTCGTATCAATTTGTAAACAGTGTACAAATTACATTGTACATTAGGGATATTAACAGTCTGTCAGTTACACTGTACATTAGGGATATTACATTAGAGATATTAACATCTTTGTCCATTAAGGATATTAACCATCTGTCAGTTACATTGCAGTATTTTTCCCTAAACTCTTTTTGTCTTTTGCATTTTATGTTTTTTTAAATGTGCAGTTAGAAAAATTTTATATGGGCTGGGCACCCATCTCTACTAAAAATTAAAAAAAAAAAAATAGCCGGGCGTGGTATCTCTACTAAAAAAAAAAAAAAAAAAAAAAATTGCCGGGCATGGTGTTGGGCGCTTGTAATCCCAGCTACTCGGGAGGTTGAGGCAGGAGAATCGCTTGAACTTGGGAAGTGGAGATTGCAGTGAGCTGAGCTCGGGCCACTGCACTCCAGCCTGGGTGATAGAGCAAGACTTCATCTCAAAAAAAAAGAAAGAAAAATTTTATGTGTAATATGTAACTAGTGAAATGTAGCCTCTGATCAGATATGTCTAAACTTTCTTTTATGGCTTTTGTATATCCCATCTTGCCTAGTTTCACTTCCCTATTCCAGATAGAAAGATAATCTTAACATGTATTTCAGTGTTTTTATTGCTTTAATTTTTTCTACTTTAATCTAGTTGGAATTTACTCTGGTATATGGTATGAAATCAAGATCAAGCTTGAACAAGAAGCCTGTGTCACACTTTTTTCTGTGTCAAATAAAAAGAGACTTTAATTAGAAAGACAGACTATTGCAAAAGGGAGAATGCTCCCATCTCAGAAACCTGAGAGCATCTTGAAACCAAACAGAAAAAGGCTTTTCTTGTAGAGGGTAAGGAGGCAGGCAGAGATAAGCAGAATCTGTGGAAAGGAAGCTGCACAAACAAGGGGGAATGGCCAGTGGGGTCTGCCAGGAAATTGTCCCACAGTGGTGCGCCCATTCCCAGGAGAAGCTGAGAAGCAGGGTCCATTGGGAGGGGAGGAATTTCGACTTTTTTTGATGCTTGCCCAGGCTCGGGGGCAAGCAGAGTTAGGAGCTTGTAGGAAAGAAGCCTGGTTCAAGTTTGGCTAAAGAGCATTTTGTTCCAGTTGATCAGTGGAGACAAGCAGTTAGGCTTGTCATCTATGAGGCAAAGAATGGGAATTTGGAGAGTGGGTGTCTGGCCTTCTCATAGGTAAACAGGGGACATCCGTGACTTCTAAGTCATATGGGGAAGGATGGTTCTTTGCAGTAAGCCATTTTCCAGAAAAGCCATTTTCCCTTTGGAGTAAGGGGATTTCTTGACCTGCACTGCTCACCAGGATGAGGTAAAATTCAGTATTGCCTGTTGGCACCATTTATGAAACACACCACCTTGTAACCACTGAATTAAATATTGCTTCTGTTATATAAGTTCACAAATATACTTAGCTTGACCTGAACTCTATTTTGTGTCTGTAGTCTATTTGATTTCAAGGGATTTTTGTTCTTGCAAATTTATTTTCTAGGAATTCTCTGAAGTTTAAAATCATTTAATCAAGTTTCAAAATGAATGCTACCAACCCGTCCCCCACCCCCCGCAAAAAAAAACAAAAACACAACAAAACTAAATTGTTGTGACTGGGCGAGGTGGCTTATGCCTATAATCCCAGCATTTTGGGAGCCCAAGGTGGGCAAATAACTTGAGGCCAGGAGTTGGAGACCAGCCTGGCCAACATGGCGAAACCCTGTCTTTACTAAAAAATAAAAAAATTAGCCACCCGTGGTGGTGGGCACCTGTAATCCCAGCTACTTGGGAGGCTGAGGCAGGAGAATTGCTTGAACCCAGGAGGTGGAGGTTGCAATGAGTAGAGATCACGCCACTGCACTCCAGCCTGGGCAACAGAGTGAGACTGTCTCAAAAAAAAAAAAAAAAGCAAACCCTCAACTATTGCTGGGTGAGGGGGCTCACACCTGTAATCCCAGCACTTTGGGAGGCCCAGGCAGGCAGATCACTTGAGGTCAGGAGTTTAAGACCAGCCTGGCCAACATGGTGAAACCCCATCTCTACTAATAATACAAAAATTGGCACAGTGACGCACGCCTGTAATCCCAGCTACTCGGGAGGCTAAGGCAGGAGAATTGCTTGAAACCGGGAGGCAGAGGTTGCAATGAGCTAAGATCGTGCCACTGCACTCCAGCCTGGGTGACAGAGCAAGACTCTGTCTCAAAAAAAAAAAATAAACGATTATGATTTTGATTGGAATTGTATTTATATTAATATAATAGTTGGGGAGATTTAATGTTTTTATTACATTAAGCCTTTCTTTGTATCTAGGCATTTTATGTGTCTGTTTGATTACGTCTTATATGCTGCAATGATATTTATAATTTTTCTTCTTATAAATCCGTCATCTTTTTATCTTTTTTGGTTAAATTTATTTTTTGCATATTTATATTTTTGTTGTCATTAAGACTTATTTTTGCTAGTCCCATCTGCTTACTGCTAGTATAGGAATAACCTATTTTTATACTTTTCTCTTTTATTTTTATTTTTTGAGACAGGATCTTGCCTTGAAGTTCACTGGCATGATCACAGCTCACTGTAGCCTCAACCTTCCAGGCTCAAATGATCCTCCTTCCTCAGCCTCCCAAGTAGCTGGGACTACAGGTGTGCACTACCAGACCCAGCTAATTTTTAAATTTTTCTGTAGAGATAGGTTCTCCCTATGTTGCCCAGGCTGGTGTCAAACTCCTGGACTCAAGTGATCCTCCCACCTCAGCCTGCCTAATGGCTGGGACTACAGGTGATAATTTTATCTTGTATCCAACTCCTTATCAAAACTATCTACCTATTCTGGTAGCTTCTTATTACAGTTTTTTCCTAGGTTTTCTAATTGTACAGTCGTATCAGATATAGATAATATTTCCTATCTGACATTTGATATGATTATTTCTTCTTTTTTCACTGTATTAGCTGTCTAATAAGGTAGCTTCTAAGCTCATTGGCTATTTATTTTATTTTTTTATTATTACTTTTTGAGACAGGGTCTCACTCTGTCACCTAGGCTGGAGTGTAGTGGCACGATCTCTACTCACTGCAGCCTCTACCTCCCAGGCTCACGTGATCCCCTCACCTCAGCCCCCCAAGTAGCTGGGACTACAGGCATGTACCACCACGCCCAGCTAATTTTTGTATTTGTAGAGACTTGATTTCACCATGTTGCCCAGACTGATCTCAGACTCTTGACCTCAAGGGATCCACCTGCCTTGGCCTCCCAAAGTGCTGGGATTACAGGCATGAGCCACCACGCCTGGCCTGCTGTTTAAATTTAAGTTAAATAAAACTTAAAATTCGGTTTCTCAGTTGCCTAGCCACATTTCAAGTGCTCAGTACCCACATATGGCTAGTGGCTACTGTACTGGATGATGCTAAATATAAAAACATTTCCATCATTGCAGAATGATGGACAATGCTGTATTGGACAATGCTGAAATAGAGCCTCAGTTGTATTGGACAATGCTGAGATAAAGCCTTCAAAATAATGTCGAGTAATAGATGTGACAGAAAACATCCCTATCTTGTTGCCGGTGTTCATGGAAATGATTTAAACATTTTACCGTTTAGTATAAAGTTTTCTGGCAAATTTTGGAAAATAGTGTTGTCCATTTTAAGTAGTTTTCTTTTTTTTTTTTTTTTTGAGACAGAGTCTCGCTCTGTCACCCAGGCTGGAGTGCAGTGGTGCCATCTCAGCTCACTGCAGCCTCCACCTCCCGGGTTCAAGTGATTCTCGTGCCTCAGCCTCCTGAGAAGCTGGGACTACAGATATACATCGCCATGCCAGGCTAATTTTTATTTTTATAGAGATGAGGTCCCAGTCTGGTCTCAAACTCCCGGCTTCAAGTGATCCTCCCATCTTGGCCTCTCAAAGTCCTGGGATTACAGGCGTGAGCCACCCTGCCCCTCCAGTCTCTTTATTTTATTATTATTGTTATTTTTAGACTGAGTCTCACTCTATTGCCCAGGCTAGAGTGCAGTGGCGTGATCTCAGCTCACTACAACCTCCGCCTCCTGGGTTCAAGTGATTCTCCTGACTCAGCCTCCCAAGTAGCTGGGATTACAGGTGCCTGCCACCATGCCCAGCTCATTTTTGTATTTCTAGTAGAGACAGGGTTTCGCCATGTTGGCCAGGCTAGTCTTGAACTCCTGACCTCAGGTGATTCACCTGCCTCGGCCTCCCAGAGTGCTGGGATTACAGGCGTGAGCCACCACACCCAGCCCCAGTCTCTTTATTTTAAATGTGCTTCTAGGCTGGGCGTGGTGGCTCATGCCTGTAATCCCAGCACTTTGGGAGGCCGAGGTGGGTGGATCACCTGAGGTCAGGAGTTCGAGACCAGCCTGACCAACATAGAGAAACCCTGTCTCTACTAAAAATACAAAATTAGCCGGGCGTGGTGGCAGATGCCTGTAATCCCAGCTATTTGGGAGGCTGAGGCAGGAGAATTGCTTGAACCCAGGAGGTGGAGGTTGCAGTGAGCCGAGATCACGCCATTGCACTCCAGCCCGGGCAACAAGAACAAAACTCCATCTCAAAAAAAAAAAAACAAAAGTGCTTCTAGTAAATAACACATAACTTTTGTTTTATAACTCAATGTTACAGTCCCTCTCTTTTATAGGAGAACCCAATCCATTCAGTTTATCAGTGATATGCCTGTTTTTGTGTGTTACATCGGACTTTGTTTCCTTTTTTCGATTTTGTTATTGTTTCCACCTTTTCAATTTTCTTACATTTGTTGGCTCTCTCAAGCTTCTGTTTATTCCCCTTCTCCCTCCCTGAGTAATTTGGAAGTTCTACTCTGCTTATCAATTCTTCTGATGATTATCTTTCCATTCCTTATAAGCATAATTCACATTTTCTCTATTGGTAGATTAAGCACAGACATGGGCACACATACACACACACACACATACACAGGTGTGTTACTGGCCTTTACTCCTAATTTCTCAGGAGAATGAACCATTTAGAATGTTTTTACCTCTTCATTCTGCCCTCACCCAAAATTTCTGTTCTTAGAAAAGAACAGATCTTTTTTTTTCTGAGATTTTTTTTTTTTTAATTAGAAGAGACGCTGGAAGCATGATGGCAGCAGCGTAGTTTTCACTCTCTTGTTATGCCAGCATACAGACAGAGCAACCAGATGACAAAATCAAAACCCATGGATAATATTTACGGTGAGGCCAGTAGACACAGTGTCCCCAGTGTGGCAGATTTTCTGCAGATAGGGCTGCCAGCTGTATTTCCAGCCCCGTATGTGTTTGCCACCCTCCCATCAAGACATGGAGCCTATTTTTTCATCCTTTGTGTCTGGGCTGGCTTTGTGTTCCATTTGACCAATAAGGTATGGTAGAAATGGCATTCTGGGACTTCTGAGCCCAACCTTAAAAGACATTGAACTTTTGCTTTAGTGAGAGGGGAATCAAGATACCCTGTAAAGAGGTCTGTGCTGTCCTTCTGAAGACAGAGGTCCTGGAAGATGAGACACTTTTTCAAAATAGGTCATGCAGTGCTGTGGCAGCCACTCAGCTAGCTCAGTCGGTAGAGCATGAGACTCTTAAATATAGGCCATGTACATAACTGAGGCCCCAGCTGGCAGCTAGCACTGAGGTCTCAGTCGTATGATGAAATTATCTTGCATCCTCCAGTACCATTCCAGCTTCTCCAGGCATCATATAGAGAAGAAACAAGTCTGGGCGTGGTGGTTCACACCTGTAATTCCAGCACTTTGGTAGGCCGAAGCGGGCAGATCATCTGAAGCAGTGAAGCAAGGAGTTTGAGACCAGCCTGGGTAGCAAAGCAAGACCTCATCTCTACTAAAATATATTAGTCAGGCACAGTGGCACATGCTGGTAGTCCCAGCTACTCAGGAGGCTGAGGTGGGAGGATTGCTGTGCCCAGGATTTTGAGGCTGCAGTGAGCTATGATCGCACTACTGCACTCCAATGGTCAACAGAACAAGATCCCACCTCTTAAAAAAAAGAAGAAGAAGAAGAAACGAGCCATCCCCACTGAGCCATGCCCAGATTCGTGAGCAATAAAATAGTTATTAATCCACTAAGTTTTGGTGTGGTTTATTTACACAGCAATAGATAGCTGAAATATCCATGAATATCAAAATACACATGAGTAAGCACAAGTCACCAACAGCCACAACAACTTCATGGTACAATTATCTGTATAGGAAAAAGCAGGGGGAAGTAAGCAGTATTTGCCAGACCTGAGAACACAATACCAAAACAGCCAATGGGCATGGCAGACCAAGTTGAATTCAGCAGCTGAAACTGGGAGGAATTTTGCAAAATTCAGCAACGAGTGAGAGGGGTCTGCAGGAAGGTTGGAAGGGGTTGGAGCAGACTATAATAATTCCTAGGAACTCTTTTTTCTTTCTTTTCTTTTCTTTTCTTGGATCATGGCCGGAGTGCAGTGCCATGATCTTGGCTCACCTAAGCGTCAACCTCCCAGGCTCAAGCAATCCTCTCCCCGCAGCCTCCCGAATAGCTGAGACTACAGGCACATGCCATCACACTGAGCTCATTTCTTAAATTTTTAGTGGAGACAAGGTCTAGCTATGTTGCCCAGGCTGGTCTTGAACTCCTGAGCTCAAGTGATCCTCCTGCCTCAACTTCCCAAAATGCCAGGATTACAGGCATGAGCCACCATGCCCAGCCTTCTATGAACTCTTAAGACGGACTGTGCTTGGGGGTTCCCAGGACCAACCTCAGGTTCACTGATTGACTATGAAGGACTCAGAATTCAGCAATGGAAAAGGGCACATAGGGCAGAGTCCAGGGGAAACAAGGATCAAGCTTTGGGTTCTCCCTTCTTGGTGGAGTCATACGGCCAGTGCTTAATTCTCCTAGCAAGATGTGGGGTAACATACATGAAATATTACCAACCATGGACTCTCACTTTAGCCTCGGTGTCTGTGGTTTTTATTTGGAGTCAGTTTCAGGCATGGCCAACTACCTGTGTGGTTGACCTTACTCAGTCCTTCCAAGGTTCATGCTGATATTGCACAGCCCAAGACTCACCAAAAATCACAGCTATCTGGCATGGCTCATGCACTCAAGTAAACAAAGATTTCTTAACAGGCAGTATATTCCAAGGGTTTAGAGCAGTGGTCCCCAACCTTTTTGGCACCAGGGACCAGTTTTGTGGAAGACAATCTTTCCATGGACATGGAGCGGGGTGGAGGGGGATGGTTTTGGGATGAAACTGTTCCATCTCAGATCACCAGGCATTAGATTCTCATAAGGAGTGTGCAACCTAGATCCCTTGCATGCGCAGTTCACAATAGAGTTTGTGCTCCTATGAGAATCTAATGCTGCCACTGATCTGACAGGAGGTGGAGGTCAAGCAGTATCGCTCCCTTGCCTGCTTCTCACCTCCTGCTGTGTGGCCCAGTTCCTAACAGGCCTTGGACTCATACTGGTCTGTGGACTGGCAGTTGGGGACCCCTGACTTACAGGTTATATCCCAGGAGCTGGGGCAAGGGCCAAACCTTTCCTTGGAATGCACAAGGTTTAAACAACCCAGACCTCCTAAGTTAATTCTTTACTGTATGATGACATACCAGGGCTGTCTTCTAGGACAGCAGACCACACTAAGAAACTGCTGGGAGTGAAACAAAAATTGAGCAGGATAGGGCAATAGTAAATGTAATTTTTTTTGTTTTGTTTTTTTTCTGAGATGGTCTTGCTCTGTTGCCCAGGCTGGAGTGCAGTGGTGCGATCATAGCTCACTGCAGCCTCATCCTCCCCAGGCTCAAGTGATACTCCCACCTCAGCTTCCTGAGTAGCTGAGACAATGGGTGCATGCCATCACAGCTGGCTAATTTTTTGTATTTTTTTTTTTGTAGAGATGGGGTTTCACTGTGTTGCCCAGGCTGGTCTCAAACTCCTGGGCTCAAGCAGTCCACCCACCTCGGCCTTTGAAATTGCTGGGATTATAGGCATTCGCCACTGCACCCAGCCTCTCATGTTTGTTTTGTTTTGTTTTTATTATTATTTAATTGACAAAGAAAAATTGTATATATTTATGGTATTAATAGAGGTAGAGGGGAAAAACAGTCTTTCTTTCTTTTTTTTTTTTTTTGAGACGGGGTCTTGCTCTGTCTCCCAGGCTGGAGTGCAGTGGCGTGATCTTGGCTCACTACAACCTCCACCTCCCGGGTTCAAGCGATTCTCCTGCCTCAGCCTCCTGAGTAGCTGGGATTACAGGCACCCGCCATCATGCCCGGCTAATTTTTGTATTTTTGTAGAGACGGGGTTTTACCATGTTGGCCAGGCTAGTCTTGAACTCTTGACCTCGGGTGATCTGCCCACCTCGGCCTCCCAAAGTGCTGGGATTACAGGCATGAGCCACCACGCCTGGCCAAAACAGTGTTTCTCTTACCCTAACACAGCCAACACAACACTTCTGACATTAGATTCTCCAGTGGATACCACCTGGGTGTCCTCCAATTCAATTCTGACGCTACCTGAAAATACTGCCATTAGAGGGCTCAATACCACAAGACTGCCCCCACTTCAGATGCCAATTGTAAGTCCCAGGTTGTGACCTACACGTCTGACCAACCAGCTATAAATCAATGACCCCCTCTTTGGGTTCAATTAATTTGCTAGAGCAGCTCCTAGAATTTAGGGAAACATTACTTACATTTACCTATTTATTATCAAGGGTATTACAAAGGATGCAGATGAATAGCAGATGGAAGAGATGCATAGAGTGAGGAATGGGGGAAGGGGTGCAGAGCTTCCATGCCCTCTCTAGTCATGCCACCCTCTAGGAATCTCACTGTGTTCAACTATCTGGAAGCTCATCCAAAGCCAGTTCTTTTGGGCTTTTATGGAAACTTCATTATGTAGGCATGATTGGTTATATAATTGGCCATTGGTGATCAAGTCAACATTTTGCCCTTCTCCCCTCCCCAGAGTTTATGGTGAGTCTGCAAGTCTCAATCCTGTAATCATGCCTTGGTCTTTCTGGTGACCATCCACCATCCTGAGGCTATCTGGGGGCCACCAGTCATCATCATCTCATTAGTGTAAAAAGTCGCTCATCACTCTGGAGATTCCAAGGCTTTTAGGAACTCTGTGCCAGGAAATGGGGAATGTATTAAACTGTTCTTGTACTGCTATAAAGAAATACCTGAGACTGGGTGATTTATAAAGAAAAGAGGTTTAATTGGCTCACAGTTCCACAGGCTGTACAGGAAGCATAGCGGCTTCTGCTTCTGGGGAGGCCTCAGGAAACTTACAACCACGGCAGAAGGCAAAGGGGAAGCAGGCATGTCTTAGATGGCCAGCGCATGAGGGAGAGAGGGTGGAGGTTCCACACACTTTTAAACAACCAGATCTTTTGAGAACTTAGCACCAAGGGGATGGTGCTAAGCCATTCATAAGAAACTGTCTCCATGATCCAGTCACCTTCCACCAGGGCCCTCTTCCAATACTGAGGATTACAATTCAACATGATATTTGGGCAGGGACACAGATCCAAACCATATCAGGTGATGAAGACCAAATATATATATATCTTATTATAAATCATAATATCACAGGAGCACAACATGATGTTATGAAATATGTATACATTGTAGAATGGCCAAATCAAGCTGATTAACATATACATAACCTCAAATATTTATTTGTGGTGAGAGCCCTTAAAATCTATTGTCAGCAGTTTTCATGTATACAATACATTGTATATTAGTCTGTTTTCATACTGCTATAAAGAACTGCCTGAGACTGGGTAATTTATAAAGGAAAGAGGTTTAATTGACTCACAGTTCCGCATGGCTGGGGAGGCCTCAGGAAACTTACAATCATGGCAGAAGGTGAAGGGGAAGCAAGGCACCTTCTTCACAAGGCTGTAGGGAGAAGAAGTGCTGAGCGAAGGGGGAAGAACCCATAATAAAACCATCAGCTCTTGTGAGAATTCACTCACTATCATGAGAACGGCATGGAGGAAACTGCCCCCATGATTCAATTACTTCCACTTGGTGTCTCCCTTAACACATAGGGATTATGGGGATTACAATTCAAGATGAGATTTAGGTGGAGGCACAAAGCTTAACCATATCAATTGTTATTAACTATAGTCACCATGTTGTACAATAGATCTCTTGAACTTGCATATACATTTCCTTTGGCTACTGTAACAAAATACCTTAAACTTGGTGGCTTGAAACAACAGAAGTTTATTTTCTCACGGTTATAAAGGCCAGAAGTCTGAAATCAATATCACTGGGCCAAAATCAAGTATCAGCAGGGCTCTGCTCCCACCAGAGGCTGCCAGGATTCCTTGGCTTATGGCCACATCACTCCAGCCTCCGCTTCTGTAGTCACATTGTCTTCTCTTTTGTGCCATCTCCTTCTACCTCTCTCTAATAGGAACATTTATGATTGCATTTAGGGCTCATCTAGATAATTCAGGTGATCTCCTCATGGCAAGTTCCTTAACTTAATCACATCTGCAAAGTCCTTTTTTTGGCCAAATAATACAGCCAAATATGCCAAATTATGGCCAAATAATATATCTTTTAGGTAGTCATTATTCAACCTACACAATCCACTCTGTGGTTCCCAAACATTGATGTTCATCCCACCTACCAAGTACATTCACCCTATCCCAACACCCTCAAAAGTGTCAACTCATTACAGCATCAACTCAAGTTCAAAATCTTAGCTAAATATCATCAGCTCAGAAGTCTCAAATCTCATCATGTAAATCAGGTTTCAGTGAGACTCTATGGCAACCCAGGGGACAATTCCCCTTCATTTGTGGACCTTGTGAAACAAGAAAATGAGTTATCTATTCCCAAAATATAAGCATGGGACAGGCATCAGATAACAGTTATAGACATTCTCATTCTAAAAGGGAGAAAAATTGAAGGAATTAAGAAGTCATAGTTACCAAGCCACTTTGAAACCCAGCAGGAGAGGTTCCATTAGGGTTCAAGGCCTTGAAATAATCCTCTGTAGTTCATGAATTGACACTATGGGCCCAAAACTCCATCCTTTTTATTGAAGGGTAGCTCAGGTTTGAAGCTTAGTAGTTTTATTGCCTGCAGAATTTTTGGAATCTGGAAGCCTTCCTTCATTTCATTCCATCTCTGTCTGTCAGTATAAGCTGGCAATGTTTCTGCTGGCATAACATTCTTTGAAAACCTTGTGGATCTCCTGTATATGTCACAGGGATTCACACCATCAGGCAAGAGGGCCACAGGCTTTTCCTCGTTAATCTCATCTCTACTCCTGGCTTCTGCTGTGAAGATTGAGAGGATCCATGAATTACATGCCTAATCTCTTCGGTAGTAGCAAAAAGTTACCCAGCCATACCTTTGTTCTCTCCAGAGCATGCTTTCCTAAAAGCAAATGTCCTAATTTTAGTAGCTTTGGCAACCTGGATAGGCTAAGAATTTCCCATATTATCAACTCCTGATTCTTTCTTTTTCTTTCTTCTTTTCTTTTCTTTTCCTTTTTTTTTTTTTTTTTTTGAGACGGAGTCTCACTCTGTCACCCAGGCTGCAGTGCAGTGGTGCAATCTTGGCTCACTGCAATCTCTGCCTCCTGGGTTCACGCAATTCTCAGCCTCCAGAGCAACTGGAATTACAGGTGCGTGCCACCACACCCGGCTGATTTTTATATCTTTATTAGAGATGGGGTTTTGCCATGATGGCCAGGCTGGTCTTGAACTCCTGACCTCAAGTGATTCTCCCTCCTTGGCCACCCAAAGTGTCAGGATTACAGGCGGGAGCCACCGCGCCTGGCCCTGATTCATTTTTGCTTAGCAGTTCTTCTCTCAGTTTATCACTTCCCTCTCATCACATTTTACCATAAGCAGCAAGAAAAAACCAGGCTGCACTTCAACACTTTGCTTGGAAATCCCCTTAGCTAAATAAGCAAGTTCACTGCTTATAAGTCTGCTTTTAGCATAACTGTAGGACACAATTAACTTAATTGCTAAGTTTTCTGTCACTTTATAATGAAGATCACCTTTCCTATAGTTTCCAATAAGATTTTCCTTCTTAGCCCTCACCAGCAGCACTTTTAATGGTCGTATTTATACTAACATGCTTATGATGATACATGTCTTCTCTAAGATGATATAGACTTTCTCTACCATCTTCTTTACTTCTTCTGAGTCCTCACCAGCAGTGCTTTCAACATCCATATTTCTACCAACAGGGTGTTTTGGGTAATCTAGGAGTTTTCTATAATGTTTCTCAACATTCTTCCAGCCTCTACCTATTATCTAATTACTCTATTCCAAAGCCACTTCCACATTTTTGGTTTTTTTTTACAGCAACACCCCACTTTTGCTACCAAACGTTTCCTATTGCTAGTGTAACAAATTACCACAAACTTGGTGACTTAAAACAACAGAAATTTATTTGTTCACAATTCTAGAGGCCAGAAATCTAAAATCAGTATGGCTGGGCCAAGATCAAGGTGTTGGGAAGGCCATACTCTCTTCATTCCTTGGCTCTTCCAGCTGCTGGTGGCCGCTGGCATTCCTTGGCTTGTGACCACAACACTCGAATCTATGCCTCTGTATTCATATTTTCTTCTCCTATTTGTGTCATCTTCCTCCGCCTCCCTCTTATAACAACACCTGTGATTGCATTTAGGGCCTATGTTAATAATCTAGAATAATCTCTCCATCTCAAAATTTTCAACTTAATCACACCCCAAAAGTCCTTTTATCATATGGTAACATACACAGGTTCCAGAGACTTCTCTTGGGGAGTAATTATTCGGCCTACCTCAATAAGGGAAGAGACTGTCTAAATAAAAGTGGGGAAACAGAGCCAAGAATCTCAGAAACAAGCTTCCATAATTTTTAGCACTATGCAAAAACAACAGAAGAGGGAGCTCTGACATTTGAAAAGCTACCCTGAACCCCCACCTCCTTCTGAAAGTTCAGGAAAACTAATTTGATATAAAGAAGAATATACAGAGGACAAATCCTATAAAATATTGCTGTAAGAATAAAAGAATAAGGGGTAGAATACCATTCTTGGACACAATGAAAGAATGCCAAAAACACATGCTCACAGAATGGATCAAAATCATAGCCAACTATTTTGAACAAGCTAAACAACATTAAGAAAATGATGCAAGACAATGAAAGAATAACATAAATAAGAACTAGAAAAACTCAAGTTATGATAGATCTCAGAAAATATTTGGAAATAAAAGAAAAAATCTTTCAGAATAGAAAATTAAACGGCAAGGAACACAGAGCAAATAAACATAACACATGATGGCTTAAAAGAAATAGAAGGTGGAAAGGATGAACATATTTTTTAAAAAGCAAAAGAATAGTATTTGAGGACAAATGGCAAATATGAAAGTTATAAAAAGAAGATCCAATTCATATACCCTAGGAATCCTTGAAGAAAACAAGGGCAAAAGGATGAAAACAAATACTAAAAACTATAATTCAAGAAAACTTCCTGGAATTAAAAAAGAATTTAAACTACATATTGAAAGAGCACATCAGACTTCCTTTTCCTTCTGGCCAAGATGGAGTTACAGGAACCAGATTTACTCTTCCACTTGAAACAACTACAAAAATGATAAAATATATGAAACAATGGGGCCGGCCGTGGTGGCGCATGCCTGTAATCCCAGCACTCTGGGAGGCCAAGGCGGGCAGATCACTTGAGGCCAGAAGTTTGAGACCATCCTGGCACATGGCAAAACACCATCTCTGCTAAAAATACAAAAAATAGCCGGGCAAGGTGGGACACACCTGTAGTCCCAGCTACTCGGGAGGCTGAGGCATAAGAACTCCTTGAACCCAGGAAGCGGAGGTTGCAGTGAGCCGAGGTTGCAGTGAGCCGAGATTGCACCACTGCATTCCAGCCTGGGTGACAGAGTGAGAGCCTGTCTTGAAAAAAAGAATTTAAAAAAAAAGAAAAGAAAAGAATGCAGGTCTGAAAAATATCTCAAGCACCAATCTTAGGTTTTACAATAGTGATGTTATCAAAAGGAGCAATTGCGGAGGTTAGGAATTTTGTGACCTCCGGCCACATGACTTCTAAACCAGAATTTCTACTCTTGTGGCTAATTTGTTGGTTTTACAAAGGCTGTTTGGTCCCCAGGCAAAAAGGGGGTTTGTTTTGGGAAAGGGCTGTTACCATCTTTGTTTCAAAGTTGAACTATAAACTAAGGCTGGGCACAGTGGCTCATGTCTGTAATCCCAGCACTTTAGGGGTCGAGGTGGGTGGATCACTTGAGGTCAGGGGTTTGAGACCAGCCTGGCCAACATGGTGAAACCCCGTCTCTACCAAAAAATTAAAAAATTAGACAGGCATGTTGGCACACGCCTGTAATCCCAACCACTCAGGAGGCTGAGGCAGGAGAATTGCTTGAACCCGGGAGGCAGAGGTTGCAGTGAGCCAAGATCGCACCATTGCACTCCAGCCTGGGCGACAGAGTGAGACCCTGTCTCAAAAAAAAAATTAATATATATATACACTAAATTTTTCCTATAGTTAGCTTGGCCTATGCCCGGGAATGAACAAGGGCAGTTTGGAGGTTAAGGGCAAGATGGGGTCGGTTAGGTCAGATCTCTTTCACTGTCATTTTTTTTCAGTTATAATTTTTGCAAGGGCATTTCAGTATTGTTATTCAGAGACTGGATAACGTGGGTGCCTAGAAAGGGATTAACAGAGCAGGCCTGAGACTGTTATGCTGAGAAAAGCTTGTTCTCAAGGTTTGCCCTTGGCTGGTGTCTGGGAACTTGGATTTCTGGAGGGTTCCCACTTTTCCCTAACTGATAAGGGTGTCTCACTGTGTCTACGTTGTGCTGACAATCTGGTTTATGCTGGCCATCTGCCTCTCTTCTAGGAGTCTGGAATATTAGTGCGTGCTAGGCGGAGGGCACCTAGTGCCTAACTCCCAATAAAAACCTTTGACACTGAGTCTCTAATGGGCTTTTCTGGGCAGAAACATGACACGCTTGTTGCTGCATTTTTGATGCTGGGGGAGGGTACACTATGTGGGAGCCTTCCTGGGAGGGAAGAAGAGGGAAGATGGATGAGTAAATCATGCCTGGGTCGCTATGGAGTTACCTATGGTGTAAAACAGCAGCTGACCTGCTTGCTATCTCTTATGAGAGGTAGAAGTTACCCGTGGCATTTGAAAATGATAAATCCAGTCATAGACAGTTGGCTTGCTGGATCTCCTGGCTGCTTTTGGCCATGCTGGCTAAAGATAGGAAGAAGTGCAGCTCAAAGGATGACTTTGGTTTTTGTTCTCTCCTCCAATTGGGAGGAAAAAGGGCCCAGACATTCCCCCCAGTGAGCTTCCTATGCACTAAAGACAGGCTGGGTGCAGTGGCTCACGCCTGTAATCCCAGCACTTTGGGAGGCCAAGGTGGGCAGATTGCTTGAGGTCACAAGTTTGAGAACAGCCTGGCCACCATGGTGAAATCCTGTCTCTACTAAAAATACAAAAATTAGCCGGGTGTGGTAGCATGCACCTGCCGTCTCAGCTACTCAGGAGGCTGAGGCAGGATAATGGCTTGAACCGAGGAGGTGGAGGTTGCAGTGAGCTGAGATCATGCCACTGCACTCCAGCCTGGGCGACAGAGCGAGATTCTGTCTCAACAGAACAAAACAAAACAAAACAAAACAAAACAAAACAAAACCAACGAAAAGACAATAACAGTTCATTGGAGTTGCTCTCTCTTTTAGGTGGGAGGGGGAAGGGTCAGAAAATTTCTGAAGGCAGGTTTTGGGTGAATCAAGAACGTTCAAAGTTTGCATTGCTCGCTCCTCCAAGTGGAAGAAAAATAGTTAAATCAGTTCCCAGGGCTGGAGCAAGGCTTTAGATAAACCAGAGGTGGAGAAAGAGTAAAAAACATTCCCCCCAAACAAGAAAACCACTCTAGCCTTTTCTACAGCTGAGTAGCTGCCTCTGCAACTCAAAGCCCTCCTTACACTGCAACCTTCATCTCCAGCAGCTGTAATTTAACCTTGTAAATGCGGTGTGGAAACTAAAGCAACTCCATCTTGGATGCTAATCCACGATGTTGACTTCAGATTAACTCCAGTGCCAGGAAGGCCTCTCAGATTTCCAGTCTAGCTATCTTTCCTTGTGAAAGAGCACATACTTACCATAAATCCTGCCCTTAGGTCAAAATAACCTCAATGTGATCGTTCTTCAATTCTACACATCACTTCTGAATCACCCCTTCCCTATGGTATATAAGCCCTGAGTCTGGGGGTGATGGCACAGGGATCCACTTTCTCCTCTTACCGCTGCCTGAGACGCAGACATGGCTTCTGTTTGCAAGTCCCTATTAAATGTTTCCTTCTAAGAAATTGGATATGTCAGCCTCTTTCTTTGGCCTCTCAGCTTCCTGGGACTTTGGGGGTAGTTTTGTATAGACCTGCTCACTGTGGAACATGCTGATTTTACAGCTACGGGTTTGGGGAAAACAGAGGGGAATGTTTATTCAAAGGCTTTGTATTTTGTGGCTGTCGCATCTGGGTGTATGATAAAATTTGATGTAAAATGTTATCTGCTTTATTTCATCAACGTTAGACAAATCATCCTAATAGGGAAAGCTGCAAAGAAAAAAAACCAGTGTTTGTGGAATCAGAGCTCCCTTGCTTTTTGCTGCCTGTGGGTGGATTGCAATTTAAACTCTTCGAGGATTGGAAACAGAACAAGTCTCCATAACCACTGATTTTTGCCCATTGGAGCCTCTGGAAAAAGGGAGAGAACATAAAGAGAGAGGCAATCTCCGGGTAGAAACATGCTTTGGGAGTTTTCAAAAACAGCTTTTAGTTTGCTAATGTGCTCTTGCTGCCATGAACTGCCTGACCCATAGAGGCTAATGGTTTTCAGCCTGCTGTGCATATATTTGAGTAGGTCTATTTGGCCTCTAAAATGAACAAGATAAAAAGGACTTTTAGAAAAGTCTTGTTTGTCACTTGGGCTTGGTATACAGCTGTCTGGCTCTTCCTTGTATCAGCTTTGCTGCTACTGAAGGAAAGCCAGGGGCTTTTTAAAAATCCCAGATTCACAGATCCTAATTGCCTGTGCCTGCCTCTGAGCTGAAACTTGATGCTGTCTTCTGCAGCTGTTTCAGCCTTGCGGTGAGCTGTGCGGAACTGAAGGCTCATCTCAAAGAACAGGACTCAGATTCTGAATTGTTGCCCATTTAAGACAGCGTCTGTGGGGCTATAAATGACGAAAATACAGATGCTGACTGGACTGTCTGGGTCACATAAAAATGCCAACAGGAAAGGGTGTGTTCTCATGAGACCATCTAAAATTGGGTGGCTGAATGGCTCTAGATTTCTGATACAGAGACTAATTGCATTCTTAACTTGTGATTTCTCTTGAAAGCTTCAGGTTGGGGACGGACACATAACAGAGAATGTGACCCCTTCACCTACTTCACACAGATTGGACTGGTGCCCCTCTTTGAGATGTCTCATTGCTGTTGACTTGTTGCATCATTCAGCTTTCAGGATTAGATGCAGTTTGTGCCAATGGACTGATAGCCTGACTCTATTTCCCTCACCTTTCTTTTCTTTCTTTCTTTCTTTTTTTCTTTTTTTTTTAGACAGGGTCTCACTCTGTCACCCAGGATGGAGTGCAGTGGCACGATCATGGCTCACTGCAGCCTTGACCTCCCGGGCTCAGGTGATCCTCCTACCTCAGCCTCCCAAGTAGCTGGGACTACAGGCTCCTGCCACCCAGATAATTTTTTTTTTTAAGAGATGGGGTTTCGCCATGTTTCCCAGGCTGGTCTCGAACTCCTGAGCTCAAGCAGTCCGCCCACCTTGGCCTCCCAAAGTGCTGGAATTACAGGCGTGAGCCACTGAGCCCAGCCTACTACCCTCACCTTTCTCCTAGTGCACACATCTTAGTGAAACAGTTTGATTATTCAGTGCAGCTGTCCCCAGCAAGAGATTGATTTTTTTTTCCCTAGGCTGCTCACTGGGTAAATGATGAGGAGGAAAGGAATGGGAAGTTAATGGAAACCCATTTTGAAAAAATTGGAAAGTTCCGGATTCTTCCTGACCAATTTCTGGACATGATATGTCTTTCTGGTTAAATTGCATAAAAATATTTTCCTGGAAAAATGTTTCTTTCCTTCTAGCATATAACCCTTCCAGACAAATGGTCTGGATGAGAGTAAAATGATTGGGAAATATGAAGTCATATTTCTTCAGTAAGTCATGAAGTCTTACTGAATGAGACTCACTGATTTTGTAACAATGGAGAAAAAAGAAAAGCCTATGGAGGTGCCAGGGTGTAGAGAGTGTATTAATGATCTTTGTTTTTTCGGAACTGCTCCTGGCAGCTTTCCCCTCTTTCTGTAGAAGAATGCCCCATGTTTCATTTCCAAGCTGCTGTGAGTGCTTTGAATGTAAATTGGCTGCTGAGCCTCTGATCACCCCTGACAGCACTGACTATGACACAGCAGGGGTGGCACCTGCTCCTGTGATTTGCCGGCAGAACACCTGCAGATGCCATCCACACACATGAGAGGGATGAACTGATGTCACGGATAAGCAAAACTGAGGGAACCTGACTACCTCTGGGCAGTCCCGCTGAAACCAAGGACCAAACTGAATTATTTGGATTAGACTCGGTGGGAGTTTTCCCCATGGGAGGCCACACTGGGAACCCTGTTAACCTGCCCTGTCTGACTAATGTATGCCCTGCTCGGGATACCTGAACAATTGTAAACTCTTGGTTTCCAGGGCTATCACGTGTTCCCTCTGGGATTGTACTTGCATGTGCACCCTAACTGTCCTGACACTGCCTCAGCCTGGAAGACATTGACATCAACTTCAGTTTACTGGCCAGAGTGGTGCTGAGCTTGAATTGATGTGGCAGGCTGGGCAAAAAGGGGTTAATACAGAAATTTAAGGAAGAAGCCCCCTGACTTTCAAAGATGAACTTTTGTGGTTAATGGATTTTTTTTTCTTTGTGTGTGTGTGTGTGTGTATTTTGAGACAGTGTCTCACTCTGTTGCCCAGGCTTTAGTGTAGTGGTGTGATCAGCTCACTGCAGCCTCAAACTCCTGGGCTCAAGTGATCCTCCCACCTCAGCCTCCCAAGTAGCTGGGACTACAGGTGCATGCCACCATGCCCAGCTAAATTAAAAAAAAAAATTTTTTTTGTAGAGATGGGGGGTGTATTAGGGTTCCCTTAGAGGGACGGAACTAATAGGATATATGTATATATATATATAGGCTGTCTGCAAGCTGAGGAACAAGGAAAGCCAGTCTCAATCCCAAAACTGAGGAACTTGGAGTCCGATGTTCAAGGGAAGGAAGCATCCAGCACAGGAGAAAGATGGAGGCTAGGAGGCTAGGCCCATGTTGTTCTTTTCTCATTTTTCTGCCCGCTTCATATTCGATGGAAGCTGATTAGATTGTGCCCACCAGATTAAGGGTGGATCTGCCTTTTCCAGCCCACTGACTCAAATGTTAATCTGTTTTGGGCAACACCCACACAGACACACCCAGGATTAATATTTTGCATCCCTCAATCCAATCAAGTTGACAACTCAGTATTAACCATAACAGGGGGTCTCACTATGTTGGCCAGGCTGCCCTCCAACCCCTGGGCTCAAGCAATCCTGCTGCCTTGGCCTCCCGGAGTGCTGGGATTACAGGTGTGAGCCACTGTGCCCCACCTGGAATTTGTTTTAACTGGCTAAATCCAGGACCCCTGGAGGGTATAAGTGAGGTTAAATCTGCAGGGTGGTCTCACCTGGCTGCATGGGGTCCTACTGATAATTTTGCTGTGAAGATGCCAGGGCCAAGGGGTAGACTAAGCAGAAGGGGGTTAACATAGCAGTCCTGTAACTATTGTCCTTTGAAAGTCCTGCTTACAAGCTTGGCCCTTGGCTGGCAACTAGAAACTTGGATTTCGGGAGTATTCCCAGAATTCCTTAACTGATAAGGATGGCTTACTGTTCCCAACCTGTTTGTGCAAACAGTGGTTTCTGCTGATCACCGGCTTTCATTCTGGGAGCCTGGAATTTTGGCAAGCACTAGGTAGAGGGTGCCTAGTGACCAGCCCCCAGTGAAACCTTTGGGCACCAAACCTCTAATGGGCTTCCCTGGGGAGAAGCATTATACATGTGTTCCTGGATTTTTGTTGCTAGAAGGATAGCTCTGTGCAAGCCTCCTGCGAGGGGGAGACAGCATGAGGAGGCCTGTGTACAGCATCCTTCACATTCTGCCTGTGTCTTTTTACCTTGACGATTCTGTCACATATCCTTTTGCTGTCATAAACCTTAGCTGTGAGGACAATTATATGCTATGCTCAGTGCTATGAGTTCCTCCAGCAAGTCACTGAACATGGGGGGTGGCCCTGGGACCCCCCAACAGAATGGGTTAAATTATAATTATGAGATATTCCAATTCTATCATCCCTGCATCTTTGAGAACCTGTAATTTTGTTGTGAGAGAAATGGAATGCAGGCCGGGTGTGGTGGCTCATGCCTATAATCCCTGTACTTTGGGAGGCTGAGGCGGGTGGATCACTTGAGGTCAGGAGTTTGAGACCAGCCTGGCCAACATGATGAAACCCCGTCTCTACTAAAAATACAAAAAATTAGTCAGGCATGGTGGCGGCTGCCTGTAATCCCAGCTACTCGGGAGGCGAATCGCTTGAGCCTGGGAGGCGGAGGTTACAGTTAGCTGAGATCACGCCACTGCACTCCAGCCTGAGTGACAGAGCGAGACTCCGTCTCAAAAAAAAAAAAAAAAAAGAAATGGAATACAGATACAATATAAAAGAGAGCTTAAGGAAAAAAAAACCTATATTCCTGAATTTGAGTTGGACATATCAATATGATCTCACAAGAGTTTATTTTTAAAAAGAATGTGCACACACACACACACACACACACACACACACACTTCATAGCTCTGTCTGCTGAAGAGGCCTACAAACAACGACCAACACAGCAGTAATGAGCAACCCTGGCACCCAAATTGTGGCCTTGACATTCCATTTCCCATGAAAAGGAATCAGTACCAGATCTGGTACTGGAAATGTACAAGATAATCCTGGAATCTTGTCATAAGAGCAGATAGTGAGAAAGCTGTTAATATCTATTAGGGTCAAGTCAAAAGGGTGTGGGAGCCAACTCCAGGAGTCTCTCACGGGCCGCAGATGAGATAATTTGAGCTTCAAGAAGTTAATAAATGCAATTTGACTGAAACCTGCCTAATATGCTTAAATTCATGAGTTCACAATGATCTTTTTAAAAATAGTTACCTTTGGGGAATGATAGGGAACCAAATCATTTTCTTGAAAACTGATAAAGGGACAAAGAATAAAGCATTTATGTTGCCTTTCCTAAATAAACTGTAGTATCAGTAACCAAATGATAAATGAACAAAAGCATCTCTATAAAAGTGTTGCAATTAATAAATGAAAAAGAATTGTTGGTTGGAATTTGTATATCACCATTTTGCAACCACCAATCAATTTCATGGATCTTCTAGGCATTGAAGCATCTCAGCTGCTAACATCACACGAGTGACAACCAGACATTCTGTGCCACCTGATGAGAGCACATGTAGTCTTGCTAAAGGAATTAAGCTTGAACCAGATCTGGCCCCTGCATTGACCTGCCAATTTGCAGGAAACATGGAGTACAGAGAAATATATTGCCATGCACATGCAATCACCCAAATCCAGGCTGTGAAAAATCCAGATTTGAGTGAGGACCTTGAAAGTAAAAGAGACTTAAAAAACGAATCATTTTTTTTTCATGAGCAAGACTAACATATAATGTTTGAGGATGTACACTTGGGTGATATAATTATAAAGAAATGCAAGGAAGTAATTACTATAAAGTCAAGGTCAAGGTTGGTGAGTTGAAATTGCATGGGGCTTCTGGGTTGGCTGGCAAAGTTCTTTCTTGAATTTGGTGGTTGTTACAAAGGTGTTTGCCTTGTAAGAACCAGTTAAACTACACTTTGGTGTTACACGGCTTTATGTAGCTATATTTTATTTTACTTTAATAAAAATAAAGTCCTGAGCTATTACTGTTTTTTTCCTTATGGTAGAAAATATTTATTTCAAATGCCCAGTCATGGCTAGGCGCAGTGGCTCACGCCTGTAATCCCAGCACTTTGGGAGGCCGAGGCGGGAGGATCATTTGAGGTCAGGAGTCTGAGACCAGCCTGGCCAACATGGTGAAACCCTGTCTCTACTAAAAATACAAAAATTAGCTGGGCATGGTGGTGGGTGCCTGTAATCCCAGCTACTCAGGAGACTGAGGCAGGAAAATTGCTTGAGCCCGGGAGGCAGAGGTTGCAGTGAGCAGAGATCGCAGCATTGTGCTCCAGCCTGGGCAACAAAGCAAGACTCCGTCTCAAAAAACAACAACAACAACAAACCCAAATGCCCAGTCATCATCCATTTAGATTCAATTTTATGCATATGTTGCAAGAGTCACTGCTTGATATTATTTTATTACTAGTTTGAGATTTCTCTTCTAAAGTGAGAGAACTTTGTTGATTATTTGCCTTAAGTCTAGAACATTACTGGTAACTTCTCTATACAGTATTCTTTGTCGAAAAATATCTTTGCATTGACTGATAAGAATTTTCATACTTATTTTTAAGATGAAGTGAAAATGAAGCAACTTTTTAATATTCTCATGCCTAAAAAGAGGAAGAGCTGGAATTGAAACTGTCATTAATTCTACCCAGAATGTCATTGGTATTTCCAGTATTCCATCATGACTAAAATCTAGAGTTAATTCTCACTGAACTTTGTATACTGTATTGTATGTAGCATAGTGGCCTATATCAAATTTACCAGGCAAATATATCTTTTAAACATTTTAATTGTGGTAAAATATACACAACATAAAATTTACCATCTTAACCATTTTTAAGTATACAGTTAAGTAGTATGACGTATGTTCACATTGTTGTGCAACCAATCTCCAGAACTTTTTCATCTTGCAAAACTGAAACTCTGTACCCCTTAAGCAACAACTATTCATTTCCCCTCCCCAGCCCCTGGTAACCACCATTCTACTTTCTGTCTCCATAAATTTGACTACTTTAGGTATTTCGTATAAGCAGAATCATACAGTAGTTGTCTTTCTGTGACTGGCTTATTTCTTTTAGCATAATGTCCTAAAGTTTCATCCCAGTACAACTTTTATTTTATTTATTTATTTATTTTATTTTTTTGAGATGCAGTCTCACTCTGTCACCCAGGCTGGAGTGCAATGGCAGGATCTTGGCTCACTGCAACCTCTGCCTCCCCAGTTCAAGCCATTCTGCCTCAGCCTCCCAAGTAGTTAGGATTACAGGCATCCGCCACCACACCGGCTAATTTTTGTATTTTTAGTAGAGATGGGGTTTCACCATGTTGGCCAGGCTAGTCTCGAACTCTTGACCTCAAGTGATCCACCCACCTTGACCTCCCAAAGTGCTGGGATTACAGGTGTGAGCCACCTCGCCTGGCCACAATTTTCTTTTTTTTAGAGATAGTCTCACTATGTTTCCCAGGCTAGTCTCCAACTCCTGGCCTCAAGTGATCCTCCTGCCTCAGTCTCTCAAGTCATTGGAATTACAGGCATGAGCCACCATGCCTGGCCACAAACAATTTTATGGGGCCACTTTACCAAGTTCTTCCCTTCTGGGAGGGAAAGAGGCCCCACCTTCCTGGAACCACAGCTCCACAGATGGCAGAGGAGGGTTCCCCTCCCTCAGAGTTGTGGCTCCTATGAGGTGCCATTTGGCCACTGCCAAGGCTACCATGAGATTGCTTAGGGGCCTGGACACAGGAGACAAGAGAAAATAAAATAGTGGAGGATTTTCATACTATCTCTGAGCTCTAGGAGTTCTCTTTCCTATTTCTCAAGCCAGAGCTAGAGGGCTTCCCTAGATCTCTGTCTGCACCATAGTGCTCACTTCTGGGCTTCAATCTGCCTTAAGTTCAGGCTGGAGAATACTGGAGGGGAAAAAAGGATGAATACTACATTTCAGTGCTACTGCAAATGTTGATCTTTTTCCTCAGTCCTCCTGCTGTTTACTTTTCTGAGCCCTGAAATAGCTGGTTCTGGTATTTTGTCCAGATTCTACAGCTGAATGAAATCTGTGAAGTCTGTCTCCCCTGCAAGGTACAGCTGCTGATGTCTCTGCTCAGTTATTTTTTCTTGTTTTATATCCTTAAGGCTGGCTTTCTAGGGGTCATCCCCTGTCTGTACAGCTTGGTGTTCAACCGAAGATTGATCAAAGGTTGTGTTCAATCATGTCAAGCCATCTTTGACTTGCTTTGCCCTGGGGAGCACATTCAAACTTCAGGCCTTTTACAAGCCAGACCTGGCTTTTACTTTCTGACAGGCTTGCTCATGTCTCCTCTGTGCATCCACAGGCTCAGAAGGTCACGGATATGGGGGTGGTTTGGGTCTGCTGTGATCCCTGCTACCCATGTGCATGGTCTCCAGTCTGCCCAAGATAGAGGGAGACTTTGTCAAGTCCCCCATGGATTGCTTACATTCCAGATCTCCATGTTCAATTCCCAGCAGATCAGTCCATTGCTTGCCCCAAAAAGGCTGTAAGGTGAATCTAAGGGTGCTGCTGGCCCTCTCCATTTGCTTGCTGTGGAGACAGTTACTTAAAATGACCATGCTCCAAATCCGGTTAGCCATCTCCAGCAGTGGCAGTGAAGCCTGTTGTTTTCATGGCCTCCCTTGTCCTGGTTGAACCATGGCACTGACAAAGCTGGAGGAAGGATAGGAGCCACACTGGGAAAAAGCCCACCATAGACTCACTGTTCTGAGCCAAAGTTGAGTCATTTTGATGAATAAAACACCTCTCAGCTTGTACTTATGTGTTCAGCTGAATTCCAGAATACTGAAAGGGTTGCTTTTGACACTTTTCCCCAGCTTTTAGAGTTGCTTTCCAGGGAGAGGACTTGCCAACCTCCTTACTCCCTCATGCCAGGAGCACAATCTGCCTTATGTTTTTTCTTTTCTTTTTATTAAAAAAAAATTTGGTTCGGGGCGGGGTCTCACTATGTTGCCCAGGCTGGACTGGGCTCAAGCGATCCACCTGCCTCAGCCTCCTAAAGTGCTGGGATTCCAGGCATGAGCCACCGCGCCCGGCCATGCCTTCTATTTTATACAAGCAAAAAGAATAGAAGAAAGCAGCTTACCTGCCACCAGCCCCAAACCTCACTTTAAAATCAAGTCAGTCCACATAGCCAAGGATGCTTGTCTTTTCACAGACATCCTCAAAATGAAACATCTGCTGCCTGCTAACAGCATGATGAAGACTCCAAACTTTCCCATCAACCACACGCTCTCCTGGAATACATCACTCCACCGTTATCCTCCTCTGTATTCCAGAACTGAATTCTCATGACCTTTAACCTCCAGTCACTTCCCCAAATTGGAATGTGTAGGGCAGCAGTGAACTGCATAACCGGACCTAACATGCTTACGAAAACGTCTCCCACTTTTTCATTTTCAACCTCTCCATTACAAGTATTCCCATCCTGAAGCTTGGATATAGCTCTATTTCATTCATATATCCAATCTGAGATCCTCTTTCATTATTAGATGAGTTAAATCATTTATATTCAGTGTGAGCTTTTGGCTTTCTCTCTAAAGCAGTGAGTCTTTTTTTTTTTTTTTTTTAATGGGACAAAGTCTCGCTCTGTTGCTCAGGCTGGAGTACAGTGGGACGCGGTCTTGGCTCACTGCAACCTCCACCTCCTGGGTTCAAGTGATTCTCCTGCATCAGCCTCCCGAGTAGCTGGGATTACAGTCATGTACCGCCACACCTGGCTAATTTTTGTATTTTTAGTAGAGACGGGGTTTCACCATGTTGGCCAGGCTGGTCTCCAACTCCTGACCTCAGGTGATCTGCCCGCCTCAGTCTCCCAAAGTGCTGAGATTACAGGTGTGAGCCACCATGCCAGGCTGAGCCGAGAGTCTAGCAGTGAGTCTTAACAGGGGGCAGTCTTGCCCCCCAAGGGACATTCAGGAATATCTGCAGACGTTTGTTTTGATTTTCACAATGAGGGAGTGGTGGTGCTATCAGCATCTAGTTTGTAGAAGCCAGAGATGCTGCTAAACATCCTACAATGCACAGTCTGCTCCACCCACCACGAAGGAGTTGTTATAGATGTTCAAGAGTCATATATTCTATTTCTTAATAATTATCTCCTAGAGATGCAATCGTTGACATTTATGGGCTGTGAATCACTGGCCCAGTACACACGCTATAAATCACCTCCACAGAACACCCTGTTTTCTGACTTCCAAAGGCTCCTAATCACTGCTTCACATGCTCAGCAACACTGACTCCAGGATCTGGTGTTGATTAACAAACACTGATCCATAATCACTTCCGTCTACTGTCCCCCAAAAACTCACTTGCTTCATCCCCAAACCCCTTAATTACAAACACTTAATCACTAAGAAGCATAGATTTCATAACACTAAGGCCCCACCCAGACCACATGGAACAAAAGCTACCCCACAGACACCAGTCATATGGCCTCTAACCACTGACCCCTAGAGCACCCATATCCCAGAAGCCCACCAGTCACTATCTTGTAGCTTGGAAGTTGTCACTCCCATCCTCACAAGAAAAAGAGCTGAACAAACGGAAACACAACAACTCTTTCCAGATTTGTCAGAGAATTGAGGGCACAGGGCAAATTGATGCCCTGAAAAAGTGGAAAGACAGCAATACAGAGAATCACAGCTTATCAGGAGCAGGCATGAGTAGGAAAAGGTAAACCAACAGATCAACTATTGGAGTCTGAGCTGCTCTCAACTACTGGACATGAAGTTCCTCTGTCCCCTCATCCCTGCCAAAACATGGCATGATCCAGCTCTCCAATTTATGGCAGGTGTAATGGGGCGGGTGTAAATAAGTTGATTACATCATGTTTCCTTTTTTTTTTTTTGAGACGGAGTCTGTCTCTGTTGCCCAGGCTGCAGTGCAGTGGCGCGATCTTGGCTCACTGCAACCTCCACCTCCCGGGTTCAAGGGATTCTTCTGCCTCAGCCTCCCAAGTAGCTGGGATTACAGGCACCCACCACCATGCTCAGCTAATTTTTATATTTTTAGTAGAGACAGGGTTTCACCATGTTGGCCAGGCTGGTCTCAAACTCCTGACCTCAGGTGATCCACCCACCACTGCCTCCCAAAGTCCTGGGATTACAGGCATGAGCCACTGCACCCGGCCGCTAAGATGTTTCTTAGCATCTCTCTGTGAACCGCATGTCGCATGCTTTGCCTATTTTTCTATTGAAGTTCCTAGCTTTTTGCTGTGGCAGCTGATTTGCAGGAGTTCCTTGTATATACTAAATATTGTTCTTGGTTGGTGTTAGACACTTAAAAGATCTCCTAATTTTTCGTGTATCAATTAACTTTATCATTTCCTTAACTGAGCAGAAATCCTACCGTGATGTAATGATATGTATCATATTTTTGCCTTATACATTGTGTATTTGTAATTTTCTTTAAGAAGTCCTTCTTTGCCACCCCTAAGCAAGGCTTTAAAAATATAAGTTTGGTTTGATTGTGTGCAGTATACATTAAAGACATGTATAGGGGCTCAACACCCTATAGTGCAACCCTATAGGGTGACCCCAATAAAGTCACTTTTCCCTTGATGACAACAGTAAATTCCTCCCTTGTGGAGAGACTGTTAGGCTTGTAGCATGGCATATGCTCACAGTAGAGGCACAGTGGAGGTTGGTTCTGCTGTGAGAAAAGAGACACCATCACCTCTCTAGGCCCATCCTCAGGTTGGATGATACACTCAGGAATGGGGGTGCATCTAGGAACTACTCAGTTTCCCCAGATCCTTACCTAAATTGCAATGAGTCTGATTTCCTGTGGCCCTGAAGACGGGACCAGAGCAACTTCTCTGTACTGAGCTCCCCAGACCTAAGACCACACCATTCCCTGCCCCACAAACACCAGCAGTCTCTTTGCCCAACCTGCTTTAGGGCTATCTTCTCCACCTGATATCATGCTCACGCTCAATAACGATTCCTTTAAAAATCCTATATAGAAGACAAAAGTGTATTTTTTCCCCATTAGGACAGATCAATAATATACAACATTGACAAGGGTGTCAGAAAATACTCCCTCTCACTCTTGCAAGAAATGAGATTGGTAAAAATATTTAGGAGGGAAATGTATCAAGAACCATCCTCCATCCTTTTTTTTTTTTTCAGGAATGCAGCTGGTCTTGAACTCCCGGGCTCAAGCCAGCAAAGTGCTGGGATTACAGGCCTGAGCCACTGCACCCAGCCAAGACCCACCCATTTAAATAGCTGCATACTATCCCATCATGGCACATGAAGTCTGCACCATGATTCACTGAATCATTCCCCTATTGAATTTTCCCCCTATTTACTATTTGAAAGAGCTGCACTAAATATCCTTGGACATATACCTTCATTTACTTTCTCCGATAATTCTAATGATAAAACGTAATATCCAGTCATTGCAAATAATTAGAATACAAAAACATAATTTATAATTTGACCTCCTAGACTTCATCATTGTTAATGTTTTTGTGTGTGTCTTTCCAGTGATGCCTAAACTCGCCAACATTATTCTAAAAATCTCTGGTATTATTTTGAAACCTACCTTAAAAAGTGTTTATTATTTTTATTATAAATATTTTCAAACTTATATAAAAGAAGAAATATTAGTAAAATAGCCTCTCATGTATTTATCGCTTAGCTTCAATAATTATCAATATATATCTAAAATAGTTTTATCTGTACTTCAATTTCCCCAATGAAATATTCAAAAGTAAGACCCAGATATCATATCATTTTTTCTTTTTTCTTTTTTACTGTGCTCAAAACTACATAAGATAAAATTTACTATCTTAGCCATTTTTAAGTGTACAGTTCAGTAATGTTTATTATGTTCAAACTGTTGTGTGACAGATCTGTATTTTTTTCATCTTGCAAATCTAAAACTACACCCATTAAACAACTCTCCTTTCCCCTCCTCTCGGCCCCTGGTAATCACCATTCTACTTTCTGCTTCTATGAGTTTGACTACTTTAGATACCTTATATACGTGAAATCATAATCATACAGTGTTTAGCTTTTTTTTTTTTTTTGAGATGGAATTTTGCTCTTGTTGCCCAGGTTGGAGTGCAATGGTGTGATCTCGGCTCACTGCAACCTCCACCTCCTGGGTTCAAGTGATTCTCCTGCCTCAGCCTCCCAAGTAGCAGAGACTACAGGCACACGCCACCAGCCTGGCTAATTTTTGTATTTTTTTAGAGACAGGGTTTCACCATGTTGGTCAGGCTGGTCTCGAACTCCTGACCTTAGGTGATCCGCCCGCCTCCTAGGCCTGGTCCAGTGTTTATCTTTTTGTGACTGATTTATTTCACTTAGCATAATGTCCTCAAGGTTGATCCATGTTGTAGAATGCATCAGAATAGCTTCCTTTTTAAGGCTGAAGAATATTCCATTGTATGGATAAACCATTTTTTATTTATCTATTCATCCATTGATGGACATTGCTTCCATCTCATGGCTATTGTGGATAATGCTGCTATAAGGCTGGGTGCAGTGGCTCATGCCTGTAATCCTAGTAGTTTGGGAGACCAAGGCAGGAGGATTGCTTGAGGCCAGGAGTTTAAGACCCGCCCGGGCAACACAGCGAGACTCAGTCTCTATGAAAAATGAAAGAATTAGTCCAGCGCACTGGTGCATGCCTGTGGTCCCAGCTACTAGGGAAGCGGAGGTTGGAGGATTGCTTGAGCCTGGGAGTTTGAGGCTGCAATGAGCCATGATCATGCTATTGTACTTCAGCCTGGGAAAAAAAAACTGCGGCTATGAACATGAGTGTGCAAATATCTCTTCAAGACTCGGCTTTCAATGTTTTTGATATATGCTCAGAGGTGAAATTGATGAATTATATTGTAGATCTATTTTTATTTTTTTGAGGAAGCTCCAAACTGTTTCCTATCAGTTGCACAATTTTACAGTCCCACCAAAAGTGCACCAGAGTTCGAATTTCTCCACATTCTCACCAACACTTGTTATTTTCTGTGGCTTGTCTCCTGCCCCTCCGCAAGTAACAGGAAATACTAGAGACAGAGGCCCAGCCATTGACTAGCACCTTAGTCAATTCCAGGCCCTGACTCATCCCTCCATTTATTCCAGTCACAGTGACAAGATGAAGGAGAAAGGACACATCAGGTGTGGAGAACACAGGAAGAGAGGTCCTGACTGGGGAGGACAGTGAGGGGAATTGAATTGGGGGAGCTTCCATTTCTCACCTCTACTCTCTCAGTTTCACTGTGAGACAGAGTAAAACCCTGTCTTAAAAACAAAACAAAACAAAAACAAACAAACAAACAAAAAAACAGGTGGGGGCGGACATGATGGCTCATGCCTGTAATCCCAGAACTTTGGGAGGCCTAGCTGGAAGGATCACTTGAGCCTAGGAGTTCAAAGCCAGCCTGGGTAACATAGTGAGACCCTGTCTCTACAAAGAATTAAAAAAATTATCCGAGTGTGGTAGCGTGCACCTGTGGTCCCAGCTACTCAGGAGGCTGAGGTGGGAGGATCGTTTGAGCCCAGGAGGTCAATGCTGCAGTGAGCTGTGATTGCGCCACTGCACTCCATCCTGAGCAACAGAGCAAGGCCTTGTCTCAAATAAATAAATAAATAAAAATTAAAAGAGCTCAAATAAACTGAGACAGAGGTTGAAAAATGGTTACAATGGGTAGGGGTTGGAGGGGAGATGAAGGTCTGAGGATACAAAATAGCAGATACCTACGATGAACAAGTCTGGAGGCCAATGTACAACATGAGGACTAAAGTTGATACAATTGTATTAGGGATTTTTGCTAAATAAGTGGATTTCAGCTGCTCTCCTGTGAGATGATAGATACTATGTTAATCTGCTTCGCTATAGTAATCATTGTACTATCTACATGTATCTAGTCATGTATGTATCCCATGACATTATGTTGCAAACCTCAACTATACACAATAGCATTTATTTAAAAATAAAATAAAAATAGGCTGAGTGCTGTGGCTCATGCCTGTAATTCCATCACTTTGGGAGGTTGAGGTGGACAGATCACTTAAGGCCAGGAGTTCGAGACCAGCCTGGCCAACATGGTGAAACCCCATCTCTACTAAAAATACAAAAATTAGCTGGGTGTGGTGGCAGGCGCCTGTAATCCCAGCTACTCGGGAGGCTGAGGCAGGAGAATTGCTTGAGCCCAGAAAGCAGAGGTTGCAGAGAACCAAGATGGTGCCACTGCACTCCAACCTGGGCAAAAGAGTGAGACCCTGTCTCAAAAAAAAAAAAAAAAAATATATATATATATATCCATTCAGTTATAAAACTGTAACCTTTGGTCAACATATGACCAAAGGATTATTGTCGCTGCTGTTGTTGTTATTTTTAGACAGGGTCTCTCCCTCTGTCACCCAGGCTAGGGTGCAGTGGTGTGATCTTGGCTCACCACAACCTCTGCCTCCGGGGCTCAAGTGATCCTCCCACCTCAGCCTCTTGAGTAGCTGGGACTATAGACACACACCACTGCACGCAGCTAATTTTTATAATTGTTTGTGGAGATGGAGTTTCACCATGTTGCCCAGGCTGAACCAAAAGATTATTATATAAAACAGTATATTGATAACTGTATGAATCCCAAATTCTACATTATCTTAACAATGATCAAGAAATGGAGATGGGGAAGGGCAGAGCCACAGTCAGCTGTAGATTCTCTCAAATAGATGAGCCTCAAGAATGTCATTCCTATCTTAACCATGGCAATTAGAGATCGAAGATCAAGAACACATGGGGTTTCACATCCTAATATATTCTGGATCAGAATTTGCTGTACAATGGATGGATGGGGATACAAGTCCTGGAGGGGACTGGGGCAGCAGGGCTGAATGTCAGGGCAGCCTAGGACATAGGGTGGAAATGTGAGCTAAAGAAAGCCGGAGGCAGGAGAGAAAATGACAAATGTCACTTCTTGGTCCCTTCAGTGACTTCCTCTCAGCCACCTCTCTAGCAGCTGAATGCAGGGGTCTGACTTATCTCCCGCCTTGCTGCCAATAACAGGAAGTACTAGAGACAGAGGCCCAGACCCTCCCTCCCAGCTCCTTGATCAATGCCAGGCCCTGACTCATCCCTCCATTTATTCCGGTCAGATTGACAAGCTGGAAGAGAAGGGACACGTCAGGTGCAGAGAACACAGGAAGAGAGGTCCTGACTGCAGAGGAGAGTGAGGGGAATCAAATGGGGGGAGCTTCTATTTCTCACCTCTACTCTCTCCGTTTATTTTACTGCCACTTCTGCCCCATCCCCCAGGGAGCCCAGGTCCCCACGGTCCCCAGGCCAGGCAGGCAGGTGGGTTCTGGGGGGAAAAGGCGGCTCTCCCAGCACCTCTGTTATGAGATATGTCTCAGGCCTATGGTAGCTAGAGCTGTAAATCACTCTTCCTACCCTAGTCAGTTAGAAGGATGAAGACAGAGTTGTCTCCACATTGGGCCGGAAGATGCCAAGTCTTCATCCAGTGGTGCTGCCTGACAAATTTGTCCTCCTGCACCCATGTGGGGAGCACGTGGTCAGGGCTGAATGCAAATTCCTCACCATCCTGGGTCCAATATAACCAAGTGGAAGTGACTTTTAGCCTAGGCAGTGCCTGGAAGTGACTACAAAGTATATTACACACTTTGAAATTAAGTGTATATTTTATTTTTATTTTTATTTATTTATTTTTGAAACAGAGTCTTACTTTGTCATCCAGGCTGGAGTGCAGTGGCACCATCTTGGTTCACTGCAACTTCTGCTTTCTGGGCTCAAGCAATTCTCCTGCCTCAGCCTCCTGAGTAGCTGGGATTACAGGCACCCGCCACCACACCCAGCTAATTTTTGTATTTTTACTAGAGATGGGGTTTCCTCATGTTGGCCAGGCTGGTTTCGAACTCCTGGCCTCAAGTGATCTGCCCGCCTTGGCCTCCTGAAGTGCTGGGATTACAGGCATGAGCCACCGCGCCTGGCCTGAAGGCATAATTTTTAAACCATAATTATGTTTTTGTTTTAAGAGACGGGGTCTCACTCTGTTGCTCAGGCTTGTCTTGAATTCCTGGGCTCAAGCGATCCTCCCACTTCGGCCTCCCAAAGTGCTGGGATTACAGGCATGAGCCACTGCTCCTGGCCTCATAATTATGTTTAACCTGCTTCATTTTTCACTGCCAGGCTCAGCAGTGTCCAATAGAAATATAACGTGAGCCACCTATGTAATTTTAAATTTTCTTGAAACCACTTTATAAAAAGTAAAAAGAAACAAGTGAAATTAATTTTAATCATATATTTTATTTAACTCAGTAGCTCCTAAATTGCATCATTTCAGCATGTAATCAATATAAAAATATTAATGAAATATTTTACAATCTGACCCAACAAGCTGGTAGATCTGACATGAAAACGTGTCTACCCATTAGGATGGCTATAATTTTAAAAAAACATAGAAAATAACAAGTGTTGGTGAGAACGTAGAGAAATTGGAACCCTGGTGCACTGCACTGTTGGTGTGATTGTAAAATGGTGCAACTGATATGAAATAGTTTAGAGGTTCCTCAAAAATTTAAAACTAGAACCACCATATAATCCAACAATTTCATTTCTGAGTATACATCAAAAGAATTGTGCCTGGCATGGTGGCTCATGCCTATAATCCCAGTGCCATGGAAGGCTGAGGCGGTGGGTGGATCGCTTGAGCCCAGGAATTCAAGACCAGCCTAGGCAACATGGTGAAACCCTGTCTCTACCAAAAAAAAATTAAAAAGTTTGGCAGGAGTGGTGGTATGTGCCTGTAGTCCCAGCTACTTGAGAAGCTAAAGCAGGAGGATCTCTCTCTCTTTTTTTTTTTTTTTTGAGACAGAGTCTCACTCTGTTGCCCAGGCTGGAGTGAAGTGGCGTGCTCTCGGCTCACTGCAACCTTGCCTCTTGAGTTCAAGTGATTCTTGTGCCTCAGCCTCCCTAGTAGCTGGGATTACAGGTGCACGCCACACACCTGGCTAATTTTTTATATTTTTGGTAGAGACGGGGTTTCACCATGTTGGCCAGGCTGGTCTCAAACTCCCAACCTGAGGTGATCCGCCCACCTCAGCCTCCCAAAGTGCTAGGATTATAGGCGTGAGCCACCGCGCCCCGCCTTGGGAGGATCTCTTGAGCTCAGGAGATTGAGGCTGCAGTGAGCCAAGATTTTGCTACTGCACTCCAGCCTGGGCAACAGTAAAACCCTGTCTAAAAAAAAAAAAAAAAAAGAAGAAGAAGAAGAAGAAGAAAAAGAATTGAAAGCAGGGTCTTGAAGAGATATTTGTACATCCGTGCTCATAGCGTTATTTTTATTTGAGACAGGGTCTTGTTCTATTGCCCAGGCAGGAGTGCAGTAGCACAATCTTGGCTCACTGCTACCTTGACCTTCTGGGCTTAAGGAATCCTTTCACCTCAGCCTCCTGAGTAGCTGGGACCACAGCCACACACCACCACATCAGACTAATTTTTAAATTTTTTGTAGAGACAAAAAGTCTTACTATGTTGCCCAGGCTGGTCTTGAACTCCTGGGTTCAAGTGATCCTCCCACCTAGAGCTCCCAAAGTGTTGGGATTACTGGTACGAGCCACTGTGCCTGGCCCTCCCTCACTTTTTTACAAGACAGTGTCTCATTCTGTCTCAAAGTGAGACTGAGGGAATAGAGGTGAGAAATGGAAGCTCCCCCCATTTGATTCCCCTCACTCTTCTCCCCAGTTAGGACCTCTTTTCCTGTATTTTCTGCACCTGACGTGTCCTTTCTCTTTCATCTTGTCCCTGTGACTGGAATAAATGGAGGGATGAGTCAGGGCCTGGCATTGATCAAGGAGCTAGAAGAGAGAGCTGGGCCTCTGTCTCTAGTACTTCCTGTTACTGGCAGAGGGGCAGGAGACAAGTTATAGAAAACAACTTTCCCAAAATAAAGTGTTGACGAGAATATGGAGAAATTGGAACTCTGGTGCACTGTTGGTGGGATTGTAAAATGGTGCAACCAGGCTGGCGCAGTGGGTCATGCCTGTAATCCCAGTACTTTGGGAGGCTGAGGTGGGTGGATCATTTGAGGTTAGGAGCTTGAGACCAGCCTGATCAATATGGTGAAACCCCATCTCTGCTAAAAATACAAAAAACTAGCCAGGCATGGTGGTGGGTGCCTGTAAGCCCAACTACTCGGGAGGCTGAGGCAGGAGAATCACTTGAACCTGGGAGGCAGAGTTTGCAGTGAGCAAAGATTGTGCTACTGCACTCCAGCCTGGGTGACAGAGCCAGACTCTGTCTCTAAAAAAATAAAATAAAATGTGCAACCAATGGGAAATAGTTTGGAGTTTCCTCAAAAAATTAAAAATAGAACTACCATATAACTCAGCCATTTTACTTCTGAGTATATATAAAAAAGAATTGAAAGCAGGGCCTTGAAGTGATATTTGCACACGCACATTCAGAGCAGCATTATTTTTTTCTCAAGCTGGAGTGCAATGGTGTGATCATAGCTCACTGCAGCCTCAAACTCTCAGGCTCAAGTGATCTTCTTGCCTTGGCCTCCCAAGGTGTGGGGATTACAGGTGTGAGCCACTGTACCCAGCCTGAGCTCTTTTAAAAATATTCTACATATAAGTGAAGTCATGAAATATTTTTCTGCCTGTGTCGTAAACAAAGCTATCCTTCAAAAATGAAGGAGAAATTAAAGTTTTTCCCCGACAAGAAAAAGCTGACGGAATTTATCACCACTAGACCAGTCTTAAATGTGGATTTCTAAACCTTGCTAGTCAGTTTGCCAATATTTTAACTTATACTTGTAGCATTTTAATGTCTATTTTATTCCATAAAGATGTATTGGGTACCAGATGTGTGCTTGACACATGGTTACCTGTGGGTCTTTTTATTTCAATTCCATCTTTTACACCAAAAGCTTCTAGGCCTGCCTCCACTATCCAGGTGCCCTGCACTCTCCATTAGGGTGCTGGGGCCAGGGCTCAGATGCCTAGATTCTCCTGAGAACCATCAGCCAGGGAAGAGGAGTTGGGAATGGAAAGCTGCCTTGTTTGTCCGGTACATATGCATATGTAGTTACTGGGGAATTGTAGTTACTGGAAAATTAAATCAGGGCCAACATGTGCATGTTTCTAATGTGGGGATAGATTTCTTCAATTCATTAGATCAATTGAGAGATTCTTAACTGTTTTGAACAGACAAATGTTGACAGGAGTTTATTTCCAGAGGTATATGGACTAAGATTTTAGGTCTGTGGTGTATATCAGGGTGGGGATTGTTAAGGAAAAGGGATATCTGGGTATTAGGGGAAGGGGAGCACAGATATGTAGGACAGACCCACACGCCTGGGTGACATCTGGACACCGCCTTACCAAGGAGCCCCCGTGCCCTCCTCAAGCCCTGCCCAGCTCCTTTTCCTGCCTGGCCACAGCCTGGGATGTACCTGGCTTCCCTTTATCTATAAAAAGGAAAGGCTTCCATTTATTTTAATACGAATTTATGCACATTCTACAAAGGCATTACCACACCTGCAGAAAACCATTGTTCGTACTTGGAGGGAGTTTTGATGATCATTCCTGTTCTGTGTATAGTTCACATTTTTACATGGAGATTTCTGTGTGTGTATCCTGCATTTTTGGCTTTAATAGTATGTGAAAATAATTTCCCATGATGTTACATAGTATTGATAAACAATTTTTCAAATGGTTCCATAATATTTTTAAAGAGACTGTCTACCTGGGTTTCTTTAATTTCATATTCCCTGTGGCTTCAGATGTTTCTTTCCTTTTTTAAGGATAATGCTTTGATAAGTATCTTTACACGCATACGCGCACACACACATCCATCTCTGATCCATCAATCTGTCAAGAGAAGAGGAGGATGGAGAAGATGGACGAAGTGAGGTAAGAGGAAAGGAGGAGGGCTGCTCCTTCACGTCGTGAGCGCCGCGGGTGGTTGCGGAGCCTGGGTGAACACGACCGTGACCGTGGCTGCGAAGGCGGGCCCCGCCCTCTGACTGCGGACTACGCGGCGGCCCCTGTGCCGCAGTAGCGCTGGGCCTTGGCCTCTGGCGGTCTCTGGCGCCCCCTCCCGTTCGCATCGTGAAGCTGGGCCGAGCCCGCTGCCCGCCGTTCCTCGCTCCTGTCTGCACCTCCTCCTCCGTTTTGCTTCCCTGCAGCTTTTGCCCCGCCCCCCTTCCCCTGCTTCCCCCTGGCCCTCCGCGTGTTAATTTAGGGGCCCCAACCCGGGGAACCCCTCGCAGAGCCAGCTGCTGTCGTTAGGCCCGGGTGAGTGAGCAGGACGAGAGGGCACGGCTGGTGACGGAGCCCCTCCCAGCGCTGCGGCGGGAGAGGGGGCTCAGCTCGAGTCGCCACCCGGACTCGCCGGACCCAGAGCTCCTCTTTGGGGTTCCCGGTCTCCCGCTCCCCGTGCTCCTGGGAAGAGGTTCTGGAAACGACCGAATCTGGGTGCAATCGGGGTGGCGCACAACCGCGCCCCTCCAGTCCCCTCCTGCGGGCAGAGGAAGTGGGACTCGAGGACCAGAGGTCTCGGGCCTCCTGATCCAGGGACCTGCCATTTCCTGGCCCAGGATGGCACCTCGACGTGGCAGGAAAACTGTTCAGGAGGCGGCAGAGGAGCCTGTGGGGGACGGGAGGCAGCCACCTCCCCGCGTCCTTCGAACCCTTTGCTTGGGCTGCCGGGCATCAATACCCCAACTCACCCAGCACCCCCTCTTCAGAATAACCTCAAAACCCAACCGGGCTCCTGGCCACAGGGCCTTCTCTTAGTCCAACCACCAGGCTGAGTGAATCCTCGTGGGGCCAGGAGGGTCCTCAGTGACCCTCCACAAACCCGTTGTCAAGTCACCCCAAGTGGGATCCAATTAGCATCCTGTCTCACCCAGAATCGCCACTTACCACACCTCTACCTGCCTCTGTGTGCTTGGTCCCCGCCATTTCTCCTGCAGTCCCAGACTAAGGAAGGACTGGACGGCCCGACCCAAGCCTCCCGCAAATGATTTTAAGGAAGGAGATGCCCCTCGGCAGCCAGACATGAGGATTGATTCCAGGACTCACCCAGCTGCTGCCCCAGGGACCCCACAGACTTCCCAAGCAGAGCCAGTTCCCTGGGAGGGCTGCATGGAGGAGGAGGAGACCTGCAAACACTGGAGCCCAGGGGTTTCTACTGATTCATTCACAAAGCTTAGATCTCAGATCTTGGACACATGACTGAACTTCACAAAGTCTCAGGATCCACACACATTTTCCATTTATTCTTCTTATTTTATTTTATTTTTTAGACGGAGTCTTGCTCTGTCACCCGGGCTGGAGTGCAGTGGTGCGATCTCGGCTCACTGCAACCTCCACCTCCCGGGTTCCAGCAATTCTCCTGCCTCAGCCTCCTGAGTAGCTGGGATTACAGGCGCCTGCCGCCACACCTGGCTAATTTTTTGTATTTTAGTAGAGACGGAGTTTCACCGTGTTGCCCAGGCTGGTCTCAAACTCCTGAGCTCAGGCAATCCACCCGCCTCGGCCTCCCAAAGTGCTGGGATTACAGACGTGAGCCACCGGCCCAGCCTCCATTTATTCTTCTATCCACACATTCGCCAAGTACAGTCATCCCTCAGTATCCAGGAGAAATTGGTTCCAGGACCCCCACGGATACCAAAACCCACGGATACTCACACCCCAGATATTAAATGGTGTAGTGGTTGCATGTAATGAACACATATCCTCTTGTACACTTTAAACCGTCTCTAGATAACTTATAATACCTCATACTATGTAAATAGTTGTTATACTGTATTATTTGTATTATTTTTATTTTATTTTTTTTCTGAATATTTTCTATCTTTGGTTGGTTGAATCTGAGGATGCAAAACCAGGCATAGGGTGGACTGGATGTTGGTCCTGGTATTTGGGATGAAAGGGGAGTGAGAGGGTGTTCAGGGCAGGAAAGAAAGAAGCTAGCATTACAGCCGAGTGCAGTCAGGGACCTTGGGAGGCCTGCCAACAGCACATGCAGAAAAGCTGGGAGCGCTGGGGCGAGTTGCTCAACTCCACCTGAGCGGCAGAAGGGGGCCAGGAACGCTGCTGCCAAGAAGTCACCTTAGAATTAGGCTGTGGGGCTGGGTGCTGTGGTTCACGCCTGTAATCCCAGCACTTTGGGAGGCTGAGGCGGGCAGATCACTTGAGTTCAGGAGTTCGAGACCAGCCTGGTCAACATGGTGAAACCCCGTGTCCACTAAAAACACAAAATTAGCCGGGTGTGGTGGTGGGCACCTGTAATCCCAGCTACTAGGGAGACTGAGGCAGGAGAATTGCTTGAACCAAGGAGGCGGAGGTTGCAGTGAGCTGAGATCTTGCCACTGCACTCCAGCCTGGGTGACAGACTGATACTCTGTCTCAAAAAAAAAAAAAAAAAAAAAACGAAAGAAAAAGAGAACAAATAATTAAGCTGTGGGAGGTGAGAAGGGATTTGCCAAGTAGACAAAGAAGGCTGCCTGGGAACAGGGGAGGTGGGTGGGGGGCAGTAGCTGGATCACAGAGGACAACAGGAGGAGCGGAGGAAATGTTTGGTCAGACTGGTTTTTGGGAAGGTTGGCCACTGGCAGTGTGTATGCAAGGGGGGACCTCAGGGAGCGAAGGTGGGTTAAGGGGGAGCTCAGACTGGTGTGGAGCCCTAACATGGACATCTATGATCTTTCTGCCTTTAGAGGGCTAGTTTTCACCAAGTTTCCACCCTCACTGCAACCCAATGACAATGTTTAAATATTCTGGGTGAGTCATTTGTTAGGATTTCTGCAAAAGTATTTGATTCGATCCATTTGTGAATCAAGTTGATCCTTCCTTCCTTCCTTCCCTCCCTCCCTCTCTCCCCCTCTTCCTTCCTCTTCCTTCCTTCCTTCCTTCTTCTGTCTTGATTTGTTGCTCAGGCTGGAGTGCAGTGATACAATCAGAGCTCACTGCAGCCTGGAACTCCTGGACTCAAGCAATCCTCCTAGCTCAGCCTCCTGAATAGCTAGGATTACAGGTGTGCGCCACCATGCCCAGCTAATTTTTTTATTTTTTGTAGAGATGGGATCTTGCTATGCTGCCCAGGATGGTCTTTTTTTTTGAGACAGAGTCTTGCTCTGTTGCCCAGGCTGGAGTGCAGTGGCACAACCATGGTTCACGGCAGCCTGAACTTCCTAGGCTTAAGTGATCCTCCCATCTCAGCCTCTTGAGTAGCTGAGACTACAGGCATTCACCACCATGCCTGACTAATTTTTTATTTTTTGTAAAATAAAAAGTTAGATGGGGTCTCGCCATGTTGCCCAGGCTAGTCTCGAACTCCCAGGCTCAAGCAATCCTCCTGCCTCAGCCTCCCAAAGTGTTGGGATTGCAGGCATGAGCCACCATGCTTGGCCACCAGACTGGTCTTGAACTCCTGACTTCAAGTGGTCCTCCTGCCTCGGGATTGCAGGTGTGAGCCCCTGTGCCAGGCTAAGTTGGTGCTCTTTCTCTATGGATTGTTATTCCCCCAGGAGAGGCTGATAGCTACCCAGAGTTCTGCCTGTCAGTTTCGAGGTCTCATCTCAGTGACCCACAATCTCTCCAGCTCCCCAGCACTGCTGAGTGGAAAGAGTCTTCCTGTCTTTTCCCCTGCCCCAGGCCCAGGCAGCATCCAGGTAACTGTGGGGCTGAGGCTGGAGCAGGCCAGGCCCATGAAGCAGGTTGGCACCTCGAGAGTTTCTGCTTTTCCTCAGAATCTGAGGTACTTCTTGGTAATGAGGTAGAGCCCAACCGCCTTAAAAGTGACATTGTTCCCACACACGTTTAACTGATATTGAAGGTGGCAACAAGGGGCAGAGGAGGAAGGACTAGCAGCGCCAAAGGCCCTCAAAGCTTCCTTCATGGCCTTTGGTCCAACTGTCAGGTACCATGCTTGCCAGTGCAGTTTGCTACCATTTGTGTGTTTGAATACAGTTAAAAATTCTGTAACTTTGTCTATAAAGACAAATAGACAAAACCAAGATCTGGAAGCAAAGAAAACAGTTAGGAAATGAAAATTATAATCCAGGTGAGAGGGGATGAAGACTCGAATCAAGGCAGGAGGCGTGGGAGGCAGATGCCATATACTCTTTTGCAAGCTTCTTGTGAACATCGAATTCGATAAGCTGCAGAAAAGCAGCTGGCATGGTGCCTAGCATACAGTAGGCATCAAATAAGTGCTGGGTTGCCACCCACCCTCTCCTTGAGGCAAGTTCTGTCAGAAAGCAGGCCCAGGGGTGTTCTCTGCAGAGAGAAGCCAGGATGAAGGCCTTGTTCCAGCTCCTCGGAGACCTGTGGGTCTGACCCCACATGCCTGGCAGAAGTGCCTCCATTTTAACTGCCTTGGGCCTTCTTGACCACAGTGTAAGCGACCACAGCCCCGTCACAGGCTGGTACTTGGGGCCTCTCCCCTCCTCTCACTTGTGGAGAGTAGGCCCAAAGTTGGGCCTATGTGGCCACATAAGCACTCCATCCTTGTCTTCTCTCCTTGGTTCTTCCCTACTCACCACCACCCCAACCAACAAGAAAGGAAGAGAAAGGTCCCACCCCACATATATTGCCTGTCCCAGTGTTTGATAGGGAAGGAGGTGGTAACACTCGGTGTGACCCCCACACAAAGACAGTCCCCCCACACCCTGAGTTGGTGCCACACCATCAGCTCTGCAGTGGGCACTTTCAGCTCCTGCTGCTCCTTTGCCACCAGGTCTGGGGTTTCACTGTTCTGGGGCTCAGTCCCATGCCTGTCTTGTGAGGCTCTGGAATCACAGGAAAGAAACAGCAGGCTTCTCTGTGCTGGAGGTCCCCATGTCACAGTGGCCCAGGGCCAGGCCACGACATGAACACTCATGCTGCAGCTAAGAGTAAAGGCTCATCATTTCATCTGGAAACATTGACCTGTTTCTCCATTTTTCCCTTTAACTATCTGGCCACAGCAGGATTCCTGGGCATAAGGGCATAACCCTCCTTGAGGTTTTGCTTTCCAAGTGAGTTGTTTTATTCTAAAAATCCTACATTATACTCCATTTTAGCATTGAGTATCATTATTTCCTTTCTTTTTATTGAGACAGGGTCTCAGCCTGTCACCCAGGCTAGAGCACAGTGGCACAATCTTGGCTCACTACAGCCTCAGCCTCCCCCAGCTCAAGTGGTCCTCCTACCTCAGCCTCCTGAGTAGCTGGGAATACAAGCGCCACCATGCCTGGCTAATTTTTTTTTTGTTTGTTTGTTGGTTGGTTTTTGGTAGAGACGGGGCTTCGCCATATTGCTCAGGCTGGTCTCAAACTCCTGGGCTCAAGCGATCCTCCCACCTCGGCCTACCAAAGTATTGGGATTATAGGCATGAGCCACCACACCTGGCCAAGTATCATTATTTCTAAAAGAGACTAGCACTGAGGCTAGATTCAGTGGCTCATACCTGTAATCCCATCACTCTGAGAGGCTGAGGTGGGAGGATTGCTTGAGCCCAGGCATTCAAGACCGGCCTGGGCAACATAGGGAGACTTCATATCTAGAAAAAATATTATATATATAAACTTAGCTGGGCACGATGGTGCATGCCTATGGGCCCAGCTACTGGGGAGGCTGAGGGCTGAGGTGGGAGGATCGCTTTAGCCCAGGAGTTTGAGGCTTCAGTGAACTATGATTGTACCACTGCACTCCAGCCTGGGCTACAGAGCAACCTGTCTCTACTACAAATAAATTTTTAAAAAGTTGCATTGAAGGAATAAGGATGAACCAATTGAAGGAAACACAGAGGAATTTTACAAATAGAGAGATCAGCAGGAATCAAGACCCAGGGACATAAACCAGCACCAGGTGGTGAAGAGACCATAAGCAGATCAGTGAAAAGGCTGAAATGGGAGGGGGCTTGAAAGATGGGACAGTTAGGACGGACCAGGATGGGAACAACTTTGACTCCACTTGAAGGTGCATGGGCCACTTTTTGGAGGTGAGGAAGAACCACTGAGTGGGTTTCAGGAGGAGAACAGGGGAATATTTCTCTTTGGATCTGATTTCCCTGGCTACAGTGTTGAGTGACTGGGAGACAGACAAGCCAGCAGAGAAGGATGGATTAATCTGCTCAGGCTGCCATAACAACCTACCACAAACTGGGGCTTCCATGACAAAAATGTACTGTCTCACAGTTCTAGAGGCTGCAAGTCTGAGATCAAGGTGTTGGCAGGGTTGGTTCCTTCTGGGGGCTGTGAGGGAGAAGCTGTTCCAGGCCTCTCCTCCAGCTGCTGGTGGTTGCTGTCGATCTTTGGCCTTCTGTGGCCTATAAAAGCATCACCCCATCTCTGCCTTCATCTTCGCATGGCATTCTCCCTGTGTCCGTGTCTCTGAGTCCAAAGTTCCCCTTTTTATGGCCAGGTGTGGTGGCTCACACCTGTAATCCCAGCACTTTGGGAGGTTGAGGTGGGCAGATCACTCGAGGTCAGGAGTCCAAGACCAGCCTGGCCAATATGGAGAAACCCCATCTCTACTAAAAATACAAAAAGTAGCCAGGCATGGTGGCGCACGCCTGTAATCCCAGCTACTCAGGAGGCTGAGGCAGGAGAATCGCTTGAACCCGGGAGGCAGAGGTTGCAGTGAGCTGAGATCATGCCACTGCACTCCAGCCTGGATGACAGAGCCAGACTGTCACCAAAAAAAAAAAGGCAAAAAATGAAAAAACAAAGTTCCCCTTTTTACAAGGACACCACTTAGATTGGTTTAGGGCCCACACACCACTGACCTCATTTTAACTTGGTTACCTCTGTAAAGACCTTATCTCCAAATAAGGTCACATTCTGAGGCACTGGGTATTAGGACTTCAGCATGTGAATTTGGCGGGGTGGGGGGGGGGGGCGGGGACACAATTCAACCCACAACAAAGGGGGAGAATAGATTAGGAGCATATAACTTGAACTACAGCCACGAAAGACGAACAAAATAGAGGGCCTAGGCCAGGCGCGGTGGCTCACGCCTGTACTCCCAGCACTTTGGGAGGCCTAGGTGGGCGGATCACTTGAGCCCAGGAGTTCCAGACCAGCTAGGCCAACATGGTGAAACCCTGTCTCTACTAAAAATACAAAAATTAGCCGGGCATGATGGCATGTGCCTGTAATCCCAGCTACTTGGGAAGCTGAGGTGGGAGAATCACTTGAACCCGGGAGGCGGAGGTTGCAGTGAGCCAAGATCTTGCCACTGCACTCCAGCCTAGGCAACAGAGTGAGACTCCATCCAAAAAAAAAAAAAAAAAGAGGGACTAGAACAGAATCATTTGAGGATGTAAAATCCACAAGTCTTGTTATTTCATGAAATGTGGGGGAAGGAGAGTTCAACTTCTAGGTTTGGAGTACTTGCATTTCAGAGTTATTTAAGTGTTAGGACCAGAGGAGGAAAGTGAGAGAGGAAGGTAGAGGGGACAGATCATTCTAGATATATCGAGCTTGAAATATCTGTGGGACATTCCTATAGGTGAAACAGGAGAGAGATCAGAACCCTAAGACATGTTCGGTAGTGAGAAGTGTGTAGATAGAAGTTTAAAACAATGAGCAAGCACTGGACACAGTGGCTCACGCCTCTAATCCCAGCACTTTGGGAGGCCAAGGCAGGTGGATCGCTTGAGCCTAGGAGTTTGAGACCAGCCTGGGAAACATGGTAAAACCCTGTCTCTACAAAAATAACAAAAATTTAGCTGGGCATGGTGGTGCATGCCTGTGGTCCCAGCTACTTGGAAGGCTGAGGTGAGAGGATCACCTGAGCCCGGGAGGTCGAGGCTGCAATGAGCCAAGATCGTGCCACTGCACTTCAGCCTGGGTGACAGAGTGAGACCCTGTCTCATAAATAAAATAAAATAAAATAAAATAATGAGCAAGGAGGTAATTGCCCAATGAAAGCACGCAGAGAGAAGGCAGAGGGTCAAGAACCAAAGGCCAGGGAACCCTCAGGTATCAGGGCTGTGCTTAGTATCAGAAGTTTACCTAAAAATTCCAAGCCAGGCACAGTGGCTCATGCCTGTAATCCCAGCACTTTGGGAGGCTGAGGCGGGCGGGTCATTTGAGGTCAGGAGTTCGAGACTAGCCTGGCCAACAAGGTGAAACCCCATCTCTGCTAGAAATACAAAAATTAGTTGGGCATGGTGGGATGTGCCTGTAATCCCAGCTACTCGGGAGGCTGAGGCGGGAGAATCACTTGAACCTGGGAGGCGGAGGTTGCAGTGAGCTGAGATTTCGCCATTGCACTTCAGCCTGGGCAACAAGAGTGAAACTCTGTCTCAAAAAAAAAAGGCCGGGCACAGCAGTGGCTCACACCTGTAATCTCAGCACTTTGGGAGGCCAAGGTGAGTGGATCATGAGGTCAGGAGTTCAAGACCAGCCTGGCCAAGATGGTGAAACCCATCTCTAATAAAACTACAAAAATTAGCCAAGCATGGTGGCAGGCGCCTATAATCCCAGCTACTTGGGAGACTGAGGCAGGAGAGTCACTTGAACCCAGGCGGCAGAGGTTGCAGTGAGCCAAGATGATGCCACTGCATTCCAACCTGGGCAACAGAGTAAGACTCTGTCTTAAAAAAAAAAAATTCCAAAGAGGAGCCAACTTTCCATAGGAATGTTAGATCTGTGAGAACACGAATGCTGTCTGATTTGTTCACTGCTAAGTACTCAACTACCTAGAACAGTGCCTGGCACAGAGTAATAGTTCTATGATAATAATAATTGTAATTATTATTATTATTTAAGATGGGGGTCTCGCTGTCACCCACGCTGGAATGCAGTGATGCAATCACGGCTCACTGCAGCCTCCAACTCCTAGGTTCAAGCAATCCTCCAGCCTCAGTCTCCCAAGTAGCTAGGACTACAGGTATGCACCACCACGCCAGGCTAATTTTTAAATTTTTTGTAGAAATGGGGTTCCACCATGTTGCCCAGGCTGGTCTTGAACTCTTGAGTTCAAGTGATCCTCCCACCTTGGCCTCCCAAAGTGCTGGGATTACAGGCCTGAGCCACTGCACCTGGCCAATTCCATAATTATTTGATGAATAAAATGTTGAATGAACTACTCAGAGAGAGGTGTATGAAAAATCAGGAGTTCAGTGTCCTGGGAGTCATGGAAGTGATATTATCACCTCCATCATGACTCACTTGAAAAATATCATTTTATGTTACTGATTTTAGTGACTTTAAAATTAGCTACTCCTAAAAGGTTTTTTTTTAAACTTGCTTTGTAACATCATCATAAAAACTTCAGCAAAAAGCCCAGGCAACATAGTTAAACCCTGTCTCCACAAAAAGTTTTGAAAAATTAGCTGGGCATGGTGGTGTGCACCTATAGTCCCAGCTACTTGGGAGGCCAAGATGGGAGGATCACTTGAACCCAGGAGTTTGAGGCTGCAGTGAGCTATGATTGCACCATTGCACTCCAGCCAGGATGACAGAATTAGACTCTGTCTCTACTAAAGAAAAAATAAAATAAAAGCCGGACATGGTGGCATGTGCCTGTAGTCCCAGCTACTCAGGAGGCTGAGGCAGGAGGATTGCTTGAACCCAGGAGTTGGAGGCCACAGTGAGCAATGATCCCACCACTGCACTCCAGCCTAGGCAACAGGGAGAGACCTGTTTCAAAAAAAAGACAAAAAAAATTCAACAAAAAAATTTGTGCATGGTGTTGGAATAGATGTTATTAATGTATTAGATACTGTTCTTCAAATGTAGTCTTACATGTTAATCCACAAAAATGATCAGATAAATAAAATTACTATATACTGCTTTACATGAATTGTTCATAGCAGCTTTATTTGTAATAGATGAAAATGGGAAGTGATCCAAATGTCCATCAACAAGTGAATGGATAAACTGTGGAACAGCCATACAATGAAATACTACTAAGCAATAAAAAAGAATGAATATTGACATATACAATGACATTGATGAATCTCAAAATAGTAATGCTGCATGAAAGAAGCCACACAAGAAAGTGCACATACTGTATGATTCCATTTATACAGAATTCTAGAAAGTGCCAGTGAATCTGTGGTGACAGAAAGCAGATTGGTGGCTGCCTGGCAGACAGCGGGGACAGAAAGGGGCAGAATGGATTACACAGAACCAAGGAAACTTTTGGAGGTGAAGGATATGCTCGGTATCTTTTCTTTTTTTCTTTTTTTTTTTTTTTGAGACGGAGTTTTGTTCTTGTTGCCCAGGCTGGAGTGCAATGGCACGATCTTGGCTCACTGCAACCTCCGCCTCCCAGGTTCAAGCAATTCTCCTGCCTCAGCCTCCCAAGTAGCTGGGATTACAGGCATGTGCCACCACATCTGGCTAATTTTGTATTTTTAGTAGAGATGGGGTTTCACCATGTTGGCCAGGCTGGTCTTGAACTCCCGACCTCAGGTGATCCACCCGCTTTGGCCTCCCAAAGTGCTAGGATTACAGGCATGAGCCACCACGCCCGGCCATGTTCACTATCTTGACTATGGTGATGGTTTCACTGATGTGTACATCAAACTTATCAAAGAGTAACCTTTAAATATATATAGTTTATCATATGTCAAGTATACCCCAATAAAGATGATTTTTAAAATGCGTTTACCCAACAAAAAGATGCAGGCAAAATACATTTCAGAAAATATAGTCCGAGCAAGCTTATTACCAACAGACTATCACTAAACTAACTTCTAAATGGTGTACTTGAGGCAGAGTGACAGTTATACCACAAGAAAGGTTGGAGACAAAAGGAAGATGAAGACCAAGAAATTGACAAGCATGTGGGTAACCATTATCACCTATTCTGTCCAATATTTTACTGGAGGTCTTAACTAGGGCAGGAAGAAAAAAGGGGGATATAATAGGTGTAAGGATAGGAAAAAAGGAAAAAATACTGTGATTTTCAGAAGTTATGATTGTCTATACAGAAAATCAAAGACTCTACAGAGAAAGTTTTAGAAATAAGAGACTTCAGCAAAGTTGCTGTAATACAAACTAGATATCTCAAAGTCCATTGCATTCCTATACACTAGAAATAAACATTTAGAAAATATAGTTGAGGCTGGGAAGAGTGGCACACGCCTGTAATCCTAGCAGTTTGGGAGGCCAAGGCAGGAGGATTGCTTGAGCACAGGAGTTCCAGACCAGCATGGGCAACATGGTGAAACCCCATCTCTACAAAAAAATACAAAAATTAGCTGGGTATGGTGGCACACACCTGTGGTCCCAGCTTTGGAGGTCAAGGCAGGAGAATTGCCTGCACCCAGGAGTTGGAGGCTGCAGTGAGCTGTGATCATGCCACTGTGCTCCAGCCTGGGCGGCAGAGTCAGACCCTGCCTCAAAAAGAAAAAAAAAGATCAGTGGTTGTTAGGGGCTGGAGGGAGGGAGGGATTAATAAACAGAGCATGGAGGATTTCTAGGGCAGTGGAACTCTTCTGTATGATACTATAATGGTGGAAACATGCATTATACATTTGTCCAAACCAAACCCAAACCACAGTAATCAAGACAGTGTGGTATTGGAGAAGGGATAGACACATAGACCAATGGAACAGAATAGAGAACCCAGAAATAGACCCATACCAATGTGCCCAACTGATTTTTTAATTTTTATTTTTAATTAATTTATTTTTTTGTTAGACGCAGGGTCTCACTCTGTCACCTAGGCTGGAGTGCAGTGGCATGATCACAACTCACTGTAGCCTTGACCTCCTGGACTCAGATGATCCTCCCACCTCACCCTCCCAAGTAGCTGGGACTACAGGTGTTCAGCAGCACACCTGGCTATTTTTTTTAAATTTTTGGTAGAGATGGGGTCTTGCTATGTTGTCCAGGTTACCAACTGAGTCTCACTCTGTCGCCCAGCCTGGAGTGCAGTGACATGATCACGGCTCACTGCAGCCTCGACCTCCAGGACTCAGGTGATCCTCCCACTCAGCCTCCCAAGTTGCTGGTACTACATGCACACACGACCGTGCCTGGCTAATTTTTGTATTTATTGTAGAGACAGGGTTTTGCCATGTTGCCCGGGCTGGGCTGCCAACCAATTCTTTACAAAGGGGCAAAAGCGGTTCAGTGGAACAAATAATGCTGGAGCCATAGGACATCCAATAGCAAAAACAAACAAACAAACAAAAACCAAAAAAGGAACCTGGACCTAAATCACACTTAGTACAAAAATTAACTCCAAGTGGATGGATCATTGACTTAAATGTGAAGTGTAAAACTATAATGCTTCTAGGGAAAAACCTAGGACTATATATTTGGGATTAAGGCTAGGCAAAAAGAATTCAGAAGATAAAAACCACAATTCATAAACGGGAAATTTGATCATTAGAAACTTTTGCTCTGTGAAAAGACAAGCTATAGGCTGCGAGAAAATATTTGTAAATGACATATTCGACAAAAGGCTAGTATCTACAATATAAAAAGAACTCTCAAAACTCAACAGTAAAGAAGCAAACAATCCCTTTAGAAAATTGGCAAAAGATGCGAAGAGACATTTCACTGAATGGGATGTACAGATGGCAAATATCCACATGAAAAGATGTTCAATATCACTCGCCATTAAGAAAATGCAAATTAGGCCAGGTGTGGTGGCTCACGCCTGTAATCCCATCACTTTGGGAGGCTGACGTGGGCAGATCACCTGAGCTCAGGAGTTCGAGACCAGCCTGGCCAACATAGCGAAACCCTGTATTTTTTTTCTACTAAAAATAGAAAAATTAGCCCAGCGTGGTGGTGCGCACCTGTAGTCCCAGCTACTGGGGAAGCTGGGGCAGGAGAATTGCTTGAGCCCAACAGGCAGAGGTTGTAGTGAGCCGAGATCGCGCCACTGCACTCCAGCCTGGGCGACAAAGTGAGACTCCATCTCAAAAAAAAAAAAAAAAAAAAAAAAAAGAAAGAAAAAGAAAAGAAAATGCAAATTAAAACCATAATCAGCTATCAGTCATGAATATCAGAATGGCTAAAATTAAAAAAAAAAAAACAGTGACAATACAAGATGCTGGCCAGGATGCAGAGAAAACGGATCACTCATGCATGGCAGGTGGGAATGTAAAATGATCCAGACAGTCTGGTAGCTTCTTACAAACTAAACATGCAATTACCATATAACCTAGCAATTGCACTCTTGGGCAGTTATCCTAGAGAAATGAAAACCTATATTCACATAAAAACCTGTACATTAATGTTCATAGCAGCTATGTTAGAAATAATGAAAGACTGGAAACAACCCAGACATTCTTCAATAGGTGGATGGTTAAACAAACCATGGTATATCCATACTGTGGAATACTATTCAACAAGAAAAAGGAATAAGATGGGCTGGGTGCAGTGGCTCATGCCTGTTATCTCAGCACTTTGGGAGGCTGAGGTAGGTGGATCACTTGAGCCCAGGAGTTCGAGACCAGCCTGGGCAACATGGCAAAACCCCGTCTCTACAAAAAATACAAAAATTACCCTGGTGTGGTGGTTTGCACCTGTAGTCCCAGCTATCTGGGAGGTTGATTGAGGTGGGAGGATCACTTGAGCCCGGGAGGGGGAGGTTGCAGTGAGCCGTGATCGCGCCACTACACTCCAGCCTGAGTGACAGAGTGAGACCCTGTTTCAAAAAAAGAAGAAAAAAAAAGGTACATGCAGCAACTTGGATGAATCTCCAGGGAACTATGCTGAGTGAAAAAAGTCAAATCCAACAGGTCACATATTGTATAATTCAAGTTCTATAACAGTCGTGAAATGACAACATTCTAGAGATAGAGAACAGATTAGTGTCAGGGATTAGGAACCCTAGGCACAAGTGTAGCAGGTGTGGTTGCGAAAGGGCAGCAGGAGACATCCCGGGGTTGTGTCAATGGCCACATCCTGGTTGTGATATTGTGCTGTTGTTCTGGAAGGTGTCACCATTGGAGGAAACTGGGTGAAGGGCACATAGGATCTCTCTGTATTATTCTTGCAATTGCATGGGAATTGACACTGATCTCAAAATCAAAGTTTAATTTTTAAAAATGTGCAGCTCACCTAGGATGATTGTATAACTGGTTTAGACCATGGCTACATAGAATTAACCAGAGAGTGGTGAGAACAAGGTGGGGCAGGAAGGAATCTTCTGGACACAGAAGAGAACAACAAGCAAGAACGTGGTGGTGGGAGCCACGCTGCCTGGGTTAGAATCTTGGCTCTGGCCCACACTCGTGCTGTGTTCCTGGCTAAGTTACTGCCTTCCTCCAAGCCTGTCTCCTTATCTGTGAAATGTAGGTGAGTTCATATGTGGAATCGCTTAGGGCAGCACTTGATACAGAGCTAGCACTCAAGGGTTTGTTATTCTTTCTATCATTTCACCTAGGAAGGGTGTGCTCAACTGGAAATGCTAGGTGGACTTACAGTAACACCGTAAAATCCATCATGTGAATGTTTAGCTCATGAGAATTTCACTCTTCATGCTCTGGGGTAACTAACATATATTCTACATACTCACTTGTATGACTATTCAGATCTGCTGCAGTACTTCATTCTTCTCCATCGCTATCCCAATTTATGTGATGAAAAGAATATAAATTTTTTAAAATAAAAAATAACCTATAACTCATAGAATAAAATAGGGAACCATGAGTCCATACTGATATAAATAAATGAATACATTGAAAATTTGATGAGGAACAGAATGTTTACAAGATCTCGAAGTGCCTTTCCGCAAACTACTGATTTTTTAAAATAATTTAATATATTTTATTTAATCCATTATATCCAAAATGTTATCATTTCAACATGTAATCAATATAAAAAGTTGAGATAAGGCTGGGCGCAGTGGCTCACATGTGTAATCCCAGCACTTTGGGAGGCCGAGGCAGGCGGATCACCTGAGGTCAGGAGTTTGAGACTGGCCTGACCAACATGGTGAAATCCTGTCTCTACTAAAACTACAAAAAAAACCCGGCCAGGTGCTGTGGCTCATGCCTGTAATCCCAGCACTTTGGGAGGCCAAGGCGGGCGGATCATGAGGTTAAGAGATCAAGACCATCCTGGCCAACATGGTGAAACCCTGTCTCTATTAAAAGTATAAACATTAGCTGGGCGTGGTGGCGGGCACCTGTAGTCTCAGCTACTCGGGAGGCTGAGGCAGGAGAATCACTTGAACCCGGGAGGCGGAGGTTGCAGTGAGCCGAGATCACGCCATTGCACTCCAGCCTGGGCATCTTTAAAAAAAAAGTGCAAATATTTATTTTTACTTATTTACTTACAAATTTTTCTTTAGAGATGGGGTGACATAGTTTGAATATATGTCCTTGCCAAAGCTCATGTTGAATTGTAATCCTCAATGTTTGAGGTGGGGCCTGGTGGGAGGTGATTGGGTCATGGGGCCGGATCCTTCATGGCTTGGTGCTGTCCTCACTATAGTGAGTGGGTTCACTTCACGAGATATTTGGTTGTTTAAAGTGTGTGGCACCTCCCCACCCTTTGCTCTCGCTCTGCCATGTGAGATACCTGTTCCCACTTCGGCTTCCGTCATGAGTAAAAGCTCCTTGAGGCCTCCCCAGGCTCCTTCCTGTACAGTCCTGTATAAAACTGTGAGCCAATTAAGCCTCTTTTCTTTATAAATTACCCAGTCTCAGGTATTTCTTTATAGCAATGCAAGACTGACCTAATTCACAGACAGGGTCTCCCTCTGTCGCCCAGGCTGGCGTAGTGGCTTGATCTCGGCTCATTGCAACCTCTGCCTCCCAGGTTCAAGCAGTCCTCCTACCTCAGCCTCTGGAGTAGCTGAGATTACAGGTGCTAGCCACCATGCCCAGTTAAGTGCAATATTTAAAGGGTTCTGAAATTTTTCTTCCTTTGAAAGCTTTCACTAACTGAGAACTTCAAAGTGCTATTTTCCTGAGAAATTCAAATAACTTTCAATTATTTCTAGGGTCCCCTAGCAGTTACTTGGGGAAATAAAAAAGAAAATTCAATATCTATCTTACTCCTCATGCCAAAATAAATTTCATCTGGATAGAAGCTTTAAATGTAAAACAAAATAAATAAATAAAAAAAATAAAACCAATCAACAAACTTGGGAGTATTACATTAAAACAAGGGAAAAATATATATATATATATATATTTGGAAACGGAGTCTCGCTCTGTCGCCCAGGCTGGAGTGCAGTGGCTCAAGCTCGGCTCACTGCAACTTTGGCCTCTTGAGTTCAAGCAATTCTCCTGCCTCAGCCTCCCAAGTAGCTGGGACCACAGGTGCCCACCACCACGCCTGACTATTTTTTTTTTTTTTGTATTTTTAGTAGAGATGGGGTTTCACCATGTCGCCCAGGATGGTCTCAAACTCCTGAGCTCAGGCAATCCACCCGCCTTGGCCTCCCAAAGTGCCAGGATTACAGGCATGAGCCACCGCACCCAGCCAGGGAAAATATTTTTATAATTGACAAATTAGAAGTCATGAAAAAAAATCAATGAATTAGGCCCCCCAAAATTTTAATTCTTTGCATGTGCTTTGGAACATTTTGCTGATCTTATACCAAGATAATTTTTTTAAGGAAAATGAGATCAGTGAGTACTTATTGCTCTGCAAGCTATTTTTATTCACTTGGCAGTAAAATAATGGCATCTTTCCAAGTGAGTGCATTTGTTTTAATGGATGTATTAGTATCTCATTATATAAAAGTCTATATTTAGATATTACCCTCTTCTCTTTTGTTAATATCTTAACTAACTAGGTTATATGAGGAGCAAAGAATGAGCCTACACCCAGCACCTAAACCAATGGTTTCATGACATTCTCTGCTCCAACATGTGGCTAGAGACAAGTGATTCTGAGAAGAAAACTGCCGAATCACAGAACAAGTTTACACTACTCCAGGTGGATAGGAAGTTTAATATTAAAAAAAAAAAAAACAGGCTGGGTGCGGTGGCTCATGCGTGTATCCCAGCACTTTGGGAGACCAAGGACAGAAGATGACTTGAGCCCAGGAGTTTGGGACCAGCCTGGGCAACACAGGGAGATCCTCATCTTTACAAAGATAATAAAAAATATTAGCCAGGCATGGTGGTGCACGCCTGTAGTCCCAGCTACTGGTTGGGGAGCTGAGGTGGTGGTGGGGCTGCAGTTGGTGGGGGGGATGATGAGGTGAGAGGATGGCTTAAGCCTGTGAGTTCAAGCCTGCAGTGAGCTATGATAGCGCCACTGCACTCCAGTCTAGGTGACAGAGCGAGATCTTGTCCCAAAATAATAATAATAATAACAAATAAAAAACAAAAGTTCATTTAGATTTTGAAGATAATAAACATGAATATTTTAAGTTACACAGTTTTGCTTTCCAGAGTGATGATAAAAGTGTACCATTTGAGTCATTAACTCTTTTTTTTTCTTTTTAAGAGAGTCTCGCTCTGTCTAGCAGGATGCAGTGCAGTGGCACGATCTCAGCTCATTGAAACCTCCGCCTCCAGGGTTCAAGCAATTCTCTTACCTCTCAACCTCTCGAGTAGCTGGTATGACTGGTGTGCACCACCACCCACCTCAGCCTCACAAAGTGCTGGGATTACAGGCGTGAGCCACTGTGCCCGGCCCATTTTAGTCATTAACTTTTAAAAATAAACTTCACACATCAGTACATCTCAGATGTTTATAACAAAAAGGAGGGTGGATGTGTGTGTGGGGGGTGAGCTTTCTAATTTGACCACCTCAATATTGTATCTGCCAAGCAGTTTCCAACTTGTATCAAGTCAAATGAGTACTTAGTTGTTTTCTTTAGTTCTTAGAATATTTCCCCTACATTCTCCATGGCTCGGTTCTTTCCAGAAAATTCCCTGCATGGAATTTTCCACATAGCCCAGCAGAGGGCCCTGTATTCTGAGCCACAGTCAGGCATACACAGAAGACACTGCAGACACCAATCAGCAAATCAGGAACGAGAATTCCTCTCCTCCCACACTCCAGCCAAAGGGCTCTCAGGTTCCAGTTGCAGCCGGTCAGCTAACAACTGACGGTGTCTGCACTTCCTTTCAGTCTAGGCGGCGGTAGAAATGGTTTCTAAGAATACCCAGTGGCTCTGGAAAACATTTCCATCATGTGAATGAGCCTGCACGTATTTTATATTACAGCTTTTATTCCCCTCAGATTCCTATTCTCATTTTAAAATGTATTTAAAAGATATAGAGACATATAAAGGCTTCAGAGGAAAATGCATTAAAAAGGAATATATCACAATGGTAAACCATGATGATTACTAAAGAGAGTATGGCTTATTTCGCTCCATTCTTTAATTTCCCAGATTTTACACCATTATCATGTTTCATTTATTTTGAATATTCTCTTTTCAGAAAGAGAAAATATAATTTGAAAAAGCGGCTGGGTGCGGTGGCTCATGCCTTTAATCCCAGCACTTTGGGAGGCCAAGGTGGGTGGATTATTTGAGGTCAGGAGTTCGGGACCAGCCTGGCCAACATGATGAAACCCTCTCTCTACAAAAATACGAAACTTAGCTGGGCGTGGTGTCGGGCGCCTGTAATCCCAGCTACTCGGGAGGCTGAGGAACGAAAATTGCTTGAACCCAGGAGGCTGTGGTTGCAGTGAGCCGAGATCGCGTCACTGCACTCCAGTCTGTCTCAAAACAAACAAACAAACAAACAAACAACAACAAAAAAGCAAGAGACAGGAAGTAAATATATGTCCATCAAAAAGATTAAAAACACTTGGAGCAATTTTTAAAAATCTGTATTAAAAGAATTTTTAGAACATAAGTGGGTGCTTATGTGTAAAATAATATACAAGAAAGTAATTTATTTAGCCTATATATAACTGATCATTTTAACCCTTGTAGCCAAAAAGTAGAAGCACCCACTTATGTGCAGAGGGTACAGATATCTTTTCCAGAAAGAAATGAAAAACACTGCACCATGAAGTGCCGTTATTTTTATCTTGATTTCAAGGAAGAGAAGACCCTGTCTGATGACTTTCTGTCATTAAAGTATATTTTGAATGAAAGGATCATTTACCCATTTATTCCACAAATATTTAGAGATTCAGATACTTTTCATACCATGAACTCCCCAACCCTCCGAAGAAAAAGGGACCTCATCTAGATCACAAGCCCCTCTTCTTAGGAAACTGGAACTGTTACTATCACTCCAACCCCAGCTGTCACTTGGCTAAGCCCCACTCATTCTTTAGTCCTCCAACTATTCTTCAGGGAGATCTCATCTCCTTGGACCTTAACTGGCCTCTGCCCTCTGGGCATTGCCTTCCTCAGTACCCGTGGATGGGCCCAGTCATCAAACCCATTGCAGACACGGAGGGCTTCTCTAAACTGTGAGTACAAGGAAGGGCCAGGAAACCCTTGAGCCAAACCTGCTGACATGGAAGTCCTATGTACATATATGTAGACATACAGAATAAGTATGTTTGTAGGCATTCTTTAGTTCCAAGATAGGGGATTTCTTCTCTTTTCCACCATATTTTATTTTGCATTTTAAAATGCTTATTTTGTGCCGAGCGCGGTGGCTCACGCCTGTAATCCCAGCACTTTGGGAGGCTGAGGCGGGTGGACACTTGAGGTCAGGAGTTTGAGACCAGCCTGGCCAACATGGTGAAACCCCGTCTCTACTAAAAATACAAAAATTAGCCAGGCGTGGTGGCAGGTGCCTGTAGTCCCAGCTACTCGGGAGGCTGAGGCACAAGGATCTCTTAAACCCAGATGGCGGAGGTTGCAGTAAGCCAAGATTGCACCACTGCACTCCAGCCTGAGCGACAGAGCGAGACTTTGTCTCAAAAAAATAAAAATAAAATAAAATAAAACAAGGCTGGGCGCGGTGTCTCACGCCTGTAATCCCAGCACTTTGGGAGGCTGAGGTGGGTGGATCACGAGGTCAGGAGATCGAGACCACCCTGGCTAATATGGTGAAACCCCATCTCTACTAAAAATACAAAAATTAGCCAGGCGTGGTGGCATGTGCCTGTAATCCTAGCTGCTTTGGAGGCTGAGACAGGAGAACTGCTTGAACCCAGGAGGCGGAGGTTGCGGTGAGCCAAGATTGAGCCATTGCACTCCAGCCTGGGTGACAAAGCGAGACTCTGCCTCTAAATAAATAAATAAATAAATAATAAAATAAAATGCTTATTTTGAAATAATTTCAAACAGAAAACTTGTAAGAATAGAACAAAGAACTGTATATCCTCTATCCAGATTCCTCACTTGCTAAAATTTTACCCTGTATGCTTTTGTTTAGAGATAGTCTCCCTGTGTCGTCCAGACTGGGGTGCAGGGGTGTGATCACAGCTCACCGCAGCCTCAACCTCCTGGGCTCAAGAGATCTCACCTCAGCTTCTCAAGTAGCTGGGACCGCAGGCGGGCAACCACCACACCCAGCTAATTTTTAATTTTTTTGTAGAGACGGGATCTCGCTCTGTTGTGTAGGCTGGTCTTGAACTCCTGGGCTCAAGCAATCCTTCCACCTTGGCCTCCCAAATTGCTGGGATTACAGGCGTGAGCCATTGCACTTGGCTGCTAGTTTTCTCAATCAGAAGTGGTCTATGTAACCTGTAAAATAAGGATTAAAAATTTAAGATGTTCTAAAATAAAAAGAAGAAATTAGCTATTAAGCCATGAAAAGACTCAGGTGATATTTAAATGAATATTGTTAAGTGAAAGAAGCCAGTTTAAAAGGTTACATACTGTGATTCCAAGTATATGACATTTCTGGAAAAGGTGAAACTAATGAGGGAATAAAAGATCAGTGGTTGGCTGGGCATGATGGCTCATGCCTGTAATCCCAGCATTTTGGGAGGCTGAGGCGGAAGGATCACTTGAGGCCAAGACTTCAAGATCAGCCTGGGCAATATAGTGACACTCCATCTCTATAATAAATAAATAATTGGTGGTTGCTTGGGGTTCCAGGGAAGGGATGGAAATTTTTAGTTTTATTAATAATTTGTAAATATTAATATATGTGGTGTGTGGCTTCTGTTTGGATTCTTACTTTAGGACCTGCGAGGGGTGGGCTTAGAATATTGCATAGATGGGCCGGGCGCTGTGGTTCACGCCTGTAATTCCACCACTTTGGGAGGCCGAGGTGGACGGATCATGAGGTCAGGAGTTCAAGACCAGCCTGGCCAACATAGTGAAACCCCATCTCTACAAATACAAAATAATACAAATACAAAAACACAAAAAAAATTAGCCGGGCATGGTGGTGGGCGCCTGTAGTCCCAGCTACTTGGGAGGCTGAGGCAGGAGAATAGCTTGAACCCAGGAGGCGGAGGTTGTGGTGAGCCAAGATCACGCTACTGCACTCCAGCCTGGGCGACAGAGCGAGACTCTGTCTCAAAAAAAAGAACATTGTATAGATGTTCTTCTTAAAGAAAAGCCAATTTGGAAGAACTTGTTCCACCAGATGTCAGAGCACATATAACTTAGCACAGCGTGGTACTGCTGCAGGGATAGACAAGCAGATAAATGAAGCTGGATGGAAAGCACAGCAGCATGCCCAGCATGGACACTTGGTCTATGATCAAGGTGTTATTACAGATCAATGGGGAAGGGCAGACCTTTCAAAACAGTGGTTCTGAGCTGGGTGAGGTGGCTCATGCCTGGAATCCCGGTGCTTTGGGAGGCTGGGGCGGGAGGATTGTTTGAGGCCAGGAGCTCAAGACCAGCCTTGGCAACATGGCGAAACCCTGTCTCTACAAACAATAAGAAAATTACCTGGATGTGGTGGCATGTACCTGTAGTCCCAGCTACTCAGGATGCTGAGGTGGGAGGGTCACTTGAGCCCAGTTGTTCAAGGTTATAGTGAGCTATGACTGCACTACTGCACTCCAGCCTGGGTGACAGAGTGAGACCCTGTCTAAAAAAAAAAAAAAAAATCTGAGCCCAGTTGCATATCTATAGGGAAAAATAAATAAATAAAATTGGTTCCCTATTGCACACTATCCACCAAACATCAACTCACAGGATATTATAGATCTGAACATGAAAGGCAGAACTAGGCCCAGTATGGTGGCTCATGCCTGTAATCCCAGCACTTAGGGAGGTTGAGATGGGGGGATCACTTGAGCTCAGGAGTTCAAGACCAGCCTGGGCAACATAGTGAGACCTCATCTCAACTGAAAATTTAAAAATCAGTTGGGCCTAGTGGCATGCACCTGTAGTCCCAGCTACTCGGGAGGCTGAGGCACCAGAATCGCTTGAACCTGTAAGGCAGAGGTTGCAGTGAACCATGGCTGCGCCACTGCACTCCAACCTGGATGACAGAGTGAGACAGTGTCTCAGAAAAAAAAAAAAAAAAAAAAGAGAAAGAAAGAAAGGCAGAACTAACTGTAAAGCCTTTAGTAAATAATGGAGTTTTGTAAATCAATATAAAAAGAAGAAATGCAATGGAAAAGAATAACTATCAGCAACTCACAGTGAAGGAAGTTCAGATGACATCTAAACATGTGAAAAAGGGCTCTGTCTCACTAGAAACAAGGAAATTGCACGTTAAAACCACAATAAGATTGTCAAACATGGCCAGGCGTGGTGGCTCACGCCCATAATCCTAGCACTTTGGGAGGCCGAGGCTGGCGGATCACGATGTCAGGAGATTGAGACCATCCTGGCCAACATGGTAAAACCCCGTCTCTACTGAAAATACAAAAATTAGCTGGGCGTGGTGGTAGGCGCCTGTAATCCCAACTACTCGGGAGGCTGAGGCAGGAGAATAGCTTGAACCTGGGAGGCAGAGGTTGCAGTGAGCCAAGATCGCACCACTGCACTCTAGCTTGGTGACAGAGCCAGACTCCATCTCAAAAAAAAAAAAGATTGTCAAACACGTAAAAGTCTGATGGAACTGTCAATAGGTGCATTGTCATTGGAAATAGCTTGGCGATATCTATTAACTTTAAGGATACACACTCTCTATCAGCCAGAGATGCAAACACATGTCCACAGAGCCTAAGGAGGCATCTCTTTACTATGTGGGTCATGCCAGTGCAGGATTTCTCTAAATATTTTAGTTGGTGCACAGATCTTAAACCCCAGTCATTTGACCCGTGGGAGCCCATTTCTAACATCCACAAGCTAATAACAAACACTAATGTTGCAAATGAAAAGACATTTAAAATGCTCATTTTACAAATTATCAAAGCCTCCAGTGTTGCATGGTAGATAAACAACTATTAGTAGCCTTCCACAGTGACACCTTTCTTTTTTTTTTTTTTGAGACTGAGTCTCACTCTGTCACCCAGGCTGGAGTGCAGTGGCATGATCTCGGCTCACTGCAACCTCCGCCTCCCGGGTTCAAGTGATTCTCATGCCTCAGCCTCCTGAGTAGCTGGGATTCCAAGCATGGGCCACCACACCCGGCTGATTTTTGTATTTTTATTAGAGACGGTTTCACCACGTTGGCCAGGCTGGTCTCGAACTCCTGGCTTCAAGTGATCCACCCGCCTGGGCCTCCCAAAGTGCTGGGATTACAGGCATGAGCCACTGCGCCCAGCCCACAGTGAGACCTTTCTAATCAAATGTCAGCTCACTGTCCATGGTTAGGAACTCCCAATTAGAATGACTTGTTGTCCTCAGGTGTCAATTAAGACCAACCTACCTGAGGCAGACACTCTGATGTGCCTCCTGGATCCCACTTCAAGCAGGGGCTTGTTTTCCCAGCACTGGCAGTGCTGTGAGCAGATAGCTCTCAATTGCCAGCCCCTTCAGGAGTGGCCTCAGCTGCGGAAAGCCTCCTTGTGCAAGGGCATACCCTTCCCAGGGCAGTCCACATCCACAATTGATCAATGAGGGGATACAAAGGCCTGGTCATCTTCAGCCAGCTCGAGAAATCTCTGATGGACCAACGTAGCTCCAGAACTTTCCTGCAGGATCATCCAAGGCTGTGCTAGGGACTGTATCATAGCTGTATGGTCCCTCTGTCCAATCCTACCTCTTCCGCTTTCCTTCACATGCATTGATAGCAAGTAAACAGTCTGTGCGCTCAACTCCATCTCAGAGCCGGCTGGTTAGAAAAACCAACCTCCCAGCACTTTGGAAGGCCGAGGCGGGCGGATCACTTGAGGTCAGGAGTTCGAGACCAGCCTGGCCAACAGGGTGAAACCCCGTCTCTACTAAAAATACAAAAATTAGCTGCGTGTGGTGTTGAGTGCCTGTAATCTCAGCTACTCAGGAGGCTGAGGCAGGAGAATCACTTGAACCCAGGAAGCAGAGGTTGCAGTGAGCTGAGATCATGCCACTGCACTCCAGCCTGGGTGACAGAGCGAGACTCCATCTCAAAAAAAAAAAAAAGAAAAACCAACGTGCAATATCTCCTTTTTACCTTGCTGCCTATGCTGTAAGGTTTTAAAGGAAATGATAAACATTGTGACTACCCGATTAGATGGATGAGTCTTTGGCTTCAAGGTACATGGTTTCAGAGCTGGGGGTGGTGGCTCATGCCTGAAATCCCAGCGCTTGGGGAAGCTGAGGTGGGAGGATCACTTGAGTCCAGGAATTTGAGACCAGCCTGAGCAACATAGTGAGACCCCCGTCTGTACAGAAAATTAAAAAATTAACTGGGCCTGGTTGTGCACGCCTGTAGTCTCAGCTACTGAGACTCCAGAGGCTGAGTTGGGAGGATCCTTTGAGCCCAGCAGTCTGAGGCTGCAGTGAGCCGTGATCATGCCACTACACTCCAGCCTGGGTGACAGAGCAAGACCCTGTCTCAAAAAGTACATGGTTTCAACAAACTTATGTATATAATATAAAGTCAATATTGTATATCTAGATTACACCTCAAGTTGCAAACTTTCGGCCTACTGTGAAATGTGTGTATTTTGAATGAAGATACAAATGGAAAAAAATATTTAACTCAGCTTGGTTTTCTATTAGTTTGTACAAATACAAAGTCACTCAGACTGTTGGATAAAACATGAAAACCTGCCCTATAGTTGTAAAAATGTATATATATTGCTCTAGAAATTGAGAATTGTATCTGAATTAGAACTTCGTATTAAGAGCCAGGCATGGGCCGGGCACGGTGGCTCATGCCTGTAATCCCAGCACTTTGGGAGGCCAAGGCAGGTGGATCACCTGACGTCAGGAGTTCGAGACCAGCCTGGCCAATATGGCGAAACCCCATCTCTACTGAAAATACAAAAATTAGCTGGGAGTGGTGGTAGGCGCCTGTAGTCCCAGCTACTTGGGAGGCAGAGGCAGAAGAATTGCTTGAACCCAGGAGGTAGAGGTTGCAGTGAGCCGAGATTGTGCCACTGTACTCTAGCCTGGGCAACAGAGCCAGACTTCGTCTCAAAAAAAAAAAAAAAAAAAAAGATGTCATTTCTCACAAGAGCTCCACTTTTTAAACAGGAAGTTTAAGTGAAACTCACTCTTCTGTGGCATTCTCAATAGCTTCAGTACCATGTTTTTAGCATCAATCAAAATCATTCTAATATTATAATACAAATGACATTGTTTCAGGAACAAGATTGGGATAAAAGAGTAAACACAGATTTAGAGGAGCTAGGGTAGGCCTGCTGTGAAAGACAGATCTAGGACCCCTCATTCTGTCCCTACCGAGTTCAGCCTTCTCATCCTTGGGACCAGGGAGGGAGAAAAGAGGATCTTATTTTCCATATCTGCTGAACCTCGACTTTGTCAGCTTTTGCCTGGACTGATCCCAACTTCAGACACCCCACTCTACATTTATGCCACAAGACATCTCTTTTTCCTTCTGTATTGAAAAAGAGTGCTCATGAGATAGAGTTATGTTTAGACTTAGGCCAGGGGCAGTGGCTCATGCCTGTAATCCCAGCACTTTGGGAGGCCGAGGTGGGTGGATCACCTGAGGTCAGGAGTTCAAGACCAGCCTGGCCAACATGGTGAAACCCCATCTCTACAAAAATACAAAAATTAGCCGGGTGTGGTGGTGGGTGCCTTTAATCTCAGCTACTTGGGAGGCTGAGGCAGGAGAATCACTTGAACCTGGGAGGCGGAGGTTGCAGTGAACCGAGATCGCACCACTGCACTCTAGCCTGGGTGATAAGAGCGAAACTCCATCTCAAAAAAAAAAAATTTTAGACTTGAAAATTAGGCATCGCCTATAAAATGTCAAAGGTTGTCAGGTGAGTGCATTTGCGGATATCAATATCTTGTTGTTTTTTAGTGATTTCCCAAGGAAACATAAAAGACATTTGAATATTTTCCTTCCATGCCCCTGGATAACATCATCTTTGATCATGGAGTTATTGAGAACTTGAATCTGAGACAAAAAATGTTGTGTAATCTAGAGGAAAGAAACGTTCCCAGATCAGTTTTTTTGTTTTGTTTTGTTTTGTTTTTGAGACAGGGTCTTGCTCCTTCACCAGGCTGGGGTGCAGTGGCCTGATCATAGCCCACTGCAGCCTCAACCTCCCATGCTGAAGCAATCCTCAGGCCTCAGCCTCCCAAGTAGCTAGGACTACAGGTGTGTGCCACCATGCCCAGCTAATTTTTTGATTTCTTGTAGAGATGGGGTTTCACTTTGTTGCCCAGACTGGTCTTGAACTCCTGGGCTCAAGCAGTCCTCCTGCCTTGGCCTCACACAGTGCTGGGTTTACAGGTGTGAGCCACCTTAAACAAGATCCCATCCTTGAACAAGAAATATGGTGTATTACTTGCTTGGGCTTCCATGACAAAATACACAGAGACTTGGGGGCTTAAACAATAGACATTTATTTTCTCATAGTTCTGGAGGCAGGTACAGGCAAGGTAGATTTATTCTGAGGCTACTTGTCTGGGTTTGTAGGTGGCCGCTCTCTTGCTGTGTGCTCAGGTGACCTCTTCTTTGGGCATGAGAGGGGACGAGGTCTTGGTGTCTTTTTTTATGAGGACACCAGTCCCTCAGATCAGCATCCCACTCTTATGACCTCATTAAACCTTAATTGCTTCTTTAGAGGCCCTATCTCCAAATATAGCCACACTAGGGGTTAGAGTTTCCCACATATGAGTTTTGGGACTCAAACATTGAGTCCATAACATGGTTAAGGTGCCTTCATTCTCTACCATAAATAACAAGCTAAATGTACTAGACACACCTGTTCCCCATAAATATATTGGTAACATTTCATTAGATATTAAAGCTGAGGATGAAATTCTATAGCATAGTACTTTTTATTCCAGAGGGCTCAGAGAATATTCTCTCTATGCCTAAAGATATGTATGTTTCATATAAAAGAGGTGACTGGTGCCAGGTGCGGTGGCTCATGCCTGTAATCCCAGCACTTTGGGAGGCTGAGGCAGGCGGATCACAAGGTCAGGAGTTTGAGACCAGCCTGACCAACATGGTGAAACCCCGTCTCTACTAAAAATACCAAAATTAGCCAGGCGTGGTGGCGCTCACCTGTAAACCCAGCTAATCAGGAAGCTGAGACAGGAGAATCGCTTGAACCCGGGAGGTGGAGGTTGCAGTGAGCCGAGATTGTGCCACTGCACTCCAGCCTGGGGGATAGAGCGAGACTCCGTCTCAAAAAAAGAAAAAATAAATAAATAAAAAGAGGTGACTGACAGAAATATTGTGCTGAAGTATATTGTGTATCTAGACTGTTTCTTTTTGAACCAGAATAGGTTCAGAGAGGCTTCTTGTAGACTATTTCTACACCAAGCATTTAACTGCTAGTCTAGAATTAATTAAACCCAGGGTTGACAGACAGTCCTTCTCAAGAGAAAAGATACTCTGTGTAGAGAAACTTCTCCTGCCAGTGTGAAAGAAGCCAAAAGTTTTGGGGTAAACAGCAGCTTTTAAACAGACTTTGGGGCTGGGCACGGTGGCTCATGCTTGTAATCCCAGCACTTTGGGAGGCTGAGGAGGGCGGATTATTTGAGGTCAGGAGTTTCAGACCAGCCTGGCCAACATGGTGAAACCCTGTCTCTACTAAAAATACAAAAATTAGCCGGGCCTGGTGGCACGCACCTGTAGTCCCAGCTGCTCAGGAGACAGAGGTTGCAGTGAGCCAAGATCATGCCACTGCACTCCAGCCTGGGCGACAGAGCGAGACTCCACCTCAAAAAAAAAAAAAAAAAAAAAAAGAGAGAGACTTTGGGGCCAGATGCAATGGCTCACGCCTATAATCCCAACATTTTTGGGAGGCTGAGGTAGGAGGATCGCTTGAGCCCAGGAGTTTGAGATCAGCCTGGGCAACATAGGGAGACCCTGTCTCTACGAAAAAAAAAAAAGTAATCGTGGTGGGGGGTGGCACGTGCCTTGTAATCCTAGCTACTCAGGAGGCTGAGGTGGGAGGATCACTTGAGCCTAGAAGTTTGAGGCTGCAGCGAGCCATGATCGTGCCACTGCACTTCAGTCTTGGTGACCAGAGTGAGTCCCTGTCTCAAAAAAGAAAGAAAGAAAGAAACTTTGGCCAGAGTTATATCATTACTTTGAGAAAAGCACCCAAGGTATTGGTTTTGCAGATTGTGTGGAGTCATTAAGAAAAGGAACAGGCACTTCTGCTTCTAGCCAAAATCAATTAACAGGGACCAAATGTAACTTCCCATCTGAAACAGCCAAAAAATCCCAGACTATGTAAGTGAAACAAAGGTTTTAAAGACACTGGATATCAGGCAATGTAGGACAGTGGCCCCTGAGAAATGGGAAATAAACAAGGTGAGCCCTATGACTGTCCCAGCTCACTGCCGTGATAAGGGATAGAGTTTCCAGGCCATAGCACAGGGAGGAGGAATTGAGGTGAAATCTGGTAGACTCCTTGAATTGAAGAAATTTCTTTGTCATAATATTGTACTATAGTTTTGCAATATGTTATTATGGGGGGAATTTGGCAAAAGGATACACTAATCTCTCTGTGTTCTTTTCTCTTCTTTTCTCGATGGGAAGGTGGGGGTGGGGACAGGGTCTTGCTCTGTTGCCCAGGCTGGAGTACAGTGGTGTGATCACACCCATTGCAGCCTTGACCTCCTGGGCTCAATCGATCCTCCCACCTCAGCCTCCTGAGTAGCTGGGACTACAGGTGTGTGCCACGGGGAAAAATACACTGTATTAACACCAGTGAGAAGAAAGCTGGGGTAGCTATATAAATATCACACAATTTAGATTCCAGAGCAAAAAATATATAATGGAAAAGAAGGCCATTCCATAATGATAAAGCAGTCAATTAATCAAGAGAACATAACAATGCTAAACACTTATGTACCTGGCCAGGTGTGGTAGCTCACGCCTGTAATCTCAGCACTTTGGGAGGCCAAGATAGGTGGATCACCTGAGGTCAGGAGTTCGAGACCAGCCTGGCCAACATGGTGAAACCCCGTCTGTACTAAAAATACAAAAATTAGCCAGGTGTGGTGGCGCATACCTGTAGTCCTAGCTACTCGGGAGGCTGAGGCAGGAGAATCGCTTGAATCCGGGAGGCAAAGGTTGCAGTGAGCTGATATCACGCCACTGCACTCCAGCCTGGGTGACAGAGTGAGACTCAGTCTCAAAAAAATAAAAAATAAAAATAAAAAGAATAAAAGACACTTATGTACCTAAAACAGAGCTTCAAATTACACGAAGCAAAGCCAACAGAATTGCAGGGAGAAATAGATTTCAATTCCCCTCTTTCAAAAGCTGATAGAGCAAGTAAGCTAAAAAATATCAACAAGGATTTAGTTGATGTGAACAACATTGTATTAGTTTGCTACCATAACTAAATACCACAGACTGAATGGCTTAAACAACAGAAATTTATTTTCTTCTCATTCTAAAGCTGGAAATTCAAGATCAAGGTGTCAGCAGCTTTTGTTCCTCCTGAGCCCTTGCTCCTTGGCTTACAGATGGCCACCTTCTTGCTGTGTCCTCACATGGCCTTTTTTTGTGCACTCGTGCCCCTGCTGTCTCTTTCTCATCTTTTTTTTTTTTTTTTTTGGGTGGGGGGTCAAGTTCTCACTCTGTCACCCAGGCTGAAGTGCAATCATATCTCACTGTAACCTCAAAGTCCTGGGCTCAAGTGATCCTCCCACCTCAGCCTCCTGGGAAGCAGGGACTAGAGGTGCACACCCCAATGCCCAGCTAATTAATTTCTTTTTTTTTTTTTTGTAGAGATGGGACCTCACTATGTTGCCCAGGTTGGTCTTCAACTCCTGGTCTCAAGTGATTCTCCCACCTCGCTGCCCAAGGTGCTGGGATTACAGGTGTGAGTCACTCCACCCCACCTCTTCCTCTTCATTTTTTTTGTTTGTTTGTTTTTGAATTTTGCTCTTGTCGCCCAGGCTAGAGTGCAATAGCGCGATCTTGGCTCACTGCAACCTCTGCCTCCTGGGTTCAAGGGATTCTCCTGCCTCGGCCTCCCAAAGTGCTGGGATTACAGGTGTGAGCCACCACGCCCAGCCTTCCTCTTCTTACAAGAACACCAATTCTATTAGATTAGGACCCCACCATTATGAACTCATTTAACCTTAATTTCCTCTTTTAAAGGCCCTATCTCAAAATACAGTCACACTGGGGGTTAAGGCTTCAACATGTAATTTTTGGGGAAACACAATTTAGTCCATAACAAACACTACTGGCCAGCACTGGCTGACCTGGGTACCTGCAGGCCACCAGGATTGCTAAAACATCTGTCGATGCTGTGACAGAACCTTCTGAAATGAAACTAGCCTTCATTTTGGATTATTGGGGTGTTTATTCTTGTGTAATCTTATCAGTGCCCTTGAACTTGGATCATTCAATAAGTACTGCCAAGGGACATAGATATTTGCTTTGATACTTTAATAATTTCAGTGGTGATGACAGTGATAACAGCAACAGTTAATAAGTACTACACAGTCACTATGCATCAGGCATTCTGTAAAGTTTGATGCAGATTAGTTCACAGAATCTTACAAGAACCCTATGGTGAAAATACTTTTAGAAAATATTAAAGATGTTAAAGCCTATTATCAGTTGACTTAAAGTTAAAAAAAAATTAAAGATGAAACTGAGACACCAAGAGAAGAAACAGCTTGTCCAAGATCGCACAGTTATTAATACATAGCAGGACCTGAGGATATTCACACACTCTAACTAGATAAGTGGTCAAGTATTAAGGCATTCTGGGTAACTTCAGAATTGATTTTCTCATACCACATGATGGTAGGCAACATTTACATGGGTGACAAAAACTATTGCAAGCTATTTTATACTATATACAGAGAGGACTACATGTTATATTATATCAATAATGATATAGCAAAGACAACATGTGGTTCCCTTATCCAGAAAAAATGAAAATTATTTGGAGTATATTTGAAATTTCATTTACAATAATTTTATAAATTGAATCAAAATTTCTTAAATATAGATGATGTAAACCAACAGATATTACACTTTTTTTTCTCCTACGATGGGTGGTGAAATCTACTGTGGGTCAGTGTATGTGTGCTTGGAATAAATGTGTAAACCTTGAGAAAATTTTTACAAAGTGTATTTCTGATGATTGAAACCAAAAGAAGACATTTCAGAATTCCTTGTTTGGTGGAAATGTTTTTTGTTTCTTTGTTTAATTAATTACACTTTAAAAATAATTGCTGACCATACTGAATTGCAATCCCTACCAAGGGAGCTACCAGGGAGGGAGAGAGGTGTCTGTCACTGTCCATGGCATCTTAAAGGTGGCCCCCACTGCTCAGTGTTTGTTTATGGGTTCATATTGATCCCTTTGCTTAACTAGCAAATATTTTCCTATTTGAGAAATAATCATACTTAGCACAGAATGTCCTCATCAGAGTAAATCTTTAATAATAAAATTATACGACTGTTATTTGGTTTAATCATGTTTTTCCACTCATCTGATCCTTGGGTTTGGAAATGGAAAATATATCAGCCTGCACTTTTTTTTTTTTTTAAAGGAGTCTCGCTGTGTCGCCCAGGCTGGAGTGCAGTGGCGTGATCTTGGCTCACTGCAAACTCTGCCTCCCGGGTTCACACCATTCTCCTGCCTCAGCCTCCTGAGTAGCTGGGACTACAGGTGTCCACCACCACGCCCGGCTAATTTTTTTGTATTTTTAATAGAGAAGGGGTTTCACCTGTGTTAGCCAGGATGGTCTCGATCTCCTGACCTCGTGATCCACCAGCCTCGGCCTCCCAAAGTCAGCCTGCACTTTTGTTTAATTTTATGAAAATATGGAGGTATCCTATATAACATATAATGAACTTAAAAAAAAATAATTAAACAGGCCGGGCGTGCTGGCTCACGCCTGTAATCCTAGCACTTTGTGAGGCCAAGGCAGGCATATTGCCTGAGCTCAGGAGTTCGAGACTAGCCTGGGCAACATGGTGAAACCCCGTCTCACTAAAATACAAAATATTAACCGGGCGTGGTGGCGCACGCTGTAGTCCCAGCTACTCGGGAGGCTGAGGCAGGAGAATGCTGTGAACCCGGGAGGCAGAGCTTGCACTGAGCCGAGATCTCGCCACTGTACTCCAGCCTGGGCGACAGAGCGAGACTCCGTTTCCAAAAACAAACAAACAAACAAACAAAACAAAAAAAAAAAACAAAAAAAACCCCCAAAACTCTGTCTGTTAAATGGTGTGTTTTTCATAGGGATAGCAAACTGAAATTACTACTCAATGAATTTTGCTAAGAAAGACTTTAATAAGAACAGTTAAAAAGTCATGGTTAAATTCACTTACTTGTAAATTTCCTACACCTCTCCCCCCAGGGTTGTATATTAAAAATCCCTTCCAGGAATGTACAGAAGTGGAAACTTCCACACTCTACTTTTATTAAGGATTTCGATGGAACAATTACTGTTGCCTCATCACTAATTTAAAAGCAACATTAAGTTCCTTGTTTGTAGCCGGTCTCAGGCCCACACACCTCCCATTGGCCACCTCCTGTGCATAGCTATTGGTCTGTCAGTGGCTCCGTGGTGAAGTAGAGCCTATCAATGCCCAGGGTATCCCAAGGCCCGCCTTCTACCGCACTGCTATTGGCAGATCTCGCCGCCTGTTGGGGGGGGCCTGTTGCGGAGAGAGGCTCCCTGGGTTGGCAGAGAGGAGCTGGTGGTTGAGGGGCCTGAGTCAAACCTGTGTTCCCGGTCTCAGAGAAATGTGCATGCACGGTCAACTCCCCCGAAATGAACAGCTGAGAGGGCGGCGGTGGGATGGGGTCCCAGAGATGGCGCTCTCCAGGCCGCAGCAGGGGCTGGTGAGGTCGGCGGCTTTGGAAAATGAGAGTCGCACGTTTTAGAGGAGGTTCCCAGGCACGCAGGACTGCTGGGTGGATCTGGGATTCCTTAAGGAGGTGCCCATGGCCCGCACCCTTGTTAAACACTTTTTATCAAACGAAGTCCTGGAGCACTCTCTCCTTTTCCCCTCTGGTTAGGGCAGCCTGAACCTTAATGTCCTCAGCTATAAAAGTAGCATTACAACGGCAGTCGGTGAACACTTCAGATTTTAAAAAATTTTCAGACATATTTCTGAGACTTTAAAATGAACAACAATAAAAACCAACAAGTACTTTGATAACTTTACATTTTTTTCCAGATGGATAATTACAAGGGGGATGTCATAAAACTATAATCAACTAGTTTGGGTTTTAATTTTTGTCTTAATACATGGTACTTCTAATGGTTTAAATATGGTGGTGATGATAATGACAAAAAATCAAAAAGGCCAGGCGCTGTGACATGCGTCTGTGGTCCCAGCTTTCTGGGAGGATGGCTTGAGCCCAGGAGGTCGAGGCCGCAGTGAGCTGTGATTGCACCACTGCACTCCAGCCTGGGTGACAGAGCGAGACTCTGTCGCAAAACAAAAGAAAACCAAACCTAAATCACTTTAAAGGACTTCATGCTTTAAAGTGTCAGGTACCTGTAAGGTACTTGGCTGAAGTGCCAGTTGAGATGGGTGTGAAGTGAGTCTATGAGTCCTTGGGGGAGAAAGCATTGCCTTTGAGTGGGCTGTGTCCCCTACCCTTCCCCTCCTTCCCCCATCCTGCAAAAGCAATGAGCTTTTGCTGGCATTTTTCTCATCTTTTTGTAAACGTTGAACGATGGAGCCAGAGGTCTGTCTTCAAATACTGCCTAGAAATTAAAGTTTTTAAACAAATTAAATATTTAAGTGAATTGAAATGTAAAATGCACTCCCCTATTCCCCTCCCCAAAGCCCCTCACTGAGCTCCAAACAGGAGTTGTTCCTGACCCCACTGGCACTGAGGTGTTTGCCAGGGCTCCTGCAGTGGGAGATGGAGATTCAGGGTCTAGGGATTTAATTTCAGAAAAAAGAATTTTTTCAAAATAATTTCTCTAACCAATAAGAATTTGTAAGAAACAAATGTTTAGAATTATGTTTGTGGCCTTCTTTTTTTTTTTTTTGCCATGCAGTTCTTATTCTGGTATATTACACATAAAGCAAAATATATCCATTTTCAGTGTAGAGTTCAATGAGGCTGGGCAAGGTGGCTCATGCCTGTAATCCCAGCACTTTGGGAGGCCGAGGTGGGAGGATCACTTGAGCCCAGGAGTTTAAGAACAGCCTGGGCAACATAGTGAGACTCCATCTCCACAGAAAATTTTAAAAATTAGCTGAGTGTGGTGGTGCATGCCTGTAATCCCAGCTACTTGGGAGGCCGAGGTGGGAGAATTACTTAAGCCCAGGAGGCCAAGGCGCAGTGAGCCATGATCGTGCCACTGCACTCCAGTCTGGGTGACAGAGCCAGACTCTGTCTCAAAAATAAAAAAAGATAATAATAAAAATAGAGTTCAATGAGTTCTGACAAATGCATACAGAACATTCCAATCACCTGCAAAAGTTCTTTAATGCACTTCCCAGTCATTCTCCCTCAAAACAACATCTAATGTGATTTCCTTCACTATAGATTAGTTTTGCCTGGTTTAGATTTCATATGGGTGGAATACAGTATTTCTCTTTTGTGTCTGGCTTTTTTCATTTTGCCCCATGTCTACGAGATTCATCTATGCTCTTCCTATATGTCAGTAATTTGTTCCCTTTCATTGCTGAGTAGTATTCTATAATCCCATTGTTGTATTTTTTTGTCAGTTCTGTTTCTGGACACCTGGGCTGTTTCCAGTTTTTTGCTATTAAGAAAAAGCTAATCTGAACATTTGCATACAAGTTTTTGTGCAGACATATTGTAATAGTAGCATGTTGTAGCTGGCTCACGAGAGCGGATTTTGTGCATCTCTTTTAAATCTGGTTCAGCGACTGTCATATTGGTAGCCTGAAATAAGCCATGGGGACAGTACAAATTAGAGCTATTTTCTTCCTGGAGCGTTGGTTGTTAAACATTTACCAGCACACCATTGGACATGTGTTTTCATTTCTCTAGAGTAAATACCTAGGAGTGAGATTGCTGGATTGATTGCATGGCAGGTCTATGTTTAATTTTATATGAAACTGCCAAACTGTTTCTAAAGTGCTTGTGCCACTTTACACTCCCAATAGCAATGTATGAAAGTTCCAATTGGTCTACATTATCATCAATACATAGTATTGTCAGTCTTTTTAATTTTAGCCATTGGAGTTGGGCATGGTGGCTCATGCCTGTAATCCTAGAGTGTTGGGAGAACGAGGCCAGGAGCTCGACACCAGCCTGGGCAACATAGTGAGATCCTGTCTCTAAAAAAAAAAAAAAAAAATTTTTTTTAGCCATTAAATGGTGAAGATCCGAATAGAAAAGTGGAGTTGGGGCCAGGTGTGGTGGCTCAAGCCTGTAATCCCAGCACTTTGGGAGGCCGAGGTGGGCAGATCACTGGAGGTCAGGAGTTTCAGAGCAGCCTGGCCAACATAGTGAAATCCCGTCTCTACTAAAAATATAAAAATTAGCCGGGCATGGTCGTGGGCGCCTGTAGTCCCAGCTACTCAGGAGGCTGAGGCAGGAGAATCACTTGAACCCAGGAGGCGGAGGTTGCAGTGAGCCAAGATCTTGCCACTGTACTCCAGCCTGGGTGACAGAGCAAGGCTCTGTCTCAAAAAAAAAAAAAAAAAAAAAAGAAAGAAAGAAAAGAAAAGAAAAGGGGAGTTGGGAAATGGAAATTATATGGGAGGCCAGTAGGCAGAACTTCTGTCTTCCTTCTTATAGACAGAGAAAGCCATGTGATAAATACAGATTGAAATATGTTGAGGCCCCCCCTCACCTATGACCTTCCTCTGATCTTTCCCATTACATTGCCAAAGGATGTTAAATCTCCAAACAGGAGAATGCAGTCACTTGAAACACAACAGGCCATTCATGGTGTTGGGGAAATAATTAAAAAGAGAATCTCGTGCCAACCCAATGAATCCTCTCCACAAAGTAGACAAGAATGAAAAGTTTTTTTTTGTTTTTTGTTTTATTGAGACAGGGTCACTCTGTCACCCAGACTGGAGTGCAAGTGGCAAGTGGCGTGATCTCGGCTCACTGCAATCTCTGTCTCCTGGGTTCAAGTGATTCTCCTGCCTCAGCATTCTAGGTAGCTGGGATTACAGGCGCGCACCACCGCGCCCAACTGACTTTTTTTTTTTTTTTTTTGCATTTTTAGTAAAGACGGGGTTTCGCCATGTTGGCCAGGCTGGTCTCGAACTCCTGGCCTCAAGTGATCCGCCCGCCTTGGCCTCCCAAAGTGCTGGGATTACAGGCATCAGTCACTGCACCCGGCAGGAATGGAAAGTTTTATAACTGAATAAGCATTACACCAGACTGTGATGCACATCACAAACAATCTGCTAAAGAGGTTTCAAAGACAGAAAGAAATCTCATCCGTTTATGTAGCAGGCAGATACAGCCCATTACAAACATATTCTCAAACAATAACTTGTGCTCAAGAAACTTGACGGCACCATTTGGTACACATACTTCATCCCAAATTCACCTGGTAATTAGGGTGGCTATCTGTGTTAGTTAATTGCCTTTATCCAAAGGAAAACGAAAACTCATATCTCTATGACAAGCAGGTAATAACTTGAAGCCAGGCACGCAGATCAAATTCCCACGAAGACAGGGAAAGACAGGGGTGCTATTTTCATTGATGTTTACATTTCAAAGAGATGGCTACAAGGCTCTTAAGAAAAACATTCCGAGGATGTAAAACTGGCAAGAGATTTAGCTTTTTAAAGGACTTACATACATCTCAAAGGGACAGAGAAAATTTTACAGTTACAAGTTTTCTAAAGGAAATGCTCTAAAAGAGACGTCTTTCTCTTTTGACGCCAGGGAAAATTCGATCTTTAAAAATTTGTGTTTACCCCACAATACCTCCACACATTGACTGGCATCGTGCTCCCGTCCAGGTCCGCACTTCCCTCTTCACCTGGCCACCTGTGACTAGTTTTTCATAGTCCTAATCAACCCCATTCCTAAAGGAAGCCTCCCAGACAGCAGGCCGCCCCTCCTAGGCCCAGTCCCCCAGCCCCCGCCACACCAGAGACCCGCTGTCCTCAAAGGCTATGAACTACAGTCTCCTAGAGCTGGTGAACATCGCCGATCATTTGTTCTGACTCCAACCCATTTCAAAGATGGTAAAACTGAGACACGGGAAAATCATAAAAGGGTGCTTAGGGTACTGGCCCAAAAAGGGTACTTAAGGATTTCTCCGCCCAGATGCCAAAGCCCTAAGGTCAGCCCCAAATGACCTGTGTTCTGCTTTATACGTCTATGCCACTGTTGGGGTTAAAGCCCTAGGTACGCAGGTCTTGCCTCAACTGCGCCTGCGCGAGTCAGGACGTGCGCTTGCCCCAGATCTTGACGTTTCAGGCGGCCCCTCCTAATCCGGAACACGACTCACATTCCGTTGGTCTTGCCTTGACAGACGTGACCCTGATCCAATAAGGGTGGAAGGCTGAGTCCCGCAGAGCCAATAACGAGAGTCCGAGAGGCGACGGAGGTGGACTCTGTGAGGAAACAAGAAGAGAGGCCCAAGATGGAGGCGGTGGCAGCTGTAGCGGCGTGACAGGTGAGGGCGGGCCCGGGAGGGCTCGGTTTCTGGAGCGGCTGCCGGGCACGGGCAGGGAGCCCGGACCGAAAGCTCAGCTCCAGGATGGCTGCGCCTGGGCCCCGGCGTTCCCTGCCCGGAACCGGAGGAGTGGTTTGACCCGGGGCGAGACCATCGTCGACAGCGGGGGTGGGGTGGGTAACAGGAATAGGCGGGCAAGGCTGCGGGTGATGGTTTCGCCCGCTGCTAGTGGTGGTGCGCCTGCGCAGAGCCGGAAGCCCTTTGGTAGGCTGGACCCGACCGAGTGGTGCCGGGATTCCGTCTTAACCCCCGCTAAGGTGTCCAATGACCTTTCCTAACCAACTGCGGGGAGTGTGTGGAAACGCGGTTCATTCCCCGGTTTCCTTATTCTGGATCAGTGTCTGACCGCTCCCGCCGGGAGAATGTCAGGATTCTCGCCTCTGTAACCGCCTTCCGTGATCCCTCATTCAGTTTAGACCAGTAATATGCCTGTGACCCCTCACAGGTTGTCAAGGAGAATTTTGGAACTCCCTCTTTACCTCCATTTTTCTCCCCGCAACACCATACCTTCCTTCTCCTTTTGCTATGACAATGTCTGGTGGTCCACCGTTACCTCCCCAGTTCGGCTCAATGTCTGGTCATTTCCATTTCCACCCTTCTCCCCATTACAGTCCCTAGTGACGCCTGTTACATCTCTCTTCCGCATAGTATGTAGTGACCCCCCCCCCCCATGAATTCCTCATCATAGAGGCTTGGGACTTCCATTAGCCACCTAACAACGGTGTCTGTGGTCCTAACATCAACATTACACCCCAGGGCTTAGGGATGTCCACAGTGCCCTTTAAGGACATGTTTGGTGCAAACTCCATCTTCCCCAAACTAAGGACAGTATCTGATAATCCTCTCTTTCCCATCACCCTGCCTGCGACTCCTCCCTCACCACAGTATCTGGCATTTCCCCCGTTCTCTGTTAAAAAACCAGGACACTTTGGGAGGCTGAGGCGGGTGGATCACCTGAGGTCAGGAGTTGGAGACCAGCCTGGCCAACATGGTGAAACCCCGTCTCTACTAAAAATACAAAAAATTAGCCGGGCGTGGTGGCACACGCCTGTAGTTCCTGCTACTCAGGAGGCTGAGGCGGGAGAATGGCTTCAACTTGGGAGGTGGAGGTTGCAGTGAGCTGAGACCATGCCATTGCACTCCAGCCTGGGCAACAAGAGCGAAACTCCGTCAAAAAAACAAAAAAAAACAAAACAAAACCAGGACATTCTGTTCGTGCTTCTTATGTACCTGACAGCTCAGTGCAGTGTGTACTGACTTCCCCATTGGTCCCCAGCACAGAGTCTTGTGTGCTCCTGTACCCTCCAAGACAGTATGCTCTGTCCCCCTTCCCTGTTCTCTCCCCCGCAACCCTGTGCAGTGAAGCTGAGACCTTGGCACTCAAGAGTGAGACAAGCAACAGGAGGGTCTGAGCAGAGAAGGAACTGGAAGGACTTCAGATGTGAGCAGGATCTCTTGGACTGTCGTGTGAAAATTAGGCTGCAGGGGGCGACAGGAGCCTGGACTTTGAATTTTATTTTGTCCCCTGCCACTTTGCTTCTAGACTATCATTATTGGACCTCTGAATTCTTCTGTCTGCCTTCTTGTAGGAGCCCCATGGCACCTGCCCAGCCCCACCTCAGCCCATCTTGACAAAATCTAAGGCTCCATGGAGCCACCACGGGGCCCCCCTGCCAATGGGGCCGAGCCATCCCGGGCAGTGGGCACCGTCAAAGTATACCTGCCCAACAAGCAACGCACGGTGGTGAGTCATGGAAGCGAAATGGCAGGGGCTGTGGATGGACCCAGTTGTAACTCTGGGATCAAAAGGGTGACAACGGTTGGGGGAGGCCTTTGCAGAAGGATGGGAACATCAGCTGCGGCTTCTGTTGGGCATTGAGGACCCCTACATCTGCACATACACACAGGTGACTGTCCGGGATGGCATGAGTGTCTACGACTCTCTAGACAAGGCCCTGAAGGTGCGGGGTCTAAATCAGGACTGCTGTGTGGTCTACCGACTCATCAAGGGGTGAGTGTGGCAGCCCCACGGCCACCCACTGGGTGTCCCACCTCCCATCCCCTCCTCAGTCATTTGATTCCTTCTGTACTTTATCACAGAGTCTTCCATTAGTCTTCCCTTAGTCTTTAGTCCCGCCTTATCTGCAGGGTACATGTTCCAAGACCCCCAGTGGATGCTTGAAACCATAGATAGTACCGAACCCAATTGCTATCAGTCGGAACATGTTTCTATTCTTGTCTTCTACCCATAAATGTAATGCCTTTTCCGTCTTAACTAAGCACGTATCATGCACTCCGGCCATCACTTTTGCAGTTTGAGGTATGACATCAAAACTAGCATGAATTTATTTTTCCTTCTTCACAATTCCAAAGATGGAAGATTCTTTCTTACAGTAGATCTCAGCAACCTCAGCATATGATTTTCTTTTAAGTCAAGAACTTATACCTTTTTGCTTAAAGGAAGCACTTTACAGCTTCTCTTTGGCATGTCCGAATTGCCACCAACACTACTCTTGTGCTTTTGGGCCATTATTAAGTAAAATGGCGGTCACTTGAAGACAGCCGCTATGATATTGAGTCAGTTGTTTGATAACTGAGCAGGCTACTAAGTGATGGGCGGTAGCGTAGACAGTGTGGATCTGCTAGATAAAGAGATGATTCACATCCTGGGTGGGATGGTGCAGGATTTCATCACGCTACTCAGAATGCACGTAATTTAAAACTTATGAATTGTTTATTTCTGCAATTTTCAATTTAATACTTTCCCACCCAGTTGACCACAGGTAACTGAAACCATGGAGAGTGAAACCACAGATAAGGGAGGACTACTGTAGTTCAAGTAATCTATGAGTTCATCCATCTTTTGTTTTGTTACTTCACTGGTTTATTGGCCTGTAAGGTCAGCAACTCATTCTCCCCTGGCCCCCAAGTCCTCACCCTGGTCCATCACTTCTGCCCAGATTTCATCTATTTTGTCCTTTCACGATGTCATGACTTCATCAGCTCTCTTCTTCCTCATTTTCCCCATTCTCTGTCTGCTGAGTTGGGTCTTGCTGACTTTATTTATTCCTCTCTCGTGGGGCTCCTTAATTTATGATGCAGTTCACACACTGCACTTTATTTGTTGTTTCAGTGCCTCCTCAGCCCCCTTTTCAGGGGCTGGCTTAGCACTTCTAAGATGTAGTTGTTTAGTTTCATTTGCTTCTCCCCTTCCGTTTCAGAGCATGGACTCTTCACACCGTCCTGCCTCTCATTACCCTTGTGGCCCAGGGCCAGTCACTTTATCTCTCTGAGCCTGTTTCCCCATCTGTAAAGTTGGGGCAAGGATAGTGACTAATTTCTAGAGTTGCTGTGATGAGAATTAAACATGCCAGACATGACCCTGTGGGTAGCAGGCTTGGAGGGACTTGTGGGGGTTCCCTGCCTCCCCATGGCCCCTGCCCAACCTCCCACTCATTCCTTTCCATGCCCCCTGCAGACGAAAGACGGTCACTGCCTGGGACACAGCCATTGCTCCCCTGGATGGCGAGGAGCTCATTGTCGAGGTCCTTGAAGATGTCCCGCTGACCATGCACAATTTTGTGAGTGCAGGGTGGACGGTGGGGGTGGACCATGGTGGGGGGTGTCCTTGACCAGGTCTCAAACTTCCCTGTGGCATCAGGTACGGAAGACCTTCTTCAGCCTGGCGTTCTGTGACTTCTGCCTTAAGTTTCTGTTCCATGGCTTCCGTTGCCAAACCTGTGGCTACAAGTTCCACCAGCATTGTTCCTCCAAGGTCCCCACAGTCTGTGTTGACATGAGTACCAACCGCCAACAGTGAGCCCAGCCTGGGGTGGGTGGGGGGATGGGGAGCACAGAGGCCCAGCCACAAGGCCCTTACAGACAGCTGACCCGTGTCCCCTTGCTTTATACCCTTCATGCCCTCAAGGTTCTACCACAGTGTCCAGGATTTGTCCGGAGGCTCCAGACAGCATGAGGCTCCCTCGAACCGCCCCCTGAATGAGTTGCTAACCCCCCAGGGTCCCAGGTAGGGATGCCTTAGCTGAAGAGCTGCTGGGGGAGAAAAAGATCTTGGGGCTCTTGTAGACCACGAGCCATACTTTATTCATTTGTTTACTTGACAAACATTTATTGAGCACCTACAAGTGTGAGTAAGGGCATGAAACTGGGACCTTGGGCAAGTCACCTCATTTCTCTGGGCCTCAGTTTTCTCATCTGTAAAGAGGGGATGATGATACTTTCTACCATATAAGGTTCTGGTGAGGCTTAAATGAGTTAAGACATGTTCAGTGCCTAGAACAGGATCTGGTACAGTGTAAATAATCAATTTTTTTATTATTAATTATAAATATATTTATAAGCATCTAACTACTTTGCTAATTCTAGTATAATCATACTCAAGCCTTTCCATTTTGAAATACGTATTATTTTATCATAAATTACTTCCCTTTTATTGCTTTTTTATGTTAAATATTATATAAAACTATAGCTATATTAAAATATATTATTGCTCTAATATATATTTTATGATGTGCATATTTTATGGTATATTTATGTTATTGTATCATGTTGTATTACATAATTTTATATAATGTAGAACATACATGTTTATATGATACATAAAATAAAGTTAGGGTATTATTTTAAATTATGAGTGTATGTGCATTAATTACCTTTGAGTTTCATTTCAGGATAGTGAAGGGAACATTAACATATTTTTGTAACTTTACAATATGTTTAGCATATATCATATGTATAACATGTATGTATAACAGAATATGGTAATATGTATATTTTAAAACATTGCCATTTTTATATAGATGATACGTATTATATAACATTTGAAGAGTACATGTAATTATAATATGTAATTATAAAATATGATACATTCCCCTTTCCCCACTATCTGTGTGGCCTGCTATTCTGCCTTTAGGCGTTTACTCCATTGTCACCTCCTCCTCAGAGAAACCTTTCCTGACACTTTCTAGGAACACTTTGTGTCTCCTTATTTTGCTTTACTATTTTTCTTTATTGCACCTATCACCATCAGGCATATTATATATTTGTTTTTTATTTCAGCCCCACCAGGGCAAGAACTGTTATTTTGTTTTACAGTTTTATCTCCACCACCTAGAATGGTATCTGGCACACAGCAGGCACTCAATAAATGTTTCTTGAAGCAATGAATAATAGTACTGCCAGTGGACATTCGCTCTGTGTGAGCTAAATGCATGTTTATGGCTGGGGGTGGGGTGGGGGGCTTTCTCGGTTCTCTGATTCCTGGCAGTGATTTCACAGCCTTTCCCCTGGCAGCCCCCGCACCCAGCACTGTGACCCGGAGCACTTCCCCTTCCCTGCCCCAGCCAATGCCCCCCTACAGCGCATCCGCTCCACGTCCACTCCCAACGTCCATATGGTCAGCACCACGGCCCCCATGGACTCCAACCTCATCCAGGTTGGTGCTGTGGGGGACAATGCCGGGGACCACAGGGCAGAGGGGAGAGCCATCCCTGTTGGCCTCCATGCCCTCTTTTTGACTCCTGTCCCTCTTCTTCTAGCTCACTGGCCAGAGTTTCAGCACTGATGGTGAGTCCCCTGTGCCTGCACCCTGACCCCCGCCGCCCCACTTACCTCCACTCACATCCTCTCTGCAACTGCAGCTGCCGGTAGTAGAGGAGGTAGTGATGGAACCCCCCGGGGGAGCCCCAGCCCAGCCAGCGTGTCCTCGGGGAGGAAGTCCCCACATTCCAAGTCACCAGCAGAGCAGCGCGAGCGGAAGTCCTTGGCCGATGACAAGAAGAAAGTGGTATGCTTGAGGGGGATCCTTTTGGGGCCACCAAGGCTGAGTGATGTGGGATGAGGGATGTGGGCAGGCCTCTTAGATGCCACCCATCTGGCCCACAGAAGAACCTGGGGTACCGGGACTCAGGCTATTACTGGGAGGTACCACCCAGTGAGGTGCAGCTGCTGAAGAGGATCGGGACGGGCTCGTTTGGCACCGTGTTTCGAGGGCGGTGGCATGGCGATGTGGCCGTGAAGGTGCTCAAGGTGTCCCAGCCCACAGCTGAGCAGGCCCAGGCTTTCAAGAATGAGATGCAGGTGCTCAGGTGAGGTGGCATGTGTGCGTGGATGGGGGTGGCAGGCCCGGCCTTGGCATCTCTCTGGGAAAAGGCCATGCTTGGAGTGCTTCCTGGACATCACCTGTGTTTGTGTTGTTAAACCATCATCAGAAGTTGTTTCTCTCTGAAGGGCGTCCCTTTCCCCTCTGGGAAATGAGTATGTTTAGAGGACCTGTGATCATGCAGTTGTTTGTGTTTGGGTTATTAATGAATGGTTCTGCCTCCAAAATGTGGGTCTTCTCATTTGCCTGCTGCGAACTGGGTCTGTGTGTGGGCCACCATTCTTGTTACTGCATTGCCAGGAAGGCTTCCATCTTTCCTTCCCCTCTGCTTGGGCTACAATGGTAATGTTCTGTTTATAGTGTTGGTTCTTGTTATTCATTAATTCTAATACCTTGATTTAAACAATATTATCATCATCACCATAATCTAATCATTGCTTAATTATTATAATTGCTGTAATATGCAATCAATACAGTATTCATCTAGTCATGCTAAGAAAGCCAGGTGTCTCCTTTTTGCTGCTGTAGTTACTATGTAGCATAGTACTGTATACCTATATACTACAGGTAGTACTGGATAGCGTCTACCAACCCTGGGGATGTTGGCATTGGCTTTTCCTCTGTGTCAGATGGGCACAATTATGTTACAGAGAATAAGGTAGCTAATGCAATGATCAGTTTTACAGTTGAGGAACATGAGGCCCAGAGAGGTTAAATGTCCTTCCCAAGGTTGTACCTTGAGTACCTGGTGAGGCCTAGATTTGAACATGAGTCCAGACTCCAAGCTCTTTACCTCTAAGCTTCTCATGCTGCTGAACAGGCTCTAATCATCATATATCACCAATGTTTTAATCCTGCATCTATCCATATTATATTGATACATCAGTGAGGAAGGTTGGCATTCTGCTTTCTCATCTGTGAGATGGTCACAGACCCAGGTAATGGTCAGAGTCAGAGGGGTGGGGGATGTTAATGATTAGAAATGCTGCTGTAGGCAGGGAGGGGGAGGGGCAGCAATTCCTCCCTCCTGCTTTTGTTGGGAGACTCGGATGGGGAAGCTCCGCATATAAGCCCACAGCAGAGAATCATAGCCCAGTAAACACATCTCACAAATTCATGGAATCTGGCAATGCTTTGGTCCTGAGTGCCCCAAAAGACAGGGTGAAAATAAATGACCGAGGAAGGTAAAGAACAGTGCCACTCCTGGTGCTCGGTAAGTGACAGTTGCTATTTTTCCTCCCCACCTCTGACACTGCCCTCCCTGCCTGCAGGAAGACGCGACATGTCAACATCTTGCTGTTTATGGGCTTCATGACCCGGCCGGGATTTGCCATCATCACACAGTGGTGTGAGGGCTCCAGCCTCTACCATCACCTGCATGTGGCCGACACACGCTTCGACATGGTCCAGCTCATCGACGTGGCCCGGCAGACTGCCCAGGGCATGGAGTGAGCCTCCCAGCCTGGGGAGGGGTGGGGGGAAAGGGTGGGGGAAATGAGATAACCCCCAGCCAATCCGCCACCTGCCTCCACCCCCACAGCTACCTCCATGCCAAGAACATCATCCACCGAGATCTCAAGTCTAACAGTATCTATCTGTCCCTGGGCTGGGGTTGAGTGGGGGTGTCAAGGGCTTAGAAGGATGCCTCTTGTGGGGGTTCTGGGAATTACAAGGGAGGGGCATGTGTCCCAGAGCTCCTTGCCAGGTGGCAGAGCTGTGGCCAGCCAGGGGGCTTTAATGGCAGTCTCTTAGAAGTCAGAGGTGTGGCTGGTTCAGGTACTGTTCTTGGGGACTCTGGTTAGAGTCTGATGTCTGACAGTTGTGGAGGGCATTATGGTCAACATCAGAGGCATAGTGGGTTCGGGTGCCCTCCGAGGGGCTTCCTGTTCAGGAGTCACAGCGAGGCTGAGTGTGGGGGACATTAGCAGGCGTTCCCTGCCCACGTCAAGGTTGTGGATAGTTTGCGTGATATTAAGGGGCTCCTGGTCAGGATCAGAGGGATGAGTGGTATAGGGGCACCAATGGGAACCTCCCAGGCAGGGTGAGAGGCATGGCTATTAGGAGTCCCTGTAGTGGTCCTTGACCCTGGCGGACATCTTCCTACATGAGGGGCTCACGGTGAAGATCGGTGACTTTGGCTTGGCCACAGTGAAGACTCGATGGAGCGGGGCCCAGCCCTTGGAGCAGCCCTCAGGATCTGTGCTGTGGATGGTGAGTTGGGCCAGGCTGGATGGGGGGCACGTGGGGACGTGGGCTCCGGGATTGGGGTGTGTGGGGCCAAGTGGGGACGGGGATGCCTGTGCCAGATGTGGGTGTCTGGACTCCTCATGTCCCACCTCGTGTGGGTGGCTCTGAGTTGTACCCTGTGTGGCCAGTGGGATCTGGGACTGTGGACCAGCCATTTGCTGACCTCCGTGGTCCCCCTGCCCGGTCTGGCCTGTTGTAGGCAGCTGAGGTGATCCGTATGCAGGACCCGAACCCCTACAGCTTCCAGTCAGACGTCTATGCCTACGGGGTTGTGCTCTACGAGCTTATGACTGGCTCACTGCCTTACAGCCACATTGGCTGCCGTGACCAGGTGAGCCCCACACCTTACCCACAGTTCCCTGGGCTGAGGGATCCCCTCAGGCATCCATACCCCACATCCCCTCCTTTGCACTGATAAATGCCACACTTTCCCCAGAAACCTAAAATTTTCTAGGATAAGGACTCCCAGAATCCCTTGGGCTCCAGACACCTACAATAAATTCTCTGGGTCTCCCCTACCCCAACTTCCCTCTTCTCACATCCACAGCCCTCTGGGACAAAAATCTTTGAAGTCCAAAATGCCTCGAATCTCTATACCTAGAATCCCCCGAGGCCCCCAAATACCCCAAAGCCCTCTGTATCCCTAGATGCCTATAGTCATCTGCTCTGGGTACTCAAAATCCCCCAGATCCTCAAAGCCCAGATCTCATTTCTCCCAGCATCCCATTTCTCCCCAGAAACAGAACCCCTTTGTGCTTCTGGAATAGTCATGGACACCCACAGTCACCTAGGCCTTGGGTATCTAGCAGGCCCCAGGGCCGGGATACCTAGAACCCTCTAGGCCCCAGACCCCCACAGAAGTACAAGCTCCCCCAGACCCAGAACTCCATGTTTTCCCGAGACTCAGTACTTTCCAGGTCCCTAAGCCTCCTGGAAACCCGTGGGCCTATAATCCTCTGAGCCCCAGATACCTACAATCCTTGACAACCCCAAATTTAAATCCCTCTGTTCTGAAAGCAGAGAATCCTCCCAAGTCCTCAAGGACAGAGAATCCTCTGGGCCTTGATACTGACAGTACCCCAGCTCGCTAAAAATGAACCTTCCAAGTCCCTCAATACAAAATTCCTTGGGCCTCCCAGCCCCTGACCCCAGATCACCCCTTTCCTGCCCCCCTCTGCCCCCAGATTATCTTTATGGTGGGCCGTGGCTATCTGTCCCCGGACCTCAGCAAAATCTCCAGCAACTGCCCCAAGGCCATGCGGCGCCTGCTATCTGACTGCCTCAAGTTCCAGCGGGAGGAGCGGCCCCTCTTCCCCCAGGTGGGCTGGGTAGGGGGGCTGGACACCTTGGGTGGGTGACTCTGGGATAGAGGAAGACTGAGATGGAGGCAGATGTGAATATGAAAGCTCAGAGGTGTGTGTGTGTGTGTGTGTGTAAGCTCAGAGGTATAGTGTGTGTGTGTGTGTGTGTGTGTGTGTGTGTGTGTGTGTGTGTGTGTGTTTCGCCATGAGGCTGGGGCTGTTGGGATGCCCACAGGGCTCTGGACACCCCTCCTCACCCCCACCTGCCCTCAGATCCTGGCCACAATTGAGCTGCTGCAACGGTCACTCCCCAAGATTGAGCGGAGTGCCTCGGAACCCTCCTTGCACCGCACCCAGGCCGATGAGTTGCCTGCCTGCCTACTCAGCGCAGCCCGCCTTGTGCCTTAGGCCCCGCCCAAGCCACCAGGGAGCCAATCTCAGCCCTCCACGCCAAGGAGCCTTGCCCACCAGCCAATCAATGTTCGTTTCTGCCCTGATGCTGCCTCAGGATCCCCCATTCCCCACCCTGGGAGATGAGGGGGTCCCCATGTGCTTTTCCAGTTCTTCTGGAATTGGGGGACCCCCGCCAAAGACTGAGCCCCCTGTCTCCTCCATCATTTGGTTTCCTCTTGGCTTTGGGGATACTTCTAAATTTTGGGAGCTCCTCCATCTCCAATGGCTGGGATTTGTGGCAGGGATTCCACTCAGAACCTCTCTGGAATTTGTGCCTGATGTGCCTTCCACTGGATTTTGGGGTTCCCAGCACCCCATGTGGATTTTGGGGGGTCCCTTTTGTGTCTCCCCCGCCATTCAAGGACTCCTCTCTTTCTTCACCAAGAAGCACAGAATTCTGCTGGGCCTTTGCTTGTTTATTTTGTTTCCCGACTCTTCTCTTGGGGTTCAGAGCCGCTGAGGGGTGGGGTGAGTCCAGGCAAGGAGTGAAGGTCAGGGGGAGGTGCGGACCACATAAACAGCGTCACTGCACGCATCACCACAGGCGGCACGATGAACGAGGACCACATATGCCAAGCACGGCACAAAAGGAGGCCACGTCAGTCACAGACACAGACATCACAGCAAAGGTGGGGAAGCGGAGACCACTGGCCTTCCGTGTGCAAAGGATTCTGGGAAGATGGGTGGAGTTTGCATATTTAAAGACAGCTGTCAGAGGCAGGAAACTGGGGAGGGGGTCCCTGGGGGAACCGAGGGGTCCTGGAAGTGGGAGGAGCTCCCAAGGTATTGAATGAGGTTGAGGGGAGCTGGTGAAGGGAAATCCTTGTGGGGCTAGGTGTTGGGTGGCATTTGAAGATGTGGATCTTCAGAGGGATGGAAGATCCATGGGAAGGGGCTCAACAGTAGGGGTTTCTTGAGGATTTGGAAAATTATGATGGGAAATAGGTGTGCTGGAGAGATTTGGGACCAAAAATAGGGTTTTCCAGGAACTTCAGGGCTCCAGGAAGGGATTCTGCAATGGGTTGCCTGGTATTTGGGCACTTCCAGGAAGGAAAACGCCCTCTGGGGAAACCAGGGGCGGAGGTCTTCAGGAATGTGGAGGTTCTAAAACAAGTAGATCCTGAAGTGACCACGAGTGGGGTTCTAAAAGGACTTGGGGATTCCACATGTGAGAACCGGATTTAGGGCCAGGAGGAGTCAGGTTTCTCAAGGTACTCGGGGATCTTGAGGAATGAGAGGTGGAATCTTGGAGAACCGGGAGATGGGTTCTCAAGGGATTTGGAGACTCCAAAAGTGAGAAATGGATTCAGGGCCCAGAGAAGGGTTGCCCAGGGATTTTGGGGTTCTCAGAGTGGGGTATCAGTCGGAGAAGAGGCTGGCGAAAGACTTCCTCAGGCTGCGGATGGTCTCAGCTTTCACCTCGTCCTGGCTAAGGCTGGGCCTGGGCGGGGCTGGCTCTGGAAGGTTGAAGGCATTGGTCAGAGACTGGGATTTGCTAGAGAGAGACAAGGTGGAGGCGTGGGAGGAAGGGGGAAGAGGAAGGGGAGGAAGGGGAGAGAAACACAATGTTACCCCAGGCCCAGCCCCAGCCCTGCCCCTCTGATCCTGGGGCTGTGCCTGTGACCTCCCCACCTGCCACCATGGGCCTGGACCCTAACAGGTTCTCAAGGCTAGGAGCACTCAGGTGGAGTGGGTGGAGTCCTGGGCCAGGGAGGCGAGATCTGGGACAGGCTGGGAGGACTTGGATCCAGGGTGAAGTGTGGGATTCGTGGCAAGAGTCCTGGGCAGAACCTTCTCTGTGAATTCTTGGCTAGTTTGATACAAAGGGGAAGATGAGCAGGGAGGTTTCCAATCTAAGGGTGAGGTGTCTAGGAGGGCATAGAAAGGGCTTGGACCAAGGACAGGCTGTTGGGCAAGTCAGCCTAAGGCAGAGCAGCTGGGTGGGGCAGGGAGGACGTCTGAGCTGGGATGGGAGTTGGAATGGACCAGAAAAGGCAGATGGGTGATGATTCGCGGGGAGACTGAGATGGGCCAGAAGGATGTGAAGGAGGAGGAAAAGTATGAGGATGGAGTGGGAAGAGCCAGATGATAAGAGGACTAGGACTCGGGCCAGGAGTTTTAGGGATGGGTTGGGAGGAGGGGGGGCCAGTTTGGCAGGGAAGGCTCTGGGCTGGGCAGGAAGTTGCAGAGGGTGGGTCAGCCAGGTGCCTGGGAGGCCCTGGAGGAGGAAACTTTCCCAGGGCCTTTGAGGAGGAATTCGAACTGAGTGCAGTTTCTGTGGGATTCTGGCACCAAATTCCTGGGGTGGGGGTGCGGAGCCTCTGGTGGGCCGGGAGGAGCGAAAGCTTGGGGGAAGGGCTTGGCTCAGGCTGGAGAGAGTTCGTGGGACCCCTGCATAGGACCTGGGTCTGAGGAGCAAGGGAGCTAGGGCTGCTCTACTGGGGCAGCGGCCCGCTTTGTGAGCAGCAAGGCGAGGGCTGCTGTAGGGGTCCCCTTACTTGAGCTGGGGGTGCGGAGGTCCCCCTGCAGCGGCGGTGGCGGGTGGCGGCACGTCCTGGCTGGGTTTCTGGGCCAGCTGTGGTTTGGGACGTCCAGCGGGGCCCGGGCCGCTGGGCCGAGGCTGCTGCGTGGTGGGTGGCCCAGTGCGGGGCACGGGACCCGCCTGGCTGGCCTGGCGTGTGGGGCCGGCTGGGCCTGGGGGTTTCTGGGGCGGGCCCTGGCGCTGCTGCCCGCCCGGTGGGGCCCCAGAGGCCTTTGGCGGAGCCGGGCCAGAGACGGATGTCTGACGGGTAGCCTGTGGGGGGCCCGCCTGGCGCTGGGGAGACGGAGAGGCGGGCGGGCGGGCTGCTGGAGGCGCCCCGGGGCCTCCCGCCACTGGCCGGGATTGGCGGCCTTGACCCTGGGTCGGCGGCGCGGCCTGGGACGCGGGCTGCTGGGGCGCTGAGGTGGGACTTGGAAGGCGCTGGGGCAGGGGGCTGCCAGCTGGGGGTCCAAGGCCTGAAAGGTGCTGCTGGCCCTGCGGGGGCGGGCGCTGCTGCAATGGGGGTCCCTGGCGCTGGGGGCCTGGACCCGGCTGTGGAGGGCCGCCTGGGGGACAGAGGGAGAGAGAGAGCACACGTGAGAGTGAGCGGGTAAGAGATGGCGGGCTGAGGGAGGGGACTGCGACCGCCAGCCTCTCGCTTACCCTGTGGTGGGGGTCGCTGCTGAGCCGGGGGCCCTGCGGGCTGCTGGGAGGTCTGGCGGCCCAAGGGCAGGGCCCCTGGGGACGGAGTCTGCGGCAGAGGAATGGAGCAGGAGAGGTTAAAAATAGTTACCAGCCAGTGGAGCATCAGCCAGTGATGACACAGGTTCCCTGTGCGCTGGGTGGTGCCCCACTTGTGGCTGAGCTGAGGGTACTCTGGGTTGTGGGGTGGGGGACCTGTTCCCAGGGGCGGGGCAGGGAGGTGCTCAGGGAAGTCAGGGCAGCAGCTGCTTATCAATGTTTTAAACAATTGGCAATCGCAGCCACATGTGTGCAAAGGTGATGCTGTGAGCCTACAGATTATCAGCTTCATGGCACAGCATGACCCAGGGCTGGCCTCCCCACACTAGCTCAAGCCACTAGCTCAGCGCCAGGGGCCTGACCTGGCCATGGGAGCCCCTGCCAGGGGAGGCATCCCGCTGTCGCTGCCGGGGCAGGGCCTGAGCCATCTTGTTGACCACAAGCTCTACGATGAGCTGTTTGTCTTCATCCTGGTGGTCACCAATGAGCGGCATGGAGGAACCCACCACCTGGGGGAAGGAAAGGATCCGTGAGGGGAGAGGCAGGCCTCGCACCTGAGGCAGCAGTAACACCGTGCTTTCAGTTGGCCAAGGGCATGGCCGCCGCTGAGCCCCAGTGTCTGAGGCACTGATTGTGCACGGTGAGGAAGGCTTGTCTGTTCCAAGGTACCTTACAGCTTAGAAGGTGCGTCAGAGCAGGGCTCAGCAAATTAGGGCCCATGGGCCCAACCTGGCCGACCACCTGGTTCTGTATGACCCAGAGCTAAGGATGGGTCTTTAAATTCTGTAACAGTTGAAAAAAATCGAAAGATTTTATAACATGCGAAAATGGCATGAAATTTAAATTTCAATGTCCATAAACAAAGTTTTATTGGAACACAGCCACACTTATTTTTTTAACATATCGTCTATGGCTGCTTTTGCAGAGTTGAGTAGTTACGGCAGAGGCTACATGGCCTACAAAGCCTAAAATATGTACCGTCTGCTCCTTTACAGAAAATGTTTGCCGATCCCTGCTTCACGGTTTTCTAGGTGCTTTGTCCTTTCCAAAATGCTTTGCTGTTGGTCCAGTTCGCAGAATACTTTAAAGGTTACTAAGTGCCTCGCCATTCACCAAGATGTCTCGATTCGCAGAGCACTAAACAATCTAATAAGGGTTTTGCTAGTCACCAGGGACGTGCAAGTTCAGTCTAGTGTTCTGCCATTGCAAGGGATGGCCCCTTCGAAAGTTTGTCAGGCACCTTACAGTGTACTAAGCACATTGCTGTTGGCTGAGGACCTCTGTGCCATGGAGTGCTTCAGTTTGCACTGCTGCTGCCTGGCACCTGTTCCTCCCTCTACCCCACCTACCCCTGGGTGCTCATACCTCAATGATGTGATCCCTTCCGTCCTTGCCATGTAGCGCTTCCACTGCGCAGATGTCCAGTCCCCCAAAAATCTCTGAGCAAGTGTCCACCCACAGCTTGTATCTGCCAAGACAAAGGGTGGGGAAGCCTGTCAGTCTCTCACCTGAGCTGCCGTGCTCCCACCCCCCCTTCCCCTCACACCCTGAGTTCGGGCTGCCCACCTGTCAGACATGGCAATCTGCTCCAGCATCGCAGAGCCAGTATTGGTCTTCCAGTTCCCTGACACTGACGTCCTCCTGGGGGACAAGGGGACAGAAGCTCAGGGGTGCCTCAGCTGCATGAGGCAAGGCAGGGGACCCCTCCCAGGGCCTTGGTCTCTCCACTCACATGTAGGCCTTGTAGTTCTGCCCAATCTTCTGGACACGCACGTCATATTTGGCATCGATGAAGGGCTCGGCAGTGGCATACGTCTTGGTCAGTGCCACGACACTTGCGATGTCCTGGAAGTCATGCTGGTTGTCAACCTTAACCTGTGGACGTGAGGGCAAGGATCAGGGCCTGGTCAGGATAGGGCAGCTGTGGGGAGTGGGGGTGCCTGGGGGAGCATGTATACATGACACACAGGTGAGGCAAGTACACAAAAATTGGGTGGACATGCCAAGGCGCTCAAGCAGGCACGATCATGGGTCTCCTGTTTTGTACGTGAGCACACAGGCACAAAGTTGGGTGTGTAGAACACTGAGCATACCAAAATGTATTGAATTGTCTACTTTAAATGGGTGAGTTGTAGGGTGTGTGAATTATCTCTCACTAAAGCTGTGAAAAAACTGTGTATGTACAATATACTAATATAGGCATCCAGACACAAAATCAATTGTACACACAACATGCTAAGATACAGAAACTCGGACACAAATTACAAGTCTACTTTCTACGTACACAGAGACAAAATCAGATAGATGTAAAGCACACAGGACCCCAAGACTTTGGAACATAAAAGATCACACCACATCATGTGTGTTCGGCACAGGCATGCATGTACACACAGACACGATGCTGGAGACAAGCAAAATAACAGGACACACAAAATTGGCTGAATGCAGGAGGAAAAAGGGGTCGATGAGGTCAGCTGAATGTGAGAAAACAAAAATCTATTAGGTTGGTGCAAAAGTAATTGTGGTTTTTACCATAAGAACTGGCAAAACCCGCAATTACTTTTGCACCAACCTGATAGATAACGACACCCCAGGACACGCGATCACACAGAATGACTGGTGTGCATTGCACAAATACACATCTACCTATGCACAGCCCAGCCAGAGACTCACCTTGCCCATCCCAGAGTGTGCGTGCCCCATCTTCACAACCACGGGGTACGTTGTACTGCTGAGCTGGTGGGGAAAAGGCAGAGGAGACATGCTCAGGGCAGAAAGGGTGACCTCCAGGGGTGGGGCGGCACTGAGGGGATCCCAGCCAGTGGGAACTGCATTATGAGTCACTTCCCAGGACACACGGGTCAGAGACAGGCAGGCAGCAGCTGGGGGTCACACAGTGTCTCCACCTCCGGGCCCAGAATTGAACCCAGAGCCCTGTCTGTCTGTCCCTCACTCCACCCCACCAAGTTCCAGACGTCCCGCCCCTGCTTTCCCGGGCAGAGGCATGGTATGAGCGTGGGGGACTGTTCCAGTAAAAAGAAAGTTTGTTTTTACAGTGGATGGATGATAGTGAGGCAAGTGTGTGCCAGTGCGTGTGTGTGGGGGTGGGGGGTGGGTGGGGAGTTGTGGTGAGCATGTAGTGACTGAACCCCTCAGCCAAACCTTGTATGGAAGCCTCACCTGCACACATAAACTATTGAGAGGCATGAGCCCTTGGAACTCAGATGTACATCGCCAAACCCAGAGATGCCAGTGACATTGAGACTGACAGCCAACACAGGCTCAAAGCACATGAGCTCTGGAGCAGCACAGACACTCACACATTCATTCAGCCAGCCAGGTGCCCATAGCGTGGGTCAGCAGCCAGCACTCCAGGGCAGCACACACTGGACACCCTTAGGCACACAATCAATACTTGGGCACACACCCAGTTTCCCTCCCCTCACCCAAACCCACATCACCATCAGGGGAACACACGCAACACAAAAGATTACCCGTCCAATCAAGAGACACACAACTCCACAGGCACACTCCACAGAACCGGGCACATACTCAACACACAGGCACACATAAAACACCCCTAGGCAAATGCACAGCAAATAAGGCCCTACACAACACACAGAGGTGTATGCACTTCTAGGTATTCACATCACCACTGGGACCCGTAAGAGACCCACGCCACATTCCTGGGCATACAAAAAGTATATCTAGACACACACACAACATGCCTTGCCACATATACAATACAGAGAGGCTACACACAACCAGAGACATCCACAACTCAGTTTGCAGAAAACATTCCTGGGCACTCCCACCCCAACACACATACAGTCACACATTCAGGCGAGAGGGATACCTCAAGTCTCCCCCGCTCCTGGATGGGGTAGAGGAAACCAGGTTGGATGGCCCTAGGCTCCCCGCTCCCTCCACCCCCACCCCCACAGCACAGCTGCACAGTGCCCCTCTGGTGGCCCTCCCTCTCGCTGACAAGGTAGAGAGATGGCATTCCCGGAGGGGCTGCTGGGGCGGTGGTGGTTCCCAGTTCCCGACAGGCACAGGAAGCCCGCAGACTCAGGGTGACCGATTGACCTTAAGGCCTCCCTCTGCACACCCCCCTTCCTCATTTCCCAAATGACTGGCGTCATTATGAGGTGGGCTGAGAGGCACGATGTTGGGACGGGGGTTTGGGGCATCTCTGGGCAGCGGGCCAGGGAAACGATGCCGAGGCGGATGCATACAGTACCACCCAGGTGTGCGCACAGCACACAGAAGTGCATAATGCACTCACAGTTACATATGCAACCCAGATCTGCTTTGCCGAGGCTGGTAGACAACTCCCAGAAGTAACACACAAAACACACAGGCACATGCTCGACTCTTAGGAATGGACACACAACACACCAGAGAGCTGTGCGTACACACCCATACCTCCCCCAACAACCCTGAGGTTTCTAGGTGCCTCTTTTCGTTAACTGTCCTTGTTTTCTCTGGACTTGAGCCTGAACACAACACTCTGTATATGTGTGTGTGCCCGTACATGTGTGCATGCAGAGTGCTTTGAACTCTGACTCTGGGAGCTCCTGGAAAGCCCTAGGTCTGAATTTTGGCCTTTCTTCTTCCTAAGGCCATGAAGGACACAACCCCTCCCTGAGCCTCAGTTTCCCCATCTGCACAAAGAGCACAATGAGGCCCAAGCACCTGGTATGCTGTGGGCATTGTCAGGTGTCCGCTTTGCACACGCCTTCTGGACCCCCATGGGCCCCCACACCCATCCAGCTCCCCAGATGGTCACACACCCCTCCATGAACACCCCTCCCACTCTCCATTTCAAAACTGCACAATAACCGGATCCACACGACTCCTCATGTAAACAGTCGGCAAAACTCTGTGCTGACTCAGGTTTCAAAGAGTTGGCGTCAGAACCAGAGTCAGCGAGGGGCCAAGGCAGGACTTCCCCTGCCCTCACTTCTCCCTCAGAGGCACCAGGTTACTCAGCCCCGTCTCATTCACTCTCACTGTCCCACTTTCATAATCAGCTCCTACAGATTTTTTTGGTTTACTTCCCTTCCTCCCTGTTTTTGTCCCCCCCCCTCCCCCCGCCACCCCGCAACAGAGCCATTTCTTCATTCTCATTCCTGGGTAGGTCACTCAGCCCTTTTGTGTCTAAGTTTCCTCATCTGTATAATGAGAACATGAGCTATATCTAACTCACAGGGATATTGTGAGAAATAAGTTAGTTATTTTGGGAAAAATGCTCTACATGGTATCGAGCATACAGTAAGCCTCGATCCTCAAGAAGTGTTGGGTACCGTTATTATTGGCTTAACATCTCTTCCTTAACTAACATTAATGAACAAAGAGGCAATTGGGATTGACTAAATGAGATAATGTCTGTAAAAAGACTTTAGAACAGTGCTTTTTTTTTTTTTTTTTTAAATAGAGACAGGGTTTCACCATGTTGCCCAGACTGGTCTTGAACTCCTGAGCTCAAGCGATCTGCCTGCCTCAGCCTCCCAAAGTGCTGGGATTACAGGTGTGAGCCACCATGCCCAGCCAAGTGCTTTCTTAAAAAATAGATTTAGGCTGGGTGCCGTAGCTCACGCATGTAATTGCAGCACTTTGGGAGGCTGAGGTGGGCGGATCACCCGAGGTCAGGAGTTTGAGACCAGCCTGGCCAACATGGTGAAACCCCGTCTCTACTAAAAATACAAAAATTAGCCAGGCGTGGTGGCGTGTGCCTGTAACCCCAGCTACTGAGGAGGGTGAGGCAGGAGAATTGCTTGAACCCAGGAGGTGGAGGTTGCAGTGAGCCAAGATCTTGCCATTGCACTCCAGCCTGGGAAACAAGATCAAAACTCTGTCTAAAAAAAAAAAAGATTTAGAAGGCCGGGTGTGGTGGCTCACGCCTGTAATCCCAACACTTTGGGAGGTCGAGGCAGGTGGATCACCTGAGGTCAGGAGTTCGAGATCTGACCAATATGGTGAAACTCCCGTCTCTACTAAAACTACAAAAATTAGCTGGGGATGGTGGTGGTGTGGCTGTAATCCCAGCTACTCAGGAGGCTGAGACAGGAGAATCTCTTGAACCCCGGAGGCGGAGGTTGCAGTGAGCTGAGATCGCGCCACTGCACTCCAGCCTGGGTGACAGAGCAAGACTCTGTCAAAAAAAAAAAAAATAGATTTAGAGGGTACAGCTGCAGTTTTGTGACATGGATATATTACATAGTGGTGAAGTCTGGGCTTTTAGTGTCCCCATCAACCAAATAGTGTACATTGTACCCATTAGGCAATTTCTCATCCCTCACATTCCTCCCACCCAGAATAGTGCTGGATACGCAGTAAGCACTCCATAAGGGCTGCTGGTAGTTTTTGTTGTGTTCTTGTTATTGGGCTAACATCCCTGAGTTAATCAAACCTAATTAGCAAGGGAGTATGGTGAGTGAATGAGATAATTTATACAAACACTTTAGCACATAGTACACAGAAGGTGCTCAATAAGTGGCTGCCATCATCACTACAATTATTATTATTGATCTATCCTCCTCGAATTAAGGATGTTAATCAGAACCCCAGGGAAGATTCCTGCATTGTCAAAAAGCTGGTGGGCAAGGATTGCCCCACTCCAGCCCCCACCAGGGGTACAGGTCCATGGGGAAGGGGCAGGGCAGGATGGGGTGGGGATTAGTTTTCTACTGACCCACTCACTTGCTTCTTTCACCATCATTCATGGCCACCCCCTTCCCAATGCTCATTCATTCACCCGCACCATTCCCTGCTTGCTAGAACGGTGCCACTCCTGAGTTACAACCCTGGTGCCAGGTAGCCTCCGTTTGAATCCCGGCCATGCCCTGTGATCTTAGGAAAATTCTACAGTTCCTCTACGCCCCATATTTCCTCATCTGTAAAACGGGAATAATAACCGGTACCCATCTCAGAGATTTGTTGTGAGCTTTGAGTGAGATAAACTATGCTGAGTGCCTGGTATACAGTAGGTGCTGTATAAATGCCGGCTATTTGCCTGTGTTATTTGAGACCCTGGCTTTGGCTCCCGGCCACCTGAGTTCCAATCTCAGTTCTGCCATGTATTGACTCTGTGATCCTGGGTAAGTCACTTAACCGCTCCGTGCCTCAGTTTCCCCATTTTGTATTCCTCCCCTTTCACCTGCCTTATCTCACTCCACTGCTGCTACTTAATTTGTTTCCTCTCTGCCACCCCTCACCAGCATGTCAGACATACAAAACAAGGGATTTTTGTGTGCTTGGCACACAGTAGATGCACAATAAATGTTGAAGGGCTGAACTAATTTGGGTTTGAGCCATAGGGAGCTTGGGGGATGTGGGTGATTGGATAGATTCTGGAGACTTTAGGGGACTGGGCCGGGGGAAATGCGGCCTCTAAGCTCTCCGCTGAGGCGGCTTGGAAGGAATAGTGACTGACGTGGAGGTGGGGGAGGGGGCTGGCCCGGGCGAGGCCCAGGGAGAGGGAGAGGAGGCGGGTGGGAGAGGAGGAGGGTGTATCTCCTTTCGTCGGCCCGCCCCTTGGCTTCTGCACTGATGGTGGGTGGATGAGTAATGCATCCAGGAAGCCTGGAGGCCTGTGGTTTCCGCACCCGCTGCCACCCCCGCCCCTAGCGTGGACATTTATCCTCTAGCGCTCAGGCCCTGCCGCCATCGCCGCAGATCCAGCGCCCAGAGAGACACCAGAGGTAAGCAGGGCCCGGGGTGGCCCAGCAGGGACCGGAGCTGGGCTGCAGCTTGGGTGCTGGCCACCAGGCCCGTGCACTCTCGTGCCAGATGCCTGTCTACTCAGCTTGGCCTGCGGGTACCAGGACCCTGGGCTAGTCTAGGGGGAAGAGGGTCGGAGGCTGGAACTGCTTTCCCAACCCCGAGGCTCCAAACTCCCTAGAACCCCTGACATCCGCCCCCAATTCCCCCAAACCCATGACCCCCTAATATCACAAATGCTTTCCAAATCCCCCCGCAAATTCCTTCATCCCGCAATTTCCCTCATCGCCCCCTAAATACCCACCGCTAACCCCTGCAGCTCCCTAAACTCCCCCAGCTCCCCAATCCCCAGTTCCCCAGCTCCCAAACTTCTTTTGCCCTCAAATTCCTCAAGTATCCCCATTGCCTTAAGCCCCCAAATTCCCCCAACCCCTTCAACCTCCAAACTCCCCCAGCTCCCTAAACCCCCAACCTCCTCCAAATTCCTCAACCTCCCTAAATTCCCCCAGCCTCTTATATCTCTTAATATACACAACCCCTAAACTCTGCCTTCTCCAAACTCCTCCAGCCCCCAATCCCAAATTCCTCACCCCCAAACTCCTCAAACTCCAGAATTCCCCAATCCCCTCATTCCTCAAACTTCCTCAGCCCCCTTCTCCCCCAAGTGCCACAACCCCATAACCCCGCAACTCACTCAGTCCCTCAATAATTTAAACTCTCCCAACTCTCTAAACCCTAAATTCCTCTGCGCTCCCCAATCCCCTTAAAATCCCCAAGCTTACCAACCCCTCAAGCCCAAATCCAGCCCCCTAATCTCCCCCATAGGCTGCCCCGGGGCAAGATGGGGTGGATGACCTGCCCAGGTCAGCAGATCAGCTGGGCCGGGGCCTGCCTGACATCCCCCTTCCCCACAGAACCCACCATGGCCCCCTTTGAGCCCCTGGCTTCCGGCATCCTGTTGTTGCTGTGGCTGATAGCCCCCAGCAGGGCCTGCACCTGTGTCCCACCCCACCCACAGACGGCCTTCTGCAATTCTGACCTCGGTGAGTCCTCACCCCACTCAGCCCACACACTCTGCCTTGGTTTCCCTTTCAGTCCAGTGGGGCTCACCATGGCACTTACCTCTAGAATGATTCCACTCGCCCCTGCACTTCCTCTGCTTTAGCCACACTGGCATCCTCACACTTCCTTGAGTACTCTGTGCCCAAGCCCACCACAGGATCTGCATGCTGGCTGCTCCCTCTGCCTGGTACACTTTCCCCCCAGGTATCCACATGGGTGGCTGCCTCAAACGTCACCTTCTCAGGATGGCCTTCCCTGGCCATCCTGTTTAAAATTTTAACCCCTGCCCCTTAGTACTCCTGATCTCCTGTTAAACAGAAAAATATTCAGTGATACTGTTATAACACAGTAAGGAAGACCATATTCAGGACCATGGTGATGGGTATAGGAACCACTGCAATGGGATCTTGCAGTCGGTGGCAGAGATTGGGCTCAACACTGAATATAGCATGGGCCAGTGGGAATGTGTAGCTAAGGAGCAGTGTGAGGGTCTGTGGGTGGAAATTACTAAGAAGAAACATCAGGGGTAAGGGGGATTCTGGCTAAACCAATGTAACAGGATTCTTGCTGAAGGCAGGCCAAGGGGAATCAGACATCACCTGGGGGATGGTGGAAGATGAAGAACCCAGTCAGACAGCAAGGATGATCAGGTATTGAGGATGATCAGAGATTGAGGATGATCAGGTATTGAGGATGATCAGAGATTGAGGATGATCAGATATAGAAGATAGGGGTTCTTGCTAAACTGACTTAGCAAGGCTCTCGGCTAAAACTGGATTTTACAAGGAAGTGCACAGATGGGCCTAGGAGGAGGTTCAGGAGCCTGAGTAAAGTTTGGTCAAGCAAAGAATCTTTGTCAGCCCCTTACCCAGGTCTGTAATTCCCCATTATACTTAATATCTAACATTCCATATCCTTATTTTGTTTGTTCTTAGCCTGTCTCCTCCTGGCTAGAATGTGAACTCCACAAGTAAAGGGATTTCTGTGTTTTGTTCACTGTTGTGTCCCTAACACCCAGAACAATGTCTGGCACACAGTGGGCACTCCCAAATATTTGAGGAGTAAATGAACAAATCAATGTATGAAAATGGCTTAAGCAGTGCCTGGCAAAGAGAGACACTCAACATACAGATGAATCAATGAACAAATGTGTAAATCACTTTGTGTGCTGTCTGGCATCCAATAACCCCTATTTATGTATGCGCTTTGCTGGTATGATGATGATGATGATGATGATGATGATGATGATGATCTTATTTTTATTGGCTCATGCAGTCCATTTGACTCATATTTCCCTCCTCTCCTGCAGTCATCAGGGCCAAGTTCGTGGGGACACCAGAAGTCAACCAGACCACCTTATACCAGCGTTATGAGATCAAGATGACCAAGGTATCCCCTGTCCCCGCCTCTTTCCCAGCATTTTCTAACATCTTCCTCCTGGTCAAAACAGAAACTTCTGGCCACTGGTTGGTGCGAGAAAGTTGGCTGTGATCTTGGGATGCTATATGACTTCAGGGAAGAACCTGGAGTGGGAGGATTATGTCAGTAAAAGAGACACTTCCCCTCATCCATCAACAGATGTATAAAGGGTTCCAAGCCTTAGGGGATGCCGCTGACATCCGGTTCGTCTACACCCCCGCCATGGAGAGTGTCTGCGGATACTTCCACAGGTCCCACAACCGCAGCGAGGAGTTTCTCATTGCTGGTGAGGCACCTTCCCCGCGCCCTGTGCCACGCCAACCAGTCCCTGGGGCGCGGCCTAGCAACCACGAGGGGGCGAGGCTCTGATGGGAATGGTCCCACTGGAAATGGGGACCACCCCAATTTCAGTCTATCAGGAGGCCGGGCCTTTGCCAGCCTGGCGGCTCAGCCAATCACAAGCTGCTTGTCGGCCCCCCCCCCACCCTTTCTCCTTAGGAAAACTGCAGGACGGACTCTTGCACATCACTACCTGCAGTTTCGTGGCTCCCTGGAACAGCCTGAGCTTAGCTCAGCGCCGGGGCTTCACCAAGACCTACACTGTTGGCTGTGAGGAATGCACAGTGAGTGCCTGGACCCTGACCTCCAACGGGAGATCCTTCCCGGGGCCATTCCCTAAATCGTGGGCTTGTTTCTTGCTCCCTCTGGCTATTCTGTGTCCCTGTGGCTGCTCCCCAACCCTAAGGGCTGTCCCTGATCTCTCTTGCTATTTCCCCAAGCCCGAGACTGCTCCCTTACAAATTCTGGCTGCTCCCTTGCCCTGTGTCCAATACCGTGTGATCGCCTATCCCTCCCTGGTCCCTCTAATTCTCCCTTGTGACTATTCTGTAATCCCACTCCCCGTTCCTGAGCCCCTGGGATTGTTTCTTGGTTCCCCAGAATGTTCTCCAAGAACCCAAAGTGCTGTTCCCTAATCCCACTGACCCTTCCTCAGCACATCTGCTTGTTGCTCTGCAGCTCTGACTATTCCAGACACCAGAGGGTGTTACACTGACCTCCTGGCTAGTCCAAGCCTGTTCCCTGATGGCTCCTGATGGCCTCTGAGCCCAATGACTATCTTGAAGCCCCACTGGCTATTCCTGTGCTTAAACTCCTTAGCCGCCAACCGGGTGGGGCCCCTTACTACTGCCAGTTTTTCCCTGTCCTTTGGGACAATTCCACAGGCGACCTGCCTGACTGACCCCCAGGGCCTATTCCCCAGCCACCATTCCAGGACACTGATTTACTGGCTTACTGTTACCTTGCAGGACCCAGTGACATTTCCTTCAATGGGAGGGGCTGTCCTGGGGTATGTACTTAGGTGGGGTGAGAGCAAGTCTCCCCAGCGGCTCAGTGTTGAAAGCTGAGGAGAGGAAGTTCTGCTCCATGGGGGAGGCAGTGAGAAGCCCTCAGAGTGTTTCCCTCCTCCCTTCCAGGTGTTTCCCTGTTTATCCATCCCCTGCAAACTGCAGAGTGGCACTCATTGCTTGTGGACGGACCAGCTCCTCCAAGGCTCTGAAAAGGGCTTCCAGTCCCGTCACCTTGCCTGCCTGCCTCGGGAGCCAGGGCTGTGCACCTGGCAGTCCCTGCGGTCCCAGATAGCCTGAATCCTGCCCGGAGTGGAAGCTGAAGCCTGCACAGTGTCCACCCTGTTCCCACTCCCATCTTTCTTCCGGACAATGAAATAAAGAGTTACCACCCAGCAGACACTGTTTCTGTGTAGTGCCTGGGAACAAACCCATGTTGCTGATGACCTGGTGTGAGCACCCTGGGACCAGTGGGGATGAGGGATGCCAAATGTTGGGTTTTTATATTTTACTTAAATTCTGATGTACTGGTAGTAATTCTCAACATTGGCATTAGCACTGATGATCTGCAACAGCAGTAATGGTCACTGAACCTGCATTATCAACCGTAACCTCTGAATAATTTCTCCAGCCAATACTTTAAAACATTTTCCTATACTGATTCCTAATTGCTATTTGCCCAGGGCTTTCTAGTTATAAATTATCCCACAGCTGACAAATCACTGCCTTACTGGAAATTCCCCATTCACACATCTTGCCAGCTGACAGAGTCATTGACAAATGCCCTACCAATTGGCAAATGACTGTCATTGCCTCAAGCACAGTCCTGATGTTGTCCAGTGAGGATGCCCCATCCAAACACGTGGGTGTTACTGTCCTCACCCTCAGGTTTTGTACCATGAGTCTGACTTGAGTGAAAGGGGACCCAGGGCACCCAGAGTCCCACAGTAACCCAGCTGGGGACTTGGGAAGAAGGGGTGGCCCTGGCTCCCCAGCCATGGCTGCAGGACATTCCTTGGAAGGGGCTGTTTGGGGCAGAGGAGAGGTGGGATGGAGAGAAGGTATGAGCTAAAAATCCCCAAGCTCTGCCATTCTCCCTCCCCTACTTCTCCCCTCACTCTTCTGACCAACTTGGAAGGAAATACTGACAGCAATGAAATGCAGGTAGGGTTCAAAATTAAGACCAGCCAGATATGCTGGCCCATACCCTCCACACACCTCCCTCAACCCAACTGTCCCCTCACCCAAACTAGGGTCTCTAGACTCGACCCTCACCTTTATGAATCATCCTTTCTCTAGAAAAACTGAGTGAGAGAACCTCCAAATACTCCCCTCTGAGGCCTTCCTGCTTCCACAGCGGGGTCCAGTCCCTGGCTCCTGCCCCTCATACTCCAAAGTGAGTATGAGGCCTCATACTCAAGTGAGGCCCTTGGGAACTAGAATTTCAGACTGGTGCAAACATTCAATGGAGCACCTGTGTCCTCCTGACCTGAACCTGCTTGAAAAGGGCCCCAATATATCTCCTTTGGTAAAGAAAAGGACCCCCAAATTCCCTCTCATCAGAGTACCCACTGCTCTTACCAGTAAGAACCCAGGTCTCCTCCAGGGCATTCTAGGTCACCAAGCACAGCCCCCTGGATCTTCTGTGGTCCTGTCCCAGAGCCTTTTACACTCCTGGGAGGTTACCTCACGGCCCAAATTATGTCCCGGATGGGAATGGGCAGATTTTGAACACACAGTACTCAGCCACTTAAGCAGGGAATGCGCATGCAGCAACAATTTCTACATCAACATCTACACCTTGGTTACGCCCTCGGAGGGTCTGAACCTTGTCCACCGAAGGGGCCAACCGCAGCCTTTGCTGATGGGCACAACTGTAAGGTAAGGGCCCGAGCCCTGGTTCATCCCTGGTGACCTTGTCAATGTTCCCTCAGCTGCCTGCAAGAGGCTGACCGCTCCTGGCAATTCGCCAAACCTTAGTGTCAGCTACCTGCACTCTTAAGCTGCTCCCCGGCCTCAGGGCCCATTTCCTAAGTCCTCAGCTCTTCCAAGCCCTAGGGGGAAGGTGAAGTAGCAGGGGAAGGATGGAACCCAGGGTGGAGGTCGTTCTCCTGCCGACCTGTCTACCCTGCAGGTCAGCCCTTCGCCAAGTGCAATGCAGAATGGACAGGGAGGACCGGAGACCAGAACAGGTCTCAGGGGACACAGAGTCCAGAACAGCAGACGAGGCTACCTCCCCCAGAGACCTGGCATGAGCTCCTGGCAGGATCTGTAACCCTGGGCTCATTACATCCCCCATTGCTCTTGTAGAACATCCGTTAAAATAGGTCAAGTGAGCATCCTCTATCCCCAGCATTCGGGGTGTCTGTGGGTGAATCTCTGGGAGAGACTCTGTGACAGCTGAGAGGAAGCTTGTAGGGGTCACAGCCATGTGTGGTATTCAGCATGGGACCCAGCTCAGTGGGGAGCCTGGGGGCCAGTCCTTCTCTCACCTGAGCCTCAGTCCTTCTCGCCATGTTTAAACATGGGCGTCACAGTCCTGGCCCAGAATCCTTCAGAGGTCTGTGGTGGGGTTGGAGGATGTTTACGGGGTGTCTTTGCCCCTTGGATATTTTTGGGGGGGTCAAAACACAGGAAATGGGACAGTCACGGTGGCTGACGCCAGTAATACTAGCACTTTGGGAGGCCAAGGTGGGCAGATCATGAGGTCAGGAGTTCAAGACGAGCATGGCCAACATGGTTTCCATCTCTACTAAATATACAAAAATTAGCCAGCTGTGGTGGCGCATGCCCTGTGGTCCCAGTTACTTGGGAGGCTGAGGCACAAGAATCGTTTGAACCCAGGAGGCGGAAGTTGCAGGGAGCTGAGATCATGCCACTGCACCCCAGGCTGGGGGATAGAGCGAGACTGTCTCAAAAAAAAAAAAAAAAAAAAAAAGGCCGGGCACGGTGGCTTACGCCTGTAATCCCAGCAATTTGGGAGGCCAAGGTGGGCAGATCACGAGGTCAGGAGATCGAGACCATCCTGGCTAACAAGGTGAAACCCTGTGTCTACTAAAAATACCAAAAAAAAAAAAAAATTAGCCGAGTATGGTGGTGGGCGCCTGTAGTCCCAGCTACTCGAGAGGCAGGAGAATGGCATGAACCTGGGAGGCGGAGCTTGCAGTGAGCTGAGATCAAGCCACTGCACTCCAGCCTGGGCAACAGAGCCAGACTCCGTCTCAAAAAAAAAAAAAAGCAGGAACCCTGGAGCCAGATCATCTGCATTCAAATCTTGCCCCTGCCATGTCTTAGCTCTGTGTCCTTGAATAAATCATATTGCCTCTTTGAGCCTCAGTTCCTGCGTCTGTAAGACAGGGATAAAAAGAAGGCCTAACTCATAGAGACAATGTCCATATTAAATGAGGTTGTATATGTGAAGTACTTGGAACAGTGCTAGGCATATAGCACTTACAAGCATTAGTTACTAGAAGTAGTTATGATAACTATAACTTAACTTATAACTTTAGTAGTGATTATTTATAATATTGCAAACAATGTTTGATATTAGGCATGATAATATACAATATTGGAAATAATGTGTATGATTAGTACCAATAATTTAATGTCCATTTCTCCCCCACACCAGTCTCCTCACCAAAATACAAGCTCCTGACCCTGCTCTGCCTGAAGGAATGGGGTAGGTCTCCGAGACCCAAAAGCTCCTGATGTGATACTAAGATCCCAGCTCTTTACGCCATAAATGTTTCTCAGTCCCAGTGTCCCTCTCTCTTTTCCCCCTCACAGACAATCCAGTTTCCTAGTGGAGTCCTGAACCTGTGGCTCACAGAAGCACCTGAAAATAAAGAGCAATGTGGTTAGATCCTTCTACACGCCCACCCACAACAACTGTGGCGACACCATGAGGAGAGGTTCCCCTTTAGGGATTCCTAACGGCAGGCCAGCCAACCTGTCCCCACCCTGTGTGGACTCCTCACCCTCAGGTCTCCCTCTGCACCACCCTGGAACAAAAAGTCCCCATCCCTGGAGCATTCTCTCCACGAAGAACCCCCGCCTCACAATACTATGTTCCCAACTTCAGCCCGTCACAGCAAATTCTGTCCCCAGTCCGTAGTGTTCTGAGTCTTTGAGACTTGGGGATCATAGCATGTCCTAGCCAAGGGACATATGGTCATGCTACACTGGTCCTTGGGACATGGCCTCTGTCCCTCCAGGTCCTTTGAGGGATAGAAGTCTGCACTCTGCGAGATGGGGGGTGCATCCTTGGAAGGGGCTCAGGGAGGAGCCCAGAAAGGGCTTCCTGACTTTCTATAGGAAAGGATGCGATGGGGCCTTGAGTGAGTCCCTCAGGGACTCCCACAGCCACAGGCGTCCCCTTTGTGTTGTGGCTCGCCCCTGTTCTTCCTGCCTCTTGCTCCCCTACTTCTTCTTCCTATTCCCTGCTCCTTGTCCTCGTTGCCTACTTCCTATCCCTTGGTCCTTCTACATATTCCCTACTCTTTTGTAAAATGTTTTATTTTATTTTATTTTATTTTATTTTATTTTTGAGACAGAGTCTCACTCTGTTGCCCCAGCTGGAGTGCAGTGGTGCAATCATGGTTCATTGCAACCTCAACCTCCTGGGCTCAAGTGATCCTCCCACCTCAGCCAGCTAAATAGCTGGGACTACAGGCACATGCCACCATGCTCAGCTAATTTTTTGTAGAGACGGGGTTTCATCATGTTGCCCAGGCTGGTCCGGAACTCCTAGGCTCAAGCGATCCTCCCAGCTCAGCCTCCCAAAGTGCTGGGATTACAGGCGTGGGCCATCAGGCTCCGCCTGCATGTTCCCTACTATCAAGCCCTGCTCCAGCTCCTGTTCCCACTCTTCGTGGTTCCCTTTCTGTTTCTACTCTTGTCAGAACTACATAGTTACAAAACAGCCAGGAGGTGCTGCTGCCCTACCAGGCACCAGGAATTAATGAGAAAAGTTGCTGTTAAGGTAGTATGGCTTTGGTACAGGTTTACAGAAAGTGGCCAATGGAACAGAATAGAGTTCTGAACCTGCAGGACAGAGATATGAAATGTTAGTATAGGCCGGGCGCGGTGGCTCACACCTATAATCCCAGCACTTTGGGAGGCCGAGGCGGGTGGATCACCTGAAGTCAGGAGTTCGAGACCAGCCTGGCCAACATGGTGAAACCCCGTCTCTACTACAAATGCAAAAATTAGCTGGGTGTGGTGGGATGCCCCTGTAATCCCAGCTACTTGGGAGGCTGAGGTGGGAGAATTGCTTGAACCCAGGAGGCGGAGGCTGCAGTGAGCCAAGATTGCGCCACTGCACTCCAGCCTGGGCAACAGAGAGACACCCTGTCTCAAAAAAAAAAAAAAAGTTAGTATATATATGACAGAGGTGGCATACAAGCTCAGTGGGCGACAAGGGCTTACCTATAAGGAAAAAGATGAACTCAATCCCTACCTCCTTCACACTGTATATGAAAAGGAATTTCAGAAGAATGAAGAATTTAGATGGCAAAAACGAAACTTTACTAAAAAGTCCCTCTTTGCTCTAGTGACTTGAGTCACTACTTTGATCATACACTAAAGTTCCATATGTACATGGATCTATAACCGGACTTTTGTTTTTCTTCCTTTAATCTGTCAGCCTGTCTACTCATGGGTCAGCATCATACTATTTAAATTATAAAAGTTTCAGGCTGGACATGGCGGCTCACGCCTATAATCCCAGAGTTTTGGGGAGGCCAAGGCAGGAGGATTACTTGAGGCCAGGAGTTTGAGACCAACCTAGGCAACATAGCAAGACCGTGCCTCTACAAAATAAACAATAAAAAAATTAGCTATACATGCACCTGTAATTATAGCTACTCAGGAGGCTGAGGTGGAAGGATTGCTGGAACCCAGGAGGTTGGGGCTGCAGTGAGCTACAATCATGCCACTGCACTCCGGCCTGGGCAATACAGCAAGATTTTGTCTCAAATAAACAAATAAATAAATAAATGAAATCTTCGTAAAATGTCTGGTGGCAGAGGCATCAGACTCCCTGTGGGCTGGGAGTATGAGTCCTTATTATCACTTTTCTTTTTCAGGGTTTTCCTAGTTTTTCTTGCATGTTCGCTTTTCCATATGAACTTTACTATCAACTCATTTAGCTCTAGATATAAGTTTGTAGGTATATTTTTGGGAATCACATTAAATATATAAATTAAATAAGGACGTGAGAAGGTGAACTGCCATTTTCATGATGTTAATTCATTCTACCCGAGAACAAGGAATGTCTTTCCATCTGCCTAAGTCTACCTTTCTGCCTTTCAGGAGTGTTTTAAACTTTTCCTTATATCATTTTGCACATCCCTTGTTGATCTTATCCCAAAATATCTTATTTTTTTTTGTTGTTATTGTATATGTTTTCTCTTCTATTATACCTTCTATCTGGTTATTTGTGTATATAAAAACTACTGATTTCTGCATGTTGATTTCATATGCTGCTGTTACTGCATTCTTCTTTATTTTTATTTTTTGAGACAAGGTCTCGTTCTGTCACCCAGGCTGGAGTGCAGTGGTGGGATCATAGCTCACTGCAGCCTCAAACTCCTGGACTTAAGTGATCCTCCCGCCTCAGCCTCCCGAGTAGCTGGGACTACAAGGGTGCACCACCATGTCTGGCTAATTTTGTGTTTGTTTTGTTTTGTTTTGTTTTTTTGATAGAGATGGGGTTTCACCATGTTGACCAGGCTGGTCTTGAACTCCTGGGCTCAAGTGATCCTCCTGCCTTGGCCTCCCAAAGTGTTGGGATTACGATGTAAGCCACCGTGCTCACCCTTAATGTGGTTTTGAATTTGTTTGCTAATATTTTATTTAGGATTTTTGCATTGATATTTATAGTAAAAATGGTCTATGCTTTTTTTTTTTTGAGACAAAGTCTCGCTCTATCACCCAGGCTGGAGTGCAGTGGCATGATCTCAGCTCACTCAACCTCTGCCTCCTGGGTTCAAGTTATTCTCCTGCCTCAGCCTCCGGAGTAGCTGGGACTACAGGCACACACCACCACGCCCAGCTAATTTTTATATTTTTAGTAGAGATGGGGTTTTACCATGTTGGTCAGGCTGGTCTCGAACTCCTGATCTCAAGTGATCCACCTGCCCTGGCCTCCCAACATGCTGTGATTATAGCCGTGAGCCACTGCACCAGGTCTATGCTTTTCTTTGTGCTATTAATGTTATAATTGCTTTAGAAAGGTAATATGGAAGTTTGTCTTCATTTTCCATTCTGTGGAACAATTTATGTGGCCATTGGGATTAACTGGTCTCTAGCATTTCAGTGGAATTCCCCTGTGAAATCATCTGGGCCTGATGATTTTTTATGGGGAAGTTCCTTAAAAACTTTCTCTATTTCTTTTATGGAAATTGGTTTGTTAACCTCTAATGGGGTCGATTTTGGTAAACTGTGTTTCCCCAGGAAATTACTTATTTTCATCTAGGTTTTCTATTTTATCTGTGGATGCCTTTTTTATATTTTGACTTTTAGAACCACGCTAACGTCTTACATTTAAAAATATAAAATTAAATCAGCATTACCAGGCGTGGTGGCTCATGCCTGTAATCCCAGCACTTTGGGGGGCCAAGGCAGGTAGATCGCTCAGGCTCAGGAGTTTGAGAGTTGCCTGAGCAACATGGTGAAGCCCAATCTCTTATAAAAAATACAAAAGAATTAGCTAGGCATGGTGGCACGCACCTGTGGCCCTAGCTACTCAGGAGGCTGAGGTGGGAAGGTTGCTTGAGTCCAGGAGGTGGAGGTTGCAGTGAGCCAAGATTGCGCCACTGCACTCCAGCCTGGGCGACAGAGTCACGGACTCTATCTCAAAAAAAAAAAAAAAAAAAAGGCTGGGTGCAGTGGCTCACGTCTGTAATCCCAGAACTTTGGGAGGCCGAAGCAAGTGGATCACCTGAGGCCAGGAGTTCAAGGCCAGCCTGGCTAACATGGTGAAACCCCGTCTCTACTAAAAATACAAAAATAATTAGCTGGGTGTGGTGGCGCACACCTGTAGTCCCAGCTACTTGGGAGGCTGATGCAAGAGAATTGCTTGAACCCGGGAGGCAGAGGCTGCAGTGAGCCGAGACCACACCACCACACTCCAGTTGGGCGACAAAGTGAGACTCTGTCTCAAAAAAAAAAAAAAGAAAAAGAAAAAAAAAGACCTCCCTTTTAGAAGGGGTCCTGCCCAATACCCAGAAGGAAGGGATGTTGCAGAGAGAGTCTAAGGCTCTGAACAGACAGGCCTTGCTGGGTTTCCCCACTCAGTCTGTTAGTACAAGATCATACCCTTTTTGTCCCATCACATTTCTTTCTTTCTTTTCTTTTCTTTTTTTTTTTTTTTTTTTTTTTGAGACAGCGTTTCGCTCTTGTTGCCCAGGCTGGAGTGCAATGGTGTGATCTCAGCTCACCACAACCTCCGTCTCCTTGGTTCAAGCAATTCTCCTGCCTCAGCCGCTCGAGTAGCTGGGATTACAGGCATGTGCCACTGCCCCTGGCTAATTTTGTATTTTTAGTAGGTACGGGGTTTCTCCATGTTGGTCAGGCTGGTCTAGAACTCCCGACCTCAGGTGATCCGCCTGCCTCAGCCTCCCAAAGTGCTGGGATTACAGGTGTGAGCCACTGCGCCCGGCTGTCCCATCACATTTCTATACAGTTATAAATCCTGCCTATGCAATGAAGTCTCCATGAAGGGCTGAAGAGGATGGAGTTGGAGAGCTTCTGGATAGCCGAACATGTGGGGTTCCTGGAGGGTGGCTACCTGGGGGTGGGGCATGGAAGCTCTGTGCTCTTTCCCACATGCTTCGTCCTCTGCATCTCTTCATCTGTATCCTTTGTAATGTAATACTCTTTACAATAAACTGATCATGTAAATAAGTGTTTCCCTGAGTTCCATGAGCCACACTAGCAAACTAATTGAACCTGAGGAAGGGGTTGTGGACCCCGATTTATAGCTAGTTGGTCAGAAGCACAGGTAAAATAACCTGGGGCTTGCCATCAGCATTAGAAGTAGGGCTTAGTCCTGTGGGACTACATCCTTAACCTGTGGGATCTGATGCTATCCTCCAGGTAGATAGTGTCAGAATTGAATTGCAGGACATCCAGCTGGTATATTAATTTGCTGCAGAATTAATTGCTTCTTGGTGTGTGTGTAAAAGCCTCCACACATTGTATTGTGAGAGCAGAAGAAAAAACAGTTTGATTCTTCTACTCACACACATATAACAATTTTATATATACACATATATGAAATTATATATATATATATATACATAAAGAAATGAAATGTCCTAGCTGTGTACAATGAGAGGGCCTTGAAGCAAGAACATTCCAGTAGCAATGAGTAAATCTAGTTCCCAGATCTTGGCTTTGAAATACTATTATCTTTGGGCTGGGGCCGGGAAAGAACAAGATATGCCTGGAGGTGATGTCAGCAGAAATGTAAGAGCCTGTCCTCTCCTCCTTAAAATTGCTTAAAAGCAATGAGAACACAGGCAAAAATTGTCAAAACAAACTTATCAGAACTCTGGAAATTGACCAAGGTTTACAATTCAGAAAGCGTTTTTTCAAGAAAATGGCTGAATCTTGGTAACAACAGGAAACTGTGGCATTTGAACTTCTCCTGTACACATCCCCTTCTCCTCACCTCCACAAGAGCCTTGAAAATCAACAGCCCTGCAATTCCAGTGAAAGCCAGCAGACTAGCAACCACTGGAGGAGGCAGAACAGGGTTGGAGTTCCTCCAAAACCTCATTTCCAGAGAACTGTCTTTATTTGATCTGTCTGGCACTATCCTGAATACTCCACTCATGGGGCTCATCTGGTATAAACAGCTTTCTCTGGGGGTGCTTTTCAGAAACAATTAGCAGCAACTGTTTAACACAGCAGTGATAACATTTAGGAAAAAACAACAAGCTTTTCAAGAAAACTTAAAAGGAAAATCTAGGTAATTATATATCCATTATCAGTCCATTATTAGGCTTTAAAAAGCTCTGACATATACCTGGGAATCTAGAAAACCACAAATACGCATAAGGCTGTATGTATGCCTAGGATCTCTGGCTGACCTCAAAACTCTGCACAAGCAGGAAATGAAGGATAAGGCAAAGTTGTAAACAGCCTGCCTTTGCATTAAAGGCACACCCTGACATGCACATAGAGCCCATCAGCAAAGTCTGGGAGACTTACTGGTTTCAGGTGATTTAAAGAAATATCTGTCCAATCATTAGCTGACCACTAAGCTAATGGAGCAGAGACTTGGGTAGTCACATATGACAAAGAACACAGGCTTTACAGAATTAGTTCAGGAAGGTCACTAAAAACAAAACAAAACAAAGCAATAAAAACAACTCCTGAGGAGGGGAGAGAATCTGATTCCCAGAGTTGCCACATTATATTATTTAAATGTCCAGTTTTCAACAAAAATGTATGAGAGATGCAAAGAAACAAAATTAAGTGTGGCCCAAACACAGGGAAAAAAGCAGTCAAACACTATCCCTGAGGAAACCCAGATGTTAGACTTAATAGGCAAAAACTGTAAATCAGTGATTTTTAATGTTTTCAAAGAACTAAAGGAAACTATGTTTAAAGAACTAAAGGAAAGGATATAATGATATCCTAATAAGTAGAGAGTATCAATAAAGAGAAATTACATAAAAAAGAAATTCTGGGCCGGGCATGGTGGCTCCTGCCTGTAATCCCAGCACTTTGGGAGACTGAGGCAGGTGGATCACCTGAGGTCAGGAGTTTGAGACCAGCCTGGCCAATACGGTGAAACCCCCTCTCAACTAAAAATACAAAAATTATCCAGGCATGGTGGCGTGTGCCTGTAATCCCAGCTACTCGGGAGGCTGAGGCACGAGAATTGCTTGAACCTGGGAGGTGGAGGTTGCAGTGAGCCGAGATTGTGCCATTGCACTCTAGCCTGGGTGACAGGAGTGAAACTCCATCTCAAAAAAAAAAAAAAAAAAAGAAATTCTGGAGATAAAAAGCATAATAACTGAAATGAAAAATTCACTAGAGGGGATCAACAGTAGCTTTGAGCTGGCAGAGTAAAGAATCAGTGAATTTGAAGACAGGTCAGGTGAGATGACCCAATCTGAGGAACAGGAAGAAGAAAAGTAAACAAAATGAACACAGTCCTAGAGGTCTGTGGAACACCATGAAGCATATAAACACCCACATAATGGAAGTCCCAAAAGGAGAGAGAAAAGAGAGAAAAAAAGGTGCAAGAAAGACTATTTGAAGGAATAATGGCTAAAAATCCCCCCAATTTGATTTAAAGCATTAATCTATGCATTCAAGAAGTGCACTGAACTCCAACTAAGATAAATTCAAAGAGATAGGCACCCAGACACATCATAAACTTATAAAAGCTAAAGACAGAGAGAATCTTGAAAGTAAGAGAGAAGTAACTCATCATATACAAGGAATCCTCAATAGGATTAGCAGCTAATTTCTCATTAGAAATCTTGAAGTCAGAGGGCAGTAGGACAACATATTCAAAGTACTGAAAGAAAAAGACTGCCAAACAAGAATTCTACATCCAGCAAAATTATCTTTCAAAAATGAAGGAGAAATTAAGACATTCACAGATAAACAAAAACTGAGATAATTCATCACTAACACACTTCTACAAAAAATGCTAAACGGAGTCCTTCAGGGTGAAATAAAATGATACTAGCTAGTAATGTAAATCTACATAAAGAAATAAATAGCACCTGTAAAGTTAACTACATAGGTAAATATAAAAGACAGTATAAATGCATTTTTTTGTGTGTAACACTTTTTTACTCCTGATTTAAAAGACAACTGCATAAAGCAATAACTATAACTATGTTCATGGGCACACAATGTGTAAAGATGTAATTTGTTTGACAATAATAGCACAAAGGAGGGATGAAGGAATAAAGTTATATAGAGGCAATTTCTTTGTATTACTGAGCTTAATTTGGTATTAATTCTAATTGGAGTAATATAAATAATGATGTTAATTGTAATACCCAAGGAAACAACTAAGAAAAAAAAAACAGGCTAAGTGCAGTGGCTCATGCCTGTAATCACAACACTTTGGGAGGCCAAGGTGGGTAACTTGAGCTCAGGAGTTTGAGACCAGCATGGGCAACATGGCAAGGTCCTGTCTCTACAAAAAAATTAAAAATTGGCCAGGTGCGGTGGCACACGCCTGTAATCCCAGTACTTTGGGAAGCCAAGGCGGGCGGATCACAAGGTCAGGAGTTCGAGACCAGCCTGGCCAACATGGTGAAACCCCGCCTCTATAAAAATACAAAAAAATTAGCTGGGTGTGGTGGCAGGCGCCTGTAGTCCCAGCTACTAAGAAGGCTGAGGCAGGAGAATTGCTTGAACCCAGGAGGTGGAGGTTGCAGTGAGCCGAGATTGTGCCACTGCACTCCAGCCTGGGTGACAGAGTGAGACTCTGTCTCAAAATAAATAAATAAATAAATAAATAAATAAATAAATAAATAATAAAAACTAAAAATTAGCTGAGCATGATAGCATATGCCTGTGGTCCCAGCTATTCAGGAGGCTGAGGCAGGAGGGTAGCTTGAGCCCAGGAGGTTGAGGCTGCAATGAGCCATGTTCCTACCATGGCACTCTGGCCTGGGTGACAGAGCAAGACCCTGTATCAAAAAAAAAATAAAAATTTTTTAAATTAAAAAAATGAATAAAAGACATAGGGAAGAAATAACAGAAAAATTAAAAATGGTACACTAGAAAATATCTGTTTAACTTAAAAGAAGGCATTACTAGAGGAATACAGGAACAAAAAATAAGATATAGAAAACAAATAGCAAAATTGCAAACATAAACCCTATCTTATCAGGAATTACAATAACATAAGTTAATTAAACACTGCGATTAACCCTTTTCCTGTTTAGGAAAAAAAAACGTGCAGCTTGCTGCCTGTGCTCACTAGATTTTACATAAACATGCTCTTTGAGGCTGAAGCAAAGCTAACTGATTTTCAATGTCAAAACAAAATATAAAAACTATTCTTGGAGTTATTTCTAAGCTGAACTAACATCAGAATCATCTGAATCATCAGAATCATCAGAATCATCTGAATCATCAGAACCATCTATTTTGGAAAAATCAGATTCATCAAATGATTCTTCATCCAGCAACTGTTCAAGAACGATGTTAACATCATTTGTAGGGATGCTACATTTTCTAGGATTTGACATTTTCAGTGATTGAGAATTACTATATTTTGTAAGTGGAAATACCACTCCTAAAAACAGAATGCTATAAATAGAATGATGTCTTTTGTTTCCAAAGTCGATATACTAGAGTGATGTGAAAATAATAATAAAAATGAGACAGTTTGTGGCAAAGTTATCTCGGGGTAAACACTGCAGCCGCAAGTGCCATCAGAGAGTGTTCTCAGCACAAATGGTAAAGGGTTAATAGGCACAGTGGATGAAAAACGTGACTTAATTATATGCTATCTGTAAGAGGCACATTTTAGATTCAAAGACCCAAATAAGTTGAAAGTAAATGGATGGAAAAAGATTTACCATGCAAACAATAGCCAAAAGAGAGCTGGAATAGCTATACTAATATGAGGTAAAATAGAATTTAAAACAGCAATTGTTACTTGAGATAAAGAAAAATATTTTATAAGCATAAATGGTCAATCCATCAAGAAGATTTAACAATAATAAGTATATGTGCACCTAACAACACAGCACAAAATATATGAAATAAAAACAGGCAGAATTGGAGACAGAAATAGACAATTCAACAATTATAGCTGAAGACTTCAATATCTCATTTAAAGAAATGGATAAAACAACTAGACAGGGAACCAACAAGGAAGTTTTTTTTTTTTTTTTGGAGACGTGGTCTCACTCAGACTGGAGTGCAGTGGTGCAATCTAAGCACACTGCAACCTCCACTTTCTGGGCTCAAGTGATCCTCCCACTTCAGCCTCCTGAGTAGCTGGGACTATAGGTGTGTGCCACCATGTGGTTTTTTGTGTGTGCATGTGTATTTTTTGCAGAGTTGGGGTTTTGCCATGTAGCCCAGGATGGTCTTGAACTCCTGCACTCAAGCAATCCACCCGCCTCAGACTCCCAAGGTGCTGGAATTACAGGTGTGAGCTACTGTGCATGGACAATAAGGAAGATTTGAAAAATGCTATAAACCAATTAGACCTCATAAACATCTATAGAACACTTCACCCTACAATGGCAGAATACACATTCTTCTTCAGTGCACATGGAACATTCTTCAGGACAGACCATATGTTAAGCCAGAAAACAAATCTCAGTAAATTGAAAAGGACTGAAATTATACAAAATATGTTCTCTGACCACAGTGGAATGAAATTAGACATCAAAAACAGAAGAAAATTTGAAAAATTTACAAATATGTGGAAAGTAACACACTCCTAAATAACCAATAGGTCAAACAAGAAATCACAAGGGAAATTAGAAGATACTTTGAGATGATTGAAAATGAACACACAACATATCAAAATGTAAGGGATGCAGTTAAAGTGGTGCTTAAAGGAGAATTCATAGTTGTAACTGCCTATATCTAAAAAGAAGAAAGATAACAAAATCAGTAACCTAATCTTCCATTTTTTTCTAGGAAATTAGAAAGAAAAGAGCAAACTAAGTCCAAAGCAAGCACAAGGAAAAACATAATAAAATAAGAGTAGAAATAAATGACATAAAGAATTTTAAAAATAGAGAACTAATAAAACAAAAATTTGGTTCTTTGAAAAGATCAATAAAATTGATAAATCTTTAGACTAATAATAAAAAAGGGCAGAAAATTCTAATTACTAAAATCAGGAATGAAAGAGTGGACATACTACTGACCTTACAGAAATAAAAAATATTATAAGACAGTATAAGAGAGTACTGTGAACAATTATGTGCCAATAAGTTAGAAAACCTAGATGAAATGGACAAATTCCTAGAAAGACACAAACTACAAAAACTGACTCAGTAAGAAATGGAAAATCTCAATAGACCTATAACAAGTGAAGAGATTGATTTAGGAATAAGTAAAATTTCCTACAAAGACATACCCAGGACCAGATGTCTTCACTGGTGAATTCTACTAAACATTTAAAAAGAATTAATACCGACCAGGCATGGTGGCTCACACCTGTAATCCTAGCATTTTGGTAGGCCAAAGCAGGAGGATCGCTTGAGCCCAGGAGTTCAAGACCAGCCTGAGCAACACAGCAAGACCCTGTCTCAAAAAAAGAAAAAAAATTAATGCCAATCTTCACAAAATCTTCCCAAAAATAGAAGAAGGAACACTGTCCAACTTATTCTATGAGGCCAGTGTTATCCTGATACCAAAACCAGAAAAAGACATCATAAGAAAACTAAGGAGCAATGTCTCTTACGAATATAGACACAATAATCCTTAACAAAATAATCACAAACTAAATCCTACAACATACAAAAAGGATTTATACCAAGGCCAAGTGAGATTTAGCCTAGGAATGCAAATGTCTACACCTAGACACATCATAAACAAACTTATGAATGTATCAATTTGCATGAAAATCAATTAATGTACTATATACCATATTCATAGAATAAAGGACAAAATTCACACAATCATGTCAATAAACACAGAAGCATTTGACAATGTCCAACATCCTTTCACGACAAAAATACTCAACCAACTAAGAATAGAAGGAGAAATTTGTCAACACTGAGGTAGCAGTTAATATATGCCAGATGCATTGTTCTAGACACCTTACATTTACCAAGTAATTTCATTCTCACACCAACTATATGAGGCGGGAACTATTATTACCTACATTTTGCAGATGAATAAACTGAGGTACAGGGCGTTTAAGTAACTTTTCCTGTGTTAAGCAACTAATAAGTTGTGGAGGTAAGATTCTTATACAGAAATTCTGGCTACAGAGTCCATGCTCTTAATCACATTCTGCTCTACTGTCTCTCAAAGAATGTAGACTAGTAATAATGATAAACAAATTGGGTTTCCTTAAAACTAATGATTCAAGCCGGGCATGGTGGTTCACGCCTGTAATCCCAGCACTTTGGGAGGCCGAGGCGGGCAGATTGAGACCATGCTGGCCCACATGGTGAAACCCCTTTTCTACTAAAAATACAAAAAGTAGCTGGGCGTGGTGGCACGCACCTGTAGTCCTAGCTACTCGGGAGGCTGAGGCAGGAGATTCGCTTGAACCCAGGAGGCGGAGGCTGCAGTGAGCCGAGATTGTGCCACTGCACTCCAGCCTGGCGACAGAGCGAGACTCCTCCTCAAAAAAAAAAAAGAAAAACTAATGATTCAATCTTTATCTGTAAGTAAACTTAACTTACAACACTGTTGACGTATATCAGTGATCATAATTTGTAATACTGGTAAGAATTGCTAATATTAGTAGCAATGTTTATTTAATCAAGTTGATAGTGTTGGGTCAACATTTATATTTAATTGTAATTTTAGTCATAAAATTGGTGATGATCATTTATATGAGTAAACATAATTTGTAATATTGGTAAAAATTGACAAAATTACTTATACAATTTGATTGCATTAGTAACAATTATTTAATTTCTATTTGTAACTAAAATTTGATTCATAACTGTGGTACTCATAATTTATATTAGTAATCAAAATTTTAATACTAGTGATTTTTTTATAATAGCAGTTAGAATGTTAACCATATTAGTAATTATTTCTATTAGGAACTACAAGATAATTCAAAACACAGGTACTCATGGGTTATATTAGTAATCTTAATTTGTAACACTGGTAATAGTTATATCTGTAAAAATTTTTACACTGTTTGTACTAATGGTTTAATTTTATTTACTTATTTATTTAATGTTTTGAGACAGGGTCTCACTCTGTTTCCCAGGTTGGGGTGCAGTGGTGCTATCATGGCTCACTGCAGCCTCCACCTCCAGGGCTCAAGCGATCTTCTCACCTCAGCCTCCCAAGTAGCTGGGACTACAGGTGTATGCCACCACACCGGGCTGATTTTTAAATTTTTTGTAGAAATGGGGTCTCACTATGTTGCCCAGGCTGGTCTCAAACTCCTGGGCTCACGAGATCCTCCCACTTTGGGTTTAAATTTTTAAAAAATAATTATAACAATTTACAACATAAGTACTAATCATTTATACTAATAAACTTAATTTGTAACACTGTAATGCATTGTAATATTAGTTGTTATATTTGATGATATTAGCAATGATAATTCAATTTCTATTATTTAAACGTTCAGCATATTTTATTCTGGCATATTGTAGCCCAATGACCCAACTGTGGTAGTCTCCACTGCGTGCCATGTTTATGTAAGCCAAAACAGGTACTTATAATTTATATTAGAGCATAATTTGTAATAGCAATAATCATTTGTAATAACAGCAATAATCTTTGAAGCTATTAGTAATGATTCTTCAATTTCTACTAGAAACTATAATTTAATTCATGACATAGGTACTCATAATTTACAACAGTAAAAATAATTTATAATATTAGTGATAATTTGTAATATTAGTGATTTTATATATATATATATATATTTTTTTTTTTTGAGACGGAGTTTCGCTCTTGTTGCCCAAGCTGGAGTGTAATAGCGCGATCTTGGCTCACCACAACCTCCGCCTCCCGGGTTCCAGCGATTCCCCTGCCTCAACTTCCCAAGTAGCTGGGATTACAGGCATGCACCACCACGCCGGGCTAATTTTGTATTTTTTTAGTAGAGACAGGGTTTCTCCATGTTGGTCAGGCTGGTCTCAAACTCCTGACCTCAGGTGATCCGCCCACTTCGGCCTCCCGAAGTGTTGGGATTACAGGCATGAGCCACCGCGCCCGGCCAGTGATTATATTTCATAATAGTAACCAAAAGTTCAATTTCTATTAATTAATTAATAGGAGGGAGGCTGAGGTGGGACTCTGTTGCCCAAGCTGGAGTGCAGTGGCGTGATCTCTGCTCACTGCAACCTCCAACTCCCGGGTTCAAGTGATTCTCCTGCCTCAGCCTCCCAAGTAGCTGGGACTACAGGCACGCACCACCATGCCCAGCTAATTTTTGTATTTTTAGTAGAGACGGGGTCTCATTATGTTGACCAGGCTGGTCTTGATCTCCTGACCTCATGATCTGCTCACCTCAGCCTCTCAAAGTGCTGGGATTACAGGCATGAGCCACCGTGCCTTGCCAACAATTTAATTTATAACATTATTATTGATAAATGTTATTGGCAATCCTAATTTGAATATAGGTAAAATTTCTATCAGAAGGAATATTTGATAATGTTAGTAATAATGACTTAATTTCTATATGTAATATATTCTGATTCATTACATTAATTCTGTCAATTCACATTAGAAATAGGTTTTTAATACTGGCAAAAATAGATAACATGAGTAACAGGATCTGATAAATATTAGAATGGATCATGATTTAGTTTTCATTGTAAGCATAAGGAAATTCATGGTAGACCCTATCACAAAGCAACTTCATGACTCCACGTGCACACAGCAGCCACACTCTTGATATCGCACCGCTGATAATATACCAATATTTAATATTATTGCAGTAGTTATGACTCTTCCCTCCTGCCCACTCTATTTTCCCCAAACTCACCATTTCTTTGTGATTGGGGTAGAAGGTCTGATCAATTAGAGGGAATTCTTCTGTCCCCAGTTTCTTATGCAGTCGAACCATCTGGGCAAACTATGAGAACCAGGAGAGCTGGGTCAGTGAGTACTTCACCACGAATCTGTAAGCTTCTGAACACCCTCACTTCCCCAAATCGCAGAGTGGTTTCAAGCTCCCACATACACGCATGAGCTGTTCCCTCTGCCAGTGGCACCCTTCCTGTTACTTACCACCCAGGGCTTGTCACAGAAGTTGTAGACAGAATGCAAGGAGTTAACACTGGGGATTCCAGCATACTGCAGCCCAATGACCAAACTGCGGTAGTCTCCGTTGCGTGCCATGCTGAAGGCGTGCTGGCGGATCAGCACAAAATCTGGCTTCAGAGACCTAGTGTGGCAGGGGTAGGAGTGTTAAGAGTTCCCCCAGAAGCTCCCAATCACTCTCGAAACAAAGACCAAGTTTTTAAATCTCCATAGCTCCCAGAAATTGCAAAGTGGTTTCTCACCTCTGCACACATGTGTGAGCTGTTCCCTCTGCCTAGTGCACCCTTTCTACCCTCTGCCCACCTGGTGATCCCCTTTAAGCCTCTCCTACCTGTTCCCTTCTCAGCAAGGTCAGCTTGCAGCTTACCGACACAGCTCTGACAACTCCCTGGTCACCATCTCTCAGACTGCAAGCTGTCTTCAGTGTTCTGCCCAGAATAAATTCTAACCTCGGGACCTTTACCAAGGCTGTTCCATCTGCCTAAAGCACTTCCCCCCTAGATATCTGCATGGATCACTCCTTCACCTCCATCAGGTCTTTCCTCAAATGTCTCTCCTGCAACCAGGCCACCCTATCCCAACTGCAGACCCCACCATCATCCAACAATTGCTACATCTGCTTTAGTGCTATATATATATTTTTTCTTTTCTTTTCTTTTCTTTTTTTTTTTTTGTTGAGACGGAGTGTTGCTCTGTTGTCCAGGCGCTGGAGCAATCATGGCTCACTGCAATCTCCGCCTCTCGGGTTCAAGCGATTTCCCTGCCTCAGCCTCCCGAGTAGCTTGGATTACAGGCACCTGCCACCACGCCTGGCTAATTTTTTTATTTTTAGTAGAGACGGGGTTTCACCATGTTGGCCAAGCTGATTTTGAACTCCTGGGCTCAAGCAATCCACCCACCTTGGCCTCCCAAAGTGCTGGGATTATAGGCATGAGCCACCACATCCGGCCACTGTTATGTTTTTTCTTAGCACTTTTACATTTTCTTATTTATTTGTGTATTGTGTGTATCTCACAGTAGAATGTAAGTTTCATAAGGCTCACGTTCTTTTTCTTTTCTTTTTTTTTTTTTTTGGCCTTTCAGCATGTAGAATATCTCCTGGCACACAGTAGGTGTACAATAAATATTTATTGAATATGAAGTCCTGAGAGCAGCATCTGGCATGCAGCAGATGTCTAGCAAATGTTTATTTAATTAATAATTGAAGGCTGGGTGTGGCGGCTCATGCCTGTAATCCCAGCACTTTGAGAGGACAAGGCAGGTAGATTGTTTGAGCCCAGAAGTTTGAGACAAACCTGGGCAACATAGTGAGACCCCCCCAATCTCTACAAAAAACATAAAAATTAGCCAGGCATGGTGGTGCGCACCTGTAGTCTCAGCTACTTGGGAGGCTGAGGTGGGAGGATCACTTGAGCCTGAGAGGTTGCAGCTGCAGAGAGCCATGATTGTGCCAGTGCACTCCAGCCTGGGAGACAGAGCAAGACCCTGTCTGAAATATATATATATATATATATATATATTTTTTTTTTTTTTTAAATTCTGACTTGTGGCATCCTGGGGTCCCTGGCTCTTTTTCTGAAGAAAAGTTGTCTCCCCACATTCCATGCCTAAGTTCTTGCCCACAGAAGGATGGGTGGGGAGGTAGGAACTTTCCCCCAGCTCTAAGGGAGAGTTCTTATGCCTTGCTCATAACACCAAGGTACCCTTTTTATACTCACCGCATGACCTTCACCCCGTTCCGAAGAACTTCCATATCCACAGAGAATCCACCATTGGCATGGGCCACAAGGTTGAGATCAGAGAATTCGGCCTGGGAAGGAGAAAAAAACTGGTGATTCACCTACATCACACAAAAATGGCCACTCAGTTTGCAGTATGGACAACTGACCCCCAGGTCCAAATGTCCCAACTTACCTGTTCTACTTTAATGTCAATTTCTCCATGGATCTTTTTCCCTTTGAAGTATTTTGCCCTGGAGAGGAAAAACAGAACACATCTGTCAATGATAAAATCTCAGAAGGGAAGACAAAACACAGGCCCTTGACCCTTTTGCCCCTTCAATGCTACTAAAGAAACCACAAAGTGCCTTATAATTATTGAAATATTTTGAAAAAATCAAGAATGTTTTGTGAATAATGTCTGTTGTAATCCTCATGGAGTTGCAAAAATATTAAAGGACATTGCAAACTGTAAAATGTGGCCTTACACTGCAGAGAGCAGGTATTTCCCAAAATTTAGTCTGCTCATCACATTGCCATTGTAAATTTTTTTAAAAAACTTCACAAAATTAGCAGTACTATGTAAATTAGAACATACTTTGAAATTGCATGGAGACCGGTAAACAGCAAAGAACCTTAGAAAACACCTATCTGGCCAGGTACGGTGGCTTACGCCTGTAATCTCAGCACTTCGGGAGGCTGGAGGTAGGAGGATTGCTTCAGGCCAAGGGTTGGAGACCACCCTGGACAACATAGAGAGACCCCCATCTCTACAAAAAAAATTGAAAAAAAAAAACAAACAAAAGCCGAGGGCTGTGGCTCACGTCTATAATCCCAGAACTTTGAGAGGCCAAGGTGGGTGGATCACCTGAGGTCAAGAGTTCGAGACCAGCCTGACCAACATGGTGAAACCCCTTCTCTACTAAAATACAAAATTAGCCAGGTGTAGTGGTGCATGCCTGTATTCCCAGCTACTTGGGAGGCTGAGGCAGGAGAATCACTTGGACCCAGGAGGCGGAAGTTGCAATGAGCCAAAATGGTGCTATTACACTCCAGTCTGGGCAATAAGAGCGAGACTCCATCTCAAAAAAACCCAAAAAACAAAAACTAGCCAGGCATAGTGGTGCATGCCTGTAGTCCCAGCTACTGGGGAGGCTGAGGCAGGAGAATGGCTTGAGCCCAGGAGGTCGAGGCTGTAGTGAGCCGTGATTGCACCACTGCACTCCAGCTTGGGGAACAGAGCAAGACCTAGGCAAAAAAGAGAAAGAAAGAAAGAGAAAGAAAGAAAGAAAGGAAGGAAGGAAGGAAGGAAGGAAGGAAGGAAGGGGAAGGAGGGAAGGAAGGAAGGAGAGAAAGAAACTACATTTCTCTGAAGCGTGCCTGTTTTTGTGTATTTTTTAGTGCCTGTGTATATGTCAGTGCCTGTGCCTGGCTGTGTGGCCTGAAGCATCTCTCTGCTCTCTGGCCCTTTCGCAGGGAGGAGCACATTCACCATGTGTGGTTGTGTGCTGTGAGAAACACAATGGCCATAGGTGGGCAGCTGCATCCGATAAGGAGGAGTGGATTGAGTGGTGCAGGCTGGGTGGCTCTAGAGAAGCCAGTGTAGCTGGCAATGATGGGGGGCAGGGAGGAATGCAGCTGAGGAGGAGAGGGAGCAACAGGAGGGAGGGGGAGTGGGAGCAGCAGTAGGAACATCACGAACTGCTATGTCATTGTCCCCGGGCCCATCCCCAGCTGGGCTTGGTTTCCGGTGGCCTCCTCCCCCAGGCTCAAGATTTCTAGCCAACAGGCTGCTTGCTCCAGGGATGGAAGCTCATCCTCAATCAGGTTTATCATGGAAGGGGGATGAAGGGGAGAGACACTTTCAGGGCTACTGGTCACTGACACGCATACAATCAGGGTCTTGGACAGACACACACACACACACACATACACACACACACACGGCACAAATGGACCCTGGTGACTTGACTGACATATGCAAGAGACCCCAAGTACAGCTACTTCTTTTTCCTTGCTCTCTCTCTGACACGCACACACACACACACACCATCGCTGACACTATCCCCTCAGAAGTGTTGAGAGAGAATCTCTCTCAGCCCTGCACATTTTTCATCTATAAACTGATGAGTGGGGATGATGAGGGTGTATCACTGTTTCTAAAACTTTTCTGACCATAAGTGGAGTTGGATACTGTGGTGGTCTGCTCAGGCCTCCTCTTCAGGGACAATGTACCTTGAATGGCAGCTACTGACAGCTCATGGCTGTGTCCCCACTGGGAATTGTCTTGTCACAGGGAACTGCCTTGTCCAAGGTTACACCTACTTCACGAGGGCATCCCCATGGTCTGGTCTATGAAGGGAAAGAAAGGCCAGCCTCCTTGCCTCAATCTGGGCTGACTCTGAAGGACCCTCCCAGCCCCAGGGCTCCCCCTAAGAGCAGCGGAGGCCGCTAAGGCAACTACATCTTGAGCCAGCCTCTTCCTCTGCTCAACCCAACCCTCCTCACAAGCGTTGATCCCAATGGCACACTCCAGTAAGCCTCCTGCATGCAAATCTCCACCTCAAAGTCTTTTTCCAGGGAACCCAACCTAAAACAGTGGGCCATGGAAGTCAAACTACAAGGGTGGTCTAATGCAATTCTGGAGCTGGGTTACCCAGCAGCCAGATGGCAGTGAGGACCCATCAGTAGTGGGAGGTGGGGCATAGATAGCCTCCGATATGCTGTAGCAATGCAAAGTGCTCTGCAGCAGGTCCGGGCTGTGGTGCAAGCAGGATGTGACTTAGGCCATATGATCCAGCAGATCCTATGACACTGGAGGTGTCAGTAGTAGGAAAAGATGCTGTGTGGAATTTCTTCTCCCAGGTGGGAGAATACAGTGCAGGCCCCCAGGGTTTTGGAGTAGCGATGACTTTTCCTGATGGTGGGCTGTAATGGGATTCTGGTGGAAGGCAATGTACTGGATGGTGAAATATCCCTGGAACTTGAGTGATGTCAGGGAAATGGTAACCAGACTTGGGTGACTATTCCCTAAACGCCATTGAGTAGCTGAAGAAAGACCTGAGATGCTCAGGGTGAATTCAAGGCAAAATGTGAAAGCCAGAGGATCTCCCTGACTGCATTTAAGGAAAGCCTCATCTCCTGCAGTCAGAGGGCAGACAGAAGGGAGGGCCAGGCTCAGAATTTAATTCTACGTAGTGGTGGAGCTTCAGAGAAAGTTGACTTCCCAGGCCCAGCACATCTCCTGGGCCATGCTCATGTCCCTAATAGGACAGGAGTAGGACTCTGAGATGGGGATATCTGGGCAGATGCAGTTAAACACCTTGAACTTACAGACTCACCTGCATCCACTGGGCCTGCTGAAGTAGACTACTCCCCTGAGTTAGAATATAGACCTTCTGCTTGAAGATAATGCAGAGGCCTTGGATGATGCAGGTGCTTTGTAAGACAATGCCTGCCCCCCTCAGAGTCTACCCCCCACCTACCCTCCTGGAAACCAGACCAAAAATTAGGGTGAAATCCTAGTGAAACCTGACTGGACAGGTTCTAGGCTTGCAAAGGGAGAGAAATGATCTGTAGAAGAACCTAAAGAATCTGGCTAGTACGTATTGGCAGGTGCTGGGAAGGTATGCATGAGACTGGATCCTGAGGACAATGGGCGAAGGAGGTAGAACAGGAAGTTGGTGTGCTCTCCCAGGATACGGAACTTAAAACCCTGGCGAGGACTCTAGGAAGTGTTACTAACACACTGGTATTTGGAAACCTGGAGTAAACAATGGCCCACACTAAGTGAAGCAGAACTTCCATGGCAGATTGCACAGGGAAGGATTAAAGGGCTCAAAGAAGCAGACATGTTGGAGTAGATATACTACTGAAGTCTGGAAAACCCACCAGCTGATTAAGGCCTGGAGGATACACTCAACTTATGAAATTAATAAGAAATATGCTGGTGAGGGTGGTACCAGTCACGCTGAGAAGCACAGTAGTGGTAAGGTGATAAATGAGTCCTGGCCCAGGTCCTGCTTACAGTGGGTCTGGTGGGTCCAGAGACCCACCCAGTGGTCACTTCCTCAGTTCACAAATGCGTAATTGCAATGGCATACTTTGTAGTTGTCAGAACCCCTACATGGGCTCCTCAGCCTGTGGGATAAGAGCTGTTTCAGTAGGGAAGTCCAAATAGAAGCTTCTAAAATGGCGCACACCCCCATGCCCTGAACAAAACAATAAACCACAAACAATATTGTGTGCATCCTATGGGTGATGATGGAAATCAATGCCACACTGAAAGATCTAAAGGATGCAGGGGTGTTGGTCTCATCTTATCTCCATCGAGTTGAGCAGTCTGGCCCCTGGAGAGGTCAGATGGGTCCTGGAGAATGCTTGCAGATTACTGCAAGCACAATCAAGTAGTACCCTTAGTTGTACCTGCCATACTGGACATGCTGTCATTGCCAGAGCAGATTAATAAGACCTCAGGTACAGCAGGTGGCCGCTGACTTGGCGAATGCATTCTTTTTTATTCTGATTAGAAAAAAGGATCAGAAACAGTTCACACTCACATGAGACTGATGATAATATTCGTAGATGGTCTTGCTGTAGGGCTATGCTATCTCTCTCACCTGGTGTCATAATATAGTCCAGAGAAACCTGGACTATCTGGACATCCCATGGAATAGCACACTGGACCACCACATGGATTACATCATACTGATTGTGCAAGATGAGCAAGAGAGGGTGAGCATATTGCCCTGGTAAGACACATCCACTACAGAGGGTGGAGGATAAACTCCACAAAGACTCAGGGGACTGCTGCATTAGTAAAATTTTTAGGAATCCAGTGGTCCAGGGCAGTAAACCAGGACAGCCCCTCCAAAGAATAGAGCAAAGCATTGAATCATGCACCTTCCACCATGAAGAGGAAAGCACAATACCTAGGAGGCCTCTTCCCATTCTGGAGGCAGCATATCCCCCACACACAAATAATGCTCTGACCCATATTCCAGGCGACATGTAAAGCTACCAGCTTTGTGTGAGGGCCAGAGCAGAAAAGGGCTCTGCAGCAGGTCCAGGCTGTGGTACAAGCAGTCCTGCCATTTAGGCCAGATGATCTGGCAGATCTTATGATACTGGAGGTGTCAGTAGTGGGGAAAGATGCAGTGAGGAGCTTATGGGAAGCCTGAGTGGGAGGCCCTTGGGGTTTTGGAGCAAAGCCATGCCATCTGCAGCAGAGAATTTTACGCCTTTTGAGAAAGACACCCCATTGAGGTGCTGGGCCCTGATAGAGACAGAATGCTTGACCAGGCACCAAATGATTGTGCATCCAGAAGTTCCCATTATAAGCTGGGTCCTGCTGGGCCCGCCAAATAATAAAGTCAGGTGGGCCCAGCAGTCAGGATTGAGCCCAAGCAGAACCAAGCAAGGTGCATGAGCAGGTAAGTAACCCTGATCCCCATGTCTTCCACACTGTTGTGCTAGTGCCTGTCTCACTAAGGGGACTCCTTAAAACTAGCTGATGAAAGAGGGAAAGGTCTAAGCCTGGTTCACAAATGGGTTGTCTTAGTATGTGGGTGGAAGCCAAAAATGGGCAGTGGTTGCACTATAACCCAACTGGAATGGCCTTGAAAGACAGTGGCAGAGCTCCCAGTGGGCAGAGCTTCAGGCTGTGCACCTGCTCATCTCCTTTGTGCAGAAAGAGAAGTGCCTCAAGATTAGAATACACATGTCCACTTATGGGCAGTGGTAAATGGTTTGGCTGGTTGGTCAGGGGCCTGGAAATAAAAAGACTGGAAGATCCAGACAAAGAGGTCTGGGATACAGAAATGTGGGCAGACACCTAGGAGTGGGCAAGAAATGAGGAGTGAGACCGGGCGCGGTGGCTCACGCCTGTAATCCCAGCACTTTGGGAGGCCGAGGTGGGCGGATCACCTGAGGTCAGGAGTTCAAGACCAGCTTAGCCAACGTGGTGAAACCCCATCTCTACTAAAAATACAAAAATTAGCCGGGCGTGGTGGCGCACACCTGTAGTCCCAGCTACTTGGGAGGCTGAGGCAGGGGAATTGCTTCAACCTGGGAGGTGGAGGTTGCACTGAGCCAAGATCGCACCACAGCACCAGCCTGGGCAACAGAGCAAGACTCCGTCTCCAAAAAAAAAAAAAAAAAAAAAAAGGGAGGAGTGAGGATCTTTGGATCGTGTGTTAACACCCACCAGACAGCATCTGCCATGGCGCCATGGAAGTGACACTAGGCAACCAGGTAGACAGCATGAGTCAGCCCGATGATGTCAGCCAGGCTCTAATCAGCCACCCCAGTGTTAGCATATGGGCACATGAATAAGTGGCAATAGCAGCAGAGAGAGAAGGTATGTGTGGGGGCAGCAGTGTTACTGCTGAATGTCCAATCTGCCAGCAACAGAGACTAACATTGAATCCGTGACACGCCACCATCCCTCCAGAAGGCCAACCAACCACTTTGTGGCAAGCTGATTAGATTGGGCCCCTTCCATCCTGCAAAGAACAGTAATCGATTTTGACTGGAATATTCCATATTTGAGTTTGCCTTTTCTTACTGCAGGACCTCAGCCAGCTCACTGTCTAAGGGCTTACATAACGTTTGATCCACCAGCACGAGACCCCGCATAACACTGCGTCAAACCAAAGGACACACTTTATAGCAAAGTAAAGGAATGCAAAGCAAAGGAGGTGCAAAAGTGGGCCCATGACCATGGAATTAACTGATGGTATTACACACCACGCCACCCGGGAGCTGCTGGCCTGACGGAATGATGGAACAATTTGGTGCAGCCACAGCTAAGATCCCAGGTTGAAGGTGAGATCATGCAAGAATGGGCACCATCCTCCAAAACAGTGTCAACCCTAAATCAATGGCCATTGTAGGTGCTGTGTTCCTAACAGGTAGAATACACCGGTTTGGGGACACAGAGGTTAGGAAGGAGTGGCCCAGCTTACCAGCAATCCCAGTGATCCACTTTTGAAATTGTGCTTCCTGTTCCCTCAGGGCTCTGCAAGGTTAGAGGTCCTGGTTCTCCAAGGGGGAACACTGCTACCAGGGGACACAGCAAGAATCCCATTAAACTGTAAGCTATGATTGCCCTCAGGGCACTTCGTGTTTCTCATGCCAAGGGACATAAAAAGGAGTCATTGTCTTGGCAGGGGACGTGACCAACCTTGCTCCTCAGGAGGAGGTAGAGCTGCTGGTACACAGTGGAGGCAGGGAGGAGTATGTCTGGCACCCAGGGGATCCACTTGGGCATCTGTTGGTACTCCTTGCTCAACTTTGATAGTAAATGGGAAATGTGGTTGTTTGTACAGCAGCTACAGCCTGAGAAGGGCATGGGGACTAAAGGCTCAGGGATCTCTGTAGGATGGGAGCCACCCAGACCAAGAGTGATGTTAGCTGAGGGTGGGGGGAATCTAGAATGGGTAACAAAAGAAGGAGAGGATAAGTATCATTTATGACATTGAAATCAACTGCAGCAGCAGAGACTATGGCTCATCTCACTACCGTGCTCTTTCAAGTGTCCCTGAGAAAACAAGACCGATTAGAATTCTGGAAATGCCGTTCCCCAATGGGGTGAACTTACTATAAGAAGGAAGTGGATCGGAGCAGTGCAAGGTGTGGACTATATGCTCCCCCCAGATCCTTACCTCCTTGCTCCAGACCTTTGCATCTATCCTCAGCTTCTGGAATTATCTGCTGCTGATGGCTCATAGGTGTCCCTCACTGGGCATTGGCCTCTGCAACAGGGATTTGCCTCACCCAAGATTATGCCTCCTCCCAGGCGGCAGCCTACAGCCAATGACTGACATAGGAATTCAAAGCCTGGCCACCCCGCTTCAACTGGGACAACTCTGAAGGGTCATTCCAGTGCCAGAGCTCCCCAGAGGATTGGCTGAGGCCTCTTTTGTGGTTGCATCACAGCTCAACTTTTCCCTCTGCACAATCCTGCTTCCCTCGCAACCTCCCCCACAGGTGTTATTCCCAAGCGCTCTCCCCAGTAAATCCGCATGCAAATCTCAGAGTCTCGGGGTCTGCTTCCAGGGAAATATATCTGAGAAAAGAAGCCACAGTAAGAAATAAAGCTTATATAACCCACTATATATGTATTTGCATAATAACCCATCCTATATATGTATTATATAAGACACATATGTTGTACAGCAAATATGAGAATATAGAATGTCTTATATATTATGTAACATATAAAATGTTGTATATTACATATTATGTGTATATGTATTTAGAATGTATATAAATACATATGCATAACTGGAATTAAAGTTTCAATAGATAATTACCTTTACTATGTGTAATGCAGTCTGATTTTTCTATGCTATTTTATTTCATTTCATGATGAAGAACATATACATATAGATGTATTATGTACTGTAAAGCCGTTGTATAACACATGTATTATATACCGTATGTCATATATAATATACATTATAGATTGTATATCTTAATGGAATAACATTATATGTTTTGCTAAACAACAACTCCATTTACTATGTGCAATATGCTCTGTTATTCTCTATTTTTATTTATCCTACTTCAAGAAGAAAGTGAAATGCTGGTCATAAGCCAATAGGTGACCCATAGTTTGAGAAACACCAGAAAGCCGGGCACGGTGGCTCAAGCCTGTAATCCTAGCACTCTGGGAGGCTGAGGCGGGTGGATCACGAGGTCAGAAGTTCGAGACCAGCCTGACCAACATGGTGAAACCCCATCTCTACGAAAAATACAAAAATTAGCCAGGCATAGTGGCATGTGCCTGTAGTCCCAGCTACTCAGGAGGCTCGCTTGAACCCCGGAGACGGAGGTTGCAGTGAGCCGAGATCGTGCCATTGCACTCCAGCCTGGGCGACAGAGCAAGACTCCGTCTCAAAAAAAAAAAAAAAAAAGAAAAACACAGGACAAAATTACCCACAAAATGGGGGAGATGAGTCTCAACTTAGAGTTTTCAACTTTAAACCACAGAGGAATTGAGACCCAGGAAGGAATGAGGGTGGTGAGGTTTGGTGGAAAAGGCGTCAGACTGTATTCGGGTGTACATTCCATCACAGAGTTTGCACAACTCCTCCTTCATTTGGGGCTGAAATCCCTGAAGCTAGTGTGGTTCCGAGTGTCTGCAAGTTGGTAAAACAGGTCTCTGTTCCCCACACTGATCCTGGCGTACATACATAGGCTCTGTCCCTTTGTCCACCCCACCCCACATATAGTAGACACTAAATAAATATTTGCTAGATTGCCTGGAAGAAAAGACTGGAGGGGATGCTGGGATAAAGGGGGGCTTCTGAGATGCAGAAGGGGAAGGGATGGATCTTTCACTGAATTCAGCAGGTGCTCAATAAATGTTTTCTGGACAAAGAAAAAATGGAAAACATTGGATTTGTGATTATGGAAAGGGGAAGGGACTTGTCAGTATTCCATAGATAATAAATGCTTGATGGAAAGAAGGAAGCAGACGCAAAGGACCTGCATGGAGGGCTGGAGTGGAGACCGGAAGTCTAAAGGAGGGTGATTACCTATATCCAGCAGAGGCCTCATTGATGTTTGCTGACTTCAATGGAGCAAACTTAACCAGGAAGATAACACGTTGGTGAGTGGACGTTGGTGAAGGAATTACAGCACGTGCTCCATAAATGCTTTACAGATTGATAGAGAAAAAAGCAGAGAAGCCTGCTGCAGGGATGGTAATGTGGCTGTTTGAAAATAATACAGTAAGAGATTAATAAGTGTTTTCTGGACTAATTCGGGGGAGAAAAAGGCAGCTGGGGAGATGGCTACTAAGTGGAGGAAGAGGCCTAGCTAGAATAAATGGAAAACAGTGCACATTGTGAGCTTTCAGGATTGTGTTGTGTAAAAGGCAGGATGGAGATTGTTGAAGGGGGAATTGGGACTACAAAAAGGGGAGAAGAGGCATTTACCGCAGGGTTCTTAGTAGTATACGATAAATGCTCATTAAATGATTGTGGGGTTGCATGGAGGAAAAGGTATAGCAAGGCCAGCTGGCAGGTGAGGATTTCAAGCACACCTGCATTTAGAAAAAAAAGAAGGAAGGGGAGCTGAAGAAGGGTTATTCCTAGTATATAATGGTGCATAATAAATGCCTCCCACACTTTCATGGAAAGGATGCAATAAATATCTGCAGAATGAATAAATTGCTCTGAATAGAGAGAAAGGCTACTCGGTAAAGGCTCCTGGGGGAGAGGTAATCTAACCAGTAAACAGCTGGTACTCAATACATTTAGGCTGAAGTAGACCCCTAGAGAGAGAGCTCTTGAGGCAGGGTCAGGGATTTCCAGAGACTTGGAAAGAGGAAGTTGAAAGTGACTTATACAGTAAGTGCTCAATAAGTGTTTACTTAAATAGTAAAACTATTAAGTAAATAGTAAATTTAGTAAATTTACTAAATTTATTTAGTAAATTAATAGTAAAACTATTAATAGTAAAACTATTAAGCAAAAGTGTTTACTTAAATAAGTGTTACTTAAATAGACTAAAAGCCCTTTGGGGGTATGAATTAAAGTTGGTAGAGGGAATCCTAGGGGTACTGAAGGGAGTGGGAAAGCGGTGATCATTATAAACTCAGCTCTGGATTTATCACAGGAAAGGACCTTGGGAGAGGCCTTGTGATTGGAGCAGGCTCTCCTAGGGGTAAGGAAGAAGAATGTACTCCCCAAAACAACAGGTCCAGCATATGTGCTCACTGGATCTACTGTTAAGAAAACAATTCTGGGGAGGAGGTGTGAATATACAGAACACACAGAAGACACTCCATAAATGCTCAGGGGAGCCATTGGAAGAAAAGGTCTTTGGGGGAGGATGATTAAAATGGAGCACACGACAGACAAGGAATAAATGCTCACTGGATCCATTAGAAGAAAAGGCCTTTGGGGAGTGGGGCTGGGGATGGACATATAGTCACCTGATCAAGGCTCACTGCATCCCTGAAGGAAAAGTCCTATGGGGAGGGGAAATGGGAGTGCAGAAAGTTGATCTATGGGAGCTCGATTCTTCATCCATAGGAGAAAAGGCTTTTGTGAAGAAGGCACACAATCAGGTACACAGTAGGTGCTCCATAAATACTCCAAGGAGTGGTTAAAAGAAAAGGTCTTTGGAAAGAGTGACTGGAATGGTACACACAGCAAGTGCCAGATATCTGAGCACTGTATTAACTGGAGGCACAGGCCTTTATGGAGAGGTCTAAGGTTGGGTCATGCAGAAAGTGCTCAATACATGCAGACTGAAGCCACTGGAGGAAAGGGTATTGCAGAAAGGGTTTGAGGGTGGGGTATACAGCAGGCACCAGTCAATGCATGCTTGCTGAATACACTGGAGGAAAGAACTTTTAGAGAAGGCTCACACTGCAGGCAGTTGATAAATGCTAGATGGATCCACCAAAGGAAAAGTCTTTGAAGAAGTAGCTGGAGAACGGAGGATACAAGAGGCACTCAATAAATGTTTTCTAGATCCACTGTAGGGAAAGGTCTTTGAGGAGACGGTCTGAAGATGAGTCACACAAAGAAGGTTCAAAACTGCTCATGGAACTCACTGGAGGAAAATGATTTGTTTGAGAAGGGGTTTGGGGGTGCGGCACGTATCAGGCACTTAACAAATGCTTCCTAGATCCTTTGGAGAAAAGGCCCTCAGAGAGAGGGCTTGGAGTTGGGGCACAGAGAAGGCATCCAATCAAAACTCACAGGATCCATGAAAGGCAAAGCTTTTGGAGAGAAACTGGGGTGGGATACACAGCAGGTACTCAATGTTTACTAAATAGTTTAAAAGGACTTTAAGGACGGAGCTGGGGTGGGACACATAGCATAGACTGGACACATGCTCACAAGACCCATTAGAGAAGGCCTCAGGGCAAGGGTTGAGGAGAACAGTACAGTATCAGGCTCTCAAAGAATGCTCACAAACCTCATTGAAATCAAAGGCCTTGGGGAAGGGCTCTTGGATGAGGCATACTGCAGGTACTAGATAAGTGCTCACAAGATCCATTAGAGGACAAGGCCTATGGGGCAAGGGTTGGGGAGGGTAGGAAGGACACGTTCGGTTTTCGAAGGCTCATAGGATATATTGAAGCCAAAGACTTTTGGGGGAGGGGGAGTAGGGAACAGGTACGCAGCAGGTGCCTGATAATTGCTCCCTGGATCCATCAAGGTGTAAGGGACGGAGGGGGGGCGACAAGGGCGGGGCACAGAGGAAGCATCCAGCTTAATAATTTAAAGGAAAAAGATTTAGGTGAGAGGGCTAGGTGTCAGGCACACAAGCGGCGCTCGATAATTGCTCATTCGCAGAAGAACGATCTGGGGACCCAGGCCCACGGGAGACGTCCGCGGCAGTGGCTTACCAGTCGGTGTGCGGCTCGTCGATGACCAGCAGCACCCTGGAGGCGGCTCCCCCGCGGCCTGCGCCCCCAGAGCCGCCGCCCACCTGCTCGCTGAAGGTGGCAGCTGCTGCCGCCGTGGTCTGCTTGACCGCGTTGGACAGCGACGAGAAGAAGCCACCGCCCCCCGAGGACCCGGGGCTAGGGGCGGCCGGAGAGGCCGCTGGGGCGACCCCGGAGGACCTCTCGGCAGTGGCGGTCCCGGGACCGGGCGTGGCTCCGGGGCTGTGGGCACCGGGCGGCGGCGGGGGCGGCTGCGGACGCTGCAGGTCTGTCATGTACCCATTTGGCAGATTGGCCATAAAGTTGCTGTCCGACAGGCGGCGCCGCAGGTAGTTCATGGCTGCGACTTGGGGCAGGGGGTCCTAGGGGTGGTCTGGCCAGGAGCCGCGGGGGCGGACTGCGCGGTGCCCAGGAGCACAGCTGCGCTCTCAGGCACGACACGACTCCTCCGCTGCCCACCGCAGACTGAGGCAGCGCTGAGTCGCCGGCGCCGCAGCGCGGATGGTCGCGCCCGTGCCCCCCTATCTCGCGCCTCGCGTGGTGCGGTCCGGCTGGGCCGGCGGCGGCGCGGACGCGACCAAGGTGGCCGGGAAGGGGAGTTTGCGGGGGACCGGCGAGTGACGTCAGCGCGCCTTCAGTGCTGAGGCGGCGGTGGCGCGCGCCGCCAGGCGGGGGCGAAGGCACTGTCCGCGGTGCTGAAGCTGGCAGTGCGCACGCGCCTCGCCGCATCCTGTTTCCCCTCCCCCTCTCTGATAGGGGATGCGCAATTTGGGGAATGGGGGTTGGGTGCTTGTCCAGTGGGTCGGGGTCGGTCGTCAGGTAGGCACCCCCACCCCGCCTCATCCTGGTCCTAAAACCCACTCGCACTTATACGCAGGGCCCTCTGCAGATACTCGGTTTGTAGTGTTGATATTCAACTCAGAAGGCATTTTTTGGGGGGAGGGGGGCACTGGAAGCACACTCAGAGACACGAAAGTAGAGAAATAACCCCCTCACAGAGGGGGGTGAGGTCACACGCAGTGCCCGCGGGGAGATTAGTCTCCCACATCCACACAGGCTCAGCTAGGCAGTGAGCGGGGGCGTCATAGACAGCATCAGACAAGCGGAGGTGGACACTTTGGTGGTGTACACACCCTTGCCCAAGGTGGCAAGGGGGGCCTGGAGGCACACAAGAAATGACACACATATAAACACACACAAAAGTGAGGAAACATACAAGGGCATGTACAGACAGAGAACACATGCCAATCTAGGTATACATACAGACATACAAGTCCAGGGTAACACACATGGGCATGTTACATACACGCATGCATACACCCATACCCCCACACACACAGGCAACACACTGACACACAGAGACCCAGGGAAACTCATATGAGCATACACTCGCAGACAAAACACATTCCCACCAATGATCATGGAGAAACCTAGATCTGCAACACAGACATTCTCTGCAGCCCTAGCCCTGGTGCGTGTCCACCCCCACACCAGAACACACTTGGTATATACGCCACCATCCCTTTGCTCTGGACACAGCCAAAACTTACGATAACTACCTGATGTCATCAGTGCCCATGGCTGTCTCCCCCTGCACCCAAGAACTTTCCACAGAGGCAGGCCCATCCCATGGTGCACACACAGTAGGTACCAAATAATGTTTGCATATGAGCAAATGAGGTAGTCCAAGCAGAGGTGGGATATGGGAACCTGTCAAATCTTTATGATTCTGACTACAATAAAAGCACTAATTCATAATCATTTGTTCACTGATTGTACCCAACTCTTAACTAAGCTGTTTACATGCATCATTTCATCCAACCCTCACAACAATCCAGTGGGGTGGATAATATAATGTCTATTTTACAGATGAGGGAATACAAGAACTCCAATTAATTCCCAAAGGGTCATGTTCACTTTATGATCAACACATTTTTTTCTTTTAAGAATGTGCCAGGAAGAGGAAACATCCAGTGCCAATGTGGCTGGAACAAGCTGAAGGGGGTTGTGGTAGCAGGGGCCAGATTGGGTAGGACCTTGACCATAGTGAGCAGTGATGGTGGACTAGGAGAGGTAGCAGAAGATAGGCAAGAAGTAAGTAGATATGGAGTCTCTTTCGCCTGCAGAATTTTCAGGTGACTCATCCACTTATTCATTTGTTCATCCTTTATTCATTAAATCATTGGCTGGTTTAAACAAGGCAGTAATAGTGTGGGGTCTGGAGACACAGTGCCTGGGTTCAAGTGGGGCCTCCACCATACACTTGGGAAAGTGACTTAATCTTTCTGAGATTTGGTTTCCTCATCTGTAAAAAGGATACATCTCTAACCCACCTCTAAGGAGAGGGGTAGGAAGGGGGCAACCTCTGTACCTTTGCATGTGTTGTAACTTCTGCCAGGAATGTCCTCTCCTTCTCTCTCGAGGGCTGCCTTTGGCCACTGTCTGCAGGAACCCCTCACCCCCAGGTCTCAGATTCTATCCCCTCCTCCCCTAGGCTTCCACAGTACCCAAGTCAAACACTTCCCAAACCATCCTCTACTCCCTCCTCCAACCCAGCCAGCTTCAGTCCCACCTCCAGGCCTTTGATTTGGCCACTCTTTTCTCCTCCCTTCAGGATTCCTTCTCTGGCATTCCAAATCCTAGTGTTACCCAGATGGGGATCTCCCCGCAAATCAGATATTTTCCAATGTCTTGAAGTATGTGCTCCCTGGTTTTTTGCCCAGTAACGGAAGCAAACAAGCTGTGCAGGGCGCGGTGCCCTCTTTGGGGACAGGAACAGCTGCAGGTCTACAGATCTTTCTGGCTCCGTTAGGTCTGAATTCAGGTTCCTCGGGAATCTATCTCCAGGCTGCGCCTCTTCCTAGGGTCCCCATTCCTAGGTTCCTAGTACTTGTGGCCCCAGCACCATTTCATTTTTCCACGTGGCTCAATTTCCAGAAATTAATTTTTTGTAGATTGTTTTGTAGAGGAATGAGGATTCACCTCAGGAGTGCCTCAATTCACTAAGGCAAAGGTTAGGCTCCCCCAAACTGTCTCCATCTTGTTCAGCAGGAATAGGCGTACAAAAGGGGCCCCAAGAATGATTTTGCTGTACATTGGTGAGCAACGACTCTCAAACACACACCCCTGACATATGTTCACATTCAGTATTGTACCCATGTTTGTGACTCACACATACATGTCCATGGCACCTTAATGTGTATGTGCACACACGGGACTCCCGCATTGTTATGGCATACATACAACTGTAACCTCACACACATGCCACATATCAATACATCCTTAATTCTTGCACAGCCCCAAAGGTCTGCATCTCTCTCTCACACACACAGCTGAATTCCCACTTTCTTGTAAACGTATACCTCTCTCATACCCTGTAGTAGCAACCAGAACCCCTCACTTTGGCTCAGTCTTCCCAAGATGACCAAGTAAGTACTCATCAACTTCATCTTCACTTCAACTCATTGACTGGTCCGCTTGAATAAGGGGAAAACGAACCAGAGAAGTCAAGTAAGTGTACCGATATACTCTGGGTGTGCATGTCACAAACCTCCTACCCGAACCTTCCCACACAGACGGGTCCCCTCCACCCACAGCACTCTTGACATTTAAGACCTCATCACAATCCATGATGCTTCAAAAATGTCCAGCCTACTACCTTTCTGTGCGTGTTTCCTTTGTAAAATGGGGATAATAATACTGACCCACATGGGTTTGCTGTGGACGAAATGAGTTCATGCTATGGAAAGCCTTAAGACACTACTAAGCACACAGTAAGTACTTTCTAAGTAGTAGCTATTACCATGATTATTATGATTCTTATGATGCGTCTCTTCACAAGGGGCCCGGCATTCAGTAAGTGGTAAATGAATGAGCAAATGCTAAAAGCACTGGTGTCTGGCTTTGTTCCCTTTACTGCGGAGACACGTAACGCTCTGATTCCTCTTCTTCTCTATTCTCCGTGATGTCCAGCACTATTGTTAGTATACAGTAGGCGTTAAGTGTTGAATAGATGTTCACACGAAAGGAATACCTTCTGAGTCTGTTCCCTCGCTCAGATGTCCTTTTTCTACCAGCCCTCCTCCACCCTAGATGCTCAGACTTAGCTTTAGTATACAGCAGGCGCTAATAAGTGTCGAATGAATGAACAAATTACCAGAGGAAAGTGTCTGGATTTGTCTTGGGGGCTCCTCCGGGCGGATACTGACTCTAGCTTCTTTGCCCCTCCTCAGCTCAGAGCGCAACACAGGCACTTCCTTGGCCCGCCCCCCACCTCGCCGAGCTATTTGTCGCTGGTAATTGTGGCATTGGAGCTGGGCTGTCGGGAGTGGGTGGGTGCAGGTGCTCGGGCGGCAGGGTGCCAGCCTCGGCCACGCCTCTGCCGTTCATCCTCGACTGACGCGGAGTCGGAGTCGGCCGGCAGAGGCTCCTTCAAGGTTCCGGCTGGTGGGAATCTAGGGAGGTCCAGGAGACGGGGAGACAACGAACAAGCACGCCGGCCAATCAAGAAGTGCCTGCCAGGACAAGTAGCCAATCAGGAAACCCGTAACGCGGAGCTCTGCAGAGGAACGTGCCGGGCGGCCCTGAGGCTCTAAGGGGGCTGCGCAGGGCCCAGACATTGGGGTTATGGCAGCGGCGGGGAGAGGCTGGGACTGCACACTCGCTTTCACTCCTGCCAACCTGCGACCACAGTGGAAAATACTGTTTTCCGCAACAGGCTGCTGTGTCTTGGCCCGTGCTGTGCTGTTTGCCCTATGAGATGCTATCACCCTACTTTTGGGGAAGGGGATAGGTTGTTTTTCCTCCTTTAAGGAATCGTAGACGAGCTCGAAGAGGCTAGTTTATTGAGGTTTGGAAGGTCAGGGGGCTCAGAGTGGAGGAGAGAAGTGTTAGAGTTTCTCTTCCTCAGGGTCTTTGCAAGCAGGCACGTGTAGACATGGTCGTTTCTCCTCCACCACCAGCTTCTGCCCTTGTAGCTCCTCACACCGTGGCAGCGGTCTCCCCCAGAAGGTCACGTTCTTCTCGCCCTGACCTTCGACCATGGAAACGGTGGGCCTGAGGCATTAGGGGTGGGGAGGAACGGAAGGGAGAATCTCAGGGAAGGCAAGAATGCATTCAATTCTTATTGAGTGCCTGCTATGTGCCGAGGGCTACTTTTGGTTTGTTTTTTTTTCTTTTCTTTTCTTTTTTTTTTTTGAGACAGGGTCTCACTCTGTTGCCCAGGCTGCAGTGCAGTGGGGCAATCATAGCTCACTGCAGCCTCAATCTCCTGGGCTCAAGTGATGCTCCTGCCTCAGCCTCCCAAAGTGTTGCTGGGATTACAGGCGTGAGCCACTGTGCCTGGCCTCCCAACACTACTTTTTAGCTATAGGATATTGGGCAATTTCTTTAGCTTCCCTGTGCCTCGGTTTCTCTCATCTGCAAAATGAGAATGGTAGGAATAGTAATATTAATACTCACCTCACGGGGCTGAATGAGGATAAATGAGTTAATTCAGGTAAAGTGCTCAGAGCAGTGCCTGGCACACAGCAAGTGCTCAATAAATGCTGGTTAATGTTACTTGTTGGCATGAGCTACTTTCTTTTACCTCCGAAATATCTACCCTTTATATCTCTTTCCACTGCCTCCAGGAAAAAACCCAATGCCTTGTCCTGACATTCAAGGCCTTATTGTTGGGCCCAAATCCCTGCCCCAAGCCAATCTCTCTCTCTGTCTCCTCCACTTTATTCAAGCTCAGTCCATGTCCAGAAAGGTCTTTACCTGGGTTATTTGTCCCACTAGGAAAGCCCTCCATTCACTCCCATCCCAGTTCTCTCAATTGCTTCTTCCTCCACTCAGTCTCTCGCTCACTCAAGTCCTTTGTGCCTCCATTCAACACCTCTAATTCATCTTCAGGCCCCACTCTAACCCCCCCAGCCGGGAGATCCCTTCCCAGATGGCAGCCCTTCCACGAGCTGGGAATAGTTCACTTAATCTAGTAGCTTGATGTATGTGGAAGGAAGAAAAGGGATGAACATTTTAACCCTCTCTAACACCTGGGCCCCTCTGGCACCTGGAAACACTTATAGCGGCTAATCACCTAGCTCCAAGGCTCCGTTCACAGTCTTGATGCCAGGAATGCCTTTCCCAACCCCTACCTGCCCTGGGAGGCCCAGTCAGCTTCCTGGACCTAGGTTGAGGTGGCAGCACCTGTTGCATGCACCAGCTGTTCCTCATATGCCTCCTGTCAGGGGCCTGCTCAGCTGGGTCCCTTGGAGGATCCACAGGATCTGGGCTGTGTGTATCTGCAACTGTTGCTGAAAAAGTCTTGGAGTGCCTTGGCTCAGTGAGATGCTGACAAAGTGGATGGAGGCATGAGTGACTGTGGGAGGCAGGCGGTGAATGGAGGCCTGAGTGATGGCAGCTAAAAGCATGGGTAACTGAAGGTCGGAGTCAATGACACATGAAGGACTAAGTGAATGGGAGAGTGGATGAGTGACTGAACAAGTGACTGAGGGGCACAGAGGCTACGAATTATCCTCCAAGAACTTCTTTCTCATCTTCTTTAGTTTCTCCCCACTTCCTGCAGCTGGGAGGTGGCACTCGGCAAGGCAGATACCTTAGATTCAGCAGTGGAAACCCTGGTTTCCTGGGGTAGCTGACTCTCCCGCCTGTAATATCATGACCCCCTCCCAGGCATACTTAGCCCTCTCACTCACGGGTACTTGGGGAGCAAGGGTGTGCAGAGGCGCTGGCGGGCACGGGTAGGATTAGGTCCACAGGGGGGCATGCACAGCCCCCAGGTACTCCACTCTGACCATGATCCTTTCACTGCAATGAGGGGTAGGGGTCACAGAGTCAGAACTGGAGGTCTTGGTGGGAAGGTGAGAGGGAGGCTGCAGAGACGTGAGGTCCACAGCAGAGAGTTGGAAACCCCTTATCCTGCATGGGCCACCCCACCCTCAGAGCACAGTCTGTGGGACACTCACAGGGGCAGTGCTGGATGCTGTAGCAGTGCCGGATATCCTGCTGTTGCCCGGCACATCGATGTCCGTCAAACTTGCGGCCCCTGCAGGTCCTCCCGCGTGACTGCTGGCCCGGGATTTCTTGACAGCTGATGGACTTCATGTTCCGTCGGATACAGGGGCTCCACTCCCCCCACGAGTCCCACTCTCCATCCACTGCAGAGACAGGGCAACAGGGGATTGGACCAAAGCAGGGAATCAGCAAGGGGGTTCAGAGGAAGGAATGAGGGTGGTAGGAGGGAGTAGAGGTGATCAGATGTGTGAATGGGGGACCAGGGGTGGAAACAAGGTATCAGGGCCAGGAAAGGAGGAATCAGAGACAGGAACAAGGCCTCAGCAGCAGGAGCTGGGCAGCAGAGAAGGGCAAGGGGGGCTTAGGCATGCAAATCGTGAACCCTGAGATGCTGACCAGGGCAGGGCACAGCTGTGTTGCAGATGTGGGTCCGGGTGGCATCGCCAGCACAGAAGGGGCCCCCATGCTGGGGCACAGGGTGATCGCACGTCCGTTGTTCCATGGTCTGGCCCAGGCCACAGGTCACAGGGCAGGGGCTCACAGGGCTCCAAGGCCCCCAGCCCCCAGCCACTGTTGGAAGAGGAAAGGGAGTGAGGAGAAAGGCCTCCTCAATCCTTCCTCTCAGCCCCTAGACCCTTGAAGCAGACTGTCCCCAAAGGAAGGGCTGCATGGTCACATGGCCTAGGAACTCTAGAAATGGCAGAGCATCTATGCCCTCAATCAAGAGCCCCACCAGCAACATCAGCGGCCTCATCCTGGTGTACCTGGGCAGGGTGGCAGGCCGGTGCACCTCCGCTGCTCGTAGGCTAGCCCCGGGCAGGGCTTCCCAGGAGGCTTCTGGGAGGGCTCAGGTGCAGAACACTTGCGGCTTCGTGTCTCCTTAGGTTCGTGGGGTCCACCGTGGCAGGAGGCTGAGCAGGGGGTCCAGGGGCCCCAGGTGGCCCAGGCCCCGTGTGCTGTGGTGGGTTGGGAGGTGGAGGGATGCAGGTGTGGTCATGCATGCTAAAGTCCTCTCAGCCTGGCAGTTCCCTGCTGTAACCCCGCAGACTGGGTGCACCCATCAGCATCCTGTGGCTTCCCTCACTCACTGGGGCAGACCTGCTGGGTGTCACAGGCCTCTGATTCCTGTGCCTGTCCTGGGCAGTGGCCCCCACACTTGGGAGCAGGGTGATTACAGGCTCGCCTGCGGGTCCGGGTCCCTTTGGAGCAGGTGACAGAGCAAGGCTCCCAGGGCCCCCAGCCAGACCAGCCGCCCATCTCTGTGGGAGAGAAGAGAGGGTAATGGGATGGAGGTGGGGTGTCATTCAGGGCTCTTTGCTTCCTTGAGTGCCCCACATGAGCTAATCCTGTCCTTATATCCTCTGCCACCATTCTGGGCCCACCATCCCCGCTCACCGGGCCTGCCGCAGCAGCCTTCACATGGGTGCCTCCGCTTCCCCTCTCACCCTCACCGTGCACAGTCTGTTCTCCTCCCAACCCCAGTCAGATCACGTTCCTCCTCTGCCCACAGTCCAAATTACTCAGACGAAAAGCCAACGTCCTCTCTGTGGCCCCCAGGCAATGGACCCTCCTCACCTCTCTGACCTCACCTCCCGCCACTCTCCTCCTTAGGTCCTTACAAACACTGGGGACGGGTCCACTCTGAGGACCTCTGTACCGATCGTTCCCACCAGTGCTGGGTGACAGGGAGTGCTTGCCCGCCTTGCTCATCCTCCTCACCAGGACAGCACTGCTGGTCCTCACAGGCCTGGAGCTGCCACTCCAGGGTCCCAGGTGCCACCTTTTCAGAGCACTGCCCATTCCAGCCCACACAGCGCCGGTACCGCAGCTGGGAGCCCTCAGAGCACGTCACCGAACAGGGGGCCCATGTGGACCACAGGGACCATCGTGGGGACCTGTGGAGAAGAGCACACACATCCCATCCTGGCATGAGCTAACAAGAATGGCATGTGGGACTCCAGAGTGTGGGCAGACACGAAGGGTTGCTAGGCAAGTGCGTGTGCGATGGATTGACAAGTCCTTACCTTTTAGGGATATTGGGATACTGAATGGGAAGCAGTGGATATACAATAAGTGCTTGATAATGTCATTTACCTTCACAATCAGGCATCTGGAGTTACCATTGGAAGGCTGGCAAGGCCAACACCAGGTCCGCAGTAAGCAAAGGTAAGGACTAGGAACCAAGGGCTGCTGTCAGAAACCCACCAGATCACCACACTACATGGTAGTAGGTAAATAGAAAGTGCTTAATAAACCTGAGCCATCATCCCTATGACCTCAGAGGCCTCCTCAGAAATAACCCCAGATCTATCCCCAACCCACTGCATAGCCCTAGGTATGCTGTTCATGCCAAATAGATGTGATGAACTGTTGACATGACTTGGGGCCCAGAGCTGCCCTCAAAAATCCCCAAGCTCCCCATGCCCACGGTGTATCTGGGATATATAGTAAGCAAGTAGAAAACAGGTCTGGCATACGGTAAGGGCTCAATCCATGCAAGCTGGAAATCATGATCAGGAGACTAGAGCTACCCTCAGAAATCCTCAAGCTCATCTCCCAACCCTGCCATGCAGCTGGTATACAGGGAGTGCTCAATGAATGTGAAGTGTCATCATAATTAGGGGCCTAGAGCTGCCCTTTGAATTCCCCAAACTTTCCCGCCCCCACAGTGTGTCCATATACAGTAAGCACTCAATAAACATGAGCTGTCATCAAAATTAGGGAAATACCAAGCTGCACCCCACCTGCAATGCTTCCAGTGTGCAGGAGGTGCTCAATATGTGTGAGCTATGTCAGTCGTTCTCAATCAGGGGTGATTTTGACCCCCAGGGGACATTAGGCAATGTCTGCTGACATGTTTGGTTGTCACAGCTGGTGGGGAGAATTGCTACTGGCATCTAGTGGAAGGCTAGGGGTGTTACAAAACATCCCACAATACACAGGTAAGCAATCCCCTCCCCCAGCCAAGAATTTCCAGCCCCAAATGTCAATAGTAACAAGGTTGAGAAACCCTGAGGTATGGTCACGATCAGGGCCTCAGGGCCACCCTTGGAAGTCCCAGAGAAAGAAAGTGCCCAGTTTTGGGTGACCCCCCCCGACAGTCCTTCCCTCCCCCCCATCCCCCACCCCAGGCTCCCCCTAACCTGCAAGGCTGACAGAGCCCACCACTACGTTTCTGGTAGGCAAAGGCAGTGTTGAGACAGCAGTCTTCCACGCTGACACCACCCCCCAGGAGGCCCTTGCACTTGCCGGAGGATTCTTCATACTGGGTGAAGCAGAGCACGGGGTCTGAGCCTGTAACAGGGCCGGGGGATGGGTGGGTGGGGCTCAGTCAGGGATGTGGTGGGCCTGGACACCCCTGGGGCCAGCTGGGCCCTCACCCCCTCACCTGTGGCTGGCAGGGTGAGCAGCAGGAGCAGCGGCGGCAGCAACAATCGAGGGGCCTGCGCTCCCTCTGTGATCATGTTGAGTACTGCCCCCTGCACCTCTACCAGAGAGGAGGTCCCGCTTTATCTGGGTTGATAGGCTCCTGGAATCAGCAGGGAAAGAGGAACCTAGAGGCAGGAGGAACTGGGAGGGCATCCTGCTTTGACCCCACCCTGTCCCCTCTGCCTCCTTCTCTACTCTCCCCTCCCCATTTCCTGTCTTACTCTTGGTCTTGTTCTGTTTGTTACTGTATCCCCAGCACCTCGCGCTCCTCCCAGCAACCTCACAGTGTTCAATAGAAGCTCCTAGGACAAATTCTCACCCAGAGGAAATGGAGCATAGGAGCGTGCAGCAACTTCCTAGCCGTGTGACCTTGGGTGAGTCACTTAACACCCCTGAGCCTCAGTTTCCCTATGTGGAAAATGCATAATCTCTAACATAATGACAGGGTCAACCTCGTGGGGGTGTTGAACCAGGGTGAAGTGAGTGTGCCGTGCTCAGTATGTTCCTGCTCGTGGGGGTGAAGGGAGCATCGAGGCAGTTGCTCCACCTTCCACCCTCCCTTAACCTCGGCCCTCCTTTCCTGAGAGGTTCCCTGTGGTCAGCTTGTGGTCGGGGAGGTCAGCACAAGGGAAGTGAGAAAGGGAAGTGGCAGGAGCCTGGGGAGGGATTCAGGAGGGGAATGGGGTCTATCCATTGTTCCATGGGCCCAGCTGGGGACAACACCAGGGTCTGGGGTGATTAGGAGGGAATAAGCTGGGCCATATTCCATCAGAGAACCCTCGGGCAGATAACACCCCCCTTCTGGAGCCTGTTTCCCCTCTGTAAAATGTGCTCACAGACAGCACCTACAACATAGGTAGGGTGTGTTGCAAAGATTGCGAGTTAAGCTTTTGTTTGTTTTGTCGAGATGGAGTCTCACTCTGTCGCCCAGGCTGGTGTGCAGTGTCACGATCTCGGCTCACTGCAACCTCTGCCTCCCGATTTCAACCAATTCTCCTGCCTCAGCCTCCTGAGTAGCTGGGATTATAGCTGTGTACCACCATGTCCAGCTAATTTTTGTATTTTTAGTGGAGACAGGGTCTCACCATGTTGGCCAGGCTGGTCTCGAACTCCTGACCTCAGGTTATCCACCTGCCTTAGCCTCCCAAAGTGCTAGGATTACAGGCGTGAGTCACCGTGCCCGGCCAGGAGTTAAGCTTTTGGAAAGTCTTTAGAACGGTGGCTGGCATATAGTAGGTGCTCTGTGTTTGATAAATTTATTCAACATTTATTGAGCACCTACTGGATGCCAGATGCGGTTCTTAGCATTAGAGCAGAGAATAGGACAGAAAAAAATCCTGGCCCTTGAGAAGATGGATAATAAATGTTGCCCCTCCTCACAGAGGCCTTCCCCATACCCTTGTCTGGCATCCCTGTCACTCTCTAGCCCAGTAGCTTCCAAACCTGTTTTTTTTGTTTTGTTTTAAAGAGACAGAGTCTTGCTGTCACCTGGGCTGGAGTGCAGTGGTCTGATCATAGCTCATTGCAGCCTCAAACTCCTGGGCTCAAGTGATTTTCCCACCTTAGCGTCCCCAAGTAGCTGGGACTACAGGCACACACCACCACACAACTAATGTTTTTATTTTCTGTATAGATGGGGTCTCGTTGTGTTGCCCAGGCTGGTCTCAAACTCCTGGCTTCAATATTTTCTCCCAACCTCAGCCTCCCAAAGTGCTGGGATTACAGGCATGAGCCATCACACCAGCCCTTCTTTTTTTTTTATTTTTTTATTTTTTTTTATAAACCCTAATGAAACTCCAGGGCCCACTTTAAATTTTTTATTTTGCTTTTAATTAACAAAAAGAAGCACAAGAAAGATAGGAAGGCAATGCCTAATTTCCTCTGCTCTCAGGGAGGCAGGGAGAGACACCATTCTGCAAATTCAAATGTAATAATTTGGTCAGCTGTTAAAACAGAAGTTCTTCAGGAACACTTGTTTTATGGGCAGTAAAGTATGTGTTAATATCTGTATCCATTACAGACATACTCTGTTCTCTGATAACATAAGGCTATCCTTGAAAATGTGCTTTGAACAAAGGAGTCTTATTAAGATTCTACGACTTCAAGACAATCATTGCTGTGTTATCCTGTGAAAATACTCTCCAAGAGACCTGAAATTGGCCGGGCATGGTGGCTCACGCCTGTAATCCCAACACTTTGGGAGATTGAGGCAGGTGGATCACCTGACGTCAGGAGTTCGAGACCAGCCTGGTCAACATGGTGAAACGCCGTCTCTACTAAAAATACAAAAATTAGCCAGGCGTGGTGGCGGATGCCTGTAATCCCAGCTACTTGGGAGGCTGAGGCAGGAGAATCGCTTGAACTCGGGAGGCAGAGGCTGTAGTGAGCTGAGATCGTGCCACTGCACTCCAGCCTGGGCGACAGAGTGAGACTCTGTCCCCCCCTCCAAAAGAAAAAAAAAAAAAGAAAGAAAGAAACCTGAAATTCTGGCTGGCTGCTTTATTTAACCACCTGTTGCCCTGGTAATAATATTAACAATATTTCCTTTGTTTCTAAACTGTATAAATACTCATAGGATTCCCTGTGGAAGAGGACTGTCAGCACTCTATCTTTTCCCACACATTTAGGCAATAAAATGACTGCAGATTCCTTAAACAAAGAGTGAGAGTCTTGTCTTATTTAATTATTACATCCCTACCTGCTACTATGTATTTGCCTGCTTCTTGTTATTCTCACTCCCTAAATATCAGTTCCACAAGGGCAGGAATTTTTGTCTGGCTTGTTAACTGCTGGGTCTGCAGGGCATTAGATAGGCACCAGGAAACAGTGGATGCTCAATAAACATCTGCTAAATGAATCAATCAATGAAATAAACAAAACTTTAGAGATTCTGATAAAATGCCAGAAGGACAGTCTGAGTTAGAGGTAAAAATGTGGGCATCCCATGGAGGATAAGTAGTATTTCAAGTGTGAAGACCTGGATAAGATGACCTAGAGAGGATGCGTGAGAAGAGAGAAGGGAATCCCAGGGCTTTGCCCTGGGGAACCCCAGCATTTCAAGTTTTAGAGAAGTAGGAGAAGCCAGCCCAGCAGACTGAGCAGGAGGGGCCTGTGGAGGAACAGGAAAAACAGAAGAGGGTTTTTCTCCAGGGCCTGGAACATTCGAGGGTCTGCAGGGCATTAGACCTCTCACACAGTCTCATTTGGTCTGTTATTTTCTCTCTCTCTCTTTTTTTTTTTAAACCTATCTACACAGTTCTGTTTTTCTTTTCTTTGTTTTCTTTTCTTTTTGAGACAGGGTCTGGTTCTGTTACCCAGGCTGGAGTGCAGTGGCGTGATCGCAGACTACAGCCTCAACCTCCTGGGCTCAAACCATCCTCCCACCTCAGCCTCCCGAGTAACTGGGACTACAGGCACACGCCACACCTGGCTAATTTTTTAAATTATTTGGAGAGACAGGGTTTTGCCACATTGCCCAGGCTGGTCTCAAACTCAAACTCCTGGGCTGAAGCGATCCTCCCACCTCAGTGTCCTCAGTAGCTGGGACTACAGGCATGCACCACTATACCTGGGTAATTTTGTTTTTTGTTTTGGTAGCAGCAGGGTCCTTCTATGTTGCCCAGGTTGGTCTCAAACTCAAAATCCTGGCCTCAAGTAGTCCTCCCACGTCAGCCTCCCATGTAGCTGGGATTACAGGTGCACAACACTACGTTATGCTAATTTTTTAAATTTTTAGTAGCGACGGGGTCTCACCATGTGGCCCAGGCTGGTCTCAAGCTCCTGGCCTCAAGTGATCCTCCCACCTTGGCCTCCCAAAGTGCTGGGATTACAAGCATGAGCCACCGCACCCAGCCCGGATTTACAGCCTCTACTATATTCTCTTAATCACACAGCCTCTCAGACATTCTGTCACTCATAGTCATTTTCTGTGTCATGGATTCCAGCCTTACTACAGTCTCCTAACAGTTTCACACACACAATCATGTTTAACAGCCTGTCTCATTCAGTCAATATTGCCAATATTTTCTCTCACCAGTCAGTTCCTTACATACACGTGCAGTCACACAATCTCATGAAACGTTTAGCCACTCATTTGGCCTGTTACTTTCTCACATACACAAATAGTCACTGATTTATAGTCACCACTAACTAGTCTCTCATGAAGTTTCCCACACATGCACAAAAATCACCTCTCCTACCCCTTTCTCACTCAAGCCACTTTTTCACACACCCACGATCCCTGATTACAGCCTCTCCCACAAAGACATTCACACGCATACACAATGACACAGTATCTCAGACACTGTCGTCACCTAGTCTCACGTTTCTTCTCAATCAGCTTCCAGTACCCTCAGTCCTTGATTTACAGCCTTTCATAAAGTCTCTTGCAAAGGGTTTTACCCATGGACACACAATCCGTTTCTCAGCCACTGTCTCAGTCATCACTGTCCCTCAGTCAGCTTCTGATATACTCGGTCAGTATTTCACAATCACCACTAGGCCCTCGATAAGTCACCCACAGTCACCCATGCCCTGTCTCAGTCGTGCACACCATCATTTTCTTCATATGGTCAGCTCATCACGGACGCACGTGCACAGCTTTACAAGTTTCTCACACACCGTCACGTGGTCACTTGGCATGTCTCATTTGCTCAGCTCTTTTGTATGGCCCCTGATTTATGGTTTCTTATGAACTGTTTCACAGACCCCCTGGTGCTCTGACATCACTCAGTTGTCAAGTTCCTCTCCCACAGTTTCTGACTTCCAGTTACTGCTACTGCCAAGTCTCTCATGAACAGTTCCTTGTCCCTCTCCCTTGCATGCCCAGTGACATGGTCTCTCACACCATGTCAGTGACTCCGTCCGGCTCACCGTCATTTTCTCTCCCACTTTCTCACAGTCCCTGAACCTGTGGGATAGACTGTGGTAGTAATGGTAAATCGATTTGCAACTAGTTTCAGGTGTACACACACACACACACACACACACAGCCTGTCACACTCTCCCAGTCACAGCCATTCGTTTTTCTCAGTCTTTGCTGCAGTCTCTCACGCCTGCTTTCATACACACAATTGCACCTTCTTGTATCTTTGGTCTCGGTCACTGGTTTGGTCTCCCAGCCATTCTCTCCCGTACAATCAAGTTCGCACCCATACAGTCTTACAGCTTTAGCTGACACTACAGCCTCAAGTAAACAGTTTTGCACATCATCTATTTCTCAAACGTTGAGTCGCCTACAGTGAGGTTTGTCACCTACACAATCTTTGCCACAATCCCTGACAACCTCTACTGTAGTTTCATGCCCACGTAGTCTCTCACATGTGGTTTTGGTCACCCAGTCTGTCTTGCTCGCCATCAAACAGTGACAGGGCTGCAGTCCCCGTTCCCTTCTCATAGACATTATTTTGTGCATACCATCACAGGTTCTTGTACAGTACCTTGACTATTCATCCAGGCTCAGTTATTTTCTGAAACACAGCCACAATTTCCCACATAGACACACCATCAAAAGTCTGTGGTCACAACTTCTGCACACTCTAACACACAATCACAGCTTTCCACGTCTCTGACACACACATGGTTACCGATATGCAGTCCCTACTACTGTTTCTCATACATGCCATCACACCGTTTCTCTCACAATCGACCTCTGCCTCACACCCTCCACACACAGTCATGCGTGTCACGCTCAGCTAGTCCTGACAACATCAGAGAAAAAGTGTCAGCAGCCTCCAGAATCACTTTGAAAAATATATATTTACAGGAACAATTCCCCATTCTCTGGGACTCTTTAGAAAAAAAAAAGGTCCATTTTGGGGAAGTAAAACAAACAGTGGAGACGAGTGTAGCACCGTCCCCCAAATCACCAACCCCCAGGTCCCAAGGCCTGGGCTGGGCCAGTGCTAACAGGTGAGCCCAGGAGTCTTTTGAACCCACTCTCTCTTGCCTAGAATAGAGACAGGACAGGCTTTATGTCCCCCATTCCTCCCTCCCAACTCCAGGGACATTGAAAGGGTCCTTTGTACCCGCCCGCAGGAAATTGGGGGGCTGGGAGGGAGGGAACTGAAAATTCACGTTTGGTATCAAAAATAAACACTTGGAGTGGGGGAGGCGGCAGGAAGATTCCCCCCCAAATCCCTTCCTTCCCACCCACCCCACCAAATATAGGAAGAGATGACTCCCTCTCCCCTATTGAAAAGCCCCATTTAAAAATAGATTATACTATCAAAATGGCAGCGGGGGAGAGACAGGGAGACCTGGAGTACTGGCTGGAGGGGCCCCCCAGACGGGGACCACCCCCCAAAAAAACCCTCCATTGGGAGGAAACAGGCAGGACCCCAGGGAGGTTGGCAGACAAAGGAATGGCTTCTCAGGGGGAAGAACAAAAGGGACATTCCTCCCTGGCCAAAAAGTTGGTTGAAAAGGATAAGCTGTCTGAGAGAAAGGTTGGGGAGGTGGAAATTTCTATTCCAAGGGTGTGATTCTTCCTTGGCCAAGACTCCCAACCCATTAAATGGTACAAATTCTTCCTGGACCCCTGAGTATGGCCAGGAATAATAAAACAAAACAAACTAACTCTTCTACTCACATCTGGAAACGCAGACAGGGCTCCCTCATCTCCCCAAGGGCAGGCTGAGAAATAAAGAAAGAAAGGTCGTTCTCAAGCCAGACCCCGATTGTCTTGTCTTGGGGAAAAAAGTGGGGAGGTGGGGGAGATGTCCTAACCACCCTAAAAGGTTAGGTCAGGCTCCTCCCAGTGGCCTTCAAAAAATAAATAAATAAACCGCCCCTACCATTGAAGTAGGAGACGTGTAAGGGCGGCCACTGGGGGACTGACAGAAAACAGAGAAGTTGTGGAAGCTGTGTGTTTTCTGTGGAGGAGATAATGAGAGTTACTCTTGGGAGTAATTCTTCCCAAGGATCCCCACCCCACCACAACCAGAGCATGAGTCTTTCAGTTGAACTATATTTCTCCTTGAGATGGCTGGCTGGAGAGAGCATGGATGGAGTGACCCCAGAAGGGGTGGTGGTGGTGGTGGTAGTAGTCATGGCTTCTGGGGCCCTGGGGAGAGCACCACGGGGGTCGAGAGGCCATCCACGCTGATGGAAGGGATGTGCACCTGGGCGCTGCCACTGGATGGAAACTGGGGGCAAAAAGAGGGAGAGGTCACAGATGGGGGCCATTCTTGGGTCTCTCACCCCGTCCAAAACGGGGAAAGAGGATCCTACCTGGAAGGAGAGCTTGGCCGGGCTACGGGGCGCAATGGGACTCAGGGTGCTCCAGAAGTGAATGCTGGGAGGCAGCGAGCTGGGTGTCAGCAGCACCGGGGTCTGTGGGGAGAGGGTGGTCGGAGCTCAAGTGAGTAGAGAGTAGGTGTGGGACGCTGGAAGGGACTTGGTCCCGGCCCCACCACAGATTTCCCACTCACACTCCCAGGGTCACTCCCCAAAGTGCACACACCTAGATGGTAACCATGGAGGCCATGCCTATGATCTCTCAAACTCTGCAGACACCCCCCACTCCCCACTCCCGAGAGCCCACTCTCAGTTGCTGAGACCTCATTGGTCAAGACCACCCACAAGACCCTATCCAAATGCTGCTCTCAAACCTCTCAACTCACCATCCCAACAGCTCAGGGTCAACTTCCAACTCATGTCCCACCCATGAAACCCCATATGCACATCCCAGACCAAAAAGCCCTGCTCAGGTTCCTTAAGCCACACCCCAACCTAGAAACAGTCCCACAGAAAGACCCTCGGTCCCACCCACAAAAGTCCCCAGCCCTGCCCTTCACTAATCAAACCCCATCCCTCCAGCCCAGCATCAGCCCAGTCAATCACACTCAAAGGCTCCACCCTCTTCAGGGACAACCACACTCACCCTCCTCTGATTCCTGTCAGTCACCCGCCACATGCCAATCCCATTGGTGCTGGCGCCCACACACCCCACCCCTCCGCAGGCACTCACCAATGTATGCGTAGGAAGCAGGGATGGGGTCAGCGCCGGCCCCGGAGCCTGGAGGCCGGAGCCACTTCCCGATCCTGGGGTCCGTTCGGGTCCCGGCCCACCTAGCAGGCTCGGGCTGAGTGGAAGCTCTAGGTCCCGGGGCTTCCGGCCCTTCTGCGGCTGGGAGATCTCAGGGCTGGAAGCCGCATGGCCGCCCGCCTGCCCTGCGGTGTCCATAACAACCGCGGGCAGCCGGGCTGGCACGCCCTCCTGTGGAGGGACTTCTGGCTCGGCCTTGGTGGTTTCTGGCACAAACCCTCTCTCCCCCGCAACTTCCAACTCTTCCTTGGGCCCTTCTACTTTCACTTCTGGGGGCAAAGCCCGGCCCAAACCCGGCTCCACATTCAGCTCTTCCGATTTCAGGTTTGGGGCCTCGGGCGGTGTCAGGATGACCTGGGAGAGGAGCAGGCACAAAAAGGGTGTGTAAGGATTGGTGGGACCACAGGATTCTCCTGTGGGCCACCCAGTGATTTCCCCGGGAAGGTGGCACTTGGTACTCAGGGCATGACTGCACATCAGAGCAAGTCCTCCAACAGGACATAGGACTTCGTCAAGGAAGTAGGGCTTCCTCTGGGGCAGGTCCTCCTATGGGACAGGGGACTTGGGGTGAGACAACCTGAAGCGGGTAGGAATCTGAGGGATACCATCCTCATTCATTAAAACAGTGGTTCTCAAAAATTTACCTTCCTCTGGACCAGCAATATCTGCCTCATTTGGTAACAAGTTAAAAATGCAAATTATTGGGCCCCTCCCCAGCCCCACATATTCAGAAACTCTGGGGGTGTGCCTGGCAATCTGTGGTTTAACAAGACCTACAGGTGATTCTGATGAGCACTAGAGTGTGAGAACCAGTGCACTAAACATATTCCAGGCACCTACATGTTCGGCAGCTACTAACTGTAGCACAGTATTCTCCCCTTTCTGTCTCAGGATTTGTGTAGCTCTCTGCCCCACCCCTCCTTCTAAGAGGATGTCTTCCTTCCACCATTATCTCCTTTAACGGGACAGCTATGTCTCTTCTACCAGCCTCCCTCGTCATCCGGGGATTACACATCCCTCCTCTTTACTGCCTCCTCTTACTGAATTTCTATATTCCAGTCCTTACCTGCAGAGGCAAGCCGGCCTCTTCAGCCTCCAGACAGGCCTCCAAGGGGCTTGGACTGGTGCTCCTGCTCCCCGAGGGGGGCGCTGCTGCCCCTGCAGGAGCTGCATTGGGGAGCACCACAGCAGGCCGAGGATGAGGGGGTGGCTGCGGCTGCAGAGACTGGATGGTGAAGGTGGAATAGAGGCCCGAGCGCATGTACTCGTTCCGGCTGCTGCGCGCCAAACCGCCTGGGCCTGCCATTCCTGCACCCTTGGGTGTGCCTGGCTTTCCAGAGACGGTGTCCCCTGGGGCGGCATGTATAGCAGCAGGGGCCACATTTGGCATGGTGGAGGTAACAGACACCTCTGGCTGGGGTGGGCAGTCCTCAGTGGAGCACCCTGCGACCTCAGGGTAGGACACAAACTTGTAGACAAACTTCTGGCCGCTCACCTTGCGGATGATGTTCTAGGAAGGGAGGAGAGGAACAGAGGGCCTTAGAGGAAAGGGGCAGGCTGGAGGCAGGGTGTCAGGGGGCAGGAAGGGGGTGGAGTGGCATTTCTCTTCTCCTAGTGGCTTTCTTCCCACTTGCTCCTCTCCGGCTTTCCCGTCCCTCCTCTGTAAGTTTCTCTCTCAGCCCATTTCCTCTCCCATTGGTTTCTACCTCTTTCCTCTCCCCCAAGATTCCCCTTATCTATATCCCTCCCCAGTTCCTCCCCTTTCTCTCTTCTCTCCACAATAATTTTTTCTTTAAGCCCCTTCCCATCCACCCCTTTCCAAGCCTCCCTTTGTCACTCTCCAGGTCCGTCTATCTGATTTTCCCACTCCCTCCACACTGTAGCTCCTCTTCACAATGGGGCCCATGAAGGGCAGGCAGTAGGTGTGGGAGCAGGTCTTCTTCCTGGCTCCAAGAACCAGAGGTTCACAGGGCCAGGCCTTGTGGGTGACTGTCAGGACACAGTTTTGGAGACTAGCAAATGCAATAAGACAAGAAAATGAAGTAACTGATATAAATGTTGGAAGAAAGTAAATTAATGTAGATGGATGGGGTGATGAATTATTAATACAGAGGATTATTTGAAGCTAATGATACAGAAGTGGAACAGGGCAAGGTCACTGCAGAGGAGAGGGTGAGGAGGCCTCATTATTAATACCACTGTGGAGGTTGAAGCTAAAACGGTAAGAAAATGAAGTAACTAACAGCAATTAGACAAGAATATTAAAAATACTGGTATAAATATTGGGAGGGGGCCTATATCAAGGCTGGCTTTGCTGGGTCACAGAGCATGTTTGGGGTTTTTCAGGTCTGGTAGGTCTGAGATGATCTAGTGTTCCCAGAGGGCAGAGTGAGATAGCCTCATTACTAACATTGCTCTGGAGGGTTGAGCTCCAGGAATAAAATATGAAAATGGAATAAATGCCATAAACTATGAAGGGTGTGCAGCATATGACCAGGGCAGTTCTGGGAGTATGGAGGCACTAGGGCATTCTGTGGAAGTCTTAGTGCTGGTCAGATATGTCACAGGGTGGGCCTGTGTTTCTCGGAAGAGGAATAAAAAGGGATATTCATGAATATTGTTTGGGAAATTTCAGTAGAAGGATTAAGAAAATGAAATAACTGGTATAAATATTGGGGGGAGGAGAAACCCAGCAGTGGCCTGGGGGTCTGAGAGGGCAGGATGGGGGAAATTTTAAATTTTAGCTGTAGGAATAAGATAATGAAAACAATTGATATAAATATTGGGGTAGACCAGTGCTGCTCTGGGAATTTAAGAAGATAGTGTGTGGAAGTTGGCATTAAACATGTTGTTTCAGAGGTTTTAGCTTAAGGAATAAGAGAAGAAAATAATTAGTTAAAAATGTTGGGGGTCCCAGAGGACGAAGTAAGCAAAAGTTGGTATAATACTATCAGGGAGGTTTTGATTCTAGGAATATGAAATATTCTGGAATAAGAGAAGACTATGAAATAACTAGGGAAGCCCAGCACTGGTCCAGGGGTTCCAGAGGACAGAATGAGGACCAGCCATTATTAACCGTGTTTTCAAGATGTTGGCTATCGGAATACGGCAGGAAAATGAAACGTTGTGCATGGCAGGGCAGCATCACTTTGGGGATCTCAGAGTGGGAGTAGAAAGAGTCAGTATTAATAAGGCAGTGATGGTTTTCGCCCAAGCAGTAAGACAAGAAAGTAGGTGAGATAGTGTTTAGGGGCCCAATACTGGTCTGAGGGTACCAATGGATGGGTTAAAAACTGATAAATTTTAACATTGCTTTCAAAGTCATAGCTATGGCAATTAAAACAAAATAAAATCTCTGATATAAATGTCAGGGGGGTTCCCAGCCCTGGTCTGAGAGACTGTACCTTGTCATAGTAGTACCGCAAGGCCCGGCTGAGCTTGTCGTAATTCATGTTGGTCTTGTTCTTGCGTAGCCCCCACAGCCGGGCCACCTCCTCTGCATCCACCAGCTTGAATTCACCACCATCCCGTGAAGTCCAGGAGATGATGTGGCCATTGCCTTGCTCTCTCAGCAGCTGCAGCAGAAACTGCCACAGCGTCACAGATGGGTCCATCGCTGGGGGAGTGCTCACGCCATCCCAGGGGTACCTGGAGAGCAAACAGCTGAGTTGAGAGGCTGCAGACATAGGAGGGGCAGAGGTCAGCAGGAGGAGGATTCCTTTTTTTGTCATCTTTTCTCCATCTCTGTCCTCAAACCCTACCATCATTCCCTAAACCTTCCCAGACTAACTTCTAGCTCCCCAGTCTTGCTTGGGATGCTCCCTGTGATGGGATACAACTCATGGGTATCTTAGGATGGTGTGAATGTATTTTGCATGTGAAACAAATGTGAATCTGTGGGGGTCAGAGGGCAGACTGTGGTAGGCCAAATGATGCCACCCCTGCTCCGCATCCTAATCCTCGGAACCTGTATGTTATTTACACTACATAGCAGAAAGGAACTTTGCAGATGAAATTAAGGTTACAAACCCTAAGACAGGGAGATTATTTCTGGATTATTTGATGAAATTCAATCTAATCATATGAGGTCTGAAAAGCAGATGATGGAGAAAGAAAGGTAGCTCAGAGATGTGATGACAGAAGAGGCAGGGGAGATTCAAAATGTGAGAGGGACTCAACCTGCCATTGTTGGCTTTGAAGATGGAGGAAGGAGGCTCAGAATCAAGGACTGTGGGCAGCCTCTTAAAGCTGGGAATGGCTGTCAGCTGACAGACAGTAAGGAAACAGGGACTTCAGTCCTACAATCTCAAGGAATTGGATTCTGCCAACAACTTGAATGAGCAGGAAATGGATTTTCCCCTAGAGCCTCCAGAAGGAACGCAACCCTGCCAATACCTTGATTTCAGCTGAGACCAGTGTGGGACTTCTGACCTACAGAACTGTAAGACAACAAATGTGTTGTTTTAAGCAGCTAAATTTGTGATTATTTGTTACAGCAAGAATAGAAAACTAGTTCCATCCTCCTCATTTGAATATTATCTGTATCTTCTACCATATCAATGTCAAGTTTTTCAGGAGGTTCTTTTTTTTTGCCAGACCCTTGCAAAGGCTGCTCACTCCACGTGGGGCTTCCTTCTTCCGCCTAGCAGTCTTTCTTATCTTTCAAGTTCCAGCCCAAAGGTCCTTTCCTTTATGAAGCCGTCCTAAAACTGAATGAATGCCTGATCTCTCTGTCCTGTTACTGTCCCTGAATGTTCTCGTTCTTTTTTTTTTTCTTTTTTTTTTGAGATGGAGTCTCTCTCTGTTGCCCAGGCTGAAGCGCAGTATAGTGGCACAATCTTGACTCACTGCAACCTCTGCCTCCCAGGTTCAAGCGATTCTCATGCCTCAGCCTCCCGCATAGCTGGGATTACAGGTACCCACGACCACGCCCGGCTAATTTTTGTATTTTTAGTAGAGACATGGTTTCACCATGTTGGCCAGACTGGTCTTGAACTCCTGACCTCAAGTGATCCACCCACCTCCCACCTTGGCTTCCCAAAGTGCTAGGATTACAGGTGTGAGATACCGTGCTCGGCCCTGAATATTCTCTTTCTTGATGACAGCAATAATTAACATCTATTGAGAGCTTAATACACATCAGGCACTCTTCTAAGCAGAGAGGCAATATGGCCTGCTGGACAACTGCCCAGGCACTAGGGCCAGATTGCCAGTGTTTGAATCCTGGTTCTGCCACTTATTAGCTGTGTGACCCTGGGCATATTCTTTTTCTTTTTTTAAGAAATGGGGTCTCACTATGTTGCCCAGGCTGTTCTTGAACTCCTGGGCTCAAGCAATCCTCTCTCTCTGGCCTCCTAAAGTGCTAGGATTACAGGCATGAGGCACCACGCTTGGCTGATATTCTTTAACCTCTTTGTACCTCAATTTTCTCATGTGTAAAACAGGGATAATGATATGCCCATTAGTAAAATGGGGATAACAATACCTAGTTCACAGAGATATTGTACAGATTAAATATTGTATGCCTGAGGTGTATGATAAGCTCTAAATATTAGTTTCTGATTTGTTCATAGTCCCTTATCTGCCATTCCAACATCCAAAATGCTCTAAGGGCAGAAAGCTTCTTATAACTCTTTTGGTGGCAAAACCTGATTTGAAATGAAACAAGGCCCTTTCTGGTCTTTATTGAATCTCACTTATTGCGAGTGTTCATACATTTCACTGAAGAAATATGAACACAGCCGATTACAGAGCTTACTAAGGGGTGTTATGTAACATCGTATATGCATCATGTTACCTTTCTGAAATGTGAAGAAATGGAAATTCTGAAACACATCTGGCCCCAGGGGTTTTGGGTAAGGGCATGTACACCTGTACTGTTATTTTTTTTTAATGGGCATTGACTTATTTATCCCTGATCATGCCTCTGAGAAGTAGGTAGTCTTCCTGTCATTAACCCATAAATGAGGCAGCGGAGGCACAAATGTCTACGTACCTTCCACAGGCCACATGTGGCAGAGCCAGCATTTGGAGCCAGGCAGTCAGGTTCCAGTTGACTAAGCATTTCACCATTAGGCTAAACAGCCCCTCACACCGACTGCTCCCTCTCAGCATGTCCTTCAAAGAACAGGATCCTCCCTGTCACCCCATTACTGCTTTCTTTCCTGAGAGCAAACTGGAAATAAACATGAGCTTCCTGTTCAATTATACAAGTCACAAAGCCATGAAGTGTCCGATTAGAGAGTCCTGTCACCAGAGACCTCACTGAATTTGTTTTGCAGGCAGGTTTGTTTCAGAAGTCCAAGGAGTTCAGAGTGACTCCTGGTGGCAAAGACAGGCAATTTTACCAGTTCTTCTTTCAGCTGCAACAGAACCTATCAGCTGAGTGAAAGGTGATGGTGGGCTTCCAGCTTCAACAGCACACAGGGCTTTGTATTTTGTTATTTCTCCCACTTGACCCCTCGTAAGAGTTCTAGTAATCTGCCTTGCTTAGATATGTTTACTTCTTTCCATCTCCTTCACTTAGCAAGCATTTGGTGAGTGCTTACTGTGGGCCAGGTGCTGCGGATACAGTCGAGAACGCAACAGACAACAATCCCTGCTCCAGAGGAGCTCACATCTTAGCAGGGAAGGCAGATGAGAAAAAAGGTAAACATGTACAAGAGTGCATCGGATGGTGGTAAGGGTTATGGGAAAAAAATCAAGCAGGGGAGAGCTGTTACTTTTACATGCAGAGTCAGGGGAGAGTAGTCACCAAGGAGGGGACAACTGGGCAGAGACCAAAAGGAGGTGAAGGAACTGAGCTCGTGAGTATCTGAGAGCAGCAAGCCAGGTGGAAGCGGCAGCCGGTGTGAAGGGCCCAAGGCTGGAGAGTGCCTGGCAGGTGACATGGGGAGAGGAGGCCAACATGGGTTCGGGGGAGAGGAGGGAGGCAGCGGGAGAGGAGAACAGAGTGACGGGGGCCAGACTGAGCCAGGCTTTTTTGGGTGCTGTCAGGATGTTGAGTGAGACAGGAGCCACAAGAGGGTTGTGAACACAGGGATGACAGGCTGTGACTGAGATTTCAACAGGATCCCCCTGGCGGTTGTGAGAAGAACAGACTGTCAGGGCTGAAGAAGCCATTGCGGTAGATGATGGTGGTAGCAGTGGGGCTGGCGAGAAGTAGCTGGGGTCTGGAGAAAGCCTGAACACAGAATAGGACTTGCTGACAGATAGCATGCCCGGGGGAGGTGAGAGAAGGGTCCAGGGTGAGTCTAGGTTTGTGGCCTAATCACCCACAAAGACAGCATTGTGGTCAGCTGAGGTGGGAGCCTTGCAGGAGAGTAAGTTTTGAGGGGGGTCACGCCAGTTTTGGAGATGGTCAGTTTCAGAGGCCTGTCAGACATCTACGGGTATGCTATGAATACATTTTAATCATTTAAAAATGCAAGCCAGGCATACGATCCTTACCGTGGGCTGCACACTCTTTGAATCATTTAACTCATTGAATCCTCAAACCACTGTTAAAGGGTGGGGAATTATCATTTCCCCCATTTTCCACATGAGGCAATGGAGGTACAGAGAAGTAACCTGCCCCAAGTCACACAGCTGGAAGTTGGCAGAGCCGGAATTCAAAACCTAAGTGGTTTGGCTCTAGTGAGCAATCACCTTACACCACCAGTTCTCCATGAAGAGAAACAGAGAAGGGTAAGATCCTAGAGAGTGACAGGAATGCTGTTTTTACACAGGGTGTACAAGGAGTTCTTCCCCAAGGAAGTGACACCTGGCCTGAAGGAGGGGAGGTAGCAAGCCAGGCTGCCCTCTGTGGGGGAGGGCCTTCAGGCGGAGCGAACGGCATGTACAAAGGCTCTGAGGCAGCCACCCTGAACTATCTACCGTTCCTGAGACAGTTCCAACCTCTGAGGGTAAGCACGGGTTGCTCTCCCCGCAGGGAGAGCTCTTCCCTCACTTCATGGACTCAATTACACAATCATCGCATTCCAGGAAGAATTCATTCTTCCTCTGCGTGATCAAAGGTGCCAAATAACCTGCCTGCCCTTGCAAATCTGTTCTTCTTTCTGAGTCTTCAGCCTTATGTTCCTCTGCCCCTGTTCTGGCTATTCTGGCTCAAGGTTACCCTGAGCAAGTTACTCAGCCTCTCTTTGCTTGTTTCCTCATCTGTAAAATGGGGATATTTTACTCTCAAAGTCAAATATTCTCAAAAGTACACCTACCCTCCAAGGCTTCTGTGAGGATTAACTGTGTCAATTCTGTAAAATACTTCTGTAAAAGACTTGAGGGGTTGACTTTTTTGTTTGTTTTTACAAGTAGCATTGTTAGGAACTTCTTTTTTATACATGTGCCTTTGTATAGTATATTCCAAGCACCATAGTGTTTAACAATGAATATTTACTGAAATAACACTACCCAGGTGCCAGAAAATCAAATCATTCTTAGAAACATCTTTTACGCCTGTGCCTTTAGGAGAGTGTATTACGCACACCACAGTGGTTATTTTTTGGGTTTTTTTTTCGGAGACGGGGATCTCACTATGTTGCACAGGCTGGCCTGGAACTCCTGGGCTCAAGTGATCCTCCCACCTCAGCCTCTGTGCCCAGCTACACACCACAGTTTTGTGAACACATTCTTTCAATGCAACAACACAGTCCTTATTCACATATACAACTAGCACTCTTAGAAACAGCTTTTATACCTGTGCCTTCACAGAGCATATTACATACCTCAGTTTTGTGAACATATCCTTTTGAAAAGGAGGAAAATCCTTATTCATATATAAACTGGCAGTCTTAGAAATATCTTTGACACATGTATCTTTTTGTACTGCATTCCAGGCACCACCGTGTGGTAAACATCCTTTGGGGGTTGGTATTTGAACAGAAAAGTGCCTCTGATGTGTGGCAGATACTCCACAGATATTAGCTATTAGCTAGTGTGTCATCCTTCTCCCCCTGCCCCTGCAATCCTATCCTATGTATCACCTGCACTATCTGGCTCCCATCACCTGTGTGACCTCACCTTCTACCCCTCCCCGCACTCTGCTCCAGCCACACTGGCCGCCTTGATGTTCCTTGAACATGGCAGGCACCATCCCACCGCAGGGCCTCTGAACTGGCGCTTCCTTCTGCCTGGTATGCTCTTCCCCTAGACATTAAGGCTCTCTCCGTCTCCACCGTGAGGCCCTAATTCGAGAGTCACCTTCCCTATGCCTAAGATTTCAACCACCCCCAATACTCGATTCCTACCTGCCCTATTTCATTATTTCTTCTCAGCATTTGTCTATTATGCTAATTTTACTTATTTATTTTGTTCACATAGTCTGTCTCCCCAACTTGTTTTTTTTTTTTTTTTTTTTTTTTTGAGACAGAGTCTCGCTCTGTCACCCACGCTGGAGTGCAGTGGTGCAATCTTGGCTCACTGCAACCTCCGCCTCCTGGGTTCAAGCAATTCTCCTGCCTCAGCCTCCCAAGTAACTGGGATTACAGGCGCACGCCGCCACACCCAGCTAATTTTTTTGTATTTTAGTAGAGATGGGGTTTCACCGTGATGCCCAGGCTGGTCTCGAACTCCTGAGCTCAGGCAATCCACCCACCTCAGCCTCCCAAAGTGCTAGGATTACTGGTGTGAGCCACCGTGCCCAGCCTCCCCAACTTTTAATAAATGTCTGCTCCACAAGCACAAATATTTCGCCCTGTTTCGTTCCTTGCCATATTCCAGCACCTAGAAGAGTGCCTGGTACTCACAAGGGGCTCAGTAAAGGTTGGTTGCAGGAACAGTCCCAACTAATTAGCTCTCATATCCCTTCTTCTTCCCCATCTGACCCCTACACTGGTGTCTCAAATTATCTTTTTCCCATTTATTCATGGGATAAATTCTTATTGAGCATCTGCTGTTTACCTGGTACATTTTCAGTTGCTGGAGACATAGCAGTGAATGAGCAGACAAAAACTTGAGTCCTCATGGGACTCACATTCTAATGAGGAGAGACAGACAACAAACAAGTAACCCACACAGTGTGTCAGACAGTGATAAAGGGCAACGGGACAAAGCAGGGACCTGGCTTGAGCCCTGCTGGGTGTGCAGCTTCAGATGGTCAGGGAGGGGTTGACTTTTTTTGTTTTTACAAGTAGCATTGTTAGGAACTTCTTTTTTATACATGTGCCTTTGTATAGTATATTCTAAGTACCATGGTGTGACAATCAACCTTTAATGAAATAACACTACCCAGGTACAACAAAATCAAATCACTCTTAGAAACATCTTTTACACCTGTGCCTTTAAGAGAGTGTATTACACACACCACAGTGGTTGTTTTTTGGGTTTTTTTTTTTAGAAACAGGGATCTCGCTATATTGCCCAGGCTGGCCTGGAACTCCTGGGCTCAAGCTATCCTCCCACCTCAGCCTCCCGAGTAGCTGGGACTATAAGTGCACACCCCTGTGCCCAGCTACACACCACAGTTTTGTGAACACATTCTTTCAATGCAACAACACAGTCCTTATTCACATATACAACTAGCACTCTTAGAAACAGCTTTTATACCTATGCCTTTACAGAGCATATTACGTACCTCAGTCTTGTGAACACATCCTTTTGAAAAGGAGGAAAACCCTTACTCATATATAAACTGGCATTCTTAGAAACATCTTTCATACATGTATCTTTTTATACTGCATTCCACACACCACAGTGTGGTAAACATCCTTTGGGGGTTGGTATTTGAACAGAGTGCTGAAAGGAACCATGCAGAGATCTGGGGGTGGTGTTCAAGGCACAAAGAACAGCCAATGCAAAGGCCCTGAGGCTGGTCCATGCCTGCTATGTTTGAGGAGCTGTGTGGTGGAACCAGTGTGGTTGGAGCACAGTAAGGGGGTGGGAAGGTATAGGCAGTAATGCTAGAAAGGTTACTTGTTTTACCACTAATTCACAGTTAATATTTATTTACACTGGAAGGGATTCTAGTTCTGATCCCCCATTTCACAAATGAAGAAAAAGGCACAGAGAGGAAGTGGTTAAATCACTCATCTAAGGTCACACAGCTGCTGGGATTGGGGGGTGGGTGGGTGCTGAGAGAAGGTGAGGAATGAAGACTGCTCTGCAGGCAGAGGGAACAGCAAGAACAAAAGCTTGGAGGTGAGAACTAATTTGGTTTTTAAGGACTGAGGCCTCACGTGGGGTGGGATGGGATCTAAGAGGGGAGCCTCAAAAATTATCCTGTGTCCTGAGTACTTCCTGGGCCACCTTTGAGTAAGGAATTTAACCTCCCTATGGCCCAACTCCCTCACTACCTATCTCATGGGGTTGTGGTGAGGATTAAAGGAACTTATTCATATGAAACACTCTGCCTGATATACGGCAGGTGCTCAATAAACGCTAGCTCCTATTGGCATTACTATCATCACTGGCGCTAATGTATTCACTTATTGTAGTAAGGCAGAACGTCTTTGTGGTTACGAGTGTGACCAGGCTGACCCACTATTAAGAGGTGGAGGACAGGGAAGGCCGTACAGTGCTCCATCACAAGGAAAAGAGGATCAGCACGTTCTCTTCTGGGAAGGGAAAAAAAAAAAGAAGGAAATTGAAAGTACACGGCCGATCTTCCCCCAATTACAAAGCACTGGACTCACGGGAGGGTATGCGGGGGACTGTGCAAGCATACAGGGGTGTGGGGGAGGAAGGCCAATGAACAGATCCACTGCAAAGGGAGGGGTGATGAGGCTCATCGTCTGAGGGGAAGGGGAGCAGAAAACCTTACAGACTCCTGCACCACAGTGAGAGGAGAGAAAAGCCATCACACAGACTGATTCAAAGCAGAGAGGGAAAAGGCTATGGACTGAGCTACTGAAAATAGGGAGATGTAAAGCACTAAACTGACCCACTATTAAAAAGGAGAGAACCCCAAGCGCTAGAGCGACAGTCTACGAAAAAGAGAAGACAGATAGGGCAATGGACTGATAGCTAAAGGGACGTGAATCCAAACATGAAGACTGATCCACTATAAAATGGTGGTGGTGGTGGGGGGGGGGGTGGTTTTGAAAAAAGCCATGGACTGATGCATTGGGGGACTGGAGGAGGCAGGAATACAAACTCAGGTAGACTCACTGTTAAAGAGGGATGCGGAGGAGTGCGGCGCCACGGATTGATTCGCTACGATGTACAGGAAGGGTGGAATAAATAAGGCCACGGACGGGTCTCCTGAAAGTTGAGGCTAGGAGAAATCCAAACACTCAGATACACCTACTATTAAGGGGGCTGAACACTGTCACAGGCTAGCTCCCTATAAGTGGGGGTGGGTGGGGGGCGGGTGGGGGTAGGGGTAGGGGGAAAGCCTATGGACGAGTCCACCCTAAGTTGGCGTGGGGAAAAACATAAGCACGCAGACCGATCCATTATACAACGGGAGGGGGAGGTTAGGCCACGGTCAGATCCACTATAAGGGACGAAGGGCTTGAGCAATGCCACACGCAGGTCCACCAGCCGTGGTGGTGGCGGCGGGGAGTCGAACACCAGCAGGCCACCGGCCAAGCCACATCCTCTGCGCGGGGGCGGGAAGGATACGTGGGGTCACGGACTGGGCCCTCCACCCTCCAGGCCCAGAGCTCACCTGTGTGTAGCGTGGCGGTGGCGTTGGCAATGTTGGCAGCTCCGGGGGGCGGGGGCTCCATACGCGGCCCCACCGCCCCCCAGGCCTGGGTTCCGAGGCGGCGGTGGAGGTGGTGGTGGTGGTGGCGGTGGCGGCGGCGGCGGCAGCACCTAGAAGCCGCCCCTGCGTTTCCCTACAGCTCACGTGGGCCCGAGGAGGAGGAGCCCAATGTCCCGCCGCTCGCTGATTGGCCAAAGCGCTATTAATCGGCCGCAAGGCCTCGAGGGGTTGGGGGACGGGCCCTTCCCTACAGAGCTGTGCCGTGATTGGCGTAAGGGGAAATGATGGAACGCTCACGGCCCCTGGAGTCCCGAGGAGGCGCGTTCGGCCTTCACGGTGCTCCACGCCGATTGGCTCAAGGACTGACGGACTGTGAGCAACTGAAGAGGCTCGGGGCCTGTGTCGGGGGGGCGGGGGTCTGCCTCACACTGATTGGCTTACATGGGATTGATGGAAGACAGCCCCCAAGGACGGGGGTGGGTGGCCCTGTTTTTCTCTGATTGGCGGACAAGGACTTCTAGACCCCTGCCAAAACACCAAGGGGGCGGTGTCGCACGCCATGCTGCTCAGCGGAAGTAGGACTTGTATAGCAATGGGCGTAGCAGCCGGCGGGAGTGGGTCGGACTGGGCTCCGCGTAGGCGGGCAGGGCAGCTCTACGGTTAGACAAGACCATAGAGCTGGGTAGAAGACGAATTTAGAACACAGCGGAGGTAGGAGGGCAGGATGGCTGTCAGGCACACGAAAGAGCATTGAGTGGCAGAAACGAAATGCTTTCAGAGGGCAGGGTTGAACTGCGGCCAGAGTTAAAAAGGGGAGGAATCTGGCTCTGCGTTGATTGGCGGTGGCTGGACTCAACCTAGAATAGGGGCCCGACTAGGGAGAGCGGGATCCAGGTCTGTGCCCATTGGAAGCTGGAACACTTACAAGCAGGGGCTAAGACAAGGTAGGGCTGAGTTAGGGTTTGGGTGTAATTTAGGGTACCTGGGGAATGATTGGGTGTGTGAAAGGGTAAACCTTAGGGCCCTTTGATTGTTGTGGGAACGAACAAACCTCCACCATGAATTGGCCCATTCTCTATGGCAATTCAAAGGGTGGCGTCTAGGAAAAGGAATGGAAGAAAGGGTGAGGTGGGGGGCCCAGGTTGCCAAGATGACAGAAGAGAGGGCAGTGCATAAGGTCAACTGGCAAATACTGCCAGGCAACAGGCTGGAGGCAGGACTGCTGGGGCATTTTAGAGGTTCCACAGAGCGACTGGATCTCTGGGTCTCTCAGTAACTTTGTGCCCTAGGAACAGGCCCCCGTGGCAACTAGCAGGGTTTATGGGGAAAAAGAAGGGCCATGTGACTCAAAGGCATTCAGGCTCTTTAATGTCTGAGGATGGGGGGAAGAAGTCAATGGTGAGGCTTCTCTGGGAAATTCTGCAGGCCTTGTAGTTCTCTAAGCCCCTGAAAAAGAGGACAGAAGAGATTGAACAAAGACTGGGTCTGGGTTACGCCCCCAGGCTTGCTCTGACCTCCCTCCCTTGACTCCAGTTTAGAGGGAAAGATGGTCCTTCCCTTCTTTCGCTCTCTCCCTTCTTCAGGTCACCACCCTAAACACAGAGTCTGGTAGTGGGGTGAGCTGCTCTCACCTCTAGCAACATGTGGATATGGGCTTTGATATTCATGGAGTCCTTGGTGAGGCTGTTGCTGAGCCTAGAGAAAAGAAACAAGAAAGGGCAAAATGGGCCCCACTTATGATTATGAGGATGACCCTTCCTTATCACTTCAAGATCTACTTATATCCTGGATGATTTCCACCTGGCTCATTCCTATGCAGAAATGCCAAGCCACCATCTGGTTTTCACTGATTCAGAGATTATTAAATGCCTACTGTATGCCAGGCAATTTTAGGCACTGGGAGATAGCAGCAAACACAACAAACAAAACTCCCGGCCTGATGGACTTCAAATTCTTGTAAAGAAAGACATAACAAAAAACCAGTGGAATAAAAGCTATGTGTCAGATGGTTCTAACTACAATAACAAAAATTAAAAATGAGAGACAATAAGGAGTACAGGAGTGGGGGGCTGCAATTTTAAATAGAGGGCTCAGGGATGGCTTCACTGAGAAGCATTTGAGTAAAGACTTAAAGACAGTGAATTCTGAGTAGTGTGGCTATATGGAGGATGTGTTCCACACACAAGGGGCAGCAAACACAAAGGCACTGAGGTGGGAGTGTGCCTGGCATGTTTGAGGTGCAGCAAAGAGGCCACTCTGGCTGGAGAAGAATAAGTGAAGGGGGAATGTAAGAGGTGAGGTCAGAGAGGTAACGAGGGAGACAGACTGTGTGAAGCCTACAAGGCCATGGTAAGGACCCTGGCTTTGACCTTAAGTGAGATGGGAGCCAAGGGAAGGTTGCAGCGGAGGAAGGAGGTTGAATTACATGAACCAGTCAGTTGACTCCTTTTCTCTAAGCCAGTTTGGATCAGATCTCGCCCAAAAGAATCCTAATTGATATAAAGGGTCAAGGAAGGCCTTTCTCAAGAATGAAGAATGAGAAGGAATCGAAGAATGCCTAATGGTTAATTAAGCAGTAGGAAGGCCTTTTCCACAAAAAGGACAAGAGGCAACAAAGAGCTGTTTGAGAAGCAGTGAGGTCAGAGTGTTAGAAATTAAGTGAGTGGGGAGGGAAAGTGGCCTAAGACAAGGTCCAAGAGATAGGAGGAGGTTAGATCACACAGGGTCTTAATATAATAAGGAATGTGGATTTTATTGTGCTGTCAATGTACGAGTCAGTTTGAGGGGTAAATGAAACTAAATACTGTTGGAAAAGTAGAGAGCAATAAGATAGGATGTTAAATTGGAAAAAAAAGTAGTATGAACCCATATATATACCAATATCTCCCACATTTTTATTTCTAGCCCAGAACTCTCTCCTGAACTTGACTAGTTTTAATGACATCTTCTAAAAATCCACTTCAGTGTTTAATAAGTGCCTCATACTTAACAGGTTCCAGACTAAACTCCTGACCTTCCCCTCCAAATCTACTCCTCCCCTAACTTCTCCATCTCAGATAATGGCAACTCCATCCCTCAAGTTGCTCAGCCAAAAACCTGGACTCCTCTCTCTCACACTTCACATCCAGTCAGCCATTCTTCTTAAAATCATGACTGTTCCATTGCAGGTAATGCTTCTGATCTCCATGATATGCTTTCTCCATAGCACTGTCAACATCTGACATACTACATCATTCATTTGTTTATTGTTTGTCTCCCCTGACTAGAATGTCAGCTGTATGAGGGCAGATTTTGGTTTTTTTTGTTTCCTGCTCTATCCCCAGGGACCAGAACAGTGTGTGGCACAGAGGAGGCACCCAACGTATGTTGAATGAATAAGTGACTACTCCATTCAAAGGAACCTGAAGTTGGTTGAGTGTATGTTTAGGGACAGGAAATAAATGAAGTATGGGTGTTGTTGCCAGAGAGCAAGAATACTTTCAAGAATATTCTGGGGGTAATGCTTAAAGAACAGAAGAATGAACCTGATCAGCTCCTAAGGGACAATTTTAACATCAAAAAAGAGAACAAAATTAGTTAATGGTGTAAGCTTACCTTATGAAAACCTATGAGTTCAACACTTTAAAAGGGAGAAAAATACAGAGTTCACCAAATGCTAGCTGTAACACAAAAGGGATATGTTTATTACTGCTGATTTATTTTTATTTGCTATGTGAGAAGCAAATTACTACTGATTTAGTATGTAAGGCAGTGTGAATAGTCATATGGTTATGCTGTTTTTGTTTTTTTGTTTTTTTTTTTTTTTTGAGATGGAGTCTCACTGTGTCGCCCTGGCTGGAGTGCAGTGGCGTGATCTCGGCTCACTACAACCTCCACCCTCCGAGTTCAAGCGATTCTCCTGCCTCAGCCTCCTAAGTAGCTGGGATTACAGGCGCCTGCCACCGTTCCCGGCTAATTTTTTGTATTTTTAGTAGAGACGGGGTTTCACTATCTTGGACAGGCTGGTCTTGAACTCCTGACCTCGTGATCCACCCACCTCGGCCTCCCAAAGTGCTGGGATTACAGGCGTGAGCCACCGCGCCCGGCCGTTAGGCTGTTTCTTCTATAATTACATGTCTATTCATGAGATGTGGATGTGTACTCCTTTCTGTGTCATCAGGAAAGAATATACAGAGATTTCATCCCTTCCACTTCCCAAAGAAATATACTAAGAACAGGAAGAGCTGACACTTTTGATCACATAAAATGACCAGAAAGTTAGTTCAAAGTATATCCCAAGTAACCAAATATTTTAAAGGACAGCCAGCTACATAGACTCAAATCTTCATCTCTTAGAAAAATTAAACTTCTAGACAGTCCTACTAATTACAATAAAGCAGTAAGAGTCAACCATATTTTTCATCACACTAATAGACCAGGTCAGTACATCAAAAAGACCAGGCAAGGGGGCAGGCACTGACAATTTAAATACTTCATTTTGGGGAAGTACGTGGAGTCTCAAAACATTAAAATCTATTTGATAGGCTCAGGAATCCTGTGACATAACAAGGAAAGCCTTCTTATACAAACTGGACTTTAGCTGGGCGCGGTAGCTCACACCTGCAATCCCAGCACTTTGGGAGGCTGAGGTGGGCAGATCATCTGAGGTCAGAGTTTGAGACCAGCCTGGCCAACATGGCAAAACCCTGTCTCTACTAAAAATACAAAAATTAGTCGGGAGTGGTGGTGGGTGCCTGTAGTCCCAGCTACTTGGGAGGCTGAGGCAGGAGAATCCCTTAAGCCCAGGAGGCAGAGGTTGCAGTGAGCCAAGATCGCACCACTGCACTCCAGCCTGGGCGACAGAGCAAAATTCCATCTCAAAAACAAAGTGGACTTGGTCTAAATGACCACCAGTTCAGAACTGTGTTGACCATGAAAGCAGGCCGTTTAATTAAACTATTTGCTAATTGGTCTGAACACCAAGAATCAGAAATCTCAGCAGGTCTGAGGTTCTTTTGGGTCCACTAGCACCTGCTAGTCCTTCCCATGGCTGGAAAGGTTTGAAAAGATAAAAATTACTGAAACTCTAAGGGAGGCAACTCTGGAAAAAATGAATGTAGGAACAGACATAAACATAACCAACAAAGAAGTTTAAATCAATGGTACTCACACTTGTGAGATGTTGTTAATCTAAGTGTATTGCTCAGTGCCCCCATGCTCATTCCATTGAAACCAAGCTCACCTCTCTTGGTAGTTTCACTAGCATGCCAGGCACACTATTCCTCTTGCCAGGAATGCTCTTCGCCAGATAGCCCCATGGCTTTGTCACTCAGTCAAATGATTCAAATGTCCCTTCCTCTGGGAGGCCTTCCCTAGCTACATTTCAAATCCCTCATCTATGCTCCCAACTGCCCTTCCCTGCACAAAACCGTAAATCAAGCTTGTCCAACCCGCAACCAGTGGGCCACATGCGGTCCAGGACGGCTTTGAATGCAGCCCAACACAAATTCATAAACTTTCTTAAAACATTATGTGATTTTTTTTGCAACTTTTTTCTTTTAGCTCATCAGCTATCATTAGCATTAGTGTATTTTATGTATGGCCCAAGACAAATCTCCCAATGTGGCCCACGGAAACCAAAAGATTGGACACTCCTGCCTTAAACTCAACTGGAGCCCACACTTTCTCTCCCCATCACCCCCAACACAGATCTGCTTCAATAACCACTTTAATATGCTTCCAGCATACCATTTCAAATTATTTCAACAAACACAAAGCCGGGTACAGCGGTGCGCCTGTAGTCCCAGTTACTTGGCAGGCTGAAGCAAGGGGATTGCTTGAGCCCAGGAGTTTGAGGATGTAGTATGCTATGATCGCAGCGGTAAACAGTCACTGCATTCCAGCCTGGGCAACACAGCGAGACACCATCTCTTAAAAACAAAAACACAGAGTGTCTACTATATGCTTGTACTACTCTAGTCACCTGGGTATAAGGGAATAAACCAAATCTCCCCCTTTGTAAAACTTACATTCTAATTGGAGGAGACAACATGAGAAAGAAAGAAATTACATAGTAAATATTAGGGGGTGATAAGTGTTAGTAGAAAAAAAGTAGAAGGAGGGGAATCAAGCATGCCAGGGGCTGTAATTTGAAAGTTAGGTTACAGAGGGCCTCGTTGAGGAAGTGACATTTAAGCAAGACGAGTGAGTGAGGAGAAAGGAAGCCATGTGGGTACTGGGGGAAAGAGCAGTGCAGGCAGAGAGAACAGCTACGGCAATATCCCTGGGGTGGGATCATTCTTGGGGTGTTGAAAGAAGCATGTGAAGGTGAGTGTGGCAGGAACACAGTGAATGAATAGTAAAATTAGCAGGAAGTGAAATCATAGGTAACTAGTTTTCTTGTTACCAATTCTAACAGGCTGAGACCTCATGGATCTGGTCATAATTGTATTTATGTATAACAGTATAGTCCTTCTAGATTGTAAGCCTTCAAGGAACTCTTCTGTCTTGTTCACTGCTGCATTCCCACTGCTAAGCACAGTGCCTGGCATACAGAAGATGCCCAATAAATGTTTGCGTGAATGAACAATACAAAGATCATTTTTTGAGTGCTTATTATGTGCTACACATGGGCTTTGCAACCCCATTTCTTCAGCCCCAGCTCTGAAGAGGAGGGGAGATGAGTCCTTAAGTATCATTCCAGGCAGCCATGGGTAAAGGGAGAAGAGTGTTGGAAATGGTGGTGTTTTTACACACTATCCTCATGGAATGGACTTACTCTGTGAGGAGAGAGCTCTTACGATCAATGAACTTGAGAGCTTCTGCCAGTGTCAACTCCAGGAAAAAACCATATCCCAGGGCCACATAGATGCGTGAAGTATCTGGGCTGAGGAAAGAGAGGTTAGAGGAAGTGGGGAGAAGTCCTTATCACTGTTTAGCATAGTTTATGTTTTGCTCCCCACCCTTCCCCAAATTGAGGCTCTGGGAAGGCAGGGATTTTGTCCTATTTTATTCACTGTCACATCCCCAGCACCTAGCTTATATCCTACTGGGATATAAAACCTCGCATAGTGCCTGGTACATAGAAGATACTCAAAAAAATATATGTTGCATGAGGGAAGGGGTAAGCTGAACCCTGTGGGCTCAGAGGGGCGGGTAGACACTCACACCACTGTGTCAACGAAGAAGTTACAGCCCAAATCCACCTGCATATATAACTCCGAGTGCTTAGCTTCCTGTGGGGCCAGGGAAAAAGAGGTAGGGGTCAGTGGTGAACTCTTAGGTCAGGTGACAGGGTTGGGTCTGGAGTCTCTCTTCCCATTTCCCTCCCTTGCCCACACATACCAAAAAAATGGTACCCAATCCCATAGTCTTTACCTGGAGTCGCTCAATGACATTTCTCAGTTGAAGGTATTTGGCCAGCTGCTCATATACCTTGTCTCGATGGTCCAGCACCTTTCTGATGGGACGAAAGTACAATGGTGACCAATAGGCAGCCCCATTCCTCCTAGTATACCTCATATCATGACCCTCTGAGACTCTCATGTCACCATACATTGAAAAGGCTTTTTAGTGCATAAGTTAATTTTGGGCTCTGGGTCAGACTGCCTGGGTTTGGATCTGGGCTCTATCCTTTATAGATGTGTGACTTTGGCAAGTAAATAACCTGTTTGGGACTCAGTTTCCCCATTTATAAAATACAGATGACAGTATTACCTTGTAGAGTCATTAGGATTAAATGAGCATTTACTACAAAGCATCTAGAATAATGCCTATCAAATGGTAAACTCTCTATATACATGTTAGTTATTATTACTATTATTACACTCCCAATACTGAACTCCAATCATAATGTCCCATCCTCACCCTAGAAAAATCCTCCATCCCTTTTAGGATGCTCATAGGCCTAGTTCTGAACACCTTATTTCCTGCTTAGATTAACAAAGATTGCAATAATATTTCTTCATACTCATTGAATCTCGACTATGTTTCAGGCATCCATGCTAAATTCTTTACAAAGATGGGACACATCAAAAACTCAAAACCACTGCATGGGGAAGGTTCCAGAAAACTCCCCATTTCACAGAAGAGTAAAGTTTATAGGGCACAGAAAGGCGAGGTAGGACGTATTCACAAGGATGAAGAATGGCCGAGCCAGGATTCGAACCCGAGAACTGTGGCTCCAGAAAACAAGCCTTAATCCGTTAAACATCGGAGGCCGCGCATGCGCTGACACGCCCCTGCCATGAACGCCACGTCCCAGCCAAACTGCACCCCGGATGTCGTCCCCACTTCTCGCTCCAAGGAGCGCGGGGCCGGACTCTGAACGCCTCGCCCGCCAATCCAAAGGGTTGGCCCTAACTTTGAACGCCCCACCCACCACGTGGAATGTTCCAAACGCCCCGCCCCCCGCACTGTCACTCACCGCAAGTCCCGCTGCAGCACGTCACTGATGAAGGTCTCGTAGCGCAGCACTTTCTCCCCCGTGGCCTCCACCGCCCGCCGCTTAGGGGGCGTCGCCATGATGGGCTCCTGGGGAGTGGGGAGGGGGAAGACCATGTTGACCGATCCAGTTTGGCCTCACACACAGTTCATCTCTACCCTCTCAACGCTGGGAATCGGCTTGTCCGGCTCAAGCTGGAGGTTCAGCCTTCCGCCCCTCCCAACTCGGGGACCCGACCACCCAGGGACACCCAAGCGCGGCCTTTACCTCAGGCCGCCAGCAATAAGAACGGTTGGTAGGAACCGCGGCTTCCGGGTGGCGCGGGTGAATGACGTAAGTGGCAAGCGCGCTGGCCAACCAAATAGCCAGTTGGGGAGGGGCGGGCCTGAGTGGAAGAAGACGGGCCAAAGGGGAGAAGAGAAGGGCGGGGCTTCACGGAATCCGAGGAGATCAAAGAAGACTAGGGCGTGCGAGCAGGGGCCGTCTGGCAATAAACCGGCCAATGGGGGACTGCAAAAGCGGCGCCTGGAGCCTATGGAGACCGTGTGTGGCTGGTGGGGGTGGGATTTAATGGGATTTGGTGGGTTCTAAGGTAGGCGCGACGCCCAGGTGGAGGTAGAGAGAGGAAGTGAAGAGTTTAATATTTAAAAGGACCTAAAAATTGACTATGGTTCTGGTAAATAAGGAAGATCCCGTGTGATCTGTCGGCCTGGATATTGATTTTTCACACGGGAGGTTTGGATTTCACTCCTGGCAATGGGACTGAGTATGAGCATTTAAAAGGTTTTAAACAGAGACAGATTTTCTAAAATTCATCTTTGATAACTGCAGCTCTGCACCCGCAACCCATAAGTGAGGCTCAAATGGAAATTGACAACACTCTCTGTCTAATCACCTCGTTTGATAGTCAAATGGAGAGGGTGGCTGAAGTCCTCTGCCGAAGATTGGCCATCTTGTAGTTAGGCATAGTTCCCATGTTTTTATTTAAATGGTAAGGTTTTTGTGAATTTATTCTTATGCACTAGAGTGACTGAGTGAATTTATTTTTCAGGTTAGATTTTCAAACAAGAACTTATAACCCAGCAAGAATGGGCCTTTGCCTGGAGAAGAATCCAGACCATGGGATGAATCCCCAAATGCTATTTCCATCTGTAGAGCCTAGAGCACCCACCCCTACCAAGGAAGTCTTCCCAGATAATTTGTGTTTCACATGTAAAAGCAAGTTTTTTTTTTCAAATGCTCAAAACCCAAGCAAGTTAAGCCCTTCCTTCCTTCCTTCCTTTCTTTTCTCTCTCTCTCTCTCTTGCTTTCTCTCTCTCTCTCTTTCTTTCTTTTTTAGACAGGGTCTGTGTCCCCTAGGCTGGAGTGCAGTGGTATGATCATGACTCATTGCAGCCTCAACCTCCCAGGCTCAAGTGATCCTCCCGCTTCAGCCTCCAGAGTACCTGGGACTACTGGCATACACCACCACGCCCATCTAATTTTTAAAAAAATTTTTGTGGAGACAAAGTCTCACTGTGTTGCCCAGGCTGGTCTCAAACTCCTAGGCTTAAGTGATTTGCCCACCTCGGCCTCCCAAAATGCCGAGATTATAGGCATGAGCCAGCACACCTGGCCAAGTTAAGCTTTTCTTTGCCCTTAGAACGAGATAATTGTAAAATGAAAACATTGAGATTAGTTTTTTTGGTCTGTAAATCTCATGTTACATATAGTTTAAATTACATTGAGTGTGATTGGAATAGATACTAGGTAGAAAAATATTATCTAGTTAATCTATACCACTTTCCTGTGAAAAGAGAGAAAAGAAGACACTTATATTTACTTAAAAGAGAACACAATTCTGATGGGCTGGAGATGAGTCTGTGTAAGTCTATTAACTTATATTTCACAAAAAAGAATTTTTTACTTAAAAATATATTTCCAACTTTATTTTTACATTTCAAACCTACAGAAAAGTTGACAGTGAACACTCATATACCCTGCACTTAAGTTCGCCAGTTGTTTTATTTTGAATTTTTAAAATTTTTTTAGAGGCAGGGTCTTGCTCTCTTGCCTAGGCTAGAATGCAGTGGTGTGATCTCGGTTCACTGCAACCTCTGCCACCGGGCTCAAGCAATCCTCCCGCCTAAGCCTCCTGCATAGCTGGGACTACAGGCATGAGCCACCATGCCCAGCTAATTTTTTGTAGAAATGGGGTTTCACCATGTTGCCCAGGCTGGTCTCGAATGCCTGAGCTCAATCAGTTCGCCTAACTCGGCCTCCCAGGGTGCCGTGAGCCACCATGCCCGGCCTGGATTCACTCGTTGTTAATATTTGATCACATTTGCTTTCTTTCCAGACCATAGGATAATTGTTGACATGGCTGCATAGCACTCCATTCTTTGGATGGCCTCAGATTTTTGAGCCACTCCTCTGTCACTGGATATTTGAATGTGTTCAGATATTTTCGTTGTTATAACCAGGATGGGATAAGTCTTTGCTGTCAAATTTTTGTGCGGAGCCATGATTATTTCCTTGTGATAAGTTCCTAGAAGTAGAATTTATAGATTTTTTTTGAGACAGAGTCTCACTTTGTTGCCAAGGCTGGAGTGTAGTGGTGTGATCTCTGCTCATGGCAACCTCCGCCTCCTGGTTTCAAGTGATTCTTCTGCTTCAGCCTCTGGAGTAGCTAGGACTATGGGCACACACTACCATGCCGCCTAGCTAATTTTTGTATTTTTAATAGACACAGGGTTTCACCATGTTGGCCAGGCTGGTCTCGAACTCGTGGCCTCAAGTGATCTGCCCACCTTGGCCTCCCAGGGCGCTGGGATTACAGGCATGAGCCACCTCACCCGGCCGAATTTATGGATTTAAGGGAGGTCACTGCATTGTAAATCAAGTGTTGAGTGACAGTGGTATGCATAACAGTGAACCTCCTCATCTAAGCTCTATATCAGGGGTCAGCAAATTATGGCCCCTGGTTTGCTGACCCTTTACAGTTTCCTATAGCCTGCAAACTAGGAATACTATTTACATCTTTAAAGGGCTTTAGAAAAGTAAAACTAATATTTTGTGACATCAAAATTATATGAAATTTGCATTTTAGTGTCCATTAATAAAATTTTCTTGGAACACAAGTCTCACTCATGCGTTTACATATTGTCTGTTACTGCTTTCACGCTATAATGGCAGAGTTGAGTAGTTGCCAAAGAGACCACATGGTATGGACATCCTAAAGTATTTACTATCTGGCCTTTTACAGAAAAGGTTTGCCAACCCCTGCTCTGTACAATGTCTGTCACCAATACAGAGGTTGGGGCTCTAACCAGGTGGGTCTCCCTGGCTTCCACTGGCAACCTCTTAACCTGGCTTATGGGTGCACATTTTCAGGCTGGTGCTTCTGGGAGATATGAGAGACACAGTCAGCTTGTTTCCAGCTCCAAGATATGAGATGGACTGTGTCTCTTATGTCTGCATTTGCATCTTCTCTCCTTTCCATCCAACTTCCTGCCCCCAGCTCTGACTCATAGGTCTCTGTCTTTGCCTTTTCCCAAGAAGAGCAAGAAATGACTAAGGCCCAGGGGAGGCTGCATTTCCCTGATAGCTAATGATGTAGAACATCTTGCCATGTGCTTATTTGTCATCTACATGTCCTTTATGGTGAAATGTCTCTTCACATTCTTTGCTCATTTACCAAATGGATTGCTTTAAAAAAAAAAAAAACTTGAGTTTTGAGAGTTCCTTACATATTCTAGGTATGAGTTCTTTGTCAGATATGTGGTTTGCAAATATTTCCTCCCAGGCTGTAGTTTGTCTTTTTGTCCTCTTAACAAGGTCTTTGTTAGAGCAAACACATTTAATTTTGAAGTCTAGTTTATTGATTTAAAAACATTTTTTGGATCATGCTTTTGTTGTTGTGTCTAAGAACTCTTCACAAGCCGTAGCTCCCAAAGACGTTCTCCTGTGTTTTATTTTTAAGGTTTTTTAATTTTATGCTTGATATTTAAATCTGTGATCCGTTTTTAAAAAACAGCTTTATTAAGATGTAATTCACATACAATAAAACCCACACATTTGAAGTATACAGTTCAGCAGTTTTTAATATATTCACAGAGTTGTACAAACATCACCACAATCTAACTTTTTTTTTTAATAATTTTTTTTTTTGAGACAGGGTCTCACGCTGTCACCCAGGCTGGAGTGCAGTGGTAGGATCTTGGCTCACTACAGCCTCAACCTCTCAAACGCAAGTGATCCTCCCTGCCTCACCCCCTCAAGTAGCTGAGACTATAGGCATGTGCCACCACGCCGGCTAAGTTTTGTATTTTTTGTAGAGATGGGGTTCCACTGTGTTACCCAGGCAGGTCTTGAACTCCTGAGCTCATTCGATCCACCCACCTCGGCCTCCTGAAGTACTGGGATTACAGGCATGAGGCACCACGCCCAGCAATCTAGAGTATTTTCATCACCCCAAATAGAACTCCTGTACCCACTCCTCAGTGTGTTCTCCCCACCCCAGCCCTAAGCAACCACAAATTTAATTTCATCTGTAAAAATTTTTGTATTCTGCACATTTCAATAAATAGAATCATATACACTATGTGGCCTTTTATGCCTGGCCTCTTTCACTTAGCATAATGTTTTTAAGTTTCATTTGTCCATGTTATAATACTTATTAGTACTTTATTCCTTTCTATGGCTGAATAATAGTCCCTTGTGCATATATGCCACATTTTGTTTATTTCTCTTACCAATTTCAGTAAAATGTAAAGTCCTTACTCCTTTTAAGTCCCTTTTCCTCCCCCTTTATAACATTAAATGTTAAATAAATATTTCCTCTCTCTATATTGGGAACCATCTCAATGTTGTAATTTATACTTCAACCATCAAGCACCATTTAATAAACTTGAGAGGGAAAATAAAGTCTATTTATTGATATTTTTGCTCCTTTTGTTGTTTTCCTTTCTGATGTTCCAAGATTCCTTCTTATATCATTGCCCTTCTGTTGTAAGGATTTTCTTTAGCCATTCTTTCAAGGTAAGTCTGCTGGTAACACATTCTCTTAGTTTTCCTTCATCTGAGAATGTCTTGATCTCACCATCATTCCTAAGGACATTTCTGCCAGCTAAAGAATTCTTGGTTGGTATTCCTTTTATGTCATCTCTTGAAAACTGTTGTGCCACTTCCTTCTGGCTTCCGTGTTTTCCAATGAGAAATTCACTGTCATTAAAATTATTTTTCTTATGTAGATAAGATGTCATTTCCTCCTGCTTTCAAGAATTTTTATTTGTCTTTAGGCCAGGCATAATGGCTTGTAATCCCAGCATTTTGGGAGGCTGAGGTGGGCAGAGCACTTGAGGTCAGGCGCTCAAGACTAGACTGGCCAATATGGTGAAATTCCCATCTCTACTAAAAATACAAAAATTAGCTGGGCGTGGAGGCACGTGCCTGTAATCCCAGCTACTCAGGAGGCTGAGGCAGGAGAATCGCTGGAACCCAGGAGGCAGAGGTTGCAGTGAGCCGAGATCATGCCCCTGCACTCCAGCCTGGGCAACAGAGCAAGACTCTGTCTCAAGAAAAAAAAAGAAAAAAATTTTCTTTGACTTTAGTTTTCAAAAGTTTGACTCTGATGTGCCTCAGCATGGATTTCTTTACGTTTATCCTGTTTAGGGTTTGCTTAGCCTTTTGAATCTGTTTGTATTCAACAGGTTTATATTTTTAGCCAAATATGGCAAAATTTCAGACATTGTTTCTTTGAATACTTTTTCAGCTCTTTCCTCTTTCTTCTCTCTTTTCTGGACTTTGATAACACAAATGATCGAATATTTGGTTCCACTAGTCCCTGAGGCTCTATTCATTGGTTTTCAGTCTACTTTTCTCTGCTGTTTGGGTAATTTCTATTGTTCTATCTTCATGATTCGTGATTCTTTCTTGTGTCCTCTTCATTCTGCCTTTGAACCCATTCATTGAGCTTTCGATTCAGTTATTGTGAGACAAAGTACCATATGTAAGAAGCTATGTTTGCTCATTCGGCTTACCAGCAGAATTTCACAAAATCCCTTATCAGTGGAATTTTACAAAGCCCCTGACTCAGTGACTCAGCGACTCAGCACCACCCACTGGAAGAATGTTCTGAAGATGATCAGCAGTATGGAGGACAGCCTGCCGTGTCCCTTGTGTGAATCACAGCAGTTTTAGAAAGGATAAGTTCAGCGATCCTAATCCTGGCCTCTTCCTATACAGAAGATAACAGGATTATCTGACCGGATTAATAATTAGGCCTCTGTAATCTATAACCAGATGTGCCCTCATACCCAAGCCTTGATGTGATTTTGCTCTAATGTAACTTCTGAGCACATTTGATGTAACTTCTAAGCTACATGCAGAGCTGCCACCACCTGTGTATAAACTGTGGCCTAAAACAGTTGGAGCAGTTTAACAGAAACTCTCTGAAAGACTCTCTCCGGTTGCAATCTTCAGTAAGAGTTCTGAATAAAATTAACTTAGGCCAGGCACGGTGGCTCACACCTGTAATCCCAGCACTTTGGGAGGCTGAGGTGAGCGGATCTCTTGAGTTCAGAAGTTCAAGACCAGCCTAGGCAACATGGCCAAACCCTGTCTCCACAAAAATACAAAAATTGGCCGGGTACAGTGGCGCATACCTCTAGTCTCAGCTACTCGGAAGGCTGAGGTGAGAGGATCGCTTGAGCCCAAGAGATGGAGTCTGTCTGCAGTGAGCCGACATTGTGCCACTGCACTCCAGCCTAGGTGACAGAGACCCTGTCTCAAAAAAAATAAATAAATAACTTTAATTCTTTAAAAGCCTGATTTTTTTCTTTAGTTGACAGTATTTTTCAGTTCTAAAATTTTCATTTGGAAATTTTATGATGGCAGAGCCCTCATGAACTAATCACCTTCCAAAGGCCACACCCCTTAATACTGCTACATTAGGGATTAAGTTCCAATCTACGAATATTGGGAGATACATTCAGACTATAGCAGGCCCCCTCCATTTTCTCCTGAACATGCATGCAGATTTGCTTATGTGCTGTCTTCCAGACCGCTTGGGATAAGTAGGATCTTATCAAGGCCTTTTTTGCCTGTCTCATTCCCTGTATCTCCCTGTTAAATTTATTACTGAACTGTTGATTTATTACTTAACCCCAGTCAGTATCAAGACCTCAGAATGTCTCTGATATTGACCCTTCCTGGTTGTTAGCCACTGAGATCACTGTTGTTTTATTGTTTGTTTGTTTGAAGACAGAGTCTGACTCTGTTGCCCGGGCTGGAGTACAGTGGTACAATCTTGGCTCACTGCAACCTCAGCCTCCCGAGTTCAAGCAATTCTCGTGCCTCAGCCTCCCGAGTAGCTGGGATTACAGGCGTGCTCCTCCACGCCTGGCTAATTTTTGTATTTTTAGTAGAGACAGCGTTTTACCATGTTGGCCAAGCTGGTCTTGAACTCCTGACCTCAAGTGATCCACCCCCACTTGGCCTCCTAAAGTGCTGGGATTACAGGTGTGAGCCACCACGCCCCGCCTGAGATCACTGTTGTGTTGTGTTGTGTTGTGTTGTTTTGTTTTATTTTATTTTATTTTATTTTGAGATTAAGTCTCTGTCGCCCAGGCTGGAGTGCACTGGCGCAATCTCGGCTCACTGCAATCTCTGCCTCCCAGGCTCAAGCGATTCTCCTGCCTCAGCCTGAGATCACTGTTTTAAGTGTTGCTCTTGTGCATAGAATTTTCCTCACTGCTCTAAATAAAGTCAGCCCTCTCCTGCAGCAGAGCTGCTGGTTCTTTGGGTCTGCCCTTTGTTGGTGGAGCTTTTGTGCCTCAGAGCTGGAGGAGATAGTAACAGCTCTAGATTAAAACACCACAGGCACCTACTATTCTTACTGAGATCTGAGCTTCAGTAGATTTTCTTTTACTTTTTCCTATCAGAGCTTGTCAGAACACTTAATATATTGATTTTTAAAAATATTTTATTTTTTGTGGGTACATAGGTGTATATATTTATGGGGTACATGACATATTTTGATACAGGCATACAATGTATAAAAATCACATCAGGGTAAATGGGGTATCCATCATCTCAATCATTTAGCCTTTCTTTGTGTACAAACAATCCAATTATAGTCTCAGTTATTTTGAAATGTACAATAAATTATTGTTGACTATAGTCACCCTGTTGTGCTATCAAATACTAGATCTTATTCATTCTATCTAATTATATTTTTGTACACATTAGCCATCCCCACTTCTCCTGCAACCCCACTACCCTTCCTGGCCTCTGGGAACCATCATTCTATTCTTTATCTCCATGAGTCCAATCGCATTAATTTTTAGCTCCCACAAATAAGTGAGAACATGTGAAGTGTGTCTTTTTGTGCCTGGCTTATTTCACTCAATATCTTCCAGTTCCATCCATGTTGTTGCAAATGACAGGATCTCGTTCTTTTTTTGTGGCTGAATAGCACTCCATTGTGCATATGTATCACATTTCCTTTATCCATTCATCTGTTGACGGACACTTAGGCTCCTTCCAAATCTTGGCTATTATGAACAGTGCTGCAATAAACATGGGAGTGCAGATATCTCTTCAATATACAGATTTTCTTTCTCTCTCTCTCTTTCTTTTTTTCTTTTCTTTCTTTCAGACAGGGTCTCACTCTGTCACCCAGGTTGGAGTGCAATGGCTTGATCTTGTCTTGCTGCAGCCTTGACCTCCTAAGCTCAAACAATCCTCCCACCTCAGCTTCTTGAGTAGCTACGACTACAGGCATGTGCCACCATGCCTGGCTAATTTTTATATATATATAATAATTTATATATATATATATTATATATATATATTAGAGATGGGTTTCATCATGTTGCCCAGGCTTGGGATTATGTTTTCTATTTCTGTGAAGAATGTCATTGGTATTTTGACAGGCGTTGCGTTGAATCTGTAGATTGCTTTCGGTAGTATGGTCATTTTAACCATATTGATTCTTCCAATCCATGAATATGGAATATGTCTCTATTTTTTGTGTCCTCTTCAATTTCTTTGTTTCACAGTTTTATTGTGGAGATATTTCACTTCTTTGGCGAAGTTTATTCCTAGATATTTTATTTTATTTGTAGGTATTGTAAATGGGATTACTTTGCTGACTTCTTTTTCAGATGGTTTGTTGTTGGCATATAGAAATGTTATTGATTTTTGTATGTTGATTTTGTATTCTGCAACTTGACTGAATTTGTTTATTAGTTCTAGTAGTTTTTTGGTGAAGTCTTTTTTTTTGTTTAATTTAATTTATTTGCCAAGATGATTAGTAAATTGCATAACTAAATTTGAAGTATACTTGAGCAAGTTTTCTAATTCCAAGTCTAATAATATTTCCGTTATACATGATAACTTTTGTAAACATACATGGCTTGATTTCAGCAAGTACAATAGAGAAATTAAAACCATAATCTACTGTTTATATGAAATGTCCGGAACAGGCAAACCCATAGAGACAGAAATTAGATTACTAATTGTCAGGGAATGGGAAGGAGGCAGAATTGAGAAGTAGCTGTTAGTGACTATGGGATTTCTATTTGAGGTGATAAAAAATTTCTGAAGTTAGATAATGGTGATAGTCACACAACTGTTTGAATATAGTAAAAAAAAAAAAAAACCACTGAAGCCAGGTGTGGTGGCTCATGCATGTAATCCCAGCACTTTGGGAGCTTGAGGTGGGAGGATCACTTGTTGCCCAGGAGTTTGAGATCAGCCTGGGCAACATGGTAAAACCCCATCTCTACAAAAAATACAAAAAAATTAGCCAAGATCACACTACTGCACTCCAGCCTGTGCAACAGAGACTGTCTCAACAAAACAAAACAAAACAAAACACACAACACTAAGTTGTATACTTTAAAAGGGTGAATTGTCTCTCAATACAGCTATTGTGACTACCATAATCTTCCAAGTTTGTCTTGATTCATTTTTAAAGTATAAAATGCTGTTTTTTATAGGTTAGAAACAAAATATATAGCAGACTGTTGTCACTTCATTCTCCAAATAGTTATTATGGAAGCAGATCACCACAGGAGTTATTCAAAGCATCAGGATTGACACAGGTAGGAAATTGTAATAGTCTCTAATGAACTGTTCTGCTCTTCATTTTAAGTAAAACTTGACTTCTTCTGATTATTTTCCTTTGATTTTTACAACTACTGTTCTTCCATTCAGACTGATCTTTTGAATTATCTTTTTTTTCTTTCTTTCTTTCTTTCTTTATTATTATTATACTTTAAGTTTTAGGGTACATGTGCACAATGTGCAGGTTAGTTACATATGTATACATGTGCCATGCTGGTGCACTGCACCCACTAACTCGTCATCTAGCATTAGGTATATCTCCCAATGCTATCCCTCCCCCCTCCCCCCACCCCACAACAGTCCCCAGAGTGTGATGTTCCCCTTCCTGTGTCCATGTGTTCTCATTGTTCAATTCCCACCTATGAGTGAGAATATGCGGTGTTTGGTTTTTTGTTCTTGCGATAGTTTACTGAGAATGATGGTTTCCAATTTCATCCATGTCCCTACAAAGGACATGAACTCTTCATTTTTTATGGCTGCATAGTATTCCATGGTGTACATGTGCCACATTTTCTTAATCCAGTCTATCATTGTTGGACATTTGGGTTGGTTCCAAGTCTTTGCTATTGTGAATAATGCCGCAATAAACATATGTGTGCATGTGTCTTCATAGCAGCATGATTTACAGTCCTTTGGGTATATACCCAGTAGTGGGATGGCTGGGTCAAATGGTATTTCTAGTTCTAGATCCCTGAGGAATCGCCACACTGACTTCCACAATGGTTGAACTAGTTTACAGTCCCACCAACAGTGTAAAAGTGTTCCTATTTCTCCACATCCTCTCCAGCACCTGTTGTTTCCTGACTTTTTAATGATTGCCGTTCTAACTGGTGTGAAATGGTATCTCATTGTGGTTTTGATTTGCATTTCTCTGATGGCCAGTGATGGTGAGCATTTTTTCATGTGTTTTTTGGCTGCATAAATGTCTTCTTTTGAGAAGTGTCTGTTCATGTCCTTTGCCCACTTTTTGATGGGGTTGTTTGTTTTTTTCTTGTAAATTTGTTTGAGTTCATTGTAGATTCTGGATATTAGCCCTTTGTCAGATGAGTAGGTTGCAAAAATTTTCTCCCATTTTGTAGGTTGCCTGTTCACTCTGATGGTAGTTTCTTTTGCTGTGCAGAAGCTCTTGAGTTTAATTAGATCCCATTTGTCAATTTTGGCTTTTGTTGCCATTGCTTTTGGTGTTTTAGACATGAAGTCGTTGCCCATGCCTATGTCCTGAATGGTAATGCCTAGGTTTTCTTCTAGGGTTTTTATGGTTTTAGGTCTAACGTTTAAGTCTTTAATCCATCTTGAATTGATTTTTGTATAAGGTGGATGAAGTCTTTAGGCTTTTCTAACTGTAAGATCATATTATCTGCAAACAAGGATAATCTGACTTTTTCCTTTCCAAATCAGATGCCCTTTATTTCTTTTTCTTGTCTGATTGCTCTAGCTAGGACTCCCAGGACTATGTTGAATAACAGTGGTGAAAGTGGGTATCCTTGTCTTGTTCCAGATCTTAGAGGAAAAGCTTTCAGTTTTTCTCCATTCAGTGTGATACTAGCTGTGGGTCTGCCACATATGGCTTTTATTGTGTTGAGGTATATTCCTTCTATACCCAGGTTTTTGAAGGTTTTTGTCATGAAGGGATGTTGAATTTTATCAAATGCTTTTTAGCATCAGTTGAAATGATCATATGGTTTTTGTCATAACCAACAATCGAAGCGAAAACTAATAAAATGCTACACTTTAACTTCATTCCCCAGCTTTTAAACTTTTTGTTGTTTCTATTTATAGCTTATTATACTGTCTCTATCTTGAAAAGTTGTGGTATTATTATTTTTGATAGGTTCATCTTTTAGTCTTTCTACTCAAGATAGAGATAGTTTACATACTGCTGTTACATTGTTACACTATTCTGTGTTTTTCTGTGTACTTATTAGTACCAGTGAGTTTTGCACCTTCATGTTTGAAGGATATTGTTACTGAATATACTATTCTAGGGTAAAAGGTGTTTTTCCTTCAACACTTTAAATATGTCATGCCACTCTCTCCTGGCCTGTAAGGTTTTTTGTCTCCTCTGACTGTATATTTTCAAATAGCCTGTCTTCAAGCTCACTAATTCTTTTTTCTGCTTGATCAATTCTGCTCTTAAGTGACTCTGATGCATTCTTCAGTATGTTAATTGCATTTTTCATCTCCAGAATATCTGCTTGATTCTTTTTATTTCAATCTCTTTGTTAAATTTATCTGATAGAATTTCAAATTCCTTCCCTGGGTTACCTTGAATTTTGTTGAGCTTCCTCAAAACAGCTATTTTGAATTCTCTGTCTGAAAGGTCACATATCTCTGCCTCTCCAGGATTGGTTCCTGGTGCCTTATTTAGTTCATTTGGTGAGGACATGTTTTCCTGGATGGCCTTAATGCTTGAGGATGTTCACTGGTGTCTGGGCATTGAAAAGTTAGGTATTTATTGTAGTCTTTGCAGCCTGGACTTGTTTATACCTGTCCTTTTTGGGAAGGCTTTCCAAGTATTCAAAGGAACTTGGGTTTTGTGATCTAAGTCTTTGGCCACTGCAGTCATATCTGCATTAGAGAGCACCCTGAGCTCAGTAATGCTGTGACTTTTGCAGAATGGTAGAGGTACCTCTTTGGTGATCTTGGGTAAGATCCAAGATAATTCCCTGTATTGCCAGGCAGAGACTCTTGCTCTCTTCCCTTACTTTTCCCCAAACAAATGAAGTCTCTCTGTCTGTGCTGAGCTGCCTGTAGCTGGGGGAGGGGTGACACAAGCACCTCTGTGTTTACAACAACTAGGACTTCGCTGGGTCAGACCCAAAGCCAGCACAGCACTGGGTCTTGCCCAAGGTCCGTGGTGTCCATTGCCTGGGTACCGCCTATGTTCACTCAAGGCCCAAGGACTCTACAGTCAGCAGGTGGTGAATCCAGCCAGGCTTGTGTATTTCCTTCTGGGCGGTGAGTTCCCCCAGGCCCCAGGCAGGTTCAGAGATGCCATCCAGGAGCCATGGCCTGGAGTCAGGAACCTTAGGAATCGACCTAGTGCTCTATTCTACTGTGGTGGAGCCGGCACCCAAGTTGTAAGACTAAGTCCTTCCTACTCATGCTTCCCCTTTCTTCAAGCAAGGACATCTCTCCCTGTGGCTACCACCACTCTAGGCTTGCAGAAGGTACTGCCTGGCTACTGTTGATGTTCATTCGAGGCCCAAGGGCTTGTCAGTCAGCTTGTGGTGAATGCTGCCAGTCCTGAGTCTCTTCCTTCAGGGCAGTGGGCTCCCCTCTGGCCCAGGGCAGGTCAAGGAGCCAAGGCCTGGAATCGGGGACCCCAGGAACCTAGTTGGAGCTCTACCCCACTGTGGCTAAGCTGGTACCCAAGCTGCAAGACAAAGTCCCCTTCACTCTTCTCTCTCCTTTCCTCAAGCAGAAGGAGTCGCTCCCCATAGCCACCACAGCTGGGAATGTGCTGGGTCACACCTGATGCCAGCATGGCTCTGAATCTCATCCAATGCCCATGGTGAGTAGTGCCTGGCTATCACCTCTAAGTATTCAGGGCCTAATGACTCTTTAGTCAGTAGGTGATGACTCCTGCCAGGACTGGATCCTTCCCTTCAAGGCAGCAGGTTCCTTTCTGGCCTAGGGTGTGTCTAAAATGCCTGGGAGCTAGGGCCTGGAATGGGGGCCTCAGAATTCTGCCTGATACCCTATTCTACTGTGGCTGAGCTGGTATCCAAATTGCAAGACAAAGTCCCTTTAACTCTTCACTCTCCTCTCCCCAAGCAGAGGGTAAGAGTCTCTCCCAGAGCTCCAAGCTGTGCTGCCTGGGGTTAGGAGAGGGGTGACACAAGCACTCCCTTGGCCACCCCAGCTGCTGTCTCACTAGGTCACATGCACCCCAAGTCCATTGGCTCTAAGCTCAGCACAGCACCAGGACTTGCCTAGGAATTGCAGTCCTTGTGGCCTAGACTGCGTTTCAAGTTTATTTAAAACCCCAGAGTTTTTATTTATATTTTTTATTTTGCTTTAAGTTCCAAGATGCACGTGCAGAATGTGCAGGTTTGTTACACAGGTATACATGTGCCATGGTGGTTTGCTGCACCTATTGACCTGTCATCTAAGTTCCCTCCCCTTGTCCCCTACCCCCTGACAGGCCCTGGTGTGTGATGTTCCCCTCCTTGTGTCCATGTGTTCTCATTGTTTAACTCCCACTTATGAGTGAGAACATGCAGTGTTTGGTTTTCTGTTCCTGTGTCAGTTTGCTGAGGATGATGGCTTCCAGCTTCAACCATGTCCCTGCAAAAGACATGATCTCATTCCTTTTTATGGCTGCATAGTATTCCATGGTGTATATGTACCACATTTCCTTTATCCAGTCTATCATTGATGGGCATTTGGGTTGGTTCCATGACTTGGCTATTGTGAATAGTGCTGCAATAAACATATGCATGCATGTGTCTTTATAGTAGAATGATATATATTCCTTTGGGTATATACCCAGTAATGAGATTGCTGGGTCAAATGGTATTTCTTGTTCTAGATCCTTGAGGAATCACCATACTGTCTTCCACAATGGTTGAACTAATTTATATTCCCACCAAAAGTGTAAAATAAAACCACACATCTACAACCATCTGATCTTTGACAAACCTGACAAAAACAAGCAATGGGGAAAGGATCTCCTATTTGATAAATGGTGCTGGGAAAACTGCCTAGCCATATGTAGAAAACTGAAACTAGACCTCTTCCTTACACTTTATACAAAAATTAACTCAAGGTGGATGAAAGACTTAAATGTAAAACCTCAAACCATAAAAACCCTAGAAGAAAACCTAGGCAATACCATTCAGGACATAGGCATGGGCAAAGACTTCATGACTAAAACACCAAAAGCAATTGCAACAAAAGCAAAGAAATGGGATCTAATTAAACTAAAGAGCTTCTGCACAGCAAAAGAAACTATCATCAGAGTGAACAGGTAACCTACAGAATGGGAGAAAATTTTTGCAATCCACCCACATGACAATGGTTTAATATCCAGAATTTACAAGGAACTTAAACAAATTTACAAGAAAAAACAAACAACCCCATCAAAAAGTGGGCAGAGGATATGAACAGACACTTCTCAAAAGAAGACATTTACGTGGCCAACAAAAATATGAAAAAAAGCTCCACATCAATGATCATTAGAGAAATGCAAATCAAAACCATAATGAGATGCCATCTCACGCCAGTCAGAATGGTGATTACTAAAAAGTCAAGAAACAATAGATGCTGGTGAGGCTGTGGAGAAATAGGAACCTCAGAGTATTTTAGCCAGTGATGGCAGAGCTTGCTGGAACTCAGGTTTTGATTGCTGGGATGGATGTCGTCTGGTTAGGGCTCATCTAAATGCTCCCTCCATAGACGCCGGCTGAGTTCTGCCCCATGTTGCTTTTCACTGTGACAGGGCAGCACTGAGTTCCAATGCAAAGTCCCACATTCACTGTGTTCTCCCTTCCTCAAGCACACAGATTCTCTCTCTGCACCACGTGGCCACTGCCAGATGGTGAGGGAAGGGTAGTGTAGGTGATTCAAGACTGTCTTTCCTACCTTCTTTAGTGCCTCTTTCCTTAAAATAATATTAAAACCAAGTACTGTGACTGCTTACCTGCTTTTTGGTTCTTATAAAGGTGCTTTTCTGTGTGTGTAGTTGTTCAATTTGGTGTTCCTGTCGGGGGACAATCAGTGGAAGCTTCTATTTGGCCATCTTGCTCTGCTTCCAAGCCTCAGTAGATTTTCTTGAATAACCACTTCCCAATTTGTTATATTACCTTGGTAAATTTCCAGAGTCTTTAACTGGTTGTTTTTGGCAATTTTGTCCACTTTTGTCATGGCGTTTTGTGGAGAGGATTGCCAAGCTCCTTAGTCAACCTTTCCAGATGTCTCTCCCTTCCTTGTAACTAGAGTTTTGATTGCATCACTTAAAAAGTGTTAGTATGTTTCACAAAAATGTGTACCAGTATGAATTAGCAGTATATTTATTTATTTATTTGTTTGTTTATTTTTTAAGACGGAGTCTTGCTCTGTTGCTCAGGCTGGAGTGCAGTGGTGCAATCTCGGCTTACTGCAACCTCCGCCTCCCTGGTTCAAGCCATTCTCCTGCCTCAGCCTCCCAAGTAGCTAGGATTACAGGCATGCACCACCACGCCTGGGTAATTTTTGTATTTTTAGTAGAGGTGGGGTTTTGCCATATTGGCCAGGCTGGTTTCAAACTCCTGACCTCAGGTGATCCGCCCGCCTCAGCCTCCCAAAGTGCTGGGATTACAGGCGTGAGCCACTGCTCCCAGCCTTTGCCCATTTTTTAGTTGGGTTATTTACTTATTTTGTTTTAGCAAAGTGTAAGAGTTCTTTATGTGTACTTTTTGTGCCATATCTGAGAAACCATTAAGGGGCAGGATTTGAATACATATCTGGCTCCAGCATTCATGTTCTTAACCATTACACCACGCTGCCTGTCTTGAATTAGCAGTTTAGATATAAATGATTTATGTATGTCGTGACTTAGACTCTTGATTTATTCCAAACATGCTTAGTCACCATGCAGTATCTGTATTTTCACATGTGTATTTGTATATATGTGATGATTGTGACACATAAAAATGGTTATTGCATTATTCCCAACAATAGAAGATAATGGTTTGAAGCAGCAATAAGTGAGTACTATTATTGCTCTCCCTATTAATGGTGCCCTTATTTCAGTGATGACGTTCTCTTTTTTGCCCATCACTTTTGTTTAATATTCTTTCCTCACTTCTAGAAAAAAATGTGTTTCTTCTTTAATATCTGATATGGTTAATGACAGAGCAGGAGCACCGTCATCTTGGACAAACACCGCCACTCTAAGTTCAAGCTCCCTTTCTAGCTTCATGCATTTCAAGGAAATCACTTCTTTTCTAACTACAAGCAGCCAGAAAAGAGCAGACAGTAAAACACAGATAAGACAGCTCAGGCACAGAGGGAGGCGGGGAGGAAGTCTCCTGGGTAACTGCCGAACTTCACCCTCATACAATGGACCCCAGTGAAACAGTGGGCCTTACTAAGCACATTCCTTTCCCTTCAGGTGCACTAAGATAGGGAAGCTAAAAGTAGACTGGGGGGGGTATGCCTGCAGCTGCAGGAAGATGTATGGGAACAGACACAAAACTCTCCCTCCCAGATAAGCAAAATGAAGAGACACAGAAGCAGTCCAAGCCTCTGGTAAACTCTCCCACCCTAAATCTTTAAAAACTCTTAGTCTGTAAGAGAGTGGGCTCTGATCTAACTTGGCCAGAATTCCCTGTCAGGTTTGTTTTCTCTAAAATAAACCTGTCCTTGACTGTTGAGCCACCTTTCATGTTTCTTTCCTCTTTCTTTAATTCTTAGAATTAGGCTTTGTGTTCCCCACCCAAATCTTATCTTGAATTGTAATCCCCATAATCCCCACGTGTCAAGGGAGAGACCAGGTGGAGGTAATTGAATTGAATCATGGAGGCAGTTTCCTCCATGCTGTTTTCATGATAGTGAGTGAGTTCTCACGAGATCTGATGGTTTTATAAGGGGATCTTCCCCTTTCACTTGGCACTTCTTCCTGCCACCTCGTGAAGACAGTGCCTTGCTTCCCCTTTGCCTTCTGCCATAATTGCAAGTTTCCTGAGGCCTTCCCAGCCATGCTGAGCTGTGAGTTATTTAAACCTCTTTCCTTTATAAATCACCCAGTCTCAGGCAGTTCTTTATAGCAGCGTGAAAATGGACTAATACAATATCCCTCATAGCAGATGAAATATTGCATCCTTACCATGGACATCTGTGGTTAATCCATTGGTGTAACTTGACAAACATAGTCAGATGGTGTTTAAAATATATTCACACTTACATAAATAGACATCACTTTAAGCTTACTGCACTACTTATTTCTTAGTTACCTTACATTATGTAACAGGAATAATTTTTTTGTTTTATTTTTCTATAACCAACTGAAAGAATAAGTCATATCCCATTCTAGTATGTTCTGAAATTTTTTAAGGCTTTAATGTTAAAAGTTGTCATTCCTTTTCTTTTCTTTTCTCGTTTTTAGAGACAGGGTCTCCCTCTGTTACCCAGGCTAGAGTGCAGTGGTGCTATCTCCGCTTACTGCAGCCTTGACCTCCTGGGATCAAGCAATCCTCCCACCTCAGCCTCCCAAGTAGCTTGGGCCATAGGCACATACCACCACACTCAGCTAATTTTTAAAAAATAGTTATTTCTAAAATGATTTTGTCTAAAATGATTCTCCTACTAACATAGGTGATTTTTTTTGTTTTTATAGAAGTTAAATGTTCCCTTATTTTTGAGACAAGGGTTTGCTCTGTTACCTGGGCTGGAGCGCAGTGGCATGATCATAGCTTACTGCAGCCTCTACCTCCTGGATTCAAGCAATTCTCCTGCCTCTACCTTTCAATTAGCTAGGACTAAAAGTGTATGCCACCATGCCTGGCTAATTAAAAAAAATAATTCTTTTTAGAGACAGGATTTTGCCGTGTTGCCCAGGCTGGTCTTGAACTCCTGGCCTCAAGCAATCCTCCCACCTCAGCCTCCCAGAGTGTTGGGGTTACAGACATGAGCCACTACACTCAGCCAAATATAATTCCTGTCACCACAAATATCTGGCTCAGATTTTCCTTATCTATCTTATAATATTTAAAATTCATAGCTAATGAATTTTAGAATCTTAGTTCTGTTTTCATTAAATAGTCTATTCAACATGTTTAAGTTCTGAAAATGCCTTGATGGACATTGATTGTATACAAATGTTTCAATTTATGGCCTTATAAATGATTTATAATTTGTTTCCTTTTTAAAATGTTGCCATCTGTAATGGTTATACACAAATTCTTTTTTGATTTATTATTTTTATTTATGTTTTTGTTATGTTTGAAACTAAGCACTTGGTTAATTCATCAAAAAATTACTTTTAAAAAAGTCTGCCAGTGCACTCATTTGAAAATTTGATTTTGCCAAATGACTTTTAAAATTTAGTTTTTGTGCAAACACAAAAATAGCAATTATTTGACTTTATAAAGTAAAATATTTCAGATTACTGGCAAATATTCTTTGAAAGCAAGTTTGCTTATGGATAATACAAATAGGATTATTTAGAACACAGAACATACAATATAATGACCACATGGTTTAAGACATACGTGTAATTTACTGCTAGACATGTTAGAATCTTCTCTAATGACTATGAGTTGTTAAATTTTAAAAATAATTCTCTAGATAATCCTGATATCTTTTTCTTTATTTTTTTTGAGGCAATGCGACTAAATAAATAAAAGTTTAGACACTTTATTTCTTTCTGGTTAATTGTTCTTTTTATTCTTTTTTCCCTTTTTTATTTGTTCCTTTTATTCTTATGTAGCAATCATATTTTTACACCAGCAATAAATTTTCATTCATTCGTAGTAAGAAAGTATTTGCCAGGAACTGTTTCAAGGGCTTTCCATGTATTATTTCATTGAATCCCCTCAAAAACCCAATTATGATCCCCATTTTACAGATGAGGAAGATTAGGCAGAGAAAAATGAGGCAACTTGACTGAGGCCACTCTACTAAGTGATAGAGCCCAGATTTGAGCTGCGTTTCTAGCCCCATAGTCCATGCTCTTCACTAATGTGCAATTTGTTGAGCAATTCCTTTGTGCCAGGCACTGTTCAAAGCAATGGATCTACAGTAGTGAATAAGACAAAGTCCTTGACCTCATGGTGCTTACATTCTAGTAGCAGGAGTGGTGGGGTGGGGTGGGAGATTGATGATAAACCAACAAGCAAGTGCAACGGAAGAGCATGTAGAGGGAGACAGAAAAGTGTGGAGGTTGGAGTTTCTATTCTGTACAGGTTGGGCAAGGAAAACCTCTCAGTTAACGAATAGCTGAAAAGAGAGCCATGTGAGTTGAGAAAGAGCAAAGTCTCTGAAGCTGTGCGTGGGATGTTCCAGCAACTGCAAGGGCATCAGTGAGTCCAAAGTTGAACACATAAAGGCAAGAATGGAAGAAGGTGAAATCAGAGATGTAGCAGGTCTTGATCTGATAAGGCCTTATAAGTCATTGTAAGGACTTTGCCTTTTTCTACCAACGAGGTAGGATGCATTAGAGGGCTTTGATCAGAGATATCAGTGATATCACTTATGCTTTTGAGGAATCCTTATGGCTATCATATTTAAAATTGGCTATAGAGGGATGAGGGCAGAAGCAGGAAGGCCAGTTAGGAGACTGCTAGGAAATCCAGATGAGAGATAATACTGGTTTGGACCAGGGTGGCAGCAATGGAGGGAGCAGTAAGTTGTCAGATTCTGGATATAATTTCAAGAGAGAACTGACAGTATTTTCTGATGGGTTGGCTGGTATATAAGGGGGAAAAAAAAGAAGTGAAGAATGAGACAAGGCTGGGCATGGTGGCTCATGCCTGTAATTTCAACACTTTGGGAGGCTGAGGCAGGAGGATCACTTGAGGCCAGGAGTTCGAGACCAGCCTGGGCAACATAGAGAGATACCATCTCTACAACAAATAAAACAATTAGCAGGGTATGGTGGCGCATGCTTGTGGTCCCAGCTACTCAGGAGGCTGAGGTGGGAGAATGGCTTGATCCTGGCCGGTTGAGACTGTAGTGAGTCTTGATCATGCCACTGCACTCCAGCCTGGGTGACAGAGCAAGACCATGTCTCTCAAAATAATAATAATGACACAAAAGAAAGGAGCCAAGTGTTTCTGACATGAGCAAATGAAAACATCATAGTTTCCATTGCCTTAGGTGGAAACACTGAGGAAGGAGGAGACTTGGCTGGTGGTGGGGAGAGGAATTTGGTTGTTGAGATATTAAGTTAGACATTGCCTGCATGGCATCTAAGTGGAAAATGTCTGTGTGCTGTTTTCCATGAATCTGGATGTAGAGGTATAGCTGCAGATATAAATCCGCGGGTATTGGGTATGTAAATCGTACTTAAAGTCACAAGACTGGATACTGTCACCTAGGGAGCGCATAGAGGGAGCAAAAAGAAGAGGCTGAGAACTCACCTCTGCGACACTCCCCCTTTTCCAGGTGGCAGAGATGAGGAGCAACCAGCAAATGGGATTGTGAGAGTGGCGTGTGAGGTAGGAGAAAGAAGAGAAGCGAATCTAGGAAGGCAAGTGATTAGTATGTTTCAAGAAGAGAGGGATCAATTCTATCAAATGCCGACAGGTCGGGTAAGATGAGGAATTACCATTGGATTTCACACCCTGAAGGTCACTGGTGATTGTCAAAAACCGATTGAATAGTGAAAGGCGCAGAATCTTCATTGGAGTGGGGCAGAGAGAAAGTGGAAGGATAATAATTGGAGACAGCAAGGATAGACAGCATTTCTTTTGCCCTTACAGCCTATTTTATCTAATATTAATATAACTATACCAGCCTTTTTTGGGTCAGTATTTATTTGGTATATCTCTTTCCTTTTCTTTCTTTCTTTCTTTCCTTTTTTTTTTTTTTTCAGACAGGTTCTTGCTCTGTTGCCCAGGCTGGAGTGCAGTGGCATGATCTCAGCTCACTGCAACCTCTGTCTCCTGGGTTCAAGCGATTCTCCCACCTCATCCTCCTCAGTAGTTGGGACTACAGGCATGCACCACCAGGCCCGGCTAATTTTTTGTATTTTTGGTAGAGATGGGTTTCACCTTGTTGGGCAGGCTGGTTTCGAACTCCCGGCCTCAAGTGATCCGCCCACCTTGGCCTACCAAAGTGCTGGGATTACAGGCGTGAGGCACTGCGCCTGGCCTGGTATGTCTTTTTCAATTTTTTTTATTGTGGTAAAATATACATAACATAAAATTTACAATTTTAACCATGTTTACTTTTCCATTCTTTTATTTTTAACCTTCTGGGAACTTCAGTTTTTGTTGTGCCTTTTGTAAACAGGTGAAAACTCAGGACAGGATTTAAAATGCTCTAGTCCTTTGCACTATGGGTAAAAATAGTTACAAATATTTATGTAGTTTTGGATGCTTAAAAGCTCAACTAGCCTTTACAAGAATAGATACAGAACAAATGAATTAGAGCAGGGAGAAAATGGAATGAGAGAAAATTAAAAACAAAAAATTTGACAGAGAAAAAGGCGAGAAAGGAAGAAAAAAATAAAAATAGAAAAGGTAGGACAAATAGAATACATTCAATAAGATGGGAGAAATAAATTCAAATATGTTAATAATCATAATAAATGCAATGGATTAAGCTCATCAGCTAAAAGATAAATATTGTCACTGGATTAAAAAATGCAAGTTATAATCTGTTTTTAGGAGGCATCTAAAAGATAAGGTCAGAAAGGTTGAAAGTCAAAGGATGGTGTAGTTATATTAATAGCAGACAAAATAGATCTTAAGGCCAAAAATACTAAAAACAAGAATAACTACATAATGATAAAAAATTCATTACACTAAGAAGTTTTAATGCAAAAATCATATGCACTTAATATATAATGATCTCAAAACATACAAGACAAAAGTTGATAGAACTTCTAGAATTAAAAATGAGAAATCTATCATGATACCACAGAGCACTTCTACTTGCTGGGATGTAGGAGGACAACTCAGATTTTATGTTGCTAGTGAGTACCTTCAGGTATCACTACACCACTTACAGATATCATTTTCCAATCAAGGACAAAAGAGTAGAGTTGGGGCCAAAAAATCCAGGTTGTAAACTTGGCATGAACTCTACCACAGACTTTATACAAATCCAGGCATTGTAACCTAAACTCTTTAAGTCACAGTTTTCTAATCAGTAAAATGGCAATAAAAATCCCTACCCCTTTGAGATGTGGTGAGGAATAAATCATATAGTGCATGTGGTAGAAAGATCCCCTCCCCCATTGTTTCCCTAGCTGGCTCTGTCTGGACCAGATGACAAGGTTCAGGGTAATTTCCCTTCCAAAGTGTCATTCCCTTCTAGGTGCCCAGAAGGTCACTGTTCTTCTATAAGGGATTTATGAGAGTTTTGGGCCATTGAAAATAGGGTTTTCACATGAAGTTTTTACAATATGTGCAGTGGAATGACATATTTGTTTTAGCAGAATTTTAATACTGTGTTCACTTGTGGCCAACTATGCAGGATGAGATGCTCCAAATGTCTCCTCATTGTCACCTCCATGAGCTATGCCCCATAAACCCTGGGAAAAACTGGATATGAACATGCCCTCATTGGGACCTCAGCCCTCACACCTAGGTTCTCAGCCCCTTTGCCATTTCTTCTTCCTCCTCCTCCTGTTCTTCTCCTTTCTTCTTTTTCTCCTCCTCCTTCATCTTTCTTTCTTTTTTTCTTTCTTCTTTCTTTCTTTCTCTTTCTTTTTCTTTTCTTTTCTTTCTTTCTTTCTTTTCTTTCTTTTTTCTTCATTTCTTCTCCTTCTTCCTTCTTCTTCCTTCCTCCTCCTCTTCTTCCTCCTCCTTCTCTTCTTCTTTCTTCTTCTCTCCCTCTTCATCCTCCTCCTTCCTCCTTCTTTCTTTCCTTCTCTTCTTTCTTCTTTTTGTTTTTCTTTTTTTCTTCTTCTTTTATTCTCCTTTTCCCTTCTTCTTCCTTCTCCCATCCACCTTCTCCCTTCTCTTCCTTCCTTCCTCTTCTTCCTCTTCCTTTTTTTTTTTTTTTGTAGAGATGAGGTCTTGCTATTGCTGCTCAAGCTGGTCACGAAGCCATTTCTAAACATTTTCTATTCTCATCAGCTGAACAAGAATCTGGACCTAACATTTCTCCCTGCCCAACCCAACCATAATGTATCACCTACCTAAAAGCCATTCTTTTTTTTTTTTTTTCTAATTTGGTCTTGAGGTCTGTCTCCTGAGAGTGGCCATAAACTCTAACCCCATCCTGTTGGGGCTCCAGGGAATGTGGTTGTGGGTGTTTACAATGGGCCTTCCAGAGAATTCTTTGTCCTGGTGGGCGGCTTAGTGCCTGTGTCTGATGCATGACCAGGTGTCCCTCTCCCAGAAAACCTGTTCATTCTGGCAGACGCCCTTGTGGCTCTTGTCAGACCTGAGTCCAGCTTATTCCTACCAAGATAGCCACTCTAGGAGAGCTCTGACCGGGAGAGAAGTTAGGTTTGGGTGTGTGGGGCAGGTGAGACGCAGAGAGGCAACTCAACAGAACACATGAAGTCATGGAGGCAGCGCATTCATTTCAGGTCCAGACGGAAGAGGGCAGCACACCTCACAGGGCCAAGGGGATGCAGAGAGCTGTCCACGACACACATGCTCAGCCAGCGAGTGGGGACAGAGAAGGGTACGTGGGGACGGACCTGTGGGGTGAAGCCTTTTTGGGGGCCTAGGGCATTACCTGAGCAGCTTTCCCATGAAGAGTTCTAATTGGTGGGTGTAGAGCGCTTTAAGCAGGCGCAAGTTCCATGGAGTCACCCCGTCACTGGGAGGTGGTCACTGCGGCATATCTGTGCAGTCCACATGGGGTGTGGGGATCAGAGGGGCGAGTCAAGTGGGTTGCGTCTAGCTGTCCATTGGGGGAGGTGGTCACCAGCAGGTGATTGTATAAGCAGTTATCTGGGTCGACCACATTGAGGAACAGGTGGATAACTGGAGACTGTGTCAAGGGTGACTAAGCCCTGCTTCTTTCTTGTATGAGAAAGTCCAACTTATATTCAGACTGGATGTCATAAAATTCTAGGAATTCACTACAGCCTTGCTCTGTGGGGTGTAGAAATCCCTTCACATTGGCACTTGGTTTGGGGGAGCCTGTTCTGGAAAGTCCCCACTCTTCCCTCCTGAGGCTGGTAAAATAAACTGTTAAGCCATGTGGTTTGTTTGTTTGTTTGTTTTGCTAGCTCCGCTGTGTTAGCCACGAGGATCACAGCCAGTTTCACAACCATACCCCTTTCCAAGTTGCACTTTTCTTTCTCTTTCAGCGGCTTTGGGGCTTCTTGTTTTCCCTTCTTGACCATCTGAAATACAAGAAAGAAGTTGGGAATGGGGTCGTAATGTGTCTGGTAAATCTTATGATTCATTCATAATTGGGAAAATCGGGAAACAATCCAAATATCTCTCAACTTGTGAATGGGTCAGCACATTGTGATTCATCCATACAATGGACTTATTTATTACACAGCCATAAAAAGAAACAAAATTACTGACTAATACAATATGGATGAATTTAAAAAGCATTATGCTGAGTGAAAGAAGCCACACAAAAAATACTCTATTTTGTGTGATTATGTGACTCCATATGCATAGCTCTGTACTGTATGATTATCCAAAACCCTAGAACAGGCAAATCTAGTCTCTAGGGGAAGAAAGAAGGTCATTGGTTACCTGTGATGGGAGACAGTATATAGACGAGAAGGGGCATGAGGGAGCCTTCTGGGGGAGTATTCTATATGCGGATTTGAATGAGTTGTCAAAAACCAGGCATTACACTTATAATGTTTGAGCACACTGTATACTTCACTGTGTATTTTATCCCCCAATAAGAGAAAAGTTAAAATAAAAAACGTACAGATATACCATGGAATACTATGCAGCCATATAAAGGAACGAGATCATGTCTTTTGCAGGGACATGGATGGAGCTGGAAGCCATTATCCTCAGCAAACTAATGCAGGAACAGAATACCAAACACTGCATGTTCTCACTTATAAGTGAGAGCTGAACAATACACATGGACACGGGGAGGAGAACAACACACACTGGGGCCTGTTGGGGGTGGGGGTGGGGGTGGGGGTGGGGGAAGGGAGAGCATCAGGATAAATAGCTAATGCATGTGGGGCTTACTACCTAGGTGGTGATAGGTTGATAGGTGCAGCAAACCACCAGGGCACACGTTTACCTATGTAAAAAACCTGCATATGCTGCACATGTATCCCAGAACTTAAAATAAAATTAAATTAAAAAAAGAAAATATTGGACTCCAGTTAAGACAGGCTGAATCAGAAACTCTGGGGGTTGAACTCAGCTATCTGTGTTTTACCAAACCCATCAGGTTATTCTGATACACACTAAAGTTTGAGAATCGTGGCACTGAAAAACAAAAACCAAGAAACGTAGAACACAGGATTTACCTCAGAAAAATACCAGCCCATGCCTTTGCAAAGAAACATAGGTGTGTTTTTTCCCAAACTTATCAATGTTTTCACAGATTCTTTCTACTTTTCTAACCTTAGCACCAGCAGGGATCCTCCCTTGTGGCCCTCTCCCTGCTTGAAGTCCCACCCGAAAGGCTTAGGGACATAGCAGCTGCCTCGGTACAGAGGACTGATAAATTTTGTTTGATGCTCTCTCTCCATACTACAATGCCTGGACCGAGGTTAGTGCCATAAATATGTGCCAAATGTATGAAGGTAGGTCTCCCTCAGCTTCCAAGAAGTCATTTCATCTCCTGGACTTTTTTTGAGGTGCGTGGCTCTTTATGACTTATTTGGTTTATGTGCAAGAAAAATCCTTTCTCAGGGAGGGAGGGCTGCAATAGGGTGGAGCAGTAGGGGCTGTTTGTTGCTCTGCTCCCTTAATTTCCATCTTTATCTGGTTCCTAGTGGACCTTTGCCAAGAGTCAGTGTCCTTGTGCATTTCACATAGACAAGCATACAAGTAACTATCTTGCTGGTACAAACTGATCTGAAACGCACATTCCCACAGTATTTCTGATTGTTTCCTTTATTGGAGTATAATTTATATGCAACAAAATGCTTCCATCTTGGGTATATAGCACGTTGAGTTTTTACAAATGTATAGACCCATGTGAATAACCTTCATCTCTACCAAGATACTTCTATTACCTCAGAAAGTTCCATCATAGTCTCTTCCCAGTCAGTCCTCTTCACCAGTCCTAAAACTTCATGTAAATGGAATCCATACAATTGTACTATTTTCTTTCTGGTTTCTTTTATTCAATACACACACCCCCCCACACACACATATACATAAACATACATATATATATATATATATACTGAATAAATTATATATATTAGAGGGACAGGGTGTCGCTCTGTTATTCAGGCTGGAGTGCAGTGGTGCCATCACAGCTCACTGCAGCCTCAACCTCCTAGGCTGAAGCGATCCTCCCACCTTAGCTTCCCAAGTAGTTAGGACTACAGGTGCACCACCAAGCCCTGGTAATTTTTGTATTTTTATTTTTGTACAGACAGGGTCTTGCTGTGTTGCCTAGGCTGGTCTCACACTCCTGGGCTCAAGCGATCCTCCTGCCTCAGCCTTCCAAAGTGCTGGGATTACAGGTGTAAGCTACCACACCCGGCCTTATTGGGCACGTTGCTTTTGAGATTCCTCCATGCCGTTGCATGTATCAATTTTTTGTTCCTTTTTATTCTGAATGCTATTCCATTGTATGGATGTTCCTCAGGTTTTTTATCCAATCACCTGCCGATGGTTAGTTTGGGGTTATTATGAATAAAGTTGCTATGAACACTCATGAGGGCCAATGGGTTGATTCCTGGAATGGAAACCATAACTTGCTTCAGGAGTGGTCAGTGTTTCTCCTCTCCATGAGTCAGTTTCAGACACTATATGGATTAGTAATTGGCAATCTGAAAGATCAGTGGTTGAAGACCTGCTGGGGGCATGGCATTGGGGAGCCTCTGTTGGACATTATTCAAGGTTCTCATAAAAGGTTGCTAATGGCCCACTCTGGGACATAGTAATTGGTTATTACTGTGGATAAATGTTAGGAGGAACCTGGGCCATGCCAGTGATTGGGGGACCTTAAAATGCCCACTGCAGTCCCTGTAGTTCAGCCATGGGTGGATTCTGCTGGTCAGTGATTGGCAGCCAGAGGAATCAGGGTCATGGTTCCAGGGATTTGGGACCTGAGGTTACCAAAGATCAACAGTCCTAAGTTGGTCAGCTATAGGTGGACCTGATGCTCACCAGATGTTTTGTGTCCATCACCAAAAGAAGGGGATGGGGAAGGTAAGTTTGAGTTTTTTGTCTTTGTCAGAGAGAGCTGTGTAGGTTTCCCTGAATGTGCACTGAAATATGTGAAAGATCTGTTCGTGTGCACAAGATATCATCCCTCAGCTGGAACGCTTGCTTAGAAGACAGCGGAAAATAGAAATACCATTTATTGGGAGCCGACTCTGTATGGGGTTCCATATGGCGTTTCAGCTGCTACTATTATATAACGGGCCAAATGATAATCATTGTTATCAAGCTGACAGAGTCGCTGTGATTAAATTAAATGAGGTACCTGACATCTGTCCCCAGAGCCTCAGGGCAGGAACAGGTGAGTCAGAGGAAGCAGCAGATTCTGGACCTGCTGCCTTGGAGACAGATTAGGATCCTCCCACTGAGAGTGAGCGCCACATGGCTGATGCTGCCACGTCCAGGGCCCTGCGTGTTTCAATGGACTGTGTGACTCAGCTGGTGGAGAAGAGGGGATGTGGAGGGTCTAGCTCCATGGCCTAGGAAAGAAGGAAAAGGCAGCTCCCTGCAGGGTGTCTGAGGGGGAGGTCCGGGTGGGAACAGCCACTGGCCACAGCCAAGGAGATGCTATCCCCCACCCCAGCAGGGACCCTTCCCTTTCATCGGTTCTTTACAGACATCAGCTGATCCCCCCAGAGCCCCGTTCCTGCTCCCCGGCACAGTACTGTTAAATAAACTATAGACTTAATTCAAATTTCACCAGTTTTTCCACTAATCTTTTTTCTGTTTCAGGAATTCCTCCCATGTTTTGTTTCTCAGTCCTTCCTTGCCTTTCATGACCTTGACACTACTGAAGAATACAATTTAGGTATTTTGTAGAATGTCTCTCAGTTTAGGTTTGTCTGATGTTTCCCATGATTACACTGAGGTTACACGTTTTAGCAAGAATGCTGCAGAAGTGTTCTTAGGGCATCTTACTGGGAGGTATGTGATGTCGATGTTAACCTTGATCCTTTGGTTAAAGTAATGTCTGCCAGTTTCTCCACTGTAAAGTTCCTATTTTTCCTGTTGTATTTAATAAATATCTTGGAAGAGATACTTTGAGATTATGCAAATATCCTGTTTCTATTCAAACTTTTGCCTGCAAATTTTAGCATCCATTGGTAGATCATGCTTGCAACAATTATTACCGTGATGCTTGCCCAATAGCAATTTTATGTTTTCTCATTCCTTCTACATTTATTAATTGGAATTCCTCTATAAGAGAAAGCTATCCTGGTTGGGTGCCATGACTCACACCTATAATCTGACCACTTTGGGAGGCTGAGGCAGGTGGATCGCTTGAACCCAGGAGTTCAAGAGCAGCCTGGGCAACATGGTGAAACCCTGTCTCTACAAAAAAAAAAATGCAAAAATTAGCCAGGCATGGTCATGCACGCCTGTGGTTCCAGCTACTCAAGAGGCTGAGGGGGAGGATCTCTTGAGCCCAGGAGGTCAAGACTGCAGTGAGCTAAGATTGTGCCACTGCACTCCAGCCTGGGTGCCAGAGCAAGACCCTGTCTCAAAAAAAAAAAAAAAAAGCTACCCCTTCTCTTTCTCTCTGATTTATTTATTCAACTTTTAAATTTACATCACTATAAACGTGTGGCTATTTTATTGTACAGGTTATTCTTCAATACTATCATTATTTATTGTGTTACTCAAATTATTCCATCTGTGGTAATTGGGAGCTCCTTAAGGTTGACTCCCGTGTCCTTTTAAAATATTTAAATAAACTTTTAATTTAGAAGAGTTTTAAATTTATAGAAAAGTTCCAAAGATAGTACAGAGAGTTTTCATATACCCCTTACCCAGTTTTCCCTATTGTTAACCTTCCATATTGCTATGGTATATTTATCACAAGTAATGAACCATCATTGGTACATTACTGTGGACTAAACTACACACATCCTTTGGATTTCGCTAGTTTTAAAATAATGTCCTTTTTGTGTTCCAGGATCTCATCCAGGATGCCACATTACATTTAGTTGTCACATCTCTTCGGTCTCCACAATCTCCTTTAGACTGTGACAATTGCTTATACTTTTCTTGTTTTTGATGACCTTGAAAGTTTTGAGGAGTACTGGTCAGGTGTTTGATGGAATATTCTTCAATTTAGATTTGTCTGCTATTTCCCTCATTACTGGACTGGGGCTTTGGATTTTGGGAAGAATACCACAGAAGTGAAGTACCCTTCTCATCACTTCACATCAGGGGTACATGCCATCAACATGACTTAGCACTGACAATATTAACCCTGATCACCTGGCAGGCATTTGCCAGATTTCTCCACTGAACGTTCCTTGTTCTCCCTTTTTCATACTTTGCTCCTTGGAAGCAAGTCACTAAGCACACACATATCTGGGGGAGGAGTGGGAGGTTAACTACCACCTCCTGGAAGGGGGGTTATCTATTTACACAAGTTATTTGGAATTTTCCAAAGGATTTGTCTCATCTCTCCTGTTTATTAATTTATTCAATCTTGTGTTTACAACAGCACGGACTCATGGACATTTATTTTACTCTGTGGGTTATAAGCCAGTACTACCACTGTTTATTTTGTTCCTCAGATTCCAGCTTTGGCCATGGGGAGCTCCTTCATGCTGGTTCCTGCATCCTTCAGACATGCCCTGTCCTTCTGTGAGCACTGTCTTACTTTCTGACCCCACAAGACATTTCAGGCTCATCTTGTAGTTTCCCTGCTCCAGTCCTGGACTCAGCCACTTCTCCAAGAACCTCTGATTCTTTTTCTTAGAGAATGGTATTGAGAAGCCAAGATCTGGGGACTAAGTGTTCAACTTGTGTTCCACTGTTACTTTAATGTATCCCTGGAATCCAATCAAGAGATAGAAACCACATGGTAGTTTAAATAGAGAATGTTTAATATAACTATTAACTATAACAGGAGATTGGAGAAATGGGGGATTGGCTAGTAAGAGGTAAGAAGAACCCTCACTGCTCCCAAAACAAAGGAGGAATATCAGATTTAGGGAGTAGCCATTGTCCCCAGTGCCTAAGAAAGAGGCCACTCTCCATCTTTCCACCCCCTCTCAGAACCAGACCTCACTGGAAAGAGCTCCACTGTGACCTACTGGATGGCAGAGAAGATTGCTGGGGTGCTTTTGAAATCTGCTCTCTGTAATGCAGAAGGAAGCTGTCCATGGGCAGGAGTCATGCTTTGGAACTCACAGCAAAGTCACTAGAGGGCTGCCGGGGGAAGCTGTTCATAGGGATGTGCCACATGCTGCTGGCCACTGGGCACTGCTGGCCACCTAGAGATGCATTGTGTAAGCTGCAGATGCTGCAGGAGCCTGATGAGGGGAGCTCATGAGAACCAGGAAGAGAAATCTCTTCCTCTTCCAAAGTCTTTCTAGTGCCCTCTACTGATAATTGGAACATTTAGGTGAATTCTTCTGTTTCCCATGTTCTTCAGTGTCACTATGCTATTCATTTTTAATACATGTATGTTCATTTGTTAGTTTGTATGCCATTTAGAGTTTCCCCCACATCATAGTCCATTTTGAATTTGATTTTTTTAGGGTATGTGAAACAGTATGGTTCCAAGAGAAAAAGCTGCACAAAAGGTCTCTTCAAAGAAGTGCCACTTATCTCATCCCTACTATCCTGTCCCTTTCCCACCATCCCCTTATAAGTAATCTCTTTAGTTTCTATTATAGTTTATTCACCTGTATTTCTTTTGCACAAATGAGCAGGTACATGTATGTCTTCTTATATCCCTTCTTTCTGTGAAGGATAGCATACAGTAGATATTCTTTAGAGCTTTGCTTTTTCACTTACAGATATGTCCTAGAAATTATTCTGTATTAATTCATGATATTCCTCTTTTTAACAGTTACCTAGTACTCCATTGTGTGTATATACCTTAGTTTGTTCAACTACTCTCCTATGTATAGATATTTATATTTTGTAATTACAATGCTGTAATGAATAACTTTGTGCATTGTATTTTGCTATTGTTGATGTATCTTCAAGATATTGTTAAGTATTCTCCAATTCCCCTCCAGAAGGACTGTGCCAGTTTTCATTCTCAACAGAAATATGCAAGAGTGACTGTTCCCCTACAGCTTCACCAACATAATATCTTATCATACTTTTAATATTTACCAGTCCAAAAGATGAGAAATGAAATCTCAATGTTGTTTTAGTGTGCATTTCTCTAATTATAAATGAGTTTGAACTTTAAAAATATGTTTGGTTGAATAATATTCCATTGTGTGTATATATATATATCACATTTTCTTGATCCATTTGTCCATTAATGGACAGATAGGTTGTTTCCATATCTTGGCTATTGTGAAAAATGCTACAATGAACATGGGAGTGCAGATATTTTCACTAGGTGGTGAAATATTATTCAGCCATATAAAAGGAGGAGATCCTGCCATTTGCCACAACATAGATGGACCTGCAGAACATTATGCTAAGTGAAATAAGTTAGATACAGAAAGAAAAATATTGCATGATTTCACTTATGTATGAAATCTAACAAACAAAACTTAAAATATCCAGATAAAGAGAATAAAACAGTGGTTACCAGGTGTATTAGTCCATTCTCACACTGCTGTGAAGAAATGCCTGACTCTGGATGATTTATAAAGGAAAGAGGTTTAATAGACTCACAGTTCCGCATTGTTGGGGAGGCCTCAGGAAACTTACAACTGTGGCAGAAGGCAAAGAGATGCAGGCACCTTCTTCCCAGGGAGGCAGGATGGAGTGAGTGCAAACAGGGGAAATGCCAGACGCTTATAAAACCATCAGGTCTCATGAGAACTCACTATCACGAGAACAGCATGGGGGAAACCGCCCCCATGATCCAATTACCTCCACCTGGTCCCACCCTTGACACATGGGGATTATGGGGATTACAACTGGAGATGAGATTTGGGTGGGGACACGAAGCCTAACCATATCACCAGGGATGGGGTTGGGTGGGGAGGAAATGGGGAGATGTAGCTCAAAGACACAAAGAAGCAGATATGTGGGATGAACAAGTCTAGAGATCTAATGTACAACATGAAGACTATAGGCAATAAAATTGTGCTGTAATAGGGATTTTTGTTAAATAAGTAGATTTTAGTTGCTATTGTCACTAAAAAGTAACTACGTGAGATGATGGATATGTTAATTTGCTTCACTACAGTAACCATTTTACTATTTATATGTATCTCATAACATCATGTTGTAAACCTCAAATATAACAATAAAATTTATTTTAAAAATAAAAAGTATGTTTGGTGACCATCATATATCTTTTTTTGTGAATTGCCTGTTCATGTCTTCTTCCCGCTTGTCTGTAATGTTTTTAGGCCCTTGTCTCTCAATTTTAATAGCCCTTTATATCAGGGGTTAGCAAATGAGGGACCATAGGCTAAATCTGGCCCACCACCAGTTATTTATTTATTTATTTATTTTATTGTTTTATTTTTGAGACAGAGTTTCGCTCTTGTCGCCCAGGCTGGAGTCCAGTGGCGTGATCTTGGCTCACTGCAACCTCTGCCTCCTGGGTTCAAGTGATTCTCCTGCCTCAGCCTCCCGAGTAGCTGGGACTACAGGTGCATGCCACCACACCAGGCTAATTTTTTGTATTTTTAGTAGAGATGGGGTTTCACTGTGTTAACCAGGATGTTCTCAATCTCCTGACCTCGTGATCTGCCTGCCTCAGCCTCCCAAATTGCTGGAATTACAGGCGTGAGCCACCACGCCTGGCCCACCCACCAGTTTTTATAAATAAAGTTTTATTGTTGCACACACACACTCATTTGTTTGCATATTGTCTATACCGTTTTTACATTATAACTGCAGAGTTGATTGGGTATGACAGAGATCATATGATTCACAAAACCAGAAATATTTACTATCAGGCCCTGTCTTAACAGGGCTGCTATAACAGAATACCCCAGACTGGGTAATGTATAAACAACAGAAATGTATTTTTCACAGTTCTGGAGGCCGGAAGTCCAAGATCAAGGTGAAGGCCCAGTCTCTGCTTCCAAGATGGTGACTTGTTGCTGCATTCCCCACATGCAGTGGGGAAGGTTGAAGGGCATAAAAGGGCCTAAGTGACTTCCCTCCAGCCCTTTTATAAGTCATGAATCCATTACTTTAATCAGTTCCCAAAAGGCCCCACCTCTTAATACCACCACAATGGAGATTAAGTTTCAACACATACATTTTGGGGAACATTTAGACCATTACAAAAGGCCCTTTACAGGAAAAGTTTGTTGATCCCTCCTTTATACATTAGAGATTAGCCCTTGTCTGAGGTATATATATTTCAAGTATTTTCTCCCAGTTTGTCAGTTGTCTTTTGACTTTGTTTATACTTTTCTGTGCACACTAAACAATTTTTAATGTAGTCAAATATATTCATCTTTGATTGCCTGTGGATTTTGAGTCATAGTTAGATACTTTCTCATGATGACTTGAAAGCCATGGTTTCATTCTGTTTGGGATGTTGATTTAGAATTTCCTTCCACTTAATGATTGTTGGGAAGAACTTTCCTTAGTTATGTATGAAATTTCATTTCCTGATTTTCTGCAACAGCTCTCTATGGACTGGATTTTTCTCTTGCCTTTTTGTTTGTTTGTTTTTTGTTTTTTTGAGATGGAGTCTCGCTCTGTCGCCCAGGCTGGAGTGCAGTGGCACAATCTCGGCTCACTGCAAGCTCCGCCTCCTGGGTTCACGCCATTCTCCTGCCTCGGCCTCCCTAGTAGTTGGGACTACAGGTGCCCGCCACCACGCCTGGCTAATTTTATATATATATATATATATATATTTAGTAGAGACGGGGTTTCACTGTGTTAGCCAGGATAGTCTCGATCTCCTGACCTCGTGATCTGCCCGTCTCGGCCTCCCAAAGTGCTGGGATTACAGGTGTGAGCCACCGTGCCCGGCCTTCTCTTGCCTCCTTTTATGGCATTGGGTATTTAACAATAGGCCTAATTTAATGGTATGAAAAAGGTAGGTATAAAGGACAATTTGGGACAATTGCAAAATTTCATTATGGAATATGGATTCGGTAATAGTGTTGTATCAATGTTAAATTTCCTGCTTTTGATAATTTTACTGCATTTATCTTAAGAGAATATTCTTGTTATTAGGAGATACACACTCAAATATTTATGAATAAAAGGAAACAATGTTCCCTTTTTCATGGTTCAGAAAAAATTATACGTATATAAGCAAATGGGGTAAAATGTAAATTATTGGTAAGTTTGGTAAAGAATATATTGTAAGTTTTGTATACTATAATTGTTGCTTTTCCATAATGCACAAATTATATCTCCCTAGACAGGTAGTGAGGTTGGAATTTAGTTTTTAGAGCAACGGACACTTCTGTGCTCCGTGAAGCACATATAAATGTTGTATTAACACATAATAGGAAAAATGCAAGCTTCATGGGGAAAGAGGATGTGTACTTAATACAGATGTTTCTCCATTTATGATGGGGGTTACATCCCTATAAACCCATCATAAGTTGAAAATATCACTAGTTGAAAATGCATTTAACCTACTGAACATTGTAGCTTAGCCTAACCTACCTTAAATGTGCTCAGAACACTTATATTAGCCTACAGTTCGACAAAATCATCTAACATAAAGCCTATTTTATAATAAAGTGTTGAATAGCTCTTATAATTTATTGAATACTGTACTAAAAGTGAAAAACAGAATGGTTGTATAGGTATTCAAAGTATGGTTTCTATTGGATGCATATCATTTTTGCACTATTATAAGGTAAAAAAAAAAATCATAAGTTGAACCAGTCTAAGCCGGGGACCATCTGTACTGAATTTGGTAAAGAACTAGATTTTTTTTTTTTTGAGTCAGAATCTGGCTCTGTCACCCAGGCTGGAGTGCAGTGGCATGATCTCAGCTCACTGCAACCTCTGCCTCCTGGATTCAAGCAATTCTCCTGCCTCAGCCTCCCGAGTAGCTGGGACTACAGGCATGTGCCACCCCGCCTGGCTAATTTTTGTATTTTTAGTAGAGATGGGGTTTTACCATGTTGGCCATGCTGGTCTTGAACTTCTGACCTCAAGTGATCCCCCCACCTCAATCTCCCAAAGTGTTGGGATTACAGGCGTGAGCCATCGCACCTGGCCAAAACTAGATTTTTAAAGACAATTTTTCCGGTAATTTGTGGCTTCAAGCTCATATACACAATTATTTTTACAGGTTGATGACTTTTCATTTCTACATTTATGTGTTGCTTATTGAATCTGAGACAGGAGACATAGAAACAATTTTTAACTGAGGAGTGTAATTTTTGCATAAAACGTTGTTACTATTTTTGCTTTAAACAATTATTTTAAAAGAATTTAAACATGATAAAGATGTCTTTTATATTTACCCACTGCTGTGGAATGAACTGTGTTCCCCTAAAAGTCATGTTGAAGCCCTAACCTCCAGTATGTTGGTACTTGGAGATGGGGCCTTTGGGAGGTAATTAGGTCATGAGGGTAGAGATCTCATGCTGAAATTAACACCCTTATAAGAAGAGAGCTCCTCTTCCTCTCCTCCTCTCCTCCTCCACCACAAATACAGCAAGAAGGCAGCCATCAGACAGAGAGTCACCAGACACTGAATCTGCTGGTGCCTTCATCTTGAACTTCCCAGCCTCCAGAAATTGGGAATTAAATGTTTGTTTTTTAATCCACCCAGTCTATCTATGGTATTTTGTTACAGCAGCCCAAGTGAAGACACCCACCTATTTAACATTTTCCTTCTGCCTTCTGATTTCACTTAATATTTCTTGTAATGCTGGTCATCTTAATTTATGACAGATATTTTTATGGGGCATAGAATTCTAGGTCGAGAGCTTTAATACTTTCAAGATGTCCTCTGGCTTGCTTTATTTCTGATAAATAGCCTATTGTTTTTCTTATCTATGTTTCTCTGTAGATAGTGTATCTTTTTGCTTTGATTTCCTTAAATATTTCCTATTTTCAATCACTTGTTTCTACACTTTAATTATGGTGGGCCTTGGTGTAGTTTTCTTTAGGGGCCTATCATCCTCTTGGAATGAATAGATCTCTACCTCTGTATCTTTTAAAGATATATAATAAACTTCACATATGTAAAGTACATTCGATATATTTTTTCATGTGTATATACCTGTGGAACCATAACAGTAAAAATAAGAGCATATCCATCAACACAAAAAGTTTTCTCATATGCCTTTGAGATTCTTCCTATCTCCCCATATTTAGGCAACCACTGCCCTGCTTTCTGTCACCATGGATTAGTTTGCATTTTCTAGATGTGTGTATAAAGGGAGTTATATATTATGTAGTCTTTTGAGTCTGACTTCTTTCACTTAGCGTAATTATTTTAAAATTCATCAAACTTGCGTACATCAAGAAGTCATTCCTTTATTGCTGGGTAGTATTCCATCTTATGGATATACCAGAATTTGTTTATCCATTTACCTGTTGATGGGCATTTGGGTTGTTTCCAGTTTTTGCTGTTCTAAATAAAACTACTATGAACATTTGCATGCATGCTTCTGTATGCATACATATTTCCTTTCCTTTTGGGTTAATACTTAGGAGTGGAATGGCTAAGTGATGTGGTAGGTATATGTTAAACCTTTAAAGAAATTGCCGAACTGTTTTCCAAAGTTGTACTATTTTACATTCCCACCAGCAGTGTAGGAGACTTCCACTCCTCTGCATCCTTGCCAAAACTTGGTATGGTTGGTCTTTTTAATTTTAGCCATTCAAACAGGTATAGTGTTATCTCATTGTGGTTTTAATTTGCATTTTCCTAGTGACTAATGATATTGAGCATCTTTTCATGTACTTATTTGCCATCTGTATATTTTCTTTGGTGAAATGTGTGTTCAAATATTTTCTCTATATTTTAATTTGGCCTCACTTCCTATGAATTGGTGGCTCTATTCCCAGCTTATTTTACCATAAATAGGTATAGCTACCTTACTCCCTCCACCAAAGTTAGGAGAACATTATGACTTTAACCAAATAACTTTTCATGCCTCACTCTGACCTCCTTGAGACTACTCTACAGAACTCAGACTTAGAATTCTTTGTAGATGGGTCATATCTAAGACTGAACAAGGATAATTTCAAGCTGGATATGCTGTAACAACTTTCTAAGAGCCTATTAAATTCAATCCCCTTCCTGAAGTCAAGTCAGCAAAAGGAAGTGAAGTTACAGGCTGGACTTCAGCCTGGAAGTGAGCAAGGGATAAAAGAGCTAACACATACACAGATTGCAGGTATACGTGTGGTGTGGTTTATGATTGCCACATGATATGGCAACAACAGGATTTCCTAACTGCTGCTGGTACTCTTAAGCATAGTGAGCACATTTGAGCATTTCTAGTTGTCTTTCTCCTCCCCATGGAATTCATTTCACCTGAATTCAGTTAGTTCACCAAATTAAAGATGACTGGGTAACTCCAGATTACTTCTACGAAATCTTCAGCAAATTGCAGTCGCAAATAAGTAACAGATTCAGAAAAAAAAGATATTGGGAGAGAACTGGATGTGCTCTTTATGGAGACAGCAAAACAGTTGCTTGATTTCTCCAGAAGTTATCCATTCTCTGGGATGAGAGTTGGTAAAAATTTGCACACTGTGGCCCATCATAGTCAAGAAAATGTAAAACTATTCTGGGGCAACATTGGTGGGGAAATTTTAATCAGGTAGTAGATGAGGTCTCCAATGAACATTCCGCCTGCCAGACTCACAGCCCTGGAAAAACTATAAAAATGGGACATAGGAACTACAGTCTTGAGGACTTTTTGAACATTGACAAATGGACTTTATATAACTTCCTACTGATAGAGGCAGGCAAGGTAGGGTCCCTGCCAAAAACCTCACCTTTGAGCTGAAAAGCCTGAAACCCATGGCCTAAAGTGAAAACTTCTATCCCTGTTCGCCCACTCTCTCCCAATTGGTTCTTTCCGAATAATGCCTTTTTACCAATCAAATATTGCTTTTTCCAAGATTAGCCATGGCCCGCCCCACCCCCGCAGTCCTGTGCCTATAAAGACCTCAGACTCAGCTGGTAGAAGAGAGAGAGACAATTTGATTTCAGAGAGAGGCAACCTGATTTCAGAGGGATGGCTGGACTTCAGAGAAGAGCTGGCCAGAGACAGCCAGACTATGGGGGAAGATTACCTGTCTGTCTTGTCCCCTTTTCAGCTCCCACTGAGAGCCACTTTCATCACTCAAAGCAATTCTCTGCATTCACTGTCCCTCAATTTGTCAGTGTGACCTCATTCTTCTTGGGCACTGGACAAAATCTTGGGACTCACCGAGTGCAGGTACCTGAAAAAGGCTGTCACAATGGTCCTTTGCTCTTGCTGGCAGAGGACAGCCACCCCATGTGATGAGGCAAAGGTACCACTGAGCTGATAACACACTGCTGTCCATGGATGACAGGGCTAAGAGAGCATTATAATATGCCCTCTGGGGCTTCAGGGGTTGCAGGCACTCCCACCTGGGTGCTGCCACAGGGCCCACATGGAGCTTGTTCCTCCTGGTGCCCAAAGCAGCTGGCCAGATCCCACACTCACTTGCTAGCATTCTCCCTCTCATAAGGGGTTGAGTGTGGTGGGCTGAGTAAGTGGGGCACCCCGTCACAAGTCCAATGAAGGGGTCGAGAGAATTCCTGCATCACTACGTCATGTGGATCTGAATACATATTTACTGTTTTCTGCCTTTTCTTTGGTTGGCCAAAAGCTTCCCCTGGTTGAAAAGCAGTGGCTCTGTGGCTAAAAACAATAGGTTTTGTCTTTCCTACTTGGGAATTCCCTACTTACTTCTCTTACTGGCCGAGATACTAAATTTATGGGGACCATAATTAAGGAACTTTGTAAGGTGCTGCCTATTAGCCAAAAATTACACTTTCCTTACCATCCCTAATCCTCAGAAAAAACTGGAGAGGTACTTTAAAATTAAAACTTGCTAAACTCTCTGAAGACTTATAATTACCTTGGACTAAGGTTCTCCAATTAGCCCAATTGACCATCTGGTGTTCTTCTGGCAAACATAGATTGTTATCTTATGAACTTGTTACAGCCAGACCAATGAAATTGGACATCACATCCCTTATTTTAGACTCTACTTTGTTGCAAGCAGATATGGCTCAATACTATAAAGGACTAATGGGATATACTCAGATTCATCATCAACAGGTTCAAATTGCCTTTTCAAAGGAGCCACCTTCTAAGCCTCTGCATGACTTACAACTAGAAGGCTTATTCTAATGGAAGAGACACGAATGAAAAACTGCTCTGGAGCTCCACTGGAAGGGCCTCTACCAGGTCCTCCTTACCACAGCTAAGTTATAAGGAATAGGTAATTGGGTCTATGTCTCCTAGATAAAGAGAGATTGACCTTTGATGGACTGGACTTCTACTTTCATTGGAAACTGAGAGATCCCTGAAACACTTCTGAGGCAGACAAGGGCATGAAGGAGACATTTCCCCAAGAATATAGGAACAAGCAGATGACCTTGAACAGTGCACAGCTTCTGCTCAAGATGATGGAACAAAATATCTTTTTGATCTTTATTATTTTCCTTTTCTTCCTAGCCTTGTTTCTTATCCTTTACCTTTTAATTTCTGAATTTGTGCATCTCTATAGAATTACAGTAGTTCTCCCTTATCCATGAGAGATGCATTTCAAGACCCCAAGTGGATGCCTGAAACCACAGATAGTACCAAACGCTATATATACTATGTTCTTCCCTACACATACATATCTATGATAAAGTGTAATTTGTAAATTAGGCACAATAAGAGATTAATAACAACAATAATAAAGTATAACAATTATAACAATACACTATAATAAAAGTTATGTGAATGTGGTCTTTCTTTGTCTCTCCCTAAATATCTTATTGTACTGTACTCGTCTATTTTCAGACCACAGTTGATTAAGGGTAACTAAAACCATGAAAAATAAAATTGCAGATAAAGGGAGACTATGGTATCTCTAAGTGCTGGGCATAAAAATGCCCTTTCCTTTTTTTTCAGAGATAGGGTCTTGCTCTGTCACCCAGACTGGAGTGCAGTGGCACAATTATAGCTCACTGCAGCCTCGATTTCTCAGGCTCAAGCAATCCTTCTGCCTCAGCCTCCTAAGTAGCTGGGACTATAGGTACAACACCATGCCCGGCTAATTTTTATTTTTTTTGCAGAGATGGGTTCTCACTATTTTGCCCAGGCTGGTCTTGAACTCGTGGCCTCAAGCAGTCCTCCTGCCTTGGCATCCCAAAGGGCTAGGATTACAGGCATGAGCCACTGCACCCACTCCTTATTTCTCTGCCACATTTCATTTCTCTTCTCTCCTTTCCTTAATGCCCAAAGTTCTTGGATTTTTTTTTAAGATTTATGATTATGAAGCTAATGTCACCTATGATTTTTACTTTTGCTCACTTTTTTTTCTGTCATTTCCATTGTACCTTCACAAATACTACTCGTTCCTTACTTGTTCTTGACCCTGAGAGAACTCTCCACACCACTATTGCTGTTGTTTGGGGCATAGTCCCCAAACTGGGTCTCTGACAAATCTCCAAGATTAACAAATTATATTCTGAAGAGGTAGAACTTGTTTTTCTGGAAAGGCTGAAGCAGGTAGATGTTGTTGGTCTGGCCTCAACACTATCTTCACCCAGGCAAACCACAATGATAAAAGTATGAGTGTTTTTTAGATGCTGGAGAGACCCCAGGTGATTCGTATTTTGTTTTGAGGTCTAAGGATTGCTGATTTTTGCCAGCAAATTGGACAGGGTCATGCTGTCTTTCCCATCTCTTTCCTCTTTCTGACTATACAATTGGACTGAGTTTGAACAGTTTATCACATTTTTAGTTCAGAAGTTAAATCCTAGTTCCCAAGCCAGAAGAACAATCCACCCTCTGAAAAAATGCCCATTCTTAGTAGGTGATGAAAGGGACTGTGTGAAGAAGCTGAAAGACTTGGAATCAATCGAAGTGAGATCTCCACACTCAGCGAAATGTTTTATGTTGCATCCATCCCTTAAGAGATTAGCCCTGTGGACTATTCAAGTTCTACACAATGCCTAGTTTTCCATGCTTTCATTTGTGAAGCCACCCAAGCCACTAACCATGTTACCAAAAATACTAACACACTCAAGAAATTCAGGAACTCCAGAAGGCTGGTGTTCGTCATTGACTGGCATTATAGATCATCCTGGCATCTATGGGAGGTATATGCGCCGCTGTTGAGGATGAATGACATACACAGATTCCAAAAACCTTTCTGATGTCTTTTTGGTGAATCAACACATCTGTGAAGCCAACCAAAACATTTATCAGGTAAGCAACAGAGTTCTGATTCCTGGGACCTATGGGCTGTCATCAGGTAGATAGGGATGGGACATGTTTCCCTGGATATTCTGAACAGGGACATCATTCTGAGGATATACTTTTCTCCAAAGGCTCGGAAGCTTTTACTATTTTTCCTGATAGGAATATCTCTAATCAAATGCATTCTATCATGTTTAATTAAGACCACCAGTACTGTCCTGTCCAAACAGATGATCCAACTACAATTAAGGAACAAAAGATCAAAGAACAAACTGCTCCTCCACTGCTCATCATCGGAGCCTTCTTTACTTAATTATTGAATCTTATACATTCCTGTACTTTTGTTTTATCTCTCTATAGATTTGGCCAGTGAAGAAAGGAGTTTATTTTGGCCAAGAGGAAGAGTTATAAAAGAATGAAAACAAACCTCAGTTTTTCTTGTTTCAACCTTTGCCTCCTTTCCCTTGTTTTCTTATTCTCCACTCCACACCCACTTTTTAAAAACTATCTCCTTCCCCCTTGAACCTTAAAAAACTGCGAGGATTAAAAAAACAGCTCTCAAAGAACTGTTCTGAAAGTTGCAGGCATGGGATTGCACCAATAATCCTGAGCAAAAAGCATGAAAAACTGGATCAATTTATCAGTGGTTCCAACCAGAAATTTTCAGCAGGTACAGATAAAAAAAATTGCAACTGGGACCAGACTGCATTCATATACCCTTTTGTTCTTCTTGCCTAACATAAACTAATTCTGCTTCAGTACAGGAGGCTTCTTGTTCTTAAGATTTTCACTGATGCACATCAGTTGAATAAAATATTTAAACACTATTTGAGTGACATTATTTTTTTTCCCTCTTGATAGGGTCATGTTGTGGTAATTAAGGGGTTAATTAATCAGAAGGATATCACAATCTTCAATGTTAAGGGATCTAATAACAAACAGAGCTTCAAAATATGTCAAATAAAACCTGATAGAACTGCAAGGAGAAATACATAAATTTACAATTACAGTCAAATATTTCAACACTCCTATCTTAATAATCAATAGAATAAGTAGACAGAAAATAAGTACATACAGTCCCAGCTACTTGGAAGGCTGAGGTGGGAGGATCGCTTGAGTCCAGGAGATGGAGTCTGCAGTGAGCTGAGATTGCGCCACTGCACTACAGCCTGGGCAACGGAAACCCTGTCTCAAAAAAAAATAATAATACTTTTAATTCTTTAAAAGCCTGATTTTTTTCTTTAGTTGACAGTATTTTTCAGTTCTAAAATTTCCATTTGGAAATTTTATGATGGCAGAGCCCTCATGAACTAATCACCTTCCAAAGGCCACACCTCTTAATACTGCTACATTAGGGATTAAGTTCCAACCTACGAATGCTGGGAGACACATTCAGATTATAGCAGGCCCCCTCCATTTTCTCCTGAACATGCGTGCAGATTTGCTCATGTGCAGTCTTCCAGACCGCTTGGGATAAGTAGGATCTTATCAAGGCCTTTTTTGTCTGTCTCATTCCCTGTATCTCCCTGTTAAATTTATTACTGAACTGTTGATTTATTACTTACCCCAGTCAGTATCAAGACCTCAGAATGTCTCTGATATTGACCTTTCCTGGTTGTTAGCCACTGAGATCACTGTTGTTTTATTGTTTGTTTGTTTTTGTTTTGAGACGGAGTCTTGCTCTGTCGCTGAGGCTGGTGTGCAATGGTGCGATCTCAGCTCATTGCAACCTCAGCCTCCCGGGTTTAAGCAGTTCTCTGCCTCAGCCTCCAGAGTAGCTGGGATTACGGGCGCCCACCACCACGCCTGGCTAATTTTTTTTGTATTTTTAGTAGAGACAGTGTTTCACCATTTTGGCCAGGCTGATCTTGAACTCCTGACCTTGTGATCCACCCGCCTCAGCCTCCCAAAGTGCTGGGATTACAGGTGTGAGCCACCCTGCCCAGCCGTATTCAGAATTTTTATAAGGGCCAGGAGTAATACTTTTTGTTTCTTGACAGATTTTTCACAAGTCCATTTAATGTCTAGATTTTTATGTTCCACTTGCCCTGAGGATTGGAGATGGTATGGGGCATGAAATTTTAATGAGTACTCCAGAGATTTTGCAAGCAAGAGGTTTATCTCTGATGTAAAATGAGTTTCTTTGTCTGACTCGATCCATAAAGGGATGCCGAAGTGAGGTATAATCTCAGTTATCAATTTCTTCACCACTGTTGTGCCATTAGAACCTCCAATCCATCCATGAAACCTGCAGACTATAGCCAAAGAGCAGGACAAGCCAAGGCTGGAAGTAAATCTATGAAATGTATCTGGAGTGCTGAAAGGAGAAGCATGGGCCTTGGAAGACTGCCTGATGAGTGCTGGTTTCCTCCAGAAACGTGATGAGATTTACAAGTAATGCATTTGGAAATAATTTGGACAGAAATTTTGTAGATCCCAGGGTAAAATCAATTAGTCTTTAGTTCCTCAACTATCCCTCATATGCACATATGTCCCATCTGATGAGACATAAGTACAAGCCAAAAGGTTAAATGAAAAGGGGCCACAGGAAGTCCATTTGGCCCAATATACAATCCATCTGATAATTACTTGGCACCCTTTTGTACCCATTTATCTTTTTCATATTTTGGGGCATTTGCCTGAAAATGAATAAAATCAGGTAGGGATAAAGGTAAGTTTATAAATTGGGTGGAAAAATAAAAAGGGGGTCAGTTTTTGGCTGTGTGCTTAGCAGCCTTTTCTACCCTATCATTCCTAGAGATATAGTGTCAGTCTCCTTAGTGTGGGATGGACAATGAACAGTAGCAATTTTAGTATGAAGGTGAACTGCCTGTGATAAGGCAGCGATTATGTCCATTAGCAATAGGAGTACCAGCAGAGGTTCAGAATCCACGGGATTTCCAGATTGTGCCAACAGCATGACAGACTCCAAAAGCATATCGGAGTCAGTGTAAATCATGGCAGTTTTTCCTTTTGCCAATGTGTAAGCTCTAATAAGAGCTATAGGTTCAGCAGCCTGGGCTGGCTTTATAGTCAGCAAAGAGTATGCCTCAAGCGTTTCACGTGGGGAAACTATGGCATAGCCAGTTATTATGTTTCCCTTAAAATTAAATTTGCAAGAGCCATTACAAAATAGCAACACGGCTAGGTTGTCTAAAGGAGAGTCTGAGAGATCCCCTCATGGCTTTGAACCCATTTCTATAGCTGCTAGGCAATCAAGTGGAATGGAATGAGGCTCTTCATCATCACGGAGGGGTAGGAGTGTAGCAGGATTTAGTGTCACAAAGGCGTAAGATGATGGAGGGATTGGTTCACAGGGCTTGCTCCTAGGTGCTCTGTCCATGTGTAGAGAGGTGCTGCATCTTAAGAACTTGAAAGAGAGCGGACACAGCATGGGAAACATTGAGGTGGATGGGGGAACCTAATGTATGGGTGCTGGCACCCATACATTAGGTAATACAGTAATTAGGGCAGCAGCTGATGCTACTGCATGCAGGCATGGGGGCGTGTCTGCTGCCACAGTATTCCATTGGCATGAGAAATATGCTACAGGTTGTATCTGAGAGGCAAAGGGTTACCCTAGAATACCTGCAGCAATCTCACTATTTTCATGACAATAGAGGTGAAAACGTTTATCAAAATTAGGTAAGCCAAGAGCAGGGGGTAGGGCAATGCTAATTTTGAGGCCTCAAAAGAAGTTAATGCCTCTGAAGGCCAGAGAATGGTCTCTGGAGTGGTATCTGGAAGGAGGGCATATAGTGGGTTGGCAATAGCCACAAAATCAGGACTCCATGGTGGTCAATAGCCAGCTGCCCCTAGAAATTTACACAGCTGCTTTTTCATTTTAGGGAGAGGAATGGATAAAACTGACTCGAGGCACTTTGGGGTGAACTTCTGAGTGCCCTGAGGTATTTCATGTTCTAAGTAAGTAACAGTTGTTTGCACTAACTGAAGTTTAGATCTAGAGGCTTTATGGCTTCAGTCAGCTAGTGCCTTTAGGAGAGTGAGGGAGCGTCTTTAAGGGTATCCTATTTAGTTTGGTTACAAAGCAAAAGGGCAAGGTCATCAATATATTGCACAAGAATGGAGTCTTGGGTGAAGGCTACAGAATTCAAGTAGGCTTTAAGGATTAGAGAGAATTTTGAGAGTGACTTACAACATCCCTGAAGCATGCGAGTCCATGTTAATTGCCTCCCTCTAAATGTAAATGCAAAGAGAAACTGAGTCAGGGTGCAATGGAAAGGAAACGAAAGCTGAGCAGAGGTCAACTACATCACCAGGAATTGAGGTAGGGATAGTAGCTGCATTGGGGATAACAGGGTGGCAGGGAATTACAAATCTTGTACAACTTACAAATCTTGTACAAATAGATTTGATTTCCATTGGAAGCAAATTTTCCTTCTTTCTGTACTGGTAAGATTGGGGTGTTACAGGGTGAAATGGTGAAAATAAGTACACCTTGCTGCAAAAGGGAGTCTATGATAGGTTCAATTCCTCTCTCTGCATCTTGTGAGAAGGGGTACTGAGCTACTACTGATGGGAAATGTTTGTTCCTTTTTCATGCAATGTGTACTGGTTCTGTACTCAGTAGTAGTCCAATCTCACTTGCACATTAAGCCCAGAGACAAGCTGGGACATCTTTTAAGATTGCATCCTCTTTAGAGGAATTTAAATCAAGGGGGGTTTCCATGAGAGAGCATGTTAACTTTAATACTAAGGTTAATAGAAAGTTTGAAGTTTGGGCTGAAGGCAGAGACATAAAAACGCCTTCCTTATTACATTGTATGGCAGCATTAAACCTACATAATAAATCCCTACCTAAAAGGTTTGCTAAGTGAGGAGTCAGAAACTAGAAAGGCATGGCAGGTGTTAAGAGGGCAAAGGATGTTGGGGTGTCCTGAGATATGGGCGATGAAATAGGTTGCCCAGACTTTTCAATAGCTTGAATAGAGGCAGAGGTAACAGGTAGAGATAATTCTTCTGAGTGAATAGTAGAGGAAGTCCTATCAGTGTCAATTAAATCCGGTTCTTAATCCTCTACTTTAAGTTCAATGGTGGGCTTTGAGGTGCAACTGAGGATCAGCTGACCCCATCAATCAATGTAGTATTGTCCCAAAGGAGGGGAATAATGAGCCTTCTAAAGGTGTTGGATTCTAGGGAGAGTTTCTTCCTTTTTTTTTTTTTTTTTGTACAGGACAGCAATTTTCCCAATGCCTCTGCTTTTTGCAATATCTGCAAATTTCAGAAGACAAACTAGAAAAATCTTGTGGCTGACCAAAGATATGAAAGAACTTTGAGTCATTCTTAGAGGCACGCCTTTGTTTCTGTAACAATTCAAGCCGCAAGATGACTTGATTTTAGTTCTTTTTTTCCCTTTATTTTCTTGCAAGCTATTTTCAAATAATTGAGTGCCTGCTTCCATTATAATGCTTACAGACTGACCAGCCCAACCACTATACTAGTTTGGATTTGCCTTTTTGTATCAAGAAGATTTCCGACCAGAGCAGAAACTGGAATATTTCTATACTCTGGAGCTTCAGGATGTAATGCTGCATGCCTTTGAAAACCTTGTATACGTCTCTTGACAAAAGCCTTGGGGTGCTCTCCCTCGTTCTGAATACATAATCCAACATTAGACAAATTTACCTTGGGAGGAGAGCCTCTGATATTGTCCCTATCAGGCCCCTGAATATCAGCAACTAGCTGGGCCGATCTCCTCATTTGCAGGAGGGCCAGGAAGGGGTTCCGGCCATCTGTTCACTCTGTGGGGGGAGTTTTCCCCAGGAGGCCGTCTGGCCTGTCTAATAACTGCAGTATGATCATGAGAGGGAAATACACCCCTTAGCAGCCAGTCAAGGTCTCTACGTATGGGGTTACAGATGGCCAATGATCTCTCCAACTATTCTCTGAACTTGGTAGGTCCTTCTGAAAGTGGGGGCAAAATTGCTTTATAATTTAAAATATCTGTTGCTGTCCAGGAGACGTGAATTCTTTGAGAAGGGAGTCCAGGATACATTTACAGAGGGCATTGCATAGAGAGGTCTGGAGCTGATGGAGTCTGATTACAAAGCCTTGGGAAATAAGAGAGGTTTCAAGGCACCGAAAAACAAGTCTTGTTGAGTGTCCTTGGAGCCTGTGCCAGATTTATTTTGTGGTAGTCAGTTCTTACATAAATGACCTCTAAGCTTCAGGTTTTAAGACCAGGCCTGATTTGGGCTTTTAAGATCAGGAGGGTTTTTGTAAATCATCCAGGGAAAGAGAGATAAAAGAAGGCAGCTGGATGTCTAAGGAGTTTTTCCGGGGTTTGGAGGAGCAGAGAGAATTTGTTGAGAAGATAGAGGAGGAGGGAGAGGCTGAGGAGATGGGGCTGGATCTTGAGGAGGGGGGGTTCAATTCGGGGCCCAGAGAGTGAATAGATCCTCTGGTGGGTCAGGGACATGGAGTTGGGGTGTGAGTGGAGAAGGGGGATTTATAGTGGGAAGGGGGATTTATAGTGGGAGCAGATTTCAACTTTTGTTCTAGGTCTGCTTTTGTTCTTTAATTTTGTTAAGGAAATTTTTAGGGCTAGTAATAATACTTTTCTGAGTTCTTTGTTCTGCCTGATCTTCCCATAAATACAATAAGCAAATAGTTTAGAATAAGCGTTCTCTAAAATTGTTTTCAAATAAATTTGAAATAAAATTTTTCTTTCTAATTCAAAGGATCTGTCTTCTGGTCATTGACAATTAGGATCTTCATTGGTGTATAGATTCCAATTGCGACTTAATTCAATAAGGCTTTTATGGAAGGACCACGTGGTAACTTTCCAGGCTTAGGAGAAATTTTTACTAGGGATGCAAGGAGTGTTCCTGGAGTGGGTGCAGAAGATGCAGCCCCCATGATTCAAAAATTCATTCTCAGAGATAGATTAAGAAAGCAAAGACCTTGGCTGGTGCAGTGGCTCATGCTTGTAACCCCAGCATTTTGGGAGGCCGAGGCCAGAGGATTGTTTGAGCCCAGGAGTTTGAGGACAGCCTGGACAACATAGTGAGATTCCCGTCTCTATAAAAAATGTGAAAATTAGCTGGATGTGGTGGTACGCTTCTAGTCTCAGGTACTTGAGAGGCTGAGGTGGAGGATCACTTGAGCCTGGGAAGTTGAGGCTGTAGTAAGCTGTGATCATGCCACCACTCTCCAGCTTGTACTACAGAGTGAGACCTTGTCTCAAAGGGAGAAAATGATTACAAAATAAATAAAGTTTTAATAAGTTTAAAAAAGAAAAAAGAAAACAAAGAATTTTGTGGCTACAGGCAGTTAAGGGTCTCTGGGCTGATGGGATTGCTCCTGGGATTGCAGTCGAGTAGAGATTTAGCTGGGCCACATGGTTGCTAGCTGGGTATGCAGTGGGGTCTGCAGTTGGTGGTTCTAGTACCAGAGTCCTAGGCGGGTGTGGATCCTGCATGGTGTCTGGGCCAATAGAATTGCTTCCAGGACCTTGGTCAGTGGGACTGGTGTTGGGACAAGGATCCACTTCAAGGCCTGCAGTTGAGTACACAGACAGCAGCCCTGTTACCAGGTGTGTGAATGCACTTGACTCCCACCAGTTCCCTGGGCCATCTCCTGCTGGGTTACTGGGTAGGTCACTAGACAGGCAGGATTGGCTCTGGAATGTGGCTGAGAGAGGCTAGAACCAAGTCACAGGGCTGCTTCAGGGTCCACCGCTGGGACTGACATCTGCAGTTCTGCCTCTGGAAATATGGATAGGTGTGCCTCCTGCTGGGTTCCTGTATGGTCATGACTGCTCCCAGACCATGGCTGACAGGTCTTTTTCAGGGATGGTTTCTGTTAGTTTATTTTTTCCCTTGAATGGGCCATACTTTCCTGTTTCTTTGTATGCCTTCTGATTTCTTGTTGAAAACTGGACATTCAAATGTAATAATGTAATAACTCTGTATATCAGATGCTCCCCTTTCCTCAAGGCTTTCTATTATTTATTTACTTGTTTATGTAATTGTTGTAGGCTGTCTCTGTGCTGAGAATCACCCTGAGGTGTAAATTCAGTCTTCTCAGGTCTTTACTAAGCCTGAGTCCCTTCCCCTGGGCATGTGTGGTGACTTTCTAATTTCCCCCATATGTATGGTTGCTTTTGAGTGTACTATGGCTGGCTCCCAAAAAAGGGAAAAAGAGAAAAATGAGAGAGAAAGGCACTGACCCTTTAAATCTCCCGGAAATCACATCAGTGGGGGTGGGTGGATGGGAGGTGAGGTTTTTTGTTTGTTTGTTTGTTTGAGACAGAGTCTTGCTCTATCGCCCAGGCTGGAGTGCAGTGGCGTGATCTTGGCTCACTGCAACCTCCAGGAGGTGAGGCTTTCAACAGTAGTGGGAGGTGTAACAACAATGGCTGCTAATTCATTTTCTGCAGTTCTGTGATCAGAAGCAGTGATCAGTGATCCAAGCACAGATCCCCGATACTGGAAGATAGAGTTCTTTTTGCCTACTCTGTTCCTGCAAGTTGTGTGCAAGCTGCTCCAGGAACATGCGCACAGCTGTTTGCCATAGGGCTGAAAAGTCAGGGGTGGGGAACTGCTACTGTGCTAAGAGCTTAAATTGACTGAAATTAACTGCAACTCACCATTTAGGCTTCCCCTGGAAATTGCAAGCCTTTGACAGACTCCAGAGTTCCAAAATAGTTATGTCAGACAGATTATGTCAGTGTAACTGTTATTTCTGTGTGGAGGTGGATTCCTGGTGCTTCCTACTCCACCACCTTCCCAGAATCCTCCTCTGGTCAACACTTTTGTTTTTCACAGAGTTTCTACTCTGTTGCCCAAGATGGAGTGCAGTGGTTCAATTATAGCTCATTGCAGCCTGCAACTCCTGGGCTCAAGTGATCCTCCCACCTCAGCTTCCTGAGTAGCTGGGACTACAGGCAAATGCCACCACCCCCAGCTAATTTTTTATTTTTTGTAGAGACAGGGTCTCATGATGCTGCCCAGGCTGGTGTCAAGTGATCCTCCTGCCTTGGCCTTGCAAAGCACTGAGATTACAAGTGGGAGTCACCATGCCTGGCCTTAGTCAACTAATTTTTTTTTATGAAGTACAAAGCCATTTCAATGGAGAAAGTATTGTCTTTTTAATAAAGGGTGCTGGATGTTCTCACTTGTAAGTGGGAGCTGAACAATGAGGATACATGGACACGGGGAGGGAAAGAGCATACACTGGGGCCTGTGCTGGGGGATGCGGGGAGAGCGAGAGCATCAGGAAAAATAGCTAATGCATGCTGGGCTTAATACCTAGGTGATGGGTTGATAGGTGCATCAAACTACCATGGCACACATTTACCTATGTAACAAGCCTGCACAGCCTGCACATGTATCCCGGAACTTAAAATAAAATAAAATAAAAATAAATGATGCTTGAACAATGGACTATCCATATACAAAACAAAACAAAAAACAAGGCAAACTTCAACTTAACCTAACACTTTACATGAAAATCAATTCAAATAGATCATAGACCTATTGGTAAAATATAAAATTATAAAACTTCTAGAAGAAAACATAGGAGGAAATCTTTGTGACCTTAGGTTAGGCAAAGAGTTTTAGACATGATACCCAAAGCATGATCCATAACAGAAAATACTGATACATTGGACATTATAAAAATCAATTACAAGTACAGAAACAGTCTGCAGAAAAAGGTTAAATTCAGAGTATCTGCTCCTGGAATGGTTCATGTTCTTGTTCCATCGAATCTGGATGGACAATCTAGTGTTTGCCTCTAAGGACGTGCCAGTCTGCCAACAAAGCACTTAACATCTAGTGTATCTGGGCAGTCAGAAGAGACCAAAGCTGTAAGTCAGTAATCACCAGCAACTGTTGTAGGAGCACTGTGCTGGGAGGAGAGAAACCTGTAAAATACACAACAACACTGAGCAGAATGACAGAAATGCTGTGGGAAAACTGAGGAAGGAGGAGCAAAGGGTCTGAAAAAGGCTTCCCAGTGGGGCAGGCATCTGAGGTGAGTCTTGAAAGATAAGCTGAATGTTGATAGGCAAAAATAGACAAACACAGATGCGAGAGGTTCAGGCAACACTCCCCCACCCGTTATAATTCCAAGAAAATAAAAGGAATATCCATCACTGTTACAATTATGCTTACAAGTGCATTCAGAAGAGGGGCAGTTCACCCAGTTGGAAAGGAAATAGAGTTTTCCAGATGGCGATGCCAAAGCTTAGTCTTGCAGGGTAAGCAGGAATTAGCAAAAGTAAAGGAAAGGCAAGCCTCAGTAAAGACCCTGAACTCGGAAGCCCATGCTGGATCAACAAGAGAGCGAATACTCCCTGATTGCTCGATGTTTAGAGAGGCTGGGAACAGGACTTGTTTGGTACAGGCAGGTGGGGCCCTGTCATAGAGAACTTGGAAAGACACGCTATAGAGTGGAGCCCTGATCCTGAACATCTTGGAGATCCAGGAAAGATTCCTAAGGAGGATGGTGACATTTTTTTTCTTTCTTTCTTTCAACAGGGTCTTTCTCTGTTGCCTGGGCTGGAGTGCAGTAGCACGATCATGGCTCACTGCCACCTCAGTCTCTCAGGCTCAAGCCATTCTCCTGCCTCAGCCTCCCGAGTAGCTGGGACCACAGGTGTGCACCACCATGCTCACTAATTTTTTGTATTTTTTGTAGAGATGGGAACTCACTATGTTGCCCAGGCTGGTATCGAACTCCTGGGTTCAAGCGATCCACCCATCTCAGCCTCCCACAGTGCTGGGATTAAAGGTGTGAGCCACTGCGCCTGGCTGATGGTGATATATTTCTTAATCCATGGCCCTTTGGGAAGACGACCTTGGAGGCAAACTGGATTAGCCATCCACATCTCAGAGACAGGAGTTCATCATGATGTAAAATATGAGAAACCTGAGTGAAAGAAAAACAGCAGTAAAGAGACAGGAGACATTAGAGAAGTAGGTTTGAAGTCAGAAGTGAAGAGGATCAAAAAGTTATTGATGATGCATCTGAGAGGGCCACAACAATGGCTGCTGCTTCTTTTTCTGAAACTTCGTAATCAGAAGCAGTGATCAGTGATAGTAGCACAGATCCCTCATATTGGAACAATGCAAAGGAAAATAATTCAAAGGAAAGTTAAAATACACCTTAGCTTGGATACTGCAAGTACTATTTATCAACTTTCACAGCCACAGAGTGGTAACACTTTCTTTAGAGTGACACAGTAGGAGCACCATCATCTTGGACAAACACTGCCATTTTAAGTTCCAGCTGCCTTTCCAGCTTTGTGCATTTCAAGGAAATAATTTCTCTTCTAACAACAAGCAGCCAGAAAGAGCAGACAGTAAAACACAGATAAGACAGCTTGGGCACAGAGGGAGGAGTGGGGGAAGTCTCTTGAGTAACTGCCAAACTTCACCCTCATACAATGGGCCCCAGTAAAACAGTGGGCCTTAATAAGCACATTCCTTTCCCTTCAGGTGCACTAAGATAAGGAAGCTAAAAGCAGACCGGGGGCGGGGAGGCAGGGGTGGTGTATGCCTGCGGCTGCAGGAAGATGTATGGGAACAGACACAAAACTCTCCCTCCCAGATAAGCACAGCAAAGAGACACAGACAATCCAAGCCTCTGATAAACTCTCCCACCCTGAATCCTTAAAAACTCTTCGTCTGACAACAGCAAAAAGAGAAAATTTCAGGCCAGTATCCCTCATGAACATCAATGCAAAAATCCTCAATAAAATACTGGCAAACCAAATCCAGCAGCACATCAAAAAGCTTATCCACCATGATCAAGTCAGCTTCATCCCTGGGATGCAAATCTGGTTCAACATACGCAAATCAATAAACGTAATCCATCACATAAACTGAACCAATGACAAAAACCACATGATTATCTCAATAGATGCAGAAAAGGCCTTTGATAGAATTCGACACTCCTCCATGCCAAAAACTCTCAATAAACTAGGTATTGATGGAACATATCTCAAAATAATGAGCTATTTATGACAAACGCATAGCCAATATCATACTGAATGGGCAAAAGCTGGAAGCATTCCCTTTGGAAACTGGCACAAGACAAGGACGCCCTCTCTCACTGCTCGTATTCAACATAGTATTGGAAGCTCTGGCCAGGGCAATTAGGCAAGAGAAAGAAATAAAGCATATTCAAATAGGATGAAAAGAAGTCAGATTGTCTCTGTTTGCAGATGACATGATTGTATATTTAGAAAACCCCATCATCTCAGCTTAAAAACTCCTTAAGCTGATAAGCAACTTCAGCAAAGTCTCAGGACACAAAATCAGTGTGCAAAAATCACAAGCATTCCTATACACCAACAATAGACAAGCAGAGAGCCAAACCATGAGTGAACCCCATTCACAATTGCCACAAAGAGAATATAATACCTAGGAACACAACTTACAAGGGACGTGAAGGACCTCTTCAAGGAGAACTACAAACCACTGCTCAAGGAAGTAAGAGAGGACACAAACAAATGGAAAAAAATTCCATGCTCGTGGATAGGAAGAACCAATATCATGAAAATGGCCATACTGCCCAAAGTAATTTATAGATCCAATGCTATTCCCATCAAATTACCATTGACATTCTTCACAGAACTAGAAAAAACTAGTTTAAATTTCATATGGAACCAAAAAAGAGCCAGTATAGCCAAGACTGTCCTAAGCAAAAAGAGCAAAGCTGGAGGCGTTACACTCCTTGACTTCAAACTATACTACAAGCTTACAGTAACCAAAACAGGATGGTACTGGCATCAAAACAGATATATAGACAAATGGAACAAGACAGAGGCCTCAGAAATGACACCACACATCTACAACCATCTGATCTTTGACAAACCTGACAAAAACAAGCAATGGGGAAAGGATTCCCCATTTAATAAATGGTGCTGGAAAAACTGGCTAGCCATATGCAGAAAACAGAAACTGGACTCCTTCCTTACACCTTATACAAAAATTAACTCAAGGAGGATTAAAGACTTAAATGTAAGACTTAAAACCATAAAAACCCTAGAAGAAAACCTAGGCAACACCATTCAGGACATAGGCATGTGCAAAGACTTCATGACCAAAACACCAAAAGCAATTGCAAAAAAATGCTAAAATTGACAAATGGTATCTAATTAAACTAAAGAGCTTCTGCACAGCAAAAGAAACTATCATCAGAGTGAACAAGCAACCTACAGAATGGGAGAAACTTTTTGCAATCTATCCGTCTGACAAAGGTCTAATATCCAGAATCTACAAGGAACTTAAACAAATTTACAAGAAAAAAACAAACAACCCCATCAAAAAGTGGGCAAAGGATATGAACAGACACTTCTCAAAAGAAGACATTTATGTGGCCAACAAACATGAAAAAAAGCTCATCACCACTGGTCATTAGAGAAATGCAAATCAAAACCACAGTGAGATACCACCTCATGCCAGTTAGAATGGCAATCATTAAAAAGTCAGGAAACAATAGATGCTGGCGAGGATGGAGAAATAGGAATCCTTTTACACTGTTGGTGGGAGTGTAAATTAGTTCAACTATTGTGGAAGACAGTTTGGTGATTCCTCAAGGTCTAGAACCAGAAATACCACTTGACCTAGCAATCCCATTACGGGGTATATATCCAAAGGATTATAAATCATTCTACTATAAAGACACATGCACACGTATGTTTATTGCAGCACTATTTACAATAGCAAAGACTTGGAACCAACCCAAATGCCCATCAACGATAGACTGGATAAAGAAAATGTGGCATGTATGCACCATGGAATACTATGCAGCCATAAAAAAGAATGAGTTCATGTCCTTTGCAGGGACATGGATGAAGCTGGAACCATCATTCTCAGCAAACTAAAACAAGAACAGAAAACCAAACACTGCATGGTCTCACTATAAGTGGGAGTTGAACAACAAGAACACATGGACACAGGGAGGGGAACATCACACACCGGGGCCTATCAGGGGGTGGGGGGTAAGGGGAGGGAGAGCGTTAGGACAAATACCTAATGCCTGCAGGGCTTAAAGCCTAGATGATAGGTTGATAGGTACAGTAAACCACCATGGCACAGATATACCTATGTAAAAAACCTGCATGTTCTGCACATGTACCCCAGAACTTAAAGTAAAATAAAAAAAGCAATTCTTTTCTATTTGTTTTTTGTAAAGGCCATGATGAACCCTTCTTTGTAAGCATGTAGACTTTTTATCATAAACATTGACAGAAAATTGTCCTATGTACGGCCTTGTAGTCTTAGTTCCTGAACAAAAATAAAACAAAATGAAAAAATAAAAAATAAATTAAAAAAACTCTCAGTCTGTAAGAGAGAGTACCTCTGTCCTAACTCAGCCAGAAGCCCCTCTCAGGTTTATTTTCCAAAGTAAACCTGTCTTTAACTGCTGAGCCACTTTTCATGTTTCTTTCCTCTTTCTTTAATTCTTACATAGAGCTCACAGTGTACTTCTGAGGTCAGCTTGGATTTCTCACTTCATGCTCCAATCCCTAAACTGAGTTTGACACAAGCTGTGAAGATTTAGATTTAGCCGGGGATGCTGTCATTAGACACCAGGCTTGAATGAGGAAAAATAGCTTCTTAACAAAGATCTTAACATTTTTTGAATGTTCACTTTGTCCATGGTTAGTTAAATGTAACTTTAGTGTAAATTATAGCATTTATTTGCTTTTATCTCTAGGAAATAATATGGAGCCACATAGATTACAGTAATTTGCCATTTTGCAAAACACCAGAAGGTTAGAGTCCCTGATATATTTCTTTAATCACCAATTGCTACTGGACACCTCCCGTGTGCCAGGCAGTAAACTGGGCACTAGGCATCTGACAGTGATGAAGACCGACATTGTCCCTTCCCTCATTGCTAGTGGGGAAGACAGGCACAAGACAGTTGTAAGAGGTTCAGGCAACACCCATATTTTCTTCCTAATTTCAAGATTAAAATAAAATGAACAGCCCTTGCTATATCATAGTTAATCCACAAGTTCATTCAGAAGAGAGGCCAGACACCCAGATGGAAAAGAAGCAAAGAGAGCTTCCCAGACAGAGATGCCAAGGCAGCGGCTTGAAGGGTCAGTGGGAATTAGTGGAGCAGTATGGTTATAATCTTCCACAATGATAATATATTTTTGCTATTTTACCATTTGTTCTAATATATTTTCTTTGTGTTTATTTTACACCATTTTCTTAAGTGTATATAAGATTAGAATTTTTATATTCATTGTGAATTGAATCATTATGGAAGGGCCCTCTCAATTCCAATGAATACTTTTTGTCTTAGTCTTTTCAGTTTGCTAGTAATATCACTGACCTTGCTTTATTTTGATTAGCATGGGCCTGGCAAATTTTCTTCCATCCCTTTATTTCAAACTTTTCTGTATTCTTATGATTTGCTAGGTTTGGCATAAACAGTATATGACTGGATTTATCAATTTTTATACAAAATGACAACCATTAACTGGAGCATTTACTCCATTAACAACTTTTTTTGGGGTCTCTTTTGTAATTTGAATTAAAGCAATTGCTATTCATTTTTTTTAACTCTCTCTTATAAGCACCAAATTTTATTTATTTATTTATTTTTATTTTTTATTTTTTGAGATGGAGTCTCCCTCTGCCACCCAGGCTGGAGTGCAATGGTGTGTTCTCAACTCACTGCAACCTCTGCCTCCCGGGTTCAAGCGATTCTCCTGGCTCAGTTTCCCACCCCGAGTAGCTGGGATTACAGGTCCCCACCACCACACCCGGCTAATTTTTTTTTTTGTATTTTTAGTAGAGATGGGGTTTCACCATGTTGGCTAAGCTGGTCTCAAACTCCTGACCTCAGGTGATCCACCCACCTCGGCCTCCCAAAGTGCTGGGATTACAGGGATGAGCCACCACGCTTGGCTCTTATTATTTGTTTTAAAAAAAATGCTTTACAATTTTTTTATTTTATCTTATTTTAAGTTCCAGGATACACACGAAGGATGTGCAGGTTTGTTACACAGGTAAACGTGTGCCATGGTGGTTTGCTGCACCTATCAACCCATCACCTAGGTATTAAGCCTCACGAGCATTAGCTATTTATCATGATGATAAGCACCAAATTTTAATATGTAAGTCAATTTTGGGGGAAGGAAACATCATCAAGAACTTCCTTCTGAAACAAAACAACGATGTTCATTCCTTCAAACATCCAAATTGAAGGTGTACCAAAATGAAAACAAAAAAAGTCCACAGAGAAATAAAAAGGAACACAAATCACATTCCAGGGGGTTAGTGCATTTAGCAGTCTTAGCTGTGCTGTCTAACCATCCTTCAACTGACTTTCAAAAAAATAACAACCTATACTCATCAAAATATACATTTTCCATTTGCTGTTTTAAAATTAAAAATAATAATTGAAAAAGGAAAACTCTAAGGAAGTCACAATTAATTGCGTGACTCATTTTGATGTCATGTACAGCATATGGAGGTGAGGAAGGCTATTTGCAGCACACAGGATTAGAGGATATTTGTCTTCGAGGTTTAGCTTTCTTCCAAACGGTGTAAAATACCCACAATTCCAAGTATGAAGAGACACAGACTATTTCCTTTGAGAATTCCAAAGGACAGTACAGGCACCCCAGCTGTTCTTCATAGAGAGACAGGGCTTCCGTCAGATTGACAGAGTTCCCCTTGTGTGAAATATTTCACATCCTGTTTCAATACTTTCATTGAGAGGTCAGGAATCAGTCTGAGAAACTCCCATGTGGAATCTTCTGGGGACATGGAGATTGGAACAGCTATCAAATCATTAATCACATAATCAAATTATCTCCCTTCTTTGGCATACCTTTTCAGTACTGGAATGCAGTACTGAACCTCATATAGCAGTCTCCTTTAAGATTATCTAAGACATCACCACAAGTTTTCCACATGTATTTCCTACATCCATCAATCACCATTTCGTCAATCTCTATCATAGTGACCATCTTTAGTTTTAGTTCGGCTATTTCACACAATATGCCCCCATCTCGGCCTCCCAGAATGAGTACGTCTTTGCCGATGTAAATTTTGCCACTGCCCATGATGGCCCAGGTATATGTCAAATCACTCTCTGCCAAATTAACATTCCCACTAAGGATGAGAATATTTCCAAATTGCTTCCAGTGTAGAATTTTAATGTTCTGATAAGGTGAATCTTCATCATATACCACTTCATCTATGTTTTATTCAACCAGGAGTCCATCTGCGGTGGGCCAGTATCTGTCTATGGCTCCTCCTGGAACTGTAGGTGGTAATTGCCTCATCTGCCAACTACTGTCTTGACTCAATTCTTTCATTCTTTCTTCTCCTTTGTTCAAAAGACTGTCGATCTCTTCTTTGCCTTGTGCATCACCATCGTAACTCTGAAGGTCCAGTAACTCCAATCTATGTGAGTAAATTCTCAAATTGGCAAAGCTGCCGTTTTTTGTGTGTGCAGGTTGCTAAATAGCGGTGTGGTCCTGCCCGGTGTCCACTGGTTCTGCCATCCCCTGCTCCTGGAAAATGGACTGGAGCCCTTTTAGAATGGTCTCGCCATCAGCTTTGGCGCTGAGCATGAAGTCGAGTGTGCTGTGCCATGCTGCTGCCATAGTGAGGCGAGACCCTGAGCCATGCCTGGGGAAGGCGGCCGTGGGAGACTGAGGGGCCGCGCAGCACGTCAGGCTTCTGCCCCATTAACAACTTTTTAAAAAGTTACTGATCATGTAATAAAGGATGAACTTCAAATGTGAATTTATTCCTACCTTCATACATTTCGCTATTTTCCTGCACTTTTTATAAATCTTTTCCTAGTTTCCTGACTTTAAAAAAATGATGTGATTTTTGTTTGTTTTTTCTCGTTGCCTACCTTATAATTAAACTAACAGCAGATAGTCTGTAATCCCAGCTACTTGGGAGGCTGAGGTGAAAGAATCGCTTGAGCCCAGGAATTCGAGGCTGCAGTGAGCTTTGATTGCACCACTGCACTCCATCCTGGGTGACAGAGTGAGACTCCGTCTCTAAAAATAATAATAATAGGCTGGGCTCGGTGGCTCACACCTGTAATCCCAGCACTTTGGGAGGCCGAGGGGGGCAGATCATGAGGTCAGGAGATTGAGACCATCCTGGCTAACACGATGAAACCCCGTCTCTACTAAAAATACAAAAAATTAGCCGGGCGTGGTGGCGGGCGCCTGTAGTCCCAGCTACTAGGGAGGCTGAGGCAGGAGAATGGCATGAACCCAGGAGGCGGAGCTTGCAGCGAGCCGAGATCATGCCACTGCACTCCAACCTGGGCGACAGAGCGAGACGCCGTCTCAAAATAATAATAATAATAATAATATAAATAGATAGTAAAATAGTGATAATATTAAATTATTCAAAATAATTGGAAATTATAAGAGGAGCAATTTTCTTGTTATATATGATACTGCGATGATCAATCACCTACAAAATGTAATGCATGAGTCCAACAGGACCCAAAGAGGGTAACAATAGACATTGGGGTCTACTTGACGGTGGAGGGTGGGAGGAGGGTAAGGACTGAAAAACTCCCTGTCGGGTACTATATTCACTATCTGGGTGATGAAATCTTTTGTACTCCAAACCCCAGCAACTCTCAATTTACCCATATAACAAACCTGCACATGGACCCCTGAACCTGAAATAAAAGTTGGAAGAAAAAAAATAAAAATAAGCGAAAACAAAATGTGGGAACTGTGCACACATGGCTGTATTGTTTCCCTGTAACTATGCTCTTGAACTTGGGGGGTACAACAGCTCCGTCCAGGTGTTGAGCAAGCCCGAATTGGACACATTTAGAAAGGGGCGGGACAAGGGTGCTTCCCGAAGCTTCTCTTTCGCAGCTTTTTGGCTGCACCTCACACGAGGCTCCGTGGTTCAGCACCTACTTGACGCTGAGGTATTTTGCAAGAGCTTTGATGAGAGACTGAGTTTCATGATTGGAGAGTGGATGTAGGATCTTTGAAGGAAATTTGGGGGTTGATAATGGAGGTTTTTGGAATCACAATAGGGACTTGCTGTAAGTTGAGTTGAATGCTCCCAGTCAGATCCTCTGATGGGTAATTTATTTCCATTTTTCTTCTTTTCTCATATTAAGATGAGAAAAGAACTTTAAGATGGCTTAAAGTTCCATCTAAGACAATAAGTTGGGTATTATTGTTTTCATAATAGTTAAGTGTTTTCTAATTTCTTTTTACCAAGAGTTATTTATATGTGTGTTTCCAATTAACAAAAGCTGAGCCTTTTATTGATTTCTAATGCACCTTATCTGTGTGCTGTGTGGTGCTTATTCATCGGAATGTGTTTAGAGTCCCTTTAAGACTAAGTCCAAGGTCCATTTTTATTAATATTGTATCTCTAGCTTGAAGATAGTGTGAGTTCTCCAACTGATACTGTTTTGTTCAAGATGCGTATTGGTCCTGTGTGTGTTCTTGTTTCCTTAATTGCCGAGAGTAGTGACTTGTTTGCATGTGTTGATATATATGATGCACACAGAAATGTGTACATATGTACGTATATATTTCGAGATGGAATCTCGCCGTGTCGCCCAGGCTGGAGTGCGGTGGTGCGATCTCGCCTGGAGTGCAGTGGCGCGATCTTGGCTCACTGCAGCCTCTGCCTCCTGGGCTCAAGAGATCCTCCTGCCTTGGCTTCCTGAGTAGCTAGGACCACAGGTGCGCACCACTACACCTGGCTAATATTTTTTAAAATTTTTTTCTAGAGATGAGGTCTCGCGATGTTGCCTCAGGCTGGTCTCGATCTCCTGGGCCGCAAAAGTATATTTGTATATTTATGCATTTTATGTGGCGATATTGGGCACAGGTAGGAGTACTTTTCAGAATAAAGATTATAAATTTCGCTAGGTGGGTGGGTCAGGGCCGGTAGGCCCCGATGTGGCCTGTGCAGGTGGGGAGGAGGGTCAGGGCTTGGCGTCTTAACATGTTTCAGCGGGCTGTGAGGTGAGGCCGCGTCCTTTCTGTCCCAGAATGCGGAGGGGCTTGTGGTGCTGTAAGAGTCTGGGAAGCAGGTGGAGCCTGGCAAGGGGCGGGGCTGGGTATGACCGGACGCCATGTGCACTGGAGGCCCACAGGGCACGAAGGGTAAGGTGAGTCTGAGCGTCCCTAAACCCGTCCGCCCATCCATCCACCGTTTGATCATCCCTCAATCCATCCGCCCATCCATCCACCATTCGATCACCCATTCACTCTTGCCCCAGGCGCGCAGGAGTGGGTAGGCGGAACCTGGGGAGACTAGCGGAGGAGGCCAGGCAGTGAGGCAGACTGAATTTGCCTGAGGGGCGGGGCCAAGTGTGTTTGGGCAGGCAGAGGTGGACTTGTCTGGGTCCATCGTGTTGAGTAAGCAGGGTAGCGTGTGTGTCTTGGAGGGAGGGGTGGATCAGGCTGAGCAGAGCAAATCTGAAGGGGTGGCACCCAGATTTTCTGGGCGGATAGGCAGGCCGTTATGCATGGAGGTAGGCAAGTTGGGGGCAGATGTGTCCAGGTGGACCAACCAAGTGTGTCTGGATAAGGGATAAGGTGGGCAGGCAGGACCAGGTGGTATCAGTCATTCCCAGGCAGGCAGGGCCTAGTGTGTCCAGCAGGTGCAGTTGCCCCAGGCTAGATTGGCCTAAGGGTGAGGCCAGGAGTGTTGGGGAAGGGTGGTTTTTCCCTACCCACTTAGGGCTGACCAACAGCCCTCTTTCCACGAGCATGGGAATCCTACTAGTAATCTCTGGCCCCTGGTGAGTTCAGGATACAGGGTAGACAGGGAGTCGGGCTGATGCTGAGGGTCTGCCCCTCAGACCTTGCCTGTAACACCCCCAGAGACCTTGCTGTGGTCCCACTGGACACTGGCCACTTGACAGCTGCCTCAAACGCAGAAGTCCAGGCTAGCCCAGAAGTACCAGATGGCAGTGGTGCCACTGGCAGTAAGGGAGGCACCTGGGCAACAGCCACACCTCAGCTGTTGTCTGAAGAGGACCTGCCTTGGCACTGTGACCTGTACCAGGACACTTGCAGAGGGGATTTTTGGCAATCAGAGCCTGGCAAGTGTGAGGGAGGGCCCTGGGGTAGAAGGTTGGGGACAATGAGGGCAGTGAGGTTCAGCAGTGAGGTGACAGGAGGCAGGGAGTATCCAAAGACCACTTTGAGAAAACAGTTGTGTGGAGTGTGTCAGTATTTCCTGATCTGCAGCCTTGGGTGAGTGACATCAAGAAGCTCCAGCTCATGGATCCCACAGGCAGAAGCAGGCAGTGAATGTGAAGCACATGAAGAGTTTGAAGAAAAAGGTAGAGCAGAAGGTGACGAATTGAATGGGGAGCATGAAGGCAGGTCGGGGGTGGAATGCAGGGCAGGGGTGCAGGAGTTGGGGGTTGATATCGACCCTCCTGATCCTGCCCTGACCACTCTTGTCCTAAAGAATAAGAAGCAGCAGACGCAGAAAAGGAAGCACACAGGCAAGTGGAAGCATCCGGACCATGTCAAGGACCCAGCCTCACCACGGCAATGCCTAGGACCCAGCTGTGTGTATCTCACCTGGCCAGGCTCCAAGTACTGTTCAGATGACTGTGGCATGAGGCTGGCAGGTGCGTGAGTGCACCTCGAGGTTAAGGGACAAAGGCAAAGTAAGGTGTGATCTATGCCATCTGTAATTCCACTCAGCCACCCACCCATCCACCGTCATAGTCACCCACTCACTGAACTGCCCATCCACATTACATCCACCAGGATGCTCATCCACCCTTATAGCCACTCATCCACCTGCTCATTCACCCTTATAGCCACTCACCCACCTGCTCATCCACCCTTATAGCCACTCACCCACCTGCCCCTCCACCCATCCACCCACCCATCCACTGTTCAACCAGCCATTCACCAACGTGCACTCATCCACCACTCAGTACCCTATAGAGTCACCATTTGGTAGCTCATCTTTCTCATTCCTCTGATGTCCCCATCTACCCATTTCATTTCTTGCTCTCTCTTCTTTCAGCCACATCAATAACATCCTTCCCCAGCACATCCAGCAGTGGCAAAGGAGCCCCTGCATTGCCAATGAGCATGGCAAGAAAATGCTCGAGCACATCCACCATGAGCAGCAGAACACCTATACTTGCCTGAAGGACATGGAGTACCATTTCCATGAACTTGAGGCCATCATTCTGCATGGCAAACAGCAGGCTGTGTGCACGGATTACTAGGCGAGAGGGCATTGGCGAGGTAGAGCTTAAAGGTACCTGGCCTCTGGTCCTGTCCTCCCCATCCTGTACTGCTTCCCTGGTCCCTCCATTGTCCTGTGCAGAGCAACAAAGGTGAAAAGGGCAGCAAAGACCTGCAGATCTTTTGCGTCTCCTGCGGGCGGCCCATCTCTAAGCGTGTCACCTTTCGCCACATGGAGCACTGCTTTGCCAAGGTTGGAACATTGGCTGGGAGTCAGATGGGACGAGGGTGTTTTTGGTTGGGTGGGGTGGCACATGGGTGGGGTCCATGTGGTGGGGGCAGATTTGGTGCCTGGATATTTGTCATAGGAGGAATGCAACACACATCCATGGCTTCCCCTGTGTGTGCTCTTCCCGCATGCCCAGTATGAAAGCCAAGGTCAGGGCATTAACCAGTGATGAGGGGGACACTGGCTGTGCAGATGGGAGCATAGGGTCTGCAGGGGACAACAGACCTGGTGTTTGGAGCTTTATTGTAGGAGGACATGCAGCATATGTCCACAGTTCCTCCCATTTGTGCTCTTTCTTCTCCAGTATGAGTGCCAATTGCCCGTTGGGTCCCTGTACCCTACTTGCACTGAAAGGTGAGTGTAGGGGCTAGTAAGGGTCGAAGGCATTACGTGGACAGGGTCAGAAGCAAGGTTGAGCAAGGTCAGGGGCAGGATGTGGGTGGGCTCAGAAGCAGAGGCGGGTGTAGTTAGAGGCATGGTATGTGTGGGATCTGGGACAAGGTACAGGTAGGGTTCTGGGGTGGGACCTCACTCCTCCTGACTCTTAGCACCTCACTTTTCCACCCCCCTCCAGGGCCACATGGCTCTTCTGTGATGTCTACAATCTGAAGAGTAACAGGTACTGTAAGTGCCTCCAGGTGCTGTGTCCTGAGCACTCTTGGGACCCCAAGGTGAGACCCTTCCTTACCTCATCACCCTCCATTCCTCCAATCCTCCCTGCCTGACTGCCCTCCTCATCTCCTCAGCAACTCCTGTGTGTCCTCCTTCCCTTCCCGACCACCCCACGTTCCATGCTCATTGCTGCCTCTCACCCTCTCTTCTTCCTTTTCTCTCTACCTGGCTGTCTGTATTCATGACCTCCTTGCCCGACCACCTTCTGGGTGGTCCTGCCCCTCCTCACTGCATAAGCACCCCCTAATTCTGCTCCTCTTCTTGCTCAACATCCTCCCTTCCTGCCCCACCCCCTGCCTGGCCAACTCACTCTTCCCTCCTCCTTGTGTGGCGCCCTCAGCTTCTCTTCCTCACTTTCTGACTTTCCTCCATTCTGATCATTCTCTCTGCCTGACTGTCCCCGATTCTATTTTCTGCCTGTCATCTACATCCTTTCTTCCTCCCTGTTTGACTGCTCCCCATTGTCTCCCTCCACCCTCCTCTCCTTCACCTCAGCCCTCACCTCCCCTCTGCCTCAACAAGCCCCACTCATCTACTTCTCCTCCTTGGACCACCCTCAACCCTTCCCTCCTCCTGCCAGACTGCTTTCCAGCCCTCCAGCTCTCCAGCTCTCCCTGGCCCACCTGCCCTCCAGCCATCCCTCCTTCTATTGGATCTCTTTCTGTGCTTCTGTTCTTTCTGCCTGATCACCTGCATTCTTCCATCCCTGCTTAGTCTACCTCATTCCTCTATCCTCTATGCCTGATCACCCGCTATTTGTCCTCTCTTCTCTGAATTCCTCTCTTCCTCCTGCCTGATCACTCCCTATCCCTCTCCTCTCTGTCCTCCATCCCCCTATTGTTCCCCTGTGCCTGATCATTCCCCAGGGCTTCGCTCCTTCATAACTCATCCTCCTCTGTTCTTCACCATAGATGTCAAAGGATGAGGTGGGTGGTTGTCCGCTCTTGCACAATGTCTTTGAGTTCACGGGTAATTTTTGTTGCCTCCCCAAATGCCTGTGCAACCACCACTACAGCTGGGAGAAGCTGAGGCGTGCCGTGGACCTGGAGTGCATGCAGGCTGTAGGTGCCATGCCGAGGGGGCTGAGAGATGGGGTAAGATCCTGGACTCCCTCTCGCATATTCAGGTCCCACAGCTGCACAAGCTGGAACAGCTGTTTGAGCAGGAGCAGAAGGTGCACACGTCTATGATGAACCGGGTGGTGCTGCTGGCTCTGATGCTGCATGGGACGATCCAGCACGACCCGTTCACCAGTGACCTGTGCTCCAGGGTGGACATTTAAGCCTTGCTGGACCTAGGTCCCGTATTCCACACTCTGTGTAAAGGTGACACCTCATGAATCTCTCCTCCCACATCTGTTGCTCCATCCATCTTTTTCTTTCTTTCTTTCTTTCTTTTTTTTTTTTTGAGACGGAGTCTTGCTCTGTCGCCCAGGCTGGAGTGCAGTGGCGCGATCTCGGTTCACTGCAAGCTCCGCCTCCTGGGTTCACGCCATTCTCCTGCCTCAGCCTCCCGAATAGCTGGGACTATAGGCGCTCACCACCACACCTGGCTAATTTTTTGTATTTTTAGTAGCGACGGAGTTTCACCGTGTTAGCCAGGATGGTCTCGATCTCCTGACCTCGTGATCCGCCCGCCTCGGCCTCGCAAAGTGCTGGGATTACAGGCGTGAGCCACCGCGCCCGGCCTCCATGCACCTTTTTCTTAGGGCATCTTGGAGTTTCTCTCTGTGCTTCTCTGTCCACCACTTGGTCTCCTGTCTCTCTGTCTACCACTCCTTGGTGGTGGTCAGGGGGATTGTTTAAAATTCCCCATTCCCATCCATTCCTCCATCCCTTTCCCTTTCTTCCCTGAACCTGGGTGAGGCCAAGGGATCTGCCCTGCAGTTACATCCACTGTCTAGAGTTTTCTTCACCAACTTTGGAAGAACAAGGATTTTGATAACTCATGATGTTCCCTAAACCTGTCTCTCTGGCTGCAAACCCAATTCCAAACCTCCAATAGTCGGTGGGTGACAGGCCTCGCCTGTCATGACCATCATGCCCCCACCCGCACCCATCTTGTCCCATTCCTGACCATCCCACGAGGTCCTTGCCCTGTCAGCCTTGGCCCATCTCAGTCCAACCCTAGTCTGTCCTGTCTTTCACTTCTGGGCCCCCTCCCCCCACCACCCTGCTCTGAGTGTGCCCTGTCCTTTCCAGCCTGTCCTGTCACACCTATTTCACACCTGTAGGTTTGCCAGAAGGTGACTTCTGCCACATCTGCCTTTGCCAGCCCCCAGCCAGGCCTTCTGTGCCATTGGAGGTGCGTCCAGTAGTGTTGCTTGTGGGTGCTGGTATGTCTCCAATGACAGACCTGAACGACCTTTCCTGTTTTTTTTCCTATGCTCACTGATTCCTTATGATTTTTTGTTGTTGTTGTTGTTTTTAAGACGGAGTCTCGCCCTGTTGCCCAGGCTGAAGTGCGGTGGCCCGATCTTGGCTCACTGCAACCTCTGCCTCCAGGGTTCAAGTGATTCTCCTGCCTCAGCCTCCTGAGTAGCTGGGATTACAGATGCGCACCTGGCATTTTTTTTGTATTTTTAGTAGAGATGGGGTTTTACCATGTTGGCCAGGCTGGTCTCGAACTCCTGACCTCAGGTGATCCGCCTGCCTCGGCCTCCCAAAGTGCTGGGATGACAGGTGTGAGCCACCACACCTAGCCCTTATGATTTTTTTTTAATCTGCTTTTATAATTACTCTCCTCCCAGGAACTCATATAGTTCTAATTGTTTAAGCATGTTGCTCTGGACTTTATACCTCATATTCCAGTACAACTACTTTACATTACTACTTGTCTGGTACAATATCTCCTTTCTCATTACTAATATTGTGTTTCTTTCTTTTTTTTCAATTTGATCAGATTTCCCAGATCAGCTTTTTATTTATTTATACGTCCTAATTTTATATTTATTTTATTTATGTAAACTTCTATTTGTATTATTTATCACTTCTTGACTTTTTGTTCTGTATTTTTATTTTACATTTTTTTGTTTAATTTTGCTGTTCTTTTTCTAATTTCCTAAGTCATGTTCCCAACTCGATCATTTTGGGGCTTCCAGTTTTTTTTTTTTTTAATAGTAAAGTATTTGAGATTATACACTTTCCTCTACATGTAGCTACGTTTCAAACACTCTGGTATGGAAGGTGAAACTACAAAATTGACTTCTCATTTTGATCCTAGGTATTGAAGAAAGCTTCTTAGGTTCTTACTGGTTAAGATAGTTTAGTGGTCTTTTTTTATTTTTATGTGATTATGTTTTTTATTATGGTCAGAGAATGTAGCCTGCAGAATATGAATTTGTAAATGTTATTCAATATTTTCTCTGTGGCCTAGGTACGTGACATAATTTTGTAAAACTTTCATGGATATAAAAGAAGAAACTATATTCTCTGTTAGATATTAGGACTTGGTGGGGACTTTTCAATCTAGTTGCATTATTTATTTTTTGTCTTTCTGTCTACTTCAGCTGTTATATTATCAAAAGGTAGAATAAATCTACCTTTTAAAACAAATTTCTTCTGTGGTTTTGTGTTTTTGGGGGAGAGATGAATCCTAAAGTATATATCTTAGACCATTTCACACCGTGTCACGTATTTTCTTTTTTTTTTTCTTTTGAAATGGAGTCCCGCTCTGTCACACAGGCTGGAGTGCAGTGACCTGATCTTGGCTCACTGCAACCTCTGCCTCCCAGGTTCAAGCAATTCTCCTGCCTCAGCCTCCTAAGTAGCTGGGATTACAGGCATGTGCCACCACACCTGGCTAGTTTTTGTATTTTTAGTAGAGATGTGGTTTCCCCAAATTGGCCAGGCTGGTCTCAAACTCCTGACCTCTAGTGATCTGCCCGCCTCAGCCTTCCAAAGTGCTGGGATTACAGGTGCCCGGCCAGTTTCTGTTCATTTTTGTCCCTACTGTTTTCCTCATTAGTTTGGAAAGTTTTACTTTTATTAATTGTCCCATTATATACTTTTCCCATTTCCAACAGGCATGATTTATTTCCTTTACTATTTTATCCGAACATAACCGGACCTTATTTTATAGAAAAAGATGAATAGTATTACTTTCTTATTTTTCTAGAAAAATTTAAGCTGTGTATTTAAAGACTATATTTTTCTTACAGGTTGAGTTAATCCTGCTTCAAGAAATCTCACTTAACATTTTTATTCAAAATCCCCAGTGACTTCATGTATTATAATTTAACTTTAACTGTATGAGTGTGTGCTCAGGGGTGTGTATTTTACCTCAACAGTAATTGTGAACCATTGTTTTGCTCTCTTATTTTGCGATCTGTCTTATGATTTCATATTCATTTATTTAGAATACATCCCTAAGTGTTTTCTTTAAGCAGAATAAATCAGTGAAACACTCTTCAAATTATTTCATGTCTGAAACTGTCATTCTTTTGCCCTGACCAAGGAATGGTTTCTTGGGATGGGGTACAGGATTGGAATTCTTATCTCTCCGTGGCCTGTGGTAGGCGTGTCCAGTCTTTTGGCTTCCACGGGTCACACTGGAAGAAGAAGAATTGTCTTGGACCACACATACAATATAATAATACTAACAATAGCTGATGAGCTAAAAAAAAAATAGCGAAACAAATCTCAAAATATTTTAAGAAAGTTTACCAATTTGTGTTGGGCTGCATTCAAAGATGTCCTGGGCTACATGTGGCCCATGGGCCGCAGATTGGACAAGATTGGTCTATGGGAAGTAGCTTCTACGATAACCCTCAGTGATCCCTGCCTCCTGGAATTCATCACCCTGTGTAATTCCCTCCATTTGAGTAACTTGCTTCTAACCAATACAATACCTTAACATTGAGAGGATGCCACCTTTGTGGTTAGATTACAAGAGATCATAGCTTCTGTCTTGGTGACAGGCTCTTTCCCTTGTTGGTTTTGGCAACATGTTGGGAAGGCCCATGTAGCAAGGATAACCTCCAACTATCAGAAACTGAGACTTTCAGTACATCCCAACATCCCCAAAGGGATAGAATCATGGAACAACCACATAAGTGAGCTTGGAAGTAAGTCTTTCCCCAGTTCAGCCTTCAGATGAAGCCACAACCCCTGGATGACACCTTGATTGTAGCTGTATGAGAGACTCTGAAACAGAGGACCCAGCTAAGCCATACCCAGATTCCTAACCTACAGAAACCATGAGATGTGTGTGTTTTTAAGCCCATCAAGTTTGTGGTAATTTATAATACAGCAATAGATAACTAATACATGGTCTGTAGATGTTAAATGACATCTGAATTCAATTTTTGTCAATGAGATATCTGCTGCTGGTCTTATTCCTCTCCCTTGTGTAAAACTTGTTTCTGCATGGAAGTGTTTAAGAATTTCTCCTCATCTTTGGACTATAAGACTGTAACCTTTATCTGCAAAACAGAGAGAGATTTTTAAAAAGGCTGTAACCAAATTTGGTCATTGCAAGGGTTCCTGTGGTGATTAATTATTTTTAGCAGCTTTGCGGGGGAGGATCAGTGATTTAGTGATCACCTTTTACTGTACATCAGAATCTTCTGTGGAGTTGAGATGGAAGAGATGGGGGGATGTGAAGGGTTCATCCCCATGGCCTAGGGGAGAGGGGGAGGCAGCTCCCTGCAGGGTGTCTAAAGGGGGATCCGAGTGGGAGCAGCCACCAGCCATAGCCAGGGAGACGCTATCCCCCACCCCAGCACGGATCCTTCCCTCTCCATTGATTCTTTGCAGATGTCAGCTGATTCTCACCAGCACTCCCTTTCCCCCCTCCTCTGGGGATGTGCCGATTTCTCCTCTATCCTGATTTAGGTATAGAAAAACCCTTTTTTCTTTGGAACTTAGAGACTGGCAGGGTAGTAGGGCCACCACAGTCTCCGGGGTCCTTCCGGCTCTCCCTCCTCCCTTCAAAGATAAATAAAATGGCCCCAGAAGGCAAGTGACTCGCCCAGGCCTCTCAGGTTGGCAGTGACAGCACTAGACTGGAGCCAGGTCTCCTGACTGTGTCTTCTACCTTCACCCACCACAGCTGAGATCAACTTTCCCACTCAGAGTTCCCGTTGAGATTCTGTAAACCGAGGAGGACGATGAGTGAGCCAGGCTCTGGCTGACAGCTCCCTCCTTTCAGACTTGCCTGTGGATGCTGTCGGCTCTGGAAGGGTTCATCCTCTCAGGGGCTCAGGGTCATGCAGTCAGTAAGCCCGTATATATTCTGAAACTCTGTTGTTTTAGTTTTGTTTATTATATAAATAATTATATTCCTAATATTAAGTTATGCATTATGAATAAATACAAAGAAGAAAGTAAAAATGACCTCTAACTCTGCCATCTCCTAAATATAAATTCTATCAACAATTTGATTTATTTGCTTCCATATATTTTTTTCTGGGCATGTGCTTTGGTGCTTATGTTTGCAAGTGATCAGTATATTCATATGTGCACTTTTAGTTTAAATGAAAACTGGAATCATGTTGTTTGGTTACCTTGTTTTTTTACGTTGTATTTTAACTTAAATATTTTTCCATGGCAGCATATATTTTTCTAAACAATTTTAACAGCTGCAAATAGCGTATCTTTGAATATATCATAATTTATATAACCAATATGCTGTTAATAAATATTTATGAAAGTTGGTTTTGGTTTTAACTGTTATGAACATCACCATGGTAAAATTCCTACATTTAAATCTTTGTGCACATACATGATTATTTTCTACAGATATAGTTTTAGAAATTGTACTGTGTAAGGACAGGTGTTAATAATAAATGGGCTGGGCGCTGTGGCTCATGCCTGTAACCTCAGCACTTTGAGAGGCAGAGGTGGGTGGATCAGTTGAGGTCAGGAGTTGCAGACCAGCCTGGTCAACATGGTGAAACCATGTCTCTACTAAAAATGCAAAAATTAGCTGGGCTTGGCGGCACACACCTATAATCCCAGCTACTTGAGAGGCTGAGGCTGGAGAATCTCTGGACCCTGGGAGGCAGAGGTTGCAGTGAGCCCAGATCGTGCCACTGCACTCCAGCCTGGGCGACAGAGCAAGACTCTTGTCTCAATAAATAAATAAAAATACAAAAATTAGCCAGGCATGGTGGCACGCGCCTATAATCCCAGCTACTTCGGAGGCTGAGACACTAGAATCACTGGCACCAGGGAGGCGGAGGTTGCAGTGAGCTGAGATCGTGCCACTGCACTCCAGCCTGCGTGACAGAACGAGACTCTGTCTCAAAAATAAATAAAAATACAAAAATTAGCCGGGCATGGTGGCGCACACCTGTAATCCCAGCTACTCCAGAGGCTGAGGCATGAGAATTGCTGGAACCCGGGAGGTGGAGGTTGCAGTAAGCTGCGCCACTGCACTCCAGCCTGGGCGACAGAGCGAAACTGTGTCTCAAATAATAATAATAATAATAATAAATGAATTGGGAGGGGACAATTGCACACTTAGTCCCAATGAGAAATCTGCCTTTTTCCAAGTGCCACATGATCAAATCAGTCACACATATGCAGCTTGTGATCACAGAGGCATGGAGTTCTCTGGCTTTCCATGGGGTGCAGCCTCTTGTCCAGCGGAAGTGTGGAGATTTCCAGCCTGCTTAATCTGAGCAACACAACCTTGACTTCACAGACCTATGTCCCTACCCAAGAAAGTCAGGAAATAACCACGTTTTTCATGAGTTATCGTTAATTCATGTATTTGTTGCACCCGTTGCAGTTTTGCAGCTTTTGTGAGCTTTTAAGAATCCCTGTAGTAAAATGTACAAGTATAGCTCCATAAAAATTAGATCAGAGAAAATATAGAAAGAATGGATGAAGTCAGGACCAGAATTGATTTGGGCTGTAGGCATTTGGGCCCTAGGGTTCTGCAGAGTAAAATTAAACTGCAAGTTTCCTTCTGAGCTTCCTATCAGATATAGCTGGAAAGAAAATGCAGTTATTTGTAGGATTTACCTTGGCCTCAGGGAGAAAAATGACTACAAGGGTGAAGAAAAATTTTTCCAGGGTAAAGATTTCCTGATAATTGAATGTAAACCATCTCCCACCCCCCTTATTTTTGAGACAGAGTCCTGCTCTGTTGTCCAGGCTGGAGTGCAGTGGCTCGATCTCGGCTCACTGCAAACTCCGCCTCCCAGGCTCAAGCGATTCTCCAGCCTCAGCCTCCTGACTAGCCGGGATTACAGGCACGTGCCACCATGCCTGGCTAATTTTTGTAATATTTATTTATTTATTAGAGACAGAGTCTCGCTCTATCATCCAGGCTGGAGTGCAGTGGCACCATCTCAGCTCACTGCAAACTCCGCCTCCTGGGCTCAAGGGATTCTCCAGCCTCAGCCTCCCAAGTAGCTGGGATTACAGGCATGCACCACCACACTCAGCTAATTTTTGTATTTTTTTGTAGAGACAGGGTTTCACCATGTTGGCCAGGCTGGTCTCGAACTTCTGACCTCAAGTGATCCACTGGCCTTGGCCTCCCAAAGTGCTGGGATTACAGGCATGAGCCACTGTGCTCGGCTCCAAAACCCCTTTTTGATCTCATTATGGATTATAGGTGAGGTGACCTTATACTTTATCATCCAAATTCAGAAACTTTGGAAAGTGAAAGAGGCATCATTAATCATCATGCTGGAACAGCAGGTGTAAACTGGACAGGTGGTCAACCTAATGATAAATGCGCAATAGAGTTTGCCATGGCCATCTTCTGGAGCAGTGGTTCTTCCAGTGTGTTCCCTGGACCACCAACAACAGCACCTGAGATGTTGTTAGAGATGCAAATTCTTGGACCCTATGCCAGACCTACGGAATATCTAACTTTTGGGTGTGAGGCTCAGCAGTCTGTGTGCTGACAAGCCGTCTGGGTGATTCTGATACACGCTCAATGTTGAGAACCACTGATTTGGAGCTATCTTCCAAATAAGTCAAAGGCACAGGGCCAGTGCAGAACTCAGCCCATTGGGTTCTTCATGTGCACACCTCTCTATCTTGTTTCATCTAGGTACAAACTATCCTACATTTTTATATTCCTCTGGAGCCTTTTGACACTTCTTATGCCTTAAATAGTTCAAAATTAAAGGAATATTGGATCATACAATATGTGTTTTCAGTCTGGACTCAAAACTCTGTGTGATGGCCCTGCTCGTGGTCGGTTCCTCAAAAAAAAAAAAAAGTCTCTATTTTTAACATGTTATCCTGAAATACAAAATACAATGGTAACGTGGAATTTATTCTTTCAAGATACAAAAGTTAGTTTATATTTATTTCCTGTATATAGAATCCCTTAGTGGTGATCCATTAGTTCAAGTAAAAAATCCATGCTTTTCCCATGATTGTAGTCCAGCATTTGTCCTTAGTTTTTATTAATTAATTAATTAATTAATTTATTTATTATTACTTTTGCCTCACTCTGTCTCCCAGGCTGGAGTGCAGTGGCATGATCTGGGCTCACTGCAAACTCCACCTCCCGGGTTTCTAACCTCCTGATTCTCGTGCCTCAGCCTCCCGAGTAACTGGGATTACAGGTGTTTGCTAACATGCTTGGCTAATTTTTGTATTTTTGGTAGAGATGGGGTTTCGCCATGTTGGCCAGGCTGATCTGTATCTCCTGACCTCATGTTATCCAACCGCCTTGGCCTCCCAAAGTGCTGGGATTACAGGCCTGAGCTACTGCGCCCAGTCTGTCCTTAGATTTTTAAACTTATTTTGCTTCCCTAACATGAGACATAGACTCCTGTCCTTTTGCATAGAGCTATTTGCACTTCCATGATGTCAGATACTTTATTTTTTTATTTTATTTTTTTTTACCCCCATGCTTTTGCACTTTGCCTCACATGTTTCACTTTCCATGTTAAGCTTCCCCAACACTGGCAGGCAAACCTACTTCCCCATGGAGAATTTATCTTTCCCTCTTTTGTGCTCTCCATGTTTCCTACATGTACTTAAGCCTTGGAATTTTTTGTTTTAATCATCTCAGTAAACTTTTTTTTTTTTTTTTTGAGACAGAGTCTCACTCTATCGCCCAGGCTGGAGTGTAGTGGCATGATCTCGGCTCACTGCAACCTCTGCCTCCCAGGTTCCAGCGATTCTCCAGCCTCAGCCTCCGAAGTAGCTGGGATTATATGTGCGTGCCACCATGCCTGGCTAATTTTTGTAGTTTTGTATTTTTAGTAGAGATGGGGTTTTGCCATGTTGGCCAGGCTGGTCTCGAACTCCTGGCCTCAAGTGATCCACCTGCCTTGGCCTCCCAAACTGCTGGGATTACAGGTGTGAGCCACCATTGACTTCCATTTAGGAAGTCAATCTCATGTTTTATGGGAGAGCTTGATGCCTTTGAAATGCCCTGAAAGTGTATTAGTCAGTGTTCTCCAGAGACACAGAGCCAATAGGGTATATGGATATAAGAGGGGATTTATTATGGGAATTTGCTCACACCATTATGGAAGCCAAGAAGTCCCCACCATCTTCTTTCTGCAAGCTGGAGAACTAGAAAAGCTGAAGCTGATAATATAATTCAGTTTGAGTCTGAAGGCCTGAGAACCAGGGGAGTTGATGGTACAACTATCAGTCCCAGGCCAAAGGCTTGAAAAATGGGGTAGGGGGTGAGGGGATGGTGTTGGTGTAAGCCCTGGAGTCTGAAGGCCCAAGAACCAATAGCCTCAATGTCTGAGGGCAGGAGAAGATGGATGTCCACAGCTCAAGCAGAGAGGGTGAATTTGCCCTTCCTCCATTTTTTTGTTCTATTCAGTCCCTCAATGGATTAGATGATGCCTGCCCACATTGGTGAGGACAAATCTTTACATAGTCTGCTGATTCAAATGTTAATGTTTTCTGGGAACACCCTCACAGTCACACCTAGCAATAATGTTTTACCAGCTATCTGGGCATCTTAGCCCAGTTGAGTTGATATAAAATTAACCGTCACAGAAGGTAACTCATCTTGAAAGTTCTAAACTCCCTTAACTCACTTCTTCTTTAAAAGAAGGTTTATAACTTCAATTTTTCTCTATCTTGAATTGGAATGTCTACGACTGTTATTATATGTCTGCCCAACCATTGTATGTTCAGTGTTTTGGGGGAAGATAACCTGTCTCTTCTGTTTTCACAGGTCCACATACAGAAAGAGAGGAATTGTGCCTCAGAAGCTGTACGTAATGGATGACACCCAGGAGGCTCATCTGCACCTGGACCTAATATGGTGATAAAATTTTAGGCTTGGAGCTGATACTGTAATGAGGTGAGCCTTTTGGGACCTTGGAATGGGGTGAATGTATTTTGCATGTGAGAGGGATATAAAGCATTGGTGGTCAGAGGGAAGACTCTGGTGGACACACACTAAGGTGATACATAGTGAGTCACACAATCTTGTATAATTTCCTCTCCTTGGGTGCAGGTAGAATCTCTGTGACTTGTTTCTAACAAATAGAATATGGCGAAGGTGATGGGATATCACTCCCTTGATCAGGTTATATTACAGTCAAAGATGATATGATGTAACTCCCATGATTTCATTACATTATCTAACACTCTGCTTTAGTAGACTGGCACAAGAGATTCTCCTTACTGGCTTAATGAGGTAAGCGTCTATATTGAGGAAACCCACATGGCAAGAAACTGCAGGCAGCCTCTAGAAACCATGGGTGGCCTCTTCGATTTGAAGGTAGCTTCCAGCTGACAACCAGTAAGAAGCCAGGGCCCTCAGTCATGTAGCTGCAATAAAATAAAATCTGCCAATGATGTGAATGATCTTGCAAGTGGATTCTTCCCCAGTCAAGTTTCCAGATGAAAATATAGCCTGGCTGACACCTTGTAAGATCCTGAACAGAGGACTTAGTTAAGCTATGTGTGAAATTTTGACACACAGAAACTGTGAAATAATAAAAGTGTGTTGTCTTAAGCTACTAAGTTCGTGGGAATTTGTTATGCAGCAATGGAAAACTAATAGGATATCTCATGCCCTATTTCATTGTTTCACATTTTCCTCAATGTCTACTGTATAAAGCTCCATTTTGTATCTGGGCTTCTGATTATTTTGTGTACTGCATATGTAGACAATATGCATATTTTCATTTTTCGTCCAGTTGCTTCTGTTCCATGAAATAGTTCTTAACTACTCTAGTGTATTTTTTTCACTTGTTTGATTCCCTAGTCTGCAAATTCTTCAAACTAGAGAGTTTTAAACCATATGGTATTTGATGCTTTTGTCCTTTTATTTTAAGTAAATCCTTGGTAATAAGGGATTATATTTTACTTTTCATTACTACAGCGCTAAGGACATAGAACCTATTTAGAATATTGAAGGTATTAAATATATGGAGGTAGTCAGAGGAGAATATTTTGTTTTATTTTTAAAATGTCTGGTGAGAGAAACTCAAAGGAACATAAATTATACCTGAAAAGAGAAAACAATGGCTTTAAAGCCAAAATTATTAGGCTTTCTACAATAATCCCCTCCAATATAATGGAAATCTAGTAAAAACAATTGTTTAAAAACAAGTGGCAGAGTGTATCTGCTTTTGGAGTGCAAAAAAATATGTTCCCTGAATTCAGATATGGAAGATTGAGAGTAATTTTCGCACAGTGGACACTTAATTTATTCTTGAGCCCATATAAATTTTGTATTGCTGGAAATAGGCATGAAAATTAAGCTTTCTGGAGAAGAACATGAAGTTAAGATTGGAATTGCAAATAAACTGGATTTTAAAGGCAATTTCATGAATAATTTGTGGAATGCAAAATCACCTACACAGTCATTTTAAAGACTGATGACTCTTGATCTCTTCATTTATGTATGTTACTGACTCTGTAGGACAAGGGACTTACAGATGAGTTTTTCAACCCAAGAGTAAATTCTTTGCAATGGACATTGTGGCAATAATCTCAATGATGAAAGGTGCAACACAGGTTAAATGGAAAATTGAAAGTGGAAAAAATACCAAATCAATTTTTAGGAATCCAATGCTTATGTTCTCTAGAATAACTAAAAATCATAACATGTAGGAGTAAAAATATAAAGGTGAAAGAAGAGAGGCTTTTACACAGGACAGAGCTAACATCTAGTATATCAGGCTCACCAAAAAAGGGAAAACAAACTGCATTTAATCAGATTATGCTCAATATCTAAAATTCATGGTGGAATACGAAAATGGCATAATTTACTGATTCTATAATATTTTGTGAAAACTTACTATGTCACATATTCTATCAGAACATCACTGTTTCCCATTCTGGGCAAAGATGATATATGAATTATGGTAATTTTAAGCTGCTTTACTAAACAGACTCCAAGATAAATACTTAAATAATGTAGAATTGTGTTGCTCTTTTATGTACTTATTTTATTTATTATTATTATTACTATACTTTAAGTTTTAGGATACATGTGCACAACGTGCAGGTTTGTTACATACGTATACATATGCCATGTTGGTGTGCTGCACACATTAACTCGTCATTTAGCATTAGGTATATCCCCTAATGCTATCCCTCCCCCCTCTCCCCACCCCACAACAGTCCCCGATGTGTGATGTTCCCCTTCCTGTGTCCATGTGTTCTCATTGTTCTATTCCCACCTATGAGTGAGAACATGCAGTGTTTGGTTTTTTGTCCTTGCGATAGTTTGCTGAGAATGATGGTTTCCAGCTTCATCCATGTCCCTACAAACGACATGAACTCATCATTTTTTATGGCTGCATAGTATTCCATGGTGTATATGTGCCACATTTTCTTAATCCAGTTTATCATTGTTGGACATTTGGGTTGGTTCAAGACACATAATTGTCAGATTCACCAAAGTTGAAATGAAGGAAAAAATGTTAAGGGCAGCCAGAGAGAAAGGTCGGGTTACCCACAAAGGGAAGCCCATTAGACTAACAGCTGGTCTCTCGGCAGAAACTCTACAAGCCAGAAGAGAGTGGGGGCCAATATTCAACATTCTTAAAGAAAAGAATTTTCAACCCAGAATTTCGTATGTACTTCTTTTAATAATACTTGCTTCTTGTGTTCCTTCAGGGACCCAAATTTCTTCCAAGACATCAGCCCTCCATTCTTTTTTTCCCTTTATAGCATGTTTTTATTTATCACATAAATTCACCATTTTCAAGTATACACTTCACTATGTTGTGCAACTATCACCACTATCTAATTCCAGAAAATATCCATCATCTCAAAGGGAAACCCCAAACCTATTAGAAGTTAGTCTCACATGTACACGTATGTTTATTGCAGCACTGTTCACAACAGCAAAGACTTGGAACCAACCCAGATGCCCATCAATGATAGACTGGATAAAGAAAATGTGGCACATATACACCATGGAATACTATGCAGCCATAAAAAAGGATGAGTTCATGTCCTTTGCAGGGACATGGATAAAGCTGGAAACCATCATTCTCAGCAAACTAAAACAGGAACAGAAAACCAAACATCGCATGTTCTCACTCATAAGTGAGAACTGAACAATGGGAACACATGGACACACGGAGGGGAACGTCACACACTGGGGCCCACGAGGGGGTGGGGTGCTAGGGGAGGGATAGCATTAGGAGAAATACCTAATGTAGATGATGGGTTGATGGGTGCAGCAAACCACCATGGCATGTGTATACCTATGTAACAAACCTGCACGTTCTGCACATGTATCCCAGAACTTAAAGTATAATACAAAAAGAAATATTAAAAAAATAAAAATTAAAAAAATATATATATACTTAACTGATATTGAAATACCCTTGAATTCCTGAAATACAATGTTCTTTGCCATAGTGTATTACTCTTTTTTGTTGTTGCAATTATTAATAACAGTGCTGGGTTTTTACTTAGAATATTCATTCATATGTACAAGTAAGATTGGTCTATAGTTTTGGTTTTTTTCTTTTGTTTTGAGACAGAGTCTCGCTCTGTTGCCCAGGCTGCAGTGCAGTGGCATGATCTCGGCTCACTGCAACTCCACCTCCTGGGTTCGAGCTGGGATTACAAGTATGCACCACCATGCTGGGTTAATTTTTTTTTTTTTTGAGACGGAGTCTCACTCTGTCGCCCAGGCTGGAGTGCAATGGTGCGATCTCAGCTCACTGCAAGCTCTGCCTCCTTGGGTTCATGCCATTCTCCTGCCTCAGCCTCCCAAGTAGCTGGGACTACAGGCATCCACCACTATGCCCAGCTAGTTTTTTGTATTTTTAGTAGAGATGGGGTTTCACTGTGTTAGCCAGGATGGCCTCCATCCCCTGATCTCATGATCTGCCCGCCTCGGCCTCCCAAAGTGCTGGGATTACAGGCGTGAGCCACCATGCCCGGCCTGGGCTAGTTTTTGTATTTTTAGTAGAGACGGGGTTTTGCCATGTTGTCCAGGCTGGTCTCGAACTCCTGACCTCAGGTGATCTACCCACCTTGGCCTCCCAAAGTGCTGGGATTACAGGTGTGAGCTACTGTGCCTGGCCTATGGTTTTGTTTTGTCTTGTGTTTATCAGGTTTTCATATTAATGCTGCACTGGCTATATGAAATGATTGGTGAGTTTTTTTTTTTTAATTGGGATACTTTAAATAATGTTGGAATTATCCTTCTTGCAACCCTAGTACTTTTTAAATTATGGATTTAAAAAATCACTTTACACTCTCTTCTTTGTAACTGGTCTATTGACATTTTAAATTTCTTCTTGGGTTAGTTTTGGTCATTTATGTTTTTCTAGAAAATTATCCATTTTCTCTAGATTTTCCAATGTGTTGCTATATCGTTGCATGCAGCATTTCAAAGTGAATCTTTCTACCTTCATCTTATTTTACCTCTTGGTAGCATTCTACAGAGTTGAAGATTCTACTTGTGAATTTATTTTTTTTTTTGACAGAGTCTCGCTCTGTCGCCCAGGCTGGAGTGCAGTGGCGCAATCTCGGCTCACTGCAAGCTCTGCCTCCAGGGTTCACGCCATTCTCCTGCGTCAGCCTCCTGAGTAGCTGGGACTACAGGTGCCCGCCACCACGCCCGGCTAAATTTTTTGTATTTTTAGTAGAGATGGGGTTTCACCGTGTTAGCCGGGATGGTCTCAATCTCCTGACCTCGTGATCCGCCCGTCTCGGCCTCCCAAAGTGCTGGGATTACAGGCGTGAGCCACCGCGCCCAGCCCTATATTTGTGAGTTTTGAGTTTCTTGATTTATTGAATAGATGTGATGAATTTATATCTTTAGCGTGACCATGCAGAGAAATGTATGATGGATAGTAATGGAAAATTACAGGAAATCTGAAAATTTAATAAATTGTTTTCTGACAAAAAAAAAGAAGTCTCAATTTTTCCCTGCTTCCACCCCTTGACAACCAGTAATCTACTTTCTGTCTCTGGATTTGCCCTCTGGACATTTCATAAACGTGGAATCATGCACTATGTGGCCTTTTGTGTCTGGATTCTTTCACTTAACATAATGTTTTCAAGGTTCATCCATGCTGTAGCTTGTAACAGTACTTCATTCTTTTTTGTGGCTGAATAATATTCCATTTTATGAATATACCACATTTTGTTTGTCCATTCATCAGCTGATGGATAGCTTCATTTTTCTAGTTTAATGCCAGGCATTTAAAATTTTTATTTTTTAATTTATAAAGAAAAGGGGTTTATTTTTGCCCATGTATTCTGCAGGCTGTACAGGAAGCATGGTGCCAGCATCTGCTTCTGGTGAGGGCCTCCATCACCATTCCACTCATGGCAGAAAGTGAATGAAAGCAAGTCTGTGCAGAGATCACACAGCGGGAGAGAAAGTGAGAGAGAGGGGAGGAAGCGCCAGATTCTTTTTAACAACCAGCTCTGGTGGCAACTAACAGAGTGAGAACTCACTCATTGCTGCCAGGACAGTACCAAGCCACTCATGAGAGATCCATCCTCATGACCCAAACACCTCCCACTAGGCCCCACCTTTAACACTGGGGATCAAAGTTTAACATGAGATCTGAATGGGTCAAATATCCAAACTACAGCATTCTGCCCCTGGCCCCACAAATCCCACATTCTTCTCGTGTTGCAAAATATAATCATCCCTCCCCAACAGTTCTCAAGAATCTTAACTCGTTCTACCATCAACTCAAAAGTTCAAAGTTCAAAATCTCATCTGAGACTTAAGGCAAGTTAATTACAGTTGTGAGCCTGTAAAATAAAAGGCCAGGCATGGTGGCTCACGCCTGTAATCCCAGCACTTTGGGAGGCCAAGCCAGATGGATCACCTGAGGTCAGGAGTTCGAGACCAGCCTGGCCAACACGGTGAAACCCCGTCTCTACTAAAAATACAAAAATTATCCGGGCCTGGTGGTGCACGCCTGTAATCCCAGCTACTCGGGAGGCTGAGGCAGGAGAATTGCTTGAACCCAGGAGGCAGAGGTTGCAGTGAGCCAAGATTGGGCCACTGCACTCCAGCCTGGGGGACAGAGCAAGGCTCCATCTCAAAAATAATAATAATAATAATAAAATAAAAATAAGAAACAAGTTATTTACTTCCAATATACAATGCTGGTACAGGCATTGGGTAAATTCCCATTCCAAAACGGAGAAATGGGTAACAGGCTCCATGCCAGTCCAAAACCCAGCAAAGCAAGCATTAAGTCTTTCTTTAAAAAGTCTTTATAAAATTAGAGACAGGGTTTTTCTCTGTTACCCAGGCTGGTGTGCAGTGGATTAATGCTGCTGAGTGCAACCTCGAACTCCTGGACTAGAGTGATCCTCCTGCCTCAGCTTACCAAAATGCTGGGATTACAGGCATGAGCCACCATGCCTAGAGAGCATTAAATAACAGTACCTGGTAGATTATAAGTCCCAGATAAATACACAGCAAATAGTAATTGCCACATAAATATTTATAATAATAATGATCATCATGATCATCATCATTGTCATATGACTCATATTTCTCTGTGTTCCAATTGGGTGAACAATATGTGCTTTCTCCTCCATCCTCTAACTATTCTTTCAGTTATAATTACTCTCTCTTTTACATTTCAGAAGGGGAATTTGGGCTTGAAGTCGCACAGCAGTAAATTCTGAAAAAACTTGACTTCACAGTGAGATGCTTCCTGTTAGAAAAAATTATGATGACCAGATGGAGAAATATCAGGAACATCCAAACAAACCTTGAAGTCATATTTCTTTCATCAAAAAGAAAACATTAAATACAAGAGAGATTATGATTATTACTATGTTGTAAAAGTATTTCAAGTGGTTCCAAACATTGTCCTCTAACAAACAGACCCCATTAATTTGATTCATTTGTAAAGAATTGGAAACAAAATGTAGACTCACAGAGTGATAATAGAAGCAGTACCTCAAAGAACCTTGACAAGATTAACTATTGACTATTTTCATGTGTAGTTCATTCTGTAATAAACATGAAAATATTTATGCAGGAGAGAAATTTTAAAATGCAATCCATGGAAATGAAATCCATGTAGCGTGTGTATTCACAAAACTCACAGAGTGCTCTACAGTGCTACAAAGCACTCTGTGAGTGTGGTGAATACATAAAGGCTCCACCCAGAAGGCAACACTCAAGGTCCAACAAAGAATTCACACTGGACAGAAACCTGACAAGTGCAGTGGCTGTAGAAAAGCCTTCACTGGGATTTCACGTTTCAGGAAACACCAAATGATTTATACTGAAGAGAGGCAATGTGAATACGATAGTCAAGTGCAGTGGTATGCGCCTATAGTCCTAGCTACTTGGGAAACTGAGGCAAGAGGATCGCTTGAGTCAGGAGTTCAAGACTGCAGTGTGCCATGATAATTATCATCATGCCTGTGAACAGTCACTGCACTCCAGCCTGGGCCACATAGTGAGACCCCATATCTTAAAAAAAGAATATTGTGAATGTGGTACAACATTCAATCAGAAATCAATACTAAATATGCATCAAAAAACTCACAAGGAGAGAAACTTTATGTATGTAATGAATGTGGTGAGGCCTTCAACTGGAAGTCAAACTTCATTACCCACCAGATGATTCATGCTGGAGAGAACCTTAGGATGCAATCTCGTGGGAAATTCTTAACTTCCAAGCCACAACTCTTATGGCAGTCAGCAAGTTCACATTGAAGCCAAGCTATATTTATGTACCGAATGTGGAAGTGCTTTCACCAAAAAATTAAGCCTTCTCATACACCAGAAAACTCATACTGGAGAGAAACTCTGTACTGACTGAGAGAGGACCTTCAGACAGAGGCCAGAGTTGATTATAGATCAGAAAATTCATTCTGCAGAAAAGCCTTATTAATGCAGTGTCTGTAGGAAATCTTTTGCTAGGAAATCATGCCTCCAACTGCGTCAGCAAATTCACACAGGAGAGAAACCCTATATATGTTCTGAATGTGGGAAGGCCTTCACCAACAGCTCCACGCTGGAGAAATGCTACAAAACTTGCATTTAAGATAAACCCTACAAGTGTAGTGACTGTGCTAAGTCTCCATTCAGAAGTCTGTTCTCATTATGTGTGGAACTATTTATACTTTCGAGAAAACCTGTTTGTTTTTGAAAAACGATAAAGCTTTCTCAGGAATCAGATCTGATTGATTTATGTGGAAAAGCCTTAAGTGAGAAGTTGTTCCTTACTGTACATGTGGGAAATAATTCTCAAGGGAACCTTTAAGAATGCATGGCAGGAAGGGGGGAAATTCCTTTTAAAAATATTTTTTATTTTATTTTTTGGTAGAGAAGGGGTCTCCCTACGTTGCCCAGGCTGGTCTTGAATGCCTGGGCTCAAGCAATCCTTCTGCCTCGGCCTCCCAAGCACCGGGATTACAGGTGTGAGCCACCATGCCCGGCCAGGAAATTTCTTATTTGCACCAGCCTTATTGATTATCACAATCTTCATGTTGACAATTTAATGCATTAGGAAAGCTTTCTTGTAAAATTTTTCAAAACAGATTTTTGGTAGAAAAGTTTGTGGGAAATTATATAAATAATAATGCTATACACCGTGGAAAGTTATGCATTTTAAACTGTGGAAAAAATGAATGATAGGTTCACAATATAGTTCTGAGGGAAACATGTTCTTAAATCCATAAAGATTATGTTGCAAAGTAAAAGGAGTAACAGGAAGTATAAATGTATTGTTATTTTTAAAATCTAAAGTAACTGCATTTCACATTCTCTAACAACATATTCTAAAATAAAAATCATGACACTAATTTATTCATCTATACATACACAATAGTGTATGTTTAGTTTTTAGTAAATGCATGAACATGATCTAATCATAGATACTGGCTTATGTAATATATCTTTTATCCTCCTTGTTTACTTTTCCACCCCCTCCGTCCCATTTCATTGCATCTTCACCCACATCAGCAACCCCCTAGAGATATCCATCTAGTGTGATCTGTTTTATTTTTGTCCCTGTGCTTATAATTATATATACACACATAAATTATCTCTACATACTTATACTTGTATACGAATTCATTTCTTCTCTGTTTTAGAAAAGTAACATTGTTATTCCCACATCCCTGCATCTTCGTTTTTTGCTTAACACCTCTTTTAATGGTATTGAATTTTCCCAACCATTACTCATGTGTCAGTTAGTCACCAGGTAATCAACACGAGAGCTCATAGGCATGTACCTATAAGTGTTCATTCTCACAGATTTACAGTTCAGCTGGGGTTCTGTTCATCCAAGCTAGGCTTGGTTGGGTGGCTCTATTTAAGGTTGTGGTAGCTGTGGCATCTCTATTCTTCAACTCTCTCAGTGTGGGGCTTGAGTTTTAGGGGCAGAGGTTTCCCATGGGAATATTCTTCTCACAGCTATGGCAGAAACATAAGGGGACATGGGAAAACTATGGGGTGACTAATGAGGCTCTGTGGTATGGGTTATGGAGGGATTCTGTGTGGTCAGTGATGAGGAAATCTGTGTACTTAATAACTAAGGATCTTTGCGATCAGTGATGGGGTTGTGAACCTCTTAAAGCCTAGACCTAGAGCTGACACACTCACTCTCACATGCTCTTGGCCAAAGTAAGTCACATGTGCAAGTCCAAGTTGAAGAGACAGGGAAGTATACTCTGCTCATGTGAGGGCAAGGCAAGGATGTAGATGCAGGAAGGGCTGAAAGGTTGGGGCCAATGACTTCATCTATCACAAAACAATGTTTTTTTTTTCTTTTAACAATTTCTCTACTTTTTTTTGTCCACCCAAAACAATGTTGTCAATAAATATCATAGAGAGAGGGAGTAGAGCATAAGTAGGTGTTTCAGCTCTGGAGCCAGACTTTCTAAAATCCATATGGTAAAAACACATATGCAAGAAAAGGAGGAGAAATGAGAGAGGCTAGCACTGCCCAACTTTAGATTCTACTACAACCCCCCCCCCCATAATTAAAGCAATGGGATACTGACACAGGAATGGGCAGACAGACCATAGACTAGAAATAAAAATTCCAGGCATAGACCCAAGTATATGTAGAAATTATAGTACTGTGTATGAGAAAAGAGTTCAAGACACTGGGGCAGGCTGGGCACGGTGGCTCACACCTGTAATCCCAGCACTTTGGGACGCTGAGGAAGGTGGATCACTTGAGGCCAGGAGTTTGAGACCACCCTGGCTGACATAGCAAAACCCCTTCTCTGTTTTTTTTAATTTAATTTAAAAAAAGACACCGGGGCAAAGATGTACTTTTAAATAACTGGATAGCCATTTAGAAAAAAGATTAAATTGGATCTATATCTCGCATCATACATGAGAATTGTAAGAGCCCAGTAATAGACCCCAGGTAGATCCTAACCTTTGTCTTAAACTAAAACTGAAAAGTGTGTGGTCGGGGAAGAAGTGGGGCTTAGAAGATAAAACAGCCTCTGATTTCTTTCAGCTGGGAATTGGCCTTCTCCCGACAGCTAGGCTTTGATGTTCTGCTGTTGAACATAAACAATTTCCCAGTACAAGAGATAAAAACAAGACCACCCTGTCAGCACAGTGGACCACAGACAAAACAAAAAAGAACGCCAGATGTGCTAACTCTAAGTCTCTCCTTTCTCTACAACTTAGGAAGTGTCTGGCACAGTGTTACCTTTTGCTCAGCAAGTCACTGATTTAGATCAGGGGCTCCCTGCTGTGGAGCAGTTTGAATAAAGCATTTCTTATACTTTTCAGCTCAGTCTCAGATTTGAAAGTTTTTAGATAGAATAAGCTGTAAATGGATGAGAGATCTAAATGTAAAAACAATGAAATTATATAGGTACTAGAATATAATATACGTGAATTCCTTTCTAACAGTTGTGAGGAAAGGCCTTCTAAATGACCCAAATCCAGATACCTCATAGATTTGATGTAAGAACAAAACTGAATTAATACACATAAAGCACTTGGAAGTGGAGTTAGTAAGTGCTCCATGAATAGTACACCTGATCCTTCATGCCAGAGTTTTTGTTTTGTTTGTTTGAGACAGGGTCTTGCTCTGTCACCCAGGCTGGAGTCCAGTGACATGATCATGATTTAGTGCAGTCTCGACCTCCAGGGCTCAAGCAATCTTCTTGCCTCAGCCTCCTGAGGAGCTGGGACCAGAGGTGCATACCAGCACACCCAGCTAATTTATTTTTATTTTTATTTTTTGTAGAGATGGGGGCTCACTATGTTGCCCAGGCTGATCTTGAACTCCTGGGCTCAAGTGATCCTCCTGCCTTGGCCTCCTAAAGTATGGGAATTACAGGCGTGAGCTACCATGCCTCGCCTGTTTTGTTTGTTTTCGTTTTCTTGTGTTGTCATTTTTGCGTGCTGATCCATTTCCAGTATCTGCAAGAGCAGAATCCAAGGAAATATAGAGACTAAGAAAACACCAGTTGTCCATATTAGATATTAATAATAATTGCTTCTATTTTCCTTTGGAGGTTGGGGTGTGTTCTGATAGTTATTAAGAGGGGCTTTTAGAATCCTGCCTCCACTTGCCACCAGTACAGTTGGAGTGGGCTGTGCTGTCATAGTATCTTCTCCTCATTTTCCCTAGTATTCTCATCCCAGAACAGCATGTAGCATCCTGACAATTACCCCAGTGTTATCTCCTAGGCTCTCATTCCTGGCTCTTTCCCATCCTCTTCTTAGCAAATGGTCCCTTGACACCATGCTATGCACTGAGGGGCACCTCTGCTTCTCTAAATATTGCTGCAAGCTCTAGGTACCAGCTCCAAAGACACTTCCCTCCAGAAAACCTGTCCAGAGGAGGACCCCACCCTTGCTGCCTGCTGCTCTGGTATAAGTTCACAACTCTGCTCTGTGAGGCAGGAGGTGCCTTTGTCTTCTGTATGGAATGGACACCTTCCCCAGATAATGATGCCCACAGTGAAGAGCCAAGTGGGCACAGCCATATTCCCTGCCCTACAGCACTGCAGACACCTTTTCATTTCTATTGCAGTAGTGAAAGCTGTCAAAACAATACTAAGTAATGGTGATTATGGAGACTATCTTGTTGGTTTCTTCAGTGGAGACGTCTTCAGTATTTTTCAATTCAGTGTTATGTTTCTTGATGACTTTCAGTAAATGATCTCTATTGTATTTAAGGTTTTAATATTCCTGCTTTGGTTTGAATTTTGATTGAGAGTGACTGCCAATTTGTGCCCAATGCCTACTGTATATCCATTGATATAATCATGTGTTCCCCTAGGGATCATGTATACTTGCTGTGGTACTATAGTGTCCTTTCTCCTTGGGACCAACCTCCTCTTCAATTAATGCGCTCTGGGTCTGAAAGTGGCTCAGGTCTGGAAACTCGCCTCTGTTGCATTGCAGTCCTATCATCCTCAAAGCAATCAGTTAGCAAAAGTCTGTAACAGCTTTTCCTATTGCCAGCCCTGACCTAGAAAGGAGAGACACCACTGAACTTAGTGATGTCGGTGTCCGTCTCACCTGAAAATTCTTAATGGCCTTTGTAAATAGGACTTCTCGTGGAGTGTAATTATCCAGTTTCTGGTAGTGTATCCAGCAGGTCCACTTCCCTGAGACTTTTCATCCCTTCTCCCACTAACTGCCATGGCAAATCTGGCATTTCAACATCCCTTAGCACAGATCATTGCTTGCCCCATATTGCAAGGAACCATCTCAGTGGTGAATTACATCATTTCCTGAAGTCCTTGCCAAGATGTTAAATCCTGTGTTTCTCTTTTGCCCATTCTTGTGTTCTTCCCATCCACCACCTCTTGATCCAATGCCCTCAGAATCCCTCTTGATCAAGCACCCTCAAAATTCTGCCCCATATGTACTCCTCCGGCTCTTGTTGGTACATGCAGCCCAGGCCTTGCATCGCCTTTGCAGTATAGCCTCTTTCCTCCCTTTTCATGCCCAGCACATATCTGTGGGTTATGCCGTGGCTTAACCTTATTTATAGGTATAGTGGCAAAGAGGGGAAGTGAGGGTAGATCCTGATGGGGGCACAGTGGAGGGGCTGCACTGTACTTCAGCATAGGGGTGTGATAGTCCTTAACAGGGAGGGATGGGCCACTTCTGCAGGCTTACAGTGTTCAGAGATATGGTAACCAGCATCCAAGATGGACCCTAATAACCCTTGCCTTCTGGTATTCATGCCCTAGTATAGTCCCTTCTCACACTGGTTAAGGACTTGATCCTGTATGACCAATTCAGTACACTTGAGTCTACGTCATAGAAACCACTGCAGCTGTTTCCTTGACCTCTCAGATCATTCACTCTGGGGGAAGCCAGCTGCCACACTGTGAGAACAACCCTGTGGAGAGAGCCATGCGGGGAAGAACTGAGGCTCCTGGCCAAGAAACAGCCAGTACCAACTTGCTAGCCATGTGAGTGAGCTAACTTGGAAGTGGACACTCCAGGACCAGATGGTGTTACAGATGACTTTAGCCTCAGCCAATATCTAATGCAACCACAAGAGAAACCCTAAGCAAGAACTGCCGAGGCAAGTCCTTGAATTTCTGACCCAGAGAATCTGTAGGCATAATAAATGTTTGTTTTACATAACTAAGTTTTGGAGAAATTTGCAACATAGCCATAATAACTGGAATAAAAGGAATCTGGAGATTCAGGATTTTGGAGGTCATCAACCCAGATGTACCCTGTGTCAAGGTTGCTTCCTTTCCCAGTCAGAGCCCTGACCTTGGCATAGAAGATTTGCCTTAGTTGAGAGTTTCACTTTCCTTGTACTCTGCTGCTCTGACCAAGTCCTGAGCCTTGTCCTTAGTGTCCTTTGCCCTTCCACTTCAGGACATGAAAGCTTCTTCATATGCTGCTGCCAAGGAAGCCCCTTGAGGCTTTTACACTTTGTTTCATTGCCTGTTAACCACTCTGTGCCTTTTATTGTCGTTTTCTAGATTGTCAATTGAGCTCAGCAAAGGCACCAAAAACTTTTAGCCTGATTGTTACTATTTCCCACATGTGCATCCCCCTCCACCAGTAGCCAGCCCAGTTTGCCACCTGTGAGAGTTTTAACAATTGAATTGTTTATTTATTCCAGGAGCTGTTTGCACTCCACCTGCTACTAATAATGATGACTTCTTTCTCAGATGGGCAGTGGGTGATGTAGTTCCAGAACTCCATTTCATCCACAGCTTGCTTTCTCAGAGCACTTCTGATACTAATTGTTATGTTGAGTTCCCTAGGAAGCAGACCCTGAGAAAGAGTTTAGAGTACAGGATGTTTATTAGGGAGGGCCCTTGGGAGAAACACCTGTGGGAAAGAGTGGAAGGAAGCTGGAGTGAACAGAAGAAGCTGAGCTGTGCTGCAGACCAAATGACAGCCTTAGCCAATCCTGCAGGGAGCTTTGGAGCTAGAATGGCTCTTTGCTGTGCTGAGCTTTTATTCCCTAGACTTGATCAGACATTGGATGGAGACTGCCCAAGGAAAGGGCATGATCTTGGGCATGGTAGCTCTGTGCATCTCAGGCAATTCCTGAAGGGATTTACAGTCCTGAATACTGTCAGCTGATAACTGGGAAACCATCTTTCCTTGAAGAGAGATCTGGGTGGTATGTCACGGTGACCATGGGAGTTGTTCAACAGACATTGGGCTGAAAGCAAATGGGGTATCTTGATGTTACAGGAATCCCTGCTTACTGGGCCTCTGGTTTAATAAAATGTGACTAGAGTGAGTCCATTTTGGAGTGAGTAACTAGGCACTCACAAGGCACCTATAGGGTTAATACTTATGATCTGAAAATAGCCACATTCTAAGTTGACCATCAATTATAAATACAGAATATTTACGGCCATACAGAGCATCTCCCACCAAGCCAGCAGAATGTCCACATGTCCTAAGCATGCAGCCCACTTTGCTTAAAGATAACATTAATGAGCAAGTTTAGGTTGAAGGATTAATGGTCATTAATAACACCAATTGCTCCTACCCATAGTGAACACATCTGCACTTTCCAAGTTTAATTCTAGCTCCTTATCGTTTGTTATAAGTAGGGACACTAACAAAGAACAGTGCTTTCCTCCTCTTGCTTTCTGAGGACACCCTACTCTGTAACAGAATAGTTTCCACTAAACTTGCTTCTTTCACTGTGCTCTGTGAATTGTCTCTAATTCTTTCCTGTGCAAGATCCAAGAACCTGCTATTGAAATCTGGATCGGGACCCTCTTTTCTAATAACAGTGAGGCCCAGTGAAAGGACTTCATGAGGTTTTCCACAAACACCGTGATGGAGGAAAACGGGAAGTTCAGCAAATGGTGTGCTGAAGGAAATAGCGGGAGAGCAGACTGCTGGGAGAAAATGGGGAAACAATAGATGCTGTTCAGGGGACAGTTGGGATTTGAGGACACTATATGATCTCCCAACACCCTCTGCGCCCCTTCAATTTTCCCCCAACATAACCCCTGAAACACTTTGGTTTCGTTGCCTGTTAACAACTCTCTGCCTTTTATTATCATTTTCTAGATTGTCAATTGCGCTCAGCAGATGCACCCAATACTTTTAGCCTTATTGTCACTAGCCTTATTGTTACAGAATAATAGTGTGATGGGGGCTAATGATGAACTCATTGACACAGGAATTTTCTCTCAGCCCCTTTGCCAGACTCGCAGCAAGGGCACCCTCTCTACTCAGCCCGTGCCACTCAACCCCTTGTGGGAGGGAGCACATGAGCAAGTGAGTGTGGGATAAGCTCTTTTAGTTCTGCTGTCCACAGCCCATTGAACAGCGGTGTGTTAGCAGCTCAGTTGGCTCCTGGCCCCGTCGTGTGGGGTGGCTGCCCTCTGCTGGCGAGGGCAAAGGGCCAGTGCAACAACCTTTATGGGTACCTGCACTAGGTGGGTCCTGAACTCTTGTTCAGCATCCAAGAAGAATGAGGATGTGCTATCAAGAAGTGAGCAAGGTGGGGGGTTTTACTGAGGGATGAGTGATGAAATAGCTTTCTGTGGAGAGGGGATACGTGGGTGGTCCCGCTACCTGAAGGCAGGAAAGCCCCCCAACCCCCCACCCTCCGCTGCAATGTGTCTGAGTCTGGGGCTTTCATGGGCTCAGAATAGGGGAGGGGCAGGCAAACAGGAACAGACGTTTTCACTCTGGTCCGAGGTTTTACCTGGGACTGTCCTCAGCTTGAAGGTGGGGTTTCACCAGGGACCCACCCCTATCTTCCTAGGCGTTTGGCTGCCTCTTGTCGCTATCATCATTAGCCTCCATCACATTATTATTCTGTGACTCCCTGCTGGACCCCAGCACAGTATTTGTGAATCACCAACAACACCAAGGGCAAGGTCTACTGACTCCATCAGCACCCCCTAGAACAGCATTTTGTACTCTACGTGGCCCTGATCCGTGTCTTCTGACATCCAAATAGCCTGAATCACAGTGTCCAATGACTTCACTAGGCCACAGCTCAGTCACAGCTGTTCCATTTTGAGTTTTAATCTTCTTTTTCAGTAGGCACTCTCTTTGCAACCCAGGGTCCCTGGGTTTTGGAGTATGCAACCAAACTCAGGCCTGGGCCACTAGTTATTTGAAAGCCAAAAGCTCAAAAGCCAAGCTTTGGTAAAAGGAAAGTTAGCTTTACTTGAGAAGCCAGCAACCTAGGGGAGGCAGTGAACTAGCATTCAAAGATTCAAAGACCACCTTACCGAGTTGTGTCTCTGGATCAGGGAGGTTTAAGGGAAATTAGGAGAAATGATGATCAAAACATTTGCACGCGTGCAGTCTTGGGTGGGCAGTTAATCATTGCTTTCTTGGTCAATGTTTCGTGGCCTTCTGCAGGCGCTATCAGCGTATATTCTTATCAGGCTGGTCAGCATGTCCCAGAGTTGTTGGTCAGCGTCTTTTCTTTTATCTCTATTGAAGGTCATGTTTCCTGAGGCTGTTTTTCCTGAATAATCTACAAACTCAAGCAAAGTAATAATTATATTCAAACAAATAAACTTTTGTCTAACATGGAGTCAGTACTGTGAAAAAGTATCCATTTTTAACTGTTGCACCTTGGGTTCTTATTTCAAAAAGTTCCATGAAGAAGATCAGCCCCAGCAAAACAAACAAACAAACAAACAAAAACAGTTGGATCCAGAGACGCCTGAGTTAGAGATGACTTTGGCAACTCTCCTCATTGGCATACTTAAAACCCTGCTCAGGGAGGAGCTTATTTGCCACCTTCTATGTGGAAGCATGTTCACGACTGCACCTGTGCTGCCTTTACTCCACCTCTACATACAATGACTCAGCTAACCAGCCCCACCAAAGCCCTTGTTTTCACCTTCGTTCCAGGAGGTGCTGCTTTGAGGAATTATCCCCAGTGTCCTCCTTGTTGCAAGTAATAAAATCCTCTTGTTAAATCCTCCTTGGTTGTGGTCATTGGACTGTCACTGCCAAGCAATCAAACCCACTCATATGAGTAACACCTTGTTGAGATGTAGCACAAGGATTAGATGGGTATGTACTCTTAGCTTCCTGCTGGTTCCTGCTTTCACCACCCCGGCAAAGAGATGTGCCAATGCACAGAAATACAACTTCACCTTGACTTTGGGGACATCTGCACTGCCTCATTGAGTACATGTCAATGTATAAGGTCATCTCCACTGAGCCTTGCTGATGCAAGGGAGAGGAAAAGCAGGATCTGACACACTGCCTGTTGCTGCAGGGTGGGAGCAGAAGCTCAGCTCCCTATTGGGCCCTGCTGATGGCAAGGGTGGAGGAAAACAGTGTGTCCTCTAGCTGTTTCCCGCCACTTCATTCTGCCTCAATGATGCCATGTGTGGCTTGATTCTCAGGTCCTAACTGGGATCCACTGACACCCAAGTGGTGGCCTTGTTCAGTCTCATTCCTTCTAGATGGGCCCCACTGGGCCCCACTGACCCAAGGGGTGGGAGGCAAGTGGAGTTCTGACTGGCCCTGACTTTTGCTGCATTGTTCAGTCTTCTTGATACCAGGTAGAGTGGAGGCCCAGCTCACACCGGACCTCCCTGATACTACCATTGTGGAAGAATTGGAGGACTGCCTGCTTTTTCCAGGCAGGGGGATGTATGTAAGATCAGATCTGCACCCCACCTTAGTGACACTAACCTGGCAGGAGAGTGAGAGTGCCACATGCTTCCACTGGGCAGAGGATGAAATATTAACTCCCTGCTCTGTCCCATTGACACTACCCCAGCAGGGGATGAGAGTGCTGCCCTGTGCTTTCTGCAAGGTGGTGGGGTGGGGATCAGGTCCCCACTCATCTTGCTGAAATGGGTGGGGTCAGGTTTTTCTATTGGTGTTTGGCTGGAGTAAGATGGGTACTGCCAAAAAAGTTTTTCTGATTTTCCCTTTTCACTCCTTATATAGTAACCGCATAAATCTGTTATCTGTTTAGGTTTGTTCTCTCACCTGTCTGTATTCCTTTGCCTTTGGACTCGTTTGAATTTTTCTGACCATGTTATGATCTCATTAAGGCCTCAACCCAAATAGCTGCTCTTGTTGGCAATGGCAACATCAAGGCCAGGACTTTTTTTTTTATTTTTTTTATTTTTATTTTTTTTAGACAGGGTCTTACTCTGTCACCCAAGCTGGAGTGCAGTGGCACAATCACAGCTCACTGCAGCCTCAATCTCCTGGGCACAAGCAGTCCTCCCACCTCAATCTCTCAAGTTTCTGGGACTACAGGTATGTACCATCATGCCCAGTTAATATTTTTATTTTTATGTTTTGTAGAGACAAGGTCTCGCAATGTTGCCCAGGTTGGTCTTGAACTCCTGGGCTCAAGTGATCCTCCTGCCAGACCTCTCAAAGTGCTGGGATTAGAGGTGTGAGCCCAGTGAGGACTCTTTTCTAATTTGTCATAGGAATTGAACTACTTCACTGCATAACATGTGTTCAGTTTTGGTTTGGCTGCCTGACACTGGGGTTTGGTGGTGCCATTTAAAATACCACCAGACCCCATACAGGGCTTGCATTGTCTCTTCTACCATAGGGTTATGTAATCATTCAGTCATAGTTAGACTCCTGATTAGATGACGGCTTCTGCTACCAAAATCCACATCTCCACAGAGTAGAGTGACAGTGAAATATCCCTGCTGAGGACCAGACTGGGATTTTTTTTTTTAAAGAAGCTATCTCTTTAAGCACAAAGACAAAGTCACTGCACAACCCCCAAAATACTAAATATCCCCCTTTTCTTGGCTAAAATGAATGACTTCTGCTTCTTTATCAATTTTAGCCTTATCTTCACTCTATATAGTTTGCCTTCTCTATAGATAAGATTTGTTGAGATACTCAATCATAGAATTGTTCTACTTTCTGACAACTCCCAATTAGAGCTGGTCTCCACTTCTTTGAACCCTTCAGCAAATTGCCCAACCAAAGCTCAAGTCCTATAATATGTCCTTTAAATGTCCTCTTATTGAGATGCTCCATGGTTCCCCATGATGTGCACTCTCTCCCGCTACAATGAGTAATAACCCAACTTACTCAAGTATAGCTATGTTCTTGGTGATCTTTGACTGGGGGCATTGATATCTTGTAACTCTTTGGTTAAAAATTCTTGCTTTTCCTGAATTTTCCATTGGTTTTCTCATCTGGGATTTAATCATGGGATTGCAAGAAGCCAAGTAGGTAGTCTGGCATATTCCCCTCAAGAAACTTGGAAAGTCAAACTACGTGGATGAGAAACAACAGGTTGAACCAGTGAGAAACAGCTGGTTGTGCCCATGAGATGGGAAGATTCTCAGAGTTGTATTGAGTCTGACGGAGGGAAGACTGTTGTAAATTACTTCAGAATTAACTGATCTCTGTCAAGAGGTAGGTATGAGGGGGACATGGGCTTAGTACTCGGCAATGTGTACCTCCCTGTTATCCTTAGGAATACTATGAACAACAAAGACAGGTAAGGTAGATTATTCTCTGAGGCTGAGTCATTTGCAAACTAATCTGCTATTCCCTTCACTGGAAAAGGGGCTGCAGGTGAGCAACCACTCTTTCCTCTATAGCATCTACTTTCTCTTCATCAATCTGAACTCACTCCTTAACTTGTCCTGAAATAGCCCACATCCCTGACATTTTATTAATTCTCTTTCCTGGACTTGACTCCAGAAAGTACCTAAGAGGGTAAATACTATGTAAGACACTGTGAGTAGAACTTTAGACTCTCCACCCCCACTTCTTCTTCCCAGTATACCCATTTAACTAACTGCCCTGGGAACACTGTTAATAAATCTCTGTCCCATCATATGGACTCCCTGTACTGTACCAATAAGGCCCCTGGTTAGGGGGCACATTCTTTCCCTTTCAGGCAATCCCAGAATGCATTTACCCTTACCCCGATCATCTCCTCTCTTCCATGTAGCAAGCCATGCTGCAAGATCAATTGGAAATTCTGCATCAAAGTGTTGCAAGACATTAACAAAATTTGAAAACGTTCTGTAATATGTGGTTCGTTCAACAGAAAATTATGGAAAAAAACATTGAAGAGGATCAGAATTCCAGTGATACTGAGTGAGGATCTCCATGAAGAGCTGCTCTTCTTATCTTCCCAGCCACAAATTAATTTCCCTAAGTGTCCCAAGCAGAAGTTTCATGGGAGGAGAACATTTCTTAAAGCCCTGGCTAGGTTTTATCAACTAACAAGTGGGTGTATACTTGTGTTAGTCCATTTGCATTGCTATGAAGGAATACCTCAGGCTGGGTAATTTATAAAGGAAAGAGATTTAATTGGCTTACAGTTCTGCAGGCTGTACAGGAAGCATGGCGCCAGCATTTGCTCCTGGTGAGGGCCTCAGGAAGCTTCCAATTATAGCAGAAGACAAAAGGGGAGCAAGCGCATCACATGATAAGAGCAGGAGCAGGAAAGGGGGAGGATGGAAATGCCATACTCTTTTACAACCAGGTCTCGCGTGAACTCAGAGTGAGAACTCATTCTACCAATGAGGAGAGCACCAAACCGTTCACGAGGAATCCATCTCCGTGACCTAAACTCCTCCCACCATGTACCACCTCCAACATTGGAGGTCACATTTCAACATGAGATTTGGAGTACACAAATATTCAAACCATATCAGTACTATTACAAATTATGTCATATTGTCATGTACATCTATCAATGATTCAGCTCTGAGAAGCCATTGTAATACATGTATGTTTGATTACTGTGCAGCTATTCTGTACGATAGTTCTGGGACTTCAGATGACCACTGGAAGCAGACTTCTCTGGTGGCCACACTAGGCATCACTACTACAGATATATAATTCCACTTTTCTCCCTTTTACACACTCACACATTTAAATTATACACACACATATACAATATTATGTCATCAGGGCTTTCACTTTGAATGAGGAAGCTGCAATATTAATCTGGAACACAGCTTTACATTTTCTGCAATCTGTTTGCCTAAGAAGAAATCTCTTCATTTAAAGATTAATAATAATGATGATGATAATAATAATTGTTCCCGACCCACAAAGATACTACAAAATAAAATAATGGAAGAAAGAAAAAGTTATACACACACACACACACACACACACACACAGATCCCGGCTTTTGGATTGAGATATATAAATTTTTAAATGTTAAGCTTTCTTAACATTTCCACTTTTCTTGAAGGTTTTTAAATGTTCACACAGTAAAATTGACCTTTTTTGGGTCTGCATCACAGTAAGGATACAGAACAGTTTCATAACCTCTAAAAGATCCCTCATACTACCTCTTTGTAGCCAAATTCTTCCTCCCCACCAGTTCCTGATAATGACTGATCTGTCCTCATCCCTATAGTTTTGTCATTTCCACTATGTTATATAAATGAGATCATATAGTATGTAATCTATCATGAATGGATGTTGAATTTTATAAAGATCTTTTCAGTATCTATGGAAATAATCATACACGTTTTCTTTTTAGGCTCATTAAAAATAGTGAATTATATTAATATGACAACCCAAATTTTAATCACACCCCCAGAATTTATTAGCTATGTGACATTAGACTGGTTACTTGTTCTATGTTCCTCAATGAGGATGAAATGAGTTAATCCAGGTAGAGCACTTAGACTTGCCTGGAACATGAATATTATATGAGCATTTGCAAGTATAATTGCTAATGTTATTACCTAATACATTTGAGATTATAGAGAAGAGGTTTACACACTTGGAAAGTATCTCAGTTATTTGTTGCTACAAAATAAATTACCCCAAAACTTAGTGGCTAAAAACGACAACCATTTTATTTGTTCATGATTTTATAGGACAGCAGCTTTAACTTGGCTCATTTGGAGGGCAGAGTGGTTCTGCTAGTCTTGTCTAATGTCATTAGTGGGACTACAGTCATCTGGCAGCTTGACTGGGACTAAATGTTCTAAGATGGGCTCACTCACAGGTCTGGGGTCTTGGTGGGGATAGCTGGAAGGCTGGTACTTCTCTCCACTTAATCTTGCCTCATTCAATAGTCTTGCCCAGGTTTCCTTTCATAGTAGTCTCAAGGCAGCAAAAAGATGAGAACAGAAGCTGCAAGGCCACTTGAAGCTCAGGCTCTGGAACTGACACAATATTTCCACTGTATTCTATTAGTCAAAATAAGTCACAAGGAAGCCCAGATACAAGGAATGGGGAAATTGATTCCATCTCTTGATGGGAGGAATTGCAACATAATGCAGCCATATATTTCAATCTATCAGAGGGGAAATTTGGAGATGGACTAATAATAAAGGTATAGAAAATTAAATAAACAAACTAAGCCAGACAGTTGTTAACTCCAGGGAAGACAAAGAGAGAAACAGAAAAGGAATAGTAATCACAGTATCTATATTATTAAACTCAATTGTGACTACAGTTTACAAAGCCATAATGATAATTATCACTGACCCTAAGTCTGACCACACTTATGATGCATCTATATTAGGAGGATGGAGGCAGTAGAATTATGTATGTGAGTGATGTGCATATGGGATGAGATAGAGAACTACATCTTCTTCCAGGAGGAATTCAGTCAGTAGAGAATACTTAATATTGAAAAATCAAAGAGCAATCTAATTATGTTTCTGACAGTTATGAAGGTAAATACCAATAGAATCCTTGAAAAGGGTAAAAGGTGGTTGCCTCTGGGATAAGAGAATGGGATGAGAGGTAGGGCAGAGCAGGAGACAGCTATTTTTTGTAACAATTCTTGTAAAACTACTTGATTATTTTTATGATATGCACAAATAATTTTGATAAGTCTATAATTTTCTCAAAAATCTACCTTAATTAAAATGCAAATGATGACTGGGTGTGGTGGCTCATGCCTGTAATTTCACCACTTTGGGAGGCTGAGGCAGGTGGATCACTTGAGTTCAGGAGTTCAAGACCAGCCTGGCCAATATGGTGAAACCCTGTCTCCACTAAAGATACAAAAAATTAGCCAGGCATGGTGGTGTGTGCCTGTAATCCCAGCTACTCAGGAGGCTGAGGCAGGAGAATCGCTTGAACCCGGGAGGCGGAGGTTGCAGTGAGCTGAGATCACGCCACTGCACGCCAGCCTGGGCAACAGAGTGAGACTCTGTCTCAAAAAAAAAAAAAATCCAAATGACAAAGAAGCAAGAAATAGTCACAAATTTATATGTAAGAGAAACTATTATCAATCTTACTAAGGTTGTTATCCTTAATACACACAAAGCTCTTTAAAAATAGATAAACCGGCCGGGCTTGGTGGCTCAAGCCTGTAATCCCAGCACTTTCGGAGGCCAAGGCAGGCAGATCATGAGGTCAAGAGATCAAGACCATCCTGGCCAACATGGTGAAACCCCGTGTCTACTAAAAATACAAAAAATTAGCTGGGTGTGGTGGCACACACCTGTAGTAGTCCCAGCTACTCAGGAGGCTGAGGCAAGAGAATCTCTTGAACCTGAGAGGTGGAGGTTGCAGTGAGCCGAGATAGCACCACTGCACTCCAGCCTGGTGACAGAGTGAGACTCCGTCTCAAAAAAAAAAAAAAAAAGGTAAGCTAAGTCAATCAATAGAAAAATAGATCATCAAGGGAAAGGAAAAGAAATTTTTAAAAAATAATGAACAGTTTAAGAGTTTTAAAGGTATATTTCATTTTTAAAAGTAATGGAAATTAAATAAAAATGGGATGCTATCTCTCATAGATCAAATTAAGAAAGGTAAAACATAATAACATCTAGGGTTAGTCAGAGTGTGGGCTAATGGGCACTGCTTATAGTAGCGTACAACAGTGTAGGGGCAATTTGGCAAAGAATATAAAAAAGCTTAATAATGGGCTATGCCCTTTTCTCAAAAGTTATAATCTAGAAATACATGCTAAGGAAATAACCAAAGAGAGTAATTTAAAAAATCACAAGCATAGTCAGCACAATTCTGTTAATCAAGGCAGGAAATAATGAAAAACTTAAATAACCAACAGTAAGATCTTGGTTACAATAAAATATATAACATCTAAGGGCCAGATGCAGTGGCTCATGCCTGTAATCCGAGCACTTTGGGAGGCCGAGGCAGGCGGATCACCTGAGGTCAGGAGTTCGAGATCAGCCTGGCCAGCATGGTGAAACCCCATCTCTACTAAAAATACAAAAATTAGCTGGGTATGATGGCACGTGCCTGTAATCCCAGCTATTCAGGAGGCTGAGGTAGGAGAATTGCTTGAACCTGGGAGGCAGAGGTTGCAGTGAGCCGAGATCATGCCATGGCACTCCAGCTTGGGCAACAGAGTGAGACTCTGTCTCAAAAAAAAAAAAATTATGTAATGGAATACCATTTAAATAGCAGACAAAGAATCATTATTATTGACATAAAATATTTAATATGAAAATTATTTTTAAGTAATCAAAAAAGATTCAAACATTTGTATATAGTATAAATTCATATTGGTAAAATGTATCTACCTTTCCATCTATAAACATATAGAAATGTTATATGTAGATGATAAAATTACCGGTAATTCATCTTTCTCCATCTTGCTCATCATTTAAAAGATATTTCTGGAACACACATATTTTCCTTGTTTAATTAGGAAAAAACTAAAAACATAATAAAGGTATCCTATCAAAAAAATATTCTCGAGGGATATCCACCAAATTGTTAAGATTTGTTATTTCTCTGTAAATTATGCACTTGCAAGGTTATTACATTTGTGCAGTGGGTGGGACATGTGAAATAAGTTGAAATCTTGGTTCCTTTTCTTTTAAGTTTTTCTTGTTTAGTAATATAAAAATCATTTAAGGCTCAGAATCTTCTTATTATGGCCTTAATTGGGTCCCAGAGGTTTTTAAAAGTGGTGTTCTTATTATCATTGATTTCTAAACTCATTTCAGTTTAAAATTCCTCTTTGACTGAAAATTCACTAGAAGACAGTTTTAGACATAAAAATATTTAAATAATATTTTTCCAACTTATCATATATATTAGTTATGTATTGCTGTATAACAAATTATCCCAAGACTTAGCAGCAGCTTAAAATAACTCATATTTATTATTTTACATAGTTTCTGTGGGTCAGGAATCCAGGCATTGGCTAGCTGAGTGTGTCTGGCTCAGTGTCTTTCATGAAGGCCGCAATCTTATCTGAAGGCTTGACTGAGGCTGAAGGATTCACTTCTAGGCTCACTCACATGGCTACTGGTGAGTCTCAGAAGATCTGCTTCCAAGCTCACCTATGAGGGCCTCTTCACAAGGGTGCCTCCTGACATGGCAGCTGGCTTCCCCCAAGACAAGTGATCCAAGATAGAGTAAGCAAGGGCACACCCAAGATTTTATAATATGATCTTGGAAGTGATATCTTGTCACTTCTGCCTTATTTTATTCATTAGAAGCAAGCCCCTAGGGCCAGTCTACATGCAAGAGGAGAAGATTAAACAAGGGTGTGAATAGCAAGAGGCAGAGATGTTTAGAGTCTATATTAGAAAGGAGCATACCATACTATATTAGAGAAAAAACTCAAGGAAGAATTTTAAATAAGTGAAAACTGAATCAGCAGAGAGATCTCCAAGCAGGTAGTCAATCACTCTTGTGAACACACACACACATCCATATATATTAATTACACACATATATATATATATTCAATGTATATATGTGTAATTAAATTGTAAGGAAGAAAATGTGATTGTGAATCTGAAATAAAAACTGTTACATAAGGACTCTTGAAACAGAAGAAACATGCCATAAGTAAAATATAAATAGCTGGGAATTAACATTTTAAAATAATATTTGAAATATTCAGAACTAAAATTGTTTAACTTGCCGAGAAAAAATGGGAATGAGGAGGCATCTGTCTGTGCAGGTGGAGTTACAAGTTTATAGAAACATGACAGCCTTAGTTGTGCTTATTAAGAATGGAACATATCCACTTGAACAATTTACAGAATTAAAAATTGCTGAATGAACAAGGTGGGTGGAAGAAGAACATGAACAGAAACTTGATTAAGCCAGTAAAAGAAAAAGAAAGAGACAAACAAAGAAAAATAAATGGTAACAATAAAATCAAAGGCATAAAATTAGTTATTTCATCATTACATTCCATCGAATAGGCTGAATTATTCTATGAGAAGATATAGATACGAAATCAGGATAATAAATTCAAGTACAATAATATTTATTTAATTTATTATTGTTTAAAACTTTTATTTAAAATTCAGGGGTACATTTGCAGGTTTGTTACATAGGTAAACTTGTGTCATGGGGGTTTGTTGTACCGATTATTTCATCACTCAGTTATTAAGCCTAGTACCCATTAGTTATTTTTCCTGATCGTCTCCCTCCTCCCACTCTCCACCCTCCAAAAGGCCCCAGTGTATGTTATTCCCCTCTATGAGCCCATGTGTTCTCATCATGTAGCTCCCACATAAGTGAGAATATGCAGTATTTGGCTTTCTGTTCCTGTGTTAGTTTGCTCTATCCATGTCCCTGCAACAGACATGATCTCATTCTTTTTCATAGCTGCATAGTATTCCATGGTGTATGCGTACCACATTTTTTTATGCAGTCTATCACTGATGGGCATTTGGGTTGATTCCATGTCTTTGTTATTGTGAATAGTGCTGCAATGAACATATGCATGCATGTGTCTTTATAATAGAATGATTTATATTCATTTGGGCATATACTCAGTAATAGGATTGCTGGGTAAAATGGGAGTTCTGTCTTTAGGTCTCTGAGAAATTGCCACACTGTCTTCCACGATGGTTGAGCTAATTTGCATTCCCACCAACAGCATATAAGCGTTCCTTTTTCACCACAACCTTGTCAGCATCTGTTATTTTTTGACTTTTTAGTGATAGCCATTCTGACTGGTGTGAGATAGTATCTCACTGTGGTTTTGATTTGCATTTCTCTAATGATCAGTGATACTGAGCTTTTTTTATATATGATTGTTGGCCACATGTATGTCTTCTTTTGAGAAGTGTCTGTCATGTCCTTTGCCCACTTTTTAACGGGGTTGTTTTTCTCTTGTAAATTTGTTTCAGTTCCTTATAGATGCTGGATATTAGACCTTTGTCAGATACATAGTTTGCAAAAATTTTCTCCCGTTCTGTAGGTTGTCTGTTTACTCTGTTGATAGTTTCTTTTGCTTTTACAATAGCCACAAAACCCCCAAAATATCTAGGAATACATCTAACTATGGAGGTGAAAGATCTCTACAAGAAGTACAAGACACTGATGAAAGAAATATTAGATGACACAAACAAATGGAAAAACATTCCATGCTCATGGATTGGAAGAATCAATATCATTAAAATGGCCATACTATCAAAAGCAATCTACAGATTCAAATGTGTTCCTATCAAACTACCAATGTCATTTTTCACAGAATTAGAAAAAAAACTATTCTAAACTTTATACAGAACCAAAAAAGAGCCCAAATAGCCAAAGCAATGTTAAGCAAAAGGGACAAAGCTGGAGGCATTACATTACCTGACTTCAAACTAAACTATAAGGCTACAGTAATCAAAACAGCCTGGGAATATTTTTATCTTAACAATATTAATTCTTTCAATTCATAAACATGGGATATATTTTCATTAGTACTTGATTATTTTTGGTGCTATTATAGTTGATATTGTTTTAAAATCTCAAATTCCAATTGTTTATTGCTGGTATAGGAACACAACTGAATGTTGTATATTGATCTTGTAACTTGCAACTTGCTAAAATCACGTATTACTTCAGGACATTTTCTTTATAGATTCTTTGGGATTGTCTACATAGAAAGCCATGCCATCTGTGAATAAGGAAAGTTTTACTTATTTCTTTGCAATCTTATGTGCTTTTTATTCTTGTCTTATTTCACTAGCTAGAACTTCCAGTACACTATTAAATAGGAAGTGGTAAGAGACCACGTCCTTGCTTTGTTTCCAATCACAGGGGGAAACATTCAGTCTCTCACCATTAAATATGATGTTAGCTCTGGGTTTTATTTTTAGATATCCTTTATTAGGTTAAGGAAAATTCCTTCTATTCCTAGTTTGCTAAGAGATTTAATCATGAAAGGTTGTCAAATGCTTTTTCTTCATCTACTAATATGATAATATGGTTTTTCTTATCCAGTCTGTGAATTACATTGATTGATTTTTTTTTTTTGAGATGGAGTTTCGCTCTTATTGCCCAGACTGGAGTGCAATGGCACGATCTCAGCTCGCCGCAACCTCCGCCTCCCAGGTTCAAGCGATTCTCCTGCCTCAGCCTCCCGAGTAGCTGGGATTACAGGTATGTGCCACCATGCCCGGCTAATTTTTGTATTTTTAGTAGAGATGGGGTTTTTCCATGTTGGTCAGGCTGGTCTCGAACTCCCGACCTCGGGTGATCCGCCCGCCTCGGCCTCCCAAAGTGCTGGGATTACAGGCGTGAGCCACCGTGCTGGGCCCACATTGATTGATTTTTGAATGTTGAACAAGTCTTGTATTCCTGGAATGAATCTAACTATTTTTGATGTATTATCTTTTTTGATATATTGCTGGATTCAATGTACTAATATTTTGCTAAGGACTTTTGTATCTATATTCATGAAAGATATTGGTGTGTAGTTTTCCTTTTTTGTAATGCCTTTATTTGGTTTTGGTATTCATGTAAAAATTATCTAATAAAGTGAATTGGGAAGTGTTTCCTCCTTTTCTATGAAGACATTGTGTAGATTTAGTATTATTTCTTTCTTAATATTTGATAGAATTCACCACTAAAGCTATCTGGGCTTACAGTTTTTTCTTCTTTGAAGGTTTCTAGCTACAAATTTAGTTTATTTAATAGATATTGAGCTATTCAAGTTATCTGTGTCTTCTTCAGTGAGTTTTGGTAGATTTTGTCTTTTAAAGAATTGGTCTATTTCATCTAAGTTATTAAATTTATAGACCTACCATTGTCTGTGGTAGTCTCTATTATCCTTTTGATGTCTATTATGTTAGTAGTGATGTACCCTTTTATTTCTGATATTGGTAGTTAGTGTCTTCTGTTTTTCTTGGTTAGCTTGGTTAAAAGCCTATCAATTTTATATTTTCAGTCACCTTTTTGTTGTATTGATTTCTTTTTATATTTCCTGTTTTAATTTTGTTGATTTCAGCTCTAATTTTTTATTATTTCTTTCCTTTTGCATAAGGTTTACTTTGCTCTTTTTTTCTTGTTTTCTAATGTATAAATGTCTGTTACTAGTTAAGGTAATTCCCATTTTCTAATATATGCATTTAATATTATAAATTCCCCTTTACTCTCTGCTTTCTCTTCATTCCGCAAATTTTGATCAGTTGTATTTTCATTTTCGTTTAATTCAACATATTTTAAATTTCTCTTGAAATTTCAAATTTATTTTGAAGTATATTGTTTAATTTCCAAATATTTGGGAGATTTTTCCAGATATATTTCTGTTATTGATTTTTATTTTAGCTCTGCTGTGATCTGAGAATATCCTTTGTATGGTTTTTATTTTTTAATTTGTTAAGGCTTGTTTTATGGCCCACAATATGGTCAATCTTAGTGCATATTCCACAGGAACTTGAGAAGATGTGTAATTTGTTGTTATTTGGTGGAGTATTCTATATGTGTCAATTCAGCCAAGTTAGTTGATAGTGCTGTTTGGGTTAGTTATAGGCTTACTTATTTTCTGCTTATGTGCCCTGTCAATTACTGAGAGAGGAATGTTGAACTCTCTAACTTTAACTGTGTATTTATCTATTTCTCCTTTCATTTCCATCAGCTTTTCTCTCATGTATTTTGCATCTCTGTTGTTAGTTGCATGCACATTTAAGATTGTTATGTCTTCTTGAAGACTTGATCCCTTTATCATTATGCAATGTTCCTCTTTATCCCCGATAATCTTCCTTGTTCTGAAGTTTACTTTGAAATTAATATAGCCCCTCCAACTTTCTCTTGTTCAGTGTTTGCATAATATATCTTTCTCCATATCTTTACTTTTAAACGATCTAAACCTTCATATTTGAAGTGTTTTTCTTATAGACAGTATACAGTTGGATCTTGCTTCTTTATCCAATCTGAAAATATCTGCCTCTTAAATGGTATGTTTAACCTCTTCACATTTAATGTAATATTGGCATAGTTAGATTAAAATCTACCATCACACTAGTTATTTTTTCTTTGTTGCATTTGTTCTTTGTTTCTTTTTTCCTCTTTTTCTGCCTTCTCTTTTTTATTGACTATTATCTATGATTCCATTGACTTACTACTTATACTTATTTTAAACACTTTTTTTTTTTTAGATGGAATTTCACTCTTGTTGCCTAGGCTGGAGTGCAATGGTGTGATCTTGGCTCACTGCAACCTTTGCCTCCCAGGTTCAAGCGATTCTCCTGCCTCAGCCTCCCAAGTAGCTGGGATTACACGTGCCCGCCACCATGCCTGGCTAATTTTTTTGTATTTTTAATGGAGACGGGGTTTCACCATGTTGGCCAGGCTGGTCTTGAACTCCTGACCTCAGGTGATCCATCTGGCTTGGCCTCCCAAAGTGCTGGGATTACAGGCGTGAGCCACTAAGCTTGGCTTTAAACACTTTTAAAGTGGTTGTCCTAGGGTTTAAAATATATGTTTTATAAAATTAAAATGGAGGCTACAGTATAAATATTTCCCAAGACCAACCACCCAAAATCACTTAACCAAAATGTAAGTCATCTTTATTTCCCCACAACACGGACTCTAATCATCAACAAAATACAAAATGTAAGCTTTTGGACATCCTTGTTAGTGTGATTCAAAGAAATGAAACCAATCAGCTATACACAAGTCAGCTTACACCGCTCTACTTGCCCTAAAAAGAATGCTAATGTATAACAGCCAATGATGAAATAGATCAAAATACTTGCTCCTTTCTGCTGTATCTGTGCTGTGACTGCAGTAAGGCAGTATCTTACCACTTGGCTGGAAGTCTTCCACCGTGATCTGTACTTACTTTCATTGTATCACAGTAAACCTTGAAATGTTTCCTAATATATATGTTTTAATATAATCTGGGTCCATATTCAAATAATACTGTAATGCTTCACATGTAGTATAAGGACCTTATGACAGTACATTTCACATTTACAGATGCTATAAATATTCAATACACTGTTACTTTATTGCTTAATGGCCAATCATATTTTAGATCAATTAAAAATATGGAAAATAATATCGCATTTTACCTTCATTTATTTCATTTCTTGTTATAATTTTTCAACTTTTATTTTAGATACAGGGGTACTTGTGCAGATTCGTTACATGGGAATATTGCATGATGCTGAGGTTTGGAGTATGAATCCCATCACCCAGGTGGTGAGCATAGTACCCAAAATTTACCTTTTTAACCGTCTCCCCTCCACCCTCTAGTGGTCCACAGTGTCTATTGTTCCCATATTTATGTCCATGTGTGCTCTGACACTTTATTTATTTATGTAGATCCAAGTTTCTGACCTATAGCATATTGCTTCCCACTTAAAAATTTCCTTTGACAAGGTGGCCAGCTAGAAGGAGCTAGTGTGCATGGCTCCCGCTGAGAGGAACGGAAGGGATGAGTAAATACAGCACCTTCAACTGAAACATCCAGGTACATGCATTGGGACTAATCAAGGAAACAACTTGACCCACGGAGAATGGAGAAAAGCAAGCCCACCCAGGAGCGACACAGAGCCAGGGCAACCTCCCCTGCCCAGGTAAGCCATGAGTGAATGTGCAACCTTCTGGTCAGGAGATCCCCTTGTGAACCCACTCCACCAGGGCCTTCACTCTGACACACAGAGCTATGTGGAGTCTCAGCAGAGCAGCCACTCAGGCACATGCAGAGACCTGGAAGCCGTAGATACTTGGGCTTTCTGGGCTTCCTGGCAAAAGCAGGAGGTTAGACCCCCACAAATACCCCTAGGAAAGAGGCTGAATCCAGGGGGTTGAGCAGTGACAGTCCACAGGCCCCACCTCATGGCACCTCATAGAATAAGACCCACTGGCTTAGAATTCCAGCCAGCCACCAGTAGCAGTAGGGGACAGAGCTCCTAGGGGGAGGGGCAGGCTACCATCTTTGCTTTTCAGGTACCTTAGCCATTCCAGCCTTCCAACTTTGGAGGCTCCAAGCTGACCGGGGTGGAAGAGATCCCCCAGAACAGCACAGCTGCTCTATGAAAATGTGGCCAGACTGCTTTTTTAAGCTGGTCCACAATCCCATTTTTCCTCATTGGGCAGGATCTCCCAACCGGGGCCTCCAGTCACCCTGTCCCCCTCCCACTCCCCCCCACCCCCACCTGCCCGGTGTTCTCCAGTGGACAGAAATTTGAAAACTCCCTGGGATGGAGCTCCCAGAGGGAGGGATTGGCCACCATCTTTGCTGTTTGGGTGACTTAGCTGTTCCAGCCTTCGGGTTTTGGGGTGTCTGAGGCAACCAGGTGCTGAAGTGGACCCCTAGCACAGCACAGTTGCTCTACAAAAACGTGGCCAGCTTGTTTTTTTAAGTGGGTCCCAAATCCTGTTCCTCCTCACTGAGTGGGATCTGCCAATCAGGGTCTCCAGCCACCTCCTACAGGTGCATTCAGGCTGGCAGCAGGTTGGTACCTCCCTGAGACAGACCTCCCAGACAGAGGGGCAGGCCACCATCTTTGCTGTTTTGCAGCCTTCACTGATGATACTTCCAGATACTGGAAAATCCGAGGCGACAAGGCACTGGAGCGGGCCCCCGGAAAACTGCAGCAGCCCTATGAAAAAGTGGCCAGATTGTTATGAGGGTGCCCGTTCCCGTATCTCCTCACCAGGCAGATCCTCTAGGCCTGGGCTTCCAGCCACTTCCTGCCAGAGCTATCGAGCCCGTAGCAGCTGCGCAACTCCCTGGACAGAGCCTCCAGGCGCAACTGAAAGCTTCTCTGCCACTGCCTCTGCAGTGGAACTGCCCTTGCTAACCTTGGACTAATGAAGGAGCAGAGACCCTCAACATTGGACCAAATGGATCTGATAGACCTCTACAGAACTCTCCACCCCAGAACAACAGCATACACATTCTTCTCATCACCACGTGGCACATACTCTATAACTGACCACATAATTGGACATAAAACAATTCTCAACAAATGCAAAAGAACCAAAATAATACCAAACACACTCTCAGACCACAGTGAAATAAAAATAGAATCAAAACTAAGAAAATCACTCAAAACCATGCAACTACATGGAAATTAAACAACATGCTCCTGAATGACTTTTGGGTAAATAATGAAATTAAGGCAGAAATCAGGAAGTTCTTTGAAACTAATTAGAACAAAGATACAACATACCAGAATCTCTGGGACACAGCTAAGGCAGTGTTAAGAGGGAAATTCATAGCACTAAATGCCCACATCAAAAAGTTAGAAAGATCTTAAATTAACAATCTATCATTACAACTGAAAGAATTAGAGAAGCAATAACAAATCAATCCCCAAACTAGCAGAATACAAGAAATAACTGGCTAGCCATATGCAGAAGATTGAAACTGGACCCCTTCCTTACATTATATAAAAAATTAACTCAAGATGGATTAAAGACTTAAATGTAAACCCTAAACTATAAAAACCCCAGAAGAAAACCTAGGCAATACCATTCAGGACATAGGCATGGGCAAAGATTTCATGATAAAGACACCAGAAACAATTGCAACAAAAGCAAAAATTGACAAATGGGATCAAATTTAACTAAAGAGCTTCTGCACAGCAAAATAAACTATCAACAGAGTAAACAGACAACCTACAGAATGGGAGAAAATATTTGCAAGCTATGCATCTTACAAAGGTCTAATCTTCAGTTTCTATAAGGAATTTAAAGAAATTTACAGTAGAAAAACAAACAACCCCATTAAAACGTAGGCAAAGGACATGAACAGACACTTCTCAAAAGAAGACATACATGCAGCCAACAAGCATATGGAAAAAGCTCAGTATCTCTGATCATTAGAGAAACGCAAATCAAAACCACGACGAGATACCATCTCACATCAGTCAGAATGACTATTATTGAAAAGTCAAAAATAACAGATGCTGGTGAAGTTGCAGAGAAAAGGGAATGCTTGCTTATACACTGTTGGTGGGAGTGTAAATTAGTTCAACCATTGTGGAAAACAGCATGGTGATTCCTCAAAGAGCAAAAAGAGGAACTCCCATTCGACCCAGCAATCCCATTACTGGGTACATACCCAAAGGAATATAAATAATTCTACTATAAAGATACATGCACGTGAATGTTCATTGCAGCACTATTCACAATAGCAAAGACATGGAATCAGCCTAAATTCCCATCAATGGTAGACTGGATAAAGAAAAGGTGGTACATATACACCATGGAAAACCATGCAGCCATAAACAAGAATGAGATCATGTCTTTTGCAGGAACGTGGATGGAGCTGCAGACCATTATCCTTAGCAAACTAACACAGGAACAGAAAACCAAATACCGCATGTTCTCATTTATAAGTGGGAGCTAAATGTTGAGAACGTATGAACACAAAGAAGAAAACAATACACAGTGGGGTCTACTTGAGGGTGTAGGGTGAGGGGGAGAGGAGCAGAAAAGATAACTGTTGGGTACTGGGCTTAATACCTGGGTGATGAAATAATCTGAACAACAAACCCCTGTTACATGAGTTTACCTATGTAACAAACCTTCATATGTACCCCTGAACCCAAAATAAAACTTTAAAAAAATTCCTCTGATATTTATCATAGGTTAATCCTGCTGGCAATGAATTGTGTCAGTTTATGTTTTCCTGAAAAAAATCTTTGTTTCTCCTTCCATTGGATATTTCCACTGGAAAATTCTAAATTAACATTTTTCTTCAAACAATTTAAAGGTGTCACCTTATTGGTTTTTAGCTGTGTGGTCCTCACAAGAAGCCTGCTGTAATTCTTATCTTTGTTTTCCCATAGTAAGGTGCTTTTTCCTTCTCATTGCCTTCAAGGTTTTCTCATTGTCTGGTTTTCAGCAGTTCAAATATTATATATCTAGGTGTGGGTTTGTTTGTTTGTCCTGCTTGGTGTTCTCTGAGCTTCTTGGGTCTGTGGTTTGGCGTCTGCTACTACTTTTGAAAATATTATGGCCATTATGTTCTTCCAAATTTTCTTCAGCTCCATTCTGTCTTTCTTTTCCTCTGGAATTAAAATTACACATATATTGCATCATTTGATGTTGACTTATAGCTCTTGGACTCTCTGTTCTGTTTTCTTCATACACTTTTCTCTTTGTGTTTCAATTTGGATAATTTCTATTGTCCTATCTTCAAGTTCACTGATTTCTTTCCTTGACTATGTCAAGTGTACTGATGAACTCATTGAAGGCATTCTTTATTTCTGTTATGCTCTTTTTATTTGTTGTATTTCACTGGATTCTTTCTTATGGGGCTTCTGGAGGAAAAGTCTGCAAAAGGGTAGAAACCCCACCACGTTTGTAGCACCTCCCCCAGGAACTTCACAACCTTACACTAGCCCACACTTCGCCCTTAGCAATTCATTGAAAGTTCTAGTTAAATTTCCTACTAGTTTATACGGCATTCAGTTGGCATCTGCCCCAGGTAAGCAAATGTTTGTGTTCTGTTTTCCCCTGAAGGTGCCTGTCTCTCTCAAGATTTTATAATACAATAGTTGCTTGTCCCACGACTTCAGTCTTCTGATGGTTTCTAATGGGTTATTAATTTCCAACTTATCCAGTTTTTTCTTGTTGTAAGAATGGCAGTAATGTCTTTTCAGCTTTATATGACTCCAAGCTGAAACTGGAAGTCCTATAAAATTTTTTTGAAATTTATTGCTGCCCCACAAATCCCTTTTATCCCCCCATGCCTCAAGTCATCTCAATACTCCTTAGGTGCTAAACCTTTGAAACCTTGGATATCTTCCATGCAGTAGCACTAACTCCTACACTGAAAGCCGCTGTTACTTTGGGAGCTCACCCCTAGCACCACACCTTCTGAAGCTGTGGTTTTGCACATACTTAGGAACATTGACACCACAGTTGGCCAACAGTCAGTATGGTACAGATAGTCTGTGTTTGGTCTCCATAAGTGGTGTTTGTGGGCAGGGAACATGGTAGAGTTTATGGGAGCTCCCCCATGGGGGCTGCCTTCTTGGAAAAGTATCCATTACATACAGAGAAGGAAGCTGCCTTGCTTGTTTTGACAAAGGGTTCAGGGATTAGAGGTGTTGGCCTTCTCTAGGCAGGATTCCTCGAGTAGGAGTGTTTAGATCTGAGCTATAGGGATCTGTGGTATTTATAGAAGCTTAAGTGTCCCCTCAGTTTATGGCATGGGGCAAGGCAGATAAATGATCTCCTAAGAGATACAACTGTGGGACAGAGGTAAAAATTCGGCATAGAGCCATCCTCTTCTGAATGATATCACTGGAGAGAATGGGGAAGTCAGAGAGGTACTGTAAACTACTGGGAAATACCACTGGAGAAGATGGGGGAGATGTCAGGGTGATATATATCCCTCTGGGTAAATAATCCTCGTGGTTATGAGTGAGTTCAGGGTAATACAGTCCCCATGTGGGTGTTACCACTGGGGGAGAGAGGGGAGAAGTCAAGATGGTAAAGTTCCACCCCTGAGTGCTACCACAGGGAGATGGAAGGAGAAATCAAGGTGAAGGAGAAGCAAACAACCTCTGAGAATCTTAGGGACATGTCCACTATTCATCAAGCATTGACTGATTGCATGCATTGTTCTAAATGCTTTACATCTATTAACTAATTTATTTCTCTGAGATATCTGTACTTTAAGGCACAGCTAATCTGGGCTAGAAAGGAATATGCCCAAGTTTTTTTCTAATACTTGTATATTATTTCATTTTTACATTTAAATCTTTGATCCATATGGAGTTTGTTCTCGTGTATGGTGTGAGGTGTGTATCCAATTTAATCTGTTTCTAAATGGCCATGTCTAGTGGGTTGTTGTCTCCCTAAAAGATGTGTCCCCAGAACCTGGGAAAAGGATCTTTGCAAATGTAATGAACTTAAGGATCTTGAGATGAGATCATCCTGGATTAAGCCAGTGGGCCCTAAATCCAATAACAAGTGTTTTTTTTTTGTTTTTTTTTTTTATTCCAGCTCCACTTTTTATTAGCTGGGTGACTTGGAAACTTAGTTAAGCATTCTAAACTTCTGTTTGCTCACCTGTGAAATGGAGATTTTTTTTTCTAAATTTCTTTTTTTTTATTATACTTTAAGTTTTAGGGTACATGTGCACATTGTGCAGGTTAGTTACATATGTATACATGTGCCATGCTGGTGCGCTGCACCCACTAACTCATCATCTAGCATTAGGTATATCTCCCAATGCTATCCCTCCCCCCTCCCCCCACCCCACCACAGTCCCCAGAGTGTGATATTCCCAAGAAAAAAACAACCCCATCAAAAAGTGGGCAAAGGACATGAACAGACACTTCTCAAAAGAAGACATTTATGCAGCCAAAAAACACATGAAAAAATGCTCATCATCACTGGCCATCAGAGAAATGCAAATCAAAACCACAATGAGATACCATCTCACACCAGTTAGAATGGCAATCATTAAAAAGTCAGGAAACAACAGGTGCTGGAGAGGATGTGGAGAAATAGGAACACTTTTACACTGTTGGTGGGACTGTAAACTAGTTCAACCATTGTGGAAGTCAGTGTGGTGATTCCTCAGGGATCTAGAACTAGAAATACCATTTGACCCAGCCATCCCATTACTGGGTATATACCCAAAGGACTATAAAACAAGTGTTCTTATAACAGACAGAAGAGGAAAAAGAAACAGAGAGGGTGATGTAAAGACAGAGGCAGAGATTGGAGTGCTGTGTCTACAAATCAAGGAATGGCAAAGATTGCTGGAGCTACCAGAAGCTAGGAGAGGCATGTAATAGGAGAGAGGCATAGAATAGATTCTCCCCCAGAGCCTCTAAAAGGAATCAGCTCTGATGACATCTTGATTTTTGGCTTCTAGCCTCCAGAGCTGTGAGAGAATAAATTTCTGTTGTTTTAAGCCACCCAGTTTGTGGTAATTTGTTACTGCAATCCTAGGAAACAACACCATTTATGTAAAAGTTCATCTTTGCCTCTTATGATTTGAGATGCCATTTCAATCATATACAAAAATTTATTCTGTATTTGGATCTATTTCTGGACCTTTTACTCTATTTCGCTGGCTTGTGTACTCATGTGACATTACCACATAGTTTTAATTATAGAGGCTTTATAGTATGTTTTAATACCTGGTGGGGTTAATCACCATCATTAAGTTTTTTGGGAGGTGGCTTATAGCTATTCCTTCATGTTTATTTTCCCTTATAAATCTTAGGCAATTTGGTTTCTGAGTTGATGCATTTAACTACTATGCTATGCTAACTTTCTAGGATATTTGTTAGAAAAAAGTCAGGGAAAGGGGTGAGTGACCATTCATTGAGTTTTGGGAGATTGAATGATTGGTCCCAATTTTTCCCTCCTCCCTGTGTCCATACCCTTTCCCCCTTGACTTTGTGCTTGCCCATGTGATTTGCTTTGCTTAATGGCATATGGGTAGAAGTAATATGTTATTTCTGAGGCTAGGCCTTACAAGGCTTTGCCTGTACTGGCTTGCCTTCTTGCCCCTTTGCACCACTATAAGAGGATACATAGGTAATTGCTGCCTCCCAGTCTCAGCTCCAGAATGGGAGACATGTAGAGCACAGTTGCCTCAGCTGCAGTGCCAACAGTGGGGCCCAACTTAGATTAGACAAACCTCAGTCAGTTCTCTAAATACTGGAGAATAAATTTGGCACTTACCCAACAGATAAATAATTGCAGGGAATGGAAAAATTCTACCATGTTGGAGTTTTCTGTCACTATTTAAAAGGTATTATTGAGTGAAAAAATCAAGTTGCAGAGAATTGAGCATAATATAATCTCACTTTTGTAAAACATCCAAAAAGAATGTATGTGTGTAATATAGGAGAAGTGTATGTGTGTGCACGTGTGTGTATTACAAACATGAAAATAAGAGTGAAATTGTTCATACATGACGGTTTGCACTGGTGATCTGTAGGGAGGATTGCAGGTATTAGTGAAGGTAGAATAAAAGGATGAGGAAGTTGAGCAAATAAAAAGAAGATTAAAAGTACTACATATTAAAGTCTAATAAGAATGATACTATTGTGGAATGCTATTCAGCCATAAAAGAATGAAATCCTGTCATTTGTAGCAACATGAATGGAAGTGGAGGTCTTCATGTTAAATGAAATAAGTCGGGCTGGGCGTGGTGGCTCACACCTGTAATCCCAGCACTTTGGGAGGCCGAGGTGGGTGGATTGCCTGAGGCCAGGAGTTCAAGATCAGCCTGACCAATATGGTGAAATGCTGTCTCTACTAAAAAATACAAAAATTAGCTGGGCGTGGTGGCGTGCGCCTGTAGTCCCAGCTACTTGGGAGGCTGAGGCAAGAGAATTGCTTGAACCTGGAAGGCAGAGGTTGCAGTGAGCCAACATTGTGCCACTGCACTCCAGCCTGAGTGACAGAGTGACACTCCATCTCAAAAAAAAAAAAAAAAAAAGCCAGGCACAGAAAGACAAATATCCCATGTTCTCACTCACGTGGTAGCTAAAAAAGTTGATCTCCTAGAGGTAAAGAGTAGAATTATAGATATCAGAGGCTGGGAAGGGTAAGGGGGATAAATAGAGGTTGGTTAATGGATACAAACATACAGTTAGATAGGAGTAAGTTCTAGTGTTCAATAGCACAATAAAGTGACTACAGTTAATCATTTACTTTATATTTCAAAATATCAAGAAGAAAAGACTTGCAAGATTCCAAACACAAAGAGAAGATAAATGTTTGAGGTGATGGATATACCAATTACCCTGATTTGATCATTATGTGTTGTATGCGTGTATCAAAGTATCACATGTACTCCATAAATATATCCAATTATTATGTACTAGTAATAAGAAAGAATAATAGCATTGTGTTTAGGCATTCACATGAATGTCTACAGAAAGAAGAGAAAAAGTATTGTGAAATAAAAGCTAGTATGATAGGATTATATTTACACATTTACATAAAAACAGAATCCTATATATATCAAGGAATCAAAATCATGGTTTTATTGTGGAATCTCTTGCTAGAAATACACACTAGGGAACATATTTGACAGGTACAATTATATCATATTACAAAAATATTTAAAACACATACTATACCTTCTGTTGTGCAGTGTATCATGAAACATATTCTCTTGAATTCAGGGTATGTCCATATCAGATATACTAGTTGGTTGTCCTACAACTTAGTTTGTTGACACTATAAAATACTTAAAATTTCACAGAAAACAGGAAAAGCATTTACATAATTTTCCATATTCCTTTTTTATAAGGAGTTTGGAATCAATTTATGTTATAGCGCTTTTTGTGGGAAGTCTTTTCCTAAAGGATTAAACTTGAACAATTTCTCCTCAGTTGGGTTCTATGAATTCTATGATACTGTCTCAGGTCAGGTTCCCTTCTATACATAGAGGCTAAGAAAGGCATCTGGAAGCATATGATTTATGTGTTCTTCATGGTGAACCTGTAAGGGAATAAGAGAAGGATAGGGAAAGAGGAGTCATCACAAGGATGTGGTTTCATGTAGAGTCAAGCCTTGGCCCCATGCAGGGCAGAGGAGTGTGGAGAGGCGGAGGAGCCTCTGGATTGTAAATTTCACTGCAAAGTTGTTCTGCCTTGAGGGAGGAACTTGGGCTCTTGTATCCTTTTATAAATCACTCACTGGCTACTCCCTAGGAGGGTAGTATAACCATCTCCAGGCATGTTGGCAGTACAGAAAACCAAAGGCAATGCTCTGGAAAAAGTTACAGGTATAAGCTGTTTGCTACAGCACTTGCAGCAGTTAGAAAATGGATGCCCTGGCCAGTCAAGGGGATCAGGGTGAGGCACCAACAGTGTATACTCCACATAGTGAGGACGTGCAAATATGGAAAGATGCTGCTCTGATGCATTCTTAGGGCTTCTCCTCTTAACTTGGCTCATGAATATATTCACATGGTTTTTCTGCTGCAGGCATTCTACAGCATACACTTAGATCCAACTTCTCTGAGAAGGCTTTCTCATATTCAAGAAACATACAGATTTTCTTTTAGGTAGGAATACTTGGATGCATATTGAAAGCTGATCTCTGGGTGCAGCCTTTCCCACAGTCACTGCATTTATAAGGTTTAGCTGGAGAAAGAGTAATCTGGTGCTTATTCAAACTTGACTTGTTGGTGAAGGCCTTGTCACACTCAGTATATACATAGGGCTTTTCTCCTGTGTGAATTTGCTGCTGCTGCTGAAGCTAGTGGTGTGCGTGTGTGTGTGTGTGTGTGTGAAGGCTTTCCCACAGTCACTGTACTCATAAGGCTTCTCTCCAGTGTAAATTCTCTTTGATATGTAATCAAAACTGACTTGCATGTGAAGGCCTTCTCACACTCAGGACATACATATATGGGATGTATTAGTCCATTCTCGTGGTGCTATAAAGAAATACATGAGACTGGGTAATTTATAAAGAAAAGAGGTTTAATTGGCTCACAGTTCTGCAGGCTGTAGAGGAAGCATAATTCTGGCATCAACTCAGCTTCTAAAGAGGCCTCAGGAAACTTTCAATCATGATGGAAGGTGAAGGGGAAGCAGGCATGTCTTACATGGCCCGAGCAGGAGGAAGAAAGAACAAGTGGGGAGGAGCTACACACTTTTAAATAACCAGATCTCATGAGAACTCACTCACTAGACAGTACCCAGCGGGGATGGTGCTAAACTATTCATGAGAACTCTGCCCCCAATGATCCAATCACCTCATACCAGGCCCCTCTTCTAACAGTGGGGATTACAATTCAACATGATATGTGGGTGGGGACACAGATCCAAACCAGATCATGGGATTTTGCTCCAATATGAGTTTTCTGACGTGCAAGGAGATGTGGTTTTTTGAAGGCCTTCCCACATTTAGTGCATGTATAGGGTCTCTCTCCTGCATGACTTTGTTGATTCTCATGGAGCTGTGACTTGAAAGAATTCCCACAATCACTGCATTCATTGAGTTTTTCCCTAACATGAACTTTTTAATGTGTGATTAAGTTTGACTTATGGTTGAAGGTTTTTTCATGTTCAGGTACATACACTGGGTTTCTCTCCAGTGTGAAAATTCAGAGGTATGTTGAGGTGAGACTTCTGAGTAAAGGTTTTCCCACAGTTGCTGCATTCATAAAGTTTCTCATCTTTGATGTGTAATCAAGACCAATTTGTAAGTAAAGGCCTTTCCACATTCAGTACAGACATAAGCTCTCTACAGTACGAGTCTTCTGGTGTGCAAGGAGATTGGATCTTTTGGAGAAGACCTTCGCAAATTTTGTGCCTGTATAGGGTTTTTCTCCTGTGTGGGTTTTCCCATGCTCATTCACTTGGGATTTGGAATGAAAGGCTTTCCCACAGTAACAGCATTCAAAAGGCTTCTCTCCACTATATATTCTCTGATGTGCAATCAAGTGTGTCTTTTGGATGAAGGCCTGCCCACATTCAGTGCATACATAGGGTTTCTCTTCGGTGCGAATTCTCTGTTGCAAACTGAATATTGACTACTGGGTGAAAGCGTTCTCATTTTCTCTGCATTCGTTGGGCTTTTCCCCAGAATGAAAAGTCTGATGTGTGAAGATGTGTGACTTCTGAGGGAAGACTTTTTCACATTCATTGCCTACATAGGCTATCCTCCCAGTGAGAAATTTTGGATGAAGAATGGACACATTCTTCATCCAAATTTGTCACTGAGGACTTTTCTACATTGATTAGGTTCACAAAATTTCTCACCTGTATGAGAATTAACATAGTATAAGAAGCTGTAAGTAAAATTTGACTATAATTAATAATCTCAAGGTTTTTCTTGCATTGCTTCTATTGGGACTTATAAGTTTTAATTATGTTTCAAATCCTTTCCAAATGAATCATATTTAAGGGATGGCTTCTGTGAACTAATTAGATATGGGCTCATGTGAATTGTTTTTCCAATGTACTTATATTCATAATCTTTTTCATTATTCAATATGTTACTGTTGATGAAAGCAAATGACTCAAAGGTCTATTTTGGTTTTCCTTACATCTCTATCTGTTCATCATCTTGCCACAGTTTTCATTAAAAATGGAAACAATGAATTGTCCCTCTTGAATTCACCTACTCTCTTATTGTGAAATAAAGCTTTTAACAGAAATTTACTATTAAAGAATTTCAATCCCACACTTCCCTCCTAAAAGGAGAAAAAGAAGGTGAAATTGAAACATAGAACAGTTAGCTTAGTATAGAGAAGCCGTATGCAACTTATCCAGACTGAACACAGAGAAATCACATGATGATGATGATGATGATGATGATGATAATGATTATTCTTATTATATGCTGTACACTTAAACAGCACTTACAACATGCCAGGTACTTTTCTAAGTAATATAAAAGTATTAATACATAATACATATATTTAAACTCATTTAACTTTCATAGCAACCCTCTGAGGTAGATATTATTATACATGCTTTCAGAAGAAACAGCTGAAGCTCAGAATGGGTAAATACTTTGCCCAAGATGACATGGGTCCTGTGTCAAGTAGACTGGATTTAAACCAAACCAGCCTGTCTCCATTTACATAGGCTATCTAGTACCCAGTTAGCTCTTATAGCAGCTCAGTTTTACCCTAAGTAATAAATAAATCAACTTACCAAGAAGAGGAAATCACTAATATTTCAATTATTTTTACAGAAGATGAAATATAGCAGGTTTTCAATATTTATAAAATGCATAAATTGCACCAGCAGTCCCCAACCTTTTTGGCACCAGGGACTACTTTTGTGGAAGACAATTTTTCCATGGACCAGGGACGGGGGATGGTTTCAGGATGATTCGAGTGCATTAGATTCACTGTGCACTTTATTTCTATTCTATTATTATTACACTGTCATATATAATGAAATAATTATACAATTCACCATAATGCAGTGGGAGCCCTGAGCTTGTTTTCCTGAAACTAGATGGTTCCATCTGGGGGTGATGGGAGACAGTGACAGATCATCAGGCATTAGATTCTCATAAGGAGTGCACAACCTAGATCCCTCTCATTCTCAGTTCACAGTAGAGTTTGCACTCCTATGAGAATCTAATACCCCCACTGATCTGACAGGAGGGGGAGCTCAGGTGGTAATGTGAGTGATAGGGAGCAGCTATAAATACAAATGAAGCTTTGCTTTCTGGCCCCACTGCTCACCTCCTGTTGTGCCGCCTGGTTCCTCACAGGCCACGGACTATCTTCCACTGGTACAAGTCTGTGATCTGGAGGTTGAAGACCCCTGAATTACACCATTATTCTATTCTACCAAGTTTGAAGATACTGAGCATGATCTGATCATAAAATTCCGTTTGTTTTCCTCTTGTAGCCCAGGCTAAAATACTGGCATCCAGAACCTTGTCCCCCAAACTCCACTATACTTTCACTCTTATGCTATACTCTTATATCCATAAATCTCCTTTCATTTATTCTTAAGCATGTCAATTCATAGGCACAGATGAGGAACTTTTTTGAACTTTGTACTTCATTTAGCATACACACACAAACACACATACATGCACACACACACACACACATATACACACACACACACAAACACATGCACACAAACACAAACCTTTTACTGGAGCCAAAAATATTTAGTTACAGCTCCTACTCTTCAATGTAAAAAGTTCATGTCTGTGCTGAAAATGTTATCTTTAACACTCTTGAGCCCACCAACTTCATAGGCCACACATACAGTCATTGGTCTGAAAAAATAGATAGTATATGTGAGTTTGCATTCCATTAGTAAGTAATATTTACTCAAAACTCCAGTGTATTCCTAAATCCAATCATTATTCACATATTCTTCCCTCATTAAGCTTGCTTTTTCTGCCTTGTGACGATTCAAAACGTATATGTGATTCACAGATCAGTTACGAGTCCTATGCTCTGAAAATTAATCTCATGATCTAACTACATTTCTAGGGAGACATGATTTTCTCTAATTTTAAGAGCAGACACTATCTATGTTACCCACTTTTATGCTTTTTAAATAATAGTTGTCCACATTGCTGGAATGATTAATGAATAAAGCCTGAATTCTTTTTGTTTTCAAGCCATGTTTTCCCTTCCCACTAACAATCTGTTTCTTTGAACACTTTTCAACACACTGAAAACAATCCCACTGAAACAAAACACCCCGGTTTACCTATCTCCACAAAACCAAAAATTTTAGTACTTGAACTGGTTTATCCCTTTTTCCACTAAAAAATTAAGAATAAAATAATGCTATCACTTTTATTCTTAAGGATTTTAGAAAAGCTCTAGGAGGAAAATCATCATCTGTCATATAATTTGAAAATATATAATTTGCATACAAATATTTCTGGAAGGAAACCATTAATATTGGTAGTCCCTGGGGAGGGATATGGGAGGAAAGAGATGGGAGTGAGATTTTTCACTGTGTACTCTTTCATATTTTTGAATTTCAAACCTTGTAAATATATGATCTCTCCCAAAAATTTAAATTAAAAACTAAAATAAAGGAGAAAAGTTATTAGTTTTGAAATTCTGAGGGATGGAAGGTGAAGAAAGGGAAAGATATTCAATGCTAGAGTAATTAAACACCAAATTTAAAAGAACTAGTGAAACCTGTATCTGGAGAGAAACAGCCTTAAATAATCAACAGCCAAGATGCAGAGAGGAATTTCATATGTAGGAAACATTAAGGAAAATGAGAAAAATGGAATAGAACATGAGTTATAGAATATATACAATGTTCAACTAGAAATTTGTGGACTGTTGTCACTGAGAAGAGTTTAATGATCATTTGCTACATAATAGGGAGTAACTTCCATTTTATTTCATAAAGTGAGCATAAAATAGATGTCACGGTTTAGATAATAAAATCTGTCAGTAGTACTTAAAATAAACATATTAAAAAAAAAAAAACAAGGGGCTGGGGAGCCAAGATGGCCGAATAGGAACAGCTCTGGTCTACAGCTCCCAGCGTGAGCGACACAGAAGACGGGTGATTTCTGCATTTCCATCTGAGGTACCAGGTTTATCTCACTAGGGAGTGCCAGACAGTGGGCGCAGGACAGTGGGTGCAGCACACCGTGCGTGAGCCGAAGCAGGGAGAGGCATTGCCTCACTCGGGAAGTGCAAGGGGTCAGGGAGTTCCCTTTCCTAGTCAAAGAAAGAGGTGACAGATGGCACCTGGAAAATCAGATCACTCCCACCCTAATACTGCGCTTTTCCAACGGGCTTAAAAAACAGCACACCAGGAGATTATATCCCGCACATGGCTCGGAGGGTCCTACGCCCATGGAGTCTCGCTGATTGCTAGCACAGCAGTCTGAGATCAAACTGCAAGGCGGCAGCGAGGCTGGGGGAGGGATGCCTGCCATTGCCCAGGCTTGCTTAGGTAAACAAAGCAGCCGGGAAGCTCGAACTGGGTGGAGCCCACCACAGCTCAAGGAGGCCTGCCTGCCTCTGTAGGCTCCACCTCTGGGGGCAGGGCACAGACAAACAAAAAGACAGCAGTAACTTCTGCAGACTTAAATGACCCTGTCTGACAGCTTTGAAGAGAGCAGTGGTTCTTCCAGCACGCAGCTGGAGATCTGAGAATGGGCAGACTGCCTCCTCAAGTGGGTCCCTGATCCCTGACCCCCGAGCAGCCTAACTGGGAGGCACCCCCCAGTAGGGGCAGACTGACACCTCACACGGCCTGGTACTCCTCTGAGACAAAACTTCCAGAGGAATGATCAGAAAGCAGCATTCACGGTTCACGAAAATCCGCTGTTAAGCAGACACCGCTGCTGGTACCCAGGCAAACAGGGTCTGGAGTGGACCTCTAGCAAACTCCAACAGACCTGCAGCTGAGGGTCCTGTCTGTTAGAAGGAAAACTAACAAACAGAAAGGACATCCACACCAAAAACCCATCTGTACATCACCATCATCAAAGACCAAAAGTAGATAAAACCACAAAGATGGGGAAAAAACAGAGCAGAAAAACTGGAAACTCTAAAAAGCAGAGCGCCTCTCCTCCTCCAAAGGAACGCAGTTCCTCACCAGCAACGGAACAAAGCTGGACGGAGAATGACTTTGACGAGTTGAGAGAAGAAGGCTTCAGATGATCAAACTACTCCGAGCTACAGGAGGAAATTCAAACCAAAGGCAAAGAAGTTGAAAACTTTGAAAAAAATCTAGACGAATGTATAACTAGAATAACCAATACAGAGAAGTGCTTAAAGGAGCTGATGGAGCTGAAAGCCAAGGCTCGAGAACTACATGAAGAATGCAGAAGCCTCAGGAGCTGATGCGATCAACTGGAAGAAAGGGTATCAGTGATGGAAGATGAAATGAATGAAATGAAGCAAGAAGGGAAGTTTAGAGAAAAAAGAATAAAAAGAAATGAACAAAGCCTCCAAGAAATATGGGACTATGTGAAAAGACCAAATCTACATCTGATTGGTGTACCTGAAAGTGACAGGGAGAATGGAACCAAGTTGGAAAACACTCTGCAGGATATTATCCAGGAGAACTTCCCCAATCTAGAAAGGCAGGCCAACATTCAGATTCAGGAAATACAGAGAACACCACAAAGATACTCCTCGAGAAGAGCAACTCCAAGACACATAATTGCCAGATTCACCAAAGTTGAAATGAAGGAAAAAATGTTAAGGGCAGCCAGAGAGAAAGGTCGAGTTACCCACAAAGGGAAGCCCATCAGACTAACAGCGGATCTCTCGGCAGAAACTCTACAAGCCAGAAGACAGTGGGGGCCAATATTCAACATTCTTAAAGAAAAGAATTTTCAACCCAGAATTTCATATCCAGCCAAACTAAGCTTCATAAGTGAAGGAGAAATAAAATACCTTACAGACAAGCAAATGCTGAGAGATTTTGTCACCACCAGGCCTGCCCTAAAAGAGCTCTTGAAGGAAGCACTAAACATGGAAAGGAACAACCAGTACCAGCCGCTGCAAAATCATGCCAAATTGTAAAGACCATTGAGGCTAGGAAGAAACTGCATCAACTAACGAGCAAAATAACCAGCTAACATCATAATGACAGGATCAAATTCACACATAACAATATTAACTTTAAATGTCAATGGACTAAATGCTCCAATTAAAAGACACAGACTGGCAAATTGGATAAAGAGTCAAGACCCATCAGTGTGCTGTATTCAGGAAACCCATCTCACATGCAGAGACACACATAGGCTCAAAATAAAAGGATGGAGGAAGATCTACCAAGCAAATGGAAAACAAAAAAAGGCAGGGGTTGCAATCCTAGTCTCTGATAAAACAGACTTTAAACCAACAAAGATCAAAAGACACAAAGAAGGCCATTACATAATGGTAAAGGGATCAATTCAACAAGAAGAGTTAACTATCCTAAATATATATGCACCCAATACAGGAGCACCCAGATTCATAAAGCAAGTCCTGAGTGACCTACAAAGAGACTTAGACTCCCACACAATAATAATGGGAGACTTTAACACCCCACTGTCAACATTAGACAGATCAACGAGACAGAAAGTCAACAAGGACACCCAGGAATTGAACTCAGCTCTGCACCAAGCGGACCTAATAGACATCTACAGAACTCTCCACCCCAAATCAACAGAATATACATTTTTTTCAGCACCACACCACACCTATTCCAAAATTGACCACATAGTTGGAAGTAAAGCACTCCTCAGCAAATGTAAAAGATCAGAAATTATAACAAACTGTCTCTCAGACCACAGTGCAATCAAACTAGAACTCAGGATTAAGAAACTCACTCAAAACCGCTCAACTACATGGAAACTGAACAACCTGCTCCTGAATGACTACTGGGTACATAACGAAATGAAGGCAGAAATAAGGATGTTCTTTGAAACCGACGAGAACAAAGACACAACATACCAGAATCTCTGGGACACACTCAGAGCAGTGTGTAGAGGGAAATTTATAGCACTAAATGCCCACAAGAGAAAGCAGGAAAGATCCAAAATTGACACCCTAACATCACAATTAAAAGAACTAGAAAAGCAAGAGCAAACACATTCAAAAGCTAGCAGAAGGCAAGAAATAACTAAAATCAGAGCAGAACTGAAGGAAATAGAGACACAAAAAACCCTTCAAAAAATTAATGAATCCAGGAGCTGGTTTTTTGAAAGGATCAACAAAATTGATAGACCGCTAGCAAGACTAATAAAGAAGAAAAGAGAGAAGAATCAAATAGACGCAATAAAAAATGATAAAGGGGATATCACCACCGATCCCACAGAAATACAAACTACCATCAGAGAATACTACAAACACCTCTACGCAAATAAACTAGAAAATCTAGAAGAAATGGATAAATTCCTTGACATATACACCCTCCCAAGACTAAACCAGGAAGAAGTTGAATCTCTGAATAGACCAATAAAAGGCTCTGAAATTGTGGCAATAATCAATAGCTTACCAACCAAAAAGAGTCCAGGACCAGATGGATTCACAGCCAAATTCTACCAGAGGTACAAGGAGGAACTGGTACCATTCCTTCTGAAACTATTCCATTCAATAGAAAAAGAGGGAATCCTCCCTAACTCATTTTATGAGGCCAGCATCATCCTGATACCAAAGCCGGGCAGAGACACAACCAAAAAAGAGAATTTTAGACCAATATCCTTGACGAACATTGATGCAAAAATCCTCAATAAAATACTAGCAAACCGAATCCAGCAGCACATCAAAAAGCTTATCCACCATGATCAAATGGGCTTCATCCCTGGGATGCAAGGCTGGTTCAATATATGCAAATCAATAAATATAATGCAGCATATAAACAGAGCCAAAAACAAAAACGACATGATTATCTCAATAGATGCAGAAAAGGCCTTTGACAAAATTCAACAACCCTTCATGCTAAAAACTCTCAATAAATTAGGTATTGATGGGACGTATCTCAAAATAATAAGCACTATCTATGACAAACCTACAGCCAATATCATACTGAATGGGCAAAAACTGGAAGCATTCCCTTTGAAAACTGGCACAAGACAGGGATGCCCTCTCTCACCACTCCTATTCAACATAGTGTTGGAAGTTCTGGCCAGGGCAATTAGGCAGGAGAAGGAAATAAAGGGTATTCAATTAGGAAAAGAGGAAGTCAAATTGTCCCTGTCTGCAGATGACATGATTGTATATCTAGAAAACCCCATTGTCTCAGCCCAAAATCTCCTTAAGCTGATAAGCAACTTCAGCAAAGTCTCAGGATACAAAATCAACGTACAAAAATCACAAGCATTCTTATACACCGATAACAGACAAACAGAGAGCCAAATCATGAGTGAAGTTGTTCTTTATAGAAGTATTCCAGCTAATAAACAAAGAGGGAGGGATAGCATTAAAATATCACTATTTTGAAAATCCTAATGAAATAATGGACCTAGGCAATGATCATCGATGGATGCTAAACATTTAAGTGAAAGGCTGCAGGGAGCTTTATAATCTATGGATCAGGTTCAACAACACCTGAACCCACTGATTAATCTTAGCACATAAAGAAAGATATTGAGGAATTATGCACCTCCCAGTGAGATGCAAGAATATGTACGAAACACAACTTATGAATTATTCTGTCAAAAAATTAAACCTGAATATGTTCAAGCCTCTAGAGCTAACAGCTTGCATTAAATATGAAGGATCAAGGAATATCTTCAGTGATATCACAAGGATGTCGTCAGCCAAATCCAGAATATGGGACATTCTACAGAACAAATGACCCAGTTTCTTTAACAAATAAATAGCAAGGGAAAATGTGAAGCTAATCTTTTATAGAGTAACATAAATTTAAGAACTATATCTCACAAATGCAATGTGTGGCCCTTGTTTGAATCCCAACTCATTTTTTTAAAAAGGCATTCATCAAATATGCCCAACTGACTTTTTTTTTTTTTTTGAGACAGGGTCTCATTCTGTCGCCCAGGCTGGATTGCAGTGCCATGATCATAGCCCACTGCAGCCTTGCCCTCCTGGGCTCAAATGATCCCCTCTTGCCTCAGTCTCCCAAAGAGCTGGGATTACAGGCATAAGCCACTGCACCCAGCCTCAACTGATTTTTGAGGAAGATGTAAAAACAGTTCAGTGGAAGAAGTACAGGCTTTTCAACAAGTGGTGTTGGTGCAATTAGACATTGTAAGCAAGTAAATAACCTCAACATAAACCTCACACCTTATACAAAATATAATTCAAAATGGATCATGAACTTAAATATAAAACATAAAACAATAAAACTTTTATTGGACTTCATCAAAATTAAAAACTTTTGCTCTGTGAAAGATCATGTGAAGAGAATGAAAGACAAGCTACAGACAGGGAGAAAATATTTGGAAACCACATATCTGACAAAAGACTGACATCTAGAATATATAAAGAACCTTAAAACTCCATGGTAAAAATCCAGACAATCCATTAGAAAATGGGCAAAATATATGAATAGACATTTTGCCAAAGAGCATATAGAGATGACAAATAAGCACATGAAAAGATGTTCAACATCAGTAGACATTAGGGAAACGCAAATTAAAAACACAGTGAGACACCTATCAGAATGGCAAAATGAAAAGTGGTGACAATGTCAAATGCTGGTGAGGGTGTGGAAAAACTGGATTATTCAAGCATTGCTGGTGGCAGTGTAAACTGTAAAGTACCACAGTCAGTCTAGAAAAGACTTTGGCAGTTCTTATAAAACTAAACATGAAATTACCATAAACCCAGCAACTGCACTCTTGGCTGTTTCTCTCAGAAAAATAAATGAAACTTGTGTTCACACAAAAACCTGTACACAAATGGTCATATTAACTTTATTTGTAATAGCTCCAAACTGGACTCAACCAGTTATCCTTCAACAGGTGAATGGTTAAACAAACATGTACACCCATACTATGGAATACTACTGAGCAATGAAAAGGAATGAACTATTGATACCTGCAACAGCTTTTCATTCATTCATTCATTCATTCATTGAATTCATTCAATGAATGAATGAATCTCCAGGGAATTATGCTAGGTGAAAAGAGCCAATCCCAAAAGGTTACATACTACAGATGCTACTCGACATACATCCTGATAAACCCATCCTAAGTTGAAAATACCATAATTCAAAAATGCATTTAACACACCTAACCTACTGAACATCATAGCTTAGCCTAGCCTACCTTAAATGTGCGTAGAATACTTATATTAGCACAGTTGGACAACATAATCTAGCAAGAAGCTTATTTTATAATAAAGCATTGAATATTTCATGTAATTTATTGAATACTGAACTGAATGTGAAAAAACGGAATGGTTGTATGGATACTTGAAGTACAGTTTCTACTGCATGTTTACCACTTTTGCACCATGGAAAAGTTAAATAATTTTAAGTCAAAACATTGTAGGCCAGAGACCATCTGCACATGATTCCATTTATATAACATTTTTGAAATGATAAAATTTTAGAAATAGAGACTAGATTAGTTGTTGCCAGGGGTTTTAAGACAAAGGGGTAAGAAGAGAAGATAGTTACGGTTATAAAATTGCAACAATGAGGATCGTTATGATGACAGAACTGTTCTGTATCTTCACTGTGGTGGAGGATATAAAAACTTATACATGTGATAAAATTGTACAAAACTAAATACACAAATAAGTACAAGTAAAACAGGAAATCTGAAAAAGAACAGTATATAGTATCAACATCAATATTCTTATTTAAATTTAAACAAATTTAAATTAAAAGGACACTTATGAGACTATTAAGGAAATGCTATGGTTTGAATGTGTCCCCCAAAGTTCATATGTTAGAAACTTAATCTCCAATGCAAAAGTGTTGAGAGGTAGGGCTTTTAAGAGGTGATTAGGTCATGACAGCTCTGCCTTCATGAATGGATTAATGTTGTTATTGTGGGAGTGGGTTCCTGATAAAAAGGATGAGTTTGGTCCCCTTCCTCTCTCACACACACATGCTCTTTCGCCATGCGATGCCTTCTGCCATGTTATGATGCAGCAGAAGTCTCTCAGCAGTTGTGGCCCCTTGACCTTGGACTTCTTCTTTTTTTTTTTTTTTTTTGAGACAGAGTTCCCCTTTTGGTGCCCAGGCTGGAGTGCAATGGCGTGATCTTGGCTCGCTGCAACCTCTGCCTCCCGGGTTCCAGTGATTCTCTCACCTCAGCCTCCCGAGTAGCTGGGATTATAGGTGCCCACCACCATGCCCAGCTAATTTCTGTATTTTTAGTAGAGATGGGGTTTCGCCATGTCAGCCAGGCTGATCTTGAACTCCTGACCTCAGGTGATCCACCCGCCTCGGCCTCCCAAAGTGCTGGGATTACAGGCGTAAGCCACCACGCCCAGCCAGAACTTGGACTTCTCAACCTCTAGAACTGTAAGAAGTAAATTTATTTTCTTTATAAATTATCCAGTCTGTGGTTTTCTGTTATAGCAACACAAAGTGGTCTAAGAGAGGAAATTTATACACAGTGTAGGAACAGATAATATTAAGAAATTATTTTCTTAATATTGTTAATATTTTCAGTGTGATACTGGCATTGTAGTTAAGCAGGGATACATACTAAAGAAAGGAAGGAAGAAATGATATTACTTCAGTGATTTTCTTTAAAATAACCCAGCAGTAGTAGATAAAACAAGATTGGTCATATGCCCATAACTATTGATAACTGTTGTATATTGATGATGGATACAAGGGGGTTCATTATACTATTTTTGTGTTTCTGAGTAGCTTGAATATTATAAATTACACATGGATAAGTTCTGTAATATGAAAAAAAAGACCGTTTTTAAGAAAAAAGGAGGAAATGAACACAGAATGGGCTCCCATACAGTCTAAAATTGTACTAAAAATTATATATATAACTAATTCCCCTTATAATTTTGATCTATCTGTGGCTCAAGCAGGTCAAAAGACTGCTGTTATAGACTGAAAGTTTGTTCCCCCAAAATTCATATGTTGAAATCTTAACCCCCAATGTGATGGTATTAGAAGGCGGGTCCTTTTGGAGGTAATTATGTCATAAGGTCAGAGCCTTTATAAATGGGATTATTGCCCATATAAGAAAAGACACGAGAGAGATGATCTCTTTCTCTCTCTCAGCCATGTGAGGATACAACAAGATGACCATCTGCAAACCAGGAAGAGGGCCTTCACCAGCCAAAGATTTGCCAGCACCTTGATCTTGAACTTCCTAGCCTCCAGAACTGTGATAAATAAATGTTTGTTATTTAAGCCATCAGTCTATGGCATTTTGTTATGGCAGCCTGAACTAAGACAGCTGCCCAAGAAAACTATTACATGTCACTGAAATGCATTCAGTCCATCCACTGAACATATAATTTAACTTTTTCTCTTTGTGTGAAATCAGGCCATCAGAAAGGTGTGTCCTCAAATACTCTTGGTTGCTTGTTATAATACATGTGCTGAGATTTGCTTTGACCCTAGACCTTTTGCTGCCGCTGAAGAATGCTCTAGAACAGAGGTAGGCAGCCACCCTCATTTGTTTACACACAGTCTATGGCTGCTCTCATGCTACAACAGCCGAACTGAGTAGTTGCTACAGAGACCATATGACACACAAAGCCTAAAATATTTACTATCTGGCCCTGCAGACAAAGCTTGCCAAGTCCTGCTCTAGAAGATAGCAGAAGCAAACACAATACAGTAGTCTCCCCTTATCCATGGTTTCATTTTCTGTGGTTTCAGTTACCCATGGCCAATCACTGTCCAAAAATATTAAATGGAACATTCCAAAAATAAACAATTCATAAGTTTTAAATTATGCACTGTTCTGAGTACGTTGATGAAATCTTATACCATCCCACTCCATCCTGCCTGGGACATGAATCATCCCTGTGTCCAGTGCATCCATGCTGTATACCCTATCTGCCTGTTAGTCACTTAGTAGCCATGTCAGTTATCAAATCAACTCCCGTGGAATCACAGTGCTTGTTTTCAAGTCACCCTTATTTTACTTTATAATGGCCCTGAAGTGCAAAAGTAGTGACGGTGTCAATTTGGATATGCCAAAGAGAAGCCATAAAGTACTTCTTGTAAGTGAAAAAGTGAAAGTTCTTGACTTAATAAAAGAAAAAACTTGTATGCTGAGGTTGTTAAGATCTACAGTAAGAATGAATTTTCCATGAAATTGTGAAGAAGGAAAAGGACATTCATGCACAGGATATGTAGGAATCAGTACTATCCATGGTTTCAAGCATTTACTGGGGGCCTTGGAACACATCCCCAGCGGATAAGGGGGGACTGCCATACTACTACTATACACGTGATGGAGTTGCTATAAATAACAGTGTTATTTATACCCTGGGGGATACATGACTTGCTGTCCTGGAGAATTGAAGGACATCTTGTTTCTAGGCATGACTGGAACAGAGCCCCAGTGTTCCAGCCAGTTCCTGCCTATTTCAAGATGTTCCCTTCCCAGAATGTTCTACAGTTATCTTGAGAACTGCAAGTGAGAAAAGAGGGAGAACCAGGTCAGTCTAAGGCCACCCAGAGTTATTATATTGCTATAAATAACAACATTATATATTAGTCAATATATAGTCATATATTGAACATATAGTCAGCCTAATAATAGGGTTCTGTGACTAGTTGTTATAGCATAATTATGAACAGAACCCCCATGTATCAATTTATATGAAGATTTATCAAAAATCTTTTGAAAACTCCATCCAGAGAGTCTTTACTATAGAGGAATTGTCACATTGTCCTTGTGACAATTAAATGTAAATTATATGACTGCTTATATTTCTTTCATTCTATATCTGCCACAAAGAACACAACTTTATAGTTTAATTTTAATAACTATTGCAGGACAGTTCTCTGGGTGGTCTTGGACTGACCCGGTTCTCCCTCTTTTCTCACTTGCAGTTCTCAAGATAACTGTAGAACATTCTGGGAAGGGAACATCTTGAAATAGGCAGGGACTGGCTGGAACAGCCAGGGCTCTGTTCCAGCCGTGCCTAGAAACAAGATGTCCTTCAGTTCTCCAGGACAGCAAGTCATGTATCCCCCAGGGTACAAAACCCAGGGTGAGTTGCTTTCTGGGGTCCCTCAGCTGTGGGGCAAGTGAGGCATACACAGACAAGACTCCTTCCTTCTCTGGCAGCTTTCCTGAGCCTCAGGGGACCCGCTCATAATGATTCCTAGGCTTCCATTGTCCCTTGCTGCCTGTCTGTAAGTAATAAACCTGATTCATGTAACTTGTTGTGTGTGTGTGGATGTTCTGTCCCACTGGACTCAGAGAAGTTGGTAATCAGTGCACAGTGAACCTGTTTCGTATCTATGTTACTAAAATTCATTCAACACTGCATGAATATTCACAGTCCACTGATGCTCTGTTGTTGACTGTGTCAACATTGTCTGTGTTTTCCCTGATCATATTATAGATTCACATGTATTCATGTTACTATTCTGATTATTATAAACCTCCTAAATCCAATGGTAAATGGAAGCAGTAACTAAACAAAGAAACAAATGATGACTTTGCAGAGACCAGGTCTTTTCTGGTTCTTTTGTAGAGAAGAAAAGGGATCTATGAAGTCAGAGTTGGGGAAGTGAGGATGTACAAGTGAGGGGATACCTTGCAGAGTCTAGAATGAGCAGGGAGCTGCCTCCCTTCTCCTCTAGGCCATGGAGCTGAACCTTCCACATCCCCCTCTCCTCCATCAACTACATTATACAGTCCACTGAAACACGCAGGTCTCTGGATAAGCTGCTGAAAGGGGACATAGACATTGGAAGTCAGAATGGAACTGATCTATTTGGATTTGGAAATACTCATGAGTACCCAGACTTACAGATGATATTGTCTGGAGCATTATGGTGCAACATCCATAAGGTCTCTGGGAAAGCCTGTCTTATATTCCCACACAGAGGGTACAACAGCAGTAAACTCCACAACAGAGGGATATGCCTATCCCTGCGGTCCGGGTTAATGTTATAAGCAACTTTTGCCATTAGAATTGTCCTGACCTGAATCAGGATGCTAAGCATTAGTCTAGAGACAATGTGTGGCCAGACATAGCTTTGATTTGTTGGTGCATGTCTTGTGGGGCTATCTGAGGCATTTCCTGAATTCTTAATTATAAAGCAGTTTCCAGTTTCCCCACTGCCAGTCACAACCAGATATGATGATAGATTGGCTAAGTATATATATTTAACAGGCTACAGAGAGAGCTATGAATAGTCATGAAAGTAGTGATAAGCCCTGTCCAGTTCTTGAGACTGGATCAGCTTAAATAGCTGTGTCTCATCCAGGAGGTGGCATTACAGATGGGCTAGGCCTCTGCCTGTGATGGAGACAAACAAATTTTTAATAAGAGGCATTTCTATGGAAACAGAAGAAAAACAAAGATTAATGTTGGGCACAATTTATTCAGATGTTAGACTCCAGTATCTTAATTATAGAGGAGGAAGGAAGAGGCAATCTGACACTTTTTTCTCACCTATGTTACAAGGAATAAGCTGCAGCTTGCAGGGCTTCAGGAAAAAGGTAGTAGCAATTTCATTGAATCCAAGTCAGAAAAGTAAAAGAAAAAATTGGAAAACATTAGTTTGGGGACTCATACTCACACCGGAAATAATTTAGGATTCACTCCAAGTTGTAGAAAATAATAAAAACTCAACAACAGTGAACAAAACTAGAATCTAACAATAAGTGTACTACATTTTTTTCCAAAACATACTTTTTCTCTCTCCAGTCCCTGTTTTTACTAAAGACAAATCATAGTAGGACAAATGTATTTGCAAAATAAATTTCAGTCTTACTATTCTTGGCCTGAGTGTTTGCATAAAGTCAGCAGGAATAATTATTTGTCATATAGGCTCTTTTGAAAATTGGCTTTGCTGGAACTTTATTCCATAAGGAATCTTGGATTAGACTTTCAAAGCCTTGAGCCCAGCCATGGATTCATCTGTGCCTGCAATACTTGTATGATTTGGGTGAATTCCTCACTTCAGGTCCCAAGATAACTTGGGGCTCCTAGGCCTGTCAGAGAATGACATTCTTTACTTACCACAGGTCAAAAACCCTATACAGGGACTGCATAGACAATGCATGAGGCCAGTTTTTCCAAGGGGCTTTTATGGGCTTTATAAGTCAACTTTGATTCCTTAAAGCAGTATGAAAGTGTGCCATTCCAACCAAAGCCTTGGTAAAGTAACCAGTATCTCCAGTTGTGTCTTGTTAGATAAGAAAACAGATTCTTATTGAACTTATGCAAATAACTTAAGTATACTAACAAATGGTTTTAAAATTCTGGAGAAAGCAAGTAGAGGGAAAGAAATGTGTTTCAAGTTTTGCTCACAGGAGTGTACTTTATGCAATTGTTAAAAGCTGCAAATAGCTCAAAAGAAAAAGTTTTTCTGGACTCTGAAAAACAAGAGTTAGCAATGTTTTAAACAAAATGCCATAAAAAGATTTTGGTCTTCTGTTGGTTCAGTCTATGTAATTAACTCCTGTTCCACTCAATATTCATGAACACGTTAGCTCTCTATGGGAGTCTTGGAAGTTTTGCCTCTATTCTGATGCCACAATCTCTGAAGTTATCAGAAACCTGCATTCAAGAGTAGCTCTCAGAGTCCTATAGCTGATTATAAAATCGTTTGAAAATAGTCAAAGTAAAACAATTGTGGATGACAAAAGTCTTAGAATAACCATGATTAAAGTCTGAACATCTCTGTGGCATGCAGCAATTTAATATAACAATTATAATTATTACTTATATACTGAGACATATCAGAATTGCAAGAATCGTATACAATTTTGGAACACACACCAATAACACATTTATACAAATACAGCCCAAAGAGATCTGAAAACCATTTTGTACTTGACAATACTTCCTGTATGATTTTAATATACAGAACAAGCTGAATATGTCCCTATTGGACTTTAGGGGACCCAATATCTAAAAGTGTTAACCAGATCAAAAAAGGGGGCTTAATTTAAAATCTGACTGTGGAAAGTTTGTCCAATATCAAAGGTTTAAACACTCAGTATTATAAAATAAAATTATAGGTCACCATTAATAAAAGGGAAAAATCTGTACTCATTAATAGAGGGGAAACAGCTTTCCAAACAGGACCCAATAAAGATGCATGAGGCCAGTTGAATCTGTCTCCTCTCCCCTCGCTTTTTTTCTGTCATTTATTCCAAAGGTAAACAAAAATATTTCACTATCTTTTAATATTACATGCAAATCTTGTTCAAAAGAGAAAGCTAAATTTCACCTTTGTTTGCATTAGTGTACTATTAATGTTAAACCCAATTCTTAATAAAACCTTATAAACAAAATCTATCCAATCTTAATTAGTTTGACTATAAGGTAAAATTTCCAGAAACCTTTTATAATCCTTTACAGCTTTCTATTAAACAGCAGATCAGTTCTCTAAGAAAACCCTGTTACTCAGACACAGGGGCCCAGATTCCAGCCCTGCATCAGTGTGCTTTCATTTCAATGTTCAACCCACAAAAAAACTAAATCATCCCTTTCAAATCTTAGGCAACTTGCTTATACCCACTGAACTTCGTTTATAAGATCCACCCTTCACAAATTCTTCACAACTTGCTTAAACTTTCAGTTTTGTCCCATTACTCCTCTATGTTAGGACAATCTTAACCTCTGAACAAGACAAAATTACATTCCCTTTAACAAAAACCATGTTTTCATGCCTTCTTATAATCTTTTACCAAAAACACATTCTACTTTCCTTACACACCTTGCATGTAAAACTATTTTTCCAGTAGTCGCAAGTACATATTACAATGTTATTTTTATTGTTGGTGAAAACAATAAAAGCAACTTTTATTGTTGGTGAAAACCTGGCGAGTAAGCAATTTTAACCATGTATAAGATTGCAGAACACATGACTTCCCAGCCTAGCCAGGGGGCCTGGCTAACTTCATATGTCCCCAGGCCTTACCTAGGATCTAATTGCTGTAAAACAGGCAAGTCAAACAATTACTAAAAGTCATAGAAGCAGTTTATGACCTTAAAACATCTAGCAAACAGTATCCGATCCCCCCAATTTAGACCAAATATTTAAATTTTGAAGATATTTTTATTTTACTTTACCAATAATCTTTAAGCTGTCTTTATTTTTCAAAGATTGTTAGAGACATTGTGACTTAAAAGGCATTAAAGTCTCTATTTTTCTGACAAAATATTTTATTTAAGTGCTTATCATTCTTAAGCCAATAAATTAGACCACTGTCATATATTCTGGTAGCGAAACATCACACACATCATATATAAATACACAGATATGGAGATGATTTGGTAGGGTGACAAAAGATTAGATGCAAGAGGAAGGAGGAACAGACAGGAGCAGGTGCAGAATTAGACAGATATCCATCAACCAACTGAGGAGGTTTTAGAGGCAGAGCAGGGGCTTTAAAACAATATCCATGCACATATAGTGCAAATATCAGCCTTAATTAAGTTGATTTCCAACTACAGAGCTCTCCAAAGGAGAATCATTTTAAAATATTTTATTACTAGATTTTAGTCAAGAGAAATGGCCAATATTTCTGGCTTCTGAATTCTTTTACCTCCTACATGAAATCAATAAGCCTTAACTAACGGTATGACTTTACCACAGGTGCATGAAGTATCTTCAATGAGACAGCAAGCGGTTTTTACAAGATCTAGAATTGCTCCAAAGGTAGCTCAGAGAAAAGAAAATTTCAAGACAGGAAATCAGAAGCTGTCCATGGAAGGGAAAAGAACCAATAAATGGCAAAAAGTCACACACATAGCGAATGGGAAAGGACTAATTACCTAAGCTGGGAATTGAACCCAGGCTGCCAGTGTGAAAGGCAAAAATCTTAGCTCCTGAACTATTGCACAAGGTGACGACTACTGCTTCTTCCCAGGAGTCTAGAGCAGTCATTTTTGAGCTTGCAAATGATTTTAACTATTCAAGAAAATTTAGACTAGATATAACACAATCGTGTGTCCTTTTTAGTCTCAAGAGTCAAAGCCCTGTAACTTAACGGCGCAAGGACTTTAAAGACAATACAGAAACTTACATGGATACAATAACCTTTTTAAGTCCATAATTTGAATTAGCTTTTAAATAACTTTTGAATTAGACAAAAATTTTTTTTGTCAATAAGAACATATTTTCCTTGTCACATTTTCTATAAAACTAGGAAGCAAGAAATTCTTTTTTTGAAAAAGTGAAAGCAATTTTATTAAGAAAGTAAAGGAATAGCCGGCTGTGTGGCAGCCCGCGAGGCGGTCCGCGGGAGCACACTCTGTGCAGAGACTGGGCGGCCGGCCTGCCCTTCCTGTCGCTGACGGTGACTGCGGGAGGCCAGGTTGTTTTTCATCATTCAGAGCATTGCCTGAAGCAGGTCCACCGTGGCGTTAGTAACGAGGAACATCGAGCCAAGGCACCTGTGCCGTCAGACGTTGCCTAGCGTTAGAAGCGAGCTGGAATGCGTGACCAACATCACCCTGGCAAATGTCATCCGACAGCTGGGCAGCCTGAGTAAATATGCAGAGGACATTTTTGGAGAGCTCTTTACTGAGGCAAATACCTTTGCCTCTCGGGTAAGCTCCCTTGCTGAGAGGGTCGACGGACTACAAGTTAAAGTCACTCAGCTGGATCCCAAGGAAGAAGAAGTGTCACTGCAAGGAATCAACACCTGAAAAGCCTTCAGAAGCTCCACCATTCAAGACCAGAAGCTTTTTGACAGAAACTCTCTCCCAGTGCCTGTCTTAGAAACATACAATACCTGTGATACTCCTCCCCCTCTCAACAATCTTACCCCTTACAGGGACGATGGAACAGAGGCACTCAAATTCTACACAGACCCTTCATACTTCTTTGATCTTTGGAAGAAGATGCTGCAGGACACCAAGGATATCATGAAAGAGAAGAGAAAGCACAGGAAAGAAAAGAAAGATAATCCAAATCGAGGGAATGTAAACCCACGTAAAATCAAGACACATAAGGAAGAGTGGGAGAAAATTAAGATGGGGCAAGAATTTGTGGAGTCCAAAGAAAAGCTGGGGCCTTCTGGGTATCCACCCACCTTGGTGTACCAGAATGGCAGCATTGGCTGTGTTGAAAACGTGGATGCAAGTAGCTATCCACCACCATCACAGTCAGACTCTGCTTCTTCACCTTCTCCTCCCTTCTCCGAGGACAACTTGCCTCCTCCACCAGCAGAATTCAGTTACCCCGTGGACAACCAAAGAGGATCTGGTTTGGCTGGACCCAAAAGATCCAGTGTGGTCAGCCCGGTTTGGCTGGACCCAAAAGATCCAGTGTGGTCAGCCCAAGCCATCCACCACCAGCTCCTCCTCTAGGCTCTCCACCAGGCTCTAAACCCGGGTTTGCTCCACCACCTTCCCCTCCACCACCCCCGCCTCCAATGATAGGCATCCCACCTCCACCACCGCCTGTAGGATTTGGGTCTCCAGGGATGCCTCCACCACTCTCACGCCCATCTTTCCCACCTCACCCTGATTTTGCTGCCCCTCCACCTCTTCCTCCACCACCGGCAGCTGACAACCCAACTCTCCCACCACCTCCCTTGTCCCAGCCAACAAGAGGAGCACCTCCTCCTCCCCCTCCTCCTCCTCCTCCGGGGCCCCCTCCTCCCCCTTTCACTGGTGCAGATGGCCAGCCTGCTGTACCACCACCGCTTTCTGACACCACCAAGCCCAAGTCCTCCTTGCCTGCCATAAGCGATGCCCATAGCGACCTGCTTTCAGCCATCTATCAAGGTTTTCAGCTGCGCAGGGTTGAGGAGCAGCAGGAACAAGAGAAGTGGGATGTTGTGGGCAATGACGTGGCCACCATCTTGTCTCGTTGCATTGCTGTTGAGTACAGTGACTCAGAAGATGACTCCTCTGAATTTGATGAGGACGACTGGTCTGATTAACTCTTTCTGCCTGCTGCCTACCTTCTTTTTCTTTCCTTCCTACCTGCCTTCTTTGATGCCAACCCCAACAGACCCATAGGGGAGAAAAGGGAGGAAAAACGTAATTTTAAGGGGCCAAAGCTTTCCTTGAAGCAACCAAAGATATATCCAAGTGCTTCCTCCAAGTCACATGTATTTCCTCTTCCCATTGTCAGGCCCTGTGGGGCTCCTGAGATTCAGTAGCTGGGATGTTCCCTCTTTCCTTCAAGTGCCTGTTGCATATTTAAAGGAAGGAGAAATCCCAAAGCAGATTCCTTTGATTGGGTTTCCGTTGGAGATGGGGCCTTCCCTTAGGAGCCATATTCAACTACAGTCTTCTAAAACCTGTGCCCTCAGCCACTTCGAATAATGCCAGCCACCTTCTGGTTCTAAAGCAGAGGTAGTGGCCTGAATGGACACAGCTGGCCCCTTTCCCGTGCACTGAAAGGGCAGAGCAGGCTGAAGGCTCCAACGGCCAAACTGCCTCACCCTCTGCCCTAATCAGCAGGGTGGGCCTGCCTTTTGCTAAGCGATCTCTATGCCTGGGATTCCCTTTATTCCAGGAGACATCAAGCCTCTAAAGAATGTCTCACCTCCTCTGCCCAAAAATGATGCTCTTCTGTAGGCTGGTGTTGTTGCTTCCCTCCCAGGATCCCTTTGGTGAGTGTGGTGTTCAGAATGCACCAGCACCACCTCTACATGCCTTCAGGCAACACGGCCCAGTTTTAACCTCTCGTATCCATGACCAAACTATCCCTGACACATAAGGACAGGGGCCTCTTCCGGCTGTCAGGAGCAAAGCCTGAAGACTTGGAGCTGCAGGACTGGAAGAACAGTGGAGCCCCGTGGGTCCCACCCTTTAAGGATGCTGAGGCCTGGAGATGGGAAGTGACTTGCTCAAGGTCACACAATTGGATAGTGACATAGCTAGAGCCCAGAGTTCCTGATTCCAAGTCACCTGTGCTTTCTGGAACCAAAGAATGGGCACCTGCTGGAGTCTGGGCAGAGCTTTCTTGGCTGTATTGCTACTCCAGACCTCACCATAGGTTGGGGTCCCAGTAGGAGGGCTCACGGTCTGTGCCAGCCCTGTCAGTGCTGCTCAGACCTTCATAGCCTCTCTTGTCATTCTTTGTTGCCCCTTTTCTGTCACCAACCAACCACATAGCCTTGGGACCAGCCCCTCTGGGGGACCAGAAGTAGTGAGAGAAGGAAGGGGATAGGCAGCTTTGACAGGTGCTGTTTTCAATTCCTCTGCAACTCCTCCCCCTTTTATTTCCCCAATTTAAACAAAGATTCTGCCAACTGTGGAAACTTCAGTCCCTCAGGCTGGCAGCTGTGCTGGTACCTGCCTGGGGGAGCCTGGCAGTCGTGAAGCAGGCTGAAAGGCAGAGGGGCTCCAGGTCCTGTTTCCAGCTCCCCTCACTGCACATGGTGAAGCTCCCTCCCTCCCCACTTTTCCCAGAGCTAATACACAGGTGCTATTATTCAGAAAAAAACTGGTCAGCTCTAACCAACAGTGAGGTTTCTTCTCTTCTGCCCTAACTATTGTGTAGCCTTATATGCTGAAATTGGCTTCTGCCGGCTTATCTGGCTTTCAGAGCCCTGAAACAAAGAGAAACAGGATCTGTCCCTACCCAGCACAGCAAATGGTTGTAGTAATTGCCAAAGCCCTCGTAAAGCCCTCCGGCTTGAGGAGACAGTGTATAGTCATGAGTTCTGCCTCTGTGCCCTTGCTGGCCGCTTCCCCTTTGCCTTCTTTCCTGGAACTCAGGGTGTGGGGACTGAGCCTGTAGGGGCCAGCATGCCCTCCTGCTGTGGCCACTCCCAAGTGTGCCCTCTTCCGTCTCTCCAGATCAGGTGTCTCTAGCACAGGACTTGGCACCAAGCTCCATGCTGAGACACCAGGCTATGTGGGCCCGCACCTTGTTTCCCGGCCTGTACCTTAGAAGTCGAAGGTGCTTTCATCAGAATCCTAAAATGGCCGTTGAAGGCGCCTGGGCCGCAGCCCAGCAGTAGCTGGAGAGGCAGGCAGAGGGCAGTGGTTCTCCCAAATAGGAGACCTGGGGCCTGGCCAGGCCAGGGTTTGGGCCTAATGGCTTTGACTGAATTACCCCCATCCTCCTCCTTTCCGGAAAAGGGAGAGCTAGAGCCACTCACTGTCATTCTGCTCTGACCTTGAAGGGGGCGGTGTTGGCCTGGCTTCTGGAATGGACTGAGTCCATTGTGGAAAGGGCTGGGGGCAGGAGGAGGTGGGGAGGGGCACTGCCTGCGGAAGCTAGGATTAGATCATTAGCTCAGTGACCTCCTAGGGTTTCGATGTGCTGTGTTCTCATCCTACAGTTGGTTTGGTAATGATCTGCAAGTCCCGGAGAGCAACAGCAAAGCTCTGCCTGACGCTCTCATTAAAATCTATGCAGCCAAGCTCAGCACTTTGTCGCAGCCGGCCTTGTGAAGCCTCCTCAGCTCGGGGGGCCGGGGACCCAGTGAGCTGGGAGGCCCTCTGGGCTCCACTTATGCATATGCACCAAAAAAAAAAAAAAAAAAAAAAAAAAAAGGCTTCTTTAGACCCAGAGCTCTTTAAGATGATAAAGGACCCAATGCAGGTAATCCTGTTTTTGGACTCATGTAATGTAGAATGCTAAATTTAGTGATTATTTAATCTGGGCCTAAGCTAGTGAGAGTATGGAACAATGGCCCATAATGACTCCTAAGCGGTGAAGCCAGGGGGCCTCCTCCCTTCCTGGTTCACCCCGCCCAGGGGACCTGCTCCCATTCCTATGGCCCTGGGGCCCAGCTTCCAATAGTGTCAGATGTGACTTGTGGCTTTGCCTTGGTTGTGAGATGGGTACATTCTAAAGGAGCAGCCCGGGGGAGGCGGCAGGCTTAGCCAGCCCTTGGAGGCTCAGAGCAGCTGGCCCAGGCTCCAGCTCGCCTCCAGTGGAAGCTCGAGCGCCGTCAGAAACGACCCTGGCCAATGTCACCGCAGAGCCGAGGCGGTGTTGTCAGGGCTAATGTGAAATCTCTTCCCGTGGCGCTGATCCTCCGACTCTGCAGCACCAGCTTGGACAGATTGAGGTCTCTGTGGCTTTGCTGACGCTGCTTAAGCATTCCCACCGGGTCCCAGCTCTGCTCTAGGACTGCCTCCCACTGCGGCCCCTCACCTGACCTCAGGGCATGGGGAGGGAGGGAGCCAGTGCCCCAAGGCCAGGGGACTTTGCTCCTGAGAGATGTCAGGCTTCCTGGGGGCATCAGGCTTTGAGTCCAGCTGACCTGGCACCAGGTGTCACGCAGAGATGTGCCTCATTCTGTGCCTCCTGCCGTGTTCACTTTAACCGTGCGTCAGTGTGGGTTAGGGAATAATTTTGTCATTGTATTAAGTTTATCCAGTTAATTAACTTGAGGAACTAACCAATTTTTACTTTCTGTCTAGAATGATGTACATGTAGTAGAGTAAGGCATAATGCTCCCAAAGTGCCTTGTTTTCTCTGATACAAACATATTTATAAGGACGTATTCCAGTGGGTTCTTGGGTGTGTTTGCCACATCAAGATTTTAGGGAAGGGGTGTATGTGTAGTAGGGATGCCGTTTGAAAACAGGCTCTCTTCCCCTGAGGAAGGGAAAGGAACTCTTCAGTTGGAGATCTGGGCAGTGGGTTAAGCCAGACCCCTAAAGTGACCCTTTCCTCTTCTGCCCTATTCTTCTCAGACCCTCAGAAAGACATCCAATTTTTTTAAAGCCCTGTAGCTCCAAGCCTGGTCTCATTTGCTTCCCTGCCAGGCTCATTGTGTGTATACCACATTTGTGCCCCACTGACCTGAAGGTTCCATGTAACTGTATACACATGAATACTTAAATGCCAACATTTTAAATAATTTGATGAAGTCTTTGTAGCCACAAAAAAAAAAGTAAAGGAATAAAGAATGGCTACTTCATGGGTAGAGCAGTGGCATGGGCTGCTCGACTGAGTATATTTATAGTTATTTCTTGATTATATGCTGTATTAATCCGTTTTCACACTGCTATAAAAGAACTTCCCTGAGACTGGGTGATTTATAAAGGAAAGAGGTTTAATTGACTCAGTTTTGCGTGGCTGGAGAGGCCTCAGGAAATGTATAATTATGGCAGAAGGGGAAGCAGGCACCTTCTCCACAAGATGGCATGGGAGAAAAGAGCAGGGGAAACCGTCACTTATAGAACCATCAGATCCTGTGAGAACTCACTCACTACCACGAGAACAGCATGGGGGAAACTGCCCCCATGATCCTGTCACCTCCCACCAGGTCCCTCCCTTGACAGGTGGGAATTATGGGGATTACAATTCGAGATAAAATTTGGGTGGGGACACAGAGCCAAACCACATCATATGCTAAACAACGGGTGGATTATTCATGAGTTTTCTGGGAAAGGGGTGGGGATTTCCCAGAACTGAGGGGTCCTCCTCTTTTTAGACCATATAGGGTAACTTCCAGACATTGCCATGGCATTTGTAAACTGTCAAGGCACCGGTGGAAGTGTTTTTTTAGCATGCTAATGGATTATAATTAGCGTATAATGAGCACTGAGGATTACCAGAGGTCACTTGCGCTGCCATCTTGGTTTTGGTGGGTTTTGACTGGCTTCTTTACCGTATGCTGTTTTATCAGCAAGGTCTTTGTGATCTGAATCTTGTGTGGACATTTTATTTCATCCTGTGAGATAAGAATGCCTAACCCCCTGGGAATGCAGCCCAGTAGGTCTCAGCCTTATTTTACCCAGCCCCTATTCAAGATGGAGTTACTCTGGTTCTAACACCTCTGACATATTCCCCCCTCCCTTTTACAAGGGAACCCTTAATCCTAGCAATTGTAGAGGGACAAAGATCCATCTTTTGTAATTTTCAGGCCAAACAGGGCGATGACATTCCTGCCTAACTATTGGGGTGTCTTGTATCCAGGGTAGAGAGGAGCTCAGTGAGAAAACATCATTACACTGAGGGCCATTCATAACTCCGAGTTCTGATCAAAGGTGATATCTGGAAGATTGGTATGTGTTCAATTTAAGAAAACATTGAGTAAGCTTACCTATCCAGCATTTCTACACAGAATACAGCAGGAATATATTCCACAACAGTAAAGTAAAATAAGCAAAATTATTCTAAGTAAATGAAAAAAATAAGGCATTCAATGAACTGGGCAACTGTTGGGACCAAACTGATATGGGGTTGCTAGCCAATTCCAATATGTGCCCAGAATTAGAATATTGATCCAGATTTCTACAGTACCCATCCCTCTTGTTTCTTCTGAGCTCCAGTTAAAGATCACTGGTTGATTCACAGGAATAAGCAGGGTTAGTCTAAATTGCAGAAAAAAAAAACAACAAAAACAACTGATGAGACTAGAATCTAATAACAGGTGTGCCATAGTTCTTGAAACATAATTTTTCTCTTTCCAGTCTTCATTTTTATTAAAAACAAATCATAATAGGGCTAATTTGTTTATAAAATCAGCTTTAGTCTTATACTTGGCCTGTTTATTTGTATAAAGTGCAGCAAGAATAATTATTTTCACATAGGCTTTTTAAAAATTGGCTTTGATGAAACTTCGTTCCATAAAGAATCTCAGATAAGACCTTTTTTAAAGCTGAGCCCCAGCCATGGGTTTGTACTGTCAAATGCCTATACGAGTCAGGTAAATTCCTCTCCTCTTGAGGTTCCATAATTTTGGAACACATACCAATAACATATTTATTATAAATAAATAAATAAAACCTTTACTCATTAATACAGGGAAGACTTAGTTTTCCAAACAATCTGTTTCTTTTCTTTCCTCTCTTTTTACTATAATTTATTCAAAAGGCAAACAAAAATCTTTCAATATTTTTAATACAACATGAAAATCTTGTTCAAGAGAGAAAGACAATTTCACCCTTTGCATTGGTGTGCTATTAATGTCAACCCCAATTCTTAACAAAACCTTATAGACAAATCTATCCAATTTTCATGCCTGACCGTAAGGTAAGATTCTCATAAACTTTTTATAACCCTTTACAGATTTTTGTTAAAGAACAGATCAGTGCTCTAAGAAAAACCTATTGTGCTTTTATTCCAATGTTCAACTTATGAAAAAACTGAATACCCCTTTAACTTTAGCCAGTGTTCACACATAGAATTTCTTTTACAAGATTAATCTTTCATAAACCTTCCATAAGTTGCTCAAAAGTTTAGCTTTTTCCTATCAAACTTAAAACAAGACTTTAACCCTTTAATCTAGGCAAAAAAAAAAAAAATCCACATTCCCATGCCTTCTTATAATCTTTTACCAAAAACACATTTTACTTTCCTTACACACCTTGCATGTAAAACTGTTTCCTCAGTAGTTTCAATTACATATTACAATATTAACTCTTAGTAACTTTTATTTTTGGTGAAAAACTTAGTAAGTAAGCAATTTTAATTATGTACTAGGTGTGGGGCTTAGGACACCAGACAGAAGTGCAGATAAAGTCTGACTCTTTTCAGCATTGCTAGGGGTTATGGCTAACTCCACATGTCCCCAGGCCTTATGTAGAAACTAATGGCTCTAAAGCAGGTAAGTTGAACAATTTTCAAAAGTCAAAGAAATAACTTATGACCTTAAAGCATTCATCAAACCTAATGTCTGACCTGCCTAATTTAGACCAAATGTCTAAATTTTGAAGACATTTTTATTTTACCAATAATCTTTAAAACTATCTTTATTTCTCAAAGATTACTAAAGTTATGTGAACTAAAAGGCATTACAGTTTTTATTTTTCTAACAAAATATTTGATCACACATCACACACACACACAACACATATAAATACACAAACAGTCAGAAGATTCTGTAGTTGTAAGATTTTTCATTTGCCAGTTTTTGTTTCTCAATTGGATTACTGGCTTCAGGGTAGAGCCCTTTGAGGAACAGGGCCAGGAAACCATTCAGTTTCAAGGGCCTAGTAAGCAGGCACAGCTGGAAGGCAAAACAGATCCCCCAAAATTAAGGGTCCCATTTTTATACCAGATCTTAGATCCCAAAGAGGAGGGAATCAGTCCATCTCCCATAAAAGCCCATAACTGCCATTAGCCAGCCCTAAAAGTATATTTCCTACTTAGTAATTAGACACCAAAGTTCTCTCATAATGTGAAGTAATTTCTGATACCCCCAAATGTCAAAAACATCAGACAACACAATGTAAAACAGAACAGGGCCTTAGATTTTGAGAGAGATCTATCCACTTTCAATTCCTGGGGTTTCATGAGGAAAACAGAGGTTTTTCCCCAAACAGCGTGTGTGGCACCTCCTCTGTTTTCCCCAAAGAGTCCCAGCCTGTTAGAAATTTTCTTAGGTCCTCTCATGTATGCATCAAGAGTGGCAAGAAAACAAAATGGAGAAAAATGACTTTTCAGTTGACTGAAAAGAAAAACTTTTTCTCAAGAAAAACAAGATCTGAGAAAAAACCATAAAGGCCTTTTCAATATACCCATAGCTTGAATATCCACTTTTAATTAAGCTGACTTTTAACCATAGTGCTCTTTTTAAAAAAGTCTTTTAAAATTTCTTATTATCCAACTTTTAGCCAAGTAAAATGGTCAATATTTCTGGCTTTTGAACTTTACCAAAGATAACTTCCCAGGTGCTCAGAGAAAGGAAAATTCAAGAGGGAAGTCAGAAGTTGTTCATGGAGAGGAAGAGAATCAACAAATGGCAAAGGTCACACAGATATCAATCAAAAAGTACTCATTCCCTAGACCGGGAATTGAGAGCCTGGGCTACCACTGTAAAATGGCAAAGCCTTAGCTACTGAGCTACAGCACTGAGCAGTTTTCATTGCTCTTCCTAGGAGTCTAGAGTCAGCCAATTTTGAGCTTGCAAAGGTTTTTAACTGCTCTGGATAATTTTTAAGGCTAACTGTAACATGAACTCCAAAATTCCTGTTCCCTTGATGGTGGAGACCAAGAGAAAGTACCACCCACCTGGTTATAAAGTCAAGCTCCCAAGGACATAAAACAAGATGGGAGGGAAACTTCATCCAGTTTTTTTTTGTTTGTTTCACAGGTCTCCAACCAGGAGTTTCAACATGTGGTCTTTGGGCAAGATGGTTGCTCTGAGTAACAGAAAATATAGGAAAGGGAAAGGAGAGAAAGAGAGAGAGGGCCAGGTACAGTGGCTCACGCCTGTAATCCCAGCACGTTGGGAGGCCGAGGCGGGTGGATCATGAAGAGGAGATTGAGACCATCCTGGCCAACATGATGAAACCCCGTCTCTACTAAAAATACAAAAAAACTAGCTGGGCATGATGCGCACACCTGTAGTCCCAGCTGCTTGGGAGACTGAGGCAGGAGAATCACTTGAACCCGGGAGGCAGAGGTTGCAGTGAGCCGAGATCGCGCCACTGCACTCCACCTGGCCACAGAGCAAGACTCCGTCTCAAAAAAAAAAAAAAAAGAGAGAGAGAGAGAGAAAGCATTCCCTGTGGTGGGGAAGGTGAAGAGCTCAGGGAGGCCAGAGAAAGACCTACTCATTGAAGCAACACTGAATCAAAAGTTCAAATGGCCACTTGTCAGTTGTGAAGGGATCTTTTCCAGCAGTCTCCTCAGCTCTCAAGTTTCCCCTTTTGGGAAGGAAAAAGTTCCCCATATTCCACCGTCTTGTATATGCCTAATCCTATCACCCACAGTCGTCAGCAAAGAGTATAAGACAGATTAATCCGAAGAGAATAGCGGTGGCATTAATCCATAATGCCAAATTCATTTTTAACCAAGAGGGACTTTACTGAGAGGGGCCTTTAACCCTCTAAATTTTAGGAAGGACTCTACCTTCCTAAATTGGGCCTGTGACCCAAGTTTGGTCAAGAAGCCTTGCCTTTTATTAAGATGGGCCTTTAACCCTCTCTATCTTAGGAGAGTCTATCCTAAGTTGGGCCTCTAACTCAATCCCACCCTTTACCCAGGTAAAATATACCCCACCACTTACCCAAAATCAGCCAGTTGGTGCTGCAGTCTATTTCCTTTGGATCAGGGGGTCTCCTCAGTATAGTCCCTTTGTGGTTCACCAGGAAGATGTTAGTGGAAAGGGGTCCCAATCCAGACCCCAAAAGAGGGTTCTTGGATCTCACACAAGAAAGAATTCAGGGCGAGTCCACAGAGTAAAGTGAAAGTTTATTGAGAAAATAAAGGGATAAAGAATGGCTACTCCATTGGCACAGCAGCCAGAAGCAAGAAGTTCTGAACTGCGTATCAGATATTACCATTTTATAAATGAGAACCAGTCCATAATTTTGGAACATGTTTCCTATATAATAACCCTTTCTTAGTTGGAAATGACCCAGACATTCAACAAGCATCTACAATGATTTTAAGATCTTAAATCATACAAAAAAGTTTTACTTAGAAGCATTTATCTCATTTATATGCATATAATTCTCCCATTTTTAACCGTTTACTTAGATTACTTCTGAAAACTGAGATCTTACCACAGAGGTAGTCATTATTGAAAGTTAATTCCCTGTTAACCATTTTAAAGCTTGTGAACATCATGTGTTCATCTAAGTAAGAACCTTAAAGTTAAAACACATAGGCATTTTGTTGATAACTCAGAAGGTTTAGCTATTTTCCTCAAACAATATTAAATGTCTTATTTATCAAAAATTACACAAAGATCATTCTGTCTTGGGCTGGGTTTATAGTTTTATAACTCTTATGCCAAATTTTGGCACCTAATGATATCTGGCAGAGATAAATATGAAACCGCTTGATCAATAAACTCAAATGAAAATGTATGTTGACAATTCTTAAGATATTTATAATATTATTTTACCAGTAATGTAAAGCCAGCTTATTTATTAAAGATTTTACTTAATTTATGAGTACGTCTTAACTCTAAGGAATTTGGTTCCTTGTGACCACAATACATAACAAAATACATGTACATATGCATAAACACACACATACACACTCATATTAAGCAGGCCGAAAATAAACAGAGGAAGATATCACCTGGCTGCCTTCTGCAAGGGTGGCATGAGGTAGGGGGAGAGAGGGGAAGAAAGAGATGAGAGAATAAAGCAATGGAAAGGGAGCTCAAGAGCCCTCCTGCAGACATTGAGTGGTGTGAGGTTGATACCTCCACCACCATCATTTATCTCCCATCAGGGAGAGCCTCAGCACCCTAAGTCTGCACAGTGTGGGATGGGTTCCTCCTACTTCTGCAAGTCACTGGTCAGGCAAACTGTTTCCAGCCAGAGGGAGCTAGAGCTGCCTGCAGCTGAGAAGAGTAAAGCTGTAAGCGGCTCTCCAAAGATAGAAGGGTGAAGTTGGAGGTAGAGAGGAAAGAAATCAGGGCCCATACACAAAGTCATATATTCATATATGCAAACAGACAGCATGCTTCCACACGAGTCCCCAACCAAGGGGGCTGGATGAGGTCCTGAATCCCTCTCCCCAGTTCCAAATGGCTCCATGGGCTGTTAAGTCCAGTCCAAGCACAGGTCCCATGGTGCCGCACATACAAATAAATACAAATGCATTAAAATGCTCAAATGATGTCACTAACAGCCAGGTCTTAAGTAGAGCAGGGCTTCAGTGACACCCCAAAAGAGACAGAGGGTGGTCAGGTGCACTGCCAACCAAATTACCCAGTTCCAAAGTTTGTCAGCTCTTTCTCTTTTTCTCCCAGAATTCACTTCCCTTGCACAGGCAATGCATTGAAGGCAGCAAATGTTGTGCTGGGAGTGGGGAGCAAAAGGGAAATTTCCCCATAAGAAAGCATTTTTTGCAGCTGCTGGGAAGTTCCCTAATGCTTTCATCGTGGGATCTGATAGCCATGAGCAGCTGGCACTCACAGGTGACCCCATGTCTCATCTGATAGCGAAACTGGGTGGTCAGGCACAAGCCTACCTGGAGCACAGAGCATGTCCCTGTATGGGCCACCAAAAATTGCAACCAAAAAGTGGGTTAGTTGCTTGCTGCATGTAGAGTCCAATTAACAAGAGTGAGTCCTGGTACTTTCCAGAAAAGTGATTTTATTTCCAAAGCTAGTTTGGGGGAGTGCACAAAGTGTCCAGCTTTAAATGTACTGCTTCACCTTTGGAGCAAAAAGTGGGCATTTATATAACGTAGGGGAGGAAATGAGCAAGGGCAGGGCTCTTCTGCTAGCCTTATCTGTACCTTATCTACTGGGCCGTTGTGTTGCCACCTTCCTGGGCAGAAGTAAGTTGTAAAAGTGGCTAAGTGGGCATGCTCTGGGCATGTCCTCCTGAGGCAACACCCTGGAGGTGGGAGTTCCCTCTTGGAGCACATAGATGAACTTGCCCTGTAGGAAATGTCTGGAGAGGGGGAGGTGAGAAGTTATTTTGCACTTGAAAAAGGGCTAAATGGGAAGTAGGAGGAAAGGGGAAAGGCAAAAAGAGAAAAAAACTGTTGCTTAGGAAAACGGGAGTACTCAGTTACAGTTGTGAAACTGCCTTTGCAAAAATTATATCAGTGAGCAAATTATGACAGTGAAAGAGATCTGATCTAGCCCACCACCCCTCTTGCCTTTTCCTTAATTATTCCTGGGCTTTGGGGCTGAACTAACTTTGGAAGATATTTAGGTTATGGTTTAAATGATAATAGCTCTTTCCCAAAAATCATTGTAAAGCTAATGGAAGGCCATCAGGCTAGGGGTTGGAGAGGAACCTGATTCTGCTAAGTTTTAGACATAGATTGCCAGCCATTCCTGCAGATAACACCACTACTGTAGATTGGCCTTTTGAGATATCTTTTCAGATTTTTTGCATGTCTGACACCCATGGCTCCACCTAGACTCACCAATCCCACTCATGTGGCCCCACCCTGAGGCAATTCAGCATGCAGGAGGACAGCTTTCACCTCCTATGATTTCATCTCTGCCCCAACCAATTAGCAGCAAGCCTAGCCACCCCCACTGCTTCCCCCAAACTGCCTTTGAAAAACCCCCAACCTACAAGCTTTGGAGGAGATTGATTTGAGTACTATAATAACTGTGTCTATTACATGCCGTGGCCCGCCTTGTGACTATTAAACTCTCTTTTTTTTTTTTAATCGACACTGAGTCTCGCTCTGTTGCCCAGGCTGGAGTGCAATGGCGTGATCTTGGCTCACTGCAACCTCCGCCTCCCAGGTTGAAGCGATTCCCCTGCCTCAGCCTCCTGAGTAGCTGGGACTACAGGTGCGCACCACCATGCCCAGCTAATTTTTGTATTTTTAGTAGAGACGGGGTTTCACCATGTTGGCCAGGATGGTCTCAATCTCCTGACCTCGTGATCTGCCCGCGTCGGCCCCCCAAAGTGCTGGGATTACAGGTGTGAGTCACCACACCTGGCCTAAACTCTTTCTTTACTGCAATACTGTGGTCTTTCTTTGTGCAGTGGGCAGGAAGAACCCCTCAGGTGGCTACAGTTGCACAACAATGTGAATATACTTAACACTACTGAACTATAAACCTAGAAATGGTTAAGATGCTAAATTTTATGTTATGCATTTTTTACAATAAAAAATGGGATGTTACAATGAAAAATGGGATGCAACATATGCTCACCTTTGGGTGGTCCCCAGGTGTGCATACATTGTGGGTGTACATGCTAGTATATATGTTACATGTCTTACATCTCCACCCAGGGGTGTGTGTGTGTGTATATATATATATATGTATATATTTACTATTAAAATGAGCAAAACGTTACCTTTAGGGCAAGCCAAGTTGAAGTGCACATGCTTACTGCTGGGGAAAGTCCCTACTGAAGTTATGTCCTGCCAGGGCCAGATAAGTCCCAGTTAGGGCCAGATAAGCCTAACTGCAAGTCCAGATATGGCCATTGTTTTTTCTGATTGCTAGTGGGGTAAGGTTTCCAGGGCTTCCTTACTTTGAGGCTGCCTTTCCTGCTCATGTCTGTCTGTCTGTCTGTCTGTCCTGTCTATCTATCTATCTATCTATCTATCTATCTATCACCTATCTATCTATCTACTCTAACATCTGGAGGTTTTTTTTTTTTTTTTTGTCTTGTGGATGGAAAGATCTTAAATAAAATTTTAGCAATTTGAATCCAGCAAGTATGGAAAGAAAAATTTACCCCATGACCAAACTGGATTTTCCAGTAAGGCTGTTGATGGTGATTGTGAGTCCTCAGTTCTTGTCTTCTTGGTTTAAAGAATTTAAGCAAGAGACACACAGCAAGGGAGATACAGCCATAAACCAGTTTATTACAAAATTGAAAGAGCACTCTGAGAGCTGAGTCAGAGTGGGCTGCTCAAGAGTGAGACACCCCTGGCTGACACTAGGGAAGCTCCCTTTAGGGGAGTTTTACATGATTATTCTTCAGAGGGTGGGAAAGGGCATTGCTAGTAAGTATGTTATGGGAGGTCCTCTAGGTGCACATGTTCGGTAACTGTACATGTTTGTTCATACATCACATCTCATTAGCATCTTAAATCTCCACCCAGTAGTGTGTTTTTCACTAGTATAATGAGCAAAAAGTCAGTCCAAGGACAAGTAAAATTAAAGTGCATGCTTTCTACTGGCTGAAGTCCCCACTGAAGTTAGGTCTTGCCTAAGCCAGAGGAGCATGACCACAAAGCAAGCATTGTGTTAACACATCCTGATAGACATGGCTACTTTCTTGACTACGTCTCCTACTTCAACTTCAAGGTAAAGATGGTTAATGTTAATACATCTATCTGTTTATTTCACTACATCAAGAAATAAAGGAGAAAACGACAAAATCACATCAATGGATACTAAAAAAGCATTTGACACAATTTGGCAGTATTCTCAAACTAAAACCAGACTAAAACGGGAATATGAAAATTCAGAAAAGATTACAGGCTCAAAATCACCAGGAAGCCTATTACTAAAAGGTAAAATGCTGAAGTTGCTACCAGTAAAACTAGTAATGACATACAGTTGTTCCTATCACAACGGTGTTTTGAAAAAAGCTCCAGCTAATGTGATGAAATATGAAGATAAAATAAACTGATTATATATTAAGAAAGGAGAGGTAATCATTTTTATTTGCAGATGATATCATTGGAAGGGTGTTCATGCTATACAGTGAAAGAAGTTGTGGCTTCCCACCTCACAGAGCAGAACAGTGGTGCTTCCCTGGGAAGAAATGGCCTGCACTGCTGTTAGAGTAGGTAGATAGGCAGATACGAGCAGAAGAGGATAGGGCCCCAAAGAATGTCAAGTGACTCTCAGTTGACTGTCAGGTGGTTGTCAGGTGGCTGGTGACAGGGAGGGGAAAATTTCATAACAAACAAGAGACATCTTGAGCTTGTTGGCAACAATTTCCCAATAAGAACTTAAAATGGCAAAGTTTGATCTTCCTCTGGGAACATGTCCAGGCATGCACAGTAAGGGGCAAAATGGTGGAGTCTGACCTGTATATGATCTTCCTCCAGGGGCACTAGACCAGTAAGTGAAAATTGCCCTAAGACAGCATGCACATAACTTCAATCATCAAATGGCTCATGCCGCCCCTCCCAGATACTGGCAAGTCACTGTGCCTGTGGTGATTAGCCAACAGCCTGTCCAAGAGGAAGGATGAGACTGGGAAGAATCAGGAAATAGTAACTCTATATTATAATTATTATAATTATTGTTGGCCCTGAGCCAACAATCAGGTGGGGCGTTGCATCTTTTGAGTTGCTTGCTTGGTTCCTTTCAAGTGTACTTTGCTTCAATAAACTCTCATTTCTGCCTTAAATCTACTTCTGTCTCTCAGCTGAATTCTTTCTCTCAAGAAGACAAGAATTGAGGACTGTAGACCCTGCCCAGACTCACTGCCAGTAACACTTCTTTGGGTAGACTTCCTGGTGGACAGATTCATCCTCTCCTTGGTGATACTACTGGATGTGAAAGGATGCAGTGGGAGTGGTACAGTCCCCATCCAGGAGATACCATGAGGAGAGAAGGGAGATAAATCAGAGTGGTACTGTCCAGTCCTACTGTGTTGGTGATGGGAGGAGAGGGATGTGGTTGGAGTAAGAACCTAAACATCCTCATAATCTCCATTAGCTCCCCCACAAGCCATCTCAACTGAAATAATAATAGGTATCAATTAAATAAGTCTTAAGTTGATATGGCTACTAGTTGTTTTCTTTAATATGTGTCAACAAAAACATCTTTTAGAAAATTTTGTTGTTCATAATTCCTATGGAAGCACAGCATTAAGACACATTTCTGACCCTGCCCCACAACCAGTTTGCTGCCTCTTAGCACCTCAAATAGAAAATTATGGAGATGCCAGTGCCCCTCTGGGAGATGTCAGAGGGGCAGAGGTAATAAGAATCCATATATCCCCTCAATGGATGAACTGCTACACATTCTGCAACACCCAGTTCAAGTACCTCCTATGAGAAGCCCTACCTGACTGTGGCAGGAGACTCTATACTAGCTGAAGAACCTTTTGACCCAGCAAGTAGGGAAAACTTTTTTAAAGGGCTTGTTCCTAAGCCCTGGTGTCCTCTATCTTTGTGCCCTCAGATCAGTCACACCCTTTTTGGAGCCCAGTTCAACATTCTAGACATTAGAGGGTTAGAGTCTAATTATCACATAGTTCCCTGTCTTTCCTACATCCCTGGATTGGATAATTTTTTATTTGGTGAATGATATAGTTTGACTGTGTCCCCACCCAAATCTCATCTTGAATTATAGCTCCCATAATTCCCATGTGTTGTGGAAGGACCTGGTGGGAGATAATTGAATCACAGGGGCAGTTTCCCCCATATGGTTCTCATGGTAGTGAATAAGTCTCGCGAGAGCTGATGATTTTACAAGGGGTTTCCCCTTTCACTTGTCTCTCATTCTCTCTTGTCTGCCACCATGTAAGACGTGCCTTTTGCATTCCACTTTCCACCATGATTGTAAAGCCTCCCCAGCCACATGGAACTGTGAGTTCATGAAACCTCTTTTTCTTTATAAATTACCCAGTCTCAGGTATGTCTTTATCAGCAGCATGAAAACAGACTAATATAGTGAACAAATAAAAGAAGAAATTGAATCAGTGGAAGCTTGCTAACACACGTATACATATCTAAAAATGTTTCAGGCACAGGAGAGGAAGAGGAGAAAAAGAAAAGGAAAGTATCCTGATGTTATGTTAGAGGTTTATACTGAAGTGTATGGATGAAATGATATGAAGTCTGGTATTGGCTTTAAAATACTCAACCAATGGGGCTGTTTAACTAGGGGTGGAGAAGTGAGGAAATAAAATAGAATGTTGATAACTGTTGCAGCTGAGTTTTGCGTACATAGGAAGTCACTATTCTATTTGATCCACTTTTGTGTATATATACAAAAAGTTTACAGTGAAAAGGTTTTAAATGAAGAAAAGAAATGGATGGAAATATTCACAAGTAACAATATTAACATTAGACAAAATATATTTTGAAGTATAGAATTTAAAAAGGGATAAACAGAGGAAGTTCTTAATTTAAAACCATGCAAGCCACCAAGAAGACGCACCAATCGTGAGCATTTATATGTGTGTGTATGTGTGTGTGTGTATGTGTGTGTGTGTACTTTTGAAATACATAAAACATGAATACATGAAAAACTGACACAAATGGGGAAAATTTTATGAGTATTCAGTTACAAAGGAAGAATAATATATCTCACAGAAACTGACAAGATCAAATAGATGAAATATGTAAGACACAAAGACTGGAATAATACAATCAATAAACTTGGCATTTGATATAGCTATATTCAATCTTTATTTTGTACTCAAGAGAATGCACATGTTTTAAACATGAACGAGACACCCTTAAAAATCCTGGCACTAGACTACAAACAAAATAATAAATCTTTAAAATGATATCACAAGGCAATATTCATAACCCACAATGAAATAAAAATGGAGGTAAAAGCAAAGAGACAATAAATATTTCAAATACCTGGACATTAAAAGCACTCACATACAATTAATACTTGGGTTAAGGAGGAAATTAAAATGGATTACCAACTACCTAGTATTATGAGAGCACTACATATAACATCTATGGGCTGGGAAAATTAATATACTTCAGATTATTTATATCATAAAATGCATTTATTAGTAAACAAGAAATTCTGAAGATGAATTATCTAAACTTTTAGTACACACTGTAGGAAAGGAAAATGAAATACCCACAAAGGAGGTAAGTAAATGTTAAAAACAGAAATTAATAAAATAATGAGCAAAACATTACTAATCAGGGAATTGCCTATTGAGAACATAATGAAATACTCTCTTATATCCATTCATTTGGTAAAAATAAAGCAGTTGGGCAAGATTAAATGTTGGTAAGGATCTCTTATACACTTTTGGTGGGAATGTAAATTAGGGAAACCACTTTGGAAAGAAGTTTAGCATTTCCTTCTATAATTGGACATTCATACACCTCATCACACGGCAAGTCCACTCCCAGAAATAGCCCCAAGAGAAGCTCTTGCCCAGGTGCCCCACAAAATATGTAAAAGGACATTCATGAAATCCTATTCTTGTCATAAAAACCTGGACACAAACCAGATGCTCACCAAACGAGTAAAAATGAACAAACTACAGTAATATTTAACAACACAAAGGGATGCTAAGTGAAAAAGTGTAAATTGCCAAAGATTATATAAAGTATGATACATTCATTACAACATTTTATTATGAATGTTTTGGGACATGAAGAAAAGCTAAAAGAATTTTAAAGTGAGTATGCACAAAACCACAACCTAAAAATCTATAACAAATATTTCAGTATATTTGCTTTATCTCATATCTATTCATACACATATCTTTCTTTTCATTCATCAACCCATCTTCTTTTTTTGATGCATTTCGAATTATGTTACAGTCATCAGCACACATCACCCCTAAAGTTTCAACATGCATATCATAAACTAGAGTTTAGTATTTGTCTATATTCTAAGGCAAAATTTACACACAGTAAAACACACAAATCTTATGTGCACTATTTGATGAGATTTAACAAGTGAACACAGACTTCTAGTTTCAGCTCTGACATGTTAAGAGCTTGGAAGTAATCACTCCCATCCTTGCAACAATAATAAAGGCTGAACAAACTGAAACTCAATGACTTTTCATAGGCCGTCAGAGAGTTTAGGTCACAAGGCAAACTGCCACCCCCAAATCTGGAAAGACAGACAAATACAGAGAATCACAGCTGAGATCAGCTTACTTTACCTGGAGCAGAAGCTGCTGGATCCCTAAGCAGATAGGAACACTTCACTGGTGATTTTGACAAATTGCTAGAGGCTGAATATGAATAGCTTGAGAATGAGAAACCTCTTATGGAGGTCTCACGCTTTCCTGGGTTTTACCTCCAGAAAGCCAAGAAGGTCCTCAGGTGAAGATCTAAAGACAATCCCCTCAGGTTTCTGGCAAGAGGAGGGCAGGAGGGTAAGAGGGTTCAAGTTGCCATTTTGAAACACACTCAGAGCTTTCTCTATAACGAAGGACTGCTCTCTAGGGGAAGAAATTTTTCCAGAGACTTGTCTACCTGGGTGAAGGTCACCCAGTCAAAAACGTCCTGTATAATCTAAGGGGAGAAAAAAAGGCTAAGAAATACTTTTGAAGGTCACAGCCCAGAGACTAAGGCCCACAAAAAGAGTGAGATTTAATCATAAGATAATGGAACATTTCCTCTCTTTCACTCCTTATTACTGCAGTATAATAACAGTGAATTAAAACTGAAAGAGCTGCAAGACACAGACCCTATTTAATGAAGGCGTTCTTAGGGAAACTCAAAGACACCAGGGGAGGGAAAAAATAAGAACACTGGAGAAACCTGAAGCCTCTGGCATCTAGAACTACAGCAAACATTAAACACAGACCAGCTCCTAGATTAACATAAAACCTCATACTAAAGATCTGTATTTGTTAGATACCTGATACATCATGTCCAGCATTCAACAAAAAATTATAAAACCATGCTAAAAGGCAAGAAAAAATATAGTCTGAAGAGGCAAAGCAAGCATCAGAACCAGACTCGGATATGACACAGATTTTGAAATTATCATGTAGGGCATTTAAGAGAACTATGATTAATATGTTAAAGGCTCTAATGTAAAATGTGGACAACATATGAAAACAAATGGGTAATTTAAGAAGAGAGATAGGGACTCTAAGAAAATCAAGAGGAAATGCTAGAAATAAAAAAACACTACAACAGAAATGAAAGAATGGCTTTTGTGGGCTCGTAAGTAGCCTGGACGTAGCAGAGGAAAGAATCAGTGAGCTTGAAGAAAGGTCAATAGAAACGTCTCAGATTGAAAAGCAAGGATAAGAAAAAATGAAAAAAAAGCACAACAGAATTTCCAAGAACTGTGGGATAATTACAGTGTAAAATATGCATAATTGGAAAGCAAAAAGAGAAGAGAGGAAGGAGCAGAAGAGAAATATTTGAAGAAATAATGGCAAGAATTCTACAAAATTAATGGCAAACACCAAACTGCAGATCCAGTAAGCAGAATGTCTTAGTCCACTTAGTGTTGTTATAAAGGAATACCTGAGGCCGGGTTATTTATAAAGAAAAAAAGATTTATTTGGCTCATGATTTGGATGATTGGAAAGTTCAAGATTGGGTATCTGCACCTGGTGAGGGTCTCAGGGTGCCTCTACTCATAGTGGAAAGCTGGCATGTGCAGAGATCACATGGTGAGAGAAGAAGGAAGGGAGAGTGGGTAGGTGCCAGACTCTTTTTAACAACCAGCTCTCCTGGGAACTAACAGAGTATAAATTCACTCATCGCTGAGAGAGAGCATTAATCTATTCATGAGGGATCCACCTCCATGACCCAAACACCTCCCATTAGGCCCCTCCCCCAACACTGGGGATCAAATTTCAACACGAGGTTTGGAGGGAACAAACATCCAAACCATAGCACAAGATAAATACCAAAACAATCTACACTAGTCGTATGATAGTCGCACTGAAGAAAACCAACAACAGAGAAAATATTGAAAGAATCCAGAGGAGAGGGAATCTTACCACTAGAAGAACAAGATTAAGAATTACATTGGACTACTTGTTGGAAACCATGAAAACAGTAAGAGAGTGGAGAGGCACGCTTAAAAGTGTCAAAAGGAAAAACCCAACAACCTAAATTCTAGATCCAGTGAAATTATCCTTAGAAAATGAAGGAGAAATAAAGACTTTCAGATAAACGAACACTGAAGAAATTCATTGCCAGTAGATCTGCCTTGCAAGAAATGTTGAAAGGGGTTCCTCAGGAAGAAGGAAAATAATCTAGGTCAGAAACTCAGATCTACTAGGAAGGAAGAGGAAGAATAATTAAAGTTAAAATATTTTATTTTTCTTATTCTTAATTGATCTAATAGACAACTGTTCAAAGTAATGTATTATACGATTATAGCATATTTATAAGTGAAATAAATGACAGCAACGTTATAAAGGATGAGAGGAAGGAATTGGGAATGTTCAGCTATAAAGTACCTGTACTACCCATGAAGCAGTATAGTGTTAGTTGAAAGTGGACTTATATTAGTTGTAAATGTACATTGAAAAGTCTACGGCAACTGCTAAAAAATATTTTTAAAAAGTGTAATTGATAGAGGAGAGAGGAGAGAAAATGGAATCATATAAAATGATTAATTAAAACCAAAGAAGGCAGAAAAAAGGGGAAGATAAAAAAGGAAAAAGTACAAGTACAATAAATAGAAAACAGTTTAAAAGATGGTAGATAATTAAACTACATCAATCATCACCTTAAATGTATTAATCTGTTTTCACACTGCTATAAAGAACTGCCCAACACTGGGTAATTTATAAAGGAAAGAGGTTTAATTGATTCACAGTTCAGCATGGTTGGGGAGGCCTCAGGAAACTTACAATCATGGCAGAAGGCAAAGGGGAAACAAGGAACCTTCTTCACAAGGCGGCAGGAAGGAGAATGAACACAGGAGGAACTACCACACACTTATAAAACCATCAGATCTTGTGAGAACTCACTCACTATCACGAGAACAGCATCGGGGGAACCACCCCCATGATTCAATTGCCTCCACCTGGTCTCTCCCTTGACTGTGGGGATTATGAGGACTACAATTCAAGATGAGATTTTGGGTGGGGGACACAGCCAAACCATATCAAATGTGAATCATATAAATACACCAATTAAAAAACAGGGAGTGTCAGAGTGCATAAAAAACCAAGACCCAACTATATGCCAATCTATAAGAAGCCCACTTTACATATAAATATACAGATAGTTTAAAAGCAAAGGGGATAAAGAAAGGTATATCCTGCTAACACTAAGTTTAGAGCATTCTAATTTAGGAACATTAAACAAAAACATTCCTAAATGAAATATTAGCAAATAGAATCCAAGAGTACATTAAAATAATAATAATATATCTGTACATCTATTATATATCAATAATTTTTTTAAAGAATAATACATCATAATTAAGTAGGACTATATTAGGGTTAAAGGGAAGTTTTAAAATTTGGCAGTGTATTAATGTCATGTTAACTGAATTAAACATAGGCAAAATTCATTGAGAGAAAAACCAATACACAGGATTTTAATAACATGAAAGCATGCTCAACCACCCTCATACTAAGACAAAAGTAAATTAAAACTACACTTGAGATATCATTTCCCACCTCCCAGATTGGCAAAATCTAAAAGCTTAACAACCCATACTTTTGGTGAAATTATGAGAAAACTAATACTCTCATCTATTGCTGGGGTGAGTCAAAACAATACAATCCTATGGAGATGAATATGGCAATATTCAATAGTTCAGTTGTTTCTCAGTAGAGCTCAAATAAATCAATGAAATCAAGTCATCAGCATGATTCCAGTCACTAGAATCAAGAAGCATGAAGATATTAGATTAGAAGTAAGAAAAAAATGTGGTTTCAGAGCCAAGACAAACATCTGAGGACCAGTATATCTGACATACTGCAATTGGGGAAGAAAACTGGAATTGATGAGTACAGATTATGTGTCCAGGAGTTCTAGTAGAATATTATAGCAGTACTTATCATTTATTCATTGCACTGATATTTCTTAAGCACTAATTGTGTGTTATACAATGTATCTGTAATCAGAAAAGCAGTAAATCTGATGCTGGGACATGACTATAATTATTCTAAAAAAAAAACCCTACATGCACAGGGAAGGAAAATTCTTTAATAAAAAATGCCAGCTAATACAGAAAAATAATAGAATTAGAGAAGCACATTTTGCCACCCTAAAGTTAATGATTATTTTAGGCAAAGATCATCAATGGACCCAAATTAAGGTTGTCGAGGTAGAAATAATTTGGAAAAGTTTTACTGGAAGCCAAATGTGAGGATCAACCCAGGAAGACACACCAACAAAGTTGATCATGTTCAAGTTTGCCACAGGCTGAAAGGCTTTTACGGGAAAATTTAGAAGAAGGGAGAAGGACTCTTCATGTCAGAGTTGTCCTTTTTATTGGAGGGTGTAATATAGAGGTTATAATCATTAACTATAGATTATAACACATATGCTAAAATGTTCTACACGTAAGACAATCAGTAAAACTTTATGACTTAGCAAAAAATTTGTAAAACATCATGATTTGGAAACAAATTAGTGTCCTTTTTAGTGTCAGTAGGTTATGTATTAATCAGTTTGTCAATAGTTTGAGGAACTCATAAGATTTTTTACTCCAGGGACAGGAAGTAAGTCATGAATTCTAAGACTTCCCTGGGTGGGTTAATTTGGAAGCCTGCTAAATGTGACCTGTCAGTTATAAGTGCTAAAACCATTTTTGTGAATGCTTCTTGGGGAACAGATTATTCACAGGGTTCCCAAAGAATGACCCCACAGCTAAATACAAAGGGCAGAGGTGGCTTTTTTTTGCAATGGAGAGATTTGGTGGTCCATCCCTTAACCAAGAAGTCAAACTTAGTATAATATTACCAACAGAGTGAACTGACACATGCCTCCAGATATGACTTCCCGAGAGGGACACATCACCCATGTAGTTTTCTTTTCCAAGTCATTTGGCCTGAATCCGTTTTTGAGAAAACAGAAATGCAGAACCATCTGTAACTGTAACCATCTGTAACAATTGACATAAGCCCTTCAAAAATATTAACATTGTGACAGACAAAAAAGGCTGGGAAACTATTATAGATTAAGACTAAAGAGGAGATTAGAGACTAAGGAGATACGACAACCAAATGCAATGCATGAACCCTGTTTGGATACGGGATTTTTTTTTTAAGTTGTAAAAAAAAAATTGGAGCTAACTAGAAACATATGGAATTTGGACTGCATAATATTTTTGTATCATTGTTAAATTTCTTAGGTGTGATGAGATTTTTTTGGGGGGAGGTGTCATGGAACTGTTCTGTATGCTGATGGTGGCGGTGGTTACACAAATCTACACATGAATAAAAATTTATGAAACTGGTCTGGGTGTGGTGGCTTATGCCTGTAATCCCAGCACTTTGCAAGGCCAAGGCAGGAGGATTGCTTGAGGCCAGGAGTTTGAGGCTGCAGTGAGCCATGATCACGCTACTGAACTCCAGCCTGGGCAACAGAGCAAGACCTCCACTTAAAAATAAATTAATTAGGCTGGGCATGGTGGTTTATGCCTGTAATCCCAGTACTTTGGGAGGCTGAGGCAGGAGGATCACTTGAGGTTAGGAGTTAATGACCAGCTTGGCCAACATGGTGAAACTCCATCTCTACTAAAAAAAATACGAAAATTAGCTGGGCATGGTGGTGGGCACCTGTAATCCCAGCTACTCAGGTGGCTGAGGCAGGAGAATGGCTTGAACCCGGGAGGCGGAGGTTGCAGTGAACTGAGATCAGGCCACTGCACTACAGCCTGGGTGACAGGGCGAGACTCCATCTCAAAAATAAATAAATAAGGTAATTAATTAATTAAACTGTACACCAAAAAGTCAATGTTACTATATGATAACTTAAACATAAAATTTTAAATCGTTTAAAAAAACCTCTCAAATTTCTTAGGGGTGAGAATGGGTTTGTGACTATGCAAGAAAATGTCCTTGTTCTTAGGAGAGTGGAAATATACACAGATGATCCAATGAGAAAAAGCAGAGACTTTTCAGAGCTTACTATAGTAAGGTATTGGGCCATTATCACTTGGCGTTTGTCAAAGACTCAAAGGCAGGCAGAAGAATGGGAAAGCTTTATATGTAGTAGAAAAAGGGGAAGGCTTCAGGTGTGTCCTGATTGGAGGGTGTTGGAGTGCACAAGCTGGAGGTGGACTAACTGAAGTGGGGCATCCTATGCGATTGATTTGGGAAGTAGATTTGGCTTTTTCTGGTTGGCCCTGAGTTGGAAATTGGGTTAAAAAAATTGAGAAGCTAGATGTCATCAATCAAATCCTGACCATCTGGGCTGACTGCTACTGAGGTTGTGGTTTGGCTTCCCATGCTTATTGCTGTAGAGGTTGTAGGTCAGGATTCTATTGTTATATATGGTCTGGCCATTGCCTGTTTGTATATTCAGTCCCTCAGGAGATACATGCTGAGTATATATCCTGCTGAGTATAAGGAGCATGATGTCTGCAGCTTACTGTACAAAGGTATTGTAAAACAAACACGGTGGAGTCCTCAGTTTCTCTGTTGCCTTCTACCTTGCACCTTTCATCCTTTTTTGCTATCTCTCCCCTGCCCCCATGGGCTCTGACTAGCAGATAAGCCACAATGTTTGCAAAAGTAATCCTCTGAAAATACTGTCCTGAAGGGTTCTGATTGAGCAAGGGGCACAAAAACAGGAACGACCCTGCCACCAACTATGAGTTTCACTTAAAGTCAAAAACTGCTACCCAGGCCAGGCATGGTAGCTCACAACTATAATCCTAGCACTTTGGGAGGCTGAGGCAGGAGGATCGCTTGAGGACAGGAGTTTGGTACCAGCCTGGGCAACATAGCGAGACCCCGTCTCTCTCTAGTGTGTGTGTGTGTGTGTGTGTGTGTGTGTGTGTGTGTGTGTGTGTGTGTATACACACATACAGCTACCTAAGCCAAAAGCAAGAACACATATTCCACTTTACCTCATAAAAACCCTGACCCTGCTTCAATCAGGACATCACCTGATGCACCTCAGCTGAATAAAGCCTTTAAGCTCTATAGCAGTCACTTCAATCATTTTCTTTTGACTCTGTTTTTAAATGATGGGGCCTGTATATATGCAAACAGAAATATAAGGCAAATGTGACATAGATAAACAATTGTTACTTCTAGGTGGAAGGTATTTGAATATTCATAGTGCAATTCTTTCAACTTTTGTGTAGGTGTGAAATTTTTCCATTAAAAAGCTGGGTGTAAAATAAATAAGGTATTATTGCTTGCTATCTACTGAAGTATGTAAATGGTTTTGGTTATTGGTCCTGAGGTCCCTGCTCAGCCATTGAACCTGATACTTTTCACAAAGTTTTCTTTGACTTCTGTCAGTGGAAGACTTTGTAAAATGTTTTCCCCTACTAAAGGGAGGCACACAAGACAAGAGTGACCAGGAGACCTTGGCTGTGGATTAATTTTTGCATCTGCTCTAGGACACAGGTGCTCATCATTATGTCCTTAGCTGCAGATATAAAAATACTCAGACTTTGCATTCTTCTTGGTTTTCAACTGGGTACCCACATAGATGTAAAGAATCCCGACTGACCTCTCCATTAAGTGGCAGTTCTGGAAATCAGTATATGGAAGAAATACCTGCACTCCTATGTTTGTTGCAGCACTGTTTACAATAGCTAAGATTTGGAACCCACCTAAAGGTCCATCAACAGATGAATGGATAAAGAAAACATTGTACTTATACATAATGGAATATAATTTAGCCATAAAAAGAATGAGACCAGTCATTTGCAACAACATGGATGGAACTGGAGATCATTGTTAAGTGAAATAAGCGAGGCACAGAAAGACAAACATCACATGTTCTCACTTATTTGTGGGAGCTATAAATCAAAACAATTACAGAGATAGAGAGTAGAAGGATGGTTACCAGAGGCTGGGAAGGATAATGGGGGGCTGGTGGGGAGGTGGGGATGGTTAGCGGGTACAAGAAATATAGTTAGAAAAAATGAATAAGATCTACTATTTGATAGCACGATAGGGTGACTATAGTCGATAATAACTTAATTGTGCATTTTAAAACATAATTTAAAACATAATTTTTTTTGAGATGGAGTCTCACTCTGTCGCCCAGGCTGGAGTGCAGTGGCACGATCTTGGCTCACTACAACCTCCACTTCCCGGGTTCAAGCAATTCTCTGCCTTAGCTTCCCGAGTAGCTGGGATTACAGGAGCCCGCCACCACACCCGGCTAATTTTTGTATTTTTAGTAGAGACGGGGTTTCACCATCTTGGCCAGGCTGGTCTTGAACTCCTGACCTCGTGATCCACCCACCTCGGCCTCCCAAAGTGCTGGGATTACAGGTGTGAGCCACTGTGCCCAGCCAAAAAAAATTTTTTTTAAATAAATACTAAAAACATAAAGTGGCAGTTCTCCCAGCATTTCCAACTCATACCACTCCCCTATAACATACCCTCTTTAGCAGTTGTCACCTTTGTAATTTGCTCTTTTAAAATGCTTATTGCCTCTATTCCCTGCTAGGATGTTAACTCCATGAAGTTAGGGATTTGGGGGCTGTTTTGTTGCACCAAACATCAAGTACCAAGAACAGTGCTGGATGGTCAATTCATCAAGTATTTATAAGTTCTCCATCTCTTTGGTATTTCATACATTACTTATACCAAATTAATTTTATTATAGCAGTCATGTCGTCCAGAGATGCCTGCAGAGTCTTTTGGGGAAATCATTAATATTTTAAGAAAATGACTCTGAAGTGCGTATTTTGCTGCCCTCTACATTGTATAATAAAGATACTAGAAATAAAGCAGTTGATTACTCCATATATGTAAGAAGCAGAAATCACTGCAGTATCAGCATGAACAAGTAAATGAGCAAACAGTAAACAAATGCAATAATTTCTGATACAAAGGAAGGCTATGAAGAAAACTGAAGCCTGGCGAAGAGCTCAAGTGTTGGGATAGACCAGGGAAGAAAGACCTCTGAAGAAGAGACATTTGAGCAGGTAAGTGACTCGATAGAGTGACCCATGGAGCCAGGGGCAGCAGTAAATGTCAAGGCCATGGAGCACCTGCCTCCCTGTTCATCCCACCACTAGGTGGCATCTCTGGGCTGCAGCCAAATGTTTTCTTGCCCCATTAAAGGGAGAGACGCCACTTTTCTCCATACAGATTTTTTCTTTTTATCAGTTAGATATTTATCTGTATTAGTCAGGGTTCTCTAGAGGGACAGAACTAGTAGGTGATATATATATATGAGTTTATTAAGCAGTATTAACTCACACAGTCACAAGGTCCCACAATAGGCCATCTGCAAGCTGAGGAGCAAGGAAGCCAGTCCGAGTCCCCAAAGCTGAAGAACTTGGAGTCCGATGTTTGAGGGCAGGAAGCATCCAGCAGGGGAGAAAGATGTAGGCTAGGAAGCTAAGCCAGTCTAGCCTCTTCACGTTTTTCTACCTGCTTTATATCCTGGCTGCGCTGGCAGCTGATTAGATGGTGCCCACCCAGATTAAGGGTGGGTCTGCCTTTCCCAGCCCACTGACTCAAATGTTAATCTCCTTTGGCAACACCCTCACAGACACACACAGGATCAATACTTTGCATCCTTCAATCCAATCAAGTTGACACTCAGTATTAACTATCACATTATCTAACATCTTAATTTTCCCAATTAATTTAAATATGTAGTTACTTTTAATAATATAATTAGCTATGATCGTGCCACTGCACCCCAGCCTGGGTGCAGAGTGAGACTCAGTCTCTAAAATGAATGAATGAATGAATGAATGAATATATGCACCTACCACCCAAAAGAAAAGGTACGGACTTGATGATAACCTCTATCTATCCATGGAGTCCCCCAATTTGTTGCCTTGCCCCCACCCTCAACTGAGGTAAATATCATCCTGAATCCCAAGCTCGTCGTTTTTAAATTTCTTTTTAATGTAATTTTATTGCAACTACACAAAATCCTAAATAGTTCATAGCCTTTATATTAGTAGCTTTTTTTTTTTTTTTAAAGAGACAGGGTCTTGCTCTGTCACCCAGGTTGGAGTGCAGTGGCACTATCATAGCTCACTGCAGTCTTGAACTCCTCAAGAGGCTCAAGGGATCCTCCCACCTCAGCCTCCCGAGTAGCTGGGATTACAGGCACAAACCACCACACCTGGCTAATTTTTAAAATTATTGTAGGGACGGGGATCTCACTTTGTTGCCCACACTGGTCTTGAATTCCTGGCTTCAAGAGATCATCCCACCTTGGCCCCCCAAAGTGCTGGGATTACAGGCATGAGCCACTGTGCCCAGCCTATATTAGTAGCTTTTAAGTTTATAAAAGTGTGTTATGCTTTATATAATCTTTTGGGATTACAGTTCCTCCCCCTTAATATTCATCCATATTGTTGGGTGTTGTTCTACTTCATTCGTTATGACTCCTGTTGATGAGCATCCATTTTTTTTTCCAGGTTTTGCTGTTGTGAACAGGATGCCATGCTGGTATGGCTTGAATATTTGTCCCCTCCAAAACTCATGTTGGAATTTATCCCCAATGTAGCAGTATTGAGAAGTAGGGCCTTCAAGAGGTGATTGAGTGTTGAGGTCTCTGCCCTGCCCTCATAAATGGATTACCCCATTAATGAGTTAATGGATTAATGGGTTACCATGGGAGTGGAACTAGTGACTTTATAAGAAGAGGAAGAGAGGCCAGGTGCAATGGCTCATGACTGTAATCCCAGCACAAGGTCAGGAGTTTGAGACCAGCCTGACCAACATGGTGAAACCCTGTCTCTACTAAAAATACAAAAATTAGCTGGGCGTGGTGGCGCGTGCCTATAATCAGGAGGCTGAGGCGGGAGAATCACTTGAACCCGGGAGGCAGAGGTTGCAGGCAGCCGAGATCGCACCATTGGACTCTAGCCTGGGCGACAGAGAAAGAATCCGTCTCAAAAAAAAAAAAAAAGGAGAGACCTCAGCTAGCATGCTCAGCCCCTTCACTGTGTGATACCCTTTGCTACCTTGGGACTCTGCAGAGAGTCCCTACCAGAAAGAAGGCCCTCACCAGTTATTGCCCTTCAACCTTGGACTTCTCAGCCTCCATAACTGTAAGAAATAAATTCCTTTTCTTTAGAAATTACCCAGTTTCAGGTATTCTATTGTAAGCAACAGAAAACAGACTAAGAAACATGCATATCCTAGGTTTCTTGTGCAAGTGTTTCTCTTGGTTACATTCATGAGAGTGGACTCACTGGATTGTAAGGTATGTATATATTCACTGTAGGAGAAAATGCAAAAATATTTTCTAAAGTGATTGCACTGATTTACATTCCTTCAACAGGGCAAAAAGATCCTGTTGGCCCACATACTCTCCACCTCTTGGTATTGTCAGACTTTTACGTTTTTGCAATTTGAATGGGTATAAAATGTCATTTTTATCATGTCTTGATTTGTATTTCCCTTATCACAAATGACTTTGAACATCTCTTTATATGTTTGCTGGCTCTATATTTCCTTCTTCTCTGAAGTGGTCTAACAGAACTTTTTTTTTTTTTTTTTTTTTTGGTACTATTATGACATCCAAGAACACTAACAGTGATTCTTGGCACTCTATTAGAAGTGTATGCATGCCAAATATGCTTCCACTGATTCCATTCTTCTTTCATTTATTCATTCAACAAACATTTGCCCAGACCAGGGATGCAGGGGCAGAATGACAAGCTGGGATAATCAAAGTTCAACTGCTATGGTTCAAATGTTTGTCTCCTCTGAAACTCATATTGAAATTGCCATTGTAACAGTATTAGGAGGTGGGGCCTTTAAAAAGTGAATAGGTCATGGAGGCTCCATTCTCATAAACTGAAAATGCTGTCACTGAGGGAATGGGTTAGTCACCTCAAGAGTGGGTTGTTATAAAGTGAGCCCAGTCCCTTGTGCTTTCTCTTTGTTCATACACTTGCTTGCCCTCTTGTCCTCTGCCATGGAATAATGCAGCAATAAGGCCCTCACCAGATGCTGGCACCAAGTTGGACTTCCCAATCTCCAGAACTATGAGCCAAATAAGCTTATTTTCTTTATAAATTACCCAATCTGTGATATTCTGTTACAGTAGCAGAAAATGGACAAAGATACCAACTCTCTAAAAAAATTAAAATGAAAATCAGACTATAAAAATCTGCCTTGCTATTCATCAGGATGGAAGAACAGACACATATAAAGCCAAATGCAAAATTCACAGGAAACATTATTTCTTCTAAGGACAGGCTGCAGTTGTAATGCCATAAAGAACCCCTACTTTAAGTGCCTATTGCTTTCCTGGTCAATGAGAAACTTTGTTCTCTACAATCATAGACTATCAGAAACTTTGCTGTTTGAAATGATATCAGTAAGAGGGAAACATCTGATTCTCATGGGAGATTCTAAGTCACTTCCAGACAGAGAAGCAAGATTCAATTTTCAACCCAGGTGCAAAGCTTTAGGCAAGAGTTATCTGGGGACACAAAATTCTACATCTAAATTGTTTCCAAGGAAACAGCACTCTGGGTTCACTTCACAGTCCAGACCTGACAATTACCCTTTACATACAGCCCTGCTTTCCTTTGAGCCCACTAAAACGCTGCTTCATTTAATTTCATCTGAACTCCACTATTCCTCAAAATCCTATAAGAACTCTATCTTTTCCTTTGCTTAGTGAGCTGCCCCTGGTGCCCCTGGTGTGCAGTCTCCCTTATTGATTGCTGGATCTGTCAGACTAAAAATTAGTTTGAGGCTAATTGGACTAGGACACCTCTAACCTTCGAGATTGTTAAACCGAGGGCCAGAGGGGATAAGACTGGATTGAGAGCCCCCAGCAAGTCCACATTTCAGCCTACACCAGGTCCTCTCAAAATATTTTTTTCACCTGAGGATTCAGAAAGGCTTTCAGGAGGGCACACAGGCTTCTAGCTCTGTCAGGAGGATTCTCTGGAGGAGGAGATATTTGAACTTGATTTTGAAGGATGAATAGGCATTCTTAGGTGAAGGACTGCACGACTTCTTCCCCTCCTGCTCCAGTGACATCTCCCAGAGGGCAGGGGCATCTCCAGAATTTACACATTGGAGGTGATATGGAGCAGCAAACTGGTTGAAGGGTAGAAGCAGAGCCTTGTATTAAAGCTACATTTCCAAAGTAAGGGCACCATGACCACATATATTTTACTTCATGAGGAAATAAAAATAATAAAGTTTCCTAAAGATTTTTATTGACATATTGCATTGGACTAAGGACACATTAAAAATTATTAGTATTGGTACTACATAGTCCCTTTTTAGCTGGGGTAGATGGAGTGGGAGATAAAGTAAATTGCTGCAGCATTCAAACCCAGCATCCAAGCCCCACAGGCACAGCAGGAGCGGAACCCAGCACTCTGAGTTCTCCCTTTTTCCCACCTCATGGCATATCCTAGGAGGGCTTGCATAACCATGATTTCTCCTCCTCCTCCTTCCCTTGTGGTATGTCCTAGGAGAAGCCTGTAACCAGCCTGACATCTCCCCGCTTCTCATCCTGTGGTATCTGCCAGGAGATAGCCGCGGCCGCCCCTGATTCTTTCCAAGAGGCCCTTCAGTTTCTCGGAGCGGTATCACACAGATCCATAGACTACAGGTCCAAAGACCCCTCCTCCAGTTAGCCCGCCCAAAGAAACGTCCCCACCCGTGCTCCCTGCCACCAGCGGGACAGCTCCACCTGAGTTTAGAGCAGACAGCTCTAAACTCACAGCCTGCTCTGTGAGTTCAGAGGTGTCCTCATCCTCAATACGGATGGACACTCCTCCAACATGGTGTACCCCATGGGGAAGCGCGACGTGGGCGCGGCCATGTTCCCCACCTGACCACGCCGCCGAGGGGCACCGAACGTCCCAAAGCACCCACTTCCGTAACTTCTCCATGTTGACTCCTGGCTAACAGCAGCTTCAAAGGTGGTTTTGCGCAAGCGCGGACCCCCCCTCTTCCCTCATTCATGTGAAGTCCCAAACCCCGAAAAAGGGCGGTGCTAGGGGTAGTGACCGGAAGCGGCTGCGGTTCTCGCCGGTTCTCAGCCGGGGTTTGATAGTTGTCAGGAGGATTCGACGTTCAGTGCCCAGGGATGTGGAGGTGATGGGGGGCCGGGGAGGGTGAGTGCTGGGCGATTCTGTGAGGCCAGTGATGGAATCGTTTATCTAACTTGAGTTGGATGATTCACTCATCATTTTGCAGGCTTTTCTCTTTTCTAATATCACCGTTAAGGTCTTAAAGTTCATTCTAAGCCCCATTGGGTTTGGAGCATTATGTTTTTTAAGACTGTTAACTTGTATTCATTTGTCTTTTACCCAGGAGTTATTCAAAAGTGGGGTTTCAGTGTGCAAAAGTTTATCTCTGTAATGGATCTCTAACCTTAGTTTTCTGTGTTAGAAAAATATCTACGTGAAGCTCATTCCTTGAAATATGAGGAGACTTATGGCCTAGTCTGTGGTGAATTTTTAGAAACGTTCTATATATAACTTGAAAATAATATTTAATTATTTAGTCGTCAATTGTGTCATAGAAAATCTATCCTTTTTTGTCTGCTTCTTCTATTACTTCGAGGAGAGAGAAATTCTCCACTGTGATGGTGATTTGTCTGTGTCTCCTTACTGCTGTCTGTGATCCTCTGTGAGTTACTTTTTGTATAAAGTATGAGACTTAGGTCGAGGTGCATTAATTTGCTTATGGATGTCCAGACTGAAGCACCATTTGTTGAAAAGACTATCTTTCCTCCATTGACTTGTCTTTCACCATTGTCAAAAATAAGTTGGCCATACTTGTGTGTGGGCTCTTTCTGGGTTTGCTATTCAGTTCATTGTCTATGTGTCTATCCCTCTGCCAGTACTACCTTGCTGTCTTGAATTGGATAGAGTGATTCCTCTCACTTTATTCTTTTTCAAAATTGTTTTAATGCCTCTGGTTCCCTTGCCTTTCCTATATGCATTTTAGAAAATCTTGTCTCTATCTACAAAGCATCTTGCTTGGATTTTGATAGGAATTGCATTAAACCTGTATACCAACTCGGGAAGAAGTTAAGTCTTAACTGTGCCAAGTCTTCCAATCCATGTACATAGTATGTCTCTCTATTTATTTAGATCTTTTAAAATTTCTATAAATGGTGTATTTTAATTTTCATCACCCAAGTTCTGTACATGTCTTATTCAATTTATACCTAAGTATTTAATTTTTTTGGAGTGGTCATAAATGGTATTATCTTTTAAATTGCTGCTTATATATAGGAATACAATTGAGTTTTGTCTGTTGGTCTTGTATCCTGCAATCTTGCTGAGCTCAATTATTAGGTTTTACACCTTTTTTGGCAGATTCCTTGGGTTTTCTGCATGAGCAATCATGTCATATACAAACAGGGATAGTTTTATTTCTTTCTTTCCAATCTTTATACCTCTGCTTTTCTTCCCTTATTACACTGGCAAGAAGTTCCAGTACTATGTTGAATAAGAGAGTGGACATCTTTGCGTTGTTTTCAGTCTTAGGGGGAAAATATTCAACCTTTTACCATTAAGTATGATTTTAGCTGTAGGGCTTTCTTTTTTTGGACCCTCTTTTTTGGTTGAGGAAGTTCCCCTCTATTTTTAATTTCAAAAGTAGTTTTTATCGTGAATGGGTGTTGAATTTCATCAACACTCTGAATTTTTATGATCTTGTGATTTTTTTTCTTTTTTAGCTTGTCAGTATGGAGGGTTATGCTGATTGATTTTTGAATATTGAACTAGTCTTACATCCCTGGAATAAACCCTACTTGGTTGTGATGTATAATTCTTTGGATATATTGAAGGAATTGATTAGCTAATGCTTTTTTGAGGATTTTTGCATCTAAGTTCATGGGAAATATTTGTCTATAGTTTTCTTTTTTATACTATCTTTATCTGGTTTTATTTTTTATTTTTGACACAGGCTCTCACTCTGTTCCTCAGGCTGGAATGCAGTGGTGTGATCATGGCTTACTGCAGCCTTGACCTCCCAGCCTCAAGTGATTCTTCCACCTCAGCCTCCTGAGTAGCTGGGACTGCAGGCACACGCCACCACACCCAACTAATTTTATTATTTTTTGTAAACCGGGTCTCACTATGTTGCCCAGGCTGGTCTCAATCTCCTGGGCTCAAACAGTCCTCCTGCCTCAGCCTCTCAAAGTGCTGGGATTACAGGTGTTAGCCACTGCTCTTGGCTTTGTCTGGTTTTAGTATTAGGGTAATACTGGCCTCATTGAATGAGTTGGGGACTATTTCCTCCTCTTCTGTTTTCTGGAAGAGATTGTGTAGAATAAGTACTAATTTTTATTTAAATATTTAAATATTTGGTAGACTTCTCCAGTGAAGCCATCTGGGCCTGGAAACTTCCATTTGGAAGCTTTTTGATCATGGCTTCAATGTCTGTAATAGTTATGTAACTATTCAGATTATCTATTTAATATCATTTTAGACTACAGGTTAAGCATCCCTAATTCAAAAATCTGAAATCCAAAATGCTTCAAAATCCAAAACTTTCTCAGTGCCAACATAATGCCACAAGCAAAATTTCACACCTGATTTTGTGACAGGTCACAGTCAAAGTGCAGTGAAAACTTTGTTTCATGCACAAAATTATTAAACATGTTATATAAAATTACCTTCAGGCTATGTTATAAGGTAACATAGTGTACATGAAACATAAATGAATTCTGTGTGTATACTTGGGTCTCATTCTGCAAGATACTTTATTATGTATATGCATATATTCCAAAATAAAAAAAAAACTGAAATCTGAAACACTTCTGTTCCCAAGCATTTTGGATAAGAGACATTCAACCTGCATTTAATAGTGGGTGAATTGTGGTACTTTGCATTTTACAAGGAATTGGACTGTTTCATCCAAGTTGTTGAATTTATGTGCACAAAGTTGTTGTGGTATTCCCTTACTATCCTTTTAATGCAAGCTTGTCCAACCCGCTGTCCGTGGGCCACATGTGGCTCCGGACAGCTTGGAATGCAGCCCAACACAAATTCATAAACTTTCTTAAAATATTGTGTTTTTTTTGCATTTTTTTTTAAAGCTCATCAGCTATCGTTAGTGTTAGTGTATTTTATGTGTGGTGAAAGACAATTCTTCTTCCAGTGGGGCCCAGGGAAGCCAAAAGATTAGATACCCCTGTTTTAATGGCTGCAGGATCTGCAGTTACATCTCTGTGTTTCATTTCTAATATTGGTAATTTGTGTCTTCATGTCTTCTCTCTCTCTTTTTTTTTTTTTTTTTTGCAGAGACAAGTGAACATTTATTTTTGTGCCTTTCTTCCTATGTGTATTTCGAGTCTTTTTCAAAACAAGTCCCCAGGAATCTCCAGATTCAATTATGTCCCTGGGCTTGGTCGACTGCTGCAGGATTCTTAGGAAGCCTTATACAAATGCTAGAGTTACTCATTAACCAACATTAAACCCTAGGATAGAAGATGCAGCAAAGCAGGACTCCTTCCTCTGTGGAATGTGCTGATTTCAGATGAGGCTGCAGCCAATGTAGAAAATGCTGGAATTTTTCCTTGGAACTGGACTGTGATGAGAGGTGCTTGCCATGAACATAAGCTACTGTCTTTTCTTTTCTTTCTTGCTTTTCTTTTTCTTTTTTTTTTTTTTTTTTGAGACGGAGTTTTGCTGTTGTTGTCCAGGCTGGAGTGCAATGGTGCAATCTCGGCTCACCGCAACCTCCGCCTCCCAGGCAGGTTCAAGCGATTCTCCTGCCTCAACCTCCTGAGTAGCTGGGATTACAGGCATGCGCCACCATGCCCGGATAATTTTTGTATTTTTAGTAGAGACGGGGTTTCTCCATGTTGGTCAGGCTGGTCTTGAACTCCTGACCTCAGGTGATCCGCCCACCTTGGCCTCCCAAAGTGCTGGGATTACAGGCGTGAGCCACTGCGCCCGGCGAGCTACTGTCTTTTCTTTGACCCTTCCTTTCCAGTTTTTGAAGATAAAGCAGGAGATAAACTTCTCTGAAGATACTTGATAAAAATTCCCCCCAAAAATAAAAACACATGCTTCCACTTCATTGATACAAATTTACTGCAGTTTGGCACCTGGGTCTAGTTCAGCTGGTGGATGAGCAGATTGATGTGTTTACCCTGATAGCCAGGTGTGCCCATCTCCTTGAGGAAGCCTACTCTATTTTTGGTAGCATGACGGGCCACTGACAGGTGGAAAGGGCTCAAGAACCATGAGATCTCCTGGAAATGCTTCCCTGGGAAGGCAGTTTCATGAATGAGGTCTTCCAAGCAAATGACATCAAACTTCCCCAGGTGCTCCTCAATCACTGTACTGTCTGTCAGAGGGATGGTCTTATTCTTGACATTGGCTTGTCTATGTTTAAAAATGAGTTCCCAGACAGACTTCAGATTTGGAAATCCCCAGGTCACATAAGGTTCCACTATACGCAGCATTTTTAGGTTCTGGGAGGTAACTTTTACAAAGACACCACTAAAAATTTTCTTTAGGCGGTCTTGCAATGGTTCTCTGCACCAGTAAACTCACGCCATCAATCCTTTCGATGTGTATGACAAACGCCAAGGAATGTTTATCTGGCAATTCCAAGGCATGAGGTTTCACTTCTAGTCGTCTGAGACGCACCTTGTCACGTTTCTGCCGCCAGGAATCATGTAGGAATGATTCCAGTCACTTAAACCTAAGCCCTTTTCCTTTCCTCTGCTCCTTCTTTGCCAAAAGTGCCTGCTTTGCCTGGGTGGCTTTGAGGGCTTGATAAACCTTCCTCTTTTTTCAGGAGATTTTCTGGAACCAAAGGGATTTTTCTTTGCTCTTGCTCTGCCATCTTTCTAGTCGTGTCTTTTTTATCTTTGTCAATCTTGCTAGAGGATTACAAGTTTTATTGTTCTTTTCAAAAGACCAGCTATTGGATTTATTTATTTTTTTCTATTGTTTTTCTGTTTTCAATTTCATTGATTTCTGCTCTTGTATTTATTACTTCCTTCCGCTTAGTTTGAGTTTTCTTTTTCTAGTTTCTTGAGGTGGGAGCTTAGATTATTGATTTAAGACCTTTCCTCTTTTCTCGTGTAAACATTTAGTGCTATAATGTTCCCTCTCAACAGTGCTTTATCTGTACCCCATAGATTTTGATATGTTACATTTTTCATTTTCATTCATCACATTTTAATTTCCCTTGGGACTTCATCTTTGATCCATGGATCATATAGAAATATATTATTTAAAGTATCTGGAGATTCTCCTGTTATCTTTCTGTTGTTGATTGATAGTTCTATGCTATTATAATCAGAGAACATACTCTGTACGACTTCAATTTGTGGAGGTGTTTTATGACCCCCGGTGTGGTCTATTTGGAGAATGTTCAACAGGTGCTTGAAAGGAAGGTGCATTCCATTAGTGTTTGGCTGGAGAAGGCTGTGTATCTTCAAAAAGGTTTTCTGTTCAGTGAAGTCACCTTTTTCCTGGTCCTTTAACAGGAATGGCTTTTCTTGGAGCCATATTGTTTTGGCGGGGGGAGTCTGTTCCTGTTGATGGTTCTGAGTTGTAAGTTTCTCCAGTACCTTTTGATGATATATGGGAGGATAAAGGAAAACCCAGGGAACTCAACCACTGTGCTGTTCAAGTCCTGAGGTCTGCAAGCTGTCCTCCTTACCTTTCTACCTTTCAGAGTCTTCCGATTTGTGTTTGTTGTTTTAATTTTTTTTCTGGTCTCTTCTACATGTACTAGCCTCTTCTTTCTTCTCTGTGTTTTGGTTTTGTTTTGTTTTTTTGATAGAGTCTCACTCTGTCACCCAGGCTGGAGTGCAGTTTGTGTGATCTCAACTCACTGCAACCTCTGCCTCCTGGGTTCAAGCGATTCTCCTGCCTCAGCCTCCCGAGTAGCTGGAATTACAGGTGCGTGCCACCATGCCTAGCTAATTTTTGTACTTTTAGTAGAGACGGGGTTTCACCATGTTGGCCAAGCTGGTCTTGAACTCCTGGCCTCAACTGATCTGCCAGCCTTGGCTTCCCAAAGTTCTGGGATTACAGGTGTGAGCCACCACACCCGGTTTCTTTTCTTTTCTTATATTAACTTTGTTAATTTGCATTTTACTAGGGAAGCACTTGTTTCATGGCAGTATTAAAATGCATTGCTATACAGTTATGCATAATGTTCTGCAATAACTGCTTTAAACACCTTCCTATCTGGGAAAGATTTTCCTCTCATTTTGAATATATGTATATGTGTATGTGTGTGTATGGTTTCTATGGTTTTAAGGCTCTTCCATGATGTAATAGGTATCCATACTTCTTTTTTATTACCAAATAATACTCTATTGTATATATATGGCAAATTTTGTTTATCCATTCATCACTTGATGGACATTTGGATTATTTCCACTTTTTGGCTATTATGGATAATGCTGCTGTGATTATTTGTGTATAAGTTTTGGAATGGACATATGTTTTAATTTCTCTTGCATAGACATGGTCTCCTAATCAAATGGAAGATTTGGGTTTTGATTTGTATTTTCCTAATGACTGATGATGATAATTATCTTATGTTATTCCTATATCTACACACACACACACACACACACACACACATTCTTGACTCCTTTATCTGATTTGCTAGAGAGTTTTTTTTATGACATTGGTCATTTCCATTTGTTTATTTTTTTGAGACAGTTTCTCACTCTGTCATCCAGGCTGGACTGCAGTGATGCAACTGTGGCTCACTGCAGCTTCGACTTCCCAGGCTCAAGCAATCCTTCCACCTCAGTCTTCCTGAATAGCTGGAACTACAGGTGCACACAACCATGCCTGGCTAATTTTTCTATTTTTTTGTAGAGATAAGGTTTCACCATGTTGCCCAGGTTGGGCTCAAACTCCTGGGCTCAAGCAGTCCTCCCACCTTGGCCTCCCAAAGTGCTGAGATTATAGGCATGAGCCACTGCGCCTGGCTACATTGGTCATTTCATTTCTTTTTTTTCTTTAAACCTCCTATATTTATTTGATTTAGTTAAGGTTTTATTAATTACTTCCTGGTTTTGGTTTTTGTTTTGCTTAATTTTGTTTTTTCTAATTCTAATGTTTTAGGTTGAATACATAGCTCATTTTTGGGTTGTATTTATTTTTAATTAAAACCAAAGCTATTTAAAGCAGTAAATTTCACTCCAAATACAATGCTGTATTCCGTAACTTCTGGTAAAATTTGTATAGCTTCTGTATCGATTTCCCACTTTGATCCTGGGTTATTTAGGAAAAAGTTTTCTTCCCCTTTTAAAAAATAAGATTTATTTAGGTATATTCCAATACCATAAAATTCACCCACTTAAAGTATGTAGCTCAATGGTTTTTAGTATATTAACAGAGTTGTGCGGCCATCACCACAATCTAATCTTAGAACCTTTTCAACACACCCAAAAGAAATCCTGTCCTCATTAGCAGACATTTACCATTCATGCCACCTCATACTCCCAGCCCTAGGCAACCATTATTCTATTTCTGTCTCTGTGGATTTGCCTATTCTGGATATTTCACATGAGTGGAATCACAAAATATGTGGTCTTTTGTGACTGGCTTCTTTCACTTAGGGTAGAGTTTTCAGGGGTCATCCATGTTGTAGTAAGTATTAGTACTTCTTTTGTATTACCAAATGTTATAATATTCCATTGTGTATATATGCCAAATTTTGTTTATCCATTCATCAATTGACATCAAACATTTGGATTGTTTCTATTTTTTGGCTGCTATGAATAATGCTGCTGTAAATATTTGTATACAAGTTTTGGAATGGACATGGGTTTTTAAAAATTTCTCTTGCATAGATACCTATGAGTGGAATTTCTGGGTTATATGGTGACTTTATGGTTGATATTTTGAGAAACTGCCAAACTGTTTTTCAGAATGAGTGCACCATTTTACAATCCAACCAGCAATGTATGAGAGCCCCAATTTATTCACAGCTCACCAACACTTGTTACTGTCTTTTCTTCTTATGTTAGCCATTTTAGTGGATGTGACATGGTCTCCTAATACATGAAAGATTTTGGTTTTGATTTGCATTTTCCTAATGACTGATGTTGTTGAACATCTTATGTTACTATCAGAGAATGTAAACCTGTCAATTCCCAACATTAAAACATTTATCAGATTTTTTGGTGGCCAAGTTATTTGAAGGAATTTTGTAAAAGTTCCATTACTATAAGAGAATAAAGTATATTTTCCCTCTTGTTTTGGTATAACATCCTTTTTATGTTTTTAAAATTTAACTTGTTCATGCCTTTTATTTTATTTTACTCTTTATTTATTTTACTTTCTCTTTTCCTCTTCATCCCATTCTTACTTCCATTGTCTTAAGTTCCTCTTTTTTAAGTAGATATTTTTCCTTTCTTAACAAGAATGACTAAATCTACAGTGCCTCTAATAATTGATCAGAATAAAATTGTACCTCAACTTGGACACAGAGACACCCTCTCCTCCCTAGTTCCCTCAACGAGGAAACAGTTTTACCTCTGGATATTTTTGAGTTAATTAAAAAACTTTAGTCCCAGGCTATTAATATTTTTCTTATAGCATGTCTCTTCTGTTTCAAGAAATTTTACTTAACTTTTTTATTCTGAATTCAGGGTCATATTTTCAACATCTGTTAAACAGAACCACATTTATTTTGAACCTACCATGGAAAAGGTATCATATGATATAACTTTGACGGCGTGAACTTTGGAGCCTTGGTAGACTGGGTTTGACTTAACACCACTAAACCTCTAATTCTGTATGCATAAAATGAAATAATAATGATTATAACAACACACAGATGAAAGGATTGTTGTGTAAATTACCTGCTATTACATGCTTCCTTATAACAATACTTGGTAACATGTATTAAGTGTTTACCTGGGGCCAGTTCAGCGCTAAGTACCATTGAAACATAATCTCATCTAATTTTCATAACCACTTGAGATAAATATTTCAAATTCATTTTGAAAAATAAACCTGAAGCAGCTTTTTCATGTTCTCATAGCTAAAAGTTGGCAGAGCTAGAATTTAAACCTTTATTAATTTTAGTCCAAATCTCATGCTCTTGCTCATATTCTGTTTTAATTGATAAGCAGAATATGTGTTTTTTGGACTTTATCTACTTCACAGTATCCAGTGCAGTGAACTGTACTTTGGTTCCCCCAGGAGATGTCTGTGTAGTAAGTGCTATCTGCCTCTGATCATATGGACACTGTCTTTCCAGAGTTCTTGGAGTCTCTGCGGAGTCCCTGGGCCAGATCTCACAGTGAAAGCTGCAGGATCTTCCTTCTGACCCCAGCAGTCCCCGTTGAGTCCACCGATCCCACTGGAATTATAAAGTTGTCAGCAAGAAAGCCCCAGGGCTGAAGTCCAAGTCCGTCGGGAACATGCCAGCTAACGAGGACGCTCCCCAGCCAGGGGAACATGGCAGTGCCTGTGAGGTGAGGAGGAGGAAGAGGTGCCCAGGGATTGGAATTCATCCACAGCCCTGAAGGAAAGATACTATCTCATAGTTTTCATTTCTAGTACTTTTTTTAGCAGGAAGGAAAATTTCCCCCCACCCCCATTTTTATTGGTCATTGATTTCCCTTTTGTGAATTTCCTTCTCCTGTCCATTGCTGATTTATTTATCTTAGCTTATGGATTTTAAAAGAGGCTTTTGAAAATATTTAGGTTAATAGCCCTTTATCATTCTTGCATATTTTTATGAATATTTGTTGTCACTTCATAATTTGCAATTAGCTCTTAGTTTCATTTACAAGTGGTAAAGGTATCAAATAGTTCTCTAAGTCTTGTTTAAAAAAAAAAAAAGCTCTTCCATGCTTTGTTTTCCGCCAGATTCCAGCTGCCCAGAAGCAAGCACCCTTACTCTTTTTAATAGTTTTAAAGAATGTTTTGGGTGTTATCTATTGGCTTTCCACTATGGAAGATAGAGATTGAGCTTTTCTTTACACCCCTACTCACATACACATTTCCTAACTCCACCTCTCTAAGATAGGTATATCATTGTTTTGGTGAGATTCATGATCAGTGTTGATCATTGAATCCCATGGTATCTATGCTGTGATGACTATTTCGGCACAACTTTTTTCTTTTCCCTGGAATTAACAATTTTCTGTCTCAGTCATTTGTTTGTGTTACTATATACACATCAATCATTTAACTCCAAATTCTTCCCTGGTGTTAAATCTCCTTTCTATATATTCAAACATATTAGGTATTAATCACAGTGATAATAATTAAATGCAGTCATACAACATTTACTGCATGCCAAGCACTGTTACACGTACTCTACATGTGTTCACCCATCTTCACAACAACCTCATGAAGTAGGTGCCATTATTATCTTTAGAGACAGGGTCTCACTCTGTTGCCCAGGTTGAAGTGCAGTGGCACGATCATAGCTTACTGCAACCTCGAACTCCTGGGCTCAAGTGATCCTCCTACCTCAGCCTCCCAAGTAGCTGGGACTACATGTCCAAGCCGCCATGCCCAGTAGGTGCCATTATTATCCCCATGTCATAGAGGAGAAAACTGGGGCATAGGGGAAAACCATTTGGCCCAGGTTTACACAGTAAATAGCCAGTAATAGGTGGGGCTGCTCTCACTTCTGGGCATCACTGTCTTCTCTTTGAAGAAATCTCTCCTGGAGCTTGACTTGCTAAAGTCTGGACTGGTGTCTTTCTCAGTTTGATACAGAGCTGTTACCTTGGTGTCTTCCCTTCACCATCTCCCAGGAAATCCCCTTGACTTCTCTCTTGGGTCAGATCTGTTTCCTGGAGCTTGTGTCTTCATCTTCCTTGGCTTACCCCTTCATTTTGTGGGGAGCACATCCTTGCAAATGGATGCATGACAGGTACATTTTATGAAACTTTGCATGTCTGAAAATGTCATGCAGAAATATATTTACTGAATACATATAACTGTATAAATTTATGTGTAGAAATATAAATATGAATGCCATGGAAATATACCTATTTGATCCTGACACTAAATTTGTCTTTTTGGCTGAGAATAGAATTCTAGATTAGAAATAATTTTTTTTTTTTTTTTTTTTTTTAGACGGAGTCTTGCTCTGTCGCCCAGGCTGGAGTGCAGTAGCACAATCTTGGCTCACTGCAAGCTCTGCCTCCTGGGTTCACGCCATTCTCCTGCCTCAGCCTCCCGACTAGCTGGGACTACAGGCACCCGCCACCACACCAGGCTAATTTTTTTGTATTTTTAGTAGAGACGGGGTTTCACCGTGTTAGCCAGGATGGTCTCGATCTCCTGACCTCGTGATCTGCCCGCCTCGGCCTCCCAAAGTGCTGGAATTACAGGTGTGAGCCACCATGCCCAGCCTAGAAATCATTTTTATGCCCAATTTGAAAGCCTGTTTCCAAAGTCTTCCTAGGCCTTTTCTACTCACATGTACATTTTCTCTGCTTTTCTAAAACTCTTTTTATTTGGTTGTCGATGCTCCTTTGTAAAAATTATTTGCTTTACTGATTTCCATTTCTATCTCTTTTGTTCCTCCTTCTAGTAGTACTTTTTAAAAACTTTATCTTCCAAATCTTCTTTTGTGTCTCTCATTAATGCTGTTATATTTTTTCTTTTAAGTAGCTCTTTTTGTCTTCAGAATATTCCCATGCTATTTTTGTTTTATGGATGCAGCATCATATCATTCTAAAGACATTAGTAGTAGTTTTTTTGACAACTTAATTTTTTGAATAGTAATATAGAAAAAATGGCTCAAAAAATTAAAGACATATAAAAAGCTATACAGGTTGAGTATCCCTAATCCAAAAATCCAAAATCCAAAATGCTTCAAAATCCAAAACTTTTTGAGCACTGACATGACATTCAAAGGAAATGCCCATTTGGATTTTGGATTTTCAGATTAGGGGTGCCCAACCTAAGTATAATGCAGATATTCTAAAATCTGAAAAAAAGTCCAAAATCCCAAATACTTCTAATCCCAAGCATTTCGGATAAGGGCTACTCAAGCTCCATGGTCTAAATTCTTTTATCCATCTTTCTCCTGTCTGCTCAGCTCTCTCTAATACATATAACCAGGTTAGTTTTTCTCTCTATGATTAGGGTTTCTTTATGCAGATAACAGCAGCTGAGAACACATTCTTATTTTCTCCTTTTTATGTCACAGAAGGTAGCCAATTAAAGACATTTTTATCAATTTTTGTTAATTTAAAATATTTCAGTGAAATATAATATGAATTATAAGCAATGCTGCTAGGAACATTCTTCATGTCTCCATGCACATGTGTATACCCTCTCTTAAATATATACAGGGGGGTGAAGTTAATGGGTCATAGTTATGTCTTAAAAACGTTTTTATTGTGAAATGTAACATACATACAGAAAAGCATACAGAACAGACATGTATGGCCGAATGAGTTATCCTTCCATAGGCCTAGAAAGAGTCCATAGTTAGCATTCCACAATCCCTCTACTCCCAGAGCTAACGACTACCCTGACTTTTATGATAATCACTTCCTTTAAGAAGAAAATCACAGCTGGGCGCGGTGGCTCACACCTGTAATCCCAGCACTTCAGGAGGCTGAGGCGGGTGGATCACCTGAGGTCAGTCAGGGGTTCGAGACTAGCCTGTCCAACATGGTGAAACCCTGTCTCTACTAAAAATACAAAAATTAGCCAGGCATGGTGGTAGGTGCCTGTAATCCCAGCTACTTGGAAGGCTGAGGCAGGAGAATCATTTGAACCCAGGAGGCGGAGGTTGCAGTGAGCTAGGATCGTGCCACTGCACTCCAGTCTGGGTGACAAGAGCAAGACTCCGTCTCAAAAAAAAAGAAGAAGAAGAAGAAGAAAATCACAATCCATAGAGTGGGAGAAGATATAAACAACAGAGGACTTATACCCAGAATATATCAAGAACAACAAAACAACAAGAAAAAGCAGAATACCCACTAGTCAGAGGCCTTCTTGAACAGATATGTAACAGATGAAGATATTCAGATGGCTAATAGACACGTGAGACAGTGCTCAATCTCATTATTCATCAGGGAAATGCAAATTTAAACCACAATGTAATACAACTACCCCTTACCACCACCACTAGAATGGCTATAATTTAGAACACTGACAATGACAAGTACAATGACAAGTGTTAGGAGGAGGAGCACTGCTCATGAGAATGTAAATTGACACAATCTCTGGGGACCTTTTAGCCTTATTCATCCGTACATATGTAGGCCATACGAGGAAACAGTTCTAGGAAAACACCCACCAGAAATCCTTGGCTGATGTACCAGGACACATGTATAAATGCTCACTGTAGTATTACTTGTAACAGCCAGAAACCGGAAATAATGCAAATGACCATCAATAATAGAGTGGGGCCAGGTGTGACAGCTCATACTTGTAATCCCAACACTTTGAGAAGCTGAGGCAGGAAGATCATTAGAGACCAGGAGTTCAAGACCAGCCTGGGCAACATAATGAGACCCATCTCTTAAAAAAAAAAAAAAAAGAAAGAAAAATTTTAAAAATAGAATGGATAAATACATTGAACATAATATTGAGTGAAAGAAGGTAGACACCAAAGAATTTGTTGTGTTTATTTCAATTTATATGAAGTTTTAAGACAGGAAAAGCAAAAGCATATAGTATAGAGGGGTACATTTGTAGGTGATAAAACTTGAAAGCAAAGTGAGGAAGTGCTCACCATCTGAGGCAGAATAGTGGCTTCCTTGACCAGGGACATTGCAGGGAGGGAGGGAAAGAGGCATGAGTAAGGCTTCCGGCCAGGGAGCTGGCCATGTTCTATTTCCAGATTGTGGTGGTAATTAGGTTGGTATTTGCTTCAAATGATTAGTTAAGGTGAATATTTGTTTCATATGTTTTTCTGCATGAATATTATATTTAATAATAATAATCTTTTGAAAAGAAAAAAGGTACCCTCCAATTTTGACCCCAGTAGCCTATATATTCTTTCCCAAGGCAGCTACAGATAGTCTGTCCATACAAACACGTGCACTCATTCACAGGCACACACAGACACACACACACACACACCCCAACACCCCTATATCCATTTTTAAACTGAAATATTAGCATACAAAATTTCCAGCACTTGCTTTTCTCCCTTAACAATAAAGCTTGGTGATTATTCAGTGTCACTACATGTAATGAGTTACCTCATTCCTTTACAAGGCTACTTCTTATTCTATTATATGAATATATCAAAATATGCTAACCAGTTTTCTATTAATAGAGATTTAAATGGTTTCTAATCTTTTGCAGTTGTACACAACACTGCAATGAATATCCTTATACAAATCTTAGTTAACACAAGAGAGAGTATGTTTAGAGAGAAATTTCTCCAAGTAGAATTCCCAGGACAGATGATATATACATTTTTACTCTTTTTGTTTTGTTTTGTTTACACATTTTTATTCTTAATGGATATGGAAAAATTGCCTGCCTCGTGGGTTGTGTCAGTTGTATGAGTGTCTGTTTTCACCATACCCAAGCAACACAGTGTCTTGTCATATTCATTTTTTCTTTTTGGTCAGTCTGATAGGTTACAACACAGTATCTCAGTATAGATTTAATTTACATTTCTCTTATGGCTGAGGTTGAATATATGTGACTGTGTTTAAAGAGCCATTTATATGATTTTTTTCTGAGACATTTTAAAATTTCCTTTTCCCATTTTTCTATTAGGGTGTTGCTATTTATGGAAGGATGTTACATGTGTCCCAGTTATTTTCCCCAACTTCCCATTTGTCTTTTAAATGAAAATGTTAGTGTTTTCTCTGTGCATTGTTTATGAATCTTTTCTGTTCTCCAAGTTTTGTATCATAACTAGAAAAGCCTTCCTCATTGTTCCTCATTGCTCAGCTGTATTTGGGAAAAAAACTCTTACATTTTCTGTTTAATACTTAATTGTTTTTATTTTTTACTTTTACTGCTGCGACTAGCTGGATTCTTTTTGCTATTGTTGTAAAGCCTTAGCCAGGGATCTGTCTTAATTTTTCTTCAAGATGCCTACACATTTGTCCCAATACCATTTATTGAATAATCTATATTTTCCCCACTAACATGCAATACTACATTAGCATATACAGGCATACCTTGGAGATATTGCGGGTTCGATTCCAGACCACTGCAATAAAGCGAGTATCTCAGTAAAGAGAGTCATACAAATTTTGTGGCTTCCCACATAAAAGTTATGTTTATAGTATGCTATAGTCTATTAAGTGTACAATAGCATTATGTCCAAAAACAGTGTATATACCTAATTTAAAAATACTACTACAAAATGGTAACAATCACGTGAGCCTTCGGTGGGTCATAATCTTTTTGCTGATGAAAGGTCTTGCCTTGATGCTGATGGCTGTTGACCGATCAGGGTGGTAGTTGCTGAACACTGGGGTGGCTATAGCAATTTTAAAAAATAAGACAACAATGAAGTTTGCCACATCAATGAACACTTTCCTTCCTGAAAGATTTCTCTGTAGTATACAACACTGTTTGATAGCATTTTACCCACAGTAGAAATCCTTTCAAAATCGGAGTCAATCGTCTCAAACCCTGCCCCTGCTTTCTTTCAGTTTATGTAATATTCTAAATCACTTGCTGTCATTTCCACACTGTCCACAGCATCTTCACTAGGAGTAGATTCTGTCTCAAGAAATCATGTTATTGGCTTATCCATAAGAAAAAACTCCTCATCCGTTAAAGTTTTATCATGAGATGGCAGCAATTCGGTCACATCTTCAGGCTTCACTTCTAGTTCTCTCGCTATTTCCACCATTTCTGTAGCTATTTCCTCTAGTGGCGTCTTGAACCCCTGAAAGTCATCCATGAGGGTTGGAATCAAGTCTTTCCAGACTTCTGTTATTGCTGATATTTTAACCTCCTCCCATGAATCATGAGTGTTCTTAATGGCTTCTAGAATGATGAACCGTTTACAGGAGGTTTTCAATTTACTTTGCCCAGATTCATCCAAGGAATCACCATCTGTGGCCGCTATAGTCTTACAAAACGTATTTCTTAAATAAGACTTGAAAGTTGAAATTACTCTTTGATCTATGGGCTCCAGAATCATGTTGTGTTAACAGGCATGAAAACAACATGAATCTCCTTGTATATCTCCATCAGAGCTCTTTGGTGACCAGGTGCATTGTCAGTGAGCAGTGATATTTTGTAAAAAATCTTTTTTTCTAGCAATAGGTGTCAACAGTGGTCTTAAAATATTCAGTAAACTATGCTGTAAACAGATGTGCTGTCATCCAGGCTTTGTTGTTCCATAATTCTTTTTTTTTTTTTGAGATGGAGTCTCGCTCTGTTACCAGGCTGTAGTGCAGTGGTGCGATCTCGGCTCACTGCAACCTCGCCTCTGCCTCCTGGGTTCAAGCGATTCTCCTGCCTCAGCCTCCCGAGTAGCTGGGACTACAGACACACACCACCACGCCCAGCTAATTTTTGTATTTTTAGTAGAGACAGGGTTTCACCATGTTGGCCAGGATGGTCTCGATCTCTTAACCTCGTGATCTGCCTGCCTTGGCCCCCCAAAGTGCTGGGGTTACAGGCGTGAGCCACCGCGCCCAGCCGATTTGGCATAATTCTTAAGGATCTTAGGATTTACAGAATGGTAAATGAGCATTGGCTTCACCTTTTTTTTTGTTGTTTGTTTGTTTGTTTGAGACAGGGTCTCATTGTGTCAGTCAGGCTGGAGTGCAGTGACGTTATCATAGCTCACTGTAACCTTGAGCTCCTGGGCTCAAGCAATCCTATCTCAGCCTCCTGAGTAGCTGGGACTACAGGCATGTGCCACCATGTCTGGCTAATTTTTAAATTTTTTTTTTAAGAGATGGGGTCTTGCTCTGTTGCCAGGACTGATCTCAAACTCCTGGCCTCGAGCAGTCCTCCCACCTTAGCCTCCCAAAGTGCTGGGATTACTGGTGTGAGCCACCATGGCTGGCCAGCTTCAACTTAAAGTAACCAGCTGCATTAGTCCCTAACAAGAGAGTCAGCCTGTCCTTTGAAGGTTTGAAGCCAGGCATTTACTTCTCTTCTCTAGCTATGAAAGTCCTAGCTGGCATGTTCTTCCAATATAAGGCTGTTTAATCTGCATTGAAAATCTGTTGTTTAGTGTAGCCATCTTCATCAATGATTTTAGCTAGATCTTCTGGATAACTTGCTGCATACAGCTTCTATGTTAGCACTTGAGCACTTGCTACTTCACCTTGTACTTTTATGTTATGGAGATGGCTTCTTTCCTTAAGCCTCACGAACCAACCTCTGCTAGCTTCAAACTTTGCTTCAGCAGCTTCCTCACCTCTCTCAAGCTTCGCAGAATTGAAGAGAGTTCAGGTCTTGTGCTTTTGAGTAGGCTTTGGTTTAATTAAGGGAATGTTGTGGCTGGTTTGGTCTTCTTTCCAGACCACTCAAACTTTCTCCATATCAGCAATAAACCTGTTTCACTTTCTTATCTTTCATGTGTTCACTGGAGTAGGACTTTTAATTTCCTTTAAGAATTTTTCCTTTGCATTCACAACTTGTCTGACTGGTGCAAGAAGCCTAGCTTTTTAGCCTAGCTTGGCTTTCAACAGGCCTTCCTCAATAAGCTCAATCATGTCTAGCTTTTGATTTAAAGGGAGAGACATGTGACTCTTCCTTTCACTTGAACACTTAGAGACCACTGAGGGTTATTAATTGGCCTAATTTCAATATTGTTGTGTCTCAGGGAATAGGGAGGCCGGAGGAGAGGGAGAGACAGGGAACGGGCCAGTAGGTGGAGCAGTCAGATCACACACAGCATTTATCAATTCAGTTCACCATCGTCTATGCACATGGTTCGTGGTGCCCTGAGACAACGACAATAGTAACATCAAAGATCACTGATCACAGAGTACCATAACAGATATAATAATAGGCCGGGCGCGGCGGCTCACGCCTGTAATCTCAGCACTTTGGGAGGCCAAGGTGGGCAGATCACGAGGTCAGGAGTTCAAGACCAGCCTGGCCAAGATGGTGAAACCCCGTCTCTACTAAAAATACAAAATATTAGCCGGGTGTGGTGGCAGGTGCCTATAATCCTAGCTACTCGGGAGGCTGAAGCAGAGAATTGCTTGAACCCGGGAGGCAGAGGTTGCAGTGAGCCGAGATCATGCCGCTGCACTCCAGCATGGGCGACACAGTAAGACTCTGTCTCAAATTAAAAAACTATGTACCCTAAAACTTAAAGTATAATAAAAAATTCTAACAATCAAAATAAATAAATAAATTAATTAATTAAATAAAAATAAAAAACCCAAATCTTCCACCTTAAAAAAAAGAGAAGAAACAGATATAATAATAATGAAAATGTTTACAATATTGTGAGGATTACCAAAATCTGACACAGAGAAATGAAGTAAGCACATGCTGTTGTACAAATGGTCCCAATAGACTTGCTCTATCAGGGTTGCCACAAACCTGCAGTTTACAAAAAACACAATATCTCTGAAGTGCAGTAAAGTGCAATGAAACCATGTATGCCTATACATACATTCCAAGATATAACTCTGAGTATATTGGGTATATTTCTGGACCTTATCCTGTTCCATTGAGCTAATAGTCATAATCTTTATTATTCTAATTCCTCTATATTTGTTATTTCTTCTAATAGATGGTAGGGCTGTCTCTGAATACCCTTTTTTTCAGGAATTTACTGTTTTCTTGATTGTTTTCTTTTTTGTACACAATTTATAATTTACTTACCAAATTTAAAAATAATTATATTGCCATTGTAAATAAACTTGCATTAAACTTATATCTAAGATAGGGCCATTTGCTTCTTTATGATAATTCAGATTTCCTACTAAAGAATTGAGTATGGGCTGGGTGTGGTGGCTTATGCCTGTAATACCAGCACTTAGAGAAGCCGAGGCAGGTGGATCACTTGAGGTCAGGAGTTTGAGACCAGCCTGGCCAACACAGTGAAACTCTGTGTCTACTAAAAATACAAAAATTAGCCAGGCGTGATGGTGCACGCCTGTAATCCCAGCTACCCAGGAGGCTGAGGCACAAGAATCACTTGGATCCAGGAGGTGGAGGTTGCAGTGAGCCGAGATCACGCCACTGCACTCCATCCTGGGTGACATAGTGAGACTCTGCCTCAAAAAAAAAAAAAAAAAAAGAATTGAGTATGTTTGCTTTTTTTCAAGTAATCTTTGCATTTCCCGTTAATGTGTTAACATTTTCTTCAAATATGTTTTGACATCAGTTTTTGTTTCTATTTTCTAAATGGAAAAAATGCAAATATATATGAATGTATATCATTATAAATTGAAACTAAAATTACAATTATTCCCACAGAAGAGATAGTTGAAAGAAAGTAAGTGAAAGGAAAAGCAAAGAATCCTATGATTCTCTTACTCTTTTTCAGAAGAATATAGATATTGATAGACTTTGGAAGAGAAACATGCATATAATTCTGGTCTTATGTTGGGATGAGTGATAAGACTAAACGTAGAATGAATAGTAATTTTCAAATGAGCATTAAGGGGGAAAACACCAAAAATTTTATGTGCCAAGGAAATTAAATGAAACCAAAATAAATATTTAAATAGCAGAGATCCATCCTAGTGTTCCAATAATTACATATGGGTTAAAGTCATTCATTAAAAGAAAAACATCATCAGCAGATAGGAAAAAACAACTGAAAAATTCCCCAAGGTCCAGCATTATTTTATAAATGTGAGTTACATTTGAAATTAAAAGACCCAGCTGGGCGCGGTGGCTCATACCTGTAATCTCAGCACTTTGGGATGCCGAGGCGGGTGGATCACCTGAGGTCAGGATTTCTAGACCAGCTTGGCCAACATGGCGAAACCCCATCTCTACTAAAAATACAAAAATTAGATGGTGCTCACCTGTAATCCCAGCTACTTGGGAGGCTGAGGCAGGAGAATTGCTTGAACCTGGGAGACAGAGGTTGGCAGAGGTTGCAGTGAGCTGAAGTCATGCCACTGCACTCCAGCCTGCGTGATACAGCGAGACTCCTTCTCGAAAAAAAAAAAAAATTAAAAGACCCAGAAAATATGAAAATGAAGGGACAGAAAATGATAGACTTGGCCAAAAAACACCAATAGAAGCCTGTGGCTGCAATTTTAAAACCTGAGCAGAGGGAATATAAGGTGAAAAACTTCGCAAGGTATGAAAGTAGATGGTTCTTCAAACTGTGAAATACCAAGAATTATAACATTTATCAACACATATATAGCTAATGATATATCCTTAAACTATGTAAAATTAAAACTAGGTGAAATAGTTAATTGTACCACTAGCCACTTTAACCCAGCCTTTTTCAGAAACTAGATGATGAAGCAAAGAAAAAAAATTTTAAAACTTTGCTGTAATATGGATCATCACACAGAGCATGAAAGCATGAAATTAAAAATAAAAAGTAAGCAGCTAGTGAAAAATAAATATTCTCTACGCACATTAAAATATTTTACATAAATATGTTTAAAGAGAAAGCATAAATCACCTTACAAAATACATACAAGTAAACATCAAGAAGCACATTTCAAGGTTTATGCAGTAAAGCTAAACTTACAGGTGGACGGAAAATTATAGATTTGAATGTCCATTTATTCCTTTCCTATACCCATGAACTTTCCTTCCTGTTAGAAGTGATCTTTCCACTGAACCCTTTCCCCTCCCTACCAGTTATCTCCTCTCTTTCCTATCACATCACTTTTCCCCTTCTATGCTGGGCCATTCTCACAAGCATGCAACATGCAGAAATATTTTCCATCTGAAAAAATCTGCCCTTGACCCCTTATCCACTCCCAGCCAAGGTGTTTCACCAGAGGAATAAGTAATTCCTGCAAGCTCACTGACAAAACCTGTGACTTGCAAAACAGTTTAATGTCTTCTCCTGTTAGGTGGGTTTTGGGCCAGGGACACATTTCCTCAAACTGGGGCGAGGCTGGGGGTTACTCTCCTATAATCTCTGTGGTACACTTCTTTGCAGGTCTTGGGAATCTCAATTATGCCAACCCCTGACCCTCAATTCTTCCCCTTTTATTCTGTAAGCTGCCATTCTTACTACCAAGGGTCTCATACTTTTTACCTATGCCTGCCAAAGAGAACATCAGCACTTATGGATCAGCCTCTCTCATGAATAGTGATGGAACTGTTATAAATGAAATATAATCAAGCAGAATCCATCAATTCCTTTAAAAGTCACTCATTCTGACCACGTGGTCCAACATTATAAAATCTATAATCCACCATACTAACATATCATCAGAGAAAAGCAATGTCACAAAAGTCAACATCCATTCTTGATTTTAAAAAGTATCAAAGCCAAGCATCCCACACTTCCAGTTCCTTCTCCAAACTCACCCTAGGGATTGTCACTGAAGTAGTGAAGGCTGATTAAGAACATCCAGAACTCTTCATTTGGGAATGAGTCCCTTATAAGTCATCTTCCTTTGTCTTGTCTTATACTTTTCCAGAATTCGTCTCTGGCTGATTAAGATGGAGACCATGCCTCCTTTCTTTTGGGACTTCCTTATACACTGATGATGTTCAGAATCCTTTATTTTAGATTGAGTCTTTTATCTTTATAAAGTGTCTTCCTTTGTCTTGTTTCATTCTTTTGCCCTGGAATTCTACTCTGGTTGATATTAAGATGGAGGCCTTGCTTCCCTTCTTTTGGCTTTTTCTGATACACCTTTGCTTATCCTTTTACCATCATTCTGAATCTTTGTTCATTTTTCTATATAATATGTGAAAGATGTGTTTTATATTATACTTTCTAATTTTAATGTTTCTTTTTAATATGTTTCACTATATGCTCTATTTTGCTTTGTTTTTTGTTCTTTCTAATAATTTGAAAGGGTCGGCTGGGCGTGGTGGCTCACACCTGTAATCCCAGCACTTTGGGAGGCCGAGGCAGGCAGATCACCTGAGGTCGGGAGTTTGAGACCAGCCTGACCAACATGGTGAAACCCCGTCTCTACTAAAAATACAAAATTAGCCGGGCGTGGTGGCACATGCCTGTAATCCCAGCTACTTGGGAGGCTGAGGCAGGAGAGAATTGCTTGAACCCAGGAGGCAGAAGTTGCGGTGAGGCAAGATCGCACCGTTGCACTCCAGCCTGGGCAACAAGAGCCAAACCCCGTCTCAAAAAAAAAAAAAAGAAAGAAAGAAAAGAAAGGAAAAGAAAGGTTTAAATTCTTTTTTTGGTTCTTTAAGTGGTTACCTTTATAACATTAATTTTATAAATTATAATTAATATTCTAATTATTATAACACTATTAACTGTCCACCTTGAGTAGTGACAAGATTTGTATATGTTATTTCAATAATTCTTTTATTAGTTTTCCTTCAGCCTTGTATTTGAAGGCTTATCAGTTCAACTTGCCTGGGTCAATTTTTAAGGACAAATTATATACTGATTTTCCTCTCTTCCATATTTCTGTCATTTTTTTCCTATTATATTTTGAAGTATTTGTTGATTTCCACTTCATTTTGTTTACTGGCCATAATCCTTTCTTTGTTCCTACCTGTTTTGACAGGAACTGTTAAAGACATTCATATCTGTATTGATTTTTTGTTTTTTTAATCATTTCAAATGGTCATGTCAATGTCTTTTCAAAGTTGATGACTTCATATCAGAATCCAAATAAGGTCCACACATTTGTTCCTATGTCTCTGTCAAGAACTGTGAACAGTCTGAGATTTTTACCCTACTTGTGAGCTAATGTTAGCCTGCGACAGTGTCCTGGATGCTGGCAAAAGAGATATGAAACTCTGGGCTAGAGAAAAGGACTTTATTACTCATGGCAGTCGTGGTAGCTAGAGTCTTAACATTTGTGCCAGCTCCCCAAGTCCTGATTCCTACAGGGTGATGTGAAGAGAGCCAGGTGATGCACAGTGGGTCGCTTAGGTATCCTGAGTGTTTTATACTGCATAGTAAGCAAACTTGTCCTTTGCTCTGGAGGGAGACACAATATATATTTCCAAGGCTGTTTGCTCTGAAAACATCCTCGAAAAGATGGCCTGGAACAAAAGACAGTGTGGCATAATAAAAATATATATATTTGGTTCCTGGCACAGAGCTCTGAAAATTCTTGTAATTTCCTGAGTGGATACGGGTGCCAGGAACATCTGTTGTTCTAATATTTGGTCTTTGACCCTAGTTCTTGACACAGAGCTCTTAATCCCATGCAATTTCCTGGGTGATAGGAGCATCTTTTGTTCTAATGAGATGACCTTTTTTTTTTTTTTTTTTTGAGACGGAGTCTCGCTGTGTTGCCCAGGCTGGATTGCAGTGGCGTGATCTCGGCTCACTGCAAGCTCCGCCTCCTGGGTTCATGCCATTCTCCTGCCTCAGCCTCCCAAGTAGCTGGGACTACAGGTGCCCACCACAACGCCTGGCTAATTTTTCGTATTTTTTTTTTTAGTAGAGATGGGGTTTCACCGTGTTAGTCAGGATGGTCTCGATCTCCTGACCATGAGATGATTCTTGATGGGCTCCTGGATAGCTTCAGGAGCGGGGCTGATCACCAGAAAGACCAAGCTGTGATTAGAAGCTTGGAACTTTCAGCCTCACCCTCATCCTCTGGGGAGGGAAGAGGGGCTGCAGATTGAGATGATCATCATGCCTATGTGATGATGTATCCATAAAAATCCCTATAAACCAACCCCTGATTTATAGCCAATTGGCCAGAAGTACAGAGGCCTGGACTTGTGATTGGTGTCTGAAGTAGGACAGTCTTGTGGGACTGAACCTTAACTTGTGGGCGTATTAAATTGTAGAACACCTGTTGGAGTCTGCAAAAGATGTGGTTTGGAGAGCTTCAGGATTGGTGAACATGGAGGTGCTGGGGGGATGGCACGCCCGGAGAGGACGTAGAAGCTCTGCGCCCCTTCCCACATACCTTGCCCTATGTATGTGGATAGGGGTGCTAGGAACATCTGCTGTTCTGACATTTGGTCTTTGACCCTTGTTCTTGACACAGAGCTCCTAATCCCATGCAGTTTCCTGGGTGATAGGAGCATCTTTTGTTCTAATCAGGCTGTTTATCTGGCTGTTCATCTGTGTCTTTTGTAATATTCTTTATAATTAACCAGTAAATGTAAATAAGTGTTTTACTGAGTTCTATGAGCTATTCTAGCAATTATTGAACCCGAGGAGGAGTTTGTGGGAATCCCCAATTTATAGCCAATTAGTGGGAAGTACAGGAGACCTGGACTTCTGACTGGTGTCTGAAGTGGGGACAGTCTTGTGTGGCTGGGCCTTAACCTGTTAGTGTCTGTTCCAACACTGGGTAGTTAGTTCAGTATTAAAGTGTGGAACACCTGTTAGAGTCTGCAAAGAATTGCTTGGTGTGGAAAACCCCACACATTTGGTGTCAGAAGTGTTCTGTGTGAGTGGAAGGAAAAACAGTTGTTTTTTTCCCTTTTTCAGGCAATCAGTACCTGTCCTCACAAGATCTGCAGAAATGTGAGAGCCCCGTAGAGAACTGTCTCACATCTCCGCCTTGTTTCTACACTGTTTTTGATTCTGCACATGTTCCCATGAGTACACTACTCCACTGGTTACTTTAATTATTCTGTCAGAGGCTAGGGCCAAATCTGTGCAATTTGTCTCATGCAGCACTTAATTAAGGGTTGATCAGCAGTGCTCCAAGCAGCAGTCTGGCCAATACTGGGCCAATACCAGCAACACCGGGCCAATCCCCAGTATTTTCCTCAACCGTAACCCTTAGGGTTCCAGGCCCAACCAGCTGAACAAATCCCATAAACCATTAAGGTCTGTCTCCCTGATAAAACCAGGTGTTTTTCTCCTTAACTTTCTAGCTTGACCTTTCTACTTGGCCTCAGGCACTAATCCAGGTAACATGATGTATTAATATTAGCAATCGCATAAATTCTATCTTGGCCCCAAAGGGCAATTTCATTATCCATAACGACCTTGGACAGCAAGTTGAGGCTGACCAGAATGTTTCCAGGGCCAAGGTAGCATTATTAATCACCTCGGCTAAAATCAGGGACAGATTTGCTACCACCTTTTCTAACTGGATGATTCCTATCATGGGAATAACTGCTTGCAGGGTACACATAAATAACAAGCCAGTTTATCCCTCTAGGAAGTTCCTCCTAGCAACAATGGGTAGCCTTGTTTTGGTGAGGTCTCAAGAGTCATTTGAGGGTTACGTGAACCCCTGGTAGTGATTCCTTACACACTTGCAGGTCTCTAATGAGCCCCACTCAAGATGCAAATCACCATATTTTGGGAGGGAACAAGTTAATGTCTGACTTACACACAAAGAGTACAATCTCAGCCGGGTGCGGTGGCTCATGCCTGTAATCCCAGCACTTTGGGAGGTCCGAGGCAGGTGGATCAGGAGTTCGAGACCAGCCTGGCCAACATAGTGAAACCCCGTCTCTACTAAAAATACCAAAAAAAATTAGCCAGGCGTGGTGGCAGGTGCCTGTAATCCCAGCTACCCGGAAGCTGAGGCAAGAGAATCACATGAACCTGGGAGGCAGAGGTTGCAGTGAGCCGAGATCATGCCATTGCACTCCAGCCCAGGCGACAAGTGCGAGACTCCGTCTCAAAAAAAAAAAAAAAAAAAAAAGAAAAAGAAAAAAGAAAACTACAATCTCAGGGTGACCCTGGGAAGAAAGTGTTGTTTAAAACTGAGGGGGCTCCCTAAGAAGGAACCACAGCAGTCCAGGGACACAGGGTGAGAGTACCTCCAATGTGATCTCACAGCCCACTGATAGTCTTTAATTATTTAAGATAAAATCCAAGCAGTGTAAGAAATTGAATCTATTCAGGCTACTGCAAAAGGAGAGTGCCTCAGATCTGGAGATCAGAGTGTCTGGGAGGGGTGGTTTTGAATCTTACTTTTATAGGGAAGAGTAGACAGGTTTGAGCGGGGAGAGTTCCAGTGTGGAGGTGGGTTGTTGTTTTTGCATTCAGGGGAAGTCCTAGTCAGCTGAACAGGGAAATGTTTATCTTTGTGGCTAGCTAGTTTCAGGAAAACAAGCTTCCAATCTCAGTTAATCATTCATGAGACACAGAACAGGACGTTAGAGGGTCTGTCTCAGGCGTTTTGGCAGGTTCAGGCAAAAGGAGAGTGGTCTGTGTTTGGCTTTTTCACGGGTAAACCCGGGAGTCATGAGAAAGAGTGGACAGCAAGCCTTATCTAAGCCACGTGGGGGAGAGGGGTCTTTTGCAGTCAGTGTTTCCAAAACATGAAATGGGGAGGGTGGTTCTTAATTGTTGCTATTTTCAGAGTTCTGGTGGAATTCAACATTGTCAGACCCCTTCTTGTTCAAGGCAGCTATAAGGTTGTCCTTGAACAACTGTCTGGAAATGAGGCTACTGGGGATACCAGGTCTACACCATTGTCAGTCTAGATTTGATCTCCACATGTAACTTTGTTGGCTCAGATTTGGCCTCTGGGCACGAAGTCAGTTGGCAGTGCAGTTGTTGTCAGGTCTGCTGGATTGTGATATGTTGAATCATTTGTCGAGACTGGCTGCAGTGTGGCACTAAGACTCTGGGCAGGCTGTATCCCCAATTGCAAAGTGTAAGATTATACACAGGAGAAGGATTAGTAATCCCTGCCATCTACCTGAAAGCTAAGATCTTCTACTTCCAAATTCTGGCCAGGAGAACATGCCCCATAGGCCGTTCATGTGAACCTTAGAGAGGCAAGTAGCCTTTCCCTGGAGTTTAGTGATTGACTATTCTACAAGGCCTGTGGTGTTCATCCAAGTAGAGCAAGAGGTGTTGGCTATGGTGCAGACACCTCCTTGACCAGCTAGGAGGAAGGCAAGAGCTACATGATTGTACTAATTTGAGCCAGTGAGTTTCAACTTATTTGCTATGTTGTAGGGCAGAGGTGGTATCATATCATTTATTACTTCTGCAAGGGTTTTGGAGAGATTTGGAGCTACTTTTTCTAATTGCGTAATTCCTTGAGTGGGTAAAATGATCCTTATAGTGTGCATAAAGAGAAAATTGCTGATTCCCCTGGGGGGTTCTCCTGAATACCCTTTAGTTGCATCATTTTGGAATGATTAAGTCTCCAGAGGGACATGTGAGTTGACAGGTGAGGTGGTGGTTTTCAATATTCGGAGGTCCTGGACAAGGATTCCAAAGACACTGAAAAGATTAATGTCGGGAAGGCAGGTATAGACTGGCTGGCCACATACAAAGTAGTACCATAGGGGTCACAGACAGTGTTTGTGGTTTAGGAATTCTTCATAATGGTTGCAGTTAGTCAAGGGGTGGACCCCTCAGGAGGGCAGAGTCTTTGTGTAAAATTGAACAAATCTGTGAGGCTGATTGGAAAGTGGTGGAGGAGAAAATGGTGGATAAAAGCTCTGCTATGTTTTTTTTTTCCTTTGACTGATTCTGAGGAAGTGGAGTCCATTATAAATAATGTACTGGGATATTTTCTCCTTTCCCCTACCCTATTTGGTTACAAATTATTGCTCGAGATTTCAAGAGAAGCATTAATTATGTTAGGAGATACGGTGTCATTACTATGTGCTAAAAGGTTGGGGTTGGTGAGGTGAGATGGTTTAAATACCAATATGAACCATTAAGGGGAAATGGGTTGTGCTGAGGGGAATGGTGATTAAATGTTAGTGCTGAAAGTCAAGTGAGGGTTGACACATCCAACAACTGGCGAGACTGCGAGTGGTAGCAATAGTTGAAAACCAAACAAGGGGCCAGGTGGGGTGGCTCACACCTATAATCCCAGTACTTTGGGAGGCTGAGGCAGGCAGATTACTTGAGGTCAGGAGTTCGAGACCAACCTGGCCAACATGGTGAAACCCCGTCTCTATTTAAAAAATACAAAAAGTAGCTGGGTGTGGTGGTGGGCACCTGTGATCCCAGCTACTGGGGAGGCTGAGGCAGGAGAATCGCTTGAACCCGGGAGGTGGAGGTTGCAGTGAGCCGAGATCGCACCATTGCACTCCAGCCTGTGCGACAGGGCAAGACTCTGCCTCAACAAAAAAAAAATAAAATAAAATAAAGCCGAACAAGGGAATATCATCCCCTCTTTGTTTGTACAGTGGGAATATAAAGGAGGGAGGGGACAGAAGGTACTGTGAGGGGCAAAGCCATCTTAGAGTACAGGATCATAAGGGGACGGTTGGGTCAGAGGTCAGTGGAAAAGAAGGAAAAATATGACAAAGAGCAGACAAAGAAGCAAGATGGCAGGGGCTAAATAATTTTAACAGCAAAAACCAAATTCTGGTTTCATATCAGTATAATATTCGATACGAAAACTCATTTTGAAAATCTTACAAATAAACTCATTAAACCTTAGCAAACTTTGTCCACAACAAATAAAATTGTTTCTGTGGACCTTCTACAACTTTCTATATTCATTCAAGTTTTGCCCTCTATTTTTCTCTTTTTCATTCTGGAACAACCAGTCATTTTGCTTTAGGACAAAACTACTTACTTTTTCCTCAACAAAAACATATCCTGTGTAGCTCACATACAGAGTTATTCCTTTCCACCACTGTTGCTCCTGGTAGTCTCATTCACATATATAGATTATAACTTTTAACCACAGTAACTTCTATTTCACAAAGAAAACTATGAACTGTGAATAAATGTGAATTGTCTGTCATACACCAGCATTTTGTAGCAGACTAGCAGAGCTTATGAATATACATCTGCCAATTTTTTATAGCCATACACATCCTTTATAGTACAACTTCTCAAAATGACAAAGCTTAACATGTTCATTAACAGACCCAAATATGTATAGCCTCTCTGTACCATATAAAAATAAGACACAGGCCAGGCGTAGTGGCTCACACCTGTAATCCCAGTACTTTGGGAGGCCGAGGTGGGCGGATCACCAGGTCAGGAGTTCGAGACCAGTCTGGCCAACATAGTGAAACCCCGTCTCTACTAAAAATCCAGAAAATTAGCCGGGCATGGTGGTGTGCGCCTGTAATCCCAGCTACTGGGAGGCTGAGGCAGGAGAATCACGTGAACCCAGGAGGAAGAGGTTACAGTGAGTTGAGATCGCGCCACTGCACTCCAGCCTGGGCGACAGTGTGACACTCCATCTCAAAAAAAAAAAAAAGTCACAAATGTTACATAAACTTAAAATTATGCTTAATGTTTTAGTTTTCTTTCTTACTTAAAAATAACTAGGTATCTGGTGAATAATGATTAACTTAATTTGACATACATCTAAGGCTTTAAGTTACCTAAAAATATTGGCACCTGTCTTCAAACTGACATACTGACATATAATTACTATAGAAATAAAGTTTGTCAGAATAATGATTCTATTTGGTCAAATATACATTTACATTTTTCATAATCTTGAACATCTAGTAGATGTAATGATAGCATATTCAACCAGTAAACCTGTATAAATATAGAAAGAATATATCCAACTGGAATAGAAATGTATGTTTCTGTTTAGTTTCAATTTTTGATATAGAAAATCACCCTAAAGGACGTTTTTACATCACTTGTGGATTTCAGTCTTTTATGCCACAGCCCTGTCTACTCTTACCTGGAATAATCAAGAACTGGTTAGCCTCCAGGGGAATGCAGTGAAGTCAGTCATATAGTGATGGATGGTATTTTGGAATAAAAAGCAAGATGGTTGTTGTCCATGAAGCACTAATGTGATGAACAGCTCCCCAATATGCTGCTTGATGGATGGAGGGAGATGCTGACTATGTAGGCTTCAACCAGACATTCTAGATTCTTCAGGCAAGTATTTTATCTAATGGAAAATGACATTGCAGCCTGTTGCTTTGCTTGTCCTTTAAGATAAGCTAGCAAATAGAGCAGAGGCTTTCAAACTTTTTAAAAAAAGTTTCATTGAATTTTTTTCCAAACATGTTTTATTTTACTGTGATGCACAGTGAGAAGTACATTTTACATGGTGATCTGTTTGTATGTATACACACACACACACACACCCCATATACGTAAACATATGTATACACCATATATATAAAATATATATGTATGTGTATGTGTGTGTGTGTGTGTGTGTGTGTGTATATATAATCTCCCCACTGTGCATTCATATATGCAGGCAAATGCGCACACACATGCACGCGCGCACACACACACACACAAATGCGATAGGAAAAAAAGTTTAGAAGCAATACTCTTCGCAAATAATATACTGGGATATTTTCTTTTCCTCTACCCTATTTTGTTACAAATTTATGCTGGTTGCAATAAAAAAAATGCTTGTATTATACTTCATACTGATAATGCAAAAGACATGGCTATTTTTATTAACTAACAACATTAAACTAGTCTTGTTTGGCAAAGATTTACCTCAATTATGTGAATTTGAATTCTGAAAACATTTGAGTTAGTATCTATAAGTAATGTCCCCTTATCTGCAGTTTTGCTTTCTACAGTTTTAGTTACCTGCAGTGAACCAGGGCCTGAAAATATTAAATGGAAAATTCCAGAAATAATTTCTGTTTTAAATTGCGTGCTGTTCTGAGTAGCATGATGAAGTCTTGTGCCATCCCATTCTATCCCACGTGGGATGTGAGTTATCCCTCCGTCCAGCACATCCATGTTGTCTGCTTTCCCACCTGTTAGTCGCTTAGTAGCCATTTCGGTTATCAGATGGAAAAAATTTAGTATATACAGTGTTTGGTAGTGTCTACAATTTCAGGCATCCACTGAGGGTCTTTCTTGGAACATATCTCCCGTGGATAAGGGGGAACTACTGTACTTTTAAAAAAGCATATTAAGGCCAGGCATGGTGGCTCATGCCTGTAGTCCCAGCACTTTGGGAGGCCAAGGCAGGTGGATCACGAGGTCAGGAGTTCGAGACCAGCCTGGCCAAAATGGTGAAACCCCGACTCTATTAAAAATATAAAAATTAGCTGGGCATGGTGGAGCGTGCCTATAATCCCAGCTACTCGGGAGGCTGAGGCAGGAGAATTGCTTGAACCTGGGAGGCGGAGGTTGCAGTGAGCCGAGATCGTGCCACTGCACTCCAGCCTGGGCGACAGAGCAAGACTCCATCTCGAAGAAAAAAAAAAGCATATTAAAAGTATTAGAAGTTCAAGTTGTTGGGGGTGAATTTTAGGAATATTCATTTTTTCTCAGAGGTAGGAAAATATTACTTACTCACAGACACATAAACATAGAGACAGACACAAATAGAGAGCTTATAGCTCACTGGTTCATACAAGAGCTGTTCTCTTCCCAGTGGGCTTCCTGGGGCAGTGGAGCTGAGCAGAAAGCTCTGCTGGGTTTTGAGAGGTCCTAGTGAGACAGAAAGAGGTCTAGAGGAAGGCAGGTCATGTAGTACATTATCAAGTTCCACCACAGGTTGGTTTGGATGCTCTGAGGGAGGTTGGTGGGAAAATAAGAGGCATTAATGGTGGAAAGTGTTGGCCTTGTGTCTGCTGGGAAGGTGGTAGGATGTCTATGCTGGGGATGATTTTCTCCCTTTGCAAACTGAGTCAGTTCTGGGCACAAGGGCAAGGGTCCCTCCAAGGAAAGTCACTGGGGAGATGAATTTTTGGATTCTTGTTCCCTTTTGTGATCTAGAGCTTGGAATTCCAAGTCCAATGTCCCCACCCTATCTGTGGGGGTTGCGGGGAGAGCAGATTGCTCTGGCTCATTCCCTTCTTAATGTTTGAGTTGTAAAGCCATGGATTTGCATTGTGTTGATTTGGTCTTTTCTGTAGTGAAGTCCTTATGGTGTCGAACTAGTGTGTGTATTTAGGAGAGAAGAGTATTTCACCAATTTACATTATGTTTTTGAATCATGTCTCTAATTTCTGGTTGTAAGCTATTAACGAAGTTAATGACCAAGGCAGATGTGGTTTTGTCTTCAAGGACAAGACCAGAGTAGTCCTTCCAAACACGTTCTAATCTCTGTCTTTAGTTAGAGATGTATTTATCTCTTTGTTGTGTACAGTCTTGTGTCTTAATTTCTGAGAGGCAAGACAGTGGGAGTAGATTCTAAAAGCCTCTCCCCTATGGTTTTAACTTGCATGTAAGCCTCAGGGTATTTTCCCATCCAAGTACTAACCAGGCCTGATCCTGCTTAGTTTCAGAGATCAGATGAGACAGGGCTTGCATGGAGTTATGGCTGTAGATTGCTTCAAGGTGTTCTGATTTCTTTGAAGTTCCACCTGCAGGGCCACTAGCAGTAGCACAAGTTGAAAAGAGTCAGAGAGCCCAGGAAAATATGCCCCAAGGAACACTCTGAATTGATTACAGAATTCTTCATTCTTATAGGGGTTTAGAAAGTCCTTAACAGTCTCATGTATGTATGAGCAAGACCAAGGCTGAAAGAATACTTGGTTCACATGGGGGCTCAGGTCATTGACCTTCCATCACAGGTGGAGAAAGGCCAATAATACAGGTTAGGATGGGGACTTGGTAGCAGGAGAGTTTAATAGACCCAGAGAGGAGGAGTAGGGGGAATCCACAGGAGTAGGGAAAGGGTTCGGTGGCACACATGGAGGGTTCCAGATGAGAAGAGGGTTTTGAGGTTTAGTTGGGGGTGAAGGAGGAGCAGGAGGAGTGGACTGGTGGTTGAGAGATAGTTCTTAAGGGATTATGCAGTTTGAGATACATTGAAGACATTTTCTCATTTTTCAGCCTCCTCATAGAAAACAAAACAAGCTGACCATTGGTGAGAAGAGACAGTAGAGCTCCAAGGTTTGGGAGCATTTCACAAATAAGTAAGTTTAGGGAGATCCTGAGGGCCTGAAAGGGCCATTGGAGTTCTAAGTTATCCTTAGTAAAATTATGGCATTTTTTGAGATCATGAACTGAATTGTTGCCATAGTAGCAAAGCATTTAATCGCCGAGAGTTTTTTGAAGGCGTTGATAATTGGATCAAGAGTTTCCAATGAGTACCAAGGTTAAACAAAAGCCAGCAATAAAACAAAACCAAAAGAGCACTCAAAGAATGAAAACCACATGCTTACTGTGCTACCATAGACAGTGTCCAGAGCACAGGGATCAGGGTCTGGACTTACCCAGATCCCCGAATCACCAGTCAGGGAGGAACACAGTGGGCTGGAGGCCTCGGTACCCGGGTGGAGGAGGTGGTCAGGAAGTGAGCTTCTAGTCCTCTTCAAGTCATGGCACCAAACTGTCCAAGACAAAAACCAAGCAAGTAAGAAAGTGGATTTGATTCAATCTGTTGCAAGAGGGAGAGCACCCTAGATCCAAATAGTAGAGTCTCAGCGGGTGGTTTTACCTTATACTTTTGTAGGGAGAATAGACAAGTTGTAAGTGGAGAAATTTCCAGGGGAGATTGTTTTTGCCATGAGGGGAAGTCTCAGTCAGTCAGCTGACCAGGAAATGTTGATCTTTGGATCTAGCTAGTTTCAGAAGGATAACAGTTTGGTTGATCATTCATGAGAAAAGAATGGGGAGTTAGAGGGTCTGTGTCAGGCTTTGTCCACAGGTTCAAGCAAAAGGGGAAAGGTGTGTGTTTGGCCTCGTCACAGGTAAACAATGAGTCATCTGCAAGTCTTATAGGAGTTATGACAGAGAGTGGACAGCAAACCTTAGCTCAGGTATATAGGGAAGAATGGCTCTTTGTGGTAAGTCGTTTCTCAAGAAGGAACTTAAACAGGTGGGGGGATTTCTTAACTCACTGTTTTCAGGGCTCAGGTGAAGTTCAGTGTTGTTGAGTGTTCTCACTTCTGTTTGAAAACTTGAGTCCAGTTCTTGTTATTGGAGACACTGCCTGATGGCAGTCATTCCTACTGGTCCTACATGACCATGCCACTAGCCCCATGGCATTCTTCTACCCACAGAATGACTTAGTGACAGCTGGGGGAAGGGCTTGGGGAAGACATTTGGAGATGTTGCTAGTTGTTCTGCATGTGAGATGCAGGAGCTGGGTGGAGGGAGGTTGGGGATTGGCCTCAGCTGACAGTTATTTTTTTTTTTCATTTTTAAAATGTTTTTAAAAATTTTTTTGAGACAGCATCTCACTGTTGCCCAGGCTGGAGTGCAGTGGTGCAATCACAGTTCACTGCAGCCTTGACCTCCTGGGCTCAAGTGATCCTCCCACCTCAGCCTCCCGAGTAACTGGGATTACAGGCATGTGCCACCACACCCAGATAATTTTTGTATTTTTGTAGAAAAATGGGTTTCACCATGTTTCCCAGGCTGGTCTTGAACTCCTGGGCTCAAGCAATCCACCTGCCTTGGCCTCCCAAAGTGCTGGGATTAAAGGCGGGAGCCACCGTGCCCAGCCAATAGTCAGTTAAATTGAAGGTTCTTGCAACAGTTTGGGAGAGATTTATGAGGGCATTTTCCTTTTTGAGGAAGGCTCTAGGGGTGGTCCAAAAGACAAAGATCATTACAGTTCCTCCCTGTCTTGTGCCTCGTGGGGTCGAAGGTGTTTCCTCTTCATATGCTGAGTTCTTGCTCTCCCTCTACTGATGCAAAATCTTTGTGGCCCTTTCTGGTAGCTATCAGTCATTCCCTAGTAGTTCCTAGAGCTTTCATCTGAATGGATCAGGTGCAGGAGGGACAAGACCATTTTTTAAAATTTACAGAGGTCCATTATGTTCCTCCCTTTGGCCCATGTGGATTACTGTAGGGGAACACAGTGAGCAGTGTACTGAATCAATGGTACCTATCCTTATGATCTAAGACAATGTCAGTCCAACCAGAGAATCCAGGTGGCTGAACTGGAATTAAACTTAAATCCCTTTGGTTCTCTTCTGGCTAGGCTGCCACCCAGAGGGTTACCAAACACTCTAGTCAGGGATTGCTGTTAGGGGAAAGAAAGAAGATAATACCCAGAAATATTCAAGACAGAACTTCAGATTTTCAAAACATGTTCATATGACCCTCGACACTTTTTGTTCTAATCATTACCCAGGGAGAAGCTGAAAGAAAATGATCCCTTTCTGGGGTCAGGCATATTCATGACCAAACTGCCTTACTAAGGTTTGCGGACCAGGAGGAGGCAAGGGAGGTAGACTCTGAAGTCCTTTTGAGTCAGTTTTTGAGGAGGCTTTTCCAATGCTTAATGATACCAGATGCCTGTGGACGGTAGAGAATATGGAAGTCTGTCAAATACCTTGACATCAGCCCATTGTCACATGGGTTTTGCAATAAAAGGTACACCATTTTCAGGCTGCAAATAGTCCAGAAAACTGAAAATAGCCACAATTATGAGGCCAGAGTGGCTGAGCAGATTGAAACAGCACCACTTTTACCTGAGAAGACGTCAACAGTGGTGCAACCTCAGTGAAAGCTCTTAGAATGGGCTTAAGGAATGATGCCATCAATTTGCCAGGAGTGAGTGGGGCCACACCTCATGTGATGTGACCTTTCTTATCACAGTGGGTAATCTTTTAGAAGGAGTCAGAAGTTTGGCATGCAGTGGTAGCTTCTGCATCAGAAACTTAAGAATCTTGTAATTTGTGCCCAGTCTGTGACAATGGATGCATTGCCATCACCAATGGATGATGGATCCAGGCAGCAGTGACTGTAGTATGAATAGTATGGAATCAGCAGCTTGATTTCACTCAGTTTCATCAGAGAGCGGATCCTTACCATAGGCATCTATGGGGTGACCCAAACCACTCAGCTAGTAGCTACAATTTGTTTCTACAGTCCATGGTTCCAAAAAGAGCTGACTGATCTCAGTCTGTAGTCTTCCAAATGGGAGACTGAAGAGCTATGCCATTGGCAATAGCTCAAGAGTTAAGAAATATAAAAGAGAATATTGAGCAGAGTTACGACAGTGGCCTTGCATTCTGCCTGCTGAGCAGAGCACCCACATCCATTCTCAGTTCTGCTGAGGTTGAACAGCCACGCAGCCCAGTGGAAACCATCAGGTTTCAGCTTAGCCGGACCATTAGTGGATCAGGTCCAGGCTTTTAGGGGAACCTTTGTGAATTGAGGGCCCCATTAAGCCCAGCAGCCTTGCTCTAGTTGGCAGAGTGAGAAATAAATTTACCCCCAAAGGGATAGTTGTCCCATTTTCATGTAAAACCGAGATGCCACTGGGGACAGGCCAGTTATACTTTTGAATATACTATTGGGCCCTTCCTACCTTGTTAGTCATCAAGTCTGAATCAGCCGACCCCAAAGTGGGAATGTCAGTCAAGCTGGAGAGTCACAAGGCCTCCACTGGTCAGGTGTTCAGTTTCGACAAGGGCCCAGTAGCAAGCTAATAGCTATCTTTCATAAGGGGTGTTGCTGGTGACTCTGTAAGGACAATGAAAAATCCAAAACCCAAAGGGGCTCTTCTGGGTGGAGGTTGCCTCCCTTTGTTAGAGATCCCATTAGGCAAAATCACCAGTTACAAACACTAGTAGCTCAACAGGGTCTTTTAGGCTTTGGGGACCCTGAAGGTAAGGAGCAGAGAATGTGCCACAGCTTGCTGGACAGCATCCTCCACTGCCTGTTGGGTTGGGACCCGCTCAAAGGACATTGGTTTGCAGTTTATCCAATATAAAGGATCTAGTAGAATGTCCAAGTGAGGCACATAATGTCTCCCATACCTAAAGCGTCCAGAATGGTCTCTTTTGGGGCTTCCTTTTAGGTGTGAAGTTCAAAGAGATGGAAATTTTTCCTTGACTGAAAGAGGGACAGAATATTGTGAATCCACCCAGAGGTCCCAGATGCTTTACTTGATGAGCAGGCCCCTGAACTTCGTCAGAATTTACCAGCCACCTCTGATGGCAAAGGTGTGCTAATACCACCGTCAGAGCCATTGAGATGGAAGCTTCTGACTTGGCAACCAAGAAGACTGATCTCTATAGTGAAAATTTTGTACATCAGAGGGTAGAGGTGGTCACACTAAAGCCTAACCTACTCACTGGTGTTAAATGACAGGGTACTCATTGCCCCTGGGAGAGTACTGCAAACCTGTGTTGAAGGCCTTTGCCACATGAATGAAAATTGATCTTGGCCCTTGGTGTCAAGACCTGAGATTTTACCCTACTTATAAGCTAATAATTGGGCTTGCCACAGTTGCAAGTGTGCTGGCAGAAGTCACCAGATTCCTGAGTCAGTGATAAAAGACCATTACTCAGAGAAAAAGACGTAGCCAGCATCAGCTTGGCTGCATGTTGGAGAAAAGATTAAAAATAAAATTCGTGGCAACCCAGGAAATCCTCTCCACAAATATAGAATAGAAAGAAAAGAGTTTTATTATTGAATATGCACTAAACCACACTGCAGTGTGCATCACAAGAAATCTGCTAATGAAATTGCAAAGACAGAAGGAAATCTCACCCTTGTATGTAGCCAGGCAGATTCATGTTCTCAAGATAAATAACTTGTCTCATGTAAGAAGAACTGATAGCACCATTTGCTGTATATTCTTTCATAATTCATCCTAAGTTTACCTGGTAATTGGAGTGGCCATCTGTGCTAGTTAATTGCCCTTATCCAAAGGCAAAAATCAAACTTCTATATATGACATGCAGGTAGTTACAGACTAGAGCCAGGCACCTAGGCTAGACTCCCAGGGTGACATGGAGATAGCACCTAGGCTAAACTCCCAGGGTGACAGGGAGATAGGATCCTTGATGTTTATATATCAAAGAGATGGCTCCTGAGCTCTTAAGAAAAACATTCTTGGTACATGCATGCGTGTGTTCATGGCAGCACTATTCACAACAGCAAAAACAAGGAATAAACCCAAATGCCCATCAATGATAGACTAGATAAAGAAAATGTGGTACATATACACCATGGAATACTATGCAGCCATAAAAAGGGACAAGATCATGTCCTTTGCAGGGACATGGATGGAACTGGAAGCCATTATCCTCAGCAAACTAACACAGGAACAGAAAATGAAACACCACGTTTTCATTTATAAGTGGGAGCTGAACAGTGAGAACACATGGACACAGGGAGGGGAACAACACATACTGGAGCCTGTGGGGGGTTAGGGGGAGGCTAAGAGAATCAGAATAAATAGCTAATGCGTGCTGGGCTTAATACCTAGGTGATGGGTTGATAGGTGCAGCAAACCATCATGGCACACATTTCCCTATGTAACAAACCTGCACATCCTGCACAGGTATGCTGGAACTTAAAATAAAAACATTCTTGGATTGTAATACAGGCAGAAGACTTTTTTAGCTTTTAAAAATTCATACACATATCAAAAGAGCAGAGGAAAGATTTACAAATACAAGTTTTTTCAGGAAATGCTCTAAGAAAAGGGAAGAGGGAGGAAGGTCTCTTTCCCTTTTGGTAATAAGGAAAATTTAAATGTTTTTTCTCCTTATGATTTCCCCTTCTTTTATAATAACACTACGGTTTTCTAATTTTCTCTGTCACTCACCATTTCTACCTTTCTCTGGGCAGTTAGACATCTAAAGATCCAGCAAATCCATAGTAAAATGCAAAGCAATCAATTATGAAAATTACCATAGGATGAATTTAAAATGTCAGTGAAACATTTGCATTGTGGGAAAATCCTTTAAGTATGTCTTACCAGTGGTGAATGGTTAAAGCACATTCTTGATTAGCAATGTGCAGAAATTCTCATTTCCTGATATATTACTTTTACAGATTGCCGGTGTTGTCCGTATTGCTTGTTCTTTAAGATGATTGTTTAAGTATTGTTTTGTAGTTCTTTAGGAAGTCTTACCCAATCCAAGTCTAAGGAGTAGCTTTCCAGGGACCTGATATTCTAATTTTTAATTTAGAGTTTTATAACACCCAATAAATTTCTCCTGAGTTCCTGTCAATCAATAAGTAACACCACATTTACAAAACGTAGCCCTGTAGTACTTGTTCCATCTTCCCAAATAATATGTCCAAGATGCAGAACACAAAGATACCCCTGGCTATTATCGAGTTTATTATTATGAGGCATTCTTTGAAGGGTACAGATTGAACTTCCAGTGCTTAATGTGCTTGGCTCTAATTGTTTTAAGTCTTGAGGAAAACCCCAATCTGTGGGTCATTGCTTGCATTAGTCTAAATCAATAGTAACACCAGGCATGTCAGTCCCCATGAGTAACAGGCATCCACCTGTGTTTATCTGTCCCAGTTTATCTCTGGGACTGGAGAGAATCTGCATCCTAAATTAATCCAATGACATTAAACCTGTTTTCTTCAGTCTCTATCTGTGACTGCCAGATTTGTTTGTCTATTAAGTAGATGCTTTTTTTATACTATTCTTCTGTCTCTTCTGGTATAGTCATAGTCTAATGCCTATCTGTTTCCTTAAAGATGAACAGCCCTGTGATTCTGAACTAGTGATGGTATCTGGGACTATTTTATAACCAATTGCCTTGGACTGTGCAAATGAACCTCTGAGACCTTCGTGGTGATTTTTGGTTCCGTCATTAAATTACTCCAAATAGTTCAATTCTATACTGTTTTCCATTTCCACTCCTATTGAGCTCCCCTTGCTTTAAAATATGTTACATGATGTGATTCATCCAGTTTGTGATTGTATTATGTGCTTTTGTAGTTGTCCCAAAGCACTATGTTTATTATTCAAAGTCTCAATCTCAAAAGAGTTAGGTATATCTGTACCTGTCCCTATTCCTCCCAGGACTGTATTCTAATAAGTCTCCTTTTGCCCTTGGCTGTCCCCGAACAGGCCTGTTAATAAATTTTATATTGGGAAGGCTCAAGGGATACATGTCTAGCTGTGAAGACTGACAGCAGCCTCAGACAGTTCAAGAAAAACCATCTACCTATAATCCTGGGGGCTATTAAAATAGGCTCACGGCATTGCCATGTTCCAAACATAGTGGCGGGGGGTAGGGGGGGGATCTCTCTTATATACATCTTGAGGAGTCTGTTGAAAGGATTCCCACCAGTATGGATGTAATTTACCATCGATGTCTTTACAACTATCAGTAGTTTTATTGAACCAAACCTCTACCATAGTAAAGGTGAGAGAATAAATCACAAGGCTTACTCCTATAGGTATTTTGATTGTCATGTGGTTAACAGATTCCTTTTTTCCCTCTAAGGATCCTTCTAGTCAAACCAGTTAACAAAACATTTTTGTATCAAATTTAGGGCTTGAGTATCTGGATGCATATAAGTTACTTTAGTATTATCAAACATTACTAGTGAAGATGGCTCTGCCTTTACTCTGCCAATAATTTGACTGTTGGACTTAAAAGTCCAGATCATGTGTATTCTGAGGATATAATACGGAGTTCATCAGGAAAAACAGGACATGGCGCAGGCACAGGACATGGTCTGTGTAATTGTGGAGACCATTACTGGGAGTACAAAAAAAAGCAGCATAACAAATAACAGATTTGTTTTCTAGTAAAATGAGATTCCTAAGTAATCAAAATAAGCCTATTAAGAACAGGAGAGCAAGGCAGTCTCTGAGGATAGTAGTAATACATTTTCCAGAATACCTCTTTTCAGTCAAATCTCAATACCAGTGTAAGTTACTTTGGAAAACTTAAGTTTCAAGTCTTTTGTCAGTGCTGGCTTCACAAGGAAAGCATGGATCCAACTGTATTTTTTGTTTTTTTTTATTTTATTTTGTTTTGTTTTGTTTTCCTTTTTTTTGAGATGGAGTCTCACTCTGTTGCCCAGGCTGAAATGCAGTGGTGCGATCTCAGCTCACTGCAACCTCCGCCTCCTGGGTTCAAGTGATTCTTGTGCCTCAGCCTCCTGAGTAGCTGGAATTATGGATGTGCACCACTGCACCCGGCTAATTTTTGTATTTTTAGTAGAGACAGGGTTTTGTCATGTTGTCCAGGCTGGTCTGAAACTCCTGGACTCAAGTGATTGCCTGCCTCGGCCTCCCAAAGTGCTGGGATTACAAGACTGAGCCACCACACCTGGCCCAACTGCATTTTTCTTTTACTTTGATAGCAGAGTGGGTGATCACAGCACTTGAAAAGGTGAGCGACGGCCTGTCTTTCCCCAGGAACACTTTCATGTAGATGAAATCTCCTGGTTGAAAAAGGTGGCAGACTTCTTCCAGCAGGTCCATCCAGATCTTTATGACTTTATATCTTAGGGTTCCTAAGGAAGAGAGGAACTCTTCTAAATATTGAATATGATTATAAGAAGATTCAATTAAGTTAGGCACAGGACATGGTCTCAGACCCACATCATAGGTCTGCCAAACATAAGTTCAAAGGGAGTGATACCATGCTTGCTAGCAGGGGTTGCTCTAATTTTTAACAAGGCTAGTGGTAAAGCCATTGGCCATTTTAATTCAGAAAGTCAGTGAATCTTGGCCAATGAGTTTTTTTAGACTTTGATTCATTTGCTCCACTTGTCCAGAGGACTGAAAATGATTGATAGAGCATATAATAGTTTATAGGATTCTGCAAACATTTGCATAATTCCTGAACAACAGAAAATAAAAGGTCTTACTCTGATTCAATCTGCTTTTGTATCCCCAAAGTGAGAATTATGTTTATTAAGGAAAACTTTACCACTGCCTGAGCAATGACTTTTGAAGAGGGCAAAACTTCAGGGCATTCATACACACCATAACTAGACAAACATCTCTTACCTTCTGCGGGCATTGATTCTATGAAATCCAGCTGCCACCAGGTTCCTGGTATGTTGATTGGGGAAAACTTCCTGTGCTTACCTTGGCAGTGGTCTGTGAAGACTTTTGCTGACAAATAGCACATCTCTTTACTATGTTTTGAATAAATTCATCTTTTTGGTAGGCATAGTGAGAGTCTGAAACCTTTAAAATCCATCTTTTTGATGAGTTCATGTCCTTTGTAGGGACATGGATGAAATTGGAAACCATCATTCTCAGTAAACTATCGCAAGAACAAAAAACCAAACACCGCATATTCTCACTCATAGGTGGGAATTGAACAATGAGATCACATGGACACAGGAAGGGGAATATCACACTCTGGGGACTGTTGTGGGGTGGGGGGAGGGGGGAGGGATAGCATTGGGAGATATACCTAATGCTAGATGACGAGTTAGTGGGTGCAGCGCACCAGCATGGCACATGTATACATATGTAACTAACCTGCACAATGTGCACATGTACCCTAAAACTTAAAGTATAATAAAAAAAATAAAAAAAAATAAAAAATAAAATCCATCTTTTATGTAGCTGATTTTGTTGCTGACACAATACTAACCAAGTAAATAAAGACCAAGGAGTAGGAATTATATTGTTAGCTAATTCCCATAGTACAGCCCCTTCCTTAATCCATTTGCCCATTTTCTTTTAGAATGCATATTTTTGAAAATAAATGAAAGTTTCTTGTATTAGAATTGGGGCTTCTGAGCTGGGTGTCAGCTGTGTGTTAACCGTAGTTTTTACAGCCCTATCAGCAGAATCATTGCCTTTAGAAATTTTGTTTTTCTGCACTATGTGGTCTCTACAGTGGATTATTGCTATCTTACTCAGCAGTTGTGAAGCCTCTTATAACTCAGATATTAATTTTCCATGAGATATTTTAGTTCCCATGAAGTCAAGAATCCATTTTTTCAAATTTCCCCTATTATATGACAGACACCAAACACATGTTTATTGTCAGTATATAGATTCACTTTAAGTCCTGAACCAAGAGTTGTAGATCCCTAGTAGCTGCTATCAGCTTGTCTGCTTGTGCTGATTTAATTCCAGGCAAAACATAAGCGTTCAAGATTTCCTGAGCAGTCACCACAGCATAAGAACCCTGAAGGTGGCCCTTCTCATCCCAGGTATATGCCCCTCAGTAAACCTTATCAAATATGCATTTTGAACGGGAATATCAGAAAAATCAGGTTGCTGTCTAGTATCTTCTATTACTGTTGTACACTCATGATCATCTATTTGACCAGGATCTGGTAAAAGAGTAGCTGGTTTTTGAAGATTGCATCTTCTAAGCACAAGATTAGGATTGGGTAATAATGCTGATTCATAATTAATAAGATAGTGCACCGATAAATGCTGGGTCTTATGCACTTGTAAGATAGTTGTCATAGCATGAAGGGTATGCAGAAGAGTCAGGTGACCCAAGGTAAGGGTTTGAGCCTTTTCACTAAGTGTGGCAGCTGTTGCTGCTGCCTGGGGGCATCCAGACATTCCCAACAGCATCCAGAAGAACTGGGAAATGAGCTGTCGGTCTATAGCCTAACCCCGCCTTGTGAGTTAAAATTCTACTAGCAGCACTTTTATTTTCATGATAAAACAAGTGGAAAGGTTTTAAAAATTTTGGAATCTCCAAAGCTAGGGGAGAGACCATAGCGAATCTTAGTTATTCAAAAGCCTCTTCGGATTCTAGGGACCAAATCAGAACATTTGGAGAATTACCATGCAGTTGCTCCATCCGAGGTTTTCTGCTCTTTGCAGAAGCTGGAATCCCCTGCTCTATAGTCCCCTAGCAGTTCCCAAAATGGTCTCAGTTGTTTTATTGTAGTAGGCCCTTTCATCTGCAAAATTGCAGCCTTTACTTGACAATAGATTCCCTAAATATTTCACTTCAGTTTGGCAGTATTAGAGTTTGTTTAGTGAGGCCATATGTCCCAGCCAAGCAAGGAATTGTAACAAAGCCAAAGTATCAGTTTTGCATTGTTCTTCAGTTTTAGAGGCTACCAGCAAATAATCTACATATTGAATAATTACAGATCCCTCCAGTGAGACAGATTTCCCTAAGTTTTCCTGTTAGTGGCTCGAGAAAAAGAGTAGGAGAGTCCGGAAACCCTTGAGAGACCATTTGCCATAAATATTGAACTTCATCATATGTAAAACCAAACTAGAATTTAGACTCATTAGCTAGAGGAACAGAAAAAAATGCAGAACACAGATAAACTACACAGGAAACATTTTCAGACAATGGCACTGAAGTCAGAGTAGTTGCAGGGTTAGGAATTAATGGGGTTAATGGAGCAACAAATGTATTTACTTCCCTAAGGTCTTGTATAAATCTATATAGTGGTTGTCCGTCTTCATCAAATGTACCTTTCTTGACTAGAAGTATGGGACTATTACAGGGTGAGTGCCCTTTTAAAATTATTCCTGGTTTTTCTAATTATTTTATACATGGTTTTATTCCTTCTGATTGAGCTCTCAACAAAGGTTATTGTGTTATACATGGCCATAGCTTATCTTTTTGGTAAGCTATTTTTATTGATTCGATATCTTGAATTAAACCAGTATCATTATTCTGTGGGGCCCATTGATTTGTTTCAGTTTGGGGTACTTTTCCAGCACAGTGTGAGATTGCTACCTTCTGCCATCCCCTTTTCTTTCTAAAGGCACCTAGTAACCAGATCAGGTGCCTTTTCCTCTAGGCATCTCCACAAGCACTCCATCTGGAGTAGAGAATATGGTAGCCTTTATTTTGCACAGCAAATCTGCAAGGAAGTCTCTCTTCAATAGCTTTACAGGAGGATCAGGGGAAAGTAAGAAAGCATGTTCGTTATCAGAGGACCTATCTTTATGGGAACTGTGGAGGGAAAGAAACAAGTAGAAGGCTGACCTGAAATGTCAGCAGCCTGTATTAACCTGTCACCAGACGGCAAGTGAGAAATTTGAGGCAGTTGCAGAATAAGTAGCACCAGTATCTACCAGAAAAGGCAAACATAGGCTAGCCTGAGGGAAAGTTATTGACACTTGCTGTTCACTAGTTTCCACCCCTGAAACTCCCTCAATCTGCCAGTTTTGAGCCAATTGCCAGTTGTTCCTTAGTGGAGGGTTTTCTCTGGGGCTTTTCTGATGTCTCTCTGTTCCTGCAATTTCTGCATCCTCTGGGGTCTCTATAATCCCTCTTCCAATGTCCTGGTTTCTTACTCTAATGACAGTTTTCTCATTGTCCTTGGCTCCCTTTATATATTGTCCAGGGTAGCGTGATTCCTTTGGAAAATAGTTGTAACTGAACAGCTAACGCAGTGGAGTTTGTTTGTTTTTTGTTTGTTTGTTTGTTTGTTTTGTTTTGTTTTGACACAGAGTCTTGCTGTGTCACCCAGGCTGGAGTGCAGCGGCACAATCTCGGCTCACTGCAACCTCCACCTCCTGGGTACAAGTGATGCTCCTGCCTCAGCCTCCCGAGTAGCTGGGACTACAGGCATGTGCCACCATGCCTGGCTAATTTTTGTATTTTTAGTATAGACAGGGTTTCACCATGTTGCTCAGGCTCATCTCGAACTCCTTGGCCTCAAGCAATCTGCCCATCTCAGCCTCCCAAAGTGCTGGGATTACAGGTGTAAGCCACCATGCCTGGCCTTACAGTGGGTTTTAATTGCTTCTCTTCTTCATCTTTCTCTAACTTGTCCCAAAACTAAGTAGCTGCTGCTAAGATTTGAGTAATAATCCGTCCTTGGCTGAGACAAAGGCAGACAGGACCAGAGAGTGGTTTTGATCTGTCCCTGGATTTGCACTGGTAAATTTTGAGAAAGCCTCAACAAACTGCTGAGAGGAATCAACAAGGAACACACTCATCTTCTAGGTTCACTGCTGTAATTTCTGCCAGCTCACTTTTAGCAGAAAGGGGTTCAAGTATGGGCATTAGCAACCCTTTTTAATGGGTCCCTAAAGCCCTTGTTCTTCCATGGCCATGGGGGATGGGAGATAGTAGCAGTCTTTTGGCCACTATTCCTCCTATTGTGACAGGTCATCTTCCAATCCCTAACATGCCTGTTCCATCAAATAAGCACAGCCTGCTGGTTGCAGAATTCCATGCAGGAGCCAGGGTACATCCCCATATTCAGGGTTGTAAACTGGAAACACACAGCCAAGTTCTTGTGCAAACTTCTGTGGCTCTTGCCTGGGCACAGGAAAGGAAGTCCTTGTGTGAGTAATACTGGCTGAGTTGAAGGCATATAGATTCTTACCATTTCAGGTTCCCCTTGTGTAGGTCTGGGGTAGCTTTGTGATGGCATCAGCCTTATTGGTGATGCAGGTAGGAAGGGCTGCTGTCCTCTCATTGAGTCAAGAAAGATGTAGAATTAGATAGCACTTGGGATTCCTTTTCCATATTGGTATATATCAGCCTACCACACCTTTTTTGTTTGTCTTTTCCAAGTAGCTACTGCAACTGCTGTCCATCTTGTCACCTGCATATGGGGACACAGTCTTGTGTCTCAGTTATTCCCTGATGATGTTGCTTTATTACCTCTGCTTCCCTAGCTATATGGTATGTGGATAATAAAGGACTGTTGGAGGTGCAATCTAGGCTAAGCATGAAATGGAATCAGGGCACACAAACCTCACACAGGGCAGATAATTCATTGCTGGTGAAAACAGTTGGGCTTTTGTCCCTTTTTGCAGGGAAACCCCCTAAGGGAACCACCCATCTCAAAGATTATGGCTTTCTTCTTACCAGGAATCAATTTGAGGCCACGGGGGTGGGGGTGGGTAGAGATAAAGAGGTCAATGCAAGGGAAACAGAGTGAATGGGGACAGCAGAACAAGGAGGAGCAGGAGGGTTTGGTGAAAGAGAAAGTACCTTTCATTCTCCCATTTGCTCTTCTGTTTTCCTCAATCCTTCCAAATAATTTTTAACTTTCTTCTTAGAATGACATTCATCCCATAAACATGAGTAATGCATTTGCTTGCAATGAGGTCCTTCTAAGAATCACCACAAATAAGTTAATTCACCCAAATAAAAGGAATCATCCTCAGGTCACACTATAAGACTGGATTCTCATTACAGATGGATTTCATTCCAAATGTTATGTACAGATATGTTAGCCCTTTAAGAGAAAGCCCTGCAGGCTTTCCCATATTTTTCTACCATCAAAGCTAGTGGTGATCCTGATGGAGTTATAGGTTCTGCATTACACATGCTTCTCAATCATAAAATCTGGAATTTGGAAAAGATGATTTGTCTGGCTAGTATTTGAAAATAGCACAGAGCTAGAAGGGAGACATTTTATAATTCACCTTCAGCTGGTCTGCTCAATTCAGGAACTTCCAGGCCATCCCATCCTCATCAGCAGATTGCTAGGGGAAAATTAAAAGTAAAATCTGGCAACACAGGAAATCCTGACTACAAATGTAGGGAAGAAAGAAAACAGTTTTATTATTGAATAAGCATTAAGCCCACTGATTTGCATCACAGGCAATCTGCTAATGAGATTGCAAAGGTAGCAGGAAATCTCACCCTTTTATATAGCCAAGCAGATACAATCCATTACATACGTGTTCTCAGGATAAATGATAACTCATCCTCATGTGAGATGACTTGACAGCACCATTTGTTATACATTCTTTTATAGTTCATCCTGTTTACTTGGTAATTGGAGTGGCCACATATGCTAGTTAATTGCCTTTATAGAAAGGCAAAAGTCAAACTTCTGTCTCTGTGATAAGCAGGTAGTTACAACTTAGAGCCTGGTGCCTAGGCTAAACTCCAGGGTTACAGGGAGGTAGGAGATAGGATTCTTGATATCTGTATTCAAAGAGATGGCTCATAAGCTCTTAAGAAAAACATTCCTGCATTGTAATGCTGACAAAAAACTTATTTAGCTTTTAAAAAGATTTATGTACATATTGAAGAGAATATAAATCTTCTCAAGGAAATGCTCTAGAAAAGGGAAGAAGAGAAAAGGCATCTTTCCCCCTTGGCAACAGTGAAAATTCAACTCTTTTTTAACCTTATAGGCTAAAAAAGGTTCTCCAAATTAGGTTCTCCAAATCCCAATTCCCACAGGGGTGGCTCAGATTGTCCTTGATGAGTGCCTGCACATGCAGTGAGTGAGGTGCACTACAGGAAATGAACAAGCCCAGGGAACCTGCTACTGAACAGCCACCTGTAAGCAAGGCTCAAACTTGCTTGATGCAGATATAAGCCTGAGACGTGTCCAGGTCAAGAGCAGTCCAGGTCTTGCTGTCTAGTCATACCCAGCAAGATGTGTAGGAGCACAAGAGACCCATGGAAGTGTCTTCTACCTCCAGTGGGGTAGAAAAGAAAGCATGGGCAATGTCCGACACAGTGTCCCAAGTGTCATTCGCTTGTGCAGTGTATTCAGTTATAGTCACTATGTTTGAAACAGCCAGGACTATGGGAGCAACAACTGAATTCAGTTGGTGGGAATCCCCTGTCAGCCTCCAGCTCCTGCTAATCTTTTTCACTGGCCATATAGGGCTGTTGTATTGACATCTTACATATCTCACGATACCTGCTGCCTTTCTGTCCTTAATTGAAGCTGTGATTGCTCTTTGTCCTCCAGGGCTTCTCTCTCTCCTTTTTGTTGGACCACCTGGGAGAGGAAGGGAGATGGATTGGGGAGTGGCTTGCATGTCTCACTACCATGTGTCTACATATGGGAGTCCCTGAACAGGAGAATCCCTTTTGGACTGGATGAGCGTTCACAGCACAAGCATGTAAAACATCATGCCAGTGATACACTCAACCATGGAAGCCCCAATAACCATACACTGAATTGGCCCAAAGGGCCCTATCCACAAGGTCACTTTAGTTTACCTTCCTCACTAATCCCTGCCTAAACCCCATCAGTTGAATTTGGGTGCGCCCCCCCGCACCTTGAGATCAGATAGGATGGTCCCTTGGGCGACTGTATCCAACCAAGCCTTAGAAGTCTGAGTCCCTCCCTTCCCTGAAGTTCTCCAGCACACTTAGAGGGGCGTGTATGGTGGCCTTTGGTCCCTCTTGGAAACGGGGAGGACTCTGTCCCCTCTCTAATCAGTTATTAAAAACAGCTGATTTCAGGGTAGAAGGGGACAGAGGGACCAAGCATGTAGTGAGAGAACATGGTGCCATGCCAGTAAGCAAGTCTTCTCATTTACTTTCAGTTTCAAGCAATGCAGCAGCTGCTCAGGACTCAACCTAGTGAACCTCTCATGTTTTTAGTATGCCTAGAACTCTGTATCGGGCGGCAAGATCAGCCTTACTGACACCATCTGTTTCAACTTTGGGGATGCCTCAGTTCTACAGCCATGGCCACATTGGTTTCTGGTCATGCCCACTGGTGAACTCAGGCTTTACTAGCACAGTAGCAACTTCTTATTTTTAAGATGTCCACTTTAAGCTGGCACATTTGCTGCCCATTTTCCTGATAGCATACCTTAAGTTGTTGCTTAGTTTTAAACATAAAAACGAGGGGAGTTTTCCAGGACAGTGTGAGCTGACCTAAAAAACATCTTGAATTCTTTGGGTCAGTTTCTCATTTCCTAGCATTATAGATCCAATACGGGGCAGTAAGAGCCCAATGCTAGTCAATGCCTCATCTGTGATTTCCCACAAGAGTTCGTCTCAGGCAGCTTACCGAGAGGGCTAACTATAGGCTTAATAACAGCAGCCAGGATCTACTGCAAAAAACCTCTGAGACCTTTTCCTGTTGCTTCTGAAGGGCTCTAAGGTTGGCATGATCGACTGTAGGAGGGGCCGAGCCGTGAACATCCCAGCTGTTGCCATTCTTCCTTAACAAACTTTACATCCCCTCCTGCCTGTTGTGCAACCAGACCAGCCAAAGTTCTGACCATTTTCCTGGTTTCTGTGCCTACCAGTCATGAATTTTCCTCTTTTTGTCTTGAGTGTAGATGCTCTTTTCTGTAACTATTGTCTGCAAAAGGGTTGGGAACTGCACCTCCACCCCTCCCACCAATGATTCTCAATACTGGTTGTTACTAAGGGTGGAAGGGGACAGAGGGACCAGGCATGGAGTGAGATGGTGCAGCGCCATGCCAGTAAGCAAGTCTTCCCATTTACTTTCAGTTTCAAGCAATGCAGCAGCTGCTCAGGACTCAACCTAGTGAACCTCTCATGTTTTCAGTATGCCCAGACCTCTGTATCGGGCAGCATTCCCCTCAATGACATCCCCCGACTGGGGGGAACCTGAGACTGACCATCAGATTGGTGAGGAAGTTCCCCACCTGGATGAGAGTTTGAAATAACTAGGAGACTCTTTAAACGTACTTCCTGGCACTTAGTGTGTAATAATTTCCCCAGTTCCTCCTCATTGACAAGCAATAAAGTGGAGGACCATTTATTGCACAGTTGACCATACAATTTAGTCAACATATTCACTGCTGATTCACCTTAAATCCTCTTAATTGCCCCATATATTAGTTTTCTATCACTGCTGTAACAAATTGCCACGAACTTGGTGGCTTAAAATAACAGAAGTTTGTTATCCTATAGTTCTGTAGTTCAGAAGTCCAAAATGGTTCTCACTGGTCTAAATTAATCAAGATGGCAAGGCTGATTCCTTCCTCAAGACTCTAAGGAAAATTCCATTTCTTTGCCCTTTCCAGCCTCTAGAGGCCACCCATATTCCTTGGCTTGTGGCTGCTTCCTCCATCTTCAAAGCCAGCAACAGTGAGTCCAGTTCTTCTCACATTGGGTCACTCTAACCTTCTCTTCTTCCTCACTCTTCTTCTTTTAAGGATCCTTGTGGTTACATTGGCCCCACCTAGATGATACATGATAATTTCAGTATTTTAGGTCTGCTGATTTAAAACCTTAATACCATATGCAACCTTAATTTCCTTTTGCTATGTAGTATAATATATTCACAGGTTCCAGGGATTAGACGATGGACATCCATGGCAGGGAGTTGGGGGGATTATTTTTTCCTTCCAGGGGTCGACAAGGCCCTCATCTTTCCTTTTCCAGAAAGCTACATCTCTGTGAGTGGCCAATCCTAATCACCAGAACTTCCAAGAACTGTGAAGGGTCTGAGATTTTACCCTACTTGCAAGATAAAAACCCAGCACAGTATCATGGATCCTGGCAAAAAATACAAGACTCCTCAGTAAGAGATAAAGGACTTTATAATACTTGTGGTAGCTGGAGTGTTAGCAGTTGTGCTGCTTCTCTAAGCCTCAGTTTCCACAAGGCAATGCAGAGGGCTAGATGATACCTGCACATACAGTGGGTTCCATTATAGGAGAGAAAGCCTAAGTTTATGGACTCCAGATCTTTTATAATGGGCAATAAGTCTGCCTCTCCTTTGTCCTGAAGGGAGAAATTACGTTTAGTATAATTTCTAGTATAACCTGCCCTTTGTTCTGGAGGGAGACTCTGTCTTCCGGGGCTGCTTGCTGTATTAACAGGCTTGAAAAGATAAGTTGGAAAAAAGGCAGTCAGTGAGTCTGCTTTCAAGATGTGCAGAGACCTGTGGAGAGCCATCTCCCAACAGCCTCTCAAGTCCCTTTTAATCTATGGCAAATCTCCCAGATTCTCCTCTCTCTTGTTTTTCTCCTTGCTATTTATTTGTTGAAGAAACTGGGCCATTTGCCCTGTGCTATGTCCCACATTTTGGAATTTGCTAATTGTATTCTTGTGGTGTTATTTAACGTGTTCCTGTATCTTTATTTTAATATGAACTGATGAATCTAGAGGCTTGATCAATTCAGATTTAATTTTTTTTGGCAAGAATACTTCATAGGTGGTGTTGAACACACTTGCTAATTCATCCCTCCAAGAGGCACATAATACCAAATATGTCTGTGTGTTCAGGGGTTCTCAGCCTGGTCCATACATTATAAAATTTCTGCAGTCTTTCACTCAGTGGTTTCAGCAGCCATTGATGATCAGTGCTTTCTTTTGAGACAGGGTCTCACTCTGTCATCCAGGCTGGAGTGCAGTGATGCATCACAGCTCATTGCAGCCTCGACCTCCCAAGCTCAGGTTATTCTCCCACCTCAGCCTCCCAAGTAGCTGGGACTACAGGTGTGCGCTACCATGCCTGGTTAATTTTTTGTATTTTTTGTACAGATGGGGTTTTGCCATGTTGCCCAGGCTGGTCTCAAATGCCTGGGCTGAAGCGATCTACCCACCTTGGCCTCCCAAAGTGCTGGAATTACAGGCATGAGTCACTGCACCTGGCCTCGTGATCATTGCTTTTATTAGCATTTCTCAGCTGGAATTCTTCTGTAAAGAATAAATTTCCAAAATCAATTATTTGTGTACCCTGAAATGAAGTACTTGTGGGTGGGATAATAATTTTAATATAAAAGTCAGTAATACCTCTTTCTTGATATATAAAACACTTCATTGGCAAACGGTTACTTAAAAGAATTCATGCTATTTCCATGATCAGACTCCAGCATACTTACCTGAATGTTTTTCTCATAATCACCTCCCTAATTGTCTTACTTCCATTTTCTGTTGCTTATAACAGAATACCTGAAACTGGGTAATTTATAAAGAAAAGGAATTTATTTCTTATAGTTATGGAGGCTGAGAAGTCCTAGGTCAAGGGACCACATCTGGTGAGGGCCTTCTCGTTGGTGGGGACTCTGCAGGGTCCTGAGGTGGTGCAGGGTATCACATGGCGAGGGGATTGAGTGTGCTAGCTCAGTCTCTCTTCCTCTTCTTAGAAAGCCACAAGTTCCATTCCTGTGATAACCCATTAATCTATGAATGGACTAATCCATTTTGGAGGGTGTGGAGTCCTAATTAGGGAAAAGGAGTTGGGCTAGTGGGACTGAAGGAAACAAAAAGATAAAGCAGATAAGCTACAAGTCTGCCTTTCTTCATGGTCCAGGACACATAGCCCTCCTGCACAAATAACTCGCAATCTTCCCGCGCCCAACTATCACCAGACCTTCAGCTGATGTTATCAGTACTGCACAAAGCCCTCTTCAGCATACATCATAAACACCATTCTATAAAATCCCCAGCAAGCCTTTCTTTCCTTGCAGTTAGCTCCTCTCTTGCTGGTCTGCCCATTGCACCCTTGCAACATATTTTCCTACTTTCTCTAATAAATCTGCCTTTCTTCACCTACAACTGTCTTGGTAAATTCTTCTTATCCCTGTGCCACTGGCCCCAGATAGTCGCTGCCTACCTGTGACAGAGGGGACAAATATTCAAACCATAGGACTGACATACAAATAGTATTCTCTCTTTTTTACAGAGCTGTTTGCTCTTTACTTAATTCACCATGTATTTTCCTGTTTCCACACTTATTTTCCTTGTCTCTTCTGGAAAGTATTTCCCCCACTTATCTTTTCAATTAATTTTTTTTCCCGAGAGCCAATTTAAACTGCACCAACTTTATGGAACCTAAACTTACATCCCCAGTAGAATTGACTGTTTTCTATTTGGGGCCCACAGTGTACCCTGAATATATTTCAATATATTTATTTTATTTTATTTTATTTTTAGAGTCAGGGTCTCACTCTGTCACTCAGGCTTGGAATGCAGTGGTGCATCCATAGATCACTGTAACCTCAAACTCCTGGGCTCAAAAGATCCTCCCTCCTCAGCCTTCCAGGCAACTGGGACTACAGGCTTATACCACCATGCCTGGCTAATTTTTAATTTTTTTTTAGAGATGGGGTCTCACTGTGTTGCCCAGCCTAGTCTCGAGCTTCTGGCCTCAAGCAATCCTCCCGAAGTGCTGGGATTATAGGCATGAATATGTTTCTAACATGCCCTTTTGTTTTTTGTGGTTTTTGAAATTGAGTTATATTTGAAATATACTGAATTGCCCAGATCTTAAATGTATAGTTTGATGAGTTTTGACAAGTATATGTGTGTATATATATATATGTACATATATATACGCACCCATATACACACATATATGTACATATATATACACACCCATGTGGCCAGCATACAAATTAAAATATAGAAAGTTCCCTCTTGACCAGTCAGTATTCTCCCCTTGAGGCAACAACCATTGTTAAGGTTTTAAATCCCTGTAGATTAAAATTCTTGATTGTCCTGTCTTTGTAATGGAATCAAACCATCTGTGTCTGACTTCAGTGTTTGGCTTCTGTTTGTAAAATAGCATAATGCTTTTGAGATTCTTCCAGGTTGTTGTGTCTATCCGTGGATTTTTCCTTTTTTGTTGCTGAGTATTCCATTGTATGAAGACACCACAATTTGTGTAGACATTCATGTGTTGATGAACATTTAGAATGTGTCTAGTTTCTGATTATCATGAATCAAGCCTGCTATGGGCATTCTTATGTAAGTTTTCTGAGGATGTATGTTTTAATTTCTTTTTAGTAACTACTAAGAAATGGAATTGCTAAATTATATGGTAGGTATATGTTTAACTTTATTAGAAATTGTCAAACAAGGTCTGGCACAGTGGCTCAGGCCTGTAATCCCAATAGTTTGGGAGGCTGAGGTGGGCGGATCACTTGAGGCCAGGTGTTCAAAACCAGCCTCGCCAACATGGCGAAACTCTGTCTCTACTAAAAATACAAAAATTAGCCGGGTGTGGTGGCACACGCCTGTAATCCCAGCTACTAGGGAGGCTGAGGCATGAGAATCGCTTGAACCCAGGAGGCAGAGGTTGCAGTGAGCCAAGATCACACCACTGCCTCCAGCCAGGGTGACAGAGCAAGACTCTGTCTCAAAAACAAAACAAAAAAAAAACAAAAAAAGAAATTGTCAAACAAGTTTCCAAAGTGATGGCTTGGTTTTACATTCCTACCAGCAATTTTTGAGTTTCTTTCTAATTTTAGCTTTTCTAGTGAGTGTCTATGCTTTCTCAATATAGCTTAAATTGCATTTCCCTTACAACTAATGATGGTGAACATCTTTTCATGTGCTTTATTGGCCGTTTGTATATCTTTTTTGTGTCTGCTCAAGTATTTTGCTCATTAAAAAAAATTGGGCTGTGTGTCTTTTTCTTACTACTTTCTAGGAGTTCTTTCTACATTCTTAATATGGGTGTTTTGTATATGTATTGTAAATATTTTCTCCCAGTCTGTGGCTTCACTTTTCATTTTCTCAATAGCGTCTTTTGATGAGCAGAAGTTTTAATTTTGATAAGGTCCAGTTTTTGAAGATTTTCTTTTATGGCTGGGGCTTTTTGTACTATGTCAAGAAATCCATGCTTACGTCAAGGTTGCAAAGATAACCTCTTACATTTCCTTCTAGGGCATTTTTAGTTTCAGCTTTTATGTTTAGGTCTATAATCTAGCTCAAGTTAATTTTTTGTTAACTTTTTCTATGATTTGTTTTCTATTTCTGTTCTTTAGTAATTCCTTTCTTTTACTTCCTTTAGATTTATTTGGTCCTTCATTTTCTATTAGCTAATGGCTCCTTGAGGGTAAATTTGAGGACACTGATTTAGACTTTTGTAATATAAGTGTTTAAAGCTATAAATTTCCTTGTAAATTTGTCTTTTATCTGCTTTTCACAAATTTTGATACACTGTAGTAAGCAGCCTTCTAAAATGGCTCTCAGTGATCCCCACTACTCAGTATTCACACCCTTGTGTAATCCACTTCCCTTTATGTGTGGGCTGGACCTAGTGACTTGCTTCTAATAAATAGAATATGGCAAAAGTGATGGGATGGCCCTTCTGAGGTTAGGTTATAAGAGATTGTGGCTGGGCGTGGTGGCTCATGCCTGTAATCCCAGCACTTTGGGAGGCCGAGGCAGGTGGATCATGAAGTCAGGAGTTCAACATCAGCCTGGCCAAGATGGTGAAACCCTGTCTGTACTAAAAATACAAAAATTAGCCAGGCGTGGTGGTGGGCACCTGTAATCCCAGCTGCTCGGGAGGCTGAGGCAGAGAATTGCCTGAACCAGGGAGGCGGAGGTTGCAGTGAGCTGAGATCGCACCACTGCACTCCAGCCTGGGCGACAGAGCGAGACTTCATCTAAAAAAAAAGGAGATTGTAAGATAGCTTGCTGGCATACTGTCTCTGGCTCTTCTCGCTTGCTCTGATGAAGGAAGGTGCCATGTTGTGAGCTGCCCTCATCTATTACCTCACAGTTTCTGTAGGTCAGGAATCCAGGTGTGGCTTACATGGGTCCTCTCACTCAGGGTCTCTCACAAGGCTGCAGTCCATGTTGGCTGGGGCTGCATTCATCTTGAAGGGAAGGATCCACTTCCAAGCTTACTCAAGTGATTGTTGGTAAGATTCAGTTTCTTGCAGGCTGTTGTGCTGAGTGATTCAGTTGTTTTAACTTCCTAAGTTTTAGAGTGATTTGCTATGCATCAAATAGATAAGTAACACAGATTTTGGTACTGGGAATGGGACAGCCTGAAAATGTGGGAGTGTCCTTCAAACTGAGAAGTTGGTGGAGGCTGAAAAAGATTTTAAGGAGAATGTTAGAGAAATCCTAGATTTCAGAGAGATCTATGGGTGTACAGCTTTTGTCTAATGGTGTGAACCCAGTGAGATTCACAAAAAATAAAATTTTAGAGCAAACTATATTAGCAGAAATACTACCACTTTGGACTGAAAGGGATATAAACAATAAAAAATGGAAAAACATTTTGGCCCCCCAAAATTCTTTGGCAGGAAGCAGGTTGAGCAAACTCTTTTGTTGCCTTTCATGAAAAACGAAGGATGGTGGTGCCAAGGACCCAGAGTGTGGAGCCAAAAGCCATGAAGAATTATTCCTAGGCCTCGAGACCTAATCAAAGAACTCCTAACATTTAACCAGCGAGATAATACTTTACTTTCTTCAGCATTTTAAAAGTACCATCCAACTGTGTTTTAGCCTCCACTTCTTCTGTTGAGCAGTAAGTGGTCACTTGAATCACCATTTCTCTGTATGTAATATTTGGGGGGATTTTTTGTTTGTTTTTGGCTTTTCTGGCTGCTTTTAAAATCTTGTCTTCTTTGGTTCTCAATAGTTTGACTATGATGCTCCTAGGAATGGTTTTATGTGGATTATTCTGTTTGGAATTTGCAAAACTTATTGAATCTATAAGTGTATGTCTTTCACCAAATTTGAGGAGTTTCTGCACATTATTTTTAAAAATACCTTTTCTGCCCTTCTCTCCTTCTGGGTCTTAAATTGCATGTATGTTAGATCTTTTGATTTTTGTCTTACTCATCTGTTTTAGTTTGTTTGTCCTACTATAACAACATTCCTGAGATTTGGTATCTTATAAACAATAGAAATTTATTTCTCACAATTCTGGAGGCTGAGAAGTCCAAGATAAAGGCACCAGCAGCTTAGGTGTCCAGTGAGGGCTGCTCTCTGCTTCCAAGATGGCGCCTTGTTGCTGTGTCCTCCAGAGGGGGTGAATTCTGTGTCCTCACGTGGTGGAAAGTGTGGAAGGTCAAAAAGGAAGGATGTAGCTAGTTCCCTCCAGCCCCTTTAAAAGAACACTAACCCATTCATGAGCCCTCATGACCTAAATAACTCCCAAAGGTCATACCTCTTAATACTGTTGCATTGGGATTAAATTTCAACATGAATTTTGGAGGGATAACAAACATTGAAACCATAGCATCATCCCTGAGACTCTGTTTGTTTTTATTTTCAATTTTGTTCTCTCTGCTTTTCAGATCGGATAATTTCTGTTGGTCTATGTTTAAGTTAATTACCTCTTTCTTCAGTTACCTCTATTCTTCTGTCAAGCCCATCCAGTGAACTTTTTAGTTTCAGATTGTATTTTTCAGTTTTTTTTAATAGTTTATATTTCTTAGTTGGCCTATCCTATTTAATCATTCATTATGAACATATTTGTATGTTTCTGAGCATAATTATAACTAACTGATTTAAAGTGCTTTTCTGCTAATTCTAGCATCTGGATCACCTCAGGTCAGTCTCTGAGTGCATTTTCTCTTGAGCCTCTTCCCTTTCTCTCCACACCTTTCTGTCTCTTTCTCTGTTGAGTTGTTTTGGATTGTATCTTTGTTGTGAAACATATATTAGAGATGCTTGATTCTGTTTAATTCCTCTGACTATTGTTGATTTTTTTGTTTTGCTTTGTGTAGGGAGCCCTTAACTTGGCTAGACTCAAACTAGGAAATGTTTTCTCTGTGGTATGTGGTAGCTCAAATTCCAGTTCATTCAGCTGGTCAGTCAGAGATCTGGGCAGAGTTCATTCACAGAATTTAGGCACCCTTCTCTCTTTCAATGCCTTTCTGGATTCCCCCTTGATTTTCCAATGGTAGTGATGACTGCAGAACTCCCCTTCAATTCTTCAAGTCAATAACACTGGTGGTTTTCTTTTCTTTTCTCTCTCTCTTTTTTTTTTTTTTTTGAGACAGGGTCTCACTCTGTCACCCAGGCTGGAGTGCAGTGGCACAATCATAGCTCACTGAGCCTTGACCTCTCAGGTTTAATCAGTCTTCCCGCCTCAGCCTCCCAAGTAGCCGGGACCACAGGCATGTACCACTTCTCTTGGAATTTTAGTTACCCCACATGGCACTGACTGGGCCTATTCACAAGCTAAAGTGCCAGCCTCTCTTCTAAGTGTCAACTCTCCTCCCATAGATGCCTGACTTGGGTTGCTCCTTAGTATCTTTAGATAGTTTTTAAAATATTTTTTGTTCAGAGTTTATAGTTGTTATGTGTATGAAGGTTGGTCTGATAAAAGCAATGCAGTCATACTGAAACTTAATTTTTGTTAATTTTTGTATATGGTGTGAGGGGTGGGTCAAGGTTTATGCTTTTTTCCTAATACTGATATCTATCTCTTCCAACACAATTTGTTGAAAAGACTTCACTTTCGCCCGTTGAATCACATTGGCACTTTTGTCAAAAAACAATTGTCCGTACATGTGTGGGTCTGTTTCTGGACTTTATTCTGTTCTAATGATATATCTGTCTGTGCATACATCGTCCCATACTGCCTGTATTACTGTAGCTTTACAGTAAATCTTAACATTAGGGGGTATAAATCCTTCATACTTTTTCTTGCTTTTGGCTATTCTGGGTCCTTCGCATAGCCATATAAACTTTAACATTTGTCAGTTTTTACCAAAATCTTGACAAATAAGTGATTAAACAAGTAGAAAACAAAATCAGTGATGCAACAGGAAATTTCAACAACACTCAACCAACTTGATTTATACATTACAGAACAATACAGCCATCAATAGCCAAATATATATTCTTTTCAGGGGGACATGGACCATTATCCTAGATAGACCATATGTTGAAATCATACAGAGTATACTTTCTGACCATGACGGAATTAAATTAGAAATGAGCAATAAAAGGGCATCAAGAGAAAGAGGCCATATTTTTGAAGAGTAAATGAAAGCAACAGGAGAGGGAGCTATGTGAAATTTTTCAAAATTGGGATGGAAGGGATATATGTGCTTCCTTCTACAAGTTATGGAGCACAAATTTCTCATAAAAATGAGCAACAAAATAGGATCAAGGTCAAATCCTTACTAAAAATTATAATTTTTAATAAATGGAAGAGTAAATGTCATACATAATAAATAGCAGAAATTTATGATTAGATTTCTATATTCTACACAATATTACATATGTGTATATATATAAACTAAGTATTTAATGGGCATACCATATCGTATATTATGATGAAAAAGTATCAAAAAGAGCTTCCTATCTATTTTCTCTCCATCCTCCAGTGCTGATCATGTTGCCTTGAACAAGATTGTGTTGTTACAGGTATCAGTGTCATTTGAGGATGTGACTGTGGACTTCAGTAGAGAGGAGTGGCAGCAACTGGACTCTACTCAAAGACGCCTGTACCAGGATGTAATGTTGGAGAACTACAGCCACCTGCTCTCAGTGGGTAAGGACAACCATCCTGTGAAGTTGTGAGGAGCCTGTTATGGGTTAAATTGTGTCCCCCAAATAAAATATGTTGAAGTCCTAATACCCCAGCCCCCCAGAATGTGACCTTATTTGGAAATAGAGTCTTTACAGAAGTAATCAAGCTAAAATGAGATCATTAGGGTGGGCTTTAATCTAATATAATTGGTGTCCTTATAAAAAGGAGAAAACTGGACACAGACACATATACACATACGCACGCACACACACACACAAACACACACACAGAGGGAAGACAATATGAAGATACACAGGGAGAAGATGGAATGTGACTAGAATGATACATCTGTAAGCCAAGAAACACTTGAGGCCACCAGAAGCTAAGAGAGGCCTGGAACAGTTCCTTCCCTAGCACCTTCAAAGAGAGTATGGCCCTGCTAACACCTTGGTTTTGGAGTTCTGGCCTCCAGAACTGTGAGACAATAAATTTCTCTTGTTTTGAGCCCTCTAGTTTGTGGTACTTTGTTATAACAGCCCTAGGAAACTAATACAGAGTTTTACACTTGGAAATGGGGTGTGGCTGTGATAAATACCTTAAAAATGTGAAAGTGGCTTTGGAATTGGGTAACGGGTAGAGGCTGGAGCTAGGGGCTAGGTTTTGATATGCTTGACAGAAAAAGCCTAGATTGCGTTAATGAGACTATTGGTAGAAACATGAATGTTAAAGGTACTTTTAGTGAGATCTCAGATAGAAATAAGGAACATATTATTGCAAACTGGAAGAAAAGCGATCCTTGTTATAAGTACCGGAGAACATGGCTGAATTGCGTTCTGTTGGGTGAAAAGTAGAACTTGTATGTGACGAACCGGAATATTTAGCTGAGGAGATTTCCAAGCAGTGTTGAAAGCACAGCCTGGTTTCTCTGTGCTGCTTATGTAAAATGTGAGAAGAAAGAGATAAATTGAAGAAAGAATTGTTAGGAAAAAGGTACCAGAACTTGAAGATGTGGAAAATTTTCAGCCTATCCATATGGCAAAAATTCAGAAAGTGTACTCTGGAAAGAACACCAAGGGTGTGTCTGGACAACCGATTACTAAAGAGATTAGGTGTGTGACTTGTGGATCCAATCAACTGTCTCACTAGAAATGCTTCCAGGTTGGACTGAAGGGGACAGAGACAGGAGAAAATGAAGGAAGGCTGTTGGACTTCTGGGATTCTATAAGCAGGAAATGTGATGATAAAGCTATTTTGACTGTGAACACGTGTCATCCTTCAAGAAAAGGGAAGAATGACTTTGAGGATAGTTCAGAAGCTAGTAGGGCTGCAGCTGCCACCACAGGCCCTGAAGGCACAGGCTGGGGAGATGGGGGCACCCATTGCCTCCTTAGTTTCAGAGAACAGGGCCATCTGTTTTCAGGGCTGAGGGGGCAGGGCCAAGGTTGCAGGGTTATCATGTCTGATCTGAGGTTACACCATGTATTAGTTACACCATGTATTAGTCCGTTTGTTCTCACATTGCTATAAAGAAATGCCTGAGACTGGGTAATTTATAAAGAAAAGAGGTTTAATTCGCTCACGGTTCTGCAGGCTGTAAAGGAAGCATAGGCTCCTGCTTCTGAGGAAGCCTCAGGAAGCTTCCAATCATGGCGGAAGGCAAAGGGGAAGCAAGCATATTACATGGTGGGAGCAAGAGCAAGAGTGAGGGGGAGATGCTGCGTACCTTTAAACAACCAGATCTCACGAGAACTCACTCACTTTCATGAGAACAGCACCAAGGGGATGGTGCTAAACCATTCCTGAGAAATCCGCCACCATGATCCAGTCACCTCCCACCAGGCCCCATCTCCAACACTGGGGATTACAATTTGACATGAGATTTATAGGGGACACAGATCCAAACCATATCAGGTGATGAAGACCAAATATATATATCTTTTTAACTTTCCCTTATGGTTCTTATTGACTGTCAATTTTGTGCACGTATTTAGCCTTAGTAGATGGAGTTTACTACCCACTTTGGGGTACATTCTCAAGCAACATGGCCCCAATAATGCCCAGGCCCAGTGCACCAGAGCCTGCTGCTGGCCTTATACCATCATCAGGCTGGGCCTCAATCAGAAGGACTTGGGTGCTATAGGCAGCAGTGGGGAGTGGGTCTTCTCTATGCCACATTTCCAACACCCCCACTGTGGGGCAGAGGTTTAGCACTGGGCTCTTCCATGTTCACTTGCTGTTACTGAGGGAATCCTTGTTAAGTTTCTTCTCCACTAACTAGTGTGCTTAAATTCAGTGGGTGAGTAAATTCTGGCCCAATAGCAAGCCAAAAATTATTTCTCAGAAAGAGAGTAGTTATCCACTACTACAGGATGGCAGGACTTTGCTCCCAAATCCTAAAGATCTGCACTGTGATTCACCTATAGGGGATTGCCAAAGGCTCCAAACAGCATCCCTGTCTGCCATTGTCACTTCAAGCACCATTGGATGTGCTGGATCATATGGTCCAAGCAGCAGAGCAGCTTGCACAGCAGCCTGGATCTGTTGTAGAGTCTTCTCTTGTTCTGGTCCCCACTGAAAACTAGCTACTTTTTGGATAACTTGATAAATGGGCCAGAGTAGCTTTACCCAAATCAGGAATGTGTTACCTCCAAAATCCAAAGAGGCCCAGTAAGCATTGTGCCTTTTCTCTTTTTCTTATAGGAGGGGCCAGATACAACAATTTTTGCTTCACCTTAGAAGGGATATCTCGACATGCTCTATACCACTGGACCCCTAGAAATTTCCCTGAGGTGTAAGGCCCTTAATTTTTTTTTCAGATTTATTTCCCACTCTCTGATATGTAAATATCTTACCCATAAGTCTAGCGTAGTTGCTGCTTCTTGCTCACTAGGTCCAATCAGCATTATCTCATTAATGTCATGGACCAGTGTGATATCTTGTGGAAGGGAAAGGTGATCAAGATGCCTGCAGACTAAATAATGACATAGGTCTGGAGAGTTGATATACCTCTGAGGTAGGACAGTACAGGTGTATAGCTGGCCTTGCCAGCCAAAAACAAACTGCTTCTAGTGGTCTTTACTAACAAGTATCACAAAAAAACATTTGCCAGATCAATAGCTGCATAGGGTACCAGGGAATGTGTTAATTTGCTCAAGCAATGAAACCACATCTTGAAGAGCAAGTGTAATTAGAGTCACCACTTGGTGATGTTTACAGTAATCTGTCACTCTTCAAAATCCATCTATTTTCTGCACAGGCCAAATAGGCAAGGTGAATGGGGATGTGGTGGGAATCACCATCCCTGCATCCCTCATATCCCTGATGGTAGCACTGATTTCTGCAATCCCTCCAGGAATGTGGTATTGCTTTTGGTTTACTATTTTCCTAGGCAGAGGCAGCTCTAGTGGCTTCACTTGGCCTTTCCCACCATAGGAGCCCTCATTCCACAGGTCAGGGAACTAATATGGGGATTCTGCCGGTTGCTGAATATGTCCTTCCAATTATGTATTCAGGAACTGGGGAAATAACCACAGGACAGGTTCAGGGACCCACTGGATGCACTGTGAGATGGACCTCAACTAAAACTCCATTAACCACTACACTTCGTAAGCTCCTACGCTGACTGGTGGACCATAGTGGTGTTTGGGGTCTCCTGGAATTAGTGGCAGTTCAGAGGCAGTGTCCAGTAATTCCCAAAATGTCTGATTATTCTTTTTTCCCAATACATAGTTATCTTGATAAAAGGCCATAGGTCCCTTTGGGGAACACTGGGAGAAAGATTTCATAGTATAAGTTTTTGGCAGTGTACCAGGGTCCTTCCCTAAGGAAACCTGGCTTCCCCTTCATTCAAGGGGTTCTGGGTCTGAGTCTAAATAGGCTCAAGTCTGGGAATTGATTGAAGGGCTGTGACTTTGTGCTTTTATGATTCGAGTTAGAGTTTTGTTCACTTGACCTAGAACTCCTCTACTTATACAGATCAACTTATTATTGTGTAGACTGCCTATCTGTTTCTTTTCTCAGGACACCATGATCAACTAGCCAGTGCCATAGGTCTCTGTGAATCAGACTATTCTGATTGTTGCTTTGACTCTGCTGTCCATTGTGGTAGCCATGTTCACCTTGCATTTGGCAATTAAGTACCTCCCTTTAACCCCTGCCACCCCAGGATCCAACTACCCCCATTGCACTTAGGTTTCCCTACTCAGTGGCTGCAGTTCCCACTGTAAGTTCCAGCCTACAGACAAGAGCACTTGGACATCTTCAAGGATGCTCGGGCTCCCCTTAAAAATTTGTTTCTCACATTGGTGACAGGTGTGTCCTCTGGACCCTCCCAGAGTAGATGAACAGGTCTCACATGATAAATCCCCTCCAACAGTCCAATTCTTTGGACACCTTCCTCTGCAGAGTACCCAGGCAGTTCTGGCATTTCAACTTCATTTAGTGTAAGCCACCTTTTGGTCCATGTTTAGCCAACCAGCCAACCAAACTGTTAGAGCCCTTTCTAACCCCTCCAGCAGCAATATCAAATTCAGAATCTCTGCTTAGTGGGCCCATACCAATCAGTTCAGCCCGATCCAACTTTTTGTTTCTTCCACCTTTATCATACACCCTTGATATCCATATCCATGTATAGTCTTTAGATTTGTCTGCATAAATTAAATGAATCGTGCCGTTCTTTTGGTGTACACACATCCTCATGGGTCATTCTTTGTACTTCACCTTTTGGGACCTGCTTTGACTTAAGTCCAGTTATATGTCTAAAAGCAAAGAAGGGTGGTGAGCATAGACTCTTAAGGGAATTGGCAGTGCCTGTCAAGGCAAGTACCTCAGGGGAAGCCACTGAAAGTGTTTCAGGCAAAGTAAGGTTAACCTTCTCAGATAGGGTAGAAGGGCTGCCTCTACTGGCAAAGGAGACTCAAGAATTTAAAGGTTCAATGTCTAGTCTATTTCCAATTAGTTTTTTTTTCTTTTTTAGTCTCAGATGGTTGCTTTTAGGGTTCCCTCAGTCTCTTGAGAGCCCCTGATGGGAGGAGGGGTCCCAAAGTTCAAGTGACTGTAGGGAGTTAAGAGACTGAAGTAGGAAGGGAAAGGTCTGGCGGGAATGGATAGAGGGGTGGAAGAGGTAGGGGTTTGAAGAGTGACCTATGCAAGGATTCAAGAGAGCTTAAAGGGAAGATCAAAGGTGGTAAAAGGAAGAAGGAGGAGCAGAAGCAATGGGAAGGGAGAGGTTTTGGAGGAGACAGTTGGGGGAGATGTAAAGTTTCCCAAGGAAACCCCTGAAGTTCCAAATTATCCTTAGTAAAATCATGCCAACAAGACAGGAAACAGGTAGAGTTGGTGGAGCATATAGCCAGCAGGGGTTCAAAAAGGGATATTTTGGTAGACTGAGAAGTTCCCATGTTTTTTAACTAATAGTACTTTTATGGTTATAAATAGAGAAACTTGGGACTCTGACCCAGCTTCTGTTCCTTACAGAACCCAGCCTCTTACAAAGAGAGAAACCTAGGAGACTAACCCAGCCTTTCCTTGCATGAGACTCTAACTTATTTTCTTATAAACAGCTGCTTACCTGGAACTTTAACCTACCTTCTAGCATGAGAATCACTTGAACCCAGGAGGCAGAAGTTGCAGTGAGCTGAGATGGTACCACTGCACTCCAGCCTGGGTGACAGAGCGAGACTCTGTCTCAAAAAAAAAAAAAAAATCAAAATCTGTCCTTACTGTGCTTCAGTGGACTGTCATCCAGAGGCTCAGGAGTTGGACTCATCAATGGATCCCCAATCAGTCAGGAGTGAAGACAAAGGCTTCGAAGGTGCATACTTCAGATTCTGAGTGAGAAGTCTGGGGTCCAGTGATCAATCTGATCTTATCCGAGTTGTGGCACCAAAACTGTCAAAGAAAACCAGAGCTGGACAATAGTTAAAGCAGTGAAAATAGATTTTATTCAGAACTATTACAATAGGGGAAAAGATACTTCGGTATAGAACTGGGCTCAATTCCAAATACAACGTGGACAAGTGGGGATTTATAAATATAGCCCAGGAGCAGAGTGGGGCCAGTCGATGGAAAATGACTAATAAGAGGAAACATCAGGGGTAAAGGGGGATTGTTACTAAACTGACCTGACAAGATTCTTGCTGAAGGCAGGTGAGAGTGATCAAATATTATGTGGGGGATAGTAGAAGATGAGGAATTTGATCAGATATCGAGGGTGATCAGATATTGAGGCTGGGAGATTCTAGCTAAACTGACTTAACAGGAATCTTGCTAAAATTAGGCAATGCAAGGATTCCCCTTGGTAATCATGATCAGTTACCCCAGCCAAAACCATAGCTCCCTTGTTTGCCAGTTGATTCAGGAGCATGAGGGACCCGAAGTGGTCGGGTGGGAGTTTTCACTTTTAGTTTAGTGGAATCATTGTGTGTCTCCTGGTGGAAGTATTTCTCCCTTTGGAGTTAAGACCTCTAGAACAGCAGAGCATAAGGTCACAGAGACAGGTAGCAAAAATTTTGCTAGTGGACCATTAGGGGTAATAGGGGTGTCATTCCTGGCCCAGGGCTACCTGCCACCCAGTGGGCTCAGAGGACAGATCATGGAGACAATGAGATTATTCACAAGCCTGAAAATCTAATTGAATTTTCCCTGCTAGGTTTCAGACTTGGGTCCCATTATCTCTTTTTTCATTCCAGTTTCTCCCTTTTGGAATGGGAATATCTATCCTATACCTGTCCCACCATTGTATTTTGGAAGCAGATAACTTGTGGTCTGGTTTCATAGGTTCACAGATAGAGAGGAATTTTTCCCCAGGATGAATTATATCCTGTCTCATCCATAACTTATTTGGATGAATTAGATGATGAAATTTGAGACTTTGAGTTGACGATGTCGAGATGTGATTTTTGACTTACAAGTTGATGTTAGAATGACTAAGGCTTTGGAGGATGTTGGGATGGGGTGAATGTATTGTGCATGTGAGAAGGAAATGAATTTTGGGGGACTAGAGGGCAGACTCCTGTGGGTAGAATTTTGTCTTCCCCCAAAACTATGTGGAAATCCTACCCCTCGATACTTCAGAATGTGACCATATTTGGAAATAGAGTCTTTGCAGAGGTAATCAAGTTAAAGTGAGGTCATTAGGGTGGGCCCTACTCTAATCTGACTGATGTCCTTATAAAAAGGGGAAATTTGGACACGGGGGAATGCCATATGAAGATGAAGGCAGAAATTGGGGTATTGCTGCTACAAGCATGCGTAGAGGGAAGACAATAAGAAGATACGCAGGTAGAAGACAGACATGTCACTGGGGTGATGTATTCATAAGCCAAGGAATGCCAAAGAGTGCCAACAAACACTAGAAGCTAGAAGATGCTGAAAGGGTTCTCTCCTAGATCCATCAGAGAGAGCATGACCCTGCTGACACCTTGATTTTGGATTTCCAGCCTTTAGACATAAGAGACAATAAATTTCTGTTGTTGTAAGCCACCAGGTTTTGGTACTGTGTTATAGCAGCCTTAGGACACCAATACAGAGCCTCGTTGTGTTTCCCTTCACCACCACTGAGCTATCTGGGACATTAGAACTCTATGATGATGTCCTCCTTGATTTGTCTGAGATTCTTCAGTCCCTTTTCACCTCTGTGATTATTACTCAGTTCCCAATGAAATGTGGTTACTTCTCCAAAGAACAAATGGAAAGCAATTTGCTGGACCCAATTCTCTATCGTGTCCTGTTAACAGGGTTCGAAGTTCCTAAACCAGAGGTCATCTTCAAGTTGGAGCAAGGAGAGGGGCCATGGACATTGGAAGGGGAAGCCCCACATCAGAGCTGTTCAGGTGAGTGGGTGTGACCCAGGCGGATGGGGACACGAAGTAATTTTTTTTTTCCCTAAGGAAGACCGATGCCTTTAAAATGCTGTTATTGCTTAAAGGTTGGAAACTTTATAAATTGCTTGAGGATAGGTAGCATTGGCGTCTCGGGTGCCAAATTGTTCTCTCCTTTTATTTCTCTTACTGTTATCACCTGTCTTCTTTGCTTGGCTTTCTTCCAGGAGAATTGCCGCAATTCCTATACTCTGGATCATATGCCAGTCTTCCTCACTAGCGGTCTTGCTTTCTTGGATATTCTTTCCTTCCTTCAGTCCCATTTTTATGTGTAATTCCTTAAACCACACCCCAGAGTCTTAGATTCTTATCACATACATTTCAGTTTTACTGGATTTGACTTTTTGAAAATCCGTTGGTTGCCTCGCTTCTGTTCTTCCTAGCACTCTTGCACTTTATTCTTTCTTTTGTTCTCACCTTCTCACTCTAAGGTACCAACAAACTCTCATCTACAACCAGCCTCACCTCCTGTTGCCTTTGTAAGTATCACCTTCAGATTCCTCACTCCTCTCCACCTTCCCATGGCCTAGTACCTCTCTCCCATCTTCTGACTTTATGGTCACTATCACTTAGCATTTCTTCTTTTAAAATCCATTTTATTAAGGTAGAATTTACACAAAATGAAATGTATTTATTTTAAGTGGACAGTTTGATGAGTTTTGATAAAGATATACACCAGTGTAATCACCACCCCTATTGTGATATATACCATTCCTTCACACAGAATGCTCCCTCATGCCCCTGGCAGTCAGTACACACAGCCCCAGGCAACCACTGACATGCTTTTTGTCACTCTAGATTAGATCTGTCTTTATTAGGGTTTTATATAAATGGAATAATACCTTACATACTCTTTTGGGTCTGGCTTCATTTGTTCAGCATAATCATTTTGCAATTCATCCATGTTATTAAGTATATCTCTGGTTTATTCCTTTTGAATGACAAATAGTATTTCATGGAATGAATATATTACTATTCATTAATCTCTACACCTATTGATGGATAGATGGTTAATATTTGGTTATTATGAATGAAGCTGCAGTGAACATTCTCGTATGTCTTTGTGTGAACATACGTTTACATTTTTCTTGGGTAAATACCTAAGACTGGAACTGCTAGGTCATATAATAAGTGTATACTTACCTTTGTAAGAAATTGCCAAACTGTATTCCAAATTGGCTGTACCACTTTACATTCCCAGCAGCAATACATAAGGATTCCTCTTGCTCTACATCCTCGTCAACACTTGTTACCATCAAACTCTTTTATTTTTGCTATTGTAGCGGATATTATAATTTAAAGTTGCATTTCTCTTATGAGAATAATGATGTTAAGCATCTTTTTATGTGCTTATTGACCATTTGTACATTTTTTGGTGTGAAATATCTGCTCAGATATCTTTCTCATTTTTTAATCAGGTTGTTTGTCTTCTTATTAGTGAGTTTTAATATATTTACTGGATACAACTCCTTTGCCAGATATATGTATTGCTAATATTTTGCTCCAATCTGTGGCTTGAAATTTCATTTTCTTTTTGGCGCCCATCAAAGAGCAAACATTTTAATTTTGATGAAGTCCAATTTATCATCTGTTTTATTGTTAGTACCTTTTGCGATCTGTTTAAGAAATCTTTGCCTACCACAAGGCACAAAGATTTTCTCATACTTTCTTCTATAAGTTTTATCATTTTAACTTTTTCAGTTAGGTCTGTGATTCATTTTTCAATACTGATATCTAATTGTTCCAGAAACATTTGTTGAGGGGGCTTTCTTTTTCCTATTGAATTTCCTTGGTAAGTTTATCAAAATCAATTGACTTTATGTGTATGAGCCTGTATCTGGTCTCTCATTTCTGTTCAATTAATCTATTTGTCTGTCTGCTTTAAAAGATAGGTTTTATTATTATTTAGGTTCGATGAAGCCAACAGATCAGGAGACAACTGCCATTGGAAAGACAGTTTGTTACAATTCCCAAGAGGCGGGGCATACCACACCATACAGGGCCATGCATACCACACATGTGGAAGCACCAAGGTCAGTTGGGATCTAGAAGGAGTGAGGGGAAAGCATGGGCCAGAGCCTTTATTTAGGTTTTGTGGGAAGGAATGGACTAGGCAAGGTCAGAAGGCTAGGCAGATTTAAGATTGGCTAGTTTGGATAATTCCACTGGGCTCTAGGGTATAGGGACTCTCCCCAGTTGCTTGGTACCTGGCCCTGGGGTGATTAGAGCAGGGGGATAGTGGCTCAACCTGTGAGAGCTCAATAAAAGAGGCAGTTGTGGGTATGGGCTGTGTATTGGCTGCTTTGCATATGAAAGGCATCCTCAAGGTCAAGTTATTTCCTAATCTCTAGAATTAGCTATCACTGGGAGGGGGCAGTCTCTCCAGGATCAGTTAAGCCCCAGATGCCAGAACATCAAGGGTACAGAAAATAAGAAAATATAGTTAATACATTATCCTTTTAGCAAACCCATACTATCTTTATTACTGTAGTTTTTACAGTAAATCTTCAATCAGGTAGTATAAGTCCTTCAACTTTGCTTTTTAAAAATTACTTTGCTCTTCTAGGTCATTTGCATTTTCATATACATTTTATAATCAGTTTGTAATTTTTACAAAAAAGCCTACTGGGATTTTGTTTGGAGTTCAGTTAACTCTGTAGATCAATTTTAGGAGAATTGACATCTTAACAATATTGAGCCTTCTAACCCATGAACATGGCATATTTCTGCAATTATTTAGTTCTTTAATTTCATTTAGCAGAATTGTATAGTTTTCAGCATAGAGGTCATAGGAAACCTTCATTAAGTTTATCCCTAAGTACTTGATGTTTTTGATTCTGTTTTACATGGCATTGTTTTAGTTTTAGTTTTTGATTTTCATTGCTAATATAAAGTTTTTTAAATTTTATTTTTAGATTGTTTATTGCTAGTATAAGTTGCTAGTGATTGATTTTTGTGCATTAACTTTGTATCCTGAGACACTGCTAAATCTACCTATTAGTTTTCTTGTAAGTTCCTCAGGATTTTTCATATAAGTAATCATTATCACCTAAAAATAGGGACACTTTTACATCTTCCTTTCCAAACTCATGTTTTAATTTCTTTTCATTATTTTACTGTCTAAGACTTTCAGTTCAGTGTTGAATGGAAGGGGTGAGTGTGGGCATGTTTGTCTTGGTTCTGATATTGTGGGCAAAAACTTCAGTCTTTCACCATTAAGTTATGATATTAGCTGTAGGTTTTCTGTACCTGCCCTTTAACAAGCTATGTAAGTTCCTTTCTAATCCTAGCTTGTTTCATAGTTTTTTTTTTAAATCATGATTGAGTGTTGAATTTTGTCAAATGCGTTTTCTGCATCTATTGGAGTGATATTATATATATGAGCATTTTTTGTTCTGTTATTATGGTGAATTCATTGATTTTTAAATGTTGAATTAACCTTGTATTTCTGAGATAAATACTAGTTGATTATGACGTATTAGCTTTATTATATATTGTTGGTTACTAGTTACTGATATTTGACTTAAAAGTTTGCATTTTTCATGAGTGATTTGGTTCATGGTTTTCTTTTTTTTTCAATGTCTTTGTCATGTTTTGATATTATGGTTATACTGGCTACTAAAATGAGTTATGAAGTGTCCCCTTCTCTATTTTCTGAAATACTTTGTGTGAGATTATTATTTCTTTTAATGTTTCATGGAATTAACCAAGAAAGCCATTTGGACCTAGAGTTTTCTTGACAGGAAGGATTTAATGACAAACCTAATATTTTAAATAGACATAGAGCTATTCAGATTTTTAGTTTCATCTCTTGCCAGACATAGTAAGTTGTACTTTTCAAGGAATTTTGTCTATTTCCTCTATGTTGCCCAATTTAATCCTGTTGTGGTCTGAGAGCATACCCTTTATGATTTCAGCATATGGTCTACCTAGGGGAATGTTTTGTGTGTCCCTGCAAAGAATGTATGTTCAGTTGTTGATGGGTACAGTGTTCTGTAATCTATAACTCAGGTTGGTTCCATGTTGTTGAAATCTTCTAATGCCTTACTAATTTGTCTTCTACTTGTTCATTCAATTATTTGTAATTTGGGGGGGTTAAAACTGTCAAAGAGATTTAAAAATTTATATGGATATGCAAAAGACCTAGAATGACCAACACAGTCTTGAGGAAGAAGAAAAAGTATGGAGGATTGACACTACCAAATGTTAAGATTTACTTTAAAGCTATAGCAATCTGGACAGTATGTTATTGGTGTAAAGACAGACTAATATATAAATGGAACAGAAGGGAAAGACTAAAAATAGACCCATTAATATATAGACAACTGATTTTTGACAAAGGTGCCAATGTAATTTGAAGGGAGAAATGAAAGTCTTTTCAAATTGTGCTAGAACTTAAATGGATGTCAGTATTGGGGGAAAAATTCATACTTTGACCCATACTTCACATCCTATACAAAAATTAACTCAAGTTCTAGTATTATAGAATTGTTTATATTGAAATAACCTGCCAGACAGATAAAAAATTGTTAACCCTGGAAAGCATATTTTTAAAACTAGCTACTGAAGATGCTGGAGAGTGATCAAAAGAACATTTTTCTGCTCCATCATATTTTGAGTAATTTGGATTGTGTCCTGAACATTATCAATGTTTATGGTAACATGGTATTCTGTTATATTGTTCTGAAGAATGTCAGTGTTCTTATCACAGCAGGCAATTAACTAGGTTAGATTGACACTGGAAATGCTGTCTCACCTAAGGCGAGTGGCAACTCAGGTGCACTTCAGCCCTGCTTTAATTTTGCTCTACCCATGCAAAGTTGAGGGGTCAGCCAGAGACTTAGGCAGATTTTATACACAGAATTAGGAATTTGCTTTTTTTGATTCTTTCTTTTTGAGTTGCCCCCTTAATCTCTAGTGGCCCCGAGTACCCAGGCCTTCTTCCCCTGATTCCTCTTGCAAAAGGATTACAAGCTTTTATGAGAATTTTAGCTGCTCCACATTGCTGCTAGGAGTGCAGCTACTCTCAACAGAAACCCAAGAAAAGGGGAACTCACTACATGCTAGTCACTTCCTCTAACTTTTGACCCCCCTACAAAATCTGCCTGCTTTTGTTTGTTTTTTTAATCTTTGTTTGTTTTTTTATTTTTGTTTGTTTTTCTAGAGATTACATTTACTATCTGTAGAAGGGTCTTTTTCAGAAGCTTACTTCTCCATACTGGAAGTAGAACTCTTACCATTGATTCTTGTACATTGACCTTGTATTCTGAGACTTTGCTACATTTTGCTTATTAATTCTAGTGGGTCTTTTTGTGAATAAATACCATAAAACTTTCTGCAAACATTATCATGCCTTTCTGTCATTTCCTTTTTGGTTTATATGCTGTTTATTTTTATTTTATCTTGTTCCCAATCTGAAGGCAAAAACTTTCAGTCTTTCACCATTAGGTGTATTAGCTGTGATTTTTCTTAGATGCTCTTTATTAATTTGTGGCAATTTCTTTCTATTCCTAGTTTGATGAGAGTCTTAAACATGAATTGATGTTGAATTTTCTAAATGCCAAATGCTTTTTATGTATTTATTGAAAAGTGCATTTTATTCTACTAATATGGTGAATTTTTACTGATTTTTAGATGTCAAACTAAACTTACATTCCTGAGATAAACCTTACTTCATCATGGTGTATTATCTTTTTATGTATTTCTTGATTTGATTCGCTAATATTTGGTAAGGATCTTAATCTCCATGTCTTTGAGAGAGATTGGTCTTTAGTTTTGTGGGGGGGGTCCCTTATAATATCTTTGATTTTGGTATCATGTTAATTCTAGCTTCATAAAATTAGTTTGGAAATTTCATGCCTGCTCTGTTTTCTGAAAGAGTTTGTGTAAACTTGCTATATTTGCTAGAATTTTTCAGTGTTCACGTCTCTTGTGATTTTGTATGATTACTTTAAATTTCTTTTTCTTAAATATGTGATAAAATTCACCAGTGAACTCATCTGGGTCATCTGAAGTTTTCTTTGTGGGACGGTCTTTAATTTCAAATTCAGTTTCTTTAATATAGGAATATTCAGATTTTTTATTTCTTCTTGTTTTAATAATTTGTTCCTTCAAGGAGTTCGTGTATTCCATCTAAGATGTCAATATTTTGACATAAGTTTTTTTCATTAATACTTCTGTATTGTCACTTTAATGTCTTGTATCTTCGCCAATGTACTCTCTTTCTCTGAAGTTGATAAAATTTCAATTCAACAGGAATATATATATATAAACCTAATTTTCTATGTACTTAATAACATAGCCTCAAAATATATAGTAAACACTGACAGTATTAAAAGGAGAAGTAGACAAAATGCACAATCATAGTTGGAGATTTTAACACACCTATTTCTCTAACTGTTGTAACAAGCACACAAAAGAATCCCTAAAGAGGTAGAAGACTAGAACATGATAAACCAATATGATGTAATCGACATACATAGGTTACTACATCCAACAACTACAGAATGCACATTCTTTTCAAGTATACATGGCACATTCACCAGAATAGACTATTTTGGGATATAAAGCTGTTTGCATCAAATTTCAAAGGATTGAAGTCATAGACTGTATGTTCTCTAACCACTGTTAAATTAAAACTCTGAATAGAAAAACAACTAAAAAATATCTAAATGTTTGAAAAGTAAGCAACACACATCCAAATATCCCATAAGTCAAAAAAGATATCACAATGAAAATGTATTGAGTGAAATGATAGTGAAAATTGACACATCAGAACTTGTGGGGCCGGGCGCAGTGGCTCACACCTGTAATCAGCACTTTGGGAGGCCGAGGCGGGTGGATCACCTAAGGCCAGGAGTTTGAGACCAGCCTGGCCAACGTGGTGAACCCCATCTCTACTAAAAATATAAAAATTAATGCAAATCAATAAATGTAATCCAGCATATAAACAGAACCAAAGACAAAAACCACATGATTATCTCAATAGATGCAGAAAAGGCCTTTGACAAAATTCAACAACGCTTCATGCTAAAAACTCTCAATAAATTAGGTATTGATGGGACGTATTCAAAATAATAAGAGCTATCTATGACAGACCCACAGCCAATATCATACTGAATGGGCAAAAACTGGAAGCATTCCCTTTGAAAACTGGCACAAGACAGGGATGCCCTCTCTCACCACTCCTATCCAACATAGTGTTGGAAGTTCTGGCCAGGGCAATTAGGCAGGAGAAGGAAATAAAGGGTATTCAATTAGGAAAAGAGGAAGTCAAATTGTCCCTGTTTGCAGATGACATGATTGTATATCTAGAAAACCCCATTGTCTCAGCCCAAAATCTCCTTAAGCTGATAAGCAACTTCAGCAAAGTCTCAGGATACAAAATCAATGTACAAAAATCACAAGCATTCTTATACACCAATAACAGACAAACAGAGAGCCAAATCCATGAGTGAACTCCCATTCACAATTGCTTCAAAGAGAATAAAATACCTAGGAATCCAACTTACAAGGGATGTGAAGGACCTCTTCAAGGAGAACTACAAACCACTGCTCAATGAAGTAAAAGAGGATACAAACAAATGGAAGAACATTCCATGCTCATGGGTAGGAAGAATCAATATCGTGAAAATGGCCATACTGCCCAAGGTAATTTATAGATTCAATGCCATCCCCATCAAGCTACCAATGACTTTCTTCACAGAATTGGAAAAAACTACTTTAAAGTTCATATGGAACCAAAAAAGAGCCCGCATCACCAAGTCAATCCTAAGCCAAAAGAACAAAGCTGGAGGCATCATGCTACCTGACTTCAAACTATACTACAAGGCTACAGTAACCAAAACAGCATGGTACTGGTACCAAAACAGAGATATAGACCAATGGAACAGAACAGAGCCCTCAGAAATAATGCCGCATATCTACAACTATCTGAACTTTGACAAACCTGAGAAAAACAAGCAATGGGGAAAGGATTCCCTATTTAACAAATGGTGCTGGGAAAACTGGCTAGCCATATGTAGAAAGCTGAAACTGGATCCCTTCATTACACCTTATACAAAAATTAATTCAAGATGGATTAAAGACTTACATGTTAGACCTAAAACCATAAAATCCCTAGAAGAAAACCTAGGCAATACCATTCAGGACATAGGCATGGGCAAGGACTTCATGTCTAAAACACCAAAAGCAATGGCAACAAAAGCCAAAATTGACAAATGGGATCTAATTAAACTAAAGAGCTTCTGCACAGCAAAAGAAACTACCACCAGAGTGAACAGGCAGCCTACAAAATGAGAGAAAATTTTTGCAACCTACTCATCTGACAAAGGGCTAATATCCAGAATCTACAATGAACTCAAACAAATTTGCAAGAAAAAAACAAACAACCCCATCAAAAAGTGGGCAAAGGATATGAACAGACACTTCTCAAAAGAAGACATTTATGCAGCCAAAAAACACATGAGAAAATGCTCATCATCACTGGCCATCAGAGAAATGCAAATCAAAACCACAATGAGATACCATCTCACACCAGTTAGAATGGCAATCATTAAAAAGTCAGGAAACAACAGGTGCTGGAGAGGATATGGAGAAATAGGAACACTTTTACACTGTTGGTGGGACTGTAAACTAGTTCAACCATTGTGGAAGTCAGTGTGGCAATTCCTCAGGGATCTAGAACTAGAAATACCATTTGACCCAGCCATCCCATTACTGGGTATATACCCAAAGGATTATAAATCATGCTGCTATAAAGACACATGCACACGTATGTTTATTGTGGCACTATTCACAATAGCAAAGACTTGGAACCAACCCAAATGTCCAACAATGATAGACTGGATTAAGAAAATGTGGCACATATACACCATGGAATACTATGAAGCCATAAAAAATGATGAGTTCATGTCCTTTGTAGGGACATGGATGAAGCTGGAAACCATCATTCTCAGTAAACTATCGCAAGGACAAAAAACCAAACACCGCATGTTCTCACTCATAGGTGGGAGTTGAACAATGAGAACACATGGACACAGGAAGGGGAACATCACACACCAGGGACTGTTGTGGGGTAGGGGGAGGAGGGAGGGATAGCATTAGCAGATATACCTAATGCTAAATGACGAGTTAATGGGTGCAGCACACCAACATGGCACATGTATACCTATGTAACAAACCTGCATGTTGTGCACATGTACCCTAAAACTTAAAGTATAATAATAATAAAATTTTAAAAAAATCAACTCCAAAAAAAAATACAAAAATTAGCTGGACGTGGTGGCGGGTGCCTGTAATCCCAGCTACTCGAGAGGCTGAGACAGGAGAATCACCTGAACTCAGGAGGCAGAGGTTGCAGTGAGCCAAGATGGCACCACTGCACTCCAGGCTGGGCAATGGAGTGAGACTCCATCTGAAAAAAAAAAAAAAAAAAAAAAAAAAAAAAAGAACTTGTGAGATGAAACTGAAGCACTATGATGAAAGTTTCTTATTTTATATATATCTACCAGAAAATTAAAAAGATTAAAAATTGGCCATCTAAGTTTGCACCTCAGGACCTACAAAAGTGAAAACTACCAAAGCCAAAATTTGCTTCTTTGAAAGATTAATACAATTGATAAATTTAGCAAGATCAATCAAGGAGGAGAAAGAAAACACAGATTATCAATGTCATGAATGAGAAAAGAAACATCATTACAAATCTTACAGGCCTTAAAAGGATACTAAGAAAATATTATGACCAACTTTATCCCCCAACATTTGATAACCAAAATGAAATGAACAGTCTTAGAAAAACAGAAATTACCAGAAATGTCACAAGAAAAAGGGTCAAAATCTTAGTAGTATTTCTATCTGTTAAAGAAATTGAACTTATAATTTAAAACCTATCCACAAACAAAGCTCTCAACCCACATGGCTTCATTGGTGAACTCTGGTCTTTTAGAGAAGAAATAATACCAATATTATTCATGTTCTTTTGAAGGAAATAAAGAGAGAATACTTCATATCTCATACGATAGTAAATTGAACTATATTAGAATAAAGAATTACTCTTCTTTGAAAGACATCATTAAGAAAGTTAATAGGGAAGCCACAAGCTGGGAGAAGATATTTGCAATACATATATTTGACAAACGACTTTATATTCAGAATATATAAAGAACTCTCAGAAATCAATAGAAAAAAAATAGATAAAAGACACAGGCACTTGAAAAAAGAGGTATTCAAATGGGCATTATATATATGAGAAGGTGCTAAAGATCATTACTTATCAGAGAAATGTAAATTAAAACCACAATGTGGCAGCCCTACACACATACATACATACAAAAAAAGGGCTAAAATTTAAGACTGACAATTATCAAATGTTGATGAGTATTTAGAGCAACTGGAATTCACATTCATTGATGGTAGGAGTGTAAATTCTTTCAACCACTTTGGAAGATAGGCATTACCTACTAACACTAAATGTACACCAATTCTGTGGCCCAGTAGTGCCACTCCTAGGCATATATTTAAGAGAAATGAGCAAATATATTCACTAAAAGAAATGTACAAGAATGCTCATACCAGCTTTAGCGTAATTGCTCAAAATTTGAAACCACTCAAATGTCCATCAGTAGGAGAATAGATGAGCATTATGTTCTTACAATGTGATACTACACAACAATGAAAAGAATGAACTGCTGTTACAAGAACTTGGGCGAACCTCAAAAAATTTGTTGAACAAAAGAAGCCAGACATGCAAATGGGTATATGCTATATGATTCAATTTACATAAAGTTCAAGCAAGGACAAGCAAAACTAATCTATGATTGTGATAATATTGATAAGTGATTGGCAATCTATGGTCAGAATGGTGGTTACTGCTGAGAGTCAATTATTGACAGGAAAGGGCCACCAGAGAACTTTCTGGGATAATTAAAATGTTTTCTACTTTCATCTGAGTTGTGGTTACATGGGTGTATACATATGAGTATTGGAGTTCAGCTTTATAGCTAAGATCTATACTATATAGCTTTGCATACATTCATTGAGCTTTACAGTTAGTATCTACACTTTACTATATATAAATTATACCTCAATAAAAAATAATTAGCCTGTGAGATTATTCCTCAGGGATGTTTATATAGAATTGGTATTGGTTGATCATTGGATCATATGTGCAATCCACAAGTGTGCCTATTTTACCACATTTATGCCAACACTCAGCATCGTTCAGATTTCTTATCTTGTGGCCAATATAATGGATGTAAAGTGGTATTGTGTTATCTTCCCCCCTTTCTAGTATCTGCTATCCATTTAGGTTTCCCCTTTGTTAGTTGCTTGTTCCTATTTTGTCTCATGTACTTTTCATAGAGGCTTTTTTCCCACTAAGATGCACTAGCTAGGGGTACCATTTACTGTCTTCAGGATATCTGTTCTAATAGTAATTAACTCAAAGGGGTCTTCCATTTGGAACACTTAAGGGTTTTGTTTGTTTGTTTGTTTGTTTTTTAGGTTGTCATACATGGCTTTTATTGTTTTGACGTATGTTCCTTCTATACCTAGTTTATTGAGGTTTTTTTTTTCTTTTTTTTTTAATTATTATACTTTAAGTTTTAGGGTACATGTGCACAATATGCAGGTTAGTTACATATGTATACATGTGCCATGCTGGTGTGCTGCACCCATTAACTTGTCATTTAGCATTAGGTATATCGCCTAATGCTATCCCTCCCCCCTCCCCCAACCCCACAACAGTCCCCAGAGTGTGATGTTCCCCTTCCTGTGTCCACGTGTTCTCATTGTTCAATTCCCATCTATGAGTGAGAACATGCGGTGTTTGGTTTTTTGTCCTTGTGATAGTTTACTGAGAATGATGATTTCCAATTTCATCCATGTCCCTACAAAGGACATGAACTCATCATTTTTTATGGCTTCATAGTATTCCATGGTGTATATGTGCCACATTTTCTTAATCCAGTCTATCATTGTTGGACATTTGGGTTGGTTCCAAGTCTTTGCTATTGTGAATAGTGCCACAATGAACATACGTGTGCATGTGTCTTTATAGCAGCATGATTTATAGTCCTTTGGGTATACACCCAGTAATGGGATGGCTGGGTCAAATGGTATTTCTAGTTCTAGATCCCTGAGGAATCGCCACACTGACTTCCACAATGGTTGAACTAGTTTCAACAAAAGCCAAAATTGACAAATGGGATCTAATTAAACTAAAGAGCTTCTGCACAGCAAAAGAAACTACCATGAGTGAACAGGCAACCTACAAAATGGGAGAAAATTTTCGCAACCTACTCATCTGACAAAGGGCTAATATCAAGAATCTGCAATGAACTCAAACAAATTTACAAGAAAAAAACAATCAACCCCATCAAAAAGTGGGCAAAGGATATGAACAGACACTTCTCAAAAGAAGACATTTATGCAGCCAAAAGACACATGAAAAAATGCTCATCATCACTGGCCATCAGAGAAATGCAAATCAAAACCACCATGAGATACCATCTCACACCAGTTAGAACGGCAATCATTAAAAAGTCAGGAAACAACAGGTGCTGGAGAAGATGTGGAGAAATAGGAACACTTTTACACTGTTGGTAGAACACTTAAGGTTTTTATTTGTATTCTGATGACTTCCATGTTGACACCACTAGGTGCTGTATTATAATTGTGCTCTAGTACTTACTTACCTGCATACCACACAATTCCCATTGAATATTCTACTTTATTCATCCTCAATATGGGAGGAATTGGCATCATCATTACCCAAATCAGGAATCCTCACATTCCAAATTTTGTCAGATTCTGCTGTTTCTTGTTTCTTCCCTCTTAGCTGTCTTTTCTTACTACTGCAATTCCTATTTTTTCTTTTTTAAAGAATGCTACTTAGCCTCTCATCTTAGTTCCAGTAACATCACTCCAAAACAGGTCTGTATTTTCTTATGCTTGGATTATTCTGTTCCTAATGGAAGCTGCAGATTCCATTCTTGTTTCTAGTTAATCTTTGAAATGCTACTGATAGATTTCATTACCTAAAACATTGCATTTATCTTTGCCATTAGCTTCATGAAGTAATCTTACAGTTACTCCATATTATATAACACATGACCAATAACTTTTCTCTCAGTGCCATCTATAAGATTACCATTATTCCCAGTTTAAAATTTTATCTGTACGGTTTCCTTAATTTATGCTTACTTCAAATTGTTCACCTGGTCTTTAATGCCTGTCATATATGAAGTGTGTCTGTGTATCTGGGCTTTTTATTATTTTGTGCTCTGCCTGTCCAGGTAATAGACATTTTCTTTTTGTGTTCAGGCTTTCATCTATTCCATGAAATGGCCCTTACCTACTCCAGATTTATTACTCCATTATTTATTATTCTTCCCCATTTCTGTTTCCCCATGTCCCAGATGCTTTTGCCCCCAGTAATTTTTGAAAGTCTCTGAAAGTAAGAGCTCGTATCTTATTTTCATCATTCAAATGTTGAGCATGAAGAAAATACTTACCAATATTAACTAATTGAATTTGTGGGGGATAAGAATAGAATTTTGCTGTGTTTTAGAGGGATTTTAAAAAATTATGCTGAGAGGAATTCAACGAAGATTGTTATTGGAAAGTAAACACAATGGCACCAAATATTTAAAAGTTTACCCTCTTACACATTGTGTTTCTGTTATAATTAGGAGTCTATTACAGGGATTAGCAAAATGAATAGCATAGAGAGTGCCTGCTTTTGACATTCAGAAGAAAAAAACTTACTAGCAATATAATTAGATTAGTTTTCTAAGTAAAAATTCTTAAACTGCTTGATGAAGCACACATACCTTTTTTAATGGCATAAAAGAAAATGCTAAGCAGGCTTAATGGGGAAAGAGGACATGAATATGTCCTTTGATTTGAAAATAAACTGGACCCTTTTGAGGCATCTTTGTGTGTGACAGGTAGAATGTAAGCTCACGTGAGCAGCTCTTTTTTCTAGACTGATGACTCTTCATTTACGTACTGTTCATAGAATCGGGGGCTCAGGAGAGGTATAAAGAAGCTTTTTATTGCAGGAGCAAATTTTTTACGATGAACATTGGTACTAGTGACATAAAAAATAATTGTCTGGTACAGCAAGGGATTTATAATTTAAATAAAGTAAAAAGTAGAACTGCTTCTGAAACCATGCCTAGGAATCCAGTGCTTAGTATCTCCAGAATAAATTAAAGCCAGATGTGTGAGAATACAAATGCAACCTAAGAATAGGAGGACGAGATTTTGGATGGGACATGTGTCTGAAGTACAGTATCAAACCGAGTAAAAGGGGATAAGTGGATTTGATGACTCAGAGCATTCTCAGTATCTAAAAATCTCTTATTGAAAAAGTCAGTGGTATAATTTATCCATGTTAAAATTATTTATCAATAATCTAGTATGTCTCATGCACTGTACTAGGAATGGAAACATCTGTAATTCCCACTCTGGGCAAGAATAATGTATGAATTATACTAATGCTAATTTGTAGCAATAGATTGTCAAATATAGTGACTAAAATAGTAAGGAATTGTATTTCCCTCTTATAGGAAACCTCATTGCTCATGATTGTTCAGGAATCCAAGCTCCTTCCAACACACATTACTCCACCATCTCTTAGGATTTTTGTGGGATCTGCGTGCTTGACTCTGTGTTTCTGCCAAGTCCAGGTTTTAGTAAGCAAGAAGGTAGAAGTGGGTGTGGAGAAAACATGCCTGTGGTCTCATTGCTCCCATCTGAAAGTGGCATCATCATTTTCTCTCAGATTCTCTTGAGGAGAACATTGTCACATGGCCACACTAATTTCAAAGGAGGCTAAGAAATGCTCTATGACTGGGCATCCATATGCCTGGATGCTACTCTGTTAAATGCAAAAGAATGGGGAAACAGATTCTAGTGGGTAGCTTTCAGTCTCTACCAGAGATGACTTGTCTTTTCTGCTATTTTTTGTTAGATATATATATAATGTAGGTCCAAGAAAACAATTACACCTGGATGTAGAGTTGGAGTATAGGCATCTATTTATTGTTTGTATAGGTTAGGATGGCTATGACTACAATATTTTTATAGACATGAATAAATTATTTTTATCACATAAATTTTGGATTTTTGCTGATAAGCAAGATTAGTGAGGATTTAGAATTGAAAATGCGTATAAATAGCAGAGCATTTGTTATAAAAGAAAAAAAAGTTCTGCAATCCCAGCTACTCAGGAAGCTGAGGCAGGAGGATGGCTTGAGGCTAGGGGTTTGAGACCAGCCTGGGCAACATAGTGAGACCCCTTGTCTAAAAACAAATTATGTAAAAATTAGCTGGCTTGGTGGGGCATGGTCCCCAACACTTGGGAGGCTGAGGCAGGAGGATCATTTGAGCCCAAGAATACAAGGCTGCTGTGAGCTATGATTGTACCACTGCACTCCAGCAGCCTGGGTAACAGAGTGAGACTCTATTTCAAAAAGAATAAAGAAAAGAAAAATATGGAGAATTTTGTCATCAAGGTGAAGTAAAATTCATTCATTTATTGTATTTTGATCATATTCATTCTTCACTATGTATTGAGCCAGCTCCATGAAAGACAGTAATAGGACCACTTAAATTTGTAGTTATCACCCCCTCTATTAAATTCAATAAACATTTTTTGTTATCTTTTACAAGCACTGCTTGTTAGGAGAACAGTGTGGTGTCAACAAAGTAAGACATGCACCTCTAGTCCCTATGAAGAAAACCTTTAAGCACATAGCAAAGGACCTACCTATATTAGAAGCCCCACAGAATTAAAGAATTGAAACCCATCGAGAAGAGTTGTTGCAGAGAGCAAGATTCAAAGTGTGAACACTCATCCTTGTCAATCAGGGTTCTCACTCTTAAACACAATGTCAGAAGTAAGCTGATGGTTATATTTAATATTTAGGCAAGAAGATACATGTGTATGCATTTTTGGACTTGTACACATACCAGGATTCAATATAAGTATCATCTATTAGTGGAAAAAAAAAAGAATTGAAAGCTAATGAGGACTTAAACTCCAAGCCTAGGCCCTCCTAGATCTTTCCCCTGAAAACTCTTGTATTATCAATCTTCTGTCCACCCTACCTAATAGCCAAGCTTCCTACCAAAATAGGACTAGACTGCTTATGTTGAATGCCAGCCTCCAACACTTAATAACCATGTTTTATGGTAAATTATGTAACTGTCATGAGCTTCACTTTTCTTATCTACAAAAGGTGGATAGTAATAATAGATACCTCATAGGACCTCTGAAAGGATTAAATGAGTTCATATGTACAGTCATGTACCACATAATGATATTGAGTGACTTAAGATTGTAATGAAATTGAAAAATGCCTATCACCTACATACATCATGGCTATTGCTGCGTTGTAGTGCAATGCATTACCTTTTCTATGTTTAGATATGTTTAAATACACAAATAGTTACTACTGTATTATAGTTGCCTACAGTATTCAGTACAGTCACATGCTATATGGGTTTGTAGCATAGGAGCAATATTCTATACCATATAGCCTAGATGTGTAGTAGGTTATACCATCTGGGTTTTTATAAGTACTGTATACTCTATGATGTTTGCACAACAATGAAATTGCCTAATGACAGCTTTCTCAGACTGTATCCCTGTTGTCAAGCAATGTTTGACTGCATATATTTCTTAGAATGGTGCCTGGAATATTTTAAGTGTCGTGTAAGAGTTTGGCACATAAAAGTGCTATATATGTATTTCCTGTCATCATTGTCATCATGAGATTTACTGATTTCCATGTGTTCAATTTGTATTAGCTTATGTGTACCTTTTAATCTCTTGCGGTTTATTGTTTGTGTCAATTTTACTTTTTCTTTCTCTTTTTAGATGGGAAATTTGGAATTAAGCCTTCCCAGAGGAGAATTTCTGGGAAATCTACATTTCATAGTGAAATGGAGGGTGAAGACACAATAGATGATTCATTATACTCTATTTTAGAAGAATTGTGGCAAGATGCTGAACAGATAAAGAGATGTCAGGAAAAACACAACAAACTTCTGAGTCGCACTACTTTCCTCAATAAGAAAATATTGAATACAGAGTGGGATTATGAATATAAAGACTTTGGAAAATTTGTTCATCCAAGCCCAAATCTCATTCTTTCACAGAAAAGACCCCATAAACGTGATTCATTTGGGAAGAGTTTTAAGCATAATTTAGACTTACATATTCATAATAAAAGCAATGCAGCAAAGAACCTGGATAAAACTATTGGGCATGGTCAAGTTTTTACCCAGAACTCTTCTTATAGTCACCACGAAAATACACATACAGGAGTGAAGTTCTGTGAACGTAATCAATGTGGAAAAGTCCTCAGCCTCAAACACTCACTCAGTCAAAATGTGAAATTTCCCATTGGAGAGAAAGCAAACACATGTACTGAATTTGGGAAGATCTTCACCCAGAGGTCACATTTCTTTGCTCCTCAGAAAATTCACACTGTGGAAAAACCTCATGAGCTTAGCAAATGTGTAAATGTTTTTACACAGAAGCCACTACTTAGTATATATCTGAGAGTTCATAGAGATGAAAAACTCTACATATGTACTAAATGTGGGAAGGCCTTCATCCAGAATTCAGAATTAATTATGCATGAGAAAACTCATACTAGAGAGAAACCCTATAAATGCAATGAATGTGGGAAATCATTTTTCCAGGTGTCATCTCTACTCAGGCATCAGACAACTCATACTGGAGAAAAACTCTTTGAATGCAGTGAATGTGGTAAAGGCTTCTCCCTGAACTCAGCCCTCAATATACATCAGAAAATTCACACTGGAGAGAGACATCACAAATGCAGTGAGTGTGGGAAAGCCTTTACCCAAAAATCAACACTCAGGATGCATCAGAGAATTCATACAGGAGAGAGGTCCTATATCTGTACTCAATGTGGGCAGGCCTTCATCCAGAAGGCACACTTGATTGCACATCAAAGAATTCATACTGGAGAGAAGCCTTATGAATGCAGTGACTGTGGGAAATCTTTCCCTTCTAAGTCACAACTCCAGATGCATAAGAGAATTCATACAGGAGAGAAACCCTATATATGCACTGAATGTGGGAAGGCTTTCACCAACAGGTCAAATCTCAATACTCACCAGAAGTCTCATACTGGAGAAAAGTCTTATATATGTGCTGAATGTGGGAAGGCCTTCACTGACAGGTCAAATTTCAATAAACACCAGACCATTCACACTGGAGAGAAACCCTATGTTTGTGCTGATTGTGGGAGGGCCTTCATCCAGAAGTCAGAGTTGATTACACATCAGAGAATTCATACTACAGAGAAGCCTTATAAATGTCCTGACTGTGAGAAATCCTTCTCCAAGAAACCACATCTCAAAGTACATCAACGAATTCACACAGGGGAGAAACCATATATATGTGCAGAATGTGGGAAAGCCTTCACTGATAGGTCAAATTTCAATAAACATCAGACAATTCATACTGGAGATAAACCGTATAAATGCAGTGACTGTGGAAAGGGGTTCACCCAGAAATCAGTTCTCAGTATGCATCGCAATATTCATACATGAAAGTAATCCTGTTTCTTGAAAATGAGAACCTTATAAGGCTGACAAAAGTCAGGTCTAACTATATATTATAAAATTCATCCAAGACAGATCCTATATGAATACGTTGTATAAGGAAAAGCATCAGGCTATCTCACTTGAGATGGAAAAAAATTATTCAGAAGAAACTCTCTTAAAAATGCATTGAAGGAGAGAGAATTTGCACAGCCTCATGAAATATAGTAAAAGTCATACTGGGAAAAATGTTGTCAGTTTGGTGTGTTAGGAAAAGCCTTCCTATAGAAAGTATTATAAGTTAAATTGTTACCAAATTCTTTATAGGAAGGAGAGTGCAAAATTATGTAAATGATGGTCAGGTTTACTGTGTTATATTAAGCAATTTAAAGTGATAACAAAATGAGAGGTAGTGCAGCAAAATAGTATAACTGGTGAGTAGACCTACTGTCAGTTCCATAGGGTGTTTTTGGCAGAACACAGTGCAGAACAGGAGGAATATTACATTTTTTTTCAAATTTAGAATAATTATGTCCATCAAATGTTTCTTACTGAATATGTCTATCAAATATGTTTCTTATTGAATATTTCTATCAAGTGAATCCACAATTTAAAAGTCACTTTGGTTTTATATATACACACATCTGCAGATATAATTTTATAAGAACACACAAATATAATCCTATCATTCGTACTGGTTTCCATGACATAGTATCTTGTTTTCTTTCATTGTGGTACAATGCAAAGTAGCCACAGATTCCTCCCATCCCAAGTAGCATCTCTTTGTCTACTACTTGACTTTGCACTTGGCCATGTGACTTTCTTTGGCCAATGGAAATTAGCAAAGAGAATCAATAAGAAGCTTGAGAAGTGTGCAAAGCCTGCCTTGAAGCTTACCCTCTCTTGCTGCTCTTTGCAAACCTGAAGAATCTCAAATTGCCCTACTCGGGGGTGAGGAGCCACCACATGGAGCAGTGGTGAGCCAGCCTTGCTGAGGCCCCTTAGACCAAGTAGCCTGCCAATTGTCAGAATTGGGAGTGAGGTTTTCCAAGACCTCTAGCCCCAGCTGAGGCAGCCTAGCCCAGAAGAGCCATACCAGTTATTCCAGCTGATTTACAGAATTGTGAGATAAATAAAATGATGATAGTTTTAAGCAACATGAGTTTTGGGGTTAGTTTGTTGTACAGAAAATGCTAAGTAATATTTGAAAGTATATGTTTGGGGGAGGGGGCATAGTGGACCAAAACGTGACATGTGGCATTGGCTTTGGGTCTGAGTGGCACGTAGAAACTGGAAAAACAGTGAGGAAAATTGTTTTTCCTCAAATAACAAAGGTTGGATAGATGGCAACCCATGTTATTTAGTAGGGAAAGATATAAAAAAACAGTCATCACCATACTCTGTGGGAAGATAGAGAATGGACCAAACGAACTGGTGGATCTGGCTAAGGAGATTTGCAGCAGAATATGGGAAGTATCAGTTTGCTTCTTTTAGCTGCATATGATAAGATACAGAAAGAGAGAAATGAACTAAAGAAATAACTGTTTCTTTGGCAAGCAGAATTCAGAAGAAATATGGAAAAGCCAAGGATTGCTGGGTTGAAAAATAACGCTTTCACATCGCTAGTCTCTCCAGCTATCTAACTATTCTCAAGGTAAAAAATGGCCTCAGGGTAAAGATCAAATCATGGTTGTGTCTGTAAGACTCTTTATTACAATGTGTGAAATAGTTCAGTTGGTGCTTAGGAGACCATCTCAGCTAAACTTAAGGGCTTCTAAAAATCTTCATGACGTTGTCCCATAGAAGCCTGACATACTACTCAAAGTGGAGAGAGACCTATCTTAAAAAGAATTGCTGATGTGGCATTTGGGGAAAGGAGTAGATCCAAACCAGATTCATAGGAAACTCACAAAGTTTTTAATAGAGTTTTACTAGTAAAACTACCTCCAGGTTGGACTTCCAGGGACTGAAACAGTTCAAAATGAAAAGTGGCCTCTGGATTCCCCTCCCTAACTTCTATGAATAGGATACAAGCTGAGAAAGTTACTCAGATGCAAACATGGTCCATTTCTTATGGAAAATGAAGGGCATCTCAGAGGGAAGACCCAAGAACAATATATTAAAATGAGCTGGGGAGCCGTTCCCAGGGAGAACTGTGCCCTAATCAAGAAACATATCTGCCCCTGGAGCCAAGGGAACTGACAACATTTGCTCTGTGGGATTTCAGAATCGTTATGGAACAGTGACTGATATGTGCCTCGTGGTCCTCCTCTTTTTGAATGGGAGTGTCTATTACAGTTATCCTGTACCTATCCACCACTGTATATATTGGGTGTGTGTTGGGGGGCATGTAACTTGTCATTTAGCTCACAGGTATCTGGATCAAGAAACTGAAAAACTGTACCCAAGGAACCTCAGCCACAACTGAACCTGATACAGAAGACTTGAGACTCTGGATTGGAGCTTGATGCCACAATTTTGGATGAGAAATTTGGAGGTCCTGGAATAGGGGTGAACACATTTTGCATGGGGTGGTAATGTGAATAATTTGTGACCAAAAGACACACTGTGTTAGGTAGAAAAATGCTACAGATGTCTTCATCCCTGTATATGTGTCCTTCTTCAGTCTTTATTTCTCTTTGTGTTTCAGTTAGGATAATTTCTATTGATCTGTCTTCAAATTCACTGATGTTTTTTCTCTTACCCTGGCTTTGTCAAGTCTACTGATGAACCCATTGAAGGCATTCTTCAACTCAGTTATGTTTTATTTTTATTTGTAATATTTCCATTTGATTCTTACAATTTTCATATATCTGCTGAAATTCCCCATCTTTTCATGCATGTTCATGTTTTCCCCTCTACCCTTTGTCTTAGTCAGTTTGAGCTGCTATAATAAAGCACCATAGACTTGGTGGCTTATAAACAACAGAAATTTATTCCTCACAGTTCTGGAGCCTGGAAGTCTGAGATCAGAATCTAGCAAGGTTAGGTCTTGGTGACAGCCCTCTTCCAGGTTGCAAACTGCTCACTTCTTGCATTTTCCCATGTCTACAGCTAGAGAACTCTTTGGGATCCCTTTTATAAGGGCACCAATCCCATTCATGAGGTCTCCACCCACATTACCTAACTACCACCCAAAGGCTCCACCTCCTAATACCATCACATTGAGGATTAGGATTTTAACATATGAATTTTGTGGGGGATGCAAACATTCAGCCCATAGTACCCTCTAACATATTAACCATAGTTATTTTTAACTCCCTGTCTGATAGTTCCAACTACTAGGTCAACTGAGTCTAGGTCTGTTGTTGTCTTCTCTTGCTCTTTTGCATCTAATAATTTTTGGCTGAATGTCACAGATGTTGTATGTAGGACAGTAGAAACTGAGGTAAATAGTAATTATTCCTGGAAATAGCCATGGTTGCCCTTTTGATAGGCCATTAGCATGGGGAGATTGAATCCATCTAATCAGGAGTTGGGCTGAGTTTGTGTTTCTTTGTTGCCAGTGTTACCTTTGCTGTACCATAGACTTAAAATTCCTCTATTGTTATCTTATGCTTGAGGTAGGCACTGGTTTGCCCAGAGAATTTTTATTTTTCCCAGACCACACTTGCCTTTAGGCCTGTAGGCCTTTCCTGTATGCCTGCATCTCAGGGATGGTCTCTCTCCATGTTGTTGCCTCTATGTTAGTAGTAGACAACTGTTATTACTTGGTTCTTGCTGACCTGGTGAGTTGGGGGGCAGGGGTTGTCTTGGGCCAGCCTCATTTTTTGTCAGGCCATGAATCCCTGGGTCTTGAGGGTGGGATTTTTTTAGTGATCCTGCCCTCTTCCACTGGTAGAAGGCCTTTAATGATCTGGGCCCAGGATGATTTCCTGCCCTTTTATCATGGGTGGAATTTTTTTTTTCCATTTCCCTCACTCTAGTCACAGTGAATCTTTACCTGTGTCCTGAGGGCAACAGGGTTTGCTGCACTTCTTTTAGTGGCTTAAGGATTTTGTTCTGTAGGGGAGTAGGGTTTCACTGGAGCTTTGTGCCATTTCTATATTAGCAGCAGCCCCCTTGCAGGCCTACCCCACGGAGGTAGGTTTTCTCCAGTCTTCTTCCTTGTCCCCGTGTTTCTTGAGAGCACTCAGTGGATGACTATGGAGAAGAGCCTGCAAGCAGAGACCAACTACACTTAGGTCTACAGCTGTCATGAGTCTCCCGCACTCAGCCTTTAGCAATTCATTAAAAATTCTTGTTGAATTCTTACTGCTTGTATAGTGGTCTCATCTTCCTTCCTGCTGTACCACAGATGGCCCAGGAGAGGCACTTGTCTTTTATTATATTTCAAGCTAGTTTGTTGCTCTGTAATCTTAGCTCTCTGATGGGTTCAAGAAAACTTATGTTTTTGCAGATTACCCAGCTTTGTTCTTGTTATAAAGATGGGAGCAGTGTTCTTTCCAGATGTCTACATGCTAGGCAGAAACTAGAAGTCTGGACAGTCTCCATTGTCTCCTACTATCAGAATATGTGCCCTTTTCAGTGTGACTTTGCCACTTCACCCATCAAGAGGTAGAATCTATTTCTTCAACCCCTGCAACTGAGCTTGGCTATTTTGTTGGCCAATGGGACATTAACAAGTATGATACAAGCAAAGGCTTGAGAAGTGCCTGCACAATGAGGTTTGCCCACTTTTGCAGCTCTTTGGAATCCTGAACCCGTGTATGGAAAAGCCTGAACTGTGCTGTTGGAAAATGAGAGCGATCACATGGAGCAGTAATGGAGCAAAGACCAGCCATCCCAGTTGAGATACCCTACACCAACCAGATTTTCAACTGCCGGACATATGAATGAAGCTATCCTAGGCATCCAGTCTTGGTCAAGGCAACTTTGGCTGGCAGTCTCTGAGATGACCCTGAATGATCCCCACCTCCTGGTATTCTCACTCTTATATAATCCCCTCCTCTTGAGTTTGGACTGGAATTAGTGACTTGGTTCTAGTGAATAGAATGAGGCAGAGGTAATGGGATGTCATGTTCAAGATTAGTTACAAAAAGACTGTGGCTTCCATTTTGGGTGCTTGCTTACTCTCTCAGACGGCTCATCATAGGGGAAACCTGCTGCTACATCATGAGATAGCCCTGTGGAAAGGTCCACATGAGTGAACTTTGAAGCATATCCTCCCCCAGTTTAGCCTTTAGATGAGGACCACAGCCAAATAGCTTGACTGTAAGCCAGATAGCTTGACTCATGAGAGAACTTCACCCAGAGGCATCTTTTGAGCCACACGAATTCCTGACCCACAGAAACTGCAAGACAATAAATGTTGTTTTAAGTTGCTAAATTTTAGGGTAATTTGTTACACAGTAGTAGGTTAATAATACACTGGCCCAGATTAGGAAGGTTCTGCCATCCATCCCAGCCATCCCAAACAACTACCAGAATAATGGATTAAAACGTTAATTGTTTTAAGTCACTAAGTTTTGGGCAGCATGATAACAACCCAGCAAAAAGCTAACTGATACATTCATTATTTATTGCATTTCTTCCTCCACTATTCTTCCCTAACAGATGACCAATACTAATAAACTACTGTGAACACTTTCATGTTTTAATCTCTGCTCTGTGCTCATAATCATATATAGATATACATACGTTCCCACGCTTGTAATCAGAAGTTATATAAGATTGTTTCCTCCTTTGATTTTCAAAAATGGGATCATAACATACAACCATCTCTGCAGCTTGCTTTATTATTATTCAACAATATTTGTTTTGAATGGTTGCATGATAGTTTATGGGGTGGATATACAATAATGTATTAAACTATTTGCATTGTTGAAATTTATTCACTCCCATTTTCAACCCTTTTTTGTCACTGGGAACAATGCTGCTAAAAATATTAAAAGATAGTTTGCATAGTGGTTAGGTAGATAGGCTCAGGAACCCATCTGCCAGGGTTTCAATCCTGGCTCTACCAATTTACTAGTTTATGTGACCTTGGGAAGGTTAGTTAACCTCTGTCCTGATGGTTTTCATCTATAAAAGATGTACACACTAGCACCTATCATAGATTTGACTAAGAAGCATATTTCTTTCCTAGGGCTGCTATAACAAAGTACCACAAATTGGGCAGCCTAAAACAGCAGAAATTGTCTCATTGTTCTTGAGGCTGGAGATCCGAATCACGGTGTCAGCAGGGTCATGCTCCCTCTGAAGGTGCTAGGGAAGGAACTGTTCCATGCCTCTCTCCTAGCTTTTGAGAGCCTCAGGTGTTATTTGGCTTATAGATGCATTATTCCTGTCAGATGGCCGTTTTCTCCCTGTGTTTCTTCACATCATGTTCCCTCTGTGTGTCTGGCTCTGTTTCCAAATTTCCCCTTTTATAAGGACACTAGTTATATTGGACTGGGGTTCACTTTAATGGCCCCATTTTAACTTAATTACCTCTGTACTCTATTTCCAAATAAAATTGTATTCTGAGGTTCTGGGGATTAGGATTTCCACTTATCTTTTTTGCAGGTACACAGTTCATTAACAAGAAGTTAATGCATATTGTGTAGAGCTCTTAGAACTATGCATGGAGAGAATTTCTTAATGGGTATTAGATACACCTCACTTCCTGAGCCCGCACAGGTCCCCCTACAACTCTCTGTGCTTGGGACACTGAGGTGGGATTTGAGAGCTTGTTTCCGGCATCTTAGTGTCATCCAACTATCTAAAGAAAATGTAGGGAGTAACAGGAAAAGCAGGCCTAAGACCAAAGCTTGTGCTTTGGGTCGAGAAGGATATGTCTATAGAAGATAATGAGAAGGAGCAGCCAGAGAGGTAAAAACATACCAGGTGAGCAAGGGGCTCATAGAGAACAGTGTTTCCAACAAGTGTTTTAATGGAGGACTTGTCCAAATTAGACATCAATTCATATGAGGATGGAAAATTGGTTCTTGATTTTATGACAGAGGTTGTTGTTGGCTTTGATGAATGCTATTTTGGAAGTAAATTTAAACAAAGCAATTGAGCAAACTCAGAGGAATTTCTGAATTCAGGTGGTGTTACTTCACCATGAAGCAATTTTTCTCATAGAAAAATATCAAGCCATTGGACTAGATTATTCTGTCATTTGGGTTATACTGAGAAATAAGAGTTGGCTAAAGTAGAAATTACATGAGATTTGGAAGGTCAAAGGGAAGGAGCAACTATTGCTGTGAAAGTCTTTGAAATTAGAGACAGTGAAGGACAGATGCAGAGGTACCCAGCAGGTTCCAATTTTTCCTATTTTCCACTCTATATCCAGCCCTTCTTTCCATCTTCCAGCCCTGCTGACCAACAGTAGCCCCAGGTCTACCACCAGATGCTTGGCTGCAGGCTCACAAAAGCTTCTCATGGACTTCTCCACCAGCTTCTCATGGCAGTCCCACATCAGCAGCTAGATGTGCCTGGCTTCTCAGATTTTCCTGAAAGCTCTGATTTATCCACCCATGCTAATGTCTCAAAAGGGCTGGTTTAGTGATTTCTTTAGTCTTCTAACTCCCCCTTCTAAACCTTCCCCAGCTACTTCTATAAATTGTGCATGCATCCCTTATTCCATAATACTCATAGTTATTATGCTTCCCTGATTGACATATTTATACTTTCTTTTCCTGAGAATTTGGTAGATGCTGCTCTTCTAAAATTGAGTGATGTTATTGAGAAGTCTTAGACAAACTTGCTCTCTTTTTTCTTGTATATAATGTGCCTTTCTGCCATATGATTCTTTTTTTATTCTTGAAGTTAAGGATCTATGGAAGCATATGCTTTGGTCCTGATCTTTGTGTATTAATTTTACCTGAGTTATAGTGAGCCATTCCAATCATTCATTTCAAGGAAGTTTTATTTTGCTTAACATTTTTTCTGATCCATTTCTTCTCTTCTTCAGGGACATCAATTATGCATATGTAAGATGTCTTTGTCATCTTCTACCAATCAACATTCATTTCACATCATTATTCTTTTCAGTTTTGTGTGATTGACTCTAGCCTTGTCTTCAGAGACAATTCTCCTTGAATCTCATGTTCTTCATGTTTGGACATTAACAAGCAATTTGCTCAGATTTATTTACATTCCAGGATAGTAAAGATAGAGAATGTCTCCCTCCCTGGAGACTTTCCCAGAGAAGATTTGGTTGCATTCCAGGTTAATAAAGATTACATATATATATACCCAAAGAAGAAGATGGACAATAAAACAATATAACATTATTTCCCTCACATCTTAATTATGTGTATTTTCAATCATGTAGAAATATTGAAAACACAGTACAACCTATATAACATCCATCTAGATTTAACAATTTATATGTAATTTTTCCTGAAATACCAGTGGTAAGTTATAGATAAAACATTATAACCATAAATAATTGAGCATTCATCTCCTAAAAATAAGGACATTCTCCCACATACCTGGAATATCATTATCAATCTAACTCTATGATATATCCAGTCCATTTCCAAATTTCTCCCATTGTCCCCAAAACATATTTTACAGTTTTAATGAGGTAGAATTAGCATACAAAAAGTGGAACTTGTTTAAAGTGTACAATTTGATGAGTTTTGACGTGTGCACCTTTCCAACCATCATGACAATACAAATAATGAACATATCAATCACTCCAAAAAAGTTTCCTTATGCCTCTTTGTCATTCAGCCCCCTTTCCCCACATTCTTCCCACATCCACAGGCAATCATGGATCTGTTTTCTATTGTTATAGATTAGTTTGCGTTTCCTACAATTTTATACACATGGAATAATACTATAGGTACTCTTGTTTGGCTCCCTCCATCCAGCATAATAAGTTTGAGATTCATTCATGTTGTTATATGCGTCTATGTTCATTCCTTTTTATTGCTAAGTGTTATTTCATTATATGGACACACCAGAATTTGTTTATCCATTCATGTTTTGATGGAAATTTGTATTTCCAGCTTTTGGCTATTACAAATAAAACCGATGTGAACATTTGTTTACAAGTCTGTGTGGACATAGTTTTCATTTCTCTTGAGTAAATGCATAGGAGTGAATGGCTTAGTCATATGGTAGGTATATACTTAATTATTTAAGAAATTGTCAAACTGCTTTCCAAAGTGGTTGTACAATGTTACATTTTAACCAGCAGTATATAAGTGCTGCAGTTGCTTCATTGGGTATGATTATTATTTTTAATTTTAGTCATTTAATGGGGGTGTAGTGGTATTTCACTGTGGTTTTAAGTTACACTTCCCTAATAAGTAATGCTGTTGAGCATCTTTTCTTGTGTTTATGCACCATCTGTATACCATCTTGGTTGATGTGTCTTCTTAAATATTTTGCCGATTTGTAAACTCAGTTATTCGTCTTATTATTGAGTTGTAAGTGTTCTTTATATATCCTAGATATATGTCCTTCATTTGATGTACATTTTGTAAACAGTTTCCTCTAGGTTTGCCTTTTCATTTAAATAACAGGAGACCAAAAGTTTTTAATGTTAACAAGCTCAATTCATTTTTGTTTTCTTTTATAGTTCATGCTTTTTTGGTCATGGTTAATAAATTTTTGCAAAGCTCAAGGTCATTAAGATAAAAGTTTTTTAAAAGATTTATGCTTTCTTCTAGAAGTTTTATAATATTGGCTCTTATATTTGGTTACCTAATCCATTTTTATTAATTTTGTATATGATGTAAATCCTTTCCAAAGATAAGGATTTAGGTTGATTTTGTTTTGCATATGGCTGTCCAGTTGTTCCAGAACCATTTGTTGAAAATGATAATGCATTGGATTGCCTTGATATATTTATCAAAAAATTAATTGGTTGGTTCTATTTCTGCTTTAGTTTTCTATCATGCCAGTACCACTACTGCCAGTACTACACCATTACTGTAGCTTCTGTACTACTGTAGCATTACTCTTTGCTGTAGCTTCATAAGTCTTGAAGTCAGATCATGCAAATCCTCTAACTTTATTCCTCTTTTTCACACATGTTTTGGCTATTCTGGTTTTTCTTTGAATTTCTATATAAATTTTAGAATCACCTTGTCAGTTACTATTAAAAGCCTGCTGGGATTTTGAGATTGAACTGAATTCATAGATCTATATGGAGAGAATTGACATCTTAATTACATTGTTTTCATATCCATAAACAGGACATATCTTTCCATTTATTTAGGTCTTTAATTTTTCTTAGAAGTGCTTTGTAGTGCTGGGCGCGGTGGCTCACGCCTGTAATCCCAGCACTTTGGGAGGCCAAGGCGAGTGGATCACGAGGTCAGGAGACCGACACCATCCTGGCTAGCACGGTGAAACCCCATCTCTACTAAAAACACAAAAAATTAGCCGGGCATTGTGGTGGGCGCCTGTAGTCCCAGCTACTCGGGAGGCTGAGGCAGGAGAATGGCGTGAACCCGGGAGGCGGGGCTAGCAGTGAGCAGAGATTGTGCCACTGCACTCCAGCCTGGGCGACAGAGCGAGACTCCGTCTCAAAAAAAAGTGCTTTATAGTTTTCAAGTGTACAAGCCTTAGACATATCTTGTCAAATTCATCTCTAAATAATTCATATCTATGCTTTTGAATGGTACCAGTTATTTTTAAATTTCAATTTCCAATATTTCTTTGCTAGTACATAGAAATATAATTCACTTTTATGTGTTGATTTTGTATATGATAACCTTGCTAAACTCACTTATTATTTCTAGTAATTTTGTAAATCCTGTAAGCTTTTCTACACAGACAATCATGTCATCTGTGAAGTGTGATAGTTTCACTTCTTCCTTTCCACTATAGGCGCTCTTTCTTTTTTTGTCTTATTGCATTGACTAAAACCTACAATATAATGTTGAATAGAAGTGGTCAGAGTGTATATCTTTGCCCTTTTCTTGATCTTCAGAAGAAAACATTTAGTCTTTCACTATTGAGTATGATATTAGCTATATGTTTTTCATACATGATCTTTATCAGGTTGATGAAGTTGCCTCTACTCCTGGTTTGTTGATAGTTTATCAGGAATAGGTGTTAGATTTTGTCAAATGTTTTTTCTCCATCGAGATTATCATACAGTTTTTCTTTTTTAGTTTGTTAATTTTTTGAATTACATTGACTATTGATAGATTTAGTATTCCTGGAATTAAACTCTTCTTGGTTGTGATGTACTACTATTTTTATATTTCACTAGATTCACTTTGCTAAAAATTTTGTTAAGAATTTTTGCATATATGTTTATGTGGGATACTGGTCTATAGTTTTCTTTTCTTGTATTTTCTTTGTCCGCTTTTGGTATCAGGGTAATGCTGGGCTCACAGAATGAATTGGGAAGTGGTACCTCCCCTGAAAGAGTTAGTGTGGAAATGGTATTATGCCTCCTTTTAATGTTTGATACAGTTTTCCAGTGAAGTCATTTGGTCCTAGAATTCTTTTGTGAAAAGGCTTTTAACTACAACTTCAATTCCTTAATAGTTAGGAAACTATTCAGGTTGTCATATTCTTCTTCATTAAGCTTTGTTTGTATATTTCAAAGAACTTGTCTATTTTACATAAGTTGTCTAATTTAGGAACGTGAAGTTGTTTGTCACATCCCCTTTTTATCTGTAGAATTGGAAATGTTTCTTCTCTCATTCTTGATATCAGTAATTTGTGTCTTCACTTTTTTTCTCCTGATCAGTCTGGCTAGCAGTTTCTCAATTTTATTGATTTTCTCAAGAAGCTTTTAGTGTCCTTGATTTTCTCTATTGTTTTTCTATTTTGGATTTTATTGATTTATGCTCTTTTCTTTATTATTTCCTTTTTCTGCTTATTTGACTTAAATGTGCTCATTTTCGGCCAGGCGCGGTGGCTCACACCTGTAATCCCAACATTTTGGGAGGCCGAGGTGGGTGGATCATTTGAGGTCAGGAGTTCAAGACCAGCTGTGCCAACATGGTGAGACCCTGTCTCTACTAAAAATACAAAAATTAGCCGGGTGTGGTGGCGCATGCCTGTAATCCCAGCTACTCGGGAGGCTGAGGCAAGAGAATTGCTTGAACCCGGGAGGCGGAGGTTGCACTGAGCCGAGATCACGCCACTGCACTCCAGCCTGGGTGACAGAGTGAGACTCTGTCTCAAAAAAAACAAAAAAACAAAAAAACAAAAAAAAGTGCTCATTTTCTAGTTTCTATGGTTGAAGCTGCAGTCACTGCTTTAAGATTTTCCTTCTTTTGTAGTATAAATTTTTAGTGATATAAATTATCCTCTAAGCACTCATTTAGTAGCAACTCATATATTTTGATGTTTTTACATTTTTACATTGATACTGTATTGTAATGATATTTTTACATTGTTTTTACATTTTCATTCATTCAAAATACTTCCTAACTTACTTTAGGATTTCTTGTTTGTCCCATAGGTTATTTAGAAGTGTATTATTCAGTATGCAAATATTTGAGTATTTTTTACTTATTTTCCCCTATGATTTATAATTTGATTCCATTGTGGTCAGAGAACATACTTTATAGGACTTGGATACTTACAAATTAACTGAGATTTCCTCTATGGCCCTGAATATGGTCTGTATTGTTAAAAAGTTCCATGCATACTTATAAAGAATATGTATTCTACTATCATCGTATGGCATGATCGATAAATGTTAATTAAGTCAAGATTTTTGATAGTGTGGTTCAAGCCTTCTATAGACTTACAGATTTTCCTATACAGTAGTCCCCCTCTTATCCACGGGGGATATGTTTCAAGACTCCGAGTGGATGCCTGAAACCATGGATAGTACTGAACCCTATATACTGTTTTTCTGATCAGATAACCAATATGGCTACTAAGTGACTAACAAGTGGATAGCATATACAGCATGAAGATGCTGAAAAAATGGAGGATTCACTCCCAGGCAGGACAGAGTGGGATGGTGTAAGATTTTATCATGCTACTGAGAACTGTGCACAACTTAAAACTTACGAATTTTTAATTTCTGGAAATTTCCCTTTGATATTTTTGGACTGCAGTTGACTGTGGGTAACTGAAACTATGGAAAGCAAAATCACAGATAAGGGGGGACTACTGTATTTATTCTATCAATTATTGAGGGAGAGGTATTGAAATCTCTAACTAAAATTATATTTTTTCTATTTCTCCCTTTAGTTATACCGGTTTATACTTTGTCTATTTTGAAGCTCTGTTATTGAGTACACAAGCATTTAGGATTGTTAAGTCCTCTTGTTAAGTAGACACTTTTATCACTATGGAATGACACTATTCTGGTAAAATTCTTGTATTACAATAGCCACTCCATTTTTCTTTTTCTCAGTTTTAGCAAGTATGTATTTTTCCACTACTATCTACATATCTTCTTATTTTAAAATGATTTTATACTTACAGAAGAGTTATAAAGATAACAGAGTGTTCCCATATACCCATCAGTCATATTCCCCTAATGTTAACATTATACATAATCCTGATAGATTTTCTCAAAATTAATAATAGTATTAATTAAACTACATACTTCATTGAGATTTCCCTTGTTATTTTATTACTGACTGTGAGTTTGGAGGTCCCAAAGACCACCTTCAGATTCAATAATCCACTAGAAAGACTCACAGAACTCTGAAAAGCCACTGTACTGACAGTTACAGTTCATTACAGTGAAAGGATACACACTGAAATCAACAAGGGGAAGAGGCACATCAGGCAGAGTCCAAGAAACACCAGGCATAGAGTTTCTAGTTGTACTCTCCCAGTAGAGTAATGCAGATAGCGCTTATTTCTATGAGCAATGATGTGTGACGACAATACACATGGAATATTGCCAACCAGGCAGATTACCTGAGCCATGTCTAGAGTTTTTATTGGGAGTTGGTTACATAGACATGACTGAGTGCCTGCATTGCTGACCTTAATTCTCCAGATCCTCCAGAGGTTAAGCGATACTGCATGGCTGAAGACCCCCAGGTAACCAAGGACATTCTTATCAAGCAGGACATTCCAAGGGCTTAGAGGTTACCTCCTAGGAGCCAGGAACAGAAAACCAAACCTTCTTTGAGCAAGATTAATCCTTTACTGCATACTGACCTTTTCTGTTCCAGGATCCAATCCAGGATATCACATTGCACTTAGTTGTCATGTTTCCCTAGTCTCTTCCTCTGTGACAGCTCTTGGTCTTTCTCTTTCATGACCTTGATGCTTTTGAGGAATAGTCATGAATATTGTAGAATGTTCCTCAATTTGGTTTCGTCTGATTTTTTTTTATCATGAGCAGATTGAGGTTATGAATTTGAGGGATGGATAGCACCAAATCTTAGTCCCTTCTTATTGAATTATTTCAGGAAACAAGATTATGTCAACATGATTTATTACTAGTAATGTTAATCTTGATCACTTTGTTATGATGTTGTCTCCTGAGTTTTTCTGTTGCAAAGTTATTACTTTTTCTCTTTCCATACTTTTCATTAGAAGTGAGCCAAAGTCCCACTCATACTAAAGGGGAGTGGCATTAAGCTCCACCTTCTGGACAGAGGGGTATCAAAGACTTTGTGGTCATATCTTAAAATTACCACAGGGGAATTGCTTTGATGTTACACAGATAATCTGTTTCTCCTTAAAGTTTTGCCCAGTAATTTCAGCATTCATCAGTGAATCGTGCCTTCAGCAACTACTGTGTTTTTCTAATAGTGATTTTCTGTTTCCTTCATTGCTTTCACAATTGTTAATTGGGATTCTTCTGTAAGGAAGATATGTCCTGTCTCCCCTGCTTATTTGTTTATTCAGTCATTTACTTATGTCAGTATGGATGAAGGGACATTTATTTTATTCTTTGTATTATAATCGAATAGTACATTATTAATTATGTGGCACAAATTGTTACAGGTTTGGCTATTGTTAGATCTTTCAGGTTGGTTCTTGTGTTCCCTTTACATGACCCCATCCTTTTATTGGTAGTTGCGGGGGGCACTTTCTTACTTCCTGGAACTATAAGGTGGTCCAGGTTCATCTTGTATTTTCCTTGTCCCAGACAAAGAATTCGCTATTTATTTCTCCAAGGAGATCTGGTTCCTTTTGCTGGAAAATGGCATTTGGAAATCAAGCTCTTAAGATTAGGTGTGTTCCTTGTTACTGGTGTGTCGCTGCTAGGAATGTCACAGAGCTAGGAAATTCATGTATGTATTCTAATCCATGTGTGCACACATACCTATTTTTATTTCTTTAGCTATTTATCTGTACACATTTAAATATAAACATAGCCAGGCGCGGTGGCTCATGCCTGTAATCCCAGCACTTTGGGAGGCCAAGGCAGGCGAATCACCTGAGGTCAGTTGTTAGAGACCAGCCTGGCCAACATGGTGAAACCCCATCTCTACTAAAAACACAAAAATTAGCCGGGTGTGGTGGCAGTCGCCTGTAATCCCAGCTACTCGGGAGGTTGAGGCAGGAGAATTGCCTGAACCCAGGAGGCAGAGGTTGCAGTAAGCCAAAATCATGCCACTGCACTCTAGCCTGGGCGACAGAGCAAGACTCCGTCTCAAAAAAACAAAATAAATTAATTAATTAATTAATTAATTAATTAAAAAAACATAAGTTCATACTGACATCTCCAGCTCAAACCCAGCACTACAGAGTTCCTTCTAGCCTTCTCCCTGCCCTTGCTTATTTTTACTTCTTTCTCCATAAGTTAGGAAAGAAAAACAGTTGACTACATTTGTGTTGGCCTATTTGGGGGTTCTCTATTCTGTTCTTTTGATCTTTATTTCTGGCTTTTTGTCAATACCACACTCCTCATTACTGTAGCTCTACAGTGAGTCTTGAAATTGGGTAGTTCAAGTTCTCCAACTTTGTTTTCTCTTTTCAGAATTGTTTTGGCTATTTTTGCTCCTTTATTTTATCATGTTAATTTTAAAATCAGCTTGTTGGTACCTCAAAAGGGCTTTCTGGGAATGTGATTGAGATTATGTTGCATCTATAGATAAAATTAGGGAGAATTGCTATCTCAACTATATATATATATATTTATTATACTTTAAGTTTAGGGTACATGTGCACAACGTGCAGGTTAGTTACATATGTATACATGTGCCATGTTGGTGTGCTGCACCCATTAACTCGTCATTTAACATTAGGTATATCTCCTAATGCTATCCCTCCCCCCTCCCCCCACCCCACAACAGGCCCCGGTGTGTGATGTTCCCCTTCCTGTGTCCATGTGTTCTCATTGTTCAATTCCCACCTATGAGTAAGAACATGCAGTGTTTGGTTTTTTGTCCTTGCGATAGTTTACTGAGAATGATGGTTTCCAGCTTCATCCATGTCCCTACAAAGGACATGAACTCATCATTTTTTACTCCATGAGCACGGTCTGTCTTTCCATTTATTTAGATCAGTGGTGTCCGTCCAATCTTTTGGCTTCCCTGGGCCACATTGGAAGAAGAATTGTACTGGGCCACACATAAAATACGCTAACAATAATGATAGCCGATGAGCCAAAAAAAATAAATCACAAAAACATCTCACAATGTTTTAAGAAAGTTTACGAATTTGTGTTGGGCCACACTGAAAGCCATCCTGGGCTGCATGTGGCCCGCAGGCTGTGGGTTGGACAAGCTTAATTTAGATGATCTTTTATTTTTCTTTTTTAAATTTTTCAGCATATAGATCTCACACATATTTATGTATACACACACACACACCCCTAAGTACTTCATTTTTGGCAATATTGTAGATGTTATATTTTAAAATTTCAAATTCTGATTGTTCATAGATAGTACATAGGATACAACTGACTTTTGTATATGACAACGTATCCTGTAACTTTGCTAGCTCACTTACTAGTTCTGGGTAATTTTTTTTGTAGATTTGTACTATTTTCTACATAGACAATAATGTCTGGAAATAGTGTTGTATTTCTTCTTTTCCAGTCTGAATGCCTTTTATTTCTTTTCCTTATCTTATTGCACTGTCTAGAACTTGTAGCATAATGTTGAATAAGAATGATCAAAGAGGACACCTTTGCCTTGCTTCTGATCTTAGGAAGAATGCATGCAATTTCTCTTCATTCAGTATGATGTAACTTGTAGGTTTTTGTAGATGCCACTTATTGGGTTAAATAATTTTCATTCTATTCCTAGTTTGCTATGAGTTTTTAAAAATCACAAATGGATATTCAGTTTTGTCAAATCCTTTCTCTGCATCTACTGAGATAATTATACGACGTGTCATATTTAGCCTGTTAATATGGTGAATTACAATGATTGATTTTCAAATGTTGAAACAGCCTTGCATTCCTGGCATGAACCCCTTTGTTGTGATATGTTTTTATATCTATATACAAAATCATATTTACATATATCTATATATAAAACGAATATTTTGGGGAAGATTTTTATGTCATGCTCGTGAGGGATATTGGTCTACAGTTTTTTTTCCTGTCGTATCTTTTTCTGGTTGTGGTATTTGGGCAATGCTGGCCTAATAAAATGAATTGGGAAGTGTTCCCTCCTCTTTTTTCTGGAAGAGTTTATGTGTAGTGAAATTTTGGCAAGGATGTGGAGCAATTGGAACTCTCATGCGTTGTTTGTGGGAATGTAAAATGGTACAGCCTCTGAGGAAACAGTTTGGTGGTTCCTCAATCAATTAAATGTGTAGAATTATCATATGACCCATTAATTCTACTCCTAGGTATATACCCAAAATACAGATTCTCCTTGACTTATGATGGGGTTATGTCCTGATAAACCCACTATAAGTTGAACTATCACAAGTAAAAAATGCACTTAAACATTCCTAACCTACTGAACATCACAGCTTAGCCCAGCCTACCTTAAATATGCTCAGAACACTTACATTAGCCTACAGTTAGGCAAAATTATCTGGCAACACAGAACACAATAGAGTATTGGTTGTATATGTTGGGTTATTGTAAACCACAAAAATAGCCAAGTTTCTTTGTCAATTGCGTTTCTAACTGTATCCAAACTGGACATTTTGTTATTTACAGACAATTGTTATTTTGTTTTAATTCTCTTCAAAACATGGTTTATATTCAAGCTGTGGGACTTTAACAGGTGCTCTCAAATGCAGGTTTCCAACAACAACACACACACACAAAAGAAGTACAGAACTCATAAAAAGCTAAACTGTTTATAAATATCAAGATATCAAGCAAAACAAAAGTTAATAAAATGGACTAAACCAATAAAAAACAAAAACAAGTTTTTACCTTTTGCTTAGAACACTGCTAATACTTATTTTACTTTTCGAAGTCAAGAAAACTTGTCTTAAGCTAGCTACAGCCTTTAACAACTAAGTAAATTATACTCTTGTAAATAGGATTTAAAGCGTGTTTGTTTCTCTCTACCTAGTTCCTCTACAATTTGAAAACTAGTTATAAGTTTTCTTAAATTACAACAATATAGTTGTTTGCATCAGTGCAATAAGACTCTGTTTTCTTTTGTAACAGAACGCAATTGGAAAAACTGGTTGTTTTACCAAGGCTTTGACTGGAATGGTGTGCTCTCCTTTAAGGAATCAAACTTAACTTATGGAGCCAATAAAGCCCTTGGAAAACTGGCCTTATATTTTGTGTACACCGTCCCTGTACAGGGTTTGCGATCTGTAGTAAGTAAAGAATGTCACTTTCTAACAGGCCAGGAACCCCAAGTTATCTTAAAATCTCAAGAGAAAAGGAATTTGCCCAACTCATAGGTATTTGATAGTACAAATCCACGGCTGGGCTCGGCTTTAAAAAGTCTTATCCCAAATTCCTTCTATGAAACAAAGTTCCATCAAAGCCAATTTAAAAGGCCTATATAGCAAATAATTATTCTTGCTGCACTGTATACAAATAATTAAGCCAAGTATAATAAAGCAAACTAGTCCTACCATAATTTGTCTTTTAATAAAAATGGGAAACTGGAGAATGAAAATTATGTTTCAAAAACTGTAGCACACCTGTTGTTAAATTCTAGCCTTGCCTAATGTTTTTCAATTTTTATCATTTGCTACAGTTTAAATTATATCCGTTAGAAAAACCAACTCCTGGTTATATCACACTCAAGTCAAAGCCTAAAAAGCTAAGGAAGCGACCCCTAACAGCCCAGAGAAACATCCTAAATATCAATGTAAAGAAATAAGAAATCTTAAGCTGAAAATCATAAAAAATAAGTAACTGAGTGAGAATTACTCATCTTACTCAGTCTCACCCCTACAAATACTTTTTGTCGTTTCTCTCCTTTTAAGCCAAATATTAAAACCTTTTTAATAGAAATTATTTACTATGCCACCCTTGTGGGAATTGCTTTACTCACTCTACTATTTGCAGTAGGACTATATGCTGTAGCACCCTCAGGGTGGAATATCAGAAAATCTCAATTACTGTAGCATTTTGCTTAATTATTAGCCTCATAGCAGGAATAACAGTTACTAACAAAAAAATAACACACGGGCCTTTCCAAACATGCGGCTCTGCCTCTCATTGGGTGAGGAATGTTTCTATCTCAACCAGTTGGGCCCAGTAAAACGTGCTGCTGAAAAACTAAAAATCATAATAATAAAAGGGGGGCTAAGGAGCGAAGGAAATACCAAAACAACCAAATAAATTATTGGTTTAAAATCAAAATCATAGCATGGGTCAACCCATTCCTGGGCCCTCTCCTAATAATATGCCTAGGACTAATGTTCTTGCCCTGCCTAATTAACATTTTTCAAAGATTTTTAACTGACAGGATCACGGCCATCTCACAGGCAAGTACCCAAAAACATCTACAGATGGTGTTGCTCCAGCAGTCAATCCGAGACCAAGAAACTCTCCGCCCCACCCCTCAGCAGGAAGTAGCCAGAAAGAACACACCGCCCCTTGTCCTTTTATAACTATAGGGTCTGCAATGACAGAGCAGGAGCACCGTCATCTCAGACAAACACCGCCACTTTCAGTTCCAGCTCCCTTTCTATCCTCATGCATTTCAAGGAAATCACTTCTCTCCTAACTACAGGCAACCAGAAAAGAGCAGACAGTAAAACACAGATAAGACAGCTCAGGCACTGAGCTGGGGCGGGCAGCGGCAGGGGCGGGCGGGGGGGGATGTCTCTTGGGTAACTGCCAAACTTCACCGTCATACAATGGGCCCCATGAAACAGTGGGTCTTAATAAGCACATTCCTTCCCCTTCAGGTGCAGTAAGATAGGGAAGCTAAAAGCAGACTCTCCGCGGGGCGGGGGGAGGGGTGCGGCGGTATGCCTGCAGCTGCAGGAAGATGTATGGGAACAGACAGACACACAAGTCTCCCTCCCAGATAAGCACAACTAAGAGACACAAAAGCAGTCCAAGTCTCTGATAAACTCTCCTGCCCTAAATCCTTAAAAACTCTTACCCCTCTCAGGTGTATTTCTCTAAAATGAACCTGTCTTTGACTGTTGAGCCACCTTTCATGTTTCTTTCCTCTTTCTTTAATTCTTACAGTATACCCTTGTGAACACATGAATGACTGGGAGCTGTGGCTCACTACCACTGCCCAGCATTGTGAGAGACTGTCATACCACTTTCTACTCAATGTGTCATGTTTACACCGTTGTAAAATTGAAACGTTGTAAGTTGGGGACCATCTGTAATTGAAAACAGGTGTTCAAAGAAAAACTTGTACACTTACATTCTTAGAAGCACTAGTCACAAAAACCAAAAGATAGAAACTACCCAGTGTCCATCAACCAATGAATGGATAAACAAAATGTGGTATATCTATACAATGGAATATTATTCAGTTATAAAAAGGATTGTGTCATGGATATGTGCCACGATATGGATAAACTTTAAAACTATGCTAAGTGAAAGAACCCAAACACAGAAGGCCACAGTATTTTATGATTTAATCTATATGGAATATCCAGAATGAGCAAATCTGTAGAGACAGAAAGCAGTAGTGGTTGCCAAGGGCTGAGGTGAGAGAGTGGGAAGTGATTGCTTAGTGGGTACAGAGTTTCCTTTTTGTAGTGATGAAAATATTCTGGAATTAGATAGTGATGATAGTTGCTCAAACTTGTGAATATACCAAATGAATAACCATTAAAATGGTTAGAATGGTGAATTTTATATGTATATTTGACCACAATAATAAATGGATCATAGATCTAAATGTAAAACATAAAAGTGTAAAACTTCTAGAAGAAAACAAGGAAGAAAACCTCATGATCTTGGGTTTGCAAAGATTTCTTAGATATGACATGGAAAAGCACAATCCATTAAAATGTATTGATAAATTGGATTTTTAAATAAAAACCCTGTGCTGTATTAAAAGAAAACAAGCCAAAGACTAGGGTAAAATAATTGCAAAACATATACCTGACTCATATTAAGAATATGTAGATCAGGCATGGTGGCTCATGCCTTTAATCCCAGCGCTTTGGGAGGCCAAGGCAGGAGGATTGCTTGAGCCAGGAGTTTGAGACCAGCCTGGGCAACATAGAGAGACCTCATCTCTACAAGAATAAAAAACTAGCCAGGCATTGTGGTGCATTTCTGTAGTCGTAACTACTGGAGAGGCTGAGGCAAGCGGATCTTGAGCCCAGGAGATCAAGGATACAGTGAACTATGATTGTACCACTGCGTTCCAGCATAGGCAACACAGCAAGACCCTGTCTGAAAAAAATATGTAAAACAACTCTCAAAATGCTATAAGTAAACAACCCATAAAAATGGGCAAAAATCTTGAGCAGATGCTTTACCAAAAAAAATGACAAATAAGCACATGAAAATATGTTCAACATTATCTGTCATTAGGGAAATGCAAACTAAAACCACAACTAAATACCCCTACACACCTCTTAGAATGACTAAAATAAAAAAGTCTGACCATACCAAGTACTTTAAAGGATGTGGGCCAACTGGAGCTCTTATACATTACACAGTTTCATATAAAATTAATCATACCACTCAGCAATCCCATTTTTAGGTATTCCACCCAAGATAAATAAAAACTTATATACACACTAAAACCTGTGCATGAATGTTTTAAGCAGTCTTACAATTGTCAACCTGGAAAGAACTCAAACGCCCTTTAACTGGTGTATCATGACTGTGGTGATGGCTCCATGCATTTATCAAAACCCATAGAAATGTACACCACAAGAAGCAGATTTGACTATATAGAAAATTTTTAGAAAGGATTTGGGGGGAACCCAAAGTGGAACACAAACTTTAAAAAATGAACGCAACTATCTTTGGCCAGGCACAGTGGTTCGCACCTGTAATCCCAGCACTTTGGGAGGCCGAGGCGAGCGAATCACTTGAGATCAGGGGTTCAAGACCAGCCTGGCCAACATGGTGAAACCCCATCTCTAAATACAAAAATTAGCCGGGCGTGGTGGCGCGTGCCTGTAGTCCCAGCTACTCGAGAGGCTGAGACATGAGAATTGCTAGAACCTGGGAGGCAGAAATTGGAGTGAGCCAAGATCGTGCCACTGCACTCCAGCCTGGGTGACAGAGCGAGACTCCATCTCAAAAAAAAAAAAAAAAAGAAAGAAAAAAGAACCCAAGTATCTTATAAATTAATAACATTACACTGAAGGGGGTGGGGCAGAAAAGACAGAAATACATAACTTAGGACATAGTACTTTTACTGGATACTGTAAGGGCATAGACAAAAATAACTGAACACAAATATTATTCTCTAGTTAGTAAATTTGTTGTTCCCAGGGGTATGAGTTAGCAATTCTGAACGTTCTTTATGTTAATACTAGAGTTGAACAAGTAAGTAAATATATCATAGTTAGTGAGAGCTAGATTTCTCGCTGTTATAATTAAGGAAATGGGAAAGGCTAGAATGAATCCTGTGGTGTTGGATTGGAATCAGAGGTAGAGAGAGAGAGAGAGACAGAGAGAGAATGAGAATGAATATATGTGCATGCATGGGTTAATATATATACATATATTTCCAAGCTTTCAAGTTAGCTGAGAGGGTCTAGAAGCAATAATAACTCAGTACCAGTGAGCACATATAGCAGTCAGATCTTGGTTTTTAAATACCATTCTCTAATAAAAGGAACCAGGGTTCCATGAAAAAGTCATTGAATTGGAGCACCTTGTAGTCTGAGAAGGTAATGAAGTGCTTTTTTAAAAAGATGGAGGCATATCAAAAGAACACCATAAACTAAACTGAAAGAGCTTGCAGTGGCCAAAGCTGGAATAATTTGAGACAGAAAATAAATAATGATAGATTATAACCCATAGATTAAAATAAATATGTGTGAGTCTAAATTGTTGTAAATAAATAATTGAATAAATAAATAAATGGGGGTAAAAGGGACAACTCTTCCTTACTGAATAATTCTAATTAACAAATGTAGAAAGAGTGAGGGAAGTAGAAAATTGTTATTAGAACACTACAGTAATAATTGTTGCAGGGAAGATCGACCCATGGGTGCTAAAATTAGTGGGTAAAACCTTGATGAGAAAGTGTATTCGCATAGTTTCAAAGTACCTTCCCAAGATATTTATTAATTACAAAGGAAAAAATAGTAACTTTATGGTGAAGGAACCTAGTAGATACCACTGGGTTAATCAAGTGATCTAAGTTAATATCACCAGTAAGATGATGTAGCCATTATGTGACCACTGATATAATGCAATGAGAAGGACACATTGCTTCTGTAGTATTCTTGCCAAAAATGTGTAACCTCAATCTAATAAGAAGACAGGCTGCGTGCGGTGGCTCACACCTGTAATCCCAGCACTTTGGGAGGCCGAGACGGGTGGATCATCTGAGGTTAGGAGTTCAAGACCAGCATGGCCAACATGGTGAAAACCCGTCTCTACTAAAAATACAATAATTAGCTGGGCGCGGTGGTGTGCACCTGTAATCCCAGCTACTCTGGAGGCTGAGGCAGGAGAATCGCTTGAACCCAGGAGGCAGAGGTTGCAGTGAGCCGAGATCACACGATTGCACTCCAGCCTGGGCGACAAGAGCAAAACTCAGTCTCAAAAGAAAAAAAAAAAAAGACATAAGATAAACTCAACTTACAGGACATTCTGCAAAATAGCTGACCAGTACTCTTCAAAAGTGTCAAGGTCATGAAAGATAAAGAAAGAGGAAGGGCCTGCCACAGACTGGTGGAGACTAAAGTGACATGAAAACTAAATTCCATGTGGTATCTTTAATTGGATCCTGGATCTGAATAAGGGACATTAGTGGAAGAACTGGCGAAGTAGGAATAAAGTGTGTAAGTCAGTTAATAATATTGTTCTAATGTCAATTTCTACTTTTTATCATTATATCATAGTTATAAAACATGTTAACATGAAGGGAAACTTGGTGAAGGGAATATAAGAACTCTGTACTATTTTTTCAACTTTTCTATAAGTCTAAAAGTATTTCAAAATAAACAGTTAAATAAAAGTTCATGAATGATCATGATTTAAGAAATCTAGGTTTGGAATTGTTGGTCACATGGTAAGTATATGCTTAAATTTACAAGAAACTGTTGAACTATTGAACTGTTGACCTTTACAAGAAACTGCTCAACCGAGGTGGTTATACCATTTCACACTCCCACTAGGAATTTATGGGAGCTCCAGTTGCTGTACATCTTCACCAACATGTGGTAGATCAATGTGTATTATGGTAGTCAGCTTCTAAGATGGCCACAATGATACCCACCTCCTCATATTCACTCTCTTGTGTAATCCCTTTCCTGAGTGTAGACTGGACTTACTGATTAACTTTCAATGAAGAGAATACAGCAAAAGTGATAAGAAGACACATCCAAGATTAAGTTATGAAAAGATTGTGGCTTCTGTCTTGGGTACTCTAGCTTGGATGACTTGCACTGGCAAAAGAAAGATCCCATGTTTTGAATAGCCCTATTAAGAGGTCCATATGGTGTAGCAAGGACCAAGATCCTTAGTTCATCAGTCCACAAAGAATTGAGGCCCTCCATTCAGGACCCACGTGAATGAGCTTAAAAGTGTGTCTTCCAGGTCCAGTCAATCGTTCTGATGACTGTATCCCCACATGACATCTTGACTGCAGCCTCGTGAGAGACCTTGAGTCAGAGGCACCCAGCTATACCACTCACAGATTCTTAACCCACAGAAACTGTGACATAATTACTATTTGTTATTTTAAACTGCTAAGTTTTGGGGTAATTTGTTACTCCGTTAAACCACACTGAGATATTATCCTTTACCTATAACGTTGGCAAAAACAAAAACAAAAACAAAAACACCCAGTTGATGAGAGAGAGGGGGCACATGCAGTCTCATACAGTGATGTTGGAAGTGCAAAATAAAAATATTACAGCTCTTTTGGGGCTAATTTAGTGCTTCTAACAAAATCAGAAAATTATTTACCTTTGACTAAGCACTCTCACTTCCGGAAATTCATCCTACAGGTGTACAATGTAAAAAAAAAACAAACGTGTCAAGAGAATAAAAAGACAAGTCACAGAGTCTGAGAAAACATTTGCAAAAGATATATTATTCAAAAGATACAAAGAACTCTTAAAACTCAACAGTAAGAAAACAAACAACCCAATTTAAAAATAGGCAAAAGACCTCAACAGATACCTCACCAAAAAAGATATACAGATGGCAAACCAATAAGCATATGAAAAGATATTCTACATCATATGTCACTAGGGCATTGCAAATTAAAACAACAATGAGATGCCACCACACCTGTTAGAATGGCCAAAACCAGAACACTGATAAAACCAAATGCTGGCAAGGATGTGGAGCAACTCTCATTCATTGCTTGTGAGATGGCAAAATGGTACAGTAACTTTGGAAGACAGTTTGGCAGTGTCTTACAACACTAAACACACTCTCATCATATGATTCAGCAATTGTACTCCTTAGTATTTACCCAAAAGATTTGAAAATTTGTGTCCATACAAAAACCTGCACATGGATGTTTGTAGCAGTTTTATTCATAATTCCCCAACTTGGAAGCAACTAAAATGTCCTTTAGTAGGTGAATGAATAAATTGGGGTATATCCAGACAATGGAATACTATTCAGCACTAAAAAGAAAGATGCTATTAAAGCCATGAAAATGCAAGGCTGAGACTTAAGTGCATATTACTAAGTCAAAAAAGCCAGTCTACAAGGCTATATACTGTATGATTCCAACTATATGACATTTTGGAAATGCACAACTATGAAGACAGTAAAAAGATCAGATTGTCAGAAGCTGGGGAGAAGGAGGGATGAATAGGCAGAGCACAGAGGATTTTTAGGTCAGTGAAACTACTCTGGATGATAGTATAATGGTGCGTACATGTCATTTTACATTTGTTCAAACCCATAGAATGCACAACATAAAGTGTGAATCCTAATGTAGATGAGGCATTTTGAGTGATAATAATGTGTCAATGTAGGTTCGTCAGTTCTCACGGATGTATCTCTCTGGTGAGAGATATTGATAGAAGGGGAAGCTGTGGGGGAGGACAGGAGGAGTATGGGAACTCTTTGTACTTTCTGCTCAATTTTGCTATAAACCTAAAACTTCTCTAAAAATAAAGTCTATGAAAAAATAAAATATAGACATAGTTATATTGCAGCATTGTCTGTTTATACTATTAAAAGACTGGTAACTTAATTGCCCATCAATAGAAACAAAATATGGCAATATACACATTGGAATACATTGAAACCATGTAGAGACAGATCTCTAGAATATATTGAGAAGAGAAAACCAAACTAGGTGTAGAACTGTGTAGTAAGCTCAATTTTGTGTGAGAAAGGGGGTTATATATCTATATATATGGGTTATATATGCAATATACATTTATAAATATATATTTTTATCTATTTGCAAATTATACATATTTGCAAAAAGAAATCCAAGTAAACCCATGAGCTAATGAAGTAAAATTTTACCAGGATCTACGCATGTCTGTATGTGTTAGACGTAACTTATGTATTTTTATATCACATTGCTTTTTGAACCACATAAATGTATTACCAATGTATTACCTATTCAAGAAAAATAAAATAGTATAACCCTAGTGCAGGGGGAGTGGGAGAAGCTGTTAGAGTTCCAAAAACACTCCCCCACCATCAGTTTCCCACTTAGGTAGGAAGTTATAGGTGTGAGTTCTAGGGAGGATTAAACAGCAAGAATATGGTTCACATGGACAGCCCCCACCCAGGCTACAATCCACTTTTGTTGGGCTTCCTGATGAATGTTTATGGAGAGAAAACACTAACAGAGATGGGGCCATTGTGTCCAGGGCACTAGATCAGTGTCCCTTCCTCCACTGGAACACAGGGTCCAGATCCCCTCCCCATCCTCACAGGCCTCTGAGAATCAAGAGAGGTAGATGCTCTCTGAGATAATCCTTGTCTTCTGCTAGAGGCAGATGGCAAACTGGGCTGGGAGAAGTCATGCCTCAACTTCCCATCTTTGTTCCTGAAAGCTCCTAAGGTGGACTCCACCCAACTTTCTTGCTGACCGCTGCTTTTTTCCTCCCTCTGTCCATGATCACTCATGGGCAGGTCTGCAAATGTTACCTACTGCACCTCAAGTCTGTTTAATGCGACTTGGACTTGAGTAAGTCTGGACAGACTGCTGAAAATATCCTGCGATGGATGTCACAACAGGAGGCTCTAGAAGGGCTGGGAATGCCACCTCTTGATATGGCTGTTTGGGAGTAGCCTGGGAGATAGGTCTGCACATTGTCTTCTAGAGACCTTGAATCTGTGAATCCCTGACCCATTTCTGCCTCCCTGCAGTTATTTTGGCTCAATTCCTAACCAAACCCTCCATCACCTAGGCCATATACTATTACCTGACAAACTTCAGCAGGACCACCTGCCTACCTTTTTTCCACATCTGTCTCCCCACCAGAACACAAGCACCTCAACTTCGCTCTGGTAGTGGGAGTGGGGTGGATTCCTGGAGCCCAGTAGCTCCTGTTGAACTGCTAAGAACTCAGCCCCTGACACCATAAACATCCCTCAGTCCCAGTGTTCCTTTTCCTCTTGCCCCTCAAAAACAATTAAGGCTCTTGAAAGGGCCAGAACTTCTGGTTCATGGAAAAATCCCAAAATAAAGATCAACGTGGTTATATCTATCAGAGGACATACCCCAGCATGATATTTCTCATTGCAGGCACAAGCCTCATTCCCTTCCTGATACGGTTTGGCTGTGTCCCCACCCAAATCTCATCTTGAATTGTAGCTCCCATAATCCCCACAGGTCATGGAAGGGACCCAGTGGGAGGTAACTGAATCATGGGGGTGGGTTTTTCCCATGCTGTTCTTGTTATAGTGAATAAGTCTCACAAGATCTGATGGTTTTATAAAGAGCAGTTCCCCTGCACATGCTGTCTTGCCTGCTGCCGTGTAAGACATGCCTTTGCTCTTCCTTTGCCTTCTGCCGTGATTGTGAGGCCTCCTCAGCCATGTGGAATGTGAGTCCATTAAACCTCTTTTTCTTTATGAATTACCCAGTCTCAGGTATGTCTTTATTAGAAGTGTGAGAACAGACTAATACACTTGCCCTCTGTCTTTCCCTCTGTAGAGAACTCTCCCTCTGGCCCAACTCAACCAGTGCAGGTATCCAGGGCTGCCCTCCTAGGAACTCCCCCGGCTCCCAAGACACTGCCCCAAGGACCAGTTAACCACAGCTGAATCTATGCCCATCCCAGTATGTCCTGGCCCTCTGGGGCTAAACACTCAGAGACAGATACTTTGTGCTGACCATTGGGACATGGCCTCTGTCCCCTGAAGGATCTTTAGGAATGGGTCCCACAATCCTTTCTATTATCATTTTTGCTGTCCCAAATTTGATTTAGAAATATTAATATGAATTCATGATATATCTTCTCTTAAAATGTATATTTTCTCACTCTGTTTCATTAAAAAGAACTGGAAATCCAGAGCCATGAGCACGCGTAGCACCCAGACTGTGATCTCACATATCATTTCTCGCTCAGGCTCCTTGGAGAAATGTTGGATTCCAGGTCTGGACACCAAAGATACATGATAAACCTGGAAACTAGAACATCGGAAAGCAAAGACACTCTCAAAAAGTACTAAATTCATGTCAGACTCAGAAGCCAACCCAAATATGTTCCCATTAGCCAAAGATGGAACAACTATGCATCAATGGGAATAATAACTGTAATGGATTAAAATACACCAAATGTGTTTAAATTCATGAATTCACAATGATACTTTTAAAATATTATTGGTCATCTTTGGAGGATGCTAGAGAATCATCTCATTATTTGATAATTGGTTTGAAAAGGAAATAATTAAGCATTTATCCTGACTTTCTTAAGTGAACTATACTTCAATGAAATGAGACAGTTATAGAAAGAATGAGAGAATTAGAGTTCACCATGGTGAATTAATGGATATAGAAAGGGATCATCAGCAGGTGATACCATTATAACAAGAGAGATGACCAGCCGGCTGTGGTGGCTCATGCCTGTAATCCCAGCACTTTGGGAGGCTGAGGCAGGTGGATCACTTAAGCCAAGGAGTTCAAGACCAGCCTGGGCAACATGGCAAGACACTGTCTCTACAAAAAATACAAAATTAACCAAGCTGGTGGCGCATGCCTGTGGTCCCAGCTACTTAAAAGGTTGAGGTGGGGCTGGGCATGGTGGCTCATTCCTGTAATCCCAGCACTTTGGGAGGCCAAGGTGGGTGGATCACGAGGTCAGGAGATCAAAACCATCCTGGCTAACATGGTGAAACTCCTTCTCTACTAAAAATGCAAAAATTAGCTGGGTGTGGTGGCGGGCGCCTGTAGTCCCAGGTACTCAGGAGGCTGAGGCAGGAGAATGGCGTGAGCCTGGGGAGGCAGAGCTTGCAGTGAGCCGAGATTGCACCACTGCACTCCAGCCTGGGGGACAGAGCAAGACTCCATCTCAAAAAAAAAAAAAAAAAAAAAAAAAAAGGTTGAGGTGGGAGGATCCCTTGAGCCTGGGAGGCAGAGGTTTCAGTTTGCTATGATAGCACCACTGCACTCCAACTTGGGCAACAGAGTGAGACCCTGTTTCAAAAAAAGAGAGAGAGAGATCACCAGTCAATATGTGTCTCTTGTAATGGTCTTCTATGCGATGGTCTTAAAAAAAAAAAAAAGAATAAAATTTGAATGTGATCAACCTCTAGATAAGACTGTCTATTTGTAGGAAATGCAAAGGATAGAAAAACATGTTTGACAACATCATAGGAATGTAACCAGCAATATGCATACTGTGGGAAACTGTACAGGACAAATGGCCTGGGTTTTGCAACAATAAATAAAATGTAAGAAAAACCATTATAGAAGAGAATCTATAGATTAAATACATGTAAAGAAATATCAACCATTTACAATGTGGTGCACCTTGTGGTGTATAGACCCTATGGTTACCTCATGATTCCTGTCACTTGGTATTCATGCCTTTCATAATTCCCTCTCCTTGAGAATGGACAGGACCCATGACTTGCTTCTAGCCAAAGAATATAGCAAAGGTGAAGGAATTTTGTATATATAGTCAAAATCACAGATCAGTTGATTTGGAGTTAATCAAAAGGAACACTGTAGTCAACTGTAACACAATGGTAAGTATTTGTGTATCTAAACATAGAAAAAGTATAGCATAAAAGTTAAAACTGGTGTACCTGTACAGGGCACTTACCATGAATGGAGTTTGCAGAACTGAAAGGTGCTCTGGTTGGGTCAGTGAGTGAGTGGTAAGTGAAGATGAAGGCCTAGAACATTAGTATATACTACTATAGACTTTATAAACACTGTACATTTAGGCCACAGTAATTTTTTTCAAAGAGTTTTTCTTTCCCCAATAATAAATTAACCTTAGCTTGCTGTAATTTTTACCTTATAAACTTTTTGTGTTTTAAATTTTTTAGAACTGTTTTACTCTTTTAAAATAACACTTAGCTTAAAATACAGTCACATTGTACAGCTATACAAAATATTTTCTTTCTTTATATCCTTACTCTATAAGCTTTTTTCTATTATATTTAAACATTTTATTTTACTTTTTTTCAACTTTTTGTTAAAAACTAAGACACGAACACACATTAGCCTGGGTCTACACAGGGTCAGGATCATCAAGATGTCACTAGGCAATAGGAATTGCAGCTCCATTATAATCCTATGGGACCATTGTCATATATGCAGTCTGTCATTGACTAAAACATTATTATATGGCACATGATTGTAATAACGGAAAACATCCCACAGAGGAGTGAAATAAATATGTAGGTCTATGATGCCCAAAGAACCCCAAATAGGCTGAACATTAAAAGATCTTCACTGACATACATTGTAATCAAATTATCTAAAGTTAAGGACAAGGAGAATTCTGAATGCAACAAGAGAAAAGAGAGTATGTGTAAACTATCATATATCAGAGAATTCCCGTAAGACTATCAGTAGCTTTCTCACCAGAAACCTTTCAAGCTAGGAAAGAGTGGGATGACATATTCAAAGTACTGAAAGAAAAAAATTGCTGTCCAAGAATACTAAACCTGGAAAAATATTCTTTAAAAAGGAAGGAGAGATAAAATCTTTCCCAGACAAATAAAAACTGAGGGAGTTCATCACTAGACCTGCCTTATAAGAAATGTTCAAGGGAGTTCTTCAAATTGAAATGAAAACATGCTAAACAACATCACACATATCAAAGTATAAATCTCACTGGTGAAGGCAAATACATAGACATATACAGATTAATATAACACTTTAGGGATGATGCATCATTTGCTTTTAACCCTGATATAAAAGTTAAAAGATAAGAATACGTTAATGGATACACAATATAAAAAGAAGCTAACTCTGACTACAAGAATACAAAGTGTTGGGACAGGGTGAGTAAAGGTACAGTGTTTTGGGGTGGGATTGTACTTAAGCTGTTATCAACTTAAAATAGAAGGGTGTAACTACAAGATATGTATGCAAGCCTCAAGGTAACCACAAAGAAAAAGCCTATAATAGATTCAGAAAAGATAAAGGGAAAAGACAATACAAGAAAGTCACTATAAAAAAAATCACCAAATAACAAAGGAAGACAGCAAGAGAGGAAAAGGGGGCAAAACAACTACAAAATAGACAGAAAACAATTAACAAAATGGCAATAGTAAGTTCTCACTTATCAATAAGTACCTTAAATGTAAAAGAATTAAAATAACTAATCAAAAAGCACAGAGTGGCTGAATGGATAAAAATACAAAACAGGATCCAGCAATATGCTCTCTACAATAGACTGCATTTAGATTTAAAGAGACACATAGGCTGAAGTGAAGGGATGGAAAAAGATATTTCATGCAAATGGTAACCAAATGAAAGCAGGAATGGCGATACTTATATCAGAAAAAGTAGATTTTATGTCTAAAACTGTCTCTAATACATAAAATGTCATTAAATAATGACAAAGGGGTGAGTTCAACAGGAAGATTTAGCAATTATAAATATATACACACCCAACATCAGAGTACCTAAATATAATGCTATGGTTTGAATGCTTTTGTCCCCTCAAAAACCCATGTTGGGCAGGACACGGTGACTCATGCCTGTAATTCCAGCACTTTGGGAGGCCAAGGCAGGTGGATCACTTGAAGTCAGGAGTTCAAGACCAGCTTGGGCAACATAGTGAAATCCTGTCTCTACAAAAATTACAAAAATTAGCTGGGCATAGTGGCACGCACCCATACTCCCAGCTACTATGGAGGCTGAGATGGGAGGCTCGCTTGAGCCTGGGAGGTTGAGCCATGATCATGCCACTGCACTCCAGTCTGGGTGATAGAGTGAGACCCAGTCTCAAAAAAAAGAAAAAAAGAAAGAAAAAGAGAGAGAGAAAGAAAGAAAGAAAGAAGAAAGAAAGAAAGAAAGAAGAAAGAAAGAAAGAAAGAAAGAAAGAAAGAAAGAAAGAAAGAAAGAAAGAAAGAAAGAAAAAGAAAAAGAAAAATGTTGAAACTTAATCCCCAATGCAATAGCCTAATGGGAGGTGTTTAGGTCATGAGGGCTCCACCCTGATGAGCGAATTAATTCTGCTATAAAAAGGGCTTTTAGGAGTGAGTTCATTCTCTCTTCTGCTAGTCTGCCATTTCTGCAATGTGAGGATGCAGCAAGAAGGCCCTCACCAGACACTAAATGCCAGTGCCTTGATCTTGGAATTCCCAGCCTTTAGAGCTGTGAGAAATAAATTTCTGCTATTTATAAATTTCCCAGTCTCAGGTATTCTGTTATAGCAGCACAAAATGGACTAAGACATATGTAAAGCAAATACTGACCAATCTGAAGACAGATACTGGCAGCAATACAATAAGAATAGAGGGCTACAATACCCCACTTACAATAATAGATAAAACATTCAGACAGAATATCAATAAAAAACAACTGACTTGAATGACACTACAGACCAAATGTACCTAAGTGACATATATAAAACTTTCTGCCCAACAGCAGAAGAATACACATTCTTCTCAAATGCACACAGAACATTCTCAAGGATAGATCACATGTTAGGTCACAAAACAAGTCTTAACAAATTTAAGATCAAAATAATTTCAAGTATCTTTTCTGACCACAATGGAATGAGACTACAAATCAATAATAGCAAGAAAACCAGAAAATTAATTTAAAAAAAAACAGAAAATTCACAAATATGTAGAAACTAAACTACACACTTTTGAACAACCATTTGGTCACATAGAAAATCAAAAGAAATTTTTAAACTATCTCGAGACAAACAAAAATGAAAACAAACATACCAAAACATATGGGATACAGCAAAAGCAGTACTAGCAGGGATAAATGTCTACATTAAAAAAGAATAAAGATCTCAAATAAACAAACTAATTTTACATCTCAAAAAACTGAAAAAAAAACAACAAACTAGGCCCAAAGTTAGCAGAAGGAAGGAAATTATAAAGATTAGAGCAGAAATAGAGAATTCGAAAACAGAAAAAATTAACAAAACTAAGAGTTGATTTCTTGAAAAGATAAAATAAACCAAACTTTAGCTAGAATAACTAAGAAAAAAGAGAGAAGGTACAAACGAATGAATCAGAAATGAAAAAGGAGATATTACAGCAGAAATGTCAGACATTGCCTGAGAAATAAAAAGGATCACAAAGGACTATTATGAATAATTATATGGCAACAAAGTGGGTAGCTTAGAAGAAATGGATAACTTCCTAGAAACATACAGCCTAGCAAAACTGAATCAAAAAGAAATAGGAAGCCTGAACAGACCAATTACAAATAAGGACTTTGAACCAGTAATCAAAAACCTCCCAACAAAGAAAAGCCCAGGACTAGGTGCCTTCATGGGTAAATTCTACCAAACATTCAAAGAAGAATTAATACTAATCCTTCTTAAACAAAGAAGAAAAAGGAGAAGGAGAATGAGAAGGAGAAAGAGGAGAAGGAGAAAAGGAGAAGGAGAAGGAGAAGGCACACCTACAAACTCATTCTATGAGGTCAGCATCACCCTGATACCAAAACCAGACAAAAACACTACAAGAAAATAAAACTATAAGCCAATATCCCTGATGAACACAGATTCAAAAAATCATTAATAGAATACTAAAAAACTGAATTCAAATGATCATATACCATGACCAAGTGGGATTTATCCTGGGATGGAAGGGTGGTTCAACAACCTTCCAAATTAAATCAATGTGACACAATACATTAACAACATGAAAGAAAAAATAATCATCTCAATAGACACAGAAAAAGCATTTGACAAAGTTCAACATCTATTCATAATTAATAGAACAAAATTCTCAACAAGATGGGTATAGAGGGAACTTACCTCAAACAATAAAGACCATGTATAAAAACTACACAGCTAATGCCGTAATCAATGGCGAAAACTGAAAACTTTCCCTCTAAGATCAGGTAGAAGTCAAAGATGCCAAAGCCACTTCTTTTCCACATTGTATTGGAAGTCCTAGCCAAAGCAATTAGACAAGAAAAAGAAGTAAAAGACATCCAAATTGGAAAAGAAGTTACATCATCTCTGTTTTTGGATACCATTTTCTTATGAATAGGAAAAACCCTTAAAAAGCCACCCAAAATTGTTAGAACAAATACACAAATTCAGTACAGTTGCAAGATACAAAACCAACCCACACAAATCAGCTGTGTTTCTATCCACTAACAACAAATTAGCAGGAAAATAAATTAAGAAATAAACTCATTTACAATAGTGTCAAAAAGAATAAAATCTTAGCAATAAGTTTAACCAAGGAGGGAAAGGTCTGTATGCTGAAAACTATAAAATGCTGATGAAAAAAAATGAAGAAGATACAAATAAATGGGAAGATATCCTGTGCTTATGGATTGGAAGAATTAATATTGTTAAAATGTCCATACTACCCCCAAGTGATCTACAGATTCACTGCAATCTCTATCAAAACTATAATATTTTCCACAGAGATTGAAAAAACAATCCTAAACTTTGTATGGAACCACAAAGGATGCTGAATAGCCAAAGTAATCTTGAGAAAGAAAGACAAAGCTGGAGCATCACACATCTTTTTCTTTCTTTCTTTCTTTTTTGGAGATGGGGATCTTGCCATGTTACCCAGGCTGGTCTCAAACTCCTGGGCTCTAGCAATTCTCCCACCTTAGCCTCTGGAGTAGCTGGGATTACATGCAGAAGAATGAAATTAGGCCCATATCCTACACCATACACAAAAATTAACTCGAAGTGAATTAAAGACCTAATGTAAAGCCTGAAACCATAAAACTCCTGGAAGAAAACATAAGGGTTTGCTCCTTGACATGGTTTTTGGCAATGATTTTTTTTTGATATGACACCAAAAGTACATACAACAAAAGCAAAAATAAACAAGTGGTACTACATCAAACTGAAACCTTTCTGCATAAAATATATACAAACTATATATCTAATATATTTAAGGAACTCATACAACTCAATAGCAAAAATCAACCTGATTTTAAAATGGGCAAAAGACCCAAATAGACATTTTTTTCCAAAGAAGACATACAAATAGCCAACAGGTATATGAAAAGGTGTTCAACATCACTAATCATTAGGAAAGTGCAAATCAAAACCACAATAAGGTGTTACTCACACCTGTTAGAATAGCTATTATCAAGAAGACAAGAGACAGCAAGTGTTGGTGAGGATGTGGAGAAAAGGGAACCCTTGTATACTATTGGTGGGAATGTAAATTGGTATGGCCATCATAAAAAACAGTATGGGTGTTTGTGAAAAATTAAAAATAGAACTGTCTTGTGATCCAGCAATCCCACTTCTGGGTTTATATTCCAAAGGAAATGAAATCAGTACCTAGAAGAAATATCTGCACCCCCATGTTTATTGCAGCATTATTCACAATAGGATAGCCAATATATGGAAACCCCTGTAGGGTTTTTCTCAACCTTCTTTCAGTGACATCTTACTTCCATTTAAACCAATTCCTTGTAACAGATCAAGCACTCCTTGTAATAAATCAACCAACTTGTAAGGTAACTGGACTCAATCTCTGAGACTTTTTTGATTTCAAACACAATAGGCCAGAAGAACAAAAAGCTAAACTCCTTATCGTATCATCCCTAAAGATGGAGATTGCTCTCTCCACTGAAACAATACTTGGAAATATTTTGTGAATTTTGAGTTTTAGAACTGAACTTTCACCAAAATGGAATTGAGAAAGCTTTGAGGAAGAGACGGTGTATATTCAGAGGCTACCTCACTTTTGTACAACTTATCAAAAAGGCATATTACATAGACTCAACCCAAAGTTCTTTAGGTTTAGATCTACCTGAGGGTCTCTGTTACTAAAAATGTCAATGCTTGGCACCAGACCACTCTTGCTATTCAACATAATATTCAACATATTATGATACTATTTGACACCCTATAGGGGTTATTTTATTTTGGCCAAAGATTGATCACTGGATAGCCCCTGATGACCAGTATTCAGGCTGGGTGCAGTGGCTCACACCTGTAATCCCAGCACTTTGGGAGGCCAAGGCGGGTGGATCACCTGAGGTCAGGAGTTTGAGACCAGCCTGGCCAACATGGTGAAACCCCATCTCTACTAAAAATACAAAAATTAGCCAGGCGTGCTGGCAGGCGCCTGTAATCCCAGCTACTTGGGAGGCTGAGGCAGGAGAATCGCTTGAACCCAGGAGGCAGAGGTTGCAGTGAGCCAAGATTGCACCATTGCACTCCAGCCTTGGTGACAAGAGCAAAACTCGGTCTCAAAAAAAAAAAAATACCTTGGTCAGCAGCAGGGTGTAGATGATCAGGGTAGGGTGATCCATCAGTGGATGTGTACTTGACACTGGTGAGGGTACGAGCTTCTCAGGTAAGAAAAGGGCACAGCAACAGAGTAGGGGTTAAAGTCGGAGGTCACCTGTGGCCAGAAGTAGGGATCAGATTGTCCTTTGGGTATCGCTCAAGTGGTATTAGTGGTTCAGAGGTGATGAGTGCATGTCCTGGGTGTGGGGAACAGGTCCAGGTGTGTCCCACGGTACCTTCAGTGGAGGACGTGGGCGGCAGATGAGGGCATCTCTCTCTGCAGATGGTGGCAGGTGGTTTGCTGCTCCACCGGGTGAGGAGACACAGGCTGAGGATGGTTCTAGTGGGTGGTCCTTGTCAGATCCTCATTGGGATTGAAGGGAAGTGGCTCGGCCCTGCACTCTCCAGGAGGCAGAAAGTAAAGATGAAAGTACCAGCTGAAAGTTCCTTTGCTGTGGGAACTACGTCAAGGCTCCTGAGTCTTGTGAAAGCTGGTAACTATCTCTGGTGTGGGCGTGTACACTGGCAGGGGTGGCAGTGTCCTGTTGGCAGTCTCCTCATTTATCCTGAATTTCAATATGGTGTAGTTATGGCATAGGCATGTGAAATAATGATCAGGCCTATGGGCAGTAATTTTTTTACCATTTGGGGGGCTATTTTCCTACAGGTTCTCTTAATAGCCCTTGTTTTAAAAGCCCATTGTGGGCAGGGCATGGTGGTTCATGCCTATAATCCCAGAACTTTGGGAGGCTGAAGTGGGAGGATCACTTGAGCCCAGGAGGTCAAAACCAGCCTAGGCAACATAGCAAGACCTCATCTACAACTCTTTAAATAATTAATTAATTAATTAATAAAATCCCATCATGTCTCTCTGTGATACCTGCCTCTTTAGGGTGATGGGGTAGGTGGAAAACCCAAGTAATGTGATTTTGTAACATCCACTGCTGCATTTGTTTGTGGTGAAGTAGGAGCCTTGATCTGATCATACACCTTGTGGCAAATCCAAATGCTGTAAAAGCTGATGTGCTAACCCTGCAATAACGTAAATAGAGGCTGCTACCTTGCATGGGTAAGCCAATAGATGCCTGTGTAGGCATCCACCGCTGTTCAGGCATATTTCACGGTTCCAGCCGCTGCAGGGAGATGCCCAATGGAGTCGAATTGCCAGTTTTAATGTAGCCCTTCTCCTCTCTAAGTGTTTCCTCCCACGAGGTGGTCCCAATGTCTGGATTGCTGACACCTGGTACGGTCCCTGTGACTTTGTTTAAATGTCCCTCCACTGGATCAACTCCTCTCTTAACAACATATTTTCACAACCTCATGGTGCCCAAGTGCCTTGACCTCATGTGTCCATTTGTAGAAGGGGTCGGGTGGCTTGTCTCCAGGGTCTGAGGACTCGCCCTCCTTCGCAGCCCTGCCTGCTTGGCTGGTTGGGTTAGCTCATCTTCAGCATGGTATCGCACCTCCTACACATCTTGTTTAATGTGAGTGGAGGTATGGTACACAACCATGGGCAGAGCAGGGTGAATTTGGCAATTTCCACCCCTGCCCCCGACCCCATCTCTTTATCCCAAATGTCTGGGCCTTGTATTTTCAGCCTTGATTCTGCTAACGCCCCAACTATGTAGTCAGCCCATTAGCCTCTGACCTGGAGTCAGTGAAACACCTTGGGAAAATATTTGCCAAGAGCATGGTCTGTTGCTAGGAGTATTGCAGCAGCTCAGCCTGCCGGCACTGGGGCCCCTCCCCGACAAGGAAAGTGGACTGGTGGACTGGGGTGCAGATGTCATTGCCTGACTCTCATATTCCCCATGTTCGCTCCATCTGTAAAGAAAGAGCATTGCTTTTCTTGTTTTGAGAGTGTTGGCTTTCCTCCCTCTGGTCCCCCTTGAGTAAGGGGTGGAATTATTTCTAAGGTTTGGCAAGTTTGCCTCACCAGCAGGGCATGTGGCAATTTGCCCAAGGGCTTGTGGCACTCCAGGAGGGCCAAGTTTAGCCAGAGCCTGTGGAGCCCATGGAGCCCGTTTCTATTTTGACCCGGGGTCCTCTGTTGCAGATTCGGTTTTAGGGGGAGCTTCTCCCACTGTGCAGGGCATACTAGGAATCTCGGCATGTAGGGTGATGGGCTGTGTCCCAGGAAGGGCTTCCATTTCCAGAAGTACCCAGGGTGCTGCCAGGTGATGCCTATCTTGTGACGGATACCTTTGGGCTGAGACTGGTTGCCGCCTACAGCAGAAGCCCATGGATAGGTGCTCGCCTGTGCATTTGGGGCAGACACTCTGGGAAGCAAATTTGGAGGTGGCTGGACCTTCTCACTTCATGAGTCCTGCCCTCAGGGCAGGTCGGGGAGCTGACATAACAGCCTCCATGCGTTTATGTGGTGTCTGTTGCTCAGGTCCCCGCTAGAGAGTGGAAGAGGTAAGGGAGACTCCACAGATAGCACCCAGCAAATATTGGAAGTGGGGGATGTGGTGGTGCCAGAATCCAAACATGCCAGCCACAGTTGGGCGTTCCTTGCCAGTGTGGGAGGCTGCAGCTCTGGGAACTTGTCTTTTACAGGATCGGGGACAGTTTGCCCTTCTGAGTTCTACACGTAGCCCCCAAATTCAACAGACCGGGAGGGGCCATGGACCTTTTGGAGGGGCAGTTGCCCATCCCCTCACAGTGAGGTACACACTCAGGGCTGTGACCGCCTGTGGGACAGCGCCTTAGTCCCTTTCAGTGAGGAGGATGTTGCCAATGTGATGGCAAAGCCGAGCTCTGATGGGGGTGCAGGCAGCACTCAGGTCCTGTGTGCAAAGCCCGTGTGGAGTCGGGGGCCAGGGAGCGGGTACTGAACAACCCCAGAGGCGACCAGTATAAGGTGTCCTGTTGGCCCCAAAAGGGGAAGGCGATTGTGGTGAGTCTCCTGGGACATTTTCATGGAACAGAACATGTCAGCAGACTCTTCAACTCCAAACTATTTAGCCAGGTTGTTTTGAATGTCGTCTTAAGGCAAAGATGTCTGGTAGAAGTGCTCTAAGCCAGTGGACAGCCTTGTTTAAGGCTCCGTAGTCTGGAGTTAGCCTCACACGTTAGTAGTGGCTTTCAGCACAGCTCGTACTGGGGAGCTGGAAGGTGAGATGGTAGGAGATCGTTCCCTTTCCCTAACCAAGTGAGCGCAGCAGGACTTGCCTCCGCTGCTATGGGGTGTGTGGAACCCCACACCAGCAGGGGAAGGAGCTTGGTTAACCGGCTCCCACCTGTCAGTGGCAGCAATAGCACAGGACCCTTAGGCCGTTCTCTGAGGTCACCCGCTGACGGAGAGGGCCCGTTCCAGCGATGGGAAAGGGGGTAGATTGGGGACAACAACCAGGACAGAAACGTCTTTTAGCAACCCTGGGCCAACCTGAATAGGGAAGAGGGTGATGATGCTTTCCTGGTTCCTCCTCCCAAGCGGGCCACCTCCTGGGGAGGGCCCTTTAAAGCTTGAATGTTGCCCAGGATGAGGGAGATTCCAGCACCTGTGTTGGCCTGTGGTGTTGATTTGCTAGAGGGCAAACCACAGTTAATATGGAAAAGGCTGATTGTCTGCCAGAGGGACCTGCTTCCATGACCACGGGATCTGGGTGGGGTGGGTCCCTGTCACTGGCAGAGATCAAGGCAGGTGCTGAAGGTGAGGCTGCCTTGGAAGCAGAGGCCTGCCATGGCTGTCCCCTCACCCTGGCTCGTATTGTGTTGTTGCACTGATTTATCAGAGCACATCCAATTTGGGATCCTCTTGTCCCTTGGGGCTCTATACAACCTGTGATGGTGAATTTTACGTGTCAACTTGCCTGGGCTACAGGGTGCCTAAACAATGGATCAAACTGTCCTGGGTGTGGCTGTGAGTGTGTTTCTGGGTGAGCTTAACCTTTCTCTGGAAGACTAAGTGAAGCTGACCTCCGTCCTAGATGTGGGGGGCCCCACCCAGCCAGTTGAAAGCCTGAGGCAAACAGGCTGACCCTCCGTGAGTCAGAGAGGACTCCTCCTGCCTGAGTGCTGGGGCTGGGACATCAGTTTATTCCCGCCTTGGAGCATGAACTAAAACGTCAGCTCTTCATTGGCCTCGAGTCTGCTGGCTGTCACACTGGACCTGCACCACCCGCTCTCCTGGGTTCCCAGCTTGCCAACTACAGGTCTTGGGATCTGTGGGTCTCTGGGCCCATGTGGGCCAATTCCTTATGATAAATCCTGCATATCTCCACATAGACGTAGACATATCGCCTCCTATTGGTTCTGTTGCTCTGCAGAACCCTGACTAATAGATGACCTCTTCCGTGCATCCCAGGGTTCCCGCTCAACTGGGGGCCTGGCTGGTGGTGGTTTATTTGCACTACGAGGGGGCGGCCTTGCCGGTGATGTTCCTTGTGATTTAGGCCAGATGGGGCATTGTTTTCATAACTGCAGGCAACACTAGGCTGTGAGTTTGTCCTCCATGAGATTCTATTCCATCCAGGGCAGCCATGGCCTGGTGGATTGTTTAGCCTTAGCCATCGCTGACAGAAATCAGGACTTGTACTTGTCAGGTGCTCCCTGAGAAACTACTGTGTGGGCTCAGCACTTCATTCAGCCTCCTCAGACTATAGAGTCCTCATGCCCTGCCATCTGTCACCAGATAATCCCACTGGAATGTGCAGAGCTGATGGAGGACATCTTTGGCCTCAACTAACGTTTTCCACCGCCATTCTGCCCAGGGGGTTGTGAGGCCTCATGTAGGGTGGGCAGCTATCCAAGCCACCAAAACTCACAAAAATGCAAAATTCATACTGACCAGGTGTATATGGACTGCAGTGCAAAGCCTCCTGGGGGTCACTCCCAGCTTCTAGACTAACTGTGCAGAATTCTTTAGTAGGGAAGCCACTTTTCTATACCATCCTGGGGCAGCCAAGTGCTTCACTTCAGCCCGTCAGGTGGAGCTTGCTTTCCTGGTTCTTCCTCCCAAGTGGGCCACCTCCTGGGACGGCCCTTTAAAGCTTGAATGTTGCCTGGGAGAGGGAGATTCCAGCACCCATGTTGGCCCGTGGTGTTGATTTGCTGGAGGGCAAACCACAGTTAATGTGGTAAAGGCTGATTGTCTGCCAGAGGGGCCTGTTGCCTCTTTCGCATACATTCTCTGTAGCCAGGCAGCCACTTTTTCATTTGGTTCCTGGGCTAGGTTCTTAAGGACAGGCAGGGCCTCCGGGTGAGATAGAGGGTGTGTCCTCCTCCAGATAAGAAATGGCCTCTCCTTCTTGACCCTCCCCTGTTGTCTCTTCTGTCCTTTTGACTTTGCAGGTGATCACTGGCAAAGGAGAGGGTCAAGTTCCTCACTCTCCCATGGTAGTATTGTGCTGCCTTATCCTCTAGAGGGTGCAAATCCTCTTCAGGGTCCTCTCCTTCTGGTCATCCGTGGAGGTTGGGCTCCCACCTCCTCTCTGTGAGGCATCCTGGTGAGAAGCAGCTGTGAGCAAGCCCAACAGGGGTCCCCTGGTTTGGATTCAATAGGACAGCCACCTCTTTTGGAGGGCCTGGAGGCTCTGGGACTTAAACTTCCTGCCTTTGGTCACTTTAAGCAATGCTTTATCTGGCTTAGCCCAAGGGTTGGGGTATCGATATTCCTCTGCAAAGCAGCTTCGAAGATGACATTCACAAGAGAATAACTGAATGTCACAACAGCTGTGGCATGCTAACTGCTTGTAAAGGCATCTCCCCCAGCTGTGCATATGGGAGTGCCCTCAGCCTGGCATCTCTGCCTGATCAGCTCATGTACCTGGCATAGTGGTCCCCAACAGTAAGGATGTCCTCTTGTCTCAGAGTACCCCAAATCACTGGCCTGGCCACAGGGAACTCCTCCCACTCTAGCCCGTCATGGGGTGAGGGTAGGCCACCTTCAGTCCAGAGATGTGTACTCCTCCCCTTTATGTGTGTGTGTCTATAGGCCTTATAGTGTTTAGCACCTGCCTAGTGGGGCCTCAGGCGGGCAAGCTGACCTCCTTCCCCAGGCAGTATCACACCTCTGACCCCAAAAGTCAGTTCTAATGAGATGAATTCACTCAAATACTGGCATGACCAGGTTAATGAAGCACAGGAAGAGACCACAAAAAAATAGTGTAACACAGGCCAGGTGCAGTGGCTCATGCCTGTAATCCCAACATTTTGGGAAGCCAAGGCAGGAGAATTGCTTGAGCCCAGGACTTTGAGACCAGCCAAGGCAACATAGTGAGACCCTGTCTCTACTAAAAATAAAAATAAATAGCCAGGCGTAATGGCACACGCCTGTAGTCCCAGCTACTCAGGACGCTGAGGTGGGAGGATTGCATGAGGCTAGGATTTTGAGGCTGCAGTGAGCTTTGAGTGCGCTGCACTTTGAGTGCAGTGATCATGTTACTGCACTCCAGCCCGGGCAAGAAAGCTAGACTCTGTCTCATAAATATAAAACTAAATAAATAAATAAATAGAGGCAGGAGAATAGACACAGTCAGTCCAAGACCAGCCTAGAGAGACTTAGAGATTATCTCTAAAATTATCACAACATTCTCAGAGAATATAACACAGCACAGAGCAATGTCATGCCAAACTGATATGGAGGCATTCCAGATTTGAGCCCCAACTACTTGAAGCCATCCAGTATCGATTTGCCAAGTGATGATCCTACTGACCAATTCCCTGATCACTGCCAAAAACCCATCCTTATCACCCCATGTAGCAAGTTTGAAGATTTCAGGGCTGATCCAAGAAAAGACATGATCATGACATGTCAGTATTACAAAACAAGCTGTCATTTGGGTGGCAGCAGGACACATTGCACAAGAGGGGAAGTTCCCTACAGCAGGAGACCTCCTGAGACAGTGGCATGGGGCCACTGCCCAAAAAGGGAAGAGGGCAATGGAACTCCCGGTGGAGAAGGGAATTGGAGAAGGCGTTATGTGTCAAGGTGATGTGGCTCAGCAACAAGATGGGGAGTCTTTGTCAGAGAGCTCTGAGGGGCAGCAGCAGCTTGGTGTCTTTTATAGCCCCAGAATTTGTTTTATCTATGGCTGGCAGAGGCTAAGTGCAGTTTTGCAGGGTATGCAAAGCAGGGAGGTTCTGAATGGCTAAAAATATTACTTGGGCTATATTTAAAGCAATTGATGTGTAAGAATTTGAATTTGGCACCAGCCTGCTGTGAAGAAGTGAACAACAGAGTCAATATACAGGGACCATCTTTGGCTCATTTATGTAACAACCTTTAATTCTTGCAATATGAGGCAGAGGTCAAGATTATTTTTTCCAAGGCTATTCAGTTGCTCCAGCACCAAAAGAGTATCTGTTCCCCGTTGAATTTTACTGTGGCCTTTGTTGTAGTTCAGCCAATAATCTATGTGTAGATCTATTTCTAGATTGTTTATTCTGATCCATTTATCTATTTGTCTATCCTTGTCCCAGTACTTGACTGTCTTATTTAGGCCTTTACATTCTTTCAATAATATTTTGTAATTTTCTCTACAGTGGGTTTTGTACATATTTTGTTAAATTTTTTCCTAGTTTTTTTTGGTACATTTCTTGATGTTCTAGTAAGTAGCCTTAAAGTTTCATTTTCTTATTGTTGTTCCTGATATGTAGAAATATAGTTGTATGTATACAGTTTTATGTTGACATTTTATCCAATGATCCTGATAAGTTCACTTATAAATTGTACTAGATCATCTGAAGATACTTTTAGGCTTTTTTACATGCACAAAAATGTCATCTGCATATTATGGCAGTTTTATTTCCTCCTTCCTATCCTTTACATTTTTAATTTCTTTTTCTTGATGATTGCATTGGCTAGGACCTTTAATACAATGCTGAGCAGAAATGGTAATAGTAATAACAGATATTCTTTCCTTGCTCTTAATCTATGGAGAAACTTTCACTCATTCACCATTAACTATGATGTTTGCTGTAGGTTTTATGTAGATACTCTTTGTCAGATTAGGGGAGTTTATTGGGGGAGCCAACCCCCAATATTTCAACGTAGGTTCTTTTCTATTTTCCCTGTCGGCCGGTCTGAAAAATAAAGGGAAACAGTACAAAAGAGAGAAATTTTAAAGCTGGGTGTCCGGGGGAGATATCACATGTCGGCAGATTCCGTGATGTCCCCTGAGCTGTAAAACCAGCAAGTTTTTTAGCAATTTTCAAAGGGGAGGGACTGTATGAATAGGGTGAGTCACAGAGATCACATGCTTCAAGGGCAACAAAAGATCACAGGGCAGAAGGTCAGGGCGAGATCACAAGGTCAGGGTGGAACTAGAATTACTAATGAAGTTCCATGTCCCACTGTGCACGCATTGTCATTGATAAACATCTTAACAGGATTCAAGAGCAGAGAACTGGTCTGACTAGAATTTGCCAGGCTGGAATTTCCTAATCCTAGCAAGCCTAGGGGCACTGCAGGAGGCCAGGGCATGTTTCATCCCTTATCTTCAACTGCATAAGGCAGACACCCCCCCAGAGTGGCCATTTTAGAGGCCCCCCCTGGGAATGTATTATTTTCCCAGGGCTGTTAATTATTAATATTCCTTACTGGGGAAAGAATTCAGCAATATTTCTCTTACCCGTTTTTGGCAATAAGAGAAATAATGGCTCTGTCCTGCCTGGCTCCCAGGCAGTCAGACCTAATGATTATCTCCCTTGTTCCCTGAACATCGCTGTTACCCTGTTCTTTTTTCAAGGTGCCCAGATTTCATATTGTTCAAACACACATGCTTTATGAACAATTTGTGCAGTTAACACAATCATCACAGGTCCTGAGGTGACATACATCCTCAGTTTAGGAAGATGACGGGATTAAGAGATTAAAGTAAAGACAGGCATAGGAAATTATAAGATTATTGATTGGGGAAGTGATAAATGTCCATGAAATCTTCACAATTTATGTTCTTCTGTCACGACTTCAGCAGGTCCCTCCATTCGGGGTCCCTGACTTCCCGCAACACGAGTTCTTATTGATTTCTAGTTTGCTAAGTTTTTTAGCACGTTGTGCACATGTACCCTAAAACTTAAAGTATAATAATAAAAAAAAAAACCATGAATGGAAATGCCTCTCCCAATCCCTTCATTCTGGTGGGTTTATAAATTTTTAAAAATACATATTATTTTAAGGGCAGTATATTTGTGTCTAGGGAGAGAAAAGACTAAATGTTTGTGACCAATTCCCCCTTTTAATTGGAAGACTTAGATTGTTTCTTTTTTATTTTTAATCTCCTTGTATGTGTAATAATGTTCCCTTTCTCATTCCTAATGTTTCTTTTATCATTTTTCTTAATCAGATGTCTTTGACCTATTACTTTTAAAATCTACCCTAGTGATTTTGTTTAATGAAACCTAATATTTTGTTCTACGTGTTAATGTCTCATTTTATCCTTAATTCCTACTTTTTACATTATTTGGACTAATTTTGCTGTTTTTATATTAAATGTTTGGTTCATTTCTTTCTAGATTCCACTTATAATGTATGCAATGGGTGTATTTTTCAATTCAGTTTTTGCCACATTCTGTATATTTTTATATTTAATGTGTACTCGTTCATTTCTAATATGTTCATACTTTTATTTTTGATTTTTTTCTTTAATAAAATAATAATTTGGGGGGAGACTTTTTCCATTTCTAATTTTATCACATTGTGCCTAAACAAAGTGTCTCTACGATTTGTTGGGATTCTCTGAGTCATCTATGTTTGTAAATGTTTCCTGTGTATTCCTCATTGGATTTAAATATGTGTATGTATACCCATATCCATGTATCAGACATAGATCAAGCTTAATAATTGTGCTATTCAAATGAGTCATTATTTTTTGTCTGTTTAAGAGATGTGTGATAATTTCTGTCTCTGTAATTGAGGGTTCATCACTGACTTTAAATCTATGTTGTTAGGTACATAAACATGCATTACCACCATGTCTTCTGATGAATGTTACCTTTTATTATTATTAAAATATCCTTCTTTGTCCCGCTTAATGTTTTTGTTTTCAAATTTTATGTCCATTTTTCATTTTGTTAGTATTTTCCTAATTTTTTTTGAGACAGGGTCTTGCCCTGTCACCCAGGCTGGAGTGCAGTGACACAATATCAGCTCACTGCAGCCTCAACTTCCTGGGCTCGAGCAATTCTCCCACCTCAGCCTTCCGAGTAGCTGGGACCACAGGCATGCGACATCATGCCTGGCTGACTTTTATATTTTTTTGTAGAGATGGGTTTTCGCCATGTTGCCCAGGCTGGTCTCGAACATCTGAGCTCAAGCAATCTACCTGCCTCAGCCTCCTAAAGTGCTGAGATTATAGGTGTGGCCACCATGCCTGGCCTAACTTTTTATTTTTAAAGTTATTTTTCAAAATTATGAAATATTTCAAACAAACCAAAAGGTATAGAGAAAAGTACTTGGGTAGTGTGCAGATCACATGTTTGTGTCCCCTTTCCCTGCCCAATTCATATGTCAAAACCCTTAATGTTAACCTTAATGGGATGGTATTAGGAAGAGGGGCCTTTGGGAAGTAGTTAGGATTAGATGAGGTCACAAGAGTGGAATCCCCATGATGAGGTTAGTGTCTGATATGGTTTAGATGTCTATCCCCTTCAAATCTCATGTTGAAATGTGATCCTTGATGTTGGAGGTAGGGCCTAGTGGGAGGTGTTTGCATCATAGGGGCACATCCCTCATGAGTGGCTTGGTACCATCCTTGTGGTAATGATTGAGTTCTCACTCTATGAGTTCATGTCAGATCTGGCTGTTTAAAAGAGCGTGGCATACAGAGTGATATAATAGACTTTAGAGACTCAGAAGGGGGAGAGGGAAGAGGGGCCAAGGATAAAAAAAAAACTACACAGTAGGTACAATATTTGCTACTTGGGTGATGGGTGCACTAAAATCTCAGAATTCACCACTATAAAATTCATTCATGTAACAGAAAAACACTTGTACCCCAAAAGCTATTGAAATAAAAAAATAAAAGAGCCTGGCACCTCTCCCCTCCCTCTCTCTTGCTCCCTCTCTCACCATGTGACATGCTGGCTCCCCTTTACCTTCCATTATGATTGTAAGCTTCCCCAGGACCTCACCAGAAGCAGATGCTGGCACTATTCTTCATGTACAGCCTGCAGAACCACAAACCAAATAAACCTCTTTTCTTCATAAATTACTTGAGTCTCAGGTATTCCTTTACAGCAATGCAAAAATGGACTAACAGAAAATTGGTATTGAGAAGTGGGGCATTGCTATAAAGATACTTGAAAATGTGGAAGCAGCTTTGGAACCAGGTAACGGGCAGAGGTTGGAAGAGTTTGGAGGGCTCAGAAGAAGACAGGAAGATGAGGGAAAACTTGGAACTTTAACGTTAGAGACTGGTTAAATGAATGTGACCAAAATGCTGATAGATTGTGTTGAGTCTTGACAATGAAAAAAAATGCTGATAGAAATGGACAGTGAAAGCCAGGCTGACGAAGTCTCAGATGGAAATTAGGAATTTATTGGGAGCTGGAGCAAAGGTCACCCTTGTTATGCTGTAGCAAAGAATTTGGCTGCATTGTGTCCATGCCCCAGGGATTTATGGAAGGTTGAACTTAAGACTGATGACCTAGAGTATCCAGCAGAAGAAATTCTTTTTTTGAATGTGATTTTTTTATTGTCAAGAGAGTAAAGAAGACATATTACTGGTTTGTGGATAAGAACAAATAATATGCTGCCTAGCCGCCCAACTGTCTGGGAAGTGAGGGGCGCCTCTGCCCAGCTGCCCAACTCTCTGGGAAGTGAGGAGTGCCTCTGCCCAGCCACCCAACTGGGAAGTGAGGAGCGCCTCTGCCTGGCCACCCCGTCTGGGAAGTGAGGTGCCCCTCTGGCTGGCTGCCCACCATCTGGCAAGTGAGGAGCGCCTCTGCCCGGCTGCCGCCCTGTCTGGGAAGTGAGGAGCGCCTTTGCCCAGCCTGCTGCCCCGTCTGGGAAGTGTGGAGTGCCTCTGCCCAGCTGCCCACTGTCTGGGAAGTGAGGCGCGCCTCTGCCCGGCTGCTGTGCAACCTTCCAAGTGTGAAGTGACAGCCTTGTGTGTGATCTTTTCTGTCTTCCCCAAGTTTGCATTTTCAACATTAAAGTTTACTTTTTAGTTAAAAGTAAAAAAAAAAAAAGAGCAAATAATATGATAATATGATCGAAGGAGATGACAAATATTTTCTCAGTCATATGTGATCTTTAGTTAGTTATTTTTTTTTTTTGAGACAGAGTCTCACTCTGTTGCCCAGGCTGGAGTGCAGTGACATGATCTTGGCTCACTGCAACCTCCACCTCCTCCAAAAGAAATTTCTAAGCAGCAAAGCATTCAAAAAGAGGCATATGGATAGATATGGGAGCAAAGAAATGACTTAAAAGTTGGAACTCATATCTAAAAAGGAAGCAGAGCATAAAAACTTGGAAAATTTGGCCGGGCATGGTGGCTCATGCCTGTAATCCCAGCACTTTGGGAGGCCGAGATGGGCAGATCACCTGAGGTCAGGAGTTCGAGAGCAGCCTGGCTAACATGGCAAAACCCCATCTCTACTAAAAATACAAAAATTAGCCGGGTGTGGTGGTGGGTGCCTGTAATCCCAGCTATTTGGGAGGCTGAGGCAGGAGAATCACTTGAACCTGGGAGGCAGAGGTTGCAGTGAGCCAAGATCGCGCCATTGCACTCCAGCCTGGGTGACAGAGCAAGACTCCGTCTCAAAAACAAACAAACAGACAACAACAAAAATAAACTTGGAAAATTTGCAGCCTGGCCATGTGGTAGAGAAGGAAAGAGCATTTTCAAGAGAGGAATACAAGTGGGCTTTGGAGCACCCGCTTGCTAGAGAGATTAGCATGACTGAAAAGGAGCCAAGTGCCAATAGCCAAGACAATGGGGGAAAGGCCTCAAAAGCATTTCAGAAACCTTCGGGACAGTCCCTCTCATCACAAGCCCAGAGGGCTAGGAGGAAAGAATTGTTTCATGGGCCAGGGCCAGGGCCAGGGCACCACTGTCCTGCACCACCTCAGGAGGCTGTTCCTCACATCCCTGCTGCTCCAGCTCTAGCCTTGGCTCAAAGGGCCCCAGACACTGCTCTTGCCACCATTCTAGAAGGCACAAGCCATAGCCTTGGTGGCTTCTCCATAGTGTTAAGCCTGTAGGTGCACAAAATCCAAGAATGGAGGAGGCTTGGCAGCTTCCAGCCAGATCTGAGAGGATGTATTGGAAAGCCTGTATGGCCAGGCAGAAGCCTTCCACAAAGGTAGAACTCCCACAGAGAGACTCTACTAGTGCAGTGCCAAGGGGAAATATGGGGCTGGAGCCCCCATGCGGAGTCCCCACTGGGACACTGCCTAGTGGAGCTGTAGGAATGGGGCCACTGCCCCCCAGACCCAAGAGTGGTAGAACTACCAGTGGCTTGCACCCTGAGCCTGAAGGCACTTAACTCCAACCTGTGAGCGCAGCCAAGCCACAGATGCAAAGTGGCCCAAGGCCTTGGGAGCCCACCCGTTGTACAAATGTGCCCTGGATGCAGGACATGAAGTCAAAGAAGGTTATTTTGGAGCTTTAAGGTTTAATGTCTGTCTTGCTGGGTTTTGGACTTGTGTGGAGCCTGTTGCCCCCTTTTTTTGGCTGCTTTCTCCCTTTTGAAATGGAAATGTTTACCCAATGCCTGTACCACCATTGTATCTTGGAAGTAAATAACTTGTTTTTGATTTTTATAGGCTAATAGGTGGAAGGACTTACCTCGTGTCTCAAATGAAACTTTGGACTTCTGAGTTAATGCTGGAATGAGTTAAGAGTTTGGGGGACTATTGGGAAGAACAGTTGTATTTTGCAATGTGAGAAAGACATGAGATTTGGGGGGCCAGGGGCAGAATGATATGGTTAGGATGTTTGTCCCCTCCAAATCTCATATTTAAGTGTAATCCCATTGTTGGAAATGAGGTCTGGTGGGAGGTGTTTGGATCATGGAAGTGGATCCCTCATGGATGGCTTGGTGCCATTCTTGCAATAATGAGTGAGTTCTTGCTCTATGAGTTCATGCAAGATCTGATTGTTGAAAAGGGCCTGATACCTCCTCCTCTCTCCCTGTGGCACACTGGCTTCCCTTTACCTTCCATCATGAGGTCCTCACCAGAAACAGGTGTGAGTACCATGCTTCATGTACAGACTACAGAACCATGAGCCAAACCTCTTTTCTTTATAAACTACCCGAGCTGCAGGTATTCCTTTACAACAATGCAAAAACAGACTAATACAGTGGGCTTATAAGAGAAAGAGACTAGAGCTGTTTCTCTTAGCCATGTGAGGACACACGAGATGATGCCATCTGCAAACCAGGAAGGTGGCCCTCAACAGACTTCAGATCAGCTGGTGCCTTGATCTTGGAATTCCCAGTCCCCAGAACTATGAGCAATACATGTTTGTTGTTTAAGCCACCCAATCTATAGTATTCTGTTACGGCAGCATAAGCTGACTAAGACAGGTTCTCTCTGCCCAGTGTTGATAGATCTTTATATATTTTTTGCCATATTTGCTTCAGATATATACACACACACACATATATATATATGCACATACATACATATATAGATATACACACACCATTATAGATAAATGCAGTTGAAGCTCCCTGTATACACCTTCCTTCTTTCGCCTCATTCTCTCCATAGAGTTCATGGTTATCCTGAATTTGGAGGTTCACTTCTCCATGTCTGATATTAGTATAAACATACCTACTTTCTTAGGTTAGTCTTTGCGTAACATATCTTTCGCCATCTTTGCTCTCTACTTTTTTGTGTACTCATAATAAAGGCACCCTGCTGTCCTCAGATGCTGGAGATCAAGGCAGCACTACAGTTATAACGTTAACAGATGAGCCAATACATGAGCCCACACATATATCTCAAGCCCAAGGATTGGTGGCAGACCCTTTATAATAAGCCCAAAACATATCCTGTGCTCAATGTGAGCCTCACCCCAACTTGGCACATGAGCACCATTCTGGTGGCTTAATTTCACAAAATCCTATGAAATATGGGACATGCAGCAAGAGCAATCTTCTTGCAGTACTAGAACCAGGTCCAGTGACCTACCCAGATGGCAACGGCCCAAGCTAGTCTTAGGCACTGGAGAGAGACTTAGAAAACTTAGAGGCAGGCCCTTGCACAGGGACTGGAGCCCCGACTTGGGGATAGCACTGAAAAAAGCTATGACTCTTAAGGGTTGCACATGCTGTAGTCAGGCTTAGTCTTCATTTGCTCTGACAACCTTGGTCTTTTAATTCTCTGGCTTCTTGGGCTCTCAAATCTCAGGTACCTCAGCAGCTTTCTGATGCCTCCAAATAGTTTTTGTCTTTTATCCAGTTGCTCTCAGTAGGAACACTGGTATGCCAAGAGCTTGTCTGTCATCACCAAAAGAAGTTTCTCTAATAAGATTTTTGTTTCTCCTCCAACATGTAACAAAACCCAGTTTGAGTGCAGCATCCTTTGTGTGAACAGAGAAGAAAAAGAAGTTCCCATATATCTTTTACTTATCACCCAGGGATGGAGCCATCATGTGTTGTTGCAGGATTAGTGGCATTGGAGGATGAGGAATGAAGGTAGCTTTCAAAGCCTCAGTGTGCAGTGGGCCATCATGTGTTGATGCAGGGACCAGTGACATTGGAGGATGAGACTGAGGACTTCACCTGGCAGCAGTGGCACTTGGACACTGCTCAGAGGACTGTGTGTGCAGACGTGATACTGGAGAATTACAGTCAGCTGGTATCTGGGGAGGGAAGGTAATTTGGTATTTATGATTATTGTGTCTAGGTTGACCCCTTTGGCATGCCATTGACATACCATGTCTTTCTTAAAGGAAGTGGGTCTCTGGTGGTTACAGGACATGGATATGAGCTCCTCAGATGAAAGGACATCTCCACGTCTCCCCTCATTCTTTGCTTAGCTTTGAGAAAGAACCCTGCTTCTCTTCCTTGTCCTCAGGATCTGATCCCTGCCTCCTTCAGCTGGAGCAAGCCTTTCTAGGTCATCCTCCCTTTCTCTAACCCTTTTCACTTTCCCTCCAGCCACTTGTCATCAAGTCCACTCCTTATGCACTCAGACATTTATAGATCTGTCCTTTTTCAAATTTGCGACTTGTACTTCTACTTCCTTTTCTCATTCTTGTGAAAGGCTCAGGTGTTTTCTACTTGTGTTATACAACCAGATTCCACCCCACCCCAAACTCCTCCTTTCAAGGATCTCCATTAGGTGGCCCTATCAGTTGTTTCTCTCTGTTCCCCCAAACTGAAGTTATGGTGTTGTATTAGTCTACTCTCGCACTGCTACAAAGAACTGACTGGATAATTTATAAAGAAAAGAGGTTTAATTGACTCACAGTTCCACAGGCTGTACAAGAAGCATGTCTGGGAAAGCCTCAGGAAACTTACAATCATGGCAGAGGGCGAAGAGGAAAGAGGCACATCTTATATGGCTGGAGCAGGAGGAATAGAGAACAGGGGGAGGTGCTACACACTTTTAAACAACCAGATCTCATGAGAATTCACTCACTATCACAAGAACAGCAAGGGGGAAATCCACTCCCATGATCCAATCACCTCCCACCAGGTCCCTCCTCCAACACTGGGGATCACAATTCGACATGAGATTTGGGTGGGGACATAAATTCAAAACATATCAGCTGTCTTTGTTTTCTAGTTGTTTGTTGCTGATGCAAAGAAAAACAATTTCTACAGCTTGAACTTATATTTAGCAATTTTGCTAAATTCACTTATTAATTCTAACAATTTATCTATAGATGCTTTGGATTTTTCTATGTACACATCATCTGCAGAAATTGAAAGCCTTATTTATTCACTTCCAGTCATTACTCGTTTTCTTTTTCTTGCGTTAATGCACTGCCTCAGACCTCCAGTACGATGCTGATTAGAAGTGAGCATACCAGGTGTCCTTGTCTCATTTCCAATCTCAGGAGGAAATTTTTTCCATGTTACCATTAAGTTTTGCCATGCTTCTTTTAAACACACCCTTCATCAGGCTAAGGAAGTTCTCTTCTACTTCTAGTTTGCTAAGAATTTATATTGTGCTGAATTTTCTCAAATCCCTTTCTCTTTAGAGAAATTAAGATTATATAATTTATTATTATGAATATATGAATTCATACATTCATATACATTCAACACAATATCATTAAAATAGGTTATATGATCTCTAAGAAAGATCATATAACCTATTAATTACATTGACATTTTAAAATTTATTGGCATATTTTTCATAATTCCCTGTCCTTTTAATGTTTATAGAATCTGTAGTGATGGACATTTATCATGGACATTTGAAAATTTGTATTTTATTTGTTGATCAGTCTAGAGTTTCTTGCATATATTAATCTTTTTAGAGAACTAGCTTTGATTTTTGCTATTGTTTGTCCTCTAGAGGTCATGAAAACAAATGTGAAGGAGGAAACTCACAAGAAGTGCTAAGCATAGATAGTAAGTAAGCTAGACACTTATGAGACATGAAGAAAATGCACAGGATGTGTGAAGTATAGATAAGTAAACAAGTAGCTTTTGAGACAGGCAAAATTCATAAGATGTGTTATAGTTAGCAAGCAAGTAACTTGTAAGATGTACTAAAGATAAATAGAATACATAGAATATGATAGAACAAACAAGGATATCACTTATAGATAGAAAGGGACAGGAACACCAACTCATAAGGTATCCTACCACCTTGGTTATATTATACTTAAATTAACCACCAACTGGTGACACTTAGTATTGTTCCACTGAACACAGATAAAATCCATCACTGTTCAGGCTAATTGGTAAGCTATAAGCTGAGGTAAGCAAGGTATGTCATTGACCTTGAGCACCTTCAGTCTGAATGGGGCCCTTTTTCAAACCTCAACTCTGGTCCTCGTAACCAATAAGGCTGATGGAACAGAGACAGACAGAGACAGAGGCAGGGTCTATGAATATTGCATAACACAGGACTCAGGAAATGTAGTCCTTCATCCTGTTTGTACCCTCTCCTAAGTCTGTCAACTTACTCCATCTCTTTGCTTCTTCGTGTATATATATACACATATATATACATATATGTATGTATACGTATACATATCTGTCCTATATGCATACATATGCATATACACACGTGTATATGCATACATATGCATATACACGCGTGTATATGTATACATATGCATATACACGCGTGTATATGTATACATATGCATATACGTGTGTATGGATATGTATATATATTTGCATTTTTCAAAAAAATTGATTTAATAAGCCATGTGACTCAACCATTTCATTTCATTTTATTTTTTTTGAGGCAGAGTCTCACTGTGTCACCCAGGCTGGGGGCAATCTCGGCTCACTACAACCTCCACCTCCTGGGTTCAAGCAATTCTCCTGCCTCAGCCTCCCGAGTAGCTGGGACTACAGGCATGTGCCACCACACCTAGCTAACTTTTGTATTTTTAGTAGAGACGGGGTTTCACCATGTTGGCCAGGCTGGTCTTGAGCTCCTGACCTCAAGCAATCCACCTGCCTCGGCCTCCCAAAGTGCCAGGATTACAGGCGTGAGCCACTACGCCCGGCCTGACTAAAGCATTTTAATTTGGTCTGTGAGCCTTTCTATTCTGAGACTTCTAGGGTAGCTTGCCTGGTCGCATATTGAAGACTATCATTGTATCAAGGGAACTTCTCACATTAACAGACCCCAAAGGATAAAGTGAGAAGGGATCATAATTCAAAGTTTGGAGTTTACCTAAAGAAATAGGACAATAATACGAAATAATTGGCTAAAATATTGGGGGCCCAGTATTGATCTGGGTGGTTATAGGGTCAATCAAGGGACACAGGGCTGATCTTAGGAATCCAGGATAGTTTCGGGAGCCCTAAGAACAAGGTGAAGAAGGACCATAATTAATTTTATTTTAGACATTTTAGCTAAAGCAGTAAGACAAATTAAGTAACTGGCATAAATAATGTGGGGGTGGGACTTAGGGCTGGCCAAGGGGCACAACAGAGCTGATTTGGGGGCGGTGTCAGGGACACCTCTTGCAGTGGGCCCTCTCCCCCTCTGAGTATATATAAGTAACAATGGCAAGGAGATTGTATTAGTCTGTTCTCATACTGCTAAAATACCTGAGACTGGGTAATTTATAAAGAAAAAAGGTTAAGTTGGCTTACTGTTCTGCAGGCTGTACAGGAAGCATGGAAGCATCTGCTTCCAGGGAGGCCTGAGGGAGCTTTTACTCATGGCAGAAGGCAAAGAGGGAACAGGCATCTTACATGGCAGGAGCAGGAGGAAGAAAGGAAGAAGGTGCTACACACGTTTACACGACCAGATCTCACCAGAAGTCACTAACTATATGGTACCAAGGCGGGATGGTGCTAAACCATACATGAGAACTCCACCCCCAAGATCCAATCACCTCCCATCAGACCCCTCCTCCAACACGGGATTACAATTCGACATGAGATTTGGATGGGGACACAGATCCAAACCACATCAGGAATGGAACACAGAAGTGACATTCATTGAGCACTGTGTCCAGAACACAGGCTGATCCCATCCCATACACCTGTGGTCACTACAGGGTCTTCAGCGCAGCTCCTCTTTGTGCAGAAACCCCAGGGATCACCTCCCACCTCCACCCAACTCCCCATCGCTACCAACGCAAGGTCATGCATCACTGAGACCCCAAGACCCTGTAACCTCTGACACCACAGATCCCCATCACTCACCTCACAGAGTGCCTCCCATTCCAGCACAGTCTTCCCACCTTGACTGCCTGGCATTCTTCCCCTCTTCACTCATTAGCGTCATGCCATGCTTTGCCACTTTCCTGCACTGCTCTTCACCCAACCCCATTAACCACTGTCATTCACACTGTGCCTCATATCACTCCCAATTTCCTCCACTCTGCACCCACTCACTGCCACTCTACTCCCTCCTTCTCTCCCCAACACTACTCATGTTTACTTACACTCAACTGTTTCTTCTCCAGTAATTCACAACACTGGATATTTCCCCCATTTCGCCCTACTCTTCCCTGTTCACTACCCTTCTGCCCCTCTTTACTCCATTCACTCCCCACTTGGCCCTTCATTACCCTCCTCTCTCTTCCTCCAATCCCAATCCTTTTATTCACATGCTGATGTTCATCTCCATCCATTCCCCTGTCTGTGCTTCACTCACCTCCATTCACCCACATGTGGGCCATCAGCTTGCCATTTGTGTCCCAGGAAGCAGGAGTCCAAGATCTACCTGAAATGGTGAGATCTGACCCTCACCCCCACCCCACTACAGGATGGCCTTCAATGGACCTGAAACCCTAGCAAGATTCTCTATAAGTAGAAAGGAAAAATAGCTTTATTTCCAGTGCCCTTGGGCATCTTTCAAGGAGACTGCACCAGGAGCAAGCCAGTCTGCCCCACGTTTCCTCTCCCTGGAAAGGCACTGAATGTGATAGGTTTACCTTAAATAGTTCATAAAGTGAGCCCACGGCTTGTTTCCTTGCAGGATTACTCAGGGAAAAAAGAAGGCCCGAAAGGGCACAGGCAGGGTCTCAGGTCTAACTCACCCACCCATTTTGATAAATCCAAACATTGCCCATCCCTAGTTTTTCACAGCTTAAGTTGTCCAGTTCCAGCAAAGAGATGGCCCCAGTGAAAAGCCACAGAAGCATGAGGGCCACAAATACAGTAATTCACAAGCAGGACCTCTCGTTCTGAAGCAAATGTCCTGTTATGTGGTCTTTGGCTATGTCCATTCAAACCATCACTCTCAATCTGTCTCTCACCTTGGAAAATATGTATCACCAGCACTAGAGCAACCTTAGAGGAGCAAGTTATTCAACCTCTCTATGGATTCGTGTTTTGCAGCACTTGTAAAAAGCGTTTGTATGAATTATGTAATAAAAATCATTTCGTTAAGATATGGAAAGTCCTCGGTGGGCTTTAGTACAGGATCTTTTCACAGATTTCACTGTGCATGTTCCAGTCTCAATTATTTTAGTTACCTAATGTGGTCCCAGCTGACCGGAGAATCACTTCATTTGGCAACCTCAGGAAAATAATGCCTATGTGCCTCTGGAATTGATTGAATAACTGTTGTTCTATCTGCTTGGTTCTTCAATTTATTCACCAAAAATAAACTCTACATTGAGCATATCTATATTAAATGTTATAAAATCCTGTACCTAGACTGTGACTTTACTATAACAGTAAAACAAAATAGCTTTTTAAATGTTTTATTTTTGAAAAGGTAGTACATCCACATAGTACATAGTACACCCACATTTTCAAAAGCTATGAAAGGATACAGTTGTCTCCCTTTCAATTCCATCCCCCCAGCCACCACTGCCCCTTCCCCTCCCAAGGTAATCAGGGTTACCAGGTTCTCATGTCTCTTTCCAGAGATAACTTATGAATTCACAATTATGTACTTACCATTTTTCTCCTTTTTATATACAAATGGCAGTGTATTATACTCACTGTCCTCAACCTTATTTTTCCTACCTAATAACATAAACTGAAGGTTATCCCACATCACTACATAAATGGTTTCCAAGTTCTCCTTATTTATTCATTGTCTACCCAGGAGTAGGCTGTATGAAGATACCACAATTTAGGGAACCAGAACCCTGATATGGTGTCATTTAGACAGCTTCCAATCTTTTGTTTTCACAAACAGTGCATTAATGAATACTTCTGTATGTTCATCATTTTGTACATGTGTGAGTATGTACATTCCTAGAAGTGGAATTGCTGGCCCAAAAACCAAATGCATTTGTGGTTTTGATTACTTTTGAATAATTCCTCTTTGAATGAGAAGAGTTTTTCCTGGACTTGCTATTTGCTGGAGGTTCATGTGGGAAAATAAACCAGGGCCACATTCTAAGCAGATCAGTTTTTTTTTTGACAACTGAGAATTTTTTCCCCCCACAGCTGTTCGTTCTTTCTGACTTTACTTCTCCCAAGTCAGTAAATAGGGGCAGCTGTAGGGCTCTTCACAAGGAAAAGTCCCTTCTCTTCCCCCAGCACGCCATAACTGTTGCTCCCATCAGTAGACTACTTTCTACAAATATGGCTTGTCTGAGTGACTCCTTCTCGAGGCCCCAGCCTGTTTCTCCTCAGACCCCAAATGGTCTAGGAAACATCCTACCTCCTACCTGCCCACGCACTGTTACCACTGTTATATCTATGGTTCCGCGCCTCGGGGTATATCCCGAACCTCAGCTAACAGTCCTTACCAGTGGTGTCTCGCATCTGCAGCCTTGAGCACGCTCACTCTGAAATCTCCTGCACCAGTGCTTCATTTCCTCTGCCTGTGGCAGCCCTCTCATCAGGGTTGTAGCTGTCTCCTAATTTTGTCAGATACAGAGATTACACTTCTGCTTTTTCTCCCGTAGCTTTTGGGTTATGACTGAGATGAAAAGAAGAAAGGCTGAATTTACTCCCATATTTAAACCACAAGTCAAAATATACTTTTAAAATGTGAGTAAAATTGACACAACTTTCTTTCAGTGTCCATAATAGATACTGCTGATTAGCTCTCTAATGTGCCATGAACTTTGACTTCCGAGTGTGGCCTCTTCCATGGGCTTTCTTTCCTGTATGGGTTCGCTGATGTACAATAAGGTTTGATTTTTGGGTAAAGGCTTTCCCACATTCTGTACATTTATAGGGTTTCTCTCCAGTATGAGTTCTTTGATGTACAGTGAATGTTGACTTTTCTCGGAAGGCTTTGCCACACTCAGTGCATGCATAGGGTTTCTCTCCCGTGTGAGTTCTCTGATGTATTATGAGCTGTGACTTCTGGCTAAAAGCTTTCCAACACACAGGACATTCATAAGGTTTCTCTCCTGTATGAATTCTCTGATGTATAATGAGCTTTGACTTTTCTCTGAAGGCTTTGCCACATTCATTACATTTATAGGGTTTTTCTTCTGTATGAGTTCTTTGATGTATAATGAGATATGATTTCTGTGAAAATGCTTTTTCACATTCATTGCACTCGTAAGGTTTCTCTCCTGTATGACCTCTCTGATGCAGCATGAGGTAGGACTTCTGAGAGAAGGCTTTCTCACATTCATTACATTCAAAGGGTTTCTCTCCTGAATGAGTTCTCTGATGTACACCAAGGTTTGACTTTTGCGTGAAGGTTTTCCCACACACATCACATTCATAGGGTTTCTCTCCTGTATGAGTTCTTTGATGCACAATGAGGGTTGACTTCTCATTGAAAGACTTCCCACATTCGGTACATTTATGAGGTTTCTCTCCCGTATGAGTTCTCTGGTGTATAATGAGAGTTGACTTATCACTGAAAGTTTTCTTACACTCATTACATTCATGGGGTTTCTTTCCTGTATGGGTACTATGATGTATAATTAGATCAAGCTTCTGTATGAAAGATTCTCCACATTTAGTGCATTCATAGGTTTTCTCTCCAGTGTGGGTTTTTTGATGGACAATGAGGTTGGACTTCTGAGTGAAGGCTTTTCCACATTCATTACATTCATAAGGTTTTTCTCCTGTGTGAGTCCTGTAATGTATGATGACAGTTGACTTTTCTCTGAAGGCTTTTCCACATTCAGGACACTCAAAGGGTCTCTCTCCTGTATGAGTTCGCAAGTGTATAATGAGCTGAGATTTTTGGCTAAAGGCTTTTCCACATTCGGTACATCCAAAAGGTTTCTCTCCCGTATGAGTTCTCCAATGTACAATGAGGTGTGACTTCTTGCTGAAGGTTTTCCTACATGCAGTACATTCAAAGGGTTTCTCTCCATTTTTAATTCTCTGATGTAGACTAAGGCCTTTCTTTCGCCTAAGACCTTTCCCACACTCTTTATAGCCATAGGGCTTCACTCCAGGATTTGTTTTCTCATACTCAGTATGGAAGAACAATTTTGCACATCCATTATCATATTTATTTTCTGCAGAACTTCTACTAAATAAGTCTAAATTATCTACCATATTATTTCCAAATGATTCGTGTTTATCGGGTCTTTGTATTGAAGCAACAAGGTTTGTACTCAGATGAAGTATGTTTCCAAACTCATGACAGTCACGAGCACTCTTGGTGGTAATTGTTTTCTTGTCAGAAAATCCAACTTGCATCAGCAGACATTTATCTTGGTCATCCTGATGTTGCCTCTCAATCTGTTCATCAACGTGACAGACTTCTAGAAAGAAGTACAATAAACCACCTTTATGCTTTGACATTATGGAGCAGACCTTCTTTAGAATTATTCTGCCATATGAAAGCTGATACTATAATCTCATTTTATCAGAGTTCCTGGAGAGAGAGTTTTTTACTAAACTCCCACCTGCTGGTCTTTTTGTTACCAAGAACAATCTTACCCTGACACCTCAGTCTTTCTTACCTCTATTTATACGTCATACCTGACTTCCATCAACTCTGCAAAACTTATACCCTTGATCTTCAGTTATCATATAAACTTTTTTTTTAAGAGACAGGATCTCAGCTCTGTTGCCAGGCTGGAGTTTAGGGGCAAAATCACAGCTTACTGCAGCCTTGACCTCCTGAGCTCAAGCGATCCTCCCACCTCAGCCTCCTAAGTAGCTGGGACTGCAAGCGCGAGCCACCACATCTGGCTAATTTTTGTATTTTTTCGTAGAGACAAGGTCTCACTATGTTGCCCAGGCTGGTCTCAAACTCCTGGTCTCAAGCAATCCTCCCGCCTCAGCCTCCCAAAGTGCTGGGATTACAAGTGTGAGCCATCACACCAGGCCAGTATCATATGAAGTCTTAACTGTACCTGACTTACAGAATTTCTGTCTAGGTGGAAATGCAACAGCGTGATTCCCAGACTCATGTCTCAGACTAGTTAACACTGAATCCACATTCTCAATGAATGAAAGAAAAATACAGAATGATTAGCTTGACAAAAACAAAAAGCTAAAAATATTTGCCCAGTCTGGGTTCACCCGTGTATCCATCAAAGCTTGCATTCATAGTTCTTCAACACCACCTTCTCTGCTCCTGCCTATACTATTTCCACTAAAACCTCTGCCTATTCTGTACTCCAAACCCTTCTTCATGTTCCATCACCCACATAGCCCTGTGTTCCATATTTTGCTATATTCAGAATCTAGATAACTTTCAAGAGGCAGGTCAGTCTTTTCTAAAAAGCTTACTCTGATCTTCCTATATAACTTAAATTTTTATTAACTTCTAAAGTAGTCAATCATCTGTATCACTCATTTAAACAGTTAAAATTGCAAAGCTTTGCCTTTAATTTCATCAATTGCAAGCAGCACATTATTTCACATTTTAACATCTCTGAATCCAGATGCATCTTACAATCAATGTCATAGGTTAACTGGTGGCAATTTTTCTTTCTTAGTGGTATGTCTTTAAATCTATGGCATCTTGAAGTTAATAAGATATGGCAAGTACTTTTTGTACATATGGTGAATTTTAAATCTTTTTTTATAGTTTACTTTTCTTCTTACTTTTCCCCAAATTTTTACATGAAAATTTTCAAGCATAGAAAAAGTTGAAAGAAGAGTACAGTAACTACTCATATTACCACTTAGATTCAATAGTGTTAACATTTTGCTATAGTGATACTGAATTTTAACATGGATTGTGCAGCTGTGGTTTTTCTTCCTGTGACTTCCTTTCTTTGGCTAGCTAAGCATTAGTTCTTAACCAGAGATGAACACAAAATCACATGAGGAACTTTTTACAAAATGCTCTCCATGGGACCCAAGCTCCACCAAAGATCTGCTGAATCTGAACCTTCTTAGGTGGTAAGAAGCAGTTTGGCCCATGTGGTTAGGGTCCTGGGCTCTCTAGCCCAGGAGAAAATCCTGGCTCAACCTTTCACTTGGTCTATGACCTCAGGCAAGTGATCTAAACTATTTGTATCTTACTTCTCAACCCATAAAGGAATTATAACAGTGCCCACCCAAATGGATATTGAGAGAATTAAATTACTTACAACAGGGCTTGCAGGGTACACAGGAAGTACTTTAAATCATTTACCACCACTACTACTATTACAACTACTACTATTATGATTTTTAAGAATCACTACATTACTGTAAAAAGAAAGAGTATATTTATATATTTAACATGTTCTAGAATATTAAGTGAAAAACGGTGAATAAAACTGTGCATACACTGTTACCTGAGGCAGGAAACAAAGGGAAAAACTGGGTGATGCTGGAGGTTATTTTGAGCCATAGGAGAGGGAAGCTGAAGGGTTTTTAAAGTGTGTGTGTGGGGTGTGTGTGTGTGTGTGTGTGTGTGTTATGGTATAAATTTCAACACTTTGCTTCTTTTATAGCAAGGAATGAGATGAGATCATTTGCTAAAAGAGAGGGAAAAACAACTTGGAGTGGAGGTTTGAAGGAAGCAATAAAGGTGTTATAAGACATGGAATCAAACCTAAGACGTCCATCAAGGAATATCAACGGATAAAGAAAATGTCATCTATTTACACAATGGAATACTGTTCAGCCATAAAAAGGAATTAAATACTGTCATTTGCAGCTACATGGATAAGCCTGGAGGACATTATGTTAAGTGAAATAAGCCAGGCACAGAAAGACAAATACTGCATGATCTCACTCATATATGGGAGCTAAAGGAGTTACTCTCATAGAAGTAGAGAGTAGAATAGTGATCAGACACTGGGAGGTGAAGAGGGGAGGAGAGGATAGGGAAAGGTTGGTAAATGGGTGCAAAGATATAGTTAGATAGGAGGAATAAGTTTCCATGTTACATTGCACAGCAGAGTGTCTATAGTTAACAATATAGTGTATCTTTCAAAACAGCTAAAAGATTTTGAATGTTCTCCCCACAAAGAAACAAATATTTGATGTGATGAATATACTAATTACCCTAATTTGATCATGACACACTGTATATATGTATCAAAACATCACACCATACTCCATAAATATGTACAATTATGTGTCAACTAAAACTTTTTAAAATGTTTAAAAAACTGTGCATAGTAGGAAACGAATAAATATATATTCTTATAGGCTCATGTTGTAAAAAGTGATGGAAGAATAAACCTTTAAATTTTAATAAAGGTTACCTATGAGGAAGGAAGGAAGGAAGGGAATGGAATGGAAAGGGAAAGAAGCTGGACTTTTCTGAATATACCTTGTTTTCTGTGTTGGACTTTGGAACCAATATATCTTTTGTAACTATTTTATATAATCATAAAGCAAAACTGAACATAAAAGGATTCCTTAATAATAGTAAATATTCTTTCTGCTGCGTTTCCTAATGACCATGCTGGAAAGTCTTGATTCTCAATGGCACCAAAATGATTACCTCAATTCATTCAACTCGCTATACACAAGCAACAGCCTCAAGAAGAATACTAACAATACTACTGTCAGATGTAAGATTCATAAATTAAAAACCTTTAAGCTCAAAATTTGATTTGGAAATATTAATTTGAACATGAGATATTTTTTCTGTAAAAAATGTATACATAATAGTTCCTAGCTTTGTCAATGAAAAGGCCTCAAAACAATTCTCTAACCTCTAAATTGTGGGCTTAAAACATTATTTTCCACTAAAAAGAACCAGAGCCCCTTGAAGAAATCACCAATTCTAGGTCAGAGGCAGGAAATATACAAAAGGAGCCTGGGACATGTTGTAACACCAGAAAGCAAGGAAGCTACCAAAGACTCAGGAGCCAACTTGAAGGAGATTCCACTGGCCAAAGATGGGACAGTGTCATGTGTAACATGGAAAATAAGACAATGGATTAAAACATAGAAATGTATACACCCATAAGTCCATAAATGATTCACAAAAAAGATATAACTTAGTGGTCACCTTTGGATGATGCTACAAAATCAATTATTTTGAAAACTAGTAAATAAATGGAAAAGCTCAATCACTGAGCCTGTCTTTTCTGTACAATATGTAACTCATGGTAGCAAAATAATAGATAAGAAGCAATTTCTCTTTATAGAATTATTCCAGTGGGGCCAGGCACGGTGGCTCACGCCTGTAATCCCAGCACTTTCGGAGGCCAAGGCAGGTGGATCACAAGGTCAGGAGATCGAGATCATCCTGGCTAACACGGTGAAACCCCATCTCTACTAAAAATACAAAAATTTAGCTGGGTGTGGTGACACGCACCTGTAGTCCCAGCTACTCGGGAGGCTGAGGCAGGAAAATTGCTTGAACCCAGGAGGCAGAAGTTGCAGTGAGCCAAGATCACACCACTGCACTCCAGCCTGGGCAACACAGCAAGACTCTGTCTCAAAAAAAAAAAAAAACCGTTAAACATACAGTTCCTTTTATACCACCACATGGTATAATTCCAATCCTATGTATCTACCCAAAAGAAACAAAACATATATCACCACAAAAATGTGTACATCAATGTTCACAGCACCATTATCCATAATAACCAAAAAGTTGAAACAAGCAAAATTTCCATCAATTGATGAATGGACAAACAAAATGTGTTCTATCCTAACAATGGAATTTTATTCCTCCATAAAAAGGAATGAAGTACTGATACATGGTACAATGCGGATGAACCTTGAAAACATGCCAAGTGAAAGAAACCAGACATAAAAGGCCACATTTTGTCTGATTCCATTTAAATAAAATGTCCAGAACAGGCAAAACCATAGAGACAAAATAGATCAGTCGTTGCCAGGGAGTGAGGGGAAGAGGGATGAGAATGACTGCTAGGGAGTAGGGGCTTCTTTTCAGTGTGATGAACACGTTCTAGAATTAGGTAGTGGTGATGGTTGTACAACTCTGTGAATATACTAAAAACTACTGAATTCTGTACTTCAAAAGGGTGAATTTTATGATATGTGAATTATATCTCAATAAAGCTACTTTTAAAAAATAGATAATCAAGATGTTTTAGGAGAGCAAAACTGACAAATATCTAAACTGAACGAGAAGACTGGACTCAGGTTGTTCAATCTGAAATTAGAGCATTAGAGTCCAGGCCTGTGACTAATGTGGGCCTGGCTTTAGATAAGTCGATGACAGGTGAGAGTCGTGAAAGTGGCAAGGCCAGGGGGTTGTGGCATTTAAAAGACTCTTTCATATGGGACAAAAGGAACTGTGCAGAAACTTGCAGGTAAGCACCAACTTAAGGAGAGTGGCCTGGTGTATGGGGGACAGCGGGAGTGTCAGTTTTGTGTCTGAGGTGTTCATGTCCCTGTCCTCCAACAGTGCCAAGGGCCAGAATCTTTTCCTAAGATATTCCTGAAAGCCCTGTCAGAGGGCCTCACCTCTGACTAATAGGGTGGAACTTCATGTCCCCAGAGCCTGGGTCAAAATTCCACTTACCTGGAAAGTTCCAAAATGGGATTTTTCCTTCTGCCGGGCATTCTTCTACCTCCAACTTGAGGATGAGGTTTGGTTTGGTAACCTGCTGCCCTGTCGATGAGAAATGACAGTGATACCTCCTTGGCTTTCAGAGCCTCTGAGACAGAAGAAGTTACATATTGGGGGCAGCACAAGGAATCTATTGCTTGACATAATGGTAAAGTCAAACCATTTAACCTGCATTTTGAGCTCACAAACAGTTTTTCAGGAGAGAAAAGGGGGAACTGAGAAAGGAAATGCCTTCCATTGGATGCAATAATCATAAACCGCAAAATTACCTAAGGAAGCTATTCTTACCCACAAAGACCAAGTTGCTGTAGGTCTCCAGCATCACGTCTCTGTACAGGGTCCTCTGTGGTGGGTTCAGGTACTGCCACTCCTCCTGGGTGAAATCCACAGCTACATCTTCAAATGTCACTAGCCCCTGTAATGGTACATTCCTTTTATTTTAAAATGCTGACCACTAGATGATGAGGATAAAATGCACGGGAACTTCTGATTGGGTTCCTGGTTCATCATGATGACTCAATACTGGATGTCTATTTCATATCAAGTTAGTGATCTACTTTGTGGGAGAATCACAAATCATGGTTAAAAAAAACTAAGTAAGAGAATACTTGAGACAATGTCATTATCAGCACAAGGACAGACAAACACTCCAGTGGAACTAAAAAGAGAATCCAAACATGTATGGACACCTGATTTATGACAAAGTTGGCACAGTAAAGCAGTAGGGAGAAGATGACCTTTTCAATAGATGTGGATGGGTTATTAGATATCTATATGGAGAAAATGAAATTTAACCCCTCTAGCCACACATAAAAATCAGCTACAGGTAAATTGTAAATCTAATGTGAGAGGTAACCAATTAAGTGTCTATAATACAGGAAAATGTTTTCATAAGCTTTGGAGTAGGGAAAGAATTCTGTAACAAAACATGAAAAGCACTCCTCATAAAGGAAAAGACAAGTGTTACAAGATCAAAAGTACTACAATGAAAAGGCAAGCCACAGATGGGGAAATTACTGGCAATATTCATGAGGGATAAAGGTATCGTATGTAGAATATATAAAATAACCCCTTCAAATCAATAAGAAACACACACAAAAGAATGGATAAGAGAAGTGAATAGGTACTTCACTGAAAAGCAAAACCAAATGATCTATGAACACAAGATAATGTACTCAACCCCATTAGCAATCAGGTAAGTGAAAAATTAAGCCACATTGAGACACCACTATACACCCACAAGAAAGGTTATAATTAAACAGACTAAAATAACATAATATTGTGTTGAAATGAGAACTCTTACACACTATTAGCAAGAATATAAACTGGTATAATCGCTTTGGTAACAGTTTGGCATTATTTACAAAGGTTAATGGTTTGCATATACCATGACCCAGCAATTCTACTCCTAGGTACACGTCTTAGAGAAAATCAGGCATATGTGCTCTAGAAAACAAATATAAGGATGTTCATAGCAGCACTATTTCTAATACTAGATCACAGATAAAATCCAAATGTCCATCAACAGTAGAATGGGTAAATTGTGGCACAATCATTCAATGGAATGCTGTATAGTAATGAAAATGAATGAACTGCATGTTGTGAAGCAGGTTCACCTGCTTCGAAACTCGAAGATTGAAGAAACTCTTTTTAACCTTGGGTTAGACAAATATTTCTTAGATGTGACACCAAAATTCAAAAATCACTTGTTAAGAGATTAAAAAGACACAGAATGGAAGAAAATATCTGCAAATCAAATATCTGGCAAATAATTTTTATTGAGAATATATTAAAAAAACTTTCAAAATTAAAGTGGGCAAAAGAGATACTTCACCATGGGAGATAAACAGATGGCAAATAAGCACATAAAAAGATGCTCAACATCATTAGGCATGAAGGAACTGTAAATTAAAACCACAATGAGATACTACTACACACCTATTAGAATGGGGAAAAAACTGACAATACTAAGTGTTGGTGAGGATGTAGAGCAACTGCACCTCTCCTGTCATAAGCAGGAATGCATATGTATGTATATCTACCATACAACCCTGCAATCCCACTCCCACGTTTATTTACCTCAGTGAAATGCAAACTTAGGTAAACCCAAAAGCCTGTACATGAACATTTATATAGCAGCTACATTTTTAATGATCAAAATCTAGAAACATATAAAAGGTTTTCCAACCAGTGAATGGATAACAACCTGGAATCCTCCATACAATGTAATACCACTTGGCAATAAAAATGAGAGAACTAATGATTTATGCAACGACATGGATGAACCTCAAATGTATTATGCTAAGTGAAAGAAGCCAGACTCAAAAGGCTGCATACTGCATGATTACATTTATATATTACATTTATGGGAAATAAAAACTACAAAGACTGAAAATATATCTATATTTTCCTTGTCAACAATACTGCTTCCCTGGTCAGCAATACTGTGCATATTGTCACATCTCAATGTGCTGGGAGGGTGACATGAAAGTGAACAACAGAAGCTTCATGGCTGGGACCCTCTGAGACCTCACCCTATGCATCTCTCCCTTCGGTTGGTTCTACTTGTATCCTTTTGCTGTAACAAAACTGTAATCATAAGTATGTACTTTTCTGAGTTATATGAGTCATTCTACCAAATTATTAAACCTGAGTGTATACCGAGAACCCTTAAGTTGAATCAAGGTGTGGAAGTGGAAGTGGCACCATTCACCATCACCCCTAGTGACCCACTAGCAAAATTTTTGCTTCCTGTTCCTGCAACATTATGTTCTGCCAGCCTAGAGATCTTAGTTCCAGAGGGAGGAATGCTGCCACCAGGAGACACAACAATGATTCCATTAAACTGGAAGTTAAGACTGCCACCTGGCTACTTTGGGCTCCTCCTACGTGTAAGTCAACAGGCTACAATGAGAGTTATAGTGTTGGCTGGGGTGACTGACCCACACTATCAAGATGAAATCAGTCTAATACTCCACAACGGAGGTAAAGAAGAGTATGTGTGGAATACAGGAGATCCCTTAGGGTGTCTCTTAGTATTACCATGCCCTGTGATTAAGGTCAATGGGAAACTACACCAACCCAATCCAGGCAGGATTACAAATGGCCCAGACTCTTCAGGAAAGAAGGTTTGGGTCACTCTACTGGGTAAAACACCACAATCCATTGAGGTGTTTGCTGAAGGCAAGGGGAATACAGAATGGATAGTAGAAGAAGGTAGTTATCAATATCAGCTATGACCACATGAGCAGTTGCAGAAACGAGGACTGTAATTGTCATGAGGATTTCCTCCTTATTTTGTTAAAAATATGTCTGTGCATGTTTACACCTGTATTAAGAAAATATCTTCATGTTATTTCCTTTTTCCTTTATCATGTGACATAAGATTTATTGACTTCATATCAGCACTTAGGTGTTAACTTTACGTAACAGCATTTAGGCTAAGAATTAGTGTGCTTCCAGTTGTACGAGGGATAGCTGTATTATGTTAGGTGTAATTATGACCTTATTATTGTCTTTACTTGAAGATTTATGTGTGATTTCAGGAGATGTGTACAGTTTTAAGTTGACAAGGGGTAGACTTATAATGGTTAATATTGAGTGTCAACTTGATTGGATTGAAGGATGCAAAGTATTGTTCCTGGGTGTGTCTGTGAGGGTGTTGCCAGAGGAAATTAACATTTGAGTCAATGGAATGGGAAAGGCAGACCCACCCTCAGTCTGGGTGGGTACCATCTAATCAGCTGCCAGGGCAGCTAGAATAAAGCAGGCAGAAGAAGATGGGAGGAGCTGGCTTTCTGAGTCTTCCAGCCTTCATCTTTCTCCCATACTGGATGCTTCCTGCCCTCAAACATTAGACTCCAAGTTCTTCAGCTTTTGGACTTTTAGACGTATACCAGTGGTTTGGCAGGGCCTTTGGCCACAGAATGAAGACTGCACTGTCGGCTTCCTTATTTTTGAGGTTTTGGGACTCAGACTGGCTTCCTTGCTCCTCAGCTTGCAGAAAACCTACTGTGGGACTTCATCTTGTGATCGTGTGAGTCAATACTCCTTAATAAAATCCCCCTCATATATTCATCTATCCTATCAGTTCTGTCCCTCTAGAGAACCTTGACTAATACAGAAGTCATTGCAACTTAATATACATAATGATTATAAAATAAAACAACATGTCAGAGTTTAGACCAAACATACCAGCCAAATCAATTAATGTTATTAGGCCTTAAGAAGGCTTATTAAAAGAAGATCTCCAGATTGACTCACAAGCAAGATCCAGCTGTATGTTGTATACAAGAAATACAACTAAAACAAACTGATTCGAGAAGGCTAAAAGTAAAGGGATAGGCAATGGTCAACCAGACAAATAAATGGAAACAATAAGAAAGCAGAGGTTGAGATCCTGACATTATCCTTAGTCTAAAGATAAAAGGCATACAAACAAATTGTGTATTATATTCAGTAGGTTGGTTTTCCACAGTGACGTGGGTGCAGCAATTCTGACTCTACTTTCTGTATATTGTAGACTGAACAAATGAGTGAATTATTGATGCTAGGAACCAATGCTCTCACTGTTAAAGAAGGGAGATGCAAATATGCAACGAGGGATGACTAAGATTCCCAGGATGCTGTATGAACTCAAAGTATGTATGTATGTGTGTGTGGTGTATGTGTGTACACATATAGATGTAGACATACAGATGTAGATATATATGTACATACACACATCTCTGTTCACCGAAAGGGCCTAGAAGTAACGATGCCCCAGCAGCAATGAGCACAGCTAGCACCCAGATTTTGGTTTCTAAATATAATTATCCATTAACAGGAACCAGAGCTCCTTGCAGAAATGGCTGATTCCAGGGCAAGTAAAGTTAAAGATGAAGGCCGGAACATCTTGTGCCAGAAAATAAGAAAACGCTCAGAGCTCAGAAATGGACCAAACCTACCAAAGCCTTAAAATTCCACTTTCAGGACTGATATAGTTTGGCTATCTCTCCCTCCAAATCTTATGTTAAAATGTGATCCTGGCTGGGTGTGGTGACTCACGCCTGTAATCCCAGCACTTTGGGAGGCTGAGGTGGGTGGATGATTTGAGGTCAGGAGTTTGAGACCAGCCTGGCCAACATGGTGAAACCCCATCTCTACTAAAAATACAAAAATTAGCTGGCAGTGGTGGCGCATGCCTGTAATCCCAGCTACTCAGGAGGCTGAGGCATGAGAATCGCTTGAACTCAGGAAGCGGAGGTCGCAGTGAGCTGAGATCACGCCACTGCACTCCAGCCTGGGCAACAGAGTGAGAGACTGTCTCAAAAAAAAAAAATATGATCCCCAGTGTTAAAGGGAGGGCATGGTGGGAGGTGCTTGGGTAATGGGGATGGATCCCTCATGAATGGCTTGGTGCCATTCCTTTGGTGATGAGTGGCTTTTCACTCTATTTGTTCAGACGAGATCCGGTTGTTAAAGAGTCTGGTGCCTCCCTCCCCCACTCTTGCTCCCACTCTTGCCATGTGACATACCTGTTCCCTCTTTGCCTTCTGCCATGAGTAGAAGCTTCCTGAGGCCTCACCAGATGCAGATGCTGGTGTCATGCTTCTTGTACAGCTTGCAGGACTGTGAGCCAAATAAACCACTTTTCTTTATAACTTTTTTTTTCTAAAGAAAATGTTCAGAAAATTATAGGGATGTCTCAAAATGACACAAAAGCCAGCTTAAAGGGACTCTCACTGGCCAACTCAGGGACAACTGAGCATCGAAATAAATAATCACAGTAATATTCACTGACTAAAATAAAAACCCATAAAAATAAAAATTTTCTATACCAGATTATAAATAAATAAAGGAGATAAAGAAGGTCTGCCTCATAGTAAAATGACAATAAATACAGAAGAAATAATAAGAGTTAGAAAATTGTCATTTGGCACCCATCACAATAACTGATTCAGGCAAGATTAATCAATGGATAATAATACTAATCAGTGAAAAGTCTGATGAAGAATGGGACAATTATGTAACCTCAAAGTATCATCCACAAATTAGTTATTAATTACAAAGGAAAAATAGTAATGTTACAGCACAGAAACATGGCTAGTGAGAGAAACAAGTGATCAAAGTTAATATCATAAAAAATGAGACAAATTGGGCTGGGTGTGGTGGCTCACACCTGTAATCTCAGCACTTTGGGAAACCAAGATGGGCAGATCACTTGAGGCCAGGAGTTCAAGACCAGCCTGGCCAACATAGTGAAACCCCATCTCTACTAAAATACAAAAATTAGCCAGGCGCAGTGGCTCACACCTGTAATCCCAGTTACTTGGGAGGCTAAGGCACAAGAATCTCCTGAATGCAGGAGGTGGAGGTTGCAGTGAGCTGAGATGGCGCCACTGCACTCCAGCCTAGGCAACAGAGTGAGACTTCATCTCAAAAAAAAAAAAAAAAAAAAGACAAATTGACATCATATGCCCCTGATGTGATACAACAAGGATACATCACTTACATTTTTTTCCTACCAGAAATGCATGACCTCAATCAAACCATGAGGAAACATCAGACAAATCTAAAGTGAGGGACGTTCTACAATACAGATGGCCTATGTGCTTTAAAAATGTCACAGACATGAAAAACAAAGAAATGCTGAGGAAGTCTTCCAGATTAAAATATAAAGAATATACACTGCATAATAGTATTATATCAATGTTAACTTTCTGAGTGTGTTCAGTGTAATTTAATGATATAGGAGAATGTCCTTGCTCTTAAGAAATTGAGGAGGCCAGCTCCTGGCTAAAACTCTGTGTGTGATTTTTAATTATTAAGGCCTGACCAATGACAATTACAAAGACTTCAGCTGTCAGGCTTTGTAGGAGAAATCTGCCCCCACATCAGACTTGGAATATATAGCCAAGACGTTATAATCTCTAAAGAGACTGGCCAGCCCCACTCTTACAAATATCTGTATTCCTAGGCCAGGCACCTTCACTGGAGAATGATGATCATTAATTCAAATTTCTAGGTTTGTTCATGCCACTCCTGCTGATTATTGAGCCAGAGTAGCCTTCATCAGGAGGTCAGGTCAACTAGTCCACAACAAAATCCAAATCATAGCTGACAAATTCTCAGGCATTAAAAAAAACAGCTACTGACAAAATAATAAAAATTAATTACCAACATCTACAAATATATTTCTGTTGATATCTACAATATCAATAAAAATACAAATCAGGCACCCTCCCCTAAATAATATGGGCAAGAGCCTTCCTCCAAAAATCTGGATCTGGTTACTCAATAACGGGGTCTCTAAGAGACTGATGGGCTTCTCACTAAAAAATTAATGGACAGGTACTGGGCTACACAGGGCTCAACATACAGCCCCATTAGGGTCTGCACAGTGATGACTAACATAAAGACTATCTGAAGTGGGTAGCAGGAGTAAGCTGTCATTATGCTATTGTGTCTGCCATTAACTCTCAAACTGTCACCCCCAAAATAAATGCATACATATGTGTGTATGCAGACACACACATACACATATACATACAGAAATAAAGTAAAAATAAATGTGGGAAAAGGTCAAAAATTGGTGAATCTAGATGAAAGCTATATAATCATTCATTGAACTATTCTCGCAGCTTCTCTACAGGAAGTGGCTAGCACATGTGTAAATTTGGTCAACCTCATTAATAAATAAATGAAAATGAGCAATCATCCATCAATTATATGATTGGCAAGGTATAAAAACACTGATAATATATGCTTGTGGGGACAATATTCAGAAACAAGCATTCTGTTGCACTGTTGGTGACAGCATGACCTTGTTAAGCCCTTTTAGAAGAGAATTTGGCAAGTCCTCTTAAAAATTAAAACAATTTCTTCATTTCAGAAATTCCAGTTACAGGAATCTGTCCTACAGAAATGTCTCCACAAGAATACAGACATGCACATTCATTCCCTTCCTAACTCTCTGTGATAAAACAAAAGTGGAAGCACCCCAAAATTCTATCAATAAGGGAACAAATAAAAGAAAAATGATGGTTTATGCTTGAATTATAATTGTTATGGGTTGAATTATGTCCCCCCAAAATTCATATGTTGAAATCCTAACCCCCAATGTGACTATATGTAGAGGGAGAGTCTTTAAGGAGGTAATTAAGGTTAAATAAGGCCATAAGGGTAGGTTCCTCATCCAAGAGGACTGGTGTCCTTATAAGAAGAGAAAAAGACACCAGAGCTCCCTCTCTCTCTCTCTCTGCACCCAAAGAAGGAAGGCCATGTGAGGCCACAGCGAGAAGACAGCCCTCAGCAAGCCAGGAAGAGCAGCCTCACCAGAAGCCAACCCTGCTGGTGCCTTGATCCTGGACTTCCAGCCTCCACAGCTGTGAGAACACAGATTTCTGTTGTTTAAACCACCCAATCTCTGGTATTTTGTAATGGCAGCCTGAAATGACTAATACAATAATCTTCTGCAACTGTTAAGAAGGAAAAGGTGACCACACTTTGGTTACTCATTTGATGAGTTATTTGTTAAATTACCACACTGAGTGAAAACCACGAGGTGGCAAACTATACTTACAAGCCTTCCTTGTTCCATATAAATGGATATTAGATAGAAACGGTAGACTTCTAGTCCTGACATGATGGCAGAGACTCCTCTTTCCCTGCTCTTCCCCACTAAGTACAACTATAAACCCTGAAAGTGATGCAAGAGACAACCAAAAGAGGACTCTGAAAGGAGGAAAGTGGAAAGCACACAGGTTAGGGACCCAAGGACTTAAACAGTGGCAGGACATCTTATGATCCCCCCACCCCAACAACGGAAGGCAACCCAGGCCTGTGTCTCTAAACCCCCAACCTAGCAACAGAACACAGCCTAGGTAGTCTCTGTCTTCCCCCAAATCAGCAGGAGTCCTTCCAACAACACCAGACAAGCCTGTGACACCAGCAAAGGAGATTAATCTGGAGCCTTGCTGACAATAAGCAGCCACTGGAAGTGCTTCTTCTTCTCCACTGAGCCTGAGACTTCCTTCCCCTATCTAGACACTCCCTCTCCACTTCAAGACACCTGGCAGTCAGGTAGGACGGCAGGAGGATCCCTACACAACAAGCACCCAGCCAGGAAATGCTCTTCATCCCTGCTGGCCAAAGAATTGGCTCTCTCACCCAAAGAACAGACACCATGCAGATGCAGCAGGGGAAAATCTGGACACAACAGGCACCCAGCCAAGGAAGCACTGTTTGTCCCCTGTGTAGTGAATTCCTGGAATTTTATGTTGCTTTAGCATCCACTTTGGATATAAGTTGGACTTTCTCGTACAAGAAGCAGGACTCAGTCACCCTTGACACAGTCTCCAGTCCTCCATCTCCTCCCTGTTCCTAAATGTGGTCGACTCAGATATCAGCCTTATACAACCACCTACTGGTGACCACCTCCCTAGGGGACAGCTAGACACAACCCACTTGACTCGCCCCTCTGATCCCCACACCCCACATGGACTGCACAGATATGCGGCACTGACCACCTTCCAGTCACAGCGTGACTCCATGGAACTTGCACCTGCTTGCTCTAAACCCATCAGTTAAAACTCTCCATGAAAAGGCTTCACCCCACAGGTCTGTCCCCCCGTGCCCCTCTCTGTCCCCACTCGCTGGCTGAGCACATGTGTCATGGTCAGCTCTCTGTGTCCCGTTGGCCCTGTGAGGTATGCTGCCCTCTTCCGTCTGGACCTGTGAGGAATGTGCTACCTCCGTGACTTTCCGTTTTCTGTTGAGTTGCCTCCTCTGTGTCTCACCTGCCCCACACACCCAAACCTAACTTCTCTCCCAGTCAGGGCTCTCCTAGAGAGTGGCTATCTTGGTAGGAATAAGCTTGACCCAGATCAGACAAGAGCCACAAGGGTGTCTGCCAGAATAAACAGGTTTCCTGGGAGAGGGACACCTGGTCATGGGTCAGACACAGGCACTAAGCTGCTCACCAGAATAAAGAATAATTCTCTGAAAGGCACATTTGTAAACACCCACAACCACATTCCCTGGAGCCCCACCAGGATGGGGTTAGAATTTAAAGCCAAGCACATTATTAGAAGGTTAGAACTTTCAGGCCCACCCCCAGACCTCTAGGGAGGAACAGGGGCTACAGACTGAGTTAATCACCAATGCCCAATGATTTAATCAATCATGCCCATGTTATGGAACTGCCATAGAAACCTCTCAATGGCAGGGTTAGGGAGCTTCTGGTTCAGTGAACACACTGTGTTGGGAGGGTGGCACACCCAGAGAGGGCACGGAAGGAAACCCTGTACCCTCCCATGCCTTGCTCTGTAGAACTCTTCCATTTGATTGTTCCTGAGTTGTATCCACCATAATAAACTAATAATCATAAGTGCTTTCCTGAGTTCTGTGAGTTGTTCTAACAAATTACTGAACCTGAAGGGTACATGAGAATCTCTGAATTTGTAGTCAACCAGGCAGAAACGCAGGTAGCCTGGGCACCCCACTCGTGGCTGGCATCTGAAGTGGAGGTAGTCTTGTGGGAATGAGCCCTTAACTTGGAGGTTCTGCACTAATTCTGGTACCTATGTAGGAATTTGAGGAGGACACAATTCAGCCCAGTAACAATTTACAAAGATTTAAAGCAGCCAACACAAAAATGCTCCCATGATTACAAGTTCTTCTGAGATAAAAACAAAATCTCAGCAAAGAAACAGAAGTTATAAAACAGAGAACAAAATGGAGATTATAGAACCAAAAAATACAACAAGCAAATAAAAACTCACTGAATGAGATCAATAGTTTAGTGGTGATGACAAAGGACAGAATTAGTGAACCTGAGAAAAGATCAATAGAATTTACTCAATCTGAAAAACAAGAAAAAGAAAACTGAAAAAAAAAATGAACAGAATCTCAGGGATACATGGGACTATAACAGAAGATCCAAATTCATATCATTGCCATTCCAGAAGGAGATGAGGAGAAACAGAAGGTGGTAACAAGAGTATTTGAAGAAATAATACCTGAAAACTTCCCAAATTTGGCAAAAGACATAAACCTACAGATTCAAGAAGCTGACCAAATCCCCAATTCATGCCAAGACATGGCAAAATTAAGCTTCTGAAAACTACAGAAACAGAAAAAATTTTGAAAGCAACCAGAGAAAAACAATGCATTACCTATAGGTAAAAAATCAAAACAAAAAATAAACAACAACAACAAAAAAACAATTTGAATGATAGCAGATTTCTCAACAAAAACCATGGAGGCTAGAAAAAAGTGGCATAATATTTTTCAAGTCTACCACCAATTCTATATCTGGCAAAGTTATCCTTCAGGAATGAAGGGGAAATTAAGACATTTCAGGTGAAGGAAAACTGAAAGAATTTGTCTCTGGCAGACCTACTCTTAAGAAAATGCCTAAAGGAAGTTCTTCTAACACAAGGGAAGTGATAAAAGAATGAATCTCAAAGCACCAAGAAAGAACCGGGAACAACAGAGCAGAAAAATGACCAATTCGATATAAATACATAGGGAGGAGAAAGGGAATCAGAGGAAGGGGTGGAAAGAGAAAGAATGAGAGACAAACTTCCCTAGGGACATTTAGCAAACTGTGAAGATGAGTCCCCTTCTCTCCAGAGGGTGATTTAACCAATCATACTTTTTTGTGTGTGTAAGATGGAGTCTCGCTCTGTTGCCCAGGCTGGAATGTGGTGGTGCGATCTCTGCGCACTGCAACCTCCGCCTCCCGGGTTCAAGCGATTCTCCTACCTCAGCCTCCTGAGTAGCTGAGATTACAGGCACCTGCCACCACACCTAGCTAATTTTTGTATTCTTAGTAGAGACAGGGTTTCGCCATGTTGGCCAGGCTGGTCTTGAACTCCTGACCTCAGGTGATCCACCTGCCTCAGCCTCCCAAAGTGCTGGGATTACAGGCGTGAGCCACTGTGCCTGGCCAATTGTGCCTTTTTATATTCACATTTTTTTTAGATTCCTGAGTAGTTTGTGTGCAACTGTTCCATCTGCAATGAGAAAGAGTTCCATTTCTTTTATAAGACCAGCAGAAGAGGCCGGGCGCAGTGGCTCACGCCTGTAATCCCAGCACTTTGGGAGGCTGAGGCGGGCAGATCACAAGGTCAAGAGATCGAGACCATCCTGGCCAACATGGTGAAACCCCATCTCTACTAAAAGTACAAAAAAATTAGCTGGGTGTGGTGGTGTGCACCTGTAGTCCCAGCTACTCGGGAGGCTGAGGCAGTAGAATCACTTGAACCCGGGAGGCGGAGGTTGCAGTGAGCCAAGATCGTGCCACTGCACTCCAGCCTGGCAACAGAGCAAGACTCCATCTCAAAAAAAAAAAAAAAAAAAAAAGACCAGCAGAAGAGAAAAAAATCCCACAATGAAACCACAATAAAAAGATATGTGAGTGCACAGCCAACCTTCCAACTGCTTGCAGAGTCTGCCTGGCAGTTCAGCAGTATGGCAACTATGGTTTGTCAAAGGCCCACAGTGATGGTGGTAAAAAGCAGCTGAGATGGCAGACAGGTTTGGTACAGTGCCTTCTGGCTGGTGCTAGGCAGCTGGAGCACACAAGTATGTACCCGAGATCTTGGTCCCATGGGCAGTGCAGGATGGCACAAGCAAGGTGGAGGAAGCACATTCTACCCTGTCTTTCCCACTGAATACAAGTATAGAACTTGGACAAAGGCCAGGCACGGTGGCTCACACCTGTATTCCCAGCACTTTGGGTGGCTGAGGCAGGCAGATCACCTGAGGTCAGGAGTTGGAGACCAGCCTGCCCAACATGGTGAAACCTCGTCTCTACTAAAAATACAAAAATTAGCCAGGTGTGGTGGTGGGCACCTGTAATCCTAGCTACTTGGGAGGCTGAGGTAGGAGAATCGCTTGAACCTGGGAGGCGGAGGTTGCAGTGAGCCAAGACTACACCACTGCACTCCAGCCTGGGCGACACAGCGAGACTCCATCTCAAACAAAACAAAACAAAACTTGGACAGAATGCATGAACTAGCAGTTTGATGACTCTGAAAAGTTAAAAAAAAAAAGGAGCAGGTAGATTATGGGAAAACATCATAATTTAAAGTACCACTAAATGGACTGTGAGTTTGCCACTTATTATCTGGTATCTCCTGGCCCAGGATCAAGGCATTATCAAACCAAGAAGAGAGCACTGAGACGCAGAGAGAGAGAGCTCAAGAAGCAGCCCTCTGGATCTGGCTTCAAGAGTGGTAAAAAGAACCGGGCACAGTTGGGGGAAGTGTGCAGCATAGCACAATAAGTGGAGTCTCAGTTTTCTGTCAGGAGGACAGACAAGGAGGGCCACAGAGAACCAAAAAGTACACAGGAAATCATGGAGAGGAGGAGTTCACCCATAAAATCATTTATCCACTCCCAGGCTCATCCTCAAGCTGTGCATGGATGGATCCAATCCTAAACAGAAAAGCGAACACTTTGAGAACTGAACTAAGGGACAAACCGCTGCCTGCCTAGATCCCAGAATGGCCACAGGGCCGCACACAGACAGGACAGGTCTGAATGGCACTGCACAGGTTTGAAAACTGAACTGACATTGAAACCACAAACCACAGAAGGTTGATTAGAACTTGCAGCCTGAACTCAACCAGGCTGACTGCCTATCACAAACAAAAACATCAACTTTCTCCTCAGGATTTAAACATAACCCCAACTTATAACACCATCTTCAAAATGTCCAGGACACGATCCAAAATTACATGGTACACAAAGAACCAATCAAATCTCAACTTGCATGACAGAAAACAATCAACAGACACCATCACTGAGATTACACAGACGTTGGAATTATCTGAGAAAGTATTTAAAGTAGCTATTATAAAAACACCCCAAGAAGTAAGGGCAAACACTCTGGGAACCAACAAAAAAACAGAAAGTTTCACCAAAGAAACAGAAGATACAAAGAACAACCAGCCGGGTGCGGTGGCTCACACCTGCAATCCCAGCACTTTGGGAGGCTGAGGTGGGAGGATCATGAGGTCAGGAGTTTAAGACCAGCCTGGCCAATATGGTGAAACCTCGTTTCTACTAAAAATACAAAAATTAGCCAGGCGTGGTGGCACGCGCCTGTAGTCCCAGCTACTTGGGAGACTGAGGCAGAAGAATCGCTTGAACCCAGGAGGCAGAGGTTGCGGTGAGCTGAGATTGCACCACTGTACTCCAGCCTGGGCGACCGAGCGAGACGCTGTCTCAAAAATAAAAAAAAAGAACCAAATGAAAATTTTGAAACTGAAAAAGATAATAACTGAAATAAATCCCCAATTGATGGACCCAACACAACAGAGATATCAGAGAAAAGAGCAAGTAAACTTCAAGGTAAACCAATAAAAATTACCTAATCCCAAAAATAGAAAAAACACTGCAGAAACATGAACAGATTCTGGGACCTGTGGGACAATACCAAAAGGTCCAAAATTCATGCCATCAGAGTTCCAGAAGGAGAGGAGAAAGAGGATAGTACAGAAAAATATCTGGAAGAAATAATTCCTGAACACTTCCCCAAATTTGGCAAAAGACAAAAATCTATATGTTCAAGAGGCTCAGCAAGTCCAAAACAGGATAACCCCAAAGAAATCCACACTCAGACACATTATCACCAAACTGCTGAAAACTAAGGACAAGTGAAAAACAACATATTATTTATAGGAGAACAACTATTTAAATGACTGTGGATTTCTCATGAGAAACCAGGGCGTGCAGAAGAAGTGGAACAGCATTGTGAAAGTTCCAAAAGAAAACAACAGTCCACTGAAAAATCTATATGCAGTAAAAATCTCCTTCAGAAATGAAGGTGAAAGAAGACATTCTCAAGGAAGGAAAACCAAGACTATGTTGCCAGCAGACTTGCTCTGAAACAACTGCCAAAGGCAGTTCTTCATAACAGGCAATTGATATCAGAAGGAAACTTAAGATTGTGAACAATGAAGGAAGAACATCAAAGTGGTAAAAATCTGGGTAAATAGAATAGATTATCCTTCAGTTCTTTAAAATACATTTGACAGTTGGAAGAGAAATAACATTTTCTGGTAGAAATTTCAATGTATGTGAAAGTAATATTAATACATAAGACAACAAAAACATAAAGGGGAGAGGGAAAAGGGACTTATAAGATGGTAAGGTTCACACACTCCATTTAAAGAGGTAAAATATTGATGCTAAGCATGTTGTGTAAACTTAAATATATATGGTAATTTGCAGGGCAACCGCCAAAAAAAAAAAAAACTATGTAACTCTGTAAATAGATATAGTAAAAAACACAATAGACAAATAAAAATGTAATCTAAGAAAATGTTCAAATAACCCAAAAGAAGGCAGAAAATGAGAAACAAAGGAATAAAAAGGGAGAAAAACCAGAAAACAAATAATAAAGTGGTAAATACCCAAATCCAAGAGTATCAATAATTACGTTAAATGTCAATGGACTGAATGTTCCAATTAAAAGGAAGAAGTTTTCAAAATGGATTAAAAAAATATTACCCAACTGTTATGGACTGAATTGTACTCCCACTCCACAAATTCATACATTGAAGCCCCAACCTGCAATGTGACTGTATTTAGAGACTGGGCCTTTATAAAGGCAATTAAGGTTAAATGAGGTCATAAGGGTGGGGCCCTAACCCAGCAGAACTGGTGTACATATAAGAGAAATGGACATCAGAGCTTGCTCTCTGTGTGTGTGAGCAGAGGAAAGGCCATGGGAGGGCACAGCAAGAAGGTGGCCATCTGCAAGCCAGAAAGAGTGACCGAGGCTAAAACCAAATCAGTCAGTACCTTAATCTGGGACTTCCCAGCTTCTGGAACTGTGAGAAAATTAATTTCTGTTGTTTAACCCACGCAATCTGTGGTACTTTGTTATGGCAGCCCGAGCAGACTAACATACCCAGCTACATGCTGTCTAAAAGAATATACTGGCCGGGCACGGTGGCTCACGCCTGTAATCCCAGCACTGTGGGAGGTCGAGGTAGGGGAATCACCTGAGCTCAGGAGTTCGAGACCAGCCTGGGAGACATGGCAAAACCCCATCTCTACAAAAAATTAGCCAGTCATGGTGGTGTGTGCCTGTGGTCCCAGCTACTTGGGAGGTTGAGGTGGGAGGATCACTTAAACCCGGGAGGTCAAGGCTGCAGTGAGCTGAGATCATGCCACTGCACTCCAGCCTGGGTGAGAGAGGGAGATCCTGCTAAAAAAAAAAAAACACAACATACTTCAAATATAACAATACAGGTAGGATAAAAGTAAGAATGGAAAAAAGTACACCATTGAAATACTAACCAAAGAAGACTGGAGTGACCATATTTAATAACAGCCAAAGTAGACTTCAGAGCCAAAACTCATCCAGGATAATGAATGACATAAGGATAAAAAAATTCACTGGCCGGGCACAGTGGCTCACACTTGTAATCCCAGCACTTTGGGAGGCCGAGGTGGGCAGATCACTTGAGGCCAGGAGTTCAAGACCAGCCTGGCCAACATGGCAAAACCCCGTCTCTACTAAAATACAAAAATTAGCTGGGCGTGGTAGTGGGCGCATGTAATCCCAGCTACTTAGGAGGCTGAGGCAGGAGAATCACTTGAAACCGGGAGGGGGAGGTTGCCGTGAGCCAAGATTGCACCACTACACTCCAGCCTGGGTGACAGAGCAAGACACCATCTCAAAAAAAAAAAATTAATTAATTCACCAAAAAGATATAACACTCCTAAAAGTGTATGCATCTAACAACAGAGCTTCAAAATATATGAAGGGAAACTGATGCAACTGACAGGAGAAACAGGCAAATCTGCAATAATAACTGTATACTCAATACCCTTTTCTCAGTAACTGATAGAACCAGTAGACAGAAAATCAGCAAGAATATAGAACTAGACACCATCAACCAACTGTATGCAATTGAGATATACAAAACACGCCACTATAAAACAACAGAATATACATTCTTTTCTTTTCTTTCTTTTTTTTTTTTTTTGAGACAGAGTCTTGCTCTGTCGCCCAGGCTAGAGTGCAATCAATGGCGTGATCTTGGCTCACTGCAACCTCCGCCTCCTGTGTTCAAGCAATTCTCCTGCCTCAGCCTCCCAAGTAGCTGGGACTACAGGCACGTGCCACCACACCTGGCTAATTTTTTATATACATTATTTTCAAATGCACATGGAACATTCACCAAGAAAGGCCATATCATGAGTCGGAAAACCAAATTTAACAAGTGTAAAAGAACTGAAATCATGCAAAGGATAATATGTTCTTAGAACATAATGAATTTGTTTATAGTAATAGATAACAGGAAAATCCCTAGGTACTTGAAAATTAAACATCATTCTTCTAAATAATATATTGGTCAAAGAGGAAGTCTCAAAGAAAATTAGAAAATACTTCAAACTGAACAAAAATGAAAATACAACATATGAAAATGTGTGGGATGCAGCTAAAGACGTGCTTAGAGGAGGCCGGGTGTGGTGGCTCACGCTTGTGATCCCAGCACTTTGGGAGGCTGAGGCGGGTGGGTCACCTGAGGTCAGGAGTTCAGGACCAGCCTGCCCAACATGGCGAAACTCTGTCTCTACTAAAAATACAAAAAAATTAGCTGGGCGTGGTGGCGGGCGCCTGTAATCCCAATTACTCAGGAGGCTGAGGCAGAAGAATTGCTTGAACCCAGGAGGCAGAGGTTGCAGTGAGCCGAGATCGCACCACTATACTCCTAAGTGACAGAGCGAGACTCCGTCTCAAAAAAAAAAAAAAAAAAAAAAAGAATCACCATATGATGCAGTAATATCACTCCTGGGTATACATCCAAAGGATCTGAAATTAGGATGTCAAGGAGATATCTACAATCCCATGTTTATTGCAGCATTATTTGCAACAGTCAAGTTATGGAATCAACCTCAGTTTCCATCAGTGGATGAACAGATAAAGAAAATGTGGCATATATACACAATGGAATATCATTCAGCCTTTAAAAAGAAGGAAATTCAGGCCAGGAGCGGTGGCTCATGCCTATAGTCCCAGCACTTAGGGAGGCCAAGGCAGGCAGATCACCTGAGGTCAGGAGTTCAAGACCAGTCTGGCCAACATGGTGAAACCCCGCCTCTACTAAAAATACAAAAATTAGCCAGGCGTGGTGGCAGGTGCCTGTAATCCCAACTACTCAGCAGGCTGGGGCAGGAGAATCACTTGAACCTGGGAGGCGGAAGTTGCAATGAGCCAAGCAGCCTGGGTGACAAAGCAAGACTCCATCTCAAAAAAAAAAAAAAAAAAAGAAGGAAATTCTGCCATTTGCAACAATGGATGAACCTGGGGGACATTATTCTAAGTAAAATAAGCCAGGTACAGAAAGATAAATACTGCATGTGCTCACTCATATGCAGAAGCTTAAAAAATTCTTCTCATACAAGTAGAGTTGTTCTCATAGAAGACCAGTGGTTACTAGAGGCAGGGAAGGGTTGGGGGGTGGGTAGCCAAAGGTTGGTTAACAGATACAGAAATACAGCTGGATAGGAGGAATAAGTTCTAGCATTCGACAACACTGTAGGGTGACCATAATTAACAACAATTTAGTGCATATTTTCAAATAGCTAGAAATTTTTTAATGTTCTCAATACTAAGAAATAAATGTTTGAGATGGATATGCTAATTATCTTGATTTGATCATTACACATTGTAGACATTTACCAAAACATCCCAGCATACCCCATAAATATGTATAATTATTATGTGTCAATTTAAAATAATAAGGCTGGGCACAGTGGCTCACCCCTGTAATCCCAGCACTTTGGGGGGCTGAGGCAGGCAGATCATCTGAGGTCAGCGGTTCGAGACCAGCCTGCCCAACATGGTGAAACCCCATCTCTACTAAAAATACAAAAATTAGCCAGGCGTGGTGGCACATGCCTGTAGTCCCAGCTACTCAGGAGGCTAAGGCAGGGGAATTGCTTGAACCTGGGAGCCGGAGGTTGCAGTGAGCTGAGATCGCACCACTGCACTCCAGCCTAGGCGATAGAGCAAGACTCCATCTCAAAAAAAACTTAAAACATTAAGTAATAAAATAATAAAGCAAAAAAAAATTCTCAACAACTGGGGTTAGAACAATTGGAAATCCACATGCAAAATGATGAAACCTGACCTAATCCTCATACCTCATACAAAAATTAATGCAAAAGAGCCGGGCGCAGTGGCTCACGCCTGTAATCCCACCACTTTGGGAGGCCGAGGTGGGCGGATCACCTGAGGTCAGGAGTTCAAGACCAGCCTGGCCAACATGGTGAAACCCTGTCTCTACTAAGAATATAAAAATTAGCCAGGTGTAGTGGCACATGCCTGTAGTCCCAGCTACTCGGGAGGCTGAGGCACGAGAATCACTTGAACCCAGGAGGTGGAGGTTGCAGTGAGCCAAGATGGCGCCACTGCACTCTAGCCTGGGCAACAGAGTGAGACTCCATCTCAAAAAAAAAAAAAATTAATGCAAAAGGAATCATCTATCTAAATGTAAAATCTAAAACTATAAAATTATACAATAGGAGAAAATCTTCATGACCTAGTGTTAGGCAAAGTTCTTAGACATGACACCAAGGGCATGATCCATAAATAAATGATTCATAAATTGGAAATTTTCCAAATTAAAAATTCTTGCTCTGCAAACAACAATGTTATGAGAGGAAAAGGACAAGCAATACACTTGGAGAAAACATTTACAAACCATGTATCCGACAAAGGACCTGTATAAAGGATATATAAAGAACTCTTAAAACTCAACAGCAAGAAAATCCAACTGAAAAATGGGCGGAAACTTTTGAACAGACATTCATTCATCAAGAGGATAGACCAAAAATAAATAAGCTTATATAAAGATGCTTAACATCTTTAACCATTAAGGAAATGCAAATTAAAATCATTATGAGATAAATGACTACATAAAAAATACTGACAATACCAAGTACTGACAAAAATATGGAACAATTGGAACTCATACATTGCTGGGAGAAATGAAAAATGGTTCAACCACTCTAGAAAATAATTTGGCAGATTCCTAAAAAGTTAAACACACACTTACCATATGACCTAGTAATCCAATATTTACTCCACAGAAATGAAAACCTATGTTCACACAAAACCCTGTGCATGATTGTTTAAAGTAGCTCTACTCATAATTGCCAAAAACTGGAAATAACGCAAATGTCTTTCAACAGGTGAATGGATAAATACACTGTGGTACATTTATACCATGGACTACTATTCAGCAATAACAAAGAAACAACTACTGACACACACAACTTTGATGAATCTCCAGGGAATTGTGCTGAGTGGAAACAAACAAACAAAAAAATCCCAAAAGGTCACATACCATACGATCCATTTCTATTACATTCCTGAAATGACAAAATTCCCAAAACAGAAAACAGATTTGTAGCTGCCAAGAGTTTAGGAATGGGTATGGGGGAGGAAGGGCAGTGGCTGTGGCTATAAGGGACAATTTGAGGGATCCTTGCGATGATGGGGCTTGACCATATCAATGTCAACATCCTGACTTTGATATTGTACTATGGTTTTTGCAGGATGTTATCATTGGGGGAACCTAGGAAAAGAGTACACAGGATTTCTCTGTATTATTCTTTCAATTGCATGTAAATCAATCATCTCAGAAAGAAAAGGTTACATAATACATGACACCTCACTTATATGACATCCTTGAAAAGACAAAACTACAGTGACACAGAACAGACCTACCGCTGCCTGAGGTTACAGGTTGGGGAAGATATGACTATTAACAGAGTAGCATGAAGGAGTTTTTTTGGGGTGATGAAACTATTATCTATCCTATAGATTAGTTACACCAATCTAACAAAAACCAATTTCACTGTATGTTAATTTAAAAAATAAAAATGTTTAAAGTGAAAGAAAAAATATGGTGGGCTGCAGGTATCGGAAAAATTTTTGTCTCTTGGACAAAAGATAATTCAAAGTCCGACTAAGAAAATTGCTTCAGGAAAATCATTGGAAAGACAAGCAGGTTCCCTAAGAGATTTCATTCCCAAGTTACATTTTGACATGATGTCTCCAGCTCACTGAGGAAAGCTATAGCACATATCTGCAGGAAAGCATTTGTCACCAGGCTGTGGTTGAGGGCAACTGCACTATTCACATGAAGACCCAGCAAAGAAATACCTTTAAACACAATTCCAGGCAACCTTGACTTCCCATGAAGGCTGTGTGCTCTCTCCTGATGAGTAAGGTGAGCCAAGATACTGGTTATGTTTCCCTTTGGCTACCAGAAGGCTCAAAGAGAAACTGACAGCCCAACATCAATATCTGTCACACCCTGAGTCCTGCACACCTCTACATTCTAACTTGGTCTTGATCTGTTGTCTCTTATTTTGCCTGATCCTAATCCTTATTTATAAATACTTTCCTATTTTATGGCAGGGATTTCCACATATTTCGTCACATCCACAGTAAAATAGAGGAATGAAGAAACAGACAACATACTCACCTGGGGTTTGGCCATTTCCTGCTCTTCTTGGAAAAAGCAGAGATGTGTGACGGCCGAGCTGGAACAAGTGGAGAAGAGTACAGCAGATGAGGAGACCCCATCAGACTTTCAGTGCCCAGAATTAGCTGCCTAGCAATCCCCTCACATCAGCTGGCCATCAGACTGCTCTCTGGAAGAGTCTGGGCAACCATGTGATTTTAACAATCTGTGTATTATTCACTCTTCATGTGAACATTGAACACAAAAGGTTTTATATACACGTATATTAAATTGTGTACTGACCCATAAAGTGTATTTGTAGGTATTTTCCTTAAGGAAATAATTTATCATAATGTATCATAATTTCTCTGCACGTACCCACGTCTCAGCATTGATTTCAATAATGCCAAACTTAAACGATCCTCTATGACCCATAAGTGATTAATAATAACAAAATATAAAAGATAAAATGCTACAAAGCTGTTAAAAGCGTTATATGGAACTGTACAGTATCTATGCACTTTGTGGTATATGTATCTCAACTAAACGTTTTTAAAAGGTGTACAAAAAAATCTTAAGGTGAATTACAAAGTAGGTTTTAAAACTGCGGGAATCCATTTTAAAGTTATATGTTAAATGTTTAAAAGGCATACCCCTATACACACCAAAAATGTCTAAAAACGGACATTTAAATGTGTGGGGGAAGAATTAGTTCCTTTTGATTTTCTTTTTCTCTATTTCAGAATTAATCTATAATTCAAATGTTATTTATTAAATGCCAAAAAAAACTACACTCTAAAACTATTATCCCAATTACATTTTACCCCCATCTCCCTCAGACCCCGCACCTACCCCTCCTCCCAGGCCCCCAACTCTGGGCGAGGCCCGGGGTCAGGTGAGACCTCGCAGGTGCCTCTCCTTCCTTCTGCTCACCTCACCGGGGCCGCCTTGCCCAGGAGCCGGAAAGAGGCCTTCGGGTGCGGGGGTGCAGGTTCACTTCGGCCGGAGCATTCACACCAGGCCCCCACCTCGGAGCTTGGGCAAGGGGAGAGGGCAGAGGGAGAAGCGGGGCGCGTCTAAAGAGGGGTCTGAGGGATGCGCATGAACCCTTAGGGGCAGGTCACTGTGCTGGAAAATGTGTAAAAGTCAAAGTTTAATAAGCCCCATTTAATCCTGCTTAGCCCCCATAACTTTGTTCACCAGTGAGCCCCTAGAACCTCGTCCACTGACCTCTCGGTCCCCCATCACTCAACCCCCAACTCCCACTTCACTCATCCCACAGAACTCCCCATCACTCAGCCCACGACCCCTAGCACTTGCCCCCTCAACGTCACTCTCTCTCGATAACAGATTTTCTGCTCGCTGCTCAGGAGACCGTTACAAAGCCTGGCCCCAACAAGCACTTCCGCTTCGGGACCGACTCTTTGGCACCGCAGCCTAAAGGGCTGCAGGGGTCGGTTCTGCGCACGCTCAGTGGCGCCTTTGAGACCCCCGTCCGCCAATAGTCAACATGGGGCCGCCGCGCAGGCGCAGAGAGAAGGTAGCCTTGCCGGTGACGTCACTGCTCCAGGCGAGATGGCCGTGCCCACCGTGTCTTTTTGCTGCTGGGGCTGCGTCGCAAAGCGGTTGTTTACTTAGTTATGCAGAGGCAGGCACTCCTAAGACTTCAGACACCAGTTTTCTTACGGCAGGGCGGGGAGGGGAAGTGCCCAACTAAGGAAAAGATTCTAGCAGGCGGCAATTTCGCACTTTGAACTTGGAGGGCAGCAACAGGGTTGCAGGTGTAAAATAACGGGAAGGCGGGATGCGTGGCTAAATTGCTCTGCGTGCACAAAGAGTAGGAGGTAGGGAAAAGCCACTGGCTTCATCCAGTGGCCAGGACTGGGAGTTTACGTTGTAGCGTTTGAAGGACGGTGGGTCGGTATGCAGACAAACAAGCTGAAAAATAAATGGCGATGTGGGACACACACACCGGGGGTGAAGGGGTATATTAAGTGGTGGCTAACAGGTTGCTTTTTCTGGATGAGTAGACAGTGTCAGTGTGTTGGGAGTGTAGGGGGTGTAGGCTGGGGCCAGGTGCTGTAGGGCCTCATTGGCCAGGGAGCTCATATTTCATTCTGGACATATGGGAAACCATAAGAAGGATCCGATTTGTAAAGACCAGTCTGAAGCAATCTAGCATTATATAGTAACGTTAAAAATACACATATATTGGGCTGGGTGCGGTGGCGTGCGCCTGTAATCTCAGTACTTTGGGACGCCAAGGTAGGCGGATCACCTGAGGTCAGGAGTTCAAGACCAGCCTGGCCAACATGGTGAAACCCCGTCTCTACTAAAAACACCAAAAATTAGCCGGGCTTGGTAGCACGCCTGTGATCCCAGCTACTCTGGAGGCTGAGGCACGAGAATCGCTTGAACCCGGGAGGCAGAGGTTGCAGTGAGCCAAGATCACACCACTGCACTCCAGCCTGGGCAACACAGTGAGACTCCATCTCAAAAACAAAAAACAAACAAACAACAACAACAACAAAAGGAATGGAGCTTCCCAGTAGACAAGACAAAGAAAGAAAGAAAGTAAAAAAGGAACTCACATCTGTTGCTCCCTGACACATCAGCACCTCCTGGGTATACAATTTATCCACTCTCTCAATGCATTAGGAGGTAGAAAATAGAAAGGGCTGGTCCTTTAGGGCCCATCAAGTGTCGCCCCTTCTAGCACCTAAACGTCATCTCCAACCACCTTGTACACACACACCTACACAAAGGAGGAAATCTTTTAGGGTCGGTGGGAGTTGGGGGGCAGAGGAGCCAGTGATACAGCCCCTCAGAAACTATCCGAGGGCCCACAGTGTGCATGCACAAGCTATGTGAGGCTAACTTTGCTGCTGCAGAGCGAGGACTCCCACTCTCTGTCCTGGGTATCCTCTACCATCATTCCCTACAGGTGTGACCTCCTCATACAGTAACCTAAGCAGCAGGTGGCTAGGTGAAGGAGAGTGAGAAGCTGACAGGTGGCTGGTCCCACCACAGAGTCTGCACGATATGACATTCCCACCCAAAGACAATGAGAGAAGCCCCCACGTGGCTGGCGAGTCATCATTACAATTGCTCTTATGATACATTTTATCAAGACCACAAAAGCCTTGCCAATTGTGAGCAGTCATTTTGGACCAGAAGCAGCAGGTGAGGTTGACAGAGCAACAGCACAGAAGGAGCCAGGTCTCTGGTGACCTTGGAGCTACCACACTAGCCCTGGATTACCTGCCTCCAAAAGAGGAATCTGCTTCCCTCCTCTTGAAGCCACTGGTGTTTGTGGTGGGGTTGGTGCGTGCAGCCAAATCAAATCCTGAGCAATCCATCAGATGCTTCTGTGTTGGCCAATGTGAGTGTCAGCGAACAGGAGATACATGGGACTGGTGGGTGAGGGGCATGAATAATGGTGACTGAAGGGCAAATTGGGAGTAAATGGGAGCAAGGAGAGGCAAAGGGCAATGGAATGGAGGTGAATGAACACCAGAGTGGAGTGGATGTGGGCCAAAGTGAGGGAATGACTATGCATGCATTCAATTATGAATGAATTTGAGATTATGATGAGATTAAGTAAATGATGGGAAATGAGGCACAGTCTCAGCGGAAAAAAGGTGAAAGTGGGAGCAGACTCTGAATGAATGGGGCAACTGAAGGGGGTGAATGTGAGTGGAGTTTATGTGAGTACTAAGGATTAGAGTGTGAGTGAATGGTGGTTTTATGAGGCACAAGATGAATGAAGAGAGGGGAATTTAGGGAGACAGTAGGAGTGAATGGGGGTAATGTGGGATGGAAAGGGAAGAATGGGGTGCGGGAGGGACAGAATAAAAGAGTGGAGATGGATACATGGTAGAATGTGAAGCAGGCCGAGTTTGAGTGTGGGTGCTACGAGGGAGAAGGATGACTAGAGATGACTGGGATTAGATGGGCGTTATACAGGGTAGTAGCCCAGGAATGTGGGTGCACAGGGATCCCAGTGGGAATCGGCAAATGTGAATGAGCTGAAGAGTGTGCATGAATGGAGGTGATGTTGGGCAGAGTGAGAGGGAATGAAAGTGAAGAGCAGAGGATGGGTGAATGTGGGTATTGTGAGGCAGAGAGTGGATGAAGGCTTCATGGCCTCGGGTGAGTAAAGCGAGGAAACATGGGGAGCCCGATGTGAGCAAAAGTAACGAATTTGAGGCACAGTGTGACAGAATGCGGGTACTGGGAGGCAGAATGGCAGCCATGAATCAGGAGCAGAATATGAGCAAGAAGAGGGTGATAGGGGTTACAATGGGAATAGATTTAAATGAATGAGGTAGTGAGAGGCAGAGTAAGAGTAAATGGAAACAATGAAGAGAAAACTGAGAAAGAACAGTGACTAGAGTGCAGTGGTGCGATCTTGGCTCACTTAGCGTAGGCTAAGTATATGTGGGTAACTTCAGCTAGTGTTTGGGAGTAATAGGGACAGAGCTCCAGGAAATGGGGGTGTTCCTGGGACAGCATCTGAGAGAATAGAGGTGAAGGAGGGGCAGAAGGGGAGTGAAGGGGGGAAATAATGAGGCCCCGGGTCAATGAAAGAAGCTGAAGGCTGGGCCACGTGCGAGTAAGCCAGAGTCATTTGATGCAGGGGCGGGAAATAGAGGCAAAGATAGGAAATGAGTCTGAGTGAGAGTGAGTGGGGTGAAAAAGGAATATGACATGAAAGAATTTGGGTAATGCTAAGCAGACTGTGGGGAATTGCGATAATATGAGGCCCAGTATGGGTGAATATAAGTGGCTGAAAGGCAGTGTAAGTGAATGGAGGAACAAAAGGCAGAATGAGAATGAAGTTGAAAAAGCAGTCAAGCATAAGGATGTATAGGTAATATGCCATTTGTAATATGAAATGTGGGGCACATTCCAGTAAATTAGGATGGAACAGCACTTTAAGTGCAGAGAGGTGAACAAGGTACCAAGGATGAGTGCTGTGGTTTGAATGTGTGCCTTCCAAAATTCGGATGTCAGAAACTTAATCCCCAATGCAACAGTGTTGGGAGGTGGGGCCTTTAATCCCCAATGCAACAGTGTTGGGAGGTGGGGCCTTTAATCCCCAATGCAACAGTGTTGGGTGATGTTTAGGCTTCTGTGTTGCGTGTTCCAGAATCTACCACTTAGACCTTTGCTCATAGAGCCCAGAGTTCCAGAATGCCCCTAATTCCGAACACCACAGGGTGAGTCTGGAGCAAGTCACCTGGGAGGGCTTACAGGTGCCATAATGAAGGCCTGGGGCACTGTGGTAGTGACCTTGGCCACGCTGATGGTTGTCACTGTGGATGCCAAGATCTATGAACGCTGCGAGCTGGCGGCAAGACTGGAGAGAGCAGGGCTGAACGGCTACAAGGGCTACGGCGTTGGAGACTGTGAGAATCCAGTTGCCCCAAATCCCATCCAAACCCTGAGCCACCCACCACATTCAGACCCAGGCCCCCTCTTGTCCTTTATCACTTCTCCAGGCCTGGGCATGATCCCTTGAGTCACTCCCTGACTGACTATGCTGAGTAGTTTAACTAACTCTAACACCACCACCATTATTGCCTTCACAACCATCACCTCCATCTCTGCCATCAACACCATCACTACAATCAATATCATCACCACTGTCACCATCATGAATACCATCGCTACCACCATCACTGATGTCTCACCAGAATCACCAACATCACCACCACTAAACCAAGATCACCACCCTCACAACTGAGATGACAACCATCCCTGTCCTCCCCCCATCCTATCCTTCCCTATTCCCAGGCTCTATACCTACTCCCTGCCTCCCTTCTCCCTGCCCCAGGGCTGTGCATGGCTCATTATGAGAGTGGCTTTGACACCGCCTTCGTGGACCACAATCCTGATGGCAGCAGTGAATATGGCATTTTCCAACTGAATTCTGCCTGGTGGTGTGACAATGGCATTACACCCACCAAGAACCTCTGCCACATGGATTGTCATGGTAAGTCAGCACTGGGGACCCACTGAAGACCTGCTGGGCCCTACTCTCCCACACATGGAGGGCAAGGTTGTTTAAGCCATAATCTCCTGCAACAAGAGAAAAATGATGGGAAAAGGAGAAAAGTTGCCTGAGCTATTAAAGACACCATCCTCTATCCCTACCCAGACTATCCTGAGAGGTTGTTTAGGACAGAAGAGCTCAGAGCTCCCAATCCTCACCCAGAATGGACACTGCAGTTTTCTTAGACTCAGGAAACAGGAAACTTACCTCCATGTGGAACAGAGTTAGAAACTGTCCTGATTTGGGGTTGAGGTTACCCAGGCCCCGAGGAAAGAAGCAGAGTGTCTGGTTCTAGAAACAGAAACAGATAACCTCCATGCAGAAATGACAGAACTTTCCAGATAAGACTGGTGTTGTTGAGGACAAAATAGAATAGCCGTTAAAGTTGTTCAGTGTTGGCCAAAATGGTGGTTGAGGTTGTCCAAGACAGGAAAAAATGGAGACTGAGGTTATTTGGGGCCAGCCCAAATGGAGGTTGAGGTTGTCCAGGACCAGACAGTATGGAGGTTGGGGTTATTCATAACTAGCCAACATGACAATCTAGATCATCCAGGATCAGTCAACATGAGTTAAGGTTGTACAGAACCAGTTAACATGGTGATTAAGATCATTCATAACCAACTGACAAGAGAATCAAGGTCATCAAGAATCAGTCAACATAGTGGTTGAGGTTCTTCAGGCCCCAAGGAACCCAAAACCCTTGGGCCCTCCATTCACTGTTATCCTATCCCCAATGCACCAGATCACCATGTCCCTCTCTTCCCCCTCAGACCTGCTCAATCGCCATATTCTGGATGACATCAGGTGTGCTAAGCAGATTGTGTCCTCACAGAATGGGCTGTCTGCCTGGTAAGTTCATGGGGATGGCCCAGACCATGGGCAGCCAGGGATAGTGTCACTGCCACCCCATCAACCTGTCCACTTCATCCTCTCTCCTTTCCTTCATTTCCCAGGACTTCTTGGAGGCTACACTGTTCTGGCCATGATTTATCTGAATGGCTCAAGGGGTGTGATATGCATGTGAAAATTGATCCAAAAATTCATCCATGACTCAGATTCGAAGAGACAGATTTTATCTTCCTTTCATTTCTTTCTCTTGTGCATTTAATAAAGGATGGTATCTATAAACAATGCAAAAGATGCTCTGATGTCTGACTCTCTTCATTTATTCAATGCCTGGAGGTACCCTCATTCCCTCACTTCCTCCATATATTCAAAGCTCTAATTAAGAAATACCAGATCACTCAGAGTGGGGAAGGAAGGGAGGATAGTGTTGTGAATCAAGAGCATGTTGTTCTCCTGGGTTCAGAAGCCATCTCTACCACCTACTAGCTGTGTTGCCTTGGAAGAGATACTTAAATTCTCTGAGCCTCAGTTTCCTCATCTGTTAAATAAGGATGATAATAATAGTAACTACTTGATGGGGTTATTGGGAGGATTAAATGAATTAATATTTGTAAAACGCATAAAGTGCTTGGTACGTAAGACAGTTGTAGGTTTGGAGATAGAGGAGTGGGATGGGAGAGATGAAAATTGGCTTCCCTTAAAAAGAATCACTCTCGGTGGGGTGCAGTGGCTCATGCCTGTAATCCCAGCACTTTGGGAGGCCAAGCCAGGTGGATCATGAGGTCAGGAGTTCGAGACCAGCCTGGCCAATATGGTGAAACCCCATCTCTACTAAAAATACAAAAAAAAAATTTAGCCGGGTGTGATGACATGCACCTGTAGTCCCAGCTACTCAGGAGGCTGAGGCAGAAGAATCGCTTGAACCCAGGAGGCGGAGGTTGCAGTGAGCCAAGATCACACCACTGCACTCCAGCCAGGGTAACAGAGCGAGACTCCGTCTCAAAAAAAAAAAAAAAAAAAAAGGGTCTTTATTTAAGGCAGATACAGTCTCTTCAGGGGAGAATGAATCCAATAGGATTGTGCTTACACAGGAAGCTCAGTGGGAATCAGGAGTTAAAGGTACATTTCCCCACATCCTCTCACATAACACCATTCTTCCAGCCCCCAGCCCCTCTTTCATGATCAAAGTCTGAAGTTTAAAATGACAGAGCAGGAATGTAGGCAAAACATTCAATGGACACACATGGTAATAATTTCTTCTTACAGAGTGCCTGAGTGTCAGTTTGTGTCTTTTTTTTTTTTTTTTTTTTTTTTTTTTATTGATCATTCTTGGGTGTTTCTCACAGAGGGGGATTTGGCAGGGTCATAGGACAATAGTGGAGGGAAGGTCAGCAGATAAACAAGTGAACAAAGGTCTCTGGTTTTCCTAGGCAGAGGACCCTGCGGCCTTCCGCAGTGTTTGTGTCCCTGGGTACTTAAGATAAGGGAGTGGTGATGACTCTTAACGAGCATGCTGCCTTCAAGCATCTGTTTAAGAAAGCACATCTTGCACCGCCCTTAATCCATTTAACCCTGAGTGGACACAGCACATGTTTCAGAGAGCACAGGGTTGGGGGTAAGGTCACAGATCAACCGGATCCCAAGGCAGAAGAATTTCTCTTAGTACAGAACAAAATGAAAAGTCTCCCATGTCTACTTCTTTCTACACAGACACGGCAACCATCCGATTTCTCAATCTTTTCCCCACCTTTCCCCCCTTTCTAGTCCACAAAACCGCCATTGTCATCATGGCCCGTTCTCAATGAGCTGTTGGGTACACCTCCCAGACGGGGTGGCGGCCGGGCAGAGGGGCTCCTCACTTCCCAGTAGGGGCGGCCGGGCAGAGGCGCCCCTCACCTCCCGGACGGGGCGGCTGGCCGGGTGGGGGGCTGACCCCCCACCTCCCTCCCGGACGGGGCGGCTGGCCGGGCGGGGGGCTGACCCCCCCACCTCCCTCCCGGACGGGGCGGCTGGCCGGGCAGAGGGGCTCCTCACTTCCCAGTAGGGGCGGCCGGGCAGAAGCGCTCCTCACCTCCCGGACGGGGCGGCTGGCCGGGCGGGGGGCTGACCCCCCCACCTCCCTCCCGGACGGGGCGGCTGGCCGGGCGGGGGGCTGACCCCCCACCTCCCTCCCGGACGGGGCGGCTGGCCTGGCAGAGGGGCTCCTCACTTCCCAGTAGAGGCGGCCGGGCAGAGGCGCCCCTCACCTCCTGGACGGGGCGGCTGGCCGGGCGGGGGGCTGACCCCCCCCACCTCCCTGCCGGATGGGTCGGCTGGCCGGGCAGGGGCTGACCCCCACCTCCCTCCCGGACGGGGTGGCCGCCGGGCGGAGACACTCCTCACTTCCCAGACGGGGTGGCTGCTGGGCGGAGGGACTCCTCACTTCTCAGACGGGGCGGTTGCCAGGCAGAGGGTCTCCTCACTTCTCAGACGGGGCGGCCGGGCAGAGACGCTCCTCACATCCCAGACGGGGCGGCGGGGCAGAGGCGCTCCCCACATCTCAGACGATGGGCGGCCGGGCAGAGACGCTCCTCACTTCCTAGATGGGATGGCGGCCGGGCAGAGACGCTCCTCACTTTCCAGACTGGGCAGCCAGGCAGAGGGGCTCCTCACATCCCATACGATGGGCGGCCAGGCAGAGATGCTCCTCACTTCCCAGACGGGGTGGGGGCCAGGCAGAGGCTGCAGTCTCGGCTCTTTGGGAGGCCAAGGCAGGTGGCTGGGAGGTGGTTGTAGCGAGCCGAGATCACGCCACTGCACTCCAGCCTGGGCACCATTGAGCACTGAGTGAACGAGACTCCATCTGCAATCCTGGTAGCTCGGGAGGCGGAGGCTGGCGGATCACTCACGGTTAGGAGCTGGAGACCAGCCCGGCCAACACAGCGAAACCCCGTCTCCACCAAAAAAATACGAAAACCAGTCAGGCGTGGCGGCACGCGCCTGCAATCGCAGGCACTGGGCAGGCTGAGGCAGGAGAATCAGGCAGGGAGGTTGCAGTGAGCCAAGATGGCAGCAGTACAGTCCAGCTTCGGCTTGGCATCAGAGGGAGACTGTGGAAAGAGCGTCACTTTGTGTCTTGATCAGAGAATTTAGGAATTTCAATTTGCCGTTCTTTGCAATGGCCAGCACCTTTGGAAGCAGCCACCCCCATAAGGAAGCAGTCCCTCATGTTCTTTGTACTCTTTGATTGGGGTGGATACTCAAGCACCTGAGACCTTGAAGTGTTCACTTCAACCAAGATAATCACAGATGAGCTTGAAAACAGCTAGCTGCCACTGCATGCCAAGGAACGCCGGAGCCCCCTTCCTTAATGCCAACTGGATTTCCCCCGCCTTGCACCCCAACCAGCCTAGGTAATCAAATCTCACATCTCCCTGTGGGTCCATAAAGGGTGCCAACACTTTGGGTACTGATTTCTTGTTTTTTCTTATTTTCTTTCCTTCTTTCCTTTCTTTTTTCTTTTCTTTTTTTTTTTTTTTTTTGAAATGGAGTCTCGCTCTGTTACCCAGGCTGGAGTGCGGTGGCTCACTGCAACCTCTGCCTCCCGGGTTTAAGCGATTCTCCTGCCTCAGCTTCCCGAGTAGCTGGGATTACAGGCGCCCACTACCACGCCTGGGTAATTTTTGTATTTTTAGTAAAGACGGGGTTTCACCATGTTGGGCAGGCTGGTCTTGAACTCCTGACTTCAGGTGATCCACCCACCTCAGTCTCCCAAAATGCTGGGATTACAGGCGTGAGCCACTGCACCCGGCCTAAAGTATATTTTTAATTGTTGTTTTTTAATGGCTATCTTTAAATCTGTAACTTCCTATAATTTGATAAACCCTTTTGTTCTTGTATGGCACTTATTCTCCATTATGACAAAATAGCGATTTTTAATAATAGTAGATTTTATTAATTTTTCTATGAGAGTTTGGTATTAAATCTGGAGACATTTTTCCTGAGTATCATTTCCAAGGACTATGCTTATTTAATTAATTAAATTGGGTTTCCTTTAATACCTGCATCTAGATTTATGGTGAGGTTTGGCTTCCAACTGACAGCCCTCATACCTTCAAGGCCACAAAAGGTGCCTCTTTAGCTGGTCATCAGCTTGCCAGGCTTCTAGAAAGAATAATAATAATCCACACTCTAGCCTGTGAATACAGCTTTGTCAGAAGTAGGTCTCTGGTGGGACTGACTTTTCTTTCAAGCCTATATACCAGTCAGAAAGAAATTCCGAGTACATTTCTTTCCTACACCCTGAGCTTGAGAAAACAAACAAACAAACAAACAAACCCAAGTTGCTCTAATAGAAATTGGAATGGGAAAGTGATGATAAATATAAGTGAATTTGAGTGTTTAAGAAAAATACTTTAAAACTGGGGAGAGGCTGGGCACGGTGGCTCATGCCTCTAATCCAAGCACTTTGGGAGGCCAAGGCGGGTGGATCACTTGAAGTCAGGAGTTTGAGACCAGCCTGGCCAACATGACAAAAACCCATCTCTACTAATAACTCACACACACACACACACACACACACACACACACACAAATAGCCATGCGTGGTAGCACACACCTGTAATCCCAGCTACTCAGGAGGCTGAGGCATGAGAATCACTTTAACCCAAGAGGCGGAGGTTGCAGTGATCCAAGATTATGCCACTACACTCCAGCTTGGGCAACAGAGTGAAATTGTGTCTCAAAAATACATAAATAAATAAAAATAAAATAGGGGAGACAAGGTAAAAATAGGTTTAGGGAGCCATGAGCAGGGGAAAGGGAGATTAGAAGGGTAGCAGATCCACGATTTGTGGGGAGAAGGACTCAAATAGAACCCAAAGAGCCTTTTAGGAAAGCTGGAAACAAATGAGGTGACCAAGAGAATAAGCAGAAGGATGAGGCCAGATTGTGGTGAGGCTAGCTCTTCACCATCTCACTCCAACATTACTGTGAGAGAATAGCTCACAAAACTAACAATTTACAGTTAGCAACAGAAGTTCATATCCTTTAAGAAGATATTTCTGGCCGGGTGCAATGGCTCACGCCTGTAATCCCAGCACTTTGGGAGGCCGAGGTGGGCGGATCATGAGGTCAGGAGATCGAGACCATCCTGGCTAACATGTTGAAACCCCGTCTCTACTAAAAATACAAAAAACTAGCTGGGCGTGGTGGCGGGCACCTGTAGTCCCAGCTACTCGGGAGGCTGAGGCAGGAGTATGGCGTGAACCCGGGAGGCGGAGCTTACAGTGAGCTGAGATCCCGCCACTGCACTCCAGCCTGGGGCGACAGAGTGAGTCTCCGTCTCAAAAAAAAAAAAAAAAAAAAAAGAAGATATTTCAAAGATGTCCAGCCCTCACTGACCCACTGCAGTATCCTTCTCATCACTTCCCATCTGCTTCTTTCCTTCTTTCTTTCTTTCCTTTTTTCTTTCCTTCCTTCCTTCCTTCCTTCCTTCCTTCCTTTCTTTCTCTCTTTCTTTCTTTTTGACAAGGTCTCACTCTGTCACCTAGGCTGGAGTGCAGAGGTGCGATCTCGGCTCACTGCAACCTCCGCCTCCCGGGTTCAAGCAATTCTTGTGCCTTACCCTCCCAAGAAGCTGGGACTACAGGCATGGCCACCATACCCAGCTAATGTTTGCATTTTTAGTAGAGAAGGGGTTTCACCATGTTGGCCTAGCTGGTCTCAAACTCCTGACCTCAAATGATTCACACGCCTTGGCTTTCCGAAGTTCTGGGATTACAGGCGTGAGCCACTGTGCCTGGCCTGCTCATTTCTTTCTTATCTGTACAACTCAAACTTGGGACTTCTCTCTCTGTGATCCAAAGTCCTCCTTCCTCCAAAGAGGCAATCACATCTGGTTTGGTCACGGGATACCCTGTAACGGAAAATGATACAAGACTTGGGCACGTCTGTGTGGGCTTTGGGACCTCAAAAAGTTAGGAAGGCACATATTCATGAGGCTAAATTTCACATAGGAGATGAAAATAGAAACACCTTGTTCAGTCTAGGAGGGATTAAGAATCTTTAATCCCTAGAACCTGAGGTCAAAATATTGAAGCACTTCAGAGGTGGAAAGTTATTCTACTGGATATACCATGAATTACTCAGAGAAGCCATCCTCACCCACAGAGACCAGATGGCTATAGTTCTGTAGTATCACATTTCTATATCTCTCTATATTTCTCTAGCATCACACGGTCCTCTGAGGAGAATCCAGTCAATTCCACCGCTCCTGGGTGAAATCCGCAAGACACATCATCAAATGACATGATCCCTGTAACTGAATGCTTCTATTCAATTGGTTGGATAAAAATTAAAATGATAATACTTTTTAAAATAAAGAAAATATTCTTCAGAGAGAAGCTACTCTTTAACCATTTCAAAAAGGGCTTTTCTGAGATATTCGCAATACCTATATATAGCAAAGGACTTTTATACTATAGAAACTATAAAGAACTCCTACAAACAATAAGATAAATATAGATAGATAATCCAGTAGAAAAACCAGAAAAAAAAGATTTGAACAGGTAATTCACAAAAGAGGATATCCAAATGGCCAATAAATGTATGAAAAGGTGCTCACCATCATTAGTCATCAGAGAAAGGCAAACTTAAACCACAGTGAGATACCACTATATGCCAACAGAAAACTGAAATTAAGACCAACAACCTTCAGCTTTCCTGAAAGGCTCTTTGAATTCTTTTTTTTTTTTTTTTGAGATGGAGTTTTGCTCCCATCACACAGGTTGGAGTGCAGTGGCACGATCTCGGCTCACTGCAACCTCCGCCTTCCAGTTTCAAGAGATTCTCCTGCCTCAGCCTCCAAAGCAGCTGGGATTACAGGCGCCCGACACCACACCCGGCTAATTTTTGTATTTTTAGTAGAGTCGGAGTTTCACCATGTTGGTCAGGCTGGTCTCAAACTCCTGACCTGGTGATCCACCCACCTCGGCCTCCCAAAGTACTGGGATTACAGGCGTGAGCCACCCCACCAGGCCCAGCTATTTGCATTCTATTTGAGTCTTTCTCCCCCTAAATCCTGGATCTGCTACCCTTCCAATTTCCTTCCAAGTGTTGGCCGGATGTAGAGCAACTGAAGCTCTCATACATTGTTGGTGGAAGTAAAATGGTGTAGGCACTTAACAGATTGGTAGAATCTACTAAAGCTGAACATCTAAATTAACATCTAAGTTAGTTTATCTAACTTATCTCATCTGCAAGAGGTAGATGATACACCTAACCTAGGATCCAGCAACTCCACTCTTAGGTATATATCCAATGGAAATGCACACATATGTTCACCAACACATGCACAAGAATACTCACAGAAGCATTATTTGTAATAGCTAAAATGGAATATCCACCAGCAGGGGAATGGATTAACAACTGTGTTATATTTATACAAAAGGAATAGTGAATAGTATGGAAAAAGAACAAACTACTGACACATAAGGTAACAAGGATGGATCTCAAAAACATTATGGTAAGTAAAAGAAGCCAGACCCAAAAGAATAATAATGTATAATTCCATTTATATGACATTCAAGAACTGGCAAAAATAATCTATGGTGATAGAAATCAGAAAGTCGTTAGCTGTGAATCAAGAGATAGTGATTGGAAGTGGCATGATGAAGGCTTCTGGGTGGCTTGTCATTTCCTGCTTTTTGATACAGGTATGGGTTACAAAGGTGTTTTCACTTGGCAGAAGTTCGTTAAACCATATACTTTATACACTTTTCTCTGTATGTTCTGCTTCAATAAAAGGTCTGACCCAAAACATTTTTAACTAAGTTAGTTTTCCATACAAGGTTTTAAAAAACAGTAAGAGGGCCGGGCACAGTGGCTCACGCCTGTAATCCCAGCACTTTGGGAGGCTGAGGCAGGTGGATCACATGAGGCCAGGAGTTCGAAACCAGCCTGGCCAACATGGTGAAACCCCATCTCTACTAAAAATACAAAAATTAGCAGGGCATGATGGCACGTACCTATAATCCCAGCTACTCAGTAGTCTGAGGCAGGAGAATGGCTTGAACCCGGAGGCAAAGGTTGCAGTGAGCCAAGATTGCGCCACTGCACTCCAGCCTGGGTAACAGAGCGAGACTCTGTCTCAAAAAAAAAAAAAAGAAAAAAAGAAAAAAAGAAAAAAAAAGGAAAAAGGCCGGGCATGGGGCTCACGCTTATAATCTCAGCACTTTGGGAGGCCAAGGCAGGTGGATCACCTGAGGTCAGAAGTTCGAGACCAGCCCGGCCAACGTGGTGAAACCCCATCTCTATTAAAAATCCAAAAAATATTAGCTGGGTGTGGTGGCGCATGCCTGTAACCCCAGCTACTTCATAGGCTGAGGCAGGAGAATCACTTGAACCTGGGAGGGGGAGGTTGTAGTGAGCTGAGATCATGCCATTGCACTCCAGCCTGGGCAACAAGAGCTAAACTCTGTCTCAAAAAAAAAAAAAAAAAAGTAAGAGAAAGATGTAAAAATCCCACAGGAAAAAGAGTAGCATTTGTGAAAGAATGATTCACAAAAGAAATATAAAAAGAAAAACATATGAAAAGATACTCAATTTCATTGACAAACACACACAAAAGAAATGAGATATTTTCAACTATCAAATGGCAAGGATTAGCTCTCCCTCTCCCTCTCCGTCTCCCTCTCCCTCATCCCTCTCCCTCTCCCTCTCCCCCTCCGCCTCCCCCTCCCTCTCCCTCTCCCTCTCACCTTTGCACCGTCTCCCTCTGATGCAGAGCCAAGGCTGGACTGTACTGCTGCCATCTCGGCTCACTGCAACCTCCCTGCCTGATTCTCCTGCCTCAGCCTGCTGAGTGCCTGGGATTGCAGGCATGCGCCGCCACACCTGACTGGTTTTCGTATTTTTTGGTGGAGACGGGGTTTTGCCGTGTTGGCCGGGCTGGTCTCCAGCTCCTAACCGTGAGTGATCTGCCAGCCTGGGCCTCCCGACGTGCCGGGATTGCAGACGGAGTCTCGCTCACTCAGTGCTCAATGTTGCCCAGGCTGGAGTGCAGTGGTGTGATCTCGGCTCGCTACAACCTCCACCTCCCAGCCGCCTGCCTTGGCCTCCGAAAGTGCCGAGATTGCAGCCTGTGCCCGGCCGCCACCCCGTCTAGGAAGTGAGGAGCGTCTCTGCCTGGCTGCCCATCGTCTGGGATGTGAGGAGCCCCTCTGCCCGGCTGCCCAGTCTGGGAAGTGAGGAGCGCCTCTTCCTGGCCGTCATCCCGTCTAGGAAGTGAGGAGCGTCTCTGCCTGGCTGCCCATCGTCTGGGATGTGGGGAGTGCCTCTGCCCCGCTGCCCCATCTGAGATGTGAAGAGTGCCTCTGCCTGGCCGCAACCCCGTCTGGGAACTGAGGAGTGTCTCTGCCCCGCCGCCACCCCGTCTGGGAGGTGAGGAGCGTCTCTGACTGGCCGCCCCGTATGAGAAGTGAGGAGCCCCTCCACCCAGCAGCTGCCCCGTCCGGGAAGTGAGGAGCCCCTCCGCCCGGCAGCCGCCCCGACTGGGAAAAGAGGAGCGTCTCCGCCCGGCAGCCGCCCCGTCCGGGAGGTGGGGGGGGGGGGCAGCCCCCGCCCGGCCAGCCGCCCCGTCAGGGAGGTGGGGGGCAGCCCCCACCAGGCCGCCACCCCGTCTGGGAGGTGGGGGGCGCCTCTGCCCGGCCACCCCATCTGGGAAGTGAGGAGCCCCTCTGCCCAGACGCCACCCCGTCTGGGAGGTGTACCCAACAGCTCATTGAGAACAGGCCATGATGACGATGGCGGTTTTGTCAAATAGAAAAGGGGGAAATGTGGGGAAAAGAAAGAGAGATCAGATTGTTACTGTGTCTGTGTAGAAAAAAGTAGACATAGGAGACTCCATTTTGTTCTGTACTAAGAAAAATTCTTCTGCCTTGGGATGCTGTTAATCTATAACCTTACCCTCAACCCAGTGCTCTCTGAAACATGTGCTATGTCCAGTAAGGGTTAAATGGATTAAGGGCGGTGCAAGATGTGCTTTGTTAAACAGATGCTTGAAGGCAGCATACTCGTTAAGAGTCATCACCACTCCCTAATCTCAAGTACCCAGGGACACAAACACTGCGGAAGGCGGCAGGGCCCTCTGCCTAGGAAAACCAGAGACCTTTGTTCACTTGTTTATCTGCTGACCTTCCCTCCACTATTGTCCTATGACCCTGCCAAATCCCCTCTCCGAGAAACACCCAAGAATGATCAATAAATACTAAAAAAATTTTTAAAAAAATGGCAAGGATTAAAACCATGACAAGAAGATTAGAAAGGGTATTTTCATTCATTATTAGTGGGGGGTGTCAACTTGTACTAACTTTTCAAAAGGCAATTTGGCAATGTCTATGAAAGTTCAAAACGTGCCCACCTTTTGAACCAGACATTCTAGAAATGCTCACCACTGTGTACAAAGATAGATGACAAGATAAAAAAAAAAACAGATACTGCTGAGGTTGTAGAGAAAAGGGAATGCTTATACACTGTTGGTGGGAATGTAAATTAACTCAACCATTGTGAAAAGCAGCGTGGCAATTCCTCAAAGAGCTAAAGAGAGAATTACCATTCAACCCAGCAATCTCATTACTGGGTATACAGCCAAAGGAATACAAATTGTTCTACCACAAAGACGCATGCATGCATATGTTCATTGCAGCACTATTCACAATAGCAAAGACATGGAATCAGCCTAAATGCCCATCAATGGTAGTCTGGACAAAGAAAATGTGGTACATATACACCATGGAATACTATGCAGCCATCAAAAAGAATGAGATCAGGCCAGGTGCAGTGGCTCATGCCTGTAATCCCAGCACTTTGAGAGGCCAAGGTGGGAGGATCATGTGAGCCCAGGAGTTCAAGACCAGCCTGGACAACATAACAAGACCTCATCTGTAGACCTCGTCTCTACAAAAAAATAATAATAACAATTTTAAAAAGAACAAGATCATGTCCTTTGCAGCAACATGAATAGAGCTGGAGGCCAGCAACATGAATAGAGCTGGAGGCCTTTATCCTTAACACACTAACACAGGAACAGAAAACTAAATACTGCATGTTCTCACTTATAAGTGGGAGCTAAATGATGAGAACTAATGGACACAAAGAGAGGAACAACAGACACTGGGGCCTACTTGAAGGTGGAGGGTGGGAGGAGGGAGACGATGAAAAAAAAAATAACCACTGGGTTTAGTACCTTGGTGATGAAATAATCTGTGCAACAAACCCCCGTGACATGAGTTTACCTATATAACCAACTTGCACATGTACCCCTGAACCTAAAATAAAAGTTAAAGAAAAAGACGACAAGAGAGATCACTGCCACACTGTAGCAGAAATTACACAGAAGTCCTTCAATATGGGGCTGATTAATAAATCGTAGTACATGCATACAAGAAAAAAAAGCATCTCTTAAAAATATCTCTATGTCCTGATACTGAAATACCTTCCATCAACAAGTGTTCATTAAGTAGGGGCTATTCCAGCTATGCCAGTGAGCAGCTGTGCAAGCCCATGCAATCTGCTTATCCACTCTGGTACTCAGCTTCCTTATCTGTAAGAGGTAGATAAAAATGGTACCTACTTCCTAAGGTCATTGTGAGAATTAAAAGTGATCATGCATATATAATGCTTAGTATGGTGTCAGGTGCAGTGTGAGCTCACTACATGTCAGCTCTTGTTGTGTCACTTTTGTTATTATCATTTGTATTATCATTATCATTACTACTATGAGCATTATTAATATTATTCTGGAAAGGGTAAATGGAATGGCAAAACAGTTTTACATAATGAGCAGATTTTAGCAAAAGGAAGACATTTACATACGTATATATTTATATGTGTATGTAAATATAAAGACAAAGAACAAGGGGGAGAGAGAGGTGTATAGGTGGAAATTAACCAAATTCATCAGAAATTGGTTATTTGGAATGAGTGGTGATATGAGATTATAAGTGAATTTCCCCTTTCAGATTGTATATTCCTCAAGAGTTTGGATTTTTGGTGTGCCACTTCTAAATCACTTCTGTAGGAAGAGAAAAAAATGACAAAATAATATAGAATTTCTTAAAAAGGGCAGAAGGGAAAGTACTGAACATGCTTAGGGACATCATGAATTCTGAGCCTAAAAAGGAAAAGGGCAGACCTTTGGGTTGCTCAGGCTGTTTGGAAACCCCAGATGTGGAAAAACTACATATAGATCAGAAAAGAATTTGAAGGGCATGAGGTTTACTGATTCTTCCTGATGATCAAGGTCCATATATTGAGCCAGAACATAAGAGCTATTTGTGCAGACATGGCTTTGATTTCCTGAAGAGTCACATATTTTTAGTTCTGCTTTAGCAGGACACCTTTGGTTGACATGCAGACATATTTTAAGTCACAGCAGAGCAATCCTATCTCTGTATTTATCACAAGATTACTGATAAGGGACTTGGCTGACGCATCAGAGAACTGTCTTATCAAAGAAATCTTTGCTTCTGAGGAAGTGGCTTACTTTCTCTGTATGGGTGAGATAAATAAAGCAAATGAGCTTTTTTCCCCCTCTATGTTGTGGCTTCTAGGAAGCTCAGAAAAATAACTGTAGCTCAACATAATTATGTAGAATCCTATGATCTACATATAGACATTTGAACCTGGCCTTGGTTTTGCTCTACTTCCCTATTCCTTTTTATGTGTTTATATGTATCGATTTTATGGTATTAATAATAATATAATAATAATATTAAACTCATATATAAGACTTACGTATGTGCTAGGCATTGTTGTAAACACTTATATTGACTCAATTGATCTACACAACAACCATACAAGGCAGGTATTATTATTATTATCATTAACATCATCATCCCTATTTTACAGTTAGAGAAACTAAGGCACAAAGAGGTTAAATGACGACTCTGTCCGCAGACCACCAGCCCTCTCACTTCCGTTCGATGTAAACTCTCTGCCCCGCCTCATACCCTGCTCTGATGTTAAGATCCGAATGCTTATTCAGGCAAGGTCCCCTTGTGTTTCCAAAATCAGTCACAACTTCCTCTGACAGCCACCTTTTTCCGACCTTTATCCTGCATTAGGTACTGCCAGTCACTATACTTGCTCATGCGCAGTACCGTTCCCAAAGCCGTCGGCTCTAGCAGCCAAAGTTGTTTTGTGGTTTTCTTTAATTTAATGATTAAATTTTTTTAATTGTACATATTTGTAGGGTGCAGAGTGGTATTTCAATACATGCATACAATGTGTAATGATCAAATCAGGGTAATTAGCATGTGCATCACCTCAAATATTTATCATTTCTTTGCGTTGGGAATATTCAAAATCCTCTCTTCTAGGTATTTGAAAATGTACAATAAATTATTGCTAACTATAGTTATTAAGCAGTGCTATAGAACACCAAAACTTTTTTGTTCCTTAACTGCAATGATTGTACGTATTTGGCTGGCAAGAAAAATGGCCGTGCCAGTAAACCAGCTTGTCAAGGGAGCAGGCATCTTTACAGCCCTTACCATTCCGTACAGGAGAGTAATATGCCTTTTAAAGTTCGGAAAAGATAGAACTCCGAGAGGACTTTGAAAACTTGGCGATAAAAGTGGGATCCTTTGTGCAAAGCTAGTGACGGGCAAATTATGGGCGTGTTTAGGGGGGGTTTCAAGAGAACGGGTATGTAAAAATGTTGAGTTCAGGACCACAGACCCCTCCGCCGGGAGATACCACTGCGGAGACGGGGGAGGCCTGAAATGGTACGGACCTCCCTGGTACCTATTACCGGGGAAAAAGGATGCAGAGCCGGTGATAATACATTCCTCCACCGGTCTGTATCAGTGGGGAGATGGGGAGAACGTTTGGAGCTGGTAGTCCTCTCAAGAAAATAACAGTAGGGAGATAGATACTATTAAGCTAGCGGTGGCGAAGGCTCAGGTTGGTACAGTCCGTTGTGGGAGATACCACTGGTGCAAATAGGGAGGTGTGGTGCAATCTGCCCTCGGAGAAAGAAACGTGAAGAAAGTGACATTGGTAAACATAGGCGCAGGGAGAGTTGGAGACATAAGCCCAGGGATAAAGGGGCCCAGGTGAGGTGGAATATTAGTCGGAGACTAGGTGAGAAGACAGATCTGATCGTGACCCCACCAGGACTACATTCCATCCTCCTCCTGGGAAACTGTTGCAGAGAGATTTGAGAGGGCGGAGATTCCAGGGTCCCAGTCCTATGAGGCCTCCCTGAGGCCTAGGGGAATAAGCAGGAGACAGACAGTGATCAGGTTCCGGACCTCAAACACTCTGCCCTATTAATCATATTCTACCAATTGATCACCTGAAAGAAAATGCACAGGTGAGCCCTTTCAGGCTATTGCAATAGGGAAAACTTTTCTTAATGAGGAACATCCCAAAGACAAGGAAAGAGACCTCGGGTTGTATAGAGGCAGGTAAGCAAAAGAGTCATCCTTGAGTCATCAGGACAGATAGAGATAGGTCTTATCTCAGAATGTGTAAATACATTAGGGACTACTATAGACTGAATTGCGCCCCTTCCCCCCCCCCCCCCCCCCCCCGCCCATTCATACGTTGAAGCCCAAACTGTCAATGTGATGGTATTTGAGGATGGAGCCTTTGGGAGGTAATTAAGGCTATATGAGGTCATGAGGGTGGGGCCTTGGTCTAATGGGATTAGTGCCCTTATAAAAACAGACGTCCAAGAATTTGCTCACTCTCTCTCCATTTGCACAAAAAAGAGGTGATGTGAAAACACAGTAAGAAGGCAGTTGTCTGCAAGCCTTATGGCTTTCTTTATAGAGAACCCTCACCAGGAACCAAATCAGCTGGCCCCTTCATGTTGGACTTCTCCCAGCCTCCAGACTATGCCAGATAAACTTCTGGTTTAACCCGTCCAGTCTGTGGCATTTTATTATGGCAGCCCAAGCAGGTAATCCAGGGACTTTTGCAGTTAGCCCTTTGCTGGAACCCCAAAGGGAGCCAGGGGCAGTGAGAATTTTGTAACCATGACTGCTTTCCAGGAGCACAGGACCCACTCAGATATAAAGTAACAGCATCACTCCCCTTCCAGCTCACTCTGCCCCTCATGGCTCCTACTCCTTCCCACTCTACCAATCATTAACATGTATTCTCTCCCACGGTGCCCCCAATTTCCCGCCATTCAGTCACACTGCCATTTTCTTTCATTCATTCTGCTTCATGGCCACCATTCACGCATCTTGTACCCCATATAAACACCTTTCTTTTTATTGTGGTAAAATACACATAACATGAAACTTACTATTTTAACTATTTTACATTGCACAATTCAGTGCCATTTAGGACATTCACAGTATTGTGCAACCATTACCACTATTTAATTCCAGACTGTCTTCACCACCCCAAAAGGAAATCTCATCCCCATTAAACAATCATTCCCTATTCCCCTTTCCCCCCAGCCCCTGGCTACCACTTAATCTGCTTTCTGGTGCTATAGATTTGCCTATTATGGATATTTCATATAAGTAGAATCATACACTTTGTGGTCTTTTGTGTCCGGCTTCTTTAACGTAGCATAATGTCTTCAAGGTTAATCAGTAACAGTACTTCATTCCTTTCTGTGGCTGAATAATATTCCATTGTATGGATATACTATACCATATTTGGTTTATCCACTCATCAGTTGATAGATATTTGAGCTGTTTCTACCTTTTGGCTATTATGAATAGTGCTGCTATGAACATTGGTGTGTAAGTTTTTGTTTGAATACCTACCTGTTTCCCATTTTATTAAGTATATAACTAGGAGTGGAATTGCTGGATCATGTGGTATTTCTATGTTTAACTTTTTGAGGAACCACCAAACTGTTTCCTACAGTGGCTGCACCATTTTACTTTCCAACCAGCAGTGTATTAGGGTTCCAATTTCTCCACATCCTCTCTAACACTTGTTGTTTTGTTGGTTTTTATTGTAGCCATCCTAGCAGATGTAAAGTGGTATCTAATTGTGGTTTTGATTTGAATTTCCCTGATAACTAATGACAAATCTTTTCATGAGCTTATTGGCCATGTGTATATCATGTATATCTTATTTGGAAAAATATCTGTTCAAGTCTTTGCCCAGTGTTAACTGGGGATTTTTTGGTTATTAGATTGTAAGAGTTCTTTATATATTCTGGATACCCTTATCAGATTATAATTTTCCCATTCTCTGGGTTGTCTTTTCATTCTCCTGATAATGTCATTTGATACACAAAAGTTTTCATTTTTATTAAGTCCAATTATTCATTTTTCTTCTGTTACTTATGCTTTTGGTATCATATCTAAGAAACAATTGCCAAGTCCAAAGTCGTGAAGATTTATTCCTTCATTTTCTTCTAGTTATTTTACAGTTTTAGTTCTTGTATTTAGGTCTTTTATCCATTTTGAGTTAACTTTTATATATGGTATGGGGTCATGGTACAACTTCATTCTTTTACATGTGGATATCTATTTTTCCAGTGCATCTGTTGAAGGGACTATTCTTTCCCCATTAAATGGTCTTGGCACCCTAATCAAAAATCATTTGAGCTGCATGGGTTTTTTTCCTGGACTTTCAATTCTATTCCATTGATCTATATGTTTATCCCGGTGCCAGCACCACACTGTTTTGATTACTGTACCTTTGCAGTAAGTTTTGAAATAGGGAAGTGTGAGTCTTCCAAATTTGTTCTTCTTTTGCAAGATTGTTTTGGCTATCCAGGGACCCTTGCAACTCCATATAAATTTTAGGATTAGCTTTCCCCTTTATGCACAAAAGGGATTTGGGATTTTGTTAGAGATTACATTGAATTTGTAGGTTGCTTTGGGGAGTATTGGCATCTTAACAATGTTAAGTTTTCCTTAATTATCCACGAACACTTTCCTTTTATTTAGTTTTATTTTTTATTTAGTTTTTCCTTTTATCTAGTTTTCCTTACTTTTTTTTTTTTTTTTAATGGAGTCTCGCTCTGTCACCCAGGCTGGAGTGCAGTGGTGTGATCTTGGCTTACTGTAACCTCCGCCTCCCAGGTTCAAGCAATTCTCCTGCCTTAGCTTCCTGAGTAGTTGGGATTACAGGCACCCGCCACTATGCCTGGCTAATTTTTTTTGTATTTTTAGTAGAGACGGGGTTTCACCATGTTGGCCAGGATGGTCTCGAACTCCTGACCTCAGGTTATCCACCCGCCTCGGCCTCACAAAGTGCTGGGATTACAGGCGTGAGCCACCACACCTGGCCTTCTTTACTTTCTTTCAGCAATGTTTTGTACAGGTCTTGCATCTGCTTGGCTAACTTTATTTCTCAGTATTTTATTCTTTTTATCCTATCGTAAACAAAATTGTTGTCTTAATTTCCGTTTTGGCTTTTTCATTGATAGTGTATAGAAAAGCAATTGATAGTTGTATGTTGATCTTGCATCCTGCCATTTAGCAGGATTTGTTTATGAGTTCTAACAGTTGTTTTTTTGGCAGATTATTTAGGATTTTCCATATATATATAAATCATACCATCTGGGAATAGAAATAGTTTTACTTTCTTTCTAATTTGGGCATCTCTTATTTCTTTCTTTTGCCTGAAAATTTATCTGGCTAGAACTTTGAGTACAATCTTTAATAGAAGTGACAAAAGTAGGCATCCTTATCTTGTTACTATAACTCTCTACCCTTAAACTTTTATGCCAGAATTTCTAAGGACCAGATAGAATGAATTACGCCTTTACTGTTATATAAGTAAGCCAAAGATGGCTTCTATGTTTGACCCCCAGGTTGTTTATTTCTTCACTGAAGGCTGAGACCCCTTAACTCAAAAGTTTGCTGGCACCAAACAAATTTTTACATACCCAAATATTTCATAAATAGCCCAAACACATAGATTTTTAGCCACTGAGAGTCTTCCTGCTTTACATACCCCAGAAAACCTGGTACTACATCTTTCATCTTTGGGGAATAGATAAGTTAGGCCCCAGGCCATAAAATACCCAAAGCTGCTGCTGCTGCCCTTCAGAGTTCTCTGACCCAGAGACTTTTCTCTTTGCTGCTGAATGACATCACCTAGACAAATAAGCCCCCGTCTTGATGCCCCAGCACTTCCCTTGTCGTTCTGCCCTTCCGAATAGTTGACCAGTGGCCATAACCTCTGTACAGGCTCCTGCTGTGAGGGACTTCATGCAAACCTGTCACAGAATCACCCCATAACCCTTATTGTGCTACGCCACCTTGTGGTCATTTATTTCCTTCATCAGCGCCCTAAATCGCTCAAACTCCCTGTAAGTGACAAAGAGGAAAAGGGAAGGATTTCTGGTAATCATGAAATAGATAGGAGACAGTGGGACAAGTAATTGGTAAAACAATCCTGGATGGTCTCAAGCGGTGGAACTCTAAACTTGGAATGCCATTGCATCAGTTTGGCATGGGACTGCTTTGTGCTGTGTCACATACTCTACATTTGTGGGTTTTCTCTGTGCCTCACATAGCCTGGCCAAGCAGTAACACCAGTATTTGAATGAATCCACTTCATTAGAACTGACTTTTGGGATCAGGTATGGAACTGCCTGGGGAAGGAGGTCACCCTGCCCGCCTGGAGCCCCACTAGGCACGGAACTGCTGGGGCACGCACAGGGCACTATAAGGCCTGTGGGTCTGAACACAAAAGGTTGGGGGAGTACACATCTCTGGACTGAGGGTGGGCTATCCTGACCCCATGACTGGCTAGAGTAGGAGGAGCCCCGTGAGTTGGCCCTGTGATTTGGGGTACCCTGAGACGCATATGACACGTGAACATGGCTATAAAGCAGCGATGTCGGGCTGACGTGGATCCCCTAAGCACAGCTGGGGGAGGCGCTTTTGTAAACAGCTAGCATGCCTCCGTTCTTGTCGCATTTGAATTTGCTATTACAGATGACATAATTTCTGTTCCTTTCCGGAGCAATATCAAGACCCCAAATTTGTTGAGTTGGGGCAAAACTGTTACTTCACGTGACTAAAGACGTTTATATTGCTGTCCCAACCAGGACTCCAAAGGAGGTGGCTGTCCTCTTGAATCCAAACCAGGGGACCCATGTTGGGCTTGCGCGCTTCTCGCCAGGACACGGCCCAGAGGGTAGGTCTCTTATTCATAGTAGCCACATTAAGCCTGGCTGTCTACTCTAGTCTATGATCGGGGCATAGAATAATAATAACCCTTATTGTGCTACGCCACCTTGTGGTCATATAATCTTCTTTCATCAGAGGAGACCAGAAGGCGTAGAAGACCCCGGAGAAGAGGACTGGCGCCCTCTAGAGGATGACGCGGCACAATACCACCATGAGAGAGTGAGGAACTTCACCTTCTCCTTTGCCAGTCACCAACAGCAAAGTCAAAAAGACAGAAGAGACAACAGGGGAGGGTCAAGAAGGAGAGGCCATTTCTCATTTGGAGGAGGAGACACCCTCTGTCTCACCCGGAGCCCCTGCCTGTCCGTAAGGACCTAGCCAGGGAACCAAATGAAAAAGCTACGGATGGCCGGGCGTGCTGGCTCACGCCTGTAATCCCAGCACTTTGGGAGGCCGAGGCGGGCGGATCATGAGGTCAGGAGATCGAGACCATCCTGGCTAACACGATGAAACCCCGTCTCTACTAAAAATACAAAAAGAAATTAGCCGGGCGTGGTGGCGGGCGCCTGTAGTCCCAGCTACTGGGGAGGCTGAGGCAGGAGAATGGCATGAACCCGGGAGGCGGAGCTTGCAGTGAGCCGAGATCACGCCACTGCACTCCAGCCTGGGCGACAGAGTGAGACTCCGTCAAAAGGAAAGAAAAGAAAAAAGAAAAAAGCTACAGACAATGTATCGAACAGAGCACAGCAAGCTCCACCTGACAGGGGCTGAAGTGAAGCACTTGGCTGCCCCAGGACGGTATGGAAAAGTGGCTTCCCTACTAAAGGATTCTGCACAGTTAGTGCAGAAGCTGAGAGTGACTCCCAGGAGGCTTTGCACTGCAGTCCATGTACACCTGGTCAGTATGAATTTTGCATTTTTGTGAATTTTGGTGGCTTGGAAAGCTGCCCACCCTACACGAGGCCTCACAACCCCCTGGGCAGAATGGCGGTGGAAAACGTTAGTTAAGGCCAAAGATGTCCTCCATCAGCTCTGCACATTCCAGTGGGATTATCTGGTGACAGATGGCACGGCATGAGGACTCTATAGTCTGAGGAGGCTGAATGGAGTGCTGAGCCCACACAGTAGTTTCTCAGGGAGCACCTGACAAGTACAAGTCCTGATTTCTGTCAGCGATGGCTAAGGCTAAACAATCCACCAGGCCATGGCTGCCCTGGATGGAATAGAATCTCATGGAGGACAAACTCACAGCCTAGTGTTGCCTGCAGTTATGAAAACAATGCCCCACCTGGCCTAAATCACAAGGAACATCACCGGCAAGGCCGCCCCCTCGTAGTGCAAATAAACCACCACCAGCCAGGCCCCCAGTTGAGCGGGAACCCTGAGATGCACGGAAGAGGTCATCTATTAGTCAGGGTTCTGCAGAGCAACAGAACCAATAGGAGGCGATATGTCTACGTCTATGTGGAGATATGCGGGATTTATTATAAGGAATTGGCCCACATGGGCCCAGAGGCCCACAGATCCCAAGACCTGTAGTTGGCAAGCTGGGAACCCAGGAGAGCGGGTGGTGCAGGTCCAGTGTGACAGCCGGCAGACTTGAGGCCAATGAAGAGCTGACGTTTTAGTTCATGCTCCAAGGCGGGAATAAACTGATGTCCCAGCCCCAGCATTCAGGCAGGAGGAGTCCTCTCTGACTCACGGAGGGTCAGCCTGTTTGCCTCAGGCTTTCAACTGGCTGGGTGGGGCCCCCCACATCTAGGACGGAGATCAGCTTCACTTAGTCTTCCAGAGAAAGGTTAAGCTCACCCAGAAACACACAGCCACACCCAGGACAGTTTGATCCATTGTTTAGGCACCCTGTAGCCCAGGCAAGTTGACACGTAAAATTCACCATCACAGGTTGTATAGAGCCCCAAGGGACAAGAGGATCCCAAATTGGATGTGCTCTGATAAATCAGTGCAACAACACAATACGAGCCAGGGTGAGGGGACAGCCATGGCAGGCCTCTGCTTCCAAGGCAGCCTCACCTTCAGCACCTGCCTTGATCTCTGCCAGTGACAGGGACCCACCCCACCCAGATCCCGTGGTCATGGAAGCAGGTCCCTCTGGCAGACAATCAGCCTTTTCCATATTAACTGTGGTTTGCCCTCTAGCAAATCAACACCACAGGCCAACACAGGTGCTGGAATCTCCCTCATCCTGGGCAACATTCAAGCTTTAAAGGGCCCTCCCCAGGAGGTGGCCCGCTTGGGAGAAGGAACCAGGAAAGCATCATCACCCTCTTCCCTATTCAGGTTGGCCCAGGGTTGCTAAAAGACGTTTCTGTCCTGGTTGTTGTCCCCAATCTACCCCCTTTCCCATCGCTGGAACGGGCCCTCTCAGTCAGCGGGTGACCTCAGAGAACGGCCTAAGGGTCCTGTGCTATTGCTGCCACTGACAGGTGGGAGCCGGTTAACCAAGCTCCTTCCCCTGCTGGTGTGGGGTTCCACACACCCCATAGCAGCGGAGGCAAGTCCTGCTGCGCTCACTTGGTTAGGGAAAGGGAACGAACTCCTACCATCTCACCTTCCAGCTCCCCAGTACGAGCTGTGCTGAAAGCCACTACTAACGTGTGAGGCTAACTCCAGACTACGGAGCCTTAAACAAGGCTGTCCGCTGGCTTAGAGCACTTCTACCAGACATCTTTGCCTTAAGACGACATTCAAAACAACCTGGCTAAATAATTTGGAGTTGAAGAGTCTGCTGACATGTTCTGTTCCATGAAAATGTCCCAGGAGACTCACCACAATCGCCTTCTCCTTCAGGGCCAACAAGACACCTTGTACTGGTCGACTCTGGGGTGGTTCAGTAGCTGCCCCCCACCACGATTGCACACTTGATTTGCACACGGGCTTTGCACACAGGACCTGAGTGCTGCCTCACCCCCGTCAGAGCTCGGCTTTGCCATCACATTGGCAACATCCTCGTCACTGAAAGGGACCAAGGCGCTGTCCCACAGGTGGTCGCAGTCTTGAGCAAGCACCTCACTGCGAGGGGATGGACAACTGCCCCTCTAAAAGGTCCACGGCCCCTCTGGGTCTGTTGGATTCGGGGGCAACGTGTAGAACTCAGAAGGGCAAACTGTACCTGATCCTGTAAAAGACAAGCTCTGGCTGGGCGCAGTGGCTCATGCCTGTAATCCCAGCTACTCGGGAGGCCGAGGTGGGTGGATCACGAGGTCAGGAGTTTGAGACCAGCCTGGCCAATGTGGTGAAACCCCATCGCTACTAAAAATACAAAAAATTAGCCAGGTGTGGTGGCAGGCGCCTGTAATCCCAGCTACTTGGGAGGCTGAGGCAGGAGAATCGCTTGAACCCAGGAGGTGGAGCTTGCAGTGAGCCGAGACCACACCACTGCACTCCAGCCTGGGCAACAGAGAGAAACTCCATCTCAAAAAAAAAAAAAAAAAAAAAAAAAAGACAAGCTCCCAGAGCTGCAGCCTCCCACACGCCCAACTGCAGCAGGTGTATTTGGATTCTGGCGCCACCACATCCCCCACTTCCAATATTTGCTGGGCGCTATCTGTGGAGTCTCCCTTACCTCTTCCACTCCCCAGTGGGACCTGAGCAACAGAGGCCACATAAACGCATGCAGGCTGTTACCTCAGCTCCCTGACCTGCCCCGAGGGCAGGACTCACAGTGAGAAGGTCCAGCCGCCTCCAAATTTGCTTCCTGGAGCATCTGCCCCAAATGCACAAGCGAGCACCTACCCATGGGCTTCAGCTGTAGGCGGCTGCAGCCTCAGCCCAAAGGTATTCGCCATGAGAAAGGCACCACCTGGCAGCGCCCTGGGCACTTCTGGAAATGGAAGCCCTTCCTGGGACACAGCCGATCACCCTACACGCTGAGATTCCTAGTATGCCCCGTGCAGTGGGAGAAGCTCCCCCTAAAACCCTGATCAAAATAGAAATGAGCTCCACTGGCTCCAGCTAAACTCGGCCCTCCTGGAGTGCCACAACCTCCATGAGCAAACTGCCACGTGCCCTGATTGTGACGCGAACTTGAGAAACCCTAGAAATGCCTCCACCCCTTGCTCGAGGGGAGCCAAAGGGAGGAAGGCCACAGCACTCTCAAGACAGGAAAAGCAATGCTCTTTTTTCACAGATGGAGCGAACATGGGGAATACGAGAGCCAGACACCCGCAGCCCCACACCCCAGGCCACCAGTCCACTTTCCTTGTCGGGGAGGGGCCCCAGTGCCGGCAGGCTGAGCTGCGTGCAATACTCCTAGCAACAGACCATGCTCTTGGCAAATATTTTCCCAAGGTGTTTCACTGACTCCAGGTCAGAGGCTAATGGGCTGACTACATAGTTGGGGCGTTAGCAGAATCAAGGCTGAAAATACAAGGCCCAGACATTTGGGATAAAGAGATGGGGTCGGGGGCGGGGGTGGAAATTGCCAAATTCACCCTGCTCTGCCCATGGTTGTGTACCATACCTCCGCTCACATTAAACAAGATGTGTAGGAGGTGCGATACCATGCTGAAGATGAGCTAACCCAACCAGCCAAGCAGGCAGGGCTGCGAAGGAGGGCGAGTCCTCAGACCCTGGAGACAAGCCACCCGACCCCTTCTACAAATGGACACATGAGGTCAAGGCACTTGGGCACCATGAGGTTGTGAAAATATGTTGTTAAGAGAGGAGTTGATCCAGTGGAGGGACATTTAAACAAAGTCACAGGGACCGTACCAGGTGTCAGCAATCCAGACATTGGGACCACCTCGTGGGAGGAAACACTTAGAGAGGAGAAGGGCTACATTAAAACTGGCAATTCGACTCCATTGGGCATCTCCCTGCAGCGGCTGGAACCGTGAAATATGCCTGAACAGCGGTGGATGCCTACACAGGCATCTATTGGCTTACCCATGCAAGGTAGCAGCCTCTATTTACGTTATTGCAGGGTTAGCACATCAGCTTTTACAGCATTTGGATTTGCCACAAGGTGTATGATCAGATCAAGGTTCCTACTTCACCGCAAACAAATGCAGCAGTGGATGTTACAAAATCACATTACTTGGGTTTTCCACCTACCCCATCACCCTAAAGAGGCAGGTATCACAGAGAGACATGATGGGATTTTTTTTTTTTTAGAATTGGAGGCCGGGAACGGTGGTTCACGACTGTAATACCAGCACTTTGGGAGGCCGATGCAGGTGGATCACCTGAGGTCAGGAGTTTGCAACCAGCCTGGCCAACATGGTGAAACCCCATCTCTACTAAAGATACAAAAACTAGCCAGGTGTGGTGGCGCACACCTGTAGTCCCAGCTACGTGGGAGGCTAAGGCAGGAGAATCGCTTGAACCCAAGAGACAGAGGTTGCAGTGAGCCGAGATCACACCACTGTACTCTAGCCTGGGGGACACAGCAAGACTCTGTCTCAAGAAAAAAAAAAAAAAAAAAAAAGAGTTGTAGATGAGGTCTTGCTATGTTGCCTAGGCTGGTCTTGACCAGCTAGGCTCAAGTGATCCTCCCACTTCAGCCTCTGAAAGTTCTGGGATTACAAGCACGAGCCAACGTGCTCCACCCACAGTGGGCTTTTAAAACAAGGACTATTGAGAGAACCTGTAGGAAAATGGCCCACCAAGTGGTAAAAAAAATACTGCCCATAGGCCTGATCATTATTTCACATGCCTATGCCATAACTACACCATATTGAAATTCAGGATAAATGAGGAGACTGCCAACAGGACACTGCCACCCCTGCCGGTGTACACGCCCACACCAGAGATAGTTACCGGCTTTCACAAGACTCAGGAGCCTTGACGTAGTTCCCACAGCAAAGGAACTTTCAGCTGGTACTTTCATATTTACCTTCTGCCTCCTGGAGAGTGCAGGGCCGAGCCACTTCCCTTCAATCCCAATGAGGATCTGACAAGGACCACCCACTAGAACCATCCTCAGCCTGTGTCTCCTCACCCGGTGGAGCAGCAAACCACCTGCCACCATCTGCAGAGAGAGACGCCCTCATCCGCCGCCCATGTCCTCCACTGAAGGTACCGTGGGACACACCTGGACCTGTTCCCCACACCCAGGACATGCACTCATCACCTCTGAACCACTAATACCACTTGAGCCATACCCAAAGGACACTCTAATCCCTACTCCTGGCCACAGGTGACCTCTGACTTTAACCTCTACTCTGTTGCTGTGCCCTTTTCTTACCTGAGAAGCTCGTACCCTCACCAGTGTCAAGTACACATCCACTGATGGAACACCCTACCCTGATCATCTACACCCTACTGCTGACCAAGGTATGTCTGGAAATAGTATTTCACATATACCCCATGGGGTAACACATGACACAGGGCATCTGGGGATGATGGGAACCACACTGTTGGCTATTTGAGCTGGTCATTCCTACTAACACAACCAGACATCAACCCTGAGGCTAGCATGCCTTCTCCTCTCTCTGCTACTGCAACCAACACCCATTTCAACTAAGCCAGACTCATATATCACTTGTGAGTCATGGGTGCCTTGTAAGTCCTATAGCGCAACTTTTGCTTCAAATTCAATAAAACCATTATTAACAACTGCCATCAAACGGGGCAATGGGCCATACCTATGGAGTCTCATTGAAGGCATGCCCGGAGATACTGTGGATCTGACAGTGCAACCACGATGCTCATGACTGGTGCAATCAAAGTAAAAATGCTGAATCCAGCCAATACCAGTAAGCCCTAAGGATTACAGAAATCAAATTCTAGCTCTTACAAATCCCTGGGATGATGATAAGTATAAACCCTGCCACCAGTGTACACCCTTACAACTCCTGGCCTCTTTTTCTGCTTCTCATAATGATCTCTGTCTCTTTCCAGTACAAGCCCCGCTTGCTAAGAAATTGCACTAACCAAGTGGCCAAGGGCATCTTTCCATGAAGCCTCTCCCTGGCCTCTTCAATATATACAGAAAAGCGATGCATGTTACACCATGTTATCTGCACCAAGGCATGTCTACAATACCAGGGATTACAACCAGCTTAGGAATTCTTTCCTAACCTAACCTCACAATCCCAACAGCAAGTTTTACATCACACTCAGTGGAAATGGGCTCTATGCTCTGCAACAATTGCAACAGTGGCTGCCCACAGTGAGCCATCAAAGTTCTTGGGTGTTACAGCAAAGACAATTCTTACCAAAACCATATTTGGGCTGGGCAAGGTGGCACACGCCTGTAATCCCAGCACTTTGAGAGGCCGGGCTGAGGATTGCTTGAGCCTAGAAGTTCGAGACCAGCCTGGGCAACAAAGTGAGACCCTGTCTCCACAATTTTTTTTAAATTAGTGGGGCATGGCGGCACCGCCTATGCCTACCTACTCAGGAGGCTGAGGCAGGAGGATTGCTTGAGTCCAGGAGTTCGAGGCTGCAATGAGCTGTAATCACATCACTGCACTCCAGCCTGGGCAAGAGTGAGATCCTCTCTCTAAAAAAGGAAAAAAAAAAAAAGCCACATTTGATCCCATGGAGAAATCTAACTGCTCTCTACCTGGGACTTTCTCCACTCAAATTGGCAACTAATTGTTTACGCCACTTGCTCCCAAGGGGCCAACCCGGAGGCTATTAAAGCTACACAAATGGCCGGGCGTGGTGGCTCACGCCTGTAATCCCAGCACTTTGGGAGGCTGGGGCAGGCAGATCACTTGAGGTCAGGAGTTGGAGACCTGGCCAACATGGTGAAACCCCATCTCCACTAAAGATACAAAAATTAGCTCGATGTGGTGGTCGGTGCCTGTAATCCCAGCTACTTGGGAGGCTGAGGCTGGAGAATCGCTTGAACACAAGAGGCAGAGATTGCAGTGAGCTGAGATGGCGCCACTGCACTCCAGCGTGGGCGATAGAGTGAGACTCCATCTAAAAAAAAAATGTACAAATGGCTGTCCTAGAACAGTTTCCCCAAGGATGAAAGGAATGGAGCAACTGTCCCCCACAATTGGGAATTCCCAATCTTTTAAACACAGGACAGATATGGCTCAAACATAGAATACAACTGATGTCTATGTTTGAAATAACTTGGATGCCCCTGTGAAGATCCCATATGTGAGTGCCCCTTAGTACAGAATCTACTTTGGTATGGGGCTAAATTAACAACTTTAAAAAAATGCTCAGAACACCTGCAAAGTTTATCCCATACCCATGGAAGTACAAAGATGCTATTTAATATGGGCAATTGGCAAGAAACTTGAATACCAATGCACACCAATCAGAATGAAGAGGAACATAATAATTGCCCACCAAACCTAGCATGCATATATATAGCCTTAGCCACAGTCATCCACAAATGGCAAATTTAACTGCGTGCTTACTGCTGCCAACCTGATTTTAATCCACATAGTGTAATTTCTCTCTCCCAGCCAAGCTCCCCAACAAACCTCACTCATCAAGATGAGCCTAATTCCCTGGCTATAGACATCCAACAGCAATATCCAGAGGTTAATCTCATGCAAATATGTGGACAATGGTGGGCTGAGCCCATAACCAACTGAGTTGACCCAGGTGCTGAATATGGGGTGGATAACATGCACATTTGTTTCCGTGTAACATTATAAGTTCCTATTAACACCACCTGGATTTGTCCTAAGCCACACAAACTTCCCTTCGTAGGAACATAGAGAATACAGGCAGGAGAAGGACCCTGGTGGGTCTGTAAGGGAATCAAAGGGCTTATTACAAGCTCCCGCTTATCTGACACTGTAAAATATTTCCTGCATTTGGATTTGGCTCAAAATTTCAGTAGATTTTTACTCAGCAATGGAATTCTCTGAGGACTCGCTTCTATAAACCACGCTGGCTGCAATTCTCTGATGCCACAAACGAGCTTTCCAAATACCTCCCCTGGAACTAACCACCTTAGAATCACTAATTTTAGGAGCAGTAGGAACAGCATATGTGCAGGACACCACACCACAATTTAAAAAGAAATGCAGATAGCTATGTCCAAGGAGTTGTCTACATGAATTAGATGACGGCCCAAGAACCAAGAGCTCTTGGTCAAATCCTGCTGTACTGTCCAACCATGGGGGCCATGGTGTAAGATAACTGCATAGTCCTAGATTACCCACTGGCTGCTGAAGGAGAGGTCTGTGCACTTATTAATACATCTTGCTGTATGTGAGTTGTCAAAGAAAAACAAATCAGGGCTTATTAAGGAGAAACTTTTGTTCAAAAAGATTTTTGCGGGGAAGCAGAAGAGACTATTGCAACAGGGAGAGGGGGATGATTGCAATAGGGAGTATGCTGTGACCATAAGGTCTCCAAGGCGATGAAAACTAGGCAGGAAAAAAAAGGCTTTTCTTGTAGAGGGTAAGGAGGCAGGCAGAGATAAGCAGAATCTGTGGAGAGGAAGCTGCACAAATAAGAGGGAATGTCCAGTGGGGCCTGCCAGGAAAATGTCCCACCGTGATTGGCCCATTCCCAGGAAAGGCTGAGAAGCAGGGGCACGCTCCTCCTTTTCGTGTGTTTGCACAGGCTTAGGGACAATCAGAGTTTGGGGGCCTGTAGGAGAGAGAGAAGCCTGGCTCAAGTTTGGTCAAGACTAAGCAGACGGTAAGCAATGCATGACTGTGAACCCTTGATCTGTTTCCTCTGTTGTTTTAAGTGTTTTTCTTTGACAACTCACATACAGCAAGATGTATTAATAAGTGCAAAGTCTATCCTGAAACTCTATTAGGGATGGAATAAGAGGCATTGTGAGGTTGAATTTTCTCCAAAGAGTGTCCATGAGTGTATTAGGCTTCACATTCTTGTTACTGAAGGACGACTGTATTATCTGTTGAGCATGCTATCAGACTGACAGCTGTCAGAAGGACTTTGAGACTAGGCACTTAATGAGAATAGGATAAAAATAATAGTTTTGAAAAGTTGAATAAGGCTGGGCGTGGTGGTTCATGCCTGTAATCTCACCACTTTGGGAGGCTGAGGCAGGCAGATTGCTTGAACCCATGAGTTCGAGACCAGCCTGGGCAACATGGTGAGACCCCATGTCTACAAAACAAAATACAAAAAAAGGCCAGGCACGGTGGCTCACACTTGTAATCCCAGCACTTTGGGAGGACAAGGTGGGCAGATCTCTTGAGGCCAGGAGTTCAAGACCAGCCTGACCAACATGGCAAAACCCCGGTCTCTACTAAACATACAAAAATTAGCAGGGCATGGTGGCGCACGCCTGTAATTCCAGCTACTTGGGAGGCTGAGGTACGAAAATCGCTTGAACCTGGGGAGTAGAGGTTGCAGTGAGTTGAGATCGCTCCACTGCACTCCAGCCTAGGCAACAGAAGGAGACTCTGTCTCAAAACAAACAAACAAACAAACCTGGACGTGGTGGCACGTGCCTGTAGTCCCAGCAACTTGGGAGGCTGAGGTGGGAGGATCACTTGACCTGGGAGGTAAAGGCTGCAGTGAGCTGAGATTGTGCCCACTGCACTCCAGACTCTGTCTCAAAAAAAAAAAAAAAAAAAAAAAAAAAAGGTAGAATAAGGGAGTAAAACCAAAATTTGAGATTTGAGGTTTGGAGGGAGCCAGTCAAGAAGATTCCTAGCCCTTGGTCTAAAGTGTATTCATATAGTGGAACGAGGATGACAGTAGAAATCTGATGAATTTCCAAGTTTGCAGCCTGTTTTTCGTGATGGCAGAGACATCAGAGAGGTTTCTGGGAACATATGTACACCAGTTGCTTCTGATCATTTCACAGGTGCCCCCTCGAGAAGCCAAGATCATGTCCTATGCCAGTTGATTACGAAGGATCACTCTGCTTGCAGAAGTACTTATCATCCTTTGGCAATGATGGTGGTGGTTTTGGTAAGATTGTCCATAGTCATGGTTATTTCATGTAGCAGAACATGGAACATGGAGGAGTTCCAGTGAACTGAGTGGCCCACACAGCAGTGGCTCTAGGCATTAAAGTTGCCCATACATGATCTGTTGCAGCAATCAAGATTTTTTTGGTTTATTCCCAATCTCTTAGCCTCTTGTTCTAAGCCTTCTTGAAAACCTGATGAGAAAGGAAGGTCACAGCCTCCCTCTAGGGCTGGGGTTCTTTCTGCCTAAACTTGTAACATGTTTCCATAGACCCTTTGGCTCATCTAGTGTCTGGAAAACTTTAGATGTAATAGAGTAGTTGAGGTGAGAGAATAAGCCAGTCTGGTTAAGCATAGATTGTCCTTTTCGAAAAGTTTTGAAGTTGAAAAAAGCTTCCTTTTGAAGACTTGGAAACAACCAAATGCCCATCAGTGATAGACTGGATAAAGAAAATGTGGCACATATACACCATGGAATACTATGCAGTCATAAAAAAGAATGAGTTCATGTCCTTTGCAGGGACATGAATGAAGCTGGAAGCCATCATTCTCAGCAAACTAACACAGGAACAGAAAACCAAACACCACATGTTCTCACTCATAAGTAGGAGTTGAACAATGAGAACACATGGACACAGGGAAGGGAACATCACACACCAGGGCCTGTCCAGGGGTGAGAGGCAAGGGGAGGGAGAGCATTAAGCCAAATACCTAATGCATGCGGGGCTTAAAACCTAGATGATGGGTTGATAGGTGCAGCAAACCACCACGGCACATGTATACCTATGTAACAAACCTGCATGTTCTGCACATGTATCCCAGAACTTTAAGTAAAATAAAAACAATTTTTAAAAAGGTGCTGTGGAGAAAAGCTAAAGGAACCTGAGTGATAGCAAAAGGATGCCTTTAAATATGAGACAGGTATAGGAACTTAGGGAAAACTGCAGGCTGCCAAAGGGAAGGAAACACACAGTCTGCAATGAAAAGCAGGGTTGTGAGACTGAGGTTGAGATGAGTTGAATGAATGAATGTCTTAGATTCTGGGGTCCTTGCAGAGATGGTGGAATTGTTAAGAGGAAGAATAACTTGGGTGAAGAGGAGATTACACAAAGCAACCCTCATCATGGAAAACTGCAGTCGCAGTGGAGGAAGTTATGCAGAGAGTGAAGGTGATGCTGGAGGGGACAGAGAAAAAAGAGGACACAGCAAAGGACAGTAAAAAGGGTAAGAATAGGACGTTGGCAAAGAAATCCTACAGGGTAATGTTCCAGCATCTTGGGTGGAAATTAACCACCTCGTGATGTCATCTACTTGGTCTGAAGTTCTTGGGAGAGCTGTCTACCTCAAGACACTGTTTCTTGGGACTCTCGAGACAGCCTCAGTTTAAAGTCTCTGGTTGGGGCAGATTTCCATTTAGAGTAGCTTTTAATATATTTTAAGTTGAGAAACATGAATCCAGGGTTAGACCTTCCAGGTTTTGGCAGCAGTGTTTTTTTTTTTTTTATTATTATTATACTTTAAGTTTTAGGGTACATGTGCACAATGTGCAGGTTAGTCACATATGTATACATGTGCCATGCTGGTGCGCTGCACCCATTAACTCATCATTTAGCATTAGGTATATCTCCCAGTGCTATCCCTCCCCCCTCCCCCCGCCCCACAACAGTCCCCAGAGTGTGATGTTCCCCTTCCTGTGTCCATGTGTTCTCATTGTTCAATTCCCACCTATGACTGAGAATATGCGGTATTTGGTTTTTTGCCCTTGCAATAGTTTACTGAGAATGATGATTTCCAATTTCATCCATGTCCCTACAAAGGACATGAACTCATCATTTTTTATGGCTGCATAGTATTCCATGGTGTATACGTGCCACATTTTCTTAATCCAGTCTATCACTGTTGGACATTTGGGTTGGTTCCATCTTTGCTGTTGTGAATAGTGTCGCAATAAACATACATGTGCATGTGTCTTTATAGCAGCATGATTTATAATCCTTTGGGTATATACCCAGTAATGGGATGGCTGGGTCAAATGGTATTTCTAGTTCTAGATCCCTGAGGAATCACCACACTGACTTCCACAAGGGTTGAACTAGTTTACAGTCCCACCAACAGTGTAAGTGTTCCTATTTCTCCACATCCTCTCCAGCACCTGTTGTTTCCTGACTTTTTAATGATTGCCATTCTAACTGGTGTGAGATGGTATCTCATTGTGGTTTTGATTTGCATTTCTCTGATGGCCAGTGATGGTGAGCATTTTTTCATGTGTTTTTTGGCTGCATAAATGTCTTCTTTTGAGAAGTGTCTGTTCATGTCCTTTGCCCACTTTTTGATGGGGTTGTTTGTTTTTTTCTTGCAAATTTGTTTGAGTTCATTGTAGATTCTGGATATTAGCCCTTTGTCAGATGAGTAGGTTGCGAAAATTTTCTCCCATTTTTTAGGTTGCCTGTTCACTCTGGTGGTAGTTTGTTTTGCTGTGCAGAAGCTCTTTAGTTTAATTAGATCCCATTTGTCAATTTTGGCTTTTGTTGCCATTGCTTTTGGTGTTTTAGACATGAAGTCCTTGCCCATGCCTATGTCCTGAATGGTAATGCCTAGGTTTTCTTCTAGGGTTTTTATGGTTTTAGGTCTAACATGTAAGTCTTTAATCCATCTTGAATTAATTTTTGTATAAGGTGTAAGGAAGGGATCCAGTTTCAGCTTTCTACATATGGCTAGCCAGTTTTCCCAGCACCATTTATTAAATAGGGAATCCTTTCCCCATTGCTTGTTCTTCTCAGGTTTGTCAAAGATCAGATAGTTGTAGATATGCGGCATTATTTCTGAGGGCTCTGCTCTGTTCTATTGATCTATATCTCTGTTTTGGTACCAGTACCATGCTGTTTTGGTTACTGTAGCCTTGGCAGCAGTGTTAGTGATGTACAGAGGACAATGCAGAGGCCCTTTTAACAGGGTTTAAGATTAGTTTTCTGGTGATGTTGACTTTAGAGAACAAGGTCTCCAATTTCTAGGTTGTACAATGGTTTGGATAGGAAAATTGGAGGAAAATCAGCCTCAACCTATTGAAGGTAAGTTTGAGTATAATTGATAAATGTTTTGAAGTAATTTAGATTGTCTGAATTGACCAGGTTAGGATATTTGAAAGCCTAAATAGAATAGGGAATTCTCATGGGGCTTGCCAGTTATTATTGTATATGGGTATAGTTTGTGTGATCTGGCAGGAGAGGATCAGAAGGCAATCAAGGCTAAGGGTAAAATTTTAGGCCATTGGGTATTGAGTTTTTCCATCAGTTTAGCAAGCTTTATTGTTTGTTTGGTTTGGTTTTGTTTTTTTTACAGATACGATCTCACTATGTTGCTCAGGCTGGTCTCAAATTCCTGGGCTCAAGCAATCCTCCCACCTCAGCCTCCCAAGTAGCTGGGACCATAGGCATGTGCCACCACACCCAGCTAATTTTTAATTGTTTTTTTTGTAGAGATGGGATCTTGCTTTGTTGCCCAAGCTGGTCTTGAACTCCTGGCCTCAAGTGATCCTCCTGCCTTGGCCTCCCAAAGTGCTGGGATTACAGGCGTGAGCCACCATACCCACTTTAGCAAGTTTTAATTTTAATAGTCCATTAGGTCTATTATTACAGGGAAGATAGATGATAAGGGATGATCCGGAGAGATAATAAGGACAACATATTTTTGTGATACAGGAAGAACGACTTGGATTTCTTAGATTACCTTACTGGTGAAATGGGTCCCTCAGCCACTTAAAAAGAGCTAATGGAATTGTCCATGTGCAAAACACTTGCCCTGTTAATTTAGGGAAGGCTAAGTATTTTTTTTACAACACTTCCCATACACTTTATATAATATTAACTAAATCTAATTATTTTAGTACCTCCTTTTAAAAAGTGAAAGAACAAATCATTTTGTGATTTCCTTGGGACCCTCTGGAAAATCTCAAAGGCAGGTTTAGGTATAAAACATACCATTTAATATTAGATTTGGAGCTGGTCGCAGTGGCTCATGCCTATAACCCCAGCACTTTGGGAGGCCGAGACCAGCGGATCACTTGAGGTCAGGAGTTTGAGACCAGCCTGGCCAACATGGTGAAACCCCGTCTCTACTTAAAAAATACAAAAATTAGCCAGGCATGGTGGCACACACCTATAATTCCAGCTACTCGGGAGGCTGAGGCACGAGAATCGCTTGAACCCGGGAGGCAGAGGTTGCAGCGACCGGAGATGGAGCCACTGCACTCCAGCCTGGGCGACAGATTGAGACTCCATCTCAAAAAGAAAAAAGAAAAAAGATTAGATTTGAGGAAGGCAAAATGTCAAAAATTGTTAGGATACTTGAAAATTAAATAGGGTCATGGGTCACTGATAAACAATACTTGGCTACCATTTAACTAAAGTGATTTTAAAGTAAATATAGGAGGTAACATGGTTGTAAAAAATAGCTCTTTAAAAAGTGAAAAAACTTGATTCTCTTAAATAACTAAGGATATGAAAAAGTCAACATAAAGCACAGGTATAAAGAGCTGGGTGTCCTCTAATTCAATCCACTACTGACTATCTACTTGGAGACAGAGTCAGCTCCCACAAGTTGAGGACTCAGTCTCACAAGACTGTCTCCCATTTGAGATGCCAGTTGCAAGCACATATTGAGACCTGTACTTCTTACCAACTGGCTGTAAGTCAGGATTCCCACGACCCCCCTGAGGTTCAATTAATTTGCTAGAGCAGCTCACAGAACCCAGGCAAACACTTTACTTATGTTTACTGGTTTATTAATAAGTGATATAATGAAGGATGAAGATTAACAGCCAGATAGCGAAGATGCATAGAGCAAGGCATGAGGGAAGGGGTGTGGAGTTCCCATGCCGCCTCCAGAGCACCACCCTCCAAGAACCCACACATTTCCCGCTATCTGGAAGCTCCCCAAGCCCTGTCCTTTTGGGTTTTTATAGAGGCTCCATTACCTAGATGTAATTGATTACATCATTAGCCATTGATGATCAATTCAACCTTCAGCCCCAGAGTTGAGGGATGGGGCTGGAGGTCCCAACCTTCTAATCACATGGTTGATTCCCCTGGCAACCAGCTCCCATCCTGAGGCTATCCAGGAGGACATTAAGAGGTCACCTCATTAGAGCAAAAGATGCTTCTATCACCCAGGAAATTCAAAGGGATTTAGAAGCTCTGTGTCAGACACTCCTATCACACAAGAAATTACAACGGTCTTAAGAGCTTTGTATCAGAAACTGGGGTCAAAGACCAAATATTAGAACAGAATATTTTTATCATCTCTGTCTCCTGTAATGATAGACAGACCTAACGGACTATTAAAATTAAAGCTTGCTAAACTGGACATAGTGGCTTACGCCTGTAATCCCAGCACTTTGGGAGGTCAAGGAGCCAGGAGTTCAAGACCAGCTTGAGCAACATAGTGAGACCCCATCTGTAAAAGACAAAACTAAACCGAAAACAAACAAACAATAAAGCTTAGTAAACTGATGGAAAAACTCAATCTCCAATGAACTAAAGTTTTACCCTCTCTGGGACTCTCCTTCACCATCTGTAAAATGAAGCCAGGGTTCATTTACGTGGGATTCCCATGAGGATCAAGTAAAACTGTGCTGGAAGACTTTAGCACAACACATTCCTGTCTGGCAGCAGAAGGGGATCAGCCTTGAGGTATAAAATCCTGCGTTGCAATCAGTGGTGTGCTGATAACAGCTGGCCCCAGCGAACTGGCACAAGTCAGCTCAGCATGGCTCGATTTATGTGAAGTTTCTAGAAGAGGCTAAACTAATCTATGGTGAGAAAAGTCAGGACAATGCTTGCCTCTGGAGGGGGTGGCAGCAGGGATTGATAAGGAAAGGGCATGAGGGAACTGTCTCGGGTGATGGTCATGTTTAATGTTTTGATAGGGGTTTACATTTGTCAAAATTCTTTGAATGATACACTTGAGATTTATACATTTCACTGTATACAATTTTACTTAAAACTGTAAATATTGAACTCTAGTTAATGATATGTACGCTGAATTATCTAGAAGCGAAGTGCACTGAAATCTGCAACTTACTTTGAATTGCACCAAAAAATAACATGGATTGATGGACAGATAGAAACATGGATAGATGAAAAGAGATGAGATAAAGCCAGGTTAACAACATGTAACAGTCTGGGTGTAGGGTATATTGGCACTTACCAAACAATTCTTTGTATCTTCTGTATGCTTGAAGATTTAATTATGAAAAATGTTGAGGAAACATACTGAGCATATCTTACATACAAAGTTGTTTATCTTTGCCCCATTGCTTCTAGTAGTTTCATTTACATATATTGATTATAATTTTATCCACTAATGACTTTTACTTTGCAGAGAAAACTAGGCTAGCAAAGCTTATGAATATATATCTCACAATCTAGTTGATACAATATTGGCTTATTCGACTAGTAAACCTGTACACATTTAGGAAGAACATACCAAGTAGAAAGAAGTGTATACTTCTGTTATACTTAATGGTAATAACTCATAAAACATAGCTATTTTTATTAAGCCAACAATATTAAGCTAATTTTGTTTGCCAAAGATTTACCTAAGTTATGTAACTTGAATTTTTTTTTTAGATGAATTTCGTTCTTGTTGCCCAGGCTGGAGTGCAGTGGTGTGCTCATGGCTCATTGCAACTTCCGCCTCCTGGGTTCAAGCGATTCTCCTGCCTCAGCCTCCCGAGTAGCTGGGATTATAGGCATGCACCACCATGCCCGGCTAATTTTGTATTTTCAGTAAAGATGGAGTTTCACCACGTTGACCAGGCTGGTCTTGAACTCCTGACCTCAGGTGATCCACCCGCCTTAGCCTCCCAAAGTGCTGGGATTACAGGTGTGAGCCACCACGCCCGGCCGTAAATTGAATTTTTAAAACATTTATGTTAGGTTTTAGAGAATACTTTTTCCCCCACACTGGAAGTATTAGAAGTTCAGATTTTTTTTTCTGACAGTTTTAGGGTTTTTAAGGAATTTTATAAATTAATTTGATAGTATCATCCAGAGGTAGAAAAATATCACATATGCATAAAATAAATACATAAACATACAGACAGATGCAAATAAAGATCTTACAGGTTTCATTCTAAAATTTTAGCCACGATTCAGGCATAAACACAGAAATACAAAACTCACTAGTCAATACAACAGAGTTGGCTCATTGTCTTTGCCCCACTATGTATTTTTATCAGAATTCTGTTTCTGGCAGATGGGACAAGTTGAGGTTTACCTACTCAACATGAGGGCTAAAGCTTCCCATCAATATTTCTTGAGGAGACTTTTTTTTCTTTTCTTTTTTTTTTTTGAGACGGAGTCTCACTCTGTTGTCCAGGCTGGAGTGCTGGAGTGCAGTGGCGTGATCTCGGCTCACTGCAAGCTCCGCCTCCCGGGTTCACGCCATTCTCCTGCCTCAGCCTCCCCAGTAGCTGGGACTACAGGTGCCCGCCACTACGCCAGGCTAATTTTTTTGTATTTTTTAGTAGAGACGGGGTTTCACTGTGTTAGCCAGGATGGTCTCGATCTCCTGACCTCATGATCCGCCCGCCTCGGCCTCCCAGAGTGCTGGGATTACAGGCGTGAACCACCGCGCCCGTCATGGAGGAGACTTTTAAGATTTTCTTTGCCCTGATGTGTAATTTGATGGATGTTGTGGACCAAATGTTTGGCGAGGGACTGAACAGACACCCAGCAGCCAACTGGGTATCTCCAAAGACCATCTGAGTAGCTAAAATATCCAGTCTGTTTCCAGCTAGCTTTCAGCCTCTGATGCTTGCTTTTGGAGCCCCTGAACCCCTCAAGAGTCCCCCTGTGGTGGCAGAAGGACCAAAGCGCTAATGACTATAGGGAGTTGAGGTACTGGTTTGAGAAGGGAAAGGTAGACAGAGAGGTGGAGGAGGTAGGTGTATGAATGGAGACAACATCAAAGGATCCAAGGAAACTGAAAGGAAGATCAAAGGTGGTAAGGGAAGGAAGGAGGAGTAGAGGCCATGGGAAGGGAAAGGTCTTAGATGAGCTAATCTGGGGAGATCGCAAGTTCCCTAAAGAGGCTACTGAAGTTCCAAATTCCCTCTGGTAATTTTTTGGCCATTTATGAATACATTAGACTGAATCAGTGCCCCAGCGGGAAGACATGTAGTAAACAGGAAAGAAGAGGACGGAAGGCATCTGAGAGAATGAGTTCCCCATGGGATTAACAGATAGTTAAGCCAAGATTGAAGAGCCAAGGGAACACTTCATGTAATCTCCATGACAGAAAGCCCAGAGAACTCCCACGCACAATTTCTGGGGTGGAGTCAAGTGAACCCCCTGCCCCATGCAATCACCAGGGATTGAGGAGCTGAGGAAATTCCCACACGCCATCCCCATGTTTGAGATGCCAAGAAAATTCTTTTGCATAATCCCCCAGTTTAGAGAGCCAAGAAAAAAACAGAAGAGGCTTCACAGAAAGGGATAAAGAAATCACTTTGCCAGAAAGAATAAACGTAACTCCTGACTACCACATTACAGCAGATAAACGTCCAAAGCACTGGATTAGATAAGGAAGTGTGACTCACCACCATGGATTCCTACTTTTCCAGGCAGAAAAAGACACAAAGGGTCCAGGAAGCCAGCATGAATACCTGGGTGAAGACACAGGTTCCAAGGAACAGCCAGCACTCCATCTGAGTCACAGCGCCATTAGTATTCAAAGAAACACAAATCAGGATTTAGTAAGGAGAGATTTTATTTAAAAGGATTATTACAAGGGAGGGAAAAGGACTTTGAAATAGGGAGAGGAGGATGACTGCAATAGGGAGAATGCTGTGACTATAAGGTCTGCAAGATTCTCAAAGCCAAACAGAAAAAGGTTTTTCTTTTATAGAGGAAGGAGGAAGCAAGCAGGGATAAATAATCTTTGGAAAGGAAGCTGGACAAGCAAGGGGCATGCCCTGGGTCTTTGTGTTCGGGTTTAAGGACAAGCAGAGGGTAAGCAATGGGCAACTGTGAACCCTTGATCGGGGCAGATGACACTCTCCAAGGCTTATAGCTAGCCAGGTGCACCAAAGGGACAAACAAATCACAGTCTTCTCCCTTTCTGATCTTTTCTTTGGGCTTTCCCCCACTAAATGGGCAGACTGGCTGCAAACTGGCTGAAATCTTAGTTTGTGGCCTATAAGACCAAGAATCTTATACAACTCTTACAGGTTGCTTTATCACTGACACCAAAATCAGTTATTATGAAATAACATACAACTAAGATTATAAAGCCACCTGGGTCCAGGGCATGGATTTTTATTTTTATGTATTTAGTTATTCATTGAGACATGGTCTCTCTGTCACCCAGGCTGGAGTGCAGTGGCACAATCATAGCTCACTGCACCTACGTCACCCAAGCTGGTCTCAAATTCCTGGCCTCAAGCAATCCTCTCAACGTGCTGGGATTACAGGTATGAGACACCGTGCCCGGCCCAGGATGGTTTTTTTCATATATAAATGAGCCAAACATGACCTCTATGTGTTGGGAAAAGGGCGGGGGTGCCTGTATAAACAGATACACAATGCCAATTTATGCAGGCACCCCATAAGCCCTTTTCCCAACGTCAATGTATTAACCCCTAGGTTATTTCTTCCCTGCAGGCTGAGATCCATTAGTTCAAATGCCCACCAGTGCCAAACTTAAATATTTGCACATCCAATTATTTTTATTTTTATTTTTTATTTGAGACAGAGTCTTGCTCTGTAGCCAGGCTGGAGCGCAATGGCTCGATCTCGGCTCACTGCAACCTCCACCTCCCAGGTTCAAGCGATTCTCCTGCTTCAGCCTCCCGAGTAGCTAGGACTACAGGCGCTCACCACCACGCCCAGCTAATTTTTGTGTTTTTAGTAGAGATGGGGTTTCATCATGTTGGCCAGGATGGTCTCGATCTCTTGACCTCGTGATCCGCCCTCCTGAGCCTCCCAAAGTGCTGGGATTACAGGCGTAAGCCACCGTGCCCAGCCCAGGTTATTTTCTAAACTAGACCAAAGAGGCAGACTTTTTAGCAATTTACATCCTGCCTGTTTTGCATACTCCACAAAATCTCACCCCACATCTGTTGACAATAGATAAGCCCTGGGCCATAAAGACCCCAAGCCTCTGCTGCCCTTCTGAGCTCTCTGACCCAATAACTCCACACTGCGGGCTGAGCAACATCACCTAGACACGTAAGTCCCCTCTCTGACCCCCATCTCCCCTAAGAATTCCTTGCCTTCCTTCCCTTCTGAGTAACCTCTATACAGACTCCTGCTGTGAGGGACTTCTGCCACATACAAGCCTGTCGATGCACCACCCACTAAAGTTGTGTATGCTACTGCCACCTCATGATAATATCATTCCTCCATCAGTCCCCAAATCCCTCAAACCTCCTACATTTCTGGCAAAATTGGAGTTGACAGTGAATACAGCTGTATTACCTAGTGGTAAAATATTACTAGCTCAGTAGTTCTGTACCTATGTAACCCTACCCCCATATGAATGGGAATGGACTGAGGGGGAAGCACTTGCTAGATTGGCATTACTGACAGAAGTCTGAGTCAGTACAGTGACTGAACCTAACATCCCTTCCAAAGGCCAAAATGTTTGGATAGAAATAATTGACAAATGGAGAGAAGAAGAAATATGGTAGTTCAGGGGAAATGAATGAATAAATGGTTTATGCAATAGGGGAAATCCAGTATTACATTGGTGCCTCGAGAGAGGCTCAGATCAAGAGAATTATATTGCCTTCTAGCACGATTATGCCAGATCCCTGAAAGGTGAGGCCATATGTCTGTTGAAACTACTTCTCTTTTTGGAACCTGACAAGGTTGAATGGAAGCCTGCAAACCTGAGTAACATCATTCTGGGAGACATTTTGGGTACATCATATGATGATGAACTGGACCAACTGTTGATGACTGAGTGAAACTCTACATGACAGTATCTTTAGACTCTTGTCAAAAGTATATTATTTGGGGCCAGGCACAGTGGCTCATGCCTGTAATCCCAGAACTTTGGGAGGCCGAGCAGGGCGGATCACCTGAAGTCAGGAGTTCAAGACCAGCCTGGCTAACATGGAGAAACCCTGTCTCTACTAAAAATACAAAAATTAGCCTGGCATCTGGCAGGTGCCTGTAATCCCAGCTACTCAGGAGGGCTGAGGCAGGAGAATCACTTGGACCTGGGAGGTGGAGGTTACAGTGAGCCGAGATCGCCACCACTGCACTCCAGCCTGGGTAACAGAGTGAGACTCTGTCTCAAAAAAAAGGATATCATTTGGGAAGGAGTTTCTAGGAGCTACACCCTGCCAGGCCATCGGACTGTGTGGTGTAAAATTCCGAGCAGACTGATTACTGTGTAACTATAGACCTTAATGATAGAATGCTTAGAAAGGTCCCTGGTTTTAAGAGGCAAAATATAGCAGCAGCATGTCTGACATGCTACAGTTAGCCATGCACAAATGTATATCACCCTTGTTTTGTGGACAGAAAGTTATCAGGTTGATGCAAAAGTAATTGCAGTTTTACATTACATTAAAAGTCATGGCAAAAACCGCAGTTACTTTCGCACCAACCTAATATTAACCAGAATAGAAAAAACAATGGGTTTCAGATGGGATTAAAGCAGTAGACATCAGGTGGTAGGCTCAAATTCCCTAGAGAAATGCCCCACCCTGAAATGAGGAAGGCCACGTGAGACTTTATGTCATGCCCAGACTAAATTACATCTAGATGTGATTACCACTCATCTAACCCTGTTATGGGGGTCCCAACATTTTGGGATACACAACATGTGTCCTAGCTGCACTCAGGCCACCAGTGCACAATGGCAACAACATGCATAGTGGATTAAACAACATTGACCACAGAACAGAAAAGAGCTTTAGGGGAGATAGATGCTGGTCTAGGCATTGTGGGACAAGTTCAATTTGCTTTTAAGGAGAAGCAGCATTCAGAGGAAAAGATGTATTAATTAGAATAAGTAGACTAGAGAGATTCTCTTCCAGGAGAAAGACAAAGGATGGGTGTCAGCCTGGGATAACAAAGCTTTAGTGAAGTGGGGCAGGCAGACTCAACAAATAATGCTGGGTAATGCTAGGATCCAGTATTGGGAAAGGGTTTGTACCCAGACCCAGCAAGGCCTCTTGACTATTTTAATACAGATGGAGGCTGAAATGGCCATAAGGACTCCTGTGTCCTCCCCATAGAAGGGAGATGGGCCCTAATTTATAACAGCACATAATGGAAATCAGTCTCAGTCTCAGTACAAGCCTGTGGATTGAGATAGATGACGGGTTTTGTCCTCAATTGTCTTAGAACCCAGAAATAACCAAGAATCAAGTTGTAGCTAATTGTAATAATACTTGACAGGAATAATATCTGGTATATGCACAAGTGCTGATTCTGTTAGGAAGGCTTAGCAAATACCTCTATAATTCTTACTGACTTGAATCATACTCTGACCATACTGTGATAGGGTGTAACACTGGCATTGTTAGTAAGATTAAATTGCCTTATATAAATAACTCATGTGATAATACAGATATTAATAATCAAATTTATTGGAAGATTGAGTTAAAGCTTATTCAGGATGTAATACTGGTGAGGAATCACTAGTCCGAGGAAGAACTAGATTTAGCTAGCCATCAGCTAATGTTTACCCTAAATAGTTCTGTACAGATCTATCATAAGGTACAAATAGCAGTAGATCGAGAGGGTAAATGAATAATCAAATTAGACCATGCACAGTGGCTCATGCCTGTAACCCCAGCACTTTGGGAGGCTGAGGCGGGTGGATCATTTGAGCCCAGGACGCAGAGGTTGCAGTGAGCCAAGATTGTGCCAGTGCACTCCAGTCTGGGTAATAGAGCAAGACTGTGTCTCAAAATAAATAAATAATCAAATTAGTATGAAATGTAATGGTTTTGTAAGATGGATTAGTTGTTTCTTTAAATCTACCCCTACCCTACACTGGCTCTTCCAAATGTTAGGAATATGCAAACTGATACTATCGCTGTGTCTGGTATATGCTGTGTTAAATACTACACTAAATGTAGATGCTCAAACAAATTTTATCATTTTGCTGTAAGAAAACCTAGGCCAAGGGCCAGAAGAGTGGACTATGCAGTAAAGTGTTAACTCAGCAGGCCTAGGCTGCCCAAACCCTGCACATTCCAAATGTCTTTAGAATTGACCCTGGACCAACTCCTAAAAATAATCTCTGAGCCCTTGGAATATCTTGCCTGATAAGAGTGTCTTTGTATACCTGAAACCTTGGGGCAAGACAAATAGTTTATGCTAACAATGTGATCTATGTGAATGCCTATTTTTGTATGCTTGGGACTTTGGGTCACACTGTATCAGTTTGACCTCTGGCGAGCTGGGGTCTAAATGGCTGAGGTCAAGTCATATGCATTCCGAGCCTACAGAACTGGCCCTCAATAAAAAACCCTAGACGTCAAGGCTCAGGTGAGTTTCCCTGGTTGGCTATACTTTATATGTGTTGTCACATATCATTGCTGGGAAAATTAAGTGCTATTCACTTGACTCTACTCAGAAAGGATAACCGGAAGCTTCTGCCTGGTTTCTCCTGAACTCTGCTCTATGCACCTTTTTCCTTTGCTGGTTTAATCTGTATCTTTAGCTATAATAAACCATAACCACGAATAGAACCATTCTTCTGAGTTCTGTGAGTTCTTCTAGTGAATTATCAAGTCTGAGAGTGGTTTAGGGGACCCCCAACACAGTATTCCCTACTAGGTTTTCCACACAACAAACAAAATAGAAAAAAGAAAATAATTGAAAAACATGCATCAGAGAAATTTAGAGAGAATAAAGAGATTAATAAGTTCGAGACCAGCCCAGCCAACAAGTTCAAGACCAGCCTGGCCAACATGGTGAAACCCCATCTCTACTAAAAAATGCAAAAATTAGCCGAGCGTGGTAGAAGGCACCTATAAACCCAGCTACTCAGGAGGCTGAGACAGGACAATTGCTTGAACCTGGGAGGTGGAGGTTGCAGTGAGCTGAGATTGCACCACTGCACTCCAGTCTGGGTGACAGAGTGAGACTCTGTCTCAAAAAAAAAAAAAAAAAAGAGAGAGAGAGAGATTAATAGCTCATATGACCTTACTTCTGTATAAACTGCACATTTGTCTGTGAAAAGGGCAAACATCATCAGCTACATGATTTCATTCTCCATAAAGAGAAAATAGGTCAACTTCTTAGGAAGTAAAAATTTCCAGGCCAGGTGTGGTGGCTCATGCCTGTAATCCCAGCACTTTGGGAGACCTAGGCAGGCAGATCACCTGAGGTCAGGTGTTAGAGACTACCCCATCTCTATTAAAAATACAAAAAATTAGCCGGGTGTGGTGGCATGCACCTGTAATCCCAGCTACTCAGGAGGCTGAGGTAGGAGAACCGCTTGAACTTGGGAGGTGGAGGTTGCAGTGAGCCAAGATTGAGCCACTGCACTCCAGCCTGGGCAACGGAGTGAGACTCCATCTCAAAAAAAAAAAAAAGCAAAAACAAACAAACAAAAAAGCAACCTCCCCCAAAAAATAAAAAACAGGCACTTAGGCCTAATAAATGTTATTGTTGATTCTTTCTAAAGGTCAGTAGTGATTTTCAGCTCAGGACTCTCCCAATGAAACTGTTTTTAAATTTTTCTGGTAGATGCTTGCAGAGCAGAGAGTGGGATTTCCTGGTTTTCTATGGCTTCTTTGCTGTTGTCTCTGTATGTGAGTTCATACCCAACTCAAGGCAAATTCCTTCTCCTATACTCTTCCACTAGAAAAGTCTTTGTTATTATTTTCTCCCTACAAATATGATCTACATGTGGAGCAAAATATGTAAACAACATAAATACGTAAACACTAGGAAAGGAAAAGCCTCTATAAATGGACAAGGAAAATCCTCCATAATCTAACTTCTGACTCCCAACTCAACCTAACCATGATTATCTGGCTTGAAATAAAGCCTAACAGGCTTTATTTGCTACACATATAATCCTGTCTATCTGTGTGTTGTTTTGTGTAAAATGAGTATGCTGTTCATTATATTCTGTATTTTCCTTGACAAAAAAAAAATCTGCTATATACTGTGTCTTGCAATTTGCTTCGTTCATGGTAGATTTCAGCATAATTTGAAAAAAAAAGTTTATAAAGGAAAACCTACCAATCTTCTCTCTTATGAAATCTAGATTTTCTGTAATGCTTTAAAAGGGCTTCCCCACAAAGAATTTATAAGCAAAAGATTATCTTGTTTCTCTTGTGTTTCTCTTATTACTTTTACAGTTTCAATATGTTAGGTTTAAATTTTTGTCATGTGGAACTTTTTATGTAAGGTTTCTTCTTTTACTAAGGAAAGAGACCACCACTTCTCCTGCTGCCTTCCTCTCCCCTTGTCTTGCCTAGTTTATAAGACAAGAGGAAAGGGAGAAAACAAAAAGTTGGAAAGAAACAAAAGTAAGATAAATGGCCAGACGACCTTGGCACCACCATCTGGCCTTGGTGGTTAAAAATAATAATCATCACGTTCTCCATGCTTGCTTGATCTATCATGACCCTTTCACGTGGACCCTTTGGAGTTGTAAGCCCTTAAAAAGGCCAGTAATTTCTTTTTTGAGGAGCTCAGCTCTTAAGACGTAAGTCTGCCGAAGCTCCCAGCCGAATAAAGCCCCCTTACTTCTTTAACCCGGTGTCTGAGGAGTTTTGTCTGTGGCTCGTCCTGCTACATTACAACTTCTGTAGTTTCTGGATTTTTAAAATGTTTACCTTTTTGTTACATCTGGAATTTATTTCATGTATGGTATGAAATAGGTAGAAGGCCCAGTGGGTAAGGCTCCAACTATTTTTTTCTGATGGCTACTCAGTATTGAATAATCTTTCTTCCAGGTACATGAAATGTCACTGTATTAGTCTGTTCTCACACTGCTATGAAGAAATACCCAAGATTGGGTCGTTTATAAAGGAAAGAGATTCAATTGACTCTGCAGCGCTGGGGAGGCCTCAGGAGACTTACAATCATGGCAGAAGGGAAAGCAAACACATCCTTCTTTGCATGGCAGCAGCAAGGAGGAGTGCAGCGTGGAGGGGAAAGCCCCTTATAAAACCATCATATCTCATGAGAACTCACTATCATGAAAACAGCATGGAGGTAACCACCCCCATGATTCAATTACCTCCTACCAGGTCCCTCCCACTACACATGGGGATTATGTGAAGTACACTTCAAGATGAGATTTGGGTGGGAACACAGCCAAACCGTATCAGTCACTTACGTTTGTAAATTCTCACTTGTATTTGGTTCTCTTTCTGGTCTCTATTCTCTTTCAATGACTACTCTGCTAATGGCATTTATAAAGGAAAGAGGTTCAATTGATTCTGCAGTGCTAATGGCAGAGTAGTCATTCCCTAACAGCCTCAGAAAAAACTAGCCCTTCCAAAACCTTGATTTTAGACTTCTGGCCTCCAGAACTGTGAGATAATACATTTCTATCTTTTAAACAACTCAGTCTATGGTACTTTATTATGGCAGCCCTAGCAAACAAGCACACCTTCTTTTGTTACTTTAAATGTGTACTTTATTTTTTTGAGACATAGTCTCACTCTGTCACCCAGGCTGGAGTGCAATCATGGCTCACTGCAGCCTTAACTTCCCAGGTTCAAGCAATCCTCCTACCTCAGCCTCCTGAGTAGCTAGGACTACAGGTGCATACCACCAGGCCTGGCTAATTTTTTTATTTTTCATAGAGATGGGGTCTCATTATGTTATCCAGTCTGATCTTGAACTCCTGGCCTCAAGTCATCCTCTCACCTTGGCCTCCCAAAGTGCTGGGATTACAGGTGTGAGCCACCACACCCAGCCTATACTAAACGGTCTATGTCTAATAACTTCTATATCTGAAGTTGTATAGGTTTGTCGTTTTTTATGAATCTTGCTAATAGTGTTTTGTGTCTTGTTATCTTGTGTGCACTATGATTTTTTACACTGTGGGTTCCTATATTTTGAAATTTTATCTGTGGGTTGAAAGGTGGCTTACACCAAAGTGGATTTATGTTTACTTCTCTCAGGCATCTTGGGTCACTACAACCTGGGACCATTTCAAGTAAATCCTTGAGGTGTTTTGCTGATACACTGGAGATGTGACTTGAGGCTGTGAAGAAGCATGATGGCAGCTATTCCTCTGGCTCAGGGCTTTTGTACTTTCTATTCCCTCTGCCTGGCATGACCTACTTCAAATCCTCCTTCACTTCCTTTGGATCTCTGCTCAAATGGCACCCTATTATTGAGACCTTCCCTGCCCACCCCACATCCACAGGTGATTCCTTGTTCCCCATCTTGATTTACTTTCATTCATCACCAGAGGATGAATACTTATACACACAGACACACACATGCACACAACAGAAACGTATAACTATCTATATATCACCTTTTTATTATCCATGTCCCCACAAAGCAGGAACTATTTTTTCTGCTTTGTTCACTGTAGAATACTCAAAATAGGCTGGGCGTGGTGGCTCACGCCTGTAATCCCAGCACTTTGGGAGGCAGAGGTGGGCGGATCACAAGGTCAGGAGATAGAGACCATCCTGGCCAACATGGTGAAACCCCGTCTCCACTAAAATACAAAAAAATTAGCCAGGCATGGTGGCGTGCACCCGTAGTCCCAGCTACGCAGCAGGCTGAGGCAGGAAAATCGCTTGAACCCGGGAGGCAGAGGTTGAGATGAGCTGAGATCATGCCACTGCACTCCAGCCTGGCGACAGAGAGATACTCCATCTCAAAAAAAAAAAAAAAAAAAAAAAACAACTCAATAGGGTCTGCCATGCAGTACATGCTCAACAAAGGTTTGCTGAACATGAAAAAACAATGTCTGGCCGGGCACAGTGGCTCACGCCTGTAATCCCAGCACTTTGGGAGGCCAAGGTGGGCGGATCACGAGGTCAGGAGATTGAGACCATCCTGACTAACACGGTGAAAGCCCGTCTCTACTAAAAATACAAAAAAAAATTAGCCAGGCATGGTGGCGGGCGCCTGTAGTCCCAGCTACTCAGGAGGCTGAGGCAAGAGAATGGCATGAACCCGGGATGCAGAGCTTCCAGTGAGCTGAGATCGTGCCGCTGCACTCCAGCCTGGGTGACAGAGCAAGACTCCGTCTCAAAAACAAGCAGACAAACAAACAAAAAAACAATGTCCATCCACACTCTGGGAGATTTTTAGGAAATTCTTCACTGTTCCTGTGGCTTGCTGCAAAGCACTGACTTCACAGGAAATCAGACCGCAGAAGCTCGGCCACAGCAACCTCAACAAAACAGACACTCCACTGTCTGAGTCTGCTCAGGCTGCTATAACAAAGATACCATAAACTGAGTAACTTATAAACAACAGAAATTTCTTTATTACGACTCTAGAGGCTGACAAATCCAATATCAAGGTGCCAGCAGATTTGGTGTCTGGCGAGGGCCCATTTATCATTGATGGCATCTCCTTGATGTATCCTCACATGGTGGAAGGGGCAAACAAGCTCCGTCAGGCCTCTATTATTAGGTCACTAATCCCATTCATGAGGGCAGAACCCTTGAGATCAAATCACCTCCCAAAGGCCCCACCTTCTAATATCATCACTTTGGTAATTAGGTTTCAAAATATGAATTTTGGGAGTACACAAACGCATCCACTATTGCTACCCCTTCACTTTGAGAGTATCTGCCAAACCAAGATTACTGAAGCTGCAATTCTCAAGAACATGGCCTGCTCAAGGTGGGTAAAGACTGCTGACATAAATCTGGGAACAAAAATGGCTTCAGTTTCAGTGAAAGAATGAGCTTGAAATAAAACCACCTCTGCCCAAGGGACTGTGCTATGGTTTGAATGTGTCCCTTCCAAAATTCAGATGCTGTCACTGTGCTAGTATTAAGATGGGCCTTTAAGAGGTGATTGGGTCACAAGGGCTGCTCCCTCATTAATGGATTAATGCCCTTTTAAAAGAAGATTCACGAAGTGTTCAGTTAGCTCACTAGCTTATTAGCTTGCCCTTCTGCCTTCTGCCATGTGAGGACATGGCAAGAAGGCCCTCACCAGCCCAAATGCTAATGTCTTGATCTTGGACTTCCCACCCTCCACAATAGTAGGAAATAAACTTCTATGCTTCATAAATTACCAGTATCAGGCATTCTGTTGTAGAGGTACAAAGTGAACTGAGATAAACAATAAGGGAATCATCCATCTAAAATCTTGGCACTAAGTGGAAAGGTAAAAATGCCCTCTGAACATTTATAGCCACTGGCCTACCATCATGCTTCTTTGCAGCTTAAACTCCCACCTTCCAGGTATTATGGGTTATCAAGATTAAGGATATCAGGATTATGCTTAGCTTCCTGAAAACCCTTTGGGAGACTCCCTCTCTTTGTTATACCCTGGAACAAAAGTAACACATCTAAAACAGTACAAGTGAAATCAGGACCACAAGATGAAGGGTCAAAAGACAATAAAGCAATGAAAACAGGATGCACAACAGGAAATATGCTGGGAGTCCTAAGACCAAATAGATTTGTTATACCGACAAACAAAATTGGGCTGAACAATAGGATTTACCTACTGAAAAACAGAATACTGTCAGATTGGACCACAATGTCTAAAGTAGTTCTCAGATTAAGATACATAATCCAAATATACCTATAATAAACCAGAAAGAGTGAGATTAATTGAATTATACATTAAAGAAGTTAGAAAAAGAAAAAAAATTAAAAGCAGATGGAAGGATTTTAGTGAAATAAAAGCATAAATGCATAATTAGAAAATAGAAAAATGGCAAAAAATGCGTGAACTGCAACACAGGTGAGGGAGAGCAAAAGAAATAAAATATTAGCATTTATTTACCTAATTGAGGGAAAAAATCACAAATACACTCTATGAGAACTATGTTGGAGAAATAACCACAGATATAAAGGAAATTAATCATGAGACTACTTTACCCAAAATTATGCAAATATATTAAGAACCTTGAGGAAATACATTATTTTTAAAAATTACAGAGTCCATATTTCTACATCTATATATTGATATATCAATATCTCAATCTAAATGCATATATAGGTCAGGTGCTGTGGCTCATGCCTGTAATCCCAGCACTTTGGGAAGCCGAGGTGGGTGGATCACCTGAGGTCAGGAGTTCGAGACCAGCCTTGCCAACATGGTGAAACCCCATCTCTACTAAAAATACAAAAATTAGCCGGGCCTGGTGGTGCATGCCTATAATCCCAGCTACTTGAGAGGGCGAGGCAGGACAATAGCTCAAACCTAGGAGGTGGAGGTTGCAGTGAACCAAGATCACGCCACTGCACTCCAGCCTGGGTAACAGAGCGAGACTCCATCTCAAAATAAATAAATATATAAATGCATATATAATCTAAACAGAAAAATATGGAAAAAATAGAGAAAGATGACAAAGAGATACCCTTCAAATAATGTACCATGCCCAAATAAATTCACAAGAGAATTCTATAAAGCATTTAAGGACCAAACAACACCAAAGTAGTGCTAATTTTTCCAGATACATTTATTCTGTGAAGGGGGCTGAGACAGTTTGAGGGTGAGCAAATCAATTCCATATTTGTGGTGTTGAAAATATTCTGAGGGCCTAAGCAGATCATTCTGTGGAAGGGTAATCATGTATACTGAGGAACATATGAGTCTATTCTACAGTTGAGAAGTTGTCACTATTTCTATTCAATGTGAGTTTTCCCATAGACAATGAGGACTGACTTCTGGGAATAGGCCTTCCCACAATCAGCACACATACAAGGTGTCTTTCCTATATGGATTCTGATGCCCAGTAAAGTATACATGCTGGCAGAAGGCCTTCCCACAGTCACTGCATCTGGAGGGTTTCTCCCCAGTGTGTCTTCTCTGATATGTAATCATCTGTGATTTCCAGAAAAAAGTCATTCCAGACTCAGCACATTCAGGGGTTTTCTCCCTAGGATGAGTTTTCAGATGTATAATGAGTGGAGACTTTCCACAGAAGGCCTTTCCACATTCACTACATTCATAGGGTTTCTCTCCAGTATGATCTCTCTGATGTAGAATGAGATGTGACTTCAGGGAAAAGGCCCTCCCACACTCAGTACACTCATAGGGTTTCTCCCCTGTGTGAACTCTCTGATGAATAATGAGGGGTGATTTCTGGGAGAAGGTTTTGCCACATTCACCACATTGATAAGGTTTCTCCCCTGTATGAATTCTCTGGTGTATGATAAGAGGTGATTTCTGAGAGAAGGATTTTCCACATTCAGTACACATATAAGGTTTCTCTCCAGTATGAAGTCTTTGATGGCCAGTGAGGTGTGACTTCTGGGAAAAGGCCTTCCCACAGTCAGTACACACATAAGGTTTTTCTCCTGTATGAATTCTTTGATGTCCTATGAGGTGGGACTGTTGGCAGAAAGTTTTCCCACATTCACCACACTTATAGGGCTTCTCTCCAGTATGCGTTCTCTGATGTATAATGAGCTGTGTTTTCCGAGGGAAGGTCTTCCCACATTCAGTACACTCATAGGGCTTCTTCCCAGTATGAGTTATCTGGTGTATAAAAAGGTGAGACATCTCACAGAAGGCTTTCCTGCATTCACTGCATTCAAAGGGCTTCTCTCTGGTATGAACTCTCTGATGTATAATTAGATGTGACTTCTGGGAGAAAGCTTTTGGACACTCAAAACACTCATAGGGTTTCTCTCCAGTATGGACTCTCTGATGAACAGTGAAAGGTGACTTCTGGGAGAATGCTCTTCCACACTTAGTACATTCATAGGGTTTATCCCCAGTATGAATCCTCTGATGCACAATGAGGTGTGATTTCTCACTGAAGGCTTTCCTACAATCTCCACATACATATGGTTTCTCTCCAGTATGAATTCTTTGATGTATAATGAGCTGTGACTTCTTGATAAAGGCTTTCCCACACATACTACAAACATTGGGTTTCTCTCTGGCTTGAAATTTCTTATACTGAACATGGGCTTGCTTATGACTGAGAACTTTTTCACATTGACTATCTCCATAGGGCTCCATTCCAGTATGAATGAAGCCTTCCTTCTCAAGCACAGAACAGGAAGCATTATACTTAGGTGGTCTCCCACATCTAAATCTCTTAGTGGGGTTCTTTCTTGCATAGCTCCTGTTATAATTTAGTAAGTCTGAATTAGACTTCAAGCTATTTTCACATGAATCAAACTTATGGAATTTTTGACTTAAAGGAGCAAGGTCTGTGCACCGATTGAACATTTTCCCAAATGCACTGTACTTGGAACCCATCTCATCAGTCAATGTTTCACGACTGATGACTGTGACCTGCCTCAAAACTCTGTCTTGATTTCCTTGATATCTATCCATCTGATTATCAATATGCCAGATTTTTAAAACAGAGTACAATGAATTATCCTTTGGGGCTCTTTCTAGTATCTCCCTTTGAAATAAAAGTTCTCCAGAAATGATCTGCTGGGAAGATTCAAGGCCTTTCACTCTGTCTGAACGAAGAAGAAAGAGGGAAAATCAAATACACACACACACACACACACGCAACAGTTGGCAATGAACAGAGGTACTAGGAAGGTGGCTGTTGTAGAATGAATGTTATAAAGGAGGCCTGATAAATTTTAAGGAAGAAAAAAGGTAACGGATGTCAGAGATGTCAAGGAAGAAGAAGATGCCCGCTTGACCATGTACCCAATTCTCACTTACCTGGGTAGATCCACCTTGACAACTCACTCTCTATGATCCATGGGTCCTTTCCATGTTCCACCTTAAAGATTACATCTGGTTTTATATCTGAACACCCTGTTAAGAGAAAATTGTAGTGGCTTTGGCCTTGGCAGCTCAGAAATTCATGAAGAGAAGCACTTGCAGGGGCCTCCCAGCAAAGTTGGATCCTTAACTCACACCATAACATAAAAATAAATTCTAGATATAACAAAAGTATAAACATGAAAAACCAAAACTATAAAAGAACACACTCTATTAAAGGAATATCATAAAGGTCATGGTATTGACAGCGCTAAAGGAAGGATGAGGAGGATTTGATTCATTGGTACACAGGGAATCTGCCCTTACCCACAGAGACCAGGTGATTATAGGTCTCCAGCATCACATCCCTATGCAGGGTCTTCTGAGCAGGATTCAACTGCTGCCACTCTTCCTGGGTGAAGTCCACAGCCACATCCTCAAATGTCACTGGTTCCTATAACAGCACATTCCTGTACAATCTGCTCGTTCTGGTCATTTTTACCATAGCAGTACATGTAGGATGCCTACTTTGCACTTTGCCCAGCATACTTTATGATAGAAACAATGTAAAACCCTGCCATTAGCAAGAATAGTTAGTGGAACAGAACAGACAGTCTAGAAATAGATACAAATAAAAATGGGAAATTTAATATATAATAAAGGTAGCATTTAAAACAGGAATGGAAAAACAGATTATTCAAAACAGGAGAGCTATCGAAAAAAAAGTAACTGGATTCCCTACCTCACACTATATACAAAAATAAATTCATGACAAAAATTTAAATGAAAAAAGAGAAACTATAAAATAAAGACAGGAGAGGTATTAAAAAATAATCTTTGAGTGGAGAAGACTCTTCTAAGCATGCCCCAAAACCCAGATGCCACAAATGAAAACACTGATAAATGTGACTACTTTATGTATTACATGGCAAAATATATCAAACAAACTCAAAGGATATGACTAACTAGGGAAAAAATATACACATAACAGATAGGATGGACAAAGAGTTAATTTCCTCCATGTATAGAGAGAGCTCCTACAAAGCAAGAAGAAAAAGACCAATAACTTTTTAAAAAATGGTTGATATGGTTTGACTCTGTTTCCCCACCCAAATCTCGTTTTGAATTGCAATCCCCACTTGTCAAGTGAAGGAGGTGATTGAATCATGGAGGCAGTTTCCCCCATGCTGTTCTCATAATAGTGAGTGAGTTCTCACAAGATCTAATGGTATTATAAGCGTCTGGCATTTCCCTTGCTGGCACTTCTCTCTCCTGTCACCATGTGAAGAAGGTCCTTGCTTCCCCTTCCACCATGATTGTAAGTTTCCTGAGGCCTCCCCACCCCCGTGGAACTGTGAGTCAATTAAACCTCTCTCCTTTATAAATTACCCAGTCTTGGGTATTTCTTTATAGTGACATGAGAACAGACTAATACGATGGTCAAGGGACATGACCATCATTTCACAGAAAATAAAATGCAAATGTTTTTTAAACATGTAAAAAGATGCTCAACTTCACTCACATGAAGATAAATGCAAACTAAGACAAGACAGCATTTTTCCCTTACATATTATCAAAGATGGGCATTTGATAAGTCATTGGTCAAATGCTATGACTAGGGATAAGTCACAGTGACTTAGGGTAAGTTAGTGAAGATGTCAAGAAGCAGGCATACTCAAATTGTCTGTGGTGTATGGTATATTTTGAAGGCAATTAATTTGGCAATATCTATCAAAATTTATAATGTACACATCCTCTGACTCGCAATTTGGTTTCTAGAAGTTATTCTACATAAACATTCACATATGTGAGCAAATGACATGTGTGAAGACACTGCTCTACAGTACTATTTATAATAGCAAAAGAATGGAAACCACCTCATGGGAGATTGGATGAATAAATAATGCTACAATCTCCATAAGGGAATAATATATGCAATTATAAAAAGCAACAAAGAAGGGGCCAGATGTGGTGGCTCACGCCTGTAATCCCAGCCCTTGGGGAGGCAGGGGCAGGTGGATCACTTGAGGTCAGGAATTCGAGACCAGCCTGGCCAACATGGCGAAACCCCATCTCTACTAAAATTAGAAAAATTAGCCGAGCATGGTGGTGCATGTCTGTAGTCTCAGCTACTCAGGCGGCTGAGGCAGGAGAATTGCTTGAACCCAGGAGGCGGAGGATGCAGTGAGCCGAGACTGTGCCACTGCACTCAAGCCTGGGCGACAGACTGAGACACTGTCTCAAAAACAAACAAACAAACAACCAGCCTGGGCAACATGGCAAAACCCTGTCTCTACAAAAAATTAGCCGGGTGTGGTGGCACACACCTATAGTCCCAGCTACTAGGGAGGCTGAGGTGAGAGGATTACCTGAGCCTGGGAGGTCAAGGCTGCAGTGAGGCAAGATAGTGCCACTGCACTCTAGCCTGGGCAACTGGAGTGAAACCCTGTCTCAAAAAGAAAGAAAGAAAGAAAGACAGAGAGAGAGAGAGAGAGGGAGGGAGGGAGGGAGGGAGGGAGGAAGGAAGGAAGGAAGGAAGGCAGGCAGGCAGGCAGGCAACAAGGAAGTTCTATATTAATTGATATGCCACAATATCTAAGATACACTGTTAAGTGAAAATAAACATTCATTCACTCAGCAAGCAGTTATTGAGTACCTAGCGAATACCAAGCACTATTCTAGGAACTGGGGATACAGCAGGAAAAAAAACCTGGCAAAAATACCTTCCCTGAAGGAGTTTGTATTCTAGTGAGGGGAGACAGACAAAAAGGTTGAGAGAAAAATCACTACCTGGCCAAAAAAAAAAAAAAAAGTTTGCAATGTGCACTTCAAAATCACTCATATACAAAAAGCTCCTGGGAAACCATAAGCAAAGACAAGGAAAGAGGGATTCACAGAGAAATACAATATGGAAAATAAATATGTGAAAAGATGCTGAAGCTTATTTAATCCCTATAGAAAAGCAAATGAAAATGAGATATAATGCTTAATCATAAAAACAACAAGAATGAAAGATACAGATGATGGCTAATGGTGGCAGGAGGGAGGGGGAACCTTGGGAAACAGGTGGGCTTTCTTGTAAACATTTTGTGGCCACATGTTCAGCTGATTACACAGTATTGAAATACAATTTGGGCTGGGCAGGGTGGCTCACGCCTGTAATCCCAGCACTTTGGGAGGCCAAGGTGGGAAGATCACCTGAGGTCAGGAGTTCGAGACCAGCCTGCCCAACATGGTGAAACCCAGTCTCTACTAAAAATACAAAAATTAGCCGGGCGTGGTGGCAGGCACCTGTAATCCCTGCTACTTGGGAGGCTGAGGCATGAGAATCGCTTGAACCTGGGAGGCGGAGGTTACAGTGAGCTGAGATCATGCCACTGCACTCCAACCTGGGGGACAGAGTGAGACTTTGTCTCAAAAAAATATATATATACGATTTGAAAAATACTCTTTAAATTTATAAGCCTGTGTGCCTCTGACCTAGCACACTCATGTCTGAGAATGTGTCCTACACAAATACTTCACAAATATAAAAAGATATCTTTATATGGTTGTTTTATTTGTGACTTCACTGCTTGAGAGGTCTGGTTAGGTCATGTACTAGCTGTGTGATCTCTGTGCCTCATTTTCTTCATTTGAAAAATGGGAATAACAATGGTACCTAGCACAGAGGGTTCCTGGGTGAATTAAATAAGTTAATCCCATGATATTTTATAATAGCAGTGCCTGGCACATGATAAGCACTGAGTAAATAGTAGCTATGATTCTTCTTATTATTATTACTACTGTATATAAAAGAAAAACTAGAAATAACTTTTTTACAGCCCATCAACAAGGTTCTGGTATCCTGCAAACATTAAATGGACATTTAATGGACATTAATTTGACAATGTAGATCAGTAGACAATGTAGATCAGGACATAGCAAACTATAGCCTGCAGGCCAAATTTAGCCCATCATGTGTTTTTCAATGGCCCACAAGCTAAACTGGTTTTACACGTTTTCTTTTGAGACAGTCTTGCTCTATCAGCCAAGCTGGAGTACAGTGGAACAGTCTTGATTCACTGCAACCTCCTCCTCCTGGGCTCAAGTGATTCTCCTACATCAGCCTCCTGAGTAGCTGGGACCACAGGTGCATGCCACCATGCCTGGTTAATTTTTGTATTTTTTTGTAGAGATGCGGTTTCGCCATGTTGCCCAGGCTGGTCTAGAACTCCTGAGCTCAAGCAATCTGCCCACCTTGGCCTCCCAAAGTGCTGGGATTATAGGCGTGAATAGCTAGCTGTATCTGGTCTGGTTTTTACATTTTTAATGATTGAAAAAAAAGTCAAAAGAAGAATATTTTATGACACATGAAAATTATATGAAATCCAACCTTCAGCATCCATAAATAAAGTGTAATTGAATCACAGCCAGGCTCATTGGTTTACATATTGTCAGTAGCTGCTTTCTACCTAAAACAGCAGATTTGAATAGTTGCAACAGGGGCCGTATGGCCCACAAAGCCTCAGATACTTCGATCTGTCCCTCTACAGAAAAAGTTTGCTGACCCCTGACTTAGAGGAACTGGACAAATTACTTGAAAATTACAATTTACCAAACCAGACATAAAAAGAAATAGAAAATCTGAATGGTAGTATATCTTTTAAATAAATTGAATATGTAATTTAAAACCTTCCCACAAAGAAAACTCCATACCCTGATGGCTTCATTGGGGAGCTCTTTCAAACATTTAAGAAGGAAATAGGCCGGGCGCAGTGGCTCATGTCTGTAATCCCAACACTTTGGGAGGCTGAGGTGGGTGGATCACCTGAGGCCAGGAATTCGAGACCAGCCTGCCCAACATGGTGAAACCCCATCTCTACTAAAAATACAAAAGTTAGCTGGGCGTGGTGGCGGGCACCTGTAATCCCAGCTACTTGGGAGACTGAGGCAGAAGAATCGCTTGAACCTGGGAGGCGGAGGTTGCAATGAGCAGATATCGTGCCATTGCACTCCAGCCTGGGAGACAAAAGTGAAACTCCATCTCAAAAAAAAAAAAATTTAAGATGGAAATAATACCAATATTACCCAAATTTTCCCAGAGAATATAAAGAGAATACTTTCCAACATGAGGCCAATGTAACATGATACCAAAAGGTGACAGAAACAATAGAAGAAAGTAAAATTACAGGCCCTTATGTCTTATGAACGCAGTAGTATAAACCCTAAACAAAATATTAACAAGGGATTGGCTAGATCATGATGATGATGACGATAGGAGTAGGTGGGGATAAAAGATAGATAAAACAAGCTTGGTTATCAGTTGATAATATTTGCAGATGGGTAATTACAAAAGGGTTCACTAAAATCTCTACTTTCGTATATATTTTATATTAGGCAAGAAAAGAAAGTAGCAGAACGGAATAGAAACAGTGTGTGTATTTTTTGTGTGTGGTAAAGAAAAAATACATGACAATAATGAGATCACTTTCACACATTTACACATCCATCTACACACATAGGTGGAGTTATAAATGCATAAAGAAAAGAGATCCTCCTCAAACCAGATAATCCTAGTTATGTCGGGGAAGGAGGAAGAAGTAAGATTGGAGATATTTCACTTCTTTTTTTTTTTAAACTATATTGTTTACATTCTTTGCCCCATGTATAGATTACCTTTTCAGGGAGAAAAAAAAAACGACTAAAATTGGAAAAGCAGAGAAGGAACTGCCTTGAGTTGGGTTGAGACCCCACAAACTCTGAGATGACAGCAAAGGAGCCATGGAAAACAAGGAAACTATCCCATTCTCCAAGCCCCTGCCAGAGAACTTTAACTAAAAACAGTCTCTTTAGAACAACTACTGACAATACCACCCTGGACTGAAAACCACTGACCTTCAGGAAAACTCAGTAATAAAATTCCTCAAGTTAAAGTCCCAGAAATCTTGACTTGCTAAGGAGCTGGACTGATTTCTTTTTGTGGAGAATGCAAATCACATTATTGATCATGTTATGTTACCCTTTTCACTGAAGCTGCCAGTCAAAATGTTTTGCTTATAGTCAAAATTTTAGCTAAGTTTCTATGAAGTAAGGCCAGGTGATCTGTGTATCTTCACAGCAATTTTGCCTGTTGATCATCTATTCTCTCTAAATTTCTCTAATCCTTATTTTCAACTAATTGCCCTTTCTCATTTTGTTGTGGGAAAACCAAGTGGCAAACAAATAACTTACCTGGGACTCAATCATTTTCTGTTTCTCTTTGGAAAGCAGTTGGGGGCGGGGTGGGGTGCAGAAGAGTCTTCGGAGATCAAGCTGAGTTAACCACTCTTCAACAGCTGGATGTGACAATGTGTTGCTTGTTAATTCATTGATGACTTGTGTTTCTCATCTGACTCGGTAATTCCATTTCCGGAACTTCGTCCTAAGGTAATAATCATGGATATGTGCAGATATTTAACCACAGAAACCTTCAACACAGTTTTGTCTTTAACACCATATTATTGAAAATAACATAAATGCCCAGCACTAAAGACTGCTGCAAAGGCAGGCAGCCCTTAAAAGCAACACTCCAGATGATTAAAAGAGGTTCAGGAAACACCACCAGCAAATGTAAAGTATGGTCTTGTCTGGCTCTTTACTTGAATAAACAAAAGAAATTTTTGAGATAATCATGAAAGTTTGAACCCTGACTAGATATTTGATAACATTAAGGAATTTAACCATTGATTATCTGAAGATATTATTGCTAATTATTTTACCTTAGGGTAACAGCATCAACCTTTAAGGCCTTATCTTTTACATAATGAAGCATGTATGGATGAAAATATATGTCTGGGATTTGTTTCAAAATAATAAAGACTACCCATGTAAAAAGTCATTGAACTGCATACAGGCCGGGTGCGGTGGGCCAGCACTTTGGAAGGCCAAGGTGGGTGGATTGCCTGAGCTCAGGAATTGGAGACCAGCCTGAGCAACATGGCGAACCCCATCTCTACTAAAAAAATACAAAAACCAGCCAGGCGTGGTGGTGCATGCTTGTAATCCCAGCATGTTGGGAGGGGGAGATGGGCAAATTGCTTGAGCCCAGGAGTTGAAGACCAGCCTGGGCAACATAGGGAGACCCATCTCTACAAAAAATTAGCCTGGCGTAGCGGTGCACAGCTGTAAGCCCAGCACTTTGGGAGGCTGAAGCAGGCAGATGGCTTGAGCCCAGGAGTTCGAGACCAACCTGGTCAACATGGCAAAATTCGCCTCTACTAAAAATACAAAAATTAGCCAGGCGTAGTGGTGGGCGCCTGTATTCCCAGCTACTAGGGAGACTGAGACATGAGAATCACTTGAACCCAGGAGGTGGCATTTGCAGTGAGCCGAGATTGAGCCACTGCACTTCAGCCTGGGCAATGAGCGAGTGAGGAAAGAGGAAAGAAAGGCAAGAAAGGCAGGAAGGAAGGCAGGAAGGAATGCAGGAGGGAAGGCAGGAAAGAAGGCAGGAAGGAAGGCAGGAAGGAAGGGAGGGAGGGAGGAAGAAGGAAGGAAGGAAGGAAGGAAGGAAGGAAAGAAAAGAAAAGAAAAAAGAAAAGAAAAGAAAAGAAAAGAAAAGAGGGAGGGAGGGAGGAAGGAAGGAAGAAAGGGAGGAAGGGCATTCCGGGAGGAAGAAGTGAGGGGGTGGCCTAGATGAGGACTTGGCAAACTTTTTCTGTAAAAGGGTAATATGGTAAATGTTTTCAGTTTTGTAGGTTCTGTGGTCTCTGCTGTAACTACTCAGCCCTGCCATTGCAGGTTGAAAGTAGCCCTAGACAATACATAAACTAAAGGTGTTCACTGGCTGTGTTCCAATTAAACATCATTTTTGGGCACTGACATTTGAATTTTATATCATTTTCATGGGTCACAAAATATTCTCCATTTGATTTTTTTCCAATGATAAAAAGTGTGAAAAAACCATTTCTTAGCTCATGGCTGTATTTTTTTTTAAAAAAGCAGCATGTCAGATTTGGCCCACTGCCCAGTTTTCCAGCCCTTGGTCTAGATAAAACAAGATGGGCCATGAGCTGATGACTGATGAGACTGGGTGGTGGGCATAATGGGGGTCCATTATACAATTCCCTCTATTTTTGTGGATGCTTGAAAATTTCCATAAGAAAGGTTTATATTTAAGTATTACCATAGAAATAAACTAAGTCGTACTATGGGAATTAAGTTAATGGCATGGAAACATCACTGTAAAATGAAGAAGAGGCAGAACACAAGAATGTATTCCTAATTGTTTAATAACAGAATAACAGGCCAGGGGTGGTGGCTCACACCTGTCATCCCAGTACTTTGGGAGGCCAAGGCAGGAGGATTGCTTGAGTCCAGGAGTTCGAGGCCAGCCTGAGCAACATAGTGAGACCTTGTTTCTACAAAAAATAAACAAAATTAGCCGGGCATGGTGGTGCACACCTGTAGTCCTGGCTACTTGGCAGGCTGAGGCAGGAGAGTCACTTGAACCCAGGAGGCGGAGGTTGCAATGTGCTGAAATCACGCCATTGCACTCCAGCCTGGGCAACAGAGTGAGACCCTGTCAAAGAAAAAAAAAAAAAAAGGAAAAGAAAAGAAAACAAAAGAAAAAATACCATGTAGATCACACATTCTCACTGGGGGTGATACTGCCCCCAAGGGGACAAAAATTAGTTCTTGGAGGCAAAACAAAACAAAACAAAAACAAAAAAAAAAGTCTTAGATATTACAACGGTTTGTGACCCTCCAAAGCAACCCTAGCTGACAAAACCTTATTCCTTGGTATTTAACTTCCTTCACCAGATTTTGGTATTACATGAGCAGCAGTAACCTTGAGTTCAAAGAAGATCCATGAAATATATACAAAATCAGTGCTGCAAAACTATGGCAAATAGGTAACATTCAGGTATTAACTCACTTCTCATCCCAAGCCTCACAGGGTAGGCCCTGCTATTATCCTCATTTCGCAGTGGGAAACTGATGCCTAGAGAGGTTTCATGAGTTGTCTAAGATCACACTGCCAGTGATTTAGAGCGAGGTGGTAGAGGAACAAAAAGTAAAGAACTCCTCCCAAGCTGTCCTAGCACTAAGATTTTCAGGCAACACCCTTTGCTTCTGGATGCCCTAAAAAATTAGTTATCCTCCTAAATTCCACAGGACATTGTCTGTTTTTTTTTTTGTTTTTTGTTTTTGAGATGGAGTCTCGCTCTGTCGCCCAGGCTGGAGTGCAGTGGCGCGATCTCGGCTCACTGCAAGCTCCGCCTCCCTGGTTCACTCCATTCTCCTGCCTCAGCCTCCCCAGTAGCTGGGACTACAGGAGCCCGCCACCACGCCCAGCTAATTTTTTTGTATTTTTAGTAGAGACGGGGTTTCACCGTGTTAGCCAGGATGGTCTCGATTTCCTGACCTCGTGATCCGCCCGCCTCGGCCTCCCAAAGTGCTGGGATTATAGGTGTGAGCCACCACGCCCGGCCGATATTGTCTGCTTTTTAACCGAAGAATGTGCTTTACAGTTCAAAATTAACTGAAAATCTTCATATTTAAAGCCATAAAATGAAAAGAGAAGCCAAAAGTTGGAAGGAGATATTTGCAAAACACATACCACTACTAAAGGAGTGGTATCAGAATATATAAAAACAATTCCTGGCCGGGCACGGTGGCTCACACCTGTAATCCCAGCACTTTGGGAGGCCGAGGTGGGTGTATTACCTGAGGTCAAGAGTTCGGGACCAGCCTGGCCAACATGGCGAAACCCCGTCTCTACTACAAATACAAAAAAATCAGCCAGGCGTGGTGGCGGGCGCCTGTAATTCCAGCTACTCGGGAGGCTGAGGTAGGATAATTGAGAGAACCCAGGAGGTGGAGGTTGCAGTGAACCATGATTTCTCCACTGCACTCCAGCCTGGGCGACAGAGTGAGACTTCGTCTAAAAAAAAAAAAAATTCCTATAAATCATTAAGAAAAGGGCAGAGAGTCCAACAGAAAAATGAACAAAAGAGAGGCCCCTCACAAAAGAAGATCTCCAAGTGATGAATCCATATAAGAAAATGTGCTCAAACTTATTGGTCATGAGGGAAATACAAATCAAACCACCAAGTCGGACTCCTCCATCGGAATGTGGACACCACAGGGGCAGAGATTTTTGTTCATTCATGCACATATGATTGATCTGAAAGAGCCACCCATCATGGACCCCACAGAATGTCAACACTGACCCCACACACTCCCATTCTTGTCCTCATAGACCCTCATCCCTCACCCCAGATCCCCCTATCCACTCACCCCACGGACCAGCATCCCTCACCCTACAGACCACTCATCACTCACCCCAGACTCCCTTCACCCATCCCATAGAAGCCCCATCACTCACCCTTACAGACATCATCAAACACCGCACAGATCCCCCATCACCCCACAAACTCCCATTTGCGTAACCCACATACTGTTACCCCTGGTCCCACAGGCTCCCCTATCACTGTTCTCCACGTCACTCAGTCCCCTCCTCAGGCCCTCCACTTGTCTCCATCCGTCACTGATCACATAGACCCGCAGCACTCAGCCAGGCCCCTCACCCCGGCTCTGCTCTCAAGCCGGGCTTGGCTCCCCGCCTGCCCAAATGCGTTCAACATCCCCCGAAAGGCCATTTCCCTTCCAGTCTTCCCGGAGAGATGTCAGGGTGACGAGGGAGCTTATCTTTCGCTGGCTCCGAAACAGCCGCGAAGCCGAGCTCTACCAGTAACAAAAATGGCGTCATTCCGCCAGCGCCAGGACCTCTGTTGCTGGCCGTGGTCTCGCACTGCTTCTGGAGGCTCCCATTCCAGCCAGAGGAGAGGTGCGTTTGGGGGCCCGGGGGAGTCCTCGTGATATCTCCGAGTTTGGGTATTCGGAATTGATCCTACGAAAGCAGTGTGAGGCTTGGAAGGGCCGCGACTGTCCGGGTGAGTGGGCGTTCCCGGCCACCAGAAGAGGCACGGCCTGAGCAAAGGCGTGGCGACATGGCAGGGTGGGAAGCGGAGAAAGTGGGAAGGCTGGACAGAGCACCCCCCGGGAGATTCCTCCGCAGAAGCGAATTCCTAAAACGTCTGGAGAAAGGGAAGAGACCTTTGACATCATGCAGCCTTTCAGGGAGCTCACACATACCCGCCGACTTCTCCCCACCTGGCCTCGGCGCCCTGCCGCCTTCCTATTGTTCCTGCTTGGCGTCAGGACCCGCCCCCATCTGTCACTCACTGCCCACCGGTCCTCCATTGGCTCCTTTGAACACGGAAGGGCCCACCTTCACCTGTCATTTACAGCCTGGACTTCTGCCTGCCTTAGTTCAAGTAGGCTTATATGGCCTTTTGCAGCCCGTATCAAAACTAAAAGAGTTCATAGAGTCAGAGGTTCGAGGTAAAACCTAAGGGACATTGGTTTTAGACGACTTAACAAAGGGCTGGATTGGAAGTCAGCCCGGAACAGGATTGCAGAGTTAACAAAGGTTCATGTTCGATACAAAACGAGAACTCTGATGGTTACAATAGTTAAGAAAGTCCTAGGATTCAAGACCTCTATCAGGGTGTATGGATGGAGAAAACATTAACAAATATCCTGCTTGAAGATCAAATCAGAGGGGCACTGGTGGTGCAATAGTAACCCAATTCCAAAGTTATTTCAGAGAGGCCTTAAATGGAAGGTTAACTTAGACCCGAGTCTGAGCCAAGACCAGAGACCCATTAAAGTCACGTGATGTGGTTAACAGAGGCCCAGAATTCACAGCCTATACCGAAGGGGTAATGATGGTGGAAGAATTAATCAAGGTCTGACTTCAAAGTCAAACCAAATGGCATTCATGATAAAAATGTTAACTGAGGGCCGGGCACAGTGGCTAACACTTGTAATCTCAGCACTTTGGGAGGCCAAGGCGGGAGGATCACTTGAGGCCAGGAGTTAGAGACCAGCCTGGCCAACATAGCAAAACCCTATCTCTACTAAAAATACAAAAATTAGCCAGATGTGGTGGCACATGCGTGTAGTCTCAGCTGCTTGGGAGGCTGAGGCATGAGAATTGCTTGAACCTGGGAGGTGGAGGTTGCAGTGGGCCAAGACTGTGACACTGCACTCCAACCTGGGGGACAGACAAAACTCTGTCTCAAAAAATAAAAATAAGAAAAAAATGTTAACTGAGGGCCGGGCACAGTGGCTGACACCTGTAATCCCAGGACTTTGGGAGGCTGAGGCAGGAGGATCATGTGAGCCCAGGAGATCAAGACCAGCCTGGGCAACATAGTGAGACTCCATCTCTATAAAAATAAATGTTAACTGAGGATTGGGGTTGGTGGATACAGGAGAAGGGGCACAAGTAGCTAAAAAGTTAGTACAGCCTTGATTTTCTGTACATACCAAAGGATCATAGATGGAGAGGACTCAACTGAGGCCTGCAGTCAGTGTAAAGATCCGACGGATGCAGAGCGTAGTGGCTCACTCCTGTAATCCCAGCATTTTGGGAGGTGGAGGCAGGCAGATCACTTGAAGCCAGGACTCAGCATAGCCAACATGGCGAAAACCTGTCTCTACTAAAAATACGAAAATTACCCAGACGTGGTGGTGCATGCCTGTAATTCCAGCTGCTTGGGTGGCCGAGGCATGAGAATCACTAGAATCTGGGAGGCGGAGGTTGCAGTGAGCAAGAACTGAGGGGCAGTAATGGGGAAACAGTTAACAGACATGCAAAAAGATTCACATGTAAATTGCCCTGGTGATGGAAAAGTGAACAGAAACTCAAGCTTAACACATAGACCCAGGATTATTAATTTTCCACCCTCAAATCCCTGAATTCTCTCTCTAGATCCAAACCCATTAATAGTGGAATGGATAACAGATTCCCCAGTTCAAGGTAAAATTAAGGGTTGATTTAGGTTGGAAGAGTTAATAGAAGCCCAGGTTGGAGAGCACAGATAAGAGACTTTGATGGTGGAATTGCTAACAACAGCTGGGGTTTGAGGTGAGGTCAGAGGGATAGGGATGGTGGAAGAGTTAAGAAGGACATGGTTTGAGTATAGACCAGACAGGCATCAATGGTGGAATATTTCAAAGATGCCTGTATTCATTTCCTGTTGTTGCTATAGCAAATTATCACAGACTTACTTGCTCAAAACAACACAAATTTATTATCTTACAGTCCCACATGTCAGAAATATGATATGGGTTTCACTGGGCACTCCCTACAGAGGCTCTAGGAGAAACTCTGTTTATTTGCTTTATCTAGCTTCTGCTAGAAGCCACCTGTATTCCTTGACTCATGGTCCCTTCCTCCATCTTCAAAGCTGACAGTGTAGCATCTTCACATTGCTCTCTGACGGTAACCTGCTTCCATCATCACGTCTCCTTCTCTAACTCAAACCCTTCTCCTTCCCTGTTTTATATATATATGGAGAGAGAGAGAGAGAGAGAGACAGACAGGATCTTGCTCTGTCACCCAGGCTGGAGTGCTGTGGTGTGATCAGACACTGTAACCTTTAACTTCGGGGTTCAAGCGATCCTCTCACCTCCGCCTCTGGAGTAGCTAGGACTACAGGCACACGCCACCACGCCCAGCTAATTTTTTTACTTTTCTTTTTTTTTTTAGACAGAGTCTCACTCTGTCACCCAGGCTGGAGTGCAGTGGTGCAATCTCAGCTCACTGCAAGCTCTGCCTCCTGGGTTCACGCCATTCTCCTGCCTCAGCCTCCCGAGTAGCTGGGACTACAGGTGCCCGCCTCAACACCCGGCTAATTTTTTGTATTTTTAGTAGAGACAGGGTTTCACCATGTTAGCCAGGATGGTCTTGATCTCCTGACCTCCTGATCCGCCCGCCTCAGCCTCCCAAAGTTCTGAGATTACAGGCGTGAACCACCACGCCTGGCCATTTTTAAACTTTTGGTAGAGACAGGGTCTTGCTAGGTTGCCCAGGCTGGACTCCAATTCCTGGCCTCAAGCAATCCTCCCAACTCAGCCTCCCAAAGCGCTCCCTCCCTCTATGAGGGAGGACCCTTGATTACATTGGGCCCATCTAGATAATGTAAGGACCCTTGATTACACTGGGTCCATCTAGATAATCCAGGAAAATCTCATCTTAAAATTCTTAATCACATCTGCAAAGTTCCTTTTGCCATGTAAGGTAACATATTCACAGGTTCTAGGGGTTGGGAGAGGGATATCTTTGGGGGGACTATTAATCTGTCTACCACAATGCCCAATGTTTAAGTCAAACCAGAGGGCCAATGGGGGCGGAAGATTTGATTGAAGCATAGGGTATTAACAAGAGAAAACGATCAATGGTTTGAATCAGATTTAAGTTCACATAGGATGGGCCTAGATGAGGGGTCCAGGCTGTTATGTCAGAATTGCATCAAGGGCCTGAGTTCAAAGTTAAAGGAAATTCAAAGTCAAAGTTCAAATTTCAAAGGAAATTGATGGAATCTCAACAGAGATCCTGAGCTCTGGATCAAAGCCCCAGGAGCACTGGTGGTTAAAAAAAAAAAAAAAAGTTAACAGAGGCCCAGGTTTAAGATCTACAATATAGACACATTGATGGTGGAATAATTAACAGGTTTGAGGGTGGGCTGGGTGTGGTGGCTCATGCCTGTAATCCCAACACTTTGGAAGGCCGAGGTGGGTGGATGACAAGGTCAAGAGATCAAGACCATCCTGGCCAACACGCTGAAATCCCGTCTCTACTAAAAACACAAAAATTAGCTGGGCATGGTGGTGCACTCCTGTAGTCCCAGCTACTCGGGAGGCTGAGGCAGGAGAATTGCTTGAACCCGGGAGGCAGAGGTTGCAGTGAGCTGAGATCATGCCACTGCACTCCCACCTGGTGACAGAGCGAGACTCCATCTCAAAAAACAAAACAAAACAAAACAAAACAAAAAATCTGAGGGTCATTGATGATTAAAGACTTAACAGGGCTGGGTGCAGTGGCTCACACCTGTAATCCCAGCACTTTGGGAGGCTGAAGCAGGAGGATCACTTGAGCCCAGGAGTTCAAGACCAACCTGGGCAACACAGCAAGAACCCATCTCTACAAATAAAAAAATAATTAGCTGGGTGCAGTGGTACATGCCTGTAATCTCAGCTACTCCAGAAGCTGAGGCAGGAGGATCGCTTGAGCCCAGGACTTCGAGGCTGCAGTGGGCTATGATTGTGATACTGCACTTCAGCCTGGGTGACAGAGCAAGACCCCTAAAAAAAAATTTAACAGCCAGCCAGATTCAATGTCAAAAAATGGGAGCATTAATGCTAAAATCTATAACTGAGCTCTAGGTTTAATATATAAATCAGAGTGGGAAAACTAATGGTGTTAAGAAACCTGGATTTAATTCACAGATCAGAAGAGGCATTGATGGAGGAAAAATAAAAAGAAGTCAGGTTTGGTTTTCATGCTAGAAATGAGTTGATGATGAAATAGTTAACAGAGACGCCCCAACAAGTGGGGCATTAGGGGCGGAAGCATTAACAGAAGTAGGCATAAAGAGAAAACTGAACAGTCCAGGCACAGTGGCTCACGCCTGTAATCCCAACACTTGGGGAGGCTGAGGCAGATCGCTTGAGGTCAGGAGTATGAGACCAGCCTGGTCAACATGGTGAAACCCCATCTCTATTAAAAATACAAAAATTAGCTAGGCATGGTGGCACATGCCTGTAATCCTAGGTACTCAGGAGGCTGAGGCATAAGAATCACTTGAAACCGGGAGGGGAGGTTGCAGTGAGCAGAGATCGCACCACTGCACTCCAGCCTGGGCAACAGAGTGGAACTCCATCTCAAAAAAAAAAAAAAAAGAAAGAAAGAAAGAAAGAAAGCAAGAGAGAAAACTGAACAGAGAACCAGGTGCAAGGTCAGGCCTGAGTGGCAGTGAAAGTGGAAGAGTTAACACAAGACCAAGATCAAGGCTCAGATCTGAAGGCCATAGATGGCAGAAATGTGACCCAAGGCCTAGATTCAGTGTGGAGAAGAGAGGACACATAATCTGCTGTGTAGCCCTAACTAAAGCCACAATCATGTCTAGACTTCATCAGTGTTATACAGTAGCTGCTGTGCACTGAATTGTGTTCCCTCAAAATTTGTATGTTGAAGACCTAACACCCTACATGACTGCATGGGAGATACGGCCTATAAGAAGATGATTAAGGTTAATGATGTCGGAAGGTGGAACCCTGATTGGAGACAAGTGTAAGAGACCCAAGAGATTCTCTCTCTGCCATGTGATGACACAGCATGAAGGCAGCCATCGGCAAGCCAGAAAGAGAGGCTTCACCAGAAACCAAACCTTTCTGGAACCTTGATCTTGGACTTTCCAGCCTCCAGAACTGTGAGAAAATAAATTTCTATTGTTTAAGCCATCTAGTCTATGATATTTTGTTATGGCAACCTAAGCAGACCAATACAGTAGTTATGTACATCTTTAAGATTTCTCTCAAATATGTGGGAAACTATGTATGACAGGACCCCTGGAAGTTAAGAATTTTCATGATGATCAAAGCCCTTCTCAATGATTTTTTGATGCTTCTCTCTAGACATGTCCACAGGAATTTTTAAAAATAAAATGTTTAGGCAGAGCACAGTGGCTCAGGCCTATAATTCCAACTCTTTGGGAGCCCAGGGCAGGAGGATAGCGTGAGCCCAGGAATTGGAGACCAGCCTGGGCAACCTAGCGAGATCCCATATCTACAAAAAATGTAAAAATAATAATAACAAAAAATAAAATAATCTTTACAAAAATGTCTGATGCAGTAAGTAATGCCTTTCATGCATACTCCTGTACTCTAGACCCAGAGCTTCTGATCCAATAAGTCAAGGATGAGGTCCAATACTCTGCATTTATTTTAATGCTTTATTTGGAAATAATTTCAAACTTACAGAAAAAGTTGCAAAAATAGTACAAAGAACTCTCATATACCCTTCATCCAGATTCTCCAAATGTGATTATTTTATCCTATTTTCTTTACATATATATAACATATATGTACATATATATGGTGCATATTATATATATATACACATAATTTTTTCTGAATCATTTAAATATAAATGTCTGTTGCGGGAAGTCAGGGACCCCAAACGGAGGGACTGGCTGAAGCCATGGCAGAAGAACGTGAATTGTGAAGATTTCATGGACATTTATTAGTTCCCCAAATTAATACTTTTATAATTTCTTATGCCTGTCTTTACTGCAATCTCTAAACATAAATTGTAAATATTTCATGGACACTTATCACTTCTCCAATCAATACCCTTGTGATTTCCTATGCCTGTCTTTACTTTAATCTCTTAATCCTGTCAGCTGAGGAGGATGTATGTCGCCTCAGGACAATATGATAATTGCGTTAACTGCACAAATTGTACAGCATGTGTGTTTGAGCAATATGAAATGTGGGCACCTTGAAAAAAGAGCAGGATAACAGCAATTGTTCGGGGAATAAGAGAGATAACCTTAAACTCTGACTGCCAGTGAGCCAGACGGAACAGAGCCATATTTCTCTTCTTTCAAAAGCAAATGGGAGAAATATGGCTGAATTCTTTTTCTCAGCAAGGAACATCCCTGAGAAAGAGAATACATGCCTGGAGATATAGGCCTATGAACAGCCCCCCCAGGTGCACCTGTCTTTTATGGTCAAGACTGCAGGGGTGAAATAAACCCCAGTCTCCCATAGCACTCCCAGGCTTATTAGGAAGAGGAAATTCCCACCTAATAATTTTGGTCAGACCGGTTGCTCTCAAAACCCTGTCTCCTGATGTTATCAATGACTATGGTGCCCGAAACTTCATTAGCAATTTTAATTTCGCCTTGGTCCTGTGGTCCTGTGATCTCACCCTGCCTCCACTTGCCTTGTGATATTCTATTACCTTGTAAAGTACTTGATGTCTGTGACCCACACCCTATTCGTATACTCCCTCCCCTTTTGAAAGTCCCTAATAAAAACTTGCTGGTTTAACGGCTTGTGGGGCATCACAGAATCTACCGACATGTGATGTCTCCCCCGGACGCCCAGCTTTAAAATTTCTCTCTTTTGTACTCTGTCCCTTTATTTCTCAAGCTGGCCGATGCTTAAGGAAAATAGAAAAGAACCTATGTGAATATCGGGGTAGGTTCCCCAATAAATGTCAGCCTGGCAAGGTGGCTTAGGCCTATAATTGCAGCACTTTGAGAAGTCAAGGTGGGATGATCACTTGAACTAAGGAGTTCGAGACAAGCCTGGGCAACATGGCAAAATCCCATCTCTACCAAAAATACAAAAAATTAGCCAGGTGTGGTGGCACACACCTGTGGCCCCAGCTACTCAGGAGGCTGAGGTGGAGGGATTGCTTGAACCTGGGAGGTGGAGGATGCAGTAAGCCGAGATCATGCCTCTGTACTCCAGTCCGGGCAACAGAGTGAGACTCTGTCTCAAAAAACAAACAAACAGAAACAATAAATGTCCCTAAATACTAGTGTGTTTTTGCTAAAGAAAAACAGAGAAAACAGGACATTGCTTTATATAACCACAATATAATAATCAAAGTCAAGAAATTAACATTGATACAGCACAATTATCTAATCTTTAAACCTTTTTGGGCCAGGTGCGGTGGCTTGAGCCTGTAATCCCAGCATTTTGGGAGGCCGAGGTGGGTGGATCACTTGAGGTCAGGAGTTGGAGACCAGCCTGGCCAACGTGGTGAAATCCCATCTCTACTAAAAATGCAAAACTTAGCTGGGTGTGGTGGTGGGTGCCTGTGATCCCAGCTGCTTGGGAGGCTGAGACAGGAGAATTGCTTGAACCCGGGAAGCAGAGAGGTTGCAGTGAGCCAAGATCACGCCATTGCTCTCCAGGCTGGGTGACAAGAGTGAAACTCTGTCTCAAAAAACAAAAACAAAACAAAAACAAAACCTTTTCAAAATATGCCAATAGTCCCAATAATGCTCTTTACAGCAAAAGACAACTTTTTTTCTGTTCCTGGATCCAGTCTAGATTCTGCTTTGCATTTACCTGTCTCATCTCTTCAGTCTCCCTTAATCTGTCCTTTCTTCATCTTTTATGACATTGGCCTTTTTTGAAGGACATAGGCAGGTTGTTTTGCAGAATGTACCTTGGGTTCATACTGACATCTCCGATTCCAGTCCAAGGTCTCAGGATTATTTTAGCCCTACCTCCTTTCCAGATTTGTAATGCCTTTCTCAGACAGTGAGAAACATGGCTCTCATTATCTCTATTTTACTCATTTGTTCAATCCTCATATACACATAAAGTAGTCTCAGAATTCCTAACCATACCCCTGTGTTAAAAAAAAAAATCACTAACTAAATTACAAAATTTGGCTGGGCATGGTGGCTCATGCCTGTAATCCGAGCACTTTGGGAGGCCGAGGTGGGAGGACCACTTGAGCACAAGAGTTAAAGATTAGCCTGGGCAACATAGGGAAACCCCACCACTATTTAAAAAATAAAAATAAAAAAGTACAATATTTGCATACAGTCATTTTTGCTTTTTGTCTTATAGTATCCAGTCAAAATAACTGTTTCCCAAAGTTACTCAGATTAGCTATTTTCTTCCTCATGCCCGTTAGCGTGGTTATGTTATTCATTTGTAATATGCTTAGGTTCCTTTGTTTCTATTTATGTTCCATTTTGGGTCCCCCCAAGCCTAGTTTATTTTAATGTATTTATTTTTTCACCTACTTCCTCACTTTTCTATATCTATTTTTGCAATATGTGAAACATTACTATGCTTTTAAAAGAGGCAAAACTATACCAAAAGAATAAAAGTGTTCCTCCCTGCTCATCCCTACTTCCCATCCCCTCCTTTCCACCATGTTCCTACCCATCCCCTTTAGGTAAAAATCTCGTTCATTATTGTTTCATGTGCAAGCTCAGGATGAAAGTGTCGGGCCTTGGGAGGTGGATTCCCATGATTCCATGCTCTGGTTCCCTTCTGCAGTAAATGTATCCAAAGGCCTGACCGTGCTTCTTAGATTTCCTGGGTGTAATGTATTGAAGAGGGTGGGGGAATTCACCTGAGCGCATGGTTGTGGGATCACCCAGAAATTGAGGAGTTTCACTATTTTATTTAATTTAGGGTTTAAAAAGGTAAAGTGTGTTCCATATACCTGCAAGAAAACAGCCAGTTTATGGCAAAAACGGTGCTATCTTGAAGCAAATCCACCATCATGATCAACATTTGACTCCTGCATACCGAAGTGTTCTGCAGCAAGGTTTTTAAACAGTTCCTGCAGTATAGATAACCTTAATAATAAGCTTGCTTAACCTGCCCAATTTTCTTTCTTTCTCTTTTCTTTTCTTTTTTTCTTTTCTTTCCTTTCTCTCTCTCTTTCTCTCTCTCTCTTTCTCTCTCTCTTTCTTTCTTTTTCTTTCTTTCTTTCTTTCTTTCTTTCTTTCTTTCTTTCTTTCTTTCTTTCTTTCTTTCTTTCTTTTTCTTTCTTTCTTTCTCTCTTTCTTTCTCTTCCAGAGTCTCACTCTGTCACCCAGGCTGGAGTGCAGTGGTGCGATCCTGGCTCACTGCAACCTCTGCCTCTCGGGTTCAAGCAATTCTCCTGCCTCAGCCTCCAGAGTAGCTGGGATTACAGGTGCCTGCCACCCACACCTGGCTAATTTTTTAATTTTTAGTAGAGACAGGGTTTCACCATGTTGTCCAGGCTGGTCTCAAACTCTTGACCTCAAGTGATTTGCTCGCCTCGGCCTCCCAGTGTTGGGATTACAGGTGTGAGCCACTGTGCCCGGCCTCCCCAGTTTTCCAGAGTTTTGGCAAGCAAGTCTAAGACCAGACTGGCTGGACGTGTCTTTACTCTAAAAGCATGCTATAGAAAGAATACTTTCTGATGGGCGGGTGCGGGGTTCCACCCTCTTAGAGCTCCCTGAGATGGCTTGCATTCCTAAGTCCCTATTAAATATTCCTTTCTGAGAACTGGGTTTGTCAGCCTTATTCTTCTGCCTTTCAGTTCCCTTGGCCTTTAGGGGTGGGTTTGCATACACCAGCTACTGTGGAACATTTGCTGAGCCAGGCAGGAGCTGAAGAACTAAGAAATTGATCCTTTTGTAGTTCCTAAGCATGATGATTGGGTGTTCATGTGCTTATGTGAGATGTGCCTTTCTCGAACCTTGTTATGACATCAGCACATTATTCATCTGATATGAAAAAAGAAAAAAGAAATGGGTAAGGGGAATGAAGCATCTGTGCGTGAAACTCCAGGGTGGCCAGCAACATCTATGTGGGGTGGTGTGACACCTCTGTTAGATGCTTGTGGACCTCCGAATGAGTAATGGGACATCCCAAAAACTCAAAAGGAGTTATTAACTGAAAGCCATATAGTGCACTGCCATAGGGAAGGGTGGTGGATAACCTATCCAGTGGGCTGGCCACTTCTCTGGGCTGTTCATTTGGCATTGGAGGCCCAGCTAGCAGCAGAGATGAAAATTAAATGGCTAGGGAAGGAATTGCAACAAGAAAAAGACACGTGACTTTTGAGTTTTCTCCTTGCATCCAACATAATGAAGAAAATTGACGACCAAGAGAACAAAAATTGAAACCTTAGCATGTAGATAGATTGATCCGCCTAGGGGGAATGAAATGGAAATGACCAGAAATTAAAGCTGTCATAACTAAGCCCGATTGGGATGTGAAAATTTGGAATCCCTGGGAATGTTGTGGAGAGGAATATTTCGATGATATAGAAGTCATAGCTGAAGAGGGGAATGAAGATCTTTGGCAAGCCAAGCTCGCCCCTCGTGCACAGGAAAGTGAAAGCTGAACAACTCCAGCAAAATTGGAGTTGGCCGATCCAGGAGAATCTCACAATCAGTGTATATCACTCTCACGATCACTATCTCACTGCTACAGAACTCTTAAAGATTGCAAAGACGTTTAAACAACCACCTAAGGAACCACTGACCTCTTAGATGGTCCAATTGTGGGACACAGGGTTTTTCTTTAGCTGGGAATCAAGCAGAGAAAAATGATTAATATAATCACCCACCTGGTCCTGCAGCAATGCCTTCATAACCCGGGAAGAATAGCCTTATGGAATGGATTATTCTAGCTATGAGAGAGGCTTGGCCTAATGAAAAAGATTTACCAGGAGGGACAACCTGCTGGTGGTCAATCAAAGAGGCCCTGGGGCTTCTCTGGGAATTAGGAATGAGGCAAGCCATCTATACCTGGGTTTTCACAGGAACTGATATAGCAGTTTTTACTGCCAGGGTGAAAAATAAATTGCTACAGCACGCATGAAGAGAATGGCAGGGCCCTTTTCTGTCTTTGTTGAGGCCTGGAGTGGAACAAGATGTATATGATGTGGGACAAGGCATTGCAAATTTGGAAAAAACTGAGCAAACCAGGGACAGGGTAAGCTTGGGAACCCGATGAGGGTTAGCAAAAGGGAAAAAGAAAATCCCACAGAAAGAAGGAGGAAAAAAAGGGAAAGGGATAGATAAGAGGCACATGTAAGTAAATGTGGCATGATTTATTGGGAGCAGAAACACCCCAATAAAAAATAGACAAACCTAACGCTGTATTAGCAGTCACATAGAGGGAACTACCGCCTGAACAGCAATTTCGTTGCTTCCTTTCTGCCCCTCCTGCAGAAGAGGAAGACTAGACCCCTTCTTGTAATGCCCCAGCCTATCAGGGTGGATCCCATCCGGGCTCCGAAATTACTAGGGCCGAGGTTAATCCCATGTTTGAACAATAGAGGGCGACCAGAGGCCCCATATTGAGCTCATCGCTTACTGGTCCTGAGAATTAAGACTATTGCCTTACTAGGGACGGAATGTACTTTAATCCATGGACACATTCAGAAAGACCCTTTGGTCAACGGTCTGCCATTGATGGTTATGGGGGACAAATGATCCCAGTAAAAAGGACTTTAATACATCTCGGTTTGGGGAAAGTGTCCTCTGCCCCATATATGGTGCTTATTTCCTCTATTCCATAAAATATTTTAGGAATGGATATTCTGTTAGGAAAGACTGTAAACTTCAGTGGAAGAATTCAGATTAAAGGTGGGTATAGTACAGGTATTCTCAGGAGAGGTCAAAATGGAAACCCGTACAATTCTCTAGCCCCAGGTAGGTTGTCAACGTTAAACAATACAAATTGCCTGAGGGGCATGCTGTAATAAGTGCAGCTATTGAGGAACTTAAAAGGTACATATTATCTGGCCAACTCAAAGCAAGATTATCAGATCCATCTGGCCTGCATGCAAACCTGACCAGGCCTGGCTGATGACTGCGGGTTACCAGAAACTGAACAAGGTAACCCTGGCCATACAAGCTGCAGTTTCTTAAATTACTCAGGTAGTCAACCACATCATGTCTGTCCTGGGTACACATCATGCTGTCTTAGGTTTGGCTAATACCTTTTTCTGCATTCTACTGTCCAAATAATCACAAAACCAATTGCTTTTACCTGGCAAGGTTTCCAGTGGACCTTTCAAGTGCTGCCCTAGGGCTATTTCACACTCCTACAATTCGTCACCCAATGATAGCTAGAGACTTGTCTTTGTTCTCACTCCTGACTTCTCTTTTTTAGTCTTCTTATATTTATAATATGGTGTTAACCTCTGAGATGTTCATGTGTATTATGAAAGTCTGAGGGCATTGTGCAATCATCTTCTGGAACAAGGGTGGGAAATCAACCCTTCAGAAGATCTAGGGCCCAGGGCCTGCAGTGAAGTTTTAGGGGTTACATGGTGGGGTAAGATTCCTTTTATATTGGGTACATTGATGGACAAAATCCAGTAACATCCAACTCTGAAAACAAAAGAGAAATCCAAACATTTGTGGGTCTTTTAGGATATTAGAGAGCATTTGTCCCACCCTTAGCCCAATGTTTGAGGCCACTATATGGACTTATTAGAGAAAGGACACATTGAGACTGAGACACGTCACAGCAGGGAGCTTTGAACAGGCTAAAGTGCTAGTATAGCAGGCGCAAGCCTCAGGCACCCCTTTAGAGGGAGTAGAGATGACTTTGGATGTTACTGCTACTCCTGTGGGCAGGAGTTGGGCCTTATGGCAACCACGGTATGGTAAATCAATCCCTTTAAGATTTTGGTCACAATTATGGAAAGGAGCAAAGCCAGATACTGAAAGGAAATTTTCCCTGACCCCTTCACAGGCCTCATGACAGGGGTGCCTCGCTTACTCAGCCCACAGCTCTCAACCCCTTGTGGGATGGGAAGCATGCAGGTGAGCTGGTGTAAGAGCTAGGGAAAGTGCTTTAGGGTGCTGGCAGGAGCAAAACTCTGTGCGTGCCCCAAGGCAGCATCTAAGGAGGATAAAACTCCCGTGGGCCCCCAAAACCCCAGGGCGTGCGTTACAGTGAGCTCTTTTAGCTTTACTGCCCGAGGATGGCTTAAGTAAGTGTTTAACAGCTCAGTGGACCTTCTGCCTTTTCGTGAGGGCAAAGGGTCAGTGTGACAGCCTTTTTGTATTCCGAGCTCTTGTCCAGCATCCAGGAAAAATCAGATTGCACGAACGAATTGAAGGATAACAAATGCAGGGGATTTTATTGCCAATGGAAGTGGCTCTCAGCAGGAAAGGGAGCTGGAAAGAGGAAGGAGCAGGAGAGTATTCTTCCCCTGAAGTCTGGCCGTCTTCAGCCAGACTGTTCTCCAAAGTCCTGCCGTCAAGCCATCCCTCTGAAGTCAAACTGCATCTCTCCAATGTTCAGCTGCTTCTTTTCTTCTCCCCTTCTCTGCTCTCTGCCAGTGGAGCCTGGGGTTTTTATATGTACAGGATGGAGAGCATGGTGGGCCAGGGGTGGTTTTGGAAAAGGCAACATTCGAGCAGGAAAACGCGGATGTGAAGTTCTCACTTTGGGCTGCGGTTCCAGGCTTGAAGGTGGGGCCCTCGTCAGGGACTCCACTTCTTCTGCCTGGAATTTATCTGCCTCCTGTCCCTATCAGTACTCTTCCATTGAACAAGTGCTAGCAGTGTATGCTTTACAGAAGGTGGAATAATTAGCAAAGACCCTTCCCATGACTGTGAGAACTGGTCTACCAATCAAGGGATGGATAGAAGGATTATTTAAATCACCCACCTCCGTTTAAATCCCAAACACCTATCTTGAATAAATGGCATGCCTATTTGCAACAATGAAGTGTCCTGGTAACCAATCCCTTAAGCCGAGAATTGCATGCTGTGTTAGGCCTTGTTATATGTGAGCAACCAAAGGACATCCCTTTGCCCCTTCCTACTCCAGTGTGTGACACAATAAGCAAAGGAGTGTTATGCATCCCTGATCATGCTTGGTATACAGATGGCTCCAGCAAGGGAAACCCCTGTACTTGGACCACTGTTGCTATATGACCACAAACTGATACAATCTGGCTTGATATAAGTACCCATCACAGTAGACAGTGGGCTGAGTTGCAAGCTGCTTGGTTAATAATCACACATAAGCCCTGGCCCCTGGCTCTTTGTGCTGATAGCTGGGCTACATTCAAAGGCCTAATTATGTGGCTAGCCCAGTGGCAACAAGAAAAATGGGTGTTTATGCACAAACCCATATAAGGCATGAACATGTGGCAAGACATATAGAGAAGCTGCAACACCCTGCAGCTCATGAAATAGTTGTTATTTCATGTAGTGGTACACAATAGGACTCAGTTCCAGGAAGTATAGAAGCTGACACCCTAAGAACAATTAGAAGTATTGTGCTCTGTCCCAGGCCAATGAATAGAGACCTGTGTACATGACAAAAGTAGTAGTCATAGAAGTGCGAGAGTAGGCTTGGAGATAGCCAAGAAGGCAGGATTGCCCTTAAAATATACTGACCTCCCAATAGCTGTTAAAAATGTTGATATGGTTTGGCTCTGTGTCTGCACCCAAATCTCATGTTGAATTGTAATTCACACATGTCAGGGGAGGTGGCTGGATCATGGGGGCGGTTCCCCTATGCTGTTCTCATGATAGTGAGTGAGTTCTCATGAGATCTGATGGTTTAAAGGTGTTTGTCAGCTCTCTCCTTGCTCTCTTTCTCTCCTGCCACCATGTGAAGAAGGTCCTTGCTTCCCCTTTGCCTTCTGCCATGATTGTAAGTTTGCTGAGGCCTCCCCAGCCACATGGAGCTGTGAGTCAATTAAGCTTCTTTCCTTTACACGTTACGCAGTCTTAGGTAGTTCTTTATAGCAGTGTAGAAACAGACTAATACAAAAGTATACCACATTCTTGATTTCATCCACACTATATACCATACCATGCAGGACACACTCATAGGGCTGTCCACCCTATAACAGATCAGCAAATGAATTATATAGGGCTTCTTTTTGTAAGTCAAGACAAAAAGTATGTATTGGCCTGTGTACATACTGCTACTGAACTGCTGTAAGTTTGTCCTTGTAAGTGAGCTAATCAAGCCAGTACTATTAAAGGTTTAGAGGCTCTCAGTACTATGTATGGATATCTTTGACACATTGACAGTAACCAAAAGACCCATTTTGCTGGACATGATGTGCAGGACTGGGCCAGGGAACACAACAGATCATGGCATTTTCATCTCCCATGTAACCTCCAAATAGCAGGGTTCACTAAAAAGAAAACTGGTCTTCTGAAAGCACAAATTCAGTTTCCTGGGGAGGCTGAGCATGGTGGCTCACACTTGTAATCCCAGCACTTTGGGAGGCTGAGGTGGGAGGATCGCTTGAGGTCAGGAGTTCGAGACTAGCCTGGCCAACATGGCGAAACCACATCTCTATTTAAAAAAAAAATACAAAAATTAGCTGGGCGTGGTAGCACACACCTGTAATCCCAGCTACTCTGGAGGCTGAGGCAAGAGAATTATTTGAACCTGGGAGGCAGAGGTTGCAGTGAGCCAAGAGCATACCACTGCACTCCAGCCTGGGCAACAGAGCGAGACTCTGTCTCAAAAAAAAAAAAAGTTTCCTAGGGAAACCTACAGTATTAATCCGTTCTCACATTGCTACAAAGAAATACCTGAGACTGGGTAACTGGAAAAGAGGATTAATTGGCTCACCGTTCTACAGGCTATGCAGGAAGCACAGCAGCTTCTGCTTTGGGAGAGGCCTCTGAAAGCTTCTGATCATGGTGGAAGGCAAAGGGGGAACAAGCATCTCACATGGCAGGAGCAGGAGCAAAAGAGAGTCAGAGAGGAAGTGCTACACACTTTTAAACAACCTGATCTCACAAGAACTCACGCACTATTGTGAGGTTAGTACGAAGGGGGTGGTGCTAAACCATTCATGAGTAATCCACCCCCTTGATCCAATCACCTCCCACCAGGCCCCACCTCCAACATTGGGGATTACAATTTGACATGAGATTTGGTGGAGATACAGATCCAAACCATAGCACCTATCACCTACCTTGCTAGAGTGGATGAATGTGTTATCTGCAGGGCTTATGTATTTAACTTCAGCCAAAGCAGGATGCTTGCTCCACATGACTTGTTGGGACCACCGTACCCCAAGCGTACCACTATTTGCATATGGGTAACTGAGAAGACCGCTTTGCTCCCAGACCTGATTGACAACCAGCATATTTTGTGCATAACAACACTGACAGATATACTGTCAGGGGAGAGGACACTGCACTGGGGCTTAGAATGGCAAATACCCCCAGGCTGGATAGGCTATTTCTTGCCATAGATGGGGGAATATCCTCAACAGTTAGAGTGGTTCCCATTGCTCCTATTGAATACTGGACCCACGATCACCCGCTATAAATGGTTAGGGGAAACAGCATTATAAGCGAACTAACACAGGAACAAAAAACCAAATACTGCACGTTCTCACTTGTAAATGGGAGCAAAACATTGAGTACACATGGACACAAAGAAGGGAACAAGAGACACCAGGGCCTACTTGAGAGTGGAGGGAGGGAGGATCGAAACACTACCTATAGGATACTAAGCTTATTGCCTGGGTGATGAAATAATCAGTACGCCAAACCCCTGTGACATGCAATTTACCTATATAAGGAACCTGCACATGTACCCCTGAACCTAAAATAAAAGTTTTTTTTAAAAAAAGAAGCACAAATTCAGACTTTCCTGGAGAAACCTACCTTGCAAAGGCGGATGAATGTGTGATCTGAAGCCCTTATTTCTTTAACTTCAGCCAAAGGGATGAGGTGCCTGCCCCATGTGATAGGTTGGGACCACCATTCCCCAAGCCTACTATTTTTCACATACGGGTAACTGAGAGGACTGCTTTACTTTCAGACCTAGTTGACACCCACCATATTTTCTGCATGAAGACAGTCACAGACATTCTACCAGAGGAGGGGACACTGCACTGGGGCTTAGAATGGCAAATACACCCGGGCTGGATCGGCTATTTCCTGCCAGAGAGGGGGGAATATCCTCAACAGTTAGAGTGGTTCGCATTGATCTTATTGAATACTGGTCCCCGATCACTCGTTATAAATGGTCAGGGGAAGCACATATACCCCATGGCATGGTGGTGAGCTCTCTAATATGGTGTACTCTCAATCAAATTACTTTGACCACGGCTGCTGACACTTCATCCTTGGGCAACATGGTTGGTATATGGCCCCTTTCCCTTTACAAAAGCCAAGAGCTGACTCTATGCTAACTACTCTAAATGAATGGACTGGTGTATTCTGACAGATGGAAAAGAAATTTCCTTGCAAATACCCACTAAGTTTGTTTCCTTTCATCCTTAGTTGTCATGTTCTGTCAATACTATCACTAGCTGCCACCTATGAAGCAAACCTTTTCCTACAACGGGCCCAAGAGTATGCTGTTGGCTTACAGAAAAACATCTGTTGGGGCCGGGCACAGTGGCTCACACCTGTAATCCCAGCATTTTGGGAGGCTGAGGCAGGTGGATCACGAGCTCAGGAGTTTGAGACCAGCCTGGCCAACATGGTGAAACCCCGTCTCTACTAAAAATACAAAAATTAGCTGGGTGTGGTGGCGGGCGCCTGTAATTCCAGCTACTCAGGGGGCTGAGGCAGGAGAATCGCTTGAGCCCAGGAGGCGGAGGTTGCAGTGAGCTGAGATCATGCCACTGCACTCCAACCTGGGCAACAGAGCAAGACTCTATCTCAAAAAAAAAAAGAAAGAAAGAAAAAAAGAAAAACATTGGTTTGGTATGCGGCCTCATGCCACTCTCCCATGCTTCTGGCCTGCCGTGGTGGGTATCTCCTTTCCAAGGATGAGATTGGAGAGACTATATAACACAAATGACCAGTTTCTCAGACTGAACCCCTGCGTTGAATGCTGTAGTTGTTACTGGTTTCATAGCTGGCTTCGGTCCTGGGGCACCTGGTGGCAGAAGCTGCTTCTTGGTTTAGGTGTTGTGCTCCTATGTTCCTTACTGTCCTGGTTTTGCCTTTACTGTTGCTGCAGCATTTTCCTCCAATAAAGCCAATGAGCTGCTGCTATAGCTATACAATATCAAGCACCCTCCCTCTAGACCCAGGGACTATCAAGGAACAGGTGGGCACGTGAGATTGCAAGGACCAGTACTGAGGAGTGGAGTGTAGGTATACAGCCTGCTGCGTGGCCAGAGTGATTTCATCTTGAAGGGAAAATATCATGATGACAGATGTTTGACTCCCGCATACCAAGGTATTTGGCAACAAGGTCTTTAAACATTGGCGTAGCGTAGATAATGTCTCATAAAGATGCTTATCTAACCTCTCCAGTGGTCAAGAGTTTCTGCAAGAAAGTGTGAGGCATGGCCAGGTGCTCATGTTTTAGCATAAAAATTTGCTATAGAAAGTAAACTTACTGGAGGACGGGTGTGGGTTCCACCCTCTTGCAGCCACTGGACACATAGCTTCTGTTCAAAGGTCCCCATTAATTGTTTATTTCTGAGAAACTCGATTTGTCAGCCTCTTTCTTTGGCCTCTCAGTGCCCTTGGCCTTTGAGGGTAAGTTTACATAGAACTGCTCACCACGGAACAATACCAATGTGCCCAATATATTGTCTTTCTTTCTAGAGCAATTACTACAACAGTAGGAAATAAAATGTTACGAGGTGTTGTCTTTCTTTCTTTCTTTTTTCTCTCTTTCTTTCTCTCTTTCTCTCTCTTTCTCTCCCTCTCTCTTTCCTTTCTTTCTTTCTTTCTTTTCTTTCTATCTTTCTTTCTTTCTCTCTTTCTTTCTTTCTTTCTCTCTTCTTCATTTCTTCCGACACAGAGTCTCACTTTATTGCTTAAGCTGCAGTGCAGTGCTGTGATCTCGGCTCGCTGCAACTTCCGCCTCCTAGGTTCAAGTCGTTCTCCTGCCTCAACCTCCTGAGTAGCTGGGATTATAGGTGCCCACCACCATGCTCAGCCAATCTTTGTATTTTTAGTAGAGATGGTGTTTCACCATGTTGGCCAGGGTGGTCAGGAACTCCTGACCTCAGGCGATCTGCCCGCCTTGGCCTCCCAAAGTGTTGGGATTACAGGCGTGACCTACCACGTCCAGCCTGCTGATCTCTTTCTGATGCATTCTCTCCATCACCATCTCTCTAAACCCTCTCTAACAGACTCTCAGACTTTCCTCTCCCTCCTACATTCTCTTCCTTTTCTTTTGTCTCTCTCTGCTCCTCACCTCTTGACTAAAGATGTTGGCGGCTGCATCTCTAGCCAATGTCCAAATCCTAATACTACAACAAACATGGCCAGTGACATCTGCCTTTAAGCACTTGTCACAGAGGTCACCTGTGCATCATCCACTTCCAGCCTCCAAAGAAACAATTCACTACAAACCACTTCTGGAGACGTGGCACCAACTACCAGGGAGGCAGCCAGGGAAGGATGAGGAACTCTCATCATCATGTTTCTGCTCGGGACCAAGGTTCCTGAACTGGAAAGGGCCCATCTGCTCAGCCCTCCCCATCACCCCTAACCCCTGCAATGCTGCAGGTTTTCATAAAGTTGTTTTTTTCTCTGCTGACACCTACAAGCTTCTCACTTTTGGGAAACAAAGATTGTAAAGGTTTTTTTTTTTTTCATAATTAACTAAATTTAATTTAGAGCAAATTTTTTTTTAACTCATGTATTTTAGTTAGTAAAACACCATCTTGGGCCAGGCATGGTGGCTGTAATCCCAGCACTTTGGGAGGCCGAGGTGGGCGGATCACCTGAGGTCAGGAGTTCAAGACTAGCCTGGCCGATATGGTAAAACCCCGTCTCTACTAAAAACACAAAATTTAGCCAAGCGTGGTGGCACACGCGTGTAATCCCAGCTACTCGGGAGGCTGAGTCAGGAGAATTGCTTGAACCTGGGAGGCAGAATTCAGTGAGCCGAGTGCAGTGAGTCGAGATCGCGCCACTGCACTCTGGCCTGGGCGACAGAGTGAGACTCTGTCAAAAAAAAAAAAAGAAGGAAAGAAAGGAAGAAAGGAAGGAAGGAAGCAAAGAAGGAAGAAAGAAGCAGATAAAAGGCAGAGACAGAGTGGGCCACTTGGTGAGGCGGGGATGGAGAGCCACCTGCCTGAGGCACACCCACCCAACTCACAGGTGAAACTGGAGCGGAATCAATGAGGAACTAAGTCAGGGATCTGGCTACTCTTGCCTCTCTCTAGAGGACCCCTTGCCCTGCCATCAGTCCCACTGAGAACCCTCACTGTGCTTCCTCCAGGACAAATTCACATGTCTAGTGGAATCCATGGAGAGCCCTCCCAAGGCAAAAAGTCAGGAACTGCAGGCTAATGCTTCCCTCCCACTGGACAGGCCTGGGGAAGACTGGGAAGGGGCTAAGGGAAGCAGAGAAACTGCCTTCTCTGCCCAAGAGCAACAGACATATCTGCAGGGCAGGAATGAGGGACCCACATCTGATACACTTGGGACCGGGCTTCAGAAAGTGTCCCCTCCCTATGTTGTTTGTGTCTCAGCAGGTGATTTTGTCCAATCAGCAGGTGATTTTGTCCAGCCCTCTTCCCCCAGGTACCAGGAGGTACCAGCTGCACTAGCAGGTTCAAAGGCCTCAGGGGACGACCCTGTGTCCCAGATTTCTGAGCAGATGGCCTAAGCTACTTTGCTTTGCAGCTCTGCAGACTAAAAGGAATTAGCTCCAGAGGCCAGGGACCAATGGGGCTGTGGGAACTTCTGGGCCACAGGTGGAAGAGCACTTCATGAATTATTCAAGATTTGATAGATAGTGGCATCTGAATTTCGCTACCAGCAGGCAGTGCAGATCTCAACATCCACCTGGAAAAGATGTTGAGCCTGAGCACCAGTGCCACCACCTTTCAAGGATGCTATTCTTGGTGGTCCGGCTGGGTTGGGCTGCTGTCATAGGAACCCAAGTTACACAGCCCCCCTAACACAACAGTTTTGCCAGAAGGTTCAGGCCACAGGGCTGGGCCATCATCTGGACATTAATCCCCCCGGTGCTGAGGAAGTTGCTGAGGCAAAGAAAGGAGCAGCAAGGTCACTGCAAGTAGAGGGTGTTTCAGCCAAGGATGCTCATAAATTCCATCCTTTACTCAGCTCACCCTGCCTATCCTTCAGAGGCTCAGCTGAGAAGTTATTCACCTCCACTCCCATTCCTCCAGAGTCTCCGGACTAGCCCAGTTTCACAGAAACGCCCCTTAAAGTGGAGAATCTGATTCTACACCATGAATTTATCCTAGCTTGATAAATCAGCTAGAGAGCCTGATTTATTGGCCTAGGAGCACCCAGAACAAACCTGTAATCTGGCAATGACAAGTTTATTAACCCTTTGCAATGAGAGAAGCTTCACACCAGAAGGACTATAGAATGTCTCACCAAACAAGGAAAGGATAGAGATTTTATAGGATCTGAGGAAAGAATGAAACTTATGTGAAATTATACAAACCCTGCCATATTGGTCCATGCCATGTTGTCTACCAAGTATATTAACTGTGAGGAGCACATCTGTGTATCTACTTCTAACGCAGAGTTTCTCAACTTCAATGCTACTGACATTTCATGCTGGATAGTTCTTTGTTGTGGGGGCTGTCTTGTGCATGGTTGGATGTTTAGCAGCAACCCTGACCTCTGTCAACTAGATGCCAGTGTACCCCCAGTCCCAGCTGTGACAAATGAAAATTTCCTAGACATTGCCAAATGTCCCTTGGAAAGCAAAATTACCTCTGGTTGAGAACCACTGCTCTAATAGTTTATCGATAGTGGAAGTGAATACTAAGTAAAAGGTTTTGTGGAATGGCTTCTATTTTTAGGAAAAAAGGTATTAAATGAGGGGCACATTAAAACGACAAATCTGTGGTTAACGGTAAGCTCATTGTTAAAATTAAAAAATAATGTCAGAGGCCAGGCGCAGTGGCTCACTCCTATAATCCTAGAACTTTGGGAGGCCAAGACGGGAGGCCAAGATGGGTGGATTGCCTGAGGTCAGGAGTTTGAGACGAGCGTGGTCAACATGGGGAAACCCCCCATCTCTACTAAAATACAAAAAAATTAGCCAAGTGTGGCAGCGCGCGCCTGTAGTCCCGGCTACTCGGGAGGCTGAGGCATAAGAATTACTTGAACCCAAGAGGTGGAGGTTGCAGTGAGCCGAGATTGTGCCACCGCCCTCCAGCCTGGGTGACAGAACGAGACCTTGTCTCAAAAAACAAAACAAAACAAACAAACAAACAAACAAATAAACATAGCCAGCCCAGCACAGTGGCTCACACCTGTAATCCCAATACTTTGGGAGGTCAAGACAGGTGGATCACTTGAGGTCAGGAATTTGAGACCAGCCTGGGCAACATGGTAAAACCCTGTCTCTACTAAAAATACAAAAATAAGCCAGATGCAGTGGCACTCACCTGTAGTCCCAGCTACTTGAGAGGCTGAGGCACTAGAATCGCTTGAACTTGGGAGCGGAGGTTACAGTGAGCCGAGATCACGCCACTGCACTCCAGCCTGGGCCACAGAGCTAGACCCTTTCTCAAAAAAAAAAAAATAGCATTTATGATATCATAAAAAATGTTAAATATTTAAGGGTAAATTTGACAAAGGATGTGAAAGACCTGTACACTGAAAATTACAGAATTGCTGGGAGAAACTAAGACCTAAATAAATGAAGAGATATACCTTGTTCACAGATTGGAAGAGTCAATATTGTTTAGATGTCAATTCTCCCCAGATTTAATCTATAGGTTTAACACAATATCAATCAGAACTCTACCAAGATTTTTGGTAAAAAAATGGCAAGCTGATTCTAAAATTCATATGGAAATGCAAAAGATCTAGAATAGACAAAACAACTCTTAAAAAAGAAAAACAAAGCTAGAGTGCTTAACACTGTCTGTTAAACTAGTGTTAAGCTAGTGTTAAACTAGTGTTTAACTAGTGTTTAACACTGTCTGACCCAATAATTACTATAAAGCTGCAAAGCAAAGTAGCTTAGGCCATCTGCTCAGAAATCTGGGACACAGGGTCGTCCCCTGAGGCCTTTGAACCTGCTAGTGCAGCTGGTACCTCCTGGTACCTGGGGGAAGAGGGCTGGACAAAATCACCTGCTGATTGGACAAAATCACCTGCTGAGACACAAACAACATAGGGAGGGGACACTTTCTGAAGCCCGGTCCCAAGTGTATCAGATGTGGTCCCTCATTCCTGCCCTGCAGATATGTCTGTTGCTCTTGGGCAGAGAAGGCAGTTTCTCTGCTTCCCTTAGCCCCTTCCCAGTCTTCCCCAGGCCTGTCCAGTGGGAGGGAAGCATTAGCCTGCAGTTCCTGACTTTTTGCCTTGGGAGGGCTCTCCATGGATTCCACTAGACATGTGAATTTGTCCTGGAGGAAGCACAGTGAGGGTTCTCAGTGGGACTGATGGCAGGGCAAGGGGTCCTCTAGAGAGAGGCAAGAGTAGCCAGATCCCTGACTTAGTTCCTCATTGATTCCGCTCCAGTTTCACCTGTGAGTTGGGTGGGTGTGCCTCAGGCAGGTGGCTCTCCATCCCCGCCTCACCAAGTGGCCCACTCTGTCTCTGCCTTTTATCTGCTTCTTTCTTCCTTCTTTGCTTCCTTCCTTCCTTTCTTCCTTTCTTTCCTTCTTTTTTTTTTTTTTTGACAGAGTCTCACTCTGTCGCCCAGGCCAGAGTGCAGTGGCGCGATCTCGACTCACTGCACTCGGCTCACTGAATTCTGCCTCCCAGGTTCAAGCAATTCTCCTGACTCAGCCTCCCGAGTAGCTGGGATTACACGCGTGTGCCACCACGCTTGGCTAAATTTTGTGTTTTTAGTAGAGACGGGGTTTTACCATATCGGCCAGGCTAGTCTTGAACTCCTGACCTCAGGTGATCCGCCCACCTCGGCCTCCCAAAGTGCTGGGATTACAGCCACCATGCCTGGCCCAAGATGGTGTTTTACTAACTAAAATACATGAGTTAAAAAAAAATTTGCTCTAAATTAAATTTAGTTAATTATGAAAAAAAAAAAACCTTTACAATCTTTGTTTCCCAAAAGTGAGAAGCTTGTAGGTGTCAGCAGAGAAAAAAACAACTTTATGAAAACCTGCAGCATTGCAGGGGTTAGGGGTGATGGGGAGGGCTGAGCAGATGGGCCCTTTCCAGTTCAGGAACCTTGGTCCCGAGCAGAAACATGATAATGAGAGTTCCTCATCCTTCCCTGGCTGCCTCCCTGGTAGTTGGTGCCACGTCTCCAGAAGTGGTTTGTAGTGAATTGTTTCTTTGGAGGCTGGAAGTGGACGATGCACAGGTGACCTCTGTGACAAGTGCTTAAAGGCAGATGTCACTGGCCATGTTTGTTGTAGTATTAGGATTTGGACATTGGCTAGAGATGCAGCCGCCAACATCTTTAGTCAAGAGGTGAGGAGCAGAGAGAGACAAAAGAAAAGGAAGAGAATGTAGGAGGGAGAGGAAAGTCTGAGAGTCTGTTAGAGAGGGTTTAGAGAGATGGTGATGGAGAGAATGCATCAGAAAGAGATCAGCAGGCTGGGTGCAAATTGAAAAACTGGATTTCATTGAAACTAAAAAATCTGCTGTTTAAAGGACACCGTTAAGAGAATGAAAAAAAAGTAAAAAAAACAAGCCACATATTAGGAAAAAAAAATTTGTAAAGGATGTATCTGTTAAAGGATTTCTATCCACAATATAGAAAAGACTCTCAAAACTCAAGTATAAGAAAGTAACCCAGGGGCCAGGCATGGTGGCTCATACCTGCAATCCCAGCACTTTGGGAGGCCGAGGTGGGCAGATCACCTGAGGTCAGGAGTTTGAGACCAGCCTGACCAACATGGAAAAACCCCGTCTCTGCTAAAAATACAAAATTATCCAGGCATGGTGGCGCACGCCTGTAATCCCAGCTACTCAGGAGGCTGAGGGAGGAGAATCACTTGAACTCAGGAGGCAGAGGTTGCAGTGAGATGAGATCGTGCCATTGCACTCCAGCCTGGGCAACAAGAGCAAAAATTCTGTCAAAAAAAAAAAAAATAGTAACCCAATGAAAAAGCCGAAAAGATATAAGCAGAAAATATGCAGATAGCAAATAAGTACATGAAGAGGTGCTCAACATCATTGTCATTAGGGATATATAAAAATATAATGATATACCACTATACAGTCATTAAAATAGCTAAAATTAGGCCTGGAGAGGTGGCTCACACCCATAATCCCAGCACTTCGGGAGGCCAAGGCAGGAGGATCACTTGAGTCAGGGAGTTCAAAATCAGCCTGGGGCAACATGGTGAAATCCCATCTCTACCAAAAATACAGAAATTAGCTGGGCAAGGTGGCTCGTGCCTGTAGTCTCATCTACTTAGGAGGCTGGGATGGGAGAATCGTTTGAATCCAGTAGGGAGTGACCCATTGCACTCCAGCCTGGGTGACAGAGCGAGACTCTGTCTCAAAAAAAAAAAAAAATGGTCAACCATAGCAAATGTTGGCATAGATGTGCAGGAGCTGGAATTCTCATATGCAGCTATTAGGAACGTAAAATGGTACAACTGCTTTGGAAAACAGTTTGGTAGTTTCTTTAAAAATTTAAGCATGCACCTAGCATATGAGCCAGCTATTCCACTCTGATTTTTACCTAGGAAGAAAGGAAATATATGTCCATACAAAGACCTGAACAAAAATTTGCCTAGCAACTTTATTTATAATAGCCAAAAACTGGGAAGGACTCAAATGTCCATCAACAGGTGAATTAATAAATAAATTGGTGTATATTCATACAACATAACAACATAGATGAATCTGAAAATAGTTATGCTGAGCGAAGAAGCCAGGAAAATAAGGGCACAGACTATATGACTTTCTTACATAAAACCCTATTTATTTATTTTTTATTTTTGCGATGGGGTCTCGCTCTGTCGCCCAGGCTGGAGTGCAATGGCGCACTCTCGGCTCACCGCAACCTCCGCCTCCCAGGTTCAAGTGATTCTCTTGCCTCAGTCTCCTGAGTAGCTAGGATTACAGGCAGGCACCACCATGCCCGCTAATTTTTGTATTTTTATTACAGACAGGGTTTCACCATGTTGCCCAGGGCGGTCTCAAACTCCTGAGCTCAGCGATCCGCCTGCCTCGGTCTCCCAAAGTGCTGGTATTACAGGCATGAGCCACTGAGCCCGGCCTCTTATTAAAACTTTATAAAATGCAACTTAATTTTTACTGACAGAGAGAAGATTGGTGGTTGCATGGAGATGGGAGAGTGGGGGTGGGGATGGGAGGAAGGGAATCATGGATATGCTTACTATCTTGATTTTAGGGAAATATATATCTATATCAATCGTATACTCTTAATATGAGCAGTTTATTGTATGTCAGTTATATCTCAATAAAGTTATTTTAAAAAATCTTTATAGATAATAACAAAGTCTCTCCAGCAATGGTCTGTTATGCCAGAAATACATACAAGAAAGTCTAAGTTGGCCAGGCGTGGTGGCTCACACCTGTAATCCCAACACTTTCAGAGGCTGAGGAGGGAAGATTCCTTGAGGCCAGGAGTTGAGACGAGCGTGGGCAACATAGCAAGACCCTATCTCTACAAAAAATAATAATTTATGTGAAAAAAAGATGAAAGTCTAAGTTATTGAACCATAAAACCGACAGATATATTTTTCTTTTACTTTTCTTTTTTTTTTTCTTTGAGACAGAGGCTTGCTCTGTGGCCCAGGCTGGAGTGCAATGGCACGACCTCGGCTCACTGCAACCTCTGCCTCCCAGGTTCAAGCAATTCTCCTACCTCAGCCTCCCGAGTAGCTGGGATTACAGGCACCCGCCACCACACCCGGCTAATTTTTATATTTTTAGTAGAGACGGGATTTTACCATGTTGGCCAGGCTGGTCTCAAACTCCTGGCCTCAGGTGATCTGCCCACCTTGGCGTCCCAAAGTGCTGGGATTATAGGTGTGAGCCACTGTGCCTGGCATGACAGAGATATTTTTCTGATGTCATACTCAACAGCAATGGTTTACCTTGAGGAAGATAACACCATCTCCCACATCTTGGGTTTTCCCACTCTTTTCAAGTGATATAGTTGTGATTTGTGCAATATTTCATCAATGTAAAGTTTACTTTTTTTTTTTTGAGACAGGGTCTTGCTCTGTCGCCTAGACTGGTGTGTAGTGGTGCGATCTCCGCTCACTGCAGCCTCTGCTTCTCACGTTAAAGCGATTCTCCTGCTTCAGCCTCCCAAATAGCTGGGACTACAGGTGTGTGCCACCACGCCTGACTAATTTTTGTATTTTTAGTAGAGACAGCGCTTCACCATGTTGGCCAGGCTGGTCTCAAACTCCTGACTTCAGGTGATCCACCTGCCTCAGCCTCCCAAAGTGCTGGAATTACAGGTGTGAGCCACCGTGCCTGGCCAAAGTTTACTTCTTAAAAAAAAAAAAAGAACTGAAAATATACTATGGAGTGAAATAATTTGGGGCTCAATAAACAATATTATTGGGTAATCATGGGGAACCCCAGGAGCCACATAATGCTGGTCTTTCTTTCTTTTTTTTTTTTTTAAAGATGGGGTCTCGCCATGTTGGCCAGGCTGGTCCCGAACTCCTGGGCTCAAGTGATCTGCCCACCTTGGCCTCTCAAAGTGCTGGGGGATTACAGGCATGAGCCAACATGCCCAGCCAATGCTGGCCTTTTCATCCACCCATCCTTGGGTCAGAAGGTCCACAGCATCCCAGGGTAGGTCCTGCCCTCACACAGAGATTTGTTGCCACCACCAGTGCAGAGGGTCTTTGCTGTTCTCCGTGAAAAAGTGCTGCACACAGAGACCTCCACCATTCTGGTTCCTCACACCACAGTCTGCAGCTCTGACAGTCAGCAAGTCCCTCCATACAGCTGGCCACAGACTTTCCTGCCTGCAGATGTGTCCCTGTCATTTACACGTGTTCTCTGCAGGCACTGGCGTTTAGAATCTCCTATGGTGGAGAGAAGAGCTGTGGGGAAGGATCAGCCAGACAGGGTCTTTGTCCTTCCTCTATTGTTTGTTGACTGTCTAACTTTGGACAAATCTTAGCCTCTGAGTCTATATCTGTGGCATGGGGCAATAAGGCCATCTACATTGCATGTTTCTGGGAAGTATGTTTTACGACTCCCTGTGAACCTGGAACAGAGCAGGCACAGAGTAAATGCGTAGTATTATTCTCATCATGTTTGTGGTTTAACAACAGTTAATTGTTTTTTGATCACTCACAATGTGCCCAGCCCTATGCTAAGTGCTTTGCAAGCACACCTTACAACAGCCCTGTGTGGGAAGTACAATCATTACCTCATTTCAGAGGAGGAATTGGAGGGCTTAGGAGGTCAGGTGACCTGTCCAAGGTCATCAAGTGTTGGGGCTGGGAAGTGAACTCAAGTCTGTGTGACTACAGAGCCCATATCCCTCCTGTATTAGTCTGTTCTCACAGTGCTATAAGGACATACCTGAGATTGGATAATTTATAAAGGAAAGAGGTTTAATTGACTCACACTTCCACATGGCTGGGGAGGCCTCATAATCATGGTGGAAGGGGAAGGAGAAGCAAAGTCACATCTTATATGGTGGCAGGCAAGAGAGCATGTGCAGGGGAACTCCCCTATATAAAACCATCAGACCTTGTGAGACTTATTCACTATCATGGGACCAGCACAGGAAAAACCTGCCCCCTTTGATTCAATTACCTCCCACTGGGTCCCTCCCACAACACATGGGGATTATGGGAGCTACAATTCCAGATGAGATTTGGGTGAGGACACAGCCAAACCATACCACTTCCCGATAGGCTGGACTGCTTACCACCCCATGTGGCCTCAAAGAGCTCCAGTCACTCCTTTACACACCCAATCACTCCAGAACTTTAGAACAAAGTTTCTGACTTACTCCTTGTAATAGGCTAAATAATGGCTCCCAAAGATATTAGGATTTAATTCCCAGAACCTATAAATATTACCTTATTTGGAAAACGGTTCTTAGCAGATGTGATTGAGTTAAGGATATTGAGATGCAGAGATTATCCTAGATTATCTAGACTATCTGGGTGGATGTATTGGTCAGGGTTCTTCAGAGGACAGAGCCAATAGGATATATGTATATAAAAAGGGAGTTAATTAGGGAGAATTGGCTCACGTGATTACAAGGTGAAGTCCCACGATAGGCCGTCTGCAAACTGGGGAAAGAGAAGCTAGTTGTGTGGCTCAGTCCAAATCCAAAAGCCTCAAAACTGGAGAAGCTGACAGTACAAGCCCTAGTCTGAGGCCAAAGGTCCAAGAGCCCCTCAGAGGCTGCTGGTGCAAGTTCCAGAGTCCAAAGGTCAACAAACCTGAAGTCTGGTGTCCAAAGACAGGAGGAGAGGAAGCAGAAAGGAAGAGAGAAAGCAAACAGACTCAGCAAGAAAGCTGCTGTTCTTCCACCTGCTTTGTTCTAGCCATGCTGGCAGCCAATTGCATGGTGCCCATCCACACTGAGGGCGGATCTTCCTCTAACAAACAGTCAAACACTGACTCAAATGTCATCTCCTCTGGCAACACCCTCACAGACACACCCAGAAACAATGCTTCACCAGCCATCTATGCAGCCCTCAATCCAGTCAAGGTGACACCTAATGGTTAATGGTTATTAACCACGATTAACAACCATGACAGTGGGCTCTAAATGTAATCACGTGTATCCTTATAAAAAAAAAAAGAGGCAGAGGGAGATTTGAAGAGCTATACAGAGGAGAAGACAACGTGAAGATGGAGGAGAGAGAAATTTGGCCATCAAGATTGGAGTCATTGATATAGTTTGGATGTTTGTCCCCTCCAAATCTCAGGCTGAAATGTGATTCTTGATGGTGGAGGTGGGGCTTAGTGGGAGGTGCTTGGGTCATGGGGGCAGATCCCTCATGACTGGCTTGGTGCCCTCCCCATGGTAATGAGTGAGTTCTCACTCTGTTAGTTCACACGAGAGCTGGTTGTTTAAAAGAGCATGTCATCTCTCTTGCTCCCTCTCTTTGCCATGTGACATGCCTCCTCCCCTTCACCTTTTACCATGATTGGAAGCTTCCTGAGGCCCTCACTAGAAGCAGATGCTGGTGCTATGCTTGCACAGTCTGCAGAACTGTGAGCATCAATAAACCTCTTTTCTTTATAAATTAACCAGTCTCAGTATTCCTTTATAACAATGCAAAATGGACTAATATGGTAATGCCACCAGAAGCCAAGGAATGCCAACAGCCATCAAAAGCTGGAAAAGGCAAGAAAGGATTCTCACCAGGCATATGGTGGCTCACACTTGTAATCCCAGCACTTTGGGAGGCGGAAGTGGGTGGATTGCCTGAGCTCAAGAGTTTGAGACCAGCCTGGGCAACATGGTAAAACCCTGTCTCTACCAAAATACAAAAAATTAGCCTGGTGTGTTTGTGCATGTCTGCGGTCCCAGGTACTCAGGAGGCTGAGGTGGGAAAATCACTTGAGCCTGGGAGGCAGAGGTTGCAGTGAGCCGTGATTGTGCCACTGCACTCTAACCTGGGTGACAGAGTGAGACCCCCATCTCAAAAAAAATAAAAAAAATAAAATAAAAAAAAAGAGAAGAAAGTATTCTTCCTAGAGCCTGAGAAGGGAGCATGGCCCTTCTGACACCTTGATTTTGGCCTAGTAATACTGTTTTCAGACCTGACCTCCAGAACTCTGAGAGAATAAATGTGTGTTGTTTTCTGCCACCAAGTTTGCGGCAATTTGTTACAACAGCCACTGGAAGTTCATACCAATTTTGGCACCTAGGGGGGAGTGCTGCTGTAGCAAATACCTAAAAATGTGAAAGTGGCTTTAAAATTGAATAATAGGTAGGTAGGTACCAGAAGAATGTTGAAGAACTTGATAGAAAAAGCCTCGATTTACGTGAACAGACTGCTGGGAGAAATGTAAACATTGAAGGCAATTCTGATGAGGGCTCAGAAAGAAGTGAGGAACATGGGAGAGAAAGCCAATGTCATCTTCGAGAATACATATATCATCATACCATCCTAAGCAGAATGCTGGTAGAAATCTAAACATTAAAGCTATCATTAGTGGCCGGGCTCTGTGGCTCACGCGTGTAATCCCAGCACTTTGGGAGGCCGAGGCAGGCGGATCACCTGAGATCGGGAGTTCAAGACCAGCCTGACCAACATGGAGAAACACCACCTCTACTAAAAATACAAAAACATTAGCCGGGCATGGTGGTGCATGCCTGTAATCCCAGCTACTTAGGAGGCTGAGGCAGGAGAATCTCTTGAACCAGGGAGGTGGAGGTTCCGGTGAGCCAAGATCATGCCATTGCACTCCAGCCTGGGCAACAAGAGCGAAACTCCATACCCCCCTAAAAAAGGTGCCATTAGTAAGAGCTCAGAAGGAAATGAGGAGTATGTTATCGGAAACTAGAGGAAATGCAATTCTAGTTACACACAGCTAGAAAACTTAACTGAATTGTATCCTCCAGTTATGTGGAAAATAGAAATTGCAAGCAATGTGTGTTATTTATCTGAAACCCAAACTAAAAAAAAAAAAGAGAGAGAGAGAGACAGAGAGATTGAGAGATTGTAAGCAATGAACTTGGATATTTACCTAAAGAGGTATTGCAAGCAAAGTGTTAAGGGTATGGCCTGATTCCATCTTACTGCTTTTAGTAAAATGTGAGAGGAAAGAGATACACTGAGGAAAAGACTGTTAAGCAAAAAGGATCCAGGACTTGATGATTTGGGAAATTCTCAGCCTATCAAGGTTGCAAAAGACACTAAAATTAGGAAAGGCACTGTCAGGAAGGTATGGGAAGATATGCTCTAGAGACAATGTCAAGAATGTGGCTATGTTTGCCAGTGCTGAGATTAGGCACGTGACTCAAGGAGCTCTTCCACTATGCTCAGCCATAGCTGCTAATAGAAATGACATTATCTTGGAAGCTACACAAAGGACCTGCTGGTCTAAAGGTGTGAATCACTATGACATACATTCTGAGAGGAGGGCTATGGGACCAGAGGGGAGAGCTTCAAGCTACAGAGGATTATTCTGAATCCTTGAAACCAAATGGAATTTGTCCCGCTAGATTTCAAAATGGTTGGGAGCAGTGACTCCTTCCTTTCTTCCAGTTTCTCCCTTTGAAATGGAAGTATCTGTAACTATTATCCTACACCTGTCCCACCACTGTATTTTTGGAACAGATAGCTTGCTTTCTAGTGTCACAAATTCACAGCAGGAGAATTTTGCCCCAGGATGTTTCATAACCAGAGTCTCACCCATATCTGTTTTAGATGAGGAGACTTGATACTTTTGAGCTGATCTTATATGGATAAGATGGACTTCAGCTAATGTTGCACGGTTTGAGACATTTGAGGATTTGGGGATGGGGCGCATGTATTTTGCATGTGGGAGAGATGTGAATACTTGGGGGTCAGAGGGCAGGCTGTGGTAGACTGAACAACGCCCCTCCAAAAGATAGCGACATAGTAACCCCTGGAACCTCTGAGTGTTAATTTACAACAAAAAATGTGATTATGTTGGCCAGGTATGGTGGCTCACGCCTATAATCACAGCACTTTGGGAGGCCGAGATGGGTGGGTCACGAGGTCAGGAGTTCAAGACCAGCCTGGCCAAGATGGTGAAACCCCATCTCTACTGAAAATACCAAAATTAGTTGGGCATGGTGGCGGGCACCTGTAATCCCAGCTACTCAGGAGGCTGAGGCAGAGAATTGCTTGAACCCGATAGGCAGAGGTTGCAGTGAGCCGAGATCACGCCATTGCACTGCAGCCTGGGTGACAGAGTGAGACTCCGTCTCAAAAACAAAAAAAGTAATTATGTTAAAAATCCTGAGATGGGGATATTCTCCTGGATTATCTGGGTGGGCCCTACATGTAATAATGAGTGCCTTTATCAGATTAAGGCAGGGAGATCTGACACAGACAGAAGAGAAGAAGGCAGTAAGCCTGCCATGGTTTGAACGTCCCCATCAAAACTTGTGTTGAAATTTAATTGCCATTGTTAACAATATTAAGAGGTGGGGCTGTTAGGAAGTGATTAATGCCATTATCATAAGAGTGGATTAGTTATCACGAGATTGGGTTTGTTATAAAAGGGAGCTTAGTCACATTTTCTCTGTCTGTCTCCTGCACTTGCTTTTGCCTTTCATCCTTCAATCATGACACAACCCTCACTAGATGCCAGCGCCATGTTCTTGGACTCCTAGCCTCTAGAACTGTATACCAAATGAACTTCTATCCTTTATAAATTACCCAGTTTGTGGTATTCCATTATAGTAACAGAAAACAAACGAAGGCAATCAACATGGAGGTAGAGATTACAGTGATGCAGCCATGTATTAGTCCGTTCTCACACTGCTATAAAGAACTGCCCGAGACTGGGTAATTTATAAAGGAAAGAGATTTAACTGACTCACAGTTCCGCATGGCTGGGGAGGCCTCAGGAAACAATCATGGCCAAAGGTGAACAGGAAGCAAAGACTTTCTTCACATGGTAGCAGGAGACAGAAGTGCAAGCAGGGGAAATGCCAGACGCTTGTAAAACCATCAGACCTCATGAGAACTCACTGTCACAAAAACAGCATGGGAAAAACCACCCCCGTGGGGATTTGTAATCTGTGGGGATTACAATTCGAGATGAGATTTGGGTGGGGACACAGAGCCAACCCATGTCAAGCCACAAGCCAAGAAATGCTGGCAATCACCGGAAGCTGGAAGAGGCAAGGAACAGATTCTCTCCTAGAGCCTCTGGAGGACTACAGCCCTGCTGACAACTTGATTTCAACTCAGTGAAACTGATTTCAGATTTCTGGGCTCCAGAATTGTGAGAGAATAAATTGATGTTGTTTATGCCACAAAGTTTGTGGTAATTTGTTACAGCAGCCAGAGGGAATTTGGGGTGATTGTAAGGAGTCATGTAAATTATATTAAAGAACCTTTGCAGTTGTAAGATGCATTCATTCATTCAACGAATAGTCGAGGCAATATAGAAGAGTAATTAAAAGCACTGACTTTGAGGCCGGGCATGGGGTGGTCACTCCATACCAGGATGGACCTGTGCCGGTCTATGTCAAGAGAAAGGTAAGGGGTCTATGTCAGGGACATGGGCCACATTTGAGCCATAAAGAGCCAGAAGGAAAAAGAAAATCAGGCAGGTTTGTCTGGAGTTCAGTATCAAGTTTCATCGTGTTAGTCCCATCTGTATTAGCAATCATCTTGAAGCACTAGGCCAACATTATCCTGTTGGGAGAACTGACTTAACAAATATTAGGCAACAAGAATGGAGCTCAAAGATCATAATACAAAAATAACTAGCAATTGTTTTGTTTTATTCTATTTTATTTTATTTTTACAATTTTATTGCGATGGATTCTTGCTCTGTTGCCCAGGATGAAGTGCAGTGGCATGATCCCAGCTCACTGCAACCTACATCTCCCAGAATCAAGTGATTCTCCTGCCTCAGCCTCCCAACTAGCTGGGATTACAGGTGCTCACCACCGCACCAAGCTAATTTTTGTATTTTCAGTAGAGAGGGGGTTTCACCATGTTAGCCAGGCTGATCTCAAACTCATGACCTCAAGTGATCTGCCCGCCTTGGAATCCCAATGTGCTGGGATTACAGGCATGAGCCACCACACCTAGCACTTTGGGAGGCTGAGGCAGGAGAATTGCCTGGACCGAGTAGATAGAGACCAGCCTGGGCAACATAGTGGGATCCTGTGTCTACAGAAAATACAAAAACTAGCTAGATGTGGTGGTGTGTGCCTGTAGCTACAGCTAGTTCGAAAGCTTAAGTGGGAGAATCCCTTGAGCCTGGGAGATCGAGGATGCAGTGAGCTGTAATTGCAGCAATGCACTCCAACCGGGATGACAGAGTGAGATCCTCTCTCGAAAAAACACAAAAGAGTAATGCATCATTGGGCGCGGTGGGTCACGCCTGTAATCCCAGCACTTTGGGAGGCCGAGGCCAGTGGATCAAGAGGTCAGGAGATGGAGACCATCCTGGCTAACATAGTGAAACCCCGTATCTACTAAAAATACAAAAATTAGCCGGGCATGGTGGCACGCACCTGTATTCCCAGCTACTCGGAAGGCTGGGGCAGGAGAATTGCTTGAACCTGGTAGGCGGAGGTTGCAGTGAGCCGAGATCTCGCCACTGCACTCCAGCCTGGGTGACAGAGCGAGTCTCTATCTCAAAAAAAAAAAAAAAAAAAAAAAAAAGAGTAATGTATCAGAACTTGATGGAGCTTCAGCCCTTCACAGTAATAATGAAGGAGAGAAACACATTTGTGGAGAGGGGACCATGTTCACTGTTTATCTATCCATGATAGACAGATAGTCGGGAGCTTTATATACCCAAGGAACCTAAGGAAAAATGTTCCCTGTCATGACTCACAATCTTCCAGCCACCCTTTCTTGCACCTGTCTTGTGGGCTTGGGGACCCAACTTATGGATTCCATCTTCCCAGGGAGAAAGAAAAATCAAATCCTTCGGTATCTCCTTTAGGGTATCCTCTCCTCTATTTGCATGGAGGATAAGGCACTCGATATCTAGTATCGGAATGTTACATTTGTGTAATACAGAACTATATTGGGATAAAATAGAATTTGTTTCCTCTGAGACACAGGTAGAGGTACGTCCACACTGACCTGGGTGGCAGCCACCTCTTCCTGCAGTGCCAGGCAGGGCATGCTCACAGATCTGGGGAACCTCTGTTTCTCCTGGAGCCCCACAACCTCCTTACTAGTACCCTCTCCCTCTGGTGGCTGTGACAGCCCACACTTAATCTTGGGTATCCCCTGCTTCTTTGCCTGCCCGTCTTCTCCCCACGCTGCACATCTCTGTCTCCCACTGTCCCCACTATGTCCATGATTGCCTCTCCCTCCCTGCACTCTCCATCTCTAAGGGCTCCTTGTCTTGGAAAATGAACCCACAACCTCTACCTTGCAACTGGGGACAGAACCCGGAGTTTGTTCAATTCTCCCTCCTTCCACCACACACACCTGTCCTCCTTAATGTTTCTGAAGTCAGTGAGCTCCAAACTCAGCCCCTCCTGCACCTGCCAGCTGTAGGACCTGTGACAAGATGCCTACCATCTCTCTGGGACTCCGTCTCTCATCTATCATATAGGCATAATGATGGTAGTTTCCTCCTTCCAAGGCTGGGGAGAACCAGGAGGCCAAGGTGATGGGCTCTGGACAGTCAAAACAGCTCTGATCCTGCCTCCACCTGGGGCTGGTGTTTCAAGTCCATCGCTTGTGAGTGGAGCTTTAATGTCTCCATTCACACACAAATGTTTTATTCTAAAATAGACTCCCCTCTGCCCTTCCCTTCCCCACAACTCTTTCCCCTCTGCACCGTGCAGTGGTACCTGTGAGAAAGAACTGTCCCATTCCCAAATCATCGTCCCCACCCCAGCACCCAGGCCCTTGGTTGGTGAGACCCTTGATGGGCAGTCTCATGCTTCTGTCCAGGGGACTTTCCCACCGTTGCTCCCCTGCATGGAGACTAAGTGGACTCTTCTATTCCCTGGCCATCACAGGGTCTACAGTGCACGCATGTCCCTCATTCCTCTGCATTCCCCAGATGACGATTTCATCTGTGTCTCCTCCCACATAGTCCCAAATGGACCGTCCCAGCCCTAGAACGCGAAAATCGTTCAGAGAGCGAAGGCCGAGATGCCTAACCACCTGCTGCAGAATTCTGCTCCAGGACTGAAGTGTATAGTCTCTATCAAAATAAAAACTGGAGGCCAGGTGCTGCGGCTCACGCCTGTAATCCCAGCACTTTAGGAGGCCAAGGTGGGAGGATCGCTTGAGCCCAGGAGTTCAAGGCTACATTGAGCTATGATCATGCCACTGCACTCCAGCCTGGACAGAGCAAGACCCCCATCTCTAGAAGAAACAAACAAACAAACAAACAAAGAAACCCAACAACTGGAAACATCCTCCTCTAGAATGGTGGTCAGGAACATCTGTCTGCCCTGTTCCCTGATGTCTCTCCAGCACCTAGAACAGCGCTCAGCACGAGGACGCACTCATTAGGGTTTTGTTGAATAAATGACTCCTTTGACACAGCAATTCCACTTCTAAGAATCTTTCCTAAAGAAATATTCACACACGTGCACAGAGCTGTGTGCACAATAATGAGACGAGCAAACAACTGGGGAACGTTTGGAAAGGTTTATTAACTGTCAGTGACTGATACAAGGGAATCGGATGAGGGGAGTACACGCTGAAGAGGAAACAGAGTGAGGGGGGCTTGACCAGGACACATGGCAATGGAGAAAAGCAGATGGGAGATGCTTATACTGGTACTTGGTGTGTGTGTGTGCGTGTGTGGTGTGTGTGTAAATGCAGAGGAAAAAATCGGAAATTAAACACTCAGACCTCCCCTCAGTAGTCACATCTGGGGAGAGAGGAGGGTAGTGCTGTTCTATGGAGAGAATACCTGACGATACTTGTTTTCTGAGGTAGGTGCATGGATACACAAGCCGAAATACGCATTAAGCATGTCTTGCTCATCAACGAAAACGCTAATGTCTAACAGAATGGCACACTGCAAGAAAATACAACGGAAACGCCAACATCGAACTCTTGGCACGCTAAGAAAAATGACGCTCAACTTTTCACTGTTGTGAACACTTGCTTTCACTTGCTATGCACCTGATGACGAGGGGTCTGCAGCCATGCCCATGTTCGTGAAAGGTCACCACGTTCTGCTTCTCATCATGGGCATGTGTCGTATCCCCCAGGCTGAGGCGAGAAGAGAGAAGGAAAGTAAGTGGCAGTGAGTTCCCACTACGTGGCAACTCAATCTCAACTCCTCCTGACCTGCAGACCCTGCACACTCCGATTCTGCCCTATCTCAGGACCTGCACACGCCTTCCACGGTTCCTCGAAGTGAACCATCTGCTCATGCCACAGTGACTTCCTCGCCTGGGTTTTCAATTCCTAGGCTAGAGGAAGGTGTGGCCCACATATCAGTGCTGACCTGGGGTTTGGGAGCCCACAGCATCCGGGGTAGGGAGGATCCCTGGATATACAGGGCAGGGAGTAGAAAGAGCATGGGAAATCTCATCGTTCAGCCTCAATGCTGTACACTAGAAAATTATGAGAAGGGAATGATTTGGGGAGCAAGTGACAGATGGGATACCAGTATCATAACAGAATAGCACATCTGCAGGGATGTGGGGGGTGAGTGGAAGGTTCACTTACGGAGTTACTCGTCATCTTCCTCAGGGTCGCTGATCTCTTCATAAATCACCAGCTGCTTTCTTTCACGCAGTCTGTGGGTCCAGGCATGTTTCCCCCTTTTGGGTCCTATGATGGGGAAAAGTTGGAAGATGAGGGTTGGGTAGGTTGGAGAGTGTTAGGCTCTGTTTTCTCAAAAGCAGGAGTTGCCTCCCCCCTCCCAAGTGCCCATGGGCCTTCTTTATCCAGTTTTTCACATTCTCTGGCTTAGAGAGGCTGAGGCCTTAGATCCACACCAACATAGGCCAAATGCCAATTAAAGTTTTAGCTTCTGGCTCCTTCCCTTCTCAGGCTTAGATTCCCAACCTCTTCACTTACGGGAACATTCCCCCATACCTCCTTTCATCCAGCACGTATTTGTTAAGGGCACAAGGCAAACCTTGTTTTATGGCACCTCATTTTCGTAGTGCTTCGCAGATACTGCATTTTTTTTTAGAAATTCTCACCAATTTTACACTTTTCCATTATTATTATATCGGTTATGGTGATTTGTGATCAGTGAGCTTTGATGTTATTATTGCAATTGTTTTTGTTGTTTTTTAGTCTTTTAAAATAATTTTTGTCCTTTATTTTGTGGGTACACAGTAGGTGTATATTCTTATGGGGTACGTGAGATGTTTTGATACAGGCATGCAAATGCATAGTAATCACATCGTGGAAAATAGGGTATCCATCCCCTCAGCCATTTATCCTTGTGTTACAAACAATCCATTTACACTCTTTTAGTTATTTTTAAATGTATGATTAAGTTATTATTGACCATAGTCACCCTGTTCTGTGTAAATGTTTTGGGGGTACTAAGAACTGCGCCCACAGAAGATGACAAACTTAATCGATTAATGTTGTGTGTGTTCTGACTGCTCCACCGATGAGCTGTTCCCTGTTTCGCCTCCTTTTCTTGGGCCTCCCTATTATTTCCTGAGACACAGCAATACTGAAATTAGGACGATTAAGAACCCTACAATGGCCGCTAAGTGTTCAAATGAAAGGAAGAGTTGCATGTCTCTCACTTTAAATCAGAAGCTAGAAATGGCTAAGCTTAGTGAGGAGGCATGCTGAAAGCCAAGACAGGCTGAAAGCTAGGCCTCTTGCACCAGCCAAGCTGTGAATGCAAAGGAAAAGTTCTTGAAGGAAATAATGGTATATACTGCAAAGGAAAAGTTCTTGAAGAAAATAATAATACTAATACTCCAGTGAACACAAGAATAAGAAAGCAAAACTGCCTTACTGCTGAAATGAGAAAGTGGTCAGGATAGAAGACGAAACCAGCCACAACATTCCCTTAAGCCAAAGTCTAATTCAGAGCAAGACCCAAACTCTCTTCCAGTCCATGAAAGCTGAGAGAGGTGAAGAAGCTGCAGAGGAAACGTGTGAAACTAGCAGAGGTTGGTTTGTGAGGTTTAAGGAAAGAAGCTGTCCCCATAACATAAAAGTGCAAGGTGTAGCAGCAAACACTGATGGAGAAGCTGCAGCAAGTTATCCAGAAGATCTAGCTAAGATCACTGATGAAGGTGGCTACACGAAACAACAGATTTTCAATATAGATTAAACAGCCTTCTATTGGAAGCAGATGCCATCTAAAACTTTCATAGCTAGAGAGGACTGACTCCAACTTTGAAAGAAGTTCTACTGTGGGTAAAATGCTATCCAATAGCATCACATACTACAGAGAAATCTTTCATGAAAGGGAGAGCTAATCGATGTGGCAAATTTCATTGTTGTGTTCTTTTAAGAAACTGCCACAGCCACTCCACCCTTCAGCAACCACCACCTTGATCAGCCAGCAGCCATCAACACCGAGGCAAGACCCTCCACCAGTAAAAAGAGTGTGACTCACTGAAGGCTCAGAAGATTGTTAGCATTTTTTAAAAATGAATTATTTTAAAATTAAGGTATGTACTTTTTAGACATAACGCTATTGCACACTTTGTAGACTACACTGTAGTGTAAACATAATGTTTATATGCACTGCAAAACAAACAAAAAACAATGTGTGTGACTCACTTTATTGCAGTGGTCTGGAACCGAACCTGCAATATCTCTGAAGTACACCTGTATTGGGTATCAGGCATTGAGCTGAGTCAGATGTGATCCCAGGTTCCCAGGTTATCACAGATAGAATCGCCTGAGCACCGTTCATGTCATCAGGCCTCCTAGATTAAATTTAATGCCTCCCAACAATCTATGAACTATGATTCTTTATTTCCATCTTATGGACTGGGAATCTGGAGCTGAGAAAATTTGGAAGACTTGCCCCAAGTCACATGGTTTTTTATATGGATGACAACTCCAGTCTGTGTCTCTGGAAGTCATGTGTAACATCTCATCTGGAGCTGGGCGAGCTCCTCAGCCCAGCCTGGACCCAGGCTTGTCTGGGATCCATGCCACACACCCAGTCCACACACCTGAACATAGCCAGGGAAGCCAGAGGGGTTGTTCCCAAATCGTTTCCTCTTACCAGATCTCTCGTGAATCTTCTCAGAGCTACTTGCTTTTCCCGGGAGGCACGGCTTTTTCCCATCGTTCTGTGGGCCAGATGCTTCTGGCACTCCCTTCGAATCACTTCCTTCCTCTGCTGGCTTCTCGGGCATGATCTTTATAATGTGAAGGTCACAGATAAACAGTATCAGTGACATTTCTATAGTGCTTTAGAGCTTACAAAGTGTCTTCACATGCATTACCTTAATCAATGTTCTCAACAACGCTGGGAGAGTTACACTTGCCTAAATTAGGAGAAACCTGGGAGGTTAGAAGCGAAAGGAATGGCCTAAATGAATGGGGTTTCCAGGGCTAGAATGCTTATCTTCACACGCTTTTAAGATTCGTGCAAACAGCAGAAATCTCCCTGTAATTGAGAGTTTGGTATACAGAAGTTTTGGAGAATAGCATTCTAAGAATTCACAAGGTCTATAAAAGGAAAAGCTTCTATAAAATACAAGGGATCCCATATAAGCTTGTAGACAGCTGCTGGGAGAGTAAATGTAAAGACATAGAGAGGGGACAAAACACCGCTGGGAAAGATGGCGTGGGGAGATGAATACAGGGAAGGGAGAGGGAAAGAAATGGTTTGCTGAAATTAATCTAGACATCAAAGAAAGCAGTACCAGATATGAGATACCACCCTACCGAGGCACCGACATTGAATGTGGAATTCAGTGAGGTGGTACCCATACCAATTCTGGTTGCACTGGGATGTGTCACTGACCAACAATCTTAAGCTACCCTTTTTTGTTTTTGTTTTTGTTTTTGTTTTTGTTTTGAGACAGCGTCTCGCTCTGTTGCCAGGCTAGAGTGCAGTGGCGCGACCTCTGCTCACTGCAATCTCCCCCTCCCCGGTTCAAGCGATTCCCCTGCCTCAGCCTCCCGAGTAGCTGGGACTATAGGCAGGCACTACCACACCCCACTAAGTTTTGTATTTTTAGTAGAGACGAGGTTTCACCACGTTGGCCAGGATGGTCTCGATCTCTTGACCTCATGATCTGCCCGCCTTGGCCTCCCAAAGTGCTGGGATTACAGTCGTGAGCCACCGCGCCCGGCCCTTAAGGTACTTTTTACTCAGCTTCCTCACTTATGAAATAGTGAAAAATACGTGTAAAATAGGCTAAGGGAAATTCCTCTCTGAGCTTGTAAACACTGTTTAAATGTAATAATAATAACAATTAATACCTTTCTGGATCCTGCTTTGAATTCGGTCTCCACACTGGCAACCCAGCTCCCAGATCCCTTTACCGTCTAAACCAGAGTTGAATCTGTACTTGTGGGATCACTCATTCAGGGGCCTCTGATGGATCCCCTGGGCTGGGACTGGGGCTTCCCAGATGCCCCAGGTGCAGACAAGGCCCTCAAGGAGCTCACAGTATGGAGGGGCCAACAGTCAAAGCGATTCCTAAGCCATGCGAGTGGCCCCGGTAACAGAGCAGAGGCCAGCTGGTCCTTCCTGTTGTGAGAGTGGGTGTCTCAATGGAAGCACCAGCAGGCCCTATGGGGTGAAGCCCTAGTGAGCAACATCTGAACTTCATAACAAATGCAAACGTGAATGAGCTTTAAATGGCTTGGAGCTCTGGATTAGACTACCACTGCCACTGCGCCTCATGAAAATTCTTTAACATCTCTGTACCCCGATAGCCTCATTTTATTATTATGTTGCTGATAACTATGATCTAAAACATGAACTATGATTCTTTACTTCCATTTCATGGACCAGGAATCTGGAGCTCAGAGAACTTAGAAGATTTGCGCCAAGTCACATGGCTTTTATATGGATGACAACCAAAGTGTGTGACTTGTTATTCTTTGGAGATAATAACAGAAACAACATCATAGAGGTCTTCTTATGGATTAAATTAATTAATCCATCTGAACTGCTTAAAATAGTATCTGGCATCACTATGAAAACAAAAGAAGTATTAAGGATCACAACTGTTAGTATTATCAAGCCATTGATGCTACATCTGGTGTTGTGATAGACATGGGGAGAAGGAGGCAATGAGGACATTTTTGATATTCTCCTGCTCTTACCAGTGTTCACATCCGTGGAGGGACAAAGGTTCTCTGGTCCTTTAGATTTGAGAGACACTCACCTTCGGGATGATTCTCTGGAGCCTGCCGAAAGTCATCTGAGGATGTTCAACTGAAAGAGAATACATCAGAATTTTTCCTTGTTGGTAAAGATTCCCAAACTCTAGACAGACTTCTGTCGCATGAGGGCATTCTGCAGCAGAGGTTATGAGTCCACTCATTGTTGAGGAGTTATTTGAGATTTGCTTCTGACTTATGTTTAGTCACGGTTGGTTCACTTATCTGTGGCATCAATTCAGAATTTTCCATCTCATGGTTTGTCAAATGGGGGTTAAACCCCATCACAGTCTCATCTTATTCCATTACATATCTTTTACTTTTTCCCAAATAATTAAATTGATTGGTTGGGAATCTGAACTGTATCCACTCAAACTAAAAATCACTGTACACTTCAAATGGATGAATCTTATGGTATGTCAATTAAGCTGTTAAATGTGTGATGAACCATGGATGACTTAGTCCAGTGGCTCTGAAACATTTTCAGTATAAAGACACTCCTTTAATGTCAAAAGCTTGGCAGATACTCAAGCACCGGCTTTTCAGACCTCTTATAGTGATTGTGGGAGATCGTAGAATCTGGCCTGTCTGTTGGGGAGTAACAGGTCTATTGGAGACAGTTTGGACATTCTGACCTTGTCTTATGATTGTATTGTCAGAGCAGAAGAGCCAGGAAACACATATGTCCCCTTTATATTCCTGAATTGCACAAAGCTCTCTACCCAAGAACCTGTCTTTTTTTCACCCTGTGTTATCTCTGCTCACTGTCAAGTGGGAAAGCTCTCTGTGTGTTGGATGAGGGATCACTCTTTCAAACTCACTTCCAAGCTCATCACGGAGAATCGGGGTTGTTTGGGAATGAGAAGACTATTTGGTTTTAATAAAATACAGAGAAACAGCAATCTTTATTACATAATGTGTGCATCACCCTCTCTCTTAAAATATTTATCCAATATCTACATGCTGTTAATGAAACAAACTCTGGAAGTTTTCGGCGGCTCTACACTTTTAACATTTTCTTTTTGTTTTTCACTTTTAACATTTTCTTAACTGTCCTTTGATTCATTAGCAGTGTTTAGCAAGAACAACATGTCCTTTAAAAAAGAAATATTTCAAACACACAGAAAAGTATGGGGAATAATATTGAGTTCAGTTGCATCTCAACATTACCCCATGACTATGTTAGATCTGATTTATTTATTCAGAATGTTAGAAACACTATAAACGGGCCGGGTGCGGTAGCTCACACCTGTAATCCCAGCACTTTGGGAGGCTGAGGTGGGTGGAACACCTGAGGTCAGGAGTTTGAGAACAGCCTGGACAACCTGGTGAAACCCCGTCTCTACTAAAAATACAAAAATTAGGTGGGCATGGTGGTGGGCGCCTGTAATCCTATCTACTCAGGAGGCTGAGGCAGGAGAATCGCTTGAACCCAGGAGGCAGAGGTTGTAGTGGGCTGAGACTGTGCCATTGCACTCCAGCCTGGGCGACAAGAGCAAATCTCCAGTTCAAAACAAAAACAAAAATAAAACAAAACACACTATCAACAAGTCATGACTGAAGCTGCCTGTGCAGCACTCACCAATCCCTGCCCCCGCTCCTTCTCCATTTACAGCCAGTCTCCTCAATTTGATGGCTTTTTATTCGCATTCATGTTTTCATGCATTTACTATTTACTTATTATCCATAAAAATACATATTCTTGTTTTGCATGTTTTAAAATTTTATGAATGGCCTCTGTAGTTAACTTTCTGTGTGCAATTTTTCTTTTCACTCAGCCCTGATGTGTATGAGGGAACAAATGCCTGAGGATCTTTTCCACGTAGCTGAGCTGAAAAGCAGCTGGGCTTGAGGAGACCCTTTCCAGTCCCTTCCCATCTACTCACCCTCATTCCCACGGTTACGGTCATTATCAGAATCATTCCTCGGAGAGTCTGTGGCCCGTTTATTACGCATGAAAGGTGGGAGGGTGACGTTGAAACCTAGAAAGAAGCAAAATGTTTATTCCTTAAGGGACAAACTTAGGCCTGGCACGGTGGCTCATGTCTGTCGTACCAGCACTTTGGGAGGCTGAGGCGGGAGGATTGCTTGAGGCCAGGAGTTCAGGAAGAGCCTGGGTAACACAGAGAGACCCCCATATCTACAAAATATAAAATAAAATTAGTTGGGCATGGTGGCATGTGCCTGTAGCCTCAGCTACTCCATAGGCTGAGCAGGAGGATTGCTTGAGCCCAGGAGTTCGAGGCTGCATTGAGCTATGGTTGCACTACTGCACTCTAGCCTAGGTGACAGAGTGAGACTCTGACTCAAAAAGAGAGAGAGAGAGAGACGGAGAGAGACAAGACCAGAGGAGTAAGGTAGGGTGGGAGGTGTGCTGCGATGCCACAGAGACAGTTGGGCTCATCAGAACAGACACCTACGGGAGAGAAACGTGCAGGATCCAGGTACGAGCTCCACTGTGGCCAGTCCCTGCCCTCAGCCCTGACAGGATACAGAAGAGCAGAACACCCAGGAGCTGCCTTGCCATTTTTCCCTGCACAAAAGGAAAACGTTGGGTACTTTCTGCAGTCTAAGAAGTAGCCTAGGCAGGAAAAGGGATGCTCATGTGTCCCCAGACTTGTCTGTTCCTAGAACTTTCTGTTACCTAGTTTAGTCATGGCTTCATACTTTCTCTTCATATGCACACAGCTGATTTTCTCCAAGTATTTCATCTTTTCCCACTCTTCCTTAGAGAAGTATTTGGCAATATCATCGAAGGCCTAGGAAAAAAGAAAGAAATTCTGGCAGTGACTCAACTAGGCATGTCTGCCATTCAGCTGGAGCCGCTTCCTGTGTGCTGGATCTGGGAAGTGGGGATGATAATCCGTCCTGGTTGAGGCCATGGCTGACAGAACATGGGGACCTTCCCTAGCTTCTCCCCTGCCACACAGTAGGGCTTCATTGCTGCTGGCTGGCTCTCTTCTCACCTTGCAGAATGGAGTGAGAGTTACCAAATGTAGGGCAAGGTCACAGACTTGTCTCCAGGGATGCTAGGTGATGACAGAGCGAGGGTGGGAGGCTCTCAAGGGTCCAGCTCTCCCCCGAGACCCTGCTCCTTGTTCCCAGTACCTCTGTCCTCCCCTCCTTAGAAACCTGGTCACCCTACTCTGTCCCCTGGACCACTGCTCTGCCCCCTCCAGGTCACCTCACCTTGCTTCTCTTCTCTGATGCTTTAGCATCATCCCTGGGTCTCTTTGCAAAGGTGTCGTCTCTGTTCATGACACCAGGAGCAGTCTGACCTGCAAGAGAAACAGCCTGAGTCTTTCCAGTCCTGGGGAGGGAGAAATCTGTGAAGGCCGGCCACGCTCAGTCGCCTGGAATCAGGTGTTGCGTTTCTGCATCCGGGACTTATCTGCCCGTGAGTAAGGACATGGGGAGAAGTCGGATGAAAACAGGGAGCCAGGGGTCTCTGGGAGAAGTATTGATTGGGGATGACAAGTTTCCTATGGACATAGCAGCCTTGAGTCTTTGGGAGGGGGTTGGCTAATGTTGTTAGCAGTTTCCCTGGAGCTAGGCTTACCGTGAAAGACATACAGACCCTTGTTGGGGAGGCAGGGACATGACTGTGTAATTTTATTGAGTGGGGGCGTTCTGACACCACCACTCAATAAATTAAGGGAGGGAAGTGAGTCCCAGAGATAACATGGTCTCTCTGGTGATGGATCTGATCAGGCAGAGGGATGGGGGGTTCTGTTCTGTTGACGAGAAATGAGCATGGCCAATATGAACGGATTTAGAGGCTATTACTGGGTTATTTGTAAATCATTAGAAGGAAGAGAGCTAGAATCTCCAAGACTACAAGAGCCCGCCATCACTTAGAGAGAATGTGGGGCATTTCAAGTTGCAGCAATCGGCCAGGCGTGGTGGCTCATGCCTGTAATCCCAGCATTTTGGGGGGCCGAGGCATGCAGATCGCTTGAGCCCAGGAGGTCGAGACCAGCCTGGGAAACATAGCAAAACCCCTGTCTCTACAAAAAAAAAAAACAAAAAAAAAAACACTAAAAAAATTAGCTGGGGGTGGTGGCGCAGGCCTGTAACATCTCAGCACTTTGGCAGGCCAAGGAGGGGCGGATCGCTTGAGCCCACGAGGTCGATACCAGCCTAGCCAACCTAGCGAAACCCTCCACTAAAAAATAAAGAAATAAATAAAAAATATTAGTCGGGGCGGGGTGGTGCGCTCCTGTAGTCCCAAGGCCGAGGCAAGAGGATCTCTTGAGCCCAGGAGGTCCAGGCCAGCCTGGCCAACATAGCAAAACCCCATTTCTACTAACAACAATAACAACAAAAAAATAGCACGGGCAAGGTGGCTCCTGCCTATAGTTCCAAGGCCGAGGTGGGAGGATCGCTTGAGCCCAGGAGGTCAAGACCAGCCCAGCCAACATAGCAAAGCCCCGTCTCTACTAAAAACAACAACAACAACAACAACAAACAAACAAAAAACAAACAAACAAACAAAAAACTAGCAGGGGTGGAATGGCACACACCTGTAGTCCTGAGGCCAAGGTGGGAGGATCGCTTGAGCCCAGGAGGTTGAGGCCAGCCTGGCCAACATAGTGAAACCCGGCTTCCAATAATTAAAAAAAAAAAAAAAAAAAAAAGCGTGGGCAGGTTGGTGCACTTCTGTAGTCCCAGGGCCGAGGCAGAAGGATTGCTTAAGCCCAGGTGGTCGAGGCCAGCCTGGCCAACATAGCAAAACCGTCTGTACTAAAAAAATAAAAAATAAAAAATATTAGTGGGGGCGGGGTGGTGCGTGCCTGTAGTCCTGAGGCCGAGGCGGGAGGACTGCTTGAGCCCAGGCGGTTGAGGCCAGCCTGGTCAACATGGCGGAACTGTCTCTACTAAGAAAAATAAAAAATAAAAAATATTAGTGGGGGCAGGGTGGTGCGTGCCTGTAGTCCCGAGGTCGAGGCGGGAGGATTGCTTGAGCCCCCCGTCTCTACTAAAATACAAAAATAAAAAAATATTTCCAGGGGTTGGATGACACAGGCCTGTAGACCCGAGGCCGAGGTGGGAGGATCCTCCATGATGATCGTCCTGAAAGGCATTAGCTGTCTTTCAGTCCTCAAGATTTTCAGAACCCCGAGCACTCGAGGGCCCTACAGAGGCTTCCTCCTTTTCTATCTGCCCCCATTAGCCCATCTAGGGTGTCCCTTCAAGAGAACCTACCTCAGAGACAAAGCAGTGGTGGTGAGGTCGGCAGCAGTTGGTGACAAAGTGTGGTTGGAGGAGGAGAAAATATACTGCAATGTCACTGCCCCAGGATGATGGACCAATCAGGGCAGTTGGTGAACTCCATCTGGCCAATCAGAAGTCAGAACAGTAGGTGGGAGGAGCCAAGCTGATGTGGGGTCTATCAGTCGAGGCTCCAGGGACACAACCTTCTCAAAGTGGGGGAGGAGACTCTGATTTTCCCGCCTAAAGCATCCCCTGGGATTGGCTACTCCAAGTTCAGAGTACACATGCTCTGATATTCTCTTTGGATTCTTCCAAAATCAGAGTACGCTTGTGCTGATTTTCTCTTTCCATTTTTTTCCTATCCTTCCCCACCCACCCCCCCACAGTGCATTTGTTATCCAGTTTTAATAAGTAGTGTATATGAAGCAGGTCGTCATCTCAAATCCTTCCTGTCAGTTTCTAACTTTTTCAGGTATGGGATTTTTCCTAGGAACTCTGTAGTAACGTCAGAAATTTGGGCCAGGCACGGTGACTCATGCTTGTAGTCCCAGCACATTGGGAGGCCACAGCTGGTGGATCGTTTGAACCCGGGAGGCAGAGGTTGCAGTGAGCCACAATCACGCCACTGCACCCCAGCCTGGACAACAGAGCGATACCCTGTCCCTTATCTCTACAAAAAATAAATAAAATTAGCGAGGTGGGGTGGTGTGCCTGTAGTCCCAGTTACTCAGGAGGCTGAGGATCACTTGAGCCCAGGAGTACGAGGTTGCAGTGACCGTGATCCAGCCACTGCTGCCTACCTCGGCCACAGAGCAAGATCTTGTCAGGAAAAAAAAAAAAAAAAAAAAAGAGAGAGAGAGAGAGAAAGAAAGAAAAATTTCAATGAGCCAGTCCCAGTGGCTCATGCCTGTAATCCCAACACCTTGAGAGGCTGAGGCAGGAGGTGGAAGGATCACTTGAGGACAAGAGTTCCAGAACAATCTGGGATGCATAGTGAGACCCCCATCTCTATAAAAAAAATTTTAAAAAGAAATTCAAACTAAAAAAAAAAACAAACTTCTATATATGTTTTTTTCTAGAAGACCAAAGAACCAGAAATATATTTTACCCATTGATATTAATAATGTTTATTGTAATAGTATTAAAAAGAGTATGTAATTCGGGCCCACTGTGTTCATCAGGGAGCTCATAAGTCAATTTGTCCAAGAAGTTTCCCCTACCCCCATCCCTAGTATCTCCAACATGTCCCCGTTCCTCTCTGGGCTTTCCATCTACAGCCCTGATCTCTCTAAGATCCTCCCAGGATGACAGCAAGCTCTCTTAGGGCAGGGACAGGGCAATGGCCCTTGAGCCCAGCACAAAGCCCTTTATGTGCATCTTCCCATTAGTTTTCACAACCTTCTCTGGAGTTAAATACTATTATCATCCCCAGTGTGCAGATGTTGAGACTGAGGCTCAGAGAATTAAGCAGTCTGCTCGAGGTCACATAGTCAGTGGGTGACAGAGCTGGGATTCACCCCCAAGATGAATTGAGTCCAAAGTCTGTGCTTTTATTTATGTATTTATTTATTTTTAATTAAAATAATTTTTTAAGAGATGGAGTCTTGCTATGTTGTCCCCGCTGATCTGGAAGGAACTCCTGGCCTCAAGCAATCCTCCTGCCTTGGCTTCCCAAAACACTGGGATTACAGGAGTGAACCACCCCACGCCCGGCCTCAAAGTCAGTGCTTTTAATTACTCTTCTATATTGCCTCGACTATTCGTTGAATGAATGAATGCATCTTACAACTGCAAAGGTTCTTTAATATAATTTACATGACTCCTTACAATCACCCCAAATTCCCTCTGGCTGCTGTAACAAATTACCACAAACTTTGTGGCATAAACAACATCAATTTATTCTCTCACAATTCTGGAGCCCAGAAATCTGAAATCAGTTTCACTGAGTTGAAATCAAGTTGTCGGCAGGGCTGTACACCTCCAGAGGCTCTAGGAGAGAACCTGTTCCTTGCCTCTTCCAGCTTCCGGTGATTGCCAGCATTTCTTGGCTTGTGGCTTGACATGGGTTGGCTCTGTGTCCCAAACCAAATCTCATCTCGAATTGTCTTCGTTTGTTTCCTGTTACTATAATTGAATACCACAAACTGGGTAATTTATAAAGGATAGAAGTTTATTTGGTGTACAGTTCTAGAGGCTAGGAGTCCAAGAGCATGGCACTGGCATCTGGTGAGTGTCGTGCCACGGTGGAAGGATGAAAGGCAAAAGCAAGTGCAGTGCAGGAGGCAGACAGAGAAAATGTGGCTAAGCTCCCTTTTATAACAAACCCAATCTCGTGATAACTAATCCACTCTTATGATAATGGCATTAATCACTTCCTAACAGCCCCACCTCTCAATATTGTTACAATGGCAATTAAATTTCAACACGTGTTTTGGTGAGGACATTCAAACCATGGCAGTCATACTGCCTTCTTCTCTTCTGTCTGTGTCAGATCTCCCTGCCTCAATCTGATAAGGACACTCATTATTACATTTAGGGCCCACCCAGATAATCCAGGAGAATATCCCCATCTCAGGATCTTTAACATAATTACTTTTTTTGTTTTTGAGACGGAGTCTCACTCTGTCACCCAGGCTGCAGTGCAGTGGCATGATCTCGGCTCACTGCAACCTCTGCCTATCGGGTTCAAGCAATTCTCTGCCTCAGCCTCCTGAGTAGCTGGGATTACAGGTGTCCGCCACCATGTCCAGCTAATTTTTGTATTTTTAGTAGAGACGGGGGTTTCACCATATTGGCCAGGCTGGTCTTGAACTCCTGACCTAGTGACCCACCCGCCTCGGCCTCCCAAAGTGCTGGGATTATAGGCGTGAGCCACCATACCTGGCCAACATAATCACATTTTTTGTTGTAGGTTAACACTCAGAGGTTCCAGGGGTTACTATGTCGCTATCTTTTGGAGGGGCGTTGTTCAGTCTACCACAGCCTGCCCTCTGGCCCCCAAGTATTCACATCTCTCCCACATGCAAAATACATGCGCCCCATCCCCAAATCCTCAAATGTCTCAAACCATGCAACATTAGCTGAAGTCCATCTTATCCATGTAAGATCAGCTCAAAAGTATCAAATCTCCTCATCTAAAACAGATATGGGTGAGACTCTGGTTATGAAACATCCTGGGGCAAAATTCTCCTGCTGTGAATTTGTGACACTAGAAAACAAGTTATCTATTCCAAAAATAAAGTGGCGAGACAGGTGTAGGATAATAGTTACAGATATTTCCATTTCAAATGGGAGAAACTGGAAGAAAGGAAGGAGTCACTGCTCCCAACCATTTTGAAATCTAGCGGGACAAATTCCATTTGGTTTCAAGGATTCAGAATAATCCTCTGTAGCTTGAAGCTCTCCCCTCTGGTCCCATAGCCCCCCTCTCAGAATGTATGTCATAGTGATTCACACCCTTAGATCAGCAGGTCCTTTTTTATCTTTCCCAGATAATATCATTTCTATTAGCAGCTATGGCTGAGCATAGTGGAAGAGCTCCTTGAGTCACGTGCCTGATCTCTTCAGCACTAGCAAACATAGCCACATTCTTGACTTTCTCTCTAGAGCATACCTTCCTGACAGTGCCTTTCCTAATTTTAGTGTCTTTTGCAATCTTGATAGGCTGAGAATTTCCCTGGACCTTTTTTGCTTAACAGTCCTTTCCTCAGTTTATCCCTTTCCTCTAACATTTTACTAGAACTTGAATTGGAGTCCAATATAAAAATGAAAAATATAGGACTAAGATGGGAGGTAAAAAAATGATGGACTTTCTAGGCAAGTTGTTGAGGGTTTATGAAGGATGAGCCTTGGGAAGGGAGTCTTATATATGATCAGATTGGTGGGATTAAAAAGAAATTTTTTATCAGTTTATCTAAAAATCGAACATTAGTGTCAAGTGTGCACTGAAGCAGGGCGAGTCTACTCCTCTAAGTTTGAAATAGGTTTTCTTAACATGTTGATCTGTTTTTCTTTATCTTTTAAACAACCTGTCTGAAAAAACAGGGATTTTGTGTTTTAAGATAGTTTCCTAACTGCATTTATTAGGTTTTTGTTTTTGTTTTTGTTTTCTGAGATGGAGTCTCACTCTGTTGCCCAGGCTGGAGTGCAGTGGTGCGATCCAGCCACTGTAGTAAGCAAGGTTGCTCACTGCAACCTCCACCTCTCAGGTTCAAGTGATTCTTGTGCCTCAGCCTCTCGAGTAGCTGGGATTACGGGTTCCCACCACCACACCCTGCTAATTTTTGTCTTTTTAGTAGAGATGGGGTTTCACCATATTGGCTAGGCTGGTGTCCAACTCCTGACCTCAAGTGATCTGCCTGCCTTGGCATCCCAAAGTGCTGGGATTACAGGCATAAGCCACCATGCCCGGCTATAATTAGCAATCGTACAATAAATTTAGTTTGTACAATGGTTTTGAACCAAGATCCCAAGCCTAGGGGCCACCAGCTAAACAAATCACAAGACTATGGGGCAATTGAATGAGACCTCTTGCAGTCTTTGAGTAGCATTTTAGGACTGCGTTGAATTAAAGTAGAGTGCCAACTCTATAAAAGGGACCATTAGGTGAAGGAAAGGATTTGGGGTCAGGTTCTGTCAAGTGAAAAATGTAGACATTAAGGGGGTAAGAGTCTTATTATGATATGAAGAGTAATTCTGACATCTTGGGAAAGCTGTCTACAGTGTGGAAACATCAACTTCTCATCCTGATTTGTTGTTCGAATGTCTCTGGTTATGGCATTGGACAGTTTGGTGAACTTTTCGTTTGGTCCATACATCAGGCACGAGACTTGTTCCTTAAAATTTATGCACTTTTATCTTATAGGACTTGTAAATCAAAAATAAAATCCTAAGCCCCCTGCCCCCAACCATCTGAATAGACTCCCTCCTAAGCCAGGGTTCTTTTAAAATTTAACCTGAGAGACGGTTTCAGGCCACGACAGGAAGTGGGGGTCAGACATGCCTCATTATACCTCTCTGGCATCAACATCAACGCAGACTTGAAGTCTGATAAGAAACATGTTACGGCCGGGCGCGGTGGCTCACGCCTGTAATCCCAGCACTTTAGGGGGCTGAGGAGGGCGGATCACGAGGTCAGGAGATCCACACCATCCTGGCTAACACAGTGAAACCCCATCTCTACTAAAAATACAAAAAAATTAGCTGGGCGTGGTGGCACGCGCCTGTAGTCTCAGCTACTCGGGAGGCTCAGTCAGGAGAATCACTTGAACCCAGGAGCCGGAGGTTGCAGTGAGCAGAGAAGGAGCCACTTCACTGTAGCCTGGCAACATAGTGAGACTCCATCTCAAAAAAAAAAACAAAAAACAAAAAAACAAAAAAAAAAACAGGTTACATGTTACAACCTATTCTCTCTGGAGCATAGTACCTGAAGGCTTCCTCCACAAATAAGAACTTAAAAACAATTAAGAATGACTCACTTCACATAATCAGCTTTCACAATGGTTAAAGCAGAGTCCTGCTTAGCAATGCACAAAAATTCTCCTTTGTGATCCATTCATTTTACTGCTGTTGACTTTCTTGCTTATGCTTTCAGACAGAGTCACTCTCCTTTGACCAAACTTGAGTCGGACTCCTCTGAGTCCTGTTTCTGACTAGGTCCCAACCTCGGGCTCTGTCCTTCATCCAGGGACTCTGCCCATTTAGCCTGTTTCAGCAAAAGTCCTATCAAGTCAGTTTAGCCAGAATCCCCCTGCACCTGAGGTTTCCTCTAAGTAATTTCCCATCTTCTGACCCCCCGACCCTACTCCCTGACTACAAATCCCCACTTGTCCTTGGTGGAGTTGAAGTCGATCCCAATATCACTCTCCCACCGCAGGACCCCATTGCGGTGGTCCCTGTACCTATCACAGAAGTCCCCGCTCTGAGTAAAATCGTCCTTACGATCTTTTTTTTAATTTTCAGAGACAAAGACTCACTCTGTCACTCAGGCTGGAGTGCAGTGACCCAATCCTAGCTCACTGCAGCCTCAAACTCCAGGGCCCAAGCAATCTTCCTGACCCAGCCTTCCGAGTAGCTGGGACTACAGGTATGCACCACTAAATCCAGCTATCTTTTTTTAGAATTCTCTGCAGACCCAGGAACATGATGTGCCCGGCAGATTTTTCTATTTTTTGTAGAGACGGGGTTTCGCCATGTTGCCCAGACTGGTCTTGAACTCCTGGGCTCAACCAATCCTCTTGGCTCAGGCTCCCAAAGTCCTGGGATTACAGGCATGAGCCACTGCAGCTGGCCCTTCCTTACAGTCTTTAATAAGTGCAATAAATACTTGTTTGCTTTAACATTTCCCTGTGTCTTCAGTCTCCTGAAGTGTTATATGCCTCACATTTCCTTACTCCACCCGATATAAAAATTCCTTTCTTTCATCGGGTGCAGTGGCTTACACCTGTTATTCCAGCACTTTGGGAGGCCGAGGCGGGCAGATAACTTGAGGTCAGGAGTTCAAGCCCAGCCTGGCCAACATGGCGAAACTACATCTCTACTAAAAGTACAAAAATTAGCCGGGTGTGGTGGTGTGCACCTGTAGCCCCAGCTACCCAGGAGGCTGAGGAGGAGATTTGCTTGAACCCAGGAGGCAGAGGTTGCAGTGAGCTGAGATCATGCCACTGCACTCCAGCCTGAGTAACAAAGTGAGACTCTGTCTCAAAAAAAAAAAAAAAATCCTTCTTTCAACACTTTGGCGTTATTACACCATTGTTTCCTTGCCTCCAGTGTGGTGTTTGAGAGACCCGATGTCAGTTTAATTATTTTTCCTCTGTAAGTAACCTGCTATTTCTCTCTGATAGTTTTTAAAATATTTTTCCTTGTCTTTCACAATTTTACATTTCACTGTTCCTGTGTGTGTACTATAATACTTTTAAATCTTAAATCATTTTTCTAAATCTGAGAAATTCTCATTCGTTACTTATTTAAGTGCACTCTCCTTTTTAATGACTATATTTTCTTCTTATAAGGCTACTATTAGATGTGTTTTGACATTTATTCTTCTATCCTCTCTATTAATTAACTTTTCTTTCATTTACTTCTTCTCTATCCATTACTGATTACTTTCATGAATTCTTTAGATGCATTTCCTCAGCTCAGTAATTGCTTTTTCAACTCTATCAGTTTTAATATCCAACCTATTCCACTGAATTATTTATTTGAGCAGTTAATGTTTTCATATCCAATCTATCCAATAGGTTTTTCTTTTTATTTATTTATTTATTTATTTATTCATTTATTCATTTGAGACGGAGTTTTGCTCTGTCGCCCAGGCTGGAGTGCAGTGGCGCGATGTTGGCTCACTGAACCTCTGCCTCCCGAGTCCAAGCAATTCTCCTGCCTCAGCCTCTTGGGTAGCTGGAACCACAGGCATGTGACACTACGCCAGGCTAATTTTTGTATTTTTAGTATAGACGTGGTTTCACCTTGTTGGCCAGGCTGGTCTCAAATTCCTGACCTCAGGTGATCCGCCTGCCTCAGCCTCACAAAGTGCTGGGATTACAGGCGTGAGCCACAGTGCCTGTCCTTTTTTTCTTTTCATTTCTTTTCTTTTTTAAGACAGAGTTTCACTCTTGTTTCCCAGGCTGGAGTGCAATGGTGTGATCTCACCTCAGTGCAACCTCCGCCTCCTAGGTTCGAGTGATTCTCCTGCCCCAGCCTCCTGAGTAGCTCGGGTTATAGGCATGCACCACCACATTCTATCATTCATTAGCATCTGTATCCCTTCCTTGAACATCAAAAGAACTTCTCTTTTCTTTCCTGTCCCTCCTCCCACCTTCCAAGTTTATAGTACCGGGAATTTTGGTTCAAGACTGTAATTTTTTAAATTTACAATCTAAAGTTTACACTTTTCAATACATTTTACTATTTTTCTCCTCACCATTGCTTATTGAAATCACCTCCTTCCTCCTAAATTTAGTTTTCCCTTCTCATAGAACTGTATACCAATAATTTTTTCTGGAGGGTATATGTGTGGTGAGTTTTCTGAAATATTTTTCCCTTATTCTGGATTATCCTGGATTATCCTGGCTGTATATAGATATCTAGGTTCAGCATTTTTGTTTGCTTGTTTTTGTTCTCGTTTTGTTTTTTTGAGACAGTGTCTGACTCTGTCACCCAGGCTGGAATGCACTGGCACCATCTCGGCTCACAGCAATCTCCACCTCCTGGACTCAAGCGATTCTCCTGCCTCAGCCTCCCAAGTAGCTGGGACTACAGGCACGTGGCACCACACCTGGCTAATTGTTGTATTTTTTGTAGAGATGGGTTTTGCCTTGTTGGCCAGGCTGATCTCGAACTCCTGAGCTCAAGCAATCCTCCTCTCTTGGCCTCCCAAATGCTGGGACTACAGGCGTGAGCCAACGCACCTGGCCCAAAGTTATCTTTAATCAGCTCCTTGAAAAACTTCTTCATTGCATTTTCTCTTCTCCCTTTCTCTCTGGGACCTTTCAGGATTTTATCTTTATCCTAGAAATTTTACTCCTAGGGTGTGGGGGGGGGCAGAAGGGGGGTGCACATGTGTGCTAATCAAGCTCAGAACTAGGTGGCTCTTTTCAGGTCAAGATTCACGTCTTTGTTTAGTTGAGAAAATTCTACAACATTATTTCTTCAAGTACTGCCTTCTCTCCAGTCTTTATGTGTGTGTGTATATATATATATATATATATATATATATATATTTTTTTTTTTTTTTTTGAGACGGAGTTTTGCTCTGTCACCCAGGCTGGAGTGCAGTGGCACAACTGCAGCTCACTGCAATCTCTGCCTCCTGGGTTGAAGTGATTCTCCTTCCTCAGCCCCCCAAGTAGCTGGGATTTCAGGCGCCCACCACCGCACTGGGCCAATTTTTGTATTTTTAGTAGAGACGGGGTTTCACCATGTTGGCCAGGCTGGTCTCTAATCCTCACCTCAGGTGATCTGCCTGCCTCGACCTCTCAAAGTGCTGGGATTACAGGCGTGAGCCACGGCGCCCAGTCCAGTCTTTTTGTTCTCTACCTTTGGAACTTCTATTGGATGAATGTTGAAACTTCTGGGATCTATTCTCCATTTCCTTTATTATTTTCATTTCATACTTTCTATTTTGTAATCCTTCTCTGCTATATGGTGAAGTAGTGCCATTCCTGAACACATTTTTTCATTGGGTTGTTCCAGTTTCTTTTACTGATATGCAAAAGCTTTGTTGTATATTAGAGATGGTTACTTTTAATTTATTGCGGATCCTTCACCATTTTTCCCAAAATTTGCCTTTTAAAACAGTTGTTTATGGTGTCTTTTGACTTAGATGATAGTTTAACTTTTACATCTTTAACTATGTCAGATTCATTGTTCACAGCCTAGGTGTAATGTCAGGAAGTGCCTATGCCAACTCAATATGTCTTACACTGTAATGTTTTCCTAAATTTTCATCTAGTTCTTTATGACTTCATGTTTTCACATTTAAGTCGCTGAATTTATAGAATTTATTATTTTATGTGGTTTAAAGTAAGGATTTAATCTTTATTTTTTCAAATGGATAGACACTTGTCAAGCAATAATTTATTATACAACCCATCTTTTGCCCACTGTTTGGAAATGCATGCTGGAGTCTGCACATAAATTAGTCTGTTTCTTGATTTTCTATTTTGTTTCACTAATAAATCTGTTTCTATGTGTATTCATTTTTTATTGTTGCTGCAACAAATTGGCAATAGCTAAGACAATGCTGGGCCTGGGGGCTCATGCCTGTAATCCCAGCACTTTGGGTGGCCTAGGTGGGCGGATCCCTTGAGGTCAGGAGTTCAAGACCAGCCTGGCCAACACGGCAAAACCCCGTCTCTACTAAAAATACAAAAATCAGCCGGGTGTGGTGGCACTCGCCTGTAATCCCAGCTACTCGGGAGGCTGAGAAAGGAGAATCCCTTGAACATGGGAAGCAGAGATAGAACTGAGCCGAGATCACCCCACTGCACTCCAACTTGGGCCACTAAAGTGAGACTCCATCTCAAAAAATATATATGTAGCTAAGACAAGTTTTGAAAAAGAAGAATAAGGTGGGAGGAATGGCTCTACCATATTTGAATACTTCTTATATAGCTACAGGAATCAAGACTGTAGTATTAGGAGAAGAATAGACACGTAGATCACTGGAACAAAATAGAGAACCTAGATAAGAATGTAGAAATAGCCCCACACTGATTTTTTACAAAGAGACAAAAAGAAGGAAGGATCCTCGGCTTAACAAATGGTGCTGGAGCAGTTGCATATTCATAGGCCAAAAAAAAAAAAAAAAGACCTTTATACAAAAAAAATAAAAAAAACCTCAAGTGAATCATAGATTTAAATGTAAAATATAAAACTAAAAAAAAACTTTCACAAGAAAACATAGGAGAAATGTCTGAGATCTAGGGCATAGTGAACGGTTCAAAAAACATAATCCATAAGGAAAATATAAATTAGATTTCATCCAATTTAAAACTTTTGCTCTGCAAGAAACCATGTTAAAAGGATGAAAAAACAGGGTATAAACTGGGAGAAAATGTTTGCAAACCACTTATCCAACAGAGGACTTACATCCAGAATATATAATGGATATGTATACTACTCTCAAAACTCAATGGTAGGCCGGGCGTGGTAGCTCACACTTGTAATCCCAGCACTTTGGAGGTGGAGGTGGATGGAGGGTAGATCCCTTGAGGCCAGGAGTTCGAGAACAGCCTGGGCAACAAAACCCATCTCTACTAAAAATACAAACATTAGACAGGCATGGTGGCTCGCTCCTGTAATCCCAGCTATGCGGGAGGCTGAGACACGAGAATCGCTTGAACCTGGGAAGCGGAGATTGGAGTGAGCCAAGATCATGCCACTGCATTCCAGCCTGGGTAACAGAGCAAGACTCTGTCTCAAAAACAAAACAAAACATCGGGAAAAACAAACAAACAAATAATCCAATTAGAAAATTATGAAAAGATATGAACATACATTTCACTGAAGAGGAAATAAGCAAATAAGCACATGAAAAGATGTTCAACACTAATTTGCTTCACTAGATACAAATTAAGACCATGATGAAGTATCACAACACACTTATTACAACAGCTAAAATAAAAGACATAGTGACAACACCAAATGGTGACAAGGATGTAGAGAAAATGGACATCTCATTAAGTGCTGCTGGGAAGGTAAAATCTTACAGCCACTCTGGAAAGCAGTTTGGTAGTTTCTTATAAAACTAAACATGCAATGACCATATAATTCAACAATTACACTTCAGAGAAATTAAAATTTATGCTCATCCAGAAACTTGTACATAATTGTTCATAGCAGCTTTACTTGTAATAGCCAAAAGCTGGAAATAATCAATATGTCCTACAATAACTGAATGGTCAAGCTGTGATACATTCATCCCCTGGGATACTACTCAGTAATAAAAATGAAATATTGGCTGTGTGTGGTGGCTCACACCTGTAATCCCAGCACTTTGGGAGGTTGAGGCAGGTAGATCATGAGGTCAGGAGTTCGAGACCAGCATGGCCAATATTGTGAAACCCCATCCCCATCTCTACCAATAATACAAAAATTAGCTGGGCGTGGTGGCATGCACCTGTAGTCTCAGCTAATTGGGAGGCTGAGGCACCTGAATGGCTTGAATCCGGGAGGTGGAGTTTGCAGTGAGCCAAGATTGCACCACTGCACTCCAGCTTGGGCAACATAGTGAGATTCTGTCTCAACAACAACAAAAATATGAACTATTGTTACACAAATGTTAATATCTTGGATGAATCTCCAGGGAATTATGCTGAGTGAAACAAGCCTCTAAAATGTTATATACTATAAGATTTCATTTGTACGGCATTCTAGAAAAGACAAAATTATAGAAATGAAAAACAGATTAGTGGTTGCCAGGGGTTGGGGATGGTGGATGGGAAGAGAGTGGTTATTACTAAAAGTGAGAGCATAAGGGATAGCATTGTGGTGATGGAAATGGTGTGTACTTTTTGTTTTAATTCCAAGACGGTGTCTCACTTTGTCACCCAGGCTGGAGTGCAGTGGCAGGATCTCAGCTCACTGCAACCTCTGCCTCCCAGGTTTGAGCCATTCTCCTGTCTCAGACTCCCATGTAGCTGGGACTACAGGCACGTGCCACCACACCTGGCTAATTTTTGTATTTTTAGTGCAGACGGGGTTTCACCATGTTGGCCAGGCTTGTCCCGAACTCCTGACCTCAGGTGATCTGCCTACCTTGGCCTACCAATGTGCTGCGATTACAGGCATGAACCACTGCACCTGGCCATATTCTGCATCTTTTTTTTTTTCTGAAATATAAGCTTTATTTTAAATTTAAAGAAATATTAAAAATAAACTTTTTTTTTTTTTACTAATTATAATCAAGCACTCAAAACAGTTTAGGAATTTTAAACACTAATTCTTAATTCAAAGCAATGACATCCAGAGAATACATTCTGGCATTGGCCAATACGAAGTTTACTTAATATTGGTATTTTACAGACACAGGAAGGGGAACATCACACACTGGGGACTGCTGTGGGGTGGGGGGAGGGGGGAGGGATAGCATTAGGAGTTATACCTAATGCTAAATGACGAATTACTGGGTGCAGCACACCAACATGGCACATGTATACATATGTAACATACCTGCACATTGTGCACATGTACCCTAAAACTTAAAGTATAATAATAATAAAGTTAAAAAAATAATAAAAATTTAAAAATATATTGGTATTTTACATATGATTAACCATTCATCCTTCCTAAAAGTCAATGATAACAGTGATTTGACTTTACAAAATGAAGCCTTCTATGTAATACCACAGAGATAACTTTTTCAAATACAAAACCTTTATACCAGCAAGGAAATTATAAAAACATATATAAAGTATGCTGAAGGACGTGATTTAAAGGTTGTCTGTGTATATAGATGTGTTTCACCTTAGAAAGTACAGATGCACATCAAAACACTTTCACTGAATATAGATGCCATTACATTCTCTTACTTACGTTATGAAGCAAAAGGCACGTTCATAAACGTTTTATTACGTATTAACTGAAAAAAAGCACACAATCCACAAAAAGGTTTTGAAGACACGTGGGAGTGGAATGTGCCCACATTAAGAGTCGAGCTTCTGCGGGACCACCTGTCTCCAGCAGCGACCACTGAAAACAGCTGCTACCCTCAGAAAGACAAGATGGTCTTGTTAATGATTTCAATGGACTCTCGAATCTCATCCTCCTTGATCACCAGTGGAGGCGCAAACCTGATGATGTCACCATGGGTTGGCTTGGCCAGAAGTTCATTATCTCGTGTCATCCTTGCGCAGGGGCTATGCTAATCTTCTCTGTATCGTTTCAGTTTTAGTATATGTGCTGCCGAAGCGGGCACTAGAAGTCCATTATCTTAAAGTCTTACACACACCTTCCAAGCATCACAATCTTTGGTTCCTTTAATAACAATAGCGTTTAATAATTCCTTTCCTCCCCAGGCGTGGTGGCTCACGCCTGTAATCCCAGCACTTTGGGAAGCCTAGGCAGGTGGATCGCCTGAGGTCAGGGGTTTGAGACCAGCCTGGCCAACATGGTGAAACCCCATCTCTACTAAAAATACAAAAATTAGCCAGGCGTAGTGGCCCGTGCCTGTAAACCCAGCTACTCAGGAGGCTGAGGCAGGAGAATTGCTTGAACCGAAGAGATGGAGGTTGCAGTGAGCCAAGATCGCGCCATTGCACTCCAGCCTGGGCAACCAGAATGAACCTCTGACTCAAAATAAATAAATAAACAAACAAATAAATAAATAATTCTTTTCCTCTTATGGCAGTCACAACATCGGAAGGTAGATTCATGCGTTCATTTCTCAAGAGAATACCCATTTTTTTCTGCATTTTCAGCAAGGTTTTCTTCTTCTAAAACCTCAAGGACTGCGATGGCCACTCGGCAGCCTAGTGGATTGCCACCGTATGTGGACCCATGTTCCCCTGGCTTAATGCTCAGCATTATGTCATCATCCCACAGCATCGCAGACAGAGTATCAGCCCCCAGAAAGGGCCTTTCCAAGGAGGACTATATCAGGTCTGACATTTTCATGATCAACAGCCAGCCATCTGCTAGTTCTGGCCAATCTTATCTGTACTTCAGTGGCAATAAACAGAACCAGGCTGGGAGCATGAGATGGGATGAGGCTAAGTTAAAATTCCGCAAAGCTTACTGTTCTTACAGAGATTCAGCTGGTTTTTCTCTCTTTCTTTCTTTCTTTCTTGCTGACTTGCTTTCTTTTTCTTTCCTTCCTTCCTTCCTTTCTCTCTCTTTCTCTTTTCTTTCTTTCTTTCCTTCTCTCTCTTTCTTTCCTTCTTCTCTCTCTTTCTTTGTTTCTTTCTTTCTTCTCTTTTCTCTTCTTTCTTTCCTTTCTCTTTTTTTCTTTCCAGGCAGTCTTACTCTGTTGCCCAGGCTGGAGTGCAGTGGTGTAATCTCAGCTCAATGCAACCTCTGCTTCCCGGGTTCAAATCATTGAGTGAGCCCAGGAGGTAGAGACTAGCCTGGGAAACATAGCAAAAGGCAGGGTGGTGCAGGCCTATAGTCCCGAGGCTGAGGCAGGAGGATGACTTGAGCCCAGGAGGTTGAGACCAGCCTAGACAACATAGCGAAACTGTCTCTACTAGAAAAATTAAAATTTTAGTGGGGGCGGGTTGGTGTGAGCCTGTAGTCCCGAGGCCGAGGCGGGAGGATTGCTTGAGCCTAGGAGGTTAAGGCCAGCCTGGCCAACATAGCGAAACCTGGTTTCTACTAAAAAAAAAAAAAAAAAAAAAAAAAAGAGCGTGGGCAGGGTGGTGCATGCCTGTATTCCCAAGGCCAAGGTGGGAGGATCGCTTGAGCACAGGAGGTCGAGACAAACCTGGTCAACACAGCAAAACCGTTTCTACTAATAAAACAAAAATAAAAATATTAGTGGGGGCTGGGTGGTGCATGGCTGTAGTCTGGAGACCGAGGCGGGAGGATTGGCCAAGGAGGATTTAACCAACACCACAATCACATCCCGTAAGTAAATACCTTTTCCTCTCTCCAGGGCTACAGGTAAAGGATGGTAATTGTGCACACCATGCTTAGATTCCCTTTCAAAAATGTAATCATAGGTTGGAGGGCCTTGGACGGTATTTTTAGTTCCAAGAGATGTAGAAGCCAGTGAAGTATGAACTCCACGACTAAGTACAGCAAAGCTCCACAAATGTGCTAGTTTAGAAAACATTGTGGCCTTCAAGTAGAAAAACCACAGATCGACTATTTTTTTCTTCCCACGGTTCAGACTAGAATACAGATTTTTAACCCAAGATCCAGGGACGGTCTTCAGAGAGATCAAAATCTCCTGACGGTGCTCGAGGACCACCCACTTTGTCGCAATGGCAACAAAGTGTGGCTGGAGGAGGAGACAGTGTTCTGCAATTTCACTGCCCAAGGATGATGGACTAATCAGGGCAGTTAGTGAACTCCATCTGGCCAATCAGAAGTCAGAAGAGTAGGCGGGATAAGCGAAGCTGAAGTGGTGTCTATCAGTTCAGGCTCCAGGGACAGAACTTTCCCAAAGGAGGCATGGGGGTGGGGGAGCGGGGGCGGGCGCAGGGCGAAGACTTGATTTTCCCACCTAAAGCATCCCCTGAGATTGGCTACTTTAAGTTCAGAGTACTCATGTTCTGACTTTGTGTCTTTTTCGAAACTTCCAAAATCAGAGTAAGCATGCACTGATTTTCTTTTTCCATTCTTCCTATCCCTCCTCTCCTCTGCGGTGCATTTGTTATCCAGTTTTAATAAGTAGTGTATATGAGGCAGGTCGCCACCTCAAATCCTTCCTGTCAGTTTCTAACTTTTTCAGGTACGGGATTTTTACTAGCAACTCTGTAGTAACCTAAGAAAATTGGGCCAGGCGCGGTGGCTCACGCTTGTAATCCCTGCTCTTTTGGAGGCCACAGGTGGCGGATCGCTTGAACCCAGGAGACAGAGGTTGCAGTGAGCCAAGATCACACCACTGCACCCCAGCCTGGGCCACAGAGTGAGACCCTGTCTCAAAAAAAACAAAACAAAACAAAACAAAAAGCTCACTCAAATCATTCCTCCTGGGCTCAAGCAATCCTCTCGCTTCGGCCTCAGGACTACTACAGGCGCCGACCACCGGCCCCTGCTAATGTTTTTTTGTTGTTGTTTCTTTCTTTCCTTCTTTCTTTCTTTCTTTCTTTCTTTCTTTCTTTCTTTCTCTTTCTCTCTCTCTCTCTCTCGTTCTCTCTTTCTTTTTCTTTCTCTCTCTCATTCTCTTTCTTTTCTCTTTCTTTCTTTCTTTCTTTCTTCCTTCCTTCCTTCCTTTCTCTTTCTTTCTTTCTTTCTTTCTTTCTTTCTTTCTTTCTTTCTTTCTTTCTTTCTTTCTTTCTTTTCTTTCTCTCTTTCTTTCAATAGAGACGGTTTCACTATAATGACCAAGCTAGTTTCGACCTCCTGGGCTCAAGCGATCCGCCCACCTTGTCCTCCCAAAGTGCTGCAATGTCACAGGCCTGCGCCTACACCCCCAGCTAATTTTTTGTATTTTTTGTAGACACGGGGGTTTTGCTGTGTTTCCCATGCTCGTCTCGGGCTCCAGCAATCTGCACCACTTGGCCTCCCAAAGTGCTGGGATTACAGGCGTGAGCCACTACACCTGGCTGATTGCTGCATCTTGAAATGCTCCACATTCTCTCTAAGTGATGGCGGGCTCTTGTAGTCTCAGAAATTCTAGCTGTCTTCCTTCTAATAATTTACAAATCGCCCAGTAATAGCCTCTAAACCCATTTATATTAGCCACGCTCATTTCTCTTCAACAGAACAGAACCCCCCATCCCTCTGCCTGATCAGATCCATCACCAGAGAGACCATGTTATCTCTGGGACTCATTTCCCTTCCTTTATTTATTGAGTGGGGGTGTCAGAACGCCCCCACTCAATAAACTTACACAGTCACGTCTCGGCCTCCCCAACAAGGGTCTGTACGTCTTTCAGGGTAAGCCTAGCTCCAGGGAAACTACTAACGACATTAGCCAATCCCCTCCCAAAGACTCAAGGCTGCTTTGCCCATAGGGAACCTATCATCCCCATTCGATACTTCTCCCAGAGACCCCTGGCTCCCTGTTTTCATCTGACTTCTCTCCACGTCCTTACTCAGGGACAGATAAGCCCCGGATGGAGAAATGCAACACCTGATTCCAGGTGACTGAGTGTGGCCGGACTTCACTGATTTCTCCCTCCACAGGACCAAAGGTCCTGCAGCTGGAAAGACTCAGGCTGTTTCTCTTGCAGGTCAGATTGCTCCCAGTGCCATGAATGGAGATGACACCTTTGCAAGGAGACCCAGGGTTGGTTCTCAAATACCAGAGAACATGCAAAAGGTGAGGTGACCTGGAGGGGGCAGAGCAGTGGCCCAGGGGACAGTGTGGGGTGATCAGATTTCTGAGGAGGGGAGAACAGAGGTACTGGGGACAAGGAGCAGGGTCTCGGGGGAGATCTGGACCCTTGGGAGCCTCCCACCCTCGCTCTGTCATCACCTAGCATCCCTGGAGACAAGTCTGTGACCTTGCTCTACATTTGGTAACTCTCACTCCATTCTGCAAGGTGAGAAGAGAGCCAGCCAGCAGCAATGAAGCCCTACTGTGTGGCAGGGGAAAAGCTAGGGAAGGTCCCCATGTTCTGTCAGTTAGCCATGGCATCAACCAAGACGGATTATCATCCCCACTTCCCAGATCCAGCACACAGGAAATGGCTCCAGCTAAATGGCAGACATGCCTAGCTGAGTCCCTGCCAGAATTCCTTTTTTTTTTTCTAGGTCTTCGATGATATTGCCAAATATTTCTCTAAGAAAGAATGCGAAAAGATGAAAGCCTGGGAGAAAATCATCTAGGTGTATATGAAGATAAACTATGAGGTCATGACTAAACTAGGTAACAGAAAATTCTTGGTACAGAGAAGTCTGGGGACACATGAGCATCCCTTTTTCTGCTTTGGCTACTTCTTAGGCTGCCGAAAGCATCGCACATTTTCCTTTTGTGCAGGGAAAAATGCAAGGCAGGTTCTGGGTGTTCTGCTCTTCTGTATCCTGTCAGGGCTGAGGGCAGGGACTGGCCACAGTGGAGCTCATACCTGGATCCTGCTCGTTTCCCTCCCTTAGATGTCTGTTCTGATGAGTCCAGCTCTCTCTGTGGCATCCCAGCACACCCCCACCAACCCTACCTTCCTTCTCTTGGCTTGTCTTTCTTTCTTTCTTTTTTTTTTGTGTCTGAGTCTCACTCTGTTACCTAGGCTAGAGTGCAGTAGTGCAATCATACCTCACTGCAGCCTCGAAGTCCTGGGTTCAAGCAATCCTCCTGCCCAGCCTCTGGAGTAGCTGAGGCTACAGGCAGGTGCCACCATGCCCAACTAATGTTATTTTATATTTTGTAAATACGGGGGTCTCTCTATGTTGCACAGGCTCCTCTTGAGCTCCTGGCCTCAAGTTTTCCTCCATCCTCAGCCTGCCAAAGTGCTGGTACTACAGAAATGAGCCAATGTGCCAGGCCTAAGCTTGCCTCTTAAGGAATAAACATTTTCTTTCTTTCTAGGTTTCAATGTCACCCTCTCACCTTTCATGCGTAATAAACGGGCTGCAGACTTCCAGGGGAATGATTCTGATAATGACCGTAACCACGGGAATCAGGGCGAGTAGACAGGAAGGGGCTGGAAAGAGTCTCCTCAAGCCCAACCGCTTTTCAGCTCAGCTCAGCTACCTGGGAAAGATCTTTTTTTTTTTTTTTAAGTTGCAGTTTTCCTCTCATCGCCCAGGCTGCTGTGCAATAGCTCAATCTCACCTCAATGCAACTTTCACCTCCCAGGGTCAAGCGATTCTTCTGCCTCAGCCTCCCGAGTAGCTGGGATTACAGGCGCCTGCTCCCACTCCCAGCTAATTTTTGTATTTTTGGTAGAGATGGGGTTTCACCATGTTGGCCAGGCTGGTCTCAAACTTCCTGACCTGTGGTGATCCACCTGCCTCAGCCTCCCAAAGTGCTAGGATTACAGGCGTGAGCTCCCACTCCCTACCTGTTTGTAGTATTTCTAATATTCTGAATAAATAAATCAGGTCTAACACAGCTGTGGAGTAATGTTGAGATCTGACTGGAATCAATATTATTCCCCGTACTTTTCTGTGTGTTTGAAATATTTCTTTTTTAAAGGACATGTTGTTCTTGCTAAGCACTGTTAATGAATCAAAGGACAGTTAAAATGTTACAAGTGCAAAAAAAAAAAAAGAAAATATTAAAAGTGCAGATCCGCAAAAAACTTCCCGAGTTTGTTTCATTAACAGCATGTAGGTATTGGATAAGTATCTTAAGAGTGAGGGTGATGAACACATTATGTAAGGAGGATCGCTGTTTCTCTGTATTTTATCAAAACCAAATAGCCTTCTCATTTTCAAACAACCCTGATTCTCCGTGATGAGCTTGGAAGTGAGTTTGAAAGTGTTATCCCCCATCCAACACACAGAGAGCTTTCCCACTTGTCAGTGAGCAGAGATAACATAGGGTGAAAAAAAGACAGGTTCTTCGGTAGAGATCTTTGTACATTTCAGGGATATAAAGGGGACATATGTGTTTGCTGGTTCTTCTGCTCTGACAACACAATTATAAAACAAAGTCAGAGTGTCTAAACTGTCTCCAATAGACCTGTTACTCCCCAACTAAACAGGCCAGATTCTACAATCTCCCGCAATCACTATAAGAGGTCTGAAAAGCCAGTGCTTGAGTGTCTGCCAAGCTTTGACGTTAAAGGAGTGTCTTTATACCGAAAATATTTCAGAGCCACTGGACTAAATTATCCATGGTTCATCACACATTTAACAGCTTAATTCACATACCATAAGATTCACCCATTTGAAGTGTACAGTGATTTTTAGTTGTTCACATCTTGAGTGGATACAGTTCAGATTCCTAACCAATCAATTTAATTATTTGGGAAAAAGTAAAAGATATGTAATGGAATAAGATGAGACTGTGATGGGGTTTAGTCCCCATGTGATAAACCATGAGATGGAAAATTCTGAATTGAAGCCACAGATAAATGCACCAACCATGACTAAACATAATTCAGAAGCAAATCTCAAATAACTCCTCAACAATGAGTGGACTCATAAGCCTCTGCTGCAGAATACCCTCATGCGACAGAAGTCTCTCTAGAGTTTGGAAATCTTTACCAACAAGGAAAAATTCTGATGTATTCTCTTTCAGTTGAACATCCTCAGATGACTTTCGGCAGGCTCCAGGGAATCATCCCAAAGGTGAGTGTCTCTCAAATCTAAAGGACCAGAGAACCTTTGTCCCTCCATGGATGCAAACACTGGTAAGAGTGGGAGAATATCAAAAATGTCCTCATTGCCTCCTTCTCCCCATGTCTATCACAAAACCTGATGTAGCACCAACAGCTTAATAATACTAACAGTTGTGATCCTTAATGCTTCTTTTGTTTTCACAGTGATGCCAGATATTCTAAGCAGTTTACATGGATTAATTTATTTAATCCTTAAGAAGACCTCTATGACATTGTTTCTATTATTGTCTCCAAATAATAACGTGTCATACACTTCAGTTGTCATCCACACAAGAGCCATGTGACTTGGCACAAATCTTCTAAGGTCTCTGAGATCCAGATTCCTGATCCATGAAATGGAAGTAAAGAATCATAGCACATGTTTTAGATCATAGTTATCAGCAGCATAATAATAAAATGAGGCTATCGTGGTACAGAGACGTTAAAGAATTTTCCTGAGGCGCAGTGGCAGTGGTAGTCTAATCCAGAGCTCCAAGCCATTTAAAGCTCATTCACGTTTGCATTTGTTTATGAAGTTCAGATGTTGCTCACTAGGGCTTCACCCCATAGGGCCTGCTGGTGCTTCCATTGAGACACCCACTCTCACAACAGGAAGGACCAGCTGGCCTCTGCTCTGTTACCGGGGCCACTCGCATGGCTTAGGAATCGCTTTGACTGTTGGCCCCTCCATACTGTGAGCTCCTTGAGGGCCTTGTCTGCACCTGGGGCATCTGGGAAGCCCCAGTCCCAGCCCAGGGGATCCATCAGAGGCCCCTGAATGAGTGATCCCACAAGTACAGATTCAACTCTGGTTTAGAGGGTAAGGGGATCTGGGAGTTGGGTTGCCTGTGTGGAGACCAAATTCAAAGGATCATGAAAGGTCTAAGTTCTTACTATTACTACATTTAAACAGTGTTTGCAAGCTCAGAGAGGACTTTCCCTCAGCCTATTTTACATGTATTGTTCACTATTTCATAGGTGAGGAAGCTGAATAAATGTAGCTTAAGACTGTTGGTCAGTGACACATCCGAATACAACAAGAATTGGTGTGGATACCACCTCACTTAATTCCACGTGCAATTTTGGTGCGTTGGTAGGGTGTTATGCCATATCTGGTACTGCTTTCTTTGCTACCTAGATTAATCTCAGCAAACCATTTCATTCCCTCTCCCTTCCCTGTATTCATCTCCCCACACCATCTTTTCCAGCAGTGTTTTGTCCCCTCTTTATGTTTTCACCTTTACTCTCCTAGCAGCTGTCTACAAGTTTATATGGGATCCCTTGAATTTTATAGACGCTCTTCCTTTTGTAGACCTTGTGAATTCTCAGAATGCTATTCTCCAAATCTTCTGTATACCACACTCTGAATTACATGGAGACTTTTGCTGTTTGCAAGAATGTCAGTCTTAAAAGAGTGTGAAGATAATCATTCTATCCCTGGAAACCCCATTCACTACCAAGTACCTCTTAGAAGATTCACGAGAGATCTGGTAAGAGGAAACAATTTGGGAACAACCCCTCTGGCTTCCCTGGCTGTGTTCAGGTGTGTGGACTGGGTGTGTGGCATGGATCCCAGACAAGCCTGGGTCCAGGCTGGGCTGAGGAGCTTGCCCAGCTCCAGATGAGATGTTAGAGATGACTTCCAGAGACACAGACAGGAGTTGTCATCCATATAAAAAACCACGTGACTTGGGGGCAAGTCTTCCAAATTTTCTCAGCTCCAGATTCCTAGTCCATAAGATGGAAAGAAAGAATCATAGTTCATAAATTGTTTGGAGGCATTAAATTAAATCCTGAAGGCCTGATGACATGAAAGGTTCTCAAGCAATTCTATCTGTGATTACCTCAGATCATATCTTACTCAGCTCAATGCCTGATACCCCATACAGGTGTACTTCAGAGATATTGCAGGTTCGGTTCCAGACCACTGCAATAAAGTGAGTCACACACATTGTTTTTCATTTGTTTTGCAGTGCATAAAAACTTTATGTTTACACTGTACTGTAGTCTATTAAGTGTGCAATAGCATTATGTCTAAAAATGTACACACCTTAATTTTAAAATAATGCGGTGATAAAAAATGCTAACAATCTGCTGAGCTTTCAGTAAGTCACACTCTTTACTGGTGGAGGGTCTTGCCTCAGTGTTGATGGCTGCTGGCTGATCAAGGTGGTGGTTGCTGAAGGGTGGAGTGGCTGTGGCAGTTCTTTAAAAGAACACAGCAATGAAATTTGCCACATTGATTAGCTCTCCCTTTCATGAAAGATTTCTCTGTAGTATGTGATGCTATTCGATAGCATTTTACCCACAGTAGAACTTCTTTCAAAGTTGGAGTCAATCCTCTCTAGCTATGAAAGTCTTAGATGGCATCTCCTTCCATTACAAGGCTAGTTTATCCATATTGAAAATCTGCTGCTTAGTGTAGCCACCTTCATCAGTGATCTTAGCTAAATCTTCCAGATAACTTGCAGCTTCTCCATCAGGGTTTGCTGCTTCACCTTGCACTTTTATTTTATGGAGATGGCTTCTTTCCTTAAACCTCACGAACCAACCTTTGCTAGCTTCACACATTTCTCCTGCAGCTTCTTCACCTCTCTCAGCTTTCATGGACTTGAAGAGAGTATGGGTCGTGCTCTGAATTAGACTTTGGCTTGAGGGAATGTTGTGGCTGGTTTCTTGTTTTATCCTGACCACTCCAACTGTCTCTATTTGAGCAGTAAGTCTGTTTTGCTTTCTTATTCGTGTGTTCACTGGAGTATTAGTATTATTATTTCCTTCAAGAACTTTTGCTTTGCATTATATAGTATTATTTCCTTCAAGAACTTTTCCTTTGCAATCACAGCTTGGCTGTTTGGTGCAAGAGGCCGAGCTTTCAGCCTATCTTGGCTTTCAGCATGCTTCCTCACTAAGCTTAGCCATTTCTAGCTTCTGATTTAATTTGAGAGACATGCGACTCTTCCTTTCGTTTGAAAACTTAGCGGCCATTGTAGGGCTGTTCATTGTCCTAATTTCAGTGTTGCTGTGTCTCAGGAAATAGGGAGGCCCAAGAAAAGGAGGCGAAACAGGGACCAGCTCATCGGTGGAGCAGTCAGAACGCACACAACATTAATCGATTACGTTTGTTGTCTCCTGTGGGTGCAGTTCCTGCTACCTCCAAAACAATTACCCACAACAGGGTGATTATAGTCAATAATAACTTAATCGTACTTTAAAAAAACAGAAAGAGTGTAAATGGATTGTTTGTAACACAAGGATAAATGTTTGAGGGGGTGGATACCCTATTTTCCATGAAGTGATTACTACGCATTGCATGCGTGTATCAAAACATCTCATGTACCCCATAAGTATATACGCCTGTGTACCCACAAAATCAAAATAAAAATTATTTTAAAAGATTAAAGAACAACAAAACAATTGCAATCATAATATCAAAGCTCACCGATCACAGATCAATACAACAGATATAATAATAATGGAAAAGTGTAAAATTGGTGAGAATTTCAAAAAAAATTGCAGTATCTGTGAAGCAGTATAAAAATCAGGTGCCATAAAACAAGGTATGCCTTGTGCCCTTAACAAATACCTGCAGCACAAAAGGAGGTAAGGGTGAATGTTCCCGTAAGTGAAGAGGTTGGGAATTTAAACCTCTCAACGGTAGGAGCCAGAAGCTCAAACTTTCATTGGCATTTGGCCTGTATTGGTGTGGATCTAAGGTCTCAGCCTCTGTAAGCCAGCAAATGTGAAAAACTGGATAAAGAAGGCCCACGGGCACTTGGGAGGGGGGAGGCATCTCCTTCTTTTGAGAAAACAGAGCCTAACACTCTCCAACCTACCCAACCCTCACTTTCCAACTTTTCCCCATCATAGGACCCAAAAGGGGGAAACATGCCTGGACCCACAGACTGCGTGAGAGAAAGCAGCTGGTGATTTATGAAGAGATCAGAGGCCCTGAGGAAGACGACGAGTAACTCCATAAGTGAACCTTCGGCTCACCCCCCGCATCCCTGCAGATGTACTATTCTGTTATGATACTGGTATCCCATCTTATCAGTTGTTCCCCAAATCATTCCCTTCTCATAATTTTCTAGGGTACAGCATTGAGGCTGAATGATGAAATTTCCCATGTTTTTTTTTTTTTTTTTTTTTTGTGGGTGGGGGAGTCTCCTTTTGTTCCCCCAGGCTGGAGTGCAGTGGCATGATCTCGGCTCACTGCAAGCTCCGCCTCCCGTGTTCACGCCATTCTCCTGCCTCAGCCTCCCCAGTAGCTGGGGCTACAAGCGCCCGCCACCACGACCCGGTAATTTTTTTTTTTTTTTGTATTTTTAGTAGAGACAGGGTTTCGCCGTGTCAGCCAGAATGGTCTCGATCTCCTGACCTCGTGATCCACCTGCCTCGGCCTCCCAAAGTGTTGCGATTACAGGCGTGAGCCTCCGCGCCGGCCTTCCCATGCTCTTTCTACTCCCTGCCCTCTATATCCAGGGATCCTCCCTACCCAGGATGCTGTGGGTTCCCAAACCCCAGGTCAGCCCTGATATGCGGGCCACACATAGGAATTGATAACCCAGGCGAGGAAGTCACTGATGCATGAGCAGATGGTTTACTTCGAGGAACCGTGGAAGGCGTGTGCAGGTCCTGAGATAGGGCAGAATCGGAGTGTGCAGGGTCTGCAGGTCAGGAGGAGTTGAGATTGAGTTGTCACGTGGTGGGAACTCACTGCCACTTACTTTCCTTCTCTCTTCTCGCCTCAGCCTGGGGGATACGACACATGCCCTTGATGAGAAGCAGAACGTGGTGACCTTTCACGAACATGGGCATGGCTGCGGACCCCTCGTCATCAGGTGCATAGCAAGTGAAAGCAAGTGTTCACAACAGTGAAAAGTTGAGCGTCATTTTTCTTAGTGTGCCAAGAGTTCGATGTTAGTGTTTCCATTGTATTTTCTTGCAGTGTGCCATTCTGTTAGACATTAGCGTTTTCGTTGATGAGCAAGACATGCTTAATGCATATTTCGGCTTGTGTATCCATGCACCTACCTCAGAAAACAAGTATTGTCAGGTATTCTCTCCATAGAACAGCACTACCCTCCTCTCTCCCCAGATGTGACTACTGAGGGGAGGTCTGAGTGTTTAATTTCCGATTTTTTCCTCTGCATTTACACACACACCACACACGCACACACACACACCAAGTACCAGTATAAGCATCTCCCATCTGCTTTTCTCCATTGCCATGCGTCCTGGTCAAGCCCCACTCACTCTGTTTCCTGTTCAGCATGTACTCCCGTCATCCGATTCCCCTGTAGCAGTCACTGACAGTTAATAAACCTTTGCAAACGTTCCCCAGTTGTTTGCTCCTCTCATTGTTGTGCACACAGCTCTGTGCACGTGCTTGAATAATTCTTTAGGAAAGATTCTTAGAAGTGGAATTGCTGCATCAAAGGAGTCACTTATTCAACAAAACCCTAATGAGTGCGTCCTCGTGCTGAGCGCTGTTCTAGGTGCTGGAGAGACATCAGGGAACAAGGCAGGCAGATGTTCCTGACCACCATTCCAGAGGAGGGTGTTTCCAGTTGTTTGTTTGTTTGTTTGTTTGTTTGTTTGTTTCTTCTGGAAATGGGGTCTTGCTCTGTCCAGGCTGGAGTGCAGTGGCATGATCATAGCTCAATGTAGCCTTGAACTCCTGGGCTCAAGTGATCCTCCCACCTTGGCCTCCTAAAGTGTTGGCATTACAGGCATGAGCCACCGCACCTGGCCTTCATTTTTTATTTTGATAGAGACTATACACTTCAGTCCTGGAGCAGAATTCTGCAGCAGGTGGTTGGGAATCTTGGCCTTCGCTCACTGAACAATTTTCGCGTTCTAGGGCTGGGACGGTCCATTTGGGACTATGTGGGAGGAGACACAGATGAAATCGTCATCTGGGGAACACGGAGGAATGAGGAAGATGCGTGCACTGTAGACCCTGTGATGGCCAGGGAATAGAAGAGTCCACTTTGTCTCCATGCAGGGGAGCAACAGTGGGAAAGTCTCCTGGACAGAAGCATGAGAGGGCCCATCAAGGGTCTCACCAACCAAGGGCCTGGGTGCTGGGGTGGGGACGATGATTTGGGAATGGGACAGTTCTTTCTCACAGGTACCACTGCAAGGTGCAGAGTGGAAAGAGTTGTGGGGAAGGGAAGGGCAGAGGGGAGTCTATTTTAGAATAAAACATTTGTGTGTGAATGGAGACATTAAAGCTCCATTCACAAGCAACGGACTTGAAACACCAGCCCCAGGTGGAGGCAGGATTGGAGCTGTTTTGACCGTTCATGGCCCATCACCTTGGCCTCCTGGTTCTCCCCAGCCTTCGAAGGAGGACACTATCATCATTATGCCTATACGATAGATGAGAGACAGAGTCCCAGACAGATGGTAGGCATCTTATCACAGGTCCTACAGCTGGCAGGTGCAGGAGGGGCTGAGTTTGGAGTTCATTGACTCTAGAAACATTAAGGAGGATAGGTGTGTGTGGTGGAGGGAGGGAGAATTGAACAAGCCCCAGGTTCTGTCCCCAATCACAAGGTAGAGGCTGTCGGTTCATTTTCCCAAGACAAGGATCACTTGGACAGAGAGAGTGCAGGGAGGGAGAGGCAATCGTGGTCATAGTGGGGACAGTGGGAGACAGAGATATGCAGGGTGGGCAGAAGAGGTGGCAGGCAAAGAAGCAGGGGATACCCAAGATTAAGTGTGGGCTGTCACAGCCACCAGAGGGAGAAGGTGCCAGGAAGGTGCCAGAAAGGGGCTCCAGGAACAACAGAGGTTCCCCAGATCTGTGAGCATGCCCTGCCTGGCACTTCAGGAAGAGGTGGCTGCCACCCAGGTCAGTGTGGACGTACATCTACCTGTGTCTCAGAGGAAACAAATTCTATTTTATCCCAATATAGCTCTGTATTACACAAATGTAACATTCGGCTACTAGATATCGAGTGCCTTATCCTCCATGTAAATACAGCAGAGGATACCCTAAAAGAGATACTGAAGGATTTGATTTTTCTTTCTCCCTGGGAAGATTGAGTCCATAAGTTGGGTCCCCCAGCCCACAAGACAGGTGCAAGAAAGGGTGGCTGGAAGATTGTGAGTCATGACAGGGAACATTTTTCCTTAGGTTCCTTGGGTATATAAGACTCCCAACTATCTGTCTATCATGGACAGATAAAGAGTGAACATTGTCCCCTCTCCACAAATGTGTTTCTCTCCTTGATTATTACTGTGAAGGGCTGGAGTTCCATCGAGTTCTGATACATTACTTTTTTATTATTATCACTATAATTATTATTGTGAGACAGAATGTCACTCTGTCGCCCAGGCTGGAGTGCAGTGGCGAGATCTTGGCTCACTGCAAACTCCGCCTACCAGGTTCAAGTGATTCTCCCACCTCAGCCTCTCGTGTAGCTGGAAATCCAGGCACATGCCACCAAGCCCAGCTAATTTTTTGTATTTTTAGTAGTGACGGGGTTTTGCTGTGTTAGTCAGGATGCTCTCAATCTCCTGACCTCGTGGTCCACTGGCCTAGGCCTCCCAAAGTGTTGGGAATACAGGTGTGAGCCACCACTCCAAACAATACTTCAATTTTTTGTGTTTTTTTGAGACAGGATCACACTCTGTTGCCCATGCTGGAGTGCAGTGTTGCAATTACAGCTCACTGCAACCTCAATCACCCAGGCTCAAGGGATTCTCCCACTTCTGCTTCCGAACTAGCTGGGACTACAAGTACACACCACCACACACAGCTAATTTTTGTATGTTCTGTGGAGATGGGATCCCACTACATTGCCCAGGCTGGTCTCAACTTCCTGGCCTCAGGCAATCCTCCTGCCTCAGCCTCCCAAAGTGCTGGGATGACATGTGTGAGCCACCTCGCCAGGCCTTCACTTTCTTTAACGAACAATTATCAGAGTTTCATCTTAGAGGCAAAAGTGGCTACTGCCGGCCAATCTGAGTGTGGTGTTGGAGGGGAATCTGGGTGATTCAGACGTTTTTAATGAACTTTTAAATTAGCCTATCTGATGACTATCCTAAGGCCCTTTCCAGCTCCGTGTATTTTGGTTCAGGGTTTGGAGTTTTTTGGAGGCTTTGTTATAAAGAGCATCTCTTGCTCAGGCGCAGTGACTCACGCTGTAATCCCAGCACTTTGGGAGGCTGAAGCAGGCAGATCACTTGAGGTCAGGAGTTGGAGACCAGCCTGACCAACATGGCGAAACACCTGACTCTAGTAAAAACACAAAAATTTGCCGGCCTTGGTGGCAGGCGCCTGTGAATCCCAGGTACTGCAGGGGCTGAGGCAGGAGAATCACTTGAACACGGGAAACGGAGGGTGCGGTGAGCCAAGATCATGCCACTGCACTCCAGCCTGGGCGACAGAGTAAGTCTCTGTCTCAAACAGCATCTCTCGCCTACAGTGATTTGAGCTGTGGTCTTGTCTCCTTGGGTTTCTCTATCAGTCTGACCCCATCTACTCTATCTCCCAGGAATGCCTCAATATTTCTGGTGGACCACTGACACGCTTTCCTATTTTCCTCTACTGTTAAGAATTGACCCTTGAAAACATTTTCATCCCAGTTCAATGGAATGTTGAGTAGGGCACAGGATCTATCTGCCATCTTGCTCCAATCATCTGGTTTTAGATATTTATGTACTTTTGTCACTATAGACGTGTCTTTTTTCTCAATTTAATTTTCTAAATGGTTATTATTGATATGTAGAAAACCTATCTATTACCGTATATAATATTTTGTTACCTGTCTGGGTGCAGTTTCCCCTGCATTTTGGCACAAGACTCAATCTGTTTTATTCTCAAAAAAAAAAAAAAAACTGATAGCCTGGGTGCGGTGACTCATGCCTGTAATCCCAGCACTTTGGTAGGCCAAGGTGTGTAGATCACCTGAGGTCAGGAGTTCGAGACCAGCCTGGCCAAGATGGTGAAACCCTATCTCTAAAAAAATACAAAAAAAAAAAAAAATTAGCCGGGCCTGGTGGCGCGGTCCTGTATTTCTAGCTACTAGGACAGCTGAGGCAGGAGGATCACTTGAACTCGGGAGGCGGACATTGTAGTGAGCCGAGGTGGCACCACTGCACTCCAGCCTAGGGGACAGAGATTCTATCTCTAAAGAAAAAGAAAAAGAAAAAAAGAAAATTCACTTCACAGGCAATAGATAGTTACAAAAGGATATTTTATGGAAGATTTCATAGGGGAGACTGATGGAAAGAAAGAAGTATATATTTTACAGAGCTGAGCAATTCACTGCAAAAATCACCAGAACTGCCTTTTTCTCCAAAATTATTACCCATAAGCTATTCTACTACTGGTTCTTCTAGTCCTTCTCTCTATTCCAAATCCTCAAATTGTCCATTTTCTTAATGGGATAATTTTCCTCTGTGCAGATCTGGGTCCTCCACAACACTTAGCACTGTCTTAGGGTGTTTGCATGCCCATTGTTTTAGCTCAGGTTCCCAAGGAAACAGAATTTGGGCCATTCTGGACACCTCTAGACAGACTATACTGAGAAACCATGCCTGGAACGGTGCATGAGGAGAGGAGAGGAGAGGGAATTTACGCTTCTGGCTTTCACTCCTGATCCTTTTCTTAATGGTCAAAATTTATCCCACAGGCACGAGCTCCCCTACACTTCTAGATTGCATCATCTGTCCCCTTGGCAGCTGTCTGGGAAGCCAGATCCCACACTTTGAAGTGTAGTGTTTCATACAGTCCAAAAGTGGTAGCAGAGGCCAGGCGTGGTGGCTCACGCCAGTAATTCCAGTACTTTGGGAGGTCGAGGAAGGTGGATCATGAGGTCACGAGTTCGAGACCAGCCTGGCTAGCATGGTGAAACCCTGTCTCTTCTAAAAGTACAAATTTAGCTGGGCATGGTGGCGTGCACCTGTAATCCCAGCTGCTCGGGAGGCTGAGGTAGGAGAATCACTTGACCCCGAGAGGCAGAGGTTGCACTGAGCTGAGATTGCACCATTACACTCCAGCCTGGACGACAGAGCGAGACTCAATCTCAAAAACAAAACAAAACAAACAAACAAACACAAAAGTGGTGCAAAAGTCAGAAAGTCCAGGTATGTAGCTAATTGTCCTGGTCGTACAGCAGCAGCCAAGGGTGAAAACTAAATACTCCCAGGCAATTCCTAAGTGCACCGAGTAACTGGAGTACCCATCTGTGTTAGTTAACTGCCTTTATCTGAAGGAAAAACAAATCTCATATCTCTATGACAACCAGGTGCTTACAGCTTGGAAGAAGTCACCTAGGCTAAACTCCCCTGGTGACAGGGAGACAAGGACATCTTCCTCGATGTTCACATTTCAAAGAGATGGCACCAAGGCCCTGAAGAAAGACATTCCTAGGGGCAGGGCGTGGTGGCTCATGCCTGTATTCCCAACACTTTGGGAGGCTGAGGCTGGAGGATCACTTGAGGCCTGGAGTTTAAGTTCAAGACATTCTTGGGTTCTAGGATGGCCAGAGGCTTACATATCAAAGGAAGAATTTACAAACACAAATTTTCTCAAGGAAATGCTCTAAGGAAGGTGAAATGGAGAAAGGTTTCTTCTTCCCTTTTGGCAACAGGAAAAATTCATTTTTCTGTTTAGTTACCCTTACAATTTCCCCCTTTTGTTAATTCTTTTATAGGAACACTGCAATATTCTAATTATCTCCACTGCTGTTTCTATATTTCTCTGCATAGTTTACAGCCACCTAGATATCCAACAAGTCCATAGTAAGATGCAAAGCTAAGCAATTATCAAGATAATAATTGAATGATTTTTTTTTCGAGACGGAGTTTCACTCTCATTGCCCGGGATAGAGTACAATGGTGTGATGTCGGCTCACTGCAACCTCTGTCTCCTAAGTTCAAGCTATTCTCCTGCCTCAGCCTCCTGAGTAGCTGGGATTACAGGCATGTACCACCACACCCAGCTAATTTTGTATTTTTTTAGAGATGGGATTTCACCATTTTAGCCAGGCTGGTCTTGAACTCCTTACCACAGGTGATCCCCCCACCTCAGCTTCCCAAAGTGGTAGGATTACAAACGTGAGCCACCATGCCCTGCCTAGAAAGAATTCTTAAATTCAGTATAATACTCACCTTGTCAGGGCTGGGGGACCTTTAAACACATCATAGTGGTTAATTGCGTCAAAGTCAAAATAAATTGCAGAGAGAAATCCCTAAATCAAATGCTGTATTTGGGAACCACAAAATTGCAATTCAGGACATACACACAGACTGGGGTGGTCTTCAGTATGTCCAACGAACCAACAGAGGTTGGAAGTTTTATTAGAAATAAAAATGTTACGTATTGTTTTGAAATGAGGCTCATTGGCACTGGAGAAGCTGGTTCGTTTGCACAATCAGCTTTCACATTCCCTCTTTTGTTGAAGATCTTTCTTTGAAAACCTCACTGATCAGCCATCTTAAAGTGAGGCTTCATTGTCACTCCATGCCAGGATGGACCTGTGCCAGTTGTCTTTGTCCCATGTCAAGGGAAAGGTAAGGGAGTCTAGATCAGGAACATGGGCCACATTTGAGCAAAAAAGAGGTCAGAAGGAAAAAAAAAATCAGGCATGTTTGTCTGGAGTTCAGCATCAAATTCCATCTTATTAGTCCCATCTATATTAGCAATCATCTTGAAGCACTAGGCCAACATTATCCTGTTGGGAGAACTGGCTGAACAAATATTACACAGGCAACAAGAACGGAGCTCAAAGATTATAATACAAAAATAATTAGCAATCGTTTTATTTTATTTTATTTTATTGCGATGCAGTCTTGCTCTGTTGCCCAGGCCAGAATGCAGGGGCGTGATTCCGGCTCACTACAACCTCCATCTCCTGGGTTCAAGTGAATCTCCTTTCTCAGCCTCTCGAGTAGCTTGGATTACAAGTGCTCATCACCATGCCCGGCTAATTTTTGTCTTTTCAGTAGAGAGGAGGTTTCAACATGTTGGCCAGGCTGGTCTTGAACTCCTGACCTCAAGTCATCCGCCCTCCTTGGCATCCCAAAGTGCTGGGATTACAGGCGGGAGCCACCGCACCCAGCTATAATTAGCAATAATATAATAAATTTAGTTTGTACAATGGTTTTGAACTAAGATCCCAAGCCTAAGGGCCACCAGCTAAACAAATCAAAAGACTATGGGGGAATTGAATGAGACAACCAGTTTGGTGAACTCTTTGTGTGGTCCATACATCAGACACAAGACTTGTTCCTTAAAATTTATGCAGTTTGGCTGGGTGCAGTGGTTCACACCTGTAATCCTAGCACTTTGGGAGGCCAAGGTGGGCAGATCACGAGGTCAGGAGATCGAGACCATCCTGGGTAACTCGGTGAAACCCCGCCTCTACTAAAAATACAAAAAATCAGCCGGGGATGGTGTCATGTGCCTGTAATCCCAGCTACTCAGGAGGTTAGGCAGGAGAATCGTTTGAACCCGGGAAGTGGAGGTTGCAGTGAGCCGAGATCTCACCACTGCACTCCAGCCTTGGCGACAGTGTGAGACTCCGTCTCAAAAAAACAAACAAACAAACAAACAAACAAACAAAAAAACTATGCATCTATGCAGTTTTAGCTTATAGGATTTGTAAACCAAAAATAGCATCCTAAGCACTGCCGCCCTTAACCATCTGAATGGACGTCCCCCTCAGCCACGGCGCTTTTAAAATTAACCTGAGAGACTGTTTTAGGCCATGACAGGACGTGTGGGTCAGACATGCCTCATTATACCTCTCTGGCATCAACATCAACACAGACTTAAATCTCATAAGAAACATGTTACAACCTAGTCTCTCTGAAGCCTAGTACCTGAAGGCTTCCTCTGCAAATAAGAACTTAGGTTACCACAATCCTTTATCTTAACCCAGGCATTCCTTTCTGTTGATTCTAGGCATTTTTGTTTGTTTTTGTTTTGAGGCAGAGTCTAGATCTGTTGCCCAGGCTGGAGAGCAATGGTGCGTTCTCGGCTCACTGTAACCTCTGCCACCCGGATTCAAGGAATTTTCCTGTCTCAGCCTACCCAGTAGTTGGGGTTACAGGCACCTGCTATCACATCCAGCTAATTTTTTTGTATTTTTAGTAGAGACGGGGTTTCACCATGTTGGCCAGGCTCGTCTCCAACTCCTGACCTCAGGTGATTCATCTGCCTCAGCCTCCCAAAGTGCTGGGATTATAGGCGTGAGCCACTGCACCCAGCTGATCCTACGTTTTTAGAAAAACCCAACCAATTGTCAGCCAGAAAATTTTTAAATCTACCTATAAGCTGGAAGCTCCTGCTGCGAGTTGTCCTGCCTTTCTGGACCAAACCAATGTATTTCTTAAAAGTATGTGACTGAGTCTCCATAAAATCTATAAAACCAAGCTGCACCCCAACCTCCTTGGGCAACTCAGGACCTCCTGAGGCTGTGTCATGGGTCATGGTCACTCCTATTTGGCTCAGAATAAATCTCTTCAAATGTTTTCCAGAGTTTCACTTTTTTCATCAGGAGACTTCAGGAACACAGCAGTTTCTGTTTTTAGTAATTTTATGGGAAAAAGTTGAATCTAGTCTAGTCTATATATAGATAACAAGAACTGTGCTGGGCGCAGTGGCTCATGTCCATTAAACCACCACTTTGGGAGGCTGAGACAGGCAGATCACGAGGTCAAGAGATGGAGACCATCTTGGCCAACACGGTGAAACACCGTCTCTACTAAAAATACAAAAATTAGCTGGGCGTGGTGGCGTGCGCCTGTAGTCCCAGCTACTCGGACAGCTGAGGCAGGAGAATCACTTGAACACAGGAGGCGGAGGTTGCAGTGAGCCGAGATCCTGCCACTACACTCCCTCCTGGTGACAGAGCGAGACTCTGTCTCAAAAACAACAATAACAACAATACACACACACACACACACACACACACACACAAAATAAATAAATAAGAAAAAAACACAAGAACTCGAAGCAATGCAGAAAGCTACAATCTAATAACTGGTCTGTTAGAGCTTTTCTTTAGCAACACATAATTTTTCGCTATACATTGATCACTTAGGAATCTCAGATTTAAAAACCTTTTAAGGATAGAAAGTGAAACCAAGGCTGACTTTAGATTTCACCTACATTCTTAAGGTTCCTGGGCCTGCCAGAAAGTGACCATTTTTATTTACCCACTGTAAAGCTAAACACACTTGAAGTCAAGTGTTCCATGCATTTTGATGAAAGCCTTGGTAATATAACCATTTTTTTTTCTTTTTGAGACAAGGTCTTACTCTGTCACCTAGGTTGGTATGCAGTGGTGAGATCTCAGCTCACTGCAGCCCCCACCTCCTGGGTTCAAGAATTCTCCTGCCTCAGCCTCCTGAGTAGCTAGGATTACACATGTGCGCCACCACGCCCTGCTACTATATATTTTTTTTAATTTTTAGTAGAGATGTGGTTTCACCATGTTGGCCAGGCTGGTCTCAAACTCCTGACCACAGGTGATCCACCCGCCTCAGCCTCCCAAAGTGCTAGGATTACAGGTGCGAGCCACCGTGCCCAGCCCTATAAACAATGTTTTAAATTGTATCCGTCTGTAAAGAGAGAGCAGATTTTTGTGTGTGTGTTTAAAAAAAAAGTGTGTCAGGTGCAATGGCTCACACCTAAAATCCCAGAGCTATGGGGGGCCACTTGAGCCCAGAAGTTCAAGATCAACCTGGGCAACATAACTAGCCCCCATTTCTAAAAAAGAAAGAAAGAAGGAAGGAAGGAAGGATGGAAGGAAGGAAGAAAGGAAGGAAGGAAGGAAGGAAGGAAAAAAGAAAAGAAAGAAAGGGAAAGAAAGAAAGAAAAAAGAAAAGAAGAAAGAAGGAAAGAAGGAAAGAAAGGAAAGAAGAAAGAAAGAAAGAAAAGAAAGAAAAAAGCAAACAAGCAAGAAAGAAAGAAAAGAGAAGAAAGAGAAGTGAAAGAAGTATGGTTTTACAACTACCTGCAGGTAGGGCCTGCACGAGAAGGTGGGTGTACTTGAGAGAAGGAAAGAGGAAAGGAGAGGAGAGGGAGAAGAGGGGAGGGGACGGGAGAGGAGGGGAGGAGGAGGGGGAGAAGGGAGAGGGGAGGGGGTGAAGGGGGAGGGGTGGAAGAGCACCGGGGACGGAATGGCTTTATTACTACCTGCAGATAGGGCCTGCGTGAGGTGGTGGGTGTGTTGGGCTCAGGGGACCTGTGGGCTGTGAGGAGATGGTGATGGTGAGGCTGGAAGGAAACAGGGTAGCTTGGCAACCAGGCCCAAGGGATCCTCACATCTGCTTCTTGGAATGCGCAGCCTTTAAAAAAGAGTCATGGTAAGCCACAGTCATGCCATCCATGAGATGCAGACATTCTTGGAAATCTAGCTGCCCATCACTGGTGAGGTCCAGTTTCTTCATCATGTGGTCAAGGACACTGGGGCCCTCTGGTTCTTCATGAAGGCATCCAGTTCTGTATTCATGAAGCTTGGGAACTCCATCTTGGAGTGAATGCTATTGTAACCATCCTTTCCAGTCTATTTCTGGAAAACAGCAATCAGGGACTCTCTGTAGGGCTGGAGATTTTTGCCACGTTGGAGTTGAATGAGGCACCAAGAGCAGGTTTTTACTGGACCTGTGTAAATAACCATATTGGCATAAGAATATTTCCAAATAGTTTTCAAATTCCGGAGGAATCGAGTAGAAAGAAAAAGCAAACATTTCCATCTCAGTTTACAAAAGTATACTTCACAAAATTGTTATAAACTATAGACAGTTTAACAGAGAAAATTTTCTCTTTGTTTTCATTTTTTTGAGAAAGGATTGTGCCCTGTCACCCAGGCTGGAGGGCAGTGGTGCAAACATGGCTCCCTGCAACCTCTGCCTCCCAACTCAAGTGTTCCTCCCACCTCGGCCTTGCAAGTAGCAGGGACCACAGGCGCGTGCCACCATGCCCAGCTAATGTTTTTGTTTTTGTAGAGACAGGGTTTTTGCCATGTTGCCCAATCTGGTCTTGAACTCCTGGGCTCAAGCGATCTTCCTGCCTTGGCTTCCAAAGTGAGCAACCACATCCCACCAGAAAATTTTCTTAAAGGTGGAAAACAAAACATTCAGGTAAAAAACAAATGAAGTTTGTATTTTCTTAATTTCTTTCAGAAACCAGGTCTCCTATATTTTTCAGGTTGGTCTTGAACTCCTGCACTCAAGGGATCCTCCTGTTCCGGCCTCCAAAAGTGCTGGGATCAGAGGTGTGAGCCACTGCACCCAGTCCAAGAATAAATAAAGTTTTAAATAAAGTTCATAAAAACATTATTGGTTATTTAGCCTCATATAATTGATGTTTGTTCTGCTTGATCTTGATAATCAGTTGCATGAACCCATCAGTTTTCATTAGAGTTTTCAAAAATAATTTATTTAGTTCATTGATCTGAAAGTTATTACAAATCTATATTCAACAGTACTTGTTAAAATATTTTTATGAATCTGATTCTGGATGCCTTTAGAGAAGAATCAGCACTGTAGATGATAAAGCTTAGAATAGTAACGATTAAAATCCGATGAAAGTTCAATAATTGACAAGGAAATTCAGTTATTTCTATTATAGAGAGAATTTTAAGATAACAACCAGAATCATGACTAATGGCATCACACCAGGACCATCAGACCTCTGTAAATTTTACATGATCTTCTGAACATTAACGTCAATAACATATCTATATAAATGTAAATAGCGATTCGTATTTTTTATTATTTGACATTGCTTTTCATATAATCTAACATATCAAATAAGCCTAATGAGAGACACATTCTTTGAGGCTCTCCAGGGGCCTCACTGGTAAATCTCAAAGTCAATTTTAGGTTAAAAAGACTTAAATTAGAGTTTGATTAGTTTGTTCAACAGCAGTAGATAAATTAAAAAAGAATTGCATTTTGGGGAAGTTTGTCAAAGATGTTAAAAGGCTCAAAACACTTGTGCAAAACAGGATCACGGGTCACTGTGAAATGATAGTCACTCATTTAGTAGGAGTCATAGTCAACAGACTTCAAAAGCAATACAGAAAGTTACACGGACTTAAAAACTTACCCTTTCAAAGCTCAGTTTTCCTAAGCAATCATAAACATAATTAGTAGGCCAGGCATGTTGGCTCATGCCTGGAATCCCAGCACTTTGGGAGGCCGAGGCAGACGGATTACTTGAGGCCAGGAGTTCAAGACCAGGCTGAGCGACATGGCAAAACCCCTTTTCTACTGAAAGGACAAAATATTAGCTGGGCATGGTGGCCCACGCCTGTGGTCCCAACTACTGGAGGCAAAAGAATTGCTTGAACCCAGGAGACAAAGGTTGCAGTGAGCCAAGATCCCGCCCATTGCACTCCAGCCTGGGCTACAGAGAAAGACTCTGTCTCAAAACAAAACCATAGGATCAACAGAAAGGAATGTTGGGTTAAGATAAAGGATTGTGGAAACCCAAGTTATTACTTGCAGAGGAGGCCTTCAGGTACTAGCCTTCAGAGAGAATAGGTTGTAACATGTTTGTTATTAGACTGAAAGTCTGTGTTGATGTTGATGCCAGAGAGGTATAATGAGGCATGTCTGACCCATGCTTCCTGTCACAGCCTGAAACCGTCTCTCAGGTTAAATTTTAAAAGCTCCCTGGCTGAGGAAGAAGTCCATTCAGATGGTTGCGTGGTGGCGGGGAATATGATTTTATTTTTGATTTACAAGTCCTGTAGGACAAAAGTGCATACATTTTAAGGAACAAGTCTTGTGCTTGATGTATGGACCACACAAAAAGTTCACCAAACTGTCCAATGCCATAACCAGAGATATTTGAACGAAAAATCAAGATGAGAAGTTGATGTTTCCACACCATAGACAGCTTTTCCCAAGATGTCAGAATAAGTCTTCATATCATAATGAGACTCTTACCCCTTTAATGTCTATATTTTTCACTTGACAGAACCTGACCCACAAATTCTTTACTTCACCTAGTGGTCCCTTTTATAGAGTTGGCACTCTGCTTTAATTCAACCCAGTCCTAAAATGCTACTCAAAGACTACAAGAGGTCTCATTTCCCCCATAGTTTTTTATTTGTTTAGCTGGTGTTTACCTTAGTCTTGGGATCTTGGTTCAAAACCATTATACAAACTAAATTTATTATACTATTGCTAATTATAGCTGGGTGCGGTGGCTCACGCCTGTAATCCCAGCACTTTGTGATGCCAAGGAGGGCGGATCACTTGAGGTCAGGAGTTCAAGAGCAGCCTGGCCAACATGGTGAAACCCTGTCTCTACTGAAAAGACAAAAATAAGCCAGTCATGCTGGTGGGCACCTGTAATCCCAGCTACTCAAGAGGGTGAGGCAGGAGAATCGCTTGAACCCGGGAGATGGAGTGAGCCAGGATCATGCCGCTGCACTTCGGCCTGGGCAACAGAGCAAAAGTCCATTGCAATAAAATAAAATAAAACAATTGCTGCTCATTTTGGTATCATGATCTTTGAGCTCTGTTCTTGTTGCCTGTGTAATATTTGTTCAGCCAGTTCTCCCAACAGGATAATGTTAGCCCAGTGCATCCAGATGATTGCTAATGTAGATGGAACTAACAAGATGGAACTTGATGCTGAACTCCAGACAAACATGCCTGAATTTTTTTCCTTCTGGCCTCTTTGTGGCTCAAATGTGGCCCATGTCTCTGATATAGACTCCCTTACCTTTCTCTTGACATGGGACAAAGACAGCCGGCACAGGTCCATCCTGGCATGGAGTGACAATGAAGCCTCACTTTAAGATGGCTGATCAGTGAGGTTTTCAAAGAAAGATCTTCATCAAAAGAGGGAATGTGAAAGCTGATTGTGCAAACGAACCAGCTTCTCCAGTGCCAATGAGCCTCATTTCAAAACAATATGTAACATTTTTATTTCTAATAAAACTTCCAACTTCTCTTTGTTCGTTGGACATACTGAAGACCACCCCGGTCCGTGTATATGCCCTGAACTGCAATTCTGTGGTTCCCAAATAGAGCATTTGATTTAGGGATTTGTCTCTATAACTCATTTTGACTTTAACACAATTAACCAGTATGATGTGTTGAAAGGTCAACTCGCCCCCCAACAAGGTGAGTATTATACTGAATTTAAAAATTCATTCTAGGCAGGGCTCACGTCTGTAATCCTAATAATTGCTTTGCTTTGCTTTGCATCTTACTATGGACTTGTTGGATATCTAGGTGGCTGTAAACTACGCAGAGAAAAATAGAAACAGCAGTGGAGATAATCAGAAAATTGTAGTGTTCCTATAAAACAATAACAAAAGGGGGAAATTGTAAGGGTAACTAAACATAAAATTGAATTTTTACTGTTGCCAAAAGGGAAAAAGGAAAAAGAGCCCTTTCCCCTTTTCATCATGCCTGGCTCATCGTTGTATTTTTGGTAGAGACAGGGTTTCCCCATGCTGGCCAGACTGGTCTCAAGCTCCCGACCTCATGATCCACCTGCCACAACCTCCAAACTGCTGCAATTACAGGCGTGAGCCACCACACCTGGCGTCTGCCACCACTTCTGTATTTGGATTGTATGAAACACTACACTTTGGATTATATGAAACACTACACTTCAAAGTGTGGGATCTGGCTTCCCAGAGAGCTGTGAAAGGGGCGGATGATGCAATCTAGAAGTGTGGGGGTGTTCGTGCCTGTGGGGTAAATTTTGACCAATAAGAAAAGGAACCAGGAGTGAGAGCCAGGTATGTAAATTCCCTCTCCTCTCCTCTCCTCTCCCTCTGCACCATTCCAGGCATGGTTTCTCAGTATAGTCTGTCTAGAGGTGTCCTGTATGGCCCAAATTCTGTTTCCTTGGGAACCTGAGCTAAAACAATGGGCATTCAAACACTCGAAGAGAGTGCTAAGTATTGTGGAGGACCTAGATCTGGGCAGAGGAAAATTATCCCAACAAGAAAATGGACAATTTGAGGATTTGGAATAGAGGGAAGGACTAGAAGAACTAATAGTAGTATAGCTGAGGGGTAATATTTTTGGAGAAAAAGGCAGTTTTGGTGATTTTTGCAGTGAACTGCTCAGCTCTGTAAAATATATACTTCCTTTCTTTCCATCAGTCTCCCCTATGAAATCGTCCATAAATTATCCTTTTATAACTATCTATTGCCTGTGAAGTGAATTTTCTTTTTTTCTTTTTCTTTTTTTATTTAGAGATAGAATCTCTGTCGCCCGGGCTGGAGTGCAGTGGTGCGATCTCAACTCACTGCAATCTCCGCCTCCCGAGTTCAAGTGATCCTCCCGCCTCAGCTGCCCTAGTAGCTGGGAATACAGGTGCACACCAACAATGCCCGGCTAATTTTTTATTTGTATTTTTAGTAGAGAAGGTGGTTCACCATCTTGGTCAGACTGGTCTCAAACTCCTGACCTCACGTGATCCACCTGCCTCCGTCTCCCAAAGTGCTGGGATTACAGGTGTGAGCCACCACAACCAGCCTGTCAGTTTTCTTTTGGAGAATAAAGCAAATTGAGTCTTGTGCCAAAATGCAGGGGAAGCTGCACCCAGACAGGTAACAAAATATTACATACAATAATAGATAGGTTTTCTACATACCAATAACAATCATTTAGAAAACCAAATTGAGAAAAAATACACTTATATAGTGACAAAAGTACATAAAATATCTAAAACCAGATGATTGGAGCAAGATGGCAGATAGATCCCGTGCCCCACTCAACATTCCATTGAACTGGGAAGAAAATATTTTCAAGGGTCAATTCTTAACAGTAGAGGAAAATAGGAAAACATGTCAGTGGTCCACCAGAAATATTGAGGCATTCCTGGGAGACAGAGTAGATGGGATCACACTGATAGAGAAACCCAAGGAGACAAGACCACAGCTCAAATCACTGTAGGCGAGAGATGCTGTTTGAGACAGAGACTTACTCTGTCGCCCAGGCTGGAGTGCAGTGGCATGATCTCGGCTCACTGCACCCTCCGTCTCCCAGGTTCAAGGGATTCTCCCGCCTCACTCCCCGCAGTAACTGGAATTCACAGGCCAGCCACCACTACCGGCTAATTTTTGTATTTTTAGTAGAGACGGGGGTTTCACCCTGTTGGCCAGGCTGGTCTCAAACTCCTGATCACAAGTGATCTGCCTGTCTCGGCCTCCCAAAGTGCTGATATTACAGTGTGGGTCACCGCGACCGCCCGGGAGACGCTCTTTGTAACAAACCCTGAATCAAAGAAAACACGGAGCTGGAAAGGGCCTTAGGAAAATCATCATGTAAGTTAATTTAAAAGTTCATTAGAAACGTCTGAATCACCCAGATTCCCCTCCAACACCACAGACAGATTGGCTGGCAGTAGCCACTTTTGCCTCTAAGATGAAACTCTGATAATTATTCATTAAAGAAAGTGAAGGCCTGGCGAGGTGGCTCACACTTGTCATCCCAGCACTTTGGGAGGCTGAGGGAGGAGGATTGCCTGAGGCCAGGGGATCCAGACCACCCTGGGCAACATAGTGGATGCCGTCTCTACAAAAAAAATACAAAAACCAGCTGGGTGTGGTGGTGTATGCCTGTAGTCCCAGCTAGATCGGAAGCTGAAGTGGGAGAATCCCTTGAGCCTGGGAGATCGAGGCTGCAGTGAGCAGCCTCGATCACTGCATCACTGCACTCCAGCCTGGGCGACAGACTGCGATACTGTCTCAAAAAAAAAACACGAAAAGGAAATGTATCAGGACTTGGTGTAACTTCAGCCCTTCACAGTAACAATGAAGGAGAGAAACACATTTGTGGAGAGGGGACCATGTTCACTCTTTATCTGTCCATGATAGACAGATAGTTGGGAGTCTTATATACCCATGGAACCTAAGGAAAAATGTTCCCTGTCATGACTCACACTCTTCCAGCCACCCTTTCTTGCACCTGTCTTGTGGGCTGGGGGACCCAACTTATGGATCCCATCATCCCAGGGAGAAAGAAAAGTCAAATCCTTCAGTATCTCTTTTAGGGTATTCTCTCCTCTTTGCATGGAGGATAAGGCACTCAATATCTAGTATCGGAATGTTACATTTGTGTAATACAGAACTATATTGGGATAAAATAGAATTTGTTTCTTCTGAGACACAGGTAGAGGCACGTCCACACTGACCTGGGTGGCAGCCACCTCTTCCTGCAGTGCCAGGCAGGGCATGCTCACAGATCTGGGGAACCTCTGTTGCTCCTGGAGTCCCACAACCTCCTTCCTGGCACCCTCTCCCTCTGGTGGCTGTGACAGCCCACACTTGGCCTTGGGTCTCCCCTGCTTCTTTGCCCGCCCCTCTTCTGCCCACCCTGCATATCTCTGTCTCCCACTGTCCCTGCTGTGACCACGACCGCCTCTCCCTCCCAACACTCTCTCTCTCCTAGGGCTCCTTGTCTTGGGAAAATGAACCCACAGCCTCTATCTCGTGACTGGGGACAGAAGCCGGGGCTTGTTCAATTCTCCCTCCCTCCACCACACACACCTTTCCTCCTTAATGTTTCTGAAGTCAGTGAGATCCAAACACAGCTCCTCCTGCACCTGCCAGCTGTAGGACCTGTGACAAGACACCTACCATCTGTCTGGGACTCTGTCTCTCATCTATCATATAGGCATAATGATCATAGTGTTCTCCTTCCAAGGCTGGGGAGAACCAGGAGGCCAAGGTGGTGGGGTATGAATGGTGAAAACAGCTCCAATCATGCCTCCAGCTGGGGCTGCTGTTTCAAGTCCATTGTGTTTCAAGCATTAATGTCTCCATTCACACACAATGGTTTGTTCTAAAACAGACTCCCCTCTGCCCTTCCCTTCCTCACAACTGTTTCCCCTCTGCACCGTGCAGTGGTACCTGTGAGAAAGAACTGTCCCATTCCCAAATCATCATCCCCACCCCAGCCCCCAGGCCCTTGGGTGGTGAGACCCTTGATGGGCAGTCTCATGCTTCTGTCCAGGGGACTTTCCCACCGTTGCTCCCCTGCATGGAGACTAAGTGAACTCTTCTATTCCCTGGCCATCACAGGGTCTACAGTGCACGCATCTTCCCCATCCCTCTGCGTTCCCCAGATGATGATTTCATCTGTGTCTCCTCCCACATACTCCCAAATGGACCGTCCCAGCCCTAGAACCCGAAAATCGTTCAGAGAGCAAAGGCCAAGATTCCCAACCACCTGCTGCAGAATCCTGCTCCAGGACTGAAGTGTATAGTCTCTATCAAAATAAAAACTGGAGGCCAGGTGCGTTGGCTCATGCCTGTAATCCCAACATTTTAGGAGGCCAAGATGGGAGGATCGCTTTGGCCCAGGAGTTGGAGACCAGCCTGGGTAATATAGCGAGACTTTCTTGACAAAACCTGAAAAAATTAGTGGGTCATGATGGTGCGTGCCTGTAGTCACAGCTTCGCTGGAGGCTGAGGTGGGAGAATCGCTTGAGCCCAGGAGATCAAGGCTGCATTGAGCTATGATCATCCCCCTGCACTCTAGCTTGGACAGAGTAAGACCCTGTCTCTACAAAAAAGCAAAAAAAACCCCAACAACTGGAAACATGCTCCTCTAGAATGGTGGTGAGGAATATCTGTCTGCCTTGTTCCCTGATGTCTCTCCAGCACCTATAACAGCGCTCAGCATGAGGACTCACTCATTAGGGTTTTGTTGAATAAATGACTCCTTTGACACAGCAATTCCACTTCTAAGAATCTTTCCTAAAGAAATATTCACACACGTGCACAGAGCTGTGTGCACAATAATGAGACGAGCAAACAACTGGGGAATGTTTGCAAAGGTTTATTAACTGTCAGTGACTGCTACAGGGGAATCGGATGAGGGGAGTACATGCTGAACAGGAAACAGGGTGAGGGGGGCTTGACCAGGACGCATGGCAATGGAGAAAAGCAGATGGGAGATGCTTATACTGGTACTTGGTGTGTGTGTGTGCGTGTGTGGTGTGTGTGTAAATGCAGAGGAAAAAATCGGAAATTAAACACTCAGACCTCCCCTCAGTAGTCACATCTGGGGAGAGAGGAGGGTAGTGCTGTTCTATGGAGAGAATACCTGACAATACTTGTTTTCTGAGGTAGGTGCATGGATACACAAGCCGAAATATGCATTAAGCATGTCTTGCTCATCAACGAAAACGCTAATGTCTAACAGAATGGCACACTGCAAGAAAATACAACGGAAACACTAACATCGAACTCTTGGCACACTAAGAAAAATGACGCTCAACTTTTCACTGTTGTGAACACTTGCTTTCACTTGCTATGCGCCTGATGACGAGGGGTCTGCAGCCATGCCCATGTTCGTGAAAGGTCACCACGTTCTGCTTCTCATCAAGGGCATGTGTCGTATCCCCCAGGCTGAGGCGAGAAGAGAGAAGGAAAGTAAGTGGCAGTGAGTTCCCACCACGTGACAACTCAATCTCAACTCCTCCTGACCTGCAGACCCTGCACACTCCGATTCTGCCCTACTTCGGGACCTGCACACGCCTTTCACGGTTCCTCGAAGTAAACCATCTGCTCATGCATCAGTGACTTCCTCGCCTGGGTTATCAATTCCTATGTGTGGCCCGCATATCAGGGCTGACCTGGGGTTTGGGAACCCACAGCATCCTGGGTAGGGAGGATCCCTGGATATAGAGGGCAGGGAGTAGAAAGAGCATGGGAAGGCCGGCGCGGAGGCTCACGCCTGTAATCGCAACACTTTGGGAGGCCGAGGCAGGTGGATCACGAGGTCAGGAGATCGAGACCATTCTGGCTGACATGGCGAAACCCTGTCTCTACTAAAAATACAAAAAAAAAAAATTACCCGGTCGTGGTGGCGGGCGCTTGTAGCCCCAGCTACTGGGGAGGCTGAGGCAGGAGAATGGCATGAACACGGGAGGCGGAGCTTGCAGTGAGCCGAGATCATGCCACTGCACTCCAGCCTGGGGGAACAAAAGGAGACTCCCCCACCCACAAAAAAAAAAAACATGGGAAATTTCATCATTCAGCCTCAATGCTGTACCCTAGAAAATTATGAGAAGGGAATGATTTGGGGAACAACTGATAAGATGGGATACCAGTACCATAACAGAATAGCACATCTGCAAGGATGTGGGAGATGAGCCAAAGGTTCACTTACGGAGTTACTTGTCATCTTCCTGAGGGTCGCTGATCTCTTCATAAATCACCAGTTGCTTTCTCTCACGCAGTCTGTGGGTCCAGGCATGTTTCCCCCTTTTGGGTCCTATGATGGAGAAGAGTTGGAAGATGAGGGTTGGGTAGATAGGAGAGTGTTAGGCTCTGTTTTCTCCAAAAAAGGAGATGCCTCCCTACCACCAAGTGCCCATGGGTCTTCTTTATCCAGTTTTTCACATTCTCTGGCTTAGAGAGGCTGAGACCTTAGGCCCACACCAATACAGGCCAAATGCCAATGAAAGTTTTAGCTTCTGGCTCCTTCCGCTGTCAGGTTTAGATTCCCAACCTCTTCACTTAAGGGAACATTCCCCCATACCTCCTTTCATTCAGCACATATTTATTAAGGTTACACAGGCATACCTTGTTTTATTGCACCTCATTTTCATACTGCTTCACAGATGCTGCAATTTTTTTTTGGAAATTCTCACCAATTTTACACTTTTCCATTATTATTATATCTGTTATGGTGATTTGTGATCAGTGAGCTTTGATATTATTACTGCAATTGTTTTTATTGTTTTTTAGTCTTTTAAAATAATTTTTGTTTTTTATTTTTGTGGGTACACAGTAGGTGTATATACTTATGGGGTACATGAGACGTTTTGATACAGACATGCAAATGCGTAAAAATCACATCATGGAAAATAAGGGATCTATCCCCTCAAACATTTATCCTTGGTTACAAACAATCCATTTACACTCTTTTAGTTTTTCATACTGCACAATTAAGTTATTATTGACTATAATCACCCTGTTGTATGTAATTATTCTGGGGGTAACAGGAACTGCACTCATAGAAGTTGACAAACTTAATCGACAAATATTGTGTGTGTTCTGACTGCTCCACCGATGAGCTCTTCCCTGCCTCTCTTCCTTTTCTTGGGCATCTGTATTTCCTGAGACACATCAACACCGAAATTAGGAAGATTAACAACCCTACAATGGCCGTTAAGTGTTGAAATGAAAGGAAGAGTCGCATGTCTCTCACTTTAAATCAGAAGCTAGAAATGGCTAAGCTTAGTGAGGAAGCATGCTGAAAGCCAAGACAGGCTGAAAGCTAGGCGTCTTGCACCCAACAGCCAAGCTGTGAATGCAAAGGAAAAGTTCTTGAAGGAAGTAATAGTATATAATGCAAAGGAAAAGTTCTTGAAGAAAATAATAATACTAATGCTCCAGTGAACACAAGAATAAGAAAGCAAAACTGCCTTACTGCTTAAATGAGAAAGTGGTCAGGATGGAAGATGAAACCAGCCACAACATTGACTTAAGCCAAAGTCTAATTCAGAGCAAGACCCAAACTCTCTTCAAGTCCATGAATTCGAAGAGAGGTGAAGAAGCTGCAGGAGAAACGTGTGAAGCTAGCAGAGATTGGTTCATGAGGTTTAAGGAAAGAAGCCATCTCCATAACATAAAAGTGCAAGGTGAAGCAGCAAACCCTGATGGAGAAGCTGCAGCAAGTTACCCGGAAGATCTAGCTAAGATCACTGATGAAGGTGGCTACACTAAACAATAGATTTTCAGTGTAGATAAAATAACCTTCTATTGGAAGGAGATGCCATGTAGGACTTTCATAGCTAGAGAGCATTGACTTCAACTTTGAAAGAAGTTCTACTGTGGGTAAAATGCTATCCAATAGCATCAAATACTACAGAGAAAGCATTCATGAAAGGAAGAGCTAATCGATGTGGCAAATTTCATTGTTGTCTTCTTTTATGAAACTGCCACAGCTATTCCACCCTTCAGCAACCACCACCTTGATCAGCCAGCAGCCATTAACACCGAGGCAAGACCCTCCACCAGCAAAAAGAGTGTGACTCACTGAAGACGCAGAAGATTATTAGCATTTTATACAATGAATTATTTTAAAATTAAGATATATACATTTTGAGACATAATGCTAGTGCAAACTTAGTAGACTTCAGTATATTGTAAACATAATGTTTTTATGCACTGCCAAACCAAGAAGAAAATGTATGTGACCCACTTTATCGCAGTGGTCTGGAACTGAACATGCAATATCTCTGAAGTACACCTATATTGGGCAACAGGCATTCAGCTGAGTAAGATATGATACCAGGTAATCACAGATGGAATTGCTTCAGCACCTTTCATGTCATCAGGCCTTCTAGACTTAATTTAATGCCTCCAAACAATTTATGAACTGAGATTCTTTATTTCCAACTTATAAACTAGGAAACTGGAGCTAAGAAAATTTGGAAGACTTGCCCCAAGTCACGTGGTTTTTTTTATATGAATGACAACTCCAGTCTGTGTCTCTGGAAGTCATGTCTAACATCTCATCTGGAGCTGGGCGAGCTCCTCAGCCCAGCCTGGACCCAGGCTTGTCTGGGGTCCATGCCACACACCCAGTCCACACACCTGAACTTAGTGAGAAAAGCCAGAGTGGTTGTTCCCAAATTCTTTTCTCTTACCAGATGTCTTGTTAACCTTCTCAGAGGTATTTAGTTTTCCTGAGGGGCGCAGCTGTTTCCCATCGTTCTGTGGGCCAGATGCTTCTGGCACTCCCTTCGAATCATTTCCTTCCTCTGCTGGCTTCTCGGGCATGATCTTTATAATGTGAAGGTCACAGATAAACAGTATCAGTGACATTTCTATAGTGCTTTAGAGCTTACAAAGAATCTTCACATGCATTACCTTAATCAATGTTCTCAACAATGCTGGGAGAGTTACACTTGCCTAAATTAGGAGAAACCTGGGAGGTTAGAAGCGAAAGGAATGGCCTAACTGAATATGGTTTCCAGGGATAGAATTCTTCTTATCTTCACACTGTTTTAAGACTGACATTCTTGCAAACAGCAAAAATCTCCATGTAATTGAGAGTTTGGTATACAGAAGATTTGGAGCAAAGCATTCTAAGAATTCACAAGGTCTACAAAGGGAAGAGTTTCCGTAAAATACAAGGGATCCCATATAAGCTCATAGACAGCTGCTGGGAGAGTAAATGTAAAGACATACAGAGGGGACAAAACACTGCTGAACAAGATGGCGTGGGGAGATGAATACAGGGAAGGGAGAGGGAAAGAAATGGTTTGCTGAAATTAATCCAGGCAGCAAAGAAAGCAGTACCAGATCTGGCATACCAGCCTACCGAGGCACCAACATTGAATGTGGAATTCAGTGAGGTGGTACCCATAACAATTCTGGTTGCATTGGGATGTATCACTGACCCACACTCTTAAGCTACTTTTTTTTTTTTTTTTGATGGAGTCTCGTTCTTTTGCCAGGCTGGAGTGCAGTGGCAGGATCTCGGCTCACTGCAGCATCCGACTCCCACGTTTAAGCGATTCTCCTTCCTTAGCCTCCAGAGTATCTGGGACTACAGGCAGGCACTACCACGCCCCGCTAAGTTTTGTATTTTTAGTAGAGACGAGGTTTCACCATGGTGGGCAGGATGATCTCGATCTCTTGACCTCGTGATCTGCCCGCCTCGGCCTCCCAAAGTGCTGGGATTACAGTCGTGAGCCACCACGCCCAGTCCTTAGGCTACTTTTTATTCAGCTTCCTCACTTATGAAATAGTGAACAATACATGTAAAATAGGCTAAGGGAAGGCCTCTCTGAGCTTGTAAACACTGTTTAAATGTAGTAATAATAACAATTAATACCTTTCATGGTCCTTCTTTGAATTCGGTCTCCACACTGGCAACCCAACTCCCAGATCCCTTTACCCTCCAAACCAGAGTTGGATCTGCAGTTGTGGGATCACTCATTCAGGGGCCTTCGAGGGATCCCCTGGGCTGGGACGGGGGCTTCCCAGATGCCCCAGGTGCACACAAGGCACTCAAGGAGCTCACAGCAGGGAGGGGCCAACAGTCAAAGCGATTCCTAAGCCATGTGAGTGGCCCCAGTAACACAGCAGAGGCCAGCTGGTCCTTCCTGTTGCGAGAGTGGGTGTCTCAATGGAAGCACCAGCAGGCCCTATGGGGTAAAGCCCTAGTGAGCAACATCTGAACTTCATAAACAAATGCAAACGTGAATGAGCTTTAAATGGCTTGGAGCTCTGGATCAGACTACCACTGACACTGTGCCCCAGGAAAATTCTTTAACATCTCTGTACAATGATAGCCTCATTTTATTATTATGCTGCTGATAACTATGATCTAAAACATGAACTATGATTCTTTACTTCCATTTCATGGACCAGGAGTCTGGATCTCAGAGAACTTAGAAGATTTGCACCAAGTTACATGTCTTTTATATGGGTGACAATTGAAGTGTGTGGCTCGATAGTATTTGGAGATAGTAATAGAAACATCGTCATAGAGGTCTTCTTAAGGATTAAATAAATTAACCCATGTGAACTGCTTAAAATAGTAATCTGGCATCACTATGAAAACCAAAGAAGTATTAAGGATCACAACTGTTAGTATTAGCAAGCCGTCGGTGCTACATCAGGTGTTGTGATAGACACAGGGAGAAGAAGGCTGTGAGGGCATTGTTGATATTCTCCCACTCTTACAGGGTTCACATTCGTGAAGGGACAAAGGTTCTCTGGTCCTTTAGATTTGAGAGATACTCACCTTCGGGAAGATTCCCTGGAGCCTGCCGAAAGTCATCTGAGGATGTTCAACTGAAAGAGAATACACCAGAATTTTTCTTTGTTGGTAAAGATTTCCAAACTCTAGAGAGACTTCTGTCGCATGAGGGTATTCTGCAGCAGAGGTTATGAGTCCACTCATTGTTGAGGAGTTATTTGAGATTTGCTTCTGAATTATGTTTAGTCATGGTTGGTGCATTTATCTGTGGCATCAATTCAGAATTTTCCATCTCATGGTTTATCACATGGGGACTAAACCCCATCACAGTCTCATCTTATTCCATTACATATCTTTTACTTATTCTCAAATAATTAAATTGATTGGTTGGGAATCTGAACTGTATCCACTCAAGATGTACAGCAACTGAAAATCATTGTACACTTCAAATGGGTGAATCTTATGGTATGTGAATTAAGCTGTTAAATGTGTGATGAACCATGGATGATTTAGTCCAGTGGCTCTGAAATATTTTCGGTATAAAGACACTCCTTTAACGTCAAAACTTGGCAGAGACTCAAGCACTGGCTTTTCAGACCTCTTATAGTGATTGCGGGAGATTGTAGAATCTGGCCTGTTTAGTTGGGGAGTAATAGGTCTATTGGAGACAGTTTAGACACTCTGACCTTGTCTTATAATTGTGTTGTCAGAGCAGAAGAGCAAGTAAACACATATGTCCCCTTTATATCCCTGAAATGTACAAAGATCTCTACTGAAGAGCCTGTCTTTTTTTCACCCCATTTTATCTCTCCTCACTGACAAGTGGGAAAGCTCTCTGTGTGTTGGATGAGGGATCACTCTTTCAAACTCACTCCCGAGCTCATCACAGAGAATCAGGGTTCTTTGGGAATTAGAGGACTATTTGGTTTTGATAAAATACAGAGAAACAGCGATCTTTATTACATAATGTGTTCATCACCTTCACTCCTAAGATACCTATCCAATACCTACATGCTGTTAATGAAACAAACTGGAAGTTTTTGGCGGATCTACAGTTGTAACATTTTCTTTCTTTTTTTTTTTCACTTATAACATTTTCTTAACTGTCCTTTGATTCATTAACAGTGCTTAGGAAGAACAACATGTCGTTTAAAAAAGAAATATTTCAAACACACAGAAAAGTATGGGGAATAATATTGAGTCCAGTCGGATCTCAACATTACCCCACAGCTATTTTAGATCTGATTTATTTATTCAGAATATTAGAAATACTACAAACAGGCTGGGCGTGGTAACTCACAGTTGTAATCCCAACACTTTGGGAGGCTGAGGCGGATGGATCACCTGAGGTCAGGAAGTTTGAGACCAGCCTGGCCAACATGATGAAACCCCATCTCTACCAAAAATTAAAAAATTAGCTGGGCGTTTGGGTGGGTGCCTGTAACCCCAGCTACTCCGGAGGCTGAGACAGGAGAATCACTTGAACCCCGGAGGTGAAAGTTGGAGTGAGCTGAGATTGCCTTATTGCACTCCACCCTGGCTGAGAAGAGTGAAACTCCATCTCAAAAACAAAAACAAACAAAACACACTATCAACAAGTCACAGCTGAAGCTGTCTGTGCAGCACTCAGCAATCCCTGCCCTCCCTCCCTCCTCAACTTACAGCCAGTCACCTTAATTTGATGGCTTTTTATTCACATTCATGTTTGTATACATTTACCATCTACTTATTATCTATAAAAATACATATTCTTGTTTTGCATGTTTTAAAATTTTATATGAATGACCTCTGTAGTTAACTTTCTCCATGAAATTTTTTTTTTCACTCAGCCCTGATGTGTATGAGGGAACAAATGCCTGAGGATCTTTCCCAGGTAGCTGAGCTGAAAAGCAGTTGCGCTTGAGGAGACCCTTTCCAGCCCCTTCCCATCTACTCACCCTGATTCCCGAGGTTACGGTCATTATCAAAATCATTCCCCTGGAAGTCTGCGACCCGTTTATTACACATGAAAGGTGGGAGGGTGGCCTTGAAACCTAGAAAGAAGCAAAATGTTTATTCCTTAAGAGACAAGCTTAGGCCTGGTATGGTGGCTCATGTCTGTAGTATCAGCTCTTTGGGAGGCTGAAGCTGGAGGATTGCTTGAGGCCAGGAGTTCGAGGCTGCAGTGAGCTATGATTGCACTACTGCACTCTAGCCTAGGTGACAGACTGAGACTCTAAGTCAAAAAAAAAAGAAAGAGACAAGCCGAGAGAAGGAAGGTAGGGATGGTGGGGGGGTGCCAGATGCCACAGAGACAGTTGGGCTCATCAGAACAGACTCCTAAGGGAGAGAAACGTGCAGGATCCAGGTATGAGCTCCACTGTGGCCAGTCCCTGCCCTCAGCCCTGACAAGATACAGAAGAGCAGAGCACCCAGAAGCTGCCTTGCGATTTTTCCCTGCACAAAAGGAAAACGTGGGGTACTTTCTGCAGCCTAAGAAATAGCCAAAGCTGGAAAAGGGATGCTCATGTATCCCCAGACTTGTCTGTACCTAGAACTTTCTGTTACCTAGTTTAGTCATGGCCTCATACTTTCTCTTCATATACACATAGATGATTTTCTCCCAGGCTTTCATCTTTTCCCACTCTTTCTCAGAGAAGTATTTGGCAATATCATCGAAGGCCTAGGAAAAAAAAAGAGGATTTCTGATAGTGACTCAGCTAGGCATGTCTGCCATTCAGCTGGAGCCGCTTCCTGTGTGCTGGATCTGGGAAGTAGGGATGATAATCCGTCCTGGTTGATGCCATGGCTAACTGACAGAACATGGGGCACCTACCCTAGCTTCTCCCCTGCCACACAGTAGAGCTTTAATGCTGCTGGCTGGCTCTCTTCCCACCTTCCAGAATGGACTGAGATTCACCAAATGTACTCCACGGTCACAGACTTTTCTCCAGGGATGCTAGGTGATGACAGAGCGAAAGTGAGAGGCTCCCAAGGTTCCAGATGTCCCCGGAGACCCTGGTCCTTGTCCCCAGTATCTCTGTCCTCCCCTCCTCAGAAAACTGATCACCCCACACTGTCCCCTGGGCCACTACTATGCCCCCTCCGGGTCACCTCACCTTTTGTATCTTCTCTGGTATTTGAGAACCAACCCTAGGTCTCCGTACAAAGGCATCGTCTCCGTTCACGGCACCGGGAGCAGTCTTTCCTGCAAGAGAAAGTCTGAGTCTTTCCAGCTGCAGTACCTTTGGTCCCATGGAGGGAGAAATCAGTGAAGTCTGGCCACCCTCAGTCACCTGGAATCAGGAGTTGCATTTCTCCATCCGTGGCTTATCTGTCCCTGAGTAAGGCCATGGGGAGAAGTCAGATGAAAACAGGGAGCCAGGGGTCTCTGGGAGAAGTATTGATTGGGGATGACATGTTTCCTATGGGCAAAGCAGCCTTGAGTCTTTGGAGGGGGTTGGCTAATGTTGTTACTAGTTTCCCTGGGGCCAGGCTTACCCTGAAAGATGTACAGACCCTTGTTGGGAAGGCAGAGATGTGACTGTGTAATTTTATTCAGTGGGGGCGTTCTAACACCCTCACTCAATAAATAAAGGAAGGGAAGTGAGTCCCAGAGATAACATGGTCTCTCTGGTGATGGATCTGATCAGGCAGAGGGATGGGGGTTCTGTTCTGTTGAAGAGAAATGAGCATCGCTACTATGAACGGATTTAGAGGCTATTACTGGGTGATTTGTAAATTATTAGAAGGAAGAGAGCTAGAATTTCTGAGACTACAAGAGCCCGGCAACACTTAGAGAGAATGTGGGGTGTTTCAACATGCAGCAATCAGCCAGGTGCCGTGGCTCACGCCTGTAATCCCAGCACATTGGGAGGCCAAGGCGTGCAGATCGCTTGAGCCCAGGAGGTCGAGACCAGGCTGGGAAAAATAGCAAAACTCTCGTGTCTACAAAAAATACAAAAAGTTAGCTGGGGGTGGTGTAGCAGGCCTGTACCATCCCAGCACTTTGGGAGGCCAAGGTGGGCGGATCACTTGAGCCCAGGAGCTTGAGATCAGCCTGGCCAACATAGTGAAACAATTTCTACTAAAACAAAACAAAATAAAAACACCTTAGCCCTTAGCAGAAATGGGATGATGTGCACCTGTAGTCCCAAGGCCTAGGCAACAGGATCACTTGAGCCCAGGAGGAAAGATTTGAGTGAGTTGTTTTTTTTTTTTTTTTTTTGGTCAGACAAGGTCTTGCTCTGTTGCCCAGGCTGGGGTGCACTGGCATGATCATGGCTCACTGCAACCTCCGCCTCATAGGTTCAAGTGATCCACCAGCTGTGGCCTCCAAAACTGCTGGGATTACAAGTGTGAGCCACCGCGCCCCGCCCAAATTTCTTAAGTTACTGCAGAATTCCCAGGAAAAATCCCATACTTGAAAAAGTTAGAAACTGACAGGAAAGATTTGAGATGGCGACCTGCCTCATATATACTCCTTATTAAAACTAGATAACAAATGCACCACGGAGGAGGGGAGGGGTAGGAAGAATGGAAAAAGAAAATCAGCAAATGCTTACTCTGATTTTGGAAGAATCGAAAGAATCAGAGCGTGCATACTCTGTGGAAAAATCGAGAGAGAGAGAAAGTCAGAGCATGCGTACTCTGAACTTAAAGTAGGCAATCCCAGGCGATGCTTTAGGCGGGAAAATTAGAGTCTCCACCCCCACTTTGAGAAGGTGCTGTCCCTGGAGGTTGGACTGATAGACGCCACATCAGCTTCGCTTGTTCCGCCTACTGTTCTGACTTCTGATTGGCCAGATGGAGTTCACTAACTGCCCTGATTGGTCCATCTCCTTGGGCAGTGACATTGCACAATATTGTCTCCTCCTCAAGTCACACTTTGTTGCCACTGCAACACCCAAAAAGTGGGTGGTCCTCAGGCGCCGTCAGGAGATTTTGAACTCTCTGAAGACTGTCCCTGGATCTTGGGTTAAACATCTGTATTCTAGTCTGAACAGCGAGAAGAAAAAAATAGTCGATCTGTGATTTTTCCACTTGAAAGACACAATGTTTTCCAAACTAGCACATTTGCAGAGCTTTGCTGTACTTAGTCGTGGCTTTCATTCTTCAGTGGCTTCTATGTCTGTTGCAACTGAAAAAACAGTCCAAGGCCCTCCAACCTCTGATTACAGTTTTGAAAGGGAATCTAAGTGTGGTGTGCACAATTACCATCCTTTACCTGTAGCCCTGGAGAGACGAAAATGTATTTACTTATGGGATGTGATTGTGGTATTGGTTACATCCGCCTTAGCCAATCCTTCCGCCTCAGTCTCGGGACTACAAGCAGGAACCACCCCACCCCCCCTCATATTTTTTGTTTTCTGATTTTTTAATAGATACGGTTTTGCTGTGTTGGCCAGGCTGGTCTCATCATCCTGGGCTCAAGCGATCCTCCCGCCGCAGCCCTGGGACTACAGGCATGCACCACCCTGCCCACGCTTTTTTAAATTTTTTTTTTTATTATTTTTTAGTGGAAACCAGGTTTTGTTATGTTGGCCAGGCCGGCGTCAAGCTGCTGGGCTCAAGGGATCCTCCCACCTCGGCCTCGGGACTACAGGCATGCACCACCCTGCCCACACTATTTTTTTTCCTTTTTTTTTTAGTGGAAACCAGGTGTCGATATGTTGCCCAGGCTGGCTTCAATCTCCTGGACTCAAGTGATGCTTTCACCTCGGCCTCAGGACTACAGGCATGTGTCATTCTGCCCGGCTCATTTTTATTTTATTTATTTATTTATTTTTATTTTTATTTATTTATTTTTTTAGGAGAGACAGGCTTTCGCTATGTTGGCCAGGCTGGTATCGACCTCCTGGGCTCAAACAATCCTCCCACCTTGGCCTCGGAACTACAGGGGTGAGCCACTCTGCCCATGCTATTTCTTTGTTGTTCTTGTTGTTAGTAGAAATGCGTTTTCGCTAGGTTGGCCAGGCTGGCTTCGACCACCTGGGCTCAAACAATCCTCCCGCCTTGGCCTGGGGACTACAGGCTCACACCACCCAGCCCCCACTAATGTTTTTAATTTTTCTAGTAGAAACAGTTCTGCTATGTTGTCCAGGTTGGTCTCTACCTCCTGGGCTCAAGCGATTCTCCTGCCTCGGCCTTGGGACTACAGGCATGCACCACCCTGCCTTTTGCTATGTTTTCCAGGCTGGTCTTGACATCCTGGGCTCGCTCAATTATTTGAACCTGGGAAGCAGAGGTTGCATTGAGCTGAGATCACACCACTGTACTCCAGCTTGGGCGACAGAGCAAGATTGTCAAATACATACATACATACATACATACATGAATGAAAGGAGAGAGAAAGAAAAGAAAGAAAGAAAGAAAGAAAGAAAGAAAGAAAGAAAGAAAGAAAGAAAGAAAGAAAAAGAAAAAGAAAGACCAGCTGAATCTCCATAAGAACAGTAAGCTTTGTGGTATATTAACTTACCCTCATCCCATCTCGTGCTCCCAGCTTGGTTCTGTTCATTGCTGATGAAATACAGATAGGATTGGCCAGAACTGGTAGATGGCTGGCTGTTGATCATGAAAATGTCAGACCTGATATAGTCCTCCTTGGAAAGGCCCTTTCTAGGGGCTGATACTCTGTGTCGGTGGCGCTGTGGGACGATGACATAATGCTGACCATTAAGCCAGGGAAACATGGGTCCACACATGGTGGCAATCCACTAGGCTGCCGAGTGGTCATCGCAGCTCTTGAGGTTTTAGAAGAAGAAAATCTTGCTGAAAATGCAGAAAAAAAAATGGGTATTCTCTTGAGAAATGAACCCATGAAGCTACCTTCTGATGTTGTAATTGCCATAAGAAGAAAATAATTATTTGTTTGTTTGTTTGTTTGTTTTGAGTCAGAGGTTCACTCTGGTTGCCCAGGATGCAATTGCACGATGTTGGCTCACTGCAACTTCTGCCTCCTGGGTTCTAGCGATTCTGCCTCAGCCTCCTGAGTAGCTGGGATTACAGACACGTGCCATTATGCCCGGCTAATTTTTGTATTTTTAGTAGAGACGGGGTTTCCCCATGTTGGCCAGACTGGTCTTGAACTCCTGAACTCAGGTGATGCAACCACCTCGACCTCCCAGTGTTGGGATTACAGGGGTGAGCCACTGTGCCCAGGAGGAAAAGAATTATTAATTGCTATTGTTATTAAAGAAACCAAAGATTGTGATGTTTGGAAGGTGTGTCTACGACTTCGAGATTATTGAACATGGCCGGGTACAGCAGTTCACGCTTGTAATCCCAGCACTTTGGGAGGGCGAGGTGGACAGATCACTTGAGGTCAGGAGTTCATTGTTGCTATTGCTGTTGTTGAGACAGAGTCTCACTCTGTCGCCCAGGCTAGAGTGCAGTGTCTCGGCTTACAGCGACCTCCGTCTCCCGGGTTCAAGCGATTTTCCAGCCTCAGCCTCCCGAGTAGCTGTGACTACATGTGCGCACCGCTACGCCCAGGTAATTTTTGTATTAGTAGTAGAGATGGGGTTTCAACATATTGGCAAGGCTGGTCTTGAACTCCTGACGTCATGATCCGCCCACCTCAACCTCCCAAAGTGCTGGGATAACAGGATGAGCCACTGTGCCTGGCCAACAGTTCATTTTTATTACTGAGTAGTATTCCATGGTATGGATGTACCACAGTTTGACCATTCACTTATTGTAGGATATATTGATTATTTCCAGCTATTGACTATTACAAGTAAAGCTGCTATGAACAATTACGTACAAGTTTCTGGATGGGCATACATTTTAATTTCTCTGAAGTGTAATTGTTGAATTGTATGGTCATTGCATGTTTAGTTTTATAAGAAACTACCAAACTGCTTTCCAGAGTGGCTGTAAGATTTTACCTTCCCAGCAGCACTTAATGAGGTGTCCAGTTTCTCTGCATCCTTGTCACCATTTGGTGTTGTCCCTATGTCTTTTATTTTAGCTATTGTAATAAGTGTGTAGTGACACCTCATCGTGGTGTTATTCTACATCTAGTGAAGCAAATGAGTGTTGAACATCTTTTCATGTGCTTATTTGCTTATTTCCTCTTCAGTGAAATGTATGTTCATATCTTTTCATGACTTTCTAATTGGATTATTTGTTTGCATTTTTTACCATTGAGGTTTTTTTAATTTTTTTTTTTTGAGACAGAGTCTCGCTCTGTTACCCAGGCTGGAGTGCAGTGGCATGATCTTGGCTCACTCCAACCTCCGCCTTCCAGGTTCAAGCGATTCTCGTGTCTCAGCCTCCCGAGTAGCTGGGATTACAGGGTCGCAACATCATGCCTGTCTAATTTTTGTAGTTTAGTAGAAATGGGTTTTTTCTATGTTTCCCAGGCTGGTCTCGAACTCCTGACCTCAAGGGATCTGCCCTCCGTCCACCTTGACCTTTCAAAGTGCTGGGATTACAAGTGTGAGCCACCACGCTCAGCCAACCATTGAGTTTTGAGAGTAGTATATATATCCATTATATATTCTGGATGTGAGTCCTTTCTTGGATATGTGGTTTGCAAACATTTTCTCCCAGGTCATACCCTGTTTTTTCATCCTTTTAACAAGACTTCTTGCAGAGCAAAAGTTTTAAATTGGATGAAATCTAATTTATTTTTTTCCTTATGGATTATGCTTTTTGAACCATTGACTATGCCCTAGATCTCAGACGTTTCTCTTATATTTTCTTGTAAAAGTTTTCTTTTATTTTTATATTTTAGATTTAAATCTATGATCGACTTCAGTTACTTTTTTGTATAAAGGTATGAAGATTAGGGCTTTTTTTTTTTTTTTTTTTTTGGCCTGTGGCTCTGCAACTGCTCCAGCACCATTTGTTAAGCAGACGATCCTTCCTTCTTTTTGTCTCTTGGTAAAAAATCAGCGTGGGGCTATTTCTAGGTTCTCTATTTTGTTCCAGTGATCTATGTGTCTATTCTTCTCCCAGTACTACACAGTCTTGATTCCTGTAGCCATATAAGAGGTATTGAAATATGGTAGAGCCATTCCTCCCACCTTATTCTTCTTTTTCAAAAATTGTCTTAGCTATATAAATATTTTTTGAGATGGAGTCTCACTTGTGTCACCCAAGCTGGAGCTCAGTGGGGTGATCTCGGCTCACTGCAACCTCTGCCTCCCAGGTTCAAGTGATTCTCCTGCCTCAGCTTCCCGAGTAGCTGGGATTTCAGGCACGCACCACCACACCTGGCTAATTTTGCTGTTTTTAGTAGGGACGGGATTTTGCCATGTTGGCCAGGCCGGTCTGGAACTCCTGACCTGAAGCGATCCGCCCATCTCCGCCTTCCAAAGTGCTGGGATTACAGGCGTGAGCCACCACTCCCAGCGTTGTCTTAGCTATTGACAATTTGTTACAGCAACAATCAAAAATGAATATACATAGAAACAGATCAGTGAAACAAAATAGAAAGTCAAGAAACAGACTAATTTATATACCAACTTCAGCATGCATTTCCAAACAGTGGGCAAAAGATGGGTTGTATAATAAAGGACTGTTGACAAGTGTCTATCCATTTGAAAAAATAAAGATTAAATCCTTACTCTGAACCACATAAAATACTAAATTCTAAAAATTCGGAGACATAAATATGAAAAAGTGAAGTTATAAAGAACTAGATGACAATTTAGGAAAATATTACAGTGTAAGACATCTTGAGTTGGCATAGGCAATTCCTGACATTACACCAAGGCTATAAACAATTAATCTGACATAGGATGTAAAAATTAAAGTATCATGTAAGTCAAAAGACACCATAAACAACTATTTTAAAAGGCAAATTTTAGGCCAGGCGCGGTGGCTCACGCCTGTAATCCCAGCACTTTAGGGGGCTAAGGAGGGCAGATCACAAAGTCAGGAGATCAACACCATCCTGGCTACCACCGCGAAACCCTGTCTCTACTAAAAATACAAAAAATTAGCCGGGCATGCTGGCACACACCTGTAGTCTCAGCTACTTGGAAAGCTAAAGTAGGAGAATTGCTTGAACACAGGAGGCAGAGGTTGTAAATTTAAGAGGAAGGAGGCGATTTCAATAAGCAATGGTGAGGAGAAAAATAGTACAATTTATTGAAAAGTATAAAGTTTAGATTGTAAATTTTAAAAATTATAGTCTTGAACTAAAATTGTACAATTTATTGAAAAGTGTAAAGTTTAGATTGTAAATTTTAAAAATTATAGTCTTGAACTAAAATTGCAGATGGGAGGAGGGACAGGAGGGACAGGAAAGAAAAGAGAAGTTCTTTTGTTGTTCAAAGAGTGGATACAGATTCTAATGAATGATAGAATGGTAGAATGATTAAAAACACGAGCATTTTATTTTGTTTTATTTTAGACAGAGCCTCACTCTGTTGCCCAGGCTAGAGTTCCATAGCACAATCGTGGCTCACTGTAGCCCCAGCCTCCTCAGCTCAAGTGATCCTCCTGCCTCAGCCTCCCATGTAGCTGGCACTACAGGCGTGCAGCACCACCCCTGGCTAATTAAATTTTTTTATTTTTTGGTAGAGACAGGGTCTTGCTATGTTGCCCAGGCTGATCTTGAACTATTGTCCTCAAGCAATCCTCCCACTTCTGCTTCTCAAAGTGGTGGGATTACAGCCATGACCCACTGTGCCCAGTTAACACTAGCATTTTATAGTACAAACTCTGGAGCCAGACAGCTTGGGTTCAGTTTCTGGCTTCTCAACTTTTTAAGCTGTGTGACCTTGTGTAAGTCATATAACCTTTCTGTGTCTCAGGCTACTCAAAAGTAAACTGGGAATAACTACATTATTTAACTCACTTGATTGCTATGATTAAATGGGCAAATACATGTAAAGCACTTAGAATAGCACCTGTCATGTGGTTAAGTGGTATATATCTTTTAGTTGTTTATATATAGATAGATAGATATAGTTTAGTTTAGTTGTTAGTAATGACTTCAAATTACTTTTAAAATGTAAAGGCATAAACGCATATCTGGTTCCAGAAGAAGATGGTGAACCAGCAATAGCTGCTGGCTTCCTTCCCAAACCCAACCCTGCAGATGCCACAGAAGAGGTGGGAAGTGGTTGGAGTTCAGAACAGTTCCCAGTAACAAAACCCTTGATGGTTTAGCCCCACTGGGGGATGAGATGGCTTAGAGTGGGAAAAGGTCAGAGGCCACAGATGGAGGATCAGCCCAGGTGGAGCTTTCTAAGTTGCATTCTTGTTTTCTCCTTGTTTTCTGGAAGGCTTATTACCTGTTGTGTAAACACATAGAGCAGACACTTGGCAGGGCTGGCCTAGTGCTAGCCCAAAGTGGCCTGATAACGTTAAGGAATAGGGGGCTTGGAAAGCTCCTAGAAAAAGTGCAGTCTCATCAAAGCTGGCCAGTAACTGAGCATTCCTTTTCTACCTCTCCCTCTGCCCTCTGAGCTAGGCAATTATAACCAATATCACCCACCCGGAGACTCCCTCCACGCTGTAAGGCAGAAATCCTGTAAGCGTCTCTGGGGGCTCATAGGCTAGGGACTGGAAAGAAGAATTGGCTCAGCTCAGCTATAGAGGCTCCGTATCCTACAACCTATCAATCCAGAAACCTTGAAACTCGTGTGGAGTGTTTGGGCTGACACACCTTCCCAGGAACAAAGAGTTATGTAGAAAAACTATCGGTTAGGCCAGGCAGGGTGGCTCACGCCTGTAATCCCAGCACTTTGGAAGGCAGAGGCGGGAGGATCCCCTGAGGTCAGCAGTCTAAGAGCAGCCTGGCCAACATGGTGAAACCCCATCTCTACTAAAAATACAAAATTAGTCGGGTGTGGTGGTGTGCACAGGTAGCCCCAGCTACTCGGGAGACTGAGGCAGGAGAATTGCTTGAACCCAAGAGGTGGAGGTTGCAGTGAGCTGAGATTATGCCACTGCACTCCAGCCTGAGTAACAAAGAGAGACTCTGTCTCAAAAAAAAAAAAATTCCTTGCTTTCAGCACTTTGGAGTTATTACACCATTGTATCCTTGCCTCCAGTGTGGTGTTTGAGAGATCTGATGTCAGTTCAATTATTTTTCCTCTGTAAGTAACCTGCTATTTCTCTCTGATCATTTTTAAAATATTTTTTCTTTCTTTCACAATTTTACATTTCACTGTTCCTGTGTGTGTGTACTATAATACCTTTAAATCTTAAGTCAATTTTTTTAAATCTGAGAAATTCTCTTTCATTATTTATTTGGGGTACACTCTCCTTTTTAATGACTATATTCTCTTCTTATAAGGCTACTATTAGATGTGTTTTGACTTTTATTCTTTTATCCTTCCTATTAATTAACTTTTCTTTCATTTACTTTATCTCTATCCATTACCGATTACTTTTATGAATTCTTTTTTTCTTTTGTTTTGTTTAATCTACACTTATGGATTTGGTGTTAATTGTTTCTTTTTTTTTATTTTTTTTTTATTATACTTTAAGTTTTAGGGTACATGTGCACATTGTGCAGGTTAGTTACATATGTATACATGTGCCATGCTGGTGCGCTGCACCCACTAACTCGTCATCTAGCATTAGGTATATCTCCCAATGCTATCCCTCCCCCCTCGCCCCACCCCACAACAGTCCCCAGAGTGTGATATTCCCGTTCCTGTGTCCATGTGTTCTCATTGTTCAATTCCCACCTATGAGTGAGAATATGCGGTGTTTGGTTTTTTGTTCTTGCGATAGTTTACTGAGAATGATGGTTTCCAATTTCATCCATGTCCCTACAAAGGACATGAACTCATCATTTTTTATGGCTGCATAGTATTCCATGGTGTATATGTGCCACATTTTCTTAATCCAGTCTATCATTGTTGGACATTTGGGTTGGTTCCAAGTCTTTGCTATTGTGAATAATGCCGCAATAAACATACGTGTGCATGTGTCTTTATAGCAGCATGATTTATAGTCCTTTGGGTATATACCCAGTAATGGGATGGCTGGGTCAAATGGTATTTCTAGTTCTAGATCCCTGAGGAATCGCCACACTGACTTCCACAATGGTTGAACTAGTTTACAGTCCCACCAACAGTGTAAAAGTGTTCCTATTTCTCCACATCCTCTCCAGCACCTGTTGTTTCCTGACTTTTTAATGATTGCCATTCTAACTGGTGTGAGATGATATCTCATAGTGGTTTTGATTTGCATTTCTCTGATGGCCAGTGATGATGAGCATTTTTTCATGTGTTTTTTGGCTGCATAAATGTCTTCTTTTGAGAAGTGTCCGTTGATGTCCTTCGCCCACTTTTTGATGGGGTTGTTTGTTTTTTTCTTGTAAATTTGTTTGAGTTCATTGTAGATTCTGGATATTAGCCCTTTGTCAGATGAGTAGGTTGCGAAAATTTTCTCCCATGTTGTAGCTTGCCTGTTCACTCTGATGGCAGTTTCTTTTGCTGTGCAGAAGCTCTTTAGTTTAATTAGATCCCATTTGTCAATTTTGTCTTTTGTTGCCATTGCTTTTGGTGTTTTGGACATGAAGTCCTTGCCCACGCCTATGTCCTGAATGGTAATGCCTAGGTTTTCTTCTAGGGTTTTTATGGTTTTAGGTCTAACGTTTAAATCTTTAATCCATCTTGAATTGATTTTTGTATAAGGTGTAAGGAAGGGATCCGGTTTCAGCTTTCTACATATGGCTAGCCAGTTTTCCCAGCACCATTTATTAAATAGGGAATCCTTTCCCCATTGCTTGTTTTTCTCAGGTTTGTCAAAGATCAGATGGTTGTAGGTATGCGGCGTTATTTCTGAGGGCTCTGTTCTGTTCCATTGATCTATATCTCTGTTTTGGTACCAGTACCATGCTGTTTTGGTTACTGTAGCCTTGTAGTATAGTTTGCAGTCAGGTAGTGTGATGCCTCCAGCTTTGTTCTTTTGGCTTAGGATTGACTTGGCGATGCAGGCTCTTTTTTGGTTCCATATGAACTTTAAAGTAGTTTTTTCCAATTCTGTGAAGAAAGTCATTGGTAGCTTGATGGGGATGGCATTGAATCTGTAAATGACCTTGGGCAGTATGGCCATTTTCACGATATTGATTCTTCCTACCCATGAGCATGGAATGTTCTTCCATTTGTTTGTATCCTCTTTTATTTCCTTGAGCAGTGGTTTGTAGTTCTCCTTGAAGAGGTCCTTCACATCCCTTGTAAGTTGGATTCCTAGGTATTTTATTCTCTTTGAAGCAATTGTGAATGGGAGTTCACTCATGATTTGGCTCTCTGTTTGTCTGTTATTGGTGTATAAGAATGCTTGTGATTTTTGTACATTGATTTTGTATCCTGAGACTTTGCTGAAGTTGCTTATCAGCTTAAGGAGATTTTGGGCTGAGACGATGGGGTTTTCTAGATAAACAATCATGTCATCTGCAAACAGGGACAATTTGACTTCCTCTTTTCCCAATTGAATACCCTTTATTTCCTTCTCCTGCCTGATTGCCATGGCCAGAACTTCCAACACTATGTTGAATAGGAGCGGTGAGAGAGGGCATCCCTGTCTTGTGCCAGTTTTCAAAGGGAATGCTTCCAGTTTTTGCCCATTCAGTATGATATTGGCTGTGGGTTTGTCATAGATAGCTCTTATTATTTTGAAATACGTCCCATCAATACCTAATTTATTGAGAGTTTTTAGCATGAAGGGTTGTTGAATTTTGTCAAAGGCTTTTTCTGCATCTATTGAGATAATCATGTGGTTTTTGTCTTTGGCTCTGTTTATATGCTGGATTACATTTATTGATTTGTGTATATTGAACCAGCCTTGCATCCCAGGGATGAAGCCCACTTGATCATGGTGGATAAGCTTTTTGATGTGCTGCTGGATTCGGTTTGCCAGTATTTTATTGAGGATTTTTGCATCAATGTTCATCAAGGATATTGGTCTAAAATTCTCTTTTTTGATTGTGTCTCTGCCCGGCTTTGGTATCAGAATGATGCTGGCCTCATAAAATGAGTTAGGGAGGATTCCCTCTTTTTCTATTGATTGGAATAGTTTCAGAAGGAATGGTACCAGTTCCTCCTTGTACCTCTGGTAGAATTCGGCTGTGAATCCATCTGGTCCTGGACTCTTTTTGGTTGGTAAACTATTGATTATTGCCACAATTTCAGCTCCTGTTATTGGTCTATTCAGAGATTCAACTTCTTCCTGGTTTAGTCTTGGGAGAGTGTATGTGTCGAGGAATGTATCCATTTCTTCTAGATTTTCTAGTTTATTTGCGTAGAGGTGTTTGTAGTATTCTCTAATGGTAGTTTGTATTTCTGTGGGATCGGTGGTGATATCCCCTTTATCATTTTTTATTGTGTCTGTTTGATTCTTCTCTCTTTTTTTCTTTATTGCTCTTGCTAGCGGTCTATCAATTTTGTTGATCCTTTCAAAAAACCAGCTCCTGGATTCATTGATTTTTTGAAGGGTTTTTTGTGTCTCTATTTCCTTCAGTTCTGCTCTGATTTTAGTTATTTCTTGCCTTCTGCTAGCTTTTGAATGTGTTTGCTCTTGCTTTTCTAGTTCTTTTAATTGTGATGTTAGGGTGTCAATTTTGGATCTTTCCTGCTTTCTCTTGTGGGCATTTAGTGCTATAAATTTCCCTCTACACACTGCTTTGAATGCATCCCAGAGATTCTGGTATGTTGTGTCTTTGTTCTCGTTGGTTTCAAAGAACATCTTTATTTCTGCCTTCATTTCGTTATGTACCCAGTAGTCATTCAGGAGCAGGTTGTTCAGTTTCCATGTAGTTGAGCGGCTTTGAGTGAGATTTTTAATCCTGAGTTCTAGTTTGATTGCACTGTGGTCTGAGAGACAGTTTGTTATAATTTCTGTTCTTTTACATTTGCTGAGGAGAGCTTTACTTCCAAGTATGTGGTCAATTTTGGAATAGGTGTGGTGTGGTGCTGAAAAAAATGTATATTCTGTTGATTTGGGGTGGAGAGTTCTGTAGATGTCTATTAGGTCCGCTTGGTGCAGAGCTGAGTTCAATTCCTGGGTATCCTTGTTGACTTTCTGTCTCATTGATCTGTCTAATGTTGACAGTGGGGTGTTAAAGTCTCCCATTATTATTGTGTGGGAGTCTAAGTCTCTTTGTAGGTCACTCAGGACTTGCTTTATGAATCTGGGTGCTCCTGTATTGGGTGCATATATATTTAGGATAGTTAGCTCCTCTTGTTGAATTGATCCCTTTACCATTATGTAATGGCCTTCTTTGTCTCTTTTGATCTTTGTTGGTTTAAAGTCTGTTTTATCAGAGACTAGGATTGCAACCCCTGCCTTTTTTTGTTTTCCATTTGCTTGGTAGATCTTCCTCCATCCTTTTATTTTGAGCCTATGTGTGTCTCTGCACGTGAGATGGGTTTCCTGAATACAGCACACTGATGGGTCTTGACTCTTTATCCAACTTGCCAGTCTGTGTCTTTTAATTGGAGAATTTAGTCCATTTACATTTAAAGTTAATATTGTTATGTGTGAATTTGATCCTGTCATTATGATGTTAGCTGGTGATTTTGCTCATTAGTTGATGCAATTTCTTCCTAGTCTCGATGGTCTTTACATTTTGGCATGATTTTGCAGCGGCTGGTACCGGTTGTTCCTTTCCATGTTTAGCGCTTCCTTCAGGAGCTCTTTTAGGGCAGGCCTGGTGGTGACAAAATCTCTCAGCATTTGCTTGTCTGTAAAGTATTTTATTCCTCCTTCACTTATGAAGCTTAGTTTGGCTGGATATGAAATTCTGGGTTGAAAATTCTTTTCTTTAAGAATGTTGAATATTGGCCCCCACTCTCTTCTGGCTTGTAGGGTTTCTGCCGAGAAATCCGCTGTTAGTCTGATGGGCTTCCCTTTGAGGGTAACCCGACCTTTCTCTCTGGCTGCCCTTAACATTTTTTCCTTCATTTCAACTTTGGTGAATCTGACAATTATGTGTCTTGGAGTTGCTCTTCTCGAGGAGTATGTTTGTGGCGTTCTCTGTATTTCCTGAATCTGAATGTTGGCCTGCCTTGCTAGATTGGGGAAGTTCTCCTGGATAATATCCTGCAGAGTGTTTTCCAACTTGGTTCCATTCTCCGCATCACTTTCAGGTACACCAATCAGACGTAGATTTGGTCTTTTCACATAGTCCCATATTTCTTGGAGGCTTTGCTCATTTCTTTTTATTCTTTTTTCTCTAGACTTCCCTTCTCGCTTCATTTCATTCATTTCATCTTCCATCGCTGATACCCTTTCTTCCAGTTGATCGCATCAGCTCCTGAGGCTTCTGCATTCTTCACGTAGTTCTCGAGCCTTGGTTTTCAGCTCCATCAGCTCCTTTAAGCACTTCTCTGTATTGGTTATTCTAGTTATACATTCTTCTAAATTTTTTTCAAAGTTTTCAACTTCTTTGCCTTTGGTTTGAATGTCCTCCCATAGTTCAGAGTAATTTGATCGTCTGAAGCCTTCTTCTCTCAGCTCGTCAAAATCATTCTCCATCCAGCTTTGTTCCGTTGCTGGTGAGGAACTGCGTTCCTTTGGAGGAGGAGAGGTGCTCTGCGTTTTAGAGTTTCCAGTTTTTCTGTTCTGTTTTTTCCCCATCTTTGTGGTTTTATCTACTTTTGGTCTTTGATGATGGTGATGTACAGCTGGGTTTTCGGTGTGGATGTCCTTTCTGTTTGTTAGTTTTCCTTCTAACAGACAGGACCCTCAGCTGCAGGTCTGTTGGAATACCCTGCGGTGTGAGGTGTCAGTGTGCCCCTGCTGGGGGGTGCCTCCCAGTTAGGCTGCTCGGGGGTCAGGGGTCAGGGACCCACTTGAGGAGGCAGTCTGCCCGTTCTCAGATCTCCAGCTGCGTGCTGGGAGAACCACTGCTCTCTTCAAAGCTGTCAGACAGGGACATTTAAGTCTGCAGAGGTTACTGCTGTCTTTTTGTTTGTCTGTGCCCTGCCCCCAGAGGTGGAGCCTACAGAGGCAGGCAAGCCTCCTTGAGCTGTGGTGGGCTCCACCCAGTTCGAGCTTCCCGGCTGCTTTGTTTACCTAAGCAAGCCTGGGCAATGGCGGGCGCCCCTCCCCCAGCCTCGCTGCCGCCTTGCAGTTTGATCTCAGACTGCTGCGCTAGCAATCAGCGAGATTCCGTGGGCGTAGGACCCTCCGAGCCAGGTGTGGGATATAGTCTCGTGGTGCGCCGTTTTTTAAGCCGGTCTGAAAAGCGCAATATTCGGGTGGGAGTGACCCGATTTTCCAGGTGCGTCCGTCACCCCTTTCTTTGACTCGGAAAGGGAACTCCCTGACCCCTTGCGCTTCCCAGGTGAGGCAATGCCTCGCCCTGCTTCGGCTCGCGCACGGTGCGCGCACCCACTGGCCTGCGCCCCCTGTCTGGCACTCCCTAGTGAGATGAACCCGGTACCTCAGATGGAAATGCAGAAATCACCCGTCTTCTGCGTCGCTCACGCTGGGAGCTGTAGACCGGAGCTGTTCCTATTCGGCCATCTTGGCTCCTCCACTTTTATGAATTCTTTAGACACATTTTCTCAGTTCAGTAATTGCTTTTTCAACTATATCCATTTTAATATCCAACCTATTCCACTGAATTATTTATTTGAGCATTTAATGTTTTCATATCCAATCTATCCAATAGGTTATTTATTTATTTATTTATGATGGAGTCTTGCTCTGTCGCCCAGGCTGGAGTGCAGTGGCGTGATCTTGGCTCACTGCACCTTGCCTCCTGAGTCCAAGCAATTCTCCTGCCTCAGTAGATAATTAAAAAAAAAATAGCTGCATTTGATGGTGCGTACCTGTAGTCCCAGCCACTCGGGAGGCTGGGGCAGGAAGATTGCTTTGGCCCTGGAGTTTGAGGCTGCAGTGAGCTAGGATTGGGTCACTGCACTCTAGCCTAAGTGACAGAGTGAGACAAAGTCTCTGTCTTTGAAAAATAAGAAAAAAGATCTTAGGGACGATTTTACTCAGAGTGGGGAGTACTATGAGATGTACACGGGCCACTGCAATGGGTTTTTGTGGTAGGAGAGATATTGGGATCGACTTGGACTCCACCAAGGACAAGTGGGGATTTATAGTCAAGAGTAGGGTTGGGGGGAGCGGGGTCAGAAGATGGGAAATTACTTGGAGGAGACATCAGGTGCAGGGGGATTCTGGCTAAACAGACTTGACAGGAATTTTGCTGAAACAGGCTTAATGGGCAGAGTCCCTGGATGGGGAGGTGTGAGCCACCTCACCTGACCAACAGGCTTTGTTTAATACGTCAGTTTTCATAAGTAATCTAGGTATAATTGTTAAAAATGAATAAACGAGGTAAATGTGAGATACATGTTTATAAATGAACTTTTCATGTAATTTGAAATCTTTTTTTCTCTTGCTCTTATCATAGGAAGATGAAATATTAAAGGTATGTTATGTTAGATTTAGTAATAGGTACTCATTAAATGTCGGGATCACTTCCATCTAAGAAAATAACTGATACAAATCGCTAAACATAAATACAAGTTTGTTCTTGGCCCTTAAGTTTTATAAAAGACAAAAGATATTTGGATCTGTCAATAAAATGCCCTGTTCTACATTGAAAATGTAGAAAATTGTTCTGGCCGGGGGAGGTGCCTCACGCCTGTAATCCTAGCACTTTGGGAGGCCGGGGTGGGTGGATCATGAGGTCAAGAGATCGAGACCATCCTGGCCAACATGATGAACCCCCGTCTCTACTAAAAATACAAAAAATAGCTGGGTTTGGTGGTGGGCACCTGTAGTCCCAACTACTTGGGAGGCTGAGGGAGGAGAATCGCTTGAACCCAGGAGCAGAGGTTTCTGTGAGCCTAGATTGAGCCACTGCACTCCTGCCTGGTGACAGAGCGAGACTCCGTCTCAAAAAAAAAGTCCTATAAAAATATTTTTAAAGATTATAAAATATATATTCATGATATGTTAATACATAACAATTCCAAACTACTTTCTAGATTTTTACTAAAAATTAAGGTTATGGCCGGGCGTGGTGGCTCATGCCTGTAATCTCAGCACTTTGGGAGGCTGAGGCAGGTGGATCACGAGGTCAGGAGTTCGTGAGCCAACATGGCGAAACCCCGTCTCTACTAAAAGTAAAAAAGTTAGCCAGATGTGTTGGCCCATGCCTGTAATCCCAGCTACTCGGGAGCCTGAGGCAGGAGAATCACTGGAACCCGGGAGGTGGAGGTTGCAGTGAGCTGAGATTGCGCCACTGCACTCCAACCTGGGCGACAGAGCAAGACTCTGTCTCAAAAAAAAAAAAAAAGAAAAATAGTCTATGGCCATACCACCTGAATGCACCAAATATTGCATGATCTCAGAAGTTAAACAGGGTCAGACTTGGTTAGTACTTGGATTGGAGTACAATATAAAAATGAAAAATTGTAGGACTAAGACTGGGGGTAAAAAAATGATGGAATGTCTAGGCAAGTTGCTGAGAGTTTATGAAGGATGCGCCTTGGGAAGGGAGTCTTATATATCATCCGGTTGGTTGGGATTGAAAAGAAATTGTTTATCAGTTTTTCTAAAAATTGAACATTAGTATCAAGGGTGCACTGAAGCAGGGTGAGTCTGCTCCTCTAGGTTTGAAACAGGTTTTCTTAACATGTTGATCTGTTTTTCTTTATCTTTTAAATAATCAGTCTAAAAAGACAGGGATTTTGTTTTAAGATAGTTTCTTAACTTCATTTATTAGGTTTTTGTTTTTGTTTTGTTTTCTGAGATGGAGTCTTCCTCTGTCACCCAGGCTGGAGTGCAGTTGTGTGATCCAGCCACTGCAGTGCACAAGGTTGCTCACTGCAACCTCCATCTCCCAGGTTCAAGTGATTCTTGTGCTTCAGTCTCCCGAGTAGCTGGGATTACAGGTGGCCACCACCACGGCCGGCTAATTTTTGTCTTTTTAGTAGAGATGGGGTTTCACCATGTTGGCCAGGCTGGTCTCCAACTCCCGACCTCAAGTGATCTGCCTGCCTTGGCATCCCAAAGTGCTGAGATTACAGGCGTAAGCCCCCACACCCAGCTATAATTAGCAATAATATAATAAATTTAGTTTGTACGATGGTTTTGAATGAAGATCCCAAGCCTAGGGGCCACCAGCTAAACAAATCAGAAGACTATGGGGCAATTGAGTGAGACCTCTTATAGTCTTTGAGTAGTATTTTGGGACTGGGTTGAATTAAAGCAGAGTGCCGACTCTATAAAAGGGACCACTAGGTGAAGGAAAGGATTTGGGGTCAGGTTCTGTCAAGTGAAAAATGTAGACATTCGGGGGGTAAGAGTCTCATTGTGATATGAAGACTTATTTTGGCATCTTGGGAAAAACTGTCTACAGTATGGAAACATCAACTTCTCATCCTGATTTGTCGTTCGAATGTCTCTGGTTATGGCACTGGACAGTTTGGTGAACTTTTTGTGTGGTCCACACATCAAGCACAAGACTTGTTCTTTAAAATTTATGCAGTTTTACCTTGTAGGACTTGTAAATCAAAAATAAAATCCTAAGCTCCCTGCTCCCAACCATCTGAAAAGACGTCCTCCTAAGCCAGGGTTCTTTTAAAATTTAACTGGAGAGACGGTTTCAGGCCATGACAGGAAGTGGGGGTCAGGCATGCCTCATTATACCTCTCTGGCATCAACATCAACACAGACTTGAAGTCTGATAAGAAACATGTTGGCTGGGCGCGGTGGCTCACCCCTGTAATCCCAGCACTTTAGGGGGCTGAGGAGGGCGGATCACGAGGTCAGGAGATCAACACCATCCTGGCTAACACAGTGAAACCCCGTCTCTACTAAAAATACAAAAAAATTAGCCCGGCGTAGTGGCACGCGCCTGTAGTCTCAGCTACTCAGGAGGCTCAGGCAAGAGAATCGCTTGAACTTGGGAGCCGGAGGTTGAAGTGAGCGGAGAAGGAGCCACTGCACTCTAGCCTGGCGATATAGTGACACTCCGTCTCAAAAAGAAAAAAAAAAAGTTACAACCTGTTCTCTCTGAAGCGTAGTACCTGAAGGCTTCCTCTGCAAATAAGAACTCAAAAAAAACTAAGAGCGACTCACTTCACATAATCAACTTTCACAATGGTTAAAGCAGAGTCCTGCTTAGCAATGCACAAAAATTCTCCTTTGTGATCCATTCATTTTACTGCTGTTGAATTTCTTGCTTCTCCTTTCAGACAGAGACACTCTTCTTTGACCAAACTTGAGTGGGGCTCGTCTGAGTCCTGTTTCTGACTAGGTCCCAACCTCGGGCTCTGTCCTTCATCCAGGGACTCTGCCCATTTAGCCTGTTTCATCAAAAATCCTGTCAAGTCAGTTTATCCAGAATCCCCCTGCAACTGAGGTTTCCTCCAAGTAATTTCCCATCTTCTGACCCCCCGACCCTACTCCCTGACTACAAATCCCCACTTGTCCTTGGTGGAGTTGAAGTCGATCCCAATATCACTCTCCCACCGCAAGACCCCATTGCGGTGGTCCCTGTACCTATCACAGAAGTCCCTGCTCTGAGTAAAATCGTCCTTACAATCTTTTTGTTATTTTCAGAGACAAAGTCTCACTCTGTCACTCAGGCTGGAGTGCAGTGACCCAATCCTAGCTCACTGCAGCCTCAAACTCCAGGGCCCAAGCAATCTTCCTGACCCAGCCTCCTGAGTAGCTGGGACTACAGATAAGCACTATCAAATCCAGCTATTTTTTTTTTTAATTCTTTATGGACCCAGGAACTTGGTATGCCCATCTAATTCTTGTGGGGTTTTTTGTTTTTGTTTTTGTTTTTATTTTTTGTAGAGATGGGGTTTCGCCATGTTGCCCAGGCTGGTCTTGAATTCTTGGGCTCAACCAATCCTCTTTCCTCGGGCTCCCAAAGTGCTGGGATTACAGGCATGAGCCACTGCAGCTGGCCCTTCCTTACAGTCTTTAATAAGTGCAATAAATACTTGTTTGCTTTAACATTTCCCTGTGTCTTCAATCTCCTCAAGTGTTATATGCCTGACATTGCCATACTCCACCAAAAATATAAAAATTCCTTTCTTTCACGGGCGCAGTGGCTTACCCCTATAATCCCAGCATATTGGGAGGCCAAGGCGGACAGATAACCTCAGGTCAGGAGTTCGAGATCAGCCTGGCCAACATGGCGAAACCCCATCTCTACAAATTTTGTACTAAAAGTACAAAAATTAGCTGGGTGTGATAGTGTGCACCTGTAGCCCCAGCTACTCAGGAGGCTGAGGAGGAGAATCACTTGAAACTGGGAGGTAGAGGTTGCAGTGAGCTGAGATCATGCCACTGCACTCCAGCCTGGGTGACAAAGCGAGACTCTGTCTCCAAAAAAAGAAAAAAAAAATTCCTGTCGTTCAACACTTTGGAGTTATAACACCATTGTATCCTTGCCTCCAGTGTGGTGTTTGAGAGATCTGATGAAGGTTGAAATATTTTTCCTTTGTAAGTAACCTGCTATTTTTCTCTGATCATTTAAAAAAAATTTTTGTCTTTCATAATTTTTCATTTCACTGTTCCTGTGTGTGTATGTGTGTGTGTACGATGATCCCTTTAAATCTTAAGACATTCGTCTAAATCTGAGAAATTCTCACTCATTACTTGTTTAAGTATGCTCTCCTTTTTAATGACTATGTTCTCTTCTTATAAGGCTACTATTAGATGTTTTTTGACATTTATTCTTCTATGCTCCCTATTAGTTAACTTTTCTTTCGTTTACTTCATCTCTATCCATTACCGATTACTTTTATGAATTCTTTAGACTCATTTCCTCAGGTCAATAATTGCTTTTTCAACTATATCCGTTTTAATATCCAACCTATCCCAATGAATTATGTATTTGAGCAGTTAATGTCTTCATATCCAATCTATCCAATAGGTTTTATTTTTATTTATTTATTTGAGACAGAGTCTTGCTCTTTCGCCTAGGCTGAAGTGCAGTGACTCGATCTTGGCTCACTGCACCTCTGCCTCCTCCTGAGTCCAAGCAATTTTCCTGCCTCAGTCCCTTGAGTAGCTGGGACCACAGTTGTGTGACACTATGCCTGACTAATTTTTGTATTTTTGTAGAGACGGGGCTTCACCATGTTGGCCAGGCTGGTCTTGAACTTCTGACCACAGGCGAGCCGTCTGCCTCAGCCTGTCAAAGTGCTGGGATTACAGGCATGAGCCACCGCGCCTGGCCTATCTCTGGAACTTCTATTGGATGAATGTTGAAACTTCTGGGATCTATTCTCCATTTCATTTATTATTTTCCTTTCATATTTTCTATTTCATGATCCTTTTCTGCTATACGGTGAAGTAGTGCCATGCCCGAACACATTTTTTCATTGGGTTGTTCCAGTTTCTCTTATTGATATGCAAAAGCTTCGTTGTATATTAGAGATGGTTGCTGTTAATTTATTGTGGATGCTTCACCAATTTCCCCAACATTTGCCTTTTTAAACAGTTGTTTATGGTGTCTTTTGAATTAGATGATACTTTAATTTTTACATCTTTAAATTTGTCAGATTCATTGCTCATAGCCTTGGTGTAATGTCAGGAAATGCCTATGCCAACTCAAGATGTCTTACACTGTAATATTTTCCTAAATTGTCATCTAGTTCTTTATGACTTCACGTTTTCACATTTAAGTCACTGATTTTTTAGAATTTGTTATTTTATGTGGTTTAAATGGATAGACACTTGTCAAGTAATCATTTATTATGCAACCCATCATCTTTTGCCCACTGTTTGGAAATGCATGCTGATGTTTTCATATAGATTAGTCTGTTTCTTGACTTTCTATTTTGTTTCACTAATAAATGTTTCTATGCGTATTCATTTTTTATTGCTGCTGCAACAAATTTTGAATAGCTTAGACACCGCTAGGCGTGGTGGCTCACGCCTGTAATCCCAGCACTTTGGGAGGCCGAGACAAGTGGATCGCTCAAGGAGTTCAAGACCAGCCTGGCCAACAAGGTGAAACCCCATCTCTACTAGGGGTTGGTGATGGGCGCCTGAAATTGCAGCTATTTGGGAGTTCAGAACAGTTCCCACTAACATTATTCCCTCACACACACCAGGGCTGAGTGAAAAAACAAATTGCACACAAAAAGTTAACTACAGAGGCCATTCATATAAAATGCTAAAACATGCAAAACAAGAGTATATATTTTTATGGATAATAAGTAAATGGTAAAGTATAAAAACATGAATGAGAATAAAAAACCATCAAATTGAGAAGAATGGCTGTAAGTGCAGAAGGAGGGAGGGCAGGGATTGCACAGAAAGCTTCAAGGTGACTTGTTGATAGTGGTTTTCTTTGTTTGTTTGTTTGTTTGTTTGTTTTTGATGGAGTTTCGCTCTTGTCGCCCAGGCTGGAGTGCAGTAGCATAATATCAGCTCACTGCAACCTTCAACTGCCGGGTTCAAATCATTCTGCTGCCCACGCCTCCCGAGTAGCTGGAATTACAGGCGCCCGACCCACACCCAGCTAATTTTTTTATTTTTGGTAGCAACAAGGTTTCACCATGTTTGCCAGGCGGGTCTCAAACGTCCTCATCTCAGATGATCCACCTGCCTCAGCCTCCCAAAGTGCTCAGATTACAGGCATGAGCTACCACGCCCAGTGCGTTTATAGTATTTCTAATACTCTGAATAAATAAATCAGATCGAACATAGCTGTGGGGTAATATTGAGATCCGACTGGACTCAATAGTATTCCACATACTTTTCTGTGTGTTTGAAATATTTCATTTTTAAAGGACATGTTGTTCTTGCTAAGCACTGTTAATGAATCAAAGGACAGTTAAGAAAATGTTACAAGTGAAAATATAAAAAAAGAAAATATTAAAAGCAAAGATCTGCAAAAAAACATCCAGAGTTTCTATAATTAACAGCATGTAAGTATTGGATAAGTATCTTATGAGAGAGGATAATGAACACATTATGTAATAAAGATGGATGTTTCTCTGTATTTTATCAAAACCAAATAGTCTTCTCATTCCCAAATAACCCCAATTCTCCGTGATGAGCTTGGAAGGGACTTTGAAAGAGTGATCCCTGATCCAAAACACAGAGAGCTTTCCCACTTGTCAGTGAGCAGAGATAACATAGAGTGAAAAAAAGACAAGTTCTTGCGTAGAGATTTTTGAGCATTTCAGGACTATTAATGGGACATATGTATTTACTTGCTCTTCTACTCTGACAACATAATTATAAGACAAGGTCAGAATGTCCAAACTGTCTCCAATAGACCTATTACTCCCCAGCTAAACAGGCCAGATTCTACAATCTCCCGCAATCACTACAAGAGATCTGAAAAGCCAGTGCTTGAGTATCTGCCAAGTGTTGACATTAAAGGAGTGTCTTTATACTGAAAATATTTCAGAGCCACTGGACCAAATCATCCATGGTTCACCACACAGTTAACAGGTTAATTCACATACCGTAAGATTCACCCATTTGAAGTGTACAGTGATTTTTAGTTGTTACACATCTTGAGTGGATACAGTTTACATTCCCAACCAATCAATTTAATTATTTGGGAGAAAGTAAAAGATATGTAATGGAATAAGATGAGACTGTGATGGGGTTTAGTCCCCATGTGGTAAACCATGAGATGGAAAATTCTGAATTGAAGCCACAGATAAAGGAACCAACCATGACTAAACATAATTTAGAAGCAAATCTCAAATAACTCCTCAACAATGAGTGGACTCATAACCTCTGCTGCAGAATGCCCTCATGCGACAGAAGTCTCTCTAGAGTTTGGAAATCTTTACCAACAAAGAAAAATTCTGGTGTATTCTCTTTCAGTTGAACATCCTCAGATGACTTTCGGCAGGCTCCATAGAATCTTCCCGAAGGTGAGTGTCTCTCAAATCTAAAGGACCAGAGAACCTTTGTCCCTCCACGGATATGAACACTGGTAAGAGTGGAAGAATATCAAAAATACCCTCACTGCCTCCTCCCCATGTCTATCACAACACCTGATGTAGCATCAATGGCTTGATAATACTAACAGTTGTGATCCTTAATATTTCTTTTGTTTTCATAGAGATGCCATATATTCTAAACAATTTACATGGATTAATTTATTTAATCCTTAAGAATACCTCTACGACGACGTTTCTATTACTATCTCCAAATAATAATGAGTCACACACTTCAGTTATCATCCATATAAAAGCCACGTGAGTTGGCGCAAATCTTCTAAGTTCTCTGAGATCCAGACTTCTGGTCAATGAAATGGCAGTAAAGAATCATAGTTCATGTTATAGATCATAGTTATCAGCAAAATAATAATAACATGAGACTATCGTGGTACAGAGATGTTAAAGAATTTTCCTGAGGCACAGTGGCAGTGGTAGTCTAATCCAGAGCTCCAAGCCATTTAAAGCTCATTTACGTTTGCATTTGTTTATGAAGTTCAGATGTTGCTCACTAGGGCTTCACCCCATAGGGCCTCCTGGTGCTTCCATTGAGACACCCACTCTCGTAACAGGAAGGACCAGCTGGCCTCTGCTCTGTTACTGGGGCCACTCGCATGGCTTAGGAATCGCTTTGACTGTTCACGGTCCCTCCCTACTGTGAGCTCCTTGAGGGCCTTGTCTACAAGTGGGGCATCCGGGAAGCCCCCGTCCCAGCCCAGGGGATCCCTCGGATTCCCCTGAATGAGTGATCCCACAACTGCAGATCCAACTCTGGTTTGGAGGGTAAAGGGATCTGGGAGTTGGGTTGCCATTGTGGAGACCAAATTCAAAGAAGGATCATGAAAAGTATTGTTTTTTATTATTACTACATTTAAACAGTGTTTGCAAGCTCAGACAGGACATTCCTTTAGCCCATTTTACATGTATTTTTCACTATTTCATAAGTGAAAAAGCTGTATAAATGTAGTTTAACAATGTTGCTCAGTGACACATCCCAATGCAACCAGAATTGGTATGGGTACCACCGCACTGAATTCCACATTCAGTGTTGGTGCCTCGGTAGGCTGGTATGCCAGATCTGGTACTGCTTTCTTTGCTGCCTGGATTAATTTCAGCAAACCATTCCTTTCCCTCTCCCTTCCCTGTATTCATCTCTCCACACCATCTTTCCCAGCAGTGTTTTGTCCCCTCTCTATGTTTTTATATTTACTCTCTGAGCAGCTGTCTACAAGCTTATATGGGATCCTTTGTGTTTTATAGAAGCTCTTCCTTTTGTAGACCTTGTGAATTCTTAGAATGCTATGCTCCAAATCTTCTGTATACCAAACTCTCAATTACATGGAGATTTTTGCTGTTTGCAAGAATGTCAGTCTTAAAAGAGTGTGAAGATAAACATTCTAACCCTGGAAACCCCAGTCATTTAGGCCATTCCTTTCCCTTCTAACCTCCCAGGTTTCTCCTAATTTAGGCAAGTGTAACTCTCCCAGCATTGTTGAGAACATTGATTAAGGTAATGCATGTGAAGATTCTTTGTAAGCTCTAAAGCACTATAGAAATGTCACTGATACAGTTTATCGGTCACCTTCACATTATACAGATCATGCCTGAGAAGCCAGCAGAGGAAGGAAATGATTCAAAGGAAGTGCTAGAAGCATCTGGCCCACAGAACGATGGGAAACAGCTGTGCCCCCCCGGGAAAAGCAAGTAGCTCTGAGAAGATTCATGAGAGATCTGGTAAGAGGAAACGATTTGGGAACAACCCCTCTGGCTTCCCTGGCTATGTTCAGGTGTGTGGACTGGGTGTGTGGCATGGATCCCAGACAAGCCTGGGTCCAGGCTGGCCTGAGGAGCTCACCCAGCTTCAGATGAGATGTTAGGCATGACTACCAGAGACACACACTTGAATTGTCATCCATATAGATGTGCTCAAGCAATTGTATCTGTGATAACCTGGGATCATATCATACTCAGCTCAATGCCTGATACCCAGTACAGGTGTGCTTCAGAGATATTGCAGGTTCAGTTCCAGACCACTGCAATAAAGTGAGTCACACACATTGTGTTTCGTTTGTTTTGCAGTGCATAAAAACATTATGTTTACACTATGCTATAGTCTACTAAGTTTGCAATAGCATTATGTCTAAAAATGTACATACCCTAATTTTAAAATAATTCATTGTATAAAAATGCTAACAATCTTTGGAGCCTTCAGTGAGTCACACTCCTTTTGCTGGTGGAGGATCTTGCCTCGGTGTTGATAGCTGCTGGCTGATCTAGGTGGTGGTTCCTGAAGGGTGGAGTGGCTGTGGCAGTTTCTTAAAAGAACACAACAATGAAATTTGACAAATCAGTTAGCTCTTCCTTTCATGAAAGATTTCTCTGTAGTATGTGATGCTATCGGATAGCATTTTATCCATAGTAGAGTTTCTTTCAAAGTTGGAGTCAATCCTCTCTAGCTATGAAAGTCCTAGATGGCATCTTCTTCAATATAGAAGGCTATTTTATCCGTATTGAAAATCTGTTGTTTCGTGTAGCCACCTTCATCAGTGACCTTAGCTAGATCTTCTGGATAACTTGCTGCAGCTTCTCCATCAGGGTTTGCTGCTTCACCTTGAACTTTTATGTTATGGAGATGGCTTCTTTCCTTAAACCTCATGAACCAACCTCTGCTAGCTTCACACGTTTCTCCTGCAGCTTCTTCACCTCTCTCAGCTTTCATGGACTTGAAGAGAGTTTGGGTCTTGCTCTGAATTAGACTTTGGCTTAAGTCAATGTTGTGGCTGGTTTCATCTTCCGTCCAGACCACTCAAACTTTCTCTATTTGAGCAGTAAGTCTGTTTTGCTTTCTTATTTGTGTGTTCACTGGAATATTAGTATTATTATTTCCTTCAAGAACTTTTCCTTTGCATTATATACTATTATTTCCTTCAAGAACTTTTCCTTTGCAATCACAGCTTGGCTGTTTGGTGGAAGAGGCCGAGCTTTCAGCCTGTCTTGGCTTTCAGCATGCTTCCTCACTAAGCTTAGCCATTTCTAGCTTGTGATTTAGAGTGAGAGACACACGACTCTTCCTTTCATATGAACACTTAGTGGCCATTGTAGGGTTGTTCATTGTCCTAATTTCAGTGTTGCTGTGTCTCAGGAAATAGGGAGGCCCAAGAAAAGGAGGAGAGATGGGGAAGAGCTCTTCGGTGGAGCAGTCAGAACACACACAACATTGATCGATTAAGTTTGTCATCTTCTGTGGGTGCAGTTCCTGTTACCCCCAAAATAATTACCCATAACAGGGTGATTACAGTCAATAATAACTTAATTGTACATTATAAAAAACTAAAAGAGTGTAAATGGATTGTTTGTAACACAAGGATAAATGGTTGAGGGGATGGATACCCTATTTTCCATGATGTGATTATTACACATTGCATGCGTGTATCAAAACATCTCATGTACCCCATAAGTAGATACACCTATTGTGTATAAAAACAAAAAACAGAAAGTATTTTAAAAGACTAAAAAACAACTACAATAATAACATTGAAACTCACTGATCACAGATCACCATAACAGATATAATAGTTAATGGGTGCAGCACACCAACATGGCACATGCCTCCATATGTAACAAACCTGCACGTTGTGCACATGTACCCTAAAACTTAAAATATAATAATAATAAAATTAAAAATATATATATATATGAACCTAATTATATACATTCAGAATTTCATACAAATTTGGACTGGAGTTATATACAAATTTATTAAAATAGTAAAATTAAAAATTATAATAATAATGGGTTAAGGTCTCAGCCTCTCTAAGCCAGAGAATGTAAAAAACTGGATAAAGAAGGCCCATGGGCACTTGGGATGGGGAGGCATCTCCTTTTTTTGAGAAAACAGAGCCTAACACTCTCCAACCTACCCAACTCTTATCTTCCAACTCTTCTCCATCATAGGAACCAAAGAGGGAAACATGCCTGGATCCACAGACTGCGTGAGAGAAAGCAACTGGTGATTTATGAAGAGATCAGCGACCCTGAGGAAGACGATGAGTAACTCCATAAGTGAACCTTCGGCTCACCCTCCACATCCCTGCAGATGTGCTATTCTGTTATGGTACCGGTATCCAATCTTGTCACTTATTCCCCAAATCATTCCCTTCTCATAATTTTCTAGGGTACAGCATTGAGGTTGAATGACGAGATTTTCCATGCTCTTTCTACTCCCTGCCCTATATATCCAGGGATCCTCCCTACCCAGGATGCTCTGGGGTCCCAAACCCCAGGTCAGCCCTGATATGCGGGCCACACCTTCCTCTAGCCTAGGAATGGATAACCCAGGCGGAGAAGTCACTGTGGCATGAACAGATGGTTCACTTCGAGGAACCGTGGAAGGTGTGTGCAGGTCCTGAGATAGGGCAGAATCGGAGTGTGCAGGGTCTGCAGGTCAGGAGGAGTTGAGATTGAGTAGCCACGTGGTGGGAACTCACTGCCACTTACTTTCCTTCTCTCTTCTCGCCTCAGCCTGGGGGATACGACACATGCCCTTGATGAGAAGCAGAACGTGGTGACCTTTCACGAACATGGGCATGGCTGCAGACCCCTCGTCATCAGGTGCATAGCAAGTGAAAGCAAGTGTTCACAACAGTGAAAAGTTGAGCGTCATTTTTCTTAGTGTGCCAAGAGTTCGATGTTGGCGTTTCCGTTGTATTTTCTTACACTGTGTCATTCTGTTAGATGTTAGCGTTTTCGTTGATGAGCAAGACATGCTTAATGCATATTTCAGCTTATGTATCCATGCACCTACCTCAGAAAACAAGTATCGTCAGGTATTCTCTCCATAGAACAGCACTACCCTCCTCTCTCCCCAGATGTGACTACTGAGGGGAGGTCTGAGTGTTTAATTTCCGATTTTTTCCTCTGCATTTACACACCACACACACGCACACACACACACCAAGTACCAGTATAAGTATCTCCCATCTGCTTTTCTCCATTGCCATGCATCCTGGTCAAGCCCCCCTCACTCTGTTTCCTGTTCAGCATGTACTCCCCTCAACCGATTCCCCTCTATCAGTCACTGACAGTTAATAAACCTTTGCAAACATTCCCCAGTTGTTTGCTCCTCTCATTATTGTGCACACAGCTCTGTGCACGTGTGTGAATATTTCTTTAGGAAAGATTCTTAGAAGTGGAATTGCTGTGTCAAAGGAGTCATTTATTCAACAAAACCCTAATGAGCGGGTCTTTGTGCTGAGTGCTGTTATAGGTGCTGGAGAGACCTTGGGGAACAAGGCAGACAGATGTTCCTGACCACCATTCTAGAGGAGGATGTTTCCAGTTGTTTGTTTGTTTGTTTCTAGAGACAGGGTCTTGCTCCGTCCAGGCTGGAGTGCAGGGGGATGATCATAGCTCAATGCAACCTTGAACTCCTGGGCTCAAGTGATCCTCCCACCTTGGCCTCCTAAAGTGCTGTGATTACAGGCATGAGCCACCGCACCTGGCCTCCAGTTTTTATTTTGATAGAGACTATACACTTCAGTCCTGGAGCAGAATTCTGCAGCAGGTGGTTGGGAATCTTGGCCTTCTCTCTCTGAACGATTTTTGCATTCTAGGGCTGGGACGGTCCATTTGGGAGTATGTGGGAGGAGACACAGATGAAATCGTCATCTGGGGAACGTGGAGGAATGAGGAAGATGCGTGCACTGTAGACTCTGTGATGGCCAGGGAATAGAAGAGTCCACTTAGTCTCCCTGCAAAGGAGCAACGGTGGGAAAGTCCCCTGGACAGAAGCATGAGACTGCCCATCAAGGGTCTCACCACCCAAGGGCCTGGGTGCTGGGGTGGGGACGATGATTTGGGAATGGGACAGTTCTTCCTCACATGTACCATTGCACGGTGCAGAGGTGAAACAGTTGTGGGGAAGGAAGAGCAGAGGGGAGTCCGTTTTAGAACAAACCAGTGTGTGTGAATGAAGACATTAAAGCTCCATTCACACACAACAGATTTGAAACACCAGCCCCAGGTGGAGGCAGGATTGGAGCTGTTTTGACCATTCATACCCCATCACCTTGGCCTCCTGGTTCTCCCCAGCCTTGGAAGGAGAACACTATGATCATTATGCCTATATGATAGATGAGAGACAGAGTCCCAGACAGATGGTAGGTGTCTTGTCACAGGTCCTACAGCTGGCAGGTGCAGGAGGAGCTGAGTTTGGAGCTCACTGACTTCAGAAACATTAAGGAGGAAAGGTGTGTGTGGTGGAGGGAGGGGGAATTGAACAAGCCCCAGGCTCTGTTTCCAATCACAATGTAAAGGCTGTGGGTTCATTTACCCAAGACAAGGAGCCCTAGGAGAGAGAGAGAGCAGGGAGGGAGAGGCAATCGTGGTCATAGTGGGGACAGTGGGAGACAGAGATATGCAGCGTGGGCAGAAAAGAGGCAGGCAAAGAAGCAGGGGATACCCAAGGCCAAGTGTGGGCTGTCACAGCCACCAGAGGGAGAGGGTGCCAGGAAGGAAGTTGTGGGGCTCCAGGAGCAACAGAGGTTCCCCAGGTCTGTGAGCATGCCCTGACTGGCACTTCAGGAAGAGGTGGCTTCCACCCAGGTCAGTGTGGACGTACCTCTACCTGTGTCTCAGAGGAAACAAATTCTATTTTATCCCAATGTAGTTCTATATGACACAAATGTAGCATTCAGCTACTAGATATCGAGTGCCTTATCCTCCATGTAAATACAGCAGAGGATACCCTAAAAGAGATACTGAAGGTTTTGATTTTTCTTTCTCCCTGGGAAGATGGGATCCATAAGTTGGGTCCCCCAGCCCACAAGACAGGTGCTAGGAAGGGTAGCTGGAAGATTGTGAGTCATGACAGGGAACATTTTTCCTTAGGTTCCATGGGTATATAAAGCTCCAGACTATCTGTCTATCATGGATAGATAAAGAGTGAACATGGTCCCCTCTCCACAAATGTGTTTCTCTCCTTCATTACTACTGTAAAGGGCTGAAGTTATACCAAGTTTTGATACATTACTTTTTGGGAGCAAGCCCCCCAAAATCTGGCCATAAACTGGCCCCAAAACTGGCCATGTAGAAAATCTTTGCATCACTGTAAAATGTTCATAATGGCCCTAACGCCCAAGCTGGAAGGTTGTGGATTTACTGGAATGAGGGCAAGGAACACCTGGCCTGCCCAGGGCGGAAAAACACTTAAAGGCGTTCTTAAGCCACAAACAATAGCATGAGTGATCTGTACCTTAAGGACATGCTCCTGCTGCAGTTAACTAGCCAAATCTATTCCTTTCATTCGGCCAATCCCTTCATTTCCCATAAGGAATATTTTTAATTAATCGTATATCTATAGAAACAATGCTAATGAGTGCTTTGCTGTTAATAAATACGTGGGTAAATCTCTGTTCCGGGCTCTCAGCTCTTAAAGCTGTAAGATCCCTGATTTCCCACTTCACACCTCTGTATTTCTGTGTGTGTGTCCTTAATTCCTCTAGCACTGCTGGGTTAGTTATGGTCTCCCCAACCGAGCTGGTCTCGGCAATTAATTTTTTGGGTTTTTGTGAGACAAGATAGTGCTCTGTCGCCCAGGCTGGAATGCAGTGGTGCAATTACAGCTCACTGCAGCTTGGATCTCCAAAGCTCAAGGGATTCTCCCACTTCTGCTTCCTAACTAGCTGGGATTACAGGCACAGGCCACCACACCCAGCTAATTTTTGTATTTTTTGTGGAGATGGGATCCCACTATGTTGCCCAGGCTTGTCTCGATCTCCTGGCCTCAGCAATCCTCCTGCCTCAGCCTCCCAAAGTGCTGGGATGACAAGTGTGAGCCACCTCGCCAGGCCTTCACTTTAATGAACAATTATCAGAGTTTCATCTTAGAGGCAAAAGTGGCTACTGCCAGCCAATCTGAATGTGGTGTTGGAGGGGAATCTCGCTGATTCAGATGTTTCTAATGAACTTTTAAATACCTGATGATTATCCTAAGGCCCTTTCCAGCTCCGTGTTTTATTGATTCAGAGTTTGGAGTTTTTCAGAGGCTTTGTTACAAAGAGCATCTCCTGACTGGGCGCAGTGACCCATGTTGTAATGTCAGCCCTTTGGGAGGCCGAGGCAGGCAGATCACTTGAGGTCAGGAGTTCGAGAACAGCCTGGCCTACATGGCAAAACCCCCGTCTCTACTAAAAATATAAAAATTAGCCGGCCTTAGTGGCGGGTGCCTGTGAATCCCAGTTACTGTGGGGACTGAGGCAAGAGAATCACTTGAACCTGGGAGACAGACCCTGCAGTGAGCTGAGATCAAGCCACTGCACTCCAGCCTGAGCAACAGAGTAAATCTCTGTCTCAAAAAGCAAACAGCATCTCTTTACTACAGTGATATGAGCTGTGGTCTTGTCTCCTTGGGTTTCTCTATCAGTCTGATCCCATCTACTCTATCTCCCAGGAATGCCTCAATATTTCTGGTGGACCACTGACACATTTTCCTATTTCCCTCTGCTGTTAAGAATTGACGGCCAGGCGCAGTGGCTCATATCTGTAATTCCTGCACTTTGGGAGGCTGAGGTGGGCGGATCACAAGGTCAGGAGATCGAGACCATCCTGGCTAACACAGTGAAACCCTGTCTCTACTAAAAAATACAAAAAAAAATTAGCCGGGTGTGGTGGCGGGCACCTGTAATCCTAGCTACTGAGGAGGCTGAGGCAGGACAATGGCATGAACCCAGGAGGTGGAGTTTGCAGTGAGCCGAGATTGCACCACTGCTCTCCAGCCTGGACGACAGAGCAAGACTCTGTCTCAAAAAAAAAAAAAAAAAGAATTGACCCTTGAAAACATTTTCTCCCCAGTTCAATGGAATGCTGAGTGGGGCACGGCATCTATCTGCCATCTTGCTCCATTCATCTTGTTTTAGATATTTTATGTATATTTCTCACTGTATAACTGTAATTTTTCTCAATTTGGTTTTGTAATTGGTTATTACAGGTATGTAGAAAACCTATCTATGATTGTATATAATATTTGTCTACGGCCATACCACCCTGAACATGCCTGATCTCATCTGATTGTATATAATATTTTGTTACCTGTCTGGGTGCAGTTTCCCCTGCATTTTGGCACAAGACTCAATCTGTTTTATTCTGCAAAAGAAAACTGACAGCAGTGGCTTACGCCTGTAATCCCAGCACTTTGGTAGGCCAAGGCGGGTGGATCCCCTTAGGACAGGAGTTCGAGACCAGCCTGGCCAAGATGGTGAAACCCCATCTGTACCAAAAATACAAAAAAAAAAAAATTAGCCAGGCGTTGGTGGTGCACACCTGTATTCCCAGCTACTAGGGCAGCTGAGGTGGGAGGATCACTTGAACTCGGGAGGTGGAGATTGAAGTGAGCCGAGATCGCCCCAGTGCACTCCAGCCCGGGAGACAGGGATTCTATCTCTAAACAAAAAAAAAAAAAGAAAAAAAGAAAATTCACTTCACAGGCAATAGACAGTTATAGAAGGATACTTTGTGGATGATTTCATAGGGGAGACTGATGGAAATAAAGGAAGTATATATTTTACAGAGCTGAGCAGTTCACTGCAAAAATCAACAGAACTGCCTTTTTCTCCAAAAATGTTACCCCTAAGCTATTCTACTACTGGTTCTTCTAGTCCTTCCCTCTATTCCAAATCCTCAAATTGTCCATTTCCTTATTGGGATAATTTTCCTCTGCCCAGATCTGGGTCCTCCACATGTAACACTGTCTTCGGTGTTTGAATGTCCATTGTTTTAGGTCAGGTTCCCAAGGAAACAGAATTTGGGCCATTCCGGACACCTCTAGACAGACTATACTGAGAAACCATGCCTGGAATGGTGCAGGGGGAGAGGAGAGGAGAGGGAATTTACATACCTGACTCTCACTCCTGGTTCCTTTTCTTATTGGTCAAAATTTACCCCACAGTCAGGCACTCTCCTACACTTCTAGATTGCATCATCTGCCCCTTTCACAGCTGTCTGGAAAGCCAGATCCCACACTTTGAAGTGTAGTGTTTCATACAATACAAAAATGGTAGCAGAGGCCAGGCGCAGTGGCTCACGCCTATAGTCCCAGCACTTTGGGAGGCTGAGGCAGGCAGATCATGAAGTCAGGAGTTCGAGACCATCCTGGCCAGCATGGTGAAACCCCATCTCTACTAAAAATACAAAAATTAGCCGGGCATGGTGGCATGCACCTGTAGTCTCAGCTATTCGGGAGGCTGAGGCAGGAGAATCGCTTGAACAGGGGAGGTGCAGTTTGCAGTGAGCCAAGATTGTGCCACTGCACTCCAGCCTGGTGACAGAGTGAGATTCCATCTCAAATAAAAACAAACAAAACACCAAGACCTCGAAACAATGCACAGAGCTACAATCTAATAACTGATCTATTAGAACTTTTCTTTAGCAACATAATTTTTCTCTATATATTGATCGCTTAGGAATCTCAGATTTAAAAACCACTTGAGGATAGAAAGTCAAACCAAGGCAGACCTTAGATTTCACCCACATTCTTAAGGTTCCTGGGCCTGTCAGAAAGTGACCATTTTTATTTACTCACTGTAAAGCTAAAAACACTTGAAGTTAGCCATTCCATGCATTTTGATGAAAGCCTTGGTAATATAGCCAATGTTTTATTTTTTTTTTCTTTTTGAGACAGGGTCTTGCTCTGTCACCCAGGCTGGTGTGCAGTGATGAGATCTCAGCTCACTGCAGCCTGCACCTCCTGGGCTCAACCAGTTCTCCTGCCTCAGCCTCCTGAGTAGCTGGGATTACAGGCGTGTGACACCATGCCTGGCTAAATATTTTTGTATTTTTAGTAGATATGTGATTTCACCATGTTGGCCAGGTTGATCTCAAACTCCTGACCTCGGGTGATCCACCCGCCTCAGCCTCCCACAGTGCTGGGATTATAGGTGCAAGCTACTGTGCCCTGCCCTATAACCAATGTTTTTAATTGTATCCCTCTATAAAAAAAAGAGAGCAAAGATTTTTTTGTTTGTTTGTGCTGAAAAGAAAAAAAGTGGGCTAGGTTCAATGCCTCACACCTGTATTCCCAGAACTTTGGGAGGCCACTTTAGCCCAGGAGTTCAAGACCAACTTGGCCAACATAATGAGACAAAAAAAAAGGAAAAGAGAAAAGAAGAGAAGTATGGTTTTATTACTACCTGCAGGCAGGGCCTGCATGAGGTGGTAGGTGTGCTGGGCTCAGGGGACGTGTGGGCTATAAGGAGATGGTGATGGTGAGGCTGGAAGGAAAGGGGGTGGCTTGGAAACCAGGCCCAAGGGATCCTCAGATCTGCTTCTTGGAATGGGAAGCCTTTAAAAAAGAGTCATGGTAAGCCACAGTCATGCCATCCATCAGATGCAGACATTCTTGGAAATCTAACTGCCCATCACTAGTGAGGTCCAGTTTCTTCATCATATGGTCAAAGACACTGGGGCCCTCTGGTTCTTCGTGAAGGCATCCAGTTCTCTATTCATGAAGCTTGGGAACTCCATCTTGGAGTGAATGCTATTGTAACCATCCTTTCCAGTCTATTTCTGGAAAACAGCAATCGGGGACTCTCCGTAGGGCTGGAGATTTTTGCCATGTTGGAGTTGAATGAGGCACCAAGAGCAGGTTTTTACTGGACCTGTGTAAATAACCATATTGGCATAAGAATATTTCCAAATAGTTTTCAAATTCTGGAAGAATCAAGTAGAAAGAAAAAGCAAACATTTCCATCTTAGTTTACAAAAGTATACTTTACAAAATTGTTATAAACTATAAATAATTTAAAAGAGAACATTTTCTCTTTTTTTTCTTCATTTTTTTGAGAAAGGGTTGCACTCTGTTGCACAGGCTGAGTGCAGTGGTGCAAACACAGCTCCCTGCAACCTCTGCCTTTTGGATCAAGTGTTCCTCCCACCTCGGCCTCCCAAATAGCTGGGACCACCATGCCACCATGCCCAGCTAATTTTTTTGCATTTTTTTGTAGAGACAGGGTTTTGCCATGTTGCCCAGACTGGTCTTGAACTCCTGGGCTCAAGCGATCTTCCTACCTTGGCCTTCCAAAGTGAGCCACCACACCCCACCAGAAAATTTTCTTATATGTGGAAAACAAAACATTTAGGTAAAAAACAAAGTTTTTATTTTCTTAATTTTTTTTAAGAATCCAGGTCTCCTATGTTTCCCAGGTTGGTTTTGAACTCCTGCACTCAAGGGATCCTCCTGTCTTGGCCTCCCAAATTGCTGGGGTTACAGGTGTGAGCCACCGCACCCAGCCCAAGAACAAATAAAGTTTTAAATAAAGGTCAAAAATACATTAACTTTATCAGTTATTTAGCCTCATGTAATTAATTTTTGTTCTGCTTGATCTTGATGATCAGTTGCATGAACCCATCAGTTTCTGTTAGAGTTTTGAAAAAAAAAATATTCAGTTCATTAATCTGAAAGTTATTAGAAATCTATATTCAACAGTACTTGTTAGAATCTTTTTTATGAATCTGATTCTAGATGCCTTTAGAGAAGAATCAGCACTGCAGGTGAAAAAACTTAGAATAGTGATGATTAAAATCTGATGAAAGTTCAATATCTGACAAGAAAGTTCAGCTATTTCTATTATATAGAGCATTTTAAGATAACAACCAGAATCATGACTGATAGCATCACACCAGGACCATCAGACCACTGTAAATTTTGTATGATCTTCAGATCTATAAACATTAACATCAATAACATATCTATGTAAGTGTAAACATATAATATTAACATCAATGTCATATCTATATAAATGTAAACAGCAATTAGTATTATTTTATTATTTGACATTGCTTTTCATATAATCTAACATATCAAATAAGCCTAATGAGAGACATTCTTTGAGGTTCTACAGGGGCCTCACTGGTAAAGCTCAAAGTCAATTTCAGGTTAAAAAGATTTAAAGGCCGGACATAGTGGCTCACACCTGTAATCCCAGCACTTTGGGAGGCCGAGGCAGGCGGATCACGAGTTCAGGAGATCGAGACCATCCTGGCCAACATGGTGAAAACCCATTTCTACTAAAAATACAAAAAAAAAATTAGCCAGGCATGGTGGCGGGCACCTGTAGTCCCAGCTACTCGGGAGGCTGAGGCAGGAGAATGGTGTGAACCCGGGAGGCAGAGCTTACAGTGAGTGGAGCTCATGCCACTGCACTCCAGCCAGGGTGACAGAGCGAGACTCTGTCTCAAAAAAAAAAATACTTAAATTAGAATTTGATTAGTTTGTTCAACAGCAACAGATGAAACATAATTGGATATTGGGGAAGTTTGTCAAAGAGTTTAAAAAGCTCAAAACATTTGCTCAAAACAGGATCACGGGTCACTGTGAAATAATAGTCACTCATTTAGGGGCGCATGTTCTCAGGACCTCCTGAGGGCTGTGTCACAGGCCAAAAATAAATTCTAAAAAAAAAGAAAAGAAAAAGGGAAAAAAGAAAATAGTCACTCATTTAACCAGAGTGATAGTCAACAGACTTCAACAGCAATAAAGGAAGTTACTTAAAAACATAACCCTTCCAAAGCTCAGTTTTCCTAAGCAATCAGAAACCTAATTAATAGGCTGGGCATGTCAGCTCACATCTGGAATCCCAGCACTTTGTGAGGCCGAGGCAGGTGGATAACTTGAGGCCAGGAGCTCAAGACCAGCCTGAGCAACATGGTAAAACCCCATCTCTATTAAAAGGACAAAAAATTATCTGTGTGCCATGGCCTGCACCTGTGGTCCCAGCTACTCCGAGGCAGGAGAATTGCTTGAACCCGGGAGATGGAGATCACAGTGAGCCGAGATCACACCATTGCACTCCAGCCTGGTTGACAAAGAGAGACTCTGTCTCAAAACAAAAAGAAAACAAAACCCTAGGATCAACAGAAAGGAATGCCAGGGTTAAGAAAAAGGATGGTAGAGACCCAAGTTGTTATTTCCAGAGGAAGCCTTCAGGTACTAGACTACAGAAAGAATAGGTTGTAACATGTTTCTTTTTTTTTTTCTTCTTCACATGGAGTCTCACTTTGTTGCCCAGGCCAGAGTGCTGTGGTGCCACCTCAGCTCACTGCAACCTCTGCCTCCTGGGTTCAAGTGATTCTCCTGTCTCAGCCTCCTAAGTAGCTGGAATTACAAGCGCCTGCCACCATGCCTGGCTAATTTTTGTATTTTCAGTAGGGATGGGGTGTCACCATATTGGTCAGGCTGGTCTCAAACTCCTGACCTCAGGTGATCCACCTGCCTCAGACTCCCAAAGTGCTAGGATTACAGTTGTGAGCCACCGCGCCCGGCCGTAACATGTTTCTTATCAGACTTCAAGTCTGTGTTAATGTTGATGCCAGAGAGGTATAATGAGGCATGCCTGACCCCCACTTCCTGTCATGGCCTGAAACCGTCTCTAAGGTTAAATTTTAAAAGAGCCCTGGCTGAGGAGGACGTTCATTCAGATGGTTGGGGGCAGGGGGCTTAGGATTTTATTTTTGATTTACAAATCCTGTAAGGTGAAACTGCATAAATTTTAAAGAACAAGTCTCATGACCGATGTATGGACCACACAAAAGGTTCACCAAACTGTCCCATGCCATAACCAGAGACATTCGAACAACAAATTAGGATGAGAAGTTCATGTTTCCACACTGTAAACAGCTTTTCCCAAGATGTCAGAATGTCTTCATATTATAATGAGACTCTTACCCGCTTAGTGTCTACATTTTTCACTTGACAGAACCTGACCCCCAAATGCTTTCCTTCACCTAGTGGTCCCTTTTATAGAGTCGGCACTCTACTTTAATTCAACCCAGTTGCGGGAAGTCAGGGACCCCGAACGGAGGGACTGGCTGAAGCCATGGCAGAAGAACATAAATTGTGAAGATTTCATGGACATTTATTAGTTTCCCAAATTAATACTTTTATAATTTCTTATGCCTGCCTTTACTGCAATCTCTGAACTTAAATTGTGAAGATTTCATGGACATTCATCACTTCCCCAATCAATACTTTTGTGATTTCCTATGCCTGTCTTTACTTTCATCTCTTAATCCCATCATCTTCGTAAGCTGAGGTTGTATGTCACCTCAGGACCCTGTGATGATTGCACATTGTTTAAACAATATGAAATCTGGGCACCTTGAAAAAAGAACAGGATAACAGCGATGTTCAGTGAACAAGGGAGATAACCATTAGGTCTGGCTGCCTGAGAGTCGGGTGGAACAGAGCCATATTTCTCTTCTTTCAAAAGCAAATAGGAGAAATATCGCTGAATTCTTTTTCTCAGCAAGGAACAGCCCTGAGAAAGAGAATGCGTTCCTAGGGGCAGGTCTCTGAAATGGCTGCTCTGGGAACATCTGTCTTTTACAGTTGTAGATAAGAAATGAAATAAGCCCTGGTCTCCCACAGTGCTCCCAGGCCTATTAGGAAGAGGAAATTCCCACCTAATAAATTTTGGTCAGACCGGTTGTCTGCTCTTAAACCCTGTCTGCTGATAAGATGTTACCAATGACAATGTGTGCCCGAAACTTCATTAGCAATTTTAATTTCACCCCAGTCCTGTGATCTCACCCTGCCTCCATTTGCCTTGTAGTATTTTATTAACTTGTGAAGCATGTGATCTCTGTGAACCACACCCTATTTGTACACTCCCTCCCCTTTTGAAAATCACTAATAAAAACTTGCTGGTTTTGTGGCTTGCGGGGGCATCACAGAACCTGCTGACATGTGATGTCTCCCCCAGACACCCAGCTTTAAAATTTCTCTCTTTTATACTCTTTCCCTTTATTTCTCAGACTGACCGACACTTAGGGAAAATAGAAAAGGACACACAAAGAACTATTGGGGGTGGGTTCCCCCAATACAACCTAGTCCTAAAATGCTACTCAAAGACTACAAGAGGTCTCATTCACTTCCCCCATAGTCTTTTGATTTGTTTGGCTGGTGGCCCCTAGGCTTGGGATCTTGGTTCAAAACCATTGTACAAACTAAATTTATTATACTATTGCTAATTATAGCTGGGTGCAGTGGCTCATGCCTGTAATCCCAGCACTTTGGGATGCCAAGGACGGCAGATCACTTGAGGTCAGGAGTTCAAGACCAGCCTGACCAACATGGTGAAACCCTGTCTCTACTAAAAAGACAAAAATTAGCAGGGCGTGGTGGTGGGTCCCTGTAATCCCAGCTACTGGGGAGGCTGAGACAGGAGAATCACTTGAACCCGGGAGGTGGAGGTTGCATCGAGCAACCTTGCTCACTGCACTGGCTGGATCGCACCACTGCACTCCAGCCTGGGCGACAGAGCGAGACTCCATCTCAGAAAACAAAAACAAAAACAAAAACTTAATAAATACAGTTAAGAAACTTTCTTAAAATGCAAAATCTCCATTTTTATAGACTGATTATTTAAAAGGTAAAGAAAAACAGATCAACATATTAAGAAAACCTATTTCACACTTAGAGAAGCAGACTCGCTCTGCTTCAGTGCACCCTTGACACTAATGTTCAATTTTTAGAAAAACTGATAAACAATTTCTTTTCAATCCCAACCTATCTGATGATATATAAGACTCCCTCCCCAAGGTTCATCCTTCATAAACCCTCAGCAGCTTGCCTAGACACTCCATCATTTTTTTACTCCTAGTCTTAGCTGTATAAATTTTTATTTTTATATTGGATTCCATTCCAAGTACTAACCAAGCCCAACCCTGTTTAACTCCTGTTTAACTTCTGAGATTAGACAAGATTTGGCACATTCTGGGTGGTATGGCCATAGACTATTTTTTATATTAAAACAACCAATCATTTTATTTTAGGATAAAAATGTATTGTCACTCAGACCACACAAAATTTTGTCATATAAAAATTATTTTTTGTACATTTTGTATATAGAATTACATATACTAAGAACTTTTAATTTTTAGTAACCTTAATTTTTGGTAAAAACCTAGGAAGAAGTTTGGAATTGTTATATATTAACATCTCATGAATATATATTTTATAATCTTTAAAAATATTTTTATAGAACAATTCTCAGTGTGGAACAGGGCATTTTATTAACAGATTCGAATACTTTTTGTCTTTTATAAAATGTAAGGGTCAAGAACAAACTTGTATTTATGTTCAGCGATTTGTATCCTGTGTTTTCTTAGTTGGAAATGATCCCAGCATTTAGTGAGTACCTATTACGTAATCTAACATAACATAACTTTAATATTTCATCTTCATATGGTAAGAGCAAGAGAAAAAAATATTTCAAATTACATGAAAAGTTCACTTATAAACATGTATCTCACATTTACCTCATTTATTCATTTTAACAATTATACCTAGATTACATATGAAAACTGACATATTAAACAAAGCCAGTTGGCCGGGCGCAGTGGCTCACACCTGTAATCCCAGCACTTTGGGAGGCCGAGGTGGGCAGATCACTTGAGCTCAGGACTTCAAGACCAGCCTGGCTAACAGGATGAAACCCCATGTCTACTAAAAACTACAAAAATTATCCAGGCGTAGTGGCGCACACCTGTAATCCCAGTTACTTGGGAGGACGATGCATGAGAATCAGTTGAGCCTGGGAGGTGAAGGTTGCAGTGAGCCCAGGTCACACCACTGCACTGCAGCCTGGGTGACAGAGCGAAACACTGTCTCAAAAAAAAGAAGAAAAAAGACAAGAGAAAAAAGACAAGACAAGAAAAGAAAGGAAAAGAAAAGAAAAGAGGAGGTTTCATAACCAGGAGACAGAGAAAGACCCTTCCTAACAAATTCCCAAATAAAACTGAACTCAACTCCCCAGCAAATGGCAGTTTGATCCAAGACAGACTCACCAGGGGGAAAACTGGCAACCAGAAAAACAAAAGGCTCAAGGGGGCCAAGTGTGCAGACCTCACACCATAGTTCCAGAGGTCATTGATGTCTCCAAGGTGAGTCAGCTTCAGACCCCATTTCTGACACCACAAATATCAAAGTCAAAGACTATGGAGACGAGTCGCTTTTTTAACTACAATATTAAGGATGTTATATTATGTTTGTTTTTGTTTTAAGACAGGGTATTGCTCTGTCACCTACCCCGGAGTGCAGTGGCACAATCTCACCTCACTGCAACCTCTACCTCCCCGACTCAGCCTCTGGAATAGCTGGGATTACAGGCATGCACCACCACATCCAGCTAACTTTTTGTATTTTTTGTAGAGACAGGGTTTCACCACATTTTCCAGGCTGGTCACGAACCCCTGGGCTGAAGCGATCCGCCGGCCTTAGCCTCCCAAACGGCTGGGATTACAGGTGCGAGCCACCACGCCTGGCCACGAATCTCTAAACATTTTATTTGAGAATCATAGAATTGTAATCTGAGGCATACACCCAAACTGGCTGGTCTTTGATTTGTCCAAAGAACAAGGAGAAAGTTGAGAGTTTTATTAGAAACAGAAATGTTACCTATATTTTTCAAAGCAAGTCCATTGGCACCAGAGAAGCTTTCAGGAGCTGGAAGCTCTGACTGGTGAGTGCAGACAATAGGTAAAATAAGCCTTAGAGTCATTGCAGGTTGTTTCAGCAGTTACTAGGTAAAAGTGGTCTTAGGGTGGCAGCAGGCCATTTCAGCCACCAGCCTTGTGGAAAATTCAATTATTGGGGCAGGTGCAATGTGCCCTGAGTGCTTTTTCTCCTGGCCACTCAACTCTGACATAGTTGTGGATGTCGAAAATGACTCAATTTGGGTGGGTTGTGGTGGAGCACACCTGTAATCCCAGCACTTTGGGAGGCCAAAGCGGACAGTTGGCTTGAGGTCAGGAGTTCGAGACCAGCCTGGTCAACATAGCAAAACCCTTACTCTAGTAAAAATACAAAATTAGTCGGGTGTGGTGGCACATGGCTGTAGTCCCACCTACTCGGGAGGCTGAGGCAGGAGAATAGTTTCAACCCAGGAAGCTGAGGTTTCAGTGAGCTGAGATCATGCACTGCACTCCAGCCTAGGTGACACAGGGAAAAAAAAAAAAAGAAAAAAAGAATGACTCAAGTCACATAATCAGCTTTCACAATGGTTAAAGCAGAGTCCTGCTTAGCAATGCACAAAAATTCTCCTTTGTGATCCATTCATTTTACTGCTGTTGACTTTCTTGCTTATGCTTTCAGACAGAGTCACTCTCCTTTGACCAAACTTGAGTCGGGCTCCTCTGAGTCCTGTTTCTGACTAGGTCCCAACCTCGGGCTCTGTCTTTCATCCAGGAACTCTGCCCATTTAGCCTGTTTCAGCAAAAATCCTGTCAAGTCAGTTTATCCAGAATCCCCCTGCACCTGAGTTTTCCTCTAAGTAATTTCCCATCTTCTGACCCCCGGCTCCTACTCCCTGACTACAAATCCCCACTTGTCCTTGGTGGAGTTGAAGTCGATCCCAATATCACTCTCCCACTGCAAGACCCCATTGCAGTGGTCCCTATATCTATCACAGAAGTCCCCGCTCTGAGTAAAATCGTCCTTACGATCTTTTTTTTTTTTTTTCAGAGACAAAGTCTCACTCTGTAACTCAGGCTGGAGTGCAGTGACCCAATCCTAGCTCACTGCAGCCTCAAACTCCAGGGCCCAAGTAATCTTCCTGCCCCAGCCTCCCGAGTAGCTGGAACTACAGATGCGCACCACCAAATCCAGCTATCTTTTTTTTCATTTTCTGCAGACCCAGGAACTTGATATGCCCGTCTAAATTTTTGTATTTTTTGTAGAGACGGGGTTTCGCCATGTTGCCCAGGCTGGTCTTGAACTCCTGGGCTCAACCAATCCTCTTGCCTCTGGCTCCCAAAGTCCTGGGATTACAGGCATGAGCCACTGCAGCTGGCCCTTCCTTACAGTCTCTAATAAGTGCAATAAATACTTGTTTGCTTTAACATTTCCCTGTGTCTTCAGTCTCCTGAAGTGTTATATGCCTGACATTTCCTTACTCCACCTGATATAAAAAAATCCTTTCTTTTGCTGGGCGCAGTGGCTTACCCTTACAATCCTAGCACATTGGGAGGCCAAAGCAGGCAGATCACTTCAGGTCAGGAGTTCCAGATCTGCCTGGCAAACATGGCAAAACCCCATCTCTACTAGAAGTACAAAAATTAGCCGGGTGTGGTACTGTGTGCCTGAAGCCCCAGCTACTCAGGTGGCTGAGGAGGAGAATCGCTTGAAACTGGGTGGCAGAAGTTGCAGTGAGCTGAGATCATGCCACTGCACTCCAGCCTGAGTAACAAAGCGAGACTGTGTCTCAAAAAAAAAGAAAAAAAATTCCTTTCGTTCAACACTTTGGAGTTATTACACCATTGTATCCTTGCCTCCAGTGTGGTGTTTGAGAGATCCAATGAAGGTTTAAATATTTTTCCTTTTCATGTAACCCGCTATTTCTCTCTGATCATTTTAAAAATGTTTTTTCTTTGTCTTTCACAATTTTTCATTTCACTGTTCCCGTTTGTGTGTATGTGTGTGTGTATGATGATCCCTTTAAATCTTAAGACATTCATCTTAATCTGAGAAATTCTCACTCATTACTTTTTTAAGTACACTCTCCTTTTTAATGACTATATTCTCTTCTTATAAGGCTACTATTAGATGTGTTTTGACTTTTATTCTTCTATCCTCCCTATTAATTAACTTTTTTTCATTTACTTTATCTCTATCCATTACCAATTACTTTTATGAATTCTATACGCTCATTTCCTCAGCTCAGTAATTGCTTTTTCAACTATATCAGTTTTAATACCCAACCTATTCCACTGAATTATTTATTTGAGCAGTTAATGTCTTCATATCCAATCTATCCAATAGGTTTTCTTTTTATTTATTTATTTGAGACAGAGTCCTGCTCTTTCGCCCAGGCTGGCGTGCAGTGACTCGATCTTGGCTCACTGCAGCTCTGCCTCCTAAGTCCAATCAATTCTACTGTCTCAGCCCCTTGAGTAGCTGGGACCACAGGCATGTGACACTTTGCCAGGCCAATTTTTGTATTTTTAGTAGAGACGGGGTTTTACCATGTTGGCCAGGCTGGTCTTGAACTCCTGACCTCATGTGAGCTGCCCGCCTCAGCCTCTCAAACTGCTGGGATTACAGGTGTGAGCCACAGTGCCCAGCCATTTTTTTAAAGCCAGTTTCACTATTGTTGCCCAGGGTGAAGTAGAATAGTGTGATCTCACCTCACTGCAACCTCTGCCTCCCAGGTTCAAGTGATTCTCCTGCCCCAGCCTCCTGAGTAGCTGGGGTTACAGGCGTGCACCACCACACTGGGCTAATTTTTGTATTTTTAGTAGAGATGGGGTTTCACCATGTTGGCCAGGCTGGTCTCAAACTCCTCACCTCAGGTGATCTGCCTGCCTTGGCCTCCCAAAGTGCTGGGATTAAAGGCATGAGCCATGGCACCAGGCCCATTCTTTCTATTCTCTACCTCTGGAACTTCCTTTTTTAATTAATTAATTTATTTATTTTTTTTTTTTGAGATGGAGTCTCGCTCTGTTGCCCAGGTTGGAGTGCAGTGGTACGATCTCGGCTCACTGCAACCTCCGCCTCCCAGGTCCTAGTGATCCTCCTGCCTCAGCACCACTAGTAGCTAGGATTACAGACATGCACAATCCTGCCCGGCTAATTTTTGTATTTTTAGTAGAGACGGGGTTTCACCACATTGGCCTGGCTGGTCTCAGACTCGTGACCTCAGGTGATCTGCCCACCTCGGCCTCCCAAAGTGCTGGGATTACAGGCGTGAGCCACTGCGCCTGGCCTATCTTTGGAACTTCTATTGGATGAATGTTGAAACTTCTGGGATCTATTCTCCATTTCCTTTATTATTTTCATTTCATACTTTCTATTTTGTAATCCTTTTCTGCTATATGGTGAAGTAGTGCCATGCCTGAATACATTTTTTCAATGGGTTGTTCCAGTTTCTTTTACTGATATGCAAAAGCTTTGTTGTATATTAGAGATGGTTACTGTTAACTTATTGCGGATGCTTCACCATTTTCCCCAACATTTGCCTTTTTAAACAGCTGTTTATGGTGTCTTTTGACTTAGATGATACTTTAATTTCTACATCTTTAACTGTGTCAGATTCATTGTTCATAGCCTTGGTGTAAAGTCAGGAAGTGCCTATGCCAACTCAAGATGTCTTACACTGTAATATTTTCCTAAATTGTCATCTAGTTCTTTATGACTTCACATTTTCACATTTAAGTCACTGAATTTTTAGAATTTATTATTTTAAGTGGTTTAAAGTAAGGATTTAATCTTTATTTTTTGAAATGGATACACACTTATCAAGCAATCATTTATTATACAACTCATCTGTTGCCCACTGTTTGGAAATGCATGCTGAAGTTTACATATAGATTAGTCTGTTTCTTGACTTTCTATTTTGTTTCACTAATAAATGTTTCTGTGTCTATTCATTTTTGATTGCTGCTGTAACAAATTTTCAATAGCTTAGACAACACTGGGTGTGGTTGCTCACTCCTGTAATCCCAGCACTTTCAGAGGCTGAGACAGGCAGATCACTTGAGGACAGGAGTTGAGACCAGCCTGGCCAACATGACGAAACCCCATCTCTACTTAAAATACAAAAATTAGCCAGGTGTGGTGGCACACAGCTGAAATCCCAGCTATTCAGGAGGCTGAGACAGGAGAATCACTTGAACCCGGGAGAAGGAGGTTGCAGTGAGCCGAGATCACCCCACTGCACTCCAGCCTGGGCAACACAAGTCAGACTGCATCTCAAAATATACATATGTAGCTAAGACAATTTTTGGAATAGAAGAATAAGGTGGGAGGAATGGCTCTACCATATTTCAATACTTCTTATATAGCTACAGGAATCAAGACTGTGTAGTACTGGGAGAAGAATAAACACACAGATCACTGGAACAAAATAGAGAACCTAGAAATAGCCCCACACTGATTTTTTACCAAGAGACAAAAAGAAGGAAGGATCGTCTGTTTAACAAATGGTGCTGGAGCAGTTGCAGAGCCATAGGCCAATAAAAACATGACCTAATCTTCATACCTTTATACAAAAAAACAACTCAAGTGGATAATAGATTTAAATCTAAAATATAAAACTAAGAAAAAGCTTTTACAAGAAAGCATAGGAGAAACATCTGGGATCTAGGGCATAGTGAACGGTTCAAAAAGCATAATCAATAAGGAAAACAAATAAATTAGATTTCACCCAATTTAAAACTTGTGCTCTGCAAGAAACCCTGTAAAAGGATGAAAAAACAGGATCTTGACTAGGAGAAAATATTTGCAAACCACATATCCAAGAAAGGACTCACATCCAGTATATATGATGGATATGTATAGTACTCTCAAAACTCAATGGTAGGCTGAGCGTGGTGGCTCATGCTTGTAACCGCAGCACTTTGAAAGGTCGAGGTGGACGGAGGGCAGATCCCTTGAGGCCAGGAGTTCAAGAACAGCCTGGGAAATGTGGCAAAAACCCATCTCTACTAAAAATACAAAAATTAGACAGGCATGATGATGCGTGCCCGTAATCCCGGCTACTCAGGAGGCTGAGGCATGAGAATTGCTTGAACCTGGGAGGCAGATGTTGGAGTGAGCCAAGATCGTGCCACTGCACTCCAGCCTGGGTAACAGAGCAAGACTCTGTCTCAAAAAAAAAATTTAAAAAACCTCAATGGTAAAAAATACAAACAAATAATCCAATTAGAAAATCATGAAAAGATATGAACATACATTTCACTGAAGAGCAAATAAGCACATGAAAAGATGTTCGACACTAATTTGCTTCACTAGATGCAAATTAAGACCACGATGAGGTATCACTATACACTTATTACAATAGCTAAAATAAAAGACATAGTGACAACACCAAATGGTGACAAGGATGCAGAGAAACTGGACACCTTATTAAGTGCTGCTGGGAAGGTAAAATCTTACAGCCACTCTGGAAAGCAGTTTGGTAGTTTCTTATAAAGCTAAACATGCAATTACCATACAATTCAACAATTACACTTCAGAGGAATCAAAATGTATGCCCATCCAGAAACTTGTACATAATTGTTCATAGCAGCTTTACTTGTAATAGCCAAAAGCTGGAAATAATCAATATGTCCTACAATAAGTGAATGGTCAAACTGAGGTACATCCATACCATGGAATACTACTCAGTAATAAAAATGAACTATTGACTGGGCCCAGTGGCTCATGCATGTAATCCCACCACTTTGGGAGGTCAAGGAGGGCGGATCACAACGTCAGGAGTTCGAGACCAGCCTTGCCAATATGTTGAAACCCCGTCTCTATGACTAATACAAAAATTACCTGGGAGTGGCGATGCGTGCCTGTAGTCACAGCTACTCGGGAGGCTGAGGTAGGAAAATCACTTGAACCCGGGAGGCAGAAGTTGCAGTGAGCCGAGATCTGCCACCGCACTCCAGCCTGGGTGACAGAGTGAGACGCTGTCACAACAACAACAACAGCAACAATGAACTATTGATCCACAAATATTAATATCTTGGGTAAATCTCCAGGGAATTATGCTGAGTGAAATAAGCCCTTAAAATGTTATATACTATAAGATTTCATTTGTACAGCATTGTAGAAAAGACAAAATTGTGGAAATGAAAAACAGATTAGTGGTTGCCAGGGGTTAGGGATGGTGGATGGGAGGAGAGTGAGTATTACTAAAAATGAGTAGCACGAGGGATAGTATTGTGGTGATGGAAAGGTTCTGTACCTTTTTTTTTTCCCAAGAGGAATTCTCAGTCTGTCATCTAGGGTGGAGTGAAGTGGCACGATCTCGGCTCACTGGAACCGCTGCCTCCCAGGTTCAAGTGATTCTCCTGTCTCAGCCTCCCATGTAGCTAGGACTACAGGCACCCACCACCCCACCTAGCTAATTTTTGTATTTTAGTAGAGACGGAGTTTCTCCTCACCTCAGCTTTTGTATCTTCTCTGGTATTTGAGCATCATCCCTAGCTCTCTTTGCACAGTCGTTGTCTCCGTTCATGGCACCGGGAGTAGTCTGACCTGCAAGAGAAACAGATTGAGACTTTCCAGCCGCAGGACCTTTGGTCTTGTGGAGGGAGAAATCAGTGAAGTCCGGCCACACTCAGTCACCTGGAATCAGGTGCTGCATTTCTCCATCCGGGGCTTATCCGTCCCTGAGTAAGGATATGGGGAGAAATCAGATGAAAACAGGGAACCAGGGATCTCTGGGAGAAGTATTGATAGGGGATAACAGGTTTCCTATGGGCAAAGCAGCCTTGAGTCTTTGGGAGGGGGTTGGCTACTCTTGTTAGTAGTTTCCCTGGAGCTAGGCTTACCCTGAAAGATGTACAGACCCTTGTTGGGGAGGCAGGGACATGACTATGTAATTGTATTGAGTGAGGGCATTCTGACACCCTCACTCAATAAATAAAGGAAGGGAAATGAGTCCCAGAGATAACATGGTCTCTCCGGTGATGGATCTGATCAGGCAGAGGGTTGGGGGGTTCTGTTCTGTTGAAGAGAAATGAGCATGGCTACTGTGAACGGATTTAGAGGCTATTACTGGGTGATTTGTAAATCATTAGAAGGAAGTGAGCTAGAATTTCTGAGACTACAAGAGCCCATCAACACTTAGAGAGAATATGGGGCGTTTCAAGATGCAGCAATCAGCCAGGAGCGGTGGTTCACGCCTGTAATCCCATCACATTGGCCAATCCTCCTGCCTCAATCTTGGGACTACAGTACAGGCGTGCACCACCCAGCCCCCACTAATATTTTTATTTTTGTTTTTTTAGTAGAGACGGTTTTGCTATGTTGACCAAGTTGGTCTTGACCTCTTGGGCTCAAGCGATACTCCCGCCTCAGCTTCGGGACTACAGGCATGCATCACCCTGCCTTTTGCTATTTTTCCCAGGCTGGTCTTGACCTCCTGGGCTCACTCAATGATTTGAACCCGGGAAGCAGAGGTTGCATTGAGCTGACATCACACCACTGCACTCCAGCTTGGGAGACAGAGCAAGATTGTCAAATAAATAGACAAATAAAAAGAAAGAAAGAAAGTAAGTAAGAAAGACAGAAAGAAAGAAAGAAAAAGAAAGAAAGAAAGAAAGAAAGAAAGAAAGAAAGAAAGAAAGAAAGAGAAAGAAAGAGAGAGAGAGAGAAAGAAAGAAAGAAAGAAAGAAAGAAAGAAAGAAAGAAAGAAAGAAAGAAAGAGAAAGGAAGGAAGAAAGAGAGAGAAAGACCAGCTGACTCTCCATAAGAACAGTAAGCTTTTTGGTATTTTAACTTATCCTCATCCCATCTCATGCTCCCAGCTTGGTTCTGTTCATTGCTGATGAAATCCGGATAGGATTGGCCAGAACTGGTAGATGGCTGGCTGTTGATCATGAAAATGTCAGACCTGATATAGTCCTCCTTGGAAAGGCCCTTTCTAGGGGCTGATACTCTGTGTCTGCAGTGCTGTGGGACAATGACATAATGCTGACCATTAAGCCAGGGAAACATGGGTCCACACATGGTGGCAATCCACTAGGGTGCCGAGTGGCCATTGCAGCCCTTGAGGTTTTAGAAGAAGAAAACCTTGCTGAAAATGCAGAAAAAAAATGGGTATTCTTTTGAGAAATGAACCCATGAAGCTACCTTCTGATGTTGTAACTGCCGTAAGAGGAAAATGATTGTTTTATTTATTCATTTAGTTATTTTTTTGAGTCAGAGGTTCACTCTGGTTGCCCAGGCTGGAGTGCAATGCCACGATCTTGGCTCACTGCAACCTCTGCCTCCTGGGTTAAAAGGATTCTCCTGCCTCAGCCTCCTGAGTAGCTGGGATTACAGGCATGTGCCCCTATGCCCAGCTAATTTATGTATTTTTAGTAGAGATGGGGTTTGCCATGTTGGCCAAGCTGGTATTGATCTCCTGACCTCAGGTGATGCACCTGCCTCGGCCTCCCAAAATATTCGGGTTACAGGCGTGAGCCACTCTGCCCAGGAGGAAAAGAATTATTAAATGCTATTGTTATTCAAGACAACAAAGATTGTGATGCTTGGAAGGTGTGTCTGCGACTTTGAGATTATGGATTTCTGGCCAAGCCAATCCATGGTGACATCATCAGTTTTTGCCTCTGCTGATGGTCAAGGAGGATGAGATTAGAGAGCCCAGTGAAATCAATAACAAGACCATCTTGTTGTTCTGAGGGTAGCAGCCATTTTCAGTGGTCCCTGGGAGCCGACTAGAGACAGGTGGTCCTGTAAAAGCTCTGCTCTTAATGCGGGCACATTCCACTCCCATGTGTCTTCAAAACATTTTTCTGGTTTTGAAGAAAACCAGAAATATGTTTTTTTTCAGTTGATACATAATAGAATAGTGTTTATGAAGCTGGCTTTTGCTTTGTAACATAAATAAGAGAATGTAATGGCATCTATATTCAGTGAAAGTGTTTTGATGTGCAGAACATGGCCAGGTGCAGTGGTTCACGTGTGTAATCCCAGCATTTTGGGAGGGCGAGGTGGGCAGATCACTTGAGGTCAGGAGTTTGAGACCAGCTTGGCCAACACAGAGAAACCCCGCCTCTACTAAAAATACAAAAATTAGCTAGGTGAGGTGGTGGGTGCCTGTAGTCCTAGCTACATGGGAGGCTGAGACAGGAGAATCCCTCGAACCCGAGAGGCAGATGTTGCAGTGAGCCGAGATCGTGCCACTGCACTCAAGCCTAGGTCACAGAGTGAGAATCCCTTTGGAAAACAAACAAAAAAAAGGTACAGAACATTTCCATCACCACAATGCTATTCCTTGTGCTACTCATTTTTAGTAATACTCACTCTCCTCCCATCCACCATTCCTAACCCCTGGCAACCACTAATCTGTTTTCCACTTCTACAATTTTGTCTTTTCTAGAATGCTGTACAAATGAAATCTTATAGTATATCACGTTTTAAGGGCTTATTCCACTCAGCGTAATTCCCTGGAGATTCATCCAAGATAGTAATATCTGTGTATCAATAGTTCATTGTTGCTGTTGTTGTTGAGACAGAGTCTCACTCTGTCACTCAGGCTGGAGTGCAGTGGCATGATCTCGGCTCACTGCAACCTCCGCCTCCCTGGTTCAAGTGATTTTCCTACCTCAACCTCCTGAGTAGCTGTGACTACAGGTGTGTGCCACCACACCCTGGTAATTTTTGTATTAGTCATGGAGACGGGGTTTCAACATATTGGCAAGGCTGGTCTTGAACTCTTGACGTCATGATGTGCCCGCCGCAACCTCCCAAAGTGCTGGGATAACAAGGTAAGCCACTGTGCCTAGCCAATAGTTCATTTTTATTACTGAGTAGTATTCCATGGTATGGATATACCTCAGTTCAACCATTCGCTTATTGTAGAACATATTGATTATTTCCAGCTTTTGGCTATTACAAGTAAAGCTGCTATGAACAATTATGTACAAGTTTCTGGATGGGCATACATTTTAACTTCTCTGAAGTGTAATTGTTGAAATGTATGGCAATTGCATGTTTAGTTTTATAAGAAACTACCAAACTGCTTTCCAGAGTGGCTGTAATATTTTACCTTCCCAGCAGCACTTAATAAGATGTCCAGTTTCTCTGCATCCTTGTCACCATTTGGTGTTGTCACTATGTCTTTTATTTTAGCTATTGTAATAAGTGTGTAGTGATACCTCATCATGGCCTTAACTTGCATCTAGTGAAGGAAATGAGGGCTGAACATCTTTTCATGTGCTTATTTGCTTATTTCCTCTTCAGTGACATATATATTCACATCTTTTCATGATTTTCTAATTGGATTATTTATTTGTATTTTTTACCATTGAGGTTTATTATTATTATTATTATTATTATTATCATTCTTGAGACAGAGTCTCTCTCTGTTACCCAGGCTGGAGTGCAGTGGCACGATCTTGGCTCACTCCAATTTCCGCCTCCCAGGTTCTAGCAATTCTCATGTCTCAGCCTCCTGAGTAGCTGGGATTACGGGCACGCATCATCATGCCTGTCTAATTTTTGTATTTTTAGTAGAGGTGGGTTTTTGCCAGTTGCCCAGACTGGTCTCAAACTCCAGGCCTCAAGGGATTTGCCCTCCATCCACCTCGACCTTTCAAAGTGCTGGGATTACAAGCGCGAGCCACCACACTCAGCATACCATTGAGTTTTGAGAGTACTATACATATCCATTATATATTCTGGATGTGAGTCCTTTCTTGGATATGTGGTTTGCAAATATTTTCTCCTAGTCAAGATCCTGTTTTTTCATCCTTTTAATAGGGTCTCTTGCAGAGCACAAGTTTTAAATTGGGTGAAATCTGATTTATTTGTTTTCCCTATGGATTATGCTTTTTGAACCCTTCACTATGCCCTAGATCTCAGACGTTTGTCCTATGCTTTCTTCTAAAAGACTTTTTTAGTTTTATATTTTAGATTTAAATATATGATCCTCTTGAGTTATTTTTTGTATAAAAATATGAAAATTAGGTCTTTTTTTTTTTTTTTAGCCTATGGCTCTGCAACTGCTCCAGCACCATTTGTTAAGCAGACGATCCTTCCTTCTTTTTGTCTCTTGGTAAAAAATCAGTGTGGGGCTATTTCTAGGTTCTCTATTTTGTTCCCGTGATCTATGTGTCTATCCTTCTCCCAATACTACACAGTCTTGATTCCTGTAGCTACATAAGAAGTATTGAAATATGGTAGAGCCATTCCTCCCACCTTATTCTTCTTTTCCAAAAATTGTCTCAGCTACATATATATATTTTGAGATGCAGTCTGACTTGTGTTGCCCAAGCTGGAGTGCAGTGGGGTGATCTCGGCTCACTGCAACCTCCTTCTCCCGGGTTCAAGTGATTCTCCTGTCTCACCTTCCCGAGTAGCTGGGATTACAGGCATGCGCCACCACACACAGCTAATTTTTTAGTAGATAGGAGGTTTCGCCATGTTGACCAGGCTGGTCTTGAACTCCTGACCTCAAGTGATCTGCCTGTCTCAGCCTCCCAAAGTGCTGTGATTACAGGCCTGAGCCACTGCGCCCAGTGTTGTCTAAGCTATTGAAAATTTGTTACAGCAGCAGTCAAGAATGAAAACACATGGAAACATTTATTAGTGAAGCAAAATAGAAAGTCAAGAAACAGACTGATCTATATGCAAACTTCAGCATGCATTTCCAAACAGTGGGCAACAGATGATGGGTTGTATAATAAATGATTGCTTGATAAGTGTCTATCCATTTCAAAAACTAAAGATTAAATCCTTACTTTGAAGCACATAAAATAATAAATTCTAAAAATTCAGTGACTTAAATGTGAAAACCTGAAATCATAAAGAACTAGATGACAATTTAGGAAAATATTACAGTGTAAGACATCTTGAGTTGGCATAGGCACTTCCTGACATTACTCCAAGGCTATACACAATGAATCTGACATAAAGATGTAAAAATTAAAGTATCATCTAATTCAAAAGACACCATAAACGACTGTCTAAAAAGGCAAATGTTGGGGAAATTGGTGAAGCATCCCCAATAAACTAACAGTAACTATCTCTAATATACAACAAAGTTTTTGCATATCAGTAAGAGAAACTGGAACAACTCAATGAAAAAATGTGTTCAGGCATGGCACTACTTCACCGTATAGCAGAAAAGGATTATGAAATAGAAAGTATGGAAGAAAAATAATAAAGAAAATGGAGAATAGATCCCAGAAGTTTCAACATTCATCCAATAGAAGTTCCAAAGATAGGCCAGGTGTAGTGGCTCACGCCTGTAATCCCAGCAGTTTGGGAGGCCGAGGTGGGCGGATCACCTGAGGTCACAAGTTTGAGACCAGCCTGGCCAACATGGAGAAACTCCATCTCTACCAAAAATACAAAAATTAGCCGGGCATGGTGGCACATGCCTGTAATCCTAGCTGCTAGCAGTGATGAGGCAGGAGGATCACTTGGACCTGGGAGGCAGAGGTTGCAGTGAGCTGAGATCGTGCCACTGCACTCCAACCTGGGCAACAGAGCAAGACTCAGTCTAAAAAAACAAATAAACAAACAAAAAAGTTCCAGAGGTAGAGAATAGAAAGACTGGGCCAGGCGCCATGGCTCATGCCTGTAATCCCAGCATTTTGGGAGGCCGAGGCAGGCAAATCACCCGAGCTCAGGAGTTTGAGACCAGCCTGATTAACAGGGTGAAACCCCGTCTCTACTAGGGTTTGGTGGTGGGTGCCTGAAATCCCAGCTATTTGGGAGTTCAGAACAGTTCCCAGTAACAAAACCCTTGATGGTTTGGCCCCACTGGGGAATGAGATGTCTTCGAATGGGAAAAGGTCAGAGGCCACAGATGGAGCATCAGCCCAGGTGGAGCTTTCTAAGTTGCATTCTTTTTTTCTGCTTGTTTTCTGGATGGCTTATTACCTGTTCTGTAAACATATAGAGCAGACACTTGGCAGGGCTGGCCCAGTGGCAGCCAAAAGTGGCGTGATAACATTAAGGAATAGGGGGCTTGGAAATCTCCTAGAAGAAGTGCAGACTCATCAAAGCTGGCCAGTAACTGAGCATTTCTTTCCTACCTCTTCCTCTGCCCTCTGAGCTAGGCAATTACAACCAATGTCACCCACCCATAGACTCCCTCCACTCTGTAAGGCAGAAATCCTGTAAGCGTCTCTGGGGGCTAATAGGCTAGGAACTGGAAAGAATTGGCTCAGCTCAGCTCCAGAGGCTCTGTATCCTATGACCTATCAATCCAGAAACCCTGAAACTCATATGGAGTGTCTGGGCTGGCACATCTTCCCAGGAACAAAGAGTTATATAGAAAAACTATCAGATGGGCCTGGTGCGGTGGCTCACGCCTGTAATCCCAGTACTTTGGAAGGCCGAGGTGGGACGATCACCTGAGGTCGGGAGTTTGAGACCAGCCTGGCCAACATGGCGAAACCCTGTCTCTACTAAAAATACAAAATTAGCTGCGTGTGGTGGTGCATGCCTGTAAGCCCAGCTACTCAGGAGGTTGGGGCAGGAGAATCACTTGAACCTGGGAGGCAGAGGTTGCAGTGAGGTGAGACCACACCATTGCACTTCAGCCTGGGCAACAATAGTGAAACTGTCTTAACAACAACAACAACAAAAGGCCGGGCATGGTGGCTCACACCTGTAATTCCAGCACCTTGGGAGGCTGAGGCAGGCGGCTCACCTGAGGTCAGGAGTTCGAGACCAGCTTGGCCAACATGGTGAAGCCCCGTCTCTACTAAAAAGATAAAAATTAGCCAGGCGTGGTGGTGGGCACCTGTAATCCCAGCTACTCAGGAGGCTGAAGCACAAGAATCACTTGAACCTGCGAGGTAGAGGTTGCAGTGAGCAACCTTGCTTACTACGGTGGCTGGATCGCACCACTGCACTCCAGCCTGGGCGACAGAGGAAGACTCCATCTCAGAAAACAAAAACAAAAACCTAATAAATGCAGTTAGGAAACTATCTTAAAACACAAAATCCCCATTTTTTAGACTGATTGTTTAAAAGATAAAGAAAAACAGATCAACATGTTAAGAAAACCTATTTCAAAACGAGAGGAGTAGACTCGCCCTGCTTCAGCACACCCTTGACACTAATGGTCGATTTTTAGATAAACGGATAAACAATTTCTTTTCAATCACAACCAATCAGATCATATATAAGACTCCCTTCCCAAGGCTCATCCTTCATAAACCCTCAGCAACTTGCCTAGAGATTCCATCATTTTTTATCCCCAGTGTTAGTCCCATAATTTTTCATTTTTATATTGGACTCCAATTCAAGTTCTAGTAAAATGTTAGAGGAAAAGGATAAACTGAGGAAAGGACTGTTAAACAAAAAGGATCCAGGGAAATTCTCAGCCTATCAAGATTGCAAAAGACACTAAAATTAGGAGAGGCACTGTCAGGAAGGTATGCTCTAGAGAGAAAGTCAAGAATGTGGCTATGTTTGCCAGTACTGAGGAGATTAGGCACGTGACTCAAGGAGCTCTTCCACTATGATGATATTAAATGGGAAAGATAAAAAAGGACCTGCTGATCTAAGGGTGTGAATCACTATGACATACATTCTGAGAGGAGGGCTATGGGACCAGAGGGGAGAGCTTCAAGCTACAGAGGATTATTCTGAATCCTTGAAACCAAATGGAATTTGTCCTGCTAGATTTCAAAATGGTTGGAAGCGGTGACTCCTTTCTTCCAGTTTCTCCCATTTGAAATGGAAGCATCTGTAACTATTATCCTACACCTGTCTCGCCACTTTATTTTTGGAACAGATAACTTGTTTTCTAGTGTCACAAATTCACAGCAGGAGAATTTTGCCCCAGGATGTTTCATAACCAGAGTCTCACCCTTATCTGTTTTAGATGAGAGTTGGTACTTTTGAGCTATCTTATATGGATAAGATGTTGGACTTCAGCTAATGTTGCACGGTTTGAGACATTTGAGGATTTGGGGATGGGGCGCATGTATTTTGCATGTGGGAGAGATGTGAATACTTGGGGGCCAGAGGGCAGGCTGTGGTAGACTGAACAACGCCCCTCCAAAAGATAGCAACATAGTAACCCCTGGAACCTGTGAGTGTTAACTTACAACAAAAAAAGTGATTATGTTGGCCAGGTATGGTGGCTCACGCCTATAATCCCAGCACTTTGGGAGGCCGAGGCGGGTGGGTCACTAGGTCAGGAGTTCAAGACCAGCCTGGCCAAGATGGTGAAACCCCGTCTCTGCTAAAAAAAATATAAAAATTAGCTGGGTATGGTGGCGGGCACCTGTAATCCCAGCTATGCAGGAGCCTGAGGCAAAGAATTGCTTGAACCCGGGAGGCAGAAGTTGCAGTGAGCCAAGATCACGCCACTGTACTCTCGCCTGGGCAACACAGTGAGACTCCGTCTCGAAAAAAAAAAAAAGTAATTATGTTAAAACTCTTGAGATGGGGAGATTCTCCTGGATTGTCTGGATTATCTGGGTGGGCCCTAAATGTAATAATGAGTGTCCTTATCAGATTAAGGCGGGGAGATCTGACACAGACAGAAGAGAAGAAGGCAGTAAGCCTGCCATGGTTTGAACGTCCCCACCAAAACTTGTGTTGAAATTTAATTGCCATTGTTAACAATATTAAGAGGTGGGGCTGTTAGGAAGTGATTAATGCCATTATCATAAGAGTGGATTAGTTATCACGAGATTGGGTTTGTTATAAAAGGGAGCTTAGCCACATTTTCTCTGTCTGTCTCCTGCACTTGCTTTTGCCTTTCATCCTTCCATCATGACACAACCCTCACCAGATGCCAGCGCCATGTTCTTGGACTCCTAGCCTCTAGAACTGTATACCAAATGAACTTCTATCCTTTATAAATTACCCAGTTTGTGGTATTCCATTATAGTAACAGAAAACAAACAAAGGCAATCAACATGGAGGTAGAGATTACAGTGATGCAGCCATGTATTAGTCCGTTCTCACACTGCTATAAAGAACTGCCCGAGACTGGGTAATTTATAAAGGAAAGAGATTTAACTGACTCACAGTTCCGCATGGCTGGGGAGGCCTCAGGAAACAATCATGGCCAAAGGTGAACAGGAAGCAAAGACTTTCTTCGCATGGTAGCAGGAGACAGAAGTGCAAGCAGGGGAAATGCCAGACGCTTGTAAAACCATCAGACCTCATGAGAACTCACTGTCACAAAAACAGCATGGGAAAAACCACCCCCGTGGGGATTTGTAATCTGTGGGGATTACAATTCGAGATGAGATTTGGGTGGGGACACAGAGCCAACCCATATCAAGCCACAAGCCAAGAAATGCTGGCAATCACAGGAAGCTGGAAGAGGCAAGGAACAGGTTCTCCCCTAGAGCCTCTGGAGGACTACAGCCCTGCTGACAACTTGATTTCAACTCAGTGAAACTGATTTCAGATTTCTGGGCTCCAGAATTGTGAGAGAATAAATTGATGTTGTTTATGCCACAAAGTTTGTGGTAATTTGTTACAGCAGCAGAGGGAATTTGGGGTGATTGTAAGGAGTTATGTAAATTATGTTAAAGAACCTTTGCAGTTGTAAGATGCATTCATTCATTCAACAAATAGTCGAGGCAATATAGAAGAGTAATTAAAAGCACCGACTTTGAGGCCGGGTGTGGGATGGTTCACTCCTGTAATCCCAGTGCTTTGGGAAGCCAAGGCAGGAGGATTGCTTGAGGCCAGCAGTTCCTTCCAGATCAGTGGGGACAACATAGCAAGACTCCATCTCTAAAAAAAATTATTTTAATTAAAAATAAATAAATACATAAATAAAAGCACATACTTTGGACTCAATTCTATCTTGGGGGTGAATCCCAGCTCTGTCACCCACTGACTATGTGACTTTGAGCAGACTGCTTAATTCTCTTGAGCCTCAGTCTCAACATCTGCATACTGGGGATGATAATAGTATTTAACTCCAGAGAAGGTTGTGAAAATTAATGGGAAGATGCACATAAAAGGCTTTGTGCTGGGCTCAAGGGCCATTGCCCTGTTCCTGCCCTAAGAGAGCTTGCTGTCATCCTGGGAGGATCTTAGAGAGATCAGGGCTGTAGATGGAAAGCCCAGAGAGAAATGGGGACTTGTTGGAGGTACTAGGGATGGGGGTAGGGGAAATTTCTTAGACAAATTGACTTATGAGCTCCCTGATGAACACAGTGGGCCCTAATTACATACTCTTTTTAATACTATTGTTATAAATATTATTAATATCAATGGGTAAAATATATTTCTGCTTCTTTGGTCTTTTAGAAAAAAATATATGGAAGTGTAGAAGTGTTTTTTTTGTTTAAATTTCTTTTTTAAAAATTTTTTATAGAGATGGGGGTCTCACTATGTATCCCAGATTGTTCTGGAACTCCTGGCCTCAAGTGATCCTTCCACCTCCTACCTCAGCCTCTCAAAGTGTTGGGATTACAGGCATGAGCCACTGGGACTGGCTCATTTAAATTTTTCTTTCTTTCTCTTTCTCTCTCTCTCTCTTTTTAAAGACAAGATCTCGCTCTGTGGCCCAGGTAAGCAGGAGTAGCCGGATCGTGGCTCACTGCAACCTCGTACTCCCGGGCTCAAGCGATCCTCCTACCTCAGCCTCCTGAGTAACAGACTACAGGCACACCACCCCACCTCGCTAATTTTATTTATTTTTTTTGTAGAGAAAAGAGACAGGGTATTGCTCTGTTGCCCAGGGTGGGGTGCAGTGGCATGACCATGGCTCACTGCAACCTCTGCCTCCCAGGTTCAAGTGATCCTCCAGCTGTGGCCTCCCTAAGTGCTGGGATTACAACCGTGAGCCACCGCGCCGGCCCAAATTTCTTACGTCACTACAGAGTTCCTAGGAAAAAATCCCATGCCTGAAAAAGATAGAAACTGACAGGAAGGATTTGAGATGACGACCTGCTTCATATACACTCCTTATTAAAACTGGATAACAATGCACCACCGAGGAGGTGGGGAGGGATAGGAAAAATGAAAAGAGAAAATCAGCGCATGCGTACTCTGATTTGGGAAGACTCCAAAGAGAAAATCAGAGCATGTGTACTCTGAACTTGGAGTAGCCAATCCCAGGGGATGCTTTAGGCGGGAAAGTCAGAGTTTCTGCCTCCATTTTGAGAAGGTTCTGTACCTGGAGCCTAGACTGATAGACCCCACATCAGCTTGGCTTGTCCCGCCTACTGTTCTGACTTCTGATTGGCCAGATGGAGTTCACTAACTGCCCTGATTGGTCCATCATCCTGGAGCAGTGACATTGCAGAATATTTTCTCCTCCTCCAGCCACCACCAACTGCTGCCAACTCGCCACCACTGCTGCCGACCTCGCCACCACTGCTTTGTCTCTGAAGTAGGTTCTCTTTAAGGGACACCCTAGATGGGCTAATCAGGGCAGATAGAAAAGGAGGAAGCCTCTGTAGGGCCGTCAAGTGCTTGGGGTTCCGAAAATCTTGAGGACTGAAAGACAACTAATGCCTTTCAGGACAATCATCATGGAGGATCCTCCCGCCTCGGCCTTGGGTCTACAGGCCTGTATTATCCCACCCCTGGTTTTTTTTTTTTTTTAGTAGAGACGGGGATTTTTTATGTTGACCAGGCTGGCCTCAACCGCCTGGGCTCAAGCAATCCTCCCGCCTTGGCCTCGGGGCTACAGGCACGAACCACCCCACCCTCACTAAATTTTTTTATTTTTTATTTTTTTAGTACAGACGGTTTTGCTATGTTGGGCAGGCTGACCTCGACCGCCTGGGCTTAAGCAATCCTTCCGCCTCGGCCCCGGGACTACAGAAGTGCACCATCCTGCCCACGCTTTTTTTTTTTTTTTTTTTTTTTAGTAGAAACCAGGTTTCACTATGTTGGCCAGGCTGGCCTCAACCTCCTGGGCTCAAGCGATCCTCACACCTTGGCCTCAGGACTACAGATGTGTGCCATTCCGCCCCTGCTAGTTTTGTTGTTGTTGTTGTTCTTTTTAGTAGAGACAGGGTTTCCTTATGTTGGCCGAACTGGGCTTGACCTCCTCGGCTCAAGTGATCCTCCCACCTCGGCCTCGGAACTACAGGCAAGAACCACCTCGCTGATGTTATTATTTTTGTTGTTATTATTAGTAGTAGAAATGGGGTTTTGCTATGTTGGCCAGGCTGGCCTCAACCTCCTGGGCTCAAGAGATCCTCTTGCCTCGGCCTCGGAACTACAGGCGAGCACCACCCCGCCCCCACTAATACTTTTTATTTTATTTTATTTTTTTTAGTAGAGGGTTTTTCTAGGTTGGCTAGGCTGGTATCGACCTCGTGGGCTCAAGCGATCCGCCCGCCTTGGCCAAAGAGCTGAGATGTTACAGGCCTGTGCCACCGCCCCCAGCTAATTTTGTGTGTGTGTGGGTTTTTTTTTTTTTTTTTTTTTTTTTTTTTTTGTAGAGATGAGGGGTTTGCTATGTTTCCCAGGCTGGTCTCAACCTCCTGGGCTCAAGAGATCTGCAGGCCTCGGCCTCCCAAAATGCTGGGATTACAGGCATGAGCCACTGCGCCTGGCCGATTGCTGCAAATTGAAACACCCCACATTTTCTCTAAGTGATGGCGGGCTCTTGTAGTCTCAGAGATTCTAGCTGTCTTCCTTCTAATAATTTACAAATAACCCAGTAATAGCTTCTAAATCTGTTCATATTAGTGAAGGTCATTTCTCTTCAACAGAACAGAACCCCCCATCCCTCTGCCTGATCAGATGCATCACCAGAAAGACCACGTTATGTCTGGGACTCACTTCCCTCCCTTTATTTATTGAGTGGGGGTGTCAGAACGCCCCCACTCAATAAAATTACACACTCACGTCCCTGCCTCCCCAGCAAGGGTCTGTACATCTTTCAGGGTAAGCCTAGCCCCAGGAAAACTACTAACAACACTAGCCAACCCCCTCCCAAAGACTCAAGGCTGCTAGGAAACCTGTCATCCCCAAGCAATACTTCTCCCAGAGACTCCAGGCTCCCTGTTTTCATCTGACTTCTCTCCATGTCCTTACCCACGGACAGATAAGCCCCGAATGGAGAAATGCAACACCTAATTCCAGGTGACTGAGTGTGGCCGGGCTTCACTGATTTCTCCCTCCATAGGACCAAGGGTCCTGTAGCTAGAAAGTCTCAGGCTGTTTCTCTTGCAGGTCAGACTGCTCCTGGTGCCATGAACAGAGACCACACCTTTGCAAAGAGACCCAGGGATGATGCTAAAACATCAGAGAAGAGAAGCAAGGTAAGGTGACCTAGAGGGGGCATAGCAGTGGTCCAGGGGACAGAGTAGGGTGACCAGGTTTCTGAGGAAGGGAGGACAGAGGTACTGGGGACAAGGAGCAGGGTCTCAGGGGAGATCTGGACCCTTGGGAGCCTCCCACCTGTGTTCTGTCATCACCTACCATCCCTGGAGACAAGTCTGTGACCTTGCACTATATTTGGTAACTCTCAGTGCATTCTGGAAGGTGGGAAGAGAGCCAGACAGCAGCATTAAAGCCCTAATGTGTGCCACGGGAGAAGCTAGGGTAGGTTCCCCATGGTCTCTCAGTTAGCCATGGCATCAACCAGGACAGATTATCATCCTCACTTCCCAGATCCAGCACACAGGAAGCGGCTCCAGCTGAATGGCAGACATACCTAGCTGAGTCACTGACAATTTTATTTTATTTTTTTTAGGCCCTCGATGATATTGCCACATACTTCTCTAAGAAAGAGTGGGAAGAGATGAAATACTCGGAGAAAATCAGCTATGTGTATATGAAGAGAAACTATAAGGCCATGACTAAACTAGGTAACAGAAAGTTCTAGGAACAGACAAGTCTGGGGATACATGAGCATCCCTTTTCCTGCTTTGGCTACTTCTTAGGCTGCAGAAAGTACCCCACATTTTCCTTTTGTGCAGGGAAAAATCGCAAGGCAGCTTCTGGGGGTTCTGCTCTTCTGTATCCTGTCAGAGCTGAGGGCAGGGACTGGCCATAGTGGAGCTTGTACCTGGACCCTGCACTTTTCTCTCCCTTAGGCGTCTGTTCTGATCAGCCCAGCTGTCTCTGTGGCATTGCAGCACACCTCCCACCCTACCTTCCTCCTCTCGGCTTGTCTCTTTCTCTCTCTCTCCCCTTTTTTTTTTTTTTTTTTTTGAGTCAGAGTCTCACTCTGTCACCTAGGCTAGAGTGTAGTAGTGCAATCATAGCTCAATGCAGCCTCGAACTCCTGGGCTCAAGCAATCCTTCCGCCCAGCCGATGGAGTAGCTGAGGCTATGAGCACATGCCACCATGCCCAACTAATTTTATTTTATAATTTGTAGATATGGGGGTCTCTCTATGTTACACAGGCTCATCTTGAAATCCTGGCCTCAAACAATCCTCCTGCCTCAGCCTCCCAAAGTGCCGGTACTACAGACATGAGCCACCATGCCAGGCCTAAGTTTGTCCCTTAAGGAATAAACATTTTGCTTCTTTCTAGGTTTCAACGTCACCCTCCCACCTTTCATGTGTAATAAACAGGCCACAGACTTCCAGGGGAATGATTTTGATAATGACCATAACCGTAGGATTCAGGGTGAGTAGATGGGAAGTGGCTGGAAAGGTCTCCTGAAGCCCAGTTGCTTTTCAGCTCAGCTACCTGGGAAAGATCCTCTGGCATTTGTTCCCTCATACACATCAGGGTTGAGTGAAAAAAAAATTGCATACAGAAAGTTAACTACAGAGGCCATTCATAAAATTCTAAAACATGCAAAACAGTAATATGTATTTTCATGGATAATAAGTAAATGGTAAATGCATAAAAACATAAATGCGAATAAAAAGGCATCAAATTGAGGAGACTGGCTGTAAATGGAGAAGGAGCGAGAGCAGGGATTGGTGAGTGCTGCACAGGCAGCTTCAGTCATGACTTGTTGATAGCGTGTTTTGTTTTGTTTTGTTTTGTTTTGTTTTTGTTTCTGTTTTTGTTTTGAACTGGAGATTTGCTCTTGTCGCCCAGGCTGGAGTACAATGGCACAGTCTCAGCCCACTACAACCTCTGCCTCCCGAGTTCAAGCGATTCTCCTGCCTCAGCCTCCTGACTAGCTGGGATTACAGGCACCCGCCACCATGCCCACCTAATTTTTGTATTTTTAGTAGAGATGGGGTTTCACCATGTTGACCAGGCTGGTCTCAAACTCCTGACCTCAGGTGATCCACCCTCCTCAGCCTCCAAAGTGCTGGGATTACAGGTGTGAGCTACTGCACCCAGGCGGTTTCTAGTGTTTCTAACATTCTAAATAAATAAATCAGATCTAACATAGTCATGGGGTAATGTTGAGATGCGACTGAACTCAATATTATTCCCCATACTTTTCTGTGTGTTTGAAACATTTCTTTTTTAAAAGACATGTTGTTCTTGCTAAACACTGTTTTTTTTATTATACTTTAAGTTTTAGGGCACATGTGCACAATGTGCAGGTTAGTTACATGTGTATACATGTGCCATGCTGGTGCGCTGCACCCATTAACTCGTCATCTAGCATTAGGTATATCTCCCAACGCCATCCCTTCCCCCTCCCCCCACCCCACAACAGTCCCCAGAGTGTGATGTTCCCCTTCCCGTGTCCTTGTGTTCTCATTGTTCAATTCCCACCTATGAGTGAGAATATGCGGTGTTTGGTTTTTTTGTTCTTGCAATAGTTTACTGAGAATGATGATTTCCAATTTCATCCATGTCCCTACAAAGGACGTGAACTCATCATTTTTTATGGCTGCATAGTATTCCATGGTATATATGTGCCACATTTTCTTAATCCAGTCTATCATTGTTGGACATTTGGGTTGGTTCCAAGTCTTTGCTATTGTGAATAGTGCCACAATAAACATACGTGTGCATGTGTCTTTATAGCAGCATGATTTATAGTCCTTTGGGTATATACCCAGTAATGGGATGGCTGGGTCAAATGGTATTTCTAGTTCTAGATCCCTGAGGAATCGCCACACTGACTTCCACAATGGTTGAACTAGTTTCCAGTCCCACCAACAGTGTAAAAGTGTTCCTATTTCTCCACATCCTCTCCAGCACCTGTTGTTTCCTGACTTTTTAATGATTGCCATTCTAACTGGTGTGAGATGGTATCTCATTGTGGTTTTGATTTGCATTTCTCTGATGGTCAGTGATGGTGAGCATTTTTTCATGTGTTTTTTGGCTGCATAAATGTCTTCTTTTGAGAAGTGTCTGTTCATGTCCTTTGCCCACTTTTTGATGGGGTTGTTTGTTTTTTTCTTGTAAATTTGTTTGAGTTCATTGTAGATTCTGGATATTAGCCCTTTGTCAGATGAGTAGGTTGCGAAAATTTCCTCCCATTCTGTAGGTTGCCTGTTCACTCTGATGGTAGTTTGTTTTGCTGTGCAGAAGCTCTTTAGTTTAATTAGATCCCATTTGTCAATTTTGGCTTTTGTTGCCATTGCTTTTGGTGTTTTAGATATGAAGTCAGGCAGGAGAAGGAAATAAAGGGTATTCAATTAGGAAAAGAGGAAGTCAAATTGTCCCTGTTTGCAGACGACATGATCGTATACCTAGAAAACCCCATTGTCTCAGCCCAAAATCTCCTTAAGCTGATAAGCAACTTCAGCAGTCTCAGGATACAAAATCAATGTACAAAAATCACAAGCATTCTTATACACCAACAACAGACAAACAGAGAGCTAAACACTGTTAATGAATCAAAGGACAGTTAAGACAATTTTAAAAGTGGAAAAAAAGAAACTATTAAAAGTGTAGGTCCGCCAAAAACTTCTAGAGATTGTTTCATTTACAGCATGTAGATATTGGATAAATATTTTAAGAGAGAGGGTGATGAACACATGTAATAAAGATTGCCGTTTCTCCATACTTTATTAAAACCAAATAGTCTTCTCATTCCCAAACAACCCCAATTCTCCATGATGAGCTTGGAAGTGAGTTTGAAAGAGTGCTCCCTCATCTAACACACAGAGAGCTTTCCCAATTGTCAGTGAGCGGAGATAACATAGGATGAAAAAAAGACAGGTTCTTGGGTAGAGATCTTTGTGCATTTCAGGAATAGAAAGGGAACATATTTGTTTACTTGCTCTTCTGCTCTGACAATACAATCATAAGACAAGGTCAGAGTGTCTAAACTGTCTTCAATATCTCTATTACTCCCCAGCTAAACAGGCCAGATTCTACAATCTCCCGCAATCACTACAAGAGATCTGAAAAGCCAGTGCTTGAGTATCTGCCAAGTTTTGACGTTAAAGGAGTGTCTTTATACTGAAAATGTTTCAGAGCCACCGGACTAAGTCATCCATGGTTCATCACACATTTAACAGCTTAATTGACATACCATAAGATTCACCCATTTGAAGTGTACAGTGATTTTTAGTTGTTGCACATCTTGAGTGATTACAGTTTACATTCCCAACCAATCAATTTAATTATTTGGGAAAAAGTAAAAGATACGTAATAGAATAAGATGAGACTGTGATGGGATTTAACCCCCATTTGAGAAACCATGAGATGTGAAATTCTGAACTGATGCCACAGATAAATGAACCAACCATGACTAAACATAATTCAGAAGCAAATCTCAAATAACTCCTCAACAATGAGTGGACTCATAACCTCTGCTGCAGAATACCCTCATGCAACGGAAGTCTCTCCAGAGTTTGGAAATCTTTACCAACAAAGAAAAATTCTGATGTATTCTCTTTCAGTTGAACGTCCTCAGATGACTTTCGGCAGGCTCCAGGGAATCTTCCCGAAGGTGAGTATCTCTCAAATCTAAAGGACCAGAGGACCTTTTTCCCTTCATGGATGTGAACACTGATAAGACAGGGAGAATATCAAAAACGCCCTCATTGCCTCTTTCTCCCCATGTCTATCACAACAACTTATGTAGCACCGACAGCTTGATAATACTAACTGTTGTGATCCTTAATATTTCTTTTGTTTTCACAGTGATGCCAGATACTATTTTAAGCAGTTCACATGGATTAATTAATTTAATCCATAAGAAGACCTCTATGACATTGTTTCTTTTATTATCTGCAAATAGTAATGAGTCACACACTTTGGTTGTCATCCATATAAAAGCCATGTGACTTGGCACAAATCTTCTAAGTTATCGGAGCTCCAGATTCCTAGTCCATGAAATGGAAGTAAAGAATAATAGTTTATGTTATAGACCATAATTATCAGCAAAATAATAATAAAATGAGGCTATCATTGTACAGAGATGTTAAAGAATTTTCCTGAGGCGCAGTGGCAGTGGTAGTCTAATCCAGAGCTCCAAGCCATTTAAAGCTCATTCACGTTTGCATTTGTTTATGAAGTTCAGATGTTGCTCACTAGGGCTTTACCCCATAGGGCCTACTGGTGCTTCCATTGAGACACCCACTCTTGCAACAGGAAGGACCAGCTGGCCTCTCCTGTTACCGGGGCCACTCCCATGACTTAGGAATCGCTTTGACTGTTGGCCCCTCCTTGAGCTCCTTGAGGGCTTTGTCTGCACCTGGGGCATCCGAGAAGCCCCAGTCCCAGCCCAGGGGATCCCTCAGAGGCCCCTGAATGAGTGATTCTGGAAGTGCAGATTCAGCTCTGGTTTAGAAGGTAAAGGGATCTGGGAGTTGGGTTGCCAGTATGGAGAACGAATTCAAAGAAGGATCCAGAAGGGTATTCAATGTTATTATTATTACATTTGAACAATGTTTACAAGCTCAGAGAGGATTTTCCCTTAGCCTATTTTACATGTATTATTCACTATTTCGTAAGTGAGGAAGCTGAGTAAAAAGTAGCTTAAGGGCCGGGCGCGGGGGCTCACGACTGTAATCCCAGCAATTTAGGAGGTCGAGGAGGGCAGATTACGAGGTCAAGAGATCGAGACCGTCCTGGCCAACATGGTGAAACCTCATCTCTACTAAAAATACAAAACTTAGCAGGGCGTGGTAGCGCCTGCCTGTAATCCTAGCTACTCGGGAGGCTGAGACAGGGGAATCGCTTGAACCGGGGAGGAGGAGATTGCAGTGAGCCAAGATCGCGCCACTGCACTCTAGCCTGGTGACAGAGCGAGACTTTGTCAAAAAAAAAAAAAGAGTAGCTTAATATTGTTCATCAGTGACACATCCCAGTGTAACTAGAATTGATATGGGTACCACCTCACTGAATTCCACATTCAATGTTGGTGCCTCAGTAGGGTGGTATGCCAGATCTGGTACTGCTTTCTTTGCTGCCTGGATTAATTTCAGCAAACCATTTCTTTCCCTCTCCCTTCCCTGTATTCATCTCCCCACACCATCTTTCCCAGCAGTGTTTTGTCCCCTCCCTATGTTTTTACATTTACTCTCCCAGCAGCTGTCTACGAGCTTATATGGGATCCCTTGTATTTTATAGAAGCTCTTCCTTTTGTAGACCTGTGAATTCTTAGAATGCTATTTTTCTCCAAATCTTCTGTGTACTACACTCTCAACTACATGGAGATTTCTGCTGTTTTCACGAATGTCAGTCTTAAAAGAGTGTGAAGATAAGCATTCTAGCCCTGGAAACTGCATTCATTTAGGCCATTCCTTTTGCTTCTAATCTCCCAGGTTTCTCTCATTTAGGCAAGTGTAACTCTCCCCGCGTTGTTGAGAACATTCATTAAGGTAATGCATGTGAAGACGCTTTGCAAGCTCTAAAGCACTATAGAAATGTCACTGATACTGTTTATCTGTAACCTTCACATTATAAATATCATGCCCAAGAAGCCAGCAGAGGACGAAAATGATTCGAAGGGAGTGTCAGAAGCATCTGGCCCACAAAACGATGGGAAACAACTGCACCCCCCAGGAAAAGCAAATATTTCTGAGAAGATTAATAAGAGATCTGGTAAGAGGAAACAATTTGGGAACAACTCCTCTGGCTTTTCTGGCTATGTTCAGGTGTGTGGACTGGGTGTGTGGCATGGATCCCAGACAAGCCTGGGTCCAGGCTGGGCTGAAGAGCTCGCCCAGCTCCAGATGAGATGTTAGACATGACTTCCAGAGATGCAGACCGGAGTTGTCATCCATATAAAAAACCACGCGACTTGGGGCAAGTCTTCCAAATTTTCTCAGCTCCAGATTCCTAGTCCATAAGATGGAAATAAAGAATCATAGTTCATAAATTGTTTGGAGGCATTAAATTAAATCCTGAAGGCCTGATGACATGAAAGGTGCTCAAGCAATTCTATCTGTGATAACCTGGGATCATATCTTACTCAGCTCAATGCCTGATACCCAATACAGGTGTACTTCAGAGATATTGCAGGTTGGGTTCCAGACCACTGCAATAAAGTGAGTCACACACATTGTTTTTCACTTGTTTTGCAGTGCATAAAAACATTATGTTTACACTATAGTGTACTCTACTAAGTGTGCAATAGCATTATGTCTAAAAATGTACATACCTTAATTTTAAAATAATTCATTGTTAAAAAATGCTAACAATCTTCTGAGCCTTCAGTGAGTTACACTCTTCTGGTTGGTGGAGGGTCTTGCCTCGGTGTTGATGGCTGCTGGCTGATCAAGGTGGTGGTTGCTGAAGGGTGGAGTGGCTGTGGCAGTTTCTTAAAAGAACACAACAATGAAATTTGCCACATCGATTAGCTCTCCCTTTCATGAAAGATTTCTCTGTAGTATGTGATGCTATTCGATAGCATTTAGCCACTTTAGAACTTCTTTCAAAGTTGGAGTGAATCCTCTCTAGCTGTGAAAGTTTTAGATGGCATCTACTTCCAATAAAAGGCTATTTAATCTATATTGAAAATCTGTTGTTTAGTGTAGCCACGTTCATCAGTGATCTTAGCTAGATCTTCTGGATAACTTGCTGCAGCTTCTCCATCAGTGTTTGCTGCTACACCTTGCACTTTTATGTTATGGGGACAGCTTCTTTCCTTAAACCTCACAAACCAACCTCTGCTAGTTTCACACGTTTCTTCACCTCTCTCAGCTTTCATGGGCTTGAAGAGAGTTCAGGTCTTGCTCTGAATTAGACTTTGGCTTAAGGGAATGTTGTGGCTGGTTTCATGTTCTATCCTGATCACTCAAACTTTCTCTATTGCAGCAGTAAGGCTGTTTTGCTTTCTTATTCTTGTGTTCACTGGGTATTAGTATTATTGTTTCCTTCAAGAACTTTTCCTTTGCATTATATACTATTCTTTCTTTCAAGAACTTCTCCTTTGCATGCACAGCTTGGCTATTTGGTGCAAGAGGCCTAGCTTTCATCCTGTCTCGGCTTTCAGCATGCCTTCCTCACTAAGCTTAGCCATTTCTAGATTCTGATTTAATGTGAGAGAATGCGACTCTTCCTTTCATTTGAACAGTTAGTGGCCATTTTAGGATTGTTAATTGTCCTAATTTCAGTATCGCTGTGTCTCAGGGAATAGGTAGGCCCAAGAAAAGGAAAAGAGATGGGGAAGAGCTCATTGGTGGAGCAGTCAGAATACACACAACATTGATTAATTACGTTCGTTATCTTCTCTAGGTGGAGTTCCTGTTACCCCCAAAACATTGACACACAACAGGGTGACTATAGTCAATAATAACTTAATCGTACATTTAAAAATAACTAAAAGAGTGTAATTGGATTGTTTGTAACACAAGGATAAATGCTTGATGGGATGGATACCCTATTTTCCATGATGTGATTATTATGCATTGCATACGTGTATCAAAATATCTCACGTACCCCATAAGTATATACACCTACTGTGTATCCACAAAAATAAATTATTTTAAAAGACTAAAAAACAACAAAAACAATTGCAATAATAACATCAAAGCTCACTGATCACAGATCACCATAACAGATATAATAATAATGGAAAAGTGTAAAATTGGTGAGAATTCCCCCCCAAAAATTACAGTATCTGCAAAGCACTATAAAAATGAGGTGCCATAAAACAAGGTATGCCTGTGTGCCCTTAACAAATACGTGCTGGATGAAAGGAGGTATGGGTGAATGTTCCCATAAGTGAAGAGGTTGGGAATCTAAACCTGACAACGGAAGGAGCCAGAAGCTAAAACTTTAATTGGCATTTGGCCTATGTTGGTGTGGATCTAAGGCCTCAGCCTCTCTAAGCCAGAGAATGTGAAAAACTGGATAAAGAAGGCCCATGGACACTTGGGAGGGAGGAGGCATCTCCTTTTTTTGAGAAAACAGAGCCTAACACTCTCCAACCTACCCAACCCTCATCTTCCAACTATTCTCCATCATAGGACCCAAAAGGCGGAAACATGCCTGGACCCACAGACTGCGTGAGAGAAAGCAGCCGGTGATTTATGAAGAGATCAGCGACCCTGAGGAAGATGATGAGTAACTCCGTAAGTGAACCTTCGGCTCACCCTCCACATCCCTGCAGATGTGCTATTCTGTTATGGTACTGGTATCCCATCTTGTCATTTGTTTCCCAAATCATTCCTTTCTCATAATTTTCTAGTGTACAGCATTGAGGCTGAATGATGAGATTTCCCATGCTCTTTCTACTCCTTACCCTGTATACCCAGGGATCCTCCCCACCCAGGATGCTGTGGGTTCCCAAACCCCAGGTCAGCCCTGATATGTGGGCCACACCTTCCTCTAGCCTAGGAATGCATAAACCAGGCGAGGAAGTCACTGTGGCATGAGCAGATGGTTCACTTTGAGGAACCATGGAAGGTGTGTCCAGGTCCTGAGGTAGGGCAGAATCAGAGTGTGCAGGGTCTGCAGGTCAGGAGGAGTTGAGGTTGAGTTATTGGGCAGTGGGAACTCGCTGTCACTTACTTTCCTTCTCTCTTCTCACCTCAGCCTAGAGGATACGACACATGCCCTTGATGAGAAGCAGAACGTGGTGACCTTTCACGAACATGGGCATGGCTGCGGACCCCTCGTCATCAGGTGCATAGCAAGTGAAAGCAAGTGTTCACAACAGTGAAAAGTTGAGCGTCATTTTTCTTAGTGTGCCAAGAGTTCGATGTTGGCGTTTCTGTTGTATTTTCTTGCAGTGTGCCATTCTGTTAGACATTAGCGTTTTCGTTGATGAGCAAGACATGCTTAATGCATATTTCGGCTTGTGTATCCATGCACCTACCTCAGAAAACAAGTATTGTCAGGTATTCTCTCCATAGAACAGCACTACCCTCCTCTCACCCCAGATGTGACTACTGAGGGGAGGTCTGAGTGTTTAATTTCAGACTTTTTCCTCTGCATTTACACACTACACCCCACACACACACACACACACACACACACACACACACACCAAGTACCAGTACAAGCATCTCCCGTCTGCTTTTCCCATTGCCATGCGTCCTGGTCAAGCCCCCCTCACTCTGTTTCCTGTTCAGCATGTACTCCCCTCATCCGATTCCCCTCTATCAGTCACTGACAGTTAATAAACCTTTGCAAACGTTCCCCAGTTGTTTGTTCCTCTCATTATTGTGCACACAGCTGTGTGCACGTGTGTGAATATTTCTTTAGAAAGATTCTTAGAAGTGGAATTGCTGTGTCAAAGGAGTCATTTATTCAACAAAACCCTAATGAGTGCGTCCTCGTGCTGAGCGCTGTTCTAGGTGCTGGAGAGACATCAGGGAACAGGGCAGACAGATGTTCCTGACCACCATTCTAGAGGAGGATGTTTTCAGTTGTTGGCTTTCTTTGTTTGTTTGTTTGTTTGTTTCTTCTAGAGATGGGGTCTTGCTCTGTCCAGGCTGGAGTGCAGTGGCATGATCATAGCTCAATGCAGCCTTGAACTCCTGGGCTCAAGCGATCCTCCCACCTTGGCCTCCTAAAGTACTAGGATTACAGGCATGAGCCACCGTGCCTGGCCTCCAGTTTTAATTTTGATAGGGACTATACACTTCAGTCCTGGAGCAGGATTCTGCAGCAGGTGGTTGGGCAATTTGGCCTTCGCTCTCTGAACAATTTTCGGGTTCTAGGGCTGGGATGGTCCATTTGGGAGTATGTGGGAAGAGACACAGATGAAATCGTCATCTGGGGAACATGGAGGAATGAGGAAGATGCTTGCACTGTAGACCCTGTGATGGCCAGGGAATAGAAGAGTCCACTTAGTCTCCATGCAGGGGAGCAACGGTGGGAAAGTCCCCTGGACAGAAGCATGAGACTGCCCATCAAGGGTCTCACCAACCAAGGGCCTGGGGGCTGGGGTGGGGACGATGATTTGGGAATGGGACAGTTCTTTCTCACAGGTACCACTGCACGGTGCAGAGGGGAAAGAGTTGTGGGGAAGGGAAGGGCAGAGGGGAGTCTATTTTAGAACAAAGCATTGTGTGTGAATGGAGACATCAAAGCTCCATTCACACACCATGGACTTGAAACAGCAGCCCCCGGTGGAGGCAGGGTTGGAGCTGTTTTGACCGTCCATAGCCCATCACCTTGGCCTCCTGGTTCTCCCCAGCCTTAGAAGGAGGACACTATCATCATTATGCCTATATGATAGATGAGAGACGGGGTCCCAGAGAGATGGTAGGCGTCTTGTCACAGGTCCTACAGCTGGCAGGTCCAGGAGGAGCTGAGTTTGGAGCTCACTGACTTCAGAAACATTAAGGAGGAAAGGTGTGTGTGGTGGAGGGAGGGAGAATTGAACAAGTCCCGAGTTCTGTCCCCAGTTGCAAGGTAGAGGTTGTGGGTTCATTTTCCAAGACAGGGAGCCCTTAGAGATGGAGAGTGCAGGGAGGAAGAGGCAATCGTGGACATAGTGGGGACAGTGGGAGACAGAGATGTGCAGCCTGGGCAGAAGAGAGGCAGGCAAAGAAGCAGGGGATACCCAAGACCAAGTGTGGGCTGTCACAGCCACCAGAGGGAGAGGGTGCCAGGAAGGAGGTTGTGGGGCTCCAGGAGCAAGAGGTTCCCCAGATCTGTGAGCATGCCCTGCCTGGCACTGCAGGAAGAGGTGGCTGCCACCCAGGTCAGTGTGGACGTACCTCTACCTGTGTCTCAGAGGAAACAAATTCTATTTTATCCCAATATAGTTCTGTATTACACAAATGTAACATTCCGATACTAGATATTGAGTGCCTTATCCTCCATGCAAATAGAGGAGAGGATACCCTAAAGGAGATACCGAAGGATTTGATTTTTCTTTCTCCCTGGGAAGATGGGATCCATAAGTTGGGTCCCCCAGCCCACAAGACAGGTGCCAGGAAGGGTGACTGAAAGAGTGTGAGTCATGACAGGGAACATTTTTCCTTAGGTTCCTTGGGTATATAAAGCTCCCAACTGTCTATCATGGATAGATAAAGAGTGAACATGGTCCCCTCTCCACAAATGTGTTTCTTTCCTTCATTATTACTGTGAAGTGCCGAAGATACACCAAGTCCTGATACATTAGTTTTTTTTTTTTTTTTTTGAGACAGAGTCTCGCTCTGTTGTCCAGGCTGGAATGCAGTGGTGAGATGTCGGCTCACTGCAACCTCTGCCTACCATGTTCAAGCGATTCTCCTGCCTCAATCTCCAGAATCGCTGGGAACACAGGCGCGTGCCACCATTCTCAACTAATTTTTTGTATTTTTAGTAGGAACGGGGTTTCACTGTGTCAGCCAGGTTGATCTTCTGACCTCGTGATCTGATGGCCTCAGCATCCCAAAGTGCTGGGATTACATGCGTGAGCTAGTGCGCCCAGTGATGCATTACTTTTTTGTGTTTGTGTTTTTTTATATATTTTATTTATTTATTTATTTATTTTTTGAGACAGGATCGCACTCTGTCTCCCAGGTTGGAGTGCAGTTCTGCAATTTCAGCTCACTGCAGCTTCGATCTCCCAGGCTCAAGGGATTCTCCTATAGCTTACGAACAACCTGGGACTACAGGCGCTTGCCACCACACCCAGCTAATTTTTGTATTTTCTGTAGAGTCAGGATCCCACTATATTGCCCAGGCTGGTCTCTATCTACTGGCTTCAGGCAATCCTCCTGCCTCAGCCTCCCAAAGTGTTAAGATGACAAGTGTGAGCCACCTCACAAGGCCTTCGCTTTCTTTAAAGAACAATTATCAGAGTTTCATCTTAGAGGCAAAAGTGGCTACTGCCAGCCAGTCTGAGTGTGGTTAAGGCCCTTTCTCGCTCCATGTTTTTTTGATTCTGGGTTTGGAGTTTTTCAGAAGCTTTCCTGCAAAGAACATCTCCTGACTGGGCGCAGTGACTCACGCTGTATTCCCAGCACTTTGGGAGGCCGAGGCAGGCAGATCACTTGAGGTCAGGAGTTCGAGACCAACCTGGCCTACATTGCAAAAACCCTGCCTCTACCACAAATACAAAAATTAGCCGGCCATGGTGGTGGGCACCGGTGAATTCCAGTTACTGCAGGGGCTGAGGCATGAGAATCACTTGAACCCGGGAGACACACCGTGCAGTGAGCCGAGATCACGCCACTGTACTCCAGCCTGGGCGACAGAGTAAGTCTCTGTCTCAAAAAACAAACAGCATCTCTCGCCTACACTCATTTGAGCTGTGGTCTTGTCTCCTCAGGTTTCTCTGTCAGTCTGATCCCATCTACTCTATCTCCCAGGAATGCCTCAATATTTCTGGTGGACCACTGACACGTCTTCCTATTTTCCTCTACTGTCAAGGATTGACTCTTGAAAACGTTTTCTTCCTAGTTTGATGGAATGTTGAGTGGGGCACGGGATCTAGCTGCCATCTTGTTCCAATCACCTGTTATTAGATATTTCATGTATTTTTGTCACAATATAAGTGTAATTTTTCTCAATTTGGTTTTCTAAATGGCTATTATTAGCATGTAGAAACCCTATCTATTATTGTTAATAATATTTTGTTACCTGTCTGGGTGCGGCTTCCCCTGTATTTTGGCACAAGACTCAATCTATTTTATTCTTCAAAACAAAACTGACAGGCTGGGTGTGGTGGCTCACACCTGTAATCCCAGCACTTAGGGAGGCCGAGGTGTGTGGATCAACTGAGGTCAGGATTTCGAGACCAGCCTGGCCAAGATGGTAAAACCCCATCTCTACTAAAAATACAAAAAAAAAAAAAAAATTAGCCGGGCATTGGTGGTGCACGCCTGTAGTCCCAGCTACTAGGGCAGCTGAGGCAGGAGGATCATTTGAACTCGGGAGGCAGAGATTGCAGTGAGCCAAGGTGGCACCACTGCACTCCAGCCTCGTGGAAAGAAACTCTATCTCTAAATAAAAAGAAAAAGAATAAAAGAAAATTCACTTCACCGGCAATAGATAGTTATAAAAGGATAATTTATGGAAGATTTCATAGGGGAGACTGATGGAAAGAAAGGAAGTATACATTTTACAGAGCTGAGCAGTTCACTGCAAAAATCACCAGAACTGCCTTTTTCTCCAAAAGTGCTACCCATAAGCTATTCTACTACTGGTTCTTCTAGTCCTTTTCCCTATTCCAAATCCTCAAATTGTCCATTTCCTTATTGGGGTAATTTTCCTCTGCCCAGATCTGGGTCCCCCACCACACTTAACACTGTCTGTGAGTGTGTGAATTCCCATTATTTTAGCTCAGGTTCCCAAGGAAACAGGCTTTGGGCCATACAGGACACCTCTAGACAGACTATACTGAGAAGCCATGCTTGGAACGGTGCATGGGGAGAGGAGAGGAGAGGGAATTTACGTACCTGGTTCTCAATCATGGTTTGTTTTTTTTTTTAATTGGTCAAAATCTACCCCATAGGCATGAACTCCCCCACACTTCTAGATTGCATCATCTGCCCCTTTCACAGCTGTCTTGGAAGCCAGATCCCACACTTTGAAGTGTAGTGTTTCATAGAATCCAAAAGTGGTCCTAGAGGCCAGGTGTGGTGGCTCACGCCTGTAATCCCATCACTTTGGGACGCCAAGGCAGGCAGATCATGCGGTCAGGAGTTCAAGTCTAGCCTGGCGAGCATGGTGAAACCCAGTCTCTACTAAAAATACAAAAATTAGCCCAGCATGGTGGCACACACCTATTATCTCAGCTACTCGGGAGGCTGAGGCAGGAGAATCACTTGACCCTGGGAAGCAGAGGTTGCAGTGAGCTGAGATCGCACCACGGCACTTCAGCCTGGGCGACAGAGCAAGACTCCATCTGAAAAACAAAACAAAACAAAACAAACCAACAAACAATCAAAAAAGTGGTAGCAGAAACCAGAAAGTCCATGTTTGTAGCTAATTGGCCTGGTTGTATAGCAGCAGCCAAGGGTGAAAACTAAATACTCCCAGACAAGTTCTAAGTTCACCAAGGAATTGGAGTACCCATCTGTGCTAGTTAATTGCCTTTATCTGAAGGAAAAATAAAACTCGTATCTCTATGACAAGCAGGTGCTTAGAGCTTGGAGAAAGGCACCTAGGCAAACTCCCCTGGTGACAGGGAGACTGGGACGTCATCTTCCTCAATGTTCACGTTTCAAAGAGATGGCTCAAGGCCCTGAAGAAAGACCTTTCTAGGGACTGGTCATGGTGGCTCACACCTGTAATTCCAACACTTTGGGAGGCTGAGGCTGGAGGACCACTTGAAGTCTGGAGTTCAAGTCCAAGACATTCCTGGGATATACGGGGCCAGAGGCTTACATATCAAAGGAAGAATTTACCAATACAAATTTTCTGAAGGAAATGCTCTAGGGAAAGGGAAATGGGAAAAGGTCTGTTCTTCCCTTTTGGCAACAGGAAAATCTCAATTTTATGTGTAGTTAACCTTACAATTTCCCCCTTTTGTTATTCTTTTATAGTAACATTACAATTTTCTAATTATCTCCACTGCTGTTTCTATCTTTCTCTGGGTAGTGTACAGCCACATAGATATCCAACTAGTCCATAATAAGATGCAAAGCAAAGCAATTATCAGGATTATAATAGAATGACTTTTTTTTTCCGGGACAGAGTTTCACTCTCATTGCCCAGGCTGGAATGCAATGGCGCGATCTCAGCTTGCTGCAACCTCTGTCTCCTGAGTTCAAGCGATTTTCCTTCCTCAGCCTCCCAAGTAGCTGGGATTACAGGCATGCACCATGAAGCCCAGCTAACTTTGTATTTTTTGTAGAGATGGGGTTTCACCATGTTAGCCAGGATGGACATGAACTCCTCACCCCAGGTGATCCGCCCACCTCGGCCTCCCAAAGTGTGAGGATTACAGACGTGAGCCACCATGCCCGGTCTAGAATGAATTTTTAAATTCAGTATAATACTCACCTCGTCAGGGGGCGGGGCGACCATTCAACACATCATAGTGGTTAATTGTGTCAAAGACAAAATAAATTATAGAGACAAATCCCTAAATCAAATGCTGTATTTGGGAATCACAAAATTGCAATTCAGGGCATATGCACGGACTGGGGTGGTCTTCAGTATGTCCAACGAACAAACAGAAGTTGGAAGTTTTATCAGAAAGAAAAATGTTACATATTGTTTTGAAATGAGGCTCACTGGCACTGCAGAAGCTGGTTCATTTGCACAATCAGCTTTCACATTCCCTCTTTTGATGAAGATCTTTCTTTGAAAACCTCACTGATCAGCCATCTTAAAGTGAGGCTTCATTGTCACTCCATGCCAGGATGGACCTGTGCCGGTTGTCTTTGTCCCATGTCAAGGGAAAGGTAAGGGAGTCTAGATCAGGAACATGGGCCACATTTGAGCCACAAAGAGGCCAGAAGGAAAAAAAAATCAGGCATGTTTGTTTAGAGTTCAGCATCTTATTAGTTCCATCTATATTAGCATTCATCTTGAAGCACTAGGCCAACATTATCCTGTTGAGAGAACTGGCTGAACAAATATTAGACAGGCAACAAGAACAGAGCTCAAAGATCATAATACAAAAATAATTAGCAATCTTTTTTTTGTTTGTTTTATTTTATTGCAATGGAGTCTTGCTCTGTCGCCCAGGATGAAGTGCAGTGGCGTGATCCCGGCTCACCACAACCTCCACCTCCTGGGTTCAAGCAATTCTCCTGTGTCAGCCTCCTGAGTAGCCAGGATTAAAGATGTGTGCCACGAAGCCCTGCTACATATTTTTATATTTTTAGTAGAGATGTGGTTTCACCGTGTTGGCCAGGCTGGTCTCAAACTCCTGATCTCAAGTGATCTGCCCACCTCAGCCTCCCAAAGTGCTGGGATTACAGGTGTGAGCCACCGTGCCTGGCCCTATAACCAATGTTTTTAATTGTATCCATCTATAAAGAGAGAGCAGATTTTTTTGTGTGTGTTAAAAAAAAAAGTGGGCCCGGTGCAATGGCTCACACCTAAAATCCCAGAGCTTTGGGAGAGTACTTGAGCCCAGGAGTTCAAGATCAGCCTGGGAAACATAACTAGACCCCCATCTCTGAAAAAAAAAAAGAAAAAGAAAAGAAAGAGAAAAGAAAAGTAAAGTATGGTTTTATTACTACCTGCATGAGGTGGTAGGTGTGCTTGAGAGAAGAGAAGAGAGGAAAGGAGGGGAGGAGAAGACAGGGCAGAGGAGGGGAGGGGGAGGAGGAGAAGGGGGGAGAGGGAGTGGGAAGCTGCAGGCAGGAAGGAATGGTTTTATTACTGAGTGGGAAGCTGCAGGCAGGAAGGAATGGTTTTATTACTACCTGCAGGCAGGGCCTGCATGAGGTGGTAGGTGTGCTGGGCCCAGGGTATGTGTGGGCTGTGAGCAGATGGTGATAGTGAGGCTGGAAGGAAAGGGGGTGGCTTGGAAACCAGGCCCAGGGGATCCTCAGATCTGCTTCTTGGAATGGGCAGCCTTGAGAAAAGAGTCATGGTAAGCCACAGTCATGCCATCCATCAGATGCAGAAATTCTTGGAAATCTAACTGCCCATCACTAGTGAGGTCCAGTTTCTTCATCATGTGGTCAAGGACACTGGGGCCTTCTGGTTCTTCGTGAAGGCATCTAGTTCCGTATTCATGAAGCTTGGGAACTCTGTCTTGGAGTGAATGCTATTGTAACCATCCTTTCCAGCCTATTTCTGGAAAACAGCGATCAGGGACTCTCTGTAGGGCTGGAGATTTTTGCCATGTTGGAGTTGAATGAGGCACCAAGAGCAGGATTTTACTGGACCTGTGTAAATAACCATACTGCCTTAAGAATATTTCCAAATAGTTTCGAATTCTGGATGAATCGAGCAGAAAGAAAAAGCAAATCTTTCCATCTTAGTTTACAAAAGTATGCTTTACCAAATTGTTATAAACTATAGACAGTTTAACAGAGGAAATTTTCTCTTTTTTTTTTTCATTTTTTGAGAAAGGTTTGTGCCCTGTTGCACAGGCTGGAGTGCAGTGGTGCAAACATGGCTCCCTGCAACCTCTGCATCCTGACTCAAGTGATCCTCCCACCTCGGCCTCCCAAGTAGCTGGGACCACAGGCACATGCCACCATGCCCAGCTAATTTTTTTTTTTGAGACAGGGTTTTGCCATGTTGCCCAGACTTGTCTTGAACTCCTGGGCTCAAGAAATCCTCCTGCCTTGGCTTCCAAAGTGAGCCACCACACCCCACCAGAAAATTTTGTTAAATGTGCAAAACCAAACATTTAAGTAAAAAACAAAGCTTTTTTTCTTAATTTCTTTTAGAAACCAGGTCTCCTATGTTGCCCAGGTTTGTCTTGAAATCCTGCACTCAAGGGATCCTTCTGTCTTGGCCTCTGAGAATGCTAGGATTACAGGTGTGAGCCACTGTGCCCAGCTGAAGAATAAATAAAGTTTTAAATAAAGGTCATAAAAACATCAGTTATTTAGCCTCATGTAATTTTGTTCTGCTTGATCTTGATGATCAGGTGCATGAACCCATCAGTTTTCATTAGAGTTTTCAAAAATTATTTAGTTCATTGATCTGAAAGTTATTACAAATCTATATTCAATAGTACTTGTTAAAATCTTTTTTATGAATCTGATTCTGGATACATTTAGAGAAGAATCAACACTGTAGATGATACAGCTTAGAATAGCAATGATTAAGATCTGATCAAAGGTCCATAATTGAGAAAAAATTCAATTATTTCTATTATGTAGAACATTTTAAGATAAGAACCAGAATCATGACTGATAGCATCATACCAGGACCATCAGAGCTCTGTAAAATTTATATGATCTTCAGAACATTAACATCAATAACATATTTATATAAATGTAAACAGCAATTAGTGTATTTTATTATTTGAAATTGCTTTTCATATCATCCAACATATCAAATAAGCCTAATGAGAGACACATTCTTTGAGGCTCTCCGGGGGCCTCACTGGTAAATCTCACTCAATTTTAGGTTAAAAAGACTTAAATTAGAATTTGATTAGTTTGTTCGACAGCAATAGATAAATAAAAAAGAATTGGATTTTGGGGAAGTTTGTCAAAGATGTTAAAAGGCTCAAAACACTTGTTCAAAACAGGATCACAGGTCGCTGTGAAATAATAGTCACTCATTTAACCAGAGTTATAGTCAACAGACTTCAAAAGCAATACAGAAAGTTACACAGACTTAAAAACTTAACCCTTTCAAAGCTCAGTTTTCCTAAGCAAGAAGAAACCTAATTAGTAGGCTGGGCGTGTTGGCTCATGCCTGGAATACCAGCACTTTGGGAGGCTGAGGCGGATGGATCACCAGTCCAGAAGTTCAAGACCAAGCTGAGCAACATGGCAAAACCCCTTCTCTACTAAAAGGACAAAAAATTAGCTGGGCATGGTGGCTGGCGCCTGTGGTCCCAGCTACTGGAGGCACAAGAATTGCTTGAACCCAGGAGATGGTGGTTGCAGTGAGTCGAGATCCCCCCTATTGCACTCCAGCCTGGGCGACAGAGAGAGACTCCGTCTCAAAACAAAAACAAAACAAAACAAAACCCTAGGATCAACAGAAAGGAATGCCTGGGTTAAGATAAAGGATTGTGGAGACCCAAGTTCATATTTGCAGAGGAAGCCTTCTGGTACTAGGTTTCAGAGAGAATAGGTTGTAACATGTTTCTTGTCAGACCAAGTCTGTGTTGATGTTGATGCCAGAGAGGTATAATGAGGCATGCCTGACCCCCACTTCCTGTCATGGCCTGAAACCGTCTCTCAGGTTAAATTTTAAAAGAGCCCTGGCTGAGGAAGAAGTCCATTCAGATGGTTGTAGGGTGGCGGGGGTTAGGATTTTATTTTTGATTTACAAGTCCTATAAAAGTGCATAAATTTTAAGGAACAAAGTCTCGTGCCTGACGTATGGACCACACAAAGAGTTCTCCAAACTGTCCAATGCCATAACCAGAGATTTTTGAAAGAAATCAGGATGAGAAGTTGATGTTTCCACACTGTAGACAGTTTTTCTCAAGACGTCAGAATAAGTCTTCATATCATAATGAGAGTCTTACCCCCTTAATGTCTACATTTTTCACTTGACAGAACCTGACCCCAACTTCTTTCCTTCACTTAGTGGTCCCTTTTATAGAGTTGGCACTCTGCTTTAATTCAGCCCAGTCCTAAAATGCTACTCAAAGACTATAAGAGGTCTCATTCAATTCTCCCGTAGATTTTTTATTTGTTTAGCTGGTGGTCCTCAGGCTTGGGATCTTGGTTCAAAACCATTGTACAAACTAAATTTATTATACTATTGCTAATTATAGCTGGGTGTGGTGGCTCGCGCCTGTAATCCCAGCACTTTGGAATGCCAAGGTGGCGGATCACTTGAGGTCCTGAGTTCTAGACCAGCCTGGTCAAAATGGTGAAACCCCGTCTCTACTGAAAATACAAAAATTAGCCAGGCGCGGTGGTGAGCACCTGTAATCCCAGGTACTCAACAGGCTGAGGCAGAAGAATCATTGTAGGTTGCAGTGAGCCAGGATCATGCCACTGTACTTCATCCTGGGCAACAGAGAAAGAATCCTTTGCAATAAAATAAAATAAAATAAATAAAATAAAATAAAATAAAATAAAATAAAACAATTGCTCATTATTTTTGTATTATGATCTCTGAGCTCCATTCTTGTTGCCTGTCTAATATTTGTTCAGCCAGTTCTCCCAACAGGATAACGTTAGCCCATTGGGTCAGGATGATTCCTAATACAGATGGGACAAACAAGATGAAACTTGATGCTGAACTCCAGACAAACCTGCCTGAATTTTTTTTTTTTCCTTCTGGCCTCTTTATGGCTCAAATGTGGCTCGTGTCCCAGATATAGACTCCCTTACCTTTCCCTTGACATGGGACAAAGACAACTGGCACAGGTCCATCCTGGCATGGAGTGACAATGAAGCCTCACTTTAAGATGGCTGATCAGTGAGGTTTTCAAAGAAAGATGTTGATCAAAAGAGGGACTGTGAAAGCTGATTGTGGGAATGAACCAGCTTCTCCAGTGTCAATGAGCTTCATTTCAAAACAATATGCAACATTTTTCTTTCTAATAAAACTTCCAACTTCTGTTTGTTCGTTGGACATACTGAAGACCACCCTAGTCCGTGTGTATGCCCTGAATTGCAATTTTGTGGTTCCCAAATACAGCATTTGATTTAGGGATTTATCTCTATAATTTATTTTGTCTTTGACACAATTAACCAGTATGATGTGTTTAAAGGTCGCCCCACCCCCCGACAAGGTGAGTATTATACTGAATTTAAAAATTCATTCTAGACCGGGCATGGTGGCTCATGTATGTAATCCTCACACTTTGGGAGGCTGAGGTGGGTGGATCACCTGGGGTGAGGAGTTCAAGACCAGCCTGGCTAACATGGTGAAACCACATCTTTACAAAAAATACAAAATTAGCTGGGCGTGGTGGCGCATGCCTGTAATCCCAGCTACTTGGGAGGCTGAGGCAGGAGAACCGCTTGAACTCAGGAGACAGAGGTTGCAGTGAGCCGACATCGCACCGTTGCACTCCAGCCTGGGCAACAAGAGAGAAACTCTGTCCCGAAAAAAAAAAAGCATTCTATTATAATCTTGACAATTGCTTTGCTTTGCATTTTACTATGGACTTGTTGGATATTTAGGTGACTGTAAACTATGCAGAGAAAGTTAGAAACAGCAGTGGAGATAATTAGAAAATTGTAGTGTTACTATAAAAGAATAAGAAAAGGGGGAAATTGTAAGGGTAACGAAACATAAAATTGAATTTTTCCTGTTGCCCAAAGGGAAGAAGAAACCTTTCTCCATTTCACCTTCCTTAGAGCATTTCCTTGAGAAAATTTGTATTTGTAAATTCTTCCTTTGATCTGTAAGCCTCTGTCCACCCTATAACCCAGGAATGTCTTGAACTTGAACTCCAGGCCTCAAGTGATCCTCCAGCCTCAGCCTCCCAAAGTGTTGGGATTACAGGCATGAGCCACCACGCCCAGTCCCTAGAAATGTCTTTCTTCAAGGCCTTGGAGCCATCTCTTTGAAATGTGAACATCGAGGAAGATGATTTCCTTGTTTCCCTGTCACCAGGGGAGTTTAGCCTAGGTGACTTGCTCCAAACTGTAAGCACCTGCTTGTCATAGAGATATGAGTTTTATTTTTCCTTCAGATAAGGGCAGTTAACTAGCACAGATGGGTACTCCAAATACTTGGTGAACTTAGGACTTGCCTGGGAATATTTAGTTTTCATCCCTGGCTGTTGCTGTACAACCAGGCCAGTTAGCCACACACCTGAAATTTCTGGTTTCTGCTACGACTTTTTATTGTTTGTTTGGCTTTTTCTTGTTTGTTTGTTTTTGAGAGGGAGTCTCCCTCTGTTGCCCAGGCTGGAGTGCAATGGTGCAATCCCAGCTCATTGCAACCTCTGCCGCCCAGGGTCCAGCGATTCTCCTTCCTCAGCCTCCCGAGTAGCTGGGATTACATGTGTGTACCATCATGCCCAACTAATTTCTGTATTTTTAGCAGAGACGGGGTTTCACCATGCTGGCCAGGATGGTCTCGAACTCCTGACCTCATGATCCACCTGTCTTGGCCTCCCACAGTGCTGGGATTACAGGCGTGAGCCACCACGCCTGGCCTCTGCTAACACTTTTGGATTGTATGAAACACTACACTTCAAAGTGTGGGATCTAGCTTCCTAGACAGCTGTCAAAGGGGCAGTTGATGCAATCTAGAAGTGTAGGGGAGTTCGCACCTGTGGGGTAAATTTTGACCAATAAGAAAAGGAACCAGGAGTGAGAGTCAGGAACGTAATTCCCTCTCCTCTCCTCTCCTCTCCTCTCCCCATGCACCATTCCAGGAGGCATTGTTTCTCAGTATAGTCTGTCTAAAGGTGTCCTGTATGGCCCAAAGCCTGTTTCCTTGGGAACCTGAGCTAAAACAATGGGCATTCAAACACTCGAAGACAGTGTTAAGTGTTGTGGAGGACCCAGGTCTGGGCAGAGGAAAATTATCCCAACAAGAAAATTGACAATTTGAGGATGTGGAATAGAGGGAAGAACTAGAAGAACCAGTAGTAGTATAGCTTAGGGGTACTATTTTTGGAGAAAAAGGCAGTTCTGGTGATTGTTCCAGTGAATTGCTCAGCTCTGTTTTATATATATATATATATATATATATATATATATAAATTTTCTTCCCATCATTCTCCCCTATGAAATCATCCATAAAGTATCCTTTTATAACTGTCTGTTGCCTGTGAAGTGAATTTTCTTTTTTTCTTTATCTTTTTTATTTAGAGATAGAGTCTCTGTCGCCCGGGCTGGAGTGCAGTGGTGCGATCTCGACTCACTGCAATCTCCGCCTCCCGAGTTCAAATGATCCTCCCGCCTCAGCTGCCCTAGTAGCTGGGACTACAGGCGTGCACCACCAATGCCCAGCTAATTTTTTAATTTTATTGTATTTTTAGTACACAAGTGGGTTCACCATCTTGCCCAGGCTGATCTTGAACTCAGTTGATCCACCCGCCACAGTCTCCCAAAGTGCTGGGATTACAGGCGTGAGCCACCACAACCAGCCTGTCACTTTTCTTGTGGAGAATAAAACAGATTGAGTCTTGTGCCAAAATGCAGAGGAAGCCGCAATCAGACAGGTAACAAAACATTATCTATATATAGATAAGTTTTCTACATACCAATATTAACCATTTAGAAAACCAAATTGAGAAAAAATACACTTATATAGTGACAAATATACATAAAATATCTAAAACCAGATGATTGGAGCAAGATGGCAGATAGATCCCGTGCCCCACTCAACATTCCATTGAACTGGGAAGAAAATGTTTTCAAGGGTCAATTCTTAACAGTAGAGGAAAATAGGAAAGCGTGTCAGCGGTCCACCAGAAATATTGAGGCATTCCTGGGAGATAGAGTAGATGGGATCAGACTGATAGAGAAACCCAAGGAGACAAGACCACAGCTCAAATCACTGTAGGCGACAGATGCTGTTTGAGACAGAGACTTACTCTGTTGCCCAGGCTGGAGTGCAGTGGCGTGATCTCGGCTCACTGCACACTCTATCTCCCAGGTTCAAGGGATTCTCCTGCTTCACTCCCCACTGTAACTGGAATTCACAGGCCAGCCACCACCGCCAGCTGATTTTTGTATTTTTAGTAGAGACGGGGGTTTCACCCTGTTGTCCAGGCTGGTCTCCAACTCCTGACCTCAAGTGATCTGCCTGCCTCGGCCTCCCAAAGGGCTGACATTACAGCGTGGGACACCGCGCCCGCCCAGGAGATGATCTTTGTAACAAAGCCTCTGAAAATCTCCAAACCCTGAATCAAAAAAACACGGAGCTGGAAAGGGCCTTAGGATAATCATCATGTAGGTTAATTTAAAAGTTCATCTGAAACGTCTGAATCAGCCAGATTCCCCTCCAACACCACACTCAGATTGGCTGGCAGTAGCCACTTTTGTCTCTAAGATGAAACTCTGATAATTGTTCATTAAAGAAAGTGAAGGCCTGGCGAGGTGGCTCACACTTGTCATCCCAGCACTTTGGGAGGCTGAGGCAGGAGGACTGCCTGAGGCCAAGGTATCCAGACCACCCTGGGCAACATAGTGGATGCCGCCTCTATAAAAAAATACAAAAACTAGCTGGGTGTGGTGGCGTGTGCCTGTAGTCCCAGCTAGATCGGAAGCTGAAGTGGGAGAATCCCTTGAGCCTGGGAGATCGAGGCTGCAGTGAGCTGTGCTTGCATCACTGCGTTCCAGCCTCAGCAACAGACTGCGATTCTGTCTCAAAAAAAAAAAAAGTCATGTATCAGGACTTAGTGTAACTTCAGCCCTTTACAGTAATAAACAAGGAGGGAAACACATTTGTGGAGAGGGGACCATGTTCACTCTTTATCCATGATAGACGGATAGTCCGGAGCTTTATATACCCATGGAACCTAAGGAAAAATGTTCCCTTTCATGACTCACAATCTTCCAGCCACCCTTCCTTGTATCTGTCTTGTGGGCTCCGGGAACCACCTTATGGATCCCATCATCCCAGGGAGAAAGAAAAATCAAATCCTTCATTATCTCTTTTGGGGTACGTGCTCCTCTAGTTGCATGGAGTTTAAGGCACTCAATATCTAATAGCCAAATGTTACATTTGTGTAATACAGAACTATATTGGGATAAAACAGAATTTGTTTCCTCTGAGACACAGGTAGAGGCAGGTCCACACTGACGTGGGTGGCAGCCACCTCTTCCTGAAGTGCCAGGCAGGGCATGCTCACAGATCTGGGGAACCTCTTGCTCCTGGAGCCCCACAACCTCCTTCCTGGCACCCTCTCCCTCTGGTGGCTGTGACAGCCCACACTTGGCCTTGGGTCTCCCCTGCTTCTTTGCCTGCCCCTCTTCTGCCCACCCTGCATATCTCTGTCTCCCACTGTCCCTGCTGTGACCACGACTGCCTCTCCCTCCCTGCACTCTCTCTCTCCTAGGGCTCCTTGTCTTGGGAAAATGAACCCACAACCTCTACCCTGTGACTGGGGACAGAAGCCGGGGCTTGTTCAATTCTCCCTCCCTCCACCACACACACCTTTCCTCCTTAATGTTTCTGAAGTCAGTGAGCTCCAAACTCAGCCCCTCCTGCACCTGCCAGCTGTAGGACCTGTGATAAGACACCTACCATCTCTCTGGGACTCCGTCTCTCATCTGTCATATAGGCATAATGATCATAGTGTCCTCCTTCTAAGGCTGGGGAGAACCAGGAGGCCAAGGTGATGGGCCACCAACCGGCAAAACAGCTCCAACCCTGCCTCCACCTGGGGCTGGTGTTTCAAGTCCATGGTGTGTGAATGGAGCTTTGATGTCTCCATTCACACACAATGCTTTGTTCTAAAATAGACTCCCCTCTGCCCTTCCCTTCCCCACAACTGTTTCACCTCTGCACCGTGCAATGGTACATGTGAGAAAGAACTGTCCCATTCCCAAATCATCGTCCCCACCCCAGCCCCCAGGGCCTTGGGTGGTGAGACCCTTGATGGGCGCTCTCACGCTTCTGTCCAGGAGACTTTCCCACCAGTTGCTCCCCTGCATGGAGACTAAGTGGACTCCTCTATTCCCTGTCCATCACAGGGTCTACAGTGCACGCATCTGCCTGATTCCTCCACGTTCCTCAGATGACAATTTCATCTGTGTCTCCTCCCACATCCACCCAAATGGACCCTTCCAGACCTTGAAACCGAAAATTATTCAGAGAGCAAAGGCCAAGATGCCCAACCACCTGCTGCAGAATCCTGCTCCAGGACTGAAGTGTATAGTCTGTATCAAAATAAAAACTGGAGGCCAGGTGCTGCGGCTCACGCCTGTAATCCCAACACTTTAGGAGACCAAGGTGGGAGGATCGCTTTGGCACAGGAGGTTAAGACCAGCCTGGGTAACATAGAGAGATTTTCTTGACAAAACCTTAAAAAAATTACTAGGTCATGATGGTGCATTCCTGTAGTCACAGCTTCTCTGGAGGCTGAGGTGGGAGGATCACTTGAGCCCACGAGTTCAAGGCTGCATTGAGCTATGATCATGCCACTGCACTCTAGCCTGGGAAGCGCAAGATCGCTTCTCTAGAAAAAATAAACAAACGAAGAAACCCAACAACTGGAAACATCCTCCTCTGGAGTGGGGGTCAGGAACATCTGTCTGCCTTGTTCCTTGATGTCTCTCCAGCACCTAGAACAACGTCCAGCACGAGAACACACTCATTAGTGTTTTGTTGAATAAATGACTTCTTTGACACAGCAATTCCACTTCTAAGATTCTTTCCTAAAGAAATATTCACACACGTGCAGAGATCTGTGCGCACATTAATGAGAGGAGCAAACAACTGGGGAACGTTTGCAAAGGTGTATTAACTGTCAGTGACTGATACGGGGAATCAGAGGAGGGGAGTACATGCTGAACAGGAAACAGAGTGAGGGGGGCTTGACCAGGACGCATGGCAATGGGGAAAAGCAGATGGGAGATGCTTATACTGGTACTTGGTGTGTGTGTGTGTGTGTGTGTGTGTGTGTGTGTGTGTGTGTGTGTGTGTGTAAATGCAGAGGAGAAAATCGGAAATTAAACACTCAGACCTCCCCTCAGTAGTCACATCTGGGGAGAGAGGAGGGTAGTGCTGTTCTATGGAGAGAATACCTGACAATACTTGTTTTCTGAGGTAGGTGCATGGATACACAAACCGAAATACGCATTAAGCATGTCTTGCTCATCAACGAAAACGCTAATGTCTAACAGAATGGCACACTGCAAGAAAATACAACGTAAACTCTAACATCGAACTCTTGGCACACTAAGAAAAATGACGCTCAACTTTTCACTGTTGTGAACACTTGCTTTCACTTGCTATGCACCTGATGACGAGGGTCCGCAGCCATGCCCATGTTCGTGAAAGGTCACCACGTTCTGCTTCTCATCATGGGCATGTGTCCTATTCCCTGAGGCTGAGGCAAGAAGAGAGAAGGAAAGTAAGTGGCAGTGAGTTCCCACTGCCTGATAACTCAATCTCAACTCCTCCAGACCTGCAGACCCTGCACACTCTGATTCTGCCTTACCCCAGGACCTGCACAAGCCTTCCATGGTTCCTTGAAGTGAACCATCCGCTCATGCCACAGTGACTTCTTCGCCTGGGTTATCCATTCCTAGGCTAGAGGAAGGTGTGGCCCACATACAGGGCTGACCTGGGGTTCGGGAACCCACAGCATCCTGAGTAGGGAGGATCCCTGGATATACAGGGCAGGAAGTAAAAAGAGCTTGCGAAGGCCAGGCACGGTGGCTCACGTCTGTAATCCCAGCACTTTGGGAGGCCGAGGCGGGCGGATCACGAGGTCAGGAGACCGAGACCATCCTGGCTAACACGGTGAAACCCCGTCTCTACCAAAAATACAAAAAAAGTTACCCGGGAGTGGTGGCGGGCGCTTGTAGTCCCAGCTACTGGAGAGGCTGAGGCAGGAGAATGGCGTGAACCCGTGAGGCGGAGCTTGCAGTACGCGGAGATCATGCTGCTGCACTGCAGCCTGGGCCACAAAGGGAGAATCTGTCAACAACAACAACAACAAAAAACAACATGGGAAATCTCATCATTCAGCCTCAATGCTGTACACTAGAAAATTATGAGAAGGGAATGATTTGGGGAGCAAGTGACAGATGGGATACCAGTACCATAACAGAATAGCACATCTGCAGGGATGTGGGGGGTGAGCCGAAGGTTCACTTACGAAGTTACTCGTCGTCTTCTTCAGGGTCGCTGATCTCTTCATAAATCACCGGCTGCTTTCTCTCACGCAGTCTGTGGGTCCAGGCATGTTTCCCCCTTTTGGGTCCTGTGATGGGGAAGAGTTGGAAAATGAGGGTGGAGAGTGTTAGGCTCTGTTTTCTCAAAAAAAGGAGATGCCTCCCCCCTCCCAAGTGCCCATGGGCCTTCTTTATCCAGTTTTTCACATTCTCTGGCTTAGAGAGGCTGAGACCTTAGGCCCACACCAACACAGGCCAAATGCCGATTAAAGTTTTAGCTTCTGGCTCCTTCTGTTGTGGGGTTTAGATTCCCAACCTCTTCACTTATGGGAACATTCACGCATATCTCCTTTCATTCAGCACGTGTTTTTATTGAGGGCACAGAGGCATACTTTCTTTTATCGCACAACATTTTCATAGTGCTTCACAGATGCTGCAATTTTTTTTTTGAAAACTCTCATCAATTTTACACTTTTCCATTATTATTATATCTGTTATGGTGATCTGTGATCAGTGAGCTTTGATATTATTACTGCAATTGTTTTTGTTGTTTTTCAGGCTTTTAAAATAATTTTAATTTTTTATTTTTATTTTATTTTATTTTATCTGAGATGAAGTCTCGCTCTGTCACCCAGACTGGAGTGCAGTGGAGCAATCTCAGCTCACTGCAACCTCTGCCTCTCCGGTTCAAGCAATTCTCCTGCCTCAGCCTCCCAAGTAGCTGGGACTACAGGAGCATGTCACCACGCCTGGCTAATATTTTCTATTTTTAGTAGAGACAGGGTTTCACTGTATTAGCCAGGATGGTCTCGATCTCCCAACTTCACGATCGGCCTGCCTCAGCCTCCCAAAGTGCTGGGATTACAGGCATGAGCCACAGTGCCCGTCCGTGTTCTTTTATTTTTGTGCGTACACAGTAGGTGTATATGCTTATGGGGTACGTGAGATGTTTTGACACACGCATGCAATGCATAATAATCACGTCATGGAAAATAGGGTGTCCATCCGCTCAACCATTTATCCTTGTGTTACAAACAATCCAATTACACTCTTCTAGTTTTTTTAAAATGTACAATTAAGTTATTATTGACTATAACCACCCTGTTCTGTGTAATTGTTTGGGGGGTGGGTACCAGGAACTGCACCCATAGAATATGACAAACTTAATCGATTAATGTTTTGTGTCTTCTGACTGCTCCACCAATGAGCTGTTCCGCATCTCTCTTCCTTTTCTTGAGCCTCCCTATTTCCTGAGACACAGCAATACTGAAATGAGGATTATTAACAACCTTACAATGGCCGTTAAGTGTTCAAATGAAAGGAAGAGTCGCATGCCTCTCACTCTAAATCACAAGCTAGAAATGGCTAAGATTAGTGAGGAAGCATGCTGAAAGCCAAGACAGGCTGAAAGCTAGGCCTCTTTCACCAAACAGCCAAGCTGTGAATGCAAAGGAAAAGTTCTTGAAGGAAATAATAATACTAATACTCCAGTGAACACATGAATAAGAAAGCAAAACTGCCTTACTGCTCAAATAGAGAAAGTTTGAGTGGTCAGGATATTTGACGAAACCAGCCACAACATTCCCTTAAGCCAAAGTCTAATTCAGAGTGAGACCCGAACTCTCTTCCAGTCCATGAAAGCTGAGAGAGGTGAAGAAGCTGCAGGAGAAACGTGTGAAGCTAGCAGAGGTTGGTTCATGAGGTTTAAGGAAAGAAGCCATCTCCATAACTTAAAAGTGCAAGGTGAAGCAGCAAACCCTGATGGAGAAGCTGCAGCAAGTTATCCAGAAGATCTAGCTAAGATCACTGATGAAGGTGGCTACACGAAACAACAGATTTTCAATGTAGATAAAATAGCCTTCTATTGGAAGAAGATGCCTTCTAGGACTTTCATAGCTAGAGAGAATTGACTCGAACTTTGAAAGAAGTTCTACTGTGGGTAAAATGCTGTCCAATAGCATCACACACTACAGAGAAATCCTTCATGAAATGGAGAGCTAATCGATGTGGCAAATTTCACTGTTGTGTTCTTTTAAGAAACTGCCACAGCCACTCCACCCTTCAGCAACCATCACCTTGATCAGCCAACAGCCATCAACACCAAGGCAAGACCCTCCACCAGCAAAAAGAGTGAGTCACTGAAGACTCAGAAGATTATTAGCATTTTTAACAATGAATTATTTTAAAATAAAGGTATGTACATTTTTAGACATAACGCTACTGCACTCCTAGTAGACTGCAGTATAGTGTAAGCATAATGTTTTTATGCACTGCCAAACCAAAAAAACAATGTGTGTGACTCACATTATTGCAGTGGTCTGGGACTGAATCTGCAATATCTCTGAAGTACACCTGTACTGGGTATCAGGCATTGAGCTGAGTAAGATGTTATCCCAGGTTATCAAAGATAGAATCGCTTGAGCACCTTTCATATCATCAGGCCTTCTAGATTAAATATAATACTTACAAACAATTTCTGAACTATGATTCTTTACGTCCATCTTATGGACCAGGAATCTGGAACTGAGAAAATTTGGAAGACTTGTCCCAAGTCACGTGATTTTTTATATGGATGACAACTCCAGTCTGTATCTCTGGAAGTCCAGTCAAACATCTCATCTGGAGCTGGGTGAGCTCCTCAGCCCAGTCTGCACCCAGGCTTGTCTGGGATCCATGCCACACACCCAGTCCACACACCTGAACATAGCCAGGGAAGCCAGAGGGGTTGTTCCCGAATTGTTTCCTCTTACCAGATGCCTTGTTAATCTTCTCAGAGGTAGTTAGTTTTCCCGGAGGGCACAGCTGTTTCCCATCGTTCTGTGAGCCAGATGCTTCTGGTACTTACTTCGAATCATTTCCTTCCTCTGCTGGCTTCTCGGGCATGATCTTTATAATGTGAAGGTCACAGATAAACAGTATCGGTGACATTTCTACAGTGCTTTAGAGCTTACAAAGGGTCTTCACATGCATTACTTTAATCAATGTTCTCAACAACGCTGGGAGAGTTACACTTGCCTAAATGAGAGAAACCTCGGAGGTTAGGAGCAAAAGGAATGGCCTAAATGAATGGGGTTTCCAGAGCTAGAATGCTTATCTTCACACTCTTTTAAGACTGACATTCTTGCAAACAGCAAAAATCTCCATGTAATTGAGAGTTTGGTATACAGAAGATTGGAAGGAGGATAGCATTCTAAGAATTCACAGGTCTACAAAAGGAAGAGCTTCTATAAAATACAAGGGATCTCATATAAGCTCTTAGCTGCTGGGAGGGTAAATGTGAAAACATAGGGAGGGGACAAAACACTGCTGGGAAAGATGGTGTGGGGAGATGAATACAGGGAAGGGAGAGGGAAAGAAATGGTTTGCTGAAATTTATCTAGGCAGCAAAGAAAGCAGTACCAGATATGGCATACCACCCTACCGAGGCACCAATTGAATGTGGAATTCAGTGAGGTGGTACCCATACCAATTCTGGTTGCACTGGGATGTGTCACTGACCAACAATCTTAAGCTACTTTTTTTTTTTTTTTTTTTTTGAGACACAGTCTTACTCTCTTGCCAGGCTGGAGTGCACTGGCGCCATCTTGGCTCACTGCAACATCCAACTCCTGCGTTCAAGTGATTCTCCTTCCTCAGCCTCCAGAGTAGCTGGGACTACAGGCAGGCGTTACCACGCCCCGCTAAGTTTTGTATTTTTAGTAGAGACGAGGTTTCACCATGTTGGGCAGGATGGTCTTGATCTCTTGACCTAGTGATCCATCCACCTCAGCCTCCCAAAGTGCTGAGATTACAGTCGCGAGCCACCGCGTCCCACTCTTAATCTACTTTTTATTCAGCTTCCTCGCTTATGAAATAGTGAACAATACATGTAAAATAGTCTACAGGAAAGTCCTCTCTGAGCTTGTAGACACTGTTTAAATGTAGTAATAATAACAATTAATACCTTTCATGATCCTTCCTTGAATTCGGTCTCCACACTGGCAACCCAACTCCCAGATCCCTTTACCCTCTAAACCAGAGTTGGATCTGCAGTTGTGGGATCACTCATTCAGGGGCCTTCGAGGGAACCCCTGGGCTGGGATGGGGGCTTCCGGGACGCCCCAGGTGCAGACAAGGTCCTCAAGGAGCTCACAGTAGGGAGGGGCCAACAGTCAAAGCGATTCCTAAGCCATGTGAGTGGCCCCAGTAACAGAGCAGAGGCCAGCTGGTCCTTCCTGTTGTGAGAGTGGGTGTCTCAATGGAAGCACCAGCAGGCCCTATGGGGTGAAGCCCTAGTGAGCAACATCTGAACTTCATAACAAATGCAAACGTGAATGAGCTTTAAATGGTTTGGAGCTCTGGATCAGACTACCACTGCCACTGCGCCCCAGGAAAATTCTTTAACATCTCTGTACCACGATAGCCTCATTTTATTATTATGTTGCTGATAACTACGATCTAAAACATGAACTATGATTCTTTACTTCCATTTCATGGATCAGGAATCTGGAGCTCAGAGAACTCAGAAGATTTGTGCCAAGTCACATGGCTTTTATATGGATGACAACCGAAGTGTGTGACTTGTTATTATTTGGAGATAATAATAGAAACAACGTCATAGAGGTCTTCTTAAGGATTAAATAAATTCATCCATGTGAATTGCTTAAAATAGTATCTGGCATCACTATGAAAACAAAAGATGTGTTAAGGATCACAACTGTTAGTGTTATCAAGCTGTTGGTGCTACATCAGGTGTTGTGATAGATATGGGGAGAAGGAGGCAGTGAGGGCATTTTTGATATTCTCCCACTCTTACCAGTGTTCCCATCTGTGGAGGGACAAAGGTTCTCTGGTCCTTCAGATTTGAGAGATACTCACCTTCGGGAAGATTCCCTGGAGCCTGCCGAAAGTCATCTGAGGACATTCAACTGCAAGAGAATACATCAGAATTTTTCCTTGTTGGTAAAGATTTCCAAACTCTAGAGAGACTTCTGTCGCATCAGGGTATTCTGCAGCAGAGGCTTATGAGTCCACTCATTGTTGAGGAGTTATTTGAGATTTGCTTCTGAATTATGTTTAGTAATGGTTGATTCATTTATCTGTGGCATCCATTCAGAATTTTCCATCTCATAGTTTATCAAATGTGGACTAAACCCCATCACAGTCTCATCTTATTCCTTTACATATCTTTTACTTTTTTCCAAATAATTAAATTGATTGGTTAAGAATCTGAACTGTATCCACTCAAGATGTGCAACAACTGAAAATCATTGTACACTTCAAATGGGTGAATCTTACGGTATGTGAATTAAGCTGTTAAATGTGTGATGAACCATGGATGATTTAGTCCAGTGGCTCTGAAATATTTTCAGTATAAAGACACTTCTTTAATGTCAAAATCTTGGCAGACACTCAAGCCCTGGATTTTCAGATCTCTTATAGTGATCGTGGGAGATTGTAGAATCTGGCCTTTTTAGTTGGGGAGTAATAGGTCTATTGGAGACAGTTTGGACATTCTGACCTTGTCTTATAATTGTGTTGTCAGAGCAGAAGAGCAAGGAAACACATATGCCCCCTTTATATTACTGAAATGTACAAAGATCTCTACCCAAGAACCTGTCTTTTTTTCACCCTATGTTATCTCTGCTCTCTGATAAGTGGGAAAGCTCTCTGTGTGTTGGATGAAGGATCACTCTTTCAAACTCACTTCCAAGCTCATCACGGAGAATCAGGGTTCTTTGGGAATCAGAAGACTTTGGTTTTGATAAAATACAGAGAAACAACGATCTTTATTACATAATGTGTTCATCAACCTCACTCCTAAGATACCTATCCAATACCTACATGCTGTTAATGAAACAAACTCTGGAAGTTTTTGGCGGATCTACACTTGTAACATTTTCTTTCTTTTTTTTTCTCTTGTAACATTATTTTAACAGTCCTTTGATTCATTAACAGTGCTTAGGAAGAACAACATGTCGTTTAAAAAAGAAATATTTCAAAACACAGAAAAGTATGGGGAATAATATTGAGTCCAGTCGGATCTCAACATTACCCCACAGCTATGTTAGGTTTGATTTATTTATTCACAATATTAGAAAAACTACAAACAGGCCGGGCATGGTAGCTCACACTTGTAATCCCAGCACTTTGGGAGGCTGAGGTGGGTGGATCACCTGAGGTCAGGAAGTTTGAGACCAGCCTGGCCAACATGGTAAAACCCCGTCTCTACCAAAAATAAAAAATGAGCTGGGTGTGGGGGCGGGCAACTGTAACCCCAGCTATTCCGGAGGCTGAGGCGGGAGAATCACTTGAACCCAGGATGTGAAAGTTGGAGTGAGCTGAAATTGCCTTATTGCACTCCACCCTGGCCGAGAAGAGTGAAACTCCATCTCAAAAACAAAAACAAACAAAACACACTATCAACAAGTCACAGCTGAAGCTGTGTGTGCAGCACTCAGGAATCCCTGCCCTCCCTCCCTCCTCCACTTACAGCCAGTCACCTCAATTTGATGGCTTTTTATTCACATTCATGTTTGTATACATTTACCATTTACTTATTATCTATAAATATATATATACTTGTTTTTCATGTTTTAAAATGTTACATGAATGGCCTCTGTAGTTAACTTTCTGCATGCAATTTGTTTTCACTCAGCCCTGATGTGTATGAGGGAACAAATGCCTGAGGATCTTTCCCAGGTAGCTGAGCTGAAAAGCAATTGGGCTTGATGAGACCCTTTCCAGCCCCTTCCCATCTACTCACCCTGATTCCTGTGGTTACGGTCATTATCAAAATCATTCTCCTGGAGGTCTGTGGCCCCTGTATTATGCATGAAAGGTGAGAGGGTGGCCTTGAAACCTAGAAAGAAGCAAAATGTTTATTCCTAAGAGACAAGCTTTGACCTGCCACGGTGGCTCATATCTGTAGTACCAGCGCTTTGGGAGGCTGAGGCTGGAGTATCGCTTGAGGCCAGGAGTTCAAGGCTGCAGTGAGCTATGATTGCACTACTGCACTCTAGCCTAGGTGACAGACTGAGACTCTGACTCAAAAAAAAAAAAGAAACAGAGATACAAGCCGAGAGAAGGAAGGTAGGGACGGTGTGGAGGTGCCGGGATGCCACAGAGACACTTGGACTCATCAGAACAGAAGCCTAAGGGAGAGAAACGTGCAGGATCCAGGTATGAGCTCCACTGTGGCCAGTCCCTGCCCTCAGCCCTGACAGGATATAGAAGAGCAGAACACCCAGAAGCTGCCTTGCGATTTTTCCCTACACAAAAGGAAAATGTGGGGTACTTTCTGCAGCCTGAGAAGTAGCCAAAGCAGGAAAAGGGATGCTCATGTGTCCCCAGACTTGTCTGTACCTAGAACTTTCTGTTACCTAGTTTAGTCATGGCCTCATACTTTCTCTTCATATACACATAGATGATTTTCTCCGAGGATTTCATCTTTTCCCACTCTTTCTTAGAGAAGTATTTGGCAATATCATCGAAGGCCTAGGAAAAGATAAAAAAGGAATTTTGTCAGTGACTCAGCTAGACATGTCTGCCATTCAGCTGGAGCCGCTTCCTGTGTGCTGGATCTGGGAAGTGGGGATGATATTCCGTCCTGGTTGATGCCATGGCTAACTGACAGAACATGAGGAACCTTTCCTAGCTTCACCCCTGCTACACAGTAGGGCTTTAATGCTGCTGACTGGCTCTCTTCCCACTTTCCAGAATGGACTGAGATTCACCAAATGTAGTGCACGGTCACAGACTTGTCTCCAAGGATGCTAGTTGATGACAGAGCGAGGATGGGAGGCTCCCAAGGGTCCAGATCTCCCCCAAGATCCTGCTCCTTGTCTCCAGTATCTCTGTCCTCCCCTCCTCAGAAACTTGGTCACCCCACACTGTCCCCTGGGCCACTACTTTGCCCCCTCCAGGTCACCTCACCTTTTGTATCTTCTCTGGTATTTGAGCACCAGCCCTAGGTCTCCTTGCAAAGGCGTCGTCTCCGTTCATGGCACCGGGAGCAGTCTGACCTGCAAGAGAAACAGACCAAGTCTTTCCAGCCACAGCAGCTTTGGTCTTGTGGAGGAAGAAATCTGTGAAAGCCGGCCACCCTCAGTCACCTGGAATCAGGTGCTTCATTTCTCCATCTAGGGCTTATCTGTCCCTGAGTAAGGATATGGGGAGAAATCAGATGAAAACAGGGAACTAGGGGTCTCTGGGAGAAGTATTGATTTGGGATGACAGGTTTCCTATGGGCAAAGCAGCCTTGAGTCTTTAGGAGGGGGTTGGCTAATGTTGTTAGTAGTTTCCCCGGGGCCAGGCTTACCATGAAAGATGTACAGACCCTTGTTGGGAAGGCAGAGATGTGACTGTGTAATTTTATTCAGTGGGGGCATGCTGACTCCCCCACTCAATAAATAAAGGAAGGGAAATGAGTCCCAGAGATAACATGGTCTCTCTGGTGATGGATCTGTTCTGGCAGAGGGATGGGGGGTTCTGTTCTGTTGAAGAGAAATAAGCATGGCTAATATGAACGGATTTAGAGGCTATTACTGGGTGATTTGTAAATTATTAGAAGAAGAGAGCTAGAATTTCTGAGACTACAAGAGCCCGCCATCACTTAAAGAGAATGTAGGGAGTTTCAAGGTACAGCAATCAGCCAGGCACAGTGGCTCACGCCTGTAATCCCAGCACTTTGGGAGGACAAGGAGAGCGGGTCGCTTGAGCCCATGAGCTTGAGACCAGCCTGGCCAACATACCAAAACCATCTCTACTAAAACAACAACAACAACAAAACACACACACACACACACATTAACAGAAGTGGAGTGGTGTGCGCCTGTAGTCCCAAGGCCTACGTGAGAGGATCACTTGATCCCAGGAGGAAAGATTTGAGTGAGTTTTTTTGTTTGTTTGTTTGTTTGTTTTGAGTCATGGTCTCTCTCTGTTGCCCAGGCTGGGATGCAGTGGTGTGATCATGGCTCACTGCAACCTCCACCTCGTGGGTTCAAGTGATCCACCAGCTGTGGCCTCCAAAACTGCTGGAATTACAAGCGTGAGCCACCGTACCCGGCCCAAATTTGTTAAGTTACTAGAGTTCCCAGGAAAAATCCCATACCTGAAAAAGTTAGAAACTGACAGGAAGGATTTGAGATGGCGACCTGCCTCACATACACTCCTTATTAAAACTAGATAACAAATGCACCATGGAGGAGGGGAGGGGTAGGAAGAATGGAAAAAGAAAATCAGCGCATGCTTACTCTGATTTTGGAAGAATCGAAAGAGAAAATCAGACCTTGCATACTCTGAGTATGGAAAAATCGAAAGAGAGAGAAAGTCAGAGCATGCATACTCTGAACTTAAAGTAGCCAATCCCGGGGGATGCTTTAGGCGGGAAAATCAGAGTCTCCACCCCCAGTTTGAGAAAGTTCTGTCCCTGGAGGCTGGACTGATAGACGCCACATCAGCTTTGCTTATCCCGCCTACTGTTCTGACTTCTGATTGGCCAGATGGAGTTCACCGACTGCCCTGATTGGTCCATCATCCTTGGGCAGCGACATTGCACAACATTGTCTCCTCCTCCAGCAACATTTTGTTGCCACTGGGACAAAGTGGGTGGTCCTCAGGCGCCGTCAGATTTTGAACTCTCTGAAGACCGTGCCTGGATCTCGGGTTAAAAATCTGGATTCTAGTCTGAACAGTGAGAAGAAAAAAATAGTCGGATCTGTGATTTTTCTACTTGAAAGACACAATGTTTTCCAGACTAGCACATTTGCAGAGCTTTGCTGTACTTAGTCGTGGCTTTCATTCTTCAGTGGCTTCTATATCTGTTGCCACTGAAAAAACAGTCCAAGGCCCTCCAACCGCTGATTACATTTTTGAAAGGGAATCTAAGTGTGGTGTGCACAATTACCATCCTTACCTGTAGCCCTGGAGAGACTAAAATGTATTTACTTGTGGGATGTGATTGTGGTATTGGTTACATCCGCCTTGGCCAATCTTCCAGCCTCGGTCTCGCGACTACAGGCGGGAACCACCCCACCCCCACTAATATTTTTTGTTTTTTGATTTTTTAAAAGAGACAGTTTCGCTATGTTGGTCAGGCTGGTCTTGACGTCCTGGGCTCAAGCGATCCTCCCGCCTCAGCCTCGGGACTACAGGCATGCACCACCTTTCCCAGGCTTTTTTTTTTTTTAAGTAGAAACCATGTTTCGCTATGTTGACCAGATTGGCCTCAACCTCCTGGGCTCAAGGGATCCTTCCACCACAGCCTCGGGACTACAGGCATGCACCACCCGGCCCACGCTTTATTTATGTATTTATTTTTTAGTGGAAACCAGGTTTCGCTACGTTGGCCTGGGCTCAAGGGATCCTCCCGCCTTGGCCTGGGGACTACAAGCATGCACCACCCTGCCCACGCTATTTTTTTTTTTGCTTCTTTGTTTCTTTCTTTCTTTAGTAGAAACCGGGTTTCGCTATGTTGCCCAGGCTGGCCTCAATCTCCTGGGCTCAAATGATGCTTTCACCTCGGCCTCAGGAATACAGGAGTGTGCCATTCTCCCTGCTCATTTTAATTTTATTTATTTATTTATAGGAAAGACAGGCTTTCGCTTTGTTGGCCAGGCTGGTATTGACCTCCTGGGCTCAAGCAGTCCTCCCACCTTGGCCTCGGAACTACAGGGGTGAGCCATCCCACCCACGCAATTTTTTTGTTGTTCTTGTTGTTAGTAGAAATGGGGCTTCGCTATGTTGGCCAGGCTGGCCTCGACCTCCCGGGCTCAAGAGATCCTCTTGCCTCGGCCTTGGGACTACAGGAGCGCACCATCCCACCACCACTAATATTTTTAATTTTTCTAGTAGAGACAGTTTTGCTATGTTGTCCTGGCTGGTCCCTACCTCCTGGGCTCAAGCGATGCTCCTGCTTCGGCCTTGGGACTATAGGCATGCACCACCCTGCCTTTTGCTATTTTTCCCAGGCTGGTCTTGACCTTCTGGGCTCACTCAATGATTTGAACCTGGGAAGCCGAGGTTGCATTGAGCTGAGATCACACCACTGCACTCCAGCTTGGGCGACAGAGCAAGACTGTCAAATAAATAAATACATCCATACATGAAAGAAAGAAGAAAGAAAAGAAAGAAAGAAAAAGAAAGAAGAAAGAAAAGAAAGAAAGAAAAAGAAAGAAGGAAGGAAGGAAGGAAAGAAAGAAAGAAAGAAACCAGCTGAATCTCCGTAAAAACAGTAAGCTCTGTGGTATATTAACTTACCCTCATCCCATCTCGTGCTTCCAGCTTGGTTCTGTTCATTGCTGATGAAATACACATAGGATTGGTCAGAACTGGTAGATGGCTAGCTATTGATCATGAAAATGTCAGACCTGATTTAGTCCTCCTTGGAAAGGCCTTTTCTGGGGGCTGATAATCTGTGTCTGCAGTGCTGTGGGATGATGACATAATGCTGAGCATTAAGCCAGGGGAACATGGGTCCACATACGGTGGCAATCCACTAGGCTGCCTAGTGGCCATCGCAGCCCTTGAGGTTTTAGAAGAAAATCTTGCTGAAAATACAGAAAAAAATGGGTATTCTCTTGAGAAATGAACCCATGAAGCTACCTTCTGATGCTGTAACTGCCGTAAGAGGAAAACAATTATTGCGTGTATGTATGTATGTATGTATGTATGTATGTATGTATGTATGTATGTATTTAGAGTCAGAGGTTCACTCTGGTTGCCCAGGATGCAATGGTGCAATCTTGGCTCACTGCAACCTCTGCCTGCTGGGTTCTAGCGATTCTCCTGCCTCAGCCTCCTGAGTAGCTGGGATTACAGGCACGTGCCACTATGCCCAGCTAATTTTCATATTTTAAGTAGAGACTGGGTTTCACCGTGTTGGCCACGCTGGTCTTGAACTCCTGACCTCAGGTGATGCACCCACCTCGGCCTCCCAAAATGTTGGGATTACAGACGTGAGCCACTGTGGCCGGGAGGAAAATAATTATTAATTTCTATTGTTATTAAAGAAACCAAAGATTGTGATGCTTGGAAGGTGTGTCTAACGACTTCAAGATTATCCACTTCTGGCCAAGCCAACCCATGGCGACATCATCAGGTTTCGCCTCCGCTGGTGGTGAAGGGGGATGAGATTCGAGTCCAGTGAAATCATTAACAAGGCCATCTTGTCGTTCTGAGGGTAGCAGCTGTTTTCAGTGGTCCCCAGGAGCCGGCTGGAGACAGGTGGTCTTGTAAAAGCTCTGCTTTTAATGCAGGCACATTTCACTCCATGTGTCTTCAAAACCTTTTTGTGGAGTATCTATTTTTTTCAGTTAATACATAGTAGAACAATGTTTATGAAGCTGTTGTTTGCTTTGTAACGTAAGTAAGAGCATGCAATGGCATCTATGTTCTGTGAAAGTGTTTTGATGTGTTGTGTACTTTCTAAGGTTAAACGTATCTATATATAGAGACAGCGTTTAAATTACATCCTTCAGTATACTTTATATATGTTTTTATTATTTCCTTGCTGGTATAAATGCTTTGTATTTGAAAAAGTTATCTCTAGGGAATTACATAAAAGACTTCACCTTATAAAGTCAAATCATTGTTATCATTAAATTTTAGGAAGGATGAATGGTTAAGCATGTATAAAATACTAATATTAAGTAAACTTCATGTTGGCCAACACCAGGATGTATTCTATGGATGTCATTATTTTCAATTAAGAATTAGTGTTTAACATTCCTAAATTGTTTTGAGTGCTTGATTATAATTTGTTTAAAAATGTTTAATATTTCTTTAAATTTAACATAAAGCTTGTATTTCAGAAAAAAAAAAAGATACCGAACATGCCTGGGTGCAGTGGTTCACGCTTGTAATCCCAGCACTTTGGGAGGGCGAGGTGGGCAGATTACTTGAGATCAGGAGTTCAAGACCAGCCTGGCCAACATGGAGAAACCCCGTCTCTACTAAAGATACAAAAATTAGCCGGGCATGGTGGCACACGCCTGTATTCCCAGCTACATGGGTGGCTGAGACAGGAGAATCTCTTGAACCCGGGAGGCAGAGGTTGCAGTGAGCCAAGATCATGCCACTGCACTACAGCCTAGGTGACAGAGTGAGAATCCCTCTCAGAAAAAAAAAAAAAAAGGTACAGAACATTTCCATTACCATAATGCTATCCCTTGTGCTACTCATTTTTAGTAATACTCACTCTCGTCCCATCCACCATCCTTAACCACTGGCAACCACTAATCTGTTTTTCATTTCTACGATTTTGTCTTTTCTACAATGCTTTACAAATGAAATCTTATAGTATATAATGTTTTAGGGACTTATTTCACTCAGCATAATTCCATGGAGATTCCTCCAAGATATTGATATTTGTGTATCAATAGTTCATTGTTGTTGTTGTTGTTGTTGAGACGGAGTCTCACTCTGTCGCCCAGGCTGGAGTGCAGTGTCTCAGCTCACTGCAACCTCTGCCAGCCAGGTTCAGGCAGTTTTCTAGCTTCAGCCTCCCAAGTAGCTGTGACTACAGGTGCGTGCCACCACGCCTGGGTAATTTTTGTATTAGTAGCAGAGATGGGGTTTCAACATATTGGCCAGGCTGGTCTTGAACTCCTGACGTCATGATCCACCCGCCTCAGCCTCCCAAAGTGCTGGGGTAACAGGGTGAGCCACTGTGCCAGGCCAGTAGTTCATTTTTATTACTGAGTAGTATTCCATAGGATGGATGTCCCACAGTTTGACCATTCACTTATTGTAGGACATATTGATTATTTCCAGCTACTGGCTATTACAACTAAAGCTGCTATGAACAATTATGTACAAGTTTCTGTATGGACATACATTTTAATTTCTCTGAAGTGTAATTGTTGAATTGTATGGTCATTGCATGTTTAGTTTTATAAGAAACTACCAAACTGCTTTCCAGAGTGGCTGTAAGATTTTACCTTCCCAGCAGCACTTAATGAGGTGTCCAGTTTCTCTGCATCCTCGTCACCATTTGGTGTTGTCCCTATGTCTTTTATTTTAGCTGTTGTAATAAGTGTGTAGTGATACCTCATTGTGGTGTTATTCTGCATCTAGTGAAGCAAATGAGTGTTGAACATCTTTTCATGTGCTTATTTGCTTATTTCCTCTTCAGTGAAATGTATGTTCATATCTTTTCATGATTTTCTAATTGGATTATTTGTTTGCATTTTTTACCATTGAGGTTTCTTTCATTATTATTATTATTTTTCTTGAGACAGAGTCTCTCTCTGTTACCCAGGCTGGAGTGCAGTGGCATGATCTTGGCTCACTCCAACCTCCGCCTTCCAGGTTCAAGCGATTCTCGTGCCTCAGCCTCCCGAGTAGCTGGGATTACAGGCACGCATCATCATGCCTAATTTTTGTATTTCAGTAGAGATGTGTTTTTTGCCATGTTGCCCAGGCTGGTCTTGAACTCCTGGCCTCAAGGGATCTGCCCTCCGTTGACCTCGACCTTTCAAAGTGCTAGGATTACAAGCGTGAGCCACAATGCTCAGCCTACCGTTGAGTTTTGAGAGTAGTATACATATCCATTATATATTCTGGATGTGAGTCCTTTCTTGGATATGTGGTTTGCAAACATTCTCTCCCAGATCATACCCTGTTTTTTCATCCTTTTAACAAGATTTCTTGCAGAGCACAAGTTTTAAATTGGATGAAACCTAATTTATTTTTTCCTTATTGATTACGCTTTTTGAACCATGCACTGTGCCCTAGATCTCAGACGTTTCTCCTATATTTTCTTGTAAAAGCTTTCTTTTAGTTTTATAGTTTAGATTTAAATCTGTGATGCACTTGAGTTACTTTTTTGTATAAAGGTAAGAAAATTAGGTCCTTTTTTTTTGGCCTATGTCTACAACATCTCCAGCACCATTTGTTAAGCAGACAATCCTTCCTTCTTTTTGTCTCTTGGTAAAAAATCAGTGTGGGGCTATTTCTAGGTTCTCTATTTTGTTCCAGTGATCTACGTGTCTACTCTTCTCCCAGTACTACACAGTCTTAATTCCTGTAGCCATATAAGAAGTATTGAAATATGAAAGAGCCATTCCTCCCATCTTATTCTTCCTTTTCAAAAATTGTCTTAGCTATATAAATATTTTTCGAGATGGAGTCTCACTTGTGTCGCCCAAGCTGGAGATCAGTGGGGTGATCTTGGCTCACTGCAGCCTCCACCTCCCATGTTCAAGTGATTCTCCTGCCTCAGTGCCCCGAGTAGCTGGGATTTCAGGCACTCACCACCACACCCAGCTAATTTTTGTATTTTTAGTAGAGATGGTGTTTTGTCTTGTTGGCCAGGCTGGTCTCGAACTGACCTGAAGCGATCCGCCCATCTCCGCCTTCCAAAGTGCTGGGATTACAGGCGTGAGACACCACTCCCAGCATTGTCTTAGCTATTGACAATTTGTTACAGCAACAATCAAAAATGAATATACTTAGAAACAGATTAGCGTAACAAAATAGAAAGTCAAGAAACAGACTAATTTATATACCAACTTCAGCATGCATTTCCAAACAAACAGTGGGCAAAAGATGGGTTGTATAATAAAGGATTGTTGACAAGTGTCTATCCATTTGAAAAAATAAAGATGAAATCCTTACGCTGAACCACATAAAATAATAAATTCTAAAAGTTTGGAGACATAAATGTGAAAACGTGAAGTCATAAAGAACTAGATGAAAATTCAGGAAAATATTATAGTGTAAGACATCTTGAATTGGCATAAGCAATTCCTGACATTACACCAAGGATATAAACAATTAATCTGACATAGTTAAAGATGTAAAAATTAAAGTATCATCTAAGTCAAAAGACACCATAAACAACTGTTTAAAAAGGCAAATTTTAGGCTGGGCGCGGTGGCTCACGCCTATAATCCCAGCACTTTAGGGGGCTGAGGAGGGCGGATCACGAGGTCAGGGGATCAACACCATCCTGGCTACCACGATGAAACCTCGTCTCTAATAAAAATACAAAAAATTAGCCAGGCACGGTAGCACGCGCCTGTAGTCTCAGCTACTCGGGAACCTGAGGCAGGAGAATCGCTTGAACACGGGAGGCAGAGGTTGTAAATTTAAGAGGAAGGAGAAGATTTCAATAAGCAATGGTGAGGAGAAAAATACTAGAATTTATTGAAAAGTGTAAAGTTTAGATTGTAAATTAAAAAAATTATAGTCTTGAACTAAATTTGCAGGTATTATAAACATGGAAGATGGGAGGAGGGACAGAAAAGAAAAGAGAAGTTCTTTTGGTGTTCAACGAATGGATACAGATACTAATGAATGATAGAATGGTAGAATGGTTAAAAACACGAGCATTTTATTTTGTTTTATTTTAGACAGGGCCTCACTCTGATGTCCAGGCTAGAGTTCCACAGCACAATCGTGGCTCACTGCAGCCCCAGCCTCCTCTGCTCAAGTGATCCTCCTGCCTCAGCCTCCCATGTAGCTGGGACTTCAGGTATGAACCACCACCCCTGGCTAATTAATTTTTTTTGGTAGAGACAGGGTCTTGCTATGTTGCCCAGGCTGACCTTGAACTCTTGTCCTCAAGCAATCCTCCCACCTCTACCTCTCAAAATGGTGGGATTACAGGAGTGAGTCACTATGCCCAGTTAACGCTAGTATTTTAGAGTACAAACTCTGGAGCCAGACAGCTTGGGTTCAGTTTCTGGCTTCTCAACTTATTAAGCTATGTGACCTTGTGTAAGTCATATAACCTTTCCGTGTCTCGGGCTACTCAAGAGTAAACTGGGGATAACCACATTATCTAGCTCATTTGATTGCTATGATTAAATGGGCAAGTACATGTAAAGCACTTAGAATAGCGTCTGTCATGTGGTTAAGTGGTATATATCTTTTAGTTGTTGTTAGTAATGACTTCAAATTACTTTTAAAATGTAAAGGCATATCTGGTTCAAGAAGAAGATGGTGAACTAGCAATAGCTGCTGGCTTCCTTCGCAAACCAAATCTTGCAGATGCCACAGAGGAGGTGGGAAGTGGTTGGAGTTCAGAACAGTTCCTGTAACAAAACTCTTGATGGTTTAGCCCCACTGGAGGATGAGATGGCTTCGAGTGGGAAAAGGTCAGAGGCCATAGATGGAGGATCAGCCCTGGTGGAGCTTTCTAAGTTGCATTCTTTTTTTCTCCTTGTTTTCTGGATGGCTCATTACCTGTTGTGTAAACATATAGAGCAGACACTTGGCAGGGCTGGCCTAGTGCTAGCCCAAAGTGGCCTGATAACATTAAGGAATAGGGGGCTTGGAAAGCTCCTAAAAAAAAGTGCAGACTCATCAAAGCTGGCCAGTAACTGAACATTCCTTTCCTACCTCTTCCTCTGCCCTCTGAGCTAGGCAATTACAACCAATATCACCCACCCGTAGACTCCCTCCACTCTGTAAGGCAGAAATCCTGTAAGTGTCTCTGGGGGCTAATAGGCTAGGAACTGGAAAGAATCGGCTCAGCTCAGCTCCAGAGGCTCTGTATCCTATGACCTATCAATCCAGAAACCCTGAAACTCACATGTAGTGTCTGGGGTGACACATTTTTCCCAGGGACAAAGAGTTGCATAGAAAAACTATCAGATAGGTCAGGCGCGGTGGCTCATGCCTGTAATCCCAGCACTTTGGAAGGCCAAGGAGGGGGGATAACCTCAGGTCAGGAGTTCGAGAACAGCCTGGCCAACACGGTGAAACTCTGTCTCTTCTAAAAGTACAAAAATTAGCCCGGTGTGGTGGTGTGCACTGGTAGCCCCAGCTACTCGGGAGGCTGAGGCAGTAGAATCGTTTGAACCCGAGAGTCGGAGGTTATAGTGAGCCAGGATTATGCCACTGCACTCCAGCCTGAGTGACAAAGTGAGACTCTGTCTCAAAAAAAAAATTCCTTTCTTTCAACACTTTGGAATTATTACACCATTGTATCCTTGCCTCCAGTGTGGTGTTTGAGAGACCCGATGTCAGTTTAATTATTTTTCCTCTGTAAGTAACCTGCTATTTCTCTCTGATCATTTTAAAAATACTTTTTCTTTCTTTCACAATTTTACATTTCACTGATCCTGTGTGTGTGTGTACTTACAATACCTTTAAATCTTAAGTTATTTTTCTAAATCTGAGAAATTCTCTTTCATTACTTATTTAAGTACACTCTCCTGTTTAATGACTGTATTCTCTTCTTATAAGGCTACTATTAGATGTGTTTTGACATTTATTCTTTTATCCTCCCTATTAACTAACTTTTATTTCATTTACTTCATCTGTATCCATTACCAATTAGTTTTATGAATTCTTTAGACTCATTTCCTCAGGTCAGCAACTGCCTTTTCAATTATATCCATTTTAATATCCAACCTATTTCACTGAATTATTTATTTAAACATTTAATGTTTTCATATCCAATCTATCCAATAGGTTATTTATTTTTTTATTTGTTTATGATGGAGTCTTGCTCTGTTGCCCAGGCTGGAGTACAGTGGCGCGATCTTGGCTCAATGCACCTTGCCTCCCGAGTTCAAGCAATTCTCCTGCCTCAGTAGATAATTAAAAAAAAACAAAAGCTGCATTTGGTGGTGTGTACCTGTAGTCCCAGCCACTCAGGAGGCTGGGGCAGGAAGATTGCTTGGGCCCTGGAGCTTGAGGCTGCAGTGAGCTAGGATTGGGTCACCGCATTCTAGCCTGAGTGACAAAATGAGACTTTGTCTCTGAAAATTAAAAAAAAAAGATTGTAGGCACGATTTTACTCAGAAGGGGGAGTACTATGAGATGTACACGGGCCACTGCAATGGGTTTTTGTGGTAGGAGAGATATTGGGATCGACTTGGACTCCACCAAGGACAAGTGGGGATTTATAGTCAAGAGTAGGGTTGGGGGGAGCGGGGTCAGAAGATGGGAAATTACTTGGAGGAGACATCAGGTGCAGGGGGATTCTGGCTAAACAGACTTGACAGGAATTTTGCTGAAACAGGCTTAATGGGCAGAGTCCCTGGATGGGGAGGTGTGAGCCACCTCACCTGACCAACAGGCTTTGTTTAATATGTCAGTTTTCATAAGTAATCTAGGTATAATTGTTAAAAATGAATAAACGAGGTAAATGTGAGATACATGTTTATAAATGAACTTTTCATATAATTGGAAATCTTTTTTTCTTGCTCTTATCATAGGAAGATGAAATATTAAAGTTATGTTATGTTAGATTAAGTAATAGGTACTCATTAAATGTCGGGATCTTTCCAACTAAGAAAACAGCTGAAACAAATCGCTAAACATAAATACAAGTTTGTTCTTGGCCCTTAAGTTTTATAAAACACAAAAGATACTTGGATCCGTTAATAAAATGCCCTGTTCTACATTGAAAATTGTTCTGGCTGGGCGTGGTGGCTCACGCCTGTAATCCCAGCACTTTGGGAGGCCGAGGCGGGTGGATCACTAGGTCAAGAGATCGAGACCATCCTGGCCAACGTGGTGAAACCCCGTCTCTACTAAAAATACAAAAATTAGCCGGGCACAGTGGCGGGCGCCTGTAGTCCCAGCTACTTGGGAGGCTGAGTCAGGAGAATCACTTGAACCCGGGAGGCGGAGGTTGCAGTGAGCCTAGATTGCGCCACTACACTCCAGCCTGGCTGACAGAGCGAGACTCTATCTCAAAAAAAAAATTTTTGCTGTTTAAATTTTTTTTAAAGATTATAAAATATATATTCATGAGATGTTAATATATAACAATTCCAAACTACTTTCTAGATATTTACTAAAAATTAAGGTTACGGCCGGGCGCTGTGGCTCATGCCTGTAATCTCAGCACTTTGGGAGGCCAAGGCGGATGGATCATGAGGTCAGGAGTTCGAGACCAGCTTTGCCAACATGGTGAAACCCCATCTCTACTAAAAGTAAAAAAATTAGCCCTGTGTGATGGCCCACGCCTGTAATCCCAGCTACTCGGGAGCCTGAGGCAGGAGAATCATTAGAACCTGGGAAGTGGAGGTTGCAGTGAGCCAAGATTGCACCACTGTACTCCAGCCTGGGCAACAGAGCAAGACTCCATCTCAAAAAAAAAAAATTAAAGTTACTAAAAATTAAAAGTTCTTAGTATATGTAGTTCCGTATACAAAATGTACAAAAAACAATTTTTATATCAAAAAATTTTGTGTGGTCTGAGTGATAAATATATTTTTATCCTAAAACAAAATGATTGGTTGCCTTAGCATAAAAAAAAAAGTTTAGCCCAGGTGCGGTGGCTCAGGCCTGTAGTCTCAGCACTTTGCGAGGCAGAGGTGGGCGGTTCCTGATGTCAAGAGATCGAGACCATCCTGAACAACATGGTGGAATTCTGACTCTACTAAAAATACAAAAATGAGCTGGGCATGGTGACTCTTGCCTGTAGTTCCAGCTATTTGGGAGGCTGAGGCAGGAGAATCGCTTGAACCCAGGAGGCGGAGGTTGCAGCGAGCTGAGATCGCGCCACCGCACTCCAGCCTGGCAACAGAGTGAGACTACGTCTCAAAAAAGAAAAAAAAATAGTCTATGGCCATACCACCTGAATGCGCCAAATATTGCATGATCTCAGAAGTTAAACAGGGTCAGACTTGGTTAGTACTTGGATTGGAGTCCAATATAAAAATGAAAAATTATAGGACTAAGACTGGGGGTAAAAACATGATGGAAGGTCTACGTATGTTGTTGACGTTTATGAAGGATGGGCCTTGGGAAGGAAGTCTTATATATGATCAGATTGGTTGGGATTGAAAAGAAATGGTTGATCAATTTTTCTAAAAATCGAACATTAGTGTCAAGGGTGAACTGAAGCAGGGTGAGTCTGCTCCTCTAAGTTTGAAATAGGTTTTCTTAACAGGTTGATCTATTTTTCTTTATCTTTTAAATAATTATTCTAAAAAAATGGGGATTTTCTTTTAAGATAGTTTCTTAACTGCATTTATTAGGCTTTTGTTTTTGTTTTGTTTTCTGAGACGGAGTCTCGCTCTGTCACCCAGGCTGGAGTGCAGTGGTGCGATCCAGCCACTGCAGTGAGCAAGGTTGCTCCATCTCCCAGGTTCAAGTGATTCTACTGCCTCAGCCTCCTGAGTAGCTGGGATTACAGGTGCCCACCACTATGCCCAGCTAATTTTTGTATTTTTAGTACAGACAAGGTTTCACCATGTTGGCCGGGCTGGCCTCGAATTCCTGACCTCAAATGATCTGCCTGCCTTGGCATCCCAAAGTCCTGGGATTACAGGCCTAAGCCACCGCACTCAGCTATAATTAGCAATTGTTTAATAAGTTTAGTTTGTACAATGGTTTTGAACGAGGATCCCAAGCCTAGAGGCCACCAGCTAAACAAATCAGAAGACTATGGGGCAATTGAGTGAGACCTCTTATAGTCTTTGAGTAGTATTTTGGGACTGGGTTGAATTAAAGCAGAGTGCCGACTCTATAAAAGGGACCACTACGTGAAGGAAAGGATTTGGGGTCAGGTTCTGTCAAGTGAAAAATGTAGACATTCGGGGGGTAAGAGTCTCATTGTGATATGAAGACTTATTTTGGCATCTTGGGAAAAACTGTCTACAGTATGGAAACATCAACTTCTCATCCTGATTTGTCGTTCGAATGTCTCTGGTTATGGCACTGGACAGTTTGGTGGACTTTTTGTGTGGTCCACACATCAAGCACAAGACTTGTTCTTTAAAATTTATGCAGTTTTACCTTGTAGGACTTGTAAATCAAAAATAAAATCCTAAGCTCCCTGCCCCCAACCATCTGAATAGACGTCCTCCTAAGCCAGGGTTCTTTTAAAATTTAACTGGAGAGACGGTTTCAGGCCATGACAGGAAGTGGGGGTCAGGCATGCCTCATTATACCTCTCTGGCATCAACATCAACACAGACTTGAAGTGTGGTAAGAAACATGTTGGCTGGGCGCGGTGGCTCACCCCTGTAATCCCAGCACTTTAGGGGGCCGAGGAGGGCGGATCACGAGGTCAGGAGATCAACACCATCCTGGCTAACACAGTGAAACCCCGTCTCTACTAAAAATACAAAAAAATTAGCCTGGCGTAGTGGCACGCGCCTGTAGTCTCAGCTACTCAGGAGGCTCAGGCAAGAGAATCGCTTGAACTTGGGAGCCGGAGGTTGAAGTGAGCGGAGAAGGAGCCACTGCACTCTAGCCTGGCGCTATAGCGAGACTCCATCTCAAAAAAAAAAAAAAAAAGTTACAACCTGTTCTCTCTGAAGCGTAGTACCTGAAGGCGTCCTCTGCAAACAAGAACTTAAAAAAAACTAAGAGCGACTCACTTCACATAATCAACTTTCACAATGTTTAAAGCAGAGTCCTGTTTAGCAATGCACAAAAATTCTCCTTTGTGACCCATTCATTTTACTGCTGTTGACTTTCTTGCTTATGCTTTCAGACAGAGTCACTCTCCTTTGACCAAACTTGAGTCGGGCTCCTCTGAGTCCTGTTTCTGACTAGGTCCCAACTTCGAGCTCTGTCTTTCATCCAGGAACTCTGCCCATTTAGCCTGTTTCTGCAAAAATCCTGTCAAGTCAGTTTATCCAGAATCCCCCTGCAACTGAGGTTTCCTCCAAGTAATTTCCCATCTTCTGACCCCCCGACCCTACTCCCTGACTACAAATCCCTACTTGTCCTTGGTGGAGTTGAAGTCGATCCCAATATCACTCTCCCACTGCAAGACCCCATTGCGGTGGTCCCTGTACCTATCACAGAAGTCCCCACTCTGAGTAAAATCGTCCTTACGATCTTTTTTTTTATTTTCAGAGACAAAGTCTCACTCTGTAACTCAGGCTGGAGTGCAGTGACCCAATCCTAGCTCACTGCAGCCTCAAACTCCAGGGCCCAAGCAATCTTCCTGACCCAGCCTACCGAGTAGCTGGGACTAGAGGTACGCACCACCAAATCCAGCTATCTTTTTTATGATTCTCTGCAGACCCAGGAACTTGATATGCCCGTCTAATTTTTGTATTTTTTGTAGAGAGGGGATTTTGCCACATTGTCCGGGTTGGTCTTGAATTCCTGGGCTCAACCAATCTTCTTGCCTTGGGCTCCCAACATGCTGGGATTACAGGCATGAGCCACTGCAGCTGGCCCTTCCTTACAGTCTTTAGTAAGTGCAATAAATACTTGTTTGCTTTAACATTTCCCTGTGTCTTCAGTCTCCTGAAGTGTTATATGCCTGACATTGCCGTACTCCACCAAATATAGAAATTCCTTTCTTTCGCTGGGTGCAGTGGCTTACCCCTATAATCCCAGCATATTGGGAGGCCAAGGTGGGCAGATCACCTCAGGTCAGGAGTTCGAGATCAGCCTGGCCAACATGGTGAAACCCCTTCTCCACTAAAACTACAAAAATTAGCCGGGTGTCGTGGTGTGCGCCTGTAGCCCCAGCTACTCAGAAGGCTGAGGAGGATAATCACTTGAAACTGGGAGGCAGATCATGCCACTGCACTCCAGCCTGAATGACAAAGCAAGACTCTGTCTCAAAAAAAAAAAATCCTTTCGTTCAACACTTTGGAGTTATTACACTATTGTATCCTTGCCTCCAGTGTGGTGTTTGAGAGACCCAATGAAGGTTTAAATATTTTTCCTTTGTATGTAACCTGCTATTTCTCTCAGATCATTTAAAAAATATTTTTTCTTTGTCTTTCACAATTTTTTATTTCACTGTTCCTGTGTGTGTATGTGCATGTGTACGATGACCCCTTTAAATCTTAAGACATTTGTCTAAATCTGAGAAATTCTCATTCATTACTTTTTTAAGTACACTCTCCTTTTTAATGACTATATTCTGTTTTCATAAGGCTACTATTAGATGTGTTTCAACATTTATTCTTCTATCCTCCCTATTAATTAACTTTTCTTTCATTTACTTCATCTGTATCCATTACCGATTACTTTTATGAATTCTTTAGACTCACTTTCTCAGCTCAGTAATTGCTTTTTCAACTATATCCATTTTAATATCCAACCTAGTTCACTGAATTATTTATTTGAGCAATTAATGTTTTCATATCCAATCTATCCAATAGGTTTTCTTTTTATTTATTTATTTGAGATGGAGTCTTGTTCTTTCACCCATGCTGGAGTGCAGTGACTCGATCTTGGCTCACTGCAGCTCTGCCTCCTGAGTCCAAGCAATTCTCCTGCCTCAGCCCCTTGAGTAGCTGGGACCACAGGCATGTGACACTATGCCAGGCGAATTTTGCAGTAGAGACAGGGTTTCACCATGTTGGCCAGGCTGGTCTTGAAATCCTGACCTCAGGTGAGCCGCCCGCCTCAGCCTCTCAAAATGCTGGGATTACAGGCGTGAGCCACTGTGCCCGGTCTTTTTTTTTTTTTTTTTTTTTTTTTTTTTTTTACAGTTTCACTGTTGTTGCCCAGGCTGAAGTGCAATGGTGTGGTCTCACCTCACTGCAACCTTCACCTCCCAGGTTCAAGTGAGTCTCCTGCCCCAGCCTCCTGAGTAGCTGGGGTTACAGGCATGCACCACGACACACAGCTAATTTTAGTAGAGATGAGGTTTCGCTATGTTGGCCAGGCTGGTTTCAAACTCCTGACCTCAGGTTATCCTCCCGCCTCTGCCTTCCAAAGTACTGGGATTACAGGTGTGAGCCACTGCGTCTGGCCTATCCGATAGTTTTTCTATATAACTCTTTTTTCCTGGGAAGGTGTGTCAGCCCAGACACTCCACGTGAGTTTCGGGGTTTCTGGATCGATAGATCATAGGATACGGAGCCTCTAGAGCTGAGCTGAGCCAATTCTTCTTCCAGTCCCTAGCCTATGAGCCCCCAGAGACCCTTACAGGATTTCTGCCTTATAGTGTGGAGGGAGTCTACAGGTGGATGATATTGGTTGTAATCGCCCAGCTCAGAGGGCAGAGGGACAGGTAGGAAAGGAATATTCAGTTACTGGCCCGCTTTGATGAGTCTGCACTTTTTCTAGGAGCTTCCCAAGCCCCTTATTCTTTAATGTTATCAGGCCACTTTGGGCTAGCACTGGGCCAGCCCTGCCAAGTTTCTGCTCTGTATGTTTACAGAACAGGTAATAAGCCTTCTAGAAAATAAGGAGAAAAAAAGAATGCAACTTAGAAAGCTCCACCTGGGCTGATCCTCCATCTGTGGCCTCTGACCTTTTCCCACTCGAAGCCATCTCATCCTCCAGTGGGGCCAAACCATCAAGGGTTTTGTTACTGGGAACTGTTCTGAACTCCAACCACTTCCCACCTCTTCTGTGGCATCTGGCATCTGCAGGGTTGGGTTTGGGAAGGAAGCCAGCAGCTATTGCTAGTTCACCATCTTCTTCTTGAACCAGATATGCCTTTACATTTTAAAAGTAATTTGAAGTCATTACTAACAACAACTAAAAGATATATACTAACTTAACTACATGACAGGCACTATTCTAAGTGCTTTACATGTACTTGCCCATTTAATCATAGCAATCAAATGAGCTAGATAATGTGGTTATCCCCAGTTTACTCTTGAGTAGCCTGAGACACGGAAAGGTTATATGACTTACACAAGGTCACATAGTTTAATAAGTTGAGAAGCCAGAAACTGAACCCAAGCTGTCTGGCTCCAGAGTTTGTACTCTAAAATACTAGCGTTAACTGGGCACAGTGACTCACTCCCATAATCCCAACACTTTGAGAGGCTGATGTGGGAAGATTGCTCAAGGTCCAGAGTTCAAGGTCAGCCTGGGCAACATAGCAAGACCCTGTCTCTACCAAAAAAAAAATTTTTTTTTAGTTACCCAGGCATGGTGGTGCACACCTGTAGTCCCAGCTACATGGGAGGCTGAGGCAGGAGGGTCACTTGAGCTAAGGAGGCTGGGGCTGCAGTGAGCCATGATTGTGCTATGGAACTCTAGCCTGGGCATCGAAGCGAGGCCCTGTCTAAAATAAAACAAAATTTAATGCTAGCGCCTTTTACCATTCTACCGTTCTATCATTCATAAACATCTGTATACATTCCTTGAACACCAAAAGAACTTCTCTTTTTTTTCCTGTCCTTCCTCCCATCTTCCGTGTTTATAATACCTGGAATTTTATTTCAAGACTATAATTTTTTAAGTTTACAATCAAAAGTTTTCACTTTTTAATAAATTTTACTGGTTTTCTTCTCATCATTGCTTATTAAAATCACCTCCTTCCTCTTAAATTTACTTTTCTCTTCTCATAGACCTGTATACCAATAAGGATTTCTGAAGGGTATATGTGTCATGAATTTTCTGAAATATTTTTTCCCTCATTCTGGATTATCCTGGCTGTATATAGATATCTAGGTTCAACTTTTTTTGTTTGTTTTTGTTTTGTTTTGTTTTGTTTTTTGAGACAGTGTCTGGCTCTGTCACCCAGGCTGGAATGCAGTGGCACCATCTCGGCTCACAGCAATCTCCACCTCCCGGACTCAGCTGGGACTATAGGCACGTGGCACCACACCTGGCTACTTGTTGTATTTTTTGTAGAGATGGGTTTTGCCTTGTTGGCCAGGCTGGTCTCAATCTCCTGAGCTCAAGCTGTCCTCCCATCTTGGCCTACCGAAGTGCTGGGACTACAGGCGTGAGCCACTGTGCCTGGCCCAAAGTTATTTTTAATCAGCTCCTTGAAAAACTTCTCCATTGCATTCTCTTTTCTCTCTTTCTCTCTGGGGCCTTTCAGGACTTTATCTTTATCCTAGAAATTTTACTCCTAGGGAGTATGTGTGTATACGTGTGCGTGTGTGTGTGAGCGTGTGTGTGTGTGTGTGTGTGTGTGTGCGCGCCTGTGTGTTAATCAGGTTCAGAACTAGGTGACTTTTCTCAGTTTGAAGATTCATGTGTTTGTTCAGTTGAGAAAATTCTAGAACATTATTTCTTCAAGTACCGCCTTCTCTACAGTCTTTCTATTCTTTTTTTTTTTTTTTCCTTTTTGAGTCAGAGTTTTGCTCTGTCATCCAGGCTGGAATGCAGTGGCACAATCTCAGCTCACTGCAACCTCTGCCTCCCGGGTTCAAGTGATTCTCCTGCCTCAGGCTTCTACATAGTTGGGATTTCAGGCGCCCACCACCACACCGGGCTAATTTTTGTATTTTCAGTAGAGACGGGGTTTCGCCATGTTGGCCAGTCTGGTCTCAAACTCCTGACCTTAGGTGATGTGCCTGCCTCAGCCTCCAAAGGGCTGGGATTACAAGCGTGAGCCACGGCACCTGGTCCAGTCTTTCTATTCTCTACCTCTGCAACTTCTATTGGATGAACGTTGAAACTTCTGGGCTCTGTCCTCCATTTCCTTTATTATTTTCATTTCATACTTTCTATTTCATAATCCTTTTCTGCTATACGGTGAAGTAGTGCCATGCCTGAACACATTTTTTCATTGGGTTGTTCCAGTTTCTCTTACTGATATGCAAAAGCTTTGTTGTATATTAGAGATGGTTACTGTTAATTTATTGAGGATGCTTCACCAATTTCCCCAACATTTGCCTTTTTAAACAGTTTTGTGGTGTTTTTTGAATTAGATGATACTTTAATTTTTACATCTTTGTGTCAGATTCATTGTTCATAGCCTTGGAGTAATGTCAGGAAGTGCCTATGACACCTCAAGGTGTCTTACACTGTAATATTTTCCTAAATTTTCATCTAGTTCTTTATGACTTCACATTTTCACGTTTAAGTAACTGATTTTTTAGAATTTGTTATTTTATGTGGTTTAAAGTAAGGATTTAATCTTTATTTTTTCAAATAGATAGACATTTGTCAAGCAATCATTTATTATACAACCCATCATCTTTTGCCCACTGTTTGAAAATGCATGCTGAAATTTGCGTATAGATTAGTCTGTTTCTTGACTTTCTATTTTGTTTCACTAATAAATGTTTCTATGTGCATTCATTTTTCATTGCAGCTGTAACAAATTTTCAATAGCTTAGACAATGCTAGGTACAGTGGCTCAGGCCTATAATCCCAGCACTTTTTGGAAATCTTTACCAACAAAGAAAAATTCTGATGTATTCTCTTTCAGTTGAATGTCCTCAGACGACTTTCGGCAAACTCTAGAGAATCTTCCCGAAGGTGAGTATCTCTCAAATCTAAATGGCCAGAGAACCTTTGTCCTTCCATGGATGCGAAAACTGGTAAGAGTGGGAGAATATCAAAAATGCCCTCACTGTCTCTTTTTCCCATGTCTATCACAACACCTGATGTAGCATTGACGGCTTGATAACACTGACAGTTGTAATCCTTAATACTTCTTTGGTTTTCATAGTGATGCCAGATATTCTAAGCAGGTTACATGGATTAATTTATTTAATCCTTAAGAATACGTCTATGACGTTGTTTCTGTTATTATCTCCAAAGAATAACAAGTCGCACACTTTGGTTGTCATCCATATAAAAGCCATGTAACTTGGCGCAAATCTTCTAAGTTCTCTGAGCTCCAGATTCCTGGTCCATGAAATGGAAGTGAAGAATCATAGTTTATGTTTTGGATCATAGTTATCAGCAGCATAATAATAACATGAGACTATCGTGGTACAGAGATGTTAGAGAATTTTCCTGAGGTGCAGTGGCAGTGGTAGTCTGATCCAGAGCTCCAAGCCATTTAAAGCTCATTCACGTTTGCATTTGTTTATGAAGTTCAGATGTTGCTCACTAGGGCTTCACCCCATAGGGCCTGCTGGTGCTTCCATTGAGACACCCACTCTCGCAACAGGAAGGACCAGCTGGCTTCTGCTCTGTTACTGGGGCCACTCCCATGGCTTAGGAATAGGTTTGACTGTTGGCCCCTCCCTACTGTGAGGTCCTTGAGGGCTTTGTCTATACCTGGTGCATCCGAGAAACCCCAGTCCCAGCCCAGGGGTTTCCTTGGAGGCCCCTGAATGAGTGACTCCACAAGTACATATTCAATTCCGCTTTAGAGGGTAAAGGGATGGGGATTGGGTTGCCAGTATGGAGGCCAAATTCAAAGAAGGATCATGAAAGGTATTAATTGTTATTATTACTACATTTAAACAGTGTTTATAAGCTCAGAGAGGACTTTCCCTTAGCCTATTTTACATGTATTGTTCACTATTTCATAATTGAGGAAGCTGAATAAATGTAGCTTAAGACTGTTGGTCAGTGACCCACCCCAATGCAGCAAGAATTGATATGGGTACCACCTCACTGAATTCCACATTCAATGTTGATGCCTCAGTAGGGTGGTATGCCAGATCTGGTACTGCTTTCTTTGCTGCCTGGATTAATTTCAGCAAACCATTTCTTTCCCTCTCCCTTCCCTGTATTCATCTCCCCACACCATCTTTCCCAGCAGTGTTTCGTCCCCTCCCTATGTTTTTACATTTACCCTCCCAGCAGCTGTTTACGAGCTTATATGGGATCCCTTGTATTTTATAGAAGCTCTTCCTTTTGTAGACCTGTGAATTCTTAGAATGCTATGCCCCAAATCTTCTGTATATCACACTCTCAATTACATGGAGATTTTTGCTGTTTGCAAGAATGTGAGTCTTAAAAGAGTGTGAAGATAAGCATTCTATCCCTGGAAACCCCATTCATTTAGGCCAATCCTTTCCCTTCTAACCTCCCCTCCCAGGTTTCTCCTAATTTAGGCAAGTGTAACTCTCCCAGCTTTGTTGAGAACATTGATTAAGGCAATGCATGTGAAGACTCTTTGTAAGCTCTAAAGCACTATAGAAATGTCACCGATACTGTTTATCTGTGACCTTCATATTATAAAGATCATGCCCAAGAAGCCAGCAGAGGAAGGGAATGATTAGAAGGGAGTGCCAGAACCATCTGCCCTACAAAACGATCCGAAGCAGCTGTGCACCCCGGGAAAAGCAAATACCTCTGAGAAGATTCACAAGAGATCTGGTAAGAGGAAACAATTCGGGAACAAACCCTCTGGCTTTCCTGGCTATGTTCAGGTGTGTGGATTGGGTGTGTGGCATGGACCCCAGACAAGTCTAGGTCCCAGCTGGGCTGAGGAGCTTGCCCAGCTCCAGAAGAGATGTCAGACATGACTTCCAGAGACACAGAGTGGAGTTGTCATCCATATAAAAACCACGTGACTTGGGGCAAGTCTTTCAAATTTTCTCAGCTCCAGATTCCCAGTCTATGCAATGGAAATAAAGAATCATAGTTCACAAATTGTTTGGAGGCATTAAATTTAATCTAGAAGGCCTGATGACATGAAAGGTGCTCAAGCAATTCTATCTGTAATTACCTGGGATCATATCTTACGCAGCTCAATGCCTGATAACCAATCAGGTGTACTTCAGAGATATTGCAGGTTCTGTTCCAGACCACTGCAATAAAGTGAGTCACACATTTTTTTGTTTTTGTCATTTCACAGTGCATACAAACTTTATCCTGTAGTCTATTAAGTGTGCAATAGCATTGTCTAAAAATGTACATACCTTAATTTTAAAATAATTCATTGATAAAAAATGCTAACAATCTTCTGAGCCTTCAGTGAGTCACACTCTTTTTGCTGGTGGAGGGTCTTGCCTCGGTGTTGATGGCTGCTGGCTGATCAAGGTAGTGGTTGCTGAAGGGTGGAGTGGCTGTGGCAGTTTCTTAAAAGAACACAGCAATGAAATTTGCCACATTGATTAGCTCTCCCTTTCATGAAAGATTTCCCTGTAGTATGTGATGCTATTGGATAGCATTTTACCCACAGTAGAACTTCTTTCAAAGTTGGAGTCAATGCTCTCTAGCTATGAAAGTCCTAGATGGCATATCCTTCCAATAGAAGGTTATTTAATCTATATTGAAAATCTGTTGTTTCGTGTAGCCACCTTCATCAGTGATCTTAGCTAGATCTCCTGGATAACTTGCTGCAGCTTCTCCATCAGGGTTTGCTGCTTCACCTTGCACTTTTATGTTATGGAGATGGCTTCTTTCCTTAAACCTCACGAACCAACTTCTACTAGCTTCACGTGTTTCTCCTGCAGCTTCTTCACCTCTCTCAGCTTTCATGGTCGTGAAGAGAGTTCTGGTCTTTCTCTGAATTAGACTTTGGCTTAAGGGAATGTTGTGGCTGGTTTCATGGTCTGTCCTGACCACGCAATCTTCCTCTATTTCAGCAGTAAGGCTGCTTTACTTTCTTATTCATATGTTCACTGGAGTATTAGTATCATTATTTCCTTCAAGACCTTTCCTTTGCATTATATACTATTATTTCCTTCAAGAACTTTTCCTTTGCAATCACAGCTTGGCTGTTTGGTGGAAGAGGCTGAGCTTTCAGCCTGTCTTGGCTTTCAGCGTGCCTTCCTCACTAAGCTTAGCCATTTATAGCTTGTGATTTAGAGTGAGAGACATGCGACTCTTCCCTTCCTTTGAACACTTAGTGGCCATTGTAGGGTTGTTCATTGTCCTAATTTCAGTATTGCTGTGTCTCAAGAAATAGGGAGGCCCAAGAAAAGGAAGGTAGGCAAGGAAGAGCTCATCGGTGGAGCAGTCAGAACACACACAACATTGATCAATTAAGTTTGTCATCTTCTGTGGGTGCAGTTCCTGTTACCCCTTAAACAATTACCCACAACAGGGTGATTATTATCAATAATTACTTAATTGTACATTTAAAAAAACTAAAAGAGTGTAAATGAATTGTTTGTAACACAAGGATAAATGGCTGAGGGGATGGATACCCTATTTTCCATGATGTTATTATTATGCATTGCATGCGTGTATCAAAACATCTCATGTACCCCATAAGTATATACATCTACTGTGTACCCACAAAAATAAAAAAAATATTTTAAAAGACTAAAGAACAACAAAACAATTGCAATCATAATATCAAAGCTCATTGATCACAGATCACTATAACAGATATAATAATAATGGAAAAGTGTAAAATTGGTGAGAATTTGAAAAAAAATTGCAGTATCTGCGAAGCAGGATAAAAATGAGGTGCCATAAAACAAGGTTTGCCTTGTGCCCTTAACAAATACCTGCAGCATGAAAGGAGGTATGGGTGAGTGTTCCCATAAGTGAAGAGGTTGGGAATCTAAACCTGACAACGGAAGGAGACAGAAGCTAAAACTTTAATTGGTATTTGTCGTGTATTGGTGTGGATCTAAGGCCTCAGCCTCTCTAAGCCAGAGAATGTGAAAAACTGGATAAAGAAGGCCCATGGGCACTTGTTGGTGGGGAGGCATCTCCTTTTTTGAGAAAACAGAGCCTAACACTCTCCAACCTACCCAACCCTCATCTTCCAACTATTCATCATAGGACCCAAAAGGGGGGAACATGCCTGGACCCACAGACTGCGTGAGAGAAAGCAGCTGGTGATTTATGAAGAGATCAGCGACCCTGAGGAAGATGACGAGTAACTCCGTAAGAGAACCTTCCACTCACCCCCCACATCCCTGCAGATGTGCTATTCTGTTATGATACTGGTATCCCATCTTCTCACTTGTTCCCCAAATCATTCCCTTCTCATAATTTTCTAGTGTACAGCATTGAGGCTGAATGATGAGATTTCTCATTCTCTTTCTTTCTTTTCTTTTCTTTCTTTTATTTATTTATTTATTTATTTATTTATTTATTTATTTATTTATTTATTTTTGGAGGGATTCTTGCTCTGTCGCCCAGGCTGGATGTGGTGGCGCAATTTCACCTCACTGCAACTTCCGCATTCCGGTTCAAGTGATTTTCTTGCCTCAGCAACCTGAGTAGCTGGGATTACACGTGTGCACCCCACACACCCGGCTAATTTTTGTATTTTTAGTAGTGATGAACTTTCACCATGTTGGTCAAGCTGGTCTCCAACTCCTGACCTTGGGATCCACCTGCCTCAGTCTCCCAAAGTGCTGGGTTTACAGGTGTGAGCCACCGCACCCGGCCGATTTCCCATGCTCTTTCTACTCCCTGCCCTGTATATGCAGAGATGCTCCCTACCCAGGATGCTGTGGGTTCCCAAACCCCAGGTCAGCCCTCATATGCGGGCCACACCTTCCTCTAGCCTAGGAATTGATAAACCAGGTGAGGAAGTCACTGTAGCATGAGCAGATGGTTCACTTCGAGGAACCGTGGAAGGCGTGTGCAGGCCCTGAGGTAGGGCAGAATCAGAGTGTGCAGGGTCTGCAGGTCAGGAGGAGTTGAGATTGAGTTGTCATGTGGTGGGAACTCACTGCTACTTTCTTTCCTTCTCTCTTCTTGCCTCAGCCTCGGGGATATGACACATGCCCATGATGAGAAGCAGAATGTGGTGACCTTTCACGAACATGGGCGTGGCTTCAAACCCCTCCTCATAAGGTGCATAGCAAGTGAAAGCAAGTGTTCACAACCATGAAAAGTTGAGCGTCATTTTTCTTAGTGTGCCAAGAGTTCGATGTTAGCGTTTACGTTGTACTTTCTTACAGTGTGCCATTCTGTTAGATATTAACATTTTCACTGTTCAGCAATACATGCTTAATGCATATTTCGGTTTGTGTATCCATGCACCTACCTTAGAAAACAACTATAGTCAGGTATTCTCTCCATAGAACAGCACTACCCTCCTCTCTCCCCAGATGTGACTGCTGAGGGGAGGTCTGAGTGTTTAATTTCAGATTTTTTCCTCTGCATTTACACACCCCCCCCCACACACACACACCAAGTAACACTATAAGCACCTCCCATCTGCTTGTACTCCCCTCATCCGATTCCCCTCTATCAGTCACTGACAGTTAATAAACATTTGCAAACGTTCCCCAGTTGTTTGCTCCTCTCATTATTGTGCACACAGCTCTCTGCATGTGTATGAATATTTCTTTAGGAAAGATTCTTAGAAGTGGAATTGCTGTGTCAAACGAGTCACTTATTCAACAAAAAACTAATGAGTGCATACTCGTGCTGAGCGCTGTTCTAGGTGCTGGAGAGACATCAGGGAACAAGGCAGATAGATGTTTCTGACCCCCATTCTAGAGAGGATGTTTCCAGTTGTTGGGTTTCTTGGTTTGTTTGTTTGTTTCTTCTAGAGATGGGGTCTTGCTCTATCCAGGCTAGAGTGCAGTGGCATGATCATAGCTCAATGCAGCCTTGAACTCCTGGGCTCAAGTGATCCTCCCACAGCAGCCTCCGGAGTAGCTGTGACTACAGGCACATACCATCACTCCCCACTAATTTTTTTAGGTTTTGTCTGAAGAGTCTCACTATGTTACCCAGGCTGGTCTCCAACTCCTGGGCTCAAGCAATCCTCCCACCTTGGCGTCCTAATATATTGGGATTACAGGCGTAAGCCACCGCACCTGGCCTTCAGTTTTTATTTTGATAGAGACTATACACTTCAGTCCTGGAGCAGGATTCTGCAGCAGGTGGTTGGGCATCTTGGCCTTCGCTCTCTGAACAATTTTCGGGTTCTAGGGCTAGGACGGTCCATTTGGGAGTATGTGGGAGGAGACACAGATGAAATCGTCATCTGGGGAACATGGAGGAATGAGGAAGATGCGTGCACTGTAGACCCTGTGATGGCCAGGGAATAGAAGAGTCCACTTAGTCTCCATGCAATGGATCAATGGTGGAAAAGTCTCCTGAACAGAAGCATGAGACTGCCCATCAAGGGTCTCACCAACCAAGGGCCTGGGGGCTGGGGTGGGGACGATGATTTGGGAATGGGACAGTTCTTTCTCACAGGTCCCACTGCACGGTGCGGAGGTGAAACAGTTGTGGGGAAGGGATGGGCAGAGGGAAGTCCGTTTTAGAACAAACCAGTGTGTGTGAATGAAGACATTAAACCTCCAGTCACACACAACAGACTTGAAACACCAGCCCCAGGTGGAGGCAGGATTGGAGCTGTTTTGAACATTCATAGCCCATCACCTTGGCCTCCTGGTTCTCCCCAGCCTTAGAAGGAGCACACTATCATCATTATGCCTATATGATAGATGAGAGACGGAGTCCCAGAGAGATGGTAGGCATCTTGTCACAGGTCCTACAGCTGGCAGGTGCAGGAGGGGCTGAGTTTGGAGCTCACTGACTTCAGAAACATTAAGGAGGAAAGGTGTGTGTGGTGGAGGGAGGGAGAATTGAACAAACTCCGGGTTCTGTCCCCAGTTGCAAGGTAGAGGTTGTGGGTTCATTTTCCAAGACATGGAGCCCTTAGAGATGGAGAGTGCAGGGAGGGAGAGGCAATCATGGACATAGTGGGGACAGTGGGAGACAGAGATGTGCAGCGTGGGGAGAAGACGGGCAGGCAAAGAAGCAGGGGATACCCAAGGCCAAGTGTGGGCTGTCACAGCCACCAGAGGGAGAGGGTGCCAGAAAGGAGGTTGTGGGGCTCCAGGAGAAACAGAGGTTCCCCAGATCTGTGAGCATGCCCTGCCTGGCACTGCAGGAAGAGGTGGCTGCCACCCAGGTCAGTGTGGACGTACCTCCACCTGTGTCTCAGAGGAAACAAATTCTATTTTATCCCAATATGGTTCTGTATTACACAAATGTAACATTCCGATACTAGATATTGAGCGTCTTATCCTCCATGCAAGTAGAGGAGAGGATACCCTAAAGGAGATACCGAAGGATTTGATTTTTCTTTCTCCCTGGCAAGATGGGATCCATAAGTGGGGTCCCCCAGCCCACAAGACAAGTGCAAGGAAGGGTGGCTGGAAGATTGTGAGTTATGACAGGGAATATTTTTCCTTAGGTTCCATGGGTATATACAGCTCCCAACTATCTGTCTATCATGGATAGATAAAGAGTGAACATGGTCCCCTCTCCACAAATGTGTTTCTCTCCTTCACTATTACAGTGAAGGTCTGAAGTTCCGTCAAGTTCTGATACATTACTTTTATTATTATTATTCATTTTTTTCTTTTTTCTGAGACAGAATGTCACTCTGTCGCCCAGGCTGGAGTGCAGTGGCGAGATCTCCCACTGCACTACCCAGTTCGAAGGAATGTTGAGTAGGGCATGGGATCTACCTGCCATCTTGCTCCAATCATCTGGTTTTAGATACTTTATGTACCTTTGTCACTATATACGTGCAATTTTTCTCAATTTGGATTTCTAAATGGTTATTATTGGTATGCAGAAAACCTATCTATTACTATATATAATATTTTGTTACCTGTCTGGGTGCAGTTTCCCCTGCATTTTGGCACAAGACTCAATCTGTTTTATTCTCAAAAAAAAAAAAACTGATAGTCTGGGTGTGGTGGCTCATGCCTGTAATCCCAGCACTTTGGTAGGCTGAGGTGTGTAGATCACCTGAGGTCAGGAGTTCGAGACCAACGTGGCCAAGATGGTGAAACTGCATCTCTACGAACAATACAAAATAAAAAAAAAATTAGCCACGCCTGGTGGCGCACGCCTGTATTCCCAGCTACTAGGGCAGCTGAGACGGGAGGATCACTTGAACTCGGGAGGCAGAGATTGCAGTGAGCCGAGATGGCATCACTGCACTCCAGCCTGGGTGACAGACATTCTATCTCTAAATAAAAAGAAAAAGAAAAAAGAAAAATCACTTCACAGGCAATAGATAGTTATAAAAGGATACTTTATGGAAGATTTCATAGAGGAGACTGATGGAAAGAAAGAAGTGTATATTTTACAGAGCTGAGCAGTTCACAGCAAAAATCACCAGAACTGCCTTTTTCTCCAAAATTATTACCCCTAAGCTATTCTACTACTGGTTATTCTAGTCCTTCCCTCTATTCCAAATCCTCAAATTGTCCATTTTCTTATTGCAATAATTTTCCTCTGCCCAGATCTAGGTCCTCCACAACACAGCACTCTCTTCGAGTGTTTGAATGCCCATTGTTTTAGCTCAGGTTCCCAAGGAAACAGAATTTGGGCCATTCCGGACACCTCTAGACAGACTATACCGAGAAACCACGCCTGGAACGGTGCATGAGGAGAGGAGAGGAGAGGGAATTTACATACCTGGCTCTCACTCCTGGTTCCTTTTCTTAACGGTCAAAATTTATCCCACAGGCACGAGCTCTCCTATGCTTCTAGATTGCATCATCTGCCCCCTTGGCAGCTGTCTGGGAAGCCAGATCCCACACTTGGAAGTGTAGTGTTTCATACAGTCCAAAAGTGGTAGCAGAGGCCAGGTGTGGTGGCTCACGCCTGTAATTCCAGCACTTTGGGAGGCCGATGCAGGCAGATCATGAGGTCAGGAGTTCGAGACCAGCCTGGATAGCATGGTGAAACCCCGTCTCTACTAAAAGTACAAATTTAGCTGGGCATGATGGCGTGCACCCGTAATCCCAGATACTCGGGAGGCTGAGGTGGGAGAATCGCTTGACCTCGAGAGGCAGAGGTTGCACTGAGCTGAGTTCTCACCATTACACTCCAGCCTAGATGACAGAGCAAGACTCAATCTCAAAAACAAAACAAAACAAAACAAACAAACACGAAAGTGGTAGCAGAAGTCAGAAAGTCCAGGTATGTAGCTACTTTGCCTAGTTGTAAAGCAGCAGCCAAGGGTGAAAACTGAATACTGCCAGGCAAGTCCTAAGTTCACCGAGTAACTGGAGTACCCATCTGTGTTAGTTAATTGCCTTTATCTGAAGGAAAAGTAAAACTCATGTCTCTATGACAACCAGGTGCTTACAGCTTGGAGCGAGGCACCTAGGCTAAACACCTCTGGTGACAGGGAGACAAGGACATCATCTTCCTCAATGTTCACATTTCAAAGAGATGGCTCCAAGGCCCTGAAGAAAGACATTCCTAGGGGATGGGCGTGGTGGCTCATGCCTGTAATCCCAACACTTTGGGAGGCTGAGACTGGAGGATCACTTGAGGCCTGGAGTTCAAGTTCAAGACATTCCTGGGTTCTAGGATGGCCAGAGGCTTACAGATCAAAGGAAGAATTTACAAATACAAATTTTCTCAAGAAAATGCTCTAAGGAAAGTGAAGTGGGGAAAGGTCTCTTCTTCCCTTTTGGCAACAGGAAAAATTCAATTTTATGTTTAGTTACCCTTACAATATCCCCCTTTTGTTATTGTTTTATAGTAACACTGCAATTTTCTAATTATCTCCACTGCTGTTTCTATCTTTCTCTGTGTAGTTTGCAGCCACCTAGATATCCAACAAATCCATAGTAAGATGCAAAGCAAAGCAATTATCAGGATTATAATAGAATGATTTTTTTTTTTCAGGACAGAGTTTCGCTCTTGTTGCCCAGGCTGGAGTGCAGTGGTGCGATGTTGGCTCACTGCAACCTCTGTCTCCTGAGTTCAAGCGATTCTCCTGCCTCAGCCTCCTGAGTAGCTGGGATTACAGGCATGTGCCACCACGCCCAGCTAATTTTGTATTTTTTGTAGATATGCAGTTCCACCATTTTAGCCAGGCTGGTCTTGAACTCCTTACCCCAGGTGATCCGCCCACCTTGGCCTCCCAAAGTGTTAGGATTACAAATGTGAGCCACCATGCCCTGCCTAGAAAGAATTCTTAAATTCAGTATAATACTCCCCTTGTTTGGGTGGGGGGACCTTTAAACACATCATACTGGTTAATTGTGTCAAAGTCAAAGTAAATTATAGAGACAAATCCCTAAATCAAATGCTGTATTTGGGAATCACAAAATTGCAATTCAGGGCATATACAAGGACTGAGGTGGTCTTCAGTATGTCCAATGAACAAACAGAAGTTGGAAGCTTTATTAGAAAGAAAAATGTTACATATTGTTTTGAAATGAGGCTCATTGGCCCTGGAGAAGCTGTTTCATTCACACAATCAGCTTTCATATTCCCTCTTTTGATCAACATCTTTGTTTGAAAACCTCACTGATTAACCATATTAAAGTGAGGCTTCATTGTCACTCCATGCCAGGATGGACGTGGGCCGGTTGTCTTTGTCCCATGTCAAGGGAAAGGTAAGGGAGTCTAGATCAGGGACATGGGCCATATTTGAGCCACAAAGAGGCCAGAAGGAAAAAAAATTCAGGTAGGTTTGTCTGGAGTTCAGCATCAAATTCCATCTTATTAGTCCCATCTATATTAGCATTCATCTTGAAGCACTAGGCCAACATTTTCCTGTTGGTAGAACTGGCTTAACAAATATTAGACAGGCAACAAGAATGGAGCTCAAAGATCATAATACAAAAGTAATTAGCTATCGTTATTTTATTTTATTTTATTTTATTGCAATGGATTCTTCCTCTGTCGCCCAGGCTAGAGTGCAGTGGCGTGATCCCAGCTCACTGCAACCTCCACCTCCTGGGTTCAAGCGAATCTCCTGCCTCAGCCTCTCAAGTAGCTTGGATTACAAGTGCTGACCACCACGCCCAGCTAATTTTTGTCTTTTCAGCAGAGACAGGGTTTCATCATGTTGGCCAGGCTGGTCTCGAACTCCTGACCTCAAGTGATCCGCCCTCCCTGGCATCCCAAAGTGCTGGGACGGTAGGCGCGAGCCACCGCACCCAGCTATAATTAGCAATAGTAGAATAAATTTAGTTTGTACAATGATTTTGAACTAAGATCCCAAGCCTAAGGGCCACCAGCTAAACAAATCAAAAGACTATGGGGGAATTGAATGAGACCTCTTATAGTCTTTGAGTAGCATTTGAGGACTGGGTTGAATTAAAGCAGAGTGCCAACTCTATAAAAGGGACCACTCTATAAAAAGGATTCACTAGGTGAATCAAAGGATTTGGGAGTCAGGTTCTGTCAAGTGAAAAATGTAGACATTAAGGGGATAAGAGTCTCATTATGATATGAAGACTTATTCTGATGTCTTCGGAAAAGCTGTCTACGGTGTGGAATCGTCAACTTCTCATCCTGATTTGTGGTTCGAATCTCTCTGGTTATGGCATTCGACAGTTTGGCGAACTCTTTGTGTGGTCCATACATCAGACACGAGACTTGTTCCTTAAAATTTATGCAGTTTGGATGGGTGCAGTGGTTCATGCCTGTAATCCTAGCACTTTGGGAGGCTGAGGTGGGCAGATCACGAGGTCAGGAGATAGAGACCATCCTGGGTAACTCGGTGAAACCCCGCCTCTACTAAAAATACAAAAAATTAGCCGGGGATGTTGTCACGTGCCTGTAGTCCCAGCTACTCGAGAGGTTTGGGCAGGAAAATCGCTTGAACGCGGGAAGCGGAGGTTGCAGTGAGCCGAGATCTCACCACTGCACTCCAGCCTTGGCGACAGTGTGAGACTCTGTCTCAAAAAAAAAAAAAAAAAATTATGGTGTTTTTATCTTAGAGTATTTGTAAACCAAAAATAGCATCCTAAGCACCCCCACCCTTAACCATCTGAATGGACGTCCTCCTCAGCAAGGGCTCTTTTAAAATTAACCTGGGAGACTGTTTTAGGCCATGACAGGACGTGTTCGACAGACATGCCTCATTATACCTCTCTGGCATCAATATCAACACAGACTTAAATCTCACAAGAAACGTGTTACAACCTAGTCTCTCTGAAGACTAGTACCTGAAGGCTTCCTCTGCAAATAAGAACTTGGGTCACCACAATCCTTTATCTTAACCCAGGCATTCCTTTCTGTTGATCCTAGGCATGTTTGTTTGTTTGTTTGTTTGTTGTTTTGAGACAGAGTCTAGATCTGTTGCCCAGGCTGGAGTGCAATGGTGTGTTCTCTGCCAACTGTAACCTCTGCCACCCGGATTCAAGCAATTCTCCTGTCTCAGTCTACCCAGTAGTTGGGGTTACAGGCACCCGCCATCACATCCAGCTAATTTTTTTGTATTTTTAGTAGAGATGGGGTTTCACCATGTTGGCCAGGCTGGTCTCGATCTCCTGACCTCAGGTGATTCATCTGCCTCAGCCTTCCAAAGTGCTGGGATTATAGGCATGAGCCACCAGGCCCGGCCGATCCTAGGTTTTTAGAAAACCCAACCAATTTTCAACTAGAAAATTTTTTAATCTACCTATAAACTGGAAGCCCCTGCTTCAAGTTGTCCTGCCTTTCTGGACCAAACCAATGTATTTCTTAAATGTATTTGATTGAGTCTTCATAAAATCTATAAAACCAAGCTGCACCCAACCTCCTTGGGCAACTCAGGACCTCCTGAGGCTGTGTCATGGGCCATGGTCGCTCCTATTTGGCTCAGAATAAGTCTCTTCAAGTGTTTTCCAGAGTTTGACTCTTTTCATCAGCAGGCTTCAGGAACAGAGCAATTTCTGTTTTTAGTAATTTTATGGGAAAAAGTTGGATCTAGTCTAGTCTGTATGTAGATAACAAGAACTCGGCCAGGCGCAGTGGCTCAGGCCTGTATTCCCACCACTTTGGGAGGCCGAGGCGGGCGGATCACGCGGTCAAGAGATTGAGACCATCCCGGCCAACATGGTGAAACACCGTCTCTACTGAAAATACAAAAATTAGCCGGGCGTGGTGGCATGCACCTGTAGTCCCAGCTACTCGGGAGGCTGAGGCAGGAGCATCGCTTGAATGCGGGAGGCAGAGGTTGCAGTGAGCCGAGATCCTGCCACTGCACTCCAGCCTGGTGACAGAGCGAGACTCTGTCTCAAAAACAACAACAACAACACAAAAAGAAAAAAAAAAGAAAAAAAACACAAGAACTCGAAAAAATGCAGAGAGCTACAATCTAATAACTGGTCTATTAGAGCTTTTCTTTAGCAACATAATTTTTCTCTATACATTGATCACTTAGGAATCTCAGATTTAAAAACCTCTTGAGCATAGAAAGTGAAACCAAGGCCGACTTTAGATTTCACCTACCTTCTTAAGGTTCCTGGGCCTGACAGAAAGTGACCGTTTCTATTCACCCACTCTAAAGCTAAACACACTTGAAGTCAGGCATTCCATGCATTTTGATGAAAGCCTTGGTAATATAACCATTTTTTTTTCTTTTTGAGACAGAGTCTTGCTCTGTCACCCAGACTGGTGAGATCTCAGCTCGCTGCAGCCTCCACCTCCTGGGTTCAAGCAATTCTCCTGCTTCAGCCTCCTGAGTAGCTAGGATTACACATGTACACCACCATGCCCTACTACATTTTTTCTTTATAATTTTTAGTAGAGATGTGGTTTCCCCATGTTGGCCAGGCTGGTCTCAAACTCCTGACCTCAGGTGATCCACCCACCTCAGCCTCCCGAAGTGCTGGGATTACAGGTGTGAGTCACCATGCCCGGCCTTATAACCAATGTTTTTAATTGTATCTGTCTATAAAGAGACAGCAGATTTTTTTGTGTGTGTTTAGAAAAAAGGTGGGTCAGGTGCAATGGCTCACACCTAAAATCCCAGAGCTTTGGGAGGCCACTTGAGCCCACAAGTTCAAGATCAACCTGGGCAACATAACTAGACCCCCGTTGCTAAAAAAAAAAAAAAAAAGATAGAAAAGAGAAAAGAAGTATGGTTTTATAACTACCTGCAGGTAGGGCCTGCATTAGGTGGTGGGTGTACTTGAGAGAAAAGAAGAGGAAAGGAGGAGAGGAGAGGGGAGGGGAGGAAAGCAGGGGAGAAGGGTGAAGGGAGGGGGAGGAAGGGGAGGGAAGGGGAGCGGTGGAGCAGCACGGAGGAGGGAATGGTTTTATTACTACCTGCAGGCAGGGCCTGCATGAGGTGGTAGGTGTGCTGGGCCCAGGGTATGTGTGGGCTGTGAGCAGATGGTGATGGTGAGGCTGGAAAGAAAGGGGTTGGCTTGGAAACCAGGCCCAGGGGATCCTCAGATCCGTTTCTTGGAATGGGCAGCTTTGAGAAAAGAGTCATGGTAAGCCACAGTCATGCCATCCGTCAGATGCAGACATTCTTGGAAATCTAGCTGCCCATCACTAGTGAGGTGCAGTTTCTTCATCATGTGGTCAAGGACACTGGGGCCCTCTGGTTCTTCATGAAGGCATCCAGTTCTGTATTCATGAAGCTTGGGAACTCCATCTTGGAGTGAGTGCTATTGTAACCATCCTTTCCAGCCTATTTCTGGAAAATAGCAATCAGGGACTCTCTGTAGGGCTGGAGACTTTTGCCATGTTGGAGTTGAATGAGGCACCAAGAGCAGGTTTTTACCGGACCTGTGTGAATAACCATATTGCCATAGGAATATTTACAAATAGTTTTTGAATTCTGGAGGAATTGAGTAGTAAGAAAAAGCAAACATTTCCATCTCAGTTTACAAAAGTATACTTCACAAAATTATTATAAACTGTAGATAGTTTAACAGAGAAAATTTTCTCTTTTTTTTTTCATTTTTTTGAGAAAGGATCGTGCCCCGTTGCACAGGCTGGAGTGCAGTGGTGCAAACACGGCTCCCTGCAACCTCTGCGTCCCGACTCAAGTGATCCTCCCACCTCGGCCTCCCAAGTAGCTGGGATCACAGGCACGTGCCACCATGCCCAGCTAATCTTTTTATTTTTGTTTTTGTTTTTTTTAGAGACAGGATTTTGCCATGTTGCCCAATCTGGTCTTGAACTCCCAGGCTCAAGCGATCCTCCTGCCTTGGCTTCCAAAGTGAGCCACCACATCCCACCAGAAAATTTTCTTAAATGTGGAAAACAAAACATTTAGGTAAAAAACAAATAAAGTTTTATTTTCTTAATTTCTTTCAGAAACCAGGTCTCCTATATTTCCCAGGTTGGTCTTGAACTCCTGCACTCAAGGGATCCTCCTGTTCCGGCCTCCAAAAGTGCTGGGATCAGAGGTGTGAGCCACTGCACCCACCCCAAGAATAAATAAAGTTTTAAATAAAGGTCATAAAAACATTATTGGTTATTTAGCCTCATATAATTAATATTTGTTCTGCTTGATCTTGATAATCAGTTGCATGAACCCATCAGTTTTCGTTAGAGTTTTCAAAAATAATTCATTTAGTTCATTGATCTGAAAGTTATTACAAATCTATATTCAACAGTACTTGTTAAAATATTTTTTATGAATCTGATTCTGGATGCCTTTAGAGAAGAATCAGCACTGTAGATGATAAAGCTTAGAATAGTAACGATTAAAATCCGATGAAAGTTCAATAATTGACAAGGAAATTCAGTTATTTCTATTATAGAGAGAATTTTAAGATAACAACCAGAATCATGACTAATGGCATCACACCAGGACCATCAGACCTCTGTAAATTTTACATGATCTTCTGAACATTAACATCAATAACATATCTATGTAAATGTAAATAGCGATTCGTATTTTTTATTATTTGACATTGCTTTTCATATAATCTAACATATCAAATAAGCCTAATGAGAGACACATTCTTTGAGGCTCTCCAGGGGCCTCACTGGTAAATCTCAAAGTCAATTTTAGGTTAAAAAGACTTAAATTAGAGTTTGATTAGTTTGTTCAACAGCAGTAGATAAATTTAAAAAGAATTGCATTTTGGGGAAGTTTGTCAAAGATGTTAAAAGGCTCAAAACACTTGTGCAAAACAGGATCACGGGTCACTGTGAAATAATAGTCACTCATTTAACCAGAGTGATAGTCCACAGACTTCAAAAGCAATACAGAAAGTTACACGGACTTAAAAACTTACCCTTTCAAAGCTCAGTTTTCCTAAGCAAGAAGAAACCTAATTAGTAGGCGGGCGTGTTGGCTCACCCCTGGAATCCCAGCACTTTGGGCGGCCGAGGTGGACAGATCACTTGAGGCCAGGAGTTCAAGACCAGGCTGAGCAACATGGCAAAACCCCTTTTCTACTAAAAGGACAAAATATTAGCTGGGTGTCGTGGCCCACGCCTGTGGTCCCAGCTACAGGAGGCAAAAGAATTGCTTGAACCCGGGAGACAAAGGTTGCAGTGAGCCAAGATCCCACCCATTGCACTCCAGCCTGGGCGACAGAGAGAGACTCCCTCTCAAAACAAAACCCTAGGATCAACAGAAAGGAATGCCTGGGTTAAGATAAAGGATTGTGGAGACCCAAGTTCTTATTTGCAGAGGAAGCCTTCAGGTACTAGGCTTCAGAGAGACTAGGTTGTAACATGTTTCTTATTAGACCGAAAGTCTGCGTTGATGTTGATGCCAGAGAGGTATAATGAGGCATGCCTGACCCCCACTTCCTGTCATGGCCTGAAACCGTCTCTCAGGTTAAATTTTAAAAGAGCCCTGGCTGAGGAAGAAGTCCATTCAAATGGCTGCGGGGTGGCGGGGAATATGATTTTATTTTTGATCTACAAGTTCTATAAGATAAAAGTGCATACATTTTAAGGAACAAGTCTGCTGCCTGATGTATGGACCACACAAAGTTCACCGAACTGTCCAATGCCATAACCAGAGACATTCGAACGACAAATCAGGACAAGAAGTTGACGTTTCCACACTATAGACAGCTTTTCCCAAGACGTCAGAATAAGTCTTCATATCATAATGAGACTCTTACCCCCTGAATGTCTACATTTTTCACTTGACAGAACCCGACGCCCAAATCCTTTGCTTCACCTAGTGGTCCCTTTAGAGTTGGCACTCTGCTTTAATTCAACCCAGTCCTAAAATGTTACTCAAAGACTACAAGAAGTCTCATTCAATTCCCCCATAGTTTTTTTATTTGTTTAGCTGGTGGCCCTTAGGCTTGGGATCTTGGTTCAAAACCATTATAAAAACTAAATTTATTATACTATTGCTAATTATAGCTGGGTGTGGTGGCTCACACCTGTAATCCCAGCACTTTGGGATGCCAAGGAGGGGGGATCATTTGAGGTCAGGAGTTCGAGACCAGCCTGGCCAACATGGTGAAACCCTGTCTCTACTGAAAAGACAAAAATAAGTCAGTCATGTTGGTGGGCACCTGTAATCCCAGCTACTGGGGAGGCTGAGGCAGGAGAATTGCTTGAACCCGGGAGATGTAGGTTGCACTGAGCCGGGATCACGCCACTGCACTTCAGGCTGGGCGACAGAGCAAGAATCCATTGCAATAAAATAAAATAATAAGATAAAATATAAAATAAAATATAAAATAAAATAAAATGAAAATAAACAATTGCTAATTATTTTGGAATTATGATCTTTGAGCTCCATACTTGTTGCCTAATATTTGTTAAGCCAGTTCTCCCAAGAAAATAATGTTAGCCCAGTGCGTCAAGATGATTGCTAATACAGATGGGACTAACAAGATGGAACTTGATGCTGAACTCCAGGCAAACCTGCCTGAAATTTTTTTTCCTTCTGGCCTCTTTGTGGCTCAAATGTGGCCCATGTTCCTGATCTAGACTCCCTTACCTTTCTCTTGACATGGGATAAAGACAACCAGCACAGGTCCATCCTGGCATGGAGTGACAGTGAAGCCTCACTTTAAGATGGCTGATCAGTGAGGTTTTCAAAGAAAGATCTTCATCAAAAGAGGGAATGTGAAAGCTGATTGTGCGAATGAACCAGCTTCTCCAGGGCCAATGAGCCTCATTTCAAAACAATATGTAACATTTTTCTTTCTAATAAAGCTTCCAACTTCTGTTTGTTCGTTGGACATACTGAAGACCACCCTAGTCCGTGTATATGCCCTGAATTGCAATTTTGTGATTCCCAAATACAGCATTTGATTTACGGATTTGTCTCTATAGTTTATTTTGACTTTGACACAATTAACCAATATGATGTGCTTAAAGGTTGCCCCACCCCCTGACAGGGTGAGTATTATACTGAATTTAAAAATTCTTTCTAGGCAGGGCATGGTGGCTCACATCTGTAATCCTAACACTTTGGGAAGCCGAGGTGGGTGGATCACCTAGGGTGAGGAGTTGAAGACCAACCTGGCTAAAATGGTGAAATCCCATCTCTAAAAAAATACAAAATTAGCTGGGCGTGGTGGCACATGCCTGTAATCCCAGCTACTCAGGAGGCTGAGGCAGGAGAATTGCTTGAACTTAGGAAACAGAGGTTACAGTGAGCCGACATCGCACCATTGCACTCCAGCCTGGGCAACAAGAGCGAAACTCCATCCCAAAAAATAAAAAATCATTCTATTACAATCTTGATAATTGCTTAGCTTTGCATCTTACTATGGACTTGTTGGATATCTAGGTGGCTGCAAACTATGCAGAGAAAGATAGAAACAGCAGTGGAGATAATTAGAAAATTGTAGTGTTCCTATAAAACAATTAACAAAAGGGGGAAATTGTAAGGGTAACTAAACATAAAATTCAATTTTTCCTGTTGCCAAGAGAGAAGAAGAAACCTGTCTCCATTTCACTTTCCTTAGAGCATTTCCTTTAGAAAATTTGTATTTGTAAATTCTTCCTTTGATATGTAAGCCTCTGGCCATCCTAGAACCCAGGAATGTCTTGAACTTGAACTCCAGGCCTCAAGTGATCCTCCAGCCTCAGCCTCCGAAAGTGTTGGGATTACAGGCATGAGCCACCATGCCCGTCCCTTAGGAATGTCTTTCTTCAGGGCCTTGGAGCCATCTCTTTGAAATGTGAACACTGAGGAAGATGATGTCCTTGTCTCCCTGTCACCAGGGGAGTTTAACCTAGGTGCCTCGCTGCAAGCTGTAAGCACCTGGTTGTCATAGAGACATGAGTTTTATTTTTCCTTCAGATAAAGGCAATTAACTAACACAGATGGGTACTCCAATTACTTGGTGAACTTAGGACTTGCCTGGGAGCATTTAGTGTTCACCCTTGGCTGCTGCCATACAGCCAGGCCAATTACCTACATATCTGGACTTTCTGATTTCTGCTACCACTTTTTATCGTTTGTTTGTTTTGCTTTTTTTTTGTTTTTGTTTTGTTTTGTTTTTGAGGCGGAGTCGCCCTCTGTTGCCCAGGCTGGAGTGCAGTGGTGTTATCTCAGCTCATTGAAACCTCTGCCTCCCAGATTCAAGCGATTCTCCTACCTCAGCCTCCCGAGTAGCTGGGATTACAGGCGCGTACCACCATGCCCAACTAATTTCTGTTATTTTTAGTAGAGACGGGGTTTCTCCATTCTGGCCAGGCTGATCTCCAACTCCTGACCTCATGATCCGCCTGCCTTGGCCTCCCAAAGTGCTGGGATTACAGGTGTCAGCCACCATGCCTGGCCTCTGCTACCACTTTTGGATTGTACGAAACACTACACTTCCAAGTGTGGGATCTGGCTTCCCAGACAGCTGCCAAAGGGGCGGGTGATGCAATCTAGAAGTGTAGGGGAGTTCATGCCTATGGAATATCTATTGCCTGTGAAATGAATTTTCTTTTTTTTCTTTTTCTTTTTTATTTAGAGACAGAGTCTCTGTCACCCGGGCTGGAGTGCAGTGGCCCGATCTCGGCTCACTGCAATCTCTGCCTCCTGAGTTTATGTGATCCTCCCTCCTCAGCTGCCCTGGTAGCTGGCACTACAGGCATGCAACACCAATGCCTGGCTAATTTTTTCATTTGTATGTTTAGTAGAGAAGGGGGTTCACCATCTTGGCCAGGCTGGTCTTGAACTCCTGACCTCAGGTGTTCCACCCGCCTCAGTCTCCCAAAGTGCTGGGATTACAGGCGTGAGCCACCACACCCAGCCTATCACACTTATTTTTGAGAATAAAACAGGTTGAGTCTTGTGCCAAAATGCAGGGGAAGCTGCACCCAGACAGGTAACAAAACATTATATACAATCATAGATAGGTTTACTACATACCAATAATAACCATTTAGAAAACCAAATTGAGAAAAATTACACTTTCATAGTGACAAAAGTACATAAAATATCTAAAACCAGATGATTGGAGCAAGATGGCAAATAGATCTCGTGCCCTACTCAACATTCCATTGAACTGGGAAGAAAATGTTTTCAAGGGTCAACTCTTAACAGTAGAGGAAAAGAGGAAAGCGTGTCAGTGGTCCACCAGAAATATTGAGGCATTCCTGGGAGATAGAGTAGATGGGGTCAGACTGATAGAGAAACCCAAGGAGACAAGACCACAGCTCAAATCACTGTAGGCGAGAGATGCTGTTTGCTTTTTGAGACAGACTTACTCTGTCGCCAGGCTGGAGTGCAGTGGCGTGATCTCGGCTCACTGCACCCTCCGTCTCCCAGGTTCAAGGGATTCTCCCGCCTCACTCCCCGCAGTAACTGGAATTCACAGGCCAGCCACCACTACTGCCTAATTTTTGTATTTTTAGAAGAGACGGGGGTTTCACCCTGTTGGCCAGGCTGGTCTCAAACTCCTGACCTCAAGTGATCTGCCTGCCTTGGCCTCCCAAAGTGCTGATATTACAGAGTGGGTCACCACGACCGCCCAGGAGATTCTCTTTGTAACAAAGCCTCTGAAAATCCCCAAACCCTAAATCAAAAAAAACACGGAGCTGGAAAGGGCCTTAGGATAATCATCATGTAGGTTAATTTAAAAGTTCATTAGAGGAACCAACCCAAATGTCCAACAATGATAGACTGGATTAAGAAAATGTGGCACATATACACCATGGAATACTATGCAGCCATAAAAAATGATGAGTTCATGTCCTTTGTAGGGACATGGATGAAGCTGGAAACCAACATTCTCAGCAAACTATCCCAAGGACAAAAAACCAAACACTGCATGTTCTCACTCATAGGTGGGAATTGAACAATGAGAACACATGGACACAGGAAGGGGAACATCACACACCGGGGCCTGTTGTGGGGTGGGGGGAGGGTGGAGGGATAGCATTAGGAGATATACCTCAGGTTAAATGACGAGTTAATGGGTGCAGCACACCAACATGGGACATGTATACATATGTAACAAACCTGCACGTTGTGCACATGTACCCTAAAACTTAAAGTATAATTTTAAAAAAATAAGTTCATTAGAAACATCTGAATCAGCCAGATTCCCCTTCAACACCACAGACAGATTGGCTGGCAGTAGCCACTTTTGCCTCTAAGATGAAAACTCTGATAATTGCTCATTAAAGAAAGTGAAGGCCTGGCGAGGTGTCTCACACTTGTCATCCCAGCACTTTGGGAGGCTGAGGGAGGAGGATTGCCTGAGGCCAGGGGATCCAGACCAGCCTGGGCAACATAGTGGATGCTGTCTCTATAAAAAAATACAAAAACTAGCTGGGTGTGGTGGCGTGTGCCTGTAGTCCCAGCTAGATCGGAAGCTGAAGTGGGAGAATCCCTTGAGCCTGGGAGATCGAGGCTGCAGTGAGCTGTAATTGCATCACTGCACTCCAGACTCAGCGACAGACTGCGATCATGTCAAAAAAAAAAAAAAGTAATGTATCAGGACTTGGTGTAACTTCAGCCCTTTACAGTAATAATGAAGGAGAGAAACACATTTGTGGAGAAGGGACCGTGTTCACTCTTTATCTATCCATGATAGACAGATAGTCGGGAGCTTTATATACCCATGGAACCTAAGGAAAAATGTTCCCTGTCATAACTCACAGTCTTCCAGCTACCCTTCCTTGCACCTGTCTTGTGGGCTGGGGGACCCAACTTATGGATCCCATCATCCCAGGGAGAAAGAAAAATCAAATCCTTCAGTAAGTATCTCTTTTAGGGTATCCTCTTCTCTATTTGCATGGAGGATAAGGCTCTTGATATCTAGTAGCCAAATGTTGTGTAATACAGAACTATATTGGGATAAAATAGAATTTGTTTCCTCTGAGACACAGGTAGAGGTACGTCCACACTGACCTGGGTGGCAGCCACCTCCTCCGGCAGTGCCAGGCAGGGCATGCTCACAGATCTGGGGAACCTCTACTGCTCCTGGAGCTCCACAACCTCCTTCCAGGCACCCTCTCCCTCTGGTGGCTGCGACAGCCTACATGTGGCTTTTTGTCTCCCCTGCTTCTTTGCCTGCCTCTCTTCTGCCCACCCTGCATATCTCTGTCTCCCACTGTCCCTGCTGTGACCACGAATGCCTCTCCCTCCCTGCACTCTCTCTCTCCTAGGGCTCCTTGTCTTCGGTAAATGAACCCACAGCCTTCACATTGTGATTGGGGACAGATCCCGGGGCTTGTTCAATTCCCCCTCCCTCCACCACACACACCTGTCCTCCTTAAAGTTTCTGAAGTCAGAGAGCTCCAAACTCAGCCTCTCCTGCACCTGCCAGCTGTGGGACCTCAGACAAGACGCCTACCATCTGTCGGGGACTCCGTCTCTCATCTATTATATTGGCATAATGATGATAGTGTCCTCCTTCGAAGGCTGGAGAGAACCAGAAGGCCAAGGTAATGGGCCAAGGACGGTCAAAACTGCTCCAATCCTGCCTCCACCTGGGGCTGGTGTTTCAAGTCCATTATGTGTGAATGGAGCTTTGATGTCTTCATTCACACACAATGGTTTGTTCTAAAATAGACTCCCCTCTGCCCTTCCCTTCCCCACAACTGTTTCCCCTCTGCACCGTGCACTGGTACCTGTGAGAAAGAACTGTCCCATTCCCAAATCATCGTCCCCACCCCAGCCCCCAGGCCCCTGGTTGGTGAGACCCTTGATGGGCAGTCTCATGCTTCTGTTCAGGGGACTTTCGCACCGATTGCTCCCCTGCATGGAGATTAAGTGGACTCTTCTATTCCCTGGCCATCACAGGGTCTACAGTGCACACATCTTCCTCATTCCTTCATGTTCCCCAGATGACGATTTCATCTGTGTCTCCTCCCACATACTCCCAAATGGACTGTCCCAGACCTTGAACCCGGAAATCATTCAGAGAGCAAAGGCCAAGATGCCTAAACACCTGCTGCAGAATCCTGTTCCAGGACTGAAATGTATAGTCTCTATCAAAATAAAAACTGGGGGCCAGGCATGGTGGCTCACTCCTGTAATCCTAGTACTTTAGGAGGCCAAGGTGGGAGGATCGCTTTGGCCCAGGACTTTGAGACCAGCCTGGGTAACAGAGCGAGACTTTCTTGACAAAACCTAAAAAAATTAGTGGATCATGATGGTGCATGCCTGTAGTCACAGCTTCTCTGGAGGCTGAGGAGGGAGGATTGCTTGAGCCCAGGAGTTCAAGGCTGCATTAAGCTATGATCGTGCCACTGCACTCTAGCCTGGACAGAGCAAGACCCCATCTCTAGAAGAAACAAACAAACAAATAAAACCCAACAACTGCAAATATCCTTCTCTAGAAAGGGGTCAGGAACTCCTGTCTGCCTTGTTCCCTGATGTCGCTCCAGCACCTAGAACAGCGCTCAGCACGAGGACGCACTCGGTGTTTTGTTGAATAAATGACTCCTTTGACACAGCAATTCCACTTCTAAGAATCTTTCCTAAAGAAATATGCACACACGTGCACAGAGCTGTGTGCACAATAATGGCACGAGCAAACAACTGGGGAACGTTTGCAAAGGTTTATTTACTGTCAGTGACTGCTACAGGGGAATCGGATGAGGGGAGTACATCCTGACCAGGAAACAGAGTGAGGGGAGCCTGACCAGGACGCATGGCAATGGGAAAAGCAGATGGGAGATGCTTATACTGGTACTTGGTGTGTGTGTGTGTGTGTGTGTGTGTGTGTGTGTGTGTGTGTGGTGTGGTTTGTGTGTGTGTGTAAATGCAGAGGAAAAAATCGGAAATTAAACACTCAGACCTCCCCTCAGTAGTCACATCTGGCGAGAGAGGAGGGTAGTGCTGTTCTGTGGAGAGAATACCTGACAATACTTGTTTTCTGAGGTAAGTGCATGGATACACAAGCCGAAATATGCATTAAGCATGTCTTGCTCATCAACGAAAACGCTAATGTCTAACAGAATGGCACACTGCAAGAAAATACAACGGAAACGCCAACATCGAACTCTTGGCACACTAAGAAAAATGACGCTCAACTTTTCACTGTTGTGAACACTTGCTTTCACTTGCTATGCACCTGATGACGAGGGGTCCGCAGCCATGCCCATGTTCGTGAAAGGTCACCACGTTCTGCTTCTCATCATGGGCATGTGTCGTATCCCCCAGGCTGAGGCGAGAAGAGAGAAGGAAAGTAAGTGGCAGTGAGTTCCCACCACGTGACAACTCAATCTCAACTCCTCCTGACCTGCAGACCCTGCACACTCCGATTCTGCCCTATCTCAGGACCTGCACACGCCTTCCACGGTTCCTCGAAGTAAACCATCTGCTCATGCCACAGTGACTTCCTCGCCTGGGTTATCAATTCCTAGGCTAGAGGAAGGTGTGGCCCGCATATCAGTGTTGACCTGGGGTTTGGGACCCCACAGCATCCTGGGTAGGGAGGATCCCTGGATATATACAGGGCAGGGAGTAGAAAGAGCATGGGAAATCTCATCGTTCAGCCTCAATGCTGTACACTAGAAAATTATAAGGGAATGATTTGGGGAGCAAGTGACAGATGGGATACCAGTATCATAACAGAATAGCACATCTGCAGGGATGTGGGGGGTGAGTGGAAGGTTCTCTTACGGAGTTACTCGTCATCTTCCTCAGGGTCGCTGATCTCTTCATAAATCACCAGCTGCTTTCTCTCACGCAGTCTGTGGGTCCAGGCATGTTCCCCCCTTTTGGGTCCTATGATGGAGAATAGTTGGAAAGTGAGGGTTGGGTAGGTTGGAGAGTGTTAGGCTCTGTTTACTCAAAAAAAGGAGATGCCTGCTTCCTCCCAAGTGCCCATGGGCCTTCTTCATCCAGTTTTTCACATTCTCTGGCTTAGAGAGGCTGAGACCTTAGATCCACACCAACATAGGCCAAATGCCGATTAAAGTTTTAGCTTCTGGCTCCTTCCCTTCTCAGGCTTAGATTCCCAACCTCTTCACTTACGGGAACATTCCCCCACACCTCCTTTCATCCAGCACGTATTTGTTAAGGTCACACAGGCGTACCTTGTTTTGTTGCACTTCATGTTCATACTGCTTCGCAGATGCTGCAATTTTTTTTTTTGGAAATTCTCACCAATTTTACACTTTTCCATTATTATTATATCTGTTACAGTGATCTGTGATCAGTGAGCTTTGATATTATTACTACAATTGTTTTTATTGTTTTTTAGTGTTTTAAAATAATTTTTGTTCTTTATTTTGTGGGTACACAGTAGGTGTATATTCTTATGGGGTACATGAGATGCTTTGATACAGGCATGCAATGCATGATAATCACATCATGGAAAATAGGGTATCCATCCTCAAGCATTTATCCTTGCCTTACAAACAATCCATTTATGCTCTTTTAGTTTTTTTAATGTACAATTAAGTTATCGACTATAATCACCCTGTTGTGTGTAATTGTTTTGGGGTACCATGAACTGCACCCATAGAAGTTGACAAACAATCGACCAATGTTGTATGTGTTCTGACTGCTCCACCGATGAGCTCTTCCGCGTCTCTCTTCCTTTTCTTGGGCCTCCCTATTTCCTGAGACACAGGAATACTGAAATGAGGATTATTAACAACCTTACAATGGCCGTTAAGTGTTCAAATGAAAGGAAGAGTCGCATGTCTCTCACTCTAAATCACAAGCTAGAAATGGCTAAGATTAGTGAGGAAGCATGCTGAAAGCCAAGACAGGCTGAAAGCTAGGCCTATTGCACCAAACAGCCAAGCTGTGAATGCAAAGGAAAAGTTCTTGAAGGAAATAATAGTATATAATGTAAAGGAAAAGTTCTTGAAGGAAATAATAACACTAATACTCCAGTGAACACACGAATAAGAAAGCAAAACTGCCTTACTGCTCAAATAGAGAAAGTTTGAGTGGTCAGGATAGAAGATGAAACCAGCCACAACATTCCCTTAAGCCAAAGTCTAATTCAGAGCAAGACCAGAACTCTCTTCAAGTCCATGAAAGCTGAGAGAGGTGAAGAAGCTGCAGGAGAAATGTGTGAAGCTAGCAGAGGTTGGTTCGTGAGGTTTAAGGAAAGAAGCCGTCTCTATAACATAAAAGTGCAAGGTGAAGCAGCAAACCCTGATGGAGAAGCTGCAGCAAGTTATCTGGAAAATCTAGCTAAGCTCACTGATGAAGGTGGCTACACGAAACAACAGATTTTCAATGTAGATAAAATAGCCTTCTATTGGAAGGAGATGCCATCTAGGACTTTCATAGCTAGAGAGGATTGATTTCAACTTTGAAAGGAGTTCTACTGTGGGTAAAATGCTATCCAATAGCATCGCATACTACAGAGAAATCCTTCATGAAAGGGAGAGCTAATCGATGTGGCAAATTTCATTGTTGTGTTCTTTTAAGAAACTGCCACAGCCACTCCACCCTTCAGCAACCACCACCTTGATCAGCCAGCAGCCATCAACACCGAGGCAAGACCCTCCACCAGCAAAAAGAGTGTGACTCACTGAAGGCTCAGAAGATTGTTAGCATTTTTAACAATGAATTATTTTAAAATTAAGGTATATACATTTTTAGACATAACGCTATTGCACACTTAGTAGACTACACTATAGTATAAACATAATGTTTTTATGCGCTGCCAAACCAAAAAACAATGTGTGTGACTCACTTTATTGCAGTGGTCTGGAACCGAACCTGCAATATCTCTGAAGCACACCTGTATTGGGTAACAGGCATTGAGCTGAGTAAGATATGATCCCAGGTTATCACAGATAGAATTGCTTGAGCACCTTTCATGTCATCAGGCCTTCTAGATTAAATTTAATGTCTCCAAACAATTTATGAACTATGATTCTTTATTTCCATCTTATGGACTAGGAACCTGGAGCTGAGGAAATTTGGAAGACTTTCCCCAAGTCACGTGGTTTTTTTTATATGGATGACAACTCCAGTCTGTCTCTGGAAGTCATGTCTAACATCTCATCTGGAGCTGGGCAAGCTCCTCAGCCCAGCCTGGACCCAGGGTTATCTGGGATCCATGCCACACACCCAGTCCACACACCTGAACATCGCCAGGGAAGCCAGAGGGATTGTTCCTGAATTGCTTCCTCTTACCAGATATCATGTAAATCTTCTCAGAGGTAGTTGGTTTTCCCGGGGGGCACAGCTGTTTCCCATCGTTTTGTGGGCCAGATGCTTCTGGCACTTCCTCCGAATCATTTCCTTCCTCTGCTGGCTTCTTGGGCATAATCTTTATAATGTGAAGGTCATAGATAAATAGTATCAGTGACATTTCTATAGTGCTTTTGAGCTTACAAAGGGTCTTCACGTGCATTAGCTTATTCAGTGTTGTCAACAACACTGGGAGAGTTACACAGGCCTAAATTAGGAGAAACCTGGGAGGGGAGGTTAGAAGGGAAAGGAATGGCCTAAGTGAATATGGTTTCCAGGGATAGAATGCTTATCTTCCCACTCTTTTAGGACTGACATTCTTGCAAACAGCAAAAATCTCCATTTAATTGTGAGTGTGATATACAGATGATTTGGAGAAGAGTAGCATTCTAAGAATTCACAAGGTCTACAAAGGGAAGAGGTTCTGTAAAATACAAGGGATCCCATACAAGCTTGTAGACAGCTGCTGGGAGAGTAAATGTAAGAACATAGGGAGGCGACAAAACACTGCTGGGAAAGATGGTGTGGGGAGATGAACACAAGGAAGGGAGAGGGAAATAAATGGTTTGCTGAAATTAATCCAGGCAGCAAACAAAGCAGTACCAGATATGACATACTACCCTACCGAGGCACCAATTGAATGTGGAATTCAGTGAGGTGGTACCCATACCAATTCTGGTTGCACTGGGATGTGTCACTGACCAACAATCTTAAGCTACTTTTTTTTTCTTTCTTTCTTTCTTTCTTTTTTTTTTTTTTTTGAGACGGAGTCTCACTGTGTCGCCAGACTGGGGTGCCGTGGCATGATATCTGCTCAAGGCAACATCCAACTCCCGCATTTAAGTGATTCTCCTTCCTTAGCCTCCAGAGTATCTGGGACTACAGGCAGGCACCACCACACCCCGCTAAGTTTTGTATTTTTAGTAGAGACGAGGTTTCACCATGTTGGGCAGGATGGTCTCGATCTCCTGACCTTGTGATCTGCCCGACTCAGCCTCCCAAAGTGCTGGGATTACAGTCGTGAGCCACCGCGCCCTGATCTTAAGCTACTTTTAATTCAGCTTCCTCCCTTATGAAATAGTGAACCATACATGTCAAATAGCCTACAGTAAAGTCCTCTCTGAGCTTGTAAACACTGTTTAAATGTAGTAATAATAACAATTAATACCTTTCACAATCCTTCTTTGAATTCAGTCTCCACACTGGCAACCCAACTCCCAGATCCCTTTACCCTCCAAACCAGAGTTGAATCTGCAGTTGTGGGATCACTCATTCAGGGGCCTCCGAGGGATCCCCTGGGCTGGGACGGGGGCTTCCCAGATGCCCCAGGTGCAGACAAGGCACTCAAGGAGCTCACAGTAGGGAGGGGCCAACAATCAAAGCGATTCCTAAGCCATGCAAGTGGTCCCAGCAACACAGCAGAGGCCAGCTGGTCCTTCCTGTTGCGAGAGTGGGTGTCTCAACAGAAGCACCAGCAGGCCCTATGGGGTGAAGCCCTAGTGAGCAACATCTGAACTTCATAAACAAATGCAAACGTGAATGAGCTTTAAATGGCTTGGAGCTCTGGATCAGACTACCACTGCCACTGCGCCTCAGGAAAATTCTTTAACATCTCTGTACCACGATAGCCTCATTTTATTATTATGTTGCTGATAACTATGATCTAAAACATGAACTATGATTCTTTACTTCCATTTCACGGACCAGGAATCTGGAGCTCAGAGAACTCAGAAGATTTGTGCCAAGTCATATGGCTATCATATGGATGAAAACTGAAGTGTGTGACTCATTATTATTCGGAGATAATAGAAACAATGTCTTCTTAAGGATTAAATAAATTAATCCATGTGAACTGCTTGAAATAGTATCTGGCATCACTATGAAAACAAAAGAGGTATTAACAATCACAAATGTTGGTACTATCAAGCTGTCGGTGCTACATCAGGTGTTGTGATAGACATGGGGAGAAGAAGGCAGTGAGGGCATTGTTGATATTCTCCCACTCTTACCAGTGTTCACATCCGTGGAGGGACAAAGGTTCTCTGGTCCTTTAGATCTGAAAGATACTCACCTTCGGGAAGATTCCCTGGAGCCTGCCGAAAGTCATCTGAGGACGTTCAACTGAAAGAGAATACAACAGAATTTTTCATTGTTGGTAAAGGTTTCCAAACTCTAGAGAGACTTCTGTCGCATCAGGGTATTCTGCAGCAGAGGTTATGAGTCCACTCATTGTTGAGGAGTTATTTGAGATTTGCTTCTGAATTATGTTTAGTCATGGTTGGTGCATTTATCTGTGGCATCAATTCAGAATTTTATATCTCATGGTTTATCACATGGGGGCTACACCCCATCACAGTCTCACCTTATTCCATTACATATCTTTTACTTTTTCCCAAATAATTAAATTGATTGGTTGGGAATGTAAACTGTATCCACTCAAGATGTGCAACAACTGAAAATCATTGTACACTTCAAATGGGTGAATCTTATGGTATGTGAATTAAGCTGTTAAATGTGTGATGAACCATGGATGATTTGGTCCAGTGGCTCTGAAATATTTTCAGTATAAAGACACTCCTTTAACCTCAAAACTTGGCAGATACTCAAGCACTGGCTTTTTAGATCTCTTGTAGTGATTGCGAGAGATTGTAGAATCTGGCCTGTTTAGTTGGCGAGTAATAGGTCTATTGGAGACGGTTTGGACATTCTGACCTTGTCTTATAATTATGTTGTCAGAGTAGAAGAGCAAGTAAATACATATGTCCCCTTTATATTCCTGAAATGTACAAAGATCTCTACCCAAGAACCTGTCTTTTTTTCACCCTATGTTATCTCTGCTCACTGACAAGTGGGAAAGCTCTCTGTGTGTTCGATAAGGGATCACTCTTTCAAACTCTCTTCCAAGCTCATCACAGAGAATCAGGGTTCTTTGGGAATGAGAAGACTATTTGGTTTTGATAAAATACAGAGAAACAGCGATCTTTATTACATAATGTGTTCATCAACCTCACTCCTAAGATACCTATCCAATACCTACATGCTGTTAATGAAACAAACTCTGGAGGTTTTTGGCGGATCTACAGTTGTAACACTTTCTTTTTTTTTTTTTTTCACTTGTAACATTTTCTTAACTGTCCTTTGATACATTAACAGTGCTTAGGAAGAACAACATGTCGTTTAAAAAAGAAATATTTCAAACACACAGAAAAGTATGGGGAATAATATTGAGTCCAGTCGGATCTCAACATTACCCCACAGCTATGCTAGGTCTGATTTATTTATTCAGAATATTAGAAAAACTGCAAACAGGCCGGGCGTGGTAGCTCACACTTGTAATCCCAGCAGTTTGGAAGGCTGAGGCGGGTGGATCACCTGAGGTCAGGAAGTTTGAGACCAGCCTGGCCAACATGGTGAAACCCCGTCTCTACCATAAATTAAAAAATGAGCTGGGTGTGGGGGCACGTGCCTGTAACCCCAGCTACTCGGGAGGCTGAGGCAGGAGAATCACTTGAACCCAGGAGGTGAAAGTTGGAGTGAGCTGAGATTGCCTTATTGCACTCCACCCTGGCCGAGAAGAGTGAAACTCCATCTCAAAAACAAAAACAAACAAAACACACTATCAACAAGTCACAGCTGAAGCTGTGTGTGCAGCACTCAGGAATCCCTGCCCTCCCTCCCTCCTCCACTTACAGCCAGTCACCTTAATTTGATGGCTTTTTATTCACATTCATGTTTGTATACATTTACCATTTACTTATTATCCATAAAAATATATATTCTTCTTTTGCATGTTTTAAAATTTCATATGAATGACCTCTGTAGTTAACTTTCTGCATGCAATTTTTTTTTCACTCTGCCCCGATGTGTATGAGGGAACAAATGCCTGAGGATCTTTCCCAGGTAGCTGAGCTGAAAAGCAATTGGGCTTGAGGAGACCCTTTCCAGCCCCTGCCCATCTACTCACCCTGATTCCCACGGTTAGGGTCATTATCAAAATCATTCCCCTGGAAGTCTGCGACCCGTTTATTACGCATGAAAGGTGGGAGGATGGCCTTGAAACCTAGAAAGAAGCAAAATGTTTATTCCTTAAGAGACAAGCTTGGGCCTGGTACGGTGGCTCATGCCTGTAGTACCAACACTTTGGGAGGCTAAGGCTGGAGGATTGCTTGAGGCCAGGAATTCAAGGCTGCAGTAAGCTATGATTGCACTACTGCACTCTAGCTTAGGTGACAGATTCAGACTGACTCAAACAAAAAAAAAAAAAAAGAAAGAGACAAGCCGAGAGAAGGTAGGGTGGGTGTGTGTGGGGTGGGGGTAGGGGGGTTGCCGGGATGCCACAGAGACAGTTGGGCTTATCAGAACAGAAGCCTAAGAGAGAGAAACGTGCAGGATCCAGGTATGAGCTCCACTGTGGCCAGTCCCTGCCCTCAGCCCTGACAGGATATAGAAGAGCAGAACACCCAGAAGCTGCCTTGCGATTTTTCCCTACACAAAAGGAAAATGTGAGGTACTTTCTGCAGCCTAAGAAATAGCCAAAGCAGGAAAAGGGATGCTCATGTGTCCCCAGACTTGTCTGTACCTAGAACTTTCTGTTACCTAGTTTAGTCATGGCCTCATACTTTCTCTTCATATACACATAGACGATTTTCTCCGAGACTTTCATCTTTTCCCACTCTTCCTTAGAGAAGTATTTGGCAATATCATCGAAGGCCTACAAAAAAAAAAAAAGGAATTATGGCAGGGACTCAGCTAGGCATGTCTGCCATTCAGCTGGAGTCGCTTCCTGTGTGCTGGATCTGGGAAGTGGGGATAATCCTTCCTGGTTGATGCCATGGCTAACTGACAGAACATGAGGGACCTTCCTAGCTTCACCCCTGCCACACAGTAGGGCTTTAATGCTGCTGGCTGGCTCTCCTCCCACCTTCCAGAATGGACTGAGAGTCACCAGATGTAGTGCAAGGTCACAGACTTGTCTCCAGAGATGCTAGGTGATGACAGAGTGAGGGTGGGAGGCTCCCAAGGGTCCAGACCTCCCCCGAGACCCTGCTCCTTGTCTCCAGTATCTCTGTCCTCCCCTCCTCAGAAACCTGGTCACCCCACACTGTCCCCTGGGCCACTACTCTGCTCCCTCTAGGTCACCTCACCTTTTGTATCTTCTCTGGTATTTGAGCACCAACCATGGGTCTCCTTGCAAAGGTGTCGTCTCCGTTCATGGCACCGGGAGTAGTCTGACCTGCAAGAGAAACAGATTGAGACTTTCCAGCCACGGCAGCTTTGATCCTGTGGAGGGAGAAATCAGTGAAGGCCGGCCACACTCAGTCACCTGGAATCAGCTGCTGCATTTCTCCATCCGGGGCTTATCTGTCCCTGAGTAAGGATATGGGGAGAAATCAGATGAAAACAGGGAACCAGGGGTCTCTGGGAGAAGTATTGATAGGGGATGACAGGTTTCCTATGGGCAAAGCAGCCTTGAGTCTTTGGGAGGGGGTTGGCTAACGTTGTTAGTAGTTTCCCTGGAGCTAGGCTTCCCCTGAAAGATGTATGGACCCTTGTTGGGGAGGCAGGGACATGACTGTGTAATTTTATTCAGTGGGGCATGCTGACACCCTCGCTCAATAAATAAAGGAAGGGAAGTTAGTCCCAGAGATAACGTGGTCTCTTTGGTGATGGATCTGATCAGGCAGAGGGATGGGGGGTTCTGTTCTGCTGAAGAGAAATGAGCATCGCTAATATGAACGTGTTCAGAGGCTATTACTGGGTGATTTGTAAATTATTAGAAGGAAGAGAGCTAGAATTTCTGAGACTACAAGAGCCCGCCATCACCTAGAGAGAATGTGGGGCATTTCAAGATGCAGCAATCAGCCAGGCGCCGTGGCTCACGCCTGTAATCCCAGCACTTTGGGAGGCCGAGGCGTGCAGGTCGCTTGAGCCCAGGAGGTCGAGACCCGGCTGGGAAACACAGCAAAACCCCCGTCTACAAAATACACAAAAAGTTAGCTGGGGTTGGTGGAGCAGGCCTGTACCATCCCAGCACTTTGGAAGGCCAAGGTGGGCGGATCGCCTTAGCCCAGGAGCTTGAGACCAGGCTCGCAAACGTAGCAAAACCATCTCTAGTAAAAAAAACAAACAAACAAAATTTAGCAGAAGCGGGGTGGTGCGCGCCTGTAGTCCCAAGGCCTAGGCGAGAGGATCACTTGAGCCCAGCAGGAAAGATCTGAGTGATTTTTTTTTTCAGACAGGGTCTTGCTCTGTTGCCCAGTCGGGAGTGCACTGGCGTGATCATGGCTCACTGCAACCTCTGCCTCTTGGGTTCAGGCGATCCACCAGCTGTGGCTTCCAAAAGTGCAGGGATTACAAGTGTAAGCCACCACGCCAGGCCCAAATTTCTTAAGTTACTACAGAGTTCCTAGGAAAAATCCCATACCTGAAAAAGTTAGAAACTGACAGGAAAGATTTGAGATGGCGGTTAGAAACTGACAGGAAAGATTTAAGATGGCGGCCTGCCTCATATACACTCCTTATTAAAACTAGATAGCAAATGCACCACGGAGGAGGGGAGGGGTAGGAAGAATGGAAAAAGAAAATCAGTGTATTCTTACTCTGATTTTGGAAGAATCGAAAGAGAAAATCAGACCGTGTGTACTCTGAGTATGGAAGAATCGAAAGAGAGAGAAAGTCAGAGCATGCGTACTCTGAACTTAAAGTAGCGAATCCCAGGGGATGCTTTAGGCGGTAAAATTAGAGTCTCCACGCCCACTTTGAGAAGGTTGTGTCCTTGGAGCCTGGACTGACAGAAGCCACATCTGCTTCGCTTGTTCCGCCTACTGTTCTGACTTCTAATTGGCCAGATGGAGTTCACTAACTGCCCTGATTGGTCCATCATCCTTGGGCAGCGACATTGCAGAATAATGTCTCCTCCTCCAGCCACACCTTGTCGCCACTGCAAAAAAGTGGGTGGTCCTCAGGCGCCGTCAGATTTTGATCTCTCTGAAGACCGTTCCTGGATCTTGGGTTAAAAATCTGGATTCTAGTCTGAACTGTGGGAAGAAAAAAATAGTCAATCTGTGATTTTTTTACTTGAAAGACACAATGTTTTCCAAACTAGCACATTTGCGGAGGTTTGCTATACTTAGTCGTGGAGTTCATTCTTCAGTGGCTTCTATATCTGTTGCCACTGAAGAAACAGTCCAAGGCCCTCCAACCTCTGCTTACATTTTTGAAAGGGAATCTAAGTGTGGTGTGCACAATTACCATCCTTTACCTGTAGCCCTGGAGAGAGGAAAATGTATTTACTTGTGGGATGTGATTGTGGTATTGGTTACATCTGCCTTGGCCAATCCTCCTGCCTCCGTCTCGGGACTACAGGCTCGAACCACCCCACCCCCACTAATATTTTTTATTTTTTGATATTTTAATAGAGAAGGTTTTGCTGTGTTGGCCAGGCTGGTCTTGACGTCCTGGGCTCAAGCGATCCTCCCACCTCGGCCTCGGGACTACAGGCATTCACCACCCTGCCTACGCTTTTTTTTTTTTTTTTTTTAAGTAGAAACCAGGTTTTGCTATGTTGGCCAGGCTGGTCTCATTGGCCAGGCTGGTCTCATCGTCCTGGGCTCAAGGCATTCTTCCACCATGGCCTCGAGACTACAGGCATGCACCACCCTGCCTACGATTTTTTTTTTTTTTTTTTTTTTTTTTTTTTAGTAGAAACCATGTTTCCCTATGTTGGCCAGGCCGGCATCAAGCTCCTGGGCTCAAGGGATCCTCCTGCCTCAGGACCGCAGCCACGCACCACCCTGCCCAAGCTATTTTTTGTTTTGTTTTGTTTCGTTTTAGTAGAAACCAGGTTTCGATATGTTGCCCAGGCTGGCCTCAATCTCTTAGGCTCAGATGATGCTTCCATCTCGGCCTCAGGACTATAGGCGTGTGCCATTCTGCCCTGCTCATTTTTATTTTCATTTATTTATTTATTTATTTATTTATTTATTTATTTATTTATTTATTTTTTAGGAGAGGCAGGCTATCGCTTTGTTGGCCAGGCTGGTATCAACCTCCTGGGCTCAAGCAATCCTCCCACCTTGGCCTCAAAACTACAGGAGTGAGCCACCCCACCCACGCTATTTTTTTGTTGTTCTTGTTGTTAGTAGAAATGGGGTTTCACTATGTTGGCCAGGCTGGCCTCAACCTCCTAGGCTCAAGCAATCGTCCCGCCTTGGCTTCGGGACTACAGGTTCACACCACCCCGCCCCCACTAATATTTTTAATTTTTCTATTAGAGACAGTTTCGCTATGTTGTCCAGGCTGGTCTCTACCTCCGGGACTCAAGTGATTCTCCCGCCTCGGCCTTGGGACTACAGGCATGCACTACCCTGCCTTTTGCTATGTTTCCCAGGTTGGTCTTGACCTCCTGGGCTCACTCAATGATTTGAACCTGGGAAGCCGAGGTTGCATTGAGCTGAGATCACACCACTGCACTCCAGCTTGAGCGACAGAGCAAGACTGAAAAAAAAAAAAAAGAAAGAAAGAGCAAGAGAGAGACCAGCGGAATCTCCGTAAGAACAGGGAGCTTTGTGGTATTTTAACTTACCCTTGTCCCATCTCGTGCTCCCAGCTTGGTTCTGTTCATTGCTGAAGAAATACAGATAGGATTGGCCAGAACTGGTAGACGGCTGGCTATTGATCATGAAAATGTCAGACCTGATATAGTCCTCCTTGGAAAGGCCCTTTCTGGGGGTTGATACTCTGTGTCTGCAGTGCTGTGGGACGATGACATAATGCTGACCATTAAGCCAGAGGAACATAGGTCCACATACGGTGGCAATCCACTAGGCTGCTGAGTGACCATCGCAGCCCTTGAGGTTTTAGAAGAAGAAAATCTTGCTGAAAATGCAGAAAAAAAATGGGTATTATCTTGAGACGTGAACCCATGAAGCTACCTTCTGATGTTGTAACTGCCATAAAAGGAACAGAATTATTATTATTATTATTATTATTATTATTATTATTATTATTATTTGAGTCAGAGGTTCACTCTGGTTGCCCAGGATGGAGTGCAATGGTGCAATCTTGGCTCACTGCAACCTCTGCCTCCTGGGTTCAAGCGATTCTCCTACCTCAGCCTCCTGAGTAGCTGGGATTACAGGCATGCACCACTATGCCCGGCTAATTTTTGTATTTTTAGTGGAGACGGGGTTTCGCCATGTTGGCCAGGCTGGTCTCGAACTCCTGACTTCAGGCGATCCACCCGCCTCAGCCTCCCAAAGTGTTGGGATTACAGGCGTGAGCCACTGTGCCCGGGAGGAAAATAATTATTAAATGCTATTGTTATTAAAGAAACCATAGACTGTAATGCTTGGGAGGTGTGTCTATGACTTCGAGATTATGGACTTCTGGCCAAGCCCACCCATGGTGACATCATCAGGTTTCGCCTCTGCCGGTGATCAAGGAGGATGAGATTCGAGAGTCCAGTGAAATCATTAACAAGACCATCTTGTCGTTCTGAGGGTAGCAGCTGTTTTCAGTGGTTTCTGGGAGCCGGCTGGAGACAGGTGGTCCTGTAAAAGCTCTGCTCTAAATGTAGGCACATTCTACTCCCATGTGTCTTCAAAATCTTTTTGTGTATATATGTTTTTTCAGTTGATACATAATAGGACAATGTTTATGAACCTGACATTTGCTTTGTAGTGTTAAGAGAATGTAATGGCATCTATATTCAGTGAAAGTGTTTTGATGTGCACGTGTACTTTATAAGGTGAAATGCATCTGTATATACAGACAGCCTTTAAATCACATCCTTCAGTATACTTTATATATGCTTTTATAATTTCCTTGCTGGTATAAATGTTTTGTATTTGAAAAAGATATCTCTAGGGTGTTACATAAAAGGCTTAACCTTATAAAGTCAAATCATTGTTTTCATTGAATTTTAGGAACGATCAATGGTTAAGCATATAAAAAATACTAGTTTTTTTGTTTTGTTTTTGTTTTTGTTTTTGTTTTCGTTTTGAGACGGAGTCTCACTCTGTCGCCCAGGCTGGAGTGCAGTGGCTCGAACTCCGCTCACTGCAAGCTCCGCCTCCTGGGTTCACGCCATTCTCCTGCCTCAGCCTTCCGAGTGGCTGGGACTACAGGTGCCCACCAAAACGCCTGGCTAATTTTTTGTATTTTTAGTAGAGACAGGGTTTCATCGTGTTAGCCAAGATGGTCTCGATCTCCTGACCTCGTGATCTGCCCGCCTCACCCTCCCAAAGTGTTGGGATTACAGGCGTGAGCCACTGTGCCCGGCCTATAAAATACTAATATTAAGTAAACTTTATATTGACCAACACCAGGATATAGTCTATGGATGTCATTATTTTGAATTAAGAGTTAGTGTTTAACATTCCTAAATTGTTTTGAGTGCTTGATTATAATTTGTAAAAAAAAGTTTACTTTTAGTATTTCTTTACATTTTAAACAAAGCTTATATTTCAGAAAAAAAAAACAGACAGAACATGGCCGGGTGCAGTGGTTCACGCTTGTAATCCCAGCATTTTGGGAGGCCGAGGTGGGCAGATCACTTGAGGTCAGGAGTTTGAGACCAGCCTGGCCAACATGGAGAAACCCCGTCTCTACTAAAAGTACAAAAATTAACCAGTCATGGTGGCACCCGCCTGTAGTCCCAGCTACATGGGAGGCTGAGACAGGAGAATAGCTCGAACCCAGGAGGCAGAGGTTGCAGTGAGCTCGAGAGCATGCCACTGCACTACAGCCTAGGAGACAGAGTGAGAATCCCTCTTGAAAAAAAAAATGTACAGTACATTTTCATCACCGCAATGCTATCCCTTGTGCTACTCATTTTTAGTAATATTGTCCTCCCATCCACCATCCCTAATCCCTGGCAACCACAAATCTGTTTTTCGTTTCCACAATTTTGTCTTTTCTACAATGCTGTACAAGTGAAATCTTATAGTATATCATGTTTTATGGGCTTATTTCACTCAGCATAATTCCGTGGAGATTTCTCCAAGATATTGATATTTGTGTATCAATAGTTCATTGTTGTTGTTGTTGAGACAGAGTCTCACTCTGTCACCCAGGCTACAGTGCAGTGTCTCGGCTCACTGCAACCTCTGCCTCCCGGGTTCAAGCAATTTTCCAGCCTCAGCCTCCCGAGTAGCTCTGACTACAGGTGCGCACCACCACACCCAGGTAATTTTTGTATTAGTAGTAAAGACAGGGTTTCAACATACTGGCAAGTCTGGTCTTGAACTCCTGACACCATCATCCGCCTGCCTCGACCTCCCAAAGTGCTGTGATAACAGGGTGAGCCACTGTGCCCTGACAATAGTTCATTTTTATTGCTGAGTAGTATTCCAGGGGATGGATGTAGCACAGTTTGACCATTCACTTATTTTAGGACATATTGATTATTTCCAGCTATTGGCTATTACAAGTAAAGCTGCTATGAACAATTATGTACAAGTTTCTGGATGGGCATACACTTTAATTTCTCTGAAGTATAATTGTTGAATTGTATGGTCACTGCATTGTTTAGTTTTATAAGAAACTACCAAACTGCTTTCCAGAGTGGCTGTAAGATTTTACCTTCCCAGCAGCACTTAATGAGATGTCCATTTTCTCTGCATCCTCATCACCATTTGGTGTTGTCACTATGTCTTTTATTTTAGCTATTGTAATAAGTGTGTAGTGATACCTCATTGTGGTCTTAATTTGCATCTAGTGAAGCAAATTAGTGTTGAACATCTTTTCATGTGCTTATTTGCTTATTTCCTCTTCAGTGAAATGTATGTTCATATCTTTTCATGATTTTCTAATTGGATTATTTGTTTGTATTTTTTACCATTGAGGTTTTTATTATTATTTTTTCTTGAGACAGAGTCTCTCTCTGTTACCCAGGCTGGAGTGCAGTGGCACGATCTTGGCTCACTCCAACCTCCGCCTCCCAGGTTCAAGTGATTCTCGTGCCTCAGCCTCCAGAGTAGCTGGGATTACAGGCACGCATCATCATGCTTGTCTAATTTTTGTATTTTTAGTAGAGATGGGTTTTTTGCCATGTTGCCCAGGCTGGTCTTGAACTCCTGGCCTCAAGGGATCTGCCCTCCGTCCACCTCGACCTTTCAAAGTGCTGGGATTACAAATGTGAGCTACCACGCTCAGCCTACTGTTGAGTTTTGAGAGTACTATACGTATCCATTACATATTCTGGATGTGAGTCCTTTCTTGGATATGTGGTTTGCAAACATTTTCTTTCAGATCATACCCTATTTTTTCATCCTTTTAACAAGATTTCTTGCAGAGCAAAAGTTTTAAATTAGATGAGATCTAATTTATTTTTTTCCTTATGTATTATGCTTTTTGAACCATTCACTATGCCCTAGATCTCAGACGCTTCTCCTATATTTTCTTGTAAAACTTTTTTCTTAGTTTTTTTGTTTGTTTGTTTGTTTTTTGAGATGCAGTCTTGCTCTGTTGCCCAGGATGGAGTGCACGATCTTGGCTCACTGCAAGCTCCACCTCCCAGGTTCACGCCATTCTCCTGCCTCAGCCTCCCGAGTAGCTGGGACTACAGGCGCCTGCCACCACGCCTGGCTAACTTGTTTGTATTTTTAGTAGAGACAGGGTTTCACTGTGTTAGCCAGGATGGTCTCGATCTCCTGACCTCGTGATCTGCCCACCTCGGCCTCCCAAAGTGCTGGGATTACAGACGTGAGCCACCGTGCCCGGCCTTTTATAGTTTTATATTTTAGATTTAAATCTATGATCCACTTGACTTACTTTTTTGTATAAAGGTGTGAAGATTAGGCCTTTTTGGTTTTTTTTTTTTTTTCTTTTTGGCCTATGGCTCTGCAACTGCCCCAGCACCATTTGTTAAGCAGATGATCTTTCCCTATTTTTGTCTCTTGGTAAAAAATCAGTGTGGGGCTATTTCTAGGATTTCTATTTTGTTACAGTGATCTATGTGTCTATTTTTCTCCCAATAATATATAGTCTTGATTCCTGTAGCTATATAAGAAGTATTGAAATATGGTAGAGCAATTCCTCCCACCTTATTCTTCTTTTTCAAAAATTGTCTTAGCTATATAAATATTTTTTGAGATGGAATCTCACTTTTGTTGTCCGAGCTGGAGGGCAGTGGGGTGACCTCGGCTCACTGCAACCTCTGTCTACCGTGTTCAAGTGGTTCTCCTGTCTCAGCTTCCCGAGTAGCTGGGATTTCAGGTGCACGCCACCACACTGGCTAATTTTTGTATTTTTAGTAGAGACAGGGTTTCGCCATGTTGGCCAGGCTGGTCTCAAACTCCTGACCTCAAGCGATCTGCCCGTCTCAGCCTCCCAAAGTGCTGGGAATACAGGTGTGAGCCACCGGGCCTAGTGTTGTCTTAGCTATTGACAATTTGTTATAGCAGCAATCAAAAATGAATACACTTAGAAATAGATTAATTAGTGAAACAAAATAATAAGTCAAGAAACAGACTAATTTATATACAAACTTAAGCATGCATTTCCAAACAGTGGGCAAAAGATGGGTTGTGTAATAAAGGATTGTTGACAAGTGTCTATCCATTTGGAAAAATAAACATTAAATCCTTACTTCCAACCACATAAAATAATAAATTCTAAAAATTCAGAGACTTAAATGTGAAAATGTGAAGTCATAAAGAACTAGATGAAATTTTAGGAAAATATTACAGTGTAAGACATCTTGAGTTGGCATGGGCACTTCCTGACATTACACCAAGGCTATAAACAATGAATCTGACATATTTAAAGACGTAAAAATTAAAGTATCATCTAAGTCAAAAGACACCATAAAAAACTATTTAAAAAGGCAAATTTTAGGCCAGGCACAGTGGCTCATGCCTGTAATCCCAGTACTTTGGGAGGCCAAGGCGGGCAGATCACGAGGTCAGCAGATCAAGACCATCCTGGCTATCATGGTGAAACCCTGTCTCTACTAAAAATACAAAAAATTAGCCGGGTGTGGTGGTGGGCGCCTGTAGTCCCAGCTGCTCGGGAGGCTGAGGCAGGAGAATGGTATGAACCCGGCAGGAGAATGGCATGAACCTGGGAGGTGGAGCTTGCAGTGAGCCGAGATCGCACCACTGCACTCCATCCTCGGCAACAGAGTGAGACTTCATCTCAAAAAAAAAAAAAAAAAAAAAAAAAGGCAAATTTTGGGGAAAATGAAGCATCCCCAATAAATTAACAGTAACCATCTCTAATATATAACAAAGCGTTTCCATATCAATAAGAGAAACTGGAACAACCCAATGAAAAAATGTGTTCAGGCATGGCACTACTTTATCATATAGCAGAAAAGGATTACAAAATAGAAATTATGAAAGGAAAATAATAAAGGAAATGGAGAAGAGATCCAAGAACTTTCAACGTTCATCCAATAGAAGATCCAGAGGTAGAGAATAGAAAGACTGGGACGGGCGCGGTGGCTCACGCCTGTTATTCCAACACTTTGGGAGGCCAAGGCAGGCAGATTACCTGAGGTCAAGAGTTCGAGACCAGCCTGTCCAACATGGTGAAACCCCGTCTCTACTAAAAATATGAAAATTAGCCCAGTGTGGTGGTGGGCACCTGAAATCCCAGCTACTTGGGAGGCTGAGGCAGGAGAATCACTTGAACCCGGGAAACAGATGTTGCAGTGAGCTGAGGTCCTGCCACTGCACTCCAACCTCGGTGTCAGAGCAAAACTCCATCTCAAAAATGAAAAAAAAAAAATAGAAAGACTGGAGAGAAGGCAGTACTTGAAGAAATAATGTTCTAGAATTTTCCCAGCTGAACAAAGACATGAATCTTCAACCTGAAAAGAGCCACCTAGTTCTGAGCCTGATTAACACACATGTGCACACACACCTGTGCACGCACGAGCGCACACACACACGCACCCCCTCGGGGTAAAATTTCTAGGATAAAGATAAAATCCTGAAAGGTCCCAGAGAGAAAAAGAGAAGAGAGAATGCAATGGAGAGGTTTTTCAAGGAGCTGATTTAAAATAACTTTGGGCCAGGCGCAGTGGCTCATGCCTGTAGTCCCAGCACTTTGGGCGCCAAGACCGGATGCTCGCTTGAGCTCAGGAGTTTGAGACCAGCCTGGCCAACAAGGCGAAACCCACTTCTACAAAAAATACAAGTAACCAGGTGTGGTGCCACATGCCTGTAGTCCCAGCTACTTGGGAGTCTGAGGCAGGAGAGTTGCTTGAGTCCGGGAGGTGGAGATTGCAGTGAGCCGAGATTGTGCCATTGCATTCCAGCCTGGGTGACAGAGCCAGGCACTGTCTCAAAAAAACAAAACAAGAACAAACAATAAAAAAAGTTGAACCTAGATATCTATATACAGCCAGGATAATCCAGAATGAGGGGAAAAATATTTCAGAAAATTCATGACGCATATACCCTTCAGAAATAATTGTTGGTATACAGTCCTGTGAGAAGGGAAAACTAAATTTAGGAGGAAGGAGGTGATTTCAGTAAGCAATGGTGAGGAGAAAAATAGTAAAATTTATTGAAAAGTGTAAACTTTGGATCGAAAAATTTAAAAATTACAGTCTTGAACTAAAATTCCCAGTATTATAAACTTGGAAGACGGGAGCAGGGACAAGAAAGAAAAGATAAGCTGTTTTGGTGTTCAAGGAATGGATACAGATGCTAATGAATGATAGAATTTGGTGGTGCATGCCTGTAACCCGAGCTACTCAGGAGGCTGGGGCAGAAGAATCACTTAAACCTGGGAGGTGGAGGTTGCACTGAGGTGAGATCACACCATTGCACTCCAGCCTGGGAAACAAGAGTGAAACTCTGAAAAAATAAATAAATAAAAGGCCAGGCACAGTGGCTCACGCCTGTAATCCCAGCACTTCGGGAGGCCGAGACAGGTGGATCCCTTGAGTTCAGGAGTTCGAGACCAGTCTGGCCAACAAGGTGAAACTCTGTCTCTACCAAAAATACAAAAATTAGCCTGGCATAGTGTCACATGCCTGAGGTTCCAGCTACTCAAGAGGCTGAGGCAGGAGAATTGCTTGGACTCGGGAGGCAGAGGTTCAGTGAGCCAAGATTGTGCCACTGAGCTCCAACCTGGGCGACAGAGGAAGACTCTGTCTCAAATAAATAAATAAATAAGTAAATAGAAAACCTATTGGATAGATTGGATATGAAAACATTAACTGCTCAAATAAATAATTCAGTGGAATAGGTTGGATATTAAAACTGATAGAGTTGAAAAAGCAATTACTGAGCTGAGGAAATGCATCTAAAGAATTCATAAAAGTAATCGGTAATGGATAGAGAAGAAGTAAATGAAAGAAAAGTTAATTAATAGAGAGGATAGAAGAATAAATGTCAAAACACATCTAATAGTAGCCTTATAAGAAGAAAATATAGTCATTAAAAAGGAGAGTGTACTTAAATAAGTAATCAATGAGAATTCCTCAGATTTAAAAAAATGACTTAAGGTTTAAAGGTATTATAGTACACACACGTAAAATTGTGAAAGACAAGGAAAAAATATTTTAAAAACGAACAGAGAGAAATAGCAGGTTACTTACAGAGGAAAAATAATTAAACTGACATCGGATCTCTCAAATACTACACTGGAGGCAAGGATACAATGGTGTAATAATTCCAAGGTGTTGAAAAAAATTAATTTTTTTTTGACAGAGTCTCGTTTTCTCACCCAGGCTGGAGTGCAGTGGCATGATCTCAGCTCACTGCAACCTCTGCCTCCTGGGATCAAGCAAATCTCCTGCCTCAGCCTCCTGAGTAGCTGGGGCTACAGGCGCACACCACCACACCCGGCTAATTTTTGTACTTTTAGTAGAGATGTGGTCTTGCCATGTTGGCCAGGCTGGTCTGGAACCCTTGACCTCAGGTTATCTGCCTGCCTCGGCCTCCCAAAGTGCTGGGATTACAGGCATAAACCACTGCACCCGATGAAAGAAAGGAATTTTTATACCGGGTGGAGTAAAGACAATGTCAGCCACATGACTTCAGGAGATTGAAGACACAGGGAAATGTTAAAGCAAACAAGTATTTATTGCACTTATTAAAGACTGTAAGGGAGGGCCAGCTGCAGTGGCTCATGCCTGTAATCCCAGAACTTTGGGAGCCTGAGGCAAGAGGATTGATTGAGCCCAGGAATTCAAGACCAGCCTGGGCAACATGGCAAAACCCTGTCTCTACAAAAAATTCAAAAATTAGACGGGCATATCAAGTTCCTGGGTCTGTAGAGAATTTAAAATATATGTAAGTATATATATATATACATGGCTGGAGTTGGTGGTGCGTACCTCTAGCCCCAGCTACTCGGGAGGCTGGGTCAGGAAGATTGCTTGGGCTCTGGAGTTTGAGGCTGCAGTGAGCTAGGATTGGGTCACTGCACTCCAGCCTGAGTTACAGAGTGAGACTTTGTCTCTGAAAAAAAAAAAAAAGATCGTAGGGATGATTTTACTCAGAGGGGGGACTACTGCGATAGGTACAGGGACCACCGTAATGGGGTCTTGCAGTGGGAGAGTGATATTGGGATCGACTTCAACTCCACCAAGGACAAGTGGGGATTTGTAGTCAGGGAGTAGGGTCGGGGGGTCAGAAGATGGGAAATTACTTGGAGGAAAACTCAGGTGCAGGGGAATTCTGGCTGAACTGACTTGACAGGATTTTTGCTGAAACAGGCTAAATGGGCAGAGTTCCTGGATGAAAGACAGAGCCCGAGGTTGGGACCTAGTCAGAAACAGGACTCAGAGGAGCCCAACTCAAGTTTGGTCAAAGGAGAGTGACTCTGTCTGAAAGGATAAGCAAGAAAGTCAACAGCAGTAAAATGAATGGGTCACAAAGGAGAATTTTTGTGCATTGCTAAGCAGGACTCTGCTTTAACCATTGTGAAAGTTGATTATGTGAAGTGAGTCATTCTTTTTTTTTTTTTTTTTTAGATGAAGTCTCGCTGTGTCACCCAGGCTGGAGTGCAGTGCATGATCTCGGCTCACTGAAACCTCAGCTTCCTGGGTTGAAGCGATTCTCCCGCCTCAGCCTCCCGAGTAGCTGGCACTACAGTCATGTGCCTCACACCGGACTAATTTTATATTTTTACTAGAGACAGGGTTTTACCATGTCGACCAGGCTGGTCTCGAACTCCTGACCTCAAGCCATCTGCCCGCCTTGGCCTCCCAAAGTGCTGAGATTTCAGGCGTGTGCCACTGAAACCCACCTGAATTGAGTCATTTTCCACATACACAACTAGGTCAGAGTTGAGTGGCCAGGGGAGAAACCAATCAGGGCACATTGCACCTGCTCCAAGAATTGAATTTTCCACAAAGCTGGTGGCTGAAATGGCCTGCTGCCACCCTAAGAGCACTTTTACCTAGTAACTGCTGAAACAACCTGCAATGACTCTAAGGCTTGTTTTACCTATTGTCCACACTCACCAATCAGAGCTTCCAACTCCTGAAAGCTTCTCTGGTGCCAAGGGACTTGCTTTAAAAAATATAGGTAACATTTCTGTTTCTAATAAAACTCTCAACTTTCTCGTTGTTCTTTGGACATACCAAAGACCAGCCAGTTTGTGTGTATGCTTCAGATTACAATTCTATGATTCTCAAGTAAAATGTTGAGAGATTCACGGGCGTGGTGGATCACGCCTGTAATCCCAGCCGTTTGGGAGGCTGAGGCCGGCGGATCACTTCAGCCCAGGGGTTCGTGACCTGCCTGGGCAACATGGTGAAATCCTGTCTCTACAAAAATTACGAAAAATTAGCTGGATGTGGTGGTGCATGCCTATAATCCCAGCTATTCCAGAGGCTGAGTCGGGGAGGCAGAGGTTGCAGTGAGCCGAGATTGTGCCACTGCACTCCGGGGTGGGCGACAGAGTGAGACCCTGTCTTAAAAAACAAAAACAAAAACCATAATATAACATCCTTAATATTGCGATTTAAAAAAGAGATTCATCTCCATAGGTTTTGACTTTGATATTTGTGGTGTCAGAAGTGGGGTCCGAAGCTGACTCACCTTGGAGATATCAATGACCTCTGGAACTATGGCGTGAGGTCTGCACACTTGGTCCCCTTGAGCTTTTGCTTTTCTGGTTGCCTCTTTCCCCCCTGGTGAGACTTTCTTGGATCAAACTGCCATTTGTTGGGGAGTTGAGTTCAGTTTTATTTGGGAATTTGTTAGGAAGGGTCTTTCTCTGTCTCCTGGTTATGAAACCTCCTCTTTTCTTTTCTTTTCCTTTCTTTTCTTGTCTTGTCTTTTTTATCTTGTCTTTCTCTTTTCTTTTTTTTTTTTTGAGACAGTGTTTCGCTCTGTCGCCCAGGCTGCAGTGCAGTGGTGTGATCTGGGCTCACTGCAACCTTCACCTCCGAGGCTCAAGTGATTCTCGTGCATCGTCCTCCCGAGTAACTGGGATTACAGGCGTGCGCCACTACGCCTGGATAATTTTTGTGTTTTTTAGTAGACATGTGGTTTCACCCTGTTAGCCAGGCTGGTCTTGAAGTCCTGAGCTCAAGTGATCTGCCCGCCTCGGCCTCCCAAAGTGCTGGGATTACAGGCATGAGCCACTACACCCAGCCAGAGACGGCCTGTTTAAGAGGGATTTTCTCCCTCCTGGTTATGAGGCCTGGTTACAGAGATTTTTCTGTTAGAGAAGCCTTCTCATGCTTCCTGGTAAGTTTGTACTTTATTTTCTGAATCGTTTGCATGCTTAGAGTTTAATTTGGCTTTTGTGTATTAGGCATTAAACCGAATCACCTAGATTAATTTATTTACACACAGGCTCTCAAAGTTCAAAGGCATGCCAACATAGTTCCCTCTTTCTGGGACGCCAGCTGCTAATGTGTGCCAACATTATGGGGATCATTCACGCAGTCTGTTTTCCTCAAACTGAACTAAAATAATACAGTCCAAATGGGACTCCTATCTCAGTTGGTATCTTGAGGCTCCAGAACACATTGAAGACTCAAAGGCTGCCTCACTGCAAGATACTGTCTAAAGCTAGCTGAGATTTTCTTCTCCAAAGCCTTCCCCTCTCCTTCGTTTACCTCTTCCTCTTTATCCTTCTTTAAGCAAAACTCTTTTTCCAAAACTCCTCAGCTACTCTGGCATACTGACTATTAAAATAAAGACAGTTGAAAGACATCAGATACAAATAAAATAAAATCACTGACCTTTGTAGTGTTTCTTAAAAGCAAAAGATGAAATTCCCGTGTAAAAGATCTCCTTCCTATACTAAAAGGGAAGACAACACTCTTATCTTCAAGGATGAGGAATTGAGACCAAGAGAACATTATACAAAGCTTATTGGAATACCACTTACCTTTTGGGCCTCCTCACATAATTCAGTCACATTTTTACAGTTAACAATTCTTTGTCTAATTCAACATGTTGGTAACTGACTCAAACTGCTTTACCCAAAATTTGGGTCACCACCTTCATAAGATTACCTATTGAGGAGAAAAATCTTAAATAAAGTTTAGCCTTCTTCCATTTTGTCAGAAATATAATTTAGATCCAACGTCTTTTATAAATCAGTGAGTTTGTATGGTTTACTGTCCCATAATCAAAATTCTAAAATGAAAGTTATCTTTGTTTATGTACGTATCTGTGTTTGGGCGTATTCCTGCGTATGTACATGTGTTATGTTAAATGTGTCTACATGGTAAAATCTGGAATCGTTGGCAAACAATTATTTAAAGAATCCTATTCAGATTGGCTTAAATAGGTACTCATATAAATACACAGTAATTAACTAAAACGCATTTAGTTCATGCAACTTAATTAAGTAGTTGAAAAATAAGCTGGTTTTAAAATTGTTGGTAAAATAAAATGAGAAATGTTTTCAAAATTGTGACCACACATTTTTGGCTGGGTTTACTGGTTCTATATTTATCTCTGTTGGATGTGTTAAGGTTATGAAACATAAACCTAACCTAAAAACAGAATGGTCTTTTATGTGCAATTCTTTGATAAGTAAGACTAATTTAATATTGTGAGTGTAATAAAACAGCTGTATTTTCTGAGTTATTGGCAAAATACTCATATATTTAAGGTTTTTGCTCGGGTGGATACCTGACATTTACAGGCTATAATAATGTTTTAATAGGAAAATAACTCCAAATGACTAGCTTTATTTATTTATTTATTTATTTTTAAAATTTTTTTTAGAGCAGAGTCTCCCTCTGTTGCCCAGGCTGGAGTGCAGTGGTGCTATCTCGGCTCGCTTCAACCTCTGCCTCCCAGGGTCAAGAGATTGTCCTGTCTCAGCCTCCCAAGTAGCTGGGACTCTAGGCGTGCGCCCCAATGCCTGGATAATTTTTTTTTTTTTTTGAGATGGAGTCTCGCTCTTTCGCCCAGGCCAGACTGCAGTGGCCCTATCTCGGCTCACTGCAAACTCCGCCTCCTGGGTTCACACCATTCTCCTGCCTCGGCCTCCCGAGTAGCTGGGACTACAGGCGCTCGCCACCACGCCCGGCTAATTTTTTGTATTTTTAGTAGAGTTGGGGTTTCACCTTGTTGGCCAGGCTGGTCTTCAACTCCTGACCTCAAGTGATCTGCCCTTCTTGGCCTCCGTAAGTGCTGGGATTACAGGCGTGAGCCACCGACCCCAGCCGACTGGCTTTGTTTAATATGTCAGTTTTCATAAGTAATCTAGGTATAACTGTTAAAATGAATAAATGAGGTAACTGTGAGATACATGTTTATAAGTGAACTTTTCATGTAATTTGAAATGTTTTTTCTCTTGCTCTTACCATATGGAGATGAAATATTAAAGTTATGTTATGTTAGATTAAGTAATAGGTACTCACTAAACGCTGGGATCATTTCCAACTAAGAAAACAATGGATCCACCTGCCTAGGCCTCCCAAAATGCTGGGATTAGAGGCGTGAGCCACCATGCCCAGTGAGGAAAAGAAGTATTAAACGCTATTGTTATTAAAGAAACCAAAGATCGTGATGCCTGGAAGGTGATTCTAAGACTCGAGATAATGGACTTCTGGCCAAGCCAACCCATGGTGACATCATCAGGTTTGCGCCTCCACTGGTGATCAAGGAGGATGAGATTCGAGAGTCCAGTGAAATCATTAACAAGACCATCTTGTCTTTCTGAGGGTAGCAGCTGTTTTCAGCAGTCCCTGGGAGCCGGCTGGAGACAGGTGGTCCTGTAAAAGCTCTGCTCTAAATGTAGGCACATTCCACTCCCATGTGTCTTCAAAGCCTTTTTGTGGAATATCCATCTTTTTCAGTTGATACACAATAGAACAACATTTATGAACCTGCCTTTTGCTTCCTAACGTAAGTAAGAGAATGTAATGGCGTCTATATTCAGTGAAGGTGTTTTGATGTGCATCTGTACTTTCTAAGGTAAAACATATCTATGTATACAGAACAGCCTTTAAATCACGTCCTTCGGTATACTTTATATATGTTTTTATAATTTCCTTGCTGGTATAAATGTTTTGTATTTGAAAAAGTTATCTATGGAGTATTACATAAAAGACTTCACCTTGTAAAGTCAAATCACTGTTATCATTGAATTTTAGGAAGGATGAATGGTTAGTCATATGTTAAATACTAATATTAAGTAAACTTCATATTGGCCAACACCAGAATGTATTCTATGGTTGTCATTATTTTGAATTAAGAATTAGCGTTTAAAATTCCTAAATTGTTTTGAGTGCTTGATTATAATTTGTAAAAAACGTTTATTTTTAATATTTCTTTAAATTTAAAATAAAGCTTATATTTCAGAAAAAAAAAAAAAAGATACAGAACATGGCCAGGTGCAGTGGTTCACGCCTGTAATCCCAGCACATTGGTAGGCCAAGGTAGGCAGATCACTTGAGGTCAGGAGTTCGAGACCAGCCTGCCAAGATGGTGAAACCCCGTCTCTACTAAAAATACAAAAGTTAGCCAGGCGTGGTGGCACGTGCCTGTATACCCAGCTACATGGGAGTCTGAGACAGGTGAATGGCTCAAACCTGGGAGGCAGAGGTTGCAGTGAGCCGAGAGCCTGCCACTGCGTTCCAGCCTGGGTGACAAAGTGAGACTCAGTGTTGGAATAAAAATAAAAAAAAAAAGGTACAGACCATTGCCATCACCACAATGCCATCCCTTGTGCTACTCATTTTTAGTAATACTCACTCTCCTCCTATCCACCATCCCTAACCCCTGACAACCACTAATCTGTTTTTCATTTCTACAATTTTATCTTTTCTACAATGCTGTACAAATGAAATCTCATAGTATATAACATTTTAGAGGCTTGTTTCACTCAGCATAATTCCCTGGAGATTCATCCAAGATATTAATATTTGTGTATCAATAGTTCATATTGTTGTTGTTGTTGTTGTTGAGATGGAGTCTCACTCTGCTGCCCAGGCTGGAGTGCAGTGGTGCGATCCCGGCTCACTGCAACCTCTGCCTCCCGGGTTTAAGCGATTCTCGTGCCTCAGCCTCCCAAGTAGCTGGGACTACAGGTGCACGCCACCACGCCCAGTTAATTTTTGTATTATTGGTAGAGACAGGGTTTCACCATATTAACCAGGCTGGTCTCGAACTCCTGACCTCATGATCTACTTGCCTCCTGACCTCATGATCTGCCTGCCTCGGCTTCCCAAAATACCGGGATTACAAGTGTGAGCCACCGCACACGGCCAATGGTTCATTTTTATTACTGAGTAGTATTACATGGTATGGATGTACCACAGTTTGAGCATTCACCTATTGTAGGACATATTGATTATATCCGGCTATTTGGCTATTACAAATAAAGCTGCTATGAACAATTATGTACAAGTTTCTGGATGGGCATACACTTTAATTTCTCTGAAGTGGTAATTGATGAATTGTATGGTCACTGCATGTTTAGTTTTATAAGAAACTACCAAACTGCTTTCCAGAGTGGCTGTAAGATTTTACCTTCCCAGTAGCATTTTACTAGATGTCCAGTTTCTCTGCATCCTTTCCAGCATTTCGTATTGTCACTATGTCTTTTATTTTAGCTGTTGTAATAAGTGTGTAGTGATGCCTCATCGTGGTCTTAATTTGCATCTAGTGAAGCAAGTAAGTGTTGAACAGCCTTTCATGTGCTTATTTGCTTATTTCCTCTTCAGTGAAATGTATGTTCATATATCTTCATAATTTTCTAATTGAATTATTTGTTTGTTTGTTTGTTTTTACCGTTGTTTTGTTTTTGAGACAGAGTCTCGCTCTGCTACCGAGGCTGGAATGCAGTGGCATGATCTTGGCTCACTCCAACCTCTGCCTCCCAGGTTCAAGCGATTCTCGTGCCTCAGCCTCCCGCGTAGCTGGGATTACAGGTGCGAACCATCATGCCTGTCTAATTTCTGAATGTTTAGTAGAGATGGGTTTTGCCATGTTGCCCAGGCTGGTCTCGAACTCCTGGCCTCAAGGGATCTACCCTCCGTCCACCTCGACCTCCCAAAGTGCTGGGATTACAAGCGTGAGCCACCACGCCTGGCATACAGTTGAGTTTTGAGAGTACGATACATATCCATTATATATTCGGGATGTGAGTCCTTTCTTGGATACGTGGTTTGCAAACATTTTCTCCCAGTTTACACCCTGTTTTTTCATCCTTTTAACACGGTTTCTACAGAGCAAAAGTTTTAAATTGGATGAAATCTAATTTATTTTTTTCCTTATGGATTATGCTTTTTGAACCGTTCACTGTGCCTAGATCTCAGACGTTTCTCCTACTCTTTCTTGTAAAAGTTTTTTTAGTGTTATATTTTAGATTTAAATCTATGAGCCACTTGAGTTTTTAATATATATATATATATATATATATATATATATATGAAGATTAGGTGTTTTCTTGTTGTTTGTTTGTTGTTGTTGTTGTTGTTGTTTTGTCTACGGATATGCAACTGCTCCAGCACCATTTGTTAAGCAGACGATCCTTCCTTCTTTTTGTCTCTTGGGGAAAATCAGTGTAGGGCAATTTCCAGGTTCTCTATTTTGTTCCAGTGATCTATGTGTCTATTCTTCTCCCGATACTACACAGTCTTGATTCCTGTAGCTATATAAGAAGTATTGAAATATGGTAGAGGCATTCCTCCCACCTTATTCTTCTTTTTCAAAAATTGTCTTAGCTACATATACATTTTTTGAGAAGGAGTCTCACTTTTGTCGCCCAAGCTGGAGGGCAGTGGGGTGATCTCGGCTCACTGCTATCTCTGCCTCCCGTGTTCAAGCGATTCTCCTGTCTCAGCTTCCCAAGTAGCTGGAATTTCAGGTACCCGTCACCACACCCAGCTAATTTTTGTATTTTTAGTAGAGACGGTGTTTCTCCATGTTAGCCAGGCTGGTCTCAAACTCCTGACCTCAAGCGATCCACCCATCTCGGCCTCCCAAAGTGTCTTTGTTCAGTTCAGAAAATTCTAGAACATTATTTCTTCAAGTACTGCCTTCTCCCCAGTCTTAATATTCTTTTTTTTATTTTTTTCATTTTTGTGATGTAGTTTTGCTCTGTCACCCAGGGTGTAGTGCAGTGGCAAGACCTCAGCTCACTGCAACCTCCGCTTCCCAGGTTCAACTGATTCTCCTGCCTCAGCTTCCCAAGTAGCTGGGATTTCAGACGCCTGCCACCACACCGGGCTAATTTTTGTATTTTTAGTAGAGACAGGGTTTTGCCATGTTGGACAGGCTGGTCTCGAACTCCTGACCTCAGGTGATCTGCCTGCCTCAGCCTCCCAGAGTGCTGGGATTACAGGCGTAAGCCACTGCGCCCGGCCCAGTCTTTCTATTCTGTATGTCTGGAACTTCTACTGGATGAACGGTGAAACTTCTGGGATCTATTCTCCATTTCCTTTATTATTTTACTTTCATACTTTCTATTTCGTAATCGTTTTCTACTATACGGTGAAGTAGTGCCGTGCCTGAAGTTTTTCACTGGGTTGTTCCAATTTCTCTTATGATATGCAAAAGCTTTGTTGTATATTAGAGATGGTTACTTTTACTGCGGATGCTTCACCATTTTCTCCAAAATTTGCCTCTTTACACAGTTGTTTATGGTGTCTTTTGACTTAGATGATACTTTAATTTTTACATCTTTAAGTATGTCAGATTCATTGTTCATAGCCTTGGTGTAATGTCAGGAAGTGCCTATGCCAACTCAAAATGTCTTACACTGTAATATTTTCCTAAATTTTCGTCTAGTTCTTTATGACTTCACGTTTTCACATTTAAGTCAGTGAATTTTTAGAATTTATTATTTTATGTGGTTTAAAGTAAGTATTTTAATATTTATTTTTTCAAATGGATAGACACTTGTCAAGCAATCGTTTATTATACAACCCATCTTTTGCCCAGTGTTTGGAAATGCATGCTGAATTTTGCACATAACTTAGTCTGTTTCTTGACTTTCTATTTTTTTTTCACTAATCTGTTTCTATATGTATTCATTTTTTATTGTTGCTGTAACAAATTGTCAATAGCTAAGACAACGCTGGGCTGGGCACGGTGGCTCACTCCTGTAATCCCAGCACTTTGGGAGGCCGAGACGGGCGGATCGCTTGAAGTCAGGAGTTCGAGACCAGCCTTGCCAACATGGCGAAACCCCATCTCTACTAAAAATACAAAAATTAGCCGGGTGTGGAGGTGCACGCCTGTAATGCCAGCTATTCGGGAAGCTGAGACAGGAGAATCCCTTGAACCCGGGAGGCAGAGTTTGCAGTGAGCCGAGATCACCCCATTGCCCTCCAGCTTGGGTGACACGAGTGAGACTCCATATCAAAAAAAAATTATATAGCTAAGACAATTTTTGAAAAAGAAGAATAAGGTAGGAGGAATGGCTCTACCATATTTCAATACTTCTTATATAGCTACAGGAATCAAGACTGTGTAGTATTGGGAGAAGAATAGACACATAGATCACTGGAGCAAAATAGAGAACCTAGAAATAGCCACACACTGATTTTTTACAAAGAGACAGAAAGAAGGAAGGATCGTCTGCTTAACAAATAGTGCTGGAGCAGTTGCATATCCATAGGCAAAAAAAAAAAAAAAAAAAAAAAAAAAAAGACCTAATCTTCATAACTTTATACAAAAAAGTAACTCAAGTGGATCATATATTTAAATCTGAAATATAAAACTAAAAAAAAAAAAGCTTTTACAAGAAAACATAGGAGAAACGTCTGAGATCTAGGGCATGGTGAACAGTTCAAAAAGCATAATCCATAAGGAAAAAAAGTAAATTAGATTTCACCCAATTTAAAACTTTTGCTCTGCAAGAAACCCTGTTAAAAGGATGAAAAAACAAAGTATGGACTGGGAGAAAATGTTTGCAAACCACATATCCAAGAAAGGACTCACATCCAGAATATATAATGGATATGTATAGTACTCTCAAAACTCAGCCGTAGGCCGGGTGTGGGGGCTCAGTCGTGTAATCCCAGCACTTTGAAAGGTCGAGGTGGATGGAAGGCAGATCCCTTGAGGCCAGGAGTTTGAGACCAGCCTGGGCAACATGGCAAAAACCCATCTCTACTAAAAATACAAAAATTAGACAGGCATGTTGATGCGTGCCTGTAATCCCAGCTACGCGGGAGGCTGAGGCACAAGAATCGCTCGAACCTGGAAGGCAGAGGTTGGAGTGAGCCAAGATCATGCCACTGCACTCCAGCCTGGGTAACAGAGAGAGACTCTGTCTCAAGCAAAATAATAATAATAAAAGAAACCTCAATGGTAAAAAATGCAAACAAATAATCCAATTAGAAAATCATGAAAAGATATGAACATGCATTTCACTGAAGAGGAAATAAGCAAATAAGCACATGAAAAGATGTTCAACACTCATTTCCTTCACTAGATGCAGAATAACACCACAATGAGGTATCACTACACACTTATTACAATAGTTAAAATAAAAGACATAGTGACAACACCAAATGGTGACAAGGATGCAGAGAAAATGGACACCTCATTAAGTGCTGCTGGGAAGGTAAAATCTTACAGCCACTCTGGAAAGCAGTTTGGTAGTTTCTTATAAAACTAAACATGCAATTGCCATACATTTCAACAATTACACTTCAGAGAAGTTAAAATGTATGCCCATCCAGAAACTTGTACACAATTGTTCATAGCAGCTTTACTTGCAATAGCCAAAAGCTGGAAATAATCAATATGTCCTGCAATAAGCGAATGGTTGAACTGTGGTACATCCATCCCCTGGAATACTACTCCGTAATAAAAATGAACAATTGGCCGGGCGCAGTGGCTCACGCATGTAATCCCAGCACTTTGGGAGGCCGAGGCGGGCGGATCACGCGGTCAGGAGATCGAGACCATCCTGGCTGACACGGTGAAACCCCATCTCTACTAAAAAATACCAAAAATTAGCCGGGAGTGGTGGCGGGCGCCTGTAGTCCCAGCTACTCAGAAGGCTGAGGCAGGAGAATGGCATGAACCCAGGAGGCAGAGCTTGCAGTGAGCAGTGATTGCGCCACTGCACTCCAGCCTGGGCGACAGAGTGAGACTCTGTCTCAAAAAAAAAAAAAAAAAAAAAAAAAAAAAAGAATTACCTGGTCGTGGTGGCACGCGCCTGTAGTCACAGCTACTCGGGAGGCTGAGGCAGTAAAATCTCTTGAACCTGGGAGGCAGAGGTTGCAGTGAGCCGGGATCGCACCACTGCACTCCAGCCTGGGCAGCAGAGTGAGACTCCGTCTCAACAACAAAAACAACAATGAACTATTGATACAAAAATATTAATATCTTGGATGAATCTCCATGGAATTATGCTGAGTGAAATAAGCCTGTAAAATGTTATATACTATAAGATTTCATTTGTACAGCATTGTAGAAAAGACAAAATTGTAGAAATGAAAAAGATTAGTAGTTGCCAGGGGTTAGGGATGGTGGATGGGAGGAGAGTGGGTATTACTAAAAATGAGTAGCACAAGGGATAGCACTTTGGTGATGGAAATGTCCTGTACCTTTTTTTTTTTTCTTTCTTTCTTTCTTTTTTTTTTCCCCGAGAGGGATTTTCACTCTGTCACCTAGGCTGGAGTGCAGTGACACGATCTCAGCTCACTGCAACCTCTGTCTTCCTGGTTCAAGCTATTCTCCTGTCTCAGCCTCCCATGTAGCTGGGATTACAGGTGCGTGCCACCATGCCTGGTAAGTTTTGTATTTTTAGTAGAGACGGGGTTTCTCCTTGTTAGCCAGGCTGGTCTCAAACTCCTGACCTGAAGTGATCCACCCACCTCGGGCTCCCAAAGTGCTGGGATTACAGGCGTGAACCACCGCACCTGGCCATGATCTGTATCTTATTTTTTTCTGAAATATAAGCTTTATTTAAAATTTAAAAAATTATTAAAAATAAACATTCTTCGGCCAGGCGCGGTGGTGGCTCATGCCTGTAATCCCAGCACTTTGGGAGCCCGAGGCGGGTGGATCACGAGGCCAGGAGATCGAGACCACGGTGAAACCCCGTCTCTGCTAAAAATAAATAAAAAAATAAAAATAAAAATAAAAAATAAACAAACATTTTTCTACAAATTTTAATCAAGCACTCAAAGCAATTCAGGAATGTTAAACACTAATTCTTAATCGAAAATAATGGCATCCATAGAATACATCCTGGTGTTGGCCAACATGAAGTTTACTTAATATTAGTATTTTATATATGCTTAACCATTCATCCTTCCTAAAATTCAATGATAACAATGATTTGACTTTATAAGGTGAAGCCATTTATGTAATACCCCAGAGATAACATTTTCAAATACAAAACATTTATACTAGCATGGAAATTATAAAAACATATATAAATTATACTGAAGGATGTGATTTAAAGGCTGTCAATATACATAGATGCATTTTACCTTAGAAAGTACACATGCACATCAAAACATTCATTGAATATAGATGCCATTAAATTCTCTTACTTACGTTACAAAGCAACGGGCAGGTTCATAAACGTTGTTCTAGTATGTATCAACTGCAAAAAACATATATTCCACGAAAAGGTTTTGAAGACACATGGGAGTGGAATGTGCCCACATTAAGAGCAGAGCTTTTACAGGACCACCTGTCTCCAGCCGGCTCCCAGGGACCACTGAAAACGGCTGCTACACTCAGAACGACAAGATGGTCTTGTTAATGATAACAATTAACCCTGGAATCTCATCCTCCTTGACCACCAGCAGAGGTGAAACCTGATGATGTCGCCATGGGTTGGCTTGGCCAGAAGTCCATTATCTCGAAGTCTTAGACACACACTTTCCAAGCATCACAATCTTTGGTTTCTTTAATAACAATAGCATTTAATAATTCTTTTCCACACCGGGCGTGGTGGCTCACACCTGTAATCCCAACACTTTGGGGGGCCAAGGTGGGTGGATCACCTGAGGTCAGCAGTTCGAGACCGGCCTGGCCAACATGGTGAAACCCCATCTCTACTAAAAATACAAAAGTTAGCTGGGCATAGTGGTGCGTTCCTGTAATCCCAGCTACTCAGGAGGCTGAGGCAGGAGAATCACTTGAACCCAGGAGGCAGAGGTTGCAGTGAGCCAAGATCGCACCATTGCAATCCAGCCTGGGCAACCAGAGTGAACCTGTGACTTAAGCAAATAAATACATAAATAAAATAATTATTTTCTTCTTACAACAGTTACAACATCAGAAGGTAGCTTCATGGGTTCATTTCTCAAGAGAATACCCATTTTTTCTGCATTTTCAGCAAGGTTTTCTTCTTCTAAAACTTCAAGGGCTGCGATGGCCACTTGGCAGCCTAGTGGATTGTCACCGTATGTGGACCCACGTTCCCCTGGCTTAATGGTCAGCATTATGTCATCGTCCCACAGCATCGCAGACACAGAGTATAAGCCCCAGAAAGGGCCTTTCCAAGGAGGACTATATCAGGCCTAACATTTTCATGATCAACAGCCAGCCATCTACCAGTTCTGGCCACTCCTGTCTGTATTTCGTCAACAATAAACAGAACCAAGCTGGAATCATGAGATGGGACGAGGGTAAGATAAAATACCACAAAGCTTACTGTTCTTACGGAGACTCAGCTGGTCTTTCTTCCTTTCTTTCTTTCTTTCTTTCTTTCTTTCTTTCTTTCCTTCCTTCCTTCCTTCCTTCCTTCTTTCTTTCTTTCCTTCCTTCCTTCCTCCCTCCCTCCCTTCCTTCTTCCCTTCCCTTCCTTCTTCCCTTTCCTTCCCTTCCTTCTTCTCTTCCCTTCTTCTCTTCCCTTCCCATCTTCCCTTCCTGTCTTCCCTTCCCATCTTCCCTTCCCTTTCTTCCCTTCCTTCTTCCCTTCCGTTCTCCCCTTCCCTTCCTTTCGCTTCTCCTTTCACTTCCCTTCTCCCTTCCCTTCTCCCATCCCTTCTCCCTTCCCTTCTCCCTTCCCTTCCTTTTCTTTTCGACAGTTTTTCTCTGTCACCCAGGCTGGAGTGCAGTGGTGGGATCTCAGCTCAATGCAACCTCCCCTTCCCGGGTTCAAATCATTGAGTGAACCCAGGAGGTTGAGACCAGCCTGGGAAACATAGCAAAAGGCAGGGTGGTGCAGGCCTGCAGTCCCGAGGCCGAGGCGGGAGGATCACTTGAACCCAGGAGGTAGAGACCAGCCTGGACAACATAGCGAAACTGTCTCTACTAGAAAAATTAAAGATATTAGTGGGGGCTGGGTGGTGTGTGCCGGTGGTCCCGAGGCCGAGGCAGGAGGATTGCTTGAGCCCAGGAGGTCAAGGCCAGCCTGGCCAACATAGTGAAACCCCATTTCTACTAACAAGAAGAACAACAAAAAATAGCGTGGGCGGGGTGGCTCACCCCTGTAGTTCCCAGGCTGAGGTGGGAGGATTGCTTGAGCCCAGAAGGTCGATACCAGCCTGGTCAACATAGCGAAAGCCTGTCTCTCCTAAAAAAAATTATCAGGGCAGAATGGCACATGCCTATGGTCCCGAGGCTGAGGTGGAAGCATTGCTTGAGCCCAGGAGGTTGAGGCCAGTCTGTGCAACATAGCAAAACCCGGTTTCTACTGAAAAACAAAAAAAATACCGTGGGCAGGGTGGTGCATGCCTGTGGTCCCCAGGCTGAGGAGGCGGGAGGATCCCTTGAGCCCAGGAGGTTGAGGCCAGCCTGGCCAACATAGAGAAACCCAGTTTCAACTAAAAAATAATAATAATAATAACAAAAACAAACCTGGGCAGGGTGGTGCATGCCTGTAGTCCCGAGAACGAGATGGGAGGATTGACCAAGGCGGATGTAACCAATACCACAATCACATCCCATAAGTAAATACATTTTCCTCTCTCCAGGGCTACAGGTAAAGGATGGTAATTGTGCGCACCACACTTAGATTCCCTTCCAAAAATGCGGCACTATTCACAATAGCAAAGACTTGGAACCAACCCAAATGTCCAACAATGATAGACTGGATTAAGAAAATGTGGCACATATACACCATGGAATACTATGCAGCCATAAAAAAATGATGAGTTCATGTCCTTTGTAGGGACGTGGATGAAATTGGAAATCATCATTCTCAGTAAACTATCGCAAGAACAAAAAACCAAACACCGCATATTCTCACTCATAGGTGGGAATTGAACAATGAGATCACATGGACACAGGAAGGGGAACATCACACTCTGGGGACTGTTGTGGGGTGGGGGGAGGGGGGAGGGATAGCGTTGGGAGATATACCTAATGCTAGATGACGAGTTAGTGGGTGCAGCGCACCAGCGTGGCACATGTATACATATGTAACTAACCTGCACAATGTGCACATGTACCCTAAAACTTAAAGTATAATAATAAAAGAAAAAAAAGAAAACTACAAAAAAAAAAAAAGAATAAAAGAGGTTGGAGGGCCTTGGACTGTTTTTTTAGTTCCAACAGATGTAGAAGCCACTGAAGAATGAACTCCACGACTAAGTACAGCAAACCTCCGCAAATGTGCTAGTTTGGAAAACACTGTGTCTTTCAAATAGAAAAATCACAGATCGACTATATTTTTTCCTCCCACGGTTCAGACTAGAATCCAGATGTTTAACCCAAGATCCAGGGACGGTCTTCGGAGAGTTCAAAATCTCCTGATGGCGCCTGAGGGCCACCCACTTTGTCGCGCAAAGTGTGGCCAGAGGAGGCGACAACATTCTGCAATGTCACTGCCCAAGGATGATGGACCAATCAGGGCAGTTAGTGAACTCCATCTGGCCAATTAGAAGTCAGAACAGTAGGCGGAACAAGCGAAGCTGATGTGGCGTCTGTCAGTCCAGGCTCTAGGGACAGAACCTTCCCAAGGCGGGGGGGAGGGGAGACTCTGATTTTCCCGCCGAAAGCATCCCCTTGGATTGGCTACTTTAAATTCAGAGTACGCACACTCCAATTTGCTCTTTTGATTCTTCCACCATCAGGGTAAGCATGCGCTGATTTTCTCTTTCCATTCTTCCTACCCCTCCCCTCCCCCGTGGTGCATTTCTTATCTAATTTTAATAATGTATTTATGTGAGGCAGGTCGCCATCTCAAATTCTTCCTGTCAGTTTCTAACTTTTTCGGGTAGGGGATTTTTCCTAGGAGCTCTGTAGTAACTTAAAAAATCTGGGCTGGGCGTGGTGGCTCACGCTTGTAATCCCAGCACTTTGGAGGCCCACAGGTGCTGGATCGCTTGAACCCGGGAGGCGGAGGTTGCAGTGAGCCACGATCGCGCCACTGCAACACAGCCTGGGCAACAGAGCGAGACCCTGTCTCAAAAAAAAAAAAAAAGGCTCACTCAAATCATTCCTCCTGGGCTCAAGCGATCCTCTCGTCTCGGCCCCGGGACTACAGGCGTGCACCACCCCGCCCAGAGCACCAAAGGTCCTGAGGCTGGAAAGACTCAGGCTGTTTCTCTCGCAGGTGAGACTGCTCCCAGTGCCATGAACGGAGACGACGCCTTTGCAAGGAGACCCAGGGATGATGCTCAAATATCAGAGAAGTTACGAAAGGTGAGGTGACCTGGAGGGGGCAGAGTAGTGGCCCAGGGGACAGTGTGGGGTGACCAGGTTTCTGAGGAGGGGAGGACAGAGGTACTAGGGACAAGGAGCAGGGTCTCAGGGGAGATTTGGACCCTTGGGAGCCTCCCACCCTCGCTCTGTCATCACCTAGCATCCCTGGAGACAAGTCTCTGACCTTGCACTTCATTTGGTGACTCCCACTCCATTCTGGAAGGTGGGAGGAGAGCCAGCCAGCAGCACTGAAGCCCTACTGTGTGGCAGGGGAGAAGCTAGGGAAGTTCCCTCATGTTCTGTCAGTTAGCCATGGCATCAACCAGGACAGACTATCATCCCCACTTCCCAGATCCCGCACACAGGAAGCGGCTCCAGCTGAATGGCAGACATGCCTAGCTGAGTCACTGCCAAAATTCCTTTTTTTTTTTTTCCAGGCCTTCGATGATATTGCCAAATACTTCTCTAAGAAAGAGTGGGAAAAGATGAAATCCTCGGAGAAAATCATCTATGTGTATATGAAGCTAAACTATGAGGTCATGACTAAACTAGGTAACAGAAAGTTCTAGAAACAGACAAGCCTGGGGACACATGAGCATCCCTTTTCCTGTTTTGGCTACTTCTTAGGCTGCAGAAAGTACCCCACATTTTCCTTTTGTGCAGGGAAAAATCACAAGGCAGCTTCTGGGTGTTCTCCTCTTCTGTATCCTGTCAGGGCTGAGGGCAGGGACTGGCCATAGTGGAGCTCATACCTGGATCCTGCACGTTTCTCTCCCATAGGCGTCTTTTCTGATGAGCCCAACTGTCTCTGTGGCATCCCGGCATCCCCCCACCCAACACGCACACCCTCCCTTCCTTCTCTTGGCTTGTCTCTCTCTCTCTCTCTCTCTCTCTCTTTTTTTTTAAGTCAGAGTCTCACTCTGTCACCTAGGGAAGAGTGCAGTAGTGCAAGCATAGCTCACTGCAGCCTCGAACTCCTGGGCTCTAGCAATCCTCCTGCCCAGCCTGTGGAGTAGCTGAGGCTACAGGCACGTGCCACTATGCCCAACTAATTTTATTTTATATTTTGTAGATATGTGGGTCTCTCTGTGTTGCCCAGGCTAGTGTTGAGCGCCTCGCCTCAAGCAATCCTCCAGCCTCAGCCTCCCAAAGGGCTGGTACTACAGACATGAGCCACCGTGCCAGGCCCAAGCTTGTCTCTTAGGAAATAAACATTTTGCTCCTTTCTAGGTTTCAAGGTCACCCTCCCACCTTTCATGTGTAGTAAACGGGCTGCAGACTTCCACGGGAATGATTTTGGTAACGATCGAAACCACAGGAATCAGGGTGAGTAGACTGGAAGGGGCTGGAAAGGGTCTCCTCAAGCCCAGTTGCTTTTCAGCTCAGCTACCTGGGAAAGATCCTCAGGCATTTGTTCCCTCATACACATCGGGGCTGAGTGAAAAAAAAATTGCATGCAGAAAGTTAACTACAGAGGCCAATCACATAAAATTCTAAAACATGCAAAACAAGAAAATATATTTTTATGGATAATAAGTAAATGGTAAATGTATACAAACATGAATGTGAATAAAACGCCATCAAATTAAGGTGACTGGCTGTAAGTGGAGGAGGGAGGGAGGGCAGGGATTGACGAGTGCTGCACAGACAGCTTCAGCTGTGACTTGTTGATAGTGTGTTTTGTGTTTTTTGTTATTGTTATTTTTTTTTGAGACAGAATTTCACTCTTGTCACCCTGCCTGGAGTGCAACAGCAAAATCTGAGCTCACTGCAACTTGCACCTCCCAGGTTCAAGCGATTCTCCTGCCTCAGCCTCCCGAGTAGCTGGGATTACAGGCGCTCGCCTCCACACCCAGGTAATTTTTGTATTTTTGGTGGAGACGGGGTTTCACCATGTTGGCCAGTCTGGCCTCAAACTACCTGACCTCAGGTGATCCACTCGCCTCAGCCTCCCAAAATGCTGGGATTACAGGCGTGAGCTACCACTCCTGGACTGTTTATACTATTGCTAATATTCTGAATAAATAAATCAGATCTAAGATAACTGTGGGGTAATGTTGAGACCCGACTGTACTCAGTTTTGTTCCCCATACTTTTCTGTGTGTTTGAAATATTTCTTTTTTAAATGACATGTTGTTCTTCCTAAGCACTGTTAATGAATCAAAGGACATTTAAGAAAATGTGAAAAGTGAAAAAAAAAAAAAAAAAGAAAATGTTAAAACTGTAGATCCGCCAAAAATTTCCGGAGTTTGTTTCATTAACAGCATGTAGGTATTGGATAAGTATCTTAGGAGTGAGGGTGATGAACACATTATGTAATAAAGATCGCTGTTTCTCTGTATTTTATCAAAACCAAATAGTCCTCACATTCCCCAACAACCCCAATTCTCCGTGATGAGCTTGGAAGAGAGTTTGAAAGAGTGATCCCTCATCCAACACACAGAGAGCTTTCCCACTTGTCAGTGAGCAGAGATAATATAGGGTGAAAAAAAGACAAGTTTCGCGTAGAGATCTTTGTGCATTTCAGGAATATAAAGGGGACATATGTGTTTACTTGCTCTTCTGCTCTGAGAACACAGTTACAAGACAAGGTCAGAATGTCCAAACTGTCTCCCATAGACCTATTACTTCCCAACTAAACAGGCCAGATTCTACGATCTCCCACAATCACTATAAGAGGTCTGAAAAGCCAGTGCTTGAGTATCTGCCAAGTTTTTGACATTAAATGAGTGTCAAATATTTATACTGAAAATATTTCAGAGCCACTGGACTAAATCATCGATGGTTCATCACACAGTTAACAGCTTAATTGACATACCATAAGATTCAACCATTTGAAGTGTACAGTGATTTTTAGTTGTTGCACATCTTGAGTGATTACAGTTTAGATTCCCAACCAATCAATTTAACTATTTGGGAAAAAGTAAAAGATATGTAATGGAATGAGATGAGACTGTGATGGGGTTTAATACCCATGTGATAAACCATGAGATGGAAAATTCTGAATTGATGCCACAGATAAATGAACCAACCATGACTAAACATAATTTAGAAGCAAATCTCCAATAACTCCTCAACAATGAGTGGTCTCACAACCTCTGCTGCAGAATGCCCTCATGCGACAGAAGTCTCTCTAGAGTTTGGAAATCTTTACCAACAAAGAAAAATTCTGATGTATTCTCTTTCAGTTGAACGTCCTCAGATGACTTTCGGCAGGCTCCAGAGAATCTTCCCGAAGGTGAGTGTCTCTCAAATCTAGAGGACCAGAGAACGTTTGTCCCTGCACGGATGCGAACACTGGTAAGAGTGGGAGAATATCAAACATGCCCTCACTGCCTCCTCCTCCCCATGTCTATCACAATAACTTATGTGGCACCGACGGCTTGCTAATACTAACAGTTGTGATCCTTAATACTTCTTTGGTTTTCATAGTGATGCCAGATTACTATTTTAAGCAGTTCACATGGGTTAATTTATTTAATCCTTAAGAAGACCTCTATGACGATGTTTCTATTACTATCTCCAAATACTATCGAGCCACACACTTCAATTGTCACCCATATAAAAGACATGTAACTTGGTGCAAATCTTCTAAGTTCTCTGAGATCCAGACTCCTGGTCCATGAAATGGAAGTAAAGAATCATAGTTCATGTTTTAGATCATAGTTATCAGCAGCATAATAATAAAATGAGGCTATCATTGTACAGAGATGTTAGAGAATTTTCCTGGGGCACAGTGTCAGTGGTAGTCTGATCCAGAGCTCCAAGCCATTTAAAGCTCATTCACGTTTGCATTTGTTTATGAAGTTCAGATGTTGCTCACTAGGGCTTCACCCCATAGGGCCTGCTGGTGCTTCCATTGAGACACCCACTCTCACAACAGGAAGGACCAGCTGGCCTCTGCTCTGTTACCGGGGCCACTCACATGGCTTAGGAATCGCTTTGACTGTTGGCCCCTCCCTGCTGTGAGCTCCTTGAGTGCCTTGTGTGCACCTGGGGCATCTGGGAAGCCCCCGTCCCAGCCCAGGGGATCCCTCGAAGGCCCCTGAATGAGTGATCCCACAACTGCAGATCCAACTCTGGTTTGGAGGGTAAAGGGATCTGGGAGTTGGGTTGCCAGTGTGGAGACCAAATTCAAAGAAGGATCATGAAAAGTATTAGTTTTTTATTATTACTACATTTAAACAGTGTTTACAAGCTCAGAGAGCACTTTCCCTTAGCCTATTTTACATGCATTGTTGACTATTTCGTAAGTGAGGAAGCTGAATAAAAAGTAGCTTAAGGGCCAGGCGCAGTGTCTCACAACTGTAATCCCAGCACTTTGGGAGGCTGAGGCGGGTGGATCACGAGGTGAAGAGATGGAGACCATCCTGCCCAACATGGTGAAACTTTGTCTCTACTAAAAATAGAAAACTTAACGGTGCGTGTTAGAGCCTACCTGTAGTCCCAGCTACTCTGGAGGCTGAGGCAGGAGAATGGTTGAACCTGGGAGATGGAGGTTACAGTGAGCTGAGATCGCGCCACTGCACTCAAGCCTGGCAACAGAGCAAGACTCCGTGTCAAAAAAAAAAAAAAAAAAAGGAAAAAGAAGTAGCTTAAGGTTGTTGGTCAGTGACACATCCCAATGCAACCAGAGTTGGTATGGGTACCACCTCACTTAATTCCACATTCAATGTTGGCGCCTCGGTAGGGTAGTATGCCATGTCTGGTACTGCTTTCTTTGCTGCCTAGTTTAATTTCAGCAAACCATTTCTTTACCTCTCCTGTCCCTGTATTCATCTCCCCACACCGTCTTTCCCAGCAGTGTTTTATCGCCTCTCTATGTTTTTACATTTACTCTCCCAGCAGCTGTCTACAAGCTTATATGGGATCCCTTGTATTTTATAGAAGCTCTTTCTTTTCTAGACCTTGTGAATTCTTAGAATGCTATTCTCCAAATCTTCTGTATACCAAACTCTCAGTTAAATGGAGATTTTTGCTGTTTGCAAGAATGTGAGTCTTAAAAGAGTGTGAAGATAAGCATTCTAGCCCTGGAAACCCCATTCATTTAGGCCATTCCTTTCCCTTCTAACCTCCCAGGTTTCTCCTAATTTAGGCCTGTGTAACTCTCCCAGTCTTGTTGAGAGCATTGAATAAGCTAATGCACGTGAAGACCCTTTGTAAGCTCTAAAGCACTGTAGAAATGTCACTGATACTGTTTATCTGCGACCTTCACATTGTAAAGATCATGCCCAAGAAGCCAGCAGAGGAAGAAAATGATTTGAAGGAAGTGCCAGAGGCATCTGGCCCACAAAATGATGGGAAACAGCTGTGCCCCCCGGGAAATCCAAGTACCTTGGAGAAGATTAACAAGACATCTGGTAAGAGGAAAGAATTCGGGAACAACCCCTCTGGCTTCCCTGGCTGTGTTCAGGTGTGTGGACTGGGTGTGTGGCATGGATCCCAGACAAGCCAGGGTCCAGGCTGGGCTGAGGAGCTCGCCCAGCTCCAGATGAGATGTTAGACATGACTTCCAGAGACACAGACTGGAGTTGTCATCCATATAAAAAAAACCACGTGACTTGGGGAAAGTCTTCCAAATTTCCTCAGCTCCAGGTTCCTAGTCCATAAGATGGAAATAAAGAATCATAGTTCATAAATTGTTTGGAGACATTAAATTTAATCTAGAAGGCCTGATGACATGAAAGGTGCTCAAGCAATTCTATCTGTGATAACCTGGGATCATATCTTACTCAGCTCAATGCCTGTTACCCAATACAGGTGTGCTTCAGAGATATTGCAGGTTCGGTTCCAGACCACTGCAATAAAGTGAGTCACACACATTTTTTTTTTGTTTTGTTTTGTTTTGCAGTGCATAAAAACATTACGTTTACACTATACTGCAGTCTACTAAGTGTGCAATAGCATTAAGTCTGAAAATGTACATACCTTTATTTTAAAATAATTCATCGATAAAAAATGCTAACAATCTTCTGAGCCTTCAGTGAGTCACACTCTTTTTGCTGGTGGAGGATCTTGCCTCGGTGTTGATGGCTGCTGGCTGATCAAGGTGGTGGTTGCTGAAGGGTGGAGTGGCTGTGGCAGTTTCTTAAAAGATGACAACAATGAAATTTGCCACATCAATTAGCTCTCCCTTTCATGAAGGATTTCTCTGTAGTATGCGATGCTATTGGATAGCATTTTACCCACAGTAGAACTTCTTTCAAAGTTGGAGTCAATCCTATCTAGCTATGAAAGTCCTAGATGGCATCTCCTTCCAATAGAAGGCTATTTTATCTACACTGAAAATCTGTTGTTTCGTGTAGCCACCTTCATCAGTGACCTTAGCTAGATCTTCTGGATAACTTGCTGCAGCTTCTCCATCAGGGTTTGCTGCTTTACCTTGCACTTTTATGTTATAGAGACGGCTTCTTTCCTTAAACCTCACGAACCAACCTCTGCTAGCTTCACACGTTTCTCCTGCAGCTTCTTCACCTCTCTCAGCATTCATGGACTTGAAGAGAGTTCTGGTCTTGCTCTGAATTAGACTTTGGCTTAAGGGAATGTTGCGGCTGGTTTCACGTTTTATCCTGACCACTCAAACTTTCTCTATTTGAGCAGTAAGGCAGTTTTGCTTTCTTATTCGTGTGTTCACTGGAGTATTAGTATTATTATTTCCTTCAAGAACTTTTCCTTTGCATTATGTACTATTATTTCCTTCACGAACTTTTCCTTTGCATTCACAGCTTGGCTGTTTGGTGGAAGAGGCCGAGCTTTCAGCCTGTCTTGGCTTTCAGCATGCTTCCTCACTAAGCTTAGCCATTTCTAGCTTCTGATTTAAAGTGAGAGACATGCGACTCTTCCTTTCATTTGAACACTTAGCGGCCATTGTAGGGTTCTTAATCGTCCTAATTTCAGTGTTGCTGTGTCTCAGGAAATAGGGAGGCCCAAGAAAAGGAGGAGAGATGGGGAAGAGCTCATCGGTGGAGCAGTCAGAACACACACAACATTGATCGATTAAGTTTGTCATCTTCTGTGGGTGCAGTTCATGGTACCCCAAAAACAATTACATACAACAGGATGATTATAGTCAATAATAACTTAATCGTACATTTAAAAAAACTAAAAGAGTGTAAATGAATTGTTTGTAACACAAGGATAAATGTTTGAGGGGATGGATACCCTATTTTCCATGACGTGATTATTATGCATTGCATGCGTGTATCAAAACATCTCACGTACCCCATAAGTATATACACCTACTGTGTACCCACTAACATAAAAAACAAAAATTACTTTAAAAGACTAAAGAGCAACAAAACAATTGCAATAATAACGTCAAAGCTCACTAATGACAGATCACTATAACAGATATACTAATAACGGAAAAGTATAAAATTGGTGAGAATTCCCCCCAAAAAATTGCAGTATCTGTGAAGCACTATAAAAATGAGGTGCAATAATACAAGGTATGCCTGTGTGCCCTTAACAAATACATGCTGAATGAAAGGAGGTATCGGTGAATGTTCCCGTAAGTGAAGAGGTTGGGAATTTAACCTGACAACGGAAGGAGCCAGAAGCTAAAATTTTAATTGGCATTTGGCCTGTATTGGTGTGGATCTAAGGCCTGAGCCTCTCTAAACCAGGGAATGTGAAAAACTGGATAAAGAAGGTCCGGGGCACTTGGGAGGGGAGAGGCATCTCCTTCTTTTGAGAAAACAGAGCCTAACACTCTCCAATCTACCCAACCCTCATTTTCCAACTCTTCCCCATCATAGGACCCAAAAGGGGGAAACATGCCTGGACCCACAGACTGCGTGAGAGAAAGCAGCTGGTAGTTTATGAAGAGATCAGCGACCCTGAGGAAGATGACGAGTAACTCCGTAAGTGAACTTTTGGCTCACCCTCCACATCCTTGCAGATGTGCTATTCTGTTATGGTACTGGTATCCCATCTTATCACTTGTTCCCCAAATCATTCCCTTCTCATAATTTTCTAGGGTACAGCATTGAGGCTGAATGCTGAGATTTCCCATGCTCTTTCTTTCTATTTTTTTTCCTTTTTGAGAGGGAGTCTTGCTCTGTCGCCCACGCGGGAGTGTAGTGGCGCGATCTTGGCTCACTGCAACTTGTGCGTCTCAGGTTCAAGCAATTCTCCTGCCTCAGCCTCCTGAGTAGCTGGGATTACAGGTGCACACCACCACACCAGGGTAATTTTTGCATTTTTAGTAGAGACGGGGTTTCACCATGTTCGTCAGGCTGGTCTTGAACTCCTGACCTCGTGATCCACCTGCCTCGGCCTCCCAAAGTGCTGAGTTTACAGGCATGAGCCACCGTGCCCGGCCAATTTCCCATGCTCTTTCTACTCCCTGCCCTGTATATCCAAGGTTGCTCCCTACCCAGGATGCTGTGGGTTCCCAAACCCCAGGTCAGCCCTGATGTGCGGGCCACACCTTCCTCTAGCCTAGGAATTGAAAACCCAGGCGAGGAAGTCACTGTGGCATGAACAGATGGTTCACTTCGAGGAACCGTGGAAGGCGTGTGCAGGTCCTGAGATAGGGCAGAATCGGAGTGTGCAGGGTCTGCAGGTCAGGAGGAGTTGAGATTGAGTTGCCACGTGGTGGGAACTCACTGCCACTTACTTTCCTTCTCTCTTCTCGCCTCAGCCTGGGGGATACGACACATGCCCATGATGAGAAGCAGAACGTGGTGACCTTTCACGAACATGGGCATGGCTGCGGACCCCTCGTCATCAGGTGCATAGCAAGTGAAAGCAAGTGTTCACAACAGTGAAAAGTTGAGCGTCATTTTTCTTAGCGTGCCAAGAGTTCGATGTTGGCGTTTCCGTTGTATTTTCTTGCAGTGTGCCATTCTGTTAGACATTAGCATTTTCGTTGATGAGCAAGACATGCTTAATGCATATTTCGGCTTGTGTATCCATGCACCTACCTCAGAAAACAAGTAGTGTCAGGTATTCTCTCCATAGAACAGCACTACCCTCCTCTCTCCGCAGATGTGACTACTGAGGGGAGGTCTGAGTGTTTAATTTCCGATTTTTTCCTCTGCATTTACACACACACCACACACGCACACACACACACCAAGTACCAGTATAAGCATCTCCCATCTGCTTTTCTCCATTGCCATGCGTCCTGGTCAAGCCCCCCTCACTCTGTTTCCTCTTCAGCATGTACTCCCCTCATCCGATTCCCTTGTATCAGTCACTGACAGTTAATAAACCTTTGCAAACGTTCCCCAGTTGTTTGCACCTCTCATTATTGTGCACACAGCTCTGTGCACGTGTGTGAATATTTCTTTAGGAAAGATTCTTAGAAGTGGAATTGAGGTGTCAAAGGAGTCATTTATTCAACAAAAAACTAATGAGTGTGTACTAGTGCTGAGAACTGTTCGAGGTGCTGGAGAGACATCAGAGAACAAGGCAGACAGATGTTCCTGACCACCATTCTAGAGGAAGATATTTCCAGTCGTTGGTATTGTTTGTTTGTTTGTTTCTTCTAGAGATGGGGTCTTGCTCTGTCCAGGCTAGAGTGCAGTGGCACGATCATAGCTTCATGCAGCCCTGAACTTGTGGGCTCAAGGGATCCTCCCACCTCAGCCTCCAGAGAAGCTGTGACTACAGCCACGCACCATCATGACCCACTAATTTTTTAAGGTTTTGTCAAGAAAGTCTCGCTATATTACCCAGGCTGGTCTCCAACTCCTGGGCCCGAGCAATCCTCCCACCTTGGCCTCCTAAAGTGCTGGGATTACAGGAGTGAGCCACTGCGCCTGGCCTCCAGTTTTTATTTTGATAGAGACTATACACTTCAGTCCTGGAGCAGGATTCTGCAGCAGGTGGTTGGGCATCTGGGCCTTTGCTCTCTGAATGATTTTCAAGTTCAAGGGCTGGGACGGTCCATTTGGGAGTATGTGGAAGGAGACACAGATGAAATTGTCATCTGGGGAACGTGGGGAATGAGGAAGATGCGTGCACTGTAGACCGTGATGGACAGGGAATAGAAGAGTCCACTCAGTCTCCATGCAGGGGAGCAACGGTGGGAAAGTCCCCTGGACAGAAGCATGAGACTGCCCATCAAGGGTCTCACCAACCAAGGGCCTGGGGGCTGGGGTGGGGACGATGATTTCGGAAGGGGCCAGTTCTTTCTCACATGTACCATTGCACAGTGTGGAGGGGAAACAGGTCTGCGGAAGGGGAGCGCAGATGGGAGTCTATTTTCGAACCAACCATTGTGTGTGAATGGAGACATCAAGTCCTCCCGGTTCTCCCCAGCCTTGGAAGGAGGACACTATCATCTTTGTGCTTATATGTTAGATGAGAGACGGAGTCCCAGACAGATGGTAGGCGTCTTGTCTGAGGTCCCACAGCTGGCAGGTGCAGGAGGGGCTGAGTTTGGAGCTCACTGACTTCAGAAACATTAAGGAGGACAGGTGTGTGTGGTGGAGGGAGGGAGAATTGAACAAGCCCCGGCTTCTGTCCCCAGTCACAAGGTAGAGGTTGTGGGTTCATTTTCCCAAGACAAGGAGCCCTAGGAAAGAGAAAGTGCAGGGAGGGAGAGGCAGTCGTGATCACAGCAGGGACAGTGGGAGACAGAGATATGCAGGGTGGGCAGAAGAGGGGCGGGCAAAGAAGCAGGGGAGACCCAAGGCCAAGTGGGGGCTGCCACAGCCACCAGAGGGAGAGGGTGACAGGAAGGAGGTTTTGGGGCTCCAGGAGCAGTAGAGGTTCCCCAGGTCTGTGAGCATGCCCTGCCTGGCACTGCAGGAAAAGGTGGCTGCCACTCAGGTCAGTGTGGACGTACCTCTACCTGTGTCTCAGAGGAAACAAATTCTATTTTATCCCAGTATAGTTCTGTATTACACAAATGTAACATTCGGCTACTAGATATTGAGTGCCTTATCCTCCATGCAAATACAGCAGAGGATACCCTAAAAGAGATACTGAAGCTTTTGATTTTTCTTTCTCCCTGGGATGATGGGATCCATAAGTTGGGTCCCCCAGCCCACAAGACAGGTGCAAGGAAGGGTGGTTGGAAGATTGTGAGTTATGACAGGGAACATTATTTCTTAGGTTCCTTGGGTATATAAAGCTCCCGACTATCTGTCTATCATGGATAAAGAGTGAACATGGTCCCCTCTCCACAAATGTGTTTTTCTCCTCGATTATTACTGTAAAGGGCTGAAGTTACACCAAGTTCTGATACATTACTTTTTCGTGTTATTTTTGAGACAGGATCACAGTCTGTCGCCCAGGCTGGAGTGCAGTGATGCAATTACAGCTCACTGCAGCCTCGATCTCCCAGGCTTAAGGGATTCACCCACTTAAGCTTCCAATCTAGCTGGGACTACAGGCACACGCCACCACACCCAGCTAGTTTTTGTATTTTTTTGTAGAGACGGCATCCACTATGTTGCCCAGGCTGGTCTCGATCTCCTGGCCTCAGGCAATCCTCCTGCCTCAGCCTCCCAAAGTGCTGGGATGACAAGTGTGAGCCACCTCACCAGGACTTCACTTTCTTTAATGAACAATTATCAGAGTTTCATCTTAGAGGCAAAAGTGGCTACTGCCAGCCAATCTGTCTGTGGTGTTGGAGGGGAATCTGGCTGATTCAGACGTTTCAGATGAACTTTTAAATTAACCTACATGATGATTATCCTAAGGCCGTTTCCTCCTCCGTGTTTTTCTGATTCAGGGTTTGGAGTTTTTCAGAGGCTTTGTTACAAAGAGCATCTCCTGGTCGGGCACAGTGACTCACGCTGTAGTGCCAGCACTTTGGGAGGCCGAGGCAGGCAGATCACTTGATGTCAGGAGTTTGAGACCAGCCTGGCCAACAGGATGAAACCCCCGTCTCTACTAAAAATACAAAAATTAGCCAGCCATGGTGGCGGGCTCCTGTGAATTCCAGTTACTGCAGGGGCTGAGGCAGGAGAATCCCTTGAACCTGGGAGACGGAGGGTGCAGTGAGCCGAGATCACGCCACTGCACTCCAGCCTGGGCGACAGAGTAAGTCTCTGTCTCAAAAAACAAACAGCATCTCTCGCCTACAGTGATTTGAGCTGTGGTCTTGTCTCCTTGGGTTTCTCTATCAGTCTGACCCCATTTACTCTATCTCCCAGGAATGCCTCAATATTTCTGGTGGACCGCTGACACGCTTTCCTATTTTCCTCTACTGTTACGAATTGACCCTTGAAAACATTTTCTTCCCAGTTTGATGGAATGTTGAGTAGGGCACGGGATCTATCTGCCATCTTGCTCCAATCATCTGGTTTTAGATATTGTATGTACTTTTGTCACTATATACGTGTAATTTTTCTCAATTTGGTTTTCTAAATGGTTATTATTGGTATGTAGAAAACCTATCTATTACTGTATATATTTTGTTACCTGTCTGGGTGCAGCCTCCCCTGCATTTTGGTACAAGACTCAATCTGTTTTATTCTCCAAAAGAAAACTGACAGGCTGGGTGTGGTGGCTCACGCCTGTAATTCCAGCACTTTGGGAGACTGAGGAGGGTGGAACACCTGAGGTCAGGAGTTCGAGACCAGCCTGGCCAAGATGGTGAAACCCCATCTCTACTAAAAATACAAAAAATAAATTAGCCATGCGTTGTTGGTGCGCGCCTGTAGTCCCAGCTACTAGGGCAGCTGAGGCAGGAGGATCACTTGAACTCAGGAGGTGGAGATTGCAGTGAGCCGAGATCACCCCACTGCACTCCAGCCTGGGCGACAGCAATTCTATCTCTAAAAAAAAAAAGAAAAGAAAAGAAAAGAAAAAGGAAAAAAGAAAATTCACATCACAGGCAATAGATAGCTATAAAAGGATACTTTATGAAAGATTTCACAGGACAGACTGATGGAAAGAAAGAAGTATATATTTTACAGAGCTAAGCAGTTCACTGCAAAAATCAACAGAACTGCCTTTTTCTCCAAAAATAGTACCCCTAAGCTATATTACTACTGGTTCTTCTAGTCCTTCCCCCTATTCCAAATCCTCAAATTGTCCATTTCCTTATTGGGATAATTTTCCTCTGCCCAGATCTAGGTCCTCCACAACACTTAACACTGTCTTTGGGTGTTTGAATGCCCATTGTTTTAGCTCAGGTTCCCAAGGAAACAGGCTTTGGGCCATACAGGACACATCTAGGCAGACTATACTGAGAAACCATGCCTGCAACGGTGCAGGGGGAGAGGAGAGGAGAGGCATTTTATGTAACTGACTCTCACTCCTGGTTCCTTTTCTTATTGGTCAAAATTTACCCCACAGGCATGAACTCCCCCACACTTCTAGATTGCATCATCTGCCCCTTTGACAGCTGTCTGGGAAGCCAGATCCCACACTTTGAAGTATAGTGTTTCATACAATCCCAAAGTGGTAGCAGAGGCCAGGCATGGTGCCTTACTCTGTAATTCAATGCCATCCCCATCAAGCTACCAATGACTTTCCTCACAGAATTGGAAAAAACTACTTTAAAGTTCATATGGAACCAAAAAAGAGCCCGCATGGCCAAGTCAATCCTAAGCCAAAAGAACAAAGCCGGAGGCATCACGCTACCTGACTTCAAACTATACTACAAAGCTACAGTAACCAAAACAGCGTGTTACTGGTACCAAAACAGAGATATAGATTAAAGGAACAGAACAGAGCCCTCAGAAATAACGCCGCATATCTACAACCATCTGATCTTTGACAAACCTGAGAAAAACAAGCAATGGGGAAAGGATTCCCTATTTAATAAATGGTGCTGGGAAAACTGGCTAGCCGTATGTAGAAAGCTGAAACTGGATCCCTTCCTTACACCTTATACAAAAATTAATTCAAGATGGATTAAAGACTTAAATGTTAGACCTAAAACCATAAAAACCCTAGAAGAAAACCTAGGCAATACCGTTCAGGACATAGGCATGGGCAAGTACTTCATGACTAAAATGCCAAAAGCAATGGCAACAAAAGCCAAAATTGACAAATGGGATCTAATTAAACTAAACAGCTTCTGCACAGCAAAAGAAACTACCATCAGAGTGAACAGGCAGCCTACAAAATGGGAGAAAATTTTCGCAACCTACTCATCTGACAAAGGGCTAATATCCAGAATCTACAATGAACTCAAACAAATTTACAAGAAAAAAACAAACAACCCCATCAAAAAGTGGGTGAAAGATATGAACAGACACTTCTCAAAAGAAGACATTTATGCAGCCAAAAGACACATGAAAAAATGCTCACCATCACTGGCCATCAGAGAAATGCAAATCAAAACCACCATGAGATACCATCTCACACCAGTTAGAATGGCAATCATTACAATGTCAGGAAACAACAAGTACTGGAGAGGATGTGGAGAAATAGGAACACTTTTACACTGTTGGTGGGACTGTAAACTAGTTCAACCATTGTGGAAGTCAGTGTGGCGATTCCTCAGGGATCTAGAACTAGAAATACCATTTGACCCTGCCATCCCATTACTGGGTATATACCCAAAGGATTAGAAATCATGCTGCTATAAAGACACATGCACACGTATGTTTATTGCGGCACTATTCACAATAGCAAAGACTTGGAACCAACCCAAATGTCCAACAATGATAGACTGGATTAAGAAAATGTGGCACATATACACCATGGAATACTATGCAGCCATAAAAATGATGAGTTCATGTCCTTTGTAGGGACATGGATGAAACTGGAAACCATCATTCTCAGCAAACTATTGCAAGGACAAAAAAACAAACACCGCATGTTCTCACTCATAGGTGGGACTTGAACAATGAGAACACTTGGACACAGGAAGGGGAATATCACACTCCGGGGCCTGTTGTGGGGTGCGGGGATGGGGGAGGGGGAGGGGGAGGGAAAGCATTAGGAGATATACCTAATGCTAAATGACAAGTTAATGGGTGCAGAACACCAACATGGCACATGTATACATATGTAACAAATCTGCACATTGTGCACATGTACCCTAAAACTTAAAGTATAATAATAAAAAAATTTTTAAAAATAAAGAAAATGTTTTCAAGGGTCAATTCGTAACAGTAGAGGAAAATAGGAAAGCGTGTCAGCGGTCCACCAGAAATATTGAGGCATTCCTGGGAGATAGAGTAAATGGGGTCAGACTGATAGAGAAACCCAAGGAGACAAGACCACAGCTCAAATCACTGTAGGCGAGAGATGCTGTTTGTTTTTTGAGACAGAGACTTACTCTGTCGCCCAGGCTGGAGTGCAGTGGCGTGATCTCGGCTCACTGCACCCTCCGTCTCCCAGGTTCAAGGGATTCTCCTGCCTCAGCCCCTGCAGTAACTGGAATTCACAGGAGCCCGCCACCATGGCTGGCTAATTTTTGTATTTTTAGTAGAGACGGGGGTTTCATCCTGTTGGCCAGGCTGGTCTCAAACTCCTGACATCAAGTGATCTGCCTGCCTCGGCCTCCCAAAGTGCTGGCACTACAGCGTGAGTCACTGTGCCCGACCAGGAGATGCTCTTTGTAACAAAGCCTCTGAAAAACTCCAAACCCTGAATCAGAAAAACACGGAGGAGGAAACGGCCTTAGGATAATCATCATGTAGGTTAATTTAAAAGTTCATCTGAAACGTCTGAATCAGCCAGATTCCCCTCCAACACCACAGACAGATTGGCTGGCAGTAGCCACTTTTGCCTCTAAGATGAAACTCTGATAATTGTTCATTAAAGAAAGTGAAGTCCTGGTGAGGTGGCTCACACTTGTCATCCCAGCACTTTGGGAGGCTGAGGCAGGAGGATTGCCTGAGGCCAGGAGATCGAGACCAGCCTGGGCAACATAGTGGATGCCGTCTCTACAAAAAAATACAAAAACTAGCTGGGTGTGGTGGCGTGTGCCTGTAGTCCCAGCTAGATTGGAAGCTTAAGTGGGTGAATCCCTTAAGCCTGGGAGATCGAGGCTGCAGTGAGCTGTAATTGCATCACTGCACTCCAGCCTGGGCGACAGACTGTGATCCTGTCTCAAAAATAACACGAAAAAGTAATGTATCAGAACTTGGTGTAACTTCAGCCCTTTACAGTAATAATCGAGGAGAAAAACACATTTGTGGAGAGGGGACCATGTTCACTCTTTATCCATGATAGACAGATAGTCGGGAGCTTTATATACCCAAGGAACCTAAGAAATAATGTTCCCTGTCATAACTCACAATCTTCCAACCACCCTTCCTTGCACCTGTCTTGTGGGCTGGGGGACCCAACTTATGGATCCCATCATCCCAGGGAGAAAGAAAAATCAAAAGCTTCAGTATCTCTTTTAGGGTATCCTCTGCTGTATTTGCATGGAGGATAAGGCACTCAATATCTAGTAGCCGAATGTTACATTTGTGTAATACAGAACTATACTGGGATAAAATAGAATTTGTTTCCTCTGAGACACAGGTAGAGGTACGTCCACACTGACCTGAGTGGCAGCCACCTTTTCCTGCAGTGCCAGGCAGGGCATGCTCACAGACCTGGGGAACCTCTACTGCTCCTGGAGCCCCAAAACCTCCTTCCTGTCACCCTCTCCCTCTGGTGGCTGTGGCAGCCCCCACTTGGCCTTGGGTCTCCCCTGCTTCTTTGCCCGCCCCTCTTCTGCCCACCCTGCATATCTCTGTCTCCCACTGTCCCTGCTGTGATCACGACTGCCTCTCCCTCCCTGCACTTTCTCTTTCCTAGGGCTCCTTGTCTTGGGAAAATGAACCCACAACCTCTACCTTGTGACTGGGGACAGAAGCCGGGGCTTGTTCAATTCTCCCTCCCTCCACCACACACACCTGTCCTCCTTAATGTTTCTGAAGTCAGTGAGCTCCAAACTCAGCCCCTCCTGCACCTGCCAGCTGTGGGACCTCAGACAAGACGCCTACCATCTGTCTGGGACTCCGTCTCTCATCTAACATATAAGCACAAAGATGATAGTGTCCTCCTTCCAAGGCTGGGGAGAACCGGGAGGACTTGATGTCTCCATTCACACACAATGGTTGGTTCGAAAATAGACTCCCATCTGCGCTCCCCTTCCGCAGACCTGTTTCCCCTCCACACTGTGCAATGGTACATGTGAGAAAGAACTGGCCCCTTCCGAAATCATCGTCCCCACCCCAGCCCCCAGGCCCTTGGTTGGTGAGACCCTTGATGGGCAGTCTCATGCTTCTGTCCAGGGGACTTTCCCACCGTTGCTCCCCTGCATGGAGACTGAGTGGACTCTTCTATTCCCTGTCCATCACGGTCTACAGTGCACGCATCTTCCTCATTCCCCACGTTCCCCAGATGACAATTTCATCTGTGTCTCCTTCCACATACTCCCAAATGGACCGTCCCAGCCCTTGAACTTGAAAATCATTCAGAGAGCAAAGGCCCAGATGCCCAACCACCTGCTGCAGAATCCTGCTCCAGGACTGAAGTGTATAGTCTCTATCAAAATAAAAACTGGAGGCCAGGCGCAGTGGCTCACTCCTGTAATCCCAGCACTTTAGGAGGCCAAGGTGGGAGGATTGCTCGGGCCCAGGAGTTGGAGACCAGCCTGGGTAATATAGCGAGACTTTCTTGACAAAACCTTAAAAAATTAGTGGGTCATGATGGTGCGTGGCTGTAGTCACAGCTTCTCTGGAGGCTGAGGTGGGAGGATCCCTTGAGCCCACAAGTTCAGGGCTGCATGAAGCTATGATCGTGCCACTGCACTCTAGCCTGGACAGAGCAAGACCCCATCTCTAGAAGAAACAAACAAACAAACAATACCAACGACTGGAAATATCTTCCTCTAGAATGGTGGTCAGGAACATCTGTCTGCCTTGTTCTCTGATGTCTCTCCAGCACCTCGAACAGTTCTCAGCACTAGTACACACTCATTAGTTTTTTGTTGAATAAATGACTCCTTTGACACCTCAATTCCACTTCTAAGAATCTTTCCTAAAGAAATATTCACACACGTGCACAGAGCTGTGTGCACAATAATGAGAGGTGCAAACAACTGGGGAACGTTTGCAAAGGTTTATTAACTGTCAGTGACTGATACAAGGGAATCGGATGAGGGGAGTACATGCTGAAGAGGAAACAGAGTGAGGGGGGCTTGACCAGGACGCATGGCAATGGAGAAAAGCAGATGGGAGATGCTTATACTGGTACTTGGTGTGTGTGTGTGCGTGTGTGGTGTGTGTGTAAATGCAGAGGAAAAAATCGGAAATTAAACACTCAGACCTCCCCTCAGTAGTCACATCTGCGGAGAGAGGAGGGTAGTGCTGTTCTATGGAGAGAATACCTGACACTACTTGTTTTCTGAGGTAGGTGCATGGATACACAAGCCGAAATATGCATTAAGCATGTCTTGCTCATCAACGAAAATGCTAATGTCTAACAGAATGGCACACTGCAAGAAAATACAACGGAAACGCCAACATCGAACTCTTGGCACGCTAAGAAAAATGACGCTCAACTTTTCACTGTTGTGAACACTTGCTTTCACTTGCTATGCACCTGATGACGAGGGGTCCGCAGCCATGCCCATGTTCGTGAAAGGTCACCACGTTCTGCTTCTCATCATGGGCATGTGTCGTATCCCCCAGGCTGAGGCGAGAAGAGAGAAGGAAAGTAAGTGGCAGTGAGTTCCCACCACGTGGCAACTCAATCTCAACTCCTCCTGACCTGCAGACCCTGCACACTCCGATTCTGCCCTATCTCAGGACCTGCACACGCCTTCCACGGTTCCTCGAAGTGAACCATCTGTTCATGCCACAGTGACTTCCTCGCCTGGGTTTTCAATTCCTAGGCTAGAGGAAGGTGTGGCCCGCACATCAGGGCTGACCTGGGGTTTGGGAACCCACAGCATCCTGGGTAGGGAGCAACCTTGGATATACAGGGCAGGGAGTAGAAAGAGCATGGGAAATTGGCCGGGCACGGTGGCTCATGCCTGTAAACTCAGCACTTTGGGAGGCCGAGGCAGGTGGATCACGAGGTCAGGAGTTCAAGACCAGCCTGACGAACATGGTGAAACCCCGTCTCTACTAAAAATGCAAAAATTACCCTGGTGTGGTGGTGTGCACCTGTAATCCCAGCTACTCAGGAGGCTGAGGCAGGAGAATTGCTTGAACCTGAGACGCACAAGTTGCAGTGAGCCAAGATCGCGCCACTACACTCCCGCGTGGGCGACAGAGCAAGACTCCCTCTCAAAAAGGAAAAAAAATAGAAAGAAAGAGCATGGGAAATCTCAGCATTCAGCCTCAATGCTGTACCCTAGAAAATTATGAGAAGGGAATGATTTGGGGAACAAGTGATAAGATGGGATACCAGTACCATAACAGAATAGCACATCTGCAAGGATGTGGAGGGTGAGCCAAAAGTTCACTTACGGAGTTACTCGTCATCTTCCTCAGGGTCGCTGATCTCTTCATAAACTACCAGCTGCTTTCTCTCACGCAGTCTGTGGGTCCAGGCATGTTTCCCCCTTTTGGGTCCTATGATGGGGAAGAGTTGGAAAATGAGGGTTGGGTAGATTGGAGAGTGTTAGGCTCTGTTTTCTCAAAAGAAGGAGATGCCTCTCCCCTCCCAAGTGCCCCGGACCTTCTTTATCCAGTTTTTCACATTCCCTGGTTTAGAGAGGCTCAGGCCTTAGATCCACACCAATACAGGCCAAATGCCAATTAAAATTTTAGCTTCTGGCTCCTTCCGTTGTCAGGTTAAATTCCCAACCTCTTCACTTACGGGAACATTCACCGATACCTCCTTTCATTCAGCATGTATTTGTTAAGGGCACACAGGCATACCTTGTATTATTGCACCTCATTTTTATAGTGCTTCACAGATACTGCAATTTTTTGGGGGGAATTCTCACCAATTTTATACTTTTCCGTTATTAGTATATCTGTTATAGTGATCTGTCATTAGTGAGCTTTGACGTTATTATTGCAATTGTTTTGTTGCTCTTTAGTCTTTTAAAGTAATTTTTGTTTTTTATGTTAGTGGGTACACAGTAGGTGTATATACTTATGGGGTACGTGAGATGTTTTGATACACGCATGCAATGCATAATAATCACGTCATGGAAAATAGGGTATCCATCCCCTCAAACATTTATCCTTGTGTTACAAACAATTCATTTACACTCTTTTAGTTTTTTTAAATGTACGATTAAGTTATTATTGACTATAATCATCCTGTTGTATGTAATTGTTTTTGGGGTACCATGAACTGCACCCACAGAAGATGACAAACTTAATCGATCAATGTTGTGTGTGTTCTGACTGCTCCACCGATGAGCTCTTCCCCATCTCTCCTCCTTTTCTTGGGCCTCCCTATTTCCTGAGACACAGCAACACTGAAATTAGGACGATTAAGAACCCTACAATGGCCGCTAAGTGTTCAAATGAAAGGAAGAGTCGCATGTCTCTCACTTTAAATCAGAAGCTAGAAATGGCTAAGCTTAGTGAGGAAGCATGCTGAAAGCCAAGACAGGCTGAAAGCTCGGCCTCTTCCACCAAACAGCCAAGCTGTGAATGCAAAGGAAAAGTTCGTGAAGGAAATAATAGTACATAATGCAAAGGAAAAGTTCTTGAAGGAAATAATAATACTAATACTCCAGTGAACACACGAATAAGAAAGCAAAACTGCCTTACTGCTCAAATAGAGAAAGTTTGAGTGGTCAGGATAAAACGTGAAACCAGCCGCAACATTCCCTTAAGCCAAAGTCTAATTCAGAGCAAGACCAGAACTCTCTTCAAGTCCATGAATGCTGAGAGAGGTGAAGAAGCTGCAGGAGAAACGTGTGAAGCTAGCAGAGGTTGGTTCGTGAGGTTTAAGGAAAGAAGCCGTCTCTATAACATAAAAGTGCAAGGTAAAGCAGCAAACCCTGATGGAGAAGCTGCAGCAAGTTATCCAGAAGATCTAGCTAAGGTCACTGATGAAGGTGGCTACACGAAACAACAGATTTTCAGTGTAGATAAAATAGCCTTCTATTGGAAGGAGATGCCATCTAGGACTTTCATAGCTAGATAGGATTGACTCCAACTTTGAAAGAAGTTCTACTGTGGGTAAAATGCTATCCAATAGCATCGCATACTACAGAGAAATCCTTCATGAAAGGGAGAGCTAATTGATGTGGCAAATTTCATTGTTGTCATCTTTTAAGAAACTGCCACAGCCACTCCACCCTTCAGCAACCACCACCTTGATCAGCCAGCAGCCATCAACACCGAGGCAAGATCCTCCACCAGCAAAAAGAGTGTGACTCACTGAAGGCTCAGAAGATTGTTAGCATTTTTTATCGATGAATTATTTTAAAATAAAGGTATGTACATTTTCAGACTTAATGCTATTGCACACTTAGTAGACTGCAGTATAGTGTAAACGTAATGTTTTTATGCACTGCAAAACAAAACAAAACAAAAAAAAAATGTGTGTGACTCACTTTATTGCAGTGGTCTGGAACCGAACCTGCAATATCTCTGAAGCACACCTGTATTGGGTAACAGGCATTGAGCTGAGTAAGATATGATCCCAGGTTATCACAGATAGAATTGCTTGAGCACCTTTCATGTCATCAGGCCTTCTAGATTAAATTTAATGTCTCCAAACAATTTATGAACTATGATTCTTTATTTCCATCTTATGGACTAGGAACCTGGAGCTGAGGAAATTTGGAAGACTTTCCCCAAGTCACGTGGTTTTTTTTATATGGATGACAACTCCAGTCTGTGTCTCTGGAAGTCATGTCTAACATCTCATCTGGAGCTGGGCGAGCTCCTCAGCCCAGCCTGGACCCTGGCTTGTCTGGGATCCATGCCACACACCCAGTCCACACACCTGAACACAGCCAGGGAAGCCAGAGGGGTTGTTCCCGAATTCTTTCCTCTTACCAGATGTCTTGTTAATCTTCTCCAAGGTACTTGGATTTCCCGGGGGGCACAGCTGTTTCCCATCATTTTGTGGGCCAGATGCCTCTGGCACTTCCTTCAAATCATTTTCTTCCTCTGCTGGCTTCTTGGGCATGATCTTTACAATGTGAAGGTCGCAGATAAACAGTATCAGTGACATTTCTACAGTGCTTTAGAGCTTACAAAGGGTCTTCACGTGCATTAGCTTATTCAATGCTCTCAACAAGACTGGGAGAGTTACACAGGCCTAAATTAGGAGAAACCTGGGAGGTTAGAAGGGAAAGGAATGGCCTAAATGAATGGGGTTTCCAGGGCTAGAATGCTTATCTTCACACTCTTTTAAGACTCACATTCTTGCAAACAGCAAAAATCTCCATTTAACTGAGAGTTTGGTATACAGAAGATTTGGAGAATAGCATTCTAAGAATTCACAAGGTCTAGAAAAGAAAGAGCTTCTATAAAATACAAGGGATCCCATATAAGCTTGTAGACAGCTGCTGGGAGAGTAAATGTAAAAACATAGAGAGGCGATAAAACACTGCTGGGAAAGACGGTGTGGGGAGATGAATACAGGGACAGGAGAGGTAAAGAAATGGTTTGCTGAAATTAAACTAGGCAGCAAAGAAAGCAGTACCAGACATGGCATACTACCCTACCGAGGCGCCAACATTGAATGTGGAATTAAGTGAGGTGGTACCCATACCAACTCTGGTTGCATTGGGATGTGTCACTGACCAACAACCTTAAGCTACTTCTTTTTCCTTTTTTTTTTTTTTTTTTTTGACACGGAGTCTTGCTCTGTTGCCAGGCTTGAGTGCAGTGGCGCGATCTCAGCTCACTGTAACCTCCATCTCCCAGGTTCAACCATTCTCCTGCCTCAGCCTCCAGAGTAGCTGGGACTACAGGTAGGCTCTAACACGCACCGTTAAGTTTTCTATTTTTAGTAGAGACAAAGTTTCACCATGTTGGGCAGGATGGTCTCCATCTCTTCACCTCGTGATCCACCCGCCTCAGCCTCCCAAAGTGCTGGGATTACAGTTGTGAGACACTGCGCCTGGCCCTTAAGCTACTTTTTATTCAGCTTCCTCACTTACGAAATAGTCAACAATGCATGTAAAATAGGCTAAGGGAAAGTGCTCTCTGAGCTTGTAAACACTGTTTAAATGTAGTAATAATAAAAAACTAATACTTTTCATGATCCTTCTTTGAATTTGGTCTCCACACTGGCAACCCAACTCCCAGATCCCTTTACCCTCCAAACCAGAGTTGGATCTGCAGTTGTGGGATCACTCATTCAGGGGCCTTCGAGGGATCCCCTGGGCTGGGACGGGGGCTTCCCAGATGCCCCAGGTGCACACAAGGCACTCAAGGAGCTCACAGCAGGGAGGGGCCAACAGTCAAAGCGATTCCTAAGCCATGTGAGTGGCCCCGGTAACAGAGCAGAGGCCAGCTGGTCCTTCCTGTTGTGAGAGTGGGTGTCTCAATGGAAGCACCAGCAGGCCCTATGGGGTGAAGCCCTAGTGAGCAACATCTGAACTTCATAAACAAATGCAAACGTGAATGAGCTTTAAATGGCTTGGAGCTCTGGATCAGACTACCACTGACACTGTGCCCCAGGAAAATTCTCTAACATCTCTGTACAATGATAGCCTCATTTTATTATTATGCTGCTGATAACTATGATCTAAAACATGAACTATGATTCTTTACTTCCATTTCATGGACCAGGAGTCTGGATCTCAGAGAACTTAGAAGATTTGCACCAAGTTACATGTCTTTTATATGGGTGACAATTGAAGTGTGTGGCTCGATAGTATTTGGAGATAGTAATAGAAACATCGTCATAGAGGTCTTCTTAAGGATTAAATAAATTAACCCATGTGAACTGCTTAAAATAGTAATCTGGCATCACTATGAAAACCAAAGAAGTATTAAGGATCACAACTGTTAGTATTAGCAAGCCGTCGGTGCCACATAAGTTATTGTGATAGACATGGGGAGGAGGAGGCAGTGAGGGCATGTTTGATATTCTCCCACTCTTACCAGTGTTCGCATCCGTGCAGGGACAAACGTTCTCTGGTCCTCTAGATTTGAGAGACACTCACCTTCGGGAAGATTCTCTGGAGCCTGCCGAAAGTCATCTGAGGACGTTCAACTGAAAGAGAATACATCAGAATTTTTCTTTGTTGGTAAAGATTTCCAAACTCTAGAGAGACTTCTGTCGCATGAGGGCATTCTGCAGCAGAGGTTGTGAGACCACTCATTGTTGAGGAGTTATTGGAGATTTGCTTCTAAATTATGTTTAGTCATGGTTGGTTCATTTATCTGTGGCATCAATTCAGAATTTTCCATCTCATGGTTTATCACATGGGTATTAAACCCCATCACAGTCTCATCTCATTCCATTACATATCTTTTACTTTTTCCCAAATAGTTAAATTGATTGGTTGGGAATCTAAACTGTAATCACTCAAGATGTGCAACAACTAAAAATCACTGTACACTTCAAATGGTTGAATCTTATGGTATGTCAATTAAGCTGTTAACTGTGTGATGAACCATCGATGATTTAGTCCAGTGGCTCTGAAATATTTTCAGTATAAATATTTGACACTCATTTAATGTCAAAAACTTGGCAGATACTCAAGCACTGGCTTTTCAGACCTCTTATAGTGATTGTGGGAGATCGTAGAATCTGGCCTGTTTAGTTGGGAAGTAATAGGTCTATGGGAGACAGTTTGGACATTCTGACCTTGTCTTGTAACTGTGTTCTCAGAGCAGAAGAGCAAGTAAACACATATGTCCCCTTTATATTCCTGAAATGCACAAAGATCTCTACGCGAAACTTGTCTTTTTTTCACCCTATATTATCTCTGCTCACTGACAAGTGGGAAAGCTCTCTGTGTGTTGGATGAGGGATCACTCTTTCAAACTCTCTTCCAAGCTCATCACGGAGAATTGGGGTTGTTGGGGAATGTGAGGACTATTTGGTTTTGATAAAATACAGAGAAACAGCGATCTTTATTACATAATGTGTTCATCACCCTCACTCCTAAGATACTTATCCAATACCTACATGCTGTTAATGAAACAAACTCCGGAAATTTTTGGCGGATCTACAGTTTTAACATTTTCTTTTTTTTTTTTTTTTTCACTTTTCACATTTTCTTAAATGTCCTTTGATTCATTAACAGTGCTTAGGAAGAACAACATGTCATTTAAAAAAGAAATATTTCAAACACACAGAAAAGTATGGGGAACAAAACTGAGTACAGTCGGGTCTCAACATTACCCCACAGTTATCTTAGATCTGATTTATTTATTCAGAATATTAGCAATAGTATAAACAGTCCAGGAGTGGTAGCTCACGCCTGTAATCCCAGCATTTTGGGAGGCTGAGGCGAGTGGATCACCTGAGGTCAGGTAGTTTGAGGCCAGACTGGCCAACATGGTGAAACCCCGTCTCCACCAAAAATACAAAAATTACCTGGGTGTGGAGGCGAGCGCCTGTAATCCCAGCTACTCGGGAGGCTGAGGCAGGAGAATCGCTTGAACCTGGGAGGTGCAAGTTGCAGTGAGCTCAGATTTTGCTGTTGCACTCCAGGCAGGGTGACAAGAGTGAAATTCTGTCTCAAAAAAAAATAACAATAACAAAAAACACAAAACACACTATCAACAAGTCACAGCTGAAGCTGTCTGTGCAGCACTCGTCAATCCCTGCCCTCCCTCCCTCCTCCACTTACAGCCAGTCACCTTAATTTGATGGCGTTTTATTCACATTCATGTTTGTATACATTTACCATTTACTTATTATCCATAAAAATATATTTTCTTGTTTTGCATGTTTTAGAATTTTATGTGATTGGCCTCTGTAGTTAACTTTCTGCATGCAATTTTTTTTTCACTCAGCCCCGATGTGTATGAGGGAACAAATGCCTGAGGATCTTTCCCAGGTAGCTGAGCTGAAAAGCAACTGGGCTTGAGGAGACCCTTTCCAGCCCCTTCCAGTCTACTCACCCTGATTCCTGTGGTTTCGATCGTTACCAAAATCATTCCCGTGGAAGTCTGCAGCCCGTTTACTACACATGAAAGGTGGGAGGGTGACCTTGAAACCTAGAAAGGAGCAAAATGTTTATTTCCTAAGAGACAAGCTTGGGCCTGGCACGGTGGCTCATGTCTGTAGTACCAGCCCTTTGGGAGGCTGAGGCTGGAGGATTGCTTGAGGCGAGGCGCTCAACACTAGCCTGGGCAACACAGAGAGACCCACATATCTACAAAATATAAAATAAAATTAGTTGGGCATAGTGGCACGTGCCTGTAGCCTCAGCTACTCCACAGGCTGGGCAGGAGGATTGCTAGAGCCCAGGAGTTCGAGGCTGCAGTGAGCTATGCTTGCACTACTGCACTCTTCCCTAGGTGACAGAGTGAGACTCTGACTTAAAAAAAAAGAGAGAGAGAGAGAGAGAGAGAGAGACAAGCCAAGAGAAGGAAGGGAGGGTGTGCGTGTTGGGTGGGGGGATGCCGGGATGCCACAGAGACAGTTGGGCTCATCAGAAAAGACGCCTATGGGAGAGAAACGTGCAGGATCCAGGTATGAGCTCCACTATGGCCAGTCCCTGCCCTCAGCCCTGACAGGATACAGAAGAGGAGAACACCCAGAAGCTGCCTTGTGATTTTTCCCTGCACAAAAGGAAAATGTGGGGTACTTTCTGCAGCCTAAGAAGTAGCCAAAACAGGAAAAGGGATGCTCATGTGTCCCCAGGCTTGTCTGTTTCTAGAACTTTCTGTTACCTAGTTTAGTCATGACCTCATAGTTTAGCTTCATATACACATAGATGATTTTCTCCGAGGATTTCATCTTTTCCCACTCTTTCTTAGAGAAGTATTTGGCAATATCATCGAAGGCCTGGAAAAAAAAAAAAAGGAATTTTGGCAGTGACTCAGCTAGGCATGTCTGCCATTCAGCTGGAGCCGCTTCCTGTGTGCGGGATCTGGGAAGTGGGGATGATAGTCTGTCCTGGTTGATGCCATGGCTAACTGACAGAACATGAGGGAACTTCCCTAGCTTCTCCCCTGCCACACAGTAGGGCTTCAGTGCTGCTGGCTGGCTCTCCTCCCACCTTCCAGAATGGAGTGGGAGTCACCAAATGAAGTGCAAGGTCAGAGACTTGTCTCCAGGGATGCTAGGTGATGACAGAGCGAGGGTGGGAGGCTCCCAAGGGTCCAAATCTCCCCTGAGACCCTGCTCCTTGTCCCTAGTACCTCTGTCCTCCCCTCCTCAGAAACCTGGTCACCCCACACTGTCCCCTGGGCCACTACTCTGCCCCCTCCAGGTCACCTCACCTTTCGTAACTTCTCTGATATTTGAGCATCATCCCTGGGTCTCCTTGCAAAGGCGTCGTCTCCGTTCATGGCACTGGGAGCAGTCTCACCTGCGAGAGAAACAGCCTGAGTCTTTCCAGCCTCAGGACCTTTGGTGCTCTGGGCGGGGTGGTGCACGCCTGTAGTCCCGGGGCCGAGACGAGAGGATCGCTTGAGCCCAGGAGGAATGATTTGAGTGAGCCTTTTTTTTTTTTTTTGAGACAGGGTCTCGCTCTGTTGCCCAGGCTGTGTTGCAGTGGCGCGATCGTGGCTCACTGCAACCTCCGCCTCCCGGGTTCAAGCGATCCAGCACCTGTGGGCCTCCAAAGTGCTGGGATTACAAGCGTGAGCCACCACGCCCAGCCCAGATTTTTTAAGTTACTACAGAGCTCCTAGGAAAAATCCCCTACCCGAAAAAGTTAGAAACTGACAGGAAGAATTTGAGATGGCGACCTGCCTCACATAAATACATTATTAAAATTAGATAAGAAATGCACCACGGGGGAGGGGAGGGGTAGGAAGAATGGAAAGAGAAAATCAGCGCATGCTTACCCTGATGGTGGAAGAATCAAAAGAGCAAATTGGAGTGTGCGTACTCTGAATTTAAAGTAGCCAATCCAAGGGGATGCTTTCGGCGGGAAAATCAGAGTCTCCCCTCCCCCCCGCCTTGGGAAGGTTCTGTCCCTAGAGCCTGGACTGACAGACGCCACATCAGCTTCGCTTGTTCCGCCTACTGTTCTGACTTCTAATTGGCCAGATGGAGTTCACTAACTGCCCTGATTGGTCCATCATCCTTGGGCAGTGACATTGCAGAATGTTGTCGCCTCCTCTGGCCACACTTTGCGCGACAAAGTGGGTGGCCCTCAGGCGCCATCAGGAGATTTTGAACTCTCCGAAGACCGTCCCTGGATCTTGGGTTAAACATCTGGATTCTAGTCTGAACCGTGGGAGGAAAAAATATAGTCGATCTGTGATTTTTCTATTTGAAAGACACAGTGTTTTCCAAACTAGCACATTTGCGGAGGTTTGCTGTACTTAGTCGTGGAGTTCATTCTTCAGTGGCTTCTACATCTGTTGGAACTAAAAAAACAGTCCAAGGCCCTCCAACCTCTTTTATTCTTTTTTTTTTTTTGTAGTTTTCTTTTTTTTCTTTTATTATTATACTTTAAGTTTTAGGGTACATGTGCACATTGTGCAGGTTAGTTACATATGTATACATGTGCCACGCTGGTGCGCTGCACCCACTAACTCGTCATCTAGCATTAGGTATATCTCCCAACGCTATCCCTCCCCCCTCCCCCCACCCCACAACAGTCCCCAGAGTGTGATGTTCCCCTTCCTGTGTCCATGTGATCTCATTGTTCAATTCCCACCTATGAGTGAGAATATGCGGTGTTTGGTTTTTTGTTCTTGCGATAGTTTACTGAGAATGATGATTTCCAATTTCATCCACGTCCCTACAAAGGACATGAACTCATCATTTTTTTATGGCTGCATAGTATTCCATGGTGTATATGTGCCACATTTTCTTAATCCAGTCTATCATTGTTGGACATTTGGGTTGGTTCCAAGTCTTTGCTATTGTGAATAGTGCCGCATTTTTGGAAGGGAATCTAAGTGTGGTGCGCACAATTACCATCCTTTACCTGTAGCCCTGGAGAGAGGAAAATGTATTTACTTATGGGATGTGATTGTGGTATTGGTTACATCCGCCTTGGTCAATCCTCCCATCTCGTTCTCGGGACTACAGGCATGCACCACCCTGCCCAGGTTTGTTTTTGTTATTATTATTATTATTTTTTAGTTGAAACTGGGTTTCTCTATGTTGGCCAGGCTGGCCTCAACCTCCTGGGCTCAAGGGATCCTCCCGCCTCCTCAGCCTGGGGACCACAGGCATGCACCACCCTGCCCACGGTATTTTTTTTGTTTTTCAGTAGAAACCGGGTTTTGCTATGTTGCACAGACTGGCCTCAACCTCCTGGGCTCAAGCAATGCTTCCACCTCAGCCTCGGGACCATAGGCATGTGCCATTCTGCCCTGATAATTTTTTTTAGGAGAGACAGGCTTTCGCTATGTTGACCAGGCTGGTATCGACCTTCTGGGCTCAAGCAATCCTCCCACCTCAGCCTGGGAACTACAGGGGTGAGCCACCCCGCCCACGCTATTTTTTGTTGTTCTTCTTGTTAGTAGAAATGGGGTTTCACTATGTTGGCCAGGCTGGCCTTGACCTCCTGGGCTCAAGCAATCCTCCTGCCTCGGCCTCGGGACCACCGGCACACACCACCCAGCCCCCACTAATATCTTTAATTTTTCTAGTAGAGACAGTTTCGCTATGTTGTCCAGGCTGGTCTCTACCTCCTGGGTTCAAGTGATCCTCCCGCCTCGGCCTCGGGACTGCAGGCCTGCACCACCCTGCCTTTTGCTATGTTTCCCAGGCTGGTCTCAACCTCCTGGGTTCACTCAATGATTTGAACCCGGGAAGGGGAGGTTGCATTGAGCTGAGATCCCACCACTGCACTCCAGCCTGGGTGACAGAGAAAAACTGTCGAAAAGAAAAGGAAGGGAAGGGAGAAGGGAAGGGAGAAGGGATGGGAGAAGGGAAGGGAGAAGGGAAGTGAAAGGAGAAGCGAAAGGAAGGGAAGGGGAGAACGGAAGGGAAGAAGGAAGGGAAGAAAGGGAAGGGAAGATGGGAAGGGAAGACAGGAAGGGAAGATGGGAAGGGAAGAGAAGAAGGGAAGAGAAGAAGGAAGGGAAGGAAAGGGAAGAAGGAAGGGAAGGGAAGAAGGAAGGGAGGGAGGGAGGAAGGAAGGAAGGAAAGAAAGAAAGAAGGAAGGAAGGAAGGAAGGAAGGAAAGAAAGAAAGAAAGAAAGAAAGAAAGAAAGAAAGGAAGAAAGACCAGCTGAGTCTCCGTAAGAACAGTAAGCTTTGTGGTATTTTATCTTACCCTCGTCCCATCTCATGATTCCAGCTTGGTTCTGTTTATTGTTGACGAAATACAGACAGGAGTGGCCAGAACTGGTAGATGGCTGGCTGTTGATCATGAAAATGTTAGGCCTGATATAGTCCTCCTTGGAAAGGCCCTTTCTGGGGCTTATACTCTGTGTCTGCGATGCTGTGGGACGATGACATAATGCTGACCATTAAGCCAGGGGAACGTGGGTCCACATACGGTGACAATCCACTAGGCTGCCAAGTGGCCATCGCAGCCCTTGAAGTTTTAGAAGAAGAAAACCTTGCTGAAAATGCAGAAAAAATGGGTATTCTCTTGAGAAATGAACCCATGAAGCTACCTTCTGATGTTGTAACTGTTGTAAGAAGAAAATAATTATTTTATTTATGTATTTATTTGCTTAAGTCACAGGTTCACTCTGGTTGCCCAGGCTGGATTGCAATGGTGCGATCTTGGCTCACTGCAACCTCTGCCTCCTGGGTTCAAGTGATTCTCCTGCCTCAGCCTCCTGAGTAGCTGGGATTACAGGAACGCACCACTATGCCCAGCTAACTTTTGTATTTTTAGTAGAGATGGGGTTTCACCATGTTGGCCAGGCCGGTCTCGAACTGCTGACCTCAGGTGATCCACCCACCTTGGCCCCCCAAAGTGTTGGGATTACAGGTGTGAGCCACCACGCCCGGTGTGGAAAAGAATTATTAAATGCTATTGTTATTAAAGAAACCAAAGATTGTGATGCTTGGAAAGTGTGTGTCTAAGACTTCGAGATAATGGACTTCTGGCCAAGCCAACCCATGGCGACATCATCAGGTTTCACCTCTGCTGGTGGTCAAGGAGGATGAGATTCCAGGGTTAATTGTTATCATTAACAAGACCATCTTGTCGTTCTGAGTGTAGCAGCCGTTTTCAGTGGTCCCTGGGAGCCGGCTGGAGACAGGTGGTCCTGTAAAAGCTCTGCTCTTAATGTGGGCACATTCCACTCCCATGTGTCTTCAAAACCTTTTCGTGGAATATATGTTTTTTGCAGTTGATACATACTAGAACAACGTTTATGAACCTGCCCGTTGCTTTGTAACGTAAGTAAGAGAATTTAATGGCATCTATATTCAATGAATGTTTTGATGTGCATGTGTACTTTCTAAGGTAAAATGCATCTATGTATATTGACAGCCTTTAAATCACATCCTTCAGTATAATTTATATATGTTTTTATAATTTCCATGCTAGTATAAATGTTTTGTATTTGAAAATGTTATCTCTGGGGTATTACATAAATGGCTTCACCTTATAAAGTCAAATCATTGTTATCATTGAATTTTAGGAAGGATGAATGGTTAAGCATATATAAAATACTAATATTAAGTAAACTTCATGTTGGCCAACACCAGGATGTATTCTATGGATGCCATTATTTTCGATTAAGAATTAGTGTTTAACATTCCTGAATTGCTTTGAGTGCTTGATTAAAATTTGTAGAAAAATGTTTGTTTATTTTTTATTTTTATTTTTATTTTTTTATTTATTTTTAGCAGAGACGGGGTTTCACCGTGGTCTCGATCTCCTGGCCTCGTGATCCACCCGCCTCGGGCTCCCAAAGTGCTGGGATTACAGGCATGAGCCACCACCGCGCCTGGCCGAAGAATGTTTATTTTTAATAATTTTTTAAATTTTAAATAAAGCTTATATTTCAGAAAAAAATAAGATACAGATCATGGCCAGGTGCGGTGGTTCACGCCTGTAATCCCAGCACTTTGGGAGCCCGAGGTGGGTGGATCACTTCAGGTCAGGAGTTTGAGACCAGCCTGGCTAACAAGGAGAAACCCCGTCTCTACTAAAAATACAAAACTTACCAGGCATGGTGGCACGCACCTGTAATCCCAGCTACATGGGAGGCTGAGACAGGAGAATAGCTTGAACCAGGAAGACAGAGGTTGCAGTGAGCTGAGATCGTGTCACTGCACTCCAGCCTAGGTGACAGAGTGAAAATCCCTCTCGGGGAAAAAAAAAAGAAAGAAAGAAAGAAAAAAAAAAAAGGTACAGGACATTTCCATCACCAAAGTGCTATCCCTTGTGCTACTCATTTTTAGTAATACCCACTCTCCTCCCATCCACCATCCCTAACCCCTGGCAACTACTAATCTTTTTCATTTCTACAATTTTGTCTTTTCTACAATGCTGTACAAATGAAATCTTATAGTATATAACATTTTACAGGCTTATTTCACTCAGCATAATTCCATGGAGATTCATCCAAGATATTAATATTTTTGTATCAATAGTTCATTGTTGTTTTTGTTGTTGAGACGGAGTCTCACTCTGCTGCCCAGGCTGGAGTGCAGTGGTGCGATCCCGGCTCACTGCAACCTCTGCCTCCCAGGTTCAAGAGATTTTACTGCCTCAGCCTCCCGAGTAGCTGTGACTACAGGCGCGTGCCACCACGACCAGGTAATTCTTTTTTTTTTTTTTTTTTTTTTTTTTTTTGAGACAGAGTCTCACTCTGTCGCCCAGGCTGGAGTGCAGTGGCGCAATCACTGCTCACTGCAAGCTCTGCCTCCTGGGTTCATGCCATTCTCCTGCCTCAGCCTTCTGAGTAGCTGGGACTACAGGCGCCCGCCACCACTCCCGGCTAATTTTTGGTATTTTTTAGTAGAGATGGGGTTTCACCGTGTCAGCCAGGATGGTCTCGATCTCCTGACCGCGTGATCCGCCCGCCTCGGCCTCCCAAAGTGCTGGGATTACATGCGTGAGCCACTGCGCCCGGCCAATTGTTCATTTTTATTACGGAGTAGTATTCCAGGGGATGGATGTACCACAGTTCAACCATTCGCTTATTGCAGGACATATTGATTATTTCCAGCTTTTGGCTATTGCAAGTAAAGCTGCTATGAACAATTGTGTACAAGTTTCTGGATGGGCATACATTTTAACTTCTCTGAAGTGTAATTGTTGAAATGTATGGCAATTGCATGTTTAGTTTTATAAGAAACTACCAAACTGCTTTCCAGAGTGGCTGTAAGATTTTACCTTCCCAGCAGCACTTAATGAGGTGTCCATTTTCTCTGCATCCTTGTCACCATTTGGTGTTGTCACTATGTCTTTTATTTTAACTATTGTAATAAGTGTGTAGTGATACCTCATTGTGGTGTTATTCTGCATCTAGTGAAGGAAATGAGTGTTGAACATCTTTTCATGTGCTTATTTGCTTATTTCCTCTTCAGTGAAATGCATGTTCATATCTTTTCATGATTTTCTAATTGGATTATTTGTTTGCATTTTTTACCATTGAGGTTTCTTTTATTATTATTATTTTGCTTGAGACAGAGTCTCTCTCTGTTACCCAGGCTGGAGTGCAGTGGCATGATCTTGGCTCACTCCAACCTCTGCCTTCCAGGTTCGAGCGATTCTTGTGCCTCAGCCTCCCGCGTAGCTGGGATTACAGGCACGCATCAACATGCCTGTCTAATTTTTGTATTTTTAGTAGAGATGGGTTTTTGCCATGTTGCCCAGGCTGGTCTCAAACTCCTGGCCTCAAGGGATCTGCCTTCCATCCACCTCGACCTTTCAAAGTGCTGGGATTACACGACTGAGCCCCCACACCCGGCCTACGGCTGAGTTTTGAGAGTACTATACATATCCATTATATATTCTGGATGTGAGTCCTTTCTTGGATATGTGGTTTGCAAACATTTTCTCCCAGTCCATACTTTGTTTTTTCATCCTTTTAACAGGGTTTCTTGCAGAGCAAAAGTTTTAAATTGGGTGAAATCTAATTTACTTTTTTTCCTTATGGATTATGCTTTTTGAACTGTTCACCATGCCCTAGATCTCAGACGTTTCTCCTATGTTTTCTTGTAAAAGCTTTTTTTTTTTTAGTTTTATATTTCAGATTTAAATATATGATCCACTTGAGTTACTTTTTTGTATAAAGTTATGAAGATTAGGTCTTTTTTTTTTTTTTTTTTTTTTTTTTTTTGCCTATGGATATGCAACTGCTCCAGCACTATTTGTTAAGCAGACGATCCTTCCTTCTTTCTGTCTCTTTGTAAAAAATCAGTGTGTGGCTATTTCTAGGTTCTCTATTTTGCTCCAGTGATCTATGTGTCTATTCTTCTCCCAATACTACACAGTCTTGATTCCTGTAGCTATATAAGAAGTATTGAAATATGGTAGAGCCATTCCTCCTACCTTATTCTTCTTTTTCAAAAATTGTCTTAGCTATATAATTTTTTTTTGATATGGAGTCTCACTCGTGTCACCCAAGCTGGAGGGCAATGGGGTGATCTCGGCTCACTGCAAACTCTGCCTCCCGGGTTCAAGGGATTCTCCTGTCTCAGCTTCCCGAATAGCTGGCATTACAGGCGTGCACCTCCACACCCGGCTAATTTTTGTATTTTTAGTAGAGATGGGGTTTCGCCATGTTGGCAAGGCTGGTCTCGAACTCCTGACTTCAAGCGATCCGCCCGTCTCGGCCTCCCAAAGTGCTGGGATTACAGGAGTGAGCCACCGTGCCCAGCCCAGCGTTGTCTTAGCTATTGACAATTTGTTACAGCAACAATAAAAAATGAATACATATAGAAACAGATTAGTGAAAAAAAAATAGAAAGTCAAGAAACAGACTAAGTTATGTGCAAAATTCAGCATGCATTTCCAAACACTGGGCAAAAGATGGGTTGTATAATAAACGATTGCTTGACAAGTGTCTATCCATTTGAAAAAATAAATATTAAAATACTTACTTTAAACCACATAAAATAATAAATTCTAAAAATTCACTGACTTAAATGTGAAAACGTGAAGTCATAAAGAACTAGACGAAAATTTAGGAAAATATTACAGTGTAAGACATTTTGAGTTGGCATAGGCACTTCCTGACATTACACCAAGGCTATGAACAATGAATCTGACATACTTAAAGATGTAAAAATTAAAGTATCATCTAAGTCAAAAGACACCATAAACAACTGTGTAAAGAGGCAAATTTTGGAGAAAATGGTGAAGCATCCGCAGTAAAAGTAACCATCTCTAATATACAACAAAGCTTTTGCATATCATAAGAGAAATTGGAACAACCCAGTGAAAAACTTCAGGCACGGCACTACTTCACCGTATAGTAGAAAACGATTACGAAATAGAAAGTATGAAAGTAAAATAATAAAGGAAATGGAGAATAGATCCCAGAAGTTTCACCGTTCATCCAGTAGAAGTTCCAGACATACAGAATAGAAAGACTGGGCCGGGCGCAGTGGCTTACGCCTGTAATCCCAGCACTCTGGGAGGCTGAGGCAGGCAGATCACCTGAGGTCAGGAGTTCGAGACCAGCCTGTCCAACATGGCAAAACCCTGTCTCTACTAAAAATACAAAAATTAGCCCGGTGTGGTGGCAGGCGTCTGAAATCCCAGCTACTTGGGAAGCTGAGGCAGGAGAATCAGTTGAACCTGGGAAGCGGAGGTTGCAGTGAGCTGAGGTCTTGCCACTGCACTACACCCTGGGTGACAGAGCAAAACTACATCACAAAAATGAAAAAAATAAAAAAAAGAATATTAAGACTGGGGAGAAGGCAGTACTTGAAGAAATAATGTTCTAGAATTTTCTGAACTGAACAAAGACACTTTGGGAGGCCGAGATGGGTGGATCGCTTGAGGTCAGGAGTTTGAGACCAGCCTGGCTAACATGGAGAAACACCGTCTCTACTAAAAATACAAAAATTAGCTGGGTGTGGTGACGGGTACCTGAAATTCCAGCTACTTGGGAAGCTGAGACAGGAGAATCGCTTGAACACGGGAGGCAGAGATAGCAGTGAGCCGAGATCACCCCACTGCCCTCCAGCTTGGGCGACAAAAGTGAGACTCCTTCTCAAAAAATGTATATGTAGCTAAGACAATTTTTGAAAAAGAAGAATAAGGTGGGAGGAATGCCTCTACCATATTTCAATACTTCTTATATAGCTACAGGAATCAAGACTGTGTAGTATCGGGAGAAGAATAGACACATAGATCACTGGAACAAAATAGAGAACCTGGAAATTGCCCTACACTGATTTTCCCCAAGAGACAAAAAGAAGGAAGGATCGTCTGCTTAACAAATGGTGCTGGAGCAGTTGCATATCCGTAGACAAAACAACAACAACAACAACAACAAACAAACAACAAGAAAACACCTAATCTTCATATATATATATATATATATATATATATATATATTAAAAACTCAAGTGGCTCATAGATTTAAATCTAAAATATAACACTAAAAAAACTTTTACAAGAAAGAGTAGGAGAAACGTCTGAGATCTAGGCACAGTGAACGGTTCAAAAAGCATAATCCATAAGGAAAAAAATAAATTAGATTTCATCCAATTTAAAACTTTTGCTCTGTAGAAACCGTGTTAAAAGGATGAAAAAACAGGGTGTAAACTGGGAGAAAATGTTTGCAAACCACGTATCCAAGAAAGGACTCACATCCCGAATATATAATGGATATGTATCGTACTCTCAAAACTCAACTGTATGCCAGGCGTGGTGGCTCACGCTTGTAATCCCAGCACTTTGGGAGGTCGAGGTGGACGGAGGGTAGATCCCTTGAGGCCAGGAGTTCGAGACCAGCCTGGGCAACATGGCAAAACCCATCTCTACTAAACATTCAGAAATTAGACAGGCATGATGGTTCGCACCTGTAATCCCAGCTACGCGGGAGGCTGAGGCACGAGAATCGCTTGAACCTGGGAGGCAGAGGTTGGAGTGAGCCAAGATCATGCCACTGCATTCCAGCCTCGGTAGCAGAGCGAGACTCTGTCTCAAAAACAAAACAACGGTAAAAACAAACAAACAAACAAATAATTCAATTAGAAAATTATGAAGATATATGAACATACATTTCACTGAAGAGGAAATAAGCAAATAAGCACATGAAAGGCTGTTCAACACTTACTTGCTTCACTAGATGCAAATTAAGACCACGATGAGGCATCACTACACACTTATTACAACAGCTAAAATAAAAGACATAGTGACAATACGAAATGCTGGAAAGGATGCAGAGAAACTGGACATCTAGTAAAATGCTACTGGGAAGGTAAAATCTTACAGCCACTCTGGAAAGCAGTTTGGTAGTTTCTTATAAAACTAAACATGCAGTGACCATACAATTCATCAATTACCACTTCAGAGAAATTAAAGTGTATGCCCATCCAGAAACTTGTACATAATTGTTCATAGCAGCTTTATTTGTAATAGCCAAATAGCCGGATATAATCAATATGTCCTACAATAGGTGAATGCTCAAACTGTGGTACATCCATACCATGTAATACTACTCAGTAATAAAAATGAACCATTGGCCGTGTGCGGTGGCTCACACTTGTAATCCCGGTATTTTGGGAAGCCGAGGCAGGCAGATCATGAGGTCAGGAGGCAAGTAGATCATGAGGTCAGGAGTTCGAGACCAGCCTGGTTAATATGGTGAAACCCTGTCTCTACCAATAATACAAAAATTAACTGGGCGTGGTGGCGTGCACCTGTAGTCCCAGCTACTTGGGAGGCTGAGGCACGAGAATCGCTTAAACCCGGGAGGCAGAGGTTGCAGTGAGCCGGGATCGCACCACTGCACTCCAGCCTGGGCAGCAGAGTGAGACTCCATCTCAACAACAACAACAACAACAATATGAACTATTGATACACAAATATTAATATCTTGGATGAATCTCCAGGGAATTATGCTGAGTGAAACAAGCCTCTAAAATGTTATATACTATGAGATTTCATTTGTACAGCATTGTAGAAAAGATAAAATTGTAGAAATGAAAAACAGATTAGTGGTTGTCAGGGGTTAGGGATGGTGGATAGGAGGAGAGTGAGTATTACTAAAAATGAGTAGCACAAGGGATGGCATTGTGGTGATGGCAATGGTCTGTACCTTTTTTTTTTTATTTTTATTCCAACACTGAGTCTCACTTTGTCACCCAGGCTGGAACGCAGTGGCAGGCTCTCGGCTCACTGCAACCTCTGCCTCCCAGGTTTGAGCCATTCACCTGTCTCAGACTCCCATGTAGCTGGGTATACAGGCACGTGCCACCACGCCTGGCTAACTTTTGTATTTTTAGTAGAGACGGGGTTTCACCATCTTGGCAGGCTGGTCTCGAACTCCTGACCTCAAGTGATCTGCCTACCTTGGCCTACCAATGTGCTGGGATTACAGGCGTGAACCACTGCACCTGGCCATGTTCTGTATCTTTTTTTTTTTTTTCTGAAATATAAGCTTTATTTTAAATTTAAAGAAATATTAAAAATAAACGTTTTTTACAAATTATAATCAAGCACTCAAAACAATTTAGGAATTTTAAACGCTAATTCTTAATTCAAAATAATGACAACCATAGAATACATTCTGGTGTTGGCCAATATGAAGTTTACTTAATATTAGTATTTAACATATGACTAACCATTCATCCTTCCTAAAATTCAATGATAACAGTGATTTGACTTTACAAGGTGAAGTCTTTTATGTAATACTCCATAGATAACTTTTTCAAATACAAAACATTTATACCAGCAAGGAAATTATAAAAACATATATAAAGTATACCGAAGGACGTGATTTAAAGGCTGTTCTGTATACATAGATATGTTTTACCTTAGAAAGTACAGATGCACATCAAAACACCTTCACTGAATATAGACGCCATTACATTCTCTTACTTACGTTAGGAAGCAAAAGGCAGGTTCATAAATGTTGTTCTATTGTGTATCAACTGAAAAAGATGGATATTCCACAAAAAGGCTTTGAAGACACATGGGAGTGGAATGTGCCTACATTTAGAGCAGAGCTTTTACAGGACCACCTGTCTCCAGCCGGCTCCCAGGGACTGCTGAAAACAGCTGCTACCCTCAGAAAGACAAGATGGTCTTGTTAATGATTTCACTGGACTCTCGAATCTCATCCTCCTTGATCACCAGTGGAGGCGCAAACCTGATGATGTCACCATGGGTTGGCTTGGCCAGAAGTCCATTATCTCGAGTCTTAGAATCACCTTCCAGGCATCACGATCTTTGGTTTCTTTAATAACAATAGCGTTTAATACTTCTTTTCCTCACTGGGCATGGTGGCTCACGCCTCTAATCCCAGCATTTTGGGAGGCCTAGGCAGGTGGATCCATTGTTTTCTTAGTTGGAAATGATCCCAGCGTTTAGTGAGTACCTATTACTTAATCTAACATAACATAACTTTAATATTTCATCTCCATATGGTAAGAGCAAGAGAAAAAACATTTCAAATTACATGAAAAGTTCACTTATAAACATGTATCTCACAGTTACCTCATTTATTCATTTTAACAGTTATACCTAGATTACTTATGAAAACTGACATATTAAACAAAGCCAGTCGGCTGGGGTCGGTGGCTCACGCCTGTAATCCCAGCACTTACGGAGGCCAAGAAGGGCAGATCACTTGAGGTCAGGAGTTGAAGACCAGCCTGGCCAACAAGGTGAAACCCCAACTCTACTAAAAATACAAAAAATTAGCCGGGCGTGGTGGCGAGCGCCTGTAGTCCCAGCTACTCGGGAGGCCGAGGCAGGAGAATGGTGTGAACCCAGGAGGCGGAGTTTGCAGTGAGCCGAGATAGGGCCACTGCAGTCTGGCCTGGGCGAAAGAGCGAGACTCCATCTCAAAAAAAAAAAAAAATTATCCAGGCATTGGGGCGCACGCCTAGAGTCCCAGCTACTTGGGAGGCTGAGACAGGACAATCTCTTGACCCTGGGAGGCAGAGGTTGAAGCGAGCCGAGATAGCACCACTGCACTCCAGCCTGGGCAACAGAGGGAGACTCTGCTCTAAAAAAAATTTTAAAAATAAATAAATAAATAAATAAAGCTAGTCATTTGGAGTTATTTTCCTATTAAAACATTATTATAGCCTGTAAATGTCAGGTATCCACCCGAGCAAAAACCTTAAATATATGAGTATTTTGCCAATAACTCAGAAAATACAGCTGTTTTATTACACTCACAATATTAAATTAGTCTTACTTATCAAAGAATTGCACATAAAAGACCATTCTGTTTTTAGGTTAGGTTTATGTTTCATAACCTTAACACATCCAACAGAGATAAATATAGAACCAGTAAACCCAGCCAAAAATGTGTGGTCACAATTTTGAAAACATTTCTCATTTTATTTTACCAACAATTTTAAAACCAGCTTATTTTTCAACTACTTAATTAAGTTGCATGAACTAAATGCGTTTTAGTTAATTACTGTGTATTTATATGAGTACCTATTTAAGCCAATCTGAATAGGATTCTTTAAATAATTGTTTGCCAACGATTCCAGATTTTACCATGTAGACACATTTAACATAACACATGTACATACGCAGGAATACGCCCAAACACAGATACGTACATAAACAAAGATAACTTTCATTTTAGAATTTTGATTATGGGACAGTAAACCATACAAACTCACTGATTTATAAAAGACGTTGGATCTAAATTATATTTCTGACAAAATGGAAGAAGGCTAAACTTTATTTAAGATTTTTCTCCTCAATAGGTAATCTTATGAAGGTGGTGACCCAAATTTTGGGTAAAGCAGTTTGAGTCAGTTACCAACATGTTGAATTAGACAAAGAATTGTTAACTGTAAAAATGTGACTGAATTATGTGAGGAGGCCCAAAAGGTAAGTGGTATTCCAATAAGCTTTGTATAATGTTCTCTTGGTCTCAATTCCTCATCCTTGAAGATAAGAGTGTTGTCTTCCCTTTTAGTATAGGAAGGAGATCTTTTACACGGGAATTTCATCTTTTGCTTTTAAGAAACACTACAAAGGTCAGTGATTTTATTTTATTTGTATCTGATGTCTTTCAACTGTCTTTATTTTAATAGTCAGTATGCCAGAGTAGCTGAGGAGTTTTGGAAAAAGAGTTTTGCTTAAAGAAGGATAAAGAGGAAGAGGTAAACGAAGGAGAGGGGAAGGCTTTGGAGAAGAAAATCTCAGCTAGCTTTAGACAGTATCTTGCAGTGAGGCAGCCTTTGAGTCTTCAATGTGTTCTGGAGCCTCAAGATACCAACTGAGATAGGAGTCCCATTTGGACTGTATTATTTTAGTTCAGTTTGAGGAAAACAGACTGCGTGAATGATCCCCATAATGTTGGCACACATTAGCAGCTGGCGTCCCAGAAAGAGGGAACTATGTTGGCATGCCTTTGAACTTTGAGAGCCTGTGTGTAAATAAATTAATCTAGGTGATTCGGTTTAATGCCTAATACACAAAAGCCAAATTAAACTCTAAGCATGCAAACGATTCAGAAAATAAAGTACAAACTTACCAGGAAGCATGAGAAGCCTTCTCTAACAGAAAAATCTCTGTAACCAGGCCTCATAACCAGGAGGGAGAAAATCCCTCTTAAACAGGCCGTCTCTGGCTGGGTGTAGTGGCTCATGCCTGTAATCCCAGCACTTTGGGAGGCCGAGGCGGGCAGATCACTTGAGCTCAGGACTTCAAGACCAGCCTGGCTAACAGGGTGAAACCACATGTCTACTAAAAAACACAAAAATTATCCAGGCGTAGTGGCGCACGCCTGTAATCCCAGTTACTCGGGAGGACGATGCACGAGAATCACTTGAGCCTCGGAGGTGAAGGTTGCAGTGAGCCCAGATCACACCACTGCACTGCAGCCTGGGCGACAGAGCGAAACACTGTCTCAAAAAAAAAAAAAGAAAAGAGAAAGACAAGATAAAAAAGACAAGACAAGAAAAGAAAGGAAAAGAAAAGAAAAGAGGAGGTTTCATAACCAGGAGACAGAGAAAGACCCTTCCTAACAAATTCCCAAATAAAACTGAACTCAACTCCCCAACAAATGGCAGTTTGATCCAAGAAAGTCTCACCAGGGGGGAAAGAGGCAACCAGAAAAGCAAAAGCTCAAGGGGACCAAGTGTGCAGACCTCACGCCATAGTTCCAGAGGTCATTGATATCTCCAAGGTGAGTCAGCTTCGGACCCCACTTCTGACACCACAAATATCAAAGTCAAAACCTATGGAGATGAATCTCTTTTTTAAATCGCAATATTAAGGATGTTATATTATGGTTTTTGTTTTTGTTTTTTAAGACAGGGTCTCACTCTGTCGCCCACCCCGGAGTGCAGTGGCACAATCTCGGCTCACTGCAACCTCTGCCTCCCCGACTCAGCCTCTGGAATAGCTGGGATTATAGGCATGCACCACCACATCCAGCTAATTTTTCGTAATTTTTGTAGAGACAGGATTTCACCATGTTGCCCAGGCAGGTCACGAACCCCTGGGCTGAAGTGATCCGCCGGCCTCAGCCTCCCAAACGGCTGGGATTACAGGCGTGATCCACCACGCCCATGAATCTCTCAACATTTTATTTGAGAATCATAGAATTGTAATCTGAAGCATACACACAAACTGGCTGGTCTTTGGTATGTCCAAAGAACAACGAGAAAGTTGAGAGTTTTATTAGAAACAGAAATGTTACCTATATTTTTTAAAGCAAGTCCCTTGGCACCAGAGAAGCTTTCAGGAGTTGGAAGCTCTGATTGGTGAGTGTGGACAATAGGTAAAACAAGCCTTAGAGTCATTGCAGGTTGTTTCAGCAGTTACTAGGTAAAAGTGCTCTTAGGGTGGCAGCAGGCCATTTCAGCCACCAGCTTTGTGGAAAATTCAATTCTTGGAGCAGGTGCAATGTGCCCTGATTGGTTTCTCCCCTGGCCACTCAACTCTGACCTAGTTGTGTATGTGGAAAATGACTCAATTCAGGTGGGTTTCAGTGGCACACGCCTGAAATCTCAGCACTTTGGGAGGCCAAGGCGGGCAGATGGCTTGAGGTCAGGAGTTCGAGACCAGCCTGGTCGACATGGTAAAACCCTGTCTCTAGTAAAAATATAAAATTAGTCCGGTGTGAGGCACATGACTGTAGTGCCAGCTACTCGGGAGGCTGAGGCGGGAGAATCGCTTCAACCCAGGAAGCTGAGGTTTCAGTGAGCCGAGATCATGCACTGCACTCCAGCCTGGGTGACACAGCGAGACTTCATCTAAAAAAAAAAAAAAAAAAAGAATGACTCACTTCACATAATCAACTTTCACAATGGTTAAAGCAGAGTCCTGCTTAGCAATGCACAAAAATTCTCCTTTGTGACCCATTCATTTTACTGCTGTTGACTTTCTTGCTTATCCTTTCAGACAGAGTCACTCTCCTTTGACCAAACTTGAGTTGGGCTCCTCTGAGTCCTGTTTCTGACTAGGTCCCAACCTCGGGCTCTGTCTTTCATCCAGGAACTCTGCCCATTTAGCCTGTTTCAGCAAAAATCCTGTCAAGTCAGTTCAGCCAGAATTCCCCTGCACCTGAGTTTTCCTCCAAGTAATTTCCCATCTTCTGACCCCCCGACCCTACTCCCTGACTACAAATCCCCACTTGTCCTTGGTGGAGTTGAAGTCGATCCCAATATCACTCTCCCACTGCAAGACCCCATTACGGTGGTCCCTGTACCTATCGCAGTAGTCCCCCCTCTGAGTAAAATCGTCCCTACGATCTTTTTTTTTTTTTTTTTTTTCAGAGACAAAGTCTCACTCTGTAACTCAGGCTGGAGTGCAGTGACCCAATCCTAGCTCACTGCAGCCTCAAACTCCAGGGCCCAAACAATCTTCCTGCCCCAGCCTCCCGAGTAGCTGGAACTACAGGTATGCACCAACACGCCCAGGTATTTTTTTTTTCAGTTCTCTACAGACGCAGGAACTTGATGTGCCCGGCGGATTTTTCTATTTTTTGTAGAGACAGGGTTTCACCATGTTGTCCAAGCTGGTCTTGAACTCCTGGGCTCAACCAATCCTCTTGCCTCGGGCACCCAAAGTTCTGGGATTACAGGCATGAGCCACTGCAGCTGACCCTTCCTTACAGTCTTTAATAAGTGCAATAAATACTTGTTTGCTTTAACATTTCCCTGTGTCTTCAGTCTCCTGAAGTCTTACATGCTTGACATTGTATTTTCCTCTGTAAGTAACCTGCTATTTCTCTCTGATCATTTTAAAATATTTTTTCCTTGTCTTTCACAATTTTACATTTCACTGTTCCTGTGTGTGTACTATAATACCTTTAAATCTTAAGTCATTTTTTTAAATCTGAGGAATTCTCATTGATTACTTATTTAAGTACACTCTCCTTTTTAATGACTATATTCTCTTCTTATAAGGCTACTATTAGATGTGTTTTGACATTTATTCTTCTATCCTCCCTATTAATTAACTTTTCTTTCATTTACTTCTCTATCCATTACCGATTACTTTTATGAATTCTTTAGACGCATTTCCTCAGCTCAGCAATTGCTTTTTCAACTATATCAGTTTTAATATCCAATCTATTCCACCGAATAATTTATTTGAGCAGTTAATGTTTTCATATCCAATCTATCCAATAGGTTTTCTTTTTATTTATTTATTTATTTATTTATTCATTTATTCATTTGAGATGGAGTCTTGCTCTGTCACCCAGGCTGGAGTGCAGTGGTGCGATCTTGGCTCACTGAACCTCTGCCTCCCGAGTCCAAGCAATTCTCCTGCCTCAGCCTCTTGAGTAGCTGGAACTACAGGCATGTGACACTATGCTAGGTTAATTTTTGTATTTTTAGTACAGACGGGGTTGCACCTTGTTAGCCTGGCTGATCTCGAACTCCTGACCTCAGGTGATCCACCCGCCTCAGCCTCCCAAAGTGCTGGGATTACAGGCGTGAGCCACGGCACCTGGCCTTTTTTTCTTTATTTATTTTTACACAGAGTTTCACTCTTGTTGGCTAGGCTGGAGTGCAATGGTGTGATCTCGGCTCACTGCAACATCCGCCTCCCAGGTTCAAGTGATTCTCCTGCCCCAGCCTCCTGAGTAGCTGGAGTTACAGGTGTGCACCACCACACCCAACTACTTTTATATTTTTAGTAGAGATGGGGTTTCACCATGTTGGCCAGGCTGGTCTTAAACTGCTGACCTCAGGTGATCCTCCCGCCACAGCCTTCCAAAATGCTGGGATTATAGGCGTGAGCCACCCTGCCTGGGCTGTCAGATAGTTTTTCTATATAACCCTTTCTTCCTGGGAAGATGTGTCAGCCCAGACACTCCATGTGAGTTTCAGGGTTTCTGGATTGATAGGTCGTAGGATAGGGAGCCTCTAGAGCTGAGCTGAGCCAATTCTTTCCAGTCCCTAGCCTATGAGCCCCCAGAGACCCTTACGGGATTTCTGCCTTACAGCGTGGAGGGAGTCTACGGGTGAGTGATACTGGTTGTAATTGTGTAGCTCAGAGGGCAGAGGGAGAGGTAGGAAAGGAATGCTCAGTTACTGGCCAGCTTTGATGAGTCTGCACTTTTTCTAGGAGCTTCCCAAGCCCCTTATTCTTTAATGTTATCAGGCCACTTTGGGCTAGCACTGGGCCAGCCCTGCCAAGTTTCTGCTCTGTATGTTTACAGAACAGGTAATAAGCCTTCTAGAAAATAAGGAGAAAAAAAGAATGCAACTTAGAAAGCTCCACCTGGGCTGATCCTCCATCTGTGGCCTCTGACCTTTTCCCACTCTAAGCCATCTCATCCCCCAGTGGGGCTAAACCATCAAGGGTTTTGTTACTGGGAACTGTTCTGAACTCCAACCACTTCCCACCTCTTCTGTGGCATCTGCAGGGTTGGGTTTGGGAAGGAAGCCAGCAGCTATTGCTGGTTCACCATCTTCTTCTGGAACCAGATATGCCTTTATGCCTTTACATTTTAAAAGTAATTTGAAGTCATTACTAACAACTAAACTAAACTATATCTATCTATCTATATATAAACAACTAAAAGATATATACCACTTAACCACATGACAGGTGCTATTCTAAGTGCTTTACATGTATTTGCCCATTTAATCATAGCAATCAAGTGAGTTAAATAATGTAGTTATTCCCAGTTTACTTTTGAGTAGCCTGAGACACAGAAAGGTTATATGACTTACACAAGGTCACACAGCTTAATAAGTTGAGAAGCCAGAAACTGCACCCAAGCTGTCTGGCTCCAGAGTTTGTACTCTAAAATACTAGCGTTAACTGGGCACAGTGACTCACTCCTATAATCCCACCACTTTGAGAGGCTGAGGTGGGAGGATTGCTTGAGGATAAGAGTTCAAGATCATCCTGGGCAACATAGGAAAACACTCTCTCTACCAAAAAAAATTTTTTTAATTAGCCAGCCTTGGTGGTGCACGCCTGTAGTCCCAGCTACATGGGAGGTTGAGGCAGGAGGATCACTTGAGCTGAAGAGGCTGGGGCTACAGTGAGCCATGATTGTGCTATGGAACTCTAGCCTGGGCAACAGAGTGAGGCCATCTCTAAAATAAAACAAAATAAAATGCTAATGCTTTTAGCCACTCTACCATTCTATCATTCATTAGCGTCAGTATCCATTCCTTGAACAACAAAAGAACTTCTCTTTTTTTTTCCTGTCCCTCGTCCCATCTTCCATGTTTATAATACTGGGAATTTTATTTCAAGACTATAATTTTTTAAGTTTACAATCAAAAGTTTACACTGTTTAATAAATTTTACTATTTTTCTTCTAACAATTGCTTATTGAAATCACCTTCCTCTTAAATTTACTTTTCTTTTCTCATAGGGCTGTATACCAATAATTATTTCTGAAGGGTATATGTGTCATTAATTTTCTGAACTATTTTTTCCCTCATTCTGGATTATCCTGGCTGTATACAGATATCTAGGTTCAATTTTTTTTGTTTGTTTGTTTTTGTTTTGTTTTGTTTTTCTGAGACAGTGCCTGGCTCTGTCACCCAGGCTGGAATGCAGTGGCACCATCTCAGCTCATGGCAATCTCCACCTCCTGGACTCAGCGATTCTCCTGCCTCAGCCTTCCAAGTAGCTGGGACTGCAGGCACGTGGCACCACACCTAGCTACTTGTTGTATTTTTTGTAGAGATGGGTTTCGCCGTGTTGGCCAGGCTGGTCTCAAACTCCTGAGCTCAAGCAATCCTCCCGTCTCAGCCTCCCAAAGTGCTGAGACTACAGGCGTGAGCTACTGCACCTGGCCCAAACTTATTTTTAATCAGCTCCTTGAAAAACTTCTCCATTGCATTCTCTCTTCTCTCTTTCTCTCTGGGACCTTTCAGGATTTTATCTCTATCCTAGAAATTTTACTCCGAGGGTGTGTGTGTGTGTGCGCGCACGCAGGTGTGTGTGCACATGTGTGTTAATCAGGCTCAGAACTAGATGGCTCTTTTCAGTTTGAAGATTCATGTCTTTGTTCAGTTCAGAAAATTCTAGAATGTTATTTCTTTAAGTAGTGCCTTCTCTCCAGTCTTTCTATTGTTTTGTTGTTGTTGTTGTTGTTACTTTTTTTTTTTTCATTTTTGACGGAGTTTTGCTGTGACACCCAGGTTGGAGTACAGTGGCAGGACCTCAGCTCACTGCAACCTCCGCTTCCTGGGTTCAAGTGATTCTTCTGCCACAGCCTCCCACATAGCTGAGATTTCAGGCATCTACCACCACACCTGGCTAATTTTTGTATTTTTAGTAGAGACAGGGTTTCACCATGTTGGACATGTTTTAGATCATAGTTATCAGCAGCATAATAATAACATGAGACTATCGTGGTACAGAGATGTTAGAGAATATTCCTGAGGTGCAGTGGCAGTGGTAGTCTGATCCAGAGCTCCAAGCCATTTAAAGCTCATTCACGTTTGCATTTGTTATGAAGTTCAGATGTTGCTCACTAGGGCTTCACCCCATAGGGCCTGCTGGTGCTTCCATTGAGACACCCACTCTCGCAACAGGAAGGACCAGCTGGCCTCTGATCCGGGAGCCACTCACATGGCTTAGGAATCGCTTTGACTGTTGGCCCCTCCCTACTGTGAGCTCCTTGAGGGCCTTGTGTGCACCTGGGGCATCTGAGAAGCCCCAGTCCCAGCCCAGGGGATCCTCGGAGGCCCCTGAATGAGTGACCCCACAAGTGCAGATTCAACTCTGGTTTAGAGGGTAAAGGGATCTGGGATTGGGTTGCCAGTGTGGAGACCGAATTCAAAGAAGGATTCAGAAAGGTATTCAATGTTATTATTACTACATTTAAACCGTGTTTACAAGCTCAGAGAGGACTTTCCCTTAGCCTATTTTACATGTATTGTTCACTATTTCATAAGTGAGGAAGCTGAATAAAAAGTAGCTTAAGGGCCAGGCGCAGTGTCTCACAACTGTAATCCCAGCACTTTGGGAGGCTGAGGTGGGCAGATCACGAGGTCAAGAGATCGAGACCGTCCTGCCCAACATGGTGAAACCTTGTCTCTACTAAAAATACAAAACTTAGCCTGGCGTGGCAGCACCTGCCTGTAGTCCCAGGTACTCTGGAGACTGAGGCAGGAGAATCACTTAAACACGGGAGTCAGATGTTGCAGTAAGCCAAGATCGTGCCACTGCACTCCAGCCTGGCGACAGAGCAAGACTCCATCTCAAAAAAAAAGAAAAAAAAACTAGCTTAAGATTGTTGGTCAGTGACATATCCCAATGCAACCAGAATTGGTATGGGTACCATCTCACTTAATTCCACATTCAATGTTGATGCCTCGGTAGGGTGGTATGCCAGATCTGGTACTGCTTTCTTTGCTGCCTAGTTTAATTTCAGCAAACCATTTCTTTACCTCTCCCGTCCCTGTATTCATCTCCCCATACCATCTTTCCCCACAGTGTTTTGTCCCCTCTCTACGTTTTTACATTTACTCTCCCAGCAGCTGTCTACAAGCTTATATGGGATCCCACAAAACGATGGGAAACAGCTGTGCCCCCAGGAAAACCAAGTACCCCTGAGAAGATTAACAAGACATCTGGTAAGAGCAAACGATTTGGGAACAACCCCTCTGGCTTCCCTGGCTATGTTCAGGTGTGTGGACTGGGTGTGTGGCATGGACCCCAGACAAGCCTGGGTCCAGCCTGGGCTGAGAAGCTTGCTCAGCTCCAGATGAGATGTTAGACTTGACTTCCAGAGACACAGGGTGGAGTTGTCATCCATATAAAAAACCACGTGACAGGGGAGAGGTTCCAAGATGGCCAAATAGGAACAGCTCCAGTCTAGAGCTCCCAGCATGAATGACGCATTTCTGCATTTCCAACAGAGGTACCGGATTCATCTCATCGGGAATGGTTGGACCGTGGGTGCAGCCCATGGAGTATGACCCGAAGCAGGGCGGGGTATCACCTCACCCGGGAAGTGCAAGGGGTTGGGGAATTCCCTTTCCTAGCCAAGGGAAGCCCTGACAGATGGCACCTGGAAAATCAGGACACTCCCGCCCTAATACTGCGCTTTTCCAGTGGTGTTAGCAAACGGCACACCAGGAGAGTATATCCTGCGCCTGGCTCGGAGTGTCCCACACCCACGGAGCCTGGCTCACTGCTGGCACAGCAGTCTGAGATCGAACTGCAAGGCGGCAGTGAGGCTGGGGGAGGGGTGCCCACCATTGCTGAGGCTTGAGTAGGTAAACAAAGTGGCCAGGAAGCTTGAACTGGGTGGAGCCCACCGCAGCTCAAGGAAGCCTGCCTGCCTCTGTAGACTCCACCTCTGGGGGCAGGGCATAGCAGAACAAAAGGCAGCAGAAACTTCTGCAGACTTAAACGTCCCTGTCTGACAGCTTTGAAGAGAGTAGTGGTTCTCCTAGCACAGAGTCTGAGACCTGAGAACAGACAGACTGCCTCCTCAAGTGGGTCTTTGATACCCGAGTAGCCTAACTGGGAGACACCTCCCAGTAGGGGCCAACTGACACCTCATACAGCTGGGTGCCCCTCTGAGACGAAGCTTCCAGAGGAAGGATCAGGCTGCAACATTTGCTGTTCTGCAATATTTGCTGTTCTGCAGCCTCTGCTGGTGATACCCAGGAAAACAGGGTCTGGAGTGGACCTCCAGCAAACTCCAACAGACCTGCAGCTGAGGGTCCTGACTGTTAGAATGAAAACTAACAAACAGAAAGGACAACCACACCAAAACCCCATCTGTACGTCACCATCAAAAAAGACCAAAGGTAGATAAAACCACAAAGATGGGAAGAAACCAGAGCAGAAAAACTGAAAATTCTAAAAATCAGAGCACCTCTTCTCCTCCAAAGGAACGCAGCTCCTTGCCAGCAACAGAACAAAGCTGGATGGAGACTTTGATGAGTTGAGAGAAGAAGGCTTCAGACAATCGGTAATAACAAACTTCTCTGAGCTAAAGGAAGATGTTCAAACTCATCGCAAAGAAGCTAAAAACCTTGAAAAAACATTAGACGAATGGCTAACTAGAATAAACAGCGTAGAGAAGACCTTAAATGATATGATGGAGCTGAAAACCGCGGCACGAGAACTACGTGATGCATGCAGAAGCCTCAGGAGCCGATTCGATCAAGTGGAAGAAAGGGTATCAGTGATTGAAGATCAAATGAATGAAATGAAGTGAGAAGAGAAGGTTAGAGAAAAAGGAGTGAAAAGAAATGAACAAAGCCTCCAAGAAATATGGGACTATGTGAAAAGACCAAATCTATGTCTGATTGGTATACCTGAAAGTGACAGGGAGAATGGAACCAAGTTGGAAAACACTCTGCAGGATATTATCCAGGAGAACTTCTCCAACCTAGCAAGGCAGGCCAGCATTCAAATTCAGAAAACACAGAGAACACCACAAAGATACTCCTCGAGAAGAGCAACTCCAAGACACATAATTGTCAGATTCACCAAAGTTGAAATGAAAGAAAAAATGTTAAGGGCAGCCAGAGAGAAAGGTCAGGTTACCCACGAAGGGAAGCCCATCAGACTAACAGCGGATCTCTCAGCAGAAACTCTACAAGCCAGAAGAGAGTGGGGGCCAATATTCAACATTCTTAAAGAAAAGAATTTTCAACCCAGAATTTCATATCCAGCCAAACTAAGCTTCATAAGCAAAAGGAGAAATAAAATCCTTTACAGACAAACAAATGCTGAGAGATTTTGTCACCACCAGGCCTGCCTTATAAGAACTCCTGAAGGAAGCACTAAACATGGAAAGGAACAACCGGTACCAGCCACTGCAAAATCATGCCAAAGTGTAAAGACCATCGATGCTAGGAAGAAACTGCATCAACTAACGAGCAAAATAACCAGCTAACATCATAATGACAGGATCGAATTCACACATAACAATATTAACCTTAAATGTAAATGAGCTAAATGCTCCAATTAAAAGACACAGACTGGCAAATTAGATAAAGAGTCAAGACCCACCAGTGTGCTGTATTCAGGAGACCCATTTCACTTGCAGAGACACACATAGGCTCAAAATAAAGGGATGGAGGAAGATCTACCAAGCAAATGGAAAACAAAAAAAGGCAGGGGTTGCAATCCTAGTCTCTGATAAAAAAGACTTTAAACCAACAAAGATCAAAAGAGACAAAGAAGGCTATTACATAATGGTAAAGGGATCAATTCAACAAGAAGAGCTAACTATCCTAAATATACATGCATCCAACACAGGAGCACCCAGATTCATAAAGCAAGTCCTTAGAGACCTACAAAGAGACTTAGACTCCCACACAATAATAATGGGAGACTTTAACACCCCACTGTCAACATTAGACAGATCAATGAGAGGGAAAGTTAACAAGGATATCCAGGAATTGAACTCAGCTCTGCACCAAGTGGACCTAATAGACATCTACAGAACTCTCCACCCCACATCAACAGAATATACATTCTTCTCAGCACCACATTGAACTTTTGCCAAAATTGACCACATAGTTGGAAGTAAAGCACTCCTCAGCAAATGTAAAAGAACAGAAATTATAACAAACTGTCTCTCAGACCACACTGCAATCAAACTAGAACTCAGGATTAAGAAACTCACTCAAAACCGCTCAATTACATGGAAACTGAACAACCTGCTCCTGAATGACTACTGGGTACATAACGAAATGAAGGCAGAAATAAAGATGTTCTTTGAAACCAATGAGAACAAAGACACAACATACCAGAATCTCTGGAACACATATAAAGCAGTGTGTAAAGGGAAATTTATAGCACTAAATGCCCACAAGAGAAAGCAGGAAAGATCTAAAATTGACACCCTAACATCACAATTAAAAGAACTAGAGAAGCAAGAGCAAACACATTCAAAAGCTAGCAGAAGGCAAGAAATAACTAAGATCAGAGCAGAACTGAAGGAGATAGAGACACAAAAAAACCCTTCAAAAAATCAATGAACCCAGGAGCTGGTTTTTTGAAAAGATCAACAAAATTGATAGACCGCTAGCAAGACCAATAAAGAAGAAAAGAGAGAAGAATCAAACAGACGCAATAAAAAATGAGAAAGGGGATATCACCACTGATCCCACAGAAATACAAACTACCATCAGAGAATACTATAAACACCTCTATGCAAATAAACTAGAAAATCTAGAAGAAATGGATAAATTCCTGGACACATACACCCTCCCAAGGCTAAACCAGGAAGAAGTTGAATCTCTGAATAGACCAATAACAGGCTCTGAAATTCAGGCAATAATTAATAGCCTAGCAACCAAAAAAAGTCCAGGACCAGATGGATTCACAGCCAAATTCTACCAGAGGTACAAAGAGGAGCTGGTACCATTCCTTCTGAAACTATTCCAATCAATAGAAAAAGAGGGAATCCTCCCTAACTCATTTTATGAGGCCAGCATCATTCTGACACCAAAACCTGGCAGAGACACAACAAAAAAAGAACATTTTAGACCCATAGCCCTGATGAACATCGATGCAAAAATCCTCAATAAAATACTGGCAAACTGAATCCAGCAGCACATCAAAAAGCTTATCCACCATGCTCAAATTGGCTTCATCCCTGGGATGCAAGGCTGGTTCAACATATGCAAATCAATAAACGTAATCCATCACATAAACAGAACCAAAGACAAAAACCAAATAATTATCTCACTAGATGTAGAAAAGGCCTTCAACAAAATTCAACAGCCTTTCATGCTAAAAACTCTCAATAAACTAGGTATTGATGGGACGTATCTCAAAATAATAAGAACTATTTATGACAAACCCACAGCCAATATCATACTGAATGGGCAAAAACTGGAAGCATTCCCTTTGAAAACTGGCACAAAACACGGATGCTCTCTCTCACCACTCCTATTCAACATAGTGTTGGAAGTTCTGGCCAGGGCAATCAGGGAGGAGAAAGAAATAAAGGGTATTCAATTAGGAAAAGAGGAAGTCAAATTGTCCCTGTTTGCAGATGACATGATTGTATATCTAGAAAACCCCATCGTCTCAGCCCAAAATCTCCTTAAGCTGATAAGCAACTTCAGCAAAGTCTCAGGATACAAAATCAATGTGCAAAAATCACAAGCATTCTTATACACCAATAACAGACAAACAGAGAGCCAAATCATGAGTGAACTCCCATTCACAATTGCTTCAAAGAGAATAAAATACCTAGGAATCCAACTTACAAGGGATGTGAAGGACCTCTTCAAGGAGAACTACAAACCACTGCTCAATGAAATAAAAGAGGACACAAACAAATGGAAGAACGTTCCATGCTAATGGATAGGAAGAATCAATATCGTGAGAATGGCCATACTGCCCAAGGTAATTTATAGATTCAATGCCATCCTTATCAAGCTACCAATGACTTTCCTCACAGAATTGGAAAAAACTACTTTAAAGTTCATATGGAACCAAAAAATAGCCTGCATTGCCAAGACAATCCTAAGCCAAAAGAACAAAGCTGGAGGCATCATGCTACCTAACTTCAAACTATACTACAAGGCTATAGTAACCAAAACAGCATGGTACTGGTACCAAAACAGAGATATAGACCAATGGAACAGAACAGAGTCCTCAGAAATAATGCCGCATATCTACAACCATCTGATCTTTGACAAACCTGAGAAAAACAAGCAATGGGGAAAGGATTCCCTGTTTAATAAATGGTGCTGGGAAAACTGGCTAGCCATATGTAGAAAGCTGAAACTGGATCCCTTCCTTACACCTTATACAAAAATTAATTCAAGATGGATTAAAGACTTCAACGTTAGACCTAAAACTATAAAAACCCTAGAAGAAAACCTAGGCAATACCATTCAGGACACAGGCATTGGCAAGGACTTCAAGACTAAAACACCAAAAGCAATGGCAACACAAGCCAAAATTGACAAATGGGATCTAATTAAACTAAAGAGCTTCTGCACAGCAAAAGAAACTGCCATCAGAGTGAACAGGCAACCTACAGATTAGGAGAAAATTTTTGCAATCTACCCATCTGACACTTTTACACTGTTGGTGGGACTGTAAACTAGTTCAACCATTGTGGAAGCCAGTGTGGGGATTCCTCAAGGATCTAGAACTAGAAACACCATTTGACTAGCCATCCCATTACTGGGTATATACCCAAAGCACTATAAATCATGCTGCTATAAAGACACATGCACACGTATGTTTATTGCGGCACTATTCACAATAGCAAAGACTTGGAACCAACCCAAAAGTCCATCAATGATAGACTGGATTAAGAAAATGTGGCACATCTACACCATGGAATACTATGCAGCCATAAGAAAGGATGAGTTCATGTCCTTTGTAGGGACATGGATGAAGCTGGAAACCATCATTCTGAGCAAACTATCACAAGGACAGAAAACCAAACACCTCATATTCTCACTCATAGGTGGGAATTGAACAATGAGAACACTTGGACATAGGGTGGGGAACATCACACACTGGTGCCTGTCATGGGGTCGGGGGAGGGGGGAGGGATAGCATTAGGAGATATACCTAATGTAAATGACAAGTTAATGGGTGCAGCACACCAACATGGCACATGTATATATATGTAACAAACCTGCACGTTGTGACCATGTACCCTAGAACTTAAAGTGTAATTTTAAAAAAAACACGTGACTTGGGGCAAGTCTCCCAAATTTCCTCAGCTGCAGATTCCTAGTCCATAAGATGGAAATAAAGAATCATAGTTCATAAATTGTTTAGAAGCATTGAATTTAATCTAGAAGGCCTGATGACATGAAAGGTGCTCAAGCAATTCTATCTGTGATAACCTGGGATCATATCTTACTCAGCTCAATGCCTGATACCCAATACAGGTGTACTTCAGAGATATTGCAGGTTCGGTTCCAGACCACTGCAATAAAGTGAGTCACACACATTTTTTTTTGTTTGACAGTGCATAAAACATTATGTTTACACTACAGTGTAGTCTACTAAGTGTGCAATAGCATTAAGTCTGAAAATGTACATACCTTTATTTTAAAATAATTCATCGATAAAAAATGCTAACAATCTTCTGAGCCTTCAGTGAGTCACATTCTTTTTGCTGGTGGAGGGTCTTGCCTCGGTGTTGATGGCTGCTGGCTGATCAAGGTGGTGGTTTCTGAAGGGTGGAGTGGCTGTGGCAGTTTCTTAAAAGATGACAACAATGAAATTTGCCACATCAATTAGCTCTCCCTTTCATGAAAGATTTCTCTGTAGTATGTGATGCTATTGGATAGCATTTTACCCACAGTAGAACTTCTTTCAAAGTTGGAGTCAATCCTCTCTAGCTATGAAAGTCCTAGATGGCATCTCCTTCCAATAGAAGGCTGTTTAATCTATATTGAAAATCTGTTGTTTCGTGTAGCCACCTTCATCAGTGATCTTAGCTAGATCTTCTGGATAACTTGCTGCAGCTTCTCCATCAGGGTTTGCTGCTTCGCCTTGCACTTTTATGTTATAGAGACGGCTTCTTTCCTTAAACCTCATGAACCAACCTCTACTAGCTTCACACGTTTCTTCTGCAGCTTCTTCACCTCTCTCAGCTTTCATGGACTTGAAGAGAGTTCTGGTCTTGCTCTGAATTAGACTTTGGCTTAAGGGAATGTTGTGGCTGGTGTCATGTTTTATCCTGACCACTCAAACTTTCTCTATTTGAGCAGTAAGGCAGTTTTGCTTTCTTATTCGTGTGTTCACTGGAGTATTAGTATTATTATTTCCTTCAAGAACTTTTCCTTTACATTATATACTATTATTTCCTTCAAGAACTTTTCCTTTGCATTCACAGCTTGGCTGTTTGGTGCAAGCGGCCTAGCTTTCATCCTGTCTTGGCTTTCAGCATGCTTCCTCACTAAGCTTAGCCATTTCTAGCTTCTGATTTAAAGTGAGAGACATGTGACTCTTCCTTTCATTTGAACACTTAGCGGCCATTGTAGGGTTCTTAATAATCCTCATTTCAGTGTTGCCGTGTCTCAGGAAATAATAGGGAGGCCCAAGAAAAGGAGGCAAAACAGGGAACAGCTCATCGGTGGAGCAGTCAGAACACACACAACATTAATCGATTAAGTTTGTCATCTTCTATGGGTGTAGTTCATGGTACCCCAAAAACAATTACACATAACAGGGTGATTACAGTCAATAATAACTTAATTGTGTGTTTAAAAAGAACTGATAGAGTGTAATTGGATTGTTTGTAACACAAGGATAAATGGCTGAGGGGATGGATACCCTATTTTCCACGATGTGATTACTATGCATTTGCATGCCTGTATCAAAACATCTCACGTACCCCATAAGAATATACACCTACTGCGTACCCACAAAATAAAGAACAAAAATTATTTTAAAAGACTAAAAAACAACAAAAACAATTGCAGTAATAATGTCAAAGCTCACTGATCACAGATCACCATAACAGATATAATAATAATGGAAAAGTATAAAATTGGTGAGAATTTCCAAAAAAAATTGCAGCATCTGCGAAGCACTATAAAAATGAGGAGCAATAAAACAAAGTGTGCCTGTGTGGCCTTAACAAATACTTGCTGAATGAAAGGAGGTATGGGTGAATGTTCCCGTAAGTGAAGAGGTTGGGAATCTAAACCTCACAATGGAAGGAGCCAGAAGCTAAAACTTTAATTGGCATTTGGCCTATGTTGGTGTGGATCTAACGCCTCAGCCTCTCTAAGCCAGAGAATGTGAAAAACTGGATAAAGAAGGCCCATGGGCACTTGGGAGGGGGGAGGCATCTCCTTTTTTGGAGAAAACAGAGCCTAACACTCTCCAATCTACCCAACCCTCATCTTCCAACTATTCATCATAGGACCCAAAAGGGGGGAACATGCCTGGACCCACAGACTGCGTGAGAGAAAGCAGCTGGTGATTTATGAAGAGATCAGCGACCCTGAGGAAGATGACGAGTAACTCCGTAAGAGAACCTTCCACTCACCCCCCACATCCCTGCAGATGTGCTATTCTGTTATGATACTGGTATCCCATCTTCTCACTTGTTCCCCAAATCATTCCCTTCTCATAATTTTCTAGGGTACAGCATTGAGGCTGAATGATGAGATTTCCCATGCTCTTTCGTATTTTTTTTTTTTTTTTTTTTTGAGATGGAGTCTCGCTTTGTCGCCCAGGTGCGATCTCGGCTCACTGCAAGCTCCACCTCCTGGGTTCACGCCATTCTGCCTCAGCCTCCCCAGTAGCTGGGACTACAGGGGCCTGCCACTACGCCCAGCTAATTTTTTTGTGTTTTTAGTAGAGACGGGGTTTCCCTGTGTTAGCCAGGATGGTCTCGATCTCCTGACCTCCTGATCGGCCCACCTCGGCCACCCAAAGTGCTGGGATTACAGGCATGAGCCACTGCGCCCGGCCGATTTCGCATTCTCTTTTTACTCCCTGGCCTGTAGGTCCAGGGATGCTCCCTACCCAGGATGCTGTGGGCTCCCAAACCCCAGGTCAGCCCTGATATGCAGGCCACACCTTCCTCTAGCCTAGGAATTGATAGCCTAGGCGAGGAAGTCACTGTGGCATGAACAGATGGTTCACTTCGAGGAACCGTGGAAGGCGTGTGCAGGTCCTGAGATAGGGCAGAATCGGAGTGTGCAGGGTCTGCAGGTCAGGAGGAGTTGAGATTGAGTTGCCACGTGGTGGGAACTCACTGCCACTTACTTTCCTTCTCTCTTCTTGCCTCAGCCTCGGGGATACGACACATGCCCATGATGAGAAGCAGAACGTGGTGACCTTTCACGAACATGGGCATGGCTGCGGACCCCTCGTCATCAGGTGCATAGCAAGTGAAAGCAAGTGTTCACAACAGTGAAAAGTTGAGCGTCATTTTTCTTAGTGTGCCAAGAGTTCGATGTTGGCGTTTCCGTTGTATTTTCTTGCAGTGTGCCATTCTGTTAGACATTAGCGTTTTCGTTGATGAGCAAGACATGCTTAATGCATATTTCGGCTTGTGTATCCATGCACCTACCTCAGAAAACAAGTATTGTCAGGTATTCTCTCCATAGAACAGCACTACCCTCCTCTCTCGCCAGATGTGACTACTGAGGGGAGGTCTGAGTGTTTAATTTCCGATTTTTTCCTCTGCATTTACACACACACCTCACATGCACACACACACACCAAGTACCAGTATAAGCATCTCCCATCTGCTTTTCTCCGTTGCCACGCGTCCTGGTCAAGCCCCCCTCGCTCTGTTTCCTGTTCAGCATGTACTCCCCTCATCCGATTCCCCTGTATCAGTCACTGACAGTTAATAAACCTTTGCAAACGTTCCCCAGTTGTGCGCTCCTCTCATTATTGTGCACACAGCTCTGTGCACGTGTGTGAATATTTCTTTAGGAAAGATTCTTAGAAGTGGAATTGATGTGTCAAAGGAGTCATTTATTCAACAAAACCCTAATGAGTGTGTCCTCGTGCTGAGCGCTATTCTAGGTGCTGGAGAGACATCAGGGAACAAGGCAGACAGATGTTCCTGACCACCATTCTAGAGGAGGATGTTTCCAGTTGCTGGGTGTTTGTTTGTTTCTTCTAGAGATTGGGTCGTGCTCTGTCCAGGCTGGAGTGCAGTGGCATGATCATAGCTCAATGCAGCCTTGAACTCCTGGGCTCAAGTGATCCTCCCTCCTCAGCCTCCGGAGTAGCTGTGACTGCAGGCATGCACCATCACACCCCACTAACTTTTTTAGGTTTGTCAAGAGAGTCTCGCTATGTTACCCAGGCTGGTCTCAAACTCCTGGGCTCAAGCGATCCTCCCGCCTTGGCCTCCTAAAATGCAGGGATTACAGGGGTGAGCTGCTGTGCCTGGCCCCCAGTTTTTATTTTGATAGAGACTATACACTTCAGTCCTGGAGCAGGATTCTGCAGCAAGTGGTTGGGCATCTTGGCCTTCGCTCTCTGAACCATTTTCGGGTTCAAGGTCTGGGATGGTCCATTTGGGAGTATGTGGGAGGAGACACAGATGAAATCGTCATCTGGGGAACGTGGAGGAATCAGGCAGATGTGTGCACTGTAGACTCTGTGATGGCCAGGGAATAGAAGAGTCCACTTAGTCTCCATGCAGGGGAGCAATGGTGGGAAAGTCCCCTGGACAGAAGCATGAGACTGCCCATCAAGGGTCCCACCAACCAAGGGCCTGGGGGCTGGGGTGGGGACAGTGATTTGGGAATGGGACAGTTCTTTCTCATAGGTACCATTGCACGGTGCAGAGGGGAACATTTCTGGGGAAGGGAAAGGCAGAGGGGAGTCTTATTTAAAATCATTGTGTGTGAATGGAGACCATTAAGACTCACACCTATAATCCCAGCACTTTGGGAGGCCGAGACTAGCAGATCACTTGAGGTCAGGAGTTCAAGACCAGTCTGGCCAACATGGAGAAACCACGTCTCCACTAAAAATATAAAAATTAGCCGGGTGTGGTGGCTCACGCCTGAAATTCCAGGTACTCAGGAGGCTGAGGCAGGAGAATCGCTTGAATCCAGGAGGCAGAGGTTGCAGTGAGGCGAGATTACCCCAGTGCACTCCAGCTTGGGCAACACAAGTGAGATTCCATCTCAAAAATATATATACATATGCATATATATATATATATATATAGCTAAGACACTTTTTGAAAAAGAAGAATAAGGTGGGAGGAATGGCTCTACCATATTTCAATACTTCTTATATAGCTACAGGAATCAAGACTGTGTCGTATGGGGCGAAGAATAGACACATAGATCACTGGAACAAAATAGAGAACATAGAAATAGCCCCACACCGACTTTTTACAAAGCAACAAAAAGAAGGAAGGATTGTCTGCTCAACAAATGGTGCTGGAGAAGTTGCAGAGCCATAAGCTAATAAAAAAAAGACCTAATCTTCATACCTTTATACAAAAAAAAACTCAAGTGGATCATAGATTTAAATCTAAAATGTAAAACTAAAACAGAAACTTTTACAAGAAAACATAGGAGAAACATCTGAGATCTACAGCATAGTAAACAGTTCAAAAAGCATAATCCATAAGGAAAAAAATTAGATTTCATCCAATTTAAAACTTTTGCCCTGCAAGAAACCCTGTTAAAAGGATGAAAAAACAGGGTATGGAATGGGAGAGAATGTTTGCAAACCACATATCCAACAAAGGACTCACATCCAGAATGTATAATGGATATGTATAGTACTCTCAAAACTCAACAGTAGGCCATGGCTCACGCTTGTAATCCCAGCACTTTGAAAGGTCGAGGTGGATGGAGGGCAGATCCCTTGAGGGCAGGAGTTTGAGATCAGCCTGAGCAACATGGCAAAAACCCATCTCTACTAAAAATACAAAAATTGACAGGCATGATAGTTCGCGCCTGTAATCCCAGCTACGTGGGAGGCTGAGGCATGAGAATCGCTTGAACCTGGAAGGCGGAGGTTGGAGTGAGCCAAGATCATGCCACTGCACTCCAGCCTGAGTAACAGAGCGAGAGGCTCTCTCAAAAACAAACAACAAAAAAAAAAACTCAACGGTAAAAAACAAACAAATAATCCAATTAGAAAATGATCAAAATATATGAACATACATTTCACTGAAGAGGAAATAAGCAAATAAGCTCATGAAAAGATGTTCAACACTAATTTGCTTCACTAGATGCAAATTAAGACCATGATGAGGTATCACTACACACTTATTACAACAGCTAAAATAAAAGACATAGTGACAACACGAAATGGTGACAAAGATGCAGAGAAATTGGACACCTTGTAAAATGCTGCTGGGAAGGTAAAATCTTACAGCCACTATGGAAAACTGTTTGATAGTGTCTTATAAAACTAAACATGCAATGAGCACACAATTCAACAATTACACTTCAGAGAAATTAAAATTTATGCCCATCCAGAAACTTATACATAATTGTTCATAGCAGCTTTACTTGTAATCGCCAGAAGCTTGAAATAATCAATATGTCCAACAATAAGTGAATGGTCAAACTGTGGTACATCCATACCACGAATTACTACTCACCAATAAAAATGAACTATTGATTCATAAATATTAATGCCTTGGATGAATCTCCAGGGAATTATGCTGAGTGAAATAAGCCCCTAAAATGTTGTATACTATAAGATTTCATTTGTACAGCATTGTAGAAAAGACAAAATTGTAGAAATGAAAAACAGATTAGTGGTTCCAGGGGTTAGGGATGGTGGATGGGAGGAGAGTGGGTATTACTAAAAATGAGTAGCACAAGGGATAGCATTGTGGTGATGAAAATGGTTTGTAACTTTTTTTTGAGACAGAGTCTTGCTCTGTCTCCCAGGCTGGAGTGCAGTGGCATGACCTCTGCTCACTGCAACCTCTGCCTCTCGGGTTCAAGTGGTTCTCTTGTCTCAGCCTCCCATGTAGCTGGGATTATAAGCGCGTGCCACCATGCCTGGCTAATTTTTGTATTTTTAGTAGAGACGGGGTTTCTCCATGTTGGCCAGGCTGGTCCCAAACTCCTGACCTCAAGTGATCTGCCTGCCTCAGCCTCCCAACGTGCTGGGATTACAGAGATGAACCACTGCACCCAGACATGTTCTGTATCTTTTTTTTTCTGAAATATAAGCTTTATTTTAAATTCAAAGAAATATTAAACTTTCTTTTACGAATTATAATCAAGCACTCAAACAATTTAGGAATTTTAAACACTAATTCTTAATTGAAAATAATGACATCCATAGAATACATCCTGATGTTGGCCAACATGAAGTTTACTTAATATTAGTATTTTATATATGCTTAACCATTCATCCTTCCTAAAATTCAATGATAACAAAGATTTGACTTTATAAGGTGGAGCCTTTTATGTAATATGCTAGAGATAACTTTTTCAAATACAAAACATTTATACCAGCAAGGAAATTATGAAAGCATATATAAATTATACTGAAGGATGTGATTTAAAGGCTGTCTGTATACATAGATGCATTTCACCTTAGAAAGTACATATGCACATCAAAACACTTTCATTGAATATAGATGCCACTACATTCTCTTACTTGTATTACAAAAGCAAATGGCAGGTTCATAAACGTTCTTCTATTATGTATCAACTGAAAAAAACATACATACACAAAAAGATTTTAACGGCACATGGGAGTGGAATGTGCCTACATTTAGAGCAGAGCTTTTACAGGACCACCTGTCTCCAGCCGGCTCCCAGGGACCATTGAAAACAGCTGCTACCCTCAGAACGCTAAGATGGGCTTGTTAATGAGTTCACTGGACTCTCGAATCTCATCCCCCTTGACCACCAGCAGAGGTGAAACCTGATGATGTCGCCACAGGTTGGCTTGGCCAGAAGTCCATAATCTTGAAGTCGTAGACACACCTTCCAAGCATCACAATCTTTGGTTTCTTTAATAACAATAGCGTTTAATAATTCCTTTCCTCGCCGGGCGCAGTGGCTCATGCCTGTAATCCCAACACTTTGGGAGGCCAAGGCAGCTGGATCACCTGAGGTCAGGAGTTCGAGACCAGCTTGACCAACATGGCAAAACTCCATCTCTACTAAAAATACAAAAATTCGCTGGGCATAGCAGTGCGTGCCTGTAATCCCAGCTACTCAGGAGGCTGAGGCGGGAGAATCGCTTGAACCCGTGAGGTGGAGGTTGCATTGAGCCGAGATTGCGCCATTACACTCCATCCTGGGCAACCAGAGTGAACCTCTGACTCAAATAAATAAATAAATAAATAAATAAATAAATAAATAAATAATTATTTTCCTCTTACGGCAGTTACAACATCAGAAGGTAGCTTCATGGATTCATTTCTCAAAATAATACCCATTTTTTTTCTGTATTTTCAGCAAGGTTTTCTTCTTCTAAAACCTCAAGGGCTGCAATTGTCACTTGGCAGCCTAGTGGATTGCCACCGTATGTGGACCCATGTTTCCCTGTCTTAATGGTCAGCATTATGTCATCGTCCCACAGCACTGCAGACACAGAGTATCAGCCCCCAGAAAGGGCCTTTCCAAGGAGGACTATATCAGGTCTGACATTTTCATGATCAACAGCCAGCCATCTACCAGTTCTGGCCTATCCTGACTGTATTTCATCAGCAATATACAGATCCTGGTGCCTGGTGCAGAACTCTCGCACTCCCATTAAGTAACCTGGATCTGGAACAACACCTGCTTCACCCTGAATTGGTTCTACCATGAATGCAGCCACATTTGGATTCTGAAAAGCACTCTCCAGTGCAGGCAGATCATTGCAGGGAATGACGTCGAAGCCAGGCACAAACGGTCCAAAATCATCATAACTCGTCAGGTCTGTGGAACTGGAGATAGCAGAAAACATCCTACCCCAAAAGTTTCCAGCTGCGAAAATAACCTTTGCTTTGTATTTCTGAATGGCCTTCACAGTATAGCCCCACTTATGAGCTAGTTTACAGGCAGTCTCTCCAGCTTCCATTCCTGTATTCATAGGAAGAACTTTGTGGTAGTTGAAAAGTTTAGTAAAATACTCCTCATATTCACCAAGTACGTTATTATAGAAAGCTCTAGAGGTTAAGGTCAATTTCTTCCCTTGACTCTTTAGTGCATTCACAATCTTGGGGTGACAATGCCCTTGGTTGACAGCACTGTAAGAACTCAGAAAGTCAAAATATTTTCTGCCTTCTACATCCCATAAGTAAATACATTTTCGTCTCTCCAGGGCTACAGGTAAAAGATGGTAATTGTGCGCACCACACTTAGATTCCCTTTCAAAAATGTAATCAGAGGTTGGAGGGCCTTGGACTGTTTTCTTTGGGTTTTTTTGTTTGTTTTTTGTTTTGAGATGGAGTTTTGCTCTTGTTGCCCAGGCTGGAGTGCAGTGGCACAATCTCAGCTCACTGCAACCTCTGCCTCCCGGTTTCAAGCAATTCTCCTGCCTCAGCCTCCCAAGTAGCTGGGATTACAGGCATGCACCACCGTGCCGGGCTAATTTTGTATTTTTAGTAGAGATGGGGTTTCTCTATGTTGGCCAGGCTGGTCTCGAACTCCCAACCTCAGGTGATCCACCGGCCTTGGCCTCCCAAATTGCTGGGATTACAGGCGTGAGCCACCACACCCGGTCTGGATTTTTTTTTAGTTGCAACAGATGTAGCAGAAGCCACTGAAGAATGAGCTCCACGACTAAGTACAGCAAACCTCTGCAAAGGTGCTAGTTTGGAAAACATTGTGTCCTTCAAGTAGAAAAACCACAGATCGACTATTTTTTTCTTCCCATGGTTCAGACTAGAATACAGATTTTTAACCCAAGATCCAAGGATGATCTTCAGAGAGTCCAAAATCTCCTGACAGTGCCTGAGGACCACCCGGGACACACACTGTCTACAAAGCACAGCCATGTTCTGTATCTTGATTATGGTGTTGGTTACAGGAGTCTACACATGGGATAAAAAGGCATAGGACTACACACACTATTGTACCAATGTCAATTTCCTGATTTTGATATTGTACTATAGAATTTTTACACTACTATAATATAGAGGAAACTGAGTAAAGGGTATATGGGACATCTCTGTACTATTTTTGCAATTTCCCATAAATCTATATTATTCCTAAGTAAAAAGGGAAAAACATACAATTTTTTTTGAGACAGGGTCTCTCCCTGTCATCCAGGCTGGAGTGCAGTGGGGCAATTATAGCTCACTGCAGCCTCAAACTCCTGGGCTCAAGCAATCCTCCTGCCTCAGCCTCCCAAGTAGCTAGGACTACAGGCACATGCCACCATACCCACCTATTTTTTTTTTAAGAGATGGGGTCTTACTATATTGCCCAAGCTAAAAATACATTTCTTAATGAAAGATCAGGATGAGAAACAACAGGCTTATCTGAACACCTGCACAATAACCAAATACAACTTCTAGAAGTGAAAATGGTGATTCAAATAATTAATAAACTTATTAAACTGCAGATTAGACACAAACGAAGAAATAATTAGCGAACTAAAATATAGCTCTGAGGAAAACACACCATTAGAGATAAAGAAACAGAAAATAGGCCAGGCATGGTGGCTCAAGCCTGTAATCCCAGCACTTTGGGAGGCTGAGGCGGGTGGATCACCTGAGGTCAGGCATTCGAGACCAGCCTGACCAACATGGTGAAACCCCATCTCTACTAAAAATACAAAACTTAGCCAGGCATGGTGATGCATGCCTGTAATCCCAGTTACTCAGGAGGCTGAGGCACGAGAATTGTTTGAACCTGGGAGGCGGAGGTTGCAGTGAGCCGAGATTGTGTCATTGCACTCCAGCCTGGACAAGAGTGAAACTCCGTGTCAAAAAAAAAAAAACAAAAAAGAAATGGAAAATATAAAGATATGGAGGATAGAATGAAAAGAGCTCACATATATTGAACACAAATTCTAGAAAGGGAGAATAGAAAGATTTATGGAGAACAATGTTCAAAGGAATAATGGCTGAGAATTTTCCAGCTTTGGTAAAAAGCACCAATGCTCCTTATGTGAGCTCACCCAGACCTATTACTTTATTATTGAAGGAATTATTCACTAAAACACATGCTGCTTTAATGTAGTTTAATTATAATCCAGTGTTCATTAAGATGATGTCATTTGGAAAAATATTGATTGGGAGCATTTGGGGATCATAAATTTGAAGTGGTACTAAAATACTAGGCCACATTAGAACATGTGGAAAAAGAAAGAAAAAGCAACAAAAATAAAGTTCTAGGCCACAACAACACAAACACTGAAAGAGAAGGAGATTAGAGTTAAAGTAATCAAAGGACATGTGAAAATGGAAACTAAAGTTATCATCAAATTTAAACCTTTTAATGTCAAGTAATGATGTTTAAAATGTTTAATGTTGCTAACACAAAGTAAATGGTGGAATAGAGAACTCCAAAAATCTATGCCTCTATAAAAATCAGTGAAAAAACTGGCAAAAACTGTCAGGATCAACTTTTTCAGAACTTTGAAAACTAACCGAAAGCTTGTAACAAGCAGAGGAATGTTTAATCAAGAAAAACCAGCTGAGTGGCTCACGCCTGTAATCCAGCACTTCGGGAGGCCAAGGCAGGCAGATCACCTGAGGTCAGGAGTTCGAGACCAGCCTGGCCAACATGGTGAAACCCCGTCTCTACTAAAAATACAAAAATTAGCCAGGCGTGGTGGCACGTGCCTGTAATCTCAGCTACTCAGGAGGCTGAGACACGAGAATTGCTTGAACCCGGGAAGTGGAGGTTGCAGTGAGCTGAGATGGTACCACTGCACTCCAGCCTGGGCAACAGAGCAAGACTGTCAAAAAAAAAAAGAAAAAAGAAAAAGGAAGAAAAAGGAAGGAAGGAAGGAAGGAAGGAAGGAAGGAAGGAAGGAGAAAAACCAGCTGAATCTCCATAAGAACACTAAGCTTTGTGGTATTTTAACTTACCCTTGTCCCATCTCCTGCTCCCAGCTTGGTGGTAGCCCTGAAGATAATGATCTGCATTCCCAGATCTGGTACCTACCAGTACCAGAGAGAAAAGAATGGACCTTATTCACAAAGAATTACAGTTGTTTGTTTTGACTTGTCTGGTGGTTCCCTGGAAGAACCCACTTGAAAGGCTTGTCTTCATTTGACCTCACTCAAACTGACGCTACAACCTGGGGTAGTGGATAGCAGTTGGGGCAAACAATACATCAACCAGCAAGCTTAAAAGGAAAGGCTGGAGGCCAGGCATGGTGGCTCATGCCTGTAATCCCAGCACTTTGGGAGGCTGAGGCAGGTGGATCACGAGGTCAAGGGATCGAGACCATCCTGGCCAACATGGTCTCTACTAGACACCCCATCTCTACTAAAAATACAAAAATTAGCTAGGTGTGGTGGTGTGCACCTGTAATCTTAGCTACTCAGGAGGCTGAGGCAGGAGAATTGCTTGAATCCAGGAGGCAGAGGTTGCAGCGAGCCGAGATCGCGTCACTGCACTCCAGCCTGGCAACAGAGCAAGACTTTATCTCAAAAAAAAAAAAAAAAGAAGAAGAAGAAGAAGAAGAAGAAGAAGAAGAAGAAGAAGAAGAAGAAGAAGAAGAAGAAGAAGAAGAAGAAGAAGAAGAGGAAGAAGAAGAAGGAAAGGCTGGAAAATGGGGCTTGAATAACTCCAACACATGCCTGGGAATCTAGAAGGCCACACACATATGCCCTGGGCTGCAGCTAGGCGAATGCCCACAGAAGAACTAAGTAGGCTTTAATCTCTCACCTCTGCAGACCTCGAGGCTCTGAGCAAGCAGGAAGAGAAAGATAAGGCAACGTTGTAAACTGCCAGGCTGAGTGCAGAAGGTATGTCCCAACACGTACACAAATCCCCTTGGCAAAGACTGGGAGACATACTGGTTCCAGGCATTTAAAGAAATTTCTGTTCAATCATTAGTGGCCACTAAGCTAACCAAGAGACTTCAGTGGCCACAGAGGACAAGGAATAGAGACTACGGAATTTGTTCAGGAAAAAAACTAAACAAACTTGTGTTTTGAGACAGGGTCTTGCTCTGTCTCTCAGGCTGGAGTACAGTGGCACTAACACGGCTCACTGCAGCCTTGATCTCCCAGGCTCAAGCAATCCTCCAGCATCAGCCTCTGAGTAGCTGGGACTATAGGCATGCGCCACCACACCAAGCTAATTTAATTTATTTATTTATTTATTTATTTATTTATTTATTTATTTATTTATTTTTTGAGATGGAGTCTCACTCTGTCGCCCAGGCTGGAGTGCAGTGGTGCGATCTCAGCTCACTGCAAGCTCCGCCTCCTGGCTTCACACCATTCTCCTGTCTCAGCCTCCCGAGTAGCTGGGACTGCAGGGGCCCGCCACCACGCCTGGCTAATTTTTTTGCATTTTTAGTAGAGACGGGGTTTCACCGTGTTAGCCAGGATGGTCTCAATCTCCTGACCTCACGATCCACCTGCCTCGGCCTCCCAAAGTGCTGGGATTACAGGCGTGAGCCACCGCGCTCGGCCAATTTTTTTTTTTTTTAAGAGATGGGGTCTTACTATGTTGCCTGAGCTGGTCTCAAACTCCTAGGCTCAAATGATCCTCCTGCCTTGGCCTCCCAAAGTGCTTGGATTACAGGCATGAGCCACCGAGCTCAGCCTAAACAAACATTGAAAACAAACAAACAAAACAGCAACAAGAAACCCTAGGGAAGGGACAGAATCTGGTTTCCAGAGTTGCCACATTATATTATTTGAAATGTCCAGTTTTCAATAAAAAATTATGACACATGCAAAGAAAGAAGAAAATACGACCCATCCACAGAATAAAGAAAAAAGACCACCTATAGAAACCGTCCCTGAGAAAGCCCAGATGTTGGGTTTTCCTTTTTTCTTAATGTATTTTATTTTATTTATTTATTTATTTTGAGACAGAGTTTCGCTCTGTCGCCCCGGCTGGGGTGCAGTGGTGCAATCTCGGCTCACTGCAACCTCTGCCTCCCAGACTCAAGCAATTCTCCTGCCTCAGCCTCCCAAGTAGTTGGGACTACAGGCACCCACCACCACACCTGGCTACTTTGTATTTTTAGTAGAGACAGGGTTTCACCATATTGGCCAGGCTGGTCTTGAACTCCTGACCTCAAGTGATCCACCCGCCTTGTCCTCCCAAAGTGCTGGGATTACAGGTGTGAGCCACCACGCCCAGCCAGATGCTGGGTTTTCTAATAAAAAGACTTTAAATGAGCTATTTAAAATACATCCAAAAACCTCAAAGAAACTATGTCTAAAGAACTAAAGTATAGAACCAATATCTCACCAAATAGAGAGTATCAATACAGACATAGAAATATAAAAAATGAACCAAATAGAAATTTCTGGAGTTTAAAAGTGTAATAATCAAAATGAAAAATTCATCTTCTGCTGATGCTAGGAGTAGGGACATTGCCCTCATCTCTTTTTGGGGTTCTTTCTGTTAAATATGAAGACTTGCTTTTTTTTCTTTTTGAGACAAGGTCTCACTCTGTTGCCCAGGCTGGAGTGAGTGGTGCAATCACAGCTCATGCAGCCCTGAACTCCTAGGTTCAAACAACTCTCCCACCTCAGCCTCCCTGAGTAGCTGGGACTGCAGGTGCAAACCACCATGCCCAACTAATTAAAAAAAAAAAATTGGGGCTGGGCGCGGTGGCTCACACCTGTAATCTCAGCACTTTGGGAGGCCAAGGCAGGCGGATCACCTGAGGTCAGGAGTTTGAAACCAGCCTGGCCAACATGGTGAAACCCTGTCTCTAGTAAAAATACAAAAATTAGCTGGGCATGGTGGCGCATGCCTGTAGTCCCAGCTACTCAGGAGGCTGAAACAAGAAAATCGCTTGAACCCGGGAGGCAGAGGTTGCAGTGTGCCAAAATCACGCCATTGCACTCCAGCCTGAGCAACAAAGCAAGACTCTGTCTCTAAATAGATAAATAAATAAATAAATAATAAATAAATATTGTGTAGAGACAGGATCTCACTATGTTGCCCAGGTTGGTCTCAAATTCCTGGCCTCAAGTCATCCTCCTTAGCCTCCCAAAGTGCCCGGATTATAGGCATGAGCCAAGACTTGCAGTTTTAAGGCCAGGTGCTGGAATTTCAGGTTACCGTTATTATCAAAAAGAATGGTTTGTTGAGCTTAAGTTTAGTGGCAGTAAAGGGAGTGGACAAAGCTATATAAGAGCAATGTTTTGTATAGTATTGAAATTAAGTTGGTATCGATCTGAACTAGATTGCTAAAAATTAAGATTTTATTTTTAATCCCTAGTATGGTCTGAATGTGTCCCCTCCAAAACTCAGGTGTTGTCAATGTGACAGTATTAAGAGCTAGGGTCTTTAAGAAGTGACTAGGCCATGAGGGGTTCTCCCTAATGAGATTAGGTGTCCTTATAAATGAGATGGAGAGAGTTGCTTCTCTCATGTCCTTCTGCCTTCTGCCATATGAGAATGCAGCAAAAAGCGCTGACCAGACGCTGGTGCCTTGATCTTGGACTTTCCAGCCTCCAGAACTGTGAGAAAATAAATGTCTGTTCTATACAAATTACCCAGTCTGAGGTATTCTATCATAGCAGCACCAAAAGACTACTAAAATCCCCTAAGTAGGACTTGCATCCCAAGGAAGTGTAAGACTTCTGCACCGAAAACTACAAAACATTGCTGAAGGAAATTAAAGACCTAAATAAATGGAAAGATAGCCCATTTTTCATGGATCGGAAGATTTAACGAAGTACTGATACATGCTGTGGCATGCATAAACCTTGAAAATATGCTAAGTGAAAGAAGCCAGACACAAAAGGCCACAGTGTATGATTCCACTTATATGAATGCCAAGAATAGGCAAATCCGTAGGGACAGAAAGTAGATTCATGGTTCCCAAAGGCTGGGTGGAGTGGGGAGTTACTATGAATGGGTATGAGGTTTCTGGGGGGGGGGGGGTTGTTGTTGTTGTTTTTGTTTTGTTTTTTTGTTTTTTTGTTTTTTTGTTTTTGAGACAAGGTCTCACTCTGTTGCCCAGGCTGGAGTGCAATGGTCCAATCCAGCTCACTGCAGCCTTGAACTCCTTAGTTCAAGCAATTCTCCCACCTCAGCCTCCCTGAGTAGCTGAGACTGCAGGTGCACACCACCATGCCCAGCTAATTAAAAAAAAACTTAGGGACGGGATCTCATTATGTTGCCCAGGTTGGTCTCAAATTCCTGGCCTCAAGTCATCCTCTTGCCTTGGCCTCCCAAAGTGCTGGGATTACAAGCATGAGTCATCGTGCCCAGCCAAGACTTGCAGTTTGAAGGCCAGGTGCTGGAATTTCAGGCTACCGTTATTCTCAAAAAGAATGGCTTGTTGAGCTTAAGTTTAGTGGCAGTAAGGGATAAAGAACAGTGAAACAAGGAGCATATAGTATTAATCAACTACAGACAACTGCCCTATTTGTAAATAGAAGCAGGGAAATAATATATATGTGTAGTAGCTTATAAATGCATAAAAATTATCTGGGAAGATAAGCAAATGTCTCTCAAACATCTAAAAGCTTCCTTCAGGCTAGGTGCAGTGCTTCATGCCTATAATCTCAGCAATTTGGGAGGCCGAGATGGGTGGATCACTTGAGCCCAGGAATTCGAGACCAGCTTGGGCAACAGGGTGAGACCCTGTCTCCACAAAAAAAATACAAAAAAGGCCGGGCGCAGTGGCTCACACCTGTAATCCTAGCACTTTGGGAGGCTGAGGCAGGCGGATCACGAGGTCGGGAGATCGAGACCATCCTGGCTAACATGGTGAAACCCCGTTTCTACTAAAAATACAAAAAATTAGCCAGGTGTGGTGGCACACATCTGTAGTCCCAGCTACTCGGGAGGCTGAGGCAAGAGAATCACTTGAACCCGGGGGACAGAGGTTGCACTGATCTGAGATCGTGCCATTGCACTCCAGCCTGGGAGACAAGAGCAAGACTTCATCTAAAAAATAAAATAAAATAAAATAAAATAAGCCGGGTGTGGTGGCATATGCCTGTGGTCCCAGCTACTTGGGAGGCTGAGGTAAGAGAATCACTTGAACCCGGGAAGTTGAGGTTGCAGTGAGCTGTGATCTCACTACTGTACTCCAGGCTGGGTGACAGTGAAACCCTGCCAAAAAAAAAAAACCTTATTTCATAAATACGGCTCATGCCTGTAATCGGAGCACTTTGGGAGGCCAAGGTGGGAGGATCACTTGAGCCCAAGAGTTTGAGACCAGCCTAGGCAACATAGAGAGATCTCATTTCTACTGAAAATTTTAAAAAGTTATCCAGGCATGGTGGCGCATGCCTGTAGTCCCAGCTACTCAGAAGGCTGAGGCAGGAGGATAGCTTGAGCCTGGGAGGCTAAAGCTTCAGTGAGCCGTGATGGCACCACTGCACTCCAGCCTGGGTGACAGAGCAAGACCCTGTCTCAAAAACAGTTAAAAATTAAAAATTAAAGAATTAGAAATACACACACACACACACACACACACACACACACACATGTGAAGTGTAATGGCAATACCATTTTTTCTATGAGGTTGACAAAAATCTGTTGCATTGCTCAGGCTGTTGACAAGGCTGTGGTGAAAATGGCACTCACATACTCATGCTAGATTCTCCTTGCTCTTGCTTGGACCAGCCATGCTCGTTCCTACCTCGGGGCCCTTGCACCTGTTGCTCCCTCTGCCTGGAACACCCTTTGCCAAAATAACCATGAGACTTGCTCCTTTCAGTCAACCTAGGACCAAATTCATTGTCCCCTCCTTAGCGAGGTCTCGCTGAATGCCTCCTCACCCACCACCTCCCCACACCACTCTCACATCGCTCATTTTCTTCATTGCACCATCTTTATGAGGAATGATTTCTCTTTTATTCTCTTTGTTAGGTCAGAGGTCAGCTAACATTTTCTGAAAAGGGCCAGAGAGTTAATAGCTCAGGCTTTGCAGGCCATATGGTCTCTGTTGCAAATCCTCAGCTCTGCGCGAGAAAGCCACAAGCAATATGTAAAGGAAGAAGACACTGTAAATGATATGTAAATAATTTACAGACACTGAAATTGATATGTAAATGATTTAGACACTGAAATTTGAATTTCACATAATTTCCAAGTGTCACAGAATATTATTTCTTTTAATAATATTTTTTCATTTTCTTTTCTTTTTTTTTGAGACAGAGGCTGGAGTGCAGTGGTGAGATCTTGGCTCACTGCAACCTCTGACTCCCGAGTTCAAGCGATTCTCCTGCCTCAGCCTCCTGAGGAGCTGGGATTACAGGCGCGTGCCACCATGCCTGGCTGATTTTTGTATTTTTAGTAGAAACGGGGTTTCACCACGTTGGCCAGGCTGGTGTAGAACTCCTGACCTCAGGTGATCTGCCCGCGTCGGCCTCCCAAAGTGCTAGGATTACAGGCATGAGCCACCACACCCAGCCCCTTTTCTTTTTGAGACAGGGTCTCACTCTGTCACTCAGGCTAGAGTGCAGTGGCGTGATCATAGCTCACTGCACCCTCAATCTCCCGGGCTCAAGCGATCCTCCCACCTCAGTCTCCCAAGTAGCTGGGACTATAGGCTTGCACTATCACACCCGGCTATTTCTTTTAATATTTTTTGTAGAGATGGGGTCTTGTCGTGTTGCCCAGGCTGCTCTCAAATGATCCTCCTGCCTCAGACTCCCAAAGTGCTGGTGATTACAGGCGTAAGCCACCATGCTGGATCCACCTTTTTTCAATCATTTAGAAATATGAAAGCCAGTCTTAGTTCAAGGGCCATACCAAAATAGGCAGCAGGATGGATTTGCCCACTAGTGTGTCAGAACATCAACTCCAGGGCACTATTGTCTGCTTGGTTCACTGCTATATCCCCAGCACCTAGAATAGTGCCTGGCACCCAGTAGGCTTTCAGGAGATGTTTACCGAGTGAATGAGTGAAGTCTTTTTCTGTGTGTGAGATGGAGTCTCACTCTGTCGCCCAGGCTGGAGTACAGTGGCACAATCTCGGCTCACTGCAACCTCCGCCTCCCGGGTTCAAGCGATTCTCCCGCCTTAGCCTCCCAAGTAGCTGGGACTATAGCGTGCACCACCACACCCAGTTAATTTTAGTATTTTTTAGTAGAGACGGGGTTTTGCCATGGTGGCCAGGCTGGTCTCAAACTTGTGATTTCAAGTGATCCGCCGGCCTCAACCTCCCAAAGTGCTGGGATTACAGGCGTGAGTCACTGCTCCTGGCCAAGTGGGTGAAATATTAAGTTGAGTAGCAAGTTACTGAAAGAGTGAAGTGAGTGAATGCGTGATCAGGCACAGTCCCACTCGCAGGGCTTCAGTTTGCTCCAGCCTGGACTCCGGCAGGCTCCCCCAGCAAGATTAAGAGAAAGATCAGAAGAAGGCTGAGTCCAGAGTGGTAGCTCAACATCTTTATTTTTCCTCTTTAGCCCGAGGGTAATCCTGACAAACAGCTTCAGCCAGGAGGAGGCAGAGAGGACTGGGCTAGGCAAAGGCTCCACCAGGACCTGGCCTCCTCCTCCTCCTCCTCCTCCTCCTCCTCCTCCTCCTCCTCCTCTTCTTCCTCCTCCTCCTCCTCCTCCCATGGGGTTGGGGTTGGGATTAGGGCCATGATCCAAGCTTGGCATCCCTGGGGAGGAGGGAAGTGGGCCAGTCTGCAGCCTCTGCTGTCCCCCGCCTCTGACAACCACGTTCATGGGAACCAGCCACCTCCACATGTCGGGCAGGAGGGACCCTAGGGAGCGGCCCTGACCCCTCCATGTGCATGCGCACAGGGACCTGGGCCAGCAGGGCCTGATCAGTGTCCAGACATGCGGCTCTGGCCTGTGGCCCAGTTGGCAAACATAAAGCCTAGACTGACGGCCATGAAGAGGACTCCCAGGACTCCAAAGCACAGGGCCTGTGGGCCAGAGAGACAAGATGGGGCTGGTTGGGACTCCTCACCCAGTTGCCTTCTGAGAATGTTCCTCAAGTCTTCCACCTCCTTCAGAGAGTGCTCCATCCATTCCTGACCCTCCTCTGTGTGCCCTCTCCTTCCTTACAGCCAGCCCCTTTCTGCGAGTCCTTCCACCTTCCCAGGACCCATGACAGAATACGTTCCTCCATCCTCCTTCTTCAAAGTGCTTCCAGCTCTCTTCCCAATAGTGCTCCTTCCATCTGTCTGGAGAATGCTCTCTCTATGCCAGCCTCTGTTTGAGTGCTCCCTGTCTTCCTGGACCCTGCTGGTGCTCTGTCTCCTCTGCCCCTTCCTAAGACAATCACCTTCATTCTTCCAGACCATTCTTTCAGATGCTCTCCCAGCCCCCTCCTATGCATGTCCCTTTCACCTCCAGCCATCCTGGAGTGAGCACTCCCTCCTTGGAGTGCTCCCTCTCTCCCTAGCTCTGCCCTGGAATGCTTACCTGGATCTTGGGCCAGGATAAGAAAGGCTCCACCTCAGAGGGTACGATGCGGAGGTAGAAGATGCTGGGGAGGATGAAGATGAGGCTGGGGGCTGAGGTGGACCCTGGAGAACAAGAAGGAGGGACAGGAGTCAACCTGACTTGGGGACAAGGCCCATATTAGATGGGGTATGGGACTGGGGTGAGGTTTACTGACCGATAACTCCAAAGATATCCCGGATGGTTGGCACACAGATGACAAGGACATTGACCAAAACAAGCAGGATCAGAGCTATGGCCACATGTCGTGGCCAGCTGAAGGCCTTGCCTGGGAAAAGCAGCTGCTGCAGGGCCCGGCGGATCTGTGGCCAGAGTAGGGTGGGACAGAAGTCAGGACCCAAGTGCTGCCCCCGTTCCACGTGATCATCTGTCTTTAGCTCCACCCTCTGGCTGAGATCCCTGATTTCCCCTCCCTCTGACTATCTATGGCTCCACCCTGCCTAACCCAACATCTGTGTCTCCATGTTCTGAACAGGCTTCCTGCCTCCATCCTCTGACAATCCACGTCTCTTCCTTCTGTCTGAACACCCATCGGCACCTGCACCCACTGTCTGAAATCCTTGCCTCCTCCTTTAGCTGACCATCTTTGCCTTCTCCTTCTGTCTGACCATCCACCGATCCTTCCACCCTGTGTGAGCTCCCTGCCTCTCTCCATCTGACCTCTACCTCCCTCCTCTGTCTAATTAGTTCTGCCTCCCCATCTGGGAGCCTTGACCCTCCCACATCCCATCACTTCAGCCTCCACCCTTTTTCTGTCCATCCCTGTTTCTTAATTCTACCCTCCAACTGACCCTTCCTGCCTCCCTCTTCTTTCTAGCCATCCATCTGTGCCTCCTCCCTCCAACTGACTACCCTGTCCCCTGACCCTCTCTCTCCTGCTATCTATGTCCTCCCCACTTATGTTTATTGATTTTTGCCATCTCTGTCCATCTGAAAACGCTGCCCTTTCCTGTCTGTCCATCCTTGCCTCCTTCATCCATCCATCCACTCCTGTTTCCAGCCTTGACCCACACATCCATGCCTATGCCCTCTACCCATCCATCCATGTCCCTCTGAGCCGTGGGCCCCACGCACAGGGAACAGCACGACTGGCACAGTGAGGGTCACTGCGAGCAGCACGGCCAGGCGCACACAGAGGATGAGCGGGTCCTTCTGGCTGTACATGTGCAGCATCTCCGCCTTCACACTGCCTGGGCCATGAGACAGAGGGTACGGGATGCAGGATGTGGAGAGAGCACCAGGACCAATGCCCCAGAAACCCATACATACATGCACAGTGACAAAATCCACACAAGTGAGGCACACCTTCTGTTTGGAAACTGACAGGTCCGTGGTCACAGAAGGAAAGAGCTCAGAGGCTCCTGCCCCAGGCCTTCCCCCTCCCCCCAGCCCTAGCCCCAGCCCCACTCACTGTAGAAGGTGAGGTATCCAAAGGTTGCTGTGAGCCCATACATGCAGAACATGGCCCCAATGGACACGTTGGCCACGGCCTGCATCCTGCGCTTGGAGGGCCTGAGGTGTAGAGGTCGTGGAACTGTCATGCCCAGACCCTGAGACTTGCCCTAGGTCCCTCAAAGCCAGCCTCCACCCTCCAGAGTCCCCTTCTCCCAGACTGACATTCAGCTGGCACACATGGGGACACCCGTCTCTGCCTCCCCTGTGACTAGCCAAAATCCCCTCTCTGACCATCCATATCTCCCCCCATATGACTGTCTCCCTCTCCCCTGCGTTTGACTGCCACTGCCTCTTCCATCTGACCATCCATGCTGTCCCTCTGTCTGATCATCCACACATCTCCCATCATATCATCCCTGCCTCCGCCTCTGTCTGTCCGTACCTCCCTATCTCCATATCACCAGCCATGCATATCACCCCCTCCATCTGATCATCTGATCTCTGCTTCCCAACTCTGTCCATTCACATTTGTGCTGGATATTAAAATAGGAGAATACTTAAGCCCCAATCAGCAAACAGTCACTACCCTGAGTGCCCCAAGACCTCCTGGCCACCCCAAACCCCTCCCATGACACAACCTAGCTTCCACCAAGTGACAGTCCCAGGACTGCTGTAGGGAGTGTCAGACATTCTGGTTACCACCCCACTTGCTGGCCCATCATTCAGGCCCACTTGCCTGCCCACTCACCGGCAGAGCTCCGTATAGATGGGCAGCACCTCAGGGTGGCAGACAAAAGCAAAAGCCATAATGGGCACTGTGTAGGACATCTAGGGGAATGCCCGAGTACATGGGATTAGAGCCAACAGGGGTCCATCCCCTTCTTCCCATCCCCCTCCCACCCCGTAATCGCCCTCCATATCAGACACATAGAAGCTCCCAATGTCCAATATCCGGCTCCACTCTGAGCAGGATGCACCATATGACAGAACCAGAGGGCCTGAGTGTGATGCAATCTTCTACATGCCTGCACACACACCTGTGAGTCAACTGTGAACATCTGGGCCTCACAGCTGCTGTTGAGTCCTTGGCTGGGGAGTCCCACGAGAGCTTCACTCTCCATTGCTGTTTCATTGCGGCCTATAGCACAGCCAAGTTGGAACTTCTTGTAGATGACCTGAGGATGGGGGCAGCAGGGAAGCCAGGTCATGGAGGAAGCTATGTCCCAATGTCCCAAACTCTCTCCCCGCTTCTCTGTGACTCACCGAAACAAGGAAAAACAGCATGCAGGTCAGAGAGAGACCACTGGTGTACCCCAGGTAGCCTAAGAGGGGCAAAACACAGAGTCTCAGAAATCAGCCAGGCGTGGTGGCTCACACCTATAATCCTAGCGCTTTGGGAGGCCTAAGCGGGCAGATCATCTGAGGTCAGGAGTTCGAGACCAGCCTGGCCAACATGGCAAAGCCCCATCTCTACTAAAAATACAAAAATTAGCTGGGTGTGGTGGCGCATACACCTGTAATCCCAGCTACTCGGGAGGCTGAGGCAAGAGAATCGCTTGAACCGGGAGGCAGAGGTTGCAGTGAGCCAAGACCACGCCATTGCACCACTCCAGCCTGGGTAACAGAGTGAGACTCGGTCTCAAAAAAACAAAACAAAACAAAAAAATCAATGGACCCCCGGAACAGTGAACTCCAAACACCTAGTCTAGCCTTCAAGGTCTACCCACCCCAGTTACCTTTGCATAAGCTTCTACTTCCACCCAGAAAAACCTCCCCTCCATAGCAAACTCCTACTAATCTGTTCAAGCCCACATCAAATAAGCTCTCTCCTAGTGTTCTGCAGCCCTTGAAAATGAATGGGGGTTTTCTCAGTCTGGCTTCTTCTGTCTAATCCCACTACCCAATGGCCAACCCAGGGAGCCTCTTACCCAAGTGTTTCATGAGGGCCAGGGGCAGGATGATTAACACACTGACAATGATGATGAGGAGGTTTCCCTTCAAGAACCAGTCCCTAGAGAGACAGGAAGACACAGTGCCTAGCTGCCAGCCAAAGGAAACTGTCAGGCAGACACTCACAGAAGACAGCTGGACAGGCAGCTTTCTGCCCTAAGTCAGGAGAGTTAAGCTGACAACCTCAGCTTGAGAAGTCATTCAGGTGGTCACAGTGACAAACGGCACAATAGGGTTGACAAAAACAGTCAAGCTGATTGTGAGATTGTCAGATACTATCAGTGGGACACAGCTAACACATACACAGCTGGACAAAACTTGCCATCAGACTTCGCAAGTGGTTGCACAACCAGAAGGTCAAACACCCCAAATCAGTCAGACTCAATGTAAAAATCAGTCCAGGCCAGGTGCGGTGGCTCACGCCTGTAATCCCAGCACTTTGGGAGGCTGAGGCGGGTGGATCACCTAAGGTCAGGAGTTTGAGACCAGCCTGGCCAACATGGTGAAACCCTGTCTCTACTAAAAATACAAAACAAATTAGCCAGGCGTGGTGGGGAGTGCCTGTAGTCCCAGCTACTCAGGAGGCTAAGGCAGGAGAATGGCATGAACCCGGGAGGTGGAGCTTGCAGTGAGCCGAGATCACGCCACTGCACTCCAGCCTGGGCAACAGAGGGAGACTCTGTCTCAAAAAAATAAATAAATAAATAGCCAGGTATGGTGGCGCGTGCCTGTAATCCCAGCTACTCGCGAGGCTGAGGCAGGAGAATCACTTGAACCCAGGAGGCAGAGGTTGCAGTGAGCCAAGATCGTGCCATTGCACTCCAGCCTGGGTGACAGATCAAGACACTCAAAAAAAAAAAAAAAAAGGAAGAAAGAAAGAAAAAAAAGAAGGAAGGGAGGAAAGAAAGAGAAAGGAAGAAAGAAAGAGAGAGAGAGAAAGAAAGAAAGAAAGAAAGAAAGAAAGAAAGAAAGAAAGAAAGAAAGAAAGAAAGAAAGAAAGAAGGAGAAAATCAGTACAACACAAGGTGCCAGACACAAAGAGAGTGAGTCACGATCGTGGTATGTCTGACAGGTAGAGCAACAGTCTGATGATCCAGTAGACAAGCCACGATGCAGAGTCCATCAAAAAGTCAGAAACACACATGCATGCTTGTTTGAACAGCTCAAGGTTTGTTGGATGCCTGAAAGTATGCCTGTGGACTGATTTGGCTGCACAGCCAAAGAAAGACTGAAATAGAAACGAAATCATCCAGCTGGCCACACTGTTGGAACCAAGCTCTGAGAAAAGGTGGGATCTGTACAGATATTGGAGGAAGGTGACCAGGCAAGACAGTCAGTTAAGACAGAATCAGCTGAACAACTGCTCATGCATTCAAAACAACTTGATTGAATGCCTATGTTCTAGACATTCACATGGTCTCTTTCTATCTCATATACAGTTACACAGAAATAAACCAATGGGAGCTAACTATAATAATGAGACATCTCTGGTCACACTATCAGCTATCTAGTGTTCTCAGAATCAAACCAAAAATCTAAAAGGATACACACAGGAGTAAAGATCAAGCACTCAGTTAAAATTGTCAGACTGGCCGGGTGTGGTGGCTCACGCCTATAATCCCAGCACTTTGGGAGGCCAAGGCAAGCAGATCACCTGAGGTCAGGAGTTCAAGACCAGCCTGGCCAACATGGCAAAACCCCGTCTCTACTAAAAATACAAAAATTAGCCGAGCATGGGGGCTGAGGCAGAAGGATGGCTTGAACCTGGGAGGTGGAGGTTGCAGTGAGCCAAGATGGTGCCACTGCACTCCAGCCTGGGCAACAGAGTAAGACTCTGTCTCAAAAAAATAAAATTAAAAAATTAGCCGAGCATGGTGGTGCATGCCTGTAATCCCACCTACTCAGGAGGCTGAGGAAGGAGAATCACTTGAACCTGGGAGGCAGAGGTTACAGTGAGCTGAGATCGTGTCACTGCACTCCAGCCTGGGCGACAGAGTGAGACTCTGTCAAAAAAAAAAAAAAAAAAAAACTGTCACACAGACCAGAGTCAGACTGACAAAACCAGAGACACATCTACACACCATGCAAAGCCCATGGGACCAGAGGCAGAGTTAGCCCATGGGACCAGAGGCAGAGTTAGCCACTGGACACACAGAGCTGTTCATGAAACACACAGAGGCAGCTACACACGTGCAGCTGGAGCACAAGCACTGCAACACACTGTGCATACACACTAGCTCTGCTGGAGTCCCATCGTGCACATGCCCCCCACACATACCGAGCCAGCACAGCGGATCCAGACTCACACACAGTCAGCCAGATGCATAATCAGAACAGTCCAGCATATATGGTTGCAACCATAATACAGAGGACACATAGCCACATTCAGGGATCACGCACACACACACACACACACACCAGAGAAAATTTGCCAGAACAGCCACCAAATCAAACACAGAGATGGAGTTGGCTGGACACGTACAGTCAGAGTGAGTCACACATAGTTGGTACCACAGCATACTACGTGCACACAGACACACTGCTGGAGTCAGCGATCACACACTCACAGCTAGACAGATTCAGCCAGATGAACCTAGAATCAAGCTCAAACAATCAGCTGGACAGGGGAAGTCAGAGTGACCGAGGGTAAGACACATATGGTTGGAATCCCAGTATACGGGACACAGCTGTAGTCAATCACAGAGCTAGCCCAAGAGAATTAGCCAGGACAGCAGACGCAGAGTCAAACCCACAGGCAGAGTCTGAGTCCATTGGCTATGTACATTCACACACACATGGTCAGCAGCAGAGTAAACCGGACATAAAGAGTCAGCCTCCAGCCAGAAGCAGCCAGAATAAGTCACAAAATCAGCACACGGTCGACTGGACTCCTGTGGTCAGAGCAACAGGCACACAGAGGAATCAGTCTGACCCAAGTGGCCTGCCCAGCAGTCTCAAACTAGAACATCTGGAAGTCAGCTGCACACACAGCGCTGAAGATACTGACCGGACCTCACAGGCAGAGTCAAGGGGCTGCTGGCCAGCCAAGGGGTGTTGCTCACTCACCCCTCGGGGTCCATGTACAGGAAGGTGCCGATAACCAGGGGGAGCTCAGATTTGATGATGAACAGGTAACTGGACATGGCTGGTGCAGGTGGGGGAGGTATAAGCAGAAGGATTCTCTTCATGCCCCCACCCCGTCTTCCCCAGCCCAGCCTGGGGAAGCCCACCTCACTCCGCCCTCTCCTCCCAAGCTGACCCCCACCTCCCAGAGTCCTCACCCCCAACATTGTGCAGACAGATGACTGTGGCCACCACTACCTTCCCCGCAGGCCCGAATGCCCTCTGTCCCAGCTGCTCATAGGCTCGGATGCCTAGCGGGGGGAGTCAGGAACAGGGTTGAAGGTCCAGGAGGCCAGGCCAGAGGTGCAGGCCAGAGGGCCCGGGAGCTGGGGAGTTGGGGCTTGGGGGAACCGGCTTTGACTGATGGAGGATGAAGGTGGGGGTTAAGCAGTTGGGCTTGAGTTTGGGGGCAGAGTCTGGAAGGTGGGATCTGAGGCCAGGGAAAAGGATGAGGGCTGGAGGTAAGAGTAGGGGTCTTGGAGCCAGACTATGAACTGAGACCATGGTAGGAGCTGGGGAACCGGGGACTGAGGGGTGGGGGTTAGAGGTAGAGTGTAGTGGTCTGGGGGTGGGTTCTGGGGTGCTGGGTCTGGGATCTGGGGTCTGCATTCAGGGAGCTGGGTCTGGGGTCTGGGGTCCAAGGTCTGTGTTGAGCTCTGGATGTGGCTCCAGAGTCTGGGGTCCAAAGGGCCATGGAGTGGGGACTGGGATCCAGGCTCTGGGTCTCACCTGCAATACCAGCACAGGTCAGCAGGAGGTGGATGGAGTAGGACGATAGAAGCGCAATGCACAGCAGCAGGGCCCTGCGGCAGGTGGCACAGCTCAGACCTGGCCCCAGGCCTCCCACCTGCCCCACAACACCCCTGGCCCCGCAGGCCACCTATGGACTCACAGGAAGAAGATGACCCCCGTGTGGGCCATAGCATAGGCCAGCCCCAGGATGCCGCTGCCCATGATGGCGTTGCTGAGGTTGAACACTGACATTCCAAACGATGTCTTCCCCTCGAACTGCACGCAAGGAGCAAAGCCCGGGCACACATTGGGACGGGGCACAGGGTAAGGAGACTAATGCCAGGGCCAGGGAAAGACTGGAGAAGAAGAAAGCGGGGTGGAGAGAAGCCAAGGAGAGACCGTCGGAGGAGGGAAGAGGCTAGCAGGGAAGAAGAGTTGAAGATGGAAGAGGCTGCGAATGGGGAGAGCTGGGAAGGGGGAAACTAGGACAAACTTTGGAGGGAGCAGCTGGAAGTGGAGAGGACCGGGGGAGGGTGAAGCAGCCACCAGAGGTAAAACAGCTGGGGAGGGGAGACACTGCGGGTGGGGATAGGCTGAGGATGGGGAGTGCTGGAGGAGGAAGAACAGCTGGAGGAGAAAGGCAGGCCGGGAGGGGAGCAGACAGGGAGGGCAGTCACTGGGCCAAAGAGCGGGTGGGGAGAAACAAGGCCAGGGAGAGAGCTGGAAAGGGCGTATCTGGGGAAGAGGAGTATCTGGAGAGGGGAGCGACCAAGTAGTGTGTAGCTGCGCTGGGGAGATAGCTGGGCAGGGGAACAGCAGGGAGGAGGAGGAGTGGGGAAGAGGGAGCAGTGCGGGAGGAGATTAGCTGGGGAAGGTGCCACCAGGACAGATCCTGTGGGGCCACTCACATCCATGAACTGGACCGGCTTGCTCCCAGGAGCAGGACCACGACTGGGCAGGAAGCCCTCACGTTCTTGCCTGTAGCTGGATAGGGCAGGGAAATAGGGGCCGATAAGAGGGTAACCCTGACCCCTGATCCCTGAGCCCACCTCCTTGGACCCCTGACTCACCCCACAGCATCCGAAGGGAGGGCTCCATTCATCTTTGGATCCTGCAGTTCCATCCTGTGGGCAAAGAAATGGGGTGGGGGGATCACAGATGGAACGAGCATGCTTCAAAGTGAGGGGAGCTGAAGAAGGGGGGAGGGGAGTCCCATAGAGACCGATGGAAAGACGGAGAAAGAGATGAGGCAGGGGAGCAGGAACAGACAGGGATAGAAATGGAGGCAGACTGACAGAGAAAGAGATGAGAGAGAGAGAAGAACAAAAATCAGAGAAGGAGAGAAGCCAACAGTTAGTTACTCAGAGAGACACAGAGAGAGCCAGTGAGAGAGAAATAGTGGGGGAGAGAGAGACAGAAAGCTACAGAGAGAGCCAGACCCCAGCGCAGATGAGCCGACCACGTGGAGAAGGGATAGCCTCTCCTCCCAGACCCCAGACTCACGCTGTCTCTCTTGCCATCTGTGTCTTTCATTCCCCGGTCCCCCGCGCCGCCCCCCCTCCTTCCCTCCACCCTCACCGCGTGGCCAGGCGGCTCACTCCTTGCAGGGACACGTGTCGGCCTGGCTGCCCCACCCCTCCTAATGCCCTCACCCCCCTCCTTCCCGCCTGGGCCCCCAAGCCCGAGACCAGAGCTAATGCAACCTGTTGAGTGAGCTGAGGGTTGGGGACAGACTCGGAGACCCCTGCCCCAGACGCTGCAAACTGCTCTCTGCCACGACTCTGAATATCCTCACTAGAAGCCAAAGACAAGTGCCCGAACCGAGCCCCTTCCCAGGGACAGAAATGACCCAGGGACTCCCATTTGACCCCAATTCTAGGGCCTAGAGGTCTTTTCCAGGGCCCCTAGCAAGTCTTAAACACTCATCTTCTGGCAGAAGTCAATTTGGAGACACTTCCAGACTTGAGAAACTTCCTGGGTGTGGGGTGTGGGGTGTCTCAGGAACCTGGCCCGAGCCCTCATTTCCCCTCCGGAGGAAGAGCTATTTCTGAGACCTTCATCAAAGACCCCCTGCCGTGGCCTACCGAGTTTCCTGGGGTGGGGGTGTCTCTGCAATCCCCACCCGAGCCTGGAGCCCCTGTCTTATGGGTACAGCGTCTCTGAAAAAACCCCAGCCCCCTCCCGCGCTTACTCCTTGGGAAGGAGGTATCTCAGAAACCCCCATTCAAGGTCCCCATTAGAGCTCAAACTGGCTCAGGAAATCCTTTTCCCAAGTCCTGAATCCCGTTCCTGGGACAGGGAGGGTCTCAAGGAGTCCCATCCCCCACCACCAGCACCCTCCGGAGCCTCCCACCCACACCTGAATTCACTTCCTGGGATCAGGGTACCAAAAGGACCTCCCCACACACGCCATTCCATTCCCCACTAGTGCTAAAATGTCTCCAAGGAACCCTGAGCCCCCTCCCAGGACCCCTACTCATATCTCAGGCCCCCAGGAACACCATCCCCGCAGCCCACGCTCCCTCCTCACCTACCTGCTCCTCTCAGCTCCTGAAGTGGCCGCAACTCAGACTCGGGTTCGGGCACCCTCTCAGCTGCCTAGGCTCCTGCTCTGGCGCGGTACTTTTTTTTTTTCCTGAGAAGAAATGTTAATTTTAATTTCGTTTCCCTCCTTCTGGCCCTGGGCGGGGGAAGAGGTGGAGAAGGGGCGCCCCCTATCTGGACCCACTTGGAGGGAGACAGCGGTTTGTTTGTGTGTTGATGGTGGGGGAAATGGCCTGAAAGATTGAGGGTGTAGACCCACAGCTAGAGAGAGTGACAGGCAGACAGAGGGGATGGACTCACAGAGCAGACGGACAGCAGGATGGGATGGATGGCAGAAAAAGGTGCAGAGAGGAGAGAGAGAGAGAGAGAGTAGGAGAACCGAAGTTACAAAGAAAGCAGGCATGAGAAACAGCACAGGAACAGACAGACCACAGAAGGGACAGAAAGACAGATGGGCGGGAGGAGGGGATGCTAGGGGAGCTTGGAAGACAGGCAGAGACAGGGAGAAAGGGACACACAGGCAGACTCAGAAACAAACAGGTGGGTAGGGATAGGCTCGTGGAAACACCTGTAGAAAGGCAACAGGCAATTGGGCTCAGTCATAGACAGGAGACACAGGCTGGCCAAGAGGTGGGGGACAGAGCCAGACAGCTCCCCAAACAGAGGGTAGGACCAGACACACCAGCTCAGAGAGATGAAGGGGCAGAGAGAGTGATTGAGGCAGAGAGACTCCTGGAGGGACAGGAGAAAAGAGGCAGAGAGAGGCAGATTCTGGCAGAGAGGCCTGGGGACAGCAGGGGAACAGGTGCAGGGGTAGTAGCCAGGCTATTCCAGGCAGACCTCAGGCAGACAGCCTAGTCACGAGAGGACCCTAGATCTTGGGGGCCCCCAGAGGGAGGCAGGGAGGGCATTTGTGGCTGGGTGGGGAATGTGGACTGTGAACTCACACTGTCCGCAAACTGGGCGGGCACTGTAGTCCTGGACCCCACCCCAAGCGTGGGGTGGGGCTTGTCCAAGCCCTGAGAAGTCCCACTATCTCTCTGTCCGTCTGTCTTCTATGGGAGTCCGTCTGTTCACTCCCCTCCAGGCATATGACAGGCATGCCTGTCCCAGGCAAGGCACGTGTCCGCTACAGGATGTCAGGCAGGGTGAACTTGGGGTCTGGGACCACCTCGACTGGGCTGCTTGAAGCCCAGGTGGACAAGAGGCCTCTGTCTGGGCCCCTCGCCCGCCTGCCCACCCCCGACAGGGAACACAGAATTCCCGGAAAGGCCAGGAGCTGGCTGGGGCTTCAAAGCTGGCCTAGATGCCCTCACCCCACCCACAGTTGGAGGAGGACAAGGGATGGGGCGTTTACTTCCCCACAGCGGGAGAGAGACTCCTGCACACTCAGGAATCGCAGCTACACAACAGGACCCATCACAGCCCCATCAAGGGGCTCAGATATGGGGGCCAACTCGCCATCACTCACAGAGGTGCACAAAGACTCACAGCCACACAAGAGAATAAAGACTGACAGACATGAACACACACAGACTCACCACTGCACGTTAAGGGCACAGGCTCATGGGACAGTCACACACGTGGCCACACAGAGTGACAATAGTCTTACAGCTATCAATACCGACAGGCTCAGAGCCGCTCACAGAGAGCACAGACTAACACAGGGATAGGCTTGTGCCGATTTCCAGACACTCGAGACTCCTGAACATCATCGCCTGTGGACCCACAGCCATGCCAAAGACAATCAACAGGCAAATCACATACACAGATTCACAGCCACACACAGAGCACACAATTACACACAGCTGATGACATTGTTTGTGGGTCCTGGGTCTTTCCCACACACACGATCCAGGTTCAGATGGCCCTGGATCTGAACCTGAATCCAGGTTCAGATGACCCTGGAGGCAAACTTCCAGGTTCAAGCCCTAAAATGATATATCTGTGTATGTGAACTTGAATGTGCACTTGTGACCACATGTAACCACATACAGCTCCAGTCACAGAGAGAGGCACTCATAGGCTGACATGATTTTTGTACAAACAGAAAAGCCATAGTCTCCTTCTCTCTCTCTTTCTTTCTCTCTCTTCTCTCTCTCTCTCTCCTCTCTCTCTCTCTCTCTCTCTCACACACACACACACACACACACACAACTGCATTTCAGCAAATGGCTGCACACAGCCGTGTACACACACAGCTAGTCACAAATCAAGTCAGAAAAGAAACATATAGGGAAAGCATATACCTGCACACAAACACAAAGCACAGGAATGCAGAGTACGCTTACTATCGTTGCAAAGAAAAAATCCAGAAACCACACTGAAAGCTACACAAGGAAAAAACAAGAGAACCAGATAGTACTCATACCATGGCACCAGAAGAAACACCCCGAGGGCACACATAGCTGCAGCCACTCGCTAAGAAGAGACACAAATACAGCAGCAGACACACAAAGAAAGATACGTGCGCATAGATACACATATAGGAGGGACAAGTACTCTGACACACTTGTCACCCACAACCATTACAAAGGAGACAAACACCCAAGCAACACACACACACAACAACATATAGATGAACGGCACTGACAGACAGTACCAATGCACACGGTTGCCAAAAAAAAAAAAAAAAAAAAAAAGGTATGAGTTGGGCCGGGTGCAGTGGCTCATGCCTGTAATCCCAGCACTTTGGGAGGCCAAGGTGAGTGAATCATGAGGTCAGTAGTTCGAGACCAGCCTGGCCAACGTGGCGAAACCCCATCTCTACTAAAAATACAAAAAAAATTAGCTGGGCGTGGTGGCGGGTTCCTGTAATCCCAGCTACTCGGGAGGCTGAGGCAAGAGAATTGCTTGAACCTGGAAGGCGGAGGTTGCAGTGAGCCGAGATCGCGCCACTGCACTCCGGCCCAAGCGACAGAGTGAGACTCCATCTCAAAAAAAAAAAAAAAAAAAAAAAGCACAAGTTGGACAGGCGGCCATAGACAGAACACAGCACCAGGCAAGTTACATAGGAAGATGCAGGCACAGCTCACATACGTGTGGCTGTGGCTGAGAACGGGCAGGTGAGATACACTCAGCATATTCACACACACGTGCTCACACACTCCTGCCCAACCTCCTCCAGCCTCTGTCTCCTTTCCTATCTACTCTGATTTCTCTCTCCCCTCATACCCCTCCCCCACCCAGAGCCATTACACATCTGTGCTACCAGCTGGCCAGGGAAAGAGACACCTGTCACTAGAGGCTTTGACCCAGATGGCTAAAGGTCGGGGGGTGGGTGGGATGCAGGTATCCATATTTCAAGTCTGAAGTGTCCCGTCCAAATAACTAGCATACTTTATTTGGATTAAAAAAAAAAAAAAAAAAGACAACCCCCCTCCCCTCTGCATCCATTCGCCACCTCCCTGCCACAGCCTCCTGCTCTGATTGCTCCCCTTCCCTCCCAGGGCCTGCCCCTACTGGCCTACCAACATGGACCAACACAGGGCTACCAGGCACACAGCAGGTGCTCAACAAAGGCCACTTATCTAATGTCGTATTATTATCATTACTTTTATTTCTGCCAGAGGAACTCTTCTACGGGAGAGATGAACCTCCATCCAGCTCTGAGAACCCCACAGCTCTGCTAAGTTTCAGGGCACTGCAGATAGCAGGTGCTCAACATAAGCCGGTATGGCAGCGGGAAAACAAAGGGAAAGTGTGATCTGGCTGCTTAGAGGAATTTGCTTTAGAAGGAACAGATGTCTTTAAGCAGGACCGAGGCCTTGAGGCTGTGCCAGGGATAAGAACACTTTGTTAGTTCATCAAAGTAGGGCTCCTTCTCAGGGTCATTTAAGGTTTCTGTTGGTTCAGTAAACCAGACCCTTGTGTGACACATGGGAGTCCCGTGAAATCTGTTAAAAGTCACTTTGGGTTATCATCAGTTCTAAGGAGACATTTGATGAAAACAGCTCACTTCCCGGTAGCATCCAGGGGAGGGAGGGACACAGTGAAGCAGTTAACAGCAAAAGCTTTCTCAGCTCTGCCACTTATTAGCTGTGTGGCTAAACAAGCAAATTCCTAAACCTCACTGAGTCTCAGCTTCCTCAAGGGCCTAATAACGCCTAACTCATTGGGCTATCGAGACAATTGAATTAATTAACACAGGCAGAGCACTTAAGACAATGCTTTACACATAGTTATTGCTCAATACATATTTGTGGGAGGAATTAATGATTTCTTCTCTGCGAAAGCAAAGTCCCACTTGCTCGGCTGCATATGGGATTCCGATCTGTCCTTTCATGCAGGCTCCCCACGGAGTAACTCTTTCCAGTCACTTCCTTTCCTCAAAGCAGCCCCTGGGCAGCAAAGTCCTAGTCCCCTGCCCCTGGGCCACTCCCCTCGTTCCCTCACACTGCTAAGATGCCCCCACGGGAAAGAGCTGGCCTGGCAGCTCCCCCTTCCTTGACCCCTCCAGGAGGCCAAGGGAAGGACACCTTTACACTCAGTGGGGTGCCGGGTGGGAGCTGCAGGCCGACACCCTACTTCGGGAAGAGCCTGGAGAGTTCAGAGCCTGGCTCCTGTCCCCCAAACCCCCGGCCCTGCTGGAGGAAGCAAGTTTCTTTGCTAAAAGTTAAACATCCTCTTCGTGAGCGACAAGAAAACAGGACGTGGGAAGCGTCCCACAGGGTGAACATGGGCCCCCAATGCCTGGCACCCCCTCCTCTCTTGTGGAGCGGAGGCCTGGTGGCTCGAACCCTTCCTTTCTCACACTCGCTCGCCTCTGCAGGGGAGTCATGTTCCCACAGTCCCACAATGCCCTTGAGTTCTGCTGACAAAGCTCTGGCTTCTTCCCTGGTTCTCAAGAGTCTCTACGCCTCCACCCAGGGCTCCATAGAAATGCAGGACGCACCACTGGGGAAAAAATTAAGGAACGAAGCAACAAAAGGATGAATTCAACCAACATTTATTGAACACCAACTGTGCGCCACCCCTGTTCCAGGCACTGGGAGGCAGCAGTGAACATGACAGAACAGGAATCCCTGCCTGGTGAAGCTCGTGTGCTAAGGAATCAATCATTCTGTTGTTTTTTTTTTTTTTCTTGAGACACGGTCTCACTCTGTCGCCCAAGCTAGAGTGCAGTAGCACGATGTCGGCTCACTGCAACCTCCACCTCCCAGGTTCAAGTAATCCTCCCACCTTGGCCTCCTGAGTAGCTGGGACTAGAGGTGCGCATCACCATGCCCAGCTAATTTTTGTATTTTTAGTAGAGACGGGGTTGCACTATGTTGGCCAGGCTGGTCTCCAACTCCTGACCTCAAGTGATCCCCCCGCCTCGCCCTCCCAAAGTTCTGGGATTATAGGCGTGAGCCACTGCATCCAGCCCTTTTATTTTTTAAAGAGACATGCGTTCTCGCTATGTTGCCCAGACTAGATTCAAACCCCTGGGCTCCAGGGATCCTCCCACCTCAGCCTCTGGAGTAGCTGGGACTAAAGGCGCATGCCGCCGCCCCTGGCTAATACTCATATGCATGTTGTCAGGATTAAAATGAATGAACAAAGGGAAGGACATGCTGGAGCCAACTTGTACAGGTTGGGAGGAGCTGTTCAATTTTCAGAAATTTTGCAAACTGGTTGTTAAACAGCTGGTTTAACAACTGGTTTTGTTTGTTTGTTGAGACAGGGTCTCACTCTGTCACCCATAGTGGAGTGCAGTGGCACGATCAAGGCTCACTGCAGCCTTGACCTCCCAGGCTCATGCAATCCTCCCACCTCAGCCTCCCAAGTAGCTGGAACTACTCGCGCACACCACCACGCCCGGCTATTTTTATTATTTGTAGAGACGGGGATCTCACCATATTGCCCAGGCTGGTCTTGAAGTCCTGGACTCAAGCGATCCTTCCACCTCAGCCCCCTAAAGTTAAACAGCTATGGTTAAAAATGAAATGATATAAACTTACTCAAAACTGGTAACTTCCTAATTTTACCACATTCCACTATTCTCTATGCTCGTGAGGTCATTTACCCCCATTTTATCTGTATGGTAAAAATAATACATGATCGTGCACTACTGCATCTCTTTTAAACTCCCTGTTCAGTGACCACAGGTCGGTACCTTGAAATCTAACAAGAAGATTGTACCTAAGCCATGGAAATTGGTAAATGCTAGAAACCAGCCTCCCTTCCCCCCACCACTCCCCGCCACCACCCCCGCCCCAGCCAGTGGTTAACCATTTACCAGCACACCACTGAGGGTATTTAGAGCCTAGCACATGGTAAACACTATGATAAACGTTTTCATTATTTTTCCGTTTGTCCACTGGGTCAGGATGTATAGTCTTTTTTTGTGTCTGGGATGGAATTTAAAATATTTGAAGATCACAGAATTACAAAAGCCCAGAGAGTGGCTAAGCTACACCTATTTAACCCTCCCAATAATGCTGTTAAGTCTATACTATTGATTATCCCCACTTTCCAGACAGGGAAACTGAAGTTCTGAGGCAGTAAAACTCAGGCAGCGCCATGCATTAGCTGTAGTGAGATCTGAAATTGCAGCCGAGCAGCCTCCGCGCGCTCGCGCACTTCAAGAACGCATTTTCCTTACTGTCACGTTTATGCCCCGAGTGGTAATTTCGCTTCCCGGCACGCGAAAAATGAATGGGCGCCATCGTGCGCGTGGCATCTTGGGAAATGTAGTTTACAGGCTCAATAACAAGCACGGTCCAAGAAGGGAGGGGCGGGGGAGCAAATCGATCTTGGCCTCGGAATAAAAAGAACAAAGAATCGCTGGCAACTTGCGCGTCGCGTCGCTGCAGCCACGCAGTGCGTGGATTCAGCAGCTTTGGCCGTGCCCGTTGCATGCCGGGAAACGCAGTTCGCGAGCCCCGGATACGTCGACAATAGATGACGAGACTCACGTTGTACGTTCACATCAGGTCCCGGCCCGCCGGAACCTGGGCGATCCACGATGCCGAGTTTGCCACGCTGCGACAGCCCATAGGCTTGTCCCCCCGGGCATTCGGGTGGACTACGAACACAAACTGAAGCCCTAGGACTTGTCGCCCATTTGCGCTCTCGCCGAGGCACAGGCTGCTCGCGGACCACCCTGCTCCGAAAACTAAGGTGGGCCCTGGGGCGCGGAGGACAGGAATGCGGGCGGAGGCTATTGAGGCACGCCTGCACTGTCCCGCCTGCACTGTCCCGCCTGCGGGGAAAGGAGGGAGGTCCGCCCTGGGCACCGCAGCTGTGTATGGTTCGGGCGGCTGGCACCGGGTGGGTTCTAGACCCAAGGTTTGTCTGCAGAAGGGGACCAGTAGACGGGGTGGATTCGAGGTGGGGACATGGGACGCAGCGGTCGGAGCCGCCTGGAGGGGTACCCGGTGGTCCCGATGGAGCTATGATCTTTGAGATATTGATGAGGAGGGACGGGGAGTGTGGTCAGAAGGCTGTTTTGGGAGGTTGGGTGGAGCGTGAGGGTGGGGTGTTACTGGGGAATCAATGGGGGCTAATAAGAATATTTTAGTCGAAGTGTTGTTCATTGATTGATTAATGAGGGGATGGCAGAGTAAGCAACTAGAATATAACGAGTGATGGATGGGAAAATGATCCCCCAGGTATTGATGGAGGTATGATATTCAACGGGTTAATGGAAAGTGATGGGGCATCGTAATGGCAAGGATGATGGTGAGGTTGTGGGGGGAATAATAGGTGGATGGAGGTCATGATCAAGGGGCCTTGGTGAAAGAAAAGATAATGAGAGGCTGATGGTGTTGTAGTCAGAGTCAGTAGTTGGGCTATGGTGGCATGACCGTCGAGGAATTAGGGGACAGAGTGAGCAAAGAGAGGGCAATAGTAAACTAGGGTTGGGGGGGTTAACTTCTGTTGATACATAGTAGGTGAATAGTAAACTGTTGGAGTGTGATCATCCAGTGATGGATCCATGGAGAGCAGGGTGGACAGTGAGGGGAGAATGGGGAACTGATGTGTGATCAGTTAACGTGTTTGTTAATGAAAGAGTTACAGGGCAGGAGGCTAGTGCTGTGATCTATGAAGGGTCTATTGGAGAAAACTGAGTTAATGGGGGCTGATAAATCAGTAATTGAATGCTTAATGGGAGCTAATAGACCATGATTCTCCAGGCATTGTTAGAGGTTCATAAGGATGTAGTAATAAAGGGGGCCTAATCATCTAAGGGATTAATGGGGAATGGGGTGAAACGAGAGAGATATAGGGAGTGGGAGGTACAATGAAGTAGTATTAGGATAAAGGTGGAAAGCAAGGGATTAATGGGGGCTAATAGGACTATATGAATCTAGGGGCAATGGGGACAACTGGGGATACAGTCAGTGAGATTTTAATGGGCATGACATGGGCAGAGAAGGGTTGATAGTGACAGTTACAGGGTTTAATGTGTGGAGTGTGGGTGACAGTGATGGGAGGTGGACAGGTTCACAAGTGGGCCATCTATGGGGTGAATGTTGGGTTTATGGGGTCTTTTGTGGGAACTGTGGGGTAAGTGATGGGGGCGAGGAGGGTCTGTGTGATAAGCAATGGAGCCTGAGAGTTCAGTGATAGGGTCCTTCAGGCCCTATAAGGTCAGTGGGGTCAGTGCCAGGGCTTCGGTCAGCCCATCTTCTGTGTGAGCTGTCATGTGGGTCAGATGAGCCCAGTTTAGTTTGTGTGGTTCTCTCCGCCCTACAGAGGTAGGTGGTAGCCCATTCATCTGGTTACTGATACTGGCCGGCATCAGCGGACTGTCGGCAGGTCTTTGAGCAACTGGTGTGTGAAATGGGACGGACGTCAAAGGACAAGCGGGATGTCTACTACCGCCTGGCCAAGGAGAATGGCTGGCGTGCTCGCAGCGCCTTCAAACTGCTACAACTGGATAAGGAATTCCAACTCTTCCAAGGTCCCTGACTGGTGGGCAGGTCACTGGGCGGTGAGGTGGGCACAGGAGGTAAACAAGTAGGCTGGGTCTGCAGAGCTCCCTGTGGTAGGTGGGCTGACTCAGAGGGTCTCTGGGGCAGGGAGACAGGCAGGAAGATAGGCAGAATACCGGAGAGGAGTTGGGCACTTGGGCAATGGAGATATGTGGGTGCTCCCCAGGGGAGAGGGGTGAATTTTGCAAGGGTCTCCAGGTTGGAGAAGTGGGTGCAGCTGACTAGGATGCTTTCACTATGTATGCCCAGGCGTGACACGGGCAGTTGACCTGTGTGCAGCCCCGGGCAGCTGGAGCCAGGTGCTGAGCCAGAAGATCGGGTAAGTGTGGGGGTCCCAGATGGGAGACCCAGGAGGGCCGGCTGGGTGGGAGGGGCCCGGGAGTGAAACTAGGCTGATGTGGGCCATGTTGTCCACAGGGGCCAAGGGTCCGGCCACGTGGTGGCTGTGGACCTGCAGGCTATGGCTCCACTACCAGGTGTGGTACAGATCCAGGGGGACATCACCCAGGTAAGAGCATGGCTGAGGGTGTTGGGGTATATCCTGGGTGAAGGCCCTTACCTGGGGTCTGTGCAGAGTGGAAGAGAAACAGAGAGGTGATAGAAACAGAGAGAGAAAGAGAATGAGAGAGTAACCATGGAGAAACAGCCAGCAGGTCATCATTGCACAGACACAGCAGAAAATGATGATGCTGGGTCCCCAGAGATGGAGCCCAGTCTTAGAGAGGCAAAGCCTGGGAATTTGGCTGACCCAGGGGCTGTGGGCCAGGACCATGGGCAGGCGGGATCTGAGGGCAGCAGTGGAGGGCCGTGGGGCCACTCATCCTCCCTCTCTCCATAGCTGTCCACTGCCAAGGAGATCATCCAGCACTTTAAGGGCTGCCCTGCGGACCTAGTGGTGTGTGACGGGGCTCCTGATGGTAAATAGCAACAGAAAGTGGGAGGCCAGGCGGGGGCCCCTGTGTGTGTCCTTCTCTGTATCTCCCACCTTGGTTGACTTATTCACCTCTTCAGTTACTCCCTGCCTCTCCCTTCCGCACTCAGCTTTCTCCCACATCTGGCAACTTCTCCCTACCTCTGCTGCCTGCTCTGTCTCTGCCTCTCTCTTCCTCCCACTTGCACCCCACCCTTTGAGTTTCATGTCTGTTGTCTACTTTTCCCTGCTCTCATCTCTCTGCAACTGTCCAATTCCGTTGCACTGTTCATTCATTTTCAGCCAGCCAGCCGTTCAACACACATTTACTGAGCACCTATTGTGTTGGGAAAACATTCATGAATAAAATTCCATTAATCTTTAACCTCATGGAGCTGATGTTCTAGTGGGAGCAAATGGGAAAGAAAATAAATGATTCAGCTCTGTACCATTAAAAGGGGATGGGGCCAGGCATGGTGGCTTCCACCTGTAATCCCAGTGCTTTGGGAGGATGAGGTGAGAGGAACACTTGAGGCAGGAGTTTGAGACCAGCCTTGCAACATAGCAAGACCCTGTCTTAAAAAATTAGTTGGCATGGTGATGCATGCCCATAGTCCCAGTTACTCAGGAGACTGAGGTGGGAGGATCACTTGAGCCCAAGAGGTCGAGGTTACAGTACACTTTGATCGCACCACTGCACTCCAGCCTGGGCAACAGAGTGAGACCCTCTCTCTAAAAAAACGGGGTGAGGAGGCCGGGCACAGTGGCTCACGCCTGTAATCCCAGCACTTTGGGAGGCTGAGGTGGTCAGATCACCTGAGGTCAGGAGTTCAAGACCAGCCTGACCAATATGATGAAACCCCATCTCTACTAAAAATACAAAAATTAGCCAGGTGTGGTGGCATGTGCCTGTAATCCCAGCTACTTGGGAGGCTAAGACAGAAGAATCGCTTGAACCCGGGAGGCGGAGGTTGCAGTGAGCTGAGATCGCACCATTGCACTCCAGCCTGAGCAACTAGAGCGAAACTCCGTCTCAAAAAAAAAGGTGGGGTGGGGGATGGGTACCATAGGGAAATCATTGAGCAGGAGGAAAGCAGGAGTACCTGTTGGAATTTTAAATCAAGTGGATGGGGAAGGCCTCACTGACTTAACAGCAGAGACTAAAGGAGGTGGGGGAGTAAGCTATGGATATGTCTGGAGGAAGAGCAATCCAGGAAAAATTGCAGCCCGTGCAAAGGTCCTGAGGCAGGAGGGTGCTTGCTATGTATGAGTAATGACAAGGAGATCACTGTGGTTGGAACAGAGTGAGTGGGGGAGAGTGGTAAAAGGTAACATCAGAGAGGTGACAGGGGACAGATCCTATAGGGCCTCGTGGGCCATGGTGAGGCTGTTGGCATTTTCACCAAGATGAGAGCTTGGAGAAAACCATGAGAGGGTTGTGAGGAGAAGAGGACTGTGCTGGGCTTGGGCTACTATGAGCTGTGTGAGGGCCAAGGGCAAAAGCAGGGGCTCCGGGGTGGAGTAGTCCAGGCAAGTGATAATGGGTGAGGGCAGTGGTGGAGAGGAGAAGATCAAGTCAGATCTTTTGAAAGTAGATGTGTTAATGGCTTCAATGTGGGTGTGAGGAGAGGATGCGGGGGGAGCATCAGAGGTGACTAAGGTTTTGGACTTGAACAATTAGAAAGCTCAGATGAGATGGGGAGGATGGTGGGAGGAGCAGGTTTGGGGAGGTAGGTCAGGAGTTTGGTTGTGGATGTATTGGAGATGTAGAATCTGATTTGTGAATCTGGAGTTCAGAGGAGCAGTCTGGGCTGGAGGTGGAAATGATAATGATGCTTGTGTGTGAGGTTGTTTCAGAATTGAAATGAGTTCCTAAGGGTTAGGAGCTCAGAATATGCATCCAGTTGGCAGACAGTAATTTGCATCTGGAACCTTAGCAGTTAGACAGCCTGGAAAATGTATTTAGTGTCTGATCTGTGTGGTACAAGAAGATGCACAGAGCCAGATGGGCCCCCCCTAACGCTGTTCCTCTTGCCACAGTAACCGGCCTCCATGATGTGGATGAGTATATGCAGGCCCAGCTCCTCCTAGCTGTGAGTAACCCTGGCCACCCCGACCCACTTTTGCCCCCTCCTGGCTGTCTCCACCTCAGCCTCAGCCGTCTGTCCTGCCCACAGGCTCTGAACATTGCTACACATGTCCTGAAGCCAGGGGGCTGCTTTGTGGCCAAGGTAAGTCTCAAGGAACTTGGTGGAGTAGAGAGAGGTCGCTGAGGCCACCCTCACCTGCTGTCTTTGCCTTCTCACCCTGCAGATATTCCGAGGCCGGGATGTGACGCTCCTCTACAGCCAGCTGCAGGTCTTCTTCTCCAGCGTGCTGTGTGCCAAGCCCAGGAGCAGCCGGAACTCTAGCATCGGTCAGTGGGGTGGAGGGGCCAGGCAGGCAGAGGGGGATCTCTGGGATGCCGACTGCACGAGGAGGAAGCGGCAGTCATGCCTCACTCCACCTTCCCCCGGCAGAGGCCTTCGCTGTCTGTCAGGGCTATGACCCTCCCGAGGGCTTCATCCCGGACCTGAGCAAACCCCTGCTGGACCATTCTTACGGTGAGAGCTGGAGCATGGGCCACCCTGGGGGACTCTGCCGCACCTTATGCAATCTAGGTCCCACGAGGGCCCACAGTCTCACCCCCTGGGGGAGGCTCTGTCCCCTCATGGGAATTTTTTTCCCAAGGGGATCCTCAGCCCCATTCTCTGATGGAAATCCCACCCCTTTATGCGTATTTTGTCCCGGGAGGAGCTTCAGCCCAGGCAGTCCTCTAGTGGTAACTCTTGGGCCTGGTGAAAATTCCATCCCAGGAGGATCCTGAGCCCTGCCCCAGTGGAGACTCCACCTGCCTAAGGACATTCTCTCCTAGGAAGATCTCAGTCATGCCCCAGGTGGAAACCTCCTCAGTGTGAAACTTTTGCCCCTTAAGCCTCTAGCAGGAAGAGACAGAGCCTGCCCCTGGGATGACATTTGAGTGAGGGAGACGTCATCCAGGCAGCATATAATCCAATATCAGGTGGACATAAATGCAGTGAAAAAGAGCAGGGCACCGATGTTTTAGAAGGGGTGATTATGGAGGGCCTCCCCGAGGAGGTGATCTGAACCAAATGAAGGATTTCTGGTGGGGTGGGAAGAGAGTAGCTGGTGGATATGTGGGGAGGGCTTGGCAGCCATACCGCCGCCTGTGTCATGACTGGCCCCAGGCATCCTGACCTTGTCCTCAGTTGTCTCCCCCTGTTCCTAAGACCCAGATTTCAACCAGCTGGATGGTCCCACCCGCATCATTGTGCCTTTTGTGACCTGTGGGGACCTGAGCTCCTATGATTCGGACCGCAGTTACCCACTGGACGTGAGTGCCCAACCAACAGTAGGTGGGTGGGAGGGAGGCTGTCCTAGGTTACCAGGTCCTCACCATCTCCCTACCCCTCTGTCCCTGCAGCTAGAAGGCAGCTCAGAGTACAAGTACACTCCACCCACACAGCCCCCCATCTCGCCACCATACCAGGAGGCCTGCACGTTGAAGAGGAAGGGGCAGCTGGCCAAGGAGATCCGCCCCCAGGACTGCCCCATCAGCAGAGTGGACACGTTTCCCCAGCCCCTGGCCGCCCCTCAGTGCCACACCCTGCTGGCCCCTGAGGTCTGGAAATGTGACTCTCGGCCTGCCTTGACCCCTTCCCCGTGTGCCTTTTTCTGACCCAAATCTCATGGTTTCTGGGGCCAAAATTCCCTTTCCTGCCTCCCAATAGCTATAAAAAATTGGTAAAGCCAAGCATAATGAATGGAAAAGTTTCACCAAATATGTGAGTCACTTTTCTTTTTCTTGGGTAGATGGAAGACAATGAAATGAGTTGTTCACCTTAACCCATTACGGTAAGTTTGCCTTGTTATCTAAGAGTTTGAGTAAGGGCAACCTTTATGAAAAACCTCAGTAAAATTTCACCTTTGAAATTTTTATGTCAACTGATAAGATTTTAATCAACAAACCCTTTTCTAAACATCTGTTGTTGTATGCCAGGAACTGCTTTAAGCATTTTACATTTGAGGCATTCAGTAAACATTTATTGAGCACATACTGTATGCCAGGCGTTGTTCTAGGTTTGGAGATAGAGCAGGGAGCAAAACAGAAATATCTTGGCTCTCACAGTACTTCCAGTTTGGAAAAGAGGCAACAATCAAAACAGTCTGTAAGTGCAAGAGTTTACATACACACATATACTATATAGCTTGCATTTCTCAATTTACATATCTTGCAATATATATAATATATAAGAGTAATATGGGATATAAAAAATAGAAAAGAGTAAAGCAGGGTGAAGAGAATCAGGAATTCTAGGCATGGCAGTTTTCATCTTTTGGTGTTTTTGTTTTGAGACAAGGTCTCACTCTGTCGCCCAGGCTGGAGTTCAGTGGTGTGATTTCCCGGGCTCAAAAAATCCTCCCACCTCAGCCTCTCAAGTAGCTGGGACTACAGGCATGTACCACCATGCCTGGCAAATTTTTGTATTTTTAGGGGAGATGGAGTTTTGCCATGTTGCCCAGGCTGGTCTCGATCTACTGGGTTCGAGCGATCTGCCGTCCTCGGCCTCCCAAAGTACCAGGATTACAGGCATGAGCCACTGCGCCCAGCCAGTTTGCACTTTTTAAAAGGGTTGTCATAGAAGGCCTCAGACATTCCTCAGAGGTAATGTTTGAGCAAAGACCTGAAGGCACTGCTGGAGGGAAGCCATGTGTTTATCTGAGGAAAGAGCATTCTGGGTAAAGGAAATAGCCATGTCCCAAAGGTGGAACTGCACGTGGTATGGGAGGAAAGTTTATCCACAGCCAAATGTTCTAAAACCACGATGTTAGAGGATGGCCCTTTCTGACAATGGCATAGCAGGTTATTCAGACTAAGTCAGCCATCACAAAAAGCCACCTTTTTTTTTTTTTTTTTGAGACAGAGTCTTACTCTGTTACCCAGGCTGGAGTGCAGTGGCATGATCTCAGCTCACGGCAACCTCCATCTACCAAGTTCAAGCGATTCTCCTGCCTCAGCCTCCCGAGTGGCTGGGATTACAGTGCCCGCCACCATGCATGGCTAATTTTTGTATTTTTAATAGAGATGGGGTTTTGCTATGTTGACCAGACTGGTCTCAAACTCGTGACCTCAGGTGATCCACCTGCCTCGGCCTCCCAAAGTGTTGGGATTACAGGTGTGAGCCACCACACCTGGCCTTTTTTGTTTTGTTTTTTGTTTTGTTTTGAGAACAGAGTCTCACTCTGTCGCCCAGGCTGGGTGGAGTGCAGTGGCACTATCTCAGCTCACTCCAACCTCCGCCTCCCGGGTTCAAGAGATTCTCCTGCCTCAGCCTCCTGAGTAGCTGGGATTACAGACGTGTGCTCCCACCTCACCCGGCTAATTTTTGTATTTTTAGTAGAGACGGGGTTTCACCATGTTGGCCAAGCTGGTCTCAAACTCCTAACCTCACAAAATCTGCCTGCCTCAGGCCTCCCAAAGTGCTGGGATTACAGGCCCTGAGCCACCACACCTGGCCACAAGAAGCCACCTTAAGAAAAAATTGAAACAGCAAATCATTGTGTGAAAGAGATTTACAATTTTTAATATTTAAAGGGTCCTGTAAATCAATAAGGAAAAACATGAGAGTGGCCAGTAAGCACATGAAAAGCTGCTCATCAGGAAAATGCAAGTGAAAACTCAAAATATCAACAACACTAAGTATTTGAAAGGATATGCAGCAATTGAAAGCCTCGTACATGCTACTGGGAAGGTAAAATGGTGCAGCCACTGTGGAAAACTTAGGCATTACCTACTAAAGCTGCATGTGTGCCAGTTCCACTCCTAAGAAATGAGTCCTAGAGGCCGGGTGCCATGGCTCAACGCCTGTAATCCCAGCACTTTGGGAGGCCGAGGTCAGGAGTTCAAGACCAGCCTGACCAACATGGCAAAACCCCATCTCTACTAAAAATACAAAAATTAACCAGGCATGGTGGCGGGCACCTGTAATCCCAGCTACTCAGGAGGCTGAGGCAGGAGAATCACTTGAACCTGGGAGGTGGAGGTTGCAGTGAGCTGAGATCGTGCCACTGCACTCCAGCCTGGGTGACAGAGTCAGACTCCATCTCAAAAAAAGGAAATGAGTCCTAGAGTGTTGCTAGCAGCACTATCTGTAGTATATGCCCATTAAATCGTGGTACATTCACTGTGGAGAACTGTACAACAATGACAGTGAACATCCTGCAATTACACCAAATAACACCTTGTAGTTATTCATTAAACTGAACATATATAGGTTTTATGCATTTTCTATATGTCATGGTTCACCATAAAAGTAGGAGGAAATGTCACAAAAATGTTAGCAGCAGAGTTAGCTAGGTGTGGTGGCACATGCCTGCCTGTAATCCCAGCTACTTGGGAGGCTGAGGTGGGAGGATCACTTGAGCTTGGGAGGTTAAGGTTGTCGTGAGCTGTGATGGAGCTCCACTGCACTCCAGCCTGGGTGACAGAGCAAGACCCTGTCTCTAAAAAAACAAAACAAAACAAAACAAAACAAAAAAACTTTCTTTGACTTTTGGTTAGCTGGCAAACTGATGCAACTCAGAAACTGCTCAATGTCAGGAAAACCGGAACTTGTTGATGAACTTGTTTTCAAAATATCATCTCATCAACGAGGCCTGGACAAACAAGCCCTGAGGAGGGATCTGCAACAACCCTGAAGACAACAAGGAAAGAAACCATGAAAGTCTGTCTGTACTGCAGTGGGAATTCTTCAGTGAGGTCTTACCTCTTCTTTAAACCTCTTCAGGAGTGTCCTGATTATATCCAGAATTTTCCCTAAAGGCAGGGATTCTTAACCTGGATAGAAGCCAGGGGTAACCATGAACTTGATGGAAGAAAATGTTACATCTTTATTTTCAGCAATAAAACTGAAATTTAGCCTTACTCCCAAGTTATAAATGCTGGCAACAAATCACAGTAGTAAAAGCAGTACCTGGGATTTTCCCACCAATACAAACCAGTTACAGCAACTGTAATGTAACATAAAAAGGGCATCTTGAAGTATTGTTCATATTTGTCACCTCTTGGAATGATAGCAGATCCTGTAAGTTGATGTATTAATTAAGAAGCCCATATATTACTGCATCTCAATTTTGTTTCAATTTAATATATAGTAATAATTATAATTCAATGTAATTGGCTTCCATTGTAATTGTGTGTGTGTATGTGTGTGTATATACTTTTAAAAATATTCTGTGAAGGGGTTCACAGATTTAACCAGATGCCAAAGGGTTCTGCAGAACAAATTTATTTATTTTGAGACAGAATTTCGCTCTGTCACCCAGGCTGGAGTGCAGTGGTGTGATCTTGGCTCACTGCAACCTCTGCCTCCTGGGTTCAAGCGATTCTCCTGCCTCAGCCTCCCGAGTAACTGGGATTACAGGCACCCGCCACCACGCCCAGCTAATTTTTGTATTTTTAGTAGAGACGGGGTTTCACCATTTTGTCCAGGCTGGTCTCGAACTCCTGACCTCAGGTGATCCACCCACCTTGGCCTCCCAAAGTGCTGGGATTACATGCGTGAACCACCGCACCCAGACTTCAGAACAAATTTTTTAGGTTAAAAACCTGTCTTAAAGAAACGTCAGGGCCAGGCGTGGTGGCTCACGCCTGTAATCCTAGCACTTTGGGAGGCTGAGGCAAGCAGATCACTTGAGGTCAGGAGTTTGAGACCAGTCTGGCCAACATAGTGAAACCCGTCTCTACCAAAAATACAAAAATTAGCTGGGTGCGGTGGCACATGCCTGTAATCCCAGCTACTCAGGAGACTGAGGCAGGAGAATCACCTGAACCCGGGAGATGAAGGTTACAGTGAGCCGAGGTCGCGCCACTGCACTCCAGCCTGGACGACAGAGTGAGACTCTGTCTCAAAAAAAAAAAGCAATGTCAGAAAGTCTACCTGGACTGCAGTCCTAAATTTCTATAACTTAATGAACAGGAGCTGACAGAAACTCCCCAGCTACACGAACAGAACTGTTTTCTACAGCTTAATCCTGTGTCCTTAGAAATTCACGTACTCTGTGATCCAAGGACTATCCACGCCACAGTCCAGTGACCTCAGGAGTATCCACATGCCAGTCTGCGACCCCAGCTGTTTCCACACCTGACTGTGACTCACCCCAGTTTACCATGTGTGACCCCAGGAGTATACACACTCAAGTCTGGGACAACCATTGTCCAATCTCCAGTCAGAAATGGTGTTTAAATTCTGGAGCGTGTGTTCATAGGCATGTCTACACTCTGGTCTCTGACCACGAAAATAACCACACCCCAGTCCGTGTGACTCCAGGAATGTCCAGACCCCAGTTTGTGTCAGTCTGGGAGTGTCCACACCATGGTGACTTAACCCAGGAGTCTTCTCACCGAAGTCAGTGTGACCACAGGAATGCCCACACCCCAATCTGTGAATATGCACAGCCCAAGAATGTATGGTGGAAGTGTCCACACAAAAGGCCGTGTGACCACAGGCGTAGCCACACCCATTACAGTGCAAATTCAGCAGCGTTCACACGACAGCCTGTGAGACCTCAGGAGTGTCCTCACGCCAGGTTCTGTGAGTCCAGCAGTGGCAATGGCTTGGAGTTTCCATAGCCATCTTAGTGGTGCCATAAATGTGTACCTCAAACTGTGACCACAGAGGAGTCCACAGCTCAGTCTGTGGTGTCCTGGGAGTGGTTTTGCCCCAGTCCAGCCACCTCAGGAGTGTCCCCACCCAAGTTTTTATGACACAAGTAATGTCCAGTTCCCAGCATATGTGACCCTGGTGTTGTCCAAACCCCGTAGTCTCTGGCTATTAGTGTGTCTATACCCATCTTGACGGCCTCAGGCAGGTGCACTCCCCCATCTGTATGACCAGAAGACTATCGACTCCCCTGTCATTGTGACCACAGGAGTGTAAAACTCCAGTGCCAGTGACTACTGGTGGGTCCACATTCCAGTCTGGGTGACCCGGGGGAGGGCACAGCCCTGTCTGTGTGACCATAGGAGTCTTCACACCCCAGTGTCTGTGAACACACAGGAGTCAATTCCCCAGTCAGTGTGACCAGAGGAATGTTCACACCAAATTGTGTGACCACAGGAGTGTCCACACCTATCTGCATGTCCTGAGAGGTGTCTATACTCCAGTGGGTATGACACCAACAGTGTCCACAACAAAGTCTGTGTGACTCCAGGAGTGTCCCTCCCCCCAGTCAGTGGGAGTCTAGAAGGATCTACACCAAGTCTTGGGAGCCCAAGGATGTCCCTTCGCCAATCTTTGTCACTCAGGGGACATTCACCCCCCAGTCACACAGACGAAGCATATCCACAGCTGGGTCTGTGTGACCCCAGCAGAGTCTACTTCACAAGTCGTGTAACCACAGGAGTGTCCCCAGACGAACCTATGGGAATCCAGGAGTGTCCACATCACAGTCACTTGACCACAGTGGTGCTGACTTCCCAGTTTATGTATCCTTAGCCATGTCCTTTTTCCAGACTGTGTGACCCTAAGTGTCCACACCCCAAACTCGGTGATCCAAGTCACTCCAGTCTGCGTGACTCCAGTGTTGCCCACACACCAATCTGTATGACCCTAAGAGAACACATCCCAGTCTGTGATGCTTCAGGAGTGGCCACACCCTACTCTGTGTGACCCCAGGAGTGGCTACACCACAATCAGCATGACCTCAGGATTTCTTACTCCAAAATCTAGTAACATCATGAGTGTCTACACCCTCACCTGTGTGATTCCAAGAGGATCCACACCCCAGGCTGTGTGACCCTGGGAAGGTCCCTATAGCAGTCAGTGTAAACCTGGGAGTGCACTCTTCCCTGTCAGTGTGAGCTGGGAGGGTGTATCTAGAGGAAGAGTGATCCAGGGAAAGGCAAAGGGCTGGATGTGGTGGCTCACACCTGTAATCCCAACACTTTGGGAGGCCAAGGTGGGTGGATCACCTGAGGTCAGGGGTTTGAGACCAGCCTGGGCAACATGGTGAAACCCCGTCTCTACTAAAAATACAAAAATTAGCCAGGCGTGGTGGCACATACCTGTAATCCCAGCTACTTGGGAGGCTGAGGCAGGAGAATCACTTGAACCTGGGAGGCGGAGGTTGCAGTGAGCTGAGGTTGTGCCACTGCACTCCAGCCTGGGTGATAGGCCAAGACTCTGTCTCAAAAAAAAAGAAAGGCAAGGGCCCTGAGGCAATGGCCCTGAGGTGCCTGGCACGTTTGAGGAACAGGCCAGTGGGGCAGGAGCAGAGTGAACAAGGAGCCAGTGGCGGGCGGTGAGGTCAAGGAGGGCCCGGAGGGCCTCGTGGGCCACGGAGAGGACTTTGGCTTTTTCTCTGAGAGAGATGAGAGCCATGGCAGGGCTCCGAGCAGAGGAGGGCCCTGGGCTGACTTGGGTTGCAACAGGATCCCTCTGGCTGCTGTGGTGGCGGCTACTCAACTGTTACTGTTTGTCAAAACTCAGAGAACTGTATGCCAAAAGGGTGAACTTTATCGTATGTAAATTATAACTCTTTACATTTAAGTTATAACTTTTGGAAAATGTGCAGTACTGGCCAGGCATGGTGGCTCATGCCTGTAATCCCAGCACTTTGGGAGGCTGAGGTGGGAGGATCGTTTTAGCCTGGGAGATTGAGGCGGCAGTGAGCTGAGATCATGCTGCTGCCCTCCAGCCTGGACAACAGAGCAAGACCCTGTTTTGAAGAAAAAACAAAAAACAAAACAAAACAAAAAAACGTGCAGTACTTTGCAAGCAAGAAAGATTTCTATTTCTGCAAGAGAGGCTGTGCTCATGCCTGTCCTTACCCCTCTCCTTTCTGCACAAACACATCTCAGGAATGCACCTGAGGAAAAGGAGGGAGCTGGGGCCTCCCTCAACTGCTCAAGGTAGCGCTCCCTTTGTTGTCTGCTGTGAACTGAATTGTGAATTCAGCAAATTCCTTTGTTGAAGCTTTAATCCTCAATGTGACTGTATTTGGAGATGGGGGTAATTAAGATTAGATGAGGCCATAAGGGCAGGGTACTAATCTGATAGAACCGGTGTCCTCATTAGAGAGGGAAGAGATGCCTGAGCTCCCTCCCTCTCTCCCTGTGGGCGCACAGAGGAAAAGCCACGTGAGGACAGAGAAAGAAGGTGGCTGTCTACGAGCCAGAAAGAGAAGCCTCACCAGAAACCAACCCTACTGGCACCTTGATCTTGAACTTCCAGCCTCCAGAACTGTGAGAAAATAAACGTCTGTGGTTTAAGCCACCCAGTCTGAGGTATTTTGTTAAGGCAGTCTGAGCAGCTAATTGGCTCTCAGTTTCAAGGCTGATTTCAGGAGACTCGTGTTGGCCAGGTATGAGGGGAGCCAGTGCTCAAGTGAAGGAAGGAAAATTCAGCACATCCTCCTCGTCTAGCTGAAGGGGGCTCTGGAGCAGCAGGAGGGGCCCAGGGCAAGCCTGGAATGAAATCCGTGGCACTCCTGCAGGTTCTGGGGGCGGTGTCCATGGAATATCCTCTGCCACATAACAAAATGACTAATAATTGCTTGGGGAGCTTTCAGAACTGCCCCAAGGCTTCCTCTAACACTCCACCCACACCTGGTTCATGCCAGGTTGCTCGATGCCTTGGTTTGGGAGAATAGGTGTGGTGTCATCTCAGGCTTGGTGGCAGCCCAAGGGAAGGGGCAAGTGTTCTGAGTCTCTCTAGATGACACAGGAGCTGAGGAAAGCTGGAGTGAATTATGAGTCACAGCCCGTACCTCACAAGAAAGTTCTGCCCGATGCCAGAGCTGGGAGCCATCACCAGTTATGCAGGGTTGGTGGAGAAGAGCCTCGGGATAATTGGTATGCATGCCCGCACATAGGTGTGTGCGTACCAGTACGTGTGAAGTTATGCAGGAGTGCGTGGTGTGCTTATGCCCGTGTGTGTGCACATTAGTCCTTTTGTGCATGCATGCATACATGGCACATGTGTGTGCATTCATGCTTTGCTGTTTTGAATGCAGGTATGGTTATAAGTGCATATGGGCAACAGAAGTTCAAGTGTGAATTCTCATGGAGATGCTAGGGTGTAGCAGGCACATGGGGACCTGTTCCCTGACAGGGGTGTTTGTGAAAAGCAACTGTGCATATGTGTGAGGGTGTACTTATGTATGAGATTCTATGTGCAAAGCCCTATGTCCGTGGGTGCTAGCCTGAGTGTTTGTGTCTGTGTATATACATGTGTATGCCAGCGTGCACATGCATGGCTGTGTGTGAGTGCGTAAGTGAAGGGGAGCACATTGGCCCAAGCTGGTAAGTCTAGTATCTATGCATGTATACCCCTGGGCACCGCCCCCCCCCGCCCCGTGCAAGTGTGAGTGAACAGGTACACAAGGTCCTGGGCGTAGATGTCCGTGCACATGTACCCCTGGGACCCTGTGCGTGGGCATGCTGTATGCATGGCTGCAGTGATTTCCCACGTGTGTGTGTGCACAGATGCACAAGTGCCCAGGAACCTAGATTGTGGTGTCTGTACACATGTACCTCTGGGCACCATGCATGTGTGTGTGCAAAAGTGCAAGTGTGCCTATGGGCTCAGGTCTGGCTGTCTGTGTACATATACCCCCTGGATGCCCATAAAGGTGTGAGTGTGTACTGCAGGTGCATATTTGTCCGTGGGCCTCAGTCTGGGTATTTGTGAACATATACCCTGTGTGAACGTGCATGGGTGTGTGGATGTGATCAGGTGTGCCCATGGACCCAGGCCTCGGTGTCTGTGTACAGGTACCTCAGGGTGCCCATGTGTGTGTGTGTGTGTGTGTGCGCATGTGTGTGTGTGTGCATGTGTCCATGTGTAACTCTGGAGGTCCATGCATGTGTGTGCGCATGGCTTCAAGTGTGTCCAAGGACCTGGGTCTGGGCATGTGTGTACATGTATCCCTAGGAACCCATGTGTGAGTATGCTCACGTGTTCAGCGGTGCCAATGGCCTTGGATCTTGGTGTCTGTGTATGTGTACCCTTGGGGGACCACAGATGGCATTCATGCATGCATATGTAGCACCATGGAGGGATCTGTGTGCAGATTTACCTCTACCTACACCTGGCTGGGGATCATAAAGAAAATCAAGGGATGCGCTACCTCCATGAATCCAGGTTTCAGCAGAGCTAAGGGAGTGAAATTTGGGGCCATTTTACTTGTCTCAAACCTTGTTATCTGAGAGAAAGCTAGAGCTTCCTTCTTTCAGCCCCCAGAGACAATGTGGCCACGCTCCGGAGGGCTGGGAAGATGAGCAATGCTTGTGAGTCACCATGATAGGAAGCAGAAGGGTCAGGAAGTCCCTGGGAGCAAGGCTTAGGGTTAGGGTTAGGGAGAAAACACTTGGGCCTGGAGGCTCGGGGCAGGCTTCCTAGAGGGGAGGGGTAGGAAGAGGCAGTGACAGGGCCCACAGCAATGGAGAGGAGTTGGACTGCAGGGATGGGGTAGGGGGACAGACGACAAGGGGCACTCAGAAGACTAATGTCTGGGAGTGGGAAAACAGTGTTTGCTCAGCCAGGAAGCTGCATCCAGCTCTTTTATCATTTGTAGAAGACCAAGTACCCAGGCCTGGGAGGAGCCCAGAGATGAACCAGAGTTTGGAGCTGGGGGCGGGGGTAGTTCTCTCTGTCCCTGTAACAGGCAGTTTAGGCTTAAAGAGCTGTCCAGGCTGGGCGCAGTGGCTCACGCCTGTAATCCCAGCACTTTGGGAGGCCGAGGCAGGCGGATCACCTGAGGTTGGGAGTTCAAGACCAGCCTGACCAACATGGAGAGACCCCCGTCCCTACTAAAAATACAAAATTAGGCAGGCGCAGTGGCACATGCCTGTAATCCCAGCTACTTGGGAGGCTGAGGCAGAAGAATTGCTTGAACCCAGGAGGAGGAGACTGCATTGAGCCGAGATCACGCTATTACACTCCAGCCTGGGCAACAAGAGTGAAACTGTCTCAAAAAAAAAAGAAAGAACTGTCCAGAATTCCACGGGCCCCTGGGGCCCAGGGTAAGCTGCCTGCCCTTTCTGGGCCTCGGTCTTCTCCATTGTCACATGGCCTGCCTGTCTGCAGCCCAGGCCCTGGGAAGCATTTAGCCTGAGAGAGGAGCCCATGGACAGTGGGCAGGCAGCTGGCTGCTCCCCAAGATTGGGCCACCCTCCTGCTCCTCTGCCACTTCAGAGTCTTTACACCCTTCCCCAGAGGCAAAGCTTGGAAATGGGCTGGGGGAGCCATGGCCACAGGCCAGTCAGCATGGGGGAAGCCTGGTGGGGTTGAAACCCTGGGCTAGGAGGGGGCACGTCCATCACGAACCCTGGTCCCCCACCAACCCACCCGACCATAGCAGGGGAGGCACAGGAACCCACAACCTTCCTCCTGACCCCAGCTGGAGAAGGATGTTGCTGCTCCTGAATTCCAAGCTGGCCCAGATGTAGAGTGGTCCCCCAAGGGTATACTTGCACAGACACCAAGATCCAAGCCCATTGGCACAGCTGAAAACATGAGCATTCCCATGCATGGGCCCCTAGGGGTACATGGACACAAATCTCCCCTTCCAGTCATGGCACCCCAGTCCTGATCAGCTTCACCCCAAAAAGCTCCCAGGTGCAGAGTCAAGACCTTCTTGTGCCCCCACTTCAACCCAAAGCCAATGGCTTCTTTTTTTTTTTTTTTTTTTTCAGAGACTGGGGTGGAGGGGTTTCACTCTGTCAGCCAGGCTGGAATGCAGTGGCACAATCATAGCTCACTGCAGCCTTGATCTCACAACTGATCCTCCGTCCTCAGCTACTGGTGCGAGCTACCACGCCTGGCTCTGAGCCAATGGCTTTCTTTTAGATCCTCCAGAAGGTCAACAATACTGACTGCAGAACGTCAGGCAGCCACAGGCCACTGGGCACAGTTATGCAGGCTGTGCTCTAACAAAAGTTGCCTGGCCACAGAGGACACTGGGAGCAGAAATGCACCCTGGGCTCCTCTAGCATCACTGGGGCCTGGCCTGGGGCCGCGTCCATCAGGAGGAAGGGGCATCCTTTCTAAAGTTCACGCAGGCATTATGTGAGCTAGTGGCGCCCCTCAGTGTCCAGGTTTTTAAAGGCAAAGGAAATCTGGACATGCGCAGAAAGTGAACATGGCCCCAGAGCCAGGCATACCTTCACCCGGGATGTCTCTGAGCTGGAAAAAAATACTCAGCCATTGTCTAGCGCAGCCCTATGCTTATCAGGAAAAATTGTAAAAAACTTTTAAATGGACAAAACTATTCCCAAGGTGTCCTTTCAATGGAACACTGGATGTGGTCTACCCAAGCCCCTTATGGCGTATCTGATTCTATAGCGGGCTGCACTTTTGTCTTTGGCTGGGCCATTTTGCACCTCTGTAGAGAGAAGTTAACCTGTGCAGGACGGATAATTCCCATCCATAATAAATGAATTTTGTCCTGTAGAGATACAGCTGATCTCTCTCTTGTAGAAAAAGATTATTCCAGATATTATATTGCATCTATTGGCAAATCCATTGCAGTATCTCTGGGAGTTTATATATGCTTGTTCTTCAGATTCTCCTCTGAGCCTAGTGTAACATATTACCAGTTCCCTCATTCATAAATGATCTGGGCCAAGCATGGTGGCTCATGCTTGTAATCTCAACACTTTGGGAGGCCGAGGCGGGTGGATCGCTTCAGCCCAGGAGTTCAAGAGCAGCCTGGGCCACAAGGAAAAACCCTGTCTCTACAAAAAGTACAAAAATTAGCTGGGAGTGGTGGTGAGCGTGTGTAGTCCCAGCTACTCAGGAGGCTGAGGTGGGAGGATCATCTGAGCCCAGGGAGGTCAAGGTCTGCAGTAAGCTGTGATTGCACCACTGCACTCCAGCCTGGGCGACAGAGTGAGACTCTGTCTCAAAAATAAATAAATAAATGATCTAAAAATCCTTGACACGTTCACTTTATATTTGTAGGAGTCGTGATGTTACCATTTTGGAAATAATTTTTTAATTGCATCTACCAGCTCACAGTACAGATGAGATCACCAAGCTGGGGGAGAAGGGACTTGCTTGAAGTGACCCTCATGGACTGGGACTGGAAGGCAGAGCTGAACTCAAGCTACTCTGGGTGCTGCCCTGCTCCTGGAAGGAGGGGGATATGCTGTGCCCAGGTGTGGAATGGAATGGAGGGCTGTGACACACCTCCACCATGGGGATATGGAGTGACCTTCTGAGATGAGGGGGTCATCTGTCAGGTCCCACCCTCTGTGCTGTGCCTTGATTCAGACCCACGACACAACCAGCCGTCCACCCCACCCCAGGTGGTCCTGGCCAGGGGAAGTGCTGAAATGCCCCCATTGCCATCCTGAACTGCTATGCTGGTGATGACCATAGGAAAGCTTTATTCTAGGTATACTATTTCAACTGCTGGGCCCCAGCTTCCTTATCTATAAAATGTAGTTAGTTCCGGTTCCTGCCTTATATGGTGTGGAGAAGATTAAATGAGATTATGGACACGAAGCTCTTCAAATTGCCCGGCACAGAGTAAACGCTCAATATATATCAGCTGTTAGTCATTAGGTCTGTTTGACTTGCAGAACTTCCAGTGGTGGACATTTTTGAAGGGATGCTTGGGGCCCCCTCGAGATGCTGGCCTAGCAGGACCCAGCTGCTCCATCCTTGGATGAAACACCCAACAAGTGTTCCCCGGGTGATGGATCAGGGAACTCAGACTCCTGGCCAGGGAAAACAGGCCTGACCTGCTCTCTGGAACCCCCATGTTGCCATCTAGGAGATCCTGAAGCCCAAGGCACAAATGAGGAGGAGCACAAGGAGTGGTGAGTTCTTGACAGGAAATGGTGGGGTGCCCTAGGAGAAATCACCTCTTAGGGTCTCGGTTTCCCCATCTGTACAATGGGCACTTCGGAGCTGTGAGTTGCTGAGGACCTTTGCAGCCGCCTTTTGGGGAAGAACAAATGTTCTCCAAGGGTGTAACGGCTGGAGGCTGACCCTCTCCCAGCCCAGGCCCTGCCATTAGAGACAAAGTACACCAGACACAAAGGGAAAACCCAGTCCCCACCACACAAAGGCAAAACCCAGTCCCCGCCACAGCATGGGAAGCTGCCCAGCAAGTTGAGAGTCAAGTTGCCCAAGTTTTGTGGCCAGTGAAGGGGAGGTTTGCAGCCAGACCACTCCTGAGGCCTACCTGGGGAACTTGTGGGGGTTGGGTCGGGGGGATGGACTCAGTGGCCTGTGGGGTCCCTTCCAGTCCAGACTCTCCTCTGTGGCTGGCATGCTCTGACCTCAGAGGTCCAATCTGCAAAATGGGACGATAACCCCATGTGGGCTGAGAGGGCAGGAAGATGGATGTATTCTTCAGGGTTCTGTGAGTTGTAAGTGGCAGACACTCCAGTCAAACCAGCTTAAGGTAAAAGGGAATAATTACTCAGGTAATGGAAGAGACCTGGGACAGAGTGAGCTTTGGCCATGCACAGCGTGTCTGAGGACTCTCTCTCTCTGTCCAGGAGGTCTGATTTATCTTTGAGAGCTTGGCCCTCGGCAGGCTCTCCCAGGTGGTGGCTGCCTCGCCTATCCCTAAACAGCAAGGAGTCCCAGAGGACAGCAAAGCCTCTTTCCCTTCAGTTCCAGCTTTAGATCATGTGGCCTGGCTTGAGTCACACCCATTCCTGACCCTGTGGTCACAATGACAGATTGCTCTGATTGGCTGGTCTAGTCATGAGTCCACTCCTGAAGATATAGGTGGGAGCAGGGAGGTGGGGGAGTTAGCCCCACAAGAACAACATGCACTGGAGTGAGGTGAGGAGGAAGGGGGTTGCTAAAAGAAAATGGAGGTCCAGCCGGGTGTGTTGGTTCACACCTGTAATCCCAGCACTCTGGGAGTCTGAGGCGGGCAGATCACAAGGTCAGGAGTTTAAGACCAGCCTGGCCAACATGGTGAAACCCCATCTTTACTAAAAATACAAAATTAGCCAGGCGTGGTGGCACGCGCCTGTAATCCCAGCTACGTGGGAGACTGAGGCAGAAGAATTGCTCAAACCCGGGAGGCAGAGGTTGCGGTGAGCCAAGATCATGCCACTGCACTCCAGCCTGGGTGACAGAGCGAGACTCCATCTCAAAAAGAAAAAAAAAAGAAAATGGAGGTCAGACATGATGGTTCACATGTGTAATCCGAGAACACTGGGAGGCTGACTTGAGGCCAGGAGTTCAAAACCAGCCTAGACAACATAGTGAAACCCCATCTCTACAAAAAATACAAAAATTAGCTTGGTGTGGTGGTGCACGCCTGTAGTCCCAGCTACTTGGGAGGCTGATCTCTTGAGCCCTGGAGTGAGAGGCTGCACCTCTCACTCCACTGCACTCCAGCCTGGGTGACAGAATGAGACCCTGTCTCAAAAAAAAAAAAAAAGAAAAGAAAAGAAAGAAAGAAAGAAGGTGGTCTTTCATAGAAGAGGAAAGAGGTGCTGAGTTGGTAAAAGGAATGCCTGCCCAATACAGTAGGCCACCGCTGAATCCTTAAGTAAAACCACTGGCAGCCTTAGTCCCTCTCTGCCTACCACTTTCAGGTGCTCAGCTTTATGCTGTAAAGTTACCCCATCACTCCTAAACTCGGAAATTCTGCCTCCCACGACAGATTAAAAGGCAATTTATACTAAAATGTCAATGACTACCAGATTCTGAAGAAGGCAAAGCCTCGCTGGATGTGACTTAATCTTCTAGTGAGATTTAGGGCCGTGTGTCAAAAGGATGGGGGAGATGTCAGGGAGTGTGCCAAGTACTCAATGGACCAGGCAGCTCAAAGGCAGCCCCAGGAGGAGAGAGCAACCTCCTTCCCATGTTCTGTCTCCATTCAGAGCAGATGGCCCTCCCAGGCGCATCTGAGCTCCCGGCTCTTCTGCTCCCCTCCTCTGAGGGACCTGTCTGTCTAGCTATCAGCCTGTCAGTTCAGCTCTGCTGCAAAGCTGTTGTGTAGGTGTATATTCATCGAGTGTCTGTTCCTAACACTGATTTCTTGGCAGAGAGAAGTCAGTTCATCCAACCATTAAGGATGAGTTCTGTGTGAGAGGGTCAGAGAAGAGGATTGGGAAGCAGATGGAGCAGGTTAGAACATTAGAATTGTTATCAACCTGCTCTTTCTTGTAGATACCCACAGTTCATCTACTCAACCACTCACTTAGCCTTGCGCCCATTCATCCACCCATGATTCACCCACTTACCCACTATTCATTCATCTGTTTATCTAGCCACCCATCCGCACACCCACATAACTGATCACTGCTGTGGCTCCAGCTTTGTGCCATGCATTGGGAGCACAGAGATGAGTCATATCCCCTCCTGCTCTTTCAGCCCTCCCAGTCTAACTGGAGAGACATCCACAGGCAAATCTCGCTGCATGATTCGGTGATCAATGCTGTGGTTACCCCAGGGAGCATTTGATTATGACCCTGACATTTTAGCCGAGTGCTGACAGATCTCTTGGTGTTGCCAGGAGAGAGGAGGAGGAAGGACATTCCTAGAAGTGGGAACAGCGTAGATAAACCCTGGGAGGTGTAAGAGAGAATGAGTGTGGTTAAAGCACAGGGTGGATGAAGGGCTGAGGCAGAAGTTGGCACTTGGGCTGGGCGCAGTGGCTCATGCCTGTAATCCCAGCACTTTGGGAGGCTGGGGCGGGCAGATCACCTGAGGCCAGGAGTTCGAGACCAGCCTGGCCAACATGGTGAAACCCCATCTCTACTAAAAATACAAAAATTAGCCGGGTATGGTGGCGGGCACCTGTAATCCTAGCTACTCCAAAGGCTGAGGCAGGAGAATCGCTTGAACCCGGGAGGCGGAGGTTGCAGTGAGCGCCAAGATCACGCTGCTGTACTCCAGCCTAGGCGACAAAGTGAGACTGTCTCAAAAATAATAATAAAATAAAAGAAGTTGGCATTTGGAAGCTGAGCAGGGGCTTTAATTCCTAGTCCTGGGGTGCCAGGGATGGCTTTTGAGCAAAAGAGCCAGCACCCAGAGTGTGGCCAGAGGCCTGGGGTAGCTGGCCTGGGGTAGCCAGCCCGCTTTTGCTCCAGGCCCCAAAGAGACACATGTGCCAACCCCCAGCCTGCAATTCAAAGAAAGAAAAAGACTTCAGGAAGAACGCCATTTACAGAAACTGTCCCTGAGATGGATGGACAGATGGACAGTGGGATGCTGAGATGTCTGGTGGGTGTACAGATCCAAGCATAAACTCTGGTCCACACCGCACGCTTTGGGGACACATACCAGGGAAACAATGTGGTCAGGGGAATCAGGCATGTGCACCCCAATTTACCTGGCTCTGCAGGGCTTGGAGGGCTTGCAGGATGCATGGCCACGTTGCTGAGGGAAGAGGGCCAGAAGGTCAAAGCCACTTCCAGTTGGGACTCTAAGAATTTCCTCAAGGGGGCCGGGTGCGGTGGCTCATACCTGTAATCCCAACATTTTGGGAGGCTAAGGCAGGTGGATTACTTGAGGTCAGGAGTTCAAGACCAGCTTGGTCAACATGGTGAAACCCCGTCTCTACAAAAATACAAAAATTCGTCTTGCGTGGTGGCGGGTGCCTTTAATCCCAGCTGCTTGGGAGGCTGAGGCAAGAGAATTGCTTGAACCTGGGAGGCAAAGGTTGCAGTCAGCCAAGATTGTGCACCACTGCACTCCAGCCTGGGTGACAGAGCAAGACTCTGTCTTCAAAAAAAAAAAAAAGAATTTCCTCAAGAGCAGCAGCTTCTGAATTTTCCTGAGTGTAGCTGAATTTTTATGCTAAGAAACCATCCCAAGACCTCTGCCAGGAGCACTGGGTGCTGTTAGCTCTGTCGAATGATGTTGTCCTTCACAGGGAGTAAGAGCCAGGAGGACAATTGAGGATGTGTCCTAAGAATGACACCCCGGGCAGGGGATGGGGCTCAGTAGTGAACCAATCCCTCTGCCCAGGGCTGCCAGCCTTCCAGGTGTCAGACTTGGTCAGGAAAAGTCCTCAGCCTTGATAGCTTGGTGTGAGAGTAGTGCAGTCAGATCTCAGGGTGCCAGAGGAAACTGGGTCAGCAGATGATATGCCAGGAGGCCCTAGGGTGCCAGGAGCTGTGGAGAGACCTCAGCTGGCTCTAGAAGGAAGAAGGGCAGCAGTTTGCAGGTAGGGTGGGGTAGAAAACCAAGGGCGGCCGGGCGCGGTGGCTCATGCCTGTAATCCCAGCACTTTGGGAGGCTGAGGCGGGTGGATCACCTGAGGTCAGGAGTTCGAAACCAGCCTGACCAACATGGAGAAACCCCATCTCTACCAAAAATACAAAATTAGCTGGGCGTGGTGGCACATGCCTGTAATCCCAGCTACTTGGGAGGCTGAGGCAGGAGAATCGCTTGAACCTGGAAGGCAGAGGTTGCAGTAAGCCGAGATCGCGCCATTACACTCCATCCTGGGCAACAAGAGTGAAACTCCATCTCAAAAAAAGAAAGAGAGAGAGAGAGAGAGAACCAAGGACAACAGGGCTACAGGGTGAGGAGGACCCCCCCAAAACCCAAAAGTCCTATGGCGGCCCCATTTCAAGCACTCTCCAGGCAGGGAGAGGCCAGCACCCAGCCCTTCGTCACCCCTGCTATTCATTGGTTGATGGAGTCCTGTAGTCAACGCTTGCCAGACATCGTCTAGATGCTGAGCCTAGTGCAGGCACTGGAGGCCACAGACAGCAGAGATGCAGCACTGCCTAGTGGGGAGACAGACACTTTTGTGTGATAAGGTTTATGAAGATAGGGTCTGCCCAGGGTGAGGGAATCCCAGAAGCAAGAGGTAGGAAGGGTCTCCCCGACCTGGGAAGTGATATCAAACTGGATCTTTTTTTGCTTTATTTTAGAGACAGGGTCTTTCTCTGTCACTCATGTTGGAGTGCAGTGGCACAATCACAGCTCACTGCAGCTTGGAACTCCTAGGCTCAAGGAATCCTCCTGCTAGAGCCTCCCGAGTAGCTGGGACTACAGGTGCATGCCACCATGCCTGGTTAATTTTTTCTTTTTTCTGAGATAGTCTCACTCTGTTGTCCAGGCTGGAGTGCAGTGGTGCAATCTCAGCTCACTGCAACTTCCGCCTCCCAGGTGCAAGTGATTCTCATGCCTCAGCCTCCCGAGTAGCTGGGATTACAGGCACGTGCCACCACACCTGGCTAATTTTTTTTAATTTTTGGTAGAGATGGGGTTTCACCATCTTGGCCATCTTGAATTCCTGATCTCAAGTGATCCGCCCACCTTGGCCTCCCAAAGTGCTGGGATTACAGGCATGAGCCACTGTGCCCAGCCAATTTTTAAAAAAATTTTTTGTAGAGATGTCGTCTCACTGTGTTGCCCAAGCTGGTCTCAAACTGCTGGCCTCAAGCAATCCCCCCACCTTGGCCTCCCAAATCGCTGGGATTACAGGCATGAGCCACCTGGCCTGGCCGGAACTCCATACTGTTTTCCACAGCTGTTGCACCATTTTACATCCCCACTGACAGTAATTTCCCCTATCCTTGTTGATTTTATTTATTTTTAAGGTATTTGAAACAAGATGGTTTCAAAAGTCAGAACTAGGCCAAAAAGTCTACTCAGAGAAGTGTCACTGTCACTTCTCCATTCTATCCCTCTCACCCATTCCCTCTAGGAAACCAATCTCAATAGTTTCTGCTTTATCCTTCCAATGTTTCTTTTTGTAAAGATAAACAAATGCATGTATGTTTTCTTATATCATCTTGTTTCTTACATGAATGCTTGCATCCTATATTTACTTTTTTGCACTTTGCTTTTTCCACTTAACAGCATGTCCTGGCCGGGTGCAGTGGCTCATGCCTGTAATCCCAGCACTTTGGGAGGCCGAGCTGGGTGGATCACCTGAAGTCAGGAGTTCAAGACCAGCCTGGCCAACATGGTGAAACCCCGTCTCTACTAAAAACACAAAAATTAGCTGGACGTGGTGGCAGGCGCCTGTAATCCCAGCTACTCAGGAGGCCGAGGCAGGAGGATCACCTGAGGTCAGGAGTTCAAGAAGAGCCTGGCCAACATGGAGAAACCCCATCTCTACCAAAAATACAAAAATTAGCCCGGTGTGGAGGCGTGCACCTATAGCCCCAGCTATTTGGGAGGCTGAGCCAGGAGAATCACTTGAACCCGGGCAGTGGAGGTTGCAGTGAGCTGAGATCATGCCAGTGCACCCAGCCTGGGCAACAGAGCAAGACTCTGTTTCAAAAAACAAACAAACAAACAAAAAACAGTATGTCCTGGAAATCATTCCTCATCAGTTCATAGATGTCTTCCTCAATCATTTTACAGTTGCACAGAACTCCATTGTGTGACTGCACCACAGTTTATTCAATCACTGCCTATGTATAGGAAGTGATATTGTTTTCAATATTTTGCAATTATAAACCGTGCCACAATGAATAACCTTGTGCATTTGTATTTTCACAGTGTCTGGGGGAGTATCTTCAGGGTAAATTGCTGGAAGTGGGAGCGTTGGTGCAAAAGAAAAATATGCATTTTTGTTAGATGTCAAATTCCCCTTCATCGGGGTTATAAAAACGACTTTTTAAAAAGCACAAATAAGAAAAGCTGATCTTTGCAAAAGAAACCAAACAGTCTTTCTTACTGACATCTAATAGTCTGCGTTGGTTTTAAGACTGAGGCATTTAATTTCACAAAGACCGTTTTTTAGAGAGTGATTTAATTTCACCATTGTCACAGGCTCTGCTGGTGCCTACGCCACACACACACACACACACACACATGACCTCACATCGCCATAGGAGCTGCTTATCCCATCTGAGCCTCAGTTGTAGCCTCTGTGAAATGGGCGGCACCTGTCTGGCTACAAGTGGTTTTAGAGACTAAGCATTTGGTTCTCTGTGAGATTCCAGATTTCCCAGAAAATCTGATGAAAGCTGAGAGCTCGCTCCCTAGGAACATGCTGAGAAAGAGACAAGCAGCCCCTGACATCCCAGAGCTGGCTTGGTACCCACAGCTAGGCCTTAGTGCCCTCCTGTTGAACATGGACAATTTCACAAAACATCAGTATCAGACAAGGCCACTCTGATTGTGATGGATCGAGACAAAAACAAGATCAGTATGTCATCTTGTCTTAGCACAGACACATGAATACATTGTCCAAACCACAAAAATGACCAAGTATTCCCCAACTTGGCTATACAATGCACTTTTTTTTTTTTTTTTTTTTTTGGCCAATGACAACTTTAGCCTCCACTCTAGTTAGTCTGCCCTCCTTCTTGATAAAATTTATTGTGATATCCAATCACAGAATTAGCCCCACTTCCTATCCAGAGCAAAGCCCTGCTTCCTTAAACCATCCCCCAAATCACTGAACACAAGCCCCAATCCTATTATAAGTTCTAACTCCCTTTTACTGAGACACCCCACGGTTCCCCACAGTATACACCCTCCCTTGTTGCAATGAGCAATAAACCCAACTTGTTCAACCACACATGTGTTCCTGGGGGGTTTTGGCTAGAGGACTTTGACAGCACTTACAGAGTTGGCTGTAAGCTCAAGGACTCTTTGGAACCCCATCTCTGCATGCCCCTAGTCCACAGACTCCTAATTAAGTGGCCTTGAGTCTAGAGCATCAGTAATACCATTAAACAGATGGAGAAACCGAGGTCTAGAGAGATTGACTTCTTCAAAGTCCCATTGTGAGCCAACAGCTGGGTAGGAACTGGAAACTGTGGCTGCTGGTCCCAAGGTGAGGTATGTCCAGCAGACATAGAACCCGTCCCCAAGCTCCCCTCGGTCACAACAGTGTTCTCCCTGCACAGGCCACAGAACTAACCGGCAAGATACGCACATGCGCATCTCTGAAGGATGGCTTCATTCTCTCCCTGTCCTGCCTTTCTCTCTGTAGAATGGGGCAGTGAGATCCCAGGTTGAGGGATAAAGGAACCCCCACACCGGGGCTACCCTCAAGGACGCTCACACACTGAGGTCTCAGCTTAAAGGAGCCTCATCTTCCCTGCCCAACTGCTGTGTCCCAGGGTGTGCACCCTCACAGACCCTGTCACCAGTAGCACCTCATTCCCACCTCTCAATTTCCCTCTGCATTTGCCCAGGTCAGGCGAGCTACCTAGAACCCCCCTCCCTTCCTTTCTTGACCTTGAGCTCTCATAATTTTTCTTCGAGATCTAGCGTGGGGCCAGGCATGGTGGCTCACACTTGTAATCCCAGCACTTTGTGATGTGGCAGGATGGCTTGAGGCCAGGAGTTCAGGAACAGGCTGGGCAACATGGCAAGACCCCATCTCTAGAAAAGAATTTTTTTTTTTTTTTTTGAGACGGAGTATTGCAGTCTAGCTCTGTCACCCAGGCTGGAGTGCAGTGGTGATCTCAGCTCACTGCAACCTTTGCTTCCCAGATTCATGCGATTCTCCTGCCTCCACCTCCTGAGTAGCTGGGATTACAAGGCGCCCACCACCACACCTGGCTAATTTTTTTGTATTTTTAGTAGAGATGGGGTTTTACCATGTTGGCCAGGCTGGTCTCAAACTCCTGACCTCAGGTGATCCACCCACCTCAGCCTCCCAAAGTGCTGGGATTACAGGCGTGAGCCACTGTGCCCAGCCAGAAAAGAATTTTCTTTTTTTTTTTTGAGACAGAGTCTTGCTGTGTCGCTCAGGCTGGAGTGCAGTGGCGCGATCTCAGCTTACTGCAAGCTTCGCCCCCTGGGTTCACGCCATTCTCCTGCCTCAGCCTCCCAAGTAGCTGGGACTACAGGTGCCCGCCACCACGCCCAGCTAATTTTTTGTATTTTTAGTAGAGACGGGGTTTCACCATGTTAGCCAGTATGGTCTCGATCTCCTGACCTCATGATCCGCCCACCTCAGCCCAAAGTGCTGGGATTACAGGCGTGAGCCACCGCGCCCGGCCCAGAAAAGAATTTTTAAAAGTCCCAGCTACTCAGGAGGCTGAGGCAGGAGGATCACTTGAGCCCAGGAGTTGTAGGCTGCAGTGAGTTATGATTGAGCCACTGCCCTCCAGCCTGGGCAACACAGTGAGACCCTAACAATCAATCAGTCAATCAACAAAATAAGAATCTGGCCGGGCACGGTGACTCATGCCTGTAATCCCAGCACTTTGGGAGGCTGAGGCGGGTGGATCACCTCAGGTCAGGAGTTCGAGACCAGCCTGGCCAACGTGGCAAAACCCGTCTCTACTAAAAATACAAAAATTAGCCAGGTGTGGTGGCGGGTGCCTGTAATCCCAGCTACTCGGGAGGCTGAGGCAGGAGAATCCACTGGACCCAGGAGGTGGAGGTTGCAGTGAGTGGAGATCACGCCACTGCGCTCCAGCCTAGGTGACAGAACGAGACTCCGTTTCAATAAATAAATACATAAATATAAAAAATAAAATAAAATAAGAATCTTATGAGTCCCAGAGAGAGAGAGAGAGAGAGACAAAGCTCTTCCTCACAGTAAAATCCCAGGTATATGTGTAAAAGAAAAATCATTATTTGGCCACCATCAGAGTAGTCATTGCTTCAGGCAAGAATCACCAATGAATGCTAAAGTAGTGAGTAAAAGTTTGATTTAAAAAAATTGCAGTTACAGTCTCAAAGTATCTCCCGAAAAGCTACTTATTAATTACAAAAGGGGATCATGCCTGTAATCCCAGCACTTTGGGAGGCCAATGCAGGAGGATTGCTTAAGCCCAGGAATCCGAGACCAGCCTGGGCAACATAGTGAGACTGTTTCTACAAAAAATTTAAAAATTAGCCGGGCATGGTGACTCACACCTGTAGTCCTTGAAGATTACATGAGCCCAGGAGTTCAAAGATGCAGTGAACCATGATTGCGTCAATGCCCTCAAGCTTGGGTAATAGGGCAAGACCCTGTCTCCAAAAAAAAAGAAAAAAAATTACAAAGGGAAAAATAGTAAATTTATACTGGTGAAAACTAGAAGACCACTTTAAGCAAAAGATCAATGCTAATACTAACAATTTCGAGACTAACTGAACCCTCCTTCCTCCTGATAACGCTGAGAACACAGCGTCACTTCTATGGAATTCCTGCCAAAAATGCAGAATTCAAATCTAATCACGAGGAGACATCAGATAAACCCAAATTGAAGGACATTCTTCCAAAGAACTGGTCTGTGCTCTCCCAAAACATCAAGATCATGAAAGTTAAGTGAAGATGGAGACATTGTTCCACATTGGAGGAGACTAAAAAAACCTGATAACAGAATGTATCTTGTGACCCTATGATTCCCTTTTCCTATACAAGGACACTATTGACATGCCCACCAGGGTGGCTAGAACCAAAAAGTCAGATAACAAGTATTTGTGAGGATGTGGAGCAATGGAAACCTCATACTATGCTGGTAGCAATGTAAAAAAAGAAAAAAAACGTCCTTGCTCTTAGGATATTCATACTGAAGTATTTAGTTAAAAGGGTGTCATATCTGCAACCACTAACAAATAATTCAGAAAAATCACTGTATATCATTCAGAAAAATTATATATATGTAAATTACATATGTATATACATGGGGAGAAAGAAACGGACAGAGACAGAGAGAGAGCAAATATGTTATCATTATAAGGCTTGGCATTTTTGTCAGTCCCATAAGTGAAAAATAGTATATCATTGTTTTTAATTTGCATCTCTTTAATTATGGAGAGCTCATCTAAAACACCCCAGAAACCACAACCTAGAATGACCACAGACATTTATTGAGTGTCCACCCTTTACTAAGCTCCAGTGATAAAAATATGAAGCACAACATCTGGTAGATGTAAAATGGTATTATATCTCACTGTTGTTTTAATTTTACATTTCCCTGAGCAGTAAAGAGATTGGGTTATCTTTTCATATATTATACATATTGACCATTTTAGGTTTCTTCTGCTGTGAATTACCTATTTGTACCCAATGTCTATTGCCAAGTGTATTGTTTGTCCTCTTCGGATTTGTAGATGTTCGTTATATATCCTAAAACCTAGATCCTACTTCTTTGTGACACAGGTCAAAAGCCTAGATGGAAACAATCAAGTCCGCAAAGCCCAGGAGCACATGTGGTAAGAATCTTCCAGTTTTAAATGCCAAGTCTTGCAATTGAGGGAAGTATTTCTGGTAGGTGCTGTGGGTCGTTGTTGACTCAACTTGAGTGGGTTTGACAACTGAGAAAAAAATTAAAATGAAATTTAATTCATAAAATGTATGTCCTGTATTCTGCTGTTAAGGAAAAGAATTGATATTTGTGCATCTGGTCTAAGCTATTATTCCTTATATATACATATTCTTACCGTATTAAATGTTTTTTGTTTGTAATACATGAATACTAATTTATGAGCTAGAACTCCACTTAACTTCATGTTAAAATAGAGAGAAAATATACATTTCTCTTCAATTACCATTGGTGTTTCCCAGCAAAAACCTGCCAAGCCCACTCTTTTGTTTAACAGAAAAAGACAATGGAGACGGGTGAGTGAACATGACTTGCCCAGCTCCATACAGGCCATTGTTAATCTGATTAAAATCTGTTTCAGTTGGCTGCCCAGGTCAGGGTGGAGTCCAGTTTGACCTGGGCTTCCTTCTCCCTTCCACGTCACAGCTAAGCATGTAGTGCAGTAAGTGCCCAGTAAGTGCTCTTTTGGAAAAATAGGCCCTTCATCAGCCTAGGTACAAAGGGGAATGCCTAGAAACTGCAGCAGTAGGGTAGGTAGAAGGCGGGTGCTACATAAATCTTTAGTGTTGGTGCAGATAGAGGTGCGGATGGGGCCAGTGTAAGCGCTTTCTTTTTTATTTTATTTATTTATTTATTTAGAGGAGTTTCGCTCTTGTTTATTTATTTATTTATTTTGGACAAGGAGTTTTGCTCTTGTCACCCAGGCTGGAGTGCAATGGCGTGATCTCGGCTCACTGCAACCTCCGTCTCCTGGGCTCAAGTGATTCTCCTGCCTCAGCCTCCGGAGTAGCTGGGATTACAGGCGCCCAGCTAATTTTTTTGTATTTTTAGTAGAGACAGGGTTTCGCCATATTGGCCAGCCTGGTCTCAAAACTCATGACCTCAGGTGATCCATCCGCCTCGGCCTCCCAAAGTGCTGGGTTACAGGTGTGAGCCACCACGCCCAGTCTTTATTTATTTATTTTGAGACGGAGTTTCGCTCTTGTAGCCCACAATGACGCGATCTTGGCTCACTGCAACCTCTGCCTCCTGATTCTGATTCTCCTGCTTTAGCCTCCCGAGTAGCTGGGATTACAAGCGTGCGCCACCACGCCTGGCTAATTTTTGTATTTTTAGTAGAGACGGGGTTTCGCCATGTTGGCCAGGCTGGTCTCGAACTCCTGACCTCAAGCGATCCTCCTACCCTTGGCCTCCCGAAGTGCTGGGTTTATAGGCGTGAGCCACCGAGCCTGGCCCTTAAGAGCTTTATAAATGCCCCCCTTTTAAGTGCTCGGTACTAGCCTCCCTCTAGTTCACAGAGAACATTTACTAGTCGCTGGGGTCACCTTCGAAGCAAAGAGTCTGCTGGGGAATTAAGCATGCAAATCACTTCTCAACGACGACACGCCAAGTGCTCACAGCTCGTCCCCAGGGGAAGCACAGGCGCCTAATTTGTGTTCCTAGGTGACACAGTCATTACTTATAAATGTTCCTGGCCGGTCCCAGGAGGTGGAAGGGTTGGGAGTTACTTCGGTTCTCTCAAAGGCTGGGGAAGGAGAGATCTCGGTTTGTTTTCCCATCTGTGAAACGGGGACACCACGGTATTTAGAGGACGTGCGCGGGTGACTATTTGGGGGTGCAGCGGCTTCCCTCCTCCCTCCCCCATCTTTCCCTTCTCACTTCCAAGGCTTGGAAATTTGGAGATTCGGAAGTTTGTTCTTGGATGGCCAGAAATCCTCCGGACGCAGACGGTCTGGGGCTGAAACCGCCACAGGCCGGAAAGGTGCGAGCGTGAACGTCCTGCGCGCCGACGTCCCCCCGCGCCGGTCTCCCCTCAATCCTCCTGCTCCCCTCCTCCGCGTCCCCGTCCCCGCCCCCCTCCTGCTCTCCCATTGGCCGAGCCGGCGGCCGGGCCGCCCCGGGATTTAAAGGGCCCGCTCGCCGCGCCGCTCTGGGAGCCGCTGCTGGTCCCGGCCTTGCGGCCTGCGGGGGAGGCTGCCCGGAGGAGGCAGCGGCGGCGGCAGCGCGTCCTCGGTCCCCAGGACCACGGCTTCTTTCCTGCCAGGTAGGTCGCCAGTAGTGCGCACGCGGCTCCCCAGCTCCCATCCCTGAGCCGGCCTCCCCAGGCGGATCTGTAGCGCGAGTGCTAGGACCCCCTCCCCATCACCTTTCCGACTCTCCCTCAGGCTATGTCTCCTACCACCACCACCTTGCAGCCCCCGGACCTGGGCAGGACTTTGTTGGCGGCCTCTCGCCGGGTGGGGATGAGATGGGGGGCGCGGAGGATACAGGACACCCCCCCGCCCCGCGCCGCCGCATCCATACAAGGAGAGATGCACACGGCCCCCAAGTGTCACAGAATCCCCCTCTCTGCCCTCCACTCAGAGCGACTCTACCTTGGAAACCAGGGATTCCCCTTCCCGTCGCCCGCCCCATTTGATATATGGGCCTGAAATGTATGCCATCCCATCACCATCGGACTGGACTGTTCACAGCACTGGAGAGACAGAGGTCCTTCATTCACTCCAGGTCACAGGCTGTGCGTGTGCATGCCGAACACCCATATGCACACAGTTGGTGGCTCAGTCTGATGTACCTGACTTCTCACGCCTTCCCCCAGTCCTCCAGTACCGTGCCTCTACATGGGCTGGGCAGCCCCAAACTGAAATGTGAGTGCCAGAGTGCATCCTTTAAGCGAGGTCTGCCCCACGGACACCCGCTCCCTCTGTGTCCCTGCTTTGACAGATCTATCCATCTGGCCATCCATCCGTGGGGGTCTGCAATGGCCACCTTTAGCCGCCAGGAATTTTTCCAGCAGCTACTGCGAGGCTGTCTCCTGCCTACTGCCCAGCAGGGCCTTGACCAGATCTGGCTGCTCCTTGCCATCTGCCTCGCCTGCCGCCTCCTCTGGAGGCTCGGTAAGTGCCTGCCATACCGTGTGCCACCATGCCAGGCCATATCAGACCTCCCACATTCATCCATATCGAGCCACACCTTACCCTGTCACATCCTGCCAGGCCCTAGCATGTCCAAGCTGGACCCCAACATGTTCAGCCCCACCACATCCCACCAGGCCAAACCCCATTCCACCATACCACATCCTACTATGCCAGCCACCCCATGCCATGCCACACTGAGCCACATCCTGCCATGCCAAGCCATGCCCTTCAGTATTCCTGAGTTCTGGGATTCCAGAAAACTGAGATTCTTGGATCTTGGGATTCTGAAATGTCTACATCCCAAGGTTATAAGACATTGGCATGCTGATGTCACAGGGTTATGGAATCCCAAAGTACCATGATTACAGCGTTTGGAGATTCTGACAATTTGAAATTCTCACATTCTAGACTTCTAAAATGTTGGCGTTGTGGATTTCTATAATCAGGGCATGATGCGATTTCTGGATTCTAGGATTCTGAAATGTTTCCACAGTCATAGCAGGCCTGTATCTTAATGAAAGATTCCAAGTCCCCAAGATTCCTATAGGAGGCGGAGATTTCTGGAAATCTGAGATCCGAAGGTTCTACACTTTCTTTTTTCTTTCTTTTTTAATTTTAAATGGATGTTCTATTTTTCCCCAGGTTTATTATTTTGAAATTTTTCAAAGCTACTGAAATGTTGAAAAAATAGTACAGTGAGCACCCACGTATGCATCACCAGATTCTCTAACTGTCAACATCTTGCCACGTTAGCTGGCTCTATCTATCTATCTATCTATCTATCCATCTATCTATCTATCTATCTATCTATCTATCTATCTATCTATCCATCTATCTATCATCTTCCTGAATTGCCTGAATAACCTGCTGACATCATGACACTGTACCCCACATCCTTCAGTGTGTGGCCCCTGAGAACAAGGACATCATCTCCCACAACCACATCCTCCACCATCACCCCACAAGACATTGAATCTGGATACAATAATGTTATCCTATATAAATTGATATTTGAATTTCTTCCAAGGTCCCCCAAATGCCCTTTATAGATGTTTCTTTTCTTTAAACCCAGGCCCTGCCACCCTCTCCAGCTCCCCAATACCTGCTTTGGGCCCCTCCAATCCCACTACATTCCAGCCTGAAGGCCTTTGCCCTGGCTACGCCCTCTACCCAGGTCATCGTCCCCTTCCTACTAGCCCACCAACCTTCTCTTTCTTGTTCTCCCTCTCTCCCTCCCTCCCTCCCTTCCTCCCACTCCCTCTCTTTCTCTCTCTTTCTCGTTCTCTCTCTCCCTTTCTTTCTCCCTTTCACCCAAAGGGTTGCCATCCTACCTGAAGCATGCAAGCACCGTGGCAGGCGGGTTCTTCAGCCTCTACCACTTCTTCCAGCTGCACATGGTTTGGGTCGTGCTGCTCAGCCTCCTGTGCTACCTCGTGCTGTTCCTCTGCCGACATTCCTCCCATCGAGGCGTCTTCCTATCCGTCACCATCCTCATCTACCTACTCATGGGGTATGAGTATGCATCCTTATCCTCACACTGTTGGCTGAAGTGCATGGGTGGGTCCCCAGGCCCCAGATGAAGTTGTCCAAGACAGGGAGGGTGGTGAGATTCCCTGGAGAAAGAAGGGAGTCTGGGAGAATCATTTGCCTATGAGGAGACATAGAACAGGTAGGACGTGGAGTGTCCCTGGAGAAGGGAATCTGGGAGATTTGTCCTTTCACAGGACTGTAAGGGACAGGTTGGGCATGGGCTCCCCCTGGAGGAGGGAGCCTGGGAGAATTTTTCCGCCATGAGACTGTTGTAGAACAGGAGGAGGCAGAACCCTCTGGGCACCTTGGACCCCCTTCCCCTGTCCCCCGTGGTCTCAGAGGCCATGAGTGTCATGGGACCAAGACCAGCACCTTTTTCCTCAGTGAGATGCACATGGTAGACACCGTGACATGGCACAAGATGCGAGGTAGGTAGCCCTGCCCCTCTCACCTGCCCAACCCCCCTGCCCCACTCCTCGTCTCCTAACTGCCCCCACCCTGTGCCTTTCCTCCCCTGCTTTTCTCCCTCACCTTCCCACCCCACTGGACGTGCAGACCTCACATTACTCTCGGGTCCGTGTCTCTTTCCACCGTGCATTTTCCCGAAGTCTGTCTGTCTCGTGTCATGTATGTGCCTGACTCTCTGGAGTAAGGGCATCTATCTGTCCTGGGCTTCCTTGCCCACCTGCCTATCTGTCCCATGCCCACCTATCCATCCTTGTGCCCGCTTTTCCTACCACATCTCACCTGGTGCACCTCCTCCTTGCCATGCTGATCTGCTCTCTGCCCATCCACTTGACCATGGGCACCACACATAGGGGCACAGATGATTGTGGCCATGAAGGCAGTGTCTCTGGGCTTCGACCTGGACCGGGGCGAGGTGGGTACGGTGCCCTCGCCGGTGGAGTTCATGGGCTACCTCTACTTCGTGGGCACCATCGTCTTCGGGCCCTGGATATCCTTCCACAGCTACCTACAAGCTGTCCAAGGCCGCCCACTGGTGAGGTCCTGAGTGGATGGGTGGGCAGGGACTGTGGGAGCCACCCTGGGGCAGCACTCATGGAGTGCTTGATCCCTACAGAGCTGCCGATGGCTGCAGAAGGTGGCCCGGAGCCTGGCACTGGCCCTGCTGTGCCTTGTGCTGTCCACTTGCGTGGGCCCCTACCTCTTCCCGTACTTCATCCCCCTCGACGGTGACCGCCTCCTTCGCAAGTGAGCACAGCCTTCGAGGCCCCTGCCCAGCAATGAGGGGGTTGGGTAGGGACCCGCGGTTTCCCCAGTTCTGAGCCTGTCTCTTAATGCTTCTTTCTGTCTTCTGTTACTACAGCAAGAAACGCAAAGCCAGGTAAATGAGGGCAGGTGTGAGGGCACGTGGAGTGGGGCTGACATGAGTGGGGGCAGAGCCCATGACCAATGGGTTCTGTGTGTCCAAGTGTGTCTGACCGTCAACTCCATGACTAGACAGAGACTGTGGCTGGCTGGCTGGCTGCCCAAGCTTGGCTCTGTGACTCTGTTTGACTGACACTCCAACACATACTGTCTCTGGCTGTCCATCTGTTCAGCTGTCTCGCTGTTAGAAGCAAGTCATATTAACTGTCATGGAGAGTGACAAGTATGTGTTGGTTGGGTGACTTTAACCTGTCAGTGACTCTGTCTAGGGATATGTATGATGTATGTTTGTCTATTGGCCACTGACCCCCGAATGTAAGCCTGTGAGTGGCTGTCTGGCTGTGCCATCATCAGTGATAGGGTATGTGGCTGTCATTGGATAAGATAAATCTGTGTTCAAGATTCTGACTTTTTGTAGCTTTGGCCAGGAATGGGTCTGACTGTGGCATGTCATATGCCTGTCTGTGGAGTTCATGGACTACCTCTGCCTGTGTGTCTGCCTTCCCTGATGGCTTGGTGTTGTCTAGCTGAGGGGTTGTACCCGACTCTGGTCTGTGCCTGTCTGCAGGACTGACTGCCTCTAGTTTGACTATAGGGTTTGATCTGGCTCTTTGGTTGTATGGCCCCTCCCCTACTCCCTGGCTGCTGATTAGGTCTAATGCCGAATGAGTCTCCAAAAGGTCAAGTGACTTGACCAGTGTCACCCAGCTAAGCAGCCAGGCATGAATCCCAGGCCTAACTTCAGAACCTATGCTTTTTCCAACGCAGGATGCTGCCTGTTTTTGACCATGTCTGATTACAACTAGTAGGGGGGGTGTGTGTGTGCACAGCAGGGTGTTTGATGGTCTCTGTGCCCAGCTCAGGGATTTTTGGCTGTCCTGTAGTCGCTGAGTCAGGTTAGAGCATTGCAAGGCTGGGAGTCTGATAAGATTTGTGTCTGGCTATTAGAGGGTGCAGGTCTGTGAAGTCGGGCCTCTGATGGTGGCTGGCTTTGGCCGTCTGGCCATGTGAGCCTGCAGGGCCATGCCATATTATAGGACAGCTCATGCATCCATTTGAGCCACATAAGACTAACTGCCTGAGGGTGGATGTCTGTGTGTGACTATCATAGTTCACCTTTTTTGCGGCTACATTTCGTCTGTCTTGTCTGAACAATTCAGACCAGCCTCCAGGGCCTCTCTGACTCTCTTTTCTTTCTTCTCTGCTGCCTTCCTGACCCCTGGGGGCCCTAGGGGCACCATGGTAAGGTGAGTCTACAGAGCGGGGCCCAGGATGCTGACATGTGGTGGGGTATCATGTTGGGACCTGAACGTGATGCCTCTTACCCCTGCCCCTTTCTCCCCAGGTGGCTGCGAGCCTACGAGAGTGCTGTCTCCTTCCACTTCAGCAACTATTTTGTGGGCTTTCTTTCCGAGGCCACGGCCACGTTGGCGGGGGCTGGCTTTACCGAGGAGAAGGATCACCTGGAATGGTGGGGGGGCTTGGGGACCCCCTCTCCCACAGGGTGCTGCCTAGAGGAGCTGCAGGGAGGAGGGCGGGTGCTCCCAGGGGAGGGAACGGCCAAGACAGAAGTGCGGCGGTCAGATGAGTTGAGATCCCAAATGGATTTGCATATCTCTTCTGCCCACAGGGACCTGACGGTGTCCAAGCCACTGAATGTGGAGCTGCCTCGGTCAATGGTGGAAGTTGTCACAAGCTGGAACCTGCCCATGTCTTATTGGCTAAATAACTGTGAGTCACCAAGTCACCATTCCAGCTGTGTTGGTAATCCAGGCCCTTTCATACATTCTATACAACATTTACTGAGCACCTTCTGTGTGCTAGGCACCCAAAATCCCTACCCTTGTCGAGCTGCAGTTCTCCTGGGGGTGCAGATGATAAATATGAGAAAAAAAATACATAATAGCTCAGGTGTTGATAAGTGCTATGGTTAAAAAAAAAAATTTTTTTTAAAAAGCAGGTAAAGGTGATCCAGGAGTGCTGGCAGGAGATAGGAGTGGGGAGGGTAGGGTATTGCAATTGTAAAAAAATTAGCCAGGGCAAGTCTCCCTGAGGAGGTGACATTGGAGCAAAGATGCAAGGCAGGTGAGGGAGCAGGGAGTGCAGATATATGGGGGAGGAGTGTAACAGATGCGGGGACAGCAGGTGCAAAGGTCCTGAGGCGGGAACTTGCCTGGTGTGTGGGGAACAGCAAGAAGGCCAGCGGGGCAGGAGCAGAGTGAGCCAGGGTCCAGTGGCAGGCGGTGAGGTCAGGGAGGGCCCGGAGGGCCTCATGGGCCATGGAGAGGACTTTGGCTTTTTCTCTGAGAGAGATGAGAGCCACGGCAGGGCTCTGAGCAGAGGAGGGCCCTGGGCTGACTTGGGTTGCAACAGGATCCCTCTGGCTGCTGTGAGGACAGACTGAGGAGAGGGATCAAGGATGCAGCAGTGAGGAGGCCGCTGCCATCATCCAGGCCAGTGATGGTGGTGGTGGCAGTGGATGTGGAGAGGAGAGCTCAGATTCTGGCATATTCTGAAGGTGGAACTCACACAATTTGCTGAATTTGGATGTGGGAGTTTGGGGAGGGCAAATCAAGGGTAATTCCCAGGTTTTTGCCTTGAGGAACTGGAAACGTGGAATTGACATTGACTGAACTTGATGAGACTGGGAGGAGCAGGCTGGGAAGATCGGGAGCTGGGCTTTGGGCATGTGAAGTTTGAGGCCATCTAAGGACTTTATCCTGGGGGCTCCAACAGGTTGTGGGTATTCTCATCCTGCTGATGGCCCTCCAGGAGGGGCTGGGGGACTCTCAGGAGAATTTTATCCCACATCTCTTCCCCTCCAGATGTTTTCAAGAATGCTCTCCGCCTGGGGACCTTCTCGGCTGTGCTGGTCACCTATGCAGCCAGCGCCCTCCTACATGTGAGCAGGGTGGAGCACGATCAGGGTGGAAGCTGGGTGGGGGCGGGTGGCAGGGCCTCTTCCTCACTCATTTCATTGTCATCTGCACTCCCCCAGGGCTTCAGTTTCCACCTGGCTGCGGTCCTGCTGTCCCTGGCTTTTATCACTTACGTGGAGCATGGTGAGTGCAGGGCCCAGCCCAGCCGTTGGATAGAAGGTTGGTGTCGGGGCTGGAGACAGCCTCCCCTGAGGCTAACCTGACCCCCTTACCTCTCCCCACCACCCCAGTCCTCCGGAAGCGTCTGGCTCGGATCCTCAGTGCCTGTGTCTTGTCAAAGCGGTGCCCGCCAGACTGTTCGCACCAGCATCGCTTGGTGAGGGTTCAGCCTGGGCAACCTTGTGCCCAACACTCCCCGTCAAAAATGTTCCTTCTATCTCTATCTTGTATGTGTCTCAGGGTGCCCACCTTCTTCTTTTGGTGCCTGAGCCATCCCCATAACCTCTCCTCTATTCGCTGGCATCCGTTTCCCTAACAGGCATTTATCGAGCATCTGCTGTATACACACTTGGCATTCGTTTCCCCTAGTGAACATCTGTTGAGTGCCTGTTGGTGCTCTAGGTGCTGGAGACACGGTGAATGAAACAGACTGAAGTCCCAGCCCTATGGGACAAACATTTTAACCGGGCAGACAGTAGATAAAAAATGAGTCAGTAAAGTCTAATAATAGTGTGTCAGATTGCAAGTAGTGCTAAGGAGAAAATGTGTAGGGCAAAGGGGACGGGAAGTATGGGGGTGATTTCCGTTTGAAATAGGGAGGTCAGAGAAGCCTCCCTGGTGAGGTGATGTTTGAGGCCTTTAACCGAAGAAGGTGAGAGAGGGAAACGTTCCAGGCAGAGGGACACCCAGTGGAAAGGCCCTGAGGTAGGAGAGGGCCTGGAATATTTGAGGAATAGCAAGGCAGCCAGGGTGGCTTGAGCAGAGGTAGGGTGAGGAGGGGAGATGGGTGGGAGGCATGGGCCCTCTAGATCATGGTGGGGATTTGGTTTTGTTGTGTGTCTTTCATTCTGTTTGCAATAAGAAGTACAGACAACTTCATATTTGTCTCCCACCCGACTCCCGTTCATTACTATAAAGCCCCGACTCAAAGCCCTGCCACTCTTCCTCCTCTGCCTGGAGACTCGCACCTCCCCCAACCCAGGATGCCCTCACTGTGAACAGTACCCTCATCTTGGATGCCTCTGCATAGGAGGCTCCCTGAACCATCTCTTCCCTATCTCAGGGGGTACCCTGGGCATCCTCAGTCCTGGAACCCACTGTGCCCTGCGTGTCCCCTGGGCTCCCCCGCGCAGGAGGAGGTGGGACACAGTGAGCAGGTCCAGTTGCCAAGTATATCCATCTGTCCCCCACAGGGCCTGGGGGTGCGAGCCTTAAACTTGCTCTTTGGAGCTCTGGCCATCTTCCACCTGGCCTACCTGGGCTCCCTGTTTGATGTCGATGTGGACGACACCACAGAGGAGCAGGTGAGGTGGGGCCCTGGGCTGTGTGGTTAACTAAGGGTGGCGCTATCTGGCGGGGGGAAACCATGAGGACAAAGGCTGGGAAGCTGAGGCCTGAGCTCCTCAGACTGTGCTGCTTCGCCTGGGCAGCCAGTGCTCCTCGGTCCTTTCCCATAGTCCCTCTGCTTGAGTTACACTGTTAGGTCTTTTATTTGGGTGAAGTGTGCAAAATATGTTTATTTATTTTACTTATAAAATAACTTTTAGGCTGGGCATGCTGGCTCACGCCTACAATCCCAGCACTTTGGGAGGCCAAGGTGGGCAGATCACTTGAGGTCAGGAGTTCAAGACCAGCCTGGCCAACCTGGCGAAACCCCGTCTCTACCAAAAATATAAAAAATTAGCCAGGCGTGATAGCATGCGCCTGTAATTCCAGCTACTCGGGAGGCTAAGGCAGGAGAATCACTTGAACCCAGGAGGCGGAGGTCACAGTGAGCCCATGCCACTGCACTCCAGCCTGGGCAACAGAGCGAGACTCTCTCAAAAAAAAAAATCATTTTATAGAGATGGAGTGGAAAATCCAGGTTTTACTTGTGTTAATTATTTCACTTCATTATTGTTTAGGTAGAATTTGCAAGACTTCTTAATTTTTTTTTTTTTGAGACAAGGTCTGTCACCCAGGCTAAAGTGCAGTGGTGTGATCACGGCCCACTGCAGCCTCACATTCCTGGGCTCAAGCCATCCTTCTGCCTCAACCTCCTGAGTAGCTGGGACTACAGGTGCATGACACTAAGTCCGGCTCATGTTTTTTTAATTTTTTTTGTAGAGACAGGGTCTCCCTATGTTGCCCAGGCTGGTCTTGAACTCCTAGGCTCAAGCAATCCCCTTGCCTCAACCTCCTAAAGTGCTAGGATAACAGGCATGAGCACCCTGTTTTATTTAATTAAAATATATATATATATATATTTTTTTTTAGACGGAGTCTTGCTCTTGTTGCCCAGGCTGGAGTGCAATGGTGCGATCTCAGCTCACTGCAACTTCCGCCTCCTGGGTTCAAGCAATTTTCCTGCCTCAGCCTCCTGAGTAGCTGGGATTACAGGCATGCACCATCATGCTGGGCTAATTTTTGTACTTTTAGTAGAGATGGGATTTCGTCATGTTGGCCAGGCTGGTCTTGAACTCCTGGCCTCAGGTGATCCGCCCGCCTCAGCCTCCCAAAGTGTTGGGATTACAGGCGTGAGCCACCGCACCCGGCCAAAAAAATATATATTTTATTTTACTTAGGTTGAGTGTACAAACCCTGGATTCTGCACTTTAAAATTTTTCGTTAAAATGTATGCACTATTTTTGTTCATGTTGAGTATGCAAATACCAGATTTTACTCCTTTTTAAATTAAGAACAATTTAAAAATAACATTTATTCATATGGCTCTTGCAGAATCCAGGTTTTTGCTTCTCTTTTAGTTAGGTTTCAGTCAAAAACAAAACTTTGTGTTTTTTGATATTAAAAAGTTTTTAATTCAGGTTAAGTGTGCAAAATCTGGGATTTGCTTTTTTTTTTTTTTTTTTTTGAGACACGGTCTCACTCTGTTACCCAGGCTGAAGTGCAGTGGCACAATCATAGCTCACTGCAGCCTCAAACTCCCAGGCTCGAGCAGTCCACCCACCTCAGCCTCCCAAGTAGCTGGGACTAGAGATGCATGCCACCACACCTGGCTTTTTGCTTCTTTTTAAATAAAGTTTTTGTTTTGTTTTCATTAAAATATTTTAAAATAGTGAATGCCTATCATGTGCTTCAAAAACCAAACAGTATTCAAGATATTCAGAGAAAAGATTTGCTCCCATCCTCTGCCCCCTACCCTCTTACAGGTTACATGGTGAGACGGGGTTTCACCATGTTAGCCAGGCTGGTCTCAAACTCCTGACCTCAGGTAATCCACTCACCTCAGCCTCCCAAAGTGCTGAGATTGTAGGCGTGAGCCACCGCACTGAGCCCACTTTTATCCTTTTATTAAAATATCTTTCCAAAATTTAAGCATATCAAACAAATATAAAAATATATTTTAATTCTACCCCCTTGCCAGTTTTTACCCTAAAGATAACACATGAATGATACTGTTCTGCAATTTTTGAAAATCTTCCACATCAGGATATAGTGTCCTCATTCATTTTTTCCACTATGAGGAAGTGACACAGTTTATTTTTTCTCTTACTGGTGGACATCAGGTAATTTCTAGTCCTTTCCTATTGCAAGTGATGCTGCAGCAGGAACTCTGTACCCAAGTGGATCCACACAGGTGTGGACAGATCTGTAGGATCTGTTGATAGTCTCAATGGAGTAGTACTTTTGTGCTCTCCCACCAGCAATGCCTGAACGTGCCTGCTGCCCCACCAGTACAGAGTGCCTCTCAGACTTCCTGGATATGTTTGCCACTTCAATAAAGAGGAAGATGGCCGGGCGGGGTGGCTCATGCCTGTAATCCCAGCACTTTGGGACGCCCAGGCAGGCAGATCACTTGAGGTCAGGAGTTCGAGACCAGCCTGACCAACATGGTGAAACCCCATCTCTACTAAAAGTACAAAAATTAGCTGGGCATGGTGGTGCAGCATCTGTAATCCCAGCTACTCAGGAGGCTGAGGCAGGAGAATCTCTTGAACCTGGGAGGTAGAGGTTGCAGTGAGCTCAGATCGTGCCACTGCACTCGAGCCTGGGTGACAGAATGAGAGCCTGTCTCAAAAAGAAAATAAATAAAATGAGGAAGATTATTAATGAGGCTGAGCATCTTTTCATATGTTTAAGAGCCATTTGTTTTTCCTTTACTGGAATGACCTATTCACCTTCTCTGGCAATTTTTCTTTCCAAAAAATTGATTTTTAGGAGCTCTTTATATATTAGGGAGATAACAGGTCAGAGAATGGGATCACTTTGTTTTTAAAATGATTTTTAAAGAAGAAGACAAAAACTATATCTGGTCACCTTTCATATGTACCTAGGCCCTTCTGCGGGGCCTCGCCTAGAGCAGTCACAGAAATGTCCTTGGGCAAAGGATGGGTTTTCCTAAGAACTTCTTTGTCCTTGCTAAGTGGGACCATTACCTCTTTCTCTCCCACAGGGCTACGGCATGGCATACACTGTCCACAAGTGGTCAGAGCTCAGCTGGGCCAGTCACTGGGTCACTTTTGGATGCTGGATCTTCTACCGTCTCATAGGCTGAGGCACATCTGTGGACCCTCATAACCCTCTTAAGACCCCTCTCAGGGTGCCACTGATGGGGATGAGGGAAGGCCCTCTCTCTACTCCTTGACCCCCTCCATCCTTGACCCCCAACACCTCAACACACACACACACACACAGACACACAAAATCACACCATTTTCATGCCTGTCAATCCCCACCCCACCACAAGGCAGGAAGGGGGTGGTCCCTGCTGGGGCCTAGAGGGGGATGCTTGGGGAAACAGAGAGGGGGAGATCCAGGGCCTCCCCGCCTTCCTTCTTCCTTTTTATATACAATTTGTTATTGTCAAATAAAAGTAGGAAATATTCAATAGGCTTCTTCTTCACTGCTCAGAGGGGAATAGGAATGAGTGAGGAAGGGAGCACAGCATGGATAAAGGTTTGGAAGCTGGAAACCATGAAGAGAGAGCAGACTGTGATTGGTTCATGGTTAGTTTATGATTGTTTGATTAGATGATGAGCCTGAAGATGGCAGGATCCTGGTCCTGCTTGGTTTGATCAGGGCAGGGACAGATTGCATAGTTGGATGTGGGGGAGGCCTGATTGGCTGGAAAACTGAAGGATCCCCATTCTGATTGGTTGCTCTGAGTGGGACACAGAGGAGAGAAAGCAAGAGAGATGAAGGGTTGGTGCCTATTTGTCCTTAGGACTGAGGGTTGTGGGTTCTAATTGGATGGGAGGTCTGGGATGGGTCTGGATTCTGATTGACTGCTCCATCTGGGGGCCCACTGGTGGTTAGGCGTTTGATTGGCTTTTTAGAACTGGCACATGGAGATTGAGGGTCTTCATGCCAATTGGTCAGTAGGACTGAGAGGCCTGGGTTCTAACTAGTTCTTCTGACTTGAGGTCGGGAGAAGAGAGAATGACCGCTGCTATTAGGACTGAGGAGTTCTGAACACTGAAGAGCTGGGGAGGAGATGGTTGCAGTGTATAGCGTGTGATCTGCTTGTAACAGTTTCGTTGCATTATACTAAGGGTTACTCTACCTAGAAAAGGGCGGAGGTAAAAGGATGCAACGCAACGCTAATTTCACCAGCGGAAGAAGCGGGTACAGACCTTAATGAGTCCCCGTTTTGATCGACTGATAAGGGAATGGGGAAATTGAAGCCAGGACTCGATGCAGATTGGCTACGGATCCAAAACGCCCACTAACCTTGGCCCGTCCCAGTCTCCACCCCAAACCTGACTCAGGTGAAAATGGCGCCACGCGCGGGGGCGGGGCCAGAGGTACAAAGAGAGTGCCTATTGGTTGGGAGCGGCACGGGCCGCCTTCTTCGCTTCACCATTGGCTCGCTCTGTAAGGCAAGAGAACCCACTAGGGGATGAGCCCGAACTAGGGATGTGACAGAGCATGAGACCCAGCATAGAGAGAGCCCGGAGCCAGCGTGGGAGGCCGCTGCCGTCGCGCGCCTTGGTGAGTGCCCTCCACCCGGCCCCCTGCTCCCTCCCCCAGCTCTCCCCGGCTACGCGGCCAGCCCTCGGCGTGCCAGCGCGAGACCCTTTGCCACCCGCCCCCCCCCACCGCCCTTTTGCGCCTGCGCGAGACCCCCAGCTACCGCACGGTTGTCCAGAGGACAGAAGATCCGCCATCTCATTGGGCAGCGGGACTGGAGGGTTCTGGTTCGGATTGACCGGCTTTGTGTTCCGTTCTAGCGCTGCACGCCAGACACCGGCCTTTCAATATCCGTCTCTTCCCTGCAGGTTGACGGCGTTGCACGCTCTCGCGGGGAGGCTCTGGCTTTCCAAACGCTGGCACCGAGGGTTGTAGTTCTGATTCGTTTTCTTTCCTCTGTCCCCCAGTTGCAGTTTTCAGGACTACGTGGGGGAGGGAATAGCTTTTTGTTGAACGGTTTAAGACGCTGACCTGTGCAACCGGACCACGCCTGGTTCCTGTGTCTCTTACCAAACCGTGACCCCGGAGCACAGGACTGGGTTTGGTGGTCGTGAGCAGTTTGTGACCCTTGAAGGAAGACACCAGGCCTGGTCCTGTATCTCCCTCGCCAGACTGTGACCAGGGAGGGCTGGGATCAGGTGTTGTTCCCATGTGCCTCCCACCAGACTTTGACCCCCGGGGGCTGAGACCGGGACTGTTTCTACTACATCATAATATGGCTTCTAAAGGGCTGGAACAAGCTTTCAGTCTTTCTGTGGCCTTGTGTTTCAGTCATGTTCTTTTTCTTTTCTTTTTTATTTTATTTTGAGCCCAGGCTGGAGTACAGTGGCATGACCCCGGCTCACTGCAGCCTCTGCCTCCCAGGTTCAAGCGATTCTCCTGCCTCAGCCTCCTGAGTAGCTGTAACTACAGGCGCACGCCACCACACCTGGCTAATTTTTGTATTTTTAGTAGAGACGGGGTTTTGCCATGTTGGCCGGGCTGGTCTTGAACTCCTGAGCTCAAGTGGTCCACTCGTCTTGGCCTCCCAAAGTGCTGGGATTACAGGCGTGAGCCACCGCGCCCGGCCTTCTTTTTTAGAGGCAGAGTCTCAGACTGGAGGGCAGTGATGTGGTCACTGCTCACTTCAGCCTTGAAGTCCTGGGCTCAAAGCGATCCGCCTGCCTCAGCCTACCTACTAGCTGGGACTACAGGCCTTTGTCACCACACCCGACTGATTTTCTTATTTTTTTAGAGACAGAGTTTCGCTGTGTTGCCCAGGCCGGACTTGAATTCTTGGCCTCAGGTGCTGCTCCTGCATCAGCCTCGCAAAGCACTGGAATTACCTGCCACGGTGCCTGGCCTTTAATCATGGTCTTAAAACAGAATGTAGGCCGGGCGCAGTGGCTCACGCCTGTAATCCCAGCACTTTGGGAGGCTGAGGCGGGCGGATCGTGAGGTCAGGAGATCAAGACCATCCTGGCTAACACGGTGAAACCCCGTCTCTACTAAAAATAGAAAAAATTAGCCGGGCGTGGTGGCAGGCACCTGTAGTCCCAGCTACTCGGGAGGCTAAGGCAGGAGAATCGTTTGAACCCGGAAGGCAGAGGTTGCAGTGAGCCGAGGTCGCACCACTCCACTCCAGCCTGGGTGACAGTGCAAGACTCCGTCTAAAAAAAAAAAAAAAAAAAACGGAATGTAATTAGAAGTGTTACAGTCCTGTCTGTTAACTGGTAAATTCGGTCCATTTACATTTCTCATGATAATAAACTATTTGAATTTGATTTTATTATCTCATTCTGTGCTTTCTATTTGTCCAGGTTTTTCTGTTCCTTTTTTTTGTTTGTTTTTGTTTTAACTTCCTGCCTATACACACGCAGCCATCAGCCCACAAAGACATGACTACCAACGCGGGCCCCTTGCACCCATACTGGCCTCAGCACCTAAGACTGGACAACTTTGTACCTAATGACCGCCCCACCTGGCATATACTGGCTGGCCTCTTCTCTGTCACAGGGGTCTTAGTCGTGACCACATGGCTGTTGTCAGGTCGTGCTGCGGTTGTCCCACTGGGGACTTGGCGGCGACTGTCCCTGTGCTGGTTTGCAGTGTGTGGGTTAATTCACCTGGTGATCGAGGGCTGGTTCGTTCTCTACTACGAAGACCTGCTTGGAGACCAAGCCTTCTTATCTCAACTCTGTGAGTCCTGATTTCTTTCATATGCTGTGGGATGGGATTTGCTGGGCAGGGATTGGCTTGCATGTTTACCTATCCACCTATTCTTCTTCCATTGATTTATTTTAAATTTTTATTTAATCTTTTAAAAAATTTATTATAGGCCTGGCGCAGTGGCTCACGCTTGTAATCCCAGCACTTTGGGAGGCCGAGGCAGGTGGATCACTTGAGGTCAGGAATTTGAGACCAGCCTGGTCAACATGGCGAAACCCCATCTCTACTAAAAATACAAAAATTAGCCAGGCGCGGTGGCTCACGCCTGTAATCCCAGCACTTTGGGAGGCCGAGGCAGGCAGATCACGAGGTCGGGAGTTCAAGACCAGCCAGGCCAAGATGATGAAACCCCATCTCTACTAAAAATACAAAAATTAGCCGGGTGTGGTGGCACACGCCTGTAATCCCAGCTACTTGGGAGGCTGAGGCAGGAGAATTGCTTGAACCTGGGAGGCGGAGGTTGCAGTGAGCCAAGACCATGCCATTGCACTCCAGCCTGGGCAACATAGTGAGACTTCGTCTCAAAAAAAAAATTATTATGTATTGTTATTATTATTCTTTTTGGTTTTTGCCCTTCTCCAAAACTGGTAGATAACTTATTTTTGAGACAAGGTCTTGCTCTGTTGCCCGGGCTGGAGTGCAGTGGCATGATGATTGCTCACTGCAACCTCCAACTCCTGGGCTCAAGCGATCGTCTTGCCTCAGCCTCCCCAGTATCTGGGACTATACTATAGGTGCACACCTTTATGCCTGGCTAATATTTTCACTTTTTCGTAGAGACAAGGTCTTGCTATGTTGCTCAGGCTGTTCTTTAACTCCTGGGCTCAAGCAATCCTTCCACCTCAGCCTCCCAAAATTCTGGGATGACAGGTGCGCACCACCGTGCCCAGCCTTATTTAACTTTTTTGTTGCATGTATATTCACGTGGGTCAAAAAACCATTTAAAGAGATTTGCAGTGAAAATCTGCTTTCTATCCACTAAGTTTCCCCAAACGCTGTTAGGCACTGTTGATAGTTGTTTATGTTTCTTTTCAGTTTATTTACACACGTAAGTCTCAATTTGCTCAATTGTAAAAGGAGGATAATAGTAATAACCAACTATATATAAGATACTTAGAACAGTGTTTGGCAAACAGTGGTTGCCATGTAACTGTTCACTATTATTATCATTATTTGCACTTTTCCCTTTTTACACAAATGGTAATATGCTATATATACTTCTAATCTTTTCTCTTTTTCTTTCTTTCCTTACAAGAAAACCAAAGAAGCCATTTTCTTTTTTGAGACGGGGTCTCGCTCTGTCACCCAGGCTAGAGTGCAGTGGCATGATTATAGCTCACTGCAACCTTGAACTCCTGGGCAATCAAGCAATCCTCCTGCCTCAGCCTCCCTAGTAGCTGGGATTATAGGCATGTGCCACCCCACCAAGTTATTTTTTTTTAACAACTTTTTTTTTTGAGAGATGGCATCTTGCTTTGTTGCCCAGGCTGTTCTCCAACTCCTGGCTTCAAGTGATCTGCCCACCTCAGCCTCCCAAAGTGCTAGGATTACAAGCATGAGCCACCGCACCCAGCTGCTTTTCTTAATGAGGTCACTCCTCATGATTTCATAAAGAGCTTTCGAAGCATGGACATTATACAGTTACTTGACTTGTGTAGTATTGATGGGCATTTTCCCTCAATCTTCTGCCATTATAAACAAGGCCGGGCAGAGTGGCTCATGCCTGTAATCCCAGCACTTTGTGAGGCGAAGGCGGGCAGATCACCTGAGGTCAGGAGTTTGAGACCAGTCTGGCCAACATAGTGAAACCCCGTCTCTACTAAAAGTCTAAAAATTAGCTGGGCGTGGTGGCAGGCGCCTGTAATCCCAGCTACTCAGGAGGCTGAGGCAGGAGAATCTCTGGGACCCGGGAGGCGGAGGTTGTGGTGAGCTGAGATTGCGCCACTGCACACTCCAGCCTGAGCGATAAGAGCAAGGCTCCGTCTCAAAAAAAAAAAAAAACATTACAGGCATGAGCGATTGTGCCAGGCTGGTCAGATGTTTCTTAAATTTTAGTCATTCCAGTAGATGTGAGTAATATCTCATTATGGTTTTAATTTGCTTTTCCTTAGTGACTAATGGAAGTTTGAACATCTTTCATATACTTATTGGCCATTTAGAAATCCTCTTTGTGAAGAACCTATTCAAGTCTTCTGCCTATTTTATACTGGATGATCTTTTTCTTTCTTTTTTTTTTTTTTTTTTTCTTGAGACAGGGTCTTACCCTGTTGTCCAGGCTGAGCACTGTGGTGCTATCATAGCTCACTGCAGCCTCAACCTCCTGGGCTCAAGACATCCTCCCACTGCAGCCTGGGACTGTAGGCACGTGCCACCACGTCCAGCTAATTTTTGTATGTTTTATAGAGTTGGGGGTCTCACTGTATTGTTCAGACTGGTCTTGAACTCCTTTATGCAAGCCATCATCCCACCTCAGCCTCCCAAAGTGTTGGGATTACAGGCATGAGCCATCGTGCCCGGCTGTCTTTTTCTTTCTGATTCTCTGCTCACTCTTGTATTCACTCATCTGTTCACCTACATTCTCTCTCTCTCATTGGCTACTTCACTCACTCCATCATCTACACCTGCTTCCTTTTATACCACACACACTTCTTGAGTACCAATCACAGCCACACTGTTTTGTGTCAGGCTTTACACATATTACCTTGTTTTAGATAAATAAACCACTAGAATCCAAACAGTTACCCCATTTCACGGATGAGGAAGCAGACGCATGGGAAGGTTATGAAGTCTGTCTTCTTGCAGGGACCCCCAGCTCTCACAAGTGTGTGTTCCTTTCACTGCCTTTATTCTTCATATCTCTCTCTTCTTTTCTTCAGGGAAAGAGTATGCCAAGGGAGACAGCCGATACATCCTGTAAGTGTTTGCCTCTGTCAGTGGAGACTGGCATTGGTTTTCGGGGGGTGGTGAGTTGGGGAGCACTAATGGGCTAACCTGTAGGAAGAGCACACCGATACCAGTGTCCCCTCATGCTTTCTCCTGCAGGGGTGACAACTTCACAGTGTGCATGGAAACCATCACAGCTTGCCTGTGGGGACCACTCAGCCTGTGGGTGGTGATCGCCTTTCTCCGCCAGCATCCCCTCCGCTTCATTCTACAGCTTGTGGTCTCTGTGGGTAAGGAAAGGGCACTAGAGGGGCACTGGGCACTAGAGGGGTTGATGGGGGATCCACAGACACAGATGTATCCCTGTGGGTGGGATCTCTCAACGGTGCCCTTCCAGGGGTAAGTCAGACTGAATGACAAACCCCCTGAGGCTCTGGAAAGGTCGTGCCCTTCTCTGAGCCTGCGCTCTCAGGTGGGGAGGGTTCATTTTTCTTCCTCCTCCTCCTTCTCCATCACAAAGTCTCCTGTGAAGGTTACATGAGGTGGCCCAGGGTGGCAAGAAGCCCCTGGAACCTCCAGGATCAGGGCTCTGAGATCCCTTCATGTAAGATTCCGTCATATTTTTTAAAAAACAGGGTCTGGCTCTGTCACCCAGGCCAGAGTGCTATGGTGTGATCTCGGCTCACTGCAACCTCCACCTCCCAGGCTCAAGCGATCTTCCTGCCTCAGTCTCCTGAGTAGCTAGGACTACAGGCATGTGCCACCGTGCCTGGCTAACTTTTGTATTTTTAGTAGAGATGGGGTTTCGCCATGTTGCCCAGGCTGGTCTCAAGCTCCTGAGCTCAAACAATCCTCCTGGCTTGGCCTCCCGAAGTACTGGGATTACAGGTGTGAGCCACCATGCCCGGCCTCAGTCATCTTGTGTTATTAAATTGTTAGCTTTCTTTAGTTCTAGCGATATGAGTTATCTTTAGTCCCAGAATCCTAAGCTGTCTTGGATTTGAGGATTTTGAACTTCCTTAAATCTGAAGGTGTGAGCTCTCCTGAGTTCTGAAATTCTCAGCTCTCTGGTGTCTGGAATCTCACTTTTCTGATTTCTCAGATTTTCAGCTCTATGATTTCAGAATACTTAGCTCTGAGACCTTGAATGATGACTTGGAAAGTGCTTTGGAATAGAGAATTGGGGAAAGTGTCCCCTTCCTCACTGGGGCTTCTCCTTCCCCTCCTGCCACCCACAGGCCAGATCTATGGGGATGTGCTCTACTTCCTGACAGAGCACCGCGACGGATTCCAGCACGGAGAGCTGGGCCACCCTCTCTACTTCTGGTTTTACTTTGTCTTCATGAATGCCCTGTGGCTGGTGCTGCCTGGAGTCCTTGTGCTTGATGCTGTGAAGCACCTCACTCATGCCCAGAGCACGCTGGATGCCAAGGCCACAAAAGCCAAGAGCAAGAAGAACTGAGGAGTGGTGGACCAGGCTCGAACACTGGCCGAGGAGGAGCTCTCTGCCTGCCAGAAGAGTCTAGTCCTGCTCCCACAGTTTGGAGGGACAAAGCTAATTGATCTGTCACACTCAGGCCCATGGGCAGGCACAAGAAGGGGAATAAAGGGGCTGTGTGAAGGCACTGCTGGGAGCCGTTAGAACACAGATACAAGAGAAGCCAGGAGGTCTATGATGGTGACGATTTTTAAAATCAGGAAATAAAAGATCTTGACTCTAACACTGAGAGATCCTTAATTACTAACCCAGAGATGCGCTATGACTGACCCCACAGATCCCACCATCATTCACTTATTCCAGACCCCCATCAGCATCTAAAGACCTCCCACCTCTGACCTCACAAACCCCTATCACTGACCCCCCGCCAGACCCCATAACTCACTACACAGACCCTATCACTGGCCCCACAGTCCCCTGGTCTTAACTCGAGCTGCCATAACAGAATGCCACAGACTAGGCTTAAACCACCGAAGTTCATTTTCTCACAGTTCTGGAGTCCAAGATCAAGGTGTCAGCAGGTTTGACTTCTCCTGAGGCCCCTGTCCATAGCTTGCAGGTGGCCACCTTCTCAGTGTCCTCACATGGTCTCTATGAACTAGCGTCCCTGTCCCTGGTGTCTCTCTGTGTGTCCAAATTTCCTTTTTTTTTTTTTTTTTTTTGCGACAGGGCCTCACTCTGTGTCAGGCTGGAGTGCAGTGGTATGATTATGGTTCACTGCAGCCTCTACCTCCCCAGCTCCAGCGATCCTCCTGCCTCAGCCTCCTAAGTAGCTGGGACTACAGGTGTGCACTACCACACATGGCTATATTTATTTTTTTTTATAGCAATGGACTCTCACTGTGTTGCCCAGGCTGGTCTCAAACACCTGGGCTCAAGTGATCCTTCCACCTCAACCTTCCAAGTAACTGGGACAACAGGCACATGCCATTATACCTAATTTTTGTTTTGTTTTGTTTTTTTTGAGACGGAGTTTCACTCTTGTTGCCCAGGCTGGAGTGCAATGGCACGATCTTGGCTCACTGCAACCTCTGCCTCCTGGGTTAAAGCAATTCTCCTGCCTCAGCCTCCCGGGTAGCTGGGATCACAGGCATGTGCCACCATGCTCAGCTAATTTTGTATTTTTAGTAGAGACGGGGTTTCTCCGTGTTGGTCAAGCTGGTCGCAAACTCCCGACCTCAGGTGATCTACCCGCCTCTGCCTCCCAAAGTGCCAGGATTACAGGTGTGAACCACCATGTCCAACAATATTTTTTCAATTTTTTGTAGAGATGGGCTCTCACTATGTTGCCCAAGCTGATCTCAAACTCCTAGGCTCAAGTGGTCCTCCCACCTCAGCCTCCCAAGTAGCTGAGACTACAGGTGTGAACTACCATGCCTAGCCCAAATTTCCTTTTATGAGGACACCATTTGACCAGCCTGGGCAACATGGTGAAACCCCATCTCTACAAAAAAAATTTTGAAAATTAGCTGGGCATCATGAGGCCACGGTGGGAGGATCATCTGAGCTAGGGAGGTGTAGGCTGCAGTGAGCCATGATCACGGTGAGAGCCTGTCTTAAAAAAAAAGAAAAGGAGGTGGGGGGTGGGCACCAGTCAGGCACGGTGGCTCATGCCTATAATCCCAGGCTGACACAAGTGGATCGCCTGAGGTCAGGAGTTTGAGACCAGCCTGGCCAACATGGTAAAACCCCATCTCTACTAAAAATACAAAAATTAGCCGTGCATGGTGGCATATGCCTGTAATCCCAGCTACTTTGGAGGCTGAGGCAGGAGAATCACTTGAACCTGGGAAGTTGAGGTGGCAGTGAGCCAACATCATGGCACTACTGTACTCCAGTCTGGGCAACAGAGTGAGACTCTGTCCCAAAAAAAAAAGTGGGGGGCACCATTTGTATTGGATTAGGCCCACTCTATGAGTCCCACTTTAACTTAACCACCCTTTTAAAGTCCCTATCTCCAAATATAGTCACATTCTGTGGTATTGGGGGTTAGGGCTTTAACATATGAATTTGGGGAGGACACAGTTCAGTCTATAACATTCTGCTCTCTCTGGCCTCCCAGAATTCATGTCCTTGCATGCAAAATACCTTCACCCCCATCCCAGCAGCCCAAAACTCTCTTTTGTTTTTTTGGAGACAGGGTCTTGCTCTGTGGCCCAGGCTGGAGTGCAACGGCACGATCTCAGGTCACTGCAACCACAGGGTTTCACTATGTTGGCCTGGCTGGTCTTGAACTCCTGGCCTCAGATGATCCACCCACCTCAGCCTCCCAAAGTGTTGGGATTATAGGCATAATTCACTGTGCCATAAGCCACTCTGAAAACTCTTAATCAAGTCTAGCATTAACTTTCAGTCCCAAGTCTTACCTAAATATCATCCAAATCAAGTGTAAATGAGACTGGAGGTATGATTCATCCTGATGCAAAAATTCTTCTCTAGCTGTGAACCCGTGAAACCAGATAAATCATCTGCTTCCAAAATTCAGTGGTAGGACAAGCATAAGCTAGATAGATATTTCCATTCCAAAAAGGAGAAATCAGAAAGAAGAAAGGGATCACAGTCCAGGCGTGGTGACTCATGCATGTAATCCCAGCATTTTGGGAGGCTGAGATGGGAGGGTCACTTGAGCCCAGGTATTTGAGACCACCCTGGGCTACATGGTGAAACCCCGTCTCTACAAAAAACTAAAAAATTAGCTAGGTATGGTGGTACATGCCTATAGTCCCAGCTCCTCAGGAGGCTGAGGTGGGAGGATTGATTAAGCCCAGGAGGTCGAGGCTGCAGTGAGCCCTCTTCTCACCAGTGCACCCCAGACTGGGCGACAGAGCAAGACCCTGTCTCAGGAGAAAAAACAGGGATCACAGGTTCCGAATAAGTTTGAAACCGAATAGGGCAAATTCTATTAGATTTTTAAGGCTTGAGAATAATCCTGTTTGGCTCTATGTTCTGTCCTCTGGGCCCACCAGACTGGGGGCCCCACTTTCCTGGTTCACTGGAGAGGCGGTGTCTCTCCCTGAGCCCTGGGTGGCAGCCTGGCCCACTGAAACAGAGGAGGCCTGTTTGCCCTCTGGAACTGAGGAGGAGACAGCCCCACCTTTGGGATCATTCTCCCTTTTTCTTGAAGTATAATGCATGTTCACAGCCAGAAAGCTCTGTTGTCGTGTCCTGTTGAGTCCCAGAAGTCCTACATACAGTCTTCTTTCATTTTGTCCCATCTCTGTCCTCTTTAGTCCCAGCTGGCCGTGTTTCTGCTGGTATTACCCATCTGTATTCCTGGCTTCTGCCAAGATGGCTGATTAGGTCAGTGAGTCACACCCATGATCTCTTTGTGGCATGATTGTTTAGCCACACCCTTTGTCTTCTCACCAGAACACATTCTCAGCTTTTGCAGTGTTGGATAGGCTGAGAACTTTTTTATCTTCACATTCGAGTTCCCTTCTGCCTGACAATTTCTTTTGCAATTTCTCTCTTTCCTCTTGCATTCTACTAGAAGCAGCAAGGAGAAAAAGGCCACATAATATGCTGCTTAGAAATCTCCTTAGCTAAATCTCCCAAGTTCGCCTCTCACAAGTTCTACCTTCCACAAAACACTAGAATACAATTAACCAAGTTCTTTGCCTTCCCTCCGTTTTCCAATAACATATTCCTCATTTCCTTCTGAGGCCTCACCAGAAGCACTTTCAACATCCATATTTCTACCAGTAGCCTTCAAGATAATTGTCTTAGTCATTTGGACTGCTCTGACAAAATACTATAAACTGGGTAGCTTATGGGCAACTGAAATTTATTTCTCACAGTTCTGGGGTCTGGGAAGTCCAAAATCAAGGTGTTGGCAAATTCAGTGTCTAGTGAGGGCCTGCTTCCTCACAGATGGCTCCTTCCCTCTGTACCCTCATATGGTGGGAGGGTAGAACTCCGGTCCCTTCATCCCTTATAAGGGAATGACCTAAGGGAATGACCTAATCACCTCCCAAAGGCCCCACCTCCTAATATCATTACACTGGGGATTAGGTTTCAACATAGGAATTGGAGGTTGGGGGGACACAAATATTAAGATCATAGCAGCAACATAGGCTTTTTCTAACATGCACCTCAAAACTCTTTCAGCCTCTACCCATTACCCAGTTCCAAAGCTACTTCCATGTTTTAGGTATTTATTATGGCAGCACCCCACTTCCCAGGACCAAAATCTGTGTCAGTTTTCTAAAACTGCCATAACAAAATGCCACATACCTGGTGGCTTAAACAACAGAAATTTATTTCCTCAGAGTTCTGGAGGCGGAAAATCCAAGTTCAAGGTGTCAACCAGTTTAGTGTCCCCTGAGGCTTGTAGATGGTCACCTTCTCGCCGTGTCCTCACACAGTCTTCCCTCTGCCTGCGCATGTCGGTGTCCTAATCTCTTCTTATAGGGACACCAGCCAGAGTGGATTGGGACCCGCCTTCACCAACTTCATTTTAACTTAATCACCTCTTGAAAGGCCCTATTTTCAAATACAGTCACATTCTGAAGTATTGGGGGTTAGGGCTTCAGCATGAATTTTGGGGAGATACAATTCAGTCAGTAATATCGCTCTGTGCTCACCCCACTCACTCCCCAATACTTAACCTCACAGATCTTCCATCATTCACCCCACAGACCCCCATCACATGCCCTGATTACTCAGCCCACAGATTCCCATGCATTGCTGCCACATGGACCCCCCCCCAACACCCACCCTATAGACTTCCCATCACAAACCCTAAAGATCCCCCATCACTCACCCCACAGGCCCTATCGTGAATCCTACATATTCACGTCATTCACCTCACAGAGCCACATTACTCATCCAACAGACTCCATCCCTGGATCATTCAGCTTATTGGCCCCTAATCACTTCACTCACTCTACAGACTCACTCATCACTGACTCTACAGAGCTCTAATCACTCACCCCATTGACACCCCATTACTAACCCCACAGGTGCCTCCCACTCATCTCACAGGCCCTCCATGTCTCACACCACAAAGCCCCCTCACCTTACGAGCTAGCACATCAGCACCCCTACAGACCCCCAGTCATTCCCCCACCCCACAGATGCCCCCGTCACCCCATAGATCCTCATCAGTCATCTACAGATCCCCCATTCCTCAAAGACCTCCTTCACTCCCCCTACAGACTTGCCCCACAGCCCCCATCATTAATCCCACAGAATCCTGCCACTTGCCACTCAATACCCCATTCACTCCACAGGCTCCTCATGACCCTACAGACCCCGTCACTACCCCACAGATCCCTATTACTCAGTTTATTGTCCCCTGATCATACCTTCCAGAGAGGCCCCATCGCTAACCCCACAGACCCTAATCCTCCCCTGTGTTAGTCGGCTCTGGCTTCCATAACAAAATGCCACAGACCAGGTGGCTTAAACAACAAACAGTTTCTCACACTTTGGGAGGTTGGACAGTCCAAGTGCAAGGTGCCATCAGGGTTGGTGTCTGGTGGGGTTTCTCTCCTTGGCTTGCAGATGGCTACCTTCTTGCTGTGTCCTCACGTGGCCCTTTCTCTGTGCACTCATGCCCAGTGTCCCTCTTCTTATAAGGATACCAGTTCTACTGAATTAGGGCCCCACCCTTATAATCTCATTTAACCTTAATTACCTCCTTAAAGGCTCTATTTCAGATATAGTGACATTACGTTGAAATATTGGGGGCTGGTTCCCCTGATATTAGGGCTTCAACATATGAATTTGGGGAGGAGGACATCATTCAGTTCATAACACTCCCCATCACTCACCCCACAGATGCCACAGCTCTCACCTCACAGAGCCCCCAACACTCCTACCACATATATTCCATCACTCAGCCTCTTGGCTTCTGATAAGCCACCCCACAGATCCCCCATCACTCTTCCCACATACCCCATCAACTCCTAAGATACCCATCACTCTCCCTACCAACACACATTCATTTGTTTCACAGATTGCCCATTATTGACCCCACAGAAACCCCGTAACTCACCACACAGACCTCAACCCCATCACTCACCCCCACAGGCCCCTATCACCCCCAAAATCTTCACTCTGAAGATCCCATAACTCACCCCAGAAGCCCCTCATCAGTCACCCTAACAAACCCTATCACTGACCCCACAGACCCACCACTCATCCTACAGATGCCCCTTTACTAACCCTATAAGCATCCCCTAACTCACCTTGCAGAAGCCATCACTCAACCCACAGAGTCCATCTCTCATCCCACAGACCCCTTATCACTCACACCACCATCCCATCTCTCAACTCACGGTCCTCCACCATCCACCATATACACCCCATCACTCACCCACAGATGCCATCATTCACCCCTCAGACCCCCATGACTTACCTCATAGTGCACCTATCATGTACCCACAGACTCCCATCCACCCCAGGGATCCTCCGTCACTCTCCACAGACCTGCTATCATTCACCCAACAGACACCCCTCACTTACTCTACAGACCCCCATCACTCATCCTGCCGTCTATCATTACCTTATAGACCCTCCATCATAAAACAATTGGGTACTTGAGAAGTTTTGAAGAGATGGAAAAGAATAAATAATAAAACCACAGATACCTGTAGACTGGCTTCAAGTGACCTCTGTAAGGCCGGGCGCAGTGGCTCACTCCTGTAATCCCAACACTGGGAGGCTGAGGCGGGCAGATCACCTGAGGGTCGGGAGTTCGAAACCAGCCTGGCCAACATGGTGAAACCCCTTCTGCACTAAAAATACAAAAAAATTAGCCAGGTGTGGTGCCAGGCACCTGTAATCCCAGCTACTTGGGAGGCTAGGGCAGGAGAATCACTTGAACCCGGGAGGCAGAGGTTGCAATGAGCTGAGACTGCACCATTGCACTCAAGCCTGGGCAACAAGAACAAAACTCCGTCTCAAAAAAAGAAATATCAAGTGACCTGTGGACTTCAGTTCAAATCCTGGCTCTGCTTAGGCCTACAGTATATAGCTTTGGAGAAATGCCTCACTGTTAAGGTCAAAGCCCTGCATGATCTCACTCCATTCTCACCTCATCTGCTGTCACTCACCTATCATTCACTCTACTTAAAGGCATGCTGACTTCCTTGCTTTTCCTCAAACACAACAGGCATAGCCCCAAGTTCCATCCATTGCACTGCCTACTCTCTGTGACACTACCCCCTTTGACCTTGAGCTTGTTTCTCCCTGGCTTTCAGTACTCTAATCTGTAGAATGCTTAGAGTAATAACACCTACCTGCTATGGTTCGAATGTTTCTCCCCTCCAAAACTCATGTTGAAACTAAATCTCTATTTTAACAGTATTAAGGAGGTGGGAAATCCGACTACGGTATTTGAGAGATGGGACCTTGAGCGGTAATTAGGATTAGATTAGATGAGGTCATAAGGGTGGGGCATTAGTGGTTTTCTAAGAGGAGAAACAGATCTGAGCTAGCAAGGTCAGCACCCTTACCATGTGATGCCCTGCTCTGCCTCGCCACTCCACAGAGAGGCCCCACCAGCAGAAGGCCCTCACCAGATGTGACTCCTTGACCATGGACTTCCCAGCCTCCAGAACTGTAAGAAATAAATTTCTTTTCTTTCTTTTTTTTGGGGGGGGGGGGGTGTTGTTGTTGTTGTTTTTAGAGACAGGGTCTCACTTTGTCACCCGGACTAGAGTGTAGTGGCATGATCACAGCTCACTGCAGCCTCAAACTTCTGAGCATAAGCAATCCTCCTGCCTCAGCCTCCTAAGTAGCTAGGACTACAGGCATACTGCCACGCTCAGCTAATTTTTAAATTTTTTTGTAGAAACAGGGTCTTGCTATGTTGCTGAGTCTGTTTTGAACTGGCCTCAAAGCAATCCTCCCACCTCAGCCTCTCAAATTTCTTTATAAATTACCCAGTCTTCTGGGAAGTGAGGAGCCCCTCTGCCCGGCCAGCCGCCCCGTCCAGGAGGGAGGTGGGGGGGGGGGGTCAGCCCCCTGCCCGGCCAGCCGCCCCGTCCGGGAGGTGAGGGGCGCCTCTGCCCGGCCGCCCCCACTGGGAAGTGAGGAGCCCCTCTGCCCGGCCACCACCCCGTCTGGGAGGTGTACCCAACAGCTCATTGAGAACGGGCCATGATGACAATGGCAGTTTTGTGGAATAGAAAGGGGGGAAAGGTGGGGAAAAGATTGAGAAATCGGATGGTTGCCGTGTCTGTGTAGAAAGAGGTAGACATGGGAGACTTTTCATTTTGTTCTGTACTAAGAAAAATTCTTCTGCCTTGGGATCCTGTTGATCTGTGACCTTACCCCCAACCCTGTGCTCTCTGAAACATGTGCTGTATCCACTCAGGGTTGAATGGATTAAGGGTGGTGCAAGATGTGCTTTGTTAAACAGATGCTTGAAGGCAGCATGCTCGTTAAGAGTCATCACCACTCCCTAATCTCAAGTACCCAGGGACACAAACACTGCGGAAGGCCGCAGGGCCCTCTGCCTAGGAAAACCAGAGACCTTTGTTCACTTGTTTATCTGCTGACCTTCCCTCCACTATTGTCCTATGACCCTGCCAAATCCCCCTCTGTGAGAAACACCCAAGAATGATCAATAAAAAAAAAAAAAATAAATAAATAAATAAATAAATAAATAAATAAAATAAATAAATAAATAAATTACCCAGTCTTGGGTATTTGATTATAGCAACAGAAAAATGGACTAAGATACTACCTCATAGGGTTTTTATGCAGATTATAAGAATTAATTTATGTAGACTGCCTAGCATATACTTTATATTTGTTGAATGGAAGAATGAATAAACAAAAAAGAAAGTTCTCCCCAGGACTATGGCAAGGACCTCCTTTTTGATCTCCTTGCTTCCAGTATCTTTCCATCCAAAGCTCTCCCCAGGACCAAGACAGAGGCATCTGACCACATCATACCCCTGTCTAAACCTTTGCCCCAGTGTCCTTAGGATCGATTCCAAACTCCAGGCTAATGGTTTGCACATCCCACCCTATGATAAATGAAAAGCAGGCTCTTACTCCTTGTTTCCATCAGAAAATCCAGCAGTGCTATAAGTGATTTTGACTCTAAACACATGGGGCAAGAGAGACATGCCAATAATCCTTTTCTGGCTTTCAGAGAAAATCCCCATTATTTATACCTTCTAAAAATAGAGATATCTATTTAATATTAATACCAAGGCAACATGTTATCTTAAAAGACACCAAAATAGAATTGCAGACTTACCTAAAAAGTTAACCTTGAGGGTTGCGTCCATATGACACGGACACAATAGTTGGAGCACTAGTATCTTACAAGACTCCTTTGTTGGAAATAACGTTTGCTTTTGTTTTTTGTTTACTTTTTTTTTTGAGACGGAGTCTCGCTCTGTTGCCCAGGTTGGAGTGCAGGCTGGAGTGCAGTGGCGGCTCACTGCAAGCTCCGCCTCCCAGGTTCACACCATTCTCCTGCCTCAGCCTCCCGAGTAGCTGGGACTACAGGTGCCCGCCACCACGCCTGGCTAATTATTTTGTATTTTTGGTAGAGACGGGGTTTCACCGTGTTAGCCAGGATGGTCTCCATCTCCTGACCTCGTGATCCGCCCGCCTCGGCCTCCCAAAGTGCTGGGATTACAGGCGTGAGCCACTGTGCCCAGCCAGAAATAACATTTGTAAGTGCAGCCTGTATTTTGTCCAAACTGCACGGATGTTGTGCAATTAAGTGGGAAGACTGCCTTTTTGCATTTTGCCACATATAAAGTTTCTCAGAAGAGTCTAAGATATATTCAATAATTCAGCCAATATCTAGTAGACATACACCATTTAAGAACAGGACCAACCTTAACATGTTACGAAGATTAGGTAAGACAAAAGCAAAGTTTTGTGGGCTTTTTTTTTTTTAATCAGGTTCTCACTCTGTCACCCAGGCTGGAGTGTAGTGGCGTGATCACAACTCCATTGCAGCCTGGACCTCCCAGGCTCAAGTAATCCTCCCACCTCAGCCTCCCGAATAGCTAGGAGCACAGGTGCGCACCATCAGACCCAGCTAATTTTTTTTTTTTTAATTTTGTAGGGACAGGGTCTTCCTATGTTGCCCAGGCTGGTCTCGAACTCCCCGGCTCAAGCAATCCTCCCACTTTGGCCTCCCAAAGTGCTGGGATTACAAGTGTGAGCCACTGTGCCTGACTCAGTTTATTTTTTAAAATTTTTCTTCATTTATTCTTGGCCTCTTCCATTCATTGTTTTGATCACTAACTATGTGCTCAGCACATTGCTGAGCCTTTTGCATGCTCTGCTGGGCATTCACCATTTGCTCTTCCGGATCCATTATCCACCCTGCTCTGGGACCCCAGAAAGCTGATCTTTTATAGATGGTATCATTTGGGCCCCATTGATTGGTTCGTAGTTGAGCCTGGCCACTTCTCTTTCAATTGGTCCCTGGCAGTCAGTACCAACATTTTAGTCAGGTTTCAAAGAAATCTCTAGACCAAGCTGGACAGAGGGCTTTTCCAGTGATTCAGTGATTCCCCAAGATCTGAGAATGTGAAACTTGGAAAAGGGACACAAAGACCGGGGATCCTTTGAGCTGGTTCAATAATGGCAGAGCTTTAGAGATATGCTGCTGAGCTCCCTGGGTCTGTCTCGCTTTCTGCCTTCTGAAGGCTTGATTGTTAACTTCTTCCTGGGTTTCAATTAGAAGCATTAGTGTCCTTCCTGGAGTTGAATTACCTGGAAGTTTGCCTCCTAGATGTATAAACTTGGGAAAGTATGATCTCGTCAAGTTTCAGACAAAGGCAAACTAAAAAGCTAGAACTCCAGAGAGCATAATAGTGTTTTTGGGGGGCAAATTATTTAATGAAGTATAACATTCATACAGGAAGTACAAAAATCATCAGTGTACAAAATCTCCATGAATTTTCACAATGTGTAAACCATTTTCCTGTTTTTTATCTGACCTTACTAAGTCAGGGTATAAATTATTAATTTTTTTTGAAACAGGGCCTTGCTCTGTGGTGCAGGTTAGGGCAGTGGTGTGATCACCGCTCACTGCAGCCTTGACTTCCTGGGCTCAGCTATCCTGCCGCTTCAGCCTCCCGAGTAGCTGGGACTGCAGGTGTGCGCCACCACGTCCAGCTAATTGTTTAATTTTTTGTTAGAGACGGGGTCTCGCTGTGTTGCCCAGGCTGGTCTAGAACTCCTGGGCTCAAGCGATCAGCCCGCCTCGGCTTCCCAAAGTGCTGAGATTATAAGGCGTGAGCCACTGCACCCTGCTGAGTATATTTTTAAAAACACTTTACCCGAGGGCTGTGGCTCACACCTGTAATCCCAACACTTTGAGAGGCCGAGACGGGTGGATCACTTGAGGTCAGGAGTTCGAGACTAGCCTGGGCAACAAGGCTAAATCCTGTTTATACAAGATATACAAAAATTGGCTGGGCGTGGTAGCACGCGCCTGTAGTCCCAGCTCTTGGGAGGCTGAGGCAGGAGGATCGCTTGATCATAGCTCACTTTGAGGCTACAGTGAGCTGTGATCGCGCCATTGCACTCCAACCTGGATGACAGAGCGAGACCCTGCCTAAAAAAGAAAAAAAAAGGATTTTTTTCCGTTCAGTGGATTCATTTGAAGCGAGGGCCACCGGTATTTGAAATAGATGACATCATCTGCCAGCAGAGGCGTGAGGCAACTTGAGGCGGGGTGTGGGCCTGACGTCATCACGCAGCCTCTTCCTTTCCCCGCCCCCTTCTCTTGGCGAACGGGGTGTCAGTTTAACACCTCCGTGAATCCGGAAGTATGCTGTCAAAACAACCAAACCACGGGGCTGGGGGAGGCGGGGCCTCAGTAGGCGTCTGCACGCTAGCTGAAATAGAGCAAAATGCCCGACTTTTGGGGGCGGGGCTCCTGGCAACAGCACTCTAGGCGCAGGCGCAGAGGCGACCTCCAGGCAGGGCCAGGTGGGAGGGACGGTGGGGGGTAGGGTCGCGCGGCGCCCTCTGCGCCTGCGCCCCGGCACGAGGTGGGGCGGCGGGCGTCAGTACAGTACAGTGTGCGCCGGGTTGGGGGGCAGCGGTCAGCCGTCACCCTGAGACGGGCGGCGGCAGGATGGCGACAGCCTCCGGGGCCGCGGACTTGTCTGGCTCCGGAGCGCCCCCGCCCGGTGTGGGAGCTCAGGCGGCGGCGGCCGCTGAGGAGGAGGAGCGAGAGGTGGTGCGGGTCCGAGTCAAGGTGAGGCTGGCGGTGAGTCGGCCCAGCCGCCGAGGCATCCCAGGGGAGGGGGAGGCGGTGGCTGTCATAGGATGGAGGGCGGGACCTGAGATTTCGGACATAACCTGAGCGGCGAAGCTTGAGGGCCAAGTGATGGTGGCGAGGGGTAGGGAGGGCCTGAGAGCCTGAAAGCGTTAGCGACGTACCTTGGGGCGTGGGACTGAAAATGGAGGGGCGAGGCGGGGGTCTATGGGATGAATGGGTGGGGCTTATAGACAAAGGGGAGGGGCTATGGGGCTGGAGGAGGGGCCGCAGTAGTTGAGGGTGGGGCTCTGAGGAATGAGAAGGTGCTGGCTCTGAAGTCAGTCAACCCATGTGTTGAGAGTGCACTTATGTGCAAGTTCCCACTTTGATGAGCTGACAGGCTCGTGGGTGGAGACAACTAAAGAAATGAGATGCTTCGGACACTAAAATAATGAAAAAGGTTATGAAATAGGGAGTCACGTTAGCCAAGGTTGTACAGGGAAATCCCCAGAGGAGGTATTGAAGGAGCAGAGACCCGAATAAAAGGAGTCAGCCATGTGCATATTAGAAGGGAAGAGTATTCTAGGCAGAAGGAATAGCAAGGGCAAAGACTAGAGGATGGGAATGAGCCTGGCATGTTCCCGTAGGTTCCTGATTGCTGGAGTGGAGAGAATGAGGGGAAGAGTGGTAGGAGGTGAATCAGAGCGCTAAGACAGAGACAGATCGCCAAGGGCCTTTGGTGTGTATGCTGAGGAAGAACGCTGTTGCCATAGTTCCAGTAAACAATGATGGTGGCTCCGACCAACCAGTGGCACTGGCAGTGATAAGAGGGTCCACACATCACTTCCGTGTAATAGAGCTCTAAGGTAGAAGTTTGACATTCAGAAAAAAGATGATGCCTGAGCTGGGCGTAAACCACGTGAAGAAAGTGGGAGGGATGTTCCAGACAGGGGATCAGCACAGTCAATGGCCTGGAGTCAGGGTGGTTTCAAGGTAACTTCTAACAGTTTGGTACTACTAGAGTGTAAAGTTCAAAAAACCTGGTGAGAGGCTGGCTGGGGCCCCATAGGCCCGCTTGCTGGGACTCTAGGGTTGCCATTGAAGAGATTTAAGCAGGGGAGTGTTGTAGGTAGATGTGTTAGATTGGTTACAGCACCATAGAGGACTGATTTAACAGGAGCCAGACTGGACACGGTGATTCTGGCAACCATAGTTGAAGGGATATAGAAGAAGGATTGGGGGCCTGAACCCTTGCAGTAGCCTCCTCCTCACTGGACCCTGTGGTCCAGAACACCTGCCTTGATCTGGCCCCTGGCACCTCTCTGACTTTGCCTTCTACCACTCTGCACCTCACTCTTCAGCATGGTGATGGGGCCCCTGGTGGCCTACCCCATGTCTTCTCTCCCCAGAAATGTGAGAGCTTCTTGCCGCCAGAGTTCCGCTCTTTTGCTGTAGATCCCCAGATCACCTCGCTCGACGTGTTGCAGCACATCCTCATCCGAGCCTTTGATTTGAGTGGGTGAGTGGGAAGATGCTGGGGACTGTCCAGTGGGCCACCGACCTCTACAGTGGCTATCTGGCCTTTGTTTGTTTGGTAGAGTTTTTGTTTATTTTACTACTACAAATAATCCCACAGTGAACAGCCACGTATGCATGTCTTGGAGCACAGTAGTCTACTTTTATCTGTGGTTTTGCTTTCTGCAGTTTCAGTTACCCATGGTCAACCTCAGTCTGCAAATATTACATACAATAAGATATTTTGAGAGAGAGAGAGAGACCACATTCATATTACTTTTATTACAGTTTACAGACAGTCCCCAACTTACAATAACTGGACTTAGGATTTTTCAACTTTACAATGGTGCAAAAGCGATACGCATTTGGTAGAAACTGTACTGCAAGTGCCCAGCGATTCTGCTTTTCACTTTCAGTACAGTGTTCAATAAATTACATGAAATATTCAACACTGTTGTAAAACAGACTCTGTGTTAGATGATTTTCCCAACTGTAGGCTAATGTGAGTGTTCCGAGCACGTTTAAGGTAGGCTAGGCTAACCTGTGATGTTTGGTAGGTTAGATGTGTTAAATGCATTTTCCTTTTTATTTCTTTTTTTTTTTTTTTTTTTTTGAGATGGAGTCTCACTGTCACCCAGGCTGCAGTGCAGTGACATCTCCCAGGTTCAAGTGATTCTCCTGTCACAGCCTCCCAAGTAGCTGGGACTACAAGCATGCACCACTATGCCTGGATAATTTTTTTTTTTTTTGAGACGGAGTTTTGCTCTTGTCCCCCGGGCTGCAGTGCAGTGGCGCAGTCTCAGCTCACTGCAACCTCCGCTTCCCGGGTTCAAGTGATTCTCCTGCCTCAGCCTCCCAAGTAGCTGGGATTACAGGCACGCACCACCACGCGTGCTAATTTTTGTATTTTTATTAGAGACAAGGTTTCACCATGTTGGTCAGGCTAGTCTCGAACACCTGACCTCAAGTTACCTGTCCACCTCGGCCTCCCAAAGTGCTAGGATTACAGGTGTAAGCCCCCGCGCCCAGTCCCAGATAGTTTTTTGATCTTCTCTTTTTTTTTTTTTTTGGAGACAGAGTCTCACTCTGTCACTTAGGTTGGAGTGCAGTGGCCCGATCTTGGCTCATTGCAGCCTTTGCCTCCCGGGTTCAAGTGATTCTCATGCCTCAGCCTCCAGAGTAGCTGGGATTACAGGTGTGCACCACCACACTCAGCTAATTTTCATGAGGTTGGTCAGGCTGGTCTCAAACTCCTGATCTCAAGTGATCTGCCCACCTCGGCCTCCCAAAGTGTTAGGATTACAGGCACGTGAGCCTCTGCACCCGGCCAATTTTTTGTATCTTTAGTAGAGACAGGGTTTCGCCATGTTGCCCAGGGCAGTCTCAAACTCCTGAGCTCAAGCAATCTGCCCGCCTCAGCCTCTCAAAGTGCTGGGATTACAGGTGAGCCACTGCGCCCAGCCAAATGCATTGTCAACTTACAGTATTTCCAACTTACGATGAGTTTATTGGTACATAACCCTGTCATAAGTCAAGAAGCATCTGTATTGTCATAATTGTTCTATTATTGTTAATCTCTTACTGTGCCTAATTTATCAATTAAACCTTATCATAGGTATGTATGTATATGGAAAAAAAACATAGTATATATAGGGCTTGGTACTATCTGCAGTTTCAGGCATCCACTCGGGGAGGGGGGGGGGGGTCTTGGAATGTATCCCCTGTAGATAAAGAGGGACTACTGTATTTGGAAACATCTAGTCATAGGATAAATTCCTAGCAGTGGTATTGCCAGGTAAAAGGGTATTTGCTTTAAAAAAAATTTTTTTTTGAGACAGAGTCTCATTCTGTCGTCCAGGCTGGAGTGCAGTGGTGTGATCTCGTCTCATTGCAACCTCCACCTCCTGAGTTCAAGCAATTCTCCTGCCTCAGCCTCCTGAGTAGCTGGTACTACAGGCATGCGCCACCATGCCCGGCTAATTTTTGTATTTTTAGTAGAGATGGGGTTTCACCGTGTTGGCCAGGATCATCTCGATCTCCTGACCTCGTGATCCACCCGCCTCTGCCTCCCAAAGTGCTGGGATTACGGGCATGAGCCACCGCACCTGGCCTGCTTTTTAAACTATTAATGGGTGTTTCCAAAATGCTCTCCAGACAGGTTTTATCAATTTATGATCTCGGCCGGGCGCTGTGGCTCATGCCTGTAATCCCAGCACTTTGGGAGGCTGAGGCGGGTGGATCACGAGGTCAGGAGATCAAGACCATCCTGGCTAACACGGTGAAACTCCATCTCTACTAAAAATACAAAAAATTCTCCGGGCGTGGTGGTGGGCGCCTGTAGTCCCAGCTACTTGGGAGGCTGAGGCAGGAGAATGGCATGAGCCCGGGAGGCAGAGCTTGCAGCGAGCCGAGATCGCACCATTGCACTCCAGACTGGGTGACAGAGTGAGACTCCGTCTCAAAAAAAAAAAACAAACAAACGAATTTATGATCTCATCAGCAGCACATAAATGCCTGTTTCCCTCACACCCTCGCAAACACTGGTTACTGTAAAACTGCAAAATTTGCCAATCTGATAGCTGAAAAGTGGTGTCTCTTGGGGGCAGATGTGATAGTCATTTTGTTGTGGTGGTGATTTTGGAGGAATACATACACATGGTAAGAAATTCAAACAGTACACAATTGTTGGGTATTTAGGATGTTTCCATGGTTATGATGAGCATCACGCAACAAACTTCTTTACATAGTTGCACAAGTATAGCTGAAAAATTCTTAGTTGTTATTAGACTTTCTTACATAAACATTTTTGTTGTGAAAAATAACAAACACAGATTGCTTTTTTTTTTTTAATGTAGTAAGAAGGCTGCTTTCTTCCCACTTCGGTCCCACATCTACCCCAGAAGGGACCAACTTTTTTTTTTTTTTTTTTTGAGATGGAGTCTTGCTCTGTCGCCCAGGCTGGAGTGCAATGCCACAATCTTGGCTCACTGCAACCTCCACCTCCCAGGTTCAAGCGATTCTCCTGCCTCAGCCTCCTGAGTAGCTGGGATTACAGGCACCTGCCACCACACCCAGCTAATTTTTTTTGTATTTTTAGTACAGAAGGGGTTTCACCATGTTGACCAGGCTAGTCTCAAACTCCTGACCTCAGGTGATCCACCCACCTCGGCCTCCCAAAGTGCGGAGATTATAGGCGTGAGCCACTGCACCCGGCCAACATTTTACCAGTTTCCAATGTGACCTCCAGATACAAGCAGGTGTGTACCTGCTTGTATGTGTTCGTGTAACAAAGTGGGTATAAATGACCTGATCTCAGGCTGCCCATAATCCTTGGCACAGTACCTTGCACATAGTAGGAAGTTGTTTTCAACACCTTCTATATTACCCTCCTTGTTTTGGAAACTGTCCCTGAGGCCTCCAGGGCACCAGGGGCCCTGAGAGCTCCCTCGTATCCCCTGTCCAGGAAGAAGAACTTTGGCATCAGCTACCTGGGCCGGGACCGGCTAGGACAGGAAGTTTACCTCTCACTTCTATCTGACTGGGACCTCAGCACAGCCTTTGCCACTGCCTCCAAACCTTACCTGCAATTGCGTGTAGATATTCGGCCCTCGGAGGACAGTGAGTACCCAGTGCCCCCAGGAGCACTGCTCTGGAACCCCTTTACCCCATAGGGTGATGCTACCCCTCACAGTACACTCCCTCATGGTGGGATGGGTAGCAAGGTATCCTAGCTATAGATCCTGGCTCAGCCACTAGGCCACAATTTCTTCACTTGTAAAGAGATAATTGTATCTTAGAACCATTGTGAGGCCTTGTATCTTAGAACCATTGTGAGGGGAAATTCATATAAAATGCCTGGAACAGAGCATGACTGCATAATGAAGGCTCAGAAAGTGTTATCTCTAATAATGATAATTGTATTATACTATTATAACATATAACTGAGTAATGTATGTAATAATTAGATATAATGCAGATTTATAATATAGTATAACGGTATAGCTTTAGCATTATGTATTTCAGTTATAATACCTAAATATAACAATGCGTATTATAATAATGCTAGTTGTGTTTATTCATTCAGTCATTCTGCACCCATATTCATTTGTTTGTATTCTTGCTCACTCATTCATTTGTTCCCTTGACCTCTCAGCCACTTTTTCTCTTCTCATCTTTGTTCTTCCACTCTTGCCTATTCTGGTCCCTGCGAGCACACAGATAAATTAGGACGTGGTCTCAAAATTTGATTACAGACCATACATTAGATAATTGTATCAGTATTAAATTTCCTGGGTGTGTGTCTTAGTCATTTTGTGCTACTATAACAGAATACCACAGACTGAGGAATTTGTAAAGAAGAGAAATTTATTTCTCACAGTTTTGGAGACTGGGAAGTCCAAGATCAAGGTGCTGGCAGGTTGTGTGTCTAGTGAGGGCTTTCTTGCTGCATCCTCACATGACAGAAGAGCAGAAGAGAGTGAACCCACACCCTCAACCTCTTTATAAGAGCCCAAATCCGCTGGGCACGGTGGCTCATGCCTGTAGTCCCAGCACTTTGGGAGGCTGAGGCAGGCGGATCACCTGAAGTCAGGAGTTCGAGACCATCCTGGCCAACATGGTGAAACCCTGTCTCTGCTAAAAAAAAATACAAAAATTAGCCAGGTGTAGTGGCACATGCCTATAATCCCAGCTACTCGGGAGGCTGAGGCATGAGAATCGCTTGAACCCGAAAAGCAGAGGTTGCAGTGAGCCAAGATCTTGCCACTGCACTCCAGCCTGGGTGACAGAGCGAGACTTCATCTCAAAAAAAAAAAAAAAAAAAAAAAAAGGCTGAGCACGGTGGCTCACGCCTGTAATCCCAGCACTTTAGGAGGCCGAGGCGGGCAGATCACAAGGTCAGGAGATCGAGACCACCCTGGCTAACACGGTGAAACCCTGTCTTTACTAAAAATACAAAAAAATAGCCGGGCGTGGTGGCGGGTGCCTGTAGTCCCAGCTACTCGGGAGGCTGAGGCAGGAGAATGGCATGAACCCGGGAGGCGGAGCTTGCAGTGAGCCAAGATCGCACCACTGCACTCCAGCCTGGGCAACAGAGCAAGACTCCATCTCAAAAAATAAATAAAATAAAAAATAAAAAAAAGAGCCCTAATCCCATCTGTGAGAGCTCTACCCTCAGGACTTAATCACCTCTTAAAGGCCCCCACCTCTTAATATGATCACATTGGTCATTAAATTGCAACACATGAATTTGAGAGGACACATTCAAACCATAGCAGTGTGGTACTGGTATCATATCTATTGAAGGAAAATATCCTTGTTCTTGGGGAAAACACAGTTAAGTATGAAGGGGTAAAATGTCATGATGTCTGCAAATAAGTTGGCAAAAATAATGTGTTTATATACAGAGAGAGTGAGATAAAGCAAATGTGGCCCAAAAAAATGTTAATAGAGGATCTAGATGAAGTATGTATGGGTGTTCAGTGTATTCTTTTAACTTTATTGTAGGTTCAAAATTGTTTTAAATAGTTGTGGAGTGGAAGATGTGGTTCCCAGCCTCAGGGAACTCACATGCCCATTTGGGATGAGTCGAGCACTTTATTGATGTCATAATAACATATAAATAGCTAATGTGTAGTGAACACTTAGGGCCATTCTGTGCACATAATATTTTTTCATTGAATTGTCAAAATAATCCTATAGAGTAGGGACAATCATTTTCCCCATATTATAGATGAGGAAACTGAGGCTCAGAGAGGTGACAGGACTCGTCCCAGTTATACAGACAGTAAGTTGAAGAGCAAGATTTGAACTCAGGAAGTTGAAGAGCAAGATTTGAACTCAGGCAGTGGCTGAACTGGCTCCAGAGTCCTTGTTCTTAACCATTTAACTCTACAACATTTTGGACTTGTTAAAATTGGCAGCTTTGCAAAAGAGAGACAGAGGAGAGAGAGAAACAAGAGTCAGAGGGAAAGATAGTGACAGAGATGGGCAGGAAGCCAAATAGGAAAAGCCAGGTAGCCAGACACACAGGAACCTCTGCCACTGAGTAGCCATATGTGCTTATGTCAGTCACTTAATTCCCTGGGCCTTGTTTTCCTCACCTGTAAAAGAGACACAGTAGCACTATTTCAGGAAAAAAATCAAATCTGCATGGCTACGAAACGTGGAGAAAACCCCAAGTGCATGAGAACTGGGACGAATGCCAGTAAAGCAGAGTGACAGACAGAAAGACACCCAGCAGTCTGGCAGGAATACATCTTTAAAAGGTCATCTTTTTAGGCCAGGCGCCGTGGCTGACGCCTGTAATCCCAGCACTTTGGGAGGCCGAGGCAGGTGGATCACCTGAGGTCAGGAGTTCGAGACCAGCCTGGCCAAACATGGCGAAACCATGTCTCTACTAAAAATACAGAAATTAGCCGGGCGTGGTGGTAGGCGCCTGTAATCCCAGCTACTCGGGAGACTGAGGCAGGAGAATTGCTTGAGCCTGGGAGGCAGAGGTTGCAGTGATCCGAGCTCGTGCCACCGCACTCCAGCCTGAGTGACAGAACTAGAGTCCATCTCAAAAAAAAAAAAAAAAAAAAAAAAGAAGCCCTCTGTCTTATTTACCAAATTCCTGCACAACATGGGTCTGTTTCTGAATTCCTGATTCTCTTACGTTGATCTATTTATTAAATTCTAAGCCAATTCTATGTTGTTTTAATCATTGTAGTAGTTTGTTTGTTTGGTTTTGAGGTTTTTTTTTTTTTTTTTTTTTTTGAGACAGGGTCTCACTCTGTCATCCTTGCTGGAGTGCAGTGGCCCAATCTCAGCTCACTGCAGCCTCCGCCTCCCAGGCTCAAGCAATTGTCCCACGTCAGCCTCCTGAGTAGCTGGGCCTACAGGCACATGCCCCCATGCCCAGCTAATTTTTGTATTTTTTGTAGAGACAGGGTTTCGCCATGTTGCCCAGGCTGGTCTTGAACTCCTGGACTCAAGCAGTCTGCCCGCCTCAGCCTCCCAAAGTGCTGGGATTACAAGCAAGAGCCACCGCACCCAGCCTTAATCATTATAGTTTTATGATATGTTTTCATGTTTTCCTTTTTAAAAAATTTTCTTGAATATTCTTGTTCACTTACTGTTCTTTTTATTTAATAAATTAGCTTATTATTCCATTAAAATCCTGACGGGAATTTGATTGGAGTCATATTTTTAAGAGAAACTAATCTTTCATTACCCAGTAAATACATTCTTATTAAAAATAAAAGCATTTTAAATAATGCTGAAGTCTCCTGGGAACGCTATGCCTAATCTCAATCCCCTACCCTACCCTTTTTGCCCTGAGGGAATCGGTTTGATATGTAACTTTGCATGTCCTTTACTTATTTACACTCCCTACACACACATTTATCCACATATGTGAGTATATTCATATTTGTGTGTCTGTACACATAAACGGTATGTGTTTAACATAAGGTATTCTACACATTAATATGTAAGTGTCCAATATATGGAGCTATCATTAGACATATTAGTGGCATTCTCATGATCATTTTCATGGCTGTGAAAGCAACAGACATGTTGGGACTGTTTGGATGGCCCAGTCCCTCTTTCTGGGAAAAAGCCAGTTTCTGTCACCTCTACAGTTGGGAGATTACAAAGCCTAGACCTTTGACCAATTTGTACTTTTCCGATATGAATCTTTTTTTTTTCTTTTTGAGACTCTCTTTGTCACCAAGGCTGGAATGCAGTGACGCAAATATGGCCCACTGCAGCCTTGACCTCAAGCTCTCCTCCTGCCTCAGGCTTTCAAGTAGCTGGGACTACAGGTGTGCACCACCATGCCCAGCTAATTTTTGTATTTTTTGTAGAGACATGGTTTTGCCATGTTGGCCAGGCTGGTCTCGAACTTCTGACCTCAAGTGATCCACCCACCTCGGCCTCTCAAAGTGTTTGGATTACAGGCGGGAGCCACCGCGCCCAGCCCCCAACCTCCTTTCTATCATATGTACTGCAAATATTTTTCCCAGTTGATCTTTTGTTTTTTGGCTTTGCTTACGGGATGGATCTGTTTTGTCCTATCAAAATTAAACATTTGATTGCACGCCTACACAGATATCTATCTTTTTCTTTATGATTTCTGAGTTTCTCCTTTTTATTGCAGGTGGAGGGACAGAGTTTCACTCTCATTGCCCAGGCTGGAGTGCAATGGCGCGATCTCGGCTCACTGCAACCTCCGCCTCCTGGGTTCAAGTGATTCTCCTGCCTCAGCCTCCCAAGTAGCTGGGATTACAGGCATGTGCCACTACACCTGGCTACTTTTGTATTTTTAGTAGAGATGGAGTTTCACCATGTTGGTCAGGCTGGTATCGAATTCCTGATCTCAAGTGATCCACCTGCCTGGGCCTCCCAAAGTGGTGGGATTACAGGCGTGAGCCACTGTGCCTGGCTGAGTTTCTCCTCTTACTTTGGGACATGTTCCCCATCCATAAGCTTATACAAATATTCTATATTTTCTTCTACTATGCTTATTGTTTTCTTTTTTACATGTAAATCTTTTCTCTGTCAGCATTGTGATAAGCAGACCTAGCTTTAAAAAAATCAAGATAGTCAATTATGCCAGCATCATTTTTTTTTATTTAATTTTTTTTTTTTGAGACGAAGTTTTACTCTTATTGCCCAGGCAGGAGTGCAGTTGCACAGTCTCAGCTCACTGCAGCCGCCGTCTCCTGGGTTCAAGCAATTCTCCTGACTCAGCCTCCCAAATAGCTGGGATTACAGGTGCCCGCCACCATGCCCAGCTAATTTTTGTATTTTTAGTAGAGATGAGGTTTTGCCATGTTGGCCAGGTTGGTGTCGAACTTATGACCTCAGGTGATCCACCCACTTCAGCCTCCCAAAGTGCTGAGATTACAGGCATGAGCCACTGCGCCCAGCCTGCCAGCATCATTTATTAAATAATCACCTTTTCTGCAGTGATTCGAAATGCCACGTTTGTCACATATTCAGTTCCCATATATACAAGCTTGGATTTATTTCTGGGCTTTCTATTGCATTCTACCAATGGGCTCTATTTGTCTACTGCTGTGCTAACACCATGTTATTTTTATGACAGTGGTTTTGTGGTCAATTTTTTTTTTTTTTTTTTTTTTGAGACGGAGTCTCGCTCTGTCGCCCAGGCTGGAGTGCAGTGGCGCAATCTCAACTCACGGCAAGCTCCGCCTCCCAGGTTCACGCCATTCTCCTGCCTCAGCCTCCCTAGTAGCTGGGGCTACAGGCGATAAGCTTTTGCCATCCTCCCACTGTTCTTTGTCTTAACTTTTTTTTTTTGGAGATGGAGTCTTGCTCTGTCGCCCAGGCTGGAGTGCAGTGGCACAATCTTGGCTCACTGCAAGCTCCGCCTCCTGGGTTCACGCCATTCTCTCGCCTCAGTCTCCCAAGTAGCTGGGACCAGAGGCGCTCGCCACCACGCCCGGCTAATGTTTTGTATTTTTAGTAGAGACAGGGTTTCACCGTGTTAGCTAGGATGATCTCGATCTCCTGACCTCGTGATCCACCCACCTCGGCTTCCCAAAGTGCTGAGATTACAGGCATGAGCCACCGCGCCCGGCCTGTCTTAGCTATTCTTAAATGTGAATTCTTCTATAGAAACCTTAAGATAATTTTATCCGGTTCCAGGAAAAACCCCCATTCAATTTCTGACTGGCATTGCACTGAGTTTATATATTAATTTAGGGTTTGGGAAGTTTGACGATTTTATGATAAGGAAATGCGCGTATCATGAATATTATGTAATACCACAAGCAGGGTCTGGGCCAGCAGCCCAGCAGCCCATAATGAAACACTTGGATGTTTCTTCAGGGAAATGTGTGCATATTCACACTACGTGGGTTATATAAAGACTATATATAGTCTCCTGTCAGTTCAGATCAGGTTTTGCTACTAGGTGAGTTTGTGTTTGTAGACATTCTTTGCCTGTTTTTTGTTTGTTTGTTTGTTTTTTTGAGACACTCTGTTGCCAGGCTGGAGTGCAGTGGCACAATGCCGGCTCACTGCAACCTCTGCCTCCCAGGTTCAAGCGATTCTCCTGCCTCAGCCTCTTGAGTAGCTGAGATTACAGGCACACGCCACCACACCCAGCTAATTTTTGTATTTTTAGTAGAGACGGGGTTTCACCATGTTGGCCAGGACGGTCTCGATCTCTTGACCTTGTGATCCGCCCGCCTTGCTTCTCAAAGTGCTGGGATTACAGGTGTGAGCCACTGCGCCCGGCCTTTTTTTTCCTTTTTTTGAGAGGGAGTCTCGCATTGTCGCCCAGGCTGGAGTGCAGTGGCGCGATCTCAGCTCACTGTAACCCCTGCCTCCCAGGTTCAAGCGATTCTCCTTACCCCAGCCTCCCAAGCAGCTGGGATTACAGGCACCTGCCACCACACCTGGCTAATTTTTTTTTTGTATTTTTTAGTAGAGATGGGGTTTCACCATGTTGGCCAGGCTGGTCTCAACCTCGTGATCCGCCCACCTCAGCCTCCCAAAGTGCTGGGATTACAGACGTGAGCCACCGCGCCTGGCCTCTTTGCCTGTTTTATTAGTGGGATTGAGGGGGTTGTTTTTTTAATCAGTATAAAATGTCTCTTCATGTTAAATGCTTTTGGCCTTGAGTGATGCTTTTTCTGACATTCTCATGGCTACTATTTTTTTCTGTTTGTGTTTACCAGATATACCTTTAGGATTCTTTAATTTTTAACCTTTTTGTGTCACCTAGTTTTAGGTATGTCTCTCATACCTCTCATAAAAACATCATAGCAGAATTTATGCTTTTTAAGGCAACTGACAGTGAAATCTTTTTTTTTTTCTTTTTGACACGTAGTCTCGCTCTGTCGCCCAGACTGGAGTGCAGTGGCACGATCTCAGCTCGCTGCAACCTCTGCATCCTGGGTTCAAGCAATTCTCCTCCCTCAGCCTCCCGAGTAGCTGGGATTACAGGCACACACCATCATGCCCAGCTAATTTTTTTTTCTTATTTTTTGAGATGGAGTCTTGCTCTGTCGCCCAGACTGGAGTGCAGTGGCACGATCTCGGCTCGCTGCAACCTCTGCATCCTGGGTTCAAGCAATTCTCCCTCAGCCTCCCGAGTAGCTGGGATTACAGGCGCCCACCATCATACCTGGCTAATTTTTTGTATTTTTAGTAGAGACGGGGTTTCACCGTGTTAGCCAGGATGGTCTCGATCTCCTGACCTCATGATCTGCCTGCCTCGGCCTCCCAAAGTGCTGGGATTATAGTCGTGAGCCACTGCACCCCACCCCAACAGTGAAATCTTTAGGCCACTTTTTCTCCTTTAATCTCTCCCACTTTTTCTGGCCTTTAAAATGGAGCTTTGGAACACTTGTAATTCTTATTCGTTTTCTGGTCCCTAACCCTTAACTTCTAGCTTTTGCTTAGACAACTTTTTTTTTTTTTTGAGATGGAGTCTTGCTCTATTGCCCAGGCTGGAGTGCTATGGCACAATCTCAGCTTACCGCAACCTCCTCTTCCCAGGTTCAAGCAATTCTCCTGCCTCAGCCTCCCGAGTAGCTGGGATAACAGAAGCGCGCCACCACACCCGGCTAGTTTTTTTATATTTGGTAGAGATGGGGTTTCACCATGTTGGCCAGGCTGGTCTCGAACTCCTGACCTCAAGTGATTTGCCTGCCTCGGCTTCCCAAAGTGCTGGGATTACAGGCATGAGCCACCACGCCCAGCCAATTTTTTTTCTTTTTGAATTCCAGGTTATCATTCTGTTTTCTTACTGACACACTAAGTCACTTATGTTTCAGGAATCCTAATGTAACATATAATATTACAAACCCCCAATCATGTTATCGTTGTCATTTTAACTATAAATATTAAATATGTAATATATATAATATAATATATAATATATAAATATTACCATTTACCTTCCCCTTTGTCTCTCCCTATCTTAAGCCCTTCTAGTCATGCAGGAGTCATTTGCTCAGAGAACTTCTTTGTTCTCCTCCAAAAGTGCATGGGTTAGATGTACTCTAATGGCCAAAAATGTTTTTATTTGGCTGAATAGATCTGTACTGTCTTGGCTGGGTGTGGGGCCCTTGGATCTCAGGTCTTTCTTCTTAGTGCTCCATAGGTGCTGTGAGCTACTGTCTTATTGCCTCCAGGGTTGTGAAGCAGAAGTCTGTTGCTTGTCTGACCTTCTTTCCATTGTAAGCAGCCGTTTTTTGTCTCTGGAAGCTGCAAGAGTTTTTCTTTTTCTTTTTCTTTTTTTTTTTGAGGCAGGGTCTCTATTTCCCAGGTGGGAGTGCAGTGACGTGATCTCAGCTCACTGCAACCTCTGCTTCCCAGGTTCAAGCGATCCTCCCACCCACCTCAGCCTCCCGAGTGGCAGGGACTACAGGTGTGCGCCACCATGCCCAGCTAATTTTTATATTTTTGGGTAGAGACAGGGTTTTATCATGTTCAGCCCAGGCTGGTTTTGAACTCTTGGGCTCAAGCAATCCGCCCGCCTTGGCCTCCCAAAGCGCTGGGATTAGGCCGGGCATGGTGGCTCATGCCTGTAATCCCAGCACTTTGGGAGACCGAGGTAGGCGGATCACTTGAACTCAGGAGTTCGAGACCAGCCTGGCCAACATGGTGAAACCCTGTCTCTACTAAAAATACAAAAATTTGCCAGGTGTTGTGGCGCACACCTGTAGTCCCAGCTACTTGGGAGGCTGAGACAGGAGAATCACTTGAACCCGGGAGGCGGAGGTTGCAGTGAGCCAAGATCACGCCACTGCGCTCCAGCCTGGGCAACAGAGCAAGACTCTGCCTCAAAAAAAAAACTGCTGGGATTACAGGCATGAGCCATTGCGCCCGGCCTAAGAGTTTTTCTTTATTCTTAGAATTTGGGCATTTCGGGCTGGGCGCAGTGGCTCACACCTGTAATCCCAGCACTTTGGGAAGCTGAGGCAGGCGGATCACTTGAACTCAGGAGTTCAAGACCAGCCTGGCCAATGTGGCAAAACCCTGTCTTTACTAAAAATACAAAAATTAGCAAAAATTAGCCGGGCGTGGTGGTATGCCCCTGGAATCCCAGCTACTCGGGAGGCTGAGGCAGGAGAATGGCTTGAACCCAGGAGGCGGAGGTTGCAGTGAGCCGAGATCATACCATTGTGCTCCAGTCTGGGTGACAGAGCAAGACTCCATCTCAAAAAAAAAAAAAAAAAAAAGAATAGGGTTGGTGGGGGGCTTGTTGTGTGTTGTTAGTTAATTAATCCTATCTAAGACTTGGTGAGCCATTCCTTCATCTCAGGGAAATTTTCTTTCATACTTGTTTAATTCTGACATCTCCACCTGATCCCTTTTCTCCCCCTGCATTTCCTATTATTTCCATATTTGGTCTCCTGGACTTGGCATCCAGGTCTCTCTACTTTTTCACTCAAATCATTGAACCTTAGCTCCATGCCTTGCAGTGGTTCTTCTGTTCAGACTTTCAGACCATTACTGATTTTTCATAATGTGACCTTCTTCATTTTACCTGTTAAGTGTTTTAATGCTCTGATTAATGTTTTAGAAAGACCATTCTGGCAGCTGTTGGGAGAGATTGGAGAGGAATACAGAGGAAGTGAGGACTGGTTAGGAGGCAGTTTCAGGTGAGAGATATGGTGGCTCAGACAGGGTGAGAAGATGGAGATGAGAGAACAGGTAGGATGGAGGAATGCTTTACATGCAGTAGCCGTAGGACTTGGCGGTGGTTTGGACCTGGGAGTTAAGAGAGTGGGAGGGGGACAAGGATGTCTCTCAGGTTTCTGGTCTATTTAAAACAACTGAACAGATAGAGATGCTGTTTGTTGAGATGAGTAGAGGAGGAGGCCACGTCTAGAGTGGATCTTGGGCTCCTCTCTTTGGACCCCTTAGGTTTGCAGTACCCCATGAGACATCCAGGGAAAAGCAGTGACATGCAAACATGGCCTAGGGTTTGTTTCCCCCCTCAGCTCAATGGGAGAATTGGGCTCCATGGGAATGCTGTTTAGGGATGGCATTTGCTTGCAAATGACAGTGGCTTAAACAAATAGAAGTTGATTGGTTTCACACAAGAGAGTTTGAAAGTTAGCCACTTGGGCCGGATGCAGTGGCTTATGCCTGTAATCCCAGCACTTTGGGAGGCCAAGGTGAAGGGGGCCTGCCCCTCCACACTTGTGGGTATTTCTCATCAGGTGGAGACGAGAGATTGAGAAAAGAAATAAGACACAGAGATAAAGTATAGAGAAAGAACAGTGGGCCCAGGGTACCGGCACACTCAGCATGCGAGGACCTGCACCAGCGCCGGTCTCTGAGTTCCCTCAGTATTTATTGATCACTATTTTTACTATCTTGGCAAGGGGAGTGTGGCAGGGCAACAGAGTGTTGGTGGGGAGAAGGTCAGTAGGGAAACATGTGAGCAAAGGAATCTGTATCATGAATAAGTTCAAGGAAAGGTACTACGCCTGGATGTGCATGTAGGCTAGATTTATGTTTCACTTTACACAAATATCTCAGTGTAGCAAAGAGTAACAGAGCAGTATTGCTGCCAGCATATCTCGCCTCCAGCCACGGGGCAATTTTCTCCTATCTCAGAATAGAACGAATGGTCGGCTTTACACCGAGACATTCCATTCCCAGGGACAAGCAGGAGACAGAAGCCTTCCTCTTATCTCAACTGCAAAGAGGCCTCCCTCTTTCACTACTCCTCCTCAGCATAGACCCTTTATGCGTGTCGGGCTGGGGGATGTAAGGTCTTTCCTTTCCCACGAGGCCATATATCAGGCTGTCTCAGTGAGGGGAAACTTTGGACAATACCCAGGCTTTCTTGGGCAGAGTTCCCTGTGGCTTTCCACAGTGCATTTTGTCCCTGGTTAATAGAGAATGGAGAATGGCGATGACTTTTACCAAGCATACTGCCTGCAAACATATTGTTAACAAGGCACATCTGCATAGCCCTAAATCCATTAAACCTTGATTCAATACAGCACGTTTCTGTGAGCACACGGTTGGGGCTAAAGTTACATACAGATTAACAGCATCTCAAACCAGAACAATTCTTCTTAGTACAGATCAAAATGGAGTTTCTTATATCTTCCTTTTCTACATAGACACAGTAACAATCTGATCTCTCTTTCTTTTCCCCACACAAGGCAGGTGGATCACCTGAGGTCAGGAGTTGGAGACCAGCCTGGCAAACCCCATCTCTACTAAAAATACAAAAAATTAGCCAGGCGTGGTGGCAGGCACCTGTAATCCCAGCTACTCGGGAGGCTGTGGCAGGAGAATTGCTTGAACCTGGGAGGCAGAGGTTGCAGTGAGCGAGGATCACACCATTGCACGCCAGTGTGGGTGACAGAACAAGACTCCGTCTCAAAAAAAAAAAAAAAAAAAGAAAGCCACTGGACATTGCCATTGTTGGCTTAGTAGCCCTCTCGTATCAGGGCTGTAGGAGAGGATCTCTGAAGATCCTCTCGAACCTACTCTCAGATGGCCACTGCTGCTTCAACCACCACATCTTATGTGAGGTGGGAAGAAAGAATGCGGGGCAAAATGAAAAAGAAAGAGAAACGGTCAGGTGCAGTGGCTCACACCTGTAATCCCAACACTTTGGGAGGCCAAGGCAGGAGGATCTCTTGAGCCCAGGAGTTCAAGACCATAGGCAATATAGTAAGATCCCATCTCTACCAAAAAAAAAAAAATATCATCCACGCATGGTGGCACACGCCTGTAGCCCCAGCTACTCAGGAGGTTGAGGCAAGAGGATCGTTTGAGCCCAGGAGTTTGAGGCTGCAGTGAACTATGATCGCACCACTGCACTCCAGCCTTGGGGGACAGAGCAAGACTGTCTCAAAAAAAAAAAAAAAAAGATGCCTGTAATCCTAGCACTTTGGGAGGCCAAGGCGGGCTGATCACCTGAGGTCAGGAGTTCGAGACCGGCCTGGGCAACATAGCGAAACCTCATCTCTACTAAAAATACAAAAATTAGGCCAGGTGTGGTGGCTCACACCTGTAATCCCAGTACCTTGGGAGGCCGAGGCAGGTGGATCACCTGAGGTCGGGAGTTCGAGACCAGCCTGACCAACATGGAGACACCCCGTCTCTACTAAAAATACAAAATTCACCAGGCATGGTGGTACATGCTTGTACTCCCAGCTACTCGGGAGGCTGAGGCAGGAGAATCACTTGAACCCAGGAGGTGGATGTTGCAGTGAGCCGAGATCCCGTCATTGTACTCCAGCCTGGGCAACAAGAGTGAAACTCCGCCTCAAAAAAAAAAAAAATTAGCTGGACCTGGTGGCAGGCACCTGTAATCCCAGCTACTTGGGAGGCTTAGGCAGGAGAACTGCTTGAACCCAAAAGGTGGAGTTTGTAGTGAGCCAAGATTGCACCACTGCACTCCAGCCTGGGCGACAGAGTGAGACTCCATCTCAAAAAAAAAGAAAAAAGAGGCTGGGTGCGGTGGCTCACGCCTATAATCCCAGCACTTTGGGTAGGCCAAGGCGAGTGGATCACGTGAGGTCAGGAGTTCAAGACCAGCCTGACCAACATGGTGAAACTCCGTCTCTACTAAAAATACAAAAATTAGCTGGGCACGGTGGCAGGCACCTGTAATCCCAGCTACTCGGGAGGCTGAGGCAGGAGAATCACTTGAAACCAGGAGGCAGAGTTTGCAGTGAGCTACGTTCACACCACTGCATTCCACCCTCAGTTACAGAGTGAGACTCCGTCTCCAAAAAAAAAAAAAAGCATATACGGCATACCTGTTCCACTTTTGCACAAATATTTTATTTCTAAAGTATGTCTGGGCTCTGGACTAGGGTGAATGAAGTTCAGATCCCAGCCCTACTATTTCCTGGCTGTAGAATATTGGTCACTTACTATTTGTTCCAAACCTTTTTGTCATCGTCTGTAAAATGAGAATGGTAATATTAGTGTGCACTGTTTGTGGGAGGAGGACTGGCAAAAATATGAGAGTAGGAGTTTGGGCTCTTGAGCTTTGGGCCTGGCCTTCAAATTTCCACTCTTTCACTCACTAGCTAAGGGGCCTTGGGCAAGTACCTTATCATGACTGTGCCTGTTTCCTCAAAGAGAGTCATGGTAGTAGTAGTACTCAACCGATAGGACTGAAGTGACTATTGCATGAGTCAGTATTGGCAAAGAATTCAGAATAGTTCCTGGCATACAGCACTGTGGAAGCATTAGCTAGTATTATTATTTCTTATATTGCTGTTGAGCGCTTGTCCTAGTGCTTGGCACATAGTAACTGCTCAATAAATATTACTTTAGATCATTAAAATATTAGAGGCTGCCCAGCCAGTTCCTGAGACATCTACTACAAAAGAATTGTTCATGGTTTGATTTTGTTTTTTACATGATTTGGATGATACAGGAAGAGGGACTGGGAGTTGTTTGTTCCCCTGCAGGTAGCCCGGCTTCAGTAGAAGGAGAGGAAGCCGGCCCTGAGGTCTGGGTTATCATCCCCATTCTTATAGCACTTTGTTCTGTTTGCCCAGGCCCATTGCTAGAAGACTGGGACATAATCAGCCCCAAAGATGTCATTGGCTCCGACGTGTTGCTGGCTGAGAAACGGTCATCACTGACGACTGCCGCCCTGCCCTTTACACAGTCCATCCTCACTCAGGTGTTTTCAGGGACCCTGGGGACCCAGCTGTGGTTGGAGGGCAGAGCCTACCTGGCACCCTGGTTCTGAGCATGCTGGTTGGCATCTGCCCCTAGTCCACGCAGCTGATGGTGGCCTCCCTCCCTCCTCATAGGTGGGCCGTACCTTGTCTAAGGTCCAACAAGTGCTGAGCTGGTCGTATGGGGAAGATGTCAAGCCCTTCAAGCCACCCCTGAGCGATGCTGAGTTTCACACGTACCTGAACCACGAGGGCCAGCTCTCCCGACCTGAGGAGTTGCGCCTGCGGATCTATCATGGCGGTGTGGAGCCCTCGCTGCGAAAGGTGAGCATCCTCAGTCATCTGTTGGGTCCATCACTGCTGCACTCATTAACAGTTCCTGAGACACATGCAGTCAGCCACACTGCTGTGGGCAAGGGTGGAGATGTTCCAGGGCACGAAGTTCTCTTTAAGGAGGGGCGAGCAGTCGGAGGCCTAGCAGACTTAGAAGGAAGACAGAGGCCCAAGGGGGGTGGGTGGGTGGCAACTGATAGACATTGGGGTATGGTTTATCTGGAGAACTCCAGCCTCATCCCTTTCACCCCTGGGCAGGTGGTGTGGCGGTACCTGCTGAACGTGTATCCAGATGGACTGACAGGCCGAGAGCGGATGGACTACATGAAACGCAAGAGCCGCGAGTATGAGCAGCTCAAGAGCGAGTGGGCCCAGCGAGCGAGCCCTGAGGACCTGGAATTCATCCGCAGCACGGTCCTCAAGGATGTACTGCGCACTGACCGGGCCCACCCCTACTATGCGGGGCCTGAGGATGGCCCACATCTACGAGCGCTGCACGACCTGCTCACCACCTATGCCGTTACCCACCCACAGGTGTCCTACTGCCAGGGCATGAGTGACCTTGCCTCACCCATCCTCGCTGTCATGGACCATGAGGGCCATGCCTTTGTTTGCTTTTGTGGCATCATGAAACGCCTGGCCGCCAACTTCCACCCTGACGGCCGCGCCATGGCCACCAAGTTTGCACACTTGAAGCTGTTGCTGCGACACGCTGACCCTGACTTTTACCAATACCTGCAAGAGGCAGGCGCTGATGACCTCTTCTTCTGTTACCGCTGGCTGCTGCTGGAGCTCAAGCGTGAGTTCGCCTTCGACGATGCCCTCCGCATGCTTGAGGTCACTTGGAGTTCGCTGCCCCCTGATCCTCCTGAACATGAGGTAGAGCTGGTTGGACCCCCCAGCCAAGTGGCAGACACTGGTTTTGGTGGCCACAGGGGGTGGCCTGTGCGACAGAGGCACATGCTGAGGCCTGCTGGAGGAGGTAGTACCTTTGAAGATGCTGTTGACCACCTGGCCACAGCCAGTCAGGGGCCTGGTGGTGGGGGGCGTCTCCTGAGACAGGCCAGCTTGGATGGCCTCCAGCAACTCAGGGATAACATGGGCTCCAGGAGGGACCCTCTGGTCCAGCTGCCCCACCCAGCTGCCCTTATCAGCTCCAAGTCCCTCTCTGAGCCTTTATTGAACTCCCCAGACCCACTGCTCTCCTCCTTTTCCCACCCTGATTCCCCATCTTCCTCATCTCCACCATCCACCCAGGAGGCCTCTCCCACTGGTGATATGGCTGTAGGATCCCCCTTGACGCAAGAGGTAGGCTCCCCGAAAGACCCTGGAAAGTCCCTGCCACCTGTACCACCAATGGGCCTGCCCCCGCCCCAGGAGTTTGGCCGGGGGAACCCATTCATGCTGTTCCTCTGCCTGGCCATCCTGCTGGAGCACCGCGACCACATCATGCGCAATGGGCTGGATTATAATGAGCTGGCCATGCACTTTGACCGCCTTGTGCGAAAACACCACCTGGGGCGCGTCCTGCGCCGGGCCAGGGCTCTCTTTGCTGATTACCTGCAGTCAGAGGTGTGGGACTCAGAGGAGGGGGCTGAGGCCACAGCCGCATCTTGATCAGGCTTTCTCAAGCCCTCCATCGGCCCCACCAGATCTCCATTCTTTGCCATGAGGGCCAACACATGAGACCCCACCTCCCTCCCTGCCTGCCAGCCCTAGACTTGTTGGAGCATAGAGCCCTTCCTCCCCAGGCCTAAGTATGTGGAGCTCTGCTTTGGCACTGCCCCGCAGAGGCCACGCCTATTTATTCTGTTTCTGTTGTTTTGTTTTTAACAACTATACTTTGCACACATGAAGGTCACTGCGGTTTGTGTGTTTCTCTGCCTCCTCCCTGGGTTTTGCTGTAGATGGAGTCCTCAGGGGCCCTTTACCTGATGGAGGGGAAATACTTCACTTGGTGGAGAGAGGCTCCAGCTTCCCCCTTGTGATGGGGAGAGTGGATGCTGACAATCAGTTCCCAAAGGTGAGCCCTGGTGGAGCACTGCTTGAGGAAGGCCTGAGTCTGTTTTTTTGGTACATCCATCGGCCTGTAAGGGTCTGTATTATGGCTGTGAATATATGTTTTCAGGACAGCCCCCTGGATGAGAGATAAGAGAGTTCCTGGCTCAAAAAAGGACAAGATTCTTTACTGAGATTGGGAAGTATGGGCTACTTAGAAACGTTGGAGCAGCCACCCCTGGCATTCCACATGTCACCATTTCTAGGATCTTGGCCTCTCTGTGAGGTTTATGCACCAATGCTGGCAGCTCTGGGCAGGGGCCTCGGCCTTCTTTTTGTTTTCCACTTCAGACAGGTACCGTGCAGATGTTAACGAGGTTTGAGCGAGGCGCATCTCACACGAGTGTGAAAGCCCAGTCATCACATTGTTGAATTACAAAAGGATCTAGGGCTCCTATTCTTGTCACTTGCTTTGGAGCCAGTTTGAAAGACTGGCCTAGCCCATGCCTAGCGGCCCTAAACTGAGATTCCAGCTCAGTGCTGTCTTAACCATTTCAGCAGTAGAAACCACTTATTTACCTTCTCCATCTCACTAATATGGACAAACAACAAGCACTGATAAAACACAGGCCCTAATAGAATTCACTTCGTTATTTGGAGGATAATGATCAAAAAAAGGTCCTTTTTCCCACTGACATGCTCAGAGGGTGGGATTCTCTCACAGGCCAGGTGCTGTCATCCACAAAGGATGGGTGAAATAACTGGGGTCCTCAGGTAACGGTCTAGCCACACCAGCTTCTCCCAAGTACTAACCAGGCTTGACCCTGCTTAGCTTCAGAGGTCAGACAAGATCTGGCATGTTCAGGATGGTATGGCTGTAGACCAGGCTGGGTTCTGGCCAGAGCTGTTGCACTAGGCAATGCTGCCAGAGATGAGGAGGCATCAGGGCAGTCATCCCTTCTGCTGTTTGCCCCAAGAATGCCATACAAACCTGGGGATGACCCTTAAAAGTCTCCCGTCACCCCCAGTATTGGGGGGAAGCTGACTATTCCTCAGATGATAGCCCAGTCACTTGAAGAACAGGACAAGACTATTCTGTGTCTAGGGGGCTCAAGCACTGTGTGTGGGTCTAACGAATGCATTTTGTGGAAATGGGCTCAGACTCCCCGAAGGGCCATCCAACCTATGGGAGTGTCTGGCCTTCTGAGGTCCTGAAATGTCTCTTTTGTCAGTAAACAGCTAATACCCTCTGGGATGCATTCTGTGATTTATGAGCTCAGGTGTTTGAAGGACCAGACAAGCCAATTCTGTGGATAGTAGTTTGGGACCTCTGAGAGATAGAAGAGTCCTTTCTGTGAATAGGAGGCTCAGATACCCTGAAAGGCAGAAACCTCTAATATTCCTCTAGGATACTTGGGGTTTCTGGTTCCTGCAAAGATGGCAGACAGCACAAGCTACTGATTCCTTTGCCTGAAACCAACTCTGGAGAAACTAGAGAGGGAAACATGGGTTCCAGAAATTGCAACATAGCAATGAGAGACCCATGGGGAAATGGAAGGCTGTCTTTAACTGGTGTGTGTTTTGACGGGCGGATGGCCAGAGGCAGTAAATAGAGGATAGGTTAGGGAAAAAGATATTTAAGTTCTGGCTCTCACCTCTCCCCTATATTGCCTTGGGGAGGTCCTTGTTTGCCCCCTTCATTGCATTAATCATCCAAACCACTGGTACACATGTCTGGGGGACTAGGATCAGGGCAGCAAGGGCCCTGCAGGGGAAAGAAATAGGCAGCCAGAGGAAATCAGTCCTCCACCTGTCTCCCTCCAGACACCCGGGCTGGTGGATTACACCTAAGGAGACTGCCACCTCTTTTTTTTTTTTTTTTTTTTTTTCTTTTTTTTTTTTATTTATTATACTTTAAGTTTTCGGGTACATGTGCACATTGTGCAGGTTAGTTACATATGTATACATGTGCCATGCTGGTGCGCTGCACCCACTAACTCCTCATCTAGCATTAGGTATATCTCCCAATGCTATCCCTCCCCCCTCCCCCCACCCCACCACAGTCCCCAGAGTGTGATATTCCCCTTCCTGTGTCCATGTGATCTCATTGTTCAATTCCCACCTATGAGTGAGAATATGCGGTGTTTGGTTTTTTGTTCTTGCGATAGTTTACTGAGAATGATGATTTCCAATTTCATCCATGTCCCTACAAAGGACATGAACTCATCATTTTTTTATGGCTGCATAGTATTCCATGGTGTATATGTGCCACATTTTCTTAATCCAGTCTATCATTGTTGGACATTTGGGTTGGTTCCAAGTCTTTGCTATTGTGAATAATGCCGCAACAATCAAAGCAGTGTGTAGAGGGAAATTTATAGCACTAAATGCCCAGAAGAGAAAGCAGGAAAGATCCAAAATTGACACCCTAACATCACAATTCAAAGAACTAGAAAAGCAAGAGCAAACACATTCAAAAGCTAGCAGAAGGCAAGAAATAACTAAAATCAGAGCAGAACTGAAGGAAATAGAGACACAAAAAACCCTTCAAAAAATCAATGAATCCAGGAGCTGGTTTTTTGAAAGGATCAACAAAATTGATAGACCGCTAGCAAGACTAATAAAGAAAAAAAGAGAGAAGAATCAAATAGACACAATAAAAAATGATAAAGGGGATATCACCACCGATCCCACAGAAATACAAACTACCATCAGAGAATACTACAAACACCTCTACGCAAATAAACTAGAAAATCTAGAAGAAATGGAGACATTCCTCGACACATACACTCTCCCAAGACTAAACCAGGAAGAAATTGAATCTCTGAATAGACCAATAACAGGAGCTGAAATTGTGGCAATAATCAATAGTTTACCAACCAAAAAGAGTCCAGGACCAGATGGATTCACAGCCAAATTCTACCAGAGGTACAAGGAGGAACTGGTACCATTCCTTCTGAAACTATTCCAATCAATAGAAAAAGAGGGAATCCTCCCTAACTCATTTTATGAGGCCAGCATCATTCTGATACCAAAGCCAGGCAGAGACACAACCAAAAAAGAGAATTTTAGACCAATATCCTTGATGAACATTGATGCAAAAATCCTCAATAAAATACTGGCAAACCGAATCCAGCAGCACATCAAAAAGTTTATCCACCATGATCAAGTGGGCTTCATCCCTGGGATGCAAGGCTGGTTCAATATACGCAAATCAGTAAATGTAATCCAGCATATAAACAGAGCCAAAGACAAAAACCACATGATTATCTCAATAGATGCAGAAAAAGCCTTTGACAAAATTCAACAACCCTTCATGCTAAAAACTCTCAATAAATTAGGTATTGATGGGACGTATTTTTTTTTTTTTTTTGAGACAGAGTCTTGCTCCGTCACCCAGGCTGGAGTGCAGTGGCGCGATCTCAGCTCACTGCAACCTCCGCCTCCCGGGTTCAAGGAATTCTCCTGTCTCAGCCTCCTGAGTAGCTGGGACTACAGGCGCCTGCCACCATGCCTGGTTAATTTTGTATTTTAGTAGAGACGGGGTTTCACCTTGTTGGTCAGGCTGGTCTCAAACTCCCAACCTCAGGTGATCCACCCGCCTCGGCCTCCCAAAGTGCTGGAATTACAGGCGTGAGCCACCACACCCAGCCAAAACTGGCACCTCTTAAAGCGGTTTTCCTCTGACGGTTTAAAGATGAACCCCACGCTAGGGGGATTGTCAGGTGTCCAAAGGGCAAGTGAGCGGGATAACTGTGCTTCTGTGGTACCTGTGGCTGTCCAGCCTCTGGCTCCTCTCCCACACATCCTTTTACCCCTGGAGCTCCAGGTCATTAAGCTGACTCGAGTCAGGCCTTCAGCCTTTCCTCAGTACGTTCTGTCAGCCAGGAGAGTAGATAATTTCAGGGGCATGTAAGTTCACCGCCAAAATAACCAGACACCAGGGCAGTATGACTTCCACCAAAGAAAAAATAAACTGGACATTCTCTAGTGCTGGATAACAAATTACCCCAAACTTAGCCACTTAAAACATCACAGTTTCTGGCCTGGGTGCGGTGGCTCACACCTGTCATCCCAGCACTTTGAGAGGCAAGGCGGGCAGATCACCTGAGGTCAGGAGTTTGAGACCAGCCTGGCCAACATGGTGAAACCCCGTCTCTACTAAAAATACAAAAAATTAGCTGGGCATGGTGGCGCACCCGTAGTCCCAGCTACTTGGGAGGCTGAGGCAAGAGAATCGGTTGAGCCCGGGAGGCGGAGGTTGCAGTGAGCCAAGATTGTGACCCTGCACTCTAGCCTGGGTGACAGAGTGAGACTCCGCCTCCAAAAAAAAAAAAAAACAAACAATAAAAACCATCACAGTTTCTGAGGGTCAGGAATCTGGAAGCAGCCTAGCTGGGTAGTTTTGACTCATGGTCTCTCCTGACGTTTTACTCAAGTTGGCAGCCAGGACTGCAGTCAGCTGACGGCTTCACTTGGCTGACAGACCCACTTCCAACATGGCCCACTCACCGGGCAGTTGGCAAAAGGCTTCAATTTCTCACCACCTGAGCATCTCCGTGGGGCTCCTCACAACATGTCATCCTAATGAGCAGGTGAGACCATGACCAAGACGGAAGCCACAATGTCTGTCTTAACCTCAGAAAAGACAGACCATCACTTCTGTGTTATTGGTCACATAGACCAACCCTAGCACAACATGGGAGGGGACTATACAGGGCGTGAATACCAGGAGGCAGGAATCATGGGGGGCTATATTGGAGGCTGGCTCCTACACTGGGTAACATAATATCTGAAGCAGAAGTATTGAGACAGATGAAAAATTTTAAATAAACATAATAAATAAAAACTATTAGAATATAGGGCTGGGCGTGGTGGCTCACGCCTGTAATCCCAACACTTTGGGAGGCCAAGGTGGGCGGATCACAAGGTCAGAAGATGACACCATCCTGGCTAACACGGGGAAACCCCGTCTCTACTGAAAATAGAAAAAATCAGCCAGGTGTGGTGGCACACGCCTGTAGTCCCAGCTACTTGGGAGGCCAAGGCAGGACAATTGCTTGCTTGAACTCGGGAGGCGGAGGTTGCAGTGAGCCGAGATAACGCCACGACACTCCAGCCTGGGCGACACAGCAAGACGCCATCTCAAAAAAAAAAAAAAAAGATTAGAATACAAAACAGGAACTAGAGATTATAAAAAGGACCCCCAAAAATGTTAGGTGTGAGTATGATGGTAGAGAAAAACAAAACAGCCCAGCGTGGTGGCTTACGCATGTAATCCCAGCACTTTGGGAGGCCGAGGCAGGAACATCACTTGAGCTCAAGAGTTTGAGACCAGCCTGGGCAACGTGGCAAAACCCCATCTCTACATAAAATACATCTCTACATAAAATACGGGTGTGGTGGTGTACCCCTATGGCCCTGGCTACTTGGGAGGCTGAGGTGGGAGAATCACTTGAGCCCAGGAGGTTGAAGCTGCAGTCAGCTGAGATCGTGCCATTGCACTCCAGCCTGGATGACAAAAGCAAGAACCTGTCTCAAAAAAATAATAATACAAATAAAAAAACTGTAAATGGAGAATATGGAATGAGATGCCCCAGTAGTAATTACAAAAATATTTGAAACACAGAGACCCTCATTGGATTAAAAAAAAAAGTCCAACAGCATACACACACACAAAGATTTAGAAATGTTGAAAATGAAAGGATGGCCGGGCGCAGTGGCTCACGCCTGTAATCCCAACACTTGGGGAGGTTGAGGCGGGCGGATCATGAGGTCAGGAGATCAGGAGATCGAGACCATCCTGGCTAACATGGTGAAACCCCGTCTCTACTAAAAACACAAAAAATTAGCCGGGCATGGTGGCAGGCGCCTGTAGTCCCAGGTACTCGGGAAGCTGAGGCAGGAGAATGGCGTGAACCCGGGAGGCGGAGTTTGCAGTGAGCCGAGATCGCACCACTGCACCACTGTGCTCCAGCCTGGGCGACAGAGCAAGACTCCGTTTCAAAAAAAAAAAGAAAAAAAAAATTAGCCGGGCGTGGTGGCAGACGCCTCTAGTTCCACTGTAGTCCCAGCTGCTCAGGAGGCTGAGGCAGGAGAATGGCGTGAACCCAGGAGGCAGAGCTTGCAGTGAGCCGAGATCAGGCCACTGCACTCCAGCCTGGGTGACAGAGCAAGACTCTGTCTCAAAAAAAAAAAAAAACAAAACGAAAAGATGAAGAAAGGATATGGCACATTAAAAGCCCAAAGAAAGCTAAGATAGCTATCCTAATAGCTAAGAAAATAGGTCGGGTGCAGTGGCTCTTGCCTATAATCCCAGCACTTTGGGAGGCCGAGACGGACAGATCACTTGAGGGAAGGAGTTCAAGACCAGCCTGGCCAACATGGTGCAACCCCGTCTCTACTAAAAATACAAAAATTAGCCTAGAATGGTGGCATATGCCTATAATCCCAGCTACTCAGGAGGCTGAGGCAGGAGAATCGCCTGAACCCAGGAGGCGGAGGTTGCAGTGAGCTGAGATTATGCCACTGCATTCCAGCCTGGGTGACAGATGGAGACTCTCAAAAAGAAAAAAGTTGGTAAAAGAGCAGAGGAACAAACCCAAAGGATTGAGTCATGGAGGAAATAATACGAGGAAGGAAAAAGATACAATAGAGAATTGTAAAGTAATAATAAAGATTAACAGAATAGGCCAGGTGCGGTGGGTCACACCTGTAATTCCAGCACTTTGGGAGGCTAAGTCAGGCCTATCACTTGAGGCCAGGAGTTCGAGACCAGCCTGGCCAACATATGAAACCCCATCTCTACTAAAAATACAAAAATTAGCTAGGCATGGTGGTGCATGCCTATAGTCCCAGCTACTCAGGAGGCTGAGGCAGGAGAATTGCTTGAACCTGGGAGGTGGAGGTTGCAGTGAGCCAAGATTGTGCCACTGCACACCAGCCTGGGTGACAGAGTAAGACTCCATCTCAAAAAAAAACAAAAAAAACACACCAGGCACAGTGGCTCAGGCCTGTAATCCCAGTGCTTTCAGAGGCTGAGGCAGGTGGATCACTTGAAGGTCAGGAGTTTGAGACCAGCCTGGCCAACATGGTGAAACCCCGTCTCTACTAAAAATACAAAAAAAAATTAGGTGGGCGTGGTGGCTCACGCCTGTAATCCCTGCACTTTGGGAGGCCAAGGTGGACAGATCACCTGAGGTCAGGAGTTCGAGACCAGCCTGACCAATATGGAGAAACCTCGTCTCCTAAAAATACAAAATTAGCCGGGTGTGGTGGCACATACCTGTAATCCCATCTACTCGGGAGGCTGAGGCAGGAGAATCATTTGAACCTGGGAGGCAGAGGTTGTAGTGAGCTGAGATTGCACTCCAGCCTGGGTGACAAAGCGAGACTTCTCAAAAAAAAAAAAAAAAAAAAAAAAAAAGCTGGTACTTTGAAAATAATTAATAATGATAGACCTTTGCCAAGACTGATTTAAAACAATGCAATGCAAAACGCATAACAAAGGAAAATTATAGATACAAAAAGGCTACAAATTGTAAGCTAATACACTTGAAAACATAGATGAAAAACAAAAATTTCAGGAAACATTAAAATGTGCTCAAATGAATGCAAAAAGAAATAGAAAGCTTGAATATAACTTGAATATACAATAAATTTTAGGAAAAATTAAAATGATAATCAAAGATACCCCATCTTATTGTAATAAACAGCCTCAGGCCCAGCCCCACACGGTTTTGCAGATTATAGTTCTATCAAACTTTCAAGGAACTGTAATTCCCATCTTATACAAATTGTTCCAGAAGATAGGAAAAGAGAAAAAGCCATACACCTCATTTTATGAGGCTAAAATAGTCTTGATTCTAAAACCAGATAAGGAAAATACTAAACAGTAAATTTATAGACCCACTGGACTTATGAATATAGATGCAAAAATTCTAATAAAATATTAGCTACCTGAATTCAATAGTGCATTTTGTTTTAAATCATAAGTAGGGTTTATCCCAGGAATACAATTGACCCAAATTAGAAAATTAGTGAATGCAGGCCGGGTGTGGTGGCTCGCACTTGTAATCCCAGTACTTTCGGAGGCTGAGGCGGGCGGATTACGAGGTCAGGAGTTCGAGACCAACCTGGCCAACACAGTGAAACCCCGTCTCTACTAAAAATACAAAAATCAGCTGGGCGTGGTGGCAGGCGCCTGTAATCCCAGCTACTCAGGAGGCTGAGGCAGGAGAATCGCTTGAATCTGGGAGGCGGAGGTTGCAGTGAGCCGAGATCATGCCACTGCACTCCAGCCTAGGTGTCAGAGGTAGACTCCGTCTAAAAAAAAAAAAAAAGAAAAGAAAATTAGTGAATGCAATTTACCATATTAATAAAGGAGGAAATTATATGATAATCTCAAAGCAGAAAAGGATTTAATAAGGTTCAGTGCCTGTTTATGATATTTAAAAGGGGGCTGGGCATGGTGGCTCGTGCCTGTAATCCTCATACTTTAGGAAGCTGAGGCAGGTGGACCACTTGAGCCCAGGAGTTTGAGACCAGCCTGGGCAACATGGCAAAACCCCATCACTACAAGAAAAAAAAAAAAAGAACTCTTTGCAAACAAAATAAAAGTAGAAGAAAACTTCTTTAACTTCATACATAGCAAAATATTACAGCAAAAAATGCTTAATAGGGAATTTTTTTTTTTTTTTTGAGACGGAATCTCACTCTTGTTGCCCAGGCTGGAGTGCGATGGCACAATCATGGCTCACTGCAACCTCCGCCTCCCAGGTTCAAGCAATTCTCTTGCTTCAGCCTCTCAAGTAGCTGGGATTAACAGGCGCCCACCACCACACACAGCTAATTTTCGTATTTTTAGTAGAGACAGCGTTTCAGCATGTTGGCCAGGCTGGTCTCAAACTCCTGACCTCAGGTGATCCACTGGCCTCAGCCTCCCAAAGTGCTGGGATTACAGGCATGAGCCACCAAACCTGGCCAATAGAGAATTTTTAAATGCATTTCCCTTTAAGATCAGGGACAAGGCAAGGATGTTCACTCAATACTACTCTTTAATATAAAACCAGCTAATGCTATGAGGAAAAATAAATGAGGTATACACTGTAGAAGGAATTGATAAAACTCATTTGCAAATTATATGAGTGACTACCTTAAAGAACCAACAGAGTCGGGCGCGGTGGCTCATGCTTGTAATCCCAGCATTTTGGGAGGCCGAGGCGGGCGGATCACGAGGTCAGGAGATGGAGACCATCCTGGCTAACACGGTGAAACCCCATCTCTACTAAAAGCACAAAAAATTAGCCAAGTGTGGTGGCGGGCACCTGTAGTCCCAGCTACTCAGGAGGCTAAGGCAGGAGAATGGTGTGAACCCAGGAGGTGGAGCTTGCGGTGAGCCAAGATTGTGCCACTGCACTCCAGCCTGGGTGACAGAGCGAGACTCCATCTCAAAAAAAAAAAAAAAGAACAAACAGAATGACAAAAACAACTAATAGGACTAATAAGAGAGTTCAGCAGCCAGGCGTGGTGGCTCACACCTATAATCCCTGCACTTTGGGAGGCTGAGGCGGGTGGATCACCTGAGGTCAGGAGTTCGAGACCAGCATGGCCAACATGAGGAAACCCCGTCTCTACTAAAAATACAAAAAATTAGCTGGGCGTGGTGGCACGTGGCTGTAATCCCAGCTACTCAGGAGGCTGAGGCAGGAGAATCACTTGGAACCCGGGAGGTGGAGTTTGCAGTGAGCCGAGATTGCACCACTGCACTCCAGCCTTGGCAACAATAGTAAAACTCCATCTTAGAAAAAAAAAAAAGGGTTCAGCAAGGTTTCCCAATACAAAATCAACATCAACCTGTAAAAATCAAAAGCATTTCTGTATAGCAGCAATAACCAACAAAAAAATAAAGTAGGAATGAATTTAATACAAGAGACCTCTATTTTAAAGAATTTAAACTCTAACAATAGAAATCGATCTGAATAAAAGAGAGACATTTTATGCTCTTTGCTGGAAAGATTTTGGTAATATATAAGTTATTTTTAACAAATTATCCCAAAACTTAGTGGCTAAAACAATACACATTTATTATTTCACATGGTTTCGGAGAGTTAGGATTCTGAGAGTGGCTTAACTGGGTGGTTCTGACTCAGAGCCTCTCATGAGGCTACAATCAGGATGTTGGCCAGGACTGCAGTTATCTGAAGGCTGGGATCCACCTTTAAGAAGGCTTGCTCACATGGCTGTTGGCAAGAGGCCTTACTTTCTTGCCACCTAGATCCCTCCATAGGGCTGCTCATGACATACCAGCTAATGTCCCACAGAATGAGCAGTCTGTGTGACAGAGAGCAGGAAGCAGATGTGCCTTTTACAGCCTGGTCTTGGAAATGACACACTATCACTTCCACCTCATCCTGTGCTTTACAATTGAGTCACTAAGTCCAGCACACATGCAAGTGGAAGGAAGTTAGGCTCCAACTCTTGACGAGTACAGTATCAGAGTGTGACCATATCTTAAAACCTCCACAGTTAATATTATTAAGATGTTATTTTGGCCGGGCATGGTGGCTCACACCTGTAATTCCAGCACTTTGGGAGGCCGAGGTGGGTGGATCACCTGAGGTCGGGAGTTTGAGACCAGCCTGACCAACATAGACAAACCCCGTCTCTACTAAAAATACAAAATTAGCCGAGCATAATGGTGGGTGTCTGTAGTTCCAGCTACCCAGGAGGCTGAAGCAGGAGAATTGCTTGAACCCGGGAGGCGGAGGTTGCAGTGAGCCGAGATTGCACCATTTTACTCCAGCCTGGGCAACAAGAGCGAAACTCCATCTCAAAAAAAAAGACGTTATTTCTCCCAAAATGTAAAAATTCAATGCAATCTCAATAAAACTTCCATTACTTTTTTTTTTAATGTTTTGAAACAGGGTCTCACTTTGTTGCCCAGGCTGGAGTGCAGTGGCACGATCATAGCTCACTGCAGGCTCCAACTCCTGGGTTCAAGCGATCCTCCTGCCTCAGCCTCCCAGGTAGCTGGGATTTGGGCGTGAGCCACCATGCCTGACCTCATTACTTCTTTTTGTTAGAACTGCAATACACTTACATTAGAATTTAGAATAGTAATGAATCATGGACAGCTAAGACAGCCTTCAAAGAAAGCGTTATGATGGGGATTTGCCCACTAGATATTAAGACATATTAAAGGCGTTAGTAATAAAAGGGAAAAAAACAACAACAACAAACCTATATTGGCCCAAGAGCTAAGAAGTAGACCAATTAGAAAAGAAGGCCGGGCACGGTGGCTCACACCTGTAATACCAGCACTTTTGGAGGCCGAGGCGGGCAGATCACAAGGTCAGGAGATCGAGACCACGGTGAAACCCCGTCTCTACTAAAAAATACAAAAAAAAAAAAAATTGGCTGGGTGCGGTAGCAGGCGCCTGTAGTCCCAGCTACTCGGGAGGCTGAGGCGTGAACCTGGAAGGCAGAGCTTACAGTGAGCCGAGATCGTGCCACTGCACTGCAGCCTGAGCGACAGAGCGAGACTCCGTCTCAAAAAAAAAAAAAGACCATCCTGGCCAACATGATGAAACCCCATCTCTACTAAAAATACAAAAATTAGCTGGGCGTGGTTGCACGCGCCTGTAGTCCCAGCTACTCAGGAGGCTGAGGCAGGAAAATCACTTGAACCCAGGAGGCGGAGGTTGCAGTGAGCCAAGATCGCGCCACTGCACTCCAGCCTGGCGACAGAGTGAGACTCTCAAAAAAAAAAAAAAAACAGCTCAGAAGTCAGGTACAATAGTGCTCCCCTGTAATCCCAGTTACTCAGGAGGCTGAGTTGGGGAGAATGCTTGAGGCCAGGAGTCAGCCTGGGCTCATCTCTTAAAAACAACAATAACAACAACAAAACCAGCAACAAACCACCTCAGAGACAGACCCATATATCTATGGAACTTGATACGTGATAGAGGTGGTAAAACACACACAGGGATGGGACAGATTGCTTAATAGATGGTGATGGGGCATCTGGCTCATGACACAGAGAAAAATAAAATTGGAGCTCTATCTCACACCATATACAAGGACGAACTCTACATGGATTAAAGACCTAAATGTGACCGGGTGCGGTGGCTCATGCCTGTAATCCCAGCACTTTGGGAGGCTGAGGCAGGCGAATCACTTGAGGCCAGGAGTTCAAGACCAGCCTGGCCAACATGGCAAAAACCTGTCTCTACTAAAAATGCAAAAATTAGCCAGGTGTGGTGGCACACACCTGTAATCCTAGCTACTCACCAGGCTGAGGCAGGAGAATTGCTTGAACCCAGGAGGCAGAGGTTGCAGTGAGCCGAGATAGTGCCATTGCACTCCAGCCTGGGCAACAAGAGCGAAACTCTGTCAAAAAAAAAAAAAAAAAAAAAGAAAGAAAGAAACTGTAGGGGAACATTTTGTGACCTGGGGAAGAGAATTATTTCTTTAAAAGCACAGACCAGGCCGGGCGTGGTGGCTCACGCCTGTAATCCCAGCACTTTGGGAGGCCGAGGCAGGCGGATCATGAAGTCAGGAGTTTGAGAACAGCCTGAACAACATGGTGAAACCTCATCTCTACTAAAAATACAAAAATTAGCTGGGCATAGTGGCACACGCCCGTAATCCCAGCTACTCAGGAGACTAAAGCAGGAGAATCACTTGAACCTGGGAGGCGGAGGTTGCAGTGAGCTGAGATCACGCCACTGCACTTCAGCCTGAGCGACAGAGTGAGACTCCGTCTCAGAAAAAAGCACAGACCATAGGGGGAAAAATGATTATATCAAAATTATGGATCTTTATTCAACTAAGTTTACTGCTTACAAAGTTAATAACACAAATGCCAGAGCTGGAGAGGCTATTTCCAACACCTAAGGGATTAATAATTAGACTATGTGAGGAATCCCTGACAATAACAGGAAGATAAATATGGGAATTACCCCAACAGGAATATGGATGTACTGTATTCTATATGTTAGCAAATTTGGTCTGTGTTGGGCAAATTCATTCTATGGATAAGAAATTTAGCCTCTGAGGGCAAACTTATTCTTCGTTGATGTGGCGCTCAGAAGTGAAAAATCTGTCAAATCCATTTATTGTAAAGGTGGCCAAGACACTGAAGACCAAATTGTGAACAGTGGGCTCAGACACTACTTGATTGGGATAAGTCTATTGTGTATTGCGAAAGTCCCTTCTGTGAATCAAGGGCTCAGTTACTTTTTTTTTTTTTTTTGAGACTGAGTCTTGCTCTGTCGCCCAAGCTGGAGTGCAGTGGCATGATCTCAGCTCACTGCAACCTCCACCTCCCGGGTTCAAGCGATTATCCTGCCTCAGCCTCCTGAGTAGCTGGGACTACAGGTGCCTACCACCACGCCCGGCTAATTTTTTTTTTTTTTTGTATTGTTAGTAGAGACAGGGTTTCACCATATTGGCCAGGGTAGTCTTGAACTCCTGACCTTGTGATCTGCCCACCTCGGCCTCCCAAAGTGCTGGGATTATAGGCGTGAGCCACTGCGCCCGGCAAGGGCTCAGTTACTTTCGAAGAGAGCAAAAATTGCTCTATGGATTGGGATTTACAACCTCTGAAGATCGTAGCATCCTCTTTTGTTTTGTTTTGTTTTCACCCAGGCTGGAGTGCAATGGCGTGGTCTCGGCTCACTGCAACCTCCGCCTCCCGGGTTCAAGCGATTTTCCGGCCTCAGCCTCCCGAGTAGGTGGGACTACAGGCACGTGCCACCACACCCGGCTAATTTTTTTTTCTTTTTTCTTTTTTTGTATTTTTAGTAGAGATGGGGTTTCACCATGTTGGCCAGGCAGGTCTCGAACTCCTGAACTCGTGAACCGCCCGCTTTGGCCTCCCAAAGTGCTGGGATTACAGGAGTGAGCCACCGCGCCTGGCCAGCATCCTGTTTTGTAAAAGCCATCTCAGGCAGTCTATTGGTGAGAAAATTAAGGGGCTGGCTTCACGCCAGCAGTCAGACAAGGGTGAGGGCTGAAGTCAGAGATGAGACGGAATGACGCCAGGGAAAAGGGTCCCATGACAGGCGGCTAGATGTTGAGCACAGAGGAGAAAGAGTAGGAGTCAGGGTCAAACCTTAAAACGTTGGGTCTGACATCATGGACTGTGAAGGGTGATGACATCACTGACGGTGGGGGATAAAATGTCAGGCCTTTAAAGGGTATGAGGTTAAAGAACTAGAAGGTGAAGGAGGTTAACATCAGAGAATGGCAGGGACCTAGAGGAAGACGACTACGATGGTGAGGAAGACATCCGATCCAGCGGGGGAAATGATGGCAAGGACAGGAGGATGATGTCAGGGACGGCAAGTAGTATGAGATTGAGAACGTTCCTTCGTGGAAGGGATCAAGGCAGCTCAGCCGGTTGTGGGGGGGATGCTGACGTTTAGGGTGCACCAGCTGTGCAAAAGTCGACCCCATTTCCGGAAACACCCCATTTCGCGGAGAACACTGCTCCCTTCGCTTTGCTGTCCCTTCCTCTCCCCACCACTCCGCCCCTGCTGGCCTCAGCCAATCAGCACGCACGCCGGGACGCGCAAGGGGAACGTTCCGGGACGTTCTCGCTACGTACTCTTTATCAATCGTCTTCCGGCGCAGCTCCGTCCTTGTTTTCTGTGCTCCTCCGAGCTCGCTGTTCGTCCGGGTTTTTTACGTTTTAATTTCCAGGTAAGTTGCGTATGTCCTGCGGAACGGCGGCTCCTCGCCACACACGCGCCGCGCCGGCCGTGACCGGGGAATAGCGAGTGGGGAGAGTAATGGCCGCTAACACGTAGGCTTGGCTTTCTCTGGGGCGGGCGGGTCCCGTGCTCGGAGGTGAAACATTTCGGTTGGTGGGAGGCCGGCGCGCTGTATCTGAGTGTGAGGCCTACCGGGAGGGACTGGTGGCGTCGGTGGTGGCAGTGACCACGCGACAGCCGACACTTAACTTTCCTTATCCCACGTGGCCGCCGCCATCTTGTTCTGCCGGCGTTAAGGGAACGCAGGGATGTTCTGGGCTTGCGCAATGGCACAAAATGACGGGCGTGGCGGCTATGAATGTGAGAGCATGCGCAATGTGGCCCCCTAATGGTGGCTGCGCTGAGCCAGCTCCTCAGATTACCATCTTATTGGCCGCTTTTCTCAGCTTTTCTGTAGTTACCCATATTTTGTTCCTCTTTCTTGTCTATTTTCTGTGCTTTTTCTCTGCCTTCCGTCTCGCTATTTTCTCACATCTCCATTTTCTTTCTCCTTCCTGCCACCATTCTTCATGTTCTTCCCACAGGACTTGAACTGCCATGTCCTCTGAAGAAGGAAAGCTCTTCGTGGGAGGGCTCAATTTTAACACCGACGAGCAGGCACTGGAAGACCACTTCAGCAGTTTCGGACCTATCTCTGAGGGTGAGACGGGCCAGACTCACAATGGGGGTTGGTGAGAGAAAGTCTGGGATCCTTGCATTTCAAGGAGTATTAACTGAAAAGTTAGGACCCACGCCTCCAAATTCTTTTTCTTCCGAAGCCTATGGTGTAGACTAAGGATGAGGGGAAGCGTCTTTGGGATTAGTGGGAGGGCTCCGTTTTCCCTACCTATGCCATCTCCTATTCCGGCCACCCTTTGCTACTTAACCTTTGGGGTACTGACTGGTCCACATTGCTCCATCTTCTCTCCCTCTCACAGTGGTCGTTGTCAAGGACCGGGAGACTCAGCGGTCCAGGGGTTTTGGTTTCATCACCTTCACCAACCCAGAGCATGCTTCAGTTGCCATGAGAGCCATGAACGGAGAGGTGGGGCCTCCTATCTGCAGAGGGACCTTGTCCCCGTCTGCGGCTTCCTTCATTCTTTTTGTTTTTCCCTCTGTGTCTGCTCGGGGCAGCGTGGCCACCAAGCCCCGCAGTGCCCACTCACAGGAGCATGACTGCCTTTTGTTCTAGGGGGTGGAGGGCAGCGGCAGACAGAGCCTGGCCGCCTGGGAGGCGACGACTGGTCCTGCATGAGGCCGAGAAGCCACCTGTGGATGGTTGACCTGCCTTGGGCTTAGGTAGTAGAGTCTGCAGACCTGTGGGCCTGGCCCGGAGAGGACCTCGTGAGTCTTCTGACATGGACTCTGAAGCCTCAAACCAAGAGAGGTGTCTGTCTAGCCCTGATAGTCGGGCAGCTTAGAGGAGTGGGGAGGAGAACTCAGCCTGAGTTCAGTCAAGATGTAAGTAGTAGCAAGGGGAACATGGTGCATTTAGGTCATTTTGTGTGGGATTCTATAGCTCCTGATGAAGCCATTCTGGGGTAAAGGAGCTTATTCTGGAACATGGCACCCAGAACCTGGTGCCCAGCAGGAATTTTTGGCCTCTTTTGCCCACTTACCCTTGCCTGCTCTTCCCTCACCATTGCCCTGACTGACTGCCAACCCATCATCCTTGTGTCTCCCACACTTAGTCTCTGGATGGTCGTCAGATCCGTGTGGATCATGCAGGCAAGTCTGCTCGGGGAACCAGAGGAGGTGGCTTTGGGGCCCATGGGCGTGGTCGCAGCTACTCTAGAGGTGAGTGCAGTGATCGTTTTGATCATGGGGTGAGAGGGAGAGTTGCCTATGTGTGGACAACTGCCATTTAAATATTTTTCTGCTCTAGGTGGTGGGGACCAGGGCTATGGGAGTGGCAGGTATTATGACAGTCGACCTGGAGGGTATGGATATGGATATGGACGTTCCAGAGACTATAATGGCAGGTGGGTAGCCAAAGGGCTGGGATGTTCTCCTATTGCTTCCCTCTCCTTAAGAACTCAGCGCCTGGGTGTTCATGCATACCACACCTTGCTGTTACTAATGTGTACCTAAAATGAGTATGAAATTTAGCATTTTAAGTTAATTGTGTGGTCATATAGTTGCAACATGGTAAAGTGTACTATATATGTTGTGCTGTGTGGGTTATATAACTATATTGCTTTAACATGTAATATGATTTAATATACTGCGTATAAATCGTATGCCATAAAACTGTTTACTGTGATACTCATATGCTTAACATATCCTGTTTTTGATATGTAAGGTTTATGTTATGACCCATACTATAAAACGTGACGCATATAATTACAGTGGTATATATAATGCAGTCCCAGAAAACTTTTGTGTGTTTTTTTTCCCCCCAGAAACCAGGGTGGTTATGACCGCTACTCAGGAGGAAATTACAGAGACAATTATGACAACTGAAATGAGACATGCACATAATATAGGTGAGACTTGGATATCGGCATTGAGTGAACCTGTTTGTCACACTCTGTCATGACCCTCTCACCTTTTCTGGCAAGACTGCTCTGCACTTCTTGCTGCCCTCATACCTCGCCCAGCCAACCTACCAAACATTCCTAGCTAGGCCTTCCCTGCTCTCAGGTGCATGTCAGAGCAAGTTTGCTCTAGGGGGTGGGATCTGAAAACCCATCTCCTATCATCTTCTACCCTTGTGTGGGATGGAGGAAATGAAGGTGTGTCCCTGTTGTCCAACCCTCAGCATCTTCATCAGCTCTAGGAGGTGAGCATGTTGTCAGCTGTTCCTTCATGACATCACAATTCTCCCCCTCTTGCTGTTCTCAGATACACAAGGAATAATTTCTGATCCAGGATCGTCCTTCCAAATGGCTGTATTTATAAAGGTTTTTGGAGCTGCACTGAAGCATCTTATTTTATAGTATATCAACCTTTTGTTTTTAAATTGACCTGCCAAGGTAGCTGAAGACCTTTTAGACAGTTCCATCTTTTTTTTAATTTTTTCTGCCTATTTAAAGACAAATTATGGGACGTTTGTAGAACCTGAGTATTTTTCTTTTTACCAGTTTTTTTAGTTTGAGCTCTTAGGTTTATTGGAGCTAGCAATAATTGGTTCTGGCAAGTTTGGCCAGACTGACTTCAAAAAATTAATGTGTATCCAGGGACATTTTAAAAACCTGTACACAGTGTTTATTGTGGTTAGGAAGCAATTTTCCAAATGTACCTATAAGAAATGTGCATCAAGCCAGCCTGACCAACATGGTGAAACCCCATCTGTACTAAACATAAAAAAATTAGCCCGGCGTAGTGGTGTACGCCTGTAATCCCAGTGACTTGGGAGGCTGAGGCAGGAGAATCGCTTGAACGCGGGAGGTGGAGGTTGCAGTGAGCTAAGATCGCGCCACTGTACTCCAGCCTGGGAAACAGCGAGACTCCATCTCAAAAAAAAAAAAAAAAGGAAATGTGTATCAAGAACATGATTATCCAGGGGTATTTTCTAATTCAGATCATCAAACTGATTATATAGAAGAGTTGGCTTTAAAATGTTTGCAAATGTCTTTTTTTTTTTTTAATACTGGAAGAAAAAATATTCTGTTGTGTCTCATACAGTGCTTAGGATGTCTTTCACAGAGCTTATTAAAAAGATGAAACCTGAGAACAAACTGCTTTTTTCTTACTCAGCCCACTTTGCAAATTAAAAATGGGGGCAGAGGTGGGCGGATCACCTGAGATCAGGAGTTCGAGACCAGCCTGGCCAACATGGCAAAACCCCGTCTCTACTAAAAATACAAAAGTTAGCGGGGCATGGTGGCGGGTGCATGTAATCCCAGCTACTCGGGAGGCTGAGGCAGGAGAATTGCTTGAACCCAGGAGGCGGAAGTTGCAGTGAGCTGAGATTGTGCCACTGCACTCCAGCCTAGGTGACAGCAAGACTCCGTCTCAAAAAAAAAAAAAATGGCACATCAATGAGAGGGAGGCTTGGAGAATATTTGGTTGGTGGGTGGGCAGGGACTGCCAGAGGGTTAGGTGTACATTGAGGCCTGAGGCCTGCTGGAATTGGGTTTCCTTAACTGGTCTCTTACTTTAGTCCCATTGTTCTGAGAACATAAGCACCTAATCTCATGGCGTGAGCTAATCCCTATCATAAATAGTGGTACCAGTTCATTCCTTCCCCTGAAATGATGGGGGTTGGGCGGAGATGCACTGAACTCATCTTTGTGTATGAGGGCCATGAGAGAGGCCTGGTTTGAAAACAATGCTAAGAGCTCAGATTCCAGGATTTATGTAGGGGCTCTTCTACTTCCCAGGTATTTGACCTCGGGTGAGTCATTTAATTTCAGCCTTAGGCCATTTTACATTTTCTGTGGAGGGTTAGGTTAATTGGCATATAAAGCCACTGAGAAGAGTTGGCAAAGCTCTCAGTCACGGGGATTTGATCTTTTTTGGTGTGTGTGTCTTGGGTGGTAAAGTGGTGGTAATTTTGTAATTCTAGCTGGTCTTAGTTCCTCAGTTCTGCTCCCTTTAGTCATGGTTCTTTCTAGTGGCTGTATTGAGGCCCCATGGGTGTTATCCCTCCATTGGTTCTAGTTTGGAACAGAAAAATCTGTTGTATTCATGGCTTTCACCTGGCTAATACTGAGCTAAGTTACCACCAGGTTGCAAACTCCAGGACATTATTGTCCTGAGCTGCCTATTCCCTTGCTGGTGCGTTGTGGAACCCTGTATTATGAGTTCCAGTCCTGGAGGCCTGCCTCCTGAGTTTCCCAGCTAGTTGGGACAGGCCCCAATATCCCTTCTTCCTGTAACCCAAACAGTCATGAATTTGCTTTGGCAGGTGGATGGAGACTTGGGAACTTCCACCTCACCCACTAAGCCAGGCCCAGGCTATGGGGCATTGTGGCTAACCCCACCAGGTGGATACTTGGTCTGAGGAGGCATCCTATTCTGGGCCTTTAGGGAGCTAAGGCAGTGAGAATTGGCAGGAGGACTGCTGTGAACGCCTTGTAGGTCGGGGGATTGGAGGGGGTCCTCTGCTCCCTGTCTCTCAGGATGGCAATGTACCTCTCACCCCCAGTGTCAGCTGAGGTAGGATCCATAATCAGTAATATTCCTGCAACAAAATGTTCCTAAGTGGAATCAATGAAGACCAAAATTTATTTGTGTAACAACTCTCAACCTGCTCTGCTCTGCTGTGTTTACAATGTGCTTTGTGATCATCCAGCCCAGGGAGTCCCAGTCTCTGGCTGTCTATCTGCTCTAAGGAAGAGAGCCCACAGTTTTCTATAGTGCCATAGTCCGTGATTAATAAAGTTCCAGATTTGAGGTCAACCCCCGACCACCCTTAAAGTGCTTGTTGGTCTCCTACTTTGGTTTGTCTTCAGCATCCAACTGATGCACATTTGTCAAGAACCCACTGAGGCTAGAAACCCCCCAAACACTCAAGGTACCTTGAGAACATGTATCCCAAGACCTGCAAAGACCAAACACATGGCCTGTAACTACTTTTCACTTTCAAGCCCTGGAACTTGCCTGTACCAAAAATCTTTCTGAACCATTCACCAAATCTCTTGTCAAGGCCCAGAATAAATTAAGAGATTGGCTTTTGGTTTTCAATTAGGCTTTCAAGTCCTAAGCCCCACCCCTCCTATCCCACCTAGGCAGAAATCACTTCAGATCCTTGCTTCCTAGTTTAATTTCTTCTCTGCCTCAGTTATAACATCCATAAAATGGAAATAATAATACCCACCTCACACAGGAGTTAGGAGTGTTTTTTTGTTGGTTTTTTTCCAGACAGGGTCTCACTCTGTCTCCCAGGCTGGAGTGCAGTGGTGCAATCTCAGCTCACTGTACCCTCCGCCTCCCAGGTTCAAGCAATTCTCATGCCTCAGCCTCCCAAGTAGCTGGGATTACAGGTGCCTGCCACCATGCCAGGCTAATTTTTGTATTAATAGAGACAGGGTTTCACCATGTTGGGCAGGCTGGTCCTGAACTCCTGACCTCAAGTGATCCACCCGCCTCGGCCTCCCAAAGTGCTGGGATTACAGGCGTGAGCCACCACGCCTGGCCTAGGGGTTAAGAGTATTAAATGTAAAATGTTAAGAACAGACCAAGTCCATCAAACAGCTCCACACCCTTGTTCCATGTTCTGGATTGGGGAGTTGTGGGGGTGGAGGTGTAGAACTTTTAAAAAGCTTCTTAAAATAAGTTGCTCTGAATACTTCAGGTATATAAAAAAACATTGGCTGACAATAAGCCAGTGTTCTGCCATTCTTACCTGCTTATCAAGACAAAACCTGCTCAAGTCCCTGCCCAGCTGCATTCCAAGTGTTTTCAAGTTTGGTGGTAAGACCTGACCTGAGGCTTCTTACAACCTTTACTCAGTGGGAATATGCATACAGTTCACTACAGAAATATTTGTGTTTACTTAGAGGAAGTGCCCTGGATCTGGGGGCGGGGGGAATGGGTCTTTTCTAAATTGTTAAAAGCAGTTCATGCCATTATTCTTAATAAACATTTCTAATATGCTGTGAAAGAGTATATTCGTTTTTTTCATGCATATATCCATTTACTCATTGTTCCCATGAAAGAGCCTTGTATGCAAACCTCTAAATGCCGAAGGAGCCAAGAAACAAGGCAGACAAAAATTGTTAGTAAAGGGTTCTTTACTGGGGGGACTTAGAAGCATGACGTGGGGACGGGCGCAGTGGCTCACACCTGTCATCCCAACACTTTGGGAAGCCGAGGTGGGTGGATCACCTGATGTCAGGAGTTTGAGACCAGCCTGGCCAACATGATGAAACCCCGTCTCTACTAAATACAAAAATTAATCAAGTGTAGTGGCGCACACCAAGTAATCCCAGCTACTTGGGAGGCTGAGGCACAAGAATGGCTTGAACCCGGGAGGTGGAGATTGCAGTGAGCCCAGATCGCGCCACTGCACTCCAGCCTGGGCGACAGAGCACAACTGTCTCAAAAATAAGCATGGCCTTCGGTGGCAGCAAGATAACCATGCTGTTGCTCTTCAACCCACGGCTTACATACCGTAGGGAAAGAGTGTGCTCTAGCAAGATGAAGGCAACTCCAGAACAGGCATAATACTCTGCATCATCATCTAATTTGTGCAATAATGTAAAAGTTGACAAGCTCTTTTTTTTTTTTTTTTTTGAAACGGAGTCTCGCTCTGTGGCCCTGGCTGTGGCGCGATCTGGGCTCTCTGTGGCCCAGGCTGGAGTGCTGTGGCGCGATCTGGGCTCACTGCAAGCTCCGCCTCCCGGGTTCATGCCATTCTCCTGCCTCAGCCTCCGGAGTAGCTGGGACTACAGGAGCCCGCCACTACACCCGGCTATTTTTTTGTATTTTTTAGTAGAGACGAGGTTTCACCGTGTTAGCCAGGATGGTCTCGATCTCCTGGCCTCGTGATCCACCCGCCTCGGCCTCCCAAAGTGCTGGGATTACAGGCGTGAGCCACCGCGCTCGGCCCCTGACAAGCTCTTAAACTAGGGATGGCAAAGGAGGAATCAGGCATTTACAGGACTGGTGATAGTCAGAAGTAAACGTGGTGGTTTGGCATCCAAGATGGAGTAACTTTTGTCTCCACACTCTTGCTGAAGGCTGGAAAATCAGCATGTGAGTCTGTCTTTTTTTTTTTTTTTTTTTTTTTATCATTCTTGGGTGTTTCTCGCAGAGGGGGATTTGGCAGGGTCATAGGACAATAGTGGAGGGAAGGTCAGCAGATAAGTGAACAAAGGTCTCTGGTTTTCCTAGGCAGAGGACCCTGCGGCCTTCCGCAGTGTTTGTGTCCCTGGGTACTTGAGATTAGGGAGTGGTGATGACTCTTAACGAGCATGCTGCCTTCAAGCATCTGTTTAACAAAGCACATCTTGCACCGCCCTTAATCCATTTAACCCTGAGTGGACACAGCACATGTTTCAGAGAGCACAGGGTTGGGGGTAAGGTCACAGATCAACAGGATCCCGAGGCAGAAGAATTTTTCTTAGTACAGAACAAAATGAAAAGTCTCCCATGTCTACTTCTTTCTACACAGACAGGGCAACCATCCAACTTCTCAATCTTTTCCCCACCTTCCCCCCCTTTCTATTCCACAAAACCGCCATTGTCCTCATGGCCCGTTCTCAATGAGCTGTTGGGTACACCTCCCAGACGGGGTGGTGGCCGGGCAGAGGGGCTCCTCACTTCCCAGTGGGGGCGGCCGGGCAGAGGCGCCCCTCACCTCCCGGACGGGGTGGCTGGCTGGGCGGGGGACTGACCCTCCCCACCTCCCTCCCCGACGGGGCGGCTAGCCGGGCAGGGGGCTGACCCCCCCACCTCCCTCCCGGACGGGGCGGCTGGCCGGGCGGGGGACTGACCCCCCCCACCTCCCTCCCGGACGGGGCGGCTGGCCGGGCAGAGGGGCTCCTCACTTCCCAGTAGGGGAGGCTGGGCAGAGGCGCCCTTCACCTCCCAGACGGGGCGGCTGGCCGGGCGGGGGGCTGACCCCGCCACCTCCCTCCCGGACGGGGTGGCTGCCGGGCGGAGACGCTCCTCACTTCCCAGACGGGGTGGCTGCTGGGCGGAGGGGCTCCTCACTTCTCAGACGGGGCGGCTGCCGGGCGGAGGGGCTCCTCACTTCTCAGACAGGGCGGCTGGGCAGAGACACTCCTCACCTCCCAGACGGGGTCGCGGCCGGGCAGAGGCTGCACTCTCGGCACTTTGGGAGGCCAAGGCAGGCGGCTGGGAGGTGGAGGTTGTAGCGAGCCGAGATCACACCACTGCACTCCAGCCTGGGCACCATTGAGCACTGAGTGAACCAGACTCCGTCTGCAATCCCAGCACCTCGGGAGGCCGAGGCTGGCGGATCACTCGCGGTTAGGAGCTGGAGACCAGCCCGGCCAACACAGCGAAACCCCGTCCCCACCAAAAAAATACGAAAACCAGTCAGGCGTGGCGGCGCGTGCCTGCAATCGCAGGCACTCGGCAGGCTGAGGCAGGAGAATCAGGCAGGGAGGTTGCAGTGAGCCAAGATGGCAGCAGTACAGTCCCACTTTGGCTCGGCATCAGAGGGAGACCGTGGAAAGACAGGGAGAGGGAGACCGTGGGGAGAGGGAGAGGGAGGGGGAGGGGGAGGGAGAGGGAGAGTGAGAGGGAGGAGTCTGTCTTGTAAAAGGTAATTGGGCATGCGCTACTCAAAAAATCATTTGGGGCCCAGTGCCGTGGCTCACGCCTGTAATCCCAGCACTTTGGGAGGCCCAGGCAGGTGGATCACCTGAGGTCAGGAGTTCAAGACCAGCCTGGGCAACATGGTGAAACCCCATCTCTACAAAAGTACACAAATTAGCCGGGCCTAATTGCAGGCACCTGTAATCCCAGCTACTCGGGAGGCTGAGGTGGGAGAGTTGCTTGAACCAGGGAGGCAGAGGTTGCAGTGAGCCGAGATTGCGCCATTGCATTCCAGCCTGGGTGACAGAGTGAGACTCTGTCTCAAAAAAAAAAAGGAAAACCATTTGGTAAAGGAGAAAGTGGAGTCCTAGATGGGGGAGTTCAGTGTCAGCGTGCATTGAAATCATCCAGTTTATGGGACTTGGTTGCCTTGTGTGCTGGCTTGGACTCCATGGTATCCAAAGTGCACAGTGCATGAAACATGAAGAATTTGCAACTTAACATCAGTTTATATGTTGCTATCCAAGTTTATCTACCATGAGGCTTAACTCATACAAAAACCTTTACTTAGGGAATGTGCCTACTTGAGAAAGCAAGTTCACCTACTCATCATCCAGCTATTTTCCTTGCTAGTTATCATAGATAACATGAAAAGATTTTTTAGAGTTTACCCATGTTCTTCAAATGATCCCACACAAAACTGCTTAGAATGTGTTAAACTATATTGATGATTTAAAAACAAGCACAACAACATAAAGACAGAATCTTCCTCTATTTCAGGAGAAATGATTTACTGTGAATTTAACCTTTTAACATCTTTGGTGTTAATTGTGGGTGAACCAGGATGGCTGCTTCCTGTCTCGTTCTATGATCCTCACCCTGATCTTGTTCAGACAGGGTCGCTCCCATGTACAACACCATAGTCTCTACAGTGGGAGCCTTAAAAGGGCCCTCTTGTTTCCCTATCTGTCATCTGACTTCTGCAGTGTCCTTGCCCACCTTCTCATAGCAGTGGCCCCAAAGGACATGTTTCTGTTACAGGTGATCACATTCAGAACAAATGTCTATATTTTTTAAATGTAAGTACATCTGGGCTGGGTGCGGTGGCTCACACCTGTAATTCCACCACTTTAGGAGGCTGAGGCAGGAGGAACGCTTGAGCCCAGAAGTTCCAAACCAACCCGGGCAACACAGTGAGGCACACCCGCCACCTGCCCCCTGCCCCTGTTAAACCAAAATAAAAATTAGCCGGGTGTGATGGTGCACACCTGTGGTCCTAGCTACTTGGGAGGCTGAGGTGGGAGGACTGCTTGAGCCTGGAAGGTCTAGGCTGCGGTGAGTGGCATTTTGGCCTGGGTAACAGCGAGACCCTGTCTCAATAAAAAACAAAACAAAACAAAACAAAACCGCGTAAGTCCATCTGTCAATATTCACACTATAAGATCAATTAATGCCCCTACTATAAGCTTGTTTAGCAAATCTTTTCTTTTACTTTTTTTTTTTTTTTTTTTTTGAGATGACATCTTGCTCTGTCATCCAGGCTGGAATGCAGTGGCATGATCACAGCTCACTCTAGCCTCGACCTCCCAGGCTTAAGCAATCCCCCCCACCTCAGCCTCCAGAGTAGCTGGAATTACAGGGATGCATCACCCATGCCCAATAATCTTTTTTGGTTTTTGTAGAGACAGGGTCTCACTATATTTATGTTGTCCAGGATGGTCTCAAACTTCTGGACTCAAGCAATCCTCCTAACTCGGCCTCCAAAAGTGCTAGGATTACAAGTGTGAGCCACTATGCCCAGTCTTATTTAGCAAATCTTTCCTGGATTGTTAGTCCTTTTTTGATGGAAACTTTTCACATTAACTTAATTTTTGCCCAGCTCTTTTGAGGTGTGGTTAACCAAAAAAAAAAAAAAAAAAAGTATATTTAAGATGTATAGGCCAGGTGCAGTGGCTCACGCCTATAATCCCAGCACTTTGGGAGGCCGAGGTGGGTGGATCACTTGAGGTCAGGAGTTCGAGACCAGCCTGGCCAACAAGGTGAAACCCCACCTCTACTAAAAATACAAAAATTAGCCAGGTATGGTGGTGCATGCCTGTAATCCCAGCTACGCGGGAGGCTGAGGCAGGAGAAATTCCATGAAGCCAGGAGGTGCAGGTTGCACTGAGCCGAGATCGTGCCACTGCACTCCAGCCTGGGCAACAAAGCAAGACTCCATCTCAAAAAAAAAAAAAAGATGTATAACAGGGTGTTTGATAAATATACACATTTAAAATGATCACTACAATAAAGCAAATTAACACATCTATCACCTTAGTTACCTTTATTGTGAGTGAAATGAGAACACTTAATCATCTACTTAGACAATTTCAAGTATACACCACAGTGTTATTAACTATAGTCACCACGCTGTACATTGGATCTCCAGAACTTATTCATGTTATAACTGAAAGCTTGTACCCATTGACCAAAAATTCCCCCAGCCCTTAGTAACCACCATTGTACTCCATTTCTATGAGTTTGACTTTTTTAGGCTGCAGATACAAGTGAGATCATGCAGTACTTGTCTTTCTACGAGTGGCTTATTTCACTTAGCATAATGTCCTCCATCCATGTTGCAAATGGCAGAATTTCCTTTTTTAAGGCTGAATAATATTCCACTGTACATATACACATCATTTACTTTATCCACTCATCTGCCATGGACATTTGGGTTGTTTCCACGTTTTGGCTATTGTGAGTAATGCTACAATGAACATGGAAGTGCATATATCTCTGAGATAGTAATTTCATAACTTTTGGATATATACCCGGAAGTAGGATTGCTGGATGCTATGGTAGTTTATTTTTTTATTATTATTATTATTATTATTTTTTTTTTTTTTTTTGAGACGGAGTCTGGCTCTGTCGCCCAGGCTGGAGTGCAGTGGCGCAATCTCAGCTCACTGCAAGCTCCGCCTCCCGGATTCACGCCATTCTCCTGCCTCAGCCTCCCGAGTAGCTGGGACTACAGGCGCCCGCCACCACGCCCGGCTAATTTTTTGTATTTTTAGTAGAGACGGGGTTTCACCATGTTAGCCAGGATGGTCTCGATCTCCTGACCTCGTGATCCGCCCGCCTCGGCCTCCCAAAGTGCTGGGATTACAGGCGTGAGCCACCGCGCCCGGCCATTATTATTTTTTTTTTTAGACAGAGTCTTGTTCTGTCGCCCAGGCTGGAGTCCAGTGGTGCGATCTTGGCTCACTGCAAGCTCTGCCTCCCGGGTTCACGCCATTCTCCTGCCTCAGCCTCCCGAGTAGCTGGGACTACAGGCGCCCACCACCATGCCCGGTTAATGTTTCATATAGTAGAGACGGAGTTTCACCATGTTAGCCAGGATGGTCTCCATCTCCTGACCTCATGATCCGCCCGCCTCGGCCTCCCAAAGTGCTGGGATTACAGGCGTGAGCCACCGTGCCCATCCTGTTGGGAGATTTTTGATGAATGATTCAATCTCCTTACTTGTTATCAGTCTGTTCAGATTTTCTATTCCTGATTCGGTCTTGGTAGAGTGTATATTTCTAGGAATGTGTCCATTGTTTCTAGGTTATCCAATTTGTGTAACAACTGTTCATAGTAGTGTTTAGTAGGCTTATTATTATTATTTGAGATAGGGTCTCACTCTGTCACCCAGGCTGGAGTGCAGTGGCACAATCACGGCTCACTGTAGCTTCAACCTCCCAGGCTTAAGTGATCCTTCCCGCCTCAGCCTCCTGGATAGCTGGGATTACAGACACACATCACCATGCCTGGCTAGTTTTTGTATTTTTAGTAGAGATGGAGTTTCGCCGTGTTGGCCAGGCTGGTCTCGAACTCCTGACCTCAAGTGATCTTCCCACCTCAGCCTCTCAAAGTGCTGGGATTACAGGCGTGAGCCACTGTGCCTGGCAGGTCCTTTGTTTTTCTGTCGTTTCACTTGTAATGTTTCTGATTTTATTTACTTTGTTCATCTTTTCAAAAAACCAACTCTTAGTGTCATTAATCTTTTATATTTTTTTCATCTATTTCATTTATTTTTGCCCTGATTTTGTTATTTCCATCTTTCTGCTAACTTTGGACTTCATTCTTTTTCTAGTCCCTTGAGGTATAAAGTTAGGTTGTTTATTTGAGATCTTTATTTCTTTTATTTCTTTTTTCTTTCTTTTTTTTGAGGGGGGGGGGGACAGGGTCTTGCTCTGTCACCCAGGCTGGAGTGCAGTGGCAAGATCACAGCTCACTGCAACCTCCACCTCCTGAGCTGTAGGGATCCTCCCACCTCAGCCTCCCGAGTAGCTGAGACTACAGGCGCACACCACCATGCCCAGCTAATTCTTTTATTTTTTGTAGAGACAAGGGTCTCACTATGTTGCCAAGGCTGGTGTTGAATTCCTGGCCTCAAGAGATCTTCCTGGCGGGGTGCAGTGGCTCATGCCTGTAATCCTAGCACTTTGGGAGGCCGAGGTGGGCAAATCACTTGAGGTCAGGAGTTTGAGACCAGCCTGGCCAGCATGGTGAAACCCCTCTCTACTAAAAATACAAAAAATTAGCCGGGCGTGGTGGCAGACGCCTGTAATCCCAGCTGCTTGGGAGGCTGAGGCAGGAGAATCGCTTGAACCTGGCAGGCAGAGGTTGCAGTGAGCCGAGAGAGTGCCACTGCATTCCAGACAGAGTGAGACTCCGTCTCAAAAAAAAAAAAAAAAAAAACAGCTCTTCCTGTCTTGGCCTCCCAAAGTGCTGGAATTACAGGCATGAGCCACCGTGCCCAGCCAGAAGTGTATTGTTTAATTTCCACATATTGGTGAGTGTTCTGATTTTCCTCCTTTTATTGATTTCTACTTTTATACCATTGTGGTCAGAAAGGCTCTTGATATGATTTCATTCTTCTTAAATTTGTTAAAACTTGATTTTGTGAAGTTTCATTATATCATGCATTGGTGGGGTCCACCTACAATAAGCTAAAACATTGCCGTGTAATGTAATGTTAGGGAGTGGGAAGCATTAAGGGAAATAAAGCAGGGTGGGGGTGGAGAGTGAGATGTGATGGTTTACACATGGCAGTCAGGGAAGGTGACTCTGAAAAGGTGCCTCTCAACAGAGACCTGATGTTCGAGGGAGAGCAGTCAAGGAGGATATCCAGTGGTCTAGTTCGTGGGAATGGTTCCTCCACAGCGCTCTGGCTCCGTTGCACGTCTTCACATGGGCCACGTAGGTAAGCTGATGTAAGTCTTGGCAGAACGCCCTGTAATCCTCGGAACACAGAGCACGGAAGGTTTGTGGGGAGTTCTCACGAGGCCATTTACCATTCACCTCCCTATCTACCAAGGAGCCTGTTGTGAGACAGTTTTCTCCCCACCTCCTGAGGTTCTGGTGGGGTTTGAGGCTTTCTACCCCTCACCTCTGGGCTATAGAACTGCTTAGCTGCAGCATGAAATTAGCTCCTCAGCAACAAGGTGTCCTGCCACCTGGTGTGTGGTCATCTCGCCCCTTTCATTTCGATGTTGCCCGGCACAAGGGACATGAACCAGAATCTGTGGATGTTCTTGCTTTCGTGGTCCACGTAAGTAACATCTGAATGTAACTAGGGCTTGTTTCATTTCCAGCCAAACCTGTCAGCCTTACCTTGCTTCGACATCTGGAAGAGGAGAATTAAAGGCAGAGGGAAAAGCAAACAGGTGCAAAGGCCCTGAGGCAGGAGCTTGCTTGGTGTGTGGGGAACAGCAAGAAAACCAGCGGGGCAGGAGCAGAGTGAGCCAGGGGCCAGTGGTGGGTGGTGAGGTCAGGGAGGGCCCGGAGGGCCTCGTGGGCCACGGAGAGGACTTTGGCTTTTTCTCTGAGAGAGATGAGAGCCACGGCAGGGCTCTGAGCAGAGGAGGGCCCTGGGCTGACTTGGGTTGCAACAGGATCATTCTGGCTGCCATGAGGACAGATTGAGGAGAGTGGGCGAGGACGGCAATGGTGAGGAGGCTGCTGCAGTCATCCAAACCAGTGATGGTGGTGGCGGCAGTGGATGCCGAGAGGAGAGCTCGGATTCTGGCATATTCTGAAGGTGGAACTCACAGGGTTTGCTGACAGATCAAGCAAAGCGAGGGCGGGATGACAAAGTACTTGTTAGGAATCCACACTAGATGAGCTCACAAAAAGTAACTTGACAGTTGGTGTTAGTGTTGTGGTTAAGAACAGGGATTCGGAGCCAAGTGGCCTACATATAAATCCAGTTCCATTGCTTACTGGCTGTGTGACCTTGGGCAGGTCACTTCCTCTCTTTGTTTTCATTTCCTCACCTGTGAGATGAGATGGCAATAGTATCTACTTCACAAGACTGCTGTTGTAAGGATTACACAAGGTTTTCTATTAATGTAAAGTGCTTCAGGCTGGGCACAGTGGCTCATACCTGTAATCCCAGCACTTTGGGAGGCCGAGGCGGGTGGATCACTTGAGGTCAGGAGTTCGAGACCAGCCTGGCTAACAAGGAGAAACCCCATCTCTACTAAAAATACAAAAATTAGCTAGGCATGGTGGCGCATGCCTGTAATCCCAGCTACTCGGAAGGCCGAGGCAGGATAACTGCTTGAACTCGGGAGGCGGAGGTTGCAGTGAACCGAGATTGCGCCATTGCACTCCAGCCTGAATGACAGTAAGACTCTGTCTCAAAAAAATAACAAATTAAAAAGAATAAATAAATAAATAAAGTGCTTCAAAGAGTGCCTGGCATAAATAAAGTGCTTGTTATTAGTGACATGACCATGGGATGAGAAGTGTCAGGGAAGTGAGTCATAGCAGAGAGCATTCCAGATACCAGGAACACTTTGTACAGTTTTCAAAGCATGTGACAGGAAGCCAGCGTGGCTGGAACATAGCCTGATGGAGTAAGAGTGCCAAGAGGTGAGGTTGGAGAGGAAGCCTAGGAGGAGATCAGCCCCTCACGGTAGCTGGACGCCATTGCAGACCTTGGCGCATAGAGCAGTCCTGGAGGTCGGAAGAGACCAGGAACAGAACTAGATCTGGGACTTAGTGCTGGGGGTGCACCGAGCTAGGAGAAGGACGGGGCATTATTGTCAACAATGCTGGCTGGTTACCAGGGGTTGGTGGTTTCTGGTGTCCAGGATAAGAAACAGTCCAGTTCGAGCAGTAGGACAAATACCTAACGCATGCGGGGCTTAAAACCTAGATGATGGGTGGATAGGTGGAGCAAACCACCATGGCACATGTATACCTATGTAACAAACCTGCATGTTCTGCACAGGTATCCCAGAACTTAAAGTAAAAAACAAACAAACAAAAAAACAAAACAGTTTGACTTCCCACTGGAGTCCAAATACTAGTTCTAATATTGTCTACATCTGTGGCCATGGGCAGTAAACCCCTCTAGAGTTCACTTTCCCTATCTTCAAAATGGGGCTTAAATGTCATACCTACCTCCTTAGGTTTGTGACAGTACATATAAGATCAGTATAGTCAGCACTCAGTAATGCAGGCTATCACCACAACCAGGTGGGACCTATCCCAGGACAGCAAGGGTGGCTTGACATTTGAAAAGCATGAGATGTAGTTCAACATATTAGCAGGAAAGAAAGAGAATCAAGGGCTGTAATTGCCTGGGACTGTGATATCAGATGCAAGGGCTAAACACTCCCAGACCTGCAATCTAGTCCTGAATGCCTCACTGGGCAAGCTGAATTGAGATCTTAAGACCAGAGTGACCCTAGTCCTACCCCTGTGAAGTGATTTCCGCTGGCTCTGAATCCGTGGCTGACAGGCTTTAACGTCCGCCTTATCCTCACGCTCAGCAGTCCAAGGCTTTGTGCATTCTGGTTTCAGTTCAAATTTATTTTTCACACCTGCCCCCCAGCAACAATAACCAAACTACTATTTTTTTTTTTTTAAGAAGAGTCTCACTCTGTTGCCCAGGCTGGAGTGCAGTGGCGTGATCTCGGCTCACTTCAACCTTCACCTCCCAGGTTCAAGCGATTCTCCTGCCTCAGCCTCCTCAGTAGCTGGGATAACAGGCACCCACCACCATGCCCAGCTAATTTTTCTACTTTTAGTAGAGATGGGGTTTCACCATGTTGAGCAGGCTGGTCTCAAACTCCTGGCCTCAAGTGATCCACCCGCACGGCCTCCCAAAGTGTTGGGATTACAGGCATGAGTCGCCATGCCCGGCCAAACTACTATTTCATTTACAAGTTTACCAACTTCTTACATTATTATTTTCTTACTATTGATCTTGGCAGTTAGAATCGTAGCTCTAGGGACTGAAGAAGTATCTGTCAGAAGGCTGGCTTGCTAGTTCAGCATGCTGGGGACCGCACAGTGCTCTGTTTGAGGCTTTTTCCAAAGGCAGAAATTTTATTTCTGACTTAGGGCATAGGGAGTTGTCACCAACCCCCATTTGGGGGTTGTGAGAACTTTGGCTTCAGAGGCAAATGTTTTCCCATCAGGAAATGATGAAAGTTATGACCTCATATCCCAACCCCCACTCACCCCATTTAGGAAGAAACTTCAGGGATGAGATAAGTGAATGAGGATTCCGTGTCTCCACTCCAATTACACCTCAGCTCCATGGCTCCTCCCGTTTCTCTCTCTGGCCTTGATTCTCAGCACACCTTTACCCTGAACCACCTACACTTTCCCACCTACAATTTTACTTTGTCCCCTGAAGTTGGGGCCCAACTTGAGATTTTATTTCAGCCTGTGGTAGCAATGAAAAGCAGACACAGCCAATGTGGTCCACTGCGTTCCTTTGCATTTGTTTTTTTTTTTTTTGAGACAGGGTCTCACTGCGTTGCCCAGGCTGGAGTGCAGTGGTGTGATCACGGTTCACTGCAGCTTCAACTTCGCAGGCTCCAGTGATCTCCCACCTCAGCCTCTTGAATAGCTGGGACTACAGGTGTACACCATCATGCCTGGTTATTTTTTTTTATTTTGTAAAGATAGAGTCTCACCATGCTGTCAGGCAGGTCTCAAACTTTGAAAACTAACCGAAAGCTTGTAACAAGCAGAGGAATGTTTAATCAAGAAAAACCAGCTGAGTGGCTCATGCCTGTAATCCAGCACTTCGGGAGGCCAAGGCAGGCAAATCACGTGAGGTCAGGAGTTCGAGACCAGCCTGGCCAACATGGTGAAACCCATCTCTACTAAAAACACAAAAATTAGCCAGGCGTGGTAGTGCACGATTGTAGTCCCAGCTACTTGGGAGGCTAAGGCACGAGAATCTCTTGAGCTGGGAGGCAGAGATGCCCATGTTGGCGAGGCTGGTCTCTAACTCCTGGCCTCAAGTGACCCACCCTCCTCAGCCTCCCAAAGTGGTGGGATTACAGGCGTGAGCCACAGTGCCCAGCCAACAAACCTTTCATTAGCTTGTTTTGTCTAGTATCTTATAGCCTTATAGGAAGAGGTTTTAAAAATAATTTTTATAAATTTAATATGTTAATATTGAAAAACAACAATAAAAGAATTCATTCCAATGGTGAAACAGAATTTCCCAGGTATCCCTGACTCAGATTCCTGACTCTTCTGTTATTTCATTCCATCATATTTCTTTGGAAGCAGAGTGGTGGGATGAAGGGGCAGGGCTCTGTTGAGAGAAGGTGGAAGTGAATGGGAAAGGTATTTATCACAACACTCTTTATGGTGAAAAAAGAACATGGAAATAAACCCAATGCCAGTCACAAATAGGGGACCAGTTCAGGGCTGGGTGCAGTGGCTCATGCCTGTAAATCTCAGCTCCTTGGGAGGCTGAGGTGGAAGGATGCCTCAAGGCCACGAGTTCGAGACCAGCCTGGGCAACATATCAAGATACCCCCATATCTCTCTCTTTAAAAAAAAACAAAACAACAACAACAACAAAAAAAAACAGGGTCTTACTCTAACATCCAAGCCAGAGTGCAGTGGCATGGCTCACTGCAGCCTTGACCTCCCAGGCTCAAGCAATCCTCCCACCTCACCCTCCTGAGTAGCTGGGACTATGAGCACACACCACCACACCCAGCTAATTTTATTTTTGTAGAGATGTAGTCTCACTGTGTTGCCCAGGCTGCTCTCAAACTCCTAGACTCAAGTGATCTTCTTGCCTTGGCCTCCCAAAGTATTGGGATTACAGGTACGAGCCACCATGCCCAGCCGACCCCATGTCTCTCTCTCTTTTTTAATTAATTTATGTTTGAGATGGAGTTTCGCTCTTGTTGCCCAGGCTGGTGTGCAATGGCACGATCTCAGCTCACTGCAACCTCCGCCTCCAGGGTTCAAGTGATTGTCCTTGCCTCAGTCTCCCAAGTAGCTGGGATTACAGGCTCCTGCCACCATGCCCGGCTAATTTTTTGTATTTTTAGTAAAGACAGAGTTTCACCATGTTGCCCAGGCTGGTCTTGAACTCCTAACCTCAGGTGATCTGCCCGCCTCAGCCTCCCAAAGTGCTGGGATTACAGGTGTGAGCCACCACATCCGACCTCTTTTTTTTTTTTTAAGAGACAGGGTCTCGCTCTGTTGCCCACGTTGGAGTGTAGTGGCATGATCACAGCTCACTGCAGCCTTAACCTCCCAGGCTCAAGCAATTCTTCTGCCTCAGCCTCCCGAGTAGCTGGGACTACAGGCATGTACCACCATGCCTAATTTTTGGTAGAGATGGGGGTCTCACTTTGTTCCCCAGGCTGGTCTCAACTTCCTGGACTCAAGTGATCCTCCCGCCTCAGCCTTCCAAAGTGCTGGGATTACAGACATAAGCCACTACGCCCAGTTGACACCATGTCTTAAAAAAAAAAAAAAAAAAACTTAAGGGAACCAGTTCAATAAAATGTCACCCTTGAATTCCCTGGGCTTCAGATATCCTCATCTGTAAAATGGGGATAGTAACAGGACCCACAACCTTCAGTTATTATGATTAAATTGGCTGGGTACAGTGGCTGACGCCTGTAATCCTAGCACTTAGGGAGGCTGAGGCGGGCGAATCACTTGAGCTCAGGAGTTTGAGACCAGCCTGGCCAACATGGTGAAACCCCGTCTCTACCAAAAATAGAAAAATTATCCGGGCGTGGTGGCAAATGCCTGTGGTCCCAGCTCCCGGGAGGCTGAGGTAGGAGGACTGCTTGAGCCCAAGGTGGCAGAGATTGCAGTGAGCCAAGATCGTGTCACTGCACTCCAGCCTGGGTGACAGAGTGAAACCCCATCTCAAAAAAAAAAAAAGATTAAATAGATTAATATATGTATAAAATACCTTGAACAGTACCCAGCACATTGTCTCATAAATATTAGTTGTTCTTGTTAAGGTTACACGTTTGTGCAGTGAAATAGAGTTTATTCTTTATCAATCATGTTACAAAAGAGTATTTAATATGAAAAGACACTGATAAGCTTGTTACAGGGACAAGGGAGATGCTGAGTCAACACAATACAGTGTGATCTTTCGGTGACTTTAAAACATTGTTGAATTGATTGTATTTGTTATAAAAATAATGTGGAAAATAACAGCTTTGAATTTTATGTCAGTTGATGTTAAGATCCAACAGGAAGTTTACCCTGATAACGTTAAGATGAACAGTTTGAAAGCAGCTTCCTGCTGGAAGCTGAAATAGAGATGATTCAGATAGCCTCCTTGGATCCAAACCCCAAAGCTTCTTTTGCCTAATTCTATCTTCTGTCTTTAGAAACTCAAGCCTCGACCGGGCTCGGTGGCTCACGCCTGTAATCCCAGCACTTTGGGAGGCCGAGGCGGGCGGATCATGAGGTCAGGAGATTGGGACCATCTTGGTTAACAGGGTGAAACCCCCTCTCTACTAAAAACACAAAAAATTAGCCAGGCGTGGTGTCGGACGCCTGTAGTCCCAGCTACTCGGGAGGCTGAGGCAGGAGAATGGCGTGAACCCAGGAGGCGGAGCTTGCAGTGAGCCGAGATCGTGCCACTAAACTCCAGCCTGGGCGACAGAGCGAGACTCTCAAAAAGAAAAAAAAAAAAAAAAGAAAAAAAGAAAGAAACTCAAGCCTCAAGCTTTCTGGGGGCATCCAAGTCCAACCATCCCAGTCACACACACACAACCGACCTTACTCATCCCAGGGGTGTGCAGAGGCCCACTGCAAGAACTGGTGAACTTTCAAGGCGTCTTTGCATATATGATGATTTTTTATTCTATTATTCAAGTTTTGCTTGGACAAGATTGTGCTGCTAAAAAGTGGCCTACACCACTTTTTTTGTTTTTGTTTTTGAGACAGGGTTTCACTCCCGTCGCCCAGGCTAGAGTGTAGTGGCGCGATCTCAGCTCACTACAACCTCCGCGTCCTGGGCTCAAGCAATCCTCCTGCCACAACCTCCCGAGTAGATGGGACTACAAGCGCCCGCCACCATACCCGGCTAATTTTTTATTTTTAGTAGAGACGGGGTTTCACCATGTTGGCCAGGCTGGTCTTGAACTCCTGGCCTCAAGTGATCCACCTGCCTCGGCCTCCCTAAGTGCTGGGATTACAGGCGTGAGCCACCGCGCCCGGCCCTACACCACTTTTTAAAAGTCGTATTTCTTCTCTTTTTTATAATGTTGTACTTCTGATTTCTAGGGAATGATTAGCAAACTCACCCCTGACGCTATGTCTCTTGGACATTATCCTTGTATATACAAAAAGTGCAATTAACGAGTGGGTAGAAGTCGAGGGGTGGAGCCTCCGTCCTTGGGCTTGAAGCGAATGTCCCTCAATGCGCCTGCGAGACTCCCACGCCCTGGGAAGGATGCCTATCGATTCGCTCTGGGCTCGGCAGCTCTTTCTGATAGCAGGCAGCCATCTTGCCTGGAGCCTGAGAAAGGGAGGAGAGACAGAAGGAACCGGCGACAGTGGTCTCAGGGCCGCTCCGGGGGGCCTCAAGAACCGGAGGCAGCCCCGGAGGTGGTCCCCGATCCCGGGCTATGCTCTTGGATCTGAGAAGGGAAGGCGGAGGGCGGCGGGGACAAGATGGGTGGAGAATGTCAAGCAAGGAATGCTAGGCGGGGGAGGGGCGTTGCTATGGCGACTGGGGAGGGGAGGTGTCTGTTCTGAATCGCTGTGTGTCACCCGGGCGCTGCCCAGGAAGGGCAGGGCTGGGGTGATGACCATGGTAACACCCGGGTGGGAGTTCGTGACATCTCCGGCGCGGAGGGACTCGATGTCTATGGCAGTGGTCGCCTGGTGGAAGGGACGGAACTAGATCCCTTCGCTCGGGACGCTCACATTCCAGGCCCTTGTCCTGCAGGCTGCCGCGGGCGGACACGCCAGAGGAGGAGGCCGGGGAATGGCCGCGGTGTGGCAGCAAGTCTTAGCAGTGGACGCGAGGTGAGGCGTGGGGTCAAAGCCCATGGGAGCAGAACTTACTGTGGTGCATGCGCAATGGCGATAAGTGAGGCTGGGCGGAGAACTTGCCTTACGCGGCTGCGTGGGCATGCTGGAGGTGAGCATGCGCAGTAGCGGGGGCGGTCACGCCCGCGGTGAGTTGGCTGGGCCGGAGAGGATTCTAAACAGCAAGCTGGGAAAATGTGGTCAGATGTGGGCATGCGCAAAGCGGCTACCTGTGAGAGGGAGGTGGGGCTCAGGCAGGTGACATCCTATCCCCTATGGGTGTCCCCTAGACTTTTTTTTTTTACATCATCACTTCCCCATTCTGACCCCATCACCTCCCAACGCTGACCCCCATAATGTCAGTCTGACTTCTGTCGCCCTGGTATACTGACCCTAATTATTGTCTGCGCTGACCCAGTCACCCCGTAGGGACCCCAGCACGGCAGCAGACTGACTCTGTTGTCTGCAAACTGACCTCATGACCATGCTCATTATTACTGCAGACTCACTCCCACCACAGGACCAAAAGGTCCCTCATCACCACTGCTAGTCATTCTTACCACCTAGGCCCCAGTCACTGCCACACACCTCACTCTCCTGCCCTACCCCCCCGAGCTGATTGATTCCCTCTGTCCTGTGCCTGCTGCCTGCCCTGCATCCTGACCCTGCAGGTACAACGCGTACCGCACACCAACGTTTCCACAGTTTCGGACGCAGTATATCCGCCGGCGCAGCCAGCTGCTGCGGGAGAATGCCAAGGCTGGGCACCCCCCAGCGCTGCGTCGGCAGTACCTGAGGCTTCGGGGGCAGCTGCTGGGCCAGCGCTACGGGCCCCTCTCCGAGCCAGGCAGTGCTCGTGCCTATAGCAACAGCATCGTCCGCAGTAGCCGCACTACTCTTGACCGCATGGAGGTGAGCTCCTGGCCACATTCACCCCCTGGGCATACCCTGCCTGCACACATTCACTCCACTGACTTTCATCAAGCACCTGCTCTTTGCTGGGCACTGTTCTGCATCAGCAGAGGACAAAAAGATAATATGCCAAGTAAACCAGTAAACACACAAACTTGGTAAACAGGTCAGTAAACATATAGCAAGCCCTGTCTTTAGTATCTGCTGAGCAGGGGGAGGGCAGGAACAGCAGAACTCGTGAGGAAGCCACTGCAGTAGTACAAGTGGGCAGCGGTGGTGGTGGCAGGGGACACAGTGAGAAGTGATCTGACTCTAGGTAGATTTTCAGGGCTCCACACCTCAAAGGTTCTCGGGCTTTTTGCAAGATGCACCCACCCTGACCCTCTCCATTTGCAGGACTTTGAGGATGATCCTCGGGCCCTGGGGGCCCGTGGGCACCGTCGTTCTGTCAGCAGAGGCTCCTACCAGCTGCAGGCACAGATGAACCGTGCCGTCTATGAGGACAGGTATGCACCAGAGGCAGCCAAGGTGGGGGGCGGGTTGCGAGGAGGAGAGGGGCCCTGGGGCAATGGCAGACTGAACACTCTCGCATCTACCTCCTGTCACCCCTCACTTCCTATTGGGGCCCAGGCCCCCTGGCAGCGTGGTGCCCACGTCAGCAGCAGAGGCAAGTCGGGCCATGGCCGGGGACACGTCACTGAGCGAGAACTATGCCTTTGCGGGCATGTATCATGTTTTTGACCAGCACGTGGATGAGGCAGGTGAGCCAGTGGGTAGCGGGTTCCATCACCAAGCATTTGCCCAAACTGTGACAACCAACCAAGGCATCCTTTTCTGAATCCAAGGCCCCTGGCACACTCCAAAGGAGGAATGACCATCTATAAAGCCTTTTGTAGACTGAAAATCCCTCTGCAAAGTGGTCAGTGCTTCGTCTACTGGAAAGGGCCTCAGAAGCCTAAGAGAGAGCCCTTTGCAGCAGGCTGCCTGGGTTCCTGAGTCACTTGGAAGAGTTCAAAGCCTTTGCTGATGATAAATCCCCTTGCAGAGGGCAGAGTGGGCTACAGTGTCAAGGGTTTTGCAAATTGCCAAGACCTTGATTATAAAGTATTTGCTAAGACAGGAACGTTTTCATGTTGCAGAAGACTTTTGCAATCTGCAAAGGAGCTGCTAAGACTTAGGGAGCTTTGGCAGAGGGTCTTCAGGGGTTACAGTTCCCTTTGTCAGCCAAGGAAAGCCCTTTGCTGAGGCCACTGTGCCTCATGCAGTGGGGCCCCAGCCCCAGGCACACACGTCAGAGCCTTTTAGAGAGAAAAGTGCCCAGTGAGTGTGCAGACTCCCACTAATGGCTTCTTGGCATTGCAGTCCCAAGGGTGCGCTTCGCCAATGATGACCGACACCGCCTGGCCTGCTGCTCACTCGACGGCAGCATCTCCCTGTGCCAGCTGGTGCCTGCCCCACCCACAGTGCTTCGCGTGCTACGGGGCCACACCCGCGGTGTCTCCGACTTCGCCTGGTCCCTCTCCAATGACATCCTCGTGTCCACCTCACTGGATGCCACCATGCGCATCTGGGCCTCTGAGGATGGTCGCTGCATCCGGGAGATCCCTGACCCCGATAGCGCTGAACTGCTCTGCTGCACCTTCCAGCCTGTCAACAACAACCTCACTGTGGTCAGGCTCCAGGACATCCACTCACCAAGGGCTGGTGGGCTGGGTCAGGAAGGCTATCTGAGGGAATCAGAGTATAAGGAGGGATAGCCAGGGGGGCCTAGGACCCCCCCACCCCCCACCCAATCTCGTCAGAGCAGTCCTAGTGTGGTCAGACTTAAAAGGGAAGCAGATCAGAAGACGGGAGTGGGCCAGGCGCAGTGGCTCACGCCTGTAATCCCGGCACTTTGGGAGGCGGAGGCGGGCAGATCACGAGGTCAGGAGATTGAGACCATCCTGGCTAACATGGTGAAACCCCGTCTCTACTAAAAATACAAAAAATTAGCCGGGCATGGTGGCGGGCGCCTATAGTCCCAGCTACTTGGGAGGCTGAGGCAGGAGAATGGCGTGAACCTGGGAGGTGGAGCTTGCAGTGAGCCAAGATGGCACCACTGGGCGACAGAGCGAGACTCCGCCCCCCCCCCCAAAAAAGGGGAATGCCGTTCTTGGTCTGGGATGGCCTTGCTGTGGTACACTCCAGGGAGCACGGGCCAGGGTCAGGGTTCTGGCTCTGGGGCCCCTTGGGTCCCACCAGCTGCAGTCCTACAGTTTTCCAACTGCAGGGGCTACCTCTGAGGAGCAGGATGATGAGGCTGAGCCTCGTCTGGTCTGTCAGTGGCCCCACTGTGTCAGACTCCAGGGTAGATTGGTCAGAGAGCAGGGGAAGGACATTAGAAAGTCTGGCGTGGCCCGGGGTGTAGTGGGGTGAACTGCAGAGGAACAGACCAAGAGTGAGCTTGTGGGCTGGGATCCTCCCCGCATTAGCAGCAGCCCCACAAGTTCCAGAAAGGAGCAGCCAGGGAGCAGGGGAAAGCTGGGATCACAGGCCTAGGCGGGCCCTATGGTTCTCACACTGTAGGAGGACTGGCCAAGGGGCAGCATGATGGCTCTGAAGGCCCTTTAGTCCCATAGGCAGGTGGCCTACTCTGGGCAGATTGCAAAAGGGGCTGGCTAGGGAGGTGGATTCATGCCTGTCACCTTGTCTACCTGCCACAGGCCTATTGTGAATAGACTCTAATAGGGACCAGCCAGTCGCATCAACAGCAGCCCCACTGTGGTCAGACTCAAGGAGGGCCTGGCTGGAAGCAGGATGATGGTCTGCATTCTCCCCACAGGTGGGGAACGCCAAGCACAACGTGCATGTCATGAACATCTCCACAGGCAAGAAAGTGAAGGGGGGCTCCAGCAAGCTGACAGGCCGTGTCCTTGCTCTGTCCTTTGATGCCCCTGGCCGGCTGCTCTGGGCGGGTGATGACCGTGGCAGTGTCTTCTCTTTCCTCTTTGACATGGCCACAGGTAGGCAGACAGCAGGCCTGCATCTGGGTGCTCGCCCTCCAGCCCTCCCAGGGCACAGCCCTCACCCTCACCTTTGCCTTCCCTCCCTCTGCTGCTGCAGGGAAGCTGACCAAAGCCAAGCGTTTGGTGGTGCATGAGGGGAGCCCTGTGACCAGCATCTCAGCCCGGTCCTGGGTCAGCCGCGAGGCCCGGGATCCCTCACTGCTCATCAATGCTTGCCTCAACAAGTTGCTGCTCTACAGGTGGGTCCCCCATCAGGGCCTCCTGGAGATGGAGGACCTGCCTCCTCCAGCACACTGGGACAGTAGCTCATCTCCTCCATCAGGTTAATTTAATTGAGGGAGCAGTAGTAGCAGTAACAGTAATAGCAGTAGTGAGCGCCTTTACAGCCATCACTGTGGCCAGGCCCTGTTCCAAGCAGTTTCCACGTATCACCACATTCAATCCTTGCACCGACCTGTGAGGTAGGTGCTGTTATTATCTCCATTTTGCAGGTGAGCAAACTGAAGCATAAAATAGATTAGGGCTACTTAAAGCAGAGGCCTGTTTTCCTTTCTTCCTTCCTTCTTTTTTTTTTTTTTTGCGGGGAGTAGTGTGGGGGTTACTGTCCCCACTCACATCTGTCATGTTACCCAAATGCAGTTCTCAGCCTGGGCCACACATTGGAATGACCTGAAGAGCTTCAAAAACTCCTGTCTGGGCCCCTCTACAGGCCAGTAATTTCAGAAGCTTTGGGATGGGCCTGGGCATTGGTAGATTGAGAAATTCCCTAAGCAATGTCTGGCCAGGCCTGAAAACCACTGCCTAACAGGATGCTTTTTATTCTACCCCTTTATTTCTCTCCTCCTTTTTAAACAATTTCTGTATATATACTTAACAATTTTTTAATTTAAGTGTACCCTTAAGTTTGCCCATTTCCCACAGCCTCTCCTTTCTTCCTCCTGCCACCTCTGGCCTCCTCCTGCCACAGTAAAGCCCATTAACGATCCACATCTTTCCACATATCCTTCTCTTTCCACAAGTCCTAGGCGTGTACATATATCCATGTATGTTTTTGTTTGTTTGTGAGACAGGGTTTTGCTGTTACCCAGATTGGAGTGCAGTGGCATGATCATGGCTCACTGCAACCTCCAACTCCTGGGCTCATGCGATTCTCCCACCTCAGCCTAAGTAGCTGAGATTACAGGCACACGCCACCATGCTCGGCCAACCTTTTTAATCTATTTTTTGTAGAGATGAGGTTTTGCTGTGTTACTCAGTCTGGTCTTAAACTCTTGGCCTCAAGTGATCCTTGTACCTCGGCCTCCCAAAGTGCTGGGATTACAGATGTGAGCCACCTTGCCTAGCTCCCACCACAGTTTTGAAAGAAAGACGTTTTAAAGAAATGGCCTTTTCCGGCCAGGCACAGTGGCGCACTCCTGTAATCTCAGCACTTTGGGAGGCCAAGGTGGGTGGATCACCTGAGGTCAGGAGTTCAAGACGAGCCTGGCCAACATGGTGAATCCCCGTCTCTACTAAAAATATAAAAATTAGCTGGGTGTGGTGGCAGGTGCCTATAATCCAAGCTACTTGGGAGGCTGAGGCTGGAGAATTGCTTGAACTTGGGAGGCGGAGGTTGCAGCGAGGCGAGATCGTGCCATTGCACTCCAGCCTGGGTGACAGAGCCAGACTCCATCTCTTAAAAAAGAAAGAAAAAAGAAATGGCCTTTCCTACATTTCGAGTTTCTCACCAGGCAATGCCTTGTGGAAACCCCCCAGGTTACCTGTGGGGACAGTGTTTTATTCTCTCTAAGGGCTGTGCAGTTTTCCACAGTGTGGGCATACCATGGTGTGTTCATTTCCTCTCTTTGTGCTTATCTTAACACCAGGAACTTTTAGAGACCCTTACAAAGAAAAACTAGTGAATGAAACTGCAGAGGCTCCCATTTATATCAACAGAGACAGTTTTTGAACCATCAGTAACTCACACATCAGCCCCTATTTATAGTTTATGTAGTCATCTCAGAATTGGGTTTCATAAGCTGGGTGTGGTGTGTGCCTATAGGTAGTCCCAGCTACTCGGGAGACTGAGGCGGGAGGATCACTTGAGCCTAGGAGGTTGAGGCTGCAGTGAGCCGTGATCGCACCACTACATTCCAGCCTGGGTGACAGAGTGAGATCCTGTCTCAAAAACAAAAAAAAAATATGGGTTTCATGAACCCTGTAAAGAACTTAGGCACAGGGGTGGGGACACAGGCCCACAACTTGTCTCCCTGCTAGGGCTGGGGCTGTGTTTTGACCCACTCTCTCATCCTCTCAGGGTGGTAGACAACGAGGGGACCCTGCAGCTGAAGAGAAGCTTCCCCATCGAGCAGAGCTCACATCCTGTGCGCAGCATCTTCTGTCCCCTAATGTCCTTCCGCCAGGGGGCCTGCGTGGGTGAGTCCTGTAGGGACAGGGGATCTGGGTGGCTGGGGAGGGGCAGGAACCAGGGCTGGTGCCAACCTGGCTCAGACATCACGACACCGATGCCCTGACTTCCTGGACCTCATGACCCCTCCTGCCCCAACAGCCTCACTGTGGAACTCACAGCTGCAAACAGCTCAGAGAACTCACAGTTTGCACTTGATCTCGGCCAAAAGGCCGAGAAGTGATGAAAACTCACACTTTGAACGCACTTACTCCCCAAACAGCCTAGAGACCTCGCATTCTGCACACAGTACCAAAACAGCCAGGTGACCTCCCATCTAGGGATGGGGCCCCCTCAAACCTCCCCAAGCCATGCTAGGACCTCACACCTCAGACATACACCCTTCAACACCTCAGACACCTCAGGGACTTCCCACCAGGGGCACCCCAGGCGCCTCCCGATGGCCTCTCCCTCTCACCCCGACAGTGACGGGCAGTGAGGACATGTGCGTGCACTTCTTTGATGTGGAGCGGGCGGCCAAGGCTGCTGTCAACAAGCTGCAGGGCCACAGTGCACCTGTGCTTGATGTCAGCTTCAACTGCGACGAGAGCCTACTGGCCTCCAGTGACGCCAGCGGCATGGTCATCGTCTGGAGGCGGGAGCAGAAGTAGGGTCCTGTCGGCCCTGCTGCTGTCCTCCATCCCACTCCTCTTACTCCAGCCTCGTGTTGTAAATAAAGTTTCGGTGGTCATGCTGAGGGCCGGCTCCCAGCTCTGCCGGGGGCGGACAGGGCAGAAGGCAGCGGGCAGCTCCAGGAACACGGTGGAACGGGGTTCATTGACTCATTTGTGCATTCATGCATCGACAGATTCATTCATTCCACAAGCATTGATTGAATGTCTGCTGGGTTACAGGCCCTGCCTTAACTGTTTTACACACTCATGCATTCGATAGACATTAGTGAGCCCTGAACGTGTGCCAGGAACTGTTCTACGCACTGGGGATACTGCTCTGACCTAAACTGACGGAAATGCCTGCCCTCATCGGGCTTGCATCATAGTGGAGACAGTAGACAAAAATATGGAACAGGCCAGCTAATGATGAGTGGTGTGAAGAAAATAAAGCAAGGATGGGAGACAGAGCTGCAGAAGTTGGGGGAGTGGGCTCTTTATGGTGACAGCATCAGGGAAGATGATCCTGACAGGGTGACTTTTTTGTTTTTGAGACAGGGTCTCACTCTGTCACCCAGGTTGGAATGCAGTGGCATGACCATAGCTCACTGCAGCCTCAACCTCCAGGGCTCAAGTGATCCTCACTTAAGCCTCCCAAGTAGCTGGGACTACAGGTGTGCGCCACCACCCTCGGGTAATTTTTGTATTTTTAGTAGAGACGGGGTCTCGCCATGTTGCTCAGGCTGGTCTCGAACTCCTGGGCTCAAGCGATCCACTCGCCTCAGCCTCCCAAAGTGCTGGGATTACAGGCATGAACCACCACGCCTGGCTCAGGGTGACATTTAAAGACCTGAATGAAGTGAGTGGGAGTCATAGTGTAGGGGTAGAACATTCCAGGCAGAGAGAAAGCCAGCCTAAAGGCACTGAGGCTGGAGCACTGCAGAAGGATCATTGTGTATGCCAGAGTCTTGCTGGACCAGAGTGTGACAGTAGATGAGGTCAGACAGGCCAGATGCTTCATGGGCCACAGTTACGACTTTGACTTTTTTTCTGAGTGGGGGTGACCAGAAGGTGTCAAGCAGAGGAGGAACATGATCTGACTTGGTCATAGAGGCTCCCTCTGGCTGCTGAAGGGAACAGATTGGGGGTGGGGGTAGAAGCAGGGGACCCAGCAGGAGACCCCTCTGAGCGCAGTGATGGGGACTTGCACCAGGGTAGTGACAGTGGAGGAGCTGGCGGGGGAATGTTGGGTCGGACCCCCAGGGGGTTCACTATGTTAGGCTGCAGGACTCTGCTGCCTCCTCAGGGGGCGATATTCCCAACCCTTCTGTGCATTGTGTTGTTTATTGAAAGCAGGGAGCAGAGGTGTTGAGTCCTGGGGCCCCAAGCTGGTGCAGGAGCAACCGGAAGTTAAGGCTGACCTGGGGCCTCCTGCTGTGTGGCGGAATCTCCATCCCTCAGACCACCCCTGTCTCCTCCCAGCCCCATCCAGGGTACAAATTCCAGCCCTGGAACAGCTCAGAGACCAAAAAGTGATGTTAAGTATTTGAGGGGAGCCCCGAGAGAGGAGAAAAAGCTTTGAGTATTGATGGGGGTGAATAACCAAAATCGCTTATCAGTGGCCTGTGTCACCAGAAAATGTCAAAGTTACCTGAAGCAGCAAAGAGGCTCTTGCTCCGGCCCCTCCCTTCCTTCTCAGCTCCATTTGTTGCCACATATGTGTTGACTGGAACTGCGACTGACATCTTGGGACCTTAGGGTCAGTCCACAGCGTGGTAGAGACTCCAGCTTGGCCCAGCGTTGCTGAGCTGCTGAACTCGCACCAACAGTCTTGTTGGAGGGAAATAATCTCCCGTTTGTTCAGTCCAGTTATTTGACAGTGTGGTTACTTGCACCCCAAGCATTTCTAACTGGCACTTCCATCTAATAGACCTCAGGGTACATGGTGGTGAGATAGGGACATCAGTGAGCTGGATTGTTCCCGTGGTAAAGGTCATGTATGTGTGTGTGTGTCATGGTCCTCAATACCAGTCCCAAGCCCAGTGATTTGCTAGGAGGACTCCCGAGACTCAGTATGTGGTTGTATTCATGGCTACGATTGACTTATTACAACAAAAAGATATGGAGCAAAATCAGCAAAAAGAAATGGTGTGCAGGACCAACTCCCAGAGAGACCCAGGCACAAGTTTCCAGGGCTTCTCTCTCATTGGAGTCACACAAGATGTGCTCAGTTCACAGTAATGGGTTGTGACAATACATGCGAAATGTTGCTGACCAAGGAAGCTCAATTAGAGACTCAGCACCCAGAGGTTTTTTTTGTTGTTGTTGTTGTTTTGGTTTTTCTTGGGGGGGACGGGTCTTGCTCTGACACCCAGGCTGGAATGCAGTGGTGTGATCTTGGCTCACTGCAGCCTCCACCTCCTGGGTTCAAGCGATCCTCGGGCCTCAGCTTCCCGAATAGCTGGAACTACAGGCGCGCACCAGCAAGCTCGGCTAATTTTTGTATTTTTAGTAGGGATGGGGTTTCACCATGTTGGCCAGGCTGATCTTGAACTCCTGACCTCAAGTGATCCTCCCACCTCAGCCTCCCAAACTGCTGGGATTACAGGCGTGAGCACCTGGCTGGTATCAAGTTTTTATTGGGGCATGGTCACATAGGCACCCCCTGCCTGGCATCTACCCAAATCCCAGGCTCCCAAAAGGAAAGCAGGGGCTCAGCATAAACCACCTTTTTTTTTTTTTTTTTTTTAATTGAGACGGAGTCTCGCTTTGTCGCCAGGCTGGAGTGCAGTGGCGTGATCTTGGCTTACTGTAACCTCCGCCTCCTGGGTTCAAGCAATTCTCCTGCCTCAGCTTCCTGAGTAGCTGGGACTACAGGCGCCTGCCACCACCACGCCCAGCTAATTTTTGTATTTTTAGTGGAGACGGGGTTTCACCATATTGGCCAGGCTGGTCTCCATCTCTTGACCTTGTGATCTGCCTGCCTCGACCTCCCAAAGTGCTGGGATTACAGGCATGAGCCACCGCACCTGGCCCACTTTTTTATACAAACAGCTTAGGTAGAGTAAGCCATTCTTTTCTTTCTTTCTTTCTTTCTTTTTTTTTTTTTTTGAGACAGGGTCTCACTTTGTTGCCCAGGCTGGAGTGCAGTGGCTCAAACATGGTTCGCTGCAGCCTCAACCTCCCAGGCTCAAGCGGTCCTGCTGCCTCATCCTCCGAAGTAGCTGGGACCACAGACATGCACCACCATGACCCCAGCTGATTTTTGCAGAGATGGGTTTTGCCATGTTGCCCAGGCTGGCCTTGAACTCCTGGGCTCAAGTGATCCTCTCACCTTGGCCTACCAAAGTGCTGGCATTACAGGTGTGAGCCACCACACCCGGCCCGAGTGAGCCATTCTTATCTCTTAGGGAATGGTGGGAACCCTCCTGGAATCTATGTTCTTAGACATCACCCAAGGGCCAACCTTGAGGCAGGCCTTTCCAAGGATCGCAGTCGAGGCCTGCTCTGTTACTGTTTTTCTGCACAGTGTGCAACACCACACAGATGCCCAGTTTCTACCAAGGTCTGTGGATGGCAGGATAATTTTGAGGAACCTCCTTTTTCGCTAACACTTTCTTCTTTTGTTTACACTCTTCACATTGTCTATTGAATCTGGATTCAAGATGATTGATTGTGAATATTGTTGTGCATGATTTTGGGGGTTTCCTCCTTGTGAAATTTTGAGGTGGCAGATTTGACATTCTACTTTAAACTCATCTTGGTGGTACTTTTCTTGACTCACCACCTAAGAGGGAATAAATAATGAAGAAAGAATAAAAATAGTGTTATCAGTCACATTTGGGCCTCGGTTAACTTGTTCAGCATCACTGGTTTCACATCAGATCTGAAGCTCTGTCAATCATTCCACTATCAATTCCACTCTGGTCTTGCCTCAAATCGAGGCTTCGATTAACTGTTCCCTGCCCTTTGTCTGACTTTGAACCTGTGTGTTTGTCAACTACTTTACCATCAAGAGCCTCTCTGGGCCAGGCGCAGTGGCTCACACCTGTAATCCCAGCACTTTAGGAGGCCAAGGCAGGCGGATCACAAGGTCAGGAGATCGAGACCATCCTGGCTAACACGGTGAAACCCTGTCTCTACTAAAAATACACAAAAATTAGCCGGGCGTGGTGGCACGTGCCTGTAGTCCCAGCTACTCGGGAGGCTAAGGTAGGAGAATCACTTGAACCCGGGAGGCGGAGGTTGCAGTGAGCCGAGATCGCGCCACTGCACTCCAGCCTGGGCGACAGAGCGAGACTCCGTGTAAAAAAAAAAAAAAAAAATGGCTGGGCTCGATGGCTCACACCTGTAATCCCAGCACTTTGGGAGGCCAAGGTGGGCAGATCATGAGGTCAGGATATCAAGACCATCCTGCCCAACATGGTGAAACCCCATCTCTACTAAAAATGCAAAAATTAGCTGGGTGTGGTGGCGCGTGCCTGTAATCCCAGCTACTCGGGAGGCTGAGGCATGAGAATCACTTGAACCCAGCAGGCAGAGGTTGCAGTGAGCTGAGATCGCGCCACTGCACTCCAGCCTGGCGACAGAGCGAGCCAAAAAAAAAAAAAAAAAAAAGCCTCTCTGGTCTCAGAACGAAGCTGGGCCTTTGTCAACTATTACCCCACTGGTGTACCACTGGTCAAATCTCAAACCAGGGCTACTGTATAATATTTCACTAGCAATTGGCTTCTGATCTGACCTTGAACTGAACTTGGGTTTCTATTAACTACTGTATTTTGTGACGGTGCCCTTTTGCTCCATTCCAACCTCGAGGACCCTCAGTCCTGACGTTGCATCTGGGCCTCTGTTAATTATTTCACCACCAATGCCCTTATGGTGTCAATTCCAGTCTGCACTTCTGTATTAACGGTTGTACCACTGGCTGGGCAGGCACAGTGGCTCACGTCTGTAATCCCAACACTTTGGGAGGCCAAGATGGGCAGATCACCTGAGGTCGGGAGTTCGAGACCAGCCTGACCAACATGGAGAAGCCCCATCTCTACTAAAAATACAAAATTAGCCAGGCATGGTGGTACATGCCTGTAATCCTAGCTACTCGGGAGGCTGAGGCAGGAGAATTGCTTGAATCCGGGAGGCGTAGGTTGCAGTGAGCCAAGATCACGCCATTGCACCCCAGCCCTGGGCAACAAGAGCGAAACTCCGTCTCAAAAAAACCCCCAAACGACAACACCACCACCAACAACAAAACAGTTGTACCATTAATGCCCATGGAGTCTAAACTTAAGCCCAGGCCTCTGTTAACCAGTCTCCTATCACTGACTCTTTGGTCTGATCTCAGACCTGGGCATCTCTCTCTTTTTTTTTTTTGACACAGAGTCTCGCTCTGTCGCCCAGGCTGGAGTGCAGTGGTGCCATCTCGGCTCACTGCAAGCTCCGCCTCCCGGGTTCATGCCATTCTCCTGCCTCAGCCTCCTGAGTAGCTGGGACTACAGGCGCCCACCACCATGCCTGGCTAATTTTTTTGTATTTTCTAGTAGAGACGGGGGTTTCACCATGTTGACCAGGATGGTCTCGATCTCCTGACCTCATGATCTGCCTGCCTCGGCCTCCCAAAGTGCTGGGATTACAGGCGTGAGCCACTGTGCCCAGCCCTGGGCATCTCTTAATGTTTCTTTCACCAGTACCTATGACCTCAAACCCAGGCACTTTATTTATTTATTTATTTATTTATTTATTTATTTATTTATTAAGACAGAGTCTCACTCTGTTGCCCAGGCTGGAGTGCAGTGGCACGATCTTGGCTCACTGCAACCTCTTGCTCCTGGGTTCAAGTGATTCTCCTGCCTCAGCCTCCCGAGTAGCCAGGATTACAGGTGCCCGCCGCCAAGCCCGGCTAATTTTTGTATTTTTAGTAGAGATGGGGTTTCACCTTGTTGGCCAGGCTGGTCTCAAACTCCTGACCTCAAGTGATCCTCCTGCCTCGGCCTCCTAAAGTGCTGGGATTACAGGCATGAGCCACCATGCCCGGCTGACCTTCATTTGATATTCTAGCTTAAAGGTCCTTCTGGTCTCGAATCAAACCTGGACCTCGGTTCAGTTTTCATCCAACAATGCCACATGGGTCATGCCTGGTCTTCTTTTTAACTATTCAACCTTCAGTCTCCTCTGATCTGACTTTGAATGTAGGCCATTTTAACTCACACCATCAATTGGTCTGATCTGAAATCTGGTCTTCTGTTAAGCATCAATGTTCTTCTGGTTTGTTCTCAAAATCTGGGTTCTCTTTTCTTTTCTTTTCTTTTTTTTTTTTTTCAGACAGAGTCTCGCTCTGTTGCCAGGGCTGGAGTGCAGTGGCATGATCTCGGCTCACTGCAGCCTCCGCCTCCCAGGTTCAAGCAATTCTCCTGCCTCAGCCTCCCAAGTAGCTGGGACTACAGGTGCATGCCACCACGCCCGGCTAATTTTTGTACTTTTAGTAGAGACAGGGTTTCACCATGTTGGCCAGGATGGTCTCAATCTCTTGACCTCGTGCTCTGCCCTCCTCGGCCTCCCAAAGTGCTGGGATTACAGGCGTGAGCCACTGCGCCTGGCCACTGGGTTCTCTTTTCTAGTCATTCCACATTCAATATCATCCTGGTCCCTAATCAGAGCTCTTCCACTATCCTTGCTCTCTAGTCTGTCTGATTCTTAACCAGGACTTACATTTCCTATTTCATATTTAAAGATCTACTAGTCTAGTTAGCCAACACAGCCATTTAACTATCCCCAAATCCTTCCACTCCAAGCCTTCTCAAACCAGTCTTCTGTTAAATACACCACCAACTCCCATCTGGTTTGACCTTGAATCTGATCCTCTGATAACTGCTCCATCGCCAGTGTCCTGTGGATCTGTCATTGAACTTGTACAGTTATCTCTTCCAACACCAGTGCCCCTAGAGTGTGAACTCAAACTCCGGGCTCTGTTAAGTATTCTAGACTCGAGTCCACTCTGAACTGACCTCAAACCTAGATATTCATTCGATTGTCCTCATCCCTTTTTCTCTGGTCTGACCCTAAACCAGGGTCTGTGTTAACTATTACGCCTGGAATGTTCCTCTAGTCTGAGTTCAAGCATTTTCTAACTATCCCAATATCAAATCCCACCTCTTTGTCTATATATTTAACAGAATAATTAAAGCAGAACTAATTAAAAATCCTTGCCCCTCTTACTTGACCTCAAATCTGGGTGTCTTTATTCTATCATCAGTGCTTTTCTTGTCTATTATTGAACTCTGTGTATTAACTCTCCTAACATCAATGTCCGTGACTGACTTTAAACGATGGTGTCTGTTCATTCTTCCACTATAAATTCCTCTCTGGTAGTGTTGCCTTCCACACAGGCCTCTGATAAAACTACCATTGTTAATGCCCCCTTAAACAAGGACTTTGGTTAGTGAGTTTACCATCAATACCTTCCCGTTTGATTTTTTTATTTTTATCGAGACAGAGTCTTGCTCTTGTCACCCAGGCTGGAGTGCAGTGGCACGATCTTGGCTCACTGCAACCTCTGCCTCCCAGGTTCAAGCGATTCTCCTGCCTCAGCCTTCTGAGTAGCTGGGATTACAGGTGCATGCCACCACGTGTGGCTTCTTTTTTTTTTTTGAGATAGTCTCGCTGTGTTGCCCAGGCTGGAGTGCAGTGGCACGATCTCAGCTCACTGCAACCTCTGCTTCCTGGGTTCAAGTGATTCTCCTGCCTCCGCCTCCCGAGTAGCTGGTATTACAGGCATGCGCCACCATGCCCAGCTAACTTTTGTATTTTCAGTAGACAGAGTTTCGCCATGTTGGCCAGGCTGATCTCGAACTCCTGACCTCAAGTGATCCGCCTGCCTCAGCCTCCCAAAGCGCTGGGATTACAGGGGTGTGCTATCACGCCCGGCTGATACCTTCCTGTTTTAAAGCACTGACCCTGGCATGTGTTAACTAGTCCATCACCCATGCCCTATTTTCTGACCTTGAACTTGTACCATTGTTTTGTTTTTGAGACAGAGTTTATTTATTTTTGTGTGTGTGTGACGGAGTCTTGCTCTGTCGCCCAGGCTGGAGTGCAGCGGCGTGATGTCAGGTCACTGCAACCTCCGCCTCTGAGGCTCAAATGATTCTCCTGCCTCAGCCTCCCAAGTAGCTGGGACTACAGGTGAGCGCCACCAGGCCTAGCTACTTTTTTGTATTTTTAGTAGAGACAGGGTTTCACCATGTTGGCCAGGCTAGTCTGGAAATCCTGACCTCAGGTGATCTGCCCGCCTCAGCCTCCCAAAGTGCTGGGATTACAGGCGTGAGCCACCGCACCCGACTGGACAATTGTTAAGTGTCTCTATATCCATGCCTCTTCGGTTACACTTTAAACCTGGGCTTATGGCAAATACTTCAGCATTAGTGGCCTTCAGATCTGAACTCAAATATAGGAGATTAAATTACTGGACTTATAAGGACTTCAGAGTGGTCACTATTAAGGAAATGCAGACTGCAGTCAGGATATAATGGGGTGAGAGACTGCAGTGTGGACAAAAGTGTTCACAGAAATAAATGTGAGTTCTAGTGGAGTCACAGACTGGCGTATGGACACTCCTGTGATCTATACCTGACACTGTGTGACCCCAGGAGTTTCTGCACCCTGCTCTGTGTGACACCAGAAGTAGTCATGTCCCAGTATGTATGTGGCCAGGAGTGTCCACATTCTAGTCTCTGTGGCCTGAGGATTGTTGGCATCCTGGTCCCTGAACCCGTAAGTTCACACTCCAATCTGTGTGACCCATAAGTGTCCAAATTCCTGTCTGTGTGACCCCAGAAGTGTTCATATCACAGTCGATATGAGTATCTATACCTAGTCTGTCTGACCCCAGCATTTCCAAACTGCAGTCTGTGTGACTCATGGGGTTCACATCCCAGTCTGTTATCCCAAGTATGCCTATACCCAGCCTGTGTGACTCTCAGAGCATCGAAACCCCTGTTTGTGTGATCTCAGAAGAGTTCACATCCTATTCACAAAGGAGAGAATAGATATTCTTTCATTTCTGCTGCTGATAATTAGAGAAATGTAAATTCAATTGTTTTTTGTTTTTTTTTTTTTTTGAGATGGAGTCTCGCTCTATCTCCAGGCTGGAGTGCAGTGGTGTGATCTCGGCTCACTGCAACCTCTGCCTCCCGGGTTCAAGCAATTCTCCTGCCTCAGCCTCTCGAATAGCTGGGATTACATGCGCCCGCCACCACGCCCAGCTAATTTTTGTATTTTTAGTAGAGACAGGGTTTCACCATGTTGGCCAGGATGGTCTCGATCTCTTGACCTTGTGATCCGCCCGCCTCGGCCTCCCAAAGTGCTAGGATTACAGACGTGAGCCACCGCACCTGGCCTCAACTGTATTTTTTTTTTAACCTAAAGGTAACGACAAGTGGAATTTAAAACAGGGATAGGTTGGCACAGCGGCTCACGCCTGTAATCCCAGCACTTTGGGAGGCTGAGGTGGGTAGATCACTTGAGGCCAGGAGTTTGAGACCAGCCTGGCCAACGCAGTGAAACCTTGTCTCTACCAAAAAAATAGAAAAATTAGCCAGGCATGGTGGTGTGTGCCTGTAATCCCAGCTACTCAGGAGGCTGAGACAGGAGAATCGCTTGAACCTGGGATGCAGAGGCTATGGTGAGCCGAGATCGTGCCACTGCACTCCAGCCTGGGTAAGAGTGAGACTTTGTCTCAGAAAAAAAAAAAAAAATGACAAGGGCACTCAGACTGAATGAATACTCCCAAGAAACAACCAAATGATATCTGAATCAATATGATTCAGAAAGTTTTTTTAATGATGCATAAAAATGCATGAGAAAAGTAAAGAGACAGAGAAAACAGCAGTTGCAATAGAAATTCAAGATAAAATTAGGGAAAAAAAGCATTAGACAGTCAAAGAGGACCCTTTTTATTGATGAAGGGCATGATCAACATTGAAAATACAAGTCTTGAATTCCTGTATTCCATACAAGAGATCGAATCTTTAGCTAGAGGAATGGAAGACAGCCAATTGAATCCTAGCCAAACTCATGCATATGGTCGGATCAAATTGAGGAATCTTCACAGCAGACACTAAAAATTGAAATGGGCCTATCAATTAGGTTTAGTGGACAATGGAGGAAAAGCGAGGAAGTGGACACATGGTTTACCGATTTTCTCTCCCTGGACCCAAGAAAGGATACTTTGGTGACCTTGGGTGTTCTCCCTTGCAGTGAATATAAGTGGCTACAGTACAATGTTGAGCGCCCCTATGAGACCTTGACATGACTACACTAAGTTCATTTTCAGGTGCTTATTCAAAGGGGAAGTCACTGATGGCAAATTCTACCTCACAACCTCATCTGTATAGAAAAGATGTGCCATGATCGTGCCACTGCATTCTAGCCTGGGCAACAGAGTGAGACCTTGTCTCTAAATAATAATAATAATAAATTCCAAAACAAAACAAAACAACAACTTATAGTGGCCATAAGCTCAAGACCACAATGCAATCATGGTTAGAAATTAGTACTCAATTATACAGGAGAAGCCATTAAGCCCCTCCTACCACAGCTAACTGAGGTTCCGGCTGGTGGCTCTGAGGCTTTGTCCTCCATCTGTCCCTGGTGATGCTCTAGCATTTCATAATAGGGTTGGTCTGGTCAGCTCTCAACACATCAACATAACTTACTCTTGCATCCGAGAGATTATTCAAGTGCCAAGTACCATCACTTTCTTCTTCTTCTTTTTTTTTTTTTCCTTGAGACAAAATCTTGCTCTGTCACCCAGGCTGGAGTGTAGTGGCGCCATCTGGGCTCACTGCAACCTCTGCTTCCCGGGCTGAAGTTATTCTCGTGCCTCAACCTCCCGAGTAGCTGGGACCACAGATGCATGCCATCACGCCCAGCTAATTTTTGTATTTTTAGTAGAGACAGGTTTTCCACATTGGCCAGGCTGGTCTCGAACTCCTGGCCTCAAGTGATCCACCCACCCTGGCCTCCCAAAGTGCTGGGATTACAGGTGTGAGCCACCACGCCTGGCCACTATCAACTCTTCATTGTTGAGTTTTTCTAAGTTAAAACAACCTGTTTCTTGAGCTATGCTGCATATTACATGTTTCAGGAACTCCCCATAGACTGATTTCCCAGCTCCAGAAACATGCAATCCATCTGCTATTCCCTTGGGCTTTTTGCTTTCTTCTTTATTTTAGAGATGGGGGAGGGTCTCACTATGTTGCCCAGGCTGGACTTGGCCTCCTGGGCTCAAGAGATCTTCCCACCCCTGCCTCTCAAGTAGCTGGGACTACAGGTGTGAGCCACTGTGCCCAGCTTTTTGATATCTTGATTCCCTCAGAACCAGGTGGAAACATGTTCTGAATAAAAACCAGTCCTGGGTATTCTTGCTCTACTCACTGGCTTGGTTGTGTTGGGCTGAGCCTTATAGAACACAGTGCTGGAGACCTTCTCAGGGTCACTTCCTGTGCCCTTGACTTTGAGCTGCAGCCCTCTGGTTTTCTCAGGTGAGCTTTCTTGACTCTTTCCACTACTCTTCAGCCGATAAACAAAGTGACCATTCCACTCATGTGCTTTCCCCTGGGGTAACTCCTGGTGGATGCAGTGTTGGGACCCCTTAGTTTCACTGGGCAGTGTCACAGGGCAGGCTCTTTAGAAGCAGAATTTGAGCTGGAGTTTGGGGCACAGGAGGTTTATCAGTTGATGTTAAGGGAAGCAGGAGGAAGCAGGATCGGGCAGGGGGAGAGCTGAGTATGATGCAAGCCACACAAAGCCTTGGCCAGCCCAGCGGGGAGCTCTGGAGCAGGGATGGCGTGGCAGAGTGTTTTGGGGTAAAGGACATGAGCTTGGGGAAGTGACTTTCTGCAGACCCTGATGGAGCTGACATCTGGAGGCTGCCTGCCCACCGCACTCCCTGCAGCTGCGCAGCGAGCCTTTCCTTGAAAAGGGGTCTCAGTGGTGCACATTTTTTTTTTTTGAGACAGAGTCTTGCTCTGTCGCTCAGGCTGGAGTATAGTGGCATGATCTCTGCTCATTGCAACCTCTGCCTCCCGGGTTCAAGCGATTCTCACGCCTCAGCTACCCAAGTAGCTGAGATTACAGGCGTGCACCACCACACGTCTCTACTGTTTTTAGTAGAGACGGGGTTTCAGCATGTTGACCAGGCTGGTCTTGAACTCCCGATCTCAAGTGATCCGCCCGCCTCGGCCTCCCAAAGTGCTGGGATTCCAGGTGTGAGCCACCGCACCCAGCCAATGGTTCACATCTTTGTCTCCCACTGTCAGGAAAGGTATGGGGAGGAGCTGTGAAAAGAAATGGGTGGTCACTGGGTAAGTAACTGGGGACCCAGGGAAAATCCTGTTACTCCCATGACTTGCCCACATGGTCCTGAGCCAGTCACTTTACCACTCTGTGCCTCAGTTTCCTCAAGACTCAGTTGAGGGTTGGGGAGTATATCCATTCATTCTTCTGACCTATATTGACTGAGTACCTACATGTGCCAGGCACTGTGCCAAGTTATAACAGTCAACAAGGCACACAAAACCTCTGCCCTCAGGGAGCTGACATTGCCAAGAACCCCTCAAATCTACCCAGTGACCCAGACTGAGGGCAGATGTCACCCCTGGCCTTGCTTGCAATGATCATGACACACAGTGAGCACCGTGGCCTCGTTGCATATTCAGACAGATGACAGCCTGACATGGAAGCTGAGGATCTAATCAGTGGCATCCACATGGTAACAGGAAGGAGGGAGCCACTGTGGGTCCTTGAGCAGGAGCACGGAGATATCAGTGCAAAACTTCAGAAGGGCAATTCCAGCGGCAATCAATAGAAAAAGACCTTTTTACTACATGTCACCCTGCCCCTTAGGTGAGTCAAATTAAGGCAAATAGCCGAGGCCAGGCCATCCTGTCTGTCCCGTTATATTTTTGGTTTTGGTTTGTTTATAGCTGAGTTATTCCCTAGTGGTGGCAGTGATGATTGGGAATTTGGCTTTCTGATCTGACCATTTGGTGACTGCTGGGAATGAATGAACGGATGTTGGCAGAGAACAGCAGGAGTCAGGCATGTTAGCCTGTGTCTCTTGAATCTCTTGCCCTGTGGCTAACGGTGTGAAAATGAAGCATTAAGCTCCCTCTGTGGCTGCAGTCAGACTCCTGGGGTGAGTGAGTAATGTTTTCCCATCTCTGGAGGGTGTCTATACATTATTTTGTAACGTCACTTGAATTAAAGGAACTCAGTTCTGATTGGCTGATAGAGATAAATAAGCACTTATACAAATCAAATATTCCTAAAATTTAGGAAAATGAGGAAATCAGACTTTTTAAATGGCTGTCCTCTGTAGTCCAGGAAGAAATTGAACTTTTAGTACCGTAAATGTACTAGTCTTGAAAAAGATTCCTCCTTCAGAAACTAATTCAGAGACTTTAAGAATCCAAGTTCTCATAATTAAGATAAATCTTTGGCAAATGACACTAGTTTAATTATTTGAGTTTAATAAAAACAGTATAGGACGGGTGCAGTGGCTTACGCCTGTAGTCCCAGCACTTTGGGAGGCCAACGTGGGAGAATCCCTTGAGCCTGGGAGTTTAAGACCAACCTGGCCAACATGGCAAAACCCTGTCTCTACCAAAAATACAAAAATTCGCCAGTAGTGGTGGTGTGCGCCTGTAGTCCCAGCTACTCGGGAGGCTGAGGTGGGAGGATGGTTTGAGCCTGGGAGGCAGAGGTTGCAGTGAGCTGAGATCATGCCATTGCACTCCAGCTGGGGTGACAGAGCCAGATCCTGTCTCAAAAAAAGCAAAAACAAAAACAAAATTATGCTATTATTAAGTAATTATCCTGTAATTATTATGGATGCTTTCTCTCTGATTTGTTAGTGTTAAGTATAATACAAGTGTGCATTTATCTACTTAAGTTTGTATTTTTCCTAAATTGATGAAGGTTTACTGATCAAATAAGCTACCACTTCTCCATAATGTTGAAGATTACAAAAAATGTATCCTTGCATTTGACTAAAATAAATCATTAATCTAATAAGTTTATTTCAATGTAATTATGTTTTGTAGTACGTCATCTTGAAGATAACTTCCAAGATCTTTAGGTAATTGAAAATTCTGATACTCAATTGACTTAATTAATGGATGTTCACTGGATGCCCAGAGCATTTCTAAGTAAGGAAGAAAACGGAAACACTGATTACTAAGCACAATTTTAAATTTGTATAATTTTGCTTCTTATTATTATTTTTAAATTTAATTCAATTTATTTTAATTGAGACAGGGTCTTACTTTGTCGCCCTGGCTGGAATGCAGTGGTGCGAACACAGCTCATTGTGGCCTTGACCTCCCAGGCTCAAGTGATCCTCCCACCTGAGCCTCCCAAGTAGTTGGGACTACCGGCGCACGCCACCAAGCCCGGCTAGTTTTCGCTTTTTGTTTTTTGAGACAGGGTCTCACTCTGGTTGCCCAGGCTGGAGTGCAGTGGCCTGATCTTGGCTCACTGCAGCCTCGAACTCTCAAGCTTAGGTGATTCTCCCACCTCAGCCTCCCGAGTAGCTGGGACAACAGGCACACACCACCACACCCAGCTAATTTGTGTTTTTTGTTGTTGTTGTTATTGTTGTTGTTTGAGATGGAGTCTCACTCTGTCTCCCAGGCTAGAGTGCAGTGGCGTGATATCAGCTCACTGCAAGCTCTGTCTCCCGGGTTCACACCATTCTCCTGCCTCAGCCTCCCGAGTATTTGGGACTACAGGTGGTGCCACCATGCCCAGCTAATTTTTTGTTGTTGTTGTATTTTTAGTAGAGATGGGGTTTCACCGTGTTAGCCAGGATGGTCTCAATCTCCTGACCTCGTGACCTGTCCACCTTGGCCTCCCAAAGTGCTGGGATTACAGGCGTGAGCCACTGCGCCCGGCCTAATTTGTGTATTTTTTTTTAGAGAGAGGGTTTCACCATGTTGCCCAGGCAGGTCTCGAACTCCTGAACTCAAGCAGTCTTCTCGCCTCGGCCACCTGAAGTGCTGGGATTACAGGCCTGAGCCACTGCACCCAGCCATATTTTTGTATTTTTTGTAGAGATGGGGTTTCGCCATGTTGCCCAGGCTGGTCTGGAACTCCCAAGCTCAAGCAATTCACCTGCCTCGGCCTCCTGAAGTGCTGGGATTACAGGCGTGGGCCACTGTGCCTGGCCTGCTGCTTGTTTGTATGTGCTACAGAGAGGCCCTGTTTTGGGGTCTATCAATCAATGTATCCATTTTTGCCACATCAAGATGTCATATAAGGGATGTGGGCCATTCTAGGGAGCTGGTTTAAGTGTAGCCCTGAGCTTGGCTAGTTGACTAAAATGACATTTCACAATTATCCACACCTTGGTGAAGTCAAAGTTAGTTCTATTTAATCTCTTAGGGCTTACTAAAGACCCCAAAGAGCTTTGATTTGCGTGGGTTATGGCTATTGATACTTACTGGGTTAGAAATTAAAACAGAAAATTGTAAATATTTATTGAGTCATAGTAATAACAAATGCATTAACATATTTAACATAAAGAATATCTTAGGGCCGGGTGCAGTGGCTCATGCCTGTAATCCCAGTACTTTGGGAGGCTGAGGTGGGAGGATCACTTGAGGCTGTAGTCAGACTCCTCAGGTGAGTGAGCAATATTTTCCTGTTTCTGGAGGGTATCCATAAATTATTTTATGAAGTCACTTAAATTAAAGGAACTCTGTTCTGATTGGCTGATAGAGATAAATAAGCACATATACAAATCAAATATTTCTAAAATTATAGGAAAATTAGAAAATCAAACTTTTTTTTTTATTTCCTGGGCAACATAGAGAGACCTTGTCTCTACTTTTAATTTTTATTTAAAAGTAAAAAATGTTGGGTGTGATGGTGCATACCTGTAGTCCCAACTATGTGGGAGGCTGAGATGGGAGGATTGCTTGAGCCCAGGAGTTTGAGGCCATAGTGAGCTATGATGGTTGCTACTACACTCAAGCCTGGAAGACAGAGCAAGACCCTGTCTCATAAAACAAAACAAAACAAAAACATATCTTGGTATTACTATGAAATCAGTTCTGACCTTTGGGCCCTTGACATCTGTCTTCAAGTAAAGTGTCAGTTTGTTCCATGATATGAAACTTGGAAAGTGAATGTTATTTGCCTTGGTTGATAACCCCTGAGTTATGGAGGAAGCTATGCAATGTATTCATGTCTTAGGTTTGTTTCCTTGGCTTACAACATACATGGTGATTCTTTTTTTTTTTTTTTTTTTTTTTTTTTTTTTTTTTTGTGAGACGGAGTCTCGCTTCTCTGTAGTCCAGGCTGGAGTGCAGTGGCGCAATCCCGGCTCACTGCAACCTCTGCCCCCTGGGTTCAAGCGATTCTCCTGCATCAGCCTCCCGAGTAGCTGGGACTACAGGCATGTGCCACCATGCCCGGCTAATTTTTGTATTTTTAGTAGAGATGGAGTTTCACCATGTTGGCCAGGCTGGTCTCCATCTCCTGACCTCGTGATCCGCATGCCTCGGCCTCCCAAAGTTCTGGGATTACAGGCGTGAGCCACCGCACCCAGCCTGTTATTCTTTACTTTATATTTAATCTGCCTAGAGAGCAAAGAATGTTTTACTAGAATAGTTTTCTGTGCTTTATTTTGGCTTTAGTATGTCCTTAATTTTTGGGGGGGGGGGGCGGGGCGGGGCGCAGTGCAGACAGAATCTTGCTCTGTCACCCAGGCTGGCGTGCAGTGGTGCCCATCTTGGCTCATTGCCACCTCTGCCTCTCGGGTTCAAGCGATTCTCCTGCCTCAGCCTCCCGAGTAGCTGGGATTACAGGTGCGTGCAACCATGCCTGGCTAATTTTTGTATTTTTAATAGAGATGGGGTTTCACCAGTTGCCCAGGCTGGTCTCGAACTCCTGGGCTCAAGTGATCACCCCGTTTGGCCTCCCAAAGTGCTGGGATTACAGGTGTGAGGCACCGTGCCTAGCCAATTTTTTTTTTTTTTTTTGGAGATGGAGTCTCACTCTGTTGCCCAGGCTGGAGTGCAGTGGCGCAATCTCAGCTCACTGCAACCTCCGCCTCCTAGGTTCAAGTGATTCTCCTGCCTCAGCCTCCCAAGTAGCTGGGATTACAGGCACACACCACCAGGCCCAGCTAATTTTTGTATTTTTTTTAGTAGAGATGGGGTTTTACCATGTTGGCCAGGCTGGTCTTGAACTCCTGACCTCAGGTAATCCACCCACCTTGGCCTCCCAAAGTGCTGGGATTACAGGCGTGAGCCACCGCTCCTGGCCTTGTGCCTGGCCTATTATGTCCTTAATTTTTGTTTTGTTTTGTTTTGTTTTGAGACAGAGTCTTGCTCTGTCACCCAGGCTGGAATGCAGTGGTGCGATCTCGGCTCACTGCAACCTCTGCCTCCTGGGTTCAAGCAATTCTCCTGCCTCAGCTTCCTGAGTGAGTAGCTGGGACTACAGGCGCCCGCCACCATGCCTGGCTAACTTTTTGTATTTTTAGTAGAGATGGGGTTTCACCGTGTTAGCCAGGATGGTCGTGATCTCCTGACCTCATGATCCGCCCACCTCGGCCTCCCAAAGTGCTGGGATTACAGGCATGAGCCACCGCGTCCAGCCCTATGTCCTTAATTTTTGAAGAAAAGAAATACAAAGAAAAAATTTTTCTCTCTTAAGTGATTTATAATCATGTTACTCTCTATCCGTATTTTTATGTTTTATTGTCACTTTGGTCACCATTATTGTTTCTCAGGTACCTATAATATCTTACTCTAAGTGTATAAAACTCCTCTGAATTTTTTTTTCCTTTTTTTTTTTTTTTTTGAGATGGAGTCTCGCTCTTGTCGCCCAGGCTGGAGTGCAATGGTGTGACCTCAGCTCACTGCAACCCCTGCCTCCTGGGTTCAAGCGATTCTCCTGCCTCAGCCTCCCGAGTAGCTGGGATTACAGGTGTGAGCCACCATGCCCAGCTAATTTTTGTATTTTTAGCAGAGACGGGGCTTTACCATGTTGGCCAGGCTAGTCTTGAACTCCTGACCTGAGATGATCTGCCTGCCTCAGCCTCCCAAAGTGCTGGGATTACAGGTGTGAGCCACCGCGCCTGGTCTTCTTTTTTTTGAGAGGGAGTGTCTCACTCTGGCGCCCAAACTGGAGTGCAATGGCATGATCTCGGCTCACTGCAACCTCCACTTCCTGGGCTCAAGCAATTCTCCCACCTCAGCCTCCCGAGTAGTTGGGATTCCAGGCACGTGCCACCACGCCCAGCTAATTTTTGTATTTTTAGTAGAGACGGGGTTTCACCATGTTGGCCAGGCTAGTCTCGAACTCCTGACCTTAGTTGATCTGCCCGCCTCAGCCTCCCAAAGTGCTGGGATTACAGGTGTGAGCCACTTTGCCTGGCCAAGCCACCATGCCTGGCTTAGGTTTTCATTTTTATCTTCCCAAAGTCAGACCTAAATATAGAAAAAAATAAAGTTTAACTTTCATGATCTCCTTTGTACCTAAAACTATCTTTGAGATTTCACACAGGGATCCTAGAAAGTTACAAGGATCAGTTATTTCACTTTATTTAAAAAGGATGCTAGATACCGGGTGTGGTGGCTCATGTCTGTAAACACTTCGGGAGGCTGAGGCAGGCAGATCACATGAAGCTAGGAGTTCTCGCCAACATAGTGAAACTCTGTCTCCACTAAAAATACAAAAATTAGGCTGGGCGTGGTGGCTCATGCCTGTAATCCCAGCACTTTGGGAGTGAGTCCGAGGCAGGCGGATCACCTGAGGTCAGGAGTTTTAGACCAGCCTGGCCAACATGGTGAAACTCCGTCTCTACTAAAAACACGAAAATTAGCTGGGCGTGGTGGTGTGTGCCTGTAGTCCTAGCTCCTTGGGAGGCAGAGATGAGAGAATTGCTTGAACCTGGGAGATGGAGGCTGCAGTGAGCTGAGATCATGCCATTGCACTCCAACCTGGGTGATAGAGTGAGACTCCGTCTCAAAAAAAAAAAAAAAAAAAAAATTAGGCCAGGCATGGTGGCTCATGCCTGTAATCCCAGCACTTTGGGAGGCCAAGGCGGGCAGATCGCTTGAGGTTAGAAGTTCGAGACCAACCTGGGCAACATGGGGAAACCCCATTTCTACTAAAAATACAAAAATTATCCGGGTGTGGTGGCGGGCGCCTATAATCCCAGCTACTCGGGAGACTGAGGCAGGAGAATCTCTTGAACCCAGGAGGCAGAGGTTGCAGTGAGCCAAGATCACGTCACTGCACTCTAGCTTCGGTGACAGAGTGAGACTCTGTCTCAAAAAAAGAAAACAAACAAACAAAAAAAGTGTATGCTTTATCGGAAGTTCCTGGAGATGTGTGCCCTTGCTTTTCATAATATGTTGCAACTTAGAGGAAACACTGAATGAAACTGTTATGAAATATTTCCTGGGCAGGGCGGTGGCTCATGCCTGTAATCCCAGCACTTTGGGAGGCCAAGGCAGGAGGATCACTTGAGCCCAGGAGTTCAATACAAGCCTGGGCAACACAGTGAGACCCCGTCTCTACTAAAAATTTTTTTTAAAAAAGTAAACGGGCATGGTGGCATGCACCTATACTCTCAGTTACTCAGGATGCTGAGGTGGGAGGACTGCTTGAGCCTCGGAGGTCATGGCTGCAGTGAGCTGAGATTGTGCCATGGCCACAGAGCAAGACCCTGTCTCAAAAAAAAGAAAAAAAATATTTTCGTTGAGTTTTCCTGTATTCATGAGAGTCCTGGTGGTGCTTTGCTTGATGATATTAGACAACAGCAGTATAGAGTATTATTGGTCATAATAATTGGTTATTATTGTAAATGCTTACTTGCTCACAGCCTTCTTTAATTTGAATCTGACATCTTCTAAGCCAGTGACGCTCAGTGCACATCAGACTTACCCATAAGGTTTTATTAAAATACAGATGTTTAGATTCTACTCCAAACTGACTGAATCTCGTTATTTTATATTCTTGGTATATTATGCATGCTACGTCTCAGGATTATTATATACTATATACAAATTTTTTTTTCTATATACTATATACAAGTTTTTTTTTCTGGTTGGACGTGGTGGCTGATGCCTGTAATCCCAACACTTTGGGAGGCCAAGGTGGGCAATGACTTGAGCCTATGAGTTCGAGACCAGCCTGGGCAACATGGCAAAACCCAGTCTCTACAAAATAGTACAAAAAATTACCTGGGCATAGTGGCATGTGCCTGTAATCTCAGCTACTGGGGAGGCTGAGGTGGGAGAGTTGCTTGAGTCCATGAGGTCAAGACTGCAGTAAGCTGTGATTATACCACTGCACTCAAGCCTGGGCAACAGGGCGAAACCCTGTCTCTAAAAAAAAAAAAATAAAAGTAAAAATAAAGATTTTTTCCTCTATAAGAATGTGTTCATCCATATTTATAAATGAGAGGTAGCATTCACAGGTGTCTTTGAAAATAAACTTTGGCCAGGTGCAGTGGCTCATACCTATAATCCCAGCACTTTGGGAGGCTGAGGCAGGTGGATCACCTGAGGTCAGGAGTTGAAGACCAGCCTGGCCAACATGGTGAAACCCTGTCTCTACTAAAAGTACAAAAATTAGCTGGGCGTGGTGGCGGGTGCCTGTAGTCCCAGCTACTTGGGAGCCTGAGGCACAAGAATCACTCGAACCAGAGAGGTAGGGTTGCAGTGGGCCGAGAGCGTGCCACTGCACTCCAGCCTGGGAGACAGAGTGAGATTCTGTCTCAAAAAAAAAAAAAAAAAAAAAAAAAAAAAAAACGGCGGGGCATGGCGGCTCATGCCTGTAATCCCAGCACTTTAGGAGGCTGAGGCAGGTGGATCACTTGAGGTCAGGAGTTCAAGACCAGCCTGGCCAACATGGTGAAACCCCATCTCTAATAAAAATACAAAAACATTAGCCGGGCCTGGTGGCACGCACCTGTAGTCCCAGCTACTCGGGAGGCTGAGGGAGGAGAATTCCTTGAACCTGGGAGGCAGAGGTTACAGTGAGCCGAGATCGTGCTACTGCACTCCAGCCTGGGTGGTAGAGCAAGACTCCATCTCAAAAAATAAATAAATAAAAATAAACTTAATCATTATCTTTCTTTAGAGACATTTTTGTCTAAAAAAATTATTAGGAACAGCTTAAAACTGCAAACATTTTTATCTTAGTTTCTGTAGGTGTGGGATCTGGGTGCAGCTTTGCTATTACTAATAGATAGTCCTGGCTCAGGGTCTCTCATGAAGTTGCATCTAGGGCTACAGTCATCTGAAGGCTTGACTGGGGCTGGGGGTGTCTGCTCCCAAGAAGGCCCACTCACCTGGCTGATGGCTGGTGTTGGCTATTGGCTGGGGTGCTTCAGGTCTCCTCCATGTGGCCTCTCAGTCTCCAAGGCCTCATTTTTTTCATATAGCCTTTCTAATTGATGGCTGGGCTCCAGTGAGACAGAGAGAGGGATCTTTTTATAAACGAATCTCGGAGGTGGTATTATCATTTCTACCATATTCTATTTGTTTTGAGTGACAAAATCCAGACCACACTCAAGGCGGGGGGCACAGACACCAGAATGGGGAATCATCAGGGACCACCTCAAAGGCTGACCACAGCATTGCCCCTAAAATGTATGGGGCCCCAGACAAGTATTTTTTGCAGGAACTCTGTCTACCTAAACAATTTAAATACAAAGTGTATTACAAGATCATGAGTCCATATGAGGTATTGGGATTTACTGATGAAGATTTTAATTTGTTTATTTTAGAGATGGGGTCTTGCTCTGTCACGCAAGCTGGAATGCAGTGGCGTGATCTCACCTCACTGCAGCCTCAAATTCCTGGGCTCAAATGATCTTCCCACCTTGGCCTCCAGAGTAGCTGGAATTATAGGCATGACACCACTATGCTCAGCTAATTAAAAATTTTTGTTGTTGTTGTTGGTAGAGATAGTGTCTTGCTTTTGGAGGGTAAAGGTTTAGAACAATGTGTCGACCCATTGTGAAGTGAAATAAATAAATAAATAAATAAATAAAATAGAACAGTGTGTATGTCTGGGTGTGGTGGCTCACGCCCATAGTCCCAACTACTTGGGAGGCTGAGGTGGAGCCCAGGGTTGAGAAATGTTCAAGGCTGCAGTGAGCCATGATGGCACCACTGCACTTCAGCCTGTCTCTAAAAAGAAAAATTTTTAAATGAAATAATGCGATAGCTGTCATAAATTTGTAGGTACTAATTAATAGAGTGGCAAGATGCAAAAAGTATAACCTCTGAGAAATGTAATAAATAAATGATGGAAATATACCAGAAGCAGGAGGCTTTAACTTACCTTTGTCAGCAAATGACAGCTCTAGTAGACAAAAACAAAAACAGTATAATTAATAAAGCTATATCAAATTCTCTTTTCTTAAAACCATGAATACATCTTTTAGTCAGTCAGCGACTATGGAACATTAGTAATCACTGGCCATAATATTAGGCCACAAAGAAAAGTTTAATAAATTCCAAAAAGTAGAATGGATACAGACCACATTCTTTGACCATAATGCAATAAACATAAACATGGACTTTTTCTTTTTTCTTTCCCTTTCTTTTTTTTTTTTTTCTTTTTTTTTTTGAGACAGAGTCTTGCTCTGTCACCAAGGCTAGAGGGCAGTGGTGTGATCATGGTTCACTGCAGCCTCTGCCTCTTGGGCTCAAGTGATTCTCCTACCTCAGCCTCCTGAGTAGCTGGGACTACAGGCGTGAGCCACCACGCCCAGCTAACTTTTTGTATTTTTTTGTAGAGATGGAGTTTTGCCATGTTGCCCAGGCTGGTCTTGAACTCCTGAGCTCAAGCAATCCTCCTGCTTCGGCCTCTCAAAGTACTGGGATTACAGGTGTGAGCCACCAGGTCTGGCCAAACTTGGATTTTTTAAAACAAAAATAAAACCACAAAACTCCAATAGCTCGGGGAAAAAAGATTTAGCTCTTTCACGTTTTATAATATCCAGTGCTGTCAAGAGTATGAGGCAAACTGATAATATATAACAGGTGGCAGTATAAAATTCAGCAAGCATTTTAGAAAAAGTTTCACAGTATTTATCAAAGTTTTACATTTATATACATTTTGATCCAGGATTTTTTTTTTTTTTTTTTTTGGCTAGGAATTTGCTCTTTGTGTGTGTGGTTTTTTTTTGTTTTGTTTTGTTTTTACTTTGTAAATTTACTTAAAAAAATAGCTGTCTGCATATTTTTAATGGATGAGTAAACCAAAAATATATAAACAGCTATTTATAAAGGGGTGAATAAAAAAAGATAAAATAGTTTCTTTTGGGTGGAGGGAGAGGGAAGAAGGTTGAGGAGACAGGGATAGAAGCTAGATTTATCTAAATATACCATATTATTATTATTATTATTTTTTTTTTTTTTTTGAGACGGAGTCTCACTCTGTCGCCCAGGCTGGAGTGCAGTGGCACGATCTCGGCTCACTGCAACCTCCGCCACCCGGGTTCACGCCATTCTCCTGCCTCAGCTTCCCGAGTAGCTGGGACTACAGGCTCCCACCACCACACCCGGCTAATTTTTTTGTATTTTTAGTAGAGACGGGGTTTCACCGTGTTAGCCAGGATGGTCTTGATCTCCTGACCTCGTGATCCACCCACCTTGGCCTCCCAAAGTGCTGGGATTACAGGCGTGAGCCACTGCACCTGGCCCATATTATTATTATTTATCTTTTGAATATACTGTACTATTATTGAGAACCATGCAAACACAGTATCATTGTATAATCATTATTATATAAAATTATGTATTATTTAAAAACTGCATCATATCAAAAGGAAGTTATAGATTACTGGGGTCATATCAAGCAAGTTTCAAAGGCTCCCATTGGCCAAAGATGGGGCAATTTGAGCATCAAAAAGAACAATAACTGCAATAGATTGAAATACATCACCTAGCCCTCAGGGCAGAATGATGCCACAAAATCTCCCTGGCCACCTTTGGAGGATGCTAGTGAACCAACTCATTCTGAAAACTGATAAATAAAGAGAGAGACAAAGTAACTGAGTAGATAATTGATTAAAGAATTATTATTTTTGAGATATGATCATGATTTACTGCTAACTTGTTAAAAGCTCTTATCATTTGGGCCGGGCGCGGTGGCTCACGCCCATAATCCCAGCACTTTGGGAGGCTGAGGCGGGCGGATCACAAGGTCAAGAGATGGAGACCATCCTGGCCAACATGGTGTAACCCCGACTCTACTAAAAATACAAAAATTAGCTGGGCGTGGTGGTGTGCACCTGTAGTCCCAGCTACTCGGGAGGCTGAAGCAGGAGAATTGCTTGAACCTGGGAGATGGAGGTTGCAGTGAGCCGAGATTGCACCACTGCACTCCTGCCTAGCAACAGAGCAAGACTCTGTCTCAAAAAAAAAAAAAGAAAAAAAAAGGAAAAGTTCTTATCATTTACAGCAACATCTTGAGAGATTCATGGGTAAAATGATGTAATATCTGGGTTTTGCTTCAAAATAATCCAGTGGGGATGTGGGTAGAGGACATAAAAGAAACAACATTGGCTGTGAATTGATAAATGTTGAACTAGGTGATGACTACATGGAGATTTATTGTATTGTTCTCTCTACTTTTTTATACGCTTGAAATTTTCCGTAACAGAAAAATAATTTTATGGAGGCAAAAGCTGTAAACAGTGTTCGATGCCTATATTGAGAGTATGACTCATGACTTTTTTTAAAAAAAAGCCAGACCTGACCTTAAAAATTTCTTTTAATTTAATTAAAAAAATTTTTTTTTAGAGACAGCGTCTCACTTTGTCGCCCAGACTGGAGTGCACTGGTGCGCTCATAGCTCATTGTGCAGCTTCGAACTCCTGGGCTCAAGCGATCCTTCCACCTTAGCTTCTTGAGTAGCTGAGACTACAGGCACGAACCACCATACCCAACTAATGTCTTTATATTTTATATTATTTTATTATAATTTTATTTTACTATATTTTATTTATTTGTTTGTTTTGAGACAGGGTCTTTGCTCTGTTACCCACGCTGGAGTGCAGTGGCATGATCTCAGCTCACTGCAGCCTTGACTTCCTGGGCTCAAGTGATCCTCCCACCTCAGTCTCCCAAGTAGCTGGGACTACAGGCATGCACCACCACACCTGGCTAATTTTTAAAAAATTTTGGTAGCGATGGGACCTCAACATGTTGCCCAGGCTGGTCTCAAACTCCTGGACTCAAGCAATCCTCCCTCCTCAGCTTCCCAAAATGTTGGGATTACAGGCATTGAACCACTGCACCTGGCCTATTTTATCTTTGAAAATAGAGACGGGGGGGGGGGGGTGTCTCCCTATATTGCTCAGGCTGGTCCCGAACTCCTGGTCTCAAGTGATCCTTTTGGCTTCCCAAAGTGCTGGGATTACATGAGCCACCACTCCTGGCCACTGTGCTGGGTTTAATTGTGGAGAACTATAACTAAGCATTGTCTTTAAAAAACGAGTACATTGGCCGGGCGCGGTGGCTCACGCCTGTAATCTCAACACTCTGGGAGGCGGAGGCGGGCGGATCACGAGGTCAGGAGATCGAGACTATCCTGGCTAACACGGTGAAACCCCCATCTCTACTAAAAATACAAAAAATTAGCCGGGCGTGGTGGCGGGCACCTGTAGTCCCAGCTACTCGGGAGGCTGAGGCAGGAGAATGGCGTGAACCCGGGAGGCGGAGCTTGCAGTGAGCCGAGATCGCGCCACTGCACTCCAGCCTGGGCGACAGAGCAAGACTCTGTCTCAAAAAAAAAAAAAAAAAGAGTACATTTTGGGCCGGTTGCAGTGGCTCACATCTATAATCCCAGTACTTTGGGAGGCCGAGGCAGGCGGATCACCTGAAGTCAGAAGTTGGAGACCAGCCTGGGCAACAGGGCAAAACCCCGTCTCTACTAAAAAAACATAAAAACTAGCCAGGCATGTTGGCGGGCGTCTGTAATCCCAGCTACTCGGGAGGCTAAGGCAGGAAAATTCCTTGAACCTGGGAGGTGGAGGTTGCAGTGAGCCCGGATCACGCCACTGCACTCCAGCCTGGGAGACAGAGGGAGACTCCATCTCAAAAAAAAATTAAAATAAAATTAAAATAAAAAAAGAACATTTTGGCCTACAGTTCCTGACAAAGATGGAATGTGGGCAAATGCATGATGACCTGGATTATTTCTGGGAGAATTGTAAAGAGTTTCTGTAGTCAGCAGAAATGCTTTGAATACTTTCCATATATTAGTTCATTAATCCCCCATGAAGTAGGTACAAGTAGGGGAAACTGAGGCACAGGGAAGTTGACTAATTTGCCCAGGGTCACAAAGTGAGTAAGTGGCAGAACCACTATTTGAACCTAGCTGCGCTCATAGTGCTTTAATCTTCAATCAGCGAGGATCGTCAAGTTGGCTGCTGGATCTTTCTGGATCTTTTTTTCATTACCTCGCCTTTCATGTTGTTTGTCCACATAGCTTGAGGCTTTATCACAGATTCCTCTTGGGGGCAGTGTTACTCCAGAAATGCCGGAAAGCTCCGCTATTCCTCACTCCACCCCTAAATATACAGCATCTCCTCCCGCCCTTAGGCTCTGAAAAAAATGCTGCGGAGCCAGAAAGGCTGCAGAAAGCCGGGTGTGACCACTGGCTCTGTAGCCAACCTGTTCCCTGCTTGCTGCTGCTGCTGCTGCAGTCGTTTGGTTTCCTCTTTGAATCAGATGATTCTGAGGTCTACACTGCAAACTCTTGGCATATATCATTTCTAGAATTCCATTCCTACTCGACCTAGGCTGTGAGTCTGCACTAGTTCGCGGCACGTTAGATCGCGCCCATTTCCCTTACTGGCAAGTTGTCAGGTTGAGGAAGCTCCAGGCCTGGAGGAGGGCATCTCCAGCCACCAGCCATGAAGCCCAGGGCCTCAGGCACCTTCTGGCCTCCGGGTGGCCTCCTCTATTCGCTGACCCAGACACTAGTCCAGTGGTTCCCAAAGTGGGGTTCCCTGGCAGGCAGCAGCTGCCTCGCTGGGAATCTATTAAAAATGCATACTCCCGGGCCCCACCCATGACCCACTGAATCAGAAGCTGTGGGCCTGGGGCCCAGCAGTTGGTGTTTTCAGAAGCCCTCCAGTGGACTCCAATGGTTCCTAGAGTTTCAAAAGCACACTGGGCTAGGCCAGGTGTGCCAAGAGAGAAGTAGCTTTTTGGCTCAAGTCCTCACAGGAATGGTCAGAGGGTCCCCATCAGTCTATCAGTGTGCACCATACAACGCTCACAGAGGGACACACGTGTGCCCGTGTGCATGCGTCCCTGTATGGACTCCAGTTGGAGGGGGAGGGACAGTTTTGCCTTGTGGTTTTGTCACTCGCCATTGGAAAATAGCCCTTTCCCCTACTACTAAATAGCTTCCCATTGTTTTCTATTCCCTTTACTTTCATTTCAGAGAGTGTTTTCTCTTCTGTGTTTTTTTGTTTGTTTTTTGAGACGGAGTCTCACTCTCTCACCCAGGCTGGAGTGCAGTGGCGCGATCTTGGCCCATTGCAACCTCCACCTCCGGGATTCAAGCAATTCTCCTGCCTCAGCCTCCTAAGTAGCTGGGATTACAAGTGCCTGCTACCACACTCACCTAATTTTTTATTTTTAGTAGAGATAGGGGTTTTGCCATGTTGGCCAGGTTGGTCTCGAACTCCTGACCTCAGATGATCCACCTGCCTCGACCTCCCAAGTGCTGGGATTACAGGCATGAGCCACCATGCTGGGTCCCTCTTCTCTTTGGAAAAGTCATCCACGTTGGTTGCAAGTTTTTCAGAAAAGAGGGAACTACATTGTAGAAATAAATGGCAAACAGACACCCAACACCCAAGGAATAATTTCTCATCTCTGTCCTTTCAATGTGTATATTTCTAAATGTCCATGTTTATATTTACATAAATTAAAAAAAAAGGTTTACTTGTACGTGTCATTTTGTTTTTATCTTAAATTTTTGTGTTTTTAATTTTGGTGATATATCATTTTGGTTGTACTTTTTCACTTCTGTACATACTGTTACATAACATGCAGTTTTCCAGTAACACTAACTTGTGAATGCATATTTTACAATTTTATTTATATTTATTTATTTATTTACTTTTGAGACAGTCTCACTCTGTCTCCCAGGCTGGAGTGCAGTGGCTTGATCTCGGCTCCCTGCAACCTCCACCTCCCAGGTTCAAGCAATTCTCCTGCCTTAGCTTCCCGAGTAGCTGGGATTACAGACCCGCCACCGCGCCTGGCTAATTTTTGTTTTTTTAAGTAGAGACGGGGTTTTACCATGTTGGCCAGGCTGGTCTCAAACTCTTGATCTCAGGTGATCTGCCTGCCTCAGCCTCCCAAAGTGCTGGGATTACAGGTGTGAGCCACCGCGCCCGGCCCCCCCTTTTTTTTTTGAGACTGAGTTTCCATCTTGTTGCCCAGGCTGGAGTACAATGATGCGATCTCAGCTCACCACAACCTCCGCCTCCCGGGTTCCAACGATTCTCCTGCCTCAGCCTCCCCAGTAGCTGGGATTACAGGCATGCACCACCACACCTGGCTAATTTTGTATTTTCGGTAGAGACGGGGTTTCTCCATGTTGGTCAGGCTGATGTCAAACTCCCAACCTCAGGTGATCCGCTCACCTCCACCTCCCAAAGTGCTGGGATTACAGGCATGAGCCACCGTGCCTGGCAGGATAGAAGCCATTTTAACTGGGGTGAGATGGTATCTCATTGTAGTTTTGATTTGCATTTCTCTGATGATCAGTGATATTGAGCACCTTTTCCTATGCCTGCTTGTCATTTGTAGGTCTTCTTTTGAGAAATGTCTATTGAGATCTTTTGCCCACTTTTTGATCAGATTATTAGATTTTTTCCTCTAGGGTTGTTTGAGCTCTTTATATATTCTGGTTGTTAGTCCCTTGTCAGATGGGTAGTTTGCGAATATTTTCTCCCATTCTTTGGGTTGTCTCTTCACTTTGTGGATTGTTTCCTTTGCTGTGCAGAAGTTTTTTAACTTGATGTGATCCCATTTGTCCATTTTTGCTTTGGTTGCCTGTGTTTGCCAAATTCATTTTACAAGGCCAGCATTACCCTAATACCAAAGTCAGACACTACAAGAACACTACAGCCAATATCCCTGATGAACATAAATGCAAAAAGCCTGCACGAAATACTAAGAAACAAAATCCAACAGCACATTAAAAGGATCATACATCATGACCAAATGGGATTAATCCCTAAGATGCAAGGATGGGTCAACATACATAAATTAATAAATGTGATATACCACATTAACAGAATGAAGGATAACAATCATCTCAAAAGATTCAGAAAGAGTATTTCACAAAAATTCAATGCCACTTCATGATAAAAACTCTAAACTAGGTATAGATGGAATTTACCTAAGCATAATAAAGGCCATATATGCCTGGCTAATTTTTGTATTTTTAATAGAGACGGGGATTCACCACGTTGGCCAGGCTGGTCTTGATCTCCTGACCTCAAATGATCCTCACCTCGGCCTCCCAAAGTGTTGGGATTACAGGCGTGAGCCACCGCACCCCGCCACAATTTTCTTCTAAGATAAAAAAGTTTACATAAGGGTTCTCTGGGATGGAAACAAAAGTTGGACAGAGCCAGGATTATTTTAATAAAATACAATTAACAGGAGTTGTGATAAATGAAATGATGCCCCACAAAAGTGCCCATGTCTTAACCCCCGGGTTCTAGGAATATATTATGGTATATGACAAAGAATAGAGGCTGTAGATAAAATCAAGGATGATAATCAGTTGACTCTAAAATAAAGAGATTAATTTGAATTATGAGATTGGTGTCTACAGCCATACCACCCTGAATGAACCTGATCTTATCTGAATTATAAGTGTGAGCCTAGGGTAATCACAAAAGTTCTTAAATGGGAATGAGAGGCTAAGAAAATTAATGCTGTGATATGAGAGTCAGATTTTTAAAAAATTTTTTTAAATTATGTTGGGCTGGGCACGGTGGCTCACGCCTATAATCCCAGAACTTTGGGAGGCCAAGGCGGGCGGATCACCTGAGGTCAGGAGTTCGAGACAAGCCTGGCCAACATGGTGAAACCCCATCTCTACTAAAAATAGAAAAATTAGCCAGGCATGGTGGCAGGTGCCTGTAATCCCAGATTCTTGGGAGGCTGAGGTAAGGGAATTGCTTGAACCTATGAGGCAGAGGTTACAGTGAGCCGAAATCACGCATTGCACTCCAGCCTGGGGAACAAGAGTAAAACTCCGTCACCAAAAAAAAAAAAAAAAAAAAAAAGTATGTATACACGGCCAGGCACGGTGGCTCACGCCTGTAATCCCAGCACTTTGGGAGGCCAAGGTGGGTGGTTCACTTGAGGTCAAGAGTTGGAGACCAGCCTAGCCAACACGGTGAAACCTTGTCTCTACTAAAAATACAAAAATTAGCCAGGCATGGTGGTGCACACCTTTAGTCCCAGCTACTAGGGAGGTTGAGGTAAGAGAATTGCTTGAATCCGGGAGGTGGAGGTTGCAGTGAGCCGAGATCATGCCACTGCACTCCAGCCTGGGCGACAGAGAGACTCCATCTCAAAAAAAGAAAAAAAATATATATATATATATACACACACACACACACACAATTATTCTTAGAATATATATATATACTATGTATATAGTGTAAAAATAATGCTGACTGTACTTTTGAAAATTTATGTAATAGAATTAATCAAGAATTTTATGAGATAAAAAAGTGATGATTTTGAATATACAATAAATAACATTTATGAGGTAAAGTCTTTTTTTTTTTTTTTTGAGACAGAGTCTCGCTCTGTTGCCCAGGCTGGAGTGCAGTGGCGCGATCTTGGCTCACTGCAAGCTCCACCTCCTGGGTTCATGCCATTCTCCTGCCTCAGCCTCCCAAGTAGCTGGGACTACAGGTGCCTGCCACCACGCCCGGCTAATTTTTTGTGTTTTTAGTAGAGATGAGGTTTCACCGTGTTAGCCAGGATGGTCTCCATCTCCTAACCGCGTGATCCGCCCACCTTGGCCTCCCAAAGTGCTGGGATTACAGGCGTGAGCCACCGCGCCCGGTGTAAAGTCTATTATTTTCAGATATTCAAAATATGTTTCTCTTTTGCAATTTACATTATTACATTCCACTTATGTTTTCATTGAAAAATGCCTCTTTTTTTCAAGCTGGCATTGGAATCTTGACCCTCAGCTTCCTCATTTTCTTCCTCGTCTTCACACTTCTTCTGTAATGCAGGCCTGAGCCCACAGACCTGACCATTTATCACCTGGTCTTCATCCACATAGTGATCCTCCTTACTCTGGTGTCATTGTTGTCTCCAGGTCTGCCTGAGTCACTGTATTTTCAGAATGACTTCAAGTGTAAAGGATTTTTTTTACCTGAACAAGATGATGAGAAGTTTCTCCATCTGCACCACCTGCTTCCTGAGTGTGCTTCAGACCATAATCATCAGCCCCAGAAGCTCTTGGTTGGTGAGGTTTAACCATAAATCCACCATTTTCACCTGTCATTTCTTGTTGTTTTTACATTTTCTCAGTTTTTTTTTTCAGTAGTAATCTCATCTTGTGCACTGTGGGGTCTTCTAATGTGACCCTGAGCAATCTTCTGCATACCAGTAAAGACTGTTCACTTTTCCACCATGAACTCCATCATCAGAAGACTGTTTCTTACTCTGTTTCTTACTCCAGATATGTTTTTCTTATAGGAACAATGCTGCTTCCAAGTGCATACAGGGTGGTCCTTTTGTTCAGGCACCAGAAGAAATTCTGATACTTGCACAGCACCAGCCTCTCCCCAAGACCTTCCCCAGAGAAAAGTGCCACTCAGACCATCCTGCTGCTAGTGAGTTTTTCTTTGTGGTCATTTACTGGGTCGATTTCATCATCTCATGCACCTCAACCTTGCTATGGGCATATGACCCTGTTGTCCTGGGTGTCCAGAGGCTTGTCAGTCTTTTGGTGCTACTCAGATCTGATAAAAGGATAATCATTGTGATACAAACTGTGAGACAGAGGGTTAACAAGTTATTTTTATTGAAAATAGATTATTCTGTCACCAGTTAAATTACGTAAGTAGTACAGAACTTGCTATTTAATTTAACTTAAATGTATGGATTTACACTTTCAATATGTCTAAATACTTTTGAATCAAATGCTGCCAATTCTCTGTGGGTTTTTTTTAGTTTAACATACATGATGGATAGATACTCCCATATGTTTACAAGTGTCTTCTTTTTCATTTTGATTTTCAGGCCTTAATACAGAGAACATTTTTCTTTCTTTTTGAAGTATAATATTAAGAATATCCTCCTGGTAATATAATCTGTCTTCGTATTTTTGAGAATGTTTTATTTTTATTTATTAAAGATATTTGACTAAATATTAAATTCTTACACTCAATATGTACTTCTCCTTGTTCTGGCTTCTATCAAGGCTGTGTGGATGGTGCCTACAAATTTGTGGCTTACCTCTGTTTTTTATCTATCTCCCTAATTTTAAGATTTTTCTTTCTTTTTAGTGTTATACAGCTTGACTATTATTTCTGTATAAATGATCACCTGTATTTACCTTTTTTTTGAAAACTATGTACTTCTGAATTTGAGAATTTTTTCTGGCTTTTAATTTTACAAAAAATTATTTCTTTTTAAAATTACATTTGTGTCTTATTCTTTGTATATATTTCAGTGAAACAACTGAATATACTTTATTCCTTCTAATCTTTGTCTTTATAGATCTATAAATATATTTACATCTTATATCACTTTACTTTTATTAGCATCGATTTTCTCTCCTTAATCTTCCAGTGCACTATTTCTCTCATTAGCTTATTCTAAGTTAATAGTTTCCCAATACAATGTATATTGAATTTATAGATTTTTATTTCTCATTTATTCAATTTACAGTTAGCTCCTTCCATGGATGCTCTTCAATTTTAAAGTTTCTTCCTCTTTAAACACTATTTTTGTCTCTTATTTTATCACTGAATTGATGTAAACATTTTAAATACAATTCCAATTATTATTAATTTATGTAGCATCCAATTTCTTCTTACTCTAAATTGTGGTAGCTTATTTTGTGTGTGTGTGTACTTCATAACTTATAATTTAGCTGTCATGATTGGGAGATCTTTCCCTGTAAATGTCTTCAATCAGTATATTTGTTTGTTCTACTTAACCTGGCACAATATTATCAATTTTGCCTTGTGATCAGCCATTGGCTTCTCACGTTGATAAAGCCTTTGAATCTTTTCTTGACTCATTTGTGTTCCTGGAAAGTTCTGATATTTTTCCTTTCAGCCCCATTGGGCATTCTAGAGATTTTTGTAACTTTTGATGCACAAACTTTCACATTGCACACATAAAATATTTTAGTTATGTAATGCTACCACACATCAGCATCTTATGAGAAATCTTGAGTCTCTTTACTTGAAGCACCCCCTCTCCAATATACAGTATGATACACTGATGTGTAGAATGTGATTAGTTTATTAATCATATGTGAAAATATTAGTAGCTACATATGGCCAGAATAGATTTTTCTCTCTACAAATGTAAGTTAGTGTTGGTAGAATTTGTTATGCGATATTCGGTTCTTTGGTTTCAGTCTCAATGCTTTCTTCTTGGCATTTCATTGACTCTGTAAATTAACCTCAGCATCAATTTTCTTTTAAATTCAATAGTTATTCAAATTGATCGAAAATTAAACTTGTATGTAGCTAGTTATCACTTGTGGGTTACACTTTAATTGACAGTTTCTGATGTCATTTCATAGTGTTTAGAATATAGGACCTATTGGAGATCTACTTTCATGAAATTACTGACATAATTTTGGGTCCAAAATTTCAAAATTTTAAATATTTTTATTTGGAATTTTAAAATAATTTATATGCTCTTTTTACTGGCTAATAATGCTGTTCATTATAATCTGATATTCAAACTGTCTAAAAAAGTTAACAATCATTGATTTATTTGTTGTATATACAGTTTATTTCTATGACAGTTTTAATGTCACCTAATATTATTTTTAATGTTTCAATTTCTCATTTAAATACATTTTGTGTTGTTTATTTTAATCTCATTCAATCTGTATGTGCAAACGGCTTAGAAAAAAAGGCCATATATGACAAGCCCACAGCTAACATCATATAGTCAACAGTGAAAAACTAAAAGCTTCTCCTTTAAGATCAGGAACAAGGCAAGGATGCCCATTCTCACCACTCCTATTCAACATAGTACTAGAAGTCCTAGCCAGAGCAATTAGGCACGAAAAAGAAATAAAAGGCAGCTGGGCGCGGTGGCTCACACCTGTAATCCCAGCACTTTGGGAGGCCAAGGCAGGCGGATCACGAGGTCAGGAGATCGAGACCATCCTGGCTAACATGGTGAAACCCTGACTCTACTAAAAATACAAAAGATTAGCTGGGCGTGGTGGCGGGAGCCTGTAGTCCCAGCTACTCGGGAGGCTGGGGCGGGAGAATGGCGTGAACCCAGGAGGCGGAGCTTGCAGTGAGCCGAGATCACGCCACTGCACTCCAGCCTGGGTGACAGAGCGAGACTCCATCTCAATAAATAAATAAATAAATAAAAAAGAAAAAAAAAGAAATAAAAGGCAACAGGCCAAGCGCAGTGGCTCACGCCTATAATCCCAGCACTTTGGGAGGCTGAGGCAGGCTGATCACTTGAGGTCAGGAGTTCCAAGACCAGCCTGGCCAACGTGATGAAACCCCATCTCTACTAAAAATACAAAAACTTAGCCAGGCGTGGTGCCACGCGCCTATAGTCCCAGCTACTCAGGAGGCTGAGGTGAGAGAATTGCTTGAACCCGGGAGGCAGAGGGTGCAACTCCAGCCTGGGCAACAGAGCGAGACTTCATCTCCTAAATAAATAAATAAATAAATAAATAAATGGCAACCAAATCAGAAAGAAAAAAAAATTACCTGTTTACAGATGATAGAATCTTATATCTAGAAAACTCTAAACACTCCACAAAATAACTGTTAGAACTAATAAACAAATTCAGTAAAGTTGCAGGATACAAAATCAACATTAAAAAATCAGTTGTGCCGGGCACGGTGGCTCACACTTGTAATCCCAGCACTTTGGGAGACCGAGGTGGGTGGATCACCTGAGGTCAGGAGCTCGAGACCAGCCTGGACCACATGGCGAAACCCCGTCTCTACTAAAAATATAAAATATTAGCTGGGCTTGGTGCTGAGTGCCTGTAATCCCAGCTCCTCAGGAGGCTGAGCCAGGAGAATTGCTTGAACCCGGGAGATGGAGGTTGCAGTGAGCCGAGATTGCACCATTGCACTCCAGCCTGGGCAACAAGAGTGAAACTCTGTCTCGAAAAAAAAAGTCAGTTGCATTTCTATACACTAACAATGAACTATCTGGAAGGGAAATTAAGAAAATAATTCCATTTACAATAGCATCAAAAAGAGTAAAATACTTAGGAATAAATTTAACCAGAGGTGAAAGACATGTACACTGAAAACTATGTAACATTAATTAAAGAAATTGAAGACAATACCAATGAACAGAAAGACATCCTGGGCTTGTGGATTGTTAGACTTAATATAGTTAAAACGTCTATACTACCCAAAGCAGTCTACAGATTCAATGCAATCCCTGTCAAAATCTCAATGACATTTTTTACAGAAATAGAAACAAATCCAAAAATCCATATGGATCTACAAAAGGCCTCACAGCCAAAACAATCTTGAGAAAGAAGAACAAAAGAGTCATCACACTTTCTGATTTCAAAATGTATTACAAGGCTTCAGTAATTAAAACAGTATGCTACTGGCATAAAAACAGACAGACATAGAAACCAATGAAACAGAATCAAGAGCCCAGAAATAAACCTCACATATATGGCCAACTAATCTTTGACAAAGGTGCTCTGAATACACAAGAGGAAAAGGATAATCTCTTCAACAAATGGTATAGGAAAAATTTGATATCCACATGCAAAATAATAAAATGGACCCTTATCTTACACTACACACAAAAATAATTTGGAATTTATTTTAATTATTCCATTATTTTAATAAAGAAATTTATTTTTAAATAAATGTAAATAAATACATTTTATTTTATTTTATTATTTATTTATTTTTTTGAGACAGATTCTCGCTCTGTCGCCTAGGCTGGAATGCAATGGCGTGATCCCGGCTCACCGCAACCTCTGCCTCCCAGGTTCAAGCGATTCTCCTGCCTCAGCCTCCCGAGTAGCTGGGATTACAGGCATGCGCCACCACGCCTGGCTAATTTTTTGTATTTTTAGTAGAGACAGGGTTTCTCCATGTTGGTCAGGCTGGTCTCGAATTACCGACCTTAGGTAATCCTCCCACCTCGGCCTCCGAAAGTGCTGGGATTACAGGCGCGAGCCGCTGCGCCCGGCCTACATTTATTTTTAAATAAATGGATTTAAATGTTAAGACCTGAACCTGTAAAAATGGGACACCTGCATAGGGCATTAACCATGAGTAGAGCTTGCAGGACTGGAAGTTGCTCTGGGTGAGTCAGTGAGTGAGTGGCGAGTGAATGGGAAGGCCTAGGACATTCCTGTACACTACTATGGACTTTATAAATTCTGTACACTTAGGCTACACTACATTTATTTAAAATATTTTTCTTTTTTGGGCCAGGTGAGGTGGCTCACGCCTGTAATCCCAGCGCTTTGGGAGGCCGAGGCAGGCGGATCACCTGAGGTCAGGAGTTCGAGACCAGCCTGACCAACATGGAGAATCCCTGTCTCTACTAAAAATACAAAATTAGCTGAGTGAGGTGACACATACCTGTAATCCCAACTACTCGGGAGGCTGAGGCAGGAGAGTCGCTTGAACCCAGGAGGCAGAGGTTGTGGTGAGCTGAGATCGCACCATTGCACTCCAGCCTGGGCAACAAGAGCGAAACTTCGTTTCAAAAAAAAAAAAATTCTTCCTATTTTTTTTTTTTTTTTTTTTTTTTTTTGAGACAGAATCTCACTCTGTCTCCCAGGCTGGAGTGAGGTAGCACGATCTGGGCTCACTGCAACCTTCGCCTCCAGGGTTCAAGCAATTCTCCTGCCTCAGCCTCCTGAGCAGCTGGGATTACAGGCACCCGACACCATGTCTGGCTAATTTTTGTATTTTTAGTAGAGACGGGGTTTCACCATGTTGGCCAGGCTGGTCTCAAACTCGTGACCTCAAGCGATCCGTCCGCTTCGGCCTCCCAAAGCGCTGGGATTACAGGTGTGAGCCACTGCACCCGGCTCATTTAAAATATTTTTCTTGGCTGACTCTGGGCACACTACCTATGAGTTAGCCCTGCTTCTCAAGGAGCAGTACCATTCAAAAAATTAAAATTAAAAAAAGAGAGAAAAAGAAATTTAAAAAATTTTCTTTCTTCGATAATAAATTAACCTTTGTTTACTGTAACTTTATGGACTTTTTAGTTTTTAAAAAACTTTTTTACTCTTTTGTAATAATACTTGGTCTAAAATTAAAGACATTGTATAGTTGTACAAAAATATTTTCTTTCTTTATATCCTTATTGTATAAGTTTTTTCTATTTTTAAAAATATTTTACATATTGCTTGAGCCCAGGAGTTTGAGACCAGCCTGGGCAACATGGTGAAACCCCATCCCTACAAAAAATTCGCTGGGCATGGTGGTGCACACCTGTAGTCCCAGCTACTAGGGAGACTGAGGTGGGAGGACTGCTTGAGCCGGGGAGATTGAGGCTACAGTGAGCTGAGATTGCACCACTGCACTCCAGCCTGGGTGAAAGAGTGATACCCTGTCTTCACTCTCTCTCTCTCTCTCTCTCTATATATATATATATAGCTATATATCTAGTATATATATATGCTATATATAGGTATGCTATATATAGTATATATGCTATATATAGGTATGCTATATATAGTATATATGCTATATATAGGTATGCTATATATAGTATATATGCTATATAGAGGTATGCTATATATAGTATATATGCTATATAGAGGTATGCTATATATAGTATATATGCTATATAGAGGTATGCTATATATAGTATATATGCTATATAGAGGTATGCTATATATAGTATATATGCTATATAGAGGTATGCTATATATAGTATATATGCTATATAGAGGTATGCTATATATAGTATATATGCTATATAGAGGTATGCTATATATAGTATATATGCTGTATAGAGGTATGCTATATATAGTATATATGCTGTATAGAGGTATGCTATATATAGTATATATGCTATATAGAGGTATGCTATATATAGTATATATGCTATATATAGTATATATGCTATATAGAGGTATGCTATATATAGTATATATGCTATATAGAGGTATGCTATATATAGTATATATGCTGTATAGAGGTATGCTATATATAGTATATATGCTGTATAGAGGTATGCTATATATAGTATATATGCTGTATAGAGGTATGCTATATATAGTATATATGCTGTATAGAGGTATGCTATATATAGTATATATGCTGTATAGAGGTATGCTATATATAGTATATATGCTGTATAGAGGTATGCTATATATAGTATATATGCTGTATAGAGGTATGCTATATATAGTATATATGCTGTATAGAGGTATGCTATATATAGTATATATGCTGTATAGAGGTATGCTATATATAGTATATATGCTGTATATAGTATATATGCTATATATAGTATATATGCTATATATAGTATATATGCTATATATAGTATATATGCTATATATAGTATATATGCTATATATAGTATATATGCTATATATAGTATATATGCTATATAGAGGTATGCTATATATAGTATATATGCTATATAGAGGTATGCTATATATAGTATATATGCTATATAGAGGTATGCTATATATAGTATATATGCTATATAGAGGTATGCTATATATAGTATATATGCTATATATAGTATATATGCTATATAGAGGTATGCTATATATAGTATATATGCTATATAGAGGTATGCTATATATAGTATATATGCTATATAGAGGTATGCTATATATAGTATATATGCTATATATAGTATATATGCTATATAGAGGTATGCTATATATAGTATATATGCTATATAGAGGTATGCTATATATAGTATATATGCTATATAGAGGTATGCTATATATAGTATATATGCTATATAGAGGTATGCTATATATAGTATATATGCTATATAGAGGTATGCTATATATAGTATATATATGCTATATAGAGATATGTTATATATAGTATATATATGCTATATAGAGATATGCTATATATATAGTATATATATGCTATAGAGAGATAAATATATATATACTATATATATATATATTTTAACATTTTAAACTTTTTAGTTAAAACTGAGACAAACACACACATTAGCCTAGGCCTACACAGGGTCAGGATCATCAACATCACTGTCTTCCACCTCTGTATCTTTTCCCACTGGAAGGTCTTCAGGGGCAATGACAGGCATGGAGCTGTCGTCTCCTATAACAAGGCCTTCTTCTAGAATGTTTTCTGAAGATCTGCCTAAGGGTGTTTTACAGTTAACCTTTTTGTGTACATAAGAGTACACTCTAAAATAATGATTAAAACTATGGCATAGTAAACACATAAACCAGTAACAGTTGTTTATTATCATCAAATATTATGTACTATACATAATTGTATATGCGATTCAGTATTTTTATTTTATTTTATTCTATTCTATTCTACTCTTATTTTATTATTTTAATGGAAACAAGGTCTCACTCTATCAACAGACTGGAGTGCAGTGGCCCAATCCTAGCTCACTGAAGCCTCAATCTCCTGGGCTCAAGTGATCCTCCCACCTCAGCCTCCTGAGTTGCTGGGATTACAGATGCCTGCCACCGTGCCTCGCTACAGTACTTTTATAGGACTGGCAGCACAGAAGGTTTGTTTACACCAGCATCACCACAAACACGTGAGTAATGTGTTGTGCTATGGTTAGATGATAGGACTTTTTTTTTTTTTGAGACAGAGTCTCACTCTGTTGCCCAGGCTAGAGTGCAGTGGTGCAATCTTGGCTCACCGCAACCTCTGCCTCCTGGGTTCAAGCAATTCTCCCTGCCTCAGCCTCCTGAGTAGCTGGGATTAAAGGCATGTGCCACCACACTCGGGTAATTTTTGTATTTTTAGTAGAGATGGGGTTTCACTATGTTGGCCAGGCTGGTTTTGAACTCCTGACCTCAAGTCATCCACCCACCTTGGCCTCCCAAAGTGCTGGGATTATAGGCGTGAGCCTATAATCTGGCCAGATGATAGGAATTTTTCAACTGTATTATAATCTTATGGGACAACTGTCATATATGTGGTCTGTCATTGACAGAAGCATCATCACTTGTTGTATGACTATGGCATGATTCCACTTATATGGGGTATCCAGAGTAGTCAAACTCATAGAAACAAAACACTAGGATGGTGGTTGCCAGGGGCTGAGAGGATGGGGAAATGGGGAGTTGCTGTTCAATGGATATTGCGCCCGCCCAGCCACACCAATTCTTACACCAAGAAGTGATGGAGCACAAGTGCTGATGGGCCTTAACACCATCATAAACATCTTTTGTTTGTCCCGGGGAAGAAATTCCCAACTCCTTCCAAAGGTCTGCCAAAGTCTACCAGTATCCCAAGCTGATTTCCTTATCCCCTCAGCAGATGCTGGAAAGCTGGAAGTCTTCCTTCTCACTCTCCTGCTTGACATCTGCACAGCCATTCTTCTTCCTCCCCTTGCTCCCCTTCCTCCCCTTCTCCTTCTACTTATTGAGACAGAGTCTCGCTCTGTCGCCGAGGCTGGAGTGCAGTGGTGTGATCTCGACTCACTGCAACCTCCGCCTCCTGGGTTCAAGCAATTCTCTTGCCTCCACCTCCTGAGTAGGTGGGATTACAGGTGTGTGCCACCACAGCAGGCTAATTTTTGTATTTTTAGTAGAGACGGGGTTTCACCATATTGGCCAGGATGGTCTCGAACTCCTGACCTCAGGTGATCTGCCTGTCTTGGCCTCCCAAAGTGCCGGGATTACAGGCATGAGCCACCGCGCCCGGCCCTTTTTATTATTATATATTATTTTTGAGACTGGGTCTCACTGTGTAATCCAGGCTGGAGGGCAGTGGCGTGATCACAGCTCACTGCAGCCCTGACCTCTTGGGCACCAAGCAGTCCTCCCGCGTCAGCCACCCAAAGTGCTGGGGTTACAGGCATGAGCTACTGTGCCCAGTCTACGATTTTAAAAAAATTTACAATTATTTTGTTTATTCAGGCAGTACAACATGATGTTTTGATTTATGTACACATTATAGAGAGTCAAGCTAATTAACACACCCAACACCTCACCAATTTATCATTTTTGTGTGGTGAGAATGTTAAAAATCCATTCTTTCTCCTCTGAAGCTGTAGAGGATGGGGTGTCCCTGCTTTCCTTTTTAATGATAAAATCATGTTTGTTATTTCATAAAATGATGGCAAGAATAGTTAGACAGTGAGGCTTTGTTAGTTTGTTTAATGTCCCAACTCGGCAAAATTGAAAGGTGGCAACACTCTGCCCCTCTCCCATGCACCATGCATACACACATATGTTTACAACTAGGTTTTTTTTGGGGGGGGAGGTAGTATCCATATCATGTATTAATTTTCTTACAATTTATTTTTTCTTTTCTTTCAGTGACGGGGTGTTGCTCTGTCACCCAGGCTGATGTGCAGTGGTGTGATCATAGCTCACTACAGCCTTGACCTCCCGGCCTCCAGCTATCCTCCCATCTCAGGCTCCCAAGTAGCTGGGAATACAGACATGCACCACCACACCCAGCTAATTTTTCTTTTTCTTTTTCTTTTTCTTTTTTCGTAAAGACAGGATTTCGCCATGTTCGCCAGGCTGGTCTCGAACTCCTAGCCTCAAGCCATCCTCCCAACTTGGCCTCCAAAAGTGCTGGGATTATAGGCAATGAGCCACCATGCCCTGCCTAATTTTCTTACAATTTCAAAATGTAAATATCATATCTTAATAATTTATAATGACGTCACCAATATTCTCCCTATTGTCTCAAAAAAGTGGCAACCTTTGCAGAAGGGAGGATCTTCTAAAAGAACAAAATGAAAAGAGATAATTCTAACTTGGGTCTTGCGCCGGGCATTGCCTGAAGCAGACAGCCAGAGGCAATCTTTCAGGAATGGAGTGAGGAAGAAATGGGGAGGGAGAGGTAAGCCTGGGGGTTCTGTGGGCAGCAGGAATCTTCAGCTGCTGGGAGGTAAGGGGACTTCTAAGAAAGTGGATGTCCTCTGTTTGACTTTGTTATATTTTCTGCTGTGTGGCCCGGGCTTGTCAGCTTGTCATCTTTCTCCCTTGGCCCTATAAACACAGAGAAACAGAGAAAAGAACAAGAATTCTGGGGACAGTGGAATTAGAACCAGAGGTGACCAAAGGGACACATTATCCAGGTGGTAACTGCCGGAAGTAGATGTTATTTAACAGTTTAAAAAGTGATGATGAGGCCAGGGCAGTAGCTCGCGCCTCTAACCCCAGCACTTTGGGAGGCCGAGGTGGGTGGATCACCTGAGGTCAGGAGTTCAAGACCAGCCTGGCCAGCATGGTGAAACCCTGTCTCTACTAAAAATACAAAAAATTAGCCAGGCATGGTGGCATGTGCCTGTAATTCCAGCTACTTGGGAGGCTGAGGCAGGAGAATCGCTTGAACCTGGGAGGCAGAGGTTGCAGTGAGCCGAGATCGCACCACTGCACTCCAGCCTGGGCAACAGAGTGAGACTCCGTCTCAAGAAAAAAAAAGTGATGATGATGATGACAGAAAGAATACAATGTAGAAAAGCTTAGACCCTTGGCTAATGGGGCTTTGTTTAACCACGTAGGATTTAATCCCAACCACTTCTGCCAAAATGTTGTTCTCTAGAGGCCCTATTCTTTGCTTTCTTTATTATTATTATTATTATATTATTATTTTTTGAGTTGGAGTCTGGTTCTGTCGCCCAGGCTGGAGTGCAGTGGTGTGATCTTGGCTCACTGCAACCTCTGCCTCCCAGGTTCAAGCAATTCTCCTGCCTCAGCCTCCTGAGTAGCTGAGATTACAGGCGTGTGCCACCACGACTGGCTGATTTTTGTTTATTTATTTATTTATTTATTTATTTTCTGAGACCGAGTCTTGATTTGTTGCCCAGGCTGGAGTGCAGTGGTGCGATCTCGGCTCACTGCAACCTCTGCCTCCCAGGTTCAAGCGATTCTCCTGCCTCAGCCTCCCAAGTAGCTGGGATTACAGGCACCCACCACCGTGCCTGGCTAATTTTTGTATTTTTAGTAGAGACGGAGTTTTACCATGTTGGCCAGGCTGGTCTTGAACTCCTGACCTCAGGTGATCCACCCACCTCGGCCTCCCGAAGTGCTGGGATTACAGATGTGAGCCTCCGCGCCCGGCCAATTTTTGTATTTTTAGTAGAGACAGGGTTTCACACTGTTTTTCCCAAAGTGCTAGGATTACAGGTGTGAGCCACCTCACCTGGCCCCATTCTTTTGCTTTCTACCCTTTCTTAACCCTGTTCCCAAAATGTATGCGTCTGTGGCTGGAATATGTTAAAGGGAAGTAGCTTTCCACCTCTGTATTGGTTCATTCTGACTCTGCTTTTTCTTGCACCTGTGCTCTTCTTTTTAAAATGTTTTTGAGTGTTTTTATTTAACACTAATACACATTGAGTTTGGCCAAATAGATGTCTTTTCATCCCTGTGCCCCTCTGCAATGATACATTTCTGGAGAGGAGAGGCCAGGCAGGTTTCATTATCCTTACACATTACCTGGCAAGCTGCCATGTGCAACAGGTATTTAATACATATTTTTTGAAAAACAATCTCTCATGTCTTTGGAATCAGTGGGAACTACAACCAAGTGAAGGCAGTAGAAGTCGGTGGCTGATGAAGTGCCTACAATGCATGCTATTTCTATAGGGAAGATTCCAAACGTACGTCAATTGTTAGTAAAGGAATTGATAGAGGCCAGGCATGGTGGCTCATGCCTGTAATCCCAGCACTTTGGGAGGCCAAGGCAGGCGAATTGCTTGAGCCCAGGGGTTCAAGATGTAGCCTGGGCAACATTGTGAGATTCCGCCTCTACTAAAAATACAAAAATTAGCCACATGTGGTGGCTCACACCTGTAGTCTCAGCTACTTGGGAGGCTGAAGTGGAAGGATCGCCTGATTCCAGGAGTTCAAGACCACCCTGGGCAACATAGGGAGACCTCGTCACTACCAAAAATAAAAAAAATTATCTGGGCGTGGTGGCTCATGCCTGTGGTCCCAGCTACTTAGGAGGCTGAGGTGGGAGGATTGCCTGAGCCAAGGAGGTCGAGGCTGCAGTGAGCTGAGATCATGCCACTGCACTCCAGCCTGGGTGACAGAATGAAAGCCTGTCCCCAAAAAAATAAAATAATGAAATCATGAGCTAAACCAAGTACAAAATTAATAAATAAAAAGATTAAAAATAAAAATAAAATAAAGGAATGGATAGAAGGGATGAATTGTCAACAAGATCCCAATATGTTTTCCCTTCTGATTTCAAGTATCTAATTCAGTTATTCATTTTACCCTGAGGGTGGCAGCAGGAGTCTCTTCTATCGCCCAAGCGTTGCCAAGAGGCAACTTTTAGGTCACTCTGACATGAGCTAACAGATGCAGTTTCTGGTTAGAGAGCTTGGACAGATCCATGCCATTTCCTCTCCCTTACAAGGTTGGGGGGAAAGGCTGCGTGCGGCCTCAGGAAACCCTGGGGAGCAGCAGGGATCCTCCCCAGCTGTCGCCCAATTAGAAAGCCAGTGATTTAACAGAAGGCCAAGGAGACTCACAGGGCCAGGCCTGGGGTTCTCTTTGTTCCACCTTTTTTCCCATGCTGAGAAATGAAAGAGAAAAACATTGCATGACAAGAATTAATGGTGTCAAACAAATAGCATCAAAGACAATTTAAGTATTGCTCTTCTCTCTCGGAAATGGATGAAGACAAAGAGTAGTGGCTTCCTTTTTACCCATTAACTGCTCTACATTTGGAAAGAGCTGGTGGACAGTGTTTTTGTACTGTATCCATTCAGCTTGATGCTTACAAATGTACAGTTCAGAAATTTTTCAAGGAAACAGTTTGCTACAAAGCATATAGTTTCCTCTGATCATAACCATGACCTCGTTTATAATCATAATCTTTTTTATAATCTCAGGGTGCCAACATGCCCAAAATGACTTTGGAATCATTGTTTTGAAATTTCATCTTTTTTTTAAGACTTTATTTTTTAGAGCAGTTTTAGGTTCATGGCAAAATTGAGCAGAAAGTGCAGAAATTTCCCAGATAACTCCTGCCCCTACACACCCACAACCTCTGTCACTATCACCACCCCTAACCAGAGCTGTACAGTTGTTGCAATTGATGAACCTGCAATTGACGCATCATCATCACCCAAAGTCCATAGTTTACATTATGACTCACTCATGTTGTATATTTTATGGGTTTTGACAAAGATACAAGGACACATATCCATCATTGCAGTATCATACAGAGTAGTTTCACTGCCCTAAAAATCCTCTGTGCTCCACTTATTCATCTCTCCTTCCCCTCAACTCCTGTAAACCACTGATCTTTTTACTGCCTCCTTAGTTTTGCCTTTTCCGGAATGTCATATAGTTGGAATCATACAGTATGTAGCCTTTTCAGATTGGCTTCTTTCACTTAGTATATCAGTCTGTTCTCATGCTGCTTATAAAGACATACCCAAGACTGGGTAATTTATAAAGAGGTTTAATGGACTCACAGTTCCACGTGGCTGGGGAGGCCTCACAATAATGGTGGAAGGTAAAAGGCATGTTTTACATGGTGGCAGATAAAAGAGAATGTGGACCAAGCAAAAGGGTTTTCCCCTTATGAAACCATCAGATTTTGTGAGACTTATTCACTACCATGAGAACAATATGAGGGAAACTGCCCCCCATGATTCAGTTATCTCCCACTGGGTCTCTCCCACAACACGTGGGAATTATGGGAGCTCTAATTCAAGATGAGATTTGGGTGGGGACACAGCCAAACCTATCACTTAGTAATATGCATTTAAGTTTCCTCCATTTTTTTTTTTTTTTTTTCTGAGACAGAGCCTCGCTCTGTCACCCAGGCTGGAGTGCAGTGGCGCGATCTCGGCTCACTGCAACCTCCGCCTCCCGGGTTCAAGCGATTCTCCTGCCTCAGCTTCCTGAGTAGCTGGGATTACAGGCATGTGCCACCACGCCCAGCTCATTTTTAGTAGAGATGGGGTTTCACCATGTTGGCCAGGCTGGTCTCAAACTCCTGACCTCAAATGATCCACCTGCCTCCGCTTCCCAAAGTGCTAGGATTACAGGCATGAGCCACCGCGCCTGGCCTCTTCCATGTCTTTTTATGGCTTGGTAGCTCAGTTCTTTTTCTCACTGCATAATATTCCACTATCTGGATGTACCAGTTTATTTATCCACTCACCTACCAAAGGACATTTTGGTTGCTTCCATGTTTTCGCAATTATGAATAAAGCTGCTATAAACATTCCTGTGTGTAGATTTACGTGGGGACATAAGTTTTCAAGTCATTTGGGTAAATATCAAGGAATGCAATTACTGGATGGTATAGTAAGAGTATGTTTAGTTTTGTAAGAAGCCGCCAAACTGTCTTCCAAAGTGGCTGTGCCATTTTGCATTCTCATGAATGAGAGTTTCTGTTGCTCCACATCCTCGACAGCATTTGGTGTTGTCAGTGTGTTGTTTTCACCATTCTAATAGGTGTGTAGTGGCATCTCACTGTTGTTTTATTTTATTTTTTATTTTTTTATTTTTTTGAGACAGGGTTTCACTCTCGTTGCCCAGGCTGGAGTGCAATGGTGCGATCTTGGCTCACCGCAACTTCCGCCTCCCAGGTTCAAGCAATTCTCCTGCCTCAGCCTCCCTAGTAGCTGGGATTACAGGCATGTGCCACCACGCCCAGCTAATTTTGTATTTTTAGTAGAGATGGGGTTTCTCCATGTTGGTCAGGCTGGTCTTGAACTCCTGACCTCAGGTGATCCGCCCGCCTTGGTCTCCCAAAGTGCTGGGATGACAGGCATGAGCCACTGCGCCCAGCCTCACTGTTGTTTTAATTTGCAAGTCTCTAATGACATATGATGTTGGGCATCTTAATATGCTTATTTGCCATCTGTCCACCTTCTTTGGTGAGCTGTCTATCCAGGTCTTTTGCCCATTTTTTAATCAGGTTGTTCATTTTCTTACCGTTGAGTTTTAAGAGCTCTTTGCAATTTTGGATAATAGTCATTTATCAGACACCTCTTTTGCAAATATTGTGGCTTGTCATTTCATTCACTTTTTTGTGGGGAGGGGGGAACGGAGTCTCACTCTGTCACCCAGGCTGGAGTGCAGTGGTGCAATCTCGGCTCACTGCAACCTCTGCCTCCTGGGTTCAAGCAATTCTCCTGCCTCAACCTCCAAGTAGCTGGGATTACAGGTGCACACTACCACACCTGGCTATCATCTCATTCTCTTGATCATCCTTTTTTCTTAAATTAAAAAGTGAGCAATTTCTTTGCAGTCAGAACATTTCTGTTGGCAGTGTGTGGTGGTAAAGAGGGGGACTCTGGAGTTAGCTTGGATTTGAATTCCAGTTCTGCCACTTACTAGCTGTGCCAGTTACTGAATGTCTCTGTGCTGCACTTTCCTCATCTTTAAAATGGGTATATGAGCTGGGCGTGGTGGCTCATGCCTGTAATCCCAGCACTTTGAGAGGTAGAGGTGGGTGGATTGCTTGAGGTCAGGAGTTCAAGACCAGCCTGGGCAACATGGCAAAATCCCGTCTCTACAAAAAATACAAAAATTAGCTGAGTGTGGTGGTGCACACCTGTAGTCTCAGCTACTTGGGGGACTGAGGTGGGAAGATCGCTTGGGCCCAGGAGGAGGAGGCTGCAGTGAGTGGAGATCGTGCCATTGCACTCCAGCCTGGGCGAGAGAGTGAGACTCTGTCTCCAAATTAAATAAAACAAGATGGGGATAAACCCGTACTCATAGGGTTGCTGTGAAAATTAAGTCAATTAATATAATTAGTATAAGAGATTTAAAACAGTTTCTGCAATATTTATTATTAAATTATTTGATTAGAACAAAAGATATAGTTTGCACAGTGGCAGAGACATGCATGAAAAGCAATGGTAGACATTTCTGACATGAAGGGCATGCCTTGGCAGCCTTTTAAGATCATTCTCCACTGAGCAGCAGCAGTTTCGTTTTAGAAGTCACATCAAAGCTACTTTGGCTTTTGCAAGGCGATTTCTGCACATTATGCACAGAATGACATACCAACCTAAGAAAATTGATCTACTAGCAATTAGTGAGATGGAGCAGGAGAAGGAGCTAGCTTGCTATGGAAAAAGTGACAAAGAGATGGACTGAGTTGAGACACTTAGAGGTCTCTGCCACTAACTGGCTGCCTCACTTTGTACAAATCACTTTATTCATCTGTTTCAGGTTTCCACTTGGTTTTGTTTTGTTTTTTGAGATAAGAGTCTTGCTCTGTCACCCAGGCTGGAGTGCAATGGCGTGATCTCGGCTCACTGCAATCTCTGCCTCCTGGGTTCAAGCGATTCTCCTGCCTCAGCCTCCTGAGTAGCTGGAATTACAGGCATGCACCACCAGGCCCAGCTGATTTTTTTTTTTTTTTAGTAGAGATGGGGTTTCACCATGTTGGCCAGGATGGTCTCGAACTCCTGACCTAAGGTGATCAGACTGCCTGGGACTCCCAAAGTGCTGGGATTACAGGCGTAAGCCACCACACCCTGCCCAGGTTTCCACTTTTGTTATGAAGGTGTTACAGTTATCAGGGCTGGGGATGGATATGCACATTAATCGTGTTTTTTAATTTTCTGTATTTCATGATGCTTTGACATCTTGGGGCCTTGCTAATCTTGGAGAGACTGTCCCTCCCAGGGCTAACTAATTCCTACAGAACTTGACTCTGAGCATGCTTTTGATATGCAAACCAACAATCATATGAGACCATACCCAAACCACCTCCTTTTTCTAACTCTCACACACCAGGCAATATTCCCCCTCCAGGGCCAGGTACTGAACAACTAGGGGCCACCCTGTAACCCACCAAAATCATTCAAACTATCCAGTCCTAAGGTTTCTCAGCTTGCCAATCCTGTCTCATCCATTCCTTCCCATAAAACCTACAATAAAGGCTCTGGGCCCATGCTTTCTCCTCACTCCTGACTCCTGACTGACCCTGGTGCCTCCCATGTGGCCCTTGCATGGCCATGGCTTGGCAAGCCCCCTCCTGTTGAGAACTGTGAGTAACAAGCTATCTTTTCAATGGCAGTTGCCTTGTGATCTGCTGGGCTCACCATACCTCAATTTTTAAAGATTCTTGGTTATATTTTAAAACAATCTAACCCCAGGTGCTAACTCTGGTGGCTGCTTAATAGCTGTCCCAAGTGAGGGATGAGAAAAATCTTCAGGTTGAGTCAAAATATCAATGTCTGCCCTGAGCATGGGGGTGAGGAATAAAGATGTGAGAGAAAGGGTTTGTCCTCCCTGACACAGATGATCTCTAGGGGCCCTTGCAGCTCTAATATCTAAGCATTTTAGAAAGTATTTTAAGGCCAGGCACAGTAGCTCATGCCTATAATCCCAGCACCTTGGGAGGCTGAGGTGGGCAGATCACTTGAGGTCGGGAGTTCGAGACCAGCCTGGGCAAAATGGCAAAACCCCCATCTCTACCAAAAATACAAAAATTAGCCAGGCATGGTGCCACATGCCTGTAATCACAGCTACTCGGGTGGCTGAGGCAGGAGAATCTCTTGAACCCAGGAGGTGGAGGCTGCAGTGAACTGAGATCGCACCACTGCACTCCAGCCTGGGCAACAAAGCAAGACTCTGTCTCAAAAAAAAAAAAAAAGAAAGAAAGAAAGAAAGGAAGGAAGAAGAGGAACAGGAGAGAGGAGGAGGGATCTGAACTAGCACGCTCAGCCCCTTGCCAAGTGATACCCTGCACTGTCTCAGGACTTTTCAGAGTCCTCACCAGCAAAAAGTCCCCCACCAGATGCAGCCCCTTGACCTTAGACTTCTCAGCCCCCACAACTGTAAGAAAGAAATTCATTTCCTTTAAAATTACCCAGTTTCAGGTATTCTGTTATAAGCAACAGAAACTGGACTAAGACAGGAAAACACAAACATTCAGTCCATTGCCTTCCAACACCTGCCTGCCCCCGACAATTCATGTGCTTCTCACATGCAAACTACATTCAGTTCCATCCAAACATCCCCCCAAATCTTAACTCATTCCAGTATGAACTCTAAAGTCTAAAGCCAAAAGTCTCATCTAAAGATCATCTAAATCAGGTATGGGTAAAACTCACCCTGAAACAAAATTCCTCTTCAGCTGCTTAAAAGAAACCAAAGTATTTGCTTCCAAAATACAATGATGGGACGCAAAGAGGGTCTATAAACATTCCCATTCCAAAAGGGAGAAACAGGGAAGGAGGACGGGGTGACAAGTCCCAAGCAAGTCCAAAACCTAGCAAGGGAAGTTCTGTGAGATCTTGAGACTCAGGTAATCCTCTTTGGCTTGAAGCTTTGCCTCCAGACCTACTGGGGTGTCAGTCCCTCATGCCAGACCCACTGAGGGGGCAATGTCACCCTCACAGTGAGAGACAGGACTAGCTGGATTTCCTAGGCTAAGGATCCCTAAGCCTAGGTGGGAAGGTGACCGCAATCTACCTTTAAACACGGGGCTTGCAACTTAGCTCACACCCGACCAATCAGGGAGTAAAGAGAGCTCACTAAAATGCTAATTAGGCCAAAACAGGAGGTAAAGAAATAGCCAATCATCTATCACCTGAGAGCACAGCAGGAGGGACAATGATCGGGATATAAACCCAGGCATTCGAGCCCGCAACGGCTACCCTCTTTGGGTCTCCTCCCTTTGTATGGGAGCTCTGTTTTCACTCTATTAAATCTTGCAGCTGCACTCTCTTCTGGTCCGTGTTTGTTACGGCCCGAGCTGAGCTTTAACTCGCCGCCCACCACTGCTGTTTGCCGCCGTCGCAGACCCGCCGCTGACTTCCATCCCTCCAGATCTGGCAGGGTGTCCGCTGTACTCCTGATCCAGCAAGCCGCCCACTGCTGCTCCCGATCGGGCTAAAGGCTTGCCATTGTTCCTGCACGGCTAAGTGCCTGTGTTTGTCCTAATCGAGCTGAACACTAGTCACTGGGTTCCACGGTTCTCTTCCGTGACCCACGGCTTTTAATAGAGCTATAACACTCACACATGGCCCAAGACTCCATTCCTTGGAATCCGTGAGGCCAAGAACCCCAGGTCAGAGAACACGAGGCTTGCCACCATCTTGGAAGCAGCCCACCACCATCTTGGGAGCTCTGGAAGCAAGGACCCCCACCCCCCGGCCCGGTAACAACAGTTTGGCAGCACTCACTGCTCATGCTGCGGTTGTCAGGGCAGGAGTTGTAGCCTCAGGGCTCTGCTGGGAGCCTCCATCCCCATCGCTCTACTGGGCATTGGTCTCACCCTTTGAAATGGAGGTGGAGGCTGGGAGTGGTGGCTCACACCTGTAATCCCAGCACTTTGGGAGGCCAGGACAGGCCAGTCACAAGGTCAGGAGATCGAGACCATCCTGGCTAACAGGGTGAAACCCCGTCTCTACTAAAAATACAAAAAATTAGCTGGGCGTGGTGGTGGGCGCCTGTAGTCCCAGCTACTTGGGAGGCTGAGGTGTGAGAATGGCATGAACCTGGGAGGCGGAGTTTGCAGTGAGCCAAGATTGTGCCACTGCACTCCAGCCTGGGTGACAGAGCGAGACTCTGTCTCAAAAAAAAAAAAAAAGAAATGGAGGTGCAGGTAGTCCTATGCCCTAAGCCCATGTACTCTGGGCCTCTGATGGGAGTGGTGACCTGGACGGTCTCTGAATCACCTTCAGGGTTCTTCTTCCCTTATCTTGAAGAACAGTGTGTGTTCACAGCTGAATAGTTCTATGGTTTGGTCCTATAGGATCTAAGAAGTTTAATCATCTTCCTTCATTTTGTCCCATTATCTTTTTTCTGTTTTTTTTTTTTTTTTTTTTTTTTTTTTGAGACAGAGTCTCCCTCTGTTGCCCAGCACCCAGGCTAGAGTGCAGTGGCGCAATCTCAGCTCACTGCAACCTCCGCCTCCTGGGTTCAAGTGATTCTCCTGCCTCAGCCTCCCAAGTAGCTGGGATTACAGGCGTGCACCACCGCACCCGGCTAATTTTTGTATTTTCAGTAGAGACAGGGTTTCACCATGTTGGCGAGGCTGGTCTTGAACTCCTGATCTCAGGTGATCCACCCGCCTCAGCATCCCAAAGTGTTGGGATTACAGGCATGAGCCACTGCGCCCAGCCATTTTGTCCCATTTTCTCTGTTTCCTTTAGTCCCAGTCAGCAGTGCCATTTCCAGTACAATCCCATCGCTATTGCTGTTTTGTTGAGATGGTTAATGAAGTCCACAGTTCACATTCACAGTAATCTCCTTGTCAAATAGTCCAGCAGACCCTTAGTGTTCTCTTCCAAACATGCTTTGTCATGTTTTGTAATATGGACAGGGACAGGCTGAGAATTTTCCAGACCCACTGAGGGAGCAATGTCACCCTCATAGCTTGGGTAAGTTTAAGTTCTGATTCCTTTTTTGCATAACAATTCTGTTTTCAATTCATATCTCTCTTCTCAAATTTTACTATAAGCAGTCAGGAGGAACCAAGCCTCTCCTTTCAACACTTTGCTTAGAGATCTCCTCAGCTAAATCTCCATTTCACTGTTCACAAGTCCTACCCTCCACAAAACACTAAAACGTAAACACAATTCAGCCAGGTTCTTTGCTACTTTATAACAAGGATCACCTTTTCTCCATTGTCCAATAACACGTTCCTCATTTCTACCTGAGACCACATCAGAACAGCCTTTAACCACCCATATTTCTACCATCAATCTGTTCATGATTACTTATGTACTCTTTAAGAAAGCAGAAGCCTTCTCTACAGCTCTCCTCATTTCTTTCTGACTGCTCATCAGAATCACCTTTAAAGGTCCATTCAATGGCAATATAGGATTTTTCTTTTTTTCTTTTTTCTTTTTTTTAGATGGAGTCTTGCTCTGTTGCCCAGGCTGGAGTGCAGTGGCGCAATCTTGGCTCACTGCAACCTCCACCTCCCTGGTTCAAGCAATTCTCCTGCCTCAGCCTCCTGAGTAGCTGAGATTACAGGTGTGCGCCACCACGCCCGGCTAATTTTTTTTTTTTTTGTATTTTTAGTAGAGATGGGGTTTCACCGTGGTGGTCAAGTTGGTCTCAAACTCCTGACCTCATAATCCATCCACCTCGGCCTCCCAAAGTGCTGGGATTACAGGTGTGAGCCACCGCACCTGTTGGCAATATAAGATTTTTCTAGCGCATGCACCCACATTTATGTCTTAGTCTGTTTTCTGTTGCTATAACAGAATACCACAGACCAGGTAATTTATAAAGAAAAGAAGCTCAGCCAGGTGCAGTGGCTCACACCTATAATCCCAGCACTTTGGGAGGCCAAGGTGGGTGGATCACTTGAGGTCAGGAGTTTGAGACCAGCCTGACTAACATGGTGAAACACCATCTCTACTAAAAATACAAAAATTAGCTGGGCCTGGTGATGAATGCATGTAATCCCAGCTAGTTGGGAGGCTGAGGCAGGAGTATTGCTTGAACCTGGGAGGCAGAGGTTGCAGTGAGCAGAGATCGTGCCACTGCACTCCAGCCTGGGTGACAGAGTGAGATTCTGTCTCAAAAAAATAAAAAATAAAAATAATTTTAAAAAGAAGCTTAACAAGCTCACAGTTCTGGAGGCTGGGAAGTCCAAGAGCATGGTGCTAGCATCAGATGAGGCCTTCATGCTGCATCATCCCATCATGGGTAGACAGAATGGCAAGAGGGTGCATGCGAGAGACAGCTCACTTTTATAACAAAGCCACTCCCACAATAACAGCATTAGTCCATTCATGAAGGTGACAGCCCCATGACCTAATGTCTTCTTAAAGACCCCACCTCTCAATACTGTTACAATGGCAATTAAAGGTCAACATGAGTTTTGGAGGGAACATTCAAACCATGGCACTCTTCCAGCATCTAGTCATTACAATTACAAGGCCACTTCCACATTTTTAGGTATTCGTTACATAGCACCCCTCACTTCTCAGTACCAATTTCTGTCTTAGTCAGTTCTGACTGGTATAACAAAGTGCCATAGACTGGGTGGCTTATAAACAACAGAAATTTCTCTCTTAACAGTTCTGGTTGGAAGTCTGACATTACGGTTCCAGCATAGTCAGGTTCTGGTAGGGATGCTCTTTAGGGTTGCTGACAGCTAAATTTTCATTGTATCCTCACATTGTGGAAAGAACTCTCTGGGGTCCCTTTTATTTATTTATTTATGTATTTATATTTTTCTGAGACAGAGTCTCACTCTGTCGTCCAGGCTGGACTGCAGTGGCACCATCTCCATTCACTGCAACCTCCGCCTCCTGGGTTCAAGCGATTCTCCTGCCTCAGCCTCCTGAGTAGCTGGGATTACAGGCAAACACCACTATGCCCAGCTAATTTTTGTATTTTTAGTAGAGACAGGGTTTCGCCATGTTGGCCAGGCTGGTCTTGAACTTCTGGCCTCAGGTGATCCACCTGCTTCGGCCTCCCACAGTGCTGGGATTACAGGCATGTGCCACTGCGCCCAGCCTGGGGTCCCTTTCATAAGGGCACCAATCCCATTCATGAGGGCTCCACTGTCATGACTTAATCACCTCCCAAAGGTCCCACGTTCTAATACTATCACATTAGGGGTTAGGATATCAACATGTTTGGGGAGACACAAACATTCAGTCTATTGCACAGCCTTTTACCTTCTGCAAATAAAACTGCTTCCAGTATACCCAAAGCTGTACTAAAACCTCTTTCTTTAGCACTATTCATGTTCTCTTCTCCTGGACGTCAGTACCTTAAATAGAGTCATCCTCCCTCATGGACTCCACACTTCTCTCTCTCTCTCTCTGTCTCTCTCTCTCTGAGACAGGGTCTCACTCTGTCACCCAGGCTGGAATGCAGTGGCAAGATCATGGGTCACTGAAACCTCCACCTCCCAGGGCTCAAGTGATCTTCTCACCTCAGCCTCCTGAGTAGCTGGGACTACAGGCATGTGCCACAGTGCCTGGTTAATTTTTGTATTTTTTGCAGAGATGGGGTTTCACTATGTTGCCCAGGTTGATCTCAAATTCCTGGGCTCAAGCAATCTTCCTACCTCGGCCTCCCAAAGTACTGGGATTATAGGCATAAGCCACTGTGCCTAGCCATATATCCTTCTCTCTCTTATCCTACCCCAGTCTGGCTTTGGTCCGCACTTGTTCACTGACATTCCTCTCTGTGACATGATGAGTTCTCTGTGGGCACACTGAGTTTGAGGTGTCAAAGCACATAAAAATGGAAAGGTCTACTAGGCAGTTGCTTATGTGGTCCAACTCTCTTTTGGTTCATATTTGCTTGGTGTATCTTTTTCCATCCCTCTATTTTCAACCTTTCTTTGTGGTTTTATTCTAAGCGTGTTTCCTGTCACAGGTCTGTAGTTGAATTAACAACAACAACAACAAATCCAATCTGACAACCTCTGTTTTCAACAGGCATGTAATCATTTATATTTATTTTGATTACTTATGTATTGGAACTTATTTCTACCATCTTATGTTTGCTGTTCACTACCCCGTTCCCCCTCATCTTTTCCCATTATATGTTAGATGGATAAAGTTTTTGAAATTGCCCCATTACACATTTTATTTTTTCCTTTGCTGGTTCTGAAGTTATAGATGGTATTTCTCCTCATTTAGTGGTTTCCATTAATTTTTAAAGTTCCTGAATCTCATGCTTCCAGTATCAACATGCCTAACCAGCAGGGCCTCCATTAATTTTTAAATATATGTTCTAAATTATAAATTTAAGAGCCAGGCACAGTGGCTCACACCTGTAATCCCAGTGACTTTGAAGGCTGAGTTGGGAGGATCGTTTGAGGTCAGGAGTTTAAGATCAAACTGGGTAACATAGAGAGATCCCATCTATACAGAATTTTTTTTTCAGTGAGCCAGGTGTGGTGGCACATGCCTGTAGTCCTAACTACTTAGGAGGTTGAGGTGGGAGGATCCCTTGAGCCCAGGAATTTGAGGCTATAGTGAGCTAGGATTGCAGCACTGCACTCCAGCCTGGATAACAGAGTGAAACAAATAAAAAATAAATATTTGTTTCTACAAATTTACATACATAGATAAATATTAAAAATATATTAAGCCAGCTGTAGTGGCACACACCTGTAGTCCCAGCTACTTGGGAGGCTAAGCTGGCAGGATTTCTTGAGCCCAGGATTTTGAGGCCAGCCTAGGCAACATAATGAGACCCCATTTCTTAAAAAAAAAAAAAAAAAAATATATATATATATATATATATATATATAAATATATACACACATACACACACAAACCAATATCCAAAAAACATATCTTTAAAAATGTATTGTCTCAGCCGGACATGGTGGCTCATGCCTGTAATCCCAGCACTTTGGGAGGCCGAGGCAGGTGGATCACGAGGTCAGGAGATCGAGACCACCCTGGCTAACACAGTGAAACCCCGTCTCTACTAAATATAAAAAAAATTAGCCGGGCGTGGTGGTGGGCACCTGTAGTCCCAGCTACTTAGGAGGCTGAGGCAGGAGAATGGCGTGAACCTGGGAGGCGGAGCTTGCAGTGAGCCGAGATCGTGCCACTGCACTCCAGCCTGGGCGACAGAGCAAGACTCCGTCTCAAAAAAAAAAAAATGTATTGTCTCCAGTTCATCAGTATATGTATTATCTACCTACTCTTAAAAGAATAAAGGCCAGGCACGGTGGCTCACGCCTGTAATCCCAGCACTTTGGGAGGCCAAGGCAGGTGGATCACGAGGTCAGGAGATTAAGACCATCCTGGCTAACATGGTGAAACCCCGTCTCTACTAAAAATACAAAAAAATTAGCCAGGCATGGTGACAGATGCCTGTAGTCCCAGCTACTTGGGAGGCTGAGGCAGGAGAATGGCGTGAACCTGGGAGGTGGAGCTTGCAGTAAGCCAAGATTTCGCCACTGCACTCCAGCCTCAGTGACAGAGCAAGAGTCCGTCTCAAAAAAAAAAAAAAAAGAATAAAGACACAGTGAATCAAGTTCTTTAAAAGCAGAGCCAAGAAGAGGCCTGTGATAGGCAGCTTCTGACATGGCCCCAATGATTTCTGCCTTCTGATATTTACACCCATGTGGAAATCCCTGCACTTGAGTGTGGGCTGAACCTAGTGACCAGCTTCTAATGAATAGAATATGGCAAAAGTGATAGGATGTAGGATGTCACTTCTATGATTAGGCTCCAAAAGACTGTGACTTCTGATGTGCTAGTTCTCTCTCTCTGTCACTATCTCTTGCCCTCTTTGCTCCCTCTGATGAAGCCAGCTGCCACAGTGTGAGCTGCCCTATGGAGAGGCCTCTATAGCAAGAAAGTGAGGCCTTCAGTCCAGCAACCCTCAAGCAACTGAAACCTGCCAACAACCACATGAGTCAGCTTGGAAGTGGATCCATTACCCATCAAGCTTTCAGATGAGACCACAGCCCCAGCTGCCACCTTGATTCCAGCCTCATGAGAGATCCAGAGACAGAGAACCTAGCTAATCTGTGACTAGATTCCTGACTCACAGAAACTATGAGATAATAAATGTCTGTTGTTTTAAGCTGCTAAATTCTAGGTAATTTGTTACACATCAATACATGGCTAATACAAAGATTTTTTTTTTCTGTGACAACTTTTTTATCATATGGAGAGGCAAAGGTGGCACAGACTCTACAATCAGCCAAACGTGGCTGTCTCTTGCCTTGGGCAGGTTATGTAATCTCTGAGCTCAGTCTTCTCACTTGTAAATCTTTTTTGTTTTCTTCCCCTTCCTCCCTCCCTCCCTCCTTCCTTCTTTTTTTTTTTTTTTTTTTTCTTGACAGAGTCTTGCTCTGTTGCCCAGGCTGGAGTGCAGTGGCATGATCTCGGTTCACTGTAACCTCCACTTCCCAGGCTCAAGCGATTCTCATGTCTCAGCCTCCCAAGTAACTGGGACTATAGGCATGTGCCACCACGCCTGGCTAATTTTTGTATTTTTAGTAGACATGAGGTTTTGCCATATTGGCCAGGCTGATCTCGAACTCCTGGCCTCAAGTGATCCACCCACCTCGGCCTCCCAAAGTGCTGGGATTATAGGCCTCACTTGTAAATCTAAGCTAACGATGCCTGCCTTGCATATGAGCTTTTCAGATTGTTAATAAGGTTTAAGAGGGCATGGCACACAGTAGGTCATCATCTTTATGACCTGCATTCTTGTAAATCTGATGCTCATTCCAATTTCAGTGTTCTGGGTTCTGCAAAAAGTCCCCACCACTAAAACTTTGCTTTATCATGAAGATTTCACTCAGTCCATTGTGTGATAGTATTCATAAAGCACCTGAAAGTACTACCTCTCAAATGAGTATCTCCCATTCTCAAAATCAATGCCACACATAGACTCTAATTCAACCATGGTACAGGGGATGGTGAATTAGGCCTGGAGCCTCTAAGCAATGGCCTGCCATCCAACATCAAATCATGCTGAAAATCCTTTTTTTTTTATACTAAGACAAAAACACAATCAAAGAATCATTGCAGTTTCTATGTGAATGAACCTCATATGAAATCCTCTGAACAGCAGTGGCTCATATCTGAGAGGGAAGGAGGATGTGAGAACATCTACATTACTAGATCTTCATGAATGCACTGCTGAAGTCTGGCTTTTCCCTGTACTAAATCTCTCTGTAATTTTGTGCCTGCTCATGGAAACTGCATTCACAAATAGTATGTTATGCATATACACAGACTTACACAGACAACCTTTGCAGATAAAAAGCAAATCCCTGCCAATGATAAACAAAATGAACATAAAACCTATTACAGTCTTAGATTATCTTCTAAACCTTACATTCTCTTATGCTTATTTTCATTTTTAATTTTTTTAATTTTTAATTTTTTTATTTTCCTGCTCTCCTCAGCTGCTCATAATTTGTATTTTTAGAGACAGGGACTTGTGCTGTCACCCAGGAGTGTAGTGACCTGATCATGGCTCATTGCAGCCTCGACCTCCTGGGCTCAGTGATCCTCCTACCTCAGCTTCCTGAGTAACTGGGATTACAGGTGTGCACCAACATGCCCGGCTAATTTTTGTATTTTTAGTGGAGATGGGGTTTTGCCATGTTGGCCAGGCTGGTCTCGAACTCCTGGCCTCAAGTGATCTGCCAGCCTCGGCCTCCTAAAGTGCTGGGATTACAAGTGTGAGCCACCATGCCAGGCCTATGTTTATTATTTATATATTTTTACATTTAATATGCATACCTTTTCTTATATTCTTGTATTTCATACACATAATGGTCAGCAGCCTGTATATACTACCCTGGATCTTTTTTTTTTTTTTTGAGATGGAGTTTCACCCTTGTTGCCCAGGCTGGAGTGCGATGGCACGGTCTCAGCTCACTGCAACCTCCACCTCCCGGGTTCAAGCGATTCTCTGGCTGGCATTACAAGTGTGAGCCACCACATCCAGCCTTACCCTGGGTATTTTAGAACAATTACAGACAGTAAATACCTATCAATCTATACCTATATCTACATATCTTAAGAATTTTATTAAAAATGATCAAAAGGGAATTCTCTCCTTTTTCCTTCTAATTCAGATCTCGAGTTGCACTGTTGAAGCAATGTGCCAAAATTGCTTTTATTTTCCTAAATTAAAAGATGTGATATTATCTATTCTTATCAGCAAAGGGAAAAAAATTTATTACAGAAGAAAAAGCGAGATAAAAACATAGGATGGTAGGCTGGGCGCAGTGGCTCACGCCTGCAATCCCAGCACTTTGGGAGTCAGAGGCAGGCGGATCACCTGAGGTCAGGAGTTCGAGACCAGCCTGGCCAACATGGTGAAACCCCGTCTCTATTAAAAATACAAAAATTAGCCGGGCACGATGGCAGGCGCCTGTAATCCCAGCTACTCGGGAGGCTGAGGCAGGAGAAACACTTGAACCCGGGAGGCGGAGGTTGCAGTGAGCTGAGATCATGTCACTGCACTCCAGCCTGGGTGACAGAGCAAGACTCCATCTAAAAACAAAACAAAACAAAACAAAAACAAACAAACAAAAAAATAGAATAGTCCTTTTCCTTTCAGGATTGCAAAGAGAACATAAAGAATTAAGCGGCATACTTTCCTAAAATCCTGAAACAGAAACCTTTCATCAAAGTTATAATTCTACTCCCTCTAGACGGTCATCCTCCCAGCTCACCCAGCTGGCTGCCCAGTCAGTGACTAAGAGCAGAGCTGTTTTGGCTCAGGCTGAAGTTAATCTGTGCCTTGGGCAGAGACAAACTGTTGGTGCCTGTAAGAGTAAAATCCTAAATGATTAGAGCAGAAAACTCTTCTGAATTAAGGGTCTGCAAGACAAACAGGTTGCCATAGACATTTATAAGGAAACAGCCATTAGCACACCCATATGATACACTTTGCTCTTTTTTTTTTTTTTGAGACATAGCCTTGTTCTGTCACCCAGGCTGGAGTGCAGTGGCATGATCTTGGCTCACTGCAACCTCCGCCTCCCAGGTTCAAGTGATTTTCCTGCCTCAGTCCCCCAAGTAGCTGGGACTATAGGTGTGCACCACCAAGCCCGGCTAATTTTTGTATTTTTAGTAGAGACAGGGTTTCACCATGTTGGCCAGGCTGGTCTCGAACTCCTGGCCTCAGATGATCTGCCCCCCCCCCCCCCGCCCCTTGGCTTCCCAAAGTGCTGGGATTACAGGTGCGAGCCACTGTGCCCGGCCTCACTTTGCTCTATCTTTTGGTCTGGTTTCCCCAGGCACTGTGGAGGGAACACAAATATGAGTCACTGTTCCTGTCCTCCAACTGCTTCCTGCCTCTTCGGGGAGCTCAGCCCTGTACCGTCCAAAGAGAGGACTACCAGCCTGGGCAATATAGCGAGACACCAACTTTACAAAAAATTTTTTAGAAATTAGCTGGGCATGGTGGCACACACCTGTAGTCACGGCTACTTGGGAAGCTGAGGTGAGAGGATCGCTTGAGCCCAGGAGTCTGAGACTACAGTAGGCTATCACAACACTGCACGCCAGCCTGGGTGACAGAGCAAGACCCTGTCTAAAAAAAATAAAAATAAATAACAAAGAGGGGACTAGCAGAGCCATGTGGGAAGTAGTAAGTCACTTGTAGTAATAGCCACTTGTAATTAATCACTTCACAGATCAAAGTAGTTCATATTTAGCCTACTCATCAGCACCTGACTATAAAGGTGCCAGGCCAGAGTCTCCATTTCACAACTTAAATTAAAGTGATTGTTCTCGGCCGGGCGCAATGGCTCACACCTGTAATCCCAGCACTTTGGGAGGCCAAGGCCAGAGGATCACTTGAGGTTAGGAGTTCGAGACCAACCTGGCCAACATGGCAAAACCCCATCTCCACTAAAAATACAAAAAAAAAAAAAATTAGCTGGGTGTGGTGGTGCGTGCCTGTAGTTCCAGCTACTAGGGAGACTGAGGCAGGAGAATTGCTTGAACCCAGGAGGCAGAGGTTGCAGTGATTCAAGATCACACCACTGCACCCAGCCTGGGCGAGAGAGTGAGACTCTGTCAAAACAAAACAAAACAAAAAAAACACCACCAAAGCGATCATTCTCATGTTTGAATTGGGAAATTAATTTAGACTAACCAAACTTTAGTTGCCTCCTTCTCGAATGACATCAGTTCACTTCCCTTCCTTCAGCTGCCCTCCCTCCTTCCTCTTAGGCCATTTGGGCTGCCAAAACCAAATATGATAGGCTGACTAGCTGATAAATGACAGAACTTGAGAAACAGTTCCGGAGCCTGGGAAATCCACAATTGAAGTGCCGCAGATTCAGTGTCTGGTGAGGGCCACTTTCTGGGTCACAGTTGGTGCCTCCTCGTTGTGTCCTCACATGGTGGAAGGGGCAAGGGAACTCTCTGGGTCCTCTTCTCACTGATGTCACTCACTAATCATCGTTCAAGGCCCCACCTCCTAATATGATTATATTGGGAATAAGGTTTCAAGGTACTACTTCTGGAGGGACACAGACATTCAGATAATAGCACTGCCCTCTCTCAATTCCTTGAGCATGGCTCACCTCTCCTCCAGCCCAGGGCACACTGCACGACCATCAGTTGTTTTCTGGGGTCTGGACCTGAACCCACAAGGTCAGGCACATTCACTTTTGTATTACATCCCGGACTCAGCATGGGGCCTGGACCCATGTAAGGAGGCAAATGAGTGTTAAGGGAGGCTGAAGGTTTGTTGAAACTTTTGGAGTACCTCATTCACACGTTCATTCGTTCACTTACTCACTCATCCAACAGCATTTTTTTTTTTTTTTTGAGACAGGGTCTCACTCTGTCACCCAGGCTGGAGTGCAGTGGTGCAATCATGACTCACTGCAACCTCGACCTCCCGGGCTCAAGCAATCCCCCCACCTCAGCCTCCCGAGTAGCTGGGACCACAGGCACACAACGCTATGCCTGGCTAATTTTTTCATTTTCAGTAGAGACGAGGTCTCGCTATGTTGCCCAGGCTGGTCTTGAACTCCTGGGCTCATGTGATCCGCCTGCCTGGCCTCCCAAAGTGTTGGGATTATAGACGTGAGCCACGGCGTCTGGCCACCAGCGATTTCTTAAATGTCTATACACGCCTGAAACTGAAATAAGGCCGGGAAGTCTCTTGCCCACTTAGCAATTACAGAGAAGGAATATATGGGTTTATAGTAAATGTGACGAGTAAGTCCAGGGGGCCCTGGGAACACACGACAGGCACAGAACTTGAACCCAGGGTGTCAGGGAAGGAGTCCTGGGGAAAGTGAGGTCTCAGCTAACATCTGAAGGCTGAACAGGAGTTTGACATATGAATGGGGTGAGGGGATGTGGGAGCTGGGGTCCGGATATCTGAGGAAACAGTTCAGCTTTATTTCAGCTGGCCGTGTGGCTTTAAGCAAACAAGTCACAAAAATTCTCTCAGATTCCCATTACTAAAATGGGGATAAAAGGAGCTGCCTTGGCTGGGCGCAGCAGCTCATGCCTTTAATCCCAGCACTTTGGGAGGCCGAGGCGAGCGGATCAGGAGGTGAGGAGTTCGAGACCAGCCTGGCTAACATGGTGAAACCCTGTCTCTACTAAAAATACAAAAACTTAGCTGGGCATAGTGCCGGGTGCCTGTAATCCCAGCTACTCAGGAGGCTGAGGCAGGAGAATTGCTTGAACCCAGGAGGCGGAGGTTACAGTGAGCCGAGATCGCGCCACTGCACTCCAGCCTGGGCGACAGTGTGAGACTCCGTGTCAAAAAAAAAAAGAAAAGAAAAAGAAAAAAAAAAGAAAAGGAGCTTCCTCGTGCATCCATTGTGAGGGTTAAATAAGATCATGTGGGCCAAATGCCTGGCATATAGTAGATGCTCAATGGACATCTGATGGCATAGGGGCGCCTCAGCAATCCCTCAGCATGACACCCTGTATTAAAGCCAGGCAGATCTCTTGTGTTTTGCCAAAGATCCATTTTGAGATCCTATTCACCTTGGCTCTCAAGCTGAGAGTAGACTAAGAAGGCCTCAAGTGTTCAGCTAGTGATGACAGCTGAGCAAACCAATAGGGAGTTACTGCACACGCCAGGCCATCAGATGCCAAAAAATTTTGTTTTGCAAATTATATAGACCAAAAGGGAAATTGAGCCTGAAAGTTCCAGTGTGTGGATGCGAGAACACACTAAAGAAATCTCTACCTGAAGCCTGGGGAAGGGGCTGCTGATGGTGCTCTGCTCACATCATTTTCAGCTCCTGCCACCAGCAGCAGCTTCATCTTCCTTTTAAAAATTTTTATTGAAAATAGAGACAAGGTCTCACTATGTTGCCCGGGCTGCTCTTGAACTCCTGGGCTCAAGTGAGCCTCCTGCCTCGGCCTCCCAAAGTGCTGGGATTACAGACATGAGCCACGTCAGCAGCCATGTTCTAAGCCAGCAGCTTCATGTTCTAAGAGGGCAGATTTCAAGTTTAGGATCCTGAATTTCTCTGTATGGAAGTGAGCAGATCACACCTTCTCAAGCAGGGAAATGCTCAGCTCTGCCAAAAAGAGAAACAAGTTATTGAGACTGAGAAATCCGACATTTTTGGTGAGTTAGCTGAGTTTGCAAACAGTAAACTGTGTTTTCAAAGACATAATGCTGTAGCAATATCTTCAGAATAAAATCAGGTAATGTAATTGATCCTAAATTTGTTATTTTGGAGCCAAGTAATCAATAGCTGCCTGGTGACCTGGGCATCTTCCTTCTAGATCATGGCTCTGTGAGGACAGCAGCTCTGCCCATGTTGTTCACCACAGGGCTGAACACCATGCCACATACTTGGCATTCAAAATTGTTTGTTCTCCAACCTGGGCGACAGAGTGAGACCCCATCTCTAACAAAAAAAGAAAGAAAAAATTTTGTTGAATGAGTGAATTTTGATTAGATAGATCTAATACATTGTATAAAGTTCATAAGTGTTTCTCTCCTAAGTCCAATCCTGAATTCTTGTGTAGTAATAACCTCATTGAATTATTTTAGCAGAATAATTGGATATCAAGGATGGGTGTGTCAGCTACCAAATCACTCCATCATATTAGACTTCTCTCTTTGAGAACCCTGACACGGCTCCGTGATCCATAGGAACACACGTGTCTGTGTGTGTATGCATATAATGTACACACATCTGTTTGTCCGTACAAAGGCCATATAAAGATTGTGTAACTGTCAAGAGCCTTTCCAGCTCATTAGATGGGTTCCTGGACATCTCTTAACTCTGTGGTTCAGCTTTCCCCCTGCAAAGTGGAGATGTATTTCAGTTTCCTATTTCAGTGAAAGTTTAGAAGAATTATCATGACATCATTTTCCTGAATGACAAATGTCCACTTAGCTGCAGGGAATTCCTTCTAGGAAACTGAAGATCAAAAATTGAAAATTTATATTACAAAGCAATATTAAGATGTACGCCTTTTTTTTTTTTTTTTGAGACGGAGTCTTACTCTGTAGCCTAGGCTGGAGTGCGGTGGCACAATCTTGGCTCACTGCAACCTCTGCCTCCCGGGTTCAAGCAATTCTCCTGCCTCAGCCTCCTAAGTAGCTGGGATTACAGTCGCACACCACCACACCTGGCTAATTTTTTTTTTTTTTGAGATGGAGTCTCGCTCTGTCACCCAGGCTGGAGTGCAGTTTCACAATCTCGGCTCACTGCAAGCTCCGCCTCCCAGGTTCACACCATTCTCCTGCCTCAGCCTCCCGAGTAGCTGGGACTACAGGTGCCCGCCACCACACCCAGCTAATTTTTTGTATTTTTAGTAGATATGGGGTTTCACCGTGTTAGCCAGGATGGTCTCAATCTCCTGACCTCGTGATCTGCCCGCCTCGGCCTCCCAAAGTGCTGGGATTACGGGCGTGAGCCACCGCGCCCAGCCACACCTGGATAATTTTTGTATTTTTAGTAGAGATGGGGTTTCACCATGTTGGTCAGGCTAGTCTTGAACTCTTGACCTCGTGATCTGCCCGCCTCGGCCTCCCAAAGTTCTGGGATTACAGGCGTGAGCCACCACACCTGGCCAAGATGTATGCCTTTATGTTGATCAAAAGCAAACCTACTCACTGCTTAATCAAAATATGAAATGTGGGCCAGGCGCAGTGGCTCACGCCTGTAATCCCAGCACTTTGAGAGGCCAGGTGGGTGGATCACCTGAGGTCAGGAGTTGGAGACCAGCCTGGCCAACATGGTGAAACCCCATCTCTACAAAAAGTACAAAAAGTAGCCGGGTGTGGTGACAGGTGCCTGTAATCTCAGCTACTTTGGAGGCTGAGGCGGGAGAATCCCCTGAACCCAGGAGGCAGAGATTGCAGTGAGCCAAGATCACACCACCGCACTCCAGCCTGGGCGACAAGTGCGAGACTCCCATCTCAAAAAACAAAAACAAAAACAAATATGAAATGTGAACTCATATCCTGAAATACAATGCTCATTTTGGTGGGGGGAAAAGACCGTTTAAATAATCTTGGGTTTTTTTGTTTGTTTTTGAGACAGAGACTCGCTCTGTTGCCCAGGCTGGAGTGCAGTGGCGCAATCTCGGCTCACTGCAAGCTCTGCCTCCTGGGTTCACATCATTCTCCTGCCTCAGCCTCCCAAGTAGCTGGGACTACAGGTGCCCGCCACCATGCCCAGCTAATTTTTTGTATTTTTAGTAGAGACGGGGTTTCACCATGTTAGCCAGGATGGTCTCCATCTCCTGACCTCGTGATCTGTCCGCCTTGGCCTCCCAAAGTGCTGGGATTACAGGTGTGAGCCACCGCGCCCAGCCGGGGTTTTTGTTTTTGAGACAGGGTCTTGCTTGGCTGCCCAGGCTAGACTCCAGGGACACAATCATGGCTCACAGCAGCCTCGAACTCCCAGACTAACATGATCCTTCCACCTCAGCCTCCTGAGTAGCTGGGACCACAGGCATGCACCACGATGCCCAGCTAATTATTTTTTAATTTATACTTTGTAGAGATGGGGGTCTTCCCATGTTGCCCAGGCTGCTCTCAAACTCCTGGGCTCAAGCGATCCTCCTGCTTCAGCCTCCCAAAATGCTGAGATTACAGGCATGAGCCATCGCACCTGGCCTGTATTTTTTTTTTTTAAGAGATGGGGTTGGCCGGGCACAGTGGCTCACGCCTGTAACCCCAGCACTTTGGGAGGCTGAGGTGGGTGAATCACGAGGTCAGGAGATCGAGATCATCCTGGCTAACATGGTGAAACCCTGTTTCTACTAAAAATACAAAAATTATCCAGGCGTGGTGTCACACACCTGTAGTCTCAGCTACTCGGGAGGCTGAGGCAGAAGAATCGCTTGAACCTGGCAGGCGGAGGTTGCAGTGAGCTGAGATCATGCCACTGTACTCCAACCTGGGCAACAGAGCGAGACTCCGTCTCAAAAAAAAATAAAAAGAGAGACGGGGTCTTGCTGTCACCCAGGCTAGACTGCAGTGGTGCAATGATAGTTCACTGCAACCTCCAACTCCTGGGCTCAAGGAATACTCCTACCGCAGCCTCCCAAGTAGCTGGGACTACAGGCATGTGCCACCGCATCCCGCCAATTTTTTTTTTTTTAGTGGACACAGCGTCTTGCTATGTTGCCCAGGCTAGCCTCAAACTCCTGGCCTCAAGTGATTATCTTGCCTTGCCTCCCAAAGCACTGGGCTTACAAGCATGAGCCATGGTGCCCAGCCATATAATAATACTGTACTAGAGAATGTTTTTGAAAATCTTCAGCAAAAATGATACTTCTTTGTATGAGGAGAGATTTCCAGCCACTTAGTGCCAACAAGTTCCTGATGGAGATTACAATTTAACATTATGGGTTTGGTTTTGAGACCAACTGAAAATTCCAACTACTCTTTGGCAATAGAAAGAATTTTGTAATAGACTGAGCAAACATATCAAAACAGGTGATTTTTGACTGGGCGTGGTGGCTCATGCCTGTAATGCCACCACTTTGGGAGGCTGAGGTGGGCGGATCACCTGAGGTCAGGAGTTCGAGACCAGCCTGGCCAACATGGTGAAACCCTGTCTCTACTAAAAATACAAAAATTAGCTGGGCATGGTGGGGCATGCCTGTAGTCCCAGCTACTCAGGAGGCTGAGGCAGGAGAATCACTTGAACCCAGGAGGTGGAGGTTGCAGTGAGCTGAGATCACGCCACTGCACTCCAGCCTGGGCAACAGAGGGAGACTCCATCTCTAAACGAAACAAAACAAACAGGCTATTTCAATAGTCTTTTTCTCTCTTGAAGGATGTTGTTTCTTTTTTTTTTTTTTTGAGACAGAGTCTAGCTCTATCGCCCAGGCTGGAGTTCAGTGGTGCAATCTTGGCTCACTGCAACCTCCACCTCCCGGGTTCAAGTGATTCTTCCGCCTCAGCCTCCCAAGTAGCTGGGATTACAGATGCGCACCACCACGACCGGGTAATTTTTATATTTTTAGTAGAGACAGGGTTTCACCACGTTGGCCAGACTGGTCTCGAACTCCTGGCTTCAAGTGATTTGCCTGCCTCAACCTCTCAAAGTGCTGGGATCACAGGCGTGAGCCACCACGTTCGGCCGACGGATGTTGTTTCATTTGAAATTAGCGCTTTAGCAGGACGCGGTGGCTCACTCCTATAATCCCAGCATTTTGGGAGGCCGAGGCAGGCAGATCACCTGAGGTCAGGAGTTCAAGACCAGCCTGGCCAACATGATGAAACCCTGTCTCTTCTAAAAATATAAAAAATTAGGTGGGCATGGTGGCGGGTGCCTGTCATCCCAGCCACTCAGGAGGCTGAGGCAGGAGAATTGCTTGAACCTGGGACACGGAGGTTGCAGTGAGCTGAGATCGCGCCACTGTACTCCAACCTGGGCAACAAAAGTGAAACTCTGTCTCAAAAAAAAAGAAGGGCTGGGCGCAGTGGCTTATGCCTGTAATCCCAGCACTTTGGGAGGCCAAGGTGGGTGGATCACCTGAGGTCAGGAGTTCGAGACCAGCCTAGCCAACATGGTGAAACCCCGTCTCTACTAAAAATACAAAAATTAGCTGGGCATGGTGGTGTCCATCTGTAATCCCAGCTACTTGGCAGGCTGAGGGAGGAGAACGCTTGAACCCAGGAGGCAGAGGTTGCAGTGAGTCAAGATCATGCCACTACACTCCAGCCTGGGCGACAGAATGACACTCCATCTCAAAAAAAAAAAAAAAAACAATTAGCACCTTCACATTGGTTATTCACACTAATTAGGCATTCAAATTGTATACCATCACTTGCCCACAGTATACCTTGTAGAGACACTTACTTGGTGAAAGTTCGTAATTGCTTTAAAAAACTTTTTTGAATTTCCAGTAGTTATCACCACAATTTCTAAGACAAGAAAGGCTGTTGTGTCATCAGGGTTGGTTTCTGGTGAGGCCTCTCTCCTTAGCTTTCAAACGGCTGCCTTCTTGCTGTGTGGCCTCACATGGTCTTTTCCCCGTGCATGAGCGTCCATCATGTCTCTTCTTATAAGGACACCAGTCCTATTGGATTAGGACCCTCCTTTTATGACCTCATTTAACCGGAATTACCTCCCTAAAGTCCCTATCTCAAATACGGTCACATCTGGGGTTAGAGCTTCAATATATGAATTAAGGGAGGGGAGACACAATTCAGTCCATAGCACCCCCTTTGCAAACAATCTACCCCAAATGCATCTAGTGATACACAAGATGTTTTACTCCATTTACTTGCTTTGATTTCAGTACATGGTTTCTTCTGGGAAAATAAAATCTTTGGGATGAAGAAAGTGGTCCAAAAGCTGGCTGGACCTCTATGGCTACTAACTGCCCTATAGGCTGGCATCTGTTTTTACTCTTTGTGAAACCTAAACCTACAGCAGGTTGTTCAGGGATACTACAAGTAAGTATTCAGAGAGATCTTGGCTCACTGCAACCTCCGCCTCCCAGGTTCAAGCGATTCTCCTGACTTAGCCTCTCCAGTAGCTGGGATTACATGCCCGGCTAATTTTTTAATTTTTAGTAGAGACAGGGTTTCGCCATGTTGGCCAGGCCGGTCTCAAATTCCTGACCTCGGGTGATCTGCCCACCTCAGCCTCCCAAAATGCTGGGATTATAGGCGTGAGCCACTGCGCCCGACCCAGAGTTTCACTCTTGTTGCCCAGGTTAGAGTGCAATGGCGCAATCTCTGCTCACTGCAAACTCCGCCTCCCGGGTTCAAGCAATTCTCCTGCCTCAGCCTCCCAAGTACCTGGAATTACAGGTGCTCGCCACCACGCCTGGCTAATTTTTGTATTTTTAGTAGAGACGGGGTTTCACCATCTTGGCCAGGCTGGTCTTGAACTCCTGCCCTCAGGTGATTCGCCCACTCTGGCCTCCCAAAGTGCTGGGATTACAGGCGTGAGCCATTGCGCCCAGCCAGTTAATAACTTTTTAAAGCTTCCATGAGCAACTTACATCACTCACACCTGCTATGCTAACACTACGTATATGTACATATTTATCACCTAATCTTCTGAAAACTCAATTGATCATAAGATTATAAACACACATACTGCATTTTTCCCTAAGTTGCCAAACTTAGTCTCCTCCCCCCACCAACCCCCACCAAAAAAACTCTTTCTCTTCAAGTTGCCATAATAAAGGTCTAAAATGGGGTTGATGATGGTGATAAAATTCTTACTATTTAAATGGCTACTGATTTATAAGGCAAGCTATATTTATTGGAATGTGGGATTCTTTTTAGCATTTTATTCTATTCAAATAGGCTTTTTCTTTTATTCATAAGCTAAAGATTTTCTTTTCTTCCCTCTTGCCTTCTTTAATTGTATTACTTTTGTTTGTGTTTCTCTAAAAGAGGTTATATAGTTTATTCTGTTTGACTATACCATATTACAACCATTAGGGCAAGATCCCAAAGAAAAACAATGCACCTCTCACCTCCTACGGCGCCTGCGCAGAGGTACTAAAGTGAAGTATGCATGTTACAAGGCCAGCCACCCTCAGAAACATTCAATGATGACTAAATGCTCACACTTTATCTGAACCTTTGATGTGTTGTACCCAGCTCTCTAATCCTCTGCACACGATCTTCCTCGGGACAAGACCTGATACAAAGATCAGTGTGTGTTTTCAGCAGTGGAGGCAGCACTGGGCTCTTTGAGTTTCCAAGCTAATTAAGGGAAATTTGTCCCAGTTGGTGAAGGCAGATGCCTTAGGGGTCAGTCTTCCTAACATTTTGGGCACCAAGTTAAAAAATCAACAGTCCCCCTTCCCTTCATCATGTGACTTACCCCAGGGCAATGAATTGGGTCCCCTCTGCTCCATCCCTATAACTCATACATTTATACATAGTTACATATTTTATTCATTTATTTGTGAGACATAGTCTTGCTGTGTCACCCAGGCTGGAGTGCAGTGGCGCAATCTCGGCTCACTGCAACCTTCGCAACCCGCGTTCAAGTGATTCTCCTGCCTCGGCCTCCCGAGTAGCTGGGACTACAGGCGTGCACCACCATGCCCGGCTAATTTTCGTATTTTTAGTAGAGACGGGGTTTCACCATGTTGGCCAGGCTGGTCTCGAACTCCTGGCTTCAAGTGATCTGCCCACCTCGGCCTCCCAAAGTGCTGGGATTACAGGCGTCAGCCTCCGCGCCCAGCCTTGTTACATACTTTCATAATGCTTGTAATATATACTTCTATTTCAACTTACATAAACATGAAATGTAAAAATTTCAATCTGTAAAGAGGTAAGTGGCTACCTCACCTACGATGTGGTAAATAAGACGTGTCAACGCAGCCATCCTGCCCCAGCCGACCAGACCTTAATGCTCCAAAACCATCCGTTTGCGCCTGGAAAACTGAGGAAAGTGTTTATTCCCTTACACACGCTTCGCCAAAGGCCCTGGCACGTAGGGCTTTTTCACTGCCGCGAACGTTAGACCGGCCTGTGATAAGGAGTACAATTAATCTAACTTTGGTATACTGTATCCAGAGACCACAGGGGGCTCGCTCTGCGATTTATGGTGCGAGGAGGACCAGACACCCCCTGTGCCCGTCCTACTCCTGCAGATCAAACTCACAGCCACACTTTTCGGAATGAGAAACTGGACAGTAAATGAACGCAAGAACCATGGTGCCCAGGCAGAGAACCCCGCTGGGTTTGCTACGAAGGTTGCGGTGGAGGCGCCCAGTGCACCAGGCGCCACGGCCCGGTATGTGACCTCACTAACCTCCGCCAGCGCGCACCCTGTCCTGCCCCTTCACGGGCCAACAACCCCACACGACGCAGCGGTGTGAGAACCAGCAACCGGAACCGCAAAAGCACGGCTTTCCTGGAGCCCGGGCTCTGGACTGGCACCCATTGCGCATGCCCCAGAGCGGCGACCAATGGGAGCCCGGCGCGCAGGGGCGGAGGCGGGCCCGGGCCGCTACCGAGAAGCACAGGGACCCGACTTCGGTCATCGACCAATCAGAGCTCACAGCCCCCCACGCCCCCTCCCCCCCGGCCCTGAGCCAATTGCCCGCTCGGGTGCGGGAGGGCCGGGTCAAGACTAAGTCAAAGGAGGAGAGGGCAACGCGGTGGGCGGGAGAGAGGCCAACGGCCGCCCGGGGCGGGGGGAGCCGGTAGGACGGGACCAGGACTGGCCGACCCGGCCCCGCGCGGGGAAGGGGGCGCCTTCCTCCCACAACACAAAACGGTGCGCCCGGGTTGGCCGCCCCTCCCCAGTGGTGCGGCCCCGGGTGGACGCTTCCGTGCGCGCGTCCATGCCTAGCCATTGCGGGCTGCGGGCTCCAAGGGTCGCACACGCTGGGGAGTGCACGCTGCCGGGTCCACCCACAGGGCTGTAGACACCCCTAGGGTCACACAGACAAGGCTCTGGACACCCACAGGGGCACACACATTGGGGAGTGGGCACTCCTGGGCTCACACAGACTGAGGCGCAGGGAGGTAGGGCGCGCCCGCCCAGAGGGAGTTGGTGGTGGCTGAGGGTGAGGGCAAGGTAGGGACTGGAGGAGACTTCTGGTTCCCTGGTTGGTCCTGGTTGGTCCTGGTGGGGCCTGACTGGGCCAGGGTTTTCCTGTGCAGGTGCGGGGAGTAGGGCGGGGTCTCTGGTTGGCGGGGAGGGCTCCAGGAGCCTGTCCCAGCCCTGGGGGTGTCTGGCTGAGCCCCACAGAAGGGAGCTCTGAGATGGGCTTTGCAGCAGGGGGAAAGAAAAGGGAGGTCGCGCATACTGGCTTCCTGACCATCCACCAATGGTGGTGGAACCTGGAAGCCTGAGAGAAGAAGGTGAGGAGGCGCTTGAGGGAGGGGGGAATCTAGGCGTCAGGGATGATAGTTCATTGATCCAAGTTATTCAGCTATTTCATAGAAACGGCAACAGTAATGAATAATTATAACACGTGCCAAGCTCTCCTGATCACTTTACACAAATCATCTCACTGCATCTTCACAACAACCTTAACTACTATTATCATCTTCGCGTTCTGGATGAGAGACCTGAGGCCCTGTAGAGGTTACCAGAAGGCACACAGCTGAGAAGCGCCAGGGCCAGGGCAAGGGTCACGCTGTGCACTCTGGACTCTGTGTTCTGACCACTGCGTCATTGACTCTACAGATGTCTCTGCTTTCTGTGCTCACCCTGTCCTCATTCCGCCCCCAGCAGGACTGAGGGCCCCTGAAGCATCCATTTGCCCACAGCGTCAGTGAACTGTGTAGAACTCTCTGTGCAAGGGAGCTGGCCCCTGCGCACCGAGTCGTTTTTCTTCCCTGGCTCCCCACGCAGGGGCAGTGAACAGAGGAGAGGGAAGCCTTGTTGGAAGAGGGCAGTAAATCACAGCATAGCTATCCAGACTGTGCAATTGTTTACTTAGTGCACGCAGGGTCTTGTGCTAGGTGGTGGGGATTCCGCGCTGAACCAGACAGACAAGGGTCCTGTTCCTGCCTGCCCTCGGGGTGTGTTTTGGGAATTCCTCCTTGAGGGTGCTTTGGCATTGAATGGGCAGAGGTCTGGTGCTGGGGGGCTGTCCCACACCAGCAAGACTTGTAATGTACATGAATGTGAATGTCATTTCAGGATGGTAAAAGGAGGCCTCCCAAAATGTTTCTTATTAAAAGGGAGCATTGGGTCTGAGGGTTGGGAAATGATATTTCCTTAGGTCAGGCCTGTCCCAGGAAGCAACCCTCAGTCAGGGGTACGGAGGGCCATGAAGATAGTACGGTGAGGGGAGGAGGAAGATATAGCAACGTAAATTTTGCCATCTTGGCCTCAGTTTGGTTTTAAAGGACAGCAGTTGGACCCTCCCCATGCCTAGGTCTCCTGCATGGATTCAATCAGTGGTGGCCCAGGTGTGGAAGACACCACCATGTCTTATTACCTACTCTGGGCTTGGGGTGTGGTGATCAGGACCTTGTAGTCAATATCTTCCCAACAAATAAGAACAAGATATAAACAGGAGGTGATTCATCTGGTGCCCCAAGGGGTTGGAGGGGAAGGTGATGGGGTCCATCCTGGTTCTTGGGGGTTCCTGGTGTTTGCTGTATTACTGTGAAGTAAATTAACACTTCTGCTTCCAGCTGTGTGAACTGGCTTGCATTAGACCAACTCTCCTGCTGAGAGCAACCAGAAAAGCTGGATTAAAGTTCCTGTTTTTGTTTTTGAGTCTATTTGAAGGCCCAGGAGAGCAAATTATCTTTGAGGTCATCATCTCACCAAGTACTGGCATCCAGTGCAGAACAGCAAGAGTTGATGAGAACATCAGACTAGAAGAACGGAGTGAAAAAAATTTAAATTTTTTTTAAAAAGAGTTTGTGGATACATATAAACGTAATAAACCAGCTCCAAATTATTGATGCCAGTCAATGGAGTAATCAAAAAATATGAATATGAAAAGTGATACTAAAATGATTAGTAAATCACTATAGTCTATAATGGGAAAACTCATTCTATTAGGGACTAAAATAACAAAAATGTGCTTTAAGTTTTTCTTTTTTTTTTCTTTCAAGAGCCGACGTCTTGTTCTGTTGCCCAGGCTAGAGTGCACTGAGGCAATCACAGCTCACTGCAGCCTCGATTTCCTAGGCTCAAGCAATCATCCCGCCTCAGCCTCCCCGACTACAGGCATATGCCACCACACCCAGCTAATTTTTTAAAAACTTTTTGTAGAGATGGGGTTTTGCTATGTTGCGCAGGCTGGTCTCAAACTCCTGGGCTCAAGCGATCCACCTGTCTTGGCCTCCCAAAGTGCTGGATTACAGGGGTGAGCCACCACGCCCAGCCTGCTTCAGGTTTTTTTGTTTTGTTTTGTTTTGTTTTTTAGAGAAAAATATACATTTTACACTTGTCTGCTACTTAGAAATAAGAACAGGAAATATACAACTTTAAAAAATTCATTCTCATACCTTGGTAACGAAATATCCACCTTTAAATGTTAATTTATAAAACAACCAGCACAACCAGCAAGGCTGTTGTGGCTCACACCTGTAATCGCAGCACTTTGGGAGGTGGAGGAGGGCAGACTGCTTGAGCCCAGGAGATTCAGACCAGGCTGGGCAACATAGTGATACCCCATCTCTACAAAAAATATGATAATTAGCGAGGCATGGTGGTGCACACCTGTAGTCCCAGCTACCTGAGAGGCTGAGGCAGGAGGATCCCTTGAGCCCAGGAGGTCGAGGCTGCATTGAGCCGTGATTGCACCACTGCACTTCAGCCTAGGCAGCAGAGTGAGACTTTGTCTCAAAAATAAATAAATAGTTAAATAAAACAACCAGCAGCTGCTCTGCCTATGGAGTAGTCATTTTTTATTCCTTTACTTTCTTAATACATTTGCTTTCACTTTATTCTATGGACTTGCCTCCGAATTCTTTCTTGTGTGAGATCCAAAATCCCTCTCTTGGGTCTGGATCAGGACCCCTTTCCAGTAACATCTTCCTGGTGAACCACGAAGGGATGATACTGAGGAGACCCTCGACCCAAAGGAAAAAGACTGCAGCACTGATTGGCCAACTTTGGACTGACCCTGCTTATTCCTGTGAACCAATCAGTGACCTGTGATGGCTCCTCAGAAGAAACAAGAGGAATGGACATCACCTTTTGTTGGAGCTCAGTTATGAGTGGCTCAGTTATGACTGAGCTCCCTTCTACCCTGAATACAAGAGACCCTAATAGGCAGGAATATCATCGCCCCTATTCCGCCTGAAGAAGTTACAGAAGATGAATCTTCCTCCCTCTAAACCCTTAGGATTAAGGGTTTCCTTGTAAAAGGGAAGGGCAAATATGTCAGAGGCGTTTGAACCAGAGTGATTCTATCTTGAATAGGGGCTGGGTAAAATAAGGCTGAGACCTACTGGGCTGCTCCTGGGCTACTCCCAGGAGGTTAGGCATTCTAAGTCACAGGATGAGATAGGAGGTCAGCACAAGATACAGGTCACAAAGATCTTGCTGATAAAACAGGTTGCAGTAAAGAAGCTGGCTAAAAGCCACCAAAACCAAGACAGCAATGAAAGTAACCTCTGGTCTTCCTAACTGCTCATTATACACTAATTATGATGCACTAGCATGCTAAGAGACACTCTCACCAGCACCATGACAGTGCCATGGCAACGTCAAGAAGTCACCCCACATGGTCTAAAAAGGGGAGGAACCTTCAGTTCCCGGAATTGCCCACCCCTTTCCTGGAAAACTCATGAATAATCCACCCCTTGTTTAGCATATAATTAAGAAATAACTAAGTATCCTTAGTCCAGCAGCCCAAGCTGCTGTTCTGCCTATGGAGCAGCCATTCTTTATTCCTTTACTTTCTTAATAAACTTGCTTTCACATTAAAAACAACACCAACAACCAGCAAATATATCAGAGGCTTAGCATCCCCTATTCAAGGGGACAGTTCTGGAGGCCGAGAAAGAAGTAGAAAGGTGGAGAACAAAAGACACAAAGGAGCAGAAGAATTTTATCTTAGCCTCCATGTGGCACCTCACAGCTTGGGAACAACAATTTCTCTCATAATTTTCCTCAGCTCCACCACTCACAAGCTGTGTGACCTCGGGCAAGGCACCCAAGCTCCTCTGGGCCTCAGCTTCCCAGTCAGTACAATGGGGTAACAGTAGTGCTTACGTTTTTTTTTTTTTTTTTTTTTTTGAGATGGAGTCTTGCTCTTGTCACCCAGGCTGAAGTGCAATGGCACGATCTCGGCTCATTGCCACCTCCGCCTCCCAGGTTCAAGTGATTCTCCTGCCTCAGCCTCCTGAGTAGCTGGGATTACAGGTGTGCACCACCACACCGGGGTAATTTTTGTATTTTTAGTAGAGACGGGGTTTCATCATGTTGGTCAGGCTGGTCTCGAACTCCTGACCTCGTGATCTGGCTGCCTCGGCCTCCCAAAGTGCTGGGATTACAGGCGTAAGCCACTGCACCCGGCCAGTAGTGCTTACTTTATGGGGTCATCTGTGAACGTGAAATGAGTTAATAAATGGAAAGCACTTAGAAAAACCTCTGGAACCACTGAATCAAATTGGATATCATTACTGAACCTTCATTCAATGCTTCATTACCCATTTAGTGTCATCTGTCCAAATGCTGGAGATACGCCTAGCACACACTGACTGCTCAGTGAGCAGTGTCACAATGAACACGTGCAATGGCCTTGAAGGCCACGTCGGGGCTTGACCTGATCAGCAGGTTGGAGGTGCTCCAGGCCCGAAGCTTAGCTGTGAGTGGGGACACGGGAGGGAGGTTGGAACTGCCACTGCAGAAGGGGGTCTGAACCTAGGTTCAGGAGAGAGGCTTTGAACCTGCACGTGTGGGAAGCCATGGAAGTTTCCAGGAAGGACTGCAGGTCCCACCTGGAGATGTGCCGTTCCTCCTTCAGGTACCTGGGAATGTCAGTCACACCCCAGACCTGCTCAGCTCCCCCAAACTGCTGTTCCTGTATCTGAGAGCTTCAAGTCTCCAAATGGCCTACCTCATACATGGGGAAACTGAGGCCTGGGGAGGCCGGGGACTGAGCTAGCATTCACTTGTGGAAATAGTCTGGCATCATCTGGAGAAGTTAGAGACATGCAAACCCTACAGCCCTCAGATTCCCGTCTGAGAGTCTGCGTGCCTATGTGGACCAGGAGATGTGTGCGGGAGTGAACACTGCAGTGTTGCTCCCAACATCAAGAACCAGAAACAGCCCAAAGGGCTGTTACAGGAGAATATGGACACCCAGGCTGCACATGCACACCACGGAATGCTGTATGGCAGTGGAAATAAATGAACAGCTACCGCTATAGGCAAACAGGAATCATAGCAACAGCCAAGAGTGAAGGCGTGGAGGGACGAGACCATGCACTCACACCTGGCCTGCCTGGCTCGCACTCCGGGCAAAGGGGTCAGAACAGTGACTGGCACACACGTTAAGTGCTATGTGAGTGTTAAGATAAAACTAGGATGTCCAGTGGGGAGAAAGCAAGCCTTTGAAGATTATGTGCTTTTACAAACTTCAAGTGCAATGAAAACTAAACAAGATGTTGTTCAGGCATTCATATATGATATAAAGTTCCTTTCTTTAAAAAAGGGATGGGCTGGGCACGGTGGCTCACGCCTGTAATTCTAATACTTTGGGAGGCCGAGGCAGGTGGATCACGAGGTTGAGAAATCGAGACCATCCTGGCCAACATGGTAAAACCCTGTCTCTACTAAAAATACAAAAAAATTAGCTGGGCGTGGTGGCGTGTGCCTGTAGTCCCAGCTACTTGGGAGGCTGAGGCAAGAGAGTCACTTGAACCTGGGAGGCAAAGGTTGCAGTGAGCTGAGATCGTGCCACTGCACTCCAGCCTGGCGACAGAGTGAGACTCCATCTCAAAAAAAAAAAAGAAAAAAAAAAGTATGACAAGCAGAAAGTAATTTGGGAGCTGCGGGGAGGCAAGGGTAAGGGATGGGGAAGTGGACCAGAGGCATATGCGTCATTGGCAGTGTCTAAGCACTCAGGATAGGCGTGGATCACAGGGGCTCGCTCTGTAATTAAAAGGAAAAGGGTTTTTGTTGTGTTGTTGTTGTTGCTGTTTTTGAGACAAGGGTCTTGCTCTGTCATCATCCAGGCTGGAGTGCAGTGGTGCAGTCTCAGCTCACTGCAACCTCCGCCTCCTGGGTTCAAGCGATTCTCCTGCCTCAGCCTCCTGAGCAGCTAGGACTACAGGTGTGTGCCACCATGCCTGGCTAATTTTTGTATTTTTTAGTGGAAATGGGGTTTTGCCATGTTGCCCAGGCTCGTCTTGAACTCCTGACCTCAAGTGATCCACTCGTCTCGGCCTCCCAAAGTGCTGGGATTACAGGTGTGAGCTATTGTCCCCAGCCAAAAGGAAAAGTTTTAGTGTAGTAACCCTTCAGGACTAGGGACCTCGGGCCTCAGCCTCAGGCTACCTGGGTGCTTTAGGAAGGAGGCCACCCAGGCCCATGACTACTCCTTGCCACAGGGAGCCCTGCACACAGATATGCTGCCGATGGCTAAGCTCTTGCTGCCAGCCAGAGGGAGGAGGGTCTGAGCCAGTCAGAAGGAGATGGGCCCCAGAGAGTAAGAAAGGGGGAGGAGGACCCAAGCTGATCCAAAAGGTGGGTCTAAGCAGTCAAGTGGAGGAGGGTTCCAATCTGATGGCGGAGGGCCCAAGCTCAGCCTAACGAGGAGGCCAGGCCCACCAAGGGGCCCCTGGAGGACTTGTTTCCCTTGTCCCTTGTGGTTTTTTGCATTTCCTGTTCCCTTGCTGCTCATTGCGGAAGTTCCTCTTCTTACCCTGCACCCAGAGCCTCGCCAGAGAAGACAAGGGCAGAAAGCACCATGAGTGGGGGCCCAATGGGAGGAAGGCCTGGGGGCCGAGGAGCACCAGCGGTTCAGCAGAACATACCCTCCACCCTCCTCCAGGACCACGAGAACCAGCGACTCTTTGAGATGCTTGGACGAAAATGCTTGGTGAGCTGGGGATCTCCTGCCCCCGCCCCGTCCCCACCGTTTCTTCCTCTTCCTCTCCTCCTTCTCTCTCTTCCCCTCCTCCCGCTCCTCCTTTCCCTCTCCATCATCTCCTCTCCTAGAATCTCCCGTCATCATCCACCCTTCCCAGGAAGATCTCAATGTCTACTTGCCTTCCCTCTGGCTGCAGCTCTTCCTTTGGGCCCATGACTGTCATGAGGCAGGAAGGACCAGGTCTGGCTCCAAGACCTTGTGGCTACCCCTGACCAGACTCCACTGACCCCTGCTTTCCCCTCCCAGACGCTGGCCACTGCAGTTGTTCAGCTGTACCTGGCGCTGCCCCCTGGAGCTGAGCACTGGACCAAGGAGCATTGTGGGGCTGTGTGCTTCGTGAAGGATAACCCCCAGAAGTCCTACTTCATCCGCCTTTACGGCCTTCAGGTGACCCCCCCCACCCCCGACTGGACTTGCAAGCCAGTTCTTAACCCACAAACCCAGATCTGTGTCCATATGTGTCCATAGCTTCAAGACCTCAGACCTGATCAGTGAATCCCTGAGCCCCAGAACCAAAGACTCATCCAGATGGCAAACTCTGACTTGCCTTTCTAAGTCTGCAATGACTGGCCCCAGTCTCCGTATCAAGATCTCTAAAGCCCCCAGTATTAGTCTGCTGCCTAAGCCTAATCTTTTCCACAAATTCCAATAAATGAGCACTGTATTTGTACCTGAACCTCAAATCTATTCTAAACTCAACATTTTGCATCCCAGGAATCTCTCATCAAAACTCCTGAACCCCAGATGTTTGCCAAGCTCCTAAGTCATAAATCTGTTCAACAAACCCCAAAGTTGAATATTCCATTGATCCTTGAACTCCAAATCTGTCCTTCTAAATCCACAGCACAGACCCCAGAATTCCCATATTAAAATTCCTGAACACTCAAATACCGAGGTAGTTCTTAAGCAAAAAGTCTTTTCCACAATCCCCTGACCTGAACTTTCTAGGTTTAAGCCCCAAATTCATCGTTTTAAACCCATAAAGATGGACCCAGCATAACTTCCAGATCCCAAGGCTATCAAATATCCACCAAACTCCTAAACCATAACTCTCTCCACAAACCCCAAATTGCACTTACTTTAGCTGGACTCCCCGCGAAACTCCCAAGTCTATGTGTCTGAACTTCAAATCTCAACTCCAACCCCCAAATACTAGAATCCTACCTGTCATGAATTGGGGCTGGGGTGGTGGGGGAGGGCATGGATTAAATCTATGAATGAGCCTCAACTTCCTAAGACTAGAGTCCTAAATTATGAAATTCAAGCCCCCAAGTCCCAGATCTAGGGCCCCAAACCCCAAATCCAAACCTCTCACAAAAGTGTATGGCTCCCAGACTATACCCCACAATCCACACCCTTAGACCCCAACTCTCTGGTGCTGAGCTGAAAATCTCCAAACCAGACTATGAGGCCCCCAAATCCAGACACCCTGCTCCCTGCCCAGCTAACAAAAGCCTGCCACCCCCGGCGTGCCTCAGTGCCACTGTGCCTCCCACCCTACACCTCTCCAGGCTGGTCGGCTGCTCTGGGAACAGGAGCTGTACTCACAGCTTGTCTACTCCACCCCCACCCCCTTCTTCCACACCTTCGCTGGAGATGTAAGTGATCAACCAGCCCTCGGGCCTCACTTGGGGTGTGGAGAGGAGATGGGAAAGTTGCGGGGGACCTGGGAGGTGGCTGACCCCAAGGTATGTGCAGGACTGCCAAGCGGGGCTGAACTTTGCAGACGAGGACGAGGCCCAGGCCTTCAGGGCCCTCGTGCAGGAGAAGATACAAAAAAGGAATCAGAGGCAAAGTGGAGGTGAGGAGGCCACAGGGGAGGAAAGGAAGTTGGGCAGAGGTGAGTGCAAGCGTGGGGAACTAGAAAAGTCCCCTCTCATGGTCCTGGCTCCCAATCCCTCTATCCACAGACAGACGCCAGCTACTCCCACCACCAACACCAGCCAATGAAGGTGAGTCCTCTAGTGCAAGTAGGGGTAATAAGGGGCTAGCCCAGGAACCTGTGGCAGGGCTGTGATAGCTCTCTACACATTCCATCTTCCCAGAGAGAAGAGGAGGGCTCCCACCCCTGCCCCCGCACCCAGGTGGAGACCAAGGAGGTGCGTGCTGATTCTTCCCTGTGTCTCTGGATGGATGGGTAAGAGTGGATGGAGGAATGAGGAGTTGGATGGGTGCGTAAGTGGGTGAATGGATGGGTAGATTGATAGGTATGTGGATGGACGAGCGGGTGCATGGATGTGTGGACTGATGGATGGGTGGATGGATTGGCGGTAGATGGCTGAGTGGAGGGATGAATTGATGGGAGGATGAAAGTCTAAGTAGATAGATGCATAGGTGAATGGGTATGTGGATAAATGAATGAAAAGGTAGATGGATGACTGAGTAAATTAATCAATGAGTGAATGAATGAACAGTGAATAAACGACTAAATGACAAGTTTCAGTCAGTGAAGAAAGCATGATTGAATGAATAAATGAGTAAATGAATATTTTAACAAATTCATTAGTCAATGAGCCAGTGAATGATAAAGCATGAGGGAATGAAAACATGAATGAATCAGTGAATGTATGAATGGTTTGTGGGATCCACCCACTTCTCCATAGACCCTACTTGAACCCTTCACCCACTACCTCCATGACCATCCAACACACACACAGATTTCCCTCAAGGCTTCCGTTTCTTGCCCCTGTGCTTTGGTTGGTTGGTAAGTGGGTCAATGAGCCAACCACCCTATTTTCCCCACAGGCCCTCCAGTGGGTCCGCTCTCCCTGGGGCTGGTGACAGTGGACATCCAGAACCCTGACATCACGAGTTCACGATACCGTGGGCTCCCAGCACCTGGACCTAGCCCAGCTGATAAGAAACGCTCAGGGAAGAAGAAGATCAGCAAAGCTGATATTGGTGCACCCAGTGGATTCAAGTGAGAGCCACTCCCCAGTGGACCCACAGATTCCTGGGGGCAGAGGGGCACATGAACAAGTGGACAGCTGAGTGAATGGAAGGATGGGCAGATGGGCAGATGGCTGGGTGGCTGAGTGGGTAAATGGGTGGTTGGATAGGTAGGTGCAGGGCTGGGTCTAGGGAGAGGTAAATAAGGCACCAAGGGTACAAAATTTAAGGAGGCACTCACTCTCAGAGGCATGCAACTGTAATTCCTGACTCTGAGAGTGAGTGACTCACTTAAACTTTGCACCCTAGGCACCTTACTTGCCTCACCCTGGGCCCACTCTGGGTGGGCTGTTAGGAGAGCAGGTGGGTGGGCAGGTGAATGAATGGATAGATAGATGAGGTAGATGATGGATGAGAAGGGCTGGTGGGCAGGTGGGTGAGTGGATGGGTGGATGGATGGATAAATGAATGGATGAATGAATGGGTTGAAGAATGAATGGATAAGTGGTTGGATGGACGAGTTTATGGGTGGATGGGTTGATGGGAGGTGCGTGGATAGATGGATGGGTGAGTGGATAGGTGTGTGGACAGATTGATATGCAGGCTGATTGGCTCACAGACAAGGTGGATGGGGATGGACAGGTGGACAGATACGTGGATGAATGGACAGTTCAATGGATAAGTGAACAGAAGTGTGTGGTTGCATGGGTAGAAAAATGAGTGGATGGATAGATGGAAAGGTGGGCACATGGGTAGGTGGATGGGTGGATGGACAAGTGTGTGTGAGCACAGACTGGTGGACAAATGGGTGAACAGACATATGTGGGCAGATAGTTGCAGAGACAGATGTATGGACAGATCAGTAGTCCAACAGATGAATGTGAATGAATAGGTGGACAAATGCATGGCTGAATAGATGGGGAAAGAGGGATGGGTGGATGGATCAGCACCACAAACTACGGAGCCCTTCTAATTCCATAACTCCTGCCTATACTCATTCACTCATTCAGTCTCATTCATTAATTCTGGCCCCTCAGAGTCTCTTTGGGCAGGAGAGGGCAAGAGGGTTTCACTATGAAGGGAGGGAAGGAAGGGCAGTGAGGATTCACTGGAGTCTCTTCACCTCTCCCAGGCATGTCAGCCACGTGGGGTGGGACCCCCAGAATGGATTTGACGTGAGTAACTTCAGAGTCTCTTGGACTCCACTAAACTTCCACCCACCCTTCCAAAGACCACTGCTGAGACCCCACCCCCAGACCGTGCCCTTCCCACACCCCTCTCAGATCCCTTGCTGGGATGGACCCAACGACAATCCATGTCGCTTGTCTCCTCGCCTTATTCCTCTACTCCTGCCCCTGGCCTTTTTCCTCCTGGGCAGGTGAACAACCTCGACCCGGATCTGCGGAGTCTGTTCTCCAGGGCAGGAATCAGCGAGGCCCAGCTCACCGACGCCGAGACCTCTAAACTTATCTACGACTTCATTGAGGACCAGGGTGGGCTGGAGGCTGTGCGGCAGGAGATGAGGCGCCAGGGTGAGCCCCTGCTTCCATACGCTCCCTTCTCTAGCCCTAGCAGCTCATAGCTAAGATACGCACTAAGTCACTCAGTCCTTATGGGAGCACCTATACTGCTTCAGTCAGGAGTTGGTCAGTGGGGGTACCCATTTTACAAATGAGCAAAACTGAGGTTCAGAAGAAATCAATGAGAGTTACAGCTATGTGTTATACCCCCTCCACAGAGCCACTTCCGCCGCCCCCACCGCCATCTCGAGGAGGGAACCAGCCCCCCCGGCCCCCTATTGTGGGGGGTAACAAGGGTCGTTCTGGTCCACTGCCCCCCGTACCTTTGGGGGTTGCCCCACCCCCACCAACACCCCGGGGACCCCCACCCCCAGGCCGAGGGGGCCCTCCACCACCACCCCCTCCAGCTACTGGACGTTCTGGACCACTGCCCCCTCCACCCCCTGGAGCTGGTGGGCCACCCATGCCGCCACCACCGCCACCACCGCCACCGCCGCCCAGCTCCGGGAATGGACCAGCCCCTCCCCCACTCCCTCCTGCTCTGGTGCCTGCCGGGGGCCTGGCCCCTGGTGGGGGTCGGGGAGCGCTTTTGGATCAAATCCGGCAGGGAATTCAGCTGAACAAGGTGAGGACAGGCGGGATGGAGGATTGGGGGTCTAGGACTCTGGGGTGTCCCGTCTAAGTCAGGATACTGGGGGGCTGAGGCCAGGACTGAGGAGAGTGCCAGGCCTTAGGGATTCAGTGATAGGGTTGAAAGGTTGGTGGGAAGCCTTGAAGGGGACTGGAGTGTGTGGGAGAGAAAATATTGATGGAGGGGCGGGGAGAAATGCTCCTTTCCCAGGCCCTAAGCCCTCTGTGCTGATCCCTGCCTGCTGCAGACCCCTGGGGCCCCAGAGAGCTCAGCGCTGCAGCCACCACCTCAGAGCTCAGAGGGACTGGTGGGGGCCCTGATGCACGTGATGCAGAAGAGAAGCAGAGCCATCCACTCCTCCGGTGAGCTGATCCTGCCGGGGCCTCAAACCTGGCTCCCAGGGCTAGCACTGGCCTCAAAACAATCCCAGCAGTCACCACCAATAGTGACATCAGCCCCATCTGTTTGACAGCATTAACATGAATCTTGTGTCAGCCTCCTTTTTGACAATGTTAACATTAAGTCATTATGTGACAATAATATAATTCACTCCAACTTTGACAGTAATATTAACATTAATGCCAGGGTGTGTCCACAATATTAATGTCATTCCCACATGTTCAGTACTATTAACATCAGCTGGCTGGGCATGGTGGCTCATGCCTGTAATCCAGGAACTTTGGGAGGCTAAGGCAGGAGGATCACTTGAGCCCAGGAGTTCGAGACCAGCCTGGGCAATAGAGTGAGACCTCGTTTCCATAAAAACTAAATTCAAAAAAAAGTAGTCAAGCATAGTGGTGTGTGCCTGTGGTCCCAGCTACTTGGGAGGCTGAGGTGGGAGGATATTTTGACCCTGGGAGGTCAAGGCAGCAGTGATCCATGATTGTGTCACTGCACTCCAGCCTGGGTGACAGAGATCCTATCTCAAAAAAAAAAAAAAAAATTAACCCATTATGCGATGACAATATTATGAAGAACACTATTGTTGACAATATTAATTTTAATTCCATGTATTAACAGATTTACATTAACTCATTATGACATAACCTAATCTAATCTTTAAAAAAATTTTTTTGAAACAGGGTCTCGCTCTGTGTCCCAGGCTGGAGTACAGTGGTGCAATCATGGCTCACTGCAGCCTCAACCTCCCAGGCTCAAGCGATCCTCCCGCCTCAGCTCCCAAAGTAGCTGGGACTACAGGCGTGTGCCACCATACCTGGCTAATTTTTGGTGGTTTTTTGGTAGTGATGAGCTCTCACTACTCTCATGTTGCCCAAGCTGCTCTGCAACTCCAGGGCTCAAGCGATCTGCCCCGCCTCAGCCTCCCAGAGTGCTGGGATTACAGGCATGAGCCACCAGGCCTGGCTGTTAACCTAATCTTTTTATAATAATGTTACTATTACTCTCTTAATCTGTCAGCAATACTGTCACTAATCCATTATATGATGCAAATATTAGTATCAACCTACTATAGGAACTTCATCTTTCGACAATGATTTTTTTTTCTTTTGAGACGGAGTCTTGCTCTGTCACCCAGGCTGGAGTGCAGTGGCGCGATCTTGGCTAACTGCAGACTCTGCCTCCTGGGTTCAAGCGATTCTCCTGCCTCAGCCTCCCGAGTAGCTGGGACTACAGGCGCGCCACTACGCCCAGCTAATTTTGATGTTATTGTCATTAACCCCATTATGTGTCAAAAATATTAGCGTTAACCAGACAGGAAGCAATAATATATTATCACACCTTTGCTAATATTATTTAAATTCACCCTATTATGTGATAAATAGGTTAACATTAACCCTTTGTTTGACAATATCTCGACTAACCACATTTTTGACAGCATAAACTTCAACTCCAACTAGAACTCAGACCCCAACTATAATCCCTTTCTTGTCCGAAATGGAAACGCTAACTTGCCCTCCTCTAGCATGAGACCTCAGAACCCCAGGGTCCAGTCCTCACCTCCCAGGCCCTATGAAGCCCCCCATCAACCTCCCAGGGCATCTTATCTTTCTCTTTCCCTCCAGACGAAGGGGAGGACCAGGCTGGCGATGAAGATGAAGATGATGAATGGGATGACTGAGTGGCTGAGTTACTTGCTGCCCTGTGCTCCTCCCCGCAGGACATGGCTCCCCCTCCACCTGCTCTGTGCCCACCCTCCACTCTCCTCTTCCAGGCCCCCAACCCCCCATTTCTTCCCCACCAACCCCTCCAATGCTGTTATCCCTGCCTGGTCCTCACACTCACCCAACAATCCCAAGGCCCTTTTTATACAAAAATTCTCAGTTCTCTTCACTCAAGGATTTTTAAAGAAAAATAAAAGAATTGTCTTTCTGTCTCTCTATAAATCTCAGTCTGTTTACATTCCAAATGTGGGAATGGGGTCCCTTTCCCCCAAAGTCCCTTTTATTCATTTATCCCATTTTATTTATTTAGCCTTACATGTATATATTCATTCATTCATTTATTCCCTCAGTCATTTAGCCTGTATTTCTTTGTTTCCTTCTGCCCCTCTGTCTTTCAACATTTATTGTCAGGTACTATTTTAGGGGCTAGGAATCAAGAAGTGGAAAAAAAAACAGACAAGAATTCCTGCCCTTAGGGGGTGAAATCCACATTCTAGGGGAAGAGACAGACAAGAAACAAGAAATCAAATAGAAATAAAAGATAGTTGCAGATCTTGATAAATGCTGTGGAGTGGCAAGGCAGAGATACAGATGAAACAACATTCAGATGGAGCAGTCAGGGACGGTCACTTGGAGTAGGTGATGGTGGTGCTGGACCTAAAGAGAGAGAAATGTCGGCCCAGTTAATATTTGGGGAAAAGGGGTTCCAGGCTGAGGGAGCAGCCAGTGCAAAGGCCCTGAGGTGAGAAAAGGCTTGGCATGAGGCCAGATGTCATGCATTTAATTATTTTTTTAAAAAATAATTCAATCGGCTGTGTGCAGTGGCTCATGCCTGTAATTCCAGCACTTTGGGAGGCCGAGGTGGGCGGATCACCTGACGTCAGGAGTTCGAGACCAGCCTGGGCAACATGGTGAAACCCTGTCTCTACTAAAAAATACAAAAATTAGCTGGGTATGGTGGTGCACACCTGTAATCCCAGCTCCTAATGGGGGCTGAGGCAGGAGAACTGCTTGAACCCGGGAGGCAGAGGTTGCAGTGAGCCGAGATCGTGCCACTGCACTCTAGCCTAGGCAACAGAGCGAGACTCCATCTCAAAAAAAAAAATCATTCAATCAACACAATACTAGATTAAGAGCAGCATACTCAATGAGCAGACCTCCCCATTCTCCATGCCCATAACAACTCACACACCAGGATCTTGATGGGCAGGATCCCCCTCTCATTTTTAAAATTTGGCTCTGCCCAGTTCCCAGTTCAAATCAAGCACTGGCCAATTGCAGTGGAAAAGGCAAAGACTTAATAATCAGACAGATCTGCTCTAGAACCCGGGAAAGATGCCTCACCTCTGAGCTTTGGTTTCCGCATCTATACAATGGAGGTAACTGATTTCCAACGGGGATCCCACTGAGTCACCTCTCTGCCTCCTCAGGACTTGCTCTCCCAGAAACAAAGGAGTAACTCAAAAGCGTCCTTGGCGTTTACAGCTATTTCCAAGGGCATAATTAGAAACTGTTGCACAGCAAAGCCTAGAATTGAGCTCCCTGCCCCTTCCGATTTCTGAAATCTGGTGAATTCGAGATCTCAGACATCCTACCTTTAGAGGAGGAGAAAAAGAGAAAGGTAGTGGGGAGGAAGATAAAGGTGAGGGAGACTCCAGAGAGGGCAGGCTTCTTCTGTCTCCAAGAGCAATGGAAGAATTTCTAGGTGGAAAGGGGAACTCCCCCAAGCTAGAGAAGGAGGGAGTCTCAGGTTTCCTTTAATTCATTATTCTTTACACCGCAACACCACTCCCCACCCCACCCTGACCAGGTCCCCAGATGGGCACTGAGTCTAGGAAGGATCCATCAGCATCATTTATCCCTACTCCCAGTCCCCCACAGAAATCTTAGAAACCCAGTGTTCTGGTTGGCCGGGCGCAGTGGCTCACGCCTGTAATCCCAGCACTTCGGGAGGCCGAGATGGGCGGATCATGAAGTCAAGAAATAGAGACCATCCTGGCTAACATGGTGAAACCTCATCTCTACTAAAAATACAAAAAATTAGCCGGGCGTGGTGGCACATGCCTGTAGTCCCAGCTACTCAGGAGGCTGAGACAGGGGAATTGCTTGAACCCGGGAGGCAGAGTTGTGGTGAGCTGAGATCACCCTACTGCACTCCAGCCTGGGCAACAGAGCGAGACTCCGTCTCAAAAAAAAAATGTGGTATACACAATGGAATACTATTCAGCCATAAAAAACAATGAAATCATGTCTTTTGCAGCAACATGGATGAAACTGAAGGCCATTAATTTGAGTGAAACAACTCAGAAACAGAAAGACAAATACTGAATCTTTTCACTTGTAAGTGGGAGCTAAATAATGTGTACACATGGACATAGCATGTGGAATTATAAACAACACAAACTTGGAAGGGTGGGGAGGTGGGAAGGAAGTAGATGATGAGGAAATTACTTAACGAGTACAATGTGCATTATTCAGGCTATGGATACAGTAAAATGCCTGACTTCACCACTACACAATGTATCCGTGTAACAAAATTACACTTGTGGCCTGGCGCTGTGGCTCATGCCTGCAATCCCAGCACTTTGGGAGGCCAATGCACATTATTCAGTTGATGGATACAGTAAAATGCCTGACTTCACCACTACACAACGTATCCATGTAAAAAAATTACACTTGTGGCCTGGCGCTGTGGCTCATGCCTGTAATCCTAGCACTTTGGGAGGCCAATGTACATTATTCAGATGATGGATACAGTAAAATGCCTGACTTCACCACTACACAATGTATCTGTGTAACAAAATTACACTTGTGGCCTGGCATGGTGGCTCATGTCTGTAATCCGAGCACTTTGGGAGACCAAGGCAGGTGGATCACTGGAGGCCAGGAGTTTGAGACCTGCCTGGCCAACGTGGTGAAACCCCATCATCTCTACTAAAAATACAAAAATTAGCCAGGTGTGGTGGCACACGCCTGTAATCCCACCTACTCAGGAGGCAGAGGCAGGAAAAACGCTTGAACCTGGGAGGCAGAGGTTGCAGTGAACCGAAATCACGCCACTGCACTCCAGCCTGGGCGACAGAGTGAGACTCTGTCTCAAAAAAAAAATATTATATTTGTACCCAATAAATTTATACGAAACAATTAAATGCTTCTGAGATCTGGCTTAATGGTTGCTCAGCCTGCATTCTGGTTCCACATGTAGGTCTGCTTGTGAAAACTCATTACAGTGTTCACCCCTGGTCTGTGTACCCTTCTGTATTTGTGTTACACTCCAATCTGAGGTTTACATTACAATAGGTCAAACCTGTGAAGCTTGCAATGAATAAAACCTTATATTGGCTCCGGCACTGGGCAACGCAGTAATCATTAAATTAATGCTGAATGAACAGACAACTGGCTGGGAGTGGGACACGGTAGCAATAAGATGGCCTCTTAACTTTTGAGGTCTCCTGAAAAAGTGCTAGTCCAGAATGATTCACTTTCCAGATGAGCAGGAGACACCCACCCCAAGGTCACTTACTGGAGGTTTTACAGACCAGTTTAAGAAACTGCCTAAGATCAAGTAATTTAGTAAATGGCAGAGCCTGGATATGAGTCCAGGTAGTCAGGCTCCAGAATCCAGGCTTTTGCCCACTACTTTATAGTGTTTGGGGGCACTACTGGCGACAGACCCTTTTGTCTCCCCCTCAGATCCAGACAGGCAGAGGTCCTGTCTTAAATCACTCTTGTGGGTCGGACAGGTCTCCTGGACACCCGGGAGTGGGAGAGCCCTGCTGCCCGAGGAGACTGGGGGTACATGAGGATGAGCACCTGACTCTGCTCGAGAAGGAATAAGGGAGGGAAGGGGATGCATGGTGGGACTTTCGCTCCTGTCTGTCCCACTCAGGGCAAGCTGGGGCTGACGGAACCTCAGACCAGCCAGTCACTTCTTAATGAGCTCACAGCTGGACTGGCAGGCAGACAGAATATCCGTTTGGTTAACTGTATAACTGTTTGGTTGACTACAGAACTCATGGAGTGACAGGGAGAAGGCGCAATTTGAGGACCTGACAGCGCAGTTTCCTGAACATCTAACTGAATGACAGCCTGCCTAGGACTGGCTGGGGCTGGTAGCCTGACAGTGGAAAAGACAGGCAGCCTCCTGAGGACCTTGCAGGCTGGCTGACTGATGGCCCGTGGTGCTATTGCCTGCCTGGGTGGCCGGATGTTGTGAATGACTATTGTCAGGAATCACAGCTGGCCTGGGGGAATGTCTAGATGTTATACTGTCTGGCACCGTGTAAAGGAGGGCCACCTGGGGAAACTTCAGGCTAACTGATCAACAGATCCGTGGCTGCTTGCTAGGCAGCTGTATCTGGTGATCAACTATCCACGCTGCTCGAATCACAGCACGCTGGAGGGTCTGGCTGGGTGCTCTGACTGACTGATCACCTGACAGACGGTGCGGTCAGTCGGATGCTGAGAATGACTGACGATGTGATGAGGGGCGGATTGAACGAGTCACAGGCCAGCTGGCCAGGAGCAAAATCGGCATAGCTGTCTGACTCGATGGCTGTACGTGGTTACGGACTGTCTGCCCTGATAGAATCTCAGCTTCAACGCATCAGAGGAGACTGACTGACCAATGGTGGGGATGAGTCGCCTGAGAAATGACAGACTGGCTGACCCACTGACAGGTGGTGTGGAGGCTTAATCGTACCTCTAGTTGCTGTGACTATTTGCTTTGAGGGCCCAGCTGGGTGTTGTGACTGATCGTGGTGTGAATGAGAAGTAATCTGAGGGAAAGACAGTGACCAACTGATAGTGCCCGACAGGGCTGTATTAGATGCTGACAGTGACAGCTTGTCCCGATCTAATCACAGCCCGCCTGGGGGCACGGCTGGATGCTGCAGTCTATGAGAGGATTTAGCCAGGGAGAATCGCAGCTGGTCCCAGGGCTATGGTGGGTGGAGAGGAGGACTGATTGATCTGCTGACAACGTGAGGACAGGATGGTCTTACGGAATGATAAGGCAGGCTGGCTAACAGTGCTGTCTGCCTGCCTCCAGGGAGTCGCCGCTGGCCAGGGCACAAATGGAAGCCAGTATTGACTGCCCGGCAGTGTGGATGGGGGCCGGGAGTCTGACTAGGCACCTGTCTGGGGCGACCGCCTGAGCGGTTGGATACGGCACTAGTCCATCTGGGAGCCCCGGCCTGCTTGGGGTTAAAATGAGATGACGGGCTGACTGACGGGGATAACAAGGAGTATGACAGGACTGAGGAACCACTGCGACTGGCTGATAACGTGATTGGCTAGCAGTGTGACAGACAGACCAGCGCACGGGCAAGGCCTCTGGCAACTTTAGCTACCGCCGCTGTCGCTCCCGCTGCCGCCGCCGCCCAGACGCACTCTGGGAAAGCGCGGCGAGCACCCGCCTCCGGGACCGAGCCGGGCGGCAGGGAGGGGTTCGGTCACGGCTCTCCGGTTGGTCCGCGCGGGTGCTGCGAGTCGCGAGCCGCGGCCAATAGGCTGCGCGTTCCCGGCCACGCCCGCGCGAGCGCTCTTCTCGCGAGGCCGGCTAGGCCCGAATGTCGTTAGCCGTGGGGAAAGATGGCGGAAAATTTAAAAGGTGAAGCAGTGGAGGCAGAGGCGCGGGCCCGCTGGCCGGGCCGGGTGGGCTGGAGGGGTGGCGTTGCCGGCTCGGGGCCCCGGCGTCCGAGGCCCCGGCGCCGGGAGCCGGAAGCTCGGCGCGGAAAGGATGAGGCTCGGGGAGCGCGGGCCTGGTGCGCGGGGCTGGGCGGGGCTCAGGGGAGGGGGCGCGCGCCTCGGAACGCAGCGGGCCTGGGGCTAAGTGGGGACGCAGGAGGGGGGCGCGCGCTGCAGATCGCGGCCGGACCGGCGCGCGCACGCGCGGGGGCTTGTCGGGGAGGCCGCGCCCGCGCGCGGGAAAATCGGCCCCTGGTGACCGTTACCCATTCGGTGTCCACGCGAGACGCCGGAAGGGGAGGGAAGATAAGGGGGACAGACCCCCCCTTCAGAGTGCGGGGACAGGGAACTCTTCTGGGGGAACGTATCGCCTCTCGGCGTGATGGGGGAAGGGTTTGGAATAGAGGATCTCCCAGAAGAGAGAAATGGGGCCTTCCTAATAGGACAGCTGGACTCCCCCATGTGCAGGGAAAGAGGGGTGACTCAGTTATGTTGGGGGGCCCCTCTATGTGACAAAAGCCGCAGGGAGGATGGGTTCCACAAGTGGGAGGACCTCCGAGGGGTTCAGGAGAGTCCACCTGTGGCCAGTTCCGGAGCCAGCAGCTGGAGGGTGTTAATTGGGACCACTTAAGTGGGGTTTCAAATGCAAGTGAAGGAAGGGGTTTGCGAGGACAGGCTGTAGGGAGAGGAAAGCGTGGGCACAGGCGGGCTCAGTCTCCACTTGGTCTTGCCTAAGTAGGGGGGGTAGGGCTTGCACACGAAATAATTTTGAAAAGCTCTTGTACGTTTTTAGGTTGACATCTAAAGTTTAGGTGTGATTTTTGCAATGGGAGGCAGAAAATATTAAACATTTTAAAAAGATGATATAGGATGAGGACTGACTGCCCTTGGAATGTTTTGAGACATGATTTGATAAAATGGCTTCTAAAGCACATTGATTAAGAATGTGCCTTGAATCAGAAAGAAATCTGTTTTTTAAAATCCGTGTGTCTTACAAAATTTTGGCAGTCCCAGAAATATACCAGGTATATTTAAAAGAATCAGTGTCACTAATCTGTACCGCTTTGCGTATAAATTCAGAGCATAACCCTTTGGATGAGCTTTACTCTTCACAGAAAGATGGATGAGACAGAAAGTCAAAATGCAGCGTGAAAAAATATACCTTGTGGATTTAAGGCACCCAGATTGATCATTTAAGGAGCCTTCCTGTAATGTAGTATCATTCCACAATCTCTTGCTCATAATTCCGAAATCTAAAAAGCCCTGAAAACTGAAATCCTTTTCTTAAATTTGGCACCATTTATGGCAAAAGTAGATTATAAAGTGGAACTCTTCTGTGAGGCTATTTTATATCTCTATTTCTCCTATTTAATGTGGGAAATTCATACTTTTGCTGCAGGATGGTTAATGCATTTGATTATAGCTTGATGTCCCCTGGCCACGCTGGGGGTGTTAGGTGATGTATGGGATATCCTAGAACTAGTCTTGTAAAATCCAAAAAAATTTGAATTCCAAAACACATCTGGGCCCAGGAGTTTGAGATAAGGGATTAAAGACCAGTCTTTCCAGTTACGCCTTTGTTTGGTGCCCTGGAGGTTTTAATCTTGTCCTCCCATCCGCCCCACCTCGGGGCATTGCATCCTACTGAGATGGGGGGTTGTTCTCTTTCTTTTGCAAAGTGGAGAGAGGGGTGATCAGGTCCTGAACCCAAAGCAGGTTTGCAGGCAGTTTTAGGAATGACATGGAGTTTGAAGCTCTGGAAACAGATTCCTTTAGGACAATTCATGTTGCAAACCCCGCTTAGAGGTCTGCTGCTCCAGGGGCAGCTTTGGGCAGTGAGTATTGGGGTTCAAAGCACATTTCTGTTGTAGAACAGTCTCAGCACTGGGGAAGGCCTGTGGATTAAATTTCCCTGACTCTTAGGCAGTCTTTGGGATGTCCCAGGGAGGATTTGGGGTCCCCTTTGACTCCTGGCCTAGTCAGGCTGCCCAGTAATAGTTCTTTCTGCCCCACTTGATCCAGGCTGCAGCGTGTGTTGCAAGTCTTCTTGGAATCAGCTGCAGGACCTGTGCCGCCTGGCCAAGCTCTCCTGCCCTGCCCTCGGTATCTCTAAGAGGAACCTCTATGACTTTGAAGTCGAGTACCTGTGCGATTACAAGAAGATCCGCGTGAGTCTGGGGTGACCATGCTCTGGGAGGGGATAGGTCACAAGGAAGTTAGTGTCCTGCCCTCTTGTCCCCAACTGCCCACATCTGTTTCCAAAGGGAATTTTCTCCTTTGACCCTGAAAAAACAGGATGAATAGACCCTTTTATCCCTATGTTACAGATAGGAAAACTAAGTAGCTTTCTGGGCAGGAGCCGGAATGAATTCCCAAATAAATCTCTTCCCATCTCCCTAGGAATACAAAGTAATTGCAGAGATTGAGATGCTGAACCCTGGAGTGGAAATGTCAATAGCTAATGGCTATTGAGCACTTTCAGTGTGCCAGGCGTTTCCTCTCGGAAACTCATTTAATCCCCTAACAACTGTGAAATGGGGATAGTTATTGCCAGAAGGGGGAGTGGCAGGATGGTTAGGAGAACAAACTGGAGTCAGCATGCTTGGGTTCCAGTCCTGGTTGTGTTACCCCAGGCTACCTACCCAAACCTTCAGTACTTCATTTTCCTTGTCGTAAAAGAGGGATAACTAGGAGCATCTACCTCATGTGGAGTTGTGAGGATTAAGTTAGTTAATAATACATGTAAGCTGCCTAGAACAGGCAAGGACTTGTCAGGGTCCAGGTGAGCCAGGGTGGTGGCAGTGATGATGGTTTGTCACTGGACGTATTTTGAAGGTGGGGCCAACGGGATGTGCAGAGGGTGGGTGTTGGAAGTGTGAACAAAAGAGGAGTCAAGGATGACTCCAGGAGTTCCGGTCTGAACAGCTAGAAGGGAGGGAGCTGATGATGGGGAAGACCAAGGAGAGGAGTGGGTTTGGGAGATTAATTAAAAGTTGGAACAGTTTGGACAGACAGTAAGGGGGAGAGGAGGATTTGAACCTAGTAATCCTCACTCTAGAGCCCATGCTTTTTAACCACCGCATGAAGTCATTCCAGAAAAGGGGTGGGGTGGGGTAGGTGTTATCCATCAGCTTTGGGATGGAAGCCCCATGAAGGCTGGCCCAAAGATCTCACTACTTACGGTACCCCCGTCCCCCTACCCACCCCCAACAGGAACAGGAATATTACCTGGTGAAATGGCGTGGATATCCAGACTCAGAGAGCACCTGGGAGCCACGGCAGAATCTCAAGTGTGTGCGTATCCTCAAGCAGTTCCACAAGGACTTAGAAAGGGAGCTGCTCCGGCGGCACCACCGGTCAAAGACCCCCCGGCACCTGGACCCAAGCTTGGCCAACTACCTGGTGCAGAAGGCCAAGCAGAGGCGGGCGCTCCGTCGCTGGGAGCAGGAGCTCAATGCCAAGCGCAGCCATCTGGGACGCATCACTGTAGAGAATGAGGTGGACCTGGACGGCCCTCCGCGGGCCTTCGTGTACATCAATGAGTACCGTGTTGGTGAGGGCATCACCCTCAACCAGGTGGCTGTGGGCTGCGAGTGCCAGGACTGTCTGTGGGCACCCACTGGAGGCTGCTGCCCGGGGGCGTCACTGCACAAGTTTGCCTACAATGACCAGGGCCAGGTGCGGCTTCGAGCCGGGCTGCCCATCTACGAGTGCAACTCCCGCTGCCGCTGCGGCTATGACTGCCCAAATCGCGTGGTACAGAAGGGCATCCGATATGACCTCTGCATCTTCCGCACGGATGATGGGCGCGGCTGGGGCGTCCGCACCCTGGAGAAGATTCGCAAGAACAGCTTCGTCATGGAGTACGTGGGAGAGGTAGGGAGATGGGACCCGGTGTGTGTGTGCAGCTCTTCCCACCCTGTGTTCACAGTGTGCACCCAGCTCTCCTCACTGTGTGTCTGAAACTCCCTGCTTTCCCTATGGGAAAGGCCTGGGAGACTGATCTGAGTGTCACAGGGACATTGGGCAGGGGCTAGTATTCCAAGCTGGTACACACCAGCATGACCATGCTGGTGGTTACGGGAACACCAAAATACTTCTGCACTGGGTTGACTTTATCAGGGTACTTAGCAAAGAAGAAAAGTGGGAGCTGAGATCCAGGCAGCCTTAGCATTCCTTGTAACAGGCCATGTGGTCTGGCATAGGGCTGCATCAGCTAGAAAGGCACTTCCTCTTCTCATTTCACAAGGGCCCATCTTATCACCAAGCAGTATCTGCCTGAGGAGCATTGTTTTACCAGTCTGCACAGAAGGAACGCAGTCTGGAGTAGGATGAGACATGCCTTGAACAAAGGTTGGCTAACTCCTTTAGACTTTCAGGACACTGGGGAAGGCCGAGTGTATTAGGCAAGCCAGCCATTGTAAAAACAACCCCCTCATCTTAGTGACTTTGCACATTACAAGTTTGCTTGCTCATGGAACAGTCTATTGTGGGGGTTTGAGTGGGTATCCTTTCACACAGCAACTGGGACACCTAGGCTCTTTCCCTCCTGTGCCTTTGCTGTGCCTTGAAGCCTTGGAGTCACCACCAGATCCTCAGCATTGCCTGGCAGGCGGGCCAAGTGGGGGATAGAAGGGGCCCATCCTAGTGGGCCAGGCCTAGATGCAGCACCCATCACTTCTGCCCATGCTCCACTGGCTGGAACTGAGTCACTGGCCTTACCTCCATGCAAGAGAGGCAACAGGATGTGCTTTAGCCATGTGCCCAGCTGCACAAGGCTAAAGCACAGCCATAACTAGCAACTAGATAACCAGCAAGTATCTACAACAGAAAAATGTCACATTCTAAGATGGGACGCAGTTAGCATTTGGGATGAGATGATTTTTTGTTATGTAGAACTGTCTCATGCATTGGGGGACATTTAGCATCCCTGGACCTTGACCATTTAAATCCATGAGTGTACCCTGTCATAGTGACAACCCCAGATACCTCTATATATAGCCATAGGTCCCTTAGGGGTGTGATATAGTTGGAAAGTGACAGAAACTGGCCTGAGGAACACTCACATGAGGGTGTCCACACTGTAGCACTGATACTGATGACAAGGAGAGGCTCCTACTCTGAGAAACTGTACAGAGGGTCACATCTGACAGGGACAGAGACAATCTTGGGTAGAACAATCTACACCACAGAGGACCCTGACAGTCCGGGCAAGGAGACAGCCACACCCTGTCCAGATAACCCTGCTGGCCTGCTGGAGGAGATGTCTACATGCCACAGGACCTGGCCATCTGGAAGGAGGAGGTGGGGAGGTGTCCACACCCTGAGGGCTCCTGACAGTGGGCGGGGGAAGGAGTCCTGATAATCTGCAGGAAGTCCATGTCCCACAGTGACCCCAGTGACCTGGAGGAAGAGCTTGTGCTCTCCACACTCTAGAGGACCTGGTGGTCTGACTTAGGAAGTGTTCACACCCATGTTGTCATGACAGGAAAAAGAAGTGTCCTCACCCCAGAGGGATCCGGACAGCCTGGAGATCTAGTCTACACCCAAGGGCACCCTGACAGTATCGGGGGAAGTGTCCATGCCTTCAGTGTCCTGACACTCTGGAGGAAGTGTCCAGAGGTTGAAGGAACCCAAACTCTCTGGAGGAGATGTCCAGACCCCATAGGACCCAGACAGTCCACCGTCCTAGGGGCTGCACAGAGCAGGAAGTATCTCAGCCTCACTGTACTGGCATCTGGAGGTAACACTGTCTACCACACAGGGTCCTGACAGTCGAGGAGGAAGACTACACCCCAAGGGCAGCCTCAGACCCTCCTGGGCCTGAGACTTTTCTGGCTGCTCTTCCTTAGTGTCAGTGTCTTTAATCCTCCCAGAGATCCTCTCAGCCCTGTCCTCACCCTTCCTGCTCTCCACACATTCTTGCTGCACTATTTCCTGACCGCCCTCCAGCACCCTCAGACCCATGGGTCCTCCTGATGGTGCCACAGGCCTCCGGAAAGAGCCATACTCATCTTCCCGCATCCCCCTCTGAAGAGACAGTATAGCAAATGGTTAGGAGGGTGGACTCTGGATCCTGACTGCCCGAGGCTGAATCCCAGCTCCACTACTCATCAGCAATCACTAACCTCTGTGCCTGCATTTACTACTCTGTAAAATGGGAACAATAATAGCACTCACCTCACAGGCTTGTTACAAAAATTAAATGAGTTACTATGTATCAAGCACTTGGAAAAAGCACTTGAACAGTGTTCAGTACACAGTAAGTTTGATACAAACGTTATCAGCATAGTTCAAACTTCAGCAAATCCAAAATGTCTGGAAGACCAAGTTTTTTTGTAACCCATCTGGCTACAGGACCCAGCCTGACCGGATAGGGTCCTATTTGTAGTTTTTATTTATCCTACTTGGGGTAATAGTCATACATTTAGTTGCAGCAATTCTAATTTACTTGATTCTGTAGTGCCGTCCCAGATGCTGCCAGGGTGTTACGGAATCAAGGGCCTATCTGCACACCATGCTATCTACTGTCCTTCTTCAGCTGGGACATGTACTGACAGTCTGTACCAAGAGCTCCCTCCACGGGAGCTGCCCTTCCCTCCTTTGCAGCCTCCCACATTGGGTCAGAACTTTCACGTTCCTGCAGAACATTCCCATCCTCACCCAAGAGACAATGCCAGCCTATTTTATCCATTCTAAAACATGCATTTTCTTCCTATTTTAACATCCCGGAAATGAAGATGTCTTAATTAAATCATGGTGTATCATTTATAATTAACAGCAGTTTTTCCTTTCTTGGTAAAGGGCACATAAAATTAAGGGTGTGCCTTACATTTATAACTGGTCCTCATAACCACTCCTAACATTGCTCACTCTCCTATCAGAAACAGGAACACCTTTCACGTCCATGATCTTGTATGGATCTTTACAACAGCCCCTGTCAGGTTGGGATTTTGTCACTGTCATTCCCATTCTGCAGATGAGAAAACTGAGGCCCAGAGAGGTAGAATAACTTGATTAAAATCACAAAAGTAGTACAATGGATAAAAAAATAAAGGCCCAAATAATGTCTAAAACTGGTACCCTGCCAGGCTGTAGCTTTTTTTTTTTTTTTAGCTGAGGAAACAGGCACAGAGAGAACATTCAGGATCCCATATCCAGGAGGGGGCAGAGCAGCAGCTGACTCCAAGTCTTCTAGTTCCCATTCACGTCAGCACCCTCTCGGAACTGCCAGCTTACAGCCTGTCTTTTCCATTCATCCTGGAGAGCTGTTAGGGAGCAGAGACAGGCCCATCTGTTCCCAAGCTTTCAGGGTTGACCAATCGTTAGCGAATGGGACTGAAAAGAAGACGAGAAGGAACCAGGAAGTGTTTGTGCCCTGGAGGGCCTGCAGTATGACTCACTCCTGGTGAGACTGGGAGAGCAGGTAGTGGCAGAATAGGCATGAAGATGGAGACTAGGAAGGATGTGGGCACTCCTCCTGGCTCAAGGAGGGCCTACGGTGAAAAAGATGGCTCATACCCCACCCACTAGGCCTGTGAGCCTGGGAGAGGCTGCCCTTTGATCCCAGGACTTGATCAGACAAGTGGCCAGCTTCTGAGGTAGGGGAGGAACGGGAAGCTTGGAAGGCTGCCTAGAGAGGTCCCATCTGTTTGAGCTGATGCCACAAGGAAGACTGTTCTCCAGGAGATGAAGGGAGACTGATCTTGACATATTCCACCCTCATGTTGTGGCCCTTAGGAGAGAGTCCCCACTCTTCCACCAGGTGGTAAAGCCCTTTTATGATCTGCAACTCGTTTTAGAGAATCCGTCTCTTCTCCATTCCCCCTCAAGCCCTAAGCACTGTTTCCTGATCACAATCTTAACACTGTGGGTGTGTGAATCTGTCTCTCTGTAACCAGACTTTGACCCCTTGAGGGCAGGGACCAATCCTGGTTCCTGTGTATCCCCTACCCACCTGTGACCCCTGAGAATGGACCGGGCCTGGTCCCTGTGTCTCCCTGATCAGACCGTGAGCCCTGCATGCTGGGACTGGGCACAAGGAAGGCCTCAATAAAAACCCTGGCAAGGGAGCCAGGTTCCTCAAGGAACAGAACTGGAGCACGGGGCAGTGGGTAGTGTGGCCCAAGGCAGGGTAAATCTTGGTTTCCTCAAGGCATTGTTAGTCAGCCTTTGGCATGGAACACAGCCTTGAGGGGACAGCCAGGGAGAACACCAGTGTGGCCATCCTAGCTAAGGAGATGGATTCCCAAGTCAGAAGGGCATGGTCACCGGCCCACATGAGGGTGAGCAAGGAAGGAAGCCCGAGAGGGGTCTCTGGAGAAGGGAGGGGAAGGAAGAAGTGTGGTGGGGGAGTACTGGAGCTACCTGGAGGGCCGCCACTTGGACAGAGGACAGGCTGCTAAGCCAGGAAGCAGAATCAAAGTAAACAGCAGTCCCCATGTGTCTCCTGTGTGCTGTGCACTGTCCTTGGCTGAGGTACAGTGGGACCCCTACCCAGGGAAGGGCCTGGTCGCTACGCTTGGGGATTGGCAGGAGGCTGCCGTTGCTGGCCTCAGGGAAGAGGGGCCATGGGGCCGGAGATTTGTTGGGTGGATTGGGAGGCAAGGACAGGCTGGGGCTAGGATGGCAGCAAAGCTTCCCGTTTCCTAGGACAGGTAGGGAACCAGCTGGGGAGGAGGCACCCACTGCCGTCTGAAGCACCAGTTGGCACCGCGCAGCCCTGGGCCGAGGGAGAGCTTCTCTCACTGTGCTCTCCCTTCATCTTTCCTCCTCCTCTGCTGCTGTCTCTGAAGTGTGTGGCCTCAGCCTCTTTCTGGCTCTCTGAACCTGGGCCTCCCTCTGCCTCTGCCTCCACCTCTCTTGTCTGAGGCCCTTGCCCCCTTTCCCCATGGCCTGGGTCTCTTCTTCCCCTCTCTCCACGCCCTCCCTGCTGGGTCCTGCATGGGCTCAGGCTCCCTTGCCTGGATCAGTAAGTATCTCTCCCTGTGGCACCCTGGGTCACTTTCTTTCTTGCCCTTGCTTTGGTCTCTCCTGATCACCTTCCTGCTCCGTCCCAAGGCACTGGAGGCTCCAGGGGTTCTTGGGCAGCTCTTGCTGGGTGGCGGCAGGAGGTGCTCGCGTGGCCCCAGTTGGGCCCTGCAGCCAGGCCAGCCTGCACTCACTGCCAGGGACTCCTCCTGCTAGCCAGAGGCCTGAGACGGGCCGGGCAGTTGCCAGCTGAGGCCCAGCTCCTCAGGAAGGGCCGACAGACTCTCTGAGTCACTGCCCATGTGTGTCCATGGGCAGGGGTGCCTCCTGCTCCCTGTCCTTCAGAGGTCAGGAGCAGTGCCGGCTTTCCTGAGACTTCGCGGCCAATCTCCCCTTACCCATGGCCCTTTCCCTAGATCATTACCTCAGAGGAGGCAGAGCGGCGGGGCCAGATCTACGACCGTCAGGGCGCCACCTACCTCTTTGACCTGGACTACGTGGAGGACGTGTACACCGTGGATGCCGCCTACTATGGCAACATCTCCCACTTTGTCAACCACAGTGTGGGTACCCCCGGCAGGCGGGCAAGGGGTCGAGAGGGGCAGGCTGGGGCCCCTCCTCACTCTCCCAACTGTTCTTTCTCGCCCAGTGTGACCCCAACCTGCAGGTGTACAACGTCTTCATAGACAACCTTGACGAGCGGCTGCCCCGCATCGCTTTCTTTGCCACAAGAACCATCCGGGCAGGCGAGGAGCTCACCTTTGATTACAACATGCAAGGTGGGGGTGGCAAGGGACTGGGGGCAGGGGCGCACTGTGACTTGGGACACAAGGACCCCTCCCAAAGGCACACCAGTCACTCAGAGAACCAAGGAAAATTCTTTAGCGGGAGCTTTAAGATGCTCTTCCTGACTCCCAGTCCCCCATTCGGGCTACCCCTGCCTACCCCTCGAGTCCCCTCATTCCCAGCCCCTGAACCCTAACCCTGAGGCATTCATACCAACTTCTCCCAAGATTCCTGGAGAGTTAAGAAACTCCTGACTCCAGTCTTGACTGAGTTTCCCTCATCCCCCAGCCCCTCCCCACTCCTAGCTCCCTTTGGCCTTCTTCATCCCAAGCCTCTGGACACCCTTGTGGCCTCCAGCCAGTCCCCTCCTTGATAAGCTAGCCACCTCTGAGACCCTCAAGGGCAGGTCTTTGGCAGGAGAGTTCAGATGTACCTCTGGATGCCCAGGTGGCCCTCTATTCCTGCCCCTGCCCCCCCAACACCTAAAACGACCCTCCTGGTTCCTTGACGGCTCCCTGCCTCCCCCAGCATTCCTCAACCCCTGGCCTGAACAACCTCCAGTGCTGAGCCCTGGCCCTAGCCCCAAACCACCAACCCTAAGATCTCCTCCCAACTCAAATCCCAGAGTTGCTCCCAGCCCCAAAGATCCTTGGTCTCATGGTATAAAGGGTAGTGGGACCCTTCATCCAGGCCTTCTAACAAGTCCCCTGCCTCCTTCCCTACCTTCCTCCCTCCCTCCTTCTCCCCCTCCCTCCCTGCCTCCTTCCCTCCTCTCCTCCCTGGCTGTGACTCCACAGTGGACCCCGTGGACATGGAGAGCACCCGCATGGACTCCAACTTTGGCCTGGCTGGGCTCCCTGGCTCCCCTAAGAAGCGGGTCCGTATTGAATGCAAGTGTGGGACTGAGTCCTGCCGCAAATACCTCTTCTAACCCTTAGAAGTCTGAGGCCAGACTGACTGAGGGGGCCTGAAGCTACATGCACCTCCCCCACCGCTGCCCTTCTGTCGAGAATGACTGCCAGGGACTCGCCTGCCTCCACCTGCCCCCACCTGCTCCTACCTGCTCTACGTTCAGGGCTGTGGCTGTGGTGAGGACCGACTCCAGGAGTCCCCTTTCCCTGTCCCAGCCCCATCTGTGGGTTGCACTTACAAACCCCCACCCACCTTCAGAAATAGTTTTTCAACATCAAGACTCTCTGTCGTTGGGATTCATGGCCTATTAAGGAGGTCCACGGGGTGAGTCCCAGCCCAGCCCCAGAATATATTTGTTTTTGCACCTGCTTCTGCCTGGAGATTGAGGGGTCTGCTGCAGGCCTCCTCCCTGCTGCCCCAAAGGTATGGGGAAGCAACCCCAGAGCAGGCAGACATCAGAGGCCAGAGTGCCTAGCCCGACATGAAGCTGGTTCCCCAACCACAGAAACTTTGTACTAGTGAAAGAAAGGGGGTCCCTGGGCTACGGGCTGAGGCTGGTTTCTGCTCGTGCTTACAGTGCTGGGTAGTGTTGGCCCTAAGAGCTGTAGGGTCTCTTCTTCAGGGCTGCATATCTGAGAAGTGGATGCCCACATGCCACTGGAAGGGAAGTGGGTGTCCATGGCCCACTGAGCAGTGAGAGGAAGGCAGTGCAGAGCTGGCCAGCCCTGGAGGTGGGCTGGGACCAAGCTCTGCCTTCACAGTGCAGTGAAGGTACCTAGGGCTCTTGGGAGCTCTGCGGTTGCTAGGGGCCCTGACCTGGGGTGTCATGACCGCTGACACCACTCAGAGCTGGAACCAAGATCTAGATAGTCCGTAGATAGCACTTAGGACAAGAATGTGCATTGATGGGGTGGTGATGAGGTGCCAGGCACTGGGTAGAGCACCTGGTCCACGTGGATTGTCTCAGGGAAGCCTTGAAAACCACGGAGGTGGATGCCAGGAAAGGGCCCATGTGGCAGAAGGCAAAGTACAGGCCAAGAATTGGGGGTGGGGGAGATGGCTTCCCCACTATGGGATGACGAGGCGAGAGGGAAGCCCTTGCTGCCTGCCATTCCCAGACCCCAGCCCTTTGTGCTCACCCTGGTTCCACTGGTCTCAAAAGTCACCTGCCTACAAATGTACAAAAGGCAAAGGTTCTGATGGCTGCCTTGCTCCTTGCTCCCCCACCCCCTGTGAGGACTTCTCTAGGAAGTCGTTCCTGACTACCTGTGCCCAGAGTGCCCCTACATGAGACTGTATGCCCTGCTATCAGATGCCAGATCTATGTGTCTGTCTGTGTGTCCATCCCGCCGGCCCCCCAGACTAACCTCCAGGCATGGACTGAATCTGGTTCTCCTCTTGTACACCCCTCAACCCTATGCAGCCTGGAGTGGGCATCAATAAAATGAACTGTCGACTGAACAAACCAAGATGTGAGGTGCTTGTGTGGGTGGGGGTTGAGGGGATAGAGGCTGGGAGCTGGGTTTGCCCAGGAACATGTTCCTCAAACCTCAGCCATTTGACTCTAATCCTCACAATTTCAGCCCCCACAGCATATCACTTACACCATCATCTATATAACATCTTGACCTAAAATAAGTTTGTTTTATACTTAAAATGCACTTAAGGCTGGGTGTGGTGGCTCACATCTTTAATCCCAGCACTTTGGGAGGCCGAGGCAGGCAGATCGCTTGAGCTCAGGAATTCGAGACCAGCATGGGCAACGTGGTGAAACCACGTCTCTGCTAAAAATACAAAAATTGGCCAGGTGTGGGGGCATGTGCCTGTAGTCCCAGCTACTCAGGAGCCTGAGGTGGGAAGATTGCTTGAGCCTGGGAGGTGGAGGTTGCAGTGAGCTGAGATCTCACCACTGCACTCCAGCCTGTCTGTCTCCAGAAAAGAGCCAAACCCTGTCTCAAAACAATACAATTAAATTGACTGGTTTAGACTGGCCGTAACTGGTTTTGACTGGACTTGACCGATCTTGACCTGTGTTGGCCGACTTTGACTTGTCATGACTGGCTGTGACTGGTGGTAGCTAGCTGTGACTGGCCTCGACTCGTCTTGACCATTCAGGACTGGCTTGGACTGGGATTGACCAGTTTTGACTGCTTAAACTGGCTGTGATCAGCCTGGACTGGCTTGGATTGGCCTGGACTAGCAGGGACTGAAATGGATTGGTTTTGACCAGCTTTGACCAGCCTTGACTGGTCTTGGCCTGCTGTGACTAACCTGGACCAGCTGTGACTGGCTGTGACCATAATTGACTAGTTTAGACTGGCCATGACTGGCTTTGACCCATCCTGACCAGCCATGACCAGTGGTTTCTGGCCTTGACCAGCCATGATCTCTGGTAACTGGCCTTGACTGGCCATGATCGGCTTTGACCAACTTAGACTAGCCATAACCAGCTTTGACCAGTCTCGACTGGCCATGATTGGTGGTGACCAGCCATGACTGGTAGTGTCTGGCTGAGACCCTGCCACCTCCTGCCTGACCAAGTGCCCAGGCCTCAGGGACTATACAGCACTGGGGGGGTGGGGGGGAGGGTAGGAGGAGTGGAGCAAAGTGGGGAGGGAGAAAACCAAATCCACTGCTGTCTAAATGGAAAAACCATAATCACTTGCCATAAGCAAACAAAAATAACCAGAGGAATACATCAATGGAAAGGTTAAAATGTGATAATATTCTAGCTGGACCTTCCCTGCTCTTAAAGGCTTTGAACCCAAAATCTGCCTCCAGCATTCAAAATGAAAAGTTTGTGTGTGCTGGGGAAACTTTTTCTGCAAATATTTATTGAGCACCTATATGGTGCCAGGGTATAAAGTGGAGAACGAAGACCACATTTCAGATATACTTACTCATTTTCATCATCTCTCAACCTGAAAGCCAGTGCTCTTTGTTTTTGCTCAGGGACCTCACGTGCCGTGACAGATACCCAAATATTTCAAAGACCTCATACAGAGGTGACAGGATCCCAAAAAGCCCAGAGACCTCATACACAGGGTAACCAGGACATACACAGGGCACCTAGGGTATAAGGCCTTATAGACCATATACCCTGAATATTGACCCCAAACTTCTCAGAAACCTCATACCCTGGGATACACACCTACATATATCTCAGAGCTCTCATAATTGGACACACCGCAAGTAACACAGGCTTCACTGAAACTATGGGCTACAGACCCTTAAACAGCTCTTAGACCTCACATACTGCCTCATATACTGGGATTCAGACCTCAAACACATCAGAGAACTTTCCTTTGATGACAGATGCACAACCATCTCAAAGACCTTACAACTTGAGATGTCACTACCCAAACTATTTGGAGGCTCCACACCCTGATCATTGACTTCCAAACCGCTCAGAGACTTAGTATCCTGGGACAGACCCCCAAACAACTGAGCTGGCACACCCTGGACACAGACTGCCCAAACACCCGAGATACCTCGCCCTTTGAAAACAGATCCTTAAATGGTTCTGAAAACTCATACCTTGTATAGGGACCCACAGACTGCTCAGAGACACCCTAGAAAACAGACAAGTAAACATCCCAGAGACCTTACACGTGAATATAGTGCCACAAACAACTCAGACTCCAGTCTTTGAAGCAGACCCCAAGAGCTTAGAGATCTCACAGCCTGGAAACAGACCCTGCTCATAGGACTCATACCTGGGAAACAAATCTGTTTACAGCTCAAACATGACCTCATGCCTTCTGACACAGACCCCTCAACAGTTCAAAGCCAAGGCAGCCTAGGAATCAATATATTTCTATTCTATTGATAACAGACAATACCAAACACTTCAGAGACCTCACACTTTGTAACCCCACACCCAAAGAGCTCAGAGACCTGGAAATCTGATTACAGACCTCCGGGAAACTCAGAGACTTCACAATCCGGGATAAAGATCCACCAATTTCTCAGAGAACTCACAAACTGGGACAAAAATGGACCAACAGTTCAGAGACCTCACAACCTCTTCTCAGACCACCAGACAGCCCAGAGACCTCACACCACGGACACAATGCTAGAGAGCCCTAAAATCACTTATGCTGGAACACAGGCCTGAAAACTACTCAGAGGCTCACACCCCGGACACAGATTCCTGTTCAGAGATGTCATATACTGGACACAGAGTTCCCCAAAATAGCTCACAGCCTTTATACACCGAGACAGATCCCCAAACAGCTCAGAGGCCCCACAGACCTGAAAGTGTGAACACAAACCCTCTATAGAGCTTAAAGACTTCACACCCTATGACAAAAACCCTGAGGAACTGAGATCACACCCCCTGGACACGGACCCCAAACAGCTTAGAAACCTCATATCCTAGGCTCAGACCCCCAAACAGTTTGGAGTCTTCCCACTCTAAACGCAGACCTCTAAATGCTTAAGGAATATCACATCCTGGACTCTGTCCTCAAAACCATTCATGGAACTTGCCCTTTGTCCTTATCCAGAAAGATTTCAGATGGCTGACAGTCATGGACACAGATCACCAAACAGCTTTGAAACCTTTGTGCAAAGTTGGCCACAAACAGTAGAGACACTTCATAACTGGAACACAGACCCAAAACGGCTTAGGACCTCACATTGTGGACACAGGCTCCCAAATGACTCAGAGAACTTCTAACCTGGGAGACAGACATGAAAACAGTTCAGAGATATCACATCCTGGCTAAGTATGCCCGCACAGCTCAAGCACCTCATATTATGGGACACAAACCCTCAAAGAGTTAACCTCATAACCTGAAAAGTAAACCCACAAACATGCCAAAGACCTCACACAGCAGACAGACAATGCAAAAATGCTCAGAGCTGACAAACTTTACACCCTAGGATACAGACTCCTTAACAGCCGAGTGACCCAGTGACATACAACCTGGGCATAGACCCCCAAATACTAGAGAGACGTCAGAAACTGATAACAGAACCCCAAACTGCTCAGAGACCCCAAACCCTAGAACCAGACCCCTAATAAGTCACAGACCTCATACCCTGGGACTGAGACTCCCTCAACAGGAACTGTCTCACTCTTGGAAACATAACAGTTGAGGGACCTCAACACCAAGGAATACAGAGATCAGAGATCTGACACTTTGAGACACAGAGGGTGAAGCACTCCAGAGGCTTGAAACAGTAAAAAGACATTATTAGTACAAAGACATCAGACTCTGGAAACAGATCCTGAAACTGCTCAGAAAAATCAACCCTAGGACAAAACCCACGGCATCACAGAGAACTCATTCGTTGGGACATTGGCTCAAAACAGTTTGGCGGTGATACTCAAATACATCAGAGTTCTCATACAAGGGTACAAACACCTCACACCTGAAAAGAGAGACTGCTAAATAGTTCAGAGACATCATACTCTGCACAGGAACCACCAGAGAGTTAAGAAATTTCACACCTATAGACCTTCAAACAACTCAGAAAACTCACTCACTGGCGCACACACACCCATTACAAGCTCAGAGACCTTAACCCTGGAACAAACCCCTAATGAGTCAGATATATCAAACCCCGGGACTGAGCCCTCTGAAAAGGAACAGAGACTTCACGCCTGAAAATATATCCCAAACAGGTCAAGGGACTTTGAAACCAAAAGAGCTCAGGGACCACGTATCCTAGGACACCAGTGGACAAACAGCTCAGAGACCTCACAAGGTAAACACAGTCCGCAAAACAGCCCAGTGAACTCACCCCCCTGGAATGTAGACCAGAAAAAGCGCAGAACCCTCACATTCAGGATTCAGAATCCTTCTCAGACTTAGGGTATAGACCCCAAAATATATTTCAGAGAATTAATATGCTGGATGCAGAGAGGCCTCAAATTGTGGGACGTACACACCCAAAGAGATCAGAGACCTCACATCCTGGACATACACCAACAAACAGACCAGGGACCTCAACCCTGTGACATGTGCGCACGCACACACACACACACACAGCTCAGAAAATCCAAATTCTAGGAAACACACACCCAAAAAGAACGGGGACCTCACATCCTGTGACATACTCACAGAAAGATCAAAAACCACACAAGCTGAGATATACACCCACAAATATTTCAGAGAACTAACATCTGGGGCCTTATACCCACAAACAGATCACAGAACTCAGTCCCTGAGACATATACACATAAAAATACCAGACACTTCACATGCCAGGACATATACCCATGAATAGATCAGAGCACTCACACCTTGGGAAATAAACCAAAGACTACATCAGGGACCTCACATATTACTTGAGGCACACACTCACAAAGAGACCAGAGACTCAATTCCTGGGACATAAACCCAAACACCTCAGAGATCTCGCATGCTGGGACAAAGAAATAAAGACAGGTCAGAACCTCACAACCTGGGACACAGAGCCACAAACAGATCAGAGATTACACACTGTTGACAAACATACAGGAACAGATCAGAACCCTCACAACCTGAGACATACAACCACAAGGAGATCAGAGAGCTCACATCTTGACATACACCCATAACCAAACCAGACTTGACATTCTGGTACGCTGACCCTCAAAGAGATCAGAGAATTCATACCCTTGGACTTACACCCACAAATAAGTAATAGACCTTGCAGGCTAGAAATACACATAGAGCTAGATGGACGGCCTGTCATCCTGGAACATAAACCCAAAAAGAGGCCAGAGAATTTACGTCTTGGGACACACACCTACAGTCACAATAGAGACTTCACATCCTAAAATATAAACCCACAAAGGATCAGAGATCATAAACCAAGGGATATACACCCACAAAGGGAACAGATACTGTCCACTGTGGGATATACATTGAGAAAGACCAGAGAAATGCACATCCTAGGAAATACACTAAAAAATCCTGGGAAATAAATCCACAGACAGTAATGAAACACTGGGATATACAAACCCACAAACAGATCAGAGACCACACACCCTGGGACACATATCCACAGACAGTATGGGATTTCACGTCCTGGAACAAACAGCAAGAAACAAATGAGAGACATTAAACACTTGGCAATACATGTGAAGAGATCAGAGATAACATAGCCTGGGACACTGACAAAATGTTCACAGACCTCGCATGCCAGGAAATTTGCCCAGAAAAAGATCAGAAACCTCACATCCTATGACACACAACCTCAAATAGATCACAGACATAAAATCCTGCAAAACACACCCACAAACCATTCACAAATCTTGCATCCTGGAACATACAATGACAAACAAATCAGAGACCTCACATCTAGGGGAGGTCACACCCATAAAGAGAATACAGATAACAGACCCCGAGACACACGCATACCCAGAAACATACAGATAACTATCTTGTGAATATAGTTGCAAACAGATCAGAGGGCTCACATCATGGGATATACACTGACAAAAGGATTAGAGACCTTACAACGTGGACATGCACCCACACAGATCAGAGACCTCCACTCCAGCAACGTACGTGGACAAATGGCTCAGAGCTCTCACATCCTGGAGCATACAAAAACAATCAGAGACTTCAAATCCTGCAGTATACAACCATAATCCAGTCACACTTCATGTGCTGAAAAACACACCCAGAAACAGATGGTAGACATGACATCTTACAGCATAACTCCCAAGAGATCAGATGATTCAACAGTTTTGGCTTCAAATTTCTCTCTGACCTCTGCTTCTGTCATCGCATCACCTTCTGTGACTCTACTTCTGTTGTCACATGGTCCTCTCTGATGTGACACACACAGTCTTCTCAGACCCTGAAGGTCCTACCTTCCTCATATAAAGACTCTTGTGATGACAGTGGGCCCACCTGGATTGTCCAGGATAACTGCCCCCATCTCAGGATGCTTACCTAATATGTATTTGCAAAGCCCCCTTTCCAGATAAGACAACATATTAACAAGCTCCAGGAATGAGGTGAGGACATATTTGGGGATCTATTATCTGATGAAACAGAACATACATGCACAAAGAGAACCCTCACATCCCGGGACTTTCACCCATGAACTGCTCACAGATCTCACAGCTGGAGTCATAGACCTCCAAAGGGATCGGAGAACTCCCACTCCTGGACATCAATCCAAAAAGATCAGAGAGCCACACACTCTGGGGCATACGCCAAATGATGCTCATAGTCCTCACACCCTGGGGATTAAACCCACAAAGACATAAGAGAACCACACTCTGCCAAGTACATTCTCAAAGAGAACCGGAACCTGACACGCTGGGATATACACTAGCGAAGAGATCAGGGACCCCACATTCTGGGACAAACACCCTCGAACATACCAGATCTCTGACTCTGAGACACAGACACAAAGAACACAAAAAAACACATTCATTGACAGACACCCACAGACAGGTCAGGAACCTCACAAACTGGACATAAAACCACAAAAAGAATGGGACTCCAACACCCTCTATAAACACCCTGAGGAGATGACACACTCACATACGATGACACACACGAACAAATGGATCAGAGACCTATCTGAGAACCTATCTGAGAAACACAACCAGAAACCACACCAGAGACCTCTAATACCACGACATGAAACACCAGGTCACAGGCCTCATATGCAGAAAATACTCCTGAAGAAGTACAGAGACCTGCTGTCTTTGGTATAGACCCAAGAGGAGATCACAGGTCTCCCACAGAGTGCTCCAAAACCACATTGTGGATACATGTACCACAACAAAACCTGACTTCTACTATAAATACCAGCACACAAACCAGAAACTTTATATGCATATCATAAGTACCCCCAAATATTGGCAAAACAGCTCAGAAAATTCATGCCAGGGATATATACCCACAAACAGATCAAAGACCTCATATCCTAGGCTAAGCATTCAGAATCAGATCAGAGAACTCACTTCCTGAGAGAACCCTCTCAAAGAGGTGAGAGGCTGGGCGCGGTAGCTCACGCCTATAATCCCAGCACTTTGGGAGGCCAAGGTGGGCGGATCACCTGAGGTCAGGAGTTCGAGACCAGCCTGGTCAACATGGCAAAACCTCATCTCTACTACAAATACAAAAATTATCCAGGCATAGTAGCACGGGCCTGTGGTCCCAGCTACTTGGGAGGCTGAGGCAGGAGAATTGCTTGAACCTGGGCGGCAGCAGTTGCAGTGAGCCAAGATCGCACCACTGCACTCCAGCCTGGGCAACAGAGTGAGACTCCATCTCAAAAACAAACAAAAAAAAAGAGGTGAGAGACCTCACTCTCTGCTTCATTCACCAGCAGACATACCAGAGGCTTCACACCATGACACAGAGACAGACAAATCAGGGAGTCTCACATCTTGGGACATAAACCCAGAAACAGGGCAAGAATTTCAAGCAAAAGGAAATATACTCACACAGAGCTTGGAATCCTTACACCCTAAACATACGCACCTCAACAGATCAGAGAACTCACACACTGGAACATGTACACAAAATCAGACTGGAGATGTCCCATCCTAGAACATACGCTCCTCCACAAAAGCTGAGAGCACAAATTCTGGGACACACACCACCAAATAGGTCATTAGATCAGAGACCCTGCACAGAAATCAGTGACCTCCACTATCAGACACACACCCTCACAAATAGATCATGGAGTTCACATCCTGACAACCAGATAGAGACAGCACAACCTGACACACTATTGATTTTCTATTGCTGCTGAAACAAATCACTAAAAGCTTTTTGTCATAAAACAATGCAAATTTATTATCTCAGCTGGGGGTGGCTCATACCTGTAATCTCAGCCTTTTGGGAGGCTGAGGTAGGTGGATCCCTTGAGCCGAGGAGTTCGAGACCAGCCTGGCCAACATGGCAAAACCTCGTCTCTACTAAAAATACAAAAATAAGCCGGGAGTGGTGGCGGGCGCCTGTAGTCCCAGCTACTCGGGAGGCTGAGGTACGAGAATCGCTTGAGCCTGGGAGGCAGAGGTTGCAGTGAGCCGAGATGGCACCACTGCACTCCAACCTAGGTGACAGAGTGAGACTCTGTCTCAAAAAAATAAAAATAAAAAAAAACTTATGATCTTACATTTCTGACAAAGAGTCTTACAGGGTAAAAGTCAAGGTGTTGGCAGAGCTGACTTCTTTCTGGAGTTCCTTGGGGAGAATCCAATTTCTTTTTTCTTTTTCTTCTTTCTTTCTTTTTTTTGAGACAGAGTCTTGCTCTGTCGCCAGGCTGGAGTGCAGTGGCGCGATCTTGGCTCACTGCAACCTCCGACTCCCTGATTCAAGCGATTCTACTGCCTCAGCCTCCCAAGTAGCTGGGATTACAGGCACGTGCCACCACACCCAGCTAATTTTTGTATTTTTAGTAGAGACAGGTTTTCACCATGTCGGCCAGGATGGTCTTGATCTCCTGACCTCATGATCCGCCCACCTCGGCCTCCTAAAGTACTGGGATTACAGGCGTGGGCCACCACGCCTGGCCAGAGAATCCAGTCTCTGTAGGCTGCCTACATTTCTGAGCTCATGGCCTCTTCCTCCATCTTCAAAGCCAGAGGTCTGTTTCACCTTCAAATCTTTCTGTCTCTCTCTGTCTCTCTCCCCACCCCCCTTTCTTCCTCCTCCCCCATCTGTCTCTCCTTGTATCCATCTATCTCTAGCTCTCTTTGATCTCTGTATATGTTGTCCATCATCTTTTCTGTACTTCCGTCACTACATAGCCCTCTCTGACTCTTGCCTTCACGCCTCCCTCATATAAGGACACCTGTGATTACATTGGGCCTGCCCAGTTAATCTAGGATAAGCATCCCCATCTCAGGATGCTTAACTTCCACAAAGTCACCTCTGCAAAGTCCCTCACAATCACCTCTGCAAAGTCCCCCTTTCCATGTAAATTAGCATAATTGTAGGTTTCAGGGATTAGGAAGTGCACATCTTTGGGGTACCATTAGCTACCAGAGACCTACATACACACACAAACAATTCACAGACTACATCCTGAGTCATACACTTCCAAATAGATCAGACACCTCCACTCTCTAACAGACATCCAAAAAGAGCAGAGACACATTCTGGGACATATACCAAAAAATACTCAGAGTCTTCAATCACTTGGAATTAAACTCACAAACACATAAGAGAACTCACCATCTGGGACATACACACTCAAAGAAAACATGGACCTGACATGATAGGATATATACCCACGAAGATATCAGGGGCCCCACATGCTGCAAAATGCACCCCCAACAGATCAAATCTCCAAACCTGGGACATACACACACACACACACACACACACACACACTGCAGAAAGAAACATTCTCAGACATAAACCCACTAACAGGTTAGGTATCTTACAATCCGGGACATATTGAATTAGACCTCACATCCTTGACAAATACACACAAAAGAGACACTCACATACTGTGACATTCACTAGCAAACAGATCACAGACCTCATGTAAGAAACACAACCAAAAAGAGATCAGAGACCTTGAATCCTGCAACATGAAACTACAAACAGCCTAGAGACCTTACCTGCAGGATATATATGCAGAATAGGTATACAGACCTGACATCTTGAGACATAAAACCACAAACAGATCAGAGACCTCACAACCTGAGCTAGATACCCATAAACAAATCAGAGGTCTCAATCCTGCAATACAGACCCATAATCAAGCCATAGACCTCACATGCTAGGGAAAAGAGCCAGAAATAGATCACAGACCTGAAATCTTGCAACATACACCCATAAAGAGATCAGAGAGCTTATATTCTGAGACATACTCCCAAATAGGTCAGAGGTTTTCAAACCAAGGGAAATAACCCACAAATAGCTCAATAACTTCACAGCTTGGACACATACACACCTCAACAAATCAGGTATGTATATTATACACACACACACACACACAATATATATGTTATATCTACTATCAGCCCTCGGATTCAACCAAGTCTGGATCAAAAACACTGAGAAAAAAATAATTTAAAAACATAGTAAAAATAATACAAATAAAAACAATGTAGTATAACAACTACTTATGTAGCATTGTATCAGGTATTATAAGAAATCTTGAGATTATCTAAAGTATACAGAAGAATTTACATAGGTTACATGCAAATACCATACCATTTTATATAAGGGACTTAAGTGTTCACGGATTTTAGTATCCACAGGGGTCCTGGAACCAATTCCTCCAACCCACAGATACTGAGGGACAGCTATATTGTTACATATATATATGAATATATATGTCAGCATATAAATCACATATGCTTGGAAATATAACTAAAAAAAAACTTCAGAGGTCTGATAACCTAGAACATTAGAACATGTATGCCCCAACAGCTCAGAGAACTCACATCCTGGGATGTACATCCATAAAGAGCTCAAAGATCAAACATCTCATAGGTCATGCTTTTACAAATAGATCAGAAAATTCAGATCCTATGTTAAAACCCTCAACAAAGGTCAAAGACTTCACACAGTGGTTCATTCACCAGTGAACACATCAGACATTTCACACCATCAGACACCACCCACAAACAGATCAGGGAATTAACATCCTGAGACATATACCAACAGATCAGAGACATAACAACCTGGACATGTATCCAAGAACATCAGAGGCTTCAGGCCACGGGACCTGAAACCACAAAGGGTTCACAAACTTTCTTCCCTGGACACACATACTCAACTAGATCAGAGATCACTCATCCTGGGACATGAATCCAGAAATAGACCAGAGAATTCATATTCTGGGACACATACCCTCAAAGAGGTTAAAGACCTTCCACCCTGGTTCCTTCTCCTGCAAACAGATCACAGAATTCACATCAGATACACCCCTACGTGTATATCAGGGAGTTCACATCCTGGCACATATACTGACAGATAACAGACCTCACAACATGGACACGTAACCACAAACAGATCAGAGACCTCAAATACCAAAAATAGCGCAGAGCCCTCAGATTATGTGCCATTCAGCATCAAACAGGTCAGGGAGCTGAAATCCTGAGACATGCACCCACAAACAGAGTAGAGGCCTTACAACCTGTACATGAACCCATAAAGAGACCACAGACATCAAACTCTGCAACACAATCCACAAACAGATCAGAAACCTCAGGCCCTGAGTCATATATAACAAACTGATCAGAAAGTTCACATCCTGGGATATACTCCACAAGCAATGCACAGACCATACACTCCTGAGACACACACCCACAAACAGAGATCTCAAATCCTTCAATGTACAACTCCAATGAAGTCAGAGACCTCACAGGTTAGGAAAACACCAGAAATAGACCCGACATCTCATAACACAGAACCACGAGCAGATCAGAGAGCTCATGGACTGGGACATTTCTTTACCAGCAAGCAGATCAGTGGCCTCAATCCTGAGACATACATCCACAAAGAGCTCAGAAACCTCACACCCTAGACAAATAAACCTAAACAGACCAGACACCTAACAACCTAACATCCTGGTACATATGTAACCAAACAAATCAGAAACCTCATGTCACAGGAAATACCCCCCAAACAGATGACAGACATAACAACCTGGAACATAATCCTTAAATATCTCAAAGACTTCACCTACTGGAATGTACTCCCAAAAATCAGCTCAAAGATGTCACATCCTAGTACATGCACACACAAACAGCTCAGAGACCACGGATTCTGGGACACACACCCTCAACATTCAGAGACCTCTCAATGTAGTTCATACACCTGCACACAGATCAGAGACTTCCACCATCAGACATACACTCACAAACAGATCATGGAGTTCACATCCTGGGATGTGTACCAATAAACAGAGATCAATGTGTAACAAATCGTAATCATAATGTCATAAAACAACACACATTTATTATCTTACTTTTCTGCAGGTCAGAAGAAAAAAATGGGTTTCAAAGGGCTAAAATCACAGTGTCAGCAGAGCTGCATTACTCCTGGAGGCTCTAGGGGAGAATCTGTGCCCTTGCCTTTTCCAGTTTCTAGAGCTGCTTGCGTTCCTTGGCTTGTGGCCCCTTCCTCCACCTTCAAAGCTAGGAGCATTTCATCTTCAAATCTCTATCTCTCTGATATGTGCTTCTGGCATCACATCTGCTTCTCTGACTCGGACTGTCCAGCCTCTCTCCTCTAAGGACCCTTGTGATTACACTGGGCTCACCTGGGAAATCCAGAACCGTCCCCGCATCTCAAGATGATTACTTAATCACATTTGCAAGGACCCTTTAACATGTAAGGTCACAGTCACACATTCCAGGGATATAAGGATGGGGACCTTCACTCCACCAACCTAAGATATACATCTACAAGCAATGAAAAACATCATTTGCTGAGGTATCCACACATAAGCAACTCAAAGACTCCATCTCCTATGTTATATAATTCCAAAGGTATCAGAGACCTCCTCCCACCTTTGGACATGCATCCAAGAAAGAAGTGAAGCACATGTTCTGTGTCATATACCCACAAAGAGGGTGGGGACTTCACACACTGGGACATATAATCACAAACAGAAGATACTTCACACCCTTGACAAACACACATGAGGAGATTAGAAACTTAAATACTGCAATATAAAGGCAAAAGCAGAATGGAGGCCTCATCTGAGAAATACACCCACAAGGAGATGAGAGACCACAATTTCTGCAATACACTACTCACAAACAGATCAGAGACCTCACACTCCAAGACATCCACAAACAGAACAGAGATCTCAACCTGTAACATACACCCACAATCAAAGAAGAGATCTCACATTCTAGAACAAACAGCCAGAGACTGAGTATACACCTGACATCTTCAGAATACACCCACAGAGAATTCAGAGTTCATATCCTTGGGATATAAACCCACAAAAATATCAGAGACCTCAAGCCATGCATAATGTAGTCACAATATTTATTGTGAATGGTATATTGTGAAATATACCATAATATAATATATATTGTTACTACACAATATAATACAATATATAATATATTATGGTATATTATATATAAATATAATATATACTATATAGTTATCTGTTCATGTTAATATGTTAACATATTATATATACTATTATGTATATATAATATATACTTAACATATGCTTATATGTTAATATATTGATATATTATGATATAATATAATCATATAATAATTATAATGCACAATTATAAATATTGTGAACATATGCATTATATATTATATAGGTTATTATATATATTATTATTACCTCAGAGATCTCACTTACTGGAACATACACTCCAAATCAGCCAAGAGACCTCACATTCTAGGACATTCACCCACAAACAGGTCAGAGACCTCATATCCTGAGACATATACCTGCAGAAACCTCAGAGAACACAAACTGAGGGATAGACACCCTCAGACAGGTCAGAGACCTCCTCCCTGGTTCATACACCCACACACAGATGAAAGATCTGCCACATAAGACACGCACTCGGCGGGGCGTGGTGCCTCACACCTGTAATCTCAGCACTTTGGGAGGCCGAGGCAGGTGGATCACCTGAGGTCAGGAGTTCGAGACCAGCCTGACCAACATGGTAAAACCCTGTCCTCTACTAAAAATACAAAAATTAGCCAGGCGTGGTGGCACATGCCTGTAATCCCAGCTACTGGGGAAGCTGAGGCAGAAGAATCACTTGAACCCAGGAGGCGGAGGTTGCAGTGAGCCGAGATCGTGCCACTGCACTCCAACCTGGGCGACAGAGCAAGACTCCATCTCAAAAATAAATAAATAAGTAAATAAATAAAAGACACGCACTCACAAACAGATTGGGGATTCACATCTTGCACTAACAACCAGACAGAGACATCATGCACCTGGGACACAGTATTCATTTCTTATTGTTGTAACAAATCACCACAATCTTAGTGCTGTGAAAGACACAAATTTATTTATTATATTACATCTGTGTAGGGCAGAAACCCAAGAATGGGCCTTAGGGTACTAAAGTCAGGTGTCAACAGAGCTGTCTTCTTTCTGGAGACTCTAAGGAAGAGCACGTTTCTTTGCCTTTTCTGGGTTCTAGAGCTGCCTGCAGTCCTTCATCCCTTCCCCCTTTCTCCATCTTCACAGCGGACAGCAGTTCATCTTCAAAATGCTCTCTGATGTCTACCTCTGTGTGGCATCTCCTTCTTTGACTCCGCTTCCACCATCACATTCCCTCCCATCATTTAGGGCTCCCTGGTCATATCTCTTTGACTGGACATCTTTGAGGGATGCTTTATTCAGCCAACCACAGACTGGTGTGCACAAACAATTAGAGATTGCACCTCCTGGGATATACTCCCATGAACAGCGCAAGGCCTTCATGAGCTGGGACCCACACCCCCAACACTTGTGTCATCATATCGCTGTCTCTGACTCAGTCTGTGTCATTATATTCAGTGAAAATCCAAGAAAATCTCCCGATCTCAAGATGCTTAATTTAATCACATCTGCAACGTACCTTTTAAAAAAAATTTTTTTTTTTGAGATGGAGTCTCACTCTGTCACCCAGGTTGGAGTGCAGTGGCACCATCTCTGCTCACTGCAACCTCCACTTCCCGGGTTCAAGCGATTCTCTCTCCTGCTTCAGCCTCCCGAGTGGCTGGGATTATAGGCGTGCACCACCATGCCAGGACAGGGTTTTACCATGTTGGTCAGGCTGGTCTCGAACTCCTGACCTCAAGTGATCCGCCCACCTCAGCCTCCCTAAGTGCTGGGATTACAGGCCTGAGCCACTGCGCCTGGCCTTTCAAAAATGTTTTTAATAAACATTTTTAAAATAATTTAATCTTAAATTTTCTGGAACACTTCACGAATTTGCATGTCATCCTTGCACAGGCGCCATACTAATCTTCTGTGTATCATTCTAATTTTAGTATATGTGCTGCTGAAGCAAACACTTAAATTTTTATATATTTAGATATAAATTTTTATAGATTTAGGTGTACAAGTACAGTTATGTTACGTGGCTATCTTGTGTAGTGGTGAAGTCTGGGCTTTTAGTGTACCTACCACCGGAATAATGTACTCTGTATACAATAGGCAGTATTTCATCCCTCACCCCTTTCCCACCCTCACATCTTTTGGAGTCTCCGGTGTCTATTATTCTACTCTGTATATCCATGTGTACCCATTGTTTAGTTCCCACTTATAAGTGAGAACATGCAGTTTTTGACTTTCTGTTTCAGTCATTTTACTTAGGATAATGGCCTCCAGCTCCATCCATGCTGTTTGCAAGGTACCTTTTAGCATGTAAAGTCACATCACAGTTTCCAAAGATTAGGACATGGGCATCTTCGGGGGCCTTAAGTCAACACAACAAAAACATACATGCACAAACAATGGGAGACTTCACACACTTCCAGAAAGCTCAGAGACCTGAAATGCTGGGACACACACCACAAACAGCTCACTTACCTCATCCTGAGTTACACATCTAGAAAGTGATCACACACCTCCTACCTTGAGACATACATCTAAAGAGCGAGCAGACACACACGTGTTCTGGGACATACACCCACAAACAGTTCTGGGATCTCACAAATTGGGACATACACCCACAAACAGAACAGACCTCATACCCTTGACAAGCAAGCAAAAGAGATTTTTTTTTTTTTTCAGACAGGGTCTCACTCTGTTACCCAGGCTGGAGTGCAGTGGCATGATAAAGACTCACTGCAGCCTCGAACTCCCGGGCTCAGGCAGATCCTCTCACCTTAGCCTCCCCAATAGCTGGGACTACAGATGCACCACCAAGCCTGGCTAATTTTTAATTTTTTGTACAGACGGGGTCTCACTATGTTGCCCAGGCGGGTCTCAAACTCCTGGGCTCAAGTGATCCTTCTACCTCAGCCTCCCAAAGTGCTCGGATTATAGGTGTGAGCCGCCATGCCCAGCCGAGGTTTTTTTTTTTAAACTCACATACTGTAACATACACACACAAATAGATCAGAGACTTCATCTGAGAAATATAACCAAAATGGATCAGGTCTAAAATCCTGCAACAAGAACCCACAACATGTTAGCAATCTCACATCCTGGCAAATACACACTCAGAATAATTAAAAATACTTGATATCTTGGGGTACACACCCACAAAGAGATGAGAGAGCTACGATCCTGGGACATATACCTGCAAACAGATCAAAGGCCTCGACCCTGAGACATACACCAACAAAGAGCTCAGAAACCTCATACCCTGGATGTATACACTTTAACAAATAATACGCCTTGCAACCTGTTATGTATATGAGCATACAAATCAGAAATCCCATACGCTTGTAAATAATGCCAAAAGCCTAAGATATCTACCAACCTGGGATGTATATCCATAAATGGCTGAGAAAACTCACACCTGGGATATATATCCACAAATAGCCCTGGGACATCACATCCTAGGATATGTATTCGGAAACATTAGGGAACTCGCATTCTGAAAAAACTCCTTCAAGGATGTCTGACTTATCTCAACCCGGTTCATTTACCAGAAAACAGATCAGAATCTTCACACCATTAGGCATATACCTACACAAAAAAAAGATCAGGGATATACATCAGCAAACAGATTAGAGACCTCATAACTTACCTCTGTGTGTAACCACACAGAGACCACAGGCCTCAAACCCGGCAACATATACCCATAAAGATACCAGAGACGGCCGGGCGTGGTGGCTCACGCCTGTAATCCCAGCACTTTGGGAGGCCGAGGTGGGTGGATCATTTGAGGTCAGGAGTTGAAGATCAGCCTGGCCAACACGGTGAAACCCCGCCTCTACTAAAAATGCAAAAATTAGCCAGGCATGGTGGCGGGCACCTGTAGTCCCAGCTACTTGGGAGGCTGAGGCAGGAGAATCACTAGAATCCGGGAGGTGGCGGTTGCAGTGAGCTGAGATTGTGCCACTGCACTCCAGCCTGGGTGACAGATCAAGACTGTGTCTCAAAAAAAAAAAAAAAAAGATATCAGAGACCTCACACTCTGAGATATACACCAACAAACAGATAAGGGAGCTCATATTATGGGATATACTCCAAAACACATCAGAGACTATATATGACCAGGGATCCTAAATTCTGCAACATACACTTACAAGCACATCAGAAACCAGACATGCTATGAAAAAAAGTCAGAAATAGATCATAGATCTCATAACCTGTGACATACACCCACAAAGAGATCATAGAGCTCATATCCAGGAACAGGAACCCACATGTACCCACAAAGAGATCAGAGGATTCAGACCAAAAGATATACATTCACTATGGGCTCTTTGAAACCCCACACGCTGGACATTCACAACTAAACAGATTATATTAGGTACATCCAGAACATATATAGAAACATGTGAGAGTCCTCAAAGCTTGGTATGTATATGCATAAAGAACTAAGGCTGGGTGCGTTGGCTCACACCTGTAATCCCAGCATTTTAAAAGGGAGGCTGAGGCAGGAAGATTACTTGAGATCAGGCGCTCAAGACCAGCCTGGTCAACATGCACAAACATGCCCGTCTCTACTAACAATACAAAAATTGGCCGGGCGTGGTGGTGCATGCTTGTAATCCCAGCTACACAGGAGGCTGAGGCAGGAGAATCACTTGAACCCGGAAGGCAGAGGCTGCAGCGAGTCGAGATCGCGCCACTGCACTCCAGCCTGGGCGACAGAGCGAGACGCCATCTTAAACAAATAAATAAATAAATAAAAATTAAATTCTGCAGTATATACCACAAACAGATCAGAGACTTCACATACTGGGAAATCAACTCAGAAATGAATCAGTCCTCTCAAATTGTGACATACCACCCAAAAGAGACAGGAGAGTTCATATCCTTGGGAATAAACCTGTAAAAAAAAAAAATAGGGGCCTCATATCACAGAATATACACTGTCACACAGTTGAGAGACCTCATGTTTGGAAACACACTGAGGAATAGATGAAATACCTCACACATCCTCGAAAAGATCAGACATTACATCATGGGACACACGCCTGCAAACAGATTGATGATGCCAAACTGTAGGAATTAAATCCACAAACTGATCAGAGACCTAATATGCAGGGACATATAATCACAAATAGATCAGAGACCTTACATTTTTTACATGCACCCATGAAAAAGATCTCACATACCAGGATACACAATGATACAATGATAGCCACGGACCTCACGCACAACAAGAAAAAGGTCATAAGCCTTATATCCTAGTAAATAAACCCCCAACCAGCTCAGGAACCTCTCACTGTGGGACATACTCCACAAACAGATAAGAGAACTCATACCTAGGTTCATACAATCACAATCATATCAGAGAACTTCTATTCTTAGCATATACCCATGAAAGATGCTTCACATACTGATAATTACAATGACAAACACATCACAGACCTAAAATCCTGGGACATACATGCACAAACACAGATCAGATCAGTGACCTCACACACTGGGACATACATCCACAAACATGTCAGAGATCTTCTATTCTAGTAAATACATCTACAAACATGTCAGAGACCTCAACCTCACATCCTGGGACATACTTGCAGAAATAGCCCAGATACCTAAAATTTCTGCATAAACCATCCCTTGATTTGCATGTAACTAAAAGGTGGGCATAAATATGACTGCAGAACTGCCTCTGAGCTGCTACTTTGGGCATACTGCCTATGGGTAGCTCTTCTCTGCAAGGAGCAGCACATCTGCTCCTGCTATACACTGCCGCTTCAATAAAAGCTGCTATTTAACACCACCAGCTCACTCTTGAATTCCTTCCTAGGCAAAGCCAAGAACCCTCCTGGGCTAAGCCTCAACTTTGGGGCTTGCCTGTCCTGCAACCAGATGAAAGATCTCAAACTCAGTGTATCCATGAACAGATCAGAGACCTTACATACAGAGACATATGTGGGCACATGGATCAGAGACTTCTTACTTGGGAACATACATCCAGAAACAGACCAGAGACCTCATATCCTGAGAAATACACCAACAAACTGACTTTGACACACACCAATGAAAATCACATACTAGTATACAGCAACAAATGGATCAGAGACCTCACATCCTGGGAAATATACCACCAAACAAATCAGACACCTCACACCTCTGCATATATACCATCAAAGAGCTCAGAGACTTCACACCATGGGACTTACACACCCAAAAAGATCAGATACTTAAATCCTAGCTCATATAACCACAAACATACTTGAGAACTCACTCTGAGCAATCCACCCCCAAACAGATTAGAAACCTCATATCCTGGAACATATAGCCACAAAAATATCAGAGACTTCATACCCTTGACACTTCACATATACAGGGACATATACAGGGATAAACAGATCTGAGACCTTACATGCACCCACTAGGAGCTAAGGGAACTCACATCCTGGGAAATATACCCACAAACATTTTGGAGACCTCATACCCAGAGATGTACACCCACAGTCATAGCAGAGACCTCATGCCCTAGGACGTACACCCTCAGACAGAATAGTCCTCATATTCTCCAACACACACCAAATAGACAGATTAGAGTACTGACATCCCTAAAAAAATACAACCAGAAAAGCTCAGAAATATAACATCTAGGGAAATATAGCCACAAAAAGCTGAGACTCACACCTTGGCACATACACCCACAAAGAGATCAGAGATCTAACATTCCGGGACATAAAACCAGAAACAGATCAGAGACCTCAAACCCTTGACATGCATTCATGAAGAGAGACCTCACATCTTGTCATTGTATAATGACAAGCAGATCAGAGGCCTCATACCCTGGGATGAATACTCACAAGCACATTGGAAACCTTACACCATTGGACATATACCCACAAACAGAACGGAAACCTCGAATATACTTCCAAATGGATCACAGAACTCACATCTTGGAATATATACCCACAAAAAAATCAGAAATCTCTTATTCTGGGAAATATAGACTCAAACAGATTAGAGACCCCACAACTTTGGACACACACGATCAAAGGGCTCAGATACCTTACACCCTGGTATATACACCCATGAACAGAGATCTCATATACTGTGACATAAATGTCAGGGATACTCACAAACAGTTTGGGAGCCTTACATCCTGAGATATATACTCATAAACAGTGCAGAGTACTGATTCCCTCTGCTCTCAAACTCAGAAATATCAAAGTCGGGACACAGGTTCTCAAACACATTAAAGACTTCATATCCAGGGACTCAGTGGCCCAAACAGCTGACACCTAGTGTTCTGGATGCAGACTCCAGTCACCTTGGTGATGTCTCTTCCTGGAACTTAGAAATCCATATACCTCAAAGAATAAACAGAAACAATACACCATCCTCCAAAGAGTTCATGGATGTGAACCTGGGACACAGACTGCCAAACACCCCAGTGACCTCATACCCAGAACAGACTGCCAGAGAGCTCAGATAATTCAAATTCTGGACTTGATCACGTTCTGAACACGAACAGAAAAAAACAGCCCAGAATCCCCATGCTTTGGGACATAGATTCCCAAATAATTCAGAGATCTAAAAACCTAGAGAGAGAACCCCAAAAGGTCACTTAAAAATGCGAAACACAGAATGCCCAAAAGACCCAGACATCATGGCATGGATACAGACCACGAAAAAGCTCCAAAGTCTCGAACTCCAGACAGACCATCAAAGAACTCAGAAACACCTCTTATGAGTTATCTATTGCCACATAAAAAATAACCCCCAAATTTACCGGCTTTTGGCTGCTTGAGCATCCTCGAATGATGGCTGGCTTCTACTACAGTCAGTGATCCAAGAAAAAGTACAGCAGAAGCCATAGTGCCTTTTAAATTTCCCTCTAGGTAAGTACTGCTTTGCTGCATCCCACAAATTTGGTAAGTTTTATTTTGATTTTCATTTAGTCCAAACTATTTTTTATTTCTCTTGAGACTACTTTGAGCTACTGGGGCCCTGCATCCTCCCCTAAAGTCTTTCTCTGGAGCTCATACCTTGCCTCTCACATAAATGTATAAACCTGTCTCATAAGCACAGTTTTCAGAAGAGGAACAAAGTTTTTTCTCACTGTGCATCCTTGCCTCATGGTGCACAATCTATTATGCATGTTCTCAAGAGAACAACTGAAGTAAAACTGTGGATTTACTAGAGATGAAGACACAATTCTGGGGAGTGTTTACTCTTTCTTAAACCCAACATACATTTACATTAAACAATATGTGCACATGATTCCTAAGTTCCAACTGAGACAGTCCCAAGCCCACATTGGCCCCCGGCATTTATATGGATTGCTTGCTTCCCTTCCCCCAGCCCTGAATTCTACTTTCAGAAGGGGTGTGGGATTAGGGGGAAGGGACTGAAATCAGGAGAGCGTGTGTGGACTGTGCATTGTCCTACCGATTCTTACCAGTCTTGTAAAAACCTCAGCAGCTCAAGGTTTAGAGAGATGATCCAAAACGCTAGACTCTCCTACCATCCAACCAGGACTTGGGGGTTCCAGGCTTTGAAAGAGGGTCTATCAGGCTCCAAAGTCCATGTGTTCTGGGTTATCATCAGTGTGATCATAGCCTAAGGGAAGATGGACTCCAACATCCATCTGAGCAACGTCCATCCTGAGAGATGGGGGTCCCCACTCAGTGGCTGATGTCAGGAGACACAGAACAAACATCTCCCTACAACACAATCTCCACAAACAGTGTCAAGGGAAACTGTGCCCTCCAGAACAGAGGGCAAGATAGGTTCTGAAGGAAGTTGGTAATTTATACTTTATGGTCTAGGCCAAGCTTGTCCAACCCAAGGCCCATGGGCCACATGCAGCCCAGGACGGCTTTGAATGTGGCCCAACACAAATTCGTAAACTTTCTTAAAACATTATGAGATGTTTTGGCGATTTTTTTTTTTTTAGCTCATCAGCTATCATTAGTGTTAGCTATTTTATGTGTGGTCCAAGACAATTATTCTTCCAATGTGGCCCAGGGAAGCCTGCTGGTCTAGACAAAGAGGCTGGGATTGCTGTGAATCCCGATCCTAATGTGTACTGGAGGAGTTCACAACCAATTGTGGGGTTCCTACTTCTCACCACCTTTCTTTTTCTTTTTCTTTATTTTGGAGACAGAGTCTTGGTCTGTCGCCCAGGAGTGCAGTGGTGCGATCTTGGCTCACTGCAACCTCAGCCTCCCAAGTAGTTGGGATTACAGGCATGCACCACCATACCCGGCTAATTTTTGTATTTTTAGTAGAGACGGGGTTTTGTCAGGTTGGCCAGGCTGGTCTCAAACTCCTGACCTCAAGTGATCCACCCACCTTGGCCTCCCAAATGCTGGGATTATAGGCGTGAGCCACCACACCCAACCCTCACTGCCTTTCTGAACTGGCATATGGTCCAGGCAGAGGGAAAAGGAGATGTCACACATACCTCATGTCTGGATTTGGTATGTGAAAAGGTCACTAATTCCTGATATAGCACCCCGAAAGAGCTCAGAGCTTTCAAACCTTGGAACAGAAACCGTAAGACAGACCACAGACCTCACACTCTGAGACACAGACCCAAACACCTCTCAGAGAACATAAACCTCAGACAAAGACCCCCAAATTGTTCAAACGCTTCATACCCCACAGACCAGTGGTTCTCAACCAGAGGCGATTCTGCCCCGCAAAGAACATTTGGCAATATCTAAGGACATTTTGGCTGTCACAAATATGTGTTGCGGGGGTGCTACTGTCATCTGTGAGTTGAAGCCAGGGATACAGCTTGCCAGTGTCCTTTAGCCAAAGACCCCCGCCCCACCCAGGAACATACCTGTAGTGGAACAAGTTGGGATGATTACTCATTGCAGTGAGGGAGAACGCACTCCATGGGGAAGTGTGGGGTGGTCGGGTTTGATTGAGTGATTTGGGGGTAGGGTCTAAGGAAGTGGGGGCTCACTCTAGATTAGATGCTGTCAGAAAACAAGGGCAATTTTACAACTGGGTGTTTCAATAAATCTTATCTATAGGGAGGGCAGACTAGAGTGAGGCTAACGCTGTCATTGGTAAGGAAGTGGCAGTCACTCATTTTAACCAAGAGAGGAGAATGTTTGGTATTTTATGGGCAACACAGTGAATCCTTATTTTTGTTTGTGCTTAAACAACATTATAAAGTGGCTGTGCTCTATTTTATTATTATTATTATTATTATTTTGAGACACAGTCTCGCTCCGTCACCCAGGCTGGAGTGCAGTGGCGCGATCTTGGCTCACTGCAAGCTCCGCCTCCCGGGTTCACGCCATTCTCCTGCCTCAGCCTCCCGAGTAGCTGGGACTACCGGTGCCCGCTACCACGCTCGGCTAATTTTTTGTATTTTTATTAGAGGCGGGGTTTCACCGTGTTAGCCAGGATGGTCTCGATCTCCTGACCTCGTGATCTGCCCGCCTCGGCCTGCCAAAGTGCTAGGATTACAGGCGTAAGCCACTGCACCCGGCCTATTTTATTATTTTTTTGAGACAAGATCTCACTTTATCCCCAGGCTGTAGTGCAGTGTGGCATGATCTCGGCTCACTGCAACCTCAAATGCCTGGGTTCAAGCAATCCTCTGGCCTCAGTCCCTCAAGTAGCTGGGATTACAGGCACCCACCACCATGCCCGACTAAGTTTTGTATTTTTTGTAGAGACGGGGTTTCACCATGTTGTCCAGGCTGGTCTCGAACTCCTGAGCTCAAGTGATCGGCCCACCTCAACCCCCCAAAGTGCTAGTATTACAGGTGTGAGCCACCTTATCCGACCAAGCTCTGTCGATTTTATCATGGTCTCAGACTAACCTTACCTGACGCTGGTATTCTGTGAGATTGTTCATGTCCGTTAGGAGAATAACATGGCCTACCTATGGGGGCCAGGCCTGCTTCTGGGTGTCAGAGGCTGCTCCTTTCTTCCCTCCCTTTTTCTCTCATGCTAAACGTCTCTTATGGGTGAAATTATGTCCCCTCAAAATTCCTACGTTGAAGTCCTAAACCCCAGTACCTCAGAATGTGACCTTATTTGGAAATAGGGTTGTTGCAGATGTAATTAGTTAAGTCAGAGATCATGCTGGAGTAGAGTGGGCCCCTAATCCTGCGCCACTGGTGTCTTTATAAAAAGGGGAAATTTGGACACAGACACACAGGGAGAATGCAAGGTAAAGATGAAAGCAGAGATGGGGTGATGCAGCAGAAACCAGGGAACAGCAAAGACTGCCAGCAGGCATGAGAAGCTAGGAAAGATGCAGGGCACACATTCCCCTCATAGCCCCCAAAGGAACCAACCCTGCCAACACCTTGATCTCACACTTCCAGCCTCCAGAATTGTGAGACAATACATTTCTGCTATTTAAGTTACCCAGATTGTGGTACTTTGTCATGACAGCAGCCCTAGTAAACAAATACAATAGACCCTACAATGCACAGAACAGCCCTCCATAACAAAGAATTTTCTGGTCCAAAATGTCAACAGTCCCAAGGCTGAGGAACCCTGCCCTGGATACAGAACCGAAAAGTTTTTATTGACCTCATAATCTCTGATAGAAGACAATAAAAACCAGCTGACAGTATACACATCTTTGAACATAGTCCTTCAAAGTGCTCAGAAACCTCACACCTTGAACATGGAAGCCCATACAGCCCAGAGAAGACAAGCCTAAAGAGACTACTAACAGGTCAAAGACATCATACTCTGGGACAAAGACTACCAAGATGACGAAAGACCTAGCATCTAAAAACATATACCAAATGTTCAGAGACATCACATCATGAGACACAAAACCCAAGAGAGCTCTGGGTCCAAAGAGCTCAGATATTTCACACCCTGGACACAAACCGGTGAACAACAGCTCATAAATAACCGTGTCATTCATTTCCTGATTTTAAAAATTGTACTAAGATTATATAAGTTAGCATTAGGAGAAAAAGAGTATACAAGAACTCTCTGCACTATTTTTATAATTTTTTTAAGTCTAAAATGCTTTTAAAATTTAAAAAATGTTAAAGGCTGGACGCAGTGGCTCACATCTGTAATCCCAGCACTTTCAGAGGCTGAGGTGGGGAGATCGCTTGAGCTCAGAAGTTGGAGACCGGCCTGGGCAATATGGTGAAACCCCTTCTCTACAAAAATACAAAAATTAGCCAAGGGTGGTGGTACACACCTGTATTCCCAGCTACTTGGGAGGCTGAGGTGGGAGGATTGCTTGAGCCCAGGAGGTCGATGCTGCAGTGAGCCATGATCACGCCAGTACACTCCAGCCTGGGTGACAAAGCAAGACCCTGTGTCCAAAAAATAAAATAAAATAAAAATTTTAACAAAAATGATCACAGGACGTAAAAGGGAATTTAGAAAACTTAAATAAGGCCAAGTGCAGTGGCTCATGCCTGTAATCCCAGCACTTTGGGAGGGTAAGACAGGAGTCCAGGAGTTCGTGACCAGCCTGGGCAACATGGTGAGACGTGGTCTTTACAAAAAATAAAAAAATTAGTGGAGTGTGGTGGCACATGCCTGTGGTCTCAGCTACTCAAGATCAGGAGGCTGAGGTGGGAGGACTGCTTGAGCCCAGGAGGTCGAGGCTGCAGTGAGCCATGTGCATGCCACTGTACTCAGCCTGGGCAACATAGTGAGACCCTGTCTCAAAACAAAACAAAACAAAACTTAGATACATCTTGCCAACAAGCACAGAAAACAATGTTAAGCCCTTCTAGCAGTCACAGAAACGCCAATAAAAGAAAAATGAAAATCAATTTTAAGAAAAAAAAAAAAAAGACTGAGTGTGGTGGCTCACATCTGTAATCCCAACACTTTGAGAGGCTGAGTCAGGAGTATCATTTGAGCCCAGGAGTTTGAGACCAGCCTAGGAAACAGAGGGAGACCCTGTCTCCACACACAAAAAAAATTATTTTGGGACAGGGTCTTGCTCTGTTGCCCAGGCTGCAGTGCTGTGGTGAGATCACAGTTCACTGCAGCCTTGACCTCCTGAGTAGCTGGGGACAACAGACACGTGCCACCATACCCGGCTAATTTTTTTTTTTTTTTGTAGAGATAGGGTTTCACCATGTTGGCCAGGCTGGTCTCGAACTCCTGGGCTCAAGGGATCCACCCACTTTGGCCTCCCAAAGTGCTGGGATTACAGGTGTGAGCCACCGTGCCCAGCCTACAAGAAAAAAAAAAAAATAGCCGGGCCAAGCGTGGTGGTACGCGCCTGTGGTCCCAGCTACTTAGGAGGCTAAGGTGGGAGGATTGTTTGAGCCAGAGGTCGAGGCTGAAGTGAGCCATGATTGCACCACTGCACTCCAGCCTGGGCAACAGAGAGAGACCCTGCCCCTAAAAACATACAAAAAGGCCTGGGCAACATAGTAAAATCCCACCTCCACAAAAAATAAAGAAAGTTAGCCGGGTGTGGTGGCACGTGTCTGTAGTCCCAGCTACTCAGGAGGCTGAGGTGAGAGAATCACCTGAGATTGGCAAGTTGAGGCTGCAGTGAGCCGAGATCACACCACTGCACTCCAGCCTGGGTGACAGAGCAAGATCCTGTCTCAAAAATAAATAAATAAAAGTAAAGACACACAAAAAAAGAAAAGAAAAAAAAACTCCGCACATCCGGGGACAAAGATCCATAAACAGCTTAGAAACCTTGGGACATTCTGGACCAACGTAAACAGAAAAACAGAAAAGAAAAACAAAAAAAAAAAAAAAGAAAGAAAAAAGAAACCAACCCTGGGACAGAGACCCACAAAGATCTCAAACACCTAAACCTCTGAGACACAGATTTTCAAACAGCAAAGAGACTTCACAGTCTTTTTATAAGTCATACCCTGAACTGAGATTCCAAAACAAATCAGACTTCACATCCTGCACACAGTCCTCCAAACTGCAGAGTGTAATAACTACCCTATGATGAGCTGACTTGACTTGAGAATCACTTTCTTCCTACTACCTACCTACCTCACCAGCCAAACACCTCCCCTGTCTGATGTTTAAAATCCCATCATTTAAAAGCGTACTCTTTTAAGTCTTGCCCCCCCTTCCAAAATTCTCCTTGTAATTGCCACAAGCTCTTCAGCATCCCAGAGCGTGAAACCATGCATCTCTCTTTTAGTCACTTATGGCCCACCCCATCACACTCCTAGTCAGGCCTGGTCCTAACGGAAGCCTCCAAATCACCCTCTTCTGGGAGATGGGGGCTGGCCTGGAGGAGGATCATGAGATCACCTTGAATCTTATCTGCTGGACTCAGACCTACAGGTAGCCTGAAAGACAAATGCCAGGGACCCTGAAGAATTTTTCTTAGTGCTGTTGTGAATGGTGAGTGGGTCCTGAAATCAATATAATGGGATGCAATAGGCATTGCTTAAAAAAAGAAAGAATAGGTAAAAGAAAATGGAAAAGATTACCCGACACACTCTGTGCCAGCCCTTGAGTACAAGCCAATAATGCCAGCTTCTTTTATAGGTGCACAAGTTGAACTTCCCAGACGGGATTCGAACCTACGATCTCCAGTAGCCAAAGCCCTGCCTCGGCAACCCTGAACGCCAACCCAGGAGCCAAAGCGCTTGCGCCGAAACAGCAGCCAATAGGAGCGCGGAGCCGAAGGACCCGGCTTGTAGCCTCTTAGTGATTCCGGAAAACCTCGGTACCCTGGAAGAGCTTAGGTAGGCAGTCTCGCGGTGACCAATCAGAGCTCAGGGTAAGACTTTGTCCCGCCCTACGCAACTCGTCCAGGAAGCAATCGCCCCTCCGCGGCCTTCCTCCTCACCCCACCCCCGGAGTTGATTCGCATCTGTATAGCCAACCCGGCGGGAACGGATATATTAATAAAAGCTTGGTGGCGGCGGCTTCCAGACAGGTGGACGCTTTAGGCCGAAGATCGGGTCCGCCCGGCGCGGGGGTCGGTCCAGGCAGAGCCATTCTCTCCTCGGTCTAGGGTGGAGGCCGATCCACTCGCGGGATGAGGAGACCTTTCGTGTCTCCACTAGTACAATGGTATCTTCCGAAATACACGACCCCTCCCCTGTGGTACCTCCCATGACCGTAGTGGTATGGTCCTGGAGCTGCACAGTCTAGTCGTTAACCCTTCATTCCCACCGCTCACGCTCCCCTTGTGTGTGCGACAAGGACTCTTTCATGTCAGTGTCAAGTGAATCAATCTTCAGTTCACCGCAAAACAACTAAATGGACTCTCTCTTTCATGCCTTCCTCCTGCCCACGTTCCAGCCCTGTCTCCCCCAACCGACGTCCCCCAGAGCACTGTCCCTGCCCCATACCCTGATGATTCGTTTGAGAGCAAAGGCCCAGGCGTCCAAACCCTTGCTGCAGAGCCACCGCCCATTAATGGGCATTCATTCCCCTGAGGCCACTGATGGAAGTCTGCCTTTGTGTGGCAGCATTTATCAAAATAAAAAGCAGACACCCCTCCTTACTGGAATGTCACCACCACGAAGGTAGGGAGGGATATGTGTATTTCTAGACCCCCAAAGTCTCCGCCTGAAACTGCCCTGCACACAGTAGGTGCTCAAAAGGGGATTTGTTGAATAAATGACTTCTTTGGCCTGGCAGTTTCACTTTTAAGTATGTGTTCTAAGGAAATAATCATACATACGTGCACAGTCCTGTGTGCACAAGAATGGAAGGAGCAAACAACTAAGGGAGAAAACGGCAAATGCTTAAAGGCGATTATACCATAGAGTACCAGCTGGCTGTGAAACAGAATGAGACCTCATTACTGGAAACACCCAGATGGCTCAGGGAGTTCACATCATTGCACACAGAGCACAAAAGAGCTCAGAGATCTCACACCGTGGGATACAGAGTCCAAAACAGTTCAGGGAACTCACACTGAACACAGACCACAAAACAAAATTAGAGAACTCAATAATGGAACATATCTTAATAGATTCCCAGTCATTTCATAGGTCTCATCCTCGTCACAAACTCCTACAAACATTTCAGAGACCTCACCCTGGGACACAAAGGCCGAAACACCTCAGGAACGTTGCACGCTGGGAAAACAAATCCCAAACACCTTACATACCTCATATCCTGGATGCAGACTCCAAAACAGCTCGGAGACCTCACCACCTGGGATATAGATTAAATCTGGACAGAGACCACATACTCTTTTTGCAGGGTCTCACTTTGTCACCCAGGCTGGGGTGCAGTGGCGTGATCACAGCTCACCGCAACCTCCGCCTCCCCAGCTCAAGCAATCCTCCCACCTCAACCTCCCCAGTAGCTGGGACTACTGGAGCAGGCCACCACACCCGACTAATTTTTGTATTTTTTTCTAGAGACGGGGTTTCACCATGTTGCCCAGGCTGGTCTCGAATCCTAGGCTCAAGCGATCCACTGGCCTGGGCCTTCCAGTGTACTGGGATTACAGGCGTGAGCCACCATGCCCACCATGAGACCACATAACTCCACGTAGACCACAAAACAATTCAGAGGCCTGGACACAAACAAAATGAAGGTGACCCACCTGTACTGCCTGGAGAGACCACCTAAAGGACATGCTGTTAATGGAGGCAAAGCAAGTGGGAAAAAATGCTCAAAGAATGGCCTCATAACCTGAGAACCAGCCCTGAAAAGTGTTCTGAGATCTTATACACAAACAGCTCAGAAATCACAGAAAATATATTCTTTTACCATAGTGGAATTAAACTAGAAATCAATAACAGAAATGTATCTGAAAAATCCAAAAATACTTGTAAATTAAACAAAACACTTTTTTTTCTTTTTTTGAGACAGAGTTTTTGCTCTGTTGCCCAGGCTGGAGTGCAGTGGCATGATCTCGGCTCACTGCAACCTCCGCCTCCTGGGTTCAAGCAATTCTCCTGCCTCAGCGTCCCCAGTAGCTGGGATTACAGGCGCCTGCCACCACGTCTGCCTAGTTTTTGTATTTTTAGTAGAGGCAAGGTTTCACCATGTTGGCCAGGCTGGTCTCAAACTCTTGACCTCAGGTGATCCACCTGCCTCAGCCTCCCAAAGTGCTAGGATTACAGGCATGAGCCACCCCACCCGGCCACAAAACACTTTAACCCATGAGCCAAAGAGAAAATCCAAAGGGAAATTAAAGATCTATTGTGAATTGAAAAAAATGAGAAAATACAACAAATCAAAATCTATGGGATACAGCTAGAGTAGTGATCAGAAGAAAATTGATGGCATTAAAATGCTTACATGAGAAAAGAAAGGTCTCAAATCAATTATCTGAATTTCCAATTTAGGAAAGTCTAAAAATTACACCTGAAGGAATAAAATAATAAAGATAAGGGCGGCCAGGCTGGGCGCTGTGGTGCACACCTGTAATCCCAGCACTTTGGGAGGCCAATGTGGGCGAATCACCAGAGGTCAGACATTGGAGACCAGCCTGGCCAACACGGTGAAAACCCGTCTCTACTAAAAATACAAAAAACTGACACCTATAATCTCAGCTACTCAGGAGGCTGAGGCAGGAGAATTGCTGGAACCTGGGAGGCAAAGGTTGCAGTGAAGCTGAGATCACGCCATTGCACTCCAGTCCGGACTCGACAACAGTGAGACTCCATCTCAAAAAAAAAAAAATACAAAAATTTAGCCGGGTGTGGTGGCACATGCCTGTAGTCCCAGCTACTCGAGAGGCTGAGGCACGAGAATTGCTTGAGCCTGGGAGGCAGAGGTTGCAGTGAGCTAAGGTTGGGCCACTGCACTCCAGCCTGGGTGGCAGAACAAGACTTCGTCTCAAAAAAAAAAAAAAAAGAAATTAGCCAGGTGTGGTGGCATGTGCCTGTAGCCTAGCTACCAGGGAGGCTGAGCAGTGGGGATCAGTTGAGCCTGGGAGGCGGAGGTTGCAGTGAACCAAGATCGTGTCACTGCATACCAGCCTGGGTGGCAGAGTCAGATCCTGTCTCAAAATCAATAAAAACTAAAAATATAAGAGCAGAAATCAATGAAATTGAAAGCAAAAACAATAGAGAAAATCAATGGAGGCCGGACACCATGGCTCACACCTGTAATCCCAGCACTTTGGGACACCGAGGTGGGCAGATCACCTGAGGTCAGGAGTTCGAGACCAGCCTGGCCAACATGGTGAAACCCTATCTCTACTAAAAATATAAAAATTAGCTGGGTGTGGTGGTGGGTGCCTGTAGTCCCAGCTACTCAGGAGGCTGAGGCAGGAGAACTGCTTGAACGCAGGAGACGGAGGTTGCAGTGAGCCAACACAGTGCCACTGCACTCCAGCCTGGGCAACAGAGTGAGACTCGAAAGGGGAAAGGGGAAAGGGGAAGGGAAAATTAATGGAACCAAATGCCAGTTCTTGGAAAAAAACAATAAAATTCAAAGTCTCTAGCACCAAAAGCAGCACATTTTTCTCAATAAGATCCAAATTTAATAAGAGTCTCTGCAAAAATTTTCTATTCTTTCTGAAATCTCAACTGAAAGGGATTTTACTCGAAATAGCCTAATTAAAGGTCTTTTTCTTTTCAGAAAAAAATATTTATTTATTTAGAGACAGGATCGTGCTCTGTTGCCCAGGCTGGAGTGCAACAGCGTGATCATGGCTCACTGCAGTGTCGACCTCCTGCACTCAAGCAATTCTCCCACCTCAGCCTCCCAAGTAGCTGGGAATAAAGGTGTGCACCACCACACCCGGCTAATTTTTTGTATTTTTGGAGAGACAGGGTTTCACTACGGTAACCAGGCTGGTCTGGAACTCCTGAGCTCAAGTGATCCCGCCTCGGCCTCCCAGAATGCTGGGATTACAGGTGTGAGCCACCGTGCCTGGCCAAAAATTTATTATTTTATCAGTTTCTTTGGCGTGAGTTGAGGAAATCGTATGTCCTTTATACTTAACTAGACTGTATTGGTTTGTATCTGACTTTCTACTATTTTTGATATTGAATGAACCATTGGATAGTACTCAAAGAGCTTCAAAAGGACTTTTTTCTCGTTAATAAATGTCTACTGCTCAGAAAATGTATCACGAAATTTATACCTACATTTTAGCAGTTTGAGTTAAATAAACACAAAAAACAGATTCTAGCAACCCCAAGAACTGAAAAGATTGAATTTGATCATCTCACAGTGCTCTGTTACACGTCGTTACGCATAAACAAATCCTAAGAACTCGTGAATTTACCACAAATTGTACTGGATATTCAATGCAAATAAAGCCAATTTTGTGCTTACTTGTGAGGGAGAGCTGTACTTGTCAGACGATATATTCCAGAACAAAGCCAGACCTTTGGGAAAGTTTTGGGAAGCCAGGTCTTCAGTGATGGGCACACGTTGAGAAGCGGGAGGGTGGAGAGGCAGGCCATGGGGCTTTCTAGCATGTTCCTCTACTCACAGCAGTAAGGCTGCTATCGAGGTGCAACTTTAAAATGGCGGTGACAGGAAGGATTGTTCGCTGATTGGCTGTTGTGTAGAAGGGTGGGGCTGTCACTGATTGGCTGACTTTGGCTGACTTTCACGGGGGCCATTGCTAATTGGCTGAGTTTCAGGACTGAGCGTATCACCTAGTGATAATTGAGTATACTTCCTGATTTTCTTGTCCCTTCTCTTAGTGTACATGGAGGGATGGAATTTCTGGGTCACCAGGGATGCATATCTTTAAATTTTCCTAAATAATTTCAAATGGGGCCGGATGCGGTGGCTCACACCTGTAATCCCAGCAGTTTGGTAAGCCGAGGTGGAAGGATCGCTTGAGGTCATGTGTCCCAAACCAGCCTGGCCAACACGGCAAAACCCCGTCTCTACTAAAATACAAAAATTAGCCAGGCATGGTAGCACACGCCTGTAATCCCAGCTACTCGGGAGGCTGAGAGGCAGGAGAATCACTTGAACCTGGGAGGCGGAGGTCGCAGTGAGCCGAGATCGAAACACGGTTTAGGTAGCAGCCACCCCCTAATTCCATCTCCACCTCTTTCTTTACCTTCCCCTGCCAACTGGGCTCTCTGCAAACCTAGAAAGGTCAGGGAGAGATGGGGGTGAGTGTTACTCACATGCCAGCTCGGGAGTTGTCACTAGTTCCCACTTTTTTTTTTTTTTTTTTTTTTTTTTTTTTTTTAGAGACAGTCTTGCTGTCGCTTAGGCTAGAGTGCAGTGGTGCGATATCAGCTCACTGCATCCTTGACTTCCCGGGCTCAAGCAATCTTCTCACCTTAGCCTCCCGAGTAAGCTCCCACATTCTTCATGCCGTACATGAGCAGTGGCTCACAGTCAAGTCCTGATCCCTTCTCCATAGGGCCTGCCCCCATTCCGACCACTTATACCTCCCCTGATGTCCCAGGGCCCTGCGTGTTCTCTGAGCTCTCACCTGGCTGTACAGCCCAGGTGCGACTGGTGAATATTTTCTCTTTCTTTCTTTTTTGTTTTTTTTTTTTTTTTGACAGAGTCTCACTTGCCCAGGCTGGAGTGCAGTGATAAGATCTCAGCTCACTGCAACCTCTACCTCCTAGGTTCAAGCGATTCTCCTGCCTCAGCCTCCTAAGTAGCTGGGACTACAGGCGTTCTTCACCATGCCAGGCTAATTTTTGTATTTTTCGTAGAGGCGGGGTTTCACCATGTTAGCCAGGCTGGTCTCACACCTGTAATCCCAGCACTTTGGGAGGCCGAGGGGCGGATCTCCTGAGGCCAGGAGTTCAAGACCAGCCTGGTCAACATGTTGAAACCCCATCTCTACTAAAAACACGAAAATTAGCCGGGCGTGGTGGGATGAGCCTGTAGTCCCAGCTATTCAGGAAGCTGAGGCAGGAGAATTGCTTGAACCTGGGAGGCGGAGGTTACAGTGAACCGTGATTGCACCACTGCACTCCAGCCTGGGCGACAGAGTGAGACTCTGTCTCAAAAAAATAAAAATAAAAATAAAAATAAATAAAAACTGAGGCCAGTCACAGTGGCTCACACCTGTAATCCCAGTACTTTGGGAGGCTGAAGCAGGAGGATCACTTGAACCCAGGAGTTTGAGACCGGCCTGGGCAACATAGCAAGACCCTGTCTCCACAAAAATTTTTTTAAATTAGAAATTTAAAAAATTAAAATTGATCCATATTCCCATTAGTAGGGATGTTTAAATAACACATCTGTTAATCTTGAGTTAATGGAAAGAGCCAGGAAGGGTCTGGTTTGGTCTTGTATCTGTAAAATTAAAATTAGGAACAGTTAAACAAATGTCTTCTATGGTTTTTGTTACTTGAGCCCAGGGGTTCAAGTCTGTAGTGAGCTATGATTTCACTGCTGCACTCCAGCCTGGGTGACAGAGAAGACCTTGTCTGTAAAAGAAGGGGAGGAGGGCAAAAATATATAAAATTAATATTAGCAAATTTTTTTTTTTTTGACAGAGTCTTGCTCTGTCGCCCAGGCCGGAGGGCAGTGGCACAATATTGGCTCACTGCAACCTCCACCTCCCTGGTTCAAGCAATTCCCCTGCCTCAGCCTCCCAAGTAGCTGGGATTACAAGCGTGCACCATCATGTCCGGCTAATGTTTTTTGTATTTTTAATAGAGACAGGGTTTCACCATGTTGGCCAGACTGGTCACAAAGTCCTGACCTCATGATCCGCCCGCCTTGGCCTCCCAAAGTGCTGGGATTACAGGCATGAGCCACCACGCCCGGCCATTAGCAACTTTTAAACAAATGTCTTGTATGCTTTTCATTACTTATAAAAGGCTCTCTGAAGGATAGGATGGGGCCATCTTAGAGATCTGGACCAAACACCAATGTGATTCTTCCAGAAGACTGCAATTTGATGGACTATGTCAGAGATGAGAAGACCGAATTCCTGGCTCCCTTTCCACATCTTCCTGATCTCAAGGCTTCAGGATTGGAGTCTGAAAATCTGAATTCTGGCTATGTAGCTTTGACCAAGTCATGTGACCCCCGTGGGACTCAGTTTTCCTTCTGCCCAGTGGGGAATCATAAGCGCCATTCTGACTTGTCACAGGGTTTCAGGTTTGTTGGGAGATTACAAGACAGTGAAAATGAAGTATCTTTGACTAATTAAATCAGCTGTCTCAGAATATAACACATTTTAATGTTTTTATTTATTATTATTTTTTACAAGCGTGTGCCACCATGCCCGGCTAATTTTTTTGTATTTTTGGTAAAGACAGGGTTTTGCCATGTTGGCCAGGCTGGTCTCAAACTCCTGGCCTCAAGAGATCCTCCCACATCTGCCTCCCAAAGCACTGGGGTTACTGGCATGAGCCATTGCGCTCGGCCAAAAGTTGTTTCTTTGGAGCAAAATAGGTGATAATGCCAGCGTATTCGCTTGCTAAGATTTCCATTACAGAATACCACAGACTGGGTGGCTTAAACAACAGAGTTTATTTTCTCACAGTCTGGAGGCTGGAAATCAAAGATCAAGGTGTCAGCAGGGTTGGTTTCTTCTGAAGCCCGTCTCCTTGGTTTGTAGACAGCCACCTCTTCCCCGTGTCTCCACACGGTCCTTCCTCCTTGTGCACCCATGTTTGTGTCCTGATCTCCTCTCCTTATAAGGGCCACAAGACAGATTGAATTGCAGCCCACCCTGCCAACCTCATTTTAACGTAATCACATCTTTAAAGGCCCTATCTCCAAATACACTCACATTCTGAGGTACTAGGGGCTTTAACATATGAATTGGAGGGGGACAAAATTCAGTCTATAACAGCCAGAGATGAATGTTATCTATTTGCTTGAGATGAGGAAAGAGTAGGAGGCAGCTGGCTGCATCTGGGCTGTGTTGGTTTGCTTTGGGAAGAGCTCATCAGGTATGGGCAGGTTGCTCACTCAGTGGTGGACATGGGTAGCAACACATGCTTTGTCAATGAAAATACATAATCATGACCTCATCATTTTGGTAAAAAAATAACAATTTTTTGTTGTTGTTGTTGTTGAGATGGAGTCTCACTCTGTCATTTAGGCTGCTGGAGTGAAGTGGTGTGATCTCTGCTCACTGCAACCTCCGCCTCCCACAAGAAATTCTCCTGCCTCAGCCTCCCTAGTAGCTGGGATTACAGGCGCCCGCCACCACGCTTGGCTAATTTTTTTTTTTTTTTGAGACAGAGTCCCGCTCTGTCACCCAGGCTGGAGTGCAGTGGCGCGACCTTGGCTCATCGCAACCTCTGTCTCCCGGGTTGAAGCAATTCTCCTGCCTCAGCCTCCTGAGTAGCTGGGATTAGAGGTGCACGCCACCATGCCTGGCTAGTTTTTTTGTATTTTTTAAGTAGAGACCGGGTTTTACCGTATTGGTCACGCTGGTCTCGAACTCCTGACCCCAGGTGATCCACCCGCCTCAGCCTCCCAGAGTGCTTGGATTACAGGCATGAGCCACCGCGCCCAGCCTAATTTTTGTATTTTTCGTAGAGATGGGGTTTCACCATGTTGGCCAGGCTGGTCTCAAACTCCTGACCTCAGGTTATCCGCCCCACCTTGGTCTCCCGAAGATCTGGGATTACAGGCATGAGCCACTGTGCCCAGCCACAAAGATGTAAACTAAAAAAAAAACACTCCAAATCCCACTACCAACAAATAACCAACGTTCACACCATGCTGTCTCCACATACACAGATAGAAGGCAAGAACACTGGAGCAAAAAAAAAAAAAAAAACTGGAGCAAAAAACAAAAAAACAACACTGGAGCCAAAAATAAAAGAAGGCAAGAACACTGGGTTGAGAGACAGAAAGAAACAAAAGCAATTTTTACAAATGTGTGTGTACTATAAGTGTTAGTTTAAGTAAAAGTTGTTATACTTTTCTGCAATTGAATCAACAGAAGAAAACCAAATGGTTGCTGTGCTAGTTTCTTCATTGTTAATGCTGCTGTAACAAGTTACCACACACTTAGTGGGTCAAATCAACATGAATTTCCTCTCACACAGTTCCTTTTTTTTTTCTTTCTAGAGACAGGTTCTCACTCTGTCACCCAGGCTGGAGTGCAGTGGCACGATCTCAGCTCACTGGAACCTCTGCCTCCCAGGCTGAAGCTATCCTCCCACCTCAGCCACCTGAATAGCTGGGGCCACAGGCGCGCCACCACCATGCCCGGCTAATTTTCACATTTTCTGTAGAGATGGGACTTCGCCATGTTGCCCAGGCTCTTCTCAAACTCCTGGGTTCAAGCGATGCTCCCACCTTGGTCTCCCAAAGTACCAGGATTACAGGTGTGAGCCACCATGCCCTATCATACAGTTCTGGAGGTCCGAAGTCTGCCATGGGTCTCAATGGGCTAAAAGCAAGGTGTCAGCAGGGCTGTGTTGTCTTTTAGAGGCTCTACGGGAGAAACTGTTTTCCTGCTTTTTCCAGCTTCCAGAGGTCACCCACATTCCTTTACTCATGACCTTCTTCTTTCATCTTCAAAGCCAGCAACTGTGGTTGTGTCTTCTCAAGTCACATCACTTCTGCCTCCTTCTACTTTTAAGGACTTTTGTGATGACCTTGGGTCTACCAGATAATCCAGGATAATTTCTCTGTCTTAAAACCAACTGGTTAGAAACCTTAATTCCATCTGCAACCTTAGCTCCTTTTTTTTTTTTTTTTTTTTTTTTTGAGACAGGGTCTCTCTCTGTCGCCCAGGCTGGAGTGCAGTGGCGTGATCTCAGCTTACTGCAACCTCCACCTCCTGAGTTCAAGCGATTCTCCTGCCTCAGCCTCCCAGGTAGCTGGTACCACAGGCGTGTGCTACCACGCCTGGCTAATTTTTGTATTTTTAATAGAGATGGGATTTCGCTATGTTGGTCTCAAACTCCTGACCTCAAGTGATCTGCCCGCCTTGGCCTCCCAAAGTGCTAGGATTACAGGTGTGAGCCACCATGCCTGGCCTTAGTTCCTTTTTACCATGTAACATAGAATATCCCCAGGTTCCAGGGTGCAGGCATTGTTCTACCTACACAGGAGGAAGGGAGGGAGTGTACAGGGAGGTGGCCATCCACAAAAGTTTGGGTTTTTCTTGGAGGGAAGGCGTGGAAACACCACGGGCCCCAAAACTGGGAGAGCAGGGTTGACTCTGAGCTGCATTTGCAGGTGGCAGTGAAACAGCCGACAGATGGAAGCCGAAAGGCTACCGGAATATCCACTCTTCCCCAGGGACTCCGATGCAGGGTTAGGGGCTCTGAGTGGAGGCAGTGTCAAGGCCTCAGCTGAAGGCAGGTCGTTAGCTCTGAAAGCAGCACCAGCTCCCCTGTGACAGGGGAGCTCTCTGTCTTTCTCTGGCAGCCCTTGACTCCATGCCACTCCCCCTGCCCCTGCCCTACCTCCTGCCTCCAAGGGCCTCCCACAGTCCCAGGAACGCAGACTTCACCTTTCTCTTCTGTCTCCCTTAAACCCAATCAGCCTCAGCAGTTTAGGGCTATAAAGTCCAGCAGAAACCATCTTGTCTAACCCCCTCACTGAACAAACGGCGAAATGAGCCCCTGGCTCTGTCCCAGGAATCCCTTATATACACTCAGAGTGACTTCTTCAAGGACAACCAAAAATGACCTTAATCCCAGGGGAAGAGAAATCCTCGCCCCTACTAGGTGGCAGTCTCCACACCTTCCCTATTCAAGACTCAGTAGGGGCCAGGTGTGGTGGCTCACACCTGTAATCCCAGCACTTTGGGAGGCAGAAGCGGGCAGATAACCTGAGGTCAGGAGTTTGAGACCAGCCTGGCGAACATGGTGAAACCCTGTCTCTACTAAAAATACAAAAATTAGCCAAGTGTGGTGGCGCATGCCTGTAATCCCAGCTACTCGGGAGGGTGAGGCAGGAAAATTGCTTGAACCTGAGAGGTGGAGGTTGCAGTGAGCCGACCTCACACCACTGCACTCCAGCCTGGACGATAAGAACGAAACTCCATCTTAAAAAAAAAAATACTCATTGGGCAGCCAGGCACAGTGGCTGATGCCTGTAATCCCAGAACTTTGGGAGGCCCAGGTGAGAGGATTGCTTGAGCCCAAGGAGTCGGAGACTGCAGTGAGCTATGACTGTGGCACTGCACTCCAGCCTGGGTGACAGAGTGAGACCCTGTATCTTCAAGACTCAGTGGGCCTTCTCTGAGGTAGACTCCACAGCCCAGCCCCCAGGGCCAAGTCAAAGCCACAGGGTCACCAATGCATGGAGTGTCCTTTGAGATCACTAAGCTCACCTCCTCCTGATACAGAAAAGGAAAACAAGATGCAGAGAGTGCAAGGGACAGAAACCAAGCCACACAGCAGTGCCAATGGAGAACTAGGCCTAGAACTCAGCTCACCTTGCCTCCAAGTCTGTGGTTCTATGAAATATGCTTTCCACTGCTTTCCCTACAATCTTCAACTCTATCCCCTTCTTTTGCACTACCCCATCCCTATTCTCTTCAGATGGAGGGCAGAGATACATCCCCCCAACAACTTTTTTTTTTTTTTTTGAGACAGAGTCTCACTCTCTGTCGCCCAGGCTGGGGTGCAGTGTCGCGATCTTGGCTCACTGCAGCCTCCGCCTCCTGGGTTCAAACGATTCTCTTGCTTCAGCCTCCTGAGTAGCTGAAATTACAGGCGCACACCACCATTCCTGGCTAATTTTTTTTTTATTATTATTAGTAGAGATGGGGTTTCATCATGTTGGCCAGGCTGGTCTTGAACTCCTGACCTCAGGTGATCCACCTGCCTCGGCCTCCCAAGGTGCTGGGATTACAGGCGTGAGCCACCGCGTCTGGCCTCTAATAGGGCTTTCTGTTACTTAAAGGGGAAGAATGCCTAACTGCCAAAGTCTCTTTACACATAATCTCTTAACTACCCTTTAGGATGGCCAGGCTAGGTTCTAGCATGCCCATTTTATGGACAGGGAAACTGAGCTACCGAGCCTATGTGATTTCAGTGTTTGTCCTCAAGTCCTCAGAAACTCCAGATTTGAGAGAAAGGCAGGCATTTTCTTTGGAGTAGAAATACACTCTCTAATAAAAAGGCAACCCACAGAATAGGAGAAAATATTTGTAAATCATATACCTAACAAGCGATTAAGATCCAGAACGTATAGAGAACCCCCAAAACTCAACAATGAAAAGACAAACAACCCAATTCAAAAATGGATAAAGGACTTGAATAGACATTTCTCCAAAGAAGACATACAAATAGCTAATAAGAACATGAAAAGATGTTCAACATCACTAATTACTAGGGAAATTCGAATCAAAACTAGAATGAGATACCACCTCACATCCATTAGGATGGCTACTATTGAAAAAAAAACAGGAAATAACAAGTGTTGGCGAGGATGTGGAGAAACTGAAACCCTTGTGTACTGTTATTGGGAACATAAAATGGAACTGCCACAGTGGAAAACAAAATGACAGTTTCTTAAAAAGTTAAAAATAGGCTGAGCGCAGTGGCTCACGCCTGTAATCCCAGCACTTTGGGAGGCCAAGGTGGGAGGATTGCTTGAGCTCAGGAGTTCAAGACCAGCCTGGCCAACATGGCAAAACCCCGTCTCTACAAAAAATGTAAAAATTAGCCAGGTATGGTGACATGCACCTGTGGTCCCAGCCACTTGGGAAGCTGAGGCAGAAGGATCACTTGAACCTGGGAGGCAGAGGTTGCAATGAGGTGAGATTATACCACTGCCCTCCAGCCTGGGTGACAGAGTGAGACTCTGTCTCAAAAAAAAAAAAAATAGAATGACCATATGATTCAGCAATTCCACTTCTGGGTATGTATCCAAAAGAATTGAAAGCAGGGTTTTGAAGAGATATTTGTACAACCATGCCCATAGCAGCATTATTCACAATAGCTAAACCATGGAAGCAACCCAAGTGTCCACAGACAGGCGAATGGCTAAGCAAATGTGGTTTATCCATACAATGGAATACTATTCAGCCTCAAAAAGGAAGGAAATTCCGGCTTCTGACACATCCTACGACATGGATGAACGTTGAGGACAACTATGCTAGGTGAAATAAACCAGTCACAAAAAGACAAATACTGTATGATTCCACTTATATGAGAAACATAGTGTAGTCAAAGTCACAGAGATGGGCCAGGCGTAGTGGCTTACGCCTGTAATCCCAGCACTTTGGAAGGCTGAGGCAGGAGGATCACTTGAGCCTAGGAGTTCAAGACCAGCCTATGCAACATAGCGAGACCCTGTCTCTACAAAAAAAGTTAAAAATTAAGCCGGGTAGGCTGGGCATGGTGGCTCATGCCTGTAATCCCAGCACTTTGGCAGGCCGAGGCGGGAGGATCACGAGGTCAGGAGATCGAGACCATCCTGGCTAACACGCTGAAACCCCGTATCTACTAAAAATACAAAAAATTAGCCGGGTGTGGTGGCGAGCGCTTCTAGTCCCAGCTACTCAGGAGGCTGAGGCAGGAGAATGGCGTGAACCCGGGAGGCGGAGCTTGCAGTGAGGCGAGATTGCGCCACTGCACTCCAGCCTGGGCGACAGAGCAAGACTCCATCCCCCCCACACACAAAAAAAAAATTAGGCCGGGCGTGGTGGCTCATGCCTGCAATCCCGGCACTGTGGGAGGCCGAGGCGGGTGGATCACGAGGTCAGGAGTTTAAGACCAGCCTGGCCAACATAGTGAAATTTTGTCTCTACTAAAAATACAAAAATTAGCCAGGCATGGTGGCGCGTGCCTGTAGTCCCAGCTACTCGGGAGGCTGAGGCAGGAGAATCGCTTGAACCTGAGAGGCGGAGGTTGCGGTGAGCCAAGATCATGCCACTGCACTCCAGCCTAGGCAACAGAGGGAGACTCCGTCTCAAAAAAAAAAAAAAGAAAGAAAAAAATTAGCCAGGCATGGTGGCGTACACCTGTGGGCCTGGCTGCTCAGGAGGCTGAGGTAGGAGGATTGCTTGGGCCCAGGAGTTCAAGGCTGCAGTGAGCTGTGATTGCCCCGCTGCGCTTTGTGCTGGGTGACAGAGTGAGACCGTGTCTCAAAAAAAAAAAAAAAAAATCATAGAAACAGAAAGTAGAAAGGTGGTTGCCAGAGGCTTGTGAGAGGAAAGAATGGGGAGTTGTTGGGTACAGAGTTTCAATTTTACAAGAGAAGAAGAGTTCTGGAAATGGATGGTGGTGATGGTTGCACAATACTATGAGTGTATTTAATACTACTGAATGGTACACTTAAAATGATTATAGTGATAAAGTTTGTCATATGTATTTCACCACAATTTTTTAAATGGGGAGGAGGAGAAAGAAATGCATCTGCTAAACAAGCGCTGTCCCAGCGCGTTGGTGGGCCTGTGTTTGCAGGAACACCAACTGGCCCTGAAGGTGGCCATGGTTTGGGAAGCCCTGGCTGCTGCCTTTCTGGTTCTCTGGGCTTTGTCCTGGGAGATGTGCTGGGGCCAGCAGTGGATGGGGAAGAAGCATGGTAGGTCTCTGTTACTCAACAGAAAGTGCCTCCATTCTAAGGAGACAAGAAATCGTCTGCTGGAAACATTTAGTGAAACCAAAGCTATCTTGGATCCGTTTATGGAAAGGAGTGGCTGAGTTCTACCAGATGTACCCTGAAGCCTGTTACCAAAGCCAAGCCAAGCATCAGCACCACGCAGTACCTCATTCACCTCTGGATCTCTGAAGAACAGGGTCCCACGTCCAGGAGCCTCCCACAATGGAGCCAGTGTCCAGGTTGGAGGTGCAGATGCTCTCCTGGTTACCACCTCTGCTCTGGCCTGGTTCCCTTCACCCTGGACAGAGCTCTTCCTGCAGTAGAGGAAAGAGCCATCTCCTGGAAGCCAGGAGGTCCTTCTGGAAGAATGCTTCCCTGTCCCTGAGCTTCCCAGTGTGCAGAGAGCTTCTCCACACAGGATTTGATCCACTGTATTGAGGAATTCCTTCTCCTGCCATAACAAACCAACCCGACAATGCCATGGCTTCACACACTAATAAAAGTTTATTTCTTGCTCTCATCACAGACTGCTGTGGGTGTTCCTGGTTGATGAGCGGACTTCCATGTGGGGGCTAAGGACTCCAGCCTCCTTGGACACTGTGGCCTCACCACCCTCCACTCGGGCTCAAGACCTCCAAAACATAGACAAAGAGCAATGGGGAGAGCACTACTGCTTCTTAAGGACACAAACCATTTTAGCTCAAGTTCCATTTGGGAGAACTGGTCGCATGGCCCCACCCAGGGGCAAGGGACAGTGGGAAGTGGAACTTCTGGCTGGACAGCTATTTTGCAACAGCTCAACGTGCGTGACTTTTGGGAGCAGCTAAACATCACTGTGACACCCTGTCAGATGGGTATCATCCCCATATTACCGATCAGGAATCTGACGCTCAGTGCAGGCAACGGACTCACTCCAGGTCACTTAGCTAGATTCGTTATCATGATCACAAACTAGGTGTCCCCTCTTCCAGCTCCTGGCCTGATGCCACCTTGATCAGCCAGCTCACTGCTTTGAATTTTAGGAAGAGTCTCAGGCCTCCTCATCCAGAGGGTGCTTTACTTTATAAAGCAGTTTTAACCTGAGAACTTCACCTCATCCTCAAAATGTCCTGGTGAGGGAAGCAGGAAGCCAGTGATCCCCATTTAACAGATAAAAAAAAAAAAAAAGCAACTGAGTACAATCAGTTCTGAAGAGCAGTGAAAAGCCCAAAGTCCCAGGCACTGCAGACCTTCCCAGCAATAGATTCCAGATGTTTCTCTTCCTCCGGTATCCTCAATGTCCATGAAAAGAGGCAGGCTGTGGGTCTTCCACATTGATGAAAACTGAAGCCCACATTCTAGAACCCATGTGTCATGTGCACTGCTTAGGTGATATTCAAACTTTCCCCCCTTTCGTCAGTGACTCCTGAATGTGCACCTCCAGCATCATTCCTTCCCCAATGTGTGTGACCCCAGGGGCACCCTCTCCTCATTCTGTGTGACAGCACAGCTGTCCACCCCACAGTCTGTCTGACCCCAGGAGTGTCCACTTACCAGTCTGTATGACATGAGTGTTCACACTCTTGTGATGACAGAGGTGTCCCCACCGCAGGGTGTGTGACTCTAGGAGCGTCCAAACCCCTATCTGTGTGACTACAATTGTGTCCACATGCCAGTATGTGTGGCCCCAGGAGTGCCTACCTCCAAAGTTGTGTGACATCAGCAGTATACAGCCAGTCTGTGTGACCCCAGGAAGGTCTACAACTCAGTGTGTGTGAGTGTTCAAACCCCCATGTGAGTGACCCACGGGAGTGCTGACCCCCCACGTGTAGTACCCCATGACAGTCTGCTGCCCTTCCTATGTGATCCCAGGAAGCACACTGCCCAGGGTGTGTTACTCCATTTACAAGACCCCAGCGATGTTCACACCTGATCTGTGTGAGCCCAGGATAATTCACATTCCAGTCTGTGTAACCCGAGGGCCGCCCCACACTGCAGCTGCTGTGACCTCAGCAGTATCTACTCCCAAATCTGCATACTGAGGAGTGTCCATGACTATCCTGGGTGACCACGGCAGCATCCACAACTCCGTCTGTGACCCCAGGGGTGCCAATTTGTCATTTTTTTTTGGACCACAGGAATATCCACTTCCCTAAAACTGAGATTGCAGGAATGTTCATAACACAGCCTACGTGACCACAGGACTGCCCCCCCCTTAGTCACTGTGGCCCCAGGAGTGTCCACACCCCAGTCTGTGTAACACTAGGAGTACCTGGTCCACAATGTGTGATTTCAGGGGTGCCTGCCACCCAGTGTGTTTAATATTAGGAGTGTCCCAAACCCCCTGTGCGACCCTGGAAGTGTCCACTCTCCAGTATGGGTGGCCCTTGGAGTGTTCACACCTCTGTCTATATGACCCCAAGTCTGTCCACAGTCCAGTCTGAGTGACTCTAGGGATGTCGAAACCCCCATCTTTGTGACCGGCCAGCACTCTAGGTGACCTCACAATTGCCCACACCTCAGGCTGTATGAGCCCAGGAGTGGCCACATTCCAGTCCGAGAGGCCCCAAGAGGCTCTACATTCCAATCTGTGTGAACCCAGGGACGTGCACACCCCAGACTATCTGACCTTTAGGATGTCCATATCCTGGTGTATGTGACCCTAAGAATGTCCACTAGCCAGTCTGGATGACTCAGGAGTGTCTGCTTCCCGGTCTACGTGGGAAGTGTCCACATACAAATCTATGTGACCCTGGGAATGTCCACACTCCAATCATTGGGACCCCAAGACTGCCCACCCCTCAGTTTGTTTGACAACAAGAGTGTTGACACCCTAGTCAATCTGACCCCAGAAGTGCCTGCATCCCCCTCTGTGTGACCCCGAAAATGTGCATTCTCCAGTGTGTGTGATTCCTGGAGTGTCCGCTCTGCAGTGTGTGTGAGATTCCTGGAATGTCTGGAACCCCATCTGAGTAACCCACAGCTGTCCACGTGCCAGTGTGTGCTGCCTCAGGTGGCATTCACACTTCTATCTGTGTGACCCCAGGAGTGCTCACACCCCACTCTGTGACTCCAGGATTATCCACACCCCTGTCTTTATGACTGCAAGGTTGTCTACACAACAGTCGTGTGATCGATCCCAGGAGTATACACACAACAATTGCACAACAGCAGGTTCCAAGACAGTACTAAGTTCCTCACCACGGCCACTCCTGCACACCCTCTGTGGTGCGACCTGTGAGGGGCTGTTCATGCCTCAATTCAATGGATCATTTTGTCCCAAGCTCCCTCCAACACCATTAAGTGGTCTCTTCTATTCCTATTGCCCCTCTGTCTCTCCAGTGGACCATTCAATTTCCATCCCTCACTTCCCAACCACATGTACACACACAGGTGCCCACCTGCATACACATATATGTGCATGCACATCCCCAAATAGACCATCCCAGCATCAGACCCTGCACAGCTTGTAGGGAGCAAAGATCAAGGAAGCCAACCCCCTGCTGCAGGCCCCACCCCATAGAGAGTAGTGGGGAGGAAATCAGGAAATGCATTCCTGATGAGAGTAAAACCTTCTAGGACCTTGTGAAGCATCTACAGAAATCAATATTGGACACTCTCCCCACTACCCCCAGCTCCATGTGGGCAGGGACATTTGTCTGCCTTATTTTCTGTTGTCTGGCCAGCACTTAGAACAGTGCTGGGCACACAGTACACACACATTAGGTGTTTGTTGAATGAATGAAACTTGATCCAGCAATTCCACTTCTTTTTTTTTTTTTTTTTTTTTTTTTTTTTAGATTTTTTTAGTTTTTGCCCTGTTGTCCAGGCTGGAGTACAATGGTGCGATCTCAGCTCGCTGCAACCACCACCTCCTAGGTTCAAGCAATTCCCTTGCCTCAGCCTCCTGGGTAGCTGGGATTACAGGTGCCTGCCACCACACCCGGCTTATTTTTGTATTTTCAGTAGAGACGAGGTTTCACCATGTTGGCCAGGCTGGTCTTGAACTCTTGACCTCAGTTGATCCGCCTGCCTCAGCCTCCCAAAGTGCTGGAATCACAGGCGTGAGCCACTGCGCCTGGCCTGAGCAATTCCACTTCTAACTCTAACACTCACACATGTGCACAAAGCTGTGTGCACAAGGCTGGTGGGAGCAGATCAGAAAAACCTTGTAAATGTCCATTTATAAAGAATGACTGTTGCAGAGTGAAATGAATGATGGAGGTTCATGTCGCTCCACAGAGCACTTGCTGGACGTGATACAGAATGAAGGGGACCTGCTGCATTTCTGGAGGGATTGCAGAGGACTTCAAGGAAGCAGGGATGGTGATTCCTACCACATCCCCATTCAACTCTCCTATTTGGCCTATGCAGAAGACAGATGGATCTTGCAGAATGACAGCGGATTAGCCAGGTGATGACTTAAGCTTAACGTAAGCTTAACTAGGTGGTAATTCCAACTGCAGCGGCTGTACCAGAGGTGGTTGCATTGCTTGAGCAAATTAACACATCCCTTGGTACCTGGTGTGCAGTTATTTGATCTGGCAAATGCCTTTTTTCTCCATCCCTGTCCATAAGGCTACCAGAAGCACTTTGCTTTCAACTGGCAAGGCCAGCTGTACTCTGTCACCATCCTGCCTCAGTGGTATATCAATCAACTCTCCAGCCCTATGTCACAATTTAGTCCACAAGGACTTTGATTGCCTTTCCCTTCCACAGGTATCACACTGGCCCATGACATTGATGATATTATGCTGAGTAGACATAGTGAGCAAGAAGTAGCAACTACTCTAGACTTATTGGTGAGAAATTTCTGTGTCAGAGGGTAGGAAATAAATTCAACAAAAATTCAGGAATCTTCTACCTCAGTGAAATTTCTAGGAGTCCAGTGGTGTGAGGTCTGTCAACATATTCTTTTCTTTTTTTTTTTTTTTTTTGAGATGGAGTCTCACTCTGTCACCCAGGCTGGAGTGCAATGATGCAATCTCGGCTCCCTGCAAACTCCACCTCCCCATTCAAGCGATTCTCCTGCCTCAGCCTCCTGAGTAGCTGGGATTACAGGCACACGCCACCATGCCCAGCTAATTTTTGTATTTTTAGTAGAGATGGGGTTTCACCACGTTGGTCAGGCTGGTCTCAAACTCCTGACCTCATGATCCGTCCGCCTCAGCCTCCCAAAGTGCTGGGATTACAGGCGTGAGCCACTGCACCCAGCCAATATATTCCTTCTAAGATGAAGGATAAGTAGTTGCATCTGGCCCCTCCTACAATCAAAAAAGAGGCACAATGCCTAGCACATCTATTTGGATTTTGGAAGCAACACATTCCTCATTTGGGTATGTTACACAGGCCCGTTTACCAAATGACCTGAAAAGCTGCAAGTTTTGTGTGGGGCCCAGAACAGGAGAAGGCTCTGCAACATGTCCAGGCTGCTGTGCAAGCTACTTTGCCACTTGGGCCATAGGACCCAGGAGATCCAGTGGTGCTTGAAGTGACAGTGGCGGACAGGGATACTGTTTGGAGCTCTTGGCAGGCCGCTATAAGTTAGTCATAGCCTAGCCCTTTAGGATTTTGTTTTATTTTATTTTTCGAGACAGGGTCTTGCTCTCTCACCCAGGCTGGAGTGCAGTGGCACAACACAGCTCACTGCAGCCTTGACCTTTCAGGCTCAGGTGATCCTCCCACTTCAGCCTCCCTAGTAGCTGGGACTGACTGCAGGTGTGCACCACCACATCTGGCTAACTTTTGTAATTTTTGTAGAGACAGGGTTTCCCAATGTTCCCGAAGCTGGTCTCGAACTCTTGGGCTCAGGCAATCCACCCGTCTCAGCCCCCCAAATGAAATTTGGTGAGCCTCCTTTAGGATTTTGGAGCAAAGCCCTGCTATTCTCTGCAGATAACTACCCTCCTTTTGAGAAACAGCTCTTGGCTGGGTGTGGTGGATCACTCCTTTAATCCCAGCACTTTGGGAGGTTGAGGCCAACACATCTCTCTCTTGAGCACAGGAGTTCGAGACCACCCTGGGCAACATGGCAAAAATCCATCTCTACAAAAAAATACAAAAATTATTAATAGCTGGGTGGGGTGGTGCATGCCTGTAGTCCCACCTACTCAGGAAGCTGAGGTGGGAAGATCGCTTGAGCCCAGGAGGTCGAGGCTGTAGTGAGCTGTAATTGTGCCACTGCAGTGCAGCCTGGGTGACAAAGTGAGACCCTGTCTCAAAAAAAAAAAAAAAAAAAGAGAGAGAGAGAGAAACAGCTCTTGGTCTGCTACTGGGTCTTAGTAGAAACTAAATACTTGACCATGGGCCACCAAGTTACATCATTCCTGCCCATCATGAACTGGGTGTTACCTGACTAACCAAGAGTCGGTGTGCCCAGCAGCGCTCCATCGTCGAATGGAAATGGGAAATATGTGATGGGGCCTAAGCAGGCCCTGAAGACACAAGTAAGTTACATGAGGAAGAGGCCTAAATGCCCATGGTCCCCACTCCTTCTACCCTGCCTCCTTTCTCCCAGCCTGCACCTGTGGCCTCATGGGGAGTTCCCTACAATTAGTTGACAGAGGAAGAGAAGACTTGGGCCTGGTTTACAGATGATTCTGCATGTTATGCAGGCACACTCTGAAAGTGGACAGCTGAAGCACTATGGCCCCTTTCTGAGACACCTCTGAAGGACAGTGGAAAAGGACAGTTAATAAGGGGTGGACTTCTGATGGTAAATTTTGTGTCAACTTGATAGGGACCCAGGGTGCCCTGTTGAATATTATTTCTGGGTGGATCTGTGAGGGTGTTTCCAGATGAGGTTAGCATATGAACTGTTGGACTGAGTAAGGCAGATGGCTCTACCCATTGTAAATGGGCATCACCCAATCCACTGAAGGTTGGAATAGAACAAAAAAGATGGAGGAAGGTGGAATTTGCTCTCTGCGTGACTGCTTGAGGTAGAACACCAGTCCTTTGCCGTTGGCTGGTACTTACACCATCAGCCCTTTGTTTTTTTGTTTTGTTTTGTTTTGTTTTGTTTTTTAGAGACAGAGTCTTGCTCTGTCACCCAGGCTGAAGGGCAGTGGCACAATCTCGGCTCACTGCAACCTCCACCTCCCAGGTTCAAGCGATTCTCCTGCCTCAGCCTCCTGAGTAGCTGAGATTACAGGTGTGCACCACCACGCTCAGATAATTTTTGTATTTTTAGTAGGGATGGGGTTTTGCCATGTTAGCCAGGCTGGTCTTGAATTCCTGACCTCAAGTGATCCAACCACCTTGGCCTCCCAAAATGCTGGGATTACAGGCGTGAGACACCATGCCCAGCCAACACCATCAGCCCTTTGGTTCTCAGAACAACACCACTGGCTCTCCTGGGTCTCCAGCTTGCTGATGGCATATTGTGGAACTTCTCAGCTTCCAAAATCACAGGAGCCAATCCTTGTAATATATTACATATTGGTTCTGTTTCTCCTACTGGTTCTGTTTCTCTGGAGAACTCTAATACACCCAGCAATTCCACTTCTAATTCTAGTACTCGGACATGTGCACAGAGCTGTGGGAACAAGGCTGGTAGGAACAAACAACCAGGAAAATCTTGTAAATGTTCACTGATACCCAAGGACTATTGCAGAGTGAAACGAATAATGAGGGTTCATGTTACAGCACAGAGTGCCCACTGGACGTGACACAGAATGGATGGGACTTGTGTGTACCTGCAGGGGTGGGGGTTACCTTCTACAGGATGTGCTATAGGCAGGGAAAAGCAAGGGGGAGTCAGTTACAGTGACCTAGTGCATGTGTGTAGTGTGCGCACACTTCCAGATACAGTATCTGGAAGGAAACACCAGAATCTGACCCCAGTGGTCATTTTGGGGGAATGGGGGTAGAGATGATTGCTAAAGTCCATGTACTGATGTGTTGTTCAAATCTTTTTTTTTTTTTTTTTTTTCCGAGAGAAAGAGTCTCCTTCTGTCATCCAGGCTGGAGTACAGTGGCACGATCTCAGCCCACTGCAACCTCTGCCACCAATTCAAGTGATTCTTGTGCCTCAGCCTCCCGAGTAGCTGGGATTACAGCTGCGTGCCACCATGCCCGGCTAATTTTTGTATTTTTAGTAGAGATGGGGGTTTCACCATATTGGCCAGGCTGGTCTTGAACTCCTGATCTCAATTGATCCACCCGCCTTAGCCTCCCAAAGTGCTGGAATTACAGGTGTGAGCCACCACCCTCAGCCTGTTTTTCAAAACTTTTATACAAACCTGTATTCACATATTATTTGTGTAACTCTTTTTAAAGGAAAATCGTATGCTTAAAAACAATATCTGGCCGGGCGCGGTGGCTCACGCCTGTAATCCCAACACTTCAGGAGGCCAAAGCAGGCCAATTGTAGGCAACATAGCAAGACCTCATCCCTACTAAAAATACAAAAATTAGCCAGGCGTGGTGACACACACCTGTAGTCCCAGCTACCCAGGAGGCTGAGGCAGGAGGATCCCTTGAGCCCAGGAGTTTGAGGCTGCACTGAGCCATCATGGCGCCAGTGGGCTCCAGCATGGGTGACAAAGTGAGACACTGTCTCAAAAAAAACAAAAACAAAACAATATCCACAACACAAAGTGTTTGTGTTGGGGGTAACTAGAAACAAAAATCTCAAACTCACATGCTCCAGGGGCCAGACAAGTAACCTGTAAGGGAGATGGGGGAGTTCTGCTCAGGGTAAAGTGAACAGCAACTGGGCTGATGAATGTTCTCTGACTCTCAGCAGCGGAAGGTGAGGGTGAGTGAAGGGTGAGTGGGGAGGAGGAGGAAGACTGCAAATCTCATCCCCTAAAACTCATCCCCCCAAATAATTCAGGAACATCACACCCTGGGGCTCAGAACTTTTTTTTTTTTTAAACAGAGTCTCACTCTGTCACCCAGGCTGGAGTGCAATGGCGCGATCTCGGCTCACTGCAACCTCCGCCTCCCGGGTTCAAACTATTCTCCTGCCTCAGGCTCCTGAATAGCTGGGACTACAGGTGCGCACCACCATGCCTGGGTAATTTTTGTATTTTTAGTAGAGATGGAGCTTTACCATGTTGGCCAGGCTGGTCTCGAACTCCCAGCCTCAAGTAATCCGTCCACCTTGGCCTCCCGAAGTGCTGGGATTACAGGCGTGAGCCACCGTGCTTGGCCAAGGGGCTCAGAACTCTTAAGAGTTCAGGGATCTTGGCTTGGAAACAGACACCTAATGGGTCAGAGCAGTCATACTCTAACTCAGATAGCTCACAACTTCATACCCCTGACACACACTCTCAAACAGCTCACAGATCTCACACTTTGGAGACATACCCCTAAGTAGACCAGAGGCATCACACCCTAGAATAAAGATCCCCTTAATACTTGGTGGTTTTTCAGTATTATTATTATTGAGATGGAGTCTTGCTCTGTCACCCAGGCTGAAATGCAATGGCGCCATCTCGGCTCACTGCAACCTCCGTCTCCCGGATTCACGCGATTCTCCTGCCTCAGCCTCCCAAGTAGCTGGGATTACAGGCGCCCGCCACCATGCCTGGCTAATGTTTTGTATTTTTAGTAAAGATAGGGTTTTGCCATGTTGTCCAGGCTGGTCTCGAAATCCTGACCTCAGGTGATCCACGTGCCTTGTCCTCCCAAAGTGCTGGGATTACAGGCATGAACCACCGCACCCAGCCTTCAGTGTTAACAAGAAGTAATCCCTTACACACATCCACCTTAAGCTTTCAATTTTGAGGCCCTGAATTTAATGTTAAAGTCCTTCCATTTGCACCACCTACCTGTGTCACCTCCCACAGTCCTCAGCCTGTGCCCTCCCATTCCTGCCCCTTGATCTCCAGGCGCTGAGCCAGAGGATTGTCGGGAGGACCCTGGGCAAAGACGCCTACCCTGCCATGCTGCGCCATCTGCCCTCCAGGCTGCCAGTCAAGATGTGGGGCAGGACTTTGGAGAAACAGGTGAACAAGATGGCCCCTGGGGATCTGGGGCAAGGGTGTTGGCACTGAAGCTGGTCTAGTAACCTGTTTCCCTTCTCTGCGGGCTCCCATTTCCTGTCCTCCTCTCTCCCTTTCTCTTTCAGAGACAAGCAGAGGGCAGCAGAGGCCCATGGAAAGGCCCGGCTCTAAGCCATGGAGGGCCCTGTGCTCAGGTGTGCCGGGCTGGGCCGGGGCTGAGGGCTGGCTCCTCCCCCAGTTTAGCCAGGGACAGGTGGAGAGATACAAAGGTGGCTCACGCAGGGTGCCCCCAAAGCTGTCATGATTAAGGCCATGTGGAGAGAGGCTAGGAAACACAGCGCTGACCTTGAGCTTTAGGAGAGGAATTCAGAGGCCCCTGGCAACCTGAAGGGGACCTTGAAGAGGACCCTGTAGGAAGAGAGAACACTTCCCTGTAGAGGAGGCCAAAGGAGGAAGGACATGGTGTTCCGGGCACTCTGACTATAGGGATTTTATATGCTGTGGTGAGAAATAAAATGGATTATATTTTTGTAGAGTGTGTAAAACGGGGCTTGGCACACACTAAGCCTTGTGTGATTACTATGTCTTTTTTTTTTTTTTTTTTTTTTGAGACCGAGGTTTGCTCTTGTCGCCCAGAGTGGAGTGCAGTGGTGCAATCTCAGGTCACTGCAACCTCTGCCTCCCAGGTTCAAGCGATTCTCCTGCCTCAGCCTCCCGAGTAGGGGATTACAGGTGCACGTCACCATGCCCAGCTAATTTTTGTATTTTTAATAGAGACAGGATTTCACCATGTAGGCCAGGCTGGTCTCAAACTCCTGACCTCATGTAATCCACCCACCTTGGCCTCCCAAAGTGCTAGGATTACAGATGTGAGCCACTGCACCCAGTCCTTTGTGTGATGACTATGTCTTGATCATCATTTTATAAAGCAGGCTTTGTAACTTCACCTCCAAGACTCTGCAGGATCCAGACCCTGCCTTGCCCTCCCACTTATCTCTCACTCACTCTTGGGTTCTGAGCTACGCTGGCCTTCCTGTTATTGAAGACAGCCATCCCTGCTCGTCCTTGAATTTGCAAGGATGGAGCTCTGAGTCTGCAAAGCAGGATCTGGGGAGTGAATCTAAGCTGGCAGGGAACTGAATAATGGGAGGAATAGGTGGAGTTTATTTCTAACAGACTATCAAAATGATGCAGTTGTGGCCAAAGCAGTGCTTAGAGGAAATCTATAGTTCTAAATGCACAGATCAGAAAAGTAGAAAAGTTGAAAATCAATGACCTGAGCTTCCCTATCAAGAAACTGGGAAAAGAATGGCAAGTGGAACCTAAGAAAGTAGAAGGAAGGAAATTATAACAGCAGAAACTGGTGAAATAGAAAGCAACGATACAATAAAGCCAACAATGTTAAAAGTTGATTCTTTGAACAGATTAATAAAATACTAGCAATGTCTATTTTCTCTCGAGAAATTAAGAAAATATATGGATTGCCAATATCAGGAATGTAAACGGGGTATTGTGACAGATTCTACAGATGTTAGAAGGTTAATAAGGGCTGGGTGCAGTGGCTCATGCCTGTAACCCCAACACTCTGGGAGGCTGAGGAGGGAGGATTGCTTGAGCCCAGGAATTCAAGACCAGCCTGGGAAACATAGTGAGCCCTCACCTCTACAAAAAAAAAGAAAAAAGAAAACAAAAAATAGTTGGGTATGGTGGCACACACCTGTAATCCCAGCTACTAGGGAGGCTGAAGTAGGAGGATTGCTTGAGTCCAGGAGGTTGAGGCTGCAGTGAGCTGTGATCATGCCACCATGCTCCAGGCTGGGCAACAAAGCAAGACCCTGTCTCAAAAAGGGAATTAAAAAAGAAAGTTAATAAAATTTATTTCAACGTATGACTTTATTTTCAATGCAGCCAAAATGTCAGTCATTTTCTCTTTCTGCAGTTCCTATGTCCATGTGGATCTTTTGTATCCACCGGGAGAGCAAAACTCAGCAACTTTGCTAATGCCTCCTCCACTCAGGAAAATAGAATGGTACAGGATTTTTTTTAGCTGGAGCTCAGTGAAATCAATTGTTTAAAATGGGCAGGTTTCAATGGAACTACACGCAGTGGAAGATAAAATAATAAAATAGCAAAGGGTAGAACAGAATAGAATGGAATCCAATGGAATCGAATCGAACAGAATAGAAATTAGTCAGACTTTGTGCCAAGCATTGTCCCTAGTTGTTGCAGTAGATATTTATTTATTGAACAAATATGATTGAACTAGTTGTTTGGGAAAGAGTGGGGAACAAAACAGACAGAAGTCCCTGCTCTTATGAAGCTTACATTCTAGTCAGGGAGACAGGCATTACCATCTGCAAAGGCCCATAAATGAAAGGTACAAGGGTGGTCCTTATGAGGAACAGGCTAAAGGACAGTGTAGATTGGAGTTCAAGAGCAATGGATGAGGCTGTAGAGATAGGGTGTCATTGTAACTGGAGTCTAGATTTTAACAAGATGACCACACATCATCATCATCATCAATCCTTTTATAGCACTTGATATGTATCAGGCATTGTTCTATGCCCTTAAAAACAGTACTTTTTTAAAACTCTCACAATAATCCTATATGTATAAAATCATGCTCATTTTATAGAAGGGGAAACCAAGGCACAGAGAAATTAGATAAATTATTTAAATGTCAATCTGGCTCCAGAATCTTTTTTTTTTTTTTTTTTTTTAGACACAGTCTTGCTCTGTCACCCAGGAGTCCGGTTGAGTGATCATAGCTCATTGCAACCTCCGCCTCCCAGGCTCAAGTGATCCTCCCACCCCAGGCCCCCAAGTAACCAGAACTACACGTGAGCGCCCCCCCACCTAGCTAATTTTCATATTTTTTTGTAGATACAGGGTCTCACTGTGTTGCCTAGGCTGATCTCAAACTCCTAGGTTCAAGGGATCTGTCTGCCTCAGCCTTCCAAAGTGCTGAGATTACAGGTGCCACCACTAGAATCTATTCTTTTAAGCATTATACTCCATTGCCTATAGTGCCAGACCACAGGTGCTTTCTAATCCTGTAGCATAGATACTATAAATATTCAAATTACTAAATAATTCAAGTCAAGAGAAAGATCTGATGGGAAGTGTGCTGAGGGCAGGAAAGTGGAAGGTTGGGGAGTGGTCCTCCCTCTGGGTGTCAAGGTGGATCTGTAAACACGCATGCCCAGAAACCTTCATTTCTTCTGAGATGCCCCCTTCTTGTCTTGTTCTCTGTGACTGAAGCTGCAGAATGGGAAAGGAGGGGGCTGGGTAAAATTGGCCAATTCACAGGACTGGGCCTCCTCTGTGTCTTGTCACTTCTTGGAAAAGAGATGAATTCTATTTAGGGGAAAACAGGGGAGGGCATTGTCTTGGTCTCCACTCCCCTAATCTTCACTTCCGGAAGAGGAGAAAGGGAACAAGAAGGCTGGGTGCGGTGGCTCACCCCTGTAATCCCAGCACTCTGGGAGGCCGAGGCAGGCAGATCACTTGAGGTCAGGAGTTTGAGTTTAAGACCAGCCTGACCAACATAGTGAAACCCCGTCTCTACTAAAAATACAAAAATTAGCTGGGCGTGGTGACACACACCTGTAGTACCAGCTACTCAGGGGGCTGAAGCAGGAGAATCGCTTGAAGCTGGGAGGCGGAGGTTGCAGTGAGGTGAGATTGTGCCACTGCATTCCAGCCTGGGCAACAGAGTGAGACTCTGTCTCAAAAAAAAAAAAAAGAAAAGAAAAGAAAAGAAAAGAAAAAAGAAAAGAAAAGGGAACAAGAAAACAGTGGAAAGTGGTCATGGCAGACACGTGGGCTCTCATGAATCCACACATGGGCAGTAAGACTCTACCAGTAAGTATTCTCTCAGGCCTTTCCCCTTGAAAGGGGGTGAGGAGGAAGTAGTATAATTGGGGAGGTAGGGGGAGGTGAGGAGAAGAAAACACGGGCGTTGACAAGTGGCAATGTGGTCTCTTCTGACTTTTTTTTCTTTTTTTAGTCATGGAGGGACAGCAGTCAGACCCCTCCTCCATGTCTTATCCGTAGACTTGACCACATCGTGATGACGGTGAAGAGCATCAAAGACACCACCATGTTTTATTCCAAGATCCTGGGCATGGAGGTCATGACTTTTAAGGTAAGCACTTCCCCAAATGCCAAAATTCAGGTGGGCTAAAATTTGTTGATAACACTTTAACATATAACTTAACTCTAAAAGGAAAACCACAGGAAATCTGAGAGAAAATATAAAGAGATCAATAGAGGAGATTCCAAACTGAATATTTGGACTTCCAGAGAGAGAATGGAGAAAAAAGAGAGGAGGAAATTATCATAGAAACAATGCAAGATAACTTTGCAGTCTCTACATGGAAAAGGTTAACCAAGTATCCAGCATGTTGACACTTAACATGGATCCTTCTAAAATTATAGAACATCAAACTGAAAAAGTAGATCCTAAGAGCTTTCATAGAGATTAAAAAGATTATCTACAAAGGAAAAAACAAACAAACAAATATCAGATTTTCCAAGAGACCAGAGACCAAAAGATAAAAGGACACCTTTAAGATTCTGAGGGGAAAAATTTCCACCTAGAATTCTATGTCCAACCAAACTATTAACCAAAGGTAAATGTAGGGGCCAGGTGCGGTGGCTCATGCCTGTAATCCCAGCACTTTGGGAGGCCAAGGTGGGCGGATCACTTCAGGTCAGGAGTTTGAGACCAGCCTGGCCAACATGGCAAAACCCCATCTCTACTAAAAGTACAAAAATTAGCTGTGCATGGTGGTGCATGCCTGTAATCCCAGCTACTTGGGAGGCTGAGGCATGAGAATTGCTTGAGCCTGGGAGGCAGAGGTTGCAGTGAGCCGAGATTGCACTACAGCACTCTAGTCTGAGTGACAGAGCAAGACTGTATCAAAAAAAAATCAAACAAAAATGTAAATGTAGAATAAAAGCATTCTTAGTCATACGAAGTCTTACAAAATTTCCCACTTACTTTGAAAATTACTTGAGGCTATGCTATATCAAAATGGGGGAGTGGCCAGGCACAGTGGCTCACACCTGTAATCCCAGCACTTTGGGAGGCAGAGGTTGCAGTGAGCCGAGATCGCATCACTGCACTCCAGCCTGGGTGACAGAGCAAGATTCCATCTCAAAAAAAAAAAAAAAACAACAACATTGGATGACTATGAATCTGGGAATATGGAAGACATGGAAGTCAGGCCACAATGGATCCCAAGAGGAAGATCCCAGAAAGGTACTTAGAGAACCATCAGTCCAGTTTGGAACAGGTGTAAGAAAGACCCCAGGAAAGACAGATGCAAGGGGAAAAAAAAGAGGTTTCCAGAGATTGAACTACCCTTGAGAATTTGGAATAACTTCAAAAAAGGTAAATGCAGAGAAAGCAAAAAATGCCTTACTAAGATGTGCTTCAGTAAGTGAATGGATATATCAACTGTGGCACATCCAGACAATGAAATATTATTCAGTGATAAAAACAAATGGATTATCTGCCAGGTGCAGTGGCTCATGCCTATAATCCCAACACTTTGGGAGGCCGAGGCGGGTGGATCACCTGAGGTCAGGAGTTTGAGGCCAGCCTGGCCAACATGGTGAAACCCCGTCTCTACTAAAAGTACAAAAATTAGCTGTGCATGGTGGTGCACGCCTGTAATCCCTGATTACGTGGATCACCTGAGGTCAGGAGTTTGAGGCCAGCCTATAATCCCACACAGGCATGGTGGCGGGCGCCTGTAATCCCAGCTACTCCGGAGGCTGAGGCAGGAGAATCACATGAACCCAGGAGGCGGAGGTTGCAGTGAGCCAAGATTGCACCATTGCACTCCAGCCTGGGCGACAGAGCAAGACTCCATCTCAAATAGATAAATTAATTAAATAAAATAAATGGACTATCAATCCATGAAAAGACATGGAGGAAACTTAAATGCATATTACTAAGTAAAAGAAGTGGGGGAGACTGTGCATATGTGGGGGCAAGGTGTATATATCCCTATACCTCCTGTTCAATTTTGCTGTGGACCTAAAACCGCTCTAAAACAATTAAGTACACATGAACACCCCTCCCACACACACATATAACTTAAATAGAAAGGGCTCGAGGAATCGCAAACAGGAGAAGAAAAATTTTTTTAGACAGTGTCTCACTCTGTTGCCTAGGCTGGAGTATACTGGTGCGATCACGGTTCACCACAGCCTCAACCTCCCAGACTCAGGTGCTTCTCTTGCCTCACCCTCCTGAGTAGTTGAGACTGTAGGCACGTGCCACCACACCTGGCCAATTTTTTCTATTTGGCTAAAAATGTTAAATCTAACATGGAACCTTATGCAGAAATGTAGTATTATGCAACATCAGACTGGATGTGTACACAGCAACACGGACAGGTCTTGAAAAGAACGTGCTGAGTGAAAAATGAAGAAACAATCAGGTCTACAGCATGCTACCCATTACAATACACACACATAAAACAGTAACACACTTTTTACAGCAATTTATGAAAACCAAAGGATACACATCAAATGCACTATAATGGTTGCCTAACGTGGAGATGGGAATGGATAATGAACAGAAAAAGATAAATAAAACAAGAGATAGTCCTTGCGTGGGCCAATGGTGATAACGAGGTGTATGATGCCTCAACCTCTGTACTTGGACACAATGGAGTGAAATTTCAGAACATTAGGATTAAGAAAAATCCTAAAGCTGCAGTAGTGGAAGATGGATGTATCACCAACCAAAGAATAAAACGCAGATGAACATCAGACTTCTTAACAGCAACACCACATTTGGGGAAGACAATGAAGCAACATATTTAAAAGGCTATGGGAAAATAAGCTGCAACCTACAACTGCACACTGAGCCAAACTATCCTCAAGTCCAAAAGTGAAATAAAGTTGGCCAGACGTGGTGGCTCACGCCTGTAATCCCAACACTTTGGGAGGCTGAGATGGTTGGATCACTTGAGGTCAGGAGTTCGAGACCAGCCTGGACAACATGCTGAAACCCCATCTCTACTAAAACTACAAAAATTAGCCAAGCATGGTGGCTCGCGCCTGTAGTCCCAGCTACTCAGGAGGCTGAGGCAGGAGAATCGCTTGAACTCAGGAGGCGGAGGTTGCAGTGAGCTGAGATCTCGCCACTGCACTCCAGCCTGGGTGACAGAGCGAGACTCTGTCTCAAAAAAAAAAAAAGTGAAATAAAGTCATTTTCTGATTGAATGGATGTGGTATCATTCATAGTGATATAAAAGAGATAGAAAAAGAAAAAAAGAAATGGCACATGTTGAGAGGTCCGGGAGAGGGAGGATTCATGAAGAACATGGCAGGGCTGTGAGTTAATCTGTAGTTGATCTACAAAAATAAACTTGCAGCCAAGCGTGGTGGCTCACACCTGCAATCCCAACACTTTGAGAGGATGAGGCAGGAGGATCGCTTGAGCTCAGGAGTTGGAGTCCAGCCTGGGCAACATACTGAGACTACTGTCTCTACAAAAAAAAAAAAAAAAAAAAGTTTTATAATTAGCCAGGCGTGGTGGTGCACACCTGTAATGGAATCCCAGCTACTCAGGAGGCTGAGGCAGGAGGATTGCTTGAGGCCAGGAGGTCAAGGCTGCAGTGAGCCGTGATTGCACCACTGCATTCCAGCCTGAGTGATAGAATGAGACTCTGTCTCTTAAAAAAAATAAATAAATAAACAAAATAAACATGCAAATGGGTTAGTTAAAAATTGTTAAGGAGCTAAAAGAGAAACTAAAAATGATAATCAAATTGTATTGGAAGAGATAGTAATGTGAATGAGCTAAATTTTCATTTATCATAGCAGGGAGGTGATAGGAAATATCTCAAGTTGCTAAATCAAGAAATAGTGGTGCAGCCGGGCACACTGGCTCACATCTGTAATCCCAGCACTTTGGGAGGCTGAGGCGGGGATCACTTGAGCCAGGAGTTCAAGACCAGCCTGGGCAACATGGGGAGACCCGGTCTCTACAAAAAATAAAAAAAAATTAGCCAGGCGTGGTGGGGTGTGCCTGTGGTCCCTGCTACTCAGAGGCTGAGGTTGCAGGATCACTTGAGTCTGGGAGGTTGAGGCTGCAGTGAGCCGTGATCACTGCACTGAAGGCTGGGCAACAGAGCAAGACTCTGTCTCAAAAAAAAAAAAAAAAAAAAAGACGCCAGGCACAGTGACTCACACCTGTAATTTCAGCACTTTGGGAGGCTGAGGTGGGCAGATCACCTTAGGTCAGGAGTTTGAGACCAGCCTGGCCAACATAGCAAAACCCCATCTCTACTAAAAATATAAAAATTAGCTGGGCATGGTGGCGTGTGCCTGTAGTCCCAGCTACTCCAGAGGCTGAGGCACGAGAATCACCTGAACCAGGGATGTGGAGGTTGCGGTAAGCCAAAATGGTGCCACTGCACTCCAGCCTGGGCAACAGAGCAAGACTCTGTCTCAAATAATAATAAATAAATAAATAAATAAATAAACAAACAAACAGTGATGCATCAGTTAGGGACTTTGGAGGCACGTAGGAGAAAACTCAACCAACTAACTGTGGGTTAAACAAGACAAGAGTTTTCTTTTCGTTTCACTGAACAACCAGTCCAGAGGTAGTTAGTCAGGTCATGGGCAGTGGCTGGGAAGCAAGAGGAAGTGAATGAGCAATAAGGGCCAGCGCAGTGGGGTTGGGAGGTTCCCGGAAGCCCCATCCACACCTCTGCCCCCATCTCATTGCCTGGTCCAGCTAACGTGGCCTCCGGACGTGCTGGGAAATGTAGGTTTTTAAAGTTGGGTACACGGTTGACCCCACTGAAATTTCTGTTGTGTTTATAAGAAATAAAGGGGAAATGTACACTGAGTAGGCAAATTGCTATCTCTGCCTTGAGTGGTATAAACACTATTTGGAGATATGGAAATAATTTCAAGGAGAAATAAACTCGTACACTTGCCTCTAGGGAATGAGCCTTGGGTGGGGCAAAGGGCTGTTGTGTAGTAGCCCCATTCTAGTTTTTATTTTTTTTAAACCTTGTTGGGATAGGTGGAAAGGCTTCATCTCACACTCATCTTGGAGGTTTAATTCTAGGCTGTTTTCTCTGCCCCTCCCCACCAAGTAGGAAGACCGGAAAGCACTGTGTTTTGGAGACCAGAAATTTAACCTCCACGAGGTGGGAAAGGAATTTGAACCCAAAGCCGCTCACCCAGTTCCTGGCTCCCTGGACATATGTCTGATCACAGAGGTGCCTTTGGAGGAAATGATCCAGCACCTCAAGGTGAGTGGGACTTCTCTTCTTTTTGCAAAAGCTGCTGCAAACGCAGTGAAAACAGAAGAATGACCCAGAGAGGTAACAAGTTTTACCACAACCAGACGATGTCTGCACACAGTTATGTACTATTTTGACTGACAATTCTTTCATGTAAATAAATGTGTTTAAAAAGGAAACTGTGCATTCCCATTGTAAAACAAACAAACAAACAAACAAACCTACATTTATGCACTGAAATACTTTTTTTTTTTTTTGAGACAGAGTCTTGCTCTGTTACCCAGGCTGTAGTATAGTGGCTTGATCTCGGCTCACTGCAACCTCCACCTCCTGGGTTCAAGCGATTCTCCTGCCTCAGCCTCCCAAGTTGCTGGTACTACAGGTGCGTGCCACCACACCTGGCTAATTTTTGTAGTTTTAGTAGAGACGGGGTTTCACCACGTTGGCCAGGCTGGTCTCAAACTCCTGACCTCAAGTGCTCCGCCCACCTCGGCCTCCCAAAGTGCTGGCCATTACAGGCATGAGCCATGTGCCCAGCCCTAAATACATTTATATAAAAAGAAAATGTTCATCCAAGTACATGAAAAACCCATTATATCTTGGCATAAAGGAAAAGTAACTGTAAAAACCAACAGCTATGAAAGCATAACAATGTCATTAGATTCTAGCCACTTCCATTCCCTGTACTCCCTAGCCCTGACATTACAAAGGGAGATATGGCAGGTGGTTAAAGAGATACTAAGAACTTGTTAGCATCCACCTTCTATGTTTAAAAAGAAGGACTGAAAGAAGATTGGAGAGGGAATAATTTCTGATTTGTTGTTATTTAATCCAGTGTCTCTGTAATACTTAAAATGATGTCATCTAGAAGAGGCATTGGTTGGGCACGGTCACTCACGCCTGTAATCCCAGCACTTTGGGAGGCTGAGGTGGGAGGATCATATAGGCCAGGAGTTCCAGACCAGCCTGGGCAACATAGTGAGATCCCATCTCTTAAAAAAAATAAACAAAGTAGCCAGGCATGGTAGTGCATGCCCGTAATCCTAGCTATTCAAGAGGGTGAAGTGGGAGGATCACTTGAGCCCAGGAGGTGGAGGCTACAGTGAGCTATGATCACGCCACTGCACTCCAGCCTGGGTGATACAGCAAGACCCTGTCTCTAAAAAATTAAAATAAGGCTGGGGCACAGTGGCTCATGCCTGTAATCCCAGTGCTTTAGGAGGCCAAGGAGGGAGGATCACTTGAACCCAGGAATTTGAGACCAGCCTGGGTAACATGGTGAGACCCTGTGTCTACATAAAATACAAAAAAAATTAGCCAGACGTGGTGGTGTGTGCCTGTAGTCTCAGCTACTTGGGAGGCTAAGAAGTGGGAGGATCGTTTGAGCCCAGGTTGAGGCTGTAGTGAGCTGTGATCGCACCACTGCATTCTAGTCAGTGTGACAGAGCAAGGCCCCATCTCTACAATAAATAAATAAAAGGGGTTTTAGTTTCCCTTTTGCAGAACACGGATTGAGGTCTTATATATACTCTGTGCAAATAACCTAGACTCCTTCTTTGGGAAGTGTCAGTGAAAAAGACTGGTTTGGAAGTAAAATGGGTGAAGCATAGGGGTTAAGAGTATGGTCGTTGACCCAGACTGCCTAGGTTCGAATTCTGGTTCTGCCACTTACTAGATAATACTAGGTACTATTATCCTTCCCATTTTACAGATGAGGAGATCGAGGTACAGGGTAGTTAGGTACTGTGCCCAAGGCCATCTAGCTGATAAGTGGCTGGAACGGAGTGATGGAGGGGAGGATGGTAGGAGATGAGGTCAGAAAGATACAGCGGTGTTCTAAGGTCTTCTAGGCCACTATAAGGAATTAAATTTTACAGGCCAGGCACAGTGGCTCATGCCTATAATTCCAGCACTTTAGGAGGCTGAGGCGGGCGGATCACTTGAGGTCAGGAGTTCGAGACCAGCCTGGGCAGCACAGCAAGACCTCGTCTCTATGAAAAATAGCTGGGCATGGTGGCATGCGCCTGTAATCCCAGCTACTCAGGAGGCTGAGGTGGGAGAATTGCTTGAGCCTAGGAGGCAGCGGAGGTTGCAGTGAGCTGAGATCTCACCACTGCATTCCAGCCTGGGTGACAGAGCGAGGCTCTGTCACAAAAAAAAAAAAAAAAGGAATTAAATTTTGGTCTCACACACACACTTTGACGAACGACTTTTGTCTTTTCTTCCCACCTCAGGCTTGTGATGTCCCTATTGAGGAGGGGCCAGTCCCCAGAACAGGGGCAAAAGGGCCTATTATGTCCATCTACTTCCGAGACCCCGACAGAAATCTGATTGAGGTGTCCAACTACATCTCCTCGTGATGGAGGCTGGACCTCCTCCATTCTGTCCCCCTTGATGTCGCCCTCTCCTTTCCTTCCTGCAAACCCCCACCCAGGCCCAGAGATCTTCAAAGACTGAGGACTTAGGCACTTCACACATCCTGCTGAGGGGGGACCCAAGACAGGTTTGGGACCAAACCTACATGTCTGTATGTCATCAAAGCTGGCCTAATAAATGCATAACCTCTCAATGAATACGGGGTCTTCGTTATTGTATTGGCGCCATGCATGGGTGTTTATGTAGGGTGTGAGATCTCTGAGCTGTTCGGTCAGAAGCCTATGACCAGGGTATAACGCCTCTGAGCACCGAATCTAGGGTCATCACCTCGGGATTCAAGGCCCCTGACAGATTTCTCCTTGTCAGTGATGCCATTGTCTTCATCCTTTCCTAACTTTTCTCACTCCTCCAGCTGCTGCCTGCTGTTTTCTCCATTCCTGGGCCTCGCAGAATCCCAGGATCTCTTATTCCCATCAGACCTTCCAGGACCAGCACCAGGTGATACTACCTCTTTCAGGAGAGCCTTCTCTAGTCTCACTCTCAGGGTATTTAGCACTTTCTACCTTTGGATCTAGTAGATCAAAGAATTCAAGACCAGCCTGGGCAACATAGTGAGACCTCCCACCTCCACAAAATAAAGAAAGAAATAAGCCAAATCATCTCAATTGAAGCATAGCTCGTGGCAGGTTAGGCGGGACAAGGTCAGATTTCCTGTTTCTGCCCCCCTTCCACCATTCAGTCAACTAAAATACATATGTTAACCACCTGTGTGCCAGGCCCTGTTCCAGGCACTGGAGAGACAGCATTGAGCAAAAGAGATAAGCATACCCCTGTTGGTGGAGTTGCCATTCTAGTGGGAGAGAAAGAAAATAAATAAAACTAAGTAGGTAAAATATTAAGTATGTTACAGGCTGGTAAATGGTTTGGAGAAAAAGAAAACACGGAAAAGAGGGAATGCAGATAAAAACTGTTGGGGCAGGTTGGACACAGTGGCTCACGCCTGTAATCCCAGCACTTTGGGAGGCCGAGGTAGGTGGATCACTGAGGTCAGGAGTTTGAGACCAGCCTGGCCAACATGGCAAAACCCCGTGTCTACTAAAAATACAAAAATTAGCTGGCTGTGGTGGCGCATGCCTGTAGTCCCAGCTACTCGGGAGGCTGAGGCACCAGAATTGCTTGAACCTGGAGGCAGAGGTTGCAGTGAGCCGAGATCACACCACTGCACTCCTTCCTGGGTGACAGAGCGAGACTCTGACTTGAAAAAAAAAATTGCTAGGACAGCTTCTGATGTCTAATGAGGCGGTCCCGGAAAGTGTGACTGAGAAGTGTCTTGAGCACAGATCTGAAGAGATGAGGGAGTGAGCCACACAGATGGCCAGTGGAGGAAGGGCACACCAGGCAGAGGCATCGGCCAGTGCAAAGGCCCTGATGCATGAATGTGCCTGGTGTGTGTGAGGAACAGCAAGGACGCCAGTTGGGGAAGCAAGGGGTACGGATGGGTGCGGTCTGGCAGGCCAGGGCAAGGACTTTGTCTTTTACTATGAGCGACAGGCAGCTGAAGGAGGGTTGTGGGCAGAGGAGGGATGTGATCTGATTTAGGATTTAACAGACTCCCTCTGGCCGCTGCATGGAAAATAGACTATCAGGGCGAGGGTGGAAACAGGCGACCAGTGAGGGGGAGGCCCCTGCAGTGGTCCACGCAAGTGTGATGGTGGGGACAGGGGAAGTGATTTTTATTTGTTTGGGTTTTTTGTTTTTTTTTTTTTGGTAGAGTCGGGGTCTCGCTATGTTGCTCAGGCTGGTGTCGAACTCCTGGCCTCAAGAGATCCTCCTGCCAGGCGCGGTGGCTCACACCTGTAATCCCAGCACTTTGGGAGGCTGAGACGGGCAGATAACGAGGCCAGGAAATCAAGACCATCCTGGCTAACACGGTGAAACCCCATCTCTACTAAAAATACAAAAAATTAGCCAGGCATGGGGCGGGCGCCTGTAGTCCCAGCTACTTGGGAGGCTGAGGTAGGAGAACGGTGTGAACCCGGGAGGCGGAGCTTGCAGTGAGCTGAGATCGTTTCCCTGCACTCCAGCCTGGGTGACAGAGGAAGACTCTGTCTCAAAAAAAAAAAAAAAAATCCTCCTGCCTCAACCTCCCAAACTGCTGGGACTATAGGCGTGAGCCACCACACTCAGCCAGGAGATGATTTTTTTTTTTTGAAGTTAAGGCAACATTTATTTGATTTCCTTATAACCATATTATCTAAGGCAGAAGTGGTGGTTACTTGGCAAGAATACAATTTCTTTTAATGTCTTCTATAGTTGAGTTTTAGTTCAGAAATACATATTTCACTGGTACAAATCTGAGAGACCGTACTTCTGGCATGGGCTCCTATTCATGATCAATGCATTTTTGTATCACCATGGCTTGAACAAACTCAATCACTGTTTCAATGGCAGGGCATGGCCAGTTGTGGCAGCTGCTCTGAAGGTCACTTGTTTTACTGTGGCCTGGCCAAGTAGAATAAGAGTGGGTCACAGTGAGCTCACTGGTCTCTTCAGGCTGTGCTCTGAATGATGACAGCAATACCTTGGCCACCTCCAATGCAAGCTGATCCAACGGCATATTTTCCACCTCGACGCCTTAATTCATCAACCAATCCAGATCCTCCCAGTGGGTGACCCAAAGCAATGGCTCCTCCATTCACATTGGTTTTACTTATGTCAAGATCCAAACTCTTCTCAACAGCCAAGTACTGGGGAGCAAAAGCTTCATTCACCTCTACCAAATCCATGTCCTTAAGACTCAGTCCTGCTTTCTTCAGTGCCCCACTGATAGCAAGGACAGGACCAATACCCATGATAGAGGGATCACATACAGATACAAAGTAGCCCACAATTCTTGCCAGTGGTGTGAAGTTATGGTTCTTAACAGCATCTTCACTAGCTATGATAACAGCTCCAGCACCATCAGCTATCCCCGATGCATTCCCTGCAGTGACAGTTCCATCTTTCTTGAATACTGGAGGAAGTTTCTGTAACTATTCCAGGGTTGTTTGGGGCCCAGCATGCTCATCTACCTGCATTGTCTGTTTTCCTTTCTTTGTCTTCACTTCAATTGGTGCCATTTCATCATTAAAGTAGCCAGCATCATTAGCAGCTTTCCATCTCTGCTGTGACTGCAGGGCGTATTTGTCACATTCTTCTCTGCTTATTTTATGTTTTACAGCAAGATTCTCTGCAGTCATTGCCATGGGGAGCTGGACATGCTGATCTGTTAATCCTATCCGTAAAGAATCTTCCAGCTTGATATCTGATCCAAGCTTGGTTCCAAAACACACATTTCTGACACAGTAGGGAGCTTGGCTCATGCTTTTGGTTCCTCCGCATAAAACAACTTCAGCTTCTTTAACACAAATTTCCTAACACCCATTCACAGTGGACTGAAAACCAGAACCACAGAGCCTATTAATCGTGAGAGCTGGGGTCTCCTTTGGGATTCCCACACGCAAACCAACATGCCTTGCCAAAAAAATATGGAACGCTTCACGAATTTGCATGTCATCCTTGCGCAGGGGCCATGCTAATCTTCTCTGTATCGTTCCAATTTTAGTATATGTGCTGCCGAAGCAAGCATGGAGATGATTTTTTTTTAATGGTTAGATTCTGGAGATATTTTGAAGATAGGGACTGGATGAGTTCAACAAAAAAGAGGATGTCAGCTAGAGAAGAGGCCTGAGGACATTTTGGGTTCTAAAACAAGAGAAGGGACAGACAGATGAGTCAGGCAAGTGGGAAGGGAAGTGTGTGGATTCCTGAGTGAAGGAGTGATGGATGGAGGAGCATGCGTGAGAGTCTCCTGAAGTAAAGGAGCCCCTGGTCTTCTGGACTCTGGTCGCTAAATAGTCTTCAGACGGTAGTTCAGCCAGACCCTGTGAATGAACCGCCAAGGAGCCCCAAGAGTGCTGCGAAGAGAAGGAGTGTGAGGATATGAGTTTTAGCAAGTAAAAGGCTTTCCTAAAACCTGTAGCATTTTCTGGCAGTGGAAAAAAAGAGGAAAGGGGTTTTCTGCCTCATTCTAAAAGACAATTTGCCACGGACCCAGACATTATATGCCTGAAGATGGATGATTTATGGATGAAAGGAAAGAGAAAATGAAGGAATAGAGGAAGGAAGGAAGGAACAGATGGGTGGATGGGTGAGTGGGTAGGTAGATGAATGAATGGGTAGATGCTCTGATATTTCCTCCCTCCTCCCCCGAGAAACTCCTTCACAGGTGTGCACAGAGAGAGGAATATGAGTTTATGAATTGCAGACTTGCTATAATAGGGAAAGAAACTAGAAACAATGCAAATGTTCATCAACAGATTAGTGGTTAAACAAAATGTGGTATATCCATTCCATGGAATATTACTTTCAATAAAAGGGAACGAACTTATGAGGCCAGCATTACTCTGATGAGAAAACTAGAAAAAGATACCACAAGAAAAACTACAGACCAATATCTAAGTATAGATGCAAAAATCCTCAAAAAAATACAAGTAAGTAGAATCCAGCAACATATAAAAGGATTATACACCATGGCCAAGTGGGATTTATCCCAAGAATGCAAGGTTTGGTCAACTAATGAAAATCAATCAATATAATGCATCATATTAACATAATAAAGAACAAACACCACATGATCTTTTCAGGCGATGCAGAAAAAACATTTGACAAAATTCAACATTCCTTCATGATAAAAACACTCAACAAACTAGGAATAGAAGAGAACTTCCTCAACCTGATAAAGGACATCCACAAAAAACCCACAGCTAAGATCATACTTAATGGTGAAAGTTGGAAAGGAACAACACAAGGATGCCCCTTCTTACCATGTCTTTTCAACATTATATTGGATGCTCTACCTGGGGCATTAGGCAACAAAAAGAAATAAAACGTATCCATATTGGAAAGGAAGAAGTAAAACTATCCCTATATGCAGATGACATGATCTTATACATAGAAAATGTTAAGGAATCCACCACAAAACCATTAGAGCCCCATTAGTGCATAACCATTAGAGCAAGGTTGCATAAGATTTTGTATGATACAAGATTATACAAAGCTTAACCATATATGCTACCAATTAACAATCCAAAAGTGAAATTAAGAAAACTACTCCATTTACAATAGCTTCAAAATGAATAAAATACTTAGTAATAAAATGAATGAAAGAAGGGCAAGACTTATACACTGAAAACCATAAAATATTATTGAAAGAACTTAAAGAAGACCTAAATAAATGGAAAGACATCACATGTTCATGGATTGGAAGACTTTATAGTGTTAAGATGGCAATACTCCCCAAATTGATCTACAGACTTGATGCAATCCCTATCAGAATCCCAGCTTGCTTCTTTGCAGAACCGACAAGCTGATTCACATGGGAGTGCTAGGGGCCCAAAATACAACAATCTTGAAAAAGAAAAACAAAGTTGGAGGACTCGCACCTTCCAGTTTAAAAACTTACTATACAGCTACAGTAATCAAGACCATGTGCTACTGGCATAAAAACATACATATAAATTAACGAAATAGAATTGAAAGTCCAGAAATAAATTCATACATTATAGGCAACTGATTTTTTTGAGACAGGGACTTGCTGTTGCCCAGTCACAAACATAGCTCACTGCAGCCTCAAACTCCTGGGCTAAGCGATACTCCCACATCAGCCTCCCAAGTAGCTGGGACTACAGGCATGCATCACTGTGCTCAGCTAATTTTTAAAAAACTTTTTGTAGAGACAGGGTCTCACTGTGTTGGACAGGCTGAACTCCTGGGTTCAAGTGATCCTCCCACGTTGGCCTCTCAAAATGCTGGGATTACAGGTGTGAGCCACTGTGTCCAGCTAGCAATTGATTTTTGACAAGTGTACCAAGACCATTCAATGGGGAAAGAATGCTCCTTTCAACAAATGGTGCTGAGACAGCTGAGTATCCACATGCAAAAGAATAAAGTGGGACCCCTTCCTCATACCATATACAAAAAACAACTCAAAACAGATCAAAGACCTAAATGTAAGAGCTAAAACCATAAAACTTTTAGAACGGGGGTCCCCAACCTCCAGGCCACAAACCCATCTGTGGTCTCTTAGAAACTGGGCCACACAGCAGGAGGTGAGCTGCGGCTTGCTGCCATTCATGAAGCTGAGCCCCGCCTCCTGTCAAATCAGCTGCAGCATTAGATTCTCTTAGGAGCTCAAACCCTATTGTGAACTGTGCATGTGAGGGATTTAGGTTGTGCACTCCTTATGAGACTCTAATGTAACACACTTGAATCATCCTGAAAACATCCCCACTTCTGTGGAAAAAAATTGTCTTCCATGAAACCGGTCCCTGGTGCCAAAAAGTTGGGGACCGCTGCTTTAGAAGAAAACAGGCATAAGTCTTTGTGACCTTGGATTAGGCAATGGTTTCTTAGACGTGACATCTAAAGCATAAGCAGCCAAAGAAAAAACAGACACACTGGAGTTCATCAAAACTATAAGCTTTCTGGCTGGACGCAGTGGCTCACGCCTGTAATCTCACCACTTTGTGAGGCTGAGGTGAGTGGATTGCTTGAGCCCAGGAGCTCAAGACCAGCCTAGGCAACATGGTGAAACCCCATCTCTGCAAAAAATACAAAAATTAGCCAGGAACGGTGGAATGCACCTGTAGTCCCAGCTACTTGGGGGACTGAGGCAGGAGGATCACTTGAGCCTGGGGGGTCAAGGCCTCGGTGAGCCACGTTCACCCCCACTGCACTGCAGCCTGGGTGACAAAGTGAGAACCTGTCTCAAAAAAAAAAAAAGTGAAAAGACAACCTACAGAAGACAATATTTGAAAATCACATATCTAAAAAGAGTCTAGTATCCAGAATACATAAAGAACTCTTACTACTCAACAATAAAAGGACAAATAACCCAATTCAAAATGGGCAAAGGATTTAAATAAACACTTCTCCAAAGAAGATAAATGGGCTGGGCACGGTGGCTCATGCCTGTAATCCCAGCATTTTGGGAGACTGAGGCGGATGGATCACTTGTGGTCAGGAGTTCGAGACTGGCCTGGCCAACATAGTGAAACCCCATCTCTCCTAATAATACAAAAATTAGCCAGGCATGGTGGCGGGTGCCTGTAATCCCAGCTACTCAGGAGACTGAGGCAGGATAATCACTTGAACCCAGCAGGTGGAGGCTGCAGTGAGCCAAGATCGTGCCACTGCACTCCAGCCTACAAGCAAGACTACATCTCAAAAAAAAAAAAAAAAGAAGATAAATGACCAACAAGTTTATGAAAATATGCTCAACATCAGTGGTCACAGGGAAATGCAAATCAAAACCATAACAAGATACCACTTCACACCCACACCCAGTAGGATGGCTAGAATCAAAAAGAGGGACAATAAAAAGTGTTGGAGGCCAGGCATGGTAGCCTGTAATTCCAGCACTTTGCAAGGCCAAGGCAGGCAGATTGCTTGAGCCCAGTAGTTTGAGACTAGCATAGGCAACGTGGCGAAAATCCCACCTCTACGAAAAATTACAAAAATTTAGCTGGGTGTGATGGCATGCACCTGTAGTCCTGGCTACTCAGGAGGTTGAGGTGGGAGGATCACTTGAACCCAGGAGGTTGAGGCTGCAGTGAGCAGAGATCATGTCACTGTACTCCAGCCTGGGGAACAGAGTGAGACCCTGCCAAACAAAAAAAAAAAGAAAAAAAAGAAACAAGAAAGAAAGATAGAAAGAAAGAAAGAAAGAGAGAGAGAGAGAGAAAGAAAGAAAGAAAGAAAGAAAGAAAGAAAGAAAGAAAGAAAGAAAGAAAGAAAGAAAAGAAAAGAAAGAAAGAAAGGAGTGTTGGAGAGAATGTGGTTAAATTTAAATTTGAACCCCCATATGGCAGCTGTGGAGAACACTTGCATTTCCTCAGAAAGTTAAGCATAGAATTACCATATCACCCTGCAATTCCATTCCTATATACCCAAGAAAACGAAAAACATATGTCCACATAAAAACTTTCACATGAATGTTCATAGCAGCATTATTCGTGATAGCCAAGAGTCCATCAATGGGTGAATGGATAAGCATAATGTGGCATTTCTTTTTCCTTTTATCTTTTGAGACAGGGTCTCACTCTGTTGCCCAGGCTGGAGTGCAGTGGTGCAATTATGGCTCACTGCAGCCTCAACTTGCTGATCCTCCCACCTGAGCCCCCCAAGTAGCTGGGACCACAGGCATGCACCACCACACACGGCTAATTTTTCTTTTTTGTAGACACGTGTTCTTGCTATGCTGCCCAGGCTGGTCTCGAACTCCTGGGTTCAAGCAATCCACCCACCTCAACCTCCCAAAGTGCTGAGATTACAGGTGTGAGCCACCGCATCCTAGCTATAATTAGTAGGTATTTTCATACAAAGGAATATTATTCAGTCATGAAAATGAATGAAGTACTGATATATGCTACAATATGAATGAACCTTAAAAAACTTATGTGAAGTAAAAGAAGGCAGTTACAAAAGGCCACATATTACATGACTGCATTTATATGAAATGTCCAAAACAGACAAATTCATAGAGACAAAGAGATTTGTGATGGCCCGGGGATGGGAGGAGAGGGAAATGGAATGGGAGGGTGTATGTTAATAGATATAGGGTTCCTTTTGGGGGTGATGAAAATGTTCTGGAATTAGGTAGTGGATAGTTACACAACCTTGTGATATACTAATCGCTTTGCTATACATTTTAAGAGTGAATTTTATGGTTAAGAGCAAATTCTATGGTATGTGAATTATGTCTCAATAAACAGAAAAAGAAAAAAAAGAATGAACTATTGATACACACGACAATGTGGAAGAATGTCACAGACGTTATGCTGAGCAAAAGCAGCACATACTGTATGATGTGCTTCCATTTCCATGAAGTGCAAAAACAGGCCAAAAAAACCCCAGGTATCATATGGTGTTTATGGGTACCAACATATGGAGTGATGGAGTAAAAATACTCATGAGGAAGATAAACACCAAGCTCAAGGCAGTAGAAGGAGAGAGGGAAATGGAATCAGTACAAGAGCATCTGTAATATCGCATATCCTTTAAAAACAATCTGAAGTCAATAAGGCAAAATATTAATGTTTGACAAAAGTAGATGCTTGTTACAGCACCCTTTATACTTTCCATTTTTTAAACAGTCAACCAACAGTTTGTTTCTGAGGGCAAACGCTTGACTCCTTAACCAGGCTTTGGTTGACATTTGCCTTGGTGCTTTTGACACCACAGTCTGTCAGGCTCTGTCCCCACCCTGATGGGCTCCACAGTACAGAAGAGGCACAAACAGTACAAATGCCATGGGGCCTGGACCAAGCAGGGGCTCTAGAACCCCAGAAGATGCCAGGAGGGAGTGAGCCAGTCAGGGAAGGCTTCCGAGAAGAGAGGACATTGAAGAAGAGTCTCAAACTTAGGCCTGACGGAGAAGATGCGCGGCCAGGACACCCCACCCCCGCCCCGCCCTCGTCTCCCCCAAAGCCTGATCTGGCCCCACTGATTCCCTTATCTGCCCACTCCCAGCTGCCTCCTTGCTGGCTGAACTGTCGCCGCAGACTTCTGAGCCTGCGCCCCCTCCACGGGGATGGGGGAGGGAATGGGGTGAGGCCTGGCCTCACAGCCTCAGGGTTTCCAGCTCTTGCTGGAGGCAGGGCTCTGGGGCGCCCTACTCCTCACCCTTGGCTTCTCTTCCTGAGCGCTCTGTGCTCTCCAGAAATGAAGAAATGGGGTGAGTCCAGCGGCCAAACCCTTGTCTTAGCTCTTAGACATGCCTCGAGCCTGCCATTCCCTGAGGACAGATTTCCCTATGTTGCGACCGCTGCTTCTAATAATAATAATGATGATGATAATTCCCATTTACAGAGCACACCATTTATGGTGTGCCAGCAGGCCCTGTGCTGAGTGGTTCCTATCCACGTGGGGGGCTAGGACTGTACCCGTTTTCCAGATGAAGAAACTGAGGCTCAGAGGGCGTCTGGCCCAGGAATCACACAGCAAATCACACAGCAAATCAGAGTTGAGACAAGAACCCAGGGCCCTGGAGGAACATCTTCATTTCCACACACCTATGTAGAACCAGTCTGGAGGTGAGGGCAATTATACACACTTGCACCACAAGGAGCTGGTGAGAATGCGATAGAATTATGGGTGGAGAGCGCTTAGCACAGTGCCTGGGGTCACTCAGCAAATAATGCTGCTGCTGTTATTATTAGTCTATTAATGCTATTATTAATATCAGAATTAAACAAGCCTGGGCAACATAGCGAGACTTCATCTCTATTGAAAAAAAATTTTTTGCTGGGTGTGGTGGCATGCACCTGAAGTCCCAGCTCCTCAGGAGGTTGAGGTGGGAGGATCACTTGAGCCCAGGAGGTGGAGGCTGCAGTGAGCCAAGACTGTCACTGCACTCCAGCCTGAGTGACATAGTGAGACACTGTCCCCAAAAAATATTTAGTATGTATCATTATCACTATTGTTGTTAGAATTAGAATAGTTTTAGAATTAGTATTAGTATTAATAATAGTATTAGTGTTAGATTAAAATTAGTATTAGCATTAGATGAGTATTACTATGAAAATTAGTATGTCCTCATAGAAGTAGAGAGTAGAATAGTGGTTACCAGCAGATGGGAGGGTAGGAGGCAGGGAGGGATGGGGAGAGGCTGTCAATGGGTACAAAGCTACAGTCAGAAAGGAGGCATAAGTTCTGGTGTTCTAATGCATAGTACAATGACTAGAGTCAACAATAAATGTATATTTCAAAATAGCTGAAAGAGGCGTTCTTGAATGTTCTCATCACAAAGAAAAATGTTTAAGGTGATGAATATGCTAATTACCTTGATTTGATCACTACACAATGTATACATGTAACAAAACATCATGTTTTACCCCATATATATGTACAACTATTACGTGTCAATCATAAATTTAAAGAAATAAAATTAGTTTTAGTGTCAGTATCAATATTACAATATTGGTATTACTCTTAGTGTCAGCATATTATTAGCATTAGTGCTATAAGTAGTAGTAGGGTTAGAAAGGGCTGTGTACTCTCCCTTGTATACAGTAGGTACTCAATAAATAAATAGGGATACTTAATATTTATTGAGATTTCAGATTCAAGTAAGTTAAGATCATGTAACATGGGTCAAAACTCATTTAGTCTCCCCAGTCACTGCATGGAGTGGCTTATTGGGGTATATTATTACCCCATTTTTACAGATGAGGAGCTAAATTCCAGAGGGGATGGTAACTCTCCCAAGGTCACCTGATCCATTAGTGGTTAGGGCAGTCTATGAACGAGGATGAGCTGGCTCTAGAGTCCATCTCCTGAAACCACTGCCACTTAAGTCAGAGGTGTCTTTGTATAAGTTCTCCTTATTACTGATGAGGGTTCAGCACGCGGCGTGGCACACCAGCAGGAGCTCAATAAATAGGAATTCATGGGCTTGCTCTCTTTCCTCCTCAAATCTCCCATTGCATATGAGGATACTGAGGCTCAGAGGAGTGAGATAAGAATGGTAAGATCCCTCCAGGGTGGGCCAGTGGGCAAGCCGACCCCACTGACCTGGGGCTCCACCCTTGGCCTCTGCCCTTTGTAGGTCTCAGTCTCCCCATCTGTAGACTAGGTGGGCAGGACAGCTCCTTGTCCCACGTGTGCATGTGTGTCAGATGCTTTCATATAGAAAAAGTGCTCAGATTAGGTACAAGTCTATGTGAGGTCTATGAGACACTGTGGTTGTTGTCATTAATATTTGGAGGAGGTGGGGCAGGGCAAGAGTGTGGGGATTGGGGTGCGGAGGCCTAGCCACATTCTGGTTGTCCCCTGCTGAGGGCTGAGGGCAGAGCCACAGGCTACATCAATCCACATCCTCCCATCCTACCTGCATGGGCACCACACGCCCAGGGTGTGATCCAGTCTGCCATCTCATGACCTTCTTCTGAGTCTGTCTCTGAATATCCCTCTGTCTCTGTCTCCCTTCTCAGTTCTCCACTTCTGTCTTTGGCCTCTTTCCCTTTCAGGTTTTATCTGTCACTTCTGTCCATCTCTGTCTCTCATTCTCTCTTTGCCTCTCTCTATATGTCTTTAATGGTCTCTGGTTCTCCCCGGGTGTCTCGCCCTCTTTGTCTCTCCTTTTCTTTTGTGCCCTCTCTCTGCCTCTTTCCACGTCTGTCTCCTTCTCTATTCATCTCTGTCACTCTCTTTCTCCCCATTTCCATCTCTCTCCGCCTATCTCTGTTTTTGTTTGTCTCTCTGCCTCTGTCTCTCCCACTCCACCCCTTTCCTTTCCTACCCTATCCCACTCCTCGAGGAATCATCCCTGGCTCCCACCTCAGTTTCCCGCCTCCAAGGCAGCATGGCGGGCAAGAAGTTGAGGCCACTGTCCCTGGGTGTTCCTACCCCCACACCCTCACCCCAAGACAGCCTGTTACTGCGGCGCCAACAGCCACGGTCGCCTACATCTGATAAGACTTATCTGCTGCCCCAGGGCAGGCCGGAGCTGGCGTAAGCCCCAGTGGGGCGCTGAGTGAGTGTGCCCCTGCCTCCCGCCAGCACTGGCCTGGCCTGCAGGCTTAGCCTGGGTCATCAAGGTATCCCACAGGCTCTAGTTCAAATCCAGCAGAACCTCTCTGAGCCTCACTCTTCTCACCTGCAAAATGGGTACAGCCACATCCCTTCTCTCCCTGCAGCCAGGAAGACGCACATACACAGGAGTCTAGCCCACACCGGCCCCGCACACATTAAGGGCTTTACTCTCTGAAAAGCCCAGTGAAGTCATGAAACCATATCTGCTATTTTCATTTATCTTGGTTTCAGCCTATTTTGCTTGTCTGGACACTACAGTCCACGGGAGCCTAGGTCGAGCGAGGTCCAAGAATCCCCAGGGTGGGCAGGGAGGGTGGAAGAGGGCCTCCAGTGCCCAAGAAGTGCCCCACAAGCATGGGACCCGCCCCCTCCCCTGGATTGCCCCACCCACTGGGGCACCAGCCACTCCCTGGGGAGGAGGGAGGAGGGAGAAGGGAGGGAGGGAGGGAGGGAGGAAGGGAGCCTCAAAGGCCAAGGCCAGCCAGGACACCCCCTGGGATCACACTGAGCTTGCCACATCCCCAAGGCGGCCGAACCCTCCGCAACCACCAGCCCAGGTCAGTCTCAGCCCCCAGAGAGCCCCCACCAAGGCAACCCTGGGCCTGCTGCCCCTACCCTTATGCTTGCTCCAGGCTCCCCAACCCACAGCTGGTCCCCAAAGTGTCAGCCAGCCCTGAATCCCTTTATAGCTCCTCCAACCCACCTGTCTTTCCAACTCCCATTTCTACCCCAAATCTACCCCCTAAACCCCACCTCTTTCTGCCCTCTCATCCACTCCGTCCAAGATATCTATATCCTCTGGATCCCTTCACTTTGCTCGCTATACCCCTAGGTCTGTCTCCCCTAAACACTAACTCTGTCTCCCAAAACATGACTTTATCTCCCCAAATCCTTTCCCTGTCCCATATCTGATTTCCACTCACCCAAACTTGTCTCTGTCTCCCTGACTTCTCCTCCGAACCTCACTTTTCTGCTCCCAAACCCCTTATCTGCTCTACAATGCCTTGTCTTTGCCCCACTCTCTCTGAGCCCCCAAACCTGTCTCTGATCTGCCAAACCCTAGCTCCATCCTCTTACCACCATCTCTGCCTTTCAAACCCACTCTTTGTTCCCAATGACTTCTCTCTGATCTCCGCAAACCATTTATCTCTCCCAACTCCCTGCCTGCTCAGTAAAATATCTTTGTCACTTCAAACACCAAGTCAACTCCCCAAAATCTGTTCTGCCGCATGAACCCTCATGTCTGCCTTCCCCAAACCCTATCTCAGCCCTAAAACACATCTCATTGTCTCCCTGAATCTCTCCAGCTCCAAGCCTTTCTCTACTCCAATTCTATCTTGGCTTCTCAAACTCCCCTTTACTAGCCACATTCTGTCTGCCCAAACAGATCTTTGACTCCTAAACTCCATCTCTCCTCCAGAAAAACCCTTGAACTCCCCAGACTTTTCTATGACCCTCAGAATCTGACTCCCACACTACTTCTCAACTTTATTTCTGACTCTCAAACTTCGCCCCGATCCCCCAATCTCGTCTGTTTTCACAACCTATTCCTGAGCCCAAAATGTGTCTCTGAACTTCCAAGCTCGTCTCTGCTCCACAAACCCCCCCATATCTGCCTCCCCACAAACTCCACTCCATGGCTACACCCCAAACCTCTCTCTGACTTAACCCCATATCTGACCTTCAAATTCCACCTCTATCTCCCCCTAAGCCCCATATCTGCCCCCTAGACCTTATATCTGCTCCCTTCAGCCCGGTGAGACCCTCCCTTGAGGGCTGGGATTGGAATGTTACCTGGGGTGAGGGGCTGGGGCCGAGGGAGAGTGGAGGGTGCCAGCTGCTGCCTGCTGCCGCCGTTGGGGCAACACTTACTCTAGTGGGGCAGCTGATAAGGAGCTTTCATATCCCCCAGCCTCGAGATAAACTTTATCTCTGTCCGGAGAGTGATAACTGGGGGTGAGGAGGCTGGGCCCCTGCCATGGGAGGGGTGGGCAGCCCTGGACTCACCAACGTGTGAGGTGCAGGGGTTGGGGGCAGTGGGGCTGGAGGGAGATCATGGTGGGTAAGGTGGAGTTGAGGGGATGAGGGAATAGTGGTGAAAGAGCGAGCAGAAGACACACAATGAGACAGGGAAGGGAGGGAGAAACAGGGAGAGATGGGAAGAGAGAGACAGAGACACAGAGACAAAGAGCAAGAGACAAAAGAGACATGAAGAGAAAGGAAAAACAGAGAGAGAGAAACTCAATGAGTAAGAGACAGAGACACACAGACGGCCGGAGAAAAAGAAGGAAAGACCCGGGAGCAGAAAAAGAGATAGAAATGCAGAGATACACGCAGGTAGCACTGTGAAGAGACAGAGACTAACACAGAATTAGAGACAGAGAGGAAAGAGATGGAGACCAAGATGGGGAAGCAAGACACTCTCTTCAGAGAGCAACAGCAGGCACCCTGGGGCTGAGAAGGTGTTAGTGGTGGGCACACTTGTGGCCCATCTCTTTCCTAGCACAACTCCCAAGCCTGGGCCTACCCCTTAGCCTGTCTATACCATGGGTCATGTAAGCAGGAGTGAGGGGCAGTTTGAAGACAGCCTTCTAGTCTAGCCCTGTCACTCCACCCTACAGACACAGAAACAGAGCAGGCCAGCACAATAGGGCCAGGGCCAGCATTCCAGGCTCCTTATCCCAAGCTGCATGTGGCTGGGTATGGTCAGGGGTATGGGACTAGTAAGAGGCACGTGGACATAAGGTCAGAGGGCCCAAAGAGAGGGAAACAGAGGGAACAGACAAACAAGCAGGAAGAGTGGGAGAGATGCAGAGATGTTCAGAGAGATAGGAGAGGAGAGGGAGAAAGCAAGACTAACAGAAAGAGAGAGCCAGAGAGAGAAACATGGGAAGACAGAAAAGAAGACAGAAAACCATCAAACATTACAAAAGCACAGAAAGAGGTCGGGCGCAATGGCTCACGCCTATAACCTCAGCACTGTGGGAGGCCGAGGTGGGCCGATCACTTGAGGTCAGGAGTTCAAGACCAGCCTGGCCAACATGGCAAAACCTCGTCTTTACTAAAAATACAAAAATTAGCTGGGTGTGGTGGCATGTGCCTGTAATCCCAGCTACTAGGGAGGCTGAGGCACGAGAATCACTTGAACCTGCGAGGCTGGGGTTGCAGTGAGCTGAGATCGCACCACTGCACACCAGCCTGGGTGATAGAGTGAGACTCCGTCTCAAAAAAAAAAAAAAGAAAAAGCACAGAAGGAGAAGACAAGCTATATCACAGAAACACAGAAAGCTGGGGAAGCTACAGAGTCAGACTTGAGAGGGAACAGAGAGTCAGGGGAAAGAGCCCCAGGGGATAGAGAGGTGGAGAACTAGATGACAGAGACACACACAAGGCAAAACAGGCAAAGGGCCATCCCATAGGTCTCAGCTCAGCCCCAGCCCATCACCACCCCCAATACAGCAGATGGGGAAACTGAGGCCTGGGAACTGAAAGAGCCTGAAAGCAGAACTCTGGTGGGCCTCTCCAGGGGAGAGGGTACCGGTAGAGGTACCTCCCACCTGTCACCCTCTTCAGAGGAAGTCAGTGGCCTTGGGGTGATTTCAAAAGTTGGGCGGGGAAGGCAGAGATAAGCAGTGGGGGGTACTGACCCCCCCAACCAAGAAGTAGGGAGGAACTAAGGGGGCCTTCTGTCTGTAGACGCAACGGAGATGGAGGGAGGAGGGAGTCAAGCCCGGAAACCATGGGGTTTCTGAGAAAGTTAGAGGGCAAGATACAACAGATAGGGATGAAGTTGGGGAGCAGAGGATGGTGAACCCCAAAGTCCTGGGTGAAGTGACCAAGAGGCTCAAGGGACTCTGGTCCTGCATGCCATCCCACCCTCACCCAGACTCTTCTAGAGGGGGAGGGAAGAAAGGACGGGGGGACGGGGAGAATAAGAGGAAGTGGAGGAGGGGAGGAGAGGAGATGGGGAAAGGGAGAAAAGGATGAACAGAAAAGGGAGGAGAAGGATGAAGAAATTGGAGGGGAGGAGAAAATGAGTAGTAGGAGAAAGGAGTGGAGAGTAGATGTAGACAGGGGAAGAGAGGCCGGAAGTGGTGGCTCACACCTGTAATCCCAGTACTTTGGGAGGCTGAGGGGGGAGGATCACTTGAGGCCAGGAGTTCAAGACCAGCCTGGGCAACAGAGTCATACCCCATTTCTACAAAAAAACACAAAAACTAGCCAGGCCTGGTGGCACACACCTGTAGTCCCAGCTACTCAGGAGGCTGAGGCAGGAGGATCACTGCCGGGAGGCAGTGGTTGCAGTGAGCCGAGATCGTGCCACTGCACTCCAGCCTGGCAACAGAGGAGACCCTGCCTCAAAAAAAAGTGTGTGCAGATGGGGGAGAGGGAGATAAGGTGTGTGAGGAAGGTAGAAAAGGAGAATGAAGACAAAAAGAGAAGGAGGACAAGGAAGAGGGGAAACAGGAAAGGAGAAGGAGGAGGTCAAGGAGGAAAAGAAGAAGGTGGAGGAGAAAAAGGAAGCAGGAGAGAATGAGAAAAGAGTGGAAAGAGAAGGAAATGGGGAAGAGGGGGGCAAAGAAGAGATGGGAAGAAGAGAGACGGGAGAAAGAGAGGAGGAAAAGGGAAGGGGGGAAGAAGAGAGAGAATGGAAGGAAGAAGGGAGAGGTAGAAGCAGATGAGAGTGGAGGAAGAGCAAGAGGAGGGAGGAGAGGAAAGACAAACGGCAAGAGGGGGAGAACGAGGAGGAAGATGAAAAGAGGGGCACACAGGAGTGGAAGGGGGAGATGCAGGAGGGAAAAGAGAGGAGAGGGAGGAAGAGAAGGAGGGGAAGGAGAGGGGAGACTAAGGTGAGGAGGAGGGGGGAATGGGGAGGTGGGAAGGAGAAATATGGAGACTGAGGTGATGGAGTGGGAGGAGGGGGAAAGGAGGGAAGAGGAGCAGGTGAAAGGAGGTGGGGGTGAAGGATTTCTGTGTCTGAGGACCCCTTCTGTCCTTGCAGGTTAATCCCCAGAGGCTCCATGGAGTTCCCTGGCCTGGGGTCCCTGGGGACCTCAGAGCCCCTCCCCCAGTTTGTGGATCCTGCTCTGGTGTCCTCCACACCAGAATCAGGGGTTTTCTTCCCCTCTGGGCCTGAGGGCTTGGATGCAGCAGCTTCCTCCACTGCCCCGAGCACAGCCACCGCTGCAGCTGCGGCACTGGCCTACTACAGGGACGCTGAGGCCTACAGACACTCCCCAGGTAACTCCATTGAGTGGCTGTCTTGGCATTGGCTGAGTGCTGTTGGGGTTGCCATGGAGATCCTTGGCTAGGTCAGAATACCACTGTGAGGATATCTCAGAAATGGCTGGAAGCTTCTCAAATGGATGTGCCGACCACTTTCCCTAGTTAAGTGCAGACCTGGGAATTCCAATGCTCCTCAACCTGCCATATTGGGGCGGCCACACTGAGAGGCAATACTGAAGTATGTGGTGGTTGCCCTAGTTGTCGAGTGATCCGTGGAGCTCCAAATCCCAACAGTCATCCTCAAAAACCCACTTGGAAATGGTCAGAGGTTATTGCAGAGGCCACACTGACCAGTGGGGGTCAGGATCCAGGAAGCATCCAATGGCCAGCAGCTGTTCTGGTAGCCTGTGGAAAAGCTGGGAACTTGGCCACTATGTTGGGGGTGCTGGGAACCACTGCACCCTGACGTGGGCTGACCCTAGACTGATTTTGCCTCTTCTTTCCTCCATCCCTACCTGCCCCCAACAGTCTTTCAGGTGTACCCATTGCTCAACTGTATGGAGGGGATCCCAGGGGGCTCACCATATGCCGGCTGGGCCTACGGCAAGACGGGGCTCTACCCTGCCTCAACTGTGTGTCCCACCCGCGAGGACTCCCCTCCCCAGGCCGTGGAAGATCCGGATGGAAAAGGCAGCACCAGCTTCCTGGAGACTTTGAAGACAGAGCGGCTGAGCCCAGACCTCCTGACCCTGGGACCTGCACTGCCTTCATCACTCCCTGTCCCCAATAGTGCTTATGGGGGCCCTGACTTTTCCAGTACCTTCTTTTCTCCCACTGGGAGCCCCCTCAATTCAGCAGCCTATTCCTCTCCCAAGCTTCGTGGAACTCTCCCCCTGCCTCCCTGTGGTGAGAAACTCAAAAAAGGACAAGGAAGTTGAGGTGGGAGGGGTGGCCCAAAGTAAAGCTGAGCTGAGCCTAGCTCCCTCTTCTCCTCTCCACCCCACCAGAAGCCAGGGAGTGTGTGAACTGCGGAGCAACAGCCACTCCACTGTGGCGGAGGGACAGGACAGGCCACTACCTATGCAACGCCTGCGGCCTCTATCACAAGATGAATGGGCAGAACAGGCCCCTCATCCGGCCCAAGAAGCGCCTGGTAAGACCGCAGACCTGCTTCACCTTATACACAGGAACCCCTGTGCTCACCCTGTACAAGAAGCCACATCTTCCCATTATATAGGAACACTGTTCTCATGATTACAGGAAGCTACTGCAGGCCACCCTGTATGGGAACCCCTGTCCCAATATCACATGGAAACCCTTGCCTTCATCCTACACAGGAAAATCTCCTCATCCCATATGGAAATCCTTGCCCTCACCCTGCATGAGAACTCCCGCCCTTTCCTTGTACAGGAACCCAGATCTATAGAAGCTCCTATCCTCAACCTACACTTATAAGCTTCAAACAGAAACTTTTGTCCTCACCCTGCACACCAGTGTTTTCGTCCTTGGCTTCACACTGGAATCACCCCAGGTCCCTTCTCCCAGATGTGCTGATGGAATTGGACTGGGATGCTGCCTGGGCATCAGGATATTTTAGCTCCCCAAGTGATTCCGATACGCAGCCAAAGCTGAGAACCACCAATGTAGTCCCCCATAGAATACAGAACAAAAGAAACTTATACCAGATAGGAACCCCTGTACTGGCCCCATACAGAATCCTCAGGCATCACCCTGTAAACAAAGCCCTGCCTTCAACCTGACCCTCACTTCTTGGGTCCTCCTGACATCCCCTGTGAGCCCCTTACCCCCACTTCCACATCCCCAGGGCACTGATCTCACATCCTGTCGTCCCCTAGATTGTCAGTAAACGGGCAGGTACTCAGTGCACCAACTGCCAGACGACCACCACGACACTGTGGCGGAGAAATGCCAGCGGGGATCCCGTGTGCAATGCCTGCGGCCTCTACTACAAGCTACACCAGGTGACGCCCTGCCCCTTGGAGCCACCCCTCTGCTTCCCCTGTCTTCATGCCACACTGCCCCCCACTCTGTTCCTGTTCTACCTCTCTCTTCCCCCACAACCCTCGTTCCTCTTTCCCTGTTCCCTCCTTCCTCCCCCTTCCATCTCTTCTACTTTCCCCCTTCCCCCATCTCTTCTACTTTCCCCCTTCTCTGTTATTACCCTCCCTCCTTCCTTCTCCATTCCCTCCTCCTCCGCCCTCCTCCTTCCTCTCCTCTCCCCCACCTCCAGGCATCAGCTAATGTCCAACCCCCTGCCCTAGACCTTGGGCAGCTCCTATCAGCCTTGGAGGCTTTCCTAAGCTCAGGGCCTCACAACCTCAGGATTCCTTGGACAATCTCAGCACCCCAAAATTATCTTACCCTGAAAGAAGTGGGGTAGAGAGGGTGTCCCTGGTTGACACACAGAGAGGCAAAGGTCTGGAGTTGGGGACACCCGCAGCCTCCTTTTTGGCAGGTGAACCGGCCACTGACCATGCGGAAGGATGGTATTCAGACTCGAAACCGCAAGGCATCTGGAAAAGGGAAAAAGAAACGGGGCTCCAGTCTGGGAGGCACAGGAGCAGCCGAAGGACCAGCTGGTGGCTTTATGGTGGTGGCTGGGGGCAGCGGTAGCGGGAATTGTGGGGAGGTGGCTTCAGGCCTGACACTGGGCCCCCCAGGTACTGCCCATCTCTACCAAGGCCTGGGCCCCGTGGTGCTGTCAGGGCCTGTTAGCCACCTCATGCCTTTCCCTGGACCCCTACTGGGCTCACCCACGGGCTCCTTCCCCACAGGCCCCATGCCCCCCACCACCAGCACTACTGTGGTGGCTCCGCTCAGCTCGTGAGGGCACAGAGTACGGCCTCCAGAGGAGGGGTGGTGTCCTTCTCCTCTTGTAGCCAGAATTCTGGACAACCCAAGTCTCTGGGCCCCAGGCACCCCCTGGCTTGAACCTTCAAAGCTTTTGTAAAATAAAACCACCAAAGTCCTGAAATTGTGGGTGTGTCTATGTGTGGCTGAACAGCAGAGCTGAGTGGAGTGTGTAACAATGCCTGTGGCTCTCTGATGACAGTGCATGGCTGCAATGTGTGACCATGTGAGGCTGGCTGAGGCGGCACATGTGACACTTTGTGACCAAGGGCTATGTTGTGTGATTGGAACAATCTATGTGAAACTTCTTGTGAAGTGTCCAGGTGGTTCCATATGTCATGGTAAGAGGCCACGCAGGGCTTGCTGACGGTGGGGGTGGTGCCAGGTGACTATGAGCACACTGGAAGTGTGTGTGCTGGAGCAGGTGATAAGGAGGTGTGCGGGGCTGTAGTCTTGTGGCTGGGCATGACGCTGGGGGACCTTTTAGACAGCATGACAGCATACGTGGTGGGCACAGAATCTGATAAAGATTCTTGGAATATTGAACAAGAAGTGTGTGTCAGGATGTGTTTGTGGGTCTGGCGATGGCAATATTTCACTGCAAGTCCCTGTGCATGGGCATGGGTGTGCGTGTGTGTGCATTACGTGTGGCATGAGCCATGTCACAGTGTCTCTGAGTGGCTGACAACATGAGCAGCTCTGTGTACATTTGTTTGTGGAGGTCTCAACAGCAGAGTTTCAGAGGGTATAAGTTAGGGACTCTCTTCCAAGGGACAAAAGACACATTCAGGAAAGGAACACGGAGAAGGGTGGAGCTGGAATGGTAGCTGGCAAGGTCAGAGGCCAGTGCTGGGGTGCAGGGTTGTCCGTGGGTCTTCCTGTCGGACCGGTCTTATCTTGCTCAGCCCAGCTCAGCCTGCAGCCCTGTGGGAAATGGTAGAGAATGAGAGGGGGAGATTAGGGGGACAAAGCAGCCCCTGGAGGTGGTTTCAACCTCAGTAGGTGGGGCGCTCCACACAGTGCCAACCCCTTCCCCAACATTCCCACTCACCTGGGTGAACTGCTCCCTCCACAGCAGAGTCTGTTCCTCAATTTCACAAACACACAGGAGCATAATCTGAGTCATGCCTTAAGCATCCTAAGGCAGACTGCTTAAGTGGCTCAATGGAGGCCACACAGCCAGTGGCAAGGGGCCCAGCGGGGCAGTCTGGCCTGGGGTCCATGTGCTCAGCCACACCCCACAGCCAGCAGCACCCTTTCCTAAGGGCTCACTGTGGGTCAGGCGGCAGGCTCGGAGGCTCCAGTTGCTTTAGTTCATTAGTGCCTGAAATAAATATTCTGAGGAAAATATACCCATACTCATTTCACTAATGGGAAGAGTGAGGCCCAGAACTGATGAGTAACTTACCCTGACCACCAAGTTTAAGGAGTGGATTTTGGATGGGGTGACACACCCAGCCCAGCAAATAAGTGCTGCTCACACTTAACCACTCTTTATGGCTTCTCCCCTAGAGCCCTGGATATGGGGGTTGCAGGGACCCACAGGTCCTGACCATATTATAGGTAAGCAGCTATCCTCCACAGAACACCAGCCCATCAGCTAGCGGGCATTCCAGCTCCACTAAGTAGCCTGCTGCAGAATCACAGGAGTCTATTATGCTCACTGTGGGCATTGTCCACAACAGCCCTGATCCCATAAAAGACACGTGTCTGGCCTCCCCTCAGAAGCCCAGCCCTCACACCCTGCAGGAGGCCCCATCCTCTAAAAACCCCCTTCAGAACCTGTGCCGGACACATGCCTGGCCCCACCTTGTTTAGGAGCCCCGGGCCTCACCCCCATAAGTATAGCTCCCCCAGCCTGGTACAGAAGACTAGCTCTGAAGCTCTAGGGGAGCCCTTCATCTAATTATCGACAGGAAACCCATCCTGATCCTGTACAGGAATGCCAGCGCTTACCCTGAATAGGAGGAACCTCTGCCTAACCCCAGCTAGGGACATCTGGACTAAGCTGTAAGGAAGCCCCTGCACACCTTGGACAGGAACCCTTGTCCTGACCATCCACACAAGCCTCAGTCTCCCTATACGAATCCTGTCTTGACCTCAGACAGGAACACCTTTGTACTCACACTGCTGCAGTCCTGTCCTCCAGGTAGCATTTTAAAAACACCTCACTCACAATAATCTGAGTAGTAAACCATGGACCTAGCTCTGTCTTTACAGAAATCCCCGTCCTCAACCTCTTCAAGGACCCTGACTGTGTGTGGAACCTCTTGCCTTCATTGTTGACAATGATCCCTGATGTTGCCCTGCACAACAATCCATGACCTCACACCCTATCCCGTAGAGTCCACAGGAACCCATGATCCAACTCTCAACATGAACCTCAGTCTTTAACTTGTATAGAAAACCACTTCCTGACCTTATGGCAGGAATGCCTGTCTTGACCATTTACTTTAAGCCCTGACCTCAGCCTATACAGGCACCTATGGCCTCACCTGATACAGGACCCCCCCTTCTCACTATATAGGTCGCATTTATTGATGCTGCACGAGGCTCCTGGGCCTTACCCCCTTGTATTAGCTCCACTACCCTGACCCTCTACAGCAGGGGTTCCCAACCCCCAGGACACGGACTGGTACCGGTCCATGGCCTATTAGGAATTGGTCCACACAGCAGGAGGTGGGCAGCAGGCAAGCAAGCATTACCACCTAAGCTCCGCCTCCTGTCAGATCAGCAGTGGCATTAGATTCTCATAGGAGCACGAACTTTATTGTGAACTGCGCATGCAAGGAATCTAGGTTGCGTGCTCCTTATGAGAATCTAACTACTGCCTGATGAGCTGAGGTGGAACAGTTTCATCCCCAAACCATCCCCCACCATCCGTGGAAAGACTGTCTTCCACGAAACCGGTCCCTGGTGCCAAAAAGGTTAGGGACCGCTGCTCTACAGGAAGCCTGACCCTAAAACTGTTCCAGGACTTCTGACTGGTCTCTGCAGAAAGCCTTTGTCCTGAACCTCAACAGAAATCCTTTACTTTTATAGTAATTTATTTACAGGAATCTCTGTAATTTACAGGAATCTCTGATCTTTATAGGAACTCCTAGCTTTACTCTCTGGAAATACACTGCTGACCCTGAACAGGAAGCTTAATGTGATTCTCTATAACAGCCTTTTCCCTGGCCTTGTCCCAGAAGCCCCACCTGCACCCTGTACAGGAACCACTGCCCTGACCCAACAAAGAAACACCGACCTGAATCTCTGAAGGGGCAGTGTCCTAACTACACAGAGGATCTTTGTCCTGAACCCACACAGGAACCTCTATTACCCCCAGCAGGAACCTGTGCCCTGAGCTAGCACAGAAAATCCTGCCCTTACACTCAACAGGAACCTTTGATTTGCCTCTTTAGAGTAATCCAAAGAATGAACCAGTATAAAAAACCTCTACACTGTAGGAGAACCTCTGTTCTGAACTTGTTAAACAACCCATAATCAGAATCACCATGAATACCTGCCTGGAGACTGTACAGGAACCCCTGACCTAACCCCCAATGGAATCACCTGATCTGTCTGTCTCTAGTAACACAGCTCTGATCCTGGACAGAAATACCTGGCCTGAGTACGCTATGATCCTCTGGCCTGGCCGTCTACAGAAAACCACTCTCCTGGCCTCAAAAGGAACACCTAACCTTAATTTGTATGGGAAAAAATGCCTTCACAGTTTTCCCTCTCACTTTACAATGTCTCCAACCTTTGTATTTCCCTGCAAACCTGCCTTACCAGGTAACAGAATCATTCTCCTGACCCCAGACAGGAAACACTAACCTGACCCAGAGATGCTCCTACCCCTACACAGTAAGAGTCCCTGTCTCAATGCTTTAAAGAGAAATTTCTATAGCAGTGCTGTCCAATAGAAATATGTGAGTCACACGGGTAATTTTATATTTTCAATGTAGCCACATTAAAAAGAGAAAAAAAGATAAAATTATTTTTAATAACATCAATATATTTAACTTTACCCAATATATTCAAATATTATTTCAACATGTAATCAATATAAAAATTACTGAGCTATTTTAAACTTTTTATACTGAGTTTTGTGATCTGGTGTACATTTCACATTTATAGCACATCATCTCAAGTTAGACTGGCCACATTTCAAGAGCAGTAGCCACATGTGGCTGGTAGCTACCATATAGGACAGCATAGATCTGTGGAGTCTACGGAACCCTATAGCAGACACTGCTATAAGCTCACTGAGACCTGTTCCTGTTCTTCCTGAGCTCACTCTACCTATTCCAGCCTCCTCTGCAGATAGATGTGGGCACATGACAGAGTTCTGACCAATGGAGTATGGCAAAAGTGACATATACCAGTTCCAGGCCTGACCCATAAAAATCTCTCATGCAATCCTCCATTTCCTCTCTTTCCCTGTCTACCAACTGAAAACCAACTAACTCCAAGGACCTAGAGGAGGACAGAGTCATAAAATAGAGTTTGCCTGGGTCCATGAATGAACAGTAGTAAATATTCAGATTGGCTTTTGAATGAGCAAGAAATAAACATTTATTCGTTAAGCCCCTGAAAGTCTGGGTTACAGCAGCTAGGATAATTTAGCCTAATTAATAATAATCTCTCCCTCTCTCTCTCTCTCTCCTTTTTTTTGAGATGGAGTCGCCCAGGCTGGAGTGCAGTGGTGCAATCTTGGTTCACTGCAACCTCCGCCTCCCAGATTCTCCTGCCTCAGCCTCCCGAGTAGCTGGGATTACAGGTGTATGCCATCACACCCGGCTAATTTTTGTAGTTTTGGTAAAGATGGGGTTTCACCATGTTGGCCAAGCTGGTCTCAAATTCCTGACCTCAAATTATCTGCCCACCTAGGCCTCCCAAAGTGCTGAGATTACAGGCGTGAGCCACCACGCCTGGCCAGTAATTTTTTTTTTTTTTTTTGAGACAGGATCTCACTCTATTACCCAGGATGGAGTACAGTGGCACAATCTCGGCTCACTGCAACCTCTGCCTCCCCTCCCAGGCTCAAGCGATCCTCACACCTCAGCCTCCCGACTAGCTGGGACTACAGATGCACACCACCACACCCAGCTAATTTTTGTGTTTTTTATTGAGACGGGGTTTTGTAATGTTGCCCAGCTGGTCTCAAACTCCTGAGCTCAAGCAATCTGCCCTCCTCTGCCTCCCAAAGTGCTGGGATTACAGGTGTGAGCCATTCTGCCTGGCCAATAATAATCTCTTGACCGAAATCTAGACACCTGATCTCACTGTCTATATGAACACAAGCTCTGAACCTATACAGAAACACCTGTGACCCAGTACTGGCCCACCTGATCTCTTTGTAGGAAGCTGTCATAACATAGGTCTAAGAAGCCCCATCCTGGCCACGAACGGTGGCTCACACCTGTAATCCCAGCACTTTGGGAAGCTGAAGCGGGCAGATTGCTTGAGTCCAGGAGTTTGAGACCAGCTTGGGCAACATGGCGAGACCCCACCTCTATAAAGAAAAAAAAATTAGGCAGGCATGGTGGCATGCACTTGTAGTCCCAGCTACTTGGGAGGCTGAGGTAGGAAGACAGCTTGAGCCCAAGAGGTTGAAGCAGCAGTGAGCCGTGTTCACACCACTGCACTCCAGCCTAGGCAACAGAGTGAGACCCTGTCCCCTGTATCAAAAAACAAAAACAAAAAAACAAAAAAACAAACAAAAAAAAACCCTTAATCCTTAACTTGCACAGGAACAGGAACCCATAGTCTGGAGCTCTCTAGAAACCCCTGCTTGATTCAGTAAAGGTACAATATAGAAACCACAGGAATCCCTGTCCTCATTCTGTCCAGGAACATTTGAAATGACCCACCAGAGGTACACTAGAAGTGACCTGACCCTGCCCATGAATCCCTGTCCTCACACACCTCACACAAAAGGAATACCTCTCCTTAGGAAAAAAGGCCCCTACCCTCAATCCTGCAAAAGAATACCAGCCAGATAGAGACCAAGGCCTGACACTACAGCACAGATCGGCAAACTATGGCATTCAAGCCAAAGCCAGACTGTGGGCTGTTTTACATTTTTAAAGGGTTGTTTTTTAAAAAGAGAAAAAAAGAAAAATGCCACTGAGACCGTATGTGGCCTGCAAAGCCTAAGATGTTTACTCTCTGTCCCTTTATAAAGTTTGCTGACCCCTGCTCTTCAGAAACCTCTCTTCTGATCCAACAGAAAAATGGGCCTTGACCCTTTGCAAGACTCCCTACTCTATCAGGCTGCAGGTATCAGAACTCTAGAATTTTTTGTAGTGTGTTATCATTGTATGTGTTTTCTTTGGTGAGTGTAGGGGTTTAAAGGTCTTAGGTCTGCAACTCTTTTGCGCTGAGACAAAAGATAGGTTCAGGTAGGAGGGGTGAGAGGGAAGAGGCGGCAGGAACTGGCATCTTCAAGAGGATCAGAGGGCAAAGCTACTGGGCGGTGAGACCGTCAATCTGTCAGTCTGATGCGGAACCCCCGGACTGCTTATCTCTCCGGTCCCAGCTTATAGCCCGGTAGGAAATGGTGGAGAATGAGACAGGGAGATTAGGAGGACAAACCGGCCTCCTGCAGAGCTGACATTTAGACATGGAGTGGGAGTTGCGGGTGAGAGGGGGTGCCTAGGGACAGCTCCCCAGACGCACACACACTTTCTATTACTGCTTGGGAGCAGTGGTTACCCGTTGGAGGGGGCAGATAGGGAGAGCTGCTGCCCATGAGAACTCCCATCCTCAAGGCCATTCTAGCCCTGGGCACTATTATTATCACAACTTTCCAGATGAGGAAACGGAGCACAGAACTGTTCAGCAACTTGCCCAAAGTCACATGGTTAAGTCCCGTAACCTCAGTTTCCTTATCTGCAAAGCAGCCTTAATAATGGGAACTACCTCATAGAATTGTGGTTTACAACGATGCCTGTCACATAATACTTGCTATCATTACCATTCCCTGCCCCCACTAAGACTCCTTCCACTCAGAATATTGCGGCAGAATATTAATAGCTAATATTCGGCCAGTGCTTCCTGTGTACCACCGTAGTGAATATTAACTCGGAAAATCCTCACATTTAGCATCGTCACCACGCCTATTTTGGCCGCCACCAGCCAACGTCCAGTGGCAACCTCGCTCTCGGCCCAGCCACAACCAGCCCGCCCGCGCTACGTCATCACGGCGCGTCGCGCGGGAAGTCGCGGGGAAAACTTAAGATGCCCCTTCCTAACTCCCTCGCTTCCTTGCTTGCTCTCGAGACACCGCCGGCCCGAAGGGCTCCTAAGTGACTGGACAGGGACGGAGGGGCGGCGGCTATGGCATCCGGGACGACAGCGACGGTAGCCGAGGCAAGGAAAAGCTTGCGCCGCAGCCCTGCCGGGAACCGCCGGCGCCTGCCTTTTACGTAGGCGCAGCACAGCTGGCGTAGCACGCCGACGCACCGCCCCGTCGCCTGTGAGCTCGCGAGAGGTGTGGCTCAGCACAGCTGGCGTAGCACGCGGACGCACCGCCCCGCCGCTTGTGAGCTCGCGAGAGGTGTGGCTCGCGCGAGGGGCGCGGCCTTGAGGCACAGTCCCCTCTGGAGGCGGGATCTGGGCGGGCAGTCGAGAGACCAGGCCCAATGGCAAAGAAAAGCCTGAGCGCTCGCGTCCCCATAGGTCGCCAGAAACTTGGCGGAGCGAGCCAAGGGCGGAGTTTGAGAAAGGGGCTGCGTCCAATGAGTGGAGCAGCGAGTACAGCGCGTCGACAGCGGAGGCGGGAAGGGGGCGGAGGCCGACCGAAGGCGGCTAGGGACTGGCTGAAGGGGGTTAGCGAAACGTTAGCGGTCGGGTCTGGGCAGGGGGTGGAGCTGGTTGAAGGAACGGGGCAGTCCCCTGAGGAGCGGGGCTGGTTGAAACGCTAGGGGCGGGATCTGGCGGAGTGGAAGGTACCGGTCCGGCCCGATAAGGGGTGGAGTTAAGTGAATCGTTAAGGGTGGAGTCGAAACCGGGGTCGGGGCCGGGGCCGGCTGAGTGAAAGGGTGGGTGATTATCCCGGGAGATAGGCCGAAAGGGCAGGTTCGTGAAGGAATGGGGTCTGGGCTGGGCTTAGAGGGTCTGGGAATGGGGCTTAGGAGAGTAGAAGGGGCGGTGATTGGTTGGAAAGGGCAGGCCCTAAGACGGACTGTGTGAGCCCGGGGGCTCATTGCTCCGTGAAAGGGCAAGACCAGGGAAAGAGAATCGTGTAAAAGGGGTGGAGTCTAGCGGGCCGGGCGGGGCCAGGTAGAATGGCCACCTGAGTGGAGGGAGAAGGCCTGAGAGAGGCGGAGTTTGGAAGGCTGTGGAGAATCAGATCGCGTAAGGAATGGAATCTAATAGAGGGGGCGGAGCCTGGAAAAGGGCAGAGAGGTGGGGTCCTCAGGGCACACTAGCCCCCTCACATACCCACGCTCCCCCCCTACCCCCAGAACCGCGGCAGGGGCCAAGCCTCCTCAACTATGACCTCAACCGGCCAGGATTCCACCACAACCAGGCAGCGAAGAAGTAGGCAGAACCCCCAGTCGCCCCCTCAGGACTCCAGTGTCACTTCGGTGAGGCCCTAGACCCGCCCTGATGAGGGGGAGAGGGAGCAAGTTGGTCATGCCCTGGACTCTGACCCTTCTCTCTGATTCACAGAAGCGAAATATTAAAAAGGGAGCCGTTCCCCGCTCTATCCCCAATCTAGCGGAGGTAAAGAAGAAAGGCAAAATGAAGAAGCTCGGCCAAGCAATGGAAGAAGACCTAATCGTGGGACTGCAAGGGATGGTGAGCAGGGCCTGGCTGCAGTTTAGCCTCGTATGACAATCAAAACCCAAAGGTTCCCCACCCTGGACAGTTCCCTCTGACTCAGGGCCTAAAATGGATCTGTGTCTCCTTTTTTTTTTTTCCTCTGCAGGATCTGAACCTTGAGGCTGAAGCACTGGCTGGCACTGGCTTGGTGTTGGATGAGCAGCTAAATGAATTCCATTGCCTCTGGGATGACAGGTGAGGCTGGGTCCTCCAGGCTGTCTCCAAACCACAAAAATACACACACTTAGAGCCCATTAGCAAGAATAAATCTTTTCTTACCCCAGGCTGGATACTGGAAGCAGATGATTTGGGGAGGTAGGGCTCACACTTGAAAGGGTTCTTTTATGTAGCTAACAAACATTTATTGAGTGCCTATTGTGTGCCAAGAGTTGGTGATACAAATGTACCAAACAACAGACGGGGTCCCTTCTCTAGGAGCGGATTGGTGAGTAGGAGGGCAGATCATTAAACAGCCAACAGCAGTATGAGGTGTTTAATGAAGACAGACTTAAGACCAGGGGATTCAAGGGTGTATAATAGAGGATCCTAAACTAGTATCCGGGCTTCCCAGAAGCCTTTATAGAGGAAGAGACGTTTGTACTGAAACAGAAGGATGAAACCTCCCGTTTGCTTTACTTTTCAAAAAGAATCAGCAAATCCTTTTGGCTATATGTTCAAAATATATTCACCATCTGACCTCTTCTCACCACCTCCACTGCCACCATCATCATCACTCACCTAGACTTGCAGAGGCCTCCTCCCTGGTCCCCTACTTCCAACCTCACCTCTATTATCTGTTCATGCAGCAACCTAAAAAAATATGTATGAGTTGATGTCTTTGTTAAAATACTTTAAGGAGGCCAGGCATGGTGGCTCATGCCTATAATCCCAGCACTTTGGGGGGGCCAAGGCAGGTGGATCACTTGAGGTCAGGAGTTCGAGACCAGTCTGACCAACGCGATGAAACACTGTCTCTACTAAAAATACAAAAATTAGTTGGGCGTGGTGGCACACACCTGTAATCCTAGCTACTTGGGAGGCTGAGGCAGGAGAATTGCTTGATCTGGGAGGCGGAGGTTGCAGTGAGCCGAGATTGTGCCATTGCACCCCAGCCTGGGCAACAAGAGCAAAACTCTGTCTCAAAAAGTAAAAATAAAAAAAAAAAGTACTTTAAGGGCAAACTGTTGCCCTCAAGGTAAAGTCCAAATTTTTCATCCTGGCCTCAAAGGTTCCACATGATCTGGCTCCACATCACTTTGTGACCTCATCAGCCAATCCTTCTCGCCCACACTACTCCCCTTGTTCTTCCAACATGCCAGGCACCCTCTTGCCTCTGGTCTGTACCCTGACCAACCCCTTTCCCAGAGATTCTTTTCGGTCTTCTCCTCTTCCAGCTACCTTTCACATCCCAATGAGACTTTCTCAGAGAAGGTTTTGCCTGGCCAAACCCTACCCCAATACCTGATCTTATTTTCCTAGCCCATGACATTGTTTGCTAATTATCATACTTGTGTGTTTACCAATTAATATCTATATCCCTTATCCCAACCTAAGACTAACTTACTATGGGAAAAAGACTTCTTTTATGGAATACCTATTTACCATCTATTGAGGAGCTAGGGATACAGCAGTAAACAAAACAAACAAAAGCCTGTGTCTTCAGGGTAAAGGGGGACAGACAATAAATAAACAAAAAGTAAATGATGCACTGTGGTAGAAAGAGCAGTGTTATGGCGAAGCAGTAAAGGGAGGATAGTAGGAGAAAGTACAGTGGAGGAGACTTCAATTTTAAATAGGCTGGTCAGGGAAGGCCTCACTATTTGAGCAGGGATCTGAAGAGGTGAAGGAGTAAGTCATGGAGACAGTTGGAGGAAGAGTATTCTAGGCGGGGTTGGGGGGGCCAGCTAGAGTAAAGTTCTAGGGCTGGCTGAAGAGTATTTGGTTCAACTGAGAACCAGGGAAGAGACCAGTGTAGGTGAAGCGAAGCAAAGGAAAGAGGGAGGGGTAGGAGATGGGGTCAGAGAGGTGATGGAGGACAGATTGTTTAGGGCCTTCTGGGCACGGGGAATACTTTGGCTTTTACTCAGAATGGGATGGGAGCCTCGAAGGGACATGAACTGATTAGGGTTTTAACCAGTGTCTGGCTGCTATGCACAGAAAGGACCGTTGAGGTGGCAAGGGTCGAAGCAGGGAGGCCGAGGAGATGCTGCCACAGCCCAGGCGGGAGGGTATGGTAATAGCAGTGGCAGTGGTGAGGAGAGGGTCACACACCAGAGCTGATGGGAGGCAGGACTGACACCACAGTTTTGGGGTAAGCAGCTGTGGAAGGGTGGATGGGGAGATGTGGAGAGAACAGATGTGGAGCTCCCCAGTGTCCTCATGCATCTGTGACTGTGACTCCATCTCCCCAGCTTCCCAGAAGGCCCTGAGCGGCTCCATGCCATCAAGGAGCAACTGATCCAGGAGGGCCTCCTAGATCGCTGCGTGTCCTTTCAGGTAAGGCCCCCAAGCCAACACTCTGGGTGAAGGGCAGGGAGCTGACCTGACCTGGGCGCAGCCCATGCCTTAACCCTTTATCCCCCCTTTATTCCTCATCTCTCTCCAGGCCCGGTTTGCTGAAAAGGAAGAGCTGATGTTGGTTCACAGGTGAAGGCTTGGGAGCCTTGTAGGGATGGGGAGGAGCCTGCCCTGGACAAACCAGGGCAAGCTAAACGCTTTGGGAAGCAATGTCATGGTCTCTGCAGCCAGCCTTGGGCAAGTCGCTGAGCCTTTCTGAATCTGTGTCATCGCCTGTAACAAGGGGACCAGTAAACATAAGTTCCTCAGGAGAGTTTGATGTGTGTCAGGTGCTTAGAACAGGGCCTGATATATAAGCAGCCCATGATGAGCTATTACTGTTATCATGATCTGATTGTGTGAATAGATGGTGGATGTGTGGACAGAGTGATCGGGGTTCCCCCAGGGGCTTCCAGATTTAGAGGCCTGGTGCTATGTGGCTTGAGGAAAGCTAGCTTCCAGAGCAGGTATCTGAGCTGAACTTTAAGAGGAGAAAAAGAGTGAGTCAGATGAAGAGGGTGACTGAGGGAAGGGAAGAACAGACAGCTGAACCAGTGTGGCCAAAGGCCTGAAAGTAGGATTTGGTGTGGCTACTGCAGGGGAACAGAGAACATTACTGGAACTGAGGCGGGCTAGGGAAGAAACAGAATGTGTCTTATATCCTGGCTATTCCTTCAGGTTGACAGTTGGGGGAGCCAAGCCCTAATTTGACCAGGGGGTTGGTGTATGGACAGCTCAGCTGGGGAAGAGACAGGGCCCTGAATCTCATCTCCCATCTGTGTCTAGCCTAGAATATATTGATCTGATGGAAACAACCCAGTACATGAATGAGGGAGAACTCCGTGTCCTAGCAGACACCTACGACTCAGTTTATCTGCATCCGGTATGGATGAGAACTCTGCGGGCAGAAATGGTGGCAATCTTGGGGTCCCCATCCCTATGCCCACCCCACCCTGGGGGAAGCAGCTGAGTGGATAGGGCTGTTCTCTCCCTTACTCCCTTTCTGGCTCCCCACTGTCTCTCCAGAACTCATACTCCTGTGCCTGCCTGGCCTCAGGCTCTGTCCTCAGGCTGGTGGATGCGGTCCTGGGGGCTGAGATCCGGAATGGCATGGCCATCATTAGGTAGGACTCTACAGCATTTGACTTTTTACATTGTTTTAAAGTCCTTCCTTCAAGTGTAAAATGTATTGATATGGGTAATATATTCATGTGATTCAAGAATCCAAAGGTAAAAAAGAGAATATAATTAAAAATCTGTCTCCCATCCTTGTCACCCAGACACCTGCCTCCTCTCATGGGAGGTAGTCATTGGAACCACTGACTCATGTGTCCTCCCACAAAGTCTTATTCAAGAAATAAATACCATATTTCATTGATTCTAAGGTGTACATTTTTTCATATCTGTAACATCTTGAAATCCAGATGCATCTTACAAACAGTGACATCTCAGAATTCCATTGGCAGTATTTTCTGCTTCGTTTTTGGCATGTAAAATCATGGTACATCTTATCATCATTGGCATCCCAGAACTGATGAAATGCAAAAGCTTTCTCCTCCCTCCCCTGTTTTTAACCACAAATGGTAGTAACATGACATACTCCCTTCGTACCATCTTTTCACTTACACATCTTGGAAACCTTTCTCTAACAGTATGTATCTTGGAGCCCGGTAGAACACCATTGTGTAAATGCACTCTATGTTAATCAGTCCCCGACTAATGGGCATTTTGGTTCTCCCCAGTCATTTGCTGTTTTAAAAAAATGCTACAGCAAATATGCTAGTACCTTTATAAAAATAAAATTTTATTTTACACTAACATAAAATAAAAATGTTACTTCACCCTTTTTAAAACAGGTTGTGGGCTAAGTTCCTGCAGCAGAATGACTGGGTATGAGAATGAATGCGTTGATCATTTTATTTTTATTTTTATTTATTTATTTATTTTGAGACGGAGTCTCGCTCTGTCACCAGGCTGGAGTGCAGTGACGCAATCTTGGCTCACTGCAACCTCTGCCTCCCGGGTTCAAGTGATTCTCCTGCCTCAGCCTCCCAAGTAGCTGGGACTACAGTCGCCCGCCACCACACCCAGTTAATTTTTTGTATTTTTAGTAGAGACGGGGTTTCACCGTGTTGGCCAGGATGGTCTCGATCTCTTGACCTCGTGGTCCACCCACCTCGGCCTCCCAAAGTGCTGGGATTACAGGCCTGAGCCACCGCACCGGGCCTTTATCATTTTAGTGAACATTTTCAAATCTCCTTTGGAGACAGAGGGGTAGATTGGCAGGGGGTGAGAGTTTGAGGGCCTCCATTACTCAGTTCCCGGCAGATTTTTAGGCATCAGCATTAAAGGAATTGGTGGTCCAGGATTAGAGAGCAGGGGACAGTCTGTCTCTGCAGAGGAGGACCCCTCACATACTCCAAGCTGTTATTTTCTTGTCTTGCCCAGGCCTCCTGGACATCACGCCCAGCACAGTCTTATGGATGGCTATTGCATGTTCAACCACGTGGCTGTGGCTGCCCGCTATGCTCAACAGAAACACCGCATCCGGAGGTCAGCAACAGAGGGCAGATGTGATGGGGGTGGCATGGGGTGGGGTGTCCTGGTCTGGGCTCTTCCCCCAGATTCACCTTGATCTCCTTGCACAGAGTCCCCTCTCTCTGCTGCTCCTAGGGTCCTTATCGTAGATTGGGATGTGCACCACGGTCAAGGAACACAGTTCACCTTCGACCAGGACCCCAGGTATACCCCGACTCCCACCTAGGTGCTAGACTCCCAGCCACCTCCCACCCTTACAGGCCCAGCCAGAAGGGGTCCGGAAGGAGGAAAAGGCATTCACATTCATGGGGCCTATCCTGGGATCAGGATCTGTGCTACTTTTGTGTGTCTGCCATCTCTCCTAATTTCACTCTGAGGCAGGGACTGTTGGGCTCCCTATTTTACAGATAGGGGGACTGAGGCTTATACGTTAAGAGGTCACACAGAGAAGAACTGGGAGAGATGGGATTTGACCCACAAATATTTGAAGATCTTATTCACTGATTAACCCTTGGGTTAGAGTGAACCTCAAATTACTGCTTTATTTTTTCTGATTAGGATAATGCTTCAAAGTGTTTGTTTATCCTTTCAGTAGATAGTAAAAAACAAATATAAATAAATAAATAACAAACTATTTGTTTAAAGAAATTAAATAATACAGAAGTGTCTGAAGCAGTGAGTCTCCTCTAATTTCCATTACCTCAAAAATAAGTGTTGACAGTTTAGGTTATATCCTTACAGATTTTCTCTATAGATGTCTGAATTTTTATTATTATTGTTATAATTATTAATAACACACTGCCTAATGGAATAATTCTCCACATGTTCTTCGACAACTTGCTTTATTCATTTAACAGCATATCTGGGACATTTCTCCATGTTAGTACCTCTTAAAGTATCTCGTTCTTTGTAGTATTCAATTTTATGGGGTTAAATACCTCGGGTTAAATAATACCTCTGGACTTTTAAGATGCCTGCCAGTTTTTGCTATTACAGGCACTTCTACTGTGAATAGTCTAGTAAATATGTAATTCTGCACTTCTCTGAGTCTGTAGGATGAATTTCTAACAGTGGGTTGCTTGGGCCACAGAGTCAGCATACTTTAAAGTCTGGTATACACTGCCAGACTTCCCTCCAGGAGGGGACCAGCTTACCCTTCCTGCAGAAAGTGATTGAGCAAGTCCTTGTCAGTAGGAGACATTACTAAGTACATGTCGAGTATCCCTTATATGAAGTGCTTGGAACCAGAAGTATTTCACATTTCAGATTTTTTCAGATTTTGAAATAGTTATATTATACTTAGTGGTTGAGCATCCTTAATCTGAAAACCCAAAATCCGAAATACCCCAATGAGCATTTCCTTTGAGCATCATGTTGGCCTTCAAAAAGTTTAGGATTTTAGGGCCGGGTGAAGTAGCTCACGCCTGTAATCCCAGTACTTTGGGAGGCCGAGGCGGATCACCTGAGGTCAGGAGTTCAAGATCAGCTTGGCCAACATGGTGAAACCCCGTCTCTACAAAAATACAGAAAAATTAGCCAGGCGTGGTGGCACACACCTGTATTTCCAGCTACTCAGGAGGCTGAGGCAGGAGAATCACTTGAACCCAGGAGGCAGAGGTTGCAGTGAGCTGAGATCGCACCACTGCACTCCAGCCTGGGTGATAGACTGAGACCCCATCTAAAAAAAAAAAAAAGTTTAGGATTTTACAGCATTTCAGATTTCAGATTTCTAGATTAGGGATGCTCAACCTGTAGTAGTTTTATCTAGCCTTCTACCTAGCTGACTACAGAGAATCCACTTATCCAAGATCTGAAGAATCCAATTTAGGTTGGTTGTTCTCTAGACATTGCTTTATTATTTTCCAGCATTCAGTGTTCCTGACAGGTGTCTGCTTTTCATTCCTTTCCAAGTAATCTACTTTCCTCTCTGCAAGGTTATCTTGGTGTTCTTTTTTTTTTTTTTTTTTTAAATTATTAGACAGGATATCACTCTGTCACCCAGGCTGGAGTATAGTAGCATGATCATAGCCCACTGTAACCTCAAACTCCTGGGCTCAAGCAATCCTCCTGCCTCAGCCTCCCAAGTAGCTAGGACTGCAGGCATGTGCCACCACACCCAGCTAATTTTTTAAATTATTTGTAGAGACAGGGTCTCACTATATTGCCCAGACTGGTCTCGAACTCCTGACCTCAAGTGTCCTCCCACTGCAGCCTCTCAAAGCACTGAGATTACAGGCATGAGCCACTGTACCTAGCCTTGATGTTCTAAACTTTTACCCTGGCCTTTTCACTCTGTTTAATAGTAGGTAGACATTTTACATCTGAAGATTCATGCTTTTCTTAAACTCTTGGAAATTATTTTCTATTAGATCTTTGATAATTTCTTCTTTGTTTTCTCTGTTCTCTTTCTAGGACTTCTGTTAGTCAGATGTTAGACTTCCTGGGTTGATCCTCTATGTCTCTCTCTTTTTTATTATTTATTTATTTATTTATTTATTTATTTATTTATTTATTTATTTGAGACAAGGTCTTGCTCTGTTGCCCAGACTGGAGTACAGTGGCACAAATACGACTCACTGCAGCCTCGACCTCCCAGGCTCAAGCAATCCTCATGCCTCAGCCTCCTGAGTAGCTGGGACCACAGGTGCACACCAGCATACCCAGCTAATTTTTTAATCTTTTGTAGAGATGGGGTCTCACCATGTTGCCCAGGCTTCTTATTTTTTATCTTGTGTTTTCTGTCTCTTTTTTCTTTTGCTGTGACCTGGGAGATTTTGTCAACTTTATCTTCAAGCCCTTCTGTTGAATTATGTATTTAGATATCCTGTTAAACTCCAAAAGCTCTTTCTTCCTCTCTGTTTCTATGTCCTCTCATACCTGATCTTGTTTTTATAGAGTATGGATTAGAAGTGCCGGCTGGGTGCGGTGGCTCATGCCTGTAATCCCAGCACTTTGGGAGGCCGAGGTGAGTGGATCACTTGAGGCCAGGAGTTCGAGACCAGTCTGGCCAACATGGTGAAACCCCATCTCTACTAAAAATACAAAAATTACCCAGACGTGATGGTGCGCACCTGTAATCCCAGCTACTCAGGAGGCTGAGGCAGGAGAATCGCTTGAACCCAGGAGGCGGAGGTTGCAGTGAGACAAGATCATGCCACTGCACTCCAGCCTGGGCGATAGAGGGAGACCCTGTCTCAAAAAAAGAAGTGCCTTAAGTTTCTTCTGTTGTCTGAATTATGTCTCTTTATTCTGAGGCTGGTTGAATTATTTTTTTCTTGGTCCTTCTCTTTTATGCTGATGGTTTTCCTCAAATGTCTAGCAATCCTTATTTGGCTATTTATACCCAAGAATGAAGGCCCATTGTAGGGGGCTGTCAGAGGACTACTCTGCTGCAGTGTTTGTAGGTCTGTTTTCCTGAAAGGCATTTCCCCAGAATGGGGACAGGGAATGTCCACTGACAGGTTGCAACTTTAGCGAGTGTGGGCAAGGACCCGGGCATTAGATGGGATCCTGCCAGATGTCAGAACAAAGGAGGCCTCTTCTTTGGGGTAACATCTCTTTTTTCCCTCAGCCTTTCCAAAGTGTGTCTGTTGTACTTATCTTTTCCAGTGTAGCTTTGGGCTTTGTTGGTCATCTCTACTGTTTTATTATGGTGGGTTTTTAATACTTCATTAATTTTTCTGGTTTTATCTTTATTAATGTTTTCCTCCGACGTTCTTTATTTTGTTCATTTCTGGCTTCTGGAATCTAATGCTTCAACATTTATCAACTCATTGGCCGATCTCATTTCATCTATACCTGTACCCACTGCCCTCTTCCTGTTTTCCTTCAAAGCTAATCCCAGATACCATATAATTTCTCCTGTAAATATTTCAGAATGCATCTCTAAAACATAAGTACACTTTTTTAGAAAAGCATTACCTTAGTATCAATACCTGAAAATTAACAATAATTATTTTTTTAATCTGCCAAGGGTCTGTCATTCAAAGAATTCTTTAATATCATTAATCATTCTTTTTGTTTGAATAAATGCATAGGAGGCTATAGCTGTGTGTTCTTTCATGGGTACACTATTGATTACACACACAGATGTGAAACACTGTGAATATATTCAGTGCATTCTTCCTTATTAACAAACGTGTGTAAACAAACAAACAAAAAGAACATGTCCATGCCCTTGGATCTCCCAGCTCCCCATCTCTCAGTCTCTGAACTCCAGCAGCAGGGAGACAAACTGGATAATCCTTAAAATACTGTTGTGAAGACAAGGAAAGCAGATGATCTAAAACTAAGTAGTTAAAAGAAACAAGTAACTTTGTTGCATTGGTGATTCAGTGAGTTGGCTCTTCAGAAGGGATTTTGTGTGCATTGACCTGGATCTGTACTGGATTTCTCCAGAAAGGAAACTTCAGGTTATCTTGGGTGCCCCCTTATCCTGCTCAGCATGAGACAGAGCACCCTGGGGCCCCTGGAATCTCAAAGTCTGCTTTCTAGAAATTCATTGAAGTCTCTTATTCTCTGACATCCTTCCACTCTCTCTTTCTGGGTTGCTGTTTGTTTACAATTTCTTTACTGTATTTTGAATGGGGTAGTAGGAGGGTGAGGAAGTAAACCTGTGCTATCAATCCACCATTTAACTTGAAGGTGGTTGAACTTATTTTGAATTTCCCTTCTGTTTTCTTTTTAAACTTAGCTTGAGTGCTAGTTCTGCTGTTTGTTGACTTTGATGGCTCTCTTTTAGAGTCAGCTTTCTTCAGATCTTTTCTTTCTTCCTGTCTTCCCCAATGATATTTTTTTCTTTTTCTTTTCTTTTTTTTTGAGACAGAGTCATGCTCTGTCGCCCAGGCTGGAGTGCAGTGGCCCAATCTCGGCTCACCGCAACCTCCGCCTCCTGGGTTCAAGCAATTCTCCTACCTCTACCTCTCAAGTAGCTAGGATTACAGGCACGCGCCACCACGCCCAGCAAATTTTTTGTATTTTTAGTAGAGACGGGGTTTCACCATGTTGGCCATGCTGGTCTCGAACTTCTGGCCTCTAGTGATCCGCCCACCTTGGCCTCCCAAAGTGCTGGGATTACAGGTGTGAGCCACTGCACCCAGCCCTCTGGTGATAATTTTTATGTCCTACTGTGTTTCTCTTCCTCTAATGATTAACTTACTAAAAGTTTAGAACCAAGATTTATCTATCAATGTCAAAAATAAAACAATCATCCTCCACCTACTCAACACCAGAGCTTTTGCTTGTTTTTATTCCCCAATTCCAAGCTCTTTTCCCTCAATTTTAAGAATCTTTCTATATCACTTGCATTAAATTTCACAACTACATTATCAACCCATTAAAATGTGACTCTTAAGTTTGTCTAGATTCAATGCATACCACTATTTCTTGCATTTCCCTAAAAAAGCTGCCTTAGATCCTCTCTGGAACAAAGCAGGGGTAAATGACCAGATAGAAGGATGGATGGATGACAGATTATTCATTTTGCTTTCCCCAGTCAGAATTAAGCCCTCCCATGGCCCCTTGCTGGGCTTTCTGTCAAAACACGTGCATCGCATCTGTTCAGTATCTGTTTTGCGTGTCGGTCATTCTCACCCCTCTGAGTGCTCATTCTCTCGCCTATAAAATAGAAGTAGTAGTAGAGGTGGCCTGTAAGGCATTGGGGAGAAGGAACTGCCCTTTCACTGGCCTCATGACAGCCCCAGCCAGCACCCCCGCTCTAGTTCCACCCACAGAAGCAAGTCTCACCCCTACCCCCCAGGTCTCTCCACTTCCTGCTAGAGAATCACCCAGCTCCCCAGCCTGGCTTGAGGCTCTTTTCAGCCTTAGCTGGCTCCCCGCAGCTAAGAGCCCCATGCTTCATCTGGGCCTCCAGTGTCACAGGGTTTGACCTGCTGTTACTACTACCTTTGTCATAGGGGCAGGTAGTGGGCGGACATGATCTAGAGTACCCCACAGAGTCAGGAGCCCCCATGATCTGAGATAGACCCTAGAGCTGAGCCTGAAATTGGGTGGGCACTGAGGGGGCAGTGATGTTTGCTGAGGGAGAGGTTCTGCTGAGAGACTAAATGAATGAGCGAGTGAGGTAATGGATAAATAAAGATAAGAATGAAAAAATGGTAAGATGATTAAATTGGTGACTGAATGTAAGGGTAAATTAATGGAAGAATGGATTCATGGATTAAATAATTAATGGGGAAATTAATGAATGAGAGAATGAGCGAGTGGTTGAATGGGGAAATGAGTGGTAGAGGAAACTGGCAACTATTGGATTGGGGGTGTCTATGGGGATTGACTTCTCCAACTCTCTTACCTCTTTTTCTTCTGCCCCCAGTGTCCTCTATTTCTCCATCCACCGCTACGAGCAGGGTAGGTTCTGGCCCCACCTGAAGGCCTCTAACTGGTCCACCACAGGTTTCGGCCAAGGCCAAGGATATACCATCAATGTGCCTTGGAACCAGGTCAGCATCTACCCACCTCTGCCCCCAAAGTGAGGCCCAGCCCCGCCCTTCTGTCAGCGGCTCGGGACAGGTGGCTGAACATCCCCCATCACACTCCTGTGTCTGCAGGTGGGGATGCGGGATGCTGACTACATTGCTGCTTTCCTGCACGTCCTGCTGCCAGTCGCCCTCGAGGTCCTGGGGATCTGGGGTGTGTTGGGAGGAGGAGTGGCCTTGAAGGTTAGGCTGTGAGGGTAGGTAGCCTCATGGAGTCTGTTCCCCCTTCAGTTCCAGCCTCAGCTGGTCCTGGTGGCTGCTGGATTTGATGCCCTGCAAGGGGACCCCAAGGTAAGGCAGGCTCCCTGGGGCGGCAGGTGGGTTGCATGGAGCCAGGCTGACCCTCCATGTCCCCCCAGGGTGAGATGGCCGCCACTCCGGCAGGGTTCGCCCAGCTAACTCACCTGCTCATGGGTCTGGCAGGAGGCAAGCTGATCCTGTCTCTGGAGGTGAGTGACTCACCTTCGTCCCTCAGCCTGTAGATCCTGGAGGGCTTAAGAACGAAGCTTTCAAGTCCAACAGGAGTTCCTGGCCCAGGAATTCACTTACTAGCTGGACAACCTTGCATAAGTCACTTCACTTCTTTGTGCCTCCGCTTTCCTTCTATACGAGCATAATGTAATCACCTCATATCATTGTCCAGTGAATTCAGTGAGGCCCCCTTCTAAGTTCCTTGTTGCTTGACATGTGGTATGCACTCTCTTATTATCATCATTATTATTATTCCCTGGTCATGTCTGGTCCTTTCCTGATCCCCCTTCACAACTCCTTACCCCAGGGTGGCTACAACCTCCGCGCCCTGGCTGAAGGCGTCAGTGCTTCGCTCCACACCCTTCTGGGAGACCCTTGCCCCATGCTGGAGTCACCTGGTGCCCCTTGCCGGAGGTGAGCCCAGGTGGAGGAGGGGAAAGCGGGAGCCTCACTGCCTGCCCACATTCCTTGACATCATATTTTCTCCCTGCCCTGCAGTGCCCAGGCTTCAGTTTCCTGTGCTCTGGAAGCCCTTGAGCCCTTCTGGGAGGTTCTTGTGAGATCAAGTAGGAAGTGGGGTGTGGGCCTGGTGTGGGGTGGACGTGGGATGAGCCCTGGGGGAGACTGTCTTCAGACTTCCTCTGACTTTACTGGGCTGCCTTGGTGGGAGAGGGTCAGGCCCTCTCTCTCTCCCTGGGCCCTGGTTTCAGGCCTCCCACCCCTTTTTCTGTTTGGGTCACCTGAGTTCCAGAGTATGATGGGGATTCAGATTGAGAGGGTAGGACAAACGTGGCCTCCCCCTTTTAGCTGAGACTGTGGAGAGGGACAACATGGAGGAGGACAATGTAGAGGAGAGCGAGGAGGAAGGACCCTGGGAGCCCCCTGTGCTCCCAATCCTGACATGGCCAGTGCTACAGTCTCGCACAGGGCTGGTCTATGACCAAAGTATGATGAATCACTGCAACTTGTGGGACAGGTAGGCATTTGGAGGGCTGGATGAGTAGGTGTTGGGGGTCCCTCCCCCTCAGGCACTAAGCCTCTACCTCTCGTTTCCCCACTGCTAGCCACCACCCAGAGGTACCCCAGCGCATCTTGCGGATCATGTGCCGTCTGGAGGAGCTGGGCCTTGCCGGGCGCTGCCTCACCCTGACACCGCGCCCTGCCACAGAGGCTGAGCTGCTCACCTGTCACAGGTCAGACCCCGGTGCCTGGGGTGGGTGGATTCCCAGGACTGTGGATGAGGTCTCAGGGGCTGGAACTTGGGTTTCCCTTCCTGGGGAGCTGCTGCAGGACTTGAGAGGGGCTGAAGTCCCTGTCTTGGGGGTGGGGACCAGGGAGGGGACAGACCCTCCTCACTGTCCTGCGGGTGCTCCTCTCTGTGCTTCCAGTGCTGAGTACGTGGGTCATCTCCGGGCCACAGAGAAAATGAAAACCCGGGAGCTGCACCGTGAGAGTTCCAACTTTGACTCCATCTATATCTGCCCCAGTACCTTCGCCTGTGCACAGCTTGCCACTGGCGCTGCCTGCCGCCTGGTGGAGGCTGTGCTCTCAGGAGAGGTGTGTCCTCTGTGGGCTGGGGAGAGGAGGACCTCGGGGGAATGGAAAAAGAGGGCCATCTGCTGTTTCTGGAGGCTCTGAGAGAGTGAAGCAGGGCCTGAGGAAAGGGGCCATGGGGAGGGGCACGGGAGGGGGTGGGCCTAGAGGCTGGGGGAATAATGGAAGGAACTGGAGAAAGGGAAGGGTGGCCAAGTGCGGTGGCTCACGTCTGTAATCCTAGCGCTTTGAGAAGCTGAGGTGAGCTCAGGAGGTCAAGGCTGCAGTAAGCCATGATTGCACCACTGCACTCTAGCCTGGGCAACAGAATGAGACCCTGTGTCAAAAAAAAAAAAAAAAAAGGTCCGGGCATGATGGCTTACACCTGTAATCCCAGCACTTTGGGAGGCCGAGGTGGGCGGATCACGAGGTCAGGAGATCGAGACCATCCTGGATAACATGGTGAAACCCCGTCTCTACTAAAAAACATACAAAAAATTAGCCGGGCGTGGCAGCAGGCGCCTGTAGTCCCAGCTACTCAGGAGGCTGAGGCAGGAGAATGGCGGGAACCCGGGAGGCGGAGCTTGCAGTGAGCCAAGATGGCGCCATGCATTCCAGCCTGGGCGACAGAGCGAGACTCCGTCTCAAAAAAAAAAAAAAAAGGAAGAAAGGAAGGTGAGGGCAGGCTGTCCGATCTTAGCACCCTGCTGCTTCCCAGGTTCTGAATGGTGCTGCTGTGGTGCGTCCCCCAGGACACCACGCAGAGCAGGATGCAGCTTGCGGTTTTTGCTTTTTCAACTCTGTGGCTGTGGCTGCTCGCCATGCCCAGGCTATCAGTGGGCATGCCCTACGGTAAGGACTCCCTGGGGACCCCCCAAATCCTGATCCTTGTGGGGACCTGGATGCTCCCCCCAGCCCATTGTTTACTCATGCCCCATGGTCCAGCTCCCAGGACTTCCTTCCCCAGAAAGAAGTCAGGGTGTAGTCCTTACCCAGAGAAGGACCAAGGATGGAGCCTCTCAGTGCTTATTTAGATAGGACCCCCAGATCATGTTACCTGGGCACTTACAAAACAGGATCCAGGGTCCCACCCCAGCATTTCTGGCCTATAGCAGCTGCCTCGACAGAACCCAGGTCTAGGCTCCTGATGCATACTCCAGAAGACCCACGAACCAGCCCCCAGCATTAGCTGCCCAAGGCCCAGGGTCCAGTTCCCTAGCAATGACCCAGAAGAGCCCAGGGCCCAGCCCCGAGCACTTGCTCAGGCCTACCGGGCAGCCCTTGGGAACCAGGATCAGACTTTTCTCCTTAACTGATAGGACCCAGGGTCCTGCTACTCAGCACTAAATGCCCCTGCAGACCCCAGGGGTCTAGCCCAGCCCTCTTCCAGGGCATGAGTATCGTCGGTTACTGAGGTGCTGTCTCCTCCCCAGGATCCTGATTGTGGATTGGGATGTCCACCACGGTAATGGAACTCAGCACATGTTTGAGGATGACCCCAGGTAAGGGCTGCAGTCAAGGGCCGCAGTGTGATCAGGGAGGCGGGTGAGCACCTCAGGGGTACTGGAGCCCCTAACCAGCCATGGTCCGCTTCCCACCCCCTCCCTGGCAGTGTGCTATATGTGTCCCTGCACCGCTATGATCATGGCACCTTCTTCCCCATGGGGGATGAGGGTGCCAGCAGCCAGATCGGCCGGGCTGCGGGCACAGGCTTCACCGTCAACGTGGCATGGAACGGGCCCCGCATGGGTGACGCTGACTACCTAGCTGCCTGGCATCGCCTGGTGCTTCCCATTGCCTACGAGGTACAGCTCAGGATAGATCACAGGACGTATGTGACACGCCTGTGCAGGTGGCAGCCTGGACCTGCCTCCTTGGCATGTGTGTGTGTGACTACCATGTGGCTGATGATATGAGACAGCCCATGGGTGTTTAATGAGGCTACCAGGGCAGTTGGTGGCTGTGATCACCTTGTGTATTTGTGCACAGGTGGCTGTACATGACTGCCTTCTCTGTGTGACACTGTGTGAGTGACTGTCTTGGCTGTGTGAGGGCCTTCTGACTATGCAGCAGTGGCCCGTGTCCTGGCTGGATCTGTGTTGTATGTGCATGCCATCACAAGTGCTTGAGTATGTGCGTGTGCGACTCTGTGCAGGCAGGTATTTCTCACCTTTTCTCTGTGTGATGGGTGTGATACTGTATGTCACTAAATGCAACCATCTCTGTGACAGCCTGTGTGGGACCTTCTGGATGTGGAAGGCTGTGTGTGACAGCAGTCACTGTCTGGCTGTCTGCCCTGGCTGTTTGTGTGTATGTCTCTGACTGGGAGGTAGCTGCCTTCCCTCTGTGTGAGCTAGGGGGCTGGTGGCTTGTGTATGGCTGACTCTGGGAGGGAGGGAAAGGGTGTGAGCACCGCTCTGTCACCCTGGGCGCCGGTGTGCATCTTTGGATCTGCATGTGCATCTGACTGTGCATGGGTAGCCAGGACAGCCTTCTGTGTGTGTACAACTGTATGTGCAAATAACCAGCTCTTGTGGACATACCAGAGTGCATGTCGCCGTTGTGGCTGTGTGGTGATGGCATGTGTATGTGACTGTGCAGGATGGCTGTGGGTTATTGTCCTCTTTGAGAAACTGTGTGTGTGTACATGACTAGTGCAGATATATAGTACTGGTCTATATGGTACTGTCTGTGTGGCAGTACATGTGGCTCTGTGTGACCATCTTCTCTGTATGTGGTTCTTGCGTTGCCATCTTCTGTTTTGGAAGTGTGCAAGCACCTCTCTTTGGCACTATGTATATAAAACCCTGTATCTTGTGTATGTGTGTCCCACGTTTGACCCTGGGGTATGTGTGTGTGAGGACATGTCTCTGTCTCTCTGTTTTTCATGTCACTCTCTTGACGTGTCAGTCTGTCTCATGTCCCCATCTGTCCCTTTTTTTTTTTTTTTTGAAATGGAGTCTTGCTCTGTCACCCAGGCTAGAGTGCAGTGGTGCAATCTCAGCTCACTGCCAGCTCCGCCTCCTGGGTTCACGCCATTCTCCTGCCTCAGCCTCCTGCGTAGCTGGGACTACAGGCGCCCGCCACCACGTCTGGCTAATTTTTTGTATTTTTAGTAAAGACAGGGTTTCACTGTGTTAGCCAGGATGGTCTCAATCTGACCTCATGATCCGCCCGCCTCGGCCTCCCAAAGTGCTGGGATTACAGGCCTGAGCCACCATGCCTGGCCCCCATCTGTCCCTTTCTGCCATCTCCATGTCTCTAAGTCTGCATCTATTTCTTCTACCTCTGAGTCTGAGTTTCTTTTCTTTCCTTCTTCATTTTCAGTCTCTGCTTTTGTGTCTCCTAGTCTCCAGGTTCTGTGTCTCCATCTCTCTGACTTACATCTCCATGTCTTCATTTGTCCTTTTCTCCATGTCTCTGGGTCGCCATCACTTACTGCCTACCAAAAGCCCCTACCCTCATGCTTATACATCTCTTCTCTCCCTGCCTCAGTTTAACCCAGAACTGGTGCTGGTCTCAGCTGGCTTTGATGCTGCACGGGGGGACCCGCTGGGGGGCTGCCAGGTGTCACCTGAGGGTTATGCCCACCTCACCCACCTGCTGATGGGCCTTGCCAGTGGCCGCATTATCCTTATCCTAGAGGTAACTTTCTCTTGGTCCCTCTTCCCACAGTGGGAGGGTAGTTTGGAAATGTTGGCACCATTACTCAGGACAGTTTCCTGAAATCTCCTTTGAGTGTCCCTGCCTGGGATTGTTGGCACATACTGGGTAGTAAAAAGAATAACAGCAACATTAACAGCCTTAATTGAGTGCTCACTATGTGCAGAGCACTCTTCTGAGCACCTCATGTGTCTTATTCATTCAGTTACTTGGCAAAGCAGCCTTATGAGGTAGGGTAAGCTTACCTCATTATTTTCCTCTCTGAAGATCAGGGAAACTGAGGCACAAAGAGGTGTGATGACTAGCCTGAGATGGCACATTTACTGATGGCAGAACCAGGACTTGAACCCATGCAGCCTGGCTCCAGGGTTTGTGCTTTTTACTCTACCTGAACTGCCTCTAACAAGTTCCTGGGACAAAGGAAATTCACTGACCTTTGTAAATGACTCAGTATCCCCACGCCCTGTGCCTCAGGTTCCTCATCTTTATGAGGCAGGCTAATCATGGAGGAATGCCTGGCATATGGTAAATGCTGGATCTTTTGGATCTGGTTTTTTGTTGTTGTTGTTGTTGTTGTTTTTTGTGAGACAAGAGTCTCGCTCTGTCACCCAGGCTAGTCTGCAGTGGCATGATCTCAGCTCACTGCAGCCTCCACCTCCCAGCTTCAAGTGATCCTCCCACCTCAGCCTCCTGAGTCGCTGGGATTACAGGCACCCGCCACCACGCCCAGCTAATTTTTGTATTTTTAGTAGAGATGGGGTTTCACCATGTTGGTCAGGCTGGTCTTGAGCTCCTGGCCTCAAGAAATCCACCCACCTTAGCCTCCCAGAGTGCTGGAATTACAGGCATGAGCCACCGCAACTGGCCCCTGGTTACTGTCATGCGTTGTTCAGATATTAACCCGCTCAGCAACCTTCTGTGCTCTTATTTTCTTTTTCTTTTTCTTTTTTTTTTTTTTGAGACGTTGTCTTGCTCTGTCGCCCAGGCTAGAGTGCAGTGGTGCGATTGTGGCTCACTGGGTTCAAGCAGTTCTCTGCCTCAGCCTCCTGAGTAGCTAGGATTACAGGTGCCTGCCACCACACCCAGCTAATTTTTTTGTATTTTTAGTAGAGACGAGGTTTCACCATGTTGGCCAGGCTGGTGTTGAACTCCTGACCTCGTGATCCACCTGCCTCAGCCTCCCAAAGTGTTGGGATTACAGGCATGAGCTACCATACCTGCCTCTTTTTTTTTTTTTTTTTTTTCCTTTTGAGACAGAGTCTCGCGGTGTCACCCAGGCTGGAGTGCAATGGCGCTATCTCGGCTCACTGCAGCCTCTATCTCCCAGGCTCGAGCAAGCAATTCTCATGCCTCAGCCTCCCGAGTAGCTGGGACTACAGGCGCATGCCACCACGCCTGGCTAATTTTTGTATTTTTAGTAGAGACGGGGTTTCACCATGTTGGCCAGGCTGGCCTCAAACTCCTGACCTCAGGTAACCTTCCCGCCTCGGCCTCCCAAAGTGCTGGGATTATAGGGGTGAGCCACCGCGCCCGGCCTGTGCTGTTATTTTCACCACTTTACAGATGAGGAAAATAAGTCACTGAGAAATTAATTGGCTTGCAAAAAGTCGCACTTACTATGTGCCCAGTACTGCTTGTGACAGGACACGGTGGGAGTTAAGAACACAGATGACTCCATCAGAGAGCCCAAGTTCAAACCCCAGTGCTGCCTCTTCAGCTGTTATGACCTCGGACAAGTCATCTAACCACTCTGAGCCTCAGTTTCTTTATCTGTAAAAAGAATAGCGACTGGGATTCCTGTAGAGTGTAAAAAAAGTCAATACAGGAGTCCATGTGGAGAAAGAGTCCAGTTGTTCCTGTACTAGGTCAGGGCAGGGGCTTTTGTATGGGTTCACAGCAGTCGTCTTGTGCAGGTCAGGTCAGTGGTTACTGTATGATGTGAGGCCAGGGGTTCCTGGACAGTGTGAAGATGGATTTCTGTATGGCATGAAGGCAAGTTCCTGTATAGATTGAGCGCCTGTGGTTGTGAGGATTGAGTTAATATGCATGAAGTACTTAAAATCGGGTCTGGCACACAGCAAACAATAAATGGCAGCTGTTACTAATGCTTTTATCAGTATTGTTATCTTGCACTTTACATCACAATTTACTCCCCACAACAACCACCTTACACAGTGGGTGCTGCCCATCTTAAAGGTGTGGGTTCTGTTCACTTGTTCTCAGTACTCCCCCTCCCTCTCCAGACTTGCAGGGCTCAGTAGGGAGGATTGGGGAGGCAGGACATGTTGTCCTCCAAATTCCCCAATGAACCCCCACCATACCTTTCCCTCCCCTTTTCCTTAACAAAGGGTGGCTATAACCTGACATCCATCTCAGAGTCCATGGCTGCCTGCACTCGCTCCCTCCTTGGATACCCACCACCCCTGCTGACCCTGCCACGGCCCCCACTATCAGGGGCCCTGGCCTCAATCACTGAGACCATCCAAGTCCATCGCAGATACTGGCGCAGCTTACGGGTCATGAGTGAGTGGATTTGGGGGCGATGGGGGGAACCCAGGGAAGGAGGGGGCTGAGGGGCAGGGATTAGAGGCAGGAAGGGTGACAGTACCCACACTCAAGGATCTCCCTCCCTGGTTCCAGAGGTAGAAGACAGAGAAGGACCCTCCAGTTCTAAGTTGGTCACCAAGAAGGCACCCCAACCAGCCAAACCTAGGTTAGCTGAGCAGATGACCACACGAGAAAAGAAGGTTCTGGAAGCAGGCATGGGGAAAGTCACCTCGGCATCATTTGGGGAAGAGTCCACTCCAGGCCAGACTAAGTCAGAGACAGCTGTGGTGGCCCTCACTCAGGACCAGCCCTCAGAGGCAGCCACAGGGGGAGCCACTCTGGCCCAGACCATTTCTGAGGCAGCCATTGGGGGAGCCATGCTGGGCCAGACCACCTCAGAGGAGGCTGTCGGGGGAGCCACTCTGGACCAGACCACCTCAGAGGAGACTGTGGGAGGAGCCATTCTGGACCAGACCACCTCAGAGGATGCTGTTGGGGGAGCCACGCTGGGCCAGACTACCTCAGAGGAGGCTGTAGGAGGAGCTACACTGGCCCAGACCACCTCGGAGGCAGCCATGGAGGGAGCCACACTGGACCAGACTACGTCAGAGGAGGCTCCAGGGGGCACCGAGCTGATCCAAACTCCTCTAGCTTCGAGCACAGACCACCAGACCCCCCCAACCTCACCTGTGCAGGGAACTACACCCCAGATATCTCCCAGTACACTGATTGGGAGTCTCAGGACCTTGGAGCTAGGCAGCGAATCTCAGGTAAGGCTCACCACACCCAGGTAGGGGCAAGAAGGGGCAAGAATCGGGCTTCTCTGATACATCTCTTACTTCTGCGTGTCCAGGGGGCCTCAGAATCTCAGGCCCCAGGAGAGGAGAACCTACTAGGAGAGGCAGCTGGAGGTCAGGACATGGCTGATTCGATGCTGATGCAGGGATCTAGGGGCCTCACTGATCAGGTGAGCTCAGGGAGAGGCTGGGACTGTGGCTTCCTTCTCTTGCCAATTTGTGTCTCCAGGTAGGAGCATGTGATATATAAACATATAATGGGGAGATGGGGTCTTCAGCTTACCTAGTTTCACCCACCCACTCCAGGCCATATTTTATGCTGTGACACCACTGCCCTGGTGTCCCCATTTGGTGGCAGTATGCCCCATACCTGCAGCAGGCCTAGACGTGACCCAACCTTGTGGGGACTGTGGAACAATCCAAGAGAATTGGGTGTGTCTCTCTTGCTATCAGGTATGGAGCAGAGGAAGGGGATGGGGCGGAGGTTGGCCCGGGAGCAAACTGCAGGGGGATGCTGACCCCCACCTGACACTCACACCCCCAACCTCAGGTCTACTGTGGTCGTTACATCAATGGCCACATGCTCCAACACCATGGAAATTCTGGACACCCGCTGGTCCTCAGCTACATCGACCTGTCAGCCTGGTGTTACTACTGTCAGGCCTATGTCCACCACCAGGTGGGCCCTGGGTAGACCCTTCGACACGTGCACATTCACCCCCCACACACACACCCCTTCTGTGATTGGGTAAAGGGAGACCACAGGCCCCTCTGCATGGCTGCCTCATGTGAATATTTTGCATGGGGCGGGGGCTGTGGGATAGTCCAGAAGACAGAGTGGTTGAGGGCTGGAGTGGGGGCAGCCATGCAGCCGAGGTAGAGGGGTCCTCACTCTCTCTCACCTGCCCTATTCTTGCCTCCTCCTCAGGCTCTCCTAGATGTGAAGAACATCGCCCACCAGAACAAGTTTGGGGAGGATATGCCCCACCCACACTAAGCCCCAGAATACGGTCCCTCTTCACCTTCTGAGGCCCACGATAGACCAGCTGTAGCTCATTCCAGCCTGTACCTTGGATGAGGGGTAGCCTCCCACTGCATCCCATCCTGAATATCCTTTGCAACTCCCCAAGAGTGCTTATTTAAGTGTTAATACTTTTAAGAGAACTGCGACGATTAATTGTGGATCTCCCCCTGCCCATTGCCTGCTTGAGGGGCACCACTACTCCAGCCCAGAAGGAAAGGGGGGCAGCTCAGTGGCCCCAAGAGGGAGCTGATATCATGAGGATAACATTGGCGGGAGGGGAGTTAACTGGCAGGCATGGCAAGGTTGCATATGTAATAAAGTACAAGCTGTTAAAAAACCTGGAGAAAGCTTTTTGACTTTGAGCAGGTGGAGAACCCCACATCCCTGGCCAGCAGAGCCGATGAGTAATGAAGGAATGAGGGAGTGGGTCTCTGTCAGGTCAATCTCCTGCCCATCCATTGCCCCCAAAAAACTAACTGAAAATAGAGCAGCCATCTTGACTGGCTCCACGGGATATAAAATGGTAGAATCCATGAGAAAATGGGTGCTTGCCTTATAAATAGGAGCCTCACAGCCAGTCCCAGCCACACCCACACCCTAGGCTGAGAAGGCAAGAAAACTAGCAAGAAGTATCCTTACCAGGCCTGTTTCCCCACTGTCTCATTGGCCTGACTGGGGATGGTGGGAGGTCCAGGTTTAACTTGAATGTGGTGGTCATGGTAGCTTCTTGGCAGAAGGGGTGCCTGCCATTGACCAGAGGTGGGAAATTGGAGGACAGTCTGAGAGCTGAATTTCTCCCATGTGGTGAGAATTGCTTTGGCAGCTCAAGGGAGTCGGATCTGAGGTTTCCAGGACTTTTCTTCATGGCCACCTTATGATCCCAAGCTGACCACCACAGCCTTACTGAGTCAAGAAGAGGAGGGATGGGGAAGGGCCGGGGCTGCCCCGTTCTTGTTTTGTTTTGTTTTTTTGAGATGGAGTCTTGCTCTTGTCACCCAGGCTGGAGTGCAGTGGCACGATCTCGGCTCATTGCAGCCTCTGCCTCCCAGGTTCAAGTGATTCTCCTTCCTCAGCCTCCTGAGTAGCTGGGATTACAGGTGCCTACCACCACACCTGGCTAATTTTTGCATTTTTAGTAGAGACGGGGTTTTGCCATATTGGGCAGGCTGGTCTCAAACTCCTGACCTGGTGATCCACTGGCCTTGGTCTCCCAAAGTGCTGGGATTATGGGTGTGAGCCACCACTCCCGGGCCAGGGGCTGCCCTGTTTTAAGAGCCCTCTGGATGCCCCACCTCTGCTGCCCTCTCATTGATCAGGACTGTGCATGTGGTTGCCATAGCTGCAAGGGAGCCTGGGAAATGTGTAGCTTGACAGGCAGCCGCCTCCAATCAGGGTCTTTCTTCCCTGACAGAATGACCCCTCCTCTGTCACTGTCTTTTCTCCAGAGCTACCAAAAAACCGAGTTGAGGCAGCACAGGCTCTGTGGCCTGAAAGAGCTTCCCACAAAACTGTTCCCAAAGTCAGGCCATCCTGGTCAAAATCTGACACCCAACTCTCCCACACACACACACCACCAACAGGAAAGCAAGGGAGAGGCGCCACAGGGGACACAAGGGGAGGTTTGGCCGCCGTCCGTGCACCCCTAGAGGCCGCTGTGGCACCCACGTGCCTGTGCGCAAGCAGCCTGGGGGGGCACGACCCCTTGCTCCCCCGGGGCAATGGCAGGGGCAGGGGCGGGGCAGTGGCAGGGGCAGGGGCGCGGCGCAGGTGGGTGGGCGGCCTGAGGAGCCGAGGGAGGGCGGCTGCGCATGTCCACTCCCCCAACAGCCGCCGGGGTGCCCCGGGGAGCAGCGTCGCCCCCCGCCAGGCCTGTCAGAGCGTCCCAGCGCGCCCGCCTCCCCACGGACACAGGTGAGCGAGGCGCCGGTGCCCCTGGCCCTGCCAGGCCTGGGGGTATCCCCGCGCCGGCTTTGGGGGATCGTCCCCCAAGCGCCAAGCCTTCTCCCGGGCGAGCGGCCCCTCACTCGGCCGGCCGGCCGGGAGGGGTGTCGGCGCTTGGCTGGAAGCGAGGCCGCCTCACCCGGAGTCGGGATGGGTCTTGACAGGATGCCTGGGCGACGCTGCTCACACCGAGCCCGAAGTGGAGTCCTGGTTTCGGGGACCCTTCCGCACTCCGAGCTTTGCACCTCACCCGGCCTCGTCCGGGAAAGCACGACCTGGCGAGGCCGCCCTAACCCCAGGTCCCGGCCCCTTAGCGCGCCAGCCTCGGTGAGCTGGGCGAAGCCCCCCAACCTGGTCCCAGCGGCTCCGAGCGCGCGGCCACGGGGACCCGCCAGGAGCCCAGGGGACCCGCCGGGGGCTCCGCGCCACTTGAGAGGACCGAGCCCCCAATCCCCGGCGCCTCCCGCGGGCTGAGACCCCGGGCCAGTGCCCTCGGCACGTGCCTCTGCGCCTCGGGCTCGTCCCGGGAGTGGAGCCTTGGGGACCAGGGCCGCGGCCTCCCTGCGCGTCGCGGGGACTGGGCGAGTGTGGCCCCGTCCCGCCAGGCACCTGGGGTGGAAACTGCGCTCCGCCACTCGGCCAGGCCCCGGGCTTTCCTTCCTTACCGTCGGCGCCCCCAGACTCCAGCCGCTCAGACCCCGACTTAAGAGGCAGCCTCGACCCCGCCTCTGCCTTCTGACCCATCCCTAAAGATGGCCGGGCACCCCTACAGGACCCCCAGAAGCCGACCTCTCCCTCCACGTGCGCCGCCGCCTCGCCCCTCCCCGCAGTCCTCCAGGTCTTCTTCCTGTCCCCAACCGTCGGGGACCCCCAAGCTCCGTCCTCCGCTTCCTGCTCTCTTCATCCCGCCCCCGCTCCTTCTGGGCCAACGCCGCCAGTGACTATTCCCAGGGATCCCTCAGAGCTGAGGACGCCGCGGCCGCATCCCCATTTGGGACCTTGCCCCGACTCCGACCTCCGGATCTCCAGCTCCACCAAACCTCGAAGCAACCATCCGCCGCCAAACTGCCGCTGCGCCAGGCTTTCGGAGGGGAGTCGTGGCAACAGCCATTAGGATGCACTAAGCAGGGCACTTCCTGAGCCCAAGGACACCGAGGGGCATTCACTGAGTGAATGGGGATGTGCTGCTAATAACTAACACTAATTGACCACCTGCCGTGTGCCCATCCTCTCCGAACATGCAACTTCCTTGTTCCTTATCTTGTTACTGTCTCTTTCTCTCTGCCAGAATCCAATCCTCACAAGGGCAGGGACTGGGGTCTGTTTTGTTAACTGCCATATCACAATGCCTGGCACGAAGGAAGATTCTTGAATTAATGAACGGAGATTAAATTATAATTTAAAAGCCTGGCATGAACTGAGCACCTTCTGCATGCTTATCACCCGCTACTGACATATAGTTCACTTTTTTTTTTTTTTTTTTTTTTGAGACGGAGTTTTGCTCTTATCTCCCAGGCTGGAGTGCAAGTGGTGTGGTCTCAGCTCACTGCAACCTCCGCCTCCCGGGTTCAAGCGATTCTTCTGCCTCAGCCTCCCGAGTAGCTGGGATTACAGGCGTCCACCACCACGCCTGGCTAATTTTTTTGTGTTTTTATTAGAGACAGGGTTTTGCAATGTTGGGCAGGCTGGTCTCGAACTGCTGACCTCAGGTGATCCACCCGACTCGGCCTCCAAAGTGCTGGGATTACAGGCGTGAGCCGTTGTGCCCCGCCCCCTTTTTAACCTAGTTTGTTGTTTCTCACCCCGACCAGAATATAACCTTCATGAGGGCTACAGTTTGTTGTCTATTTATTGCCCAACTCCATGTCCTTGCCACACAGTAGGTTCCCAATAAATGTATGTTGAATAATTAATAAAGACTACATTCTAATGATAATGGCTAACAGACCACGTGATTTACATATTTATTTGGTTTATTGTATTATCTGCCTCTGCCTTTTAGAACATAAACCTTCTGGGGGTGGGAATGTTGAGTCCCTACTGTCTGGCAGGCACTGTGCTGGGCTAGGGTTCAATGGTGACCAAAACCGGCAAAATCCTGCCCTCCCTCCGTTATGGGGAGGAACTGCTAATGGGCATGGGGATTCTTTTCCGGGTGAGGAAAATGTTCTAAAATTTACTTATGGTGATAGTTGCACAACTTCGTGAATATGCTAAAACCCGTTAAATTGGACACTAGCTGGCTGAACTTGATGGGATGTAAATTACATCTCAATAAAGCTGTTTGGGAAATCCAGCCTTCACAGTTGTTGATTCGCGTGAGGAGGGAAGGAGAGATGGGGGGACGTGGGACAGGGAGAAAAGAACATAAATCATATATATATAGCATGCAAATTGGAAGGTGATCAGCACACAATAGGCATTCAATAAATGTTGAAATAATGACACCGCACTGTCTCCTTGCCCTCAAATGGTCTCCCCTAACGTATCCCCTGTTGTCTTGCTTCTTCTCTTCCCACTTGCAGAGCCTGCTGCCCACGTCTCTTCCCTGAGCTGCCTGCTGGGGTCATGGAGCTGCCAACAAAGCCTGGCACCTTCGACCTGGGCCTGGCCACATGGAGCCCTTCCTTCCAGGGGGAAACCCACCGGGCTCAGGCGCGCCGCAGGGATGTTGGCAGGCAGCTGCCTGAGTACAAGGCTGTGGTGGTGGGCGCCAGTGGCGTGGGCAAGAGTGCGCTGACCATCCAGCTGAACCACCAGTGCTTTGTGGAGGACCACGACCCCACCATCCAGGATTCCTACTGGAAGGAGTTGACCCTGGACAGTGGGGACTGCATTCTGAATGTGCTGGACACAGCAGGGCAGGCCATCCATAGGGCCCTGCGTGACCAGTGCCTGGCTGTCTGTGATGGTGTGCTGGGTGTCTTCGCTCTCGATGACCCCTCGTCTCTGATCCAGCTGCAGCAGATATGGGCCACCTGGGGCCCTCACCCCGCCCAGCCCCTTGTCCTCGTGGGCAACAAGTGTGACCTTGTGACCACTGCTGGAGATGCTCATGCCGCTGCTGCAGCCCTCGCACACAGCTGGGGGGCCCACTTCGTGGAGACCTCGGCCAAAACACGGCAAGGCGTGGAGGAGGCCTTTTCCCTGCTGGTCCATGAGATCCAGAGGGTCCAGGAGGCCATGGCAAAGGAGCCCATGGCAAGGTCCTGTAGGGAGAAGACCCGGCACCAGAAGGCCACCTGCCACTGTGGCTGCTCTGTGGCCTGAAGGTCTTGGCCAAGAAATGTAGACCTTCCCCCAGGCCAGGGTGATTGTTCATTTGACATGAGACCCCTGAGGCAACTAGCTTTGAGGGACACATCCGGTATACTAGGGAAAGATGGACATCTCTCTTGTTTTCACTTGGTGAGGGGCTTTTTGGTAACATGGGAGTGCCTAATGTTGCTTTTGTTATGTCAAGTTGAGAGATTTTGTGCAAAATTAAATAAATGGTGTTTTGGGTTTCAAAGCTGCCTCCATGCAGAGTGTTATGTGGGTGGGAGTGAGACTGGGTAGAATGTTACTTGAGTTGTGAGAATTCTTTCATTCAAGAAATTCAGGGGGAGCCCACTGTGTGCTAGGCTCCGCTTTATATATAAGGGAGGTAGAGGCAAACAAGACACTTAAAAATCCTTGCCCTTATAGATATGGCATCAGGCTAGATAGTGATAAAGGCTACGTGTTAAAGGCAGGTGAAGGAATAGGGTGACATGTCCAGGAAAGCCTTCTTGAGAGTAGGTGACATCTGGACAAAAACCTGAAGATATCCAGAGGCAGAGGGACTAGCCAGTGCAAAGACCATGGCCACAAATCAGCTGCCACCACAGCAACCCTCAGTATATCCAGGGCCTGGAGCAAGAGTACAGGTAGGCCTCTACACTACATAACTAAATATGTAAACATTCAGACATTACGAATCAAGCTTTACAAAGTAAATGAAATACACCCTATCCTACTTTGGCAAATACACTTTATTAGTGACCTGGATACCCAGGCTCCAATTTCTCAGCCTTCTCAGAGTTCCCTGCCAGAATGTGCCTGTCTGCCAAAGAGTGTGCCTGTACTGGGGCCTCCCGACCGTCAGTGCCCTCTCCCTTTCTCTCCGCCCTCTCCTTTTCTCTTCCCCACATCAGGAGGTGTTCATGTGTGCCTGCGACATCCCAGCCAGCACCTCAAGCTCTACTCACGTGCCCCACAAAGCCACCCCTTGGCCCTCAGGAAGATGGTCCCTTGGAAGATGATGGTGCAGGCCCTGAAAGTGGCCTCAAAGCCTGGGATCCCCATACCCAAGTGAGGCCTAAAAGGGGGACACAAGATCCGCGATTGTCCATGTGGATGTCTTCCCCTCCACCCCTAGGAGAGACATAGACTGAGCAGGTGATTGCTCTAAACTGCAGGACCCAGGGTAGAGTCTCCTCTCTCCTGGTCTAAGGGCAACCACCACCGCGGGGAACCACCAGCCCCTAGAAACTGCCACTCACACAGACAAGCACAGAGCTGCTTCAGATCATGTTTATTGTGGGGCCAGGGGGTAGGGATCCTCGGGTGAGAGGGCTGGCTGGCCGGGGTAAGTTGCTCTGGACGTGCTGGCGGGGAGCAGTCCTGGTGGCGGGATGGCGGGGGCACTTCTGGGTCCCAGGGTGCACGGGATCCGGGCAGTGCTCAGGGTGGCAAGAGGCGGCGTGCAGGCACCTGGGGCGCCGGGGTCTCTAGGCGTTTCACACGCAGCAGCGCCCCCAGCACGCCCTCAGGGGGCAGCTCAGAGCCCACATCCTGGTCGGCGGCACGGCGGAGGCGGCGCGGGGCTGCCACCCCCTCGGAGTCCGCGCTTCCCGCAAGAATCCGTCCCAGCAAGTACCTGCAGGGCCGAGCGCAATGCAGTGAGGCGGTGTCCGCGGTGGGGCGTTCCCCCGCCCCACGCTCGGGGCCCAGAACGCAGGATCCACAACCACATACTGCCTGGGGACACGGTTCCCTCCCCAAGAAGGCGTCCTCAGCCCACTGCTTTCAGTAGACAGCCGTCCTCGCCTTTCATCCCAGAAACTGTGGCTTCCCCGCCTCCCTCTCCCCTTCCCAGGACCTGGGGTCCACTTCCCCCACTGAGTCAGCCAGGCATCCTTGCCCGGACTCCCTGGATCCAGGACCTCACTCCCTCTTAGGGCCCCAGGACTTAGGGGTTCGCACTCCACGGGGGAAGCAGGCTTCCCAGTTCCTCGCCCTCGTCCTCCCCGGACGCAGGCGCCCGACCCCTCCCCACCCCCTGCCGGGCACCTCAGCAGCTCGGGGTCCACGTCGGGTGTCTCGTCGCCTGCCTCCTCAGCATCCGGGCCCGCGGGGCCGTCGTCGTAGACCGGGGGCCGGGGTCGGAGCGCCGCGGCGGGGACGGGCGCGGGGACAAGCTGGGCTGCGAGGGCGGCAGGGTCAAGGCGGGCGCGGAGCAGAGCACGAGCGAGCTGCGCTGCAGGCGCGTCGGGGTCGTCGTCCAGGCCCAGAGCCGGATCAGAGTTGCGGGGGGCGCCCCAGACGCGCAGCAGCTGCGCCAGGACGCGCGCCTGCTGATCCTCAGCCTCCTGCGCCTCGGCCCGCGCCCGCTCCTGACGTTCGGCCTCCAGCAGATGCGCCAGCGCCCGCGCCAGCTCCTGCACCGCCCCCGCCGCCTCACCTCGGGGCACTGACCGCCGGAAGCGGCGAGGAGGGCCAGTCTCAGCTAAGGGCGGAGACGCTGCGCTTAGGCCGCGGGGCTCCTGCGGGAAAATGAGGTGGGGGAAATGAGTTTGTCAGCGTCCGTCGAGACAGGGACCCCCAGCCCGGGAAGCTCCGTGGGCCTCAAACATCCCAGATGCCACCAAAAGCACCGTGACCATCCAAATATACCCGGACACCCCTAAGGCCACTGGAAACCACCAAATATCTCCAGACGCACTTAGGACCACCAAAGATCCCCAGACACCCCCCACCCCCACCCCACAGACTCTCATAATTCCTCCCTCCCCACCCCCACTCCTGGAGACCGAGTTTCTTCATAAGAGTAGTGATGGTAGATATGACAGTTACAGATTTTTCCATATTTAATATTGTGGACAATAGGAACTATATGAATAAACTTGTTCATATATCATTTGGCATGTGTACAAGTTCATCTGTAGAATAAATTACCCAATGACAAATTTTCAGTTCAAACAGTTTTGAAACAATTTCCACAAGTTTAAAGAAATAAAAGAGGGTACCAATAATCTGAGCAAGGAATAAAGATCATAAAAATGACTGTGAAGGTTTGGAAAAGAAACATACAGGCCACATATAAATATGTTTAAAAGGAGTGATGCCTGCAACACAAATAGTCAATGAAAGAGTAGTACACAGAAGATACAGAGAACTCCTAAAAAGTAGTAAGAGAAAAACAAACTCATACAGAAATAGAAAAAATACATGATCGCCTATTTCACAAAAATGATTACTAAACATATGAAAAATTGGGCCAGGTGTAGTGGTTCATGCCTGTAATCCCAGCACTTTGGGAGGCCAAGGCAGGAAGATCGCTTGAGGCCAGGAGTTTGAGACCAGCCTGGTCAAAATGGCGAGACCCTGTCTCTACAAAAAATAAAACCAAAAAAAATGAGCGGGGCACAAGCCCATAGTCCCAGCTACTTGGGAAGATGAGGTGGGAGGATCACCTGAGTCCAGAAGCTCAAGGTTGCAGTGAGCCCAGATCGCACCACTGCACTCCAGCGTGCATGACAGAGGAAGACCCTGTCTCTAACAAACATAAAATAAAATTAAAAACCTCATTAGTAATCAGGGGAAAGCAAATTAAAATGCCAGGGAGATACTATGCATAATATAACCAAAAGATTGACCCAAATCAAAAAGTCTGATAATATGAAGTGTTGATATGAATGCAGAAAAATGGGAACTCTCATACTATGCTGGTGAGAATTAAACTGGCAAAGTAATTTTGCAGAGCGGTTTGACAATATCTAAAAAGATGCACATATCCCATGACCCACTCCTGGGATGTCACTCCCCAGAGCAGCTTTGGCACATATGCTACTGGTCACAAGTTCGTGAAAGATGACGGCAGCACTGTTCGTAATAGCATAAAAGGGCGGGGGAGAAAGAAAAGCCTGGAAACAATCCAATGTCCACTGACAAATTGAGAATACATATATAAATCATGATGTCCTCATAGGATGTAATATTATGCAGCAATAAAAATAAATGAATTACAGCCACATGCATCAACTTGGATGAATCTCGCGACCAGAGTAGAGCCAAGGGAAAAAAAAAAACGTCAAGTTCCAGAATTTCACTGCAGACTGCCTGAGACTACTAGACACCCTGAGGACTTCCTAGTGACCCCTAGTGACTACGAGGAACCAGTCACCCAGTATGATTCCGTTTCAATGATGTTCAACAGCAGGAAAAACTAAACAATGGATTTTTTTTGAGAGCTACACATATGTGATAAGCTACAAACAAAAGTAAGGGATCAATGGACAGAAAATACAGAATAAGGACTGTGGGGGGACAGGGGCTGCCATGGCGAGGGGCACGCAGGGGCTTCTAACTCTTGATCAGCCTCTATTTATTAAGCTGAGTGACTGCTACACGAGGGAGTTATTTTGTCATCATTCTTTACATTGTACATATATATTAAACACATTGTTACACGGATATAAGGTAACAGTTTTTTTTAATTCCCATCTTTGATGCAGACAGTATTGAAGAGCTAGAGGAAGATGCCTCTCCAAGTGCCCTTGCTTGGCGCCCACCACTCCTCAGTCACCCCAGGGTATCACACTCACCAGCAATCACAGCCTCACACACACTCATGAGGACTGACAGGCCTGGAGATGTCACATATACAGCCCAACACTGCCACAGCCACATGCAAGGACCTGCACACGTTCACATCCGCAGCTGCTCCTGCAGTTACAATCGCCAAGCCACCCAGGTGCAAGGACATGCACCATCCTTAAAGACACAATGCAGCAGAGAGACATCATGGCTCCTCTCCTCAGGATGACACAGCTCCACAAAGAAACGGAGAGAAACAGTCTCAGGAACACGCAAACGAAATCCCAGGCACTTGGTCCAACAGAACCACTATGGAATGTGCACACGGAGATGTGAAGACCATTCCCTCTCAAACACAAACGAAATCACACACACACACACACACACACACACACACACAGAGAGAGAGAGAGAGACACGCCCATAGGCCAAGCCAACACACATAATAAGTATTCACAAATATCCACACGGTGTCACTGAGAAAACAATCGGACCCACAAAAGAATCGCGCACAGAAGTATCCCGGTATCACACACACTACACACCCAGACGCACCACGGCACCTTTCTAGGACACTTGGAAGCGCTCAAACCAAAGAACACACACTTTCAAGGACACGACACCTCCACACCGCTGTCCTCACATCACACGCACACACACCGATGCGCGCGCGCCCTTTCTTAAAGCGCCTTAGTGCCGTAGACAGCGTCACAGGCACCGGGCACGGAGAGGTGGGCAGGGCACGGTTACCGGCGGCGCCCCGGACAACGCCACCCGCACAGGCAGAGACCAAGTCAGGTCTCAGGTGTGCCGGCGTGGCCTGGGCGCGGACCGGCGGCCGGAGCCCGGGCCACCCTCGTCGATCTCTCCGCACGTCCCGGGAGCCGGCTTGGGCGAGGGTGAGGCGGCGCAGCCCCAACCCCAACCCTCGCCAGTGGCATCCTCCCCCAACCCCCACCCCTCGCCGGACTGGGGTCGCACCTTTACCGGCCGCGCGCAGAGCGCGGGGGGCGGCCGAAACAGGCCGAGCAGCAGCAGCACCAAAAGGCCGACGCCCCCGGCCCGCGGCCCCCAGAGCAGCGGCGACCCCGCCATGCTGCCCCAGCGAGCCGGGCTCCGGACGGGCGGACTGGCTGGCAAGTGCGCAGTGCCGGGGCGAGCTGGCGAGGCTGCGGCGCTCTGCGGCTGCGCACGCCCGGAACCAGGCCCCCCCCCCCGCCCCCACCCCACCCACCCGACCAACGCAGGCGCAGCCTGGGGAGCTGGCAGCCCCACCAGACCTCCCGTCGCCATGGAGATGCCCAAAGGGCAAGGTGGAGAGCTGGCGGTTGCCATGGCAGTCGGAGGGCAGTTGCTGGGGCAACCGACCTTACTGTTACCTTAGTAGACAGGAAAACAGGCAAGAAAAATTGACTCAGTGGAGTGGAATGGGGGTCTGGTCCTCATCTCTCCTCCTTGGGGAGGAGATGGACTTTAGTTTGTTCATTAGATAAATAGTTAATGGATCACCCGCAGTGGGCCCGGCCCGCGCCAGGGAGATGGGTTCAATCTAGCTGATGTGACCATGGACAGCTCAGTCGGCCATTCTAAGGCTCAGGCTCTCAGCGGCGTAAAGGGGTTACTACTGACAGCCTCCCTCAAAGTGACCTTGGAGGTTTAGAATGACATTCAGTAGGAGCTCAATAAATGCTCCTTTCCATCCTCTCCTTGTCTCTTTGTGTTTTTTTTTCTGACAGTGTCTCGCTGTGTCCTCCAGGCTGGAGGACAGTGGCCGGATCTCAGCTCACTGCAATTTCCACCTCCAGGGTTCAAGCAATTCTCATGCCTCAGCCTGCCAAGTAGCTGGGACTACAGGTGCCCACCACCACACCTGGCTAATTTTTGTATTTTTGTAGAGATGGGGTTTCGTCATGTTGCCAGGTTGGTCTCCAACTTCTGAGCTCAAGCAATCGGCCCTCCTCGGCCTCCCAAAGTGCTGGGATTACAGGCGTTGAGCCACCATGCCTGGCCCCAGCCCAATACTTTCATCTCTCCATGGCTCTCTGTGTTTATCTTTCTGACCTTATGTGCCCACAGCTCTCTCTGTGTCTTCCTCTCCCCATATGTCTCTCCTTGTCTATGACTTTCTCTCCTTCCATCTCTCCAACCACTGTCTTGTCTCTGTCTTTATTTTACTGTCTATATCTACTTGTTTTCCATAGATAGATATATACATAGATACATATATGCATAGACTTTACCCATATATTGTTTCAGAAATAAGTTCAAGCCACTAAAATGACATATCAAAGGAAACAAGATTTTGAAAAAATGTATGTGTATCCATAGGGGGAAAAATGTTGGGGAGGGAATGTCATCAATGGTTATCTCTGGGGAGGTAACTAATGGTTTGTTACTTTCTCCTTTATACTTTCCTGTTGTCTGAAAAAAAAAATTACAATAGGCCAGGCGCGGTGGCTTATGCTTGTAATCCCAGCACTTTGGGAGGCCGAAGCGGGTGTATCACCTGAGGTCAGGAGTTTGAGACCAGCCTGGCCAACATGGTGAAACCCCATCTGTACTGAAAATACAAAAATTAGCCAGGCATGGTGACACGCGCCTGTAATCCCAGCTACTCAGGAGGCTGAGGAGGAGGAGAACTGCTTGAACCTGAGAGGCAGAGGTTGCAGTGAGCTGAGATGGTGCCACTGCATTCCAGCCTGAGCGACAGAGCAAGACTCCGTCTCAAAAACAAAAAAAGATCATCTGAATAAATGAAGACACAATACATGTTCCTGGATGAGGCAATTTCATTTTATAAAGATGTCAAGTCTATCCAAACTAATATATAATTTCTATGTAATTTCAATTTAAACCCCAGCTGAATATTTTAAAGAAAATCAATTAAATGTACTTTTTATTTTGTTTTATTTTTAATCCTACTCCTTCTGTAATAAAATGTGTAATAAAATTTGTTTTGGTTTGTTTGTTTATTTGTTTTTTGAGACAGGGTCTCACTCTGTCACCCAGGCTGGAATGCAGTGGCGAAATCACGGCTCACTGCAACCTCCACTTCCCAGGCTCAAGCAATCCTCCCACCTCAGCCTTCCGACTTGCTGGGACTACAGGTGTTCCCCACCATGCCCAGCTAATTTTTGCATTTTTCTGTAGAGACGGGTTTCACCATGTTGCCCAGGCTGCTCTTGAACTCCTGGGTTCAAGTGATCCACCCACCTTGGCCTCCCAAAGTGCTGGGATTACAGGCATGAGCCACCACACCTGGCCATATTTTTAAGTGTATATAAGAGTCCATGCAAAAATTTGTACACAAATGTTCAAAGCAGCATTATTTATAATAGCAAAAAGTGGAAACAACCCAAATGTTCATCAATAGATGAACAGATAAGTAAAATGAGGTTTCTCCATATCATTGAATATTATTCAGCCATAAAAAGGAATGAAGTGAGGCCAGGTGTGGTGCTGTAATCCCAGCACTTTGGGAGGCCGAGGCAGGCGGATTACTTGAGGCCAGAAGTTCGAGACCAGCCTAGCCAACATGGCGAAACTCCATCTCTACTAAAAATATAAAAATTAGTGGGGCATGGTGGTGCATGCCTGTAATCTCAGCTACTCAGGAGAATCGCTGGAACTTGGGAGGCATGGGTTGCAGTGAGCAGAGATCGCACCACTGCACTCCTGAGCAACAGGGAGAGACTCCATCTCAAAAAAAAAAATCTCATGTATCCCATAAATATACACACCATGTACTTATAAAAATTAAAGATTAAGGGGCCGGGCATGGTGGCTCACGCCTGTAATCCCACCACTTTGGGAGGCTGAGGCAGGTGGATCACGAGGTCAAGAGATCCAGACTATCCTGGCCAACATGGTGAAACCTCGTCTCTACTAAAAATACAAAAATTAGCTGGCATGGCAGCAGGCGCCTGTAATCCCAGCTACTCGGGAGGCTGAAGCAGGAGAATCGCTTGAGCCCGGGAGGCGGAGGTTGCAGTTAGCCGAGATCGCGCCACTGCACTCCAGCCGGGCGACAGAGCAAGACCTCTGTCTCAAAAAAAGGAATTAAAGATTAAAAACATTTGATATGCATGGTTGATTATCCTAGGTAAAAAGAATTACAGATAAATACAAATATGTATACATGAAAATGGATATGAGTTTTATTTGTTTATTGAAAAGTTATAGGGGCGAGGACAAAAGACTACAAAAATTAAGAAATAAAAATAAAAAGTTGTTACAGCTTATTAATGGTAATATTATAATTAATACATACATAATTTTATTTATCATGCTAAGTTAATTGTATTTTGAAACTGTGGAAAATTTTTTAATTTATTGACTATGTGTAGATTGACTGACTTCGAGACAGAGTCTCGCTTTGTCACCAAGGCTGGAGTGCTGTGGTGCCATCTCAGCTCACTGCAACCTACTCCCCTTGTGTTCAAGTGATTTTCATGCCTCAGCCTCCCGAGCAGCTGGGACTACAGGTGCACGCCACCACATCTGGCTAATTTTTGTATTTTTTGTAGAGACGGGGTTTTTGCCACGTTGCCCAGGCTGGTCTGAAACTCCTGACCTCAAGTGATCTGCCTGCCTCAGCCTCCCAAAATGCTGGGATTACAGGTGTGAGTCACCATGCCAGGCCTGTATCTGTAGATTTATATTTCCATGTATAACTAACTACATACATATACTTATATTAATAAATTCTCTACTGGAAATTATTACATGAATAATGTACAAAAGATGTAAAATTAGAATTTGTATCCTTTTACTATGAAATAACTAAATTATTGTTTTCCTAGTTCAGTGGAGGTTTCTTTTGTCATCAAAAATAATCTGTCTTTCTGTGCTTTTCGACATATTCTTAAATCTTTTTTTTTTGTTGTTGTTGTTGTTGTTTGAGACGGAGTTTCACTCTGTTGCCCAGTATGGAGTGCAGTGGCATGATCTCGGCTCAGTGCAAACTCTGCCTCCCGGGTTCAAGCGATTCTCCTGCCTCAGCCTCCCGAGTAGCTGGGATTACAGGCGTGTGCCACCATGACCGGCTAATGTCTGTATTTTTAGTAGAGATGGGGTTTTGCTATGTTGGCCAGGCTGGTCTCCAACTCCTGACCTCAAGTGATCCGCCCGCCTTAGCCTCCCAAAGTGCTGGGATCATAAGCGTGAGCCACTGCACCCGGCCACTTAAACCATTTTTTAAAAGAGTCCTTCTTTACCTTTTTTTTTTTTTTGAGACGGTCTCACTCCGTCACCCAGGCTGGAGTGCAGTGGCGCGATCTCGGCTCACTGCAACCTACGCCTCCTGGGTTCAAGAAAGTCTCCTGCCCCAGCCTCCCCAGTAGCTGGGACTACAGGCACGTGCCACCACACCCAGCTAATTTTGGTATTTTTAGTAGAGATGAGGTTTCGTCATGGCCAGGCTGGTCTCCAGCTCCTGGGCTCAAGTCATCTATCTGCTGGGCTCAGCCTCCTAAAGTGCTAAGACTACAGGCGTGGGCCACTACGCCCAGTAAGTACTTATTTTTGAAAAAAGTTTCTAATAAACGTTGTTTATTGCTTTATGATTCTGCAGTAATTATAAATATTTCTTGTGCTTAGATATTTATGAAATATTTTGACTCCTCTAACAACTCTTTGTAATTCTGATTTTCCCAAATTCAGAATAAAATTGGTTAGATGTCTTTTCTATATAAACTATTTTGGGGCTTATTAAAATGATTATTAGGGCTGGGCATGGTGGCTCACGCCTGTAATCTCAGCACTCTGGGAGACTAAGGTGGGAGCATTGTTTGGGCCCCAGAGGTCAAGGCTGCAGTGAGCCATAATTACGCCACTGCACCCCAGCCTGGGAGACAGAGCAAGACTGTCTCAAAAACAAATTAAATTAAATTAAATTAAATTAAATGGTTATTAGGTAATCTAAAGATTTCTCCTTCACCTTATAAAAGGAAGGGCAAGAGAAGTAATTACGTTTATCTAGAATGCTTCACATGTGAATTAATTCAAAATTCTTATAAGTGCTCTTTGGCTTATTAAACAGATTTTTAAAAAACTGACAAATCAAAAAGAAAACTTATCTTTCTATGCTAATTCTGCAAAAGTAAAATATGTTCTCATAAGTGTATTTTAATGATTATAGACTTTTTGTGTTTAAAAGAACCATAATTATGACACAATCAAGCACAAATCCTGGTATAAGAACTGTCTACAAAAAGATGTGTTTCCAGGATTCTAGATGCCCGCTTCCCTTTTTGTTGATGATATGTCTAAACAAGTATCAGGACTATTGCCTCAATTACCTGGGACTCTTTGGAGGCCTGTTATTTACTTTAGTCTTCGATTAGATCCAGGAGCCAAGGCATAGCCTATGAAACATTATTGCTTCCCCTTCACACATCACTAGCCATTGCTGCAACACTCTGCCCCTCCTGAATGACCTGGGCGATGAAAGCCCCTTGTTGCTTACCTCTGCTGGGAAACCAGCCGCACCCTGCGCACACTTGCTAGAGACCCCCTCAGCTCTCCTGATTTAATTGTGTTGTTGGCAGTTCATACTCAAAAAGAAACACTAGTTGGGACTCGGTGGCTCATGTCTGTAATCTCAGCGTTTTGGGAGGCTAAAGCCAGAGGATCGCTTGAGGCCAGCAGTTCAAGACCAGCCTGGGCAACATGGTGAGACCCCATCTCCACAAAAAATAAAAGTGAAAACTAATACGAACTAAAGGAATTCCACTTTTTAAAAACTTTTTTTATTATTATTATTATTATTATTGAGATAATGTCTGGCTGTGTCACCCAGGCTGGAGTGCAGTGGCAGTGATCTCTGCTCACTACATCCTCTGCCTCCAGGGTTCAAGTGATTCTTGTGACTAAGCCTCCCAAGAAGCTGGGACCACAGGCTCACGCCACCATGCCCAGCTAATTTTTGTATTTTTAGTAGAGAGGGGGTTTCACCATGTTGCCCAGGCTGGTCTCCAATTCCTAAGCTCGAGCGATCCACCTGCCTTGGCCTCCCAAAGTGCTGGGATTACAGGAGTGAGCCACCACACACAGCCCTTTTTTTTTTTTTTTACTTTTATATACCCTAGGAGTAGGTAGAATTTCACTTCTGAGTATACAGCAAAAATAATTGAAAGCAGGAACACAAAGAGATATTTATACACCCATGTTCAGAGCAGCATTATTTACAATGGCCAAAATGTAGAAGCAGCTCATGTTCCTTGACGGATGAATGGATAAGCAAATGCGATATATACATACAATAAAATGTTATTCAGCCTTGAAAAGAAGGACATTCTGACACCTGACAACATGAATGAAGCTCGAGGACATGATGCTAAGTGAAATAAGCCAGTCACAAGACAAATGCTGTATGGTCCAACTTATATGAGGTACTTAGAGCAGTCAAATTCAGAGACAGAGAGTAGAATGTTGGTTTCTAGGGTCTCGGGGGAGGAGGGAACGGAGTTTATCACTTAATGGGTGTAGAGTTTCAGTTGTGGAAATGAAAAGAGTTCTGCAGATGGATGATGACTGTACTTACGCAACAATGCAAATATGCCGGGCGCGGTGGCTCATGCCTGTAATCCCAGCACTTTGGGAGGCTGAGGCCGGGAGATCTCTTGAGTTCAGGAGTTCGAGACCAGCCTGGCCAACATGGTGAAACCCCATCTCCACTAAAAATACAAAAAATAGCTGGGCATGGTGGCGCATGCCTGTAATCCCAGCTACTCGGGAGACTGAGGCAGGAGAATCACTTGAACCTGGGAGACAGAGGTTGCAGTAAGCCGAGTGAGACTCTGTCTCAAAAAATATATATTTATGGCCAGGTGTGGTGGCTCACACCTATAATCCTAGCACTTTGGGAGGCCGAGGCAGGCGAATCACGAGGTCAGGAGATAGAGACCATCCTGGCTAACACAGTGAAACCCCGTCTCTACTAAACATAGAAAAAAATTAGCCAGGCCTGATGGCACACGCCTGTACTCCCAGCTACTCGGGAGGCTGAGGCAGGAGAATCGCTTGAACCCGGGAGGCAGAGTTTGCAGTAAGCTGAGATCGTGCCACTGCACTCCAGACTGGCAACAGAGCGAGACTCTGTCTCAAAAAAAAACAAACAAAATACATACATACATACACACACACACACACACACATATATATATAGAAAGAGAGCGAGAGAGAGAGAGAGAGTTATATATAAATTAGTTCATATGGCTAAATTAATTGCCCTTGCCTAGATCTGCCAGCTGACAGAAAATAGAAGGTGCATTTTTTTTTTTTTTTTTTTGAGACGGAGTCTCGCTCTGTCTCCCAGGCTGGAGTGCAGTGGTGCGATCTCAGCTCACTGCAAGCTCCGCCTCCCAGGTTCACGTCATTCTCCTGCTTCAGCCTCCCGAGTAGCTGGGACTACAGGCGCCCGCCACCACACCCAGCTAATGTTTTGTATTTTTAGTAGAGACAGGGTTTTACCGTGTTAGCCAGGATGGTCTCGATCTCCTGACCTCGTGATCCGCCCACCTTGGCCTCCCAAAGTGCTGGGATTACAGGCGTGAGCCACCGCGCCCGGCCTAGGAGGTGCATATATTAATACTGATATAAACATATATGATTTCGGGTCAGTCCATGACTTTGAAATGTTTTATGAACAAAAGGATTCCCAGAGCACTACAGGAACCCTTATAAGAATGGACAACAAATTAATAAAAATTTGTATGCCTTATTATTACTTGAGATAGCTACTAATGAAATGAGCCAAGGCCAGGTGCGGTGGCTCACAACTGTAATCCCAGCACTGGCCCAGGCGGGCAGATCACCTGAGGTCAGGAGTTCGAGACCAGCCTGGCCAACATGGTGAAACCCCATATCTACTTTAGAAAAAAAAATTAGGCTGGGAGCAGTAGCTACGCCTGTAATCCCAGCACTTTGGGAGGCCTAGGTGGGCAGATAGATCATCTGAGGACAGGAGTTGGAGACCAGCCTGGCCAACATGGTGAAACCCCGTCTCTACTAAAAATACAAAAATTAACCGGGCGTGGTGGGGGGCACCTGTAGTCCCAGCTACCAGGGAGGCTAAGGCAGAAGAATCACTTGAACCCAGAGGCAGAGGTTGCAGTGAGCCAAGATCGTGCCACTGCACTCCAGCCTAGGCAACAGTGTGAGACCCTGTCTCAAAAAAAAAAAAAAAAAAAGAAGAAGAAGAAGAAAGAAAGGAAGGAGCCATGATCTGAGAGCTAAATGGACCCTGATACTGAACCAACATTGATGGGGTCACTTTAAGGGTATTGCCAGGATGGTTCTTCCATGTCCTACTTCCAGTGACACAGTCATGGCAATGACTATAAAGGTAGAACATGGATAGGAACCAAAGACCTGAGGCCCTTTTGAACACTTCCAAGTGGGCTATGAGTAAGTTCTGGTCCTTGGTTATTTTCAGGGTGAATTGAGCTTTTCTTTGCTGGAGAGCCATTGCAATACAGGGGGAAACTGTATTCCGACTTAGGGAATCCCAATTTATTCTCCAGTAAAAGGGACACCAATTAAACTGGTATTGAGGACATCATGCTAAGTGAAATAAACCAGTCACAGAAACAGAAACACTACATGATTCCACGTATCTGAGGTATCTAAAATAGTCAAATTCATAGACCCAAAGAGTGTCATGGAGTCGTTGCCAGGGGCCAGGAGGAAGGGGAAATGGGGAGGGCTTTTTTTTTTTTTTTTTGAGATGGAGTTTCGCTCTTGTTGCCCAGGCTGGAGTGCAATGATGCAATCTTGGCTCACCGCAACCTCCGCCTCCCGTGTTCAAGCAATTCTTCTGCCTCAGCCTCCCAAGTAGCTGGGATTACAGGCATGTGCCACCATGCCTGGCTAATTTTTTTTTTTTTAAGACAAGAGTCTTGATCTGTCTCCCAGGATGGAGTGCAATGGCGCAATCTTGGCTCACTGTGACCTCTGCCTCCCAGGTTCAAGCAATTCTCCTGCCTCAACCTCCCGAGTAGTCGGGATTACAGGCGCCCACCACCACACCCAGCTAATTTTGTATTTTTAGTAGAGACGGGGTTTCGCCATGTTAGCCAGGCTGGTCTCAAACTCCTGACCTCAGGTGATCCACTCACCTCGGTCTCCCAAAGTGCTGGGATTACAGGAGTGAGCCATTGCACCTGGCCAAAATGGGGAGTTATTAATGAACAGGCATAAAGGTTAGTCTCGGGCAAGATGAATAAGCTCAGCCGGGTGCGGTGGCTCACACCTGTAATCCTGGCACTTTGGGAGGCTGAGGTGGGCAGATTGCCTGAGCTCAGGAGTTCAAGACCAGCCTGGGCAACATAGTGAAACCCTGTCTCTACTAAAATACAAAAAAAAAAAAAAAAATTAGCCGGGCGTGACGGCATGCGCCTGCAGTTCCAGCTACTTGGGAGGCCAAGGCAGGAGAACTGCTTGAACCCAGGAGGCGGAGGTTACAGTGAACCGAGATTGTGCCACTGCACTCCAGCCTGGAAACAGAGCAAGACTCTGCCTCAAAAAAAAAAAACAAAAAAAAAGAAGAAGAAGAAAAAGAAAAAAACAAGATGAATAAGCTCTAGAGATTTGTTGTGCAACATTGCATCTAGAGTCAACAATACTGTATTGTGCACCTAACATTTTGTTAAGAGGGTAGATCTCATGTTGTATTGTACCATAATAAAATAAATTTTTAAATAAAATCATTGGCAGGCTAGGCGCGATGGCTCATGCCTGTAATCCCAACACTGGGCAGCTGAGGTGGGTGGCTCACTTGAGCCCAGAAGGTCGAGAGACCAGCCTAGGCAACATGGTGAAACCCCGTCTCTACTAAAAATTCAACAATAAAAAAATTAGCTGGGCATGGTGGCAAGGACCTGTGGTCCCAGCTACTCTGGGGGGCTGAGGCGGGAGGATCAATTGAGCCTGGGAGGTCGAGGCTGTGGTGAGTGGTGACCACACCACTTCACTCCAGCCAGGGTGACAGAGCAGGAGAACTGTTACCTCCTGGGGACCCTGTTTCCCTCGGGTATTCAAAAATCTCCCAAAGGGAGGCAAGCATGGGCTATGCAGAACTCTCAGTAGGGACTGCTGAGTCTCTTCATATGAGCTGCAGTTCCCACAGTGGCAGTCACACAATTGGAAAAGGTGGTCCCAAACTTGTCTCTGACCTTAGCAGATGACACAACTTCTACTCTAGAAACCCAACAAACCAGTTTAAATTTAAATTCATTTGCCATCTCGACGTAATGAGATGCGAGATAAGGCCAGGCACTGTGGCTCACACCTGTAATCCCAGCACTTTGGGAGGCCGAGGCGGGCGAATCACCTGAGGTCGGGAGTTCGAGACCAGCCTGACCAGCATGGAGAAACCCTGTGTCTACTAAAAATACAAAATTAACTGGGCGTGGTGGCGCATGCCTGTAATCCCAGCTATTCAGGAGGCTGAGGCATGAGAATCACTTGAACCCGGGAGGCGGAGGTTGAGGTGAGCCAGGATCGCGCCATTGCACTCCAGCCTGGGCAACAAGAGCAAAACTCTGTCTCAAAAAAAATAAATAAATAAAAATAAAAAATAAAAAAGAGATGCAGGATAACCCCCACAAAAATATTCATTAGCCAGAATTGTCATGAACATAACCCTTGATTTCCTTTGGCTAGTCAAGGGGGAGTGTATGCTTTAGTAAACACTTCTTTTTTTTTTCCTCATTGTCAAGACTCAACATAAAGCAAATACTTTTTGATGCACCTATATCAACTCTGCAAGTCAAGTAGAACAGTTTCTGATGAGGTTAAAAGAAAAAGTTGGCCAGGTGCAGTGGCTCATGCCTGTAATCCTAGCACTTTGGGAGGCTGAGGCAGGAGGATCAATTGAGCTCAAAAGTTTGAGACCAGCCTGGGCAACATAGCGAGAACATCTCAAAAAAAAAAAAGAAAAGAAAAAGTTACCTGGTTCTCTACAGGAGACCAACCAGGCTTTGGGACATATTTCTCTGGTCTGGTTTGGCCATATAGGCTCCTGTCTTCGGAGTCTAGTTTGTTTGGTTGAGGTTTTTTTGAGACAGGGTCTCACTCAGTCACCCAAGCTGGAGTGCAGTGGTGCGATCGCAGTTCACTGCACCCTCGACCTCCCAGCTCAGGCAATCCTCCCACCTCAGCCTCCTGAGTAGCTGGGACGACAGGTGAAAGCCATCATGCCTGGCTAATTTTTTGTATTTTTGTAGAGACGGGGATCTTGCCATGTTGCCCAGGCTGGTCTCAAACTCCTGGGCTGAACCGATCCTCCCGCCTCAGCATCTGAAAGTGCTGGGATTACAGGCGTGAGCCACAGCTCTCAGCCTTCAGTGTCTGTTATAAAGACTAAACCTCAGCTTGTTTCTGTGATTGCCTGTGTTGCATTTGGCCAATGTATCCTGTCCAAAGTCTTTTTTTTAAAAAGGTTTTCAAAGTCCAGTGTCGTGGTTCACGTCTGTAATCCCAGCTACTAGGGAGGCTGAGGTGGAAGGATCACTTGAGCCTGGGAGGTTGAGGCTGCAGTAAGCTGTGATCACTGCACTCCAGCCTGGGCAACAGAGAGAGACCCTGTCTCAAAAAAAGAAAAAGTTTTGGCCGGACACAGTGGCTCACATCTGTAATCCCAGCACTTTGGGAGGCCAAGGAAGGCGGATCACCCAAGGTCAGGAGTTCGAGGCCAGCCTCACCAACATGGCGAAACCCGGTCTCTACTAAAAAGAAAAAAAAAATTATCCAGGCATGGTGGCGGGCATCTATAATCCCAGCTACTCAGGAGGCTGAGGCAGGAGAATCACTTGAGCCCAGGAGGTGGGGGTTGTTGTGAGCCAAGATCTCGCCACTGTACTCCAACCTGGGCAACAGAGTGAGACTCTGTCTCAAAAAAAAAAAAAAGTTTTTAAGATAGTATTTATTTGTAGTTAGAGCTGAGTTCTTCTGTTAGTTTTTAAATGTCTTCCTGGGGAGTAGCACTTTCTAAGGGTTCCAAGTTCATCCGTTGGCTGTCATAGCCATCCAGCAATCCAAGGCTGGGCTTTGGTGTCCTGTAGGGAAGCTAGGTCCCTCCTGGATCGTGGATCCTGGCCTTGCAGGGGCCTGGCCAGGCATAGAGGAGAGCCTTGTGCGAGCGCCTCACATTCTGCATTGTGGGGACCCCAGTCCATGTGGTGTAGGCTGCAGCGCTGGGAGGAACCAGAACTTGCGACCTCGAGAGAGGCGGTAGCAGTAGCCCTGGCTGGGCCTGTAACATCTGGACCTTTTCTTAGGGCTGAGGCCGCACCTCCGCCAGGGCGGCGGGAAGCATCGCGGATGGTGGCCAGGTGGGCCATGCAGCTCCCCGTTGCTGCGGCAGCGCTGGGAGCTTGGGAGACTGAGGCAACCCAGCAGCCATAATGGTGAGTATGAAGCCGACGCTCTCCAGAGCATCAAAAATGCAGAAGGGAGTGGCTGGGCATGGTGGCTCACGCCTGTAATCCCAGCACTTTGGGAGGCCAAGGTGGGCGGATCACCTGAGGTCAGGAGTTCAAGACCAGCCTGGCCAACATGGTGAAACCCTGTCTCTACTAAAAATATAAAAATTAGCCAGGCATGGTGGTCTGTACCTGTATTTCCAGCTACTCGGGAGGCTGAGGCAGGAGGATAGCTTGAGCACAGCAGTTTGAAGCTATATTGCACTATTATTACGTCTGTAAATAGCCACTGTACTTCATCCTGGGCAACATAGCCAGACCCCATCTTTATTTTATTTTATTTTTTTGAGACAGAGTTTTGCTCTTGTTGCCCACACTGGAGTGCAATGGCACGATCTCAGTTCACTGCAAACTCCACCTCCCGGGTTCAAGCAATTCTCCTCCCAAGAGAAGCCTCAGCCTCCCAAGTAGCTGGGATTACAGTCATGTCACCATGCCCGGCTAATTTTTGTATTTTCAGTAGAGACAGGGTTTCACCATGGTGGTCAGGCTGGTTTTGAACTCCTGACCTCAGGTGATCCACCCTCCTTGGCCTCCCAAAGTGCTGGGATTACAGGCGTGAGCCACTGTGCCCGGCCAAGAGCCCATCTTTAAATAAATAAATCAATATATGGTTTTTGTTGTTGTTGTTTTATTTTGTTTTGTTTGTTTGTTTTTGACAGACAGTCTCGCTCTACCGCCCAGGCTGGAGTGCAGTGGTATGATCACAGTTCACTGCAATCTCTGCCTCCCAGGTTCAAGCAATTCTCGTGCCTCAGCCTCCCGAGTAGCTGAGATTACAGGCATGGACCACCATGCCTGGCTAATTTTTTGTATTTTTATCAGGGATAGGGTTTCACTATGTTGCCCAGGCTGGTCTCAAACTTCTGGGCTCAAGTGACCCACTTGCCTCAGCCTCCCAAACTGTTGGGATTACAGGTGTGAGCCACCATGGCTGGCCAAAAAATGTCTTTTCTTAAAACAACTTTATTGAGGTATACTTGTATTGAGATATAACTAATGTTGTACACTTACAACAAAAACTACACATATCTAGTGTATACAATCTGTGAGTCTGACTTATGTATATGCTCATGATACTATCACCACAATCAAGATAATAATCATATCCATCACCTCCAGCTTTTCCTTGTGTCCCTTTGTAGTGGTTTGTTTTAGCTTTGGTTTTTTTTTTGTGTGGCATAACCCTTAACATGAGATCTACCCTCTTAACAAATTTTAAAGTGCACAATGCCATATTGTAAGCTATAATTACTATGTTGTACAGCAGATCTCTAGAACTGATTCTTCATGCATAACTGAAACTTTATACCCATTGAAAAACAAGTCTCCCTTTCCTCTCCCCGGAGACCCTGGCAACCACCATTCTATTCTCTGCCTCTATGAGTTTGACTACTTTAGATACCTCATATTAGTGGAATCCTGCAGTATTTGTCTTTTTTTGTGACTAGCTCATTTCACTTAGCATAACATCCATGTTGTTGCAAATGGTAAGATTTCTTTTTTTTTTTTTAATTTTATGGAGACAGAGTCTCACTCTGTTTTTTAGGCTGGAGTGCAGTGGCACAATCTCAGCTCACTGCAACCTCTGCCTCCCGGGTTCAAGTGATTTTCATACCTCAGCTTCCCAAGAAGTAGCTGGCCTACAGGCATGAGCCACCACACCCAGATGGTTTTTTGTATTTTTAGTGGAGACGGGGTTTCACCATGTTGGCCAGGCTGGTCTCTAACTCCTGACCTCAAGTGATCTGCATGCCTCAGCCTCCCAAAGTGCTGGGATTACAGGTGTGAACCACTGTACCTGGCCATAAGATTTCCTTCTTTTTGTGGTTGAATAATATCCCACTGTATGTATATACCACATTTTTTATATCCTTTCATGTGTCAACGGACTTTCAGGTTGTTTCCATACCTTGGCTATGGTAAATAATGCTATGATGAACATGGAAGTGTGGATAGCTCTTTGAGATACCTGTAAAATCAACATACAAAAATTAGTTGTGTTTCTATACACTAACAACTATTTGAAAAGGAAATTAAGAAAACAATCACATTTGCAATAGCATCACAAATAATTAAATACTTAGGAAGAAACTTAACCAAATAAATGAAATATCGGTACACCAAAAACTAGAAAACATTAGTGAAAGAAAGTAATGAAGACACAAATAAATGGAAAGACATCCTGTTCTCATGAATTGGAAGACTTAATAGTGTTAAAATATCCATACTATTCAAAGAAGTCTACAAGGCTGGCGCAGTAGCTCACACTTGTAATCTCAGCACTTTGGGAGGCCAACGTGTGTGGATCACTTGAAACCAGGAGTTAGAGACCAGCCTGGGCAACATGGTGAAACCCCATCTCAACTAAAAATACAAAATTAGCCAGGCATATTGGTGTACACCTGTAATCCCAGCACTTTGGGACGCCGAGGAAGGCAGATTACTTGAGGCCAAGAGTTCAAGACCAGCATGGGCAACATGGTGAAACCCTGTCTCTACTAAAAATACAAAAAAGTTGTCGGGTGTGGCGGCACTCACCTGTAGTTCCAGCTACTCGGGAGGCTGAGGTGGGAGGATTGTTTGGGCCTGGGAAATGAAGGTTGCAGGGCTGCAGTGAGCCGAGATTGTGCCACTGCCCTCCAGTCTGGGCAACAGAGCAACATTCTGTCTCAAAAACAACAGCAACAACAACAAAGTAATCTGCAGCCTCAATCCTAGACCCATCAAAATCCCAGTGACATTTTTTACAGCAATAGAGAAAACAATTCTAAAATTCATATGTAGCCACAAAAAGACCCAGAATAGCCAAAGCAATCTTAAGAAAAAAGAACAAAGCTGTGAGGTCAGAGCCACCACAGAGAATAGGTCTAGTGGAGCTTTGGAGGTGGGCCCCCCCTACTCCCCAAGAACCCAGAACTGTAGAGCTACCAGCAAGCAACAGCAGCTTGGGCGCCTGCAACCCCTGAGAGATTGCTGTGTGGGCTGAGCCCAGCAAGCTTGTGGGGGCGGGGCTACCTGAAGCCTTGGGGGCCCAATCCCTACCCCAGTGTGCCCAAAGGTGGTGCATACCGTCAAGGATAATTGTGGAGGTTTAAGACAATGTTGTTTGCCCTGTGGGCTTTTGGATTTGCTGGGAACTGCTATTCCTTTTTTCTTTCCTGTTGCTCCATTTAGGAATGGGAACATTCATCTTCTGCCTGTCCCACTGTTGTATTTTGGAAGTAGATAACTTGTGTTTGTTTTTGAGATGGAGTCTCACTCTGTCACTCAGGCTGGAGTGCAATGGTGCAATCGCGGCTCACTGCAACCTCCACTTCCTGGGTTCAAGCGATTCTTGTGCCTCACCCTCCTGAGTAGCTGGGACTACAGGTGCATGCCACCACTCCTGGCTAATTTTTGTATTTTTAGTAGAGATGGGGTTTCACCATGTTGGCCAGGTTGGTTTTGAACTCCTGACCTCAAGCAATCCACCCACCTTGGCCTCCCAAAGTGCTGGGGTTGCAGGCGTGAGCCACCGCATCCAGCCGAGATAATTTGTTTTGATTTCACAGGTTCACAGCTGGAGGAATTTGCTTTAGAATGAACTGTGCTTAGAGTATCACCCATATCTGGTTTAGACGAGACTCTGGGCTTTGAACTTTTGAGTTGGTACTGGAACAAATTAAGACTATGGGTCTATTGAGATGGAATGAATGTATTTTACATGTGAGAAGGGTATGAATTTGGTGGACCAGAGGCAGAAGGCTGTGGTTTGAATGTGTCCCCAAAAAGCATATGTTAAAAACTTAATTCCCAATGCAACAGTGTTGGGAGGTGAGGCCTAATGAGAGGTGATTAGGCCATAGGGCAGAGTGAAGGAATTAATGCTATTATCGCAAGAGTGGGTTCACTATAAAAGGGGGAGTTTAACCCCCTGTATTAGTCTGTTTTCATGCTGTTGATAAGGACATACCCGAGACTGGGCAATTTACAAAAGAAAGAGGTTGAATGGACTCACAGTTACACGTGGCTGAGGAGGCCTCACAATCATGGTGGAAGATGAAGGGCACATCTCACATGGCGGCAGACAAGAGAGGAGAGCTTGTGCAGGAAAACTCCCCTTTATAAAATCGTCAGATCTCATGAGACTTATTCACTATTGTGAGAACAGCATGGGAAAGACCTGCCCCCATGATTCAATTACCTCCCACCAGGTCTCTCCCACAACAGGTGGGAATTCAAGATAAGATTTGGGTGGCGACACAGCCAAACCATATCATTCTGCCCCTGGCCCCTCCAAAATTTCATGTCTTCACATTTCAAAACCAATCATACCTTCCCAACAGTCCCCCAAAGTCTTAACTCATTCCAGCATTAACTCAGAAGTCCACAGTCCAAAGTCTGATCTGAGACAAGGCAAGTCCCTTCCACCTATGAGCCTGTAAAATCAAAAGCAAGTTAGTTACTTCCTAGATATGATGGGGGTACAGGCATTGGCTAAATACAACTGTTCCAAGTGGGAGACATTGGCCAAAACAAGGGGGCTACAGACCCCATGGAAGTCAGAAATCTAGTGGGGCAGTCAAATATTAAAGCTCCAAAATGATCTTCTTTGACTCTATGTCTCACATCCAGGTCACACTGATGCAAGAGGCAGGCTCCCATGGTCTTGGGCAGTTCCACCCCTGTGGCTTTGCAGTGTACAGACTCCTTCCCAGCTGCTTTCATGGGCTTGTGTTGAGTGTCTGCGGCTTTTCCAGGCTCATGGTGCAAGCTGTTGGTGGATCGACCATTCTGGGGTCTGGAGGATAGTGGCCCTCTTCTCACAGCTCCACTAGGCAGTGCTCCAGTGGGGACTCTGTGTGGGGGCTCCAACCCCACATTTCTCTTCTGCACTGCCCTAGCAGAGGTTCTCCATGAGGACTTTGCCCCTGCAGCAAACTTCTGCCTGGACAGCCAGGCATTTCCATACATCCTCTGAAAGCTAGGCAGAGGTTCCCAAACCTCAGTTCTTGTTTTCTGTGCACCTGCAGGACCAACACCACATGGAAGTTGCCAAGGCTTGGGGTTTGCACCCTTTGAAGCAACGGCCTGAGCTGTACCTTGGCTCCTTTTAGCCACGGCTGGAAAGGCTGGGAGTCCCTAGGCTGCACACAGCAGGGGGTGCCCTGGACCCAGCCCAGGAAACCATTTTTCCCTTTTAGGCATCCAGACCTGTGATGGGCGGGCCTGCCCCAAACGTCTCTGACATGCCCTGGAGACATTTTCCCCATTGTCTTGGTGATTAACATTCGGTTCCTCGTTACTTATGCAAATTTCTGCAGTGGCTTGAATTTCTCCCCAGAAAATGGGGGTTTCTTTTCTATCACATATTCAGGCTGCAAACTTTTCAAACTTTTATGCTCTGTTTGTTTCCTCTTGAACACTTAGCTGCTTAGAAATTTCTTCCGCCAGATATCCTAAATAATCTCTCTCAAGTTCAAAGTTCCACAGATCTCCAAGGCAGGGGCAAAAAGCCACCAGTCTCTGCTAAAGCATACATTTGCTCCAGTTCCCAACAGGTTCCTCATCTCCATCTGAGGCCATATCAGCCTGGAATTTATTTTTCATATCACTACCAGCATTTTGGTCAAAGCCATTCAACAAATGTCTAGGAAGTTCCAAACTTCCCCACATCTTCCTGTCTTCTTTAGAGCCCTCCAAACTGTTCCAACCTCTGCCTGTTACCCAGCTCCAAAGTTGCTTCCACATTTTTGGGTATCCTTATAGCAGCACCCCACTCCTGGTACCATTTACTGTATTAGCCCCTTTATAAAACCATTAGTCTAAGGGAGGAGACCACCCCTCATATTGTCTTATGCTCAATTTCTGCCTCCAAAGAAAGAAGAAGTAAAAACTAAAAGGTAGAAATGAAATCCACAGGCAGACAGCCCAGTGCCACACCCTGGGCCTGGTTAAAGATTGACCCCTGACCTAACCAGTTGTTATCTATAGATTCCAGACATTGTATGGAAAGCATTGTGAAAATCCCTGTCCTGTTCTGTCTCGTTCCGATTACCAGTGCATGCAGCCCCCAGTCACGTACCCCCTGCTTGCTCAATTGATCACGACTCTCTCACGTGGACCCCCTTAGAGTTGTAAGCCCTTAAAAGGGATGGGAATTGCTCACTTGGGGAGCTCAGTTTTTGGAGATGTGAGTCTTGCCGAAGCTCCCAGCCGAATAAAGCCCTTCCTTCTTTAACTCGGTGTCTGAGGGGTTTTGTCTGCGGCTTGTCCTGCTACATTACTTGGTTCCCTGACCAGTTAGCAAGGTGATTAATGGACGGTGGAGGCAGCCCCTTAGGCAGCTTAGGCCTGCCCTGTGGAGCATCCCTGCGGGGGACTCCAGCCAGCTTGAGTGATGCGGATCCTGAGAGTGCCCCGGGGTAGGCAATTACCCCAGTGGAATGCCTCACCAGAGCAGCACGTGGCAGGCCCCTGCGGAAGATCAACTCAGTGGCTGAACACCGGGAAGGAACTGGCACTTGGAGTCTGGACATCTGAAACTTGGTAAGACTGGTCTTTGGAACTTGCCCACTCCATTTGAATGGAAGCGTGGCCTGATCACCCACGATGTGCCTGTACCGACACTTTGGTTTTTGTTTTTGACTTGACTTGGGTTGCTTGATACTTTGGTTTTGGTTTTGACCTGGCTTAGATTTCTGGATACTCTGATTTTGGTTTTGATTCTGGTTTGGTGTAAACTGTAAAAGTGTGTGTGTGCCCTTTTTACCCGTTCTTTGTTTTGTGGCATGTGTGTGGTGTGAGAGTGGTGTTTTGTCTTCAGGAAGCATGGGTCGGGCACAAAGTAAGCCCATCCCACTAGGAACTATGTTGAAAATTTTCAAGAAAGGATTTACGGGAGATTACAGTGTTACTATGACACCAAGAAAACTTAGAACTTTGTGTGAAATAGACTGGCCAGCATTAGAGGTGGGTTGGCCATCAGAAGGAAGCTTGGACAGGTCCCTTGTTTCAAAGGTATGGCACAAGGTAACCTGTAAGCCAGGGCACCCAGATCAGTTCCCGTAGCTAGACACTTGGTTACAGCTGGTTTTAGACCCCCCCCCACACACAGTGGTTGAGAGAACAGCAGCATAAGCGGCTGGCAGAGGCAAGGAAAGACCAGCAGAGGCGGAGAGAGGAAAGAGACAGAGAGGAAAAGAGGCAAAGAGAGAGAGGAAGAGACAGAGAGACAAAGAGGGAGTCGAGGAGAAAAAGAGAGGAAGAGACAGAGGCAAAAGGAAAGTCAAAAAGAGAGACAGAAAGTCAAAAAAAGAGAGAAATATACAAGTAGTTAAAAAAAAAAAAAAACAGCGTACCCTATCTATTCCTTTAAAAGCCCGGGTAAATTTAAAACCTATAATTGATAATTGAAGGTCTTCTCCGTGACCCTACAACACTCCAATACAACCTTGTTGTAAGTGTAAACAAGGGCGTAGCCTGAAAGCACTGAGGCCACTGACTACCTGTAGCCTTCCTATCAAAAATCCTTAACCCAGTAACCCGTGGATGGCCCAAATGCATTCAATCTGTAGCGGCAACTGCTTTGCTAACAGAATAAAGTAGAAAAATAACTTTTAGAGGAAATCTCATTATGAGCACACCTCACTAGTTCAGAAGTATCCTAAGGGGGGGGGGGGGGGAAGATGATTTAACATTAACCACTGAAAATTCCCTTAACCCAGCAGGTTTCCTAACAGGGGATCTAAATCTTAATTGCCATACAAAGGTCTGATCAGACCTAGGAGGAACTCCCTTCAGGACAGGATGATAGATGGTTCCTCCCAGGTAATTGAAGAAAAAAAAGCCATCTATACCAATTCTAAGTTAATTTGGACTAAACAAGGTCTTATTAATAGCAAAGGATAATTGAAATCACAAACTTACAAGGTTTTCAACAAAAGTAAAGTTTGCTAAAAGTTAACAATGTAACATGTATTATAATAACTTCTAATCTTGTGGCCTTAGACAATCTAGCCCACAGACATAAAGGAAGTTCACTTTGGAAAAGAATGGTTATCTTAGAAGAAAAAAAAAAGGGAAAAAAAGGGGGGGGCAGAGTTTATGTAAAAAGAATATTATATGGTAAATTCTTGTTCTGAAATAAATTAACTGGTTGTTTAAAGAAAGAAATGTTTGTAATAAGTCTGAAAGTTGAGGCAGGTCAAAGAATTGTCTGTGAAAGTCATGAAAGAGAAAAAATATATATTATAAAAAAAGAATTTATGCAAGAAATGTTGTATAATTTAAAAGTAACTAAGCCTCCTGAATGTAAAACTATTGAAAAAACAGTTTATGTGCAAGGTGTATAAGGAAAGTAAAATACACCTTTGGTAAAAGGATTATAAGGTGGCATAAGAATGTAAATTTTTACCTACATTAAAAGGTTAAAACATTTGTTTTGAAGGTTTAAGCAAGTTTTAAAATGTTAATTGTAAAAAAAATTCTGCGTGTAAACATATTAGCTAAAGTTAAAGGGGTATCATCCAGTTTTTCTGTGAAGTGAACATTAAAATAAAAACACAACATGTTTCTCTTAAAGCACTAACCCGCTCTTTAACACAGATTATAAAAGGTTAAAAAGAGTCTATAAAAATCTTACCTTATGGTCCAACATTAAAAACTGAATAAATATGTCTGCAAAGTTTTATTAAAACTAAGTTTAACATTGGCCGGGCGCAGTGGCTTACGCCTGTAGTCCCAGCACTTTGGGAGGCCGAGGCGGGCAGATCACAAGGTCAGGAGATCGAGACCATCCTGGCTAACACGGTGAAACCCCGTCTCTACTAAAAATACAAAAAATTAGCCGGGCGTGGTGGCAGGCGCCTGTAGTCCCAGCTACTCGGGAGGCTGAGGCAGGAGGGAGGCAGAGCTTGCAGTGAGCCAAGATGGAGCCACCGCACTCCAGCTTGGGTGACAGAGTGAGACTCCATCTCAAAAAAAAAAAAAAAACAACTAAGTTTAACATTAATAACACACTAATATAAAGGTGAAATTTAGCTTATCTGGTATAAAAATCATACAGGAAGCATTGTCAAATATAAAATGGTGCTTGACTTCTTTGGTCCAAAAACTAATAAAAATAGGTGCTAAAGGAAATTTCTCAGTAGAAAGTCACCAAGGACTATAATGTCCACTGCTGATGTCCCCACATTTAAAACAAAAGGTCAGTTTCTTAAAAATTATATACTTGGTTAATCCTCCACTTCCCTTTCCCTCAAAACTAAAAGTCTTTTAGCACATGTAGCACCCCTAGAATTTCCAGTAAACCAGCACCAGCCTGAAGATCACGTTCTCATCAAAGGGTGAAAAGAAAGGAAACTCGAGCCAGCCTAGGAAGGCCCCTACCTTGTGCTAACCACCAAGACTGCTGTTCGTACAGCTTAAAAAGGATGGACTCATCACACCTGAGTGAAGAAAGTGCCACCCCCTCCAGAATCATGGGCCATAGTCCCATGGGAAAACCCTACCAAACTAAAGCTAAGAAAAATTTAACTCTTTCATCTATTCTATTACTCTTCTTTCCTTGTTCTATTGCTGACCATCTAGTTATTAACATAACCAAGTCAATTTTACCTCAGACTATTGCATTTAATGCTTGTCTTGTTATACCCTGTGGGGACCTGCCAAGTCAAAGACAGTTCTGTACTTGAGAAAAATACATCTGTCCCTCCTGACTCTCCTCAGACTGGGCATTGGTAAATTAGGACCATTTAATCAGGGGAAATTTCAATAAAGACTCCAGTGTCAACCAGGAGTCTTGCTCCCCAATGTAGAGCTTTTATGCTGTACTTGGTCCAACACTCTGTGGACCACTAAAGTGCAAGGATGGACTGCCCCAACTGGTTTTTGTAATTTCCTAAAATCATACATTCATTTTACTAGAGGATCATAGAAGTTAAAGACTTAAAACAAACTTTGGCAATTAAGACAGGATACCAAGATGCAAATGCCTGGTTGGAATGGATCAAATATTCCGTCTGCACCTTAAACAAAAGCAATTCTTATGCTTGTGCACATGGCAGGCCAGAGTCCCAGATTGTCCCCTTTCCACTAAGGTGGTCCTCCAGTGGACCAGGCATGCGCTGCATGGTAGCTCTCTTCCAGGATTCTACAACCTGGAGTGATAAGTCGTGCCAAGCTCTCTCTGCTATATCCCAAAGTCCGGCACCCTGTGGGTCAGCCCCCAAGGGCCATCCAGCTTCCGTCTCCCAACACTAACTTCACTTGTCTCTCACGACAGGGAGGAAACTTAGCATTCCTTGGAGACCTGAAGGGATGCAGTGAGCTTAATAATTTTCAAGAGCTTATCAATCAGTCAGCGCTTGTTCATCCCTGAGTGGATGTGTGGTGGTATTGGGGTGGACCTTTACTGGGCACTCTGCCGAATAACTGGAGTGGCACTTGTACTTTAGTCCAATTGGCTATCCCTTTCACCCTGGCATTTCATCAACCAGAGGGAGGAAAAATAAGACATCGTAAAGCGAGAGAAGCCCCTTATAGGTCTTTCGACTCTCATGTCTATTTAGACGCAATTGGAGTCCCATGGGGAATACCAGATCAATTTAAAGCTTGAAATCAAATAGCTGCAGGATTTGAGTCAATATTTTGGTGGGTGACAGTTAATAAAAATTTAGATTGGATAAACTACATCTATTACAACCAACAGCAATGAGCTTTTCATGAGTTAAAAGAAAAACTCATGTCGGCCCCAGCCCTGGGGCTACCTGACCTGACAAAACCCTTTACACTCTATGTGTCAGAAAGAGAAAAAATGGCAGTTTTGGAGTTTTAACCCAGACTGTGGGGCCCTCTCTCAAAACAACTATATGGGGTTTCCAAAGGCTGGCCCCCATGTCTAAGGGCCCTGGCAGCAATGGCCCTGTTAGCACAAGAAGCAGATAAACTAACCCTTGGGCAAAACCTGAATATAAAGGCCCCCCCATGCTGTGGTAACTTTGATGAATACCAAAGAACATCATTGGATAACAAATGCTAGATTAACCAAGTACCAAAGCTTGCTATGTGAAAATCCCCACATAACCATCGAAGTTTGCAACACCCTAAACCCAGCTACCTTGCTCCCAGTATCAGAGAGCCCAGTTGAACACAACTGTGTAGAGGTATTGGACTCAGTTTATTCTAGTGGGCCCAACCTTTGAGACCATCCTTGAACATCAGTAGACTGTGAGCTGTAGTGGATGGGAGCAGCTTCGCCAACCCCTGCAAAGTAACTCTGAAGAAGTCGACAAGCCCTGCTCCAGTCACACCCGGAAGCTGACTGGTCCACTCATGGCCAAAGCATGAGAAAACTCATCACAGGACACACTTTCCTTAACATTTGGACTTGTACAGTAAGGATTTCAACTGACCTTCCTCAGCCTGAGGACTGTTCCTAGTGTATACATCAAGTCACTGAGGTAGGACAAAAGGTTGCTATGGTCCTATTATTTTATGGTTATTATAAGTGTGCTGGAGCTCTAAAAAGAACTTGCTTGTATAATGTTATTCTATACAAGGTATGTAGCCCAGGAAATGACCAACCTAATGTGTGTTATGACCCATCTGAGCCTCCCATGACCACAGTTTTTGAAATAAGATTAAGAACTGAGGACTGATGGGGGCTCATAAACAATACGAGTAAAGTGTTAGCCAAAACAGAAGAAAAAGGGGTGCCCAAACAAGTCACCTTGAAATCTGATGCCTGTGCTGTCATTAATAGTAATAAGTTAGGAATATGATGTGGTTCCCTTAATTAAGAAAGAGGCTATATGGCAGAACATAAGTACACTTGTCATGAATTAAGACTGTGTGGAAATAAATGTGGATAGTGGTCTTGTGTCATTTAGGCTACTTGGATAAAAAATAAAAAAAATCCTGTCCATCTTCAGAAAGGGAAAAGTGGCCCTTCCTGTACCAGTGGTCAGTGTAACCCCTTAGAACTGGTAATAACCAAACCCCTTGATCCTTGCTGGAAAAAAGGGGAGCATGTAACCTTAGGAACTGATGGGGCTGGACTGGATCCTTGAGTAAATATTGTGGTTTGAGGAGAAGTTTATAAACGCTCTCCTGAGCCAGTATTTCAAACCTTCTATGATGAACTGAATGTGCCAGTACCAGAAATTCCAGAAAAAACAAGAAATTTGTTTTTGCAATTAGCTGAGCATGTAGCCCAGTCTCTCAATGTCACTTCATGTTATGTATGTGGAGGAACGGTAATGGGAGATAAGTGGCCATGGGAAGCCCAAAAATTAGTACCTACAGACCCAGTTCCTGATGAATTCCTGGCTCAAAAAAATTACCCTGATAATTTCTGGGTCCTAAAAGCCTCAATCATTAGACAATACTGTATAGCAAGAGTGGGGAAGGACTTCACCCTTCCTGTGGGAAGACTCAGCTGCCTTGGGCAAAAACTGTATAATAGTACTACAAAACAGCCACCCAGTGGAGTTCAAACCACACTAAGAAAAATCCACTTAGTAAATTCCCAAAGTTGCAAAACGTGTGGACCCACCCAGAGTCCCACCGGGACTGGACAGCCCCCACTAGATTATACTGGATATGTGGGCATAGACCTTACGTCAAATTACCCGACCAGTGGGCAGGTAGTTGTATTATTGGCACTATTAAACCATCTTTCTTCCTACTGCCCATAAAGACAGGTGAATTCCTGGACTTCCCTGTATATGCTTCCTGTGAAAAGAGAAGCATAGCTATAAAAAATAAGAAAGATAATACATGGCTCCCTGAGAAAATCATACAATATTATGAGCCTGCTACTTGGGCACAAGACGGCTCGTGGGGATACCAGATCCACATTTACATGCTCAACCGAATCATATGGTTACAAGCTGTCTTAGAAATAATCACTAATAAGACCGGCAGAGCCTTGACTATTCTGGCCCGGCAAGAAACTCAAATGAGAAATGCTATTTATCAAAATAGATTGGTTCTCAACTACTTGCTAGCAGCTGAAGGAGGGGTCTGTGGGAAATTTAACCTTACTAATTGCTGTCTACACATAGATGATCAAGGGCGAGTAGTTGAAGACATAGTTAGAAATATGACAAAATTGGCACATGTGCCCGTGCAAATGTGGCATGGATTTGATCCTGGGGCCATGTTTGGAAAATGGTTCCCAGCACTAGAAAGATTTAAAACTCTTATAATGGGAGTTATAATAGTAATAGAAACCTGCTTACTGCTCCCTTGTTTACTATCTGTACTTCTTCAAATGATAAGGAGCTTCATCGCTACCTTAGTTCACCAAAATGCTTCAGCACAGGTGTGCTATATGAATCACTATCGATCTATCTTGCAAGAAGGCATCGATAGTGAGAATGAAAGTGAGAACTCCCACTATTGAGTGAGATTCTCAAAGCGGGGAAATAAGGGAGGAGACCACCCCTCATTTTGTCTTATTCCCAATTTCTGCCTCCAAAGAAAGAAGAAGTAAAAACTAAAAGGCAGAAATGAAATCCACAGGCAGACAACCCAGTGCTGCACCCTGGGCCTGGTTAAAGATCGACCCCAACCTAATGGGTTATGTTATCTATAAATTCCAGACATTGTATGGAAAAGCATTGTGAAAATCCCTGTCCTGTTCTGTTCCATTCTGATTACTGGTGCATGCAGCCCCCAGTCACCTACCCCTGCTTGCTCAATTGATCATGACCCTCTCATGTGGACCCCCTTAGAGTTGTAAGCCCCTAAAAGGGACAGGAATTGCTCACTCAGGGGGCTCAGTCTTTGGAGACATGAGTCTTGCGGAAGCTCCCAGCTGAATAAAGTCCTTCCTTCTTTAACTCGGTGTCTGAGGGATTTTGTCTGTGGCTTGTCCTGCTCCAAGGCCCTTTATAAAACCATTAGATCTCATGGGACTTATTCACTATCATGAGAACAGCACTGGAAACACCTGCCCTCATGATTCAATTACCTCCCACCAGGTCCCTCCCAAAACATGTGGGAATTCAAGATGAGATTTGAGTGGGGACACGGCCAAATCATATCACCCCCATTCTCTCTCTCTCTCTGTCACCCTTGCTTTGCCCTTCTGCCATGGAATGATGCAGCAAGCTTTGCCTAGTTGCTGGCCCCTTGATCTTGGACTTTCCAGCCTCCAGAACCTTGAGCCAATGAAATTCTGTTCATTATAAACTACCCAGTCTGGCCAGGTGTGGTGGTTCACGCCTGTAATCCCAGAACTTTGGGAAGCCAAGGCAGGCAGGTCACGAGGTCATAAGTTCAAGACCAGCCTGGTCAACAGGGCAAAACCTCGTCTCTACTACAAATACAAAAATTAGCCAGGCATGGTGGCATGTGCCTGTAATCCCAGCTACTCTGGAGGCTGAGGCAAGAGAATTGCTTGAACCCAGAAGGCAGAGGTTGCAGTGAGCCAAGATTGCGCCACTGCACTCCAGCCCACGCAACAGAGCAAGACTCTGTCTCAAAAAAAAAAAAAAATTACCCAGTCTGTAGTATTCTGTTACAGCAGCACAAAACAGACTAAGACATATGGTCTTAGTCTGATCTTTGAGTAGACTGTCAATCAGTAGATTGACTGATCTTTGAGTAGAGTATCAAGAATATACAATGGAAAAATGATAGTATCTTCAACAAACATTGTTGGAAAAACCAGATATCCACATGCAGAAGAATGAAATTGGACCCCTATCTTACACCATACACAAAAATCAACTCAAATTGGCTGGGCGTGGTGACTCACGCCTGTAATCCCAGCACTTTGGGAGGCTGAGGCGGGCAGATTGCCTCAGGTCAAGAGTTAGAGACAGTTTGGCCAACATGCTGAAACTCCATCTCTACTAAAAATTCAAAAATTAGCCAGGCATGGTGGTGGACGCCTGTAGTCCCAGGTACTCGGGAGGCTGAGGCAGGAGGATTGCTTGAACCTGGGAGGCAAAGGTTGCAGTGGGCTGAGATCGTGCCACTGCACTCCAGCCTGGGGAACAGAGCAAGACTCCGTCTCAAAAAAAATCAACTCAAAATGGATTAAAGACTTAAATGTAATACCGGAAACTGTAAAACTCCTAGAAGAAAACACAGGAGGAAATGTTCTTGACATTGGTGTTGGCAGTGATTTATTGGATATGGCACAAAAAACACAGGCAACAAAAGCTAAAATAGACAAGTGGGACTACATCAATCCGAAATCTTCTGCACAGCAAAGGAAACAACACAGAGTGAAAAGGGATCATACAGAATGGAACAAAAGATTTGCAAACCATTTCTTGCTTAAGGGGTTGATATCCAAAGTACAGAAGAAACTCCAACAGCTCAATAGCAAATAACAAAAAGAACAACAATTTTTTTTTTTTTTTTTTGAAACAGAGTCTTGCTCTGTTTCCCAGGCTGGAGTGAAGTGGCACAATCTCGGCTCACTGCAACCTCTGCCTCCTGAGTTCAAGCGATTCTCCTGCCTCAGCTCCGCAAGTAAATGGGATTACAGGCACCTGCCACCATACCTGGCTAATTTTTTGTATTTTTAGTAGAGATGGAGTTTCGACATGTTGGCCAAGCTGGTCTCAAACTCCTGACCTCAAGTGATCTGCCCGCCTCGACCTCCCAAAGTGCTGGGATTACAGGTGTGAACCACCGTGCCTGACCAAAAAAAAAAAATAATTTGATTAAAAAGTGGACAAAAGACTTCTCCAAAGAAGACATACAAATGCCACCAGGGGCAGGGTGCGGTGGCTTACATCTGTAATCCTATCACTTTGAGAGGCCAAGGCAGGAAGATTGCATGAGGCTAGGAGTTCCAGACCAGCCTGGGCAACATGGTGAAACTCCGTCTCTACAAACACATACAAAAATTAGCCAGGTGTGGTGGTGCATGCCTGTAGTCCCAGCTACTTGGAAGGGTGAGGCGGGAGGATCACTCAATCCCAGGAAGTCGAGGTTGCTGAGCTGTGATTAAACCACTGCACTCCAGTGGGTGACAGAGCGACACTCCGTCTCAAAACAAAACAAAACAAACATCATTTTCAGACCAGCTTGGGAGCCAGCCCTACTCTCTCTCAAAAGCCTCATTGTGTGAGTAATAAATTTTTCATACCTTCTTGGTGTATGCATGGCATCAGCAGACTTGACATTTGAACCAAATTTGCTGTGTGTGTGTATTCATGGATCCACCTCACCTCTGCAGGGTGATACGGTAATGACCTTGACAAAACGGGTACTGACAAAAAGAAATGCAGTCCCTGACATCCAAGAACTGGCCTGGTTCATCACCTAAGCCTTGGTGTTGTGAGCAGCTGACCTGACACTCCCATCGGTGTCTCCTGTTGATCATGAACAATTCCACAAAATATTAACATCAGATGAAGCTGCTCTGCGGTCATGGTAGATCAAGACAAAAACAAGACCAGTCTGGAATCAAGTCTGAGACACAGAAAAAAACATGGACGTTGTCCAAACCACAAAATGGCCAAACATCCGTCCATCCTGGCTGATGTGAGTGGTTCCTGCTTCCTTATCAGTTATAGCTTTCATCCACTTCATTCCTTTTGCCTTGTAGATATAAATCAAGATATTACATCCTAGAATTACTCCTACTTTCTGACAGGAGGCAATCCAGAGCAAAGTCCTGCTTCTTTAACCCTCTCTGAAATCACCTAACACAAACTCCAACCCAGTAATACCTTTTCTTTTCTTGTCTTGTCTTTTCTTCTACTTTTTTTTTTTCCCGAGACGGAGTCTTGCTCTGTTGCCTAGAACTGGAGTGCAATGGTGTGATCTCAGCTCACTGCAACCTCCGCCTCCCGGGTTCAAACAATTCTCCTGCCTCAGCCTCCTGAGTAGCTGGGATTACAGGTGCACGCCACCATGCCTGGCTAATTTTTTTGTATTTTTAGTAGAGACAGGGTTTCACCACGTTGGCCAGGCTGGTCTCAAACTCCTGACCTCGTGATCCGCCTGCATTGGCCTCCCAAAGTGCTAGGATTACAGGCATAGCCACTGTGCCCAGTCTCTTTTTTTCTTTTTCTTTTTTTTTTTTTGTTGTTTGTTTTGAGACGATCACAGCTCCACTGCAGCCTCGAACTCTTGGGGTCAAGCGACCCTCCCTCCTCAGTCTCCTGAATAGCTGAGTCTACAGGTGCATGCCACCATGCCTATATACTTTTCAAATTTTTTGTAGAGATGAGGGTCTCACTAGGTTGCCCAGGTTGGTCTCGAACTCCTGGGATCAAGTGAATCTCCCACCTCAGCCTTCCAAAACGCTGCAATTACAGGTGTGAGCCATCGTGTCCGGCTGCCTTTTCTAACACCCTTTTAATGAGATGCTCCATGGTTTCCCACGATGTGGATGCTTCATCATTGCAATGAGTTAATAAATCCAACTTCCGGGCCAGGCACAGTGGCTCACGCCTGTAATCCCAGCACTTGGGGAGGCCAAGGTGGGCGGATCACCTGAGGTCATGAGTTCGAGACCAGCCTGGCCAACATGGCAAAACCCCTGTCTCTACTAAAAATACAAAAAATTAGCCAGGCGTGGTGGTGCATGCTTGTAATCCCAGCTACTTGGGAGGCTGAGGCAGGAGAATTGCTTGAACCTGGGAGGTGGCGGTCACAGTGAGCCAAGATTGCACAGCTGCACTCCAGCCTAGGCAACAAGAGCGATACTCCATCTCAAAAAAAAAAAAAAAATTAGCCAGGCATGGTGGCCCATGCCTGTAGTCCCTGCTACTCAGGAGGCTGAGGCAGGAGAATCGCTTAAACCTGGGAGCTGGAGGTTGCAGTGAGCCAAGATCGCACCACTGCACTCCAGCCTGGATGACAGAGAAAGACTCTGTCTCCAAAACAAAAAAAAAAAAAAAAAAAATCTAATTTTGGTAAACTACCACTATGCTCCTGGTGGTCTTTGGCTGGAGGGCATTGATGTTATTCACTTAGAAAATCCAAGAGAATCATAAAAAAAAAAAAAACTCTTAGACTTAATAAGAGAAGTCAGCAAGGTGACCAAAACCAAAAATGAATACAAAATACAAAGATGGGGCCGGGTGCGGTGGCTCATGCCTGTAATCCCAGCACTTTGGGAGGCCGAGGCAGGTGGATCACAAGGTCAGGAGATTGAGAACATCCTGGCTAACATGGTGAAACCCCGTCTCTACTAAAAAAGTACAAAAAATTAGCCGGGCGTGGTGGTCGGCGCCTGCAGTCCCAGCTACTCGGGAGGCTGAGGCAGGAGAATGGTGTGAACCCGGGAGGCGGAGCTTGCAGTGAGCCGAGATAGCACCACTGCACTTCAGCCTGGGCGACAGAGCGAGACTCCGTCTCAAAAAAAAAAAAAACAAGAAAAAAAAAAAAAACAAAGATGGGTATAGCCTTCCTTGACAGACACCTGAAATCAGAAAATGTAACAGGGCAGGGTACCGTTGATCACAGTAACAAAATTCATCAACCTCTTGTAAGCAAGAAAAGTGTGAGCTCGGCCGGGCATGGTGGCTCATGCCTATAATCCCAGCACTTTGGGAGGCTGAGGTGGGCAGATTACGAGGTCAGGAGATCGAGACCATCCTGGCCAACATGGTGAAACCTCGTCCATACTAAAATACAAAAAATTAGCTGGGTGTGGTGGTGCACGCCTGTAGTCCCAGCTACTTGGGAGGCTGCAGCAGGGGAATCGCTTGAACCTGGGAGGCGGAGATTGCAGTGAGCCGAGATCGCGCCACTGCACTCCAGCCTGGTGACACAGCGAGACTCCGTTTCAAAAAAATAAAAGAAAAGAAAATATGAGCTCTATACATTTTGACAGAAGAAAAAAATGACCAGAATAAATGGAAAGATATATCCGTGTTTCAGGCAAAAAGAATCAACACTGGAGGCCGAGTGCACCTGTAGTCTCAGCTACCTGGGAGGCTAAGGCAGGGGGATTGCTTGAGCCCAGGAGGTCGAGGTTTCAGTGAACTAAGATGGCACCACTGCACTCCAGCCTGGGTGACAGTGAGAGTCTATCTCAAAATAAATAAATAAAAATAAAAGAAAGAAAGAAACAAAAAAGCCATGTCCCGTAGTACCTCAGGCACCTCCCTGTGACTTGAACAGCATGATTTCATGTTGCCAGGTTTTTTGTTTTTTGGCTTTTTTTTTTTCTTGAGGCAGACTTTTGCTCTTGTTGCCCAGGCTGGAGTGCAATGGTGTGATCTCGGCTCACTGTGACCTCCACCTCCAGGATTCAAGAGATTCTCCTGCCTCAGCCTCCCAGGTAGCTGGGATTACAGATGTGCACCATCATACCCGGCTAATTTTGTACTTTTTTTTTAGTAGAGATAGGGTTTCACCATGTTGGTCAGGCTGGTTTTGAACTTCTGACCTCAAGTGATCCACCCACCTCGGCCTCTCAAAGTGCTGGGATTACAGGTATGAGCCACCATGCCTGGCCATGAAGCCAGGTTTTTGAACTTTGTATAAAGGGAATCATATAGTATTATCCTTCTGTGTCCTGCAGCTTCTTTTGCCCAACATTGTTTGTGAGGTCCATCCCTGTTATGCACATGGAATTATCCTTTCTTCATTTTCATTGTAAGTCAGAACTGTGAAGGGTTTGAGTTTACCCTACTTGCAAGCTAAAAAGTTAGCCTGCCAAATTTTGCACAGACACACATACATGCACATGTGCATACACACAGATATATAAAACACAAGACCCCAGCCTGGGCAACATAGCTAGACTCTGTTGCTACAAACAAATTTAAAAAAAATTAGGGGCTTGATGGCACATGCTTGTAGTCTCAGCTACTTGGGAGGCTGAGGTGGGAGGACTGCTTGAGTCCTGGAGGTCGAGGCTGCAGTCAGCTATGAACACGACACTGCACTCCAGCCTGGGTGACAGAGTGCAATTTTGTCTCAAAACACACACACACACACACACACACACACACACACACGATCATGAATCAGAAAAATGGATCATTGATTACCACAAAATCAGCAGCCAGAGCTATACCTTGCATCAATTCCTCATGCCCCAGCTCACACTAAGCCAGATATTTCCTGTGCGTTCAGTGGGTTGCATCATGCGGGAAGAAACTAAAATTAGGAGACTAAGCTGTTGTGAACCTGCTGACACACCTGCCTGTCCTCCCCTCCATAGCCAGAGATTATTCATTACCCTGGAATGTCAGCAATCTCCTGGTTGTGGGGAGAGGTGGGGCATTTCTACGTTTCTTACGCTGAACTGTCTCTAAATCTCTCCAGAGGGATGCTCTATCTCAATATCCAAGGCTGCTGTTCAAACATTGTTCAGAAGGCCTAGCCCATGCAGGAACATGAGTGATCTGTGCAGATCTGCCTCCCAACACATTGCTATATAGTATTTCCTTGCGTGAATATACTATCATTTTTGTATCCATTCTTTGGCTGATGTGCATTTGGGTAGTTTTTAGTTTGGGGCTATTATGAAAAAAGTTGCTATAAACATTATTTTATGTCTTTGGTTAACATTTATACACATTCTGTTCTCACTTCATTTCATTCATTTGATCTTCCATCACTGATACCCTTTCTTCCAGTTGATCGAATCGGCTACTGAGGCTTGTGCATTTGTCACATAGTTCTCGTGCCTTGGTTTTCAGCTCCACCAGGTCCTTTAAGGACTTCTCTGCATTGGTTATTCTAGCTAGCCATTCGTCTAATTTTTTTTCAAGGTTTTTAACTTCTTTGCCATGGGTTCGAACTTCCTCCTTTAGCTCGGAGTAGTTTGATCATCTGAAGCCTTCTTCTCTCAACTCATCAAAGTCATTCTCCGTCCAGCTTTGTTCCATTGCTGGTGAGGAGCTGTGTTCCTTTGGAGGAGGAGAGGCACTCTGATTTTTAGAGTTTCCAGTTTTTCTACTCTGTTTTTCCCCATCTTTGTGGTTTTATCTACCTTTGGTCTTTGATGATGGTGACGTACAGATGGGTTTTTGGTGTGGATGTCCTTTCTGTTTGTTAGTTTTCCTTCTAACAGTCGGGACCCTCAGCTGCAGGTCTGTTGGAGTTTGCTGGAGGTCCACTCCAGACCCTGTTTGCCTGGGTATCAGCAGCAGAGGGTGCAGAACAGCGGATACTGGTGAACAGCAAATGTCGCTGCCTGATCATTCCTCTGGAAGTTTTGTCTCAGAGGAGTAACGGCCCGTGTGAGGTGTCAGTCTGAGAAAAAAGAATAAAAAGAAACGAACAAAGCCTCCAAGAAATATGGGGCTATGTGAAAAGACCAAATCTACGTCTGATTGGTGTACCTGAAAGTGACGGGGAGAATGGAACCGAGTTGGAAAACACTCTGCAGGATATTATACAGGAGAACTTCCTCAATCTAGCAAGGCAGGCCAACATTCAAATTCAGGAAATACAGAGAACGCCACAAAGATACTCCTCGAGAAGAGCAACTCCAAGACACATAATTGTCAGATTCACCAAAGTTGAAATGAAGGAAAAAATGTTAAGGGCAGCCAGAGAGAAAGGTCGGCTTACCCACAAAGGGAAGTCCATCAGACTAACAGCTGATCTCTCGGCGGAAACCCTACAAGCCAGAAGAGAGGGGGGGCCAATATTCAACATTCTTAAAGAAAAGAATTTTCTGCCAGGTGCGGTGGCTCACACCTGTAATCCCAGCACTTTGGGAGGCCAAGGCAGGAGAATCATGAGGTCTGGAGTTCGAGACCAGGTTGGCCAACATGTTGAAACCCTGTCTCTACTAAAAATACAAAAAAAAATTACCCGGGCGTAGTGGCAGACACCTGTAATCCCAGCTACTCAGGAGGCTGAGGCAGGAGAATCGCTTGAAACCAGAAGGCGGAGGTTGCAGAGAGCCCAGATCACGCCACTGCACTCCAGCCTGGGCAATAAGAGCGAAACTCTGTCTCAAAAAAAAAAAAAAAAAGCCGGGCGCGGTGGCTCACGCCTGTAATCCCAGCACTTTGGGAGGCCGAGGCGGGCGGATCATGGGGTCAGGAGATCGAGACCATCCTGGCTAACACGGTGAAACCCCATCTCTACTAAAAATACAAAAAAAAAAATTAGCTGGGTGTGGTAGTGGGTGCCTGTAGTCCCAGCTACTCGGGAGGCTGAGGCAGGAGAATGGCGTGAACCCGGGAGGTGGAACTTGCAGTGAGCCGAGATCGCGCCACTGCACTCCAGCCTGGGCGACAAAGCAAGACTCCGTCTCAAAAAAAAAAAAAAAAAAAAAAAAAAGAAAAGAATTTTCAACCCAGAATTTCATATCCAGCCAAACTAAGCTTCATAAGTGAAGGAGAAATAAAATACTTTACAGACAAGCAAATGCTGAGAGATTTTGTCATCACCAGGCCTGCCCTAAAAGAGCTCCTGAAAGAAGCACTAAACATGGAAAGGAACAACCGGGAACCAGCCACTGCAAAAACATGCCAAATTTTAAAGACCATTGAAGCTAGGAAGAAACTGCATCAACTAACGAGCAAAATCACCAGCTAACATCATAATCACAGGATCAAATTCACACATAACTATTAACCTTAAATGTAAATGGACTAAATGCTCCAATTAAAAGACACAGACTGGCAAATTGGATAAAGAGTCAAGACCCATCAGTGTGCTGTATTCAGGAGACCCATCTCACGTGCAGAGACACACATAGGCTCAAAATAAAGGGATGGAGGAAGATCTACCAAGCAAATGGAAAACAAAAAAAGGCAGGGGTTGCAATCCTAGTCTCTCATAAAACAGACTTTAAACCAACAAAGATCAAAAGAGACAAAGAAGGCCATTACATAATGGTAATGGGATCAATTCAACAAGAAGAGCTAACTATCCTAAATATATATGCACCCAATACAGGAGGACCCAGATTCATAAAGCAAGTCCTTAGTGACCTACAAAGAGACTTAGACTCCCACACAATAATAATGGGAGACTTTAACGCCCCACTGTCAACATTAGATAGATCAACGAGACAGAAAGTTAACAAGGATATCCAGGAACTGAACTCAGCTCTGCACTAAGTGGACCTAATAGACATTTACAGAACTCTCCACCCCAAATCAACAGAATATATATTCTTCTCAGCACCACACTGCACTTATTCCGAAACTGACCACATAGTTGGAAGTAAAGCACTTCTCAGCAAATGTAAAAGAACGGAAATTATAACAAACTGTCTCTCAGACCACAGTGCAATCAAACTAGAACTCAGGATTAAGAAACTCACTCAAAACTGCTCAACTACATGGAAACTGAACAACCTGCTCCTGAATGACTACTGGGTACATAACGAAATGAAGGCAGAAATAAAGATATTCTTTGAAACCAACGAGAACAAAGACACAACATACCAGAATCTCTGGGACACATTCAAAGCAGTGTGTAGAGGGAAATTTACAGCACTAAATGCCCACAAGAGAAAGCAGGAAAGATCTAAAATTGACACCCTAACATCACAATTAAAAGAACTAGAGAAGCAAGAGCAAACACATTCAAAAGCTAGCAGAAGGCAAGAAATAACTAAGATCAGAGCAGAACTGAAGGAGATAGAGACACAAAAAACCCTTCAAAAAATCAATGAATCCAGGAGCTGGTTTTTTGAAAAGATCAACAAAATTGATAGACCACTAGCAAGACTAATAAAGAAGAAAAGAGAGAAGAATCAAATAGAAGCAATAAAAAATGAGAAAGGGGATATCACCACCGATCCCACAGAAATACAAACTACCATCAGAGAATACTATAAACACCTCTATGCAAATAAACTAGAAAATCTAGAGGAAATGGATAAATTCCTCGACACATATACCCTCCCAAGACTAAACCAGGAAGAAGTTGATTCTCTGAATAGAGCAATAACAGGCTCTGAAATTGAGGCAATAATTAATAGCTTACCAACCAAAAAAAGTCCAGGACCAGATGGATTCACAGCCGATTTCTACCAGAGGTACAAGGAAGAGCTGGTACCATTCCTTCTGAAACTATTCCAATCAATAGAAAAAGAGGGAATCCTCCCTAACTCATTTTATGAGGCCAGCATCATCCTTATACCAAAGCCTGGCAGAGACACAACAAAAAAAGAGAATTTTAGACCAATATCCCTGATGAACATCGATGCAAAAATCCTCAATAAAATACTGGCAAACCGAATCCAGCAGCACATCAAAAAGCTTATCCACCATGATCAAGAGGGCTTCATCCCTGGGATGCAAGGCTGGTTCAACATACACAAATCAATAAACATAATCCAGCACATAAACAGAACCAACGACAAAAACCATATGATTATCTCAATAGACGCAGAAAAGGCCTCTGACAAAATTCAACAACTAAAACTCTCAATAAATTAGGTATTGATGGGATGTATCTCAAAATAATAAGAGCTATCTATGACAAACCCACAGCCAATATCATACTGAATGGGCAAAAACTGGAAGCATTCCCTTTGAAAACTGGCACAAGACAGGCATGCCCTCTCTCACCACTCCTATTCAACATAGTGTTGGAAGTTCTGGCCAGGGCAATCAGGCAGGAGAAGGAAATAAAGGGTATTCAATTAAGAAAAGAGGAAGTCGAATTGTCCCTGCTTGCAGATGACATGATTTATATATCTAGAAAACCCCATCATCTCAGCCCAAAATCTCCTTAAGCTGATAGGCAACTTCAGCAAAGTCTCAGGATACAAAATCAATGTGCAAAAATCCAAGCATTCTTAAACACCAATAACAGACAGAGAGCCAAATCATGAGTGAACTCCCATTCACAATTGCTTCAAAGAGAATAAAATACCTAGGAATCCAATTTACAAGGGACGTGAAGGACCTCTTCAAGGAGAACTACAAACCACTGCTCAATGAAACAAAAGAGGATACAAACAAATGGAAGAACATTCCATGCTCATGGGTAGGAAGAATCAATATCGTGAAAATGGCCATACTGCCCAAGGTAATTTATAGATTCAATGCCATCCCCATCAAGCTACCAATGACTTTCTTCACAGAATTGGAAAAAACTACTTTAAAGTTCATATGGAACCAAAAAAGAGCCCGCATGGCCAAGTCAATCCTAAGACAAAAGAACAAAGCTGGAGGCATCACGCTACCTGACTTCAAACTATACTACAAGGCTACAGTAACCAAAACAGCATGGTACTGGTACCAAAACAGAGATACAGACCAATGGAACAGAACAGAGCCCTCAGAAATAATGCCACATATCTACAACCATCTGATCTTTCACAAACCTGAGAAAAACAAGCAATGGGGAAATGATTCCCTATTTAATAAATGGTGCTGGGAAAACTGATTAGCCATATGTAGAAAGCTGAAACTGGATCCCTTCCTTACTCCTTATACAAAAATTAATTCAAGATGGATTAAAGACTTAAATGTTAGACCTAAAACCATAAAAACCCTAGAAGAAAACCTAGGCAATACCATTCAGGACATAGGCACGGGCAAGGACTTCATGTCTAAAACACCAAAAGTAATGGCAACAAAAGCCAAAATTGACAAATGGGATCTAATTAAATTAAAGAGCTTCTGCACAGCAAAAGAAACTACCATCAGAGTGAACAGGCAACCTACAGAATGGGAGAAAATTTTTGCAATCTACTCATCTGACAAAGGGCTAATACCCAGAATCTACAATGAACTCCAACAAATTTACAAGAAAAAAACAAACAACCCCATCACAAAAAGTGGGCAAAGGATATGAACAGACACTTCTCAAAAGAAGACATTTATGTAGCCAAAAGACACATGAAAAAATGCTGATCATCACTGGCCATCAGAGAAATGCAAATCAAAACCACAATGAAATACCATCTCACACCAGTCAGAATGGCGATCATTAAAAAGTCAGGAAACAACAGGTGCTGGAGAGGATGTGGAGAAATAGGAACACTTTTACACTGTTGGTGGGACTGTAAACTAGTTCAACCCTTGTGGAAGTCAGTGTGGTGATTCCTCAGGGATCTAGAACTAGAAATACCATTTGACCCAGCAATCCCATTACTGGGTATATACCCAAAGGATTATAAATCATGTTGCTATAAAGACACATGCACATGTATGTTTACTGCGACACTATTCACAATAGCAAAGAATTGGAACCAACCCAAATGTCCAACAATGATAGACTGGATTAAGAAAATGTGGCACATATACACCATAGAATACTATGCAGCCATAAAAAATGATGAGTTCATGTCCTTTGTAGGGACATGGATGGAGCTGGAAACCATCATTCTCAGCAAACTATTGCAAGGACAAAAAACCAAACACCGCATGTTCTCACTCATAGGTGGGAATTGAACAGTGAGAACACATGGACACAGGAAGGGGAACATCACACACCGGGGACTGCTGTGGGGTGGGGGGCAGGGGAGGAATGCCTTTGGAGATATACCCAATGTTAAATGACGAGTTACTGGGTGCAGCACACCAACATGGCACATGTATACATATGTAACTAACCTGCACGTTGTGCACATGTACCCTAAAACTTGAAGTATAATAATAAAAAAAAGGATAAAACAAAACAAAACAAAAAAACATTTATACACATTCTGTTTAGTATATACCCAGAAGTGGCATCACTGAGTGATGGGTGTGCACATATACAGCTCTAGTAGAAACTGCCGGCTGGGCGCGGAGGCTTATGCCTGTAATCCCAGCACTTTGGGAGGCGAAGGCGGGTGGATCACCTGAGGTCAGGAGTTCGAGACCAGCCTGGCCAACATGGTAAAATCCCATCTGTACTAAAAATACAAACATTAGCTGGGTGTTGTGGCGAGCGCCTGTAATTCCAGCTACTTGGGAGCCTGAGGCAGGAGAATCACTTGAACCCAGGAGACAGACGTTTCAGTGAGCCAAGATCTTGCCACTGCACTCCAGCCTGGGTGACAAGAGTGAAACTCTGTCTCAAAAAAAAAAAAAAAAAGAAAGAAAGAAAAAAGGAACTGTAAAACGGTTTTCCAAAATAATTGTTGTATCCATTATGCTCCCATCAGCTGTGAATGAGACATTCTGTCTCTGGAAATGCTTACCAACAGTTGGTATTATCAGATTTTAAATTTTTTGTCTATCTGGGGCTGGGTAGCGGTGGCTCACACCTGTAATCCCAGCACTTAGGGAGGTGAAGGCAGGCAGATCACCTGAGGTCAGGAGTTCGAGACCAGCCTGGCCAACATAGTGAAACCTCGTCTCTACTTAAAAAGTACAAAAATTAGCCGGACATGGTGGCACATGCCTGTAGTCCCAGGTACTCAGGAGGCTGAGGCAGGAGAATTGCTTGAACCCCGGAGGCAGAGATTGCAGTGAGCCGAGATAGTGCCACTGCACTCCAGCCTGGGCAACAGAGCAAGACTCCATCTCAAAAAAAACAAATCTTTTTGCCTATCTGATAGACAGGAAATAACATTTTGTTCCTTTAATATACAGCTCTCTGATTTAGTGTGAGCATATTTCTATATATTTATTGGCCATTTGGGTTTCCTCTTATGCAAAATGTTTGTTCATAACCTTTGCATACTTTTTGATTGGGCATCTTGTCTTTCCCTTAAAATTTTTTAGGAGTTCTTTTTATATGAGGGGTCATCTAAAAGTACACGGAAAATGCATTTGGTGAAAAAAGCTATATGCATGGATTTCAAATGTTTTCTAGTTTTTTGTTGTTTTTCTGTTTTGCTTTTTTCCTTCCTATTTTTGTTTTGCTTTTATTTATTTATTTATTTTTGTTTTTTCTTTTTTGAATTTCAATTTTTTTTTACACCAAAATAAATCTGTACTAACTTGTTATAACATGTCTGAACAGGATCTGGTTTGAGGGGTTAAGAAGGATAAGACATCAATTTGAAAAGAGCCTCTACCAGAGCCACATGAATTCTGCTAATACTGAAGCAAGAACAAAATCAAATTTATGGTGATGGTTGGGTGGAAGAATGGTGAAAAATCATTGACGCTTTCTGAAAAGTTTATGGGGACAATGACCCCAAATAAATCAGCAGTTTACAAATAGATAACTCAGCTTAAGAATGGGCCAGGTGGCCGGGCGCGGTGGCTCACGCCTGTAATCCCAGCACTTTGGGAGGCCGAGGCGGGCGGATCACGAGGTCAGGAGATCGAGACCATCCTGGCTAACACAGTGAAACCCCGTCTCTACTAAAAAAAAAAAAAAAAAAATACAAAAAATTAGCCAGGCGTGGTGGCGGGCACCTGTAATCCCAGCTACTGGGGAGGCTGAGGCAGGAGAATGGCTTGAACCAAGGAGGTGGAGGCTGCAGTGAGCCACTGCACTTCACTCCAGCCTGGGCAAAAGAGCAAAACTCCATCCAAAAAAAAAAGAAAGAAAAAAAGAAAAAGAAAACAGAAAATTAAAGCTAATGCAAAAGGTTCAATGGCAGGATGAATATGACAGAGAAGTGATCTGGCAGACAGAACAGTAGAAAGTGTCCAATCTCAACAACAGAGAGAAAATACACTGAAAAAAAGATGGACAGTCTCAGAGACCTATAGGGCAACAACAAAGATCTAAGATTTATGTCACTGGACTTCTGCAAGAAGAGGAGAAATAGTAGTGAAGAAAACATATTTAAAGAAATAATGGCTGAAAGCTTCCCAAATTGGGCAAAAGACATAAACCTACGGATTGAAGAAGCTGAGCAAACCCCAGTAGGATAAACCAAATGAAACCCACGCCCATATGTCATCATTTAACCTCTAAACACTAAAAACAAAGGAAAACCCTTGAAAGCAGCTAGAGAGAAATGACACGAGGCATAGGGGACACTGATTAGAATGACAGTGGTGTTTTCATCTGAAACTAGGGAAACTAAAAGGAAGTGGCATGATATTCTTCAAGTACTGAAAGAACTGTCAACTGAGAGTCCTACATTGGGGAAAGTCTCTTTCAGGAACGAGAGGGAAATAAAGACATTCTCAGGCGAAGGAAAACTAAAACAAGTCTATGTTAATCAGTTCAGGCTACCATGACGAAATACCATAGACTGGGTGGCTTGAACAACATGAATTCATTTCTCACAGTTCGGGAGGCTGGGAAGTCCTCAGTCAAGATGCTGGCTGATCTGGTTTCCGGAAAGGGCTCTCTTAGCAGCTTGCAGAGGGCTGCCTCCTGGCTGTGTCCTTCCATGGTGGGAGGAGAGAGAAGGGTAGGGGAAACAAGCTCTCTGGTGTCTCTTATAAGGGCACTTGTCCCATCACAAGGGCCCCTGATGACCTCATCTAAACCCAATTACTTCCCAAAAATCCCACATCCAAATACTGTCACATGGGGGGTGAAGGCTTCAACACATGAATTTCGGGGGAGACAAAATTCAGTACATAGCAAATTTGTTTCCAGGACATCTGCTGTTAAAGAAAGGTGAAAGGAAGCTCTTCAAACAGAAGTGAAATAACAGACGAAGGTGTGGAACTTCAGAAAGGAAAAGAGAACAAAATGGGTTAAAATAGGAGTAAATACTCTTCTCCTCATGAGCTTTTTCATTTTCTCATGAGGTTTTTAAACCATATTTGATGGTTGAAGCAAAACATTGTAACAACATTTGATACGGTTTTCAATGTATATAGAGAGAACACTTAGGACAATTACATTTTGAAAATAGGATAGGTAAAGGGATCTAAAGGGAAGTAAACTCCTCCACGTCAATTACAGTAGTAAAACATTGACATTGGTGGACTGTGATAAGTTACACATGCAGGTTGTAATACCTAGAGCAATCACTAAGAAGACCATACAAAGTGATTGTCGTAGTACATTCTGTGCTGCTGTAACAGAATAACTGAGACTGGATAATTTATAAAACACATTTATTTCACACAGTTCTGGAGGCTGGGAAGTCCAAGATCAAGTCACCAACAGGTTTGGCATCTGGGAAGGGCTGCTCTCTGCTTCTAAGACAGTGCCTTGAATGCTGCATCCTCTGGAGCAGGGGAACACTGTGTCCTCACACAGCAAAAAAAGGGGAAAGGGCAAAAAGGGAGGTATTCCCTCCATGAAGCCCTTTTCTAACAGCATTAATCTGTTCATAAAGGCAGAGTCCTCTTGACCTAAACACATCCCAAAAGACCCCACCTCCCAACACTGCTGCACTGGGGATCAAGTTTAGACATGAATTTTTGGAAGGGACACAAACATTCAAATCATAGCAGTGATATGCTCAAAAATTATATAAATAAGTCAAAATGGAATTCTAAAAACAGTGGTCATGTACCTACCCCAAGGAAGGCAAAGGGAGAGAAACAAAGGAATGAGAATCAGAGGGAACAAACAGAAAACAATAGTAAAATATACTAATTTAAACCACAATGAGGGCCAGGCGCGGTGGCTTACACCTGTAATCCCAGCACTTTGGGAGACTGAGGTGGGGAGATCACGAGGTCAGGAGTTAGAGACCAGCCTGGCCAACATGGTGAAACCCCGTCTCGACTAAAAATAGAAAAATTAGCTAGGCGTGGTGGCACACTCCTGTAATCCCAGCTACTCAAGAGGCTGAGGCAGGAGAATTGCTCGAACCCGGGAGGCAGAGGTTGCAGTGAGCCAAGATTGCGTCACTGCACTCCAGCCTGGGTGACAGAGCAAGATTCCATCTCAAATAAAAAGATGAAGAGGCTGGGTGTGGTGGCTCACATCTGTAATCCCAGCACTTTGGGAGGCCGAGGCGGGCAGATCACTTGAGGTCAGGAGTTTGAGACTGGCCAACATGGTGAAACCCCGTCTCTACTAAAAATACAAAAATTAGCCAGGCATGGTAATGTGTGCCTGTAGTCCCAGCTACTAGGGAGGCTGAGACAGGAGAATCGCTTGAACCCAGGAGGCAGAGGCTGCAGTGAGCCAAGATCGCGCCGCTATGCTCCAGCCTGGGCAACAGAGCAAGACCCTGTCTCAAAAATAAAATAAAATAAATAAAAATAAATTAAAACCAAAAGACAAAGTTGGGCACAGCAGTGGATGCCTTTAGTATCAGCTACTAGGGAGGCTGAGTTGGGAGGATGACTTGAGCCCAAGAGTTCTATGCCAGCCTGGGCAACACAGTGAGACACCTGTCTCTAAAATAAAAATAAAATACATTTTTTAAAAAGATGAAAGATAATCCTAGCACTTTGGGAGTCCGAGGCGGGCAGATCACCTGAGGTCAGGAGTTCGAGACCAGCCTGACCAACATGGAGAAACCCCATCTCTACTAAAAATACAAAAAAATTAGCCAGGCGTAGTGGCACATGCCTGTAATCCCAGCTACTCGGGAGGCTGAGGCAGGAGAATAGCTTGAACCCAGGAGGCAGAGGGTGCAGTGGGCTGAAATCACATCATTGCACTGAAGCCTGGGCAACATGAGTGAAACTCTGTCTCAAAAAAAAGAAAAAAGAAATCAATATGTTAAAATGATATCTGCACTCTTATGTTCATGATATCATTATTCACAATAGCCAAGATAGGAAATCAACCTCTATCCATCAATGTGTGAATAAAGAAAACGTGGGCCGGGTGTGGTGGCTCACGCCTGTAATCCCAGCACTTTGGGAGGCCAAGGCGGGTGGATCACGAGGTCAGGAGATCGAGACCATCCTGGTCAACATGGTGAAACCCCCCTCTACTAAAAATACAAAAAATTAGCCGGGCGTAGTGGCATGCGCCTGTAGTCCCAGCTACTCAAGAGGCTGAGGCAGGAGAATCGCTTGAACCCAGGAGGTGGAGGTTGTAGTGAACGGAGATCGTGCCACTGCATTCCAGTCTGGGCAACAGTGCGAGGCTCTGTCTCAAAAAAAAAAAAAACATTAATCCACCAAAGAGATATAGCAATCCTAAATGTGCATGCACTAAACAAGATCATTTCAAATTACACGAAGAAAAAATGATCAGGCTGAAAGGAGAAATGGACAAATCCACAATTATAATTGAGGATATCAACACCCACCCCTGCAACAAATGGAATTACTAGAGAGGAATTCAAGCGATGATAAAGAAGAACTAAACAACACCATCAATCAACAGTAACAAGGCCAGGCTTGGTGGCTCACGCTCATAATCCCAGCACTTTGAGAGGCCAAGGTGGGTGGATCATCTGAGGTCAGGAGTTCGAGACCAGCCTGGCCAACATGGCAAAACCCTGTCTCTACTAAAAATACAAAAATTAGCCAGGCGTGGTGGCACACACCTGTAGTCCCAGCTACTTGGGAGGCTGGGGCAGGAGAATCGCTTGAACTCAGGAGGCAGAGGCTGCAGTGAACCAAGATCACATCACTGTACTCCAGCCTGGGCGACAGAGCAAGATTCTGTCTCAAATAAAAAACAAAAAAACAGTATCAAAATGACATTATAGAACATTCGACCCAACAACAGAATACATGTTGTTTTTGAGTGCCTGTGGAACATTCAGCAAGATAGAACATTACCTGGGCCATAAAACAAACCTCAACAAATTTAAAAAAACTAAAATCAGAGGGAGTATCTTCTCTGATTATATAGAATCAAATTAGAAATCATAACAGAAAGACAACAGGAAAACCCCCTAAACACTTATTTAAAAACATGCTTCTCAATAACCCATGGGTCACAAAGTAAGTCAAAAGGAAATTTTATAAATACACAGAACTGGAAAAAATGAAAATACACCTGTCAAAATATGTGCAATGCATGAGTGTAGTGTTGAGATGGAAATTTATAGAACTAGGTACTTACATTAGAAAAGAGGAAAGGTCTCAAATCAATAATCTAAGTTCCTACTTCAAGAAACTAGAAAAAGAAGAGCAAAGGAACCTCAAGGAAGCAGAAGGCAGGAAATAATAAAGATAAGAACAGAAATCAATACAATTAAAAACAGAAAAACAGCAGAGAAAACAATCAATGAAACAAAAACTTGGATCTTTGAAAAGATCAATACAATTGAAAAACTTGTAGCAAGACTGGCAAAGATAAAGAGAGAAGATACAAATCATCAATATTAGGAATGAAAGAGGGGATGTCACTACAGATTTTGCAGTCACTGAAAGGATACTGCAAGTTCCATGAAGAAGAACTCTATTCTCATAAATTCAACAACTTAGAAGAAATGGACCAATTACTCCAAAAGCACAAACGACCAAACTCAAGCAATATAAAATAGGCGATCTGAATAATTCTACAACCATTAAAAATTTAAATTTATTATTTAGCCCTCAAAAAAGAAATCTTGAGGCCCAGATGTTTTCACTGGAGAATTCCTCCTAACACTTAAAGTGAAATTAGTGTCAATTTTGTAGACTGTCTTCCGGATAATAGAAGCAAAGGGAACACCTCCCAACTCATTGTATGAGGCCAGTGTTACCTTGCTACCAAAACCAGGGAAAAAAGCATACACACAAAAGGAAAGCTACAAACTGATATCTCTTGTGAATTTAGGCACAAAAACCCTCAACAAAATATTAGGAAATCAAATCCAGGAATGTTTTAAAGGAATTATACACCATGACCAAGTAGGATTTGTTCCAGGTATGAAAGGCTGGTTCAGTTTTTGATACTCATCAATGTCATCCACCATGACAGGTTAAAGAAAAAAAGCATATGATCATATCAATTGATGTGAAAACAAAAACAACCCAGTGGCCAGGTGTGGTGGCTCACGCCTGTAATCCCAGCACTTTGGGAGGCCGAGGCAGGTGGATCACTTGAGGACAGGAGTTTGAGACCAGCCTGGCCAACATGGTGAAACCCCGCCTCTACTAAACATACAAAAAAATTAGCCAGGCGTGGTAGCGGGCACCTGTAATCCCAGCTACTCAGGAGGCTGAGGCAGGAGAATCGCTTGAACCCAGGAGGCAGAGGTTGCAGTGAGCCAAGATCACGCCATTGCAATCCAGCTTGGGCAACAAGCGCAAAACTCCATCTAAAAAACAAACAAACAAACAAAACCAGTTTTTTATTTTTTGTTTTCTTTTTTTTTTTTTTTTGAGACAGAGTCTCTCTCTGTCGCCCAGGCTGGAGTGCAGTGGCGCAATCTGGGCTCACTGCAGCTTCCACTTCCCAGGTTCAAGCAATTCTCCTGCCTCAGACTCCCAAGTAGCTGTAACTACAGGCGTGCACCACCATGCCCAGCTAATTTTTGTATTTTTAGTAGAGACTGGGTTTCACCATGGTGGTTAGGCTGGTCTTGAACTCCTGACTTGAAGTGATCTGCCCGCCTTGGTCTCCCAAAGTGGTGGGATTACAGGCGTGACCACTGTACCCGGCCCACCCCAGTATTTGATAAACGCCAATACCCAGTCTTCTGGTTCTGTTCCCAGATGGACCTGCTTGTTCTTGTGGTCCAATAATAAGAAGCAGACAGACTAGAAGAGAAGGGAGTTTTTTCTGCAGCTGGCTACAGAGAGAAGGTCAGAGTAACTCACCAGACCCACCCAAAGTTAGGTGTTTTGTTAGCTTATATATACAATTCAAACTCTATGCCTATGTGCAGGAGTGTTTCTTAATTAATCTAATGGTTTTTTTGTTTTTTGTTTTTTGTCTTTTTTTTTTTTTGAGACAGGGTCTTGCTCTGTCGCCCAGGCTGGACTGCAGTGGTATGATCTCGCTCAGGGCAGCCTAGACCTCCCCGGCTCAAGCATTCCTCCCACCTCATCCTCCTGAGTAGCTGGGACTACAGACCAGCGCCACTACGCCCAACTGATTTTTAAATTTTTTGTAGAGATGCAGTCTCCCAATGTTGCCCAGGGTGGTCTCGAACTCCTCCTAGGCTCAAGTGATCCACCCACCTCAGCCTCCCAAAGTGTTGGGATTACAGGCGTGAGCCACCTCACCTGGCCATCTAATCCTCTTAACTAGGGGTCTGAAGGTAGGAAACTTTATTTCTTTTTCTTTTTCTTTCTTTTTTTTTTTTTTTGAGACAGAGTCTCACTCTCTCACCCAGGCTGGAGTGCAATGGCGTGATCTCGGCTCACTACAACCTCTGCCTCCCAGGTTCAAGAGATTCTCCTGCCTCAGTCTCCTAAGTAGCTGGGATTACTGGCATGCACCACCATGCCCGGCTAATTTTTATATTTTTAGTAGAGATGGGGTTTCACCATGTTGGTCAGGCTGGTCTCGAACTCCTGACCTCGTGATCCGCCCGCCTCAGCCACCCAAAGTGTTGGGATTACAGGTATGAGCCACTGCGCCTGGCCAGAAAGTGTTTTTTTTTTTTTTTTTTTTTGGAAACGAAGTCTCACTCTGTCACCCAGGCTGGAGTGCAATGGCTCGATCTCGGCTCACTGCAACCTCCGCCTCCCGGGTTCAAGCGATTCTCCTGCCTCAGCCTCCCGAGTAGCTGGGACTACAGGCACATGCCACCACACCTGGCTAATTTTTGTATTTTTTGGTAGAGACAGAGTTTCACCATATTGGACAGGCTGGTCTTGAACTCCTGACCTCGTGATCCGCCCACCTTGGCCTCCCAAAGTGCTGGGATTACAGACATGAGCCATCGTGGCTGGCCAAGTTTCTTAATCTTAATCCTAAATGGGTTTTGGTAGGGGTCGCATGTGTAGGAATGCTTTTATTACTCTATCAGGTTTTGAGATTGAGAAATCCAGGAGGGATTTTCATGGTTTGTTTTTGCATTTCAGCTCTGGTACTCAGGCACCAGTTTTCCCAGGTCAGTATTCATTTTTTACTCCTGCTTTAATGTTTGACTTATACACTCATCATTACAACAAAGGGCTTATGGAGACCTGACCTGCCACAGTTCCTGGAAAAGACGGAGTGGATACACTCCTCCCTGTTTCGCCTACAAAGTACAGCTGAAACCAATGGATGTTACATAGAAAACAAGTCTGAGAAGACTGCAAGGTACAAAAGAGCCAGCAGATGGCTAGGGATTCGGAATCGAGAAATGACATGGTGCTGAGCCCCGTGGGTTTTCTTATGCATTCAAGACCAGGTGCTGGAGAAAGCAGCAACCCAGAACACCAAGCGGTGCAGAAAAAAAAGACCCAGGAAAGCCTGGCGGGCACAGTGGTGCGTGCTTGTAGTCCCAGCTATCCAGGAGGCTGAGGCAGGAGGATCGCTTGAGCCCAGGAGTTTAAATCTAACCTGGGCAACATAGTGAGACCCCCATCTCTAAACAAAGAAATAAAAGACCCAGAGACCTGGGGAAACCTCTTCCCCTTAGCCAAAGGACCAGGTAAGGGGCAGCCTCCTAAGAGGGTGTGAACCAAAAAGTATCCCAGACAGGTCTCAATCAATTTTGAAGTTTACTTTGCCAAGGTTGGCCGGGTGAGGTGGCTCACGCCTGTAATCCCAGTACTTTGGGAGGCCGAGCCAGGCGGATCACTTGAGGACAGGAGTTCGAGACCAGCCTGGCCAATATAGTGAAACTGCATGTCTACTAACAACAACGAAAAAACTAGCCAGGTGTGGTGGCACATGCCTGTAATCTCAGCTACTTGAAAGGCTAAGGCATGAGGATCGCCTGAACCCGGGAGGCAGAGGTTGCAGTGAGCCAAGATCTCACCACTGCACTCCAGCCTGGGTGACAGAGACTCTATCTCAAAAAAAAAAAAAAAAAAAAAAAAGTTTACTTTGCCAAGGTTAAGGACAATGCCCTGGACACACATCTGTGCCTGTGCCTTTCTCCAAAGATGATTTTGAGGGCTTCAATATTTAAATGGGAAAAGCGGGCTGGCAGGGAAAGAGGGAGGGTGTGGTCATCCACAGGTTGCAAGAGAAAAGGAGCAGGTAGGGGATTTTTTTTTTTTTTTTTTTTTTTTGAGATGGAGTCTCACTCTGTCGCCCCGGCTGGAGTGCAATGGCGTGATGTCGGCTCACTGCAACCTCCGCCTCCCGGGTTCAAGCCATTCTCCTGCCTTAGCCTCCTGAGTAGCTGGGACTACAGGCACCCAGCACCATGCCCGTCTAATTTTTTTTTTTTTTTTTTTTTTTTTTTTTTTTGGTACGGAGTCTCGCTCTGTCGCCCAGGCTGGAGCGCAATGGCGCGATCTCGGCTCACTGCAAGCTCCGCCTCCCGGGTTTACGCCATTCTCCTGCCTCAGCCTCCCGAGTAGCTGGGACTACAGGCGCCTGCCACCATGCCCGTCTAATTTTTTGTATTTTTAGTAGAGACATGGTTTCACCGTGTTAGCCAGGATGCTCTCGATCTCCTGACCTCGTGATCCGCCCGCCTCAGCCTCCCAAAGTGCTGGGATTACAGGCGTGAGCCACCCCGCCCAGCCACGCCCGTCTAATTTTTGTATTTTTAGTAGAGACGGGTTTTCGCCATGTTGGCCAGGATGGTCTGGATTTCTTGACCTCGTGATTCGCCCGCCTTGGCCTCCCAAAGTGTTGGGATTACAGGCGTGAGCCACGGTGCCTGGCCAGGGGATTAATCAATTATGTATTATGGCTGGGCGTGGTGGCTCACGCCTGTAATCCCAGCACTTTGGGAGGCCAAGGCCGGCGGACGGATCACTTGAGGTCAGGCGTTGGAGACCAGCCTGGCCAACATGGAGAAACCTCGTCTCTACTAAAAATACAAAAATTAGCTGGGCATGGTGGTGGGTGCCTCTAATCCCAGCTACTCGGGAGGCTGAGGCACGAGAATTACTTGAACCCAGGAGGTGGAGGTCACAGTGAGCCGAGATGGTGCCACTGTACTCCAGCCTGGGCAATAATAGCAACACTCCATCTGAAAAAAAAAAAAAGGGCCGGGCGCAGTGGCTCACACCTGTAATCCCAGCACTTTGGGAGGCCAAGGCGAGCGGATCACGAGGTCAGGAGATCGAGACCATCCTGGCTAACATGGTGAAACCCTGTCTCTACTAAAAATACAAAAAATTAGCCGGGCGTGGTGGCAGGCACCTGTAGTCCCAGCTACTCAGGAGGCTGAGGCAAGAGAATGGCATGAACTCGGGAGGTGGAGCTTGCAGTGAGCAGAGATCAGGCCATTGCACTCCAGCCTGGGCAACAGAGCAAGACTCCGTCTCCAAAAAAAAAGGGCCGGGCGCGGTGGCTCACGCCTGTAATCCCAGCCCTTTGGGAGGCCAAGGCGAGCGGATCACGAGATCAGGAGATCGAGACCATCCTGGCTAACATGGTGAAACCCCATCTCTACCAAAAATACAAAAAATTAGCCAGGCGTGGTGGCGGGTGCCTGTAGTCCCAGCTACTTGGGAGGCTGAGGCAGGAGAATGGCGTGAACCCGGGAGGTAGAGGTTACAGTGAGCCGAGATCGAGCCACTGCACTTGAGCCTGGGCGACAGAGTGAGACTCTGTCTCAAAAAAAAAAAAAAAAAAGTTATGTATTCTGAGTGTTTTGAGAAAACCAAAGCTTTAGCAGAAAAACACCTGGGAAAGCTTCACCAGAAAGTCTTTCTTCACCACAACAATGCTCCTGCCTACTCCTCTCATCAAACAAAGGCAATTGTCATTTCATTTTTCCACACTTTTTGAAGTCCCCTTGTATTGTGGCTATTCATCCTTTGTCAACCATATGTGTTTGAAGCTGACCTATGTCTTTTTGGGTAGACATATCTATATGTTGGTCTAGGCAGATGGGCCCCACAAAACCACTGCACTCCCGTTATGGCTGGGAAGAGCAAGCAAATATTTCCTATGCCTCTAGGGGATACAGATTTAACCGAGAGTTAGACCTGGAAGTACCCCATAGTCAGTTTGAGGGATAAAGCAGGAGCATCATACATGAGTCAACATCCAAGGACCACATAGTATCTGGCACATCTCAGAAGATGCCTGTGTTGGCCGGGCACAGTGGCTCATGCCTATAACCCCAGCACTTTGGGAGGCCAAGGCAGGCGGATCATTCGAGCCCCAGAGTTCAAGACCAGCCTGGGCAACATGGCAAAACCCCATCTCTACAAAAAAGTATAAAAATTAGCTGGATGTGGTGGCTCACGCCTGTGGTCCCAGTTACTCGGGAGGCTGAGGCAGGAGAATCACTTGAGCCCAGGAGGTTGAGGCTGCAGTGAGCTGAGATGGCACCACTACACTTCAGCCTGGGTGACAGAATGAGACCTTGTCTCAAAAAGAACGAAAGAAGGAAAGCCTGTTTGAACTGAAAGGGGGCTAAGTGGGGGACAGATCCTAAAGGAATCCTTTGATTTTGTAGATGGAAAACATAACATGCTCATTATTTCACTGAAATTTAAAGAAAATTGACTATCCTTTGTATTTTGCAATAAAAAGTTAGCTCCATAGGCCTAAATGTATTTTCTTTTTAATGTTCACCTAATTAAATTCCAGATCCAGACACTAGCCTTAATAATGATTGTCTTTATAATTAACTAAAGGAATCTAAGTTTCCTTTTGGCTGTGGGGGGAGAGAGTCCAATCTCCATCATAAAGTTAGTTTACACCATCTGATTTGGTGAAGTGTTGAATTGAGAAACTTTGACAACAATGTCTGTCTTGAGTCCCTGTACAACTACAGAACCCTGTGAAATGCCCAGGATCGTTACCAACGCCATCTCCATTAAGTCAAGTCTGTCCACAGTGGGGAGAGCAAAAGGTTGGTTAACAAATACAAAAGTACAGCTATAGGCCAGGCGAGGCTGCTCTTGCCTGTAATCCCAGCGCTTTGGGAGGATCACTTGAGCCCAGGAGTTCAAGAGCAGCCCTTGAAACATGGTGAGATCTTGTCTTCAATAAAAAATAAAGGCCGGGTGTGGTGGCTCACGCCTGTAATCCCAGCACTTTGGGAGGCCGAGGCGGGCGGATCACGAGGTCAGGAGATTGAGACCATCCTGGGTAACACAGTGAAACCCCGTCTCTAATAAAAATACAAAAAAATTAGCTGGGCGTGGTGCCGGGCGCCTGTAGTCCCAGCTACTCGGGAGGCTGAGGCAGGAGAAAGGCGTGAACCCGGGAGGCGGAGCTTGCAGTGAGCTGAGATTGCGCCACTGCACTCCAGCCTGGATGACAGAGCAAGACTCCATCTCAAATAAAATAAAATAACATAAAATAAAATAAAATAAATAAAAAATTATCCAGGCATGGTGGTGCACGCCTGTAGTACCACCTACTTGGGAGGCTGAGGCAGGAGGATCGCTTGAACCCAGGAGGTTGAGGGTGCAGTGAGCTATGATGGTGCCACTGCACTCCAGCCCAGGCGACAAAGTGAGATCCTGCCTCAAAAAGAAAAAGTCACACTGTACCCCATAAATATTTACAATTATTATGTGTCTATTAAAAATAATAGGCTGGGGCCAGGCACAGTGGCTCACATCTGCAATCCCATCACTTTGGGAGGCCGAGGCAGGTGGATCACCTGAGGTCAGGAGTTTTAGACCAGCCTGGCCAACATGGTGAAACCCCATCTCTACTAAAAAAAAAAAAAATACAAAAATTAGCTAGGCATGGTGGTGTGCGCCTGTAAGCCCAGCTACCTGGGAGGCTGAGGCAGGAGAATTGCTTGAACCCAGGAGGTGGAGTTTGCAGTGAGCTGAGATCACGCCACTGTACTCCAGCCTGGGTGACAGAACAAGACTCTGTCTCGAAAATAATAATAATAATAATAATAATAATAATAATAATAATAATAGGCTGGGTGTAGTGGCTCACACTTGTAATCCCAGCACTTTGGGAGACCAAGGCGGGCGGATCACTTGAGGTCATGAGTTCGAGACCAGCCTGGCCAACATGGTGAAACCCCATCTCTACCAAAAATACAAAAATTATCTGGGCATGGTGGGATGTGCCTGTAATCTCAGCTACTTGTGAGGCTGAGGCACGAGAATCGCTTGAACCCAGGAGGCAGAGGTTGCAGTGAGCCGAGATTGTGCCACTGCACTCCAGCCCAGGGAACAGAGAGAAAACCTGTCTTAAATAAATAAAATAATAAAAGCAAAAAGAGGAATGTTTGTCCTTGAAATTATTACTTTAGCAAAGAAGGCTCATAAAACCTTCAAATGACACCTGTAGTTATAATTGAGAATATGTTGTCTATGTTGTAAATGACATCTCTGAAACTCTAAGTGCTGTAAATAAGGATTTTGAACTCCTGGCCTCAAGCAATCCTCCCGTCTTGGCCTCCCAAAGTGCTGGGATTAGAGGTGCGAGCCACTGCGCCCGGCCGTGGATTTCAGTCCCAGCCTTGCCCCTCTGAGGCAGTGTAGTCATGGGAAGTTGCTTCGCCTTTTTGTGTTTCAGTTTCCTCAAGTGCAAATGAGGACAACAAAAGTCAGTTTTGTGTCACCTCAGACGTGGTCCTAAATGGGCCCACCGGGATGGTTCGCATTTTTTAACGTCAGAGCATCAATCTCTAAAGGTCTGCCCCTAGGTTGGGGTCAGGGGTGTCAGAGCTGCCCTGCCTGTCAAGCCCTGTTCTCCAACTGCCACTAAGAGAGCAGCGGAAATAGGAACACTGAGACCAGCAGCCTGACTCAAGGTGAAGTGCGTGCACCTCTCTTCCGTCTCCCTTTTGCTCCTCCTGCCTCTGCATTGACTCCATCTCTTGCTCCTCTGTATCCGTCTTACCTTCTCAATCTCATTCTCTCTCTGCTCCTGTTTTTCTTTTTTCCCTGTTATCTCTGCCTTGTGTCAATGTGTCTTTCTCCTTCTCACTTTTTTTTTTTTTTTTTGGACGGATTCTCACTCTGGCTCCCAGGCTGAAGTGCAGTGGCGCGATCTCGGCTCACTACAACCTCCGCCTCCCGGGTTCAAGCAATTCTCCTGCCTCAACCATGCAAGTAGCTGGGATTACAGGCGCCCGTCACCGTGCTTGGCTAATTTTTGTATTTTTAGTAGAGATGGGGTTTCACCATGTTGGCCAGGCTGGTCTCAAACTCCTGACCTCAAGTGACCTGCCCACTTCGGCCTCCACAAGTTCTGGGATTACAGGCATAAGCCACTGCACCTGGCCCCTCCTTCTCACTTTTTTTTTTTCTTTTTAAGACAGGGTCTCGTTCAGTTACCCAGGCTGGAGTGCAGTTATCTGCAACCTCTGTCTCCCGGGTTCAAGCAATTCTCCTGTCTCAGCCTCCCGAGTATCTGGGACGACAGGCATCTGCCACCATGCCCAGCTAACTTTTGTATTTTCAGTAGAGATGGGGTTTCACCTTGTTGGTCAGGCTGGTCTCGAACTCCTGACCTCAGGTGATCCACCCACCTCGGCCTCCCAAAGCGCTGGGATTACAGGCATGAGCCACCACGCCCGGCCTCTTGGTATCTTTTTCTGCACCTCTCTCTCCTTTGATCTCTCCGTAAACTCTGGCTTCTCTTTCTATGTCTTTCTCCCTATTCTTCTCTTTCTGTCCCTTTGATTCCCCCATGTCTGTCTCTTTCTCCCTGATCTGTCGGGGTCTGTCCCTGAGGAAGTGAGTAAAGTGATCCCACACCTGTCAGGGCTGGACCCCCTTGCTCTTCTCTGATCCCACCCACCTCCTTAACCCCTCTTGCCCACAGACTATTTCCCTTCTCCCCATGCAGACAGGTGGGTGGCAAACTCAAGGGCCACCGGGGTCACACTGTGAAAGCACCAGTCAGGGAGACCAAAGCAAAAAAAATGAGGATGCGGAGCTGAGAGATCAAGACAGATAGAGGCAGACTAAGGGCTTAGGCAGGGAGGAAGCAGGAAGAAACAGGAGGAACCTGAGACAGAGCCGCTGAAGTCCTTGCTGGAAGCAGATGGGATTAAATGAGCGAGGAGACTGGGAGAGTGCCAGAGAGAGACACCAAGAGGATGCAGGTAAGGCATCTGTCCCCTGAGGCCCCGCAGCTAGGGTGTGGGTGGGCGGCAGCCGGAGGAAGCCCGGCCTGAAGCCAGCTCACAGCTCACCCGCTCCTCACTACGTCTCCTGTGTTTGCCTGCATCTGACGTGGTATTTCCCTCTACCTGCCTGCGTTTCTGACCCTCACGCAGCTTCTTCTATTTCTTAGCGTCTCTCCTCCTCTCTGTCTCTGTCTCTTTTCATTGATCTCTTGCGTGTCTCTCTGCCTCCATCTCTTTCCACCTCTCTGTCAGTCTCTACCTCCCTACGTGCATGTCTGTTTCTATTTCTCTCCCTCTCTTCATCTCTCCATCCCCCGTCTTCCCTTGGTCTCTGTAGTCTCTTCTCGTCGAAACAACCGAGGGTCTCACCCCGTATTTCCTTCTTATAGGAACAGAGGCCGCCGGCCCCGGGCCTAGGTCAGTCAGAAGGCGGGGCCTCAGGGCTCGCCCCAGCCGCGCCCCAGCTCGCGAGCCGCGGACGACCCAGGGCGCCCCAGCCCCAGCTCCGGGCCTGGTGAGCGTGGGTGATGCCGTTGACGCGAGGCCTCCACGGAGTCCCCCCTCCCCCGGCACCGTCCCCAGCCTCCCTACAACTCTCACGCGAGGCCCCTAGCCTCGGTTTCCCAGCCCGCTCCCTCGTTTCTAAACGTGGTGCTGGTCCCGCCCCACTCCAGGTGACTCCGGCCCCCCAGCCCCGCCCCAGCCAGCGGCCGGAGGAGGCCCCGAACGTCGCCGCAAGCGGTCAAGCCACCCGAGCTGAGGGCGCGCGGAAGGACCGCTCCTAGGCCCCGCGGGTGGGTCCGGCCGCCCGCAGCCTGGAGACTGCGCAGCTGGACCCGCGCGCGGGAGAGGGGCGGGGCCTGGCGGTGGGAGGAGGTGGGTCCAGAGGCTGCCGAGGGCGGGAGCCTGCGGGTCTCGGGGAGACGCAGCCTCGGAGGAGCCGGGTGGTTGTAGGAAGGAGGTGGGGCCCGCCGCGGGCTCAGGGAACGGTGTTGAGCGAAACGACCAGGGCGGGTCCGAGGGGCAGGGCCGGAGACCAAGGGAGCGTGGAGCCTCCAGGACTCTCGGAAGGGAAGGGCCTCCAGGAGCTACTCTCCAGGGGCGGCGCTAGATCCACGCAGGTGAAGGCCTGCAGGGGGCAGGGCCGGCCCAAAGATCCAGAAGGGGCGGGACTAAAGGAGGTATTGGCCCCAGGACACAAGGAACACCCTGGGTCTGACTGGCGCTCCGATCTCAAAGATGCATGCCTGGTGCTGCCGCCGCGGTACTTGTGGAGATGCGGGTTCGAGGCCGAAGCCCGGGCCCCGCGCTGCCCTCCCTGGTCCCTCAGTGGCGTGGCTGCGCCCTGCCCGGCATTGAGTCGCTCAAACAGGTGTCACAGCTGTCACCGCTGAGGACTCTTTACATTCCCACGGACCAGTTTTGTAAGGGACTGGCTTGCAAGAAAGGGACGTTTTTCATGTCTCTCGAGGTATTCACCACTGGAGCAGTTTGTGCAGAGGAAACCCTTAACTCCTCAGGAAGCTTTTGAGCCTCCCCGTGGCTTCTGCACCCCAGTGTAGGCAATGTTTGCCCCACCCAAGTAGAGGTTTTCGCAGAAGTCACAGCTTGGGGGCGGGGGTATGTCCACCCAGAAAAATCTCCTAGCTCCCCCATCCCAAAATGAAAACTCATTTCTGGTTATTTTGTGGTTACCCTTTAAAAACACTTAACCTGGCCGGGCGCGGTGGCTCACGCCTGTAATCCCAGCACTTTGGGAGGCCGAGGCGGGCAGATCACCTGAGGTCAGGAGTTTGAGACCAGCCTGGCTAACATGGTAAAACCCCGTCTCTACTGAAAATACACAAATTGGCCGAGTGTGGTGGCTCACGCCTGTAATCCTAGCACTTTGAGAGGCCGAGGTGGGCGGATCACTTGAGATCAGGAGTTCGAAACCAGCCTGGCTAACATGGTGAAACCTCGTCTCTACTAAAAATACAAAAAGTTAGCTGGGTGTGGTGGTGGACGCCTGTAATCCCAACTACTCAGGAGGCTGAAGCAGGAGATCACTTGAACCCGGGAGGTGGAGGTTGCAGTGAGCCGAGATCACGCCACTGCACTCCAGCCTGGGTGACAGAGCAAGACTCCGTCTCAAAACAACAAATAAAAACACTTGACCACACTGAGCAGAGGAGAGCAGAAAAGCAGCTCTGTGACAGAAGGGGAGGCTGATCCAGGGCACCTTCTTTGAGGGAGCTAGGTCTCCTGGCCCCCTTCTTCCATCCCAGATCCACCCTGAGGCCACATGGAGGGAGGGGAATCACCTTCACAAATGCCGTGCTGAGTGTCCAGAAAGAAGGGACTCCTGTGAGACCACATTTCCCAGCCTCGGTGACGGGGGCTTCTGGACCAGGAGTCAGGGGTATTGGAGTGTGTGTGGGGGGATGGGGTCAGGGGTGCAACGTCCAGAACCACCCCCACCCCCAGCAATCCTGGTGTTCATTCACTTCTTTCCCAAGCTTGTTCCTCTGACAGCTAGGACCCATCACCAGGCCCCAGACAACCTTATTCATGTCCCTAATTCACATCTTCATTCTCCCTTCCTGCTCATCCATCCCATAGACATTTACTAGAGCCCACTTGCTGTGGGCCTCCAAGTCCTAGGGCTTCCAAGTCCCTGAAGCAGGCTCTGCCCCTCATCCTAAGGAGGGGCCCCATAGACAGTTCAAGGAGTCCACACATAGGCATTTCAAAACGGGCTTTAAATACTCATCAGGGTGCCACACAAAGGAGCTGGGGTGAGAACTTCGTACATGTGAGTGTGGGGCTGGGGTGCCCTGAGAGAGAAAAAGGGGACCCATCTGTCAGGGCAGCTGGGGTGCCCCACCCCCACCCTGGGACTAGGGAGCAGAGTAGAAACCCTCTCTGGAGGGTCCCAGGGCTAACTGGGAGCCAGCCCTCCCTTCGAGGTAGATCATCGGGGAGGGAACCGAGAAGTAGCTCCCATGGTGGCAGTGGCTTCCTCAGTGGTACTGCTGATAGCTGGGGTAGCCTGGGGCCGGGGTGCCATCCTTAGGGGGCAGCTGGCTGGGGTCCTCCAGGAATGGGGGCGCTGGAGAAGGGAGACTTGGGTAAGGATGAGTGGAAGAGGCCAGGTGGAGCATTTCCCACTCCCCCGACCACCAGTTACTCACCATTTCGGAACTGCTGGGCTGTGTAACGAGTGAGGAGGATACCAACGCCCTCAATGAGGGCCAACAGGATGCCCCCCATCATCGCTGAGCCCACCATGGCCAGTGGGCCACCTGGGGGAGTTGGAGGCAGAGAAACAGAGGTGAGAGCAGGCAGAACAGGGTGGAAGGGGCTGGGGCCAGGGCCAGGGGTCACTCACTGCGGGCAGCCAGCACAGCCCCGGTCAATGCTCCACTGGTGATAGAGTTCCAGGGATCCTCCTTGCCCCGAAGCCGCACCAGGCCACAGTCGATGGTGGAGAACAGGCCCCCCCACACTGCGAAGCTACCTGTAGTGGAACCGAGGCCTAATTAGTTCCTGGGAAATCCTGAGAATTCACATCTCAGGGGACTTCCAAGGCCTGAATGCTTTGGCCAAGAACAGGGAGAAAAACCCAGACACAAAGGCAGATAGCAAACCCACACAGAGTATTTCCTATCTGTCCCCATCCTGTGGTAGCTCCCACTTCAAGCCGTCTATAATCACCATCAACATTCCCTTCAACTTTATGGGGAGTTGACAAATGTTTACAAGCAGATTTATCTTCATATGGCTTTTAACAGAGCAACTTTGAGCTTCATAATCACCACACAGAGTTGGAATTGTGATTTGGGTTTCAGTGAGAAGGAAATAGGTTAGGAAACCCAGTTAATATGATAGTTAAAATGTTTACTGAGGGCTTACTGTGTGCCAGGACCTGTTCGAGGTGCTGTGTTATTTGACTTCTGCAATTTTAAATTAGTTAATGTTATTAAAGTGTTTAGCATAGCAACCAGCACTTAGTAGTATGTAAATTACATAAACTATAAAACTACCGATGAAGTGGTTACTGTTATCACCACCCCTACGGTACAAGTGAGGTTCAGAGAGGTTAAGCCACTAGCCCAAGGTCACATGGCAGGGAACAGTCAGGACCTAGATTTAAACTCCAGAACCCACTTTCTTCCCCTCCATATTCAATTGTTGGGAAACATCACCCCCCTGGAAAGTCTCTGGCAGGGGCTAGAATCTGAACCCCTAACTTGCAGCCTAGACCCAAAGGATCAACCACTCCCACCTTTGCCAAGACATCTCCTATATCTATCTCCCCAAGTCCCTCACCTCCAATCTGGGGGGCTCGGATCCTCACAGCATTGGCACTACCTCTCAACCGGTGCCGAATTCCCTGGGGAAAGGAAGGAAGGGCATTAGGGCAGGGCTGAAGCCACTGGCAGACAGGTTTCCAACTTTTAAGAGAGGGAAGAAGATGGGAGACCTGTTAGAGGTATGAGCTGTAGAGATGTGGAGAAGTGGCCAAGAACTAGTGGCCTGGAGAGCGCCCCAACATGGGTGTTCTCAGAGCTAGGTTGAGAAGTGCTAATTCATTCATACATTTGTTCATTCATTCATTCAGTGAATGATTAACAAGTACCTACTACATGTGCCAAGCACCATGCCATATGCAGGGATACAGCCATGAACAAGGTAGGTCTGCTCCCTGCCCTCTCAGAGCTCACATTAATGGTGGGAGACACAGATCTTGAGCAAGGGTAGATAAACAAGGGAGCTTCAGACAGCAATCTGCACTGTAGAGGAAATGCCATGAAGAAACATGACTGGGGCTGAGGGGTCAGGAAAGGCCTCTTGAAGGAGGGGGAATCTGTGCTGAGACCTTGAGGATGACAAACTTGGGCAAAGATCCAGGGAGGAGAGTTCCAGGAGTCTAGGGGAGGGACGGGGCTACATATATAAATTGCAGAGACCTTGGCTAATAGATGGCATTTAAAGTCATGGCATTTGCGATCTTCTGGGAGGGGAGGTGGTCAGAGAAAAAGAATTATGTTAAAAGATTCTCTCAACTTTAAGGCTGTCTTCCGTCTGCCAATTAAATTCCTGTCATTTTCCTCTATCCGGGTTTCTGAGCCAGAATCTGCCTCTAGGTAAAATGCGCAGTGGCTAACACCTGTAATCCCAGCACTTTGGGAGGCTGAGGTGGGTGGATCACTTGAGTTCAGGAATTAGAGACCAGCCTAAGCAACACGTTGAAACCCCGTCTCTACAAATAAATAAATAAATACATAAATAATTAGCTGGGCATGGTGGCGCAGTCCTGTGGTCCCAGCTACTTGGGAGGCTGAGGTGGAAGGATCACTTGAGCCTGGGAGGCAGAGGCTGTAGTGACCCATGATCAGGCCACTGCACGCCAGCCTGGGCGACAGGGCAAGATGCTGTCTCAAAAAACAAACAAACAAACAAACAAACAAACAAAAAAAACATGGCCAGGCACAGTGGCACACGCCTGTAATCCCAGCACTTTGGGAGGCCGAGGTAGGTGGATCACCTGAGGTCCAGAGTTCAAGGCCAGCCTGGCCAACATAGTGAAACCCCATTTCTACTAAAATTACAAAAATTCGTCAGGTCTGGTGGCACATGCCTGTAGTCCCAGCTACTTGGGAGGCTGAGACAGGAGAATTGCCTGAACCCAGGAGGCAGAGGTTGCAGTGAGCCGAGAGCGTGCCACTGCACTCTAGCCTGGGCAACAGAGCAAGACTGTCTCAAAAAAAAAAAAAAAAAACTGTCTGGCTTTGCACATACATTTAAAATTTGGTGATGACTCTTTGAACGACACAGCATTTCCACAGAGGAGCTCCAGTTGGGTGGGGTGGAGGGTGGAAGACAGAGGCCATGTTTGCAATCCCTACAAAATCCCAGATACAGGAGCCAGGCTCGGCACATAGTAGGTGAGTGGGCACCAGAATGAATAAGTGCACGTGACTAGCAGCTCCAAGCAGTTTTCAGAGCAACCTCCCTTGTGGGCAAGATAGCTAACCCCACACCAACCCAGGGAAGGCCTGGACTCACAACAGGGGCATTGCGGAAACCCTTGATGGCCTGGAAGACTCCGCCACCGATGACACCCATAGTGAAGGCTCCACCGCAATCATCCACAATTCGCCATGGGCTGCAAGCAGGAAGGGAAGGACGGGGTTAATGTGAGCCCTCCCCCAGGTCCTGTCACACAAACTCTTTTCTAACTGGGAGAAACCAAGTCACCAGAATGGGAAGTTCCTAAGTAGGAACAAACACTTCAGATAATAATGAGCTAGTTCTGTCACGCTTTTTCCACACACCCCCCCATTAAAGCGAGAAATGGGGCAAAGGGGGAGAAATATTAGTCTTCGCCCTGTCTACCAACCAAGGAATCAGCCAACGGTTTTACTGTGATCAAAGATTAAATGAATTGGCACACGCAGAGTTGACGTTTCAATAAGCGACATAGGCGTGTTAACTAGCCAAGACAGACTGTCAGCAAAGCAGGACCGCGTCGCACCCCTTCTCCGACGGTGAGCCCGTTCAACCATTCCCCGCCCCTTTTCAATCCGGCACAACTGGGAAAAACCAAGAGCGACCGCGGGAAGCATCCACCGTCCCCGCCGGCCCTCAACAGGCTCATCCGTGCCCCGCCCCCCACTGACAAAGGCGACCTGGGAAAAACCACTGGCGGCAACTCTGGGGATTTCCGGTCAACACCGTACCACCCCTAGCCGGGATGGATCGTCCAGCGTGTCTTTTTTCGTTAACAGGGACTAGGAGATTACGAAGTCAGGAGAAACATGGCGTGGTTCGGCCTTTGCCGCACCTTCTGAGGGGAGACGGTTGTGGCCCCTCATAACGGAGCCCGAATGACAGGAACCAAGTGGGGGTAGCGGGAGATACGTTAAGAGTCCCCCGAGTCTGGTACATGGCTCTGTGCGGCCGATGCCTCCCCCGCCCGACCCCCACGGCTGGCCTTGGCGTCGCAGCAACATTCCGGATGCCTGTGCCCATTGCCGTACCAGGGCTCCCGAGCGTACTCCTCCATGGCGCTGGCGTCTGGCCGCGCAGTCAGGCCACGCCCCCAGCGTAGACGCACACCGGCGTCGGAGCTTTCCGCCTATTACCGAGCAGCGATTGGGTCGCTATACCGCATGTCACGCCAAGGACGCACTCTCATTGGCCAATCGAGTTTCTGCCATTTGTTCATTGCCTCCTGAGCGTAGTCCGGTTACTTTCAGGCTCGGGGAGTGAAGGCCTCATTGAGAGAAGGTCTCATTCAGTGTTTTGGGAAGAGAGTCGTGTGGGCCCAGGTATCGTAGCGGCGACACGAGAGAGACGGCCGGTGTGACAGCCTTCCACTACCTGCACGAGTGTATTGGTAACGTTGGGGTGGGTGCACTCTTTTGGAGCTGGAGGAAGTGCTGCCCTCTGCTCCCCCATCCCAGCGCTTTGGTTTCTCCCACCCGGCAGTCATTGGGGGACGCTGGATGAGCCCATTTCTGAAGTGCGGAGGGGCCGGGCTTCTTAGGCTGTGGGCGGAGCCTGGGCCTGGGAGAGGAACAGGGCCCTGGAGCACCTGGTTTCGGGGACAGTAGGGTTGGTGGGATTTGCGATGATATTGCCACCTACCTCTTACATCTTTTAGTGCGTATGTTCTGTCCACCCAGCTACTGGTTCATTTGAGTAGATCGGAGTCAGATGAGTACATGTTTACGGGAGGCGCTTGGTTACGGGATCCAGATAGGAATCTTTATCTGAGCTGCTTGTCAGTTTGTTCGTCTGTCCCTAGGTCTGTCTGCTATCAGTTATGCCGCTGCCCGTTGCGCTGCAGACCCGCTTGGCCAAGAGAGGCATCCTCAAACATCTGGAGCCTGGTGAGACAGCTAAAAGCAGATGGTCCTAACACGTGCCAGCCTCGACAGGCACTTTTGTTGTTGATACTGACGCTTGATACCTAGCATGGGCCAACTGTGCACCAAGCAATGGGGTGGCAGGCATTTTTCGTTGTTAACAATGTGGATTCCTGACATCCATTCCTACCGCGTGTCAAGTGGAGGGGGTTGGGGGAATAGATATTTCATTCTTTTTTTTTTTTTTTTTTTTTTTTTTGAGGCAGAGTCTTATTGTGCACCCAGGCTGGAGTGCAGTGGCGCGATCTCGGCTCACTAAAACCTCCGCCTTCCAGGTTCAAGCAATTCTCCTGCCTTAGCCTCCCGAGTAGTTGGGACTACGGGCACGCCCCGCCCCACCACACCTGGCAATTTTTTTTTTTTTTTTTTTTTTTTTTTGAGACAGAGTCTCGCTCTGTCGCCCAGGCTGGAGTGCTGTGGCGTGATCTCCTCTCACTGCAACCTCCGCCTCCCGGGCTCAAGCGATTTTCCTGTCTCAGCCTCCCAAGTAGCTGGGATTACAGGCACGTGATACCACACCCGGCTGATTTTTGCATTTTTAGTAGAGACGGGTTTCACCATGTTGGCTAGGCTGGCCTCTAACTCCTGACCTCAGGTGATCCACCCCCCACCCTTGGCTTTCCAAAGGGTTGGGATTACAGGCATAAACCACTGTGCCCGGCAGATATTTCATTCTTAACAATACTGACTGACTGGGCGTGGCGGCTCAAGCCGGTATTCCCAGCACTTTAGGAGGCTGAGGCGGGTAGATTGCTTGAGCTTAGGGATTAAGAGATTAGCCTGAGCAACATGGCGAAACCCCGTCTTTACAAAAATTAGTCGTGTGTTGTGGTGCATGCCTGTAGTCCCAGCTACTTGGGAGGCTGAGGTGAGAGGATCTCTTGAGCCTAGGATGTCAAGGGTGCAGTGAGCCGAGATTGTGCCACTGCACTCCAGCCTGGCCGACACATGGAGACCCTGTCTGAAAAAAATCCAAAAAAAACAACAAAATAATACTGACCACCTAATGCCTATTTGGGGCCTACTGTATGCCAGGTTAAATGCATGGATTACTCTATGGGGGTGATGACATAGTATCTAATAGGAAGTACTGCTAACCTCTACTGCTGTCTCCTGTGTGCCAAGCGTAGTTACAGTGAGGATCTATCATTTAGGCCTACTGTGCTCTGGCTGCAAATCACACCTTATTGTCAGTAATACTAAAAACTGGCATCTATTTGGGGCTATAGTGTGCCAGGCACTGGAAAATATATCTTCTCCTTATTGATAACTGACATCTATTACAAGCCTACTGTGTGCAAGGTATAGACCTTGTGGTTAATAAAATTGTCAATGATCCCAGACTGGGCAGGGTGGCTCACGCCTGTAATCTCAGCGCTTTGGGAGGCGGAGGTGGACGGATCACGAGGTCAGGAGATCGAGACCATCCTGGCTAACAGGGTGAAACCCCATCTCTAATAACAATACAAAAAAATTAGCCGGGCGTGGTGCCAGGTGCCTGTAGTCCCAGCTACTCTGGAGGCTGAGGCAGGAGAATGGTGTGAACCCAGAAGGCGGAGCTTGCAGTGAGCCGAGATCACGCCACTGCACTCCAGCCTGGGCAACAGAGAAAGACTCCGTCTCAAAAAAATAAAACTGGCAATGATCATTGATTTACTTTTTTTTTTTTTTTTTGAGACAGTCTCGCTCTGTCACCTAGGCTGGAGTGCAGTGGTGCAGTCTTGGCCCACTGCAACCTCTGCCTCCCGGGTTCAAGCGATTCTCCTGCCTCAGCCTCCCAAGTAGCTAGGACCACAGGCGTGCTCCACTGTGCCTGGCTAATTTTTGTATTTTTTAGTAGAGATGGGGTTTCACCATGTTGGCCAGGCTGGATTTTCTTTTAAGCCTATTGAGTGACCTGTGCCTATGGTATATATATTATTTATTATTTGTTTAGAGACAGGGTCTCACTCTGTTGCCCAGGCTGGAGTGCAGTGGCACGATAATAGCTCACTGCAAGCTCAAAGTCCTGGGCTCAAATGAGCCTCCTGCCTCAGCCTCCTGAGTAGTTGGGACTACAGACGTGTGCCACTGTGCCCAGCTAATTTTTTTTTTTTTTTGTAGAGACAGGGGTCTCACTATGTTGACCAGGCTAGTCTCACAGACGGGTTTTCACCATCTTGGCCAGGCTGGTCTTGAACTCCTGACCTCGTGATCCACCCACCTTGGCCTCCTAAAGTGCTGGGATTACAGGCATGAGCCATCACGCCTGGCCAAGATGAGTAAATTTTTTGATGAATCCCTATCAACTCTGAAACCAGATAGCTTTGGCTTACAGTAGAACTCATCATCTGAACCCAGACACAGATTTAGGTAACCTTTTTTTGTAAACCTCCTAATACAGAGAGTTGGATTTGGAATGTGAAAGATACTTCATATTCTTCCTGGCACACACACACACGTGTCTTTTACGTGTGGCTTGTGTGAATGTGAGTGCGTGTCTCTAGGCTCTACATGTAGGATGAGGTCCCCTGGTCCTTATCTGCTCTCCTCGTCCCCACCTTGTTCTACCAGAACCAGAGGAAGAGATCATTGCCGAGGACTATGACGATGATCCTGTGGACTACGAGGCCACCAGGTTGGAGGGCCTACCACCAAGCTGGTACAAGGTGTTCGACCCTTCCTGGTGAGCCTGGGTGAGGGGGAGCTAACTTCTGGCTTCACCCTTCCTGTGCTGACCTTGGTTGTGAGGTTTAGGGGGACACAAGGGAGGGAGCCTCGGGTGGAGGGTGTTGGCATTAGGTATCTGCAGGGCTCAAGTTGCTGCCCGCTGGGGCCTGGCTCCTCTGGGGTTGGAAGACTGTCTTTTCTCTCTTTTTTGAAACGGAGTTTCACTCTTGTTGCCCGGGCTGGAGTGCAATGGTGTGATTTCGGCTTACTGCAACCTCCGCCTCGTGGGTTCAAGCGATTCTCCTGTCTCAGCCTCCCAAGTAGCTGGGATTACAGGTGCACACCACCACACCCAGCTAATTTTTGTATTTTTTGTAGAGATGGGGTTTCATCATATTGGTCAGGCTGGTCCTGAACTCCTGACCTCAGGTGATCCGCCTGCCTCGGCCTCCCAAAGTGCTGGGATTACAGACATGAGCCACCACGCCCAGCTGACAGTGTTTTCTCTTCAGGAGAAGAGATTCTGGGGATCCTGCCTGTGGGGTCCTGACATGGGGAAGGTATAGGCAGAGACTGGGGAGACAAGAGTTGAGGATCCAAGGCAAGGACATCTGTGCTGACACTTCTTTCCTGCGGCCCCACAGCGGGCTCCCTTACTACTGGAATGCAGACACAGATCTTGTATCCTGGCTCTCCCCACATGACCCCAACTCCGTGGTTACCAAATCGGCCAAGAAGCTCAGAAGCAGTAATGCAGGTGAGTTGGCAGGTACAAGCGTGCCTTGAGTGATCTTAGCAGTTCTCACGGAGAGGCCAAGTAGAATGATAGTGGATCAGAGGGGCAGGTGAGACCAGGCGGGCCCAGCCTCAGGCAAGGGAGGTTGTTGAAGGCAGAGGCTGCTGGGTCCTGGGGTGGCAAGAGGTCACTTCAATACTTGTGTCCCCAGATGCTGAAGAAAAGTTGGACCGGAGCCATGACAAGTCGGACAGGGGCCATGACAAGTCGGACCGCAGCCATGAGAAACTAGACAGGGGCCACGACAAGTCAGACCGGGGCCACGACAAGTCTGACAGGGATCGAGAGCGTGGCTATGACAAGGTAGACAGAGAGAGAGAGCGAGACAGGGAACGGGATCGGGACCGCGGGTATGACAAGGCAGACCGGGAAGAGGGCAAAGAACGGCGCCACCATCGCCGGGAGGAGCTGGCTCCCTACCCCAAGAGCAAGAAGGGTAAGCTGGGCAGAATGGGGCTCGGTGAGACCAACAAGGTGCAGGGTGCACTGCGTGAGGAAGCCTTCCCTCAAAAAGATGCCTGGAGCTGGGGCTAGAGGAGGGTGCTGTGGTACATGGCAGCCAGGGACTTCATTTCTTCTTGTGGGGTGGGGCTCAGTGATCAGGGGCTCCTGGTGCCTCTATTGAAGACTTTGCCCTGCCACTTCCACAGCAGTAAGCCGAAAGGATGAAGAGTTAGACCCCATGGACCCTAGCTCATACTCAGACGCCCCCCGGTAAGTGACAACCCCTCTTGACTCAGTACGTGGACACCATCCTCCGGCCTCCTTCCTCCATTCCTCATTGGGACCAGGTGGGCTGTGTCCGCCACATCACCCATCCCCATCCCCTGACTCTTTACCGGCAGGGGCACGTGGTCAACAGGACTCCCCAAGCGGAATGAGGCCAAGACTGGCGCTGACACCACAGCAGCTGGGCCTCTCTTCCAGCAGCGGCCGTATCCATCCCCAGGGGCTGTGCTTCGGGCCAATGCAGAGGCCTCCCGAACCAAGCAGCAGGATTGAAGCTTCGGCCTCCCTGGCCCTCGGTTAAAATAAAAGCTTTCTGGTGATCCTGCCCACCATACCTGAGTGCTTCCTTTGAGGCTGCCCAACCCAAGTCGGCAAGATACACAACACATTTTATTTGCAAAAACTCAGCTAAGAGATAGTGTGGAGCTGGCAGGGGCTGGGGGGCTGAGCTGAGGTGGGTCATGAGAGAGCTTAGTCATGTTGGCCCTGTGTGGGGCAGGGGTGGTGGGGACAGGGAGTCCAGTGTCTACCTCACCCTACCCCTAATACTGATCAGGGTTTGGTCCCAGCTGGGCCAGGGCAAGAAGAGAGAACGAGGCCAGGCCAATGTCTTCAATCCCAGCGGCTAGGAACCCTTCACCTTGGTGAGCAACCTGTGGTGGGAATGGGGAGGAAAGAAAAACACAAAGCTGGGCTAGGCTGGCAGGCGGGTTTCCTGAGCAAGTGAGGGCGGCGGTGGTGAGGCTGGTAGTCCTGGGGTTAGTAATGGTGCCCACCTGGTCAGAAAGCTACACGTGGACTAAATAAATACAACATCTTTATTTGGCATTGGATATCCTGACATTTGTTCATTACAGTTCCTTAAAAAACAAACCAAAAAATCAGAACAAATTAATCAAAAATAAAGATCCAATGGCTCTATTTACATATCGTAAAGACAGCCCAGGCATCTTCCATGCACACACACACCCCGCCCCGATACAGTTAAGGGGTTAATAAGCTTTGGGGAGTGCAGGAGGCAGGTTCCACAGTTCATCAATCCCAAGACACCCCCATGAGGTAGGGGTGCCTCACACAGCCAGACGGATATCAAGAGTATGATTGGTAGCTTTATTTTTCCTCTCCTAGACGTCTCCAAAAATAACCCTACATCTGGCAACTGACAGTGTCTTAAATACAATGAGATTCAGCCACTTCAAGGACCTCCATTTTTCCCACACCCTGGATCATTAATGATATGATTACACCACAAATCCCAAGTCCACTAAAAAAAACAAATGGCCCCTACCACACCTTCTGCCAGAAGGGCTGATGCAAAAATCTTAGCTCTTGTCCCTTTCTCCCTGGGGACTCATAAGAAGCCCATCTTCAAGGTGTCAAGGAAGCTGGCCCAAGGCCACACAAAAGACGGAACTGGTAACATGATCCAGAGCGGTGGTAAGGGAGGAGAGAAGGCCTCAAACTATGGGCAACTGAACCCCACAGGTAGGCATCGGTCATTCCCGAAGAGCTGTGGGAGTTTTGTCCAGTGTGTCCTTATGGAGGTGGAGGGACTGCTGGGAGGGACTCTCCCAGACGAGACACCTCCAGAAGAGGGCACAGGGTCGGGGAGGGAGCAGACAAAAAAAAGGCCTTGAATGACAATACCCCTAACCCTGCCTCCAAAGAGGTTAGAGGGAGCAGAGGCGGCAGCTCTAAAACCCCCTCCAGGGGAAGGGGGTCATCCTACCAGGAAGGGTTCACGTGACACCCAGCTCTAGTCCCACACCCCTCCAGAAGTCTCAGTGACCTGGGAGAAAAGACCATCTCCCAAACCCAGAGGAGCCAGGCCCCAGAGGGTGGCGACTTGGGTCCTGCAGATGCCCAACACCCTCCACCCCAGTCCCCCTCCCTTGTGTCCCCCCATTGCTGCCAGCCCTCACTTCACCAGCACTGACTTTGGCAGAAAGGGCTCCGTGATGAGGTCTCCACGGTGGGAAGACAGCTGCGGTGGCGGTGGCTGCCCGGGAGGCTGCTGGTGAACACAGGGCCCGGAGGTGGAGGCAGAGGCAGAGGCTATGGCTTTGGCTGCACCTCGGGGAAGGCTGTAGAGGTAGACAGCACCAATGACGAGTCCAGCGCCAAGGGCAAACAATGGGTCCACGTGGAAGCCAAAGAGGCGAATGGAGGCAACAGTGGACAGCACAATGGACAGGGAGGTGGCAAAGCCCTTGAGGATATTGTCAGCATACTTGACAACCACAGCCACCAGTAGCCCGCCGAAGGCCTGGTTGAGCACCACGCCCCAGACAGCAGGCGTGTACCCAAAAAAGAAACCACGGGTGGCCACGGCGGTACCCTCAGCCCACCAGAGCCCCACCAGGCCCAGTGCTGTGCCGAAGAGGCCCAGTTGCAGGTTGCGCAGCCACACAGAGCCTGAGCTGCCTTTGAGGATCTTCTCAAAGTAGACACCTGCGAAGCCGGAGGAGAGACAGGAGGCCACGACGGCTGCCAGGCCTGCCCCAGGGTTCTGATCCAGTGGCCGTGGGCCTCCCCCACCGGCTTGCTGTGCCTGGACAATGGCGACGCCAGTGAAGAGGAGCAGCAGGGAGGCCCACTGCAGCCGGGAAAGGCTGCGATTCAGCATGAGCACGGAGAACAGCGCTGTGGTCAGGATCTTCAGCTGGTATGTCACCTGCGAGTGGCACGTGGAAGGCACTGAGGGCTGACCCTGGCCCCCAACAGGTGCACATGGGGGGCAGCACCCACTGTGGGCCCCCAGGCACAATGGAGGGACAGGGTGGGGGGTATGACAACAAAAACAGCAAAAGGAGCCAGCCACTGGCCATTGGCTGAGCTGCAGCGAAACAGTTCTGAGGTCTCTCCCAGCAAGTGCACAAAAGGATGGCTGTGCCAAGAAGTCCACATCCCAATCCCATTTCCTGGCTGTGTGACTGGGGACAAAGCACTTGCCCTGTCTGAGCCCTGGCATCGTCATCTATAAAAGATGGCTGAGGTATGGAAGTATCTTTGTGATGAGGGACTTGATACAAATGAATCAATAGCCACAACAATGTCAGCAAATACTTACATAGTGCTTACAATATATCAGTGTGGTTCTAGGCACTGCACATGGATTCATTCATTTAATTCTCACAACACCATTCTGAAGTGAGCACCACTGTAAGCCCCAATTTAAAGGTGAGAAAACTAAGGCACAGAGAGGTTAGGTGACGTGCCCCAAAATCACACAGCTGGAAGGTAGCAGAGCTGAGATTTGAACCCAGACAGCCTGGCCCCAGAATCCAGGCTCTTTAACCATTTCACAAAGCTGCCCACAAATAGCCTAAAGCTTATCTGTCGCCAATCAAGGGCTCTTCACAGGTATTATTTCTTTTAAGTATCCTAGCATCTCAGTGAACAGGCATTACTATTTCCACCCCCAATTTTCACAGACGAGAAAAGGGAGGTTGAAGGAGTTCCAAGGACATTCTGAAGGTGACATAGCCCCTGTCCTCTGCAACACCCCCCCATCACGCTATTCCCATACTCCAGTCCCCAACCCAGTTAGTTCCTCTGGGGCCATGCTGGGCTTGGGGCTCACCTGGAAAGTGGCAGCTGGTAGGTTAGAGATGGCAACATACTGGAGGTTATTCTGCAAGGTGTAGATGAGAGAGGGCACTGCGAGCTTGAGTGTGTCCACATACTGCACCAGGACAGCCTCATGGAGGAAGAGAACCAGGTGCTTCACGTTACCTAGGTGGGAGGAGGAGAGCCCTTCTTAGCACTGACAGCCATACATGGGGAACCCCTGAAGGCTGGGAACAGGCCTTGCTCCTGTGACTCCCCCATCCACCCTGCTGTCCAATCCCTGGGGGCTGGAATGAAGTATGTGATCTTGGTTTTCCCTAGAGTACAACCATGTTTCCAGCAAGCTTTTCTGAGACTCAGTTTAATGGCAGCAAAAGAATCAGCCATCCGTGTCTGCTAATCACAGAGCATGTCACTCATGTTAGAGCCTACCTCCCTGGCAGAGAGCCCCATTCAGGGAAAGCACTCAATACTCAATATATTTGTGTACAATGAAATAACCAGCATTAGGCCAGGTGCCGTGGCTCACGCCTGTAATCCCAGCACTTTGGGAGGCCAAGGCAGGTGGCTCATGAGGTCAGGAGTTCAAGACCAGCTGGGCCAACAACACTGAAACCCCATCTCTACTAAAAATGCAAAAATTAGCCAGGTGTGGTGGCAAGCGACTGTAATCCCAGCTACTTGGGAGGCTGAGGCAGGAGAATTGCTTGAACCTGGGAGGCGGAGGTTGCAGTGAGCTGAGACCATGCCATTGTACTCCAGCCTGGGCAACAGAGTGAGACTCCATCTCAAAAAAAAAAAAAAAAAAAGAAAGAAAGAAATAACCATCATCAACTTGGAGCTTATGAAATAGAAGCCCTAGGAGCTGGGGTGGAGGGCTGTCTCCCACACAGAAGAGTTTAGTCTAGACTTTTTTTTTTTTTTTTTTGGCACAGTGGCGCGATCTCGGCTCACTGCAAGCTCCACCTCCCAGGTTCAAGCCATTCTCCTGCCTCAGCCTCCCAAGTAGCTGGGACTACAGGCGCGTGCCACCACTCCCAGCTAATTTTTTGTATCTTTAGTAGAGACAGGGCTTCACCGTGTTAGCCACGATGGTCTTGATCTCCTGACCTCGTGATCCGCCTACCTCGGCCTCCCAAAGTTCTGGGATTACAGGTGTGAGCCACCACACCAGGCATAGTCTAGACTTTTAGACTTATCCTAGCTCCTCACTGACCCATGTGCCGTCTGAGGGCAGGGGCCATCTCCCCCTTGTTGCATCTTTCTGTCAGCCCTAGACACAGAGTTGCCTCTGCCACATGGATGAATGCAGGCTTGACCATTAAGCAGAAGTCCGCTTGGGACCTGCTCCAGTGAAAACATGATAATCGGGCTGGGCGCAGTGGCTCACGCCTGTAATCCCAACACTTCGGGAGGTTAAGGTGGGTGGATCACCTGAGGTCAGGAGTTCGAGACCAGGCTGGCCAACGTGGTGAAACCCCGTCTCTACTAAAAATACAAAAATTAGCCGGGTGTGGTGGCAGGCGCCTATAATCCCAGCTACTCAGGAGGCTGAGGCAGGAGAATCTTTTGAACCCGGGAGGCGGAGGTTGCAGTGAGCCAAGATCGTGCCATTGCACTCCAGCTTAGGCAACAAGGGCAAAACTCCATTTCAAAACAAACAAACAAAAAACATGAGAATCATTTCCTATGTAACAAGGCCTTTGCAAAGCTCGCCCCACTTTTTGGCACTTCTTTTTTTTTGGCGGGGCGGGGTGGGTGGGTGAGGAGTCTTGCTCTGTCGCCCAGGCTGGAGTGCAGTGGCGTGATCTTGGCTCACTGCAACCTCTGCCTCCTGGGTTCAAGCAATTCTCCTGCCTCAGCCTCCCTAGTAGCTGGGATTACAGGCACCTGCCACTGCGCCTGGATAATTTTTGTATTTTTAGTAGAGACGGGGTTTCACCATCTTGGCCAGGCTGGTCTCTAACTCCTGACCTTGTGATCCACCTGCCTCTCGGCCTCCCAAAGTGCTGGGATTACAGACGTGAGCAACCACGCCCAGCCAGCAGTTCATCTTTTAAGTCACAGCTGGGTGTCACTCCACAGGCAAAACTTCTTCAAACACTGAACAAGGTTGTCCCAGGAACTCCTACTGATGTTCATTCACCAAACCCTGTGCACTCCTGGTCTCCAAACTCGAATTCAGGGGAAAAAAATTCCGGGCGGGGGAGGGAGGGGTGCTGAAATTGTGGCTAAGAGATGAAGGCCTGTGATTAAGTCTGTGGCTATCTGTTGTTTCCATCTTCCATCAGCAATGAGGACAAGCTGCTCCTCTGCATTGCTAACCCATCTACCCCCACGGCCTGAGGCAGTGTTCACACCTACACTGTTCACAGAGTTAACAAAGGTAAGAGCAGGTCTCTTGTTAACCTGGAGTTAACAGGTGGGTGAGAATGTTCTCTTCAATGTAAACAAAGGGCAAAGGTGCATAATTCATCTCCATCCCTTTACTTATGCAAGACCTTTTTAGAGAAACAATTGGGCAACACTTCAAAGTAGAAGGCCTTCAGGGAGATGTTGAAATTAGCAGATAAACCCAACTTCCAATTTACAAGAGATGTAGAAGACAGAATACTTGTTAAATTTTTGAGAATATTTGCCTCAGGGAGGCAGTCAGCAAAATCCAGACTACCCAAAGTCTACAAGACAAATGACCTGTTTTCTCCAACAAATTAATTGCAAAGACCAAAAAACCCCTAGAGATTAACAGATTTAGAAGATACCAAACAAGGCCAGCCTGGTGGCTCATGCCTGTAATCCCAGCACTTTGGGAGGCTGAGGTGGGCGGATCACGAGGTCAGGAGTTCGAGACCATCCTGGCTAACATGGTGAAACCCCGTCTCTACTAAAAATACAAAAAAATTAGCCGGGCGTGGTGGCACGTGCCTGTAATCCCAGCTACATTTATTCAAGATAATTCAGGGGAATTTACTTCCATACAATATTACTTCGTGTGGGATTTACTTAAAAATAATAAGAGGATAAGGACGTAGGTAGACATATAGATTGGCAGTGAGTGAACAATCACTGATGTTGTTTAAAGCGGCCATGAGTTGCTAATTGCTGACTCTGGGGGATGGGTACATGGATATTTTACTATTTGATTATTCTCTCTGATTTTGCATGTATTCAGAATTCTCCATAATATGAAGCTAAATCACATGTGAGAGATCCCTGCTACTTTATAAGCATAGGCAATCTCACTCCTACAGCCCACACAGGCCGGCTACCCGGCTGTTAGGGCTAGAAAAGTGTAAGATGCCGCTACGCATAGCTGGAGTGGCGCTCCAGGCAGGTTGAGATTTGGAGACACTCCTGAAGCAAACCATCTGTGTGAACACACACACATACATGTGGAGTCTCACCCACCGACCCCAGTGCAGCCCCGTCCCTGGTTCGTACCCCTCTTCTGTGCGAAGAGCAGCAGCAGGCAGGTGAGACCTTTGAGCACTTCCGCCATGACCACAGCAGTGGTGGCAAAGAAGCGGTCCCCTGGCAACGTGCGGGCGTAGCGGATGCTGAGGATGAGGGAGGCATTCTGGACCACCAGCACAGCTAGGGATATGTACTTCAGGCGCCTGTGAGCTGTGGGGAACGGAAGGGACAAGGGGGAAGGACGGGGTCAGAAGCTGCTGGGGCATAGCCACACCACCACCCACCCCCTTTCTTTCTCACCCAGGACCCTCCTAGCCATGGCTACTTGCTCCCTCAGCCTGCCTGCCCTCACCCAATAAGGGTCTGACTCCTACCGGCTTACTGCCTCAGCCATGAGCAGGAAGAGCCAGAAGGGAGAAATGGGCCCCACCCTGTCCCAGTCCATACCTGGAATCCTTACCGAGGTGTCAGGTAATGGCTGAGGCAAACCCTGGCCACGCGCCTCGGCTTCCTCCCAAGTGAGAAGCAACTCTTCCCCAGACAGAATACCGACAACTACATTCTCCACGTTTATTGAGTGTTTACTGTATGCCTATCACTGGGTTAAGGGATTTCTATGGATTACCTCAATAGACTCATATCACTGTCATCTCCAAAACAACTGCGAGGATTCCCATTTATGGATGAGCAAACTGAGAATTTATATGAAATGATGCTCCTGTTTAATGAGGGACTGTCTCATGTAAAGAATAACACATCAATGCAGGGAATGAGGCCACTGTATGAGGTATGTTCACCCCCTAAGAACGGTCTTTCTCCCATCTAAGAAATGATTCAATTCCCTCACACTGAGAATGGCCTACATCCCATATGGAATGATCCTCCTCATACCCAGAATGGTCTCTCCAACCCCTCACTCCTGTGACAACTGGTTCCTCTCGAACCAGAATAGTCTACTAAATACAAGAAATGATTCCCACATGCTCCCAGGGACTGAATCCTGTATCAGGAATGGTTATCCCACCAAGAAAGGTCTGGCTCCCTCAACCAGATGAGGAAATATTTCCCTGCACTCCACATGGTCTGCCCTCCCACCACCGCACACCGACCCTCTAGCTAATGAATTTTTCCTTGCTCTACCCACACTCACAATGAGCTCTCTCTGCTATGAGGAAGGACCCGGCACTCTCAGAACGTTCTTTCTCCACCATATAACGATGAGCCCTCCCACCCGAATGTACTCTACCTCCATTAGGAAGGGAGCCCCCAGAACGGTCTCCTCCGCACATAATGAAAGACACCCCCATCCTCAAAATGGACCCTCTCTAGTCACATAAAGGACTCGCCCCACCCTAACTCACAATAGTCTCTGTCCCTTTATAAGGAAGGAACCACCACCCTCAGAATAGTCTCCCCCTTCTTCAGTGAGGAACTCCCACACCCGCAGAATGGTCTCTTCCACACGGAAGGACTCCACATATTCAGAATGGTTTCGGTGGCCTTAGCCTTCCCAAAAAGAATTACCCACCACACTCACAATGGTCTCTACTCTCCATATGCGGAAGGATCCCACAATCACTCTCAGAATGTTCTCTTCCCCGCCCCCAACACACTGACAATGTGCACACACACACACACACACACACACACGTCGGTCCACACGGGATGCTCCCTCTCACTTTAGTGAGGAACATTCCCGACTCCCAGCGATCCCGACCTCCGCCTCCCATGCGACTGCTCGGGCAGACTGTCTCACCCGCACTGGCGGTCCCCGGCTCCAATGCACCCGCGGAAACCGCCCCTGGCCCGGGCGCCGCGGTGGAACCACCAGCCCCAACCGCTGCCATGTTGGCATCTGCCCGGCCCGTCCCCTCGGCAACAGAAAAACCACTTCCGCGTTCGTCACTTCCGCTGCCGGGCCACCTGAGTGAAGGTGGAGCGAAAGCCGGGATCGTCAGGGTGGTGGCTTTTCTCCTCCGCTCCTAAAAGCTCAATGTATGAATAGCCCCGGGATTTCCAAATTCCGTCGGATCGGGAGGCCGGGGACACGGCCCGATCGGCCCACCCACCATCCCTACAGAGCTTCATCGGCTCATTCCTGTCACTAGACCCGCCTTATCCTGCCGTTCGTCCGCTTCACTGATCGCGCTTTCCAGATCATCCCCCGATCTTGTCTCCTAGACTCATTGGTTCAGCCACCCTTCATCTCGACTCTTTATTGGCAGCTTCTCCATAAGGCGCCGCCCTTTCCGTATCAGAAACTACCAGGTGCTTCATGGTTGGACTGAAGTTCCGCTTTCCCGTCTTCCAGCGAGGCATCGCCCCTGGAGAGCACACGGGAATCTGGGGACGAAGAAACTTTGACCTGGCGGGGTCGGGGTGAGGGCGTACTGGCATCAGGTGCGAGTCAGGAATGTAAGCTAGCAGATAAAAGCAGAGCAGGTGAGGATAAACAAGTGAAAATGCAAAGGAAAGTTGACGCACATAAGGGAAGACAAGTAAGTCACCACTGAGGATGGCAAAGGGGACAGGCGAAAGGCTCACAGGTTAGCTAGCATTTGGAAGCAGGGCAAGAGTCCGGACCAGAGGCGGTGGCTCACGCCTGTAATCCCAGCACTTTGGGAGGCTGAGCCGGGCGGATCACCTGAGCTCAGGAGTTCCAGCCTGGGCAAAACGACAAAACCCCGTCTCAAAAAAAAAAAAAAAATTACCCGGGCTTAGTGGTATGCACCTGTACCCAGCTACTCTGGAGGCTGAGGCAGGAGAACCGCTGGAACCCGGAAGGCGGAGTTTACACTGAACCGAGACAAACAAGCAGGGCAAGAGAGGGAACAGCTCAGGTCGGAACAAGTGAAACCAACATGGAATAGGGTAGGCCAGGTAAGTCAAGTGTTGAAGGAGAAATTAGAGGGATGGGTATGTAAGGGTAAAGATGGGGGAAGAGGCTAAAGATAAAGAGCAAAACAGGTGACTACACCCTGGACAGATTCCAGTCAGCGCCCAACCCCAGCCCCGCCCTGGCCAGTACCCTGACAGGGCTTTTCTTCTGCAACAGGGGAAAGGGCTTCTTCATTCCCCTGGGGTGCCAGGGAAGGTAGTTTTTCTGCTTCTGAGATAGCCATCTTGATCGGGGATGTACCCTAAACACCTTCAATATGCACAGTATCTCCAACAGAGAACCCTTCTGCACATACTGGGCACTGCATAAGATCAGGGGCAGGGGAATCAAGATTTTTTTTTTTTTTTTTTGTGGTGCAGCTTCAAGAATCCTTAAAGCTCTTTAGGATGGCAACAGAAGACTGTGGCTTCCTGAGGACAAAGCAGAGGGACAGTGTGTCTCAGTGCACAGTAGATGCTCCATAAAAGCCTCACACCTACAAATGGCCAGCCGCTTCTGATTCTATTACTTTTATTAAATAGTGGGTTTCCACACATGGCTTTTTAAATAATCCAGGCAGGAGGAGAAGAGAGGAGGGCACACTTGGAACTCCCCTCCCCACAATACGTGATTATTTACATTTTAGTAATTGGACAATCCCGGCTCAGGAGGTTGCAAGAGTCTGCAAAAGTTGGAGGGAGCGCCCCAGGAGAACAAACAGCAAGCCTTATTTCCCCTAGCCCATCCCCCAAAAAACCATCCATCCCATCCTAGTGTCTGGTGGTGTCCGGTGGTGTCCATCTTCCATTCCTTCCCAAATTATGGAAGTAAGGTTCTTCTCACCAGAATAAGAGCACTTGGGATAACAGAGTAGGGTCCCCTCACCCAAAAAAAAAAAAAAAAAAAAGAAGCCTTGGGGTAACAACAGGGCATTACCTCCCCCAGAATAAAGAATCCTGGGCTGAGGCAGGTAAGCAGCTTGACCCAATATGGGACCCTAGGCTAGGGGAAAGGGTCCCTTTACTAAAATAAAAGCTACTGGGGTATTGGAAGGAAAGCACCCTTGCCCAAGTAAGAGCATATGAACTAAGTTTGTGTGGTGGTAGTAGGAGGTGCCAATGTGGGGTGACACATCATCAGAATAAGAGTCCTGGGGCTCAGAATGGGAACAACTTCACCAAAATAAACTTCCTTAGCAAAATGAGAAGCAAGAAGTTCCCCCTCCAGAATCAGGGACCACAGGTTCTGGGAGGAAGGCTCCTTTGTAGGATTGGGAAGGGAACTGGGCAGACTTGGTTTATGTCTTCTAACCCCTGATCCTCAATCCCTTACCTTAGTAATACTGGACTTTAATGACTGGTAATGACCTGTAAAACCAAGTCAACAAATGTCCATCTATCCCTGTGACATGGCCATGGGATGGCTCTTCTGACCACTGGGGGCCAGGCCAGGCCAGGCCAGGCTTAGGGTAGCAAGGACCAGGCCAAAGGGGCAGGGCCTCCTTTGGAGGGGTTGAGGGGTACATCCTCGTTTGGTGTTTGCATCCAGGGGTCCAGCAGGATCTCTTCCAGTGAGGGTCGGGAAGAAGGTTTGGGGGCCAGGCACCGGCGGATTAGGGCACAGCAGTCTGTGGGCCAAGAAGGAGAGAGGGAAGATTAGCAGTCAGTAGGGGGTACTGGTCCCTGAGAAGGATGGAGTCTTCTGGGCTGGGGTCAGTGAGGCCTCACCTGGGGAGACATGGGCTGGGAAGTGGAGCTCAGCTTCCAGAATCTCCTGGTCCCTCTCGAAGGGAATGTCCCCACACACCATGTCATAGAGGAGGATGCCCAGTGACCAGACAGTGGCCGGGAGTGCATGGTACTGGTGTCGAGAGATCCACTCTGGGGGGCTGTACACCCTTGTCCCTGCACACAAGCCAGGGGTTAGACCAACTCAATCTCATGATGCCCTTCTCCAACCCCAAACTCTCCAGGAAGGATGGCCTCACCACAATTAAGAGCACTCAAGATAAAAGCAGAGTCCCCTCACTAGATAAAAAGCAGCTAAAATAACAGAGTCCCCTCAACAGAATAAAAGCACTGAAAAGTAACAGGATCCCCTTACCAGAGAAAGAATACTCAGGATGGTAACAGGATCCCCTCACCAGAATAGGAGCCCAGAATAAGGTTAGCACACCGTTAAAAGATGGATTTTATCAGAGGGCAAGGCTGAGAATCCCCAGTATTAGCAATCGATCATCTTATATAATGCAGTATGGGTCAAGGATTACAGGACACCCCACCACTGGAGGCCAAAGGTCACAAGGCCATCAAGTAAAAACAATCCCTCCAGGGAGATTTGGAGAAGCCTTACCATCAAAGTCAGTGTAGGGTTCATCATGAAGCAGGGCACCAGAACCAAAATCAATGAGTTTGGCACAGCCACGGCGTAGGTCTATCAGGATGTTCTCATCCTTGATGTCACGATGGACAACTCCACGGGAATGGCAATGCTGGATGGCTGCCACTACTTGGCCAAAGAAGCAGCGGCTTGGGCCTTCACCCAGTGGGCCCTTCTCTGTGATATAGTCAAAGAGATCCTGGGCGGGCAAAGGCCGCTCGAGGACCAGCATGAAGCCCTCCTGTGTCTCAAACCAGTCAAGCAGGCGGATCACGCCAGGGTGCCCACCACCTGCACCCACTTTCCATAGCAGTGCCACTTCAAGTGGGCATGTGACTGAGTCTGACTGGGGGCACAGGTGGGGTGGAAAGCAGGGAGAGAAAAAAGACAGATGTCAGGGCAACAGCTCTGAGGCTTTTTACCTAAGCTCAACTCAGGGCCCCTTTTCCTGACAGTGTGTCGTTGAGCAACTCACTTGCCTTCCTGGGCCTCACTTTCCCTAAAGACACAAACTCACACAGCGATTGAGAGGGTGAAACCAGCAAAGAGCCTGCACAAATCTCACATGTCGTAGATCAATAAACATTTGAATAAACGAAAGAAGTTCGGCCAGGCACAGTGGCTCATCCCTGCAATCCCAGCACTTTGGGAGGCTGATGTGGGCGGATTGCTTGAGCCCAAGAGTTCAAGATCAGCCTGGGCAAAATGGCACAAACACAAAAATTAGCCAGGCTTGGTGGCATGCACCTGTAGTCCCAGCTACTTGGGAGGCTCAGGTGGGAGGGTCGCTTGAGCCAAGAAGGCAGAGGTTGCAGTGAAGATCACACCACTGCACTCCAGCTGTCTCAAAACAAACAAGCAAAAATACAAAGAAAAATCTGGTTATTAACTGAAGGCTTTCAGCAGAAGCAGCACCATTATGTGTTTTGTTTTGTTCCCTGACATATCCCAGATTAGAATAGTACCTTACACAGGTGATCAACAAATGTTAAAACAGATGACAGCACTTAATAGCATGGGCTCTGACAAGCAGTTAGCACTCAATAAACACTTATTGTGTAATGGTTTGTTTTGTTCACGGACGTATATGAAGCACTAGAACAGTGGCTGCTAACAGAGTAGGGCTGAATAAATATTTGTTAAACAGGTGAAAACAATTAGTAAAAAAGGACCTAGCACAAAATGAGCTCTCAATACTTATGTAATACTTTGCTGAGTGTCTAGAATTATGTCTGTCATATAGTAGGTGGTCAATATACCTAATTTGTTAAACAGCTGAGTGATTTATTACAAAGGACCTAGCACAAAAGGACTTAGTGTTATCATGTGTTTTGTCAGCATCACCAAGCACCTAGAACCAGCCAATAAAAAGCCTAAATGTGGCCCTGCGCAGTGGCTCACGCCTGTAATCCCAGCACTTTGGGAGGCCCAAGGCGGGCAGATCACTAGGTCAGGAGTTCAAGACCAGCCTGGCCAACATGGTGAAACACGGTCTCTACTAAAAACATAAAAATTAGCCGGGCATGGCAGCGGGCGCCTGTAATTCCAGCTACTCAGGAGCCTGAGGCAGGAGAATCGCTTGAACCCAGGAGGTGGAGGCTGCAGTGAGCTGAGATCACGCCACTGCACTCCAGCCCAGGCAGCAGAGCGAAACTCCGTCTCAAGGAAAAAAAAAAGTCATAAATGCAGCCGGGCGTGGTGGCTCATGCCTGTAATCCCAGCACTTTGAGTGGCCGAGGCAGGCGGATCACCTGAGGTCGGCAGTTCAAAACCCGCCTGGCCAACATGGTGAAACCCTGTCTCTACTAAAAATACAAAAATTAGCCGGGCATGGTTGTGCGCTCCTGTAGTCCCAGCTACTTGGGAGGCTGAGGCAGGAGAATCGCTTGAACCCAGGAGACGGAGGTTGCAGTGAGCCGAGATCGCGTCACCTCACTCCAGCCTGGGCAACAGAGGGAGACTGTGTCTCCAAAAAAAAAAAAAAAAAAGTATAAACGCTACGGGCCACAAAATCCGCCCCCCACTGCCTCCCCAAGCCCTGCGCAGGTACAGTTCGAGCAGCAACCTTCTGGGATGAGGTAGAGCCCTCTCCTGGCCAGGCTGCTGACTTGCACAGTAGCAGACGTTTTCTCACCGAGATGCAAAAATACCGATATTGCGCAGGCGCACCCTCTCCCTTTGGGTCCCATGGACTGCGCAGGCGCAGTTTCCCCTAGAGCCCGCCAGGGGGCGCTCCCAACCCTACAACTTGCCCAGACCCGCCCTGATGTCCGTTAGCGTTATAACGGCAAGAGAGAAGCAGCCACCATCACCATGGCAACCAGTGACCTCTGCCCCTTGTTCCCCACCAGCAAGCCCGGCGGGCAGTCCCCCAGCAGTGTTTGGAGGAAGGATGGTAAAGGTTTGTTGGAGGGGAGAATCCAGGGCTCTAGGGGAATTGGGGTGAATCAGAACTGTATGTCACCCCAAGGGAGTAAAAATGGGCTGGTAGTATTCTCACTGTTACAGGGCCCAGGGAGTCATACATCCCCTGGAAAAGCAAGGAGGTGAATTCATCAGTGATGGAGTAGGTAGGTTAGGAAGGGCTCCGAAGGTACTCACCAAGGGGGACCAGCCCAGCACACGATTCCGGGGAATCACTTTGATGGCCACCTGGAGAAGAAGGCCGTGATAAGGAGGCCAGCAGGTGATCCCCAGACCCCTCCCAGTCTAGACCTTCTGCCTACCTCCAGTATTCCTCCATCTACCAGCACTCTAGTCTTTCTGGTCCCCAACCACAGCACCCCACAGAACGCGTACCAGGGCGTCTCCCCTGCCCTCCAGGTCCTCGGAACCAAGTTTATCTCTCCCACCTTCCTTAGCCCTGGGCTCTCCGTTCTCAGGCATCAGGACTCATCACTCCAAGTCCTGAGTTCTAGATTTCCTGATACCCCAGGACCACAATCTTCCTATTTAGCTCTACGACACCCCAACTCTGTACCAGGGTCCTGGTCCGCATGACTCCACACTGGACACCTACCTCCAAAAGTCCCACAAATCTCACATCTAGGTCCTTGCTTTCCCACACATACACAGCCTGGACCCCGGGGTCAAGGAACTCCGGAATCTGAAGCCCCCTGCCCCCCCCCGCCCATAACCTCCTAGACCGACACACACACGCGCACGCACACACACCTGGCCCTCTACACACACTGCAGGCTCACTCCACGGACACACACACACACACACACACACACACACCTGGTCCTCTACACACTCTGCAGGCTCACTCCTCGGTCAACCAGCATTCCAGGGCCAGGACCCCCGCCCCCGCCACACGCACCTGACCCTCCCCAAGACCCTCGTGACGGATACCTGGAGTCGATCTGTGAGGCGGTGTCCTGCGAAGACGGTGCCAAAGCCCCCCTTACCCAGGAGGGGGCCGAGTCGATACTCGGCCTCGAACGCTTCCCGATCCTTGCCTCCTACGCAGGCGGAGGCGAGGAAGTCAGGGTGGCGGCGTGCTGAGCCCAGCCACGACTCCCTCCCCCCGCGCTGCAACCCATCATTCCAGCCCACCCCGTCTGGTTGCAGTAGGGGAGGATGTACTCACCTGGCGGCGGCGTGGGGGTCACGGGGGGCGCGGGAGGCCCCTGTAGAGGCTTGGTCAACATGGAGGTGGCGCTGCGCAGATTGAGCCCACTGAACCCGCTAAGCCCGCAGGGCGTGGACGCCCGGGGCAGCGCAGCTGGGGAGCCAGGACTGGGGGGCGCCAGGGTGGAAAGCAGAGAAACTGGTGGCCCGGAAGCGCCCGCAGACGGCGCAGCGTTAAGATTCGCCGCGCGCGCCAGCCCCAATGCTACTGAGCCTGGGCACGCGCCTCCGGGGAGAGTCACCCTGGGCGACAGCCCCGCCCACCTGGCTTTGATCAATCCGGACGCGGCACCTGCTGTACCACAGCCAATCGGAGCCAGTTCTTATTTGCATACCACCCTCATCGTTTCAAGGGCCCCGTTATGCAAATACACGCTCGGTTCTTCCGAGGAGGCGGGGCCTGAATGTAAATGAGGGGGCTTGAGGTGGGGCTCACACCAAGAGGAAACCGGTTCTGGGAATCCCTTTGCAGCACCGCGCTTGTTTTGGTTGTTGCGCGGGGTTGTTGTTGGTAGTGGTGGCGGTGTGTGTATTTACACTTAAAAAATAACTGCGCAGTATCCTTTCCTGGGAAGTTGGTTTGCCGCCGCTGCCTGGATATTAGCACAGAGATAGCGCCAGGCCGGGCTTCCAAGAATTCGCGCCTGTGGCTATCCAAGACTCCGTCTCGAAAGGTGCTTGTCGGACTCCCTTCACCGGAGTCCTCCAGGCGACTGGCGGCCTTCACTGGAAAGCTGAGGCCAGGGCCCTGGAAATATCTGGTAGCCAGGGAGGGGGAACCCCTACCATCAACGCCACGGGTGTGCATTGGTCAAAGGCAGCATTGCCTGGTGAGTGTTTATTGGAGCTTTTAACCCTGAGCCCTGGGTCCAGTCAGCAAGTCTAGAATCCAGAACAGCAGGGGGTGGTTCTTCGGGGATGGGGGTGAGCCCAGAGTGGTGGTGGCATGGGGCTGCTCTTGGAGTTGAGAGAGGCAAGGACTGAGAGACATGATAGAGGCTGCTAGAGAAGTGGCAACTCTCAGACACAAATTTGTGAAAAACAGCCAGAAAAGGCGCCACACCCCAGGAAGAAAAATGCACTCCAAAGACACATGAATGCCAAGATATACACAAACACATACTATCAGACACATTCACAGAAGCGACCTAGATACACATGCAGCCAGAGACTGACATACACTTTCAGGCAAGCACACTGTCAGAAAAATAGTTATGTCCTAGAATGACACCCAGAGATACACTGTTACAGAAAGGCACTCACGCAGACCTACATTTGCCATGTGATGACACAGAAATGTCCCGTCACACTGGCAGAACTTGTCACAAACACACTGTCACCATCAGACATGCACTGTCACAGCAAGACTTGTACTGTCCCAGAAATGAGAGACGCAGAGTCTGTCACAGGAAGATGCACAGATGCTCCAGGGACACACATGCACTGCTCTGAAGGCAGACATGTACTGATGTGATAGAATCACATTTTGTGGCAGTGTCACAAAAACAGACATGGATAGACCTGTTCAGACACAGACATACATACACCATGACACATGCAGTTTATCAATGGAACAAACTGTCCAGAAATAGCTACCCAGAATCTGTTGCAGGAACACAAACGGACATCCACCCCATCAGACAGAAACCACAGATGCACTGCCACAGACAGACCCACGCAGGCATGCACGCATCTTGGATTTAGACACAAACTGTCAGAGATAAGAGTCCCACACTCAGTCACCATCTGACACACCTGGAAACAAGCCCTTCATCACACACACAACTGGGGACACTCTGTGAGCTGCACATGAAGACTTGGACTCACCACAGTCACACACACACAGACAACACCAAAAAAGCACACATGTACTCTCCTTTGTTCACCCAACGTTATTGGGGGTGGTTTGCTATAAGCCTGCCAGGCCTTGGTGGGGATGTTGGTATCAGAGATGTACAGATAAGTCAGGCATCAAACCTGTGCCATGAAGTTTATCTGTAGTACAGCTACTGGGGAGATTTTTAGATAGAAGTGAGAGTGTGAATGGGCTTCTCAGCAGGTGACCCTCTGTCTTGAAAGACAAAGAAGGTTGGTGGCTCAGGACAGGGGAGAGCAAATTGCAGGCAAAGGCCAAGAACACTGGACAGAGCGGCGAGAGATTGGCAGGGGCCAAATGGTGCAGAAACTTCTACAAAAAGACTACTACTAACATTTGTGCTCTCTCAATGTGCCAAGCACTGTGCCCAGGTAGTACGTTACTTTGATCATACATATTCCCTCTAGATGATCACAGCAGAAGCATGAGGGAGGAGATATCACTTTTTTTTTTTTTTTAAGACGGAGTCTCGCTCTGTCACCCAGGCTGGAGTGTGGTGGCGCAATCTCGGCTCACTGCAACCTCCACCTCCTGGGTTCAAGCGATTCTCATGCCTCAGCCACCCAAGTAGCTGGGATTACAGGCACGTACAACCATGAACGGCTAATTTTTGTATTTTTAGTAGAGATGGGGTTTCTCCATGTTGGCCAGGCTGGTCTCGAACTCCTGATCTCAGGTGATTCACCCACCTCAGCCTCCCAAAGTGCTGGGATTATAGGTGTGAGTCACTGCACCCAGCCTAATCACCTCTTGTACAGATGAGACACTTGAAACAGAGAAGCAATTGACCAGGGCCAGGAAGGTTTCAAAGCAACTCTACAACAAATAGATGCTTGGCCATTGGGTTCCAGACACACTCCGCAGACAGCCACTCAGCTAGCCATGCCCTCAACTGCAGAACCAGACACACATCCTGTCAGAGGGTCTCCATTATCATGGCATGGTGAAAAAGCTGCTTGAGAAAACCTGGGGCCAGCCAGCCTTCTTTACCTTGGATTTACCCCTAGGGAGGGCAGGCAAAGACGTGTCAGACTGGGGGACAAGAACAAAAAAGGGTTTAGCCGTCCTTCACCTTCTAAAACCTAGTGGGTGAGGCCCCTCTGGTTACTTCCACTAAACTCATGTTGCTACAAAGTATCAGTTGCACTTTTCCAAGGCTTTTCTTCATCAGATCATGATAAGGAAAGAGCAGCATTCATGGTGAGAGGCAGGCGGAGAAGCTGGAATTCAGGCAGGAAGTTCAAGCTCAACAGTCCTCTGCTACCATCACCCGCCCCCCCCCCCCCCAGGAAATAGGGTAGGCAGGGGTGGGGTCAGCAGGCAAAGACGCAGCTTTTCCAGTGGCAATAGGTCCAGAAGGAGGTTTAATAAGCAGCAAATCAAATGCAAACTCCAGGCCCCCAGACAGACCCTGCTGGAGAGCATTCACACCTCTGAGGTCAAGCCAAGGTCTGTGCCATTGCATCCTCTGCCCAGAGGCCCGCCCAACCCCTGCCCCACACAGAACAGAGCCGCTCAGGGAAACTGACATTTGGTTTTATTGTGCCAAGGACATTACAGATGGTGGATCTTGTCAACACCTGCAGGGCACGGGTGCCCCATCTGCCAAGGCTGCTCCCACACTCCCTACACTCAAATCCCGGGTGGCAGCCATAATCCCCAAAGATGACCCCCACCCCAAGATTCCAAAGAGGCTAGTGGTGGTGGAAGCAAAAGGAATGCAGCAAGGTCAGGGTTTCATTGTCCAAGCCGGCCTGACACCTGCCGCCCTGCCCTTGCCCAGTGCACACCCTAGACCCTGGGCCGGCCTCCATGCAGCTGGAGGCCAGAAGACAGCAACCCATATCTTTGCGCCCTCCTCCATGCCCCATGGCCTGCCTGCCCAGAAGGATGCCACCTTCACAGAGCCAGTGCTGTCGTCTATATCATTTTTGATTAGTTGATTTTATAAGATAAAAGTAATTTTAATAAAGAAAAAATTCAACATTGAAGGCTCAGATGTTCTTGGGGGTACTGGGAAGGGAAATTTCCCACTTCTTCCTCCCACCTCCCTGGCATCAGTGTCGGGGGGGGGGGGTGGCAAGTTTTTCTCATCTTGGAAGGAATGAGGGGCAGGGAGACTTTCCTCTGTCTGAATGTCTCTCTCCTCTGGGGCTGGGGCTGCCTGGCTGCCAGTTGGTCTGTCTCTGTGTGCCTCTTGTCTATCTTCGGCACCCTTGCCCGAGTCCCCTGTGGAATGCAGGGATGGTTCTGTGCGGGGTGGGGGGGGGGGGCAACAGGGCACATCAGCTGGCAGAGAGACAGGTGATAGTGGCAGCGGCAATGAGAGAGAGTGCAGGGGTGGGCTAGCCAGAGGGAAGTGAGGAGGAGGGAAAAGAGGGGAGAGCAGAAAGAACAGAAGGAGGCAAGAGGGAAGAAGCCAAAGAAGGTGAGGTGGCACCGGAGAGCAGGAGTACTGGGGTTGGGAGATGGTGTCCAATCCCTGGGTCTCCATCAACTCTTGTCTGGGGGCGGGTCTCTGTGCACTTTGTTTTTCTTCATACTGTCTAGGTATTCCTGTTGGGACACTGCCAGCACCGACGCTAGGATCTCATCATCATCCCAGTCATTCAGACCTGCTGGGCGAGAGGAAGAGGAAAAGGATGATGGAGCGCTCTCAGCCTGCCTTCTCCTCACCCTGTGCCGACATCTGGGGCTCTGGAGAAATCCCACAGGGCCCTTCTCACTCCTTTCTCAAAACAGAAGGATCTGCTAGGCCTGTGAAACCCCACTTAGACCCCAGACCCTTCTGGGGCAAATTCCTTGGATCTGAAAAATCCCCTCCAGTGCCTCTCCCTTCTTTTCTTGGGGAGATGGCCAGAGGCTCCAGAAAGCCCCTCTCAGGACTTGCCACTTCTTCCAGTCTCTCCCAGCTCCTAGCAGCCTCCATCCCCCCAGACAAAGGAGGCTTACCAAAGGCAGAGGGGGACATCTGCTGAATGAGGGCCCGGCACTCCAAAGCAGGGTAGAGGGACACAAGGGGGGAAGTTGCCCGGTCGGCCCCTGCCGAGAACTGACTGCTTGTACCTGAAGCAGACGGACAGTCAAAGGTAGGGACCCAGGATCCAGGACCCAGGACCCAGGCAGTGCCTCCTAACTCCCAGCACATTCCCTGTGGGCAAGTCACTGACCTGGCGCACAGGGCGAAGGAGGTTTGGCAAGAGCTAAAACAGTGCCTGGGGAAGGGGGCTTCATGCCCAATTCAGCATGCAGCTCAGGGTGCTCAGGTGACGAGGCTGAACTCCGCTGCCGCGGGGACCGGCTAGTCCACTCCTCCAGGCCACTGGAGGCTGCTGCTGTGGCCGAACTGCATGTGGCGCTGGCTTTCCGGGGCTGCAGTGGGGAAGGTAAATGCGTTAAGGACCACCAGCAGCCATGACCTTCTTGTGACCCATCCCTGAATGCTGGCTCCCTTCCCAGGACCTTGGCTATGATACAGCTTCTACGTAGGTCAACATCATCCCCACTCACACAGTGGACCACAAGACTCCTCACAGGACAGAGGTGGAGCTCCTTACCCTTTCTCTCACACCCCTACAGCCAATCTGACAGGAAACCCTGTTACCTCTATCTTGAAAATAGATCTCAAATCCAACCCCTTCTCACCAACTCCACTGCCAGCACTGGCCACCAGTCACCTGGTCTACTGCAGTAGGCTCCTCCTCACTGGCCCCTGCTTCTGCCCTCACTCACCAGACTCCACTGGATGACTAGCAGGCAAGGCGATCTTATTAAATCCCCAACCACATCCTGTCCGTCCTCTGCTCACAATCCTCCCATGGTTTCTGCCTCTCTGAGAGTAAATGCCAAAGTCCTCGCCACAGCCCACAAGCCCCTACCCAATCAGACCCACAACCTCTCTGACTTCATCTACTACTACATTCTGTTTGGATACACCAGCCTCCCTCTGGGCTGTGCCTGAGTTGTACCAGGTGTGTGGGCCTGCTGTCCTCCCCTCCATGTGCGCTCAGCTAACTCTCACCTTCTGCAAGGCTCAAATCTCACCTGCTCTGAGGCCTACCCTGACTGCGCTATTTCATACCGTGAACGCACATTCCTGCTCAGCCCCTTTATCCTGGCTCTACACTTTCCATCCATAGCACTTCCCAACTAATTTATTCATTATATTTATTATTTTATTTCACTCTGCAAAACTGTGAGCATCACAAGGACGGGGATCTTGGTCTGCTGGGCTCACCTATGTATCCCCATATACTGAAAGCAGGGCCTGCCACAGACTGGTAGTAGGTATTTGTGGAATAAAACTCAGCTCCTTCAGCCGGGTGCGGTGGCTCACGCCTGTAATCCCAGCACTTTGGGAGGCCGAGGTGGTCGGATCACGAGGTCAGGAGATGGAGACCATCCTGGCTAACACGGTGAAACCCCGTCTCTACTAAAAATACAAAAAATTAGCCAGGCATGGTGGCGGGCGCCTGTAGTCCCAGTTACTCCGCAGGCTGAGGCAGGAGAATGGCGTCAACCTGGGAGGCGGAGCTTGCAGTGAGCCGAGACTGTGCCACTGCACTCCAGCCTGGGCAACAGAGCAAGACTCTGTCTCCAAAAAAAAAAAAAAAAAAACTCAGCTCCTGCCAGCCAACATCTACAATCACTCCAAACTCCTTGCGATTTTACAATTCCTCAGATGCTTGTCTGCCCCGCCCCTCCCCGCTCCCCTAACAATTCAACCTTCCTCTGTGAAGACTAACCGGAGCCCCCACCTCCACTGATCTCCCAGTCAGGGTCAAGGACCCCACCAATGAGTTGTCTCTGCCAACAGACGAGATCGTTGAGGGCAGAGTAGTCCAGATCTGATGTTACATTCTCAGTAGAGACCTGGCACACAAGGGCAGTCAACAAAAGCTTGTGTCTCTGAAGCTATCCATTATTCTCGTGTCACCAGCAGCATGGCTGCCCTCCTCTCACTCCTTAAGTGCCTGTTCTGCACAAGTATTTAAAGTTCCAAGGTACAATGCCAAAACTAAGACCAAGATGAGTTACAGATGGTGCTGGATGCTTCCTTCCCTCCCAGATGTCAAAACTGCTTAATTTTTTTCTGCTCGCTTGAGGGCAAAGCATGAGAAGTAATGAGTTTTTGGCCAAGCCTGTGACAGAGTCCATGACCCACCTGGCTGGGGCCTCGGACCTGGCGAGCCTGTTTCTCCTGATCCCGCAACCACTGCAGGTAGGATTCCCGAGCCACCTGCTCCTCAATGGCCTCATTTGTGGCCTCCCAGTCCGTGGCCCGTTTCTTGTCTTCTAGCATCTGCTGTTCGATCCATGACTCCTCCGATGTTTTTATGGCATTCTTCATCAGAGACTGCTCTGCAAACTGCAAGGAGGGAGAGGAACAGGGATGTGCAATAACTCACTGAACCTGCCCAAGAGCCAGAACAGGCTCAGCGAGGTAGGCCCACAGGCCCCAGAAAAGAAAGGAGACAGGAAAGCAGGTACTCCCAAAGAGCAACACTCCACAGACTACCTCTTGACTGGGGACCAGGGGAAAGCAGGCTTGGGATGTGGGACCTGTCATTCCAAACTCCTATGCTTGTAAGACCTGACTCCAACCCCCAAACCACCTCAACTGAGGCACTGAGACTGGAGCAGTCAGATGCCTTCCAACCTGGGACTTATTTTTTTTTTTTTTTCTGAGACGAAGTATTGCTCTGTCACCCAGGCTGGAGTGCAGTGGGGTAATCTCGGCTCACTGCAACCTCCGCCTCCAAGGTTCAAGGGATTCTCCAGCCTCAGCCTCCCAAGTAGCTGGGATTACAGGTGAGTGCCACCACCCCCGGCTAACTTTTTTGTATTTTTAGTAGAAATGGGGTTTCACCATGTTGGCCAGGCTGGCCTTGAACTCCTGACCTCAGGTGATCCACCCGACTCGGCCTCCCAAAGTGCTGGGATTATAGGTGTCAGCCACTGCACCTGGCCCTGGGCCTTAATTTAAAGAAGCCCCATCCAGTGAAGACTATTTCATAATGTTGAGGACTTTCTCACACATGAGCAGATGAGACACATACAAAAATTAGCTATGTGTGCACAGGGTGGAGGGAGTATTCAAGCATGTGAGGGGTTGGGGGAAGTAGTGGGTGTGTGAGGGAATAAGGGGGCAGTATCAACATGGTGTGGGGTGCTATGAGTTACAGGACACTACATCAGAGTACTGTTTTTCAGGCTGAGATCCAACAGCATTTTTAAAAAATAGAAAATATCAGAATATATCCCAGGGAATAAGTGCAAATGTTGTTTCATGAAGCTTTAGTTAACATTATTTTAATGCACACATACACATCACACACAAATGCATATATGCTAAGTAATTATGTAAAATGTATTCTTTTCTTTTTCCTGCAGACCTTGCATTCAGATAAAATGTGATTTTTTACTGTGAATAGTTAAAAACAATTCGTAAAACTATGTTAGAACAAGCCAATTAAAAAAATAGTCAAAAATCTAACCACTCTGGCAGTGTTAAACACACTCCAAGTGTTTTTTCTACTCACTCACTCAACAACAATCAACACAGGAGACTTCTGTGACCAAGTGTGCGGGCTGGGGGGAGGGTGTTTTCCCACACAGCAAGCAGCGGACACCTGGTGTCCGTCCTCCAATGCAATTCAATACCCAGAGACAGCCTGGGATCCCACAGGTTGAGGGCTCAGTCCCACAAGACTCCCCCCAACCCCCTTCGAACATCAGTCGAAAGTCTGGGCCTCCAGAATTTCTGACTGACCAGCTATAAATTGGGATTCCCACAATACTTTTTTGGGGGTTCAACTAACTTGCTAGAGCAGCTCACAAAACCCAGGAAACACGTCTGCCAGTTTATTATAGAGAAAATTACAAAGGATACAGATGAGATGCACAGAGTGAGATATGGGGGAAGGGACGTGGAGCTTCCATGCCCTCCCTGGGGTGCCACCCTCTAGAAACTTCCACGTATTCAGCTACCCAAAAGCTCCCAGAACCCAATCCTTTTGGGATTCTTTGGAAGCTTCATTATGCAGGCATTATTGATTATGCCATTGGACACTGGTGATCAACCTAATCTTCAGCCTCTCTCCCCTCCCCAAAGGCTGGGGGATGGGCTTAAAGTTGCAAACCTCTAATCCTGCCTTGGTCTTTCAGGTCACCAGCCCCCATCCTGAAGCTACCTAGAGGCTGCCAGCCATCAGTCACCTCATTAGCATACAAAAAGGCATCACTTTGGAGATTCTAAGGATTTTAGGAATTGTATGTCAGGAAGTCACAAACACAATTCACCAAAGAAGCTATACAGATGGCAAATAAGCATATGAAAAGATGCTCAACAGCATTTGCCAACAGGCAATTGCAAGTTAAAATAATGAGATACCACTACACACCTAAGAGAATGGCTAAAATCCAACACAATGACAGTATCAATTGCTGGTAATGCTGACAACAGGAACTTCCAAATCATTATGGTGGGCATGCAAATAATACAGCCACTTTGGAAGACAGTTTCTCAGTTCCTCATAAATCAAAACATAATCTTACAACGCAATCCAGCAATCTTGCTCCCAGGTATGTATACAACTGATCTAAAAAATTACGTCCACAAAAAAACCTGCATGCACATTACAGAAGCTTTATTCATAATCATCAAAAACTGGAAGCAACCAAGAATGTCTTTTAATAGGTGAATAATTAAACTGGTACCTCCATAAAAGGAACATTAAGTGATAAGAAAGAAACCAGTTAACAAGCCATGAAAGAACATGGAGAAACCTTAATGCATACTGCTAAGTGAAAAGAAGCAGTCTGTCACATTGACCATTTTAATTTCAGGGGGGAAAAAAGCAAATTGGCTGCAGGTGGCTCACCCCTGCAATACCAGCACTTTGAGAGGCCAAGGCAGGAGGATCACTTGTCCCCAGGAATTTGAGATTGGCCTGAGCTAACACAGTGAGACCCTCTCTCTACAAAATAAAAATATTTTTAAAGTTAGCCAGGCATGGTGGTGTGTGCCTGTGGTCCCAGCTACTTGGCAGGCTGAGGTGGGAGGATTGCTTAAACTCAGGAGGTAAAGGCTGCAGTGATATTGTGCCACTGCACTCCAGCCTGGGCAACAGTGATACACTGTCTCAAAAAAAAAAAAAGTATGAAAAGGCTACATACTGTATGATTACAATTATATGACATTCTAAAAAAGGCAACCCACAAAGACAATAGTGTTTGCAGGAAGAGGGAGGAAGGGAGGGGTAAGCATATGGAGTATGAGGAATTTTAAGGGTGGTCAAACTATTCTGAATAATACTGTAATAGTAGATACATGACATTATACATTTGTCAAAACCCATAGAATGTACGACACAAAGAGTGGACCTTAATATATGCTATTTAAAAAAAAATTAGGAAGGCTGGGCACGGTGGCTCATGCCTGTAATTCCAGCACTTTGGGAGGCCAAGGTGGGTGGATCTCCTGAGGTCAGGAGTTCGAGACCAGCCTGGCCAATATGGTGAAACCTGTCTCTACTAAAAATCCAAAAAATTAGCTGGGCGTGGTGGCGCGTGCCTGTAATCCCAGCTACTCGGGAGGCAGAGGCAAGAGAATCACTTGAACCACAGAGGCTGAGGTTGCAGTGAGCCGAGATCGCACCACTGTACTCCAGCCTGGGTGACAGAGCAAGACTGTCTCAAAAAAAAAAATAAATAAATAAAATAAAATAAAAATTAGGAGATCTATGGCCAGCGCGGTGGCTCATGCCTGTAATCCCAGCACTTTGGGAGGCCGAGGCAGGCAGATCACCTGAAGTCAGGAGTTCGAGACCAGCCTGGGCAACATGATGAAACCCCGTCTCTACTAAAAATACAAAAATTAGCCAGGTGTGGTAGTGCATGCCTGTAATTCCAGCTACTCGGCAGGCTGAGGCACGAGAATTGCTTGAACCCAGGAGGTAGAGGTTGCGGTGAGTTGAGATCATCGCACCACTGCACTGGTGAGACTGGGCGACAGTGAGACTCTGTCTCAAAAATAAATAAATAAAAAATTAGGAGATCTGAGATCCCAGCATAGAATGCAAAAATGTGACAAAATAATACAAATGTATTACAAACATGAAACAACCTTGGCCGGGCGCAGTGGCTCACGCCTGTAATCCCAGCACTTTGGGAGGCCGAGGCGGGCGGATCACGAGGTCAGGAGATTGAGACCATCCTGGCTAAGACGGTGAAACCCCGTCTCTTACTAAAAATACAAAAAATTAGCCGGGTGTGGTGGTAGGCACCTGTAGTACCAGCTTCTCAGGAGGCTGAGGCAGGAGAATGGTGTGAACCTGGGAGGTGGAGCTTGCTGTGAGCCGAGATCACGCCACTGCACTCCAGCCTGGGCGACAGAGCGAGACTCTGTCTCAAAAAATAATAATAATAAAATAAAATAAAAATAAACACCCTCATTTGAAGGGGGTGGGGGTACAAGTAGGTCACTTTCAAAATGAATGCAGTCTGTAACACCAAAGGCAAAAAAGAACTATATGTAGCATTGTGCTATAGTGATAAAGTTGTTTCCCACGGGGGTACGGGTGAACAAGTGTGATTCTGCTACGTGTGTATATGGAAATGAGCAGTTACATAAATGGATGGGAGGAACCAGTGCATATACATCTGATGGCATATCTACTGTTGGAGTGGGAATTTGCAGATGAACAAGGGGAGAAGACTAGAATGAAGCATGTGATAATGGATCTGAGTTGGAGACATCAGTAAGGATTCATGTTTAATATAAATACAGATGGTTACAGGTAGAAATATTTATAGATATGTGTACAAAGGCCACTATACATACATGTAGCTCCTTGCTCTATCAGCTGACAGGGCCTAGAAGCATGGACAACCTGATATCGAAGAGCACATTCAACACCTAGGTCTTGATTTCTGTTAACAGTCTCCAATACATTCCAGGGCTCTCTAAAGAAATGGCTGATTCAGCTGGGCGCAGTAGCTCACACCTGTAATCCCTGCACTTTGGGAGACCGAGGAGGGTGGATCACCTGAGGTCAGGAGTTCGAGACTTCAGCCTGCCCAACATGGTGAAACCCCATCTCTACTAAACAATACAAAAAACAGCTGGGTGTGGTGGCGCATGCCTGTAATCCCAGCTACTCGGGAGGCTGAGGCAGGAGAATCGCTTGAACCTGGGAGGCAGAGGTTGCAGTGAGCTGAGATGGCGCCCTTACACTCCAGCCTGGGCAACAAGAGCGAAACTCCCTCTCAAAAAAAAAAAAAGACCATATTGATGTACGTAATAACTGGAAAAATTAATAAATTAAAGATGAGTTAAGGATGAGACACAGATCCTCCTTAAAGAATTCCAAATAATCTATGTAGATACTCTACCCTCAAGGGGATGGGGCATAACCATTTCTTAGGTGTGGGCTGCACATCGTGACTTCCTTCCACACAGTACAGTATGGAAAAGGTGGGAAAGAGTAACCTTAGGTGGAGAAACCTAACAAACACTACTTCTGCCAGTTGATCAAGGGTAACACCAACAGGCATAAATGACACTCATAGTATAAACCCTTGAAATGATGTAATGACAATGGCACTTTACCTCTGTGATCTTCCTCCCTAAGACCCACAACCCTAGTTTAAACATGAGAAAAAGTCCAAAAGAGACATTTCCTACAAAATATTTGATCAGTACTCCTTAAAACTGTCAAGGTCATCAAAACAAAACTGAGAAACTATCAAAGATAAAGGGGCCTAAGGAGGCATGCAGATTTCATTTAATAGTAACGTATTAGGCCGGGTATGGTGGCTCACGCCTGTAATCCCAGCACTTTGGGAGGCCGAGGCGGCTGGATCACCTGAGGTCAGGAGTTCGAGACCAGCGTGGCCAACGTGGTGAAACCCCGTCTCTACTAAAAATAGAAAAATTAGCCAGGTGTGGTGGTGGGCACCTGTAATCCCAGCTACTTGGGAGGCTGAGGCAGAAAAATCGCTTGAACCCAGAAGGCGGAGGTTGCAGTGAGCCGAGATCGCCTCATTGCACTCCAGCCTGGGTAACAGAGAGAAACTCTGCCTTAAAAAAAAAAAAAAAAAAGGTATTAATATTGGTTCGCACATTGTAACAAATGTACCATAATCATTTGAGCTGTTAATAACAGCAGAACTGGGCCGGGCGCGTTGGCTCACGCCTGTAATCCCAGCATTTTGGGAGGCCGAGATGGGTGGATCACCTGAGGTCAGGAGTTCAAGACCAGCCTTCGACATGGTGAAACTCCGTCTCTACTAAAAACACAAAAATTAGCTGGGCGTGGTGGCGGGTGCCTGTAATCCCAGCTACTCGGGAGGCTGAGGCAAGAGAATTGCTTGAACCCGGGAGGCAGAGGTTGCAGTGAGCCAAGATTGCGCCATTGCACTCCAGCCTGGGTGATGAGAGAGAAACTTCGTCTCAAAAAAAAGATGATAATAATAATAATAATAATAATAATAATAATAGCAGAACTGTGTTTGGGAAGAGAAGGATATGTGAGAATTCTGTATTATCTCCTCAATTGTTCTGTAAATCTAAAACTGCTCTAAACAATTAAGTCTATTAAATACAAAAAACTTAAAACATTCATTTTTATTTTTTCTTTCAGACAGAGTCTCGCTCCGTCACCCAGGCTGCAGTGCAGGGGTCAAATCTCAGCTCACTGCAACCTCTGCCTCCTAGGTTCAAGCAATTCTCCTGCCTCGGCCTCCCAAGTAGCTCGGATTACAGGTGTGTGCCACCACACCCGGCTAATTTTTTTTTGTATTTTTAGTAGAAACAGGGTTTCATCATGTTGGCCAGGCTGGTCTCGAACTCCTGACCTCAGGAGATCCTCCCACCTCAGCCTCCCAGTGTTGGGATTACAGGCGTGAGCCACCGCACCTGGCCAGAACATTCATATTTTTGAAGAAAGAAAAAGAGGAATCTGGGTGCAGTGGCTCATGCCTGTAATTCCAGCACTTTGAGAGGCCGAGGCACAAGGATCACTTGAGCCCAAGAGTTCAAGGTCAGCCTCAGCAATATAGTGAGACCTTGTCTCTACAAAAAAAAAAAAATTTTTTTTCATTTTTTTACAAAAAGTTTTTTTAAAACACTGGCCGGGCATGGTGGCGAGCACCTGTAGTCTCCCAGCTACTCGGGAGGCTGAGGTGAGAGGCTTGCTTGAGCCTGGGAAGTGGAGGCTAGCTACAGTGAGCCTAGATTGCCCCACTGCACTCCAGCCTGGGTGACAGAGTGAGACCCTGTCTCTCCACCCGCCCACCAAAAAAGAAAATGAGCCATTAAACCAGGACAAGTCACAGATGAATCTTAAATGCATAGTGTTAAGTGAAAAAAGCCAGTCTGAAAAAGCTACATACTGTACATTTCCAATTATATGACATTCTAGAAAAGGCAAAACGAGAGTCAGTAAACAGATCGAAAACAAAAAACAAGAAAATTCTGAGAAACTGTCACAGCCAAGAGGAGATAAAGGGGACACAACAACGAAATATAATATGGCACCCTGGATGGGATCCTGGAACAGATAAAAGTCATTAGGGAAAAACTAAGGTAATCTGAGTCAAGTATGGTCTTTAGTTAATAATATGTCGATACTGGTTCATTAACTATGACAAATGTACTATGTTAATACATTAATCATAGTGAGGCATATGGGAACTCTGTAATATATTTGTAACTTTTTTTTTTTTTTTTGAGACAGAGTCTCATTCTGTCGCCCAAGCTGGAGTGCAGTGGCACAATCTTGGCTCACTGCAACCTCTGCCTCCCAGTTTCAAGTGATTCTCCTGCCTCAGCCTCCCGAGAGTAGCTGGGATTACAGGCACCCACTGCCACACCCAGCTAATTTTTGTATTTTTAGTAGAGACAGGGTTTCACCGTGTTAGCCAGGCTGGTCTTGAACCCCAGACCTCAGGTGATCTGCCAGCCTCGGCTTCCCAAAATGCTGGGATTACAGGTGTGGGCCACCGTGCCCGGCCTCTTTGCAGTAATTCTGTAAATCTAAAGCTGCTCTAAAATTAAGTTTATTTAAAAACAAAACAAAAAAGAACCCTATGTTGGAGGGTGTGTTGGTGTTAGGCTATGTGTTTCCGAAAATGAAGCAGGAGTACTTTGTGTTTGTAGAAGTGAAACCTGAATAGAAGATACCAAAATCCTCAGCAAATGACTGTAAGAGAGAGAGAGAGAAATGAATGAGAATCTATCGGTATGTGCTGGGAAAATGCACTGCCACCTTCTGAACACCTACTAGGCCCCAGGCCCAGTGGGAGGTGCTTTCTGTATCAGCCAAGCTGCCAGCCTGGAATACTTACAGAATCTGCCTAGATCACACAGCCAGTGAGTGGTGGGGCCAGGCCTGTACCCCATGTCTCTGTGACCATGGCTATCTGTAACCACTATGATCCCGGGAGAAAGATCCATGCCAAGATGCCCAGAGCAAGCCCTGGCTCACTGCTCCCAAACAGGACTCCACATCCTAAAATGCCAGCCCTCAACGGGCACAAAAGATAGGTAAGCCAACTCAGACAGGCAAACCAAGACCAAAGAACAAGCCCTGAGAGATCACCTTAAGTAACTCCCTATTTTTTTTTTTTTTTTGTAAGGGTGAGACCTCAGGGGAGAGAGGAGACAGGATATTTTTGTGAGTTAGGGGCAAAACAGACTCCAGCAGAGGTTTCTGACCTCTATATCCAGCAGCCATTCTGGGCACAGGGACCCACTCACCCCTGGTTTGAATGATGGCAGGCCCAGCCCCACACCAATGGTGGCCTTGTTAGGATTCACCACTGAATTATAGTGGATATTCCGATGGTAGCTAACACGAATGGGTTCGTCCTCGTTTTGATGTATCCCATGGAATGTGTTGATGGGTTCTGCAGAGAAAGAGAAGGAGGGAGCATCCACAGCAGGCCAGGTTGGGCAGGCTCGAACGAGGCGCCATCTTTCCCTCACCTACCCACTGCAGAAGTACCTGTGCTGTACTGGTACACCTCCACAGGACGGTTGTACATCTCTGCCATGGCCTGCATCTCAATGTGGTTGCCATGGCAATTGTTTTTCCGCTTCCTGTTAATGTAGGTGGTAAAGTCCTCTGTGACATAGTTGGAGAAGTAGTCGGCATTCTTCATCTGCAGAATAGATTGGAAGGTTAAGGTCTGTGTGGAGAAGAAATCCTCCCACCCTGCCCCTCCCCCAAAGGCCTCCATTTTCTCACCAGATAGTCCATGCAATGCTTTCGCACAACCTCATGCATGTCCTGGTCTCCATACACCTGGTCAGCTGTGGGGGCAGAAGAAAGCAGCAGCTAGGGTCAGAGATGCCAGAGAAGAGCTCTGAATCATAGAACATCCTTTGGGGAGGAGGAACTGGGGGACCAGGGAAATTCCCTTTTCTACCCCAAGGCCTGGAGAGTTCTTGCCCTTGTAGGCTAGAATGGGGTCATGGAAAAATACGGCAGGCAGGGCCAGACTTGAAGAACAAGAGAGTGCAGGTGAGAGGAACACATCCACAGGCCTCTTGGGCAGATGACTTTGTCTAGGGTACACGTGGCCACTCAGAGAAATCAACAACATTCTAAGTTCCACAGGTTGGCCTCAAATGCTATTGATTCCCACACCCCCCCTTTGCTTTCCACATGAGGAAACTGAGGTTCAGGGGGAGTTTGTGGTTTGTCCAAGGTCACAAAGAGTCAGTCTGTGACAGAGTCAACTCTGAATTCAGTTTTCCTGACTCCTACAAGTCAACATGGCCTTTGTAGGCTGAAAAAAAAGGGAACAAAGACAAAAAAAGGAAAGAAAAAAAAAATGGGCTCCAAGCCCAGTTCTGCCAGATACTAGAGAGTTGAGTGACCAGAGGCAAGTGACCCAAGTGTTCTGAGCCTCATATACCTCATCTGTAAAATGGGAAAAAGAGGGATAACAGGCCAGGCGTGGAGGCTCACACCTGTTATCCCAGCACTTTGAGAGGCCAAGGTGGGCAGATCACTTGAGGTCACGAGTTCGAGACCAGCCTGGCCAACGTCGTAAAACCCCGTCTCTACCAAAAATACAAAAATTAGCCAGGCATGGTGGCAGGCGCCTATAATCCCAGCTACTTGGGAGGCTGAAGCAGGAGAATCGCTTGAACCCAGGAGGCAGAGGTTGCAGTGAGCCAAGATCATGCCACTGCACTCCAGCCTGGGCGACAGAGTAAGACTCTGTCTCAAAAAAAAAAAAAAAAAAAAAGAGGGATAACCAAATGGCAGGCCTAGGCCTTTTGTGGGGATTAAATGAGATAATGGGTATAAAATAACTACCACTGGGCTTGGGACAGAGTAGCCACAGAGTAAATCAGAATTCCTTCCTCCGTAGGGAGGCCTGAATGTGGGGTACTGTGAAGGTGACAGAGGTGAGTAAAATCCTGCCCCTACCTTCGGGGAGCACACAGTCTAGTAAAAGAGATAAGACACACATGCAACTAACTTTAGCTTAACTCAGGATGGGCAGCCTGTGGCCCGAATAGTCCAGGCGTCGTGAGATTTGGTCAAACTAAGGCGAGAAGGAAACACACTCCCTCTGCTTCGCTTGAGGATCTTCACACATGCCGTTCCTTCTCTTCAGGACGCTCCTTCCATCCTCGTCAGCTGCCTACTTCTCAAACACCAATGTGTTCTTTATTTTATTTATTTATTTGAGACAAGGTCTCGCTCTGTCGCCCAGGCTGGAGTGCAGTGGCGCGATCATAGTTCACTGCAGCCTTGACCTCCTGGGCTCAAGCGATCCTCTCGCCTCAGACTCCCAAAGTGCCTGGATTACAGGTGTGAGCCACCGCGCCTGGCCCAACATGTTCTTTAATACAGTTCCCCACTACCCAGGACACCTCTATCACCAGATTTATCAAAGGTGTGCATAGACTTCTGCCCGACCACACTGGGCTCCCACAGAAGGCAAAGGGCAGTTCACACCAAAGTCCACCCCCAGCTCAGGGCCCGATACAGTAAAGGAAATCAGGAAAAGTTTACTGAGCAAATGGATAGGCTGGGTAAGCCAGGGAGCTCTTCTCCCTGTGAAATTAAAGTGGGCCTGAAGATCATGCAAGTCTGATTTCCACTGGTTTTGGGAATTTCCCTTTGTTTCCCCAGAGGACCACTGCTCTGATGGGATCTCCCTGGGGCATGGGGCTAGGGTCAGGTCGGTCACACAGGAACACTCCTGAGTTCTTCCCTGTCAGTCTACCTCTCTGAAAAACTGTCAGAAGAACACCTTCCCTGCCTTCCCCTTCCTACCCTGGAGGGTTCTGTGAGAAAGGCTACTCTGAGACAGAAAATAGGGCCCATGTTTGTCTCCAGTCCTCTTGGAGGTGAAGAGATCTGAAGGGTAAGGGGGTGTGGAGGTTGTGAAGGCGGGAAGGGGGGTAGCCCCTTCACCAATGTAAACAAGGATGTGGGTTCTGCGGCCACACTCTCCCCCGCCCTCCCCAGCGGCATTTCCAGCAAGTCACATGTCCTGCGCACAGGCTGGGGGCCCCCTGCTGCTGCCTTTCTTAGAAGCCAGGACCACAGAGCCCGCACAGTGAGCTACTTGGGGAGCTATTTCTGTAGGCTGAGCTTGGGGTACTGGGAGGCAGTGCTGTTGGCAGCTGCAGTAAACAGGAACAAAGATGAGAATGAAGGGGTTAAATAGGGGTTGGCTGGCCAGGCTCAGAGAGATAGGCTGAGGTGCTGGAGAAAGCCCATCTCCTATGGAAAGGTCAACGGTCATTTCCAGGCCTGGGAGTTCTATCTTCAAGAGCTAGATGCCAGATGCAGGAAAATGGGGAAAGAGAGGAGACTGTGGAACAGGGAAGGGATCTGGGGGAAAACCCCCTGAGGGTCCCATTTCTCTGCCACTGACCCCTTTGCCTGGCAGAAAGGCTCTGCTGCCTCCTAGCTGTGTAGCAATGGATAAGGCCTTTAACCTCTCTAAGCTGAAATGTCCTCATGCATAAGGTGGAGACAGTAACTCCTCTTCCATCTGCTGGGTGTTGTCAAAACTACACAGGAGGTTTGCCAAGCACCTAAGGCACAGTAGGTGGTCAAGAAACAGGAACACAATTTGTCATGACGACAATGATTCCTTCATATGCTAGTTACCCACGAGTCAGCCAGAATGTTGCCATAACCACTTATGAAGCCCTTCCTCATTTCTGTTGCAATTCCTCAGCCAGAGGAAAGCCCCAAATGCAGACCTAGGATGCATGTCCTCTCTTGGCTCTCTACCTTTAGCGAAACCAAAGGTCCACAAGTCTACCTCTAGGCCGTTAGTTCTAACAAAACTTCAGCAGTTAAATTAATATCGAATTAACAATACAGGCTTCATAAAACAGGGTCCTAAAGTATGGATGAGTTATGACACTTCTTTACTTATCTGTAAAATGTAAAATACCACCTTCTCTCCTCAATCCTATGATGGCACTGATGGGTGATATGGTATAACATGTACCTAATCACAGCTTTTGAGGGGGGAAACACACCACACTGATTATAAGGTATACCCTAAGTTTGGAATCATTAACGTGGAAGAAAATATACATCTCCAAACCAAGGAAAACAGCAATAGTACTACCCCAACAAGGGAGAATAGAAGGATTTCTCCAATAATATAAGGCAGGAAAAGCATCTAAGCACAGAGCTAAACACACAGGAAGTACTCAACAAGAATTCATTTTTGGCCAGGTGTGGTGGCTCATGCTTGTAATCCCAGCAATTTGGGAGGCCGATGCAGGTGGATCACCTGAGGTCAGGAGTTCAAGACCAGCCGAGACAACATGGTGAAACCCTATCTCTACTAAAAATACAAAAAATTAGCCAGGCGGGGTGGTGGATGCCCGTAATCCCAGCTATTTGGGAGGCTGAGGCAGAAAAATCGCTTGAACCCGGGAGGTGGAGGTTGCAATGAGCCAAGATCACACCACTGCACTACAGCCTAGGCAACAAGAGCGAAACTCTGTCTCAAAAAAAAAAAAAAAAGAATTCGTTTTTCTGACTTTCCTAGCTCCACCTCTGTCCTCCAGAAAGCCCTCCTCTTCCCAGAAGGCTGGCACACAGGGCTGGGGGCCAGGCTTGACTTCCCTGTGGAGGGGTCTGAGGTTGGGGGGATGACCTGCAGAGGTAGGGGAATTCAGAGAACTTGTTTTGATAGAAACTGAAACTCCTCCTCTTGCTGACGCTGCACTTGTGGGCAATCTGCACCTGTTCTCCCCTCCCAGAGGCCAGCTGGAAGGGGGTCCCCCACCATTCTACCTCTGTTCCCATCTCCAACAGGGCTCAGAAATCCTCAGTAAAATACTACAATTGGTCCCACACCAAAGACTTTTCACACTCCAACTCATTCTATCCTTACCAAAACACTCTTACTTTACCCAGGAGACACAGAAATGTGGCAAAGGTTGCCTGGGATCACAGATTTAGGGGGAGTGAAGGGGAGGCCAGGCTCTCAAAGGGTAACTGCTGGCCCCAGCTGATATTACCACCTTCACCCCAATCTAGCCACCATCTTAGTCACCTTACTCCCTGGGGCAGGACCTGATCTTGTGTGCCTCAGTTTCCACACCAGCACAAGCAGGAATCAGCTAGAACCCAGGAAAGGCATGGGAGAGGGCAGAGATTATAGATATCAGGGGCTGCATCTCTCCCTAGGACCACAGAGGCCAATACGAACCTTACCCTCCCCATACACACCCCACTTCTTTCCTTTTTCTGGACACACAGAGACACCAGTATAGAAATGCACATGTGTATACACATATAGCAGAGACTGCCAAAGATGCTCCCTGAGGCCAAATGCTCACCCAACAAATCCCACAACAGAGAACTATCACATTCAATGAGTAGATGCCCTTGCCACTTCAGGAAAGACTGAAGATGTGAGGCTCTATAAACTGAGGGACCCCCTACCCCACCAACCTCCTTCCTGGCCTCTGGCAGGGTAGGTGGAGGGCAGGGGAAATAACCAAGAGCTCTAACAGACTAGCCTCAACCTCTCTCCTCTGTTGCCCGGGGGAAGTCCTTATGTAACTAATGTAATGTAACCAATAATGTACCCAGATTTATGTTAAGAAGCAAGACATGGGAGCCTGGATTATCTTCCTATAGGGTCCTACCATTTGCTTTAGAGACATCTGAGAACTGCCTACTCCCCAGGTAGCTGCCTGCCTCCCAGAAGAGCCACAGCAAGTTCCGCTAAGGGCAAAAAAGGAAGCTAGGTGTCTACAGGGAACCTAAAAACAAACCACACAAACGTGTGTACACACAGCTGCAGAGGGAGACAGGGACCTGGTCTGCTCCCCACTACCTTCCTGGTCCAGTGGGAACCCTGGCCCCACTGAGAACCAATCTCCTGAGGAGATGAGCCAGGACAAAGGTCTCACTTGCCTGTCAAGCAGCTGTGGTGTGACCTGGTCTGTAGCCCCAACTACCCCAACTAGCATACCCTCAGTGGGAGAGACAGAACTCATCCCACTGGATAGTCTGGTTCCTGAGATGTGTGCTCCTCTGCTCAAGGATGCCCACTGCAAGGATGAGAAACCTGAAGGATACAGGGGAGAGGCTGAAGGAAGCTGGTGTACAGGAAATGGCCCGTGGGAATCTTCTTTCTGTGGCCTGGTTCAACCTCAAATACCAATGTTCTGACACTGGTTGTATGACCTAGATAGGGTAGGGTCTTGGCTTTCTCTTGAGGCCTCAGTTTCCCCATTTATAAAACAATCAAAATTGATCTCAGATCCATCCCTCCTAGTGCTGATGGTTCATGTTCCAAGACCAAAAGGCCCAGAAGAGTGGGCCTAGCTAATGTTTCTGGGCCTCATCGTGGTAACATGCACAGCCCTTGCCACTCCCCCATGGCCCATGTAGAAACAACCATGTGGCCTTCACTCTGCCCACAGAAGCTAGCACCAGGACCCTGGTGAGGGTTAGAGGTTTCTGCTGAGTCAAAGCCACATGGAGGGAGGGAGCAAGGGAGAGATGCAGAGTCATGTTTCCAGGAGGAGGTTATCTGAGCGTAACAGGGACAGGGTGGGCCACAGGATACCTCTGAGGCTCAGGTTCCCACCTCCACTCCACCCAAGCCTTCAATGATGCTCATGAATCCCCAGTAAGAGGAGGTGGGAGAGAACTGAGCGCAAGCAATGGATATTGCTTAACTCAGGGGAACCAATGGCAGGCAGGCAGCTACCTGGGGAGTAGGCAATTCTCAGAAGTCTCTAAAGCAAATGGTAGGACCCTATAGGAAGATAATCCAGGGGAACAGAAGGCAGAAAGCCACCTGCCTCAAGACTCCCAACAACAGAGGGCCACGTGCTCCTACTTGGAGGAGATAAGGTCCAGAGAAGTCAAGGAACACAGCCAAGATCATCCAGCCAGTTGACAACCAAGCTAAGAAGCTAAGGATCCTAGGATCATAAAAAGAATGTGTCCTGGCTGGATGCGGTGGCTCATGCCTATAATCCCAACACTTTGGGAGGCCAAAGCGGGTGGATCACAAAGTCAGGAGTTTGAGACCAGCCTGACCAACACGGTGAAACCCCATCTCTGCTAAAAACACAAAAATTAACCAGGTGTGGTGGTGCACGCCTGTAATCCTAGCTACTCAGGAGGCTGAGGCAGAAGAATCACTTGAACCCGGGAGGCAGAGGTTGCAGTAAGCCGAGATCACGCCACTGCACACTCCAGCCTGGGCGACAGAGGGAGACTCCATCTCAAAAAAAAAAAAAAAAAAGAATGTGTGTCCTTTGGACACCTCTGGGTTCCCAGGCCAGCTCTGGCTAATGGCCCTGAACATGTCATTTCCCTTTCTATGCTTCAATCTTTTCACCTGTCTCATGGGATAATGATCCAAGTTTTGCAGTGAGCCTGAAGCACCCAGCTGAATGCCTAGCACACAGCAGGGGTCAAGGAAACAGTGCCCTCTATGTTTGCAGCCCCCGCCCAACTCCAACTCTCTGCTCCACGTTCCTTCCACTATTCAACACATGGCAGGAAGTCAGCCTGTAGGGCTTCACACTACAGTCTAAGCTGACTGCCATCTGTCCCCATCCAGGCGAGGCTGGAAACAGGGGGGCAGCAAAAAGCCCAGGGACAAAGTCCCCTTCCCAGGCACATGTATTATGCACTCTGCACCAAGGAAACCTCCAGATAAGGTCTAGAGACCAAGGGCCATGTACTTCGGGGGAGAGGCCACAGGACTTCTGAGGTTTTACAGAGAAAAGCCAAAGGCAGCCCAGTCAGGGGAAATGTGTAGCCATAGTGCCGATAAGGAAAGGCCTTCAACCTGCCCTGGTCAGCTCTTCCTGTAAGTAGAGGCCCCTTACTGAAGGCCCCAGTGGGAGGAAGGGTCGGGAGTATTTGGGGAGAACAGCTAGATACATATAGACACACACACACACACACACACACACAAATACTGCTCTTGATACGAGTTACTACAACAAGCCAGGTCCTCACTAGCTAGCCCCAAGGGTCGGGGGTATTTGGGGAGAACAGCTAGCTAGATACACACACACACACACACACACACACACACACACACACACACACACGGCTCTTGATATGAGTTACTACACAAGCCAGGTCCTCACTAGCCAGTCCCAAGGCTTATCCTCGATGACTGCCCAAGACTCAGATGCCCGCTGCATTCTCTAATCCTAACTCCACCAGAAGCCCTGCTTACCCCACATCTAGCCTGAGGTCTCAACACAGGGCCTAGCACCTAACAGGCCCCCACCTATTCTTTCTTTGCCTTTCTTTTGTCCAAGATGCCCCGAAACCCAGCTCTTCCTCTGGGAAACATCCCAGGGAAAACACAAACTTGAGCCAGAGGGGTAGGAGGGATAAGTTTTTTCCCAGTCCAATAGAGCCCATTGCCTGAGCCTCTTCTGCTTGGCAGAATAGAGAGGAGACCATTCACTCCACCCTTTCAACAAACACATGTGACTCTGAGGCACCAGTGAAAATGGCATCTGGGTTTTACAAATGCTACTGTTCCACGAGGGTCTACTATATGTGTCAGGCACTAAAGGGATTTACCAAAGCAACGTCATTAAATCGTTACAGCATTAGGGTCTTTCAGCCCCATTTTACAGATGAGGAAACAGCCTCAGGAAAGAAGAGCTGCTTGCCTAAGGTCATACCAAGAATCAGTTGTGCAGCCAGGGATGGAGCCTAAAACACCCCAGCCCACCAGTAGACATGGGGGCTACCCACAGACGGAGAGAATAGCAGACCAAGAAGGAACTCAAAGAGGCATTGAGAATCAACACCATTTCACAGACGGGAAGACCAAGGCCAAGTGTCACAGCAGTTATGAGTCAGGGCCAGAACTAGAAGGTAGGTCTTCTGACTCCCAGCTCAAAGCTCCTATCAGAGGGCGCTTTTCCTTGGTAGATATCAGAGAACCACAGGGAGGATCAGGTCACATTCCCAGCTTCCCCTTCACCCTAGCACAGGACCTCACAACTACTTGTTGGGTCACAGATTCAGAGCCAAAATGGCCTCAAAGATCTAACTCAGACTGGATAATAGATGGTATTAAGGCATTATTAATTCTGTTAGGTGCAGTAATGGCATTTTGATTATGTTAAAAAGAAGAGAGTAAGTCTGTATCTGTCAGAGAAACATACAGAAATATTTACGAATGAAATGATCCAATGTCGGGGTTTTGCTTTAAAAATACTCTTCTTTCAGGGGAGTGAGAAAGAGTGGGCGGGATAGTGATGAAACAAGGCTGGCCACGTATTGACTATTTTGAAGCTGGATGATGGGTACATGAGGGTTCATCATTCTCTCTACTTTTATATAAGTTGAAAAAAAATTCTATGATATAAGAAATTTGTAAAGATCTAGTCTGATAGCCCCCATACACACAGATTGAGGAACAGAGACCCGCAACACACCAGAGATGGGATCTGGGTATAAACCTAGGGGTCATACAGCCCAGGGTGGCAGCAGTGTGCTATGGTTAAGAGCATGGGCCTCAGACTAATCTAACCCAGACACTGAATCCCAACTCTACCACTTATTATTTTACTCCAGAACTCTACCACTTATTATTTCACTCCAGACAAGTCACCCACCATCTCTGAGCCACTTTTCTCATCTGACAAATGGAAGCAACAATAGTCCCTACACTCACCTAGGTTAGAGGGGAATCAAAGAGGTTTCCTGTAGCACCTGACAATGTGTCCCAAAGGATATTATTTTATCATTCTTCTTGCTGTTATTATTCATATTAATCTTGCACCACTACAATGTCTCAAGACCCACGGCTAGAGGTCAGATACCAACTTGAGGCTGGAGCCTAGAGTCCCTAAAAGATTAGCTAGCTCTGCCTCAACCCTGTCTCAGGGGCTATTCCTGATAACTGGGACACAGCTTAGGGGCAGCCCTAGGCCCTTAAGGACTAAGGCAGAGACTCACCTACAGCCCGGAAGAGACAGGCGCCATCCTCCTTCATCTGCTTGATGATGAAGCCCTTCTTGTCTCGTAGGGCCTTTTCAAACCAATGCTCCTGCTGGAGGGAAGAGGTGGGGGTCAGCAACAGGGAAAACCTGTACTCCCTCCCCAGGGCCCCGACCTCAAGCTCCCGAGAGGCCTAGATCATTGACAGAGAGGACGCTGGCCAAGGTAAAGTTCTCAGCCCTGTTTGACCACTCCATGCATGTGAAGTAGGAGACTCTTTTAGGGAATTAGTTGCTGAGTGAAACTAAGACTTGCTTCCAAAAGGGTCCTAGGTGCCCTGAGAACAGTGGCCCCATAAGCCTTATGGCTTCTGTTGACCTTGCAGGGCCTGGCCCAGGGAGCCACACTGCCCCAGGCAGCCAGAGACTCAGACCCAGCAAGTGCCTGGGTGGAGAATGTGGCTCTACCTCAAGGAGTTTCATCTAGGAAAGGTGGTGAAGAGGGGGTAACTAGCAAGAGCCTAGATCCTGAACCTGACAAAGGGCTAGAGGATTCCAAGATATGCTGTAGGCCGGGCATGGTGGCTCACACCTGTAATCCCAGCACTTTGGGAGGCCAAGGTGAGTGGATCACCTGAGGTCAGGAGTTCGAGACCAGCCTGACCAACATGGAGAAACCCCGTCTCTAATAAAAATACAATAGTCAGGCGTGGTGGTGCATGCCTGTAATCCCAGCTACATGGGAGGCTTAGGCAGGAGAATCGTTCGAACCCAGGAGGTAAGAGGTTGCGGTGAGCTAAGATCACCCCATTGCGTTCCAGCCTGGGCAACAAGAGCGAAACTCTGTCTCAAAAAAAAAAAAAAAAAAAAGAGATATACTCTAGAAGGCAAAAGTGTGCAAACAATGTTCTCATCTGTGACTGAACACATTTAACAGATATCTACACATATATACATATGTATGTATACAAACACACGTACACAAAATTGGGAAGGCTAGACAGCAAAATATTATCCCTAAGTCCTGGTGTTATCAGCGATTTTATTGCATTTTCCCTTTTATAAAGTTACACTAAACCCAAAAAGTTTTGAAAATCAAAAGTCTTTTTTTTTTTTTTTTGAGATGCAGTCTCACTCTTCTGCCCAGGCCGGAGTGCAGTGGCGCTATCTCGGCTCACTGCAAGCTCTGCCTCCCGGGTTCATGCCATTCTCCTGCCTCAGCCTCCCGACTAGCTGGGACTACAGGCGCCTGCCACCATGCCTGGCTAATTTTTTGTATTTTTAGTAGAGACGGGGTTTCACCATGTTAGCCAGGATGGTCTCGATCTCCTGACCTCGTGATCCACCCGCCTCGGCCTCCCAAAGTGCTGGGATTACAGACATGAGCCACTGTGCCCGGCCCAAAAGTCTTTATCTAATTCATTTGGCATTATAACCTGACCAGAACTGACGAGAATCTATTTATCCCACTTGGGGTAAATATTCAAATATTTAAATGCAGAAAACATTCAGGTGTTTGATTATGAGGTGCTGCCTCAGACCCTGCTGGAGGTGTTATGTAATACAAAGTATACACACCAGGTAAGTTTTATAAATTGTTTTTTTCCTAAATTCCAAAGCACACCTGGCACCACGAAGGTTCAACTTAAATGAACCTGTACAAATGCATATTTTTTTATTAAAAAAAATAATGACCATATAACCTCTTAAAACATAATTTTCATTTCAAAACAAAACCAACCAGAAGCAGCAGACCTTTCCTGGGCCCCTCATGCCCTCTGCTGGCTACCAGAAGCAGCCAGCCTGACCTAGCAACAAGGCTGCAAACTACAGGATCCCAAGCCTGCTCCTTGTGGACACAGGCCTGCCCAGGGATTTTTAGGATCTGGGGTATTAGAGACCAGACACAGGGGCCCACCTATCCGTAAGGCCATTTTTCCCCAGCTCAGGCAAGGGGTGGAACCCATCCCCTAAGAAAGCCAGAGGAGAAGCATCTCTGGCAAAGTTGTAAGCACAAGGTTTGGAACGCAAGAGCTCTGGGTTCCAACCCCAGCTTTGCCACACACTTGCTGTCTGTTATCACTCTCAGTTTCCTATAGAATGGGGGATATGTTGATCTACCGGACAGAGCTGTGAGGAGTTTCAGGACCTAAAGAAGCTTTGTAAATAACGTACCATATACTAGGGGAAGTTGTCGCCAATCACAGAAGGGGAGGAGATCAGCACAGAGATTATGCACAACTGAGAGACCCTCAGAAAGTCCTAGGTGAGTAGCGGGACAGGAGGGGAGGAAGAGGTGACAAGGGAATACCCAGCCAGCCCCATCATCAGGGCCCACACCCCAGGAAAATGTGGCTGGATTTCTAGAGATGACAAAGACACCTGGAAGCCCTTAATGAGCTTCCATGCGCAGCACAAGGACTCCTGTTTGTGCACAACATTCCAGTGGTCCAGGTGTCCCTCCTTGCCCCCAAACCTGTGGATTAACACACTCCAGCCAGTTATGCCCAAGTCCATCCTGGCCACACATGGTCAGCCATCTCCCAGAGTCATGGGCCTGCCCCAGCCAGGGATCTCCAGCAGGGATGGTGCAACCACAACTATAGTCCCAAACCTGACACAAGAATAGGTTCTTAAAAAGAAAGGAACACAGCGACTTCCTGGCTTTGGAGAGAGGGGAAAAAGAGAGGAGAAAAGGAGATCAAACAGGAGAGGGGCTCCTACTTATCCATTCAAGAAAGACTTACCAGGTAGCTACTAAGTAAGATACTGGGCTGGGCAGTGAGAACAGTGAAATGTATCAGACTTAGTTTCCACTCTTGGTAAGCTCACAAACTACTTAGCAGAGGGGTAGGGAAACAGGTAACCACCACAAGGTATGAACAAGGCTGTGAAAAATGTAAATGCCAGGTGTTGTGAAACAGAAAGAGGCTGGGCGAAGTGGCTCTCGCCTGTAATCCCAGCACTTTGGGAGGCCGAGGCAGGTGGATCACTTGAGATCAAGAGTTCAAGACCAGCCTGGCCAACATGGTAAAACCTTGTTTCTACTAAAAAATACAAAAAAAATTAGCTGGGCATGGTGGTGCATGCCTGTAATCCCAGCTAAATCAGGAGGCTGAGGGAGAAGAATCGCTTGAACCTGGGAGGCAGAAGTTGCAGTGAGCCGGGATCATACCACTGTACTCTAGCCTAGGCGACAGAGTGAGACTCTGTCTCAAAAAAAAAAGAAAAGAAAAGAAACACAGTCAATGGGCCAGGCATGGTGGTTCACACCTGTAATCCCAGAACTTTGGGAGGCTGAGGTGGGCGGATCACCTGAGGTCGGGAGTTTGAGACCAGCCTGACCAACATGGAGAAACCCCGTCTCTACTGAAAAATACAAAATTAGCCAGGTGTGGTGGTGCATGCCTGTAATCCCAGCTACTCGGGAGGCTGAGGCAGGAGAATCGCTTGAACCCGGGAGGCGGAGGTTGCGGTGAGCCGAGATCGCACCATTGCACTCCAGCCTGGGCAATAAGAGCAAAACTCTGTCTCAAGGAAAAAAAAGAAAAGAAAAAAAGAAACACAGTCATTAAGGCTAGCACCTGAGAGGAGGTGCCACCTGACCAAAGGATTAAAACACCAAGACCTCCAAAAATGCTTGTTAACTGGATGAGAAATGAAGTCACTTCTGCCACGAAGTACCAGGAATGCCTGGAGCCCAGCAATGAATTCAGTAGAGCTAAAGTTCTGGGTAGTACTAGGCAGGTAAGCAGGGAGGACCAGGAAGAAAGATGAACTCGTATTAACTGAATACCTGCCCCATGCCAGATGCAAAGGGTGACCTCGTTTAATTTTCCTGACCACAGCCCAGGTGGCAGGAAACATTACCCTCACTTTACAAAGGCAGAAAGGAGGCCAGACACGGTGGCTCACGCCTGTAATCCCAGCACTTTGGGAGGCCAAGGCGAAAGGATCACCTGAGGTTACGAGTTTAAGACCAGCCTGGCCGACATGGCGAAGCCTTGTCTCTACTGAAAATACAAAAAATTAGCAGGGCGTGGTGGTGTGTGCCTGTAATCCCAGTTACTTGGGAGGCTGAGACAGGACAATCGCTTGAACTCGGGAGGTGGAGGTTGCAGTGAGCCGAGATGGCACCATTGTACCCCAGCCAGCCTGGGCAACAGAGCAAGACTATGTCTCAAAAACAAAAACAAAAACAAAACAAAAAACAAAAAAACAAAGGCAGAAAGAGAAAGGAGCTGGAGTTTGGATACCAGCAAAGCCTAGTGTAGAGGCAACAGGGAAGGCCCCCACGAGCCACAGCACGGAGGACATACCTTGCAGCCCATCCACAGAATATCCTGGTTTGTCTCTAAACATGAAAGAGACCTGAATAGGCCCCTCGCACTGCAGGGTTTGGGTCCTGGGGCAGTCAAACTGGCATCCAGGCTTGGATCTAGAGGCTGGACTGCTAGCCACCCACTGGCTTTGTCATCAGCAGCCTGAGGAGTTTGGGCTCTGGCCCTTCTCTTTCTCCTTTTGGGGAGAAAATGTTGCTCAGGAAGGGCTAGTAGGGGTGGGGGGTAGGGGATAGCTCAGCCATAGATAAGTTTAAACTCCAACAATGCCCTGGCCTGAGGAGATTGTGAACCTTGCAAACTCATCGCTGAGCCTGTGGGAAAATCCCTCCATATCTTTGAGCCTCCACAAAAAGGCTGAGTAAAGCTCCCTAACACCAGAGGATCCCAGGAGCTGAGGCAAGATTCTGTAACCTAGTGGTCTAAAGGCCCAAGTGAAATTGGAGCAGGCTGTGGAACCCAACTGACTTAGGTTCCAATCTAGCTCCACCAATTATTAGCCATGTGATGATGAACTGCTCTGAGCCACAGTTTTCCAATCTGTGAATGGGGATACCAAGCCTCCCAATAATAGGGATGCTGGGCAGACTCAAAAATTACAGGGCTTTGCCCAGTAAGAGACCACTTAATGAGTTCCCTTCCCTTCCCCAGGAGGGAAAAAAGCCTCTCTAGTAGGCTGATTAATAGCCACGCAAAGATATCAAACCCTAACCCCCCCTGGAACTTGTAAATGTTACCTTATAATGAAAAAGGTAGGGCCAGGCGTCGTGGCTCATGCCTGCAATCCCAGCACTTTGGGAGGCTAAGGCAGGCAGATTGCTTTGAGCTCAAGAGGTCAAGACTAGCCTGGGCAACATGGTGAAATCTCATCTCTACAAAAAATACAGGCCAGGCACAGTGATTCACGCCTGTAATCGCGGCACTCTGGGAGGCCGAGGCAGGTGGATCACCTGAGGTCAGGAGTTCGAGACCAGCCTGGCCAACATGGTGAAACCCTATCTCTACTAAAAATACAAAAATTAGCTGATCATGGTAGCAGGCGCCTGTAATCCCAACTACTCAGGAGGCTGAGGCAGGAGAATCACTGGAACCTGGGAGGCGAAGGTTGCAGTGAGCCGAGATCGCACCACTGTACTCCAGCCTGGGTGACACAGCGAGACTCCATCTCAAAAACAAACAAATAAACACCAAAAATTAACCGGGCATGGTGGCTCGCACCTGTGGTCCCAGCTACTCAGGAGGCTGAGGCTGGAGGATCACTTCAGTCCAGGAAGTGGAGGGTGCAGTGAGCCAAGATTACGCCACTGCACTCCAGCCTGGGTGACAGAGGCCAGCACTGTCTGAAAAGAAAAGAAAAGCCCGGGCACAGTGGCTCATGCCTGTAATCCCAGCACTTTGGGAGGCCGAGGCGGGTGGATCAACTAAGGTCAGGAGTTTGAAACCAGCCTGGCCAACATGGCAAAACCCCATCTCTACTAAAAATACAAAAATTAGCCAGGCGTGGTGGTGGGCGCCTGCAATCCCAGCTACTCAGGAGGGTGAGGCAGAAGAATAGCTTGAACCCAGGAGGCGGAGGTTGCGGTGAGCCGAGACTGCGCCTGGGTGACAGAGCGAGATTCCACCTCAAAAAAAAAAAAAAAAAAAGAGAAGAGGAAAGAAAAAAAGTGTTTGCAGATGTAATTAACTTACATTATTAAATCTGGAGATGGGGGGTTATCTTGGAGTATCAGGTAGGACCTAAATGCAATCACAAGTGTCCTTATAAAAGAGAGACAGAGGGAAATTTGATACAGACAGAAAAGGAAACCACATATACAGAGAAGGCGATGGTGAAGATGGAGGCAGAGATTAGAGTGATGCAGCCATAAACCAAGGAATGTTGGCAGCCACGAGAGGCTAGAGAAGGTCTAAATTCTCCCTGAGAGCTTCCAGAAGGAGTGTGGCCCTGCCAACACTTTGATTTGGATGCAGTGAAACTGATTGTGGACTTCTGGCCTCCAGAATTGTGACAGAATAAACTTTTTTTTTTTTTTTTTTTTTTTGAGATGGAGTCTCGCTCTGTCGCCCAGGCTGGAGTGCAGTGGCGCAATCTCAGCTTACTGCAACCCCCACCTCACTGCAACCTCCAATCCGTCTCCTGGGTTCAAGCAATTCTCTGCCTCAGCCTCCCGAGTAGCTGGGATTACAGGCACCCACCACCACACCCAGCTAATTTTTATATTTTTAGTAGAGATGGGGTTTCACTATCTTGGCCAGGCTGGTCTTGAACTCCTGACCTTGTGATCCACCCGCCTCGGCCTCCCAAAGTGCTGGGATTACAGGGGTGAGCCACCGCACCCGGCCAACTTCTGTTGTTTTAAACCACCCAGTCTGTGGTAACATTTGTCACAACAGCCACAGGAAACTAACACACCCCCCTTGGTAGCACTCCTTGGTGTCTGTTCCCTAGTGCCTCACAGGTGTGAGTCAATATGGCATGGATCCCACTCTGCAAGGTCCACCTGCCTACCATCCTCCAGGGTGGGAGGTTAGAATTAAGGCAGCAGGGGCCTGGAATCTCCCTTCTCACCCTGGGAAACTACTGACCCTGCCTATGGATGGATGAGCTGCCACTGAAGTGGGGGTGGGGTGGGGGGGCAAAAGATGGCAGCAGCAGTGGCAGTTCATGGACAGATGTCTTCCCAGAGCCTATGGTCAAGAGGTGTTTAGCATTCTGTGACTCACAGCTCTGTCCCAGCAGCCCTGGTGCCAAGACCACCCCCTCCAGCAAAGCACCCAGGAACACTAGCCTGGCTCCATGGACAAAACACAGGGGGCCGGGCGCGGTGGCTCACGCCTGTAATCCCAGCACTTTGGGAGGCCGAGGTGGGCGGATCACGAAGTCAGGAGATCGAGATCATCCTGGCTAACACAGTGAATCCCTGTCTCTACTAAAAATACAAAAATATTAGCCAGACGAGGTGGCAGGCACCTGTAGTTCCAGCTACTCGGGAGGCTGAGGCAGGAGAATGGCGTGAACCTGGGAGGTGGAGGTTGCAGTGAGCCAAGATCGCGCCACTACACTCCAGCCTGGGGGACAGAGTGAGACTCCGTCTCAAAAAAAAAAAAAAAAAAACACACAGGCAACCCATCCAACGAGGAACATAGACACACTACTCTCTAAGGACCAACACAAGCCCTCCAGGGCAGAAGGGGAGAAGAGCAAGGCCCCAACATTTGGCTAGGCCACCGAGGGCAGGGGGATTAAAAACCTCTAAGATTGGCAGCATGCGGTAACTCACACCTGTAATCCCAGCACTTTGGGAGGCCAAGGCAGGCGGATCACCTGAGGTCAGGAGTTCAGGAGACCAGCTTTGCCAACATGGTGAAACCCCATCTCTACTAAATATACAAAAATTAGCCGAGTGTGGTGGCAGATGCCTGTAGTCCCAGCTACTTGGGAGGCTGAGGCAGGAGAATCACTTGAACCCGGAAGCCGGAGGTTGCAGCGACCTGAGATTGCGCCACTGCACTCCAGCCTGGGCAGCAGAGCGAGACTCCACCTTAAAAAAAAAACAAAAACAAAAACAAAAAACAAACAAAAAAACCCAAGGTCCTGTTATTCAGTAATAGAAAGGAATGAAGCACTGATGTATGCTACAACATGGATAAGCCTTGAACATATTATGCTAAGTGAAAAAAGCCAAGTAACAAACAACTGCATATTCTATTATTCCATTTACATGAAACATCCAAAACAGACAAATCAATCAAGCCAGAAAGTAGATTAGTGGTTGCCAGAGGCTGGAAAGGGATGAGGAAATTGGGGGATCATAGCTAAAGAGTGCTGGATTTCTCTTTAAGGTGATGAAAATGTTCTAAAATGGACTGTAGTGATGTGATGGACGCACAAATCTGTGAATATACTAAAAGCCACTGAACTGTACACTTCAAATAGGTGAATAGTATGGTACATGAATTACATCTCACTAAAGTTGTTAAAAGAAACACACCCAAGGGCTCAGCACCAGCCAAGAAGGATGCTGAACACTGCTTGAAATGTCCTAGCACAATCCCGAAAGGCCAAGGGGTCCCATTTAAAACTTTCATGAAGAGTGAGGGGAGTGGGAGCAGGGAGGAGACTATAACTTGCTTCAGAGCAATGAGTCCAACCTCCCTCCTCACCACTACCCATTTCATGGAGGGAGAAACCAAGAACCAGAAAAGAGAACTGCCTGAAGACCACAGAAAAGCTTACTACAGAAACAGGACTCAAATCCACATTGCCTGGGCAGAGACCCCTTCCTGCTTCCCCACCAGCTAGCTACCCAATTCCAGTTGGGGTAAGAAGAGCCCAAGAAATCAGCAGGTTCCTAGATGCCAAATGAAGGGCCTTTGCTATCAAAGATAGGTTACTAGGAGTGGACAAAGGCTCCTAGGAAGAACCAAGATGACCCTGGGGCAAACTGCCCATTCTGGGCAAGAGGAATAACCGGCCAAGGTCCAAGGTGAGCAAGGTCAGACACACCTGGGCATGGACAAACTTTTGCAAAATGGGCAGCTGAGGGGGGAAGTAGTTTGCCTAAAGCTATGAAGCAGGTAAGGAGGAGATGCTGAGGTCTGGAGGTGATGAGAGAATTGAGGGATGATGGCTCAAAGCTTGCCTTGCTCCAAAGCCCAAACTCCACACACAACTCTACCTCTCTACACCACTATCCAACAGGCCTCCTGACAGGAAATCCCATCGAGCTTGTTCATTACAACATGGCTGCCCACAAAAAATGGCTGTTCATCAACCCTGAGCCTCACACAAAACAGGCTGCTTGTCCTGCCCACCAAGCTTGGATGGCTGAGAGGGAACAGAGGAGCCAGGAAGAGAGGGGAGAAACCCAGTTCCTCCTCAAAAGACATCCACCATTCTTTGCCACCTCCAGGTCCAGAAAGCTTTGGACTGAGTTCCCTAAAATCCCAAAGCTAAACAACACCTCACCAGCATTTTGCCTGGCCAGTGAGGAAACTGAGGCCCAGAGAGCATAGGTAGAACCTACCCTGGTTCATCCAGCAAAGCCTTGAAAGACCCAGAGTTGGAACCCAGGCACCAACTATGGTGCCACGCCCAGCTTTTTCCACCACCTCAGTTCACATGCCCCTTCTCAAAGAGCCCTGTGGGGTCTCCAAACTCAGGATGCTTACAGGCCAACCTTTTCATAGAGCAGACTCTCAGCAAGGCAGCCATGCCTGGGAACCGCTGACATCACCACCCACCCAGCACCTGGACCCCAGAGTGCCAAAAAGACTCCTAAAGGAAGTAGGGATACAAGAGAATCAGGACAAAGAGGAAGCCCAAGTAGTCAGAACCCCAGAATCGCCATCCAGACTCCCCCTCAACGACGCCTCTCTTCCCAAGGGATCCAACTGACCTCCAGGCTACAACCACCCCTAGTGACAGTTTAGGACCAAGACTGGGGTGGCAGGAGGAATCTTCCCTCTTCTCATCCCCAAAAGCTCTCAAGTTTGACCAGGTGAGGCAGGGAGAAGAGGATCAACTTCTTTGTCCTAAGAAGTGTGGGGACAGAAAGCCTCTCCTGTCACTGGGAAGGGCAAGTTTCATGAACCCACAGAACTTGATTTTCATATTCTTTTTTTTTTTTATTAGTAAAGATGAGGTCTCGCTATGTTGCCAAGCAGGTCTTGAACTCCAGGGCTCAAGTGATCCTCCCGCCTCAGCCTCCCGAGTAGCTGGGACTACAGGCATGCGCCACTATGCCCGGCTTACTCCTATGTTCTTATGGGGACAAGTATAAGGGAGGGACTGCAAGGGGCATAAGGAGGTGTTTTTGAGTTACCATGGCAGCATAGGATGTTCTTTCTCTCTGTCCCTGGGACCAGGGATGTATCGCAAGGGAGGGGAGTAAGGAGGTGTTTTCGAATTATCATGGCTGCATAGGATGTTTTTCCTCTGTCCCTAGGACCAGTGATGTATGGCTCCCTGCTTCTAGAGGAGGAAAGAAACTACCCAACCAGGGAGAGAAGAAATAACTGGTCCTGACCCTTGAGTACAAATGGCTTATCGTGCCAGAATTAATGATGGGAGGAAGGGACCAAGAACAAGGAGCTCAAGACAAGGCTTGGGGCCCCTGTGAAGTACAGAAAGATTTACCTGAGCCAAGGGGAAAAGGAATGTGGGAGGAGAATTTCCCCAGAGTGGCGATGTCCTAAACCCCTTTCCTGTCCCTGGGAAGAAAAAAGCTTGTCAAAAGCAGTTCAAAACTTATTATATGACCTAGAGGTGAGAAGCAAGCATAGCTAGGTCAGGGAGAGACTCGGAATCGCTCTTGGTTTCAGAAGGGAGGCTCCAGACTCCATGTCCCCAGGACCTGACAATCTTCTCATAGAAAGTAGGAGGACCTTCTTGGCCCTGGCCACGAGGGAGCTCTGGATAAGGGGTTCATATGACCCTGAAGAGCATCCAGGTCCTTCTGTCCAATGGGAGAGGATGACCTCACGTTCCTCTCCCTGGACAGAAAGGATTGCCTGGTGTGGTAGGAGGAGAGCCTCATGCCCAAGTGGGAGCCAGGCCCCCAGTCCCTAAGGCAAATGGTATCTTGTCCCAGAGAGAAAGCTTGGGCCCAGACTCTTTTCCTCAGAATCCTACCCTATTCATGTCCCCAAAAGGAGTTGGGAGTCTAAGGCCCAAGTCCCCGAGGCAGGAAATCTTATGTCCCTAAATGACCCCTAAGACTAGGGTGTATGTAAGTTGTCTGAGGTGAGGTGACAGTACCCTCAGGGCAGGTTCAGAAATCAGGTCCTAAGGTGGGGAACAGGCCTTCGCACACCTGAGGTATGATTCAAACCCTTGGAGGTAGACTCAGGACCCTGTTCCACAGGGATCCTTTATCCATGCCCCAAGGGAAGAGTCTCAGGGCTCAGGTCTGGGGGGAGGAGTCCTCCTGTTTCTCAGGTGTACATCTTAAGTTCCTTGAGGAGGAAGCTCAGACCTTACCTCTAGACACACAAGTCACCAAGGTATGTATGAGTCTCCTGTCCCTGAAGGAAAGCTCAAGTGTCCTTGGCAGAGTGGGTCTCAGGCCCTTAAAAGTAGGCAAAGATCTGTAGGGAGGCCCCAGACATCATCTCTGGGATCCCATGTTGCCCATGTCCCCTGAGTAGTCGTCTCAGGCTCAAGTTCCCAAGGCATGGGTCGTATGTCCCTGACAAAAAGCTTAGGCCCAAGGTGGGAGGGCCTCAAACCCCTGTTACAGAGGGGAAAATGGGATACTGTATCCCCAAGGTATGTTTCAGTCCCTTATAATTGGGGTAAAAGGGTCACATATGCTCGTGGGGTGGGGAGTCTCAGATCCCCAAAACCACTCAGACACCAGCCTTGAGAAGAAGGATCTCCTAAAGACTTCACCTTGTCTGAGACCTTTGCAGCGGGACACCAGGCCCCTGAAGAGGCCTCAGACTCGGTCTCTAAAAACCTCAGTCCATAAGCAGGTGGATCTTAGGCCCTAGGATCCAACGCTGTGAGTCTCATTTTCCTGAAGAAAGGTTCAGGCCCCTGGTGGGGGTGCTGAGGGCCCATCTCTTCTTACAAGAAGCTTAAGATCCTGAAGCGGTTCAGGCCCTTGTCTCCCAAGAGGTAGGTCTCAGGCCACTGATAGGAAATGCAGACCTTTGTCACTCAGAAAGGAGATAAGTCTCTTGTACTCAAGTAAAGCTGCTGGTCATTGGGTGTTGGTTTTGGTCCCTGTCCCCAAAGGCAAGAGAATCATACCTCCCTGTGAAAAGTCTTACATCCCTGGAAAAAGCTTAGAAGATCCCTATCCTTAAAGGGGGCGTGTGTGTGTGTGTGTCAGGACCTTGATTCTAGAAGCAGGACTCTCAGGCCCCTGAAGACAGACTTAGGACCCTTGAGGTCTCAGGTCTGGCTATTCAGTGGTCCTGTGCAGTGTTACCCAGCGAAGCGGGAGAGGATTGTCCTATATGCAGAGTGTCTCAGACTCTTGAAAGGGCTTAGGCTCCTTGGGGATGTTCAGCCCCAATCTCCGAGGTCTCCACCTTATTCGACTTTCCTGGAAGGGGAATCTCAAACTTCTATCCCAGAGGAAAAGAGCTCTTAAGCCACTGAACACATACCTAAGTCTCTTGGGAGACCTGAGACTCTTACTCAAGAGGGGCGCGATCCTACCTGTGTCTCTTGGAGAATTCCCACCTATTGGCCCTATATGATGAGGTCCCAGGGACTGGAATGACGACTACAGACCCTAAAAGAGACTTCGGATCTTTAAGTCTGACACCTTATCGTAGGCCTCTAGCCCCAAATCCCTGGAGGAGAGGAAAGAAGGTGTCTCACACCCCTACCGCCAGAGAAGACTGTCAGGCCCAGTGAAAACGCCTAGATCCCTTGGGGCGATCTCAAACAGCCTTCCTTGAGTCCCTTCACAGTCTGGGGGTCCCATCTGCCGTGGCCGCTCACCCCTCACCCCACAGCTCTTACCTGCTCGACAGTGGCAGGGTCCATAGCCTCGATGCGTGCTGCAGCCGCCTCATACTCGTCCTCACTGTTGTAGCCTGCGCCGACCTCCTCACGCTCGGGACTGCCCCCGCCAACCGCGCCAACCCCGGGAGCTTGACGTCGCCGCTTGCTGTGCCCAGGCCCGGAGCAGCAGCCGCCCACGCCTACGGCACCACCCACACCCACCACCACGCCCGCGGCACCCACACCCGCCGCCGCTGCGCCCAGCGCGTCGCCGGGACCGCCGCCGGGACCACCTGGGCCCCCGCAAGGAGGTGGAGAAGCCTGTTGTGGCCGGGGACCCGCCACTGCACCAGGCGGCACGGCCAGCGCCCAGCGATGAAGAGCGCCCGGCGGTCCTGGTAGCGGGCCTTGAGGCGGTGGCGAAGCTCGCGGACGGGCCCCCACGACGCCGGAGTCACGGTCGCGATCGCCGCCGCCCACGCCCGTGCCGCCGCCGCCCACGCCCACACCCCCGCCGCGCCGCGGCGCCGGGGGCAGCGGCCCGGGCGGCGGCGGCTCGTTGGCGGGGTCGGCGTCGGGAGGCGGCGGCTTCTTTTTGGGGAGTATAGTCATGGCTGCACTGCCGAGTACCCCCCAACAAACCCGGCGCGGGGCACGCCGGGAGAGAACCCGGATGAGGGGGCTAGTGTAGTGCGCGAGGCACGACGGGAACGGCGAGACCCGGATAAAGGGATCGCGGCACCGGTTCGAGAACCCTCGGCGGCGGAGGCGGCGGCGGCGGCGCGCGGGTCACGCCGAGAGGAGAACCCGGATGTAAAGTCCAAGATGAAGGCAGTGCGGCGAGTTTGTCTTAGCCTTCTCTCCAAGTCCAGCAAGTTTATTGCTACGCTTGTTCCGGCCTTCTGCTTCAAAGGAAACAGAACCAAAACAAGCACCTCTTCGCTCCGCCCCCTCGCAGGTTCTTGCACTACCGGGTGGGGCCCCGGGGCGCTGCGCACGCGCGCCAGGGCACAGCCCCGCCCCTTACTCGGAAGTACGTGGGCAAAATCGCCGCCGCCGCCACAACAATTGCAACACCAACCAATTGAGCAGCTGCGTGGGTCCTCGACGACGCCCACGGGCCAATCACAGGAGAGTGCTTGCCCTCCGGTGCCCTCCGTCTCAAATTTCAGTCAAAGTCGACACCCTGGTTCCCAGCCTTTCTCCCCGTCAGTTCCGTCTTGCTCTTCACTTTTCTCCCCGAAGCTCTGACCTGCAGGCGTCGGTACTGCGGACGGACAGCGTGGCCTGTCCCACGTACGACAGGAAAAACACCTCCCCTCCAGGCTTCCAACTTGAACGCTGTCAACCGGAATGACTGGAAAACATCAACACTCCCGGAGCATAGCATTCCCCTGTAGCGTCACTTCCGGTCCCACCCACCTACAAATACCCTTCCGGGGGAGGCGGACACCGCTTCGCCCCGGCAACAGCCTGAGTTCTGCGGTGATTGGTTAAGAGCCGCCGTCACTCGCGGCATACCGACCAACCTTGGGACAGACAGGCGCCGTGGGGACAGTGGTTGTTTGGGAAACAGACACGCCTTCTCTGGCACCACAGCACATTCGGCCTCGCGTTGACCTCCCCGCCCCTATGGCTAGTGCGCAGGCGCGGCCCAGCCTTTTTTTTTTTTTTTTTTTCCTAATTGAGACAGGGGTCTCACTCTGTCGCCCAGGTTGGAATGCAGTGGCGCGATCATAGCTCACTGCAAACTCCAACTCCCAGATTCAAGCGATCCTCCCGCCTCAGCCTCCCGAATAGCTGGGACCACAGGCGCGCACCACTACGACCGGCTAATTTTTTTTTCAGTTTTTTGTAGGGACAAAGTCTCACTATGTTGCCCAGGCTGATCTCCAGCTCCTGGGCTCAAGCCATCCTCCCGCCTCGGCTTCCCAGAGTGCTGGGATTACAGGCGTTAGTCACTGCGCCTGGCCAAGCCCAGCCTTTTTCTAAAACTGAGTTTGCTTGGGTCGATCGAGGTTTATGAAAGCTCTGTCACCAGTCAGCGTCTCAAAATGGGGTTGGCAGAATCCCTGCTATTGAGTAGCTGGAGAGCTACACGCGAATCCTAGCTCTGCCCTTCCTGTCTGAGTGATCTTTGTCAGTCATTTAAAACCCACCCCGTCCTCAATTTTTGTTGTTGTTGTTTACTTTTTTATAGAACGCTTCACGTATTTGCGTGTCATCCTTTTGCATAGTGCCATGCTAATTTCTGTATCATTCTAATTTTAGTATATGTGGTGCGAAGTGAGCACCCATCCTTAATTTCTATTCTATAAATTGGCAATAATTCCAATCCGAGGATCAGAGATTAATGCTTGTGAAGGGCCTGGTGCTGTGCCCAGCACATAGGAAGTGTTCAATAAAGTAGTCTGCATGGTGGTGCAGTGGAAGGATCCCAGGCTTTGGAGCCAGAAAGACCTCAGTTCCAGGCACAGATGGACCATTACCAACTGTATGACCTTGAGCAAGTCATTGTGTCGCTTTTGAGATTACCCATGTGTAAAACAGGAATGATAATACCTGCCCAGACTACCTCAGGGAATGGTTATGGGGTTCAGATGAGCTGATGAACCAAGAAGGTATTTGGAGTTCACTTCCAGTCTTAGGAGACAAACCATACAACAGGTTGACTGAAAGAGACCATGGGAAAGCTGTTTTGAGTATAGCCTTGCCTCCCTTGAGATACTAACCCTAGTTGAAATTCTTCCCTGAAAGGTGTAAGTAATAAATGGGCTCTAAGTAGTGTTTTCTGCTCATGAGACTTAACAGGAGGGGACTTTCACGTTTACCGGGCCTGTTGTGTTCAGGGCTCTGTGCCAAATGCCTATGCACATTATCACATTGAATCTTCTTATGATCATCTCACTCCAGCCCCATATATTTCACTCACTACACATCTAAAACTGAACTCATGATAGCAATCATGGCTACCCTTCACCAAGTACTTACTATGTACCTAGCACTGACAGCTTTGATGTTCCCTTTACCAGGGAATAGCACTCCCATCCAGCCGTTGTCCAAGCCAGAAACTGGGAGTCAACCTTGACTGCTCCCTCTTCCTCAACTCCCACATGCCTGTCAATCCCAAGTCCTGCCAATTCTGCCTCCCAAATCTCTAGACTCTCCAATTCTGCTGCCACTACTCTGGTCCAAGCCACTGTCCCCTACCACCTGGACTATTATAAAAGCCTCCACCCTACTTTTCTTCCTTCCAGGACTATTTCTCTATATCCACTCTCCACAGCCAGAATGATCATTCTGAAACACAAACTTCATCATGAGTTTTCTGTTTAAGTCTTTAGAGGTCCCCACTATCTTTAGGATGAAGTTTAAAATTCGCATCATAGCTTCAAAGCTTTTTATTATCTAGCCTACCTCTCCATCCTTCCTCTCCTCACAGCCTCACACTCTCCTCCCCAGCTGGACTGAACTAATTTCAGTTCCCCAAAGGCCTGAGCTCACTCTCTAACCTCCAGGTCATTGCACATGCTGTTCCCTCTGCCCAGAACACTGCATCCTTTCATTTGCTGCCTGGCTAACTCCAACTCATTCCCTGTGTGTTGGCCAGGTTAAGTTCTCCTGCCATCTGCATGCCTCTATAACCCATGGATCTTAGTTCTGCCACACCATGTTGTAATTACTTGTCTGCCTTCCATGCTCAACTATACATCAGAGACAATGTCTACTTTGCCCACCTTTGTATCCCTAGGGCTGGCACATGATGGAAGTTAATAAATATTTGGTGACTAAATGAATTATCCCTATTTCACAGACTAGCAACCTGAGGCAAGAGAAGGTAAGTGATTCTCTCACCCAGGGATTGGAACCCAGATCAACCTGAATCCATGGTCTGTCTGCTCAGTGCTCTATAGAACTCAGCCACACACTAGCCTAGTGTAGCCAGTAGCCCAGAAGAGAGAATGTAGGGGGCGTCCACAAGGAAGGGAAATTCACCAAACAAAGTGATGCTTTTATTAGGGTTAAATTCAGGGTTGTTTGCTGTCAGGAAGCCTGGGTTTAAGCCTCCTCTAACTAACTATGTGTTTCTCTGGGTCTCAGTTTCCCGATCTGTGAATCAGGAAGCTGGCGCAGATGATATCCAAGGAGGAATGTCTCAGGACCCCCTGGCCTGTCTCACTGGCTGTAGATGAACTCCTCAAACCACACTCTTTCATTTCTCCTGGATCCCCATCTTCCAGAATACATCACCAACCATCCATCTCCCATACCTTGACCCATACCAGCCCTTCTCCTAGCCAAAAGGGATTGAAATCAGAGTGTTTTCAACCCCCAAGCCCAACCCAGCCCCCAAACCCACAGAGCCAGGAGATACTCTCAGTCCTCATCTCTCCTCTCAGGTTTTATTGACTGATGGAAACTACATCTTTGTCAGCCGCCAGCTCCATGGGGACAGTGCTGGGGACAGGGAACCTGAGATGATGCCAGATTTCAGCCCGAGAGCAGAGTTCTGGAAGGTGACCCAAGAAGGAGAAGAAAGGAATATGTGAAAAGGAATTGTAGGAGAGGAGGAGGAGGAGAAGTTCCTCCTGTCTCCTATAACTCCCAAAGTTCAGAAACATCCCAGGCCGGAGCCCCTGATGCTTCTGGACTGTTGCCCAAGAACATGGAATCAGCCCATGATCTCCAAATACAGCCCAGCTCTTGCTGGTTGCCAGGCTCTTATCTCAGCCAGTCCAGACTCCAGCCCAACCCAGGAAGGACGCAAACCAGAGGAGAAGAGAGGAGCAGGAGGAGTTAGAGGTGGCCCCTCTGATTAGGGCAGATGTAAATGCTGCAGCAAACTGGTCAGAGGCTTTGCATAATGACACGGCAGCAGCTGCTATTGCTAGAGTTTGCTGGGGGCCCAGCAGAGGACAGGGTTGCGGGGTCCATTTCCAGCAGCCAGGGAAGGGGATGGTAGAATTTGTGCTATCTGAGTGTGTGTTGGGAGAGGCAGCCTGACCCCTCAGGCAAGGCCTGGGGATGGCAGGTCGCTGCAGAGGCCACAGCCCATGAAGCCTGTGTTTGCATTCCAAGCTTCAGAATCTGGGAATTGTTGGGCCAGATGGAGATGAGGACCTCGCGTAGAGGCCAGATCAGAGGTGAGGGTTCTCTTCTCTGAACCTCCAAAGCTCCATATCCCAGCCAGAGGGAGGAGGAAATCTCAACTCTCCTTCTTAGGCTAGAGCTCAGATGTCGGATCAAAGCTTTGCCTTCATCTGAGAGCCCAAGGGGAGGAGCATGCAGGAGTCCAGCTGGGAGAGTGGGGCCAGTCCCAGTGTGCTGGGGCAAGGAGGCCAGGGGCCTGTGGAAGCCCAGTGCTTCAGCTCCCACCAGGAAAAATGTCTGGGGTGGGAGGAAGTTTCCCATTTCCTGGCTACTTCCCCACTATGTGGACCATTTCATGAAACTCCATTGCATAGTTCTCAGTGGGGGGGCAGAAGGGGTGCCCAAGCCTGCCCCTCTCTGCCTCCCAAAAATATGGCTTTGGAAAGGAGTTCCCAAAAATGAAGAGGACCCTCTGAATCAGCAGGCCTACCCCTCACAGGGATGAGATCTTGACAGTCTCGGGGAAGAGGCAAGGGGTACCCAGGCTGGAGTTCCTGAGGGTGCTGCCGGCCCTGCCACCGCCGCCAGGGGAGGAAGGTTGGCTCTCATCTGGGGTGTTGGCAGGAGGGGTAGGGATACTGATAATGGCAGCCACGAAGTCCTGGCTGTCGCAGTTCAGGTCAAGGCTGTCATGGGGCTTGGCATTGAGGCTGGAGCGGCTGTGGACAAGGGTGGAGAAGATGGAAGGCTCTTAAAAAGTTATCTTAGGCCGGGTGCGGTGGCTCATGCCTGTAATCCCAGCACTTTGGGAGGCTGAGGTGAGTGGATCATCTGAGGTCAGGAGTTCAAGACCAGCCTGACCAACATGATGAAACCCCGTCTCTACTAAATACAAAAAATTAGCTGGGCATGGTGGCGCATGCCTGTAATCCAAGCTACTCGGGAGGTTGAGGCGGGAGAATTGCTTGAACCCAGGAGGCAGAGGTTGCAGTGAGCTGAGATTGCACCACTGCACTCCAGCCTGGGTGACGGAATGAGACTCTGTCTCAACAAAAAAAAAAAAGAAAAAAAGTTATCAGCCGGGTGCCGTGGCTCATGCCTGTAATCCCAGCACTTTGGGAGGCCGAGGCGGGGGGATCACGAGATCAGAAGATTGAGACCATCCTGGCTAACGCGGTAAAACCCCATCTCTACTAAAAATACAAAAAATTACCCAGGCGTGGTGGCAGGCACCTGTAGTCCCAGCTACTCGGGAAGCTGAGGCAGGAGAATGGCGTGAACCCAGGAGGCGGAGCTTGCAGTGAGCTGAGATTGCACCACTGCACTCCAGCCTGGGTGACAGAGTGAGACTCTGTCTCAAAAAAAAAAAAATTAATACTTGCCACAGCAATCATGGCATTTATTGAGCACCTACTGGGTCCCTGGCACTGTGCTAAGTACTTAAGTACTTCTGCATCCCCAATTATGGTGGTAAAGAGTGAGGACTCTGGAGTCAGATAGTCCTGGGTTCAAATCCTGGTCCCACTTTAACCACTCCAAACCTCTCTCTTCTCTCATCTGTAGCATGGGACGAACACTATCTCCCACCTCATAGGGTTGCTGTGGAGATTAAATGAGATTAAAAATGATACGAAGTGCTCAGACCAGTGTCTGGAACACAATGAGCATACATATGAAAATGTTATCTCTCATGGTTACTCCTAACAGTGTCCAAGTCCTTACAAACTGTCCATAGTAGGATCTAAGGTGGGACCCTCGCTCCTTTCTGAGTTTGCCTCTTACCAGTCTCCCCCAGCTCACTCTCCTCCACCCATGATAGCTTCCTTGCTATGTCTCTAATGTGGACCCACATCTGCCTCAAGGCCTTTGCACAGGCTGTTCACTCTGCTTAGAAAGCTCTTCCTGTAGTTATCTGCATGGCCCACTCCTTTGCCTCCTTCAGGTCTTGGCTCAGTTGTCACCTCAGTAAAGCCTTCTCTGACCACACTATTAAAACTGCATCACCAGCCAAGAGTGGTGGCTCACACCTGCAATCCCAGCACTCTGGGAGGCCGAGGCAGGTGGACCACCTGAAGGTCAGGAGTTTGAGGCCAGCCTGGCCAACATGGTAAAACCCCATCTCTACTAAAAATATAAAAAATTGACCGGGTGCGGTGGCTCATGCCTGTAATCCCAGCACTTTGGGAGGTCAAAGTGGGCAGATCACAAGGTCAAGAGATTGAGACCAGCCTGGCCAACATGGCAAAACCCTGTCTCTACTAAAAATACAAAAATTAGCTGGGCATGGTGGCACGCACCTGTAGTCTCAGCTACTTGGGAGGCTAAGGCAGAGAATTGCTTGAACCCGGGAGGCGGAGGTTCCAGTGAGCCAAGATCGCGCCACCGCACTCCAGTCTGGGCGACAGAGCAGGACTCTGTCTCAAAAATAAATAAATAAATAAATAAAAAAACATAAAAAAATAAAAATATAAAAAACTAGCTGGGTATGGCGGCGGGCACCTGTAATCCCAGCCACTTAGGAGGCTGAGGCAGGAGAATCGTCTGAACCCGGGAGGCAGAGGTTGCAGCAGTGAGCCGAGATCGCGCCACTGCACTCTAGCCTGGGCAACAAGAGCAAAACTTCTTCTCAAAAAAAAAAAAAAAAAAAAAATGCAGCCGGGTGCGGTGGCTCACGCCTGTAATCCCAGCACTTTGGGAGGCCGAGGCAGGTGGATCATGAGGTCAGGAGATCGATACCATCCTGGCCAACATGGTGAAACCCCGTCTCTACTAAAAATACAAAAATTAGCCGGGTATGGTGGCACGTGCCTGTAGTCCCAGCTACTTGGGAGGCCGAGGCAGGAGAATCGCTTGAACCCGGGAGGCGGAGGTTGCAGTGGGCTGAGATCGTGCCACTGCACTGCAGCCTAGCAACAAGACTCCGTCTAAAAAAAAAAAAAAAAACTGCATCACCACCCTGCTGTATGCTTTTTTTTTTTTTTTTTTTTTTTAGACAGCGTTTCGCTCTTGTTGCCCAAGCTGGAGTGCAATGATGTGATCTCAGTTCACTGGAACCTCCACCTCCCGGGTTCAGGCGATTCTCCTGCCTCAGTCTCCCAAGTAGCTGGGATTACAGGTGCGCGCCACCACACCCAGCTAGTTTTTTGTATTTTTAATAGAAACAGGGTTTCACCATGTTAGTCAGGCTGGTCTCGAACTCCTGACCTGTTATCCGCTCGCCTTGGCCTCCCAAAGTGGTGGGATAATAGGCATGAGCCACTGCGCCCGGCCTGCTCTATGCTTTCTAGCCCCCATCCCTGACTGACTTTTCTCCTTGGTGTTTACAGCTGTTGATATGCTATATAATCTGTGTATTTGTTTATTAACTGTCTTATCCCACTAGAATAGAAGTTCCAGAGGACTGGGATACAGGGGCTTCTGTCTGTTCATTCACTGCCACATCCAAGTTGCCTACAACTGTGCCTGCCACACAGTAGGTGCTCAATAAATATTTGGTGAAAGAATGGATGAAGAGGCCAGGCGAGGTGGCTCATGTCTGTAATCCCAGCACTCTGGGAGGCTGAGGCAGGTGGATCACTTGAGGTCAGGAGTTCGAGACTAGCCTGGGTAACATGGCAAAACCTCATCTCTACTAAAAATACAACAATTAGCTGGGCGTGGTGGCGTGTGCCTGTAATACCAGCTACTTGTGAGGCTGAGGCAGGAGAATCGCTTGAACCCAGGAGGTGGAGGCTGCAGCGAGCTGAGATCCCGCCATTGCACTCCAGCCTGGGTGACAGTGAGACTCCGTCTCAAAAAAAAAAAAAAAGAATGGATGAAGAATGAGTTCCAGACAAGATAAGCCCAAGCTTCCAGCATGGAGGGGTTTGGGTTCGAGCTTGACTTGCTAGGCCTGGAGTTATGAAATCTCAGAGCTGCTGGTCTAAGCTCTGAGCTTCCCCAGGTGTGGCTAGCAGGTAGGAGGGCTGCTTACCTCTGAGGGGCATGGCTCCTGCGCAGCCCTGCCAGCATGTCCAGCTCCTGCATGCTGCCATGGCTGACTGAGGCAGTGGAGTTGGCAAGGCGGATGGCGCGGCGCTTGGCCCTGCGAGGGCAGCAAGAAGACAGCAAGCTTCCGGGTCCCACTGGTTGGGAAGACACAGAGGTGCTACGGCTGGTGCGGCCACCCGGCGAGACGGCTCCCAGGGCTTCACTGAAGGTGAGCTCGTCTGTGAACTCATGGCACTATGGGCAGAAGGGAGGCAGGGTCACGGGGCATCCCATGGGAGCTGATCCCACCCTCAAGCCTTTGCTCAGGCTGTTTTCTCCTTTCTGGAAATTGTTCCCTCTTCCCTTCCCTTGCCCATTCTTCAAGGCTTGGCTCTCCTGTAGCCTCTTCCAGGAAGCTCTGTGTGATTTCCACAATTTGTAGTGAGTCTCCCATCCAAGGGAGAGAGCTGGCATGGCCGCAGAGGGACCCCCTCTATTCTGCTATATCACCTCACATTAGGCCTTACCGTTGTCTTCTCTAGACAGTGCAGCAAGTGGTGATGTTGCTGTTCAAAGGCAGAACGGTTCCTGACACAAAGAGCCTGTTCCTCCCCACTGCCGCTGTCCTGGAGTAGATGGAGCAGAGCGATAAGGGCAGCACCTTCCTCCCCCTGTTATGGCTCACCCCAACCCTATCCAGGCCCCGACCCACCTCAAGGCCCCCATTCTGCTTGTACTGCAGGAAGGCATTGGTGGTACCACTCTTTGCCAATCGGATCCTTGCCAAGCGCACCTTCTGCAGAGAGAGGAGATAAAAGGTCAGGTGGGTAAGCCCCAAAGTAGACTGGCTTGGGGTGTGGGGAGTAGGAGGTGCTCGGATGGAAAGTGCGGTTACCTGCTGTGCTCGGCGCTTGTCAGCCCGCTGGTTCTGGTGGTAGATGCGGCTAAAGTTGGACACAATGACTGGCACAGGCAGGGCAATGACCAAGACGCCACTGAGTGAGCAGATGGACCCGAAAATCTTGCCAGCAATGGTGCTGGGCACCATGTCTCCGTAGCTGGAGCGAGGGGAGGTAGGCCAAGGTCAGGAAAAGTGCCCACCTACCTTTCAGTCCCCCACTCCATCCCATCTAATCCGGACTAGCTCTGTGACCCTGGCCAGGCACTCAAACCTTCTGAGTCCCTCAGTTTCTTGCTCTGTAAAATGTTGGGTGGTCAAGTGAGAAATGGGCCTGGCCCTCAACCCCTACCATCTGCTGCCCCTGTCCAAGCTACATACCAAGCACCTGAGTCAGCTAGAAATCTATGAAAACCAAGCAGAGGGGAGCATGAGGAAGTCACAGGCAGTGAACACAGCCTCCTGGGGAGAGAGTCCCAGCACCACAGGCCAGCCGAAGGGCTTCAAGTCCCGGGAGGAGTGTTTTGTTGGTTTTGGCTGCCTCTGTCTTACCTGCTCTAGGTAGGACCCCTTTTCATTCCCCTATAGGGGAATCCTTGAAAACTGTCCACATATGACAAAACAGGGAGGAGCCTTGAAACCCTCCTGCCTTTCTCCATGCCACCCACCTCCCACAGAGACAGAGCAGAGCCAACCTTACTAACTTGTTCACAGAGAGCTCCCCTGAAGATCAGGGAGATTCTGTAACTGACTCGCCCAAGATCACACTGCATACTTTTGTTCTGACCGCAGAACCAATCAGAACTCCTCCAGAGAAACACAGCCTCTGCAGTCTTCAGCCTCTAAGCCTTTTCTCAGGCTGTGCCCTAGGATGGCTGTTCCTTATTTCTGTATTTTCACTCATTTTAAGCATTCAGGACTCTGCTCAAAAGTCTTTCCAACTTGGCCATTGCTGGCTCTGTGATGTGTCATCTCAGACCATGTCCTCAACTGTGAGACATGGGCAGCCATCCACCATCACAGAGTTGTTGTGAGGACTTGAATAGAGTAAAAGCCATCAAAATACTCAGTTCCAGCCCACTGTCAGCGCTCAGTATTTGTTTGTCAGTCTGATCCTGGACCTCCAACCAGAATTGGGGTTTCTATGCTTTAGAAACCCCAAATCAACTTTTTTTTGTACCTCTATGAAGAAACTGAGAAAACCCAATTCATTCAGTCATTCCTTCAACAGATACTGAGCACCAACTGTATACCCAATCCCAGTGATGGAAACTTAGAGAAGGATCACAGCATCTGCCCTAGACAGTATCTTTGGAAAGCTCATGAGTTCGATGATTCCGTTTGATACTTTTATCCCAACTCTGTTTCTTCTGCAGGGATCGACAAAAAAAAAAAAAAAAAAAAAATGCTGAAAACATCTTGTTCTGGGAAACATCAAGGAATCACAAAGGCTCAGAAGTAGTGCCCCACATAGTAGACAATTCTAGAAGGTTGGGAGACATGGGTCCCCAAAACAGAAAAAGGTGCTAGAAAGCCAACACCTATGTATCCTGCACCAGAAACATTCAGAGAACTTTCACAACTATGATGTCATTGAATCCTCTCTAGATGATGAAGGGATCAGCATTTCCCATTTTACAGAGGGGAAAACTGAGGCCATGAGAAAACGACATCAACAGAAAGAGAGCAGCTAAGACAATCCTTGAACCCAAGTCTCCTGACCTAGAAAATCAAGGCATAGTCAGAGCTGGGAGGGATCTGAAGAATTAAGTCCAGCTCCCTCAGTTTGTACAGATGAGCAAACTGAAGCTCAAAAAGAGAAAGAGGCCAGGCGCGGTGGCTCACACCTATAATCCCAGCACTTTGGGAGGCCAAGGCGGGCGGATCACCTGAGGTCAGGAGTTTGAGACCAGCCTGGCCAACACGGTGAAACCCCGTCTCTACTAAAAATACAAAAATTAGCTGGGCATGGTGGCATGTACCTGTAATCCCAGCTACTTGGGAGTCTGAGGCGGGAGAATCACTTGAACCCAGGAAGCAGAGGTTGCAGTGAGCTGAGATCTTGCCACTGTACTCCAGCCTGGGCGACAGAGTAAGACTCCATTTAAAAAGAAAGAAAGAAAGGAAGAAAGAAAGAGATCATTCCTTTAAACTTCCTAATTTTACAGAAAGGGTGAGTGTAATCGGGCAGCCCCCAACGCAGAGTCCACACTCACCCAAGCGTGGTCATGGTGACAATGGTATACCAGAAGGCCGCAGGGATGCTTGTAAAGTTGGTCTTGTTTGTGCCCTTCTCAGCATAAAACATGACAGTGGCAAAGATGATGATGGCCATGGTTAGGGAAAAGAGGAGAAAGCCCAGCTCAGAGGCACAGCTCTTGAGTGTGTAGCCCAGAATCCTCAAGCCCTGTGAGTGCCTGGAGAACTTGAAGATGCGAAACACCCGGAACACACGCAGGGTGACAAAGGCGCCAGAGACATCGTCGTTCTTGGGCACCAAAAGCCCAATGTAGTAGGGCAGGATGGCCACCACGTCGATGAGGCTCATGACACTCCGCAGGAAGCGGCAACGGCTGGGGGCGGCAAACAGCCGCAGGAGGTATTCACCTGTGAATATGAGTACACAGGCTGTGTCCATGCAGAAAAAGGCCTGTGGGAAGCGTTCGCCACAGGGCTGCTCCCTTGAGGACCTGCGTGCAGAGCCGCGGCATGGGATGGTCTCCACCACATTGGCGATGACCGACACGGCGATGAAGAAGCCGGTCACATAGTAGAAAACGAGGGCTGCGGTGCTCGTGTGTGGATTCTCGAAGGCCCGCCAGAGCCGCTGCCGCAGGGAGCTGCCTGCTGGCAGGGCTGGGCCGTCCCCGGCCTGCTCTGCCTCCTCGTCCTCTGCCAGGCGCTCGGCATTCTCCTTCTTTCGGTCCCGATACTCTTCAAGGCAGCAGTCACCGACTAGCTCGGGAACCAGGCCGTAGAAAGCCAGCTCTTCGTCGAAGGCCTGGATGCACTCCTGCCGTGGGCAGTGCAGCCGCCCCGTTCGGTAGAAGTTCAGCACATGGCGGAACATGTCAGGGTCGCGATCGAAGAAGTACTCGCCTGAGTCAGCATCGTAGAAGAATTCCTTCTCCGAGCTGCCCAGCAAGGTATCTGGGTAGCGGTCCAGCGTATTCTTCCAAGTCTCAAAGCGCCGTCCGCTCACGTTCACCACCAGAACCTCATCTCCTCGAGATGCCTTCACCCCCGGTGCCGGGGGCAGGGGTTGCTGGGCCAGGGGCAGCCAGCCCACTGCTGCTGCCCGGGCAAAAGGCAGCCACGTGGCCAGGCCTGCCGCCATCGTGCCACTCCCCAAGCCCAGGGAGACTTAGTGAGGGTGGCGTTTAGGAGAATGTGGCTGTCTCCAGGATGGTGGGGGCTTGGAGACACCTTGAGCCACCCGAACAAGGAAACTGGGGGTGTCTAGAGAGGCCAAGAGGAACCAGGAGGAAGAACTAAAGAGATGGGAAGGAGTCTGGGGGACATTTACAGAACCTAGGAGGGGCCTGGGCAATGTTCTGAGGGACTGAGAAGGGCCTTGGGGACATGGAGAAGAGCAGAAAAGGGGTGTGGGGATGGGGCCAAGAAGGAGCTGAGGGAGGGTTTAGAGAGACTGAGGTGATTCTAAAGGAGTCAGCCTGTGCCTGAGAGGTGTCTGGGGGCGTCTAGAGGGGCCAAGAAACACGTGGGGAATTCTCTACACTCTCGAGTCTCAGGGAAGGCAGAAGAGCCTGGAATTCCTTTGCAGTGGTGGAGAGGAGACTGGGGCATCCAGAGGGGTAGAAATGGGACCAGAGGTGCTTGAAAGAGACTGAGAGTGCCTGGAAGTGGGGGTTCTAGAGGGGCTGAGACAGGTGAGGAGGGTTGTCCACACCCTCAAGACTTCTAGGGGAAGCATAAGAGGGTTAGACCCCCCTCATGGATCTGGAAAGGGAGCTGGTGCATCTTGAGGGGTGGCTGTGGATCCAGGAGGTTGTAAAGAGGCTGAAAGGTGTCTTGGGACTGCCTAGAGTTGCCAAGAATAGCCCGGGGGGGTGTCTATACTCTACAAGAGTTCTGGGGAAGAAAGGAGAGGCCAGAGCCTCCTAGTAGGGCTGGAGAGGGGAAGGGGTTATCTAAAGGGGTAGACAGGGGGCTGGGTTATTTTTTGAGAGGCTGAGAGTTATCTGGGGGAGGTGGGTATCTAGAGGGGCCAAGAAAGCCTGGTCGACACTCTCAGGAGTTCTACAGGGAGGAAAAAGGGGCCTGGGGAATTCCAAGGGGCCGGGACTCAAATGTTAGGAAGTTGGGCACAATCCCAGAGCACCCAGGGGATCTATGAAGACTAAATAAGAGGAAGGGGGTTAACCCCAAAATGGGATTAAGAGGGGGGTGGGGTGTTGAAAGGGAGTTGGGTGTGTCTCCAGGGAGGGGGGCTCCTGGGCTTTGCAGGAAGCTGGCAGGAGAGGCCGGGAGAAGGCTGGGTCCCACTGTTGGGGGCAGGTCTGGGGAAACCACACCCCGAGGGGCTGGCGGTGTGTGCTGGGCAGTGGCAGTAGCAGCAGCAGCAGCAGGAGGAAGAGAAGCAACCACAGCCAGGCGTAGGAGAGAAGGTGGCATAGACAGGGGGAGGGTGTGGGGTCCCTGGAAGGAGGCCTGGGAAGGGCAAGGTCCAGTGGGACCCCTGGGGACTATCCCAGGATGGGTTAGGGCGTGGGGGCTGGACCAGGGAAGGATGAGGACAGCGCTAGTGGTGGTCCCCCTCCCCCTCCCTCTCGGGGCGTCCTCACCTGTGTCCCCGCTGCAGGAGCAGCAACAGCGGTGGGGCTGGGGGTACCAAACACCCGAGCTCCTGGCCCCCTCTGCAGAGCTGCCTGAGTTCTCCTCCTCCTCTGGCTCTCTCTCCCCACCCCTCCGAGCTTGCCGGGAGATGGAGAGGCAGGGAGGGGCCTCGTGGCTCCCTGAGCCCCCTCCCCTAGGACAGCCAGAGAGGGACCCTGGAGAGACTCCGCCTCCTACAAAGCTGGTTGGGCCTCAGTCGCGTCATCTGGAAAATGGGGGTGGCAGGGAACTTCGCCAATTCTCTCCACCTCCTTCCTGGACTCCCCTCTCTTCCTGCCCAGCTCCTACCCGCTCTGCCCCCAGGGGCCCCCACCCCCACTCGCCTGAATCAGCAGCACTTAGCAGATCCGATCGATGGGAAGGCGTCTGTTAATGGCCCCAGAGCGGAGTGCCACAGGGAATGATGCAGCGCTGTCCCCTCCCTGCCCCCCAGACTGTGGAAAGGCAGGAGAGCCAGGAGTCGGGGGTAATTGCTGGGGAGTGTTTCTCTAGATGGCCAAGCTTCCGAAGCCGCCCCCTTGAGGGGCGCAGCATGGGTTACAGCCCCAGCTCTAAGACTTCGGCTGTGGGACTGGAGCACGGGACTTCCTGTTTTTAGATATGAAATAAGAGTAAAGGGAATGTAGAGGGGGACAATCCAGGTCCCACCCCCCTACCATCTCAGGCAGGCCCCACTCCGAGGGGGTAGTCTCTCTTATCTGTCCATATCCAGTGGCCTCAAATCACACCTCCTCCGCTAGAGGGCTCTGCTTCTGGATGACAGGAGCACTGATTATGGGATGCCTCTGGCTGGCTATGGGTGGGTTCAAACCCCAGCTTTGCCACTGACTTGCTGCATCCTTGAGCAAGTGACTTGCATTGTTTCCTCAGTTGTCAGATGGAGAGACTTATCCCAACTTGATAGCGTCATTTGGAGCATTACATGATGTGAAAGGTGATAGCACTGGACACAGCACACACCAGGGATGCTTAATCTTAATTAAAGGAGTGTGATGACAGGGGCACCGTAATGCAGGGCCAGGCCTAGCCTTTCACCCAAGATTTACCCACCCGTGTAATCTTCCAATTGTCCATTTGGCACACTCCTGATTTGTCCATTTCTACATCCATTCCTCCACCTACCCATCCACCCATTCTCCCACCCGCACAATCAATTCCTCTATCCATCCCTCCACCCACCCATCTGTCCACTTAGTCGTTAATCTACCCACCCACTCATTCATCCATTTGTAAGTTCACCCCATTTGGCTGTTTGCCAATCTATCTGTATGTATCCTCTGCCCATCTCTTCCCACCCGGAACACATGCAGGGTGACATCCTCTGCCCATCTCTGTCCATACATAGCTCCACTCGTCATTTCTTCTCCCACTCTTTACCCTTCCCATTCATTAGCTCATCTGCCCATCCATCCATTCCCCTAACCATTGGTCCATTTACTCCTAACCTGTCCATAAACCCATCCATCCACCTGTCTACCTAAATCATCCACCCATCCATTTGTCCATAGACCTATTATCCATCTGTCCATTTACATCTCTACTATCCATCCTCTATCCACCTACCAATCTATCTACCCATTTATTCATCCAACCACCTATCCATCCATCCATTTATTTCCCAATCTATCCATCATCAGTCCATGCAACCGTTCACTTATTCATCCATCGGTCCATCCAACCACTTATCCATCCTCCCGTCTGTCTACTCATCTATACCCACAATCCCATACATGTCTACCCATGTACATATCTGCAGGTATTTCAGCTCCACTCAGTTTGAGGGGCTGGTCAGCAGTAAATGGAGACAGGCTGGATGAGGGTGGGGAAAAGAGAGTAACGTTGCAGCCAGAGACCTCCCTCCCTATTCCAATGGTGTAAACCTCCCCGCCCCCAGCATATTCCTCCTGGTTGAAAAGAACGAGACGAGACAGTCAGTGGGTGGGCCCATCTGGCCAGATGGTATTTTGGCTGCACAGCCTTTACACACACACACACACACACGTGTTGCTAGAACGCTGAACATGGACCACACACCCACCCAGCATCCCCAATCCCAAATGCAGAGTAGCCAGGCTCCAGACATAAATTAAAAAATAAAATAAAATAAAATAAGAAAGAGTTGGTCTCTGGGAAGGAGAGCTCATGCAGAGATGAAGACAGAAGCCCTTGGGAGCCAGGACCAAGAAGAAGGAGAAATCCCTGCCCCTTCCCTCAGGATCCCCACTCCCTGGTGGCCTCTGCCCTAAGACAGGATCATTAACACTAACCATCAGGCCTCTAGCCCCTTTAATGTCCAGTCTCCCAAGCTATTTGATTTTGGCTCCAGCCCTCATTTTTCCACCATAGCCCAAGGGAATGGCATCCTAGGGGGTAGGAAGGGGAGGAGGTGGGTGCAGCCTGCAGGTCTTTAGCTGGTTTCTCCTGGCTCTAGGTCTGGGTCAGGAGGCCCCACGCACTCCTTGCTGAGCCGCACAATTTCCTGGGACAGAACTTCCATATCCTAAGAAACAAATGAACCATCAGGGGCCAGAGAAGGGGACAGGCTGCTCCCTTGCCAAACGTAGGGTATCATCTGTGATTTCCCTCACACCCTTTCATTAATCAATGCTCAGCTGTGTCTGGCCTGGGATGAGAAGGTACTTGGAGAAGCTCACAGCACCCCCAACAGTGGGCTGGGCTCAGAAAAGTCATGAGGATGGGTGGGGAGCTACAGATAATGGGAGTGGGATGCCTCCTGTGGCATGGTGCTGCTGCAGGATACACCACCACTCTGGCCACCTGCTCTTCTAAGTGTGAGCTTGCTTCTCAAAGGCAGGAGCTGGGTCTGACCCCTTTCTGACTCTCAGAGATGGGGAAAGTCTTTGGGTGGCAGGTTGGGCAGAAAGATGTGTGTGTGGACCCATGGGCATGGGGGATCTATGGTAGACAAATTGGTGGACGAATGAATTGTCCAGAGGACAGATGGAGATCAACAGGTGGGCAGGCAGGTAACTGGGTGGGTGAAAGGTAACACAAGGGGCAATTGATGAGTAGATAAGAGAATGATATGTCAAGAAATGGGTGGCAGGACACGGGGTAGACAATGAGATGAGTAAGTAGTAGATTGGGTAGATGGACAGATGGGCAAATGGTTGGGTGAATGTGTAAATAAATGGATGAGCGGGTACATGGAAGGAATGAATGGATAATAAGTTGATGAGAGGGTGGAAGATGAGAGCATGATGGAGTAGTTGATGAGTGGGTAGGAGGATAGCTGGGAGGACAGGCTGGGTGGGTGGGTGGGCAAGGGGACTGGCAGATGACCCAGGGGCTATGTGGCTGGGTAGGCAGGTGGCTGGGTGAACAGATGGGTAGGCTGGCAGGCCACACTCGCCTTGTGCAAGTGCATATTCTTGGTGAGCTGCTCCTCCAGCATGTTCTGCAGCTTCTTGTTCATCTCCCGAAGGTTCTCGTCACCTGGCTTCACTAGGTCTCTCAGGACGCTGCCCAGCCCGCTGCGGTCTGTGTGGCCTGCTGCCACAGACACATCTGCAAGGGCCCAGGCTGAAAACTACCCCCTCGGCAGAGCCAGAGGAGAGCCAGGCAGAGCCAGAGGAGAAAAGAGGGAGACGAATACCAGGGGAGAAGGGAGCAGGAAAAGCCATGTCATGTAGGACAGAGGCTTTGACATGCAAAACCTAGCTCTGTCACTCACTAGCTCTATGGCCCCGAGAAATGAGGATAACTAACTTGTGTAACTGGAAAGATGCACATGACTGTATGTGAAGCACAGAGCACACAGAAAGTCCTCAGCACACATTGGTCAGTATGATTCTGATTAATAAAGAAAAATCTGTGAAGGAGAAAGTTTGAAAGAAAGCAAAAGCAATGAAGATACAGAGAAGGAAAACAATATAGACAGCGAGACAAGATGAAGGAGTAGGGTGAAAAAGAGAAACGGAGAAGAGAGAAGGGAGAGAGAGAGGAGAGGAAGATGAGGCACAGGGAGAGGAAAGGAGAAAGTGGACAGAGAGACACAATGGAGAATGGAGAGTGGAGAGATGACAGAGAAAGAAGAGGGAGGAGGCGAGATCAAGAGACAGTGCTTTCCTGTTCTCCCCTCCACAGGCCATGGTCTTGTCAGTAGCTTCACTGAGTTCCGAGAGGAGAGGAGAGAAGCCGCAGCACAGAATGGAGAGGGAGGGCCAGGTGAAGGCTGGACCAGGGCTGAGGGCCGGGGAGGGGACACTGACCGATCCGGCTGTCCATGACGTAGGTCTCAATGATGGCGCTCTTCCGGCAGAGGTCCTCTGCCATGGAAGCACTGCTCACTTCCAGGTGCTTCACCTGCAAGATGGCCCAGCCCACCTGAGACCCCTCTACTGTACATGTTCACACATGAGGCGGGCCCGGGAAGACCCCACACCCACAAGGGCACTTCAAGTGGGGATGGGCAGGCAGGCAGGCAGGCAGCACCTTCTCCTCCAGCATCCATTTCTCCTGCTGTGTCTCTGCCAGCCGCTGAAAGAGCTCAGCCACTTCCTCATCTGACAGCTCTGCTGGCCGAGGGGGCTGGGCTTGAGGGCTGCTGGATAAGGACTGCAGGAAAGAGAAGGGGAGAGGCCAGCCCCGGGCTCAGCACCACCGACCCCAGACAGGTGTCAGGGACTGGGGAGGAGAACCAGGCCAGAGGTGGGTGAGAGAACATGGGCCCTGAAGCTGGGACTGTAGGCCCATCTTGGTACCCTCAGACTCTGTTTTCTCCTCTGCCTAAATGGGGGTAGAGAGTAACCACATCAGAGCCTTGTGGAGAGGATTAAAGGAAGATCCCAAAGCAAATGAGATCTAACTTTCAGCTGACAGGAAAACTGGAAGAGAGGGACATGTTAAATCATACCACCAGGAAGCCAGCAGAAAAACCCAAAAGGTAGCGTACTTCCTGTGGGGTGACTGGGCTGGCCTCTTCAACAAGTTGGTCTCAGGAAAAAAGGGACTGCACTAAAGAGATTTAAGGGCCATAAAACAACCAGATGTAACATGTGCTCTGAATCTGAATGCTAGTTTTCATAAAACCAGCAAGAAAGGACATTCTGGGGCCAACTAGAGAAATCTGGTTAAGGTCAAAGTATTAGACGACATGAATTTTTTTTTTTTTTTTTTTTTTTTGAGACAGAATTTCACTCTTGTTGCCCAGGCTGGAGTGCAATGGCAAGATCTTGGCTCACTGCAACCTCCAACTCCCGGGATCAAGCGATTCTCCTGCCTCAGCCTCCCGAGTAGATGGAATTACAGGCACGCGCCACTACGCCCAGCTAATTTTTCTATTTTTAGTAGAGATGGGGTTTCACCATGTTGGCCAGGCTGGTCTTGAACTCCTGACCTCAAGTGATCTGCCCGCCTCGGCCTCCCAAAGTACTGGGATTATAGGCAGGAGCCACCGCACCCAGCCAATGACATGAAAATTGATCAAATTGGGAAGGTAGAGACAACAGTTGAATAAAAACAGGTTAATCTCATCTAGGTTTTAAAAAGAGAGAGAATTCTGGAAGGGTATGAACTAAGAATTTATTTTATTTATTTATTTTTTGAGATGGAGTTTCACTGTTGCCCAGGCTGGAGTGCAGTGGTGTGATCTCGGCTCATTGCAACCTCCACCTCCCAGGTTCAAGCGATTCTCTTGCCTCAACCTTTCGAGTAGCTGGGACTACAGGCACGCACCACCACGCCCGGCTAATTTTTGTATTTTAGTAGAGATGAGGTTTTGCTATGTTGGCCAGGTCAGTTCTCAAACTCCTAACCTCAAGTGATCTGCCCGCCTCAGCCTCCCAAAGTGCTAGGGTTACAGGCATGAGCCACCGCGCCCAGCCCTGAACTAAGAATTTATAATGGTGACGTCTGGATGGTGAAAATATTATTTTTTTTTTTGACATTTAAGGTTTTTTTGTTTTTGTTTTTTTTTAAATAGAGTCGGAGTTTTACCACGTTTCCCAGGCTGGTCTTAAACTCCTGAGCTCAAGTGATCCGCCCACCTTGGCCTCCCAAAGTGCTAGGATTATAGGGATGAGCCACCACACCCGGCCAGACATTTAAGGTTTTAAAAAAATCTTTGCTCATTTGTGGTTTTTAAAAAATGTACTACAATGAGCACATACTATTTGTGGAACAATAAAAAAAGTTATTTCCAAAGGAAAGTGGCTGGTAAGGAGGCTAACATGACAGCCGGCAATAATAATTAGTGATCATTACAAGTTGGAAAAAGGGACCTTCTCCTTGGATGGTGCACCTACTATGAGCCACATAATTTATGGCACCAGAGAAGGGGGAATTAGCCCACACATGATGAAACAGAAAGTCAGAGAGAGAGAGAGAATGATTGGCCTGTCCTGCATGTAGCAATCTGAATCCAAGTTGGTGGGCTTGGGGAAAAGTTGACAAGAAAATATGTGTGCTGCGCCCAAAGTAGGAGATGGATTTAGCTGAGGAGAAAAGGGGAGGGGTTCTCAGATTTTTGGGTTGAGAGAAGCTGGAGCTGTAGGTTCTTCCTTTCCCCTTACCCTGGCTGGAACAGCCGAGCTCTCCTTTTCCCGCAAGATCTCCCGGTAGCTGAAGGAGGAGATGCTACTGCTGTCCCCTGTCTGGGTCCGGCTTGGTGAGTTCATCTCTGAGAGAACCAGCTCCTCAAGGCCTGGGTGGTGGAGGGAAGAGAAACTTGAGCCCCAATACCCCTGAGTCCCAGGGCAGCAACCAGCAGGAAGAGGCAGAAATAGATTTAACAGAGATGGAAAGAGAGACACCTGGGCATGGGGAAAGGCAGAAGCAGACAGGAGGACAGGGAGAGACAGAGACAGAAAAAAGAGCTGAGGCTGGGCGCACTGGCTTACACCTGTAATCCCAGCACTTTGGGAGGCTGAGGTGGGCTGATCACTTGATGTCAGGAGTTCGAGAACAGCCTGGCCAACATGAAGAAACCCTGTCTCTACTAAAAATACAAAAATTAGCCAGGTGTGGTTGTGTGTGCCTATAATTCCAGCGATTCAGGAGGCTGAGGCAGGAGAATCGCTTGAACCCAGGAGGCGGAGGTTACAGTGAGCCGAAATCGCACCATTGCACTCCAGCCTGGGTGACAGAGTGAGACTCTTGTCTCAAAAAAAAAAAAAAAAAAAAACAGAAAGAAAAGAAAAGAAAAGAAAAGAAAGAGCTGCCTTTCTGGAGAAACACATACAAAATGAGAGGGAGAAAATGGAAGAGGTTGGAGAAAGAGAACGACATGGTTACACATGGGTCTCAAGTGGCAGACACACTTGGACACAGGGTTCAGAGAAAGGAAGACAGCTAGAGAGGGCACAGGGCACATCCACTTGCAGAAAGAAAATGCCAGAGATGGAAAGCCAGAGCAGATGACAGAAACTGAGACCCTGGAGAAAGAAGTGAGCCAGAGCAGAGACAGAGACAGAGAGAAAAAAAGATGCCGCGTGCGGTGGCTCACGCCTGTAATCCCAGCACTTTGGGAGGCCAAGGCGGGCAGATCACGAGGTCAGGAGATCGAGACCATCCTGGCTAAAACGGTGAAACCCCGTCTCTACTAAAAATACAAAAAATTAGGTGGGCATGGTGGCGGGTGCCTGTAGTCCCAGCTACTTGGGAGGCTGAGGCAGGAGAATGGTGTGAACCCGGGAGGCGGAGGTTGCAGTGAGCCGAGATCACGCCACTGCACTCCAGCCTGGGCGACAGAGCGAGACTCCGTCTCAAAAAAAAAAAAAAAAAAAAGATGCAAGCAGGCTCTCATACCCACGCACCTAAATCTCAGTTTAATCTAATGGACAAGGTGAATGTATTGAATGTATGGTATACAATTGTAACTTTTCCCAAGATTATTATTATTTTTTTTTTTTAGACAGAGTTTCAGTCTTGTCGCCCAGGCTGGAGTACAATGGCGCAATCTCGGCTCACTGCAACCCCTGCCTCCTGGGTTCAGGCAATTCTCCTGACTCAGCCTCCCGAAGTAGCTGGGATTACAAGCGCCCGCCACCACACCCAGCTAATTTTTTTGTATTTTTAGTTGAGACGGGGTTTCACCGTGTTGGCCAGGCTGGTCTTGAACTCCTGACCTCAGGTGATCCACCCACCTTGGCCTCCCAAAGTGCTGGGATTACACCTTTCCCAAGATTCTTACATTCATCTGTGATAGAACAGAAACAAAACTCCTTTTTAAAGAAAGGTTACTTCAGGAGACCGAGTGCCTCAGAGAGAAATTGATTTGGTGAGAGATACACATCTGTTTTGCCACATCACTTAAAGCCCTCGAGGATCTCTGGCAAGGGTGGGGTGACTGAGTGGGGATCCGTAGGTATCCCGAGTGGGGGAACAAGGGACCAAGTTTTCTCTGAGTCTGTAATCTAAGAGATGCACCAGAGCCATCACTGCATTTTACTTACTTAAATGTATTTATAGGCCATCCCCGTCTTAAAAAAGGCTGAAGCAACTAAAGTTGTGTGTGTGTGTGTGTGTGTGTGTGTGTGTGTGTCTTCTGCTTGAAGTGGCAGAAATAACAGATTGGATTAGCTGTATAATGAAAACACCACAGCGTTGCTGACTATGTATAAGTCTGTCTCTGTAGCTCAACTGGGGGCTTCTGGAGGGCAGAGACTCAGGGAGTTTTATATCAGGGACCCTGTACTTGAGCAGGGAGATTTATAGAATGAGAGATTGTATACAATAGATTTAGAAATGCCAAGTGAGGTGTGGGAGTGTGTAATGTAGTACATACAGTGAGGAGACAGACAGAGATATAAACAGAAGAGAGACGAAGAGGAGACAGAGTGGCGGGAAGAGATAAAGGGACAGAGAAAAGAAAGGGCGGGGGCCGGGCCCAGTGGCTCATGCCTATAATCCCAACACTTTGGGAGGCTGAGGCGGGCGGATCACCTGAGGTCGGGAGTTCGGGACCAGCCTGACCAACATGGAGAAACCCCGTCTCTACTAAAAATACAAAATTAGCTGGGCGTGGTGGTGCATGCCTGTAATCCCAGCTACTCAGGAGGCTGAGGCAGGAGAATTGCTTGAACCCAGGAGGCAGAGGTTGCAGTGAGCCGAGATCACACCATTGCACTCCAGCCTGGGCAACAAGAGCGAAACTCTGTCTCAAAAAAAAAAAGAGAGAGAAAAGGAGAAAACTAGAGAAAGAAAGCAAGGAGATAAAGGCAAATATAGAGGAAAGAGAGAGAACAAACTGAGACAGAGGCAGAGACAGAAACAGAGAAGAGACAGGGCAAGAACGAGACAGAAAGATAGAAATAAAGAGAGAATGCAGAGAAAGAATCAGAGGAGAGACAGAGAAAAGGTAAAAGATGGAGTTCCAGAGCGACAGAAGCAGGAAAGCACAGCTGAGGAAGATGCAGGACTAACCTGCAGCCTGCAGGCCCAGGCCCTGCCTCCCGCATGCCTCAGCCTCCTCTCCCTGTCCTAGTCCCTCACCTGAGCGGCTCTTGCTGTTAGTGAGGATGTCCTGCAGTCGCTCCTGCAGCTTATCTGCCCGTTTCCGCTCCAAATGCAGCTGCCGCTTGAGGTCCTTGAGCTGTGGGGGACAGGGGTAACATGAGGACTGAGGCCCAGTGGGCCCATAGGAGGGAGGCTACAGGTAGGAGGGAGCCGTGCTTGGGCACCGCTCTGTCTTACCGCAGCACTGCCCTTCTTCTCCAGGATCCTCTGCCCATCCACTGTGTCCTTCACCTCCTGTGGGAGAAAGCAGGCATGGCTGGTAGATGCCGGAAGGGCTGCCTGAAGCATGCTCCCTCCCTGCCCCTCCTGCACGCTGAGGATCAGGGGTGTGTCTGGGGCTGTGCAGTGACCACTGACCTGCTTCAGGCTGCTAATGGTCTTCAGGTGGCAGTCCCGCTCCTCCTGGGCCTGCTCGAGCTGATCCCGTACATCCTGTAGCTCCTCCTCCTTGCCCTGCAAAGCAGAAAGCAGCTTAGGCATTGGCTTGGGAAGCCTCTGTCCTCCCAGGAGGGCCCGTCACTGTCTGGAGAGAGGAACACCATCATGCGAGAGGCACCTTCAGCTCGGCAGCGTGCTGCTCCCGACACTGCTTGAGGGCTTCCTCTTGTTCCTGCTGCTGCTGCTGCAGGGATTCCTACAAGACAAGTCCCAGGTCTGGCCACAGCCCCCCAGAAGGTATCATGCCCAGTTAGGGGTATGAGGGACTGCAATGGGGGCCCAGAGGTATGCAGAAATGACCCTCCTGCAGGGAACCCCACACGCCCTTAGGCAATATGCAGAAGTGTCACATCTAAAGTTGCACCATTTGCATGGTTGACTTAGATTTGCATTTACATTTTATTTTATTTAACAAAACATAACATAGTGCTTACTACATGCCAAGAATGTTCTAAGGGTTTTACATATATTAACTCATTTTCTATAATCCTCCCGTAATACCTAGATGGTAGATATTATTGTTATCCCCTTTCTACCATTGATGAAAACAGGCCACAGAGAGGTCAGATAACTTGCCCAAGGTCACACAGCTAGGAAATGGCCCAGCCAGGATTCAAACCTAGACAAACAACTGGCTCCAGCCTGTGCTCTTCACTGCTACATGACAATGCCTTTCAGTGTATTATGAGATTTCCAGAAAATGGCAACAAAGGTTCTTTTTCCGAGACAGAGTCTCACTCCATCACCCAGGCTGGAGTACAGTACACGATATCAGCTCACTGCGACCTCTGCCTCCTGGGTTCAAGTGATTCTTCTGCCTCAGCCTCCTGAGTAGCTGGAATTAGAGGCGCCAGCCACCATGCCCGGCTAATTTTTGTATTTTTAGTAGAGACAGGGTTTCACCATGTTGGCCAGGCTGGTCTCGAACTCCTGACCTCAAGTGATCCGCCCACCTCGGCCTCCCAAAGTGCTGAGATTACAGGCGTGAGCCACCGCACCCAGCAGGTTCTTGTTCAAATAACATCAGTGTATTGCATTAATTTCCTGACAGAAGTACAGTTTCAGGAGAAAGAGGTGCCTTTCCAAATTTGCACAAAGGCAGGGCAGCCTTAACACGTGACAGTCTGTCCTATCTGATGGCCATCCCCTGATCCACTCCAGAGGGCTGCTATTGAGCCAGAGGACTGTGGGGATATCCCTAAGTCCAGAAAATCTCGGGAAGTTCCAGGGCCTGACCACTCCTGCTTCTGTGGTTTGACATGAGGGCCCCAATCAGCCTCTGTTCCTCACCAGGCATCACCAACTCACCTCGGCTTCCTTCAAGCGCCGTTCAAACCAGCCCTTGGCTCCATCCATGGAATGTACCTGAGCTTGAAGTTCTTCCACTGTCTGCTGGAGAGTCTCCAGCTCCCGTGTCCGGGCCTGGGATGGGGCAGACTGTCATGGGCCAGGCAGGCAGAGGAGCGGGCACCTGATGCATGCCACCCACTGGCCTATCAGCAACGCTGTGGTTCCCAGGTTTTAGAGGAAGAAGGGCATCGTCATCTACCCACCCACCTTCTCCTCCCGGATCTGCCCACGGAGCTCCTCCTCCTGACGCTTCTTGTCTTCATGCAGCTCTCGGAGCTCACGCTCATAGCGGGCACGCACCCCCAGCACCTCCTTCTCATGCCGTAGACGAACTGCTCCCAGCTCTTCCTTGTGCTGGGACTTCTCTTGCAGCGTTTCCATTGCTAGCTCATCCAGCATGGCCTTCCGCTTCTCCGCACTCTGGGGGCCAGGACAATGGCAGTCAACTTCCTTCCACAACATCGAAAAAAGGCCTCCAACCCTCTTCCCATGCCCAAGGAACTAGCCAAACTCCACTCCCTTCCATCCCCACTGAACTGGCTAAGGCACTCACCCATCCTTATAGAACTGGTCACTTTCTTTCTTTCCCCCCCCACTCTCATGGATTTGGCCAAGAAACTGGTCAACCACAAACCAGTCAATTTTCCTTTCCCTCCTATCCCCACATATTTGGTTATATCACCTCCTCCCATCCCCATGGACTGAGCCAATTCCTACCCCCCATCCTCTCCCTTCAACCCTCATGTTCCCCTACCTTCCGAGCCTCCTGTAATTCCTGGGTCAACTGCTCCTTCTCCTGCCCTATTTCTTGAAGTTGTTCCAGCAGTCGACTATTGGCCCGTAATGACTCCTAATGCAGACACCAAAGGGAAAGAGTTTGATAAAGAGCATCCAGTAGGTGCTAGTCACCCAGGACCATCTGGTAGACCATCTCCCTTCTCCCTGGTAAAGTTGGTATTGTGATCTCAATTTCTGGATAGGAAATATAGCAGAGACTGCTAGTTGCTCCCCGGTATTCATTCTCCCTTACTTCCCTAGCAATAAAATTTATCATCGGGCATACAGCTGTCTAGCAGATGTTTCCCCTCCTCCCTTATGGTTAGGTGTGGCCATGTGATTTATTTCTGTATGCGGAAGTGGTGAGTGTAATTTAGGTTATGCTCTTAAAGGAAAGGGGCACACTCTTCCCTGCCCCTTTCCTCCTTCCTTCCAGATAGAATACAAACATGATGGTTGGGGAGTTTCAGCAACCGTCTTGGATGCCAAGATAAAAGTCTTGTGTTGAAGGTGGAGGAACAGCAATGGAGAAAGAACCTGGGTCACAGATGACTGGAAAGCCATCATTCCATCCCTGAATAACCTACCTGGACTTTTAATGAGAGGGAACTAAATTTGTATCTTATTTAATCTACTATTATTCTGGTTTCTATTATGGAATCAGAATGGATATTGCTTGGGAGGCTGAGCCGGGTGGATCTCCTGAGGTCAGGAGTTTGAGAAGCCTGACCAACATGGTGAAACCCCGTCTCTACTAAAAATACAAAATTAGCTGGGCGTGGTGCCAGGCGCCTGTAATCCCAGCTACTCCGGAGGCTGAGGCAGGAGAATCGCTTGAACCCAGGAGGTGGAGGTTGCAGTGAGTTGAGATCGTGCTACTGCACTCCAGCCTGGGCAACAGAGTGAGACTCCATCTCAAAAAAAAAAAAAAAAAAAAAGGAGGCCGGGCGTGGTGGCTCACGCCTGTAATACCAGCACTTCGGGAGGCTGAGGCGGGCAGATCACGAGGTCAGGAGATCGAAACCATCCTGGTTAACACGGTGAAACCCCGTCTCTACTAAAAATACAAAAAATTAGCCGGGCATGGTGGCAGGCGCCTATAGTCCCAGCTACTCGGGAGGCTGAGGCAGGAGAATGGCGAGAACACGGGAGGCGGAGCTTGCAGTGAGCCGAGATCACGCCACTGCACTCCAGACTAGGTGACAGAGCAAGACTCCATCTCAAAAAAAATTAAATTAAATTAAAATTTAAAAAATGAAAAAGAATTGATATCCTAACTAACTGAAGAGGCTCAGTTTCAGAGAAGTGAAATGACTTGTCCCAGAACACACAGGTGCTAATAAGTTAGGGAGCCAGACTGGAACCTAGGTCCTCCTGACTCCAGTCTTCCCACTCCACCTTACTGGGGACTTCACTGGGCCATTACTAGGGAACTAGGAAGAGACAGGCCAGAGCCAAAGGTGTTACCTGGAGCTGGGAGTTGAGGTCATCTTTCTGTCCCATAAGGTCCTCGTACTCAGCCTGCCGCTGCTGCAACTCAGCTGCCAGCCCAGTGGTCTGTTCCCGGAGCACATTCAGTTCTTGGGTCTTTGCTGTTTGGATCTGGAGAAAGTAGTGGTGATGAGAAGTAGAGTGAAAGGGACCCCAGGGGCCAGGGACAGGGTATGAGCCTCCTAGTTCCAGGGAAACAGGGAGGGAGGTGGGAAGAGAACCAGGAAGAGAGAGGAAATTTCAAACAGAAAAACAATGAAGAGAATGGGTAAATGTGGTATGTTCATACAATGGAATACCACACAACAGTAAGAGAACAGACCTGTGCCGCACGTGGATAAACTTACATAGTGCTGCCAGAAAGAAGTCAGAGACAAAGAGCAGCTGATTCCATTTATATGAAGTTAAAGAACAAGCGAAATGAATCTTATGTTGCTAGAGATCAGAATAATGGTTACTTCTGGGGGACTACTGACTTTGAAGGGGTAAAGGGGACCTTCTGGGGTACTAAAAGTGCTTTATACTTTGATCTGGGTGGTGGCTATGGTGGCGGGGAGAGAGAGAGAGAAAAGAGAGAGACAGAGAGAGAGAGGAAGAGAGGATTCACTGAGTGTACACTTAAGATTAGTACATTTCATGCACTTTACTAGAGAGAAACTAGAAAGAAAGAAAAGCAGAAGCTGGGCGCGGTGGCTCATGCCTGTAATCCCAGCACTCTGGGAGGCCGAGGCGGGTGGATCATGAGGTCAGGAGTTCTAGACCAGCCTGGCCAAAATGGTGAAACCCCGTCTCTACTAAAAATACAAAAATTAGCTGGGCATGGTGGCACACAGCTGTAGTCCCAGCTATTTGGGAGGGCTGAGGCAGGAGAATCGCTTGAACCTGGGAGGTGGAGGTTGCAGTGAGCCGAGATCGTGCCATAGCACTCCAGCCTGGACAACAAGACCGAAACTCCGTCTACAAAAAAAAAAAAAAAAAAGCAGAGATAGGCCAAGCACAGTGGCTCACACCTATAATCCCAGCACTTTGGAAGGCCGAGGTGGGAAGATAGCTTGAGGCCAGAAGTTTAAGCCAGTCTGGGTAACATAGTGAGACCCTGTCTCTACAAAATAATTTTGTTTTCTCTTTTTTGAGATGGAGTCTCGCTCTGTCACCCAGGCTGGGGTGCAGTGGCACAATCTCAGCTCACTATAACCTCCACCTCCCAGGTTCAAGCAATTCTCCTGCCTCAGCCTCCCGAGTAGCTGGGATTACAGGCATGCGCCACCATGCCCAGCTAATTTTTTTTGTATTTTTAGTAGAGACGGGGTTTCACCATCTTGGCCAGGCTGGTCTCGAACTCCGAACCCCAGGTGATCCGCCCGTCTCAGCCTTCCAAAGTGCTGGGATTATAGGTGTGAGCCACTGCGCCCGGCCTAATTTTTGTATTTTTAGTAGAGACAAGGTTTTGCCATGTTGGCTAGGCTGGTCTTGAACTCCTGACGTCAGGTGATCCGCCCACCTCTGCCTCCCAAAGTGCTGGGATTACAGGTGTGAGCCATCATGCCCGGCCAATAAGTTTTTTTGTTTTGTTTTTTGTTTTTTTGAGACAGAGTTTCACTCTTGTTGCCCAGGCTTGAGTGCAATGGCACGATCTTGGCTCACCGCACCCTCCACCTCCTGGGCTCAAGCGATTCTCCCACCTCAGCCTCCCGAATAGCTTGGATTACAGGTGCCCACCACCACACCCAGCTAATTTTGTATTTTTAGTAGAGACGGGGTTTCTCTATGTTGGTCAGGCTGGTCTCGAACTCCTGACCTCAGGTGATCCGCCCTCCTCGGCCTCCCAAAGTGCTAGGATTACAGAATTGAGCCACCATGCCCGGCTTTTTTTTTTTTTTTTAGATGGAGTCTCGCTCTGTTGCCCAGGCTGGAGTGCAATGGCACGATCTCAGCTTACTGCAACCTCTGCCTCCTGGGTTCAAGAGATTCTCCTGTCTCAGCCTCCCGAGTAGCTGGGATTACAGGCACACACCGCCACGCCCAGCTAATTTTTTGTATTTTAGTAGAGATGGGGTTTCACCGTGTTGCCCAGGCTGGTCTTGAACTCCTGAGCTCAGGCCATCCACACATCTTGGCCTCCCAAAGTGCTAGGATTACAGGCATGAGCCACCACGCCCTTTTTTTTTTTTTTTTTTTTTTTTTTTGAGACAGAGTATTGCTCTGTCGCCCAGGCTGGAGTACAGTGGTGCGATCTCGGCTCACTGAAACCTCTGCCTCCTGGGTCCTGGTTCAAGCAATTCTCCTGCCTCAGCCTCCCCAATAAAATGTTTAAAAGTTAAAAAAAAAAGTAGGGATGGATGGCCAGAGAGAAAAGGGCTGGACGCCAACAGAAAGGAGCAACAGAAACAAAGACAGGAGAACAGCATGGGGTCCAGACCACCCTACCCTGATGTGGACCAGAAGCAGATGGAGATGGGGGAACTGGAGAGGGATCAGCAAGGGCCCCCAGGTGTTCTTTACCTGCTCCAGGGCAGCCAGGCTAGTCCTCAAGGCATTGTTCTCAGCCAAAAGCCCTTCCACTTGTTCCTGTGCATCTGCACTCTGGATGGATACCTGGCCCCACGTCCACAGCAGGTGAGAGTGGGTCCAGAACAGGGGGACAGGACCTACCCACGACCAAGAAAGAAAGGACACACACACACACACACACACGAACGAAGGCCTGGGGGAAGCAGGACCCCTGGGACCTTGCCTGACTATGTAGTACCCACTCAGGCTGCCCCCATCCTGAACCCCAGCTCCCTAAGCCCACCCAGTACAATATACCTGATCTTGTAGGGCCCGCAAAGCTGCTGCATGTTCCAGGCGCTCCCCCTGCCGCTGATCTCTCAGCTCTGCCAAGCTCTGTGGAGACCAGGGGAGCCCATTTTACACCTCAGCCTCTCCTGGGGTGCATATAACCGTACAGACTCTCTGTTTGACCACCCAGCAGCATGTTCCCAGCACCTGTGGGTCTCAGACTATCCAGCCAGCAGCAATCTCAGGTTCACCCAGATGCCAGGTCACTACCCTCAGGGGCCTCAGACAGTCAACCCCTCTATCCCAGCGTACAAGATCTCAGGCACGACTAGGCTCCTGGCCCTAGCTGCTACGCGGTTCAAACTCACTCAGCTCCCATCCATAAGAAGTCTCATACTCACCCAGATTCTAGCTTGGGAGCTCCAGGATTCTCAGACACAGTCAGCCCCATGGATCTCAGATGTAGTCAGCACCCAAGGATGACAGTTTCACCCAGCCTCCCAATCCCAACCACCAGGGGTTTCAGACACACTCATCTCCCACGTCCCTACTTCCCAGGTGAGATCCACCCAAACTCATAGTCCCAGATCCTAGAGGTCTCAAACTCACAACCTCCTAGTTTCCAGGTCCTGGTGAACTCTCAGACTGACCCCTTCACCTGTCACTCTGCTCCCCAGTCTCTTGGAATCTTCAGACCCAGTTAACCACCAGTTCCTGGGGGTCTCAGCTTTACCCAGACTCCTGTCTCAGACCCCATGTTCCCAGTTTCTAGGGACTTCAGAACCACAAGCCACCATATCCTCCATTCCAAGGGACCTCAGACTCACCTTTTCTAGAAGGAAACCCAGAGGCTTCAGAATCATCCAGCCCCCAGTCCTCAGGAGCCTCAGACCCACCTAAACTTCTGCTCCAGCCCCTGGAGGTCTCAGACTGACCAGCTTTTTGTTCACAGCCCTCAAGGATCTCAGGACTACCTAGCCCATATGATCCCACTTCCTAGGTGTCTTAGGCCCAAGCCAGCGCCCAGATCCTGAGGGTCTCAAATGCACTCAGCCTTCAGCCCCAACTGTCTCACCCTTGAAAGTTGTATATCTACCCAGCCATGTCCTCAGCCCTTGGGAGTCCCAAATTTACTAACATCCCAGCCCCTAAAGATTTCAAAGTCACCCAGCACCCAGGGAGTTCAGACTTACCCCAGTTCCTGGTCCTAGGCCCTAGTGACCACAGATTCATCCAGACTGTGGTCTCAAACCTCCAGGAGTTTCAGATTTACACAAACTTATAGCACACAGCCCCCTAAGTCCTTAGCCCCCTGAGATCTTACACTCATGAAGACTCCTATAACAATTCCTAGGGCTCTCCAGTTCCCATTTTCCTAGCTCCTGGGGGGCCCCAGAACCCATTTCCAACACAGGAAATCTCAGACTCCCCAGCCAGCCTCCATGGACCTCAGACCTCTCCAGGCTCCCAGTCCTGGCCCCTACCCCAGGGATCTCAGAACCCAGCCCCCATCACCTGATTGGCAGCCTCAAGTTCCTGCTGCAGCTTCTGGGTTCGAGCCAACTGGGCTTTGTGATCAGCTTCCTTCCGTTGTTGTAATTCCTCAATCTTGTTCCTAGGAGTGATGGGGAGGGGGTGTGTTGGACATGGCTTGAGGCCCAGTCTCCTAGCTCTGCCCCTGTAATCTTCACTGGGCACTGTCCCAATTGTCCACCAATACCCGCAAATCTGGCAGTTACCTGCTGTCATTAAACAGAGTCTCCTTTTCTGTCTGCAGACGGCAAAAACTGGGCACAGAAGGACAGATGTAGATGGGTCAGTTCCGTAAGTTAATTCCCCCCTCGGCCCCCAGTACCCTTGGGAAAAAGAAATTTACCTTTCTTGTTTCTTTTTCAGTTTCTCGGAGAGCTGGGGAGAGAGGTACAGACAAGTGATAACACTGAGAATAATATAAAGACAAACCTAAAATTAATAAATATAGACACTTCTTATTAAGTCATTTTTGGAAGCCAGGATTTACTTATGTTGTCTTGTGGAATCCTCAAAATAGCCCTGACAAGTGAGTAGTACCAGTTTTACAAATGGGGAAACAGAGTCTTGGAAAGGTTAAGTAATTTGGTTGCTCAGCGGGTCAGCAACAACAATATTATCTCCACCCAGATCCTTCAGGTTCCAAAGCCCAGTATTTATGCTCCCAACATAGTGGCCAATGGCCATGTTATAGAATGGCTAGGCTGGGAGGCCTGGAAAGCAGGATATCATGACTGGGTGCCGCACCCCTGGGTCTCCAGGTCCTAAGATAAGAGCCAGGAGTCTGTAAATGCTTGCATGAATGAATGAATGAGTGAATGGGCAAAGCTGAGAGATGGATGGGATGAAACTTATCATGCACGAGATATAGTGGGACCACATTAGCTCATTCCATACTGAAAGTAACTCTGAGACATAGGTGTGAGTCTCTCCATTTCACAGATGATGAAACCTAGGCTTTGATGGGGTACAATGCCCCTTCTGCCCTAGGATTGGGAATGGAATGGGAAAGAATCCAGCAGATTGGGAGCAGAATGGGAAAGAGCCAAGCAGCCGCACCTTAGCAAGTTCCTCCTGCAGCCTGGATGTTTCGGCCTGCTTTGAGCTCTGCAGGGAAGGATGAGGGATGGGAGGGTTGTTGTTAGCAAGGACAAGGAGAAGGCTTCCCCTGCCCTCCTGCCTCCCTCACCCCATCAGCCCACAAGATGGTGATGTCACAGCCATCTCCGTGGGACTATAGACAGAGGTAGAACATCTGCCCTGCCTTCTGGCATTCCAGCTCCAACAGACTCAGATTCACCTCTAAGCCTTGCAGCTGTTCCCAGAGCAATCTCTTCTCCTCTTTCTCCATTTCCCATTTCAGCTCCACCTCTGCCAACGGCATGGGGGCCAGGACGGTGGGGGCCGGGCCCCCTGGGGGATCCCCCTGGCCCTCACTGACAGCTGAGAACTTCCCGGCTTCTTTCCCATAGCGTTCCTGCAGGGCTGGTGAGTAGAACAGGGATATATGATGGATGAGGTGGTCTCTGAAGTCCCTTGCCATGCCTCGAATAGAGGGAGAACTGGCCTTCAACCCCTCAGGTGGCAGAGTCCCTGTGCCAAATGACCACATGCCTAAAAGACGAAGGTTCAGCTCTATCCATGCCTCTCACATTTTTTTCTTTTTTTTTTTTTGAGACAGGGACTTGCTCTGTCACCCAGGCTGGAGTGCACTGGAATGATCACAGTTCACTGCAACCTTGACCTCCTGGGCTCAAGTGATTCTCCCACCTCACTCTCCCAAGTAGCTGGGATCAGAGGTGTGTGCCATCATGCCGGGCTAATTTTTTGATTTTTTTGTAGAGACAAGGTCTCGCTACATTGCCCAGACTGGTCTTGAACTCCTGAGCTCAAGCAATCCTCCCACCTCAGCCTCCCCCAAAAATCTTTTTCCGTGGCTGGGCACGGTGGCTCACGCCTGTATCCCAGCACTTTGGGAGGCCAAGGCAGGTGGATCATGAGGTCAGGAGTTCAAGACCAGCCTGACCAATATGGTGAAACCCCGTCTCTACTAAAAATACAAAAATTAGCTGGGCGTGGTGGCGCACGCGCTTGTAATCCCAGCTACTCGTGGGGCTGAGGCAGGAGAATCGCTTGAACCCAGGAGGCAGAGGTTGCAGTGAGCTGCGATCGAGCCATTGCACTCCAGCCTGGTGACAGAGTGAGACTCCGTCTCAAAAAAATCTTTTTCCCTAGACAGTCTTGCTCTGTTGCCCAGGCTGGTGTGCAGTGGTGCAATCATAGCTCACTGCAACCTCAAACTCCTGGGCTCAAGCGATCCTCCCAAGTAGCTGGGACTACAAGTGCACACCATGCCCAGTTAATTTTATTTTATTATTTATTTATTTGTTTATTTTCTTGAGACTGAGTCTTTCTCTGTCACCCAGGCTGGAGTACAGTGGTGTGATCTCGGCTCACTGCAACCTCTGCCTCCCAGGTTCAAGTGATTCTCCTGCCTCAGCCTCCCAAGTAGCTGGAATTACAGGCATTTGTCACCAAACCTGGCTAATTATTGTATTTTTAATAGAAATGGGGTTTTGCCATGTTGGCCAGGCTGGTCTTGAACTCCTGACCTCAGGCGATCTGCCCACCTTGGCCTCCCAAAGTGCTAGGATTACAGGTGTGAAACACCGTGCCTGGCCTAATTATTTTATTTTTAGTACACACAAGTTCCTGCTATGTTGCCTAGGCTGGTCTTGAACTCCTAGCCTCAAGAGATCCTTCTGCCTCGGCCTCCGAGAGTGCTGGAATCAAGGTATGAGCCACTGTGCCCAGGCTCTCACAAATATTTTAAGCCCTATCAACCACTAAGATTCTGTTTACTATTAAATTAGCCCAAGCTGGTTTCACAAATCCCATTCTCAATCCTTGAAGCCTCACCCATAGCCCTTGAAGGCCATGCCCACCATATGCTACCACTGACTTACAGCTGAATCCCTCCTAGAGCCTCCTAATTCCTACTCACAGTCTACTAAGTCTCCCTCCTGGTCATGGAACCAGCATCCATCACCACAGAAGTCCCAGCTGCTCTCCAAAGTTCCACACACCACATGCTCCCACACTCTATCAAGCTTTCTTTCAGCTTTCATCCCAGACCCCACTTACAATCTGGGCTCAGAATCTTCCCAACACTCCATTCACTTTTTCACTTAGCAAATATCTCCTTTTTTTTTTTTTGAGATGGAGTCTCGCTCTGTCGCCCAGGCTGGAGTGCAGTGGTGTGATCTCGGCTCACTGCAAGCTCCGCCTCCCAGGTTCACACCATTCTCCTGCCTCAGCCTCCAGAGTAGCTGGGACTACAGGCGCCCGCCACCGTGCCCGGTCAATTTTCTGTATTTCTAGTAGAGACGGGGTTTCACCATGTTAGCCAGGATGGTCTTGATCTGCTGACCTCGCGATCCGCCCGCCTTGGCCTCCGAAAGTGCTGGGATTACAGGCGTGAGCCACCGCGCCCGGCCGCAAATATCTCCTTTTTGACATTCAAGCTGCTAATCTGTAACATCTGCTAGGTACCAGACACTGAACTAATGCAGAATGATATCACCTTTTATCTCTACTACAATCTTCTGGGTGACAGACGTCACTACATGCACTGTGTAGATGATAAGGCTTTGGCTCAGAGAGGTGAAATGGCTTGTCCAAAGCCACACAGGGCATGGGCCAACCCTATTTCTGAAGCCCTTCTCCTTCCCCTGAGAGGATGACGGCCTTCCTTGCCCTACTCAAGCCCCAATGTCTCCGCATCCCCAGGAGGGCCTCTATGCACCTGCCACGTTCTTCTGCAAGGCTGTGTTTTCAGCCTGTAGCCTCAGCAGCTCCCCATCCACGAGGGGCCCAGCTTGGGCAACCCCTGCTCCTGCAGCCCCCTCCTTCAGTTGCTGGTTCTCTTGCTCCAGCTGTTCCATCTGGCTGCAGAGCTGAACAGAGGAAGAGAAGGGGCAGAGAAGCAGAGAATCAGAGCAGTATTTGCTGAAACCTACATAGCATTTGTCCATGTACTTTACAATTCACTTAATTCCCATAATGACCCTATGATATAGGTGCCCTCCCACTTTACAAATAAGGACATTGAGGCACAGAGATGTTAAACAAGTTCAAATTCACACATCTTTTAAGTGGCAGAGTCAGAGAATACCAAGAGCATACCAAGTATGAGGACACCAAAAACCATTTTCCTCTTCCTACTCCCAACCTCAGAGATGCAATCCAAGACCTCAGGCTCCTCTGGAAGTTGTTAGTGCTACAGACAGCCTCACTGCAACCCCTCTTCTGTGGAGGGCTGGATCCTGGGCCCAGAGATAGCTCCCTCTCATCCTAAGCACCACAAAGAGCTTGCAGGGCATTTCCAGGGCCAACATTGATGACAGCTCCTGCATTGCCAGCCGTTAGTCTTGGAGAGGTATACAATGCCAATACAACTAAGCCAGCCCCCTGCCCAACTCCTGGCTGAAGTACACTTCTCAAAGCAGTCCTGAGAAAATTCCTTGTCCCCATTTTCAGATGAGAATATCGAGGCCTACAGAGAATTTTTATTTTATTGCCTGCAATATTTTCTTTTCTTTTCTTTTTTTTTTTTTTTGAGATGGAGTCTTGCTCTGTCACCCAGCCTGGAGTACAGTGGCACGATTTCAGCCCACTGCAACCTCCGCCACCCAGGTTCAAGCGATTCTCCTGCCTCAGCCTCCTGAGTAGCTGGGACTACAGGCATGCGCCACCATGCCCGGCTAATTTTTGTATTCTTATTAGAGACGGGGTTTCGCCATGTTGGCCAGGCTGGTCTTGAACTCCTGACCTCAGCTGATCCACCTGCCTTGGCCTCCCAAAGTGCTTGGATTACAGGCATGAGCCACCGCACCTGGCCTGCTTGCAATATTTTCTACCCAGAACACCAATCCTCTCATCCAGTTCTTCACCTAACTGGCTTCTTTGCATCCCTCAGTGCTCTGCTCAGATGTTGCCTTTAAAGTAGTATCCCTCAACACAGAAAATTCCAGTACTCTCTGTCACAGCACTGTTCATTTCTTTCTTACCTAGTACTAATCACAATTTTCTTTTGTAACAAGCACAGATTCTGAAACCAGACTGCTTGAATGTGAATTTCTGCTCTGCCATTTACTAGCTGTGTGACAAATTACTTAATCTGCCTGGAACTCAGTTTTCCTCATCTGTCAGATAGGGATACTAATATCTCATAGGCTTATTTCAAAGATTAAATGAGTGAATAATGTAGAGTACTTCAAACAGGACTTGGCACACAGTAAGCACCATATAAATGTCAGCTATCACTACTAGTATTATTTGTTTACTGTTATCATCTTTCTCCTCATCCCACCCCCAGAATGTAAGCTACCCAAGAGTGGAGATCATTCTGTGCTGCTTACAACTGTATTTCCAGAACATAGAGCATGTGGTGGGTACTCAGTAACTATTTGTTGAAGGAACAATTAAGCTGAAATGTCTTGATGAATAAGGGGTGGTGGCAGGTTTAATGTAGCTCTCTCTGTGAGCACTTCCAGTTCCTGGGAGGAGTTGGAGGAGGAAGGGGACTATGTAGGAAGTCTCTACGACTAGCCCAGTGCTGGCCCAGGGCAGATGCAGGGAAACAAGCTGGATTTATGGAAGAATGTCTACCCCTGCCTCACTCTGCAAGAATCATGATACCATGGAGGCTGGAGGCAGGAAGCAGTGAGGAGTCAGTCAGTGAAGCCAGCAGTTATGTGAATACCAGGGGCTCTGAACTAGGAGCAGGACTGGGGCACTGGAATGTATTAAGTAAAGGAGTGATGTCATAAGATCTGCAGGTCAGAACAGCCTCTGTGGTGTGAACTAAGTAGAAGAAACTAGAAGTGAAGAGACCAGGGAGGCGGCTGTAGAAACAGCAGATGATAAGTGGTAGAGGCTAAGGCAAAGCAGGGCCACGGGGTCGATATAAAACTTTTTTTTTTTTTTTTAATTGAGACAGAGTCTTGCTCTGTCGCCCAGGCTGGAGTGCAGTGGTGCAATCTTGGCTCACTACAACCTCCGCCTCCCAGGTTCAAGCGATTCTCCTGCCTCAGCCTCCCGAGTAGCTGGGACTACAGGCACGTGCCACCACACCCGGCTAATTTTTTGTATTTTTAGTAGAGACGGGGTTTTACCACGTTAGCCAGGATGGTCTCCATCTCCTGACCTCATGATCTGCCTGCCTTGGCCTCCCAAAGTGCTGGGATTACAGGCCTGAGCCACCACGCCCGGCCATAAAACTTTTAAAAAGTCAAATATTTTAGAGGGAAGATGAGTTAATAGAAGGATAATATTATAACTAATGCTTCCATAGCTGATACTATGTGCAAGGCTCTGTTTTAAGTGATTTACGTACATTTATTCATTTAATCCTCACAAAAGCCCTGTGAAGAGGCAGGTACTGTTATTATCATGACTTCCATTTTAAACATTTGGGAACCAAGAACCAGGCAAGTTAAGTAACTTCCTCAAGGTTACAGTTAGTAAAAGGTAGAGCCAAGATTTTAATCTAGGCCTTCTGGTTCCAGAGTCCCTGCTGGTACCTACTACTTGCTCAACTGCCTCTCCTGGTATTGTACCTGCTTAAAGGTTATTTTCGGTTTTGTTTTTTTAAGGTCATAGGCACTATATTCTCAGATGGAGCCTTAGAAATACCATTTTTGGGCCGGGCGCGGTGGCTCACGCCTTTAATCCCAACACTTTGGGAGGCCAAGGCAGGTGGATCACCTGAAGTCGGGAGTTCAGGACCAGCCTGACCAACATGGTCATTTTCTCTACTAAATGTCCTCTCCCACCCATGTCATTTTCTCTCATCTCTACTAAAAATACAAAGTTAGCCAGGCATGGTGGCATATGCCTGTACTTCCAGCTACTTGGGAGGCTGAGGCAGGAGAATCGCTTGCACCCAGGAGGCAGAGGTTGCAGTGAGCCGAGATCGCAAACGAGAGTGAAACTCCATCTCAAAAAAATTTGCTGCCATGAGACTTTTTTCCTTAAAACACACTAAAAACATAGACAATTATTAACTGTGGATACAGAAGATAGATGAGGGAACAAAAGACAATGTCTCCAACTGCCCAGTAGATTTAGAAACAGACAGGACACTAAAATCAATGGAGAGATAAAATTAGTAGCTCCAGGATGAATTATCTGGAAGAGGTAGAACCCCAGGCTCATGTCAGATGAAGAGAAGAAAGAGAAAAGGGAAGAAGCTCGAACACTTTTCCATCCTATATTAAGCATAAGAACTCTGCCTAAAACCCCCCAACACCTTGGAGCACCACAGCATCAACCCCACATTATACACATGGAGACTTGAAGCTCAAATAAAAGGAGTGACTTGGCCAGGAACCAGGTGACCTCAGGGCTCAAAGCCTTCTAATCCCAGCAGAGTGAGTGGCCCCATCTGTCAAATTACTGCCCCCCAGCAGCAATCCAGGACCTGTTTCAGCACCACGGACAGTGCTCCAGGGCCAGACCCTGTCCAATCACTCTCTGCTGCTGTTAGGTTTCAGCCCAGATGACCCCTACCCCTCATTTCCCCTTTGACTATCCCAGGCACCAGCACCTTGCTGAACTCGGCCATTAGTGTGCTGTTCTGCAAACGGAAGTCCTCCTCCTGGCTGTGCAGCTTTGCCTGCAGCATCTCATTTTCACTCAGCAATACCTCGACTTCCTGCAGTGGCAGACAAGGGCCAGGACTCCAGCAAGGGCAAAAAGGATAGGGAGGTAGGGCAAAGAAACAGAGAGAGGGAGAAAATGACATGGGTGGGAGAGGACATAGGGTACAGAGAATGAGGTGATATAGGAGAAAGAGACATGGGGAAGGATAAAATGAGAGACAGGGAAAGGAAGATAAAGACATGGGAAGGTAGAGAGAAGGGAATACAGGGAGGAAGAGAGCGGAGGAAAAGACAGGAAGATAATGATTGGGGAGAGAGGAAGTAGAGATGGGGAAAGGGGGAGAGATAGAAAAGGGGAGAGGGATTGGGAGGGAGAGAGTGAAAAAGACGGAGAGAAGAACAAACAGAAATCAACAGGGAGAGAACAGAACAGGGAGAAGAGGAGGGGTCAGGAAAAGAAATGAGTTAGGAAGAGAGAGGAATGGGGGGAAGAAACAAGGAGTTAGAGAGAGAAAGCAGAAAAAAGAGAAATCACAGAGACAGGAACAGGAGGGGGAGAGACAAAGAGAAGATTGGGAAGAGAAATGAGTCAGAGAGACAGGAACAGGAAGACAGACAGAGACAGAAAGAGACTCAGAGAAAAGAATGGAAAGAGAGAGAAGGAAAGAGACACAGAGTTAGGACAAATACAGGGAAACAAGGACAGATACAGCAACACATGGCAGTGAGGTAGTAGCAGATGTAAAGGCACACAAAGAAAGAAAGGCCAGTACAAGGAAATATCAGCATACAGAAATAGCCCACCAAGACATCTCCCAGTCACACTCACCCACAAGGGATCCCCTTACCTGAGCTTTCTTGCTCTTGCTCAGTGCCTAAAGTGGGGGTGGGTGGGAAGAGAGCTAAAGTGAACAGAGATGGACTGCCTTACTAGGATATGGAGACAATTGTGCCAAGCGTTTTGGGAGGACAAGGATGATAGGGGTTGCAGGATGGGAGCATCTTCAACCACAGAACATGTGTGACAATTTGGAGCCCAAAGGAATGATGGAATGAGTGTGTGAGTGAGTGAATGCAAGTCTTGCCCTGGGGCCCCAGCACACATAAATCATCCTTTCTTGGAAGCTCTTGAGGCTGGTGCGGGGACGGGGGAGGTAGGGAGATGCCCTGGTATTTAACCATTTATGGGCTGGATCTCCAGACTCAGAAACTGTGGCTTCATTGCTACATCTGTCCATACATGTCTCTGTGGGTCCCTCCCACGCAGTGTGGAAACTGTCGCTCCCCTGCTGGGCAGCCAAGAGCATTGCCAGCTTAGGGGAATCAGCATCCTACCAAAGAGAAGTGCAGCTTCCTGACTGTCGGATTTTCTGCATACTGTATTCGTTCATCCAACAAATATTTATTGAGCACATATTATGTATTAGCATTGTGCTAGGTATGGCTAGATATGGGGACAGAGCAGTGACAAAGGAGGACCTTGAATGTCTTGAGGGGCCACAATAGGTTATATCCTATCTCATCTTTAGAGGATCTGAGAGGTGGGTTTGCTCTCATTTTCCCAACTGGACCAGGACAGAGATGGGAAGTAGGAGCACAAGGCAGGAGTGTGAGTAGAGGATGGGAGGCAGATTCGAGGTAGATTTACTGATAGATTTGAATATTTAATTAAAAGTCAGTGAATGAGAATGAGTAACTGAAATTAGAAATGAATTAAAAGTAAATTAAAATTAATCACTAAATTAAGCAGGATTAGGTAAAATTAGCAACTAAAGAGAATTCCATGAGAATCCTTTAAATGACTACATGAAAACAGCATGCAACATTAGGTCTGGTTCACTGTAGGTGCTCACTGGAGGGATGAATGAGTCAGATAGGTAGAAGCAAGGGTGGATGGGTAGGTGGATGGGTGGGTGGAGGGAGGTACCTTCTGAGCTTTGCTGAACTCCTTATCCAAGTAGGCGACCTTCTGTCGAAGACTGGTGAGTTCTGGTGTGGGGAAAGCAGGGAAACTCAGCCTCAGCCAGTGGCAAGAAACTGAAAGGCCTTCCTGCCAGGCCTCTGAGGGAAAACCTCGGACACCATTCCCCAAAGCCACCCCCATCTAATAAGGCCCTCCTGGCTCACCAACACCATTCTTGCGTAGTTCATCTGAAAGCTGGTAGTTGTTTGTCCGGAGTTCCAGGAGCTGAGCCTTTGGGGGAGGCAGGAAGGGAAAAGACTTGGTCAGGAAAGCACCCCTACCCCTACCATGAGGGAACCAAGCCCCTAAGCTCCACAGACCTTACGCCCTCCATGTGCCTCTGTAGCTACTCCTTAAGACCTGTATGTGCTACACCCAAAGTGACCTTCCAGGCCCTCAGACCCTGGCTCACCTTTTCCAGCTCCACTTATAACCCCAGCCAGCCTCACCCTTCCATCTCACACTACAATCCACGCTGCACTCAGGCCATCCCAGAGCACTGCCCCCGGTCAGGGTCTTGCTTGTGTGAGTTCCCTGGCTCTCCATGCCCACAGGATAAAGTTCCTCCTCCTCATCCTGGCTGACCTCTCCACACACTGAACACACACTGTCAGGGGTGTTGTCCATATTTCTGACCAGACCTGGGGGCCTCTGATGGCAGGGGGTTAAGGGCCTGTCTTCCTCCCTCTTTCCTAAGGGAAGAGGGTCAAGTATTCTGCCCAACTTTCATTGAGTCAGGGGGCTTTCCAGGGTCCCCCCACCTCCAAGGCTCTCAAAATACATCCAGGCCCCCTTCAATAATTAAGGGAGGACCAGGTGCGGTGGCTCACACCTGTCATCCCAGCACTTTGGCAGGCCAAGGCGGGTGGGTCACGAGGTAAGGAGTTCAAAATCAGCCTGCCCAATATGGTGAAACCCCATCTCCACTAAAAATATAAAAAATTTGCCGGGTGTGGTGGCGCACACCTGTAGTCCCAGCTACTCGGGAGGCTGAGGCAGGAGAATCGCTTGAACCTGGGAGGCGGAGGTTGCAGTGAGCCGAGATTGTGCCACTGCACTCCAGCCTGGGTGACAGAGTGAGACTCTGTCTCAAAAAAAAAAAAAAAAAAAAAGAATTAAGGGAAAGTGCCAGGCGCAGTGGCTCACACCTGTAATCCAAACACTTTCGGAGGCCAAAGTGGGCAGATCACTTGAGGTCAGGAGTTCAAGACCAGCCTGGCCAACATGGTGAAACCTCATCTCTACTAAAAATACAAAAATTAGCTGGGCGTGGTGGTACGCACCTGTATTCCCAGCTACTAGGGAAGCTGAGATAGGAGAATCACTTGAACCCGGGAGGTGGAGGTTGCAGTGAGCTGAGATCATGCCACTGCACACTATAGCCTGGGTGACAGAGAAAGACTCTGTCTCAAAAAAAAAGAAAAAGAAAAAGAATTAAGCATCCTCCTCCCTACCAGCCCTATAGGACCCTGAGGCTGGTTCTACCCAGCAAGGCCGGTTCCTTCCCATTAAGGAATTTACTGTTCCTTCCCCTACCAGGACTTTTCCCTCCCTCCCACGCCACCAGCCTCCACTCACTATTCTCTGGTAGTCTGCTCAAGGTCAGATGGCTTGGCCTTCACAGAATCTTTCCTACTCCTGTCCTCTCCAGGACCCAGTGATCTGTCTCTCCAAGTACTGGTCCAATTGGAATATCCTTTGTACCCCCCGAGACTTGCCCCCCAACAAAGCCCAGTAGTTCTCCCTCATTCATGGCCCAGTGGGATCAATGTTCCTCATTCAAGGGTATTCCCACTCCCCTCAAGATCTCCCCAGTCATGATCCATTGGGAATGGCCCTACACCCTTCAGGGTAGGCCTCTACAAGGCCTTGGGTAGGCCAGTTGGATGACTCTTACTCACTTAGAATCCCCTTCAGATGACAGTGGTCTTCCCCATTCATGGGTTAATCAACTCGCCCTTCCATTCTCAGTGTCCCTCACACAGGGACAGCTGGTTTCCCTCATTCAAGGACCAATTGGATTACCTGTCCTCCCTCAGAGTTCCTCCCCTCCCCATGCAGGACCCTGTTCAGACCCCCCCCAGTGAGGAACCCTCTCAACAAGGGCCCATTCATAGTGCAATGCTATGGCCTTTCATTGCATCTCAGAGTCCCCCCAAAAGAATCAAGTGGGGATACCTCCCCAAAGCCCAGTGATCTTCCCTCCTTGTAGTCCAAGGTATCAATCTTTTACCCCTCTGGTCCTCCCCCCAGTTAATGGGATTAATGGTATTACCCATTCATGGCCTTCTTCACCCCAGGCCTAATGGGATCACCCTTAATCATCCAATGGTGCCGCCCCCTCTTAGGATGCACTACCAACCACCAATGGCACAGGATCTCCACCTCCCAGGAACAATGACAACATCTGGGGTCTTTCCCCAATCCCCGGGCACAGTGGTATCTCCCCCAAAACTTACCACCTCCCACCCGCTAATGGTTCTGCCCTCTCAAGGGCTCCCACCACTATGACGCAAACGACCCAACACCCGCTTCCTTCCTCTCCAGACAAAATGGTTTCGCCTTCTCAGGATCTCCTTCCCTCAAAGCCCATTATCATCACCCGCCGACGGTGTCCCCTGCACGGGCCCAAAAGTCTCGTCCCCTCCAGGTCTGAGTAAGGTACCGCCTACTTAATGGCGCTCCCCCAGCCCACAATGCTAACAGAGTCCAACCTTCAAAGCCGCAGAGTATCTCGGAATCCAATAGTCTCACCACTCCGAGCCTCAGTTTCCCTTCTCCAGACCCACCCCATAAACTCAGGGTCCATCCCAACCAACCCCTTCTCAGAGCTGATAGCACGACCTCTCGCTACCCCGCCCCCGGTCGCCTAGCCGGGTGGTCTTTCCCACCGCGAGCGGCACCTGCATCCGCTGAAACTCCTCCTCAGACAGAGCTTGCGCCATGTTCCTCCCCCCACCCCCCCCGCCAGCTTTCTGCGCAGACGCAGCTCGCGCCCCCTGTCAGTATTAAGGTCGGACCAAACCACTGGCCAGGAATGGAGGGGGTAGAACTTAATTCCGAAGGGCAGCATTTTGGAGACGCAGAGAAGAGAACGAAACCGACGAGTCAGGTGAACTGTAATACAACGTTCTACCCGAATGTAAGTCATCTGATTGGCTTTTGGACTCTTCTAGGCCACCCATTGTGATACGACATTATTACATCCCCGTTTCATGGGTGGACTCGTCGCTAGGGAAGTCTTTGCCGACAGAAAAATCACCCTTCCGCGGTATTCCTTTAATGAGAATGGGTAACTTAATAACCATAGAAATGAAAGCGGAAGCTTCGCTCTGGTCTTGTTCCCGCCCCTCCTCCGGGAGACCCCAAAGGGGAATCCCACCTCTTGTAAAGCCTTTGGCCTTTTTTTTTTTTTTAAGGTTTGACACTTATTTTGTTATCATGATACTGCATGTCACGTTAGGTAAAGGACTTAGCCACCAATAAAAATAGCAGAGTGGAAAGAGTGACAGTGAATCAAACGAAAAAGCTACATTAAAACAAAACAAAAACAAAAAACAAACCAGGGTGGTGAAACACCAGGCTCATTCAAGTATTAGAATTCACTATAACCCTCACCGATCTGAGAGTAAGAAATGGTATCTCAGTGTAGTTTTTTTCTTATTTTCTTTTTTCTGTTTTTGTTGTTGTTGTTGTTGTTGTTGTTTTTCTTTTTTGAGACGGAGTTTCACTTTTGTTGCCCAGGCTGGAGTGCAATGGCACGATATCCGATCACAGCAACCTCCGCTTGGCGACTTCAAGAGATTCTCCTGCCTCAGCCTCCCGAGTAGCTGGGATTACAGGCACCCGCCACCTCGTCCGGGTAATTTTTTTTTTTTTTTTTTTTTTTTAGTAGAGACGGGGTTTCTCCATATTGGTCAGGCCGGTCTCGAACTCCCGACCTCAGGTGGTCCGCCCGCCTCGGCCTCCCAGAGTGCTAGGATTAAGGCGTGAGCCACCGCGCCCAGCCTTCTTATTTTCATAGAATTTAATGATTTCCCTGCTGTGGAAAAATATTTCCAGCAGGGCCGGGCGCGGTGGCTCACGCCTTTAATCCCAGCACTTTGGGAGGCCAAGGCGGGCTGTTCACTTGCGGTCAGGAGTTCGAGACTAACCTGGCCAACATGGTGAAACCCCATCTCTACTAAAAACACAAAAATTGGCCGGGTGTGGTGGTGGGCGCCTGTAATCCCAGCTACTCGGAAGGCTGAGGCACGAGAATCGCTTGAACCCGCCAGGCAGAGGTTGCGGTGAGCCGAGATCGCACCACTACACTCCAGCCTGGGGGATAGAGCGAGACTCTGTCTCCAAGAAAAAAAAGAAAAAAGAAAGAAAAAGAAAAGTATTGCCAGCCAGGACTCTTTGATTTCTTTCTTGATTTAATTGACTTTATTGAAAGATAACGCTATTGATCTGTCTATATACATAAATGCACCCATTTTAAGGGTACAATTTAGTGAGCTTTGTCTAATGTATACAACCTTGTAACCACCATCACAAGCAAGATAGGGAACATTGATTTCTTTGTATCCTATCCCAAACCCCACCCCCTATCCCAGGTAACCAATGATTGGCTTCCTGTTAGTGGATTACATTTCTCTTGCAGAGTTTCATGCAAATAGAATGAGACAGGATGTATCCTTTTCTGTCTGGCTTCTTTCACTCATCATAATCCTTTTGAGATTCATCCAAGTTGTTTTGTGTATAAGTATCCTTTTTTCTTTTTATTGACTAGTAAAATTCCATAGTATGGGCCGGGCGGGCTCAGTGGCTCACGCCTGTAATCCCAGCACTTTGGGAGGCCGAGGCAGGTGTATCACCTGAGGTCAGGAGTGCAAGACCAGCCCAGCCAGCATGGTGAAACCACATCTGTACTAAAAATACAAAAATAAGCTAGGAGTGATGGTACACGCCTGTAATCCCAGCTACTCAGGAGGCTGAGGCATGAGAATCGCTTGAACCCAAGAGGTGGAGGGTGCAGTGAGCCGAGATCGTGCCACTGCACTCCAGCCTTAGCGATAGAGGGGAAAACTCTGTCTCAAAAACAAAACAAAACAAAACAAAATCCATAGTATGACTATACCACAATTTGTTTATCCATTCTCTTAGTGTAGTTTTAATTTGTGTTTCTCTTATTATGAGTGAGATTCACCACCTTGTCCTATGTTTATTTTATTTTTAATTTTTATTTATTTATTTTTTTGAGACGGAGTTTCACTCTTGTTGCCCAGGCTGGAGTGCATTGGCACGATCTCAGCTCACTGCAACCTCCGCCTCCCAGGTTCAAGCAATTCTCCTGCCTCAGCCTCCCAAGTAGGTGGGATTACAGGCGCCTGCCACCATGCCCGACTAATTTTTGTATTTTTAGTAGAGACAGGGTTTTACCACATTTGTCAGGCTGGTCTTGAACTCCTGACCTCAGGCGATCCACCTGCCTCGGCCTCCCAAAGTGCTGGGATTACAGGCATGAGCCACCGTGCCCGAACTTATTTTATTTTATTTTATTTTATTTTATTTTGAGACGGGGTCTTGCTCTACCGCCCACGCAGGAGTGTAGTGGCACAATCAAGGCTCACTGCTGCCTTGACTTCCTGGGCTCAAGCAATTCTCCCACCTCAGCCCCCCAAGTAGCTGGGACTACAGACATATGCCACCAAGAATCATTTTAATATCTGTTCTTATTTTATTTTTTTAATTTAATTATTATTTTTCTTTTGAGACAGAGTCTCCCTCTGTTGCCCAGGTTGGAGTGCAGTGGTGCAATCTCGGCTCACTGCAATCTCTGCCTCCCGGGTTCAAGAGATTCTCCCGCCTCAGCCTCCCAAGTAGTTGGGACTACAGGCACCCACCATCATGCCCAGCTAATTTTTGTATTTTTAGTAGAGACGGGGTTTCACCATGTTGGCCAGGTTGGTCTCAAACTCCTGACCTCAAGTTATCCTCCCGCCTCTGCCTCTCAAAGTGCTGGGGTTACAGGTGTGCACAACCGCACCTGGCCTCTTTGCATATTAGGAATATTAACAACTTTTTTGGGTGAGGGTGGACGGAGTTTTGCTCTTGTCGCCCAGGCTGGAGTGCAATGGCGCGATCTTGGCTCACCACAACCTCTGCCTCCCGGGTTCAAGCGATTCTCCTGCCTCAGCCTCACGAGTAGTTGGGATTACAGGCATCCACCACCACGTTTGTATTTTTAGTAGAAATGGGGTTTCACCATGTTGGCCAGCCTGGTCTCGATCTCCTAACCTCAGGTGATCCACCCGCCTCGGCCTCCCAAAGTGCTGGGATTAAAGACGTGAGCTAAGCTACCACACACGGCCTTTTCCTTTTCTTTTTTCTTTTTTTTTTTTTTGAGACAGGGTCTCGCTCTGTCATCCAGACTGGAGTGCAGTGGTGCAATCTCGGCTCACTTCAGCCTCGACCTTCTGGGCTCAACCAATCCTCCTACCTCAGCCTCCCAAGTAGCTGGGACTACAGGCACAGGCTACCATGCCCAGCTAATTTTTTTTAAATTTTTTGTAGAAACCAAGTCTTACTATGTTGCCCAGGCTGGTCTCAAACTCCTGGGCTCAAGTGATCCACCCACATCTGCCTTCCAAAGTGCTAAGATTTCAGGGGTGAGCCACCACACTAGGCCTACTTTTGGGTTTTTTTTGTATGTGTGTGATTTTTTGAGATGAAGTCTCGCTCTGGAGTTCAGTGGCCCAATCTTGGCTTACTGCAACCTCTGCCTCCCAGGTTCTGGCAATTCTCCTACCTCAGCCTCCCGAGTTGCTGGGATTATGGGCACATGACACCATGCCCGTCTAATTTTTGTATTTTTGATAGAGACAGGTTTCACCATGTTGGCCAGGTTGGTCTCAAACTCCTGGCCTCAAGGGATCCGCCCACCTCAGCCTCCCAAAGTGCTGGGATTACAGGCGTGAGCCACCGTGTCCGGCCCTTGCCTACATTTGTAATATATAAATTATGTTGTCACAGTCTCCATTCCATACTGGATCCCCTGACCTCCTGGTTGCTTTTTTAAAATTTTTGCATACATTAACAAACTTTTTTTGTATCGTAAAGATCAATGGGTTTTGACAGAAGCATTTTAAAGTGTTCCACACATAGATTTTTTTCACATTTCTTGTTAGATTTCTTCCTAATTATTTTCTTTGATGCTATGGATGCTATTGTAAATGAGGTTTTCTCTATCATTGTATCTCTTTTTTTTTTTTTTCGGTAGAGACAGGATCTCACTATGTTGCCCCAGCTGGACTGTACTGGCTATTTATAGGCATGATCATGGCACACTACAGCTGTGAACTCCTGGGCTCAAGCCATCCTCCCATTTCAACTTCCCAAGTAGCTGGGACTACACATGTGAGCCACTATGCATCTTTATATCCTCTCATTGGTTATTGTTGATATATACAAAAGCCATTGATTTCTCTATGTTAATTTTATATCCTTCCATTTTACTGAATACTTTTATTGTTAGAGTGTTTTATCATTGATTCTCTAGGGTTTACCAGGTACAAAATCATATCATCTGAAAATAGGGATATCTTTATTCTTTTCCAATCAGTTACACTGGCTGTAATTGATTTCTCTTGCCTAATTACCATTTTCCACTAACAGAAACCAGGGCCCCTTAGAGAAATAGCTGATTGCAGGGCTGGGGCAAGGAAAGTACAAGATTAGCCTGGAACATCTTGTTTTAACCACACATTGAAAGAATTTGAATTAAAAAAGAATACAAGAGTCCAAAGTGATCTAAATAAATAAATGGAGGCGAAGGGAAAACTCTTCCTCACAGAGGAATGCCAACTAATAAATGTACAAGTAATGATGGAATTAGAAAATAACTATTTGGCAACTACTACTGTAATAATTGTTTTAGGCAAGCATCATTGGCCAGGCGCAGTGGCTCACGCCTGTAATCCCAGCGGTTTGGGAGGCCGAGGCAGGTGGATCAATTGAGGTCAGAAGTTCGAGACCAGCCGGGCCAACATGGTGAAACCCCGTCTCTACTAAAAATACAAAAATTAGCCGGGCATGATGGCGGGCACCTGTAATCTCAGCTACTTGGAAGGCTGAAGAAGGAGAATCGCTTGAACCTGGAAGGCAGAGGTTGCAGTGAGCCGAGGTCGGGCCACTGCACTCCAGCCTGGGCGATAGAGCAAGACTCTCTATTAAAAAAAAAAAAAAAAAAGTGCTGTGGTTCACGCCTGTAATCCCAGCGCTTTGGGAGGCCAAGGCAGGCGGATCACCTGAGGTCAGGGGTTCAAGACCAGCCTGACCAACGTGGTGAAACCCGGTCTCTACTAAAAATACAAAAATTAGCCAGGTGTGGTGGGTTCAAGCGATTCTCCTGCCTCAGCCTCCTGAGTAGCTGTGATTACAGGCGCCTGCCACCATGCCCAGCTAATTTTTTCTATTTTGAGTAGAGACGGAGTTTCACTATGTTTGTCAGGCTGGTCTTGAACCCTGACCTGACCTCAGGTGATCACCCCGCCTCGGCCTCCCAAAGTGCTGGAATTACAGGCGTGAGCCACCACACCCGGCTCAGAGGGCTAATTTTTAAATTTTTTGTAGAGATGAGATCTCACTATGTTGCCCAGGCTTACTTTTTAATTATAACAAGGATTAGGGTAACTTTATAATGGAGAACACTACCTTAACCAAGTCACCTTTAGCGTCACCAGGACAGGGACAAATTGGTATTATGTGCTTTCCGACGTAATGCACTGAGAAAGACACAAATCACTTCTGTGGTATTTCTGCCAAAAATTCATAATCTGAATCGAATCATGAGAAGCTATTAGGCAAACCCCAACTAAAGAACTCATCAAGACATCAACATCATAAAAAACAAAGATCACTTGCAGTCAGGAGTTTGAGACCAGCCTGGCCAACATGGCGAAACCTGTCTCTACCAAAAATACAAAATTTAGCCGGGCGTGGTGGCAGGCGCCTGTAATCCCAGCTACTTGGGAGGCTGAGGCAGGAGAATTGCATGAACCCAGGAGGCGGAGGTTGTAGTGAGCCAAGATCGCGACACTGCACTCCAGCCTGGGTGGCAGAGCGAGACTTTGACTCAAATAAAAAAAAAAAAGAGAATGACTTTCTCTTACATGTCTTTGGAGAACGACTTTCTCTTAAATGTCTTTATACAGAAGAGACTGAGACTATTATCCTTAGAAAGATCTGATTGCAAGGTTAGCCCTTGACTAGCATCTGCAAATTTGGCTAGTAAACAGTTCGCTACACTGATACGAGTTGTTCATTGTGGCTGGGCGCAGTCGCTCATGCCTGTAATCCCAGCACTTTGGGAGGCCGAGGCGGGTGGATCACTTGAGGTCAGGGGTTCGAGACCAGCCTGACCAACATGGTGAAACCCCGTATCTACTAAAAATACAAAAATTAGCTGGGCATCGTTGCAGTGTCCTGTAATCCCAGCTACTGGGGAAGCTGAGGTAGGAGAATTGCTTGAACCCGGGAGGAGGACGTTGCAGTCAGCAGAGATTATGCCACTGTACTCCAGCCTGGGCGACAGAGCGAGACTCTGTCTCAAAAAACAAAAAAAACAAAAAAACAAAAAACAAGAGTGGTTTATTGTGCCTAAACTGTTTGTAGAAACTACGTGGTTTATGCGGAACACCTGCATTCCCTCAGAGTCTAGGATTCTGATATGTGCTAGGTAGAGAGTACCTATGTGACCAGTCCCCACTAAAAAGCCTTGGCCACTGAGTCTCTAATGAGCTTCCCCAGTAGACAACACTTTGCACATGTTGTCACAACTCATTGCTGGAGAAATTAAGTGAGTCTTGTATGACTCCACAGGGCGACTCTTGGAAGCTTGTGCCTGGTCCTCTGGATTTCAGTCTCTTGCTCAAGGGAGGTACAGAGCATAAAGAAGCCTGTGCATGGATTTCCTGGATCCCACCTGTGTCCTTTTTTTTTTTTTTTTTTTTTTTTGAGACAGGGTCTCACTCTGTCATCCAGGCTGGAGTGCAGTGGTGCAACCTCAGCTCACTGGAACCTCCGCCTCCTGGGTTCAAACAATTCTCCTTCATCAGTCTCCTGAGTAGCTGGCATTACAGGTGGGCGCCACCACGATGGGCTAATTATTGTATTTTATTTATTTATTTATTTATTATTATTATTATACTTTAAGTTTTAGGGTACATGTGCACAATGTGCCGGTTAGTTACATATGTATACATGTGCCATGCTGGTGTGCTGCACCCATTAACTCGTCATTTAGCATTAGGTATATCTCCTAATGCTATCCCTCCCCCCTCCCCCCACCCCACAACAGTCCCCAGAGTGTGATGTTCCCCTTCCTGTGTCCATGTGTTCTCACTGTTCAGTTCCCACCTATAAGTGAGAATATGCAGTGTTTGGTTTTTTGTCCTTGTGATAGTTTACTGAGAATGATGATTTCCAATTTCATCCATGTCCCTACAAAGGACATGAACTCATCATTTTTTATGGCTGCATAGTATTCCATGGTGTATATGTGCCACATTTTCTTAATCCAGTCTATCATTGTTGGACATTTGGGTTGGTTCCAAGTCTTTGCTATTGTGAATAGTGACGCAATAAACATACATGTGCATGTGTCTTTATAGCAGCATGATTTATAGTCCTTTGGGTATATACCCAGTAATGGGATTGCTGGGTCAAATGGTATTTCTAGTTCTAGATCCCTGAGGAATCGCCACACTGACTTCCACAAGGGTTGAACTAGTTTACAGTCCCACCAACAGTGTAAAAGTGTTCCTATTTCTCCACATCCTCTCCAGCACCTGTTGTTTCCTGACTTTTTAATGATTGCCATTCTAACTGATGTGAGATGGTATCTCACTGTGGTTTTGGTTTGCATTTCTCTGATGGCCAGTGATGATGAGCATTTTTTCATGTGTCTTTTGGCTGCATAAATGTCTTCTTTTGAAAAGTGTCTGTTCATATCCTTTGCCCACTTTTTGATGGGGTTGTTTGTTTTTTTCTTCTAAATTTGTTTGAGTTCATTATAGATTCTGGATATTAGCCCTTTGTCAGATGAGTAGGTTGCGAAAATTTTCTCCCATTTTGTAGGTTGCCTGTTCACTCTGATGGTAGTTTCTTTTGCTGTGCAGAAGCTCTTTAGTTGAATTAGATCCCATTTGTCAATTTTGTCTTTTGTTGCCATTGCTTTTGGTGTTTTAGACATGAAGTCCTTGCCCATGCCTATGTCCTGAATGGTAATGCCTAGGTTTTCTTCTAGGGTTTTTATGGTTTTAGGTCTAACATTTAAGTCTTTAATCCATCTTGAATTGATTTTTGTATAAGGTGTAAGGAAGGGATCCAGTTTCAGCTTTCTACATATGGCTAGCCAGTTTTCCCAGCACCATTTATTAAATAGGGAATCATTTCCCCATTGCTTGTTTTTCTCAGATTTGTCAAAGATCAGATAGTTGTAGATATGTGGCGTAATTTCTGAGGGCTCTGTTCTGTTCCATTGATCTATATCTCTGTTTTGGTACCAGTACCATGCTGTTTTGGTTACTGTAGCCTTGTAGTATAGTTTGAAGTCAGGTAGCGTGATGCCTCCAGCTTTGTTCTTTTGGCTTAGGATTGACTTGGCTATGCAGGCTCTTTTTTGGTTCCATATGAACTTTAAAGTAGTTTTTTCCAATTCTGTGAAGAAAGTCATTGGTAGCTTGATGGGGATGACATTGAATCTATAAATTACCTTGGGCAGTATGGCCATTTTCACGATATTGATTCTTCCTACCCATGAGCATGGAATGTTCTTCCATTTCTTTGTATCCTCTTTTATTTCATTGAGCAGTGGTTTGTAGTTCTCCTTGAAGAGGTCCTTCATGTCCCTTGTAAGTTGGATTCCTAAGTATTTTATTCTCTTTGAAGCAATTGTGAATGGGAGTTCACTCATGATTTGGCTCTCTGTCTGTTATTGGTGTATAAGAATGCTTGTGATTTTTGTACATTGATTTTGTATCTTGAGACTTTGCTGAAGTTGCTTATCAGCTTAAGGAGATTTTCGGCTGAGACAATGGGGTTTTAATTATTGTATTTTAAATAGAGATGGGGTTTCACAATGTTGGCCAGGCGATGGTCTCAAACTCCTGACCTCAAGTGATCTGCCTACCTCAGCCTCCCAAAGTGCTGGGATTACAGCCATGAGCCACCAGGCCCAGCCAACTTTTTTTTTTTTTTTTGAGACAGAGTTTTGCTCCTATTGCCCAGTCTGGAGTACAGTGGCGAGATCTCAGCTCACTGCCACTTCTGCCTCCCGGGTTCAAGCAATTCTCCTGCCTCAGCCTCCCAAATAGCTGGGATTACAGGCATGCACCATCATGCCTGGCTAATTTTTGTATTTTTAGTAGAGATGGGGTTTCACCATGTTGGTCAGGCTGGTCTCCAACTCCTGACCTCAGGTGATCCACCTGCCTCAGCCTCCGAAAGTGCTTGGATTACAAGCGTGATCCACTGTGCCCAGACTTTTCATTAATTTATTTATTTTTGAGATGGAGTTTGGCTCTCGTTGCCCAGGCTGGAGTGCAATGGTGTGATCTCTTCTCACTGCAACCTCCACCTCCCCAGTTCAAACTATTCTCCTGCCTCAGCCTCCCAAGTAGCAGGATTACAGACATGCGCCACCACACCTGGCTATTTTTTTTTTTTTTGAGATGGAGTTTTGCTCTTGTCACCCAGGATGGAGTGCAATAGCGTGATCTCAGCTCACTGCAACCTCCACCTCCCGGGTTCAAGTGATTCTCCTACCTCAGCCTCCCTAGTAGTTGGGATTACAGGTGCCTGCCACCAAGCCTGGCTAATTTTAAATTTTTTTTTTTTTATTTTTAGTAGAGATGAGGTTTTGTCACGTTGGCCAGGCTGGTCTTGAACTCCCGACCTCAGGTGATCCACCTGCCTCGGTCTCCCAAGTGCTGGGATTACAGCCATGAGCCACTGCATCCAGCCTTTCAGCCTTTTTTTTTTTTCCTTTTTTTTTTGAGATAGGGTCTCAACTCTAGTCTCCCAGGCTGGAGTGTAGTTGCAGGAACACGGCTCATTACAGCCTTGACCTCCTGGGCTCAAGTGATCCTCCCACCTCAGCCTCCTGAGTAACTGGGACCACAGGCACCTACCACCAGGCCCAACTAATTTTTGTATGTTTTGTAGATGCGCCCACCACCACACCCAACTAATTTTTGTATGTTTTGTAGAGATGGTTTTTGCCATATTGCCTAGGCTGGTCTTGAACTCCTGAGCTCAAGCAATCAGCCTGCCTCAGCCTCCCAAAGTGCTAGAATTATAGGCATGAGCCACCAGGCCAGCTGCAACTATTCTATTAATCCGAAATTATTTCAAGACATAATTTAAAATGGAAAAACCGGCTGGGCGCGGTGGCTCACACCTGTAATCCCAACACTTTGGGAGGCCGAGGTGGGTGGATCACTTGAGACCAGGAGTTTGAGACCAGCCAGGGCAACGTGGTGAAACCCCCTCTCTACTAAAGATACAAAAATTAGTCGGGCTCGGTGGCACACACCTGTAGTCCCAGCTGCTCGGGACGCTGAGACACAAGAATTGCTTGAATCTGGGGGACAGAGATTGCAGTGAGCTGGGATCGCACCACTGCACTCCAGCCTGGGTGACAGAGCGAGACTTCATCTCAAAAAAAAAAAAAGAAGGAAAAGAAAAATAGAAAAATGAAAATGAAACCAAATCTGTACCCTAGATGCGCTTATTGCTCATTGCTAGAGATATATCTGTTTCTAGGCCCTCTCAGTGAACAGACAGGGGACACATACACAGACATGCACACTAGTTCTCTTTATAACATAACTCTCTTTCTCTGTCTATATATAAAACCATGAGATCATCCTGATACCTCCAATTCCAATTCAACACTTCAGGGTAAACTTTTGTTTTCCCCATCCATATTTGTCACTCTTTTAGTAAGTAATCTAACTCCCATTATTCCTAATTACTTGTTTCCTCAAACCTAGATTACACAAAGGAATTTTCAGAATTGCCTAAACCACACCACTACAAAAGCAAATCTACTTACCAGAGTACAATATTTGTTTACAGATATATATATATACATATATATATATTTTTTTTTTTAGAGACCGCGTCTTGCTCTGTCACCCAGGGTGGAGTGCAGTGTGGCACGATCTCAGCTCACTGCAACTTCCACCTCCTGGGTTCAAGCAATTCTTGTACTTCAGCCTCCCAGACCTTTTTTTTTTTTTTCTTGAAGACAGGGTCTCACTTTGTCACCCAGGCTGGAGTGCAGTGGTGTGATCACAGCTGACCGCAGCCTCAAACTCTTGGGCTCAAGCGATCCTCCCACCTCAGCCTCTTATGTAGTGGGGACTACAGGTACATGCCACCACGCCTGGCTAATTTTAAAAAAAAATTTTTTTGTGGCCGGGGGCGGTGGCGCACGCCTGTAATCCCAGCACTTTGGGAGGCCAAGGCGGGCGGATCACGAGGTCAGGAGATCGAGACCATCCTGGCCAACACGGTGAAACCCCGTCTCTACTAAAAATACAAAAAATTAGCTGGGATTGGTGGCACGTGCCTGTAGTCCCAGCTACTTGGGAGGCTGAAGCAAGAGAATCGCTTGAACCTGGGAGGTGGAGGTTGCAGTGAGCCAAGATCGCACCACTGCACTACAGCCTGGGCGACAGAGTGAGACTCCATCTCAAAAAAAAAAAAAATTTGTAGGCCGGGCATGGTGGCTCACACCTTAATCCCAGCACTTTGGGAGGCTGAGGTGGGCGGATCACCTGAGGTCAAGAGTTCGAGACCAGCCTGGCCAACGTGGTGAAACCCCATCTCTACTTAAAATACAGAAATTAGCTGGGCATGGTGGCGGGCACCTGTAATCCCAGCTACTCAGGAGGCTGAGGCAGGAGAATCGCTTGAAGCCAGGAGGCAGAGGTTGCAGTGAGCCAAGATTGCGTCATTGCACTCCAGCCTGGGCAACAAGAGCCAGACTCTCAAAAAATATATAGATAGATAGATAGATATGTATATATATATACACACACACTATATATACACATACATATATATATATACACACACATACATATATATATATACACACACACATATATATAGTAGAGACAGGGACCTTACTATGTTCCCCAGGGTTGTCTCCAACTCCTGGCCTGAAGCAATCCTCCTGTCTCAGCCTCCCAAAGTGCCCAGATTGCAGGTTTACAGGCATTTTTCTTTTTCTTTTTTTTTTTTTTTTTTTTTTTTTTTTGAGACAGAGTCTTGCTCTGTCGCCTAGGCTGGCTGGAGTGCAGTGGCGCAATCTCGGCTCACTGCAAGCTCCGCCTCCTGGGTTCACGCCATTCCCCTGCCTCAGCCTCCCGAGTAGCTGGGACTACAGGCGCCTGCCACCACGCCCGGCTAATTTTTTGTATTTTTTTTAGTAGAGACGGGGTTTCACCGTGTTGGCCAGGATGGTCTCGATCTCCTGACCTCGTGATCCGCCCGCCTCGGCCTCCCAAAGTGCTGGGATTACAGGCGTGAGCCACCGCGCCCAGCCTGTTTACAGGCATTTTTGAGGTAAAATTTACATGTGGTAAAATTCACAAATCAAAATTCACAGCAGCCTGATAAAGAATACACTTGGCCGGGTGTGGTGGTTCGCGTCTGTAATCCCAGCACTTTGGGAGGCCGAGGCTGGCGGATCACGAGGTCAGATCGAGACCATCCTGGCTAACATGGTGAAACCCCATCTCTACTAAAAAAAAAATACAAAACACTAGCCGGGCGTGGTGGCGGCTGCCCGTAGTCCCAGCTACTTGGGAGGCTGAGGCAGGAGAATGGCGTGAACCCGGGAGGCAGAGCTTGCAGTGAGCCGAGATCGCACCACTGCACTCCAGCCTGGGTGACAGAGTGAGACTCCGTCTCTAAAAAAAAAAAAAAGAATACACTCAAGTAGCTCCTACCCCTGTCATGATATAGAATGTTTACATCAGCAGGGCGCGGTGGCTCACACTTGTAATCCCAGCACTTTGGGAGTCCAAGGCGGGCAGATTACGAGGTCAGGAATTCAAGACTAGCCTGGGCAACACACTGAAACACCGTCTCTACTAAAAATACAAAAATTAGCTGGGTGTGCTGGCGGGTGCCTGTAATCCCAGCTACTCGGGAGGCTGAGGCAGGAGAATCGCTTGAACCCAGGAGGTGGAGGTTGCAGTAAGCTGAGATCGCATCACTGCACTCCAGCCTGGGCGACAGAGCTAGACTCTGTCTCAAAAAAAAAAAAAAAAGAATGTTTACATCACCCCAGTTCTTTCCCAGCTGTTCTCAGTCAATCCTCTCCCCCATGAGGCAATGAGTGTTAAAACTTCAGGGATCCTGTAATACCAGCACTTTGGGAGGCCGAGGCGGGTGGATTGCTTGAGGCCAGATGTTGGAGACTAGCCTGGCCAACATGGCGAAACCCCATCTCTACTAAAAATACAAAAATTAGCCGGGCGTGGTGGCATGCGACTGCAGTCCCAGCTACTCAGGAGGCAGAGGCACAAGAATTGCTTGAACCCGGTAGGTGGAGGTAGCAGTGAGCAGAAGTCACACCACTGCACTCCAGCCTGGGCGACAGAGCGAGACTCCATTTCCACAAAAAAAAAAAAAAAAGAAAAAGAAAAAAAGAAATTGAGGGCACATGGCTATCCAATTTTTCCAACATTATTTGTTGAAAAGAATATCCATTCTGCACTTAACACTTTTTTCAAAAATCAATTGAACATATATGTGTGGGTCTATTTCTGGGGTTTCTATTCTCTTTCATTGATATAATTGGCTGTCTTGACACAAATACCACAATATTTTGATTATTGTAGCTTTATAATAAGTCATGAAGTCAGGAAGTGCAGGTCCTCCAAATTTGTTCTTGTTTTTCAAAGTTGTTTTAGTTTTTTTACATTTCCATATGACTTTTAGAATCAGGTTGTCGGCCGGGTGCGGTGGCTCACGCCTGTAATCCCAGCACTTTGGGAGGCCGAGGCAGGTGGATCACTTGAGGTCAAGAGTTCGAGACCAGCCTCAACGTGGAGAAACCCCATCTCTACTAAAAATACAAAATTAGCTGGGCGTGGTGGTGCATGCCTGTAATCCCAGCTACTCGGGAGGCTGAGGCAGGAGAATTGCTTGAACCTGGGAGGCAGAGGTTGCAGTGAGCCGAGATTGCACCATTGCACTCCAGCCTGGGCAACAAGAGCGAAACTCCGTCTCAAAAAAAAAAAAAAAAAAAAGAATCAGGTTGTCAATTCTACAAAAATATCCGCTGGGATTTGACTGGGATTACATTGATTCTATAGATCAATGTCAGGAGAACTGGTATCTTAATAATATTGAGTCTCCTGCTTCATAAACATGGTGTGTCTATTCATTTGGGAATTATTTAATTTCTTTCTTTCTTTTTTTTCTTTTATTTTTTGAGACAGAGTCTCACTCTCTCACCCAGGCTGGAGTACAGTGGCACCATCTCGGCTCACTGCAGCCTCTGCCTCCCGCATTCAAGGGATTCTCCTGCCTCAGCCTCCTGAGTAGCTGGGACCACAGGCTCATGCCCCCACGCCTGGCTAATTTTTGGTTTGTTTGTTTTTTGAGACAGAGTCTCCCTCTATTGCCCAGGCTAGAGTGCAGCGGCACAATCTCGGCTCACTGAAACCTCTGCCTCCCAGGTTCAAGCGATTCTCTCACCTCTGCCTCCTGAATAGCTGGGACTACAGGCACACACCACCATACTGGGCTAGTTATTTTTTATTTTTAGTAGAGACAGGGTTTCACCATATTGACCAGGCTGGTCTCCAACTCCTGATCTCGTGATCCATCCACCTCAGCCTCCCAAAGTGCTAGGATTACAGGCATGAGCCACTGCACTTAGCCTTTTTTTTTTTTTTTTTTTTTGAGATGGAGTTTTGTTCTGTTGCCTTGGCTGGAGTGCAGTGACGCCATCTTGGCTTACTGCAACCTCTTCCTCCGGGGTTCAAGTGAGATGGGGTTTCACCATGTTGGCCAGGCTGGTCTTGAACTCCTGACCTCTGGTGATCCACCTGCCTTGGCCTCCCGAAGTGTTAGGATTACAGGTGTGAGCCACCGCTCCTGGCCTAATTTTTGCATTTTTAGTGGAGATGGGGGTTTCACTGTGTTGGCCAGGCTGGTCTCAAACTCCCGACCTCAAGTGATCCATCTGCCTGGGCCTCCCAAAATGCTGGGATTACAGGCGTGAGCCACCATGCCCAGCCCATACATGTTATTTTAAGGTTTCAATTTCCTATGGGTCATTGCTAGTTTATAGAAATACAATTAGCTGGGTGCAGTGGCTCGCGCCAGTAATCCCAGCACTTTGGGAGGCTGAGGCAGGTGGATCACTTGAGGCCAGGAGTTAGAAACCAGCCCGGGCAACATGGTGAAACCCCATCTCTACAAAATATACAAAAATTAGCAAGGCATGGTTGCGTGTGCCTGTAAGTCCCAGCTACTCAGGAGGCTTAGGTGGGAGGAATGCTTGAGCCCAGAAGACGGAGGTTGCAGTGAGCCAAGAGCCAGACCCTGTCTCAAAAAGAAAAAAGAAAAAAGAAAAAAAAGAGCTGGGCATGGTGGCTCACGCCTGTTATCCCAGCACTTCGGGAGGCTGAGATGGGTGGATCACCTGAGGTCAGGAATTCGAGACCAGCCTGGCCAACATGGTGAAACCCCGTCTCTACTAAGAAAATACAAAAATTAGTCGGGCATGGTGACGGGCGCCTGTAATGCCAGCTATTTGGGAGGCTGAGGCAGGAGAATCACTTGAACCTGGGAGGCAGAGGTTGCAGTGAGCTGAGATCGCGCCATTGCACTCCAGTCTGGGCCACCACAGACTGAGACTCCGTCTCAAAAAAAAAAAAAAAAAAAAAAGGACATGTTGGCCTGTTTGTAATGTTATGTTAGGAGGAAAGGCAGTCTTTCACCATTGAGTTTGACATTACTATAGGTTATTTGTAATTGCTCTTTATCATATGGAGGAGATATTACCTTCTTTCATTTCTAGTTTTCTGAGAGGTTTTTTTGGTTTTTGGTTTTTGGTTTTTTTTCTGAGACAGAGTTTTGCTCTTCTTGCCCAGGCTGGAGTGCAGTGGTCCAATCTAGACTCACTGCAACCTCCACCTCCCGGGTTCAAGTGATCCTCCTGCCTCATCCTCCTGAATAGCTGGGATTACAGGTGCACGCCACCATGTCCAGCTAATTTTTTGTATTTTTAGTAGACGTGGGGTTTCATCATGTTGGCTAGGCTGGTCTCAAACTCCTAACCTCAGGTGATCCACCCGCCTTGGCCTCCCAAAGTGCAGGGATTACAGGCGTGAGCCACTGCACCCGGCCGAGAGTTTTTTTTAAATCAGGAATGGATGGTGGATTTTGTCAAATGCTTTTCTTTGCATCTCTTGAGATGGTTTTTCTTGCATTCTTGGAATAAATTCAAATTCATCTTGATGTATTTTCTTTTGTATATATTGTTGGATTTGATTTACTAAAATGGGCTGGGCACGTGGCTTATGCCTGTAATCCCAGCACTTTGGGAGGTAGAGGCGGGTGGATCACCTGAGATCAGGAGTTCAAGACCAGCCTGGCCAACATGGTGAAACCCCGTCTCTACTAAAAATACAAAAATTAGCTGGGCGTGGTGGCATAGCCTGCAATCCCAGCTACTAGGGAGGCTGAGGCAGGAGAATCGCTTGAACCCAGGAGGCAGAGGTTGCAGTGAGCCAAGTTTGTGTCACTGCACTTCAGCCTGGGCAGCAGAGTGAGCCTCTGTCTCCAAAAGAAAAAGAAAAAAAAAAGCAAAAAAACAAGATTTACTAAAATGTTAAGAACTTTTGCATCTGTGTTCATGAAGGATAGTTACATATAGCTTTCTTTTCTTGTAATGACTTTCTGTGGTTTTGTATCAGAGTAATGCTAGTTTCATAGAATGAGTTGGAAAGTATCCCCTCCTCTTAAATTTTCTGGAAGAGTTTGTGCAGAATTCATATTATTTCATATATATATATGGTACAGTTCCCCAAGGAAGCCATCTGGGCCTGGAATTTCCTTCAGGGGAATATGTTTTACTACAAATTCAATTTATTTAATATATATAGGGCTAGTCAAGTTATCTATTTCTTCCTGAGTGGGCATTGGTATTTTGTGTCTTGCAAGGAATTTGTTTTGAGAAGTATGGGCATAAATTTGTTTGTAATATTCTCCTTTATCCTTTTTTAAAATTGAGGTAAAATGTGCATGACATAAAATTTATCGTTTTAACCATCTGTAAGTGTACAATTCAGGAGCATTAAGTACATTCACAGTGTTGTGTAACCAACGCCACTGTCTATTTCCAGAACTTTTTCATCATCCCAAACAGAAACTCTGTACCCATTAAGCAATAACTCTCCATTTTCCCCATCCCCAAGGCCCTGGTAACCTCTATTCTACTATCTTCCTCTAGTAACTTGCCTATTCTAAATACCACATATAAGTGGAATCAATATTTGTCCTGTGTCTGGCAAATTTCACTTAGCGTATTTTCAAGGTTCATCCTGAATTGGCCTTCTCCATCTCCAGGCAGTAAGCTGGGCAACCATCATGCTTACCTTGTTTGTTTCCCATCTCTCAGGGATCACTTTCCTTCATTGTCTAATGTCCAGTATCTTTTTTTTTGTTGTTTTGTTTTTGAGACAGGGTCTCACTCTCACCCAGGCTGGAGTGCAGTGGCGCAATCACAGGTCACTGCAGCCTTGACCTCCTGGGCTCAAGCAATCCTACCGCCTCAGCCTTCCAAATAGCTGAGGCTTCCAGATTAGCCACCACACTCAGCTAATCTGATGTCCACTATCGTGAGATTTGTTTTTCCATTTTATTCGTCTGGATTTTTGTTTGTTTCAGGCAGGAGGGCAAATTCTGTCCCCATTATTCCATCTTGGTTGAAAATTGGGCTGGGCGCGGTGGCTCACACCTGTAATCCCAGCACTTTGGGAGGCCAAGGCAGGTGGATCTCCTGAGGTCAGGAGTTCGAGACCAGCCTGCCCAACATGGTGAAACCCCATCTCTACAAAAATACAAAAAATTAGCCGGGCATGATGGTGGGTGCCTGTAATCCCAGCTACTCAGGAGGCCAAGGTGGGAGAATTGCTTGAACCCAGGAGGTGGAGGTTGCAGTGAGCCGAGAACAAGCCATTGCACTCCAGCCTGGGTGACAGAGTGAGACTCTGTCTCAAAAAAAAAAAAAAAAAGAAAACCAATGATTACAAACAGCAGAAAATCATGCACCAGGTTTCCAGACAAATTTGGTGAAAGATAAGTAGAACAAAATAGTTTTTTAAATAAAAAGAATGTAATAACAGCGAACTATTTATCAGTTTTTTTGTTTTTTTGTTTGTTTGTCTCAAAGAGCTCCCGGCCGGGCGCGGTGGTTCATGCCCGTAATCCCAGCACTTTGGGAGGCCGAGGCGGGCAGATTACCTGAGGTCAGGAGTTCAAGACCACCATGGGGAACATGGTGAAACCTCGTCTCTACTAAAAATACAAAAATTAGCTGGGCGTGGTTGCACACGCCTGTAATCCCAGCTACTCGGGAGGCTGAGGCAGGAGAATTGCTTGAGCCTGGGAGACGGAGGTTGCAGTGAGCCGAGATTGTGCCACTGCACTCCAGCCTGGCCAACAGAGCGAGACTGTCTCAAAAAAAAAAAAGAAAAAAGAAAAAAAAAGAAGGAAAGGAAGGAAGGAAGGAAGGAATGAAGGAAGGAATTCAGTGCCAGGCACGGTGGCTCACACCTGTAATCCTAGAACTTTGGGAGGCCGGGGCGGGTGGATCACCTGAGGTAAGGAGTTCAAGACCAGCCTGGCCAACATGGTGAAACCCCATCTTTACTAAAAATACAAAAATTAGCTGGGCAGCCTGGCACAATGGCTCACGCCTATAATTCCAGCACTTTGGGGGGCCCGAGCCAGTGGATCATGAGGTCAGGAGATCGAGACCATCCTGGCTCGATTCTCCTGCTTCAGCCTCCCGAGTAGCTGGGACTACAGGCGCATGCCACCACACCAGCTAATTTTTGTATTTTTCTTAGAGACATGGTTTTACCATGTTGGCCAGGATGGTCTCGATCTCTTGACCTTGTGATCTGCCCGCCTCGGCCTCCCAAAGTGCTGGGATTACAGGTGTGAGCCACTGCACCCGGCCGTTTTTTGTTTTTTGTTTTTGAGACAGAGTCTCGCTCTGTCACCAAGGCTGGAGTGCAGTGGTGCGATCTTGGCTCACTGCAACCTCTGCCTCCCAGGTTCAAGCAGTTCTCCTGCCTCAGCCTCCCAAGTAGCTGGGACTACAGGCATGTGCCACCACGCTTAGCTAACTTTTGTGTTTTTAGTAGAGATGGGGTTTCGCCGTGTTGGCCAGCCTGGTCCTGAACTCCTGACCTCAAGTGATCTGCCCTCCTCGGACTCCTAAAGTGCTGGGATTATAAGCGTGAGCCACTGCGCTTGGCCTACACTCTTCATTAGAAGCAAGTCTCTAAGTCCAACTCACATTCAAGAGGAGGAGGGGAATTAGGTTCCACCTTTTGAGGGGATGAGAATAAGATATCTAATACATATTTTGGAGGTGATAATTTTTTTTTTTTTTGAGATGGAGTCTCGCTCTGTCACCCAGGCTGGAGTGCAGTGGCGCTATCTCGGCTCACTGCAAGCTCCGCCTCCCGAGTTCACACCATTCTCCTGCCTCAGCCTCCCGAGTAGCTGGGACTACAGGCGCCTGCCACCACTCCCGGCTAATTTTTTTTAGTTTTTTTTTAGTAGAGACGGGGTTTCACCATGTTAGCCAGGATATTCTTGATCTCCTGACCTTGTGATCCGCCTGCCTCAGCCTCCCAAAGTGCTGGGATTATAGCCATGAGACACCGAGCCTGGCCTATACTTTTTAAAAATAATATATTTTTTGGCTGAGCACAGTGGCTCACGCCTGTAATCCCAACACATTGGGAGGCTGAGGCGGGTGGATCACTTGAGGTCAGGCGTTCAAGACCAGCCTGGCCAATATGGTGAAACCCCATGCCAGGTGTGGTGGCACGTGCCTGTAATCCCAGCTACTCGAGAGGCTGAGGCAGAACTGCTTGAACCCAGGAGGTGGAGGTTGCAGTGAGCTGAGATTGCGCCACTGCACTCCAGCCTGGGCAACAGAGCGAGGCTCTGTCTCAAAATAAAAATAAAAATTAAAAAAATATATATTTTTTGACATGGGGTTTCACCATGTTGCTTAGGCTGGTCTTGAACTCCTCAGCTTAAGCGATCCTCCCACCTCAGCCTTTTGTTGGGATTACAGGCGTGAGCTGCTGCGCCCAGCCTGAAGGTGATACTTTAAGGATGTGCAACTGTGTTTCACCTTAAAGTTTTGCCCACTAGTTTTAGCATTTAGTGGATCTTGTCTGCAGCAATTATTACTGTGGTATTCTAATGGGAATTTTCTACTTCCCTCATTCCTTCTATATTTATTATTTGGAATTCTTGTGTAAGAAAGAGTTGACCCTTCTCCATCATTCATGTATTTATTAGAGACAGCATCTCCCGGTGTCATCCAGGCTAGAGTTCAGGGGCTATTCACAGGAGTGATCATGGTGCATTACAGCCTCAAACTCTTGAGCTCAAGCCATTCTCCCGCCTCAGCCTCCCAAGTATCTGGGACTACAGGCACACACCACCTCGTCTGGCTCTCAGCATTTATTTATTCAATCATATCACTTATATAAATAAGTATGGAATCATGGATGTTCATTTTTTGAACTATAATCTAATATTACCCTTTCTGTTATTCTTGCTCAAATTGTTCCAGCTTTGGCCATTGGGAGTTGTTTTTCTTTTTTTTCGAGACGGAGTCTCGCTCTGTTGCCAGGCTGGAGTGCAGTGGCGAGATCTCGGCTCACTGCAACCTCTGCCTCCCACGTTGAAGCAATTCTCCTGCCTCAGCCTCCCGAGTAGCTAGGACTACAGGCGCGTGCCACCACACCCAGCTAATTTGTGTATATTTAGTAGAGGCGGGGTTTCACCATGTTGGCCAGGATGGTCTTGATCTCTTGATCTCATGATCCGCCCACCTTGGCCTCCCAAAGTGCTGGGATTACAGACGTGAGCCACCGCACCTGACCAGGAGTTCTTTCAGGTTGGCTTCTGTATCTTATGACATGCTGCAATCATTGCTTTTTTGTTTGTTTGGTTTTTGTTTTTTTTTTTGAGATGGAGTTTCGCTCTTGTTGCCCAGGCTGGAGTGCAATGGCATGATCTCGGCTCACTGCAACCTCCGCCTCCCAGGTTCAAGCAATTCTCCTGCCTCAGCCTCCTGAGTAGCTGGGATTACAGGTGCCCCCCACCACACCCGGCTAATTTTTTGTATTTTTAGTAGAGATGGGGTTTCACCATGTTGGCCAGGCTGGTCTGAAACTCCTGACCCCGGGTGATCCACCCGTCTTGGCCTCCCAAAGTGCTGGGATTACAGGTGTGAGCCACCGCACCTGGCCTCCATCATTGTTTTTAGGCATTTCCTTACTTTCTGTCACTACAGGATGCTCCAGGCTCATCTTGTATTTCTCTCCACCCCAGACTGAAAATCAGCCATTTTTCCAGGAGCACTGGTTTCTTTTATTGGAGAATGGCATTTAGAAACCAAGGTCCAGGCCAGGCACGGTGGCTCAGACCTGTAATCCCAGCACTTTGCAAGGCCAAGATGGGCAGATCACCTGAGGTCAGGAGTTCAAGACCAGCCTGGCCAACACGGCGAAACCCTGTCTCTACTAAAAATACAAAAAGTAGTCAGGCGTGGTGGGCAGCGCCTGTAGTCCCAGCTACTCAGGAGGCTGAGGCAGGAGAATCGCTTGAACCCAGGAGGCGGAGGTTGCAGTGAGCCAAGATTGCGCCATTGCACTCCAGCCTGGGTGACAAGGGTGAAACTCTGTCTCAACAACAACAACAAAAAAGAAACCAAGATCTGGCCACTAGATGTGCTCATTGTTTCTGGGATAGCATGATTTGTAGGACTTCTCAGTGGACAGACTGAGAAACCGTCTGCAAAAACCAAGAAGATAGGACCACTTAGTACAACATAGTATCTATGGTAGGTGCCTTCTGAGATGCCCTCAACCAGTGCTCCCCGCCTGCTATATTCTTGGTCTTGTGTAATCCCCTCCCCTTTAGTAACTTGCTTGCAAGTAACAGAATGCCTCAACCTTGAGGGGATATCACTTCCATAATTAGATCACAAGAGATGTGACCTCTGTTTTGCTAGCCAACTCTTTCTCTCGCTGGCTTGGATGAAGCAAACTACCATGCTGTGAGCCACTGCGTGGAAAGGCACACATGGTGTGGATGGTGGGCACCTCTGGCTAACAGCCAGCATGGAACTGGGGCCCTCTGTCCAACAGGCTGCAGAGAACCGGATCCTGCCAACAAATATGGGAGCACAGAGCAGATCCTTCCCCGGTCGCATGTTCAGAGAAGTCCTCAATCCTGCCCAACTCCTTCCTCGATTGTGCCTTAGTGAGAGAGGCTGAAGCTGAGGACCCAGCTGAACCCAGCCTGGATTCCTGACTTGCAAAACCTGAGAGATAATTTATGTGTATTGTTTGGAGCCACTAAGATTGTGGTCATTTGTTTCACAGGAATAAGTAGTACGGCATACTTACTTGGATCCTAGCACAGAAAAGACGTTAGTGGAAAAGCCAGTGAAATCCAAATAAAGACTGAAGTTAATAGTACTCTACCAATCTTATTTTTTTTTTTTTATTTTTTATTTTTTTTGAGATGGAGTCTTGCTCTGTCGCCCAGGCTGGAGTGCAGTGGCACAATCTCGGCTCACTGCCAGCCTCCCGGGTTCATGCCATTCTCCTGCCTTAGCCTCCCGAGTAGCTGGGACTGCAGGTGCTCGCCACCACACCCAGCTAATTTTTTATATTTTTAGTAGAGACGGGGTTTCACCGTGTTAGCCAGGACGGTTTCAATCTCCTGACCTCGTGATCCGCCTGCCTCAGCCTGCCAAAGTGCTGGAATTACAGGCGTGAGCCGCCGCGCCCAGCCCAATGTTATTTTCTTAGCACTGATAAATGTGCCATGGTTACGCAGAATGTTAACATTAGGGGGAGGTGGGTGACAGGTATGAAAGCTCACTAATGGTGATGCAACTCTTCTGTAAATCTAAAATTATTTCAGAAAAACTGTTAAAAAACCTCTGGGAGGCCAGGTACGGTGGCTCACGCCTGTAATCCCAGCACTTTGGGAGGCTGAGGCAGGTGGATCACGAGGTCAGGAGATCAAGACCATCCTGGCTAACGTGGTGAAACCCCATCTCTACTAAAAATACAAAAAAATTAGCCGGGCGTGGTGGTGTGCCCCTGTAGTCCCAGCTACTTGGGAGGCTAGGGCAGGAGAATGGCTTGAACCCAGGAGCCGGAGGTTGCAATGAGCCAAGATCCCACCACTGCACTCCAGCCTGGGCGACAGAGTGAGACTTCGCCTCAAACAAAAACAAAAACAAAAACAAAAAAACACACCTGTGGGAGGCCAGGTGCAGTGGCTCACACCTGTAATCCCAGCACTTTGGGAGGCCGAGGCAGTTGGATCATTTGAGATCAGGAGTTCAAAACCAGTCTGGCCAACATGGTGAAAACCCATCTCTACTAAAAATACAAAAATTAGCCGGGCAGTAGTGGCATGTGTCTGTAATCCCAGCTACTCGGGAGGCTGAGGCAGGAGAATCGCTTGAACCTGGGAGTTGGAGGTTGTGGTGAGCCAAGATCATGCCACTGCACTCCAGTCTGGGTGACAGTGAGACCCTGTACCCCCTTCCCCCCCAAAAAAAAACCTCTGGGCATTACATGTTACGTTTAAAAAATAAAGAAGAGGCCAGGCACGGTGGCTCATGCCTGTAATCCCAACAATTTGGGAGGCCGAGGCGGGCGAATCATCTGAGGTCAGGAATGCGAGATCAGCCTGACCAACATGGTGAAACCCCATCTCTACTAAAAATACAAAAATTAGCTGAGCAGTAGTGGCACATGTCTGTAATCCCAGCTGCTTGCGAGGCTGAGGCAGGAGAATCACTTGAACCTGGGAGGCAGAGGTTGCAGTGAGCCGAGATCGCACCATTGCACTCCAGCCTGGACGACAGAGCGAGACTCTGTCTTTAAAAAAAAAAAAAAAAGGCCGGGCACAGTAGCTCACCCCTGTAATTTCAGCACTTTGGGAGGCCGAAGTGGGCAGATCATGAGGTCAGGAGTTTGAGACCAGCCTGACCAACATGGTAAAATCCTGTCTCTAATAAAAATACAAAAATTAGCCAGGCGCGGTGACAGGTGCCTGTAATCCCAGCTACTCGGGAGGCTGAGGCAGGAGAATTGCTTGAGCCTGGGAGGTGGAGGTTGCAGTGAGCCGAGACCGTGCCACTGCACTCCAGCTTGGGCAAAAGAGCGAGACTCCATATAAAAAAAAAGAAAAGTACCTAAAATTTGCCAGGCATGGTGGCACATGCCTGTAATCCCATATACTCAGGAGGCTGAGGCAGGAGAATCGCTTGAACCCGGGAGGCGGAGGTTGCAGTGAGCTGAGATCGCGCCATTGCACCCCAGCCTGGGTGACAGAGGGAAACCCTGTTTCAAAATAAATAAATAAAATAAAATAAAATAAGAGAGTATAGGGCCAGGTATGGTGGTTTACGCCTGTAATCCCACTTTGGGAGGCCACGGCAGGTATATCACTTGAGGCCAGGAGTTTGAGACTAGCCTGGGCAACATGGTGAGACCCTGTCTCTACTAAAAATACAAAAATTAGCTGGGCGTGGTTGCGCGTCTGTAATCCCAGGTACTTGGGAGGCTGAGGCACGTGAATCTCTTGAACCTGGGAGGCAGAGGTTGCAGTTAGCAGAGATTGTGCCACTGCACTCCAGTCTGGGCAATAGAGTGAGACTCCGTTTCAAAAAAAAAAAAAAAAGAGAGAGAGAGTACAGCAAAGTTGAGGAGAAAAAATAAAGGTTATTAGGGAGCCATCAGTCTGGTTACAGAGATTCAGCAACCAGGCTTGGAGGGGTAGCAGTGTGATAGGTTAGAAAGAGCTAGCAAGGGTCGGGTGTGGTGGCTTACACCTCTAATCCCAGCACTTTGGGAGGCCGAGGCAGGCAGATCACTTGAGGTCAGGAGTTCGAAACCAGCCTGGCCATCATGGTGAAACCCCGTCTCTACTAAAAACACAAAAAATTAGCTGGGTGTGGTGGCAGATGCCTGTAATCCCAGCTAGAGAGGTTGAGACAAGATAATTACCTGAACCTGGGAGGCAGAGGTTGCAGTGAGCCGAGATCATGCCACTGCACTCCAGCCTGGGTGACAGGGCGAGATTGTCTCAAAAAAAACAAAAGAGATAACAAGTATGGTGGTCACAGTCTAGGGTAGTCACGGTGACCAAGCCCAGTTCCAGCCCTCAGAGGTCACAGTCTGGTGGGGGAAATGGAGGGACCAGGCCTGATGCTTGTTCTAGGAGTCAGTGTCTGGTTGAGAAATTGCGGGAAAATACTTTTTCCCAGCCTTCAAGAAGATACTTGTGTTCATTTAAATTCTCCCAAAATCTCAACATCTGTTCCAAAATTCAGTTGGTTGCCTGTTCCTCTGCCTTTCAGATATTTGTCTTTGTCCTTTCCACCATCTTAAATACCTCTGTTGTCTGCCAGGAAATATCCTCATAGACTTCTTTATCAGTTTCAAAAGTGGATTTGCAAGAAAAGCTTCTTTCCCCCTCTGCCCTCAGCGGCATTTTTCAATCGAGCCCTCACTCACCTGACTTTACTGTTTTACCGCCTCACCCATTTACAGGCTTGCATATCTTCAGAACAGTTCAATTATATTCCTCAGCTTCTTCAAAGACCAAATGGAAGTAAGAAGCAGCATGTTCTGACTAACATCCCTTTAGAGAAATAAATTAGATGAAACACTTGCAGCAGTTAAAATTGTGCCTGGTGATTGGTCTTTAAAAGTACTGTCTTTTGTTTGCATATTGTCTTCCTCCATGCCCTCTTCCTTTCTAAATTCTTTTATCCATCCTTCTGGAATCTGTTTCTCCCAAGGACTTTTATCCCTCTTGGCCTGCATGGGCTATGTTCACTGCACAGTGAAAAACAAGGACAGGAGACTCTTTGCCAAAGTTAAAAGCGCATCAAACACGCCTAGCTTTTATTATTTTAATCACAAACCTATAGACCCCTCAGTATACCCTCCATGGGGCCTGGCCCCAGCAATCCAAAGCTGACAACCTTGGGTGTAGGTATGAGGGGTGGGAATGGAGGGGGGAGTGTCTCTTGATAACTCTGAAATGGGGTGATTCTTCCAAATGAAGAACTGGGTGGGGAACAGAGGTTGGGGTGGCCTAGATTCTCAGTATACGGAGCAATAAAAAAATCAGATAAACAAATGAGGGGGTACAATATGCTTTTACAACCCTCCTCCAAGCTTCTGCCTTGCTGGGGGAAGGCTTCCAGTTTTTCCTGGGCTGGGGAGGTCCCAGGATAGCCCCTTCCTTCATCCTCTTGCCCTACATGTTGAAAAAGAATACTGAGGTACTGGTTCTGGTAACCTGAACTCAGTCGCCACTAATACCCATCACCTTCCCAAACTGCCCCTCAAGGAAGAAGGCAGGACTCTGCCCAAGGGTGGGGGCCTCTCACTCCAGATATAGGTCTGGAAAATTCATCCATGAAATTTCATAATCTGTCCCCTCCCTCAAGAGCAAGGTTGGCTCAGAGCCCTCCTAGGTTAGGTCAGGTTGGTCCCAGGTTAAGGCAGGGGAGCTTAAGTATCACTCCTCCCTGCAGTGTGGAATGCTTAGATGGGATGTTGCTGAGGGACAAGGGTGGGGCTGTGATCTCCACAAGCACTAGCGGTGGCCTGGTCCTACTGATTCTTTCACACCTGAAATACCTGTGCTGGGCTGTTCCTATAGGGAAGGGGTGGGGCCTGGCTCCTCCATTCCTAGAAGGCCAGGAGAGTTCCCAGGGGAAGGGGCTGGGTCTCATCCTCGCTTCTGTTCCTTGCCTGGGCAGAGCAGGGCAGGGTTCATGGGGAAGGGGCAGAGCTTAAACCCCCAGGGCTGGGACCTCCATTACTTGACTCCTCTTCTGTGCCAGGACGGACTAGACTGGTGGTTCCAAGACAAAGGATGGAGCAACATCCTGACATCTCCCTTTCCCAGGAGACCTGGCTAGGACAGTCCCTAGGGAACAGGGGCGAGACCTCATCCTGTCTCCTTCCCTCACCTGGGCAAGGATGAGTCCCACAGGGGCAGGGGTGAGGCTGTGATCCCCAGGGGGCAGGCCCTGATCTCATGTCCTTCTCCAGCCTTCTCCTTCTGAAATACCTGCACTGGGCGGTTCCTTCGGGGAAGGTGCAGGGCCTCATCTGACTCCTCCTCCTTGCCTGATTACAGGGGTGGGGCCTGATCACATCTCCTCTTCCCCCAGGATACCTGGGCAGGGCAGTCTCATGGGAGGGTGGGGGAAAAGGCGGGGCCTCATCCTGACTGGTCCTCCTTTCCTGGGTGGGAAAGTCCCAGGGGAGGGGTGAGGCCTGATCAGGACTCCTCCTCCATGCTGAAGCTGCTGCGGCGGCTGCTGGCCTTGGAGACAGCAGGGGACACTGAAGAGAGCAGGGGATCGGAGGCAGCCCGCAGTGGGGACAGGGCACCCCCCGACAGTCCTCCCACCACCCCCTCCTCCTCCTCCATCAGAATGTCCTCCAGCCCCAGGTGGAAGGGGTCTCCCAGGTCCCCCAGGTGGTCGCTGGGAAAGTGCAGGTCCAGAAGGGCATCTGAGGGCGGTGCGGGGGGCTGCTGATGGGGAGCATTCTGGGCAGGTCCCCCCCCTACATGGAACGTTGCTGCGCCTGGCCTGCCCTCCTCCTCAATGTCCAGCTGCTCTGGCTTGAGGCTGTCAGAAGCCGAAGTCGTGGCCAAGGAAAGCAGCCCTGGAGTGGGAGGTACTGGCAGGCCATGGATCTGGGCCTGCAGTTCTAGTTCCTGTAAAAAATAGGGGTTGGGTGCAGGATAAGTAGGGTTCAGAGTCCCTCAGAGGCAGAGGAGTATAAAGGTTGAAAAGGGTAGGTTCCCTGGGTTGGAATTCAGCTTCTGCTACTCACTAGTTCCAAAACTTTAGGCAAGGTGCTTAACATCTCTGAAGCTTCAGAGTCGCAAACTGTAAAGTGGGTATATAATAATGGCCCCTAGGCTGGGCGCGGTGGCTCACGCCTGTAATCACTTTGGGAGGCCGAGGCAGGTGGATCACCTGAGGTCAGGAGTTCGAGACCAGCTTGACCAACATGGAGAAACCCCATCTCTACTAAAAATACAAAAATTAGCTGGGTGTGGTGGTGCATGCCTATAATCCTAGCTACTCAGGAGGCTGAGACAGGAGAATTGCTTGAACCCGGGAGGCGGAGGTTGCGGTGAGCCGAGATTGCGCCACTGCACTCCAGCCTAGGCAACGAGCGAAACTCCATCTCAAAAATAAATAAATAAATAAATAAAATAATGGCCCCTATCTCATAGAATTCTGAGGATTGAATAAGTTAGTGGATATAAAGCTCTTGTCACAGTACAGAGCACAAGATAAATGCTATGTACATTAGCAATATTATTATCCTTGTTAATATTATGATTATTATTTATCATTATCACTATCATCATCGTGTGATCTGGGAAGCCCAGGGATCCCCCAAGTATGCCAGGAAGGGAAACCCTGGCCTGCTCTCTCTCTGCCTCCACCTGCAGGAAGCTTTCCCCCTCTTCCCCCACCACCATCTCCTCTTTTCAAACCTGAATTCGGAGCTGCAGGCTGCGGTTGGCCTGCTCCAGGGATCGCTGCCGGCTCTCCAGGTCTTTGGAGCGCTGCTGCTCCTTCTGCAGCTTGCGGATATAATCCACAGAGGCCTTCAGGATGGTGCCCTTGTTCCAGCGCATCTCCCTGTGGGGCCCAAGTGGGAGGCAAGCAGGAAATGCCACATGAGGGGTTTCTCAGGAGCTGAGGCGGGGATTGCACCAGGTGGGAGCCTCCCACCACATGCTTAGAACTTGAGGCTGGGGTCTTTCAAAGGTATGGAGTACCCAGAGGAAAACTTCCCGCCTGGAATCTTACAATGGTGCCCCATCACACTCCAAACCCTGGAAGCCGTCTCTGACCTGACCCCTTAGGATTCCTCTCTTCCCTATGTCCCTCCAATTGATCTCACTACAGCCACATTGGTCTCTCAGTGCTCCTAGAATATGGAAAACCACTCCCATCTCAGGGCATCAATCCCAGCCGTGCCCTCTGCCTTGAATACTCTTACCCCCAGACACCCATGTGGCTCCCCGCCTTGCCTCCTTAGGCTCTTTATTCAAACGTTTCCTTGTCAGTTGGGGCCTGCCCTGTCCTCACCTTCCTTATCCCAAACTAACCCTCTCCAACATTCTCCCATTTTCCTTCCAGTCTTTATTCTTCTCATAACACTCATCATAATGGATCTCATCGATGTTTACTTATTTACTATTTGTCTGCCCCCACTAAAACATCAGTTTCATGAGGTCTGTTTTGTTCCCTCTGGTATCTTTAGGGCCTAATATGGTACCTGGCACAAACCAGAGGCTCAATAAATAAATCTTTCTCTTTTCCTTTTTTTTTGCGGGGCGGTGGGGGATGGAGTCTCGCTCTGTCACCCAGGCTGGAGAGCAGTGGCACAATCTCGGCTCACTACAACCTCCACTTCTCGGGTTCAAGCGATTCTCCTGCCTCAGCCTTCTGAGTAGCTGAGATTACAGGCCTACGCCACCACGCCCAGCTAATTTTTTTTGTATTTTTTGTAGAGATGGGGTTTCACCATGTTGGCCAGGCTGGTCTCAAAATCCTGACCTCAAGTGATCCACCCGTCTCGGCCTCCCCAAGTGCTGGGATTACAGGTGCCCACCACCACGCCCCGCTAATTTTTATATTTTTAATAGAAATGGGGTTTCACCATGTTGGCCAGAATGGTCTCGATCTCCTGACCTCGTGATCCACCCGCCTCGGCCTCCCAAAGTGCTGGGATTACAGGCGTGAGCCACTGCGCCCGGCCATCTTTTTTTGTTGTTGTTTTTGAGACAAAGTCTTGCTCTGTCACCCAGGCTGGAGTGCAGTGGCACCATATTGGCTCACTGCAACCTCCACCTCCCGGGTTCAAGCGATTCTCCTGCCTCAGCATCCCGAGTAGCGGGGATTACAGGTGCGTGCCACCACGCCCAGCTAAATTTTTTTTATTTTTAGTGGAGACAGGGTTTCACCATGTTGGCCTTCAACTCCTGACCTCGTGATCCGCCTGCCTTGGCCTCCCAAAGTGCCAGGATTACAAGTGTGAGCCACTGCACCTGGCTAATTTTTGTATTTTTTAGTAGAGACGGGGTTTCATCATGTTGGCCAGGCTAGTCTGAAACTCCTGACCTTAGGTGATCCACCCGCCTTGGCCTCCCAAAGTGCTGGGATTACAGGCATGAGCCACCACACCCGGCCAATAAATAAATCTTGAATAAATAAAGGAAGTACCATTGCACCACTGCACTCCAGCCTGGGTGACAGCATGAGACTCCATCTCAAAAAAAAGAAAAAAAAAAAAGGAAGTACTAAGTGAACAGAAAAGTAGGTGCATATATCCTATGGGGACCAGATGGGGCACACAGACCATAACATTATGTGCCTAAAATTTTAGGTGCTGACATAGTGAGGGTCTGCAACCCTGCTCAGGCTGAGAAAGAACCAGACAGAGGAGAAATGCCTGGGCCGAGACTGCCTGGTGAGCCCACCAAGGCACAATTTTAGTAGCATGGGACGCCTGCCCCACCTCCCGCTGGCCTGAGGGTCCCAGCCCAGACTCACGGGTCACTGGACTTAGGGATGAGAGTGCCCAGTTCCTTGATCCTGTCGTTAATGTTGAATCGCCTGCGACGCTCAACTTTGGAGAGGGGAGGAGAGGAAGAAAGAGTGGGAGAAAGAGTTGTCAATTAGCCAAAAATGGAAGAGACAGAAAGTAGGGAGTTGGGAGGCTGTTGCAGGGAAGGAGTTCCCCATGGGGGGCCAGGACTCGGGGTGAGGCAGGCCTGCACAGCACCCGGGCAATGCACACGCTCTCTGGCTTACTTAGGTTGTGATTGTCTTTCTTCTGCCGTTCCTTCAAAAGGGCCTTTGCCTCGGTCTCTGGAAAAGAGTGGAGTGATCAGGGCCTCTGAGCACAGGAAGGCAAGAAACACATGCAGATGCTAAGGTAGGGTTTGGTAGCCAAAAGCAGGGGAAATGCCTTTTTTAAAAAGTGCCTTCTTTTTACTATTTTAAGCCATGGTGATAGGCTGGTTGTTAAATCCAAGATGAGAGGAACTGAAGTGGGGTGAAAGCAAGACCACAAGCCATACGGGGAAAGGGGACAAACAGCCTCCATTTCCATATGTCCAAACCATTCCCCTCAGAATCAGGCCCATCTCTAGACCTGGTAGGCACAGGGCTCACCTGGGGTAAAGTGTAGGGCCATGGGGCCAAGACCCTATCACCTACCAGAGATCTCCCGTTTGATGTTGGGCAGCTCAGCTGGGCAGGAGTTGCTGACAGTGATGGCTGGTGTGGCCACGCCTTGACTACTGTACACATCAAGCAGATTCCCTGACACAGGCAGCTGGGGGCAGAGAGGGCAGAGAACCACCAGTTGGGAACAAACCCCAGGCTTGGCTCCTCCTCAGAACCAGGTTCCTGAGCTTCCACATATCCCAAAGATGGGGCACCCTCTAATGCAAGGACTGGCTGACTCAGCACCAGAACCCTTGCTTCTCCTTCAAGGCAAATTCACATGGCGACCAAACAGGGAGGACAGAGCAAACCGGACCTACCTTGCTTCGCTGGGAGACTGGAGCCTGCCTGGCCTGCTTATCACTTCCTCCAGTCCCTCATATCCCTCAGTGACCTCTAAAGCCCCTTTCCCAAACCCCGGGGCTGGCTCTGAGAAGAAATGCTGGAAAACCACCCTTCTCAGGTCTTTGTCGGCTCTGATGGGACATTCCAGTCCGTTAGCTCCTCCCAGCACAACATTCCAATCCAGCATTCTTGGAACACTCCAACCCAATCTTCTCCGACCTTGGTAAATTGTCATGACAACATTCTATCCAAAATCTGGCCTTCTGGAGAATTCCAACCTAATCTCCAGTCTTTCACTCTGATCAAGTTGTACCATCTTCCACTCTGATCAAGTTGTACCATCTTCCACATCAGGGTCTCCTGCTGCTGTGGACCAAGGTCCTGACTCCAGTATCTTCCTGCACATTCTGTTCTCTCAGGAGATTCTTATCCAACTATTCAATTAGCACTGCTTTATGTCAGCCTAGTTTTTTTTTTTTCCTCTCCTTCACACTTTCCTGGATATACTCCAGAGGAGCACGTCAATCTGAAGTATACCCAGGGCCAGGTGCAGTGGCTCACGCCTGTAATCCCAGCACTTTGGGAGGCCGAGGCGGGCGGATCACTTGAGGTCAGGAGTTCATGACCAGCCTGGCCAACATGGTGAAACTCCATCTCTACTAAAAATACAAAACAACAAAAAAAATTAGCCGAGCATGGTGGCCTGCACTTGTAGTCCCAGCTACTTGAGAGGCTGAAGCACGAGAGTTGCTTGAACCCAGGAGGTAGAGGTTGCAGTGAGCCAAGATCACACCACTGCACTCCAGCCTGGGCAACAGAGCAAGACTCCATCTCAAAATAAATAAATAAATAAATACAAATAAAATAAAGTATATCCAAATCCCACTTCTTCATGAGTTTTAATCTCTTTTTTTTTTTTTTTTTTTTGAGACGGAGTATCATTCTGTCACCCAGGCTGGAGGGCAGTGGCGCAATCTCGGCTCACTGCAAGCTCTGCCTCCCAGGTTCACGCCATTCTCCTGCCTCAGCCTCCCGAGTAGCTGGGACTACAGGCACCCGCCACCACGCCCGGCTAATTTTTTCGTATTTTTAGTAGAGACGGGGTTTCACTGTGTTAGCCAGGATGGTCTGGATCTCCTGACCTTGTGATCTGCCCGCCTCAGCCTCCCAAAGTGCTGGGATTACAGGTGTGAGCCACCGTGCCTGGCTGAGCTTTAATTTCTTGAACCCACTTCCAGTCTGGTGGATATAAGGTCCCAATCTCTAGTTGTGTCCAAATCAATAAAAAGTTCTGATAAATTAGTCCCATTTTTATACATGCTTCCATCCTATTGATAAGTTGGAAAAAAGCAAAACTACAGCCACTTGGTATGCTCTAAAGCAAGTTATGAGACCAGGCATGGTGGCTATGTCTGTAATCCCAGCACTTTGGGAGGCCGAGGTGGGCAGATGGCTTGAGCTCAGGAGTTTGAGACCAGCCTGGGCAACACAGTGAGACCCTGTCTCTACTAAAAATGCAAAAAATTAGCCAGGCATGGTGACACAAGCCTATGGTCCCAGTTACTTGGGAGGCTGAGGTGGGAGGATCACTTGAGCCCGGAAGGTGGAGGCTGCAGTGAGCCAGGATTACACCACTGCACTCCAGCCTAGGTGACAGAGCAAGACCCTGTCTCAAAAATAAATAAATAGGCCGGGCGCAGTGGCTCAAGCCTGTAATCCGAGAACTTTGGGAGGCCGAGGCAGGTGGATCACCTGAGGTCAGGAGTTCGAGACCAGCCTGACCAACATAGTGAAACCCCGTCTCTACTAAAATACAAAAATTAGCCAGGCGTGCTGGCGGGCACCTGTAATCTCGGCTACTTGGGAGGCTGAGGCAGGAGAATCGCTTGAACCCAGGAGGCAGAGGGTGCAATGAGCAGAGATCGCACCATTGCATTCCAGCCTGGACAAGGAGAGCGAAACTCCATCTCAAAAAAAAAAAAAAAAACACTCAATCAAAAAAAAAATAAATAAATAAATAAAGCAAGTTAGGCCAGGCATGGTGGCTCATGCCTGTAATCCCAGCACTTTGGGAGGCCGAGGCAGGCAGATCACAAAGTCAGGAGATTGAGACCATCCTGGGTAACACGGTGAAACCCCGTCTCTACTAAAAATACAAAAATTAGCCGGGCATGGGGGCACGCGCCTGTAGTCCCAGTTACTCAGTAGGCTGAGGCAAGAGAATCGCTTGAACTTGGTAGGCGGAGGTTCCAGTGAGCCGAGATAGCACCATTGCGCTCCAGCCTGGGTGACAGAGCAAGACTTTGTCTCAAAAAATAAATAAATAAATATAATAAAGCAAGTTATGAGACTCTTGGAGTGTTCAAAACCAGAATGTTACAATGGTATATCCCTTGCTCTAGAAAGTTTTATCTACTGACTAGAAGGACTCTGCCTCCTGGCACAGTTCACTTGGTATATTCCAATCACTACGAGATTCAACTACTTGTTATAACCCACAGCAAGTTTGAAAACTTTAGTTATGCTTCAAGGCCGGGCGTGGTGGCTCACACCTGTAATTCCAGCACTTTGGGAGGCCAAGGCAGGTGGATCACTTGAAGTCAGGAGTTCAAGACCAGCCTGGCTCACAGGGTGAAACCCGGTCTCTACTAAAAATACAAAAATTAGCCAAGCGTAGTGGCGTACACCTGTAATCCCAGCTACATGAGAGGCTGAGGCACGAAAATCGCTTGAACCCAGAGGCTGCAGTGAGCCAAGATCGCACCGCTGCACTCCAGCCAGGGTGACAGAGTGAGACTCTGTCTTAAAAGAAAAAAAGGTAAAAATAAAATAAAACAAAATGCTCCAATCATTACATAATCTGGTGTATATGTCCCGATGACCTGAATCCCTTGGTACATTCAAGTTGCTATAAGATGCTCATCTCGGCCAGGTGTGGTGGCTCACGCCTGTAATCCCAGTACTTTGGGAGGCCGAGGCAGGCAGATCACGAAGTCAGGAGTTCAAGACCCGCCTGACCAACATGATGAAACCCCGTCTCTACTAAAAATACAAAAATTAGCTTGGTGTGGTGGCACGTGCCTATAATCCCAGCTACTCAGGAGGCTGAGGTAGGAGAATCGCTTGGACCTGGGAGGCAGAGGTTGCAGTGAGCTGAGATCGCGCCACTGCACTCTAGCCTGGGTGACAGAGTGAGACTCCGTCTCGAAAAAAAAAAAAAAAAAGATTATCATCTCTTGGTACTTCTCACAGCAAAGCCCAAGCACCTTGATATGCCCTACTGTCTCAGTGAACTCCCCACCTGTATCTCTCACAGTCTACATGGTCCACCTCTCAACACAGTCCAACAAGGTCCAAGGGCATTGTTGACATACCCTGTTCTCGTCATAAGGCCTCCCTCTCTATCTTAGCACAATCAAGGCAAGGGTCTCATATACACACAGCCAGACTGAGTATGGTCTTGGTGATACAGAAATGCCCTAATTTTCAGACCAACCTCCCATCTCAGGGCCTCACCGTGCTGGGGAGCTGCAGTCCTGTGGTGCCTCCGGGCAGATAGCTGAGCATTTCATCATTGTAACTGGACTCCAGGCTGATGATCTCATCAATGACATCATCAATCTAGGGAAAGAAGTAAATATTATACAGGTTTAGAAGAATTTGGGAGGGGAATGTGGGAGGAGGTTTGGCTGTAGCCTCTTACCTCCTTCTCTGAGCTGGACCCGATGGTGAGCAGTGCCATGGGGCTGTTGGGCGCACTGCCTGTGGGGCCGGTAGTGTGGGCAGCCTCGGGGGCAGGCAGTGGCTGGGCACTTGCGGGCCCCGGCGGTGGGGTGAGGGCCTGGGAAGCCAGCTTGGGCCCAAGTGTGGTGGACAGGTACTGTTTCACCTGCTGCCGGCGCGCCTGCTGCAGGTGGTAGCGCGTTGGGTTCTCCAGATGGGTCTGCACCTGTGAAATAAGGTAGACAAGGAAAGAGAGGGGACAAGGCAGAACAGGAGTCAAAGGGGTGAATTCTGAGCCCCAGCCTGACCCTCCTAACTCATTGGTGCCTAGACTCAGGCAGACAAGCTGGGCCCAGAATCTGAGAACAACCCAAAAATATTGGCGAGTCTCCCCCAGGACCCAAACTCTCTTTCTCAGAAATCCTTCACAGCTGCCAAGATCCACCCATGACTGACAGGATCCCTCGTAGTTTCTGGAAAACCCTGTCACAGTCCCCAAGATTCCCCACCTAGTCTCTGACACCACCTAATAGACCTGGGAACCATACAATGCTTCCCAAGACCCCCTAATGGCCAAAGAACTAATGTATCCCACACACATGAAGCTCTTCCTACAAAGCCAGGGCCCACTTGGGGCACTCATGAGCCTCCATGGTCCACCAAGACATCCTCATGGCCCCCACGAACTCCTCGCAATTTCAAAAGATCATCTCAGAAACCCAAAACACATGAGACATGAACACAGATAATTTAAACAGTACCAGGGACCTTCCTTAGAGCCCCTAAGACCTTGCCCCCAAATCACCAGCACATCGAGGCCATCCCTAGCTCCTAGGATCACTCCTCAGTCACTAGGAGCCCCCTCCCAGGGCCTCTGGATCTCACCTTACCTTGAGCACCTCCCTGGGCACCTGAGCAGGGGGTGGACGGCTCAATGTGTGGCCCCCAGCAGAGACGCCAACCACAGAGATGGCAGGAGAGGCAGGTGCAGGACTGGGGAAGGGAGCCGCGGCGGCCTGTTCCCGACGCTCACGCCTCTCCTGCTCCTGCGCCTGGGCCCGCATTAGCTGCTGCCGCAGCAAGACCCTCGATGAAGAAGATGACGACATGGCAGGGGTCCTGGAGCCCCCTGCAGAAGACGATGCAGAGAGTGTAGCTGGGGTGGCTGGTGTGGCCTGCAGTGATATTGGGAGGCTGTGGAATGGGAAATATGGGGCCATATTTTAGGTAAGCTAAAAGTCTCATCCCAAGCCTAAAGGGTCTTAGCGTGACGGAGCAGACACAGGAACCAGGCCTGTTCTCTGCCTTCCGAGGCCACAATGTAGAAGCAGAGACACAGGAACCAGGCTTGGTGATGGCTCTCAGGGGTCACAGTCTGATGGGGGACACACTGGAGGTCAGTCTGGTGGGGGAGTTTTAGCCTTTGGTCCTTATGGTGAAGCCTAGATTTGAGCCTGTTCACATATTAAGTGGAGATGCTATTGTTCAGCTCTGCAAGTGGGGGTTTGTCCTATTTACAGGAGAGCAGAAGAAGCAGAATTGAGGCTTTGGCAGCAGAATGTGGATACAGAGGGCTCCTAAGCCCAATGTGAGGCTAGAGAAGCTCTCTGAGCTCCTGGGGGTGGGCGTCAGGTGACAGGAGAAGCCCCAGGTTCCTCTTCCTCCCCTGCCTGGGCCTCTGGTCCCAGGAGCTAGTCAGTCTTGAAAACCTCGGAGATTTCACAATACTCTCTTCCTGCCCCTCTTCCCCCTCCCGTCCCCTCTCTCAGAGCCCGGGCCGATGACTCAGCACATTTAGACTTCCAAGCTTGGGGAAAGAAGAGACCAGCAGGGGCTCCTCAAGGGCTGAGGGTGGGTGAGTTGGTAGTGTGGGAAGGGACTGAGTTGGGGCTAGAGGCATGTCCCCGCCCACCCGGGGACATGAGTTTAAGCAGGCCACGCCCTATCTCTGAGCACTCCAGGCCGGCTGGAACACCTGAGGCTGAAACACTTGCATATGAATGGGTGTGCAGGTGGGCTGGGGGCAGGCAGGGGAGGTCTTGACAGAGATACTGGAGTCCTAGCTTGGCCACCTACTTTCCTGTGTGACATGCTCTTTCTGGTCCCTAATTTTACCACCTAGAAAACGCAGGCTGGTGAAAGAATGGGTTGGGCTGGTACTGAGGGCCTCTGCCCATCAAGAGGGGAGAGGAGGGCTGAGGAATTGGGAGGGGAATCAGATAGACAAGTCATACATACCTTGAGCGAAGGGGTAAGGGTTGGCTTTTGAGCTCGTAGAAGCTGTCAGGATCAAGGACGTTTTCTAATTCTATGTCAGCAACAATCCCGGATTCCGGAAGCAAAGAGTTCAGGCTGAGGGGGAGGTGGAGTGGTGGTCAGTGATTGAATGAAGGACCTTATTCCCCAGCCCTCCCCTGAGACAGAGAAAGAGAGAGAGAGAGGGGGAGAACGAAGAGGAGGGCACAAGCCCCTCATATTTGGCCACCTTGCTGGGTACCACACCACCATGAATTCCCACCTCCTTCCCCCATCCCCCTTTCCCTTCCCCACTGTGTTACTCATAGTCCCTTAGGAGTCAGAATAATAAGAACGCCTGCATCCCAACCCCCACACTGTAACAACCTGGGTTTGAGGAAAACAGAATTTAGGAATAACAATTCACTTTATAGAAGGATTCCTGACTTCCTATTCAGAGTTCTCCCAGCCCCCATATCCCCCTACTTTTTTTTTTTTTTTTTTTTTTTTGAGACAGAGTATCACTATGTCACCAGGCTGGAGTACAGTGGTGCGATCTCAGCTCACTGCAAGCTCTGCCTCCTGGGTTCAAGTGATTCTCACGCCTCAGCCTCCCGAGTAGCTGGGATTACAGGCACACGCCACCACGTCCGGCTAATTTTTGTATTTTTAGTAGAGACGGGGTTTCACCATATTAGCCAGGATGGTCTCGATCTCCTAACCTCATGATCCGCTTGCCTCGGCCTCCCAAAGTGCTGGGATTACAGGTGTGAGCCACTGCGCCCGGCCAACCCCCTGCTATTTTCTTTACAGCTAAATGTGAGCCCAGGTATATGTGTGTACACACACACACACACAGAGCAAGTAGGGGCATCCCTCAGCATAACAGTCCCTTGTAACACAAACTGAATGCATCACAAAGAGAACTGGGAATAATTCACTTGACGTAAAGATCTACCATTTCACAAATGAGTTTCTCCCAGCCCCAGCCAGAGTTCATGGGATACCAACACATGCCTAAATATAAAATAGAAATATCAAAGGCTCCCCTCGCTCCAACAGACTGGATTTACAAGAGGGAGAATTTGGGTGGTTGATCCACTTTATACAAGCATTCTTTTCTTACCGGAGGAGCCTGCCCAGCCTTCTCCTGTTTTTTTGGATAGATCAAAACACACACACACCCCCAACACTAACACCCACTGGCGCACAAAATAAGAAGCCATATACACCCATCCCTTTAACTATGTCCACTACTGCGATGATCTAGGTTGTTACAGAGGAATCAGAAGATGGTGAATCGATATACAGAAAGGCTCTGCTCAGCCCCAGAGAGCAAGGGACAGTTAACACACACGTGGATGAATATGCATCCTTCAATTTAGCTAAACATTTAGAATGCTGAGAGATTGCTGGTGACTTCACTTGACAAGAATCCTCTCCCCTCCCCAAGGATCTGTCTTCCTTCCTCTCCTCACCCTCAGATGGAGCCCTAAAACCACCCAGGAAGTTGGGAAGAGGAAGCTCGGGCGAGTCACTGAGCTCAGCACAATCCCAGGCACAAAGGAGGCAAAGACCCCCCCCCCCACCCAGGGCTCACACACCCATTGCACAGAAGTTGGAAGAGATGGGCACTGGGGTGAGCAGGGAGGGCTGGGGCTCCAAAGCCCATTGATGAAAATAAGGATGAGAAGAGGCCAGAGGGGATCCACCCAGGCAGGGATGGTGCAATCTGTACTCGTTCCAGCTCTATGGACAGATTCAAGATTACCCCCAGGAGCTCGGAGATCGAAAAGAAGATAAAAAGAAAAGGGGTGTGGGGCTAGGGAGTGGGAAGGGCTGAGAGGCTAGAGCAAGTAGCAGCATGAACAAGAGCCTCCTCTGGGTTCCCAAACAAGGTCTGAGGCCTCTGAGCTAAGAGGTAACATCATCACCCTCTGCCTGGCTGTCTATCTCCCATTCAGGCCCTTAACAGGTGTGGGAAGAGGGTTTTGCCACTATCCTTGGGATCTGCCCCAGCTGGGTAGGCGGGCAGAGGGGAAAGGATTATTCTGGTCAAGTCTTGCTGAATGTTGCTTCTCTTGTTCATTCACACGCACTCACAAGGCTGGTCCCAGGCAGCATATCTGAGATACCTCCAAATCCCTCCAGATTCATGTTATCCCCAAACACAGCAACCAGTCACTGAGAGGCACCAAGCTCCCAAGACAGCACTTCTGTCCCTCAGGACCCCTTCTCCCACACTGAGGGAAAAAGATTCTAGGATTCCCTTAAAACCAGTGACTGACCTGACAGTGTCCCCTCAAATTCATTCCCCTCATGTCCGACTGAAAATCCCCGAATTCAGCCTCTAATCAGAGACCCTGTCTGCCAAGTTCAGCTATCTCAGACCAGTTTCTGGATACTCCAGAATAGGCCCCTCTAGACGCAGTCAAGGGCTCCCCAAACCTGACCCAGACCCCGCTTAATGCACTCCCACGACTCCTTTAATAAAGCCACAATCCAAGCAGGCCACTGCCGGATTCCTTAGGTGCCCCCCCAAGACGGGCGCCCCGACGTCCTCCAAGGCTAGGCCGAGGGCCTCCAATCCCAGTCCGGGGCCCCCGCTGCCCCCGAGATCAGGCCCCTGGGAGCCCCAGTCGGCACTCCCGGCCCCAGGCGGCCCCGCACCTGAGCAGCTGAGCCGAGTCGGCCGGCCTGCGCTCCTCCAACAGCACGAACACGGCTCGAGGGCCCTCCGCGCTGGCCTCTACGCCATCCCGAGCTGGTTCGGCCGCATGAGACATGACGCCCGGCCCCGGGCGAGCCCTGCCAGGCCGGTCGGGCCTCGGCCCGGTCCCCCTAACAAAATAAGAGTCCCCCCTCCCCCCAGCTCGCCACCGCCGCCTCCTCCGCTAAGCCATGGAGCTAGCACTGCGCGGGCGGGCGGTGTCGGGGAGATGGGATGGGCTGTGAGTCATCCCCCGCCCAGAACGGACCGACGCCCCCCCTCAACCTAACCCCGGACGACCGCCCTCCTCCCCCTCGTCTTCTTCCCCCTCCTCCCCCCTCCCAGGGATGGGGAAACTCCACAGGAAGTGACCGCACTGGGGATGGACGGCCCGTCTGGCCACGACCCATTAGCGAGGCGGCCAATCGCTGAACGGCGATTCGAGGGCCCACCCTAAGCGACGCCTCCGACGAGGAGGAAAAACGCGATTCGGCCCGCCCTCATTCCGAGAAGCAGCACCCAGACCACGCCCTCAGGGGCAGCGACAAATAGGCGAGGGTTGATTTGGTTGAACCACGCCTCTATGTTTGCGTCGCTTTCGGAGCCACGCCCTCTCTTCTCAAATTATCCCTCTGCAAGGTAATATTAAGCCGCTCCTTGGGTCCTCTGCGCCTGCGCATCGGTGGCCAGTCGGCGCACGGAGGGTCTCCCGGCCAAGCTTTTAGCTGCGGAACCGCGCCCTCTTTCGGCCAATATTTGTAATATCTGAGCCCTAGACCGCGCTCCAACCTCGATCTGTCTGTGCTCTCTCAGCCAAAGCCATAACTATGAGGCAGAGGCAGCTACATTCCCTGAAGGTGCGGGCCAGAAACCCCGCCCTTTCGCTGTCCGCAGTCCAGCCGCCCAGCTGGTCTTCCGGGAGTATTCCGCCTGTTCCATGCCATCGAGAGCGGTTGTACTGTGTTCATTGCGCTGCGCAATATGTGCTTAATAAATTCTTGACGGGTGGATGAATCTGGTCCCTTCGGTGAATGACGACTTCTGGAATCACAAAGATCCAGGTTTGAATAGGGAAGGGGACCTCCCCTCTCCCAGCCTCAGCTTTCCTGGCCTGTTAAATGGGGGTCAAAATACCTGTCTGGCAGGGTTGTTCTGAGGATTAAAGATAATGTATGAAAAGTGCTAGCAGGTTGTTTGGCATACAAGAAGCTTCCCAAAATTAGTTGATTCACTCATTTGTTCACTTATTCAACATTCACTGAGCGCTTCTGTATGCCAGACGCATGCAAGCCGGCTCGCACAAGGCGGAGGGTCTCACCCATATATCCTCAGGTGCAAATAGCTCACAAAACACCCAGACCTACAGCCTTCCCTTCCTCTTTCCTGACATCCCAAGACCCCACCCTGAGTTGCGCCTCCAGGAATTTCACCGGGCTTTCATTTACCTTGGACCTTCCTGTATTGGCATCATTATTTCACAGGTCTGTCAGTTGCTTTCGTAAACTCATCCATACTCACACACAACCATCTCGTAAGGGGGAAACCTCTACATAATAAAGATGACTTCTGGCCGGGCGCGGTGGCTCATGCCTGTAATCCCAGCACTTTGGGAGGCCGAGGCGGGTGGATCACCTGAGGTCAGGAGTTTGAGACCAGCCTGGCCAACACGGTGAAACCCCGTCTCTACTAAAAATACAAAAAATTAGCCGGGCGTGGTGGCGAGCGCCTGTAATCCCAACTACTCGGGAGGCTGAGGCAGGAGAATCCCTTGAACCGGGAGGCAGAGGTTGCAGTGAACCAAGATAGTGTCACTGCACTGCAGCCTGGGTGACAGAGTGAGACTCAGTCTCAAAAAAAAAAAAGAAAAAGAAAAAGAAAAAAGAATACATTACCAATTGTACCAATCAAAACTCTAAAATGGAACTTGTAGATCCAATGTTAAAATTCCTATGATGCCTTAAACATGTAAGAATGGGCCGGGCACGGTGGCTCACACCTGTAATCCCAGCAGTTTGGGGGGCCAAGGTTGGTGGGTCGCTTGAGGCCAGAAGTTCGATACCAGCCTGGCCAACATGGCAAAACCTCGTCTCTACAAAAATACAAAAATTAGCCAGGCGTGGTGGTCTGCGCCTGGCCTGTAGTCCCAGCTACTCGGAAGGCTGAGGCAGGAGAATAGCTTGAACCCGGCAGGCGGAGGTTGCAGTGAGCCGAGATCACGCCACTGTGCTCCAGCCTGGGGCGACAGAGTGAGACTCTGTCTCAAAAACAAAAACAATGGCCCAGTGCGGTGGCTCACGCCTGTAATCCCAGCACTTTGAGAGGCCGAGGCAGGTGGATCACTTGAGGTCAGAAGTTCAAGACCAGCCTGGCCAACGTGGCAAAACCCTGTCTCTACTAAAAATACAAAAAAATTAGCCAGGCATGGTGGCGTGTGCCTGTAATCCCAGCTACTAGGGAGGCTGAGGCACAAGAATCGCTTGAACCCGGGAGGTGGAGGTTGCAGTGAGCCGAGATCGTGCCACTGCACTCCAGCTTGGGAGACAGAGCTAGACTCCGTCTCAAAAAAAACAAAAACAAACATGTAAGAATGGCTAATTTTACAAAAGAAGAAAGAGGAGGGTCCGGGGGGGTGGTTCCCACCTGTAATCCCAACACTTTGGGAGGTCAAGGTGGGAGAATTGCTTGAGCCTGGGAGTTTGAGACTAGTCTGGGAAACATAGGGAGACCCCGTCTGTACAAAAAAATTTTTAAAAAATTAGGCCGGGCATGGTGGCTCACGCCTGTAATCCCAACACTTTGGGAGGCTGAGGCGGGAGGATCACGAGGTCAAGGGATTGAGGCCATCCTGGCCAACATGGTGAAACCCCGTCTCTACTAAAAATACAAAAATTAGCTGGGCATGGTGGCACGTGCCTGGCCTGTAGTCCCAGCTACTTGGGAGGCTGAGGCAGGAGAATCTCTTGAACCCAGGAGGCAGAGGTTGCAGTGAGCCGAGATTGCACCACTGCACTCCAGCCTGGGGACAAAGTGAGACTCTGTCTCAGAAAAAAAGAAAAAAAAAAGAAAAGAAAAGAAAAGAAAAATTAGCCAGGTATGGTGGTGCACACCTGTGGTCCCAACTACTTGGGAGGCTGAGGCAGGAGGATCGCTTGAGCCTGGAAAGTTTGAAGTTGCAGTGAGCCGTGTTTGTACCACTACCCTCCAGCCTGGACGACAGAATGAGACTCTGTATCAATTAATCAATAAATAAAACTACATACTGTCTGATGAAAGATGCTACAAAGTTAAAAGACTTACAACAGACTGGCAACAAATATTTACAGCAGTAGAGCCACAGAGTAATTATCCTGTCACACATCCCAATCCTACAAACACCAGCTTCACACACGCATCTCAAATGTCTCCATGACAGGTGATATCCCATGACACCCTGCATGATATGCCTACCCTGCATCTTTCTGGGTTTCTCTCTCTCTTTTCTTTTTCTTTTCTTTTCTTTTTTTTTTTTTTTGAGACAGAGTCTCGCTCTTGCCCAGGCTGGAGTGCAGTGGCACGATCTTGGCTCACTGCAAGCTCCGCCTCCCGGGTTCACGCCATTCTCCTGCCTCAGCCTCCCCAGTAGCTGGGACTACAGGCACCCGCTAACATGCCCGGCTAATTTTTTTGTATGTTTAGTAGAGACGGGGTTTCACCATGTTAGCCAGGATGGTCTCGATCTCCTGACCTCGTGATCCGCCTGCCTCGGCCTCCCAAAGTGCTGGGATTACAGGCGTGAGCCACTGCACCCGGCCTTCTTTTTTCTTTTTCTCTCTCTCTCTCTTTTTTTTTTTTTTTTTTGAGATGGAATCTCGCTCTGTCACCCAGGCTGGAGTGCAGTGGCACTATCTCGGCTCACTGCAGCCTCTGCCTCCTGGGTTCAGGCGATTCTCCTGCCTCAGCCTCCCAAGTAACTGGGATTACAGGTGCCCGCCACAGCGCCCAGCTAATTTTTTTTGTATTTTTAGTAGAGACAGGGTTTCCCCATGTTGGCCAGGCTGGTTTCAAACTCCTGACCTCAAGTGATCCGCCTGCCTCGGCCTCCCATAGCGCTGGGATGAGCCACATGCCCGGCCCTAGTTTCTATCAATATCTCATTCTCAACTTTCTCAATACTTGCACCCCTGCCATATAGTTGGAGTTCCTTTTTTTCTTTCTTTCTTTTTTTTTTGGAGACAGGGTTTCGCTCTGTCATCCAGGCTGGAGTGCAGTGGTGCGATCTCGGCTCACTGCAACCTTATCTGGGGTTTCACTGCAAGACAACTTCAAGGTGCTGTGAAGGAGACATGTGGAGCGAAGTGGGAGGGCAGCTGGATGGTGAAGTTGGGGGTATTTAGGGATAGATATGAGTGGTGATTGAAGGTGGCTTGGGGGTGAGTTTGGGTTCTACAACAGGACAGTTTGCAGGCAATTGAAGGATCATTTGAAGGTCTTTGGGAGGAATGGGGCTTCAATAAGACAGTTTAAGAATGCAGGTGGGAGCTATTGGGAGGGTGGATTGGGAATACGGTTAATGGGTGGAGGATGGTTTGGGGTACAGTTGGAGGGAATATAGGAAGATGGGTTTTTAGAGATAGAGTTCGGCCTTCTGTAAGGTGGTTTAAGGAACAGATGTTAACTGTCATAAGATGGTGTGGTAGGCTGAATAATCCCCTCCACCCCTGCCAATATATTTATGTCCTATGTCCTAATCCCTGGAATTTTTTTTAATTAATTAATTTTTTTTAGACGAAGTCTCACTCTGTCACCCAGGCTGGAGTGCAGTGGTGTGATCTTGGCTCACTGCAACCTCCGGCTTCCGGGTTCAAGCCATTCTCCTCCCTCAGACTCTCGAGTAGCTGGGACTACAGGCAGGCACCCGCCACCACGCCCGGCTAATTTTTTGTATTTTTAGTAGAGACGGGGTTTCACCGTGTTAGCCAGGATGGTCTCGATCTCCTGACCTCGTGATCTGCCCGCCTCGGCCTCCCAAAGTGCTGGTATTACAGGTGTGAGCCACCGCATCCGGCCAAGGAACTCTTTTTTTTTTTTAAGAGTCTTGCTCTGTCACCCAGGCTGTAGTGCAGTGGTGTGATCTCAGCTCATTGCAACTTCGTCTTCCTGGTTCAAGCGATTCTCTTGCCTCAGCCTCCCAAGTAGCTGGGATTACAGGCATGCTGCACCACGCCCCATTAATTTTTGTATTTTTAGTAGTGACAGAGTTTCACCATGTTGGCCAGGCTAGTCTTGAACTCCTGACCTCAAGCAATCTGCCTGCCTCTGCCTCTGCCTCCCAAAGTGCTGGGATTACATGCATGAGGCACGGCGCCTGCCCCCTCACCCATTTTTTTTGTTTGTTTTTTGAGTCAAGGTCTCACTCTGTCACCCAGGCTGGAGTGCAGTGGCATGATCACGGCTCACTGCAGCCTCCATCTCCTGGACTCAAGCAGCCCTCCCGCCTCAGCCTCCCGAGTAGCTGGGACTACAGGTGTGTGACAGCATGCCTGGTTAATTCCCTGGAACCTTTGAATGCTACTTTATGTGACAAAAGGACTTTGCAGGTGTGATTAAGGATTTTGAGATGAGGAGATTGTTCTGGATTAGCTGGTAGACCCTAACTGTAATCCTAAATGTTCTTATAAGAGGTAGGCAGAAGCAAATTCGACTGACAGAAAAGGAGGAGGCAATTTGACCACGGAGGCAGACTGTAGTGATATGACTGCCAAAAGCCAAAGAATGCCTGAAGAGGCAACAGATAGTCCTTTTTGTTTGTTTGTTTGTTTGTTTGTTTGAGATGGAATCTCACTCTGTCACCCAGGCTGGAGTGCAATGGTGCAGTCTTGGCTCACTGCAACCTCTGCCTCCTGGGTTCAAGCGGTTCCCCTGCCTCAGCCTCCCAAGTAGCTGGGACTACAGGCGCCCTCCACCATGCCTGATTAATTTTTGTATTTTTAGTAGAGACGGGGTTTCGCCATGTTGGCCAGGCTGGTCTGGAATTCCTGACTTCAGGTGATCCACCTGCCTCGGCCTTCCAAAGTGCTGGCATTACATGTGTGAGCCACCTCACCTGGCCTAAAGACAATTTTTCCATGGAGTGTGGTGGGGGATGGTTTCGGAATGAAACTGTTCCACCTCAGATGATCAGGCATTAGTTAGATTTTCATAAGGAGAATCTTGAAAGCATGTAACCCGGATCCCTTGCATGCACAGTTCACAATAGGGTTTGCTCTCCTATGAGAATCTAATGCCACTGCTGCTGTGACAGAAGCTGGAGCTCAGGTGTTAATGCTTGCTTGCCTGCCACTCAGGCTCCTAACAGGCCACTGACTGGTACTTGTCCTTGGCCCAGGGGTTGAAGATCCCTGCCTTATAGCCTCCAGAGGGAGTGCAGCTCTGCTGACACCTTAATTTTGGCCCAGTGCAACTGATTTTAGACTTCTGGCCCTTAAAACTGTGAAAGAATACATTTCTGTTTTTTGTTTGTTTTTAAGAGAGGTAGCTATTTATTTATTTATTTATTTAGAGATGGAGTCTCGCTCTATTGCCCTGGCTGGAGTGCAGTGGCATGATCTTGGCTCACTGCAACCTCCACCTCCCAGGTTCAAGCGATTCTCCCACCTCGGCCTCCCTAGTAGCTGGGACTACACCATGCCTGGCTAATTTTTGTTACATTTTTTTAGTAGAGACGGGATCTCGCCATGTTGTCCAGGCTGGTCTCAAACTCCTGGCCTCAAGTGATCCGCCAGCCTGGGTCTCCCAAAGTGGTGGTATTACAGGGGTGAGCCACCGCGAATTTCTGTTTTTGTTTCTTCTTCTTTTCTTTTCTTTTTTTCTTTTTTTGTTTTTTTTGAGATGGAGTCTCGCTCTGTCGCCAGGCTGGAGTGCAGTGGCGAGATCTCGGCTCACTGCAACCTCCGCCTCCCAGGTTCAAGCGATTCTCCTGCCTCAGCCCCACGAATAGCTGGGATTACAGGCATGTGCCACCATGCCCGGCCAATTTTGTATTTTTAGTAAAGACGGGGTTTCACCATGTTGGCCAGGATGGTCTCCATCTCTTGATCTCTTAATCTGCCCACCTTGGCCTCCCAAAGTGTTGGGATTACAGGTGTGGGCCATCCTGCCCGGCCCTCTTTGTTTTTTTAAGCCACCAAGTTTGCAGTAATTGGTTACAACAGCCACAGGGAAGAACTACAGATGGCTTTGGGGAAGAGTTGGGGGTCACTGGAAGGACGTAGGGCTACGTTGGGGGTTACCAAGGGCAGTTTGAGAGTATAATTAGAGGCTGTTGGAAAGCATTTGGGTGCAGTTGGAGCCATCAAAGGGAAAATTGAGGTGGGATTTCGGGGGTCATTGGAGGGTGGATGGGAGGTATAGTTGGGAGACTGTGGGGAGGTAAATGGGGAATGTTTACAGGTAGCATTGGGTGCTATTAGAGGGCAGTTTAGGGTGTAGTTGGCAGTTCTTGGAGGGTGGTTTGGGTGGTATTGTTGGGAAAAATTGAAAGATGTTTTGTGGGTGTAGTTGGTCATAATTTAAGACAAGGTTGGGGCTGGGCGCAGTGGCTCACACCTGTAATCCTATTACTTGGGGAGGCTGAGGCGGGCAGATCACCTGAGGTTGAGAGTTCGAGACCAGCCTGACCAACATGGAGAAACCCCGTCTTTACTAAAAATACAAAATTAGCCGGGCGTGGTGACACATGCCTGTAATCCCAGCTACTCGTGGGGCTGAGGCAGGAGAATCGCTTGAACCCAGGAGGCGAAGGTTGCAGTGAGCAGAGATCTCACCATTGCACTCCAGCCTGGGCAACAACAGCCAAACTGCATCTCAAAAAAAAAAAAAAAAAAAAAAAAAAAGACAAGGTTGGGCATGGCGGTCAGTGAAGAGTGGTTTGAGGTTACAGTCTGGGTCTGCAGTTCTGGGACCAAAGGAAGGTAGTTAGTGGGTAGAGTCATGGCTGGGGCTGTTGGAAGGGGAATTTTAGGGGTGGGGTTTGGAATTGTTGGAGAGTAGTTTAGAGTTAGGTTTGGGTATTACTGAAAAGGCATTTTGGGGATATTCTTGGGAGTTGATAAAGGGCAGTTTGAGGATGTAGAGCAGACTGCTGGAAGGTGGTTTAGGGGTGAAGATGAGGCTCGGGAGGGAAGTTTAGTGATGATATGTGGGGATTATAGAGTGGTCTGGGGTACAGTTGAGGGCTGGTAGGTATGGTCCAGTGTGCAGTTTGGGGGTCTGTTTTGAAGTCTGGATGTCAGAGGGGTGTTTTGAGTTGTGGTTGAGGAGCTATTGGTGGGTAATTTGGAGAGAAGTTAAAGATCATTGGATAGACTACTGTTCAGCAATAAAAGGAACAAACCACTGTTACATGCTATCACACGGATGAACCTCAAAAACACCAAGCTAAATGAAAGATGTGAGACACAAAAAATCCACATATTGCATTTTTATGAAATGTCCAAGAAAGGCAAATTTATAGAGACAGAAAGTAGATTTGTGGTTGCCTATGGTTGGGAATGGGAATGGCATTCAGTCATGAGGGATTTTTTGGGGGGTAATGGAAATGCTCTAAAACTGGGCTATAGCGATTGTTACACACTTTGGTAAATACTTTTTTCTTTTCTTTTCTTTTCTTTTCTTTTTTTTTTTTTTTTTGAGACAGAGTCTTGCTCTGTCGCCCAGGCTGGAGTGCAGTGGCATGATCTCAGCTCACTGCAACCTCCGCCTTCCAGGTTCAAGCTATTCTCCTGCCTCAGCCCCCTGAGTAGCTGGGATTACAGGTGCCTGCCACCACGCCTGGCTAATTTTTGTATTTTTAGTAGAGATGGGGTTTCACCATGTTGGCCAGGCTGGTCCTGAACTCCTGACCTCAGGTGATCTGCCCACCTTGGCCTCTCAAAGTGCTAGGATTACAAGTGTGAGCCACTGTGCCTCACTTAGGTAAATTTACTAAAGTTGTTGCATTGCACACTTAATCGTGGATGACTTTTATGGTACATAATTATCATTATTATTTTTTGAGATGGAGTCTCACTCTGTTGCCCAGGTTAGAGTGCAGTGGCACTATCTAGACTCACTGCAACCTCCACCTCCTGGGTTTAAGCGATTCTCCTGCCTCAGCCTCCTGAGTAGCTGGGATTACAGGTGTGAGCCATCATGCCCGGCTAATTTTTTGTATTTTTAGTAGAGACGGGGTTTCACCATGTTGGCCAGGCTGGTCTTGAACTCTTGGCCTCAAGTGATCCACTCGCCTTGGCCTCCCAAAGTGCCGGGATTACAAGTGTGAGCCACTGTTCCCGGCCTGGTACGTAAATTATATCCCAGTTAAGTTGTTTTAAGAAAAAAATCACTGAGAGTGCTTTGTAATTTAGGTCACTTAAGTATGATCCAGGGTGCATGTAAGTCTTTGGAGGGCTTAGGGGACACATTTGGGGCCACTGGAGTATGATTTGGGAGCCCAGTTGGGTAACTACAGCAGGATGGTTGGTGGCTATTCGGAGGTACAGTTGAGGACTGTTGGAGAGTGTTTGAGGTGCAGTTTGGGTCAGTGGAGTGTGGGTTAGAGGCGTAGATGGTGCTGGAGGGTGGCTTGAAATGCAGTTGAAAGACCACAGAAAGTGTAGTTGGGTTATATGGCACAGTGATAGGGGCTGTTGGAAGGTAATTTTGTGGGGATACGAGGGGAGGTCAATGAAAGGTGGCTGGGTAAGAGGGGTCCATGGAACATGGTTTGGAGGTAGTGTGCGTGACTGTTGGAATTATTTTGTGGTGCAGGTGAGGCCCACGTTGAGGGTAATTAGGAATGTTTGGGCTGGTGTTGGGGGCTCCTGGAGAGCCATTTTGGGTCAATGGAGTATGGTTTGGAGGGTACACGGAGAGGAGCTTGGGGTCAATGGAGGGTGTTACGGGTGCACATTGGAAGTAGATAGCAGGTGATTTGGACATGCTGTTTGGAGGGTAATGGTTTCAGGGCTGATTGCAGATGGTTTGATGGAGCAAACTGGGGGTAGTGTAAGGTAGTTTACTGCTACAGCTTGGGTGTCCATAGAGGGTGGACTGGAGGTACCGCTTGGAATCAACAGACAGTAGTTTGGGGATATAATTTGGAGGATAATGGAGGTTGGTTTGGAGTGCATTTGAGGAACAACAGGGAGGGTAGCTGGGGTTTACAGGTGTGGGGATAGCTTACAGAGAGCAGCTTGGGGTACTGCTTGAGGGTCCCTGGGGGACGACCTGGGGTGAGGGGCGCCAGTAGGCTCCCTGAGGGGCGTGGCCTCGGCGAGGGAGGGCTCCGCCGCCCTCGAGAAAGCGTGTGCGCACGCGCTCCCAGCTTGTTCGCTCCTGGCGCTCCCAGGGCAAGAAAATCGAAGACCCGAGCCGGCGCCTGCGCACTTCGTCTCCGCCGCTGCTGTGGTCTCGTGCCCCGCCCCCCGGTCCCCCCACCCCCTAGGCTAGGCTGAGCGGCGGAGGTGGCCGTGCCGCTGGAAGCGGACAGACCCGAGTTAGAGGTGGGGGCGGGGGTCCATCGCCCGCGGCCGGGCCGGCGCTCCCCTCCTACCCTCCCCGCGACCCCCGTCTGGCCCCCACGGCTAACGGTAGCGCAGCCGAACACGGCCCACGGGCAGGGCGCCGAAGAGGAGCAGGCGCGCGCCCGGGGACGAGCAGGGCGCAGTGAGGGAGGGGCGCGTCCACTGCCCCGGCCCGTCGACACCGACCCCGCCTACCGCGGCGCGGGGACCCTTGGTGAGTAACCAGCCCCGCCTGCGGAGGAAGGGAGGGGACAGGGTGGGGTGAAGGCCCGGAAACGCCGACGGGGCGTACCTGCGCGCGCACCCGCGACCTCTGACCCCGTGGCCTCAGCCCTGACCCCTTACGACCTGACTACATCTTTTTTAAACCTCAACCCCTGCTGGCCTTGGCCTCAGGACCTTCCATCCGAGCCCTGACCTAACCATATTCTGGCCTGGTATGATCCTCAACCCCTGTTTTGTCCCCCTAAATCCAGTCCTGACCCCAAACCCCATCCAGTTATGTCCTGGGGATCTTTGACCTGACCCTGATCCTTGCCTGACCCCGTCTCATCTCTGAAACATCTTGCCCTATCCTAATGCCCAACACTGACCCCAGTTTCTGTCCTGACGCTTGAGCTGTCTGTTCCCTAAACTCTTATCCAGTCTCCAAACCTCTTCCAGTCATGTCCTGTCCCCCTAACCACAATCTGGTGTAGTTCTGTCCTGATTCCTGCCCTCTAACTTCTGTCCTTTCTCTGCACCCTATATGATATCCTCTCCTGTATACTCGTGATCTGCATCCTGGCTCACCACCTTCGTCTCCTGCCTTGTCCCTGCTCCTGACTCTGCCCCGTTTTTCCCTCTTTTCTTGTCCCATCACCATACTCATTCCTATCCTCATTGTGTCCTGATCTTTTCCTGTTCCTGACCTCCATCCTGAACCTGCCCTTTTCCTTGTCCCCTCCTTTGACCACTGGCTTAGCCTTTCCTAGTCATGTCTTCTGACTGCTGTTCTATGTTAATCCTGACCCCTGCCCTGCTGTTTTGTCTCTTTCTTGTACTTTGTCTCTGACCCTTGTCCTGTGAACCCCACCTTATCCCATCCCCTGGCCAGTGTTCTGGCTCATTCCCCATCCTGCCTCTTGACCTCCATCCTGCGATAACTCTGGCTCTATCTTGTCCCCTACACTCCTTCCTGTTCTGTCCCTTCCCATCCCAGCCCCAGGGTGTTCTTCCTCTTACCATGCCCCTCCACCCTGTTCAGATCTTCTTCCTTCCTAATATCCACTTGCCATCCCTTCTGAGCCCAGGACAGGGGTCCCATTATACTGTGCCCGGAACTTGAAGATTCTGCTGTTCCCAGGACCTCCGAAGTACATCCCAAATGCTTCTCTTAGCAAGAGCAAGCAGCCCTATGTGCCCTGCGTGGCTGATGGGGGTTTTTGTGTGTGATCTCCCCTATCCCCACCCTAGTGATCTTACATAGAGCTTACATTTCTCTTCCTGCCCCAGGAGGGCATGCAACTGTTCCTACGCCCCTGCCCTCCGCAAGTGTGAAAGAATACCCTAAATTATTCAGTGACTCTCTGGGAGTCTGAGAGGTCTGGGTCATGTTTCCAGTCTTGCTGTGTTGGGGACTGCCTCGTGTTGGGGGGAAGAGTTAAGAAAATATGAAGAGATGGGGGACCCAGGGGTATGTGTGAATCTTCTAGGCCATGTTTGATTCTGGGTGCATGATCCCTGCTTTCCTGGCCTGAAAAAGAAGAAGTCTATTCTAGGCCAAGGCTTCGGGACTTGGTATAGAGGAGGGATGGGGTCAAGGATTCATCCTCCTTCTCTCAGTAAGCAATAAAAATCTTGGTACTAAGTCCACTCCACCTCTGTGGGGCTTGTCTGTGGGGGAGAAGGCCAGGCAGTCACTGGATTTAAGAATCAGGCCTATCCAGTGGTAACAGTAACAACAATAATGCAGTGTTCCCCTCATTGTCCGAATCTCCTTGATTCTGAGGATGATGGGGAGAACTTGGATAGCTAGAGGGTAATGTGTTACTCAATTGGGTTTCGTTCCTGCATTTCTCATAGAGACTAGTGAGTTTGAATAACTAGATGCCAGACCTATCTTATCCTGAACATCTATCCAAACCTATTGATAACAAAACAAGCATTCCTCACTTTCCCAATCTATTTGGTACCTGAATTCTGAGAGGGAGAGTGCCCAAAGTTCAGACAGTGAAACCTACCAAGTTATTTGAAGGTATTTTGTTTTCACATCTTACATAGTGAGTAGGGAAAACTGAGATAATGAAGAATAATGACTAACTAAAAAATGTATCCGAATCTATGAGCTTTCCTGAGCTCCAGGGACAAGAGTTGGGATAGTGAGGGTACCCTGTTATGTAAATGGTTCCTGCATTTTGTTTGGAGGGTAAGGAAAGTTCAAGAATGAGGGATACCAGTCGTATCTCAAAAATGTTTCTGAATCCATTCAGTTCTTGCATTTGGATGGTGAGAGTTCAGACAAGTTCTCTGAATGTATTTGGTTCCTGCATTTTTGATGTTGAAAAAGGAGAGGTTGGATCATGAGGGAAACAGCTCTGTTTCAAATATGTCTCATTTGGTGAGCAGGGAGGGTACCGTGTCTAGATAGCAAGTGGGATTTGGAAGCTGAGGGATACCAGTTCTGTCTCAAAAATGCATCTGAGGCCGGGCGCGGTGGCTCACGCCTGTAATCCCAGCACTTTGGGAGGCCGAGGTGGGTGGATCACGAGGTCAGGAGTTCGAGCCCACCCTGGCCAAGATGGTGAAACCCCATCTCTACTAAAAATACAAAAATTAGCTGGGTGTGGTGGCACGCACCTGTAATCCCAGCTACTCAGGAGGCTGAAGCAGGGAACTGCTTGAACCCGGGAGGTGGAGGTTGCAGTGAGCCGAGATCATGCCACTGCACTCCAGCCTGGGTGACAGGGTGAGACTCCGTCTCAAAAAAAAAAAAAAAAAAATTGCGTCTGAATACATTTAGTCTCTGATTTTGGATAGCAAGAGTTCAGACAAGTTATCTGAGGAAAAACAACTGTTTCAAATGTATCAAGTGAGACTGAAGGACACCAGCTCTGTCTGGAAAAAATGTGTCTGAATGTATCTACTTGATTCCTGACTTCCTGTGGGGAAGAATACTTGTAACTGTGACAGCCAACATACACTGAGCTCTTACCAGGCACTGTTCTGCACAAGCTTTAAATGTATTAACTGATTTAATGCTCACAATAGCCCCGTGAGGTACATACTGTTATCATCGTCCCCAGTTGACAGAGAGGCACAGAGAGGTTAAGTAACTTGTTCAAGCAGTCACACAGCTAGTAAGTGGCAGAGCTGGGTTGAATCCCAGACTCACCATTTACTAGTGATAGCAGGGTCACGTGAGGCCCAGGGCCCAGCTGGGGTAGGGCTTAGAGGTTGGGTCCTCTTCGAGGCTATTAAAAGTCATGGACCAGGGCAATGATGTGTGTTAGTGACTGCCCCATTTGTCTGCCTGGCCCAGGAGGTCCAGTTACCTGCTCTCCCCCAGTTACCCCCACAACAGCCCACCTCTGTGTGAGTGTATTAATTGTTGTTAGTAAGAGTCATTAATGACATGGTGTGTTTCCTTGCACTTTGAAATGCCTTTCAAAGTTACTTGGGGCCTCCATTGTCTCTGTAACCACCTTTTACCCATTTTACAGATGAGGAGACCTAAGCTTTGAGACTCAATCTACATTGCCAGCCAGATTCTCATCCCTCTTGGCTCTGATTTTATTACTGTCTCGCTTCCCAACATCTTTGGTGGCCCATAAGAGGTGGGAGAGGCTGTGGCCGAGAGGACACTCCCCAATGCCCACCTTACCACTGCCCGCCCCAGGCAGTGAAGGGGGGAGGGCGATGAAAGGGGCCTTTGTGTTCCATGCTGGAAATCTCACACCCAGGAAGAAAGGTGGGCAGGGATGGCGGGAGGCCTTAATAGTATGAGTCTGGGGCATTGCTGATTCAGAGCGAGCTCCTCTCTAGGCTCAGCCCATCTGCAGCTTTTCTCACTTCAGGTCATGGTGTGGGCTGCTGCAGGGGTCTGGGTAGGGCTTGGGCCCTGGGTCACAGAGCAGATGGTCCTGAATGGAGCACAGGATGTGTGCTGTGTGCCGAGACTGGCCCAGAGCTCAGGTGGTAGTGGTGATGGTGGTGGTGGTGATGGTGGTGGTGGTGGGCGGGGTGAGGGGAGGCAGGGACAGTACGTCGTAAGGACTCAAAGCTCTCATTTCGTTCTCTGGCATGAAGCCTGACTCTCTGAAGAAGAGAGACCCAGCATGGATGTGAAGAAGCATGAGCCCCCTTCCCTACTTCTCCTTCCCACTTGCAGGAGTAGCCTCTGTCTGCCTCCCAGCCAGGACCCAGCCCCCGGAAATTCTGATTTCACCTGCTCTTCTGCCACTGTGATCTGAATCAGGCCTCTTCACCTTTCCAGGCCTCAGCTTCTGCATCTATAAAATGGCTGTGAGGAGGCTGGGTCTGTGCCATCTTGCTACCTTTGTAGGAACCAAGAGGGATCAAAACCCATAAGTGTTTTGTAGGGTGTAAGTTGTGCTTGATTTATTGAGATTATTTCTTCTGGAGCCACAGAAGGATCTTGAGACCTGACCTCTCCTTAGAAAGGTTGACTTCCTCTGTCCCCAACTTGGGAAACTATTATTCCCCAGTGAGGGTGGGAATTGCCCCAAGGCCTTCTACCACTGCCTTGCCCTGGGAGGAAAGGGTAGGGGCCTCAGAATGTGATGCTTACTGCCAAGACACAAAAACCCAGTTTACACCCGAAGCCTCCCATGTACTTTACAGCTCCCCACACCTCTATGGCCCAGATCCAAGTTGCCCCTTGGGTGGGCAGCGTCTAATCCTCTGGGAATTTGGGCAGTAGGAGAGGCAGCTGCTACTCCCACCACTCTCAGCCCTTCTTCCCAGTTTTCTGCTAAGTGTATGGGGTGAGGAGGCACAGGCCTCCATGCCTGGCCAGTTTTAAAAAAAATTTTTGTAGAGATGGGGGTCTCATTATGTTGCACAGTCTGGCCTTGAACTCTTGGCTTCAAGCAATCCTCCCACCTCAGCCTCCCAAAGTGCTGAGATTACAGGCACCAGCTACCCTGCCTGGCCCAGGCTGTCTTCTTAGACATGCTGAGCACCCTGAGTGGACCTGGCCCTGAAACCGCCCCCAGGGGTGACCCTAGTCCTGGTGGCAGACAGGCAAGGGTTAAAAGGTGTGGGCCGGCCCAGTTCCTGGCCAGGTAGGCTGGGCCATTACCTAGTGGGAGGTGGCCAAGGCATCTGCCACTGCTGCTCACTGCCACTACCAGCCGGAGCCAGGGCCTGGTCGAGACAACTATTTTTGAGGTATCTGAGGCTACCCCACAGCACTCTTTGGCATTGGTGAGCACCTGGGAGCAGTGGGCCCAGGGTGCGAGGGGGATAAGGGCATTGGGGATCTGGGGCAGGGTGTACTGAAGTTCCCTTCGGTAGAGAGCTAGGTCTGTTGGAGAGGCACACCAACAATGCAGGGCAGGGTGGTGGTGGGGGGGTAGGGGGGCAGTGAGAATGGAGGGCCTGAGGACAGGGGCAAAGCCCAAAACACCAATTTCCTTTCCTGGCACCAAGCCGATTCCCGGCCGGAAATGGACGAGGAGGGATCGGGGAAAAGAGAAGTATGAGTCCCCACTTCTCCACCCTATCCCTGCTTCCTTTCCTCCCGCCCAGGAGTAGCCTCTGTCCTCCCCCAACCCAGGGCCCAGCTCTCCAAGAAAGACCAGACTGGGCTACTAAGAAACCATTACTCAGGCACCTGCCTGCCTATGCCTGATTTGTTCACTGCAGTGGAGGAAGCAGGGGTTCTGGGGAGGGTAATGGCCCAGACATTGAGATTTTGTATTTGCTCTAATAGTGGCAGGATGTGGAAATGACCCCCCAAGTGTTGGGGTGCCACCCAGGTGAGGTATCTTGGTTGTAAACAGTTATTACAGCCAGGAATTTCTTTCTCGGCTGTGGTGTCAGAATGGCAGACCTGAAAAACCTGCCGGGTCCGCCTCTGGGTGTGGGGGGTGCCCTCTACTGCTCTCCCGCTGCAGCTGGTCCCTGGGACAGGATGGGGGCCATGGGGTCACTGGTAGGGGGAGACCTGGGGTTGGTGTGGGGGTGTGCTGGGGAGGGGTTTGCTGGGATCCCTTTCTCGCCATCTGGGCGGGGATGAGGCAGCTCCAGGCCCCAAGGCAAGTATGCAGAGGGCAGGTGAGCGGAGGCAGAGGCTTAGGAACTGGGTGTGGGGGTGTGGGGCGTTGACTGTGTCTAGCCTGCCCAGTGACCCCATGACTCATACTCTAACTATGTCCCCCCGAGGTCGGGCTGATAGGGAGGAGTTGGGGTTCCTGTGTGGACCCTGTCTGGACTTCCAGGACACTCTGAGAAATTAGAGGAGAAAGGATCTGCTGGGCGCAGTGCCTCACGCATGTAATCCCAGCACTTTGGGAGGCCGAGGCGGGTGGATCACCTGAGGTCAGGAGTTCAAGACCATCCTGGCCAACATGGTGAAACCCAATTTCTACTAAAAATACAAAAGTAGCCAGGCATGGTGGCGTGCACCTGTAATCCCAGCTACTTTGGAGGCTGAAGTGGGAGAATTGCTTGAACCTGGGAAGTGGAGGCTGCAGTGAGCCAAGATCGTGCCACCACTGCATTCCAGCCTAAGTGACAGAGCCAGATCCTATCTCCAAAAAAAAAAAAAAGAATCGAAGCAGCCCAGCATGGAATTGGGATTGGATTGGGACCAATGCTGGCAAGGGGGACCGTGGATGGAGTTGGGTTCCTGTGGGGGTAAAGGAAGGTTCCAGGGAGCCCTGGGAGAGTTCCTTGGGCCTAAATGGGGGCTGGGAAAGTTGGAGCCCCAGTGATCTGGGATGTGGAGGAACCCCTGCCATGCTGGGAAGTGTCAGACCTTAGATGAGTGGGGATGTGGGGCCTGGGTTTGTCAAAAGGCTTTAGGGACTGATCCCCACCCCTGCTGTTGAAGGCAGGGCACCACTGCTTCAAGAGAGGGGTACAGGCCCTATGGGGCAGGCAGGAGGACTGCAGTGAAACATGACACCTTACAAGCAGCTTGGCCTCACCCCACAATACACAGATGGGGAAGGGGCTTGAACTCATGCCTCCTTGGTTGGCTGGGTCTTCCTCACACCAGGCTAACATGTCATGACAAGCTGCCGACTTCAAGGTAGGTGATAATGGGAGCTCTGTGGCCCCATAAAGCCCTCCCAGTCACCTGCCACCTAGGTTAGGCCAGGTGGTGGGAGGTGATGTCACTCAGCTGCCCAGCTGGGGACTGAGCATGATGTGGAAGGAAGGGAGCAAACTCCAGAGGAGGGGTGGCCAGCCAAGGCAGGTTCCATGGTCAGCTGAGCCATCGGGGGCAGAGAAGGAGGCAGGAGGCAGGTGGTTTGTTATTTGCAGCTGTGGACTTTGCTTCTCACAAATCCCAGCAGGAGGACTTCCCTACACTAGGCTCAGGACAGGCTGTCATGGTGAGAGGGGCTGGAGGGACCCTGGGTCAAGTGAACATTCTCCTTGCTGCACTAGAGCTACAGAATGGAGTTGGGACAAGCACAGACCCACAGATCTGAGCTTGAACCCTGGCTCCACCGCCTCCTCATTCACTTACTCTATCTTTTATTCATTCAGCTGGCACCCATTCATTGAGCACTTGTGTGTACAGCCATGTTCAGGGTGCTGGTGATGCTGCTGAAAATGGGACAGATAATGTTTCCTGTCCTCGTCGATGTTCCAGGAGGCACAATCTCTTGTTGGACAACCGTTTGTGAGAGGATATAACTGTGGAAGTGATAATTAAGTTCTAGAATGATAAGTGTGATGCAGGGGCTGGGGTGGTGAGAGGTTGAAGAAAGCACTTCAGGCAGCATCCACAGCCTGGGCAAAGGCCCTGAGGCCTGAGGGACCAGGGAGCTTATGAGGAAGTTGGTGGAGTTAGAGCGGTTCTCATGAGCGAGAGTGTAGGACCAGAGAGGTGGGCCTGGGTTATATCTGTGGCTATGGGCCAGTTATTTCACCTCTGTGCCTTCCTTTCCTCATCTCTAAAATGGGGATACGAATCTTTCCGGGTGGCTCTGAAGATTGAGTGTGGCATCATAGGTAACTGTTGCAGGCACCCAGGTGTTGACTGCGTGTCCATTGTTGTTATAGTTGGTTGAATCTGTCCCATTAATTCTCCTTCCCCAGGCAAGACTCGTGGCTGTGACCCATGGGCCTCTGAGGAGGCGTTGTAAGTCCGCCCAGCTCCCCACTTGCTGTGCTCTCACTCAATGCGAAGGGAACCAAGGTACCAGGGCCAAGTGGGTCCAGACATCCACACGGATTCTGAAAGGGCAGGTCAAGCAGGCACGTGGGGCCCAGGTTACCCCTTATTCCCCGCTGTGGCATGGGAAGCTGGGAGGGGCTGGGGGTTGGGGTATCATGGGATGTGCTTCCTTAACGGCTCCTGTGTGTCACTGCCAGACTTTGTCCAGCCATCAGCCACGGCCTCTCGACAGCACCAAGATGGAAGTCAAAGGTCAGCTGATCAGCTCTCCTACCTTCAATGCCCCAGGTCAGTGGCTGCTTCCCCTCCTGGTGCCTCCACCCCTGCTCTGAATCACCACCTGCTTGCTCGGGAAGAGTCGGTCCCTTGCCCCACAGCTGCTCCAGAATGCCCTGGCTGTCCCACTGATCTTTGCTCCCTCTGTGTCCAGCTGCCCTGTTCGGAGAGGCTGCCCCCCAGGTGAAGTCAGAGCGTCTGCGGGGGCTGCTTGACCGGCAGCGGACCCTGCAGGAGGCCCTGAGCCTGAAACTTCAGGAGCTCCGCAAAGTGTGTCTCCAGGAGGCGGTGAGGGCCTGGCTCTAGGGGTATCAGGCGGGGAGGTTGGGAGGAGGTGAGGAGCTGGGGCCCCTAGGTAGACAGACTTGGGTGGCAATTCCTCAACCACTTGTCTTGGCTGTAGATTCCCTGTCACCTACTTTCTCCTCAAAGCTCAGCTTAGATGTGTTAGAATGAATGAAATAGGGTGGGCGCTGTGGCTCACGCCTGTAATCCCAGCACTTTGGGAGGCCGAGGCAGGTGGATCACCTGAGGTCGGGAGTTCGAGACCAGCCTGACCAACATGGAGAAATCCCGTCTCTACTAAAAATGCAAAATTAGGCTGGGCGTGGTGGCTCACGCCTGTAATCCCAGCACTTTGGGAGGCCGAGGTGGGGGGAACACGATGTCAGGAGATGGAGACCATCCTGGCTAACACGGTGTAACCCCGTCTCTACTAAAAATACAAAAAATTAGTCAGGCGTGGTGGCGGGCACCTATAGTTCCAGCTACTCGGGAGGCTGAGGCAGGAGAATGGCATGAACCCGGGAGGCGGAGCTTGCAGTGAGCCGAGATTGCACCACTGCACTCCAGCGTGGGCGACAGAGCAAGACTCTGTCTCAAACAAAAAAAAAAAAAAAAGCAAAATTAGCTGGTGTGGTGATCCCAGCTACTTGGGAGGCTGAGGCAGGAGAATCACTTAAACCCTGGAGGTGGAGGTTGCGGTGAGCTGAGATTGCGCCATTGCACTCCAGCCTGGGCAACAAGAGCAAAACTCCACCTCAAGAAAAAAAAATATGGTAATACAGGCCCACTGTTGACAATTTCAAATCCAACAAACCTCAGAAAACAGGTTCTGTCCAAAATTTGGCAGCACAGTCTGACCTGAACTGGCACAGGGTGATCTGTAGTTTCAGTTTACCCCTCTTACTGTGAATGCCCACAGTGTGCCGGAAATAATACTACAGCTCAGACCACGCAGCCACAGCCCCTGAAGGGAGTTATATAATACGTAGGATCTCGATGGTGTCACCTTTATAAAAACAAAACAATTCTGGATTCCAAAGCAGGTCTCCCTGCCTCCCATGCCCACCACCCCAGGGGTTTGGGCCACTGAGGTTTGGGCACACCTGCCTAGTGGAGATACTGGTAGGAGGGAGGGGAGTATCGTGCATGGTTGCTGAGCAGGGCCAGGCTCCTGGTAGGACTTCTGTAGCTTCTGGGATCATTAATGCTTCACCCCATCCTTCCAACTAACCCTTGGTAGTCTCTGACCCCTGCCTCCCACCAGGAGCTGACTGGCCAGCTGCCCCCTGAGTGCCCACTAGAGCCTGGTGAACGGCCCCAGTTGGTCCGCCGGCGGCCCCCCACAGCCCGCGCCTACCCTCCACCGCACCCCAACCAAGCACACCACTCCTTGTGCTCTGCTGAGGTGAGCAGATGGGTGTGGAGAGCAAGAGGGTGGGGAGAGGGGACAGGTACAGAGGAGTAGCCAGGAGGAAGGTGTGGGGAGGGGGCTTGTGGCCAGGTGAGGGAGAGGCTAAGATGAAAAGGAAAAGGGCTTCTGGAGTTAGGTTCCTGCGATGAGGGAGGATGCTGGTCCCTAACTGTCAGGACAGGCCTCCCACCCTAAGGAAGATGAACAGACCCAGCCCTTCACCAAGAGAGGCCCTGACACGCCCCCTCCCCCGGGTGAATAGGTCTGAATAGGCTGCAGGAAGTGCAGGCCAGCCTCTACTGGGTTTGGCCCCGCCAGGTCCCTGTTCCTGGCCATTTCCAACATTTGGGTGGGCCCGACAGGAGCTGGCTCTTGAGGCCCTGGAACGCGAGGTGTCAGTGCAACAGCAGATCGCGGCGGCCGCCCGCCGCCTGGCCTTGGCCCCTGATCTGAGCACCGAGCAGCGCCGGCGCCGGCGCCAGGTCCAGGCAGATGCACTGAGGAGGCTGCATGAGCTAGAGGAGCAGCTCGGGGATGTCCGGGCCCGCCTTGGCCTCCCAGTGCTCCCGCTGCCCCAGCCACTGCCACTGTCCACGGGGTCAGTGATCACCACCCAGGGAGTCTGCCTGGGCATGCGTCTTGCTCAGCTCAGCCAAGGTGAGCATCCCCTGGTGAGGGTGGGAGAGTGGACACTGGCAAATGGACGTGGTAGGGCTGGGATGGGTGACTGGCCGGTGAAAACCGGGAGGTAGGCACAACTCAAGTGGCCCAACCCGTGAGAAGAGTTGCGACAAACTGGCTTACCGGAAAGGACAAACTGTGGGGGACTGATGAATATCTGCCAGGACAGTCAGGAACCAAACTGGGGTGGTCTTGGGCTCTGGTAAAAGCAGATTCTTGGGACGGGAACAGGATGAGGCGGAAACTGGCCAGAAGGTGGCCCAAGTAGAGGTGCCCACCCAGTGGTGTAAGGGGGCAGCACCCAGGCCTGGGAGTGAGAGGCCCACTTCTCCCCCTCTCACCTGTAGAGGACGTAGTTCTGCACTCAGAGAGCAGCTCCCTCTCAGAGTCTGGGGCCAGCCATGACAACGGTGAGGACTCCTATCCCCCAAACCTGCCCCCGACTCCTACGTCCCTTTAGCCCATCCCCTTTATTCATCCGACCACATCCTGCATGATCAGCCCATCCTTTGATGCCCAGCCCCTCCTGTGCTGCTTCAGCTTCTCCTTAGCCATGCTCCATCTTCCTATGGGTCCCCCATCTTCTTAGCCTCACCCCACCCCAGCCCCACAGCCCCAGAACCTACTTGTCAGCCTTAGTTCCTCCTCAGCCTGCTTAACCTGTCCCAGCACTTTGCCCCTCCCCATGGCCTTGCCCCCCAGCCTGTCCTGCCCCCTCTGGGCCCCCCTCATTGAATTCTATCCCACTTGCTCTCTTCCACTCAGAGGAGCCCCATGGCTGCTTCTCTCTGGCCGAGCGCCCCTCACCACCCAAGGCTTGGGACCAGCTGCGGGCAGTATCTGGGGGGAGCCCTGAGCGGCGAACCCCATGGAAACCACCTCCATCAGATCTTTATGGGGATCTGAAGAGCCGGCGGAACTCTGTGGCCAGCCCCACCAGGTGAGAATGAGCCCCTCCTCCCCTCCGCAGGAGCTGGGAATGGGATAGCAAGCCTGGGCTGGCAGAGGGTCTGCTGGTCGGTACAGTCTCTAACCTAGGCCCGCCTGTCTCTGTCTAGCCCCACACGCTCGCTGCCCAGGAGTGCCTCCAGTTTTGAGGGGCGAAGTGTGCCTGCCACCCCTGTCCTCACCCGGGGCGCTGGCCCCCAGCTCTGCAAGTAAGGGGAATCTGAGGGTGGGCTGGAGGATCAGAGGGGAGGGAACCATTAGTTCTCACTGGAAGCTTGAGGACAGCATTATCAAAAGGTGGGATGGCTGGGCGCAGTGGCTCACGCTTGTAATCCCAGCACTTTCGGAGGCCGAGGCGGGCGGGTTACTTGAGGTCAGGGGTTCAAGACCAGCCTGACCAACATGGTGAAACCCTGTCTCTACTAAAAATACAAAAATTAGCCAGGCATGGTGGGGCATGCCTGTAATCCCAGCTACTTGGGAGGCTGAGGCAGGAGAATCGCTTGAACCCGGGAGGCGGAGGTTGCAGTGAGCTGAGATCAACATCATGCCATTGCACTCCAGCCTGGGTGACAAGAGCGAAACTCCGTCTCAAAACAAACGAAAAAACAAAAGGTGTGGGACATGGGAGGCTGGGCATTAAAGGTGAGCAGGCATCTCGGTGGATAATGGGGTAGGAGTCAGTCTCCTCATTTGTGAAATGGAAATAATAATATCTGCCTTTGAAAGACATGGACATAATAAGTTCTGGTTAACATATACTGAGTGCCTGCCATCTGCTAGGAATTAGTGTTTTACGTGGCATCAACTCATTTAATCATAATGAGATCCCTATGAGGTAGGTGCTATTGTTATTCCCATTTTATAGATGAGGCAAGTGAGGCACAGAAAGGTTAAGTAACTTGTTAGTAAACTGAAGTCCTGGAGTTTGAGCCCAGGCAAGTTTTACTCTAGAGTCCATGCTTTTAACCACTGTCCTCTGCTGCTTCTTAAACAGAGTGCCTACTTTCCCCAGGCTCTGAACAAAACCAAGTCCCCGTCCTTGTGGGGCTTGCATTCTGTGAACAGTGGCTGTTGGGATGGTAGCTTTGGATGGTTCATACGTATGGTCGGATAGAGAATTCAGGCAGGGTTTTACATGTGAGCCCTAAGGCCTAGGACTTAATCCTGGAGGCCGTGCGAGCCATGAGAACGGCCTTAGCAGGGGGAGGGGTCAGCTGGATTAGGAACAGCCCCCTGCCCGGCATCTACTCTGCTAGCCTTTCCTCTGAGTCCCTACACAGATTTACACCTCCCTTGGAGCTAACAGTGCCAGGCCTCCCCCACGCATTTCTACCCCTGACCGCCTGGCCTAGGATAGAACCTCAGCTGCCCTTTACATGTCACTACCTGCCACCTTTATACACACAGCTTCCAACCCTGGGCCCATTTGGAGATGTGAAAGTGAAGGCTTAGAAAGGGCTGGGGTAGGGAGGGCACTGCACGCCTTCTGCCTGATTTTTCTGACCCTATTCCCATGACCCTCGCCTCTCACCCCAGACCTGAAGGCCTTCATTCTCGTCAGTGGTCCGGCAGCCAGGACTCCCAGATGGGCTTCCCCCGGGCGGACCCTGCCTCCGATCGCGCCTCCCTCTTCGTAGCTCGCACCCGCCGCAGCAACAGTTCTGAGGCCCTGCTGGTGGACCGGGCCGCTGGTGGGGGAGCTGGCTCCCCGCCTGCCCCTCTGGCTCCCTCTGCCTCTGGCCCCCCAGTCTGCAAGAGCAGTGAGGTGCTGTATGAGCGCCCCCAACCAACCCCTGCCTTCTCCTCCCGCACAGCAGGCCCCCCAGACCCTCCCCGGGCCGCCCGGCCTAGCTCAGCTGCCCCTGCCTCCCGAGGTGCCCCCCGGCTCCCACCTGTGTGTGGGGACTTCCTCTTGGACTATTCCTTGGACCGGGGCCTACCCCGCAGTGGCGGTGGAGCAGGCTGGGGGGAGCTGCTGCCTGCAGCTGAGGTCCCAGGACCCCTCTCCCGCCGGGATGGGCTCCTCACCATGCTCCCCGGCCCACCACCTGTGTATGCAGCTGACAGCAACAGCCCCCTCCTCCGCACCAAGGACCCCCACACCCGTGCCACCCGCACTAAGCCCTGTGGCCTGCCCCCAGAGGCTGCCGAAGGCCCTGAGGTGCATCCAAACCCTCTGCTGTGGATGCCCCCACCCACCCGTATCCCCTCGGCTGGTGAACGCAGTGGCCACAAGAACCTGGCTCTGGAGGGGCTGCGGGACTGGTACATCCGGAACTCGGGACTGGCTGCGGGGCCCCAGCGCCGGCCTGTGCTCCCTTCCGTGGGCCCGCCACACCCACCCTTCCTCCATGCCCGCTGCTATGAGGTGGGCCAGGCGCTGTACGGGGCCCCCAGCCAGGCGCCACTCCCACACTCGAGGAGTTTCACGGCGCCCCCTGTCTCTGGCAGGTATGGGGGGTGCTTTTACTGATGGGTAGGGGGTCTCGTAAGGCAGATGGCAAAGATATCCAGGCCAGGGAGTGGCTAGTCATGATAGCTAATGAATTGGACCATGAGGAAACTAGCTGCTGTGATGGCACAGGGTCACTCTACTGCACATGACCTGCATTAGTCCATGGGGTCCTGGTGGAGGGGATCTTGGGCACTGGTAGCAGCAATTCTTTATCAAGTTATAGGCTGAAGATGAGCCTTGAAGCCAGGGTGCCGGGAGGAAGGGACATCTCATGCCCCTTGCTGTTTTCTTCCTTTTTTCTCCATGCCCCAGAGCCTGAAAGTGCTGTCCTGTGCCTGCCTCCACCTCTTTAACGAGCCTCTTTTCCTTTCTTTTTCTGTGTCTTGTCTGTCTTTTCCTCTTCTTGTCTTCCCTGCCCTGTCCTCCGGATTCCTGCTACCCCTTCTAAAGATACTACGCGGACTTCCTGTATCCCCCGGAGCTGAGCGCTCGTTTAAGTGACCTGACGCTAGAGGGGGAGCAGTCCTCCAGTTCTGACACCCAGACCCCGGGGACACTGGTCTGACCCCTTCTGATATGTCCCTTGTTGGCCTGGGCACGATTCCAATCTGGGGAGCACACAGCTGACCTTGCTGGGCCCTGGGGTGTGGTTGCTCTCAGTCCTGAGCGGAGTGCGCCAACCTAATCTTCCAAGGCCCCTGGCTCCCCGTAGGCCCAGGAAGGTGTCTGACACCCTGCTTCTTCTCTCACACTGTGCTGGGGACTGGGGGCCCTCAGCCAGCTTAAAAGAGGGGGGATGATGTCATGGGGACCCCAAGCCCCTTCCTCCATTTATGTTTACAGTTGTGACTTAGGTATTCACTGTCTTCCTCCAACACTAGGCGTTTTACAAAAGGGAAGCTGTGATCTCATCTGGTTGGGTTCATTCCTGTTCCCATGCCCAACCAGGTTCCATTCAGGAACCCCCTCCATAAAATGGACCATATCGGGTCTCAGGGCCATTTAGGGCAGCCAGGAGACTCCGGTGTGAACAGAAATCCCTGCCACGCATCGCCAGGGCAGTTGTTGGGGCAGTGGGCTCTCTGCCCACACTTGGAAGGACTGCAGTCTGGGTGGGATGCCTGAAAGAGCCCAACCCCGTCTGTGCCTATGGCCTCTGCCCTGACCACCCCCAGTCAGGAGGCCCCACAGGAGGGGTAAAGGGAAGAGCCATCAGGTGTGCTGTGTCCTGGGATCCTGTGGGGGTTGAACTTGGCATCTACCAGATCTGGCACCCGGTAGATGCCAGTGAAATCGTCAGGTGAGGTCTGCCTACGGGCCACGGGCCACTCACCACTCACACCTTCCTTGGCTTTCCTTCCACCCTTTTTTTTTTCTCGAGACGGAGTCTTGCTCTGTCGCCAGGCTGGAGTGCAGTGGCGCAATCTCAGCTCACTGCAACCTCTGCCTCCTGGGTTCTCCTGCCTCACCCTCCCGAGTAGCTGGGATTACAGGCACACGCCACCATGCCCAGCTAATTTTTGTATTCTTAGTAGAGACAAGGTTTCACCATATTGGCCAGGCTGGTCTTGAACTCTTGACCTCGTGATCTGCCCGCCTTGGCCTCCCAAAGTGCTGGGATTACAGCCGTGAGCCACTGCACCCAGCCCCAATCCACCACTTTTTAAGCAAACCCACACATGTTGTGTTTTCTATGATACCTGTCTGTGATTTTCGGAGCTGGGCGTTCCCCTACCCCCTTTTCCTGGCGTTAAGCTTTTCTTTTTATACCAGTGGATCTGGACCCAAGACATTACCCACACTGGAAGGGGATTTGTATAATAAATGTGTAAACTGAACCCATGTGTTGCTGCTTTGTCTGCCTCACCTTGAGGACCCACACCTCTAGTCAAGACCAGATAATATATTTTTGCAGGAAAAAACATACCTTGGGAATAGCCTGTGATAGTGTCATCTGTTTTGACTTTACTTGCTTTGTGATGTGGGGCAACTTCTTTGCCTGTCTGCACTCAGATTTCTAGCCAACCTCAAACAATAACTCTTGGTAATATAAATGGTGATAACAAAGACTCTGTCCTTAACCTCCCTATACATTTTTTAAAAATTTTTATTTTTTTGAGACAATGTCTCACTCTTGCCCAGGCTGAAATGTAGTGGTGCGATAACTGCTCACTGCAGCCTTGACCTCCTGGACTCACAATCTTCCCACCTCAGCCGCCTGAATAGCTGAAACTACAGTTGTGCACCACCATACCCGCTAATTAAAAAAGAAAAAAAAAATTGTAGGCCGGGTGCGCAGTGGCTCACGCCTGTAATCCTAGCACTTTGGGAGGCCAAGGTGGGCAGCTCACGAGGTCAGGGGATCAAGACCATCCTGGCTAACAGTGAAGCCCCGTCTCTACTAAAAATACAAAAAAATTAGCCGGGCATAGTGGCACGTGCCTGTAATCCCAGCTACTCGGGAGGTTGAGGCAGGAGAATCGCTTGAACCCGGGAGGCAGAGATTGCAGTGAGCCGAGATCATGCCACTGCACTCCAGCCAGGGCGACAGAGCAAGACTGTCTCAAAAAAAAAAAAAAAAAAGTAGAGATGGGGGTCTCATTATGTTGCCCAGGTTAGTCTCGGACTCCTAGGCTTGAGCAGTCCTCCTGCCTCAGCCTCCCAAAGTGCTGGGATTGCAGGCGTGAGCTACCATGCCCAGCTTTTTGAGACAGGTTCTCACTGTTGCCCAGGTTGGAGTCAGTGGCACAATCACAGCTCACTGCAGCCTCTGCCTCTTATGCTCTGGCCATCCTGCCACAGCCTCCCAAGTAGCTGGGACTACAGAAGCACACCACCATAACCAGCCAAATTTTAATTTTTTTGTAGCAATAAGAGTCTTGCTATATTGTCCAGGCTGGTCTCAAACTCCTAGCCTCAACTGATCCTCTAGTCTCAGCCTCCCAAAGTGTTGGAATTACAGGCGTGAGCCACTGCACCTGTCCTTCCCTGTGCTTTAATGCTGATCCAGAGGTAATAAGTTCAAGGAAGGGCCTCAGAGATCACCTCTTCAGCCCACATATTCAGGAAGAGTCTAGCAGAATTGAAAAGTAGGCCACTTCTGTCCTTTGAAATGTACAAGGACTTTACCCAGGAGGCTCAAATTGGCATGAGAGATGCAACAGGCTTTATTGTTGCAGCAACACTAACATATACGCCCCATTCCCTGCTGAGGCCTGTCCCCACCTCACCCCTTGGTTGTCGATGGTGTAGAACATTGGGGTGAGGGGCAAAATGCCTAAGCAGAGCTGGAGGGAGGCAAATGGGACTGGTGAGGGTTGGGATCACCTGGACCAGGGGTCCAACAGTCAGGATACCCGACTCCATCCACACAGGGGAATGGAACACTTGGGTTCTGAGTTCAAGATTTGGCAATGTCTTGACCTGGGTTGGAAGGTAGGGTGGGGTCTGGAAAAGCTTTGGTCCAGGGCTCAAGATTTGAGAGTGCCTTGCCCCAGGCCCATTTGGGGATGAGCATGGAGAAGGGTGGATGGGAGTGTCTCTGGGTTCACAATTTGAAATTGGCCATGGATGTTCTGGCCTGAAGCCCCAGTTTTGGGGCTGGATGTAGGTGGCTCTTGGTCCTAGGTTCAGGGCTGGGGAAGACTCTTGTCCCTAGGTAATGGGGGCTGGGTGTGAGGGATATCTTAGTTTGGGGCTGGCGTGGGGGTAGGGCGGTCACAGATGTCCTGTTTTGTTTGGGCAGGGGGCTCTAGGCTCCTGTTTTAAGTGCTGGGAAAGGGCTCTGGGTCCCAATTATGGGCTGGGGGTGGGGTGGTATTCTCCAGGTCCTGGGTACAGATCCTAGGGGCCTAGGATCCAGCCTCCTGCTCTTGTCCCAGTGCCTCTAGTAGCAGGCCCATTGGCGTCCGCTTGAGACCAATGCTCTCGATCTTGTTCTCAATCTTGTTCTTAAGGTTGCGCAGGCGCAACGAGGCGTGCACCAGGATCACTGTGGGCGGCACCGAGAGGGGTGGTCAGTGGAATAGACCTCAGCCTGCAGCCAACCGGTGCCCACCGAAGGGAATTGGCGCGCAGGCAGGCCAATGGAGTGGTGAGCAGCCAGGACGCCTCAGATACTGAAAGCGTGGCCGAGTAATTGGCTTGGCAACGTGGGCATGGCCAGGGAAGACGCCCGGTAACGGGGACGTGGCCAGTGGAAGGCACTTAACACCAAGAGTGAGATAGGAAAGGCGATAATAAAAGGGGTGTTCCCAGAAGGGGGAACGAAGCCCGGGAAGGCGCTTTTAGCGGGGGCGTGGCCAGGTCCTCGGGTTTCCCAGCCCCCTCTCAACCCGGGGACCGGGGCAGGGCTGGCCTGGTGCCTTAAGCATGCTCTGGCCGCTTTCCTGGCTATCTCGGGGTAGTGGAGACTCACGAAGCACCGGCCCGGCGATGCTGAACAGGAAGGTGCAAGCGCCGCCCGCGACCCAGAGAACCAGGAGGCCGACGGCAAGCACTGCGGCCAGGCAGGCTGCAGGGTGGCTGCGACGGCAGCGGCGCACAGCTGCGCGGGTCTCAGCTGCCCACACCAGCACGCCGAGGGCCACCGCCACTACCAGCGCGCTCAGGAGCGTATGAAGTGGCCGCACGTACCTGCGGGTACAAGGGAACCAAGCTAGCCGGCCGGGCGGAGAGACGGCCTCCGGACCACCACCCACCCTGGGCCCCAAGAGCCAGGGTCTCCCGTCTCCGGACACTCCAGCCTGGCACATCCTCCCACCAGCCCTGTCTCCAGCAGGCCCATCTGCCAGGGCTCCCGACTCACCCTTGTAGACCCCTCCTTTCCTCCTTGTCAATTCCACTGTCCTGTCTTCCTCAGGTCCCCGCTTCAGGCCCTCCCATCCTGCTAGACACTCCCCACACCCCCGGGCTCCCAACACTTCCCTGGACTTTCCTTTCGACTCTGCCCCCGTAGGGCCCCTCATCAGCCTGCCCGCAAGCTCCCCCTTTAACCCCAGCCCCTGCAAATCCCTCTTTCAGGCCTTCTGTCTTCACACGTTCCCCTCTCCCCAGGCCTAGGGTCCTTATAGGACCGCCCTCCAGGCTCCCATTTCCCTATAGATTCCTCCCTCCATCATTGCTAGGACCTCTTCCAGGTCGTCAGCCCCACTCTGAACTTTCAGCACTGCTCAAGTCCTTCCTCCAGATTCTCCATCCCTCTCTGGTCTCAGGCTTTCCAACCATGGATCCTCCTCCTGGGCCCAAGTTCCCCAACAGGTACCTGCCCCTGGCGCCTTCCAATCATAGCCAGGCTCCCCTCCAAGACCGGATCCCCAATAAATACATCTTCCAAACCCTCCAACTTTACCGTCTATTTCCCGGTCTCTGCCCTAAGTACTCCAGGGTCGGCCTCAATCTGGCCCCATCATTCACATCACACCCCCCCTACGCCCCTCAAGTACTCTCATGTCCCCCTTTCGGGCCCTCCTTTTTTTCCGGTTCACCTTCCAGCCCACTTTCCCCTTCAGTCCCACACTTGTCTCCATCCTCCCCATATCTTCCCTGCAGACCCCCATCCCCCGCAGGCCCTCCTCATCAGCCAGGCTCCATCTCCCTGAGGCCCTCCTTATAACTAGGTTCCACCTCCTTCAAGGCCCCCCTTCCAAGCCCCTCAGGCCGTCCATCTCTACTGACTTCGCCCTTCCCGGCCTTGCATCCCCCTCAGGTTCCCCGTCCTGGTCCTCAAAGACCTGTGGGTCTACCCCCCACGCTCTGCAGACGTCCCTGGCCAACCGGCGCCTCCCTCCCTCACCCGGCGAGAGCGAGGCCGATGCCGAAGCAGAGAAGGTAGTTGGTTTGGTAGTAGAGGAGGTTGTTGATGACGCGGTGGCACCATCGCTGCGGGTCGCATGGATCCGGAGCCGCCAGACGCGCCGACCCCAGAACAAAGTCGTCCAGGGCGCGCAGCGGTGGCAGCCGCACCTCCGACATCCTGCCGGTTAATGTGGCTGGACCAGCCAGGAGGGGGCCGGACTACAACAACCGTTACGCCCCCTCGCCACCGCGGGGCACACCGGGAAATGGAGTCTGGGCTGGGCAGCTTTTTCCTACCCTCCTAGGTGAATTGCGCAGGGGCGGCGATGCACGTGACCGGAAAAGCAACTAACACGCCGCTCAGGAAAGCAGCAAAGGCTGCCGGGAAATCAAGCCTTTGCCACGGAGCGAGATGCTCCCAACCCTTAAAACTGCCATCCACCCCCGCGCGGGGCGCCGCAGGGGCTGCTCCGGGCGGTGCCAGCGGCTCAAGCACAAAGTAGCCAGACAGATAAGAAAGGAGGGACTGTCACAAGGATCCGAGTTGGATTCCACCTCCTTCCTGTCAGCGCCCAAGAGGGTCACATTTCTCCAGGAAACTCCATGCCCCGCCCCTGAGGTCAAGCCGTAAATGCCATTAAGGGCCTTTTATTCGTATTCATCACATCGGAGATCATCTCTTCCTAGGAAGCTTTTAAAAAATCCCCAGGTTGGATTAGGGCACTCCCTCTGGGTCCCTGGCAATTTCCTCCAGGTTAGGGATCCCAAGGGGTCGCTGCCTTCCTGGGTCTCTGGCCTGGCCCTTGGGGCACACAGTCATCAAGAAGTGCTGGGGGGAAGTGAGCTCTTTATTTAGACATAGCTCTGCTGAGTGGAAAGTGGGCACCAGCCCCATTAATGCTTGCTGGCTGGTGGCTTCCAAGCACGCCCCACTGCCAAGGCTCAGCTCTGCAGTCTGCCACTGCAGGTCCCTAGCACAGCCCCCAGGGTCCTTAAAAGTCATCATCATCACAGATGTCAAGGTACACGTCGAAAGCCTCTCTGTTGCAGTTTCCATCAGGAGTGAAGACATATTTGTGGAAGGTCCCATCTACGCAGATGGCTGGGGGAGGGGAGGTGGTAAAAGGTCAGAGGCTGCCACAGCCACAGGCTCCAGTCCTCTCAGGCATCTCAGGACCTAGGGTCTGCCTCCAGGCCTTTGCCCAGTGCTGTCCCCCTTACTGATGATGAAGCTGAGCCTCACATGGCCCTAAAATCCTTTCAGGTCCAACCTGCAGGCCTTTGCCCCATGCAGTACCCCCAACCAAGGGGCTGTTCCCACTCACCAATGACAGAGTTGACGTTCTTGGAAGTATTGCGACCGAAGGCGCAGATGCAAGCTGACTCAGCAGGCACAGTGAAGCTCGCCAGGCTCCACTGAGAGTCCACGTACTGCCCAATCATAGGCCCCACCTTGCCCACGCGAGCCAGCCTGCAGGCAGCACTGGCTAAGCCCAGGTATGGTAAACGGGCAGGGGGACAGGGACACGGTAGGGTGGGGAGGGGGTACTCACGCGGAGCGGCGGTTGAGGCGGGTATCCTTGAGAGCAAAGATATGGACAGTGCCCTTATCACTGGAAGCGCAGAGGAAGGAGGAGTCGTGGCTGAAGTTAATGCTAGAAGACAGATCAGCAGTGATGCCCACATGTCATGTGGTATGGGGTCACCAGCCCACCATGCATACCCTGTGCTCACCAGTAGAGGGTGGCAGGGTCAGTGCCTCGGCGCAGCTCCACCAGTTTCTCCTTGGATTGTGTGTCAAAGAGGCGAATAAGGGTACCCTTCTGGGAGGCTGAGGCCACTACAGTGCCTGGCTGGTTTAGAGACACACAGGCTATGTCACTCTGATGTGCATTGATCGTGAATGGAGCAGACGAGGTGCCAGGCTTTGTGCTCGCCAGGTCCTGGGGTAGGAGGGAGGAGTCTGAGGTTGGGGTGGTATGCAGGGAAGGGGCCAAGAGTCCACAAGGAATCCAGTCCACCAACCTACCCACCCTTGTCCACTGGACGGCTCACCACAAGTTGCAGACTCCCACACTTGTGTCCTGGGAACACTAACAGTTGCTTCTCCAGGCTGGGGCAGAGGTCACAGAGCCCTAGGGTGTGAAGATGGGGGGTGGGGTGGGCGGCTGAAGAGGAGGCAGCATCTCAGAATGGACAGAGCTGGATGAGGACCAGACTTCAACCCTCCACGATAAGCTTAACCCGAAGAACCCTGAGGGGGCTCGGCTCAGCTGCACGCCCTGCCAGCTAGGCAGATTCCATTCCTTGCTCTGCAGCTGTGGAATCTAGTAAGCTGCTATCACAGCCCCAGAAGCTCAGGGATCCCTGACACACCCACCCATGTCCTCACGAGGTATTTTTGCTCTGCCACTGGGGTACCCAGGGGTGGGGCAGGACCGGAGGTGGGGAGAAGTGGCTGAGGGCTGGAAAGATGGAGAGGCTATGAGTGTGAGCATCTCCCTGCCTCTTTCCCCATTTCTGTGTGTGAGTGCCCCTTCCTTTCTTTCCTCATCTCTGCCCCTCTGCCCCATCCACTGTTTCATGCCCTTACACCTGTGTATCTGAGCCCTCTCACCCTTGGGGTTGTCCCGGGTATCAAACTCAAACAGCTTTCGGGGATTGTCGGGGAAGGAGTACACATAGATGCGGTTCTTCAGCACGATCACGATCCTGTGGGTATCACACAACACAGGATGGCCGTGAGGGGGTGGCGGGATGCCCAGGGAGGACTATCCCTCTCACTTACTGTGGGGACCTCCTACCTCCCACCCCGGTCCTCCTCAGGCTCACTTGTCATGGCGCATGCGCACAGAAAGCACTGGCTTGGTGAAGGTGAACTCCAGCACCAGCTTCTCCTTGGAGTCCTTGCCCTCCCGGGCATCGTCCCAGATCAGCACTGCTGGGCAGGTGGGTGGGTTGTCGGGGCCAAGGTTTAGGGTAAGGGGCAGCCCTGGTGACACAGGATCCACCCCTGCTTCCCAGGGACCTCAACCTACTTGCTTAGCCTTTCAATAAACAACCAGTGAGATCCTCGCACAGCACGAGCACTTGTGGATATGATCCCTGAGAGGAGTGTTCTAGACTGTTACACTCATCTACAGATGAGGAAACTGAGGTTCAAAGTGGTTGAGTGTCTGGCCAAGGACCTCAAAGCTCATCAGCAACCAAACAGGGACTCACACTCAGGACTGTAACTTCCCCTCGGTAACTATTTCTGCCTCCAGGGTCCTAGTCCATGCACCCTGGAGATTTCCGTGAGGAATCCTAGGGCTCTGTGACTCACCTAGGGCAACTCCTGCCTTGTCCAGATGGGATCATCAAGAAAAACCCTTAAAGTAAGATGGCACTTGAGGCTCAAGCCAAGGGGGTATTGGGAAGACGGCTCCAAGATTTTAAAACCTATTGCTTGTGTGACCTTGGATAAATCACTTAACTGCACTGGGCCTCAGTTTCCTCATCGGTAAAGATGGGGATAATGATCCTTCCTACCCCATAGAGTTACTGTGAGGATTAAATGAGTTAATAAACGTAAAGTGCTTAGGGCAGTCCCAGGCTCACAGTAAGTGCTCTAGGGCATGGCACACAGGAGGCACTCAATCAGAATTTTTAAAATGAAAACAAAGCACCAAGCTTCTCAAGCTATAAGATCCATGACTTCCAAGCTGTAGGCCTCCTCTCTGTGTGACTCTGAAGTACTCTGACGTCTTCATCTGCCAGTACCTTGGGGTGCCTGTGGGAGGCCAGGAATCCGAGAAATCTGGGCCAAAGGGCAGGATGAGGGCACTTACCTGAGATCTCTGAGAACTTGGGACTACTACCACCGCCCACCAAGGCCAGAAGGTTGGAGCGGTGCAGCATCTCCACCAAGCCCATGCTGCCCACCTGCTCGTGGTCTGGACAGGGACCAGGGTGTCAGTGGAGGTGGGAGCCAATGCCCAGCCCAGCTCTTCTGCCCATTGCCCCTCCCCTGCCAACAGCTCACCCAGATGCCCCTTCTCCATCAAGGGCTCCACGTTGTAGATGCGCACACCTGTCTCCATGGCGCAGCAAAAGCAGCCTGGGGGATGGAAGGAATCCAGACTGCCTTAAAGAATGCCCAGGTAGGAAGCTGGGGGCCCATGGCCCACTTCTGACCCCTCTTTTCCTCGCTTCCTCCCACAAGGGTACAGGCCCAATCCTCTCTCACTTTGGTCTTGGTTGAAACGCAGGCTGGTCACTCCTCGAAGTGGCTGTTGAGTCATGGTGCAGGATTGTTCCCCTGGATACAAATGGGATAAAGATGAGAAGAGTCCTGGAGTCTCCCCTCCAAGTTCTGCCTCACCTGATTTCCTCCTCCCACTCTGCTAACTACTGACTCTGGAGTGACTGCAAAAAAGATAAAAACAGGCCAGGCGTGGTGGCTTATGCCTGTAATCCCAGCACTTTGGGAGGCCAAGGTGGGTGGATCACCTGAGGTCAGGAGTTTGAGATCAGCCTGGCTAACATGGTGAAATCCCGTCTCTAATAAAAATACAAAAGTTACCCGGGTGTGGTGGGGGGCACCTATAATCCCAGCTACTCAGGAGGCTGAGGCAGGAGAATTGCTTGAACCCGAGAGGCTGAGATGGCAGTGAGCCGAAATCGAGCCATTGCATTCCAGCCTGGGTGACAGAGTGAGACTCCGTCTCGGGGGGAAAAAAAAAGATAAAAACAGAGAGAGTCCCAGGGTCTCTGCTCCAAGCTCCCAAGATCCCAAACAGCATGGCCAGGAACCCTCCTTCTTTCAGGTTTGGCAAGCTCCAGGCCCACACTGACGTGGACCCCACACCTCCTCTTTACATGCTGGCCCTCACTGACTTGTCAGGAAGTAATGTGATAGGGGGTGCCCCCGTGATATCTCCTCCCCACCGCCAGCCAATCTTGATCCCAATGCCAGACATGGCCTGGAACCACTCCCAACCCATTTCTCATCTTCAAACCTGACCTAGCACCCGACTCTCTCAATAAATAGACAAAAGTGGGCTAGGAGATGCACTTCTTGTACCTCCCTGACTTGGCCCTGGGACTGCTATGCTTGGTCTGCCATCCCCAGGAACTCCTCTGCTCATACCCTTCTAACTGTACCCCAACCTATTTGACCACCCCAGAGTCCTCTCATACCTTTCCCCCTCACCGGCTTCCACAAACTCCTTCAGGATGCCTACCTTGGGATGACCCCTTCTCATGCCTTGGTAACTACCCTTCAGGGCCAGCCTAGACATTCCCTTAGATTGGCTTATGCCCTGGGGACTCTACCCTAGGATTCCCCCTAGCACTCTAAATTTTCCACCCCTGGGACATCTCCTTTCTTGTGTTCTGCTGTCCTTGACTACAACATAACCTGGCCTGGACTCAACCCCAGGAACCCCACCCATCCTCCTAAGATTCCCCCTCTAGACCCCTATCCAAGACCCTGCCCCAGGGCACCCTTGCCTTCTAAGACCCTTGCCCAAAACAAACCACCCAAAACTCCTACCTAGGAGAACCTCAACCCCTAAGATGCCTGCGCAGTCCCCTACTAAGATTACTGCCATACAGCCCCCAACTTCCCTTCAAATCCTCAACTCCCCAATAACTCTGGCCAGACATACTCCCTCCCCATCCTCCAGGAGTCCAAATCTCCTTCCTTTCTTTCAGTTACACCCTCCACTGGAATGCCTCATGCTCTTTCTTTGGACAGCTCTGCCTTAGAGTTATTCTCTGGACAGCTCCAACTTTCAACACCCCTTTTTTGCACCTCCATTCCAAGACTCTGTCCGGGATGCCTCGCCCCTCTCCCAAGACCAGCCGCATGCTCCTTCCAACGCCAGCACCCACTCAAGACCTCTGCCTTAGACCCCTACTCGAAAGACTCCCAGCCTCCCCCAGACCCAACCAACCCTGGGATCGTGCTCCAGCTTCCTGCCGCCTTCACCGGCCTGACCTCCGCGTGTCCCTGACCCAGGCCCCAGCTGTCGGTGCCGCCCGCGGCCCGGTTTTCTGACCTCCCGGGCCTTGGAGCCCGGCTCGGGTGTTTACATCAGGCCCTACTTCCGGGGGAGGGAGCCTGTCGCAGGAAATGACTCACCCCAGCTGGAAAAAGGCGGCCACCGCCTTCCTCGCCCAGTTCCCGGGTCTTCGGAGCATCGCGAGTGACAGTGGGGTTCTCCGGGGAGGGCGCGGGGAGCGGAGGAAGGTTGGCTGGGGGACCGGAGGCGAAGGGGGTTCCTCAAGGCCGAGACTGTCTGAGGGAACCCGGAAGGGTGGGGAGAGAGAGCGTGCCTTGCCCCCAGCAAAGCGAAACCGGCCAAGCCCTCAGCCCCTTGGTCACCCACAATGGGGGAGTAAACCTTCCCTGCTAACAAGACGCGGACCTCCGCGGCGGCCGAGAGTAGCCGCCCCGGTTCGCAACACACAGTCCTCCCAGGCTTCCAGAGGGGCGGCGCTGGGGGTTACAGGCGGGGGCGGAGCTGGAGACCTTGAAAGTGGAGAAACCTCCTCGGCTCCGGGAAGCCAAGGAACAGATTTCGCTTTCTTTCTCCTCACCCTATCCCCCCAACCCCGCCAGCTCTGAGTTTTGTCTTTTGTGTTTTGTTTAGTTTTGTTTTCTGAGACAGAGTCTCGCTCTGTCTCCCAGGCTGGAGTGCAGTGGCGCGATCTCGGCTCACTGCAACCTCCACCTCCCGGGTTCAAACGGTTATCCTGCCTCAGCCTCCGGAGTAGCTGGGACTGCAGGCGTGCGCCACCACGCCCATCTAATTTTTGTATTTTTGGTAGAGACGGGGTTTCACCATATTGGTCAGGCTGGTCTCGAACTCTTGACCTCAGGTTATCCACCCACCTCGGCCTCCCAAAGTGCTGGGATTACAGGCTTAAGCTACCACGCCCGGCCTCTGCTTTTAGTTTTACAAAATACAAAATAGCTTTTTGATAGTAAAAGGTATGAATGCTTTGGGTTAAAAAAAAAAAAAAAGAGGTCCTACCTATGATAAAGCTTTTTAAAAAAAAGGCCCCAAATTATATGCATACTGGAAGGAATTTTTTTTTTTTTTTTGATACAGAGTTTGGCTCTTTTTGCCCAGGCTGGAGTGCAATTAGCGCGATCTCGGCTCACCACAACCTCCGCCTCCCGGGTTCAAGGGATTCTTCTGCCTCAGCCTCCCAAGTAGCTGGGATTACAGGCATGTGCCACCACGCCCAGCTAATTTTGTATTTTTAGTAGAGACCGGGTTTCTCCCTGTTGATCAGTCTGGTCTTGAACTCCTGACCTCAGGTGATCCGCCTGCCTCGGCCCCCCAAAGTGTTGGGATTACAGGCGTGAGCCACTGCGCCCAGCTGGAAGGATTTTTAATTAAACTTTACATTAAGAAATAATAAATAGGCTGGGCGCGGTGGCTCACGCCTGTAATCCCAGCACTTTGGGAGGCCGAGGCAGGCAGATCATGAGGTCAGGAGTTCGAGATCAGCCTGGCCAGCATGGTGAAACCCCGTCTCTACTAAAAATACAAAAAGTTAGCCAGGCATGGTGGTGCGTGCCTGTAGTCCCAGCTACTCGGGAGGCTGAGGCAGGAGAATCACTTGAACCCAGGAGGAGGAGGTTGCAGTGAGCAGAGATCACACCACTGCACTCCAGCCTGGGTAATAGAGACTCTGTCTCGAAAAAAAAAAAAAAGCCAGGCATGGTGACACGCTCCTGTAATCCTAGCTACTGGGGAGGCTGAGGCAGGAGAACCACTTAAACCTAGGAGGCGGAGGTTGCAGCAAGCCCAGATCCTGCCATTGCACTCCAGCCTGGGAGACAAGAGCGAAATTCCCGTCTCAAAAAAAAAGGGCTGGGCATGGTGGTGCATGCCTGTAATCCCAGCAATTTGGGAGGCCGAGGCAGGTGGATTGCCTGAGCTCAGGGGTTTGAGACCACCCTGGGTAACATGGTGAAACCTCCTCTCTACTAAAATACAAAAAATTAGCCGGGCGTGGTGGCGGGCACCTGTAAGTCCCCTACTCGGGAGGCTGAGGCAGGAGAATCACTGGAACCCAGAAGGCAGAGGTTGCAGTGAGCCAAGATCGCGCCACTGCACTCCAGCCTGGGCAACAGAGGGAAACCCTGTCTCCAAAAAAAAAAAAAAAAGAATATTCTTGAAAAAAAGAAATATGCTTTTTGCAGTGGCAGTATCATAGCCAATGAGGTTTAGCCAAGGTGTGGATATTGCTAATTGGAAACTTTTCCCAATACCCCGCCCCGAAGACTTGCAATATAGTCAGCATTGGCAATTTTTGACAGTCTATGAAGACCGAATATTAAAGAAAAAAAAAGAAAAAATACAGAGAAATCTCATACTTTTAATACAATCAGGGTTTCACATTGATGAAATCCCCCCTTTTTTTGAAGTATTGTTTTGATGCTTCTGTTTTTTCATATATTAATATATAAGAACATCTTTTTAACTCATCCTTTTTAACTGGTTCATGATATTATGTAGCATTGTTCAGCCCTTCCCCAACTGATGGCTGCCTAGGTTGTTTCAGATACTGTGTCGTCAATTCCCATGTATATATTTACTTGTGAATTTTGGCCTTATATACTCCCCTTGGCATGATTCCACTACTGTGCTCCTCAACAAGGCCAATCATCTGGCTTTCTTCAGACTCCACTTCCTCATGTCCCAGACCATATTCAACTCAATTCAATTTGGTGTCTGTCACTCCTGTGTCTTTGGGACTGCTCTTAACCAGACCACTGATGAATAATAATCTTGCCAAACCAGCAATCACTTCTCTGCCCTCTCCTGTGACTTTCTAGTGAAACCCACAATTTCTTCCTCTCACTCTCTTGGTTTTTCTTTTTCTTTCTTTCTTTCTTTTTTTTTAAGATGGAGTCTCACTCTGTCACCTAGGCTGGAGTGCAGTGGCACGATCTCGGCTCACTGCAACCTCTGCCTCCCGGGTTCAAGCGATTCTCCTGCCTCAGGCTCCCAAGTAGCTGGGGTTATAAGCATGCACCACCACGCCCGGCTAATTTTTGTATTTTTAGTAGAGACGGGGTTTCACCATGTTGGTCAGGCTGGTCTCGAACTCCTGACCTCGTGATCCGCCCGCCTTGGCCTCCCAAAGTGCTGGGATTACAGGTGTGAGCCACCGCGCCCAGCCTAATTTTTGTATTTTTAGTAGAGATGAGGTTTCACCATATTGGCCAGGCTGGTCTGGAACTCCTGACCTCGTGATCCACCCGTCTCGGCCTCCCAAAGTGCTGGGATTACAGGCTTGAGCTACCACGCCCGGCCTCTCTTGTTTTTTGTTTTTTTTTTTTTTCTCCATGTCTGGCTACTCCTCCGCTTGTATCAAACTTCCAAATATTAGAATATCCTTGGGTATAATCCTGTCTGATCCTCTCTTCCTAAGTGACTTCCTCTTCTCCTGTAGCCTTAATTATTGCAAATATTTGGAAGATCCTCTAGGCCTTCAGCTTAGACCTTTCTCTGGAACACCAGACTCAAACGTACTGTAATGACCTGTTTGACATTCATGTGGGTGTCACATACTGCTTATCCATCCAAACAGATTTGTTCTATTTCCTTTGCTCAGATGCTCCCCCACTGTCTCCTTCATCTCAGCCAATGGCATCACAGTACAGTTTGTGGCCAGGCGTGGTGGCTCACGCCTGTAATCCCAGCACTTTGGGAGGGCGAGGTGGGCGGATCACTTGAGGTCAGGAGTTGAGACCAGCCTGGCCAACACGGTGAAACCCCATCTCTACTAAAAATACAAAAATTAGCTGGGTGTGGTGGTGCACACCTCTAATCATAGCTACTCAGGAGGCTGAGGCAGGAGAATCGCTTCAACCCGGGAGGCGGAGGTTGCAGTGAGCTGAGATTGCACCACTGCACTCCAGCCTGGGTGACAGAGCGACACTCCGTCTAAAAAAAAAAAAAAAAAAAGAATAAAAATTAAAATACATTTTGTTACTTGAGTCAAAGAGCAGATATATCATGCTTAATTCCCCTCCATTTTCTTTTTCTTTTTTCTTTTTTTTTTTTTTTTTGATAGAGCCTTGCTCTGTCGCCCAGGCTGGAGTGCAATGGTGTGGTCTCAGCTCATTGCAACCTCCGCCTTCTGGGTTCAAACGATTTGCCTGCCTCAGCCTCTCAAGTAGCTGGGATTACAGGTGCCCACCACCACACCCAGCTAATTTTTGTATTTTTAGTAGAGACGGGGTTTCACCATCTTGGTCAGGCTGGTCTCGAACTCCTGACCTCAGGTGATCCACCTGCCTTGACCTTCCAAAGTGCTGGGATTACAGGCATGAGCCACCACGCCCAGCTGATTCCCCTCCATTTTCATTGGCAAATTCTGTTGGTCCCACTGTCAAAAGTTATCATGGGCTGGGCATGGTGGCTCATGCCTGTAATCTCAGCACTTTTGGGAAGCTGAGGTGGGAGGATTCCTTGAGGCTAGGAGTTTGAGACCAGTCTGGGCAAGTCCCTGTCTCTACAAGAAAAAAGGTGTCATGCACTCTCAGTCAAAGTGGAATAACAGGGACCAACTTTGTCCTCTCACAGGAAACAACCAACTTTGCCCCCCACAAAAAAACCAAAATACATGAAACAATGTTTTTTTTTTTTTTTGACGGAGTCTCACTCTGTTGCCCAGGCACAATCTCACAATGGCAAGATCTCTGCTCACTGCAACCTCTGCCTCCCAGGTTCAAGTGATTCTCCTGCCTCAGCCTCCTGAGTAGCTGGGGTTACGGGCACCTGCCATCATGCCTGGCTAATTTTTATATTTTTAGTAGAGATGGGGTTTCACCATGTAGGCCAGGCTGGTCTTGAACTCCTGACCTCAGGTAATCTGCCTGCCTCGGCCTCCTAAAGTGCTGGGATTACAGGTGTGAGCCACCGTGCCCGGCTGAAACAATGATTTTTAAGACATTAGACATCAGGCACCAAAGGACAGTGATCCCTGAAAGATGGGAAACAACGTGAGCACTACAACTGTCCCAGCACACTGCCTGGAGAGCTTCCATGCTATGGCACTGGAACGGGAAACTGAGGCAGCGCCTGGTGGACTCCCTAAGTTGAGGTGGTCCAGAGAGACAAGGGCAGCTGGAGTTAAAAGGACAGAATCTCAGCAGAGAGGAGCACAGAGAATCACAGAGATCTGCAGAGGGTCCCCCTTCAGTATTTAGCAGAGTGCTTATCAACACATGCATATGAGGCAGCTACCTAAGGCCAGGAAAAGAACCATCCAAATGGATTGGAGGGAACAGGTCCTGACACTCACATGGAGCTTTTGAAAATAGTGCCTGCACCCACCAACCAGACTGGAAAACTCATAATTCACAGGGCATAGAGTACACAGGAATGTCTTGTCTCAGTTGTGGGGAGTAACTAGCCCTAGACTTAGTATTGCTCCAGGCTCACTTTACACATCATAAAAGAAGACCCTAAAAGATCCTTAGGAATAACAAAGATTGATAAGAATAAAAAAAGACCCAGCTCCTAAAAAGGTAAAGTTGACAATGTCTGTTATCCAAACAAAGATTACCAGGCATAAAAAGAAGCAGGAGGCTGGGTGCAGTGGCTCATGCCTGTAATCCCAGCACTTTGGGAGGCGGAAGGCGAGCAGATTGCTTGAGCCCAGGAGTTGGAGAAGAGCCTGGGAAACATGGTGAAACCCTGTCTCTACAAATAATTTTAAAAGTTAGCTGGGAGTGATGGCGTGTGCCTCTAGTCCCAGCTACTCAGGAGGCTGAGGTGGGAGGATTGCTTGGGCCCAGGAGGCCAAGATTGCAGTGAGCCATGATGGGGCCATTGCACTTAAGCCTGGGTGACAAAGAGTGAGACTCTGTCTCTAAAAATAAATACATAAATAAAATGAAAAGGACAATATTCCAATGACCTAGTAATCTGTGGAAAGTTGGATGAAAGTTTAGGTATTCCAGACTTGTTCAAATTAATTGTATCTATATCTCAGAGAAAATCTTCCTCAAAACATGATTTTTTTTTAATTGGGGAGACAGCTTCCAATGTAAACTGAAAGTGCACACCCAAAACACAAATATCTAAGGTAAAAATTACTCTGCTCAGACCCAGTTGAGCCAGCTTTAATATTAGTGTCCCTCCTTTATTACCACAAAGGGGTCCCAATCCAGACCCCAAGAGAAGGTTATTTGAGATGGAGTTTCACTCTTGTTGCTCAGGTTGGAGTGCAATGGCATGATCTCGGCTCACTTCAACCTCTGCCTCCTGGGTTCAAGCGATTCTCCTGCCTCAGCCTCCTGAGTAGCTGGGATTACGGGTGCGTGGCACCACGCCTGGCTAATTTTTGTATTTTTAGTAGAGACGGGGTTTCACCATGTTGGTCAGGTTGGTCTCGAACTCCTGACCTCAAGTGATCCACCCACCTGGGCCTCCCAAAGTGCTGGGATTACAGGCATGAACCACCGTGCCTGGCCCAACATCTCTTTAAACAACTGCCCCTGGGCATGGGTGGGTGGGTGGAGGATGTGACTGAGCTGAGATGCTCCTTTCTCTCTGGGACTGATAAATTTTGCATACTTTACATAGCTCAGACTGCCCTTGGGCTATTTGTCTTTTCTCTTTTTTTTTTCCCCGAGGCAGAGTCTTGCTCTGTCGCCCAGGCTGGAGTGCAGTGGCACAGTCTCCACTCACTGCAGCCTCCGTCTCCTGGGTTCAAGTGATTCTTCTGCTTCAGCCTCCTGAGTAGTGGGGATTACAGGCGTGCACCACCACGCGGGCTAGTTTTTGTATTTTTAGTAGAGATGGGGTTTCACTGTGTTGGCCAGGCTGGTCTGGAACTCCCGATCTCAAATGATCTGCCCGCCTTGGCCCCCCAAAATGCTGGGATTACAGGCGTGAGCCACTGTGCCCAGCCTCCTTTTTTTCTTTTTTAGAGACAGGGTCTGGATCCTCCTGTCTCTGCCTCCCAAAGTGCTGGGATTACAGGCATAAGCCACCGCTCCCAGCCTAGTTTTATTTTCTCAGTGCAAATTTAGGAGCCATCAGTATACTGTTTTTGTTTTTTTGTTTTTTGTTTTTTTTTTTAAAGATAAAGAAGGCTGGGCATGGTGGCCTACGCCTGTAATCCCAGCACTTTAGGAGGCCAAGGCAGGCAGATCACCTAAGGTCAGGAGTTCAAGACCAGCCTGGACGACATGGTGAAAGCCCGCCTTTACTAAAAATACAAAATTAGCCGGGCATGGTGGTGCATGCCTGTAATCCCAGCTACTTGGGAGGCTGAGGCACGAGAATCTCTTCAACCCGGGAGGCAGAGGTTTGCAGTGAGCTGATATCGCGCCATTGCACTCCAGCCTGGGCAACAAGAGCAAAACTGCGTCTCAAAAAAAGAAAAAAAATTAGCTGGGTATGGTGGCACATGCCTGTAATCCCAGCTACTCGGGAGGCTGAGGCAGGAGAATCACTTGAACCCGGGAGGTGGAGGTTGCAGTGAGTCGAGATTGTGCCACTTCGGTCCAGCTTGGACAACAGAGCAAGACTATATCAAATAAATAAATAAATAAAATGAAATGAAAGAGATCACCTAGCAAGTGATGTAAATAAATAAGAGGTTATAGGACTAAGACGTGGGACATTGCTAAGATATAGGGCTCAGGGGAACCAGGAGGAACTAGCAAGACTGAATAGGAGAAGCCATCGAGGCAGGAGCAGAGCCAAGAGAAGATTCCAGAAAGTCAAAGGAAAAAGCATTTCAAGGACAGGTGCGGTGGCTCACGCCTGTAATCTGAGCACTTTGGGAGGCCAAGGTGGGAAGACTGCTTGAGCAGTTGCTGAGATTGTTTTAGCCGGAGGTTGAGGCTTCAGTGAGCCATGATTGTGCCACTGCACTCCAACCTGGGCAACAGAGCGAGACCCAGTCTCAAAATTTTTAAAAACACAAAAAATCAGTGGCAGTTGTTTAACATCATAGCTGGTTGAGATGGTGATAAGAGCTAGAGTAAACAAGCAACAGACCAAAAAGCATGAAAGGAAAAGCTGGGGAATGAGATGTCTATGAAAAGTTCTGACACACTGCTGGATATCTGGAATGCCATATGCATGCCCATGCATAGGGCTGTGAGCATGCCCAAGAAAGAACCAAGAAAAGGCCGGGTGTGGTGGCTCACGCCTGTAATCCCAGCACTTTCGGAGGGTGAGGCGGGTGGATCACTTGAGGTCAGGAGTTTGAGACCAGCCTGGCCAACGTGGTGAAATCCTGTCTCTACTAAAAATACAAAAAAAGTTAGCTGGGCGTGGTGGCGTGTGCCTGTAATACCAGGTACTCGGGAGGCTGAGGCAGGAGAATCGCTTGAATCCTGGAGACGGAGGTTGCAGTGAGCCGACATCACACCATTGCACTCCAGCCTCGGCAACAAGAGCAAAACTCCGTCTCAACAACAACAACAACGAAGAGAACCAAGAAGACCTTAAGCTCTTATTTGTGGGGGACCTTCAGGCTTTGGGCAAGGAAAAAGTGAAGGCTAAGGCACAGTTGTGAACTACCTGAGGGAGTGTTCAAGGTATTCTCCAACATACATGGACACACATTAGGCAAATGCTGGAAGAAGTAATGGTTCAAGGCATTTAAGGGAACCTTTGCCTAACTGTTATCTGGTCAGTAAGCTAATGAAGCAGGGCCTTCAGTGGCCACACACAACAAAGAATACAGACTTTATAGAATTAGTTCAGAAAAGTTGCTAAACAGGCCAGGCATAGTAGCTCATGCCTTTGGGAGGCTGACATGGGAAGATGGCTTGAACCCAGGAGTTTGAGGTGCAGTAAGCTATGATCATGCACTACAATCCAGCCTAGACAACAAGAGGGAGACCTTATCTCAGAAACAAACAAAAAGAAGTCACTAAACAGCAGTGATAATAAAAACAAACAGCAGCCACAACAAACCCTGGGAAGGAGACAATCTGAATTTCAGAGTTGCCACATTATTTAAAATGTCCAGATTAAAAAATGCAAAGAAACTAGAAAGTAGGCCAGACACAGTGGCTCATGCTTGTAATCTCAGCACTTTGGGGAGGCCAAGGTGGGTGGATCACCTGAGGTCAGGAGTTCGAGACCAGCCTGGCCAACATGGTGAAACTCTGTCTCTACTAAAAATACAAAAATTAGCTGGGCGTGGTGGCGCACGCCTGTAATCCCAGCTACTCAAGAGGCTGAGGTGGCAGAATCACTTGAACTCAGGAGGCGGAAGCTGCAGTGAGGCAAGATCATGCCACTGCACTCCAGCCTGGGTGACAGAGGGAGGCTCCATCTCAAAAAATAAATAAACTAGAAAGCATAGCCCATACACAGGAAAGAAAAAAAGAAGAAAAAAACGGTAAATAAAAACTTCCACTGAGGAAGCTCAGATGTTGGAATTACTAGACAAAGTTTTTTTTTGAGACAGAGTCTCACTCTGTTACCCAGGCTGGAGTGCAGTGGTGTGATCTCAGCTCACTACAACCTCAGCCTCCTGGGTTCAAGCGATTCTTGTGCCTCTGCCTCCTACGTAGCTGGAATTACAGGCATGTGCCACCACGCCCCACTAATTATTGTATTTTTAGTACACACAGAGTTTCGCCATGTTGGCCAGGCAATATAGTGAGACCCCATCTCTACAAAAAAGTAGCTGGCCATGGTGGTGCATGCCTGTAGTCCCACCTACTCAGGAGGCTATGGCAGGAAGATCGCTTGAGCCTAGGAGGTGGAGGTTGCAATGAGCTGAGATCGGGCCACTGCATTCCAGCCTGGGTGACAGAGCAAAACCTTATCTCAAAAAAAAAAAAAAAAAAAAAAAGAAAAGAAAAGAGAAAAAAAGAAGTACTGTACTTATACGTGTGGTACAACATGGATGAACCTTGAAAATATTATGCTATATGAAATAAGCCAGACACAATAGGCCACATATTTTTATGATTAATTTATACGAAAAACCAAGATAGGCAACTTCATAGAGACAGAAAATACATTCGTGGTTTTTAGGAGCTAAAGGCTAGGGGATGGGTGGAATAGTGACTGGTAATGGCTATGGGGTTTCCTTTAGAGGTAATGAAATAAAGGAATAAAGGTTTTTTTTTTTTGAGACAGGAGTCTGACTCTGTCCAGGCTGGAGTGCAGTGGTGTGAACTTGGCTCACTGCAACCTCTGCCTCCCAGGTTCAAGCGATTCACCTGCCTCAGCCTTCCGAGTAACTGGGATTACAGGCGCCTGCCACCGCGCCCGGCTACATTATGTATTTTTAGTAGAAACGGGATTTCATCATGTTGGCCAGGCTGGTCCGGAACTCCTGACCTCAGGTGATCCACCCGGCTGTGCCTCCCAAAGTGTTGGGAATACAGACGTGGCCACCACACTCGGCCCAAAATAAAGCTTCTTGAATTAGATAGTGTTGATGTCTGCACAATCTTGTGAATGTACTAAAAACCACTGAATTGCACACTTTGAAGAGGTTGGTTCTATGATATGTAAATCTTACCTTACAACTATAAGAAAAGGAATGACCTATTGAAACATGGAACAAACCTGGTGAATCTCCAATAATTTTTTTTTTTGAGATGGAGTTTTTTGCTCTTGTCACCCAGGCCAGAGTGCAATGGCACGATCTCAGCTCACTGCAACCTCCGCCTCCTGGGTTCAAGCAATTCTCCTGCCTCAGCCTCCCAAGTGGCTGGGACTACAGGCACCCGCCACCATGCCCGGCTAATTTTTATATTTTTAACATGGGCAGAGTTTCACCACATTGGCCAGGCTGGTGTTGAACTCCTGACCTCAGGTGATTCACCTGCTTCGGCCTCTCAAAGTGCTGGGATTACAGGTGTGAGCCACCGTAATCCGGGCCTTTTTTTTTTTTTTTTTTTTTTGAGACAGAGTCTCGCTCTGTCACCCACACTGGAGTGTGGTGGCGCGATCTCGGCTCACTGCAACCTCTGCCTCCCAGGTTCACGCCATTCTCCTGCCGCAGCCTCCCAAGTGGCGCCCGCCACCATGCCCAGCTAACTTTTTTTTGTATTTTTAGTAGAGGCGGGGTTTCACCGTGTTAGCCAGGATAGCCTTAATCTCCTGACCTCGTGATCCACCCGCCTCGGCCTCCCAAAGTGCTGGGGTTATAGGTGTGAGCCACTGCGCCTGGCTTCCAATAACTTTTATAGAGTGAAAGAACTTAGAGAGAGCTAGTCTTGGTGGCTCATGCTTGTAATTCCAGCACTTTGGGAGGCTGAGGCGGGTGGATCACTTGAGCTCAGGAGTTCAAGACCAGCCTGGCCAACATGGCAAAACCCCATCTCTACCAAAAATACAAAAATTAGCTGGGCGTGATGGTGCATGTCTGTAATCCCAGCTACTTCAGAGGCTGAGGCAAGAGAATCACTTGAAACCGGGAGGTGGAGGTTGCAGTGAGCCGAGATCGCAGCACTGCACTCCAGCCTGGGCGACAGAGCGAGACTCCGTCTCAAAAATAAAGAAAAGAAAGAAGGAATTTAGAAGAGTTCATACTAAGATGCACTTATATGAAACTCTTAAAAAGGCAAAATATGCCAGGCGCGGTGGCTCACGCCTGTAATCCCAGCACTTTGGGAGGCTGAGGCGGGTGGATCACGAGGTCAGTAGATCGAGACCATCCTGGCTAACACGGTGAAACTCCGTCTCTACAAAAAATTAGCCAGGCGTGGTGGCACTTGCCTGTAGTCCCAGCTACTCGGGAGGCTGAGGCAGGAGAATCACTTGAACCCGGGAGGCAGAGGTTGCAGTGAGCGAGACCACGCCATTGCACTCCAGCCTGGGCAACAGAGCAACACTCCATCTCAAAAAAAAAAAAAAAAAAAAAGGCAAAATATAACAAAGTATATTTTGTACACTTTGTTATATTTTGTATACTTTGTTATATTTTGTATGCTATAGTAACAAAGCAGATCCGTGGTTGCTTGGGGATGAGGTGGGGCAGTTAGGAAGGGAATTAATTACAAAGGGGCATGAGGAAACTTGGAGATGATGATATGTTCACTATCTTGATTATGGTGATGGTTTCATGAGTGTATGCATATGTTATTTTTTTCAAAACAAATACCTAACACTTCTGTTTCTTGGACCAATTTTTTTTTTAACTTACCCTGCCCCCACCACCTGCTTGGACCAAAATATAATACCTATTTATGTCCTAAAAAAAAATAGTAGTTTAGAAAATCGACAACACATAGATAGAAAAAAAAATTGTTAAATAACTACAATTGCTTATTAATGGATGCATGTTTGTTAGACTCTGCACACCTTCCCAAACCTTAATCAGATTGTCTGATATCACCTAAATCACTTTATCCATGCTGATTTTTGTCAGGTGTTTGCTTTTTATCACAGAAACTGCTGTAAACCCAGCTTTGCAAAAAGATGTCATTGAAAGAAAAGTAGTTCAATGTAACTTTGAAACTTTGAACTCCCTTGAATAGTTTATGAGGTATCTGACATGTTGAGTACCCATATATTTCCCTCAAACAATTTAAAGCATCTTACAGCGTCCCTGAGAATTCACTATGGCACTCTGAGGTGCCTCAACACAGTTTGGGAACTGCAATCCTAACTCATGCTGGTCTGTGTTTCCTCATTCTGTTTCTTTTCACTTAGTATTATGGTTTTTTTGTTTTGTTTTTTAGAGGGAGTCTCTGTCACCCAGGCTGGAGTGCAGTGGCGCCATCTCGGCTCACTGCAACCTCCGCCTCCTGGGTTCAAGCCATTCTCCTGCCTCAGCCTCCCAAGTAGCTGGGATTACAGGTGCCCACCACCACGCCTGGCTAATTTTTGTATTAGAGACGGGGTTTCACCATGTTGGCCAGGATGGTCTCGATCTCCTGACCTCGTCCTCCCAAAGTGCCGGGATTACAGGTGTGAGCCACTGTGCCTGGCCAGTATTATATTTTTAAGCTGGATACTTTGTTTTATTTTAATAGAGATGGGGTCTTGAGGTCTCACTATGTTGCCCAGGCTATATTTTTTTTGAGACGGAACTTGGCTCTTGTCACCCAGGCTGGAGTGCAATGGCACGATCTCAGCTCACTGCAACCTCCACCTCCTGGGTTCAAGCAATTCTCTTGCCTGGGATTACAGGCTTGAGCCGCTGAGCCCGGCCAGCCCAGGCTAATCTTGAACCACTGGGCTCAAGTAATCTTCCCGTCTCAGTCTTCCAGAGTGCTAGGATTACAAGCGTGAGCCACCACAATCAGCCTTCTTCTTTTTTTTTTTTTTAATGAGTCAGGGTCTCCCTCTGTCACCCACACTGGAGTGCAGTGGTGTGATCATAGTTCACTGCAGCCTGGAGCCTCGAACTCCTGGGCTCAGGCAATACTCCCACTTCAACCTCCCAAGTAGCTGGGACTACAGGCGCACTTCACCATGCCCAGCTTTTTAAAACATATTTTTTGTGAAGATGCAGTCTCATTATGTTGGCCAGGCTGGTCTCAAACTGCTGGACTCAAGTGATTCTCCCACCTTGTTCCCCAAAGTGCTGGGATTACAGGTGTGACCCACCTTGCCTGGCCCAGGGTGTCTTTTTTTTCTGAGACGGAGTCTCACTCTATCGCCCAAGCTGGAGTGCAGTGGTGTGATCTCAGCTCACTGCAACCTCCACCTCCTGGGTTCAAGCGATTCTCCTGCCTCAGCATCCCCAGTAGCTGGAATTACAGGCACGCACCACCATGCCTGGCTATTTTCTGTATTTTTAGTAGACACAAGGTTTCACCATGTTGGCCAGGCTGGTCTCATAGGGTGTCTTTAACTAGCATGGAACCCACAAGGTCCACTCATTCATTTTTGTATTACCTCCCAGGCTCAGCATGGTGCCTGAACCTCTATAAGGAGGCAATGTGTGTTAAGAGAGACAGGAGGGGTCAGGTGCGGTGGCTCACACCTGTAATCCCAGCACTATGGGAGGCCAAGGCAGGCAGATCACTTGAGGCCAGGAGTTCGAGACCAGCCTGGCCAACATGGCAAAATCCCGTCTTTACTAAAATTGCAAAAATTAGCCATGCGTGGTGGTGTACGCCTGTAATCCCAGCTATTCAGGAGGCTGAGACATGAGAATTGCTTGAACCCGGGAGTTTGAGGTTGCAGTGAGCTGAGATCGCCCCACTGCACTCCAGCCTGGGTGAAAAAATAAGACTGTCTCAAAGAAAAAAAAATTTTTTTTTGTAGAGACGGGGTTTCCCCACGTTGCCCAGGCTATAACTGTACTTTAAAAGACACAATACTCTAGAGATGTCATTACAGTTAGTAGATTATTATCTTAATTGACCCTAAATTCGCTATTTTGGAGCTAAGCAACCAATTACAGCCTGGTGGTATATTCACCTGCTCCTTAGATGGAGGTTCTGTGAAGGCAGCAGCTCTGTCCATGTTGTTTACTGTAGGGCTGAACACTGACCTTGAGACATAGTTGGCACTCAAAATTATATGTTGAATGACAGAATTTTGATTAGGTGGATCTAACGCATTTGAAATAATTCATAGGGCTGGGCACGGTGGCTCAAGCCTGCAATCCCAGCACTTTGGGAGGTGGAGGCAGGCAGATCGCCTGAGGTCAGGTGTGCAAGACCAGCCTGGCCCCAGCCTCCCTAGTAGCTGGGATTACAGGCATGCACCACCATGCCTGGCTAATTTTGTATTTTTAGTAGAGATGGAGTTTCTCCATGTTGGTCAGGCTGGTCTCAAACTCCCGACCTCAGGTGATCTGCCTGCCTTGGCCTCCCAAAGTGCTGGGATTATAGGCATGAGCCACCGAGCCCGACCATCCTGGACATCTCTTAACCCAGCTTTCTCTCTGCAAAGGGAGCATGCATTTCAGTGAAAGTTTAGAAGAATTACAGTGATATCACTTTCATGAATCAAAATTGGCTACTTGACTACAGGGGACCATTTGTGAAAATTACTGTTGCGGCTGGGCATGGTGCCTCACACCTGTAATCCCAGCAATTTGGGAGGACAAGGTGGGAGGATTGCTTGAGCCCAGGAGTTCAAGACTGGCCTGGGCAACATGGCAAAATTCCATCTCTACAGAAAATACAGGCTGGGCACGGTGGCTCACACCTGTAATCCCAGAACTTTGGGAGGCCAAGGCGGGCGAGCCTCCTGAGTAGCTGAGACTATAGATTCACACCACTACATCCGGCTAATTTTTTTTTTTTTGAGATGGAGTCTTGCTCTGTTGCCCAGGCTGGAGTGCAGTGGAACGATCTCGGCTCACTGCAACTTCTTCCTCCCAGGTTCACGCCATTCTCCTGCCTCAGCCTCCCGAGTAGCTGGGACTACAGGCGCCCGCCACCACGCCCAGCTAATTTTTTGTATTTTTAGTAGAGACGGGGTTTCACCATGTTAGCCAGGATGGTCTCGATCTCCTGACCTCATGATCCGCCCACCTTGGCCTCCAAAAGTGCTGGGATTACAGGTGTGAGCTACCGCGCCCGGCCTTTTTTTTTTTTTTTTTTTTTTTTTTTTTTGAGGCGGCATCTCGTTCTGTCACCCAGGCTAGAGTGCAATGGCGTGATCTGGGCTCACTGCAACCTCCGCCTCCCGGGTTCAAGCAATTCTCTGCCTCAGCCTCCTGAGTAGCTAGAATTACAGGCGCCAGCTGCCACGCCTGGCTATTGTTTTTGTATTTTTTTTTTTAGTAGAGATGGGGTTTCAATAAGTTGGCCAGGCTGGTCTTGAATTCCTGACCTCGTGATCCACCCACCTCGGCCTCCCAAAGTGCTGGGATTACAGGCGTGAGCCACCGCGCCTGGCCACATCTGGCTAATTTTTTGTAGGGTTGGGATTTCTCTATGTTGTCTAGGCTGGTCATGAACTCCTGGGCTCAGGTGATTTGCTCGTCTTGGCATCCCAAAGTGCTGAGATTACAGGCATGAGCCACTGCACCTGGCCTATAACGCAAATTTTATTTTTATAATTTTTTTTTTTTCTGAGACAGAGTTGCACAGGCTGGAGTGCAGTGGTGCGATCTCGGCTCGCTGCAACTTTCGCCTCCCAGGTTCAAGTGATTCTCCTGCCTCAGCCTCCCAAGTAGCTGGGATTACAGGTGCCCGTCACCATGCCTGGCTAATTTTTTTTTTTTCTGAGATGGAGTTTTGCTCTATCACCCAGGCTAGAGTGCAGTGGCACAATCTCGGCTCACTGCAACAACCTCCGCCTCCCGGGTTCAAGCGATTCTCCTGCCTCAGCTTCTCGAGTAGCTGGGATTACAGATGTGCGTCACCACACCTACCTAATTTTTGTATTTTTAGTAGAGATGGGGTTTCACCATGTTAGCCAGGCTGGTCTCGAACTCCTGATCTCAGGTGATCCACCCACCTCAGCTTCCCAAAGTGCTGAGATTACATGCATGTGCCACTGTGCCCGGCCAATAAGACTACTACTACTTAATCAGAAAAAGTTTTGAAAGGTTGGATATTTTTAAACATTGAAAAAGTATTTTTTGCCAGGCACAGTGGCTCATGCCTGTAATCCTAGCACTTTGGGAGGCGCAGGCAGGAGTTCAAGACCAGCCTGGCCAACATTGTGAAAAACCCTGTCTTAAAAATTAGCAGATGTGGGCCAGGCGCAGTGGCTCACACCTGTGATCCTAGCACTTTGGGAGGCCAAGACGGGCGGATCATGAGGTCAGGAGATCGAGACCATCCTGGCTAACACGGTGAAACCCCGTCTCTACTAAAAATACAAAAAATTAGCCGGGCATGGTGGCGGGCACCTGTAGTCCCACCTACTCGGGAGGCTGAGGCAGGAGAATGGCATGAACCCGGGAGGCGGAGCTTGCAGTGAGCCGAGATAGCGCCATTGCACTCCATCCAGCCTGGGCAACAGAGCGAGACTCTATCTCACACATACACACAAAAAATTAGCAGACGTGCACGCTTGAACCCAGGAGACAGAGGTTGCAGTGAGCTGAGATCATGCCACTGCACTCCAGCCTGGGTGACATAGCAAGACTATCTCAAAAAAAAAAAAATTGTGGCTTAAGAAATATTGACACTTAAACTACCTTGAAAATAAGAATAGATTTTGTCTAGAAATAAATTATATTATTTGAAATAATGATTAAGTTTTTATTTGGTTCACTAATTCCATAAGGTCATAAAACAGATAATATAAAAAGCTTCCATGGTTCTATTTATATGGACATTAGTAGGAACTTGCAAGTGCTACTGTAATTCCTCAATGTATTGTTTCAGCAGTACTAATTTAATGCAGATATAGTCTAGATTAAGTTTTACATTTTTTTTTGAGATGGAGTCTTGCTCTGTCGCCCAGGCTAGAGTGCAGTGGCACGATCTCGGCTCACTGCAAGCTCCGCCTCCCGGGTTCACGCCATTCTCCTGCCACAGCCTCCCTAGTAGCTGGGACTACAGGTGCCCGCCAACCCGCCTGGCTAGTTTTTTGTATTTTTAGTAGAGACAGGGTTTCACCGTGTTAGCCAGGATGGTCTTGATCTGACCTTGTGATCCACCTGCCTTGGCCTCCCAATCCCAAAGTGCTGGGATTACAGGCGTGAGCCACCCTGCCCGGCCAAGTTTTACATCATTAAGCTATCCATGTTCTCTTGGGAACTGAACTTTTTTTCCTCTTGATGCTCTGGATTTGACATTGCACTTGACTTTTTATGTAGTAACTGACATGTGCCAGAGTTGGCATCTTCCCCCAAGTCCAAGCATCATCAGTAACTCTTGCTTATCTCTCTCTCTCTCTTTTTTTTGAGACAGGTTTTGCTGTCACCTAGGCCGCAGTGCAGTGGCGTAATCATGGCTCATTGCAGTCTCAACCTCCTGAGCTCACTCAATCCTCCCACCTCAGCCTCCCATGTAGCTGAGACTACAGGCACGCACCACCACACCCAGCTAAATTTGTTTATTTTTGTAGAGACTAGATCTCACTATGTTGCCCAGGCTGGTCTTGAACTCTGGAGCTCAAGCGATACTCCTGTCTCAGCCTCCCAAAATGTTGGCATTATAGGCGTGAGCCACTGCACCCTGCCTTGCTTATCTTTATAGATTCAAATGGTAGGCATTTCCCATCACCTAGTTCCTTTTTTTGTTATTGTTGAATAGGGTCTTGCTCTGTTGCCCAGGCTAGAGGGCAGTGGCCCGATCACAGCTCACTGCAGCTTCAATCTTTTGGACTCAAGAAATCCTGCCTCAGCCTCACAAAGTGCTGGGATTACAGGCATGAGCCACCAGGCTTGGCAAGTGATGACATTTTTTATTTTTATTTTTTGAGACGGAGTTTCGCTCTGTCGCCAGGCTGGAGTGCAGTGGCACAATCTCGGCTCACTACAACCTCCGCTTCCTGGGTTCAAGCGATTCTCCTGCCTCAGCCTCTCAAGTAGCTGGGACTACAGGTGCGCACCACCATGCTCGGCTAATAAGAGATGGGGTTCCACCATGTTGGCCAGGATGGTCTCCATCTCTTGACCTCGTGATCCGCCCACCTCGGTCTCCCAATGTGCTGGGATTACAGGTGTGAGTTACCGCGCCTGGCCAGCAAGTGATGAAATTCTTATAATTTAAATGGCTACAGACTTAAAAGGCAAGCTATATACATTGAAGCACTTTTTTTTTTTAGCATTTGTACTTTTCAAATAGATCCATTCTTTTATTAATAAGCTAAAGATTTTCTTTTCCTCCCCCATCTTCTTTATTTGTAAATACTTTTGGGTGTGTTTCTTTTAGTTAAGTATGCACAACAGATAAGAAAGGGTGTGTTTCTGTTATTTACTTATTTGAGATGGAGTTTCACTTTTGTCGCCCAGGCGCCCACCACTAGCCCCAGCTAATTTTTTTTTTTTTTTTTGAGACAGAGTCTCGCTCTGTCGCCAGGCTGGAGTGTGGTGGCGTGATCTGGGCTCACTGCAGCCTTCACCTCCCGGGTTTAAGTGATTCTCCTGCCTCAGCCTCCCGAGTAGCTGGGACTACAGGCACGTGCCACCATGCCCAGCTCATTTTTTGTATTTTTAGTAGAGATGGGGTTTCACAATGTTGGTTAGGATGGTCTTGAACTCCTGACCTCAGGTGATCTGCCCGCCTCGGCCTCCCAAAGTGCTGGGATTACAGGCATGAGCCACCGCGCCTGGCCTCCCCCAGCTAATTTTTGTATTATTATTATTTTTTGAGATGGAATTTTGCTCCTGTTGCCCAGGCTGGAGTACAATGGCGCAATCTCGGCTCACCGCAACCTCTGCCTCCAAGGTTCAAGCAATTCTCCTGTCTCAGCCTCCAGAGTAGTTGGGATTACAGGCGTTAGCCACCACACCTGGCTTATTTTTTGTATTTTTAGTAGAGATGGGGTTTCACCATGTTGGTCAGGCCGGTCTTGAACTCCTGACCTCAGGTGATCCACCTGCCTTGGCCTCCCAAATTGCTGGGATTACAGGCACGAGCCACTGTGCCCGGCCTATTTATTTATTTTTTGAGATGAGGTCTCTGTTGCCCAGGCTGGAGTGCAGTGGTGTGATCATGGCTCACTGCGGCCTCTAATTGCAAGGCTTAAGTGATCCTCCCACATCAGCCTCCTGAGTAGCTGGGACCACAAGTGTGTACCACCAAACTGGGCTAATTTTTGTAATTTTTGTAGAGACAGTGTCTCACATTGCCCAGACTGGTCTCAAACTCCTGGCCTCAAGTACTCTCTCTTTAAAAAAGATAATACTGCAGGGCGTGGAGGCTCATGCCTGTAATCCCAGCACTTTGGGAGGCTGAGGTGGGCGGATCACTTGAGGTCAGGAGTTTGAGACCAGCCTGGCCAACATGGCAAAACCTGGTCTCTACTAAAAATACAAAAATTAGCCAGGAGTGGTGGCGAGCACCTGTAAATCCCATCTACTCAGGAGGCTAAGGTGCGGGAATTGCTTGATCCTGGGAGGCGGAGGTTGCAGTGAGTCAAGATCGTGCCACTAAACTCCAGCCTGGACAACAGAATGAGAACCTATCTAAAAAAAAAAAAAAAAAAAAAAGGTAATACAGGCTGGGTGCAGTGGCTCATGCCTGTAATTCCAGCACTTTGGGAGTCTGAGGCAGGAGGATTGCCTGAGCGCAGAAATTTGAGACCAGCAGGGCAACACTGTGAGACCTCATCTCTACAAAAAGTAAAACATTAGCCAGGTGTAGCGTGGCGCACCTGTACTCCAAGCTACTTGGGGGGCTGAGGTGGGAGGATGGCTTGAGCACAGGCTGTCCAGACTGCAGTGAGCCATGACTTCACCATTATACTCCAGCCTGGGTGACAAAGAAATACCCTGTCTCTACCCCCCAACCAAAAAATGAGTTAATATAGCTTATTGTATGTTTGGTTATACTGTAATCTTTAGAACAAAATCCCAAACAAAAACAATGCACCCCTCACTTCCTATGGCATCTGAGTGGCGAAACTGAAGCATATACAAAGTATTATATGAAACGGAAGTATATACAAAGTATTATACAAAAGTGAAGTATACATGTTACAAAGCCAGCCACTCTCAGAAATATCCAGAGGAGGGGCCTGGCACAGTGGCTCATGCCAGTAATCGCAGCACTTTGGGAGGCCCAGGTGGGTGGATTATCTGAGGTCAGGTGTTTGAGACCATCCTGGCCAACATGGTGAAACCCCATCCCTACTAAAAATACAAAAATTAGCTGGGCGTGGTGGTGCGTGCCTGTAGTCCCAGCTACTCGGGAAGCTGAGGCAGGAGAATCGCTTGAACCCGGGAGGCAGAGGTTGCAGTGAGCCGAGATCACACCACTGCACTCCTGCATGGCAACAGAGTGAGACTCCATTTCAAAAAAAAAAAAAAAAAAATCCAGAAGTGACTAATTGCCCGGACTTCAACTGAACCTTTGAAGAGTGCTACCCAGTACTCCAGTTCCCACACACTCACAGTTAAAATAGCAACCTTTTTCCTCATTCCTGAGAAAAGAGGGATAAAATAACAATCTAAGAGGAAAGGAAAGAACAATGTTTCTGGGGCGGGCGTAGTGGCTCATGCCTGTAATCCCAGCACTTTGGGAGGCTGAGGCAGGCGGATCACAAGGTCAGGAGATCGAGACCATCCTGGCTAACACGGTGAAACCCTGTCTCTACTAAAAATACAAAAAATTAACCGGGCGTGGTGGCGGGCGCCTGTAGTCCCAGCTACTCGGGAGGCTGAGGCAGGAGAATGGCGTGAACCCGGAAGGTGGAGCTTGCAGTGAGTCGAAATCGCGCCACTGCACTCTAGCCTGGGCGACAGAGCGAGACTATGTCTCAAAAAAAAAAAAAAAAAGAACAGTGTTTCTTGGGACCAGACCTGATATCAACGTTGTTTCTTGGGACCAGACCTGATATCAAGGTTGGCTGTTTTCAGCAGTGGAGGCAGCACCACGCTATTGGAGTTTCCAAGCTAATTAAGGGAATTTTTTCCCACTTGGTGAAAGCTGGGGCCTCAGGCCTCAGGTTTCCTAACATTTTGGGCACCCAGTTAAAAGATCAACAGTCCCCTGTCCCTTCAGCATGTGACTCACCCCAGGGCAATGAACTGGGCCCACGGCTCCATCTGCATCTATATCCCTGTAAATCATGGATTTATACATATTGGTATATACGTTTATAATGCTTGCAATATATACTTCCATTTCAACTTACATATATATAAAATGTAACAATTTCTTTTCTTTCTTTTTTTTTTTTGAGACGTAGTTTCGCTCTGTCGCCCAGGCTGGAGTGCACTGGCGCGATCTCGGCTCACTGCAAGCTCCGCCTCCCGGGTTCACGCCATCCTCCTGCCTCAGCCTCCTGAGTAGCTGGGACTACAGGCGCCCGTCACCACGCCCGGCTGATTTTTTGTATTTTTTTAGTAGAGACGGGGTTTCACTGTGTTAGCCAGGATGGTCTCGATCTCCTGACCTCGTGATCCACCTGCCTCGGCCTCCCAAAGTGCTGGGATTACAGGCGTGAGCCACCGCGCCCGGCCAAAATGTAACAATTTCAACCTGTAAAAAGATAAGTGGTCACCTTACCGATGATGTGGATTAAATAAGACGTGTCAACGCAGCCATCCTGCCCCATCCGACCAGACCTTAATGCTCCAAAACCATCAGTTTGCGCCTGGAAAACTGGGGAAAGTGTTTATTCCCTTACACAGGCTTCGCCAAAGGCCCTGACACTTAGGGCTTTTTCACTGCTGCAAACGTTGGACCGGCTTGTGAGAAGGAGTACAGTTAATCTAACTTTGGTATACTGTATCCAGAGACCACAGAGGGCTCGCTCTGCGATTTATGGTGCGAGGAGGACCAGACACCCGCTGTGCCCGTCCTACTCCTGCAGATCAAACTCAAAGCCACACTTTCCGGAGTGAGAAACGGGACAGTAAATGAACGCAGGAACCGCGGTGCGCAGGCACAGAACCCGGCTGGGTTTGCTACGAAGGTTGAGGTGGAAGCGCCCAGCGCACCAGGCGTCACGGCCCGGTGTGTGACCTCACTAACCTCCACCAGCGCGCACCCTGTCCTGCCCCTTCATGGGCGAACAACCCCACACGAGGCAGTGGTGTGGGAGCCAGCACAAGGAACCGTAAAAGCACGGCTTTCCCGGAGCCCAGGCACTGAATGGCACCCACTGCGCATGCCCCAGAGCGACGACGAATGGGAGCCCGGAGCGCAGGGGCGGAGGCGCGCCCGGGCAGCTACCGAGAAGCGCCAATCAACCATCGACCAATCAGATCATCACCGTCAATCGTCATCGACCAATCAGAACCCACCGCGCCCCGGCCTTGAGCCAGTTGCTTGTTTCGCTGCGGGAGGGCTGGGTCAAGACTAAGCCTTCGGGGGAGAGGGCAACGCGGTGGGCGGGAGAGAGGCCGAGAGCCGCTCGGGTCTGGGAGTGCCAACAGGACGGGATGGGCACGAGCATGCCGGGCCCCGCGCGGGGAAGGGGCTCTTTCCTTACCCCACACAAAAAGGTGTGCCCGGGTTGGCTGCCCCTGCCCAGTGTTGTGGCTCCATGTGGACGCTTTCGTGCGCGCGTCCCTGCCCCGCGCGTGGCGGGCCATTCCAGGCTGTGGGCTGCGGGCTCTGGGGTCCGAGGGCCGGACACGCTGGGGAGTGGACACCCCTAGGGTCACACAGACAGGGCTTTGGACACCCACAGGGGCACATACATTGGGGAGTGGGCACTCCTGGGGTCACACAGACCGAGGTGCAGGGATGTAGGGGGCGCCCGCCCAGGGGTAGTTGGTGGTGGCTGAGGGTGAGGGCAAGGTAGGGACTGGGAGGAGATTTCTGGTTCCCTGACTGGGCCAGGGTTTTCCTGTGCAGGTGAGGGGAGTAGGCCGGGGCCTCTCGTTGGCGAGGAGGGCTCCAGGAGCCTGTCCCAACCCTGCAGGCCTCTGGCTGAGCCTCACAGAAGGGAGCTCTGAGATGGGCTGTGCAGCAGGAGAAAGAAAAAGAGAGGTCGGTCGCCTGTTCTGGGTTCTTGACCATCCACCAGTGGTGGTGGAACCTGGAAGTCTGAGGGAGGAGGGTGAGGAGGCGCTTGAGGGACGGGGGGAATCTAGGCGTCAGGAATGATAGTTCGTTGATCCAAATTACCCAGTAATGGATAATTTTAACACGTGCCAACCTCTCCTGATTACGTGAATAATTTCACTGCATCTTCACAACAACCTTAACTACTATTATCATCGTTGCGTTCTGGATGAGAGACCTAAGGCCCTGTAGGGGTTACCAGAAGGCACACAGCTGAGCAGAGCCAGAGCCAGGGTCAGGCTGTGCACTCTGGACTCTGTGTTCTGACCATGCGTCACTGACTCTACAGATGTCTCTGCTTTCTGTGCTCACGCTGTCCTCATTCCGCCCCCGGCAGGACAGAGGGCCCCTGAAGCATCCATTTGCCCACAGCATCAGTGAACTATGTAGAACTCTCTCTGTGCAAGGGAGCTGGCCCCTGCGCACCCTGAGTCGTTTTTCTTCTCTGGCTCCCCACGCAGGGGCAGTGAACAGAGGACAGGGACGCTTTGTAGGAAGAGGGCAGTAAATCACAGCATAGTTATCCAGACTGCAATTATTTACTTAGTGCATTCAGGGTCTTGTACTAGGTGGTGGGGATTCCACGCTGAACCAGACAGACAAGGGTCCTGTTCCTGCCTGCCCTCGGGGTGTGTTTTGGGAATTCCTCCTTGAGGGTGCTTTGGCACTGAATGGGCAGAGGTCTGGTGCTGGGGGGCTGTCCCACACCAGCAAGACTTGTAATGTACATGAATGTGAATGTCATTTCAGGATGGTAAAAGGAGGCCGTTTCTTTTCTTTTTTTTTTTTTCTGAGACAGAGTTTCGTGCCCAGGCTGGAGTGCAATGGCACGATCTTGGCTCACTGCAACCTCTGCCTCCCAGGTTCAAGTGATTCTCCTGCCTCAGCCTCCCTAGTAGCTGGGATTACAGGCATGTGCCACCATGCCCAGCTAATTTTGTATTTTTAGTAGAGACAGGGTTTCTCCATGTTGGTCAGGCTGGTCTCGAACTCCCGACCTCAGGTGATCCACCCACCTCGGCCTCCCAAAGTGCTGGGATTACAGGCATGAGCCACCGCGCCCGGCCGACATGTTTCTTACTAAAAGGGCGCACTGGATCTGAGGGTTGGGAAATGACACTTCCTTAGGTCAGGCCTGTCCCAGGAAGCACCCCGCAGTCGGGTACGGAGGGCCATGAGGATAGTACAGTGAGGGGAGGAAGAGGATATAGCAATGTAAATTTTGCCATCTTGGCCTCAGTTTGGTCTTAAAGGACAGCAGCTGGACCTTCCCTATGTGTAGGACTCAATCAGTGGGGCTAGGGTGTGGAAAACACCCCTGTGTCTTATTACCTACTCAGGGCCTGAGGTGTGGCAACCAGGATCTTACAGGGAATGCCTTCCCAAAAAGAAGCAAAATACAGAAGATATAAACAGGAAGCCAGGCATAGTGGCTCACACCTGTAATGCAAGCACTTTGGGAGGCTGAGATGGGAGGATCCCTTGCACTCAGGAGTTTGAGACCCACCTAAGCAACACAGTGAGACCCTGTCTTTATAAAAAAATTTTAAAAATTATCCGGGTATGGTGGTGTGTGCCTGTAGTCCCAGCTACTTGAGGGGCTGAGGAGGGAGGATTGCTTAAGCCTGGAAGTTCAAGGTTGCAGTGCACTGTGATCGTGCCAGTGCACTCCAGCCTGGGTGACAAAGCAAGAACCCTGTCTCAAAAAAAAAAAAAAAAAAGATATAAACAGGAGGTGATTCATCTGGTGCCCCTGGAGGTTGGAGACGAAGGTGATGGGGTCTATCCCAGTTCTTGGGCTGGATTAAAGCTGTTGTTTTTAAGTCTATTTGAAGGCCCAGGAGAGCAAATTATCTCTGAGGTATTACCTCACCAAATACTGGCATCCAGTGCAGAAAAGCAAGAGTTGATGGAGACACATAAAAAACAAACTCGGCTGGGCACAGTGGCTCACGCCTGTTATCCCGGCACTTTGGGAGGCTGAGGTGGGCGGATCACCTGAGGTCAGGAGTTCGAGACCAGCCTGGCCAACATGGTGAAACTCCGTCTCTACTAAAAATATAAAAATTAGCTAGGTGTGGTGGCGGGTGCCTGTAATCCCAGCTACTCGGGAGGCTGAGGCAGGAGAATCACTTTAACCTGGGAGGCAGAGGTTGCAGTGAGCTGAGATCGTGCCACTGCACTCCAGCCTGGGCAACAGAGCAAGACTCTGTCTCAAAAACAAACAAACAAAAAACAAACTAGCTCTGGCTGGATGTGGTGGCTCACGCCTGTAATCCCAGCACTTTGGGAGGTGTGTGGATCACCCGAAGCCAGGAGTTCAAGACCAGCCTGGCCAACATGGTGAAACCCCATCTATACTAAAAATACAAAAAATTAGTCTGTCGTGGTGGTGTGTGTGCCTGTGGTCCCAGCTACTGGGGAGGCTGAGGTGGGAGGATCACTTGTGCCTGGGAGGCAGAAGTTGCAGTGAGCTGAGATTGTGCCACTGCACTTCAATCTGGGTGACAGAGTGAGACCACGTCTTATCAAAAAAATAAATACAAATATTAGTTGGGTGTGGTGGCATGGGCCTGTAATCCCAGCTACTTGGGAGGCTGAGGTGAGAGAATTGCTTGAACCCAGGAGATGGAGGCCTCAGTGAGCCGAGATCACGCCACTGCACTCCAACCTGGGCAACAGAGCAAGAATCTGTCTCAAAAAAAAAAACAAAAACAAAAAACAAAGGCCAGGCGCAGTGGCTCACACCTGTAATTCCAGCACTTTGGGAGGCCCAGGCAGGTGGATTACTTGAGGTAAGGAGTTTGAGACCAGCCTGGCCAACATGGTGAAACCCTGTCTCTACTAAGAATACAAAAATTAGCTGGGCATGGTGGCCCATGCTTGTAATCTCAGCTGCTCCGGAGGCTAAGGCACAAGAATCACTTGAAACCCAGGAGGCAGAAGTTGTAATGGGCGGAGATTGCACCATGGCACTCCAGCCTTGGCAACAGAGTGAGACTGTATCTAAATAAATAAATACATACATACAGACAGACATACATACTAGCTCCAAATTACTGATGCCAATCAACAGTAATAAAAAATATGAATGATATGAAACGTGATATTAAAATGATTAGTAAATCACTATAGTCCATAATGGGAAAACTCATTCCATTATGTACTAAAATAACAAAAATCAGGCCAACACTTTGGGAGACTGACGTGGGCAGATTCCTTGAGTTCAGAGGTTCGAGACTAGCCTGAGCAACATAGCAAAATTTCATCTCTACAAGAAATATAAAAATTAGCCAGGTACGGTGGAACATGCCTGTGGTCCCAGCTACTCGGGAGGCTGAGGTGGGAGGAAGAGGATGGCTTGAGCCTGGGAGGCGGAGGCTGCAGTGAGCCGAGATCACGCCACTGCACTCCAGCCTGGGCAACAGAGCCAGACCTTGTTTTTTTTTTTTTTTTTTTTTTTTAAATCATTCTCATACCTTGATAAGGAAATATGCAACTTTTAAATGTTAATTTAGAAAATAACCAGCAAATGTAGCAGATTTTTAGTGTCCCCTAAATTAGTGTTCAAGGGGATCGATCTGGACGCAGAGAAAGAAGTAAAAAAATGGAGAACAGGCCAGGCACAGTGGCTCACGCCTGTAATCCCAGGGCTTTGGGAGGTTGATGGAGCAGGATTGCTTCAGCCCACGAGTTCAAGACCAGCCTGGGCAAAATGGCAAAGCCCAATCTCTATGGAAAATAAAAACTTTTAAAAATTAGCCCACCATGGTGGCACTGGCCTGTAGACCCAGCTACTCAGGAGGCTGAGGTGGGAGGATCCCTTGAGCCCAGGAGTTGGAGGTGGCAGTGAGCCATGATTGCGCCACTGTACTACAACCTGAATGATGGTGAGACCCTATCTCTAAAAAGAAAAAGCAGAATAATTTTATCTTGGCCCCCATGTGGCACCTCACAGCTTGGGAACAACAATTTCTCACGTTTCCTCAGCTCCAACCACCACTCACAAGCTGTGTGACCTCGAGCAAGGCACCCAAGCTCCTCTGGACCTCAGCTTCCCTGTCAGTACAATGGGGATAACAATAGTGCTTACTTTATGGGGTCATTTGTGAATGTGAAATGAGTTAATAAATGGAAAGCACTTAGAAAAACCTCTGGAACCACTGAATCAAATTGGATATCATTATTGATCCCTCATTCAATCCTTCAATACCCATTTAGTGTCGTCTGTCCAGATGCTGGAGATACGCCTAGCACAGAGTGACTGCTCAGCAAACAGTGTCACAATGAACATGTGCAATGGCCTTGAAGCCCACATTGGGGCTTGCCCTGATCAGCAGGTTAGAGGTGCTCCAGGCCCGAAGCTTAGCTGTGAGTGGGGACATGGGAGGGAGGTTGGAACTACCACTGCAGAAGGGGCTCTGAACCTAGGTTCAGGAGAGAGGCTTTGAACTTGCACGTGTGGGGAGCCATGGAAGTTTCCAGGAAGGACTGCAGGTCCCACCTGGAGATGTGCCGTTCCTCCTTCAGGTACCTGGGAATGTCAGTCACACCCCAGACCTGCTCAGCTCCTCCAAACTGCTGTTCCTGTATCTGAGAGCTTCAAGTCCCCAAATGGCCTATCTAATACATGGGGAAACTGAGGCCTGGGGACTGAGCTAGCATTCACTTGTGGAAATAGTCTGGCATCACCTGAAGAAGTTAGAGACATGCAAACCCTACGCCCTCAGATTCCCCTCTGAGAGTCTGCGTGCCTATGTGAACCAGGAGACATGTGTGGGAGTGAACACTGCAGTGTTACTCCCAACAGCAAGAACCAGAAACAGCCCAAAGGGCCGTTACAGGAGAATACGGACACCCAGGCTGCACATGCACACCACGGAATGCTGTATGGCAGTGGAAATAAATGAACAGCTACCCCTACAGGCAAACAGGAATCATAGCAACAGCTGGGAGTGACGGCGTGAAACAGAGGGACAAGAATGTGCACTCATGCCGGGTCTGCCTGGCTTACAATCCCGGCTCTCTGCTTGCCAGCTAGAACTATCATGCAAATCATTTAACCACTCAGTGCCTCAGTTCCCTCATATGTAAAATGGACATGGTAACAGTGTGTATCCCACAGGCCATTATGAGGATTTAAATGATTTAAAGCATTGTGGGCTGGGCACAGTGGCTCAAGCCTGTAATCCCAGCACTTTGGGAGGCCGAGGTGGGTGGATCACCTGAGGTCAGGAGTTCAAGACCAGCCTGGCTAACATGGTGAAACCTCGTCTCTACTAAAAAAAAAAAAAAAAAAAAAAAAAAATTAGCCAGGTGTGGTGGCAGGGGCCTGTAAACCCAGCTACTTGGAAGGCTGAGGCAGAAGAATCACTTGAACCTGGGAGGCAGAGGATGCAGTGAGCTGAGATCGTGCCACTGTACTCCAGCCTGGGCAACAGAGTGAGGCTCGGTCTCAAAAATATAAATAAATAAACAAACAAATAAATAAAGGATTGTGAATGTAAAGGGGACAGAACAGTGCCTGACACACACATCAAGTGCTACATGAGTGTTAAGAGAAAGCCGGCTGGGTGTGGTGGCTCACGCCTGTAATCACAGCACTTTGGGAGACTGAGGTGGACGGATCACCTGAGGTCAGGAGTTCGAGACCAGCCTAGCCAACGTGGAGAAACCCCGTCTCCACTAAAAATACAAAAATTACCTGGGTGTGGTGGCGGGCACCTGTAATCCCAGCTACTCGGGAGGCTGAGGCAGAAGAATCGCTTCAATCTGGGAGGTGGAGGTTGAAGTGAGCCAAGATTGCGCCACTGCACTCCAGCCTGGGTGACAGAGCGAGACTGTCTCAAAACAAACAAAAAACAAAAACAAAAAGAAAACCAGAAGCTGGGTGCAGTGATTCATGCCTGTAATCCCAGCACTTTGAGAGGCTAGGGTAGGAGGATCGCCTGAGGCCAAGAGTTCAAGACCAGCATAGGCAACATGGCGAGACCCTGTCTCTATTAAAAATTTAAAAATTAGCCAGGTATGGTGGGATGCACCTGTAGTCCCAACTACTCAAGAGGCTGAGGGGCGAGGAATACTTGAGTTTGAGGCAGCAGTGACCTATGATTGCAGCACTGCACTCCAGCCTGGACAACAGAACAAGACCCTGTCTCAAAAAAAAAACAAAAACAAAAACAAAAAAAAGATAAATCTAGAATGTCCAGTGGGGAAAAAGTAAGTTTCCAAAGATTACATAGTGTTATGGTTTGATGACTTGTACCTCTCAAACCCAGCACTTTGGGAGGCCAAGGTGGGTGGATCACCTGAGGTCAGAGGTTTGAGACCAGCCTGACCAACGTGGTGAAACTCCATCTCTACTAAAAATACAAAAATTAGCCGGGCATGGTGGCGGGCACCTATAATTCCAGCTACTCGGGAGGCTAAGGCAGGAGAATTGCGTGAACCTGAGAGGTGGAGGTTGCAGTGAGCTGAGATCGTACCATTACACTCTAGCCTAGGTGACAGAGCACTACTCTGCCTCAAAAAAAGAAAAAGAAAAAGAAATGTAATTGCCATTGTAACAGTATTAAGAGGTGAGATCTTTAAGAGGTCATCAAGCAAGCAAGAGAGAGAGAGAGAGAGAGAGTCTTTTTCTACCACGTGAGAACACAGTGAGGTCATCTGCAAGCCAGGAAAAGAGTCCTCATCAGAAATGACCCTGACAGACCTTGTTCTGGGAATTCTAGCCTACAGAACTGTGAGAAAATAAATTTCTGTTGTTTAAGCCAAAAAAAAAAAAGTGGTAATCAAGAGGCCTCATGAATGGATTACTGCTGTTATTATGGGAGTGGGGAGTGGGTTTCTCATAATAAAATGGGTTCAGCCCCCTCTCTGGCCCTCTCTTACTCTTTCCCCCTCCACTATGGAATGACACAGCAAGAAGACCCTGGCCAGATGCTGCACCTAGATCTTGGACTTCCCAGCCTCCAGAACTATAAGGAATAAATTTCTATTCTTTATAAATTACCCAGTGTCATGTATTTTGGTACAACAGCACAAAACAGACTAAGATGTATACATTTTTTTTTTTTTTTTTTTGAGACGGAGTCTCGCTCTGTCACCCAGGCTGGAGTGCAGTGGCGCGATCTTGGCTCACTACAAGCTCCACCTCCCAGGTTCACGCCATTCTCCTGCCTCAGCCTCCCGAGTAGCTGGGACTATAGGCGCCCGCCACCACGCCTGGCTAATTTTTTGTATTTTTAGTAGAGACGGGGTTTCACTGTGTTAGCCAGGATGGTCTCGATCTCCTGACCTCGTGATCTACCCGCCTTGGCCTCCCAAAGTGCTGGAATTACAGGCGTAAGCCACTGTGCCCAGCCTAAGATGTATACTTTTATACAGTTCAGAAACACCAAAGATGAAGCAAGATATTTAGGCTGCAGACTACTGACTTCCTGTATTCTCACATAGCTGAAAGAGGACGAGAGTCTCTGGGATGCCTTTTAAGGCACTGATCCCATCTATGAGGGCTCTGCCCTTGTGACCTAATTACCTCCCAAAGGCCTCACCCCTAATGCCATCACATGGGGTGGTTATGATTTATTTTTTTTTCTTTTGAGATGAAGTCTCGCCCTATTGCCCAGGCTGGAGTGCAATGGCGCAATCTCAGCTCACTGCAACCTTCGGGTTCATACGATTCTCCTGTCTCAGCCTCCCAAGTAGCTGAGATTACAGGTGCACGCCACCACGCCCGGCTAATTTTTGCCTTTTTAGTAGAGATGGGGTTTCACCATGTTGGCCAGGCTGGTCTCAAACTCCTGACCTCAGGTGATCCACCCACCTTGGCCTTCCAAAGTGCTGGGATTATAGGCGTGAGCCAGTGCTCCTGGCCTCTACAAAAAATTTTTTAAAAATTAGCTGGGCGTGGTGGCGCACACCTGTAGTCCCAGCTACTCAGTAAGCAGGAAGATTGCTTGAGCCCAGGAGATCAAGGCTGCAGTGAGCCATGATTGTGTCCCTGCACAATCAGCCTGGGAGACAGAGTGAGACCCTATCTCCAAAAAAAAAAAAAAAAAAAAAAAAAAGGAAGCCTTGCTGGGCATCTAATGGGAAAATCTGTGTTCCCAACAATGGAAATCAGCTAGATTGACCAAAGCACCAGAGGAACAAATGTATTTAGAGTGGTTCTGTGTGCACATGGTGGGGGGTGTATGGCAAGTGGGGAGTTGTCAACTGGCAGTCTTTAGCAGTGGCTATATGGAGGCTTCTCATGATTTCCACTTCAGTCAGAACAAAAGCCATAGTAGTTCCAGTGGACTGACCTTAACAGCACTACAGGATCTCCCTGACCTGACCTCCTACCACCTTCTCCCTCACTTACTCCCCTGCAGCCACACCAGCCTCCCGGCTGTTCCTCACACATGCTAGCAAAAGTGCTACCACAGGGTCTTTGCACTTCATTTCCCCTGCCTAGACCACTTTCCCCAGATAGCTGCATGACCGTCCCTTACTTCCTTAATACCGTTGCTTAATGTCACCTTCTCTCTAAGGCTTTCTGTGGCCATCCTATTAATACTGCCCCTTTCCCCCATGGTTCTTAGCTTCTTATAACATCTTCCATCACTTACTTCTGCTTATTGCTCACTGTCTCAGCCCCGGTGGAGTGTCAGCCCCACAAGGGCAAGGATGTTTGTTTTGTTTGTAGCTCCATACTCGGTACCCAGGATGCTGCCTGGCATATAGTAGGGTCTTGATATTAAGTGATTTACTCCATACGGTTCCCCTAGCATGCAGGATGGTACCTGGCATTCAGTAAGAGCTCAAGAGATGTTTGTTGAATGAATTGGTGTGATAGGGGACTTGGTGAGGACCTGCCCCCACTTAGATAGCTTTAGAAGCTGTTGGATACTTCATCCCTCTGCGTGGTGCTGCAGACATGGAGATGAAGAGGTGGCCTCAGTGTGGGAGTAGAGGGGAGCATTCCCTTGACTGAGGAAGGAATGTTAGAAAAGAGAGCTGAGGCTGGGCATGGTGGCTCATGTCTGTAAACCCAGCACTTTGGGAGGCCGAGGTGGGCAGATCACGAGGTCAGGAGTTTGAGATCAGCCTGACCAACATTGTGAAACCCCGTCTCTACTAAAAATACAAAAATTAGCCGGGCATGGTGGCATGCACCTGTAATCCCAGCTACTAAGGAGGCTGAGGCAGGAGAATCACTTGAACCCGGGAGGTGGAGGTTGCAGTGAGCCAAGATCACGCCACTGCATTCCAGCCTGGGCGACAGAGCAAGACTCCATCTCAAAAAAAAAAAAAAAAAAAAAGCTGAGGCCAGGAGTGGTGGCTCATGCCTATAATCCCAGCACTTTGGAAGGCCAAGATGGGAAGATCACTTGAGCCCAGGAGTTCAAGACCAGCCTGAGCAGTATAGTGAGACCTTGTCTCTCTTATATTTAAAATAAAAAATTATTTAAAAAAAATTTTTAAAAAGAAGAGCTGACCTGTCCATATCTGCCACCGAACACAGCCCAGACAGCAACCCACAGCACCTCAATAATTGACTCCTCTCTGAAAGGTAAAGAAATTGCTTCCTGAGTCTGCTGCTACAAATTCAAGGCTTGGCATCTGGACAATTTTTAACAGAAGCAGACCCCTGCCAGGGAAACTTCTGGGGGCTTGGCAGAAGAGGCAGATGCCTTTTAATCTACCTCTTGCTCAATCCCTGTGATGTGAAAAAAGCCAGTCTGGACAAATTGTACAGGTCACAGTCCCCAGCTTGTGAGGGGCCTGTAGAGAATTCTCGGGCTCACAGAAGCCGTTGCTGCAGTAACCACTGCCGCAAGAGCAACTTTGGCAGCAGGCAGGTGCCAGGCAGCAAGCTGAGAGAACACTGCACAGATTCAAAGCGTCTTCAGATACAAGGCTTTGTTTGTGCACAGTGAACAAGGGGCATATTGGGAAGGCCTCCCTATATTGTCCACACTTCCCTGAATGTAAGGAGCCCTGTCCTCAAAATGGGGATCAGCAGGGCTCCTTTCAAGGCAAAGCAGAAAAAGTCCCAGTGGCCTGTCAAGGGAGACCAGGCGCTTTGGCTGGAGCTAGGTGTTCTGGACAAAGGGCCATATTCAAGAACTTTGTGCCCCATTTTCAAGCGTAGGCTTAGGAGAAAGATGAATTCCAGGAAATCTGAAGCTGATGAGATATCTACTTTAGCATTGTGGCACGGGGAGGAGATGGAGGGTGTCTGAAATGGCCAGGTTATGTTGTGTTACAGGCAGAGACAGAGCCCCAGTGCCATTCCCTGGGGAGCTTTAGCCCTTCTCAAAGGTGCTACCAAGGCTGGTTTATTATGATTGGAGAAAGGAGGAGGCCTCCTTGACAGAGTGAAGTGCATAAAGCATAGGAAACGGACTACTGGACATGAGAAGTTGGGAATATCCTCCCTACGATTAACAAAATACAAGCCAGAGACCAGGCACGGTGGCTCATTCCAGTGCCTATAATCCCAGCACTTTGGGAGGCTGAGACGGGAAGATCGCTTGAGCCCAGGAGGTCAATGCTGCTGTGAGCTATGATTGCACCACTGCACTCCAGTCTGGGCAACAGAGGAAGACCCCAGGCTCAGCATATTCTCTGGGGTCCTGCTCTAAACTGAGAGTGAAAGCATACTTTGCTGCTGGTTGCTAGAGTTCTTGCTCAGAAAGTTGTTCAGAGATACAGTATTTCAGATTCCACAGCATCTAAATATTTTTTTTTTTGAGACAGAGTCTAACTCTGTCCCCCGGGCTGGAGTGCAGTGGCGAAATCTGGGCTCACAGCAACCTCTGCCTCCTGGGTTAAAGCGATTCTCTTGCCTCAGCCTCCTGAGCAGCTAGGATTATAGGCATGCACCACCATACCTTGGTAATTTTTTGTATTTTTGTACTTTTAGTAGAGACAGGGTTTCACCTTGTTGGCCAGGCTGATCTTGAACTCCTGGGCTCAAGCGATCCATCCACCTCAGCCTCCTAAAGTGCTAGGATTACAGGCATGCACCACTGTGCCCAAGCTCATAGTTTCTATATTCCAAGAGTGAGCTCACAATCAAATGAGTCCTTTAACTTGTCCTGTACCCTGAGCAGAAAAGCAAGGCTGAAAAGTGAAATGGTTCCCACCTCAGTCAACTCAGTTCCCACCTTAACTCGCAGCTCATCATACCACTTATGATTTCATCTTTCTATTAAGTACTTGAAATGGTTTTTATTATACCCTAAATTTTGGTAAATATTGGGTTTGTTTCTAGCTTCCTTACTGGTTCACCCATCCCTTTCCCTTGTCCTTGTCCCAGGACTGCACCAGAAGTAGAGGATGGAACAATGATCTTCCCACCTTCTGAAGGCAACTTTCTCATATGGTACAGAACTGGTACCAGCCTGGGGGATGGGAGGAGTCCCATGGGTCAGTCATCATCTGTGTCACTAGGGCCCATGTACTGGCAGATGGCATCGTAGTGAAGCTCCACCACCTGATTTTCTCTTGGCAGTTGCACCAAAGCCCGGCTCCGTGCTCTGTCCCGGCTCAGCAAATGTCCCACCTGGAACAGAGGTGAAGTGGAATCAGCAAGGCAAGCCTAGACCCTGGGACAGGCCCTGAACGACCCACAAACCTCTACTGCCAGGTCTGAGACTCACCCTTCCAGTCTGTGGGCCCAGCACCACCATCACACGGTCACCCTCTGCCTTGGGAACCAGGGTCTCCAGCATGTCTTCCCTCAGGCCTATGGATAAGGGAGAGGGGAGTGAGGCCCACAGCAAGGACCAGCCCAACCAGCGTCCTGTCAGAAGGCCTTTCCTGGCCAGGCGTGGTGGCTCACACCTGTAGTCCCAGCACTTTGGGAGGCTAAGTTGGGAGGATCGCTTGAGCCCAGGAGTTCGAGACCAACCTGGGCAAGATGGTCAGACCTCATCTCTACAGATTTTTTTGTTTTGTTTTTGTTTTTTGAGACTGAGTTTGGCTCTTGTTGCCCAGGCCGGAGTGCAATGGTGTGGTCTTGGCTCACTGCAACCTCCGCCTCCTGGGTTCAAACGATTCTCCTGCCTCAGCCTCCTGAGTAGCTGGGATTACAGGCACCCACTACTGCGTTTGGCTAATTTTATATTTTTAGTAGAGATAGGGTTTTGAAATGTTGGTCAGGCTGGTCTCAAACGCCTGACCTCAGGTGATCCACCCTCCTCGGTCTCCCAAAGTGCTGGGATTACAGGCATGAGCCACCGCGCCCAGCCTACAAAAAATTTTAAAATTAGCCAGGCGTGGTGGTGAGTGCCTGCAGTCCCAGCTACTCAGGAAGCTGAGGTGAGAGGATGGCTTGAAACCAGGAATTCGAGGTGGCAGTGATCCATGATGGTGCCACTGCACTCCAGCATAGGTGATAAAATGAGACCCAATCTCAAAAAAAAAAGAAAAAAAAAAAAGAAGGGCCTTTCAGCTGGGTGTGGTGGCTCATGCCTGTAATCCCAGCACTTTGGGAGGCTGAGGCAGGAGGATCACGAGGTAAGGAGTTCAAGACCAGCTTGGCCAATATGATGAAAACCTGTCTCTATTAAAAATACCAAAATTAGCTGGGTGTGGTAGCAGGCACCTGTAGTTCCAGCTACTCAGGAGGCTGAGGCAGAAGAATAGCTTGAACCCGGGAGGCGGAGGTTGCAGTGAGCCAAGATTGCGTCACTGCACTCCAGCCTGGGTGACAGAGTGACTCTGTTTCAAAAAAAAAAAAAAAAGAAGGGCCTTTCCTGTATTCCCTGGAGCCACTCTACACCCTGTTGACAGATGGGAGTCCCGCCACATCCATTTCACAGATGAGGTAGCCTAAGGAGTAGTTTACAAAAATCACTGTAATAAAGGGTGGTGGTGATAACAACAGGCACCTTTTATTGTGGGCATGTTTTAACCCCTGTCCTGCACTGAGAGCTCAATACACATTCCTTCACTAAGGCACCAATCACAAGAGGAAGAAATAGTAAATTCCATGCTAATTTGACAGACCGGAGGCCGAGCGCGGTGGCTCACGCTTGTAATCCCAGCACTTTGGGAGGCCAAGGTAGGAGGATCACTTAAGGTCAGGAGTTCCAAGACCAGCATGGTCAACATGGTGAAACCCTGTCTCTACTAAAAACACAAAAATTAGCCAGGTGTGGTGATGCTTGCCTGTAATCCCAGCTACTCGGGAGGCTGAGGCAGGAAAATCGCTTGAACCTGGGAAGTGGAGGTTGCAGCGAGCCGAGATCACGCCACTGCACTCCAGCCTGGGTGACAGAGTGAGACTCTGTCTCAAAAAAAAAAAAAAAAGAAAACTTGACAGACTGGGAGAGTGGGGCTGAAGATAACCACCATCATGGAAGTGTCTAATGTTCTGTAAGAGGATGCTAGGCCTTGCAAAATACCTGAACTCTGCCAAACCTCCCAGCTTTGCCTGGGCCAGGCTCTGGGCCTAAAACACTCTTCTTGATCAACCTCCAGCTGCCATTGCTCAAACTCACCTTCCAGGACTCGGCCTTCATCTGTCCGACATACACAGGTATCTGGGCTTAGGACATCTTCAATTATCATCTGGGGATACAGGTCAGGGGGATGTGAGATTTTAGAGAGGTAGGGGGGCCCAGTCCCTAGGAGAGGGAGGGGGACTCAGGCTGCAGGGTTCCCACCTTGGTGTTGTAATATTGGCCTCCTTTGTACATGTTGTCCACAAACCGCACACGCAGGTCCCTGTGCAACCAGTGCTGACTCCTGGGGGCTGCTTTCTCACTCTTGGCTGCAGGCCCATCCTGTCTGTGGAGAAGGTGCCAGCACCAGGCTTAGCTCTTCATCAGATGCACTTTCCAGTTGCCCTCCCTTTGCCTATGCTATGAAACCCACCCACAGTGCAGTTCCCCGTTCCTTCTACGAGCCTGCCTTGCCTTGGAAGCCTTCCCTGGCTGCTCGAGCCTACCCACAGCCCTGCCTTCTTGACCCCTCCCGCATGCTCAGAGTCCCACCGGTCTGGAAGGTGTTTCCGCTTCCTCTCTGAGTTGTCCTGCTGGATGTGGAGTTCTTGATTCCAGAGGGTCTTCCGTGATGAGGCAGTTCCGTTCTGTTGCCCTGGGGAAGGAAGTTTTGCTCACCTGGCCTGTTCAAGAGGTTATGAGGAGAACCAGGACAGAGCCTCAGTGTCTCACTGCCCTTTCCTTCCAAGGCCATGTCTCAGCCTAGAGCCACCTCCCACCTGCCAAAGTGCCCCTCTCACCCCTCATGCATTTGCTAGTAGAATGCCTCTCCCCCACCTCTCAACCATTTCAGCTTCCTTCAGGAACCCTCCCGCAGCCAACCTAGCCCACACCAACAATGCTCACCTAGTGTGGACTAGAGATTCCCAGAGAGCTCTGTCTGTACCCATTTGCCAAACTGCCCCGTCCTACCGAAATGCCTTCGCCTGTGCTGTTCTGTCTGCCTAGAATTCCTTCCTTCTTGATCACACCCTAATCCTAGCAGTTCTCACTCCCTAGTAAAAGAGAGGTTCATCACCCCAAATGGACAAAGATCTCGAAGGTAGGAATTGGTTTCTGCACCTGTTTCTTCTCACTCAGAGACAGGCTACAGACCCAGGGGTATGACATCGACCTTTCTCCAATCAAATGGAGTAAGTCACTTATGTCCATTCTCACCTCCTGACCTCTGATTGGAAGTCATATCTGCCAGGCACACTGCTGCCCCTCCCTGATGCAGATCTAAAACCACCCCATTAGCCAGGCCCTGCCACCCCTAGGAATGCGTTGCCAACTCCCCTAGCTCTACAAGAGGCTCACTCACTGAGATCCAAGGTGTTCTTGTCAAACTCCTGCTGGGAGACAGGCCGCAGGTAGTACTCACTAACAGTCACCACCCGGCTCCCCACAGACAGACGAACCATGGCCCGAACATTGTCAGGATCAAGGCCTTCCACCTAAAGTGTTGAGGGGAAGAAGTCAGGTAGGGGTTGTGGACTCCACCCACACTCCTAGGACCAAGATGTCAACCCCTTACCTCTAAGAGGCCTGCTTCCTCTGTCTCCCCAACCAGACTCTGACCCCTGAGAAGTGGGACCAGGTCTGGTTCCTGTGTCTCCCTCAGCTGACTGTGGGGCTTCCTTGGATCCTTTAAGCATTTAATCTTCAGGGACTTGTGGCATATGGCATTCTCTTCCTTTTAGCTGGGAACTGAGGCTCACGAAGGCCAGCAAGTGGTCCTGGGTTACTGAGTGAGGCAGTGGGCCAAGCAGACCTAAAAGACTAGGAGTCCCAGCCTTTCTACCTCAAATCCAATTATTCCTCCATCTGACCCTCAGATCAACCTTCCCTGCTGCCTGTTTTGGGCTCCCGGGATATCTTGGTTCCTTACCTTCCCATAGAGGCCTCGGTGAGGGCCAGAAAGAACCACCACAGCTCCTCCAGGCACCAGCCCTTGAGGCTGATCTTCCTTATCTTTCTCTTGCTCCTCATCTGGTCTTGGCATGCGGGAGGGGCCAGTGGGGGTCAAGGCCTGGGCCTCGGTCAGGTTGGCACCCAGCCCTAACCCCTTGGGCCTCAGTGAGTTGACACGGGGCTTCACTACTCTGCAGGGAGGTATATGGGTTTGTTGGAGAGGATGTAACAGTCTTCAACACCTTATTTACTTCCTCTTCCTGCCCAAACCCGCCCCACCCGCCCCATTGACATTTTCTTTTCTTTTCTTTTTTTTTTGGAGACGGAGTTTTGCTCTTGTCATCCAGGCTGGAGTACAATGGCTCGATCTCGACTCAATGCAACCTCCACCTCCCAGGTTCAAGGGATTCTCCTGCCTCAGCCTCCCGAGTTGCTGGGGTTACAGGCGCATGCCACCATGCCCGGCTAATTTTTGTATTTTTAGTAGAGACAGGGTTTCACCATGTTGGTCAGGCTGGTCTTGAACTCCTGACCTCAGGTGATCCGCCCTCTTTGGCCTCCCAAAGTGCTGAGATTACAGGTGTGAGCCACCGTGTCCAGCCCCCACCAATATTTTCAAGGTTGCCCTTTCTGATCTCATATTAGGACTGTTTTTGACCTACAGAAACAGCAATTTCATTTGGTTCAACCTAATAACATGCTGCATATACCATCTATTACATAATATCTACAGTGAGATCAGAGGCAGATCGCTGTAACCAAATATACTATTTCTACAGGGGAAATCATATGAATATTCACACCGAGCAGGAGAAACCAGATTATAAATACTCAACATGGTTGGGCATGGTGGCTCATGCCTGTAATCCCAGCACTTTGGGAGACCGAGGTTGGTAGATCACCTAAGGTCAGGAGTTCAAGACCAGCCTGGCCAACATGGGGAAACCCCATCTCTACTAAAAATACAAAAATTAACCAGGCATGCTGGTGCATGCCTGTAATCCCAGCTACTCAGGAGGCTGAGGCAGGACAATCACTTGAACTCAGGCGGTAGAGGCTGCAGCGAGCCGAGATTGCGCCACTGCATCCCAGCCTGGGTGACAGACAGAGACTCCATCTCAAAAAAAAAAAAACAACGCCAATTCAGGTCATATTTGGCTGCCAATGGGTTATGAAAAAATGTTTGGTTTTCAGAATTATTGAGTTTGCAATTGTGAAGAAAGGGTTCCAAGTCTGCATGACAATAGCAAATGTTTAGTCTACGCTTTCTTGGGGTCAGGGCCTACTGTATGTGCTTTATGTATATAATTTCTTTTCCTTTTCCTTTTTTTTTTTGAGACGGAGTCTCACTGTCACCCAGGCTGGAGTGCAGTGGTGCAATTTCGGCTCACTGCAAGCTCCGCCTCCCGGGTTCATGCCATTCTCCTGCCTCAGCCTCCTGAGTAGCTGGGACTACAGGCACCCGCGACCATGCCCGACTAATTTTTTGTATTTTTTTTTTTTAGTAGAGATGGGCTTTCACCGTGTTAGCCAGGATGGTCTCGATCTCCTGACCTCGTGATCCACCCACCTCAGCCTCCCAAAGTGCTGGGATTATATGTGTGAGCCACCGCACCCGGCCCTAATTTCTTTTCTTAAAATTAATTAATCTTTTGTAGAGATGGGGCCTCCCTATGTTGCCCAGGCCAGTCTCAAACTCCTGGAGTTAAGTGATCCTCCTGCCTCAGTCTCCCAAAGTGCTGGGATTACAGGCATGAGCCACTACCTGGCCTATGTGTATAATTTCATTTAACTCTCACAATAGACCTATGAAGTCAGTACTATTACCCCCATTTTTCAGATGAGGAAATTGATGCCCCTAGAGGCAAACTTTATATAAATGGGATTCTATTAGAGTTTCAAAGGGCAAATGGGAGTTTAAAACAGTAGTGGAAGGGGCTGCTGAATTAGTTAGGGCGATAATGTATCCTCCCTCCCTGCCTAGGTGGTTCTGGTTTGGCAGTGACCCTGGGGATCTTGATTGCAGCCTGATCTGTCTGTCCCCTCGACCCTATCCCAGAACTCACTGATTGAAGGTGCGGCCGATGCCCTCGCCAGGTTTCCAGCCCATGCCCCGCAGCATGGCCAGCCCATAGGCCTCCACGGGGACCGCCTCATAATTAGCCTCCTCTGGCACCTACAGGTTCAGGTAGAGGAAGGAGGGTCAGGCTTTGCTTACACTGGGTCTTCTATTTGAAGTGCACTTGCTGCCCCCCACTGGGAGACCTGCTACGCGTCTTTTCCAATCAGCTCAAGGGTGAGTTTTGATTTCCTCTTTCCATCCCTCACTGTACTCCTCCATGTTCAGTCCTTCAACAAATATAAAGCACCTTGTCTATGGCAAGTACTGTTCTAGGTACTGGGGATGAAGCTGTGAACCAAACAGACAAAAACCCCTACCCCTGCAGAGCTTCTGATCTAGTTGTGGAGACATACTATAAATAAAACCCAGAAAACATGATATGTCAGGTGGTGACATAAAGAACAAGAAAACAGGGTAAGAAGATGCAGAGGGATGGAGAGGGAGTGCCACTGGGTTGACATTTAAGCAGAGATCAGGAGATGACAGCAGAGGGAGCCATGAGGATATGAGAAGAAAGTGTCCCAAGCTGAAAGCATAGTAACAGCAAAGGCCCTGAGGCCGGACAAGGCTTGGTATGTGTGAGGGGTATCATGAAAGTCACCGTGACTGAAATGGAGAGAGTGAGAGTAGACAGCAGAGAAGGGTGGGGAAGAGACCAAATCAGGAGAGCTGGGCAGGAGTCAGAGGACCTTGAGCCAGGTGGGAGCCACAAGAGGGACCAGTGAGGAAATTACTCTAATAGTCCAGATGAGAGATGCTGGTGGCTCAGCCCTTTGCAGTGGTATTGGTGGTGGTGAGAAGTGGTCAGTTCTGGGTGTCATTTTGAAAAAAGATGATAGGATTGTGCTGGCATATTGTATGGGGCACGAAATAAAGAGAGGAATTGATGATGACTCCAAGGTTTTCTTTTTTTTTTTTTTTCTTGCGATGAAGTCTTGCTGTGTTGCCCAGGCTGGAGTGCAGTTGCACGATCTCAGCTCACTGCAACCTCAGTCTCCTGGGTTCAAGCGATTCTCCTGCCTCAGCCTCCCGAGTAGCTGTGATTACAGGCACGTGCCACCATGCCCAGCTAATTTTTGTATTTTTACTAGCGATGGGGTTTCGCCATGTTGGCCAGGCTGGTCTTGAACTCCTGACCTCAGGTGATCCGCCGGCCTCAGCCTCCCAAAGTGTTGGGATTACAGGCGTGAGCCACCGCGTCTGGCTGACTCCAAGGTTTTTACGCTGAGTGAGAGGAAGGATGGATGGAATTTTTGGTCACCTGATATGTAGAAAGCTGCAGGAGGAGGTTTATAGGGGAAAAATTAGAATGAGGCCAAAGCTGGAACAGGATGAAAGGATGAAGAGGGAAGTGAGGATCTTTTTTTTCTTTAAAGATGAAGGAGCTGGGCACAGTGGCTCACGCCTGTAATCCCAGCACTTTGGGAGGCTGAGGTGGGTAGATCACTTGAGGTCAGGAGTTCAAGACCAGCCTGACCAACGTGGCGAAACCTCGTCTCTACTAAAAATACAAAAATTAGCCAGGCGGTAGTGACATGTGTCTGTAATCCCAGCTACTTGGGAGGCTGAGGCAGGAGAATCGCTTGATCCCAGGACCGGGAGGTTGCAGTGAGCTGAGATCACACCACTTCACTCCAGCCTGGGCGACAGGGCAAGACTCTATCTCAAAAAACAAAAAACAAACAAACAAAAAAAAGTTGAAGGAAACCAGGGCACATCTGAAGGCTGAAGAGAACAGTTCAGTTGAAAGAGAGAGTGGTGTGGGGCTGTAGGAGAACTAGACTCAAAAGAAGCAGTGCAAGAAATTTATGAAAGAAGAGGTGAAAAGTCATGTCTGTGGGTATGAAAGACAGACTTGGTTACTTCTGTAGACATGCCTCTCACGTCCCCTCTTGTCACCTCCCATCATCACTCCTTCCCATTCACTCCAGATACACCACATGTTGCCTCACTGATGGACACACACCATATCGATTTTCTGCCACTATGCCATTGCTTGGGCTGTTACTACTAACAGGAGTACTCACTCTGTTCTTCCCTCTCTCACTAAATCCTACTTATCCTTCCAGACCACTCTGGTCTAAGTCCCCAGCATCTCTAGCCTGGACTACTCATCCCCTTGCTTCCACCTTCACTAATGAGTCTGTTCACAGCTGCCAGAGGGATACTGTCAAATCATAAATCATATTTCATCTATGCTCAGGGCTTGTCCAGGCTCTCATCTCACTCAGAGTAAAAGCCAAAGTCCTCACAATGGCCTACAAGGCCCTGCCTGGTCTAGCACCCCCATCTCCTTTCTGACTTCGTCTACTACCCCTTCCCCTTACTCATTCCACTTCAGTCACACTGGTCTCCTTGGTGTTCCGCAAACACTTTAGGCAGTGTCTACCTTCAGGGCCTTTACATTTCCTGTTCCCTTTGCTGCACACCTCATTCAGATAATCCTAGGATTCAAGTACGTTTTTAGCATCCAGATACCCAGATTCATTTGGTAATGCTTCCAAAATGATGACAGGAGAAGGGGCAGGTGGCGGGCCTCTAGCACACACACAGATTTTCCCTGCTATGTGCAGGGACACAGCCTGGCAGACAGGGCAAAGAAAGGCTGGGGCAGGAGGGGGACAAGGGGCCAGCTCACTGTCTCTGCCCGGGGTTCGCTGTCTGCCCCTTCCCCGCTGGGGGTGCATCCTTTCTGGATCATGGGGATAGCGAGCGTGGGGTCGACACCCGCATTCTCTCTCTCTTCCAGAGACTTCTTGGATTCTAAAGGAAGAATAGGAGGGAGCAATGAAGTCCCACTCTATCCTTCCACCTTCTTCCTCTTCTTCCTTCACTGGGGAAGGGTAAAGGGGCATCACTCACCCGCAATGAGCTCCTTCACAGCCTGGGACAGCACCCCATCCGCCAAGGCCCCAGTATCTGTGGATGGCCCAGGGGGCCAGGCTGGTGGCTGCCTGCGATGGCCATTCTGGATCAAAGGGATGACGAGTTCCTTGGGGGCCTCCTGGGGCTTCACACTGATGTGGACACAGAGGGGTGGGGTTGGGAGAATGGCAAGGTCAGTGGGTCACACTCCTTCATTCAGAGAAAACACAAGAGCCAAACTCACCCCAGCCCCACAGACCATGTCTTCCCTACTCCATGTCTGGATCTCCTGTACCTCTCTGATCGTGCATTCTTTGGATTATCTCCCCAGTGCCCCCAACTCATAAATGTCAGTGCCTTCGAGAAATAAGTCCTGCACTCTCTGTTTAACTCAATACCGGCTTCCACAATGGCCCACAAATCACTATCTTCAGCCCAGACCTTCCCCAGCTACAGGTTCCCAAACAGCTTCCTAGATGCCTGATTCTCTTCTGGAAATCCCTCCCTCAGACCCCTCAGACTCTCCTCTCCTCATTAAGCTGATGGTGGCCTCCATCAACCTGAATCTGCCGCTCCATCCCGTTTCCCATATCGGAGACGCCTCACCACTTCAGTTGAGACACTAGCAGGTCCTGTCATTTTCTCATTCTTTCCTTCTCCCAGAACGCACAGACCTTAGTGTCTTCAAGTCCTAAAGACACTTCTTCTCAGTAATACATCCTCTCTTCGCAATTCCCACGGCTATCAGGCCCAATTTCCTCACCCCCTCCTATAAACTCCCGCCTTCTGGCCTCCACGAATTTACTCAGGCTGTGCTTCAGGCTTAACAGGTCACTGTCACCAAGACAAACAACTGAGATTCCTCCCTCCCGCTTACGCCCACCGCAGAGATTTCCAAGGGGTGAAAGACCCGGCGCGTCACCTCTGCAGCTCCCTCCCTTCCACGGTTTTCAAGAAATCCTTCTCCTCCGGAGATGGCCCCGCGCCGTCTCCCGAGTCGGCCAGCCGCCTCCGTGCGGACGTGCGAGTGAAGCCGAATGAAATTGGGGCAGTGGAAGCAGCCGTCAGCGGCAAAACACCCTCTTCGGAGTCAGCCATCTTGCTCCTTTTCCCAGGCCGGCGCGCTGCTTGCTGGGAAATTTAGTTTGGGTTCAGATCGCTAGGGGCCGGCCAAAGTGCGTAAAAACTACCTTCCCATCAACCACTGTGGCACCGGCGGGAGGGGGCGGTAAGGGGCCGTGGGAAGTAATTGTCGCTCTTTCAAACGTGGTGGGAGCGCGTCGCGCCAAGCACCCAGGGAAATGTAGTTTTGTTTTGTTTTGTTTTGTTTTGTTTTTTAAGATGGAGTCTCGCTCTGTTTCCCAGGCTGGAGTGCAGTGGCGTGATCTCGGCTCACTGCAACCTCCGCCTCCCAGGTTCAAGCGATTCTCCTGCCTCAGCCTCCCGAGTAGCTGAGACTAAAGGCATGCGCCACCACGCCTGGCTAATTTTTGTATTTTTAGTAGAGACGGGGTTTCACCGTGTTAGCCAGGATGGTCTCGATTTCCTGACCTCGTGATTCTCCTGCCTCGGCCTCCCACAGTGCTGGGATTACAGGTGTGAGCCACCACGCCTGGCTGGAAATGTAGTTTTTAGCGGGGTAGGCATGGTGGAAGGTGGATTCATTCTTGCCAGAAATTAATCTTCCTTCGTGTAGGCGTTTGACAAGTATTTATGGAGCGCCTAATGTGTGCCCTACTTATGTGGGAAGTGTTGACGAAGTAAATCATTTAGAAATAATCAGCTGGGTGTGGTGGCGCGCACCTGTAGTTCCATTTACTCCGCAGGCTGAGGCAGGAGGATGGCCTGAGGCCTGGGAATTCGAGGCTGCACTTAGCTCTTATCGCACCACTGCATTCCAGCCTGGGTGACAGAGCAAGACCCCATCTCTAAAAAAGAAAAAGGTCGGGGGTGGGGGGGATGGAGCGTCAGTTGTGTACAATAATAAATAATAGACATAAAATAAATAATAGGCATAAAAAACCCCGTCTCTACTGAAAATACAAAAATTAGAGGGGCGTGGTGGCTCATGCCTGTAATCCCAGCATTTTGGGAGGCTGAGGCTGGTGGATCACCTGAGGTCAGGACTTTGAGACCAGCCTGACTCATATGGTGAAACCCTGTCTCTACTAAAAATACAAAAATTAGCCGGGCGTGGTGGCGGTGCCTGTATCCCCAGCTACTTGGGAGGCTGAGACAGGAGGATTGCTTGAATCCGGGAGACAGAGTTTGCAGTGAGCCGAGATCCTGCCACTGCACTCCAGCCTGGGCGACAGAGCGAGACTCCGTCTTAAAAAAGAAAAAAGAAAGAAAGAAAGAAATAGTGCCTATTGGCCAGGCTCACACCCGTAATCCCAGCACTTTAGGAGGCCGAGGCGGGCGGATCACTTGAGGCCAGTAGTTCGAGACCAGCCTGGCCAACATGGTGAAACCCCGTCTCTACTGAAAATACAAAAATTAGCAGGATGTGGTGGCGCATGCCTGTAATCCCAGCTACTCGGGAGGTTGAGGCAGGAGAATCGCTTGAACCGGGGAGGCGGAGGTTACAGTGAGCCGAGATCTCAACACTCCGGCCTGGGCTGTAGAGTGACACTCAGTCTCAAAAACAAAAGAAAAACAAACAAAAAAAAAAAAAAAGAAAGAAAAAGAATAGTGCCTACTGATGTCAGATTTTAATACTCAACAAGGCACTAGATTCAAATATCAATAAAATAGGCTGGGCACAGTGGCTCATGCCTGTAATCCCAGCACTTTGGGAGACCAAAGCAGGCAGATGACCTGAGGTTAGGAGTTTGAGACCAGCCTGTCCAACATGGCAAAACCCAATCTCCACTAAAAATACAAAAATTAGCCGGGTGTGGTGGCACATGCTTGTAATCCCAGCTACTCGGGAGGTGGAGGCAGGAGAATCGCTTGAACCTGGTAGGTGGAAGTTGCAGTGAGCCAAGATTGCCTCACTGCACTCCAGCCTGGGCAACAGAGCGAGACTCTGTCTCAAAAAAAAAAAAAAAAAAAAAAAGAAAAGAAAAGAAAAGAAAAAGAAAAAAAAGAAACTTGTAGTCTAGTAGGGAACACAGACATTTAAATACATATTTTAAAAATATAGCAACATGTGCCGAGCTTAGTGGCTCACGCCTGTAATCCCAGCACTTTGGGAGGCCTAGGCAGGAGGATTGTTTGAGCTCAGGACTTTGAGACCACCCTGGGCAACCTAGTGACACCCTGACTCTACAAAAAAATTTAAAAATTAATGGGGTGTGGTGGCGCACATCTGTGGACCCAGCTACTCAGAGGGCTGAGTGGGGAGGATCACTTCAGCCCAGGAGGTTGAGAATGCACTGAGCGGTGATCAGGCCACAGCACTACAGCCTGGGCAACACACACACATATACATATAGCAACATTAAACATATTGTGAGAACCAGGTCCTAAGGCTTCAAAGATTACTGATATGAAGGAAAAATGAAGCAGTCAGAAAATTAAAAAAAAAAAGATTATTGAGACAGATCTCTCTCGTGTAGGACCTCAAGAGTTCATACAGGCAGGGTGCGGTGGTTCATGCCTGTAATCCCAGCACTTTGAGAAGCCGAGGCAGGTGGATCACTTGAGGCCAGGAGTTCAAGACCAACCTGGCAAACATGGCAAAACTCTGTCTCTACTAAACATACAAAAATTGGCCAGGCATGGTGGCAGGCGCCTGTGGTTCCAGCTACTCAGGAGGCTGAGGCATGAGAATCGCTTGAACCCGGGAGGTGGAGGTTGCAGTGAGCCGAGATCACGTCATTGCACTCCAGCTTGAGCGACAGAGTGAAACTCTGCCTTAGAAAATGAAAAAAAATTTAAAATGAAAAAAAAGAGTTTATATAGAGTGGCTTATACAGAGTTGCTGGGTGTGGTGGCTCACACCTGTACTTTCAGCACTGTGGGAGGCTGAGGCAGGAGGATTACTTGAGGCCAGGAGTTGGTGGATGCAGTGAGCTATGATCGTGGCACTGCACTATAGCTTGTGTGACAGAGCAAGATCCTGCCTCTAAAAAAGTAAATAAGTAAAATAAAAATAAAATAGTTTGTACAGTAGATGACAGATACTTAAATATTCTTAAGAAAGAGTTATATAATTCTGCTACAAATTAGGCTCAAGGAAATCATTGAAGATGTGTAAAATAATTTTTTATGAGATTCATTATCATATTATTGTGGCAAAAGCTTGAAGACCACTTAAATTATCAACAGAAGGGGATGCAGTAAATGAATTACAGCACACACCTTGGATGAAAGAAATACGCCTTTACATTGGAAGTTGTAAATAAATATATATATTTTATATATAATATATATTATATATAATATATATATTTTATGTATATTATATATATAATATATAATAAATATATAATATATATAATATAATATTATATATAATATATAATATAATATATATAATATAATATTATATATAATATATAATATAATATTATATATATAATATATATAATATAATATTATATATAATATATAATATAATATTATATATAATATATAATATAATATTATATATAATATATAATATAATATTATATATAATATATAATATAATATTATATATAATATAAAATATTATATATAATATATAATATAATATTATATATAATATATAATATTATATATTATATATAATATAATATTATATATTATATATAATATAATATTATATTTATATATAATATAATATTATATATTATATATAATATAATATTATATATTATATATAATATAATATTATATATAATATATATTAAATAATATATAATATATATATTATATATATTTAATATATATAATATATATTAAATATATATAATATATATAATATATATATTTAATATATATTATATATATTAAATATATTTAATATATATATTAAATATATTTAATATATATTATATATATTAAATATATATAATATATATTATATATATTAAATATATATATATTATATATATTAAATATATATATATTATATATATTAAATATATATATATTATATATATTAAATATATATATATTATATATATTAAATATATATATATTATATATATTAAATATATATATATTATATATATTAAATATATATATATTATATATATATTTTTTTGAGACAGGGTCTCACTCTGTTGCCCAGGCTGGAGTGTAGTGGTGTGATTTCGGCTCACTGCAACCTCCACCTCCCGGGTTCAAGCGATTCTCGTGCCTCAGCCTCCTGAGTAGCTGGGATTAGAGGTGCCTGACACAACGCTGGGCTAATTTTTCTATTTTCAGTAGAGGTGGGATTTTGCCATGTTGGCCAGGTTAGTCTCAAACTCCTCACCTCAGGTGATCCGCCTGCCTTGGCCTCCCAAAGTGCTGAGATTACAGGCGTGAGCCACTGCATGACCAGCTGCTATAAATATAATTAAATGGACTGGGCACGGTGGCTCATGCCTATAATCCCAGCGCTTTGGGAGGCTGAGGCAGGCAGATCCTCTGAGGTCGGGAGTTCGAGACCAGCCTGGCCAACATGGTGAAACCCCATCTGTACTAAAAATAAAAAATTAGGCATGTGTGGTAGTGGTTACCTATAATCCCAGTTACTCGGGAGGCTGAGGCAGGAGCATCGCTTGAACCCAGGAGGCAGGGGTTGTGGTGAGCTGAGATCGTGCCACTGGACTCCAGCCTGGGTGACAGAGCTAAACTCCCTCTCAAATAAATAAATAAATAAAAGAAAGGAAAAGAAAAAAATATAAAATTAAATGAAATGGGGACATACCATATTTTGGAAGGTAAATTAGTATGGTGGTTTGGAGAATGGTCTTAAAAAGAGGCAACCCATTATTCAATCTCATGGCCGTGTTTCCAGGTATAGAAGCTCTGGGCATTCTGGCATGGGCCCTGGAATCTCAAGGGTAAAACCACTTTGCTTTTCAAGATACAACAAAATTCATTAAAATGTATTTAAAGGTGAGGCACGGTGGCTCATGCCTGTAATCCCAGCACTTTGGGAGGCCAAGTCAGGAGGATCGCTTGAGCCCAGGAGTTGGAGGCTGCAGTGAGCTCCGATTGCACCACTGCACTCCAGCCTGGGCAGCAAAGGCAGAGGTTACGGTGAGCCGAGGTCGCGCCACTGTACTCCAGCCTGGGCGACAGAGCAAGACTTCATGTCAGAAAAAAAAAGACTTTAGACTTCTGCTTTTTTTTTTTTTTTTTTTGAGACGGAGTCTCGTTCTGTCACCCAGACTGGAGTGCAGTGGCACAACCTCCGTTCACCGCAACCTCCACCCCCCCCAGGTTCAAGCAATTCTCCTGCCTCAGCACCCCCGAATAGCTGGGACTACAGGCGCATGCCACCAGGCCTAGCTAATTTTTTGTATATTTAGTAGAGACAGGGTTTTACCGTGTTAGCCGGGGTGGTCTCGATCTCCTGACCTCGTGATGCGCCTGCCTTGGCCTCCCAAAGTGCTGGGATTACAGGCGTGAGCCACTGCACCAGACCTGGTTTTGTTTTTGTTTTTGTTTTTTGTTTTTGATTTTTGAAATGGAGTCTCACTCTGTCACCCAGGCTGGAGTGCAGTGGCGCGACCTTGGCTCATCGCAACTTCTGCCTCCTGGGTTCAAGAATTTCTCCTGCCTTGGCTGGGCACGGTGGCTCACGCCTGTAATCCCAGCACTTTGGGAGGCCGAGGCAGGCGGATCACGAGGTCAGGAGATCAAGACCATCCTGGCTAACATGGTGAAACTCCATCTCTACTAAAAATACAAAAAATTAGCTGGGCGTGGTGGCGAGCGCCTGTAGTCCCAGCTACTCAGGAGGCTGAGGCATGAGAATGGTGTGAACCCGGGAGGTGGAGGTTGCAGTGAGCGGAGACTGCGCCACTGCACTCCAGCCTGGGCGACAGAGTGAGACTCCGTCTCATTAAAAAAAAAAAAAAAGAATTTCTCCTGCCTTAGCTTCCCGAGTAGCTGAGATTACAGGCACCCGCAAACGCCCGGCTAATTTTTGTATTTTTAGTAGAGGCAGGGTTTCACTATATTGGCCAGAGTGGTCTCGAACTCCTGACCTCGTGATCCACCCGCCTCGGCCTCCCCAAGTGCTGGGATTACAGGTGTGAGCCACCGTGCCCGGCCTTTTTTTCTGTTTTTTGAGATGGAGTCTCATTCTGTGGCCCAGGCTGGAGTGCAGCAGCGCCGTCATGGCTCACCGCAAACTTCACCTCCTGGGTTCAAGCAATTCTCCTGCCTCAGCCTCCCAAGTAGCTGGGATTACAAGTGCGTGCCACCACGCCCAGCTAATTTTTGTATTTTTAGTAGACGGGGTTTCACCATGTTGATCAGGCTGGTCTTGAACTCCTGACCTCAGGTAATCCACCCACTTTGGCCTCCCAAAGTGCTGGGATTACAGGTGTGAGCCACCACGCCTGGTCCAAAAAATACTTCTGAAAAATATAGTTCACTTATTTTCTGGAACACCCCTCAATACAGATTTGTCTTGTGATTTCTCATTATTAGACTGAGATTATGAGTTTTGGGCAAGAATGTCATGGAGATGATGTGCCCTTCTAATCACATCATATCAAGGAGTTCATGATGTTGATAAGTCCAATTGTTAATTACATGAACATGAATCAGTTGGTTAAGGTGTTGTCTACCAGGTTTCTCCACTGGTTCCATTGCCTGCAATGCAAACTGTCCGTGGAGGAAGTGATACCTACTTCCTAAAGCAGCCGCCTGAGGCAATGTGCGCAATGCAGCCTTATACACGCTGGGACAAGAGGTCCCTGAAGGAGTTTTGTTTTTTGTTTTTAAGCAAGAGTTCCTAGGAAAACCTGAGAGTTTTACCTTCTCAGCTGGTTCACACTCTGTCTCTGACTTGCTCCTGATATGTATCATGGAGATCACCCCAGCCTAACCTGATCCTGATGCATTTTTTTTTTTGAGACAATCTTGCTCTGTCACCTAGGCTGGAGTGCAGTGGCGTGATCTCGGCTCACCGCAACCTCCATCTTCCGGGTTCAATCGATTCTCCTGCCTCAGCCTCCCGAGTAGCTGGGACTACAGCCATGCGCCACCTCGTTCCGCTAATTTTTGTATTTTTAGTAGAGATGGGGTTTCACCATGTTGGCCAGGCTGGTCTCGAACTCCTGAGCTCAAGTGATCCACCCGCCTTGGCCTCCCAAAGTGCTGGGATTATAGGCATGAGCCACTGCAGCAGAACTTGATGCAAAATTTTTGGTGGTGAAAATATAATGGTGACTCATGCCTGTATCCTCAGCTACCCTGGAGGCAAAAGTGGGAGTGTTGCTTGTACCCAGGAGTTTGAGACCAGGCTGGGCAACATAGTGAGATCCTGTCTGTAACAAAAGAATAAAAAAGAGGGAGGAAGAAAAATATATAATAAGAGAAAAGACCTTTGTTTCTGTCTTTACTTCATACTGAAAAAATCAGGAGTAACATTTAGAAAAGTATTTGCTTACCATATAATTAAGGAAGACCATATCCAAGTTTTACAAAACCAGCCATTTATTCTTTTGCTCATTCAATAATCATTAATTGAGTATCCACTCTGTTAACAGGTCCTGCCTCCAAGGAACTCATATGAGATGGGAGAATCAGGGATTACAAATGTGTCTAAGACCTCAGACACAGATGGCTGTAGGGAAGGGTGGTCAAACAGACAAAATGGGGATTAATTGTGCCCAGCACTACTTCCAAAATGGACCGAAGACTGAAAAAGGATTGTGAAGGATGGCAGGAAGTGAAGTTGGAGTGATGTGCAGAGGCTAGGTCATGGATAGCAGGGAATATTAGGACTTTGCTGGGGTAATGAGGAAGTCATGAGAAGGTTATGGGACATGACAAAAATTTGTGTTTTATTTAAAAGTATTTAAAAAAAAAGGTAGAACAGCCTGGGCAACATGGCAAAACCCCATCTTTACAAAATATACAAAAATTGGCCTGGCGCGGTGGCTCACACCTGTAATCATAGCACTTTGGGAGGCCTAGGCGGGTGGATCACGAGGTCAGGAGGTCAAGACCAGCCTGGTCAATATGGTGAAACCCTGTCTCTACTAAAAATACAAAAATTAGCCAGGCGTGGTGGTGCACACCTGTAATCCCAGCTACTCAGAAAGCTGAGGCAGAAGAATCGCTTGAACTTGGGAGGCGGAGGTTGCAGTGAGCTGAGATCGTGCCACTGCACTCCAGCCTGGGTGACAGAGTGAGACTCCATCTCAAAAATAAAATAAAATAAAATAAAATAAAATAAAATAAAAAAATAAAATTATTAGCAGGGCATGGTGGCAGGCGCCTGTAATCCCAGCTACTCGGGAGGCTGAGATGGGAGGATTGCTTGAGCCCAGGAGGTCAAGGCTGCAGTGAGCCAAGATCGTGCCACTGCACCCCAGCCTGGACAACAGAGTAAGACCCTGTTTCAAAAAAACCCCAAAAAGTAACATGCATAAAACATACAGGGTCAACATCCCCAAAACGCAAAGAGCTCCTCCAATTCAATAACTATCAACTGCAGGAAATCCCTGACTGAAAAATAGGCAATGGACATAATCAGGTATTTCATAACATAAGATATACAGATTGAGAACAGTGGCTCATGCCTGTAATCCCAGCACTTTGGGAGGCCAAGGCGGGCGGATCACCTGAGGTCAGGAGTTCGAGACCAGCCTGGCCAATATGGTGAAACCCCATCTCTATTTTTTGTAGAAATACAAAAAAATTAGCTGGGCGTGGTGGCGGGCACCTGTAATCCCAGCTACTCGGGAGGCTGAGGCAGAAGAATCGCTTGAACCTGGGAGGCGGAGGTTGCAGTGAGCCGAGATCGCGCCATTGCACTCCAGCCTGGGCGACAAGAGTTAAACTCCGTCACACACACACACACACACACACACACGAAAAGAAAAAAAGAAAAAAAAGAAAGAAGTACAAATCACGGCCGGGTGCGGTGGCTCACTCCTATAATCCCAGCACTTTGTGAGGATGAGGCGGGCGGATTATGAGGTCAAGAGTTTGAGACCAGCCTGGCCAACATGGTGAAACCCCATCTCTACTAAAAATACAAAAATTAGCTGGGCGTGGTGGCAGGCCCCTGTAATCCCAACTACTCAGGAGGCTGAAGCAGGAGAATTGCTTGAACCTGGGAGGTGGAGGTTGCAGTGAGCTGAGATTACGCCACCGTACTCCAGCCTGGGGAACAACAGCAAAACTCCATCTCAAAAAAAAAAAAAAAAAAAAAAAAAAAAAGAATTAGTTCACTTTGGAAGGCTGAGGCAAGACAATCACTTGAGGCTGGGAGTTCAAGACCAGCCTGGGCAACTTAGCAAGACCCCCCCCCCCCATCTCTCCAAAATTAAAAAATTAGCCTTGCATGGTGGTGCCTGCCTGTAGGCCAAGTTATTGGGGAGACTGAGATGGGAGGATTGCTTGAGCCCAGGAGTTGGAGGCTGCAGTGAGCTATGATGCCACTTACTTTATCGATAAATAAGTGTCTTAGACTGTTTATGTTGCTATAAGGTAATAAATGAGCCTGATTTATTTATTTATTTATTTATTTATTTATTTTTGAGACAGAGTCTTACTCTGTCACCCAGGCTGGAGTGCAGTGGCACGATCTCAGCTCACTGCAACCTCTGCCTCCCGGATTTAAGCGATTCTCATGCCTCAGCCTCCCGAGTAGCTGGGACTGCAGGCATGTGCCACCATGTCCGGTTAATTTTTGTATTTTTAGTAGAGACGGAGGTTTCACCATGTTGGCCCGGCTGGTCTTGAACTCCTGATCTCAGGTGATCTGCCCACCTCGGCCTCCCAAAGTGCTGGGATTACAGGCGTGAGCCACCGTGCCTGGCAGGTAATTTATTTTTATTTTATTTTATTTATTTTATTTTATTTTTTGAGATGTACTCTTGCTGTGTCGCCAGGCTGGAGTGCAGTGGCACGATCTCAGCTCACTGCAACCTCTGCCTCCTGGGCTCAAGCAATTATCCTGCCTCAGCCTCCCAAGCAGCTGGGACTACAGGCGCCCGCCACCACGTCTGGCTTTTTTTTTTTTTTTAGTAGAGATGGGGTTTCACCATGTTGCTCAGGCTGGTCTTGAACTCCTGAGCTCAGGCAATCCACCCGCCTCAGCCTCCCAAAGTGCTAGGATTACAGGCTTGAGCCACTGCACCCGGCCTTATTTTTATTTTATTTATTTATTTATTTTTGAGATGGAGTTTCGCTCTTGTTGCCCAAGCTGGAGTGCCATGGCATGATCTCGGCCCACTGCAACCTCTGCCTCCCAGGTTCAAGCGATTCTCCTGCCTCAGCCTCCCAAGTAGCTGAGATTACAGGCACGTGCCACCACACCCAGCAAATTTTGTATTTTTAGTAGAGACGGGGTTTCTCCATGTTGTCCAGGCTGGTCTCAAACTCCCAGCCTCAGGTGATTGGCCCACCTCGGCCTCCCAAAATGATGGGATTGCAGGCGTGAGCCACCACACCCAGCCAGGTAATTTACTTTTATTTATTTATTTATTTTTGGGAAAAGGTATCACACTGTTTGCCCAGGCTGGAGTACAGTGGCTCAATCATAACTTACTGCAATCTCAAATTCCTGGGCTCAAGCACTCCTCCCACCTCAGGCTCCCAAGTAACTCCCAGCTAATTTTTTCTTTTTTTAGTGGAAAGGAAGTCGCACTATGTTGCCCAGCCTTGTCTTGAACTCCTGGGCTCAAGTGATCTTCTTGTGACTGGGTAATGTATTTATTTTTATTTATAAATGTTTTATATTTATATAATTGGGTCTCACTATGTTGCCCAGGCTGGTCTCCAACTCCTGAGCTCAAGCAACACTCTTGTCTTGACCTCCCAAAGTGTTAGCATTACAGGTGTGAGCCACTGTGCCTGGCACTTGAAATCTTTTTAAACATTTTTATTTACTTATTAGTTATTTAAGGCTGGGTAATTCACAAAGTGAAGAGGTTTATGTGGCTCACAGTTCTGCAGACTGTACAAGAAGCATGACAGTATCTGTTTGGCTTCTGGTCAGGGCCTTTTGCTGCTTTCATTCATGGCCTAAGTCCAAGGGGAGCCACCATGCAGAGATCACATAGGAAGAGCCATGCAAGAGAGAGGGGAAGTGCCAGGCTCTTTCTTTCCTTCTATCCTTCCTTCTTTCTTTCCTTCCTTCTTTCTTTCCTTCCTTCTTTCTTTCCTTTCTTCTTTCCTTCCTTCCTTCTTTCCTTCTTCCTTCCTTCCTCCTTCCTTCCTTCCTTCCTTCCTTCCTTCCTTCCTTCCTTCCTCCCTTCCTCTCTCTTTGTTTCTTTTTTAGATGGAGTCTCACTCTGTTGTCAGGCTGGAGTGCAGTGGTGCAATCTCATCTCACTGCAACCTCCGCCTCCCGGGTTCAAGCGATTCTCCTGCCTCAGCCTCCTGAGTAGCTGGGACTACAGGCACGCGCCACCACGCCCGGCTAATTTTTTGTATTTTTAGTAGAGACAGCGTTTCACCATGTTGGCCAGAATGGTCTCAATCTCTTGACCTCGTGATCCACCCACCTCGGCCTCCCAAAGTGCTGGGATTACAGGAGTGAGCCACCACGCCCAGCCTTTGCCAGGCTCTTTTCAACAACCAGTTCCCCAGGGAACTAAGAGTGAGAACGAACTCACTCCCTTCCTGAGACATCCACCCACAAGATCCAAACACCTCTCATCAGGCCCCTCCTCCAACACTGGGGATCAAATTTTAACACGAGGGTTGGCGGAGCCAAACCGTGTCTAAACCACAGGAGTAAGCTTTTCTGTGTTATTCGTGACAATTCATCAATCTGTATGCTTATAAATCAGTGTATGCCGTACCATGATTAAACAGGTTTAAAAATTCTTCTAGAAGTTTTAACAGGGAACAATAGCTAGAATATTTTGTTAAGTGGAAAAAGCAATTTCAGAAGTGTGCAGGTGACTTCTGGGGAATTGGTCACAGTCTCTTTTTTAACCTGGCAGGGGTTACACATATATTAATTTTACAATTCATTAAACTGTTTATGTACATTGTATGCATGTTCTTCTCTATTAGCTATATATCACCATTTTAAAAACTAGAGAGAGAAGGACTTTCAGATGGGTAGGATGAGGAGCTTGGTGGACCTTCTCCCCAACAAAGCAAGCATAACTGGTGGAAATTATTAAAAAATAAAACAACAACCCCCTGAGAGTTTTCAAAGGTCATACAGCAAATGGAGACACATTTATTCAAGAAAATAGGCCGGGTGTGGTGGCTCACGCCTGTAATCCCAGCACCCTGGGAGGCCGAGGTGGGTGGATCATTTGAGGTCAGGACTTTGAGACCAGCCTGGCCAACATGATGAAACCCCGTCTCTACTAAAAATTAAAAAATAATTAGCCGGGTGTGGTGGCACATGCTTGTAATCCCAGCTACTGGGGAGGCCGAGGCAGGAGAATTGCTTGAACCCAGGAGGCAGAGGTTGCAGTGAGCAAAGCTCGCGCCACTGCACTCCAGCAAGGGCAACAAGAGTGAAACTGTCTCAAAAATAAAAATAAAAATAAAAAATAAAATAAAATAGGCCAGGTGCGGTGGCTCACACCTGTAATTCTAGCACTTTGGGAGGCCGAGGTGGGTGGATCACTTGAGGTCGGGAGTTCGAAACCAGACTGGCCAACATGGTGAAACCCCATTTCTACTAAAAATACAAAAATTAGCCGGGCGTGGTGGTGCATGCTTGTAATTCCAGCTACTCGGGAGGCTGAGGCAGGAGTATTGCTTGAACCTGGGAGGCAGAGGCTACAGTGAGCCGAGATGGTGCCACTGCACTCCAGCCTGGGCAACAGAGCTAGACTTCGTCTCAAAAAAACAAAACAAAACAAAACAAAACAAAACCCCAAAAAACAATAACAACGACAAAAAAAAAACCTTAAGGGAAGGGGAAGGTATGATGACACTATTTCATCAAATAGAGAAGATTAAGTAAGAAGTAAAAATTACAAAAAACCCACAAATTGCCGGGCGCGGTGGCTCACGCCTGTAATCCCAGCACTTTGGGAGGCTGAGGCGGGTGGATCACGAGGTCAGGAGATTGAGATCATCCTGGCTAACACGGTGAAACCCCATCTCTAATAAAAATACAAAAACAAATTAGTCTGGCGTGGTGGCGGGTGCCTGTAGTCCCAGCTACTCAGGAGGCTGAGGCAGGAGAGTGGTGTGAACCTGGGAGGCGAAGCTTGCAGTGAGCCGAGATCGCGCCACTGCACTCCAGGCTGGGCGACAGAGTGAGACTCCGTCTCAAAACAAAACAAAACAAAACAAAACCCCACAAATCTTGAAGTTGAATAGTACTGTATAATAACTGAAATGAGAAGAGAGAAAAGAAAAAAATTCACTAGAGGGGATAACAGTAAATTAGAGCTGGCAGGCAAAAGCACCAGTGAACTAGTAGAGAGAACAATATGGATTATGCAAACTGAAGACCAGACAGTAGAAAGAATCAAGAAAAATGAACACAGCATCAGAGAAATATGGGACACCATTAGGTGCACCAACACACAAGTAACAGCAATAGCAGCAGAAGTGGAGACATGCAAGATGAAAGGGGAACATTAAACATACATACATACATACATACATACATACATAAAAGAAGTGAAGACAGGAAGTATCATGGCTGCGAGTAGCTGGGGCCTGTGTTGCAAGCAGTAAAGGAATTTACCAAGACAGTCGTAGGTAAAGAAAAGCAGATTTGGCTCAGCATGGTGGCTCACGCCTGTAATCCCAGCACTTTGGGAGGCCGAGGCAGGAGGATCATGAGGTCAGGAGATTGAGACCATCCTGGCTAACATGGTGAAATCCCATCTCTACTAAAAATACAACAACAACAAAAAATTAGCTGGGTGTGGTGGTGGGTGCCTGTAGTCCCAGCTACTCGGGAAGCTGAGGCAGGGGAATGGCGTGAACCCAGGAGGCAGAGCTTGCAGTGAGCCAAGATCGCGCCACTGCACTCCAGCCTGGGCGACAAAGCAAGACTCTGTCTCAAAAAAAAGAAAAGAAAAGAAAAGAAAAACAAATTTAGGCCAGGCACAGTGGCTCACATCTGTAATCCCAGCACACTGGGAGGCCTAGGTGGGCGGATCATTTGAGGTCAGGAGTTTGAGACCAGCCTGGTCACCATGGTGAAACCCCATCTCTACTAAAAACACAAAAATTAGCCAGGCATGGTGGTGCATGCCTGAAATACCAGCTACTTGGGAGGCTGAGACAGGTGAATCGCCTGAACCCAGGAGGCGGAGGTTGCAGTGAGCCAAGATTGCGCCACTGTACTCCAGCCTTGGCAACAGAGGGAGACGCCGTCCCCCCCAAAAAAATTTAAAAAAATAAAAAATAAAAAAGTCTGGGCACGGTGGCTCATGCCTGTAATCCCAGCACTTTGGGAGGCTGAGGTGGGAGGATCACCTGAGGTCAGGAGTTTGAGACCAGCCTGACCAACATGGAGAAACCCTGTCTCTATTTAAAAAAATACAAAATTAATCCCAGCTACTTGGGAGGCTGAGGCGGGAGGATCACCTGAGGTCAGGAGTTTGAGACCAGCCTGACCAACATGGAGAAACCCTGTCTCTATTTAAAAAAATACAAAATTAATCCCAGCTACTTGGGAGGCTGAGGCAGGAGAATTGCTTGAACCTGGGAGGCGGAGTTTGCGGTGAGCCAACATCACGCCATTGTACTACAGCCTGGGCAACAACAGCTAAACTCTGTCTCAAAAAAAAAAGAAAAAAAGGGAAAAAGAAAAGCAGATTTGTTAGAGAAAGTATGAAGATACATTGCAGGGTACAACAGGCAGCAGAGAAGGGGCTGTCTGCCAAGAGGTGGGGGCTGGAGGTTCATGCTGGAGGGGCCTACCTGGTGGAATGAGGTCATTGTGCCAGCAGGTTGTTTGTGATTAGCCATCTCTCAGAACAATTGTTCATTGTTCTCTCCATCCTGGGGCCCTTCCTGAACTAGGGCCCCTTCCTTGTTACTTAGTTATCAGGACTAAACAGGAAGGAACAGAAAAAAATATCCAAAGAACAGCTAAAAACTTCCCACATTTGATGGAGAAACTTGTTTGTTTGTTTTTTTTTTTTTTGAGATGGGGTCTCACTCTGTCACCCAGGCTGGGGTGCAGTGGCTCAACACAACTCACTGCAGCCTCGACCTCCCAGACTCAAGCGATCCTCCCACCTCAGCCTCCGAAGTAGATGAGACTACAGGAACACACCACCATGCCCAGGTTTTTAAAAAAATTATTATTTGTAGAGATGAGGTCTTGCTATGTTGCCCAGGGTGGTCTTAAACTCCTGGGCTCAAGGGATCTTCCATCCTAGGCCTCTCAACCTGTTGGGATTACAGGCATGAGCCACCATGCCCAGCCTGATGGAGAAACTTTCTTTCTTTCTTCTTTTTTTTTTTTCAGATGGAGTCTCCCTCTGTCAACCAGACTGGAGTGCAGTGGCTCGATCTCAGCTCACTGCAACCTCCACCTCCCTGGTTCAAGTGATTCTCCTGCCTCAGCCTCCTGAGCAGCTGGGATTACAGGTGCCCGCAACCATGCTAAGCTAATTTTTGTCTTTCTTTCTTTCTTTCTTTCTTTCTTTCTTCCCTTTTTTTTTTTTTTGAGACGAAGTCTCGCTCTGTTGCCCAAGCTGGAGTGCAGTGGCGTGATCTCAGCTCACTGCAACCTTCACTTCCCGGGTTCAAGCAATTCTCTGCCTCAGCCTCCCGAGTAGCTGGGATTACAGGTGCCCACCACCACTCCCAGCTAGTTTTTGTAGTTTTTACTACAGATGGGGTTTCACCATATTAGCCAGGCTGGTCTCAAACTCCTGGCCTCAGGTGATCTACCCGCCTTGGCCTCCCAAAATGCTGGGATTACAGGCGTGAACCACTGTGCCTGGCCTTTTTTTTTTTTTTGAGACGGAGTTTCACTCTTGTTGCCCAGGCTGGAGGGCAATGGCGCAATCTCGGCTCACTGTAACCTCTGCCTCCTGGGTTCAAGCGATTCTCCTGCCTCAGCCTCCTGAGTAGCTGGGATTACAGGCATGCACCACCACGCCTGGCTAATTTTGTATTTTTAGTAAAGACAGGGTTTCACCATGTTGGTCAGGCTGCTCTCGAACTCCTGACCTGAAGTGATCTGCCCACCTAAGCCTCCCAAAGTACTAGGACTATAGGCATGAGCCACCACGTGGGTCTGTGATGGAGAAATTTTAATCTACACATCCAAGAAGTTCAATGAACAAGTAAGATAAATGCAAAGAGGTCCACACCTAGTGTAGGATCCCTGAGTTCCTCCTCCTTTCTTTTTGTGTTCTGACCTAAAATCACAGAGTGCTTTGGCCATTCTTCCACCCAGCGAGCTGCAGATTTTTCTCAGCAGGCTTGAACCCAAACCAAGGCCTTGAACATTCCCAGGCACTGATAAAGGTATCTGGGTTGTTGCCCAAGCACTGAAAGAAACTGACCCTAGCCCTGAACAAATTCCTTAAAGCCTCATATAAACTCCATACCGTGACCCTTTGGCTGCGGACATACCTAAGTAGAACACCCCTTTTCTCTCATTGTCCCTCATAAGGACAGAGTGCTGTCTCTAGGAATCGATGGAACTGGACTGGATCCCTGAGAAAATATTTTAGTCCAAGGGGAGGTCCACAAGCGATCTGTCTCTGCAGCACTCTGTATGTAAATTCCCCCAACATGCATTTTGGGCTTATCACCCTGGCATTTAGTGCTTCTTTTTTTGGAATCCCAACTCATCCCATCTCAGGATCATTTTGTAGCAGGACGAGCCGCAGACAGAACCCCTCAGACACTGGGTTAAAGAAGGAAGAGGCTTTATTCGGCCAGGAGCATCGGCAGGCTTGCGTCTCAAGAACCGAGTCCCAAAGACAGAGTTCTTGGCCCTTTTAAGGGCTTACAGCTCTAAGGGGTCCACATGAAAGGGTCGTGATAGATTGAACAAGCATGGGGTACATGGCTAGGTGGGGGTGGTGAGCAAGGCAAGTGTTTCTCCATACCATTGTCTGTGATCTATAGATAGCACAAGTGGTTAGGGTGTGGGTTAATCTTTAACCTACGGGCCTGGCCAGTGGTGCCGATCAGTCTGTTATTTTTTCAGTTTTTACTTCCTCCTTTTCTTTGGAGATAGGGGACAGTAGGAGAAATGGCCTCTCTCCTCATCCCCCCCTTTGAGAACCTCACTCACTAGTGGGAGTTCTCATTATCATCCTCACTATCTAGATCTTCCTGTGAGACAGATCAATAGTGATTCATGTAGTATACTTGTGCTGAGGTCTTTTGATGAACTAAGGTGATAACGAAGCTTCTTAGTAACTGGAGAAATATGGGTAACATACAGGGGAGTAACATGCAGGTTCCTAACACCATTATCATTCCTATTATAAGAGTTTTAAATCCTCCTAGAGCTGGAAGCCATTTTCCAAACAGGGATCCAGGATCAAACCTATGCCAAACCTGCATGGGTACATGTGCCAGCTTTGTCATGTCTCTAACTATATTTTTGACTACTTGTCCTTGATTATCTCTTTGCAGACAGCAATTGGTCAAGTTGAATTTTTCACAGACTCCTCCTTCAGCTGCCAGCAAATAGTCTAAGGCCAATCTATTCTGATAGATGGCATTTCTCATTTGGGTTTCCTGCTGGGCTAAAAGAGTTAAAGCTCAGCCAGTTTCACTAGTGATTATTTCTAAGATGGCCTGTAACCGTATGATCCAGTTGAGCATGTAGATGGGGGTATGGTATCCCTATGAGTCATCTTGTGCCCATGTGGCAGGCCTATAGTACTGTATGATCCTTTCGGGGCACCACTCATCATCTTTCCAATTTCCTATAGCTATGCTCCTCTTTTCTTGGGAGGCATAGACAGGGAAACCTAGGAGGTCACCTGTTTTTATGGGCAGTAGGAAAAAGGATGGCTTAATGGTGCCAATGACACAACTACCTGCCCATTGATCAGGTAACTGATTGTAGGCTCTGTGCCTACATATCCAGTATAGTCCAGCGGGAGCCATCCAGTCTTGATGAGATTGTGGATGGGCCTAAGCAGTCTGTAATTTAGGAAATTTACTGAAGGGATTATTTTCAGTATGGTTTAGACCCCACCAGGTGACTGTCCCTGTGTCCCTGTTATGCTTTTATACAGCTTCTGTCCTAGACAATTGAGCCTTCCTACAGGGATGGTGAAGTCTTTTCCTTTTCTAGCTATGCAGTATTGTCCATTAATAGAGGTTTTCAAGACCCAGAAGTTGCTAGTTTGGGCCTTCTGGACTGGAATTATGTCAGGAACTGGATCAGTAGGCACTAATTCTCGGGTTTCCCAAGGCCATCAGTCTCCCATAGTGGTTCCCCCACATACATAACAGGAAGTAACATTGAGGGAATGAGCTACATATTCTGCTAACTGGAGAAACAAGTTCTTTGTCCTTTTTTGTGGAAGCTCTGGTGCTGGCAGATTCAGCTCATCATAAAAGGTCTGAAACACTGGTTTGGAAGATCGCTTGTGGACCTCCCCTTGGACTAAAATATTTACTCATGGATCCAGTCTAGTTCCATCGACTCCTAGAGTTATATACTCTCCTGTTTTCCAGCAGGGATCAAGGGGATTGGTAATTAGTAGTTCAATGGGTTACCGTGACCACTAGTGCAGGAAGAGTTACTCTTTCCTTTTTGAAGGCGGACAGGGTCCTTCTCATCTTTTTTTCCAGGTGGCCTAAATGACACAGGACCAGTAACTACATTTATCACTACACAGTCCTAATTCATGACAAACATACTTATTTTCTACTATATAGCCCCTTTCCCAATCTAGAGAGCCACATCTTATTCTATTTCCGTATGGGTCACTGTTGATTGCTGCACAGGCATCAAATTTTAAGATAATTTGTTTGGGGACTTCTTTCTCTTCTGTTCTAGTTATTACTTTACTAGTATCAGCTTTTCCCCAGCTGCCAGTCCTCAATCTTATTTCAAAAACAGTAGTCATAGGGGGCTCAGATGGGTTATAGTACACATCAAACTGGTCACTTCCTGGGCTACATACCTTGTATAGAGTAGCATTATACAAACAAGTTCCTTTTAGAGTCCCAGTACACTCATACTAACTATAAAATAATAGGACTGCAGCAACCTTTTGTCCTACCTTAGTGACTTGATTTTGTCCTACAGTTCTCAGTCTGAGGAAGGTCAGTTGAAGTCCTTACTGTACAAGTCCAAAATTTAAGGAAAATGAGTCCCACGATGAGTTTTCTCATGCTTTGGCCATGCGTGGACCAGTCAGCTTCTGAGTGTGACTGGAGCAGGGCTTGTCATGTTCTTCAGAGTCACTTTGCAGGGGTTCTCTAGGCTTGGTCTCGCCTCCCAGGTCTCAGGTGCTGCAGGTTTTACCTGGCTGTGTTGGATCCAGGCTGGGATTCCCTCTATCTTTACGGCTGTGGGAGTGGTCAAGATGATGGTCTGGGGTCCTTTCCACCGTGGCCGCAAGGGGCCTACATTCCAATCCTTGATCCACACCTGATCACCTGGGGAGAAAGGGTGAACTGGGGAGAATAAGCTGCCGGGGCACCTCTCATTTACCCAGGCTGAAATTGTGTAATTTTCCCTAAAGCCTGTAGCTGTTGCTGTAACGCAATTTCACCTAGCTCTCGAGGAGTGCCTGGGAGTCCCCGTAGTATGGGAGGGGGCCTATGATATAATATTTCATAAGGGGAATATCCTGTTCTTCTAGAAGGGGTACATCTAATCTTAAACAATACCATAGGGAGAGCTTGTACTCACTTTAATCCTGTTTCTTGACACACTTTCCCTAAACTATTTCCGATAGTGCGATTCATCTGCTTCACCTTTCCGGAACTTTGTGGTCAGTAGGTGGTATGTAGTTTCCATGTGATCCCCAATACCTTTGCTGTCTTCTGTAACAAGTCAGCCACAAATGCCGGCCCATTGTCTGAGCTGATTTGTAAGGGCAGTCCAAACCTAGGGATGAGATCTCGGAGAAGCACATGGGTTACTTCACGAGCTTTCTCGGTCCGTGTTGGATAGGCCTCCACCCACCCAGAGTATGTACACACTAGAACTAGCAAATACTTGTTACCTCCACATTTGGGCATCTTGGTGAAGTCTACTTGGAGATCTTCAAAGGGGGCTGCTCCATAAGCTTGTATGCCGGCAGGGATGGTTAGACCTTGCCTAGCATTGTGCTGCCAGAAGGTGACACACTGCTGCGCCACTGTTTTGGCAAGGGCTGAAAGATGCGAGATGTAGAAGTACCAGCCTAACAACTTTTCAAGTGACTCTTGGCCTAGGTGGGTGGTCTCATGCACAGCCAGTATGACTGCGGCTCCTAGCAGTTGTGGCACAGCTATTCTTCCATCTGATAACTGGATCCATCCCTCTTCTATCACCTGCCCTCCCTCTGCCTGGAGAAAGTCCTTCTCTTTAGAATAAGTAGGTACAAGGTCAGGTGCCTGAGGGAGCAGGGGGCTGTGACTGATGCCTGGTAGGGGGTGGATGCTGCTTTTCGAGCCTCTGAGTCAGCTTGGGAGTTCCCCAAGGCAATCGAGGTAGAAGCTCGCTGGTGTCCTCTGCAGTGCATGAGCCACCTTTTGGGGCTTCCACACTGCCTCTAATAATTGCAGGATCTCTTGCTGATACTTTATGTCTTTTCTCCCAGCGTTCAACAGGGCTTTTTCCTTGTAGAATGCCCCACGCAGTTGGAGAGTTAAAAAGGCATACCAAGAGTCAGTGTAAATGTTTACAGTCTTACCTTCACTTAGCTCAAAGGCCAGAATTAAAGCAATGAGTTTGGTCTTGCGGGCTGAAGTGCCCTGGGGCAACGATTTGGCTTCAATGACAGCATCCAGGGTTACCATATCCTACACACCTCTCTTCTTGTGGGTCGACGAAGCTGCTCCCGTCCACGTACAGCTCCCAGTCTACTGTTGTCCAAGGATGGTCTCGGAGGTCGGGCCTGCTAGAATAAACTGACTCCAACACCTCTACACAGTTATGTTCAACTTGGCTCTCTGATACCAGGAGCAAGGTAGCGGGGTTCAGGGTGTTGCAAACTTCAATGGTTATGCGGGGATTCTCACAGAGCAAGCTTTGGTACCTAGTTAGTCTAGCATTCGTTAGCCAGTTACGTCCTTTGGTGTTCATTAGTGTTACCACAGCATGGGGGGGCCTTTATGTTTTTTCTTTTTTTTTGAGATGGAGTCTCGCTCTGTTGCCCAGGCTGGAGTGCAGTGGTGCGATCTCGGCTCACTGCAAGCTCTGCCTCCCGGGATCACGCCATTCTCCTGCCTCAGCCTCCCGAGTAGCTGGGACTACAGGCGCCCGCCACCATGCCCGGCTAATTTTTCTGTATTTTTAGTAGAGATGGGGTTTCACCGTGTTAGCCAGGATGATCTCGATCTCCTGACCTCATGACCCGCCCGCCTCAGCCTCCCAAAGTGCTGGTATTACAAGCGTGAACCACCGTGCCCAGCTAGGGGGCCTTTATGTTTAGGTTTTGCCCTAAACATAAAGTTAGGGCAAGAGGTAGCTTATCTGCCTCTAGTGCTAGCAGGGCAGTTGCTGCCAAGGCTCTTAAGCACAGGGGCCAGGCTCAATTATCCACAGATAATTCTTGTCGATACTGGTGTTGAACATTCAGTAGTAACCACCCCAGTCGCCCCCTTATCCAAAAAGACTATTGATATAATTGGAGCCACGGGGGTTTCGGCAAAGCAAGCTTTCTGTTTGCCCCAGACCTGCACTGTCAGGGGGCATGAGATAAGTCACCAGTAATTCATCCTGCCTGGACTTTCTCCAGGCAGAGGGAGGGCAGGTGATAGAAGAGGGATGGATCCAGTTGTCGGACGGAAGAATAGCCGTGCCACAACTGGTAGGAGCCGCAGTCATACTGGCTGTGCATGAGACCACCCACCTAGGCCAAGAGTCACTTGAAAAGTTGTTAGGCTGGTACTTCTACATCTCGCATCTTTCAGACCTTGCCTTAGGAACTCCATCTAGCTCTTTGGAGAGGTAGGCTACCGGTCTTGGCCAGGGCCCCACCATCTGGATTAAAACTCCAATGGCCATTTTTTCTCTCTCTGACACACATACAGTGTGAAAGGTTTTGTTAGGTCAGGTAGCCCCAGGGCTGGGGCCGACATGAGTTTCTCTTTTAACTCATGAAAAGCTCATTGCTGTTGGGACCCCCATTTGAAAAGTTCTGTGTCTCCTCACTTTGTGACTCCGTACAGGGGCTTAGCCAATACTGCAAAGTTTGGGATCCACAACCTGCAGAACCCTACAGCTCCTAAGAATTCTCTCACCTGCCTTCTGGTCTTAGGCTCCGGCAGGTTGCAGATGACTTGCTTTCTTTCTGATCCCAGGCTGTGCTCTCCCTATCGGATAGTAAATCCCAGGTAACATACCTGCTATCTGCAGATCTGAGCTTCCTTCTTGGACACCTTATACCTATAGTCCTCCAGGTGCCAGAGCAGGGTATCCATTCCCTTGGCACACCTGACTGCCATGGGGTGTCCCAGCAGGAAGTTGTCGACGTACTGGAGCAGCACGAAGCCTAGGTCTCTGGTGGGAATTTTCTGGAGGTCTCGAGCCAGTGCCTCCCCGAAGATGGTGGGGGAGTTCTTGAACCCTTGGGGGAGCCGGGTCCAAGTGTACTGAGTGGTGACACCTGGCTCCAGATCCTCCCACTGAAAGGCAAACAGTTTTTGACTCTCAGGAGATAGTCTGATGCTAAAGAAAGCATTTTTTAGGTCCAAGCAGGTGAACCAGCTGTCCTCAGCTGGCAGCAACCCCAACAATGTGTATGGGTTGGATGCAAAGTCACTTTGCTTGGTTGACCATATGCAAATCCTGTACTGGCCTGTAGTCCTTGGTCCTCAGCTTGGGAACAGGTAGGAGGGGAGTGTTCCATGGAGACTGACAAAGGACTATAATTCCGAAGGCCCTCAGATGCTTGAGATGGACCCGGATGCCCTCAAGGGCTTCTCTGGGGACCGGGTACTGCTTTTGCCTGACCAGCTGGGCCCCAGGCTTAACTTCTTTTAGTATGGGGGCCTGGTTGATTGCCAACCCTGGCGGGTTGTCTTCCTCCCACACCCTTGGCCACCGCTTAGCCAGAGCTGGTCCTATCTCTTGGTCTGGCTCAGTTAAGAAGAGTCTCCATTCCTCCTCCTGAGGAACCATAAGGGCCATGATGACTCCCTTTCCAGGTAACTTTAGCTGTAAAGAGCCATGCTTTGTAAAAGAGATAGTGGCTCTCAGCTTGCTAAGTAGGTCCCTTCCCAGTAAAGGCAAGGGGCAGTCAGGCATGTACAGGAACTGGTGAATTACCTCATGTCCCCCGACAGTGCAGGTCCAGGGCAAACAGAAAGCTTGCTTTGCCGAAACCCCCGTGGTTCTGATTATATCAATAGTCTTTTTGGATAAGGGGGCGACCAGGGTGGTTACTACTGGATGTTCAGCACCAGTATCGACAAGAAACTCAATGTCCTTGCCCCCGACTGTCATTCTGACCATGGGCTCTTTGGGTGCACATGAGCCTAGTCCCCCTCAGTCCAGTAACCCTTCTGCCAGATTAAACAAGGCCCTTTCGTCCTTATCTGAGGCCTCCTGCTCAGAGTCACCTTGTTTCCCTTTCAACTGGGGGCACTTGTCCTTCCAACATCCTATTTCCTTACAGTAAGCACACTGGTTACGCTGCAAGTGTGGATGGCCAGACTGGGTATTTTTCCTGGGGCTCCCCTTTCTCGCCCCTTTGCGGGGGACCCCTCTATTGCTGCGGCTAGCAGGTCGGCGTTTCGCTGGGCTTGGCGTTCGCTCTCTCTGCAGTTCTCTCTGCGGCTTACAGCATCTCTATTCACAAACACCTGGTTGGCTGTCTCCAATAACTGTGAAGTGTTCATGCCTGCAAACCCAGCCTGTTTATGTAGTTTTCTTCTAATGTCTTCTGCACTTTGACTAACTAAAGCCATGTTAATCATGCGCTGGTTTTCAGGGTTGTTGGGATCAAAGGGAGTATACATACGATAGACCTCACGTAGTCTCTCATAAAATTGTGCTGGACTCTCTTCCTTTCCTTGAATAACCTCAGATATTTTATTTATATTGGTGGCCTTCTGAGGTCCTTTCTTTAACCCTTCCAGGAGGGCTTCCCTCTACCAGTTTAGCCTTTGCATACCCTGTCTTTCATTTGGGTCCCAGTGGGGGTCTGTTCCTGGTAACTGGGCCATCACATACTCTTGGGGGTTTTTGTAATCAGCCGGAACATGTTCCTCTAGCCACTTAGTTGCTGCTTGGAGCACCCTTCGCCGTTCATCCGTGTTAAACAGGCACATGAGCAACTGGTGGCAATCAGCCCAAGTAGGGTTGTGGGTCTGGATAATAGTTTGGAGCAAATCAATTATAGCCTGAGGCTTTTCAGTATAGGATGGGGTATTGTTTTTCCAATTGAGGAGATTGGCAGAGGTGAAGGGTTGGTACACAAAGGCACGCCTTTCCACCATATGCCCGTCCTTGTTTACCCCAGTATACCGTTGCTCTCTCAGGGGCATTTGTATCCCAGTTTTAGGCCTCAAATGGGCTACCAAGGGAGGAGTTTCTCCTGAGGTCTTGCATCCTTTCTTTTCTACTCTAGGTGGCCTAGGGGTATGTAGGCCTTGTGGAAGCTTGGGCACAGTGGCCTCAGGAGTGGGAGGCCTTCTTTCTTGGTGAAAGGAGGGGCCACTGGCACTGTTTCTTGCCATGAATCCTTTGATGTTGGGTCGGACAGGACTTTAGGTGCCGACTTCCCTCGGTGGGTGAAGCGGGATTCTTCCTTGGCTGTCTGTCCCTTTGCCACTAGTACTGCTGCTGCCTGTCCTCTTAACCACTGTAGGGGGTCTAAAACTAGCTGTAACCAAGTGTCTATGTATGGAAACTGGTCTGGGTTTTCTGGCTTACCAGTTACCTTGTGCCATACCTTTGAAACAAGGGACCTGTCTAGGCTTCCTTCTGATGGCCAACCCACTTCTAATGCTGGCTAATCTATCTCACACGAGGTCCTAAATTTTCCTGGGGTCATAGTAACCCCATAATCTCCATTAAAACCTTTTTTGAAATTCTTTAACATAGTTCCTAATGGAGTGGGCTTACTTTGCGTCTCACCCATCTCCACCCCCACCCAAGACAAAAATGGCACTCACGACACAAGAAGGGAAAGGGTAAAGGGGTCACCCACTCTCCTTGGCAGTCACTGGCCGCTTCCCTCACGGGAATCTCAGATCCTCTTAGCTTAAGCAGGCTGGTACCAGGCGCCAGCACGAACTGCCACTTAGCCATGTGAGGTATCCTACGGAACTGCAGCTTGGGGCTCAACGCTCACTTTGGATGGCGACCACTGTCCATCCTGTGCCCGTCTAAAACAAGCATTCACTCACTTTCACTTTCCTTTTTTTCAAACAAGCCAAGCCAAATCATAATCAAAACTGAGACCAAAGTGCCGATAAGGGCACACTGTGGGTGATCAGGCCACGCTTCCACTCAAATGGAGTGGGTAAGTTCCCAGGACTGGTCCTACCATATTCCAGATGTCCGGACTCCAAGTGCCAGTTCCTTCCTGGTGTTCAGCCGCTGCATTGATCCTCCGCGGGGGCCTGCCGTGCACCGCTCTGACGAGGTGTTCCATGAGGGCAAATGCCTACCCGGGAGCGCTCTCAGGATCCGCGCTGCTCAAACTGGCCGGAGTCCCCTGCAGGGATGCTCCGCAGGGCAGGCCTAAGCCGCCTAAGGGGCTGCCTCGACCATCGTTAATCACCTCGCTTCCCGGTCAGGGAACCAAGAAATGTAAGGAAGAGGCTTTATTCGGTCAGGAGCGTTGGCAGACTTGCGTCTCAAGAATGAAGCCCCCCTAAGAAAGAGTTCCTGGCCCTTTTAAGGGCTTACAACTCTAAGGGGTCCACGTGAAAGGGTCGTGATAGATTGAACAAGCATGGGGTACATGACTAGGTGGGGGTGGTGAGCAAGGCAAGTGTTTCTCCATACCATTGTCTGTGATATATAGATATCACAAGCGGTTAGGTTGTGGGTTAATCTTTAACCTACAGGCCTGGCCAGTGGTGCCGATCAGTCTGTTATTTTTCAGTTTTTACTTCCTCCTTTTCTTTGGAGACAGGGGACAGTAGGAGAAATGGCCTCTCTCCTCAATTTCAGCCACTCCCTTGTGGGAACTCCCTTACTGCTGATTTTTGAGAGATTCCAGCCATGGTTAGACAGGACAAAACACTCAGGCACATCATGGTCAAAAATCTTGAAATCCAAAGAGAATATCTTGCAAGCACAAATAGAAAAATGACCTGTCACATATAAGGGAACTCCAATAAGATTAAGAGTTGACTTCTCATCAGAAACAAGAGAGCCCAGAAGACAGCTAAAATCATATTTAATGGTGAAAGACTGAATACCTTCCACCTAAGATCAGGAACAAAACAAGAGCGTCTGCTCTTGCTCCTTCTATTCAATATCATATTAGAAGTTCTAGCCACGGCAATTAGGCAAGAAAAAATAGGCATTCAGGGCCGGGTGCAGTAGCTTACGCCTGTAATCCCAGGACTTTGGGAGGCCGAAGCAGGTGGATCATGAGGTCCGGAGTTTGAGACCAGCCTGACCAACATGGTGAAACCCTGTCTCTACCAAAAATACAAAAATTAGCCAGGCATGGTGGTGCGTGCCTGTAATCCCAACTACTCAGGAGGCTGACACAGGAGAATTGCTTGAACCTAGGAGGCAGAGGTTGCAGTGAGCTGAGATCGTGCCATTGCACTCCAGCCTGGGCAATAGAGCAAGACTCCATCTCCAAAAAAAAGGCTGGGCGCGGTGGCTCACGCCTGTAATCCCAGCACTTCGGGAGGCCGAGGCAGGCGGATCACAAGGTCAGGAGATTGAGACTATCCTGGCTAACACAGTGAAACCCCATCTCTACTAAAAATACAAAAAATTAGCCAGGTGTGGTGGCGGGTGGCTGTAGACCCAGCTACTCGGGAGGCTGAGGCAGGAGAATGGCATGAACCCGGGAGGCAGAGCTTGCAGTGAGCCGAGATTGCACCACTGCACTCCAACCTGGGTGACAGAGTGAGACTCCGTCTCAAAAAAAAAAATAAATAATTTTTTAAAAGTTAGCTCAAAATTGGCTGGGTGCGGTGGCTCATGCCTGTAATCCCAGCACTTTGGGAGGCTGAGGTGGGCAGATCATCTGAGGTCAGGAGTTCAAGACCAGCCTGGCCAACATGGTGAAGCCCCATCTCTGCTACAAATACAAAAATTAGCCAGTGTGGTGGCGCATGCCTGTGATGCCAGCTACTCAGGAGGCTGACGCAGGGGGAATTCCTTGAACCCAGGGAGGGGAGGTTGCAGTGAGCTGAGATCGTGCCACTGTACTCCAGCCTGGGTGACAGAGCAAGACTCTGTCTCATATATATATATATATAATTACATATACATATATATACACACACAATGTATTTATATATATATATGTATATACACATGCACAAATGGCCAATAAGCACAATGAAAAGATGCTTAAAATCTGTATTAATTTCTGATTGCTGCTCTAACAAATTACCATACATTTACTGGCTTGAAACAACACCACAAAATGTCTTACAGTTCTGTAGGGCAGAATTCTCATCAGGCTAATATCACGGTGTCAGCAGGGCTGCCTTCCTTGTGGAGAATCTGTTTTCCTTGCCTTTTTAAGCTTCTACAGGTGGCCTGCATTCCTTGGTATGTGGCCATTTCCTCCATCTTTTTCTTTTTCTTTTCTTTTTTGAGGCGGAGTCTCGCTCTGTCACCCAGGCTGGAGTGCAATGGCGTGATCTCGGTTCACTGCAAGCTCCGCCTCCCAGGTTCAAGCTCCGCCTCCCAGGTTCACGCCATTCTCCTGCCTCAGCCTCCCAAATAGCTGGGACTACAGGCGCTCGCCACCAGGCCTGGCTAATTTTTTGTATTTTTAATAGAGACAGGGTTTCACTGTGGTCTCGATCTCCTGACCTCGTGATCTGCCCGCTTCGGCCTCCCAAAGTGCTGTGCTTACAGGAGTGAGCCACCGCGCCTGGCCACTTTTTCTTCTTTTTTTTTTTTCTTGAGATGGAGTTTTGCTTTTGTTGCCCATGCTGGAGTGCAATGGCGAGATCTCTGCTCACTGCAACCTCTGCCTCCTGGGTTCAAGCAATTCTCCTGCCTCAGCTTCCCGAGTAGTTGGGATTACAGGCGTGTGCCACCACGCCCGGCTAATTTTGGTATTTTTAGTAGAGACGGGGTTTCACCATGTTGGCCAGGCTGGTCTCAAACTCTTGACCTCAGGTGGTCCGCCCGCCTAGGTCTCCCAAAGTGCTGGGATTACAGGCATGAGCCACTGTGCCCGGCCAGCACTTCCTCCATCTTCAAAGCCAGCACTGCATCATCTTCAAATCTTTCTCTATCACCCCTGCTTCACATTTCCTTTTCATCCCTTGTCATATTTTCTTCACTGATTCTCCTGCATCCTCTTTTATTTTTAAGAACTCCTTTGACTATATTGCCCCCCTCAATAATCCAGGATAATCTCCCCATTTCAAGATCCTTAATCACATCTGCAATGTATCTTTTGCCATATAAGGTAACATATTCACAGGTTCTAGGGATTAGGAGGTGAACATCTTTGGGAGCTTATTGTTCTGCCTATCAAAACATTTATCTAAAGCATATAAAAACATAATTATTTATTAGGAAAATGCAAATCAACCACAATGAGATCCAACCTCACATCCACTAGGATGTTATATTAAAAAATACAGACAAGGGGCCAGGCATGGTGGCTCACACTTGTAATCCCAGCACTTTGGGAGGCTGAGGTGGGTAATCCCTTGAGGTCAGGAGTTTGAGACCAGCCTGGCCAAAATGGCAAAACCCCATCTCTACTAAAAATACAAAAATTAGCTGGGTGTGGTGGCACTCACCTGTAGTCCCAGGTACTTGGGAGGCTGAGGTGGGAGAATCGCTTGGACCCGGGAGGCAGAGGTTGCATTGAGGTGAGATCACACCACTGCACTCCAGTCTGGGCCGGAGCAAGACTCCATGTCGAAAAAATAAATACATAAAATACAGATAAGGCAGAGAGTGGTGGCTCATGCCTGTAATTCCAGCACTTTGCGAGGCTGAGGTGGGTGGATCATTTGAGGCCAGGAGATCTAGACTAGCCTGGCCAACATGGCAAAACCCTGTCTCTACTAAAAATACAATAAAAAAATAGCCAGGTGTGGTGATGCACACCTGTAATCCCAGCTACTGAGGAGACTGAGGTGCAAGAATCACTTGAACCCGGGAGGTGGAGGTTTTTTTTTGCAGTGAGCCGAGATGGTGCCACTTCACTCCAGCCTGGGCAACAGATCGAGACCCTCTCTCAAAAAAATATATAGACAATAACAAGTGTTAGAGACGACTTGGAGAAATTGGGAACCTCATACATTGCTGGTGGGATTGTAAAATGTTGCAGTGACTTTGGAATATAGTTTAATAGCTCCTCAGAATGTTAAACTTACCCAACAATTCTACCCCTAGGTATATACTCAAGATAAATGAAAACATATGTCCACTCAAAAATTCATACACAAATGTTCAGGGCAGCATTATTTATAATAGCCAAAAAGTGGAAACAATCCAAATGTTCATTTACCAATGAATGTATAAATAAAATATGGTATGCCCATACAAGAAATATTAATTAGCAGTATAAAGGAGTGAGGTAATGGCACAGGCTACAACATAGAACTTCAAAAACATTGTGCCTTGTGAAGGAAATCACAAAAGACCACATATTGTATGATTCAATATTTAGGAAATGAGAATAAGCATATCCGTAGAGATAGTGTGTTAATGGTTGCCAAGCGCTGGAGAAGTAGAGCTAAAGGTTGTGGGGCAGACTCTGTGACCATGCCTGCAGTCCCAACTACTCGGGAGTCTGAGGCAGGTGGCTCACTTGAGTCCAGGAGTTCGGGCTGTAGTGTGCTATGCTGATTGGGTGTTCACACTAACTTTGTGATCAATATGGTGACCTCTCAGGACTGGGCACCACCAGATTGCCTAAGGAGGGGTGAATCTACCCACGCTGGAAACAGCAGGTCAAAACTCCTGTGCTGCTCAGTAGTGGTATCACAACTGTGAATAGCCACTGCACTCCAGCCTGGGCAACATAGCAAGATCCCATCTCTCTAAAAAAAGGCTATAGGGTTTATTTATTTATTTATTTATTTATTTATTTATTCATTCATTCAGTCATTCATTGAGACAGGGTCTTGCTCTGTTGCCTAGCCTGGAGTGCAGTGGTGTGATCAGGACTCACTGTAACATCCACCTCTCCTGCTCAAGTGATTCTTCTGCCTCATCCCCTGAAGTACCTAGACTACAGGCATTTGCCATCATGTCAGGCTACATTTTTATTTTTTATTTTGATTTATTTATTTTTTGAGATGGAGTCTTGCTCTGTCACCAGGCTGGAGTGCAGTGGCACGATCACGGCTCACTGCAACCTCTGCCTCTTGGATTCAAGCGATTCTCGTGGCTCAACTTCCCGAGTAGCTGGGATTACAGGCACGCGCCACTGCACCCAACTAATTTATGTATTTTTAGTAGAGATGGGGTTTCACCATGTTGGCCAGGATGGTCTCGATCTCCTGGCCTTGTGATCCGCCCACCTTGGCCTCCCAAAGTGCTGGGATTAAAGGCGTGAGCCACCATGCCCAACCTTTATTTTTTACTTTTAGGAGAGACAGGGTCTCACTATGTTGCCCAGGCTGGTCTGGAACTCCTGGGCTCAAGTGATCCTCCTGCTTCAGCCTCCCAAAGTGTTGGGATTACAGACATGAGCCACTGCGACTGGCATGGGGTTTCTTTTAGGAAGACAAAAATGTTCTAAATTTACAATGGGATGATGATTGCACAATCTTGTGAATATACTAAAACCAAGTGTACACTTTAAATGGGTGAATTGTATGGTATGTAAATTATATATATATATCTCAATGTCTATTAAAAAGTTATTAAAAGATTGCAATAATTTTCTACCCATGATCTCCTGTATTTCAAACAAAAAGTCTGAAAGTTGATTCAGAAAAATACAGGTTACATGGTTTTGGTTTTTTGTTGTTGTTCTGATTCTTAACATGAATATATGTATTTTGTTTACATTCGAGTAGCTAAGTTTTTCTTTCTTTCTCTTTTCTGTTAGTTTTGTTTGTTTGTTTGTTTTTGAGATGGAGTCTGGCTCTGTTGCCCAGGCTGGAGTGCAGTGGTGCAATCTTGGCTCCCCACAAGCTCCACCTCCCAGGTTCACGCCATTCTCCTGCCTCAGCCTCCCAAGTAGCTGGGACTACAGGTGCCCGCCACCATGTCCAGCTAATTTTTTTTGTATTTTTAGTAGAGACGGGGTTTCACCATGTTAGCCAGGATGGTCTCGATCTCCTGACCTCGTGATCCGCCCACCCTGGCCTCCCAAAGTGCTGGGATTACAGGCGTGAGCCACCGTGCCTGGTCTAGTATTTTTTTTTTTAAATTTTTAGTTTCAGGGGTGGCCCAGAGCAGTGGCTCATGCCTGTAATCCCAGCACTTTGGGAGGCCGAGGTGGGTGGATCACTTGGGCCCAGGAGTTCAAGACTAGACTGGACAAAATGGTGAAACCCCATCTCCACTAAAAATACAAACATTAGCTGGGCATGGTGGCGGGCACCTGTAATCCCAGCTACTCAGAAGGCTGAGGCAGGAGGCAGAGGTTTCGATGAGCCGAGATGGCGCCATTGCACTTCAGCCTGGGCAACAGAGCGAGACTCTGTCTCAAAAAAAAAAAAAAGTTAAGGGGTACATGTGCAGGTTTGTTACATAGATAAACGTGTGTGATGGGGGTTTGTTGTACAGATTATTTCATCCCCCAGGTATTAAGTCTGGTAACCATTAGTTATTTTTCCTGATCCTCTCCCTCCTCCCATCCTCCAATCTCCAATAGGCCCCAGTGTGTATTGTTCCTCTCTATGTGTTCATGTGTTCTCATCATTTAGCTCCCACTTACACTGAGAACATGCAGTACTTGGTTTTCTGTTTCTGCGTTAGTTTGTAAAGGATAATGGTCTCCAACTCCATCCATGTCCCTGCAAAGGACATGATCTCATTCTTTTGTATGGCTGCAGCTAAGCTTTTCACAAAGAGCTTAAATAACATACTGAAGGTGAGGAAGCAGGTAGAAGCAGTCAGACTTGAACCCAGGCTGCCTAGCACCAGAGTTTGGAGTCTTACCCAATTCTCCATATTGGCTCAGGGCTTGTGCTATGTTTTCAGCCTAGCTTTGTCCACTGCCCTTCCTCACCTTCCATCCTTCCCCATACCCTTGTAAGCCTCCCGCCCCCAAGGTTCATTAAGGCAGACTCCAGAGCCACGTACTGTTCACAGCTCCCAAAAAGTACCCAAGGTTTTTCACGCCTGGCTGTATTTGTCATGATAGAACCTCTGCATGAAAGGCGAGGGGGTCTGTGGGGCAGACGACTATCCATGACATTATTGTCCTTACAGCCCAGAACGATAAAGGCTAGGGGATTGAAGAGGCGGAGAAAGCGGTTAGAGACTCTCCACAGAAATTGTCTCAGCCCTGCCCCTTAAATTCACTTTCTAGCCGCAGCTCCTTGAATTTACGTCCGAGCCACGCCTCCAATTAAACTGTCTCCCCACCCTCATCTCAAGTAATCCCCAAAGCTCCACCTCCTTAAATAATCTTGGGCCCGGCCATTTGAACACCTCCAGACCTTATCTTCCTATCTCCCTTTAATAAAGCGCAGAAAACATTTCTCAAATAACACCTTTAGGATTATCTCCAAATATGGTCACACACACAGGCAAACTCCATTCGGCCCACCCTGGAGAATGCTACTTCAAAATTTGGCTCCTGTGGGGAACATCGCACACCGGGGCCTGTCGTGGGGTGGAGGGACGGGGGAGGGATAGCATTAGGAGATACACCTAATGTAAATGACGAGTTAATGGGTGCAACACATCAACACGGCACATGTATACATATGTAACAAACCTGCACGTTGTGCACATGTACCCTGGAACTTAAAGTATAATAATAATAATAATAAAAATTTGACTCCGGAACCTTCCAGAGCACACCCTTTAATTAGCCTCTAACCGTCATCCCATTCCTGACATCTCAAGCCCCGCCCCCATGGGCCTATAGGCTCCATCCCCATGACTCACCTTTCAGGCCTGCCCCTTCGCTGCGTGCTCGCCCCCAGCACTCTCCAGGCCTCAACCCCTCGGAAAGGACCCTCAAGGCCCCGCCGACCAGAACGGGGATCCAGCTACGCACTCTCAACTAATCTGGCCCTCGCCTACTGCGATAACCCTCAAGGAATATTCTAGGATAACCCCAAGGATCCTTCGAAGCATCCTCCGATCCCCGCCCTCCCAAATCGCGCCCCTTGGCCCCACCCAAAGGCAGGGCAGTAGCTGCTGACCCCCCAGGCCTGCTCCTCCGAACCCAGCTCCTCTCCGAACCTGCCCCCTGGGAGGCCCCACCCCCGTCACACACCCTCCTTCCGGCGCAGGCGCAATGTGGCGCCCGCCCTGTGTACCAGCGCCGCCACATCGACCGCAGCCCTCGCCGCCAGGGGGCGCGCGTTCAGCCGCGCCAGGAGCGGAACGGCGCTGGGGCACGCGGGCGGGAGGGGCCCAGGCCTGCGCGCAAGAGGGGACAGGTCAACGCCGACCATCGGCCTCCGCCAACCCCCATGCTTCCGGACGCTCAAAGACTAGAAATGCCCCTCAGGATACCCGGCGACCCCTGGCCACTCCCTCGGTAGTTTCGGAGGTCACTGCTGTCCCTCCCCTCTCACGCGATCCCCGACCATCGCGGGTAGCGGGTGCACCCCCAGCCTGCTCTCACGGTGTCCCTGGAGATCGCTGTTTGACTGCAATAGTCCTGGACACCTCCGAACACCCCGTGAGGTCCTCGACTGCCCCCTAATCACCCTGGATGCCCAACTCTTCATCCACGATATCTCAGGGGACCCATTTCCCCCAGATATCCTGGGAGAACACGGCCTGACCCCGTAGCCCCGGAACCCCCAATTCCCCCTCTAGGTATCCTAGGCAACCCCTGCTACCCCCATGAATTCCCTCAGAGGGCCCGTTCCCCCCATGGCCCACATACCTCCAGAGTCCCCCTCCACAGGTCCCCAGGGGCCCCCAGCTCCCCTCCCCCCAGTTCACTACAGACCCTGAGTGCCCAGGTGTCCCTAGTGACCACGGGCAGACCCCTCCCCGCACATCTGCACGTCTCCCTGGAGACTTCTGAGAGCCCCTCCCCTGCTCTGGTGCGCGGCTCTTTCCCTCGTGTGTGGGTGTGGGTAGGGGACCTCCAGCCCAGCCTCCATCGCTGGGCCCCTGCCCCCTGCCACCGCCACTTGGGCGCCAGAGCCGCTCTGTTTACCACCTGTCAGAAGGAAAAGGTGTGGAGCAGACAGGCGGGACGGGGGTGGCGGCGACTCGCTCTGTCCTTCCCCAACATCCCCAATCTCTGTACTTCCTCTGCTCCCCTTAGGGTTCGCGGCGCCCCCTGTGCGCGGCTCCATGGCCAGTAGTCGGCCGGGTGGACGCAGGGCAGCCAGCGACGAGTTTTGAGCTCTGGGGCGTGCTCACCTGGTGACCCACTCAGACCCTGGAAACAGGGTGGCGGGCCCGTGCCTGGTTCCTGTATCTGCGGGGTGGCCTATCTGGCGGCCAGCAAGGAGGCCTCCGTTAGCTGAGGACGCTGGGCTGGCTCGTTTTTCCACTCTGGGATGTTGCTATTCCAGCATAGGAAGGGGCAGTCGAAGCCCAGAGAAATTAGGGTACTGTCTGACCTCTGACAACTAAAAGCAGGGACGCAGAACTGGAGCCCGAGTTTACTAGGAAACTCTGCAATCTCCACCAGAGCTTTGCACAAGTAGGCACTCAGTATATTTGCAGGGAAAGTTTATCTCCCACTGTCCCTATTGGGAAACTGGAAATGTGTGGTGGGACTGAGTAGCGTTGGAGCTTTTGGAGCCAAAGAATGGTTTGGTGCTCTGGGCATTATGAGGTTGCGGAACTCAAAAATTGGAGAGGGTGGGCTGGGCGCGGTGGCTCATGCCTGTAATCCCAACACTTTGGAAGGCCAAGGCAGGTGGATCACTTGAGGCCAGGAGTTTGAGACCAGCCTGGCCAACATGGCAAAACCCCATTTCTACTAAGATTATAAAAATTAGCCGGGCGTGGTAGTGGGCATCTGTAATCTTAGCTACTCGGGGGGCTGAGGCAAGAGAATCGCTTGAACCTGGGAGGCGGAGGTTGCAGCGAGCTGAGATCGTTCCACTGCACTCCAACTTGGGTGACAGAGCAAGACTTCCTCTCAAGAAAAAAAAGAAAAAGAAAAAGAAAAAAAAATTGCAGAGGGCAGGTCTCTTGGAGAGTGGATGAGAGATGGGACCCAAAATTGAGGAGGCTCTGAATGAATGCATTGGAGTTGGATGGGACACTAGCCGATGTCAGTGGAGGAATGAGGCCTCTTCTATGTTTGAAAAGGGGAGTGTCTGGGGACATAAGCCCCAAGCAGGGAGCATTCGGACACAGTGTGACTGTAGTGGAAGGAGGAATGGGATTGCAGTGAGAGAGGGCCTTTCACCACTACTTTGCCAAATAAGAAACTCAGGGTCTGAGAGGCTCAGGGACCTGCCTAGGTCCCTGCAGCAAGCCAACAACACCAGTTTCAGGCAGCTTACCTACAAGACTCACTTGGTTAGTGACTATTTCACTATGGCTGTGGACACACTGTGTCCTAATGTCCATTCTGGCTGGTTGTGCAAGCCTCTCTCGTTCACCTTTCAGAGACCCAGTATCCTCATAGGTGAAAGGGTCTGAACTACGGTTCCTGCTTTCATTCCACCTGCAGTCCCCTGCCTCTTTCACCTCTGACCTGACCTTGTCTAAGGGGGGACACCCTGGACCTCCTTCACTGCTCCTCCCAATTCTTGTTGAGACTTCCACACCTGAATCTGGAGAGGGCAGCTTCCAATCTGGGGCTCCAGGTTTTAAGAACCTGTGGATGTGAGAGTGAGGTGCTTACACACTGTGAAGGAGAGCTTGAGGCTCTGTAGCTCCATGGATGGGAGGGTCTTGCAGACTGGGGCATTGTCCAAGGGCCGAGGACAGATGGACAGTGAGGGGAGGCATCCAAGCACCAGGTAGAATCTACTAACATCGATCAGGGAGCTTGCCAACTGGATGGGAAACTGCTTCCAGGCTGGGAGGTATTCAGGCTTGGGGAATCATGAACGAATGAAGGGGTCCAAGGACGTCCTCAGGGGACGTGAATTACAGGGGCGGGGGCCCAGGATGCTGGATAGGTGTTCACTGAGACAGCTGACACCAGCAGGGCTGAAATTACAGGAGCAGGGGCCCAGGATGCTGGATAGGTGTTCACTGAGAGAGCTGACACCAGCAGGGCCGAAATTCCAGGGCCAGAGAGTAGTGCATGTGTCACTGAGGCTGCTGGCAGGGTTAGGGGTGTAGAGAGGATGCAGACATGAGGGAGGAACTCCAGCCACTGCATTGTCTGACACCTCAATGTACCTCTCTGGGAAGTGGGTGTGATGAGATATGCATGGTAAGACTGTCAAGAGAGTTCAGAACAAAGCTTCCAAATTGCTGGTGTTGTGCCAAGCCAAGCTATTTGGTAGCAGTATTGGTGCTTATCTTTAATATTGATTACAATGACACTATGGGGGAGCAAACCCTCACTTAGCCCTGCCCCACTGTGGATTCAAATCAATGCCCCTCTTAGCCTCATCCATTTGTGAATACAACCCAATTACCCATGCTGGGCACGGTGGGTCATGCCTGTAATCCCAGCACCTTGGGAGGCAGAGATGGGCGGAGTTTGAGACCAGCCTGGCCAACATGATGAAAACTTGTCTCTACTAAAACTGCAGAAATTAGCTGGGCGTGGTGGTGGGTGCCTTTAGTCTCAGCTACTTGGGAGGCTGAAGCATGAGAATTGCTTGAACCCAGGAGATGGAGGTTGTAGTGAGCCGAGCTCGCACTACTGCACTCCAGCCTGGGTGACAGAGCGAAACTCCATCTCAAAAAAAAAAAAAAAATCATTAAAAAAACCCCCAATTACCCCTTTTAGCCTCACGTAATTCAAGAATTAAGTCGATTTCTCTCACAGCCCCACCCAATTCATTAATTTAACAAAAGATTGTATTTATTTATTTATTAGAGACAAAGTCTTGCTACATTGGCTAGGCTGGTCTCAAAATTCTGGGCTTAGTGATCTTCTCACCTTGGCCTCCCAAAGTGCTGGAATTACAGGCATGAGTCATCATGCCCAGCCTGTTTTGAGAATTTATATTTTATTTTTTTAAAGACAGGGTCTTGCTCTGTCACTGAGGGTGGAGTGCAGTGGCATGATCACAGCTCATTGTAACCTCTAAGTCTTGGGCTTAAGTGATCCTCGTGCCTCAGCCTCCCAAGTAGCTGGGACTACAGGTGCATGCACGACACCCAGCTATTTTAAGTTTTGAAGGGGTTGAGATATAATTGACTTCAATTTGATAGGTTTTGAATATGTTTATATCAGTGAAACGATCACTACAGTGAAGATACTGAACAGGCTGGGTGTGGTGGCTCACCTCTGTAATCCCAGCACATTGGGAGGCAGAGGTGGGAGGATTTTTTGAAGCCAGGAGTTTAAGACCAGCCTGGACAACATAGTGAGAAACCCCCGCCCCAGTCTCTACAAAAATGTAAAAAATTTGCCAGGCATTGTGGCACATATGTGTAGTCCTATCTGCTCAGGAGGATCCCTTGAGCCCAGGAGTTTGAGGTTACAATGAGCTATGATTGTGCCACTGCAATCCATCCTGCATGACAGAATGTGACCCTGTCACTTAAAAAAAAAAAAAAAAGAAATACTGAGTATAACTATTTCTGCCAAAAGTTTTCTCCTGCCCTTTGTATTTCCTCTTTCCTGCCCTTTTGGCCCCCTCCCTCCAGGCAACAACTAATCCACTTTCTGTCACTGTATATCAGTTTGCATTTTATTAGATTTTTATATAAAAGAAATCATACAGCATGTGCTTTTTTGGAGTGTGGGTCTGGCTTGTTTTACCATAATTATTTTTGAGATTCATCCAAATCCTTCATTGTTTTTTATTGCTGAGTTGTATTACCCTGTATGTGTATACCATAGTTTGTTAATTTATTCATCTATTTTTTTTCATTGAAAATTGTTTTCTTTTTGAGAGATGGGGTCTCACTATGTTGCCCAGGCTGGTCTCGAACTCCTGGGCTCAAGCAATCCTCCTGCCTCCAGCTCCAGCCTCCCAAAGTGCTAGGATTACAGGCATTAGCATTTTTAAAATAGAGACAATGTTTCTATGTTTTTAAAATAGAGACAATCTTTCACTATGTTGCCAAGGCTGGTCACCAACTCCTGAGCTCAAGCGATCCTCCCACCTCAGCCTCCCAAAGTGCTGCGATTACTGGCCTCATTCAACTATTAATGGACATTTGGGTTATTTCCAGTTTTTGGATATTAACAAATATTATGGACTGAATTGTGTCCACCCATAAATATATATATATATATATATATATATATATATATATTTGTTGTTGTTGTAGTTGTTGTTTTGTTTTTTTGAGAGAAGTCTCGCTCTTATCCCCCAGGTTTGAGTGCAATGGCTCGATCTCCACTCACTGCAACCTCTGCCTCCTGGGCTCAAATGATTCTCCGGCCTCTGCCTCCCAAGTAGCTGGGATTAAGTCACCTAACACCACGCCTGGCTAATTTTTGTATATTTTAGTAGAGATGGGGTTTCACCATGTTTGCCAGGCTGGTCTTGAACTCCTGAACTCAGGTGATCCACTCGCCTTGGCCTCCCAAGGTGCTGGGATTAGAGGCGTGAGCCACTGTGCCCAGCCATAAATATATATGTTAAAGCTCTAACCTCCAATGTGACTGTATCTGAAGATAGCTTCTTTAGGAGGCAACTAAGGTAAAATGAGGTCACTAAGGTGGAGCCCTAACCAGATAGGACTGTGACCTTATAAGAAACAGAAGAGAGAGATCTCTCCCTGTCTCTGTGTGTGTCTCTCTCACGCCTTTACTCTCCTTCACTCTCTTAATTCCATGTGAGGACACAGCAAGAAGGCAAGCATCTGCAACCCAAAAGGAGAGACCTCACCAGGAACCAAATTGGCTACCACCTTGATCGTGGACTTTCCGGCTTCCAGAACTGTGAGAAACTTATGTTGTTTAAACCACCCAGTCTATGATATTTTGTTACAGTAGTTCTAAATGAATAAGACAGGAAATAAAGCTGCTATGAATATTTGTAAGACAAGGCTGTGTAAATGTATGCTTTCTTTTAGATAAATACGCAGGAGTGGAATGGCTGGCTCATATGTGTACGCTTAATTTTTAAAGACACTACCAAACTGTTTTCTAAAGTTGCAGGCCGGGCGCGAGTGGCTCACGCCTGTAATCCCAGCACTTTGGGAGGCTGAGGCGGGCCTCGCCTGTAATCCCAGCACTTTAGGGAGTTCGAGACCAGCCTGACCAACATGGAGAAACCCCGTCTCTACTAAAAATACAAAATTAGGGGGGCGTGGTGGTGCATGCCTGTAATCCCAGCTACTCAGGAGGCTGAGTCAGGAGAATCACTTGAACCCGGGAGGCAGAGGTTGCAGTGAGCCGAGATCGTGCCATTGCACTTCAGCCTGGGCAACAAGAGCGAAACCCTGTCTCTAAATAAATAAATAAAGTTGCAATATCATTTTACATTTCCACCGGCGGTATAGGAGTTCCATTTCCTCCATATCTTCAGCAACAGTTGGTATTGTCAGGCTTTTAAATTCTAACTAGGACCTTTAGTTAACAGAGTGCGGCGCCTGCAGCAGAGTGAGGCCAAGCACTCCTCCTGGCTCCTACAGCCAGGCCTCCTTGCTGGCCGCCAGGTAGGTCACCGCGCGGGTCCGGGAGCCAGGCACGGGACCCGCCAGCTTCAGCCTCCAGGGCCTGGGCGGGCCGCCAGGTGAGCGCGCCCCAGAGCTCAAAATTCGTAGCTGGCTGCCCTGCGTCCACCCGGCGGACTACTGGCCATGGAGCCGCGCACAGGGGATGCCGCGGACCCTAGGGGGAGCAGAGGAGGTACAGGGATTGGGGTCATTGGGGAAGGACAGGGCGAGTCGCCGCCACCCTCGTCCCGCCTGTCTGCTCCACACCTTTTCCTTCTGACAGGTGGTAAACAGAGCGGCTCTGGCGCCCAAGTGGCGGTGGCAGGGGGCAGGGGCCCAGCGATGGAGGCTGGGCTGGAGGTCCCCTACCCACACCCACACACGAGGGAAAGGGCCGCGCACCAGAGCAGGGGAGGGGCTCTCAGAAGTCTCCAGGGAGACGTGCGGATGTGCGGGGAGGGGTCTGCCCGTAGTCACTGGGGACACCTGGGCACTCAGGGTCTGTAGTGAACTGGGGGGAGGGGAGCTGGGGGCCCCTGGGGACCTGTGGAGGGGGACTCTGGAGGTATGTGGGCCATGGGGGGAACAGGCCCTCTGAGGGAATTCATGGGGGTAGCAGGGGTTGCCTAGGATACTTAGACGGGGAATTGGGGGTTCCGGGGCTACGGGGTCAGGCCGTGTTTTCCCAGGATATCTGGGGAAATGGGTCCCCTGAGATATCGCGGGCGAAGAGTTGGGCATCCAGGGTGATTAGGGGGCAGTCGAGGACCTCACGGGGTGTTCGGAGGTGTCCAGGACTATTGCAGTCAAACAGCGATCTCCAGGGACACCGTGGGAGCAAGCGGGGGTGCACCGGCTACCCGCGACGGTCGGGGATCGCGTGAGAGGGGAGGGACAGCAGTGACCTCCGAAACTACCGAGGGAGTGGCCAGGGGTCGCCGGGTATCCTGAGGGGCATTTCTAGTCTTTGAGCGTCCGGAAGCATGGGGGTTGGCGGAGGCCGATGGTCGGCGTTGACCTGTCCCCTCTTGCGCGCAGGCCGCGGCCCCTCCCCGCTCGCGGGCCCTAGCGCCCGGCAGCTCCTGGCGCGGTTGGACGCGCGCCCCCTGGCGGCGCGAGCTGCGGTCGACGTGGCAGCGCTGGTACGCAGGGCGGGCGCCACATTGCGCCTGCGCCGGAAGGAGGGTGCGTGACTGGCGAAGGGCCTCCGCTGGGGTTGGGTTCGGAGAGGAGTTGGGTTCAGTGGGGCAGGCCTGGGGGGTCAGCAGCTACTGCCCTGTCTTGGGTGGGGCCAAGGGGCGCGACTTGGGGCGGGGATCGGAGGGTGCTTCGAGTGGGAGGAGCCTTGGGGTTATTCTAGCATATTCCTTGAGGGTTATTGCAGTAGGCGAGGGCTAGATTAGATGAGAGTGCGGAACTGGACCCCCGTTCTGGCGGCGGTCCTTTTTGAGGAGGCAGGGCCTGGAGAGTGCTTGGGGGGAGGGCACGCAGCGAAGGGGCAGGCCTGAAATGTGAGTCACGGGGGTGGAGCCTATAGTCCCATGGGGGCGGGGCTTGAGATGTCAGGAATGGGATGAGGGTTAGAGGCTAATTAGAGGGCGTGCTATGGAAGGTTCAGGAGCCAAATTTTGGAGTAGCATTCTCCAGGGTGGGCCGAATGGTGTTATTTGAGGGATGTGTTCTGCGTGTTATTAGAGGGAGATAGGAAGGCCTGGAAGATTATTCACATGGCTGAGCCCAGGATTGTTTATTTAGAAGGTGGGGTCAGAACAGTTATTTGTTTGGGCTGAGAACCTTTAAGATTACTTGAGGGGATGGTGCGTAAATGGTGGGCCAGTTTGTATATGAGCTGCAGGGGCAAGACAAGTAGATGAGGCTAGAATGTTAACTCAGGGAACAGGTCCTAGGTAGTTTCCATGGCATGTCCCCCAACAGCCCTCTCCACTGCTTTTATCTCCCAGCTGTTAGCGTGCTGGACTCTGCAGACATAGAGGTCACAGACAGTCGTCTGCCTCATGCCACTATTGTGGATCACCGGCCCCAGGTACCATCTCATCCTTCTATCGGAGGCCACCTGCCTCAGGGCAAACTATGTACACCTGTGTCCTTTATTCCAGCACCGTTGGTTAGAGACATGTAACGCGCCTCCCCAAGTGATCCAGGGTAAGGCACGTAGTGCTCCGAAGCCATCCCAGGCCTCTGGTCATTTCTCTGTGGAGCTGGTCCGCGGTTACGTAGGCTTTGGCCTCACCTTAGGTGGGGGCCGGGATGTAGCTGGGGACACTCCGCTGGCCGTGCGCGGGCTGCTGAAGGATGGCCCAGCACAGCGCTGTGGTCGTTTGGAGGTGAGCCCTGAAGCCCCTTCCACTGGTAGGTGCTATCCCTGCCTTTGTTGGAGTGCTCTCCTTTTGCCTTTCCAACACGACTGCATTGCACTCCTCCAGGTCGGGGACCTCGTGCTCCACATCAACGGAGAGTCAACGCAGGGCCTCACCCATGCCCAGGCCGTGGAGCGGATCCGAGCTGGAGGCCCCCAGCTCCACCTGGTTATTCGTCGGCCTCTGGAGACCCACCCTGGCAAGCCTCGAGGGGTGGGAGAGCCCCGAAAAGGAGTTGGTGGGTTTCCCAAGGGAGAGAAGTCAGAGATCAGTGAGGAGAAGGGAGAGGTTCACAGAGTGGAGAAGCTGAGATTCTGGGTGGGAAGGGTTTGGTGGTCTCTGTGGGGAGGGTCTGCAAGAGGTCATGGTATTCTCACAAGTAGGGGCAGGGAGGGGTACAGGGTCCCAGGATAGGAATAACGTGTGGGCAGGGAGGGGTGTCAGTCCCGAGGATAGGAACTTCGGAGGGTGGGTTTTCCAGGTACTGGGGGGAGAGAAGGGAAGGGGTCTAGGATAAAAGCAAGTGTTTGGAAGGAAGGGTCTTAGTTCTCAGAGGCGAAGGCAGAGTGGATCTTAGCCGGGGGAAAATGGGATGGGGATCCAGAGAGTAGGGGGTCTAGTTCTGAAAAACAAAGGGTCGGTGGTTTGGGAGTCAACGGAGGTGGGATGAGAGAGGAGAGAGCAGGGGCTCCTAGATGAGCGGGGTTTGATTTCCTTTGGAGATTGTGGGAAATGATTTCTGAGGGGCATGTTCTGGATCCAGGAGGGGAGGGGTCTCGGGAAAGGAGGTGTCGGGGTTGTGAGGGGTGGTGCTGATCCTAGAAGGCCTGGAGGGGAGATTTCTCTAAGGGTCAGGGTCTCATCTCCCGCAGCCTTTGGGTTCTCCTGTCCATCCTCAGCCAAAGGCCTGGATTTCCCTTCCCTACTTCACCACCCAATCTAATCCGTAGTCCCGTCATGGCCAGATCGCAGCCCAGATCCTGGAGGGCCGGAGGTAACGGGGTCTCGCAGCAGCAGCACTTCCCTAGTTCAGCACCCTCCATCCCGGACGACGCTCAAGAAGACCCGGGGCAGCCCGGAGCCTAGTCCAGAGGCGGCCGCCGATGGCCCCACGGTTTCTCCTCCTGAGCGCCGCGCTGAGGATCCCAACGACCAGATCCCGGGTTCCCCGGGGCCCTGGCTAATGCCCAGCGAGGAACGGCTCTCGCGGGCCCTAGGGGTCCGGGGGGCAGCGCAGCTCGCTCAGGAGATGGCAGCCGCAAGGCGGAGACACTGAGCCTACCTCTGACGCGCGGGGCTCACTAGTTACCGCCCAACCTGGATCCGGCGCGTGTGGCCGCTGGGCACTTGGCACCTCCCCGAGAGCTTCCACTTGGTTTGGTCCCCCCACCCGCTGCGCAGTGGCTCTGCCCACACTCCCCTCGCAGCGTCAGTGGTACGACCCTTCCAGCCGGCTAGCCTGCGCTTCTGGTTCTGGGAGGGGGAGGTAATAAAATGGTTCGATCCGGTCTTGACTTGCTAGGCGCTCGAGGCGGGGTGGGGCTGCCCAGGCCACTCTGTAAAGGAGCAGGTGGGTCGATCCTGCTTGAGTAATCGCTGACGAGCTTCGTCCTGCTGCTTTCCTGCTTGCACATGTTATCTTTGCTTCTGCTGGTCCTCAGTCTGGCGTGCTTTCCTTTTCTCTTCGCCGTCTCCTGCTCCTCTCCTTATTCATTAATTTCACCTTTTTGGAGGTGTACAGGGTCTCACACATAAATTATTGTGCATGGCATGGAGAATGCAGAGGTGAGCCTGTCGTGGCGGGACTGCACCAGTGTATCCACAGTCCTGTCTCGGAATCATACAGACCCTCAGCTGACGTCGGGATAGCAAGGCTAGAAGCCTAGAAGCAGGGCAGCTTCCTTCGCCAGAGGCCTGCGGTCTCCCACTTCCGGCCTAGTCTGCCAGCTTTTGCTGGCACGTAGGCTACCACTCTCCGGGCACCGGCTGGGGCCCTGGAGCCCCCTTTGGGGCGGAGTGGGGAAGGTGTGAGTCAGCGCCCCTGGACGGGCCGGGCTAAAAAAAGGCTGTTAGAACCTTTGGGCCGTGCCCCCATTTTCCGTACATGGTGAAGAACTGCAGCCGGGCTTGTGTGCACACGCCACACACTGGGCGTTCCCGGCACGGGAGAGGCCCAGAGTTTCCTTCACCCTGGGAACAGAGCCCTACAGCCAGGGCTTATATGGCCAGCGGGACTCCAACCGGGGTAGCCGCGAGGAAGGCGCTGGCAGAGGACAGAAATGTCCAGTCACCTCCGCTGTCACCACATCCTGAGCACTCGGCCCCATCCCCCCACAGGAGGGAAGCTGTGGTCTGACGGAATGGGCAACTTTCGCCCCTGTGGGGAGGGGACGGGGAAGGAAGAAAGAATTTAAAGGACCGGAATGCGAGAGTCCAGGTGGCCTTGGAGAGGAAAGAGGAACGGTGAAGACAAGCTGCGAGAGCTGGGAGCTGGAGGGTGAAGAGGTGAACACTTGAGTGGTTAGAGCTGTAGATAGACATTGTGGGGAAGTGTGGCAGGGTGGCTTCCAGCTACCCCTGACTTAGAGCCTGGTGGAGGTGTGGTTCTTCAGAAGTCAGCAAAGGGCTCAAGAGCCCCAGTCCTATAAATACAGTCACACCCAGGAGACTAATAATAGTAACCCCAGCCACCATGTACTTAGTTTTATCCCTGCTACTGGCTTTATTGCAATATTTATTTTCATCTACAATAGTTGCACATCTACTCAACTATCCGAATATGTCCATTTCGCAGAGGAGGAAAGTGAGGCCCAGGGAGTGCAGATAGGTAGAGAGAGGAGGGTCAAAGTACGATTTAATCAAGGCCTGATTCCCAAGTCTGTCCTCTTAATTTCACCTGCATTGACAAGTATTAATTGAACCCCAACTGTATATGTTGCACTGTGCTAGGTACTGTGGAGATGCTGGAGGAACAAGACATAAAATTTCTTTGTGTAGCTGATGTATGTAATGAGGGTAGACAGATGTCAGACAAAAAAGACAAGAAAATGAATTAATAAAAAACCAGGCCAGGCGTGGTGGCTCACGCCTGTAATCCCAGCACTTTGGGAGGCCGAGGCTGGTGGATCACGAGGTCAAGAGTTCAAGAGCAGCCTGGCCAAGATGGTGAAACCCCGTCTCTACTGAAAATACAAAAATTAGCCAGGTGTGGTAGCAGGTGCCTGTAATCACAGCTACTCGGGAGGCTGAGGCAGAGAATTGCTTGAACCCAGGAGGTGGAGGTTGCAGTGAGCCAAGATGGCACCACTGCACTCCAGCCTGGATGACAGAGCAAGAATCAGTCTCAAAAAAAAAAAAAAAAAAAAAAAATTCAGGCCAGACATGGTGGTTTGTGCCTGTAATCCCAGTACTTTGGGAGGCGGAGGCGGGTGGATTGTTTGAGACTACGAGTTTGATACCAGCCTGGGCAACATAGACCTTGTCTCTACAAAAAGTTTAAAAATTAGCTGGGAGTGGTGGCTCATGCCTGTAGTCCCAACTACTTGGGACACTGAGGTGGGAGGATCACTTGAGCCTGGGAGGTCAAGGCTGCAGTGAGCCATGATTGCACCATTCCACTCTAGCTGGAGTGACAGTGAGACCTTATCTCAAAAAAAAAAAAAAAAAAAGGCCAGGCACGTGGCTTACATCTGTAATCCCAACACTTTGGGAGGCCAAGGCAGGCGGATCACCTGAGGTCAGGAGTTCGAGACCAGTCTGACCAACATGGAGAAACCCCATCTCTACTAAAAATACAAAATTAGCCTGGTGTGGTGGCACATGCCTGTAATCTCAGCTACTCAGGAGGCTGAGACAGAAGAATCGCTTGAACCCGGGAGGTGGAGGTTGCGGTGAGCCAAGATTGTGCCATTGTACTCCAGCCTGGGCAGCAAGAGCGAAACTCCTTCTCAAAAAAAAAAAAAAAAAGACAATTTCAGAGAGAAGTGAGAGTCATGAAGCTATGAAGCTAGCAAAAGGAGGTTACATTGTGGGAGACGATGGTGAGCTTCTGGCCTCTTTGAAGACATAACTTTTGAGCTGCAACCTGAATGACCAGAAGCCAGGTATATGAAGCACTGAGTGAAGGGCATTGACAGCAGGGGGAATAGCAAGTGCAAAGGTGTTGAAGTGGAACCAGGTTCATCTTGTTTCAGAAATTCAGACGTGTCCTCACAGAGTTGGAAAGCACATACTCATCACTAGGAAAAGTATGTTTCATCCCTTCCACTATTCACTCACTCTTCCGGCAACCGGGGCTGAAAGAGGGGAGCTCTTTCCTTAGTTTTGAGGGGCCCTGTGTTGGCAGAGAGAGCAGGCAGTCCCTTGGGTTGAATCCTCCTGGCCATCCAGTTATGATTCTCCCCCACTTCAAATGAGATGAGAATAAAAACAACTTCTAGTCTGGAGAGTGTGTCCCTCAGGGTACCTCTGGGATCCTGATTCCAGGAGACCAGATGCATGTCTTAGATGCAGAAATTAAGGCTGAGCTGGGGGAAATTACTTGCTCAAAATAACGCACTTAGCCAGGCGCAGTGGCTCACACCTGTAATCTCAGCACTTTGGGAGGCCAAGGCGGGAGAATTGCTTGAGGTCAGGAGTTCAAGACCAGCCTGAGCAACATAACGAGACCTTGTCTCTACTAAAAAATAAATAAATACAAACAAAGTGTCTACAAATGTCACCCAGCCTTGCACCCCAGGAGCCATCCATTCATCTTGCCAATCCCCTAGAAATAAACTTTCCTATTCCTCATGTACGATTGTGCTGACTGGCCCCTCTCTTCAGAACCAGGAAACTGAGGCCCAACATTTAGGGCCAGGACTTCCTTGGGATTGCAGAACACAGAATCAGACCTTGGGCTCTCTGGGCTCTAACACTATTGCAAAATATGTTTTTTAAAAATAGAGACAAGCTCTCACTACGTTGCCCAGGCTGGTCTTGAACTCTTGAGCTGAAGTGATTCTCCTACCTCGGCCTCCCAAAGTGCTAGGATTACAGGCATGAGCCACTGCTCCTGGCCTTGGGCTCTAACACTAGAAACAATGCTTGCCCTATTTCTGAGCAACTCAATGCTCACCAACCCCTATTCTCACACAGCCTTTACACTGGCAGGGTCTTATTCTCATCACTGCTCAGAGGTTTATTCCACTGTCCACAATCCATTATCCAAAAACAAAAAGCTCTGGAAACTGATGGTTTTCCCACAAGATAGGCACTATTTGGTTACAAAACCTGACCTGATCTAACGAGGAACAATTTTCTTTCTTCCTTTCTTTTTGTTTTTCCTTTTTTGGAGACAGGGTCTTGCTCTGTTGCCCAGGCAGGAGTGCAGTGGTCTGATCATGGTTCACTGCAGCCTTGAACTCCCGGGCTCAAGCAATCCTCCCACCTCAGCCTCCCGAGTAGTTGGGATTACAGGCACATGCCACCATGCCTGGGCTAATTTTTTTCTTTTTTCTTTTTTTTTTTTTTTTTGAGACGGAGTCTTGCTCTGTCGCCCAGGCTGGAGTGCAGTGGCGCAGTCTTGGCTCACTACAACCTCCACCTCCCAGGTTCAAGCGATTCTCCTGCCTCAGCCTCCTGACTAGCTGGGATTATAGGTGAGCGCCACCACACCCGGTTCATTTTTTGTGTATTTTTAGTAGAGACGGGGTTTCACCATGTTGGACAGGCTGGTCTCGAACTCCTGACCTCGCGATCTGCCCACCTCGGCCTCCCAAACTGCTGGGATTACAGGCTTGAGCCACCGCGTCCGGCCGCCTGGGCTAATTTTTAAAATTATTTGTAGAGATGAGGTCTCACTATGTTGCCGAGGTTGATCTCCAATTCTTGGGCTCAAGCGATCCTCCCACCTGAGGCTCCCAGAGTGCTGGGATTACTGGCATGAGCCACTGTGCCCAGCCGAGGAACACTTTTCAATCCTTACCCAGTTATTGTGAACGTTCATACCTTTTCTTGAAGAAATACCGTTTTTGTTGTTGTTGTTGTTTTTGAGACGTGGTTTCGCTCTTGTTGCCCAGACTGGAGTGCAATGGCATGATCTTGGCTCACCGCAACCTCTGCCTCCCGGGTTCAAGCGATTCTCCTGCCTCAGCCTTCCGAGTAGCTGGGATTACAGGCATGCGTCACCGTGCCTGGCTAATTTTTGTATTTTTAGTAGAGATGGTGTTTCTCCATGTTGGTCAGGCTGGTCTTGAACTCCCGACCTCAGGTGATCCACCTGCCTCGGCCTCCCAGTGTTGGGATTACAGGCGTGAGCCACCGCGCCTGGCCCTTTTTTTTTTTTTTTTTTTTATAACGCGGCAGCTCCAAACCCCGCTGAGAGTATATGCACGGGAAAACTTTCTGAAATCAAAAATATTCTGAGTTCTGGCAACATACTGGGCCCCAAGTCTTTCGGATTTAACTCTGCCTCGGCCGTTTTATTCAGTTAAGGAAACTGAGTCACTCCATCCCAAAGCCAGATTCCCGCGGTTCTAAGCTGAAGCTGTCTCGGGTGCATTTGCATTCCAAAAAGGCGAAGGGTCCCGCTATTACTGCTCCTGGTACCTGGAGCTGCCAAGCACCCCTGCGATGGGGCGCCCCGGGGGCTGTGCGCCAGGCTGGGAGTATCCTTGGGGGGCGGGGCGAGGGGGCTTCCGGGGCGGCAGCCACCTGGCCCGGCTCCGGCCCCGCCCGCGTCAGCTCTGCGCGGTGATTCACTCCCTCCTTCGCCCCGGGGCCCCCTTCCCGGCCAGACGGCGGGCAAGACAGCTGGGTGTACAGCGTCCTCGAAACCACGAGCAAGCGAGCAGATCCTCCGAGGCACCAGGGACTCCAGCCCATGCCATGGCGGATTCTGAGCGCCTGTCGGCCCCTGGCTGCTGGGCCGCCTGCACCAACTTCTCGCGCACTCGAAAGGGAATCCTCCTGTTTGCTGAGATTGTGAGCGTTCTGGGGCAGGCGCGTGGGCAAAAGCGGGATGGGGTGGCTGGACCATGCGGAACTGGATGGTCCGGGTGAGGCAGGCACTTGGCCGGGGCGCTCGGCAGTGGGGTGCAGGTGGGTGGGTTCACGGTGGAGGCCCGAAACCCGGGGCGCAGGGCGAGTCGGTGGGGTTTGACGAAGGTTGTTGAGATCTGGTGGTCCCCGGGGTGAAGCAAGGAGCCTCTAACGCATACGGAGGGCTACGTGGGGACAGCCTGCGTGAACTCATCAGTGGACGCATCGAAGGGGTCCCAGGGTGCTGGGAAGTGGGGGCCTCCTGTGGCAGGGCGTGGCGCGGCCTGGGCACAGGAGGGCGGGCTGGCAGCGCGCCCAGGGGCAGGGCCTGTTGGGGTGGGCCCCCCCGCCCCGCGCTAGTCCCGCGGTGTAGAGCGCCCCGCCCTTCGCCAGTTCTTCCTCGCCCTTCTGAGGCCGGGCGGGATGTCCTTAGCTTTTCGGGGTTTCCACCCTTCTCAAAGTGGGCGCCGCCTTTGAGTCACTTGTAAAAGGGGTGCGGCGCCTTTAACGGAGTCCTGCCTCTCTGGTGTCACTCTCACCGCTTCCCAAAGGGGTTGCTGGGGGAACCGCGTGTTCCGCCCCGGTCAAGGCCACAAAGCTGGCGTCAGCGGGGCTCACAAAACACCTGGCAGCGCCACTCCCCTCAGGCTGCCCGTATCCTAGAAGGGAAAAGAGGAGGAAACTGAGGCACCCAACTCTACTCCTTACTTGTTGGGTGACCCTGGCCAAGCCATTAAACCTCTCTGTGCCTCAGTTTTCTCGTCTATAAATTAGAAAGAGTAATAATAGTACCCAGAGCATTAGATTGTCGTGATGATTGAATTTGGAACACAGTGAGCACATAAAAAGTGTTTAGCTATTATTGTATGTCATTTCCCCAGCCCTCGTAGGCATCTCAGTATGGGACCCCCAATTTAAACCAATCTTCTCAGCCCTGGTTGCTGATTGAGGTCCCCTTTCCCATGTCACCCTTCCAGATATTATGCCTGGTGATCCTGATCTGCTTCAGTGCCTCCACACCAGGCTACTCCTCCCTGTCGGTGATTGAGATGATCCTTGCTGCTATTTTCTTTGTTGTCTACATGTGTGACCTGCACACCAAGATACCATTCATCAACTGGCCCTGGAGTGTGAGAAGGGGTCCACAATGGCAAGACCAGGGAGGGGTCTGGGCAGTTAGGATTGTCGGGGAACTGTGGTTGCTGACTTCCCTCTTCTCCTCCCTACACCTCACAGGATTTCCTCCGAACCCTCATAGCGGCAATCCTCTACCTGATCACCTCCATTGTTGTCCTTGTTGAGAGAGGAAACCACTCCAAAATCGTCGCAGGGGTAAAGGCCATGGGAGCAGCTCTGAAGCACAGAGCGAAGGGTTTGAGGAGCCAGGGACCATTTCTGCCTTTGCTTCTGGCAGAAATCGTGTGACCCACAGCAAGTCACACTTGTCCTCAGGCATGGAGGAAAGTCTGGCCCAGGACTTGGTTTTGCCTCCCAAGGTCTTCATTTGCTGTGAAGGGCAGTCCCTTGTCAGACACAAGGACCTTGGTGAGAGGTACAAACAGGCGGCCCCTTTGTCAACGCACTAGACTACCATCTGCAAGAACTTTGTCCCAAATGTAGTAGAAATTGGGGCCGGGCGCAGTGGCTCATGCCTGTATTCCCAGCACTTTGGGAGGCTGAGGCCGAGGCAGGCAGATCACTTGAGGTCAGGAGTTCAAGACCAGCCTGGCCAACATGGCGAAACCCCATCTCCACTAAAAATACAAAAATTAGCCGGGCGTGGTGGTGGGCGCCTATAGTCCCAGCTACTCAGGAGGCTGAGGCAGGAGAATCACTTGAACCCAGAAGACAAAGGTTGCAGTGAGCCAAGATCATGCCACTGCACTCCAGCCCCAGTGACAGATGGGTGACAGAGTGATACTGTGTCTCAAAAAAAAAAAAAGTATGAATTGAATTGTGCCCCCTACTGGCCTCCCTGTGTTGAGAGGTATAGGAGGAGGGAGAGTGGGGTAGGATGCACTCTCTTGGCCTTTCCCTGGCTTACCAACCCGGTGCTTGAGTCCCATCCTGCATGGGGCAGGTGCTGGAGGTGGTGGATACAAGAAGATAAGAGACTGAGTAACCTGACCAGCTAATCTAAACCCCCTCACTCCTATCCTGTCCCCCAGGTACTGGGCCTAATCGCTACGTGCCTCTTTGGCTATGATGCCTATGTCACCTTCCCTGTTCGGCAGCCAAGACATACAGCAGCCCCCACTGGTAAGTGTGTGTGTGTGTTGGTTGGGGGTAAGGGGGTTGCTGAGAGGGCAGAGGGAAAAAGGAAAGGGATCTCTTAAAGGCACGAATGCCAACTCTGGTCTCGTATTGGTACTTACGGCTTTTGTACCAATAGGTACCATAAGCTTCGGTATTCTTGTGTGTAAAATGTTCACGGACTTTGGATCTTGTTTTAAAAAATGGGCATATAGATTCAGCCAATGCTTTCTCTTTTCCTCACCTGCAGACCCCGCAGATGGCCCGGTGTAGGCGAACTTCCCTCATTTCTCTCTGCAATCTGCAAATAACTCCTCCATTGAAATAACTCCTCCCCACCCCAACAACAACATTCCCAGCAGACCAACTCCCACCCCCTCTTTGAGGTAAAAGTGCCTTTATTGGGAGACTTTTGTCTTCCAGCCTGCCAATCAACCCTCCTGGGTGTGGCCACCATATGCGTGTGCCTAGGTCCTCCTTCTGCACGATCCAATAGGAGACACCAGTTCTGACTGAACCATGCCCCCACCTAAGTCACAAAATGAGGGAAGTGGGGAGTTAGATTTCAGAGTCCAGGCCCTAGGTTGGGACCCACTCCAAATAATCTCCTCGGTGTGGGTGGTGGTTCTATAGAGGGATAAGTGAATAATAAACATTGTTAAAATATACGATAATGAATAAAGTAATCCTTTCATCAAATGTGGGTAAATTTCAAGCATCAGGAGGCGGAAATGGAGTGGAAACAGCTGGGGCAAGGAGGCAAAGAAGCCAGGCCTGTTTTACAACAAATATTAAATTACTTCAATAATACAAACGAGAGGCCCGGTGCAGTGGCTCATGCCTGTAATCCCAGTCCTTTGGGAGGCTGCGGGAGGATTGCTTGAGCCCAGGAGTTCTAGACCAGCCTGGGCAACATGGCAAAACCCCATCTCTACCAAAAAATTAAAAAATTAGCTGGGAACGCTGACACGAGCCTGGAGTCCCAGCTACTTGGGAGGCTGAGGTGGGAGGATAGCTTGAGCCCAAAACTTTTGAGGCTGCAGTGAGCCCTGATCACACCACTGCACTCCAGCCTGGGCAATAGGGCAGACCAAGTCTCTAAAACAGAAACAAAAATAGAAACAAACAGATAAAGGAGGGAGGAAGAGGATTTATGACTTAGGTTGTGGGGGCGGGGCGTGGGGGTGAGGGGTATGGGCCTCATCATCTACTCTGACTGGAGAATGGAGCCCCCTCCAGGACGGCCTGCCTTCAAGCCACGATGCAGTTCTTGTCTCGGGCCTGACGAGGCATCCCTGGGCGAGAGTCCCTGGGGAGCGATAAAGATGGGGAGTTGAAGGTCTCCGTTGCAGTGTCCCGAGCAGGCATGGGCCTGCACAAATGCGGGGGCAGAGGGATGCGCTCTCCTAGGAAGAAGCCATCATCCTCTGACGATTCGGAACTGGAACTGGAGGGCGAGCTGGAGCAAGATTCCGAGTCTGACCCTGATCCCGCGTCACATTGATAGTGGCGACGTCTGCTTGGGTGGCGGTTGTGATGGTGATGGTGATTATGATGGTGGCGGCGACGGCTGGGGGCCCTGGGTGGGGGACTGCGTGGCCTGCGGCGCTGGGCCGGGGGTGCACTGAGGGTCCGGCGCGGACCTCCTTCAGACACCAGAGGGTCGCGGAAGCTGACGCGTGGGGTGCTCTGACGACCGAAGGCACTATCATCCGGGCGCAGGTTAGGCTGGCCGGGGGACTCTGGGGGCGGCTCGGGGACACTGCGGAGCCCCAGTTCCGGCATGGAGTGGCGGTGGGGAGCCCCTCTCAGAAAGCGGGAGGGCTCCTCAGGGCCTGTAGCTGTTAAGGGGGAGACAGAGTGACTCCTTGTATCTGCCCTCCCACTGGCCCCCTCCTAAGAGGAGGCCTGCGGAAGGGCCTTCTTTCCTCCAGTAAGACTGGGAAAGTGGGGGCAGGGGTCGGAGAATGGCAGGGAGGTGGGAAGTCTGGGAAGTGTGAGGCCTGGAGCAGGCTCTGGGTGTTGAGAGGGTTGGAAGGAAGAACACGGAGCAAGATGGGACTGGTGTGGGGGGCGTGGCCAGGGCACCCGGGGTGGCTTCGGACGGAAGAGGTGTGGCATAGGCTGGAGTAGATTTGGTTTGCGATAAAAGGGGTGGGGCCTGACTGCAGAGGATGAAGGGTGACCGGCTGGAGAAGAGGAAGAGGAACTTGGGGTCAAGCAGAGACAAGTTGAGGTAGGGGACCAGCCCTGTATTGACAGGGTGGAACCAGGGTTCATGAGGCGGGTGTAGTTTGGGATGGAAACCAGGCCTGGACTGGTGTGCGGAAGGAGGATGAGCTGAGAAATGGGCGGGGCCCAGGGATACAGCAGGTGAAGGGCCTGGGCGAGTCAAGAAGGAAGGGCCAGGGCTGAGGCAGGGGCAAGGACGTAGGGGTGACTGGGCTGTGGCTGGGTGTGGCTAGAGGGTTAGCTCACCTGGCGCTAACTCTGTGCTGGTGCCTTTGGTGGTGGTCTCTGATGCCCCCTCCACAGCAGAGAAAGAGGCTGTGGAGGCTGCAAGTGGGGCTGTGACAGTGCCGGCACTCCAGCTGCGGCGGCTCGGCCCTGGAGCTGTGGGCTCGGACCCAAGGCTGCAGGCTCGAGAGCAGAAGATTAGGCCTCGGCGTGGCAGGAATGGGCGGCCCAGCAGGGCCCGCCCACAGCGACTACAGCAGAAGCAGCGGTCTGAGGCATGCCAGTGCTGGCCCTCGTAAGCCATCTGGCCTTGGTCCAGGCCTGTGGGGAACGACGAGGGGGAAAAACTGAGGCAGAACCCCCAGGCGTAACCCCACCCCTCGTGAACGAGTCCCTTCTCAAGAAGAGGTGGGGAATCTGAGGCAGGGCACCCCTGGGTGACTTCCTCCATCCTCCAGAATGGCGCCCTTTTGGAGAAAGCAGGAAACAGGTTTTGGTTCTCTCCTGGAGACTGGCTGGTGAACCTCTCTCTCACTCCTCCCTTTCTTTCCCAGGGTGCTCTCTCCCAGAGTGGGGTGGGCATTGGACTCTAAGATTCGGGCCAGGCTTAGACATTAAGGGGTGGCTCCAAGTGGAAGGAGAATGGAAGGCTGGGCCTGAAGAGGAGGCCTGGCTGGTGGGGGCAGGGCTTAGCAGGTGGGGAGTGGCCCTGTTGAGAAAGGAGTGGTTCTCAGAGGATAGGGTGTAGCTAGAAGCTAGGCCTGACTTAGGTTGATACAGGAGAGTGGAGGAGAACGGGGCACAGCTTGGGGTGGTAGAGGCTAGGAGTAGGGCGAGCCCTGGGGCTGGAATTAGAGCACCCTCTGGAGGTGGGTGTAGACATGTGGTGGTGGCCTAGCATTGTGTTAGGTGGGGTTTAGAAAGCATGGCATAGTGGGGACATTGGGAGTGGGACTTGCAACCAAGCGTACAGGTCTATAGTGTTGGGGCTGGACAAAGTACAGGGCACAGTGGAGGATGGGGCCTGGAGGACAGGAGGAGTCCTGGTGGGGTAGGACTGTGGCCCAGCTGTCCATCCATCCCTCTGTCCAGTCCCACAGCATTCACCCACCGATGTGCTCCCCACAGCCATCACAGTACTCCGCATGGCGGGCCTCGTAGCAGGCGCAGCAGTGGGGGCGGCTCTGACGCATGACATAGCGCTGCCCTCCTAGTGAAGCTTCACACTCAAAGCAGCAGAAGTGATCCATGTGCCAGTGGCGGCCCTCAGCCTCCGTGCACTCAGGGGAGAAGATGATCTGGAGGGCGCAGGCCATCTGTGGCTGTCAGATGAGCCTGCTCCTGGCCCTGCCCACCCTCCACTCCCACCCCTGGGCAGGGAGGCCCAAACCTCGTCACAGGCTTGGCAGCGTGGACGCAGGCATTCGGCATGGTGACGCCCGCAGTAGACCTTGCCAGCATGGTAGAAGTAGATGAGGTCAACCAGCAGTTCCTGGCACGTGGTACACACGAAGCACTGTGGGTGCCAGCAGGCACCCAGGCCTGCACGGCTGGCAAACACTGCGATGTCCCCACCTCCAATCTGCTTTCCGCACTGCCATGAGACAAGCACCAAGATGGTTACCATCACTGTCACCAAGATGGTCAGATGGATGGGGTCAGCCAAAGTATGTTACACTTGGGCCTTTCCCACAGTGAAACTTTGTGATCAGCCCTACCCACGGGGTAACTTTGACACAGGCCCTGCCTATACCAGGGATGGGGTTGGGCGGTACCTTAGAGACTGACCCTGCTCATGAGGGAAGCCGTAGAGACAGGCCCTACCCATGGTGGGTGGCCTTATAGGCAAGCCTCCCTCATCAGGGGTGGGGAAGACAGACAGGCCAGGCCTAGTGGGGGAAACCACAGAGATAGTCCCCACCCACCGGGACCTTAGCAATAGATCTCACCTAACAGTAGGATCTAAGGACAGGCCCTGCTTACCACTGGGCCCTGCAGACAGGCCCTGCCACTGTGGGTCAGCTCTTGAGGACAAGTTCTGACCACAGGAGGACCAAAGAGATAGCCCATGCCCCATGTCCACTGCACAGAGGGGGAGAAAAACACACTAAGGCCTCCTTACAGACAAACCCCACACGACAGTGGGATTGATGGGACAGGTCCCTGTCCACCAGGGGTTGCCTTAGAGACAGTCCCTGCCCAACAGTGAGATGTGAGGAACAGACCCCGCCCACAAGAGGGGACCCTAGAGACACCTCACTGGGGCTTAAGTGGCAGGCCTCATCTTCCCAGTGCTTGGAAGATGTGTCCTGCTCCCCAGGGCTTGGAGCAGAGGCACTGCTCACTCGCTGAGGCCCTCCACGGCTCACCTCCTCACAGATGGCCCCAGTGATGGTCACCGGGAAGATGCGCACGATGCCACGCCCCAGATTCTCCCGCTTCCGCTGCTGGCTAAAGGCTCGGAGCTCTTTCCTTTCCTCCTCTTCCAGTGCTGTGCAGTACTGTGCCTGGGAGGAGAAGGCATCTCCCAGGCTCCTCCCTTGACGCCTGTCCCTGCCCCTCTTCCAGACTTCATCCATGCCCCGAAAGTTTACTTCTAGGTCTTTCTATAGATGGTGCCTCCTGCCTGAAGTAACCACCTCTTCTTCCAAGGCCCAGCTGTGGTTTTGCCAAGGAATGTCCCCTGATGACCCCTGCCTGTCTGGACCACTCACCTCAGATCAGCTCACCTTTCCTCCTCTGACCCTGCCCTGCATTGGCCCAGGCTGTGTGCTGTGCCTGGCATGCCCTTCCTGTCTTCTCTCTCCTCACCTCACTGTCGTGTGGGGGCAGCTGGTGCAGCAGCTGCTTGATCCTGTATTTCTCCCCAGGACTGTTGACGTAGGGGACCTTGTCCTCTGGGAGGCAGCTGAAAAATTGATATACCTGGGAGGACATAGGAGTGGGAGAAAACAACTGAAATGAGAGGTGAGTTGGGATGCAGTGAGATGGCGGGTCCCCATTTCTCTGAGAAAATGAAAGGCATTAGGAGGGACCTTCTGACTCCCCCATCTCTCCTTCCTAAAGGCGGATCATTTCCCTCAGCTCCCAAACACGCTGAGGGTTCCTGCATGTATTGACCTCACTTCCTCCTCCAGCTGCTGATCACCTTTTTTTTTTTTTTTTTTTTTTTTTTGAGACGGAGTCTCTCTCTGTTGCCCAAGCTGGAGTGGCGCGATCTAGGCTCACTGCAACCTCCGCCTCCTGGGTTCAAGCGATTCTCCTGCCTCAGCCTCCTGAGTAGCTGGGATTACAGGCACACCACCATGCCCAGCTAATTTTTTATTTTTAGTAGAGACAGGGTTTCACCATGTTGGCCAGGCTGGTCTCGAACTCCTGACCTCAAGTGATCCGCCTGCCTTGGCCTCCCAAAGTGCTGGGAATACAGGCGTGAGCCACCGTGCCCAGTCTACTGATCCACTTTTCTTTTTCCCTTTACAGGAAAATTCCTCAAAAAGTTATGAGCACTTGTGTTCACTCCACTTCCTGTCCCTCCAATCTCTCTTGAGCCTACTTGAGGCAGGCTTCCACTCCCATCCCTCTTCCAAAGCTGTCAAGGTCATCGATGACTTCCCCATTGTTAAAATCATTGTTCAGGTCTCAGTCGTCATCAGACTTGATGATGGTAGCACTGCACCGAGCTGACCACTCTCTCTTCCTGGAAACACTTTCTTCCCTTGGCTTCCAGGACACCACACAGTCCAGGTTTTCCTTCCACCTTATTGGCTGCTCCTTCTTTGTCCCTGTTTTGGCTCCTCCTCAACTAGCTGACCCCTAAATGCAGGAGGATCCTAGGACTCAGCTCTTGGTCCTCTTGCCTCTGTCTACATTCAATTTCTTGGGAATTACATTCAACCTTATGGCTGTAAATATCATCTATTTGGCTGGCTAATGTGTCACCTCCAGCCTGTGACACATAATGACAAACACATACGTCCAGCTCTGTAACTTATCCCTTGAGTTCCAGGCAATGTGGCTATTTAGATGTCTAACAGGCATCTCAAACTCCAGATGGCCAGAACCAAACTTATGCTCTTACCCCTCAAACTGCTCCTGTCTTGGCCTCTCCCACATCAGTTAATCTACCTATCCTCAGGGTCATCTTTCACTCCTCTTTCTCCCACCCCCACAAGCAAATCCTCTGAGTGCTACTTCCAAAATATAGGCTGGGTGCTGTGGCTCACACCTGTAATCCCAGCACTTTAGGAGGCCCAGAGGGGAAGATAGCTTGAGCCCAGGAGTCCAAGACCACCCTGGGCAACATGGCAAAACCCCATCTCTACAAAAAATACAAAAATCATCCAGGCGTGATGATGCGTGCCTGTAGTCCCAGCTACTTGGGAGGCTGAGGTGGGAGGATCACTTGAGCTCAGGAAGTTGAGGCTGCAGTGAGCTGTGATTGAGCCACTGCACTCCAACCTGGGAGACAGAGTGAGACCCCCCCCCTCTATATATATATGTACGTATAATTATTATACGTATATTATTTACGTAAATTATATACATAAAATAATTATTTTATATATACGTATATAGATGTATACATATGTGTATATATACGTGTATATATATACACGTATATATGTGTATATATACGTATATATGTGTATATATACGTATATATATATACGTGTATATATATATATATACACACACACATATATATATATTAAATAATTATTTATTAAACGGAATTTTGCTCTTGTTGCCCAGGCTGGAGTGCAATGGCATGATCTGGACTCACCGAAACCTCCGCCTCCCGGGTTCAAGCGCTTCTCCTGCTTCAGCCTTCCAAGTAGCTGGGATTACAGGCATGTGCCACCACGCCTGGCTAATTTTTTTGTATTTTTAGTAGAGACGGGGTTTCTCCATGTTGGTCAGGCTGGTCTCAAACTCCCGACCTCAGGCGATCTGCCCGCCTAGGCTTCCCAAAGTGGTGGGATTACAGGCGTGAACCACTGCACCCAGCCTATTTTTTTTTTTTTTTGAGACAGGGTCTTGCTCTGTCGCCCAGGCTGGAGTACAGTGGTGCAATCTCAGCTCACTGCAACCTCTGCCTCCTGGGTTCAAGGAATTCTTGTGGCTCAGCCTCCCGAGTAGCTGGGATTACAGACATTTGCCACCATGCCAGACTAATTTTTGTATTTTTAGTAGAGATGGGGTTTCACTATGTTGGCCAGGCTGGTCTCAAACTCCTGACCTCAAGTGATCCACTCGCCTCGGCCTCCCAAAGTGCTGGGATTACAGGTGTGAGCCACCATGCTGGCCTTTCTGTCTGTCTGTCTGTCTCTCTCTCCATATATATATAACTCCTTGCACTGCCAGTGCCATCATCATCAGGTTCCTCACTGGTCTCCTGATTCCACCCTTATTCCTCCAGGCTGTCCTCTGCTGACAACCCTCTTGCGACTTTCCCTTTCATTCACAGGCAAAGCCAAAGTCCTCTCCATAGCCCCTGCCACATCTCTGACCTCATCTCCAGCTGGTCTCCCCCTTGCTCACTCTGCGCCAGCAGCACTGGCCTTGCCATCCCTTACATATGACAAGCACACGCCTGCCTCAGGGCCTTGGCATTAGCCATGCCCTTTGCCTGTGTGAATCGCTGTAACCTTAGATGTCTGCATGGCTCACTTCTCACCTCCTTTCGGGCAGCTCAACCATTAAATTCTCACAGAGGCTTATTCTGGGCACCCTATTTACAATTCTAGCATCTCTCTCCCTCCCTCTCTCTTTCTTCACCCCACCTTCCTTGCTTTTTAATTCCATAGCACTTACACCATCTGACATATATTTACAGGTTTGCTTATTGGGTGTTCCTCCTTTCCAGAATCTACCCTCTGCCTGGGCAGATTTTTTTTTTTTTTGAGAAGTATCACTCTGTTGCCCAGGCTGGAGTGCAGTGGCACGATCTCAGCTCACTGCAACCTCCGCTTCCTGGGTTCAAACAATTCTCCTGCCTCAGCCTCCTGAGTAGCTAGGATTACAGGTGTGCACCACCACACCCGGCTAATTTTTGTACTTTTAGTAGAGACGGGGTTTTGCCATGTTGGCCAGGTTGGTCTCAAACTCCTGACCTCAAGTAATCCGCCCGCCTCAGCCTCCCGAAGTGCTGGGATTACAGGTGTGAGCCACCGTGCCCGTGGGCAGATATGTTATTTTGTGTTTTGCTCATTGCTGTGTCCTCAGTGCCTAGAACAGTGTCTCACATGCAGTAGGTGCCCCATAACTATGTGTTGAATGAGTCAATCAATGAAGTCATGTGGTGAATGAAGTGCTGGGAGGGTAGAATAGGGAGTGGGGCCATGCATGGTGGCTTGCTCTTGTAATCCCAGCACTTTGGGAGGCCGAGGCAGGATTACTTGAGCCCAGGAGTTCAACATCAGCCGGGGCAACATAGGGAGACCCTGTCTCTACAAAAAAATTTTAAAAATAGCCAGGCAGGGTGGCATGCGCCTGCAGTCCCAGCTACAAGGGAGGCTGTGGTGGGCAACAGAGTGAGACCCTGTCTCAAAAACAATCAATCAAAAATAATAGGATTGGGGTGAACAGGCCCTGAGGAACTGGTCCCTCAGTCACCCAAGGTATGGGGGGCTGACCACTCCTCCATCACAGAGGGGCCAGAAGGACCCTCGGTCTGACTGCACACTCTAGCATAGCCCTAGAAATAGGTTCCCACCTGAGTGTGTGTGTGTGTGTGTGTGAGCATTAGTGTGCACCCACTGGACAGCAAGAGTGGAGGGCTGGCCTCTGGTCACCTGCTCCGGCTTAAGGCCTGGGGGCACCCAGGCATACTCCTCCGATGCACAGCCTGAGTCGTCGTCGGAGATGGAGTGGCGCTGGAAGTCCGAGATTAGCCGACACATGATGCGTTCCAGGTCCACAGGCACCGCGTGCACTGCATGCTCCTCCCGCGGGCATTTGCAATGCTGGCAGATCTTTCTGAGGGGGCCGGGATGGGGGTCAATTACTAAGGGGTTGCCCACCCGAAGCCCTCGGCAGCCCAGGTCCAACGGAAGAGCGGGGACATACAGATTATCACCACCAAAGGTCTGTGAGCGGGGACAGGGATCTGGGCCTGGGGGCGGGGCTGCAGGAGGTGGGCCTATGAGCCAGGGTGTGGCTGGGCTGTGAGCCAGAGGACAGGTCGTGGGGAGTGGGATGCTTTGTGGGGGAACTTTCACTAGACGCAGGCATCTAACCTGTGGTGAGGCTCTGAATTTGTGGGCTCTGAGCCTGTCGGTAGGGCCTGAGTCTGGGGGCTGTAGGCTCTGTTTGTTGGGTGCAGGGCTCCAGCAGGAGGATAGGACGCTCGGCCTGGGAGAGTAGGTCTGAGTCTAAGAGGGGTGCTGGAGGCCAGAGGGCGGCGCTCAGAGTTAGGGACGAAGAATCTCCCTAGGGATGCGACTCAGCGGCTACGGGAGAACACTTCTGGGGGAGGGGCTGCGTAGTGGGTGGAGCTCTCCTGGGAAAGGACTTTGGGGATGAGTCAGGGGGCGGGGCTCTGAATCTGAGCCTGAGGCTCTTTTCCCAACTGAGATCCCTCTGTAGGCGGAGCTCAAGCGTAGGGGCGTGGCGTAAGGCTCCTGGATTTCCCCCCGAAGGCGGAGCTCTGACAAAGGCGAGGCCCTTTAGGGGCGCCACTTACCTCCAGCCGTGGAGCAGGAAGCCGGGGCACTGCTCCCTACAGGAGTTGCAGGGCTGGCCCCGGTCTGGGTCCTCTGCCTCTGGAGGCTGCAGTGGGCGGGGGCAGATGCAGGGCCGGGTGAGGCGCGGAAGCAGGGAAGGAGAAGTCAACGCCCGCCCCTCCACTTCATTGCCCGCGACCGCACGCTGGGGCCTGTCTTACCTGGGCAGCGCTGGGCAGGCTGGGACAGCGCCCAGAGTGCGGGGGAGCGGGACACAACCGAGGCAGAGGCGGGGCAGTTGGAGCCACCTCCTTATATGTCCCCTTTTCAGGGAATTCCCCTTCCTAGGCTGGCCTCGGACCCCCCCTCCCCGTCCGCCCCTAGCCTCAGACACCTCCCACCAGCCTTAGATCCTTCCAGGGCTCAAGCACCTCCCCTATAATTCATTGTACTCTCCCCACTAGAGCACAGAACCCCTACTCTGGGCATCCTCTCCCCGGCCTCATCCCGGTTCCCTCTCCATCTACGCTGCCAGCAGCACTCCAGTTCCACAGGGTAGGAGACGAGACCGCATTCTTCCTTGAGATCCCCACGTGAACCCTGCCCCTCTCTTCAGAAGCTCAGGAGCTCCTCCCCTAAACCCTGGCCTCATGCCCTGATACCCAAGGAACTGGGGACCCTCCCCAGGATCTCAGGAGGCCCCTGCTCCATTCAGAAACCCCCATCCCAAGAAACCTTGGCCTTTACCCATCCTATCCTAGGGCTATTTATTCCTTCTCCGGACCATCAAACCCAGACCCCACATTCCCAGGTCAGAGACCCACTCCAAAGGAAGTGAAAGACCCTCCTATCTAAGAAGTCAAAAACTCCCTTGCTCAGGCGGAACCCTGGAAGCCTTGTCCCCCCAAATCCCAGTCTCTTGACTCTCAGCATTTCGGCATCCCAGGAGTGTAGGACTCCATCCCTCCGTCCACATTCCTCAAAGGTACTGTGTCCTTTAGAAGCTGAGGAGGTCGGCCAGGATCGGTGGCTCACGCCTATAATCCCAGCACTTTGGGAGGCCGAGGTGGGCGGATCACCTGAGGTCAGGAGTTCGAGACCAGCCTGGCCAACATGGTGAAACCTTGTCTCTACTAAAAATACAAAAATTAGGCAGGCACGGTGGCGGGCGTCTGTAATCCCAGGTACATGGGAGGCTGAAGCAGGAGAATCGCTTGAACCCAGGAGGCGGAGGTTGCAGTGAGCGGAGATAGCACCACTGCACTCCAGCCTGGGTGACAGAGATTCAGTCTCAAAAAAAAAAAAAAAAAAAAAAAAAAAGCAGCAGCTCAGGAGGTTCCTGCTCAACCTAAGGCATCAAGACCCAGTTCTCTGGCCCTCAGGATTCCCTCCCACAATTCACAAGAGAGGGGTCCCCACCAGGTCCCAGGAGTGCTGATGAAAGTGTGTGGAGAGGTGATTAGGGGGTTTGGGCCACCAGATCTACACCTTCCTCCATCCATTCGCCTCCAGCAGCCCCAGCCCCAGGTCTGGGAATGCAGGGGGTGGGATTCCCAGATCCTCTGTGGGGCACCTATTCGCTATGCCTATCCATTGCCCCCTCGCCTGGGCCTCAGTTTACCCCCGACCCCCACCGCTGCCCTGACTCCCGCTCACCGCACGCCCGGAGCGGCGCCTCCGGGACCCACGCGCGAACATGGCGCGCCCGGGCAGGGTCAAGCCGGGCCGGGTCAGGCGAATGTAATCCTTGCGACCGTCAGGCCACCGCGCGTCCGGCCTGGGAACTCGGTTCCGTAAACCCGACACCCTCGTGGGAGGAGCGCGCCCCGCAGGGCCCGCCCCCGGGCATGTGGTCTCTCCGCTGCCAGGGCGCCCCCTGCCTAGAGGTGAACTGCACGTAGCCCGGAGTGCCCCGCGGGAAAGGCCTCTGCCCTCCCGCTCCGGGCCGGTGCGGGGCGTCACAAGGCACGACCCCCAGAACCCCGGTGTGCCACGTGGCCTCTCACGGGACCTGGGGCTTGAAGGCTCTGTAGTGGAGGATGGGGAGACTCAGAGGTGGCCAACTGGACTGAGGGGGGTGGCGCGCTAGGGTGCTTGTGTTGACGCTTTGTGTCGATTTATTTCGGATGCTTATTTGGGAGAGGGGTTAAAGACACCTCTTGGCTCCTCCCCACTGGTGAGGTTCCGAGGGTCTCCCCGATGAATGCTGTAACAATGGGCCCCAACCTCACCCGCAGCCCCAGCTGGTGCTCGCTGGGAACCTGGGAACCTGGCCCTAGCCACCAGAGAGCTAGATTTTATACGCACTCCTCCCTTCTCATTCCCCTCTCAGCCAGGCCAGGTTCCAAAGCCCTCCTCCCCTCTCTCCCCTCATCCTTATAAGCCTAGCTGTCCAGCCCCGTCCCCCCACCCCAAGTCTTGAGAAGTAGATCTTAAAGCCTTCCCTCCCCCACCCACATTTTTCTCTCTCCAGTTATCCCCTTCCCCAGCTCAGTTCCAGGGCGGGGAGCCTCTCCTTCACGCTCTCAGGCTTGGCTGTGCCTCCGGGCTGGGGGGAGGGGGTCCCATGGCCTCAGTCAGAACTCGGCCCGGGTCTCTAATTATGCACGGAGACTGCAGCGGCCAGGCCGTTCATCGCGGGCCCCGGGGACCTCTCCCCGCCCCCCATTACACATGTCCCTGTCACTTCCCGTGGAGTGGAGAGGTAAAAGAGAATAACTAATGAACTAAGGAGTCACCCCGGCGCCCCACCTCCCCTCCTTGCCTAACCGGTCTCCCATTTCTCCAGCCTGGGCGGAGGCAGGGAAAGGAGAGACAGTAGGGTCTGAAGATTAGGGATGGGGTCAGGCAATGTGAGGTTTCCTCCTATTCGGACCCCTTGGGGATTTGAGGAGAGGGTTCCACAGGGGCTCGGAAGAGGCTTGGCTAAGGGACCAGAATTAGAACCAACTCCTAGAAAGACCGGGCATTTGGTGGCCAGTAGTGGGAGGGTGAGCAGGGCTACTCAGAGAGTGACAGAGTGATTGGCAGGAGGGGCTTCCCAGAGGATGCTGCTCTGCCTAACACTTTTGAAGGGGCCTGAAATGGTGCAGCAAACTGAACTGCGGTCGGTGGGTCCGGGTGGAGCTTGTTCTCACCACCTCTCCCTCCTTTCTCCCCCGGCCAACCCCCTCCCCGGTGCCCGAAAAAGACACACTGAGAAATCAGAGCCGGGTAGACTAGGTGGTTAAGGAGTTTATTTGGGAGAGGAGAATCATATTTGTTCTTCCTTGGGGAGGGGGGTTCTTCGAACAATACCGAAGGGTTTGGGAAAGGGTAGGGGTCTGGAGGGGAGAAGGAGGGGCCACAGCCAGACAAAATGGCAACACACGATCACAGGCACTACTGACATCACAGACACAGCAGAGGGTGCAGGATAGGGGCTCCAGACCAGGCCTCCAACCACCCCAGGACGGGTGGAGGTGTGGAGGGAGGGAGGGCGCAGGGGAAGGGGGAAGAGGGGTGGGCCAGTCCCACAGACCTGTTGGTTCTGTCCTCTTATTAACCTAGCTGTTTCATCACGAGAGTGGGGAAGGGTGTGTGTGGTGGGGTGCTTCTCTCTGGACCCCACGCCTCACCCTACAAGCCATATCACTCGACTCTTCTCAGGCCACTTCCGTCCCAAGTCGTAGCCAGAGCCATTCTCCCCCACCCCTAACAAAACCCATCTGGAAGCTCCTATCCAAGTCCCCTCTCCACTGCCCAAACCCAGCCATTGTAAAACATTTTCTTCACTGCACCATGGGGAGGGGCTGCCCTTTCTGAAACCACCATGGAAGCCCCATTCTAAGCCCCACCCTGTCTGGAAGCCTGGCTTGGCCCATTCCTGAACCCCACTTCTTCCCTTGCTCAAGATCTGTCCCCTTTAGAATCAAGCTCAGTCTCCCAAATGTTCCAAGCCACACCCTTTCCATAGGCTCTGGTACCAATCCAAGACTCACCTACTCTGGAGCCCACCATTCTGCCTCGCTTAAAGCCTCGCCCCTTCTAGAACCCTGCCCTCAGCGTCCTTCCAAGCCCCACCCCAGAATGCTCTAGCGCACTCCTCTCCTTCAGACTCCAGATCCACTCTGTCTGGAACCCAACCCCCCTGCTGACCCCTCCACTCCACACCTCCTCTCCAAGACCACCTTGGGTCCTAAACTGTCCTCTCTACCCCAAGCCCCCCCAATCTCTGCCTTTCTTTCACCCTGGAGTTGGATTTCCCTAATGGCCTTTGTTCAGGCAGGCATTGCTGGAGGAACCAAGGCCAGAGTTGGGAGGAGTGGAGGGAGAGAGAGGAGAGAGTCTGAAGTCACGCCTACCCTCCCCACACAGCCGAGGTCTGTTCCCTCCCTGTCCTCCTTTTAGATCCCCTTAACCTCAGGGGACAGGGAGGGTAAACAGAGAGGGGCCAAGGGATGCAGGGAAAGGGACGGGGTAAGAGAGGGGGCCCACTCAAGACTGGGCACCTAGTGCATGAGGGGAGTGGAGTGAGGGCAGGGCTCAGACAGATAAATAGATATTTATATATAATATATATATATATATAAACAGCAAAGACAGTTAGGGTCTCCTGGCTTGAGGGGTGGAGACCTAGGGTATAGGGGTGGGAAGGGGGGCAGGCCTTCTCCTGAGCTCTTGCCCCCCCAGGTCCTCCTGGGCTTCACTGACCTGTAGAGACAAAAGACACAGAAAGGAGAGGGGGTCCGACATGGGTGGCGCCCTCAGATAGGGGTTGGGCTGTTATGCTTTTGTCCTGGCTTTATGTCTTTTCTTCTTTCCTGGAGCCAGCTTCATCCCAGCTGCCTCTGCTGAGAAGATATACCTGACCTTGCCCCCACTGGGTTAGGTACCAAAGAGATTACAGTCTCTTTCCTCCAACCAAAAAAATAGTCCCTTAACAGGTACTGTTCTAGCCATTTGTGATAAACTATATTGAGCAAAACAAAGATCCCTGTCTTTGTGGAGCTTATACTGAAGCAGAGATAGACTTCACAGAGCGAACATGATGCATGAGTGGATTATCTTGTATAACATAGGGTGACAATAATAAGTGAAATGGAAAAAATAAAGTGAGCTGGGCATGGTCGCTCACACTTATAGTCTCAGCTACTTGGGAGGCTGAGGTGGGAGGATCACCTGAGCCCAGGAGTTCAAGTCTAGCATTCCTAAAGTGCTAGGATTACAGGCGTGAGCTACCACGCCCAGCCTGCGACAGGGCAGAGTTCTGACACAGGAGGACTGTGGCCTAATTTAGGATTTAACAGAATCCCTCCAGATGCTGTGAGTAGAACAGAATGGAAATGGAGACCTGAGAAGAGGTCTGGGAGAGATGACAGTGGAAGATGAAGGATATATTTTTTGAAGGTAGGACCCACAGGATTTTTTGATGAATTAGATGTGGGATGCCCTTTCCATCCTGGCTAACCCAGTGTCAGAAGCTACCTCCATCCAAGTATTGCCACCTTCTTGCCTTCCCCCACTTCATGCCACCCCTTAGCCTTTTCCTCCTGCCTTTCCTCCCCTATATCCTCTCTCCTATCTGAGGGAAATCTCACTTCTCTTTTTCTTTTTTCTTTTTTTTTTTTTTTTGAGACAGAGTCTCGCTCTGTTGCTCAGGCTGGAGTGCAGTGGCGCAATCTCGACTCACTGGAACCTCCGCCTCCCAGATTCAAGCGATTCTCCTGCCTCAGCCTCCAGAGTAGCTGGAACTACAGACGTGCGCCACCACGCCCAGCTAATTTTTATATGTTTAGTAGAGACGGGGTTTCACCGTGTTGGCCAGGCTAGTCTCGAACTCCTGACCTCAGGTGATCTGCCCACCTTGGTCTCCCAAAGTGCTGGGATTACAGGCGTGAGCCACCTCACCTGGCCTCTTTTCTTTCTTTCTTTCTTTTCTTCCTTTCTTTCTTTCCATTTTTTTTTTTTTGAGACAAGGTCTCGCTCTGTTGCCCAGGCTGGAGTGCAGTGGCAGGATCATAGCTCATGGCAGCCTCAGCCTCCTGGGCTTAAGTGATCCTCCCACTTCGGCCTCCTGAGTAGATGGGTCCACAGATGCATGCCACCACGCCCGGCTAATTTTTGTATTTTTTGTAGAGGTGGGATTTCATCATGTTGCCCAGGCTGGTCTCGAACTCCTGGGCTCAAGCGGCCCGCCCGCCTCGGTCTCCCAAAGTGCTGAGATTACAGGCATAGGCCACCAAGCCCCGACCCTCACTTCTCTTTTAAGGCCCAGCAAGAAGGCCGACAAGCCTTTCCAGGACCCCACCCTATCCCTCTTCCTCCTTTGAAATTCCACACTACTTCCCTCCCCTCCAGCGTTGGGGAGAGGCGGCAGATCTATCCCCTCCTCCCGGATTGGTGAACTCGTCTGACCTTCAAGATCCACGCCCATTTACCCTCACCATCTATTGGCCTTATCACCTACTGGCTTATCAGTCACTTCTAAGACCCACCTCCTCGTCGCTTCCGTGGCTCTTGCGCTCCGCTGATTCGCCACTGCGCAAGTCCCCCGATATTCCCTCCCTTTATTGGTTGCTTTGCTTCTCTCCCCCCGCCTTTCCGCCGAGTTGCCCTTCTACCTCCCTCCCATTGGCTCTTCATTCTGTCCATCTTGAAGCACCATTCTTCTTTTCTCCATTCATTAGCTAGTTTTTCAGCTCTTAGCAGGTAGTTCTGCCTCTTGATTGGCTCCTTCAAACTTCAGTCCTTACTTGCCCCAGTAAACGCCTTACGTACTCTCTACCCCCGACTCTTATTGGTTCACTGACCCGCTCGTCTCCTTCCTTGTACCCTCCTTGGCCGCACCGCTCGCCGGTCACTCACCAGACTACATCTGATTGGAGAAGGAGGTGGGTGCACCCTGCGGGCCGTAGCCTTGCTGCCCATAGTCGCCCTGAGGCCCGTAGCCACTGCCACCGCCGCCGGCTGGTTGACCATAGTCAGGCTGGTAGCCGCCCTGAGGCCCGTAGGAATCCTGGGGCCCGTACCCGCCGGGGCCCTGCCCGTAGCCTGCATCGCCGTAGGCGTCCCCGGGTGCCGGTTGTTTCTCGGGGGCGCCGGGAGGCGCGCGCAGGAACGGGGCGGCCCAGCCTGTTTCCTTAAACACGAACCACAGGTTGCCGATCCAGAGCACCAGGTTCAGGAAGCCGAACACCTGCAGGGAGACAAGGCTCGGCTGTGGTACCCCGCCCATTGCCTTGGCGGCCCTGCGTGCAGGAATGAGCATGCTGGGAATGAATACGTAGGCTCCGCAAGGTGGGGGTTTCTGAAACCCAGACTCTCTGAGTCCCAGTGCGAGAACGTCGATGTGCAGAAAAATCACCTCTGGCGGGGTGGGCGTGTTAGAAGAATTTGGAGCCCTGGGGATGCTGCGATCTATCAGTATTACATATACAATTATTTACATATTTGCACATATACACATTATATGCACATTTATGCATGTATAAAATGTAAATTTGTAATATATTCATAGTAAAATGTAAGGATACAAACTTATTAAATATAGCTATACCACTAACATGCATCTAAATACATAAATGTAGATAAAATATATGTATAAGTGCACATGTATAAGATATATGAAACTTGCATAATTTTTTTTTGAGATGGAGTTTCGCTCTTGTTGCCCAGGCGGGAGTGCAATGGCATGATCTCGGCTCACCACAACCTTCGCCTCCCGGGTTCAAGCAATTCTCCTGCCTCAGCCTCCCGAGTAGCTGGGATTACAGGCATGCACCACCACACTGGCTAATTTTGTATTTTTAGTAGAGATGGGGTTTCTCCGTGTTGGTCAGGCTGGTCTTGAACTCCCGACCTCAGGTGATCTGCCCGCCTCGGCCTCCCATAGTGCTGGGATTACTGTCGTGAGCTACCGCGCCCGGCCACATAAAGTAATTTTAAGACATAAAACACTTTCTGTACCTTTCCTTATATGCCATGCCCTCTTCTAAGAGCTTTACATGTTATAAGTTCACTTAAAATTCAGTTTTGGGCAGGAAATACTATCTCCATTTTACAGTTGAGGAAACTGAGGCCCTAGAGGCTAAGTTACCTGAAGTCTCACATCCAGCAAGTGACAGGAAAGAAAAGTTGTAATCTTAGCATCTGTAACCCTTGTATACGACTTACCTTGTGCCAGGCCCTTTTCTGAGCACTCCGTATTCTTAGTTCACTAAATACTCAACTTTGGAGCAGGACCTATTATTAGTCTTCGATTATACATGCTCAACTGAACCTTGAGAGGCTGTGACTAGTTTCAGGTCAGGGAGCTTGCAAGAGGTAGAGCTGGGATTTGAGCGCAGACAGTCTGACTCCAGCCAGTAGGGGGCATCCAAGTGGGGGAACATTTCAAGTTTTTCCTTCATTTTGCACGTGAGGAAACTGAGGTCCCAAGAGGGTGCTGAGTTGCTTATTTTACATGTCTAGGCTGGGTCTGGGATCCAGGTCTCCCAAACCTGTCATGTTCCCCCTTTGGGGACAGTCTGTGGTGTCACAGTGGTTACAATTGCTAGCTCATCCTTCAACGTTGTTGTTGGCACGCGTTCTTCAGGGACACCCCTTGGATCTCCCCTGACTCTCCTCTTATTCTCCCACTCCACCACTCCCCATGCCGGACTGTACTGTTTTCCACTCTCCCTCCTCCAGCCAGCACCCAGGGCTTACCACCGAGGTGTTGAGTCCCGAGGTCACAGGGTCTCTCAGCTCCTTGCATGTGTTCCCTGTCTGGCGGCAGACAGGCATCTCCTTGATAATGTTCTCTGGGTCTGTGGCCATCTTCACATCTGACAGCCCCTTGGCCCATGCCGATGAGCTAACTAGCCACATGAAGGCGAACACAGCCGTGGCCAGAAAGTCCTAAGGCAGGCAGGGGTGAGGAAGACAGCACTGTGAGTGGACTGCTTCACGCTAGGCCCTGGGGCCTCCTCGGATCACAGGTCCCCCAGAAGAGGCCTGTCTCTCCGCTGCCTTTTCAGCTCTCAAGCCCACAACACTTTCACCTGAAGGTGGCCCTCCCAGCTTGAGCTTGTGTGTGTACATGACACAGAGGATGTGGGAGTGTGATTGTGATATGTGGCTGTGGGTGTTGGGGGGAGGGGAACTCTGTGGGATGATTTCCGAATCTGTGGAAAGTAATGTGTCTTTCCACTTTTGTCTGCATGTGGGAATTTTTGTCATTTTGTGTCTAGGCTGAGGGTATGTGAGTACAGTGGTGTAGGAATCAGTGTGTCTGTGTGGCATGATGACAGGCATGACTGTCACAGCGAACCTCTGTGGGCCTCTTCCTTTGATCTAGGCTGTGTAGTTGTGTGAGAGTGGGAAGGTTCTCAGGTGTGGGCCTGTCTGGGATTCTGCATAGGCTGTATGTCTCCGTGACTCTATGACTCTGTGTCCCTGATGCCTGGTGTGGATTAATAGCAGCAGCAGCTATATGTGTGGCTGTTATGGTGGCTGTTTGCATGTGGGCCTGTCTGGGATTTGGTGTGGTCTGTGAGCATGGCTGTGTCCCTGGGGTTCCGTGTCCCCATGGTCCCTACATGCAAGTGGCTGTGGGGACTCACCAGCATGGGCCCTTTGTTATTCTCTCGGTACTTGTTCTGCAGGAAGATGTAGGTGGCCAGAGCCCCCATGGAGTAGAGGAAGGCAAACACGGCCACGGTGACAAAGAATTCGGCTGACGAGGAGTAGTCCCCAACTAAGAAGACCTTGGTGGTGCCCCCTCGGCAGGTGGGTGCATCAAAGTACACTTGGTGCAGCCTGCAAACAGAGGTGGGCAGGTGTGGCCCAGCCCCTAAGAACACCCTCAACCCTCCAGCCCAATCATGGGTCCCCCCATTTCTGACAAGGCCCCAGGAAGAGGAGGAAATAACCATTCATCGAGCACCTACTATGTACCAGTCACATTTCACTGATTGCTCAAAACATCCTGGTGAGATAGGTGTTATTCATCCCTCACTCCAACCCAAGCACTCTGGCCTCTTGATTATTTCTAGAACTTGCCAGGCATCCTCCCTCCCTAGGATCTTTGTTTGTACTGGCTGTTCCCTTTGCCAGGAATGCTTTTCCCCTAGATAGCTTCGGGTCTTACTCCCTCATCTCCTTTTTTTTTTTTTTTTTTTTTTTTGAGATGGAGTCTTGCTCTGTCGCCAGGCTGGAGTGCGGTGGCACAATCCCGGCTCACTGCAACCTCTGCCTCCCGGGTTCAAGCGATTCTCCTGCCTCAGCCTCCTGAGTAGCTGGGATTACAGGCATGCGCCGCTACGCCCAGCTAATTTTTGTACTTTTAATAGAGACGGGGTTGGCCACCATGTTGGCCAGGATAGTCTTGATCTCTTGACCTTGTGATCTGCCCGCCTTGGCCTCCCGGAGTGCTGGGATTACAGGCGTGAGCCACTGCGCCCGGCCTCCCTCATCTCCTTGAAGCTTTGCTCAACTGTCACCTTCTCACTGAGACCTTCCCTGATCTCCCTACTTAAAATTAAATTGAAACATTCTCGCAACCAGCACTTCTTAGCCTGGCTTCCTTGCTCCACTTTTCTCGATAGTAGTGGTACCCATCTGACGTACCAGGTATTTTTTTTTTTTAATCTTGGTTTTTGCTGTAACTACAAGAGGGCAGGGCTTTTTCCTGTGTTTTCGCCTCCGTTTATCTCCAGGCCCTGGAACAGTGCTGGCACCTAGCAGACACTCAAGAAATGTTTATCAAATGAAATGTACAGAGGCGGAAACAGAGGCTCAGGGAAGTGCATTAACTTGCCTAAAGTCACACAGCTGGCAAGGGAATGTCAGAGTTGAGATCTGAACCTTGTTTTCTCCCTATCTCATGTTGACTTTTCTACCCCACCCCAGTTCAGGTCCCCGAGAGAAAAAAATGTATGCATAGCAGAGGAGAGGCCAGCGACTAGATAACAGGAAAAGACAGACAGAAAGAAAGGAGGGTAAAGGGATCTTGGAACAGGGTGTGTGTATGTGAGGGAAGAGGGGAGGTGTCCTGGGACTAAGGCCTTTCCTGTGGTGTGATGGAGGAGAGGTGGGGGTTGTAGAGAGAAAATGTCTGTGGGAGAAGTACTGGAGCACAGTCTCAGATTGGAGGCCAGGATCCTGAGACTGAGCAAATGGTGCCAATGCCTTTGTGTAGCAAAGGCCCTGAGGGAAGAGGCTTGCACTTATTAGTCACCTACTAAGCAGTTTACATAAATGTCTCATTAATGACAGCCTCCAGCAATTCTCTAAAGAAGGCATTATTAGACCCTTTTTACAGATGAATAAACAGAGGCTTAGCAAGGTTATTACTTGCCCAAGGTTGTACAGCTCCTAAATGATGGAGCTAGGAGTTGCATCTGGGTTTGAGTTTCTGTTTCTAGTGGGCTGGGTCAGGAGAGGGGGTCCCTAAGAGGGAATGAGAGGTCCTTGGGTATTAGGGCAGTTTGGGAGGGATTTTGCTCAGGGGGACCCAGGGCCAAGACTGTTTTTCTGGGGGACTTGTGGGCTAGAGCCTTAGGACCCAAAGTTCTAGACATGGGAGGCGTGGGGAGGGGGCACAGGGGATGGTTGTGGTCTTGTGGATCCCCAAAGGACCGGCTCTAAGCAGTGTCCCTTGCTGCCAGCTCCCCCTCCTTCCCCAGACTCTTTTCTCCCTTGCCTTTGTGGACCCATGGATACCTGGCTGCCCCTCTGCCTCTCAGGCCACACTTTCCCGGCATCTCCTCTCTTTTCCATCATTGCTCAGGGCCTGTGCTAGGTTTTCTTCTACTTTCACTCTTCCATCTCCCCACTGGGTGATCACTTGAGCCTACATTTACCCTCAGTGCTCGAAGACCCCCAGTTTCCAACTCAACCCCTGTCCTCTTTCCTGAGTCCCTTAAATTTATTTTACTTATTGAACAGACACTGATGGAGCACTTATTGTGTGCCAGGCACTGTGCTAAGCACCTGATGAATATTAACTCATTGAATGCTAACCACGACCCTGTGAGGTAGGTATTATTAGTATTCCTTTTTACAGATGAGGAAATTGAGACCCAGAGTGGTTATGTGATTTGGCCAAATAGTGGGGGAGTCTCAGAAACCTGTGCGGGGATTGTGTCTGTGGGTCTCTGTCGTCCCACCCTGCAGGAGGTAAACATCATTGTGAGGGTAGTGCCCATGCCAGCCGTGCTCATTCTTGTGCACCTAGCACCCAGTGTAGTGCCCGGCACACAGTGTGAGCTCAATAAATGTCAGAATTGTTTAATTGGGTTTAATTTTTCCCTATATCTAAGCAGCACCCCTCATTATTCTATTCTCTACCATAAAACCCTACATGAGGATCCCCTCGAGTTTCTCTCAGTCTGCTATTATCCTCTTTGTTAATTTATTTGTTATAATGTAGGCTCCATGAAGGTAGGGAGTTGGGTCTGGTTTTTTTTTTTTTTGGAGATGGAGTTTCGCTCTTGTTGCCCAGGCTGGAGTGCAATGGCGCGATTTCGGCTCCCAGGTTCAAGTGATTCTCCTGCCTCAGCCTCCTGAGTAGCCGGGATTATAGGCATGCATGACCACGCCTGGCTAATTTTGTATTTTTAGTAGAGACGGGGTTTCTCCATGTTGGTCAGGCTGGTCTCGAACTCCTGACCTCAGGTGATCCGCCCACCTCGGCCTCTCAAAGTGCTGGGATTACAGGCGTGAGCCACTGTGCCTGGCGGGAGTTGGGTCTGTTTTAGTTACTATCATGCTTCCAGCACTTTGAGTAGTACCAGATATACAATAAGTTCTCAAAAATGTGTATAGAATGAATGAATGGGGATTAAATAATAATATTGGCTAACATTAATTGAGTACCTACTGGGTTAAGGTATGTATATACACCTGTCTTACTTTTGTATCTTGTTTATTGCCTGTCCCTTACCCCTTCGCTGGAACAGAGCCAGAGGGCCACAGCCTATGTCTGCCTTGCTCACCACATAGTCCTAGAGTCCAGAGCAGTGCCAGGTACAAGGCAGGTGCTCAGTGATCCCAGTGGATGTAGCCTCGAGGTGGGAGCTGGGCAGGAGCTACTTGCGGGGGGAGGTATTGGCCGGTTCCACCCTGCCCCTTCCTCTCCCAGGTCTGTTGGTATCCCAGGGTGGGAGCACACCTGAAGGGGTACTCGAACTCGACCTCGATGCTGAGGTCACTCTCGGTCTTGTTGGCACAATCCACGCTCAGCTGGAGCTCCCCACTGTAGCTGCCGCATGTGGCAAAGGCGAAGATGGCGAAGACCTTGGGCAGCAGGGATGGGGATGGCCACAGTGAACCTGTGTGCATGTGGGAGGGAGGTGCCCTCCTCTGGACAGATCGGGGGCCCAGCACAGGCAGCAGCAGATGGAGCAGTCCCCACCCCCACCCCCTAATCAGGGCTCATCGGGACCAAGGACAAGCTGATTACAAGGGTATGGCTGTCTCTTCCTGTTTCTCTCTCTCTGTGTCTCTCTCCGTCTCTGCCTTTCCATGCTGACCTCCCTCTTCTCTGTTTGTCTCTGTTGTTCTCTGTGTATCTCACTGTGTCTCTGTTTCTCTCGGTATCTGTTTCTCTATGTGTCTTTGTCTTTCTCAGATGTCTCTTTGTCTCTCTGTGTCTCTGATCCTCTCTGCCTCTGCCTGTCTGATCTGTCGGTGTCTCTTTTTGTCTCTTTTTTCTCTGTCTGTGTAAGTGTATGCCTGTATGTCTGTGTCTTTCTGTTTCTTGGTCTGTCTCTGTCTCTCTGTCCTGTCTCTCACTCGGTCTCCGGATGGTTCTCTCTCTGTCTCCCTCTTGCCTGTCTCTGTGTGTTGGTTTCTCTTTTTTTTGAGTGTCTCCTCTCTGTGTCTCTCTCTCCCCCACTCTGTTTTCCTGCCTCTCTCCCTGCGTCTGTTTCTCTTTGCATCTGTTTTCTGTGTCTCCTTTTTCTTTGTTTCTGTTTGTCTCTTCTCTCTTATCTCTGTATCTCTTCTCATCTCCATATTTCCGTTTTTTTCTCAGTATTTCCATCTCTGTCTTTATCATTCCCTGTCCCTCATTCTCTCTGTCACCTTCACTGTCTCTGGGTTTCTCTGACTTTGCATCTCTCACCCAGCATCTGCTACAGGCTCCACCTTCCCCACCCCTCCCTCACTTCAAGAGAGGAGGTAGGACGTCACAGTCTCCCATTTCACAACGGGGGTACCTTCAGCCCTATGTGACGTCACAGCTCATCTGTTTTCTGGCTTCAGACCCCTGAAACCTCACCCTGGAGCCCAATTCCCCCATCCCCTACAACCCCCACACTCATCCCTGGCTACTCGCCTCTACTCCACCCCTGCTCTTCTGGACCCCATGACCTCCCTCTCTCCCTGCACTCTGCCCCAACAGCCCGGACCACACTCACCCATTGCAGCACCTTCACAAAGCCGAGGGGCTCCTTGACCACCCGGAACTGACCCCCAGCCACCAGCTGAGGAGAGAAACAGTGGGGAAGGGGTGGGGTTGTTGGAGGTACAGGGAGGTGAGCGGCAAGGCTGCCCATCAATGACCACAGGGGATGGAGCATGTGACTTCGGGGAGAGGGTGAGAAGGAGAAAGTGACACCTTGGGGAAGGTGTGAGCCCCAGGGTCCAAGGACTGGTGGGAAGGTCTGAAGAGATGGTGAGTCAGATGGCAGAGGAGGTCGGAGGTGAGGGAGATGGGGATGAGGTCAGGACTAGTTAAGGAGGGGGAGCAGGTTTGAAACGTAAAGGCGAGTCGGATGGGGAAGGGGTTCGGGTAGAGAATGGGGATGGAGTGGGGTGCATTCGGGTGGGGGGGTTGTGATGGTGAAGGTGAGTCATAACGGGGCAGGAGTCGGTTTGGCTCAGGTGGGGGAAGGGTCTGCAGGGGTAAAGGTGTGTTAGACGGCGGTGGCGGTAGAGATTTGAGGTGATGGGGATGGGGAAGGGTTGGGACTGATTGGGGGTGAGTTTCTGAGGTGGCAAAGACGAGAGACATGGCGGAGAGGGTCTGGACTGATTAAGGTGGGGGAGGGCTGGGACATGGCTTCAGTCGCTATGTGTTGGGGGTGAGGAGGCTGGGGGTTTTGGAAGGAGTAAAACCGGATTGTCCCCTAGGTGTGCTCTGGGGGAAGGGGTGGTCGCCTATGGGGGTACAGTCTCTGTTTGGGAGGGGCGGGTGCCAGCCCTCTCCCCCATCCCCGCCCCCACACCTTCTGTCGCTCTATTTCCTAGCTTATCCGCAGCACCCCCCATCTTTCTTCCACTCTACCCTCCCCTTGTCCCTTGCCCTCACTCCAGCCCCCAGGCCCCTATTCCTCCCCTCGCGGTCGCCAGTAATAAACGGGGCTCCGGGGGCCCCCGCTGCGGCAGTGAGGACGGCCCTCGCTGCGGCAAAGAGCGCACTCCTTTTCTCCACCTCCCCCTTCCTCCCCTTCACCTGCCGCAGACCCCCAGCCCCAGCGCCGGGGACCGGGTCTCCGCTGCCAGACCCTGGCCACCACCTCCCAGAGTCGGCTGGCCTGAGCGACCCGGCCTAGGCAGCCGGGCGGCGGCGGGCTCTGTCCACGGTGCTGGAGCGCGTACCTGATTCACCACGTCCATGTCCGCCAGCAGCAGCATCAGCAATGCAGGGGGCGGGAGGCTCGGCTAGCAAGGGCGGCGCGGGGCGCGGCGGGGGCGGCGCGCGCTCGTTGGAACAGCCCAGGCGGCTGCAGCCCCGCCCCTCGCGCCCCCTCCTTGCCCGCCACGCGCCTGCGCACAGCGGGTTGTACCACAGTCTCACCGGCAGCCATTCCGGCCCGGAGGCTGGAGCCGTGAAGCGTGCCGGAATTTGCGTTGGGAAAACACAAGTCGAGGGCCGGGGAGAGGAGACCTCCCTGCTCGGTCCTACAGTGTGACAACTTTGCCAGGCTCTTTTCTGAGTTTGTTAAACATGTTCACTCATTTAATGCTTACAGAAGTCCTACGTTGTAGGGACTATTAGGCCGTTTTTACAGACGAGGAAAATAATTCCCCAGAGAGCTTAAGTGACTCTCACAAGGTCAGCCAGCTACTAGCTGGCAGTGCCCAGAGTCCCTGCAGTTTAAACACGGTTCAAGGCCTTCCAGGTTCCTTTTTCATAGTCTGCATTTTAAGCACACCCTGAAACTCCTGCCCCCATCTAGCCATCTCCCTTATTTCTTTCTTCCTCTTTGTCAAATTAATGCCTACTCGAACTCTACCACTTTACCTATTTATTCCTTAGCTCTCTCTTAATTGGAATAACCCTCCTTCCTGCGACTAAAACTAGGCCCATCAAGGTCAACAGTGATGGCTATGATGCAAAATCCAAAATACAGTTGGGGCTTAAGATGCTCAACTTCGGCCAGGCGCAGTGGCTCATGCCTGTAATCCCAGCACTTTGGGAGGCTGAAGTGGACAGTGGATCACTTGAAGTCAGGAGTTTGAGACTAGCCTGGCCAACATAGTGAAACCCCATCTCTATTAAAAATACAAAAATTAGCTGGCTGTGGTGGCAGGCGCCTGTAATCCCAGCCACTTGGGAGGCTGAGGCAGGAGAATTGCTTGAACCCAGGAGGCGGAGGTTGCACTGAGGCGAGATTGCACCACTGCACTCCAGCCTGGGCAACAGAGCGAGACTCCATCTCAAAAACAAAACAAACAAGCAAACAAAAATACGGAGATACTGTTTTTCATCTTTCAGGGTGGTGAGTATCAAAAAGTTTGATAACGTTCCATATTGGTAGGTTGGCCAGAAACAAGCGTTCTCATAAATCGCCTGTGGAAGTTTCATTGGTATAACGTGTAGAAGGCAATCGGGCAAAATCTAAAAAAAAAAAAATAACAAATTCATTTACTGTTTGGTTCACCTTCATACTTCTAGGAATTCGTCTTACAGATAGACTCATACATGTGCTAAAAGATATATGTATAAGATAATACGTGACTGGGCCGTTTATTTTTTATTTTTTTTTTGAGACGGAGTCTCACTCTGTTGCCCAGGCTGGAGTGCAGTGGCATGATCTCCGCTTACTGCAACCTCCGCCTCCCGGGTTCAAGCAATTCTCCCTGCCTCACCCTCCCTGAGTAGCTGAGATTACAGGCATTCGCCACCACGCCCATCTAAATTTTTTTTTTTGTAGTTTTAGTAGAGATGGGGTTTCGCCATATTGGCTAGGGTGGTCATGAACTCCTGACCTCATGTGATCTGCCTGCTTCAGCCTCCCAAAGTGCTGGGATTACAGGTGTGAGCCACCGGGCCAGGCCAGGGCTGTTTATAATAGGATAAAGAATGGACACTCCCAAAGTGCTCATTGTTGGTAGCCTGTTTAAATAAACTCTGATACTATGCCGCTGTCATTATAATAACATGGAACTATGGAATGATTGCCAAGATATTTAGTTAAGTAAAAAATGCAAGATGTCAAACTGTGTGGTAATTGTGTACAAAGAGAAGAGAAGGGTTATATCAGACAGAGAATAGCTAACATTTAAATTGTGGCTGTTTTCTGTCAAGTACTCTTTAGAGAACTTCGCCTGTATTACTCACTTAAATTCTTACTGTAACCCTATGTGACAGGTACAACAACTATCTTTATTTTACAGCTGAATAAACTAAGAGGCAGAGAGGAATTTTCCTAAGTTCACACAGCTGGTAAATTGGTAGAACCAGGATATGAACCCAGGAAGTCTGGCTCCAGCACCTGTTACTCTTAGCCACTGTGCTAACTTATCAGTACACCATCTTTTTTTTTTCAGCACACCATCTTGTATGTCTGTAAAAAATACCTGATAATACTATTTGCTTCCAGAGGGTAGGGAAACTTTTCACTTTATACCCCTTTGTACCTTTTGAGACTCCATCTCAAATAAAATAAAAAAATAAACAGCCTGGTAGTGTATCATCTTATACATACACCTTTTAGCACATGTATGAGTCTACCTGTAAGAAATTCCTAGAAGTATGAAGCTGAACAAAACAGTAAATGAATTTATTTTTCTAGATTTTGCCCAATTGCCTTCTACACAGGTTATACCAATGAAACTTCCACAAGCGATTTATGAGAACTCTTGTTTCTGGCCAACCTGCCAATATGGAACATTATCAAACTTTTTGAAACTCACAACCCTGAAAGATGAAAAACAGCATCTCAGTAGTTTTGTTTTGTTTTGTTTTGTTTTGTTTTTGAGACAGAGTCTCGCCCAGGCTGGAGTGCAGTGGTGCAATCTCAGTTCACTGCAACCTCCGCCTCCTGGGTTCAAACGATTCTCCTACCTCTGCCTCCTGAGTAGCTGGGATTACAAGCACACACCACCACGTCCGGCTATTTTTTTTTTTTTTATATTTTTAGTAGAGATGGGGTTTTGCCATGTTGGCCAGGCTGGTTGTGAACTCCTGACCTTAAGTGATCCACTGTCCACTTGGCCTCCCAAAGTGCTGGGATTACAGGTGTGAGCCACTGCATCTGGCCTACCTTTTGAATTTTGAACCATCTGAATGAATATCTTTTTTTTGAGACAGGGTTTCCCTGTGTTGCCCAGGCTGGAGTCCAGTGGCATGAATATGGCTCACTGCAGCCTCGACCTCCTGGACTCAAGCGATCCTCCTGCCTCAGCCTCCTATGTAGCTGGGACCACAGGTGTGAGACACCACGCCCAGCTAATTTTTAAATATTTTTGTAGAGACGAGGTCTCACTTTGTTGCCCAGGCTGGTCTTGAACTCCTGGGCTCAAGTGATCCTCCCGCCTCAGCCTCCCAAAGTGCTGAGATGACAGGCATGAGTCACCATGCCCAGCTCAATAGCTGTTTTTTTAAACATGAAAATTCACACATATATGTAATGGATACTTCCCAGTTGTTGCCTTATTGGGGAAGCAGTACACAGGAGGGGTTAAAAGCATGGATCTTGGCATCAAACTGCTTGAATTTGAATACCACCTCTGATACTTCTTGTTTGACCCTGGACAGGTAAGATGGTTTAAAATGATACCTATAAGGTTGTTGCACTGATTCAACGAGATGATCACTGTAATGCAGTTAGCACAGGGCCCAATAAATGGTTCATTTTACCTCCTACACATCTCTGGAATCCACTCACTTCTCACCATCTCCTCTGCCACCTCCTCTGGCTAAGGCGACCATCATTCCTGCCAATTTTAGCATCTCCAGTCTCTTCCCCCTCCCTTCTGTTTTCAGCACAGCCGTCAGAACATCTATTTAAAATGCAATGTTAACTATGTCACTACCCTACTCAAATCCCTCCCATGGCTCCCCACTGCTTATAGGAAAAATCCCAGAGTTTGGGACCTGGCATTCAAGGTTCCACCTGATCTGGCCTCAGTGGCTTCTCCCACCTCATCCCTCAACAGTCTCCCTTCACTCTCTGTGCCCTGCCCATGACTTGCTGTTCTCACCTAACTCCAGCCCAACCACTTTAAGCCTTTGTTTCAAGGCCTAATGTAACTCAATCTTCTCAGTCCTAGTCTCCAATTCTGGCTTCCCTCAAATTTCAGTCCTGGCTTGATTGGCGCAAATTATACAAATGAGACACCCCTGTTCTGGGAGCTGGGAAGAGTTCCTCCCCGACTGGTGGTCTCATCCTGCACCACTCCCAATGCTACCTTCAATTCCTCTGGAGTGGGGCTGACTCCCACTTTGGATGAGACCTGTCCCGTGTTTCAACCAGTTCAGTTTGCCCCGAGAGAAACCCAGAGCCGGTGCCTGGCACATAGTAAGTGCCTGATAAGCCTTCAGTGAGCGAATGTAACCCCAAAGGCTGGGTGAGGAGTAAAGCTGGGGCAAGAAGCAGAGAGGACCTCTGGGATCTGTGTGGGATAAGAGTAGGTTACTCTTAGGTGGTCTCAGGAAAGCCAGGTGGGCCCTGAGTGGGTTCCCCAGGGCTGGGAGCCCTGACCTTTGCTGTCACCTATGTTGTCTACTGATGGATTTAGGTTTTCTTTTCTTTCTCAGGCAGAAAGTGGGAGATGGGAGACAGCGCGATCTCAATTTAGCCACCCTAAAATTCCTGTTGCCGTCAGAGGACCCCTCTGCCTAAGATGCATCACATACCAGGCCAATTCCAACCTCCAGGCCTCTCCCTTGGCAGGATTCTTCTCTGGGTTTCCTTGTCCTTTCCTTCTCATCCGTCTACCCTTCCTAGTTTGACCTGGCTGAGCCCTGGTGAAATCTCTGCCTCTCTTCCTCTCTGAGTCCAAGCACCCCTCACACCCTCTCTCTCCCCTTTCCTCCATCTCTGTCCAGTGCCCTCCCCCTCCCCCCTCCTCCACTCTGCCTCCAGCTTTTTTTGGCTGCTGTCTCTTCCTCCTCCTCCTCCTCCTCCCTCCTTCCCTGACGCTGAATAATCAGGCCTGGCTGTCCTGGTTTCTGGAAATACCCGTGTGTGGGCAGTGGCTCAGGGCTAGAACAGGGGATGGATGGATGGGGGCCCCTGGGCAGCCCCAGACCCCCAGTGCAAAGACAACAAAATCCAGGGATGTGGTCCATGCCTGCCTCCTGCTGGGGAGGGGAGGGCAGGAGGTTTATTGAGCAGTTGGGGAGGGGTGGGAATTCAGAGGTTATGGACGCAGGCCATCTCGTCTCCCAAGTCCTCCTCATCGAAGCGGGAGAGGATGGACTCCTCGTCGCTATAGAGAGAGCTGGTTCCCTGTGCCAGCAGGTCACTGGCAGCATTGTCCATCTCATCCAGCGTCAGGCGACACGCATCTGCAATCTCCTGCTTGGCCAGGGCCACGAAACGTGGGTCTCGAGCAAAGAGGCCCAGACCCTCTGAGATAAGCACCTGGGGGCACAGGTGGGATCAGTGTTGACCGATGGCACAGTGTGCACAGAAGGTTCAGTGTGGATAAATGACGTGCCCATGAGGGCATGTAGGGAAGTCAGTGGGGGACAGGGGTGAGCAGAGGTCGTAGGGCAAAGGGATATCTACATGCACAACACAGGACCTGGGGACTCCTTTCCCTCCTCCTCCAGTACCCACCTCCTCCCCTTCTCCCCCATCCATCTTGTCTATATGCCCTCTGGACTCACAGCCTCCACCAAGCTGTCGGCACTGCCCCTCTTCCCATGGCTGGGGTCCGAGTGGGTTCCAGGCAGGTGCAGACAGGTGAAGGTGCGCAGTGGGCCACTGGATCTGCCGAGGTACCCCTCCCCCGCTGCGCCCTCTTCCACCAACAACAGCGGGGCATACAGGAGCCGACCCCGCTGAGGTGGTGTTGCCCAGGAACCCTGAGCCAGAATAAACATCAGAGGGGCAGGGATGGATGAGTAGGGTATGAGGGTCTAGGACTCACCGCTGTGCCTACTTCTTTCCCTCAGTATACAACTGGAGTGAAATTGAATGGGTATAAGTCAGGCTTGAGTTTATTTATGTAAGAGTGCAGGAGGCCTGGGTTTAAATGTCAGCTCTGCCACTTACTAGCTGCATGATCTGGGGTAAACCTCTCGGGACCTCAGTTTCCTCACAAGTACAGTGAGCATTGTGTGCATTCATTTATATGTGTCCTGTTCTTCAGAAGGCTCTGAGGCCAGGCGCGGTGGCTTATGCCTGTAATCCCAGCACTTTGGGAGGCTGAGACAGGCAGATCACCTGAGGTCAGGGGTTTGAGACCAGCCTGGCCAACATGGTGAAACCCCATCTCTACTAAAAATACAAAAATTAGCCAGGCATGGTGGTGAGCACCTGTAATCCCAGCTACTTGGGAGGCTGAGGCAGGAGAATTGCTTGGACCCGGGAGGCAGGGGTTACAGTGAGCCAAGATCTCAACACTGTACTCCAGCCTGGGCAGCAGAGCAAAACTCTGTCTCAAAAAAAAAAAAAAAAAAAAAAAGGGCCTGATATGTGCTGTGTTTGAGAAATTCAGCCTAGGCTGCCCCCATCTCTCCAGACCCCAGACCCCAGCACCACCTCCACAGCCTCACCTGAGCCCTATTGGGCCCTGAATTTCGCCCACGATGATAGGTGCCTGGGATGGGTAAATCCTCACAACTGCCCTGGCGCTGCAGACACTGGATGGTGAAGGAGGGCTTCCGACCTGGGGGTGGGTGGGGCACCAGGGGCAAATAGCAATGTCAGTGCTTCCCCAGATCTCTGTCCTGCAGGCCTGTGGGGGCCCCTTGGATCCATCCCTGCTCTCACCTGCAGGTGTGGGGGGCAGCAGACGGCGGCGTGGTACCAGGTGCCCATCCATGTATCTCTGAGCTCTGTGAGGTGGCAAAAGGACTGAGCACGGGGGAGTCCCTGCCTGCTCATCTAGGTAGGAAAGCCTGTGTGGGTGGGAGGGCCAGGGGTGAACTTGGGTCTGGGCCTGGACCTGGGCCTGGGAGATGGGGCACCAACAGTCCTCCCCGACCCAGTTCCCACCCCTCCTCCACCCCAGCTCATGGGTTCATCCCATGTGGCATGGCCAGTGTACCGATCAGGGACTTCCTTATCCTCATCTTGCTTGTTTTGCCCTTTGGTTCCCTTGGGCTGAGAATTTCCTTCTTCTGGGATGGTGAAAATGAGAGCCCCAGAGCCTCTCCTGGGGAAAGGGAGGCACGTTAGGCAGACCAGATCCCTCAATATGTGGCCCTGGACCCCTGGTTCCTCTCATCCCATGCCCCAACCCTTACAGAAACACTGGGCTTTTGGATTTTTTTGTTGAGGACAAGTCACATAAAATTAACCATTAACCATTTTAAAGTGACCATGGGCTTTTGTTTAATAGATGTTCATCTAATTAGGACTGAAAGTTTCAAAAAAATCAAAGTTGACCTGTAGAGAGACACCTTGAACACAAAACTGGGCATGTATTAGGAGTGGGGGGAGCCTGTAAAAGCTAGGCACTTTATTTTTTTATTTCTATTTTTTATTTTCTGAGACGAGGTCTTACTCTGTCACTTAGGCTGGAGTGCAGCGGCATGATCTCAGCTCACTGCAGCCTCAACCTGCCAGGCTCAATTTATCCTCCCACCTCAGCCTCCCAAGTAGCTGGGACTACAGGCATGCGCCACCATGCTCGGCTATTTTTTTATTTTTTGTATGGACAGGGTCTCATTATGTTGTGCAGGCTGGTCTTGTACTCCTGGGCTCAAGCGATCCTCCCACCTTGGCCTCCAGTGATCCTCCCACCTTGGCCTCCCAAAGTGCTGGGATTACAAGTGTGAGCCACCGTGCCTAGGCAAGCTAGACACTCTGAAAATTTTTAAAAAATTTTTCTTTCATCTGCTTCTGTATTGTCTAAAATCTAAGTGTTTGACATGCATTACCTCATTTCATCCTTTCTTTATCCCTGTGAAGTAAGTGCTTTGTCATCCCCCTTAAACAGGTGAGGAAACTGAGGCTCATAGAAACGAAGTGACTAGGCAGGGCACGGTGGTTCAAGCTTGTAATCCCAGCACTTTGGGAGGCTGAGGTGGGCAGATCACCTGAGGTCAGGAGTTCGAAACCAGCCTGGCCAACATGGCAAAACCTCGTCTCTACTGAAAAAAAAAAAATTAGCCTGGCATTATGGCGCACGCCTGTAATCCCAGCTACTCGGGAGGCTCAGGCAGGAGAATCGCTTGAACCCGGGAGGCAGAGGTTGCAGTGAGCCGAAATCGTGCCACTGCACTCCAGCCTGGGAGACAGAGCGGGACTCTGTCTCAAAAAAAAAAAAAAAGTGATTAGCTCAAGGTCACTTAGCAAATGGCAGAGGCAGAATGTGAACTGAAACTCTTGGTTTCACATAATGTGCTTTTTGCATTAAACCTTTGTATTGCCTTTCTCATATGAATCTCTTATCACCCTCTATTCTTACCTGAGCCCTTGAAACACCTCCATTCTTCCCAAATTTCTGCTTGAAGGCCTCTAGGCCCTCCCTCCCACCCCCCTCAACTTCCTGCCTCCTGAATTGCCTCCATCCAGTGTCTAGTCCTTGCCTTCCCTCACAATCTACCTCCAGACACTTGATAATACCTGTGGGTGTTGGATCCAGCCTGGGGCACACTGGGCTGACTGGAGGTGGGAGTCCCCCTATCATCATCACTGGGCCCAAAGGAGAGTGAATCTGGAAGTCTGTCCCCGACAGGCAGAGACACAGAAATCCTGGAGCCCTGGCGAGTTGAGGGCTGGGAGACCACTGTGGCCTGTGGAGAGTCACAGGACTGAGTGTTGCATGCACTTTGTGGCTAAGTCATTTGGTCATATAGCATGTCTCCCCCACAGGTCCATGAATGTGGGCCTTGCCCTCCAACAGCAATGGTAAATGTCAAATAAATAAATACGTAAATAAATAAATAAATAAATAAATATTTGCGATAGGGTCTTGTCCTGTCACCAGGCGGGAGTGCAGTGGCATGATCACAGCTCACTGTGGCCTCATCCTCCCAGGTTCAAGCAATCCTCCCGCCTCAGCCTCCCAAGTAGCTGGGACTACAGGCTTGCACCACCACTCCTAGCTAATTTTTAAATTTTTTTGTAGAGAGGCGGTTTCACTATTTTGCCAGGACTGGTCTTGAACCCTAGGGTTCAAGCGATCCTTCCACCCTGGACTCCCAAAGTGCTGGGATTATAGGCATGAGCCACCGCTCCCAGCCTCAAATAAATATTTTTCTATTGCAGAGGGGGCTTCTCTGGGGGAGCTTCTTCCCAGAAGCAGTGTCAAAATCACTCAGGGGACTGACGAAGTATTTTACAATCAAGTTCCTGGGAGAGTGAAAACTTGTCCCCACTTTGTTAGTTTCCAAGTCCTTCTCATCTTCCTCCTCCACTCCCTCCTGCCCCTCTTCTTCCTCCTCCTCTGTGTCACAGGTGAGGGCCTGCCGCATCTCAGGACCCAAGTCCTGTAGGCTCCGCAGACCAGCCTGTGGGGGTGGAGAAATAGGTAAGCAGGCAGCTCAGGGTCTGAACTTTCCCTCTCTGTTTCCCATGCAGGCGGGTAGGGTGGGGGAAGGAGTCCTTCAGCCACCCTGGCCCTCCGTGAGGCCTGGGGCCTCAGTTTCCTTATCTGTGACATGGGTTTCACAAGATCAAAATGGGGGTCAGCCTCAGCCACAGCACTGCCACACGTGCCCATCCACACTAGGCCCTGCCCCGAAGACCTGAAGGGCGGAAGAGGTGCTAGGGGCTGCCTCGTTGCCTAGTAGCCCTTTTTCTTTCCTCCGCCGGAATTTGCGGAAATAGTCCTGGATCAGAAATGTGGCGTAGAATTTGCCCACGGTGACCTCCTCCTCTAGGGGCAAGGGAGAGAAGGCAAGATCACACAGGGGCTCTCTGACCCAGCCCACCTCGCCACCTCTCTACCCACCAGCATGGACTTCCCCTCGCCCTCTGCCCAGCGCTGGTTTTGTGGTGGAGAGCGATCATCTGCCATTCAGGGGCTGGCGCGGGGAACTGGGGCGGGGATAGCTCACCGTCTGGTGGGGGGATGACCTCATCTAGCAGCTTCTGTTTCATCCGCTTCCAGATCTTTTTGATGACAATCCGCAGCTCCTGGTTGGCTTGCTCCAGGTTCCCTGCGTTGGAGGAGGATGTGGGGCATGAGCCAATAGGAAGAACCTCCACAGCTGCCCCCTCACTGTTGGGGGGTGGGGGAACTTCACAAGCTGCTACCGCAGATGCACACCGCCCCCATTGGACGGGGTGGGGGGAAACAGGCCTGGAGAATCCGGTCACCCATTCTGGGGTTCAGAGCTAGGAGTGGGGCCCATGATTCAATGAGTTTGCTCCTTGCACCCTCCCCAGGAACGATCCCACTCCTGCCCCTCCCCTACACCTTCTGTTTTGATCTTCAGGGATGTCCGGACCAGGGCAAAGAGTGTGGCGTTGAATGTCACCGTCCCATCTGAGTTGAGGGGCATGTTCATTGCCACAAGTCTCTGCGAACACCAGAGACATGAAACCCACTCTGGGGAAATGCCGGGTATGCAGGAACGAATGTCAAGGGGCAGAAACCTCTGAGGATGTGATCAAACACCCCTCCCCACCCAAGGCAGATCCCTTCCCACCCTTGCCATGTGATAGAGAGTTCTCTCAGGGGCCTGGGGGTGGGCAGGTGCACAGACCTTGCAGGCCACTCGGTGTGGGCACAGCTTCCCAAATCCCAGAGGGGGCTGGATACGTCTCAGCAGGGCAACCACATCCAAGTGTTTGATGCGGCCCCTGGAGGAGTTGGGGAGGTACAACTGGATTGGCGATGCCCCCACTAGCCCTTTCTCAAGGCCCCACCAGCTCATCACTACCTCCTCCTACCAATACCCCAGAGCTTGCCAGGGAAGAACTGGAGGGCAGTCAGAGAGGGCAGAGGACGGGGCAGTGGAAACTTTGGGGCATCTATTGACTGGGTAATGGGATGCAGCAGTCGGAGGTTTGGGGGCTAGGGGACTGTGTAGGGCAATACATTGTCCCCTGGATTCTAGGTAAGGGTATAGAGGGCATACTTGGCCCCAGGGTCATATTCAGACCAGATCCTCTTGAATTCATCAAGGTGATGGGGGCCCAGGATGGACCAATCTCTGGTGAGATAATCAAAGTTGTCCATGATCACAGCCACAAAGAGATTTATGATCTGTGGGCCAGTGAGCAGGGGAGCAGTTAGGTGAAGGGCAGAACACTGTCATGGAGGGATGGTGGGAGGCTGGGGTGGGCTTATATGGTCATGAGTCTCTGGGTTGATCTTGTCATCAGACCAGCCCTCTCACCCACTATGAAGATCTGGGCTGCCCACGTCACATCCCTGAGCCCCTCAGGGCCAGCCCCCGTGACGGTGGTGGTGGTTGTGAGGAAATGGTTCTCACCAGGAAGGCACAGAGCATGAAGAAGCTGATGAAATAGGCGATGGCAAAATTGCTACCACAGGTAAACTCTTCACCAGGGCCGAAGTCAGACTCAGGATCACACCGATTTCCGGGAAGGCTGGCAAGCATTATCTCCTGCCATGCCTCACCAGTGGCACACCTGGTGGGGGTCACACAGGGGTAGCATCCTGAAGGGGAGGCTATGAAGTCATGGTAAATGGAGTTGGGGGAGGACTGGGGAATGAGGAGATGACCTACTTCTCACCAGGGGCTACATCTGGCACAGATAACATTTCAATATTTTAACAGCCAGTGTGGCCATGTTGATGACAGTCATGTTTGCATCTTACAGATGAGGCACTGAGACCTGAGAAGGGGAGGTGTCTTACAGTCAGAAAGAAAATGGCTGAGGCTAGAATACTCTAACAGACTCCTCACATCATAGCCAGGAAACATCTTGGGCTGTATGGAGCCCCACGCTGCCATATTATTCCCGTAGCTCAAGCAGTCTGGGGCTCAGAGAGGGTGGGTGGGCACCCACGGGCATAAGGTGGCAGGGGAGTGAGTAGATGTCACCTGAACAGAAGCAGCACAGCCTGTGGAAAGGTCTGGAAGTTGTTGTTTCGGTTTATCTGTGTGCCATCCTGAAGAGCCACCTTGCCGAACATCTGTGGACACATCAAGGCTGTGTCAGTGGGGTGAACCCATGCCCCGCCCATTTCACACCTCCTAATACCTAAAGGAGCCTCATAACCCTGACAAACAGGGCATCACTGCTGATCTCATTTCACAGATGTGTAGATTGACCCAGGGCCGTCCAGCTTGTCTGTCTACCTGCCACCCCTACTTTGGGGCTATTCTTAACCCATCCCCTGCCAGCAGAGGAGTGCCTAAGGGATGCTTCCTAGGGTCCCCACTTGCCTGCATGCCAATGACGGCATAGATGAAGAATATCATTGCGATGAGAAGAGCCACATAGGGCAAGGCCTATAGGGATGGGGGAGGGGGGCAGAGAATAGATGCACAGGCTCAGGCAAAGAACTATAAGCCCCAGAATGCACTGCTTTCCCTGGCCTGGGCCTACTGGGAGATGCAGTCCATCTCCAAAGTGCCAAGGACTGTGGTGTCTCTCAAATGTGAACATAGTGTTAAGTAGATAGAGTAAGGTCAGTGAGACCAGAGGTGAGTTGGAAATTGAGAGCCCAGAAAAGAGAGAAAATTGGAATAATAATTGGGAAAGGGGTATGGCATGTTGGGAGATGTAGTTCTGAGGGTGGTAAAGGGGCAGGCTGAGAAGTGTGAAATGGGGGCGAGGTATGGTCAAAGGGATGGGGTAGGGGATTACCTGGAAGGACTTGATGAATGTCCAGAGCAATGTGCGGATCCCTTCACCCTTACTGAGAAGCTTGACCAGCCGCATGACTCGGAAGAGGCGAAAGAAGGTAATGGAAATGCGGGAGCTGTCCTCAGAGCTCTGGGGTGAGGGGTGCAGTAGGGATGCTCAGTTTGCATTTACTCCAGCTATCTCCCTATCTCATGCTTTGGCCCTCCCAGTACCAAAATCCCTCAGGCCCCAGGGTAATCCAGAGGGATGGAGGGACAGAGGGACATGGGAAAAGAAGCAGAGAGTCCCTGTTATTAGGGTGGGCTACCTCGCCAAGGTGGCCACCATTCTGGAGGGAGATATGGCCAAGAAAAAGGTGATACAGGAGATGATGACATCATAGGCCCAAATGAACAAGGCGAGAAATGATGGAGCAGATATAGGGGGTGATGGTGGGGTCATTACACAGGGGACAATGGGAAAGTTTATATGGTAGTGGATTAGGATTAGGAAAAAGTGGGCAATGGGAATGGAAGGGAGAGGAGAGAGTAAAGGAGGTGATGGATCAGAGACATTGGAGCCAATAGAGGAAATGATGGAACCAGTGGTGTCATAGAGATGATGGAGATGAGAGAACCGATGGAGAAGCCAATGGAGAAGCCAGTGATGGAGATAGGGAACCAGCAGCGTTGTCAGTTGAAGTGACAGAACCATGTAGTACCCAATGGAGGTGATGGAGCCAATGATATAGTCAATGGTGATGACAGAGCCATGAAAGAGCCAGTGTCAGAGATGATGAAGTTGGTGGAGAAATGAAGCCAATGAAGTCATCAGAAAAGATGGAGCCAAAGCAGGAGCCAGTGAACATGACGGAGCCAATGGATGGGGGATGTAGAGGCAATGAAAGAGATAACAGAAATAACAGGAGAGGCATTTCAGGAGATGGTGGAGCCAGTAGATAGGTTACAAAATGGAATGAGAAAGCCAGTAGAGGGGGACTTTTGCTGAACCCAACAGGGACTCAGAAGAGATAGAGCTAGAATGAGGACTGAGTCTCCAGGAGTAGGGAGCATGTGCGTGGGAGCCACCCACCCACGTGAAAGGGAACCCCGGGATAGAGGTGAGGGAAGGTGTATAGGGCGAGAGTGGATTAGTGGAAAGGCCAGTTCTCACATTGACTTCAGTGACGGCAATATCCACTATGCTGCCCACCACAATAAGAGCGTCAAACGTGTTCCAGGCGTCAGTGAAGTAATGCTGCAAGCAGGAGAAAAGCAGTGCCCTGTCTTCTCAAAGCTCGCAAGCCAGGGTAGGGGGCCAGTAGTAGTAGGGGGCGCCGGAGGGGGGCAGGGCTTCGCTTGGATCACATGATGGGCCTGCACCTGAGTCCCTCTCACTCCCTAGACTCACACTCCCTGGCTGCTGCCCGCATCCCCAACCCCAGAGCTCTGCAATGAGCTCCACTCCCAAGGAATTCATCCACTGGTGGGTGGGGCTAGAGAAGGGGGGCCACCTTGGGCTTGAAGGCGATGATTTTGAGCACCATCTCAATAGTGAAGAGGCCAGTGAAGACCATGTTGAGGATGTCCATGGCATAGTTGAAGGGAGCAGTCTGCTCATAGTGCTGCAGGAGAAAATCAGGTTGAGATGGAGCCTGAGGCAGAGATTCCGCCACACCCAACCAAATATTCCCTGGCCTGGGCTGAGGCGAGTCTGGGGACTTGATCGCACTGTGTATTGGTCAAACCTCTTGCACTGTCTGCCTCCCATTATGGATACTGGAAAGTTTAGTTCTTGATTACTAGCTTTTCTTGTAGTTAGGCAAGGCCAGGTTGACTAGTGAGACATAAACATAAATCTGCTTTTGGTTAGCAGCTTCTGTAAAAAAAATTTTGCTTTCCGATGAAAGGATCAAATAAGGAGAGGCCCCAGGTGCAGCTCTCCCTGCCTTGAGTGTGGTTTTGATGCCTGGAGCTGTGATCATGAAACAACAATCATGAAAATGAATGCCAACTTGCTAAGAATGGTGAAGCAGAAAGATAGAGCATGGGTCCCGGATGAACAATGAACAAACAGCCTACCTCTGCACTTCTCAATACATGAGGTAATTACCACAGTTCATTGACTCCAGGAGGCACATCTTTTTACATTTTAGAATCTCTGAAATTGGGGTGCATTTTATAACAAATGGCAACTTACAATGGCCACTGGCTACTTTTTTTTTTTTTTTTTTTCACATTCTTACATCTCCGAAATCAGAATGCAACTTACAAGTACTGGCCATAGACTTAAAGAAATGTGGCAAATGTCTTTATAGCTTAAGTTGCTGTTAGTTGGCAGGGGGTTTCTTATTTGCAGCCTTAAGTGTTCTTAATGGTTCCCAAGGGATTATGTGGAGATAATAGGGTCAGGAGTCTGGCGGGGGTCAGGAAGGGATCTCAGACCTGCATGGCTAGGGCAACTGTGTTGAGCAGGATGAGCAGGAACATCAGGTACTCAAAGGCAGCAGAGTTCACAGTGGCCCACACGCGATACTGATGCGGGTTCTTGGGGATGTAACGACGGAGTGGCTGGGCCTTGAGGGCATATTCCACACATTGACGCTGCATACCAGGGCAGGGCATGAGTGAGCAGTGGGGTCCTGAGGCAAGGAGGGAAGGGTTGGTGACTATCCATAGGGGGTCAGGGGTCAGAGGTCACCTGGTTCTTGTCCAGCTCACAGTTTTGGTACTCCTGCTCGCCCTGGGCACGGAAAGTGATGATGACGAAGCCCACGAAGATGTTCATCATGAAGAACGCAATGATGATGATGTAGACAATGAAGAACACTGAGATCTCCACACGGTAATTATAGATGGGGCCGTGGTCCTCTGCATATGCATCGATGGCCTTGTATAGCAGTCTGTGGGAGCCAGAGGGGGGTAGAGGTGGGGGCAGGTGAGGGGATATCCCAGCCCCCTCAGACCTGCCCCCAGTCTACTTATCACAGACACCCCAGAGTTTCCTGCCTGGCACCCCAAAGACCCCTAAATCTCCTGACCTAACCACCTGGGACCTCCATACATACTCTAAGAGACCCCTGCCAGGCCCTCAAAGAGTCCAAATCCTCTGTCCCATGCCCTCAGAAACCCCCATAGAGTCCTCCAGAGAATCTCCATTCAGAACCTCAAAGACCCAGAAATCCCCTAAGTTTCCACAGACCTTCAAATCCCCTTCTCCAACCACCTGGAGACCCCCATGCGCCTCCCCAGAACTTCCACACAAACCCCCAACGATCTGTAAATTTATCCCTGTCCCATCAACTTGAATCCCCACTCCATCTCCCCACAGAGCCCCACAATGAGTATCCCAAAGACCTGCACAGCTTTCTAGAAATCCCTGAATCCCTGCTTCATCTCTTCAGAGACCAATCCCACTCCCCTCAGACCTCCACTCTGTCCCCCCAAACCATCTCCAATCCTTTCTAGGCTTCTATCTAGCTACCTAGTCCCTTAGAAACCGCTCTCCAATTCCTGGAGACCCCTCACTCAAGTCCCCAAAGAACCTCCACCCAGCTTCTGGGAACTCCACCTCTACAGTCCTCTGATACACCCACCACTCTCCAGAAACCCCTATCCAGTCTCGAGAGACCTTCGTCACATCCCCAAGGTACACTCCCACCCATTCCCAGGAGATCCCAACCCAATCCTGCAGAGACCCCTGCCTCATCCCCTGATAAACCCAGGGCCCTGTCCCTCACGCAGGCCAGCCTTCAAAGGTGGAGACAGTGAACAGGGCCATCATGGCTGAAAGGACATTGTCAAAGTTGAAATCACTGTTGACCCAGAGCCGCTCCCGGACCAGGGGCCGTGACACGTCTCCATCTGGGTATACCAGGAAGGAGCCCCTGTGGATGTGCAAACAGGTTAGATGGGTGAGGAGGGGTGAGGAACTGGGGAAAGGGTCTGGGGTCTCCAGCATGGAGGCAGCAGGACATAGTGGCGGAGCAATATGGTCTAGGTTCAAATCCTGTCCCTCCATGTCCTGGCTGGATGACCTTGAGCATTTACCCTTTCTGTGCTTTTGTTTCCCCATTCTAAGAAATAAGGATAATAACAGAATTGATTTCCTGGCTTGTCACAAGGATTAATAAATGTCACAAGTCAATAAATGAGACTAGTGTCTGGCACATAGTTGGCATCATTTCATCATCACCATTATCATCCTCATCATCGCCCACCAGGAAAAAGTAAAACGAATAATAGCCAACGTTTATTAGCAGTAACTATATGCCAGGCACTGAGCTAGATTTTCTTTTTCTTCTCTTTTCTTTTCTTCTTTTCTATTCTCTCTTTTTTTTTGAGACGGAGTCTCGAAAAAGACTCTGCCCAGGCTGGAGTGCAGTGGCATGATCTTGGCTCACTGCAACCTCCGCCTCCCGGGTTCAAGCGATTCTCCCTCCTCATCTTCCCGAGTAGCTGGGATTACAGGCGCACAACACCAAGCCCAGCTAATTTTTGTATTTTTAGTGGAGACCGGGTTTCATCATGCTGACTAGGCTGGTGTCGAACTCCCAACCTCAGGTGATCTGCCTGCCTTGGCCTCCCAAAGTGCTGGGATTACAGGCGTGAGCCACAGCGCCTGGCCCAAGCTAGGTTTTCTGTGTAGCAACTTTACATTGTACAAAGTACATTTTCCATGTAGTAGCTCATTTACTCTTCACAACAGCCTTGTGAGATAGGCATTGTTTAGCCCCGTTTTTCAGTTGAGTGAAATGGAACTGAGTAAGTTTAAGAAATGTACCTAAGTCTCATGAAGTGGATTTGAACCAGTAATGTCTGACTTCACAGCCCAGGCTTTTAACTACTACCCTCTACAGGAGTCTCAAGATGGAAGCTGGGGGCTCAGGGTGGGAATGGTGATTGCTAATGGGTCTGGAGTGGAATGTAGGTCACTTGGGGAATGCAGAGAGGGATTTGGGGGAGGTATCGGGGGACCTCCGAAGACTTGGTGAGATCTGAGGGCCTCTGCAGTTCTTGGGACAATTCTGGGACTATATCTTTGGGCCTTGGTGAGATCTAGAGGCTCTAAAGTCTTTGGGAGGGGTCCTGAGCTCCGTGGAGGGCAGGGTCTTGGGCACTCACTTGCATTCTTGAGGGGTGTGTTTGGCCTCATCCGTGCAGGTGTAGAATTTCCCCTGTAGAGAGGATGTCTGTCAAGTAGGTTCACCCTTCATCACGCTCCCGCCCAGACCCCTGCCTGGCATTCTCTCCAGTGTTTGCCCCACCTTGAAGAGCTGCACCCCGATGCAGGCGAACATAAATTGCAGAAGTGTGGTGACAATCATGATGTTCCCGATGGTCCGGATGGCCACAAATACACACTGCACCACATGCTGCGGGCACCCAAGCATATGGCTACTGAACACTACAGGCCACAGTGGTCATGGGGCAGGGACTCTGGTCATAGATGCAGCTCAGGGACTTGGGCTGGGGACATGTGGTGATGGGTCAGGGATGTATGGTTAGCCACATGTGTTCAAGGAGGCAGTGTTATGGGCTAGAGACGTGTGGGCATCCACCAGGAATAAGTGTTTGCCAGGTGGGGATCTGTGGCCACCTGTCAGGGAGCTGGGTCTGAGAAATGTGGCCACTGGTAGAAACATATGGTCACTTGGAAGGAACATGGGTCAGGCCACATGGCTAGTGGTCAGAGATGTGTATTTATGTGTCAGGTCCAGGCCGTATGGTCATGCATCCGTGCAAATGGTCAGTTTGATCAGTGATCCTGGCCCCAGGGGCAGGGCAGGGCCTGGGTCCTCTGGGTTTGGGTGGGGTGGGGTTACCTTGAGTCCCTTGGCCCTGTTGATGGCTCGGAGGGGCCGCAGTACTCGGAGTACTCGCAGAATCTTCACCACCGAGATGGCGCTGGAGCTGGGGAAGGGGCAATCCTCAGGCATTGGCCCTGGCTGGGCCCTGGCTGTGAGAGGAATGGGGTGGGCTGGGGATCTGTCACTTACTGGATGCCAAAGGAGATGAGGGACACACTGACCACCAGCAGATCCAACATATTAAACCAGCTACGGCAGAAGGAGCCGCGGTGCAGGAAGGCCCCAAACACTGTCATCTGGGGACAGGACACGAGGCTAGACTCAGACCTGGGGATGGTGGGGGTTGAGGGAGGTGGGGATGGGGACAGGAGAGGTGGGCTGCAAGGACCAGTGGGGAGAGTGCTGGGGCAACTGAGGGTAGGACTGGGGTCCCATTAGTCACCTTTAGTAGAATCTCCACAGTGAAAATGGAGGTGAAGGCATAATCGAAGTAACCCAGAATCTGGGGTGTGAGAAAGAGCGGGGAGCCACTGAGTCACGGCTGAGGGGGATCCTAGGTGACTTCTCAAAAGGCTTGGCCATCAGAAAGATTAGGGTTCAAATTTGGACTCTTCTGCCTCTACCCAGCTACATGGGCGCCTTTGGCCTGCTTAACCTCTCTGAGCACAGCTTCCTCCTCAGTCAAATATTGATCTCCCTGGTGCTTCCCCGTGTGTTGCACATGCCGTAAAGGCTGGCACTGCATCAGCTGCATTAATGAGCCCCTCTCTCGGCTCACCTAGGGCTCTTCTCCTTATCTCCACCCTGACCCAGCTTGTGCCCACTAGGACACCCCTGGGAGTGTCCCCTCAGCTCCTAGCTCCCAGCCAAAGGCTCACATGGTTGCGGAAGGAGTGGGCTCGGATGGGGTCCTCAGCGGCCAGGGACACACTGCTGAGGATGATGAACACCAGGATAAGATTGGTGAAGACATGATGGTGGATGAGGGTGTGGCAGCCCTTCCTCAGCCTGTGGAGAGGGAGTGGGCCATGGTCAGAACTCAGGACCACAGAATTGTTCAGGGATTCCAAGGGATACAGTTCTGGCCCTGACACAACACCCATGCCCCCACTCCCACCTTGGCTGCTCCATGCTCCTCCACCTGCCCTAGCCCCTCCTGCCTCACCCCCTGCCACTTCCGGCACTCACGGGTTGGTTTGGCTGAGGCAGAAGAAGGCACTGCCCTCAGGGATGGGTACCACCTTCTCCTTGGGTACAACTTCCTGCAGGAGTTCCACACCCCCTGCACCCTCTTCCTCTTCTTCCTCTTCTTCCTCCTCCTCCTCCTCCTCCATGTCTGGCACCAGAGAAAAGCAAAAAAAAATTAATTGAGCAAGTTGATGTAAAGCACCCAGAACAGTGTTTGCCACATGGTCAATTCTTCCCATTTCCCTGCTAGAATGTCAGCTCCTCCAGGAAGGTATTTTAGTCTGTTTTGTATGCTGCTATGTCCACAGCACTTAGAACAGTGCCTGGGACACAGTAGGAGCTCAGTAAATGTGTGTTGAAAGAATGTTGTATATACAGACTATTTTATAATAAAGGCTCTGAGAAGTTCAGCAGTAAACAAAACGTGTTTCTCTTCTTCTTGCTTTTCTTTAAAGATAGGGTCTTACTCTGCTCCCCCAGGCTGGACTTCAGTGGTGCCATCATGGCTCACTGCAAACTTGAACTTCTGGGCTCAAGCAATCCTCCTACCTTAGCCTCCTGAGTAGCTGGGACTACAGGCTTGCATCATAATGCTTGGCTAATTAATTTCTTTTTTAGAGATGGGGTCTTGCTATGTTGCCCAGGCTGCATTTCCCTTCTTTAACCTCAATGTTCCCAAATGTTGCTGACCACATACCAAGTCTGTTATTTTCAGGATGATCTTGGAAAAGGCTGATCTCTGGAGAGGAGGGTCTCAGGGGTCAGGAGCTGTCTGCCTGAGCTCTTTCCCCAAGGTCCCACACCTGCTCCACCTGGCCCTGCCCACTTGCCTGCTCCTTCCCTCCTTGCACCCTCCTCTTCCTCTTTCTCCACACCAGGCACCTGAGGACAGGAAGACGGGAGTCATCAATGGTGAGGGAGACACAGGGAATGGACACAGGGGAGACATGGAAGAAATGTAATAATAGGGGAAAGAATAGGCAGAGGATGAAGGTTAAAGACATGCACATATGGCTGGGCGCAGTGGCTCATGCCTGTAATCCCAGCACTTTGGGAGGCTGAGGCAGGTGGATCACTTGAGGTCAGGAGTTCGAGACCAGCCTGGCCAACATGGTGAAACCCTGTCTCTTTCAAAAATAACAAAAATTAGCCAAGTGTGGTGGCGCATGCCTGTAAATCCCAGCTACTTGGGAGGCTGAGGCAGGAGAATCTCTTGGACCCAGGAGGCAGAGGTTGCAGTGAGCCGAGATGGCACAACTGCACTCCAGCCTGGGTGACAGAGTGAGACTCTATCTCAAAATAAAACAACAACAACAAAAAAACAGATATGCACACATAGACAGGTAGTGGTGGGAGTGGGAGGTGTAGACAGTGCCCAGGCATCTAACTCACCAGGCCTTCATTCTCCTGTGGGAGATCCTTCTCATTGCTCTTCTCCCTGTGCAAGGAAATAGGGGTGATTGCTGCAGATGGGCTAAGGGGGATCACTACAGTCAGAACAGACCTTTCTTGGGTCCCATAGAACTTTCTTGCTTCCGCTCTTCCCCACCGCCCCTCCCAACAGTCCATTCTCAAAGCAGCCAGAGGGAGCCTGTTAAACCCTGTCTGGGATATCCCAACTCTGCCCACAACCCTCCCACGACTCCTTAATTCAGGAAAAACTACAGTCCTCACCCTGGCCCAGAATGCCCTCAATCTGGCCCTCCATTTCCTCCACTGACCTTCACTCCATACCACTCTCCTCCTTCCTCACTCCATTCCAGCCTCACTGTTTTTATTTTTTTGAGACGGAGTCTCACTCTATTGCTCAGGCTAGAGGGCAGTGGTGCAATATTGGCTCACTGCAACCTCCGCCTCCTGGGTTCAAGCGAGCTTGTCCAGCTAATTTTCTTTTGTATTTTTAGTAGAGACAGGGTTTCACCATATTGGCCAGGCTGGCCTCGAACTCCTAAGCTCAGGTGATCCACCCTCCTCGGCCTTCCAAAGTGCTGGGATTACAGGCGTGAGCCACTGCGCCCGGGCATCGCTGGTATTTTTTGAAAGTGCTAAGAATGTGGTCAGGTGTGGTGGCTCATGCCTGTAATCTCAGCACTTTGGGAGGCTGAGGCGGGTGGATCACCTGAGGTTAGGAGTTCAAGACCAGCCTTGCCAACATGGTGAAACCCCATCTCTACTAAAAATACAAAAAAATTTAGCTGAGCGTGGTGGTGTACGTCTGTAATCCCAGCTACTCAGGAGGTTGAGGCAGGAGAATTGCTTGAACCTGGGTGGCGGAGGTTGCAGTGAGCTGAGATAGCACCACTGCACTCCAGCCTGGATGACAAGAGTGAAACTCCATATCAGAATAAAAAAAAAAAGTGCTAAGAACATTAGCGCCCCAGGACCTTTGCACTTGCCACTCCCCTTCCTTGAATACTCTTCCCCCAGATATTTGCATGGCTCACTCCCTCACTTCATTCAGGTCTCTGGTGAAATGTCACTTCCTCACAGAGACCTTCCTTGCTGACCTTAACCCCAAAGAGCAATCTTCATTTCTTGCTATCCTTTCATTCTGTTTTCTCTTTATTACATATTATTAACATATATTATATATTCATTTGTTTTATTTTTCTTGCCTTCCTCAACTAGAATGTTAGTTCCATGAAGGCAAGGACTCTTGTCTGCCTTGACCCCTGTTGTCTCCTCAGCATCTAGAACAGGACCTGGCACACAGTAGGCACTCAATAGATGCATGTTGAATGAATGAGGACTGGCAGATGGTATCTGGAGATGGGGATTACCAGGGTGACTAGAAGCATCTCTGGTGGTGGGGGTGTCTGAGGGGTTCCCAGTCAGGGATCCCAGAGAGAGACTGTGTTAGGGGTGGAGCCAGATCTCACCCGCCCTTGTCCTTGGCAGTGCCTGCATCTCCACTGGCCAGGTTGTCCACAGCAATGGCAAGAAACACGTTCAACAGGATGTCTGGGATGAGCTTAGGCTGCAAAGGATGGAGAAGCACCCTGCCTATAGACCACCCAGTTCCCCTTACCCACCCCGACTCCACCATCATCCAGCCCCACAAAGCTCCAAGGATACAGTTGCCACAGATGAAGAGAATGATGAAATAGATGCACACCAACATTCCTGGGAAGAAGGGACCACCATATGCCATGATACCATCATACATGACCACGTTCCAGTCCTCGCCTGTCAGGATCTGGGGGTGGGAAGTCACTGTGGAGCTCTTGGACCCCCTCCAACTCCAGGGTCTCCCCGACCCACCCATCCCATGGTCTCCAGATCCTACCTGAAAGACAGTGAGGAGGGCCTGGGGGAACGTGTCAAAGGTGCTTCGCTTGGTGTGGGTCTGGTCAAAGTTGAACTTGCCCCCAAACAGCTGCATGCCAAGCAGGGAGAAGATAATGATGAAGAGGAAGAGGAGAAGCAGCAAGGATGCGATGGATTTCATTGAATTGAGCAGGGATGCCACCAGATTGCTCAGAGAAGCCCAGTGTCTGCAGCAGAAATGGGAGGGGGCAGGGTCAATGCCATGTCCACTGGACATGGCTGGAGCATCAGGAGCCAGGGCAGGGCTCCAGCTTGAGATGCACCTCGGCAGGTTGGGCTCAAATAGGCTTTGGTGTCAGGGTTAGAAATGATTTTGGAGTTGGGGTGAGATGAGAGTAAGAAGTGGGGGAAGCTGGGCCCTGTGGTGGCTCATGCCTGTAATCCCAGCACTTTGGGAGGCCGAGGCGTGTGGGTCATGAGGTCAGGAGATTGAGACCATCCTGGCTAACACAGTGAAACCCCGTCTCTACTAAAAAAAAATTAGCCAGGCATGGTGGCAGGTGCCTGTAGTCCCAGCTACTCAGGAGGCTGAGGCAGAAGAATGGCGTGAACCCAGGAGGCGGAGCTTGCAGTGAGCCAGGATTGCACTGCACTCCAGCCTGGGCGATAGACAGAGACTCTGTCTCAAAAAAAAAAAAAAAAAAAAAAAAGAAGTAAAGAGGTAGGGGAAAGTTGAGAGTTTGGGGTTAGGGTTGGTGGTAGGGGTATAATGGGAGACTGGGAGATGAGGTTAGGATGGAGTTTTTTTTTTCTTATCTTTTTTTTTTTTTTTTTGAGATGAAGTCTCACTGTGTTGCCCAAGCTGGAGTGCAGTGGCACAATCTCGTCTCACTGCAACCTCCACCTTCCAGGTTCAAGCGATTCTCCTGCCTCAGCCTCCCGAGTAGCTGGGACTACAGTCACTTGCCACCACTCCCGGCTAATTTTTTTTGTATTTTTAGTAGAGACGGGGTTTCACTACATTGGCCAGGCTGGTCTTGAACTCCTGACCTTGTGATCCACCCGCCTCAGCCTCCCAAAGTGCTGGGATTACAGGCGTGAGCCACCGCGTCCAGCCTAGGATGGAGGTTTAATGGAAGTTGGTGAAGCTAGAATTGGGTTTCAGCTTGGGACTGGGCCTGGTGTTGGGGATGGGGTTGTGATGTATTTGGGGTTGGAGATGGAGTTAAGGATAAGTTGTGGTTGAGGACTGGGATAGAGGAGGGGATGGGATGAGACTGGGGCTGAGGCTGGAAATGGAGTTGCAGTTGAAGATAGGGTGATGGTTAAGGGTTAGGGACGTGGGAGTTCTCTTTGGGGATTGAGGATGGTATTATGGTTGGTGGTTAGTGACAGGGATGGGGCTGGGAGTTAGGGATGAGGTGGGAGATGGGGTTGGGCTTGGGAATGGGTGTTAGCATTGTAAATGGGCTCATAGGTGACCTGTGGTTGGGGGTTGGGATCAGAGATGGTATTGTGGTTGGGGGTTGGGATGGGGTTTGGGCTGGGAATGAGTATGGCATTGAAATCGGAGACAGGGTTGAGGAAAAACGTTAGAGCAGGATTTGAGGTTGAGGAAGGCATTGGAAATGGAGTAGACATTCTCCCCAGTGGATGAAGACAGGAACTTGTGTCTGCTTTGATTCCTGGTGTTTCCCTAGGGCTTGGTAGGGTGCCTGGCACACAGCAGGCACTCAATGGATGTCTGCTCAATGAATGGTGAAGCAGATGAAGTTATCATTGGAGCTTGGGTGGGGGTGTTGAGGCTGTGTTTGGGGCCCTGGTCTTCCCCCTCCCCTAATACAAACCTGGTGACCTTAAAGATCCTGAGGAGGCGCACACATCGGAGCACTGAGATGCCCAAGGGCTGCATGGCGCCCACCTCCACCAAAGTGGTCTCTAGGATGCCCCCACAGACCACAAAGCAGTCAAAGCGATTGAAGAAGGAAGAGACATAGGCAGAGGGGCCCAGACCGTACAACTTGAGAAGCATCTCCACCGTGAACAGACAGAGCAACACTTTGTTGGCATACTCTGTGGGGAGAGAGGCAGGGATGATCGGGCTGGCCAGTTTCTGTGGTGACATGTGGGGAGGTAACTAGGGACCATGGGGTGACCCATGGTAGCTGGTATCAGTCCAGGTGCTGGCTGAGGGAAGGCTTAGGGCTAGGGATTGGGGTGAGTTTGTAGGTCAGAGTAGGTGAAGTTTTGAGGGGCTTGGAGATGGGGATGAGGGGCAGATTCGGGGTGGGGGCCAGAGTCAGTGTCTATGAGTCCAGAAGACCCAAATTCACAAGTAGAGTTAGAGTCTAGGGTTTCTTTGGGACTGGGGCTGGTTTGTGGGTTATGGGTTAGAAATGTGCTCGGTATTCAGGCTGGGGCTGAGATTATAATGAATAATAGTAAGAGCTGACACTTATAAAGTGTTAGCTATATGGTGGGCCATACAATGTCCTAAGCACTTTTCACTTTACATCATTTACTCCTCTTCGCTGCTTCATGAAGTGGATACTACTATCTATCATCTCCATTTTGTAGATGTGGAGAACTTTTCCAGACAGTGTGATGATAAGAGCCTGGATTCTGGAGCCAGGCTGCCTGGGTTCTAATTCTGGCTCTGCCACTCACTAGCTGGGTCCCGAGATTAGTCGCTTAACCCCTCAGTGCCTTGGTGCTCAGTGTTCTGTGCCTTAGTATTTAATTCGCATAAGGTTGTGGTGAAGAAATTGTCAGTACACATAAAGAAAGGTGCTGAGAAAGGAGCTTGAGGCACACAGCAAGTGCTACCTGTGTAAGCTACAAGGTGGGATGGGACAGGCTAAGGGCTCTGGATTTATTTGGGTAGGGGGGAAGGCAGTGTCTTGGGGGCTGAGGCGCCCTAAAGGTTTTGGATTTAAGCTTCTGGGGTAGAAGGAATAGGAGGCTGGGGGAGACGACTGGCAGGCTGGGGGTGTACCCTGGATCTGGGTGAGCCACACAGGCTGCCCGTGGTGCTCAGAGGCGATGGTCAACGTGTTGAGGAAGACGAGCAACAGCACAGCCCAGTAGCAGGCATTGGACTTCACCGCCCGACGGCAGCGTGCCCGAAGGACCCGGTTGGCTCGGCGGAGGCGGCGGCTGGGGGAAGGGGAGCCCACAGGCTGAGATCACCTACCTAAGCCTGCCCTGGGGGGCTCAGGTGGGGGATCCCAAAGGTCATGAGGGCTTGGAGGTGGGGGGGTTTCAAAGTTATGGAGTCAAGGATTCGCACAACTTTCCCAACTCACCAGACTCTGGTTTTCATGATCTTGTTTCTGAAAAAGAAGGGGGATGGGAGGTATGTGTCGTAAAGGGCAGAAGGGGTGTCAGTGACTGGGGCCAGAGGTCAAGGACTGAGATCGAGGCTTGAGGCTAAAGAAAGGACTTGAGTCAGGGTTTGGACTGGCTTCTGGGCTGGGTCAGGGGCTGGGGGCCCTCACAGGCAGCGTGTACAGCTGGCCAGAGCCCCCTCCTCCTCATCCTCATCGCCTTGGGTCTCTGTCATGGAACCGGTGTCACTGGCTGGGAGGCTGGCTGTAGGCAAGGTGGGGATAGTGGTCAGGACCTGAAGACCCCGAGGTCCAATCTTTGGCTTTCACCTCTGCCTACCCACCCCCACCCCAGCCTGGCTGGACCCCCACCATGGCTGCTGGTGGAGTGTGTGGAGCGAGTAGAATGACTGAACCAGCGCAGACGTCCACGCCTCCTATTGGTCAGCTCGGCCAGCTGTGGCCCTGCAGGGAGAGAAAGGACAATTAGGGAGGACATACTGGGGCAGGGTTAGGGCCATGTCTAGGGTAGGGGTGTCATTTGGAGTCTTTATAGCTGAGGCTGGTCTTGGTTCTGCATTTTGAGCCATAACTTGGGGGCTGGGGCTAGAGTTGTTGCAGATCAGGCCTGGGTGGGTCTCAGGAGGGCAGACCACATCTAAGGCATGCAGGGAATGGGCCAGATTGGAGTTGCCTACGATGGCCCGCCCGGCCCTCTTCAGCCATAGAACCAAGGTTGCCATCGGCGGAGGGGTCCTCCATGTCCAGCTCTTCAGCTTGAGTGATCCAGTCCAGGTAGCCCCGCAGGTCTTCCTCCATCTGCTGCTTCTCCCGCTGCTTCTGGAAGTCCCCGCGAGCTTTCGCTTTCTCTCTCTCCTTGGAGAACTCCCTGAGGGAGGAGGATAGAGGGCTAGGGGGAAGAGCCAATCTGAACACCTTGCTTTCATCACTCCAGCCACACTAGCCTCCTAGCTACTCTTTGAATATGCCAAACACATTCTAGCCTCAGGGCCTTTGCACTGACCATTCTCTTTGCTTGGAATGCTTTTCCCTCAGATAACCACATGGTGCACCCACCTCATCTCTTTTTTTTTCTTTTCCCCAGATACAGGGTCTCACTCTATCACTCAGGGTGGAGTGCAGTGGTGTGATCATAGCTCACCGCAGCCTCGACCTCCTGGGCTCAAGCGATCCTTCCACCTCAGCTTCCTGAGTAGCTAGGACTACAGGTGTGCACCAACATGCCCAGCTATTTTTGTTCATCTTTTGTAGAGATGAGGTCTCACTATGTTGCCCAGGCTGGTCTCGAACTCCTGACCTCAAGCCATCCTCCTGCCTTGGCCTCCCATAGTGCTGGGATTACAGGCATGAGCCACTGCACCTGGCCTCTTTCACATTTTTACTCAAATAACACCTTGTCAAGACAGCCTTTCCTGACATCCCTATTTATAATCACAAGATCTCTCCATTCTTATCTTTTATCTTTCCTTTCTTTCCACAGTACACATTCCATATAAAACACTATATATATGTGTGTGCCAATATATAAATGCACACACTTATTTTATTGCATATGTTGCTACTTTCTGTCTCTCCCCATCAGAATGTAAAACCAGGAAGGCAGAGATTTTTGTCTTTTGTTCCATTCCTAAAATGGTGCCTCACATACAATAGATGCTCATGATTGAAGGAGTATTTCAGATGGGTTTTGAAGGATGTCTAGGAGTTTGCCAGGCACAAAGAAGTGGGCAGTGGCTGAGGGGTGGGAAGCAGGGGGTGTCTAGGTCCCTCACCCACTCAGGACGCCAAGCACAAGGTTGAGGACGAAGAAGGACCCAAAGATGACAAGGCTCACAAAGTACACCCAGGGCAGTTCATACCCCATGGCATCTTGCATCTGGGGAGAGAAAAGGCATGCATCCCTCAGGGCAGGCAGACACTCCTGCGTGAGTGTCAGGGAGGAAAGGCAGGTGCAGCCTTTGAGCTCTGTGCCCACAGTCCACCTCACCCAGTAGAGCACATCGGTCCAGCCTTCCATGGTGATGCACTGGAAGACTGTCAGCATGGCGAAGAAGAAGTTGTCAAAGTTGGTGATGCCTCCATTGGGCCCTGGCCAGCGCCCGCGGCACTCAGTCTGGTTCAGCGTGCACGCACGCCCCGATCCCGAAGACGCACAGGGCGATGGGTCCTCTTCTGCTTCCATGTCTGCAGGAAGACTGGAGCTTGGGGCTTCGAAGCAGGCCCACTCTCAGTCGCTGCCACCCTGAAGCCCCGCCCACTTAGGAAGCTCGACTTGGGTCCTAGATTTTTCTTTCTCTTCTTTCTTTTCTTTCTTTCTTTCTTTCTTTCTTTCTTTCTTTCTTTCTTTCTTTCTTTCTTTCTTTCTTTCTCTCTCTCTCTCTCTCTCTCTTTCTTTCTTTCTTTCTCTCTTTCTTTTTTTTTTTGAGACGGGGTCTCCCTCTGTCGCCCAGGCTGGAGTGCAGTGGCACGATCTCGGCTCACCACAACTTCCGCCTCCCGGGTTCAAGCAATTCTCCTGCCTCAGCCTCCTGAGTAGCTGGGATTACCGGCGTGTGCCACAACGCCTGGCTAATTTTTTTTTGTATTTTTAGTAGAGACGGGGGTTTCACCATATTGGTCAGGTTGGTCTCTAACTCCTGACCTTGTGATCCTCCCGCCTCGGCCTCCCAAAGTGCTGGGATTACAGGCGTGAGCCACCGTGCCCGGCCAGTCCTAGATTTTTCTAAGGCAACACTTAGCTCCACTTCTAGGGCAGAACCCTGCGAGCTCCGTATTCTGAACCACTGGGAAGCTAGGGATCCCACCAACAGGGATTTAAATCCTGGCGTGGAGTCTTGTAAATAACAATGAGGCAAGAGCCTGGGGGCGGAGTCTTGTGAATTTGGACGGGTCTCTTGAAAATAGGGGAGGGGCAAGGCATGGGCTGGAGTCTGGGTAAATGGTCTGAGTGTATGAGACCAGTCGTGGAGAATAAAGCTTTTTTTTGGTTTGTTTTTGTTTTTGTTTTTGTTTTGTTTTTGAGACCGAGTCTCACTCCGTCGCCCAGGCTGGAGTGCAGTGAGTGGTGCGATCCGATCTCAGCTCCCTGCAACCTCCATCTCCCAGGCTCAAGTGATTCTCATGCCGCAGCCTTCCGAGTAGCTGGGATTACAGACATGCACCACCACGCCCGGCTCAACTTTGTATTTTTAGTAGAGATGGGGTTTCACTATGTTGGCCAGGCTGGTCTCGAACTCCTGACCTCAAGTGATCCATCTGCCTCGGCCTCCCAAAGTGCTGGGATTACAGGCGTGAGCCACGGCGCCCAGCTGAGGATAAAGTTTTTTAAAATTGTTTTTGTTATTATTATTATTTTTTGGAGACTGGATCTCACTGTTTTGCACAGGCTGGTCGCAAACTCCTGGGCGTAAGTGATCCTCCCGCCTCGGCCTCCCAAATGCCGGGAATACAGGTGTAAGCCAAGGCGCAGAGTTTTTGTTTTGTTTTGTTTTGTTTTTGAGACGGAGTCTCGCTCTGTCGCCCAGGCTGGAGTGCAGTGGCGCATCTCGGCTCACTGCAAGCTCCGCCTCCTGGGTTCACGCCATTCTCCTGCCTCAGCCTCAGGTTCACGCCATTCTCCTGCCTCAGCCTCCCGAGTAGCTGGGACTACAGGCGCCCGCCACCACGCCCAGCTAATTTTTTGTATTTTTTTAGTAGAGGCGGGGTTTCACCGTGTTAACCAGGATGGTCTCGATCTCCTGACCTCGTGATCCGCCCGCCTCGGCCTCCCATAGTGCTGGGATTACAGGCGCAGAGTCTTGTCTTAAGTGCGGGGCACTTGCACTTAAGTCTTAAGTGCGGGGCACTTGCACTTAAGTCTTAAGTGCGGGGCACTTGCACTTAAGTCTTAAGTGCGGGGCACTTGCACTTAAGTCTTAAGTGCGGGGCACTTGCACTTAAGTCTTAAGTGCGGGGCACTTGCACTTAAGTCTTAAGTGCGGGGCACTTGCACTTAAGTCTTAAGTGCGGGGCACTTGCACTTAAGTCTTAAGTGCGGGGCACTTGCACTTAAGTCTTAAGTGCGGGGCACTTGCACTTAAGTCTTAAGTGCGGGGCACTTGCACTTAAGTCTTAAGTGCGGGGCAGGACCTTAGCCTGTGGGTACAGTCTCGTGATGGGGCGGAGCTATTAGCGAGGTGGGGTTGTAGTCTGATTTAGGGCAGAGTCTTGAATATATGGGTGGGACTTGGTTATCTGAGGATGGAACCTGAGCCTGGGGGCCGAATCTTGTGCATTTCAGTGGGTTTCCCTGAGTGCAGCATTGGATCTAGGAACCGAAGGAGGGGGCATGTTCTGCCTAGGAGGGGCGGGCCGACTAACCGGATCCCAGGAAGTAGCACGTCTTGTGCATTCGTCCAAGGAACAGCTCGAGCCCAATGATGGCATAAATGATGATGACGAAGAGCACGAGCAGTGCAATGTGCAGCAGCGGCACCAGAGCCTTCATGATGGAATTGAGCACTATGTGCAGGCCTGCGGGGAGGGAGAGGGAGGCAGAAATAAGGGCGGGGTCAGCTCAGCCCCACCCCCACCCTCCACCTCCGACCTCGGGGGATGTGCCACTCACTCGGGACCCCAGACACCAGCCTCAGTGGCCGCAGCACCCGAAACGCCCTCAATGCCTTCACATCGAAGCCTCCTGGCTTTCCCCCGGTGTGCGGGGCGTCGCCTGGCCGTCCGGGGCCCTGCTCCAGCAGAACGCTGAACAGCCTGATGGGGGAGCACCGGGCAGGGAGGCGGAGGTCAGGCCTTGGGATTCCCCCCTCCACCCTAACCTTCTCAGAAAAGCACAAGTCCCTGTAACTAGAAATAGAAATGGGTTTTAATAATATTCCTGATTCTGGCTGCCGAATGGGGGCGGTCTGAAAGAGTCGCTTTCCTGAGCCCAGAATTCAGCGGGCCTGAGGGTAGGAAGGCGACTAGGGTGGGGTGCCTCCCGCAGACGCGCACCCGACCACGACGATGATGAAGTCGAGCAGGTTCCAGCCATTGCGGATGTAGGCGCTGGGGTGGAGCACCAGCCCGTAGGCCACGATCTTGAGCACCGTCTCCACAGTGAAAATCACCAGGAATACGTACTCCACCTGCTCCTGGGGGTGGGACCGGGGGGCGGGTCGGGAAGTCGGGGAATTATTTGAAGGCGAGGTTTGACGGGGGCGTGGGGAGCATAGTCAGGACCGAGGGTGGGGCTGAGCCAGGCAGGGCCATCCGGGTCAGAGAGGGGGCGGGGTCTGGCTGGAAGGAGTGAGCTCTACTGGGGCTCTATTTGGCTGGGAACTGGCTGGGGCGGGGCGGGCCTTACCAGGTTGTGGTTGGCAGTGTTGGAGTCGTCCTCAGGGAAGGGGATGTAAACTCCCAGGGCCACGCAGTTGGCAAAGATGGTCAGCAGGATGAGGATGTCGAAGGGCCTCAGGTGGACACAGTCAAGGACCCTGGCAGAGTGGCATTGGAACCCCCCTACTCCCTTGGGAACCTCCCACCCAGTGCTGACCCTTGACGCCCAAGGTGACAGGTCCTGGCATTCTCGACCCCTGCCCTGACAAGGCCTTGAGTTTGTCCCTCCTGGAAACCTTAACCATCCCCAACTCTTGCTGTGATTCAGTCCTTGACTCTTGAACCCTGGTGACCTTTGCCTTTCTGAACCTGCCCCCCAACCCAGTTCTTGACTCTTGACCTTGATGATCTCAGCCCTCCTCTATTCCAGCCCTGACCCAATTCTTTACTCCTGGTACCCTGATGACCCTTACCCCTGGGCCCTGCCCCTGCCTTCCAGGATGCTTCCACTCCACGATGCTGATGCAGGACCGTCGCAGAGGATTGGCCAGGGTGAGGCAGAAGAGTGCCCGAGGTGACCGCTGGGCACTGGCCACTGCCACTGTCTTGTGCTTGCTGTGCTGGTTTCTTCGCTTAGGGGTCCCTAGGCCTGATGCCCCACTGCTTTCACCTTCCACAGCTGGGGGCCCGGGGCACAGCCCCCATTCGGGACCAGGGCCTGCCCCATTGGCTGGACTGGGCTCTGGGGTGGTGTCTATATGGAGAAACTGTGTCAGGGAGGGACAGGGCATTGGGGCAATTGTGGCTGCTTCCTACCTGATCCTGTCCCTCTGTTTGAAGGAAGGAGAGAAGAGCATGGAAAATTAGGGAGAACTGGGAGTAGCTGGGTTAAGGACTGGGAAGTAAGAGTGTTCGAATTAAGATTAGGGCTAGAGTGAGAGTTTATAGGGGAGTGAAGGTGAGATGACATTTCCAAGTGAAGTAGGGTTTGGTGTTTAAGTTGGGGGTAGAGTTTAAATTGCCATGGGGTGGGCGAATTTAAGGTTTAATTTGAGTGGTGGGTTTTGGGTTAGGGTGGGGATGGGTTTAGACATAGGTAGGAGTGGAGTTTTGTCTAAGGGTTAGGACTGGGTATTTTGAATTGGAATTAGAATTAGGATACAGGTTAGGGTCGAAGTTGAGTTTTGAGTGGGACTTGAATTTTGCATTGGGGTTTTCAGCTAAGGCCACTCCCAGTTCCCATGGTCTCGTTTCAGCCTCAGAGGGCGGTAGATTGGCCTGGTTAAGATTCCCAGCTTTGGATGAAACAAGCTGCCTGAGTTTAAATCCTGACTTTACCACTTGGTAGCTATGTGTTGCCTTGGGCAAATTATGTAATCTCTTTGAGCCTCAGTTTCCTTATCTGTATAATAAGGATGATAATAACAGTACCTAAAATATAGCGGTGTTATGAGGATTAAATAAGTTCGGAATCAAAAGAATGCCTGGCACATAGTGTTATTCCCATTTTGCAGATGAGAAAATTGAGAAGAAAAAGTTAAGTGACTTGCTGAAGTGGCTGAATGGGGAGTCACACTCAGTCTAACTCTAGAGCCCTCATGGCTTACTACCACCATCAAGTATGTGTTCTCTCTCTTTCTCTCTCTCTTTTTTTTTTTTTTTTTTTTTTAAGGGTCTGTGCACTTTCTGAAAGTCAGAGACTGCAATCACTAACAGTATTGACATCCCGGGGTTGAGGTTGAGGTTAGGTCACTTTAGGTCTGTATCTGGGCTGGGGTTTAGACTCTAACAGGGGTTTGCCTTCTGGCTGGTAGAGTTTGTGTTAGGTTTCAGGTGGGCGTTTGGATAGGGGTCAGAGCCAGGATTGAGGTTGGGTTTCCTTTGGGAACTAAGGCTGTGGATGAGGCTGAGAGGCCATGGGGGGTGGTATCTGGGTCAGGCTGAGCGTTAGGGCTCTGGTGGCAGAGAGGCTGTTTGGGGCTGGCTGGGATGGGGAACAGGGTGATGTGGTTCTTGTCCCCTAGAGGCTCTCTGGGGGTGGGGTCTGGGTGGGCAATGGGTGGGTCAGAGGGGCTCTACCTTGCTCCAAGGGTCTGCATGGATGGGAGGATTCTCTCACCTTTCCCGCCTTCAGATTCCGACATCTTTCTTTCGAGATTGAAGGGCCATCTGCACACAACCCCCCTCTCTTCCCCCAGCTTTGGAGGGATTAAGGCCGCAGGGCGGGGCAATAACAGTGTCGTATGGGAGGGTGGCGGTGGGGGTGCAAATGGGACGTTTGTGGGCCAGAGCCTGGCAACAGATGAAATATTTACCAAATATATACCTGCAGCAAACAGTCAAACTAAAATAAGAAAAACGATGTCATTTTCCAGTAGTATATGGAATTCGAAGTATGTAGGAAAAACCTAATATATGTGCAATATCTCTATGGAAAAAAGATCAAATATTATCAATTATTATTATTTTTAGAGACAGGGTCTTGCTCTGTCACCCAGGCTGGAGTGCAGTGGCGTGATCATAGCTCACAGTAGCGTTGAATTCCTGTGCTCAAGTGATCCTCTGACCTCAGCCTGTGTAGCTGGGACTGCAGGTGTGCACTACCATGCCCAACTATTTTTTTTTTAATTTTGGGTTGCTTCGAACTTTATTTGAGAACAACAGAAGACAAACCTATCAAAAGAACACACAGGTGGGTGCGGGGGCACGGCTAGTGGCGGCGGCCGGGGTGGGCATGCGGGCTAAGGCTTTTACTTGGCTGCAGACTGGTCGGATTTCGCAGCTCCTAGGCCCCCAAGCTGGGCCCGTGACTTCAAGGTGATCTCGTTGGACTGCGTGGCTAGCTTGGGCATGGGGGCCTCCACGGTCAGTGTGCCCTCAGGGGACAGGGAGGAGGAGACCTTGGTGGGGTCCACACCGGGGGACAGCGTGTATTTCCGGGTGAAGCATCGGGAGATGTAGCCATGCTCGTCCTGCCGCTCCTCGTGCTTGCTGGTGATCTCCACCATGCCATCCTTGGTCTTGACCGTCAGCTCGTCGGAGGCGAAGTAGTTGATGTCCAGGGATACGCGCCAGCGGTCCGCTGTGGGCCGATTCTCCGAGACCCCGCTGCTGAGCTGCCGGCTGAGCGCGTAGCTGTAGGCGGGCGCGGCCACCGCGGGGCTCTCGACCGCGGCGGGGGCAGGGGACGCACGTAGCCGGGCCAGCCGCTAGTGCCGAACCACTGCGACCAGCCCGAAGGCCTGGTCAAAGAGGCGACTGTGCGGGTACCAGTCGCGGAAGGGGTCCCAGCTGGGGTCCCGCAGGAGCGAGAAGGGGACGCGGCGCTCGGTCATGCTGGCTGGCTCTGCTGGGGACGTCTGCTTGGACAGGTGTCAATTTTTTTTTTTTTTTTAAGAGATGGTGTCTTGCTGTATTGCCCATGCCGGTCTCAAACTCCTGACCTCAAGCGATCCTCCCGCCTTGGCCTCCAAAACTGCTGGGATTGCAGGTGCGCGTCGGCTGTTCAAGAAATGGTTACATAGATTTCTTCTGCTTTATTTTTTTATTTAGAGACGGAGTCTCGCTCTGTTGCCCAGGCTGGAGTGTAATGGCGCAATCTCAGCTCACTGCCACCTTCGCCTCCCCAGTTCAAGTGATTCTCCTGCCTCAGCCTCCCGAGTAGCTGGGACTACAGGCATGTGCCACCATGCCTGGCTAATTTTTCTCATTTTAGTAGAGAGGGGGTTTCACCATATTGGCCAGGCTGGTCTCGAACTCCTGACCTCAGGTGATCCACCCGACTCGGCCTCCCAAAGTGCTGGGATTACAGGCGTGAGCCACTGCACCCAGCCGGTTACATAGATATTTGCTGTGTAATTATTCTTTGGAGTGTACAAATGTGTATCATATTAAAGCATTTATTGAATGCATGGACACTAGTAACTATAACTTACATAGTGCTTTCTTATCTTATGTGTCAGGCACATAGTACAATGTGCTTTATATAAATTAATTCTGTTTTAATCCTAAAAAGCAGGTACTGTCAATAGTCCCATTTTACAGATGAGGAGACTGAGACACAGGGAAGTAGTCGCTTTGTGTTAAAATTCTGCCCTTAATGTGTACACTTTTATAGCCTAGAAGATGAATGCCGCCTTAAACGAATGAGTCAGGAAGCCCCTTTCTGTCCGGCCCCTCCACTCCCCACCACACGGGTTGTTCCTTTTTCCCTTGGAAGAGCCCACTGGACTGCAGGTGGAAGAACTACAATTCCCAGCAGCTATTGCAAGCTCAACCTCCGTGCACACTCACCCCAGGCCTCACATCCGGCATGCGCCGTGCTTGCTCACAGAACTACACTTTCCAACTCTCCCCACACGACCCGTGACACTCTGTGGACCGCGAGCACGGAACAGGGTTTCTACAGCTGCTCCCCACTTTCTCGGACCCGGTCCTGGACCCAGCCCCCGACTCCGACACGGCTCCACCATGGAGGAGGCGGACCGAATCCTCATCCATTCGCTGCGCCAGGCCGGCACGTAAGGACAGAGCCCCCGCCCACCCCCGAAGCCCACATCCGGGACTCTAAAGCCCAGGACCCCGTTTCCCGGGAACCTTAAAACCCGGGATCCTGACATTCAGGGCTCCAACTCCAGGATCCTAAGACCCTCACCCCCTTACACACACACACGCACACACGCACACACACACCGCCCTCCCTGACACCGACATCAGAGGCCTCCCAAATCCTTTAACCATGATATTTGGTACACCCAAAGCTCTGGGACCCAGACACCTTGAGACGTTACAACCTTGAAACCTCAAGACCCGGAACCCTGTAATCTGGGGAATCTTAACATCAGTTCCCTGAGACCTTGTTATCTGGAGACCCTAAGACACCTGTGCCCTAAGAACCAGGGAGCGTAAAACCCCAGGACCCTGGCACTCGGGGACTCCAAAAAATCCCTGGACCAGATACTTGGGATCCTTCAAACTCCAGTTCCCCAAACTCCTGGGGCTTAAAAAAACCCAGGATTCTTTTTTTTTTTTTTTTCCTTTTCAGAGATGGAGTCTCGCTCTGTCGACTAGGCTGGAGTGCAGTGGCGTGATCTCAGCTCACTGCAGCCTCCGCCTCCCAGGTTCAAGTGATTCTCCTGCCTCAGCCTCCCAAGTAGCTGGTATTACAGCCGTGCGCCACCTTGCCCGGCTAATTTTTGTATTTTTAGCAGATACAGGGTTTCACCATGTTGGTCAGGCTGGTCTCCAACTCCTGACCTCAAGTGATCTGCCCGCCTCCGCCTCCCAAAGTGCTGGGATTACAGGTGTGAGCCACTGCGCCCAGCCAAAAAAACCCAGGATTCTAAAATCTGACATCAGCATTTGGTCACCCTGACGCACGAAGACTCCTCCGTTCAGGGGCCCTAAAAACCCAGGATGCCAACATCTAGGGAGTCTGATTTTTGTATTGCTTGAAACTAGGTGGTCTTGATATTCAGGGATCTTGATACCCAGGGACCCTGACATTTGGAACTTCTGAAAACAGCAGCCTCCTAAAATCTAGTCTTCTCAAAACTCTAGCAGCTCAATATGTATGCAAAGAACATACTATCTGGGAACCAAGAAACCCAGAGATTGTGCCACCTGGACCCTTTCACCTTCCCAGACTCCCAAATTTTGATATTTTTCTAAACTGAGTTCTCTTCCACCCACCATTCTCCTACTCCAAGATCTTAGGACTTGAGGATTTCCCTAGTTCCTGGTTTTCCAAATGGAAGTCACAGTCACCAACATCCAGGATCTGTCTGAACTGTAGGCATCCTCCCTGCCCCTACCCTGGTACTAGTGTTTCCAAAAGGCTGCAGGGCTCAGCCTGATCCCTGTTGCCTGACTATTCCTGCGATCAAGCTGGTCCCCTTCTTCAGGGCAGTTCCTCCAGATGTGCAGACCTTGCGCGCCTTCACCACTGAGCTGGTTGTAGAGGCTGTGGTCCGCTGCCTGCGTGTGATCAACCCTACGGTGGGCTCTGGCCTCAGCCCTCTGCTGCCTCTTGCCATGTCTGCCCGGTTCCGCCTGGCCATGAGCCTGGCTCAGGCCTGCATGGTGAGTGGCCCTCCTCCTAATGCACACATCCTCTTCCTTCCTCTTTTACAAAGTAACCAAGTTCCTTTGCAACACTTGCCTTTCCTCTGCAACACTTGCCTTTCCTCTGCAACACTTGCCTTTCCTCTGCAACACTTGCCTTTCCTCTGCAACACTTGCCTTTCCTCTGTCATTTTTCCTGCGGCTTAGTTTTCATTAGTGGTTAAGGCTGCTGACTGTACTCCCAAACTGCCTGAGTAGTTTAGATCCTAGCCCCACCACTTGGTAACTGTGTGACCCTAACCCTTCTGGGCCCCAGTTTTCCTATTTGTGAAATGGAGATAATAAATGTAGGGCTTTTATGAGGAGCAAATGAGTTTATCCAGTTTGCACCTGGGCTGCTCCTGGCTTCTATGGTTTAAATTTAGCTGCAAAATACCACCCCCACCCCATAGTATCCATTTCCTAGTTCCAGAAAATACTCTGTCTGGGTCATATACTCCTAAACTAATCACTCTGTGCTCTGATTGGCCCAGTCTGGATGACATGGTCATTCCTTTTTTTTTTTTTTTTTTTTTGAGATGGAGTCTCACTTTGTCGCCCAAGCTGGAGTGCAGTGGTGCGATCTTGGCTCACTGCAACCTCCGCCTCCCGGGTTCAAGCAATTCTCCTGCCTCAGCCTCCCGAGTAGCTGGGACTACAGGCGTGTGCCACCACACCCAACTAATTTTCATGTTTTTAGTAGAGACGGGGTTTCACCATGTTGGCCGGGATGGTTTTAATCTCTTGACCTCATGATCCACCTGCCTTGGCCTCCCAAAGTGCTGGGATTACAGGAGTGAGCCACCGTGCCCAGCCTTTTCTTTTCTTTTTTTCTTTTTTTGATGTGAAGTCTCTCTCTGTCACCCAAGCTGGAATGCAGTGGCATGATCTCGGCTCACGGCTCACTGCAACCTCCGTCTCCTGGGTTCAAGTGATTCTCCTGCCTCAGCCTCCTGAGTAGCTGGGACTACAGGCATGCACCACCATGCCCGGTTAATTTTTGTATTTTTAGTAGAGACGGGGTTTCACTATGTTGGCTAGGCTGGTCTTGAACTCCTGACCTCGTGATCTGCCCACCTCGGCCTCCCAAAGTGCTGGGATTACAGGCGTGAGCCACCGCGCCTGGCCGACACGGTCATTCCTATAGGACACTGTGATTAGCCACTCCTTCAGGATCCCGTGGAGTTGGGATAAGGATGATTATCCAAAGAAAGGCATGCTGGTTACCTAAAAGAGTGTCTGCTATATTACCTCTGTGGGAACCACATATCCTGCCTCTGCTAAGAGCAATTCCAACAATGTCTCTGTGACAGAATAAATAAAGTGCTTTTCTTTTTAAAAATATTTTAATTTTTTTAGAGGTAAGTGTCTTGCTATATTGCCCAGGCTGGTCTTGAACTCCTGGCCTCAAGAGATTCTCCTGCCTCTGCCTCACTAGTAGCTAGGACTATAAGCACATGCCACCCTGCCCGAGAATTTTTTAATTTTTCGTAGAGACGGGGTCTCGCTTTTGTAGAGATGTTGCCCAGGCTGGTCTCAAGCTCCTGGCCTCAAGCAATCTTCCCGCCTTGGCCTCCTGAGTAGTTGGGACTACAGGCGTGCACCACTGTGCCTGGTAAAGAGCCATTCTGATGAAACACTCACCCATTCCCAGTATAGAGCTGAGTCCAGGAGTCCAGTTCCTGTATTCAAGAGCTGCAAGTAATGCCACTCCCCCTGGCTCACTCACTCTGTGACTTTGGGCCAGTCTTTTTTTTTTTTGAAGCCCAGGCTGGAGTGCAGTGGCGCAATCTCGGCTTACTGCAACCTCCTCTGCCTCCTGGGTTCAAGCAATTCTCCTGCCTCAGCCTCCCGAGTGGCTGGGATTACAGGTGTCTGCCACTGTGCCCGGCTAATTTTTTTGTATTTTTAGTGGAGACGGGGTTTCACCATCTTGGCCAGGCTGGTCTTGAACTCCTGACCTTGTGATCCACCCACCTCAGCCTCCCAAAGTGTTGGGATTACAGGTGTGAGCCATGGCTCTCTTAACCTTTTTGAGGCTAAGTTTCCACATGTGTAAAATGGGTATAAGAATTGTAGCTACTGTATAGGGTCACTGTGAGGATTAAACATGAGTTAATGTGTGAAAAGCTGGTTATAATAAGCTTTGCATAAATGGGATTACTATTATTGGATAGGTCCGATCTGGAACCTGTGGCTACATAGTGAATGGAAACACTTTGAACTGACCCAGGAAGTATATGGTGGTGGAGGGACGATAGAGTAACTACCGTGAAAACTTTCATTTAGATGTAGGGGACTGGGTGGCTAGAGTTGTTAAATTCGGGCCTTGCTTGTGCAGTCTCTGTCTCTTAGCAACAGGTCTCAGAGCTCCATCCATCCGTTCGCTCTCAGGTTCACCCAGCTCTCAGGAGTTGTCACATTGTTCTCTCTGGGGCTCTTGGTGGCCTTATGAGGCAGGCAGTCTGTCCCCTGGCCCAGGACTGTATGTATTCTTAAGGTTAGCACTTAATAGGGGGGAAGTTATGTCTTCTGTTTGCAGAGGAGAGTACACAGCAGGAGGTGTTGAGGTGGGGGCTCAGGCTTCCCGCAGTTCTCTGTTCTTCTCTCAGTGCTGTCTCTCTTGGATTTTGTTTACCTGCTTTTGCTTACATTGATTTTAGTGGGAGTTAGTGACTATGGCTTTTCCAGTGGCCAGGAGGTACATGTGGGCTGGGCACGTTGGCTCTTGCATGTAATCCCAGCACTTTGGGAGTCTGAGGTGGGAGGATCAGTTGAGCCCAGGAGCTCGAGATCAGCCTGGGCAACATAGTGAGACCCCCATCTCTACAGAAAATAAAAAAAATAGCTGGGCATGGTGGCACACGCCTGTGGTCCCAGCTACGTGGGAGGCTGAGGTAGGAGGATTGCTTGAGCCTGGGAGGTCCAGGCTGCAGTGGGCTGTGATTGCGCCACTGCACTCTAGCCTGGGAAACAGAGTGAAACCCCATCTCCAAAAAAAAAAAGACTGGGGACGGTGGCTCCTGTAATTCCAGCACTTTGGGAGGTGGAGGCGGGCAGATCACCAGAGGTCAGGAGTTTGAGACCAGCCTGGCCAACATGGCGAAACCCCGTCTCTACTAAAAATACAAAAATTAGCCTGGTGTGGTGGTGTGTGCCTGTAATCCCAGCTACTCAGGAGGCTGAGGCAGGAGAATCGCTTGAACCCAGGAGGCGGAGGTTCCAGTGAGTCGATATCGCACCACTGCACTCCAGCCTGAGCGACAGAGCAAGACTCTTGTTTCCAAAAAAATAAAAAACAGGTACATATGGTTGTCTGGCCCCCAGCAGCCTTGGTTTACCAGCAGCAGGCAAAAGGGGTTCTCTTAATCCAGCTGTGTGCTGTCCCTGTAGCCCCCCCTCAACTCAGCACTGCCATGTTCTGGCATCTTTTCTTCATATGCCCTGCTCCTGGCAACAGTTTCTGCACCTTAGCCACCTCCATATTTTGGCACCTTCCCCACTCCTGGAATGAGTTTCTATATCAGTCACAGCTCTTTGATTGCATATGTTGGAAAAAATCCAAAGTAAAATACCTTAAAAGCCAGTGGTTATACTTATTTGACCTTGCGCCTCCAAAATAAATATATCTTGCATTGTGACCCAGTATACTCCTAAGTATAGAATAATGATGGCTTCTAAGTGTACTCTGTGCCAGGCCTGTGGTAAGTAACATGGTGTTAACTCATTTAATTCTCAGGACAACCTTCTGCTATATGTACTGTTGGTATACCCTCTTTCAGATGAAGAAAGTGAAGCACAGAGGGGTTAAGTGATCTGCCTGAGGTCGTATAGTTGGTAAGAGGCAAATCTTGGGTTTGAATCCAGGAAGTCTGCTTTCAGAGTCCATGCAGTTCCAAAGCAGTGGCAACTCTGGAAGAAAAAGGCTTTCCTAGGCCGGGTGTGGTGATTCCCACCTGTAATCCCAGCACTTTGGGAGGCTGAGGTGGGCAGATTGCTTGAGCCCAGGAGTTTGAGACCAGCCTGGCCAACATGGTGTAGCCCTGTCTGCACTAAAAATACAAAAATTAGCCGGGTGTGGTGGCACGCACCTGTAATCCCAGCTACTCGGGAGGCTTCGTGGGAGGATCACTTGAGCCCAGGAGGCAGAGGTTCCAGTGAGCCAAGATCACGCTACTGCACTCCAGCCTGAGCGACAGAGCGAGACCCTGTCTCAAAAAAAAAAAAAAAAAAAAAAAGGGAAAAAGGCTTTCTTTCTCTCCTGGCCTGTTTCCTCAGTCCCCATCAGAACCCTCATGAGTCCTTTTGTTCTGAGCTATTGTGCTTCTGGTCTTTTTGGCCTGTTTATTTTTAGGCACTCTTTCTATAATAGGTAGATTTGCTCTTTACCTATGATATGGGCTCCAAATATTTTTTCCCAACTTGTCATTAACTTTTAACTTTGCTTATTCTATTTTCTTTAAATATTTTCTTTCTTTTCATGTATTCAAAAGTACCCATCTTTTCTTTTATGGCCTCTGGATTTTGAGTCATAGAAAGGCCAGAGCTTTAATCTTGTTTCTTGTTCTCTGTAGCGTTGACTATCATCACTTTGTGACTCCCCCCAGGGCCCAGAGGCCTTGGGGAGCCGGGGGAGGTTGGGAGGGTGGTGGTTAGTGAGAAAGCGGGAGCGTTTTCAGCCTAGGCCCAAGTCTCCCAGGGCAGGAGGACCCTGCCTGCTTCCTGATAGCCGCCCACCAACCCTCAGGACCTGGGCTATCCCTTGGAGCTTGGCTATCAGAACTTCCTCTACCCCAGTGAGCCTGACCTCCGAGACCTGCTTCTCTTCTTGGCTGAGCGTCTGCCCACCGATGCCTCTGAGGATGCAGACCAGCCTGCAGGTACTGGGTGTCTGGGGTGTGGGCAGGGGCGGTGAGGGGAGAGGAGGGCCTTCTAGGGGCTGTAGGGCTGAGAGAGGTAGAGGTGGTAAAAAGGTTGATGGGTAGGGGTGGCGGTATGTGCCTTCAGGAGAGCTAGGCAGGAGGATTAGGCATCAGAGAGGGGCTACAGGGCAGGGGGCAGGGGGCTGAGGTTGAGCTGACCCCGGTGGTGCATTGGTGCGGGGAGGGGCCTCCCTGACTCAACCCCTGTGCCCTCCCTCTCTCTCACTTGGCTCTAACCACTTGGGCCTCCTGGGTGCTACTCAAACATACCCCAGTACACTCCCGCCTCTGCACCTTTGTATCGTTGGTTACCTTTCCCCTAGGTACCCTCATGGTTCACTCCCTTACCTCTTTGAGGTTAACCTCCTCTCCGCAGCCCTCTCCTGATCCCCACCTGGCTGCAGTCTGGATGGTATTCAGGATCCTATTCATGATCTCTCTCCTCTGCTAGCTTGCCGGCTCCCTGAGGGCAGGGACCTTTATCCAGTTTGTTCCACGAAGTAGCCCTAGTGTCTAGAACAGCGACCTGTACATAGTAGGTGCTCGGTGTTTGTTGAATGACTGAACGTGAGAACGCAAGCTGGATAGATGTGTATCTCTGGATGGGGGTCAGGAGTGGAGGCTGGTCTCCTAGGGTATGCCCTTTTGGATTTGCAGCATTGTCATCTGATTCACTTCCTCCCTGTCCCCCATAGGTGACTCAGCTATTCTCCTCCGGGCCATTGGGAGCCAAATTCGGGACCAGCTGGCACTGCCTTGGGTCCCGCCCCTCCTTCGCACTCCCAAGCTGCAGCACCTCCAGGTGAGACCCCTGACTCCCATGGATCTTCTCTTGTCCCCGTCTGGGTGCCCAGGGTTTTGGCCCCCTACCCCTGGCAACCCTCATCCCACTTCACCCTGGAGATTCTGAGCCTGCTCTCCCACCAGGGCTCGGCCCTCCAGAAGCCTTTCCATGCCAGCAGGCTGGTCATGCCAGAATTGAGTTCCAGAGGCGGTGAGCATGAGGCTGTGGGGAGGGGTGAGGAGGAAGGTGGGGGGGACCCTCATAGCGTTGCCATGCGGCAGGGCCAGCTGACTCTGTTCCTGCCTCCAGAGCCACGGGAGTTCCAGGCGAGTCCCCTGCTGCTTCCAGTCCCTACCCAGGTGCCTCAGCCTGTTGGAAGGGTGGCCTCGCTCCTCGAACACCATGCCCTGCAGCTCTGCCAGCAGACGGGCCGGGACCGGCCAGGGGATGAGGACTGGGTCCACCGGACATCCCGCCTCCCACCCCAGGTACAGCCAGATGCCTGGCTCCCTGCTGTCTGGGCTGCTGCTCACTGACACTTCCGCTGGTCCTCTGCTCTCCTTCCCCACTTTGTCCCTCCCTTCCATTGTTTCCCCTCTGTGTGTGCTTACCTAGCTCCCCACATGAAAGAACACTGGAGTCAGAAAAAAGGAGAACCTGGGACAAGTCAGTATCCCTCCTCAGAGCCTTGGTTTCCTGTGCTAAAAAATTGGGTAGTAATAGTGCTCTCCTCTCAGGGCAGTAGTTAGACTGAATAATGTGCGTGAGATTCCTGGCAACTGGAGCAATCCAGATTGGCTACCTGCCTTCATCATTCATTAATTCATTCATTCATTTGGAGTCTTGCTCTGTCACCCAGGCTGGAGTGCAGTGGCATGATCTCAGCACACTGCAACCTCCATCTCCCGGGTTCAAGCGATTCTCCTGCCTCAGCCTCCCAAGTAGCTGGGATTACAGGCTTGCACCACCACACCTGGCTAATTTTTATATTTTTAGTAGAGACAGGGTTTTGCCATGTTGGCTAGGCTGGTCTCGAATTCCTGACCTCAGGTGATCTGCCCACCTTGGCCTCCCAAAGTGTTGGGATTACAGGCATGAGCCACCGCACCCGGCCCTAATCTTTCTCTGTTTCTGCACTTGTCACTGATGTTCATTTTTCTGGTTTCTAGGTTTTTGCACAATTTCTGCCTGTCCCCATTATTCTAGTTCTGTGTTTTTGCTGCTCCTCTTTCTTACCTCTCTGTCTCCTCATTTCTGTACTGAATTCCTCTCTCGCTCTGTCTACCTATCTGTTCCCCCTTCTCCTCTGTCTACTTCTTTATCTGTCCCCTCTTCTTCTCTGTGCACCTTTTTATCTGTGTCCCCTTCTGCTCTGTCCACCTCTGTATCTCTTCCCTTCCTTGCTGTCCACCTATATCTGTCACCCCTCTGCCTCTGTTTACTTCTTAATCTCTCTCCTCTTCCTCTCTGTCCACCTCTGTATCTGTTGCCCCTTCCCTCTGTCCCCTTATCTCTCCCTTCTTCCTCTCTGTCCACCTCTGTATTTGTCCCTCCTCCCCTTCTGTCCATTCCATCTCTTTATCTGTCCTCTCTTCTTCTTTTTTTTTGAGACGGGGTCTCGCTCTGTCACCCAGGCTGGACTACAATGGCATGATCAGGGCTCAAGGAAGCCTCAAATTCCCGGGCTCAAGCAATCTTCCCACCTCAGGCATCTGAGTAGCTGGGTCTACAGGTGCGTGCGCCCGGCTAATTTTTGTATTTTTTGTAGAGATGGGGTTTTGCCATGTTGACCAGGCTGGTCTCGAACTCCTGACCTGAAGCAATCTGCCCACCTTGGCCTCCCAAAGTGCTGGGATTACAGGCATGAGCCACCATGCCCAGCCCCCTCTTCTTCTCTGTCAACCTCTTTGTCCCCTCTTCTTCTCTATCCATCTCTGTATCTGTCCCCTCTTCCCCTCTGTCCACTTATCTGTCCCCTCTTCCTCTGTCCACCTCTGCATCTGTCCCCTCCTTCTCTCTGTCCACCTCTCTGTCACCCCTCTCCCTCTGTCCATTTCTTTATCTGTCCCCTTTTCCTCTCTGTCCACTTCTCTTTTTCCCTCCCTCCATTCTGCTCTCCTATTTCTGTTCCCTCTTCCTCTGTGTTCACCCAGGTATCAGTACCCCTCCCCTTCTGTCCACCTTTATATCTGTCCCCTCTTCCTCTCTGTCCACCTCTGTATTTGGCCCCCCTCCCCTTCTGTCTGCCTCTTTATCTGTCTCCTCTTCCTCTGTGTCCACATCTCTGTCTGCCCCTCTTTTTCTCCACCTCTGTGTCGGCCCCCTCCTGGTCTGTCCACTTTTTTATCTGTCCTCTCTTTCTGTCTTCACCTCTGTGTCTTTTTACATTTTTATTTTTTTATCATTATTATTATTTTTTGAGATGGAGTCTCGCTCTGTCACCCAGGCTGGAGTACAGTGGTACGATCTCAGCTCACTGCAACCTCTGCCTCCCGGGTTCAAGTGATTCTCCTGCCTCAGCCTCCCACATAGCTAGGACTACAGGCATGCACCACCACGCCCAGCTAATTTTTGTATTTTTAGTAGAGACAGGGTTTCACCATGTTGGCCAGGATGGTCTCGATCTCTTGACCTCATGATCCATCTGCCTTGGCCTCCCAAAGTGTTGTGATTACAGGCGTGAGCCACCACGCCTGGCTGTCTGTCTTTGTTTTTATATCTGTAGTAATTTTCAAACATAGAGAGAATATTCTAGTGAATCCTATGTACCATTTTGCCAACTTTTCTTCATCTTTTCTCTCCCAACTTTTTCTTTGTTGCTGTATTATTTTAAAGCAAATCTCAGACATCATGTCATTTCAGCTCTAAATACTTAGGACTACATCTCTTAACTCATAAGGACATTCAGTTTTCAAGGTAACCACTGGACCATTTTCATGGCTAATGAAGTTAACAATAATATCTTGTGGGTTTTTTTTTTGTTTTTTTTTGTTTTGTTTTTGAGATGGAGTCTCGCTCTGTTGCCCAGGCTGGAGTGCAATGGCGTGATGTCGCTTCACTGCAACCTCCACTTCCTGGGTTCAAGCCATTCTCCTGCCTCAGCCCCCAAGTAGCTGGAATTACAGGAGCACACTAAGTTTTGTATTTTTAGTAGAGTCGGGGTTTTACCATGTTGGCCAGGCTGGTCTTGATCTCCTGACCTCAGGTGATCTACCTACCTTGGCCTTTCAAAGGGCTAGGATTATAGGCATGAGCCACCGTACCCGGCCAACAATGATATCTTAATACCATCCAATACTTGAGTTCATAATCAGATTTTCCCATTATCTTGAAACTCTGTTGTCCCTCTCTTGCCTCTCTCTCTCTGCCTCTTTCTGTGCTTGGTACCTTTGATTCCCTGTCTCTGCCCTGTCCCCCGATATCCTGTCTATGCTTCTCTTGGATTTGGGGGCTCTAGGCCCACCCCCCTCTCTTCCCACATCCTTCTCCAGCATGGGGATCTAGTGGGTGGAGAGAAGTATGTCTGTGAGCAAGAGGAGACCCCTGTCCTCGAGGAGATCCCAGGCTGGTGGAGCAGGAGAGTAGAGCAGGGCCTGCCTTAGTGGGAAGGCTGGAGGGTGGGGGTGACTTGTCTGTATACTCTTGCCAGGGGGTCCTTGGAGGAGGCAGGGCCTTGGGTGCTAGGTGGGCCCCTACACCTTCCTGCTTCCCCCGCCTTTTCTCCCCAGGAGGACACACGGGCTCAGCGGCAGCGGCTGCAGAAGCAACTGACTGAGCATCTGCGCCAAAGCTGGGGCCTGCTTGGGGCCCCCATACAAGCCCGGGACCTGGGAGAGCTGCTGCAGGCCTGGGGTGCTGGGGCCAAGACTGGTGCTCCTAAGGGCTCCCGCTTCACGCACTCAGAGAAGTTCACCTTCCATCTGGTGGGTGCGCCTGAGGACATGAGATGTGTGGATGGGCGTGGCAGGCTTGGAGGGTGGCTTTTTGTGTCAGCACCACACCTTTATCCACACAGGTTCCTGTGTTCCCACTGGACAGGCCCTCGCCCCACTGTGGGATGGGTACCCAGAGGGGTCCCCTAGCTTATTAGGGACTTGACTGGAGAAAATGTGGATAGGTGGGAACCATGCAAGGGTGTGGGGGTGTTCTTGGGGCAACACCCCCTTTCCTCAGGCAGTTTCCTTTGAGCATATCTTCTGTCCTAAGATGTTCACTCTGAGGGCCCCCCATCCTTCTCATGGGCATTTGAGGCTTGAGAGATGGGGCAGGTGGGTAGGAGCTGTGACAGGGTCAGGGAGCTTTCTCCACGAGCAAGCACTCTGGCCCGAGGTTGCAGATGGTGCCTTTACCCACATAGTCACAGTCTGGCCACCATCGGTGCTTCAGTGGGCATGCATGCCGCACTGGGGGCAGTTCTCAGGGGAGGCTGAGGCTGGGCCATGTGAGGAACGGCCTTCCCTGGCAGCCAGGATGCCCCTCGTCACTCCCTTAGGAGCCCCAGGCCCAGGCCACTCAGGTGTCAGATGTGCCAGCCACCTCCCGGCGGCCTGAACAGGTGAGCAGAGTGGTTTGGAGGGGGGTGTCCCAGGCCCTTGCTTGTCTACTGGGCCTGACACCCCAACCCTGACTGGCCTGGGCCTCCCAGGTCACGTGGGCAGCTCAGGAACAGGAGCTCGAGTCCCTTCGGGAGCAGCTGGAAGGAGTGAACCGCAGCATTGAGGAGGTTGAGGCCGACATGAAGACCCTGGGCGTCAGCTTTGTGCAGGTAAGGGGCGGAGGAGGGGCTGCGCGTTGGGCTAGGTCAGAAGGAGGGCCTCGGGGTGTGAGGGACTAGATGGGGCAAGAGGTGCTCTGTAGAGGTCTGCACATGGCAGAAGGGTTCCTGGGAGCCATTAGGGATCTGTGGGCCTCTTGAGGGTGGCTATGAGAATCAGGCCAGGGTGAGGGTCTGTGGGCATCTATGGGGCACCGTGGGTCTGCATGGGCAGGGGATTGAGGGGTCCTCGGAGGGTCTGTGGGCATCTGTGGGGTAACCACGGGTCTGCATGGACGGGATTAGGGGGTCCTCGGGGTCCTTGGCACCAGCGTGGAGCTGTTAGAGAGGCCTATGGGGGCCACAGGGGTGTAGAGTCATCTGTGGAGCTCCATGGGGGCTGTGGCATGTGACTGGGTATCCGCCGGCCAGGCAGAGTCTGAGTGCCGGCACAGCGAGCTCAGCACAGTGGAGCGTGAGCAGGCCCTGCGCCTGAAGAGCCGCGCGGTGGAGCTGCTGCCTGATGGGGCTGCCAACCTTGCCAAGCTGCAGGTGGGGTTGGGGCTGTGGCTGGGCGGAGAGGGGCAGGGTGGGGCGGGGTGGGGTTGGAGGGCCCAGCCTGTGTGACATGTACCCATCCCCCACCAGCTTGTGGTGGAGAATAGTGCCCAGCGGGTCATCCACTTGGCCGGTCAGTGGGAGAAACACCGGGTCCCACTCCTCGCTGAGTACCGCCACCTCCGAAAGCTGCAGGATTGCAGAGAGGTAAGCAGTGGGGCCCTGGGCTGTGGGCTGGCCAGGGCAGGCTCGATCCCTCTCTAGGGGGCCATCCCTATGCTCTGCTCACTGTCTTCTGCCTGTGGGCTCATGGCAGCTGGAATCTTCTCGACGGCTGGCAGAGATCCAAGAACTGCACCAGAGTGTCCGGGCGGCTGCTGAAGAGGCCCGCAGGAAGGAGGAGGTCTATAAGCAGCTGGTAAGGCCTGTGTGAGGGACCTGGGTAGCTTAGGAGGGTGGGGGGATGGTCCTGGGGCAGTGCCTGCTATATCCCTGCCTAGGTGTCAGAGCTGGAGACTCTGCCCAGAGATGTGTCCCGGCTGGCCTACACCCAGCGCATCCTGGAGATCGTGGGCAACATCCGGAAGCAGAAGGAAGAGATCACCAAGGTACACTGCCAGGGCCATGGAGGGTGGGTCATGTGGGCTGTCAGGCATAGTGTGGCTGCACAGGGACCTCACACCCTCAGGCAGAGCTGTCCAGTCACACTCTAACACAGAATAGTCACACACAATCCATCCCAGTCACCCCTGACACAGTGACACAGTCCCTGTCTGGTACACATGAGGACCCTCCACTGCTAGCCAGCCTGCCCCAGGCAGGGGCTCATGGCCGCCATGGTGTCTGCCAGATCTTGTCTGATACGAAGGAGCTTCAGAAGGAAATCAACTCCCTATCTGGGAAGCTGGACCGGACGTTTGCGGTGACTGATGAGCTTGTGTTCAAGGTGTGGGGCAGGTTGGGCGGGGGTGAGTGGGGTGAGGCTGGGCTGCTGCCTTGTGCATCTGCTAATGGGCTGGCTGGGGTCCAGACCCAGGCCCTGTGCGAGGCTGGAGGTGCACTGATACCCAGGGCTGGCTTTGTTTCATGGAGGATGAAGCTAGTTGGGTGGTGGGAGAGGGTGGCCTTCTTAGGGCATGGAGATGGTCAAGGGCAGCCCACTGATACCTTTGAGGTCCCTGTGTCTGGTCAGGATGCCAAGAAGGACGATGCTGTTCGGAAGGCCTATAAGTATCTAGCTGCTCTGCACGAGGTGAGGGGAGACATGTGCCTGGGGTGGGGCTGCTGGGGGTGGGTGGGACTGGGTGCAAGCCTTCTGCTCCTGTTGTCCCCAGAACTGCAGCCAGCTCATCCAGACCATCGAGGACACAGGCACCATCATGCGGGAGGTTCGAGACCTCGAGGAGCAGGTGAGGCCTGGGGGCAGGATGGGGAGCCAGGGCAGGCCGGGGGGACAGTTCCTCAGGTTATGCTGAGAGAGGCTGTGGAGCCACACACAGCCTATGGCTGGACACCCAGCCCTGCCCCTTAGTGCCTGTGACCTGGGACAGGCAAGTGGCCTACTGTGAGCCCCAGCTTCCACCCCAAGGGCCCTCCTGTCTGCCTCCCAGGGCCATGGGCAGAGGCTTCAGCTTAAAGATGTAGGGGGAATCCTGCCACATGGCGAAGGATGCTTTGGGTAGAGGGAACACCACACGAGGCCTGGCCATGGGACAGAGCAGGCTGTTGGAGTTGGTGGGAGGGGCCCAGAGTGGCTGTGATGGGGGCTGGTGAGCAGGAGCTGGGAAAGGGGCTGTGTGTGCTGAGGGGGCATGTGTTCACATTGCCTCAGATTGAGACAGAGCTGGGCAAGAAGACCCTCAGCAACCTGGAGAAGATCCGGGAGGACTACCGAGCCCTCCGCCAGGAGAATGCTGGCCTCCTAGGCCGGGTCCGGGAGGCCTGAGGAGCCGCCGGCAGAGGTCTCTCCCCAGCCTCAGGCAGGGATTTGGGGTGCTGGAGGCAGTGGCCAAGCACATGCCCTAGCTACTTCCTCCGCTGTCCAGTTCCTCCTGCTGCGGCCTTGGACCCAGACCCCTGCCCACTGACCGCAACCCTTATATGGGGTGATAGTCCAGCATGTGGGGAGCTCGGCTGCAGTTTATTGGGGACGGTACTGTGGGTTGGGGGCCTTGGATCCCAAATAAATGAGTAGTTCCTTTGCAGTCTAAGCTGAGGCATGGATCAGGGCTCAGGGAATGGGAGTGAGGTGAGTGGCAGGGGAGACACGGGGTATTTTTGGCAAGTCAGTGTGTGTGGCTGTGTGTGTCTGCACGGGACTCAAGAGACCCACTGGGGGGCTGTGCGTGTGCATATGCGTGAGATACACAGGTGAATTCTAACAGGCTGTGTGTGTGAGCGAGCATGTGTTGGGACCTCAGATCCTGAGGATACTGACGCTGCTTCTGTGTAGGCCTCTGGGCACACCCCTGTGTGACAGTGCCCCTGTGGGCCCTGAGGCTGGCTGTGGGTACGTGCCTTGGGGTGTGTGGGTTGTCAGGGCTGTGCTTTTGTGTGATTGTGTGATGATGCAGCTTTGAGGTTGTTTGAGTGTACTGAGGCAGGCTCTCTGTGTTTTGGGGTTTGTGTTGAGTGAGGGACAGGATTGTGACATTTTGTGCATCTGTGTGACTTTTCCAGCCCTGAAGTAATCTGTGCGAGCAGCTGAGGCAGGCTGTGTGTGGCTGGTTGTGAAGGCTCTGTTTGGCTGCAGGGCTCGACTGGGGGGTGTGTCTGGGGCGGAGGTGGGGGCTGGGGCCAGGACCGGGGCCCCTCTGAGCAGCCTTGGGGCAAAGGATATGATGGGGGAGGGGGTGGCTGCCAGTGGGGGAACAGGGGCCCTGGCAGGCTAGACAGTGGAAACCTCACTTCTTGGTCCCTGTGGGCACATCCAGGGCCTGTCATCCCTGCCCCCACCACCTCTGCCTCCCACCAGTTTGGCCCCTGTTCGTCCATCCTCCTTTCCTTGATCTTGAGGTCAGGGGCCAGGTGTAGGGTTGGAACACCTGCTGGGCCTCTGGCTCCGTTTCTTGCGGAACTCCAGCTCATCCACGGTCCACACAGCCCCCTTCTCACTCTCCACCCGCACAAAGCACTTGTGCAGACTCAGGTTGTGGCGGATGGCGTTCTGTGGAAGGCCGGGGACAGGGAGCAGGTGGGCGTCAACCTCTGAGGCCAGCAGCCACCACCAACAACCCACATCCCGTTCCTCCCCAGTGTGCCTATGAGCCCAGACCCAGGCCTGCCCACTTTGAGCTGCGATGGCACTTGAGGCCATCCCAGCCACGGCCACCTCAGAGGAGCTCACCTTCCAGGTGGCAGGATGGTTTCTGAAGAAGGCAAACATGCGTGTGAACCAGTGGTAGATCTCATTGAGTGTCCGCTGCTTCTCTGGAGCCTCCAGGATGGCCTGGAAGTTGGGGGGTGGGGTAAGGGGCACGTTCCCCAAAGTTAGGGTTTAGAGGGGCTATGACCTACCCCGAGCCATCTGACATGGGGGCGGAATTGTAGGGGCAGGTAATCAGGGACAGGACTAGATGTGGGGTGAAGCATGGGGTCAAAGATGGGGTTAGAAAAGGGGTGAAGTGTCGGGTCGGGCAGGGTTAGATGGGTGTGGGTATGGTTATTCTGGGATTAGGTAAGGGATCAGGACTGAGGTTGGGAGTGGGGTCTTGTTCAGGGCTAGGGCTGAAGTGAGGTGAAAGGTCTGGGATGGAGTTGGAGTTGGGGTTCTCTGTGGAGGTGACATTTCAGGGTTGGGGAAGGTGAAGGGTCAGAAGTGGGGTCAAGGATTTGGAAGGGGTAAAGGGCCAGGCCAACTTAAGGGTCAGGGAAGGGGTGGGTTAAGAGTCAGGCTGGGGTGGACTCAGGTGGGGGGTCTAGGGGTGAGGGATGGGATGACTTGGCTTTAGGTCAGAAGCCAGAGATGGTTTGAATTATCGAGTATCTTACATGTCAGGGACATGGTTAGGTGGTTAGGCTCAGGGCAAGGATGAGGTTAGTTGTGGGGTTCGGTGTGGAGTGAGGCTGAGGGTCAGGGAATTTGATCAGTTTGGATTCAGGAATGGGATTACAGAGTCAGCGATGATGATTGCAGTGAGGCTATCAGTCAGGATGGGGCTAGGTCAGGGTTTCAGTTCAGAGACAGTCGGGGAATATCTGGTATCATGTAGGGGTGAGGTTCAGGTTTGGGATTAGGTGTGGCGCTAGGATGAAGGTTCTGAGAAGGCACTGGGGAGGCTGAGATGAAGGAGTTGGGATGGGGTGATGAAGTTAAGGATCAGATGGGTGTAACAAGGAAAGGTTGGGAATGGTGCCCAGTTGGGGGTGTATTGACATACTGGGGTACGTTGGGGCCAGGGAAGGAGATGGGGTTGGGTTGGCATAAAGGCTGGGGAAGGAGTTAGAGTAAGAGCTGGGGTACGTTTAGGGCAAGGTGCAGAGATGGGGTTAGCTTTAGGCTATTTTATGGGTCCAGGAGAGGGTTAGGTATGGGGCTGAGGTGTACATCTGGAAAGGGGTAGGTTTAGGGTCAGAATTTGGCATGCTCTGGCCTGGATGGTGGTTTAGGTTTGGATTCGCGGACAGGTTTGGGGTGAAGCCAGCATGAGGGGTCACATTTGAGGCACGGCTTGGGGATCCTTGGGGCTGGGGCTTGGGAATGGAGGAACCCACTCTGAGGGTACTCAGAGGGAGACAGGAGTTTGGGAGGCAGGTCCCCCACCCCATCTTTGTCTTCCTCCTCCTTGGGGCCGAGCTGCCCTGCTTACCCAGCGGATGAGCGTGGCGTAGGTGAAAGGGGGTCGCATGTTGTGGAACTTGAAGTAGTCCATGTTGTGGAGGAACTCTGTCAGAGGGTGGGGATGAATCAAGCCCCATGCAGGACCTCCTAGCTAGCTCCCTGTCTCCTCCCCGTACAAGGTGAGTCTACAGGCCTGAGATCTCACCGTCAACACCCATGTCCACGGGCACAGGTACTGTTTGCTGAGCACCTGACATAAGTTGTATCATTTATTCTTTGCACCACTTCTGCCAAAGTAGTTCTCCCCGAGGTTGAAAAGAAGCGGAGTAACTTGCACACCAAAGGATGCAAGAGGTTAAATGGCAGAGCCAGGATGACAGTCAAGGTCTCTGATCCCTGCTAAGCCCACAGGCCAGGCCTGGTGGAGAGCAGTGGATAGGTGAGCTTGGGCGAATCCACCCCGATTTTCCTTGGTCAGGGGAGGAAAGGAGGTGCTCCTGCAATTACTTAGCAGGGTCCCTCCCTTCTGATGGCCGAATATAGTAGCTGGAGTCCAGAGTGGGTGAGGCATGGCCCCAATCCCCAAGGGAGTCAGGGCTAGGGGCCCGACACTCGAGACCATATGGGGGGCTTTCAGGCCACGGACATCCTGAAAGGAAGCTTTTGTGAGCGGATGCATTTTCCCAAAGGCTGAGTGGCGGCAGCTGCGGTGGTGGTGGTGGTGGGAAGTGGCAGCATGGAGCTCCTTTGCACCCTCCACCCAGAGCCTGTCAGGATTAGGAGCTTGGGGGCACCGTGTAGTGCAAGGACCATTCTTACCTGGGAATGTGCTGTTTCCATGGCTACCCCACAGGTGCCTCCGGACAGCAAACAGGCTGTCAGGGGCCTCCCGGGGGCCAGACCAGGCTGGGACGACAGGGCCTTGGCTGCCAGCAGCTACGATGCAGCAGGAGCCCTTGTCGGATGATGCCTGGGGGAGGGGGAGAGGCTGGTGACCCAGAGGCTTAAACTTCCCACTTTTTACTTTTTATTTTATGTTTTTTATTTTTTTTGATACTGAGTCTTGCTCTGTCACCCAGGCTGGAGTGCAGTGGTGCAATCTCGGCTCACTGCAACCCCCACCTCCCAGATTCAAGCAAGTCTTCTGCCTCAGCCTCCCGAGTAGCTGGGACTACAGGTGCCCGTCACTACGCCTAGCTAATTTTTGTATTTTTGGTAGAGATGGGGTTTCACCATGTTAGCCAGGCTGGTCTCGAACTCCTGACCTCATGTGATCCACCCGCTTCAGCCTCCCAAAGTGCTGGGATTACAGGCATGAGCCACTGCGCCTGGCTCCACTTTATTTTTAAATCAGTGTTTTTCAAAGCAAGGACGCCCTCTTCTAAATTCCAGTCTGAGGTGGAATCCCACAAAACAGCATGAGCCGTATTTATTAGAGCGCAGGTGTGGATGTCGTATGTGGCCACTGATGCTGGGACCATGAACTGGGGTTGAATAGGGCTCTTTACCACCCAACCGTGACCTTGGGAAAGTCACCTAAACCCCCCTGGCCTCAATATTCCTCATCTGTACATTCGCATCATGAGAAATAAATTACCACCAGCAAAGCGCTCAGAAACAGTGCCTGGCCTCCAGGGCTGGCTTCACGGGCGTGTGACCTATGTGGTTATGTGGCACCCTGTGCTTTGTTTAATGCTCTGTGGTCGCCATCTTGAAATCTGAACAAGGGGCCCTGCAGGTTACATAGCTGGTCCTGCTGGCACACAGCCTGCATCTGGCAAGTCTGGCTATTCGCATTTGCTTTAACAACTCAGGATCACAGTGTTTGGGGATCTTAGAGTCAGAGGGTTTTTTTTTTTTTCTTGAGACGGAGTCTTGATCTGTCGCCTAGGCTGGAGTGCAGTGGTATGATCTCGGCTCACTGCAACCTCCGCCTCCCAGGTTCAAGCAATTCTCTGCCTCAGCCTCCCGAGTAGTTGGGACTACAGACACCTGCCACCACGCCTGGCTAATTTTTTGTACTTTTAGTAGAGACAGGGTTTCACCATCTTGGCGAGGCTGGTCTTGAACTCCTGACCTCGTGATCCACCCGCCTTGGCCTCCCAAAGTGCTGGGATTACAGGCGTGAGCCACCACGCCCAGCCGGGGTCAGAGGGTTTGTAAGTAGAGGGGGACAGATTTCCAGGTCTGGGCATGTTTGGAGCTGGGGACAGGGGCCCCTAGCTCTCAGGACCTGAATGTGAGGTTAGGTTCCCTGCACCCTGCAGACCTCCTCCCTGCCCCCCAGCAGTCTGAGTCTGCCACCACCAGTCCTGGGGTCGCTCACCACAGATGAAGCCTTGGTCAGTGCCATTTTCCCAGCCAGGTGGGCCTGCATGGCACTCAGCTTCTCCTTCTCCAGCACCAGCTGTGAAATGGCACAAACATGAGGGCTCAGCCTGGCCCTTCTCTGCCACATCTTTGCCCAGGCTACGGTCTTCCCTGGGAGTGCCCGCTCCTCTTCCTTCCTTTATACCAGCCCTCGTCCCAGGTGAACTTGGTTTCTGGCACATGGTGGACAGAAGGTTTTGCACACTATCCCTATCCCTTACCCTCCACCGCCCTGGCATTACCTGCTGCTCCAGAGACTGTACCATCTCTCTCTGGAGGAGACATTGTGCCCTGCCCTTCTCATCCAGAAGATGGTCCGCCTGGCAGTGCCTAAGTAGGGAGAAGATTCCATGCAGGTGACCACGACAGGCCTGGTCTGGCTCAATGCTCTGAATGGGGAGGGCCCAGACCCTCTGGGAGTTCTCTCCTCTGAGCCCCAGCTCCCCTCCCCTCTCTACCTCAGTCTCCCTCTCACACCCCTCGTTCCCTTAACACATGCCACTCAGCACCTACTGCATGTCAGGACTGAACTCACCACTTGAGCCTGGCCAGAGTGCTGGAGATAATGTTGGAAGTGTGGTGAGCTGAGAATGGGCCAGGGAGGTGAGAGTGGGCAAAGCATTCTGGGTGGAGGGACGGCCTGTGCAAAGGCCTGGCTGCAAGGAGGACAGGACATGTGGGGTTGCTGTTAAGGGTTGTGTGTAGTGTGGTGTGTATTTGTGTGTGTGTGTGTGTGAGAGAGAGAGAGAGAGAGAGAGAGAGAGAGACATATGGGGGGACTGAGGGGAGGCAGCAGCAGCCATCTAGAGGAGCTAGAACTTTGGGGACAGTGGAATAAGGCTGGCATGTTGGCATGAGGAGTAGCAGGGCAAAGCAGTTAGGAGTGCAGATTCTAGAGCTTGGCTACATGGGTTCAAATCCCAGCTCTGTCACTCAGGAACTGGGAGATTTTGATCAAGACACTTAACCTCTTTGGCCTCAGTCTCCTTGTCTGTAAAATGGGGGTAAATAACAGCACAAACATTTCTTATTATACATACGAGAAAACTGAGGTCGAGAGAAGCTAAGTAATTTGTCCAAGGTCACACAGCCAGTCAGGGATGGAGCTGGGATTTGAACCCACAGTCTCAGAGTTTAGCTCTTGCATCTTACTACTTATTGGGATGAAGCCTGAGCTGAGATCTGCACCCCAGACCTCTCCCCACAAGCCAGGGCCGGTGGACTGGCACAGGCCTGGGCCACTCACTTGAGGAAGTCCTCTGGCTCTTCGAAGACCTTCTCACATCCGGGCCACTTGCAGACACCATTTGCCAGCAGTGGGTAGGAGCTCTGGGGCACAGCCGAAAGGGTGCTGGGGGGACAGAGGGTGTCAGGGGAGGGGATAGGAGGGCGAGGATCCTTCCCAGCCCTGTCCACTGACCTGTCCTTCCTGGGTGCACCAGGATTTGGGAAGGTGCAGAGCAGTGCCGGCTCCCTGGACACCCATTCCAGGCTGGCCACGTTGATCCCTGTGGGTGGGGACAGGGCACCTCTGGAGGCTGTGGGCTGGGCTCTGGAGCTTGGCCCACAAGGCCTCTCATTTTGAGCTTCCCACCCTCCTGAGCCTCGAAAACTCTGACTCCCAGGGGGCTCTGCTGTCCCCAAAGTCCCAGGCTTCTGGCAGAGAAGCTTAAAGACGGCCATTCGCAGGTGCTGACATTTTGACTAGCTTTGTAAAGCTCTGTGGTTTTGTGATTTTGACATTCTGCATCTTTAAGGTTCTGCACCTGATGTTTTTTGGAGGTTGGAGTTTCCAAGCCTCTGAGACCTGACACCTTTGACCCCTAGAGTACTGCAATTCAGAATAGCCTACACTGCTCACAGCCAAGGATCTGGGGACTTGGGGGTTCTGTGAAGCCATGGGGTACGGGCTGAGGTGTTACCAGGTGGGAGGCCAGGCCGGGCCTTGAGGGAGAAGACCCCAGTGGCAGTGGTGGGTGGTGGGAGGCTGATCATGGCTGGGCTCTCCAGGGGGTGCACCTGCAGCACAGGGGTCCGGGCGTGGGCATCCACCGTTGAGAGCTGGGGGGCACATGTGGGCTGTGGTTCAGCCTGACTCGGGGCCCCTCCCCACAGTTCTCCCACCTGCTCCCTCCTCCCTGCCCATTCACCGTCCATACCTGGTGCATGAAATGTGGCCTGTCCTGGAGGAGTGCCTGTAAGTGGGGCAAGGGGCCCAGCCGTGCCCCGGAGGGTGCCACCATGACTAGGGGCAGTGTGGGCAGCTGGGCAGAAAGGCAGGTGGGTGAGAGGCCATCCTGATCCTCACTGTTCTGTGTCTAATTCAAATACTCTGCATTGCAAGCCCACATGGTAGATGCTATGATCATCCCCCTTTTACACGTATGGAAACTGAGGCTCATGGAGATCGAGTAACTTTTTAAAGATCAAACAGCTAATAAGTTGCAGAGCTGGCCTCAGCCCTGTCACCTCACCTACTTGGCCCCAGTCCTCTCCTCTTGTCACATGGGGATGGGGACACATAGCTGTGCTCATGGGACTACAATACGGCCTCCTCCTCTCCTGAGACAGGGATTGGGAGGTCGGGGAGAGCCTCCAATCTCTGAGGCCTGGCAGGTGGGGATTTTCTTGGCCCTGCAACATCTGCATAAGTCACAGACTTGCCTGGGACCCAGAAACCACTTCCTGTGCCCCAGCCAGCCCCCCTCCCGCCCAGTGCCACAGTAAAGGTCGGCACCTGTAGGTCCAGGTACCCCACCCTGCCTGCCCCATCCTGGGCCCAGGCCCTCACCTGCAGCTGCGATGGTGGCATGGGGTTCAAGGAGGAAGAGGAGGCATGGGCCCCGCCTCGAAGATCTCGGCCCTGGAAGGTTCCCCCTGGGGCCCGGGCCCCCAGCAGGTCTGAGGCTTTGGGTGCAGCCCTCCAGCTGGGCGAGGCTCCTGGGGATGGGCCAAGGGCCAAGGAAAGGGCCGAGGGCTTGCCAGTCCTGGGGTTGGGCATCGGGTCCTTGTCCAAGGGCAGGCTGCGTTAGACAATAGGGGAAAGGAGTCACACGTGTGCTAGGGCGGTATGAGATACTCGACCACCTGAACCACGTGGACACTCCTCTGGTCAAAGCAGGCATTGGCTGGGACATGTCCCGAGGGGCCCCATAGTTGCACCCCAGCTCTGGACACACACACACACACACACACCAAGAACACAGGTACATGTACATACCCACACATGCCCCACGTGCAGAGGTCCAGCACCTGGCTTGCCTGCCCACGCTAGCACAGCCCTGGTGTGGATGTGTCCTCTATGAGGGCAATGGTTGTTTCCCCCTCCACTTGAGAGCTGTTTCAAGCCTCAGGCCTCTGGCCCTCCCTGCACCCTGCACAGGCTGTGTTTGCTCATCTTGCCGGAGCTGGTCTCGGACTTTCTCCTGGGAGTCCTATTTTGCCCCAGTGACTAGGCATGGACTCAAAAGATTCATCTGGCTGCTGTGAGTGGGGCTAGTGAGGAGGCTATTGTAACAGTCCTGGCAAGTGATGATGCTGGCACAGAATGGGCTGGTGGCAGTGGAGAAGGTGAGAAGTGGGTAGATTCTGAGACTTAATCTGAAGCTGGATCAGGAGCAGTGCTAGCAGCTTGGATGTAGTGGGCAAGAGGGAGAGTCAAAGTGACATGGGTTTTAGCTTGAGCAGCTGGAAGGACCGAGCTGACATTACCTGAGATGGGGGACATGGCGGGGAGTTGGATTGGGTGCAAAAGTGCAGGTGTGGATAGACATGAAGAGTCTGGCATTAAATATGTGAGTGGAGGAGCTGAGGGGGCAGCTGAATACGGGGGTCTGGATCTCAGGGCAAGGAGGCGAGTCCAGGAGTGTGATCATGCACGGATCCAGCATGGCAAGTGACAGAGAGGAGGAGAGACGGGGTCTCTTGAGCTGGGGCCTGTAGAAGCTTCTCTACCCAGCCCCCATCAGAGTTCACCCCAATTTCTGGCCCTCAAGCCTGGCTCATGCTACACCCCCTGCCTCAAATGCCCACTCCTTCTCCTCTTTCCCTGTCCAAGCCACGCAAGACCTGCTCTTCTATTGTCCTCACCTTGAAAGCCCTCCACAATGGCTCCGGGCCCCCTGCTGAGCCCCAGAACCTTCCACTCCCCGAGGGAAGCACTGGCTTTTCAGGATCCTATAATCCTGGTCTGAGAGGAAGCCAGAGCTGGAAGGGACTGCCCAGCCAACCCCATTATACAGAAGGGGATGCTCAGATGCCGAGTTCCGTAGTCCCATAGCGACTTGAGAACTCCACTTCTTTCTTTAGGAAGTGTTTCTGTGTGCACATTTTATAAACTCTCTGGTGTGTGTGTGTGTGTGTGTGTCTGTGTGTCTGTCTCCATCTCCCCGTTCCACCTCACAGCACTAAGTTGGGCACACAGCTGCTGAGAGCAGCCCGGGGGAGTATAGAAGGGTTCTGGGGGAGTAGTTGCTCCTTCCTTTCTTTGCTGTCACCTCCTGGGGGTGGTTTTCAGAGCTGTGGTGCTGAGGAAGATGAGTGTGAGAATCCAGGTATTAAGTTCTTAGTCTCCTGGGGGCTTAGAACATTACTGCGTGAGAAACAGGAGTGTGGGTCTGTGGAGGCTCCGAACAAGGGCCTGGGAGAGCACTGGTGAGATGAGAAGGTGAGTGAATGAATGAAGCCAGAGATGGGGTGATGCTCCTTCAAGCCAAGGAATAACAAAGATCGCCAGCAACCACCAGAAGCTGGGGGAGAGGCCTGGAGCAGCTTCTCCCTTATGGCCCCCAGAAGGCACCAACCCTGGCAACACCTTGATCTTGGACTCTGGCCTCCAGAACTGTGAGATGATTAATTTCTGTTGCTGAAGCCACTCAGTTGTGGTACTTTGTTATAGCAGCCAGAACAAACTAATACCGATTTCGGTGCAAATGGATGTTTTCCACCACTCTGGCCTGGCCCATGTGGCTGGCCTGCGGTCACTTCTGAAGCTGCCTGGACACTTGGCCAGAGCTAAGAATTCTCCCCAAACACATGTGGGATGGCCTGACTCAGCAAAGCATAGATACATTCTCAGACAGGGACATGGAGATGATCTGTCTGGGGGTAGAGGACCTAGAGGGCCGGGCTGGGCAGCCGGCTTCCTGCACTGTCTGTTGGGACGTCCCTTTCTGACTGGGTTTCTCAGAAGCTGAATGGGGGATGTTTCTGGGACACAGATTATGTTTTCATATCGGGGTCTGCATCTGGGCCCTGTTGTCACAGCCCCCGACTTGCCCAGATTTTTCCGCCATTGACGTCATGGCGGCCGGATGCGCCGGGCTTCATCGACACCACGGAGGAAGAGAAGAGGGCAGATACCCCACCCCACAGGTTTCGTTCCGAGAACTGGCTGCCCTGTCCTGCAGCAGGCTTGGCCCAGGTGGGGTGACATGGGTGCTGGTGGATGTGGTAGGTGATGTCCATCTGGCCACTGTGACAAGCCCCTAGCTCTGAAGACCTGGCCCTTCTTGGGTTGTGGAGAGGACCCAGGTTTGAAGCTCTGAGACTGCCAGGCAGGCTCCACAGATACTGGGACCCCTGGGGTCTTCAAATAGTATAACACCAGGACCTCAGAATCATAGAGCAGCATTTCTTAGATTTAAAGGATCCTAGAATCTCAAAACCACAGACTGTGGGGTCTACGGTCCCAATGTCTCAGTATGTGTAGGCCAGTGTCCCTGGTGTCCAAACTCCTTGGAACCACCTGAAAGTCAGGCAGTTTGCTGCTTCATAGGGCCTCTTGCCTACCAGGCCTGGAAACACAGCCAGCCTCCCTAGGGCCTCAGTCTCCCTGTCCACTCTGGAACAACGTTCCCAAATACATGGCCACTCCACCAGAGATGGCAACAGGGGGAGGAGGAGGTTGAGGCTGGTGTGCCTTTGGTCTGGGCCTCATGGGGGGAGCTGGAAAAGCCTCAGCCTTCGCCAATACAGAGCCCATCATCAGACTCTCTAGAGGGGCCCCACAATCAAGGTTTTTGGGTACCAGCACCAGCTCTTGGGGACACACAGCCTGACTGACTGACATGCCTCCATCATCACCACGCTCTGGCCAACTAGGCCTCCTGACCTATGGAGTCCGGGGCCTCACCTAGCCCAGCTCTTGTGAGGCTGGGCCCCACACTGTGATTGTGGATCGTCCAACCTGTGGGAAGTTGGGGTCCAATGTGTGAGAAGGCAGAAGGGGGAATGGTAGCCCAGGTTCCCCTTCCCCCTTCTGGGTGCTGAGGGGTAAACTGAGGCCTGCAGTTGGGGAGAGAGCCAGAACCAGGGTCCCACCTAGAGTCCTGAGATCTAGGCTTGGATTTCAACTCTGCCGCTGCATTTCGGTGAGGCCCTGAGATCTCTGGTCTTCAATTTGCCCTTCTACACTGAGCACGGAGAGGCGTGGAGTAGACAAGGGCCAGGGCCCTTCTACGCTGTGTCTGGTTAAGTCATTAGGTGTCTGCAGGGCTTCAAGTTGACAAGTGCCCCTCTATCCAGGGGACTGGCTGAGAGATAGGGATACATAGAGACAAAGAGACACACACAAAGAGCGAGCAAGAGAGAACAAGAGATAGTGAGAGACATTGAGAGAAATGGACACATGCATGGAGAGCCAGAGTGCATGTGTGCGAGAGGAGGATTGCCTCAAATAAGAACATTTGCTGGTCTCTGGCTGGTTCAACTGATGCTGCCTGAAATAATCAAGAATAAAGAAGGGCAAGGTGCCAGGGACGCCCATGGCTGGGTATTGAATTGTATTGCAAAGCAACAATCAGCAAAACAGTGTGGTCCTGGTATAAGAACAGATACTGGGGAAGAGAACAGAATAGAAAGCTTGGACATGGACCCACATATGGAGAGAACTGAATTTGTGATGAATGTGGCATTTCAAACTGGAGGACCATGGAGGATGGATTGTTTAACAAATGTGTCTGAGATAATTAGGGAGAAGATAAAGTTATTGAGTGAATAGTCAGTCCATTATCCTAACAACCCCTCCCTGCCCAGTTTGAAATGTCACCATCATCATATACCCTAAAATGCCCAGATCCATTCAAGATATAAGTTTTAACACCTAATGCTGATCTTGGGTTTATTGTGTGTCAGGCCTTGTGCTAAGTATTTACTGTGGTTAAAAATTTTAATCTAAAGAAAGACTCCTGAGGAAGGTACTATTATAATCATTGCAGTACATATGAGGAAATGGAGGTATGGAGAGGTTAAGTGCCTGGCTAAAAATCACACATAGGGCTTGGGGTGACGCTGGGTTTGTCCCAGACAGTCTGGCTCCAGTACCCACACTCTTAACCTCTATAGTAAATGGAAAAAATGAAGCCATAAAAGAGACTAGAAGCCAACATAAGTGAACATTTATCTCATTTTCAAGTAGGAAAGGACTTTCTAAGCACAAAACCAGAGACAGAAGCCACAGAAAAAAAGACTAACCTATTTGACTGTATAAAACCATCATAAGCATCACAAAAAACACCATAAACAAATAGAAAAAAACAAATGATGAATTGGGGAAAATATTTGCTATATATGTAATGGCTGATGAAAGGTTAATAACCATTCCAAATAAAGAGCTGTGGCAAATCAATAAGAGAAAAATAAGATGAACACCCTATTAGGAGTAAGGACATGACCAGACAACCAAAAAAAAAAAAAAAAAAGCACGAATGGCCAATAAATAGTAAAAGTAATCACAAGATGCAAATTTCAACAATGTGATAATGTGTTTTTCTTACCTGTCATGTTGGGAAATAATTAAAACATAATAATACTCACCTAGGGTTAGCTTAAGTAGAGGGAGCATAAAATAGGACAACCTTTTGGAAGGAGAATTTGCAGAGAGGGTCATAAACTTTAAAAATGCACGCCCCCTTTGCCCCAGCAACTCCCTTTTCAGGAATCCAAGGAAGCAGTCAGGGATGTTTATAGAAAAAAACGAGAAACAACCGGAATGTCCAACAATCGGCACTTGGTCAAATCAATCAAAGTTCATGCTGATGTGAGGACAGTCTTGTCCATCATGAAAGATCATGTGTTCAAACAATTTTTAGTAAGCTTCAAAAACACTACTGTTAATTGAATAAAGCAGGAATAAAACCAATATATAGCATGATTCTAATTTGGTTACAGAAATACTAATAGCTAACACTTCGTGAGCACTTACTGTGTGCCAAACGCTGTGCTAAGCCTGCAGAATCGAGCTCACCCCAGCCCTGAACAACCTGTTTGCTTCCTGAATATGGACTCTGGTCACACACATGCAGTCCTGGGGTAGGTCCACACAGCTAAACTACGGTTGACAATGGTGTGAGGTGCTCCCTGCCCCCCCGCCCCAAGGGTCTCCTCTAAAGCGATACAAGCAAAGTTCAGTTAAGTGCTCAGCTTGCCCCGGCACCTTGCAATCCTCCTGCTACCAGGGTGAACAGAACTGATGCTCACTCTCATAAAATGTAAAGGTCCTCGGCGACATTACTATTATTAAACGCCAGCTGTGTACAAAGCTCTAGGCTGGATGCTGGCTGGGAAGGCAGGTGGGGGAAGGCAAGAAAAGAGAGCGGGAGAGATGGAGGAAAGGAGATCGATGGAGTGTGGTCAAGATGGAGGAGACAGAGATAGGGGAGATGGTCAGAGGCCAGGAGAGATGCGGGGAAAGAGAGTCTGAGTGTAGCGACAGACAGATGGTGGGAGAAAGAGAGGCAGAGAAACATGTAAAAGAGCAAGACAGCGTGAGCAGAGAGACAGAGAAGGATGAGAGGCATCAAGAGCTAAGAGACAAAGAGATGAGAGAGATGCAGTTGAAATTTTCAGTTGCACCTGGACAGCATTTCAAGTTGTTCAAAGCTCTGAAATCCATAAAGACTGGCAGCTGACATATTTTAAAAATCCTATCAATCTACGTATCAATTGATGAATTCATTTATTTTTGCCCCTGCCCATGCATTAAGTACTTCACCTTTAAGTCTTCTGCCATTTATTCTATTATTATTTTTTTAAAGACCTTACCTGGCTGGAATCACGGTAGCTGGGTACATCCCACTGTACCAGAGGGCCCCTGACCCCCCCCGCCGTGCCTACCTCCCTGCCATCTCCTCCAATGGGGCCCACATCTGGTAGGGGAGAGCGGGGACACTCACCTTGGTGAAGTGGACTGACAGAAAAGGATCAGCCTGGCTTGTGGGAAACTGTCACGTATCAAAAACAACTTTGCTTTTATACCGAGAAGAAAAACCACGCTGTACGGTGTGGAAGCCGCAGACCTCTCTCTTCTAATAATCCAAATTTTTTTTCGATGAGTGTGTGCGCTGATAATCACGGGGTGGGGGGGGGGTTCTCATAGTTTTTTTTCTCTCTCTCTCTGTGTTTCTCCTTTTCTTGATTATGAGACTTAAACGGAAATTTTGAAATTTTGGGTTTTTTTCTTTGCCCTTTACGAGTCATCTGAAAATATGATTTCTTCCCCTCACCACAGAGGTGAGAGGTATCAATGAGATAATAGGGCTCATGAGAAACCACAGTTTTTAAAACAAAAGTGTATAGAGTTTGAAAAAAAAAAAACAAGGGAAAAGAACTAAAATAAATCACAGGGCCAACCCGAGGCAGGCAGAGACACCATTCTGTGAGTGAGAGGATATTTGAGGGTCTCTGGGGAAAGAAAGAGAATCTGAAGCTCTATGTGTGGATGGGAAATGCCAGGGAAAGAGACAGAATAGGGCTGGGTTCCCAGAGGCCTCGCCCTACTCCAGGCCTCAGTTTCCCTATAGATGGAATTGATATGGTCCCCATTGCTTGAACTACCCAGCGAGGGGAGTTCTGCACCCCCTGCAACACCCCTCCCACAGAGGGTGAGGGGTATGTAAGTTACTTCATGGAGGAGAAAGCGGAGAGCCCACCGTCATCCCCTAAAATTCATGGACTCGAAGAGTCGGAGAATCCCTGGCTCCCAGAATCTACTGACAGCTACTGAATGAGGAAAGAGAGAAAAGTCTCGCCTCATCACATTTTAGGGCTTGAGTGCCCTGACCCAGCCACTGTCCCACTGGGAAGGTCCCTAGCAGGTCCCCAATATTAATGCATCCATCCTCACGATGAACCCCAGAGGCCCACTGGGACCCTGACCCTCTTGTTTCAGGAATATCATGGCCTGATGCTTCTGAGGCCCTCAGCCTTTGGGGTCTTTTACTTCAAAAGGCCCCAGTTTCCAAGGATTTAGGATTCCAAATATCCGCCATCATCTCAGTAGCTGATGTTTATCTTGAATTTTCCATGGGTCAGATACAGTGCTGAACATGTCTCACAAGTGATCATGTTCAATCCTCACCATGGCCCCTTGAGCTCCATCTCATCATTATTGTATTCCTGTTATACAGATGAGGGAAATGGAGGTATAAGTAGTCAAGCAACTTGCCCAAGATCACAGAGCTGGCGAGTGTGGGTCCCGCTTTCTTTGGTGCTGGGCTTTGAAATCCCCAAGCTTTCCTGAACTTGATGTTCTCAGGTTTTAAATTCTAGGATGTGATGGCAGGGAGATCCTGGGATTTGGAGAGTCCTTGGAGACTTGAAGCTTGTGAGGCTTTTAGGTTGTCCAGGAATTGGCGGCTGCATCTCTTGACCTCAGCAGGCACTCTATCCAACCACTGGTCAGCATGGTAGACCAGCCCCCAGGGGCTTCTCCTGACAGGCCATGGTGAAGACTTCCAGCTCCCAGCACCCTGCAAAGCCCAGGGTTCTAGTCGTCCAACATCCACTCCAGCCCTCTACAAGACTGGCTTCAGACCTGGGGAAGAGAAATTGGAAAGGGCTTTTTATTTACATGGTACAAATCTGGTGGCCAAGACCCACCCCTTCACCCCTTTGCCCCCTTTCCTCCCCCAACCTTCTAAGCCCTCATAAAAAGGAGGGCCTCTTTCCTCAACTCAGACTCACCCTTCTGGAAAAGCCCAGAATGGGCCTGATGGCCTGGCTTTGTGAAGACAAGAAAAAAAAAAAAAAAAATAGAAAAAAAAAGACCTTAAAAAAATCAGCCAACAACAATTAAAAAAAAAAAAAAAAACACCCAACCCTCCCTACCATTAGTTCAAAACAAAACTTTCGCTGGTTGAGGCTTCTGAGTTGGTGGGACACATATGAGACCCAAAAATGGCTTGGGTGTGTTGGACAGCCAGGGGAGGCACCAAGGTGGGATGAGGTCCCCTGCTTGGAGGCCTGCAGGGACCCTGTGAACAGCAGGTGTTTAACAGATGTCACGGCATGTGGGAGGGAGCAAGGGAGGGGGTGAGGAGCATACATGTCAGGAAGGAGTCCTGGGGAGCTGATTCTAGTGATGGCCCCAAAGTTAATGACCCCTTGCAGTGATGGTCCTAAGGTTAATGATCCCTTGCACTGATGTTCCCATAGTTAATAACCCCTTGCTCCCTGCAGACTTGGGTCGGAATGTTCCCTACACCTCCTGCGTAATTATAAACCAGGCCAGTTCTATCAGCGGAGGCATTGTTCCCTGCCCCAGCACCTGTCCCCCTCCTGGAAAAGGGGGCTAGTTTTCTCTCTCAGGATCAGAGGTGTGGGCTGCATTCTCCTTATACCTTCCCCAGACCATCTGTCCCTTACTGTCACTCACTCCATGAAAGAGAGTGGCCAGAGATATAGGAGGCAAACGAAGTGAGGGTGGTGGCCGAGAATGTGAGCTGGCCCCTTGGGCAGGCCCAGGGTGTGAGAGGGAAATGCTACGGCTGCTGAAAGCCAAGATCCTTGCAGAATGGGGGCTGGGGTCAGGAGGGCAGAGAGGGGTAGAGGTCGCTACCTCCCCTCTATACTGGACTATATCCTCTCTCATGGAGGGCTTCTCGGGAAGGAGACTGGGAGGGCTGGGAGTTGGGGGTGAGTAGGCAAGATTAAACGGGTCAGGAAAAGTTCCCAGAGACAGGGGCCTCTGACAAAGACTTGAAGGAGATGAGGGAGGGAGCCAGCTAGATATCTGAGGAACTCCAAAGGAAACAGCCAGGGCAAAGGTCCTGAGGTGGGAATGTACCTGATTTGTTCAAGGTCTACAAGGGGGCTGGTGTGGTTAGTGTGGAGAGAGCAAGAAGAGAAGCTGGAGGTGAGGTCAGAAAGGGGACTCGGAGGTTAGACCACGCAGGACCTTGTAGGCCATGGTAAGGACTTTGGCTTCAACGCTGAGTGAGGAGGAAGGCATGACAGGGTTGCAAGCAGAGGAGAAACACAAACCGTGTTAGGATTTAACAGGAAGCCCCTGAATGCTGAGTGTACAATGGGGTCTAGGGCCTGAATGTGGAAGCAGGGGACCAGCAAGGAGCTGGCTACTGCAGTAGTCTAGGTGACTGGTGATAGTGCTGGCAGTGGAGGTGGTGAGAAGAGGATGGATTTGGTAAATATTTTTAATAGACAGCAAAAAGGATTTGTTTAAGACTGAGAGTCTTGGAGCCAGATCGGGACAGACAATGCCCAAACCAGGTGGGCAGGAAGGAGTCCCTGGACTATTTGCCAGCTTGAACTTTTAGGTGAGAAAAAAATAAAGTTCTGTCTTGCTTAAGCCCCCATTATTTTATGATTTTTCTGTTACTTGCAGCTGAACATATTCCTTTCTAACTCATGGACATCCTGGACATGGAGACCTGGGGAGAGGGGCTGCTGGAAGGATCACCTCCCTCCTAGGATGCTGTGAGGTTCTAATGAGATAACAGCATGCTCAGAACCTGGCACTCAGTAGGTGTTCAGTAAATCTTCCCAGGATGGAGAAGGAATGTATGAATGGATGTGTTCAGCGGACAAAAGCTGCAGTTGAGTTCCCACAGAAGGGGAGACCGCAAAGGGAGAGTGAAAGGAATTTACTAGATGGAAGCAGCAGAAGGAACAGCACTCTTGGGAGAGGGAACAGTAGAAACAGAGATGGGGGGACAGAAAGAAGGGAGGTGAGGCCCCTGTGGGGTGTGGAGTGTCAGGTTGGGCAAGAAGGACAGGGCTTTGATTGTGATTCCATTAGTCAGAAGCTACCCATATGCCCAATCAACTTCTGGTAGCACACAGTCAGGTCAGTGTTTGCTGAGCTGAAATTTAAAAAAGTGAATCCTTCAGAAAGTTAAATTTCCTATTCGGCCATTCATTCAACAATAGTATCAAGTCCTGGAGAGTGCTTGTGGCTAACAATCAGGGGCATTCTTGGCTTGTGGCACTGCTCAAGCAAAGGTTGTAGTTGGGCAGGGAGGACCCAGTAAGTAACTAACTGCAACAGGAGAGTCATTTTCACTTTCCTAGTTCACACACCAAGGTGTGGTCTAGGCCTTCAGGGGCTCTGGGTATTCCTGGGGCAATGGGGAGTCACGGAGGGCTAGGGAGAGGGTAACCCCATCCCTGAGAAGCACATTTTTCCTAATGGCTGCCTGCGTTCTATGGTTCTGCTGTCCGGCCACCCAATAGCTCAGACTTGCCTACACAGCGTCCTCCTCTCCAGCCTCCTTATTGGCTACTCATGCCTCCCTTCACACCACCTACACTGCCCCCGTCGGCTCTGCTTTTTTCCCCATCTTGCCTCTAAGTCCTCCCTCCGTCCCGCTGCACTATCTAGCCTCGGCATTGGCTCATCCCATACTAGTACTGTCCTTTGAGGTCTCTCCGCCTTCACCCTGGCTCCCTCATTGGCTATCCGCCAGCTCTCGTCCTCGCTCCCGCCTTCAGCCTCCACCTCCATTGGCTCGGCTCCCTACACACCCGCCTCTTGGTCTCCTTTTAGCCTTCGTATTGGCTAGCTCCACCTTGGCACCACCCCTCGAAGCCGCAGTGCACGCTCACAAGCCTCCCCGTTGGCTCGCTGCAGCCATTGTCGTCATCCCACGCGTGGCTCTCCATTGGCTGTTCTCTCTCTCTAGCTACCATTCCACCGCCTACGCAACCCGCGGGATCTCCCACTTTTTGGGCCTCTGCGTTCGTTCCCGGCTGCCCTCATCGCCTGTAGCCATTCCACTTTTCCCACCGCCCACATGCCTCTCCCGCTCAGACTTCCGCATTAGCTGCTTCTGTTTTCTTCATCATGGATTTCACACCACCCCCATTCCGGCGTCTCCATTGATTCCTCGATCATCCCGCCCCCTACACCGCCCACTCCCGGGCATCCCCATTGGCTGCGTGCTTCTCCGGCTCTCAATTCGCTGTACGTCATCCGCGCATGGCTGCCCATTGGCCCTCTGCAATACTTGTCTTCATCTCACCGCCTACGCCCCCGTGAGCCGTACCCCTCCGCGCTGGCCTTCCCATTGGCTGCCCGCCCCTTCAGGCCCGGCCCCCGCCGGTCCCGCCGCCGGTGCCGTCGGTGCCGCCGCCGCCGCCGATATGGCGCGTACGGCCCCTGTGGAGCCCCCGCTGCGGCATTCCGCACCCCCCTCGCCGGCCGCGGGTGAGCCCCGCACCTCGGTCGAGGCGGCGGTGGCCCCGCGGAGGGTGCTGTTCGCCGACGAGGCCTTGGGGCTGCCGCTGGCGCAGTTGCGCCGCTACCGGCCGTGGGGCGGGCCCGGGGCGGGCAAGATGGCGGCGGCGGCCAGGCAAGATGGCGGCGGCGGCGGGGCCGACGAGGACGACGATGGCGAGGATGGGGATGAAGGGGAGGAGGAAGAGGAGGCTTGCCCCGAGCCCTCACCGCTGTGCCCCGTCCCCGCTGGCGGGGGGTTTTACCTGGTCCCCACATTTTCGCTGCCGCCTGCGCCGGGCCGTCTGGAGCGCTTGGGGCGCGTCATGGTGGAGCTGGAGGCGCTGCTGCCGCCTCCCGGAGCGGTCCCCGGGGGTGCCGGGGTGTGGGTGCCTGGGGGCCGCCCGCCGGTGCTGCGCGGGTTGGTACGCGTGCTGAACCGCTCCTTCGAGAAGGCGGTGCACGTGCGGGCCTCACACGACGGCTGGGCTTCCTTCTGCGACCACCCAGCGCGCTACGTCCCGCGCAGCCCGCCGTGGGCAGGAGCGGGAGGAACAGGAGCAGGAGATCCCATCCTGGATCCGGGGCTCGGCCTGGGCCCCGGCCAGGCATCCGCCTCCTCGCCCGACGACGGCGGCCGCACTGACCGCTTTGCCTTCCAGCTGCCCTTTGCTGAGGGCGCGGGCGATGGGGCGCGCCTCGACTTCGTGGTGCGCTATGAGACCCCCGAGGGCACTTTCTGGGCCAACAACCACGGCCGCAACTACACAGTCCTGCTCCGGATCGCACCCGCTCCCACACCCACTGATGCCGAAGGGCTGCCCCAGCAGCAGCAGCTGCCGCAGCTGGAGCCACAGCCCGAGTGCCAGGGTCCCGTGGAGGCTGAGGCCAGGCAGCTGAAGAGCTGCATGAAGCCGGTGAGGCGCAGGTAATGTCAGCCAGCGCCACCTCCGCCAACGCAGGGCTGTGTCTGGGATGGAGGACAAGCATTCCGGCCCAGGAACCCCTCAGGCCTGCTCTCCAGGACAGGGAGGAGGGTGCATTGAGTCAGTCAGTCAAAGAGTGATGGAGGTCAAACATGTGCTAGGCACTGTTTTAACTGGGGTTTTATTCCTCCATTTATTGAGTTCCACTGTAAAGCCCTGAACAAGACAGACATCTACCCTACCCTCAAGGATTCATACAGGCTCCTATGGGAGACAGTTTGAAAAAACAAGCGAGCAAGCAGATAGGATAAATAGGGACAAAGTTAGCTGCTGAAGGGAGTAAGGGGATAGATTGGGAGGGAATGACTGTGTCAGACATGCTGTTAAAGGGAGGGCCTTTGAGGAGGTGAGTCCCGAATGATGATAAAGAAGAGTTATGCAGATACGGTGGGGAGGTGGGGGAGAGTTTGTAGGAAAAGGAACAGGGAGGACTTTTCTGAGGAGGTTTCATTTAAACTAAGTCCTGAATGATGAAGAACAGTTATGTGCATATATGGAACAAGGGTGTTCTAGGTAGAGGAAACAGCAAGTGCAAAGGTCCTGGGGTGGAAATGAGCTTGGTGTGAATGATCAGCAGTGTGCTGGAGTGGAGAGAACTGCAGTGACATAGTGTGGACCAAGGGCTTTGCCAGTGGGGGGTAGAGCAGATTCTCTTTCTGACAGAGCAGGAAACCAGGATTCCAGAGGTGGAGAAACTGGTTGAGGCAGTGATGGCGCCTGGCTCTTCCAGTTCACCCATGCCTGACCTTGAAGCCTGTGCACTCTACTGTTACGCTGTAATCTACTTTTGAGTCCTGTGGAGGCGAGGGGCTGAGCCCATGCTCTCACAAGAAAGCAGTGGCTCTAGGAGAGACAGAACCAGATGGGTACTGGACTTGAAGTTTTTGTCCCTTGTTTTTTTGCCACACCACCTGTGATCATTCAGGGACAGGGAGAAATAATCAGTTATACCCCAGGGGGCCCCAGAAGATTTCCCTAGGTTTCCTCTATCAAGCTATGAGTTCTTTTAAGGGCAGCAGCTAGGCCTGATTCTTTTTGCGGTCACCTAAGTCTGGCCCAGGATCACTAGATTCTCCCTAAAATGTATACATTTCCCTGTTCCTGGGAGGACTGGGAATGGAAATGGGAAAATGCTTTTTGGACCTTGTATGTATACGCTTGGTCAGAAGCCCCTGGCTGCAGTAAGACATTTGTGGGTTCTGCTGGTTCTGGTAAGGCCTTAGGCTGTGAGTGGTTCAGAAAGGTCTAGCTCCGGGCTGGTGGGCAGATGTGCCTGGGTAACTGAGCAGGCAGGCAGGTACCCACTCACCCACCTGTGAGCCCCACCATAATCTGAGACTTCATTTAAAGGGGGCAGGCAGCATGGTTTTTCTTACAGCATTAAGAGTGTGGATTCTGGCATAGATTGCCTGGGTTCAAATCCTGGCGCTGCCACTTACTGGCCTTGTGACCTTGGCCAACGCATCTAACTACACCATGCCTCAGGACCCTCACCTGTAAAACAGAATTATAGCATCTACTTTATGGGATAAGAGTAAAGGTGCTCAGAACCGAGTCTGGCTCAAAGTAGTATCATACAGGTGTTAGCTAGTGTCAGTATTTAGGGAGCCACACCTACAGTTTCCTGGATTCCTCTCCTAAATTTGGCTCCGCCCATTAGCTGTGTGGCCTTGCCTCCGTTTCCTTCTCTGCTAAGGGAAATGACAGTCACTTTGCATGGTTGGATTGAATGCAGCAAACATGGGCAAGGTAACTGAAGCATGGTGGTAACTGCAAAAGATAACTGGCCAGCATTTACTGATTTCTGTGCTATGAACATCAGATCCATTCTCTCCGTAAGGCCTGCTGTGCATGCTGTGTTGTGTAGGTGCTATGATTATCCCCATTTAGTAGAGGGGAGACAGGTAGCTCAGAGAGATGAGCCAGCTTGCTCAAAGCCTCTCAGCTAGTGAGTGACAGGGCCAGGGAAGAAATGCTAGGGACATTTTTTTTTTTCTATTTTTTTTTTTTTTAAACTGATCCTCTAGAAAGCCTGGCATGATTCAGGGCAAATTCTGGATTTCAGTCTTGGTGTTCCCAGCATGTCGTGCTTTCCTTTTACCTTTTTTTTTTTTTTTTTGCTTTATCGAGGTATACCTACATAAAGTGTACTGATATTCCGTGTATAGCCCAGTGGATTTGTACATATGTATGCACTTGTGTTACCACCACCCAGATGAAGATACTGAGCAGGTCCAGTACCCCAGAGCCACCTTCATTTCTATCACTTTCCCAAGCTGTCATCCCCGCCGGCTGTCATGGGAACCCTGTCTGTAAGATGCGACAGTTTGGGTAAAGGAGTTTGGTCATTTTAAAGAGTGTGAAAGGCAGAGAACAGAGAAATCAAAACCTTGCAGGGCCAAGGTGGGTGGAGAGGGTGTTTTTCTTTTAACATACATGGGCGGTTTTAAGGAGAAATTGAAGCAGCCTGTTCAGACAATTGTTTTGGTATCTGGCCCCAGGTCTGTGGTTCCTAACATGACTTGTGATATTATTTTAAGTGGGCAGATGGCTTTTTGATAGCTTCTTTATCTTTCGATCTCAGCTCTTGCAAAGGGGAGGTTGGTGCTCATTGCAAGATCAGCGATAAGGGTTTCTTTGTAGGTCGGTGGCTTTCTTGGTGAGTACATTTCAACATATTATTGTCTTAGAACCTGTGTGCTGCCAGTGACTTGCAGCACTGTTGAAGACTAGCCACCCTTTGTGACCTAGCCCTCTTGGGAAATGGTGGAGGATCTCAGGGTATATCCCTTACCTGTGGGAGCCCTATCATAGAGGGCTTCCTGTTGAGGAAATGTTAGCTGCAGGCCCTCTGTGCACTGAGCACAGCCACATCAGGTGAGGGCATGGGAGAAGTCCGTGGTAGCCATCAGGATAGAGTTCAGAAACCCAAATGGCTGCTTTCCCTGGGTTGCTGGACCAGGCATTTGGTAACTCTAAAGCTTAGAGATGATTCATCGACAAGCATTTATTGACTGCCTACTGTGTGCTGGGCACAGTGCTAGGTTCCAGCAGGGAAAGAGATGCAGAGTGGTCCTAAGATGTCACAGGGCTTGTGGGATGGAGTACAGAGGATTTGTTGTATGAGACCTGGCTGAGCCCCTGCTCTTCGCCAGGCACTTCACTGAGTACTATATTTTCATACAAGGTCTGGTTTAATTCCGACAACATTCCCTGTGAAGTAGAGGGTTTTAAATTTCTCTTTCCTGGATGAGCAAACTGAGGCTCCCAGAGTCCAAAGTCCTAGGGCTGGTGTGGGGAAAAGCCCTCCTGATCTTCCTTGGCACTTGACACTACCCTTTGGAAGTGTCCTATTCCTCTTAAAAGTAAAGACCAAGAGAGCCTCACCATGGTCTTCAAGCACCCTCCCATCCCATTCCCCAATCTGGCCTCCACTGGCTTATAGTCTTAACACCAGTGGTCTTTCTGAGCTCCTGTCACCATGGTCTTTCTGTTACTCCAAAGGGCCTCGCTCCTTTCTGCTGCAGGGCCTTTGCCCCTGCTGTTTCCTTCACCAGGAACATTTATCCCGTACCCCTTGCAGTCTCCTCCAGTGTTGATCCCTCAGTTCTAAGAGGACTTCCCCAGGGGAGCCTGTCCACCCCAGTGTCCTCGGGCCCCTGGCTTTTTCATAGCACTCATCAGCCCAGCACGTGCTAAGCTTGGTTAGAGAATGTCCCATGGCAGAGCAGATGAACATCGCCACCAGTCGAGGGGTCATCAGCCACCCTGCCTAGCAGTTCTACTATATTTTTTTGATCCACTTGTTTCTCCTCTGAAGTGACTCTTTCAAATGTTCTTTACCTTCAGACTTTCTCTCCTGCTTCAAAAAACAAAACAGAAGCCATAAGAATGGAACTCCCTATAACTTGCGGCCCCCAAGTCTGCACGCTGATTTCCCTCCCCTGTGTTACGGATGACGAGGAGTCCCTTCTTGCTCAGGCCACTTCTCCCTCCTGTGCTCTGGGTCCCAGTTTCTGCTACTTGCTCTAGAATCTGACATCATCAGTCACCTTTTCTCTCCTGGCAGGTTTTCTGCTGCCCTCCTTGCTTGATCCTCTATTCACCTTTGCCTGTGCCAGCATCCCTTCTGTCTCCGCTGACCCCACGTTCTCTCCCTCCTGCTTCTGGCCAGCACCTCATCACCCTCCCCTTCACTGCCGACCCCTGCAGAGTTGCCTGTACTTGCCTTCTGCACTTGCTCACCCCCGTAAGTGTTAGCCCCCGGCATCTGCCAGATTCTGCAGGTGGTTTTTTAGTTTTCCTCTTGAAGTGGTTGACCACTCCTACTTAAAACACTTTGTCTTCCCTTGCCTTGAGACCACACTCTGCTGGTTTTCCTCTTAACTCTCTGGCCCTTCTCTTTCTCCTGCCTCTTCCCTTAGCTTCATGTATCCAAACTCGGCGTCTCCACTTGACTGATGGCCCAAATAATTCCTCAAACTCACCTTGTCGGGGACTGCATTCATCACCTCTCCCACAGTGTTCCCAAGCAGCCTCTCACTCCCCTACCTCCCCACTTGCTCGTTTTGCTTTTCAGCATCCTTAAGCCCTGCCTGACCCTGCAGATTGGGCCAGGGACCCTTATTCTAGGGCATTCTTTCCTTTTCTAAAGGCACTGATCGCAGTTTGTAGTTATATCTTTATTAGGGGGTTGCTGGATGACTCTCTGCCCCGCTAGACTGTAAGCTCCGTGAGGGGTAGGGACATGGTCTGCTTTCATTCACCACTGTATTCCTGCAGGCCTGCCACAGTGCCTGGCACTTAGCAGGTGCTCAATAAATGTTTGTTGAAATAATGAGTTTGAGTATTTTTTTAATGTCTTCCTCCATACTGAATTGTAAGCTTCCTAGTTGGATTTGCTCACCATGGTGTCTCCAGGGTCCGTCACTGGGGCTGATGCACAGGAAGGCCCACTGTCTTTCAGTGCACCTATAACTGAAGGGATGGGGATCCAACCTGCTATCCGAGTTGGCAGCCTCAGGGGAAACCAGAATAACCGGAGTTGAACGGGACAAGTCAGGGGGCATCTTAGTTGTCTGTAGAGTGAGGAATTAATGTGAACGTGATCCTCTTTTATGCCACAGAAAACTTGGTAGGGCATTATGGTTAAGGACACGGGCCTAAGGCCACGTGCTAAGAAAGTGGCAGAGCTGGGATCTGAGCCTGTGTGGTCCTGTTCTAGTGCTCCAGCTCTTAGCTACTGTACCAGGCTGGGTGATGCATTTTACCAGCAGGGCAACACTGGGCAAGTTGCTTTCCTTTCAGAGCTTCAGTTTCCCTCAATGGAAATTTGGAGGGGGTTACTGTTAAGCGCTTTATAGGTACTTTTCAAATATTTCTTTGATCTGCTGAACAACTCACTGATGTAGGTATTATTATCCCCTCCTTAGAGATGAGATAACTGAGGCACAGAGAGGTTAAGTAACTTGCCCCAGGTCACACAGCTGATAGGTGGCAGAGCTGGAATTGTTCAAAATTGCATATCCTAACCCTTTATTGAGTTGTGAAATCAATTTACTGGGTTTCAACAAGCATTAAAAAGAAAAAGGAAATAGCATAAGAAATGCCAGTGTATCACCACATGCAGTAAAGGTAAGTATTGTTTCACTCGAAGAACAACCATTTTTCAGTTATTTATATGTCTGTTTACACGTGTGGGTGTGCTGGGTTATGATGTAGAATGGATTTCTTACTATGGGTCGTGGCCAAAGAATGAAGTCATGGCTGTTGAAGAAGCTCATGGCACGAGAAACTGCTCTCCCTCTACCCCACTGGATCACCCGCAAGTCCCAGAGTTGAGGCTGACACACTTGTTGGGGAAGGCAAAGCAGTGCCCCACATAACTTGGTGGCTTTCACAGCCACCTTCAAACCCTGTTCTTTTCAGAAAGCAGATGGCTCAGGGTAACTGCAATTCTGAGTATCGTGGGGCAGGTTTCTGAAGCCACTCATCCCCCCGGAAAGTCAGCGTTATCTTCAGGTTGACTACATGGGAGCCGGGGTCTGCTGAGTTTCCCTTTGGGTTTCAGTGCCTGACCCACTTTGGGCTGGCAAAATTCTTTGAAAACATGAATGCTGGGGGTGCTCCAGAGGACTCGGGTGGTGGTGGCAATGGCAGTCTGTGACTGCTCTGAAAGTCTGCTTTGCTTTTCTCCACAGGGCTTGTCAGCCCTCACCCACTCGCTTACTCTGTGACTGGCGATTCACCTTTCTTGGCTTTCTTGGCTGGCCTAGGCCGGGGCCAACACCACCTCTTTCCAAATCCTCACCCTCTGGTCTCCTCGGGGCCTATCAGCTTGGCAGCCATTGTGTTTCCTGATGGCCGGAGGAATTTGCACGCCCAGGAGACTGGCGTGCAGGCCTGAGATGGCCCCTTTTAGTCGACATCAGCTTGACTAGTGCTCACTAGCACCCAAATGATGCATGTCCAAGATTTTCCAGATCTGTGTGCCGTGGCCCCTATGGCTCACTGCCCTTGAGGGGATGCCACGTGGTACTTGTGGGGCTGGTGCCAAAAGAACAGGTTTCCTTCTTGAAAACGAGCAGGCATACTGCAGGTACAGTTTTGTTCTTAATCTTCTCCCTCCCCATTTTTCTAAGAACCCCTCTTCTCTGTTACCGATCAGTGAGTCAGTATACATTTGTACTTGATTTCTCTTACTATCCTCATGTTGATTGAAGTCATAGCTGCCCTTGAGTTTTTACTGTGAAAGACGGTTCAAAGATAACTTGTTTCTTTTTAAGCCCACAATTTCAAACTCTCTTCAAAGTGGAGCCCTCCTGGGGTGTTTGTTACCAGCGTGGTTGTGTAGTCAGTGAGTGTAGAGATGCAGTTCCTTGAGTTTTAGTTTTTGCATTTGTAAAAAGGAAGGGTGTTGTTTTGAAGGATAGATGTGAAGGTTTTCAAATGCCTTGGTATGTCAATGAGAGGGGCCCATGGTGGAGGAGGTGAACAATACATGCTTGTGCTTTCTGCTTTCATATCTGACTTTGGAGAACGACTTGTTTGCTTCTGCCGATGTTGTGGATCTTGGGATTGGCTCAATGGCGTGACCTGCTTTTTGGATGTTCTCGCCCTCCTCAGCCATGGAAAGGGTGCTCTGGGGGCTGAAGGATTGATTGTGTATTTGTTTTTCTTTCTCCTTCCTCCAACTGAATTGTGGAGTCCTTTACCTGCTGGCTAGCTGCTTCCTGAGTGTTCTCCTTTTTCTCTCTCACATCTATGACTCTGCAGTGGCTTTTAGAAGCCTGTTTGTAATATATGTCCGGACTAGGCCAGATGGAGGAGAAGGCTTGCCTGCTACTGCGCACAGGTGGGAGGGCTGGCTTTCTGTCTGTCTGTGGGCCTTCTTGAAGAGGCTTGGTTTAGAAGATCCTAGGAGGAGGATGTTTTCTGTCATGAAGGACTATGGTAACAAAAAGAAGTAAAGTTAGTGCAGCCTGGCAGAAATTGTGTTGAGACAAAAGTCCAAAGACCTGGATTTTAGGACCACGGAGGGGCTTGGTGTGGGACCAAGCTGGTTTGCTCTGAATCTCTCTTTCTCATCTGTGATGTGTGGGAGGTGGCAGCTGGGCTCCCAGAGTCACCCACCCTAGGCCCTGTAGTATTCTGATTCAAGTACCTCTGGTGGGATTTGTGAGTCCTAGACAGTAGAGAAAGACAGACGGTCCCTTCTAGACTTTAGATCCGTATATATGGTTCAAACGTTCTCCCCGAGGGTGTTTATAGAAAGCAGTTCTTGCAGCCATTCTGTGTCTAGTGGCCTCCTAGCCACACATGTCCCAGGCCCATGGAGGTAGGGAAATGGGGAATGAATATGTGGGCAAAGGCAGGTCCAAAGAAAAGCCTGCATGAAGGAGGAGGGAGGGATCTTGTCTAGTATTGATGCCTCCCTCCATCTACTTCTAGAAAGGATGGAGATGGGTTGGGTAAGACCCCAGTCTTCCTCATCCAAGAAGCAGCAGCTGACTGGGTAAGAGCCAAAAGGCCTGGGTTGTGATGTGAAGTGTATGACCTTGAGCCATTTACTCAGCCTCTGTTTTATCCTCTGTAAAATGGAGACAATAGTACTGCCTGCTTCAGAGGATTACAAGTACCTGTCTCATAGGGTGATTGTGAGGATTGAATTAACACATGTTGCCCAGGCACCATGGCTCATGCCTGTAGTACTAGGACTTCGGGAGGCTGAGATGGGAGGATCGCTTGAGTCAGGAGTTCACGACCAGCCTGGTCAACATACCAAGACCCCATCTCTAAAAACAAAATTCAAAAAAACAAAAACAAAAACCAAAAAACCCCAAAAACTTCTTTAAAAAAATGTGAAGCACTTAGAACAGTGTGTAATGCCATAGTAGGTACTATGTATGGGTCAGATGGTGATACTCTTGTTTCTGTGAAGGTAATTGGTTATGGGTTTTCAAAAAGTTTCAACCAGGCCGGGCATGGTGGCTCATGCCTGTAACCCCAGCACATTGGGAGGCCGAGGAGGGTGGATCACCTGAGGTCAGGAGTTCGAGACCAGCCTGGCCAACATGGCAAAACCCGGTCTCTATTAAAAATACAAAAATTAGCTGGCTGTGATGGTGGGTACCTGTAATCCCTGATACTTGAGAGGCTGAGGCAGGAGAATCACTTGAACCTGGGAGGCAGAGGTTGCAGTGAGCTGAGATCATGCCACTGCACTCCAGCCTGGCGACAGAACGAGACTCCATCTCAAAAAATAAAATTTTTCAACCATTGTCAGAAGTATCAAGAATGTCACATTGCCTCTTAGGAAGAAAAAGGTGCGGGCATTCGCCCCAGCTCCTCTCAGGTTTTAGTCAATGCTTCCCTCATTTACCTTAATCTGTAGACACTTGATACTCATTTTCAGAATAAGAACAGTGACTTCTCCATGATGAGATGCCACCCCTGGGAGGACCCACCTGAAATGCACTCGGCTTATGCCACTCAGGGATCTGACTGGCCTGGTGAAGGAGGAGCAAGGCCCATAAATATCTACAGTTGATTCAATCCCAGCTGTGTGTCAGGCCCTGATTTCTGGCTGTCCATCCTCATTCCTCTTGACTGCCCTGTGCTTAGTGCACATCCTGACTCCCCAGGGCTCTATTTTATGAGTGAGGAGGTGAAGCAACCTGCCAGGCTGATATGGGGACGAGAGGGTTAGCATAGGGACCCAGGCCTCTGTGACCTCCCTCCCAGTCTCCATTTGTGTTCCTTCCTCTGCCTCACAGTCTTGTCTACCTGCCATTTCTTAGAAAAGGTGTTTTTGTTTTGTTTTGTTTTGTTTTGTTTTGTTTTTGTGAGATAATCTCTCAGTCTGTCGCCCAGGCTGGAGTGCAGTGGTGTGATTTCGGCTCACTGCAATCTCTGCCTCTTGGGTTCAAGCGATTTTCCTGCCTCAGCCTCCCAGGTAGTTGGGATTACAGGCGCCCACCACCACGCCCGGCTAATTTTTATATTTTTAGTAGAGACGGAGTTTCACCATGTTGGCCAGGCTGGTCTTGAATTCCTGACCTCAGGTGATCCACCTGCCTCGGCCTCCCAAAGTGTTGGGATTACAGATGTGAGCCACCGCGTCTGGCCTTTTTTTTTTTTTTTTGAGACTGAGTTTCACTCTTGTCCCCTAGGCTGGAGTGCAATGGCGCGATCTTGGCTCACTGCAACCTCCACCTCCGAGGTTCAAATGATTCTCCTGCCTCGGCCTCCCAAGTAGTTGGGACTATGGGCGTGCACCGCCATGCCCGGCTAATTTTTTGTATTTTTAGTAGAGACAGGGTTTCATCATGTTGCCCAGGCTGGTCTTCAACTCCTAACCTCAAGTGGTCTCCCTGCCTCAGCCTCCCAAAGTGCTGGAATTACAGGTGTAAGCCACCACGCCCAGCCGAAAAGATGGGTTCTTCTATCTTTTCTCTTTCCATAGCCAGGAATATATCCTAAAGAAATGATACAAGTGTCGATAAAACTATGCCCAATGCTGTTTGCTGGTTTGCTTTGCAACCTCTAAATGAAAGAACTTGGCTGCTTAGTAGGAAGGGAATGGTATGATATGAGTATTAAGCAGTGATTTGAAATGTTTGCAAAAGTGTATAATGATGTTTCTTACTGTTAAATGGACAAAGCTAGCTGTGAAATTATGTCTGTAGAATCTAAATGATTTCGTAGAATATCTGGAAGGAAATTTTCCAGAATGGTAACAGTAGTTGTCTCTGGCTGATGTGTGATTGTTTTTCTTGCTTCTTTAGACTTTCCTGTATTTTGTGAATTTTCTATAATGAGGCTGTAGGACTTTTAGGATGAGGGGATAAACAAAGGCAGCAGAAGAGAAAACATCAGCTGTCAGGTGAAGGTGGGCTAGCACAGAGACTCAGAAGGTGCCAGTGGGTGGCAGAAGTGACCTCTCAGGGTATTATTAGATCCATGTACTCTCTCCTCTGCCCTGCAGGCCTGCCGAGGAGGAATTGAAGACGAAGAACATGGATGATAACACCTCTGCCATGGGTAAGCAATTGGCAAGCTTCGGAAGTTTTAGCTTGTATTTACCATGTCTTTCTTCCTACTGTTTTTCTTTCTATAAAAATGAAAAAGGCTGGGCTCAGTGGCTCATGCCTGTAATCCCAGCACTTTGGGAGGCTGAGGCAGGAGGATTACTTGAGGCCAGGAGTTCGAGATGAGCCTGGGCAACATAGTGAGACCTCATCTCTTAAAAAAAAAAAAAAGACAGGCATGCTGGCATGCATCCGTAGTCCCTGCTACTCGGGAGGCTGAGCTGGGAGGATCATTTGAGCCCGGGAGGTTGATGCTGCAGTGAGTCATGATTGTGCCACTGCACCCCAGCCTTGGTGACACATCGAGACCCTATCTCAAAAAAAAAATGAAGGGGTACCCTCTGCTTTAGATTGTCACAGAAAGCTTCAGAGGCAAAACTGCCAGTTGGCTAGGATGGCAGATTTTCTTAACAAAACCATACCTACTTGTATGCCTGTCTTGCCCAATGCTGCCTTTCTCTTCCCTCTAGCAGAGCATCCTGATGTCCAGGAGTCAGTGGGTCCACTGGTAGCCCCCACCCCTCTCCGTCCATGGCCTCAGATGACACTTCAGGTAAGTGGGTCCTTGCAGCCTTGGAGTAGACAGCCCAATAGGAGGCTCACAGTGTGACTATTGCTGGGCTGGGTGGTGGGGCCCACTAGCTCTGGGTCGTCCCTGGGTTGGAGGGAGGGCACAAAACTCAGAACCTGATGGGGGAGGGGGAGAATGCAGTTACTCACCTGGGCTTGTAGAAATGTCATTTGTTAATTTAGCAAAAATTTATGGAGTGCTTGTTCTGTGCTAAGCACTGTTACAAATATGCAAAAACGCTCTTTGAGGGGGCTTATGTGTTAGTAGGGTGAGACATGATAAAGTAATAGAATATATGGTACTTTAGGTGATGATGAGTGATAAGGAAAAATAGAAAGGAATAGGGAGTGGGTGAGAGACTGTGTGTGTGTGTGTGTGTGTGTGTGTGTGTGTGTGTGTGTGTGTGTGTGTGTGTGTGTGTGTTGTGGGCAGGGGTCGGTTGCAACTTTAGATTGGGTGGCCTGGGAAGGCTTTAGTGATTAGTGAGATCTGAGCGAAGATCTGAGGAAGGTGAGAGAGTGAGCCACGTGGATAACTAAGGGAAGAACATCCCAGGCGAGTGTGAAGTTCCTGAGGTGAGGCCATGACTAACGTGTGTGAGGGACAGTGTAGAAGCCAGCGCAGCAGGGGCAGAACGAGGGAGGGGGAGAGTGGTGCGGGGTGAGGGTAGAGAGGTGGCTGAGGACAGATTGGGTGGCGCCTCACACAGGCCATGGTGAAGACTTTGGCTTTTACTCCGAGTGAGGGGGAGCCGCAAGAGCATTGTGGACGGAGGAGGGATGTGATCTGATTTAGGATTTAACAGGCTCCCTCTGGCTGCTGCTTGGAAAATAGACGTCAGAGCAAGGGTGGAAACAGGCGACTCGTGAAGGGGAGGCCACTGCAGTGGTCCAGGCGAGCGTGGTGGTAGGTAGGGGAGGTAGAGACATTTTGGAGGGTGTGTGTGTGTGTGTGTGTGTGTGTGTGTGTGTGTATGTGTGTGTGAACTTTTTAATTACAAAAAGTTTCAAACATACAAAAGTAAAATAGTATAACGAACCTACATACACCATCCCCCAGCTTCAGTAAATATCAACACATGCCCATTCTTATTTTATCTGTACCCCGTCTCCTCCCTCCCATTCCCTCTGGAATTATTTTGGAAGACATCCAGACATCATCCCATCCATAAATACTTCTGTTTGTATCTCAGAAAATTAAGAACTCTTTTTTGTTTTTTTTTTTGAGACAGAGTCTCACTCTGTCACCTAGGCTGGAGTGCAGTGGTGTGATCTCGGCTTACTGCAACCTCTGCCTCCTGGGTTCAAGCAAGTACATCCAGCTAATTTTTGTATTTTTAGTAGAGACGGGATCCGTTGCCTTGGCCTCCCAAAGTGCTGGGATTACAGGTGTGAGCCATCACGTCTGGCCAGAAAATTAAGAATTCTTAACCCCACAATACTATCATCACACCTTAGAAAATAAACGGTAATTCCTCAGTATCATCAAGTATTTGGTCAGTGTTCAAGTTTCCTTCTCTCATAAGTGTTTAGGATCCAAACAAGGTTGACATGTTGCATTTGATTGATGTGTCTCTTTAGATTTTTAAAATCTCCCCCACTTTGTTTCTTTGCAATTTGTTGGTTGAAGAAACTTTGCTTGTCCTGTAGAATTTTCCAGTCTGGGTCTGGCTGATTACATCCAGGTGGAAATACATTTCTTACTCCATTTTTATTAATTTATTAATTCTATTAATTAATGTAATCTTATTAAATTTATTTAATTTAATTTATCAAATTGTATTAAACGAATGTATTTAATCTTTTATTATTAAATTAACTAGAATTAACTCTATTTAATTCTATTATTCCCACTTCCTTTATTAGCTAGAATTCTTCTCTAAAGAAAAACTGTCCCACACCAGCTATTTGGCTACTTTGAGATATAGTTTGTGCAGAAAAAGCAGTGTAAATATTTAATTTTTTCCATTTTATTTACCAGTTTTCAGAGAAGTACTACTACAAAGGTGACCAATAAAAGGATTTTTGGTTTTGTGTCATTATGAACTCATGAATTCAAACATATTTGAATGAGTTTTAATCCATTGCACTTATTTGTTTGCTTTTTTTGATGCTTAAATTGAACTATCCCTGGCTAGTAGGAGCTTATTGAGATGGGCTCCTCTGTCCTTTTGACACACCCTCATCATTCTGTGAGCCTTTCTCACATCTTCCATGACAATATGTGCTAGGTTCATCCTGTACTCTCCCTGCCCCAAGCCTGGAAACAGCCATTTCTTTCTTGCTTTTCTTTTCTTTATTTTCTTTTTCTTTTTCTTTCTTTTCTTTCCTTTCCTTTCTTTCCTTACCTTTCCTGTCTTTCTTTCCTTTCCTTTGTCTCTCTCTTTCTTTTCTTTTACTTTATTTTTTTCTTTTACTTTATTTTTCTTTCCTTTCTTTCCTCTCTCTCTCTCTTTCTTTCTTTTTTCTTTTTTGAGTCAGAGTCTTTCTCTGTCGCCCAGGCTGGAGTGCAGTGGCACAATCTCGGTTCACTGCAACCTCTGCCTTCTGGGTTCAAGCGATTCTCCTGTCTCAGCCTCTTGAGTAGCTGGGATTACAGGCACATGCCACCACACCCGGCTGATTTTTGTATTTTTGCAGAGACGGGGTTTCACCATGTTGGCCAGGCTGGTCTTGAACTCCTGACCTGCCTGGTGATCCACCTGCCTTGGCCTCCCAAAGTGCTGGGATTACAGGCGTGAGCCACTGAGCCTGGCCAGAAACAGCTATTTCTTTAAGGAGCACTGATTCCTTTCAGTGGAGAGTGGCATTCAAAGGCCAAGATTTGGGGGCTCGGCATGCTTGCTGCTACTAGATTGGTCATTGTTTCTAGGCCCTTTCAAAAGATGGAGCTAGGAAATAATTGTTTTTTAAAGAGAAGATGATACATCATGGGTTCATATGGACATCCTGGCTATGTTTTGGGAGTTTTTTGCATTTTATTTTTATTTTTTTAAATGTTTTTAATTTTTAATTTTTGAGGGGACATAGTAAGTGTATATATTTATGGAGATGTTTTGATATAGGCATGCATTGCATAATAATCACATCATGGAGAATGAGGTATGCATCTCCTCAAGCATTTATCCTTTGTGTTACAAACAATCCACTTACACTTTTTTTTTTTTTTTTGAGACAAAGTCTCTGTCGCCCAGGCTGCAGTGCAGTGGCACAGTCTCGGCTCACTGCAATCTCTGCCCTCTGGGTTCAAGTGATTCTCCTGCCTCAGCCTCTTGAGATTACAGGCGCACAACACCACGCCCAGCTAATTTTTGTATTTTTGGTAGAGACGGGGTTTTACCATGTTGGCCAGGCTGGTCTCAAACTCCTAGTTTCATGTGATCCGCCCGCCTTGGCTTCCTAAAGTTCTTGGATTACAGGTGAGAGCCACTGTGCCTGGCTACTTACACTTTTAGTTATTTTAACTGGCTCTGTTTTGAAGGTAAGCCAGCAGTATTTAGTGATGATCATTCACCAAATATTCACACCCACCGAATTCCTCAGCTTTATAATCTGCAAGAAGCCCTGTTTTACTGCATCCAATTGTGTTATTTTACCATAGATGACAGTCTTTGGAGTCTAGACAGTGACAGAGGGTGCTTTAAGGCATTTTTATATAGCAAACCCTGTGGGGCTGGCTGTGGGCTGTCACACTTCTTACTGTCTCTGCTTGTTCCATCCCCTCCTCTGCTTCATTCCCTTGCTTTTTCTCTGCCCCCTTGCCCCGGCCATGGCTCCAGGTTTCTGACGTTCCGATGACTGGCAACCCCGCAGAAGAAGGTGACGTCCCCAGAAGCAGTCCACCTGTGGCTTTTACAGAGGTCCTCCAGGCACCGGCCATCAGGATTCCCCCCTCCTCCCCTCTCTGTGGCCTGGGTGGCTCCCCCAGAGACCAGGCCTCAGGGCCCGATGCGAGCGAGGGGGCCACCGGGCCTTTCCTGGAGCCCAGTCAGCAGCAGGCAGAGGCCACATGGGGAGTATCGAGTGAGAATGGAGGGGGGCTGGAGGCTGTGAGTGGGTCGGAGGAGCTGCTCGGTGAGGACACCATCGACCAGGAGCTGGAGCAGCTCTACCTGTCTCACCTGAGCCGCCTACGGGCTGCTGTGGCTGCGGGTGGGGCAGGGGGTGGTGGGGAGGGCTCCACAGATGGAGGGATGTCCCCCAGCCATCCCCTGGGCATACTGACGGACCGCGACCTGATCTTGAAGTGGCCTGGCCCTGAGCGGGCCCTGAACAGCGCCCTGGCTGAGGAGATCACGCTGCACTATGCCCGGCTGGGGCGTGGCGTGGAGCTCATCAAGGACACCGAAGACCCTGATGATGAAGGGGAGGGTGAAGAGGGGCTCTCTGTCACACCCTCCAGCCCAGAAGGGGACAGCCCCAAGGAATCGCCTCCAGAAATCCTCTCCGGGGCCCGTTCTGTGGTAGCCACTATGGGAGATGTGTGGCTCCCATGGGCAGAGGGCTCAGGATGTGACGGCCCTGTGGTTCTGGGTACAGAGGGTCAGTTCACTGGGGATCCTGAGAAAGGGCTGGGCAAGGACACCAGCTCTTTGCACATGAATAGGGTGATAGCTGGGGTGACCGAGTCCCTGGGGGAGGCCGGGACAGAAGCCCAGATAGAGGTCACCAGTGAGTGGGCAGGCAGCTTGGATCCCATATCTGGCAAGGAGCCAGCCTCTCCCGTCCTTCTGCAGGGGCAAAATCCCACCCTCCTCAGTCCCTTGGGGGCCGAAATCTGTCTCTCTAGTGTAGCCAGGCCTCATGTGAGCTCCCAGGATGAAAAGGATGCAGGCCCAAGCCTTGAACCCCCGAAGAAGTCTCCCACCCTAGCAGTCCCTGCAGAATGTGTGTGTGCACTGCCTCCTCAGCTCCGGGGGCCCTTGACCCAGACTCTGGGGGTCCTGGCCGGGCTAGTGGTGGTCCCTGTGGCTCTGAACAGCGGTGTGTCCCTCCTGGTGCTTGCGCTGTGCCTCTCTCTGGCTTGGTTCTCATAGGCTCTGCTTGTGGGATCAGCAGAGGCTTAAGATGGGATACATGGCCTGTGCAGTGAGGGGACCTGGGTCCTTTGCTTCTGAGAATGCTCAACTGAAAGAGAGGCCTTCTCATCCCCAAGCTCTCCAGTCAACACAGGGCTCCCTGTGGTGACACCAGTGGAGATGAGGGAACGGGTAGATGGTGTGAGTGAGGGGAACTTTTAGAGTGGAACTGGGCATGTCCTCCGCCTACCCCCTGAGCCTGTATTTATTTTTGTATAATTCTCTGGATGAGGGAGAGTGGTCATGAGCTGGTCTTGGGGCACAATTACCCAGAGATATATTTATTAACAGCCAACCTGTGCAACCTGCTGGAGCTTTATTTTTAATTTAATTTATATAGAGTACCTATTATTATATGCCACAATAGAGCTCTATGAGAAACAGTGTCTTGCGGTGTAGTGTTCTCCTGTTTGGGCATGAGTGTGCAGGGTGGTCACTTTCTGTGGGAGGATCACAGTGGGGAGTTGGGGGTGGGACGTGGTCGCCTGCTGCTGCTTCAACATGTCTGTCCTTGAAGATCTGTGTCTCCTCGTCTCGTGGTCCTAATCCATATGGTTCTTTGTCTTTTCCACATTCTGCCTGTGGGACCCTACAGGTGTGTATTTGGATGGTGGTGGTGGGAGCCAGGGAGGAAGAGTGGCAGCCACATGAGGGTTTGGTGTCAGTCACATGGTTGCAGTGGTAGCTGTGGTCTCCTGTGGATGTGGGGACATCAGTTGTGAATCAGCCACAAGGTTTTGAGGTTACTGAAAAAACAGCCTTTGACACCAGCAGGGAGACCCCTTAGTCCCCGAGATAAGGAAGGCTTCAGAAAGGAAAGAGGAGTTAATGTACTGCAGTACTTGGTAGCACAGTTGCTGTCCACAGACATCACATTTCTACTAAAAACAGGAAGCCCAGAAGCTTTGAAAGAAAGATATATATTTATTGCATGCAAATAAAAAACTGCTCAACAAAATAAAACACCACATATTTATTTACTTCCCTTTACAGCAAAACCTATTGGAAGAAATATTTATACGAGCTTTCTTCAGTTCTTCTATGATGCCTTCCTGAAATAGCCCCAATCAGATCTTTTTTGCCCAACCATTTCAGCAAAATTGCTGAAGATATTCACATTGTTATAGCCATGGTTAAGTCTCAGATGTCATCTTACTTGGGATATTGGCAGCATTTGACATAGTTGATCATTTCTACCTTGCAACCCTTTCTTCACTTGGTTTCCAAGATACCACACTCTCCTCATTTCCCTTCTTCCTCACTGGCCACTGTGCAAAGCTGTCAGTTCTCTTGAAACTGCTTTGTAGGTTCAATGCAAATCCAACCACAATTCCAATAGAGTTTTGCCTGTGTGTAGATCATGACACATTAATTCTTAAATTTATGTAGAAGTGCCAAGACTAGCCAGGACACTGATACTTATTGTAATGGTATATTCAGATGGCACGATATTTTTGCAAGAGTAGACAAATCGACCAATAAAAAAATAGTGATCTCAGAAACAGTGTAGACACACTCGTGTAGACACAGAACTGGTGACCAAGGAAGTGTGTTAGACCAGTGAGGAAATGATTGGATTTTGAATAAATAGAACAATTAGTTACCCGCATTGAAAAATATGAACTTGGATCCCTACTTTACAACACAAATAAAAATAATTCTAAGTGGGTTTAAAGCCTAAATGCGAAGGGCAAAACCAAAGCGCTTTAAGAATGCAATGAGGCAGGGCCGGGTGCTGTGGCTCACTCTTGTAATCCCAGCACTTTGGGAGGTCTAGAAGGGCGGATCAGGAGTTTGAGACCACCAGCCTGGCCAACATGGTGAAACCCCGTCTCTACTAAAAATACAAAAATTAGCTGGGCATCCACCTGTAGTCCCAGCTGTTTGGGAGGCTGAGGCGGGACAATCGCTTGAACTCGGGAGGCAGAGGTTGCAGTGAGCCGAGATGGCACCACTGCACTCCAGCCTGGGCCACAGATCGAGACTCCATCTCAAAAACAAAACAAAACAAAAAACAAGGCAAAACACCTTCGTATACTCATGGTAGCAAAGTTTTTCTTCATCATGACACAGAAACAACCATAAATGAAAATTATGAAACATTCAGTGACCTTAAAATTAGGAATGTCCATTGATCAAAAGACACCATAAAGAGAGTGAAAACCTTATGTAGTAGGTTGCTATGAATAAAAGCAAAACAAACAAAAAGGAGTGAAAACACAAGTGAAAAATTGGGAGGAGATAATGGAATCACATATAACTGATGAAGGGCTCAAACCTTAGATGCCAATAAGCATCTAAATAAATTGTGGTATATTCGCAGAATGGAATATTGTATAATGAGAATGGAAGATCCATAACTGCACGAAAGCATACAGATGAATCACAAAAAGCCAAACAAAAGCTTCCACACTGATCCATTTATGCAAAGTTCACAAGCATGCAAAACTCATGAATTACCACCTAAGTGGTGACATTGTAAAGAAAAGCGAGGGGCTGATTACCAGAGTCAGGATAGTGTTCACCTCTGGCAGAGGGAGGGATGTGGCTGAGAAGGGGCCCAGAGGACTTCTGGGATGTCAATAATGGTTCACTGCTTGACCTGGGAGACTGTTCATGGATGTGCAATTTATTCATCATCATTAAAACAGACTTATGGGCTGGGCGCAGTGGCTCACACCTATAATCCCAGCACTTTGGGAGGCTGAGGCAGGCATATCACTTGAGGTCAGGAGTTCGAGACCAGCCTGGCCAATGTGGGGAAACCCCATCTGTACTAAAAGTATAAAAATTAGCCGGGCGTGGTGGTGGGCGCCTGTAATCCCAGCTACTTGGGAGGCTGAGGCGGGAGAATCACTAGAACCCAGGAGGTGGAGGTTGCAGTGGGCCGAGATCGCACCACTGCACTCCAGTCTGGGCAACAGAGCGAGACTCTTGTCTCAAAAAAACAAAACAACCCCCCCTATACATTTAGGTTTTATACACTCTTATGCAAAGACCTCACAAGTGAAGCAGAGTGCAGTGGGAAGTGGGAGTAGCATGAGTGTCCGAGACTCCTGCACACAGGCTTGCAGAGACTCCAGCCTCCTGGTGTGAACCACAGTGTAGGCGGCCTCCTTCCCGCAGAACAATCCCTGGGCTCCGGGTCTTGCCTTCTGTTTGTGGAGATCGACTAGTGGGGAATCCTCTATCGTGTGCCCCTGACACCAGCCATAGAGTGGGGCCTCTTGGGATGGACAAGACCTGTCCGTATTGTCCTCAGATGTTGGGGTCCATCTCCCCTCAGGCCTCATTCACACCCACAATAGCCCAGGACACATGGGCTTTGGGGCCTGGTGGGCCTCATAAAAGCCTGGAACCCCGAGCCCTGGTGGTGTGACCTTGGGCAAGTCACCCATTCTAGACCAGCCTCAGTTCCCCATTCATAAAGGGGGCTGATGCCCATCAAGCAGGGTAGGTGCAGGCTTTGGGGAAAACGTTGTACTGCCCTCCTCCTGAGCCCACGTTAGACAGGTCTTATAGTCAAGGCAGGGTAGGAGGGTGGACAGGAGCAGGGGCTGGAGTGACACAGTTTGGGACTAAATTGCCCAGGGTCACACAGTGGGCAAGTGGCTTCAGCCCTCTGTGCCTCCCTTTGCTCGTCTGTCATCAGGGTAATAACTTTTCCTCCTCACAGGGTTAAGTGAGGAAGAGGTGAGATGACTCTTCAGTCACTGAGCAGTGCCAGGCACAGGGCAAGACTGAGTACACGCCCGTTGTCATTCCCCCTGGCTGGAGCTCTTGCAATCACTGTTATGCCCCCACCCTGCCCTCTCCCATTAGTCTGTTAATGTGGTGAATTACATTGATAAGTTTGTACATCTGTCTTTTAAAATTGAGACGCAATCTTGTTCTGTCACTCACGGCTCACTGCAGCCTCAACCTCCTGGGTTCAAGTGATCCTCCGACCTCAGCCTCCCGAGTAGCTGGGACTACAGGCACATGCCACCATGCCCAGCTAATTTTTATACTTTTACTAGAGACAGGGTTTTGCCATGTTGCCCAGGCTGGTCTCGAGCTCCTCAGCTCAAGCAATCCACCTGCCTCAGCCTCCCAAAGTTTTGGGATTACAGGCATGAGCACATCCAGCCTACTTTTCTCTCTCTCTCTCTCTCTCTCTCTCTCTCTCTCTCTCTCTCTCTGTCTGTCTCTCTCCTTTCTTTCTTGACGGAGTCTCACTCTTTCTCCCAGGCTGGAGTGAAGTGGCGCATTCTCAGCTCACTGTAACCTCTGCCCCCTGGGTTCAAGAGATTCTTCTGCCTCAGCCTTCTGAGTAGCTAGGATTACAGGCATGCGCCACCATGCCTGGCTAGTTTTTGTGTTTTTAGTAGAGACAGTGTTTCGCCATGTTGGCCAGGCTGGTCTCGAACTCCTGACCTCAGGTGATCCACCCGCCTCAGCCTCCCAAAGTGGTAGGATTACAGGTATGAGCCACCGCGCCTGGCTCTACTTTTCTTTTTTAAAATTTTAGTGGCCAGTTACTAGATAAACTCTATTTTTATCACCCATTTACAGGTGAGGGCCTTCCATGTTCTTATCAGCCCTGAGCTCAGCCCTTTGCCGAGGCCTTCCTGGTCCGCCTCTCCCTCCTCCTTGTGACTAGGGCCAGCATCTTAGTCTCACAGTGGCCCCTTCTCTCTCTGTCCTCAGCCTTCAGCCCTGCTATCACCCACCCGCATCCTACAACCCCTCTGCTTCCCCTCTTCAGTGTTTTTTGTCCAGGATGAGACCAAGTCCAAACCTGAGCTTCCTGCTAAGTCAAAGTGACTTTTTCCTTTCAGTCAGGGAAGCCTGACTAAAGCCTCTGGTCCCACGGTGAGGTCTTGGTGTCTCCAGGAACAGCACAGCCATGGACGGCCACCCTACAGCGATACCTGCCTTTGCCAGCAGGGGGCATCTTATCTCCAAGACAGGGAAAGCCTCAGAGAAGACAGGAACAGTCTTAAACGTTAACTGCTTGTAGGGTCACAGGCCTCAGGGTGCATGAGCTCCAGGCTGGGTGTCCCTTGGAGCCTCCCTCTCTGCATGTGGGCAGGTGGGGGCAGCCGAGGGCCTGGCTTTTACTGTTGTTCGGGGTCTTCTACAGATGACTCTCCTCCTCCTCCTCTTTTTCCTTCTACCAGGAACTCATTTCCATCACTAAAGAGAGGTTCTCATATTTTTAATCCTCTTTATCTCACTTAAAGGGTCCATTATAGGATTTTTCCACAAGATGCACTGGCTCTGAGGCCTGTGCCCAGGGCAGGTCAGGCTATAGATTGGCCAGGTTGGCCAGGTTGGCCAGGTTGGCTGAGGGCACCAGCCTGGATCCTGAAGACACTGGAGACAGCCCCAACAGAGCCTGGGGCTCAGGAAAAGGCCACCAACCCCCCAGCCAGATCCTGGCCAGCTGCCAGCTCCGCCTCCACCCAGTCCTCTCCCAGGGCCTGAACGCCGGGTCTAGAAGCTCCAGGCCTGGTGGTCTGGGGGAGACACGGGCCGGGAGGATCCCTCGAAAGAGGAGGCAGGAGACAATCTCTGTATGGCTTGAGGGATGCACAGCTGTGGGGTGAGGCATGCCCCACCTAGCACAGGCCCACTGACCTGCTGTGCAGCTGCAGGCCCAGCTGCTGCCCTCTATGGGGCTCAGTCTCCTCACCTGTGCAATGAGCATCATTACATCCCCAACGTGCAGGAGATGCTCGTGAATGGAGGGGAGCCGAGGCGTTGAGAAAGTAGATTTGGCTCAAGAGGAGGAGGAGCAGGTCAGGGTTGGTGGGGAAGGACGGATGCGGCCACCTCAGGCATGGCCGGGGCTGCCTTCCTCAAAGTGCTCAGGACAGTCAGGTGGGGGAAGTTCTGAGTCTGTGAGCAGAACCGTGGGCTGGGGACCAGGTGAGATTGTCTCTGTAGTGTTCTGGGGTGGCCAGCCACTGTGCCACTATTCCTTCCTGTTGGTCCTCATCTCTGCCCACGGGGAGCCCCAAGATGCTCCAAGAGCTCACAGTGAGCTCATGTGAGTTACTGCGACCCACATGCAGTCATTACAGCCATGTGTCATCATCACAACAGCCACCAGGTTAACACTTGGATAATTTATCCAAATAACGACTCACCTGATGTGATTTGCATGATATGCCATCATTTATTATTATACTTCTATTGGATGTTTAGGTAGTGTTCGATTTACTTTTTTGCCACTATAAACTATCTGTGGTGAGCATTGTTTCCCATACGTGTAAACTTGGGAGAGACACAGGAATGTTTATATAGTAAAACTATTTGTAATAGCAAAATACTGGAAACAACCCAATTATACATCATCAGGAAATGCATAAGTAAATTATGCTGTATTGACATCATGGAATACTACACAGCTATGAGATGGACTGAACTAAGGTACACAAAGACACAATGTTACATGAAAGAAGCCATATACAAAAGAGGAGATGATATATGCTTTTCATATATGGCTCAAAACCAAACAAAACTAGTATTTAGGCATACATACACCTGTGTTAAAACAGTTTTACAGAAAACAAGGATTCTGGCCAGTCACGGTGACTCACGTCTGAAACCCCAGCACTTTGGGAGGCCGAGGTGGGAGGATCACTTGAGTCCAGGAGTTTGAGACCAGCCTGAGCAACATGGAGAACCCCATCTCTACAAAAAATACAAAAATTAGCTGGGCATGGTGGCATGCGCCCATAGTCCCAGCTACTCAGAGGTGGAGGAGGGAGGATCACTTGAGCCTGGGAGGCAGAGGTTGCAGTGAGCCAAGATTGGGCCACTGCACTCCAGCCTGGGTGAAGGTATGAGACCCTGTCTCAAAACAACAACAACAAACAACCAAACAAGCAAAACCCCACACAGGGATTTTCAACTGCTTGATTGATACCATTTAAAAAATTTATTTAAAAAATTGTCACAGTAGAATTTACTTTGGGGGAGTTTCTATGAATTTTAATATGTGTAGATTCATGTAACCACCACTGTAATTAGTATTCAGAACAGTTCTATTACCCTAAAGAACTCCATTGTGCCTCCCCTTAGAGTCACTCCCTCTCCTCACCCCCTCACCCACGCAACACTCCATCACTACATTTTTTTTTTTTTTGAGATAGTGGCTCACTGCAGCCTTGACCTGGGCTCAAGTGATTCTCCCACCTCAGCCTCCCGAGTAGATGGGACTACAGACATGTGCCACCACACCCAGCTAAATTTTGTATTTTTTGTAGAGATGGGGTTTCGCCGTGTTGCCCAGGGGTCTCGAACTCCGGAGCTCAAGTGATCCGCCAACCTCGGCCTCTCAAAGTGTTGGGAGTACAGGCGTGAGCCACTGCAGCTGGTCAGGCCTTTCAATTACAATGTTGAATAGCAGGAGTGAGAGTGGACATTCTTGCCTCATTTCTGATCTTAGGGAGAAAGCATTTAGTTTTTCTCTATTAAGTATGATCTAAGCCAGGCAGGGTGGCTCACGCCTGTAATCCCAGCACTTTGAGAGGCTGAGGTGGGGGTGGATCATGAGGTCAGGAGATCGAGACCATCCTGGCTAACACGGTGAAACCCCATCTCTACTAAAAATACAAAAAAAAATTAGCCGGGCATGGTGGCAGGCGCCTGTAGTCCCAGCTACTCGGGAGGCTGAGGCTGAGAATGGTGTGAACTCGGGAGGTGGAGCTTGCAGTGAGCTAAGATCGCGCCACTGCACTCCAGCCTGGGCAACAGAGTGAGAATATGTCTCAAAAAAAAAAAAAAAAGTATGATCTAAGCTGTAGGTTTTTTTTTTTTTTGGTGGATGCTTTATATCAGGTTAAGAAAGTTATCTTCTTGTTTGCTAAGAGTTTTTTTTAAGATCATGAATCAATGTTGAATTTTGTCAGAAGCTTTTTCTGCATGACATGATATGATTATGTGGTTCAGTTACTTTCGAATGTCAGTATGGTAGATTGCATTTATTGATTTTTATTTTATTTTATTTTAATTTGTTTTACTTTTTTGAGACAGAGTCTCTCTGTCACCAAGGCCGGAGTGTGGTTGTGCTGTATCAGCTCACTGCAACTGCCTCCTGGGTTCAAGCAATTCTCATGTCTCAGCCTCCCAAGTAGCTGGGACTACAGGTGTGTGTCACCACACCTGACTAATTTTTGTATTTTTAGTAGAGATGGGATTTCCCCATGTTGGCCAGGCTCATCTCGAACTCCTGGGCTCAAGCGATCCCCCCACCTCAGCCTCCCAAAGTGCTGGGATTACAGGCATGAGCCACTGCACCCGGTCACATTGATTGATTTTTGAATATTGTGTCAGTTTTGCATCCCCAGGATAAGCCTCACTTGGTCATGGTGTCTTATTTTTGTATATTGGATTTGAATTGGTAATATTATGTTGAGGATTTTTTTTTCATCTATGTTCATGAAGGAAGTTGGGCTGTACTTTTCCCATACTTTCTTTTTTTCTGGTTTTGGTATCAGGGTAATGCTATTTGAGAAGTGTTCCTGTCTTATTTTTTGAAGAGATTTTGTAGAATTGGTATTATTTCTTCTTAGATGTTTGACACAATTTGCCAGTGAAACCATCTGGACCTGGCAACTTTATCTTCTTCTTTTTAAAAAAGACTTTTTTTTTTTTTTTTTTAAAGAGCAGTTTTAGGTTTACGGTAAACCTGAGAGGAAGGTACAGACATATCCCATATACCCCTCACCTCCACACATGCACAGCCTCCCCATTATCAGCAACCCTCACCAGCATGGTGCATTTGTTACAATTGATCATTATCACCCCAATGATACATGAGGTATCATATTGGCCTGAAATTTTCTTTTTTTGTTGTGTCTCTGACAGGTTTTGGTATCAGGATGATGCTGGCCTCATAAAATGAGTTAGGGAGGAGTCCCTCTTTTTCTATTGTTTGGAATAGTTTCAGAAGCAATGGTACTAGCCTCTCTTTGTAACTCTGGTAGAATTTGGCTGTGAATCCATCTGGTCCTGGGCTTCTTTTGGTTGGTAGGTTTTTAATTACTGCCTCAATTTCAGAACTTGTTATTGGTCTATTCAGGGATTCGAATGCTTCCTGGTTTAGTCTTGGGAGGGTGTATGTATCCAGGAATTTATCCATTTCTTCTAGATTTTCTAGTTTATTTGTGTAGAGGTATGTATAGTATTCTTTGATGGTAGTTTGTATTTCTGTGGGATCAGTGCTGATATCCCTTTTATCGTTTTTTATTGTGTCTATTTGATTCTTCTCTCTTTTCTTCTTTATTAATCTGGCTAGCAGTCTATCTATTTTGTTAATCTTTTAAAAAAAGCAGCTCCTGGATTCGTTGATTTTTTGAAGGGTTTTTCACCTCTCTATCTCCTTCAGTTCTGCTCTGATCTTAGTTATTTCTTGTCTTTTGCTAGCATTTGAATTTGTTTGCTCTTGCTTCCCTAGTTCTTTTAATTGTGATATTAGGGTGTCGATTTTAGATCTTTCCCGCTTTCTCCTGTGGGCATTTAGTGCTATAAATTTCCTTCTAAACACTGCTTTAGCTGTGTCCCAGAGATTCTGGTACATTGTGTCTTTGTTCTCATTGGTTTCAAATAACTTTATTTCTGCCTTAATTTCATTATTTACCCAGTAGTCATTCAGGAGTAGGTTGTTCAGTTTCCATGTAGTTGTGTGGTTTTGAGTGAGTTTCTTAATTCTGAGTTCTAATTTGATTGCACTGTTGTCTGAGAGACTGTTTGTTATGATTTCTGTTCTTTTGCATTTGCTGAGGAGTGTTTTACTTCAAATTATGTGGTCAATTTTAGAATAAGTGCGATGTGGTGCTGAGAAGAATGTATATTCTGTTGATGTGGGGTGGAGAGTTCTGTAGATGTCTATTAGGCCCGCTTGGTCCAGAGCTGAGTTCAAGTCCTGGATATCCTTGTTAATTTTCTGTCTCACTGATCTGTCTAATATTGACAGTGAGGTGTTAAAGTCTCCCACTATTATTGTGTGGGAGTCTAAGTCTCTTTGTAGGTCTCTAAGAACTTGCTTTATTTTTATTTATTTATTTATTTATTTATTTATTTATTTATTTTTTGAGACAGAGTCTCGCTCTGTCACCCAGGCTGGAGTGCAGTGGCGCAATCTCGGCTTACTTCAAGCTCCATCTCCTGGGTTCACGCCATTCTCCTGCCTCAGCCTCCCGAGTAGCTGGGACTACAGGTGCCTGCCACTATGCCTGGCTAATTTTTTTGTATTTTTAGTAGAGACGGGGTTTCACCGTGTTAGCCAGGATGGTCTCGATCTCCTGACCTCATGATCTGCCCGCCTCGGCCTCCCAAATTGCGGGGATTACAGGCGTGAGCCACCGCGCCTGGCCAATTTTTTGTATTTTTTAGTAGAGGCAGGGTTTCACCATGTTAGCCAGGATGGTTTCGATCTTCTGACCTTGTGATCTACCCGCCTTGGCCTCCCAAAGTGCTGGGATTACAGGCGTGAGCCAACGCGCCTGGCCAAGAACTTGCTTTATAAATCTGGGTGCTCCTGTATTGGGTGCATATATATTTAGGATAGTTACCCTCTTCTTGTTGCATTGATCCCTTTACCATTATGTAATGCCCTTCTTTGTCTCTTTTGATCTATGTTGGTTTAAAGTCTGTTTTATCAGAGACTAGGATTGCAACCCCTGATTTTTTTTTTTTTTTTTGCTTTCCATTTGCTTGGTAAGTATTCCTTCATCCCTTTATTTTTGAGCCTATGTGTGTCTTTGCATGTGAGATGGATCTCCTGAATATAGCCCACCGATGGGTCTTGACTCTATCCAATTTGCCAGTCTATGTCTTTTAATTGGGGCATTTAGCCCATTTACATTTAAGGTTAATATTGTTATGTGTGAATTTGATCCTGTCATTATGATGCTAGCTGGTTATTTTGCCCGTTCGTTCATGCAGTTTCTTCATAGTGTCAATGGTCTTTACAATTTGGTATGTTTTTGCAGTGGCTGGTACTGGTTTTTCCTTTGCATATTTAGTGCTTCCTTCAGGAGCTCTTGTAAGGCAGGCCTGGTGGCGAGAAAATCTCTCAGCATTTGCTTGTCTGTAAAGGATTTTATTTCTCCTTTGCTTATAAAGCTTAGTTTGGCTGGATATGAAATTCTGGGTTGAAAATTCTTTTCTTTAAGAATGTTGAATATTGGCCCCCACTCTCTTCTGGCTTGTAGGGTTTCTGCAGAGATCCACTCTTAGTCTGATGGGCTTCCCTGTGTGGGTAACCCGACCTTTCTCTCTGGCTGCCCTTAACATTTTTTCTTTGATTTCAACCTTGGTGAATCTGATGATTATGTGTCTTGGGGTTGCTCTTCTCAAGAAGTATCTTTGTGCTGTTCTCTGTATTTCCTGAATTTGAATCTTGGCCTGTCTTGCTAGGTTGGGGAAGTTCTACTGGATAATATCCTGAAGGGTGTTATCCAACTTGGTTCCATTCTCCCCGTCACTTTCAGGTACACCAGTCAAATGTAGGTTTGATCTTTTCACATAGTCCCATATTTCTTGGAGGCTTTGTTCGTTCCTTTTTATTCTAATCTTGTTTTCATGCTTTATTTCATTAAGTTGATCTTCAGTCTCTGATATCCTTTCTTCCGCTTGATCGATTTGGCTATTGATACTTGTGTATACTTCATGAAGTTCTCGTGCTGTGTTTTTCAGCTCTATCTGGTCATTTATGTTCTTCTCTAAATTAGTTATTCTAGTTAGCAATTTCTCTAACCTTTTTTCAAGGCTCTTAGTTTCCTTGCATTGGGTAAGAACATGCTCCTTTAGCTCGGAGGAGTTTGTTATTACCTACCTTCTGAAGCCTACTTCTGACAGTTTGTCAAACTCATTCTCGGTCCAGTTTTATTTCCTTGCTGGCAAGGAGTTGTGATCCTTTGGAGGAGAAGATGCATTCTGGGTTTTGCAATTTTCAGCCTTTTTGTGCTGGATTTTCCTCATCTTTGTGGATTTATCTACCTTTGGTCTTTGATGTTGGTGACCTTCAGATGGGGTTTCTGTGTGGATGTCCTTTTTGTTGATGTTGATACTATTCCTTTCTGTTTGTTAGTTTTCCTTCTAACAGTCAGGCCCCTCTGCTGCAGGTCTGCTGGAGTTTGTTGGAGTTCCACTCCAGACCCTGTTTGCCTGGGTATCACCAGCAGAGGCTGCAGAACAGCAAAGATTGCTGCCTGTTCCTTCCTCTGGGAAGCTTCGTCCCAGAGGGGCACCTGCCAGATGCCAGCCGGAGCTCTTGTATATGAGGTATGTGTCAGCCCCTGCTTGAAGGTGTCTCCCAGTCAGGAGGCATGGGGGTCAGGGACCCACTTGAGGAGGCAGTCTATCCCTTAGCAGAGCTTGAGTACTGTGCTGGGAGATCCGTTGCTCTCTTGAGAGCCAGCAGGCAGGAACATTTAAGTCTGCTGAAGCTGTGCCCACAGCCGCCCCTTCCCCCAGGTGCTCTGTCCCAGAAAGATGGGAGTTTTATCTATAAGCCCCTGCTTGGGGCTGCTGCCTTTCTTTCAGAGATGCCCTGCCCAGAGAGGAGGAATCTAGAGAGGCAGTCTGGCTACAGCGGGTTTGCCAAGCGGCCGTGGGCTCTGCCCAGTTTGAACTTCCCGGAGGCTTTGTTCATAATGTGAGGGGAAAACTGCCTAGTCAAGCCTCAGTAATGGCAGACGCCCCTCCCCCCACCAAGCTTGAGCATCCCAGGTCAACTTCAGACTGCTGTGCTGGCAGTGAGAATTTCAAGCCAGTGGATCTTAGTTTGCTGGGCTCCGTGGTGGTGGGACCTGCTCAGCTAGACCACATGGCTCCCTGGCTTTAGCCCCCTTTCCAGGGGAGTGAACGGTTCTGTCTTGCTGGCATTCCAGGCACCACTGGGGTATGAAAAACAACTCCTGCAGCAAGCTCCATATCTGCCCAAACGGTTGCCCAGTTTTGTGCTTGAAACCTAGGGCCCTGGTGGCATAGGCACAGGAGGGAATCTCCTGGTCTGTGGGTTGAGAAGACCATGGGAAAAGCATAGTATCTGGGCCTGGATGCACCGTTCCTCACAGCACAGTTCCTCATGACTTCCCTTGGCTAGGGGAAGGAGTTCCCCGACCCCTACTGCTTCCCCAGTAAGGCAGTGCCCCACTCTACTTCGGCTTGCCTTCCATGGGCTGCACCCACTGTCTAACGAGTCCCAGTGAGATGAGCCGGGTACCTCAGCTGGAAATGCAGAAATCACCCACCTTCTGCCTTGATCTCGCTGGGAGCTACAGACCAGAGGTATTACTATTTGGCCATCTTGCTATTGCTGCCGTTTTTTGTTTTTTTTTTTAAGACAGAGTCTCACTCTGTCACCCAGGCGGTAGTGCAGTGGTGCAACTTCAGCTCACTGCAACCTCTGACTCCCAGGCTCAAGCGATCATCCCATCTCAGCCTCTTGAGTAGCTGGAACTACAGGCACAAGCCACCGTGCCCGATTAATTTTGTTTTTTTAATATAAGTTTTGTAGAGATGAGGTCTCACTATGTTGCCCAGGCTGGGATTCTCTGGCTCTTAATAAATAATTGCTTTTTAAATCTTTCACAAAGGAAACCTTGAGTGAGTGAATAATCAAAAGGTGATAGATTGTTTAGTTTCTATTTTCTGTGGCATGAAGGTCAGTGATGCTCAGGATGGGTGTGAGTAAGATGCTTGTGCTAAGCATGCTCTCTGCCCCACAGTCAGTCTGCATGAGCCACTGTTTCTAATAAGACTGTGGATAGAGTGATATAATCACCTCTAACCATATCAAATGTTACACGTAAGTTTCAGATTTTGAGACATGAGTTGATAAGATTTGAAGTTCAAAGACCATGACTTTAGTATTTCCTGAGTAATCAACTGAAATATGTTTTACATATGTGTTTTCCAAATTGCTGACCATTCATTATAAGTGCTTCTGAATTTAAAGGAGGTACTTGATGTATAGGTAAGAAATTACCTTTAAATTCTGGAGGTCTACCCTCAAAGTGTATACAGAGGTTTAATTGGATGTAAGACACAGGATCACCTTTAGGGTTCTGTTTTTTGTCTATTTAATAAAACCCAAACTGTAGTATGCTTTACATGCCTTTAGAATCATATAAATAAACTGCTGTTAAGTAATGTTCCCAGTTGTTATGTTTCTGTTACAGGTGAAAAGCAATCACAGAGTTAAAAGAAGACAAGCTGAAATGATGCAGGCTGCTCCTATGTTGGAAATTTGTTCATTAAAATTCTCCCAGTAAAGCTTTACAGCCTTCTGCAAAGTAGTCTTGTGCATCTTTTGTGAATTTTATTTCTAGCTTTCTGATGCTGTGAAACATGTATCATTCTTTGAAATTTTATATTCTAACTGTTTGAGCTGGTATGTAGAGACATCATTCTTTTTTTTTTTTTTCTTTTTTTCTCTTTCGAGACTGAGTCTCACTCTGTTGCTTAGGCTAGAGTGCAGTGGTGTGATCTCTGCTCACTGCAACCCCCGCCTCCTGGATGCAAGCAATTTCTGCCTCAGCCTCCCAAGTAGCTGGGATTACAGGAGCCCACCACCTACCCAGCCAGATTTTGTATTTTTAGTAGAGATGGGGTTTCGCCATCTTGGCCGGGGTGCTCTTGAACTCCTGACCTCGTGATCCACCCACCTCGGCCTCCCAAAGTGTTGGGATTACAGGCGTGAGCCACCGTGCCTGGACGAGACATAATTCTTATATATTGATTTTCTATCCAGCAGCCTTGTGAAATATGCTTATGAATTCTAAAAGTTTACTTCTAGATGGTTTTCAGTCTTCAACATACAGAATCATACCATCCTTGAATAAGAACAATTTTGTTTCTGCCATTTTTTTTTCTTTTTCCTTTTGTATTTTTTGTAGAGACGGGGTTTTGCCATGTTTCCCGGGCTGTTCTTGAACTTTTGAGTGCAAGTGATGCACCCGCCTCACCTCCCACAGTGCTGAGATTACTGACATGGGCCACCGTGCCGGGCCTGTTGTTGCCATTGTAAAGAGTTTTATTTCCTTTTCTGATTTTATGGCATTGTGCAGACCCATCTGTTAAAATGGTGACAGTCAACATCCTTGTCTTATCCCTGATGAGAAACCGAAAAATTTCAACATTTCACCATCCTATTTACTGTCCCTTTTTTGTAGACGGACTTTATCAGAGTAAGTCATTCCATTCTGTTCTAAATTTGCTGAGAGTATTCATTTGAATATATGTTGAGTTTCATCAGTGCATCTATTTTGTTTATAACAGCATTTTTTTCCCATTCATCTGTTAATGTAGTGAATTAGATTGATAACTTTGTACATTTTTATCTTCTATTTTTAAAAATTGAGACAGGGTCTCATTCTATCACCCAGGCTGGAGTGCAGTGGTGTTATCAGAGCTCACTGCATCCTTGACCTTCTTGGCTCAAGCGATCCTCCCACCTCAGGCTTCTAAGTAGCTGTGACTATAGGTACATGTAACCATTCCCAGCTAATTTTTCTTCTTTTTTTTTTTGTAGTGATGAGATTTTCTCATGTTGCTTAGGCTGGTCTCGAACACCTGAGCTCAGGCAATCTGCCCAGCTCAGCCTCCAAAAATACTAGTACTACAGGCATGAGTCTTGGCCTGGCCAGTTTTTCTTATACAAGGGTCTTCTCTATGTAAAGACTAAACTTATCTGTACCTTTGTGAGGGTGTGCTAAGGGCATGATGAAATTCATCATTCTATTGATTTAAAGAAAACTATCCTTGACTTTCTAGTGTGTAAGTCCATGAAAGCATAATTATGTTGAAAGCATATATTGTTATGGGTGTTGGGAACCCTGCACTTTCTGCTGCTGTGGGAGCATGTCCTTGGAGGTACCTTTCGTCTGTTTTCTCAACTCCAAACATCTTAGGACCATGGGTTGTGACTGGTAAGGAATGTGTCTTGCGAGTTTCAAGATGGAGTTGATTTTCACGTGGTGTCACTCTGGCTCTCCTGTTTCTCTAATACTGGCACTTCTCTTCCTGTGATTCTGATGCTACAAATGATAGATATCGTTTTAGTATTTTCTTATGGGTCCTAGAGATTGTATTCATTTTTCTTTCAGTCTCTTTCTCTGACTTGTTCACATTGAACAATTTCTTTTTGGGGTAGGTTGCTATTTCTGTTTTCGCAGGTGGTTTACCTGTCTTCTCAGGCAGTCACCGTGGTCCTTGTCCCCATGGTGGGGCCAGGGCAAGAAAGGGCCCTGGAGGGGAGGGGGGTTTAGTTGAAGATGGAGTGAGTTTTGAGGGGAGCACTATTTGAGGTATTTGAGTCCCAGAGGCATAGGAAACAGCAGAGGGAGGTCGGATTCCATTATCCTCAGTGGGGATGGGAATCGAGGGTTGGGGGCATGGGGCTGGGAACGGCAGCCCTCCCCAGCCCGCAGCCGTACATGCTCCTTGGCTCCCGCCTCAGTGCGCATGTCCACTGGGCGTCTTCTGCTCAGCCGCTTTACCCACGTGGAGAACGCCAGGGAGCTGTGAGGGTGTGTGGTTTCGTTCCTGTCGTCTGGAATCTTTTTCCTCTACTGAGATTCATCTGGTAGGTCTGCAGGCCAGTCCTCCCGGGGTCTGAAGTGTGAGTGAGGGTGAAGAGCAGGCAGTGTGCTTCGGGTGAGTCCGTTGGGTCCTGCTTCGTGGTCTGTGGCCTCTGAGGGAGAAGGGCCTCGAGGCTTCTGAAAGGGAAGGGGCTCCTGGCCTCTGAAAGAGAAGGGCCTTGAGGTCGTCCTCCTTCTCTCAGAGGCTGTGAGGCCACCATCTGCTTTGTGGTCGTGAAGGGGCCAGGACAAGGAGGAAGGTGGGCCATGGAGGGGAGGCGGTCAGGGGCTCAGGTGAAGAAGGGGCGATTGCTGGGTGTGCTGTCAGAGGGATGGAAGTCTGGAGGTGCCAGGAATACCCGATACAGGGGAGATCCCTGAATGAGGTCCCGGACAGGTGCGAGGAGGGCGGTAAAGAAGGGACCTGGCACCTGGGAAGACTGCGGGCTGGTGAGTGCCCCCGAGCTTTGTGGAGTGGGGAGCCCCGAGTGAGAAGCATCGCAAGATCTCAACTCCGCCATGGAAGGTCTGGCAACAGTGGGAAGGACTGGGAGAGGCTGTGCGGTCCAATCAAACTTGATTTGAGAGAAGTGAATGGCTCTAGTAAGTGGGAGTGTGCCCAAAGTAGCAATCACGAGAATTATGATTCACTAATGTTTTCATGTGGAGTCCACTTGTGAAACTAAACCTCATCAGAAATGACCTCTGTCAGCGGGGCGCCATGGCCTGCGCCTGTAGTCCCAGTTACTCGGGACGGGACGCTGAGGTGGGAGGATCCCTTGAGCAGGAGGTCGAGGCTGCAGTGAGCTGTGATCGCGCCGCTGCACTCCAGCCTGAGCAACACAGGGAGACTGCGGGACCAAAAGAAATTTAGAAAAAAAATGTCCTCTGCGTTTTGTCACACGCCTTAAGATGATTGCTCTGCCAGCTTGGCCAGCATAAGTGGCTTTGTAGGCACTCAGAAAAGGTACACACATATGCTTAACTCTGGGACTTATTTTGAAAGTATTTTCAAAATTAAAACGACAAGTTAACATTTATCCATGGAGGTGATGGAATATAGCAGCCCTTTCGAGGGCATGCTCCCAATCGCGGTTGTCTGTTTTCAGTGTGAAATGTGAGTTGGCGAGGAAGATCGACCTATCGGTCTAGACCAAGACGCTATGTACAGCCTCCTGAAATGATTGGGCCTATGCTGGTGAGTGCTTAAACGTTAATTCGTTGTTTTCTATTAGCAGAAATTAATTTTTGTGATAGCGTTGTTGCATTAGTGTGGAAATGCTGATAAAGGTCTTTCCTGCTCATAAAAAATGATGATGGCATCTCATGAAGGAAACGTTGATTCTGGAGGATTTTTTTTCCTCTAGTGTTCTTCAGCTTTTGCCCATGACTTCTTTCTCAGGCTTTGTTTGCTGATGACAGATTGTACACATCTATTCCAACACTGAGTATAATAGCTTCCAAAGTCCTCGTGCGTCACTTTTCTCATAGTAACCTTCCTGTGGGTCGAGTAACCTTATTGGGCATAGAAAATAGAGTTGGAGAAATGTCTTTAGGCTTAGTTATGATCAGAAATAGCTATGTATTCTGTGCATATATATATATAAAATCATGTATTAGTAACAAAACTTTTTTTATTTGCACACCCACACATATTCCCCAGCCCGAGCAGTTCAGTGAAGAAGAAGTGGAACCACCAAAACCTGAAGAAGGGGAACCAGCAACTCAAAGTCAGGATCCTGCAGCTGCTCAGGAGGAAGAGGATGAGGGAGCATCTGCAGGTCAAGGTGAGGGAAAGGGAAGAAGAATGTCTGCTGGTGTGCATGTGTGTGTGTGTGTGCGCGTGCATGTGTGTGTGTGTGTTATGCATTGTTACATAGCAGGAACAGGAGGAAAGAAAACAACGGAAAGAATGCCTGAAATTGACTGGAAAAGCGAGGAGGCTATGTAGTTTGCAGCTTAGCTTAGGCAAATCCCTCACTATGATAAAAGTTCTCATCTTTATGAATGAGAGAATGGAGGCGCTGGGATTGTGTTTTATCCAAGAGCTCTTGACTGGTGAATACAAAATTTGTATTTTGTTCCAAGGTTTGTGTCTTCCTACCATCTATGTTGCTGTAAAAACGGAAATGATTTTGCTGAAAATGCTTAAAACTCAAAGGCTTTACTGTAAGGTAGCTTAGTACTGACCCAAGAATAGACCCAGTTCAGAGGAGCAGGAGCAGCTCCAAAAACCGAGTCACTGAATGTCAGCCACTGTTTCCTTTGATTGATATTTTTATATGGTACATTTGATAAAAGCTCGATAAATGAGGATACTGCCATACAGGTAGCTGGTTTAGTGATTTTCTAAGTGGCTTTTAGGAGGTGATTAAATCCTTTTATGGTTAGAAAAAGCAAAAAAGGAATTATCCTGAGATTAACATTGAGATAGAAATAATTTCTCCTAGATAAAATATTTTCAAACAAAACATTTATGTAACTGAGGTCATGGATTATTCCAGGGATGCACTGTTAAAAGTTTCTAGAATCTGACTGACAACAACGCCCATTAATTGCTGTCCTCCCACTCCCTTATTCTCAGTGCGGGACAGTATATTTTCTGTGATTCACAAACAATGTTATATTTGGTGCTTTGTTCTTCACGGGGTTCATTTATGGAATATTACATTTAGGACCTTTGGACCTAAATATAACTTTATTTGAACAAAATGAAGTTTCTATTTACCTCAGTAAGTAATGGGTGTCATGACTGTAAGATTTTCCATAGTCCTCAAATCCATTCAGCTAATCGATCCTTCAGAAATTGACATTGTAATTGTAACCGAAATCCTATCCATGTGGTAGACTTCAGATTTCTTAGCTGATGCACACTGCTCTTGGTACTCTATGGCTGAATATAAGCATTCTACATGTCCTGTGGTTTATCCTTAGATTGTCATTTAGGAGAAAGGTCTCAAGCTGGGCTGAATGCTGTGCACGCATAGTCCCAGCTACTTGGGAGGCTGAGGTGAGAGGATTGCTTGAGCGCTGGAGTTGAAGCCCAGCCTGGGAAACATAGCAAGACCTTATCACTAATAAATAAATAAATAAACAAACAAACAAACAGATAACTAAAGGTTTCATGGTATAGGAAAACACAGATGCAAAGTTTGTGCCTAGTTGCTGGTAATGTTGCAAACATAACTCCTTAGTGAACTGTACCACTTAAAAATAGTTAAGATGGTAAATTTTAGAATATGTGTAATTTTTGCCATAATTAAAAAAAACCTCCTGTCTTCCTAAAGTTCAGTGTAATTGTCATATATTCTTTTAAATTTTTACTGTATCTATTTTCAAGGCATAACATTATGGAAAATTTGCAAGAATAGTACAATGAACTCCTCTACTTTTCACCTAGATTCACCAATTGTTAATAGCTTTCGCTTCATAGGTTTCATATCTCTTCCCTCCCTCTCTTACCCTGCTTCCCACACACTCACACACACACACATACAGATATATGTTTACTGTTATTAATGCTGAATTGTTTCGATAAATTTTCAGGTGTTATGACCTTTTACACCAAGTACTTGAGGGTGTGTACATCATCAGAACAAAGAAAAAGTAATTCCTTGGATCATCACTGCAGAAAAATCAAAATCAGGAAATTTAACAATGAGAAAATGCAGTCATTTATTACACAGTGTATACTCAAATTTCGCCAGTTCTCCAGACAATTTCTTTTTTCCTGTTTTTTTTTTCCTTTGTTGAGACGGAGTCTCTCTCTGTTGCCCAGGTTGGAGTGCAGTAGTGCAATCTTGGCTCACTGCAACCTACACCTCCCAGGTTGAAGGGATTCTCATGCCTCAGCCTACCATGTAGCTGGGACTACAGGGCCTGGCCACCGTGCCTGAGTAATGTTTCTTTTTTTTTGTTTGTTTGTATTTTTAGTAGAGATAGGGTTCGCCCTGTTGTCCAGGCTGGTCTTGAACTTCTGACCTCACCTGATCTGCCCATCTTGGCATCCCAAAATGTTTGGATTACAGGTGTGATGGAACAGGAATTAAAAGAAATTAAAGAATGTGTAAGCAAAAACTCAGTTGTATGTAAGAAAACCCAATTTCCCCTGAGGAAGAGAAAGAGCTGGAGTCCTTTAAAATTAACTGCCTGTTTTTCCTTCTGTGGCTAGTGAGTCTTATCTCTCCCTTTCCGAGGCATTGTGAAGACCCTGTTTCGCTAGTTGTGCAGCTGCAAGGTCACTAGACAGATAATCTCAAGTGGTAAAACATGTTGTTCCTTGAAAAGTAAGAAATAATGTAATGCATGTTTCAATTGAGTAACTGTATTTGTTTCCCACTTCTGTAATATGCTTCCCCTGAACAGATCTCCCCCTGCCCCACGAAACGCTTAAAAGATAGCTTGACTCTTTGTTTGGGGCTCAGTCCTTTGGATGTTAATCTGACTAGGTCGGTGCATCTAAATAATTAAATAATTCCTCCTCAACCCCTCGGTCTCTCTGATTCCTTAATTATCCTGCAGCATTTCTGGTGACCCAGACAGGGATTGGAGATGGCAGATTTACTGTCTCCTTTGCCTGTGGGACTAGAGCCCCAGGGCCAGGGGAGACCTGGTATCCAAGGCGTGCCGTAGGGGAGCTTCACCTGGATGGAGACTGGCTCTCCCCGCATCCCAGTGGCCTAGCTGGCTGCACAATGGAACTGGAGACGGCGCTGCAGCATGATACCAGCACTTCAGGAACCACAGTAAGGAGAAAGGGCCCAAGGCAGGAAAGCCCATCCCATAGGGATGAAGGGGAGCTTGATCACCTCCCGGGGACCGACCACTAATCCAACCCAGAGTGGCTGGGGGCAGCAGGAGTGGCCTGCCAATTTGGATGAACCTCATGTCCCTCTAATAAAGTGAAAGTGGCTCAGTGGTGGAGAAAATGGGCCAATAGAGTGGCAAGTGCAGCAAGGAAGAGCTTGCTGGCAGGGTGCAAGAGTGGCTTGCCAGCCCAACTGGAAGTGTGTGGGTGTGTGTGTGGACCTACCCAGGACATGAGAGAGGCTCGTTTCGTCTGATGAGGAGTCCTGGGGTAGGAGTGGTGTGTAGGTGTGTGAATGTGGGAGCCTAACTAGGCTCACCCAGGACACGGGAGAGGCCCGTTTCGTCCGATGAGGAGTCCTGGGGCAGGGGACATGTGTGAAAGTGTGTGAAAGAGACGGTCTCGGGAGAGGCCAATGCGGGGAGTGACGTGGGGAAGCACAGATCCCTTAGCGTGGGCTGTGTGCTTTGAGGCAAGTGCAGGGGAAATCAGACCTAGGACGTTGTGTACAGCTGATAGGACCAGCTCCACGGCCACAGCAGGCTGTGAGAGGGGAAGGCACGTTCCTGGCTAAGCAGCCTCTGAAACTCCTGTAATAGGACCCAGTCTAGTGGACACGAGAGTGAAAGTGAGAGTGAAAGTGCGCTACAAGGGAGGAAATGGGAGGAAAAGAGTTGAAACCAACTCCTTTGGAGTGCATGATGAAAAAATTTAAAAAAGGATTTAGAGGTGATTATGGGATGAAACTGGATGCTCAAAAGTTAAGGACATACTGTGAATTAGAATAGCCCTCTTTTAGTGTCGGATGGCGGGCCGAAGGCACTACAGAGAAATTGGCCATGTGTTTTAAGGTGGTGACTAGGGTCAGAGGACAGCCAGGGCATTCAGACCTAGTCTTTACATTGATGACTAAATGAATGCAGCCCTGCCTAGCAGTTTATTGTAGAATGCTCGCAGCTCACGCCAAGAGAAACCAGCTGCTCTGACGGCTACAGAGTTAAAGGGAAAGTCACAGAGGCTTGTAACTCCAAAAGTAAAAAGTGAAAAGTAAAAGCCAAAAGTGAAAGTAAAAATCAGCTGCCCTGGCAGCTATGGAAACAAAAGAAAAGTCTGAGGAAGGAGAAAACTGGTTTTGCAAGAACCACAGGAGGGAATAGAGACCCCTCCTCCCTACATTCCAATCTACCCCCCTTTACTAAGGCTAACTGCTCCTAAGGAGTTAAGTTCAAAGAGATACAGGCTCCCAGTCTCACAGGAGGAGGAGAAATCAGAGCTCCAGGAAGTTAAAGTGAAAAGCTAGAAAAGTCAGGTAGGCCGTCTCAGGTCTGGCCATGCCGAAGTTATGCTTACGCCTCTTACGAGGACAAAAGGACCCCCATTAGGACCCAGATGATGCAGTCTGGCTTCAACACCTACGAAGGTGCCGAGAAACACTTCTGCAAAAGCTAAAGGATAGTAAAAGAAAAAGACAACCAATATAAAAAATCTCAGAGGTGCTCCAGGGTGCAGATAAAAGCACCAGCCAGTTTTAAGAAAGACTTTGTGAGGCATTTTGGGTGTACACTCCGTTTAACCCCAAGGCTGCTGAAAATCAGTGCATGGTGAATACAACATTTGTAAGTCAGGGCCAAGGAGATATTAGGCATAAATTGCAGAAGTTAGAAGCTCTGTAGGTGTGAATGCTACTCAGCTTATTAAAGTGGCTACCAAGGTGTACATTAACTGAGATCAGGAGGCAAAGAAGAAAGCTGATCGGAGGCTTAAGAAAGGCTAATTTACTAGCAGCAGCCCTTACAGGAAGAGAAGCTGGCTCTTTGCAAGGAGACATGGACGCGGGTGTGAACGCAGTCATGGAAAAGGCTAGTCTGGACAGGAGTTTGAAAGCCGGCCGAGGCTAGAGAGAGATTAATGTGCACGGTGCAAAAGGAAAGGACACTAGAAGGATAAATGTCAAAAGAATAAGGAGAATGGTCAATGGTCTAACACCCAAGAGCGGCGTTCAGTTGCTAGTTGTGGTGCTTCCAAGGCAGATCCTGATCTGATCGGCTTAGCGGGGGGCCGAGAATTTAGCAGACTGAGACAGACCGGGCTCCATCCTTTTAGGCCCCGGGAGCCTATGGTCTCTATGGAAGTAGGGGGCCGATCAATGGATTTTTTTGGTCGATATTGGTGCTGATTTCTCTGTGGTAACCCACCCAATTAGCCCCCCCCACAAAGAACTGTGCTACTATCGTAGGGGGTACAGGGGCCAAAGAAAAGAGACCCTTTTGCAAATCCAGGAGATGTATTATTAGGGGACAAGAAGTGCAGCATGAGTTTCTATATATGCCAAATTGTCGAGTGCCCTTGTTAGGAAGAGACTTACTCCAGAAACTGCAGGCACAAATTTCCTTTACACCTAAAGGGAATATGACACTGGAGTTTGGAAAGTCTAAGGCAATGGTATTGACTCTAACTGTCACAAAGGCTGAGGAATGGCGGCTCTGTGAACTGTGTGCCAGAAGGCTACCGGAGCCGGACCTACACAATAAGTGGGGAATGCTTTTCAAGGAACCAGGTGTATAGGCTGAGGACAACCCCCCTGGACTTGCTGCAAACAGACCCCTGGTGGTAGTAGAGCTTAACCCTCATGCTGCCCTGGTACGAGTCCGTCAATATCCCTACCCAGAGAGGCAACTGATGGCATAACAAAACATTTAAATTGGCTGTATGAACATAGGATTATAGTGAAATGCAAGTCCTTCTGGAATACTCCTCTGCTGCCTGTGCGCAAGCTAAATGGTGAATACAGGCCAGTTTACAAAGTGTCCAGGGACAAGGCAAAAGTCTGTTTTCGGGAGGTTGGATATCTAGGATTCATGGTATCCCAAGGCCAGCGCAGGCTTGGAAGTGCATGCAAGGAGGCTGTATGTGCATTGCCCACCCCAGTTTCAAGGCAGCAGGTCAAGAAATTTCTGGGTGCAGTGGGATTCTGCCGAATCTGGATTCCAAACTTCTCCCTTACAGCAAGGCCCTTATATGAGGCTACCAAAGGAAAAGAAAGAGAGCCCCTCGTATAGGAAAAGGAACAGCAAAAGGCCTTCAAAGATATAAAGGAAGCTCTCATCCAAGCCCTGGCGCTAGGGTTGCCAGATGTAAAAAGCCCTTCTTTTGGTATGTGGATGAACGGAAGGGAATGGCAGCTGGAGTCTTCACTCAGTTGTTGGGCTCTTGACATTGGCCGGTAGCATACTTATCCAAGCGACTGGACTTGGTGGCCTTAGGTTGGCCCCACTGCCTCAGGGCTCTGGCAGCTACTGCAATCCTTATAGAAGATGCCAACAAGCTAGCCCTAGGTCAGAAGACAATAGTCTGGGTGCCACACGCTGTAGTCACCTTAATGGAGCAAAGAGGACATCGTTGGCTGTCCAACTCTAGAATGCTAAAGTATCAAGGGCTTCTGTGTGAAAATCCCCAGATAACACTGGAAACTGTAAATACGGCCTGTGGAGGACCCCAATTGGAATGATGGTGGGTTGCCTCACTGCTGGCAGGACCTTCCCCACTGTTGCATAAATACAGTGAACGAGCCGGGAAGATCTCAGAGATACCGCCTTGGAGAGCCCAGATGTTGAATACTTCACTGATAGTAGCAGTTTCATAACAGATGAGGTGTGATATGCAGGGTATGCAGTAGTGACCCAATACTCGGTGGTTGAGGCTCAAGCCTTACCTTCTGGGACTTCTGCTCAGAAGGCTGAATTAATAGCATTAACCAGAGCACTGTTATTGGCCAAGGGGAAGAAAGTAAACATATATAATGATTCAAGATATGCTTTTGCAACCCTGCATGCCCATGGGGCAATACACAAAGAGAGAGGACTATTGGCTACTGAAGGAAAAGAAATAAAAAATAAAGAGGAAATTTTGCAATTATTAGAAGCCATATGGGCTCCAGAGAAGGTGGCTGTTATTCACTGCAAAGGACACCAAATCGGGAAGAGCTATGAGGTGCAGAGCAACAGAAAGGCAGACAAAGAGGCTAGGCAGGCAGCAATGAGAAAGGCTTTACCTGAAGAAAGAACTCTAGCAATGCCTCTCCTTATAGAGCCCCCTTTATTGGAGGTAACCAATTACTCTTCAAGGGAAAAAGCTTGGTTTGGTCAGGAAACAGGAAAATATATTAAAAATGGATGGTGGCTGTTCTCTGACGGGAGGCTAGCTGTCCCAGAAACAAAAGCCCCAAGGTTTGTGAAGCAGATCCATCAAGGAACACACATTGGAAGGACGACTAGAAACTTTGATAGGTCGGCATTTCTATGTGCCACGGCTCTCTGCCATCACCCGTGCTGTTTTTGAACAATGTCTATCCTGTGCTCGGAATAATCCAAAAGAAGGACCTACTCGACCTCCCGGAATTCAGGAAGCAGGAACTGTTCCTTGTGAGAACCTGCTTGTAGACTTCACTGAGTTACCTCTAGCAGGAGGTTACTGGTATATGCTAGTGTTTGTTTACACCTTCTCAGGGTAGGCTGAGGCCTTCCCCACCAGAACTGAAAAGGCACAAGAGGTGACAAAGGTGCTACTAAAAGACATCATACCAAGATTTGGGTTGCCTTTAACCCTAGGATCAGACAGTGGTCCTGCATTTGTGGCAGAAGTAGTACAACAGCTGACTCAACTTTTAAAGATCAAATGGAAACTGCACACAGCCTACTCACCACAGAGTTCAGGGAAGGTGGAACGGATGAACCGGACACTCAAACAGCTACTAAAAAAGTTTAGCCAGGAAACTCACTTACGATGGGATCAGGTCTTGCCCATGGTCCTCCTCCAGGTCAGGTGTACACCTACAAAACAAACTGTGTATTCGCCCTATGAAATATTGTTCGGAAGGCCACCCCCAATTATTAATCAAATTAGAGGGGATTTAAAGGAGTTAGGAGAGTTAACCCTTAGGAGACAGATGCAGGCTTTAGGAGTGGGAATGTAGGAGGTGCAAAGCTGGGTAAGGGAAAGGATACCTATAAGTCTAACAGACCCAGTGCATCCACATAAGCCAGGGGACTCTGTCTGGGTTAAAAGGTGGAATCCAACAACCTTGGGGCCCTTATGGGATGGGCCCCATATTGTGATCATGTCTACTTCCACTGCTGTTAAAGTTGCAGGTGTCACACCTTGGATTCACCATAGCCGCCTGAAACCAGTGGCAGCAGTGACTCCCGACGATGACCAGTGGATTAGCCAACAAGACCCAGATTGTCCCACCCGAATGCTCCTACGGCAAAACCCAACCACCGGTAAGAAGGACGACTGCCCTGCTCTGACCACACCAGAGGCTGGTCAGTCTACATACGGCTGAAGCTTGAGGATCCTACAAGCTCTGCTCTAGTCACATCCTGGAAGCTGACTAGTCTATGCACGGCCGAAGCTAAGAGGACCATCTCCGGATAATTAAATGTAAATACAATTATAAGCCTAGTTATAATTCTGTCAATACTGATTGTTCTGTTGTTATTACTGCAAATGCTGCAAATGTCTATGCTCAGAAGAAGGTTTGCCATGCCCATGTGTAGTGTAAGCATGTTTCTATTATGTACACTGATGTTGTTACCATTTCTGCCTATACTAAAAGGGGAGAAATCTTGAGAAGGATGCCCACATTGTGTACACACTACCTGGTTAAAAAATACCATAGTTAAAATTCTACTGTACCATACCTACTATAAATGTACAGGAATCAATTTAAGAACCTACACATACAACCAGAAACAGTCTGCAATGGTTTAACACAAGAGAGGCTTGGCAGGACCAGCCCTAAACATCTGTATGGAGAACCACAAATCAGATGCCCTGACTGTAACGTTCAGTGGTCTACACTAACACAGCTCCAACACTTATATTCAGGAAGGACTGCTCTGCTAAGGAGTATGTCAACCAAACCAAATTGTAAGACAAGGACATGCAATCCTTTAAATTTTACTATCTTAAAGCCAGAGCTACCTTTCTCGTCTACAGGACAGACAGCACTATTACAGGTAAACAGACAGGGAGCAGGCCTTGGAGTTCCACTACTAATTGTCAAAAAGACTAGAAGGACTCAAATGCGTCCAACCCCGCAATTTCGGGTCTGTAAGTCATTCTATAAGCATTTTGATCAGTCAGTGCGTGAGCTTCCCCCACCAACCAAAAACTTATTTGCCCAAGCAGCTGCAAACATAGCTGGCAGCTTAGGAATTTCCTCATGCTATGTATGTGGAGGAAATAATATGGGGGACCAGTGGCCATGGGAGGCAAAGGAATTAATGCCACAAGATAACTTCACTTTGCCTAACCCTGCCAGTGAACCAACAGCCTCAGCCAGTGTTTGGTTGTTAAAAACCTCCATAATTGGAAAATACTGTATTGCCCGTTGGGGAAAGGCTTTCACAGAGAGAGTAGGAGAAACAACCTGCCTAGGGCAACAGTATTATGATAAGACTGAAAACAAAACTCTATGGAGAAATGCCCAGAATGACTCCTACATACCAGATCCAAACCCTTTCTCTCGATTCTCTACTCTAAGCCACTCTTGGCATCTCTAGAGGCTCCAAATGCTTGGAAAGCACCCTCTGGCCTATATTGGATCTGTGGCACATAGGCATATTGGCAACTGCTGGCTAAATGGACAGGGGTGTGTGTGTTAGGAACAATCAAGCCATCCTTCTTTCTAATTCCTCTAAAGCAAAGGGAACTCTTAGGGTATCCAGTTTATGAGGAAAATAAAAGAAGAACTAGAAGAAGCATAATCACAAAAATAGACACAAATGTCAAAAAGGATGTAGACATAGGAGACTGGAAGGATAATGAATGGCCTCATGAAACAATCACTAAATATTATGGGCCAACTACCTGGGCACAGGATGGGTCATGGGGATATCGCACCTCAATCTATATGCTCAACTGCGTCATAAGGTTGCAGGCAGTCCTTGAAATTATAACCAATGAAGCGTCAAGGGCACTAGATTTATTGGCAATACAAGCAACACAAATGAGAAATGCTATACATCAAAATAGATTGGCTTTAGATTACCTCTTAGCCTCAGAAGGAGGCGTATGTGGAAAATTTAATTTAACCAACTGTTGCCTAGAAATCGATGATAATGGCTGAGCTGTCATGGAAATCACAGCTAGAATGCGCAAGTTGGCCCATGTTCCAGTTCAGACTTGGTCCGGATGGTCCTTGGATTTGTTGTTTGGAGGATGGTTCTCAACCTTTGGAGGATTCAAAACTCTCATTGGTGGGTTTTTGTTTACTCTTGGCATCTGCCTCATCCTCCCTTTTATTTTACCCCTGCTTATTAGGAGTATTCAGTCAACTATAAAGGCAATAGTAACCCGACACACTACCTCACAGTTAATGGCATTAACCAAACATCAGCTGCTGCCAGTAGAAGAAGAAGAAGCCCAGCTCCGCGAAGAGGTGGCAAATAATGGTGCTTGCTATGAACACCTTTGTTATGAAAAGCACCAAAGGGGGGAAATGAAACAGGAATTAGAAGAAATTAAAGAATGTGTAAGCAAAAACTCAGCTGTTTGTAAGAAAACCCAACTCCCCCTGAGGAAGAGAAAGAGCTGGAGTCCTTTAAAATTAACTGCCTGTTTTTCCTTCTGTGGCTAGTGAGCCTTATCTCCCCCTTTCCCAGGCATTGTGAAGACTGTTTCTCTAGCTGTGCAGCAGTAAGGTCACTAGACAGATAATCTCAAGTCGCAAAACATGTTGTTCCTTGAAAAGTAAGAAATGATGTAATGCATGTTTTAATTGAATAACTGTCTTTGTTTGTCGCTTCTGTAATACGCTTCCCCCTGCACAGATCTCACCCGCCCCACGAAATGCTTAAAAGGTAGCTTCACTCTTTGTTTGGGGCTCAGTCCTTTGGATGTAATCCGACTGGGTCGGTGCACCTAAACAATTAAATAATTCCTCCTCAACCCCTTGGTCTCTCTGATTCCTTAATTATCCCGCAGAAGTGAGACCCCACGCCCAACGCAGATAATTTTGTTGATAGAATTCCTTTTTCTGATCCAGAGTCCAGTTCAGGATCACATCTTGCATGTGCTTTTCAGGTGTTTTTAGTTTCCTTTAATCTGGAATGTTTCCTTAATTTGTCTTTGTCATTCATGATACAGACATTTTTGAAGAGGATAGACCAGTTGGTTTCCAGAATGTTCTGCAGTTTGGGCTTTTTCCTGTCTTTTTTAAAGACCTTTTTTAAACTCAGCATTTATTGCTGGCTAGTCATGCCATATAAGAGTCTAAGTGCTAGGAGTGTAAGTGCTGTGAGAGACAGGATTTCAGCCTTGAGTCATTTAATATGAGAAGGACAATCAGAGGTAGAATAACAAAGTGCAAAGGAGGCAGCAGAGTTGTCTGAGGGCGGTCTCTGGAAAGGAAGAGGGTAATATTTGGAACACCTTGTTTTCCTGTTTTCTGCTAACAGACTCATGAAATAATGTTCCTGGGATTCTTATCAACATATTATTATACTAGCTAAAGCTTTTATATAATAACACCAAGAGCATGAATATTATTTTCTTATTCATATTTCATGTTTTACTGCTTAAATTGATATGTAATTTTTATTTTTAAGGGCCGAAGCCTGAAGCTGATAGTCAGGAACAGGTTCACCCAAAGACTGGGTGTGAGTGTGGAGATGGTCCTGATGGCCAGGAGATGGGCCTGCCAAATCCAGAGGAGGTGAAAACGCCTGAAGAAGGTAGGCAATCCATTAGGCATGAAAATTGTAGGGTGTCTGTTTCCACAGTATCGTATTATAATTATTATTACATTTTTGAGATGGAGTCTTGCTCTGTCCACCAGGCTGGAGTGCAGTGGTGGCATCTCGGCTCACTGGAAATTCCGCCTTCTGGGTTCAAGTGATTCTCCTGTATGAGCCTCTTGCAGAGCTGGGCTTATGAACATACACCACTGTGCCCAGCTAATTTTTGTATTTTTAGTAGAGACAGGGTTTCATTATGTTGCACAGGTTGTTCCCGAACTCCTGACCTCAGGTGATCCACTTAACTTAACCTTTGAAATTGCCGGGATTACATGCGAGAGCCACCATACGCGACCAAGCATTATATTTTTAATAACACAGGTAACAATACTGCCTCTTTAGTAAGAGAGTTCTTATATGAAGGTTATTTGAAATGTAGTTCAGGCCCCAGCACCCGACTGATAGACTGTCAGATACAGAAACAAACTGAGTCAAAGCTATGTTGAATTAAAAGTTTTGAGTATAAATCCTTAAAACAGTAGCTCACAATTTTCAGATGCTTTTGTAAAGGTCTGCTTTTAATCAATACATAATACGTTTGTAACACCCATCACTTGGTGTGAAAAATGCTGAAGCACTCATGCGGGTTCTAATACCAGCTCTTACAGCCTTGGCGAGATTCTGAGTGAGTCCTTTCACTTCTAAACCTATCTTTGGTTCTTATGAAAATAGTGAGTTTAAGTCAGAGATTTTAAAACCATTTTCCATTCCGGTTCTTTCATACTCTGATCCTGTTGCATAGAATGCATGGGACACAGAGATCATCTGCTCATGATTTGTTAATCACAAATCATGAAACCCTGGCCTGAGTCATCTGAAAAATCTCTGAATTGAGATTTCATTATCAGTAAGAAAGTGAGCGGGCACTCTGCTTCATCCTAGGTTTTCCGTGTGGAGAGCTGAATACGTAGTGTAAGATCTTGTGAAATTGTGAATTCTCCCTCTTCTTGGTTTGTTTGTTTGCGACAGAGTCTCAGTGTGTCACCCAGGCTGGAGTGCAGTGATGCAATTTCAGCTCACTGCAACCTCTGGCTCCCAGGCTAAAGCCGTCCTCCCACCTCAGCCTCCTGAGTGGCTGGAACTACATGCACAAGCCACCGTGCCTGACTACATTTTTTTGTTTTCATTTTTGTAGAGATGAGGTCTCACTGTGTTGCCCGGGCAGGGTTTCTCTGGCTTTTAATGAACAATTGCTTCTTTTTTTTTCTGTTATTTATTTATTTATTATTATACTTTAAGTTTTAGGGTACATGTGCACATTGTGCAGGTTAGTTACATATGTATACACGTGCCATGCTGGTGCCTGCACCCACTATCTCATCATCTAGCATTAGGTACATCTCCCAGTGCTATCCCTCCCCCCTCCCCCCACCCCACAACAGTCCCCAGAGTGTGATATTCCCCTTCCTCTGTCCATGTGATCTCATTGTTCAGTTCCCACCTATGAGTGAGAATATGCGGTGTTTGGTTTTTTGTTCTTGCGATAGTTTACTGAGAATGATGATTTCCAGTTTCATCCATGTCCCTACAAAGGACAGGAACTCATCATTTTTTAGGGCTGCATAGTATTCCATGGTGTATATGTGCCACATTTTCTTAATCCAGTCTATCGTTGTTGGACATTTGGGTTGGTTCCAAGTCTTTGCTATCGTGAATAATGCCGCACTAAACATACGTGTGCATGTGTCTTTATAGCAGCATGATTTATAGTCCTTTGGGTATATACCCAGTAATGGGATGGCTGGGTCAAATGGTACAATTGCTTCTTAAATCTTTCCCCACGGAAACCTTGAGTGACTGAAATAAATATCAAATGGCGAGAGACCGTTTAGTTCCTATCATCTGTGGCATGTAGGTCAGTGATGCTCAGCATGGGTGTGAGTAAGATGCCTGTGCTATGCATGCTCCCTGCCCCACTGTCAGTCTTCATGAGCCACTATTTCTAATAAGACTGTAGACACACATACGATATAGTCATCTCTAATCATATCAAATGTTACATGTAAGTTTCAGCTTTAGAGACATGAATTGATAAGATTTAAAGTTGAAAGACCATGACTCTAGTACTTCCTGAGTAATCAACTGAAGTATGCTTTACACATGTGTTTTCCAAATTGCTGACTGTTAATTGTAAGTGCTTGTGACTTGAAAGGAAGCGCTTGATGTTCAGGGAGGAAATTACTTTTAAATTCTGCAGGTCTACGCTCAAAGTTTATGCAGAGGTTCAATTGCGTGTAAGACACGGGATCACCCATAGGGTTCTGTTTTTAGTCCATTTAATAAAACCCAAACTGTAGTGTGCTTTGTATGCCTTTAGGGTCATCTGAATAATCTGTTGCTAAGTCATGTTCCCAATTGTTGTGTTTCTGTTACAGGTGAAAAGCAATCACAGTGTTAAAAGAAGACACGTTGAAATGATGCAGGCTGCTCCTATGTTGGAAATTTGTTCATTAAAATTCTCCCAGTAAAGCTTTACAGCCTTCTGCAAAGAAGTCTTGCGCATCTTTTGTGAATTTTATTTCTAGCTTTTTGATGCTGTGAAATATGTATCATTCTTTGAAATCGTGTATTGTAACTCTCTGAGCTGGTATGTAGGACATCGTTCTTTTTTTTTTCTTTCTTTCTTTGTTCTCTTTTGAGACGGAGTCTTGCTCTGTCACCCAGGCTGGAGTGCAGTGGCGCGATCTCTGCTCGCTGCAACCCTGCCTCCCGGATTCAAGCAATTGTCTGCCTTAGCCTCCCGAGTAGCTGGGATTATAGGCACCCACCGGCACGCCTGGCTAAGTTTTGTGTTTTTACTAGAGATGGGCTTTCGCCATCTTGGCCGGGGTGCTCTTGAACTCCTGACCTCATGATTCACCTGCCTTGGCCTCCCAAAGTGCTGGGATTACAGGCATGAGGAACCGCGCCCGGTGGAGACATAATTCTTACATATTGGTTTTCTATCCAGCGGCCTTGTGAAATATGCTTGTGAATTCCAAAGTTTACTTCTAGGTCGTTTTCCGTCTTCAATATACAGAAACATATCATCCTTGAATAAGAGGAGTTTTGTTTCCGCCATTTTTTTTTCTTTTTCCTTTTGTATTTTTTGTAGAGACGGGGTTTTGCCATGTTTCCCGGGCTGTTGTTGAACTTTTGAGTGCAAGTGATGCACCCATCTCACCTCCCACAGTGCTGGGATTACTGGCGTGGGCCACCGTGGCGGGCCCGTCGTTGCCGTTGTAAAGAGTTTTATTTCCTTTTCTGATTTTATGGCATTGTGCAGACCCACCCGTTACAGTGGTGACAGTGGACATCCTTGTCTCATCCCTGATGAGAAACCGAAAAATTTCAACATTTCACCATCCTATTTACTCTCCTTTTTTGTAGACGGACTTTATCAGAGTGAATCATTCCATTCTGTTCCAAATTTGCTGAGAGTATTCATTTGAATATATGTTGATTTTCATCAAACAGTGCATCTATTTCGATTACCACAGCATTTTTTCCCATTCATGTGTTGATATAGTGAATTCGATTGATAAATTTGTACGTTTTTAGGTTCGATTATTAAAACTTGAGACAGGGTCTCACTCTGTCACCGAGGCTGGAGTGCGGTGGTGTTATCAGAGCTCGCTGCAGCCTTGACCTCCTGGGCTCAAGCGCTCCTCCCACCTCAGCCTCCTGAGTAGCTGTGAGTATAGGTACATGCCACCATGCCCAGCTAATTTTTCGACGGTTTTTTGTTTGTTTTTTTGTAGCGATGAGATTTTCTGATGTTGCTTAGGCTGGTCTCGAAGTCCTGAGCTCAGGTGATCTGGCCAGCTCAGCCTCCCAAAATACTAGGATTACAGGCGTGAGCCTTGGCCTGGTCTGGTTTTTCTTATATAGGGGTCTTATCTATATAAAGACTAAACTTAATCTGTGCCTTTGTGCGGGTGGGCTAAGAGCATGATGACTTTTATCATTCTATTGATTTAAAGAAAACTATCCTTGACTTACCAGTGTGTAAGTCCATGAAAGCATAATTCTGTTGAAAGCATATATCGTTAATGGGTGTTGGGAACCGTGCACTTTCCGCTGCTGTGGGAGCATGTCCTTGGAGGTACCTTTCATCTGTTTTCTCAACTCCAAACATCTTAGGACCATGGGTTGTGACTGGCAGGACTATGTATCTTGCTACTTTCAAGACGGAGTTTATTTTCACGTGGTGTCACTCTGGCTGTCCTGTTTCCCTAATACTGTCACTTCACCCTCTGCGATTCTGATGCTACAAATGATAGATATCGTTTTAGCATTTTCTTACGGGTCCTAGCGATTCTATTCATTTTTCTTTCAGTCTCTTTCTCTGACTTGTTCACATTGAACAATTTCCTTTTGGGATAGGCTGCTATTTCTGTTTTCGCAGGTGGTTTACCTGTCTTCCCAGCCGGTCACAGTGGTCCTTGTCCCCATGGTGGGGCCGGGGCAAGAGAGGGCCCTGGGTTGGGGGTGGGGTTCAGTTGAAGATGGGGTGAGTTTTGAGGGGAGCACTACTTGAGTCCCAGAGGCATAGGAAACAGCAGAGGGAGGTGGGATTCCCTTATCCTCAATGAGGATGGGCATCGAGGGTTTGGGGCGTGGCGCTGGGAACGGCAGCCCTCCCCAGCCCACAGCCGCGCATGCTCCCTGGGCTCCCGCCTCAGTGCGCATGTTCACTGGGCGTCTTCTGCCCGGCCCCTTCGCCCGCGTGAAGAACGCCAGGGAGCTGTGAGGCAGTGCTGTCTGGTTCCTGCCGTCCGGACTCTTTTTCCTCTACTGAGATTCATCTGGTAGGTCTGCAGGCCAGTCATCCCGGGGACTGAAGTGTGAGTGAGGGTGGAGAGGGCCTCGGGTGGGTCAGGCGGGTCCCGCTTCCTGGTCTGTGGCCTCTGAGGGAGAAGGGCCACGAGGTCGTCCTCCTTCCCTTCACAGGCTGCGAGGCCACCAGCGGCTTCGTGGTCGTGAAGGGGCCTGGACGGGGAGGAAGGTGGGCCGTGGAGGGGAGGCGGTCAGGGGCTCAGGTGAAGATGGGGTGAGTGCTGTTGGGGGGATGGAAGTCCCGAGGTGCCGGGAACCCCCGACGACACAGGGCAGATTCCCTGAATGGGGCCCCCGGCGGGGGCGAGGCGGGCGGTGAAGAAGGGGCCTGGCACCTGGGAAGGCTGCGGCCTGGTGAGCGCCCCCCCAGCGGTGTGGAGTGCGGAGCGCCCGAGTGAGAAGCACTGCAAGGTCTCACCTCCGCCATGGAAGGTCCGAAAACAGTGGGAAGGAGTGGGCGAGGCAGTGCGGTCCAACCAAACTTGCTGTGGGGGGGTGAATGGCTCTAGGAAGTGGGAGTGTGCCCAAAGCAGCAATCACGAGAATTGTGATTCACTAGGGTTTTCGTGGGGAGTGCACTTGTGAAACTAAACCTCATCAGAAATGACCTCTGTCTGCGGGGCGCAGTGGCGCTCGCCTACGTAGTCCCAGTTACTCGGGACACTGAGGTGGGAGGATCCCCTGAGCGGGAGGTCGAGGCTGCAGTGAGCTGTGATCACGCCGCTGCACTCCAGCCTGAGCAACACAGCGAGACCGCGTGTCCAAAAGAAATTTAGAAAAAAATGTCCTCTGCCTTTTGCCACACGCCTTAAGATGATTGCTCTGCCAGCCTGGCCAGCATAAGTGGCTTTGTAGGCACTCAGACAGCGTACACACGTATGCTTAACTCTGGGACTCATTTTGAGAGTATTTTCAAAAGTAAAACGGCAAGTTAACATTTATCCATGGAAGTGATCGAATATAGCAGCCCTCTGGAGCGCACGTTCCCAATCACGGTTGTCTGTTTTCAGTGTGAAATATGAGTTGGCGAGGAAGATCGACCTATCGGCCTAGACCAAGACGCTATGTACAGCCTCCTGAAATGATTGGGCCTATGCGGGTGAGTGCTTAAACGTTAATTCGATGTTTTCTATTAGTAGAAATTAATTTTTGTGATAGCGTTGTTGCATTAGTGTGGAAATGCTGATAAAGTCTTTCCTGCTCATAAAAGATGATGATGGCATCTCATGAAGGAAACGTTGATTCTGGAGGATTTTTTTTTTCCTCTCGTGTTCTCCAGCTTTTGCCCATGACTTCTTTCTCAGGCTTTGTTTGTTAATGACAGATTGTACACATGTATTCCAACACAGAGTATAACAGCCTCCAAAGTCCTCGTGCGTCACTTTTCTCACAGTAACCTCCCTGTGGGTGGAGTAACCTTATTGGGCATAGAGCATAGAGTTGGAGAAATGTCTTTAGGCTTAGTTATGACCAGAAATAGCTATGTATTCTGTGTATATATGTAAAATTTTGTATCAATAACGAAACTTATTTTTTATTTGCACACCCACACATATTCCCCAGCCCGAGCAGTTCAGTGATGAAGTGGAACCACCAACACCTGAAGAAGGGGAACCAGCAACTCAACGTCAGGATCCTGCAGCTGCTCAGGAGGGAGAGGATGAGGGAGCATCTGCAGGTCAAGGTGAGGGAAAGGGAAGAAGAACGTCTGCTGGTGTGTGCGTGTGTGTGTGTTCGTGTGTGTGTTTGCACGTGTGTGTGTGTGTGTGTGTGTTAGGCATTGTCACATAGGAGGAACAGGAGGAAAGAAAACAACGGAAAGAATGCCTGAAATTGACTGGAAAAGCGAGGAGGCTATGTAGTTTGCAGCTTAGCTTAGGCAAATCCCTCACTATGATAAAAGTTCTCGACTTTATGAATGAGAGAATGGAGGTGCCAGGATTGTGTGTTATCCAAGAACCCTTGACTGGTGAATACAACATTTGTACTGTGTTCCAAGGTTTGTGTCTTCCTATCATGTATGTTGCTGTAAAGAAGGAAGTGATTTTGCTGAAAATGCTTAAAACTCAAAAGGCTTTACTGTAAGGTAGCTTAGTACTGACCCAAGAATAGACCCAGTTCAGAGGAGCAGGAGCAGCTCCAAAAACCGAGTCGCTGAATGTTGGCCCCCGTTTCCTTTGATTGATATTTTTATATGGTACGTTTGATAAAAGCTGGATAAATGAGGATACTGCCATACAGGTAGCTGGTTTAGTGATTTTTCTCGGCGGCTTTTAGGAGGTGATTAAATCCTTTTATGGTTAGAAAAGCAAAAACGGAATTATCCTGAGATTAACGTGAGATGGAAATAATTTCTCCGAGATAAAATGTTTTGAAAGGAAGCATCTATGTAACGGAGGTCATGGATTCTTCCAGGGATGCACTGTTAAAAGTTCCTAGAATCTGACTGACAACAATGCCCATTAATTGCTGTCCGCCCACTCCCTTATTCTCAGTGCGGGACAGTATATTTTCTGTGATTCACAAACAATGTTGTATTTGGTGTTTTGTTCTTCACGGGGTTCATTTATGGAATATTACCTTTAGGACCTTCGGACCTAAATATAACTTTATTTGAACAAAGTGAAGTTTCTCTTTACCCCAATAGGTAATGGGTGTCGTGACTGTAAGATTTTCCATAGTCCTCAAATCCATCCAGCTAATCAATCCTTCAGAAACTGACATTGTAATTGTAACTGAAATCCTATCCACGTGGTAGACTTCAGATTTCTCAGCTGACGCACACTGCTGTTGGTACTCTACGGCTGAATATAAGCATTCTACATGTCCTGTGGTTTATCCTTAGATTGTCATTTAGGAGAAAGGTCTAAAGCTGGGCTGAATGCCATGCACTCATAGTCCCAGCTACTTGGGAGGCTGAGGTGAGAGGATTGCTTGAGCCCTGGAGTTCAAGCACAGCCTGGGAAACACAGTGAGACCTCATCGCTAATAAATGAATGAATAATTAAATACATAAATAAATTCATTAAATAAAGAAAGGTTTCAAGGTATAGGAAAACACAGATGCAAAGTTTTTGTGCCTAGTGGCTGGTAATGTTGCAAACGTAACTCCTCAGTGAACTGTACCACTTAAAAATAGTTAAGATGGTAAATTTTAGGATATGTGTATTTTTTACCACAATTAAAAATTCCTTTCTTCCTGAAGTTCAGTGCAGTTATCATATATTCTTTTAAATTTTTACTGTATGTATCTCCAAGACATAACATTTATAGAAAATTTGCAAGAATAGTACAATGAACTCATATACTGTTCATCTGGATTCACCAATTGTTAATAGCTTTCGCTTCATAGGTTTCACATCTCTTCCCTCCCTCTCTTACCGTGCTGCCCACACACTCACACACACACACACACACACACACACGGATATGTGTTTACTGTTATTAATGCTGAATTGTTTCGATAAAGTTTCAGGTATTATGGTCCTTTATCCTATGTACTTGAGGGTGTGTATATCGTCAGAACAAAGAGAAAGTCATTTCTTGGATCATCACTGCACAAAGATCAAAATCAGGAAATTTAACAATGAGAAAACGGAGTCATTTAATACAGAGTGCATACTCAAATTTTGCCAGTTCCCCAGAAAATTTCTTTTTTCCTTTTTCTTTTCTTTGTTGAGACGGAGTCTCTCTCTGTGGGCCAGGTTGGAGTGCAGAAGTGCGACCTCGGCTCACTGCAATCTACACCTCCCAGGTTCTAGGGATTCTCATGCCTCAGCCTCCCGTGTAGCTGGGACTACAGGCGCCGGCCACTGCGGTCTTGAACTTCTGGCCTCACCTGCTCTGCCCACCTTGGCATCCCAAAATGTTTGGATTGCAGGCGTGAGACCCCACGCCCGGCCCAGCTAATTTTATTGATAGGATTTCTTTTTCTGATCCAGAGTCCAGTTCAGAATCACACCTTGCATGTGCTTTTCAGGTGTTTTTAGTTTCCTTTAACCTGTAATGTTTCCTTAATTTTTCTTGTCATTCACGATACGGACATTTTTGGAGAGGATAGACCAGTTGGTTTGCAGAATATTCTGCAGTTTGGGCTTTTTCATGTATTTTTAAAAGAGTTTTCTCACTCAGCGTTTATTGGTGGCTACTCATGCCATGTAAGAGTCTAAGCGCTAGGAGTGTAAGTGCTGTGAGAGACGGGATTTGAGCCTTGAGTCATTTAATACGAGAAGGACAATCAGAAGTAGAATAACAGAGAAGTGCAAAGGAGGCAGCAAAGTTGTCTGAGGGCAGTCTTCGGAAAGGAAGAGGGTATTATTTGGAACACCTTGTTTTCCTGTTTTCTGCTAACAGACTCCTGAAATAATGTTCCTGGGATTCTTATCAACACATTTATTATTACGTTAGCTAAAGCTTTTATATAATAATACCGAGAGCATGAATATTATTTTCTTATTCATACTTTATGTTTTACTGCTTAAATTGATACGTATTTTTTATTTTTAAGGGCCGAAGCCTGAAGCTGATAGTCAGGAACAGGGTCACCCACAGACTGGGGGTGAGTGTGAAGATGGTCCTGATGGGCAGGAGATGGACCCGCCAAATCCAGAGGAGGTGAAAACGCCTGAAGAAGGTAGGCAATCCATTAGGCATGCACACTGTAGGGTGTCTGTTTCCACGATATCATATTGTAATTCTTACTATGTTTCTGAGACGGAGTCTCGCTCTGAAGACCAGGCTGGAGTGCAGTGGTGCCATCTCGGCTCACTGGAAATTCTGTCTCCAGGGTTCAAGTGATTCTCCTGCCTGAGCCTCTGGCGGAGCCGGGCTTACAGGCATGCTCCGCCGCGCCCAGCTAATTTTTGTATTTTTAGTAGAGACAGGGTTTCGTTATGTTGCACAGGTTGTTCCCGAACTCCTGACCTCAGGTGATCCACCTGCCTCGACCATGGAAATTGCCGGGATTACAGGCGAGAGCCACCGTGCCCGACCCAGCATTATATTTTTAATAACAGAGAGGTAACAATACTGCCTCTTTAGTAACAGAGTTCTTATATAAAGGTTATTCGAAACGTAGTTCAGGCCCCAGCACCCGACTGATAGACTGTCAGATAGGGAAACAAACTGAGTCAAAGCTATGTTGAATTAAAACTTTTGAGTATAAATCCTTAAACCAGTAGCTCACAATTTTCAGATGCTTTTGTAAAGGTCTGCTTTTAATCAATACATAACACGTTTGTAACACCCATCACTTGGTGTGAAAAATGCTGAAGCACTCATGCGGGTTCTAATACCAGCTCTTACAGCCTTGGCGAGATTCTGAGTGAGTCCTTTCACTTCTAAACCTATCTTTGGTTCTTACGAAAATAGTGAGTTTAAGTCAGAGATTTTAAAACCATTTTCCATTCCGGTTCTTTCATACTCTGATCCTGTTGCATAGAATGCGTGGGACACAGAGATCATCTGCTTCGCATGGTTTGTTAATCACAAATCATGAAACCCTGGCCCGAGTCATCTGAAAATCTCTGAATTGAGATTTCATTGTCAGTAAGAAAGTGAGCGGGCACTCTGCTTCATCCTAGTTTTTCCGTGTGGAGAGCTGAATACGTAGTGTAAGATCTTGTGAAATTGTGAATTCTCCCTCTTCTTGGTTTGTTTGTTTGTTTGCGACAGAGTCTCAGTGTGTCACCCAGGCTGGAGTGCAGTGATGCAATTTCAGCTCACTGCAACCTCTGGCTCCCAGGCTAAAGCCGTCCTCCCACCTCAGCCTCCTGAGTGGCTGGAACTACATGCACAAGCCACCGTGCCTGACTACATTTTTTTGTTTTCATTTTTGTAGAGATGAGGTCTCACTGTGTTGCCCGGGCAGGGTTTCTCTGGCTTTTAATGAACAATTGCTTCTTTTTTTTTCTTTTATTTATTTATTTATTATTATACTTTAAGTTTTAGGGTACATGTGCACATTGTGCAGGTTAGTTACATATGTATACACGTGCCATGCTGGTGCGCTGCACCCACTATCTCATCATCTAGCATTAGGTACATCTCCCAGTGCTATCCCTCCCCCCTCCCCCCACCCCACAACAGTCCCCAGAGTGTGATATTCCCCTTCCTCTGTCCATGTGATCTCATTGTTCAGTTCCCACCTATGAGTGAGAATATGCGGTGTTTGGTTTTTTGTTCTTGCGATAGTTTACTGAGAATGATGATTTCCAGTTTCATCCATGTCCCTACAAAGGACAGGAACTCATCATTTTTTAGGGCTGCATAGTATTCCATGGTGTATATGTGCCACATTTTCTTAATCCAGTCTATCGTTGTTGGACATTTGGGTTGGTTCCAAGTCTTTGCTATCGTGAATAATGCCGCACTAAACATACGTGTGCATGTGTCTTTATAGCAGCATGATTTATAGTCCTTTGGGTATATACCCAGTAATGGGATGGCTGGGTCAAATGGTACAATTGCTTCTTAAATCTTTCCCCACGGAAACCTTGAGTGACTGAAATAAATATCAAATGGCGAGAGACCGTTTAGTTCCTATCATCTGTGGCATGTAGGTCAGTGATGCTCAGCATGGGTGTGAGTAAGATGCCTGTGCTATGCATGCTCCCTGCCCCACTGTCAGTCTTCATGAGCCACTATTTCTAATAAGACTGTAGACACACATACGATATAGTCATCTCTAATCATATCAAATGTTACATGTAAGTTTCAGCTTTAGAGACATGAATTGATAAGATTTAAAGTTGAAAGACCATGACTCTAGTACTTCCTGAGTAATCAACTGAAGTATGCTTTACACATGTGTTTTCCAAATTGCTGACTGTTAATTGTAAGTGCTTGTGACTTGAAAGGAAGCGCTTGATGTTCAGGGAGGAAATTACTTTTAAATTCTGCAGGTCTACGCTCAAAGTTTATGCAGAGGTTCAATTGCGTGTAAGACACGGGATCACCCATAGGGTTCTGTTTTTAGTCCATTTAATAAAACCCAAACTGTAGTGTGCTTTGTATGCCTTTAGGGTCATCTGAATAATCTGTTGCTAAGTCATGTTCCCAATTGTTGTGTTTCTGTTACAGGTGAAAAGCAATCACAGTGTTAAAAGAAGACACGTTGAAATGATGCAGGCTGCTCCTATGTTGGAAATTTGTTCATTAAAATTCTCCCAGTAAAGCTTTACAGCCTTCTGCAAAGAAGTCTTGCGCATCTTTTGTGAATTTTATTTCTAGCTTTTTGATGCTGTGAAATATGTATCATTCTTTGAAATCGTGTATTGTAACTCTCTGAGCTGGTATGTAGGACATCGTTCTTTTTTTTTTCTTTCTTTCTTTGTTCTCTTTTGAGACGGAGTCTTGCTCTGTCACCCAGGCTGGAGTGCAGTGGCGCGATCTCTGCTCGCTGCAACCCTGCCTCCCGGATTCAAGCAATTGTCTGCCTTAGCCTCCCGAGTAGCTGGGATTATAGGCACCCACCGGCACGCCTGGCTAAGTTTTGTGTTTTTACTAGAGATGGGCTTTCGCCATCTTGGCCGGGGTGCTCTTGAACTCCTGACCTCATGATTCACCTGCCTTGGCCTCCCAAAGTGCTGGGATTACAGGCATGAGGAACCGCGCCCGGTGGAGACATAATTCTTACATATTGGTTTTCTATCCAGCGGCCTTGTGAAATATGCTTGTGAATTCCAAAGTTTACTTCTAGGTCGTTTTCCGTCTTCAATATACAGAAACATATCATCCTTGAATAAGAGGAGTTTTGTTTCCGCCATTTTTTTTTCTTTTTCCTTTTGTATTTTTTGTAGAGACGGGGTTTTGCCATGTTTCCCGGGCTGTTGTTGAACTTTTGAGTGCAAGTGATGCACCCATCTCACCTCCCACAGTGCTGGGATTACTGGCGTGGGCCACCGTGGCGGGCCCGTCGTTGCCGTTGTAAAGAGTTTTATTTCCTTTTCTGATTTTATGGCATTGTGCAGACCCACCCGTTACAGTGGTGACAGTGGACATCCTTGTCTCATCCCTGATGAGAAACCGAAAAATTTCAACATTTCACCATCCTATTTACTCTCCTTTTTTGTAGACGGACTTTATCAGAGTGAATCATTCCATTCTGTTCCAAATTTGCTGAGAGTATTCATTTGAATATATGTTGATTTTCATCAAACAGTGCATCTATTTCGATTACCACAGCATTTTTTCCCATTCATGTGTTGATATAGTGAATTCGATTGATAAATTTGTACGTTTTTAGGTTCGATTATTAAAACTTGAGACAGGGTCTCACTCTGTCACCGAGGCTGGAGTGCGGTGGTGTTATCAGAGCTCGCTGCAGCCTTGACCTCCTGGGCTCAAGCGCTCCTCCCACCTCAGCCTCCTGAGTAGCTGTGAGTATAGGTACATGCCACCATGCCCAGCTAATTTTTCGACGGTTTTTTGTTTGTTTTTTTGTAGCGATGAGATTTTCTGATGTTGCTTAGGCTGGTCTCGAAGTCCTGAGCTCAGGTGATCTGGCCAGCTCAGCCTCCCAAAATACTAGGATTACAGGCGTGAGCCTTGGCCTGGTCTGGTTTTTCTTATATAGGGGTCTTATCTATATAAAGACTAAACTTAATCTGTGCCTTTGTGCGGGTGGGCTAAGAGCATGATGACTTTTATCATTCTATTGATTTAAAGAAAACTATCCTTGACTTACCAGTGTGTAAGTCCATGAAAGCATAATTCTGTTGAAAGCATATATCGTTAATGGGTGTTGGGAACCGTGCACTTTCCGCTGCTGTGGGAGCATGTCCTTGGAGGTACCTTTCATCTGTTTTCTCAACTCCAAACATCTTAGGACCATGGGTTGTGACTGGCAGGACTATGTATCTTGCTACTTTCAAGACGGAGTTTATTTTCACGTGGTGTCACTCTGGCTGTCCTGTTTCCCTAATACTGTCACTTCACCCTCTGCGATTCTGATGCTACAAATGATAGATATCGTTTTAGCATTTTCTTACGGGTCCTAGCGATTCTATTCATTTTTCTTTCAGTCTCTTTCTCTGACTTGTTCACATTGAACAATTTCCTTTTGGGATAGGCTGCTATTTCTGTTTTCGCAGGTGGTTTACCTGTCTTCCCAGCCGGTCACAGTGGTCCTTGTCCCCATGGTGGGGCCGGGGCAAGAGAGGGCCCTGGGTTGGGGGTGGGGTTCAGTTGAAGATGGGGTGAGTTTTGAGGGGAGCACTACTTGAGTCCCAGAGGCATAGGAAACAGCAGAGGGAGGTGGGATTCCCTTATCCTCAATGAGGATGGGCATCGAGGGTTTGGGGCGTGGCGCTGGGAACGGCAGCCCTCCCCAGCCCACAGCCGCGCATGCTCCCTGGGCTCCCGCCTCAGTGCGCATGTTCACTGGGCGTCTTCTGCCCGGCCCCTTCGCCCGCGTGAAGAACGCCAGGGAGCTGTGAGGCAGTGCTGTCTGGTTCCTGCCGTCCGGACTCTTTTTCCTCTACTGAGATTCATCTGGTAGGTCTGCAGGCCAGTCATCCCGGGGACTGAAGTGTGAGTGAGGGTGGAGAGGGCCTCGGGTGGGTCAGGCGGGTCCCGCTTCCTGGTCTGTGGCCTCTGAGGGAGAAGGGCCACGAGGTCGTCCTCCTTCCCTTCACAGGCTGCGAGGCCACCAGCGGCTTCGTGGTCGTGAAGGGGCCTGGACGGGGAGGAAGGTGGGCCGTGGAGGGGAGGCGGTCAGGGGCTCAGGTGAAGATGGGGTGAGTGCTGTTGGGGGGATGGAAGTCCCGAGGTGCCGGGAACCCCCGACGACACAGGGCAGATTCCCTGAATGGGGCCCCCGGCGGGGGCGAGGCGGGCGGTGAAGAAGGGGCCTGGCACCTGGGAAGGCTGCGGCCTGGTGAGCGCCCCCCCAGCGGTGTGGAGTGCGGAGCGCCCGAGTGAGAAGCACTGCAAGGTCTCACCTCCGCCATGGAAGGTCCGAAAACAGTGGGAAGGAGTGGGCGAGGCAGTGCGGTCCAACCAAACTTGCTGTGGGGGGGTGAATGGCTCTAGGAAGTGGGAGTGTGCCCAAAGCAGCAATCACGAGAATTGTGATTCACTAGGGTTTTCGTGGGGAGTGCACTTGTGAAACTAAACCTCATCAGAAATGACCTCTGTCTGCGGGGCGCAGTGGCGCTCGCCTACGTAGTCCCAGTTACTCGGGACACTGAGGTGGGAGGATCCCCTGAGCGGGAGGTCGAGGCTGCAGTGAGCTGTGATCACGCCGCTGCACTCCAGCCTGAGCAACACAGCGAGACCGCGTGTCCAAAAGAAATTTAGAAAAAAATGTCCTCTGCCTTTTGCCACACGCCTTAAGATGATTGCTCTGCCAGCCTGGCCAGCATAAGTGGCTTTGTAGGCACTCAGACAGCGTACACACGTATGCTTAACTCTGGGACTCATTTTGAGAGTATTTTCAAAAGTAAAACGGCAAGTTAACATTTATCCATGGAAGTGATCGAATATAGCAGCCCTCTGGAGCGCACGTTCCCAATCACGGTTGTCTGTTTTCAGTGTGAAATATGAGTTGGCGAGGAAGATCGACCTATCGGCCTAGACCAAGACGCTATGTACAGCCTCCTGAAATGATTGGGCCTATGCGGGTGAGTGCTTAAACGTTAATTCGATGTTTTCTATTAGTAGAAATTAATTTTTGTGATAGCGTTGTTGCATTAGTGTGGAAATGCTGATAAAGTCTTTCCTGCTCATAAAAGATGATGATGGCATCTCATGAAGGAAACGTTGATTCTGGAGGATTTTTTTTTTCCTCTCGTGTTCTCCAGCTTTTGCCCATGACTTCTTTCTCAGGCTTTGTTTGTTAATGACAGATTGTACACATGTATTCCAACACAGAGTATAACAGCCTCCAAAGTCCTCGTGCGTCACTTTTCTCACAGTAACCTCCCTGTGGGTGGAGTAACCTTATTGGGCATAGAGCATAGAGTTGGAGAAATGTCTTTAGGCTTAGTTATGACCAGAAATAGCTATGTATTCTGTGTATATATGTAAAATTTTGTATCAATAACGAAACTTATTTTTTATTTGCACACCCACACATATTCCCCAGCCCGAGCAGTTCAGTGATGAAGTGGAACCACCAACACCTGAAGAAGGGGAACCAGCAACTCAACGTCAGGATCCTGCAGCTGCTCAGGAGGGAGAGGATGAGGGAGCATCTGCAGGTCAAGGTGAGGGAAAGGGAAGAAGAACGTCTGCTGGTGTGTGCGTGTGTGTGTGTTCGTGTGTGTGTTTGCACGTGTGTGTGTGTGTGTGTGTGTTAGGCATTGTCACATAGGAGGAACAGGAGGAAAGAAAACAACGGAAAGAATGCCTGAAATTGACTGGGAAAGCGAGGAGGCTATGTAGTTTGCAGCTTAGCTTAGGCAAATCCCTCACTATGATAAAAGTTCTCGACTTTATGAATGAGAGAATGGAGGTGCCAGGATTGTGTGTTATCCAAGAACCCTTGACTGGTGAATACAACATTTGTACTGTGTTCCAAGGTTTGTGTCTTCCTATCATGTATGTTGCTGTAAAGAAGGAAGTGATTTTGCTGAAAATGCTTAAAACTCAAAAGGCTTTACTGTAAGGTAGCTTAGTACTGACCCAAGAATAGACCCAGTTCAGAGGAGCAGGAGCAGCTCCAAAAACCGAGTCGCTGAATGTTGGCCCCCGTTTCCTTTGATTGATATTTTTATATGGTACGTTTGATAAAAGCTGGATAAATGAGGATACTGCCATACAGGTAGCTGGTTTAGTGATTTTTCTCGGCGGCTTTTAGGAGGTGATTAAATCCTTTTATGGTTAGAAAAGCAAAAACGGAATTATCCTGAGATTAACGTGAGATGGAAATAATTTCTCCGAGATAAAATGTTTTGAAAGGAAGCATCTATGTAACGGAGGTCATGGATTCTTCCAGGGATGCACTGTTAAAAGTTCCTAGAATCTGACTGACAACAATGCCCATTAATTGCTGTCCGCCCACTCCCTTATTCTCAGTGCGGGACAGTATATTTTCTGTGATTCACAAACAATGTTGTATTTGGTGTTTTGTTCTTCACGGGGTTCATTTATGGAATATTACCTTTAGGACCTTCGGACCTAAATATAACTTTATTTGAACAAAGTGAAGTTTCTCTTTACCCCAATAGGTAATGGGTGTCGTGACTGTAAGATTTTCCATAGTCCTCAAATCCATCCAGCTAATCAATCCTTCAGAAACTGACATTGTAATTGTAACTGAAATCCTATCCACGTGGTAGACTTCAGATTTCTCAGCTGACGCACACTGCTGTTGGTACTCTACGGCTGAATATAAGCATTCTACATGTCCTGTGGTTTATCCTTAGATTGTCATTTAGGAGAAAGGTCTAAAGCTGGGCTGAATGCCATGCACTCATAGTCCCAGCTACTTGGGAGGCTGAGGTGAGAGGATTGCTTGAGCCCTGGAGTTCAAGCCCAGCCTGGGAAACACAGTGAGACCTCATCGCTAATAAATAAATGAATGAATAAATAAATACATAAATAAATTCATTAAATAAAGAAAGGTTTCAAGGTATAGGAAAACACAGATGCAAAGTTTTTGTGCCTAGTGGCTGGTAATGTTGCAAACGTAACTCCTCAGTGAACTGTACCACTTAAAAATAGTTAAGATGGTAAATTTTAGGATATGTGTATTTTTTACCACAATTAAAAGTTCCTTTCTTCCTGAAGTTCAGTGCAGTTATCATATATTCTTTTAAATTTTTACTGTATGTATCTCCAAGACATAACATTTATAGAAAATTTGCAAGAATAGTATAATGAACTCATATACTGTTCATCTGGATTCACCAATTGTTAATAGCTTTCGCTTCATAGGTTTCACATCTCTTCCCTCCCTCTCTTACCGTGCTGCCCAGACACTCACACACACACACACACACACACACACGGATATGTGTTTACTGTTATTAATGCTGAATTGTTTCGATAAAGTTTCAGGTATTATGGTCCTTTACCGTATGTACTTGAGGGTGTGTATATCGTCAGAACAAAGAGAAAGTCATTTCTTGGATCATCACTGCACAAAGATCAAAATCAGGAAATTTAACAATGAGAAAACGGAGTCATTTAATACAGAGTGCATACTCAAATTTTGCCAGTTCCCCAGAAAATTTCTTTTTTCCTTTTTCTTTTCTTTGTTGAGACGGAGTCTCTCTCTGTGGGCCAGGTTGGAGTGCAGAAGTGCGACCTCGGCTCACTGCAATCTACACCTCCCAGGTTCTAGGGATTCTCATGCCTCAGCCTCCCGTGTAGCTGGGACTACAGGCGCCGGCCACTGCGGTCTTGAACTTCTGGCCTCACCTGCTCTGCCCACCTTGGCATCCCAAAATGTTTGGATTGCAGGCGTGAGACCCCACGCCCGGCCCAGCTAATTTTATTGATAGGATTTCTTTTTCTGATCCAGAGTCCAGTTCAGAATCACACCTTGCATGTGCTTTTCAGGTGTTTTTAGTTTCCTTTAACCTGTAATGTTTCCTTAATTTTTCTTGTCATTCACGATACGGACATTTTTGGAGAGGATAGACCAGTTGGTTTGCAGAATATTCTGCAGTTTGGGCTTTTTCATGTATTTTTAAAAGAGTTTTCTCACTCAGCGTTTATTGGTGGCTACTCATGCCATGTAAGAGTCTAAGCGCTAGGAGTGTAAGTGCTGTGAGAGACGGGATTTGAGCCTTGAGTCATTTAATACGAGAAGGACAATCAGAAGTAGAATAACAGAGAAGTGCAAAGGAGGCAGCAAAGTTGTCTGAGGGCAGTCTTCGGAAAGGAAGAGGGTATTATTTGGAACACCTTGTTTTCCTGTTTTCTGCTAACAGACTCCTGAAATAATGTTCCTGGGATTCTTATCAACACATTTATTATTACGTTAGCTAAAGCTTTTATATAATAATACCGAGAGCATGAATATTATTTTCTTATTCATACTTTATGTTTTACTGCTTAAATTGATACGTATTTTTTATTTTTAAGGGCCGAAGCCTGAAGCTGATAGTCAGGAACAGGGTCACCCACAGACTGGGGGTGAGTGTGAAGATGGTCCTGATGGGCAGGAGATGGACCCGCCAAATCCAGAGGAGGTGAAAACGCCTGAAGAAGGTAGGCAATCCATTAGGCATGCACACTGTAGGGTGTCTGTTTCCACGGTATCATGTTGTAATTCTTACTATGTTTTTGAGACGGAGTCTCGCTCTGAAGACCAGGCTGGAGTGCAGTGGTGCCATCTCGGCTCACTGGAAATTCTGTCTCCAGGGTTCAAGTGATTCTCCTGCCTGAGCCTCTGGCGGAGCCGGGCTTACAGGCATGCTCCGCCGCGCCCAGCTAATTTTTGTATTTTTAGTAGAGACAGGGTTTCGTTATGTTGCACAGGTTGTTCCCGAACTCCTGACCTCAGGTGATCCACCTGCCTCGACCATGGAAATTGCCGGGATTACAGGCGAGAGCCACCGTGCCCGACCCAGCATTATATTTTTAATAACAGAGAGGTAACAGTACTGCCTCTTTAGTAACAGAGTTCTTATATAAAGGTTATTTGAAACGTAGTTCAGGCCCCAGCACCCGACTGATAGACTGTCAGATAGGGAAACAAACTGAGTCAAAGCTATGTTGAATTAAAACTTTTGAGTATAAATCCTTAAACCAGTAGCTCACAATTTTCAGATGCTTTTGTAAAGGTCTGCTTTTAATCAATACATAACACGTTTGTAACACCCATCACTTGGTGTGAAAAATGCTGAAGCACTCATGCGGGTTCTAATACCAGCTCTTACAGCCTTGGCGAGATTCTGAGTGAGTCCTTTCACTTCTAAACCTATCTTTGGTTCTTACGAAAATAGTGAGTTTAAGTCAGAGATTTTAAAACCATTTTCCATTCCGGTTCTTTCATACTCTGATCCTGTTGCATAGAATGCGTGGGACACAGAGATCATCTGCTTCGCATGGTTTGTTAATCACAAATCATGAAACCCTGGCCCGAGTCATCTGAAAATCTCTGAATTGAGATTTCATTGTCAGTAAGAAAGTGAGCGGGCACTCTGCTTCATCCTAGTTTTTCCGTGTGGAGAGCTGAATACGTAGTGTAAGATCTTGTGAAATTGTGAATTCTCCCTCTTCTTGGTTTGTTTGTTTGTTTGCGACAGAGTCTCAGTGTGTCACCCAGGCTGGAGTGCAGTGATGCAATTTCAGCTCACTGCAACCTCTGGCTCCCAGGCTAAAGCCGTCCTCCCACCTCAGCCTCCTGAGTGGCTGGAACTACATGCACAAGCCACCGTGCCTGACTACATTTTTTTGTTTTCATTTTTGTAGAGATGAGGTCTCACTGTGTTGCCCAGGCAGGGTTTCTCTGGCTTTTAATGAACAATTGCTTCTTTTTTTTTCTTTTATTTATTTATTTATTATTATACTTTAAGTTTTAGGGTACATGTGCACATTGTGCAGGTTAGTTACATATGTATACACGTGCCATGCTGGTGCGCTGCACCCACTATCTCATCATCTAGCATTAGGTACATCTCCCAGTGCTATCCCTCCCCCCTCCCCCCACCCCACAACAGTCCCCAGAGTGTGATATTCCCCTTCCTCTGTCCATGTGATCTCATTGTTCAGTTCCCACCTATGAGTGAGAATATGCGGTGTTTGGTTTTTTGTTCTTGCGATAGTTTACTGAGAATGATGATTTCCAGTTTCATCCATGTCCCTACAAAGGACAGGAACTCATCATTTTTTAGGGCTGCATAGTATTCCATGGTGTATATGTGCCACATTTTCTTAATCCAGTCTATCGTTGTTGGACATTTGGGTTGGTTCCAAGTCTTTGCTATCGTGAATAATGCCGCACTAAACATACGTGTGCATGTGTCTTTATAGCAGCATGATTTATAGTCCTTTGGGTATATACCCAGTAATGGGATGGCTGGGTCAAATGGTACAATTGCTTCTTAAATCTTTCCCCACGGAAACCTTGAGTGACTGAAATAAATATCAAATGGCGAGAGACCGTTTAGTTCCTATCATCTGTGGCATGTAGGTCAGTGATGCTCAGCATGGGTGTGAGTAAGATGCCTGTGCTATGCATGCTCCCTGCCCCACTGTCAGTCTTCATGAGCCACTATTTCTAATAAGACTGTAGACACACATACGATATAGTCATCTCTAATCATATCAAATGTTACATGTAAGTTTCAGCTTTAGAGACATGAATTGATAAGATTTAAAGTTGAAAGACCATGACTCTAGTACTTCCTGAGTAATCAACTGAAGTATGCTTTACACATGTGTTTTCCAAATTGCTGACTGTTAATTGTAAGTGCTTGTGACTTGAAAGGAAGCGCTTGATGTTCAGGGAGGAAATTACTTTTAAATTCTGCAGGTCTACGCTCAAAGTTTATGCAGAGGTTCAATTGCGTGTAAGACACGGGATCACCCATAGGGTTCTGTTTTTAGTCCATTTAATAAAACCCAAACTGTAGTGTGCTTTGTATGCCTTTAGGGTCATCTGAATAATCTGTTGCTAAGTCATGTTCCCAATTGTTGTGTTTCTGTTACAGGTGAAAAGCAATCACAGTGTTAAAAGAAGACACGTTGAAATGATGCAGGCTGCTCCTATGTTGGAAATTTGTTCATTAAAATTCTCCCAGTAAAGCTTTACAGCCTTCTGCAAAGAAGTCTTGCGCATCTTTTGTGAATTTTATTTCTAGCTTTTTGATGCTGTGAAATATGTATCATTCTTTGAAATCGTGTATTGTAACTCTCTGAGCTGGTATGTAGGACATCGTTCTTTTTTTTTTCTTTCTTTCTTTGTTCTCTTTTGAGACGGAGTCTTGCTCTGTCACCCAGGCTGGAGTGCAGTGGCGCGATCTCTGCTCGCTGCAACCCTGCCTCCCGGATTCAAGCAATTGTCTGCCTTAGCCTCCCGAGTAGCTGGGATTATAGGCACCCACCGGCACGCCTGGCTAAGTTTTGTGTTTTTACTAGAGATGGGCTTTCGCCATCTTGGCCGGGGTGCTCTTGAACTCCTGACCTCATGATTCACCTGCCTTGGCCTCCCAAAGTGCTGGGATTACAGGCATGAGGAACCGCGCCCGGTGGAGACATAATTCTTACATATTGGTTTTCTATCCAGCGGCCTTGTGAAATATGCTTGTGAATTCCAAAGTTTACTTCTAGGTCGTTTTCCGTCTTCAATATACAGAAACATATCATCCTTGAATAAGAGGAGTTTTGTTTCCGCCATTTTTTTTTCTTTTTCCTTTTGTATTTTTTGTAGAGACGGGGTTTTGCCATGTTTCCCGGGCTGTTGTTGAACTTTTGAGTGCAAGTGATGCACCCATCTCACCTCCCACAGTGCTGGGATTACTGGCGTGGGCCACCGTGGCGGGCCCGTCGTTGCCGTTGTAAAGAGTTTTATTTCCTTTTCTGATTTTATGGCATTGTGCAGACCCACCCGTTACAGTGGTGACAGTGGACATCCTTGTCTCATCCCTGATGAGAAACCGAAAAATTTCAACATTTCACCATCCTATTTACTCTCCTTTTTTGTAGACGGACTTTATCAGAGTGAATCATTCCATTCTGTTCCAAATTTGCTGAGAGTATTCATTTGAATATATGTTGATTTTCATCAAACAGTGCATCTATTTCGATTACCACAGCATTTTTTCCCATTCATGTGTTGATATAGTGAATTCGATTGATAAATTTGTACGTTTTTAGGTTCGATTATTAAAACTTGAGACAGGGTCTCACTCTGTCACCGAGGCTGGAGTGCGGTGGTGTTATCAGAGCTCGCTGCAGCCTTGACCTCCTGGGCTCAAGCGCTCCTCCCACCTCAGCCTCCTGAGTAGCTGTGAGTATAGGTACATGCCACCATGCCCAGCTAATTTTTCGACGGTTTTTTGTTTGTTTTTTTGTAGCGATGAGATTTTCTGATGTTGCTTAGGCTGGTCTCGAAGTCCTGAGCTCAGGTGATCTGGCCAGCTCAGCCTCCCAAAATACTAGGATTACAGGCGTGAGCCTTGGCCTGGTCTGGTTTTTCTTATATAGGGGTCTTATCTATATAAAGACTAAACTTAATCTGTGCCTTTGTGCGGGTGGGCTAAGAGCATGATGACTTTTATCATTCTATTGATTTAAAGAAAACTATCCTTGACTTACCAGTGTGTAAGTCCATGAAAGCATAATTCTGTTGAAAGCATATATCGTTAATGGGTGTTGGGAACCGTGCACTTTCCGCTGCTGTGGGAGCATGTCCTTGGAGGTACCTTTCATCTGTTTTCTCAACTCCAAACATCTTAGGACCATGGGTTGTGACTGGCAGGACTATGTATCTTGCTACTTTCAAGACGGAGTTTATTTTCACGTGGTGTCACTCTGGCTGTCCTGTTTCCCTAATACTGTCACTTCACCCTCTGCGATTCTGATGCTACAAATGATAGATATCGTTTTAGCATTTTCTTACGGGTCCTAGCGATTCTATTCATTTTTCTTTCAGTCTCTTTCTCTGACTTGTTCACATTGAACAATTTCCTTTTGGGATAGGCTGCTATTTCTGTTTTCGCAGGTGGTTTACCTGTCTTCCCAGCCGGTCACAGTGGTCCTTGTCCCCATGGTGGGGCCGGGGCAAGAGAGGGCCCTGGGTTGGGGGTGGGGTTCAGTTGAAGATGGGGTGAGTTTTGAGGGGAGCACTACTTGAGTCCCAGAGGCATAGGAAACAGCAGAGGGAGGTGGGATTCCCTTATCCTCAATGAGGATGGGCATCGAGGGTTTGGGGCGTGGCGCTGGGAACGGCAGCCCTCCCCAGCCCACAGCCGCGCATGCTCCCTGGGCTCCCGCCTCAGTGCGCATGTTCACTGGGCGTCTTCTGCCCGGCCCCTTCGCCCGCGTGAAGAACGCCAGGGAGCTGTGAGGCAGTGCTGTCTGGTTCCTGCCGTCCGGACTCTTTTTCCTCTACTGAGATTCATCTGGTAGGTCTGCAGGCCAGTCATCCCGGGGACTGAAGTGTGAGTGAGGGTGGAGAGGGCCTCGGGTGGGTCAGGCGGGTCCCGCTTCCTGGTCTGTGGCCTCTGAGGGAGAAGGGCCACGAGGTCGTCCTCCTTCCCTTCACAGGCTGCGAGGCCACCAGCGGCTTCGTGGTCGTGAAGGGGCCTGGACGGGGAGGAAGGTGGGCCGTGGAGGGGAGGCGGTCAGGGGCTCAGGTGAAGATGGGGTGAGTGCTGTTGGGGGGATGGAAGTCCCGAGGTGCCGGGAACCCCCGACGACACAGGGCAGATTCCCTGAATGGGGCCCCCGGCGGGGGCGAGGCGGGCGGTGAAGAAGGGGCCTGGCACCTGGGAAGGCTGCGGCCTGGTGAGCGCCCCCCCAGCGGTGTGGAGTGCGGAGCGCCCGAGTGAGAAGCACTGCAAGGTCTCACCTCCGCCATGGAAGGTCCGAAAACAGTGGGAAGGAGTGGGCGAGGCAGTGCGGTCCAACCAAACTTGCTGTGGGGGGGTGAATGGCTCTAGGAAGTGGGAGTGTGCCCAAAGCAGCAATCACGAGAATTGTGATTCACTAGGGTTTTCGTGGGGAGTGCACTTGTGAAACTAAACCTCATCAGAAATGACCTCTGTCTGCGGGGCGCAGTGGCGCTCGCCTACGTAGTCCCAGTTACTCGGGACACTGAGGTGGGAGGATCCCCTGAGCGGGAGGTCGAGGCTGCAGTGAGCTGTGATCACGCCGCTGCACTCCAGCCTGAGCAACACAGCGAGACCGCGTGTCCAAAAGAAATTTAGAAAAAAATGTCCTCTGCCTTTTGCCACACGCCTTAAGATGATTGCTCTGCCAGCCTGGCCAGCATAAGTGGCTTTGTAGGCACTCAGACAGCGTACACACGTATGCTTAACTCTGGGACTCATTTTGAGAGTATTTTCAAAAGTAAAACGGCAAGTTAACATTTATCCATGGAAGTGATCGAATATAGCAGCCCTCTGGAGCGCACGTTCCCAATCACGGTTGTCTGTTTTCAGTGTGAAATATGAGTTGGCGAGGAAGATCGACCTATCGGCCTAGACCAAGACGCTATGTACAGCCTCCTGAAATGATTGGGCCTATGCGGGTGAGTGCTTAAACGTTAATTCGATGTTTTCTATTAGTAGAAATTAATTTTTGTGATAGCGTTGTTGCATTAGTGTGGAAATGCTGATAAAGTCTTTCCTGCTCATAAAAGATGATGATGGCATCTCATGAAGGAAACGTTGATTCTGGAGGATTTTTTTTTTCCTCTCGTGTTCTCCAGCTTTTGCCCATGACTTCTTTCTCAGGCTTTGTTTGTTAATGACAGATTGTACACATGTATTCCAACACAGAGTATAACAGCCTCCAAAGTCCTCGTGCGTCACTTTTCTCACAGTAACCTCCCTGTGGGTGGAGTAACCTTATTGGGCATAGAGCATAGAGTTGGAGAAATGTCTTTAGGCTTAGTTATGACCAGAAATAGCTATGTATTCTGTGTATATATGTAAAATTTTGTATCAATAACGAAACTTATTTTTTATTTGCACACCCACACATATTCCCCAGCCCGAGCAGTTCAGTGATGAAGTGGAACCACCAACACCTGAAGAAGGGGAACCAGCAACTCAACGTCAGGATCCTGCAGCTGCTCAGGAGGGAGAGGATGAGGGAGCATCTGCAGGTCAAGGTGAGGGAAAGGGAAGAAGAACGTCTGCTGGTGTGTGCGTGTGTGTGTGTTCGTGTGTGTGTTTGCACGTGTGTGTGTGTGTGTGTGTGTTAGGCATTGTCACATAGGAGGAACAGGAGGAAAGAAAACAACGGAAAGAATGCCTGAAATTGACTGGGAAAGCGAGGAGGCTATGTAGTTTGCAGCTTAGCTTAGGCAAATCCCTCACTATGATAAAAGTTCTCGACTTTATGAATGAGAGAATGGAGGTGCCAGGATTGTGTGTTATCCAAGAACCCTTGACTGGTGAATACAACATTTGTACTGTGTTCCAAGGTTTGTGTCTTCCTATCATGTATGTTGCTGTAAAGAAGGAAGTGATTTTGCTGAAAATGCTTAAAACTCAAAAGGCTTTACTGTAAGGTAGCTTAGTACTGACCCAAGAATAGACCCAGTTCAGAGGAGCAGGAGCAGCTCCAAAAACCGAGTCGCTGAATGTTGGCCCCCGTTTCCTTTGATTGATATTTTTATATGGTACGTTTGATAAAAGCTGGATAAATGAGGATACTGCCATACAGGTAGCTGGTTTAGTGATTTTTCTCGGCGGCTTTTAGGAGGTGATTAAATCCTTTTATGGTTAGAAAAGCAAAAACGGAATTATCCTGAGATTAACGTGAGATGGAAATAATTTCTCCGAGATAAAATGTTTTGAAAGGAAGCATCTATGTAACGGAGGTCATGGATTCTTCCAGGGATGCACTGTTAAAAGTTCCTAGAATCTGACTGACAACAATGCCCATTAATTGCTGTCCGCCCACTCCCTTATTCTCAGTGCGGGACAGTATATTTTCTGTGATTCACAAACAATGTTGTATTTGGTGTTTTGTTCTTCACGGGGTTCATTTATGGAATATTACCTTTAGGACCTTCGGACCTAAATATAACTTTATTTGAACAAAGTGAAGTTTCTCTTTACCCCAATAGGTAATGGGTGTCGTGACTGTAAGATTTTCCATAGTCCTCAAATCCATCCAGCTAATCAATCCTTCAGAAACTGACATTGTAATTGTAACTGAAATCCTATCCACGTGGTAGACTTCAGATTTCTCAGCTGACGCACACTGCTGTTGGTACTCTACGGCTGAATATAAGCATTCTACATGTCCTGTGGTTTATCCTTAGATTGTCATTTAGGAGAAAGGTCTAAAGCTGGGCTGAATGCCATGCACTCATAGTCCCAGCTACTTGGGAGGCTGAGGTGAGAGGATTGCTTGAGCCCTGGAGTTCAAGCCCAGCCTGGGAAACACAGTGAGACCTCATCGCTAATAAATAAATGAATGAATAAATAAATACATAAATAAATTCATTAAATAAAGAAAGGTTTCAAGGTATAGGAAAACACAGATGCAAAGTTTTTGTGCCTAGTGGCTGGTAATGTTGCAAACGTAACTCCTCAGTGAACTGTACCACTTAAAAATAGTTAAGATGGTAAATTTTAGGATATGTGTATTTTTTACCACAATTAAAAGTTCCTTTCTTCCTGAAGTTCAGTGCAGTTATCATATATTCTTTTAAATTTTTACTGTATGTATCTCCAAGACATAACATTTATAGAAAATTTGCAAGAATAGTACAATGAACTCATATACTGTTCATCTGGATTCACCAATTGTTAATAGCTTTCGCTTCATAGGTTTCACATCTCTTCCCTCCCTCTCTTACCGTGCTGCCCACACACTCACACACACACACACACACACACACACACACATACGGACATGTGTTTACTGTTATTAATGCTGAATTGTTTCGATAAAGTTTCAGGTATTATGGTCCTTTACCCTATGTACTTGAGGGTGTGTATATCGTCAGAACAAAGAGAAAGTCATTTCTTGGATCATCACTGCACAAAGATCAAAATCAGGATATTTAACAATGAGAAAACGGAGTCATTTAATACAGAGTGCATACTGAAATTTTGCCAGTTCCCCAGAAAATTTCTTTTTTCCTTTTTCTTTTCTTTGTTGAGACGGAGTCTCTCTCTGTGGGCCAGGTTGGAGTGCAGTAGTGCGACCTCGGCTCACTGCAATCTACACCTCCCAGGTTCTAGGGATTCTCATGCCTCAGCCTCCCGTGTAGCTGGGACTACAGGCGCCGGCCACTGCGGTCTTGAACTTCTGGCCTCACCTGCTCTGCCCACCTTGGCATCCCAAAATGTTTGGATTGCAGGCGTGAGACCCCACGCCCGGCCCAGCTAATTTTATTGATAGGATTTCTTTTTCTGATCCAGAGTCCAGTTCAGAATCACACCTTGCATGTGCTTTTCAGGTGTTTTTAGTTTCCTTTAACCTGTAATGTTTCCTTAATTTTTCTTGTCATTCACGATACGGACATTTTTGGAGAGGATAGACCAGTTGGTTTGCAGAATATTCTGCAGTTTGGGCTTTTTCATGTATTTTTAAAAGAGTTTTCTCACTCAGCGTTTATTGGTGGCTACTCATGCCATGTAAGAGTCTAAGCGCTAGGAGTGTAAGTGCTGTGAGAGACGGGATTTGAGCCTTGAGTCATTTAATACGAGAAGGACAATCAGAAGTAGAATAACAGAGAAGTGCAAAGGAGGCAGCAAAGTTGTCTGAGGGCAGTCTTCGGAAAGGAAGAGGGTATTATTTGGAACACCTTGTTTTCCTGTTTTCTGCTAACAGACTCCTGAAATAATGTTCCTGGGATTCTTATCAACACATTTATTATTACGTTAGCTAAAGCTTTTATATAATAATACCGAGAGCATGAATATTATTTTCTTATTCATACTTTATGTTTTACTGCTTAAATTGATACGTATTTTTTATTTTTAAGGGCCGAAGCCTGAAGCTGATAGTCAGGAACAGGGTCACCCACAGACTGGGGGTGAGTGTGAAGATGGTCCTGATGGGCAGGAGATGGACCCGCCAAATCCAGAGGAGGTGAAAACGCCTGAAGAAGGTAGGCAATCCATTAGGCATGCACACTGTAGGGTGTCTGTTTCCACGGTATCATGTTGTAATTCTTACTATGTTTTTGAGACGGAGTCTCGCTCTGAAGACCAGGCTGGAGTGCAGTGGTGCCATCTCGGCTCACTGGAAATTCTGTCTCCAGGGTTCAAGTGATTCTCCTGCCTGAGCCTCTGGCGGAGCTGGGCTTACAGGCATGCTCCGCCGCGCCCAGCTAATTTTTGTATTTTTAGTAGAGACAGGGTTTCGTTATGTTGCACAGGTTGTTCCCGAACTCCTGACCTCAGGTGATCCACCTGCCTCGACCATGGAAATTGCCGGGATTACAGGCGAGAGCCACCGTGCCCGACCCAGCATTATATTTTTAATAACAGAGAGGTAACAGTACTGCCTCTTTAGTAACAGAGTTCTTATATAAAGGTTATTTGAAACGTAGTTCAGGCCCCAGCACCCGACTGATAGACTGTCAGATAGGGAAACAAACTGAGTCAAAGCTATGTTGAATTAAAACTTTTGAGTATAAATCCTTAAACCAGTAGCTCACAATTTTCAGATGCTTTTGTAAAGGTCTGCTTTTAATCAATACATAACACGTTTGTAACACCCATCACTTGGTGTGAAAAATGCTGAAGCACTCATGCGGGTTCTAATACCAGCTCTTACAGCCTTGGCGAGATTCTGAGTGAGTCCTTTCACTTCTAAACCTATCTTTGGTTCTTACGAAAATAGTGAGTTTAAGTCAGAGATTTTAAAACCATTTTCCATTCCGGTTCTTTCATACTCTGATCCTGTTGCATAGAATGCGTGGGACACAGAGATCATCTGCTTCGCATGGTTTGTTAATCACAAATCATGAAACCCTGGCCCGAGTCATCTGAAAATCTCTGAATTGAGATTTCATTGTCAGTAAGAAAGTGAGCGGGCACTCTGCTTCATCCTAGGTTTTCCGTGTGGAGAGCTGAATACGTAGTGTAAGATCTTGTGAAATTGTGAATTCTCCCTCTTCTTGGTTTGTTTGTTTGTTTGCGACAGAGTCTCAGTGTGTCACCCAGGCTGGAGTGCAGTGATGCAATTTCAGCTCACTGCAACCTCTGGCTCCCAGGCTAAAGCCGTCCTCCCACCTCAGCCTCCTGAGTGGCTGGAACTACATGCACAAGCCACCGTGCCTGACTACATTTTTTTGTTTTCATTTTTGTAGAGATGAGGTCTCACTGTGTTGCCCAGGCAGGGTTTCTCTGGCTTTTAATGAACAATTGCTTCTTTTTTTTTCTTTTATTTATTTATTTATTATTATACTTTAAGTTTTAGGGTACATGTGCACATTGTGCAGGTTAGTTACATATGTATACACGTGCCATGCTGGTGCGCTGCACCCACTATCTCATCATCTAGCATTAGGTACATCTCCCAGTGCTATCCCTCCCCCCTCCCCCCACCCCACAACAGTCCCCAGAGTGTGATATTCCCCTTCCTCTGTCCATGTGATCTCATTGTTCAGTTCCCACCTATGAGTGAGAATATGCGGTGTTTGGTTTTTTGTTCTTGCGATAGTTTACTGAGAATGATGATTTCCAGTTTCATCCATGTCCCTACAAAGGACAGGAACTCATCATTTTTTAGGGCTGCATAGTATTCCATGGTGTATATGTGCCACATTTTCTTAATCCAGTCTATCGTTGTTGGACATTTGGGTTGGTTCCAAGTCTTTGCTATCGTGAATAATGCCGCACTAAACATACGTGTGCATGTGTCTTTATAGCAGCATGATTTATAGTCCTTTGGGTATATACCCAGTAATGGGATGGCTGGGTCAAATGGTACAATTGCTTCTTAAATCTTTCCCCACGGAAACCTTGAGTGACTGAAATAAATATCAAATGGCGAGAGACCGTTTAGTTCCTATCATCTGTGGCATGTAGGTCAGTGATGCTCAGCATGGGTGTGAGTAAGATGCCTGTGCTATGCATGCTCCCTGCCCCACTGTCAGTCTTCATGAGCCACTATTTCTAATAAGACTGTAGACACACATACGATATAGTCATCTCTAATCATATCAAATGTTACATGTAAGTTTCAGCTTTAGAGACATGAATTGATAAGATTTAAAGTTGAAAGACCATGACTCTAGTACTTCCTGAGTAATCAACTGAAGTATGCTTTACACATGTGTTTTCCAAATTGCTGACTGTTAATTGTAAGTGCTTGTGACTTGAAAGGAAGCGCTTGATGTTCAGGGAGGAAATTACTTTTAAATTCTGCAGGTCTACGCTCAAAGTTTATGCAGAGGTTCAATTGCGTGTAAGACACGGGATCACCCATAGGGTTCTGTTTTTAGTCCATTTAATAAAACCCAAACTGTAGTGTGCTTTGTATGCCTTTAGGGTCATCTGAATAATCTGTTGCTAAGTCATGTTCCCAATTGTTGTGTTTCTGTTACAGGTGAAAAGCAATCACAGTGTTAAAAGAAGACACGTTGAAATGATGCAGGCTGCTCCTATGTTGGAAATTTGTTCATTAAAATTCTCCCAGTAAAGCTTTACAGCCTTCTGCAAAGAAGTCTTGCGCATCTTTTGTGAATTTTATTTCTAGCTTTTTGATGCTGTGAAATATGTATCATTCTTTGAAATCGTGTATTGTAACTCTCTGAGCTGGTATGTAGGACATCGTTCTTTTTTTTTTCTTTCTTTCTTTGTTCTCTTTTGAGACGGAGTCTTGCTCTGTCACCCAGGCTGGAGTGCAGTGGCGCGATCTCTGCTCGCTGCAACCCTGCCTCCCGGATTCAAGCAATTGTCTGCCTTAGCCTCCCGAGTAGCTGGGATTATAGGCACCCACCGGCACGCCTGGCTAAGTTTTGTGTTTTTACTAGAGATGGGCTTTCGCCATCTTGGCCGGGGTGCTCTTGAACTCCTGACCTCATGATTCACCTGCCTTGGCCTCCCAAAGTGCTGGGATTACAGGCATGAGGAACCGCGCCCGGTGGAGACATAATTCTTACATATTGGTTTTCTATCCAGCGGCCTTGTGAAATATGCTTGTGAATTCCAAAGTTTACTTCTAGGTCGTTTTCCGTCTTCAATATACAGAAACATATCATCCTTGAATAAGAGGAGTTTTGTTTCCGCCATTTTTTTTTCTTTTTCCTTTTGTATTTTTTGTAGAGACGGGGTTTTGCCATGTTTCCCGGGCTGTTGTTGAACTTTTGAGTGCAAGTGATGCACCCATCTCACCTCCCACAGTGCTGGGATTACTGGCGTGGGCCACCGTGGCGGGCCCGTCGTTGCCGTTGTAAAGAGTTTTATTTCCTTTTCTGATTTTATGGCATTGTGCAGACCCACCCGTTACAGTGGTGACAGTGGACATCCTTGTCTCATCCCTGATGAGAAACCGAAAAATTTCAACATTTCACCATCCTATTTACTCTCCTTTTTTGTAGACGGACTTTATCAGAGTGAATCATTCCATTCTGTTCCAAATTTGCTGAGAGTATTCATTTGAATATATGTTGATTTTCATCAAACAGTGCATCTATTTCGATTACCACAGCATTTTTTCCCATTCATGTGTTGATATAGTGAATTCGATTGATAAATTTGTACGTTTTTAGGTTCGATTATTAAAACTTGAGACAGGGTCTCACTCTGTCACCGAGGCTGGAGTGCGGTGGTGTTATCAGAGCTCGCTGCAGCCTTGACCTCCTGGGCTCAAGCGCTCCTCCCACCTCAGCCTCCTGAGTAGCTGTGAGTATAGGTACATGCCACCATGCCCAGCTAATTTTTCGACGGTTTTTTGTTTGTTTTTTTGTAGCGATGAGATTTTCTGATGTTGCTTAGGCTGGTCTCGAAGTCCTGAGCTCAGGTGATCTGGCCAGCTCAGCCTCCCAAAATACTAGGATTACAGGCGTGAGCCTTGGCCTGGTCTGGTTTTTCTTATATAGGGGTCTTATCTATATAAAGACTAAACTTAATCTGTGCCTTTGTGCGGGTGGGCTAAGAGCATGATGACTTTTATCATTCTATTGATTTAAAGAAAACTATCCTTGACTTACCAGTGTGTAAGTCCATGAAAGCATAATTCTGTTGAAAGCATATATCGTTAATGGGTGTTGGGAACCGTGCACTTTCCGCTGCTGTGGGAGCATGTCCTTGGAGGTACCTTTCATCTGTTTTCTCAACTCCAAACATCTTAGGACCATGGGTTGTGACTGGCAGGACTATGTATCTTGCTACTTTCAAGACGGAGTTTATTTTCACGTGGTGTCACTCTGGCTGTCCTGTTTCCCTAATACTGTCACTTCACCCTCTGCGATTCTGATGCTACAAATGATAGATATCGTTTTAGCATTTTCTTACGGGTCCTAGCGATTCTATTCATTTTTCTTTCAGTCTCTTTCTCTGACTTGTTCACATTGAACAATTTCCTTTTGGGATAGGCTGCTATTTCTGTTTTCGCAGGTGGTTTACCTGTCTTCCCAGCCGGTCACAGTGGTCCTTGTCCCCATGGTGGGGCCGGGGCAAGAGAGGGCCCTGGGTTGGGGGTGGGGTTCAGTTGAAGATGGGGTGAGTTTTGAGGGGAGCACTACTTGAGTCCCAGAGGCATAGGAAACAGCAGAGGGAGGTGGGATTCCCTTATCCTCAATGAGGATGGGCATCGAGGGTTTGGGGCGTGGCGCTGGGAACGGCAGCCCTCCCCAGCCCACAGCCGCGCATGCTCCCTGGGCTCCCGCCTCAGTGCGCATGTTCACTGGGCGTCTTCTGCCCGGCCCCTTCGCCCGCGTGAAGAACGCCAGGGAGCTGTGAGGCAGTGCTGTCTGGTTCCTGCCGTCCGGACTCTTTTTCCTCTACTGAGATTCATCTGGTAGGTCTGCAGGCCAGTCATCCCGGGGACTGAAGTGTGAGTGAGGGTGGAGAGGGCCTCGGGTGGGTCAGGCGGGTCCCGCTTCCTGGTCTGTGGCCTCTGAGGGAGAAGGGCCACGAGGTCGTCCTCCTTCCCTTCACAGGCTGCGAGGCCACCAGCGGCTTCGTGGTCGTGAAGGGGCCTGGACGGGGAGGAAGGTGGGCCGTGGAGGGGAGGCGGTCAGGGGCTCAGGTGAAGATGGGGTGAGTGCTGTTGGGGGGATGGAAGTCCCGAGGTGCCGGGAACCCCCGACGACACAGGGCAGATTCCCTGAATGGGGCCCCCGGCGGGGGCGAGGCGGGCGGTGAAGAAGGGGCCTGGCACCTGGGAAGGCTGCGGCCTGGTGAGCGCCCCCCCAGCGGTGTGGAGTGCGGAGCGCCCGAGTGAGAAGCACTGCAAGGTCTCACCTCCGCCATGGAAGGTCCGAAAACAGTGGGAAGGAGTGGGCGAGGCAGTGCGGTCCAACCAAACTTGCTGTGGGGGGGTGAATGGCTCTAGGAAGTGGGAGTGTGCCCAAAGCAGCAATCACGAGAATTGTGATTCACTAGGGTTTTCGTGGGGAGTGCACTTGTGAAACTAAACCTCATCAGAAATGACCTCTGTCTGCGGGGCGCAGTGGCGCTCGCCTACGTAGTCCCAGTTACTCGGGACACTGAGGTGGGAGGATCCCCTGAGCGGGAGGTCGAGGCTGCAGTGAGCTGTGATCACGCCGCTGCACTCCAGCCTGAGCAACACAGCGAGACCGCGTGTCCAAAAGAAATTTAGAAAAAAATGTCCTCTGCCTTTTGCCACACGCCTTAAGATGATTGCTCTGCCAGCCTGGCCAGCATAAGTGGCTTTGTAGGCACTCAGACAGCGTACACACGTATGCTTAACTCTGGGACTCATTTTGAGAGTATTTTCAAAAGTAAAACGGCAAGTTAACATTTATCCATGGAAGTGATCGAATATAGCAGCCCTCTGGAGCGCACGTTCCCAATCACGGTTGTCTGTTTTCAGTGTGAAATATGAGTTGGCGAGGAAGATCGACCTATCGGCCTAGACCAAGACGCTATGTACAGCCTCCTGAAATGATTGGGCCTATGCGGGTGAGTGCTTAAACGTTAATTCGATGTTTTCTATTAGTAGAAATTAATTTTTGTGATAGCGTTGTTGCATTAGTGTGGAAATGCTGATAAAGTCTTTCCTGCTCATAAAAGATGATGATGGCATCTCATGAAGGAAACGTTGATTCTGGAGGATTTTTTTTTTCCTCTCGTGTTCTCCAGCTTTTGCCCATGACTTCTTTCTCAGGCTTTGTTTGTTAATGACAGATTGTACACATGTATTCCAACACAGAGTATAACAGCCTCCAAAGTCCTCGTGCGTCACTTTTCTCACAGTAACCTCCCTGTGGGTGGAGTAACCTTATTGGGCATAGAGCATAGAGTTGGAGAAATGTCTTTAGGCTTAGTTATGACCAGAAATAGCTATGTATTCTGTGTATATATGTAAAATTTTGTATCAATAACGAAACTTATTTTTTATTTGCACACCCACACATATTCCCCAGCCCGAGCAGTTCAGTGATGAAGTGGAACCACCAACACCTGAAGAAGGGGAACCAGCAACTCAACGTCAGGATCCTGCAGCTGCTCAGGAGGGAGAGGATGAGGGAGCATCTGCAGGTCAAGGTGAGGGAAAGGGAAGAAGAACGTCTGCTGGTGTGTGCGTGTGTGTGTGTTCGTGTGTGTGTTTGCACGTGTGTGTGTGTGTGTGTGTGTGTTAGGCATTGTCACATAGGAGGAACAGGAGGAAAGAAAACAACGGAAAGAATGCCTGAAATTGACTGGAAAAGCGAGGAGGCTATGTAGTTTGCAGCTTAGCTTAGGCAAATCCCTCACTATGATAAAAGTTCTCGACTTTATGAATGAGAGAATGGAGGTGCCAGGATTGTGTGTTATCCAAGAACCCTTGACTGGTGAATACAACATTTGTACTGTGTTCCAAGGTTTGTGTCTTCCTATCATGTATGTTGCTGTAAAGAAGGAAGTGATTTTGCTGAAAATGCTTAAAACTCAAAAGGCTTTACTGTAAGGTAGCTTAGTACTGACCCAAGAATAGACCCAGTTCAGAGGAGCAGGAGCAGCTCCAAAAACCGAGTCGCTGAATGTTGGCCCCCGTTTCCTTTGATTGATATTTTTATATGGTACGTTTGATAAAAGCTGGATAAATGAGGATACTGCCATACAGGTAGCTGGTTTAGTGATTTTTCTCGGCGGCTTTTAGGAGGTGATTAAATCCTTTTATGGTTAGAAAAGCAAAAACGGAATTATCCTGAGATTAACGTGAGATGGAAATAATTTCTCCGAGATAAAATGTTTTGAAAGGAAGCATCTATGTAACGGAGGTCATGGATTATTCCAGGGATGCACTGTTAAAAGTTCCTAGAATCTGACTGACAACAATGCCCATTAATTGCTGTCCGCCCACTCCCTTATTCTCAGTGCGGGACAGTATATTTTCTGTGATTCACAAACAATGTTGTATTTGGTGTTTTGTTCTTCACGGGGTTCATTTATGGAATATTACCTTTAGGACCTTCGGACCTAAATATAACTTTATTTGAACAAAGTGAAGTTTCTCTTTACCCCAGTAGGTAATGGGTGTCGTGACTGTAAGATTTTCCATAGTCCTCAAATCCATCCAGCTAATCAATCCTTCAGAAACTGACATTGTAATTGTAACTGAAATCCTATCCACGTGGTAGACTTCAGATTTCTCAGCTGACGCACACTGCTGTTGGTACTCTACGGCTGAATATAAGCATTCTACATGTCCTGTGGTTTATCCTTAGATTGTCATTTAGGAGAAAGGTGTAAAGCTGGGCTGAATGCCATGCACTCATAGTCCCAGCTACTTGGGAGGCTGAGGTGAGAGGATTGCTTGAGCCCTGGAGTTCAAGCCCAGCCTGGGAAACACAGTGAGACCTCATCGCTAATAAATAAATGAATGAATAAATAAATACATAAATAAATTCATTAAATAAAGAAAGGTTTCAAGGTATAGGAAAACACAGATGCAAAGTTTTTGTGCCTAGTGGCTGGTAATGTTGCAAACGTAACTCCTCAGTGAACTGTACCACTTAAAAATAGTTAAGATGGTAAATTTTAGGATATGTGTATTTTTTACCACAATTAAAAGTTCCTTTCTTCCTGAAGTTCAGTGCAGTTATCATATATTCTTTTAAATTTTTACTGTATGTATCTCCAAGACATAACATTTATAGAAAATTTGCAAGAATAGTACAATGAACTCATATACTGTTCATCTGGATTCACCAATTGTTAATAGCTTTCGCTTCATAGGTTTCACATCTCTTCCCTCCCTCTCTTACCGTGCTGCCCACACACTCACACACACACACACACACACACACACGGATATGTGTTTACTGTTATTAATGCTGAATTGTTTCGATAAAGTTTCAGGTATTATGGTCCTTTACCCTATGTACTTGAGGGTGTGTATATCGTCAGAACAAAGAGAAAGTCATTTCTTGGATCATCACTGCACAAAGATCAAAATCAGGAAATTTAACAATGAGAAAACGGAGTCATTTAATACAGAGTGCATACTGAAATTTTGCCAGTTCCCCAGAAAATTTCTTTTTTCCTTTTTCTTTTCTTTGTTGAGACGGAGTCTCTCTCTGTGGGCCAGGTTGGAGTGCAGTAGTGCGACCTCGGCTCACTGCAATCTACACCTCCCAGGTTCTAGGGATTCTCATGCCTCAGCCTCCCGTGTAGCTGGGACTACAGGCGCCGGCCACTGCGGTCTTGAACTTCTGGCCTCACCTGCTCTGCCCACCTTGGCATCCCAAAATGTTTGGATTGCAGGCGTGAGACCCCACGCCCGGCCCAGCTAATTTTATTGATAGGATTTCTTTTTCTGATCCAGAGTCCAGTTCAGAATCACACCTTGCATGTGCTTTTCAGGTGTTTTTAGTTTCCTTTAACCTGTAATGTTTCCTTAATTTTTCTTGTCATTCACGATACGGACATTTTTGGAGAGGATAGACCAGTTGGTTTGCAGAATATTCTGCAGTTTGGGCTTTTTCATGTATTTTTAAAAGAGTTTTCTCACTCAGCGTTTATTGGTGGCTACTCATGCCATGTAAGAGTCTAAGCGCTAGGAGTGTAAGTGCTGTGAGAGACGGGATTTGAGCCTTGAGTCATTTAATACGAGAAGGACAATCAGAAGTAGAATAACAGAGAAGTGCAAAGGAGGCAGCAAAGTTGTCTGAGGGCAGTCTTCGGAAAGGAAGAGGGTATTATTTGGAACACCTTGTTTTCCTGTTTTCTGCTAACAGACTCCTGAAATAATGTTCCTGGGATTCTTATCAACACATTTATTATTACGTTAGCTAAAGCTTTTGTATAATAATACCGAGAGCATGAATATTATTTTCTTATTCATACTTTATGTTTTACTGCTTAAATTGATACGTATTTTTTATTTTTAAGGGCCGAAGCCTGAAGCTGATAGTCAGGAACAGGGTCACCCACAGACTGGGGGTGAGTGTGAAGATGGTCCTGATGGGCAGGAGATGGACCCGCCAAATCCAGAGGAGGTGAAAACGCCTGAAGAAGGTAGGCAATCCATTAGGCATGCACACTGTAGGGTGTCTGTTTCCACGGTATCATATTGTAATTCTTACTATGTTTTTGAGACGGAGTCTCGCTCTGAAGACCAGGCTGGAGTGCAGTGGTGCCATCTCGGCTCACTGGAAATTCTGTCTCCAGGGTTCAAGTGATTCTCCTGCCTGAGCCTCTGGCGGAGCCGGGCTTACAGGCATGCTCCGCCGCGCCCAGCTAATTTTTGTATTTTTAGTAGAGACAGGGTTTCGTTATGTTGCACAGGTTGTTCCCGAACTCCTGACCTCAGGTGATCCACCTGCCTCGACCATGGAAATTGCCGGGATTACAGGCGAGAGCCACCGTGCCCGACCCAGCATTATATTTTTAATAACAGAGAGGTAACAATACTGCCTCTTTAGTAACAGAGTTCTTATATAAAGGTTATTCGAAACGTAGTTCAGGCCCCAGCACCCGACTGATAGACTGTCAGATAGGGAAACAAACTGAGTCAAAGCTATGTTGAATTAAAACTTTTGAGTATAAATCCTTAAACCAGTAGCTCACAATTTTCAGATGCTTTTGTAAAGGTCTGCTTTTAATCAATACATAACACGTTTGTAACACCCATCACTTGGTGTGAAAAATGCTGAAGCACTCATGCGGGTTCTAATACCAGCTCTTACAGCCTTGGCGAGATTCTGAGTGAGTCCTTTCACTTCTAAACCTATCTTTGGTTCTTACGAAAATAGTGAGTTTAAGTCAGAGATTTTAAAACCATTTTCCATTCCGGTTCTTTCATACTCTGATCCTGTTGCATAGAATGCGTGGGACACAGAGATCATCTGCTTCGCATGGTTTGTTAATCACAAATCATGAAACCCTGGCCCGAGTCATCTGAAAATCTCTGAATTGAGATTTCATTGTCAGTAAGAAAGTGAGCGGGCACTCTGCTTCATCCTAGGTTTTCCGTGTGGAGAGCTGAATACGTAGTGTAAGATCTTGTGAAATTGTGAATTCTCCCTCTTCTTGGTTTGTTTGTTTGTTTGCGACAGAGTCTCAGTGTGTCACCCAGGCTGGAGTGCAGTGATGCAATTTCAGCTCACTGCAACCTCTGGCTCCCAGGCTAAAGCCGTCCTCCCACCTCAGCCTCCTGAGTGGCTGGAACTACATGCACAAGCCACCGTGCCTGACTACATTTTTTTGTTTTCATTTTTGTAGAGATGAGGTCTCACTGTGTTGCCCAGGCAGGGTTTCTCTGGCTTTTAATGAACAATTGCTTCTTTTTTTTTCTTTTATTTATTTATTTATTATTATACTTTAAGTTTTAGGGTACATGTGCACATTGTGCAGGTTAGTTACATATGTATACACGTGCCATGCTGGTGCGCTGCACCCACTATCTCATCATCTAGCATTAGGTACATCTCCCAGTGCTATCCCTCCCCCCTCCCCCCACCCCACAACAGTCCCCAGAGTGTGATATTCCCCTTCCTCTGTCCATGTGATCTCATTGTTCAGTTCCCACCTATGAGTGAGAATATGCGGTGTTTGGTTTTTTGTTCTTGCGATAGTTTACTGAGAATGATGATTTCCAGTTTCATCCATGTCCCTACAAAGGACAGGAACTCATCATTTTTTAGGGCTGCATAGTATTCCATGGTGTATATGTGCCACATTTTCTTAATCCAGTCTATCGTTGTTGGACATTTGGGTTGGTTCCAAGTCTTTGCTATCGTGAATAATGCCGCACTAAACATACATGTGCATGTGTCTTTATAGCAGCATGATTTATAGTCCTTTGGGTATATACCCAGTAATGGGATGGCTGGGTCAAATGGTACAATTGCTTCTTAAATCTTTCCCCACGGAAACCTTGAGTGACTGAAATAAATATCAAATGGCGAGAGACCGTTTAGTTCCTATCATCTGTGGCATGTAGGTCAGTGATGCTCAGCATGGGTGTGAGTAAGATGCCTGTGCTATGCATGCTCCCTGCCCCACTGTCAGTCTTCATGAGCCACTATTTCTAATAAGACTGTAGACACACATACGATATAGTCATCTCTAATCATATCAAATGTTACATGTAAGTTTCAGCTTTAGAGACATGAATTGATAAGATTTAAAGTTGAAAGACCATGACTCTAGTACTTCCTGAGTAATCAACTGAAGGATGCTTTACACATGTGTTTTCCAAATTGCTGACTGTTAATTGTAAGTGCTTGTGACTTGAAAGGAAGCGCTTGATGTTCAGGGAGGAAATTACTTTTAAATTCTGCAGGTCTACGCTCAAAGTTTATGCAGAGGTTCAATTGCGTGTAAGACACGGGATCACCCATAGGGTTCTGTTTTTAGTCCATTTAATAAAACCCAAACTGTAGTGTGCTTTGTATGCCTTTAGGGTCATCTGAATAATCTGTTGCTAAGTCATGTTCCCAATTGTTGTGTTTCTGTTACAGGTGAAAAGCAATCACAGTGTTAAAAGAAGACACGTTGAAATGATGCAGGCTGCTCCTATGTTGGAAATTTGTTCATTAAAATTCTCCCAGTAAAGCTTTACAGCCTTCTGCAAAGAAGTCTTGCGCATCTTTTGTGAATTTTATTTCTAGCTTTTTGATGCTGTGAAATATGTATCATTCTTTGAAATCGTGTATTGTAACTCTCTGAGCTGGTATGTAGGACATCGTTCTTTTTTTTTTCTTTCTTTCTTTGTTCTCTTTTGAGACGGAGTCTTGCTCTGTCACCCAGGCTGGAGTGCAGTGGCGCGATCTCTGCTCGCTGCAACCCTGCCTCCCGGATTCAAGCAATTGTCTGCCTCAGCCTCCCGAGTAGCTGGGATTATAGGCACCCACCGGCACGCCTGGCTAAGTTTTGTGTTTTTACTAGAGATGGGCTTTCGCCATCTTGGCCGGGGTGCTCTTGAACTCCTGACCTCATGATTCACCTGCCTTGGCCTCCCAAAGTGCTGGGATTACAGGCATGAGGAACCGCGCCCGGTGGAGACATAATTCTTACATATTGGTTTTCTATCCAGCGGCCTTGTGAAATATGCTTGTGAATTCCAAAGTTTACTTCTAGGTCGTTTTCCGTCTTCAATATACAGAAACATATCATCCTTGAATAAGAGGAGTTTTGTTTCCGCCATTTTTTTTTCTTTTTCCTTTTGTATTTTTTGTAGAGACGGGGTTTTGCCATGTTTCCCGGGCTGTTGTTGAACTTTTGAGTGCAAGTGATGCACCCATCTCACCTCCCACAGTGCTGGGATTACTGGCGTGGGCCACCGTGGCGGGCCCGTCGTTGCCGTTGTAAAGAGTTTTATTTCCTTTTCTGATTTTACGGCATTGTGCAGACCCACCCGTTACAATGGTGACAGTGGACATCCTTGTCTCATCCCTGATGAGAAACCGAAAAATTTCAACATTTCACCATCCTATTTACTCTCCTTTTTTTGTAGACGGACTTTATCAGAGTGAATCATTCCATTCTGTTCCAAATTTGCTGAGAGTATTCATTTGAATATATGTTGATTTTCATCAAACAGTGCATCTATTTCGATTACCACAGCATTTTTTCCCATTCATGTGTTGATATAGTGAATTCGATTGATAAATTTGTACGTTTTTAGGTTCGATTATTAAAACTTGAGACAGGGTCTCACTCTGTCACCGAGGCTGGAGTGCGGTGGTGTTATCAGAGCTCGCTGCAGCCTTGACCTCCTGGGCTCAAGCGCTCCTCCCACCTCAGCCTCCTGAGTAGCTGTGAGTATAGGTACATGCCACCATGCCCAGCTAATTTTTCGACGGTTTTTTGTTTGTTTTTTGTAGCGATGAGATTTTCTGATGTTGCTTAGGCTGGTCTCGAAGTCCTGAGCTCAGGTGATCTGGCCAGCTCAGCCTCCCAAAATACTAGGATTACAGGCGTGAGCCTTGGCCTGGTCTGGTTTTTCTTATATAGGGGTCTTACCTATATAAAGACTAAACTTAATCTGTGCCTTTGTGCGGGTGGGCTAAGAGCATGATGACTTTTATCATTCTATTGATTTAAAGAAAACTATCCTTGACTTACCAGTGTGTAAGTCCATGAAAGCATAATTCTGTTGAAAGCATATATCGTTAATGGGTGTTGGGAACCGTGCACTTTCCGCTGCTGTGGGAGCATGTCCTTGGAGGTACCTTTCATCTGTTTTCTCAACTCCAAACATCTTAGGACCATGGGTTGTGACTGGCAGGACTATGTATCTTGCTACTTTCAAGACGGAGTTTATTTTCACGTGGTGTCACTCTGGCTGTCCTGTTTCCCTAATACTGTCACTTCACCCTCTGCGATTCTGATGCTACAAATGATAGATATCGTTTTAGCATTTTCTTACGGGTCCTAGCGATTCTATTCATTTTTCTTTCAGTCTCTTTCTCTGACTTGTTCACATTGAACAATTTCCTTTTGGGATAGGCTGCTATTTCTGTTTTCGCAGGTGGTTTACCTGTCTTCCCAGCCGGTCACAGTGGTCCTTGTCCCCATGGTGGGGCCGGGGCAAGAGAGGGCCCTGGGTTGGGGGTGGGGTTCAGTTGAAGATGGGGTGAGTTTTGAGGGGAGCACTACTTGAGTCCCAGAGGCATAGGAAACAGCAGAGGGAGGTGGGATTCCCTTATCCTCAATGAGGATGGGCATCGAGGGTTTGGGGCGTGGCGCTGGGAACGGCAGCCCTCCCCAGCCCACAGCCGCGCATGCTCCCTGGGCTCCCGCCTCAGTGCGCATGTTCACTGGGCGTCTTCTGCCCGGCCCCTTCGCCCGCGTGAAGAACGCCAGGGAGCTGTGAGGCAGTGCTGTCTGGTTCCTGCCGTCCGGACTCTTTTTCCTCTACTGAGATTCATCTGGTAGGTCTGCAGGCCAGTCATCCCGGGGACTGAAGTGTGAGTGAGGGTGGAGAGGGCCTCGGGTGGGTCAGGCGGGTCCCGCTTCCTGGTCTGTGGCCTCTGAGGGAGAAGGGCCACGAGGTCGTCCTCCTTCCCTTCACAGGCTGCGAGGCCACCAGCGGCTTCGTGGTCGTGAAGGGGCCTGGACGGGGAGGAAGGTGGGCCGTGGAGGGGAGGCGGTCAGGGGCTCAGGTGAAGATGGGGTGAGTGCTGTTGGGGGGATGGAAGTCCCGAGGTGCCGGGAACCCCCGACGACACAGGGCAGATTCCCTGAATGGGGCCCCCGGCGGGGGCGAGGCGGGCGGTGAAGAAGGGGCCTGGCACCTGGGAAGGCTGCGGCCTGGTGAGCGCCCCCCCAGCGGTGTGGAGTGCGGAGCGCCCGAGTGAGAAGCACTGCAAGGTCTCACCTCCGCCATGGAAGGTCCGAAAACAGTGGGAAGGAGTGGGCGAGGCAGTGCGGTCCAACCAAACTTGTTGTGAGGGGGGTGAATGGCTCTAGGAAGTGGGAGTGTGCCCAAAGCAGCAATCACGAGAATTGTGATTCACTAGGGTTTTCGTGGGGAGTGCACTTGTGAAACTAAACCTCATCAGAAATGACCTCTGTCTGCGGGGCGCAGTGGCGCTCGCCTACGTAGTCCCAGTTACTCGGGACACTGAGGTGGGAGGATCCCCTGAGCGGGAGGTCGAGGCTGCAGTGAGCTGTGATCACGCCGCTGCACTCCAGCCTGAGCAACACAGCGAGACCGCGTGTCCAAAAGAAATTTAGAAAAGAATGTCCTCTGCCTTTTGCCACACGCCTTAAGATGATTGCTCTGCCAGCCTGGCCAGCATAAGTGGCTTTGTAGGCACTCAGACAGCGTACACACGTATGCTTAACTCTGGGACTCATTTTGAGAGTATTTTCAAAAGTAAAACGGCAAGTTAACATTTATCCATGGAAGTGATCGAATATAGCAGCCCTCTGGAGCGCACGTTCCCAATCACGGTTGTCTGTTTTCAGTGTGAAATATGAGTTGGCGAGGAAGATCGACCTATCGGCCTAGACCAAGACGCTATGTACAGCCTCCTGAAATGATTGGGCCTATGCGGGTGAGTGCTTAAACGTTAATTCGATGTTTTCTATTAGTAGAAATTAATTTTTGTGATAGCGTTGTTGCATTAGTGTGGAAATGCTGATAAAGTCTTTCCTGCTCATAAAAGATGATGATGGCATCTCATGAAGGAAACGTTGATTCTGGAGGATTTTTTTTTTCCTCTCGTGTTCTCCAGCTTTTGCCCATGACTTCTTTCTCAGGCTTTGTTTGTTAATGACAGATTGTACACATGTATTCCAACACAGAGTATAACAGCCTCCAAAGTCCTCGTGCGTCACTTTTCTCACAGTAACCTCCCTGTGGGTGGAGTAACCTTATTGGGCATAGAGCATAGAGTTGGAGAAATGTCTTTAGGCTTAGTTATGACCAGAAATAGCTATGTATTCTGTGTATATATGTAAAATTTTGTATCAATAACGAAACTTATTTTTTATTTGCACACCCACACATATTCCCCAGCCCGAGCAGTTCAGTGATGAAGTGGAACCACCAACACCTGAAGAAGGGGAACCAGCAACTCAACGTCAGGATCCTGCAGCTGCTCAGGAGGGAGAGGATGAGGGAGCATCTGCAGGTCAAGGTGAGGGAAAGGGAAGAAGAACGTCTGCTGGTGTGTGCGTGTGTGTGTGTTCGTGTGTGTGTTTGCACGTGTGTGTGTTAGGCATTGTCACATAGGAGGAACAGGAGGAAAGAAAACAACGGAAAGAATGCCTGAAATTGACTGGAAAAGCGAGGAGGCTATGTAGTTTGCAGCTTAGCTTAGGCAAATCCCTCACTATGATAAAAGTTCTCGACTTTATGAATGAGAGAATGGAGGTGCCAGGATTGTGTGTTATCCAAGAACCCTTGACTGGTGAATACAACATTTGTACTGTGTTCCAAGGTTTGTGTCTTCCTATCATGTATGTTGCTGTAAAGAAGGAAGTGATTTTGCTGAAAATGCTTAAAACTCAAAAGGCTTTACTGTAAGGTAGCTTAGTACTGACCCAAGAATAGACCCAGTTCAGAGGAGCAGGAGCAGCTCCAAAAACCGAGTCGCTGAATGTTGGCCCCCGTTTCCTTTGATTGATATTTTTATATGGTACGTTTGATAAAAGCTGGATAAATGAGGATACTGCCATACAGGTAGCTGGTTTAGTGATTTTTCTCGGCGGCTTTTAGGAGGTGATTAAATCCTTTTATGGTTAGAAAAGCAAAAACGGAATTATCCTGAGATTAACGTGAGATGGAAATAATTTCTCCGAGATAAAATGTTTTGAAAGGAAGCATCTATGTAACGGAGGTCATGGATTATTCCAGGGATGCACTGTTAAAAGTTCCTAGAATCTGACTGACAACAATGCCCATTAATTGCTGTCCGCCCACTCCCTTATTCTCAGTGCGGGACAGTATATTTTCTGTGATTCACAAACAATGTTGTATTTGGTGTTTTGTTCTTCACGGGGTTCATTTATGGAATATTACCTTTAGGACCTTCGGACCTAAATATAACTTTATTTGAACAAAGTGAAGTTTCTCTTTACCCCAGTAGGTAATGGGTGTCGTGACTGTAAGATTTTCCATAGTCCTCAAATCCATCCAGCTAATCAATCCTTCAGAAACTGACATTGTAATTGTAACTGAAATCCTATCCACGTGGTAGACTTCAGATTTCTCAGCTGACGCACACTGCTGTTGGTACTCTACGGCTGAATATAAGCATTCTACATGTCCTGTGGTTTATCCTTAGATTGTCATTTAGGAGAAAGGTGTAAAGCTGGGCTGAATGCCATGCACTCATAGTCCCAGCTACTTGGGAGGCTGAGGTGAGAGGATTGCTTGAGCCCTGGAGTTCAAGCCCAGCCTGGGAAACACAGTGAGACCTCATCGCTAATAAATAAATGAATGAATAAATAAATACATAAATAAATTCATTAAATAAAGAAAGGTTTCAAGGTATAGGAAAACACAGATGCAAAGTTTTTGTGCCTAGTGGCTGGTAATGTTGCAAACGTAACTCCTCAGTGAACTGTACCACTTAAAAATAGTTAAGATGGTAAATTTTAGGATATGTGTATTTTTTACCACAATTAAAAGTTCCTTTCTTCCTGAAGTTCAGTGCAGTTATCATATATTCTTTTAAATTTTTACTGTATGTATCTCCAAGACATAACATTTATAGAAAATTTGCAAGAATAGTACAATGAACTCATATACTGTTCATCTGGATTCACCAATTGTTAATAGCTTTCGCTTCATAGGTTTCACATCTCTTCCCTCCCTCTCTTACCGTGCTGCCCACACACTCACACACACACACACACACACACACACGGATATGTGTTTACTGTTATTAATGCTGAATTGTTTCGATAAAGTTTCAGGTATTATGGTCCTTTACCCTATGTACTTGAGGGTGTGTATATCGTCAGAACAAAGAGAAAGTCATTTCTTGGATCATCACTGCACAAAGATCAAAATCAGGAAATTTAACAATGAGAAAACGGAGTCATTTAATACAGAGTGCATACTCAAATTTTGCCAGTTCCCCAGAAAATTTCTTTTTTCCTTTTTCTTTTCTTTGTTGAGACGGAGTCTCTCTCTGTGGGCCAGGTTGGAGTGCAGTAGTGCGACCTCGGCTCACTGCAATCTACACCTCCCAGGTTCTAGGGATTCTCATGCCTCAGCCTCCCGTGTAGCTGGGACTATAGGCGCCGGCCACTGCGGTCTTGAACTTCTGGCCTCATCTGCTCTGCCCACCTTGGCATCCCAAAATGTTTGGATTGCAGGCGTGAGACCCCACGCCCGGCCCAGCTAATTTTATTGATAGGATTTCTTTTTCTGATCCAGAGTCCAGTTCAGAATCACACCTTGCATGTGCTTTTCAGGTGTTTTTAGTTTCCTTTAACCTGTAATGTTTCCTTAATTTTTCTTGTCATTCACGATACGGACATTTTTGGAGAGGATAGACCAGTTGGTTTGCAGAATATTCTGCAGTTTGGGCTTTTTCATGTATTTTTAAAAGAGTTTTCTCACTCAGCGTTTATTGGTGGCTACTCATGCCATGTAAGAGTCTAAGCGCTAGGAGTGTAAGTGCTGTGAGAGACGGGATTTGAGCCTTGAGTCATTTAATACGAGAAGGACAATCAGAAGTAGAATAACAGAGAAGTGCAAAGGAGGCAGCAAAGTTGTCTGAGGGCAGTCTTCGGAAAGGAAGAGGGTATTATTTGGAACACCTTGTTTTCCTGTTTTCTGCTAACAGACCCGTGAAATAATGTTCCTGGGATTCTTATCAACACATTTATTATTACGTTAGCTAAAGCTTTTATATAATAATACCGAGAGCATGAATATTATTTTCTTATTCATACTTTATGTTTTACTGCTTAAATTGATACGTATTTTTTATTTTTAAGGGCCAAAGCCTGAAGCTGATAGTCAGGAACAGGGTCACCCACAGACTGAGGGTGAGTGTGAAGATGGTCCTGATGGGCAGGAGATGGACCCGCCAAATCCAGAGGAGGTGAAAACGCCTGAAGAAGGTAGGCAATCCATTAGGCATGCACACTGTAGGGTGTCTGTTTCCACGGTATCATGTTGTAATTCTTACTATGTTTTTGAGACGGAGTCTCGCTCTGAAGACCAGGCTGGAGTGCAGTGGTGCCATCTCGGCTCACTGGAAGTTCTGTCTCCAGGGTTCAAGTGATTCTCCTGCCTGAGCCTCTGGCGGAGCCAGGCTTACAGGCATGCTCCGCCACGCCCAGCTAATTTTTGTATTTTTAGTAGAGACAGGGTTTCGTTATGTTGCACAGGTTGTTCCCGAACTCCTGACCTCAGGTGATCCACCTGCCTCGACCATGGAAATTGCCGGGATTACAGGCGAGAGCCACCGTGCCCGACCCAGCATTATATTTTTAATAACAGAGAGGTAACAATACTGCCTCTTTAGTAACAGAGTTCTTATATAAAGGTTATTCGAAACGTAGTTCAGGCCCCAGCACCCGACTGATAGACTGTCAGATAGGGAAACAAACTGAGTCAAAGCTATGTTGAATTAAAACTTTTGAGTATAAATCCTTAAACCAGTAGCTCACAATTTTCAGATGCTTTTGTAAAGGTCTGCTTTTAATCAATACATAACACGTTTGTAACACCCATCACTTGGTGTGAAAAATGCTGAAGCACTCATGCGGGTTCTAATACCAGCTCTTACAGCCTTGGCGAGATTCTGAGTGAGTCCTTTCACTTCTAAACCTATCTTTGGTTCTTACGAAAATAGTGAGTTTAAGTCAGAGATTTTAAAACCATTTTCCATTCCGGTTCTTTCATACTCTGATCCTGTTGCATAGAATGCGTGGGACACAGAGATCATCTGCTTCGCATGGTTTGTTAATCACAAATCATGAAACCCTGGCCCGAGTCATCTGAAAATCTCTGAATTGAGATTTCATTGTCAGTAAGAAAGTGAGCGGGCACTCTGCTTCATCCTAGTTTTTCCGTGTGGAGAGCTGAATACGTAGTGTAAGATCTTGTGAAATTGTGAATTCTCCCTCTTCTTGGTTTGTTTGTTTGTTTGCGACAGAGTCTCAGTGTGTCACCCAGGCTGGAGTGCAGTGATGCAATTTCAGCTCACTGCAACCTCTGGCTCCCAGGCTAAAGCCGTCCTCCCACCTCAGCCTCCTGAGTGGCTGGAACTACATGCACAAGCCACCGTGCCTGACTACATTTTTTTGTTTTCATTTTTGTAGAGATGAGGTCTCACTGTGTTGCCCGGGCAGGGTTTCTCTGGCTTTTAATGAACAATTGCTTCTTTTTTTTTTTCTGTTATTTATTTATTTATTTATTTATTTATTATTATACTTTAAGTTTTAGGGTACATGTGCACATTGTGCAGGTTAGTTACATATGTATACACGTGCCATGCTGGTGCGCTGCACCCACTATCTCATCATCTAGCATTAGGTACATCTCCCAGTGCTATCCCTCCCCCCTCCCCCCACCCCACAACAGTCCCCAGAGTGTGATATTCCCCTTCCTCTGTCCATGTGATCTCATTGTTCAGTTCCCACCTATGAGTGAGAATATGCGGTGTTTGGTTTTTTGTTCTTGCGATAGTTTACTGAGAATGATGATTTCCAGTTTCATCCATGTCCCTACAAAGGACAGGAACTCATCATTTTTTAGGGCTGCATAGTATTCCATGGTGTATATGTGCCACATTTTCTTAATCCAGTCTATCGTTGTTGGACATTTGGGTTGGTTCCAAGTCTTTGCTATCGTGAATAATGCCGCACTAAACATACGTGTGCATGTGTCTTTATAGCAGCATGATTTATAGTCCTTTGGGTATATACCCAGTAATGGGATGGCTGGGTCAAATGGTACAATTGCTTCTTAAATCTTTCCCCACGGAAACCTTGAGTGACTGAAATAAATATCAAATGGCGAGAGACCGTTTAGTTCCTATCATCTGTGGCATGTAGGTCAGTGATGCTCAGCATGGGTGTGAGTAAGATGCCTGTGCTATGCATGCTCCCTGCCCCACTGTCAGTCTTCATGAGCCACTATTTCTAATAAGACTGTAGACACACATACGATATAGTCATCTCTAATCATATCAAATGTTACATGTAAGTTTCAGCTTTAGAGACATGAATTGATAAGATTTAAAGTTGAAAGACCATGACTCTAGTACTTCCTGAGTAATCAACTGAAGTATGCTTTACACATGTGTTTTCCAAATTGCTGACTGTTAATTGTAAGTGCTTGTGACTTGAAAGGAAGCGCTTGATGTTCAGGGAGGAAATTACTTTTAAATTCTGCAGGTCTACGCTCAAAGTTTATGCAGAGGTTCAATTGCATGTAAGACACGGGATCACCCATAGGGTTCTGTTTTTAGTCCATTTAATAAAACCCAAACTGTAGTGTGCTTTGTATGCCTTTAGGGTCATCTGAATAATCTGTTGCTAAGTCATGTTCCCAATTGTTGTGTTTCTGTTACAGGTGAAAAGCAATCACAGTGTTAAAAGAAGACACGTTGAAATGATGCAGGCTGCTCCTATGTTGGAAATTTGTTCATTAAAATTCTCCCAGTAAAGCTTTACAGCCTTCTGCAAAGAAGTCTTGCGCATCTTTTGTGAATTTTATTTCTAGCTTTTTGATGCTGTGAAATATGTATCATTCTTTGAAATCGTGTATTGTAACTCTCTGAGCTGGTATGTAGGACATCGTTCTTTTTTTTTTCTTTCTTTCTTTGTTCTCTTTTGAGACGGAGTCTTGCTCTGTCACCCAGGCTGGAGTGCAGTGGCGCGATCTCTGCTCGCTGCAACCCTGCCTCCCGGATTCAAGCAATTGTCTGCCTCAGCCTCCCGAGTAGCTGGGATTATAGGCACCCACCGGCACGCCTGGCTAAGTTTTGTGTTTTTACTAGAGATGGGCTTTCGCCATCTTGGCCGGGGTGCTCTTGAACTCCTGACCTCATGATTCACCTGCCTTGGCCTCCCAAAGTGCTGGGATTACAGGCATGAGGAACCGCGCCCGGTGGAGACATAATTCTTACATATTGGTTTTCTATCCAGCGGCCTTGTGAAATATGCTTGTGAATTCCAAAGTTTACTTCTAGGTCGTTTTCCGTCTTCAATATACAGAAACATATCATCCTTGAATAAGAGGAGTTTTGTTTCCGCCATTTTTTTTTCTTTTTCCTTTTGTATTTTTTGTAGAGACGGGGTTTTGCCATGTTTCCCGGGCTGTTGTTGAACTTTTGAGTGCAAGTGATGCACCCATCTCACCTCCCACAGTGCTGGGATTACTGGCGTGGGCCACCGTGGCGGGCCCGTCGTTGCCGTTGTAAAGAGTTTTATTTCCTTTTCTGATTTTACGGCATTGTGCAGACCCACCCGTTACAATGGTGACAGTGGACATCCTTGTCTCATCCCTGATGAGAAACCGAAAAATTTCAACATTTCACCATCCTATTTACTCTCCTTTTTTTGTAGACGGACTTTATCAGAGTGAATCATTCCATTCTGTTCCAAATTTGCTGAGAGTATTCATTTGAATATATGTTGATTTTCATCAAACAGTGCATCTATTTCGATTACCACAGCATTTTTTCCCATTCATGTGTTGATATAGTGAATTCGATTGATAAATTTGTACGTTTTTAGGTTCGATTATTAAAACTTGAGACAGGGTCTCACTCTGTCACCGAGGCTGGAGTGCGGTGGTGTTATCAGAGCTCGCTGCAGCCTTGACCTCCTGGGCTCAAGCGCTCCTCCCACCTCAGCCTCCTGAGTAGCTGTGAGTATAGGTACATGCCACCATGCCCAGCTAATTTTTCGACGGTTTTTTGTTTGTTTTTTGTAGCGATGAGATTTTCTGATGTTGCTTAGGCTGGTCTCGAAGTCCTGAGCTCAGGTGATCTGGCCAGCTCAGCCTCCCAAAATACTAGGATTACAGGCGTGAGCCTTGGCCTGGTCTGGTTTTTCTTATATAGGGGTCTTACCTATATAAAGACTAAACTTAATCTGTGCCTTTGTGCGGGTGGGCTAAGAGCATGATGACTTTTATCATTCTATTGATTTAAAGAAAACTATCCTTGACTTACCAGTGTGTAAGTCCATGAAAGCATAATTCTGTTGAAAGCATATATCGTTAATGGGTGTTGGGAACCGTGCACTTTCCGCTGCTGTGGGAGCATGTCCTTGGAGGTACCTTTCATCTGTTTTCTCAACTCCAAACATCTTAGGACCATGGGTTGTGACTGGCAGGACTATGTATCTTGCTACTTTCAAGACGGAGTTTATTTTCACGTGGTGTCACTCTGGCTGTCCTGTTTCCCTAATACTGTCACTTCACCCTCTGCGATTCTGATGCTACAAATGATAGATATCGTTTTAGCATTTTCTTACGGGTCCTAGCGATTCTATTCATTTTTCTTTCAGTCTCTTTCTCTGACTTGTTCACATTGAACAATTTCCTTTTGGGATAGGCTGCTATTTCTGTTTTCGCAGGTGGTTTACCTGTCTTCCCAGCCGGTCACAGTGGTCCTTGTCCCCATGGTGGGGCCGGGGCAAGAGAGGGCCCTGGGTTGGGGGTGGGGTTCAGTTGAAGATGGGGTGAGTTTTGAGGGGAGCACTACTTGAGTCCCAGAGGCATAGGAAACAGCAGAGGGAGGTGGGATTCCCTTATCCTCAATGAGGATGGGCATCGAGGGTTTGGGGCGTGGCGCTGGGAACGGCAGCCCTCCCCAGCCCACAGCCGCGCATGCTCCCTGGGCTCCCGCCTCAGTGCGCATGTTCACTGGGCGTCTTCTGCCCGGCCCCTTCGCCCGCGTGAAGAACGCCAGGGAGCTGTGAGGCAGTGCTGTCTGGTTCCTGCCGTCCGGACTCTTTTTCCTCTACTGAGATTCATCTGGTAGGTCTGCAGGCCAGTCATCCCGGGGACTGAAGTGTGAGTGAGGGTGGAGAGGGCCTCGGGTGGGTCAGGCGGGTCCCGCTTCCTGGTCTGTGGCCTCTGAGGGAGAAGGGCCACGAGGTCGTCCTCCTTCCCTTCACAGGCTGCGAGGCCACCAGCGGCTTCGTGGTCGTGAAGGGGCCTGGACGGGGAGGAAGGTGGGCCGTGGAGGGGAGGCGGTCAGGGGCTCAGGTGAAGATGGGGTGAGTGCTGTTGGGGGGATGGAAGTCCCGAGGTGCCGGGAACCCCCGACGACACAGGGCAGATTCCCTGAATGAGGCCCCCGGCGGGGGCGAGGCGGGCGGTGAAGAAGGGGCCTGGCACCTGGGAAGGCTGCGGCCTGGTGAGCGCCCCCCCAGCGGTGTGGAGTGCGGAGCGCCCGAGTGAGAAGCACTGCAAGGTCTCACCTCCGCCATGGAAGGTCCGAAAACCGTGGGAAGGAGTGGGCGAGGCAGTGCGGTCCAACCAAACTTGTTGTGAGGGGGGTGAATGGCTCTAGGAAGTGGGAGTGTGCCCAAAGCAGCAATCACGAGAATTGTGATTCACTAGGGTTTTCGTGGGGAGTGCACTTGTGAAACTAAACCTCATCAGAAATGACCTCTGTCTGCGGGGCGCAGTGGCGCTCGCCTACGTAGTCCCAGTTACTCGGGACACTGAGGTGGGAGGATCCCCTGAGCGGGAGGTCGAGGCTGCAGTGAGCTGTGATCACGCCGCTGCACTCCAGCCTGAGCAACACAGCGAGACCGCGTGTCCAAAAGAAATTTAGAAAAAAATGTCCTCTGCCTTTTGCCACACGCCTTAAGATGATTGCTCTGCCAGCCTGGCCAGCATAAGTGGCTTTGTAGGCACTCAGACAGCGTACACACGTATGCTTAACTCTGGGACTCATTTTGAGAGTATTTTCAAAAGTAAAACGGCAAGTTAACATTTATCCATGGAAGTGATCGAATATAGCAGCCCTCTGGAGCGCACGTTCCCAATCACGGTTGTCTGTTTTCAGTGTGAAATATGAGTTGGCGAGGAAGATCGACCTATCGGCCTAGACCAAGACGCTATGTACAGCCTCCTGAAATGATTGGGCCTATGCGGGTGAGTGCTTAAACGTTAATTCGATGTTTTCTATTAGTAGAAATTAATTTTTGTGATAGCGTTGTTGCATTAGTGTGGAAATGCTGATAAAGTCTTTCCTGCTCATAAAAGATGATGATGGCATCTCATGAAGGAAACGTTGATTCTGGAGGATTTTTTTTTTCCTCTCGTGTTCTCCAGCTTTTGCCCATGACTTCTTTCTCAGGCTTTGTTTGTTAATGACAGATTGTACACATGTATTCCAACACAGAGTATAACAGCCTCCAAAGTCCTCGTGCGTCACTTTTCTCACAGTAACCTCCCTGTGGGTGGAGTAACCTTATTGGGCATAGAGCATAGAGTTGGAGAAATGTCTTTAGGCTTAGTTATGACCAGAAATAGCTATGTATTCTGTGTATATATGTAAAATTTTGTATCAATAACGAAACTTATTTTTTATTTGCACACCCACACATATTCCCCAGCCCGAGCAGTTCAGTGATGAAGTGGAACCACCAACACCTGAAGAAGGGGAACCAGCAACTCAACGTCAGGATCCTGCAGCTGCTCAGGAGGGAGAGGATGAGGGAGCATCTGCAGGTCAAGGTGAGGGAAAGGGAAGAAGAACGTCTGCTGGTGTGTGCGTGTGTGTGTGTTCGTGTGTGTGTTTGCACGTGTGTGTGTGTGTGTGTGTTAGGCATTGTCACATAGGAGGAACAGGAGGAAAGAAAACAATGGAAAGAATGCCTGAAATTGACTGGAAAAGCGAGGAGGCTATGTAGTTTGCAGCTTAGCTTAGGCAAATCCCTCACTATGATAAAAGTTCTCGACTTTATGAATGAGAGAATGGAGGTGCCAGGATTGTGTGTTATCCAAGAACCCTTGACTGGTGAATACAACATTTGTACTGTGTTCCAAGGTTTGTGTCTTCCTATCATGTATGTTGCTGTAAAGAAGGAAGTGATTTTGCTGAAAATGCTTAAAACTCAAAAGGCTTTACTGTAAGGTAGCTTAGTACTGACCCAAGAATAGACCCAGTTCAGAGGAGCAGGAGCAGCTCCAAAAACCGAGTCGCTGAATGTTGGCCCCCGTTTCCTTTGATTGATATTTTTATATGGTACGTTTGATAAAAGCTGGATAAATGAGGATACTGCCATACAGGTAGCTGGTTTAGTGATTTTTCTCGGCGGCTTTTAGGAGGTGATTAAATCCTTTTATGGTTAGAAAAGCAAAAACGGAATTATCCTGAGATTAACGTGAGATGGAAATAATTTCTCCGAGATAAAATGTTTTGAAAGGAAGCATCTATGTAACGGAGGTCATGGATTCTTCCAGGGATGCACTGTTAAAAGTTCCTAGAATCTGACTGACAACAATGCCCATTAATTGCTGTCCGCCCACTCCCTTATTCTCAGTGCGGGACAGTATATTTTCTGTGATTCACAAACAATGTTGTATTTGGTGTTTTGTTCTTCACGGGGTTCATTTATGGAATATTACCTTTAGGACCTTCGGACCTAAATATAACTTTATTTGAACAAAGTGAAGTTTCTCTTTACCCCAATAGGTAATGGGTGTCGTGACTGTAAGATTTTCCATAGTCCTCAAATCCATCCAGCTAATCAATCCTTCAGAAACTGACATTGTAATTGTAACTGAAATCCTATCCACGTGGTAGACTTCAGATTTCTCAGCTGACGCACACTGCTGTTGGTACTCTACGGCTGAATATAAGCATTCTACATGTCCTGTGGTTTATCCTTAGATTGTCATTTAGGAGAAAGGTCTAAAGCTGGGCTGAATGCCATGCACTCATAGTCCCAGCTACTTGGGAGGCTGAGGTGAGAGGATTGCTTGAGCCCTGGAGTTCAAGCCCAGCCTGGGAAACACAGTGAGACCTCATCGCTAATAAATAAATGAATGAATAAATAAATACATAAATAAATTCATTAAATAAAGAAAGGTTTCAAGGTATAGGAAAACACAGATGCAAAGTTTTTGTGCCTAGTGGCTGGTAATGTTGCAAACGTAACTCCTCAGTGAACTGTACCACTTAAAAATAGTTAAGATGGTAAATTTTAGGATATGTGTATTTTTTACCACAATTAAAAGTTCCTTTCTTCCTGAAGTTCAGTGCAGTTATCATATATTCTTTTAAATTTTTACTGTATGTATCTCCAAGACATAACATTTATAGAAAATTTGCAAGAATAGTACAATGAACTCATATACTGTTCATCTGGATTCACCAATTGTTAATAGCTTTCGCTTCATAGGTTTCACATCTCTTCCCTCCCTCTCTTACCGTGCTGCCCACACACTCACACACACACACACACACACACACACACACATACGGACATGTGTTTACTGTTATTAATGCTGAATTGTTTCGATAAAGTTTCAGGTATTATGGTCCTTTACCCTATGTACTTGAGGGTGTGTATATCGTCAGAACAAAGAGAAAGTCATTTCTTGGATCATCACTGCACAAAGATCAAAATCAGGATATTTAACAATGAGAAAACGGAGTCATTTAATACAGAGTGCATACTGAAATTTTGCCAGTTCCCCAGAAAATTTCTTTTTTCCTTTTTCTTTTCTTTGTTGAGACGGAGTCTCTCTCTGTGGGCCAGGTTGGAGTGCAGTAGTGCGACCTCGGCTCACTGCAATCTACACCTCCCAGGTTCTAGGGATTCTCATGCCTCAGCCTCCCGTGTAGCTGGGACTACAGGCGCCGGCCACTGCGGTCTTGAACTTCTGGCCTCACCTGCTCTGCCCACCTTGGCATCCCAAAATGTTTGGATTGCAGGCGTGAGACCCCACGCCCGGCCCAGCTAATTTTATTGATAGGATTTCTTTTTCTGATCCAGAGTCCAGTTCAGAATCACACCTTGCATGTGCTTTTCAGGTGTTTTTAGTTTCCTTTAACCTGTAATGTTTCCTTAATTTTTCTTGTCATTCACGATACGGACATTTTTGGAGAGGATAGACCAGTTGGTTTGCAGAATATTCTGCAGTTTGGGCTTTTTCATGTATTTTTAAAAGAGTTTTCTCACTCAGCGTTTATTGGTGGCTACTCATGCCATGTAAGAGTCTAAGCGCTAGGAGTGTAAGTGCTGTGAGAGACGGGATTTGAGCCTTGAGTCATTTAATACGAGAAGGACAATCAGAAGTAGAATAACAGAGAAGTGCAAAGGAGGCAGCAAAGTTGTCTGAGGGCAGTCTTCGGAAAGGAAGAGGGTATTATTTGGAACACCTTGTTTTCCTGTTTTCTGCTAACAGACTCCTGAAATAATGTTCCTGGGATTCTTATCAACACATTTATTATTACGTTAGCTAAAGCTTTTATATAATAATACCGAGAGCATGAATATTATTTTCTTATTCATACTTTATGTTTTACTGCTTAAATTGATACGTATTTTTTATTTTTAAGGGCCGAAGCCTGAAGCTGATAGTCAGGAACAGGGTCACCCACAGACTGGGTGTGAGTGTGAAGATGGTCCTGATGGGCAGGAGATGGACCCGCCAAATCCAGAGGAGGTGAAAACGCCTGAAGAAGGTAGGCAATCCATTAGGCATGCACACTGTAGGGTGTCTGTTTCCACGGTATCGTATTGTAATTCTTACTATGTTTTTGAGACGGAGTCTCGCTCTGAAGACCAGGCTGGAGTGCAGTGGTGCCATCTCGGCTCACTGGAAGTTCTGTCTCCAGGGTTCAAGTGATTCTCCTGCCTGAGCCTCTGGCGGAGCCAGGCTTACAGGCATGCTCCGCCGCGCCCAGCTAATTTTTGTATTTTTAGTAGAGACAGGGTTTCGTTATGTTGCACAGGTTGTTCCCGAACTCCTGACCTCAGGTGATCCACCTGCCTCGACCATGGAAATTGCCGGGATTACAGGCGAGAGCCACCGTGCCCGACCCAGCATTATATTTTTAATAACAGAGAGGTAACAATACTGCCTCTTTAGTAACAGAGTTCTTATATAAAGGTTATTCGAAACGTAGTTCAGGCCCCAGCACCCGACTGATAGACTGTCAGATAGGGAAACAAACTGAGTCAAAGCTATGTTGAATTAAAACTTTTGAGTATAAATCCTTAAACCAGTAGCTCACAATTTTCAGATGCTTTTGTAAAGGTCTGCTTTTAATCAATACATAACACGTTTGTAACACCCATCACTTGGTGTGAAAAATGCTGAAGCACTCATGCGGGTTCTAATACCAGCTCTTACAGCCTTGGCGAGATTCTGAGTGAGTCCTTTCACTTCTAAACCTATCTTTGGTTCTTACGAAAATAGTGAGTTTAAGTCAGAGATTTTAAAACCATTTTCCATTCCGGTTCTTTCATACTCTGATCCTGTTGCATAGAATGCGTGGGACACAGAGATCATCTGCTTCGCATGGTTTGTTAATCACAAATCATGAAACCCTGGCCCGAGTCATCTGAAAATCTCTGAATTGAGATTTCATTGTCAGTAAGAAAGTGAGCGGGCACTCTGCTTCATCCTAGTTTTTCCGTGTGGAGAGCTGAATACGTAGTGTAAGATCTTGTGAAATTGTGAATTCTCCCTCTTCTTGGTTTGTTTGTTTGTTTGCGACAGAGTCTCAGTGTGTCACCCAGGCTGGAGTGCAGTGATGCAATTTCAGCTCACTGCAACCTCTGGCTCCCAGGCTAAAGCCGTCCTCCCACCTCAGCCTCCTGAGTGGCTGGAACTACATGCACAAGCCACCGTGCCTGACTACATTTTTTTGTTTTCATTTTTGTAGAGATGAGGTCTCACTGTGTTGCCCAGGCAGGGTTTCTCTGGCTTTTAATGAACAATTGCTTCTTTTTTTTTCTTTTATTTATTTATTTATTATTATACTTTAAGTTTTAGGGTACATGTGCACATTGTGCAGGTTAGTTACATATGTATACACGTGCCATGCTGGTGCGCTGCACCCACTATCTCATCATCTAGCATTAGGTACATCTCCCAGTGCTATCCCTCCCCCCTCCCCCCACCCCACAACAGTCCCCAGAGTGTGATATTCCCCTTCCTCTGTCCATGTGATCTCATTGTTCAGTTCCCACCTATGAGTGAGAATATGCGGTGTTTGGTTTTTTGTTCTTGCGATAGTTTACTGAGAATGATGATTTCCAGTTTCATCCATGTCCCTACAAAGGACAGGAACTCATCATTTTTTAGGGCTGCATAGTATTCCATGGTGTATATGTGCCACATTTTCTTAATCCAGTCTATCGTTGTTGGACATTTGGGTTGGTTCCAAGTCTTTGCTATCGTGAATAATGCCACACTAAACATACGTGTGCATGTGTCTTTATAGCAGCATGATTTATAGTCCTTTGGGTATATACCCAGTAATGGGATGGCTGGGTCAAATGGTACAATTGCTTCTTAAATCTTTCCCCACGGAAACCTTGAGTGACTGAAATAAATATCAAATGGCGAGAGACCGTTTAGTTCCTATCATCTGTGGCATGTAGGTCAGTGATGCTCAGCATGGGTGTGAGTAAGATGCCTGTGCTATGCATGCTCCCTGCCCCACTGTCAGTCTTCATGAGCCACTATTTCTAATAAGACTGTAGACACACATACGATATAGTCATCTCTAATCATATCAAATGTTACATGTAAGTTTCAGCTTTAGAGACATGAATTGATAAGATTTAAAGTTGAAAGACCATGACTCTAGTACTTCCTGAGTAATCAACTGAAGTATGCTTTACACATGTGTTTTCCAAATTGCTGACTGTTAATTGTAAGTGCTTGTGACTTGAAAGGAAGCGCTTGATGTTCAGGGAGGAAATTACTTTTAAATTCTGCAGGTCTACGCTCAAAGTTTATGCAGAGGTTCAATTGCGTGTAAGACACGGGATCACCCATAGGGTTCTGTTTTTAGTCCATTTAATAAAACCCAAACTGTAGTGTGCTTTGTATGCCTTTAGGGTCATCTGAATAATCTGTTGCTAAGTCATGTTCCCAACTGTTGTGTTTCTGTTACAGGTGAAAAGCAATCACAGTGTTAAAAGAAGACACGTTGAAATGATGCAGGCTGCTCCTATGTTGGAAATTTGTTCATTAAAATTCTCCCAATAAAGCTTTACAGCCTTCTGCAAAGAAGTCTTGCGCATCTTTTGTGAATTTTATTTCTAGCTTTTTGATGCTGTGAAATATGTATCATTCTTTGAAATCGTGTATTGTAACTCTCTGAGCTGGTATGTAGAGACATCGTTCTTTTTTTTTTCTTTCTTTCTTTGTTCTCTTTTGAGACGGAGTCTTGCTCTGTCACCCAGGCTGGAGTGCAGTGGCGCGATCTCTGCTCGCTGCAACCCTGCCTCCCGGATTCAAGCAATTGTCTGCCTCAGCCTCCCGAGTAGCTGGGATTATAGGCACCCACCGGCACGCCTGGCTAAGTTTTGTGTTTTTACTAGAGATGGGCTTTCGCCATCTTGGCCGGGGTGCTCTTGAACTCCTGACCTCATGATTCACCTGCCTTGGCCTCCCAAAGTGCTGGGATTACAGGCATGAGGAACCGCGCCCGGTGGAGACATAATTCCTACATATTGGTTTTCTATCCAGCGGCCTTGTGAAATATGCTTGTGAATTCCAAAGTTTACTTCTAGGTCGTTTTCCGTCTTCAATATACAGAAACATATCATCCTTGAATAAGAGGAGTTTTGTTTCCGCCATTTTTTTTTTCTTTTTCCTTTTGTATTTTTTGTAGAGACGGGGTTTTGCCATGTTTCCCGGGCTGTTGTAGAACTTTTGAGTGCAAGTGATGCACCCATCTCACCTCCCACAGTGCTGGGATTACTGGCGTGGGCCACCGTGGCGGGCCCGTCGTTGCCGTTGTAAAGAGTTTTATTTCCTTTTCTGATTTTATGGCATTGTGCAGACCCACCCGTTACAGTGGTGACAGTGGACATCCTTGTCTCATCCCTGATGAGAAACCAAAAAATTTCAACATTTCACCATCCTATTTACTCTCCTTTTTTTGTAGACGGACTTTATCAGAGTGAATCATTCCATTCTGTTCCAAATTTGCTGAGAGTATTCATTTGAATATATGTTGATTTTCATCAAACAGTGCATCTATTTCGATTACCACAGCATTTTTTCCCATTCATGTGTTGATATAGTGAATTCGATTGATAAATTTGTACGTTTTTAGGTTCGATTATTAAAACTTGAGACAGGGTCTCACTCTGTCACCGAGGCTGGAGTGCGGTGGTGTTATCAGAGCTCGCTGCAGCCTTGACCTCCTGGGCTCAAGCGCTCCTCCCACCTCAGCCTCCTGAGTAGCTGTGAGTATAGGTACATGCCACCATGCCCAGCTAATTTTTCGACGGTTTTTTGTTTGTTTTTTGTAGCGATGAGATTTTCTGATGTTGCTTAGGCTGGTCTCGAAGTCCTGAGCTCAGGTGATCTGGCCAGCTCAGCCTCCCAAAATACTAGGATTACAGGCGTGAGCCTTGGCCTGGTCTGGTTTTTCTTATATAGGGGTCTTACCTATATAAAGACTAAACTTAATCTGTGCCTTTGTGCGGGTGGGCTAAGAGCATGATGACTTTTATCATTCTATTGATTTAAAGAAAACTATCCTTGACTTACCAGTGTGTAAGTCCATGAAAGCATAATTCTGTTGAAAGCATATATTGTTAATGGGTGTTGGGAACCGTGCACTTTCCGCTGCTGTGGGAGCATGTCCTTGGAGGTACCTTTCATCTGTTTTCTCAACTCCAAACATCTTAGGACCATGGGTTGTGACTGGCAGGACTATGTATCTTGCTACTTTCAAGACGGAGTTTATTTTCACGTGGTGTCACTCTGGCTGTCCTGTTTCCCTAATACTGTCACTTCACCCTCTGCGATTCTGATGCTACAAATGATAGATATCGTTTTAGCATTTTCTTACGGGTCCTAGCGATTCTATTCATTTTTCTTTCAGTCTCTTTCTCTGACTTGTTCACATTGAACAATTTCCTTTTGGGATAGGCTGCTATTTCTGTTTTCGCAGGTGGTTCACCTGTCTTCCCAGCCGGTCACAGTGGTCCTTGTCCCCATGGTGGGGCCGGGGCAAGAGAGGGCCCTGGGTTGGGGGTGGGGTTCAGTTGAAGATGGGGTGAGTTTTGAGGGGAGCACTACTTGAGTCCCAGAGGCATAGGAAACAGCAGAGGGAGGTGGGATTCCCTTATCCTCAATGAGGATGGGCATCGAGGGTTTGGGGCGTGGCGCTGGGAACGGCAGCCCTCCCCAGCCCACAGCCGCGCATGCTCCCTGGGCTCCCGCCTCAGTGCGCATGTTCACTGGGCGTCTTCTGCCCGGCCCCTTCGCCCGCGTGAAGAACGCCAGGGAGCTGTGAGGCAGTGCTGTCTGGTTCCTGCCGTCCGGACTCTTTTTCCTCTACTGAGATTCATCTGGTAGGTCTGCAGGCCAGTCATCCCGGGGACTGAAGTGTGAGTGAGGGTGGAGAGGGCCTCGGGTGGGTCAGGCGGGTCCCGCTTCCTGGTCTGTGGCCTCTGAGGGAGAAGGGCCACGAGGTCGTCCTCCTTCCCTTCACAGGCTGCGAGGCCACCAGCGGCTTCGTGGTCGTGAAGGGGCCTGGACGGGGAGGAAGGTGGGCCGTGGAGGGGAGGCGGTCAGGGGCTCAGGTGAAGATGGGGTGAGTGCTGTTGGGGGGATGGAAGTCCCGAGGTGCCGGGAACCCCCGACGACACAGGGCAGATTCCCTGAATGGGGCCCCCGGCGGGGGCGAGGCGGGCGGTGAAGAAGGGGCCTGGCACCTGGGAAGGCTGCGGCCTGGTGAGCGCCCCCCCAGCGGTGTGGAGTGCGGAGCGCCCGAGTGAGAAGCACTGCAAGGTCTCACCTCCGCCATGGAAGGTCCGAAAACAGTGGGAAGGAGTGGGCGAGGCAGTGCGGTCCAACCAAACTTGTTGTGAGGGGGGTGAATGGCTCTAGGAAGTGGGAGTGTGCCCAAAGCAGCAATCACGAGAATTGTGATTCACTAGGGTTTTCGTGGGGAGTGCACTTGTGAAACTAAACCTCATCAGAAATGACCTCTGTCTGCGGGGCGCAGTGGCGCTCGCCTACGTAGTCCCAGTTACTCGGGACACTGAGGTGGGAGGATCCCCTGAGCGGGAGGTCGAGGCTGCAGTGAGCTGTGATCACGCCGCTGCACTCCAGCCTGAGCAACACAGCGAGACCGCGTGTCCAAAAGAAATTTAGAAAAAAATGTCCTCTGCCTTTTGCCACACGCCTTAAGATGATTGCTCTGCCAGCCTGGCCAGCATAAGTGGCTTTGTAGGCACTCAGACAGCGTACACACGTATGCTTAACTCTGGGACTCATTTTGAGAGTATTTTCAAAAGTAAAACGGCAAGTTAACATTTATCCATGGAAGTGATCGAATATAGCAGCCCTCTGGAGCGCACGTTCCCAATCACGGTTGTCTGTTTTCAGTGTGAAATATGAGTTGGCGAGGAAGATCGACCTATCGGCCTAGACCAAGACGCTATGTACAGCCTCCTGAAATGATTGGGCCTATGCGGGTGAGTGCTTAAACGTTAATTCGATGTTTTCTATTAGTAGAAATTAATTTTTGTGATAGCGTTGTTGCATTAGTGTGGAAATGCTGATAAAGGTCTTTCCTGCTCATAAAAGATGATGATGGCATCTCATGAAGGAAACGTTGATTCTGGAGGATTTTTTTTTTCCTCTCGTGTTCTCCAGCTTTTGCCCATGACTTCTTTCTCAGGCTTTGTTTGTTAATGACAGATTGTACACATGTATTCCAACACAGAGTATAACAGCCTCCAAAGTCCTCGTGCGTCACTTTTCTCACAGTAACCTCCCTGTGGGTGGAGTAACCTTATTGGGCATAGAGCATAGAGTTGGAGAAATGTCTTTAGGCTTAGTTATGACCAGAAATAGCTATGTATTCTGTGTATATATGTAAAATTTTGTATCAGTAACGAAACTTATTTTTTATTTGCACACCCACACATATTCCCCAGCCCGAGCAGTTCAGTGATGAAGTGGAACCACCAACACCTGAAGAAGGGGAACCAGCAACTCAACGTCAGGATCCTGCAGCTGCTCAGGAGGGAGAGGATGAGGGAGCATCTGCAGGTCAAGGTGAGGGAAAGGGAAGAAGAACGTCTGCTGGTGTGTGCGTGTGTGTGTGTTCGTGTGTGTGTTTGCACGTGTGTGTGTGTGTGTGTGTGTTAGGCATTGTCACATAGGAGGCACAGGAGGAAAGAAAACAACGGAAAGAATGCCTGAAATTGACTGGAAAAGCGAGGAGGCTATGTAGTTTGCAGCTTAGCTTAGGCAAATCCCTCACTATGATAAAAGTTCTCGACTTTATGAATGAGAGAATGGAGGTGCCAGGATTGTGTGTTATCCAAGAACCCTTGACTGGTGAATACAACATTTGTACTGTGTTCCAAGGTTTGTGTCTTCCTATCATGTATGTTGCTGTAAAGAAGGAAGTGATTTTGCTGAAAATGCTTAAAACTCAAAAGGCTTTACTGTAAGGTAGCTTAGTACTGACCCAAGAATAGACCCAGTTCAGAGGAGCAGGAGCAGCTCCAAAAACCGAGTCGCTGAATGTTGGCCCCCGTTTCCTTTGATTGATATTTTTATATGGTACGTTTGATAAAAGCTGGATAAATGAGGATACTGCCATACAGGTAGCTGGTTTAGTGATTTTTCTCAGTGGCTTTTAGGAGGTGATTAAATCCTTTTATGGTTAGAAAAGCAAAAACGGAATTATCCTGAGATTAACGTGAGATGGAAATAATTTCTCCGAGATAAAATGTTTTGAAAGGAAGCATCTATGTAACGGAGGTCATGGATTATTCCAGGGATGCACTGTTAAAAGTTCCTAGAATCTGACTGACAACAATGCCCATTAATTGCTGTCCGCCCACTCCCTTATTCTCAGTGCGGGACAGTATATTTTCTGTGATTCACAAACAATGTTGTATTTGGTGTTTTGTTCTTCACGGGGTTCATTTATGGAATATTACCTTTAGGACCTTCGGACCTAAATATAACTTTATTTGAACAAAGTGAAGTTTCTCTTTACCCCAATAGGTAATGGGTGTCGTGACTGTAAGATTTTCCATAGTCCTCAAATCCATCCAGCTAATCAATCCTTCAGAAACTGACATTGTAATTGTAACTGAAATCCTATCCACGTGGTAGACTTCAGATTTCTCAGCTGACGCACACTGCTGTTGGTACTCTACGGCTGAATATAAGCATTCTACATGTCCTGTGGTTTATCCTTAGATTGTCATTTAGGAGAAAGGTCTAAAGCTGGGCTGAATGCCATGCACTCATAGTCCCAGCTACTTGGGAGGCTGAGGTGAGAGGATTGCTTGAGCCCTGGAGTTCAAGCCCAGCCTGGGAAACACAGTGAGACCTCATCGCTAATAAATAAATGAATGAATAAATAAATACATAAATAAATTCATTAAATAAAGAAAGGTTTCAAGGTATAGGAAAACACAGATGCAAAGTTTTTGTGCCTAGTGGCTGGTAATGTTGCAAACGTAACTCCTCAGTGAACTGTACCACTTAAAAATAGTTAAGATGGTAAATTTTAGGATATGTGTATTTTTTACCACAATTAAAAGTTCCTTTCTTCCTGAAGTTCAGTGCAGTTATCATATATTCTTTTAAATTTTTACTGTATGTATCTCCAAGACATAACATTTATAGAAAATTTGCAAGAATAGTACAATGAACTCATATACTGTTCATCTGGATTCACCAATTGTTAATAGCTTTCTCTTCATAGGTTTCACATCTCTTCCCTCCCTCTCTTACCGTGCTGCCCACACACTCACACACACACACACACACACACACACACACATACGGACATGTGTTTACTGTTATTAATGCTGAATTGTTTCGATAAAGTTTCAGGTATTATGGTCCTTTACCCTATGTACTTGAGGGTGTGTATATCGTCAGAACAAAGAGAAAGTCATTTCTTGGATCATCACTGCACAAAGATCAAAATCAGGATATTTAACAATGAGAAAACGGAGTCATTTAATACAGAGTGCATACTGAAATTTTGCCAGTTCCCCAGAAAATTTCTTTTTTCCTTTTTCTTTTCTTTGTTGAGACGGAGTCTCTCTCTGTGGGCCAGGTTGGAGTGCAGTAGTGCGACCTCGGCTCACTGCAATCTACACCTCCCAGGTTCTAGGGATTCTCATGCCTCAGCCTCCCGTGTAGCTGGGACTACAGGCGCCGGCCACTGCGGTCTTGAACTTCTGGCCTCACCTGCTCTGCCCACCTTGGCATCCCAAAATGTTTGGATTGCAGGCGTGAGACCCCACGCCCGGCCCAGCTAATTTTATTGATAGGATTTCTTTTTCTGATCCAGAGTCCAGTTCAGAATCACACCTTGCATGTGCTTTTCAGGTGTTTTTAGTTTCCTTTAACCTGTAATGTTTCCTTAATTTTTCTTGTCATTCACGATACGGACATTTTTGGAGAGGATAGACCAGTTGGTTTGCAGAATATTCTGCAGTTTGGGCTTTTTCATGTATTTTTAAAAGAGTTTTCTCACTCAGCGTTTATTGGTGGCTACTCATGCCATGTAAGAGTCTAAGCGCTAGGAGTGTAAGTGCTGTGAGAGACGGGATTTGAGCCTTGAGTCATTTAATACGAGAAGGACAATCAGAAGTAGAATAACAGAGAAGTGCAAAGGAGGCAGCAAAGTTGTCTGAGGGCAGTCTTCGGAAAGGAAGAGGGTATTATTTGGAACACCTTGTTTTCCTGTTTTCTGCTAACAGACTCCTGAAATAATGTTCCTGGGATTCTTATCAACACATTTATTATTACGTTAGCTAAAGCTTTTATATAATAATACCGAGAGCATGAATATTATTTTCTTATTCATACTTTATGTTTTACTGCTTAAATTGATACGTATTTTTTATTTTTAAGGGCCGAAGCCTGAAGCTGATAGTCAGGAACAGGGTCACCCACAGACTGGGTGTGAGTGTGAAGATGGTCCTGATGGGCAGGAGATGGACCCGCCAAATCCAGAGGAGGTGAAAACGCCTGAAGAAGGTAGGCAATCCATTAGGCATGCACACTGTAGGGTGTCTGTTTCCACGGTATCGTATTGTAATTCTTACTATGTTTTTGAGACGGAGTCTCGCTCTGAAGACCAGGCTGGAGTGCAGTGGTGCCATCTCGGCTCACTGGAAGTTCTGTCTCCAGGGTTCAAGTGATTCTCCTGCCTGAGCCTCTGGCGGAGCCAGGCTTACAGGCATGCTCCGCCGCGCCCAGCTAATTTTTGTATTTTTAGTAGAGACAGGGTTTCGTTATGTTGCACAGGTTGTTCCCGAACTCCTGACCTCAGGTGATCCACCTGCCTCGACCATGGAAATTGCCGGGATTACAGGCGAGAGCCACCGTGCCCGACCCAGCATTATATTTTTAATAACAGAGAGGTAACAATACTGCCTCTTTAGTAACAGAGTTCTTATATAAAGGTTATTCGAAACGTAGTTCAGGCCCCAGCACCCGACTGATAGACTGTCAGATAGGGAAACAAACTGAGTCAAAGCTATGTTGAATTAAAACTTTTGAGTATAAATCCTTAAACCAGTAGCTCACAATTTTCAGATGCTTTTGTAAAGGTCTGCTTTTAATCAATACATAACACGTTTGTAACACCCATCACTTGGTGTGAAAAATGCTGAAGCACTCATGCGGGTTCTAATACCAGCTCTTACAGCCTTGGCGAGATTCTGAGTGAGTCCTTTCACTTCTAAACCTATCTTTGGTTCTTACGAAAATAGTGAGTTTAAGTCAGAGATTTTAAAACCATTTTCCATTCCGGTTCTTTCATACTCTGATCCTGTTGCATAGAACGCGTGGGACACAGAGATCATCTGCTTCGCATGGTTTGTTAATCACAAATCATGAAACCCTGGCCCGAGTCATCTGAAAATCTCTGAATTGAGATTTCATTGTCAGTAAGAAAGTGAGCGGGCACTCTGCTTCATCCTAGTTTTTCCGTGTGGAGAGCTGAATACGTAGTGTAAGATCTTGTGAAATTGTGAATTCTCCCTCTTCTTGGTTTGTTTGTTTGTTTGCGACAGAGTCTCAGTGTGTCACCCAGGCTGGAGTGCAGTGATGCAATTTCAGCTCACTGCAACCTCTGGCTCCCAGGCTAAAGCCGTCCTCCCACCTCAGCCTCCTGAGTGGCTGGAACTACATGCACAAGCCACCGTGCCTGACTACATTTTTTTGTTTTCATTTTTGTAGAGATGAGGTCTCACTGTGTTGCCCAGGCAGGGTTTCTCTGGCTTTTAATGAACAATTGCTTCTTTTTTTTTCTTTTATTTATTTATTTATTATTATACTTTAAGTTTTAGGGTACATGTGCACATTGTGCAGGTTAGTTACATATGTATACACGTGCCATGCTGGTGCGCTGCACCCACTATCTCATCATCTAGCATTAGGTACATCTCCCAGTGCTATCCCTCCCCCCTCCCCCCACCCCACAACAGTCCCCAGAGTGTGATATTCCCCTTCCTCTGTCCATGTGATCTCATTGTTCAGTTCCCACCTATGAGTGAGAATATGCGGTGTTTGGTTTTTTGTTCTTGCGATAGTTTACTGAGAATGATGATTTCCAGTTTCATCCATGTCCCTACAAAGGACAGGAACTCATCATTTTTTAGGGCTGCATAGTATTCCATGGTGTATATGTGCCACATTTTCTTAATCCAGTCTATCGTTGTTGGACATTTGGGTTGGTTCCAAGTCTTTGCTATCGTGAATAATGCCACACTAAACATACGTGTGCATGTGTCTTTATAGCAGCATGATTTATAGTCCTTTGGGTATATACCCAGTAATGGGATGGCTGGGTCAAATGGTACAATTGCTTCTTAAATCTTTCCCCACGGAAACCTTGAGTGACTGAAATAAATATCAAATGGCGAGAGACCGTTTAGTTCCTATCATCTGTGGCATGTAGGTCAGTGATGCTCAGCATGGGTGTGAGTAAGATGCCTGTGCTATGCATGCTCCCTGCCCCACTGTCAGTCTTCATGAGCCACTATTTCTAATAAGACTGTAGACACACATACGATATAGTCATCTCTAATCATATCAAATGTTACATGTAAGTTTCAGCTTTAGAGACATGAATTGATAAGATTTAAAGTTGAAAGACCATGACTCTAGTACTTCCTGAGTAATCAACTGAAGTATGCTTTACACATGTGTTTTCCAAATTGCTGACTGTTAATTGTAAGTGCTTGTGACTTGAAAGGAAGCGCTTGATGTTCAGGGAGGAAATTACTTTTAAATTCTGCAGGTCTACGCTCAAAGTTTATGCAGAGGTTCAATTGCGTGTAAGACACGGGATCACCCATAGGGTTCTGTTTTTAGTCCATTTAATAAAACCCAAACTGTAGTGTGCTTTGTATGCCTTTAGGGTCATCTGAATAATCTGTTGCTAAGTCATGTTCCCAACTGTTGTGTTTCTGTTACAGGTGAAAAGCAATCACAGTGTTAAAAGAAGACACGTTGAAATGATGCAGGCTGCTCCTATGTTGGAAATTTGTTCATTAAAATTCTCCCAATAAAGCTTTACAGCCTTCTGCAAAGAAGTCTTGCGCATCTTTTGTGAATTTTATTTCTAGCTTTTTGATGCTGTGAAATATGTATCATTCTTTGAAATCGTGTATTGTAACTCTCTGAGCTGGTATGTAGAGACATCGTTCTTTTTTTTTTCTTTCTTTCTTTGTTCTCTTTTGAGACGGAGTCTTGCTCTGTCACCCAGGCTGGAGTGCAGTGGCGCGATCTCTGCTCGCTGCAACCCTGCCTCCCGGATTCAAGCAATTGTCTGCCTCAGCCTCCCGAGTAGCTGGGATTATAGGCACCCACCGGCACGCCTGGCTAAGTTTTGTGTTTTTACTAGAGATGGGCTTTCGCCATCTTGGCCGGGGTGCTCTTGAACTCCTGACCTCATGATTCACCTGCCTTGGCCTCCCAAAGTGCTGGGATTACAGGCATGAGGAACCGCGCCCGGTGGAGACATAATTCCTACATATTGGTTTTCTATCCAGCGGCCTTGTGAAATATGCTTGTGAATTCCAAAGTTTACTTCTAGGTCGTTTTCCGTCTTCAATATACAGAAACATATCATCCTTGAATAAGAGGAGTTTTGTTTCCGCCATTTTTTTTTTCTTTTTCCTTTTGTATTTTTTGTAGAGACGGGGTTTTGCCATGTTTCCCGGGCTGTTGTAGAACTTTTGAGTGCAAGTGATGCACCCATCTCACCTCCCACAGTGCTGGGATTACTGGCGTGGGCCACCGTGGCGGGCCCGTCGTTGCCGTTGTAAAGAGTTTTATTTCCTTTTCTGATTTTATGGCATTGTGCAGACCCACCCGTTACAGTGGTGACAGTGGACATCCTTGTCTCATCCCTGATGAGAAACCAAAAAATTTCAACATTTCACCATCCTATTTACTCTCCTTTTTTTGTAGACGGACTTTATCAGAGTGAATCATTCCATTCTGTTCCAAATTTGCTGAGAGTATTCATTTGAATATATGTTGATTTTCATCAAACAGTGCATCTATTTCGATTACCACAGCATTTTTTCCCATTCATGTGTTGATATAGTGAATTCGATTGATAAATTTGTACGTTTTTAGGTTCGATTATTAAAACTTGATCTCACTCTGTCTCACTCTGTCACCGAGGCTGGAGTGCGGTGGTGTTATCAGAGCTCGCTGCAGCCTTGACCTCCTGGGCTCAAGCGCTCCTCCCACCTCAGCCTCCTGAGTAGCTGTGAGTATAGGTACATGCCACCATGCCCAGCTAATTTTTCGACGGTTTTTTGTTTGTTTTTTGTAGCGATGAGATTTTCTGATGTTGCTTAGGCTGGTCTCGAAGTCCTGAGCTCAGGTGATCTGGCCAGCTCAGCCTCCCAAAATACTAGGATTACAGGCGTGAGCCTTGGCCTGGTCTGGTTTTTCTTATATAGGGGTCTTACCTATATAAAGACTAAACTTAATCTGTGCCTTTGTGCGGGTGGGCTAAGAGCATGATGACTTTTATCATTCTATTGATTTAAAGAAAACTATCCTTGACTTACCAGTGTGTAAGTCCATGAAAGCATAATTCTGTTGAAAGCATATATTGTTAATGGGTGTTGGGAACCGTGCACTTTCCGCTGCTGTGGGAGCATGTCCTTGGAGGTACCTTTCATCTGTTTTCTCAACTCCAAACATCTTAGGACCATGGGTTGTGACTGGCAGGACTATGTATCTTGCTACTTTCAAGACGGAGTTTATTTTCACGTGGTGTCACTCTGGCTGTCCTGTTTCCCTAATACTGTCACTTCACCCTCTGCGATTCTGATGCTACAAATGATAGATATCGTTTTAGCATTTTCTTACGGGTCCTAGCGATTCTATTCATTTTTCTTTCAGTCTCTTTCTCTGACTTGTTCACATTGAACAATTTCCTTTTGGGATAGGCTGCTATTTCTGTTTTCGCAGGTGGTTCACCTGTCTTCCCAGCCGGTCACAGTGGTCCTTGTCCCCATGGTGGGGCCGGGGCAAGAGAGGGCCCTGGGTTGGGGGTGGGGTTCAGTTGAAGATGGGGTGAGTTTTGAGGGGAGCACTACTTGAGTCCCAGAGGCATAGGAAACAGCAGAGGGAGGTGGGATTCCCTTATCCTCAATGAGGATGGGCATCGAGGGTTTGGGGCGTGGCGCTGGGAACGGCAGCCCTCCCCAGCCCACAGCCGCGCATGCTCCCTGGGCTCCCGCCTCAGTGCGCATGTTCACTGGGCGTCTTCTGCCCGGCCCCTTCGCCCGCGTGAAGAACGCCAGGGAGCTGTGAGGCAGTGCTGTCTGGTTCCTGCCGTCCGGACTCTTTTTCCTCTACTGAGATTCATCTGGTAGGTCTGCAGGCCAGTCATCCCGGGGACTGAAGTGTGAGTGAGGGTGGAGAGGGCCTCGGGTGGGTCAGGCGGGTCCCGCTTCCTGGTCTGTGGCCTCTGAGGGAGAAGGGCCACGAGGTCGTCCTCCTTCCCTTCACAGGCTGCGAGGCCACCAGCGGCTTCATGGTCGTGAAGGGGCCTGGACGGGGAGGAAGGTGGGCCGTGGAGGGGAGGCGGTCAGGGGCTCAGGTGAAGATGGGGTGAGTGCTGTTGGGGGGATGGAAGTCCCGAGGTGCCGGGAACCCCCGACGACACAGGGCAGATTCCCTGAATGGGGCCCCCGGCGGGGGCGAGGCGGGCGGTGAAGAAGGGGCCTGGCACCTGGGAAGGCTGCGGCCTGGTGAGCGCCCCCCCAGCGGTGTGGAGTGCGGAGCGCCCGAGTGAGAAGCACTGCAAGGTCTCACCTCCGCCATGGAAGGTCCGAAAACAGTGGGAAGGAGTGGGCGAGGCAGTGCGGTCCAACCAAACTTGTTGTGAGGGGGGTGAATGGCTCTAGGAAGTGGGAGTGTGCCCAAAGCAGCAATCACGAGAATTGTGATTCACTAGGGTTTTCGTGGGGAGTGCACTTGTGAAACTAAACCTCATCAGAAATGACCTCTGTCTGCGGGGCGCAGTGGCGCTCGCCTACGTAGTCCCAGTTACTCGGGACACTGAGGTGGGAGGATCCCCTGAGCGGGAGGTCGAGGCTGCAGTGAGCTGTGATCACGCCGCTGCACTCCAGCCTGAGCAACACAGCGAGACCGCGTGTCCAAAAGAAATTTAGAAAAAAATGTCCTCTGCCTTTTGCCACACGCCTTAAGATGATTGCTCTGCCAGCCTGGCCAGCATAAGTGGCTTTGTAGGCACTCAGACAGCGTACACACGTATGCTTAACTCTGGGACTCATTTTGAGAGTATTTTCAAAAGTAAAACGGCAAGTTAACATTTATCCATGGAAGTGATCGAATATAGCAGCCCTCTGGAGCGCACGTTCCCAATCACGGTTGTCTGTTTTCAGTGTGAAATATGAGTTGGCGAGGAAGATCGACCTATCGGCCTAGACCAAGACGCTATGTACAGCCTCCTGAAATGATTGGGCCTATGCGGGTGAGTGCTTAAACGTTAATTCGATGTTTTCTATTAGTAGAAATTAATTTTTGTGATAGCGTTGTTGCATTAGTGTGGAAATGCTGATAAAGGTCTTTCCTGCTCATAAAAGATGATGATGGCATCTCATGAAGGAAACGTTGATTCTGGAGGATTTTTTTTTTCCTCTCGTGTTCTCCAGCTTTTGCCCATGACTTCTTTCTCAGGCTTTGTTTGTTAATGACAGATTGTACACATGTATTCCAACACAGAGTATAACAGCCTCCAAAGTCCTCGTGCGTCACTTTTCTCACAGTAACCTCCCTGTGGGTGGAGTAACCTTATTGGGCATAGAGCATAGAGTTGGAGAAATGTCTTTAGGCTTAGTTATGACCAGAAATAGCTATGTATTCTGTGTATATATGTAAAATTTTGTATCAGTAACGAAACTTATTTTTTATTTGCACACCCACACATATTCCCCAGCCCGAGCAGTTCAGTGATGAAGTGGAACCACCAACACCTGAAGAAGGGGAACCAGCAACTCAACGTCAGGATCCTGCAGCTGCTCAGGAGGGAGAGGATGAGGGAGCATCTGCAGGTCAAGGTGAGGGAAAGGGAAGAAGAACGTCTGCTGGTGTGTGCGTGTGTGTGTGTTCGTGTGTGTGTTTGCACGTGTGTGTGTGTGTGTGTGTGTTAGGCATTGTCACATAGGAGGCACAGGAGGAAAGAAAACAACGGAAAGAATGCCTGAAATTGACTGGAAAAGCGAGGAGGCTATGTAGTTTGCAGCTTAGCTTAGGCAAATCCCTCACTATGATAAAAGTTCTCGACTTTATGAATGAGAGAATGGAGGTGCCAGGATTGTGTGTTATCCAAGAACCCTTGACTGGTGAATACAACATTTGTACTGTGTTCCAAGGTTTGTGTCTTCCTATCATGTATGTTGCTGTAAAGAAGGAAGTGATTTTGCTGAAAATGCTTAAAACTCAAAAGGCTTTACTGTAAGGTAGCTTAGTACTGACCCAAGAATAGACCCAGTTCAGAGGAGCAGGAGCAGCTCCAAAAACCGAGTCGCTGAATGTTGGCCCCCGTTTCCTTTGATTGATATTTTTATATGGTACGTTTGATAAAAGCTGGATAAATGAGGATACTGCCATACAGGTAGCTGGTTTAGTGATTTTTCTCAGCGGCTTTTAGGAGGTGATTAAATCCTTTTATGGTTAGAAAAGCAAAAACGGAATTATCCTGAGATTAACGTGAGATGGAAATAATTTCTCCGAGATAAAATGTTTTGAAAGGAAGCATCTATGTAACGGAGGTCATGGATTATTCCAGGGATGCACTGTTAAAAGTTCCTAGAATCTGACTGACAACAATGCCCATTAATTGCTGTCCGCCCACTCCCTTATTCTCAGTGCGGGACAGTATATTTTCTGTGATTCACAAACAATGTTGTATTTGGTGTTTTGTTCTTCACGGGGTTCATTTATGGAATATTACCTTTAGGACCTTCGGACCTAAATATAACTTTATTTGAACAAAGTGAAGTTTCTCTTTACCCCAATAGGTAATGGGTGTCGTGACTGTAAGATTTTCCATAGTCCTCAAATCCATCCAGCTAATCAATCCTTCAGAAACTGACATTGTAATTGTAACTGAAATCCTATCCACGTGGTAGACTTCAGATTTCTCAGCTGACGCACACTGCTGTTGGTACTCTACGGCTGAATATAAGCATTCTACATGTCCTGTGGTTTATCCTTAGATTGTCATTTAGGAGAAAGGTCTAAAGCTGGGCTGAATGCCATGCACTCATAGTCCCAGCTACTTGGGAGGCTGAGGTGAGAGGATTGCTTGAGCCCTGGAGTTCAAGCCCAGCCTGGGAAACACAGTGAGACCTCATCGCTAATAAATAAATGAATGAATAAATAAATACATAAATAAATTCATTAAATAAAGAAAGGTTTCAAGGTATAGGAAAACACAGATGCAAAGTTTTTGTGCCTAGTGGCTGGTAATGTTGCAAACGTAACTCCTCAGTGAACTGTACCACTTAAAAATAGTTAAGATGGTAAATTTTAGGATATGTGTATTTTTTACCACAATTAAAAGTTCCTTTCTTCCTGAAGTTCAGTGCAGTTATCATATATTCTTTTAAATTTTTACTGTATGTATCTCCAAGACATAACATTTATAGAAAATTTGCAAGAATAGTACAATGAACTCATATACTGTTCATCTGGATTCACCAATTGTTAATAGCTTTCTCTTCATAGGTTTCACATCTCTTCCCTCCCTCTCTTACCGTGCTGCCCACACACTCACACACACACACACACACACACACACACACATACGGACATGTGTTTACTGTTATTAATGCTGAATTGTTTCGATAAAGTTTCAGGTATTATGGTCCTTTATCCTATGTACTTGAGGGTGTGTATATCGTCAGAACAAAGAGAAAGTCATTTCTTGGATCATCACTGCACAAAGATCAAAATCAGGAAATTTAACAATGAGAAAACGGAGTCATTTAATACAGAGTGCATACTCAAATTTTGCCAGTTCCCCAGAAAATTTCTTTTTTCCTTTTTCTTTTCTTTGTTGAGACGGAGTCTCTCTGTGGGCCAGGTTGGAGTGCAGTAGTGCGACCTCGGCTCACTGCAATCTACACCTCCCAGGTTCTAGGGATTCTCATGCCTCAGCCTCCCGTGTAGCTGGGACTACAGGCGCCGGCCACTGCGGTCTTGAACTTCTGGCCTCACCTGCTCTGCCCACCTTGGCATCCCAAAATGTTTGGATTGCAGGCGTGAGACCCCACGCCCGGCCCAGCTAATTTTATTGATAGGATTTCTTTTTCTGATCCAGAGTCCAGTTCAGAATCACACCTTGCATGTGCTTTTCAGGTGTTTTTAGTTTCCTTTAACCTGTAATGTTTCCTTAATTTTTCTTGTCATTCACGATACGGACATTTTTGGAGAGGATAGACCAGTTGGTTTGCAGAATATTCTGCAGTTTGGGCTTTTTCATGTATTTTTAAAAGAGTTTTCTCACTCAGCGTTTATTGGTGGCTACTCATGCCATGTAAGAGTCTAAGCGCTAGGAGTGTAAGTGCTGTGAGAGACGGGATTTGAGCCTTGGGTCATTTAATACGAGAAGGACAATCAGAAGTAGAATAACAGAGAAGTGCAAAGGAGGCAGCAAAGTTGTCTGAGGGCAGTCTTCGGAAAGGAAGAGGGTATTATTTGGAACACCTTGTTTTCCTGTTTTCTGCTAACAGACTCCTGAAATAATGTTCCTGGGATTCTTATCAACACATTTATTATTACGTTAGCTAAAGCTTTTGTATAATAATACCGAGAGCATGAATATTATTTTCTTATTCATACTTTATGTTTTACTGCTTAAATTGATACGTATTTTTTATTTTTAAGGGCCAAAGCCTGAAGCTGATAGTCAGGAACAGGGTCACCCACAGACTGGGGGTGAGTGTGAAGATGGTCCTGATGGGCAGGAGATGGACCCGCCAAATCCAGAGGAGGTGAAAACGCCTGAAGAAGGTAGGCAATCCATTAGGCATGCACACTGTAGGGTGTCTGTTTCCACGGTATCATATTGTAATTCTTACTATGTTTTTGAGACGGAGTCTCGCTCTGAAGACCAGGCTGGAGTGCAGTGGTGCCATCTCGGCTCACTGGAAATTCTGTCTCCAGGGTTCAAGTGATTCTCCTGCCTGAGCCTCTGGCGGAGCCGGGCTTACAGGCATGCTCCGCCGCGCCCAGCTAATTTTTGTATTTTTAGTAGAGACAGGGTTTCGTTATGTTGCACAGGTTGTTCCCGAACTCCTGACCTCAGGTGATCCACCTGCCTCGACCATGGAAATTGCCGGGATTACAGGCGAGAGCCACCGTGCCCGACCCAGCATTATATTTTTAATAACAGAGAGGTAACAATACTGCCTCTTTAGTAACAGAGTTCTTATATAAAGGTTATTTGAAACGTAGTTCAGGCCCCAGCACCCGACTGATAGACTGTCAGATAGGGAAACAAACTGAGTCAAAGCTATGTTGAATTAAAACTTTTGAGTATAAATCCTTAAACCAGTAGCTCACAATTTTCAGATGCTTTTGTAAAGGTCTGCTTTTAATCAATACATAACACGTTTGTAACACCCATCACTTGGTGTGAAAAATGCTGAAGCACTCATGCGGGTTCTAATACCAGCTCTTACAGCCTTGGCGAGATTCTGAGTGAGTCCTTTCACTTCTAAACCTATCTTTGGTTCTTACGAAAATAGTGAGTTTAAGTCAGAGATTTTAAAACCATTTTCCATTCCGGTTCTTTCATACTCTGATCCTGTTGCATAGAATGCGTGGGACACAGAGATCATCTGCTTCGCATGGTTTGTTAATCACAAATCATGAAACCCTGGCCCGAGTCATCTGAAAATCTCTGAATTGAGATTTCATTGTCAGTAAGAAAGTGAGCGGGCACTCTGCTTCATCCTAGTTTTTCCGTGTGGAGAGCTGAATACGTAGTGTAAGATCTTGTGAAATTGTGAATTCTCCCTCTTCTTGGTTTGTTTGTTTGTTTGCGACAGAGTCTCAGTGTGTCACCCAGGCTGGAGTGCAGTGATGCAATTTCAGCTCACTGCAACCTCTGGCTCCCAGGCTAAAGCCGTCCTCCCACCTCAGCCTCCTGAGTGGCTGGAACTACATGCACAAGCCACCGTGCCTGACTACATTTTTTTGTTTTCATTTTTGTAGAGATGAGGTCTCACTGTGTTGCCCAGGCAGGGTTTCTCTGGCTTTTAATGAACAATTGCTTCTTTTTTTTTCTTTTATTTATTTATTTATTATTATACTTTAAGTTTTAGGGTACATGTGCACATTGTGCAGGTTAGTTACATATGTATACACGTGCCATGCTGGTGCGCTGCACCCACTATCTCATCATCTAGCATTAGGTACATCTCCCAGTGCTATCCCTCCCCCCTCCCCCCACCCCACAACAGTCCCCAGAGTGTGATATTCCCCTTCCTCTGTCCATGTGATCTCATTGTTCAGTTCCCACCTATGAGTGAGAATATGCGGTGTTTGGTTTTTTTGTTCTTGCGATAGTTTACTGAGAATGATGATTTCCAGTTTCATCCATGTCCCTACAAAGGACAGGAACTCATCATTTTTTAGGGCTGCATAGTATTCCATGGTGTATATGTGCCACATTTTCTTAATCCAGTCTATCGTTGTTGGACATTTGGGTTGGTTCCAAGTCTTTGCTATCGTGAATAATGCCACACTAAACATACGTGTGCATGTGTCTTTATAGCAGCATGATTTATAGTCCTTTGGGTATATACCCAGTAATGGGATGGCTGGGTCAAATGGTACAATTGCTTCTTAAATCTTTCCCCACGGAAACCTTGAGTGACTGAAATAAATATCAAATGGCGAGAGACCGTTTAGTTCCTATCATCTGTGGCATGTAGGTCAGTGATGCTCAGCATGGGTGTGAGTAAGATGCCTGTGCTATGCATGCTCCCTGCCCCACTGTCAGTCTTCATGAGCCACTATTTCTAATAAGACTGTAGACACACATACGATATAGTCATCTCTAATCATATCAAATGTTACATGTAAGTTTCAGCTTTAGAGACATGAATTGATAAGATTTAAAGTTGAAAGACCATGACTCTAGTACTTCCTGAGTAATCAACTGAAGTATGCTTTACACATGTGTTTTCCAAATTGCTGACTGTTAATTGTAAGTGCTTGTGACTTGAAAGGAAGCACTTGATGTTCAGGGAGGAAATTACTTTTAAATTCTGCAGGTCTACGCTCAAAGTTTATGCAGAGGTTCAATTGCGTGTAAGACACGGGATCACCCATAGGGTTCTGTTTTTAGTCCATTTAATAAAACCCCAACTGTAGTGTGCTTTGTATGCCTTTAGGGTCATCTGAATAATCTGTTGCTAAGTCATGTTCCCAATTGTTGTGTTTCTGTTACAGGTGAAAAGCAATCACAGTGTTAAAAGAAGACACGTTGAAATGATGCAGGCTGCTCCTATGTTGGAAATTTGTTCATTAAAATTCTCCCAATAAAGCTTTACAGCCTTCTGCAAAGAAGTCTTGCGCATCTTTTGTGAATTTTATTTCTAGCTTTTTGATGCTGTGAAATATGTATCATTCTTTGAAATTGTGTATTGTAACTCTCTGAACTGGTATGTAGAGACATCATTCTTTTTTTTTTTTCTTTCTTTCTTTGTTCTCTTTTGAGACGGAGTCTTGCTCTGTCACCCAGGCTGGAGTGCAGTGGCGCGACCTCTGCTCGCTGCAACCCTGCCTCCCGGATTCAAGCAATTGTCTGCCTCAGCCTCCCGAGTAGCTGGGATTATAGGCACCCACCGGCACGCCTGGCTAAGTTTTGTGTTTTTACTAGAGATGGGCTTTCGCCATCTTGGCCGGGGTGCTCTTGAACTCCTGACCTCATGATTCACCTGCCTTGGCCTCCCAAAGTGCTGGGATTACAGGCATGAGGAACCGCGCCCGGTGGAGACATAATTCTTACATATTGGTTTTCTATCCAGCGGCCTTGTGAAATATGCTTGTGAATTCCAAAGTTTACTTCTAGGTCTTCAATATACAGAAACATATCATCCTTGAATAAGAGGAGTTTTGTTTCCGCCATTTTTTTTTCTTTTTCCTTTTGTATTTTTTGTAGAGACGGGGTTTTGCCATGTTTCCCGGGCTGTTGTTGAACTTTTGAGTGCAAGTGATGCACCCATCTCACCTCCCACAGTGCTGGGATTACTGGCGTGGGCCACCGTGGCGGGCCCGTCGTTGCCGTTGTAAAGAGTTTTATTTCCTTTTCTGATTTTATGGCATTGTGCAGACCCACCCGTTACAGTGGTGACAGTGGACATCCTTGTCTCATCCCTGATGAGAAACCGAAAAATTTCAACATTTCACCATCCTATTTACTCTCCTTTTTTGTAGACGGACTTTATCAGAGTGAATCATTCCATTCTGTTCCAAATTTGCTGAGAGTATTCATTTGAATATATGTTGATTTTCATCAAACAGTGCATCTATTTCGATTACCACAGCATTTTTTCCCATTCATGTGTTGATATAGTGAATTCGATTGATAAATTTGTACGTTTTTAGGTTCGATTATTAAAACTTGAGACAGGGTCTCACTCTGTCACCGAGGCTGGAGTGCGGTGGTGTTATCAGAGCTCGCTGCAGCCTTGACCTCCTGGGCTCAAGCGCTCCTCCCACCTCAGCCTCCTGAGTAGCTGTGAGTATAGGTACATGCCACCATGCCCAGCTAATTTTTCGACGGTTTTTTGTTTGTTTTTTTGTAGCGATGAGATTTTCTGATGTTGCTTAGGCTGGTCTCGAAGTCCTGAGCTCAGGTGATCTGGCCAGCTCAGCCTCCCAAAATACTAGGATTACAGGCGTGAGCCTTGGCCTGGTCTGGTTTTTCTTATATAGGGGTCTTACCTATATAAAGACTAAACTTAATCTGTGCCTTTGTGCGGGTGGGCTAAGAGCATGATGACTTTTATCATTCTATTGATTTAAAGAAAACTATCCTTGACTTACCAGTGTGTAAGTCCATGAAAGCATAATTCTGTTGAAAGCATATATTGTTAATGGGTGTTGGGAACCGTGCACTTTCCGCTGCTGTGGGAGCATGTCCTTGGAGGTACCTTTCATCTGTTTTCTCAACTCCAAACATCTTAGGACCATGGGTTGTGACTGGCAGGACTATGTATCTTGCTACTTTCAAGACGGAGTTTATTTTCACGTGGTGTCACTCTGGCTGTCCTGTTTCCCTAATACTGTCACTTCACCCTCTGTGATTCTGATGCTACAAATGATAGATATCGTTTTAGCATTTTCTTACGGGTCCTAGCGATTCTATTCATTTTTCTTTCAGTCTCTTTCTCTGACTTGTTCACATTGAACAATTTCCTTTTGGGATAGGCTGCTATTTCTGTTTTCGCAGGTGGTTTACCCGTCTTCCCAGCCGGTCACAGTGGTCCTTGTCCCCATGGTGGGGCCGGGGCAAGAGAGGGCCCTGGGTTGGGGGTGGGGTTCAGTTGAAGATGGGGTGAGTTTTGAGGGGAGCACTACTTGAGTCCCAGAGGCATAGGAAACAGCAGAGGGAGGTGGGATTCCCTTATCCTCAATGAGGATGGGCATCGAGGGTTTGGGGCGTGGCGCTGGGAACGGCAGCCCTCCCCAGCCCACAGCCGCGCATGCTCCCTGGGCTCCCGCCTCAGTGCGCATGTTCACTGGGCGTCTTCTGCCCGGCCCCTTCGCCCGCGTGAAGAACGCCAGGGAGCTGTGAGGCAGTGCTGTCTGGTTCCTGCCGTCCGGACTCTTTTTCCTCTACTGAGATTCATCTGGTAGGTCTGCAGGCCAGTCATCCCGGGGACTGAAGTGTGAGTGAGGGTGGAGAGGGCCTCGGGTGGGTCAGGCGGGTCCCGCTTCCTGGTCTGTGGCCTCTGAGGGAGAAGGGCCACGAGGTCGTCCTCCTTCCCTTCACAGGCTGCGAGGCCACCAGCGGCTTCGTGGTCGTGAAGGGGCCTGGACGGGGAGGAAGGTGGGCCGTGGAGGGGAGGCGGTCAGGGGCTCAGGTGAAGATGGGGTGAGTGCTGTTGGGGGGATGGAAGTCCCGAGGTGCCGGGAACCCCCGACGACACAGGGCAGATTCCCTGAATGGGGCCCCCGGCGGGGGCGAGGCGGGCGGTGAAGAAGGGGCCTGGCACCTGGGAAGGCTGCGGCCTGGTGAGCGCCCCCCCAGCGGTGTGGAGTGCGGAGCGCCCGAGTGAGAAGCACTGCAAGGTCTCACCTCCGCCATGGAAGGTCCGAAAACAGTGGGAAGGAGTGGGCGAGGCAGTGCGGTCCAACCAAACTTGTTGTGAGGGGGATGAATGGCTCTAGGAAGTGGGAGTGTGCCCAAAGCAGCAATCACGAGAATTGTGATTCACTAGGGTTTTCGTGGGGAGTGCACTTGTGAAACTAAACCTCATCAGAAATGACCTCTGTCTGCGGGGCGCAGTGGCGCTCGCCTACGTAGTCCCAGTTACTCGGGACACTGAGGTGGGAGGATCCCCTGAGCGGGAGGTCGAGGCTGCAGTGAGCTGTGATCACGCCGCTGCACTCCAGCCTGAGCAACACAGCGAGACCGCGTGTCCAAAAGAAATTTAGAAAAGAATGTCCTCTGCCTTTTGCCACACGCCTTAAGATGATTGCTCTGCCAGCCTGGCCAGCATAAGTGGCTTTGTAGGCACTCAGACAGCGTACACACGTATGCTTAACTCTGGGACTCATTTTGAGAGTATTTTCAAAAGTAAAACGGCAAGTTAACATTTATCCATGGAAGTGATCGAATATAGCAGCCCTCTGGAGCGCACGTTCCCAATCACGGTTGTCTGTTTTCAGTGTGAAATATGAGTTGGCGAGGAAGATCGACCTATCGGCCTAGACCAAGACGCTATGTACAGCCTCCTGAAATGATTGGGCCTATGCGGGTGAGTGCTTAAACGTTAATTCGATGTTTTCTATTAGTAGAAATTAATTTTTGTGATAGCGTTGTTGCATTAGTGTGGAAATGCTGATAAAGGTCTTTCCTGCTCATAAAAGATGATGATGGCATCTCATGAAGGAAACGTTGATTCTGGAGGATTTTTTTTTTCCTCTCGTGTTCTCCAGCTTTTGCCCATGACTTCTTTCTCAGGCTTTGTTTGTTAATGACAGATTGTACACATGTATTCCAACACAGAGTATAACAGCCTCCAAAGTCCTCGTGCGTCACTTTTCTCACAGTAACCTCCCTGTGGGTGGAGTAACCTTATTGGGCATAGAGCATAGAGTTGGAGAAATGTCTTTAGGCTTAGTTATGACCAGAAATAGCTATGTATTCTGTGTATATATGTAAAATTTTGTATCAGTAACGAAACTTATTTTTTATTTGCACACCCACACATATTCCCCAGCCCGAGCAGTTCAGTGATGAAGTGGAACCACCAACACCTGAAGAAGGGGAACCAGCAACTCAACGTCAGGATCCTGCAGCTGCTCAGGAGGGAGAGGATGAGGGAGCATCTGCAGGTCAAGGTGAGGGAAAGGGAAGAAGAACGTCTGCTGGTGTGTGCGTGTGTGTGTGTTCGTGTGTGTGTTTGCACGTGTGTGTGTGTGTGTGTGTGTGTTAGGCATTGTCACATAGGAGGCACAGGAGGAAAGAAAACAACGGAAAGAATGCCTGAAATTGACTGGAAAAGCGAGGAGGCTATGTAGTTTGCAGCTTAGCTTAGGCAAATCCCTCACTATGATAAAAGTTCTCGACTTTATGAATGAGAGAATGGAGGTGCCAGGATTGTGTGTTATCCAAGAACCCTTGACTGGTGAATACAACATTTGTACTGTGTTCCAAGGTTTGTGTCTTCCTATCATGTATGTTGCTGTAAAGAAGGAAGTGATTTTGCTGAAAATGCTTAAAACTCAAAAGGCTTTACTGTAAGGTAGCTTAGTACTGACCCAAGAATAGACCCAGTTCAGAGGAGCAGGAGCAGCTCCAAAAACCGAGTCGCTGAATGTTGGCCCCCGTTTCCTTTGATTGATATTTTTATATGGTACGTTTGATAAAAGCTGGATAAATGAGGATACTGCCATACAGGTAGCTGGTTTAGTGATTTTTCTCAGCGGCTTTTAGGAGGTGATTAAATCCTTTTATGGTTAGAAAAGCAAAAACGGAATTATCCTGAGATTAACGTGAGATGGAAATAATTTCTCCGAGATAAAATGTTTTGAAAGGAAGCATCTATGTAACGGAGGTCATGGATTCTTCCAGGGATGCACTGTTAAAAGTTCCTAGAATCTGACTGACAACAATGCCCATTAATTGCTGTCCGCCCACTCCCTTATTCTCAGTGCGGGACAGTATATTTTCTGTGATTCACAAACAATGTTGTATTTGGTGTTTTGTTCTTCACGGGGTTCATTTATGGAATATTACCTTTAGGACCTTCGGACCTAAATATAACTTTATTTGAACAAAGTGAAGTTTCTCTTTACCCCAATAGGTAATGGGTGTCGTGACTGTAAGATTTTCCATAGTCCTCAAATCCATCCAGCTAATCAATCCTTCAGAAACTGACATTGTAATTGTAACTGAAATCCTATCCACGTGGTAGACTTCAGATTTCTCAGCTGACGCACACTGCTGTTGGTACTCTACGGCTGAATATAAGCATTCTACATGTCCTGTGGTTTATCCTTAGATTGTCATTTAGGAGAAAGGTGTAAAGCTGGGCTGAATGCCATGCACTCATAGTCCCAGCTACTTGGGAGGCTGAGGTGAGAGGATTGCTTGAGCCCTGGAGTTCAAGCACAGCCTGGGAAACACAGTGAGACCTCATCGCTAATAAATGAATGAATAATTAAATACATAAATAAATTCATTAAATAAAGAAAGGTTTCAAGGTATAGGAAAACACAGATGCAAAGTTTTTGTGCCTAGTGGCTGGTAATGTTGCAAACGTAACTCCTCAGTGAACTGTACCACTTAAAAATAGTTAAGATGGTAAATTTTAGGATATGTGTATTTTTTACCACAATTAAAAGTTCCTTTCTTCCTGAAGTTCAGTGCAGTTATCATATATTCTTTTAAATTTTTACTGTATGTATCTCCAAGACATAACATTTATAGAAAATTTGCAAGAATAGTACAATGAACTCATATACTGTTCATCTGGATTCACCAATTGTTAATAGCTTTCGCTTCATAGGTTTCACATCTCTTCCCTCCCTCTCTTACCGTGCTGCCCACACACTCACACACACACACACACACACACACACACACACACACGGATATGTGTTTACTGTTATTAATGCTGAATTGTTTCGATAAAGTTTCAGGTATTATGGTCCTTTATCCTATGTACTTGAGGGTGTGTATATCGTCAGAACAAAGAGAAAGTCATTTCTTGGATCATCACTGCACAAAGATCAAAATCAGGAAATTTAACAATGAGAAAACGGAGTCATTTAATACAGAGTGCATACTCAAATTTTGCCAGTTCCCCAGAAAATTTCTTTTTTCCTTTTTCTTTTCTTTGTTGAGACGGAGTCTCTCTCTGTGGGCCAGGTTGGAGTGCAGTAGTGCGACCTCGGCTCACTGCAATCTACACCTCCCAGGTTCTAGGGATTCTCATGCCTCAGCCTCCCGTGTAGCTGGGACTACAGGCGCCGGCCACTGCGGTCTTGAACTTCTGGCCTCACCTGCTCTGCCCACCTTGGCATCCCAAAATGTTTGGATTGCAGGCGTGAGACCCCACGCCCGGCCCAGCTAATTTTATTGATAGGATTTCTTTTTCTGATCCAGAGTCCAGTTCAGAATCACACCTTGCATGTGCTTTTCAGGTGTTTTTAGTTTCCTTTAACCTGTAATGTTTCCTTAATTTTTCTTGTCATTCACGATACGGACATTTTTGGAGAGGATAGACCAGTTGGTTTGCAGAATATTCTGCAGTTTGGGCTTTTTCATGTATTTTTAAAAGAGTTTTCTCACTCAGCGTTTATTGGTGGCTACTCATGCCATGTAAGAGTCTAAGCGCTAGGAGTGTAAGTGCTGTGAGAGACGGGATTTGAGCCTTGGGTCATTTAATACGAGAAGGACAATCAGAAGTAGAATAACAGAGAAGTGCAAAGGAGGCAGCAAAGTTGTCTGAGGGCAGTCTTCGGAAAGGAAGAGGGTATTATTTGGAACACCTTGTTTTCCTGTTTTCTGCTAACAGACTCCTGAAATAATGTTCCTGGGATTCTTATCAACACATTTATTATTACGTTAGCTAAAGCTTTTGTATAATAATACCGAGAGCATGAATATTATTTTCTTATTCATACTTTATGTTTTACTGCTTAAATTGATACGTATTTTTTATTTTTAAGGGCCGAAGCCTGAAGCTGATAGTCAGGAACAGGGTCACCCACAGACTGGGGGTGAGTGTGAAGATGGTCCTGATGGGCAGGAGATGGACCCGCCAAATCCAGAGGAGGTGAAAACGCCTGAAGAAGGTAGGCAATCCATTAGGCATGCACACTGTAGGGTGTCTGTTTCCACGGTATCATATTGTAATTCTTACTATGTTTTTGAGACGGAGTCTCGCTCTGAAGACCAGGCTGGAGTGCAGTGGTGCCATCTCGGCTCACTGGAAATTCTGTCTCCAGGGTTCAAGTGATTCTCCTGCCTGAGCCTCTGGCGGAGCCGGGCTTACAGGCATGCTCCGCCGCGCCCAGCTAATTTTTGTATTTTTAGTAGAGACAGGGTTTCGTTATGTTGCACAGGTTGTTCCCGAACTCCTGACCTCAGGTGATCCACCTGCCTCGACCATGGAAATTGCCGGGATTACAGGCGAGAGCCACCGTGCCCGACCCAGCATTATATTTTTAATAACAGAGAGGTAACAGTACTGCCTCTTTAGTAACAGAGTTCTTATATAAAGGTTATTTGAAACGTAGTTCAGGCCCCAGCACCCGACTGATAGACTGTCAGATAGGGAAACAAACTGAGTCAAAGCTATGTTGAATTAAAACTTTTGAGTATAAATCCTTAAACCAGTAGCTCACAATTTTCAGATGCTTTTGTAAAGGTCTGCTTTTAATCAATACATAACACGTTTGTAACACCCATCACTTGGTGTGAAAAATGCTGAAGCACTCATGCGGGTTCTAATACCAGCTCTTACAGCCTTGGCGAGATTCTGAGTGAGTCCTTTCACTTCTAAACCTATCTTTGGTTCTTACGAAAATAGTGAGTTTAAGTCAGAGATTTTAAAACCATTTTCCATTCCGGTTCTTTCATACTCTGATCCTGTTGCATAGAATGCGTGGGACACAGAGATCATCTGCTTCGCATGGTTTGTTAATCACAAATCATGAAACCCTGGCCCGAGTCATCTGAAAATCTCTGAATTGAGATTTCATTGTCAGTAAGAAAGTGAGCGGGCACTCTGCTTCATCCTAGTTTTTCCGTGTGGAGAGCTGAATACGTAGTGTAAGATCTTGTGAAATTGTGAATTCTCCCTCTTCTTGGTTTGTTTGTTTGTTTGCGACAGAGTCTCAGTGTGTCACCCAGGCTGGAGTGCAGTGATGCAATTTCAGCTCACTGCAACCTCTGGCTCCCAGGCTAAAGCCGTCCTCCCACCTCAGCCTCCTGAGTGGCTGGAACTACATGCACAAGCCACCGTGCCTGACTACATTTTTTTGTTTTCATTTTTGTAGAGATGAGGTCTCACTGTGTTGCCCAGGCAGGGTTTCTCTGGCTTTTAATGAACAATTGCTTCTTTTTTTTTCTTTTATTTATTTATTTATTATTATACTTTAAGTTTTAGGGTACATGTGCACATTGTGCAGGTTAGTTACATATGTATACACGTGCCATGCTGGTGCGCTGCACCCACTATCTCATCATCTAGCATTAGGTACATCTCCCAGTGCTATCCCTCCCCCCTCCCCCCACCCCACAACAGTCCCCAGAGTGTGATATTCCCCTTCCTCTGTCCATGTGATCTCATTGTTCAGTTCCCACCTATGAGTGAGAATATGCGGTGTTTGGTTTTTTTGTTCTTGCGATAGTTTACTGAGAATGATGATTTCCAGTTTCATCCATGTCCCTACAAAGGACAGGAACTCATCATTTTTTAGGGCTGCATAGTATTCCATGGTGTATATGTGCCACATTTTCTTAATCCAGTCTATCGTTGTTGGACATTTGGGTTGGTTCCAAGTCTTTGCTATCGTGAATAATGCCGCACTAAACATACGTGTGCATGTGTCTTTATAGCAGCATGATTTATAGTCCTTTGGGTATATACCCAGTAATGGGATGGCTGGGTCAAATGGTACAATTGCTTCTTAAATCTTTCCCCACGGAAACCTTGAGTGACTGAAATAAATATCAAATGGCGAGAGACCGTTTAGTTCCTATCATCTGTGGCATGTAGGTCAGTGATGCTCAGCATGGGTGTGAGTAAGATGCCTGTGCTATGCATGCTCCCTGCCCCACTGTCAGTCTTCATGAGCCACTATTTCTAATAAGACTGTAGACACACATACGATATAGTCATCTCTAATCATATCAAATGTTACATGTAAGTTTCAGCTTTAGAGACATGAATTGATAAGATTTAAAGTTGAAAGACCATGACTCTAGTACTTCCTGAGTAATCAACTGAAGTATGCTTTACACATGTGTTTTCCAAATTGCTGACTGTTAATTGTAAGTGCTTGTGACTTGAAAGGAAGCGCTTGATGTTCAGGGAGGAAATTACTTTTAAATTCTGCAGGTCTACGCTCAAAGTTTATGCAGAGGTTCAATTGCGTGTAAGACACGGGATCACCCATAGGGTTCTGTTTTTAGTCCATTTAATAAAACCCAAACTGTAGTGTGCTTTGTATGCCTTTAGGGTCATCTGAATAATCTGTTGCTAAGTCATGTTCCCAATTGTTGTGTTTCTGTTACAGGTGAAAAGCAATCACAGTGTTAAAAGAAGACACGTTGAAATGATGCAGGCTGCTCCTATGTTGGAAATTTGTTCATTAAAATTCTCCCAGTAAAGCTTTACAGCCTTCTGCAAAGAAGTCTTGCGCATCTTTTGTGAATTTTATTTCTAGCTTTTTGATGCTGTGAAATATGTATCATTCTTTGAAATCGTGTATTGTAACTCTCTGAGCTGGTATGTAGGACATCGTTCTTTTTTTTTTCTTTCTTTCTTTGTTCTCTTTTGAGACGGAGTCTTGCTCTGTCACCCAGGCTGGAGTGCAGTGGCGCGATCTCTGCTCGCTGCAACCCTGCCTCCCGGATTCAAGCAATTGTCTGCCTCAGCCTCCCGAGTAGCTGGGATTATAGGCACCCACCGGCACGCCTGGCTAAGTTTTGTGTTTTTACTAGAGATGGGCTTTCGCCATCTTGGCCGGGGTGCTCTTGAACTCCTGACCTCATGATTCACCTGCCTTGGCCTCCCAAAGTGCTGGGATTACAGGCATGAGGAACCGCGCCCGGTGGAGACATAATTCTTACATATTGGTTTTCTATCCAGCGGCCTTGTGAAATATGCTTGTGAATTCCAAAGTTTACTTCTAGGTCGTTTTCCGTCTTCAATATACAGAAACATATCATCCTTGAATAAGAGGAGTTTTGTTTCCGCCATTTTTTTTTCTTTTTCCTTTTGTATTTTTTGTAGAGACGGGGTTTTGCCATGTTTCCCGGGCTGTTGTTGAACTTTTGAGTGCAAGTGATGCACCCATCTCACCTCCCACAGTGCTGGGATTACTGGCGTGGGCCACCGTGGCGGGCCCGTCGTTGCCGTTGTAAAGAGTTTTATTTCCTTTTCTGATTTTATGGCATTGTGCAGACCCACCCGTTACAGTGGTGACAGTGGACATCCTTGTCTCATCCCTGATGAGAAACCGAAAAATTTCAACATTTCACCATCCTATTTACTCTCCTTTTTTGTAGACGGACTTTATCAGAGTGAATCATTCCATTCTGTTCCAAATTTGCTGAGAGTATTCATTTGAATATATGTTGATTTTCATCAAACAGTGCATCTATTTCGATTACCACAGCATTTTTTCCCATTCATGTGTTGATATAGTGAATTCGATTGATAAATTTGTACGTTTTTAGGTTCGATTATTAAAACTTGAGACAGGGTCTCACTCTGTCACCGAGGCTGGAGTGCGGTGGTGTTATCAGAGCTCGCTGCAGCCTTGACCTCCTGGGCTCAAGCGCTCCTCCCACCTCAGCCTCCTGAGTAGCTGTGAGTATAGGTACATGCCACCATGCCCAGCTAATTTTTCGACGGTTTTTTGTTTGTTTTTTTGTAGCGATGAGATTTTCTGATGTTGCTTAGGCTGGTCTCGAAGTCCTGAGCTCAGGTGATCTGGCCAGCTCAGCCTCCCAAAATACTAGGATTACAGGCGTGAGCCTTGGCCTGGTCTGGTTTTTCTTATATAGGGGTCTTACCTATATAAAGACTAAACTTAATCTGTGCCTTTGTGCGGGTGGGCTAAGAGCATGATGACTTTTATCATTCTATTGATTTAAAGAAAACTATCCTTGACTTACCAGTGTGTAAGTCCATGAAAGCATAATTCTGTTGAAAGCATATATTGTTAATGGGTGTTGGGAACCGTGCACTTTCCGCTGCTGTGGGAGCACGTCCTTGGAGGTACCTTTCATCTGTTTTCTCAACTCCAAACATCTTAGGACCATGGGTTGTGACTGGCAGGACTATGTATCTTGCTACTTTCAAGACGGAGTTTATTTTCACGTGGTGTCACTCTGGCTGTCCTGTTTCCCTAATACTGTCACTTCACCCTCTGTGATTCTGATGCTACAAATGATAGATATCGTTTTAGCATTTTCTTACGGGTCCTAGCGATTCTATTCATTTTTCTTTCAGTCTCTTTCTCTGACTTGTTCACATTGAACAATTTCCTTTTGGGATAGGCTGCTATTTCTGTTTTCGCAGGTGGTTTACCCGTCTTCCCAGCCGGTCACAGTGGTCCTTGTCCCCATGGTGGGGCCGGGGCAAGAGAGGGCCCTGGGTTGGGGGTGGGGTTCAGTTGAAGATGGGGTGAGTTTTGAGGGGAGCACTACTTGAGTCCCAGAGGCATAGGAAACAGCAGAGGGAGGTGGGATTCCCTTATCCTCAATGAGGATGGGCATCGAGGGTTTGGGGCGTGGCGCTGGGAACGGCAGCCCTCCCCAGCCCACAGCCGCGCATGCTCCCTGGGCTCCCGCCTCAGTGCGCATGTTCACTGGGCGTCTTCTGCCCGGCCCCTTCGCCCGCGTGAAGAACGCCAGGGAGCTGTGAGGCAGTGCTGTCTGGTTCCTGCCGTCCGGACTCTTTTTCCTCTACTGAGATTCATCTGGTAGGTCTGCAGGCCAGTCATCCCGGGGACTGAAGTGTGAGTGAGGGTGGAGAGGGCCTCGGGTGGGTCAGGCGGGTCCCGCTTCCTGGTCTGTGGCCTCTGAGGGAGAAGGGCCACGAGGTCGTCCTCCTTCCCTTCACAGGCTGCGAGGCCACCAGCGGCTTCGTGGTCGTGAAGGGGCCTGGACGGGGAGGAAGGTGGGCCGTGGAGGGGAGGCGGTCAGGGGCTCAGGTGAAGATGGGGTGAGTGCTGTTGGGGGGATGGAAGTCCCGAGGTGCCGGGAACCCCCGACGACACAGGGCAGATTCCCTGAATGGGGCCCCCGGCGGGGGCGAGGCGGGCGGTGAAGAAGGGGCCTGGCACCTGGGAAGGCTGCGGCCTGGTGAGCGCCCCCCCAGCGGTGTGGAGTGCGGAGCGCCCGAGTGAGAAGCACTGCAAGGTCTCACCTCCGCCATGGAAGGTCCGAAAACAGTGGGAAGGAGTGGGCGAGGCAGTGCGGTCCAACCAAACTTGTTGTGAGGGGGATGAATGGCTCTAGGAAGTGGGAGTGTGCCCAAAGCAGCAATCACGAGAATTGTGATTCACTAGGGTTTTCGTGGGGAGTGCACTTGTGAAACTAAACCTCATCAGAAATGACCTCTGTCTGCGGGGCGCAGTGGCGCTCGCCTACGTAGTCCCAGTTACTCGGGACACTGAGGTGGGAGGATCCCCTGAGCGGGAGGTCGAGGCTGCAGTGAGCTGTGATCACGCCGCTGCACTCCAGCCTGAGCAACACAGCGAGACCGCGTGTCCAAAAGAAATTTAGAAAAGAATGTCCTCTGCCTTTTGCCACACGCCTTAAGATGATTGCTCTGCCAGCCTGGCCAGCATAAGTGGCTTTGTAGGCACTCAGACAGCGTACACACGTATGCTTAACTCTGGGACTCATTTTGAGAGTATTTTCAAAAGTAAAACGGCAAGTTAACATTTATCCATGGAAGTGATCGAATATAGCAGCCCTCTGGAGCGCACGTTCCCAATCACGGTTGTCTGTTTTCAGTGTGAAATATGAGTTGGCGAGGAAGATCGACCTATCGGCCTAGACCAAGACGCTATGTACAGCCTCCTGAAATGATTGGGCCTATGCGGGTGAGTGCTTAAACGTTAATTCGATGTTTTCTATTAGTAGAAATTAATTTTTGTGATAGCGTTGTTGCATTAGTGTGGAAATGCTGATAAAGGTCTTTCCTGCTCATAAAAGATGATGATGGCATCTCATGAAGGAAACGTTGATTCTGGAGGATTTTTTTTTTCCTCTCGTGTTCTCCAGCTTTTGCCCATGACTTCTTTCTCAGGCTTTGTTTGTTAATGACAGATTGTACACATGTATTCCAACACAGAGTATAACAGCCTCCAAAGTCCTCGTGCGTCACTTTTCTCACAGTAACCTCCCTGTGGGTGGAGTAACCTTATTGGGCATAGAGCATAGAGTTGGAGAAATGTCTTTAGGCTTAGTTATGACCAGAAATAGCTATGTATTCTGTGTATATATGTAAAATTTTGTATCAATAACGAAACTTATTTTTTATTTGCACACCCACACATATTCCCCAGCCCGAGCAGTTCAGTGATGAAGTGGAACCACCAACACCTGAAGAAGGGGAACCAGCAACTCAACGTCAGGATCCTGCAGCTGCTCAGGAGGGAGAGGATGAGGGAGCATCTGCAGGTCAAGGTGAGGGAAAGGGAAGAAGAACGTCTGCTGGTGTGTGCGTGTGTGTGTGTTCGTGTGTGTGTTTGCACGTGTGTGTGTGTGTGTGTGTGTGTTAGGCATTGTCACATAGGAGGCACAGGAGGAAAGAAAACAACGGAAAGAATGCCTGAAATTGACTGGAAAAGCGAGGAGGCTATGTAGTTTGCAGCTTAGCTTAGGCAAATCCCTCACTATGATAAAAGTTCTCGACTTTATGAATGAGAGAATGGAGGTGCCAGGATTGTGTGTTATCCAAGAACCCTTGACTGGTGAATACAACATTTGTACTGTGTTCCAAGGTTTGTGTCTTCCTATCATGTATGTTGCTGTAAAGAAGGAAGTGATTTTGCTGAAAATGCTTAAAACTCAAAAGGCTTTACTGTAAGGTAGCTTAGTACTGACCCAAGAATAGACCCAGTTCAGAGGAGCAGGAGCAGCTCCAAAAACCGAGTCGCTGAATGTTGGCCCCCGTTTCCTTTGATTGATATTTTTATATGGTACGTTTGATAAAAGCTGGATAAATGAGGATACTGCCATACAGGTAGCTGGTTTAGTGATTTTTCTCAGCGGCTTTTAGGAGGTGATTAAATCCTTTTATGGTTAGAAAAGCAAAAACGGAATTATCCTGAGATTAACGTGAGATGGAAATAATTTCTCCGAGATAAAATGTTTTGAAAGGAAGCATCTATGTAACGGAGGTCATGGATTCTTCCAGGGATGCACTGTTAAAAGTTCCTAGAATCTGACTGACAACAATGCCCATTAATTGCTGTCCGCCCACTCCCTTATTCTCAGTGCGGGACAGTATATTTTCTGTGATTCACAAACAATGTTGTATTTGGTGTTTTGTTCTTCACGGGGTTCATTTATGGAATATTACCTTTAGGACCTTCGGACCTAAATATAACTTTATTTGAACAAAGTGAAGTTTCTCTTTACCCCAATAGGTAATGGGTGTCGTGACTGTAAGATTTTCCATAGTCCTCAAATCCATCCAGCTAATCAATCCTTCAGAAACTGACATTGTAATTGTAACTGAAATCCTATCCACGTGGTAGACTTCAGATTTCTCAGCTGACGCACACTGCTGTTGGTACTCTACGGCTGAATATAAGCATTCTACATGTCCTGTGGTTTATCCTTAGATTGTCATTTAGGAGAAAGGTGTAAAGCTGGGCTGAATGCCATGCACTCATAGTCCCAGCTACTTGGGAGGCTGAGGTGAGAGGATTGCTTGAGCCCTGGAGTTCAAGCACAGCCTGGGAAACACAGTGAGACCTCATCGCTAATAAATGAATGAATAATTAAATACATAAATAAATTCATTAAATAAAGAAAGGTTTCAAGGTATAGGAAAACACAGATGCAAAGTTTTTGTGCCTAGTGGCTGGTAATGTTGCAAACGTAACTCCTCAGTGAACTGTACCACTTAAAAATAGTTAAGATGGTAAATTTTAGGATATGTGTATTTTTTACCACAATTAAAAGTTCCTTTCTTCCTGAAGTTCAGTGCAGTTATCATATATTCTTTTAAATTTTTACTGTATGTATCTCCAAGACATAACATTTATAGAAAATTTGCAAGAATAGTACAATGAACTCATATACTGTTCATCTGGATTCACCAATTGTTAATAGCTTTCGCTTCATAGGTTTCACATCTCTTCCCTCCCTCTCTTACCGTGCTGCCCACACACTCACACACACACACACACACACACACACACACACACACGGATATGTGTTTACTGTTATTAATGCTGAATTGTTTCGATAAAGTTTCAGGTATTATGGTCCTTTATCCTATGTACTTGAGGGTGTGTATATCGTCAGAACAAAGAGAAAGTCATTTCTTGGATCATCACTGCACAAAGATCAAAATCAGGAAATTTAACAATGAGAAAACGGAGTCATTTAATACAGAGTGCATACTCAAATTTTGCCAGTTCCCCAGAAAATTTCTTTTTTCCTTTTTCTTTTCTTTGTTGAGACGGAGTCTCTCTCTGTGGGCCAGGTTGGAGTGCAGTAGTGCGACCTCGGCTCACTGCAATCTACACCTCCCAGGTTCTAGGGATTCTCATGCCTCAGCCTCCCGTGTAGCTGGGACTACAGGCGCCGGCCACTGCGGTCTTGAACTTCTGGCCTCACCTGCTCTGCCCACCTTGGCATCCCAAAATGTTTGGATTGCAGGCGTGAGACCCCACGCCCGGCCCAGCTAATTTTATTGATAGGATTTCTTTTTCTGATCCAGAGTCCAGTTCAGAATCACACCTTGCATGTGCTTTTCAGGTGTTTTTAGTTTCCTTTAACCTGTAATGTTTCCTTAATTTTTCTTGTCATTCACGATACGGACATTTTTGGAGAGGATAGACCAGTTGGTTTGCAGAATATTCTGCAGTTTGGGCTTTTTCATGTATTTTTAAAAGAGTTTTCTCACTCAGCGTTTATTGGTGGCTACTCATGCCATGTAAGAGTCTAAGCGCTAGGAGTGTAAGTGCTGTGAGAGACGGGATTTGAGCCTTGGGTCATTTAATACGAGAAGGACAATCAGAAGTAGAATAACAGAGAAGTGCAAAGGAGGCAGCAAAGTTGTCTGAGGGCAGTCTTCGGAAAGGAAGAGGGTATTATTTGGAACACCTTGTTTTCCTGTTTTCTGCTAACAGACTCCTGAAATAATGTTCCTGGGATTCTTATCAACACATTTATTATTACGTTAGCTAAAGCTTTTGTATAATAATACCGAGAGCATGAATATTATTTTCTTATTCATACTTTATGTTTTACTGCTTAAATTGATACGTATTTTTTATTTTTAAGGGCCGAAGCCTGAAGCTGATAGTCAGGAACAGGGTCACCCACAGACTGGGGGTGAGTGTGAAGATGGTCCTGATGGGCAGGAGATGGACCCGCCAAATCCAGAGGAGGTGAAAACGCCTGAAGAAGGTAGGCAATCCATTAGGCATGCACACTGTAGGGTGTCTGTTTCCACGGTATCATATTGTAATTCTTACTATGTTTTTGAGACGGAGTCTCGCTCTGAAGACCAGGCTGGAGTGCAGTGGTGCCATCTCGGCTCACTGGAAATTCTGTCTCCAGGGTTCAAGTGATTCTCCTGCCTGAGCCTCTGGCGGAGCCGGGCTTACAGGCATGCTCCGCCGCGCCCAGCTAATTTTTGTATTTTTAGTAGAGACAGGGTTTCGTTATGTTGCACAGGTTGTTCCCGAACTCCTGACCTCAGGTGATCCACCTGCCTCGACCATGGAAATTGCCGGGATTACAGGCGAGAGCCACCGTGCCCGACCCAGCATTATATTTTTAATAACAGAGAGGTAACAATACTGCCTCTTTAGTAACAGAGTTCTTATATAAAGGTTATTTGAAACGTAGTTCAGGCCCCAGCACCCGACTGATAGACTGTCAGATAGGGAAACAAACTGAGTCAAAGCTATGTTGAATTAAAACTTTTGAGTATAAATCCTTAAACCAGTAGCTCACAATTTTCAGATGCTTTTGTAAAGGTCTGCTTTTAATCAATACATAACACGTTTGTAACACCCATCACTTGGTGTGAAAAATGCTGAAGCACTCATGCGGGTTCTAATACCAGCTCTTACAGCCTTGGCGAGATTCTGAGTGAGTCCTTTCACTTCTAAACCTATCTTTGGTTCTTACGAAAATAGTGAGTTTAAGTCAGAGATTTTAAAACCATTTTCCATTCCGGTTCTTTCATACTCTGATCCTGTTGCATAGAATGCGTGGGACACAGAGATCATCTGCTTCGCATGGTTTGTTAATCACAAATCATGAAACCCTGGCCCGAGTCATCTGAAAATCTCTGAATTGAGATTTCATTGTCAGTAAGAAAGTGAGCGGGCACTCTGCTTCATCCTAGTTTTTCCGTGTGGAGAGCTGAATACGTAGTGTAAGATCTTGTGAAATTGTGAATTCTCCCTCTTCTTGGTTTGTTTGTTTGTTTGCGACAGAGTCTCAGTGTGTCACCCAGGCTGGAGTGCAGTGATGCAATTTCAGCTCACTGCAACCTCTGGCTCCCAGGCTAAAGCCGTCCTCCCACCTCAGCCTCCTGAGTGGCTGGAACTACATGCACAAGCCACCGTGCCTGACTACATTTTTTTGTTTTCATTTTTGTAGAGATGAGGTCTCACTGTGTTGCCCAGGCAGGGTTTCTCTGGCTTTTAATGAACAATTGCTTCTTTTTTTTTCTTTTATTTATTTATTTATTATTATACTTTAAGTTTTAGGGTACATGTGCACATTGTGCAGGTTAGTTACATATGTATACATGTGCCATGACGGTGCGCTGCACCCACTATCTCATCATCTAGCATTAGGTACATCTCCCAGTGCTATCCCTCCCCCCTCCCCCCACCCCACAACAGTCCCCAGAGTGTGATATTCCCCTTCCTCTGTCCATGTGATCTCATTGTTCAGTTCCCACCTATGAGTGAGAATATGCGGTGTTTGGTTTTTTTGTTCTTGCGATAGTTTACTGAGAATGATGATTTCCAGTTTCATCCATGTCCCTACAAAGGACAGGAACTCATCATTTTTTAGGGCTGCATAGTATTCCATGGTGTATATGTGCCACATTTTCTTAATCCAGTCTATCGTTGTTGGACATTTGGGTTGGTTCCAAGTCTTTGCTATCGTGAATAATGCCGCACTAAACATACGTGTGCATGTGTCTTTATAGCAGCATGATTTATAGTCCTTTGGGTATATACCCAGTAATGGGATGGCTGGGTCAAATGGTACAATTGCTTCTTAAATCTTTCCCCACGGAAACCTTGAGTGACTGAAATAAATATCAAATGGCGAGAGACCGTTTAGTTCCTATCATCTGTGGCATGTAGGTCAGTGATGCTCAGCATGGGTGTGAGTAAGATGCCTGTGCTATGCATGCTCCCTGCCCCACTGTCAGTCTTCATGAGCCACTATTTCTAATAAGACTGTAGACACACATACGATATAGTCATCTCTAATCATATCAAATGTTACATGTAAGTTTCAGCTTTAGAGACATGAATTGATAAGATTTAAAGTTGAAAGACCATGACTCTAGTACTTCCTGAGTAATCAACTGAAGTATGCTTTACACATGTGTTTTCCAAATTGCTGACTGTTAATTGTAAGTGCTTGTGACTTGAAAGGAAGCGCTTGATGTTCAGGGAGGAAATTACTTTTAAATTCTGCAGGTCTACGCTCAAAGTTTATGCAGAGGTTCAATTGCGTGTAAGACACGGGATCACCCATAGGGTTCTGTTTTTAGTCCATTTAATAAAACCCAAACTGTAGTGTGCTTTGTATGCCTTTAGGGTCATCTGAATAATCTGTTGCTAAGTCATGTTCCCAATTGTTGTGTTTCTGTTACAGGTGAAAAGCAATCACAGTGTTAAAAGAAGACACGTTGAAATGATGCAGGCTGCTCCTATGTTGGAAATTTGTTCATTAAAATTCTCCCAATAAAGCTTTACAGCCTTCTGCAAAGAAGTCTTGCGCATCTTTTGTGAATTTTATTTCTAGCTTTTTGATGCTGTGAAATATGTATCATTCTTTGAAATCGTGTATTGTAACTCTCTGAGCTGGTATGTAAAGACATCGTTCTGTTTTTTTTCTTTCTTTCTTTGTTCTCTTTTGAGACGGAGTCTTGCTCTGTCACCCAGGCTGGAGTGCAGTGGCGCGATCTCTGCTCGCTGCAACCCTGCCTCCCGGATTCAAGCAATTGTCTGCCTCAGCCTCCCGAGTAGCTGGGATTATAGGCACCCACCGGCACGCCTGGCTAAGTTTTGTGTTTTTACTAGAGATGGGCTTTCGCCATCTTGGCCGGGGTGCTCTTGAACTCCTGACCTCATGATTCACCTGCCTTGGCCTCCCAAAGTGCTGGGATTACAGGCATGAGGAACCGCGCCCGGTGGAGACATAATTCTTACATATTGGTTTTCTATCCAGTGGCCTTGTGAAATATGCTTGTGAATTCCAAAGTTTACTTCTAGGTCGTTTTCCGTCTTCAATATACAGAAACATATCATCCTTGAATAAGAGGAGTTTTGTTTCCGCCATTTTTTTTTCTTTTTCCTTTTGTATTTTTTGTAGAGACGGGGTTTTGCCATGTTTCCCGGGCTGTTGTTGAACTTTTGAGTGCAAGTGATGCACCCATCTCACCTCCCACAGTGCTGGGATTACTGGCGTGGGCCACCGTGGCGGGCCCGTCGTTGCCGTTGTAAAGAGTTTTATTTCCTTTTCTGATTTTACGGCATTGTGCAGACCCACCCGTTACAGTGGTGACAGTGGACATCCTTGTCTCATCCCTGATGAGAAACCGAAAAATTTCAACATTTCACCATCCTATTTACTCTCCTTTTTTTGTAGACGGACTTTATCAGAGTGAATCATTCCATTCTGTTCCAAATTTGCTGAGAGTATTCATTTGAATATATGTTGATTTTCATCAAACAGTGCATCTATTTCGATTACCACAGCATTTTTTCCCATTCATGTGTTGATATAGTGAATTCGATTGATAAATTTGTACGTTTTTAGGTTCGATTATTAAAACTTGAGACAGGGTCTCACTCTGTCACCGAGGCTGGAGTGCGGTGGTGTTATCAGAGCTCGCTGCAGCCTTGACCTCCTGGGCTCAAGCGCTCCTCCCACCTCAGCCTCCTGAGTAGCTGTGAGTATAGGTACATGCCACCATGCCCAGCTAATTTTTCGACGGTTTTTTGTTTGTTTTTTGTAGCGATGAGATTTTCTGATGTTGCTTAGGCTGGTCTCGAAGTCCTGAGCTCAGGTGATCTGGCCAGCTCAGCCTCCCAAAATACTAGGATTACAGGCGTGAGCCTTGGCCTGGTCTGGTTTTTCTTATATAGGGGTCTTACCTATATAAAGACTAAACTTAATCTGTGCCTTTGTGCGGGTGGGCTAAGAGCATGATGACTTTTATCATTCTATTGATTTAAAGAAAACTATCCTTGACTTACCAGTGTGTAAGTCCATGAAAGCATAATTCTGTTGAAAGCATATATTGTTAATGGGTGTTGGGAACCGTGCACTTTCCGCTGCTGTGGGAGCATGTCCTTGGAGGTACCTTTCATCTGTTTTCTCAACTCCAAACATCTTAGGACCATGGGTTGTGACTGGCAGGACTATGTATCTTGCTACTTTCAAGACGGAGTTTATTTTCACGTGGTGTTACTCTGGCTGTCCTGTTTCCCTAATACTGTCACTTCACCCTCTGCGATTCTGATGCTACAAATGATAGATATCGTTTTAGCATTTTCTTACGGGTCCTAGCGATTCTATTCATTTTTCTTTCAGTCTCTTTCTCTGACTTGTTCACATTGAACAATTTCCTTTTGGGATAGGCTGCTATTTCTGTTTTCTCAGGTGGTTTACCTGTCTTCCGAGCCGGTCACAGTGGTCCTTGTCCCCATGGTGGGGCCGGGGCAAGAGAGGGCCCTGGGTTGGGGGTGGGGTTCAGTTGAAGATGGGGTGAGTTTTGAGGGGAGCACTACTTGAGTCCCAGAGGCATAGGAAACAGCAGAGGGAGGTGGGATTCCCTTATCCTCAATGAGGATGGGCATCGAGGGTTTGGGGCGTGGCGCTGGGAACGGCAGCCCTCCCCAGCCCACAGCCGCGCATGCTCCCTGGGCTCCCGCCTCAGTGCGCATGTTCACTGGGCGTCTTCTGCCCGGCCCCTTCGCCCGCGTGAAGAACGCCAGGGAGCTGTGAGGCAGTGCTGTCTGGTTCCTGCCGTCCGGACTCTTTTTCCTCTACTGAGATTCATCTGGTAGGTCTGCAGGCCAGTCATCCCGGGGACTGAAGTGTGAGTGAGGGTGGAGAGGGCCTCGGGTGGGTCAGGCGGGTCCCGCTTCCTGGTCTGTGGCCTCTGAGGGAGAAGGGCCACGAGGTCGTCCTCCTTCCCTTCACAGGCTGCGAGGCCACCAGCGGCTTCGTGGTCGTGAAGGGGCCTGGACGGGGAGGAAGGTGGGCCGTGGAGGGGAGGCGGTCAGGGGCTCAGGTGAAGATGGGGTGAGTGCTGTTGGGGGGATGGAAGTCCCGAGGTGCCGGGAACCCCCGACGACACAGGGCAGATTCCCTGAATGGGGCCCCCGGCGGGGGCGAGGCGGGCGGTGAAGAAGGGGCCTGGCACCTGGGAAGGCTGCGGCCTGGTGAGCGCCCCCCCAGCGGTGTGGAGTGCGGAGCGCCCGAGTGAGAAGCACTGCAAGGTCTCACCTCCGCCATGGAAGGTCCGAAAACAGTGGGAAGGAGTGGGCGAGGCAGTGCGGTCCAACCAAACTTGCTGTGGGGGGGTGAATGGCTCTAGGAAGTGGGAGTGTGCCCAAAGCAGCAATCACGAGAATTGTGATTCACTAGGGTTTTCGTGGGGAGTGCACTTGTGAAACTAAACCTCATCAGAAATGACCTCTGTCTGCGGGGCGCAGTGGCGCTCGCCTGCGTAGTCCCAGTTACTCGGGACACTGAGGTGGGAGGATCCCCTGAGCGGGAGGTCGAGGCTGCAGTGAGCTGTGATCACGCCGCTGCACTCCAGCCTGAGCAACACAGCGAGACCGCGTGTCCAAAAGAAATTTAGAAAAAAATGTCCTCTGCCTTTTGCCACACGCCTTAAGATGATTGCTCTGCCAGCCTGGCCAGCATAAGTGGCTTTGTAGGCACTCAGACAGCGTACACACGTATGCTTAACTCTGGGACTCATTTTGAGAGTATTTTCAAAAGTAAAACGGCAAGTTAACATTTATCCATGGAAGTGATCGAATATAGCAGCCCTCTGGAGCGCACGTTCCCAATCACGGTTGTCTGTTTTCAGTGTGAAATATGAGTTGGCGAGGAAGATCGACCTATCGGCCTAGACCAAGACGCTATGTACAGCCTCCTGAAATGATTGGGCCTATGCGGGTGAGTGCTTAAACGTTAATTCGATGTTTTCTATTAGTAGAAATTAATTTTTGTGATAGCGTTGTTGCATTAGTGTGGAAATGCTGATAAAGTCTTTCCTGCTCATAAAAGATGATGATGGCATCTCATGAAGGAAACGTTGATTCTGGAGGATTTTTTTTTTCCTCTCGTGTTCTCCAGCTTTTGCCCATGACTTCTTTCTCAGGCTTTGTTTGTTAATGACAGATTGTACACATGTATTCCAACACAGAGTATAACAGCCTCCAAAGTCCTCGTGCGTCACTTTTCTCACAGTAACCTCCCTGTGGGTGGAGTAACCTTATTGGGCATAGAGCATAGAGTTGGAGAAATGTCTTTAGGCTTAGTTATGACCAGAAATAGCTATGTATTCTGTGTATATATGTAAAATTTTGTATCAATAACGAAACTTATTTTTTATTTGCACACCCACACATATTCCCCAGCCCGAGCAGTTCAGTGATGAAGTGGAACCACCAACACCTGAAGAAGGGGAACCAGCAACTCAACGTCAGGATCCTGCAGCTGCTCAGGAGGGAGAGGATGAGGGAGCATCTGCAGGTCAAGGTGAGGGAAAGGGAAGAAGAACGTCTGCTGGTGTGTGCGTGTGTGTGTGTTCGTGTGTGTGTTTGCACGTGTGTGTGTGTGTGTGTGTGTTAGGCATTGTCACATAGGAGGCACAGGAGGAAAGAAAACAACGGAAAGAATGCCTGAAATTGACTGGAAAAGCGAGGAGGCTATGTAGTTTGCAGCTTAGCTTAGGCAAATCCCTCACTATGATAAAAGTTCTCGACTTTATGAATGAGAGAATGGAGGTGCCAGGATTGTGTGTTATCCAAGAACCCTTGACTGGTGAATACAACATTTGTACTGTGTTCCAAGGTTTGTGTCTTCCTATCATGTATGTTGCTGTAAAGAAGGAAGTGATTTTGCTGAAAATGCTTAAAACTCAAAAGGCTTTACTGTAAGGTAGCTTAGTACTGACCCAAGAATAGACCCAGTTCAGAGGAGCAGGAGCAGCTCCAAAAACCGAGTCGCTGAATGTTGGCCCCCGTTTCCTTTGATTGATATTTTTATATGGTACGTTTGATAAAAGCTGGATAAATGAGGATACTGCCATACAGGTAGCTGGTTTAGTGATTTTTCTCGGCGGCTTTTAGGAGGTGATTAAATCCTTTTATGGTTAGAAAAGCAAAAACGGAATTATCCTGAGATTAACGTGAGATGGAAATAATTTCTCCGAGATAAAATGTTTTGAAAGGAAGCATCTATGTAACGGAGGTCATGGATTATTCCAGGGATGCACTGTTAAAAGTTCCTAGAATCTGACTGACAACAATGCCCATTAATTGCTGTCCGCCCACTCCCTTATTCTCAGTGCGGGACAGTATATTTTCTGTGATTCACAAACAATGTTGTATTTGGTGTTTTGTTCTTCACGGGGTTCATTTATGGAATATTACCTTTAGGACCTTCGGACCTAAATATAACTTTATTTGAACAAAGTGAAGTTTCTCTTTACCCCAGTAGGTAATGGGTGTCGTGACTGTAAGATTTTCCATAGTCCTCAAATCCATCCAGCTAATCAATCCTTCAGAAACTGACATTGTAATTGTAACTGAAATCCTATCCACGTGGTAGACTTCAGATTTCTCAGCTGACGCACACTGCTGTTGGTACTCTACGGCTGAATATAAGCATTCTACATGTCCTGTGGTTTATCCTTAGATTGTCATTTAGGAGAAAGGTGTAAAGCTGGGCTGAATGCCATGCACTCATAGTCCCAGCTACTTGGGAGGCTGAGGTGAGAGGATTGCTTGAGCCCTGGAGTTCAAGCCCAGCCTGGGAAACACAGTGAGACCTCATCGCTAATAAATAAATGAATGAATAAATAAATACATAAATAAATTCATTAAATAAAGAAAGGTTTCAAGGTATAGGAAAACACAGATGCAAAGTTTTTGTGCCTAGTGGCTGGTAATGTTGCAAACGTAACTCCTCAGTGAACTGTACCACTTAAAAATAGTTAAGATGGTAAATTTTAGGATATGTGTATTTTTTACCACAATTAAAAGTTCCTTTCTTCCTGAAGTTCAGTGCAGTTATCATATATTCTTTTAAATTTTTACTGTATGTATCTCCAAGACATAACATTTATAGAAAATTTGCAAGAATAGTACAATGAACTCATATACTGTTCATCTGGATTCACCAATTGTTAATAGCTTTCGCTTCATAGGTTTCACATCTCTTCCCTCCCTCTCTTACCGTGCTGCCCACACACTCACACACACACACACACACACACACACACACACACACACACATACGGACATGTGTTTACTGTTATTAATGCTGAATTGTTTCGATAAAGTTTCAGGTATTATGGTCCTTTATCCTATGTACTTGAGGGTGTGTATATCGTCAGAACAAAGAGAAAGTCATTTCTTGGATCATCACTGCACAAAGATCAAAATCAGGAAATTTAACAATGAGAAAACGGAGTCATTTAATACAGAGTGCATACTCAAATTTTGCCAGTTCCCCAGAAAATTTCTTTTTTCCTTTTTCTTTTCTTTGTTGAGACGGAGTCTCTCTCTGTGGGCCAGGTTGGAGTGCAGTAGTGCGACCTCGGCTCACTGCAATCTACACCTCCCAGGTTCTAGGGATTCTCATGCCTCAGCCTCCCGTGTAGCTGGGACTACAGGCGCCGGCCACTGCGGTCTTGAACTTCTGGCCTCACCTGCTCTGCCCACCTTGGCATCCCAAAATGTTTGGATTGCAGGCGTGAGACCCCACGCCCGGCCCAGCTAATTTTATTGATAGGATTTCTTTTTCTGATCCAGAGTCCAGTTCAGAATCACACCTTGCATGTGCTTTTCAGGTGTTTTTAGTTTCCTTTAACCTGTAATGTTTCCTTAATTTTTCTTGTCATTCACGATACGGACATTTTTGGAGAGGATAGACCAGTTGGTTTGCAGAATATTCTGCAGTTTGGGCTTTTTCATGTATTTTTAAAAGAGTTTTCTCACTCAGCGTTTATTGGTGGCTACTCATGCCATGTAAGAGTCTAAGCGCTAGGAGTGTAAGTGCTGTGAGAGACGGGATTTGAGCCTTGAGTCATTTAATACGAGAAGGACAATCAGAAGTAGAATAACAGAGAAGTGCAAAGGAGGCAGCAAAGTTGTCTGAGGGCAGTCTTCGGAAAGGAAGAGGGTATTATTTGGAACACCTTGTTTTCCTGTTTTCTGCTAACAGACTCCTGAAATAATGTTCCTGGGATTCTTATCAACACATTTATTATTACGTTAGCTAAAGCTTTTATATAATAATACCGAGAGCATGAATATTATTTTCTTATTCATACTTTATGTTTTACTGCTTAAATTGATACGTATTTTTTATTTTTAAGGGCCGAAGCCTGAAGCTGATAGTCAGGAACAGGGTCACCCACAGACTGGGGGTGAGTGTGAAGATGGTCCTGATGGGCAGGAGATGGACCCGCCAAATCCAGAGGAGGTGAAAACGCCTGAAGAAGGTAGGCAATCCATTAGGCATGCACACTGTAGGGTGTCTGTTTCCACGGTATCATATTGTAATTCTTACTATGTTTTTGAGACGGAGTCTCGCTCTGAAGACCAGGCTGGAGTGCAGTGGTGCCATCTCGGCTCACTGGAAATTCTGTCTCCAGGGTTCAAGTGATTCTCCTGCCTGAGCCTCTGGCGGAGCCGGGCTTACAGGCATGCTCCGCCGCGCCCAGCTAATTTTTGTATTTTTAGTAGAGACAGGGTTTCGTTATGTTGCACAGGTTGTTCCCGAACTCCTGACCTCAGGTGATCCACCTGCCTCGACCATGGAAATTGCCGGGATTACAGGCGAGAGCCACCGTGCCCGACCCAGCATTATATTTTTAATAACAGAGAGGTAACAGTACTGCCTCTTTAGTAACAGAGTTCTTATATAAAGGTTATTTGAAACGTAGTTCAGGCCCCAGCACCCGACTGATAGACTGTCAGATAGGGAAACAAACTGAGTCAAAGCTATGTTGAATTAAAACTTTTGAGTATAAATCCTTAAACCAGTAGCTCACAATTTTCAGATGCTTTTGTAAAGGTCTGCTTTTAATCAATACATAACACGTTTGTAACACCCATCACTTGGTGTGAAAAATGCTGAAGCACTCATGCGGGTTCTAATACCAGCTCTTACAGCCTTGGCGAGATTCTGAGTGAGTCCTTTCACTTCTAAACCTATCTTTGGTTCTTACGAAAATAGTGAGTTTAAGTCAGAGATTTTAAAACCATTTTCCATTCCGGTTCTTTCATACTCTGATCCTGTTGCATAGAATGCGTGGGACACAGAGATCATCTGCTTCGCATGGTTTGTTAATCACAAATCATGAAACCCTGGCCCGAGTCATCTGAAAATCTCTGAATTGAGATTTCATTGTCAGTAAGAAAGTGAGCGGGCACTCTGCTTCATCCTAGGTTTTCCGTGTGGAGAGCTGAATACGTAGTGTAAGATCTTGTGAAATTGTGAATTCTCCCTCTTCTTGGTTTGTTTGTTTGTTTGCGACAGAGTCTCAGTGTGTCACCCAGGCTGGAGTGCAGTGATGCAATTTCAGCTCACTGCAACCTCTGGCTCCCAGGCTAAAGCCGTCCTCCCACCTCAGCCTCCTGAGTGGCTGGAACTACATGCACAAGCCACCGTGCCTGACTACATTTTTTTGTTTTCATTTTTGTAGAGATGAGGTCTCACTGTGTTGCCCAGGCAGGGTTTCTCTGGCTTTTAATGAACAATTGCTTCTTTTTTTTTCTTTTATTTATTTATTTATTATTATACTTTAAGTTTTAGGGTACATGTGCACATTGTGCAGGTTAGTTACATATGTATACACGTGCCATGCTGGTGTATACCAGCATTGAGCAGATCCACCGGATACAGTTGTGATAGTGGAAATTTTTGTGTTATGCCTGATGAGAAATGGAAAAATTTCAACATTTCATGACAATATTTAGTTTACTTTTTTTGTAGATGGACTTTTTCAGAGTAAGTCAATCCATTCTGTTTTTGTGTTTTGAGAGTGTTCATTTTGAATATATGTTGAATTTCATCAAACACTGACCTGAGTCATCTTAAAACATGTGAATTGAGATTTCTTTGCTACTGAGAAAGTGAGCGGGCACTCTGCTTCATGTTTACTTTTGTCCTGTTGCATGAAAAACATTTTGCTTCATGTTTGATTCTGTATGTTGAAAACTGAAATCATCTATTGTGATTACCACAGGGTTTTTTCCCCCAGTAATCTGTTTATGTAGTCAATTACGTTGATAAATCTGTACTTTTTAAATTTTAACAATTGAGACAGGTCTCACTCTGTCATCCATGCTGACTGCAGTAGTGTGATCACAGCTTACTGCAACCTCAACCTCCTGGGCTCAGGCGATCCTCCCACCTCACCCTCCTCAGTAGCTAGGACTATAGGTACATGCCACCATGCCAAGCTAATTTTTCTGTTTTAGAGATGGTATTTTTTCATGTGGCCCAGGCTGATTTTATACTCCTAATCTCAAGCCATCCACTAGCCTCAGCCTCCCAAAGTGCTGGGATTACAGGAATGAGTCACGGTGCCTGGAAAGTTTGTACATTTAAACCAACAATGTGGTCATGGGTAATCTATGTCCTAATAATTTATTTAAGGATTTTTTTGTATATCCTCATGAGTGACATTACCTGTACTTTTATTTCATATCCTCATTTGTTGGACGTTGTTATCAAGGTTCCTCTAGCTTCATAAAACGGGTTGGTATGTAAAACCTCTTTTTCCATTCACTGGAACTCAAGTCTCCTCAAGGCTGTGAGTAATGCAGGGCTAGGCTTTCCCATAATGAGCTTTTCTAGAATGCTTCTCTCAGATTTGGACCCTACTTAAACAGCAGTGACCAAACGGGCAGCTCCAGGTACCTATCCCCTCAAACTTTGTGAGGGTCACGTTCTCTGAAGATGCCTCTTCAATTTGAAAGCTATCTGTTCCTGTTTCTCTGCTGATATTAACTCTCTGTGCACAGAAAGTTAAACGTCACTGGTTATTAATTTCCCTAGATTTTGATCTGTGCTATGTGGCTGAGAATGGGCTGACTGACCCTAGATCTGTGTATAATTATGACAATGGCTCCATTTATTTTTAAAATAAGAGGAATTATTATAAAATTCCTATCTACTGGATGTGTACTATCTATGAATTACTTCTTTGTGCTAGGTTGTGTACATGTATGACCTCTTTAGATCCTCACAAGATAAGGCAGAATTTTCATGAAATTGATGACTGACTCCAGTAAGAAGCAGATTTGGGGGGATTTCAATTTCTAAGCTCAAAGCCCTTGCACTTTTCTCAAAGTAAAGCTTTTGAAAGTGTTAAATGTACACGAACTGATGGTGTATATGATGATTTTAGTTGTAATCTGATGTTTTCTTAAAAAATTTACATATACAAAAGTGTTTGACTCAAAAGGCTTTGTTCTTCCCTTAAAGGAAGCATCTACCAAAATGTGGCACACAGACCTTGCATGGTGTCTCTAGGGCCTCCTACCCCGCATTTCCCCTGCTTTTTCTCTTGTTCTGAGTGAAAAACAAAGTGCTTTGACTGTGCTGTGACCCAGCCAGCTGCATGTTTACCCAGCATGCTTGAACCCAAGCTGGAGCCTTGAACATAAAGGTGTTTAAGTTGTTGCTCAAAATATGGAAAGAAACTAGCTCTGGCCTTGAACCAAATCCCTTAAACTCTCCTATAAAACTCCATAACCTGACCCCCTCAGTGCGGATATACCTAGGCATGACATCCTTGTTGCCTGTTGCGAAGATGCTTTAGCCTACTCTGAGTTCTCCCAATAAATGCTTTGGACTGATCACCCTGGTGTTTAGTGCTCCTTGGAAATCTTGACAGGCCCAATCTCTAGTCGGTCTGGGGCACTACCTTGTGGGAACTCTCCTACTTCTGCTTCCTGCTCCAGCCGTGGATTTGGCTGGATGAAATCATTAATACAAAAACAAACATTTAAAAACGTTTTTTCATGATAACGTGCTTATTATGTTACAGAAAATATAACACTAAAGCCATTTGCAACAGTTTGTGGGGAGAAAGTTAAGAATGTGTGTCACAAATCGCATGGCAAAGTGCCACAACATCTCCTACAAACACATCTGTCCTTCGAAGTTACTCACAGGTGGGGAGGGAGCAGCCACAAATCTCTTTTTTTCTTCCACAAAATCCTCTGTTGGCTTGATAGTCAAGAGATCTCACTCAGAAGCCCCCCCTTGCTGCCCGATTCCAGACCTCTACTGCTATTACTATACACAAAGACAGGTTACACCTCTGAGGTCTTGTTTGCATCTTCACAGCACCCCCCACCCCAAGAAAACTGTTCTGCCAAAAAAAAAATCCTATTCAGAATCCACCCTGCTTAGGGAATGACAAGGGATTATAAACAACAATGATTTCTCCCTCTTGCAGATGCTTAAAAATATTTCCTGATCCAAGAGGACTGAAAATCTATGATTCAAGTAAAGAGTGAGGCTAAATGCAGGGTATCTCAATTTACCCCAAATACATGAGGGGTCCCTTGGTTGTGGAGGTGGCAGAAAAGATTAGAACCTATATAGAAGAAAAGGGAAAGCAACCAGGAAAATTTGCTTAGGCAAACTTACTTGGGTCCTACTTACGCTGTCTCCTTAATAGGCAATGGCATGAAATAGCCATGGGTTTCCATCCTGGCTCTGACACACTGACTTTGCAATGGTGAAATGGTGGGAAAGGTTCTTACATTCTTTGGGCCTGTTTCCCCATTTCTAAAGTACGAATTAAAATATTTACACTAAATGATTGCTATGAAGAATGAGATGCCAATACATATGGTGTTTCCCACGAGGGATATGTTCTGGTGGGGCAGACAGACACATAAACAGAAGAGCAGTTGGGGTGCACACATACACACCCCAACAGTGAATGGGGTAGCTAAGAAGCAAGAGAAAAACAAGGAGAAAAGCCTTGTGAGAGTGAAAGAGATATACTGGACTTCTCATATCCACTGATCACTGGGTTCATCTACTTGATTCTGTTGATATAAGGCTGAATGACGGCAGGGCATGGAGGCTCACACCTGTAATCCTAGCAATTTGGGAGGCTGAGCAGGAGGATTGCTTGAGCCCAGGAGTTCAAGACCAGCCTGGGCAACAGAGCGAGACCCTGTTGTTTTTTTTTTTTTTTGAGACAGAGTCTCGCTCTGTTGCCCAGGCTGGAGTGCAGTGGCACAATATTGGCTCACTGCAAACTTTGCCTCCCAGGCTCAAGTGATTTTCCCACCTCAGCCTCCCAGGTAGCTGGGATTACAGGTGCACGCCACCACACCTGACTAATTTTTGTATTTTTAGTAGAGATGAGGTTTCACAATGTTGGCCAGGCTGGTCTCGAACTCCTGACCTCAAGTGTTCTGCCCACCTTGGCCTCTCAAAGTACTCGGATTACAGGCGTGAGCCACCACGCCTGGCCTCTTTATTTTTTGAAGGCTGAGTGACATCTGTGCCTCACACTTGACAACTAAAATAACCAGAATGGCAGTATTGTGCTTATTCAAAAAGTATTTATTGAGGGCTGTTTCTTTATCAGCTCCTTTATATATGAGAAGACATCAGCAAATTAGCCAATGTAGCCCCTAACTGAGAAATGATCTAAGAAAGTAGCAGTGTCCCAGATTCATTATAAATGTAAAAGTGTTTAATATTTATAAAATATTATATATTCACTATAAATACAAAAGTATAAAAGGTAATACATTGGTACTAGATGCTTCTGGGCAAAGTGCGTGGTGAAGGGCACAAGCCCTCTGTGACAGATCCCCAAGACAACCTTCAGCTTGATGATCTTCCAGACGCACAGGATTCAGAAGCTGTTATACTCACAGTTATAATCTATTAAAGTGAAAGGATACAGATTAGAATCAGCAAAGGTAAAAGGTGCATGGGGTGAAATCCAGGAGAGACCAGGGGCAAGATTTTAGGTGTTTTTTCCCAGTAGAGTGATACAGAGACACATTTATATACTGTCCCAGTAATGATGTGTGACAACACGTGAAGTATTATCAACCAGGGAAGCTCACCTGACCTTGGTGTTCAGGGTTTTTATTGGGAGTCATGTAGGCATGCAAAACTTGTGTAACTGACCTCAGCTACTCAGACTCTAGCCTTCCTGAGCAAAAACATTCACCATAAATCACATTGTTAAACAAACTTATTGGATCCCACTGTTAACAGTGTGGCCCAAAGACTCAGGCATAAAAAACACTCTTATCAGGCAGTCCTGCTGAGTTAATCCTTTCCTGCACAACCTCCTCTAAGAGAACAGAAGTTTGCAAAGAGAGATTTCCTGTGATGTCTCATCTGCAATGTATTATTTCCAGTAAGCAAATTACTAGTTTAATAATGGCTACACTTAATTAAGTAAGCAAGGAGCATGTCATCATCTCTCTCTCTCCCAACAATAACAACAGCAGCAACAATGAAACAATGCAAAAACCAACAACAAAAACTTGTCTGAGAATCAGCTGCTGGGAATCAGGCTCTGTGCTCTGGGCTAGAAAGACTGAGGATCGAGGAATGATTCATGCAGGATAAGAGTTATCACAGAGCTCAGAGTCTACTCCCAGGGGATGATGTGTGTTCTAGGTACTGCTTCACTGTAAATAACTTTTTATTTATTTATTTATTATTTAGTAATAAATATTATTTATTTTTACTTATTAATAAATAAATAAATTTATTTTTACTGTCACCCAGGCTGGAGTGCAATGGCACGATCTTGGCTCATTGAAGCCTCCATCTCCCAGGTTCAAACGTTTCTTCTGCCTCAGCCTTCCGAGTAGCTGGGATTACAGGCGCCCATCACCTTGCCCGGCTAGTTTTTGTATTTTTAATAGATGGGGTTTCACCATGCTGGCCAGGCTGGTCTACAACTTTTGACCTCAAGCGATCAACCTGCCTTGGCCTCCCAAAGTGCTAGGATTACAGACGTGAGCCACCGCGCCCGGCCAGTAAATAACTTTTATTTTATTTTATTTTATTTATTTTTTGACAAGAGTCTCACTTCTTGTCACCCAGGCTGGAGTGCAGAGGCATGATCTCGGCTCATTGCAACCCCCGTCTCCCGGGTTCAAGTGATTCTCCTGCCTCAGCCTTCCGAGTAGCTGGAATTACAGGCGCCTGCCACCACGCCTGGCTAATTTTTGTATTTTTAGTAGAGATGGGGTTTTGCCATGTTGACCAGGCTGGTCTTGAAGTCCTGACCTCAGGTGATCCGCCCGCCTCAGCCTCCCAAAGTGCTGGGATTACAGGCATGAGCCACTGTGCCAGGCCAGTAAATAACTTTTAATCTCTGTTCATTATCCCCCTTTTCAGTAAAAAAATAAAAATCTCACTGCTCAATTATTCTCATGTTATAGATGAGGTAACGAGATCAGAGAAGATAAGTATCTCATTCATGGTCAAGTCAGTAGTCCCTGGTGCAGCCAGTTTTCAACCTAGGACTCTTGGAACACCCATGTACTTTTCATTATAAGCATTTTTTGTGCTCTTAATATCGTCTTCTGTTTTAATTCACATTCGCCATAAATACAGTTCCTTGCTCAGCTTGCCCCCAGAGTCCCTTTTTATTTTACAGCTTTATTGCTAAAGTGCCAACATGTTTTTCAGAGGCTGAGACGTTTTGCACTCTTGCCAGCAGTGTATGAGGGCTGCATTTGCTCTACAACTCCATGAACACTTGATACTACCAGTTTTTTACATTTTAGCCATTCTAATAGGTGTGTAGTCGTACCTCCTTGCAGTTTTAATTTGCATTTCAACACGTTGAACATATTTTATTTTTTTCTCTCTCTCTCTCTTTTTCTCTCTCTTTCTCTCTCTTCTTTCTCTTTTCTTTTCTTTTTCTTTCTTTCTTTCCTTGAGTCTTGCTCTATTGCCCAGGTTGGAGTGCAGCGGCATGATCTCAGCTCACTGCAACCTCTGCCTTCTGGGCTCAAGTGATTCTCCCTGCCTCAGGCTCCCAAGTAGCTGGGACCACAGGCATGTGTCACCATGCCCCCGCTAATTTTTGTATTTTTAGCAGACACAGGGTTTTGCCGTGTTGGCCAGGCTGGTCTCAGACTCCTGAGCTCAAGCGATCTGCCAGCCTCAGCCTCCCAAAGTGTTGGGATTACAGGTGTGAGCCACCGCACCCAGCCAGGGAATTTTCTTTGCCAGGGAATTTTCTTTTCTATTCTTCTTCTTCTTCTTTTTTTTTTTTCTGACAGAGTCTTGTTCTGTCGTCCAGGCTGGAGTGCAGTGGCACCATCTTGGCTCACTGCAACCACTGCCTCCGGGTTCAAGCAATTCTCCTGCCTCAGCCTCCCGAGTACCTGGGATTATGGGTGTGCACCACCATGCCTGGCTAATTTTTGTAATTTTTTAGTAGAGATGGGGTTTCACCATGTTGGCCAGGCTGGTCTTGAACTCCTAACCTCATGTGATCTGCTGGCCTCGGCCTTCCAAAGTGCTGGGATTACAGGAAATTTTCTTAATCTAATTCTAGACCATTTTTATTAAGACTTTATTTTTATATTGTTTCACTCCTTTTGCCTATTTATTCAACTTTCTGGAAGGTTTGCTAACCTGGCTTTTTCAAGTCTTCCCATTGAATGCTTTTTATTAACTACCTGATTTCCAGGAAATTTTTAGAAATCTACTTTTGTTTCACCTTTGTAAAAAGCAAGACCGGGCACGGTGGCTCATGCCTGTAATCCCAGCACTTTGCGGGGCTGAGGTGGGCAGATCACTTGAGGTCAGGAGTTAGAGACCAGCCTGGTCAACATGGTGAAACCCTGTCTCTACTAAAAATACAAAAAAAAATTAGCCAGGTGTGGTGGTGGGCACCTGTAATCCCAGCTATTTGGGAGGTTGAGGCAAGAGAATCGTTTGAACCCAGGAGGTGGAGGCTGCAGTGAGTTGAGATGGTCCCACTGCGCTCCAGCCTGGGTGACAGAGCGAGAGTCTGACTCACTCTCTCTCTCTCTATATATATATAATATATATATAATTATATATAATATAATATATTATATTAAATAATATAAATAAAATAAAATAAAAAGCAAAAATAATTCTACTTTTTCTGACTTAATGGATGCCTAAAACATAGACGTACAGCTTACCCAATTAAACTCTCCTTGTTGAGTTCTGATACCAGTATCATGGCAACTTCCTACAAAATAATGGAAGGTCATTCTTTCCCTCCCCAGTGGAAGGGTTCACATAGCCCTGGAGTTGTATGGTGCCCATAGACTTTCATGTCCTGACATTCCTCAGCCTTGACAACATCCTAAATGTTTTTATTTTGTTTTGTTTTTGAAAAGGATAAACGATGGCCTGTGGAGACAGGGATTTTTTAGTTGTATCAACATGGGAGTGCTTTCATTGAGCTAATCTCAGTTTAGGGCAAACTGAAAGTCAGGGAAACTGGCTGATGCCTGTTTTTCTCCCTGTTGCTCAATGATTGTCTTTGATTCAGAAATTTGAGTGTGGAGGCACTTGAAGGGAAGATGGAAATTGTGGGCAATGATGAAAGGTGGGAAGATTTTTTTTTTTCTTACAGAAAAAGATAGACCCATGAGGTTTGGTTTATTTAGATTCCAGTCTACCCATTAAAGGTGTCTGGAATTGTCTTCTTATTGTTCAGGCTTTGGATCACAGACCTCTGTCAGGAACTGTGTGGCTGCATCAGAAGCCATGCAGAAGACAGGTTCTAGCCCCCATCAGCCAGGGCACCTGGCAGAGGAAATATTAACCTAGGCTACTGGGATTATTGTCCCAGGTAAGGTACATAGTTATTATACACAAACTGGTCTATGTCACAGAGAATGAAGGCCTCAGGAGGACCACAACCCTACCCCACCCCTAGACTTGTCTATTGGGTGTCATGACACTGAGACATCCACGATGAATTCCGAAGAGAGGTACCAGCTCCACCAGGCTGCTCAGGCCAAGAGTCTCAGGTCAATGAGGGCTACAGACATCTGAAATTCCAGAACTCGCAGGATGAGTGTTTGCAGAAGTTGTGGCACCTCCTCCTCCTTCACCAAAACTGTCTGCTTTGGTATACTGGTAACAGCCATTGATTAGTTTTAAAAGTTTATTTATTTTAAAATTGTAATAAAATACATATAACATAAAATTTACCATCATGGCTTTTTCTTTTCCTTTTTTTTTTTTTTGAGAGAGTGTCTTGCCCTTTTGCCCAGGCTAGAGTGTAGTGGCACAATCATAGCTCACTGCAGCCTTAAACTCCTAGGCTCAAGTGATCCTCCCATCTCAGCCTCTTGAGTAGCTGGGACTACAAGCATGAGCTGCCATGCCCAGATAAGTTAAAAATTGTTTTTTAGAGATGGGGTCTTTCTATGTTCTCCAGGCTGGTCTTGAATTCCTGGCCTCAAGCTATCTTCCTGCCTCAGCCTCCCAAATCCCTGAGATTACAGGTGTGAGTCACCAAGCTCAGCCCATTTTAGGCATTTTAAAGTGTACAGTTCAGTAGCATTAAGCACATTTACATCATCTATCATTTTCAAGAACTTTTTCACCTTGCAAAGCTGAAACTGTACTTATTAAACCATGACTTTCTATTTACCCTTCTGTCTCCCTCTTTCACTCCTGATATTGGTTTTATGTCTTCTCTTTGTTTTTTGTTTGTTTGTATTTTTGGTCAGTCTGGCTTGTTAGATCAATTTTATTAATCTTTCCAGGGAACTAGCTTTTGGTTTCATTGATATTTTTTCTATTGTTATTCATTTTCAATTGTCTTGATTTCTTCTCTTATCTTTATTATGTTCTTCCATCAGCTTGCTTTAGGTTTATTTGTCTTTTTCTCATTTTGTAAGGTGGAAGCTTAGATGTGAGGCTTTTGTTTCTATTTTTTCTTCCTATTGTCCAAACCCAAGCTTTCATTTCTAATGTAAGCATTTCATGCTATAATTTTTCCTCTAAGCACTGCTTTGTGTCACAGATTTTGATGTGTTGTGTTTTTGGTGTCATTTAATTCAAACTATTTTCTAAACTGCTTTGCGACTTATTATTTGGTTATAAATAGGTTATTTATAAGTATGTTCAATTTCCAAATATTTGGAGATTTTCTAGATATTTTTGTCATTGATTTCTAGTTTAGTTTCATTATAGTTAGAAAACATCCTGTGCATTATTTCAGCTCTTTTAAATGTGTTTAGATTTTTGTTATGACCTAGATAATCCAAGATTATCTCCCCATGTCAAGATGCTTAACTTAATCACATCTGCGAAGTTCCTTTGCCGTGTAAGATAATATATTCACAGATTCTGGAAATTAGGATATGGGCATCTTTGGGGGCCATATTCTTCATACCACACCCCGTTTCCCTCCCTAAGCGTTTGTAGTGACTGTCACTGTCCCCACATTGGACCACAGAGGTGGACACGGATGGGGCCTAGCTCTGTCAATAGCAAGGAGAAAAATACAGCAGTGGTTGACAGCCACTAGGAATAATAATAATGACAATGTTGATAATAACAGCTACCATTTACCCCAGGCTTGGCATGTGCCATCGCTTTGCTGGGATCATAGGTGCCACCATTCCTATTCTACAACGAGAAATCTGAGGTCCAGGGAGGCTCTATGATTTGCCTGGTGTCACACAGATGGCAGGCAGCAGAGGAGCCAGGGTTAGTGCTCAGACTTTCTCTGCAGCCTGTGCCCCTAAGCCCTACCTCAAGTCATTACCCCTGAGGAGTTGGAGGGAGGCCTCCTCAGAGTGGATCATTTATGGAGCTAGACCTGTAGGATGGATTTTAGGAATTCGCTAGTGGCCAAATAGCTATCACTTCTGGACCTGCAAAGAGGCTGTTTGACTCCACCTTTCTCCCTCTCTGTCTCTCTCCCCCTTCCTCCTTCTCTCTCTCTCTCTGACACACACACACACACACACACACACACACACACACACACACACACACACACACACACCATGGTGTCTTATATTCATGGTTTAACCTCTATTGCTCAGGGTTACTTATGAGTGGGGTGGGAATCATGACCCACAACACACATGGCGGCCTGCCCTACACAAAACTCTGCAGCTAGTGTAGAAACACCCACAGCCCTGTCTCCCATTAAAGTGGCCTCTGTTGTTGAAGGTCAGCAGGAGGCAGTCTGGGGGAGTTAGTTTCCTGTGGGCATCTTGGGAATGGGTGAGCAGCAGACTGTGAATGGTGCAGGTGTCTGGACCAGGACTTCTGGGACACCTCACTATATCTTTCCCCAAATCCCTATGCCTGCTGGCTACTGGGGCCTGTCACAACATCCCTGTTAAGGCAGAACTGGAAATGTCTCCCAGATCCAGATGAAACTCCAGATCCAGACTGAGAGTCCAGGGCAATTTGCCTAGGGCTGGAAGAGGTGGGGTGATATTCCTGAAGGAGGCGCTGGGGTGAGTGTCACCTCAGGAGATGGGAGGACACTGCAGAGCTGGGTCTGTGAGGACAGAGAAGGGACCCTGGGAGGGACAGGAGCAGCGTGAGCATAGGGAGTGCCCCAACTGCGGTCATCCTGGCATTGGCATCTGGCCCCAGCTCTGCCCCACCCTAGCTGGAGGGCCTGAGCCAGGGACCTGCCTTTTCAGTGCCTTAGTGTCCTCATCTGTGACAGAGGTGACAGGGTTTTCTTCCAAGGGTCCTAGTGGGAATTAAATGAGATAGCACATAAGAAGGGCTTAGGATACTGCAAGTCAGATCTGTGATTACCTAAAACAAAGTTGTTCTTTAAATTTAAGATTGATACTTTCTTGTTACGGCTCATGGAAAAAAAAAATTAATTAATTAAAAAATAAATTTAAGATTGAAAGCTTCATGACACTTTTACCATATTTCATCAAATCTCAGATGCTATAGATTGTGTGTCACACTCTTATTGTAAGTAACCCTAAGAAAGAAAGAATGCTACTAATTGAACTCTGACCTGTTGCCTTCTCAACTCAGTGACTGTATGATGCATTCCTGATTTCAGATACATTAAAATATTTTAAGACTGAGTGCACTGGCTCACACTGGTAAACGCAGCACTTTGGGAGGCCAAGGCAGGATGATCACTTGAGCCCAGGAGTTCCAGACCAGCCTGGGCAACATAGAGAGACCCCATATCTACAAAAAAGTAAAAAATTAGCCATGCATGGTGGTGCATGCCTGTAGCCTTTGCTACTTGGGAGGATGAGGTGGGAGGATCATTTGAGCTCAGGAGTTTGACATGCAGCGAGCTATAATCATGGCACTGCACTCCAGCCTGGATGATAGAGTGAGACCCTATCTTAAAATATATATATTTATGTATAATATAAAAATATATTTTAAAGTACATTTTAGAATTGATAAAATAGGACATTTTTCATTATTTAATTTTACAGTTACCTTCTGTGGCAATTGTTTCTAATTTTGTATAGTGATAGAATCTTTCCAAAACATTTCGTTTAAGAACAAAAGCGATTTGACCTTAGGGAAACTTTGAGATGGCTCTACTAGTCTGAAAGGGATTGTGACAGGGCAGTCCCCTCAGGTGGGAAGTGAGTGACTGGAGTTCAGGAACCACTGCTGAAGTCATGCCTCAGGGCATGCCTGCCCCCTCAGCCTCTCCCAACTGCCCAGAAGGACCTTCCTGGGGGCAGATACACAATCACACCCCATGGTGCCCACTTTGAGGATGGATGCCCAGGCTGGGATGGAAGGAAGAGGAGTTAATCCACTGATTCAGCATCTGTCCAAGGATGCCCACACAACGTCAGGTGCATCCTGACTGCTGGAAACCCGGCAGTCACACAAGCATCACACAAATCCTCAGGTGTCACAGTCTGGTGAGGGAGGCTGACACACACAAGCACAACAAAAATAAAAAGAAAAGGAAAAGGCATAGCAGTAGGTAGTTATGAGGATGGAACTCTGGATCCAGATGGACTAGGTTCAAATCCTGGTTCCATGATTTCCCAGCTGTGTGATCTCTGGCAGGTTACTTAACCTCTCTGTTTCTCAGGTGCCTCATTTGTAAAATGGAGGAAACAACATTATTTATTTCATTCGGTTATTGTGAGGACTATTAGGTGAGTTAATATTTGTGAAGAACTTAGAATGGGTCCTGACATAACATTAAATGTTCAATACGTGGTTGCTAATGAAAACACTTTAAAGCCTCGAATTAGAAGTGCAGCCCATGAGGCCGGGCACAGTGGCTCATGCCTGTAATCTCAGCACTTTGGGAGGGCAAGCCTTGCAGATCATCTGAGGTCAGGAGTTCGAGACCAGCCTGGCCAACATGGTGAAACCCCCATCTCTACTAAAAATACAAAAATTAGTGGGACGTGATGGCTCACACCTGTAATCCCAGCTACTCAGGAGGCAGAGGCAGGAGAATCACTTGAACCTACGAGTCAGAGGTTGCAGTGAGCTGAGATCAGGCCACTACACCAGCCTGGGCAACAGAGAGAGACTCTGTCTGAAAAAAAAAAAAAAGAAATGCAGCCCACGGAAGATCAAGAAGGGACATGGGAAGAGAACATAATGTAAAATGGGGATGCTAAAAGCGCTACCCTCCAAGGTTTGCTGTGCTTATTTCATTACGTCTTTCTTAACGTGTAGTCATAGTGTTAAGTCTCCATCCCTTAGCAGGAGCCCTGTCCCCCTCCTCCATTCTGGATGCCACTTTTGTTATTGCAGCTCCAGGCTCCGAGATTTCCCTGTGACTCCCAACTGAACTGGTTGGCGCTTTCCGAACTGATATGGAGCCCCCTTTCCTTGCCTGAAGTCCAGTTGGGCTTCAGGACTTTACACCGGGCTCCCTGGAGGAGGTCTGTCTCCTCCCCACTGTTAGGATCTGGGGATTCTTGTCCTCTTATTGTCAGTCTGAATGAGTCCCATTCTATCTTCATTCAAGTCATAAAGGTTAAGGTCAGCCAATGGTATTTGTCAGTGAGTGAATGAAGACTGACCAAATGAAGCAAAAAGAGATGGCTTACCATCTCCCAAGCTCCTGAGTCAGCCCTCCCCAAGCCCACCCATCTGAGACAGCCTATGGAGTGGTGTGGGGCCAGACCTCAGGTTAACAAAGCTCTGTCTTTCCCTCCTTCTGTTGGGATGAGGCACTAGGCTGTTGGGATTGGACACACACACACACACACACACACACACACCCCCATCCACTTTTCCCTGCTTACAGTGTTGTCCTGTAAAAGGCATTCCCCCTGCCCCCTGTCCCCCGCAGGCACACACAGGTCCTATCCATTCTTTTTTTTTAATTTTATTATTATTATACTTTAAGATTTACGGTACATGTGCACAATGTGCAGGTTTGTTACATAGGTATACATGTGCCATGTTGGTGTGCTGCCATTTAGCACCAGTAACTCGCCATTTAGCATTAGGTATATCTCCTAATGCTATACCTCCCCACTCCCTCCACCCCACAACAGTCCCCAGTGTGTGATGTTCCCCTTCCTGTGTCCATGTGTTCTCATTGTTCAATTCCCACCTATGAGTGAGAACATGTGGTATTTGGTTTTTTGTCCTTGCGATAGTTTGCGAGAATGATGGTTTCCAGCTTCATCCATGTCCCTACAAAGGACATGAACTCATCCTTTTTTATGGCTGCATAGTATTCCATGGTGTATATGTGCCACATTTTCTTGATCCAGTCTATCATTGTTGGACATTTGGGTTGGTTCCAAGTCTTTGCTATTGTGAATAATGCCACAATAAACATACATGTGCATGCGTCTTTATAGCAGCATGATTTATAATCCTTTGGGTATATACCCAGTAATGGGATGGCTGGGTCAAATAGTATTTCTAGTTCTAGATCCCTGAGGAATCGCCACACTGACTTCCACAATGGTTGAACTAGTTTACAGTCCCACCAACAGTGTAAAAGTGTTCCTATTTCTCCACATCCTCTCCAGCACCTGTTTCCTGACTTTTTAATGATCGCCATTCTAACTGGTGTGAGATGGTATCTCATTGTGGTTTTTATTTGCATTTCTCTGATGGCCAGTGATAATGAGCATTTTTTTCATGCGTTTTTTGGCTGCATAAATGTCTTCTTTTGAGAAGTGTCTGTCCATATCCTTCACCCACTTTTTGATGGGGTTGTTTGTTTTTCCTTGTAAATTTGTTTGAGTTCATTGTAGATTCTGGATATTAGCCCTTTGTCAGATGAGTAGATTGCAAAAATTTTCTCCCATTCTGTAGGTTGCCGGTTCACTCTGATGGTGGTTTCTTTTGCTGTGCAGAAGCGCTTTAGTTTAATTAGATCCCATTTGTCAATTTTGGCTTTTGTTGCCATTGCTTTTGGTGTTTTAGACATGAAGTCCTTGCCCATGCCTATGTCCTGAATGGTATTGCCTAAGTTTTCTTCTAGGGTTTTTATGGTTTTAGGTCTAACATGTAAGTCTTTAATCCATCTTGAATTAATTTTTGTATAAGGTGTAAGGAAGGGATCCAGTTTCAGCTTTCTACATATGGCTAGCCAGTTTTCCCAGCACCATTTATTAAATAGGGAATCATTTCCCCATTGCTTGTTTTTGTCAGGGTTGTCAAAGATCAGATAGTTGTAGATATGTGGCATTATTTCTGAGGGCTCTGTTCTGTTCCATTGGTCTATATCTTTGTTTTGGTACCAGTACCATGCTGTTTTGGTTACTGTAGCCTTGTAGTATAGTTTGAAGTCAGGTAGCGTGATGCCTCCAGCTTTGTTCTTTTGTCTTAGGATTGACTTGGCCATACGGGCTCTTTTTTGGTTCCATATGAACTTTAAAGTATTTTTTTCTGTGAAGAAAGTCATTGGTAGCTTGATGGGGATGGCATTGAATCTACAAATTACCTTGGGCAGTATGGCCATTTTCACGATATTGATTCTTCCTACCCATGAACATGGAATGTACTTCCATTTGTTTGTAACTTCTTTTATTTCATTGAGCAGTGGTTTGTAGTTCTCCTTGAAGAGGTCCTTCACATCCCTTGTAAGTTGGATTCCTAGGTATTTTATTCTCTTTGAAGCAATTGTGAATGGGAGTTCACTCATGATTTGGCTCTCTGTTTGTCTGTTATTGGTGTATAAGAATATTTGTGATTTTTGCACATTGATTTTGTATCCTGAGACTTTGCTGAAGTTGTTTATCAGCTTAAGGAGATTTTGGGCTGAGACGATGGGGTTTTCTAGATATACAATCATGTCATCTGCAAAGAGGGACAATTTGACTTCCTCTTTTCCTAATCGAATGCCCTTTATTTCCTTCTCCTGCCTGATTGCCCTGGCCAGAACTTCCAACACTATGTTGAATAGGAGTGGTGAGACAGGGCATCTCTGTCTTATGCCAGTTTTCAAAGGGAATGCTTCCAGTTTTTGTCCATTCAGTATGATATTGGCTGTGGGTTTGTCATAGATATCTCTTATTATTTTCAGATACGTCCTATCAATACCTAATTTCTTGAGAGTTTTTAGCATGAAGGGCTATTGAATTTTGTCAAAGGCCTTTTCTGCATCTATTGAGATAATCATGTGGTTTTTGTCTTTGGTTCTGTTTATGTGCTGGATTACGTTTATTGATTTTCATATGTTGAACCAGCCTTGCATCCCAGGGATGAAGCCCACTTGATCATGGTGGATAAGCTTTTTGATGTGCTGCTGGATTCGGTTTGCCAGTATTTTATTGAGGATTTTTGCATCAATGTTCATCAGGGATATTGGTCTAAAATTCTCTTTTTTTGTTGTGTCTCTGCCAGGCTTTGGTATCAGGGTGATGCTGGCCTCAGAAAATGAGTTAGGGAGGATTCCCTCTTTTTCTATTGATTGGAATAGTTTCAGAAGGAATGGTACCAGCTCCTGCTTGTACCTCTGGTAGAAATCGGCTGTGAATCCATCTGGTCCTGGACTTTTTTTGGTTGGTAAGCTCTTAATTATTGCCTCAATTTCAGAGCCTGTTATTGGTCTATTCAGAGACTCAACTTCTTCCTGGTTTAGTCTTGGGAGGGTGTATGTGTCGAGGAATGTATCCATTTCTTCTAGATTTTCTAGTTTATTTGTGTAGAGGTGTTTGTAGTATTCTCTGATGGTAGTTTGTATTTCTGTGGAATCGGTGGTGATATCCCCTTTGTCATTTTTTATTGTGTCTATTTGATTCTTCTCTCTTTTCTTCTTTGTTAGTCTTGCTAGCGGTCTATCAATTTTGTTGATCTTTTCAAAAAACCAGCTCCTGGATTCATTGATTTTTTGAAGGATTTTTTTGTGTCTCTATTTCCTTCATTTCTGCTCTGATCTTAGTTATTTCTTGCCTTCTGCTAGCTTTTGAATGTGTTTGCTCTTGCTTCTCTAGTTCTTTTAATTGTGATGTTAGGGAATCAATTTTAGATCTTTTCTGCTTTCTCTTGTGGGCATTTAGTGCTATAAATTTCCCTCTACAAACTGCTTTGAATGTGTCCCGGAGATTCTGGTATGTTGTGTCTTTGTTCTCGTTGGTTTCAAAGAACATCTTTATTTCTGTCTTCATTTCGTTATGTACCCAGTAGTCATTCAGGAGCAGGTTGTTCAGTTTCCATGTAGTTGAGTGGTTTTGAGTGAGTTTCTTAATCCTGAGTTCTTGTTTGATTGCACTGTGATCTGAGAGACTGTTTGTTATAATTTCTGTTCTTTTACATTTGCTGAGGAGTGCTTTACTTCCAACTATGTGGTCAATTTTGGAATAGGTGTGGTGTGGTGCTGAAAAGAATGTATATTCTGTTGATTTGGGGTGGAGAGTTCTGTAGATGTCTATTAGGTCCACTTGGTGCAGAGCTGAGTTCAATTCCTGGATATCCTTGTTAACTTTCTGTCTCATTGATCTGTCTAGTGTTGACAGTGGGGTGTTAAAGTCTCCCAATATTATTGTGTGGGGGTCTAAGTCTCTTTGTAGGTCACTAGGGACTTGCTTTATGAATCTGGGTACTCCTGTATTGGGTGCATATATATTTAGGATAGTTAGCTCTTCTTGTTGAATTGATCCCTTTACCATTATGTAATGGCCTTCTTTGTCTCTTTTGATCTTTGTGGGTTTAAAGTCTGTTTTATCCGAGACTAGGATTGCAACCCCTGCCTTTTTTTGTTTTCCATTTGCTTGGTAGATCTTCCTCCATCCCTTTATTTTGAGCCTATTTGTGTCTCTGCACGTGAGATGGGTTTCCTGAATACAGCACACTGATGGGTCTTGACTCTTTATCCAATTTGCCAGTCTGTGTCTTTTAATTGGAGCATTTAGCCCATTTACATTTAAGGTTAATATTGTTATGTGTGAATTTGATCCTGTCATTATGATGTTAGTTGGTTATTTTGCTCATTAGTTGATGTGGTTTCTTCCTAGCCTTGATGGTCTTTACAATTTGGCGTGTTTTTGCAGTGGCTGGTACTGGTTGTTCCTTTCCATGTTTAGTGCTTCCTTCAGGAGCTCTTTTAGGGCAGGCCTGGTGGTGACAAAATCTCTCAGCATTTGCTTGTCTGTAAAGTATTTTATTTCTCCTTCACTTATGAAGATTAGTTTGGCTGGATATGAAATTCTGGGTTGAAAATTCTTTTCTTTAAGAATGTTTGAATATTGGCCCCCACTCTCTTCTGGCTTGTAGAGTTTCTGCTGAGAGATCCGCTGTTCGTCTGATGGGCTTCCCTTTGTGGGTAACCCGACCTTTCTCTCTGGCTGCCCTTAACATTTTTTCCTTCATTTCAACTTTGGTGAATCTGACGATTATGTGTCTTGGAGTTGCACTTCTCGAGGAGTATCTTTGTGGTGTTCTCTGTATTTCCTGAATTTGAATGTTGGTCTGCCTTGCTAGATTGGGGAAGTTCTTCTGGGTAATATCCTGCAGGGTGTTTTCCAACTTGGTTCCATTCTCCCCGTCACTTTCAGGTACACCAATCAGACATAGATTTGGTCTTTTCACATAGTCCCATATTTCTTGGAGGCTTTGTTCGTTTCTTTTTATTCTTTTTTCTCTAAACTTCTCTTCTCGCTTCATTTCATTCATTTCGTCTTCCATCGCTGATACCCTTTCTTCCAGTTGATTGCATTGGCTACTGAGGCTTCTGCATTCATCACGTAGTTCTTGTGCCGTGGTTTTCAGCTCCATCAGGTCCTTTAAGGAGTGCTCTGCATTGGTTATTCTAGTTAGCCATTCGTCTAATTTTTTTCAAGGTTTTTAACTTCTTTGCCATTGGTTTGAACTTCCTCCTTTAGCTTGGAGTAGTTTGATCTTCTGGAGCCTTCTTCTCTCAACTTGTCAAAGTCATTCTCCATCCAGCTTTGTTCCATTGCTGGTGAGGAGCTGCATTCCTTTGGAGGAGGAGAGGCACTCTGCTTTTTAGAGTTTCTGGTTTTTCTGCTGTTTTTTCCCCATCTCTGTGGTTTTATCTACCTTTGGTCTTTGATGATGGTGACGTACAGATGGGTTTTTGGTGTGGATGTCCTTTCTGTTTGTTAGTTTTCCTTCTAACAGTCAGGACCCTCAGCTGCAGGTCTGTTGAGTTTGCTGGAGGTCCACTCCAGACACTGTTTGCCTGGGTATCAGCAGCGGTGGCTGCAGGACAGCGGATATTGGTGAACCGCAAATGCTGCTGCCTGATTGTTCCTCTGGAAGTTTTGTCTCAGAGGAGTACCCGGCTGTGTGAGGTGTCAGTCTGCCCCTACTGGGGGGTGCCTCCCAGTTAGGCTACTCCGGGGTCAGGGACCCACTTGAGGAGGCAGTCTGCCTGTTCCCACATCTCAAGCTGCATGCTGGGAGAACCACTACTCTCTTCAAAGCTGTCAGACAGAGACATTTAAGTCTTCAGAGGTTACTGCTACCTTTTGTTTGTCTGTGCCCTGCCCCCAGAGGTGGAGCCTACAGAGGCAGGCAGGCCTCCTTGAGCTGTGGTGGGCTCCACCCAGTTCGAGCTTCCCGGCCACTTTGTTTACCTACTCAAGCCTTGGCAATGGCGGGCGCCCCTCCCCCAGCCTCACTGCCGCCTTGCAGTTTGATCTCAGACTGCTGTGCTAGCAATGAGTGAGGCTCCGTGGGCATAGCACCCTCCGAGCCATGTGCAGGATATAATCTCCTGGTGTGCCGTTTGTTAAGCCCATTGGAAAAGCACAGTATTATTAGGGTGGGAGTGTCCCGATTTTCTAGGTGCTGTCTGTCACCCCTTTCTTTGACTAGGAAAGGGAATTCCCTGACCCCTTGCGCTTCCCTGATGCGGCGATGCCTCACCCTGCTTCGGCTCATGCACAGTATGCTGCACCCACTGTCCTGCACCCACTGTCTGGCACCCCCCAGTGAGATGAACCTGGTACCTCAGTTGGAAATGCAGAAATCACCCGTCTTCTGCGTCGCTCACACTGGGAGCTGTAGACTGGAGCTGTTCCTATTCAGCCATCTTGGCTCCACCCCCCTCAGGTCCTATCCATTCTGCATCATGTCTAGTGAGGGGGGTCTCTGTGGTATAACATGAACCCCATGGTTAATTTTACTCTGCAAGTCATTGGCTATAAGTGGTCATTTAGAGTCTCCCCCACCCCAGGCCAGTAGTTTGCTGCGGACATTGTTGTCCACATTGCTCTGTGCGCACGTGCGAGTGTTTTTTCTTTTTCTTTCTTTCTTTTTTTTTTTTGTTGTTTTTGAGATGAAGTTTCATTCCTGTTGCCCAGGCTGGAGTGCAATGGCAATCTTGGCTCACCGCAACCTCTGCCTCCCAGGTTCAAGCAATTCTCCTGCCTCAGCCTCCCCAGTAGCTGGGACTACAGGCATGCACCACCACGCCCGGCTAATTTTGTATTTTTAGTAGAACCGGTATTTCTCCATGTTGGTCAGGCTGGTCTCAAACTCCTGACTCAGGTGATCCTCCTGCCTCGGCCTCCCAAGGTGTTGGGATTACAGTGAGCCACCATGCCCGGTGAGTGTTTTTTCGGTGAGTGTTTTTTCTTTTAAGGCCACATTCTTACAAGTGGAATGGTTTTGTCAAAGGAGCCATTCATTCAACAAACACCTAATGACTGCTTACTCTGTGGTGGGTGCTGTTCTAGGTGCTGGGAATACATCGGGGAATTAGAAGGCCATATGTGCCTGCCTTGATGGAGCGGAAATTCTTGTGAAGGATGTTTCCAGTTTTTATTTTGGTATATGCTGCCACATTGCTGTCCAATTACCCGCATCCTCAGCTCACTCCTGGGGTGGGGGCTTTGAGGCAGGTGAATAAATGCCTTGGCCTTTGCTCTCTGCATGATCTTCAGGGTCAGGACCTGGGACGGGCGATCCCTCTGGGGTCATGAGTATGAAACGACGGGAGGTGGGGATGGAATGGTCCACTGGGGAGTAGGGAGGTGGAGAAGGAACGGTTTGCAAGGCATTTGCACAGAAGCTTCCTTGATCGCACCACTAGGGGGCCTATGGGGGGAGGGGACAGCAAATCAAGGATGGAAACATCCTGCCAGGCGATACCACTGCGGTAGGCAGAGACAGAACAGTCAGCTCTGGGAGGCACCACTGGGTAGGGGGCTTGGATCAAACCATTGTGTGTGTTGGGGGGACTCGAAGGGCCGCTTCCACCCCATGCAAGTGGTTGCAGCCCAAGACTCTGAAGAAGGCAGGAATGATGCTACCTTGACTGTCCGTAGCCCACACCCACCCTCTCGTTTCCTATCCCAGGCAGGCACCGGCTAGCATGACAGGCCTCCACCTCTCCTTGGGTCCAGTCCCAGCTCCTTGGGCACCGCCTTCTTTGGCTTTTTGACTTTGAAACCTTGGCTTGCGCGTTCAGGGGCATGCGATTGGATCCAAGCAGAAGGGAGCGGGCTGCAAGGCTCGTTCTCGGATCTGACTGGTCAATGCGAGCTTTCATTTCTCCTAAGCTTTTTCTGCGTGCAAAAGGGGCAAACTCCTGCACCTCAACTCGGTCACACGCCAAGCTCCAATTGGCCGCTGGTTCGGCGCAGGCGCAATGGTTGCTTGGCCAGAGTTCCGGGCTGCGGTTCCTGGGAATTTTGGGATGAGAAGAGAGATTCGAATCCTGTCTCGGTGCCTCGAGACTGACATTTGTCAAAGGGGCCAAAGATAGTAAATCCTGTAGTAGAATTCACGGAGATCACTGGCTCGTAGCAGCGTTCTGCCTCTTAGTGCACGGGTGATGGGGGCTGACTTCATGTATGCTCCTGCAGTCTTGTGGTGCCCATTCATCCCTAAACTCAAGTCACAAGCCCAGCAGGCACCCTGCCTCCAGTCACTCATTCTTGCAGTGTATTCATTTATTAATTCATTTGTTCCATTGCTAAAATTGCATCGTCGGATTTGGGATTTAGGGAAACTTCAAAGAAAAAATTTTATTAAGTAGAATTCCTGCCCTGGTGGAGGGCCTCTCACCCCAGGACCACAGAGCAGGGGTGCCTTAGACGAGCCCAGTCTCCAGTAGCTGGTACTTCTGTGATGAAATATTTTCCCATGTGGGTTTTCTTTTTTCTTTTTTTGATTTTGATTTTTCAATCAAAAGTGGCTTTGTGATGTTATTTATTTATTTATTTTTTAAATTATGCTTTGAGTTCTGGGTTACATGTGCAGAACGTGCAGTTTTGTTACATAGGTATACACGTGCCCTGGTGGTTTGCTGCACCCATCAACCTGTCACCTACATTCGGTATTTCTCCTAATGTTATCCCTCCCCTAGCCCCCTACCCCCCAACAGGCCCCAGTGTGTGATGTTCCCTTCTCTGTGTCCATGTGTTGTCATTGTTCAACTCCCACTTATGAGTGAGAACATGCGGTGTTTGGTTTTCTGATCTTGTGATAGTTTGCTGAGAATGATGGTTTCTAGCTTCATCCATGTCCCTACAAAGCACATGAACTCATCCTTTTTTACGGCTGCATAGTATTCCATGGTGTATATGTGCCACATTTTCTTAATCCAATCTATCATTGATGGACATTTGGGTTGGTTCCAAGTCTTTGCTATTGTGAATAGTGCCGCAATAAACATACATGTGCTTGTGTCTTTATTGTAGAATGATTTATAATCCTTTGGGTATATGCCCAGTAATGGGATTGCTGGGTCAAATGGTATTTCCAGTTCTAGATCCTTGAGGAATTGCCACACTATCTTCCACAATGGTTGAACTAATTTACACTCCCACCAACAGTGTAAAAGCGTTCCTATTTTTCCACAACCTCTCCAGCATCTGTTGTTTCCTGACTTTTCAATGATAGCCATTCTAACTGGCGTGAGATCTCATTGTGGTTTTGATTTGCATTTCTCTAATGACCAGTGATGATGAGCATTTTTTCATATGTCTGCTGGCTGCATAAATGTCTTCTTTTGAGAAGTGTCTGTTCATATCCTTTGCCCATTTTTTGATGGGGTTGTTTGTTTTTTTCTTGTAAATTTGTTTAAGTTCTTTGTAGATTCTGGATATTAGCCCTTTGTCAGATGGATAGATTGCAAAAATTTTCTCCCATTCTGGAGGTCGCCTGTTCACTCTGATGATAGTTTCTTTTGCTGTGCAGAAGCTCTTTAGTTTACTTAGATCCCATTTGTCAATTTTGGCTTTTGTTGCAATTGCTTTTGGTGTTTTAGACATGAAGTCTTTGCCCGTGCCTATGTCCTAAATGGTATTGCCCAGGTTTTCTTCTAGGATTTTTATGGTCCTAGGTCTTATGTTTAAGTTTTTGATCCATCTTGAGCTCAGTTTTGTAAAAGGTGTAAGGAAAGAGTCCAGTTTCAGTTTTCTGCAAATGGCTAGCCAGTTTTCTGAACACCATTTATTAAATAGGGAATATTTTCCCCATTGCTTGTGTGTGTCAGGTTTGTCAAAGATCAGATGGTTGTAGCTGTGTGGTGTTATTTCTGAGGCCTCCGTTCTGTTCCATTGGTCTATATATCTGTTTTGGTACCAGTACCATACTGTTTTGGTTACTGTAGCCTTGTAGTATAGTTTGAAGTCAGGTAGCATGATGCCTCCAGCTTTGTCCTTCTTGGGTTTTCTTTCTGCTGTTAATTCAAGAAGTACATTAAGGACCTGGAGCCAGGTTTAATATCTTGAGATGGTACAGCAATCTAGTATTTTATTTTTTTTTGAGACGGAGTCTTGCTCTGTTGCCCAGGCTGGAGTGCAGTGGCACAGTCTCCGCTCACTGTAACCTCTGCTTCCCAGGTTCAAGCGATTCTCCTGCCTCAGCCTCCCGAGTAGCTGGGATTACAGGCATGCACCACCACGCCAGGCTAATTTTTGTATTTTTAGTAGAGGCGGAATTTCTCCATGTTGGCCAGGCTGGTCTTGAACTCCTGACCTCAGGTGATCCACCCACCTCGGCCTCCCAAAGTGCTGGGATTACAGGCGTGAGCCACCTTGCCTGGCTCAGCAATCTGCACAACATAAATCTTTATCTAAAGGCAATTAAAAATTCTTCTGTTCGCAGTGTATGTTTCCAGCATTTCCTCTTGTGATGCATAGGAAAATGAGAAAAAGCCACCTAGTGAAAAAAAAAAGGTAAATGTAAATGGGAGGAAAAAAGCAACCCCCAAAAGTGAATACAAGCATACGCAAATGAACCTAACTCTTAATCAAAACCATAACCCACAGGGAAAAGTATTCTTCCAGACAACTTTGAATACAGTTTCCTGGCTGTGTCAGTCTTATCACAGAGGAAGGGCTCCATGTGCACAGCCTTCATTATTCAATTTTATTTTCTTTTTGTCAAGAGTTCTGAATGCTTCCTGTTTCTTTTAATCAGGATTTTGACATTTACCTGAAGCCAGATTTCTCCAGGACAAGGGCAGCAAACTGTTAGCAAACAACCCGGACTGTTTTTAAATCAGTTTTTTGTTGGGAATTGCCTCTGAATACAAGTCAGAACTCACAAGAAGGTGGCTGGAGCAGTCTCACTCTTCTCCCTGGTCCCTTCACTTCTCCAGTCCCTGGAGTAGTCCGGGCCACTTGTTTCTGGCTGCTGAAGGCCATACTTGTCACTATCCCTTTCCTAGGATCCTACTCTGAACTCTGTCTTTTCATATCAAAGTGGTTGTTGAGAAGTCATGATTTGTGGCTGCTTCTACTTGCAACTGTCTGTCCTATTGGCCCTAATACGGCTCTAAAACCCCACATTATACTCCTCTCCTGGAAAAAGCATAGAAATGGGACTGTTCACGGTGCTATTAGCAGCTATTAATAGCCTGATTGACCAGATGAATGAGTCACTTAGCAAGTGTCTAAGGGAATGAGACATTACCAGAGGGGTAATGAAGCATGGGTCCCTTTTGGTGGACAGGGGAAGGGGATGGAGGAAAAGGTCCCGGAGATTTTCTGGAGACCCAGGGCGCAGGGCAGTTGGCATGGATAATAGAGGAGAAGGAAGAGAGTGCAAAGGGGATGCCAAAAGGAAAAAGGGAAAACCCTGAAGAAACACACCCTGTTTACAGTGTTACTGAGAACGTTCCCTTTCCTTTACATCTTTTAGTGTATGCACTGCCCTTTCTCTGTTAGAGAGCCTCAACGTGTTCCCAAGGCAGGGTACCCAGAACATAGCAGTTTTGTTGAGATAATAGTAAAGATATCAATTAACCTCACACAGGTCTTTTTTTTTTTAATTACTTTAAGTTCTGGTATACATGTGCAGAACGTGCAGGTTTGTTACATAGGTATACATGTGCCATGATGGTTTGCTGCACCTATCAATCTGTCATCTAGGTTTTAAGCCCCGCATGCATTAGGTATTTGTCCTAATGCTCTCCCTCCCCTTGCCCCCCACCCTCTGACAGGCCCCAGTGTGTGATGTTCCCCTCCCTGTGTCCATGTCACACAGCTCTTAATAAATAACTGATTCTCTGTCCTATCCAGGCGCTTGCCCTTGTAACATTTCTTTTTTTTTTTTGAGGTTTCAATATTTTATTCAAGTTTTTTTAAGTGATGTTAATTACAGCATTTGAAGGGGAGGATCTAATTCCACACAAAATGGAAGACTCTAAAATGTACCCATTAAACTGCTAAAAAACAAATCGAGTGGTGAGAACACAACAGAAGTCCAATTTAGATTCTGAGTGTTGTAACCATATGATTACAATCACACAGACACTTCCAAGCTTATAGATGGAGCTCCTGGAATCTATTTCATACTCTGGTGCAAGGGCAAAAAAAAAAAAACCAAACACAACACAAGAAGGAATAAGTCCTGAATTATTGGCTTCATCACATCCACCTTCTCCACCCCAAAATGGCACAAAAGAAACAGTGACCCCACCCTACAGACCTTTTGGTGTAAAAGAGGTGATGATGAACTGGGGTGGGAACAGGTCATGGAGATCTGTCTAAAAAAGTCCCATTCAGGTGAGTTTGTACACAACATCAAGAAGCGAGCCTCTCATCAATTAGGGTTAGGAAACCAAGGTTCAATTCTCAGGAAATCAAAATTTCATTCATTTACTCAATATGAATTTACAAAGTGCCTACATATTATCAGCTTCCACTTGCAGCCATTTCTAGATAAAAAAGAAACCTGGCATCTCAAAGGGGCCACCAAGTTTCCCCCGAGTCTACCACTGAAAGGACCTTTTTTGGAAATGGGTTTCTTCTGTACCTCCGGAAGGGTAACATCTTAAAGCTGAATCAACTTTAACATGGAGGGCTAACATATTTAGCAATACTTGCATCCCAGACATCCAACATTAAAAGATACACTAAATTCTGAAAGTAGCTATGCTGCAAAATAGTTTAAAATTAAACAATTGTACAGTATTCATTTATGCTTGAAATTCCAGTCCTAGACCAAGCTTGTGGCCACCAGCATTGACGTTCTTCCCATCCAGAAGAGCTGACAGTGTCAGTTTGATACCTGGCTTTAGAGTCTGAATGTATCCTAAACCTATCAGGCTGGAGTTGTTCACTTTAGCTGAGAAGCAGGCGTCAGGGTCAATCTGATACTTGGCTGCTATTCCGAAGCGCGTGTTACTGTTTCCTGCTGTCCAGGCAAGATTGACAGCGGTCTCCAACTTCTTGTTCACTTTCTGGTAAATGAGGCTGCCAAACTCTGTCCCGTCATTCACATTAGTGTGAAGCCAGAATTCATCAGTCTCGTAGCCAACTGCAAAGTTGCTCTGGGTCACTCTGGACTTTGCAGTCTCAAAATTCATCTGGTAGCCGGCCAGCCAGCCCTTGTAACCCAGCACCAGAGCACCCCGGATGGAAGGCCCAGCAATGTCAAAATCTATGTCGCAGTCCAAGTTAATGTGCTCCTGCTTGTACCCTGTCTTGATTTTAGCATTTTTCCCCCCAGTGTTAGGTGAGAAGGATGAATCGAAGGTCAGCTTCAGTCCACATGCAAGCTGATCTTCCACGGTAATCTCGGTGCCTAGTGTATTGTCAGTGTTCCATTTCTCCGTAAACGTCAGGCCATACTCAGTCCATCTGTACTTGGTTTCCAGACTGCCTGTCACTTTGGTGGTCTCAGTGTTGGCTGAGCCTGAGCTTGTAAATTCCAATCCATTCTCAGATTTTGTTTTCAAATCAAGCTTTATTAAGCCAAATCCATAGTCCTTGGTGAAGACATCCCTGGCAGATTTGCCAAGATTGGCATACGTGGGTGGCACAGCCATCTTCTGCTCAGAGGCGGTGGCGGCGGGCTCAGAGGTGGCTACAGCGGGCCCTTGTAACATTTCTATGCTGCCTGTGATATCTGTTGAAGTACACTTTTCAAAATGTCACAAGCCTGGCCCTGATACAAATATGGAGTGAACATATATCACAAGGTGCATTCTCTGGCAACTGTTGCTGAGATGAGGTTTGTTGGCAAGACTTTGCGTATTTATTTAGAGACAGGGTCTCGCTATGTTGCCCAGGTCAGAGTGCAGTGGCACAATCTTGGCTTACTGCAGCCTCCAACTCCTGGGCTCAAGTGGTCCCCCTGCTTCAGCCCCCAAGTAGCTGGGACTATAGGTGTGCACCACCACGGCCGGCTAATTTTTTTTTTTCTTTTTTGAGACAGGGCCTTGCTCTGTTATCCAGGCAGGAGTGCAGTGACATGATGGCTAATTAATTTTTTTTTTTTTTTTTTTGCAGAGATGGGTGTCTCTCTATGTTGCCCAAGCTGGTCTTGAACTCCTGGCCTCAGGCGATCCTTCCACCTTGGCCTCCCAAAGCTCTGGGATTACAAGTGTGAGCCACTGAGCCTGACAGCTAATCTGGACAGGAGTTCTGGAGTAAGTGTCTTAGCTTGGGCTACTGGAACACATTAACTATAGACTGGGAGGCTCAAACACAAAGTATTTATTTCTCCCTGTTCTGGAGGCTGGAAGTCCAAAATCAGGGTGCTAGTATGGCTGGGTTCTGGTGAGGGCCCTCTTCCTGTTGCAGACATGCCTACTTCATGTTGTGTCCCTGCATGGTGGAAAGAGAGCTAGCTAGTTCTCTGGCTCTAATCCTATTGGCAGGCACTAATCCCATTAGCAGAGTCCTCATGACCTCATGACCTCTCACAGGCCACACCTCCTAACACTATCACATTGGGATTAGGGTTTCCACATGTGAATTTCGGTGGAGTGGGGAGTGTAGGGGAACAAACATTCAGTCCATTGCAGTGAGTACTGTTCACCTGAGTGTCTTGTGTTGGGCCAAGATGGCCGGCCCTTTATTCCCCCATGGCCTCACTGAGTCACTGCTTGTGGGCCATCCTAGGAAGTATGTGACCTCAGCCCAGGCAGCTCTCTGAAGCTGAGGCAGTCCCTGAAAGAACTTGAAGGGGCCCTGGGTGGTACGGGTTTATGTTTGCATGGTCTATTCCTCTACATATAATCAGGGAGCTGTTCCTCTAAAATTCTGGTGGGCTGCTGTTCTTTCAGGTTAACTTAATGAGGGCAACTAGTGGGATGAATCATAACCCTTGCCATTGGAACTGGTCTTAGACAACTGCACTACGAAAAGAAAAATATCCAGACTTTTCAAGGACTGTTGGACACAGGGTCTGAGTTGACATTGATATCTAGAGACACAAAGTGTCATTGTGGCCCCTCTGTTAGAGTGGCGTGTACAAAAGCCAGATAATAAGTAGAGTCCTGGCCCAAGTCCACCTTATAGTGGGACTTTATGGTGCTTACAGTGGGGCAATGGGGCCAAGGCCCCAGCTGGTTGTCATTTTACTGGTCTTTGAATGTATAATTGGGATTGACATAATTGGTAGTTAGCGTAACTCCTACCTTTGTTCCTTGGCCTGTGGGGTAAGAGCTGGATGTGGGGAAGGCTAAGTGGAAACCTCTGGAACTGCCTGTGTTGGTTTCCTGGGGCTGCCATAACAAAGTATTACAAACTGGGTGGCTTAAATAACAGAAGTTCATCATCTTACGGTTCTGGAGGCCAGAAGTCCAAAATCAAGGTGTTGTCAGGGTTGATTCCTTCTGAGGGCTACGAGGGAGAATCTGTTCCTTGCCTCTTCCCTAGCTTCTGGCGGTTTGCTGCCAATCTTTGGCTTTCCTTGGCTTGTAAAAGCATCACTCCAATTTCTGCCTTCATCTTCACGTGGCATGTGTGTGTGTGTGTGTGTGTGTGTGTGTGTGTGTCTATGTGTCTGTGTGTCTGTGTCCAAATTTCCCTTTAAGAACACCAGTCATATTGGATTAGGGGCCCACCTGCTTTAGTATGATCTCATCCTAACTTAACTAATTTACATCTGTAATGCCTTTATTTCCATATAAGATTACTTTCTGAAGTAGTGGGGGTTAGGACTCCAACATCTGAATTGCGGTGGGGTGGAGGAACACTATTCAACCCATAACACTACCCACCACTCAGCAGAGGATCAAAAGCAATTTTGGATCCTGGGGGTATGGCTGAGATTAGCACCACCTTTAAGAATCTAGAAGATGCAGGGATGGTGAGTCTCATCGTGTCTCCATCTAATTTGTCAGTCTGGCTCCTTCAGAAACTGGCTGGATCCTGAAGGTTGACAGAGGACTGCCACAGTTCAACCAAATAACAGCAGCCCCAGTGGCAGCCAGATGTTGTATCATTTCTAGAGAAGCTTAACCTGGCCTCAGGTCCATAGTATGTGGCCCTCAATTTGTCGAATGCATGCTTTTCTATCCCTATCAGAAAATAAGATCAAAAACAGTTTACAATCACACAAAATGGGAGACAATATTCATTTACAGTTTTGTCCCAAAGGTATTTTAACTCTCCTGCCTTCTGTCATAATTAGTAAAAGGGAATCTGGACAGTCTGGATACCCCACAGAACATCACATCAAGTCATGATATCGATTACATTATGTAAGAGGGGGCCAGCACAATGAAGGACTTGGTAAGACACATGGGCTCCAGAGGGTAGGAGATGAACACTGAAAATTCAGGAAACTGCCACGTGCCTACAAATGTTAGGAGTTCAGTGGTCTGGAGTTCAGTCCTAGAACGTTCCCTCCAAAGTAAAGGACAAGCCAGGCATGTAACTCATGCCTGTAATCCCAGCAGTTTGGAAGGCCAAAGGAGACAGATCGCTTGAGGTCAGGAGATCAAGACCAGACTGGCCAACATGGTGAAATCCCGTAGCCGAGCGTGGTGGTGCAGACCTGTAATCCCAGCTACTTGGGAGGCTGAGGGAGGAGAATCACTTGAACTCAGGAAGCAGAGGTTGCAGTGAGCTGAGATTGCGCCACTGCACTCCAGCCTGGGCAACAGAGTGAGACTCTGTCTCAAAATGAAAACCAAAAAAACCAAAAAAATCCACAAAGTAAAGGACAGATGATTGCATCTTGCATCTCCCACCATGAAGGAGGGACAATGCCTGGTGGGCTTCATCAGATTCTGCAGGCAGCATATTTGACACCTGGGAATATTGCTTTGGCCCATATACCACATGATATAGAAGGCTACCAGCTTTGAATGGAACCCAGAGCAGGAAAGGGCCTCATAGCAGGTTCAGGATGCAGTTCAAACAGCTCTGCTGCTTGGGCCATGTGACCTGGCAACCACTAGAGTGTTGGAAGTATCGGTGGTGGGAAAAGATGGTATAGAATTTGTAGTAAGCCCCAGTGGGCATATCCAAGCTCAGACTTCTGAGGTTCTGGAGCAGGCCTACGACATGTACAGTGGAGAATTACACATTTTTAAAAAATTGGCCCTGGGCGGGGCATGGTGGCTCATGTGTGTAATACCAGTACTTTGGGAGGCCGAGGTTGCAGTGAGCCATGATCATTCCACTGCACTCTAGCCTGGGCAACATAGCTAGACAATGTGTGAATTGTTTTTTTTAAAAAAGGCCCAGGCAAATCCTGACACAGGCTACAACATGGATGAACGTGGAGGACATTATGCTAAGTGAAATAAGCCAGTCACAAAAGAACAGATACTATATAATTCCACATATTGTGAGGTACCTAGAGTAGTCAAAATCATAGCGACAAAGCCAAATGGGGGATGCCAGGGGCTGAGGGGAGTGGGGAATGGGGAGTTGTTTAATGAGTGTAGAATTTCAGTTATGCAGCTGGTGCAGTGGCTCACGCCTATAATCCCAATACTTTGGGAGGCCGAAGCGAGTGGATTGCTTGAGCCTGGGAGTTCAAGACCAATCTGGGCAGTATGTCAAAACCTTGTCTCTATCAAAAATACAAAAAATTAGCTGGGTGTGGTGGCGCAGTCCTGTGGTCCCAGCTACTTGGGAGGCTGAGGTAGGAGGATCACTTAAGTTTGGGAGGCAGGCGGAGGTTGCAGTGAGCCGAGATCATACCACTGCACTCCAGCCTGGGCGACAGAGCGAGATCCCATCTCGAAAAAAAAGAAAAAAGAAAAGAAAAGAAAAGAAAAGAATTTCAGTTATGCAAGATGAAAAGGTTCTGGAGATCTGTTTCACAGCAATGCGAATCGAGTTAACACCACTGGACCATACACTTGGAAATGGTTAAGTTGGTAACAAAGAAGAGATTCAGAATCTCACAAATAAAAATGGTGAACATTGTTTCATATATATATATATGGCCCTGATGTGTTACTGGGCTGTGGTAGAGATGGAATGCTTGGCCATGGAGCACTGAGACATCATGCACCTGGAGCTGCCGGTCATGAGCTGGGATTCTGAATGCAAATAAGGAGGCCCTCTGGTGTTCACATCTGGCTTTCAGTCATTTGTCACAGTCCAGTTGTCTGAATAACATTATCTTTTTGTAAAGCATCAGTGGCACTTGTAATAGCCATCCAATGCTTTTATCCTTAGATCCTTTCATCTACTGTTTCCCCCATATATCTCTAACGCCTGATACATCTTGTTCAGTCATGCATTCTTTCCCACCTGTATAGTCTCCCAACTCACAAGCAGTGAAAGCTTTAACAGCCAAACCCCTATTTTGTACCAGGGGCTGTCTGTGCTCCATCTGCCACCAAGGATGGGGTCCTCATTGCCAGCTGATGGTGAATGATCCAGCTCCAAATGCCCATCTTATCTCTTACCCTTCCTTCCTTCCTTCCTTCCTTCCTTCCTTCCTTCCTTCCTTCCTTCCTTCCTTCCTTCCTTCCTGTTTCTCTCTCTCTCTCTCATTTGGAGTCTCACTCTGTCACCCAGGCTGGAGTGCAGTGGTGCAATCTCGGCTCACTGCTACCTCCACCTCCCAGGTTCAAGCAGTTCTCCTGCCTCAGCCTCCCAAGTAGCTGGGACTATAGGCGCGTGCCACCACACCTAGTTAATTTTTTGTATTTTTAGTAAAACGAGGTTTCACCATGTTAGCCAGGATGGTCTCGATCTCCTGACCTCGTGATCTGCCCACCTTGGCCTCCCAAGCTGCTGAGATTACAGGCGTGAGCCACTGTGCCTGGCCATCTCTTACTTTCTTAGACTCCTCCCAGTATTATCTATCACAGGGTGGGTTTTCCTGAGGCAGTTGCTGAGATGGAGTTTTGGGTACAAGATTGGGGATCAACTGATATGAAAGGAAGGGGTGGATAAACAGGATCAGGCAGAGGGAGAGCTGAGTGGGATGCAGGCCACACAAAGCCTTGGCCAACCCAGTGGGGAGCTCTGGAGCAGGGACAGCGCAGTAGAGTGTCCCCTGTTTTGGGGAAAGGGCATGACCTTCGAGAGGTAGCTTTTTGCAGCTGGAGCGAACCCTGATGGAGCTGACAACTGGAGGCTGCCTGCCCACTGCACTCCCTGCAGCTGCACAGTGAGTCTTTCCTTGAAAGGTGGTCTGGGTGGTGCATCTCTATGTTTACCTCAAAGTGTCAAATATTTTATTCAACTTATCGTTGAGGAAACAGCAGTATGGTAATGCTGGTTCCAAGAGCATTTGAGGACCTGGATTTATATAATCCTTTATAAAAAAGAATATTAGATTAATACTGTTAGGTTAGGTACAAAACAGATTAATGTATCACGGGGCAATGAAACCATATCCTTTGGAGTTATCTTTCTGACAGAACAAAAATCATTTGTTTCTCTACTGGACAAACATCTGCAAGTTAATAGAAAACTTCACAGAGTCTAGGCTTTTGATCAATAGTAGACAGTGTATCAAAGAAAGGCACATTCTACTTACAGAATTCAGTAGTTCCTGGGCGAGCCTGTTAAACAATGCTCCAATATGACATTAAAAAGACATGCTGTTGCTTGAGCCCAGGAGTTTGAGGTTATAGTGAGCTATGATCATACAATTGCCCTCCAGCCTGGACAACAGCACGAGACTCCATCTCTAAATAAATAAATAAAGAAGACACACTGATCTCCCCTTGCTCTATTTCCAAGTTTTTGGATAAATTTTCTTATCATCTCTAAGGCAGAGCATCCCCCCTCTGGTGCTGAACAACCAGCCTCTTCCCCCTCACCTTTTACATTTGTCCTTGGAATTGGATCTTCGTTTTGTCAGGAACTGGTTACTGCCTTCCAGGAGCTTTGAAGAGTTGAATACAATTGCTGCCCATGGTTTCCTTGTCTCCTTTTCTTAAAATTTAGCAATCACATTGAAGCTAAGCCTCCTTTCTAGTGATTGCAACTTACTGTTTTTATCAGAAAACTTCTATTTTCCAAGGCAAAAATGGTGGCTAAGGTAGACCCTCAGATGGACCCCTACTTCTCCTTAGTCAGAAAGTAATCTTTTTGGAAATCTGAAGAAATTTCTTGTATAGCTCCTTTATCGTCCTTTATCCTCTGAAAAGTCATACTGTAGTCTTGCCCATAGAACAGCCCTTCGTGAATCCTTACTTATGGTATGTCTAATTCTCCAAACACCCCCTTTTTTTTTTTAAACTAGACGGAGTCTCACTCTGTCACCCAGGCTGGAGTGCAGTGGCCCAATCTCGGCTCACTGCAACCTCCACCTCCTGCTTCAAGCAATTCTCGTGCCTCAGCCTCCCGAGTAGCTGGGATTACAGGCACATGTCACCACGTCTGGCTAATTTTTGTATTTTTTGTAGAGATGGGGTTTCACCATGTTGGCCAGGCTGGTCTTGAACTCCTGACCTCAGGTGATCTACCCACCTCAGCGTCCCGAAATGTTGGGATTACTGGCGTGAGCCACGGCGCCTGGCCTGAACACCTTTTGCATTTGTCATCATCTAAGTTTTTTATGTTTCTTCCTATCAATATCTTCTTACCACTTTATCCCCTACACCCATTCTCCGTATCCGTGCAAATGCTCCTCATCCATCAAGTTTCAGTTTCATCTCCTCCATGAGTAACATTTCCCTAAGGACACTGTGTGCTCTTTGAGGGTAGTAATTGTGTCCTTTACAATTTTTTTTATAGCTTTATTGAGGTACATTTATTGACATACAATACATGGCACACATTTAAACTGTACAATTTGGTAAGTTTTGACATGTTTACACTATGAAACCATCACCACAATCAATATAGTGAACATATTCGTCACCCCTGAAAGTGTCCTCATGCCCTTTTGTCATCCGTCCTTCTGGGCCCTCCCTGCCACCACCTCCTCAGAAAGTCAGAGATCTGCTATCTGTCAGTATAGGTATTTTGCATTTTCTATAATTTATATAAATGGAATCATATAGTATGCATTCTTTTTTGTCTTTTTTTACTCATATTACTGTAAGATTCATCCAAATTGTTGCATGTTTCAATAGGTCATTTATTTTCATTGCTGAGTAGTATTTTATTGTGTAAATATAACACAATTTATCTATTTAACTATTGATGAACATTTGGGTTGTTTCCAGCTGTGGGCTATTACAAATAAAGCTGCTCTGAACATTTGTGTACAAGTCTTTGTGTGGACTTATACTATCATTTCTTTGGGGTAAATACCTAGGAGTGGAATGGCTGGGTTATATGTATATGTTTAACTTTGTAAGAAGCTGCCAAATAACTTTCCAAAGTGGTTGTATCTTACATTCTTACCAGTGGTGTATAAGGGTTCCAGTTTCTTCACATCCTCATCAGCACATAGTATGGTCAGCTTTTAAAAAATTTTAGCCATTCTAATAGGTGTGTGCCTGTAGAATGGTACCTCATTGTGGTTTTATTTTGTGTTTCCCTGATGACTAATAATGTTGAGCATCTTTTTATGTGCTTCTTTGCCAATTGAGTGTCTCCTCTGGTGAAGTGTCTGTTCAAATTCTTTGCCTATATTTTTTGGTTGCTTGTTTTCTCATCTTTCAGTTTTAAGCGTTCTTTATAAATTCTGGATAAAAGTCCTTTATCAGATATATGCTTTGCAAATATTTTCTCCTTGTCTGCGGCTCGTCAGTTTATTCTCCTGTGTCTTTTGAAAAGCAGAAACGTTTTAGTTTTGATTAAGTCAAATTTATTAATTTGTTCTTTTCGACTTGTTCTTTTGCTGTCATGTCTAAGAAAACTTTTCCTAATCCAACATCACAAAGGTTTTGTCCTACAAGTTTTATAGTTTGAGGTTTTATGTTTAGGTCTATGATCCATTTGAGGTAATTATGCACATGGTAGAAAGTATGGCTTGAGGTTCTTTGTTCTTTTTTTCACATATGGATATCCAATTGTTTTATTACCATTTATTTGTTGAGATTATCCTTTCTCTACTGTGTTTCTTTTGTGCCTTTGTAAAATATCAGTGATCTATATCTGTGTAGGTTTATTTCTTGACTGTATTCTGTTTTGTTGGTCTATTTGTCTACCTTGATGTCAAAACTACACTCTTTTAATTACTATAACTTTAAGTTATGGGTGGAATGGCTCCCCAAAGATATCCATGCTGTAATCTCTGAAACCTGTGAATTTGTTGTGTTACATTGGCAAAAATGACTTTTTAAAAAATTTATTTATTTTACTTATTTATTTTTTGAGACAGAGTCTCATTATGTTGCCCAAGCTGGAGGGCAGTGGCGCAATCTCGGCTCACTGTAGGCTCGACCTTCTAGGCTCAGGTGATCCTCCCATCTCAGCCTCTCGAGTAGCTGGGACTACAGGCACGTGCCACCACCCCTGGCTACTTTTTTATTTTTTTGTACAGATGCAGTCTCGCTATGTTTCCCAGGTTGGTCTCAAACTCCTGGGCTCAGGCAATCCTCCCACTTTGGCTTCCCAAAGTGCTGGGATTACAGGCCTGAGCCACTGCACCTTGCTGGCAAGAAGGACTTTGCAGATGTAAATAAAGTTACGGACTTTAAAATAGGGAAATTATCTTGGATTATTTGGGTGTGCCTAATCTAATCACACGAGCCCTTAAAGCAGATAGCTTTCTGCAGCTGAAGTCAGAAAGATAAGGCCATAGAGTCAGGTAGGAGAGATGCAGCAGAGAGGTGCGAGAAATCAGAGAGATCCCAAGAGCAAGAAGGATTCCACACACTGTTGCTGTCTCTGCGATGGAGGAGTCCACAGAAAGGACAAAAGAGGTCTCTAGGAGCAAAGAGTGGCTTCCAGCTGACAGCCAGCAAGGCAACAAGAACCTCATTTCTGTAACTGCAAGGAACTAAATTCCGTCAACATCCTGAATAACCCTGGAAGTGGATTACCCAACTGAACTACTGACTTACAGGAACTGTGACTTAATAAATTTGTGTTGTTTTAAAGGTCTGTGATAATTTGTTATGGCAGCAATACAAATTAATATGCTTTATCATGTCTTGAAATCAGGTAGTGTTAGCCCACTTTTTTCCTCTTTTTCAAAGCTGTGTTGGCTGTTTTCAAATTTATTGGTGTAAAGTTTACAATATTCCCTTGAATCACCTTTTAATATAATTTTAATATCATAATACACCCCTAGTTATCCTTTTAATAGAATCATTAGTGATGTTACCTCTCTCATTCCTAATATTGACCATTTACGCTGTTCCACCTGGTAATTCTTTGTCAACTCTGTAAAGCAAAACTAAAATTCTAAGCCCCCCACCCATCTGAATGGACCCCTTCTCTCAGCTAAGGGTATTCCAAAGTTAACCTAAAAAACTAGTTTAGGTCATGATGGGAAGGAGGAGTAGGGCATGCCCCATTATGCCCTCCTCCCTTTTAGAATTCTGGCACAGCTGACCAGTATTAACATTAACACAGACCTTAAGGCTGACAAAGCAGACTCTTTGTAATAAGAAGATATCAAATTCCATCCTGACTCTAGTATAGCATCACACGACAGATAGCATGCCCTGAAATAAATCAAAGTATTTTACCCGAAATCATGTTTATTTGCCATATCTTTGTCCTGCAAAGCTGTCTCTTATGGGGAAAATCTACACTCTGAAGAGAATCCCCTTCCTTTTCCAGGCCTTTTCCCTGATCCAGGAGAGAACCAACTCTGGTAAGAAACATTTACAATCTATTCTCTCTGAAGCCTGCTACCTGGAGGCTTCCTTGGCATAATGGGAACCTTGGTCTCCACAACTCCCCCTTTACCCAGACACTCCTTTCTATTGATTCTGTCTGCATAATGGAAGCCCCAGTGTCCACAACCCCTTATCTTAACCCAGACATTCCCTTCTGTTGATTCTAGGTCTTTAGACAATAACTTAACTCTTTCAACCAATTGCCAATCAGAAAATCTTTGACTCTATCTGTAACATGGAAGGACCCCCACACTTGGAATTGTCCTGTCTTTTCTGACCGAACCAATGTACATCTTACATGTGCTGATTGATGTCTTATGTCTCTCTAAAATGTATATAACCAAACTGTACCCCAACCACCATGGGCACATGTTCTCAGGATCTCCTGAGGGCTGTGTCACAGACAATTGGTCACTTATATTTGGCTCTGAATACATATTTTCAAATACTTTACAGAGTTTGACTCTTTTCATCAACAACACTCACCTCATCTCTGAATCACTCCAAAGAAGGGGCTCCACAACCACTTCTGTTAACTTGCCAGTGGACTAGTTCTGTAGCTGTCGCAGGATTCCTGGGTGTTGCTTTTCTGGCTGGAAACCTCTGTGGCCAGTGGCGCCTTTGCCCAAGTTTTGCTCAGGCCTGCTGGGCTGGTTCCACCCACTCAGCCTGGCAGGCTGTGCTTTGCTCATGCTATTGCCCTGGACCCCACACCTGCCAAGGGCAAGCCAGGCATGGAACAGTGAGGGGTGTGTGAGCAAGTGAGCATGGGGTCCAGCCACTGCACACAGTCAAGCATGTTGGCTGCTGCAGTGGGACAGGCAGCTCCAGGTGCCAGCATGGATGCTGGCTCACTGCGAGGCTGCAGCTGGACCAGGCACACCACAAGCAGCTTCCATGGCTGGCACTGGGGAACAGTGGTGCCTGGAAACTTGGAGACTCTAGGAACCACAGGACCTCAAAGAGGAAGTCACAGCCCTGGCTCAGGGAGAACCCACATCTGGGTTCCCTGAAGAGCTGCAGCTCTTCTTTCCTTCTTTGCCTGCAACGTGGCAAGCAAGAGGTGTGTTTCAGCCCTGTTTGTGTTACAACTCTTTCAGCTCTGCCGTTTGGCAGCTCCCGAGTTCTTGTCTTGTGTCCAGGAAGAATGAGGTACATGGACAAATGGACAATGAGCAAGGTGAAGAGGAGCTTTACTGAGTGACTGAATGAATAGCTCAGAGGAAACCCTGGAGTGGGTAGCTCCTCTCTGAAGGCAGGTCATCTTTCAGATGAGAGTGTTCAGCTCTCAGCAGTGAGGAAGCCCTGAAGTGGGTAGCTCTTCTTTACAGGCACATTATGGTGATGTCTCCCAGAGTCTGGCTGAGTCCAGGGTTCTCATGGGCCTCAGAGGGGAGGAAGTGTGTGCTGATTGGTCCATGGGCAGCCATGGCTGGGCCCAGGAAAAACATCACCAGTTCCCCCTCTGGTCAGCAGGACTGGAGGCCTGGCTTCCAGGCTTCAGGCCTTCCCCAGCCTGAAGGTAGGGCTTCACCGCGGACCCACTACTTTCTACCCCAGAGCCTGTCTCTTATGGCTTTCTATGGTGCCCAATTTGTTTGTGCCAAGGAGTGCCTGCAGGCCAGTGTGGAGCTGCCCTCAGCACCCCCTCGGCCTCCCTCCTGTGCTGGTCAGTGCCCAAAGTCTGGAGAGGGCTGAGGCGGCAGGGGGCTGGCATGTCAGCACTGCCTAGATTGTGCACACACATGGCCAGGCTGTGATAGCACCTGGGCTTGGCCCCAACCTTGCTCTGAGATTGGAGCGGGTGCTGGGAGTGTGGAGAAGCCAGGCAGAAGGAGCAGACACCTCTGAGCCTGTGGGGGGACGGGGGTCTTCCTGGGACCCTGAGAGTGCAGAGATGCCCAGGTCTGCAGCTGTGGCTTGGGTGGTTGCAGCTATGCCCAGGAGGGTGGGGCTCCCGCCTGCTCCCAGCCCCCAAGAGCACAGGGAGGCCTGGGTCTGGAGCCATGGCAGGGCAGCTGCAGCAGCTCCCTCCCCACCAACTTGGAAGGGGTGCGGCTCCTGCTTGTCCCTGGCTCCCACCAGCTCCCTGTAACTTGCAGCCGTGTGCCTCCCGGCTGTAGCCAGCATCTTGGCAGCAGCTGCTCCAGATGGGTTGCTGCTGCCATCATAGTCGCTCTGGTTCATCTGGCTTTCTCTGATAGTCTTAGCACCTGGAGTGTAAATAGAACAACCTTGTCCTGCTTATGCTTCCTAAAATCCTAGGCTCCTTCATCTTCTTATGCCAGCTGGAGTATGGGCTCCCTTAAAGCAGGAAATAGTGTTGAGGTCCCTTCTTTTTCTTACATCCCTCTTGGTGCAGTGTACTGCCGACCTGGGGACACAATAGGTATATGATGTATAAGTGAGGATTGGTTCTTTCCTCCTATAGTAAACATTTATGTTTTTGACCTGATTCCATTAATGTCCAAGTTGAGCTTTCTGTTTCAGAGCACATCCAATTATTCATGAATATTTATAGACATTACCTTTAATCACATGAGAACATCCTAGTTAGGGCAAGCTGCCCTCAGAGAAAATTACAGGGGCATGTGGGTTCTCTTCCCTATGGTGGTGGGTAGTGGAGCCAGACCCAGGATTCCTTCTCTTTCTCCTGCCCATCAGCTCAAGACACTTCATATGAGGCTGCATGATCACTTCTTTGTGTTCGAAGATGTCAAATTTCTTTCAGGCACTCACCTGCATCTTCTTTGGGGACATGGGCTGTAAGAGCACAGGATTTAAAGAATCCTTAAGGTTGTTTGAAAATAGTTCTTGGGGCTGGGCATGGTGGCTCACGCCTGTAATCCCAGCACTTTGGGAGGCCAAGGTGGGCGGATCACTTGAGGCCAGGAGTTTGAGACCAGCCTGGCCAACATGGTGAAACCCCATCTCTACTAAAAATACAAAAATTAGCTAGCACAGTGGCGTGTGCCTGTAATCCCAGCTACTTGGAAGGTTGAGGGATGAGAATTGCTTGAGCCTGGGAGAAGGAGGTTGCAGTGAGCTGATACTGCGCCACTGTACTCCGGCCTGGGTGACATAGTGAGAATCTGTCTCAAAAAAAAAAAAAAAGAAAAAGAAAAAGAAAGAGAGAGGAAAGAAAGAAGAAAGAAAGAAAGAAAGAAAGAAAGAAAGAAAGAAAAAATAGCTCTGGAACCTCAGTTTGGCCACAGAATTGGTTATGTGACATTGAGCAAGCTTTATACATCATATATGCCTCAGTTTCCTCATTTGTTGAGTGAGATATCTAGACTAGGGAAATCTTAAAGCTAACAGCCTTCAGTTCCCGTGTTTTATCTTCCAACATCAGCAACAAAAACAGGAAGCCTCAGTACTCTGATATTTGCAGAGTTTCTGGCCTGAGCCCCCATGGCTTCTGGCTGAGCCATCCAAGGATTTTGGTTCTCTCTCAAACAGCTTCATCTTCCACCAGATTTTAATCTGAATGCCCAATAAAGTCAAATAGAGTTGGCCTCTGAAATGAAAATACTGTTACAAGTGGGAGAGAAACTGGAGGGTGAGTACTGCTAGAACATGAGAAATCTCTCTTGTGGGATTTCCCCTGCACAGTTATTAAAGTTTTGAAGGGTACCAGAATATGCCACTCCAAAATATGCCTCTTTGGTATATACATTATTTTGTGCTAAAGACCATTGATAACTAGCAGATGCAGGAAAAGCTCTTTACTTCCCCCTAACTGCCTAAAAATAGGCATTTATGAAGTGGCATGTCTGTGGAAACAAAAGAAAAACAAAAGTTAATGGTTAGAAAAACTTTACACCCAGATTTTTAGTCCAGAGGGCAGTCATTCAAGGCTTTTAGGTGCTGGACCGGAAGCATCTTTAGATGATAGAGTGGGAGTAGGCAGTGGCAATCCACTGATTTTCCTGATTTGCAGTGTCACAGTCATGGTTTTTTCTCAGAGCAGAGCATGAACGGATCCAGCTTCAGCTTGCAGGGCTTTTTAGATAGTCCCAATACGGACCCGGGCAGTCAGATCTTAGTTTTCAGTGGCATCAAGTCAGAGGGGGTGAGAGAATAATTAGAAATGTTAATTACTGACAAAAAGCACAGAACAGCAGGATCCAGTTTACAAAGAGGTAAAAAGACAAAACAAAACAAAATGTTCAAAGATAGTGAACATGGCTAGAATTTGACAACCCACAAGGGTGTGCTATAGTTTCTCACAGGAACAGAATTTTTCTTTCTATAATCACTCTCATTTCTATCAAAGATCATCAAAGGGATACTCATTTGCTTACAAGGTAAGTCTTGTCTCATTAAACTTGGCCTGATAAGTGCATAAGTGCAGCAAGAATAGTGACTGATCATATAGACTCTTTTAAGTCTGCTTTGCTGGATCTTTTAATAAGGAATCTCAAATTAGTCTTTCATTCATTCATTGATTGATTGAGGTAAGGTCTGACTCTGTCACCCAGGCTGGAGTGCAGTGGTGCAATCTTGGCTCACTGCAACCTCCGCCTCCTGGGCTCAAGTGATTCTTCCACCTCAGCCTCCAGAGTAGCTGGGACCACAGGCATGTGCCACCATGCCCAGCTTATTTTTGTATTTTTGTAGAGATGGGTTTTGTCACGTTGCCCAGGCTGGTCTTGAATTCTTGAGCTCAAGCGATCTGCTGGTCTTGGCTTCCCAAAGTGCTGGGATTACAGGTGTGTGGCACCAAATATATATACATATTTGGAGACAGATGTTCACTCTTGTTGCCTAGGCTGGAGTGCAATGGCATGATCTCAGCTCACTGCAACCTCCGCCTCCCAGGTTCAAGTGATCCTCCTGCCTCAGCCTCCCGAGTAGCTGGGATTACAGGCATGTGCCACCATGCCCAGTTAATTTTGTATTTTTAGTAGAGATGGGGTTTCACCATGTTGGCCAGGCTGGTCTCAAACACCTGACCTCAGGTGATCCACCCCCCTTGACCTCCCAAAGTGCTAGGATTACATGCATGAGCCACCAATATACTTGCCAATATACTGGCAAATTTTCCAATATATTTTAAGATTCTTGGACCTGTCAGGAAGTGGCCTTCCTTATTCATCTGTAAGAAGAGGGATCCTGTAAGTCAGGTACCAAGCTGGTGTTCCAAGAGGGCTTCGTAAGCATTGGCTCCATAAAGTCAACCTTAGTTCCTTATATCTGTTTGGTCTTATCTGATTCTATGTTCCTTATTCTTAAATATGACATTCCATTCAAATCCTTGGTAAGATAAACAGTGTTTCTAATTTTGTCCTGTTTTAAGAACAGATTCTTATTGAACTTATGCAAATAACTATATTACCATGTATCCTGTTACAGAAAAGATCCTTACTGAAGATATGCAAATTATATTACCATGAAAATAATATTTAATAAGAGTTTCAGAATTCTGGAAGGATGAGGCAGGGAGAAAAATAAATATTTTATTTTCATTTACAAAGGTATAATCTAACAAATTGTTGTAAGTTATAAATAGTTTAAGAGAAAAGAGAAAAAGGGTTTTCTTAAATCTGGAAAATAAAACACTAAAGAACCTACAATGTTTCAAAGAGAAAGTCATAAAAATTATAATCATCTTCATCAGTTTATTCAGGGCCATGTAATTAATTTTTGTCCTGCTTGATCTTGGGTTAGCAGCTTTATAAAGTCATGAGAATTTTGTTTTTTTTTAAAACCTGAGTTCTGGGAATTTTTACTCAGTTTTTTTTTTTTTTTTTTTAATGGAGTCTTGCTCTGTCGCCCATGCTAGAGTGGAGTGGCACATTCTTGGCTCACTGCAACCTCGCCTCCTGGGTTCAAGCTATTCTCTTGCCTCAGCCTCCGGAGCAGCTGGGATTACAGGCGCCCGCCACCATGCCCAGATAATTTCTGTAGTTTTAGTAGAGACAGGGTTTCACCATGTTGGCCCGCCTGGTCTCGAACTCCTGGCCTCAAGTGATCTGCCCACCTCGGCCTTCCAAAGTGCTGGGATAACAGGTGTGAGCTACAGTGCCTGGCCCAGTTCAGTGGTATGATCTTAAGGTTATTGGAAACACCCGTACTTTGGAATACTCGTCAGAGTCTTTTGTTTGAATCCTTTTGAAGATGGAGCACTTTTGTTTTTTGCTTACAGGTGATTGTAAAAGCTATCAGATAAAAACCAAAATAATAATTGCCTGTGAATGACAAAATACTTAAAATAGCCATGGTTAAAGATCTAACTAATTATAATGCAATTGATGATGAAATTTGGTTATTTCTGTGACATAGGACATAATATCTGGAATTATGTTAAATTATGTTAAATCCATAATATCTGGAATACCAGAACATATAGACAGTAAAAACATTGACAAATTTTTAGGAATATTATACAATTTCTGAAACACATACATATATATGTTTTAATTTTTCATAGAGACGTAGGTCTTACTATGTTGCCCAGGCTGGTCGAACTCCTGGCCTCAAGACAAGATCCTCTTGTCTGGGCCTCCCAAAATGTTGGAATTACAGGCCACCATGCCTGGCCTGAAACACTTATATTAATAACATAGATATTTACAAATATAACCTAAAGAAGGTTAAGCATCAGTTCACATTTCACAATGATTCCCATATAATTTAACATATCAAATACATCTAATTAGTTTAGCATCTCTCTTTTACAAGGTGATAGAGAGAACAAGTCCTTTGAGATTTTACAGGGGCCCTCTGGGAAATCTCAGTTAGTTTGAGGCAAAAAAGGATTTCATTTAGAATTTCATTTGGGGAAGTTTGTAAAAAAAATGTCAAAAGGTTTGAACACCTGATTATATAAGATCAAGAACACTATGAGACAATACTTAGTTATCTATTTAAACCAAAATGACAATAAAAGATTTCAAAGGCAAATATAGAAAGTAACGTATGTATAAAAAATTGCTCAGCTCTTTCAATACTGAGAAAATTCCATTTCATTAAGTAATCAAAGGCTTGATAAAGACAATATGAAGCACAGAAAATTATTTTTAAAATTTTTTATTGATACATAATAAGTGCACATATTTAGGGGGTACAGGTGATATTTTGATACATGCATACTTAGTTCAAGTCAGGGTACTTAGGACACTTATCATGTCAAACATTTATCATTTCTTTGTGTTAGGAATATTTCAAATCTTCTCTTCTAGCCTTTTTTTTTTCTTAACACAGGGTCTTGATCTGTTGCCCAGTCTGGAGTGCAATGGTGCCATCATGGTTCACTGCAGCTTCGGCTGCCCAGGCTCAAGTGATCCTCCCATCTCAGCCTCCTGAGTAGTTGGGACCACAGGCATATGCCACCATGCCTAGCTAACTTTTTAAATTATTTGTAGAGATGAGGTCTCGCTATATTGCCCAGGCTGGTCTTGAACTCCTGGGCTCAAGCGATCCTCCCACATCAGCCTTCTAAAGTGCTGGGATTATAATCATGAGCCACCATGCCTGGCCACTTCTAGCTGCTTTTGAAATATACAATAAATTGTTAACTATAGTCACCCAACTGTGTATTCAAACACTAAAACTTGTTCCTTTCATCTAATTGTATGTTTGAAATTATTTGAAAAGACACAGAATCTTTGTTTTCTATTACTTACTCAATAGGTAAAGAAAACCCCCTTACAATAATCCAATTTTTTTCATTTTAACAGAGAAAGAAATTCAAATTATAGTTTTGCATAGGTACATTACTGATATTAAATCTCATTTTAAAAACTGTTATAATAAACTCATTCAATTAAAATAGACAACAATTTAATTGTCGCTAAAATGACAGGTTAAGGCCTGTTCGACCACAGGAGATAAGATTCTCTCTCTCTGTGTCTCTCAGTCTCTTTCTTTACATTTTATATCCATTTCAGTTTTTGTCCTTTATTTTCCCCTTTCTCATTTTGAGACAAAATTTAAATAACCCCTAAACTAGAACAAAATTACTCTCCTTTTCCCTTAACAAAAATGCACCCTTCATACCTCAGACATTTTCTTACCAAAGCACATCTTATTTTCCTTGCACACTTTGCATATAGAATTTTTTCCTTTGTCCTTATTATTCCTAGTAGTTAAATATATTGACTAGAATTCTTAACCCTTAGCAATCTTCATTCTCAGTTAAAATTAGAAAGCAAGGAAGTGTAAACTGTCACATACCAACATTTTGTAGTAGATTAGCAAATTTATGGATACACCCTTTCATAATTCCTAGAGATATATGCTTCCCTGTAGTATAATTTTTTGATGTGGCAAAGGATATTTTTAGTAACAGGTCCCAATATCTTTAGTATCTCTGTAAAAATTAAGAAGCCAAAAGTAGATGAATTTAAACTTATGTTTAGCAATTGATGTTGCAGTATTTTATATTATTTGTTAATCATCTAGATATTTAATGATTATCTATCTATCATTTAATGTTACTTAGTTTACTTTTAGGGCTTCAAATTACCAAAAAGATTTTGGAAGCATTTTCAAGCAAACATTATAAAACATGCAATAGGCCGGGCACGGTGGCTCATGCCTGTAATCCCAAGACTTTGGGAGGCCGGGTCGGGCAGATGACCTGAGGTCAGGAGTTCAAGACCAGCCTGGCCAACATGGTGAAACCCCATCTCTACTAAAAATACAAAAAAGTCAGCTGGGCTTGGTGGCGAGCGCCTATAGTCCCAGCTACTCAGGAGGCTGAGGCAGGAGAATCGCTTGAACCCAGGAGGTGCAGGTTTCAGTGATCTGAGATCGTGCCACTGCACTCCAGCCTGGGTGACAGAGTGAGACTCTGTCTCAAAAATTATTAAATAAATAAATAAATAAATAAAACATATAATAGTTATTGTTGGAAAGTTCATTTATAAACTTTTAGCCCATTTACATTCATTTAATTCACTTGTTATTAACAATTATGCATGAATTGTTCATGAAAATTTCATGAGACATTAAACAAAGCTAGCCATCATCTTAAGTTATTTTTCTTGCTGACCAATTTTATAACACATGTATATTAGGCAAGCATCAAACATTACAGAACAAAGCACCTGAAAAATTAAACACATGGCTCCCCAAATTTGTTTTTACTGGTGTACTTCATACACACAAGCAATTTATTTATTTATTTATTTTTGAGACAGGGTCTCCCTCTGTTGCTCAGGCTGGAGTGCAATGGTGCCATCATGGCTCACTGCAACCTCCTCCTCCTGGGCTCAAGTGATCCTTTCACCTCAGGCTCCCAAGTAACTAGGGCTACAGGTGCATGCCACCACGCCTGGCTAATTTTTGTAGTTTTTGTAGAGAGGGGGTTTCACCATGTTGCCCAGGCTGGCCTTGAACTTCTAGCCTCAAGTGATCCTCCTGCCCCACCCACCAGCAATTTGTTTTTATTGTACATTTGGTTTTTAGCTTAAATTTATAATTTTTAACTCTTAAACACCTAGTACAGATAATGTAACATTATTTAACTTGTAAACCCCAGAGAATAAAATCACATGTCTGTATAATATTTAATGCTGTCAACTGTGAAGACAAGCTGTTTTTATTTAACCAACAGTCTTTTTGTTTTGTTTTATTTTGTTTTGTTTTTGAGGCAGCGTCTCACTCTGTTGCGCAGGCTGGAGTACAGTGGAACAATTATGGCTCACTGCAGCCTCGACCTTCCCGGGCTCAGGTGATCCTTTCACCTTAGCCTCCCACCACCACGCCTGGCTAATTTTTGTATTTTTCGTATTGACGGGATTTTACTAGGTTGCCCAGGCTGGTCTCAAACTCCTGGGTTCAAGCGATCCTCCCTCCTCAGCCTCCCAAAGTACTGGGTTTACAGGTTCGAGCCACTGCACCCAGCCTAACCAAAAATCTTAACTCAGCAATCTTAACCTAACTTTATTTACCAAAGATTATCCCAGATTATGTGAATTTGAAAAAAAAATTGGATTGGATTCTAGTTTTCTAAGAGTTCTAGGAATACTTAATTTACATAAGTGCTTAATTTATTTTAGACCAATTAAAGCAGAGCTCTTTTACAGGACTTTATGAGTTAATTTTGACAGCACTATTGCAAGGTAGAAAATACCACCTATACATAACATATATACATACATACATAGACAAATGTACAAAGGTACAGGCAAATGCAAATAGAGATCTTATAGCTTTCATTTAAAATTTTTAGCTATGAATCAGGCAAACATAGTAATAAAAAACTCACTAGTTTATATACAATAGTCAGATCCAAATTGTGTTTTTGGCAGATGGGCAAATTAAGGTTACCTGTTTAATGAGGGCTAATTTTACTATTTGTGGAAGAGACTTTTGAGACTTTCATTTGCCCATGATAAATAATTTTATGATGACAATAGACCAAGTTTTGGTTGAAGGACTCTCTGGAAATGCCAGGTAGCAATTTGTTTTCAAAAGCCTCTTTCTCCCTCTTCAGTCTCAGGTGGTTGCAGATGGTGGCTTTAGCCAAGAATGATCTCTTTGGATGTTTTATGCTATCTATCTATCTATCTATCTATCTATCTATCTATCTATCTATCTATCTATCTATCTACCTATCTACCTATCTATCATCTATGTATCTAATCTATCTATCATCTATCTATCTATATCTATCTATCTATCTATATCATCTATCTGTCTGTCTATCTATCTATCTATCATCTATCTATTTTTTTTTTGAGACAAGATCTCACTCTTCGCCCAGGCTCGAGTGCAGTGGTGCGATCTTGGCTCACTACAGCCTCTATGCTCCAGGCTCAAGCAATCCTCCCACCTTAGCTCCCCAAGTAGCTGGGACCACAGGTGCACCCCACCATGCCCGGCTAATTTTGCATTTTTTTGTAGAGATGGACTTTTCGCTATGTTGCCCAGGCTGGTCTCGAACTCCTGGGCTCAAGGGATCAATCTGCCTTGGCCTCTCAAAGTGCTGGGATTTCAAATGTGAGCCACCGCGTCAGGCCTGGATGTTTACATTTTAAAAATATGGTAAGAGTTACAACTCCAAGGGACAGAGAAAGGTTGTAAATTTTCTCTGAGAAGGCACATTTGCTTACTGTTGGAAACCCAGGGCAATTGTTATTTGTGTTTTTTTTAAGTGCAGATTTCTTTGTGGTGGGGGTCCAAACTGCATCTGCAAAGGGAATTGTGTGGGAGTGCCTGGAGCTGATGGTTGTAGAGTAAGGGGCAGTAAAACAGCCTTGCTGTGTATTTTGGGGGGTCAGAGGTTGGGTGGCTTTGTTAAAGCTAGTTGCTGGCTATCAGTGTTTGTATAAGTCCCACACCTGCCTGAGTGTCTTTTGTAAGTCTTAACTTTTATTCTAAGTCTGATCTCTGCTTCCTAATCTTGTTAAGGGGGTTTTTGCTCTCAGAAATGCACTCTCCCATTTCTTTTCTTCTTCTTTCCATCTGATCTTTCCACAGGTACCAAGAAGATATTTATTTAGGATGAGAGCTCTCTAAAGATTATTTTAGATGTCAAACCAAAGGATCTGTGTCTGGCCATCAGTGGATAGGACCTCTGAAAGATACACCTACTCCAAATGTGGCAGAAACCATAAAGCCTTTTGATGGAAAGACCCAGAGGCAAATTTCCAGGCTAAGAGTAAGTTTTTACCATGGACAAAAGAGACATCCCTGAAATGGGTGCAGATGATGTTGCCCCTGTGATTCCAAATAGGTCACTCCCAAAGATAGACATGGAATATGAAGGCATTCATTGTCACAGGTGGTAAGGAAACTCCAGTCTTCCACAAAAGTGAGACACCTTCAATCACAAACCCACTAATCTGTGACACCAGGTAGGCAATACTGGGACAGGAATTTCCCTAGCACATATAAGGCAGCAAAGAGAAAAGATGCAGACTCAGCTCTGAGAGTTGGCACAGTTGCTAGGCAAAGTATCTTGGGTCCCCATCCTGATAGCTCACCACCTACAGATGCAAGCCCAACAACCTGCAACCCCAGCAGAAAAACCAGGGGGAATGTGCTGTCAATGGATCCAAGCCAAGCTCTCAAGACACAAGATAAGATGGAAGAAAAATCTCATCTTTTTAAAAAATTGGTGACCCACAGCAAAGTTGGTTCAAATGGAGACTGGTCCGGTGAGAACTGTAAACTCACCAATCTGTGAGGTTGAACAACAAGCTTATAGGACATATGCCTGCATTTTACCCTATGATTCTTCCTCTTATGACAAATGACACAAAAGACAGAGACAAAAGAATATTGTGGCTACCCTTTGAGAGAGAGATGGATCAGTAAGAAATGATCAAAGTCACACAAACCCAGAGAACTAACTTCACACAAATGTTTTCTCCTGTTAATCTAAACTTGGAAAGGAGAAATTTTTACCACCTGGTCTTGACCATAGTCTACACATGGAAATCTGGGATGCTGAGTTCAGGAAGAATTCTTAACCTTTTACCAGTTTGGTCTGGGCCCCAGAGTTTTACTGTTGCCTCTGGGGTGAGTCAGGGACTTTGTTGGTTTTGTTCTCTGTTGTATCCCTAGCACCTAGAACAGCACTCAGGCACATAGCAGATTCTCAGAAAACTCTAGTTGAAGAATGGATGGGAGCCAGGCACATTGCAAACATCGCTAAGATGCACAGATGTCCTCCAAGGTGGGCATTTGAATGAGACTCAGAGAGGACAGGTGAATTCCCCAAGGTCACTGCTATGGTTTGAGTATTTGTCCTCTCCAAAATTTATGTTGAAGTTTAATTCCCAATTTGGTAGTGTGGAGAGGTAAGACCTTTGAAAGGTTATTGGGTCATGAAGGCTCTGCCGTCATGAATGGATTAATGGGTTAATGAATTAACGGGTTACCATGGGAGTGAGACTGGTGGCCCTATAAAAAGAGGAAAAGAAACCTGAACTAGCACACTTAGCCTCCTTGCCATGTGATACCTATCTGCACTGCCTGAGGACTCTCAGAGAGTCCCCACCAGCAAGACCATCCTAACCAGATGTGCCCCCTCAACCTTGAACTTAGCCTCCAGAACTGTAAGAAATAAATTCCCTTTCTTTATAAATTACCCAGTCTCAAGTATTCAGTTATAGCAACACAAAACTACTAAGACACCAAGCAAGTGGAACAGCATTGACTTACCCAAGAAGAGATACTGGGCTCACCAGGTAGCATCAGTTTAGCTAATTAATTATGAACAGTCTTGGTGTTGTTCAGGTATTTAGTGCCAGGGATGTGCTAACTGCTTTTCAGGTATTTTCTAACTTAATTATCACAATGTCTTTTGAGGAGGTGCTGGCCCCATTATGACCTCTGTTTTACAGATAAAGAAACTGGGGCACAGAGATGATATGTGACCCTGCTTCCAGGTCACTCAACCAGTGGATAATGAATTCAAGGCTCAAACCCTGTCTCTCTGTAGCAGAAGCCATTGTCCTGAGGGCCTTGGTTAATAGTAAGAGCTAACTCTTAATGGGCAGCTGGGCTCTGTTACAGACACTTTACTGTGCTAAATCATTTCATCTCCACAGCAACACTGTCAGGAAGGTGCCTTTATTTTCCCATTTTACAGAGAGTGAAACTGAGGCACAGAGAGTTTAGGCAACTTACTCAAAGTTAAATAGTTGGGAAACGGATTAAAACACTGGAAGTCTTTCGGTGCTTTATGAGTTCTTTTTTTTTTAGCAGTATTTAATAAATATAATTTATTGATATTTAACAATACTTAATGGATTTAATAAACTTATTAATATTTAACAATACTTAATAACATTAATCCATTGTCTAGCCCTTGAGTCCAAGAATTATTGCTCTAACAAAACAACAAGGACAACTAGGCCCTCCTACTTCCCTGTAGCCTCAACTAGATAAATGCAAATATGTTGGCTCATGCCTGTAATCCCAGCACTTTTTAAAAAAAATTTTATTATTATACTTTAAGTTTTAGGGTACATGTGCACAATGTGCAGGTTAGTTACATATGTATACATGTGCCATGCTGGTGTGCTGCACCCATTAACTCGTCATTTAGCATTAGGTATATCTCCTAATGCTATCCCTCCCCCCTCCCCCCACCCCACAACAGTCCCCAGAGTGTGATGCTTTATGAGTTCTTATGGAGGCTTCATTATGATTAAACCATTGACCATTGGTGATCGACTCAGTCTCTAGTCCCTCTCTCCTCCTTAGAGGTTGCAGGTGGGGAGGAAAGTCCCAACCCTCCAATCCTGCCATAGTTTTCCGGTGACCAGCCCATCCTGAAGCTACCTAGCACTCTCAGCCACCAGTCATATTATTAGCATACAGAAGACACATCACTCCAGAGATTCCAAGAGTCTTGTGTTAGGAACCGGGGACTGAGACCAAATATTATAGCAAAAGATGCTTCTACCACTCCTATCACTCAGGAAATTAAAAGAGTTTTAGAAGCTCTGTGCCAGGAACTGGAGATGAAGTCTAAATATGCATTTCCTATTATATCAGAATATCATGGTTGGTTTTCACCTGGTACAGAGGGTACAAAAGGTACAGTAGGTACAGACTCTAGCAGTGATCATCATCAGCATCTCAGAGGAGTGGCTGGATCTTTCTGCTACCCCACTCTCCCCACCACCCTCACAAATTTAACCCTTGATTTTGATTTTGGTAACAAAGTGGAGTCTTCTTTTTGTTTGACAGCTTAATAATAATTGTGTTGACCAAAATTAAGGCTGTTGAGGCATAAATAATTTCATAAATGTTTATTGGAAGTCAAATGTGAGGATTGACCTGGGAAGACACACCAACAAAAAGTTGGTGTTAAGAGTCTGTTACAAGTTGGAAGGCTTTGATAAGAAAGTTTAGGGGAAAGGAGGGGGATTTCTTAGTTGGAGTTGTCATTCTTCATTGGAGGTTACAATACAGCAGTTACAATCATTGGCTAGAGATGACAACATACAAGGTAAAAAAATTTATTATTTTTTGGGACAGAGACCAGCTCTGTCACCCAGGCTGGAGTGCAGTGGTGCAATCTCGGCTCACTGCAACCTCTGCTTTCAGGGTTCAAGTGATTCTCCTGCCTCAGCCCCCAGAGTAGCTGGGATTACAGGCGTGGGCCACCACACCCTGCTAATGTTTTGTATTTTTTATAGAGACAGGGTTTCGCCATGTTGGCCAGGCTGCTTTTGAACTCCTGACCTCAAGTGATCTGCCCGCCTCGGTCTCCCCAAGTGCTAGGATTACAGGTGTGAGCCACCACACCTGGCCACTAAAATGTTTTATGCACAAGACAATCCATAAAACTTTATGATTTAGAAACAAATCAGTGTCCTTTTCAATGTCAGTAGGTTATGTATTAATGAGTACATCAAACTTGCTCAGAAGCTACATTTAAGCAGAATCACCTCTAGGTTTGGGCATAAGTGTACATCTGGTTACAGATTACAGAAGCATAATCACTAACTCCTTCAGACATTACCTTATGTGTGGGGAAAGGCAAGGACTGAGGTTACTTATCTTTTAAGGAATATAGTGACTCAGGGAAGAGACATGGTGGGCCGTGTACTCTAACCTGTTTTGTCTTGAAAGCATCTTTCTGGTGAGCTGCACATCCTCACAGAGTCAGGGGCTTTGTGGAATTATGCTGGCAAGCAGAAATGAGCAAACATGGATTCTTCCACCTGCTACTTCATCTCACAATTGTTTGCAAATGTCATTATTGCACTCTTCCAATAGTGTTATCTCAAAATTTAAACATCATTCTGACACGCCACATTTTTTTTTTTTTGAGACAGGGTGTGGCTCTGTTGCCCAGGCTGGAGAGCAGTGGTGTGATCTTGGCTTACCGCAACCTCTGCCTCCCGGGTTCAAGCGATTCTTGGGCCTCAGCCTCCTGAGTAGCTGGGATTATGGGCATGTGCCATCACTTCTGTGGCTAAAATTTTTGTATTTTTAGTAGAGACAGGGTTTTGCCATGTTGTCCAGGATGGTCTCGAAATCCTGACCTCAAGTGATCCACCTGCCTCAGCTTCCCAAAGTGTTGAGATTACAGACCTGAGCCACTGCCTCTGGCCCACTTGTTTACATGTATGTATGTGTATTAGAGACAAGGTCCTGTTCTGTTGTCCAGGCTGGAGTGCAGTGGTGAGATCATAGGTCAGTGTAACCTCCAACTCCTGGGCTCAAGCAGTCCTCCCACCTTGGCCAGAGTGCTGCGACTATAGCACCTCGGCTATTGTTAGATATTATCAATCCTGATAGGATTGAAGTATTTATTCTAAACAACACTCACTTTAATCTGGGTCTAGTATAGCCAATTTAGAGGTTAAGGCTCTGTTTTTAAAACTGGAGTACATAGGACACACTGCATGAGTGTTTGGAACTATTGAGACTGTGACTCCAAGGGCCTGTTGGTATTTTCTGCAAGGCCCAGTGCTGTTTGTGTGGTCTCACACCAGAAGGCAAAGTTACACTCTGAACTGTCTAGCATCAGACATCTTGGGCCAGCAGGCCAGGGGTCAGCTTCTGTATATCCTTGTGGAATGAATGGCATGCAGGTCCCTGTGGAAGTTTCTCTGTCTCTCTTTCTTTCTCTGTCTCTCTCACTCTCTCCAACACACAGACACACACACACACACACACACGCACACATGCACAGCCAGGGATCAGGGGCTTCCGGCAAGCCCCTGTCATTCAACTATTTCTATGTGTGTTTGTAGAGCATCTGAAAATTTTCTTTTTTTCTTTCTTTTTTTTTTGAGACAGAGTCTTGCTCTTGTCGCCCAGGTTGGAGTAGAATGGTGCCATCTTGGCTCAGTGCAACCTCCGCCTCCCGGGTTCAAGTGATTCTCCTGCCTCAGCCTCCTGAGTAGCTGGGATTACAGGCGCCTGCCACCACACCTGGCTAATTTTTGTATTTCTGGTACAGATGGGCTTTTACCATGTTGGTCAGGCTGGTCTCAAACTCCTGACCTCAGGTGATTTGCCTGCCTCGGCCTCCCATAGTGCTGGGATTACAGGCGTGAGCCACTGTGCCCAGACCATCTGACAATTTTCAAATGACTTCCACACATAGCATCTTATTTCACCCACACCATAACCCTCATAAGTATCTAACTGACTATCCTCATTTTAGCTTTATGGAAACAGATGTGGAGATGGAGGACTGTGTCATAGGCAGAAGTGACTGAGCCTCAGCCTGAATTCAGGGTGATCTGTTGTGGGCTCTGTTCTCTACGACACTTGGCCTGTGGCCCCCACACAGGCCTGTCTTCCTATATCCCTCCTCTGTCTCTCCTCTCTGAGCCTCCCAGCATCCAATGGCCTCCTGCCACCGCTGTGGTTCTGCCTGGTCTCCTGGGGCTGGGATTCGAGGTCTAGAACTCTCCTTTCCTCCCGGCAGCTATAGCCTTTTCTCATGGCCTTCCAGTTCTCTCTGCAACTAACTTTCAGGCTGACAAACAAATAAGCCCTTTCATACCTTTGTGGGATTGATAATATCTGAAAACATGTGGCCTTTAAGATCAATTTTTGAATCTGGAGATAACATCATTGGGCCAGTGTAAAATTCTTATCCCAAGACCTTAATTTCCGATGGTGGAATTCAGGCATTGTGGTTATAGACATGAAGCTGTATCATTGTGTGCATACCAAACCTTTTCCCTACCCAACAAACCTTTTCTTCAGATCTGCTTTGCATTTAAGAACACTTCATAGCACAATTCGTTTCCTGCACTTTGGGGCAGGAAATGAATTGTGCTATGTAGTTCAGTGGGAAGTAGAGGAGGGAGGGGCAAAGAGAGAAAGAGAAAGAAAGAAAGAGAGATTTAGAAAGGCAACTTTCCCCCCAAAGTTTCTCTTAATTGCCTGTGATAGTGCAATTATAAATGCTATCCTTATTTAATTAACTCGCAAATGGGAACCAAATGTAGCATCAGCATATTGGCCAGTGAGAAGGTAGAGATATTTTTGTGACTTCTCTCCATCAAGCTGTGTGATAGGGACAAGCCATTGAACTTCTCTGAGCCTGTTTCCTCATTTGAAAAATCACAGTAATGATTCCAACTTCACTAGTGTTTGTGAAGATGAAGCGATATATGAAATGGTATGCTTTACAACCTATAAATTACTTTGGTAATATAGGGCTTACATCATATACATCAATAAACTAATGTGCCTTCTGTGGGCCCAGCTGGGGTATGCCCAAATGCACCATGAAGCCAGCTGCCCTGGCCAATCTCCTCACCAGTGGGCTGAGAGGCCTCCCTCTGTTCTTCCCTCCCTTCAGGGATTAGCCTAACACTCACAGAGCTCCTGGAAGCCCCAAGGCTGTGCTTGCAGGACTGCAGGCTGCGGTAGACTCTGTGTTCTGGGCCACTGCCCTGCGGAGGCCAGGCTCCTTGTTGGTAAGGCCAGGAGCGCCCCAGCTCTTGGGAAAAAAATGTTAGAAATGTCTCTAGGACCCTGTGTGATGAACTAGTACAGCCCTGCTGGTGCTTTGCAGACATTGAAGGTCCTGTTTCACTTGATGAAAAGTTTGTGTGTGGGGAATTCTGTCCCCAGACTGAGGGACCCCACACCAACATGCGATTTACAAGGGTACGTGTCCAGATGCCGAGGGAAAGCAGTCGTCCCTTCTGATCCCATGTTAGTGGGGTGCCTGACAGACCCTGTGCCTTAGGCCCCAGTACTCCCACCCTGAGCCCTGGGTAAGCACCACACAAATATACAGATCACAAATGAGAATAGGCCCCCAAACTCCCTACTTTCATTTGAAACTGTTTGTAGCAGGGCTGAGAACTGTATATTGACCAGAACATCAGTAGCCTCAAGACTGTCACCATCTGAAACCAGTGTTCTCTTCCTGCTGTTTCCCACCCTCCTGAATGAAATCTATAGGATAATCATGAAGGTAGATTTTAAGACACCAGGGCTGTCATCTAGGTGGCATAAGTGACAGATGGCCTTCCAAGTGTGCTGTGGACACTGTAGTTGCTCAATGATAGGCATTGTCCTGTACAGCTCCCCATCTTCATCCAGTTCATCATGACCCCCTGGGAACAGGGGACAGAGTAGACTGGAGTGTGCAGAACTTGGGAACTGGGGAATTTTGTAGAAGAAACTGATTTGGGGACATATTGCGTTTAATGTCATTTCAGGACATCTGAATGGGAACATCCAGGTAGTGATATAGGGTGGGAGCTTGGGAGAGAAACGTAGTCCTGTCCTTGGGCTAATCACAGCCTGAGCATAAAGAATCTTGGAGAGAGCAGAGAATCAATGAAGAGACTTAAGGAAAGCACTGATTTCGGGTTCAGAAGAGACCAATGTTAGCCCAATGAACCAACAAAGGAAGGAACAGGCCCAAGCCTCCACCAGAGGTTTACTTCAGTTTTATTGAACCAATGCCTACTAGATGCGGAACTACATTTCACTCTTGCCGTGTAAATACTGATTACATTTTTTTCCAGTTATGATGAAGTTTAGAACAGTGTATTTTTAGAATGTAATTTTGCTTTGACATCCCTATTTTTTATTTTTATTTTTATTTATTTATTTTGAGATGGAGTCTCGCTCTGTTGCCCATGCTGGGGTGCAGTGGTGAAATCTCAGCTCACTGCAACCTCCGCCTCCCGGGTTCAAGTGATTCTCCTTGCCTCAGCCTCCCGAGTAGCTGGGATTACAGGCTCGCACCACCATGCTCAGCTAATTTTTGTATTTTTAATAGAGACGGGGTTTCACCATATTGGCCAGGCTGGTCTCGAACTCCTGATCTTAGGTGATCCACCCACCTCAGCCTCCCAAAGTGCTGGGATTACAGGCATAAGCCACAGTGCCCGGCCTATTTTTATTTTATTTTATTATTTGTGTGGTTTGCTTTGACATCTCTGTAACCTGCAAGTTTAACTTCCCTTTGGAAACTGCACAGGGCTTTTTTTTTCTGTCGCAAAAAAATGTATTTTATTACTTGAGTAAAATTATAGTATCTCTGTTGTTAATAAGTATTAAATGAAATTGAGCCCCTCCCCTTTCCTTTCAAATTTCCATGAAAGTGCATGTGACAGTCCATTTTTTTCCTTCCATACCTAATACAAAATATTCCTGCTCTCTTGATCAAGAAGAAGCATTTGCTCTTGTAAGGAACATATGGACATTTGAATGAAAGTGATATTTCTTATTTATATACAAGAGCATTTACATTTTCTCTACTGAATATTGTTCAAGATGCTATACTTAGCAGCCTTGTGAAATTCCAGCACACATTTTCTATCATGTATATACCTACACAGCAAAATGTTATGTCTTAGTTCAACTACCAAAACAACACTTGTTTGTTTTCTCCAAAGAATTCTGCATGCTTATTACTGTACAGAAATGCATTAATATTGAAGATGACTCATGTAAAAAGCACAATACAAATAGCAATTCAAAAAGGAAATGGTTAAATCTACAAAACAAAAAAAGTTTGACTTTTTGAATAAAAATAAAAAAACAAACCTGTCAAACAACCACACTGTTCAGTCTGTACTTTCAGTCCTTTCCTTAAATCTGTTTTGAAAGATTAGACAATGTGTTTGATGATAAAAATTTCCAGCAGAATCAAAGTGTACATTTATGTACAGACTTTATTAGAGATCTAATGCATCACTGAGGCATTGCATCAACACCAGATTCATATTAAACTGGATATAAAAAATAAGTTAACGCCAGATTACAACTGCCTAGCAGGGCAACTTGCAATTGCCATACATATCACAGCAAGTTTACAGCACTCTAGCTAATTAGTATTTAGTCCAAAATACATAAGACCAAAGTTAATACTTTCATTCCGTTTGCAAAGCGAGGTTATATCGCTAATAAATAAGCTTCCTTAGAACTCCAGAGTTGAACAGGGTACAAAAGAATATCTTCATGATGTTGTAATTCATAGATCTGGGAAACCAGAAGGAAGGGGTATGGGGGCAAGGGGTAGGAGGCCACCACAGGTCGTATTCTGAACAGGAATGAATGCTATGTTTGCAGCCCAAGCTGCTTTAACTTGTGACGATCTCTTTGCTGTCCTCCATGAAGCGGGTGAAGCGGAATTGGTTCTCTTCTAATTGCTTGCATTTTCCCCAGGCCGGCCAGAGAAGCAGTGGGCTCTGATTTCTGGAGCTTCTCCAGATTTCCTGTCAGCCCACTAACAGGTGAGCTGTTCCCAGTGTCGAGGCTTCCAGGAATTGGATGGATGTCACCATTCTGAATGATGGAGATCCCGTTGCCCTTCATCGCCAACCCGTTGGAATGCCGTGCTGCATTCTGATTCCAGAAGCTGGAAGGATCCCCACTTCCTGATCTTGCCACCAAATCCTTATGGAACATTTCTGGGAACTTGATGGGATTGCCTCCTAGAAATGTCATGGGCCCATCCCCAGAGAGCTGCCTACCCTGTCACACAGGGGTGCTATTCCACATGTGAGTGCCCGTGTGTACCTTTTGTCGTGAAAGCTCTTCCACAAATAGTGCAAGCAAACGGTTTCTCTCCAATGTGAGTTCTGCCAGGCACTCAACGAGGGGGAGGTTTTGCCACATGTGTTGCAGTAGTGCTGCTTGGGAGTTCTGCGCAGAGCCAAGAGCAGAACTGGAGATGTGGCAGAGAAAGACAGAGGCCCAGAAGGGATGTGACTGGTGGGGGTGTCCTTACTGTCCTGAGGAGAAATATGCACAAAGCCGTTGATCTCCGTTTTGCTGAGAGATGACAATGAGTTGGCGGGAATCACCACAGAGTTCTGATTGGGGCCAAGATTGGAACTGGGCTGAAAGAGCTGTGATGGTAGATCTTGCATCTGATGTGTCAACATGTGCTGCTTCAAATTACCCTTTGTGGAAAAGTCACAATTGCAAACTGCAAATAAATGGTCTCTCTTTGGTATGATTTCTATAGTGAATGTCCAAGGCACTCTGACAAGCAGATGTTTTGCCACAAATGTTGCAAGCAGTGTTTTTAAATTTACGCTGGACTCTGAAAGGGAAGAGGGTCCCCAAAGAATCTTCTTTGATGATTTTCTCTATGTGACTGGATGTCAGATCCAAAGCCCCGCCATTCACTGGAATGAAAGACAAACCGTTGGCAAACTCGCTTGGGACCACTCTCTGTGGTTTCTCCTCTTCTCTGGGTGACTTATGGAACTCCTGGGTGCTGTTGGATGGGGACAGAGCCTGCATGGAAGACGTAGACTCTGAGATGGCTGGGCTGCCAGCACTTTAGCTCTCCATGTCATCACCCACTGAGGATGAATCATTGATCAGGACATCATCCTCGAAGGACCCATTCTCCACTGACTTCAGGCTGGCCCGCAGCTGCTCCACTAGGCCAACATTCATCATCTTCATCTGATTTTCCAAAGCAGTGATGCTCGACATCTCTAGGGGCAAAGGCGAAGAAGATAAGCTGTCTTGGGAGTCTTCTGCAGACTTGGGCATATCAGGGAATCTGCCCTCAGGACAGTCTTCCATTTTTTCATTGGAGAAGTTGTCTAGGTCATCAAAATTTTTCTCATAGAAGGAGCCTGTGTCAGACTCCATGGACTCAGAGTAACTGCTGGGGACTGGGGTGTTGGAGACCTGGCCTCCCATATGCATTCGAGTGTGCTGCTGTGGGATGACAGCGTCGTCTGTCAACTTCCAGCAGATGGGGCAGGAATGCTGGGCTCTGAGCAGGGGCACAGCATGATGGACACTGTAGTGGGTTTTAAGATTCCTTTCTGTGATGAAAACCTGGCCACAGATCTTACACTTAAAAGGCCTCTCCCTAATGTGTGCCCAATAGTGCATTTACAAGGCACTCTGACAGCTGAGAACTGGGTAGCAGATGATGCACTCACTGGGGCCAGTGGCCTTTTGTCAATGTTTTCTACCAGTTGCTGAAGCTTGGATGTCTCTGATGCCTGGGCTGAGTCCAAGAGCCCCCCAAAAGGAAACTTGGCCTTGAACTGCTTGGACATGAGAGGCAACAAAGGGTTGGTGAAGGTGGTAGTGCTTCCCCAGGGGGCCCCAGTCTGCTGCTGGGGAGCTCAGGGCACTACTGCTCACTGTCAGGACTGAGTTGGTGACCACACCACTCTCTTTGCTTTTGCCACTGGAGGGTGGCAGAGTGGACCCTTCAGCTTCCTCTGGGAGCCCACCTAGGTTTCTTGTGGCCAGCTCGGCGGCCCTGGAGTCACTTTTGACTAAACCTGTGGGACTGGTGGCAGAATGGCTAATGGGGAAGGGGGCTGGCTTTTCCGTCTTGATGAAGAGTATGAGGCTTGGGAGGGTTGGGGGCAATGGCAGGCCGACTGAAGTGGTCAGAGTAGCCAGGACTGGTTTGGTGTCTAACCAGCTGGTGGCTGGCTTCTCTGGAGTGATGGACATGCCGTATGGGATGCCGGTACTCATGGGGATATTGTCCAAATGCTCATGCACAGGATAAGGGTTCATCTGGGTATGGGTGTATTTCTCTTTGTGGCACTGAAAGTGGACTTTCAGATTCTTCTTGGTGGAGAACCCGTTCCCACAGATGTTGTACTTGAATGGCCTCTTTCCAGTATGGGAATGCAAGTGGATCTGCAAGGCACTGTCGCTCTCAAAGACCTTTGTGCAGAACCTGCACTTGCGTTTGAAGAATGACTCATTGGAATTATTTTTCACTTTAAAGGCAGTGACATTTGGTGGCTTGCTTTTTCTTTGCTGGGCCAAGGCAGACAAGGAGTCTAAATCCTCTGCAGTTGTTCCGATGTTGGGCAAAGGGCTGGGGAAAACTGAGTTAGCGGGGGCCAACTGATGTAGAAGTGGATCAGATGCAGGACTTAATAAACTGCTTATTGCAAAAGCTGGTGAGGATGATCATGAGACAGCTGGGTTGCTGACATGGGAGGCCGCAGCTCTTGAAGCCACCTTTTCTGAGGACGGGGTGGTAACTGACACCACCAATATGTTCATATTGGGAGAAAAGCCACTGTTGGACGGAATGATGGTGTTGCCAGAACTACTCTAAAGTAGCTGGATTGGGGTAGCTGTTTCACACCACTAATGCTAGCAGATTGGCTGGCGAGGCTCTGTGACAATCAAGCTGCTGCTGCCAGCTGCTGAGATAAATGGGAATTTAGCATGGACAAGGGGTTGGCAGATGTTTGTAAAGTACCTTGAGAAGGATGAGAAGATGTTGGCAAGTCTGCATTCTGAGAAGCCAACAGCAATATTTGGTGACAAATCTATTCGATCAGTTGCAGCTAGTGGACCTGCTGCTGCTGCATACCTAGGAGCTGTTCCATGAGGGCTGGGATGGCCAACTTGCCCCGGGAAGCCCCGCGGCACCTCACTTCCTGGGAGAACTGGGACACCACCACCTTGGTGCTCTGGAGGTTCTCGATGATGACGTTGCTGTTGATCACGGAGAAGTTGCCCAGTGTTGTCAGGTCCCCGAGTTGAGGTAGAGAGGTTGTGATTGCTGAGGTACCTGTGGGGGAGCTGCTGCTGCTGCTGCCACTTGGGGCAATACTGCTGTGGCTGCGGCTGGAAGTGCTGCTGCCACTTTTGTTAGCTACTGGGGCCTCCACCTCCATGGACTCTTCCCTGTCAAGTCTGTTGTGTTCTGAAAGGTCGCTGCAGTCCACTTAATCTGTTTTGTTAACTGTTTCATTCATTTGTTCATCAGGATTATTGGGAGGGAGCCTGGGGGAGAAGGTTCTGGGTGGGAAGGCTGGATTTTCATTTACAAATAAAACTAATTGATTTTTAGTACAGTTCTTCTTGTGGAGCAGAAGATGTGATAATTCAAAGAACTTGGCACAGCACTGGCCACAGATGTGGGTGTCCTTGCTCTTAGTGGGAAGACTTGATTGACCCTTTTCCCTGTCTCCACAGGTTCAAGCGAATCTCATGCCTTGGCCTCCCCAGTAGTTGGGACTACAGGCGCCTACCACCATGCCCTGCTAATTTTTGCATTTTTAGTAGAGAGGAGGCTTCACCATGCTGGCCAGGCTGGTCTTGAACTCCTGACCTGAAGTGATCCACCCACCTTGGCCTCCCAAAGTGCTGGGATTATAGGCGTGAGCCACTGTGCCTGGCCTGCATAGTAATTTTTATTTAATCTTGTCAGCTTAATTTTTTTCTATGACTTTATTGAGTTATAATTGTTATTCAGTAGACTACACATATTTATAAGTGTAGACAATATGATGAGTTTTGGCATATGCATGCACCCACGAAGCCATCACAAGAATCAAGATAGTGAACATATGAATCACCTCCAAAAGTCTCCTCATGTCCCTTTGTCATCCCTCTATCCCATCCCTTCCTCCTACCTTCCCATCCCCGTGAAACCACTGACTGCTTTCTGTTTGTATGGCCTAGAATTTTATAAAAATGGAACCGTATAGTATATACTCTTTTTCATCTGGCTTCATTCATGCAGTGTAATTATTTTGAGATTCATTCATGATGTTGTTGCCAAACACCAGAGGTTCGGCCTAGGTCCAGTTGCTCATCACACAGAAAGCCAATTACTGAGACAAGTGTTGTCCAGGAAAAAAGGCTTTATTGCAGGTGATGTCAACCAAGAGATGGGAGACAAGTCTGAAATCTGTCCCTTCAACTGATTAAAGTTAGGGGTTTATATAGCAGGAAAGGAAAACAGGAATTAGAGAGGGTTAGGGAAGAGGAGTTGGTCAATAGGCAGCAGGTGTATCATACTGTCTGGATGTGTTGATCTCTAAAGCCCCAGCCCCACTGACACCATCTAGGGGCCTATTGGCCAGTCTCCTGAGAAAGGAACTCAGACAAGACAAATGTAAGTTTCTAAAGCTTCAGTTTTATGGGAAACTTGGGCTAGTTTCAAGGTTTCTTTAATGTGCTAACTTTATAGCCCCATCTAGTAAGTCTGAAGTTTCCAATTTTATACTCTCATTCTTTTGGCTAAAGTCTCTGATAGCTTTTATAATACATGCCCTCTCGAGAAAGGTAAAATGTAGACATGATCAGACATGTACACTTTCAGGTGAAGATCTTGTCAGAATTGTTTTTCTGAGAATAGGTTTTGTTAGAAGTCTGGTAGGGCTAAGTTAGAAAGAATAATGCTTCTAGCATCTGACAGGTGTCCTTGAGAGAAACCAATAAAGCAGCTAAGGGAGGTTCTAACTCCTGAAAACAAATGTTTCAGAACTTCCAATGTTGTAGAGAGCTGGCCCTCTACAGGGCTTTTCTCCGTGAACTTCAACTTGTCTGTCGCGAAAATCTCTTCATAAACATTCAGCTTCCTTTGGATCTGGGCTGTAAATACTTGCCTGGACTCAAGGATCCCCTAACTTTATGATGTACCTTTTATGTAAATATATGTTGACTTGCTAGTTTGTGTATGCATTGCATGTAAGGTCTCTTTTTAAAGCATAGATTTAAATATTATAGAATATAAAAGATAAATGTTTCTCTACTTTCTAAAATAAGACACTTTATTTAGAATGTTAAGATAGCCCCTGCCTGTTACGTAGAACCATTAAGTATCTTGAAAAATTAATTGTTTGTTGCATATTTTTAAGAGCTCTGACTGTAATCCTGAAGTGATTTCTAATGACTGCGGGAGAGGAGGAGCTGACTGCTGCTACAAACACATGGACACCTGGATTCACACGTCTTAGTGGCCACTTTAGCCTTGAGAAGCTAATTATGAAATATGTGAAACAACTCCAGAGTTCTGCAGGTGTATAGGGGATGAGGGTGGGTAGCAAATGCCATAAAAGAGCAACAACAACCACCCTGATAAAAATATTAGGAACAGGCTGGGTGCAGTGGCTCAAGCCTGTTATCCCAGCGCTTTGGGAGGCCAAGGCAGAAGGATCGCTTGAGCCCAGGAGTTTGAGACCAGCCTGGGTAAAGCGAGACTCTCTACAAAAAATAGAACAAATGTGTAAGGTATGGTGGTGTGTGCCTGTGGTACCAGCTACTTGGGAGGTTAAGGTGGAAGGATTGATTGAGCCTGGGTGGTTGAATATGCAGCAAACTGTGATCATGCCACTGAACTGCAGCCTGGATGACAGAAAGACCCTGTCTTAAAAATGAATAAATAAAGTAAAAAGAAAAAATTGGGAACAATCATCATTATTTTAAAGCGTTATACCCTGGAACAGGGTTTCTCAACCTCAGCTCTATTGACATTTGGGCCAGATGATCCTTTGTTGTGGGGGCTGCCTGTGTATTGTAGGATGTTTTAGCAGCATCCCTGACCTTTACCTACTACAGGCCAGTAATCCTTTCCCCAGTTGTAACAACCAAAAATGTCTCTACGCTGGGCGTCGTGGCTCACACCTGCAATCCCGGCACTTTGGGAGGCTGAGGTGGGCGGATCACTTGAGGTCAAGGGGTTCGAGACCAGCCTGACCAACATGGAGAAACCCCGACTCTAGTAAAAATACAAAAATTAGCCAGGCGTGGTGGCATACACCTGTAATCCCAGCTACTTGGGAGGCTGAGGCAGGAGAATCGCTTGAATCCAGGAGGTGGAGGTTGCAGTGAGCTGAGATCGTGCCATTGCACTCCAGCCTGAGCAACAAGAGCAAAACTCTGCCTCAAAAAAAAAAAAAAAAAAAAAAGTCCCTAGATGGCTGGGTGCAGTGGCTCACAGCTGTAAACCTAGCACTTTGGATTGCTAGAGCCCAGGGAGGATTGCCTGAGCCCAGGAGTTTGAGGCCACCCTGGGCAACATAGTGAGACTTCGTCTCTATAAAAAAAAAAAAAAGTCTCTAGACATTGCTGAATTCCCCTGGGGGACAAAATTTCTTCCCTGCTCCCCTTTGAGAACCATTGCCTTAGAGTAAAATATTCTAATATACATTTATTACAAAAAAACCCCAGCTTTCTTGAGATATAATTTACATGCCATACAATTCACCCTTTTAAAGTGTGCAATTCAGTGGTTTCTAATGTATTTACATGGTTGAGCAACCACTGCCACAGTCTAATTTTAGAACATTTTTGCCCTCCCTAAAACAAACCCTGTGCCCGTTAACAGTCCCTCCCCATCCCCCCAACCCCTGCAACCACTAATTTATCTTCTATCTCTATGGATTTGTCTATTCTGGATGTTTCATATAAATGAAATAATACAATATGTTGTCTTTTGTGACTGGCTTCTCTCACATAGCATAATGCTTTCAAGGTTCACTCACTTTTAGCATGTATGAGTACTTTATTCCTTTTTATGACTGAATAATATTCCACTGCATGGAAAAACCACATTTTGTCTATCCATTCATCAGTTGGTGAACACGTGGGTTGTATCCATCTTTTGGCTATTACGAGTAACACTGCTATGAATATTCAAATACAAGTTTTTGTGCAGACATATTTTCATTTCTCTTGAATGAAAGGGATGGCGTTTCTGGGGCATATAAAGCACTTTTTAAACAGGAAGTTCTTCTTTTCAAGATACGTCTTATGGCAAACCTCCAAATACGAGATATGTCACAGTGGAGTGTTTGAAGTGAGGTTAGCTGGAGCTCCAGAGCCCTGCCTGGGCTGCCATTTGACAGCCCTGGTGGCCTTGAGATGTCTCCACAGAACACCTTCCAACAAAAAAAAAATTTTTGAGACAGGATCTGGCTCTGTCACCCAGGCTGGAGTGCAGAGGCATGATCTCGGATCACTGCAACCTCCGCCTCCCAGGCTCAAGTGATCCTCCCACCTCAGCCTCCCAAGTAGCAGGGACTACAGGTGCATGCCACCATTCCCGGCTAATTTTTGTACTTTTTTGTAGAGATGGTTTTGCCATGTTGCCCAGGCTGGTCTCAAACTCCTGGGCTCAAGCACTCAGTCTGCCTCAGCCTCCCAAAGTGCTGGTATTACAGGTGTGAGCCACCTTGTCCGGCCCAAACAATATTTTTTCTTTTTAATGAGCGATTATCAACCAAGCTCAGAACTTTAATCAAAAAGGGTACAAACACAGAACAGTTTGGCAATTGCTGTCTGCTTCTTTGTGTCTAGGACACCTCCGTATTAAATCTCGAACATTGAAATCTCATCCTTCATTTCCTTCAGGTCTCACATCTTGGCTTGACATGCCTTTTCAGTTTTCTCTTTCCCTTCCTGGACAGTAGTGTCTGGATCTTACTTTTTTTTTTTTCCCAAGTATCACTCTGTTGCACAGGCTGGAGTGCAGTGGTGCTATCTCAGCTCACTGCAACCTCCACCTCCCGGGTTCGAGCGATTCTCCTGCCTCAGCCTCCCAAGTAGCTGGGATTACAGGCATGTGCCACCACGATGGGCTAATTTTGTATTTTTAGTAGAGACGGGGTTTCTCCATGTTGGTCAGGCTGGTCTTGAACTCCCGACCTCAGGTGGTCCGCCCGCCTCAGCCTCCCGAAGTGCTGGGATCATAGGCGTGAGCCACCATGCCCGGCACGGATCTTACTTTTATCTCCTCACTCCATGATAACTGTGCAGTTTATCTTGGGTTCCCCAGCAGTCTCCTTCTTATCTCTTTTTCTCTGGCCTATGCAGCCTGCCCCAGCCATGCTAAACTTCAGAACTGCATTGCTATGATTTGTTCTCTTCCTTTCTGTCAACATAAATTCAGATTCTCTTAGTTTCTTCATTCATTCATCAGATATTTATGATAACCGAGATTTACTATGTGGGAACTGCAGGAGTTCCAGATATACAGGGAGGAGTTCCTGTCTTTCATTCAGACAGATAAGACAGTTACAGAATGCCCATCTTAGAAGATGGTATATGCTAACAGCCGTTTGAACGGTACAAGCACAAAAATAGCTAGAGACGTCTTCATGCGAGATTGGGGATGACTTTGTAAATGGGACAGAACTGAAGAACTGGCAGGAATTCTTTACACAGAGGTGGTATTAGGGCATCTGGTGGAGAGGGTGGCATAAGCAAGGTCACGGAAATAGGAAAACACAGATGATATTCTGGCAATTATGAGTCAAATAATTAAAGCAGGTGAGTAATGAGACAAAGTAGTATGGTTACATAGACCAATGAGAATGGAAGGCTTTGAAAGCCTGCCCAAGGGGTTGAAGTTTATGTAGTGGACAATGGAAAACAAGTGAAGTGTTTGAAGGAATGACCGATGCAATCCAACCTGGAGTTTCTCTGATATTGTAGTTCCGCACCCTGGCCCACTGTTAGGAGATGATTCGGTAAAAAGGTTTTAACCAGAGGGAACTCCCTTCATTATTTCTTCTGGTTACTTTACCTCTCAGGGCCTGATTTTCCATGACAATAAATCAAAGGAGACTGGACAAAATGATCTTTCCAGCATCTCTATTCCTGAATCAAGCATGGACCAGGAAGCCCTGCTGCTTTTTGAAGAGTTAGGGATGAGTTGGGCTAAGGGCTGTGGGAAGATGACAAGGAACATTTGTGAGATTTCCATGGGGAAATGAGTCATATTTGGAAATATCGGAAAATAAGAAAATCTTTGTCTATAATCTATCCAGCTTCCCTCTTGCATATCTTTTTCCTTTTAGTGGCTTCCTCTCCACCTTTAATCTAGAAGTTTATAAAACGGCTTGGGGGATGAAGCACACATGCTTTGCCTTATTTTTCTATCCCTAGTACATAACACAGTGCCTGATTCATGGCCTGTCAGTAAGACTCTGATAATAAATAATTTCTTCCAACCCCCGTCAAAACCTACTCTCAGAGAGAAAATATGTAAGCAAATTCATACTAAGGTATAAATGGCTGATAACCATTTAAATTGTGATCCATATACTAAGAGGAATTTTTCTTATAAGTAATGGAATAGCCCTTTGCTAAAATCAAAACCCATTTCTAATAGTGGCATACATAGAACTAGGGGAGACTTCAGGATGGCAGCAGTGATATTTCCAGTTGGGATCTCAGCCACTATTAGTCCCTCTTATCCTAAAGGGGTTTCTCAATTCCCACCTAGAGGCTAAGCCTTGCCTCATTCTCTGCAATAGATGCTGTCTGTTCTCAGCAGAAATTTCTGGAGCCCTGTTTTAACATTCTGGAGCTCAATGTTGGGCTCTGCTTGCTTCAAAACTGGTTCTGGGTATTTATAGCTCATTTCACAGAACTAGGCTTCTGTTTGGTTTCTCCAGCCTGGGTATATGCTGCGACAACATGTCCACTCCCCTGGACACTCTCAGATAACAGTTCTGTGCTTATCTCTTTCTAGTATATCTTAACACCTTTCTCCCATCTGACTCTGCATGGAGTCAACTTTTACGTTTGATATCTAGCCCAGTACCCATCACCTTTCTCCCTGTTGTAAGATGACCCTGCTGCTGACTCCCAACCTGCTTAGACTTCCAAGAATCAGCAGCCAATGTGTAGCCTGCCACTGATACCCTGTCTTCCTACCCTGAGAACCAGCCAGAATTCCTGGCACTTCAAATTGGAACTTCCCCTGCCCCCTCAGCCAAACCTAACTACTGACCTAGACTGCCCTCTGCCATTTGTTCCCAGAGCCCCTGGGCATTACATTTGTCCTCTTGAAAGGGAATGCCTCTGCATCTGAAGTTGAGTCAGCTCTCCTGTGATAAGGGCTTAGTGGGTCTATTTCTAAGCCCTGGCTTTGTCTTAATTGAACTGACCTTGCCATGGCCTGGAAGATGGCAAGCAAGCATTTATCTGGAGCACCTGATATCAGACTCTGGAGCTAATTATCTACCCTGCTAGGTTATAAGGAAAGCTTCACGGCTAACATTTTCTTGTGAGAGTCACCCAGGCAACTGAGGCTGCCTTGTTGCCACAAGATAACCTTCCATATAGATATTTTTCTCCAGTTAGACATCCTTTATTCAACTTGGGGGTTGCATTTGTCCAAAATTTTCTTCCTTGGCATGTAGGATGGTTGACCTAACTACCTACTATGGTCTTCCACCTGCCTTCTTGTATTAAATGCCTGTTGCATTTGTCCTAGGCAGAAATGAATTTCATTGATAGAGGGACCATATATCCGCACTGGGTGGATAGATTCCTTTATGGTGTAATTCCAGGGATTCACAGAAAGTATCTGCTCCCAAATATGTCTCCCACATGATGATGTGTGTCATCATTATTTCCATCCAATCTCTCCAATGGGTGGGCCTCAATTTCTACTTGTTTTCAAAGACTCAGAGTAACTTGGAGAGAAGGACACAGCAACGAGGAAGAAAATATAGTTAGTAATTATGATTACTTCTTTTGGATCCTTCCTATTATACACCAAGGTGTATAATATGAATTTAAAAGAATATATTGGCTTACACAAATGGGAAGTGCAGGGATCCATGCTTTGGGGGTACAGCTGGATCCAGGGGCTCAAATAGCTTCGTCAGTGCTCCCTCATGGTGCCTTCTCTGGTATGCAAAAAAGGTCCCAGGGAGGACTCTGATTGGTTGATTTGTGTAATGTGCCCTCCTTTCATCCAAACACTCTGCTTAAGAGGATGGTCGATGCTGCTTGGCTAGCCTAAATCACAGGAGGCCCAGCCCAATGGTCAGGAGGGGCAAATAGTTTCACTCTAAAGAAACTACGAGAATATTGGATTATCTGCAGGGTAAAGGGGTTCTCTTACCAGAGAAGGGCAAATAGATGCTGAGATGGAAACAGTCAGATGTCTATTTTAAGGGTCAGGGGGATAAAGGGGCTGTACTGCATATTTGCCTAGACCTCACTTTGGGTTATCCATTGCTCACTTCATTATCCCTTGTTAAAATATAAAGGTGGGAGTGGGGCTAAGGAATCATGCTGGGTCTTAACTCAGTGTGAAAGGGTTTGTTCAAAATGTTCTATTCCCACTGACCCAGGCCATAGAACACTTTGGAGAACAAGTCTGGAAGCCTAAAATGGGAGGGTCCTAAAAAAAAAGCACAAAGGAGGGGCACAAAGGAGGGCACAAAGCGGGGTACCAAGAACCAGTGGATATCCCTGGCCTATCCTATAGCATGGTCCTGGGCCAAGAGCCAGCCTGAGGATTTGCATATCTGCATGTAAATGGATCCTAAGTTCTGGCATTCATCTTGAGCAGCTTGGAGCTCAAGATGAGGTTCCTTTCCCATCCCTCCCCTCCCCTCCTCTCCCCTCCTCTCCCTTCGCCTGCCCTTCCCTTCCTTTCCCCTGAGCACCTTTTCACCCCAGGAGCTGTTCACAGCTCCTTCTTCAGAAGTCTTCTCTCTCTTCAGATAAGATGGCTTTCTCTCCTTCGCCCTACAGACACACTCCAAGGACAGTGACACATACACATTCAGACAGAATTCACGATCACATTCTGACGAGAGATGCCATTTTATCTAAAAGCACTGTCCATGTGCCAATCTAAGGGCAGAAATTAAACCCTAAACCAACACAAATACATTACAAGTCAATAGTGTCATTAGAAAAGACTATCATTAAAACGTTTGTGTATTGTGGCTTAAATTCAATCATGGTAGGAAATTTGAGCTGTTTCTGGGAGATAAGTCTTGCATAACCAGAAACTGAATGCTCTCTTCTTTTCCCACCAGCAGCCTCATCTCCACTAGTTTCTAAGAGCCAACCTGTCCTTAGCTGCATTGAACTATGGCTATGGTTACTTCAGGGTCTTACAATGATGGTATCCTTTCTACTCCTTGAAAATTATGTTTGCCATAATTACCTCTCTTGTGTCCTTTTCTTAAGACCAACGACTTTGCTATTAGTGTTGAAGGAAGGGGCCAGCACTCCTAAGCATCCATCCACTTGTAAGCAAGTACGTCCGTCCAGGCTACCATTAATATCTTTTGTTTCAGAGCTTTTTGCTTTATTTCACAAGCACTCTTGTCTTGTTTCCTGCATAGGATCTCCTCATGACCAGGTTCTATAAAACTCAAGAGCAACTTGAGTGTAAGAAACATTGCTCACCAGAACGTCCTTCCTACTCATGATGATGCTCCTGTTTCCCTTTCATCAGCCCCTCATCGTTGATCTTCATAGACAAACTCTTGTCCCCTCCCCAAATTCTGTGTGGCTTGGTTTTTGACCCCAGTAGATGAGGTAATTGGGTGTGTCAGCAGTTAGACTGACATCCCTGACCCCTGGCATTCAGTTGTAACAGTAGTCTCTGTCTCCAAATGGGGTTTCTCCTGCCTTGATGTTGGGCATTTCAGATGTACCCCCCAAGAAAAATGGGGTGATGTTTGCTGTGTGCTTCTGTCTGTTTGGCACAGGACCTGTTTCTCGGTGACTCCTGAAGCTATGTGCCTTTGGAGCAAAAGTCCAGACTGGCAGAAGGAGCCTGTTGAGTGCTGAAGAATTTAGAGACATCCATCTCCAGTTCAGTTGCTTTTCTGTCAAAATCTCAGTCCCTACATCTCTCAGAAATCCCAAACTGCTCCAATCATCCCAGCTTGCAATTTGGATACTTTTTAATGCTATGCTTTTTAACGTTATGAAAACCAAATGTGTCAGAATGCGTCATTTTTTTTTTGTGGGCTCGCTGAGTGCTTTTGCACTACATCATTTATTGTCATGCATCTGTAGACTTATAGTCTACTTAAAATTTTTTTATTTTACAATAATTTGAATTCATTCGCTTTCCAACCTGCTTATTCCAGTTCAGGGTGGCAGGTGGCCAGAGCCTATCCTGGCAGCTCAAGGGGCAAGGTAGGAACCCACCCTGGCCAAGATGCCATCCCATCACAGGGCACACTTACACAGACACTCACACTCACTTAGACCGGTACCATGTAGACACACCCGTTCACCTAATGTGCACAGCTTTGGGATATGGGAGAAGACTGGAGTAACTGGAGAAAACCCATACAGACATGGGTAGAACCTGCAAACTCCACACAGACAATAGACCTGCTGGGAATGGATTTTTTCCCTGATCAAGGTAATAATAAAATAATGTTGAAACAAATGACATTTTTCGAGGACTTCTGTAATGCTAACTGAAAAATAGTTGAACTCAACTTTATAAATATTGACTATAGGTTTGTTATTGTTGTTTTTAAAAGAAGCCCAAGCAACAGTAAAGCTAAGGAGAGATTATTCAGTTTTGTTACACGGGAGGGAGAGAAGTTAATTTCTGTTGCTTTGGTGTTTTGTATTTATCTCTCATTACAAAATTGGATAAAAACACAATTTTAAAGGCTGCACTATATATTGTCATTTATCAAGGACAGGAAAAAGTGAAACCCATACATCTCCATTATGTGGTTTCTGAAAGCTGTGCAAATCTTGAACACAAGCTGAAACATCATAGAAACCATATCTCAGAGCTGTACAAATTTCCTGCTGATTATACAGAGAAAGAACATGTGATTACCAACAGCCTTGAGTAGATGTAGGAGAAAATAATGTTGGGTTAGGTATCTGGTTGGTTTGTCTGATGCCAGAGTTTTATCTATTTGGGTCTGATGCTTTGATTGTTTGGGCTTGGTTGTTTTTTTTTTTTTTTTGTAAGTGAGAGAGGCCAGTATGGGATAGAGGAAGGAGGCAAAGTGTTGGTGGATTTCCCACATTAATCTAGCCAATACCACATTTCAATGTTGTAAGCTTCCTTTTTCTTATGGTCTGATCCTTCTTGCTCCATAAGCTTGGCATCCTCTAATGGTTATTTTTACTCTGTTATCCATCTCTAATAGCAAAAATAATCTAAATAAAATATAGCCTCAACTGTGAGGCTATTTTCCTCTAAGGAGCTAGATGCTGTTAAGGGTTGTAGACACAGACTTCTTTATTTCATTTAATAGTGATGATTTTTCTTTTCATCCTTGTGCCTCTATTAAGTGTAGCAGGACAGGGAAGCCCCCTGCCAAAATTGGGGCTTAGCCCCTGAGGGCTCTTGGCTTTGCCCAGGAAGGAATTCAAGGGCCAAGTGGTGGTGTTACATGGCAATCTTCTATTGAATGGTACTGCTCCTTGCCTAGCAGGGCTAACTCACAGGCAGTGTGGTCCAGAGTCAGCAACTTAGGGGCTCTTGGCAACTGCATTAATACTCACGTAAATCCACTTTCAATCACATGCAAATTAAGGGGTCAGTCAATGCAAATTGAGGGGCGGGTTATTTAGACCTTTCTAAGAAAAGGGTGGTAACTTCCAAGCCATTGTTACGGAAAGAGGTGGTGACTTCTGGGTCATTGCTGTGGCATTTGTAAACTGCCATGGTGCTAGTTGGAGTGTCTTACGCCAATGAGCAATGAGAGCAACTAAAGATCACTTTTGCCTTCTGCTGGTTCCTGCTCGTTTCTTCACTTTATCCCATCTGGACCAGATCCTGTTTTGGTCAGCAGGGTTTTGACCAGAGAACAACTCCTGCTGGTCTGCTACCTCATAAGCAGGGCAGAAAATCTAGTGGGTCCCACCATGATTTGCCTCTTTGGAGCAGCCGAGATACCTGAGTCTCTGTACTTTGACATCAAATTCCACTTACATAAGGCAGCTCTGAAAAGTCAGAGGGTAGTGGGCCTGGGTCAACACTGTCTGCTTTCATCAGTCATATGCCTGAGACCCAGAGTGGGGAGATTCACATTGCCACCATTCAGGCATGTACAGAAGGCTTCATTAACATGTGCTTCTTGAGTACAGGAAAGAATGGGGCAGGGACCCTTATGAGTCTTTAAAACATTTTTTTTCTAATTTTTAATTTTTATGCACACATAATAGGTGTATATACTTATGGGGTACATGTGATGTTTTGATAAAGGCATACTATGTATAATAATCACATCAAGGTAATTGGGGTATCCATCACTTCAAGCATTTATCATCTCTTTGTGTTAGGAACATTCTAATCCAACTCTTTTAGCGATTTTAAAATATAAAATAAATTATTGTTGACTATAGTCACCCTGTTGTGCTATTAAATGCTAGATCTTATTCATTCTAACTATATTCTTTTACCCTCATCCCCACATTATCCTCCCTCCACTTGCTCCCCTATCCCTGCTACCCTTCCCAGCCTCTGGCAACAATCATTCTACTATCTCCTTGAGTTCAATTGTTTTAGCTTTTAGCTCCCACATATGAGTGAGAACATGTGACATTTGTTTTTCAGTGCTTGGCTTATGGTGCTTAACATAATGACCTCTAGTTCTATCCATGTTATTGGAAATGACAAGATTTCATTCTTTTTTTATGATTGAATAATATTCCATTATGTATATTTACCACATTTTCTTTATCCATTCATCTGTTGATGGACACTTAGGTTGATTTCAAATCCTGGCTATTGTGAATAGTGCTGCAATAAACATAAGAATGCAGATATCTCTTTGATATACTGATTTCCTTTCTTTTGGGTATATATCTAGCAGTGGGATTGCTGGATCATATGGTAGCTCTATTGTTAATTTTTTGAGGAACTCCCAAACCTTTCTCCATAGTGGTTGTACTTACTCACATTGCCATCAACAGTGTACGAGGGTTGCCTTTTCTGTACATCCCCGCCAGCATTCATTATTGCCTGTCTTTTGGATAAAAGCCATTTTAACTGGGGAGAGATGATATCTCATTTTAGTTTTGATTTGCATTTCTCCGATGATCAATGATGTTGAGCACCTTTTCATATACCTGTGTGTCATTTGTAGGTCTTCTTTTCAGAAATGTCTATTGAGATCTTTTGCCCATTTTAAGGTCAGATTATTAGACTTTTTCCTGTTGAGTTGTTTGAGCTACTTATATATTCTGGTTATTAACAACTTGTCAGATGGGTAGTTTGCAAATGTTTTCTCCCATTCTGTGGGTTGTCTCTTCACTTTGTTGATTGTTTCCTTTGCTGTGCAGAAGATTTTGAACTTCATGTGATCCTACTTATCCATTTTTTGATTTGGATGCTTGTGCATTTGAAGTATTACTGAAGTAATCTTTGTCCACACCAATGCTCTGGAGAGTTTTCCCAATGTTTTCTAGTAGTAGTTTCATAGTTTGAGGTCTTAGATTTAAGTCTTTAATCCATCTTGAGTTGATTTTTGTAATGGCAAGAGATAGGGGCCTAGTTTCATTCTTTGCATATGGATATCCAGTTTTCCCAGCACCATTTATTGAAGAGACTGTCTATTCCCCAATGTATATTCTTGCTACCTTTGTTGAAAATGAGTTCACCGAAGATGTGTGGATTTATTTCTGGGTTCTCTATTCTGTTCTATTTCTACCATTTTAAGAAAACTACATTCGTGTGTGTGTGTGTGTGTGTGTGTGTGTGTAGTTCTGTGCCACTATCACAATCAAGATATAGAGCTGGCTCATCACCACACAAGAATCCCTTCATGTTCTCTCTTTTTATTCATTCCCCCACTCTTTTCTAGAGTCGCCACACCATTTTTCATTCCTATCAGCAATGCATCCTTCTGTGCATCCTCACCAACATTTGGTATTACCACTTTTTAACTGTTCTAATAGGTGCATAATGATATCTCCTCGTACTCTTATTTTACATTTATCTAATGGCTACCGATGTTGAACATCCTTTCATGTGCTCATTTGCCATTCACATCTTCTCTTTGGTGAAATATATGTTCATGTCTTTTGCCCAGTTTCTAATTGGATTGTTTGCTTTTTTATTGTTGAGTTCTGAGAGTTCTTTATATATTCTAGCTATAGGGCCCTTGTCAGATATGTGGTTGGCAATTATTTTATCCCAGTCTGTGATATGGCTTGCCTTTTCATCTTCTTAACAGGAGTCTTTCACAGAACAAATGTCTTTGATTTTGATAAAGTCCAATTCATCAATTTTTCCTTTTAAGGATTGGGCTTTTGGTGTCAAATCTAAGAACTCTTCATCTAGTCCTAGGACCCAAAGATTTTTCTCTTATGATTTGTTTCTAAAGGTCTTAGAGTTTTACATTTTGCATTAAGTCCATGATTCATTTTGCACTAATTTTTGTATAAGGTATGAGGTTTAGGTCAAGGTTTAATTTTTTTTGCTTATGGATGTCCAATTGTTCCAGCACAATTTGTTGAAAAGGCTCTCCTTTTTAAATTGGATTGCATTTCCATCTTTGTCAAGAATCAGTTGAAAAGCTAGATGTGGTGGTGCATACCTGTAATCCTAGTTACATGGAAGGCTAAGGTGGGAGGATCACTTGAGCCAAGGAGTTCAAGTCCAGTGTGGGCAATATAGCAAGACCCCATCCAAAAAAGAATCAGTTGTGTGGGTCTATTTATGGGTTTTCAATTCTGTTTCATTGATGTATGTCTATCTCTTGGACAATGTAATAATTTCTTTGGTTACTATAGCTAGATGGCAAGTCATCAGGTAGAGCAATTCCTCCCAATATATTCTTCTCTTCAAAATTGTTTTAGCTATTCTAGGGTTTGTGCCTTTCCATATGAATTTTAGAATAAGCTTGTCTATGTCTACAAAAAACTTGATGGGAATTGCATTAAACTTAAAGATCTATTTGGGGAGATTTGACATCTCCACTATTTTGAGTCTTCCAATCCACAGACACAGTATGTCACTCCATTTACTTAGGTCTTTGATTTCTTTTATCAGTCTCTTGCAAATTTCAGCACACAGATCTTGTACATGCTTTTAGATTTATACCTAAGTATTTCATTTTCTTTAATGCAATTGTAAATGGTATTATGTTTTTAATTTCCAGTTTCCACAAGTTTGTTGTTAATATATAGAAGTGCAATTGATTTTTGTGTATTTATCATCTTGTATCCTGCATCCTTGCTGAACTCACATGTTAGTTATAGAGAGGATTTTTTTGGTATATTCTTCGGGATTTTCTATATAGCCATCTGCAAACAGGGATAATTTAATTTCTTCCATTTCCATCTGTATCCCTTATTTTCTTTCTCTTCTTTTTTCTTTTTTTTGTCTTATTCCTCCGCTAGAACTTCCAGTAGTATGTTGAATAACAGTGGTGAGATACATACATCTTTGCCTTTTTCCTGGCGTTGGGGGAAAACATTCAGTCTTTCACAATTAAATATGATTTTTAGTTTTTTTGTAGATGAACTGTATCAAATTGAAGAAATTCCACTCTATTCATGGTTTGCTGAGAGTGTTTTTTTTAAAATCATGAGTGGGTGTGGGATTTTGCAGATGCTTTTTCTGCCTCAATTGATATCATTATTTCTTCTTGGTGGATTGATCTTTTTATTATGTGATGTCCCTCTTCATTTCTAGTAATTCGCTTTGCTCTGAAGTCTACTTTACCTAATATTAATGCAGTCACTCCCAGTAGTTTTTTTTTTTTTTTTTTGAGATGGAGTCTCGCTCTGTCACCCAGGCTGGAGTGCAGTGGCATGATCTTGGCTCACTGCAACCTCTGCCTCCCGGGTTCAAGCAATTCTTCTGCCTCATCCTCCTGAGTAGCTGGGAGTACAGGTGCATGCCACCATGCCCGGCTAATTTTTGTATTTTTAGTAGAGACAGGGTTTCACCATATTGGCCAGGCTGGTCTCAAACTCCTGACCTCGTGATCCGCCCACTTTGGCCTCCAAAAGTGCTGGGATTACAGGCGTGAGCCACCACGCCTGGCCCACTCCTAGTTTTTTAAAAATTAATGTTTGCATTGAACATGTTTTTCCATTCTTTTAGTTTCTATCTACCTATGTGGTCATATGTGAAATGAGTTTCTTGTATATGGCATATGGTTTGATTATTTTTTTATCCACTCTGTTAATCTCTATCTTTTAATTGGCCCAGGAATGAATATTTAAATTTTTTCAGTACTTATTAATTTTTTAAAAAATTAACAGACTTTTTTTAAAGAGAAGTTTTAGGACCACATCAAAATTGAGAGGAAGGTATAGAGATATCCTATATACTCCTGGGCCCAACACATGCACAATTCTCCCCATTATCAATATCCCCCAAAGGAGTGGTACATTTGTTACAATTGAGCCTGCAATGACACATCATTATCACCCACAGTCCATAGTTTACATTAGGATTCACTCTTGGTGTTGTACATTTAATAAGTTTGGACAAAGGTATAATGACATGTACCCACCATTATAGTATCATACAGAGTAGATTCACTGCTCTAAAAATCCTCCATGCTCCACCTATTCATCCCTTCCTGCTCTATAACCCTGGCAACCACTGATCTTTTTATTTTCTCCATAGTTTTGCCCTACCCATAATATCATATAGTTGGAATCATACAGCATGTAATCATAGCCAAGTAAGCCTTTTTAGACTGGCTACCTTCACTTAGTAATAGAAATTAAAGTTTCTTCCATGTCTTTTCATGGCTTGATAGTCCATTTCACTTTACAGCTGAATAATATTCCACTGGCTATCTGTAGACAGTTTATTAGTCCATTCACTTACTGAAGGACACTTTGTTTGCTGCCAAGTTTTGGCAATTATGAATAAAGGTGCTTAAACAAGCAATCATGCACACTTTTGCAACAAGAAAAAACAGAAAGTCCCGCCACAAAAAAAGAATATTTAAAGAAGAAACAAATGGAAATTTTAGAAGTGGAAGATATGATAACCAAGGAAAAAATTCCCACTGAATGGGTTCAATAGCAGAATGGAGACAAGCAAAGAGTTAGTGAACACAAAGATAGATAAAAAGAAATTGTTCTATCTGGCCAAGAGCTGTGACTTACACCAGTAGTCCTAGCGCTTTTGCAGGCTGAAGTAAGACAACAGATGGCTGGATGCTAGCAGTTTGAGACCAGCCTGGGCAACATAGTGAGACCTCATCTTTATAAAAAACAATTAAAAATAGCTTGAGTGTGATGACATGTGCCTGTAGTCAGCTACTGTGAAGGCTGAGGGAGGAGGATCCCTTGAGCCCAGGAGTTCAAGGCTGCAGTGAGCTATGATCTCACCACTGCTCTCCAGCTTGGGCAATAGAGCGAGACCCTGTGTCTAAAACAAAACAAAAAGAAATTGTTCAGTATGAACAAGTCAGAGAAAGAAACTGAAAGAAAAAGGAATACAACCTCGTGGACCTGTAAGAAAATACTAAAACATCTATCATTTGTAGCATCAGAATCACAGAAGAAGTAAAAATGTTAGGGAAACAGAAGCCTAGGACAGCCAGAGTGAAACCACTTGAAAATCAACTCCATCTTGAAATTAACAAGGCACATTCCTTGCCAGTCACAACCCATGGTCCTAGGATGTTTGCAGTTGAGAAAACAGAATAAAGATACCTACAAGGACATACTCCCACAGCAGCGGAAAGTGCAGGGGTCCCAACACCCATAACAATATATGCGTTCAAAATAATTATAGTTATGCTTTGATGTACTTACACATTAGAAAGTCAAGGATAGTTTTCTTTAAATCAATAGAACGATAAATTTCATCATGCTGTTAGCCCACCCACACAAACGTACAGGTAAGTTGAGTCTTTACATAGACAAGACCCCTATGTAAGAAAAAGGTGGCCAGGCCAAGGCTCACACCTGTAATCCTAGCACTTTGGGAGGCTGAGGTGAGCAGATCACCTGAGCTCAGAAGTTCCAGAGCAGCCTGGGCAACATGACAAAATCTTATCTGTACGAAACAATAGAAAAACTAGCTGGACATGGTGGCATGTGCCTATAGTCCTATTCAGCAGGCTGAGGTGGGAGGATCCCTTGTGCCCAGGAGGTCAAGGCTGAAGTGAGCTGTGATAACACCACAGCACTCCAGCCTGGGTGACAGAGTGACACTCTGTCTCAATTTTTAAAAATATAAAACAAAAAAGTACAAATTTATCAATCTAATTCACTACTTTAACAGATTAATGAAAAAATGCGGTGATAATCACAATAGATGCAGTGTTTGATGAAACTCAACATATATCCAAAATGAATACTCTCAGCAAACTAGAACAGAGTGGAATGACTGACTGTTGAAGTCAATCTACAAAAAAAGTACGGAAAATATTATGTTGAAATGTTGAAATTTTTCCACTTCTGATCAGGGATAAGACAGGGATGTTCACTATCACCATTATACCAGTGGGTCTGCCCAATGCCCCCAAAATCAGAAAAGGAAATAAAAGTGTTTAAAATGGCAGCAACAGGCCGGGCGCAGTGGCTCATGCCTGCAATCCCAGCACTTTGGGAGGCCGAGGTGGGTGGATCACTTGAGCTCAGGAATTCAAGAACAAACTGGGCAACATGGCAAAACCACGTGTCTACAAAAAATACAAAAGAAAACAGAAAAAAAAGTGGCAGAAACAAAATTGTTCTTATTCAAAGACGATATGATTCTGTATGTTGAAAACTGAAAAGGATCTAGAAGTAAACTTTTAGAATTAATAAGCATATTTAACAAGGTTGCTGGATAGAAACTCAATATGTAGGAATTATGCCTCTACATATCAGCTCAATTGCTGGATAGAAACTCAATATGTAGGAATTATGCCTCTACATATCAGCTCAAACAGCTAGCATATAAAATGTCAAAGAATGATACACATTTCAGAGCATCAAACACCTGGAAATAAAATTAACAAAAGATGCACAAGTCTTTGCAGAAGGCTGTAAAGCTTTATTGGGAGAATTTTAATGGTCAAATTTCCAACACAGGAGCAGCCTGCACCATTTCAGCGTGTCTTCTTTTAAGGCTGTGATTGCCCTTCATCTGTAACAGAAACATAACTGTTAGGAACATGATTTAGCAGCAGATTATTTAGATGACCCTAAAGGCACACAAAGGACACTACAATTTGGGTTTTATAAAATGGACTAAAAATAGAACTCTAAGGGCGATCCTGTGTCTTATAGCCAAGTAAACCTCTGTATAAACTTTGAGGGTAGACCTGTAGAATTTAAAGGTAATTAATTCCTTAAACATCAGGTGCTTCCTTTAAATCCAGAAGCACTTATAATTAACAGTCAGCAATTTGGAAAACACATGTGTAAAACATACTTCGGTGGATTACTCAGAAAGTACTGGAGTCATGGTCTTTGAACTTCAAATCTTACCAACTGATGCCTCAAAATCTGAAACCTACATGCAACATTTGATATGGTTAGAGATCATGTATGTGTCTACAGTCTTATTAGAAATAGTGGCTCATGAAGACTGACAGTGGGGCAGGGAGTGTGCGTAGCACAGGCATCTTACTCACAGTGATGCTGAGCATCACTGACCTACATCTCACAGAAAATAGAAACTAAATGGTCCCTCACCATTTGATTATTCACTCACTCAAGGTTTCCTTGGAGAAAGATTTAAAAAGCACTTATTCATTAAGGGCCAGAGAATCCCAGCCTGGGCAACATAGTGAGACCTCATCTGTATAAAAAAATTTTTTTAACAAAACAACATCAGTCAGGCATGGCAGCTTGTGCCTGTAGTTCCAGCTGCTCAGGAGGCTAAGTTGGGAGGATCACTTGAGCCTGGGAGGCTGAGGTTGCAGTGAGCTGAAATCGCACCACAGCACCCCAGTCTGGGTGACAGAGTGAGACTCGTCACTCTGTCAGAACGACAATTCAAAAATTGACAGTACCTAAGAATAGGCATTCAGGTCTCCACACAGAAAAACTAACATGAAGCAGAGTGCCCGCTCCCTTTCTTAGTAGCAATGAAATCTCAATTCAGAGGTTTTCAGATGACTCTGGCCAGGGTTTCATGATTTATGATAAATAAATCATGTAAAACAGATGATCTCTGTATCCTATGCATTCTATGCAACAGGATCAGAATATGAAAGAACCAGAATGGAAAAGGATTTTAAAATATCTGACTTAAACTCACTATTTTTATAAGACCAAAGATAGGTTTAGAAGGTAAAGGATTTGCTCAGAATCTCACCAATGCTGTAAGAGCTGGTATTAGAACCTGCATCTGTGCTTCAGCATATTTCACACCAACTGATGGGTGTTACAAATGTGTTATGTATTTATTAAAAGCAGACCTTTACAAAAGCATCTGAAAATCATGAGCTATTGGTTTAAGGATTTATACTCAAAAGTTATAATTCAATATGGCTTTGACTCAGTTTGTTTCTGTATCTGACAGTCTATAAGTTGGCTGCTGGGACCTGAACTACGTTTCAAATAACCTTTATATAAGAATTCTATTATTAAGGAGGCAGTATTGTTACCCCTGTGTTATTAAAAACATAATACTGGGTCAGGTGCAGTGGCTCATGCCTGTAATCCTGGCACTTTAGGAGGCCGAGGTGGGTGGATCACCTGAGATCAGGAGTTTGAGACCAGCTTATGCAAAATGGCGAAACCTCGTCTCTACTAAAAATACAAAAATTAGCTGGGCGTGGTGGAGCACGCCTGTAATCCCAGCTACTTGGGAGGCTGAGGGAGGAGAATCACTGGAACCTGGGAGGCAGAAGCTCCAGTGAGCCGAGATGGCACCACTGCACTCCAGCCTGGTTGACAGAGCGAGACTCTGTCTCAAAAAAATAATAATTATTATAATATGATACTGTGGAAACAGACACCCTACAATTTGCATGCCTAATGGATTGCCTACCTTCCTCAGGTGTTTTCGCCTCCTCTGGATTTGGCAGGCCCAACTCCTGGACATCAGGACCATCTCCGCGCTCACACCCAGTCTTCGGGTGAACCTGTTCCTGGCTATCCGCTTCAGGCTCTGGCCCTTGAAAAAAAAAAAAAAATATATATATATATATATATATATATGTATGTATTTATGTATACATAAAATCAATTTAAGCAGTAAAACATGAAATATGAACAAGAAAATAATATTCATGCTCTCAGTGTTATTAAATAAAAGCTTTCACTAGTGTAATAATAAATGTGTTGATAAGAATCCCAAGAACATGATTTCAGGAGTCTGTTGGCAGGAAACAGGAAAACAGGGTTTTCCAAATATTACCCTCTTCCTTTCTGAAGACTGCCCTCAGACAACTTTGTTGCTGCCTTTGCACTTCTTTGTTATTCTACTTCTGATTGTCTTTATCATATTAAATGACTCAAGACTGAAACCCTGTCTCTCACAGCACTTACACTCCTGGCACTTAGACTCCTACATGGCATGAGTAGCCACCAATAAACGCTGAATGAAAAAAGTTCTTTAAAAAATACATGAAAAATCCCCAAATCCTGAACATTCTGCACACCAACTTGTCTATCCTCTTCAAAAATGTCCGTATCCTGAATGACAAAGAAAAATTAAGGAAACATTCCAGATTAAAGGAAACTAGAAACACATGACAAGCACATGCAAGACGTGATCTTGAACTGGACTCTGGATCAGAAAAAGAAATTCTATAAAGGAAATTATCTGGGCCAGGCATGGTGGCTCACACCTTTAATGCCAACATTTTGGGATGCCAAGGTGGGCAGATCACTTGAGGTCGGGAGTTCAAGACCAGCCTGGCTAATGTGGTGAAATCCCGTCTCTACTAAAATACAAAAAAAAAGAGAAACATTTATTTGTCAGGCACTGTGGCAGGGCTGTAACCTCAGGACTTTGGGAGGCTAAGCTGGGTGGATCATCTGAGGTCAGGAGTTCGACACCAGCCTGTGCAACATGACAAAACCCCGTCTCTACTAAAATTACAAAAATTAGGTGCCTGTGGTGGCATACGCCTGTAATCCTAGCTGCTCGGGAGGCTGAGGCAGGAGAATCACTTAAACCCAGCAGGTGGATGTTGCAGTGAGCCAAGATTGAGCCACTGCACTCCAGCCTGGGTGACAGAGTGAGACTCCATCTCAGAAAAAAAAAAGAAAATTATAATACTGTGGAAACAGACACCCTACAATTTGCATGCTTAATGGACTACCTACCTTCTGCGGGCAGTTTCATCTGCTCTTCATTTCGCAGGCACACCCTCTTGGTATCAGGACCATCTCCAAGCTCACACCCAGTCTTTGGCTGAACCAGTTCCTGGCTATCAGCTTCAGGCTCCTGCCCTTAAAGACAAAACAAAATTATCATTTTAAGCAGCAACACATGAAATATGAATAAGAAAATAATATTCATGCTCTTGGTCTTATTAAATAAAAGCTTTAGGTACTGTAATAATAAATGTGTTGATAAGAATCCCAAGAACATGATTTCAGGAGTCTGTTGGCAGAAGACAGGAAAACAGGGTTTTCCAAATATTACCCTCTTCTTTTCTGAAGACTGCCCTCAGACAACTTTGTTGCCTCCTTTGCACTTATCTATTATTGTATTTCTGATTGTCCTTATCATATTAAATGACTCAAGGCTGACATCCTGTCTCTCATTAGCATTTAGACTCCTAGCACCTAGCAAGTTATATGGCATGAGTAGGCACCAATAAATGGTGAGTGAAAAAACAGTCTTTAGAAACTACACAAAAAAGCCCAAAGTGCTAAACATTCCGCAAACCAACTGGTCTATCCTCTTGAAAAATGTCGGTATCAGCCAGCTGGGCGTGGTGGCTCACACCTGGAATCCCAGCACTTTGGGAGACCGAGGTGGGCGGATCATCTGAGGTCAGGAGTTAGAGACCAGCCTGGCCAACATGGTGAAACCCAGGCTCTGCTAAAAATACAAAAGAAAAAATAAATTAGGCAGGTGCGGTGGCCATTGCCTGTAGTCCCAACTACTCAGGAGGCTGAGGCATGAGAATCTCTTGAGCCTGGGAGGCGGAGTTTAGAGAGAGCCGAGATCTTGCCACTGCACTCCAACCTGGGCAACAGAGTGAGACTCCGTCTGAAAAAAAAAAAAAAGAAAGAAAAAAGAAAATTATCTGGATAACTGGCAAAATCTGAGTATACTCTGTATATTAAATAACTGCAGGTTCTCATTGTTAAATGTCCTGAGTTTGATCATTGTGCAGTGATTATCCAAGGAATGACTTTTTCTTTGTTCTGAGGATATATAAACACTCTCAAGTACTTAGGGTAAAGGGCCATAATAGCTGAAACCTTATCTGAACAATGCAGCATTAGTAAGAGTAAACATAATATCCGTAAGTGTGTGTGTGAGTGTGTGGGCAGCAGGGTAAGAGAGGGAGGGAAGAGATATGAAACCAATGGAGCAGAAGCTATTAACAATTGGTGAATCTAGGTGAAAAGTATATGAGTTCATTGTACTATTCTTGCAAATTTTCTACAAATGTTACGTCTTGAAAATATATAAAATAAAAACTTGTAAGAATATATGACAACTACACTGAACTTTAGGAAGGCAGAAGTTTTTTTTTTAATTGTGGTAAAAAATACACATAACATAAAATTTACCATGGTAACTAATTTTAAGTGTTATAGTTCAGTAAGGAGTTATGTTTGCAACATTACCAGCAGCTAAGAACAAACTTTACATGTTTGTTTTCCTATATAACGAAACATTTATTTATTTATTTATTTATTTATTTATTTATTTATTTGCGATGAGGTCTCCCTATGTTTTCCAGGCTGGTCTTGAACCCTAGGCTCAAGCGATCCTCTCACCTCAGCCTCCCAAGTAGCTGGGACTATGATTGCACAGCACTAAGCCCAGTTTGAGACCTTTCTACTAAATGACAATCTAAGGATAAACCACAGGACATGTATAATACTTATATTCGGCCATAGAGTACCAACAGCAGTGTGCATCAGCTGAGAAATCTGAAGTCTACATCACGGATAGGGTTTCAGTTACAATTACAATGTCAGTTTCTGAAGGATTGATTAGCTGGATGGATTTGAGGACTATGGAAAATCTTACAGTCATGACACCCATTATCTACTGGGGTAAACAGAAACTTAACTTTGTTCAAATAAAGTTATATTTAGGTCCAAAGGTCCTAAATGTAATATTCCATAAATGAACCCCATGTAGAACAAAGCACCAAAAATAACACTATTTGTGAATTACAGCAAATATACTGTCTCACGCTGAGAACAAAGGAATGGGTGGACAGCAATTAATGGGCATTGTTGTCAGTCTTATTCTAGATACCTTTAACAGTGAATCCTTAGAATAATCCATGACCTGAGTTAGGTAATTGTTTTGCTTCAAAATATTTTATCTCGGAGAAATTATTTCCATCTCATGTTAATCTCAGGATAATTCCTTTTTTTTGGTTTTTCTAACCATAAAAGGATTTAATCACCTCCTAAAAGCCACTTAAAAAATCATACTACACCAGCTACCTGTATGGCAGTATCCTGAATTCTCCAGCTTTCAACAAACTTACCACATAAAAATATCAAAGGAAATGGTGGCCAGCAATCAGCAACTCAGTTTTTGGAGTTGCTCCTGCTCCTCTGAACTGGGTCTATTCCTGGGCCAGTACTAAGCTACATTACAGTAAAGCATTTGAGTTTTAAGCACTTTCAGCAAAATCATTTACTATTGTTACAGCAACATAGATGGTAGGAAGACACAAACTTTGGAACAAAACACAAATTTTGTATTCACCAGTCAAGTGTCCTTGGACAAAACACAATCCCCGGGCCTCCATTCTCTCATTCATAAAGTGGAGAAATTTTATCATAGTGAGGGATTTATTTCCCTAAGGTAAGCTGCAAACTATACCCTCTTCACTTTTCCAGTCAATTTCTAGGCATCGTTTGCATGGCTTTCATTCCTCCTGTTCCTGGTATGTGACAATGCATGAGACACACACACACACACACACACACACACACACACACACACACACACACACACAGGCATTCTTCTTCCCTTTCCCTTCACCTTGAGCTGCAGATGCTCCCTCATCCTCTCTCTCTTCAGCAGGTGTAGAATCCTGACTTTGAGGTGGTGATTCCACTTCGTCAGGTTGCTCATCACTGGACTCCTTGTGGTAGGGAATATGTGTGTGAGTGTGCAAAGACAAAAAGTTTTGTTATTAATACATGTCAAAAAATATATACTTATACACACAGAGAATGCATAGATGTTTCTGATCATAACTAAACCTAAAAATATTTCTCCAACTTTATTCTATATGGTTAATAAGGCTACTCTACCCACAGAAAGGTTACTGCGAGAAAAGTTACCCACAAGGACTTTGGAAGCTATTACACTCTATGTTGGAATAGATGTGTATAATCTATGTGTCATTCACAAGCAAAGCATGAGAAGGAAGTCATGGCCAAAAGGTGGAGAACACAAGAGAAAAAAAAATCCTCCTGAATCAATATTTCCTTCATGAGATGCCAGAATCTTTTTTTTTTTAATCAGCATGAACTACCTTTATTAGTGTATCTATACTAATGCAACAACACTATCACAAAAATTAATTTCTGCTAATAGAAAACATCGAATTAACATTAAAGCACTCAACAGCATAGGCCCAATTACCTCAGAAGATTCTACATAGATCATTGGTCTACGCCGATAGATTAATCTTCTTAGAAAACCCATATTTCACACTGAAAAGAGAAAATTGTGATTGGGAACATGCACTTGAGAGGACAGCTATATTCGATCACTTCCATGGCTAAATGTTAACTTGTCATTTTAATTTTGAAAATACTCTCAAAGTAAGTCCCAGAGTTAAGTGCAAATGTGTACGTTTTCTGAGTGCTTGCAAAGCCACTTATGCTCCCCAAGCTGGCAGAGCAGTCATCTTAAGGCATGTGGCAAAAGGCAGAGGACATTATTTTAAAATTTCTTTTAGACACAGAATCTCGCTCTGTTGCTCACGCTGGAATGCAGTGGCGTGATCACACTTCACTGCAGCCTCGATCTCCCGCTCACGCGATCCTCCTGCCTCGTCTGGAGTAGCTGGGACTACAGGCGTGCACCACTGCGCCCCTCTGACAGAGGACGTTTCTGATGAGGTTTAGTTTCACAAGCGGACTCCACATGAAAACACCAGTGAATCACAATCCCCGTGACTGCTGCTTTTGGCACACTCCCACTTACTAGAGCCATTCACCCCCCTCAAATCAAGTTTGTTTGGGCCACACAGCCTCTCCCAGTCCTTCCCATTGTTTCCGGACCTTCTATGGCAGAGGTGAGACCTTGCCACGCTTCTCACTCCGGTGTTTCTCACTCGGGCACTCCCCACTCCACACCGCTGGGGGGCGCTCACCAGCCCACAGCCTTCCCAGGTTCCAGGCCCCTTCTTTACCGCCATCTTCACCACCCACCTCCCGCCTTGGGGCCCCATTCAGGACTCAGGAATGTGCCCTGTGTCATGGGTTCCTACCACCTCGGGACTTTGACCCCTCCAACAGCACCCGCAGCACTCGCCTCATTTTCACCTGAGCCCCTGACCGCTTCCCCTTCATGGCCCACTTTCCTCCCTGTCCTGGCCCCTTCACCACCACAAAGCCGATGGCGGCGTCACAGCCTGTGAGGAGAAGGAGGACGAGCTCGAGGCCCTTCTCTTTTGGAGGCCACTGGGGCCCTTCTCCCTCAAAAGCCACACACCACCAGACCGAGGGGCCCACCGAACCTGCCCTAAGCCCACTGGCTCCTCCTCACCCTCACTCACACTTCAGCCCCTGGGAGGACTGGCCTGCGGATCTACCAGATGAGTCTCAGTAGAGGAAAAAAGTGTCCGGACAGCAGGAACGCGACTGCACACTCTTCACAGCTCCCTGGCGTTCTCCACGTGGGCGAAGGGGCCGACGGGAAGGCACCCAGTGAACATGCGCACTGAGGCTAGCACCCAAAGGTGGGGAGGGCTGCAGTTCCCAGCCCCACACCCCACACTCCCGATTTTCATCCCCGTGAAGATAATGGAATCCGACCTCCCTCTGCTGTTTCATATGCCTCGGGTACTCAAATACCTCAAATAGTGCTCCCCTCAAAACTCATTCCATCTTCAACTGAGCCCCCCTCCCCTCCAGGGCCCTCTCTTGCTCTGGCCCTGCCATAGGGACAAGGACCATGGTGGCTGCCTGTGAAGTGAGGTAGACGACCTGCTAAAACAGAAATAGCAACATACCCCATAGCATTATACAAGACTAAGAGTCTCATAACTAAATATTAAAAATGTCTAGCATATAATTCAAAATTACTCAGAATATGAAGAACCAGGAAAATAGGGCCACTGAAATAGGGAAAGACAATCAGCAGACATCACTGCTAAGATAGAGATGTTGGGATTATGTGGGAAAGCCTTTAAAGATGCTATTTTATAAACGCTTAGGCTGGGCACGGTTGCTCATGCATGTAATCCCAGCACTTTGGGAGGCCGAGGTGGGTGGATCACTTGAGGTCAGGAGTTCGAGACCAGCCTGACCAACATGGTGAAACCCCGTCTTTACTAAAAATGCAAAAAATTAGCTGGGCATGGTGGCATGCACCTGTAGTCTTAGCTACTCGGGAGTCTGAAACAGGAGAATTGCTTGAACCCAGGAGGCAGAGGTTGCAGTGAACCGAGATCACGCGACTGCACTCCGGCCTGGGCAACAGTGAGACTCCATCTAAAAAAAAATGCTTAAACAAGCAATCATGAACACTGTTGAAACAAGTAAAAACAAAGTCCTGGCACACACACAAAAAAAGAATACTTAAAGAAGAAGCAAATGGAAATTTTAGAAGTGGAAAATATGATAATGAAGGAAAATAATTCTCACCAAATGGATTCAATAGCAGAATGGAGACAAGAAAAGAGTTTGTGAACTCAAAGATAGAGAAATAGAAATTGTTCTGTGTGGCCAAGAGCAGTGACTTACACCAATAATCCTAGCACTTTTGCGTGCTGAAGTCAGAAGATAGATGGCTTGAGGCTAGGAGTTTCCAACCTGGGCAACATAGTGAGACCTTGTCTCTACAAAAAAACAATTAAAAATAGCTGAGTGTGATGACACATGCCTGTAGTCCTAGCTACTGTGAAGGCTGAGGCAGGAGGATCCCTTGAGCCCAGGAGTTCAAGGCTGCAGTGAGCTATGATCACACACTGCAGTCCAGCCTAGGCAACAGAGTGAGGCCCTGTGTCTAAAACAAAACAAAAAGAAATTGTTGAAGTGTCTCATAACCTGATATTCAAAATGTCCAGCATATAATTCAAAATTACTCAGAATATGAAGAAGCATGAAAGTTAGGCATCTTGGCCAGGTGCAGTGGCTCATACCTGTAATCCCAGCATTTTGGGAGGCTGAGGCAGGTAGATCACGAGGTCAGGAGTTCAAGACCAGCCTGGCCAAGATGGTGAAACCCCATGTCTACCAAAAATACAAAAATTAGCTGGGTATGGTGGCGGGCACCTGTAATCCCAGCTACTCGGGAGGCTGAGGCAGAGAATTGCTTGAACCCGGGAGGCAGAGTTTGCAGTGAGCCAAGATCGTGCCACTGCACTCCAGCCTGGGTGACAGAGTGAGGCTCCATTTCAAAAAAAAAAAAAAAAAAAGGAAGTTATGGAATCTCAAATGGAGAAAGACAAACAACTGACACCAATGCAAAGACAGAGATGTTGAGATATCTGGGAAAGCCTTTGAAGATGCTAGTTTAAAAAAGCTATAAACATCCATGTCCAGACACAAGTTTTCAACTCCTTTGGGTAGATACCAAGAAGTACAACTACTGGACTGAATAGTAAGAGTTTGTTTAGTTTTGTAAGAAATACTGCCAAACTGCCTTTCAAATTGGCTTTACCATTTTACATTCCCACCAGCAATGAATGAGAGTTCCTGTTGCTCCACGTCCTCCCCAGAATTTGTTGTTGTCAGTGATCTGGATTTTGATCATTCTAATAGCTGTGTTTTTGGTGCAGTTTTCATCAACCCTGGCTGCCCATTGGAATTGCCTGGTAGAACATTTTAAAAATGTTGATTTTCGGCTGGGCACAGTGGTTCACAGTTGTTATCCCTGCACTTTGGGTGGCCGAGGCAGGTAGATCACCTGAGGTCAGGAGTTCAAGACCGTCCTGGCCAACATGGTGAAACCCCATCTCTACAAAAAGACAAAAATTAGGCTGGGCGCGGTGGCTCATGCTTGTAATCCCAGCACTTTGGGAGGCTGAGGCGGGCAGATCACCAGGTTAGGAGATCGAGATGATCCTGGCTAACACGGTGAAACTCCATCTCTACTAAAAATACAAAAAATTAGCCAGGCGTGGTGGCAGGCGCCTGTAGTCCCAGCTACTTGGGAGGCTGAGGCAGGAGAATGGCATGAACCCGGGAGGTGGAGCTTGCAGTGAGCCGAGATTGCGCCAGTGCACTCCAGCCTGGGCGACAGAGCAAGACTCCATCTCAAAAAAACAAAACAAAACAAAAATTAGCTGGACATGATGACAGATGCCTGTAGTCCCAGCTACTCGGGAGGTTGAGGCAGGAGAATTGCTTGAACCTGGGAGACAGAGGTTGCAGTGAGCCGAGATCGTGCCATTGCACTCCACCCTTGGTGACAGAGTGAGACTCCGTCTCAAAAACAAACAAACAAACAAAAAAACCACAAAGATATCGATTATCAGCCTCCACCCCAGGACAATTAAGCTGGGTCTGGGGCTTAGTCATTTATTCATGAGCATTTAAAAAGTATTTCTCAGGTTATTTAAATGCGTATCTGGTGTTGAGGATGGCTAGTTTAGAACATATATTACCAATAGGCCTTTGACGAAGTGTTCAGAGCAGTGAGAAAGGTAAGATATAAAGCTTTTACCATCTTAAAGTCAACCAGCTTATTGGAGATGGGTTGATCAGACACTTTTGGAAGACCCTGCTTGAGATAAATCAAATATAAGCAAAGTAGTAGTAGATGTTGAAGCAGAGACAGCTAAAGGGACATTAGAGCTGCAATTTAGGGCCTTTCAGGGTTCCCCCAGATGATTAAAACTAACCAGAGGCCATAACAATCATCTTTTCTAAGACTATAGAGAGAATAAAAGCAGAAGGAAAGGGAGAAAAAAACCATAACTATTTTTTAAACCTTTCCTAAACCCTTAGCATATTTTGTAGTCCTTACTCTATCACCTGAACTAGTCTATTTTATAAAGCGGCCTGGATAACCTTTAAAGTCCTCTATGTGGGTCTCTATCAGCATTTGCCAGTCATAACTAATGGACTGAGATAGAAGACACTGAAGCTGTGTCTGTAGAAGAACATAAGACAATGACAAGACCAAAAGCAGGTCCATTTTGTACAGCTGCCTGGGGGTGTACATTTAGGAGGACTGCAAAAGTTAGAAGACATACCTTACTTATTAAAAGTGGTGACTAGAAAATGTACCCCTAAGGAAAATCAGTATTTTTTTAAAGTATACCATTCAGTATTTTTAGTATATTCACAAAAGTTGTGCAACCATCAGTACTAATTCCAGAACATTTTCATCACCCCTAAAAGAAACTCTTATTTTCTGTCTTTATGGATTTTCCTATTCTGGACATTTCATGTAAATGGAATTATACAATATGTAGCCTTTTGTGTCTGGCTTCTTTCACTTTGTATAATGTTTTCAAGGTTCAACCACATTGTACCATGTATTAGTATTTCATTTTTTATTATTGCTGAATAATATTCTATTATATTGATGTACCACATTTTGTTTACCAGTTCATCAGCTGATGGACATTTAGGGTCTTTCTACTTTTTTGGTCACCGTATATAATGTTGCTATGTATATTTGTGTGCAATTTTTTCTATGGACATACGTTTTCATTTCTCTTGAGTATACAGCTAGGAGTGGAATTATTGGATCATAGAGTAATTCTATGTTTAACTTAAAGTGCCAAACTATTTTCTACAGTAGCTTCCCCGTTTTACATTCCCATGAGCAATGTATGAAGATTCCCCGTTTTACATTCCCATGAGCAATGTATGAAGATTCCCCGTTTTACATTCCCATGAGCAATGTATGAAGATTCTTCTTTCTCTGCCTCCTCAGCAACACTTGTTATTTTCCATCTTTTTGATTATAGCCATCCTAGTGGGTTTGAAGTAGTATCACATTGTGATTTTGATTTGCATTTACCCAATAACGAAAATGTCAAGCATCTTTTCCTGTGCTTGCTGACCATTTGTATATCTTCTTTGGAGAAATGTCTATTCAGGTCCTTTGCCCAACCATCACCTCTGCTGCAACCTTTATAGCAGGTTAAACTACCACCTCTGCAACAGCTGTCTTGGGAATTCAAACCACAATCTCCGCAGCAGCTGGCCCAGAACAGTCAGATCTTCATCAACAACTGCCCTATATTTTTGCCCCAGCTTCCAACTTACATCTGACTGGAGAAAGCCAAATCTGCTCCCCAGACCAATCACATAACATGTCCAACTCCTAGTTAGCCCACCAATAGCCTCCAACCAGGGCATACCTGAAGCTCTTTCCCACTCCCCTGCCTGCCTTTGAATCTCTGCCAACCACAAATGATGGTGGCTGACTTTCTTTCTGTAGCAAGCTCTGAATAAATAGCCTCTGTTTGTTCTCATTTGGGTGGTCTTCATTTATTTCCACAGTAAGGTTGCCAGATAAAGGATAGGAGACCCAGTTAAATTAGAATTTTAGATAAACAGCAAAAAATCCTTTAACATAACTATAGTCGTGCATCACTTAACAACAGGGATATTGATATAATTTGGCTCTGTGCCCCCACCCAAATCTCATGTGGAATTGTAATCCCCATGTGTTGGAGGAGGGGCCTGGTGGGAGGCGACTGAATCATGGGAGCGGATTTCCCCCTTGCTGTTCCTGTAACAGTGAGTGAGTTCTCACGAGATCTGATGGTTTAAAAGTGTGTTGCACTTCCCGCTTTGCTCTCTGTCTCTCTCCTGCCACCACATGAAGGAGGTGCTTGCTTCCCCTTCACCTTCTGCCATGATTGTAAGTTTCCTGAGACCTCTCACTCATGCTTCCTGTATAGCCTGCAGAACTGAGTCAATTAAACCTTTTTTTTTTTTTTTTTTTTTGAGACAGAGTCTTGCTCTGTCGCCCAGGCTGGAGTGCAGTGGTGCAGTCTCGGCTCACTGCAACCTCCGCCTCCCAGGTTCAAGCGATTCTCCTGCCTCAGCCTCCTGAGTAGCTGGGTTTACAGTGACAATGGACTTCATCATTGTGTGAACATCATGGAGTGTACTTATACAAACCTAGATGGTATAGCCTACTACACACCTATAGGCTATATGGTATAGCCTATTGCTCCTAGGCTACAAACGTGTACAGTATGTTACTGTAATCAATACTGTAGGCATTTGTCCCACAATGCTAAGTATTTGTGTATCTAAACATATCCAAACATAGGCAAGGTAATGAGTTGTACTATGATGTCATTATGGCTATGACATCACTGGGTGATAGGAATTTCCATAATGATGTCACTAGGTTATAGGAATTTTTAGCTCTATTATCATCTTATGGGACTGCTGTCACATATGTGGTGCATTGTTGACTGAAATGTCCTTATAAGATGCATGACTGTATGTTTCAAATATTGCACAATTGTGATTTGCTATACCTGGAACTCTATGCATATATAAAAATGCAAGCTCATACAGAATTCTGAGAGGTATACTGCTTTCTTAACAAAAGGCAGCTGGATAGTTCTGATCAGTTGAGCTCTGTGGTTTAAGTGACAATTAAATGACATTTCTGTTTTGTTGTGTTGTGTTTCTGTACCAGGCCAGAGCTTATCTGCCAACCAATACATGCTGTGATGTACCTTTATCAAGCTGGGGGACTTTCACATTATTGTCTCCGCTTTAGCTCCAATACAAGACATTTCGTTTTAAAAGCCCTTTGCTCCCTGTGTGTTAATTAAAGTCATTTCGGTGGTCTCTGCTGCCAGTTTCCTCTGCTCTTCAATCTGAGTAATGTTAATTCAGTCCCAGAGTCCCCTGGAGATTCATTCAAGCTTCATTCCTGATTTATTTCTGTCCTGACCAGATGGCTCCAGGTTCCTGCGACTGCATGGGCATCTTTTGGATTATTCTGTTTATCTTTCCCAGTGCCCAAGATAAGGGTAGAGTCTAATGGAGTGCATTTGTCAGCAGGATAAGCCATTCACCACCACTGCTGCTTGAACACCATAACCAAAGTTATTAGATTTAATATATGCTTTCGTAAACTCCGTAGCAAAAGCTGGTGAAGGGTTGTTGATTTGTTTTTTGATCTTTTAGAAGATGCAGCCAATGGCGGGGCAGTAGCTGGCAGGACTGAGCAGAGAGGAAGGGGTACTCTACAGGGAGCTCTGAAGGCTCCTGAGTCCTTCTCTGCCTTTAAGGATGTGGAAAAGATAGACATGTCATGAAAAAGATAGACAGAATATCTTTAATGAAGCTAATAAACATGCAAAAGAAGATGTGATATTTAAAGAAACAGTACATCAAAACTGACAAATGCAATCTTTCACTGTGAGATCGAATTCAATTCACCCAAAGGGCACACTTGACTTTTGTTAAAAAATACTTGCCTTAGATTTCAATACAGTGAAAGCTCTCATATAAGCCAAGGCTAAAGCTGAATATGCTCTGGTTAGTGGGTTTTGCAACCCTGAAAAACATGCAGGAAGCCACACAATACAAAGATTTGGCATTTGGACTTGCACACATGTGCGCATGCGTGGACGCACACCAGCAAACATACAATCCAGTAATTATGAATTATCATCATTAGGGATTTCAGCCACCAAAAGTGTTTGCTGTTCAGAATGCCGTAAGGATGCACAATTCACACATATTTTCAGATTGTTGGTTCTGATTCCTGGATCAGTTCCTCTTATGGCCTACCCATGCATACAATGCATAATCCTGGTGGGCTCTAGAAGCAGGGGTTGCTAATTGCCCTTTATCCTAGAGAACCCAAATGAAGAATTTCTGGCTTTTGGTTCTAGCTAGCCTACTATGTACCTTTTTTAGGCTGGCCGTAGGGAAAGCAAAGGTTAATAAAGCAGTATGCTTGCCTCAGAAGCCAATTAGAGGCTTTTGCCTACAAAAGCAATTATAATGCAATGCTGTCTGTGAAGAGTGCTATAAAAGGTAAAAACCTTGCAATCGAGTGGTGAGCAAATTAATCTGGGAAGTCTTTGCAGATTTAATCTAGACCTTGAAAACTGGAAACGGCAGTGGCAGGTTGATGTGTTCTGTGTAGGTTTGGAGGGTAAAGGTGGAGGGAACGGGCTGTAGTATATTCAGCATAAACAAAGGTAGAAGCCAGAAAGAGCAAGGAATCTGTGAAACTGGGAGCAAAGTGGTATTTTCTAACATGGTTGGAAGAGAGGATGTGAGAGAACAGAGACTAGAAAGACAATGCCAATAACAAATAACTGAAATAATAATAACTATTATATTTTGCCTGCTTTGTATTGGCACTGTGCTAAGTGCTTTTCACCCATTATCTCATTTAAAGCACACAACTCTTGCAAGTAGGTATTGTTATTTCTATTTTATAGATGAGGAAACTGAGGAAAAGATAATTTATATAACTCAAGATTTCAATCTGGGGCAGGGGTGAGGGTGTCCAATCTTTTGCCACATTGGAAGAAGAAGAATTATCTTGGGCCACACCTAAAATACACTAACACTAACGATAGCTGATGAGCTAGAAAAAAATTGAAAAAAAATCTCATAATGTTTTAAGAAAGTTTACAAATTTGTGTTGGGCCAAATTCAAAGCCATCCTGGGCCACATGTGGCATGAGGGCCATAGGTTGAACAAGCTTGCTGTACGGTATTGCCTATAACATGTGCTGAAGAACTCTGTTGGGGCACCAGAAGGGAGCTGAGATGGAGGGTTCTGATTACCTGGTGGGCCTGACTCTGCTCCTCCTTACCTTCATGCACTGTTACATTAACTGTCCTCACCCTCCTTTGTCCTTCTACAGTTTATTCAAATTGTGAAGTCCCACCATAGCCATGTTCTTGACGTATTGCGCCATGCATGTATTTTATCTCTCTGACTCATCTTCTGTTTCCTTAAAGGAAGGGATCTTGTCTGTCCTTCCATATCTTCCCCAGGGCGAGGAACTGAAAACACGTATGATGGTTAATTGATTGATTAGGATTTCACTAAGCATTCCACTTAGGCACTTACCTACCTGTAATGCTTGTTGACTGCTTGATTGAACACCTTCCTCATTAACTCCATCTGGACAGGCAACTTTTCTGCATATGTGCCAGATCCAGTGCTAGGCACTGTCACTTTCATGATTTCACTTAATTCTCTCTAGATGTGTACTGTGCATTCCCATTTCACAAGATGAGTAAACTGAGGTTCATTGAGGTTAGGTGGCATGTTTCAAAGAATAACTCAAAGGCATATTGTTAGTTATTATCATGCTAACTTACTTGAATACAAAATACTAATAACAGATTGATTTCATCTAACAAAGGATTTATCTACAAGGAAGGAGAGGTAAGAAGGAAAACCACATGCGTATCTGAAAATGGTGAACCCTGCTTTCCTCTTGCTGGGCGAACTGGTGACCAGCAAGGGGCCAAGTGGGCTGTTCTGCCCTTGGACAGCAGACTAGGTCCTCAAAGAAAAAAATTCGGTTGTTTATGGGTTCCCCATAAGGCCTCGGAAGTTTAGCTATGAGCAATGTGTGACAGGCTGTCTCTGTGTTTTGGCTGTCACTGTCTTTAGTTAACACCTTCATCTCAGCTATGTCATTTGGGCACCAGCTCCCTTCCAGAATTTCTCAACTACTGCCTCAGTCACTCAGCAACCAAGCCGGGCTGACTATGAAGGTTTCAGGTTCCTTTTGACTCTGATCATGGGTTAACTGTTGTTTTGAGATCCTGGCTGTGCAACCACATTTAGGCAGTTGGAGTTAGACGGTGGAGGAGGGCAAAAAGCCTAAGTTCAATCATAATAATAAATATCGAAACTCACTTCATGTCCAATGTTTTAGTTTCCCAAAGCCCAACCAGGAGAGCAATTTGGGCTTTGTCAAACTTGCCAAAGGATTAGTTTGGCCAATATTAGATAAGCAAGTGGCTTTTCCATTCATTCATTGATTTATTGCCCCATTTCTCCTGAAGTATTTATCCAGACATAATAAAATGTGTCACCCATTGCCCCGACTTCACCTTGGCTTGTGAGCAAATAAAAATTCTAAGACTCCAGCTTGGCTGGTGAGCAAATAAAAATTCTATCTGATAGATTTACGCTTAAATGTTCTGCTTCTAATGCTTGAGCTATTTCATTTGCTATTTGAGCCAAAGTCTGATATAAATTGTGGATAACATGATCTATTTCAGGAACTCCTGTTCAGAGTATAAATCCTTGCACAAATCAGTAAAATACAGTATCATGGATACCTCCTGGTAAGGTAACATGTCAAAATATTAATAAAATAAGATCACTGGGAGGTTCTGTTTTGAATGTTTGGAAAGGCTGAATGAATATACTGAAAGTGTACAGCATATTTTAATGCAGCAAGCATAGAAAATCCATTTTATTACACCCAAAGAAAGTCCCAGAAGTGCACATTGAGAAGGCATATATGTGTTGTTTATGGTAGGTACCACTTATTGTCTGAATTTAATAGATCTGATTGTTGATGAAAACACTGTAGAGTTAAATAAATCATTTATATAGTTTTTGTTTAGATTTGTGGTAAAATAATTGGACTATAGTTTGCATCATTAGTCTCATGCCTATCTTATTCTTGATATTTCCCCAGTTTCTTTGAAAGTTCTTGGAAATATCAGAAACAACAGTTAATTGTTAATGACCTAGTGTCAAGTTAAGGCATATAGATGTCTCAAGGTTAATATTTCTGTATTGAAGATAGAAGGGAATGACATGATCAGTCTTAGGGTGAAATCTGGTACCATTTAGTCCTATAGGCATGGGTATAAGGGTCTTACTAGAACATCTGGGGCTGGATGAGAAATCCAGCAGCTGAAAAGATTGGCTGTTGTTGCAGTTGTTTGAGAAACGCAAATTCACAGAGTTTCTGGAAAATGAAAGTGTTAAAAAAATGGAAAAAAAAGAGTAGGGTGACCATTTTAACAATCTAGTATCTTGAGATACCACAAAATAAAAACAATAAAGGGAAAAAGAGGAGTCAAATAATAAAATGAGGGTCTGTTGCCCTGATTCTGGATCTTAACTAGAAGGTCTTGGGAGAGGGCTCTCCACTTCAGGAAGTCTTTGCTTATGCAGTCCTTTTTGATGACTCTCAGAGTTAAGTCTCTAGTGGGACTGGAGAGATGTCTCAGTGGTAGGATACTTAACACACTGACACTGGCTTGCATGTACCCATGGCTACACACTCTGGAGTTAAAATGTAGTACTTGTAGTTAAAAGGACCTGAAATGGTCTTTTCTAGTGTGCTTCTTCTTCTTCTTCTTCTTTCTAGTGTGCTTCTTCTTCTTCTTCTTCTCTTCTTCTTCTTCTTCTTCTTCTTCTTCTTCTTCTTCTTCTCCTTCTTCTTCTTCAGAGACAGGGTTTCATTCTGTTGCACAGGGTGGAGTGCAGTGGTGTGATCATAGCTCACTGCAGTCTTGAACTCCTGGGCTCTAGCAATCCTCTGCCTCAGCCTCCTGAGTAGCTGAGACTACAGTACACACCATCATGCCCAGCTAATTTTTAAAGTTTTTTGCTATGTTGTCCAGGCTGATCTTGAACTCTTGGCCTCAAGTGATCCTCCCACCTTGGCCTGCCAATCTAGTGCAACCAACTTTCATCGGTTTCTCTTCCAGCATCTCCAGTCTCCTGACTACAAATCATGTAAGGGTATAGCTGGTAATATTCTCTTTGAAAATGCAGCCTGCACCTGTTGGGCATATGATGTCATTTTTGACAATATTTGACAAGCTTGAAGTGTTTACAAGGTGGAATCCGATAGAGGAGGAGTCATCACAGTCTCATGGGTCTTCCTGGAATTGTTTCAAGGGGAGAGCCCGTTAAGATTTTGAGATGAGATGACTATTGCCTATCGTTACAGCTGATGGTTAGAGTTTAGGTCAGGAGAGATTAAACTCTTCTGAGTATTATGAGAGATCATTGGCCCATTCTATTTTGCAAAAACTTAGTGAGTGGATCAATGTGAGCAAGGAAGTTTTTGTTTTAATGGGAGTACTTTACACAGTTTCTTAAGTATTTCCACCTGTAAAGTGAAATTTTCTATCACTAGAGAGTAATATATGTACTCTCTCTATCACTAGAGAGTGATGCAGGTGGGAAAAAACAATGTCTATCAATCTATTATCTATCTATCTATCTATCTCTCTCTCTCTCTCTCTCTATCTATCTATATCTATCTATCTGTCTGTCTGTCTGTCTGTCTATCTATCTATCTATCTTTTCACCTTTTAGCAAGGGAAAACTTTAATCCAAGTATAAACCTAACACACCATTATAACTGAATGAAATCCATTTGGAAATGTTCAAATGGTTTTTGAGGCAAAGGTTCTGAAATTTGCCTTTTTCTGCAGCTTTTCCTGGGTCATGATAACAACAGAGAAGGCAAGATTTGGCCACCTGTCTCAAGGAAGATTTTTCTCAGCGAGATTTTTGAAAAATTTGAGCAATTTGTCATTGTGAATAATTTCACAGAGAAAGCACTAAAGGTCTGGAGATGGCCTCTGGTGACATTAAGCACTCATCCTGGCAATGCCAAAGCCCATTATTGCACATGTGACAGTTCGGAGAAGGCCACTATTTCTTTTCTTCTGAGGTGGCAGGTTATCATATTTGAATAAGTCATTCAGGATTCATTAAGTCAGACTGAGTAAGTGTCTTTAGAATACCTACTGTAGCAAGAACAGAAAGGACTGCTTATTTTACATAATAGTCAGAAATTCCCTTTTGCTTTAAAAGTACTACCTTTAGAATGAGTTTCTCCGTTTCTAATCTATACTTCATTTGGATGTTATACTGCCTCTAATAAATTACTTTTTTTTCCATTTTAGTTGGGGTGCCTGGTGAGATTAGAAAACCTCTTTGTTTTCATAATGTACTAAAAAAATCATGAGCAACTCCAAAGATACATCTATTTGTATAGATGTGTACTCAAGTGTTTAGCAAGGTGACATGCTGGTGATGTAACTGTCATTCAGCTATTTGAGTGGAGTGAGCTATTGATAAAGAACAGCTATAATAGCAGAATAGTCAGAACTTATGGCATAGCCAGCACAAAATATGCTTCGCTTATTCTCAAGATATGAGCCATCAACAAACATCATATCAGAGTTTTCTAGCCAGTGGTTCTCAAGGTTTTCAACCTTTAGCATGCGTCAGAATCACCTGGAGGGCTTGTTGAACTACACAGTGCTGGTTTCCACTCCCAGAGTTTTGAATTCAGAAGATCTGGAGTGGGGCCCAACAATGTGGATCCCAGAAAAAGTGCCAGATGATGCTGAGGCTGCTGGTCTGGGAACTATACTTTGAGAGGCATTGCTGTAGAAGAGTATCAAGTGTCAGGCTGAAGAATACTGAGAGTTTAAATAGCTGCTAGACATTCATGACATTCAGTCATTCAAAAGAGGAAGTAGTATATCAGCACTTAGATTAGAACAATATTTAACAGTTTTGGGTGAAGCAGAACATAACAGAACTTCATAGAAGGCAATGAGACTGGCTGACAAGCATTGAGTGTTATTCTGAAGTAATAAGATTTCTACTCCTCAGGAATCTCTAGGGTGAGGGAGAGGCAAAGAAGATATCTGCTGGAGCTTCCACCAATCTAGCTGCTGCCCCATGGCATATAAACAGGGGGGACAAGCCTCGACCACACGGCCAGAGATATAAGTGATGATCTTATGATAAGCTCCTGATTTTTGAGTAAGCTCATCAAAACGAAGTCTTGCCTTTTGTAGGAAGAACTTAGCACAGTTGGGAATGCTCAAAATTGGGTTTGTTGCAAGGCTTGCTTAAGGGATGAAAAGCCCTGCTGTGATCTGAATCCCAAAGCAGGTTCTCTAGAATACTGGATTTGTAGGGGAGGAAAACTAATTTTCTCTCTACCCTTTGTTGACAAAAAGAGTCAAACTGTGTAAAATATTTTAAGAGATTTATTCTGAGCCAAATATGAGTGACCGTGACCTGTGACACAGCCCTCAGGAGGTCCAAGAAAATGTGCCCAAGGTGATAGTGGTACAGTTTGGTTTTATATATTTTAGGAAGGCATGAGACATCAATCAAATACATTTAAGAAATACATTGGTTTGGTTCAGAAAGGCGGAACAACTCAAAGCATGGGGGTGGGGGAGGGGGAGGGGAGGGGGAGGGGAGGGGGACGGGGGGTAAGGGGGTGGGTGGGGATTCCAGGCTATAGATAAATTTAAACATTTTTTGATTGACAGTTGGTTGAGTTTGTCTAAAGACCTGGGAACCTGGGATCAATAGAAAGGAAACAGTTTTATAGTGGCTGCCCTTAGAGACAATAGATGAAAAATAATTCCTATTCAGATCTTTAAAAGGTAGTAGACTTTAGTTAATCTCTTTAGGATTGGGAAGGCCTGGAAGAAAAAGATCTAGCTATGTTAATAGAAATTCTTTACAGATGCAGATTTTCCCCCACAAAGGACGGCTTTGCAAGGCCATTTCAAGATATGGCAGAGAAACATATTTTGGGGTAAAATATTTTGATTTTCTTCCTTGTCTCGTAACGTTATGCCAGGGTCAGGTTGGAAAGTAAGCCATGATATATAGGGTTAAATAAAACCCATCTGATGAGAATTTATGGTTTGTAGGGCATGATTCCCCAGGCCCCTTAGATAGGAATTTGGGCAAGATTAAAAAAAAAAAAAAATCAGAGCTTAGTCTTCACCTTCATAATTCTCAATTGGGATGGACCCTTGTAACAAAAGACAGATGAACAAGAGAAAAACAAACAGAAGTTTATTCACATGTAAACCTCATGTATATATGAGAGATACCCAGAGAAATGAATAATCTCCAAGAGGTGGCTTAGAGTTTAGTCTTAAATGCCATCTTCAATTAAAACAAAGAAAGAATGGTGTTGGGGAGGCCAGTTATGAGGAGATGACTAGGAAAAGCAAGGAAAACAAGGGCAAGGGTTGTTATACAGATTTAAGTCTATGCCTTCCCCATTGATAAGAATCTCTAGTGATTTACGGTAATCATTTTCTTCCTGGTACTGAGAGAGAGAGACACCCTTGCAAATTGAGATTTCATTTATACATGTAAATTTCCCTTATAAAGCAGTAACTTCTACTCTGTTTTCAGAGCTTTTCCTGTGTCTGCAATTTCTCAAAATAATCAGCTCAAAATAATCATTATGCTAAAGAGGTATATTCTGTAGTACCTGACTATAAGATGTGTCTTCAGCAGCTGTTTTTTAAATGATCATCAGTGTTTTCTTCCAGTATTCTGATCATTAAACTCTAATGTAAGTGCCTTAGCAGGTACTGATATCATAATATTAACCGAACAATAATTAGGATGTATTCTCTGTCTTTCAGTATACCAAATATAATATACTTGTGAATGGAGGCATGTCATATATATGAATCCTTCACTTATGTGAAGTACATCTTCCAACAATACATTATATTTTGCTCTACATTAGCAGAAGGTATTATTCACAGTTCCAAGCCCTTTTCTATAGACATCCATTGCTTTTAAAGTAGCCAGCAACATAATCACTAATTTTATTTGGTTTAGTTAAAAAAATCTTTTCCCTCAGCTACTCAACAGCTATTCCTCACTCTTCTGTCAACATGCCTATTTCTAAGAGCCTACTTCATGTAATTGCTTCTAATTTGCTATAGGAGGAGACTAGACAACAAGCTTGTTAGTGAGTGTTGTGTAAGGGGAGGAATTCCAAAGTCTGAATGAGGGCTCAGGGCAATGAAATAGGTCAGCTTTAGAGCACTGGCTTTGTTAATGGCTGTTTTCTGTGCTCCTCTGCCTTTTTTGCATGATTCCTGCCTTCTGCCTCTGCCTTTGTGGAGGTGGCGGTCAGGCTGACACCTTAGAAGGATGTTACTGCAAACATAAATTCCACACAGAGTCTTATGCAAGATCCTTGTTTGGATATAACAGAGAAACACATGACTTAATTCTTGGGAACTTGATCTAATTTTAGATAGTAAATCCTCATAAGAACAAAGCAACAACATCACAGATTTATCACACATAAAGTGGTTAAGCACTAAAAGAATACATCATGAAGATTTTCTGGAAGAGATATGTATTAAATCAATTTTTCTTTGAAAAAGTGAGAGATATGCTTTGGTGAGAGTCAGAGAAGGCTGTAAAAAGATAATTTTCAGAAAAAGGTAAAATCATGACTCTCATAAAGATAGAAAAATGAACTCATGTTAAATAATTTATTTTACTCCTGTCAAAGAGAACCAGAGCCTTACAGACTGGCACTTTGACATGCCAAGAGGCCTTAGGGGCTGCTTCAGAATCAAGGTTCCTCTAACCTTCTCCTGTTTCCCTGTTACCAGAAAGGAGTCCCGATTCAGATCCCAAGAGAGGGTTCTTGGATCTTGCACATGAAATAATTTGAAGCAAATTCATAAAGTGAAAGCAAGTTTATTAAGAAAGTAAAGGAATAGGGCTGGGCACGGTGGCTCACGCCTGTAATCCCAGCACTTTGGGAGGCTGAGGTGGGTGGATCACGAGGTCAGGAGTTAAAGAGCACCCTGACCAAGGTGGTGAAACCCTGTCTCTTCCGTTTAATAAGGAGACTGCATCATTGCACTCCAGCCTGGGTGACAAGAGTGAGACTCTGTCTCAAAAAAAAAAAAAAAAGAGAGAAGGGAGGGAAGGAGAGGCACAAATGAGATACTGGTTTAATGGGATCCTTTACCACTCAGCTATTGACTCGATTTTCCTCTCCCCAGCCACCAACTCAGCTTTTAACGTATGAAACTTCCAGGGTAGTTTCAGACAGGGGAATGTTAAGGCTCAGAAGGAGATATCCTAAAGACTAGTGCTTTGACATGCTGAGAGGCCTTAGAAGCGCCTTAGAATCAAGGTCCCTCCAACCTTGTCTTGTACCCTCATCCTCAAGCACAAGAAGTAACTCTCTCTAGAATTTTTTTTTACTTAACCAAGAAAGGCTTCTTTGCAAAAGAAACACAATTGCCTTCTTCCCCTCCCTGAAATCTCATTATCTATCATGCAACCACATCTGGATGGACTTTTCCACAAAATAATGCCTGCCTCTTGGGCTCATTTAAGTTTCAAACAGAATAATTTACAAGTTAATTTCTATTTATTCATTCTCCCTAATAATTATATGCTGCCCCTCAAAAGAATTCTCTACATTCCTTATCTGCTTTCTCCCTCTATGAAAAAGGGTATATAAGCTTCTGCTAGAGTGTGCCCATATTAATTTTGCTCAAAAGCTTCCTGAATGCAGCCAAGAATCTTTGCTACCCCTTTTATTAAAAAATAACTCTGTAATTAAAAAATAATTTAAATATTTTCTTCTATGGTAGAATTCCCAGGAGAACCTTCCGTTTTATAGGATTTGGGGGGAGATTTATGAAAAACCACTGGGTCATTTTTAGTTAGGTGACATTTGTCCTTTCATTTTTTGTGAATAGTGTAGTAGAAGCAACATGAAACTAAGATACAAAACCAGAAGGCTCAAATGCCACATGTGTGTCTTTGGCTCCATTTAGACGATAGTCACAGAGTGCCCTTGGAGTTTAGATGACGCCCTATAAATAGTGTGGTCAGCTACAGTTTGAGCTCAGACCTGACAAAGACTCACTCCTTGGCCAAACTTTAGACAGGCTCCTTTGAGTCCTTTTTGCCTACTAGGCCTTGGGTCCTGTCTACAGCCTGCCTAGGCTATGTAGGGGAGGAAAACTAAACTTTTTCCTCTACACATCTTAGATTCATTGTCTAGGGCCCCATAACTTTGACCATCAAAAAACAGATTAACAAGAGAAAAACAAGCAGAAATTTGTTAACATGTACATCTTATATACACAGGGGAGCACTCAGTGATGAGTAACTCAAAGGGGTGGCTAGAAGTTAGGGACCATATATACCCAACTTAGTAGGAGAAAGGGAGGAGGGAGAAAGGGTGCTTATAGAAAAGCAAATAACTTTTTGGAAATATAAATGGACCCTTAGGAGAATAGATGGGAGATATGATAGTCTTGTGATGGTGTGTGTTTGAGTGTGGTGCTGACTTCTTACTTCTGAGAAGATTGAAGTTGCTCTTGGGCAGGGGATTTATGACAATTGAATTTTGTTGAGTTTTTTTCTTTTCTTTTTTTTTTTTGGAGACTCTGCTTTTAGGCATACAAGGGATTTCAGAAACTCAAATATCTTCAGCTCAAAATAATTTGTGTGCCAAAGTGGAATGTTTTGAGGTGGCATATACTGATCCACTTCATCCAGTTGTAGCAAGAATGCTACTAAGTCAGTTTAGTGAGAATTCTCCCACCCTTGGTACTGATCAACCTGGCCTGCCTTTGGCAAGATTCTTGTTCAATTGGTTTATCAAGAATTGTCCCTACCTTTGGGATCTCCTGTTAGTAATTTTCTACCCACTGACCCCCTCACTCTGCTCAGTGGCTATAACTCCCCAGCTATCTTTGCAGTATTTATAGTTCAGCCCAATCTCTATCCCCTATTAAGATAGTGCTGACTCTATCACAACAGTCCTGAATAAAGTCTTCCTTACCATTTAGAAAAATGTCAGAATAATTTTTTCTTTAACAGAAAGGATGTTAACAGTCTATAAGTTACCTATTGCTTCAGCATCTTCCTTTTCATTAAAAAAATCCTTTTATTAAAAAAGCCTATTTTCATACAATGTGGTTCAGGACATGCTACCCCAAAATATGGCACATTAGCTTTTTATTACAGCTTTGATCTCATTACTTGCTATTGGTCTGTTCAGGTTTTGCATTTCTTCATGGTTCAAGTTGAGTAGGTTGTGTGTATTTTTTATCAATTTTTTCTAGGTTTTCCAATTTATTGGCATATAGTTGCTCGTAGTAGCTTCTAATGATTAGAATTTCTGTGGTATCATTTGTAATGGCTCCCTTTTCATCTCTGATTTTATTTATTTGGGTCTTCTTTTTCTTAGTTGGTCTGATTAAAGTTTTGTTGATTTCGTTTATCTTTTCAGAGAACCAGCTTTTAGTTTTGTTGATCTTTCATATTGTTCTTTTCATTTTAAGTTCATTTATTTCTGCTTGATCTTTCTCATTTCTTCTACTAATTTTGGGTTTGGTTTGCTATTGCTTTTCTAGTTCTTTTATATCATTAGGTTGTTTGTTTGAAGATTTTCTACTTTTTTGACGTAGGTTCTTATTGTTAAAACTTTCCTCTTAGTACTGCTTTCACTGTATCCCATAGGTTTTGGTATATTGTGTTTCTGTTTTCATTTGTTTCAAGAAATTTTTTCAATTTTCTTCTTAATTTCTTCACTGACCTGCTGGTTTTTTTGGGAGCATATCGTTTAACTTCCATGTGCTTATATAGTTTACAAAATTCTTCTTGTTATTGATTTCCAGTTTTAGCTCCTTTTTGTGTTATTTGCTTCTTTTGTCTTGCTGCTTTTAGGATCCTTTCTTTATTCTTGACCTTTGGGAGTTTGATTATTAAATGCCTTGAAATAGTCTTCTTTGGGTTAAATTGGCTTGGTGTTTTGTAACCTTCTTGTACTTGAATATTGATATCTTTCTCTAGGTTTGGTAAATGATCTGTTATTAATTATCCCTTTGAATAAACTTTCTACCCAAATCTCTCTCTCTCTACCTCCTTTTTAGGCCAATAATTCAGATTAGCCCTTTTGAGGCTATTTTCTAGATCTTCTAGGTGTGCTTCATTCTCTTTTATTCTTTTTTGTTTTGTCTTCTCTGTGTTTTTCTTTTATTTCCTTTCCTTTTTTAGATGGAGTCTTCATTCTGTTGCCCAGGCTGGAGTGCAGTGGCACAATCTTGGTTCACCGCAACCTCCACCTCCTGGGTTCATGTGATTCTCCTGCCTCAGCCTCCGGAGTAGCTGGAATTACAGGCGCCCTGCCACCACATCCAGCTAAATTTTTTTTGTATATTTAGTAGAGTTGGGATTTCACCATATTGGCCAGGCTTGTCGTGAGCCCCTGACCTCGAGTGATCTGCCTGCCTCGGCTTCCGAAAGTGCTGGGATTATAGGCATGAGGCACCACGCCAAGCCTATGTATTTTCAATTAGCCTGTCTTCAAGCTCACTAATTCTTTCTGCTGCTTGATCAAGTCTGCTGTTAAGAGACTGAAGCATTCTTCAGTATGTTAATTGCATTTTTCAGCTCCAGAATTTCTTCTTGATTCCTTTAAATTATTTCAATGTCTTTGTGAAATTTATCAGATAAAATTCTGAAGTCCTTCTGTTATCTTGAATTTCTTTGAGTTTCCTCAACACAGCTATTTTGAATTCTCTGTTTGAAAGGTCAGATATCTGTTTCTCCAGGATTGGTCCCTGATGCCTTATTTAGTTCACTTTGGTGGGGTCATGTTTTCTTGGACAGCCTTGATACTTGTTGATGTTCGTCAGTATCTGGGAGTTGAAGAATTAGGTATTTATTGTAGTCTTTGCAGTCTGGGCTTGTTTATACCTGTCCTTCTTGGGAAGGTTTTTCAAGTATTTGAAGGGACTTGAATATTGTGGTCTAAGTCTCTGGTCACTGCAACCATAGCTGCATTTGTGGTCCCCTAAGCCCAGTAATGCTGTGGCTTTTGAAGACTCACAGAGGTACCATCTTGGTGTTCTTGAGTAAGATTTGGTAGAATTCTTTGCATTACATGGCAGAGACTTTTGTTCTCTTCCCTTCCTTGCTCTCAAATAAATGGAGTCTCACTCTCTGTGCTGAGCTGTCTGGAGCTGGGAGAGGGGTAACACAAGCATCCCTGCTGAGAGACAGGAATAGCTGGATTTCCTAGGCTGACTAAGAATCCCTAAGCCTAGCTGGGAAGGTGACCGCATCCACCTTTAAACATGGGGCTTGCAACTTAGCTCACACCCAACCAATCATGTAGTAAAGAGAGCCCACTAAAATGTGAATTAGGCAAAAACAGGAGGTAAAGAAATAGCCAATCATTTATTGCCTGAGAGCACAGGAGGAGGGACAATGATCGGGATATAAACTCAGAGATTCAAGCTGGCAACGGCAACCCCCTTTGGATCCCCTCCCATTTTATGGGAGCTCTGTTTTCACTCTATTAAATCTTGCAACTGCACACTCTTCTGGTCTGTGTTTGTTACGGCTTGAGCTGAGCTTTTACTCGCGGTCCACCACTGTGTTTGCCACCGTTGCAGACCCACCACTGACTTCCACCCCTCCAGATCCAGCAGGGTGTCCACTGCACTTCTGATCCAGTGAGGCAGCTCCCATTGCCGCTCCCAATCAGGCTGGAGGCTCGCCATTGTTCCTGCATGGGCTAAGTGCTCAGGGTTTGTCCTAACTGAGCTGAATGGAGCTATAACACTCACCACATGGCCCAAGATTCCATTCCTTGGAATCTGTGAGGCCAAGAACCCCAGGTCAAAGAACAAGAGGCTTGCCGCCATCTTGGAAGCAGCCTGTCACCATCTTGGGAGCTCTAAGAACAAGGACCCCCCTCCCCCCCGCCCCCGTAACACTGTGGCTACCACCACTGGGACAGCATTGGGTCAGACCCAAAGCCAGCACAGCACTGGGTCTTGTGCAAGGCCCATGGTGACCACTTCCTGGTTACCACCTATGTTCACCCTAGGCCCAAGGGCTCTACAATCAGCAGGTGGTGAATCCAGCCAAGCTTGTGTCCTTTCCTTCAGGGTGGTGAGTTCCCTCTAGCCTTGGGTGGGCCAGAAGATGCCATCTGGGAGCCAAGGACTGGAGTTTGGAAACTTAAGAATATACTTAGTGCTCTATTCTACTGTGGCTGAGCTGGCATCCAAGCTGCCAGACAAAAATAAATGGGACTTAATTAAACAAAAGCTTCTGCATAGCAAAAGAAATAATTAGCAGAGTAAACAGACAACCCACAGAGTGGGAGAAAATATTCACAAACTATGCATCCAACAAAGAATTAATACCCAGAATCTTTATGGGACTCAAACAGATTGGCAAAATAATAATAATAATAATAATAATTATCCCATAAAAAAGTGGGCAAAGGAAATGAATAGAAAATTCTCAAAAGAGGATATACAAACAGCCAACAAACATATGAAAAAAAATGCTCAACATCACTAATTATCAGGGAAATGCAAATTAAAACCACAATGAGATACCACCTTATTGCTACAAGAATGGCCATAATTAAAAAGTCAAAAAATAATAGGTGCTGGTGTGGATGTGGAGAAGAGAACACTTTTACACTGCTGGTGGGAATGTAAACTAGTACAACCAATGGGAAAACAGTATGAAGATTCCTTAAAGAACTAAAAATAGAACTAACATTTAATCCAGCAATCCCACTACTGGGTATCTACCCAAAGGAAAAGAAGTCATTATATGAAGAAGACACACACATGCATGTTTATAGAAGCACAATTCACAGTTGCAAAAATATGCAACCAACTTAAGTGCCCATCAACCAACAAGTAGATAAAGAAAATGTGGCATATGGAATCACACTCAGACATAAAAAAGAATGAAATAGTGTCTTTGGCAGCAACTTGAATGGAGGCCATTATTCTAAGTGAAGTAACTCAGGAATGGAAAATCAAATATCATATGTTCTTACTTATAAGTAGGAACTAAGCTATGAGGACACAAAGGCATAAGAATGATATAATGGACATTGGGGACTGGGTGGGGAGGGCACGAGGGATCAAAGACTACAAGTTGGGCACAGTGTACACTGCTTGTGTGACAGGTGCATCAAAATCTCAGAACTCACCACTAAAGAACTTTTCCATGTAACCAAAAACCACCTGTACCCCAAAAACTTTTAAAAAAAACCCCAACAGAGCATTTCTGTATTGGTCAGTTCTTGCATTGTTATAAAGAAATACCTGAGACTGGGTAATTTATAAAGAAAAGAGGTTTAATTGGCTTATGTTTCCACAGGCTGTAAAGAAAGCGTGATAGCTTCTGGGGAGTCTCAGGAAACTTATAATCATGGCAGAAGGCAAAAGAGAAGCAGGCACATCTTACATGACCAGAGCAGGAGGACGAGACAGAGAAGGGGGAGGTGCTACACACTTTTAAACAACCACCTCTCATGAGAACTCACTCACTATCATAAGAACAGCAAGGGGAAAATCTGCCCCCATGATCCAATCCCCTCCCACCAGTCCCCTCCTCCAACATTGGGGATTACAATTCCACATGAGATTTGGGCAGGGACACAGATCCAAACCATATCAATTTTCAACTGAAACAAAAAGACCGTCTTTCCTACCCTCTTCAGTGCCTCTTTCCATGATATGATGTTAAAACCAGGCACTGTGATCACTCATCTTATTTTTGGTTCTTACGAAGGTCCTTTGTTGTGTGTGGATAGTTGTTCAATTTGGTGTTCCTTCAGGATGGACAATAATTGGAAGCTTCTACTCAGCCATCTTGCCCTACCTCCCCTCCTCAAGGGCTGTTTTTGAGCACCCGCTTGCCAGTCCTTTTATGAGGCATTGGGGTTAGAGTTGTGAATGAGACTAAAATGGTCCCTGTCCTTCATAGTCCTTACAGTCTAGACTCCAGACAAATAAAAGCCTGGGCTTCCATTCAGGCCATCTCTATGGGCAGGTGCTGTGTATTGAGATACAAACATGAATGAAAGCTTTTCCTAGCCTTTTAGGAGCTTCCCCTGGAGGGAGGTGATAAAGAGTCCCTCTCCTTGACCAAACTCTACTCAGGCTCCTTTGAACTTTCTTCTCATTGAGGCCCTGACTGTTAGGCTTCTGTGTTTGTCTCTGCATAGTCTAATTTTGTCCAGGATCATGGTAAGTAAATTTAGCCAGAATTCCCCATTCTTGATATCCAATCATCCTTGCTATCTGATCGGGTTCCTCATTCTCCACCATCCCCCAGGTGATGTCTGATCCCCCTGGCCTGTCTTCAGCAAGAATCCTGTTAGGTCGGTTTAACCAGAATCTTCCCTTACCCTTGATATCTCCTTTTAGTAATTTTTCATTTACTGGCCCCCCACGCCACCCGTTGGGTATAAATTCTGACTTTTCCTTGTTGTATTCAGAGTTACATCCAACCCCTCTCCCCTACTGCAAAACTCCATTGTAGTGGTCCCCCTGGATAAAGTCTGTCTTACCATCTTTAACAAGTGTCATGAATAATTTTTTGTTTAACAGGAGGCAGACCCAGACTGACAGATGGTTTTATTATATTAGGATAACATATTAAAGAAATATATAAGAAACAGATATATATATAGATATAGATACATAGATATATATAATTTTTAGACCCAACTCATAAAGGAGGTGATGCTTAAGACTGATAAGTGGAAAAGTAAAAAAAGAATGGAAAGCATATTCTAAAGGGCAAGTCATAAAAAGACTTGGAGGAAAGAAACAGCAGAGTGTGTGGGGAGAAATATAAAAATTCCAGGATAATCATTAAAATAAATCACACAGCAGGAAGTTTCTGGAGATAGTACTGAGAAGCAGGGAATGCAAAGCCCTGGCAGTTCTTGTGTGCCAGGCTTAGGCTTTCACTTGTAGGCAATGAAGAGTTCTCATCACAGGAGTGACCAGATTCCAGGTTAGCATGGTGGATGAGTTATTCTGGCTATACTGTTGTGGACAAAAAGAGTCAAACTCTGCCCTTAGAGACAATAGATGACAAAATTTTCCTATTCAGATCTTTAAAAGGTGCTAAACTTTTAGTTAATCTCTTCAGGATTGGAAGGGCCTGGAAGAAAAAGAGCTAGCTATGTTAATAGAGATTCTTTACAGATGCAAATTTTCCGCCACAAAGGACAGCTTTGCAGGGCCATTTCAAGATATGGAAAAGAAACGTTTTGTGGTAAAATTTTGTATTTTCTTCCTTGTCTCATAATGTTACGCCAGAGTCAGGTTGGAAAGTAAGTCACAATATGTAGGGTTAAATAAAACCCATCTGATGAGAATTTATGGTTTGTAGGGCATGATTCCCCATGGTCCTTAGATAGGAATTTGGGCAAGATAAAAAAATCAGAGCTTAGTCCTCACTGTGCAGGAGGAATTTAAAGGAAATGTGTTGGTTATCGGTTATCCTTTCTGTACTCCCCCCGACCAATTTTCTGCTCTTTCTTTGCCTTGCTCCCTGCCCAAAAGGCTAACCCCCTAACAGGCTGCATCATGTGGGCTTTCAGATTTCTGGTTGTCTACAGTTGTATAACAAACCACCTCAAACTTAATGACATAAAGCAACATAACTGAAACTGCCTTTGCAAAGTTACGACTGAGACAATGAAAGAGATTTAACTTAACTGACTCCATCTAGCTTCTAACCTCCAAGCCGTCCTTGTTCATTCCTAGGTGTAGGCAGAACTAACTTTGGGAGGAACTTGTTTATAGTTTATAGCTTAAACAAAGACAGTAACAGCCCTTTCCCAAAGCAGACCTCCTTCTTGCCTGGGGACTAGACTGCCTCTGTAGGACTAACATTAGCCACAAGATTATAAATTATGGTTTAGGAGTCATGCAGCTGGAGGCTACAAGATTCTGACCCTCCCTAAACTGCTCCTAAGATCAGTGCTGGAGATATATTGTAGACCCTGCACTTGATGGATCAGCTGGCGCCACCCAGGTCAATAAACTGGCTCATCTGATCTTGTGGCCCACACCCAGGAACTGACTGAGCACAAGAAGACAGCTTCAATTCCCTATGATTTCATCTCTGATCAATCAGCACTCCTGGCTCACTGGCTTCCCCCCACCCACCAAGTTGTCCTTAAAAACTCTGCTCCCTGAATGCTTGGAGAGACTGATTTGGGTAATAATAAAACTGTGGTCTGCTGCACAGCTGGCTCTGCATGAATTACTCTTTCTCTATTGCAATTCCCCTGTCTTGGTGAATCAGCTCTGTCTAGGCAGTGGGCTAGGTGAACCCCCTGGGCAGTTACGTAACCATTTATTATTATGATCTCTCACAGATCTGGGGGTTGACTGGGCTTAGCTAGGCAGTTCTCAGTTGAGAGTCTCTCATGAGGTTACAGTCAGACAGCAGCTGGGGCTGGCATCATCCTGAAGGTATTCTCACTCACTTGTCTGGTGTTTGATGCTGGCTGTCAGCAATCACCTGAAGGATACTAGGATATGCCACCCCAAAATATGCCTCTTTGGCACATGAATTATTTTGAGCTAAAGGCCATTGAGAACTAACAGATGCAAGAAAATCTCTAGAAATGGCACAAGTTTTTCTTTTGTAAAGGCAATTTACATTTATAAGAGAAGTTTCTATTTGTGAAAGGTGCCTCCCTCTCCCATACCAGGAATAGGAGGATTCTTAACTCTTATCAATGGAGAATGTAGACTTAAATCTGCATTACTAACCTTACTGAACAACCCTTGTTTACTCTACTTTTCCTGATCATCTTTCCATAACTTGCCTCCCTTGCCCAGAAGCCCCAAACCCCTTTTCCTTTGTTTTAGCCTAAGATGGTATATAAATCCAGGTTCTAACCACCACTTTGGGTTACTCATTGCTGGGTAGTCCCATGTGTACATGTGCAATGCATATGTTAATAAAAACTTCTATTTGTTTTTCTCTTGTCGGTCTATTATTGGCGAACATGATTTACAGGGCCCCATCTGGAGAACCTAAGATACATAGAGGAAAGGATTATTTTTCTCCCCTACAGACCTCTGCAGGGGCTTTTGGCCAGAATACTTACTTACACATGTCCTCTCCAAGTGGCTTAGGCTTCCTCATGGCTGTGTTCCAAAGGCAAGCATCCCGAAAGTGAGAGCCAGGCAGAAGCTGTATTGTCTTTTATGGATTAGCCTTAAAATTCATGTAGCATTACTTCCACTACATTCTATTTGTTAGAGATGATTCCTTAAGTCTGGCCTATATTTAAGTGGAGGAGAATTAGACTGCACCCCTTGATGAAAGCAATGTAAAAGAATTTGAAGGCATGTTTTAAAACCACTATTCCTCTAACTTCAGGTTGAATTTTGGACCGTGTGTGTGTGGTGAGGGGAAGGGTGGGGTGGGAGGAAGTGGGCCCCAGCAAATCAGAGTGTGGTTAGCAAGAAATTTTGTGGATATTTATCCATCCCTCCCTCCTTCCCTGCCTGGCTGTGGTTCCATCAGTGGCTGTAGTTCCTTATAGGCTACGGCTCCTATCTGGTGACCCCTCTTCTACTGTTCCAGTTGTAGTCCCTGGGTTCTACTAATACAACTTCGTCCCCTTGCCCCTCACATCTAGGGATGGTAATGGCTTCTTCATGTTGCTATTCCCCAAGTGTCTTATCATCGGTTTCTTTAACTCTGCCAAAACCTTTGGGAATGGCTCATTAATTCAGCTCTTTAAATTTGAACACATTAACCATCTTTTTTTATTGCCATGAAGCTGACTAAATCAAGGGACCAAAACGGAGGCAGAGAAACTAGTTGGGAGTGAGTTATTGTTAAAGAAGACAGAATCTTTCTAACCCAAACTCACTATGCCAAAGTGAAAGTTAAGCTTGGGAACTGAGTCACACAATACTGCCTTCCTCTCACTCCGTCACCCAGGCTGGAGTGCAGTGGTGCAATCTTGGCTCACTGAAACCTCTGCCTCCCAGGTTCAAGTGATTCTCCTGCCTCAGCCTCCCGAGTAGCTGGGACTACAGCTGGGACTACAGGTGCGTGCCACCATGCTTGGCTAATTTTTTTGTGTTCTTATTAGAGACAGGGTTTCACTATGTTGGCCAGGATGGTCTTGAACCCCTGACCTCAGGTGATCTTCCCACTTCAGCCTCCCACAGTGTTGAGATTACAGGCGTGAGCCACTGTGCCTGGCCAATACTGCCTTCCTTTTGTTCCCAAACAGATAGCTGTAATTTTACAATCCTGTGTCATAGTGTAACTGCCCAGTGGGTTCACCTTGCCTGCTGCCTCGACAGAACCGATTTATCGAGAGAGGGGAATTGCAATAAAGAAAGAGTAATTCACACAGAGCTGGCTGTACGAGAGATTGGAGTTTTATTATTACTCGAATCAGTTTCCCCAGACATTTGGGGAGCAGAGGTGTTTGTTTGTTTGTTTGTTTGTTTGTTTTTGAGACGGGGCCTTGCTCTATCACCCAGGCTGGAGTGCAGTGGCACGATCTCGGCTCACTTCAACCTCCGCCTCCTGGGTTCAAGTAATTCTCCTGCCTCAGCCTCCCAAGTAGCTGGGATTATAGGTGCCTGCCACCATGCCCGGCTAATTTTTGTATTTTTAGTAGAGATGTGGTTTCACCATGTTGGCCAGGCTGGTCTTGAACTCCCGACCTCAAGTAATCCACCCACCTCAGCCTCCCAAAGGGCTGGAATTACAGGAGTGAGTCACTGTGCCCGGCCGGGGGAGCAGTTTTTAAGGAAAACTTGGTGGGTGGGGGGAAGCCAGTGAGCTAGGAGTACTGATTCGTCAGGGATGAAATCATATGGAATCAAACCTGTCTTCTTGCACAGAGTCAGTTCCTAGTTGGGGGCCACAAGATCAGATGAGTCTGTTTATCAATCTGGATGATGCCAGCTGATCCATCAAGTGCTGGGTCTCCAGCACTGATCTTAGGAGCAGTTTAGGGAAGGTCAGAATCTTGTAGCCTCCAGCTGCATGACTCCTAAACCATAACTTCCAATCTTGTCACTAATTTGTTAGTCCTGCAAAGGCAGTCTAGTCCCCAGGCAAGAAGGAGGTTTCTTTTGGGAAAAGGCTTTGTTTTAAACTATAAACTATAAACTAAGTTCCTCCCAAAGTTAGTTCAGCGTATGCCCAGGAAGGAACAAGGACAGCTTAAGGGTTAGAAGCAAGATGGAGTCAGTTAGGTTAGATCTCTTTCGGTGTCTCAGTCATAATTTTGCAAAGGTGATTTCAATAGCCTCATCTCTAAGGCAGGTTCCCACAGTGACAGAAGGCCACATATCCTCCCAAATGGCCTCCCTCACAAATTGCTCACAAGGAATTTCCTTGTGAGCTCTTAAATCTTTCAGGATACCCATCTCCCTTATAAACTAGCCCTTAAACTAAGTTGTGTTGAATTTCACCCTGACAATGTCAATTACCAGCTTATCGTCACAAGTACAGGACAAGGACAAGACCAGAAATCATCCCTCCACCTACCCTGAGACAAAAGCGTAATTGACTTTTTCCTCTACTCCCTCTTTTCGCATGCCAAATGTAGACTTACTGAGTGCTAATCAGAGCCTCACAAGCATGTAACTGTTTCCCTCGCTGCCTAACTTCCCTCTCTTTTCCTCCCTCTTGCTTGCTCTTTCCTCTTCAAATACTGAATTTCTCAAAACTGTCTTTGGAAAAGCACAGGTCACAGATGCTCCTGTGTCCTGTGTATTGCCCAGGCATACCCTCAAACTTTGGTTAAATACACCTCTATTGATTGAGACAGCTGTCTCAGTAACTTTTTGGTTAATGTCTTAAAAGTATAAGACAGAGATGATAAGGGCCTGAAAATAGTAGATGGATTCTAGATGGATTATTAAGAGAAAATTTGCAAAACTTTTTGGCAGATCATAGATTATGGGAGTAGGTACCATAGATCAAATCTATAAGAGGTCAATTTCAGAAGGAGCAGATAGAAGATTGGGACAGACCAGGCAGTTACCAGAGATCCAGTGGGGTATAGGTCAATCTTTTGTAGGTCACAGGGCAGAGCTAATGACCCCAGCAGCTAGGAATGCCCACATGAGAACTGATCCTAAGACAGAAGTTGTTTAGCTCAGTCTTGTCTACTTGTTAGAGTTGAATGAATCCAACTAAATCACACAAAAATGCTCTGAATATTACAAAGCACTATACATGTATGAAAGTCAATGGGAGTTAGTGTTAACTGTAATAATTATACTTTTCGCTGGGTATTTGTATACCTAGATTAGTACATTTGATCATACACAGAAGAGAATCTGAGCTCAATTGAAGAAGTGATAGAAATGGTATTTCCCCATGTTTTACAGTTGGGATGTGGTTTGTTTGTCCTCAGAAAATCTCATATTGAAATGTGATCCCTAGTGTGGCAGTGTTGGGAGGTGGGGCCTAGTGGGAGGTATTTGGGTCATGGGGGTGGATCCCTTATGAGTGGCTTGGTGCCATTTTTGAGGTAGTGAGTGAATTCTCATTCTTGTGAGACTGGATTGACTTTTGTGGGGAATGGGTTATTATAAAGCCAGAATACCTCTTGGGTTTGGTCACCCCTCTTCACATGTGCCCACTTCTTCTTTGACCTTCTCTGCTGTGTTTTGATGCAGCAGAAAAGCCCTCACCAGAAGTCAAGCAAATGCTGGCACCGCACTTCCTGTACAGCTTGCAGAACCATGAGCTAAGTAAAACCTTTTTCTTTATAAATTACCCAGCCTCAGGTATTTTGCTATAGTAACACAAAATGGATTAAGACACCATGACTCTTCTGGTTAAACTGGAGAGACTCTAATTAAGCTCCTCTCTTTCTCACAAATGCTCATTATTGTGTCTCTGTCTACGCATTGTCACTACTTAGTGTTCTTTACCTTTAAAAAAGTTTACAATAACACAGATGATCCTCTACAGTCATGTTAGTGCCCTTGCAATTTCCAAATCTCATTCTATGGGGTGGATGCTGCCTCTGAATGATGGTGACTAAGCAATTTGACAGGGTGCTGTCAAAGGCAAACCACAACTGGACAGTAGTTAAAGTGGCAAAAACAAATTTTATTCAGGACTATTGCAATAGGAGACCTCATATAGAACTGAGCTCAACTTTGAATACATTTATCAGTTCTAAGAGCCTTTTAGAGGAGTCTTACGGTTTTCTAGGTATATGATCATATAATTGACAGCAGTCACAGGCTGTTCAAAGCAGCCACTGCTATCACTCCAGCTGCAGTGGGGTGGTGTGGGTGGTGGCAGTGGGAGTGGCTGCGGGAGCAGCAGTGGTGGTGATGGGACCTCTGCGTCCCATGTCCCCTGTGCCCCATGTCCCCTGTGCCCCATGTCCCCGAGGCAGCTGACTACGCTGCCCTTACCCTCACAAAGCCAGGAGGGGCCCACTCCCAGGCCCAGAGCCTCCTCTGCTCTGGACCCTGGCCCCATGTGACTGCTCTTGCTCACCACCACTGTGGGGAGGGTGTGGCAGGGAGGCCGACAGTACCTGGAACCCACCCCTGGGAGCCCCTGGAACCCACCACCCTAGGGGCCACTGTGATGGTGCTCAGCCAAGCTGCCTGCCAGCTGCAGAACAGTGTGGTCGGACATGGAGGAGCGGCCAGAGCGGGGCCCACTGAGGACCTGGAGCCCCTCCCCACCACAGCTGCAAGGAGGCATGGCCGGGGCTGTGTGCTCCTTGGAGCTGGTGGGAGGCAGGGACAATCAGGAACCCTGCTGTTTCTGAGTTGGCAGGGTGGGAACTCCCTGGTGCAGCTGCAGCTGCCCTGCCACTGCTGCGGATGCAGGCATCTATGCACTCTTGGGAGCCTGGGAAGACCCTCTACCACACTGCAGGCTCAGAAGTGCCTGCTTCTGCTGCCTGGCTTCTCCCCACTGTCAGTGCCAGCTCCAATTCAGAGCAAAGTCAGGGCCAAGCCTGGGTGCTGTTGCAGCCCAGCCGGGTGTGCACACAGCCAGGGGCAGCACTGACATGCCAGCCCCCTGCTGCCTCTGTCCCCTCCAAACTTTCGGTGCTGACAAGCATGGGAGGGAGGCTGAGGGGGTGCTGAGGACAGTCCAGTGCTTGTCTGCAGGTGCCCCTTGGCATGAATAGCCTGGGTGCCTGAACAGTGGCAGGAGGCAGACAGACTTCTGGGTGGAAGGGGTTGGGCCCCTGGTGAAGCCCCACCTTCAATCCAGGGAAGTCCTGAAGCCTGGAGACTAGGCCGCCAGTCCCGCCGACTGGAGGGAGAACTTGTGGTGCTTTTCCCTGGGCCCACCCATGGCTGCCCATGGACCAGTCAGCATGCACATCCTCCTCTCTGAAGCACACAAAAACCCTGGGCTCAGCCATACTCAAGCAGAGGACAGAAGACAGAGAAATGATGGGGAGATGACAGGATGACCAGCTGCAAAGAGGAGCTACCCCCTCTGCTGAGAGCTGAGCACTTGTTGGGGCACCCTAGCTATGGAGAGGAACTGCTTACTGTGGAGAGGAACTGCCCACTATGGGTCTTCTCTGAGCTATTCTATTGCTCAATAAAGTGTCTCTTCGTCTTGCTCACCCTCCACTTGTCTGCATATCTCATTCTTCCTGGACACAGGACAAGAACCCAGGACCCAGGAAATGGCAGGGCTGAAAGAGCTGTAATACAAACAGGGCTGAAACACATCCCTTGCTCACCACATTGCGGGTGACAAGGAGGAGAGAAGAGAGGAGCGAAGAGGAGAAGAGAGGAGCGAAGGGGAGAAGACCTGTAGCCCTCTGGGGAACCCAGACCTGGGAGCTCCCTGAGTCAGGGCTGTGACTCTTCTTTGGGGCCCTGTGGTTCCTGGAGTCTCCAAGCATCTGAATACCACTCCGTTCCCCGGTGCCAGCTGTGGAAGCTGCTTGCAATGCGCCTAGTCTAGCTGCAGCCTCACAGTGAGCCAGTACCCATGCTGGCTCCTAGAGCTGCCTGCCCCGCTGCAGTAGCTGACGTGCCTCACTGTGTGCAGTGGCTGGACCCCATGATTGGCTCGTTGGCTCACATACCCCTCACCGCTCTGCTTCCGTCTTTTTGGAGGTGTGGGATCCAGGCCAGTAGCACGAGCTGAGCACAGCCTGCCAGGCTGAGTGGGCCCAGCAGGCCCAAGCAAAACTCATGCAAAGGTGCCACCAGCTACAGAGCTTTCTGGCCAGAAAAACGATACCCCCAAGGATCCCATAACATTATCAGCAAACAGTGACAGTTTGACTTCCCCTTTACTGATTTGGATGCCCTTTATTTCATTCACTTGTCTGATCGCTCTGGCTAACACTTCCAGTACTATGTTGAAGAAGAATGATGAGAGTGGGCATCCTTATCTTGTTCCAGTTCTCAGGGAACAACTTTCAACTTTTCTCTGTTCGGTATAATGTTGGCTGTGGGTTTGTCATTGATGGCTTTTATTACATTGAGGTATGTCCCTTGTATGACAGTTTTGGTGAGGGTTTTAATCATAAAGTGATGCTGGATTTTGTCAATGCTTTTGCTGTATCTATTGAGATGATCATGTGATTTTTGTTTTTCATTCCATTTATGTGGTGTATCACATTTATTGACTTGTGTGTGTTAAACCATCCCTGCAACCCTGGTATGAAACCCACTTGATCACTGTGGAGTATCTTTTTGATATGTTGTTGGATTTCTTTAGCTAGCATTTTGTTAAGGATTTTTGCATCTATGTTCATCAGGGATATTGGTCTGTAGTTTTCTTTTTTTATGTCCCTCAAGTTATTTTTTTTATTTCAGTTATTGTACTTTTTAACTCTCGAATTTCCATTTGGTTCTTTTTTATGATTTCTATTTATTGATGTTCTCTATTTGATAGGTCATTGTCATAAAACTTTAATTATTTAAACATGGTTTCCTTTTAATTATTTGAACAAATTTATAATAGCTCCTTTGAAATCTTTGTCTGCTAAGTTGTACACATGGGCTCCCCACTTTTTTTTTTTTTTTAAGGCATGGTCTTGCTCTGTTGCCTAGACTGGAGTGCAGTGGCATGATTATGGCTCACTGCAGCCTCAACTTCCTGGGCTCAAGCAATCCTCTTGCCTCAGCCTTCAGAGTATCTGAGACTACAGGTGCACATCACCATGCCCAGTTAATTATTTTATTTTATTTTTGTAGAGATGAGGTCTTGCTTTGTTGTCCAGACTGGTCTCAAACTCCTGGGCTCAAGGTATCCTTCCACCTCAGCCTTCCAAAGTGCTAGGATTATAGGCATGAGCTACTGCACCTGGTCAGCACATGAAAGCAATTTCTGTTTTGTGTTTTCTTGTTTGAATGATACAAGAATCTTATCCCATTTCTTCCCAAGACTCATAACTTTTTGTTGAACACTAGATATTTCAGATAATATAGCAACTCTGGATTCTTATTTATTCTGTACTCCCTCTGAGGCTTAGTGATATCACAGATTTGTGTTAGCTTATTTGTTTAATGTCTTGCCTAGACCAACTCTATGAAGTATATTTCCCTCTCAGTGTGCAGTCTCTGACAACACTACTTAGTTTGTTTTTTCTCCTTGGTTTTATTTTTTAAGCCTAATTTCCTAGGAGTTGCCCCTGGGTCAGTATGGCTTAGTGTTCAATCAATGATTATTCCAAGGTTGTGCTTATGCTGTGTTATGATCCGCATAAGTTCTTCCAAATTCATCTGTTGAAATGTAATTGCCAATGTGATAGTATTAAGAGGTGAGGCCTTTAGGAGGTGGTTAAATCATGAGTGCAGAGCCCTCATGAATGGGATTGGCAACCTTATAAAAGGGCTGGAGGGAACTAGTGTTCATTCCTTCTGCCCTTCCCTCCCTTCCACCATGTGAGGACATGAAGTCATCCCTTCTGGAGGGTGCAGCAACAAGGCACCATCTTGGAAGCAAAGAACAGTCCCTGCCAGACACCAAATCTGCTGGTGCCTTGACCTTGGGCTTCCCAGCCACCAGAATTGCAAGAAATAAAATTTCTGTTCTTTATGAATCACCTATTCTCAGGCATTTTGTTTAGCTTTGTTTTGTCTTGTTTTGAGACAGAGTCTCGCTCTATTGCCCAGGCTGGAGTGCAGTGGCACCATCTTGGCTCACTGCAACCTCTGCCTCCAAGGTTCAAGCCATTCTCCAGCCTCAGCCTCCTGAGTACCTGAGATTACAGGCATGTGCCACCACACTTAGCTAATTTTTGTATTTTTAGTAGAGACAGGGTTTCGTCATGTTGTCCAGGCTGGTCTTGAACTCCTGGCCTCAAGTGATGCACCTGCCTCAGCCTCCCAAAGTGCTGGGATTATAGGTATGAGCTACTGCGCCCGGCCCAAGCATTTTGTTATAGCAGCACAAGTGGACTAAGATATGCTCCTTGAGCCAATAAGGGTTCAAGACTTAGCTGATGGATCTGAGTAGCTTTGGGGATGCTTTCAATTCTGCCACACGTTCTAGTAGGGACCAGTAGCTTTCAAATGCCTGCTTCAGTTGCTCATAGACTGGAGGACTTATCCCTTAGGATCAGGGAGGCTGTGTGTATGTGCCAGGATGCACCTACTAGTAAGTGCAGCCTGGCATAAATACACAGCCTCCCTGATCCTAAGGGATAAACATGATTTTAACAGGGTACTTTTTCGCCATCCATTCCACTGGTTCCGTTTGTGAGAATTCTGGCTGATTTGCTGTTTTGTCTGTTGGTATTGGTTTCATGGAAATATTAGTCTTCTCTTAATTGCCTGACATGAAAGTTGTTCTTGTTTTTCACTACACCTTAAGGCATGGGTTCCTCCATACTCTGTTCCAAATAAAACCAGCCCCTCACTAGAGCTGTGGAGCTATGAGTCCTCCAGTCTTGCCCCTCCCCTTGGGCAGAACCTCTGTGCATTGCACTAGAGTTAGGGCTGGGGCAGGGATGGTGGCCTACATCTCCCAAAATGATGCCTCTACTCTGCAAATTGGAGCTGAAAGGGACTGTAGCTCCTGTCTTGTCTGATTGCCCTTCCCTATATGGAACCTCTTTCCTATGAGTGGGATCTGGAGTGGGTATTGCTACTGGGTCCACAGCATTGCCTTGCCTGGGGTACAACCTCTACTCTGTGAATGGGAGCTGGGTGAGGGGAAGGGAGCCCTCATCTTCTTTGTAGTGGAATAGACCTTGTGTAACACAGAGCTGGTGGTGGGGGGTAGGGGGATGAGAGATGCTTGTGACCTTTCCCTCCACAGGTGAAACTGTAGTGCCAAAACTGGGATCTGTGGGTGAAGGGAGCCCTCATGTTCTTGGCCACACTCTCCTGAGGTTATAGCTTCTGTAACATGGAGTTGGGAGGGTTGAGGGGGAGGGGTGAAAGCAGGTTCTAGTTCAAGTGCCATAGACTTGTGCTGTTCTTACCAAGATGTATTAGGTTTTCTTAAATAAATGCCTTTTGATTTGCTGTATGACCTTAGATTGACCTCCAAAAACTTTAAATGGCTGTGTTTAATACTTTTCACCAGTTAAATGACTGGTTTACTGTAGAGAGGTCCACCAAGCTCCTCACACTGTTTTAGAAGTCCCATTCTGTCTCACTATTCTTGCTGAAAATTACCATGATCCATCAAAATGACTTAACAGACAAAATGCAGCAAATGTAATGTTCAGAAAGCCCATTTTCTACAATTGTGTCCATGCCTCAGCTGTGCCTGCCAATGCAGGTCTGTGTTCCATTGGTGACCCATGTTCTCTTTCATCCTTGGAGGCTTGAAAGCCTTAGTGTAAGACCAGAGCAACCTAAGAGGAGTTGTCCTGAAACTGCCTATACGTGCACTCTTGCCTCTACAGCAACAGCCCCTTGCTTGCTCATGGATAAAACTGTCATAAGCTATAGTCACTAGTCGAGGACAAAGCACCATGGCCACCTTAAAGCCTTTCACACAGGACGGAGCTGAATATTCTCCTCCAGCTTTCAAGGCTAGAAGGCTTTAGCTACTCACTGATGGTCCAGCCCAAAGCCTATAGGTTCCGGCTTCAACAAGAGTCTCAGTCTGCTATAGTTTGAATGCTTTTGTACCCTCCAAAACTCATATGTTGGAAACTTTTTTTTTTTGTGAGATGGAGTCTTGCTCTGTCACCAGACTGGAGTGCAGTGGTGCAATCTTGGCTCACTGCAAACTCCGCCTCCCAGGTTCAAACGATTCTCCTGCCTCAGCCTCCCGAGTAGCTGGGACTACAGGCACGTGCCACCACACACAGCTGATTTTTGTATTTTTAGTAGAGAAGGGGTTTCACCATGTTGGCTAGGATGGTCTTGATCTCTTGACTTCGTGATCTGCCCACCTCTGCCTCCCAAAGTGCTGGGATAACAGGCATGAGCTACTGTGCCCGGGCATGTGTTGGAAACTTAATCCTCACTACAACAGTATTGAGATGTGAGACCTAACTGGCAGTGTTTAGGTCATGAGGGCACCATCCTCATGAATGGATTAATGCTGCTATAAAAACAGGAGCTTGCAGGAGCTGGTTTTCTCTCTCTTGCTCTTCTGCCATGTGAGAAACAGCAATTCTCCCCTCCGGAGGATGCAGCATTAAACATGCCATCTCAGAATCAGAGAGGCCAGGCCCTCACCAGACACCAGATGCCAGCACCTTTATCTTAGACTTCTTAGCCTCTAGAACTATGAGAAAATAAAATTTTGTTCTTTATAAATTATCCAGTCTCAGATATTTTGCTATAGCAGCACAAAATGGACTAAGTCACAGTTACTTTATGAATTTTTACTCCCCCAAATTCTGGTGTTTTAAATTTTTATATTAATGTTCCCAGATGATATATAAAAACTATTGAGATCCTAAGCTACTTTCATTGAAATACAGCTCTTCCCCACCTCAATTGCTCTGTGATTTTTAAGGCACGCAAACCCTGTCAGAGAGGGTTTCCCTCTGTCTTCTTTTAGGTATATTCCCATTAGTGTTATTGATATCATTTGCTTGATCCTGAGGCCACAGTGTTTATCATCCCTGCAATGAAACAAACAGATCTCAGGAAGGATGTTGAAAAGATTATGCATTTATATGGGTTATAAAAAGCCTGTGAGCATTTCTATTCACAGGGGTCTCTCCTAGTAAATTCTGCAGTTAAAGATGCTTCTGACTGTATGAATTATATTTAAAAAATTGCTGGCCGGGCATGGTGGCTCATGCCTGTAATTCCAGCACTTTGAGAGGCTGAGGCAGGAGGATCACTTGAGTCCGGGAGTTTGAGACCAGCTTGGGTAACATGGTAAAGCCCGGTCACTACTAAAAATACAAATAATTAGCTGGATGTGGTGGCACATGCCTGTAGTCCCAGCTACTTGGGAGGCTGAGGTGGGGGAATCACCTGAGCCTGGGAACTCAAGGCTGCAGTGAGCTGTGATTGTACCAGTACACTCCAGCCTGGGCGACAGGAGTGAGACCCTGTCTCAAAAAACAAAAAATAAATAAAAAAATAAAAATTTGCTGGTGATTAGATGGGAAATAAAAGATTCATTAGAAATTTCTAATATTGTCCATTGACTCTTGCTGAGAAATATTTGTCACAAGGCAGTTTTGTAATTGATAAAGTTAAAACGATTTTCAGAGGTAGTTTTAGGCCTTTATTTCTTTGTTGACTTTTCTAAACAGTGGTGCTGTGATTATGTTTTCACTTATTCCTTCCCCACAGGTGAGGGTCACAACCTCTTGTGGCCAGAGTATGCTGCCAGCACACATTACTACTGCTTCCCCTTATTCTGATGGAAATGATTCCTTCTTTGCCTGCAATGTTGGTATTGACTATTTTCATAACTTCTGTATTGATTACTTTTATGTGTCACCTAGACTGGGCTAAGGGGTTTCTCAGATAGCTGGTAAAACATTATTTCTGGGTGCCGTGGTTTAAATGTGTCCTCTCCAAAATTCAGGTGCTACCCATGTGATAGTATTAAGAGGTGACTAGGTCATGAGGGTTCCTCCCTCATGAATGGGGTTAAGGTCCTCATAAAAGAGCTTCATGCAGTGTTCAGCTACTTGCCCTCCCCCCTTCCACCATGTGAGGACACAGCATCCCTCCCCTCCAGAGGATGCAACTCTCACTAGACAACCAAACCTACCAGCACCTTGATCTTGGATTTCTCAAACTTCAGAACTGTGAGCCAATAAATTTCTGTCCTTTCTAAATGATCCAGTCTGTGGTATTATGTTATAGCAGCAAAAACAGACTAAGACACTGGGTGTGTCTGTGAAGGTGTTTCTGGAAGAGATTTACATTTGAATTGCAGACTGAGTAAAGAAAAATGCCCTCTCCACTGTGCGCAGGCATCATCCAATCTATTAATGGCCTGAATAAAACAAAAAGGTAGAGGAAGAGAGAATTTACTCTCTGCTCGAACTGGGACATCCATCTTCTCCTGTCCTCCTGCTTCTCAGGCCTTTGGGTTTAGATTGAATTACACCACCAACTTTCTTGAGCCTCCACCTTGAAGATGGCAGATCATGGGACTTCTTAGCTTCCATAATTGCATGAGCCAATTTCTCACAATAAATCTCTTTCTATATATTTATATATATCTGATTGATTCTGTTTCTCTGCAGAATGCTGACTAATACAACTTCTCATTGGAGGTAAGGGGGAAATGGTAACTGAAGTTCTTGATTGAAATCCTCCAGATTGAAGCCTTATACTTCTACCCAAACAGCCGGCAGGCATAGAAGTATTCCCTAGGCTGAACATCTTAGTGGTCACCATAGTTTTGTTAAGGCCTGAGGCAGGGTTTGTCGATTCTGCATTCAGAACAGTAAGGCTTCTTAGAGGCAACTCGAGTTTATATTAGAACACTAAATATAGATGTTCAACCACATAGCAGAAGAGAACACTGCCATGAAATAATCAGCATTTTATAGCAGTATTTATTATTGTACAGATTCAGTATTGCTTGTTCACAAAGTCATTCTTAACCACCTACAATCTGGTAAGACTGCCAGGCATACAAGAGAAGCAGAGACAGAAGTGTTTAAAATCTGAAGTAGAGAAAAAATGGATACATATAAAACACATTATGATGAAAGACTATGTATAATTATTAAATTATGAAGGTTCCTTCAAATGCAACAATACTGTGTAATAAATGATTTCTCATGTACCAAAGTTGCTAGAGGAAGTGATAGTTCAGAATAGCTCATGGATTCCCAGAAGCTCATCTAAGAGTTCTTTGCCTGCCTGGGAGTCCATCCACCCCAGATTAAGAAACTTTAAATTAGCTAGTGTCTAGGACCCTTTGTAGCTCCAAAATACTCGGAGCTTGGGCTCCTAGGCTTAGTATCAACTTCAGCTCCTTCCTGTTTTTGCAAGCATGTTCTCCACTTGCCTGCCTCATGGATCTCCTTCTTTTGTCAGGAAGACAACCCAGTGTGTTCAGTTTCACCCCTCCCTTGCTCATACCGTATTTCATCTGTTCAGTGGCTCAGAAAATACCTGTGGTGCAACCACGAAGCATGGGCTCCATGACACAGCAGGGAGGCTCCCAGACAAAGCCCCGCTCCTGTGGATTGACACTCCATCTCCTAACAGAAATGGCTTTTCCTTTACTTCTTGGCTTCTCAGCTAGCTGAGTCAACCTAGCTGACCATTTTCCCTGCTTCTAAAATTCTGCATTTCCTCAGATGATGACTGAATGTTCAGCCTTCATTACGAGATGTTTCTGCAGTGAGTGAGCTTACCTGGGCTCAGTCATCGCTTCTCTACAGCTTGATGCCTGTCCTTCAGTGAAGGGATCCTGTCACTTTTCTTTTTTTTTCTTTTCTTTTCTTTCTTTCTTTCTTTTTTTTTCTTTTTTTTTGAGACAGAGTCTCACTCTATCATCCAGCCTGGAGTGCAGTGGCGTGATTTCAGCTCACTGTAACCTCTGCCTCCCGGGTTCAAGAGATTCTCCTGCCTCAGCCTCCTGTGTAGCTGGGACTACAGGTGTGTGCCACTACGTCCAGCTAATTTTTGTTGTTTTAGTAGAGACAAGGTTTTGTCATTTTGGCAAAGCTGGTCTCAAACTTCTGGCTTCAAGCAATGCACCCACCTCGGCCTCCCAAAGTGCTGAGATTACAGGTATGAGCCACGCTGCCCAGCCCTGTCACGTTTCTTTACCATCTCTAGGCACCTGTTAGATTTTGGTTTTGAAATTCTGTTTGGCTGATTATCATATGTGTTATTCTGCCCTAAAACAGTGACTCCAGACAGAACCTTAAGAAAATACTTTGCATTTGTATGGCTCTTTAATCATTTGTGTTAAGATATTATTCTGAGACATTCTCACTATAGCCCTAGGATTTGATGAGCTAACTAGGTATGGACATTATTTCCCATTTTACATAAGGGAGGGTTGATCCCACATGAGGTAATTTCAAGGATTTGTTCTGAGTCACAGATCACAGAAATCACAAAGTAAGAATGGATCTGAGATTTACTGGGTCCTAGGCCTAGTGTCTAGTTCCTTCAACAGGACTCTAAGATTAGGAAACACCCTCCCATCAAAAGCAATCAGCATCTCAGGTTAGAACAGAGTTTGGTGTGCTGGGAATTCTATCATTTCGGATGGAGCGAGAGACATTCAGACATTGTTGACTGGACTCTACAGGTGACTTGCAGACTTCCATTTAATTTCAGTATCCTCCTCAAAATCAGTGGCTAGCTGCACAAATAGGGATTCTCTTTAATCCTCAATTTATAATTGCTGACAGACATTCTGGCTCCACTGCCAAGCTGTGTGGATTCCCACTTTTGGGGCCAACTTTCTTTGTGACTTCGAGGAAGTCACCAAATTGACTTTTTAGACCTAGACTTTCCTATGTGTAAAATGGAGGATAATTCCACTCTCTCTACTTATGCTTTAATAAATCATAGCTTCTAATATAGATGTGCTGGAATAATACACATTAACCTAAAAGGTGAAAAGATCTCACTATATCCCCAGCTCTGACAAGGTCATTCCACCAAGGTGTGGAGTGACTTTTTTGCTCTGTAGTCTTATGGAGGACTTCTGTCTCATCTGTAAATTTGGTGCATATCATTTATAGCCTTATGCTGATCACAGCCTTGTTTCTCTTTCCTTATTGGATTATAATAATATATTTGTATAGTCCATTGTTTTCAAAGTAGTGTCTTCCACATTGTTTCACAGAATTACTAAAATAACTTGTGACTTAGGCAGGTCAGGTGTCCAAATTTCCATTTTTCTCCCTAGCTTCTTCACCCCATCAGTACCAGCCCCCTCATGGAGCCTCACTTTACCACCTCCTTCAGGAAGTCTGCCCTGATTGGAGCCTGAGAGAGCAAACACTCTGCAGAAAGGAAAGGCCTGAGAAACACTTGAATAAATACATGAATTTGTGAGCCCCCAGTAGCATCACGACATAGCCTGAGAAACACTTGAATAAATACATGAATTTGTGAGCCTCCAGTAGCATCACTCTAACTTGGCAATGAAAAATAAAGGTTCTGACCTTTTTTGTTTTTCTGCTTTACCTGAGTGCAAATGCTAAAATTTAGAAATGCGAGCAGAGCTGACATTTGGGGAATGGGCACCATAAAAACTCTTACCATGTTGTAACCTCATTATTATATCAGCATCTTTTTTTTATGCAAAAGGGAAATAATGCACAATTGAAAAGCTTTTTATTTCTATTTAAAGCATAGATGCTTTTAAGCAGCACTCACTACATTTTTTAAATGTGTTGAGAGGATGGAAAGTTTGGAGAGCTGGAGGCTATTTTTCAGCTTTGATATGGATGGACTATGTGGTACTCTCTGAGATTTTCTATGTTTTTTTTTTCCCCCCAGGAAGTTAAAATGATACCTTTTTGTATAATGTGAAAGGTGTGTTTGAGGGAACTTGGGGAGCAAAGGTAATTATTCCGATGATTCAATCCAAAACCCATTCTGTCATGAAGGAGGAAAACAAAGTGTATAGTTGGACCTGAGCTGTCCAGATTGCCAGTTGACATAACTCACATTCACAGAATGCATTATTCCTTTGCTTGTTTTGCTAGAGCACCTTTCAGGTGTGCCTATTAGTCTGTTAAGACTGATAAGTAAATCAGTGTCTTATAACCAAAGAATAGCAGAGATCTGAGAGGCTCTGACTCCCTGGAGTTGCTGGGTTTATAAAGCATTTCCACCTTCCAAAGGCATGCCCTAAACTAGCACTCAAGAGGAAGGGAGAAGAAAAGGAGCACTTGTGTGCTGAACATTGTGTTGGGTGTTTTACAGGACTTCTTCCCTCTTTTAATTCTCACAACACCACTCTGAGATCAGAATTTACAGATGACAAGACTAAAGCTCTAATAGATTAAGGTGCCCACAAAGAGTGGGCCAACCTGAGATGAGAACCTCAGAAACTGCAAATTCCTGATGTCCTTGAGCCATCGACTACAATTCCACCTGCTTCTGGAGCATTCTAGGTGTGATTCAAGTTAGTGCATTATTAGTCAGATTCATTATTGAGCACCCACAATGTGCAGGCATAATACGAGGAGCTGAAGACACTAAGATGAATAAGGCAAGACCTCACCTGTTGAGGAATCGAGTATGGTACCAGGGGAGCCTGAAACACATCTTCATGACAGTAGCATTGCTGTGGGACTGCAAAGGAGGAGCTGATCAGCAGTTTCCTGGAAAAGTTCTTAAGGGCCACAGTAGGAGGGAGAAATCTGAAATCCTGGGGTCACCTGAACAAGAGTCTCTTCTCTTCTGCACTAGATCACATGGTTATATGGAGAACCTCACCAGAAAGACCCTGGCATTTGATCACAGGAAGACTGGGCCCAAATCCTAGCTGTGGTATTTATAATGTGTGCTGCATGGCACAAGTTACTTAACCTCTCTGAGTCTTGGGGCTTGCCTTTGTAAAAATATTAGGATAAAAATGCCAGCTTTATGGAATTGTTGTGAAGCAGAAATCTCAAGATGTTTTTGTATCTTAGTCCTTGTCTGTCTTCTTTCTAGTCTACAATATTGCTTCTTGCTGTGCACTAACCATTGTGAGGGTCTCTGTATAACCATGTAGCCTAGTGCAGAAGAGACTCTGATCCAGGTGACCCTGGAGTTTTAGATGAAAATGTGCCAATTTGCATCTAAGATCCTCCAGACAGAGCACCTCTGAGGACATAATCTATGGGAAAGCAGGCCAATAATACTCACTACTTCAGGTGAAAAGAGACCAGGCCCAGGAGGCAGACAGGCTGGGCATTATAAAATAAACTGGAGAAAGATCAGCACCAGGTTTTTGCCAGGATACTCAGGTGTAACACCTCAGTGAGTTGGTGGAAAACAAATTGGGAATAACACTTGTCGATGATAATATTTGGGTGCCAATAAAGAGGGGCAGATGATTAATATTAACATGCTGGGGCTGAGAAGACAGACATAATATCTAACCTCCCCAGGAGGAAGGCTGGCCTTGGAATGGGTTACATTCCCCAAAAGCCCCAGGCTGCTAATGAGATAGATTACCCAGCTGCAGCTAATGAGAAAGGGGCTAATGAGTCTGCAGATCACTGGCCAGCCTTAGCCGTAGGTCACCAAGCAGGGAGACTACTGCCCTTTTTTATAGAATCATTCATTTGAAATAATAGGTGTGATGTGGCGTTTGCTTCTTGGCTCCTTAATAGTGACACTGTTTCTTTATCCTGGCCAGGTTGCCACAGGGAAGTTCTGTGATTAACTGATTGGAATGAGATGCCTCCTGGGAAGGCCACAGATGATTTGTGGGTGGGACAGGGAGACATGGACAGAATGGGGCCCATTGAGAATACAGACATTCTCTAGGCTCTGCAGTGTGAACCCTGGGTGAAGGGCACATCCTAGATTCCCAGATTTAGACAGATAGTGGGAGCAGAAGTGTATGAATATCTGAATTTTTGCCATGCAAACAACAGTCCGGCTTTATAAGTGACCTTGACCACAATCATGGTTTTGTTTGGGGGTCCCCAATACCACCTTCAGGTTCAATTATTTGCTAGAAGCACTCACAGAGCTAAGCAAAGCTATTGTACTCATGGTTATTGTTTATTACAGTGAAAGGATACAGATTAAAATCAGCAATGGAAAAAGGTGCATAGGGAAGAGCCCAGGAGAGACCAGGTACCAGTCTCCTGTTGTGGTCTCCCAATGAAATTTTATGAACAGCACTTAATTCTCCCAGCAATGATGTGTGAATATATATGGAGTATTGTTAACTGGTGAAACTCACTTGAGCCTTGGTGTCCAAGGTTTTTACTGGGGGTTGGTCATATAGGCATGGAATGTTCATGTGACTGATCTTACCTTAATCTCCAGCCCCCAGAGTTCAAACTGATACACAAGCGATACTCCGACCTCAGCCCCCCAAGTGGCTGAGAGTACAGGCACGCACCACCATGCCCAGCTAATGAGTCACATGGCCCAAGGCAATAAGTCACACTGTTAGCATAAACTATCTCACCTGACCTCTCAGATGAACAAAGACACTCTCAATAGGCAGGATATTCCAAGGGTTTAGAAGTCCCAGGAGCCTGGGTCAAAGGATCAAATATTTCTCGGGAGCTTACAGAGTTTGCACAACTCAGACCTTCTGAGTTAATTCTTTACTGCATGATGGAAGAAACAGAAGAGTGGTAGTCCCTCTCTTTTCTAGAGAACAGGATTGGTTTGGCGTGTGGCTTGAAATTTTAAAACATGTGTATGCCACTTTTCTATTGGACTGAAATCTCATTGGCATGCCATATTTGACAGGGTCTAAAGGTAGTGTTGTGAAGAGGCAAGTGCATTGGAGTAGGAAGGAGAAATGTGAGTCACCTTGGAGCTCTATCTCTCCTGACTGTAGAACCACAGACAAGTCTCTCAGCCTCCTTGGTTCCAGTTTCATCCCATCATACACTACTGGTAACATTTAATCTACTTCCTGTGAGCAACATCTACCCTTTTGGGGAGTATCAAATTAAATAATAATATGAAATCAACTTGAAATTTGATCACAATACACAAATGAGATATTAAAATAGCAGTTTGCTATTCAATAGCTTTTATGGGAAGAAATACCACACGATTCCTGACTGAGAATATTGGTTGGGGGCAGTGGTAATTTTTAATTTGTCTTTTTAGGTGCAGTGTTATCACTATTCTTGAAATATTGATTTGAAAACCTCAAAGAAGATTTAAAATGCTGTTAAAATCCCTAAAGGTTGGAGACAGAGGGCCTATTAATGCTACCCATCATATTCATTGGTTATATGACAAGCCCCCTTATCTAGCGGGCACCTGCATCTGCACTGGTTCAAACAGTTCTCTTTTGAAATTGTTATAGCAAGTTGGTCAGCATTATTCTTCCACCTGAGAGATCTGGAAGGGGCTGCTGCATAAGGCCATGCCTGTTGTGAACTGCACTATTCATATAGGCTATGACATGAATCACACTCCTTAGAGCTGTGCAATGTGGAAACCCTCATTCTGGGAAAGATCAAAAAGAATATATGTAGGATTTTATAATGTTTAACCAAGCCTTGCTAAAATCAGATTTTTGTAGTTAAGGTCATTTTTGGATTCCCCTATGTCCAACGAGTGTGAAAAGCAGTTGACTACAAATTATTTGCTTTATTTATTTATTTATTTATTTATTTATTTATTTATTTTGAGACAGGGTCTCACTTTGTCATCCAGGCTGGAGTGCCGTGGTGCGATCTCAGCTCCCTGCGGCGTCAACCTCCTGGTCTCAAGTGATCCTCCGACCTCAGCCCCACAAGTAGCTGGGAGTACAGGCACGTGCCACCATGCCCAGCTAAGTTTTGCATTTTTATTGGAGACAGGGTTTCACCATGTTGCCCAGCCTGGTCTGGAACTCCTGTGCTCAAAGGATCCACCCCACTTGGCCTCCCGAAGTGCTGGGATTACAGGTGTGAGCCACCACGCCTGGCCCAAGTCATTTGCTTTCGAAAAAAGTTACTGATCATCTTCCTGTGGAATTATTTTCTGTATCAGTAATAGTCTCTTTGACAAAGATGGGTGGAAAGACTGTGACGCTTGATGTTTAGAACTTCAAACACAATGGCCTCAAATGAAAGATATGCTTAAGTAGGTGGCTGCTAGGCCTCAAATTGTACTGTCATGACTGGTCACCTATTTCTCCTTCCAGAATTTTTCTTCTGCTGGGTTGACCTAGAGTGAAAAAAGGACAATGCTTTCTGTTTTCAAATGTGAATATGCCTTAGAGTATGTGGGAATGTTTCATTTTCATAATCCCCTTAACTCCTCATTGCCACCTAGCTGGTGATGACATTGAAAATATTATGCTAACAAATTGAAGGCTGACACTCATTATGTCATTAAGTAAGCTGCACTTATTTAACTGATTAGGCAAAATACAAATGTGTAAAAATGCTTTAATTTTTTTCCTTGTTTATACCTGCTAGTAAAGATTCTTAAGGCTTTACTTCAGTGGAAAGCATTCCATAAGCTGGGCTCTTCCTTCATCCTAAATACCTACTGTGTCAAAAGCCCTTTTCACTCCAAAGTTAGGAAGAGGTGGCCACTATCTGATCATTTTAATCTTGTCTATACAATCTTCATTTTTAGATAATTGCCATTGCTTTTATCTGTGCTTCATACATAGTTCTTGCCATGTTTTACTTTAGCTAGATTAAAGGTAAAGAGACCAACAAAAATGGCAACTTTTATTTTTCGCCTTCGAGAATGCATCAATATATTCCACAAAATGGAAACCAACAATGAGCAAGAGTAGCTATATTTATATCAGACAAAATAGACTAAGTCAAAACTGTAAAGAGAGACAAATAAGGTCACTAAATAATAAAAACAGGATCAATTTAGCTAGAGAATGTAACAATTGTAAATATATATGCACCCAACGCTGGAGCACCCAGACATATAAGGCAAATATTGGGATAAAACCCAATACAGTAATGGTTGTGGACTTTAACACCTCACTCTCAGCAGTGGCTGAATCATCTAGACAGAAAATCACAAAGAAAGATTAGATTTAAACTGCACTACCGATCAAATGGAATTAACAGGCATTTATAGAACATTTCATAAAACAATGACAGAATACACATTCTTCTTTTTTCTTTTTCTTTTTGTCTTTTTTTAGTCAGAGTCTTGTTCTGTCTCCCAGGCTGGAGTGCAATGGCATGATCTCAGCTAACTGCAACCTCCACCTCCTGGTTCAAGCAATTCTCGCGCCTCAGCCTCCCGAGTAGCTGGGATTACAGGCACATGCCACCACGTCTGGCTAATTTTTGTATTTTTAGTAGAGACAGGGTTTTGCCATGTTGGCCAGGCTGGTCTCAAACTCCTGACCTCAAGTGATCCACCCACCTCAGCCTCCCAAAATGTTGGGATTACAGGCGTGTGCCACCACAACCAGCCCACATTCTTCTCATCAGCACTTGGAACATTCTCCATGATAGACCATATGTGAGGCCACAAAACAAGCTTCAACATGTTAAAAAATCGAAATCATATCAAGTATTTTTTTCTGACTACAATGTAATAAAACTATAAATCAATCACAAGAAGAACTTTGGAAACTGTACAAATGTAAGGAAATTAAATAACATGTTTATGAATGGCCAATGGGTCGTGGAAGAAATTTAAAAGAAAATTTAAAAAATGTATTGAAACAAATGAAAATAGAAACACAATATACCAAAACCTATAGGATATAGCTAAAATAGCACTAAGGGAAATTTATAGCAATAAACACCAACATCAAAAAAAGTAGAAGGTTAGAAGGAACAAGATTACATAAAAAAAGAAAAGAAAGCAGAAAAATTTCAAATAAACAACCTAACTATGTGCCTTAAGGAATTAGAAAAGCAAGAACAAACAAAACCCAAATTTGTAAAAAGAAAGAAAGAAAGATCAGAGCAGAAATAAATGAAATAGAGACTAAAAAAATACAAAAGATCAACAAATGAAAAGTTGGTCTTTTGAAAAGATAAACTAAATTGACAAACCATTAGCTAGACTAACAAAGGAAAAAGAAAGAAGAGCCAAATAAATAAAATCAGAAACAAAAAAGGAGACATTACAACTGCTACCACAGAAATACAAAGGATCATTAGAGACTATTATGAACAACTCTATGCCAACAAATTGGAAAACGTAGAGGAAATGCATAAATTCCTGGACACGTTCAACCTACCAAGATTAAACCAGGAAGAAATAGAAAATCTGAACAGACCAATAACAAATAGTGAAATTGAATCGGTAATAAAAAGTTTCCAAACAAAGAAAGGTGCAGGACTAGATGCCTTCACCTCTGAGTTCTACCAAACTTTCAAAGAAGAATTAACACCAATTCTTCACAAACTATTCCAAAAAATCGAAGAGTAGGGAATTCTTCCAAACTTATTCGGAGGCTAGCATTACCCTGATACCAAAACCAGACAAGGACACAACAACAACAACAAAATAAAACTACAGGACAATATCCCTGATGAACATACATGCAAAAATCCTTAACAGAATCTTAGCAAACTGAATCCAACAGCACATCAAAAAGATTATATATCATGATCATGTGGGATTTATTCCAGGGATGCCAGGATGATTTAACATGTGCAACTCTATAAACATGAACAGAATAAAGGACAAAAACCATATTATCTCAATACATGCAGGAAAAGCATCTGATAAGACTCAACATCCATTCAAGATAAAAATTCTCAACAAATTAGGTACAGAAGGAATGCACCTAAACATTCAATAAATTAAGTACAGAAGGAATGTACCTAAACACAATACCCCACAGCCAACATTATACTCAATGTGGAAAAGTTGAAAGTTTTCTCTCTGAGAACTGGTACAGGACAAGAATGCCCACTTTTACCACTCTTATTCAGCATAGCACTTTAGGAAGCCCTAGCCAGAACAATTACGCAAGAGAAAGAAATAAAAAGGCATCCAAAGTGTAAAGGAGGAAATAAAATTGTCCCTGTTAGCAGACAGCATGATCTTATATATTGAAAAACTAAAGATTCCACCAAAAGACTCTTAGAACTGATGAATGAATTCAGTAAAGTTGCAGGATTAAAAAACCAACATACAAAAATCAGTAGCATTTCTGTACACCAATAACAAACTAGCTGAAAGAGAAATCAAGAAAGCAATTCCATTTACAATAGATAAAAAAAAAAAAAAAAACGCCTAGGAATAACTTTAACCAAGGAGGTGAAAGATCTCTACAATGCAAACTGTAAAACACTGCCAAAAAAAAAAAAAAGGAATCCAGCACCACTGGACACGAGGAACAAAAATAAATAAATAAATAAATAAATAAATAAATAAATAAATAAACAAAATAAACCGAAGAAGACACACACAAAAAAGGAAAGACATTCTATGTTCATAGATTGGAAGAATAAATATTGTTAAAATGACTATACTACTCAACGCCATCTACAGATTCAATGCAATCTCTATTAAAATACCAATGAGATTCTTCAGAGAAATAGAAAAAGCAATCCTAAAATTTATATGGAACCACAAAGACCTGAGATGGCTAAAGCGAGCTTGGTCAAAAAGTACAAAACTGGAGGCATCACACCACCTGACTTCAAAATATACTACAAGCCATAGTAACCAAAACAGCAATGGTATTGGCATAAAAATGGACACACAGACCCATGGAACAGAGTAGGGAACCTAGAAAATCCATACATCTACAGTGAATTCATTTTTGACAAAGGTGCCAAGAACATACATTGGGGAAAGAACAGTCTCTTTGATAAATGGTGCTGGGAAAAATGGATATCCATGTGCAAAAGAATGAAACTAGACCCCAATTTCTCACCATACACAAAATAAATTAATTAGAGAATTAAATACGAGATCTGAAACTCTAAAATTACTAGAAAAAAATAGAGGAAATGTTTCTGGATATTAGTTTGGACAAAGATTTTATGGTTAAGACCTCAAAAGCACAGGCAACAAAAGCAAAAATAGACAAATGGCATTATATCAAACCAAAATGCTTCTGCACAGCAAAGGAAACCATGAACAGAGTTAAGAGACAACTTGAAAAATGGAAGAAAATATTTGCAACCTATTTATCTGATAAGGGATCAATATCCAGAATATACAAGGAACTCAAATAACAGCAAAACCCAAATAATCCAATTTAAAAATGGACAAAGGATCTGAATAGACGTTTCTCAAAAGAAGACGAACAAATAGCCAACACATATGTGAAGAAAAGCTCAACCCCACTATTCATCAGGGAAATGCAAATTAAAATCACAATGAAATATCACTTTACCCCAGTTAGAATGGCTATTACAAAAAAGAGAAAAAAATAAAAATAAAAAATACTGGCGAGGATGTGGAGAAAAGGGAACCCTCATACACTGTGGGTGGGAATGTAAATTAGTACAGTCTCTATGGAGAACAGCTTGGAGGTTCCTCAAAAAGCTAAAAATAGACCTACCATATGATCTAGCAATCCCACTACTGGGTATATATCCATAGGAAGTGAAATAAGCATGTTGAAGAGATATCTGCATTCCATGTTCATTGTAGCACTATTCACAATAGCTAAGATATGGAATCAACTTAAGTGTCCATCAGTGGATGAATGGATAAAGAAAATGTGGTATACATATTCAATAGAATACTATTCAGCCATAAAAATAATGAAATCCTGTCATATGCAGCAACATGGATTAACCTGGAGGACATCATGTTAAGTAAAATAAGTCAGGCACAGAAAGATAAATACCACATGTTCTCACTCACATGTGGGAGCTAAAAAAGTTAGCTCATAGGAGTTGAATTGAGAGATTGAGAACAGAAGTAGAAGTAGAGAGTAGAATTGTGAGTATTAGAGGCTGGGAAGGGTAAAGGTAAGGGGAGGTTGGGGAGAGGCTGGTTAATAGATACAAAATTATAGCTAGATAGGAGAAATAAGTTCTAGTGTTCTATAGCCCTGTAGGGTGACTACTGTAAAATACTGTATTTTTCCTTATAGCTAGAAGAGACAATTTTTGTTTGTTTGTTTTTTGCTTGTTCTTTGTTTTTTTTGAGACGAAGTCTCACTCTGTTGCCCAGGCTGGAGTGCAGTGGTGCCATCTCAGCTCACTGCAACCTCCGCCTCCCAAGTTCAAGTGATTCTCCTGCCTCAGCCTCCTGAGTAGCTGGGACTATGGGCATATGCCACCATTCCCAGTTAATTTTTGTATTTTTTAGTAGAGACGGGGTTTCACTATATTGGCCAGGCTGGTCTGGAACTCCTGACCTCGTGATCCACCCACCTTGGCCTCCCAAAGTGCTGGGATTACAGGTGTGAGCCACCACGCCCGGCAAAGAGATGATTTTGAATGTTACCGCAAGAAGAAATAATAAAAGTTTGGGTGATGAATATGCTATTACCCTGATTTGATCATTATACATCATATACATGTATCAAAATTTCACATTGTACTGCACAAATATGTACAATTATTACATGTCAATTACAAATATATATTAAAAAATTAGAAAAAAATTTCTGTCTCTAAGCCTGTGGTTGTAGTTGTGGTAAAAATTCACAAGCACAAATATGCTGGACAAGAAAACATAGCCTAAAATGAAAAAAATAAGGTTGTCAGAAAGGAATTTTTTAAAATAAAAATCTGCTTATATGCTGTTTAATAAAAAAGGATGCATTGTTAAGAGAATAACATTTTCCCACATAATTAGCCTAAGAGGCAATGGGTTTGTTTGTGTTACTTGAAGAAGTAGCAAGACCTTCAGAACACCTCAGTCATTCAGTTTAGTAAATAAGTTTGGTCACCTAACATTTTGTTTATTTTGTATATAGTATTTCAATTTTTAAAAATCATTGCTAATTCCTGGATATCTGTTCTCCTCCTCATGCTTTTGCTGTTGTATTTGCAGTTACCCCCTCCCCTATTGCTGGATCTTCTCTTCTTCCTGTTCTATTCACCTTGCGAATTTCTAATGGCCCAGAGCTTCTTATACAGGTTAGGGAGCGCAACACAGGGAACCACTGAGGGTCAGGATCAGACCAACGAACATACAAAGTTCTTTAGAGGGGGCATGTGGACAGCTATGCTGAACTCCCAGTCATCTGCCTCCACAGAACCTCTACACACACAAAGACAGGCAATTGCAGTATCTAAATGACCATATAAATTGCCATTTCTTTCCTTTTCTTAAAGACACATCCTGAGACACTTATGAAATCAAAGTGGAACATATGGTTTTTTTCCCTTTAAAAGCACTGCTTGTCCTCTGTCCCTCTCTGCCAACTCTCTTACATTCCCAACAACATTATCTAACAGTCTTTAAAGGACAAATGCTCACCTCCCCTCTCCACTCAGGGAACAGGAAGAGCCAGAGAAAAACAACTGATGGAGAAGATGCCCTAAGGTTGAATATTTCTTCCCTTGGGGGAGCTGAACATCCAGAGAAAACAAATTAAATTATCCTCCTTATCCCTGGGCTGTGACATCAAAGTGGACATTATGTACCAATACCCCCTTGCTTTGTTTCATAACCTCAAATCAAAATTAATCTGTTGTCACATTTGTTTATGGTGACTAACAAAAAGCCTGAATTATTCAAGAAAAGCAGTTTGGGACACAAGAACAGGAAGAACGACCTAGCAACCACAGATCATTCTTTTCCTGCTTTCAAAGGAGTACATTTCCCATCCTCTATTTCTGGAAGCCCTAGTAAGGCCTTCCACTCTGCTGTCTGAAGTCAAGTTTGAGTGCCTAGAGAGAAGAGAATCCTTGTGTTGCAGGTCAGTTAATCTGGAGCAGGTCCCACACAGTCTCTCCTATGCATTTATTTAGCCAGGGAGCAGTTATTAAGCACTGATTTTGAGTCCAGACCTTACCATACATTTTTTTTTTCATTCATACGGTTATTGGGAACTTGACTTTTGAATTGCTGGGAAGTCATTTATGAAAAGGTCATGGTCACTGCTTTTGAATAGCTTTAGTCCTGTCACGGAGGAAACAAATCAACAGCCATATATGCGACACAGTTTGGTGAGCACTATAAGGGACCTGCATAGGGTGCCATAGGAGTATACAGAAGGAGTCTCAAGGGCAGCCATAGGCAATCAAGGAGGAGGAGAAGGTGGCATCTAAACTGAAACCGGGGGAACTGCATACAACAGGTAGGAGTTAGCCTGGTGAAGCTGGTGGGCAATGTCCTTCCTGGCAGGACAGCAGAGCAAAAGTTGGGAACTGTATTATGAGTGTAGAGAGCATTGGGAGGTGTCTTAGTCACCTTGGGCTGTTATAACAAAATATCATAGCGTGGGTGGCTTTTAAACAACATAATTTTTTTCTTACAGCTCTGGAGACTGGAAATCTGAAATCAGGGCGTCAGCATGGTTTTGGTGAGGACCTTTTTCTGATTGCAGACTGCTGACTTCTTTTTGCATCCTTACATGGTGGAAAGGGCATGAGAGAGCTCTCTGGGTCCCTTTTATAAGGACATTAATCCCATCCATGAGGGCACCATTCTCATCACCTAATCCCCCCCCAAAGGCCTTACCTCCTAATACCATCACATGCGGGTTTAGGATTTCAACATAGGAACTTGAGGGGATGCAAGCATGCAGTCCATTGCAGGAGGCAATGTGAAACCATTGAAGAGTTGTAGGGAAAAGCACAACCTGATCAGATTTGCATTTTAGAAAGCTGTCTCTAGCTACAAAAAGTTGACTATGAAAAGGCAAGCCTGGAGGCAGAGCAAGGTAGTTAGTGGTCTTCATGCTTCTTATAAAGGACGGTGGTGGCTGGCTGGAAGGTAATAGAGTTGATGAGGTAGAGAAATTAATGCCTTCAAAACATATTTAGAAGGAGGAGAAACAAGATCGGCTGGCTGATTAGATGAGGAGGGGCAGATGTGGGAAAGACAGAGGCCAAATACAGAGCCTCTGCCTTTCAGGAGCTTAGAGAATGCTTGAGAGAGATAACCTGTAAATGTAAACCGTGTACATTTCAGGCAGTTCAGTGTAGTGGTAAGAATTTTGGCTTTGAAATCAGTCAAACTTGCTTTGAATTCCTGTCATATCACCGATTAGCCACATGATATAGAAAGATTACTCGAATGCACTGCATCTCAGGTTCCTTATTCCTTACAGGTGGTTATGTGTGTTCACATGTGAAAAGTATGTGGCACCCAAGAGATGTTCTAAAAATATTAGTAAATCTTTCTATGGAATGATAATCATCATCATAATATACTTATTACTGTAACACTAGGAAAATAGTAGTCATTATTATATAAAACCATGAAAAACATTTTTTGGGGGATCAAATGTATATTAAAAAGTAATTTTTTTTCTCTTAAAAGTTTCCGAGTATCAGAAAACTCCCTCTATTGTGCAGTTAGGAAACTAAATAGAAATATGTATCATTTTTCTGAATATCTGTGGGTAATAGGTTCCATACCTCCTTGGATCAACAGTTTATACCTGTTGACGAAAGGAGTCAAACTCTTTAAAATATTGTAAGAGATTTATTCTGAGCCAAATATGAGTGACCATGACACGTGACACAGCCCTCAGAAGGTCTTGAGAACATGTGCCCAAGGTGGTCAGGGTACAGCTTGGTTTTATGTATTTTAGGGAGGCATGAGACATCAATCAAATACATTTAAGAAATACATTGGTTTCATTCAGAAAGGCAGGACAACTCAAAATGGGGAAGGCTTCCAGGCTATATGTAAATTTAAACATTTTCTGGTTGACAATTAGCTGAGTTTATCTGAAGACCCGGGATCAAAGGAAATGTTCAGGGTAAGGTAAAGGATTGTAGAGACCAAGTTTTATTGTGCAGAGGAAGCTCTCAGATAGTAGACTTCAGAGAGAGCAAGTTGTAAAGTGTTTCTTATTGGACTTAAAAGGGTGCTTGGCTCTTAGTTGATTATCTCCTGGATCTGGAAAGGAAGGAAGGAAAACAAAGGGGGAAAGGGATTCTCTATAGAAGGCGGATTTTTCCTACAAGAGACTTTGCAGGGCGATTCCAAGGTATGGCAAGGAAATATATTTTGGGGTAAAACATTTTGACTTTTTCCTTTGTTATGTCAGAATCAGATTGAAAAGTAAGCCATGATATACATGGTTAAATAAAACCCATCTGATGAGAGAATTTATGGTTTGTAGGGCATGACTCCCCAGACCCCTTAGAAAGGAATTTGGGCAAGATTAAAACAAAAACAAAAACAAAAACAGAGCTTAGTCCTCATCCCTATAACAGTCTGGAGGTTCTTCCATGTATCTCACCACAATCCCTCTTGCTTTGTTTTAGCCTGTTTGCTTTTGCTCCATTCCCTTAGATTTCTTCTTGCTGTTCTAAGTGTAGTTACTTTCTTGTCAGGGAATGGTTTATCAAATTATCTTGCACGTTTTTGTGCTGGGACTTTATATTTCTCTGATTTCCTGGTTCTGTCTAAAGAATATATTAACTTATTTCTTAGAATTGGCATGGTTTTCTCTATACGCTGTGCTCATTACTTTTCTATTTAGAGAAAATATTTATTCATTTAATTTCTTTTTCAAAAGATTCCCTTCTGGTTTTATTTTGATGGCCTAACTTCAATTTGTCTCCTGGATCAAAGTATGTGACTTGTGTTTGTTTCCATGTGAAACATTGCCCAAGCCAGCATCAAGGAGTTCCAGGGAAGCCATTCCGGATCCTCGATAGGTGGGAATGTTTATTCTTGCTTTGTGTTACAGATAGGAACCTGAGACAAATAGAGGTGCCTGATTGATCCAGAATCACCTAGCTGTCAGATACCCACGCAGAATTGATCAGAGAGAGGAAGCTGGCTGCTCCAGGCGTACTTACTGCAATGGATGGAATGTTTGTGTCTCTCCAGAATTTATATGTTGAAACCCTAATCCCCAATGTGATGGTATTAGGAGGTGGGGCCTTTGGGAAGTAATTAGGTCATGACAATGGAGCCCTCATGATGGGATAAGTGCCCGTTTAAAAAACTGATACGAAAATACAGTTAGATAGTAGGAATAAGATCTACTGATCTGGTAGCACAATAGGGCAACTATAGTTAACAGTAATTTATCGTATACTTCAAAATAATTATAGAAGTGGATTTGGAATGTCCTCAACACAAATAAATGATAAATGTTTAAGGCGATGAATATCCCAATTACACTGATTTGATCATTACACATTATATACTTGTAACACATGTATTCCATAAATATGTACAACTATTATGTACCCATAAAAATTTTAAAATAGCATATTCTCAAAAAGAAAAAGAACAGACACGAGAGAACTGGCTTCCTCTCTGCACCATATGAGGATAAAAGAAGATGACCATCTGCAAACCAGGAAGAGAACCCTCACCAGTAACCAAATAAGTTGGCACTTAGATCTTGGTCTTCCAGAACTGATAAATAAATGTTTGTTATTTAAGCCACCCAGTCTCTGAAAATTTGTTACAGCTGCTGGAGCTAAGATAGTGGACTGCACAATTTTCTATCTTTAGATGCCTTCAACCTCTTTCTCAGGGGGGTCTGCTAGCAGCCCTTGCTGTCTTCTATGTTTTCTTCTTCTGATCAAATCTGCCTCTGAAAAGGACCTGGTCTACTTTTGGTATGTATTTCAGAGAAGGTACTACTCCTCTCTGGGTTACATCCTTACGTGTATTTATAAAATGGAAGGGGCTGTTCCCTGTGAAGGAAAAACAGGCACTAACAAGCTGGTAAGGCAGCTTAGTCGGGGGAATGGTCTGGGCCCTCCCAAGAGCTCTCCAAATGCTGCCATGTTGTAGCCATATATTCTGACTCTGTCCCTACAATCTCATACACACAGTGCATGAGGCTGTGTAGTCAGATAGACACAGTCTCCAAACCTGGGCCTGCCCAGAGATTGCTGGGAGACCTTGGGTGGGTTACTCTGAGCCACCGTAACCTCATCTGCAGTCTGGTGACAGCAATCCTTATTTTACAGGATTGGAAGAGAACAAGTGTGGAGTTTCCAGGCTAGCATAGTGTCCAGATTGCAGGGTCTTATAAATGCCTTTCCTCCCTGCTTCTAAGTCAAAACCTGTGAGCACGCCATGTTTTCACTGAAGTTTCTATTTGTAGTTCTAGTTCCTGGGGTATGAAGAAAAGAAAAGGAAAATGATTTGGGGATGGCTGCAATTTGTAACAAGTCAGTGTGCCACAAGACATCTTGGATATGCTGCCTGTAGTGGGTTGAATTGTGTTCCCCCAAAATATATGTCCAAGTTCTGGCCCCCAGTACCTATGAATGTCACTTTATGTGGACACAGGGTCTTTGCAGAGGTAACTAAGTTAAGATGAGGTTATTCTGGATTGAGAGTGGGCCGTAAATCTAATGATTGGTGTCTGTATGAGAGAAAGGAGAGGGAAGATTGAGACACAGAGACACAGTAGAGAAGGCTGTGTGAAGATAGAGGCAGAGACTGGAGTTAGGTTACCAGAAACCGAGGAATGTCTGGGGCCACCATAAGCTGAATGGGGCAAGGAGGGATTCTCTCCTAGAGATTTCAGAGGGAGCATGGCCCTGCTGACACCTTGATTTTGGACGTCTGGCCCCCAGAGCTATGAGAAAATAAATTTTGGTTGTTTTAATCTATCAAGTTTGTGGTAATTTGTTACGGTAGCCACAGGAAACTAGTACGCTGCTTAAAAGGAGGACATTTATTCAGGCATCAACATGTCCAGAGAAAACGGCATGCGTATTTGCTAGTATTTTCCCATCTGGTGTGTCCAGAGCATCAGGAGAGGCAGGAACCCTCTCAGCAGCCATCTGGTCTCTCTACCTGGCTCCAGGCAGAGCTGGCACCTGTACATGGATGGTCCCATCCCATGCCCAGGTTGCATGTGATAGAATTTCTGACTGTGATGTGTTACATGCGGGCATCTGTGTGCCTCCTCATATGCAGGTAGAATAAACACACTGCCCTTTAAATGTTCTCCAAGCAAGGTCTGGCCCAAAGCACAATGGCAGGTGTGGTCATTGTATTTCCGCAGGTGCATGAATTACCACTTAACACAGTGCTAAGAAATAGCTGATTTTCTTCTTTGACTGAAAGATTTCTTGAAATTGCTTTGATAAAATAAGATCAACACTAATTCCCTTTTTATGCATTGTGCCTATCAATTGAAATGGAAAAAAGAAAGCCACTGCCAACTTTCATTTATTTAAATGCATGGATAGATACATGCAGATATTTATGATTTCTCCCTAGGATTCACAGATGCAAATGGAAAGGAAAAGTCGCAATGCTAAGTGTACGTACTTTGTGGGGAAGACAAATAAGAACAAAGCGCTGCTTGCTCAGTTGGACAGCTCTGTGTCTCCGCCTACAGGGCTCTGGGTGTCTGTGCACCAGGGGGAACCTGAAGTGGCCGCCTCTTCACAACCTCTGTTCCATAGACAGTTGCTTACCCCACCCCTTGTCACTGGCATAAAATCACTTGAAATATCTAACACCTAAAATTGCTAAAATGCACAGTGGACCTATGTAACAGCGATTTATGCCTATGAGGGCCTGCAGCCAAAATGAACAAGGAGAGAGCTGGGCTGCTGTCAGTGTTACTGTGGCTCATTGTCCATGCACAAACTGCAGTGCTACAGAAGCAGGTAGCATTTATGGCCTTCTGTTTGTTTGATGTCACTTTGGTACCTCAGCTCTGAGGTTTCCTTTGAGGAAGAGGGAGTGGAATGTATGGAAGTTTTGACAGAGAATTTAACCTCCTCTTCTTAGAGAGTTTAAGGGGCTACTCTCTAGAATGATCCCATCTGACATTTAGATAACACTGGATTCTGTTCATCTCTTGCAGAGGAACTTACCAGCAGGGCCTCTGTCCAAATGCAGGAAACATGAACAGAATCCCCAGCTTGCTTTCTCCCACAGGACTCTGAGAAATAATCATCCTGTACATGCTCCCATTTGACGCCTTTTAATGGAACAAATTCACCATTGGAAATATGCAGGAAGTTGATTTCTTTTATATTTTGCCATCTTTAACCAATCTCTGGATGGGTTTTCAAAATCTCATTGAACAGAAATATTTGGATGAGATTGGGGAAGTGGAACTCAGGTTTCTCTTGGTATTTATAATTGGGTAGAATCAAGGAAACCTAAATGGCCATAATGTTTTACCTTTACCCCTTGCTATGGTTTGAATGTGTCCCCCTCAAAATTCATGTGTTGGAAACTTAATTCCCAATGCAGGAGTGTTGGGAGTTGGGACCTGATAAGAGGTGATTGGCTCTGCTCTCATGACTAGATTAATGTCATTATCATGGAAGCAGGTTAGTTATTATGACAGTGGGTTGTTATAAAGTGAGTTCAGCCCCTGGTGCCTCCCTCTGCCTTGAGCACTGGTTTCACCTCTGCCTTCTGCTGTGGGATAACAAAGCATGAAGGCCTTCACCAGATGCTAGCACCAGCCTCTTGGACTTCCCAGCCTCTGGAACCATAAGCAAAATAAACTTCTATTCTTTATAAATTACCTAGTCTGTGGTATTCTGTTATAGCAGCAGAAAACAGACTAAGACACTCATGAAATATATATAACAAACCAGTGTATGTGCACATATGCACAAATGCACTCATACTGGAGGATACAGTGAGTGTTTGAGTTTTTATATCTTGTAGTTGTTCATGCAAGATGGTTTATGGATTTGAAATTTGTCATCCATATAAGTAATGTACTACTTGAAATTGGACAAAGTATGGAGAAGAACCTTAAAAATCATTGAAAAAATGAGGTGAGCTTTAAAGAATTTAATATGTGTAGCTCAGGGAAGCTGCTGTTTAGGAGAAGTGGGAATGTGCCTCTGCTTCAGGACTGTAAGTCCCCAAAGAGTAATTTGCAGGCAGTAAGAAGGCACTACAGAGAAGGAAGTGGGCAGAAAGGAACTGAAGTGTGTCTTAGTTTGCTCAGGCTTCCATAACAAAATATCACAGACTAGGTGGCTTAAACAACAGACATTTATCCTCTCATGTTCTGGAGGCTGGAAGTCCAAGATCAAGGTGCTGGCTGATTTGGTTCTGGTGAGGGTTCCATTCTTGGCTCACAGATGGCTGCTTTCTTGCTGTGTCCTCATATAGTCTCTTCTTTGTGAGCAAAGAAGAAAAAGAAAGAAAAAAAACAAAAAAAAGAAGAAAGAAAAATAAGAAAAGGAAAAAGAAAGAGAGAAGAAGAGCAAGAAGAAGAGCTCTGTTATCTCTTCTTTTAAGGACCTGCCCTGATTTAATTGAGGTTAAATAACTGTATGACTTCATTTAACCTTAATTACCTCCTTGTAAACCCTGTCTCCAGATACAGTCATATTGGGGATTAGGGTTTCAACTTATGAATTTGGTGGAGAAACAATTAATTCCATAGTAGAGTGGAAGCTATAGGCAGTAGAATGACCTCCCAGGGAAACAACGGGGACAGTGATGCTATTCCTGAGGAATTAAAAGTGCATTGGGCTGGGCCAATTCCACAATATGCTGTAGGAAGGGCTTCCTTCCCTCCTGGCCCTTTGGAGATGTGAGGAAGGGACTGACAGACTAAAAGCTTTAGGTTGCTTGGGAGATATCGTCTGATAAAAACTTCAATCTGGTAACCTTCCTCTCTCTTTCTCTCTCTACCTCTCTCTCTCTGTCTGGCTCTCTTAATGGAATACTAGTGTATTCTTATTAGGAAGATAGAACTTGGTTAGGAAGGAAGGAAGAAAAAAGGCAGGCAGGCAGGCAGGCATTGGAGCCAGCAGGACTGGGAGATCACAACCACAATCTCCTGGGCAAAAGAAAGGGGAAATGAGAGGCAGTGCTTTCTCAGTCATGCGAGTAGTTACTGGCAATTTGTTCTGGCCAGCAGAACTTCTGATATCATGGCTATTGAATAACTTATCATCAAAGTTTAATGTGAAACCAGGTGGCTGATAACTAAATCTAGGAACAGAAATAGAATCTTCATTTTTTCTGCCTGAAGAAACTTTTTTCTGTCATTTGATTTAAAGGCCAAAGGCTATTCACCATACCACTGAGAATTATAAAACCTTTATGAAAACTCATCACAGTGTTGAATTGAATGTGTGATAGAGAGGAAAGCTGGGATAATTTCAATCCTTACCCGACCCATCTTAATGAGGTAAAGACTCCTGTGAAAGCTACCATACTCAACGCAGTGAGATCACAGCATAGCCGATTTTTTTTTTTTTTTTTTTTTTTTACCTCTTTCTAGGTTGAATGGAAATCAGGCAGTAGCCAAAGGGGATAGAATTAAACGTTCTTCTCTTACTGTGGTTGTGTGGATCTGATGGGCTTTTCAAAATGGCACATGGGTCAGTATTTCTTGGAGCCTGGACTAGCATATCCTCCCGGCATCTTAAGAGAAACAATCTCCAGGCTTGGTAGAAGTCCTTGGCTTTCTTGCTTAGAAATGTCAGAAGGCAATGAATATTTACATCCCCATCTCACCTTTGCTCTGATTTGCTAATCTGATCCTTATCAAATTAGGCCAAAAGGAAAGCAGTTAGAAACTTGAACTTCCATTGTTAGATAAGTACCAATCTCTACATTAAGAGCTATACAGATACTTGTAAATTTCTCATTGGGACACAGAATTGGTACATATCTCCAGGTGATCCTCTTCTCTCAGCATGTATATTCTTCTCTCATGTAGAAATCAGTTGCTTTGATGGTCAGAAAGAGACAAAGAGAAACAAATTCATCAGTCTGTATTATATCACAGTAGAACACAAGGCTAGAAAGTAGGTTCAACCCTGTTGGAACCCAGCCGGTCTGCTGCCCTTGCTGAGTTTCAGGGTCCCTGTCTGCATATCTGGAAAATAAGTTCATCTTTCCTAAAGACCCATCCAATCTTTGATTCTATAATCATAAGTAGGGTGATAAGATGTTATTTCCTACTTAGAGGGCCACCTGGAGAGTACATTCTGCTTTAATTTTCTGTTTTGGTGATGGGGAATTTGAAGCCATGCATGGTTATGAAAGGCCCAGAGATGGAATCTCATCTCTGATTCAAGACTTTGGTTCCTGGCTTCCTGCTATATTACTTCAATGAAACCAAACCTTTTAGGGCATATGTCTGCACATATTGGCCTACTCAAAATGCCATTCTATCCTGGGTGAGGTGGCTCACACCTGCAATTCCAGCACTCTGGGAGGCCAAGGTAGGAGGATGGCTTGAGGCCAAGAGTTTGAGACCAGTCTGGACAGTATAGTGAGATCCAATCTCTACAAAAAATAGAAAAATTAGCTGGGCTTGGTGGCATGTGCCTGTAGTCCCAGCTACTTGGGAGGCTGAGGTGAGAGAATCCCTTGAGCCCAAGAGGTTGAGGCTGTAGCGAGCTATGATCGTACCACTGTGCTCCAGCCTGGATGACAGAGCAAGACCCTGTTGCTTAAAAAAGAAAAAAGAAGCAAAATGCCTTTCCGAATGATCCCATTGACTGGGCAGAAATGTTACATTGTTAAAATATTTTGTGCCAGCCGCAGTGGCTCACGCCTGTAATCCCAACACTTTGGGAGGCTGAGGCGGGCGGCTCACCTGAGGTCAGGAGTTCGAGACCAGCCTGGCCAACATGATGAAACCCTGTCTCTGCTAAAAATACAAAAAAAATTAGCTGGGTGTGGTGGCGGGCGCCTGTAATCCCAGCTACTTGGGAGGCTGAAGCAGGAGTTTGAGACCAGTCTATGCAAAATGGCGAAACCCCGTCTCTACTAAAAATAAAAATTAGCCAGGCGTGGTGGTGCATGCCTATAGTCCTAGCTACTTGGGAGGCTGAAGCAGGAGAATCGCTTGAACCCAGGAGGTGGAGGTTGCAGTGAGCCAAGATTGCACCATTGCACTCCAGCCTGGGCAACAAGAGTGAAACTCTGTCTCAAAAAAAAATTTTTTTTTTGCACAGTCTTCTCCATGAGATTTATACTCCTAGAGAGCAGAGATAACAACAAGCCTATAAGGCAAGGTAGTATTGTTTTATTTAGTGCCTGCCTATTACCAAAAGAGTTTGAAGCAGTTTATACTAAAAACATAAGAAGAATAATCTTAGAAACCCAGGAAGAAAATTTGGGCAGAGAAGTCTCTGGGAAGCATCCCAAAACTAATGGCTACTGAAAATAAACCTGTCTAAACCCTTCTCTGTCTTTCTCTCTCCTTTCTTTTTCTTTCTCCTTCCCTTCTTGATTTGTATTGTGTTTTCTCAATTAATTATTTTCTCTTTCCTATCCCTTCTTTTTTTCCTATTTGGTTTCAGACGAATTGAGCCAGGTTTCTGAAACCTGAAGCCAAAAGCATCTGTATTAGTCTGTTCCCACACTGCTATAAAGAACTACCTGAGACTGGGTAATTTATGAAGAAAAGAGGTTTAATGAACTCACAGTTCCACAGGCTGGACAGGAAGCATGGCTGGGAAGGCCTCAGGAAGCTTACAATCATGGCAGAAGTTGAAGGAGAAGCAAGCACCTTCTTCACATGGCAGAGCAGGAGGAACAGAGAGCGAAGAGGGAAGCACTACACGCTTTTAAACCATCAGATCTCATGAGAACTCACTATCAAGAGAACAGCAAGGGGGAAATCCTCCCCCATGATCTAATCACCTCCCACCAGGTCCGTCCCCTAATACTGGGAATTACAATTCAACATGAGATTTGGGTGGGGACACAGAGCCAAATCATATCAGCATTCTAATGGATACATCAATTGATTTTCATGGCATGACATTAGGTATGAACTATTATCACCCCCATTTTACAGATGAAGAAACTGAGGCACAGAGGGGTTGAAGATGAAGACTTGCCTAAAATCAAATGGTAAATGGTGGAGTGAGGATTTTGATGAAGATAGTCTGAAGCCAGTAGCTACATCATTAATTATTATAATATATACTGCCAAGTATGAAGTCAGATTTTAAACCAGGTCTGTTTAACTCAAACCCCATTGATCTTGACTATTAAACTATGCTCCCTGTGATGAAAATGATGATGACCATGACAATGACAATAACAGTAATAATTATAGCTGACATTTATTGAGCTTTTATAGTGTGTCAGCATTAGTCTAAATATTTTTTAAAAATCAACTCATTAAATTTTTACAAAAACCCTATGAGTCAGGTACTACTATTATCCACATTTTAGAAATATTTATTTCTATTCATATTCACAAACAAGTATAGGTCTTTTAAAAATTCTAGTTAAGACGTAGTTCACATACCATAAAACTTACCTTGTTAATCATTTTAATTATTATTTGATTAAGAAATAATACACATCGCCATAAAATTTACAACTGTATACTTTGTACAATTCAGTGATTTTTGTATGTCCACTATGTTGCACAGCCATCACCACTGTCTAATTTTAGAACATTTTCATCACCCCTAAAAGAAACTCTGTATCCATTAGCAGTCACCCTCCACTCAGCCCTTGGCAACCACTAATCTACTTTCTGTCTCTATGGATTTATCTGTTCTGGACATTTCATATAAATGAAATCATACAATATGTGACCTTTTGTGTTCAGCTTTTTTCACACAGAACAGAGAAAAACAGCTACCATTTATTGGTTGCCATGACTACTATGTCCTACGCACTGTTATTGAGAGCTTTGTGTGCCTTATCTTTAATCCTCCCAGTAACCCTGTGGCAGAGTAGCACTATCATCTTCATTTTAATGAGGAGACCGAGGCACAGAGCTGTTCAGTAACTTGCATAAAGCGCAGCAGCGCATACATGGAAGAGTTAAAATGCAAATCCAGGTCTGTCTGTATCCAAATCCCATACCCTTTACATTCCATCTTTCTGCCTTAGCGTCACATGGATGTGGGCTAGTAATGTGGTGGCATTGCAGCCAGGGCAAAGGAGTTGAGTCAACCACGTGGTGCTGAGAAGCACAGCCCTAAGATCTCCTGGACCTGGTGTCTTTTAGTGGGGTGGGGCCTGGGGATGCCCTATCTCAAGCCTGTGCTCCTGACCCCAGTAAATTTGCCTGCTGAGGTCCTGCTTGCTTACTTCTTCCTGCAGCTTCTTGGCGGCCCCAGCTGCAGTCTTTGGTTTTACTCAATTTGGATGTGTAGGTTACAGAGTTTGTATGGTAGAGTGTCTGTGTTTCTTCATCTGGCTTTGGTTACACGTGGAAACATGACAAAGCAAGTCAAGCTTTCTATGAAGAGAAGGACAAAAATTCACTGAACTTATTCAAGTATTCACCTGAAGTCTGCAGCTCAGGCACATTTCCATCTGGGGCCCATTGGATAGCACCAGCTCCCCTTCTCTGGATGGGCATCTGAGGATGAACTTCTCTGGTCTTAAGTGATCCTCCACCTCAGCTTCCCAAAGTGCTGGGATTGCAGGTGTGAGACATTGCACTTGGCCCAAAAGCAGATGTTTATACTAATAGGTATGGACAATGAAGAATTAAGTGGTGATTTCCATGCTCTTTATAAGATGGCAGAGAAATGGATACTACTTTTCTAAAAATAGTGCCTGCCAAAAGAGTTTGTTTCAATAATTTGGAAAATGCAGGTCCAAACGGCTCATTCTTTCAGATTGCTGAACTGATTTGCTGTTATTGCGGCTAGAGGCCTCTAAGAGTCACTGTTGAGCTCTCAGAGGAATGTAGAAGCTGACAGGAAAGAGAGGGTCTAGAAGGAAACCTTATCTTATATAACCAGAAAATATTTATCAAAAGTGACGCATTAATCTTGATACAATATTATTAACCAAACTATAAAAGTTATTCAGATTTCATCAGTTTTTCCAGGATCCATTCAGGATTCCACATGGTATTTGTCATCTTAGTCCCATCATGTCTCCAGTCTGTGACAGCTCCTCGGTCTTTTCTTGTTTTCCATGACCTTGACATTTTAGTGGTCAGGTGTTTTGTAGGCAGTCCCTCAATTTGAGTTTGTATAGTGGTCTGTCATGATTAGAATGAAATAGATATTTCTCATAAGACTGAAATAGGTTTAAGTTAGTGGAGCCCTCTTGGGGCTAAATTTAGGAAAGGGAGAAGTTAATTTTCTTTGCCCTGCTGCACCTCCTGCATCTTGCCCTCCATCCCCATCTCCAGTTCACTTCTCTCTGCCCTCAGTGGCCAAGCCTTAATAAACACTTATGCTTGCTCTGTGTCCAAACCAATGATAAGCGCTTGGGGCACTGCAGATGGAAGGTGTCTGCCTCCATTCCTCTTTCTCTTCTTTCTTTCCATTTCTTTTCTTTTCTTTCTTTCTTTCTTTCTTTCTTTCTTTCTTTCTTTCTTTCTTTCTTTTTCTTTCTTTTCCTTTATTTTTCTTTCTTTCTTTCTTTTTTTCCCCTCTCTCTCCTGTTTTTCTCTCTCCTTCTCTCCCTTTGTTTCTCTCTCTTTCTTTCTCTCTCTCTCTTTCTCTCTCCTCCTCTCTCTGTCTCTCTCTCTCTCTCTTTCTCTCTGTCTCAACAGGTGTCCTCAAACTCTAGGAATGAATTCCAATATCCTACATTGTGACCAGAAGGAGGCCCCACAGTACTCCTTCTGAAAGGGTTTGAGCAGAGGGCAGTCAGTCCTGCAGCTGTAATTCATCATTACATCACTCATTGTGTGAAAAACAGTAATGTCCCATTAGCAAAGTATTAAATCTGAAATGTTTGTACTGAATTCTGGAGAAACTTCCTGAGGTTACCTTCCCAACTGGGTGGTGTGATGTTTCATCTCAGTGGTTCTGATTTTTCTTACTTTTGGTGGAAGGGGGAATAGTAACTTAGTTTTCTGGAGTTTCCAGAGGGATGGGAAATATTATGAAATCAACAACGTTGCAGCTCAGAACATGATCCTTTCAATTTTCACCAGTGGCTAAGATTTATTATCTTTTTCTGATAAAAGTTTGGGGCTTTTAATCACAGCTCCATCGAGCCTCAAGGCTGGAGGAAGATCCTCCAGTCCTTGTCACAGTCCTGTCATTTTACATATGAAATCACCGAGGCCAGAGAGGGAAAAACAACCAATTACTCAATCAATGAAATCTATATTGCTTGTTTTCTGTGTGCTCAGTTCTGTACTGACTGGTAGAAGGATATATAGGCTTATAGGACATTGTCCCTATCTGTAAAAATCTTCAAGATCTAGCATGGGGGTGTTTACTATTCTGTTTAAGGTGAGCAAGAGCAAGGCAGCAATTATGGCATTGATGCTAAGTATCATATGAATTCATAGATAAGTCCAACAAAAGCTTGAAAAGGCCTTAAAGAGGGGTAGAAATTGAGCTGGATATGTCACAATTAATAGGATTTAGAGAGAGGAAAAAGCCAGACAGTGGAAGGCTCCAAAAGCCAAACAGAAAAAGTTGAAAGATTTGAAACAATAGTGCCATGAGGGGGCCAGTGTGGGTTTTTTTTTATTTTCTTGTTTGTTTTGAGACGGAGTCTCACTCTGTCACCCAGGCTGGAGTGCAGTGGTGTGATCTTGGCTCACTGCAAGCTACGCCTCCCGGGTTGAAGTGATTCTCCTGCCTCAGCCCTCCTGCGTAGCTGGGATTACAGGCACGTGCCACCATGCCTGACTAATTTTTTTTTGTATTTTTGATAGAGACGGGGCTTCACCACATTGGTCAGGCTGGTCTCGAACTCCTGACCTCATGATCCACATGCCTCGGCCTCCCAAAGTGCTGGGATTATAGGCGTGAGCCACCGCGCCCGGCCTCTTGTTTGTTTTTGAGACAGGCTATCACTCTGTCGCCTTGCTGGAGTGTAGTGGTGCAATCACAGCTCACTGAAATCTTGACCTCCCCAGGGCTGAGTCTTCCAAGTAGCTGGGACTGTAGGTGCATGCCACCATGCCCAGCTAATTTTTCCTACTTTTTGTAGCGACAGGGTCTCACTATGTTGCTTAGGCTGGCCTCGAACTCCTGGGCTCAAATGATTCCCCTGCCTCGGCCTCCCAAAATGTTGGGATCACAGACATGAGCCACCATGCCTGGGTGAGGGGAGCAGTGTTTACAGAAACTTAATCTAATTGAGATGTGCAGTGGGATCAACTGTTTCGAGTGGGAGAGTCATTGCCAGGCAAGTGTGACATTTATTCTGTGCCTCTCAGAAGCAGCACCAAAGCACTGTGGTCCACTAGTGAAACTAGAAATCAGGTAGGAAAGGAAAATTCTGCTATATCGAGGCAGCAGGAGAGACTTTTTGTAGTAAATGTATCCTTGAGTGTTCCTTAAATTTTAATAGAAAAAGTACATTGGTTAACATTTTTAAAGTGCTTATTATGTGCTAGCCATTGCTATGTGCGCATTGGTTCATGTAATCTCTCTGATACAGACGAGGAAACTGAGGCTTGTAAAATAAGTCGCTCCCCTTAAATCATAAGGCCAGAAGATAGCAAAGTAAACTTTCCTAAATAGACCTGTCTGATTTCAGAGTCCCTATCTCCTGACACCCTACACATGGCGGCATTATTTCTTCCATGTTAGAGCTGGAGGAAATTCTAGTCCAAACTCTTGTTTTAATGAAGAGCAGGCCAAAGGCCAAACAATCAGAGTGGTGCACCTAATCCTTGATCATTTTGTTCTTCTTAAAAATGTTGGTGCCTCTGACATCAGGCATCTGGATGCTGGGGATGGAGTATCTGGTCCTGATGTCACAGAGTAACTTAGGGGAACAAACCCTCTCTAAAAGAGTTCAGGCTTTAGACTTTCTGACTAACATTGGGATCCCCATATTATTCAGTGGCTCTTTCCCCTCCAGTTATGACTTGAGATCTGGTTCTGGAAAAGGCTGAAAGGGAGGCGTTCCTGGCAGGAACCCAAGACTGCATACTCCGTGCACCTGGAGCTGGGCAGTCATTGGTGGGGATGGGGGGAATAGATGTTATCTCACCTTCATATTTTGATTCCTGTGACTCTGAAGGCTTTTCTGTTTGGACAAATATATCATCTAATGTGGCCACTGTGTGTCATTGGGCAAATTGCTTGCCTTTTCTGAATGTCAGCCTTTTCCTTTGTAAAGTAAGAATAGTGATCATATCTACCTTTTTAGGGTTGTGGGTGTGAGAATGGAATGGCTTTGGTTAAGTGTACAAAGTAGACACTCAATGAATGTTAGTTCCCTGAAATACCTTGGTAGGAAAGGCAGTGGGTGAAAAAATGGCAAGATCACTTAATTTGGAATTAGACAACATTGATGATGCATTTAGGATTATCAAACTTGGGTGTGTGGTCTTGGGCAAAGCAGCTAAGTTCTGGCTGTAGTCTCACCTGAAAAACAAAGAAGCTCATTCTAAATGGAGCACATGCTAATCATTAAGAAACTAAATGGTATGCAAAGCTACGGAGAAGGAGAAGCAGTTAAAAAAGGGAAGGGAGAAGGGAATTGTCAAGAAATCCACTTTGCTTTTGCACATCTCACATATTTGCCAAAAGCCTCTGCTTTCATGGAGACATGAGTCTAATAAAAACATAACTGTTGTCTCTAAGGTTAGTTACTACAAAAAAAAAAAAAACCCCACACAAACATAAAACCTATAACCGCAAACTACAGGTAGTTTTAGAGAGACTTAGCCATAACAGTAATGGTAATATTTACCATTTTTTGAATGTATGCTATGACCAATAACTGAGCTGGATGCTTTACACACAGTATATCCATTTTTCCTAGCAATCCTGCAAGGTGAGAATTATTGAAAACAGTTTACAGGTGAGGACACCAAGTTTTCAGATATGTTAAGCTAATCTCCCAGGTCTCCTGCAGATGAAAAGTGGTGGAGATGGGATTCCAACTCAGGTTTCTTGGGCTTCAAATGAGTTGCTCTTTCCCTTATGCCAAGACGTCTTTCATTTGTATCAAGTGCTAATCTTTAAAGTTGGTCTGATTAGGAGGCTCCCTTTATTTTCAGAAGCTGTAGCCAGATCATAAAGCCTTCCTGGTGTTCCTTTTTAGGGATGTTTTTCAGAAATACACAAAGAAGTCAGCCATGTTGCTTTCAATGATAGCCTGTTTAGGGGCCACATAGTATCTTACCTTTGGGTTCCCTACCTTATTCACCACATATGACTCCAAACATAACTGAATGGTTTCTGAAATGAAAATTCACACTCAAAAGACATATCTTTGCTACAGTTGTAAATATTTGGAAAAATTATGCTTTGCAATTTGAAGGCAGTTTCAAAAAGAGGTGTTCCAGAAATGCCTTTAGTACTGGCAACACCATTGAGAACGTAAAGTGACTGCTTTAGAAATGAACAAACCCATCTGGAAGTTGAAGTATTGACATGGAGACTAAAAACAACAAGATATAATTCCTCCCCATCTCCCACCCCAACCAAGGTATTCCATGTCTGTAAGATGAGTGGGCTGTAAATTTGTGTGTGCGTATTTGGGGTCCCCCAACATAATAGACCACAGGAGACTGGGAGACAGATGTGGAGTTTCCCCTTAATCTTCTAGTACTTGAGTTCCTTGCCCTAAACGTAGATGATGGTTTTTAACTGCAGAGTCTTGATTTTTTACCTTGTGAAATCTAGTTGAGAGCCTCCAGCTGCTGCTCTGGTTGATATGGAAATGGGAGGGTGGGGAGATACAGCCCTAGCCACACAGAATCTCTCTAGCTGTGGGCAATAGGCCTGGCAGAACCTGAAGGGGGCCCAGAACACTCTTGTAGAACACAGTTTAAAAACCACTCCTGAGGCCGGTCATGATAGTTCATGCCTGTAATCCCAGTACTTTGGGAGGCCAAGGCAGGAGGATTACTTGAGCTCAGGAGTTTGAGATCAGCCTGGCCAACAAGGCGAGACCCCATCTCTACAAAAAAAAAAAAAAAACATTAAAAATTAGCCAGGCTTGGTGGCATGTGCCTGTGGTCCCAGCTACTTGGGAGGCTGAGGTGGGAGGATTGCTTGAGCCTGGGAGTTTGAGACTGCAGTGAGCTATGATCACACCACTATACCCCATCCTGGGTGACAGACCAAGACCCTGTCTCTAAAACAAAAACAAAACAAAATGAAACAAACAAAAAATACTGCTGAGGTAATTCATGGGGTTTCTTGGTGATTTTTTTTCCATGTAGGAATCCTGTATACAAGTTCCTATACTGTTGGACCTTAGTTTCCTCACCTAAAAAAGAAGAATCTCTCAAGTCTCCTCAAATTCTAATGATTTGGGATTCTAATGTGATCTAATAATAACCAGGACCAGGCAGTGAAAATGAGAAACCTTTGCTGACAGACCTTCCCATACAAGGCTTTAGCTCATTCCTAATGGGGGCTGAGGGGACAAGCTCTGTGGGACTGAAATGCACCAACCCTCCTGCTAAGTCCCTTCCTCCCCATGGCTCCTAATGGTTAATGGACAGCTGACTCCATGATACACAGATCTTTCCAGCAAGTCTTCTGTCTTGTTTTTACTGCCTTGGAATTGTGGAATTGCTCAACCGATGCGCATGTGGCTCATTTCACTCATTCACAACAAAAATGCAACTCCTGCCAAGTCAACAGAATGCATTAAATACACCCAAATTATACAACACATCCAACAAGTATTTGCCAAGCACAGTTTAATGCTCAGGAGGTGGCTGATCCAAGAGAAGAAAAACCAAAGCTCTTCAAAGATAATATATAATACATCTTCATTAAAAGAGAAGATAAAAAATAGAAAAATGGGCTAAGGAGACAGTTCACCAAGTACAAATAGTTATTGTTTAGTCTTAAAAAAATTAATCTTCCAGGACATCCAGCCAAGTACAAATAGTTATTATGTAAAAGTAGGGGTCTGCATTGTGACCTCTATCTTGTTATATGATCTGGAGCAAGTTACACTGTCTGGCGCCAGTTTCTTCTTTAAAATGTCCAGGTTTGGCTAGATGAGCCTTAAGGTCCGGGTTCTAAAATTCTCTTGATCTCTTTTTTGTATTAAACACAGAAGAATAAAAAAAGATGCCTCTTAGAAAGAGTAACATCCGGCATAGGTCCTGCTCCTGAAGAAGGATAAAGAATCTGATTGAAAGGCAGGTTGGGGCTGCATCGTGAATGGCCTTGAAGGACATTTAAAGATGTTTGGACATTATCTCATTGCCATAAAGAATCACTGAAAATTTTAGGTCAGGGCAGTAGTGCTGAGAAAAGTTTGAGATAATATAAAAATAAATCCCTACGAAGAAAGGGTAATAGAATGAGGACAGTATGGAAGGAGTCAGAGAGGTCTTCTTGGCAGACTCTAAAAGATTTGAACTATACCCCTTCTGTTTCCACAGATGCAATTGTTTTATTTTGTTTTTAATAATGTAGCATTGAATATCATCATTTACAAGTTTTTACTTTTTTTCTGCTTCATTTTTCCTTCATATGATTTACAAGTTTTTAGTTGAAAAAGTAAAATACAGAGAAAGAAAATTCAGTTTCCTCCTTCTCACATTTTTTTGGATAAATTATACATTTGACATTTTAAATGTCTTCTCAGAGAAGAGGAGCCATTCAGTATCAGCCTGCTGGCATTGCTGTCCTTAGGGAAGTAGGGACTCTGGAGACAGAATGCTCTAGCTCCTTTATGGAAATCAATTGATTGAAGGATAGAATAAAGTGATCTTCTCAACATTGATTTAATATGAATACGTTTTATTGACAGCTTCTAAAACAAAGTCTGGCTCCACTCTTTACCAAGCTATTCACCCTCTCTATGCCTCCGTTTTCTTATCTGTAAAGTGAGCTAATAAGTGTACCTACCTTGTAGGGTTATGAGGATTAAACAATGTAATGTTTTTAAAGTAGGAGTTTTCATTATTTGATAAATGCTAAGGGGAAAACAGTTTCACTGTTTAGAAAAAAATAATAAATGCAACATTTTAAGATTGCATTTCATACTTTATACCAAAATAAATTCCAGATGAATTAAAAATGAACATATTTGAAAAGATACTTAATGTATAATACATCCTCATTTAAAAAGAAGTTAAAGAACAGAAAAATGGGCTAAGGACACAGACAGTTAACCAAGTACAAATAGTTATTATGTAAAGTATACAGCCCTTTAACTTTGGAGTTTTACTTCAAAGAAAATACAGATGCACAAGGATGTACTCATAAGGATTTCATTCTAAAATATGAACAGAATTACGCTGTAGAATTATAGACGAGTTTTAAAAATTTCTGTTCTGTGTGTTTTTTATTTTTTAATTTTTATGGGTATATAATAGGTGTATATATTTATGGGGTACAAGAGATATTTTACACATAGGCATGTGTAGAAAATTGGCTATCCATTCTCTCAAGCATTTGTCCTTTGTGTTGCAAACAATCCAGTTATACTCTTTTAGATATTTTAAAATATACAATTAAATTATTTTGACTATAGTCACCCTGTTGTGCTATCATACGAGGTCTTATTCTTTCTAACTCGTTTTTTTGGTACCCATTAACCATCCTCATTTTTCCCTCAACCCCCCACTACCCTTCCCAGCCTCTGGTAACCATCTTCCCATTCTCTGTGTCCATGAGTTCAATTGTTTTGATTTTTAGATCCCACAAATAAGGGAGAACATGTGATGTTTGTCTTTCTGTGCCTGGCTTATTTCACTTAACATAATGACCTCCAGTTCCATCCATGTTGTTGCAAATGACAGGATCTCATTCTTTTTCGTGGCTAAATAGTACTCCACTGTGTGTAAGTACTACATTTTCTTTTCTTTTTTAAATTAAATTAAATTAAATTTTAACTTTTGGGATACATGTGCAGGATGTGCAGGTTTGTTACATTGGTAAACAAGTGCCATGGTGGTTTGCTGCACCTATAAACCCATCACCTAGGTATTAAGTCCAGCATGCTTTAGCTATTTTTCTTGATGCTCTCCCTTTCTCCATCCCTCTACAGGCCCTGGTGTGTGTTGTTCCCCTCCCTGTGTCCATGCGTTCTCATTTTTCAGCTCCCACTTATGAATGAGAACATGCAGCTTTTGGTTTTCTGTTCCTGTGTTAGTTTGCTGAGGAAAATGGCTTCCAGCTCCATCCATATCCTGCAAAGGACATGATCTCATTCCTTTTTATGGCTGCGTAGTATTCTATGGTGTATATGTACCACCATCGTACATTTTTTAAATCCAGTCTATCATTGATGGGCATTTGGGTTGATTCCATGTCTTTGCTATTGTGAATAGTGCTGCAATGAACATATGCGTGCATGTATCTTTGTAATATTGTAATATCATAAAGATTATAACAGTAGACTGATTTATATTCCTTTGGGTATATACCAAAGGAATTTCATTGCTGGGTCAAATGGTATTTCTGATTCTAGGTCTTTGAGAAATCACCACGCTGTCTTTCACAATGGTTGAACTAATTTACATTCCCACCAACAGTGTAAAAGCATTCTTATTTCTCCACAGCCTCGCCAGTATCTGTGGTTTCTTGACTTTTTAATAATCACCATTCTGACTGGTGTGTGATGGTATCTCATTGTGGTTTTGATTTGTATTTCTCTAATGATCAGTGATGTTGAGCTTTTTTTCATATGTTTGTTGGACACATAAGTGTCTTCTTTTGAGAAGTGGCTGTTCATGTCTTTTGCCCACTTTTGAATGGGGTTGTTTTTTTCTTATAAATTTGTTTAAGTTCCTTGTACATTCTGGATATTAGACCTTTGTCAGATGGATAGATTGCAAAAATTTTCTTCCATTCTGTAGGCTGTCTGTTCACTTTGATGATAGTTTCTTTTCCTATGCAGAAGCTCTTTAGTTTAATTAGATCCCATTTGTCAATTTTTGCTTTTGTTGCAATTGCTTTTGATGTTTTTGTCATGAAATCTTTGCCTCTGTTTATGTCCTCAATAGTATTGCCTAGATTTTCTTCTAGGGTTTTTATAGTTTGGGGTAGTACTACATTTTCTTTATCCATTCATCTGTTGATGGACATTTAAGTTGGTTCCAAATTTTGGCTACTGTGAACAGTGCTGCAACAAACATAGGAATGCTGATATCTTTTTGATATACTGATTTCTTTTCTTTTAGTTATATACCCAGCAGTGGGATTGCTGGATCACATGGTAGCTCTATTTTTAGTTTTTCCAGGAACATCTAAACTGTTCTCCATAGTTGTTGTACTAGTTTATAATCCCACCAACAGTGTGCAAAAGTTCCCTTTCCTCCACGTCCTTGCCAGCATTTGTTATTGTCTGTCTTTTGGCTATAAGCCATTTTAACTGGGGTGAGATGATATTTCATTGTAGTTTTCATTTGCAGTTCTCTGATGACCAATGATGTTGGCACCTTTTCATATGCCTGCTTGCCATTTGTGTCTTCTTTTGAGAAATGCCTATTCAAATCTTTTGGCATATTTTGATTGGATTAGTATATTTTTTCCTATAGACTTGTTTGAGCTCCTTATATATTCTGGTTATTAATTCCCTGTCAGATGGGTAGTTTGCAAATATTTTCCCCCATTCTGTGGGTTGTCTCTTCACTTTGTTGATTGTTTCCTTTGCTGTGCAGAAGCTTAACTTGATGTGATCCCATTTGTCTATTTTTGCTTTGGGGGTATTACTGTGCTTGTGGGGTATTACTCAAGAAATCTGTGCCCAGACCAATGTCCTGGAGATTTCCCCCCAATGTTTTCTTGTAGTAGTTTTATAGTTTGAGGTCTTAGATTGAAATATTTAATCCATTTTGATTTGATTTTTGTATATGGCGAGAGACACGGGTCTAGTTTATTCTTCTGCCTATGGATATCCAGTTTTCCCAGCACCATTTATTGAAGACTGTCTTTTCTTGGCACCTTTGTCAAAAATTAGTTAGTTGTAGGTGTGTGGATTTGTTTCTGGGTTCTGTATGCTGTTCCTTGGGCTATGCATCTGTTTCTATGCCAGTACTATGGTGTTTTGGTTACTATAGCTCTGTAGTATAATTTGAAGTCAGGTAATATGATTCCTCCAGTTTTGTTCTTTTTGCTTAGGATAGCTTTGGCTATTCTGGGTCTTTTGTGGTTCTATATAAATTTTAGGGTTGTTTTTTCTATTTTTGTTAATAATGTCATTGGTATTTTGACGGGGATTGCATTAAATCTGTAGATTGCTTTGGGTAGTATGGACATTTTTACAATGTTTATTCCTCCAATCCATGAACATGGAATATCTTTACATTTTGTGATGTCCTATTCAATTTCTTTCATCAGTGTTTTATAGTTTTCATTATTGAGATCTTTCACTTCTTTGATTAAGTTAATTTCTCGATATTTAATTTTATTTGTGGCTATGGTGAATGGGATTACTTTCTTCATGTCTTTTTCAGATTGTTCACTGTTGGCATATATAAGTGCTACTGATTTTTGTTATTTATTTACTAGTTATTTTGTGGTCTTCTCTTTCTTCTTTCTTTCCTATCTTTCTTTTAATGAAGTTGACTTTCTCTGATGATGTGATTTAATTTCTTGCTTTTTTTGTATCTGTTGTATCTTTTCTTATTTGAGGTTACCATGAGGCTTGCAAATACTATGTTATAACCCATTATTTTAAAAGATGACAACTTAACACTGATTGCATAAACAAAGAAACAAACATGCAAAAAGAAAAGTAATAAAAACTCTACACTTAAGCTTTGTTCCCCTACTTTTTAAACTTTTTGTTGTTTTTCTTATGTCTTACTGTCCTGTCGATGTCTTGAAAAGTTGTTGTAGTTATTATTTTTGATTGGTTCATTTAGTCTTTCTACTTATTGTAAGAGCAGTTTATGCATTACAATTACAGGGTTATAATATTCTATGTTTTTCTGTGTGTTTACTATTACCAGTGAGTTTTGTACCTTCAGATGATTTCTTCTTGTTCAATTAACATCATTTTCTTTCAGATTAAAGAACTCCCTTTAGCATTTCTTGTAGGCACAGGTCTGGTGTTGATGAAATTCCTCAGCTTTTGTTTGTCTGGGAAGGTCTTTATTTTTCTTTCATACTTGATGGATATTTTTGCTGCATATACTAGTCTAGGGTAAAAGTTTTTTTCCTTCAGCACTTTAAATATATTATGCCATTCTCTCCTGGCCTGTAAGGTTTCCACTGAAAAGTCTGCTGCCAGATGTATTGGAGCTCTATTGTATGTTATTTGTTTCTTTTCTTCTGCTGCTTTTAGATCCCTTTTTTATCCTTGACCTTTGGGAGTTTGATTAGTAAATGCCTTGAGGTAGTCTTCTTTGGGTTAAATTTGCTTGGTGTTTTATAACCTTCTTGTACTTGAATGTTGATATCTTTCTCTAGGTTTGGGAAGTTCTCTGATATCCCTTTGAATATACTTTCTACCCCATCTCTTTCTCTATCTCCTCCTTAAGGACAGTAACTGTTAGATTTGCCCTCTCAAAGCTGTTTTCTACATCTCTTAGGTGTGATGCATTCTTTTAATTCTTTTTTCTTTTGGTCGCCTCTGACTGTGTATTTTGAAATAGGCTATCTTCTATCTTCAAGCTCACTAATTCTTTCTTCTGCTTTATCAATTCTGCTGTTAAGAGACCCCGATGCATTCTTCGGTATATCAGTTGCATTTTTCAACTCCAGAATTTCTACTTGATTGTTTTTAATTATTTCAATCCCTTTGTTCAATTTATCTGATAGCATTCTGAATTCCTTCTGTGTTATCTTGAATTTCTTTGAATTTCCGCAAAATAGCTATTTTGAATTCTCTGTCTGAAAGGTCACATATTTCTGTTTCTCCAGGATTGGTCTCTAGCACCTTATTTAGTTCACTTGGTGAGGTCATGTTTTCCTTTGTGGTCTTGATGCTTGTTGATGTTTGTCAGTGTCTGGGCATTGAAGAGGTAAATATTTATTGTATTCTTCACAATATGGGCTTATTTGTGCCCATCCTTCTTGGGAAGGCTTTCCAGGTTTTCAAAGGGACTTGGACCCCAAGCCCAATAACACTGTGGGTTTGTCAGACTCATAGAGGTACCACTTTGGTGGTCATAGGTAAAATCCAGAATAATTCCGTGGATTACCAGGCAGAGTTACTTGTACTCTTCCCTTACTTTCTCCCAAACAAATGGAGTCTCTCTTTTTGTGCTGAGCCTCCTGGTACTGGGGGTATGGTGATGTAAGCACCCCTGTGGCCACCACCACTGGGACTGCACTGGGTCTGACCTGAAGCCAACACAGCACTGGGTCTTGCCCAAGGCTTGCTGTAACCACTACTTGGCTACCACCTATGTTTACTCAAGGCCCTAGGGCTCTATGATCAGCAGGTGGTGAAGCCAGCCAAGTTTAGTGTTCTTTCCTTCAGGGTGGTGAGCTGCCCCTGGCCCTGGGTGGGTCCAGATATGCTATCTGAGAGCCAAGGATTAGAGTCAATAATATTAGAAATTTACTTGATGTTCTCTTCTACTGTGGCTAAGCTGGCACTCAAACCACAATACGAAGTCCTTCCCACTCTTCCCTCCTCCTTCCACAGGCAGAGGAGCCTCTCCCTGTGGCTACCAACACCATAGCCCACAGGGGTTTCTGCCAGGCCATGCTGATGTGCACCTAAAGTGCAAGGGCCAAGGGCTCTTCAGTCAGCTTGTGGTGAACTCTGGGAGGCCTGAGACTTACTTTCAGGACAGTGGGCTCCCCTCTGGCCCAGGGCAAGATCTGGAAATGCTGTCCAAGAGCCTAGGCCTGGATTCTGGGACCCCAAGAGCCTGCTTGTTGCTCTACCCCACAATGTGGCCGAGCTGCTACCTAAGGGGCAAGACAAAGTCCCCTTTACTTTTCCCTCTGCTTTTCTCAAGTAGAAGTCTTTCACCATAGCCACCACAACTTGAATATACTGGTTCACACTGGAAGCCAGCATGTCTCAGAGTCTCAGCCAAGGTCCATTGTGTACTACCTGGGTATTGCTGCTGGTTATTCAGGGCCCAAAGGCTCTCTAGACAGCAGGTGATGAATCCTGCCAGAACTGGGTTCTTCTCTTCAAGGCAGCAGGTTCCCTTCTGGCCCAAGGTGGGTCTACAAATGTCATCCTAAAGCTAATGCCTAGAATGGGGGACTCACAACTCTGCCTGGTGCCCTCTCTTACTGTGGCAGAGCTGATATCCAAGAGGTAAGACAAAGTCCTCTTTACCCTTTGCTCTCCTCTCCTTAAGCCAAAGGAAGGAGTCATTTTTGTTGCTGTGAGCTGCACTTCCTGGGGTTGGAGGAGAGATGGCACAAGCACTCCTTTAGCTGCCCTGGCTGGTGTTTCTCTAGGTCACAGGCCACCCTAGTCCACTGACACTAAACCCAGCCTAGCACTGGGAGTTGCCTAGGAGTTGCAGTCCTTGTATCCTAGACTGCCTTTCAAGTCTACCTAGAACCCCAGAACACTTTGACCCACCGCAGTGAGGCTTGCCAAGAAACTAATGTCTTGACTGCTGAGATGAACCATTCCCCTCTGGCTAGGGCTGGCCCAAATGCTCCCTCCGTTCATGGGTGCTGGCTGAGCCCAGCATGGCTTTGCTCTCTACTGTGACTGGGTGGCACTGAGTTCAATGTAAAGTCCCCCAGTTGCTGCACTCTCCCTCCCGCAAGTTCACAGATTCTCTCTTCACACAGCATGACTGCTGCTGGGGGATGGAAGAGAGGTGGTGTCAGAGACTCAAGACTGTCCATCCTACCCTCTTCAATGCCTGTTTCAGCAATATGAAGTTAAAGCCAGGTACTGTGATTGCTCACCTGATTTTTGGTTCTTGTGAAGGTAATTTTGTGTGCAGATAGTTGTTAAATTTTGGTGTTCCTGTCGGGGGGAGAGATGAATGGTGGAGGCTTCTATTCTGCCATATTGTTCTACTCTCCTAGATTAGATGGTTTTGTTTGTTTGTTTGTTTGTTTGTTTTTTTAGACAGAGTCTCGCTCTCTCGCCCAGGCTAGAGTGCAGTGGCATGATCTCAGCTCACTGCAACCTCTGGCAACCTCTGCCTCCTGGATTCAATTGATTCTCATGCCTCAGCCTCCTAAGTAGCTGGGATTACAGGCGCCCACCACCATGCCTGGCTAATTTTTGTATTTTTAGTAGACACAGGGTTTCATCATGTTGGCCAGGCTGGTCTCGCACTCCTGACCTCAAGTGATCCGATCACCTCGGCCTCCCAAGGTGCTGGGATTACAGGAGTGAGCCACTGTGCCTGGCCCTAGATGAGTTTTTAATTAGTCTTATTCCACCTCCTCCTCCTTCTTTTACTACAAATATGTACTACTTTCCTCCTCCTCCTCCTCCTCCTCCTCCTTCTTCTTCTTTTCCTGGACAAAATGGTGAAAATAAAGTTTTCCTTCACTTTGTGAAATCTCGTTCTTTTTCCACTCTATCCAGTATGTCCCCACTTCCAGTCCAGTTCTCCACATGGTTTCAGATATTCAGTTCCAACTCTTAAGCACATCTGGTTCATAATCCAAGTCACAGATTCATCACCTGTCAGCCATTGTGGTACTTCCAAACTTTGCCAACTACTCCCAGTACTCATTGCTATTGGCTAAAAGAAGGGGACATAGTTGTGTGAGGCAATCTCCATTTGTCCATGAATAAGACAGAACATGGTTTGTGCTGATGGAGGAAGGGGGGTCAGTTGTTTTTATCTTTGCATGGGAGAGATTACACTCTGCATTATGATGAAGTGATTCATGTGTCCTAAGTAAAGTGGCGTGCTTTTAGAGGGACGCGGAATGGCCAACATCTGGCATTCCTGCCAGCAGCCTCCGTGGCTATTCCCTTGGAGAACATGACAAGTCTGTTAACAGCATTCTTTCCAGCTGATCCCTAATGCAACCCCAGAATCTTGAACCAGGAATCCTGGGCACAATGCTTTATTCTAGCACCTCAAAGTATGATCTTAGCATCAGACAGGAGCTTATTAAAGATGCAAATTCTCAGGCCCCACTCTAAATTTACTGAATCTGAATTTGGCCTCACTTTCAGGAATTCTTGGTCTCTTTACAAGCTGTGGCAGATAATTACCTAAATATAACCCAATCACCCACTCATTTCACGGAGTGGTTTGTGGTCAGTTTGCATTAAATCATCTGGGATATTTATTACAAAAGTTGATTCGTAGGTTCTTCCTGAGAACCTAGGATAATGCCAGGAATCTATATTTTTGACAAATGTCCTGGAGTATTATTCTTAAATGTAAACTGATGTGGTGGGATTCTAAGTAAACATGGCTGTTTCTCTGGAATGCAATACACTCATTCTAACACACAAGGCAGACAGGGTGGGGTGAGGCAGTGGTTTCCCTAGGTGTATGTTGAAAAAACTCTTGGGGCCGGGTGCGGTGGCTCATGCCTGTAATCCCAGCACTTTGGGAGGCCAAGGTGGGCAGATCACTTAAGGTCAGGAGTTTGAGATCAGCCTGGCCAACACGGTGAAATCCTGTCTCTACTAAAAATACAAAAATTAGCCAGGCATGGTGGCATGCACCTGTAAACTCGGGAGGCAGGAGAATGGCTTGAACCCAGGAGGCAGAGGTTGCAGTGAGCTGAGATGGTGCCACTCTTCTCCAGCCTGGGTGACAGAGCTAGATTCCGTCTCAAAAAAAAAAAAAAAAAAAAAAAAAAAGAAAAGAAAAAAAGACATAAAAGAAAAAGCTCTTGGTCTCTCTGAAGTCAGGCCAAGGCATAAATTATCTAGTGTATGAATGTGGAAAATACAGGCTGTGGAGTCATACACCATTTACTAGGTGAATGTAATTTTATTGAGCCATAACTATAATGTTATGATAGTTATACCTGACCTGTCATAGGGAGGATTCTGGCAAGTTTCTGGTGCATAGTAGGAACTCAAGCTTTTTTGTCTATTGATGTGTACTAGTATTTCCATTTATTCATCATTTTGAATATAAAATCAATAACACAAACAATTAAATAATAGTTAATATTAATTGAGTGTTAATTATACGCCAGGCACTACATGAAGCATTTAATATACATTATCTCATTTATTCTTTACAAAAACTCTACCAGGGTGGTATTATTATTCTCTTCATTTGACAGAAAAAGGGAACTGAGATGTGGGGAGCAGCCAAATGCTCCTAAGGTCGCTAAGCCTAGACTCTTTCAAGCGTATTTGGCACCATGCTAGCTTGGTGAAGGTTGAAATGATGTAAGAGACAAGGTCTTGGAAAAAATATTTTTACAATCTTGAAGGAAAGCAAGCCCATGCAAACAAATAACCAAGATGAAGACATACCCAGAACTTCCAAGGGGTACACATGGAACATCATAGACTTTCAGAGGAAGAAGAGGCCACTTTCAAGTTCAATGGTCAGGGCAGATTTCATGAAGAAAGTGCTCTTAAATGTAACATTGGAAGATATATAGGGTCCTGGTAGAAAGGGATTGAATGACTTACCACATGGAAAGTATAAAGCTCTTAAATAGAGGGCTGGACGTGGTGGCTCACCCCTGTAATCCCAGTACTTTGGGAGGCCAAGGCGGGCGGATCACGAAGTCAGTAGATCGAGACCATCCTAGCTAACATGGTGAAACTCTGTCTCTACTAAAAATACAAAAAATTAGCCAGGCGTGGTGGCAGGCGTCTGTAGTCCCAGCTACTCGGGAGATTGAGGCAGGAGAATGGCGTGAACCCGGGAGGCAGAGCTTGCAGTGAGCCGAGATTGTGCCACTGCACTCCATCCTGGGTGATAGTGCGAGACTTTGTCAACAACAACAAAAAAAGAATGCTTGTGATTTTTGCACATTGATTTTGTATCCTGAGACTTTGCTGAAGTTGCTTATCAGCTTAAGGAGATTTTGGGCTGAGACAATGGGGTTTTCTAGATACACAATCACGTCGTCTGCAAACAGGGACAATTTGACTTCCTCTTTTCCTAATTGAATACCCTTTATTTCCTTCTCCTGCCTGATTGCCCTGGCCAGAACTTCCAACACTCTGTTGAATAGGAGTGGTGAGAGAGGGCATCCCTGTCTTGTGCCAGTTTTCAAAGGGAATGCTTCCAGTTTTTGCCCATTCAGTATGATATTGGCTGTGGGTTTTTCATAGATAGCTCTTATTATTTTGAGATACGTCCCATCAATACCTAATTTCTTGAGAGTTTTTAGCATGAAGCGTTGTTGAATTTTGTCAAAGGACTTTTCTGCATCTATTGAGATAATCATGTGGTTTTTGTTTGGTTCTGTTTATATGCTGGATTACATTTATTGATTTGTGTGTATTGAACCAGCCTTGCATCCCAGGGATGAAGCCCACTTGATCATGGTGGATAAGCTTTTTGATGTGCTGCTGGATTCGGTTTGCCAGTATTTTATTGAGGATTTTTGCATCAATGTTCATCAAGGATATTGGTCTAAAATTCTCTTTTTTGGTTGTGTCTCTGCCTGGCTTTGGTATCAGGATGATGCTGGCCTCATAAAATGAGTTAGGGAGGATTCCCTCTTTTTCTATTGATTGGAATAGTTTCAGAAGGAATGGTACCAGTTCCTCCTTGTACCTCTGGTAGAATTCGGCTGTGAATCCATCTGGTCCTGGACTGTTTTTGGTTGGTAAGCTATTGATTATTGCCACAATTTCAGATCCTGTTATTGGTCTATTCAGAGATTCAACTTCTTCCTGGTTTAGTCTTGGGAGAGTGTATGTGTCGAGGAATTTATCCATTTCTTCTAGATTTTCTAGTTTATTTGCATAGAGGTGTTCGTAGTATTCTCTGTTGGTAGTTTGTATTTCTGCAAAATCAATGTGCAAATATCACAAGCATTCTTATACATCAATAATAGACAGAGAGCCAAATCATGAGTGAACTCCCATTCACAATTGCTTCAAAAAGAATAAAATACTTAGGAATCCAACTTACAAGGGACGTGAAGGACCTCTTCAAGGAGAACTGCAAACCACTGCTCAGTGAAATAAAAGAGGATACAAAGAAATGGAAGAACATTCCATGCTCATGGGTAGGAAGAATCAATATCATGAAAATGGCCATACTGCCCAAGGTAATTTATAGATTCAATGCCATCCCCATCAAGCTACCAATGACTTTCTTCACAGAACTGGAAAAAACTACTTCAAAGTTCATATGGAACCAAAAAAGAGCCCGCATCACCAAGTCAATCCTAAGCCAAAAGAGCAAAGCTGGAGGCATCATGCTACCTGAATTCAAACTATACTACAAGGCTACAGTAACCAAAACAGCATGGTACTGGTACCAAAACAGAGATATAGATCAATGGAACAGAACAGAGCCCTCAGAAATTACGCCGCATATCTACAACTATCTGATCTTTGACAAACCTGAGAAAAACAAGAAATGGGGAAAGGATTCCCTATTTAATAAATGGTGCTGGGAAAACTGGCTAGCCATATGTAGAAAGCTGAAACTGGATCCCTTCCTTACACCTTATACAAAAATCAATTCAAGATGGATTAAAGACTTAAACGTTAGACCTAAAACCATAAAAATCCTAGAAGAAAACCTAGGCAATACCATTCAGGATATAGGCATAGGCAAGGACTTCATGTCTAAAACACCAAAAGCAATGGCAACAAAAGCCAAAATTGACAAATGGGATCTAATTAAACTGAGGAGTTTCTGCACAGCAAAAGAAACTACCATCAGAGTGAACAGGCAACCCACAAAATGGGAGAAAAGTTTTGCAACCTACTCATCTGACAAAGGGCTAATATCCAGAATCTACAATGAACTCAAACAAATTTACAAGAAAAAAACAAACAACCCCATCAAAAAGCGGGCAAAGGATATGAACAGACACTTCTCGAAAGAAGACATTTATGCAGCCAAAAGACACATGAAAAAATGCTCATCATCACTGGCCATCAGAGAAATGCAAATCAAAACCACAATGAGATACCATCTCACACCAGTTAGAAAGGCAATCATTAAAACGTCAGGAAACAACAGGTGCTGGAGAGGATGTGGAGAAATAGGAACACTTTTACACTGTTCGTGGGACTATAAACTAGTTCAACCCTTGTGGAAGTCAGTGTGGCGATTCCTCAGGGATCTAGAACTAGAAATACCATTTGACCCAGCCATCCCATTACTGGGTATATTCCCAAAGGACTATAAATCATGCTGCTATAAAGACACATGCACATGTATGTTTATTGCGGCACTATTCACAATAGCAAAGACTTGGAACCAACCCAAATGTCCAACAATGATAGACTGGATTAAGAAAATGTGGCACATATACACCGTGGAATACTATGAAGCCATAAAAAATGCTGAGTTCATGTCCTTTGTAGGGACATGGATGAAATTGGAAATCATCATTCTCAGTAAACTATTGCAAGGACAAAAAACCAAACACCGCATGTTCTCACTCATAGATGGGAATTGAACAATGAGAACACACGGACACAGGAAGGGGAACATCACACTCTGGGGCCTGTTGTGGGGTGGGGGGAGGGGGGAGGGGTAGCATTGGGAGATATACCTAATGCTAAATGACGAGTTAATGGGTGCAGCACACCAGCATGGCACATGTATACATATGTAACTAACCTGCACATTGTGCACGTGTACCCTAAAACTTAAAGTATAATAATAATAATAATAATAATAATAAAAATCTCTAAGTAAAAAAAAAAAGAAAAAAGCTCTTAAATGGAATCTGGCATAAAGGAAATGCTCAGTATTTTAATGTATCTCTACTACTCTAGGTATTATAATGTATCTCTACTATTGCTATTACTATTACTATTACCATTTCCCCTTTGTGTGTGTGTGTGTGTGTGTGTGTGTGTGTGTGTGTGGTTTATAATGTTTATAACAGTTTTAATGGTTTATAACAGTTTATAATGTGTATTGTGAAAGCCTCTACAGAAGCCACTTGGTGGATACAAACTCATCAACCTCATCTCACCCAGAGTTCATTTGTCTCTCCATGAGGTCTTTCTGAGAGACTTCATCAAAGACCACATTACAGATATGAACCCTCCCCTGACATGCCACTCTAGTCTTCATCCAAAATGACTGTGAAAATTGTGTGTGATATGGTTTTTTTGTGAACTAATCTACAACATCATGATGTTTAGGTGGCTACTTCCTTCACAGCCTCCCTTGGTGTTGGAGTGGGGGTCACATGGCTGCCATGGGTGCTTTTTGATGATCTCATTGCAGGGAATTTCTTCTGAGTCTTGTAGCATCTGTTCCTCTGTTCATCTTGTCCTCAGATTTTTGGGTCCATCTCCCCTCAAGCCTTACTGAGATATCTCAAATAATCCAGGACATGTGGGCTTCAGAGCCTGCAAACCTCATTTTAGAGCCTGGAGTCCTCAACTCCTGGTTGTGTGACTGTCTTAGTCCATTTTTTTGTTGCTTATAAAAGAATACCTGAAACTGGGTAATTTATAAAGGAAGGAAATTTATTTCTTACAGTTCTGGAGGCTAGGTTCAAGGTTGAGGGGGCACATCTGGTGAAGATGGTCTTGCTGGTGGGGACTCTGTCAGAGTCCCCAGGTGATGCAGGGTATCACATGGCAATGGGGCTGAGTGTGCTAGTTCAGATCTCTCTTCTTCTTCTTATAGGGCCGCCAGTCCCACTCCCACGGTAACCCATTACTCCATTAACCCATTAATCCATTCATGACAGCAGAGCCCTCATGACCCAATCACCTCTCAAAGGCCCCACCTCGTGACATTACCACATTGGAGATTAAACTTGGCGATGCGTTGTGACACGGTTTGTCATCTTGGTGATGAGTTGTGACACAGTTTGTCTCTATGTCCCCATCCAAATCTCATCTCGAATTATGGTCCTCACGTGTCGAGGGAGGGAATTGATTGGATCATGGAGGCAGTTTCCCCCATGCTGTTCTTGTGATAATGAGAGAATTCTCATGAGATCTGATGGTTTTAAAAGTGGCAGTTTTTTTCCTGTGCTCTCACTTCTCCCTCCTGCTACCTTGGGAAGAAGGTGCCCTTCCATCATGATTGTAAGTTTCCTGAGGCCTCCCCAGCCATGCAGAACTGTGAGTCAATTAAATATCTTTCCTTTATAAATTACCCAGTCTCACGGAAGTTCTTTATAGTAGTGTGAAAACGGACTAATACACATGTAAAGCTCTGGCTCCCAGCCATCCTTCAACAGCAATTTTCTGAGTAGCTGTTCTGTGCCCGGGTGCTGCTCTAAGTGCTAGGGATACAACAGAGAACAAAACCAACAAAGTCCCTAACCTCATCAGAGTTGATCAGTAAATATATAGCACATCACAGTGTAGCAAGTGCTACACAGAAAAATAAGGCAGGGTCAGGGGAAGGACTATTCTGGTGGTGGAGGGATTATACTTAGGGTGAGTGGGGAAGGCCTCACTGCCAGGGGTCATTTGAGCAGAGAGCAGAGAGAAATGATGATAGAGAATCATACTCTGACCTTAGGGTTTATATCTTGTATGCTTCCCCTGCCTGGGACACTCTATCCCCAGATAGCCACATGGCTGACTCCCTCATCTCCTCTGGGTCTCTTTCTTCCATATCTTCTTCATGGTGAGGTCTTCTCTGACACCTTTGGAAAATAGTTGAGCATCACAATCAGTCTCTGCCTCCTCACCCCATTTAATTTCTCTCCATAGAACTTATCACCACCTGGCATATATTTATTATATGTTAATTTAATGCCTGTTTCTAGAACAGGTTGGCAAACCACAGCCCACTGTCTGTTTTATTTTTATTTTTGTTTTTTTGAGATGGAGTCTTGCTCTGTCATCCAGGCTGGAGTGCAGTGGCATGATGTTGGCTCATTGCAACCTCTGCCTCCTGGGTTCAAGCAATTCTCGTGCCTCAGTCACCTGAGTAGCTGGGATTACAGGCGCATGCTGCCATGCCCAGCTAATTTTTGTAGTTTTAGTAAGGACAGGGTTTCGTCATGTTGGCCAGGCTAGTCTCGAACTCCTGACCTCAAGTGATCTGCCCGCCTGGGCCTCCCAAAGTGCTGGGATTACAGGTGTGAGCCACCATGCCTGGCCCCACTGTCTGATTGTGTAAATAAAATTTTATTAGAATACAGCCACACTCATCCCTTTGTGTATTGTGTATGGTAGCTTTCACACTACAACAGCAGAGTTGAGTGGTTGTGAAAGAGACAGTGTGGTCCTCATAGCTTAAACTATTTGCTATTTGGTCCTTCACAGAAAAAAATTTTGCAGACCCCTCTTCTACAACACAAGCCCTGTGGAAGCAGAAACTTTGTTTTGTTTATTGCTGTCTCCCCAGGTCCTAGTACAGTGCTTGGCATGTAGTAGGTCCTCAATAAATATTAGTTTACTGAATGAGTGAATGAATGTAGGAGAAGAGTAATCAGAATAACCAGAAAACCAGGCCAGTCTTGAGTCTTGAATGCTGTGCTTAAAGGGCTTGGCTGTTCTTCCCTGGTGGTTGGGGAAGGAGGGTGTCCCGTGAGGAGGAGGGTGAGGGAAGCTCTCTGGGTTCTGTCAGTGAAGAGGTTAAACAGCTGTTTCTACCATGAGATTACTATTATTCATGTTGTTATTATTCATACATTACTACTATGCGTGTCCAACGTGCATGTTGGAGACATCATGTGTAAGTATGGGCATGTGGACACCATTTTTGAAAACCTGGTACTATTACCCAAAGTGGAATAGAGGTTGTTTAAGGGCAGGACCCCCAGGGTCAAAACATGCAGTGGGTGATTCATGCTTCCCCCACCAAGCACCTGTGGAATCTGGAGAATTTAATGAACTTCCCTATACCTCAGTATCCTTGTCTTCAAAATGGGATATTAACAGATCTACCCTCATAGGGTTGTTTATGGATTTAAGGAGTTAGTTAATGTAAAGTGTTTGGATCAGTGACACTCAGTAAACTATTAATGAATATTAGTGATTCTCCACTATTAACAACTCTCCATGATGTCCCCCCATGTGTGTATAATGTCACATAGTAAAGAATTTAACCTTATTCAAAGAGAGGTCTGTCCTTTGCCCTCAGATTCCAGTTGGTAATCTGTAAGCCCTTGAGCTGTCATGCCTGATAGGAGTGCCTTTATTTGCTTAGGGGCCCTGGACCAGCCAGATTGAAGCAATGTGATTTAGGGTAGGGGCTTTGAGCCACACCAAAAATGTGATTTAGGATAGGGAACTTGGTCCAGCCAGATGGTAACTATGTGATGTATAGCAGGGACTCTGAGCCACACCAACAGTGGTGTGTAGGATAGGGGCTTTGGGTCATGAAGCTTTACCTCCTGAGGGCTGGAAACCGAGATCAGCCATGTGGGCAGTAACAGTCCATACATGATGGAGCCCCAATAAAGACTCTGGACACCAAGGCTTAGGTGAGCTTCCCTGGTTGGCAACACTCCATGCATATTAATGCCAGCAGAGTAATGTTGTTCTAACTCTGCGGAAGAGGCCAACTGGAAGGTCTGCATTTGCCCCCTGCCTGGACCCTGCCCTGTTTGTCTCTTCTCTTGGCTTATTTAAATTTTAACCTGTATCCATTCCTTGTGATGAACTATGTAACTATGTATATAACCACTTTCAGTGAGTTCTGCAAGTCATTTTAGCAAATTTTCAAAACTGAGGGTGGTTTTGAGAACCCCCTGCATTTACAATTGGTGTCAGTAGTAACGGTGGGTTTGTGTGGACTGTTCTCTCTAAATTTGCAGTTGGCTTTTTGCAAATGTGCAGAGTGTGGGCTTCCATTATGCCTGGTCCATTCCTGGCCTGACCCCTTGAGAGGCAAACTGTCCCAACACATCCTCTTCATGGGACCTGTACCCTCTTCAGTTTCCTCTGTCACTGAGGCTGATGAGGAGACAAGGCCACCACATCAGCATCCCAGGTATACCATTTTCTAGGGGCTACAAGACTGGGTGTTTCTGACCTAAATGGGAACCTGGGAGGGAAGAAGATGTGCATATCCCTTCTTTCTTCCCCAGACCTTTGTGGTGAATGCCCTGTCCTCACACTGCAGCCTCACACTGGGGCCACAGAGATAGACAGATGGGGCCTAGTCTATCATTGATGGTCATTTGGGTTGGTTCCATGCCTTTGCTATTGTGAATAGTGCTGCAATAAAAATACGTGTGCATGTAACTTTATAATAGAATGATTTATAATCCTTTGGATATATACCAGTAATGGGATTGCTGGGTCAAATGGAATTTCTGGGTCAAATGGAATTTCTGGTTCTAGATCCTTGAAGAATCACCACACCATCTTCCACAATGGTTGAATTCATTTACATTCCTATCAACAATGTAAAAACATTCCTATTTCTCCACAGCCTCACCAATATCTGTTGTTTCTTGACTATTTATTTATTTATTTATTTATTTATTTATTTATTTTTATTTTTTTGAGACAGAGTTTCGCTCTTGTTGCCCAGGCTGGAGTGCAGTGCCGTAATCTTGGCTCACTGCAACCTCTACCTCCTGGGTTCAAGCGATTCTCCTGCCTCAGCCTCCCGAGTAGCTGGGATTATGGGTGCCCGCCACCATGCCCGGCTAATTTTTGTATTTTTAGTAGAGATGGGGTTTCATCATGTTGACCAGGCTGGTTTCGAACTTCTGACCTCAGGTGATCCACTCACCTCGGCCTCCCAAAGTGCTGGGATTACAGGCGTGAGCCACTGCACCTGGCCGTTTCTTGACATTTTAATAATTGCCATTCTGACTGGCATGAGATGGTATCTCATTGTGGTTTTGATTTGCATTTTTCTAATGATCAGTGATGTTGAGCGTTTTTTCATATGTTTGTTGGCTGCAAAAATGTCTTCTTTTGAGAAGTGTCTGTTCATATCCTTTGCCCACTTTTTGATGGGGTTGTTTTTTTCTTGTAAATTTGTTTAAGTTTCTTGTAAATTCTGGAGATTAGACCTTTGTAAGATGGGTAAATTGAAAAATGTTCTCTCATTCTGTAGGTTGCCTGTTCGATCTGATGATAGTTTCTTTTTGCTGTGCAGAAGCTCTTTAGTTTAATTAGATACCATTTGTCAATTTTAGCTGTTGTTGTAATTGCTTTTGGCAATTTCATCATAAAATATTTGCCCATGCCTATGTCCTGAATGGTATTAAAGAAAATGTGGTACCATGGAATAGTATGCAGCCACTAAAAAGAATGAGGTCATGTCCTTTGCAGGGACATGGATGAAGCTGGAAGCCGTCATCCTCAGCAGACTAACACGGGAACAGAAAATCAAACACCGCATGTTCTCACTTGTAAGTGGGAGTTGAACAATGAGAACACATGGCCACAGGGTGGGGAACAACACACACTGGGGCCTGTGGCGGTGGGAGAGGAGGGAGAGCATCAGGACAAATAGCTAATGCATGTGGGGCTTAAAACCTAGGTGACGGGTTGATAAGTGCAGCAAACCACCCCATGGCACACGTATACCTATGTAGCAAACCTGCATGTACTGCACATGTATCCTGGAACTTAAAGTAAAAAAAAAAAAAAAAAAAAAAAAAAGGAAAAGACAGATGGGGCCTACTCTAAGGGGAATGAGGTTCCCCTCCCAGGGGAAAGAAAAACATATCGATGCATAGCAATGACAATAGTCATAATATTACACATTAATAAAACATGTCAATCCTCTCATTCTTGTGCACACAGCTCTGTGCACACGTGGGTTTTTTTAGGACACATTCTTAGAACTGTCATTGCTGCATCAAGGGAGTTATTCATTCAACAGACACCTAATGAGTGCCTGTTTTCTGCTGGGCACTGTTCTAGGAAGTTGGGAGATGTCATGGGCATGAGGTCCCTGAGTTCTTTGCTATTTTTCTTTAGAACATAAGCTCTCTGAACTGCTCAAGTTTTTCTGTCCAGAGTTTGTAGTGTATAAGATGTTATGGAGTCTGTGTCCTGGATGAGGTCTTTGAATTCTATGGTGGGGTCTGTATCCCAGGGAGTGAGGTCCCCGAGCTGTTCGGGGAATCTTTGTCCAGGATATGAATTATCTGGTACATTGGGAGATCTGTGTCTCAGGATGTGAGGTCTGACCTGTTTGTGGCTCTGTGTCCAGGGTGTGAAGGCTTTGAGCTTTATGGGAGTCTCTGTCTGTAATATGAGATCTCTGAGCTCTTTGCAGGGGGCATTGGGGGGGAGTTCTGTGTCTAGGATATGAGGTCTTTGAGTTGTCTGGGGATTTTATTTTTATCCAGTGGGTGAGGTCTCTGAGATTTGGGGGGATACTTTTTCAGGGTGTGAGATTTTAAAACAGGTTGGGATTTTTTTTCTAGTGTGTAAGCTCTGAGTTCTTTGAGCATCTGTATCCATGGACGTAATATTTCTGTGCTGCTTGGGGGTCTGCATCCCAGGGTGTGAGATCTGTGTTCCCGGGGAGTTTGTATCACAGTGTTTCTGGGCTCGTGGTAGGTCTGTGTTCACATCATGAGGTGTCTGTATCTTTAGGGGTCTGTATGCTGGATTTGAGGTCTCCCAGCTATTTGGTGTGATCTGTGCAGAATTTGAGGTCTCTGGGCTCTGGGGTTTCTGAACTCAGAGTGTGACTTCTCTGAGCTGTTTAGGGGTCTGTGCCAATGTGTAAGATCTATTAGCTATTTGGACTCTGTTTTATGAGGGTCCTGAACTGGTTGGCTGTTTTGCAGGGTGTGAGGTCTCTGGCTGTTTGGGAATTTGCATTCTTTATGTATATAGTTTTGGGTCTGTGTCTAAGATGTGTCCGTCTGCAGGTCTCTGAGCTGTTTCTGTGTCTGTTCTCAGACTGTCAGGTCTCTGAGGTGTCTGGGGAGTCTGCATTCAGAATGTGATGTTTCTGCACACTTTGAGTACCTGTGCTTGAGAAAGTCAATCTCCTGAGCCATTTGGAAGTCTCTGTTTATGATATAAGATCTCTCAGTTGTGTGGCCATCTTTGTCCAGAGTGTAAGATCTCTGAGCAATTTGGGGGTCCCTGTCCAAGGTGTGAATTGTTTCAGCAGTTTGAGGGTCCTCATATCGGAGTGTGAGGTCTCTAAGTTGATTGTTTCATATTTAATGTCTGTCTGTTGTTTGGGGGTTGGTGCTCAGGGATGAGGTCTCTGAACTCTGGAGTTCTGTGTTCCAAGGTATGAGTCTGAAATATTTCAAAGTCTGTTAGGGCTATGAAGTCTCTAAACTTTTTGAGGGTCTGTATTTCAAGTTGTTTGAATCTGTGGTATTTGGGGTTTTGTATTCCAGGTGTGAGGTCTCTGAACTAATTAAGGGTATGGGTTCCAAGGTGTAAGTCGAAAGTACTTTCAGTCTGTGTTTAGGGTATAAGGCCGCTGAAATCTTTGAAGACATTTTTCCCAAGGTTTTAGTCTGTTGATTTGGGGTCCGAGTTCAGGATTTGGGGTTTTAAGTGCTTGAATGATCTGTGGCCTAAGGTCTGAGGTAAGTGTTCAGGGTGTGTGGTTTTTGAAATCTCTGAGTGTATTTCTTGGGGTTTGAATATGGGAAAGCTGGGTGTCTTTTTCAGAGTGTGAAGTCTCTAAACTTATAGAGGGTTGCTGACAAGGTTTGGATTGGAGGTATTTGAGGGCCTGTTTTCAGGCTGTGTGGTCTCTGAGCTTTTAAAGGGTCTTTGTCCTAAGGTTTTAGTGTGAATTATTTGGGCCTCTGCCTAAGATGTGAAGTCCTTGAATTTTTAGAAGGTGTATGTCCCAAGGATAGAGTCTAAGATGTTTGGACATGTGTCCAGTAGAGTTCTAAGTTTGGGTTAAGGTATTTGGGGCCTGAATTCAGGGTGTGAGATACATGATCTTTAAGGGTCTGTATTCCAAGTTTTGAGTTTGAAGCATTTGGAGGTTTATGTTCAGAGTGTCAGGTCTGAACTCATGGAAGGTCTGTGTTGCAAGGTTTCAGTTTAAGGCATTTTGGGATCTTTGATCAGGTTGTAAGTTCTCAAGAATCATTGAGAATTTGCAATCCAAGGTTTGAGTCTGAGACATGTGGGTGTCTCTGTTCAGGATATAAAGTCTCTGAACTCTTTGAGGGTGTGTGTCTCAATTTTTTTTTGTCTAAGTTTTTGGAGGACTGTGTTCACGGTGTGAGGTCTCTAAACTCTCTGAGGATCTGTGTCCCAATGTTGGAATCAGGTATTCAGGGTCAATATCTAATGGTGTGATATCTCTGAAAACATTGAAGGTCTGTGTTTTAATGTTTAAGTCTGACATATTTGGAGGGTCATATTCAAGTGTGAGGTCTCTGGAACTTTAGGAAATTACCAAGATTTTATGAGTCAGTCATTTAGTAGCAGTGTACAGGGTATGAGGTATCCGAACTTTTGGAGTTTCTGTATCCAAATACTTGGTTCTGAGGTATTTGGGGGTCTGTAGTCAGGGTGTGAGATCTCTGAACTTTTAGAGTGTCTATGTACCAAGCTTTTATTGTGAGTTATTTGGAGTCTGTATTCAGGGCAGGAAGTCTCTGAATTTTTGAGGGCTCTGAATTTTTAAAGTCTCTGTCCCAAGATTTGAGTCTGATGTTTCTGGGGATCTGTGTTCAGGATTTGGGGTCTCTACTATTTGAGGGTCTTTGTTCCAATTTTTCAGCTCAAAGTGTCTGGGAGTCCATGTTTAAGGTGTGTTGTGTTTGAAGGCATTAAATCTGAGGTGTATTCGTCCGTTTTCACACTGCTGATAAAGACATACCCGAGACTGGGAAGAAAAAGAAGTTTAATAGGCTTACAGTTCCACATGGCTGTGGAGGCCTCACAGTCATGGTGGAAGTCAAGGAGGAGCAAGTCACATCTTACATGAATGGTGGCAGGCAAAGAAGGAGAGCTTGTTCAGGGAAACTCCCATTTTTAAAACCATCAGATCTTGTGAGACTCACTCACCATCACAAGAACAGCAAGGGAAAGACCCGACTCCATGATTCAACCATCTCCCACCAGGTTCCTCCCACAACATGTTGGAATTATAGGAGCTACAAGATGAGATTTGGGTGGGGACACAGAACCAAACCATATCATGAGGAATCTGAGGTGAATGTTCAGGGTGTGAGGTCTCTGAATTTTAGAGGGTCTTTGTTCTAAAGCTTTAGTGTGAATTACTTAAGGTCTGAGTTGGAGTTTGAGCTGAGTGATTTTTTTTAAAGGGTGTCTGTCCCAAGTTTGTGTTGGTGGTATTTGTGGTCTTTGTTCAGGGTATGATGTCTCTGAACTCCTTGAGGGTCTATTTTTGCAAGGTTTGAGTCTGAGGACTTGGGCGTCAGTATTCTGGTCAAGAGGCCTCCAAAATTTATGAGAGTCTGATGTTTGAGTCTGAGGCACTGAAGATCCTCTGAACTATTGAAGATCTATGTCCCAAAGGATGAGTTTGGAGTATTTAGGGGTCTGTGTTTAGTATGTTAGTTCCCTGAACTCTTGGAGGATTTTGATTTTAACGTTTGAATCTGAGATATAAGAACATGTGTGCAGAGTGGTGTGGTCTATGTACTCATTGAAGTCTGTCCCCCATGGCTTGAAACCAATGTGTTTTAGGGTCAATATTTAGGGTATCAGGTCTCTGAATTTTTATTATGTCTGTGTCTTAATATTTGAGTCTGAGGTGTTTGCAGGTTCATATTCAGAGTGCAAGGACTCTGAAATCTTTGAGAGTATGAGTTACAAGGTTTAAGTCTGAGGTGTTGGGAGGTCAATGGTCAGACTGTTTTCTCATATCTTTGAGGGTTCATATTTGAATGTTTGAGTCTGACATATTTGGGGATCTATATTCAGGGTATACAATTTCTGAACTACTGGGGATCTGTGTCCCAGGGTATCAGTCTATAGTATTTGAGGGTCTTTTCATAGTGTTAGGACTTTGAACGCTGAGGAATCTGGGTTTTGATGCCTGAGTCTGAGGTCTGGGAATCTGTATTTAGGGAGTGTGGTCCTTGAACTCTTTGAAGGTCTGTGTCCTGAACTTTCAACCTGAGCTATCTGGGGATCATTGCTCAGGGTGTGAGGCCTGTAGACTTTTAGAGTGTGACGGAGGCTTTGTGTGCCAATTTTTGGGTCAGTGTTCAGGGTGTGAGGCCTCCGAACTTTCTAGAGAGTCTATATCTTAAGGTTTTAGTCTGAGGTGTTTGGAGGTCTGTGTTCAGGGCTTGCGATCTTTGAATGCTTTGGCAGTTTGTGTCCCAAGATTGAGTTGGAGGTGTTTCAGGGTCTGTGTTTAGGGTTTGAGGTCTCTGATCTCTTTGAAGGTCTGAGTCCCAAGGTTTGTTCCCATTTTTGTGTCTGAAGTATGTAGGGGTCCATGTTCAAAGTGTGTTGTATTTGAACTCATTGACTGTTGCGTCGCAGGGTTTAAATCTGAGCGTCAGTGTTCAGGGTGTGAGGTCTCTCAATTTTTAGAGGAGCTTTAACCCCAGTTTTTTAGGGTCAATTATTTGGGGGTCTAATTTTAGGGTGTGAAGTCCATAATTTTTAAGGGTCTCTGTTTCAAGCTTGGGTCATGATTTTTGTGGTGTGTTTTCACGGTGTTTGACATTTGAATTCTCTGAAGTTCTGTGTCTCAACACCTAAGACCAAGGTAAAGGGGAGTCTCTGTACTTGGCATGAGGTCTCTTTACCCTTTGAGGGTCTGTTTCAAGGTTTGAGTCTGAATTATTTGGGTCTGTGTTCAGAGTTTGAGATCTGTGAACTTTTTAGAGGGCCAGTGTCTCAATATTTGAGACTGAGGTATGTGGGCCCATGTTCAGGTTGTGAGGTGTCTGAGCTCATTGGCGTTTTGTGTCCAAGATATGAGTCAGAGCTATTTGGTGACCTGTGTTCAGAGTTTGAGTTTTGAAAGTCTGAGTTCCAAAGTATGAATCTGAGGAATTTCTGTGTCTGTTCATGAGTTCACTAAACTATTGAGGGTCTGTGTTTTAAGCTTTGACTCTGACATATTTGGGGTGTATACTTGGGTGTGAGGTCCTTGAACTTTTAGGTGTGATTAAGGCTTTTTGTATCAATTTTTTTTGGTCAATGTTTAAGGTGTAAGGTCTCTGACTTTTCTAGAGAGTCTGTATCTTAATGTCTTAGTCTGAGGTATTTGGAGGTCTGTGTTCAGGGTTTAAGGTCTCTGAACTCTTTGGTAGTTTGTGTCCCAAGAATTGAGTCTAAGGTATTTTGGGGGCCTTTGTTTAAGATTTGAGGTCCCTGAACTCTTTGAGAGTCTGAGTCTCAAGTTGTACCAATTGGTGTCTGTTCCAATTTTTGTGTCTAAAATATTTGGGTGTTCATATTCAGGATGTGTTTTGTTTAAATTCATTGAAGTTCTGTGTTCCAGTGCTTGAGTCTGAAGTTTGTGGGGGTCAGTTTCAGAATGTTAAGGTTCTCTGAATTTTTATAGGTCTTTGTTCCAGAGTTTTAGCATAAATTATGTGTTGTCTGAATTCAGGGTGTGAAGTCTGTGTTTTTCCCAATTTTGGGTCAGTGGTATTTGTGGTCTGTGCTTAGGGTGTGAGGTCTCTGCATGCATTGAGGGTTTGTGTTCCAAGGTTGAATCTAGGTACCTGGTGGCCGGGGCGGAGGGGTGTCTGTATTCAGTTTGTGAGGACTTTAAAATCTTTGAGGGGTTGTACTTGGACGTTTAAGTCTGATATATTTGGGGATTTTCATTCAGGGTATGAGGTTTCTTTATTATTGAGCCTTTGTGTCCCATGGTATATGTTTGTGCTGTTTAGGTTTGAGTTTTAGGTGTTTTGAGACTTGTATTCAGAGCATGAGGTCTCTGAACCCCAGTCCCAGGATGTGAAGTTTCTAAGCTGTTTGGGATTCTCTAAACCAGTGTCGATGACATGTTCCTGTTTGTGGGTCTGGTTCCAGGGTATGTGGACTGGGCACTGTTGTGGACTCTCTAAGGTAAGAGTTCTTGGAGCTATTTTAGGATCTGTGTTTAAAGTGTGAGGATTCTGAATATTTTTTGGATCTTTTTTCAGAATGTTAGGTCTCTGAACTCTGGGGAATCTCAGTTAATGTTTGAGTCCAAAGTATCTGGGGATATATGTTCAGAGTGTGAAGCTTCTGAACTCTTTGAAGGTGTGTCCCAAGGTATGAGTGTGATGTACTTGGGCTCTATGTTCAAAGTTTAATGTCTGTGAACTTTTGGAGGGTCTGCATCTCAATATTTGAGTAATTTTAATTTGTGGGTCTGTGCTCAGGGTGTGAGGTCTGTGAATTCTTTGAGGGTCTGAGTCCCAAATCTAAGGTATTTGTGTGTCTCTGTTCATGGGGTGAATCTTGAAGTCTTTGAGGGTCTGTATTCCAAGGTTTTGAGTTGGAAGTGTTTGGTTGTCCGTGTTGAAAATGTGAGGTCTCTGAATTGTTTGAGCGCCTTTGTTTCAAGTTTTGAATATGAGTTTCCTGGTGGGTTCGGGAGTGGTCTGTTTTCAGTCTGTGAAGTTCCTAAGCTTTTTGGTGTCTGTGCTCCAAAGTCTGAGTTTTAGGTGTTTTGAGGCCTGTATTCAGGGCATGAGGTCTCTGAACTCAGCAAGGTGTGTGTTCCAAAGTTTGAGTTTGAGGTGTTTAGGGGACTGCATTCATGGTGTGAGTTCTCTGAACTCTTTGAGGGTCTGTAGTCTAAATGTTCAGTTTGAGGTATTTGGAGGTCTTCGGTCAGGGCGTGAGATCTCTGAAGTCTTTGAGGGTCTGTTTCCCACAGTTCGAGTCTATTGTTTTTAGGACCAGTATACAGAGTATGTCTTCTCTGAACTCATTCGGAGTCTGTGTTCAGGGTGTGAAGTCTCTTAACTCACTGAGGGTCTATGTTCCAAAGCTGAGAATCTCTTAATTCTTCAAGAGCAGTGTTTCGGCCAGGCACGGTGGCTCATGCCTGTAATCCCAGCACTTTGGGAGGCCGAGGTGGGCAGATCATGAGGTCAGGAGTTCGAGACCAGCCTGGCCAACATAGTGAAACCTTGTCTCTACTAACAATACAAAAAAAAAAAATTAACTGGGCGTGGTGACAGCCACCTGTAGTCCCAGCTACTCGGGAGGCTGAGGCAGGAGAATCACTTGAACCCAGGAGGCAGAGGCTGCAGTGAGCCAAGATCACGCCACTGCACTCCAGCCTGGGTGACAGAGTGAGACTCTGTCTCAAAAAAAAAAAAAAAAAAAAAAAAAAAAGCAGTGTTTCAAGATTTCAGTCTGAGTATTAGGGCCTATGTTCCCATGTTTTGTCCCTGATAACTGGGGTGAGAGGGGCGTGTGTCCTTGTTCCAGGATGTAAGGATGCTGAACTGTTTAGGGCTTTGTGTTCAGGGTGTGAGGTCTGTGATTTGTGCAGAGGTCTCTGAGGTGTCTGTGAGTTTGTGTTTAGTGTGAGAGGTTGCTGAGTTCTTTTGGTGTCTTCGTGCAGAGAGTGAAGTCTTTATACTCTTTGGTCAGTTACAGGGTGTGAAGTTTCTGAGCTCTTTGGGGCTCTCTAAATCAGTGCTGATGAAGTGTTCCTGTTTGTGGGTCTGGTTCCAGGGTGTGTGAACTGGGCACTGTTGTGGACTCCCTAAGGTATGAGTTCTTGGAGCTATTTTAGGATCTGTGTTTAAAGTGTGAGGTCTCTGAACATTTTTTTGAATCTGTGTTCCTGGCTTTGAAATTTTTAAACTCTTTGGAACACTGTGTTTCACAGTGAGAGGTCTCTTAGATTTTGGGATTCTTTGGCCAGGTTATGAGGTATTTGTTCTGCTTATGGGTCTGTGTTCAGTTTATGAGGTCTTTGGCTAATTGTGTGTCTGTGTGCCAGGTAGAAGACCATTTAGCTTTGGAGTTCATTGTTCAGAGAATGAACTATTGGGACTTTTGAAGGTCTCTGGACAGAATGGAGGTCTGTGCCCAGGGTGTAAAGTCCATGATCTCTTTTGGTGTCTGTGTCCCAGAAGGTGAGGTTTTAAGCTGTTTTTGAGGTTTTTGAGGGGGGTTCTCTGACCATGACTTTGACAAAGTGGTCCAAGGTGTGAGATTTCTAAGTTAATTGTGGGTCTGTTTCCCAATGTTCAAGGTCTTTCACCTGTAAGGGGATCTGTGTTCAGGTTCAGAGGTCTGTAAATCTGTTTCTAGGTCTTTGCCCTGGATATTAGATCTCTGAATTGTTTGTTTCTTTCCTAGCGTGAGATCTTTCAGCTTTTTGGAGGCTTGTGTTCAGGCTGTGATATCTGTAAGCTCTGTGGGGATCTGTGTCCCAAATTTTGAGGCGTCTGAGGTCTTCTGGGTCTGGATTTTTGGTGTGAGGTCTCAGAACACCCTTTGTCCCAAAGTGTAAGGATGCTGAACTGTTTGGGAGTTTGTGTGCAGGTTGTGAGGTCTCTGAATTCTTTAGTTGTCCGAATCTATGGTCTGACTGTGGGTGAGGTCTTGAGCTCCTTGGGGGCCTTTCTCTCAGGGCGTGAGTTTTTTGTGCCTTATACAACTCTGTGGTCTAGGGTGTAACATCTACTTACTGTTTGGTGGTCTGATTCCTATGGTATGAGTTCTGTGGCTTCTAGGTGGTCTGTGTTCAGGGTGTGGATTCCTTGAGCTCTTTGCAGGGATTGTGTAGACTCTACACTGTAGAGGGTTTGGGAATCAAAGCTATAAGGGTATATTGTCAGCTCTCTGAAGAGTTTGATGGTCTATTTTCCAGTACATGTTTTCTATGGCTCTTTGAGGAAGGGTTCTGTGCCCCAGAATGTGAGGTATCTGAACTTTTGGTGAGTCTGTTTAGCGTGTGAGTCTTGTGAGCCTTTTGGAGGTCTGTTCCAAGGGCATGAGGTTTTTGAGAGTTCTTTGGTGTTCTGTTTACAAGATATGAGCTCTCTGAGCTGTTCACATGTCTGTCAAGACTGTGAGTTGTCTGAGTTGCTTGGAAGAAGTGGTCCAAGGTGTGGGCTGTCTAAGGTCTTTGGGGCTCTGTGTCCAGGGTTTTAAGTCTCTCACCTAGTTAAGTGTCTTTGCCTAGGCTTGGAGGTCACTCAACTCTTCAGACATCCATTCTCAAGGTAGTGAAGTCTATGGATATTTAGGGGTCTAGATCCTCAGTGTAAAATGACTTAACTCTAAGGGTGTGTTTGTCCCTGATGTGAGGTCTCTGATCTAGCTGAGTATGTGCGATCCAGGGTATTTTAGCAAGATGTTTGAGGATCTGTGCCAGAGTGTGAAGACTCTGCTGTTCAGAACTGTCTGTTCTGGGTGTGAAGTTTATGAGCTGTGTAGGGGTCTGTGTCCTTCTAGGATTTGGGCTCTGTTACTTGTAGATCTGTATCCATAGTGTGAGGCCTTTGGGGGTCTCTTTCCACAGTGTGAAGTCTCTTCGCTGCTTCAGGTTTTTTGTCCCAGGGTGTCAGGTCTATGAACTCTTTGGGGTCTGAATCTAGTCCTTTGGCTTCAGCCCCTCCAGGGGTTCATCTCTAGAGTGCATAAAGGTGGGCAGGGAGTAGGCAGGGGTGGGGATGAGGAGCGAGGGATGGAACAGGCCTCTCCCAGGAGCGGTGATGGAACAGCCCACTTTGGGAAGTTCCAATGAGTAGGGGCCACCCATTTCAAGATAAATTATCATGTGTGTTGGGTTTGGTGCTTGGGAAGACATACAAGGGCCACTTCACCTTGGCAGTGGATCTATGACAGCCCTTGGTGGACACAAAGGTTATTCTGTCTTGAGTGTCTTAAGTCTCCATCTCCTCCTCCAAGCTGCTTCTACCCGGCCTCATGAAAACACCTGTTTTTGGTTTGCTGTGGCCATATGCTCAGTGTCCTCTAGTGCTATTTCTTTTACCATCCCTCCTCTCTGTATCTAGGCTATGGGATTGTACCCAGGGTCAGGCAATCAGCTTTGGTATGAGGAAGGCAGGATGGAGGAACTTTGTGGTTCCTAATTGATCTATGAATTTCCAGTGAGCAGATCCTATCCCACCTTCAGGACAAGGTGTTATGTTTCGTCCTTTGATAACTTGACCAGAAACACTGTCATCACCCGCTGTGTGATTCCATCACAAGTTAGTTGAAGCCACTGAGTCCACAAATGCAATGAAAAGAAAACGTGAAGGTGATAATGACTGTGACTCCATGTGAAGAGGATGATGAGGGCTTAATGCAAGTCACAGATGGTGCTAGCTCCTATTCTGAGGTATAGAAAGAGAGTATTCAGGATCTTACTAAGGATAAGGTTTTTGATGCAGTGTGTTCTCTGTACCCTTCCACTCCCCTACTCCTCTGGGTTACTCTCTGTATTACCTTTTATTTTACTTGGTTGTAAGTTGTCTGAGAGCTTTTTAGGGTCCCCCACTATACTTTGTCATCTTTGGAGTCGGTGCTAATATCTTAACCTTGTTCCACCAGTGCAAAGTCCCTGTATGGAGGTGTTTTATGTTAAATTGGAGGTGAGGGCTGGATGCACTTGTAAAACCTGGGTTAAATATGACTATTTTAATGTCCTTTTAAGGTGAAATGATTACAATTGACAAATCGAATTTGTCAAAGTTCTGGCAAAAAAACTTGGTTCAAATTTCCGTTTCCAAAAACAATTAACTTGGGGAGATCTGGTTTACTATTGCAGCAGAAGTCCATTATAGCCCGTCTCTCTGGTTGACTACAACTCAAAACTCTGGACAAAATACAAAAGCAATTACTTGAGGATTCTGAAAAGTAAGCTAAAGCAGTTGGAATGTGGAGGTGAGACAAAATTTACAGAAGCTATTGGGATTAGATTACTGGATGTCTTTATTTTTTATTTCATGATGTTGACCCCAGTCCAGGTAGTGCAGGTGACTAATACTCTGAGAGAAACACTATCCTTTGCCCAGAGGAAACAGGAATAGGGATCCATATGAATCCTGCACAAGTCTTAGCCTAGTCCCTGAGCTATGCATGTGTAGAACAGACCAAGACCAGTGTAGCAAAGACTGAGGGAACTGAGCTGTGATTTGAACTGCCCTCTCTAGTTTAAGGCTAACATCTGAACTATACATGTACAGAACAGACACAAACCAAAGTAGCAAAAGCTTGGAGAGTTGAACTGAGATTAGAACCACCACTCATATGGGAAGAGATAGAAGTTCAGTTATGACTCTAACTGGGTTGATTTCCTGCTAAAACTAAAATATCAACATTCTTCAAAGGACCCAGAATCTACAGAAGAACATATTATATATAATGCCCAAGGCACAAATCAAAATTTGCTTGACTATAGTAACCATTTTACTATGTAAAAGCACATCAAAACATCATATTGCATACTATACATATATAAAATAAAATAGTAACAATAATAAAAAACAAAAAACTAAAAAATTACTTGAAAAAAAATACAGCAAAATGCTTCCAGTTCTCAAGGGAAAAGACTAATGTCATCCCCAAGATGACCTAGTTGTTGGAAATTTCAGACAAAGACTTGAAAGTAGCTATTTTAACTGTGTTCCATGAAGTAAAGGAAAATATACTTGAATTTAATGAAAGCATAGGAATTCTCAACAGAGAAACAGAAATTTTAATGAAGAATTACATGAAAATGTTAGCACTGAAAAATAAAATATCTCAAAAATTTCACTGTATGGGTTAAAATAGAATAATGGAGCCCAGGAGTGGTGTCTCACACCTGTAATCCCAGCATTTTGGGAGGCTGAGGCGGGTGGATCATGAGGTCAGAAGTTCGAGACCAGCCTGGCCAACATGGTGAAACCCCGTCTCTACCAAAGATACAAAAAATTAGCTGGGTGTGGTGGCATGTGCCTGTAATCCCAGCTACCTGGAAAGCTGAGGCAGGAGAATCGCTTGAACCTGGGAGGCGGAGGTTGCAGTGAGCCGAGATCAAGCCATTGCACTCCAGCCTGGTGACAGGGCAAGACTTTGTCAAAAATAAAATAAAATAAAAGAAGAAGAATGGAGAAAATAGAGGAAAGAGTCAATGAACTTGAACCTAGATCAATAAAAATGATATAATTTTTAGATCAGAGACATTAGTTTTTAAATGGACAGATCCTCAGAAACCAATAGGACAATATCAAAAATTTTCACATTAGTGTAATTGGAGTTCCAGAAGGAGAGAAAACAGAGATAGTAATATAAAAGACATTTAAAGATATGATGGCTGAAAATTCCCCAAATTTGGTAAAAGACCACCACACACTCAGACACATCATAATCAAAGTGCTGGAAAGCAAAGATGAAGAAAACCTGTCTTGAAAGTTGCCACAGAAAATGGCACATTACATAGAAAGGTACAATTCAAATGGCTGCAGATTTCTTATCAGAAATCATGAAAGCCAGAAGATAGTCGAATGCCATCTTTGAAGTCCTGAAAGAAAAGAACGGTCAACCCAGAGATCTATTTCAAGTGAAAATATTATTCAGGAATGAAGGTAAAATAAAGACATACTCAGATGAAAGAAACAACAGTCCTGCTCTATTAAGAAATACTAAAGGAAGTTCTTCAAGCTGAAGGGAAATGATATAAGAAGGAAATGAATATAGTTGGTAATGATGGAAGAGCAACAGAAATAGTAAATAACTAGGTAAATATAATTTTCCCTCTGAAGTTTTCTAAAATACATATGTTTGCTTAAACAAAAAATTATAATATTGTCTGATGAGTGTTTTCATAGATGTAGATGTAATATATCTGACCACTGTAACATACAGGTCACTGGGAGTGGAATAAAGGGAACTATATGTTTGCAATGTTTCTACATTTCACATGAAGTGGTAGGCTTCTGCTTCTGGCCAAGATGGAGTAATAGGAGCCAGAATCACCTTTCCCCAGACTAGCAGAACTACATGCATAAATAGGTAGTCTCCAACTTCAGTTAGAGGTTTCAGTACCTCTTTCAATAATTGATAGAACAAACAGACAGAAAATCAGTGAGCATATAGAAGATTTGAACAAGACTCTTAATCAAGTTGACCTATTGGTATTTATAGAACACATCACACAACAAATGCAGAATGCATTCTCATTTCAAGTGCCTATGGAACATGCACCAAGATATTCTTAGCTCTATAATAGATTTCAATAAGTTTAAAAGGATTCAAGTCATGCAAAGTCTATTTTCTGACTCCAGTGAAATTAGAGATCAATAACATAAAGATCTCTGGAAAATCTCCAAACGTTTTGAAACTAAATAACTCTACGTAACCATGGATCAAAGGGAAATTAAAAAGTATTTGAGCTAAATGGAAATAGAAGTACTGTATATCAAGATTTGTGGGATGCCATTAAAGGCATACTTGGAGGAGTATTTATTACATCAAACTCCCGTATTAGAAAAGAAGAAATTCATAGCTAAGAAAGTTGTAGACTATAGTTAATAACAATATACTGTATATTTGAAAATTTCTAAGAGAGTAGATTTTAAATATTCTCATCACAAAGATAGATAAGTATGTGAGGTAATATATGTATTAATTATCTTGATTTAGCTATTCCATAATGTATACAGTTATCAAAACATCATGTTGTATACCATAAATATATATAAATGCTATTTGTCAGTTAAGAAATGGAAAAAAAGGCTGGGCGCGGTGGCTTACGCCTGTAATCCCAGCACTTTGAGAGGCCGAGGCGGGCAGATCACGAGGTCAGGAGATCGAGACCATCCTGGCTAACACGGTGAAACCCCGTCTCTACTAAAAATACATTTAAAAAAATTAGCCGGGCGTGGTGGTGGGCGCCTGTAGTCCCAGCTACTCCGGAGGCTGAGGCAGGAGAATGGCGTGAACCCGGGAGGCAGAGCTTGCAGTGAGCCAAGATCATGCCACTGCACTCCAGCCTGGGCAACAGAGCAAGACTCCGTCTCAAAAAAAAAAAAAAAAAAAAGAAATGGAAAAGAAAACAAACAAAAAAAAGGAAAAAAGAAGAAAGCTTGCAAAGCAATGACCTTAGCTTTCATCTTAAGAAACTAGAAAAATAATAGCAAATTAAACTCAAAGCAAGTACATCAAGTGGTATGATATAAATTCAAACTAGACACTGTGAAAGGTTAGATGTGTATATTATAATTCTAATAATGAGACAAAAAAGACAACAGATAAATTAAAAGGAAGACCAAATATATTCAAATAATTCAAAAGAAGGCAGGAAATGGGGAAAAAGAACAGATAAATAAGCAAATAAAAGCCAGAAGGAATAAACAGAACAAGTCCCTTCCCAATAACCTCAGAGCCAAAATACAACCCTGCCAACTATTACATTAAATGTTAACAGTATAAACAATTCAATTAAAATGCAGAGATACATAGAGTAAATAAAAAGCCAGGCCCTACTAAATACTACACATAAAAGACATACTTTAAATATAAAGAGACAGAGAGTTTCAAAAGTAAATGGATAGAAAAGTTATACTATACACAGGAAAAAATATGAGAAGACTGGAGTGGGTTTTATAAATCAGACAAAATAGACTTGAAGACAGTATTATCACAAATGAAAGGGAAATGTCATAATCATAAAGATGACAGTACCTTAGAAATATGTAACAATTATAAATGGTATACACCTAATGATAGAGTCTCAATGCACATAAAGTAAAAATAGACAGAACTGTAATAGATTTTAACAACGCTTCTTACTTGATAGAATAACGAGACCAAAAAAATTGTAGAAGGCATAGAAGGTTTGAAGATCACTATCAAGCACCTTGACCTAATTGACATCTATAGAATACTTCATGCAACAATTACAGAATATAAAATCTTTTCAAGAGCACATGACACATTTCACCACAATAGATCAGAGGCTGAACCTTAAAATATACCTCAATAAATTTTAAAGGGTCAAGGTCATACAGAGTACATTCTATGGTTATTAGATTAGAAATCAATTATAATATGATATATTGGAAATCTCCAAATATCTGAAAATTAAACAACACACTTTTAAATGATTCATGGGTCAAAAATGAAATCACAAGGGAAATTAGAAAATGTTTTGAGCTGAATGATAAAGTAGAACAGATCAAAATTCAGGGGATTGAACTACAGAGATGCTTAGAGGGAAATTTATAGCTTTAAATGGTAATATTAGAAAAGAAGTACATAAAATCAGTTATCTAAGGTTTCCCCTTAAGAAGCTAAACAAAAAAGTACAAAGTTAACCCTTGGTAACAAGAAGGAAGGAAAAATAATGATAATAATAGGACTCAACATTATAGGACACAGGTAATAGAGAAAATTAACAAATCCAAAGCAGATCTTTGAAAAGATCAACAAACTTGACAAACCTCTAATTAAACTAAAGAAGAAAACTAAAGAGAGGAAACAAATCACTAATATTAGGAACATACATGAGATTTTCACCAGGGACCCTGCAGACATTCAAAGGATAATAAAAAAAATAGTAAACAACTTTCAGCCAACAAATTTGACAACATAGATATGTCAAGTGGGGAAAGAAGTCAAACTTTGATTCAGACCAAATTTCTGCATGGTCACCTCCTTGGGAAGCTCTTGAATGGCCCATCAGTTATTCTGAGTTGGGTCTAGATGACTGTGCCTTTATACCCCTATGTTGATCAGTCATTAAATGGGGGCTATCCAGGGAAGGAGTGTGATCTTTAGTGAGGCATCTGCCTACAGTTGAGACAGTCCTTGAAGGGGCTAACAGCTGTCTGATAATAGCACACCCAGCAACTGAGGTAATAAGCCCTTCATTGGAGGGGGACTGGGTAGTTAATTAATGTCCACCACGGGTCCTTATAGGAACACTTGAAAGCAGTTCAACACTGTCAGTGACAATGCAGGGCACCTTGAGATGGAGAGAATTAAAGGCATGATGTCTTATTAAAGTAATGGGTCTGGGCACGGTAGCTCATGCCTGTAATCCTAGCACTTTGAGAGGCGGAGGTGGGCGGATTGCCTGAGCTCAGGAGTTCGAGACCAGCCTGGGCAACACGGTGAAACCCTGTCTCTACTAAAATGCAAAAAATTAGCCAGGCATGGTGGCATGCGCCTGTAGTTCCAGCTACTCAGGAGGCTGAGGCAGCAGAATTGCTTGAACCTGGGAGGCAGAGGTTGCAGCGAGCTGAGGATCATGGCACTGCACTCCAGCCTGGGAGACAGAGCAAGACTCCGTCTCCAAAAAATAATAAATAAATAAATAAACAAATAAATAAAATTAATTAATTAATTAATTAATGGATAAAAACATAGCAGTAATATCTATCACCCACTATGAGTCAGGCACTGTGGTAGGGAACAGAGATACTGAGAGAAGAAGAGATAATCTTTGCCCTCAGTGGGAAGAGGCACAACAGATAGTGTGAAACTAAATCTCACAAAAAAATTCATGTTATAATAATGCCATAGGCGTGAAGATGGGCGAATAAGAGGTAAGTGTGGTGAGTGGGCTGGATTTCCAGAAAGGTTTTAGGTAACATTTTAGCATCTACAAGACTAAGGGAGTTTTGTACAGGATGTGGCATTTGAGGTGTTCTTTAAACATAGTCCTGATTTTTAATGCGCTTGGAATTGGAATATTATTTGGTTTAGAAAAATATGATGTACACAAGAGTTCTTCCTCTAAAACAACTGCTAATGGAAGACATACCTGTATTACTATAAACAATATATTTTTCTGAGAAATACTTTTCCTGTCAATTATGTGCTGCATTTTAAAAACAACCGTTATGCTGTCTTTGGGACAAACATTTCTTTTCCCTCTGAAAATATAATGGAATCTATAGCAAGCAAAAGCAAGATTTATTTAGGGCATTTAAATTTACAGACATCATTTTGGAAATGTGCTTATGATTTTTAAAAATCCCCTCTACCACTTGGCTATTCATTTATAGGACCCATCAATAGGAAATGGTACTTCATTCAGTCACCTCAGATTTAAATCTTGGAATACAGAACCCCAAATAATTCAAAGACCTCATACCCTGAACACAACCCCAAAACCTCACACTTAACCTTGGAATAAAGGCCCTTAGAGATTTCAAAGACATCACACTTTAAACACAAACCAACAAATAGCAAAGTCTCTACCTTAAAACATAGACACTCAATGAGTTTGGAGGCCTCATACCCTGACATGAACTCCCCAAATATCTCAGATTAAAAACCTGGGACACAGACACTCAACTATACCTCACACACTAAACTTAAGACTCCAAAGACCTTAGACCCAAACTTGGAACAAAGATCATGAAAGAGTTGAGATACCTTGCACACTAAATACAGACACTCAAGTACCTCGTACCCAAACCTCAGAACACAGAATCTCAAAGACTTCAGAGACCATACAACCTGAATACAAACCCCAAACACCTCAGACTCAAATCTTGGGGTACAAACCTTCTAAATGTTCAGAGACTTCACCCTGAACAGAGTCTTAAAATGCCTTATATTCAAACCTTGGAAAGCGCTCTAAATGAGTTCAGAAACCTCATTCCCTAAAAACAGACCCATGATTACCTCAGAATCAGGAAATCTTTGGAAAACAGAGCCCCCAAAGAGTTAAGAGACCTCACACCAACACAGACCCCCCAAAACCTCAGAATCAAATCTTTTTACATAGTTTCTGAGAGAGTTCAGAGAATTTATGCACTGAAAACACATCATCAAATATCTCAGACTCACACCTTGTGACAGACCTTCAAAGAGTTCAGATTCCACAAGCCATTAACTCAGACCCTGAGTTACACAGAATTAAAACCTTGGGACATGACGAAGATGTTCAAAGAATTCAGAGACCTCACACCTTGAACAGACACCTAAATATCTCAGAGTCAAGCCTTGAGATTCAGACCCACACAGATTTCAGAGACCTTCTAACTTGAATATAGACCCCTGAATACCTCAGACTAAAATTTTGGAACACAGACTCTCAAAGATTTCAGAGACCTAATATCCTGAAAGCAGACTCAACAAATACCTCAGACTCAAACCTGGGATACAGACCCACTAAAATTTCAGAGACTAACACCCTGAACACAGTCCCTGAATATCTCAGACTCAAATCTTTAAAAGGGCTCTAAATAAGTTCATAAACCTCACTTTATGAACACAGACCACTAATTACCTCAGACTCAAACCTTGACGCACAATGCGAAAGAGTTCAGGGGCCTTACACCATGAACATAGACCCCCGAAATCTCAGCTCCAAAGCTTAGGATACATATCCTCAAAGAATTCAGAGAGCTCCCAACCTGAACACAGGCAACAAATATCTGAGATTCAGATCTTAGAAAACAGACACTCAAAAATTTTCTGGGACCTTAAACACAGATGCCCTAAACATTACATATGGAAATCTTCAACCCAGACCCTCAAAAAGTCAGAGACCACAAACTCCGGCCAGAGTACTCCAAATACTTAAGACTTAAAACTTGGTACACAGACCCTCAAAAGTTCAGAGACAACACATCCTGGACTCAGATCCCCAAAGCCTCAGATTCAAACCATGTGGATATGTATCCACAAAGAATTCAGGGGCTTCACATTCTGAGCACAGACCACCTATACCGGAGATCAAAAACTTGAAAAACAGATCTCAAAGGATTTTCAGAGACTTCATCTCTTGAACATAGACTGCCCAACACCTGAGACTCAAATCTTGAAACACAGACCCTCAGAAAGTTCAGAGAACTCACATCCTAACCAGAGTATGCCAAATACTTAAGTCTCAAAATTTGGCACACAGACCCTGAAAGAGTCCGGACACCTCACACACCTTGAACACAGACTCCCAAACACCTAAGGCTAAAATGTAAAAAAAAAAAAAACCACACAGACTTGCAAAGATTTCAAGGCCCTCACATCCTGAATATGAACCCCCAAATATCTAATACTCAAACTTTGGGGCATGGAACATTTAAAAGTTCAGAGACTTCACACCTTAAACTCAGTTTCTAATACCTCAGGCTCAAATCTTGGAAGAGGCCTATATGAGTTCAGAAACCTTACTCCCTGAAAACTCCCCAAATAGCTCAGAATTAAACCTTGTGATACAGACCTTTAAAGAATTCAGACACTTTATACCCTGAAAACAAGTCACCTCAGACTCAAATCTTGGGAGAGAACCTCAAAGATTTGAGAAGTCATACCCTGAAAAGAGATCCCCAGGTACCACTCTGTGAACACAGTCCTGCAAATATCTCAGATTTGAATTCTGGAACACAGGCCCTCAAAGAAGTCACATCCTAAATATAAATCCCCAAATACCACAAACTCAAATCTTGGAACACAGAATCTCCAAGAGTACTGAGTCTCTGAGATCTCACACCTTGAAGAGAGACATTAGAACCTCAGAACAAAACTTAGGACAAAAACCTTAAAAGAGTTCGGACCCAAACACCTCAGATTCAAATCTTGTAACAAAGACCCTCAATGACTTCAGAGACCAAAACCCTACAGAAAGTCCCACAATACAGAAACTTGGAATTTTATGTCACTGGCTCCCAAAATCCAAAGACTTCACACTCTAAATACAGAAGAACAAATACCTCAGACTCAATCCTATGAAAAAAATACTGTCAAAAAGATCTCACACTTTGAATGGAGATCCCAAAATGATTCAGATTTAAACACTGGAACACAATTAGTTCAGAGACCTTTCATTCCCTGCTCAGAGGAATGAAACACTTCTGATTCTCAAGTTGGAACAGAAGTCTTCAAAGATTTAATGATTTACACCCAGAACATAAATACCCAAATACCACCGAATATAGGAAAAACAAACTTTTTTCTCCTATTATACTCTCACATCACTCAATACTTCACTTCTGATACCAGATACATGGGAATTTTTGCACACATCAATTCTCCAGTAGGCTCCAGCTGGATATCCCACAATTTAACTCAATTCTGACACTATCTACCTGTAGTTAGAATCAGATCGCATAGGTTAAGGGCTCAGTCCCCCAAGACTGCCCTCCATTTCAGGACCCAATTGCAAGTCCAGACCTTCAGTAGTTCTGACTGATATAAATTGTCTCCCACGGCCCCCTCGTTGGGTTCAATCATTTGCTAGAATGGCTGACAAAATCCAGAGAAATGCTTTCTTACATTTACTAGTTTATTATAAAGGATATTACAAAGTATAGAGATGGAGAGATGAAGAGATGTATAGGGCAATGTAAGTGGGAAGGGGCATGGAGCTTCCATGCCCTCTCCTGGTGCACCAACCTTTAGGCACCTGCATAAGTTCAACAACCCTGAAGCTCTCTAAACCCTGCCCTTTTGTGTTTCTATGGAGGCTTCATCAGTTAAATCACTCAATCTTTTAAATAAAACTTTTTATTGGAATTTCATTTGGAAAATATTTACCTTTGTACAGACTTACACTTATGTTCCTTTTTTTTTTTTTTTTTTTGAGACAGAATCTCACTCTGTTGTCCAGGCTGGAGTGCGGTGGCCTGATCTCGGTTCACTGCAATATCCGCCTCTTGGGTTCAAGTGATTCTCCTGCGTTAGCCTCCCGAGTAGCTGGAATTACAGGTGCCTACCACCACACCCAGGTAATTTTTGTATATTTAGTAGAGACGGGGTCTCACCATGTTGGCCAGGCTGGTCTTGAACTCCTGACCTCAAGTGATCTGCCTAACTCGGCCTTCCAAAATGCTGGGATTACAGGCATGAGCCACTGCACTCAGCCAGATTTATGCTCATTTTCCTTCTATTACAATCCAAATCATTTCTTTTCACCCTTTATTTTAGGTTCAGGGGTACATGTACAGGTTTGTTATATAGGTAAATTGCATGTCATGGGGGTTTGGTTTACATTATTTTACCAGCCAAGTAATAAGCACAGTACACAATAAATAGTTTTTTGATCCTCACCCTCCTCCCATCTTCCACCCTCAAGTAGTCCAGGGTGTCTGTTGTTCTCCGCTTTGTGTCCATGTGTACTCAGTGTTTAGCTTCCACTTATAAGTGAGAACATGCAGTATTTGGTTTTCTGTTCCTGTGTTAATTAACTTAGAATGATGGCTTCCCACTCCATCCATGTTGCTGCAAAGGACATGATCTTATTCTATTTAATGGCTGTGTAGTAGTCCATGGTGTATATGCACCACATTTTCTTTATCCAGTCTACCATTGATAGAATTTAGGTTGATTCCATGTCTTTGTTATTGTGACTACTGCTGCAATGAACATACATGTGCATGTGTCTTTATAGCTGAATGATTTATATTCCTTTGGGTATGTGCCCCAAAATGGGATTGCTGGGTCGAATGGTAATTCTGCTTTGAGTTCTTTGAGAAATCGCCAAACTGCTTTCCACAATGGCTGAACTAATTTACATATCCAGCACCAGTGTATAAGCATTTCCTTTTTTTCTGCAACCTCACCAGCAGCTGTTATTTTTGACTTTTAAATAACTAATTAATTATTATTATTATTTATATAATTATATAATTTATATAATTATTTATATATTTTATATAATTATATAAATTATAACTATATAATTAATTATAACTATATGATTAATTATAATTATAATTAATTATAACTAATAATAAATTATAATTATAATTATATGATTAATTATATAATTATAAATTATATAATCATATTTATATGATTATATAATTACATAAATTATATAATCATATTTATATGATTAATTATATAATTACATAAATTATATAATCATATTTATATGATTCATTATATAATTACATAAATTATATAATCATATTTATATGATTCATTATATAATTACATAAATTATATAATCATATTTATATAATTCATTATATAATTACATAAATTATATAATCATATTTATATAATTCATTATATAATTACATAAATTATATAATCATATTTATATAATTCATTATATAATTACATAAATTATATAATCATATTTATATAATTCATTATATAATTACATAATTAATTATATAATTTATATAATTATATAATTAATTTATAATTATATTATATATGTTTTATATATAAATAATTAATTATATAATTTATATAATTTATATATAATTAATTATATTTATATATAATTATAATTTATTTATATAATTAATTAATATTTATATATTTATAAATTTATATAATTAATTTATATAATTAATTATATAATTACATGATTAATTAATTATATAATTACATGATTAATTAATTATATAATTAATTAATAATTAATTATATAAATATAATTATAATTATTAAATATTCCTTATTATAATTAGTAATTAATATTTAATAATTATAATTATATAATAAATATAATATAATAATATTATAAGTAATATATTAATTAATATAATTATATTAAGATAAATAATTATATTATATAAGTATATTAAGATAAATAATTATATAAGTATATTAAGATAAATAATTATATGATATAATTATATTAAGATAAATAATTATATAAGTATATTAAGATAAATAATTATATGATATAATTATATTAAGATAAATAATTATATAAGTATATTAAGATAAATAATATGATATAATTATATTAAGATAGATAATTATATGATATAATTATATTAAGATAAATAATTATATGGTATAAGTATATTAAGATAAACAATTATATAAGTATATTAAGATAAACAATTATATGATATAATTATATTAAGATAAACAATTATATTATATTAATTATATAATATAAATAATTATATTATGTAATCAATATAAGATATTAATATAATTAATATACCATAATAAATATAATTAATAATTAATCTCACGCCCATTCTGATTGGTGTGAGATGGTAACTCATTGTGGTTTTGATTTGCTTTTCTCTAATGATTAGTTGATGTTGAACATTTTTTCATATGCTTGTTGGACAGGATCTCTCAACTTTTAGCCCTTCTCCCCTCCAAGGTCAGTGGTGGGGCTGAAAGTTCCAACCCTCTAATCATTGCCCCTGGCAACCAGCCCCCATCCTGAGGCTATCTAGGAGCCCATAGCCACCAATCAATCCATTAGCATGCCAAAGACACATCACTTTGGAGATCCCAATGGTTTTGGGAGGGGTAGAGAACAAATATATACTTCTTACTACATGACAAACACACATAAATCTTGGAACACTGACTCTCTAAAGTTCAGAGACCTCACACAATGAATTTAGATGACAACAACAACAACAACAAAAATCCCGGAAGCAAACTTAGGAAACAAATCCTCAAAGAGGTCAGATACCTTCAACCTTGAAAAGAGACTCCAAACACCTCACACTCCAAACTTGGAACACATACCATGTGAGTGTTCTGCCTCATCACAACCTGAATACCTAAAAAAAAAAAATATTGAATGACAACATCACAACCTGGGTATTGAATACTAGTGATTCAATATTTGGAATCTAGACCCTCACCTAATGAATTCATAGACCTCAACCCAGTACATTAGCTTACAGACAAATGAGACTCAAACCTCATGACACAAAACCTGAAAGATTTCAGATATCACATACCCTGAAGGAGACTCCAAACATCTCAACAGCAACCTTGGACCACAAACCTTCAATGAGTTCAGAGAATTTATGCCTTTTAAAAATAACTCATATATGTCATATAAACATTAAAACACAGACCCTAAAATATTTGTGAGTGCTTACACTCAGAAAACAGATATAAAATGCCTTAGTCTCAAGTCTTGGAACATAGACCCTCAAAGATGTCACAGAACTAAAACTCTAAACACAGATGTGCAAATACCTCAAATTCATTATATAGGACATAGACCCTCAGAGACCTCAGAGATCTCACACTCCAAATGCAGATGTGCATATAACTCAAACTCAATTATATAGTATATAATTATATACAAATATGAAAATAAATATGTATTATTTAATATAATTATATATAATATTATATATGTATTTAATATATCTCAAATATTCAATATATTAATATAATATATTATATATTAAATAAATGTGTGTATATATTATATATATTATATATATATTATATATATATAATATATATAATATATATAAAACCTACAAAGAACCAGATACCTCATACCCTAATTATATACCACCAAATGCCTAAGACTCTGTGGGGGAGTAGTAATATAATCCCCAACAGGTTCTTAGTTGGAATGGACCCCTGTTACAAAAGACAGATTAACAAGAGAAAAAAACAGAAGGTTTTTTAACACGTATATTTCATATATACATGGGGAACACCCAGATAATTAGTAGTTCTTAAAGAGATGGCTTTGAATTACAGCTTATATAGCCTTATTAACAAAGAACAGTAACTTTTCAGATAATTCACAAGACAAAGGAAAAGGATCTTGAGTATCTATAGGCAGCAAGTTGGGGAAAGACAAACAAATGGCAGATAAAGGTGAGTTAGCAAAACTTGCCAATATAAATTCCTCTAGAACCATCTCCAAGCTGATGAAAGTCTAAAGCTGTCTTCATTTGTTAACCTTCACTCTTCCTGGTTGTAGGGAGGGGAGCAGGATACCTTTGTTATTATAAATTATGTCCAGTTTTTAGGCAAATAGAGGGAGGGCAGAAAGCTCTCCTGTGCCTATTTTCTCTTAATTGTGTTCAGCTCAACAATCCTTATTTGGGGGAGGCATATTATGGTCTCCCACAATCCCGACCCATCAATCTCAAAGAGTCAGAACCCTCACACCCTGAATAAAGACCCCCAGAAGCTCAGATTCAGAATTTGTACCAAAGATCCTCAGTGATTTCAGAGCCCTCACACCCTAAACATAGATCCGTAAAAACATCAGCTAAAACTTCAGGATGCAGACCCTCAAAAAGTTCAGAGACTATCACATCCTAAACATAGAGTCCCAAACACCTCAGACTCAAACTCTGGGACATGGAGGCTCAAAAAAAAAAAAAAATCAAGAACCTCACTCCCAGGAGTTAAATTAATGCAGGAGAAAACAGGTCACAGATGCTCAGAGTTCAAAGACTTTGTATCTTGAACATTTGCCCTAAATACCGTAGGAAAAAACTTGAAAAATAGGCCCTCAACGAATTCAGAGACCTCTCATTCCAAACTCCAATACTGAAATGCCTCAAACTCAAACAATGAAAGATAAACCCTCAGTGATAATCATAGCCTTCAAACACTGAATGCGGAACCCCCAAATCCCTCAGATTCAGTCTTGGAATGCAGATAGAGAAAACATGAAAGCACAGATACTAAGAGTTCTGAGTACTTACAATCTAAATACTGATCCCAAATGCCTGAGCTTCAAACTTCAAACACAGACCTTCAAAGAGAACTCACACCCTGAACAACTATCTGCAAATACATCAATCTCTACTCTTAGTACACAGACCGTCATAGAGTTCAAAGGCCTTACATTTTAAACCCAGACTCCAGTACCTCCGACTCAATCTTATTTTTAAAAAGTACTTCAACAAGTCAGGCCTCATATGCTGAACTCAGACTCCCAAATCTCTCAGGATTAGTACTTGGAAAACAGATCCCCTAAAATTATAGATATCTCACAGCCTAAACACTGGCCCAATACTGTATCTTTGACTGAAACTTTGGAACACAGACACTATAAGATTTCAGAGACTTCACACCCTCAACACAAATCTCCTAATACCACAAACTCCACACTTGGAAAAAAAACCCTCAAAGTGTTCAAGACTTCACACTCTGGTTGCTGACTTCCAAACAATGTAGACTAAAAGCTTGAAGTACAGACACTTAATGATTTCAGAGACCCAACATACAATCCAGATCCCTTGTTATGTCAGAAAGAGACCTGGGAATACACATCACCAAAGCACTTTAGAATCTCCAACCTGGAACTCACATCCTCATAGAACACAAGCAAATCTTGGTACTAATACCCTTAAAGCACTGAGAGACCTCACACTCAGATCACGGACCCCAAAATATTTCAGGCTGAAACAATGGAGCACAGACAGTTAATAAGTTTGGACACCAGGCCGGGCATGGTGGCTTATCCCAGCACTTTAGGAGGCCAAGGGTAGGAGGATCGCTGGAGCCCAGGAGTTCGAGACCAGACCAGGCAACATAGTGAGATCCTGTCTCTACAGAAAAAAAAAAATTAGCTGGGCATGGTGGTGCATGCCTGTAGTCCCAGCTACTCTGGGGGCTGAGGAGGGAGGATTGCTTGAGCCTGAGAGTCTGAGGCTGCAGTGAGCCATGATCATGCCACTGCACTCCAGCTTGGCCAACAGAGCAAGACCCTGTCTCAAAAAACAAAACAAAACAAAACAAAAACAAAACAAACTAACAAACAAAAAAAACAAACAAACTTCGGACACCTCTCACTCCCTGATCACAGACCCCTCAGAACTCCTGATTCAAACCTTGGAACACAGACCCTCAAATAATTTAGAGAGCTTATGCTCTGACCATAGACTCAGAAACTATTCAGAGACCTCACACCCTGAACACTGATCCCCACATACCTCAGATTCAAACCTAGGGATGCAGGCCTCAAAAACTTCAGAGAGCATGCACACATAACACAGACCTCCAAACACCTCACACTCAAACTTGAGAGACTAAAAATTTGAGACTCCTCTCCCTGAACCCAGACTTCCAAATATCTCAGATTTAAACCTTTATCTGCCAGAGACCCCCAAGTACCTTATATTCATACCTTACAACACAGAACCTTAAAGCTTTCAGAGACCTTTCTCTGCAAACACAGACCTCCAGATACCTCAGATTCAAACCTTTAAATGCAGATTCTCGAAGAGATCACAGACATCACACCCTGAACAGAAATGTCTAAACAACTTAAACAAAAAACTTGGAACCGAGATCTTTTTTTTTTAAATTATTATACTTTAAGTTTTAGGGTACATGTGCACAATGTGCAGGTTAGTTACATATGTATACATGTGCCATGCTGGTGCGCTGCACCCATTAACTCGTCATCTAGCATTAGGTATATCTCCCAATGCTACCCCTCCCCCCTCCCCCCACCCCACGACAGGCCCCAGAGTGTGATATTCCCCTTCCTGTGTCCATGTGTTCTCATTGTTCAGTTCCCACCTATGAGTGAGAATATGCGGTGTTTGGTTTTCTGTTCTTGCGATAGTTTACTGAGAATGATGATTTCCAATTTCATCCATGTCCCTACAAAGGACATGAACTCAGCATTTTTTACGGCTGCATAGTATTCCATGGTGTATATGTGCCACATTTTCTTAATCCAGTCTATCATTGTTGGACATTTGGGTTGGTTCCAAGTCTTTGCTATTGTGAATAATGCCGCAATAAACATACATGTGCATGTGTCTTTATAGCAGCATGATTTATAGTCCTTTGGGTATATACCCAGTAATGGGATGGCTGGGTCAAATGGTATTTCTAGTTCTAGATCCCTGAGGAATCACCACACTGACTTCCACAAGGGTTGAACTAGTTTACAGTCCCACCAACAGTGTAAAAGTGTTCCTATTTCTCCACATCCTCTCCAGCACCTGTTGTTTCCTGACTTTTTAATGATTGCCATTCTAACTGGTGTGAGATGGTATCTCATTGTGGTTGTGATTTGCATTTCTCTGATGGCCAGTGATGGTGAGCATGTTTTCATGTGTTTTTTGGCTGCATAAATATCTTCTTTTGAGAAGTGTCTGTTCATGTCCTTTGCCCACTTTTTGATGGGGTTGTTTGTTTTTTTCTTGTAAATTTGTTTGAGTTCATTGTAGATTGTGGATATTAGCCCTTTGTCAGATGAGTAGGTTGCGAAAATTTTCTCTCATTTTGTAGGTTGCCTGTTCACTCTGATGGTAGTTTCTTTTGCTGTGCAGAAGCTCTTTAGTTTAAAGTTCATATGGAACCAAAAAAGAGCCCGCATCGCCAAGTCAATCCTAACTCAAAAGAACAAAGCTGGAGGCATCACACTACCTGACTTCAAACTATACTACAAGGCTGCAGTAACCAAAACAGCATGGTACTGGTACCAAAACAGAGATATAGATCAATGGAACAGAACAGAGCCCTCAGGAATAACGTCGCATATCTACAACTATCTGATCTTTGACAAACCTGAGAAAAACAAGCAATGGGGAAAGGATTCCCTATTTAATAAATGGTGCTGGGAAAACTGGCTAGCCATATGTAGAAAGCTGAAACTGGATCCCTTCCTTACACCTTATACAATAATCAATTCAAGATGGATTAAAGACTTAAACGTTAGACCTAAAACCATAAAAACCCTAGAAGAAAACCTAGGCTTTACCATTCAGGACATAGGCATGGGCAAGGACTTCATGTCTAAAACACCAAAAGCAATGGCAACAAAAGCCAAAATTGACAAATGGGAACCCAGATCTTAAAAGATTTCAAGGACCTAATTCTTTGAATGCAGAGCAAAAATAGGTCCAAAACTTGGGAACAAAGCCTAAAATTTCAAAGACTTTGCATGTTGATCACAGACCCCCAGTTACCTCCAATTCAAACCTTACAATGCAAATACTGAAAAATTTCAGAGACCTTACACTCTGAACACAGAATCACCAGTTACCTTAGACTTTTGTACTGACCGTGAAATATTTCAGAGAACATAAGTACACACACCTAAGTATCTCAGACTCAAAATGTGGAACATACTCCCTAATAGATATCAGCGACCTCACACCCTGAGCATGGATTTCCAAACACCTCAAGTAAAAAACTTGGAACAAAGACCTTCAAAGAATCCACAGACCTCACTTCTTGAACACAGACAGACCCCAAATTTTATACCTGAGACCCAAATGTGGACTTAGACCCACCAAAAGTTCAAAGACCGTATGTCCTGAATCCAGGCTTCCTAATCCCTAAGACTAAAATCTTGGAACAGAAACTGAAAATTTCAAAGCCTTTCGAGCTCTGAATATGGACCCCTAGATAACTCAGGCTGAATCTTTGGGAAACAGATCCTCTAAAAGTACAGAGACCTCGCACCATGAATTCGGACCTCCGAATATGTGAAACAAACATTTGGAAACAGACCCCCATAGATTGCAGGGACATCTCACCCTGAACAGAGACCCCCAAATACCTCAGACTCAAACGTTAAAACAAAGATACCTGGCCGGGCACGGTGGCTCACGCCTGTAATCCCAGCACTCTGGGAGGCCGAGGTGGGTGGATCACAAGGTCAGGAGATTGAGACCATCCTGGCTAACATGGTGAAACCCCGTCTCTACTAGAAATACAAAAAGTTAGCCGGGCATGGTGGCAGGCGCCTGTAGTCCTAGCTACTCGGGAGGCTGAGGCAGGAGAATGGCGTGAACGCGGGAGGCAGAGGTTACAGTGAGCCGAGATCGTGCCACTGCACTCCAGCCTGGGTGACAGTGTGAGACTCCGTCTCAAAATAAACAAACAAACAAAAACAAAATAAAACAAAACAAAAAAGATACCAAAAGATTTGAGAGGCCTCACATCCTCAACATAGACCCACGATGACTGTAGATTAAAACCTTACAACACCAGTCCTCAAAGACTTCAAAGACCTCACACTTGTGAACACAGATCACCAAATACTATAGCTCAGAGTCCAAACCTTGAGTCACAGACCTTAAAGAGTTCAGAGAACTCACACCCTGAACATAGACCTCCAAACCATTCAGAATCAAACCTCAGAACACAGACTCTCAAGATTTCATAGACCTCACACCCTAAACACAGATAAAGTATTCAGAGGCCTCATACTCTCAACGCTCATCCTGCATAACTCAGATTCAAACCTAGGGACTCACAAATGGTAAATATTTGGGTAAATATAGTAGATGATTCTTCTCCTGAATTCTTTAAAATATGCTTCATGCTTAAAAGTAAAATGTATAACATTGTCTGATGGGGTTTTCAATGTATGCAGATGTAATACATAAGACAACTAGAGCTTGAACAAGGGATGGTTAAGAGGCCTATAAGGTGGCAAGGTTTCTACATTCCAATTAAAATTACAAAACATTGAGTCTAAGTAGAATGTGGAGAGTTAAGTGTGTATCTCCCTCTCTGTAAGGGAGATAGGAGAAATGCACCAGGGTAGAGTTTGGCAGCAGTCATTCCTAGAGTAACTACTAAAAAAACTACAGTTGGCCCTCCATATTTGCAGGTTCTGCATTCTCGAATTGTACCAACTGAGGATAAAAAATATTCAGAAAAAAATTAAAAACGATAAAAATAATACAAATAAAAACAATACAGTATGACAACTAGTTACATAGCATTTACACTGTATCAGGTATTACAAGTAAGCTAGAGATGATTTAAAGTATACAGGAGAATGTGTGTAGGTTGTATGCAAATACTATGCCATTTTATATCGGGGATTTGAGCATCTATGGATTTTGGTATCTACAAGGGTCCTGGAACCAATCCTCCATGGATACTGAGGGACGACTGTGTATGCAAGGATATAGTAAAAACAGATATATCACAACAGATATATTAAAATGTAATACTGAAAGTTTTAAATAACCCAAAACAAGGGAGGAAAGGTAAAACAGAGGAATGAAAAACTGACAGAACAAACCGAAAACAAATTATAAAATGGTAGGTCTAAATACAACTATATCAATAATAAATTTAAATGATCTAAACACACCAATTAAAAGAAATTGTCAAAATGAATTAAAAACCATGACCTAACTATATGCTGTCTGCCAATACAATGATATAGGTAGGATAAAAGTAAAAAGATGGCTGGTTTCAGTGTAGAGATACAGATGGCTGGAAAGGGCATCACTTCCATCCTCACAACAAGAAAAATGCTGGGCAAACTTCAAATTAAATACTTTTCTTGAAATCATCAAGGAAATAAGTTTTCTGGGAAAACAACTAACCTGAAATCTAGAAAGACAAACACCTATAGGGAGACACAGCACCTGAGCATTTGATTATCTGAGACAGATGCCTCTGAATGCCATATATGTCAGCAAGAAAATTAAGGTAGAAACTTCCAAATAACTTGCTAAGGGCTGAGTGTGGGCTAGTGTGAGAGTGTGAGGTCCTGGGGGCTGCAGACATGGTAGTTTTGCACTTGCTTGCAGGTTTTCCCTCTAGCAACTCCAGGAGGCACTGACAGGGAAGGTTGGGAGAATCCTGAGAAGACTAAGGAAGGGTGACAGAAGTCATTGTTGAAACTCCACTCTGCCCAATCTTCTCAATGCCCCACATAAAGCAAAAGCCTTAATTCACAGGCTGAAGAAAACCTATTGCTTGAGGTCACTGGTGCAACCCCACAGCAGTTGGGAGAAAATATGGAAGTCACCATTGAAACTCTGCCCAGACCCACCTTCCTTAGTTTCTATAGTGTGATCAGTGCCTGCAGCTTAAGCCTTTATTTCTGTAAGGGAGATAGGAGAAATGCACCAACGTGGAGTTTGGCAGCAGCTGCTCTTCTTGCCAGCACCATGGGGGAACTTTCTCTGGATTCTCTGTGTGAGCCTAGTGGTAGTACTAGGGGAGAAGCCTACAAGAGGGTAACCTCACATGAATAAGTCTTTTGGGAGCTTCACATTCTCATGCTAGCTCACACTAGGTTCCCAGGACTTCATCAAAATTTATTGTTTAATCTACACACTGGTTCCTGCCCCCTTGTAAGCGTAAGGCACAGAGTCCTGTGTCTCCCTGCAGGTGCCTGTCTCTCTCCAGATTTTGGTATAGCATTTACCCTATGACCTTGGTCCTCTGATGAGTCAAAGAAAAGTTGGCCAGGTGTGGTGGCTCACAGCTGTAATTCCAGCACTTTGGGAGGCCGAGGCAGGTGGATCACTTGAGGTCAGGAGTTCGAGACCAGCCTGGCCAACATGGTGAAACCATGTCTCTACTTAAAAAAAAAAAAAAATTAGCCAGGCGTGGTGGTGGGTGCCTGTAATCTCAGTTACTCAGGAGGCGGAGGTTGCAGTGAGCCAAGATTGCACCACTGCACCCTAGCCTGGGTGACATCTCAAAAAAAAAAAAAAGGCAAAAAGAAAAGAAAAAGAAAAGTAATTAATTTACAGTTTAACCAGCTTTTTTCTTGGATGGGATACGAGCAAAATTTTTTCATTGCTCCATCTCTGAACTTTTGGGTCATATGGTATATATATATTTAAGTTTATAGAAAATTGCCAAACTGTCCTTCAGAGTGGCTGTACAATTTTGCACTCATGTTATTAACATATGGGAGATCTAGTAGTTCTACATCCTTACCCATGCTTGATATTGTCAGTAACTTTTCTTTCAGTGAGTCAAGTAAGTGAGTAATGGTATCTTTTGCGGTTTTAATTTTCATTTCCCAAATGGCCAGTGATGCTGTGCATCTTTTCCTTTGCTAATTTTCCATCTGTATATTCTCTTTGGTTTAGTGACCATGACATTTGCCAACTTACAAATTGGGTTGTGTGTTTTCTTGTTATTGAGTTTAGAGAGTTCTTTAAATTTTATGAATATAAGGCTTTAGTCAGATAGATGATTTACAAACATCTCCCAGTCTATAGTTGTCTTTTTTTTGAAGTTAGTATTTTATTGTTTTAAGGACATTGAAGAGGGCTCATGAAAATGTAAACATAGGTAGAATTTTATCATACACATATGTCCTCAAATTATAGCCTAATCCTCCCTTCTCTTGCATAATCAGAAGCCAATTACCCTAGCTTTGACATTTTAAAGATACCTTGAACAATGAATCAAGTGATTTGAAGTTCTAAGGTCAAAATGCTGGGCAGCAAAAGGCTTGACCTTGTGAAGAAAAGATTGTATCAATTCAACTTAATGATCTTCTATGATAGAAAAACCTTAATGATCAAGAGACACTAATAACATTTTTATTCTTCAGGCCTAAGTTTGGCTTCTATTTCTATTTTATAATCTTATTAATGATTAAGTTGGATGGTTTAGGAATCATACTCCAAGGAACCCAGGGGTTCTATACAGCAGGGGTCCCAGCCCCCAGGCCATAAACCAGTACAGTCCCGTGGCCTGTTAGGAACCGGGCTGGACAGCAGGAGGTGAGTGGTGGGCAAGCCAGCATTACCACCTGAGCTCCACCTCCTGTCACATCACTGGTGGCATTAGATTCTCATAGGAGAGCAAACCCTATTGTGAACTATGCATGCAAGGGATCTAGGTTGTGTGCACTCCTTATAAGAATATAGCTAACGCATGATGATCTGAGGTGGAACAGTTTCATCTCGAAACCATCTCTCCCTACTCCCCAGTCTGTGGAAAAATTATCTTTCACAAAACTGGTCCCTGGTGCCAAAAAGGTTGAGGACTGGTGCTGTAGAGGATTCGCAGAGGCTGCCTAAGAAATTGGGAGTGCAGGGATAGAGATGATGAACCTCTGACCTCTCCTCTCTGGCTTCAAGTGCAGTAGCTCTAATTGTTTTATTATTAGGTTTGGCTACTTTTTTTGTTTAATACCCATTTTTATTTTGAAATGATTTATAGAACAGTTGTAAAGATAATACAGAAACTTCTCATATACTTTTCACCTAGATTCATCTAATGTTAACATCTAATATAACCACAGTACGTTTGTCAAAACTAAGAGATTAACATTGGTAATATACTACTAACTAAATGATAAACTTTATTCAGATTTCATTAATTTTTCCACTATCCTTTTAATGTTCCAGGATACCACAATGCATTTAGAGAAGTTTTTCTTTTAATTCTATTAACAGTATTAAGAGCACAATGCAAAAGTATCAAATTTTTATGAAGTCTGATTTATCAATTTTTTTCTTTCATGAATTGTGCTTTTGGTGTCATGTCTAAGAATTCATTGATAAAGTAAAAGTCTCTTTTTATAAAACTTTCTTGAAAACTTTTATAGTTTTACAGTTTACATTTAGATATATGACCCATTTTGTGTTAATTTTTATATATGGTATGAGGTTTAATAGTGGTTAATTTTTGTTGCATATGACCATCCAATTTTCCTCATACCATTTACTGAAGATACTATCCTTTATCTGTAGAACTACTTTGGCACCTTTGTCAAAAACCAACTGGCCATACTTGTGTAGGCCAATCTCTGGATCCTATTCTTTTTCATTGATCTATGTGCCTTGATTACTGTCACTTTATAATAATTTTAAAAATCAGATTGTTCAGTGTCCAGATCTTAGTTTCTAAATACCATTTCTTAATACAAGGAAGCCAAAAACCTGGAGAAATGGCTGATTCTAGAGCAGGTGAACTTGTCTTATCATGCAGTGCCAGGAAGTAAACAAAAGCTAAAAAACAAAAACAAAAAAAGATGACTGTGATATCAAAAGTGTGTAGGAACCAATCTGAAAGAGGTCCCAATGTATAAGCTAGAAAAATCTGAGTCACAAAACACATGGCAACTGTATTGGAATAGAACTCAAAAAATAAAAAGGAATCCATGAGTCCATACTGATATAAATGAACAATTTAATAAGTAAATAAATGGAGAAGAGACAGATCTTTCTTATGGAATAATTCCAAACAATAAATGTAGAAGGAATGAATGAAATAGAAAATCACTATTAGAACAGCACAGTAATAATTGCTCTAGGTAAGGTCCATGGATTAATACTAAAATTAGACACCTAAACGTTAAGGAGAAAAAGGTTATTTGCATTGCCTCAAAGTATTTCCCCTCAAATACGCATTAGTTACTGTAGAGATTTTAACATATATCCACAAATTCTTTTATATTCTTCCCCGCAGGAGGTGGAGCTTAACTCTCTTCCCCTTGGGTGTGAGCTGGACTTAGTGATACACTTCTAATGAATAGAATAAGAAAAGGGGAAAATAGTAATTTTACAGTGGAGAAACTTGACATACATCATCTTAATCAAGTGATGAAGGTTAATGTCACCAGGAAGAATTCATGTTTACATCACATACCCTCTGATATGATGTGATGAGAAGGGTACTTTACCTCAACAGTATTCTTCCCCAAAATCCATTATCCTAGTCCAATCATGAGACTCAATTAAACTCAAATTGAGGGGCAGTGTAAAATTTACCTGCAAGCACTCTTCAAAACCAGTTAATGAGATTCCGCCAACTTTCTTACTTTTCTTCAAAATTGCGTTAGCCATTCTAATTCATTTGCTTTTCCTTATAGATTTTCGAATCAGACTGTCTTATATGTACAAGAAGTCCTCCTAGGATTTTGATTAGTATTGTGTTAAATCTATATATCAATTTGTCTTTACTATGTTGGGTTTTCAAATCATGAACACAGCATGTATTTCCACTTATTTAGGTCCTCTTTGACTTTTATGATCAGTGTTTTATAGTTTTCAGCACACAGATTCTGTACATATTTTGTGATATTTATATCTAGGCACGTCAGTGTTTTGACTGTAAATGTTTTCTTAATTTCAGTTTCAAATTCTATGTTGTTTTTATTTGTTTGCTTTTTTTAAAATTATACTTTAAGTTTTAGGGTACATGTGCACAATGTGCAAGTTAGTTACATATGTATACATGTCCCATGCTGGTGTGCTGCACCCATTAACTCGTCATTTACATTAGGTATATCTCCAAAGGCTATCCCTCCCCCCTCCCCCCACCCCACAACAGGCCCCGATGTGTGATGTTCCCCTTCCTGTGTCCATGTGTTCTCATTGTTCAATTCCCACCTATGAGTGAGAACATGCGGTGTTTGGTTTTTTGCCCTTGTGATAGTTTGCTGAGAATGATGGTTTCCAGCTTCATCCATGTCCCTACAAAGGACATGAACTCATCATTTTTTACGGCTGCATAGTATTCCATGCTGTATATGTGCCACATTTGACAGACACTCACTTTGTCGCCCAGGCTGGAGTGCAGTGTGGCACGATCTCAGCTCATTGCAACCTCTGCTTCCCAGGTTCAAGCAATTCTCTTGCCTCAGCCTCCCAAGAAGCTAGAACTACAAGTGCGTACCACCATACCTGGCTAATTTTTGTATTTTTAATGGAGATGGGGGTTTCACCAAGTTGGCCAGGCTGGTCTTGGACTCCTGGCCTCAAGTGATTTGCCCACCTCAGCCGCCTAAAGTGCTGGGATTACAGGCCTGAGCCACCATGCCTGGCCCCAATTATATGTTGTTAATATATAGAAATCCAATCGGTTTTTGTGTGATGACCTTGTATATTGCTGCCTTGCTTAAGTTACTTGTTGGTTCTAAGAAGGTTTTTTTTTGTAGATTTCTTGGGATTTTCTATGTAGACGATTATGTTGTCTGCAAATAAGGTAATTTTTACTTCTTCCTTTCCAATCTGAATGCCTTATATGTCTTTTTTCTTGCCTTATTATGCTGGCTAAGACTCCCAGCATGATGTTGAACAGATGTAGTTAGAACAGAAATCTTTGTCTTGTTTCTAATCTTTGGAGGAAAGCATTCAGTCTTTCACCATAAAATACAATGTTAGCTGTCGGTTTTTTGCAGATCTCTTTACAAATTGAGAAAATTTCCTTCTAGTTCTACTTCACCAAGAGTTTTTATCATGAATGGATGCTGTATTTTGTCAAATGCTTCTTCTGCATCAATTGATATTATCAGATGATTTTTCTTCTTTAGACTGTTAATATCAAATATTAAATTGATTGATTATTGAATATTGAATTCGCATTGCATTCCTGGAATGCTGGTTGTGCTGTATTATTGAATTAATTAATGAATGGTTGTGCTGTATTATTCTTATTGCTAGATTCAATTTGCTAATATTTTGTTGCGGATTCTTACATTTATGTTAGTGACAATCCTAAGAACCCCAAATATTTATGCATCTAATAACAGAGTCACAAAATACATGATGAGAAATACACGAATCTATGATTACTGTCTGAGATTACAATATTTCTTTCTCAATAATTGATAGAACATGTTGGCAGAAAATCAGCAAGGATACAATAGACAATAATCTGAAAGACACAAACCACCAAGCCTCACTCAGGAAGAAATAGATAAGCTGAATAACTCTTTATCTGAATAACCCTTTAAAGAAATTGAAACTGTAGCTTAAAAATGTTTCCAAGAAGAAAACTCCAAGCCTAGATGGCATCACTGAAGTATTCTACCAAATATTTAAGGAAGAAATAATACCAATTCTATGCAAAACCTTCCAAAATATTGAGGAGGAAAGAATGCTTTCCTACTCATTCTATGAGGCCAGAATTTCTTAATTCCAAAATTGGACAAAGATATTAATAGAAAAGGAAAATATAAATCAACATCCATCATAAATATACATGCAAAAATTCTAAACAATATTTTAACAAATTAAATCCAGCAATACATTAAAAGAATAATACATCATGACTGAATGGAATTTATTTCAGGAATGCAGGCTGGTTTAATACTTGAAAATGAATCAATAAAATTCACCTTATTAACAGCTAAAAAAGAAAAAAATATGATTATTTTAATAGATGCAGAATGTTGAAAACTTTTGCCCTATGATCAGGAACAAGACAGAGATTTCCACTTTCCCCACTTGTGTTCAACATTGTAGTGGAGGTTCTAGGTAGTGTAGTCATGGAACGAAAGTAAGTAAAATGCATGCAGATTAGGAATAAAGTAAAATCGTCTATTCACAAATAACACAATTGTTTATGTAGAAAACATGATAGAATCTAATTAAACCAATGAAAACCTACTAAAACCAACAAGTGAGTTTAGCAAAATTGCAGGATACAAGCTCAATATAAAGAATAAGTTGTATTTCTGTCTACTAGCAACAAACAATAAAATGGAAATAAAAACAATACCATTTACAAGATCATAAAACATGAAAAACATAAGGGATAAACCTGACAAAATATATGAAAAATCTATACATTGAAAACTACAAAATATTTCTGAGAGAAACTAAGACCTGCATAATTGAAGAAACACAAAAAAAGAAAAAAAAAGACCTACATAAATGAAGAGATATATCTTGTTCACGGGTCTGAAGACTCAATATTGTTAAGATGTCAATTCTCCCCAAATTGATCTATAAATTTGGTGCATTCTCAATCAGAATTACTGAAGGTTTTTTGGGGGGTAGAAATTGACAAGCTGATTCCATAATTCATGTGGAAATGCGAAGGACCAAGATTAGTCAAAGTAGGATTTCAAGAGTTACTACAAAACTATGTCACAGTAGTGTGACATTGGCATAAAGATAAACAAATAGATTAGCATAGCACAGAGAGTCCAAAAATAAACTCACACTTATACAAACAACTGACTTTTGGCAAAGGTATACAGGTAGAGACATAACAACCAGCAAAGGCCAGCATGACCAACGTACCCTCACTAATTACCTGTGAAGGGATACATGCATAAGAGGAGGCTTGCCCAGGAGAAAGAAGTCCAAAGCCAGATGAGCTTTCTAGCACAAGTGAGAGGACTGCACACCATCAGTGAAGACTGAAGTGACAAGCACAACTATGAAATGGGGCTCAGTTGGCACAGAAAGGTGAACCTGGTGGTTTCTGTATAAGGAGACTGGGAAACAAGGGCTTCTCCTTCTGATGGTGGAGCTGTCAAGGACAGAATCTTCCTTCCTCTCCAGTTGCTTCAGGTGAACTACTCGGAAATGCTGACACTAAGTAATAGCTATCTGAATAGATATGAGCATGTGTGCAGCAACTGAATGGGTATGAGTAGTATTTGAAGGAGTTCACAGGTAGTTGGAGTAACAGTTTAAAATAACATACTTTGTCAATCCATGTCAAGATTTCCAGGAACTCTCCTTTGCAATCATGAAAATTGCCTTTATGTTTACCAGTCAGTGTTTAGAAAAATCATCTCACAAAATATTTATATTCATAATATTTATATTCGTGCCCTTATTGTGGCATACAGTAGGTCAAAGGACACCAGAGAAAAGATCCTCCTCTGACCCACAGCCTCAGTCTCCAGCTCCAGTGGCCTCTGCAGTTTGCAAGCATGCTTCCAAGACTTAGCACATGATGTTTCTTCTGTCAGTCCTGCATTCTGCACACGTGGGCACCTATACCACATCACCTCTCATGGATGGCGCTCATGGGGTTACTAAGCTTCTCCTTGAGCTGAGGGATTTAAAGGAACTACTGGATCCATAGGGTAGCACAAGGTGAAGAAGCATACATGTTTATGTTTATGATTCAGGCTTAAACCAGAATCGGAAAGATACAGATTTAATTCCAGGCATAACTTGCCAGAGGGTGTGACATTAGACAAGTTGTACATACTCTCAAGCCCCTATTTCTTCATGTAGGAATTTTTTTTCATGAAGAAATGTTTAAGGAAGTGGACAGAAAATGGTCCATGAGGATGTTTGCTGCAGCATGAATGATCATCTAAAATGATAAATATATGGAAACACATGCACTAAAATGACAAATAGAAGATAGGTTTTTAATGAATGCTGGAACTCCAGAGTTGTTTCTTGATTCTCCTCTTTCTGATTTTGTGGATTGTTTATGAGCATGAATTACTTGAATAACAATGTTCAAACGTATTATTTATCAAAAGTGCAAATTCAAACAGTAGTGTGGTGTTTCCTCCCATCAAATAGCAGAAAACAGTAGAATTAGTCAATTTTTAGTGATTGGATTATTTGTAAGGAGCAGATATCACCTGTGACATAAAATGAATACAATGAAAGTGACATCTGTAATCATCACAACGATACAAACAAGGGCTTGGGATCACCTACATCCTTGATCAGAGTGCTTGCTTTGCACTAATGTTGCCTGAGGATGAGGTTCTCTGGGAAGGCTCATGGTGCTGGGCAAATCGGGATTTCTTTTTCAGTTCAGATCTAAGCTCTCACACAGAAAGGACCTTACCTGTCCTCTCATTCCTTCACAGCATCCTAGAGAAACTTGATCCTATGCAGAGAACACAGCAGCTGCCAACCGACAGGCACCAAGGTCAGGGAGGCAGCAGGCTGCAGATAGCCTTTCCAAGTGATAATAGGAAACACCTGAGAGCTAATGAAAGCACTTTACCTGAGGAGAAACAGGAGGCTGAGACTAGAGCCCACAGTTTATGCTGATTGCAGAGTGTGAGATCTCAGTCTCTCAATAAATCTTTATTTAATCTACATAAAGAACTGAGTAGTAGGAGCAGCTCCTGCTTAGATATAAAAAGTGGTTATCCCTGATTGGTGATATCAAGGAAGAATTATATATTCTTCACACTTGGCTCTGTATTGACTCTACATCTTATCTGTAGGAGAGAGGGAGAGAAGGAGAGGGAGATCTGGCAATTCTACTTCTGCCATGGGGGATCTTTCTAACTCTCAAAGAATGTGCGCTTCTTTAAGGGTAACCTGCAGAGTCTGAGAACGGTCCAGGTCCAGGCATGCAAGGACAGAAAGGATATTTTTCCCCCAGGGGTTTAGCGGGGGCGGGAGGGGGTGGACAGAGATGTGCAGGGCAAGCTCCTTTCTGTCCTGCAGGCACCCATCTAACTTTTGCCCAAAGCAGTAACAGTGGGCTTCTGTCCCCCTACCCCCAACCCCCCACACCTTCTCTGACAGCAGAAGATCAGACCACCTAGGTGATGGTGAAGCTCTTTGACGTGCACCAGGTGCAGGAGACCTATGACCCCTAGCACTGCCTTTTATCTGGTGGGTTCCCCTTGGAGAACCATATATCTTTGGAGCCCCAGAACATGCTGGTTGCACAAGAACAAAGCACACTTACTGTCTGAGAGGAAGGCTGGTGGTGTGGTAGCACTATTGAACCTCTTTTCTTTTGAGATCATATTGTACATACACAGTGCTACATAACTGGATGTTTCAAGTTAATAACTTAAAATGAACAGCACCACTATTACAGGAAATATTATTCAGCACTGGTTTTGGTAGTCACCCATATTTCATTTTCAAGTGTGCCATAATTTACTTATATAGCAAGTCCATGACCATGCTATTATAAATTAAGCTGTTTTGGAAGTCCCATGTATCCAAATTTTTGTTCACATGGTTAAAGAAAAAAAACATTCAGTGGTAGTTGTTAAAGCACAGTAAGGAAAACCTTATTTAGGACCGTGGTGATGGGTATAGGGACCATTGCAATGGGATCTTGCAGTGAGGGAGACAGACTGGGCTCAATACTGAATACAGCGCAGGCCAGTGGGAATGTATAGCGAAGGAGCAGTATGGCGGTCCGTGGGTGGAAAATTACTAAGAGGAAACATCAGGGGTAAGGGGGATTATGGCTAAACCCACCTAGCAGGATTCTTGCTGAAGACAGGCCAAGGGGAATCAGACATCACCTGGGGGATGGTGGAAGATGAAGAACCCCATGCGATAGCAAGTATGATCAGATACTGAGGATGGAGGGTTCATGCCACATTGACTTAGCAGGGCTCTTTGCTAAAACTGGGTTGTACAAGGAAATGCACAGATGGGCCTAGGAGAAGAAGTTTCAGAAGCCTGACTTAAAAGTTTGGCCAAGCAAGGAATATTTGTCAACATTCAAGACAGTTTCCTTAACATTAAAGTCCTAGAAGTAGAAATGCTGGGTCACAGGATTTTTTATTTTTTGAGACAGGGTCTTGCTCTGTTGCCCAAGCTGGAGTGCAGTGGTGTGATCTTGGCTCACTGCAACCTCAACCTCCTGGGCTCAAGCTATCCTCCCACCTCAGCCTCTCAAGTAGCTGGGACTACAGGTGTGCACCACCATGCCCAGCTAATTTTTGTATTTTTTGTAAAGACAGGGTCTTGCCATGTTGCCCAGGATGGTCTCGAACTCCTGGGCTCAAGAAATCCACCCACCTCAGCATCCCAAAGTGCTAGGATTACAGGCATGAGCTGCCGCACCTGGCCTGGATTTTTGTGCAAATGTTTAGGCTTGTTTATGTATGTGGGTTTATCATCCTTCTCCTTTACATTTTTTTCTGGATTCCTATCATGCTTAAAATGGCTTTGCACTCTCTGAGAACCTAAGCTTTCACACATCTCTGGGAAGACTGAATACCCTCTTGAGGGCCACTGAGGTAGCAGCACTGAGAAAAAATTAAAGGGTAAATTTGCAGGTGAAATGCAGAGCTGGGAACATTCCTAGATCCAGAAGGACAGAACATTTTGCAGGAGGGGCCAGAAGCCAGAAACAAGCCCTTCTCAGCACCGAGCAGGCCCTTCCTCCAGGTGGCACAGAGCCTCTAGGAGGCGGGAGAGGGCTGAAAAGACAACCCACGTGACACACCCCCGAGGTTTGGGATTGGCTGGTGGGGTTGACACTGCTGAGGTCTAAACAAGGAGGCAGAAGCAGGTAGGTGCCACTTCTCTTCCCTTCTTCATTCTTCGCCAGGCTCTCTGCTGACTCAAGTGTAAGTGAGAACAGGTGTGAGTGAGTGGGCCGGCGGGCTTCTGGTGGGTCGGGCACTGTGGTCCCTGGCCTCAGAGAAGGAAGGGCCTCGAGGTCATCATCCTTCTCCTAGCAGGCAGCTATGCGGCGGGGCAGGGACAGGGGAGGAAGGAGGGCCATGAAGGGGAGGAGTGTCAGCCAAGATGCTGTGAGTTTTGGAGTGGGACACTATCTGAGTCCTGGAGGCATATGAAACTGCCCATAAAGGACGGATGCTGGGGTCCTCAGTGGGGGCCAGAGAAAGGGTGGGACAGCCCGCGCTTGACAGCGCCCGCCTCAGTGCTCATGTTCACTGGGGGTCTTCCCATCAGCCCCTTCACCCACGAGGTGAACTGCCGCGGAGCTGTGAGGGTGCCGTTTGCATTCCAATTGTCGGGACTCTTTCACCTGAGACTGAGACTCAGTGGGTGGGTCCACCGATCGTTCCTCCTGGGAGTTTAAGTGTGAGGAGGAGCTGGTGGGCTTCAGGCGGGTCGGGCAGCACAGTCGCACAGTCCGTGGCCTCGGAGGAGGAAGGGCCTCACAGGCGGTGGCGCCGCCATGACCTTGTGGTTGTGGCAGGGCTGGGGCGAGGGAGGAAGTTGGGCCACGGAGGGGAGAGGGATCAGATGGAGCAAAACTTGGGGGTACTTTTTGAGGTATCTTTGAGTCCCAGAGGCGCCTGAAACTGCCAAAAGAGGACAGGTTCCGGAGTTCTCAGTGGGGACCTGGGGAGGAGGGGACCTGGGGTGGCTGTATATTAAAAAATCTCTTTATAATGGAGTTTAGTTATGAAATTAAGTCTCTTTAGGAAAGACCCCATGTTTTGATCTAGGACTTGAAGATCACTTCTCTGCCGAGCTGGCTGTGGAAGAAACAAAGCAGTTTGCAGATAGATTTATTTGATGTGATTGGAAACCAGGCGTAGTTATTATTAACTCAGGACCTATTATGGAAATCTCACAAAATTAAAAAAAATTACAATCAGCAGATGGCCATGGAAAGAGTCGAGTATAATTACTCCTTTTTATTGCAGTCTTCAGTTCACGATCTTCTAGTTGCAGCGATGAGTGCACGAGTGAGATCAAGATCCAGAGGAAGAGGAGATGGTCAGGAGGCTCCCAATGTGGTTGCATTCGTGGCTGTGAGTACATTTCAGTATCTTATTTCCATTGGCAGAAATGTATTTTTCTGAAAGAAAATCGAAAACATTGTTAACCAATATAGATCTGTTATATAAAGGACTTCCCTGCTGAAAATAGTTGCAAACTAAATCACATTAATGAGACATTGAGCAAGGAGACTTATTTTCTGATATTGTCTGCATATGTATGTTGTTAAGAGTCTGGAAATAGTCTTATGACTTTCCTATCATGCTTATTAATAAATAATAAAGCCCAGAGAAGATGAAAATGGGTTCCAGAATTATCGGTCCTTGCAGGTAACTCCTTAAAGTATATTCTATATAGGAAGAATAACTTTTCTTAAGAGTACTTACAGAGAAGATAGGAAAAACCTCTTCAGATTTATTAGTGACTAGCTACCTTCACATAGTATGTATATTTGTGACTTCTATTGCCATGATATTAATAACAATATTCTATTTGCATCTACTCTCCCCCACGTCTCAAAAGCCCGGTGAATCTCAGCAAGAGGAACCACCAACTGACAATCAGGATATTGAACCTGGACGAGAGAGAGAAGGAACACCTCCGATCGAAGGTGAGAAGGGCATGGAGGAGCATTTTGTGTTTCATGTATGATTTTATACTAGTAACAGGAATAAATAAACCATCCCCTAAAAATTGGCTGGAAACCTGTAAAGTAATCCTTGGTAAGGGAATAGTGTAGTTTTCAGCTGCCGTAGTCCTTGTGATAAATTTTCTCTTCAGCATTTTACTTATCTCATATCTTAAGAGTTCTTTGGCATACTTGGAAAATACAATCCTTGCCAAGACTCTATATTAGCAAACAAAAGGAAACTACATTAAATTTAGACAAAATTGTAAACTGTTTCATGAGTTAAACTTGGTTTTATTGGGATATTATTTTTCTGGGCATAAGTCATTGCATTAAAAGTTTGAGCAAACCTAGATATATTATGATTAGATCTTACATAGCAATTTTTAGAAAATGTCATAATTCAGAGAAATAAAAATGTGAAATCCTTTTAGTTGCCGTTAAAAGTCTTCAATACTTTTGTCTTTCTGAACCATAATCTATTTGTCGTATATTTATTTTTTAACTTTTTACTTAGAAAGGATTTAAAATGTAAGGAAAAGTTATCTAAGTACAGTGAACTCCTGTGTATTCTTCACCTTGATTCACTGATTGCTATAACATTTTGCCATTTATCTCCCTGTTTTTACCATATTAATATATTATTGCTGAACCACTTGAGAGTTTCAAATATCACAACTGTTTACTCTGTAAGTAATTCAGTATGTATCTGCTAAAAATATGGATCATCTCTTAAATAACCTCAGAACAGTTATCAAATTCAGGAAAATTAGCATTGAGAAAACATCTAATATATAGTCCATTGCAGTTTTGTCAATTGGCCTAGGAATGTCTTTTATAGGATTTTTTTCCTGATCCAGGATCTAATCTAAGACTACTCATTGCATTTAGTTGTCATATCTCTCTGGTCTTCTTTAATCTGGAAGTGTTCCTCGGTCTTTCTTTGCCTGTCATGACATTGACAACTAGAATCCAAACCAGTTGTTTTATAAAATGTTCTTTAATTTGGGTTTGTCTTATGTTAATATTTTTACAGACTTTTTCTCATTCATTTACTGGGGCTTGCTAGGTGCCGGGTAATGTGCTAAGTGCTGAAGATATAAATGAGATAATGATTTCTGCCTTGAGCTCACAATCTAATCAGGGAAATTCATGTAAACAAATAACTGCTGTAATGAGTGATTTACAGTAACAGAAGTATATGTAGATCGTGAAAGTGACAACTAAGTTGTCTTAAACAGTCGTAGGAAAAGAAAACTTCATAGTAGAGATAATATTCTTCCCCATTTTCTAGTAGAAAATTCCAATGCCCATTGCACTCATGCATCACATTTGTTAGAATACAAGCCTACAGAGCTTTATTTAATAGCACTAATTTATAATTTACTGCTTACTTATATCAATAACTTTTTTATTTATATAAGAACGTAAAGTAGAAGGTGATTGCCAGGAAATGGATCTGGAAAAGACTGGGAGTGAGCGTGGAGATGGCTCTGATGTAAAAGAGAAGACTCCACCTAATCCTAAGCATGCTAAGACTAAAGAAGCAGGTACGTTATTCATTTGGAATGGAAGTCATGGGGTTACTCTTCTTCTATAATATACTTTAATAACAAGTCTCGCATACAAATATTATTTGAAAGGTAGTTCAGACACCAAATACTTGATTCAAAGACAGTGTCAGGGTAAAAATGAATTAGGTCAAAGCCATGTTGTTGAATTATAAAATATGAAAGTATTATTACTTTGGAGTAGAAATCTTCCAAAACTCAAGGCAAGTGATCAAATACTTTTAAAAGTATATGCATTACTTAACATACCCCAGGGGCAATTGGGTATCTAAATGACACATAGTGTTGCTTTAAGAAAAAAATTTGCTAGAATTGTTTATCACAAATCGCTTTTAGGCACTAACAAGTAAGATAGATCTGTATGTTTTGAATTTTCCAAGTTGGTTTGTTGTTTTTTTAAAAAATTGTGAGCTAGACTGAGAAACAGTAGCAGTTTCCCTCCCATTTTAATGTCATCTATATGGTAGTGGCTTAAATAAACCAATAAGACCATGTATATATTTTTTAACAGGCATATCTGGCCTCCAACCATGTAATTTTTATCATCTAAATCAGGACACTTTTGAGAGGGAAAGGGAATGCTATGAATACAACATCAGGTTAACAGGTGCCAATGAGACAAATGGCCACCCTGGTATAAAGAATCCACATAAAGATTTAACTAGATCAATGAATTATTTTTGCACTTTTGCTCAAAGAGACAAACCAAATGGAATGGCATTCTTTGACCTCTCTTTAGTCAGCTAAACAATTCCTTAGCTAATATATAATTAGCAGAATGTTTTTAGTCAATACATTTGAGTGACACTGTGTTTGCTTGCTTGTTTTTTGCTTCTTGGACTTTTTGTTTGATTAAAAAATCAAAACAAAACAAAACTGAAATCAGTGGCTGTTTTTGCCCTCTACTTAAAATGATCTTTAAATGGGCTCATAGCATTTAATCTGTTCTGGCTTGAGAAGTCTTTGTTTCCTCGTACCACTAGAGTGAGGCATTTTAAAAATTAGTACACATATACCTGAAAATGTACATTAGCATAGAAGTCTATGCAGTGGTTAGGGTTCTGGTTTTAATTTCATCTTAAGAAACGAAAACTAGTGTTCTTCGTGTGCTTTTAGTGTCATCTCAGTAAAGTTCTGCTAAGTAATGAACTCAACTGTTATGTTTATATTTTAGGAGATGGGCAGCCATAAGTTAAAAAGAGGACAAGCTGAAGCTACACACATGGCTGATGTCACATTGAAAATGTGACTGAAAATTTGAAAATTCTCTCAATAAAGTTTGAGTTTTCTCTGAAGAAGTCATGCGTGTCTTTTGTAAAATTTATTCCTAGGAAATTGACACTATTGTAAATGGTATCTTTAAAAATCCTTGTGCTCTGTTTAGAGCTGGTATATGTTTTTGTATACTGATTTTGTGTTGGGCAACATTGCTAAACTTGCCTATTCTGTTGGTTTATCCCTACATCCTTTTGGATTTTCTCCATACACAATCATACCACATGTAAATAATGATAATTCTGTTTTTTCCTTTTGAGGCTTTGTACTTTCATTTCTGGTCCTTATGACACTGGCCAGACCCCTCCAGTACAATGTTGATTAGAAGTGATGATGATGTGAATTCTTGTCATATTCCTGATGTCAAGAGGGAAACTTTCAACATTTCACTATGATAGGTTTTAAAAATATATGTAGATTCCTTCTATAGGTTGAGTATACCTAATACGAAGTCCTCCAAAATCTGAAACTGTTTGAGTGCCTCCGTGATGCTCAAAGGAAGTGCTCATTTCATATTTCAGATTTTCAGATTATGGATGTTTAACCAGTAAGTATGATGCAAGTATTCCAAAATCTGAAACGGCATTTCAGGGATGGTATACTCAACCTGTATTAGATTAAGGACTTTTCAAAAAATTCTTAGTTTTCTAAGAGTACTTACCATGCTCACCATGAATATATGTTGAATTTTATCAAACACTTGGTCTGCATCTATTGAGGTGTATGATATTTCTCCATTAAGCTGTTAATATAGCATTCCTAGAATAAGCCCAATTTAATTTGTGATATATTGTCCTTTTATGTATTACTGGTTCCTTTTCCTAATGTTTTGTTTAGGATTTTTGCACTTTTGTTCACGAGCTTGACCTATAAATTTTTAATACTCCATTCAGGCCTTGGTATCAAGGGTATTCTGGCTTCATAATATGAGTTAGAATGTATATTCTCCTTTTATTTTTCCACATAGTTCAGCTAACATTGGAATTCTTTCTTAAATGTTTGATAGAATTTGCCAGTGAGGATATCTGGACCTGGAGTTCTCTCTGTAGGGAAGTTTAAAATTGAATCAATATCTTTAGTCACATTAGGACTATTTCAATTTTCTATTTCTTCACTTTGGGTTTTATTTTTCTAGGATTTTGTCCATATTATCTAAATTTTTGTTATACAAAATAGTCCATAATATCCTCTCCTTATCCTCTTAATGCCTGTTTTCATTCATAGAACTGATCATTTGTGTCTTCTCTCTTGTATTCTTGATCAATGTCAGGGTCTTTTCAAAATAAACTAACTTTTGGCTATCCTATTTTTGTTTTACATTTTGCGAATTTTGGCTCCCACGTTTATTCTTTTACTTTGTGTTTAATTTGCTATTTTTAACTCCTTGAGATAGATGTTTAGTTCATTAATTTTCAATCTTCTTTTTAACGTATACTTCATAACTTTCTCTCTAATGAGGGCTTTAGCTGCAGTCCACAAATTATGATATTTAGTATTTTTGTTATTCAACTCAATATTTTCTAATTCACATTATTTCTTTGAATGATAGATTACTTGGAAGTGTATTTCTTCCAAACATTTGAACACTTTCTAGCTGTTGTTGTGTTACACAGTATAGATAACTGACAATATCTGTTTACAAAAGATACATCCAAAACATAAAAATTTACAGAAGTTGAAAGTAAAAGGATGGACAAAAGATATTCTGCACAAAATAATTAAAATAGGCTTTAAGGCAAATGAGCATTACTAGGAATAAAAAGGGGTATTTCACAGAGAAAAGGTTCAATTCACTAGGAAGATTTGATTTTAAATGTGAGCCTAATGTGGCTTCAAAATATGATGGGAAAATTGGCAGAATACGAAAAGAAGTTGGTAACTGAGAGAATAAGCAGACAAAAAGCAATAAGGAGGTGGGGCTCTTCCTTACCGGCAAACTAAGCACTTGGCTTTGTCTGCCTTTAAGGTAGCCTAACACTGATTCTTACCCTGAGGAGGGGATGTGGAGCAGACCTGCTGGAGAGCTCCTGGTCTTTCCTTTAGGTTGTACTCCTCCCAGTCCATCACCAGGTATTGGAACTGCTGTAGGTATGCAAGGAAATCTAATACAACCTGGACATCATTTTTACTTTCTACATGTGTCACCTGGGGGCAAGAGAGAGGTGGCAGATAGAAGGGAATGGCCTCATAAACTGGGTGCGTCATCACAGCAAGGAACTAGTTTTAGAGATTCATTGCAAGCCACAAAGAGCAGACATTTATTGAAAGGATGCTGGAATGCTTCAAGCTGACTCAGGAAGGGTGGGGCCCAGGGCGACCCTCAGTTGTATGGGAACCACGCCTCCTCCTTTCAAGGGCTCCTGATTCCTGAGGACCAACCCCTGCTGCTAACCCTAGGAGGCCTCCCCATCCCCTTCCTGGAGGAAGGGGTCAGGTGGAGAGCTGATGTCCTGTGCTAAACAAGGAGAATGTTGCTAGGGTATGTATACTCAGGCAGCACAGCCACACAAGCCAGACAGCGTGCACTAGGCTACAGCCAGTCACCACCAGGACTCGGGGACTGGACTCTTCCTAGAACACTCTTTCTCCTCCGACCCATGTCCTGATGCCTGCCCTGGGCTGCACTCTCTGGGACCAGCAGCTACAGCCCGACACCCTCGACCCATGCGCCAGGTCTGAGCCACTTACTCTGGGCACACTCTTCATGGGCTTTGGGGTGCTGCTGCCCAGTGCCAGCAGCCCCTTGGCACAGGGGTTCCCAGAGGCCCCTCAGCCCCATGTCCATCCCCCTCTCCCCACTGGCAGCTAGCTCCACAGGCTTCTTTCCACTTCCACCTGCTGCCCACCTGCGGACGCTGCCAGGGCTTAAGGGTCTTGGGACTGTGTCCTGTAGTTTAGGCCCCCTCTCAGCTGTAGGGGAAGTGCCAGCTGTAGGGATGGACTTGTCATGCCTCATCCCTCCAGCTGGCCTTGGAGAGAAGAGCTGGATTGTGCCCCGGGGCTGCTCAGCATCTGCTGGGCCAGAAGGCTGGCTGCCAAGCCATCAACCCACCTATGGCCTTAGGAGCCCAGAAGGAGACAAGGAGCAAGCCCAGACCCTGCAGAGTGCTGATAAGATGGGCCAGGGACATGCCTCTCCAGGCCCAGCAGGCTTGGGAGCCACAGCCGCTCCGGAGCTGGGGTCCAGGCCTCCCCAGAACTGCAGCTGGAGCTTCATCCTTTTCTGGGAAGAGCAGGACCTGGGGTGGGAGGGGAGATTGGGATGGGGCTGGAGGCAGGCTCTGCTGCAGAAAAGATGGCCTGTCACAGCTTCTGCCTGCACTCCTCAGGCAGGCTTCTTGGAGGGGACATTTCACAGCCTCGGAAACATTTCTGGAATTGGCACCCACTCGGCCCCCAGCTCTGTAGTGGCTGGGGGAAGCCTGCATGGAACAGGGGAAGAATAAGGGAGGAAGATCAGAGCTGTAAAAGGGGATACAAAGCCTGTACTCTACGACCATTGTGTCAGGCACAAGGTACTATTCCAGAAGCCTTTGCTGAAGTGCAATGGATAGTACCCTGGATTGGGGATCAAAAGAACTGAGTTGGCTTTTGGTTCTACTTCTGAAAAACTTTGTATAATAACATGTAGATGATCCTCTTTGAGTCTTAGCTTTATTGCTTGTAAAATGCAGATAATTCCTCCCTCCCAAGGATTCTATATAGATTGAGATAAAAAAAAAAGTGCAAATGTGCAAAGTAAACATCTAGGCCTGTCCTAAAGGCACTGTGACGTCGGTTGCATCCAAATCTGAATTTTGTCTGGGACCAGGGTCAGGGACCAGAATACACCAGAGGTGAGGGCCAGCCCTACCTGAGAACCATCAACAAACTTACCCCACATCCCATTATACCTCCTCACTCCCTGCAGCCTGTCAGCTTCCCCAGTCTCCCACACTCACTGTCACCTGGGGCTCTGGTGCACCAGATGACACTACTTGCTCCCTGGTACACAGGTGAGTGCAGCCAGTGTCATACCCAAGGCCTCTAAATGAGGTCCACAGGCAAGAGCCATCCCAGCCCACATCTGATATCCAAGATGCAATGCTAAGTGGAAAAAGCACTGTAGAACAGTGTGTGGAATATGGTCTTGTTTATGTGTGTGTGTAAGATATAGGTATAAAATATGGTTGCATATTCATAGAAAATTTATGGAAGAATACACAAAAATTGTTAACAATGGTTATTACTAGTTCTACAGGGATGATAAACAGGGAGGGGTGAGGACTGTATTTTTACTAATTATTATCATTTGAATATTTTTGCCATGAACATGTGTTACTTTTATAATGTAAAAGCACTTAAAATCAAAAGATGTAGATAGTAAATTAATATGTAGATATAGATAGATGATAGATGGACAATAGCGATAGATAAATGATATGAAAATAGCTAAAAGCTAAACCAGACAGATATCTCTGTGCATTGGTTTCCTCACGTAAAATGGTACCTGTTTCATAGGATTATTGTGAGGATTAAATGACTTCATACGTTCGAGTCCTTGGAACAGTGCCTGGCACACAGTAAGTGCTCAATGTTTTCTTTCGGATAATACTGGTGTGGAGATGGTGGAGGAAGACAGGCTGGCTCGATGTGATAATCTCTTTCGCCATCTTGTGGTCAGTGGAGCACAGGCCACACAGCAACATTAATGCCAATTAGCAGCGTGGGTTCACTTTGCACGTTTTCAATCCTCTTCATAGGTAAGTGTAGGAGTTCAGGCCTTAGGGATGGAGGACCTAGGACTTTTAAAATCGAAAAAGAGCTTAAAGAAATAAACAAATAACTTTACAAATGGGTAGCCAGAATAGGACTTAGAGACCCCTACTCTAGTCATCTTTGACACCAGATGTCCTGATCCCTAGTCCTGTCAGTGTCAAAAAGAAAGCAAATTGGCGGGCCCCTATTTTTTGTTTTGTTTTGTTTTGTTTTTTTCAGGTTCCTCTTTTCCTGTCAGGCTTCTTAGTTGCATCAACAGAACCAATTTTAGCTTACCCAGAAAAGGGATTTTTGAACACGTATTGAGTAGCTCAGGGAAACCTCAAAAAGGCCAGAGAATCTGGTTTGGGAGCTAGGTGGCCACGAGTTGCAATCCTACCCCCTCTGCGGACAGGAGCTACTGAGGCTGAGTCCAGCGTCACTAGGATATCTCTTACAGTTGTTTGTGAAAACTCAGTACAGCTGCTTGTGAAAATTCAGTGTCTCTCTGACACTGTCACCAGGCATAGCTTCTTCTGTTCTTCTGATTTCCGCTGGTCTCTTCACGTGTTTCTCCTGATTCAGAATCTGAATGGGGAACATCTAATTGGTGGAGCCTAGGGCTCACACCTCTCCTCTAGGCTGAGTTCTGGTTTCCACCTTAGGGAGGAAGGACTCTTTTTTTTTTTTTTTTTTTTTTTGGAGACAGATTCTTGCTCTGTCACCCAGGCTGGAGTGCTGGAGTGTAGTGGCACAATCTCAGCTCAATGCAGCCTCCTGGGAGGAAGGACTCAATGCAGGGCTTCTCCAAAATTTAGAAGGGCTATTCAGAAGAGCCTGGGTAGGGCAGGGGATGATGATGCTCTGACTTTGGGAAAACAGCATTGAGCATGTGTGCTTCAGAGTCCCACGTCCCTTCTCCAGGTCCTGTCTATCTAGCTGTAGGTTCTACATATGACCCAGGCAGTACTGGGAATCTAGGTCTGTTTGATTCAGTGGTCAGGCCGGGTATGGTTGCACATGCCTGTAATCCCAGCTACTCGGGAGACTGAGGTGGGAGGATGGCTTGAGTCCAGTAATTCAAAGCAGCAGTGAACTATAATCATGCAACTGCACTCCGGCCTGAGTGACAAAGCAAGACCTGCCTCTTAAAAACAAAAAATTGGTGGTCAGACTCCATATTGATTATTAGGGGACAGGTCATGGTGATACCAGATGGAAGGATTTTTTTGGACAGGGAAGTCCATGGGAGCGGTGGGGCACAGGTTCCATGGCCGACTGGTTTACCACTGTATTCAACAGCAGCTAGCTTGGTGCCTCAATACATGACTGAAAGAATGGTGGAATAAGAGAACAGACTAAGCTGGCCACCTTCCTTCTGTAGTTGTAAAATTTCACTGACACTTAGGGCCCCTAATTTCGGAAGAAACCTAAGAGATGTGTTTTGGAGGTGTCTTGTTAGATAAGGGAGATCAAGAAAGGTAACTCCACTCATACCAAGCTACACCTTCACGTAGGGTTTCTGACTCCCATCCAGGAGGTGACTCCCCTCCACATTTAGTGTCTCCACTCAGAGGGAAAGAACAATCAAGTGTGTGCTACAAGATTCTACTGTCCATCCACACATTTTCTTTCTTTCTTTCTTTTTTGCAACAGAGTCTCACTCTGTCATCCAGACTGGAGGGCAGTGGCAGGAGGCTCACTGCAACCTCCGCCTCCCAGGTTCAAGCGATTCTCCTGCCTTACTCTCCCAAGTAGCTGGGATTACAGGCATGCAGCACCACACCCGGCTAATTTTTGTCTTTTTAGTAGAAACGGGGTTTCACCATCTTAGCCAGGCTGGTCTTTAACTCCTGACCTCAGGTAATCCACCGACCTTGGCCTCCCAAACTGCTGAGATTACAGGCATGAGCCACTGCGCCCGGCCCATCCAGATATTTTCTTGAAACAATTCTGCACTTAGGACATATTTCCAGGAGAAATTGATGAAACATTCCCATAGTGGAATTGCTTGAGATTGCTGGGCCTCAAGGCCTATTGGAATCGAATTTCAACATCCAGCTGGTGGGTCAGCCTGCGGCCTCCATATTTGCTTCTGTGAATCAATGATGGCAAGTGCCCATCTCTGGCCATGCCAGCTGAAAGGCACAGACCACCAGAGGGAGCAGGTGTGCCTCTTCCATGGTGGAACATGGCACTTCCTGTTTGCCGCCCCCACCCCCCAACCTGCCCTGCTCTGGAAAACACCACTGTTGCTTAGCAACAGGGAAGGCAGTCATCCAGGGCCCCATGTTTCTATCAGTCACCAACCCAAGTGAGACATGGAATGTAAAGACCTGCCTTCAGATCACATCTACTGTAGCACTTTGGAACTTGCTGGCCACTCAAAATGTGGCCTGTGACCCTTCAACATTTCAGGGGTCCCCAAGACAGCCCAGACATTCAGTGAATTAGCTAGGACTCATGGGACTCAGTATATTATTGTACTCATGGCTGTTATTACAGCAAAAGGTTATACAATATGATCAGCAAGAAATAGAAAGAACAGGTGGGGTCTGCAGAAGTCCACGCACAGGCTTCCTCATGCTCTCTTTCTCCTGTGAGGGGGCCCATAGAGCACATCCTTTCCCAAGAATGAAAATGCACAATATGTGGGTAATGTTTTGCCCAAGGAAGCTCACTTAGTGCCCCAAATTTTTACTAGGGTCTGGTCATTAGGCACCCCCTGCCTATTATGTACCCAAGTTCCAGACTCTCGGAAGGAAAGCAGGTGTTCAGAATAAACTACGTTGTTGGTACAAACTGGTTAGGCACTGTGAACCACCCCTCTCAATTAGGGAACAAGTCAACTGCTGTCTTAGTTTTCTATTGCTGCCATAACAAATGATCACAAACTTAGAGGCTTAAACTATATAAATGAATCGTCTAACAATTCTGTAGGTCAGAAGTCCAGCTTAGGTCTCTGGGCTGAAATCAAGGTGTTGGCAAGGTTGTGTTCCTTTCTAGAGGCTCTAGGGGAGAATCCATTTCCTACTCATTCCAGGTCGGCAGAATTCAGTTTCTTGACATTGTAGGACAGAGGTCCCTGTTTCCTTAGGCTGTCATCTGAGGGCTATTCTCAGCTTCTATAGGCCACCACATTCCTTAGCTTGTAGCATTTTCCTCCACCTTCAAAGCCAGAACAGTGAGTCGAATCCTTCTCAAGTCACATCTCTCTGGCCACAGCTGGGAAAGGTTCTCCACTTTTAAGGTCTCCTGTGATTGGATTGGGTCCACCCAGTTAATCCAGGATAATCTTCCCATCCCAAAGCCCCAACCCTTAATCATGTCTACAAAATCCTTTTTGCCATGTAAAGTAACATATTCATAGGTCCCAGGGATTAGGACGTGGACATCCTTGCATATCCAGTATTTTGCCTACCACAAGTGCCAAGTTCCTAGATGCCAGCCAAGGGTCTTTCTAAATATAACAGTCTCAGGGATGCTATGTTAACTCTTTTCTGCATACTCATGCATATCTAAAGGAAGGTGACATCATGAGTGATAGGGGATACCTTCTTCCAATATCTTGTAGCCCCTTCCATGCTTAAAATGTCTTGGACTTCATAAACAACTGGACCCGGGGCTCAGCCCACAAAGATGCCTTATAACCCAGATTCCAACATGGCATACACATTCTGACCTTGGGACTGCGCAGTGCTATCCCTTTCCTGCTTCAACCTGGACAGGAGCCAATGTCTAGGAAACTATTAGGTTACGTTCTCTCAAGCATAGGACTTGACAGAAAATATATTTCAGTTTAACTTCTTAGCTATGTACCAAGAGCAAGTTATTTGTTCTCTGTAAGTCTCATTTCCTCATCTGCTTCCAGGTATAACACACTGTCTTATAGATTTAAATGACAGAATACATACAATCATGTATGTGTAAGGCAGTGCTTTCCAGATCACAACGGCTAGTGTGCTAGGAGATGGAACATCCAGTAGGAACAAAAACAAGACTAAAGTCTCCTGTTTCAACATGGAGCTTCCTCTAGGGGGAGAAAGAAGAGAAGAGGCAGAGGTTCACTTTTAGGATCTGCCTGGATCTTTTTTTTTCCTCCCGAGCTCATCACTTTATTGACAAACTTATTTCTCCTTCTTCCTGTGAAGGTGTGATATTGTGAATGATTAACCTTTGTTTTTCACCCCAAGCTCCAGCTTGCCCTTGTACTCTTGGCCCTGCTGCAGATGACAGGCCCAAGGCTTCTGCCCCAGGGTAGAGTTATTTCAGCAGAAATGCAAATAGAATCAAAGAGCCCAAGATCAGCATCTGAGTCACAGAAGAGATTTCAGAAAATGTACACTGAGAAAATAGAACTAAACGAAAGGCTTTTTGAGTTGGAAGATCTTAGGTCTTTTGAATACCAAGACATAAGGACCTGGCCTATCGACAGGCATACAAGGATATATGGTTTGTCCAGGGGACTTCCAGCCATCTAAGACTAGATAAAGCTCCCATACACTAAAGGGAGGGCTGAGAGGGAGGCAGAGAGATACCTATGACATTCAAGGCCAGGGGATTTCAACCTCCATTTTAGACTATGTTGAAATCTTAAGGAGAATCAATCTCTCTCTCTCTCTCTCTCTCTCTCTCTCCCCTCTCCTCTCCTCTCTCTCTCTCTCTCTCTCCTCTCCTCTTCTCTCTCTCTCTCTCTCTCCTCTCCTCTCCTCTTCTCTCTCTCTCTCTCTCTCCTCTCCCTGCTCCCGACTGGTTTGGGTTCCCTTTCATTTCATCTCCAAATATCACAATGGTATTCCCTGGAGGGCAAGAAAGACTTTTAGTCTGGGCCTTGGGATTGAGGAAATAGAAGAGAATCTGTGGTGTTTACAGACACTAGCACCATCCATTAGGGTAGGAACAGTAAGAAAGCAAAGGTTTGTGTCAAAGACTTGAAGTTTTCCTAGTGTGGGTCTTCAGAAAACCACTTTAGGGCCTCTGAGAAAAAAGACACTGCCATACTGGCTTGGTAGTGACAGTCAGGTAAAGACCTCATTCCTCCCATTACTGGAACAGCCATGAGGTCTCCTGACAGCAAGGTGACAGTGTCCAGATAACAACAGGTGAACAAAATAGCCCTACATACCCAGAGACAGAGCCACTTGCCTTGGGCTCAGCTGTTCACTAAGTCATCGGGTTCTTCCATTTCAGTGCAAGGGTGCCTAGCCAATGTAGTGAGCAAAGGTTGATTTTAAGATTGAGTTTTGAGGGATCAAAGTTGGAGCAGGTCAAAATTATTAACAACTCGGCGATGCCCGATCCCTTCTGCCTGCAGCTACTAACACTGCATGGTTCCTAGCTTAACAACCCTCTGAATTTTGGGGAAGCTTCCTGTAAACACTAAAGAAAACAAACAATATGTCTTGAGAGCAGTGTGTATTATGGTTAAAAGCAACTGAATATTGTTCCTCCAGCTGGGTTGCATGAATGCATATCAGGGGAACCATGAGTCCCATTGAATTACAGGCAAACGTACTATGCCAGGTGCTTTTCATGCATTTTTCAAGGGAGAAGAGATATAGCATAATCAGATTCTCAGAGGGGTCTGAGTCTTAAGCCACTGTTGCAATGGGGAGTCTTGGATTTGTGCTTTATTAACTGTGTGTCCTGTGAAAATTCATACGGAACCCCCATGTCATATTTTCCTGCCTGTAGAGTGGAAAAAACCAATATCAACCCCATAACATTATTGTGGGGAATTAATTAAAAGATGCTTTATAAATTAATTGGTTTTAAATGAGACCTTCATGTGTTCCCTTCCCCATCCCCCAATAAATAGCTCTGTTAAATAAAAGGCAGAGATTTTGGATAACAGAGATATATATTTTTCAAAAATGTATGTGTACACAGTTTATATATGTGGAATAATGATGTGTCTAATCCTGTATTTTTTCAAGAATCACTTTCATAGATTATTTGGCATTGTGTGCTTTAAAATAATGATGATGATGATAATGATAATTCCTTGCACTTGCATAGCCAGTAGTCCTCTCATTTATCTCATCGGTTGTTGACAAAGCCCTCCTCTTACTCTTGTAAATGAAATGAGGCTAGTGCTGGGTCCGCAGTGTTTGGTTGCCATGGTTTAAATTCGTTTCATAAGCTGTTGCTTGGCAATCCCACGCGTCAGCTGGCTCTTTTTCCTCAGCACTCTCGCCACACGCTGTCTGAAGTATAATGAGACTGAGGCTGGGCAAAGGAGGATGGCAGTCCCCAAGCACTTTCCATCTTCCCACACAACACTGTTTGTTACCATGATGCTTGATAAATGTGTTAAAAGCAGAGTAGTGAAGTGGTTGCAAACATGGGATTTAGTGTCACATAGACCTGGGTTCAAGTTCTGGGTTGGGATTTGGCTCAGTGTCTCCTTTGGCCATTCACCTAGAAACCCGTCTCAGTTTCTCCATGTATCAAGTGAGAGATTATAATATGCAGCACCTGGAGTGGATGTGAGAATTGGAGGAAAAAATTCATTTAAAGTACCTGCACACAGTAGGTGCTCAGTAGCTATAACCTGTACTAATAAGGGTCATGGGAGCTGGTGGAACTATAACTTTCCTTGTTCTGTAGTAAAATGCTCTGATGTAGCAGTCAGTTTGGACTTAATTTGTGTAGTTGTGGCCCACTTTCTTTTATACATAGTATGAGTGGGCTCACTGCAAATCCACAGAGTAAAACAGAAATTTATAAATAAACTATCAGGATCAAGGAAAAGACTGGGAGTGTTGTGACTAAAGGAAGACAAGTAGAGATGCTGCAGACAGAACATATCAATAGATGTCCACTCCAGGTAGTGAGTGGGTAGGCACTGTGCATTCAAAGGGGCTGTCATGGGGGAGGCTTCTCTCCTCCCTAGATAAACACATACCCATGGGCAGTGGTGTGCAGGTAAAACAGCTCTCAGCGGGAGAAAAGCCTTGATTTGTAGCATTTGCCTATTTCTGTGGTGTAAATACTCCTACCATGACCAATTTCAAACTACCAATGTGATGCCATTGAAGGGAATGTAGAGTTGGAAAGCAATGCCCACAATTGGCTCTCAGGAGCCCATCAGAGCCTGCTTCAGCACAGAAGTAATCCCTTCCCTAGGGGAAGCTTTTTTGTTTTTGCTTTTGTTTTTTTCTCTTTTGTGGACATTTCCAACAAGCTCTTGTATTTATAGCAGTTTAGGGAGGTCAGTTCTCAGGACTGCTCTTCTGGCCTTTGATTTTCCCTGATTGGAAGCATATGGCTGAGGAAATAGCCTCTGTTCTGTTGTGCAGGCCCATCCCACATCTCCATAGGCTGACTTCAGCACCCTTTCTGGCTTAAGATCAGGAGCCCATGATCTTTGCAGGATCCAGAGGAGACTTGGGAGCTAGGAATTACCTAGATGAAAATCTTAATTGAGGTAGTATCTTCTCCCAAAGTTATTTTATCTTTTTTATATAACCCAACTCAGCCATACTGCCCTCGTCATAGTCTCTCATACTCTCATGGTCTCTCATATTCATTGTAGCATTCTCAGTGCTACAATGCATGTGACCTTACTATGTTTATATTAGCCACCAAGCAGTTTCAAAATGAATCACTTTTTAAATTCATCCGTGCCACTGTAAAGCTGCTTCATCTAATATGACTTCAGTGTAGTTGTCTGATTTTGATAGCTGGAGTAAACAAACTGTGTGTGTTTGAATTCCATTCTGGACTGAACAGTTTCAAGTGTCAGTCAGTGATGCTCATTTGTAAGAACAGGCACATTGACCAGCTTTCAGTGAAAATATGTTGCATGTGTTTTACATTTTACATGGTCCATAATTTGTATTTCCTTTCCACTTCGTATCTGACAATGTCCAGTTAAATGGCTCCTACAGACAGAGTGCCCCAAAACATAGTGTCTTTCTTACAAATCAGCTGAAAAATATCAGGATGTTTATGAGGCAGCAGAACAGAAAATTAGATATAAAACCCACAACTTTCTAAGGAGGGTAGGCCCTGTTAACAGGAGATTTTTTTGTGGGGGCAGTAGGGTTAGATACAAAGTCATGAACCTCAATATAATTAATGGCCTGTCACAGTTCTGAGAGTTTTCAGTAGTGGGTGGAGTGTACAAATTTGAAGGTAGAAGCTGGAAGACACTTAAACTTCCCAGCAAAAGCAAGATCCTTGAGGGAGAGACCAAAGTCAGGGAAAATGGAAGCCTGTTAGGGAGATGGTGCAGGGAGTGAGGGGAGGGGGATCTGATCACTGGAGACTGAAAAGAAAGATTTGTGGGAAGGAATAATGTCTAATGGAGACTTTCTAGTTAAATTCTGTGGGGGGAAATGCTCCTAATACATTTCCCCCAGGACATTTTCATTTAATTCTACAATGCTCACTGTTTAATGGGCACAGATTCTCTATGGTGAATGTGAGTAAAATCGTGTTCCAAGATTTAGATATGAGAGAAAAACAAAGCCCATGAGTCAGGGTAGCAGACATGTGGCTTATATATACTCTCGTGTGAATGAAGGGTCATCTTTGCATAGAAAGATCTCATGTTCACCATTAACTTACCAGGTAGGGGTGGGGGATGGAGGGTATTTACTGTGCCTAGCTGGAGGACTGTAGGTTAGACAGGCTTGGTGGGAGGATGGAAATGGAGTTTCTCTAACGAGAGCCTGCAGGTTCCTGGAACTCCTCCTCATGCTGACTGCTCAGAAGTGCCCCACCAAATTCTGCCCAGTGGCGGCAGAGTCCTGCTGGGGATGGTCTCGTCAGATCCAGAAGAGTGGCTTATAAGCAAGAATAAGCATACATTTTCTCTTAAGAAACCAGAGTTAACAATTATTTTATTTTCCATTGTCTTGGTCAGCTTGGGCTACTGTAACAAATTACTGTAGACTGGGTGGCTTAACCAACAAACATTTATTTCTCACAGTTCTGGAGGCTGAGAAGTCCAAGATCAAGGTGCCAGCAGATCCTGTGTCTGGTGAGGGCCCACTTCCTGGTTTGCAGATGGCTGTCTTCTCATTGTATCTCACAGGGTGGAGAGTAGTAAAAGCTCTTTGGAGTCCCTTTTATAAGGGCACTAATTCTATTCATGACGGCTCCACTCATGTCCTAATCACCTCCCAAAGACTCCACCACCTAATACCATCATATTGGGAGCTAGGATTTCAACATATGAATTTGGAAGGGGGGCATAAACATTCAGTCCATAATACCAATGTTTTTGAAATATTTGAAAATGTTGTATACCAAAAGGAAGCTCAGGGACTTTTACTCTTAATATTGTTTTGCCTTTAAGCCTTTGTGTCCAATTATTTAAATGGTGAAAAGTGAGGATGCAATTTTTTATATACCATGAAAAAGTCTTAAAACTTCTCAAGTCTTCTTTTATATGTTGGACAAATTTTCAGATCCTAAAAGAGTTCATTTCTAATTTATTTTCAGGAAATTTTGCCTCACTGCCTTTTTATAAAATCCAAAATTTTGTCTCCAGCTATGATTTATTTGGAAACTAATTTTTTGAAAAGGAGTAAGGAGGGTTGTGGCCATAATAGATTGATGGCTGCCTGCTTTCCATGGCATGGAATTGTTGCTAGGAGAAGCTGCACAGCCATAGATGACAGTTCTCAGTGCCTGCTTCCCCCGATCCAGCTGACATGTACTTGCCAGTGGAGTATGAGAGTTACTACACGGCCAATAAGGGGCTGTAACCCACTCTTGAGGGAATTAATCCATTCCCGTGGAAAACAATCCATTCCCTCTAGGAACTAATTCAGTCTTGCAAGAGTGAGAACTCACGAAGCCATTCATGAAGGATCTGCCTCCATGACCCAAACACCTCCCACCAGGCCCTATCACCCCACACTGCCACGCTGGGGATTAAACTTCAATGTGAGTTTTGGTAGGGACAAACAAAACACATCCAAACTATAGCAGTACCTGAAATGCCTTAATGAGGACTCCTCAGAATCAGAATACATTGTTGTGGGTAGTTGTCTGAAAGAACACCAGTCTTGGTGTTTGTAGTAGAGAGTATTCTTATAGGAAGAACTTTATTTTGATCAGCATGTGTATCAGTCAAAAATCAGTTGCACATAACAGAAATTACTCTAGCTATTTTAACGGGATATGGATTTAACACAGGGAGTAAGGTGCTTACAAAAGTCACCAGAAGGGCTGAAGGAGCAACCTCCAAGCTCGGAAATGACTACTAGAACAACAAAAGAACTGCCACACCAGGAAGATGGCTACCTCTGCCACAATCAGGAAGCTGGGAAATCAGGAACTTTTTTTCCTGACAGCTGGATTCAGAATCAAACCATGTTAGCCCACATCCTGGGATTGGATTAAGGACTCTGCCATCGTAGCTGTTGCTCTAGGAACATGCCACCTTTGCTGTGATTCTGAGAAATGGAGACTGTCATCAAATCTGTTATGCCAGAGCTACCCCATGCCTGCTAGATCCACAGCAGCAAAATCGAAGCCTCTTTCATTGCCACCTCTCTCCCCACATGACTAGATTTTTAAAGATAATTATCACATGAGTAAACCTGATTAGCAGAACCTAAATTACGTCTATTGCCATGTTTCAGAGGAGTAGCTTTCTAGCCTGTGTCATAAAGGAAGACACACTAGAGAGGGCTTAGAAGAGTTGTTTAGCAAGCCAATTATAGGCTTCACCACAGTCATTCCCTGTCTAGAAAGAGGCCCTCATCCCTGACTCTGACCTTCGGAGACTGGCCTTTCATGATATGAAACAGACCCTATTAGATAAAAGCTTCAATTCTGAAAGCACCACAAATAGCAATATAATGTCACTGGACTGAGAAACATTATGATGAGTAAAACCCGCATTGATGTAAGTGATATGCACAATCAAAAAATATAACAAGGCCAGATCTGTAAAGTGAATATTAGTGTCTGAAACAGAAACTAAAATTTGAAAAATCATATTTGAGAAAAAAGTGCCTTAAAAAGTTGTAACATCAAGGAATACCATATATTTTTAAAGGTGCCAAAATATCTAGGACGTATTTCAAATACATTTAGAGTATTTGTCTGTGTTGGAGAGAGGAGAATGGGAATAGGGATTTTGGGTAAAGGAGGAAAAATAAATAAAAAATAGAATAGCCTGTGCTGACTGATGATGAAAGTGTGCCATGATCTGTGTAGTATGAATAGCTCAACTCCTAATTTTGTAATGTCTAAATAGGATACATAAAACTTACCAAAAGTTAAGTTTCTGCACAGCAAAGGAAACCATCAACAAAGTGAAAAGGCAACCTACTGAATGGGAGAAAAGATTTGCAGACCATACATCTAATAAGGGGTTAATATCCAAAATGTATAAGGAACTCACACAACACAATAGCAGAAAAACAAATAGCCCAATTAAAAAAGAGCAAAGGACTCTAATAGACATTTCTCCAAAGAAGACATACAAATGGCCAGCTGGTATATGAAAAAATGCTCAACATCACGAACCACCAGGGAAATGCAAATCAAAACCACAATGAGATAGCACCTCATGCATGTTAGGATGGCTACTATTAAAAAAAAAAAGAACAAGTGCTGGTGAAGAAATTGGAACCCTTGTGTACTGCTGATGAGAATGCAAAATGGTACAGCGTCTTTGAAAAGCAGTATGGAGGTTCCTCAAAAAATTAAATATAGAACTAACATATGACCCAGCAATCCCACTTCTGGGTATTTATCCAAAAGAATTAAAGTCAGAATCTCAAAGACATATCTGCACTGTCATGTTTATTGCATCACTATTCACAATAGCCAAGATGTGGAAACAACTTAAATGTTTATGGATAAATAAATGGATAAAGAGAATATGGCATATACATACAATGTCTTAAATTATACATTCGGTCTTTAAAAAAAAAAAGGGAATCTGCCCACATGTGACAATATGGATGAATCTGAACCTTGTGCTAAGTGAAATAAACCAGTTACAAAAGGACAAATACTGCATGATTCCATTTATATGAGGTATCTAAAATAGCCAAACTCATAGAAGGAGAGAGTAGAATGGTGGCTTCCAGGGGCTAGGGGGAGAAGGAAATGGGGAGTTGCTCTTCAATGGGTATAAAGTTTCAGTAATGCAAGATGAAGAAGTTCTAGAGATCTGTACAACATTGTGTTTATAATTAGCAATGCTGTATCGTACACTTAAAAATTTGTTAAGGGGGTAAATCTCATATTAAGTGTTCTTACCACAATGAAAAAGAAAAGTAAATGGTGACTGGAGGCATGCATTTTAAACTAATTTACAACTGAAAATTTCACAAAACCTGCCAAACAGGACAGGAATAATGTACTTAGATTGAAAATATAAAAAATTAAAATATATAAAACTCATTCCCCAAATTCTGAAAGACATGCAAATATATAATTTTTATAAAGCTTAAAAATGCCACATAGGGTTTAAAATTTAATCAAATGTCCAAATAGAAAGTCTAGGAACATTCACATTCTCCACTCTGACACAAAAGTGTATGGTATCAAAAAGAGATTTGATAAAAAATTGTGCAAATTAAAAGCTTATTGAATATAAAAGACATGTACAATGCAAAATCATTGAAACATTTTTGATGATTTTTTAAAAAAATGGCCAGAACAGTAAATTAAAATTGTTTTAAAATGAACTCAGTAAACAATGATAAAAGTATAAACTGCTGTTTGGGAGATATTTGTTTTCAGCCCATATGAAAACTTTAAAAACTGGAGACAGAGTAAGATTACTTGTCTTCAAATGAAATTGAAATAAAAACAAAAATATCAAAAGAACCAAAAGGAGAAGACTCCCCAAAACCTGAAACAAATCTACTTGACTCATAAAATCATTGAAAATGGAACCCCAAGTCATTCAAATTTACTGAAAGATCATACATTATTTATTAGAAACATTTCATTTTATACCAATTTAAAATTTCATAGTTTTGCCCAAATTGTCCAAATGCTACCCCCTAAAATTTATTATTTTCCAAATTCCCCTGCATCCTATTTACACTAAGGCCCTCACATGATTAGGCAGCTGCTGAGCAGGCTGGGAGACATCCCTTTGGCACTTACAAACTGAAACATTCCACACACATAAAGATCAGCTCTCTCACTTTTGCTTTTCATGCCATGAGATGACTTTGTCAAAACCGAAGCTCTCAGGCCTGCCCTTCCCATCATGAAATAGCCTTTGCCTACAGTAGGGCCTAGGAGAGAACCCAACAGTTCCCAACCAGACCTAGAGCTCTCCTCCTGTGTATCCTTTTCTCTCCCTGAATTGAACCAGGAGCTTCTTCCAGAGCTTGTGACAGTGCAGATCATACTGATGTGATTTGAAGAAAACCCTAGCTGCTTCCCCAGCCAGATGGCTGCTGCAGCGGGATGACGATGGTCAACCTTGGCCTTGTTCCCCTTTGCTACCTCCTGGAGGTGACTCGAAGTTCCTATTGTTAGTTGCAAATATCTTCCATGTGCAGGCTGGAGTAATTAGGTGGGGTATGGATGGAAAACAGAGGAGGTCCCTGATATAGGGGTTGAAGCAGGTTGAAGGGGGCAAATGCCTCAAGTTGTGGGGAGCAGAAGTCAGGGTTCCAGAACAGTGAGGTGAAAGTTCTAGGCTGGGACTGCCTCATTCCAGGAGTGGCTGGTCTGTGGGTCCTGATCTAGGTACGAGCATCTTCAAGGTATAAAGGGTAGAGGTGAAAGCCATGGTGAGGGCTGGGCTGTAGGAGGGAAAATGTGTTCACTAAGGTCTGGCCAGGGACCATCCCCAGATACTGTATTTCATCAAATCTAAGATGCCATCAAGTGTGAGATGTACCATTATTTTATGTATCAATACATTAAGTAAAAAGGCTGCCAGTTAAACCATGCCATGATGTTTTCTCAGCACTTGTAATTTTTTATTTTTGTTGTCAAAAGGGTTCTTTGAGACTTATATAGATATAGTATCTTTCCACATATCACTATTGTGAGTACATAAAAATAAAAGCAATGTAAATTGCTTAAAATATTTCTAGAATTTCTTCACATCTAGAACCTAAGTATCCCAAATCACTTTTCAGCTCAGAGTTCGTTGTCTGTGTTTTCCCACACAGAGTTGGAACTATCTGTGTTTTCCCACACAACATTGTCCTCCATGCCATCAAGACGGTTGGTGATGTAGCATTTCTTAAAAGAGAGACCCACTATTGTCCATGGATTTTCTTCCAAGTTGCTGCTAAACTGCAAGTTTTGACATGGGGCTTTCTTGCTTGGCCTGTGAGAAGTTATCCTGTTGAATGTATCTCAATAACAAAACCCAACAGAATTTCAGCTATTGTAGGTATCTTCCTTGCTTTAGACCTAAAACACACTTTGTTGTTGCTCTGCATGAAAATGTGGAATTGCAACATTTTCTCCATCTTTCAGATAACTATTCCTTCATAACAAACCAGTTACACGGATTTCTGCTTCCAGCCTGAGGGCCACAATTATTCTTTATGCTAATATGTCTCTGAGATTTGATCTTTGCTAGAAAACTCTTTTTCTTTTAACTTTTGAAATAATTATAGACTCACAAGAAGTTGTGAAAATAGTATAGGGAGTTCTCATGGACCCACCACTCAGATTCCCCTAATGGTGATATCTTAAATAACTATAATGCATTTTCCAAAGCAGGCAATCAATTGGCACAATACAATGAACTAAATTGCAGAGATTACTCAGATTGTACCAGTTTTCATGTGCACTCTTTATTTTGTATGTTTGTGGATCATTCTATGACATTTTCCTACAAGTATAGATTTGTATAACCACTACAATCATGATACAGAAGTGTTCTGTCACCACAAAGATCTCCCTCCTGTTACCCCTTTACAGTCACACTTTTCATTGAGGTAACTGTTCTCAGCCTCCTCCCCCTCCACTCTTGGCTTTTTCTGATTGTACATGTTAAGCAGCACTTTTTGTGGCCTGCCTATTTTGCCTCCTAAGCATGCCATGTTCTATTAATCATCTCCACAATTCTCTGCACAGCAAACCCCCTTGGTCCTTCTTCTGACCTTGCCAGTTATTATGGTGATTGCAGCCTCCTAGCTTCTGGCAGTTAACTGCTACCACCTGGCCTCCATTACTTCAAGGCCCCATGATCCCCATGGACGTTAATGAGCCCAGCTCCGTGACCACGGCCCCTACCCTCAGCTCTAGCCTGCAGGTGAGAGCCGCCACTGAACTTCTAAGTGATGCTGGTACCCTTATCACCCATACATTCCTTACGGCTTTGGTGAACAGTGTTTTCTGGGCCCCTATGGAACATAACCCTCTGGCAGGATTTCTGACCTCACATTATGTATCCATTTCAACATGTCCAATTCCTTCAGCCTCTTTATTCCTTCCTCTGCTATCCTCCAGGCAACCCAGGCATTTCGACTTTACTCAGCATGAGCCTTTGCCTACGGCAGGCTTCTAAGAGTCACCCTAGCCATGAGTCTGCCCCATCCTGATACACTTGCCTAGGTGTTAAACTCACCTCATAAGAAAGTACCCTCAAACTGATGAATTCTGGGTTATTCAATCTTATATTCTAACTGCCTTGATCAAACACCTCAAAATCCAATCCCTGGCTCATGCATATGTGCTGGCCAATTTTTCCAGCCCCTTCAGCACATAATCTCTTTCCTTCCCTATCATGCACACCAAATCTCCAGGTGGATTATGCTGGAGCTTAACCCAGGTCATTATCCTGGCAGCTAGGAGATGAGATTGGGGCAGCTCCTGAAGGGGGAACCATTTGCTTCATGGAGAAGAGGCCTCACTAGCATCTTTCAGCACAAGGGGCGTGCTAGCTCTTACTGGGGAAGGATGAGCTAGCTCTGCAGTTTCTGAGAGTTCAGGGAAATCTGCAGAGCCAATATCTCAGAAGCATCCATCTAGATGTCTCCATCCTATTTTTTCAGGTTTCAGGTTTTTCAAACCAAGGCTCTGAGTTTACCATGACAGACTTGCCTGTGATGAGCAATTAATCATCTTGAGAACTCTGTTCTCTATCAAGTCCTGAGTCTGCCCCTCTGATATGTCTGCTTTTCCACTGAAAGAGAAAAGAGCATCTTTATAAGCTACCAATGAGATCCTGTGGCTCTTACATTTAGCCATTAATTGCTTATTAACAGCCCTCAATTTCGTTAACCTTTTGTAGGGCATCAATACAAATTAGAACTAACCAGCCAACTTTGCTGGCTTGTTTTACAAATACCAGAATCATTGTACCTACAAGGTGTTCACCTCCACCAGACATCTCCAGGTCACTACTGGTGAAATCTTTAGCATTTAGGTCATCACCTTGTAGAAAGGACTATTTGTTCCCATCTGCAACTTAGGTAACTTTCCCATCAGCAATTTGTCCACCAGGTGTTGAGTGATCCAGTCCCCAAACCCCATCTGACCATCTGTTTTATTGGACTTCATCAACAGTACAATTCATGTCTGTTCAGAACCTTCAAGAAACAGATGCCAAGATGGGATTAGATGTGCAAGAAATGTATTGGAGGAAGTGCCTATGGGTGATAAAGAGGAAGAAGCAGAAGTAGGCAAGGAGGGCCTTCATAATATAATCCAGGTCTGACATCTATGAAAGGAGAGAAGGAAGGAAGTAGGAAGGAATTGGATAGGAACAGTTCCAGACGGCTGCACAGTTCAAAGAAAGTTTGAGCCAGGCAGATGAATTATAGGAAACTTGCGTCCCACAAGAATGAGCCAAAAGTAATACTTGTACCATGCTCAGTCAGTGGCTATTGGTGGCCCTGGGGAAGCATGGCCTCAGTGCAAACATGGTGGTGGACCAAGTCAGGTGGCAGCTGGGGCTATCAGTCAACTATGCTTCCTGCAGCAGGAGATCTCAGTGGCACATTTTTATGGCCACTGCATGTGGCATTCTAGGAGAAAGCCTCACTTCTGTCTGTGGTTTTGATCCCTGGGGAAAGCGTTGAAGGCTTCTGCCTCTCTCTCTCTCTCTTTCTTTCTCTCTCTCCCTCTCTCTCTTTTATTTGAGACAGGGTCTCACTCTGTAGCCAGGCTGGAGTGCAGTGGCTCAATCAGGGCTCACTGCAGCCTCGACCTTCCAGGCTCAAATGATCCTCCCGCCTCAGCCTCTGGAGTAGCTGGGACTACAGGCTTAAGCCACCATACTCAGTTAAATTTTGAAATTTTTGTAGAGATGGGGTTTCTCCATGTTACCCAGGCTGTTCTCGAACTCCTGGGCTCAAGCAATCCTCCTGTGTCGACCCCCTAAAGTGCTGGGATTACAGGTGTGAGCCATTCCATTTCACTTTAACAGCAATGCATGTACAAAGTAGGGCTGATTGTTTCCCAGTCCCACCTGTATACCGCCAGGACCAGTTTCCACATTACCAAGAAAAGATTCCTTCATCTCCCACTCCCCACTCAAGACTGGGAACAGAAATGGCACCTAGCAATGTGCCGTGATGAATTCTCAATCATTTTAGGAACTTCTTCAGCCCAAGTAGAGTCCTGGCCTGGACTTTGGACTCTGTCATATAGCTAATTGATTTAAAATGTAAAACTCTAGACTAATTGCTATAACTCTTTGCAAAACTGTGTTTTACCCCTGACTCCCACTCTGGGACCCCAAATGTATTAAGGCCTCCATACACAGTTGTCATTCAGGCCCTAATATATACAGATGTTGCTTCCTCAGGCTCATCAACCTGAAGGGAAGGGCTTTTAGCCCAATTACACCTTAAGACATCACAACCTTAGGTAGTTCATTTCAACCTTAGGCAATTCATTTCAACCTTTAGGCCTGATTCATTTTTTTCTACAAAATTGGAGATATGAGATATCTGTGAAGTCTGCTATTCACCAGGTGTTTCTGAGTTGAAAGTGCCCTCACCTTTCCCTAGCAGCGAAATATCTTAATTGGGTGGTTTCTAGTTGTGGGGACACTCTCCTTCATAGTTGGAATGGCCTCAACTTAACAAGAGTAGCTTGGAATTATCTCCAAGAAGAGCCAGTTCTGAGAAGTATTTGACAAAGTTTACCTAAAGTTATGCCCCAGCAAGGGGCCATCTGAAAGCATTTCTTAGGGAGGCTGGTTTGGGACCATCACAGGAATCATTCTAGCCAAGTAGAAAACCAGACTTCTTTCAATGTTTACTTCTCTCCACCATCCAATGTATACAACATCATGATTTCAGGTGCATTACAATGTCTACAGTCTCAGATTCTGTTATGAGTTGAATTGTGTCCCCAGAAAGATATGTTGAACTCCTAATCTCCAGTACCTGTGAATGTGACCTTATTTGGAACAGGGTCTTTGCAGTTAAGATAAGATGAGGTCATTAGGTTGGGCCCTTATTCCAATATGACTGATCTCTTATAAGAAGAGACATAGGGAGAATGCCATGTGACAACAGAAGCAGACTGAAGAGGTGTGTCTACAAGCCCAGGAATGTGAAGGACTGCTAGCAACACCAGAAGCTAAGAGAAAGGCATGGAACACATTCTCCTCTAGAGTTTTCAGAGACAGCATGGTCCTGCCAACACCAACTTCGGACTTCTAGCCTCCAGAAGTGAGAGAGAATAAATTTCTGCTGTTTAAGCCACCCAGTTTGTGGTAATTGACAATAGCCCTGGAAGACTAACAGATTCTATACTGACTGGTTAGTTATGACTGGGGTTTCCAGAACTGTGAAGGGAAAAGTTGGGACCAACTCATCAGAGAGCAGTGTGTGTGATACTTTGGTGTTCCTGGGGCTTCTCCAAGTTCTAATAACCAGGAACAAAAATGTAGAGAAGACGATTCAGCTTAGGTCTCTGGTTGTGAGGTTTTTTTTGTTGTTGTTGGCCAGGCTGGTCTCGAACTCCCGACCTCAGGTGATCCACCCACCTCGGCCTTCCAAAGTGCTGGGATTACAGGCATGAGCCACTGCACCCAGCCTGAAAAATTGTTTTTTATTATATTTTATTTTATTATTATTATACTTTAAGTTTTAGGGTACATGTGCACAACGTGCAGGTTTGTTACATATGTATACATGTGCCATGCTGGTGTGCTGCACCCATTAACCATTAACTCGTCATTTACATTAGGTATATCTCCTAATGCTATCCCTCCCCCCTTCCCCCACCCCACGACAGGCCCCAGTGTGTGATGTTCCCCTTCCTGTGTCCATGTGTTCTCATTGTTCAATTCCCACCTATGAGTGAGAACATGTGGTGTTTGGTTTTTTGTCCTTGCGATAGTTTGCTGAGAATGATGGTTTCCAGCTTCATCCATGTCCCTACAAAGGACATGAACTCATCCTTTTTTATGGCTGCATAGTATTCCATGGTGTATATGTGCCACCTTTTCTTGATCCAGTCTATCATTGGTGGACATTTGGGTTGGTTCCAAGTCTTTGCTATTGTGAATAGTGCCACAATAAACATACATTTGCATGTGTCTTTATAGCAGCATGATTTATAATCCTTTGGGTATATACCCAGTAATGGGATGGCTGGGTCAAATGGCATTTCTAGTTCTAGATCCCTGAGGAATCGCCACACTGACTTCCACAATGGTTGAACTAGTTTCCAGTCCCACCAACAGTGTAAAAGTGTTATAGTTAAGAATCTCACTGCACACTTTGGCCAAGGCATCCAATGTTCCCAATTCTTATTTCTCCATTCATGATGATACTTTGGGCCTCTGGAAATGAAAATAGTAATATTAATAGATAATACTTACAGAGCTCTTGCTTGTTCTAGGTGATTTTACCTTAAGTCACCACTCACAACAATGCTAAAATGGGATCATTATTATTACTGTGTTTATCTTTACAGATGAAAGAGCTGAAGCACAGAGGTGTTAAATAACCTGCCAAAGGTCCTCTAACTAGGAAATGACAGAGGTCGATTTGAATGCTGGCAACAATGGCTCCAGAGTCTGTGCACTTAACTGTTATGTCAGACTGATTCTCTAACAGGAAACATTGCAGAGGTCATGCCAAATAGAATTCACCAAGTACTGAATGCCCCATTAGTCCAACAATCTACTGACTGTCAGAAATAAATAGGTTGACTTTGTTACCATGGTCTGGACATCCTCAAAGTTAGATTGTTCTTTTGGAAGCCCAAAGGCCACAATTTCAATCTCCTAGATCAAATTTCATTTTCCAAGGGAACTTATTTACATTCTAGGTCCCTGGATCCCCGGTCCAGCTTTTCCTGTGCAAAGAAGTCATCTTCAAAGTAAAATTTGTTTTATTGTGCAGTTAGTAGTTCTCTCTCAAGATTATTCAGATGATAGAATAAATAAGTTAGACATAGACATCAATTGATATTGATATAGTTATTTCCCATGGAGAAGTTGGAGGCTTCCCCAAGAATCTATCCACTCAATTGTCATAGGGTACTACTAGTGCCAAGGGTTTATGGACAAATTGAAACTGAAATAATAGAGCATAGTCCTTCATCAAGTTCCATTTGGTTTTGTAATCAATCAGACAGGAATATTTGTGGATGAGCCTTGGCAATAGCTATACTTCCAAGCCAACAATTTTTGGACTGTTGTCCTCATTTCTTCTACGACATCAACAGCAATGGGGTTTGTTTCTGTTAGAGTTTGAGGTAATCATAATCCTTATACCAACTTGAGCTCAGGTTGTAAGAATACATGACCCCTTTGATGGATTTTATTATCTAGCTGACTCCTCCATCAAAATTAATTATGTTGTGGCAGCTTTTTCTTTCTCCATTCCTTATTATGAAGACTGATGACTCTGTTAAATTAGAAAAAGAGAAGAAGAAACCCTTGAGGTTGCTAAGATATATACACTTTAAGCCCAATTCAATCTTGGGTGCTGCTTGTGGAATTTCGGGTACTGCTGCCAATTTTCCCATCTCATAAACAATGCCTGTAGGTGAAGAATTGTTAATAAATTAAACCTATACCAGAATTCAATGGGGAAGTTCAGGTATTCCTTCTGTATTCTTCCCACAACCCCACTGTGGCCTTGGGAAACAGTTATGTGCTGGGGACTCTGTACTTCTGCTTTCTTTGTTTTAAATTTGTGAGGGCGAAGTGATCAGAAATCTCTGGGTATTCTTGGCTCAGAACCAAACCAACTTCTTCCATGTCCCCTGGAAGCAGAGACCTATATATAAGATGCAATAACAGGCAGGCAGACTTTATTGCTCATCTTGGGGCCTCAGGACATAGCCACTCTCTTTGAAAGGTAGGGACACTGTTCTCTTTCTAGAAATGATAGGTGAGTTTATTTGGGAAACCGGAACCCACCAGATTGGTGTCTTTTTTCCAATGTATCCCTCTTTAGATAATCAGTTAAAAACTGTTTTAACCCAACATTTTAAAAAGTCAGGTTTATTAAGATATAATTTACTTGCAGCAAACTCCACCCTTTTTAGAAGTATGGTTCTATGAGTTCTTACAAACATGTACAGTTGTTTACAACTGATTGTGCTACCATCACAATCAAAATATAGAATATTTCCATGCCTCTAAAAGTTCCCTTGTGCTCCTTTTTAGTTAACTCTTCCCTGCTCCCACCAGCTGCTGGTAAGCACTAATGCTTAGCACATAGTTTTGCCTTCTCCGGGATATACATGGAATCATACAATATGTAGCCACCTGATTCTGGTTTCTTTTACTCATCATAATGCGTTTGACATTCATCCATATTATTGTGTGTATCAATAGCTCATTCCCTTCTATTGCTGAATAGTATTTCATTGTGTGGAGATACCAAAGTTAGTTTATCCATTCACTCATGAAGGGTGTTTGGGTTTTTTTTTTTTTGAGCTTCTATAAACATTCATATTCAGGTTTTTGAGTGAATGTACATTTCCATTTATCTTGGGTAAATTCCTAGGAGTGGGATCACTGGGTCATATAATAAGCTTATGTTTGATTTTATAAGAAACTTACCCTCTTATTCTTCCCCAGTCTCTTCCATTCCTCTCTGAAAAGGTAACTACTGCTGACTTGTTGCAGGGGTTCATAATCCCCAAGCCTTTAGTTCACTATTAAAAGTTTGTTTTCTAGACAGTTTTTAAGAAAGTAGTTGCCATTGATCATTTGGTTTAACTTTCTAGTTCTTTGGGTTGTAATAATCAGAAAGTTATACAGTATTTCCATATTTCACATATGGAAACTTGGCCCACATAATGGGCCAAGTGCCAAATTTTCAAGTGGGTTTTTTTTTTTGAGTGGCTATTGCCATTCCTGGGGTTGGGAAGCCTAGACTTTCCATCCTAATTGGAGAACCCTTGTGAAGACTAGCAAAAAGTCTTCCCAGTGATTCTCATGAAGATCTCTCTTAGAATTCACCATTACCTTCTGATTGATCCCATCTTCAAATGCTCCCTATATGTTCTCTGACCTACTTCTACGTATTCCCATATCAACTCTCTGAGCAAAGGCCCCTACAATTTTCTCTTATCTCTAGTGGCATGTTGCCCCATATCTTATCTTACTTCCATCAGCCACTTGGAAAACTTTTCTGTACTTAGGACATGTTCCCTTGCCTTAAAAACTTTCTTGGACTCAACTGGACTTCAAAGTTTTCAATGATAACTGTCCATCCCACTTCAGGGTGGGTGGATGGGTGAGCAGAGCAGCTTTTTGGAGTTGCCTCCAGGCTACTCTGTCCCCCCTCCCTCCTGCATGTTGTTTGCCTTGAAAACCGTCTTCGTTGTTTTATTTGCCTTGACACTTTCATGTGCAGACATGCTTTCTTAGTGGAGCTCAGCTGTGGGTGGGTGCACCACAATGACAAAAGTTTGTCCCTTGCCTTGGCACTCCCTAAATACCTCATATCTTTCAGACACATTCTTTCCATTTAATTCTTAAAGTAAGATACTCTGCCCTACATCTTAGGGAAGATTCCCTAGCGAATCATCAAGACTATCTTTCTAACTCCCCACAATTGTCCCTCCATGTATTAGAACTGTTGTCCTTTGACCTCTAGAATGGAAACTGACTGGCCTGCCACTTTCATCTGTTCACAGAAAATAGGTCAGTGTTGTCCCACACTTTATTCAGTTTGTTCATGCTCCCTCTGTACACCTCAATGAGAGGGAAAGTTCTGTCACAAATTCTGGTAATGTGATCCCTTTCTCTGTTTTTAATCTTCCCGTTTTCCTGCCTCTCCACTAGGAATAACTGGCTCCAAACCAGAACCCAAAGAATCTTCTGCCCCAAATTCCCACAGGATTGTGAATGTCACATTTCTTGGTAGTAGATTCTTCTGGCACACTTAGTGCTCCCCAAACTGCTACTGACAGTGTGAAGATGTTGGATGTCTTTCCAATTCTGGTGGCAGGGCGAGGGAGGTTTACCTGATCTATTTGTGGACTCAGGGCTTTGCTAATTCTAATCTGTTGCTGCAGTTGCTCAAAATATATATATTGTATTCTTATATATTATGTATATATCAATAATAATAATTATAATTGAAATAATATTAATAAGCAGCAGCCAGGATGAATTTTTAACTGGGTAAATGCTTCTTGGCCTGAGATGCAGTGGTGATGTTCTTGAATAGGTTGGGGCTGCTCTTGGTTTGAGGGGCAGAGATGAAATTTGGCCAGAAGCTGTCTTAAGCTGTGAGGGGCCCAGGTGTGTGCACTGGTCTAATTGTGCTAAGAGAGTCCTTGTTTGGTTAGTGCTGCCTCTTCTGGGAAGAGTAGATAAGCAGATCTGGGCAATGTCAACAAATACTGGACCTGAGAACACAATCTTCTCCAGCCCTGTAACCTGTTTCTCTGCCTGTGTTGCCTATCAGCAAATGTCACCACTATGGATGTTGCCCATGAAGAAATCTTAGATTCAATCTATGGGGGCAGGGGGAGAGGTGGTCTACCTCTTCTATTCCTATTTTCCTGCCTCTCCACTAGGAACAACTGGGTCTAAACCAGAACCTAAAGAATCTTCTGCCCCAAATTCCCCCAGGATGGTGAATTCCCCTCTATATCATAATTCTTGGCAGTCTCCTCCCCCAGTCTCCACACCACATCAATCTTAGTTCCATCTAAACATCAGTTCTTCCCGTAAATGACCATAACCACTGCTCGGGGTCTTGCCATCACTAGCCCTCATCAGGATGAACTGGACAGTCTCTACCTCCTCCATGCTTACAAGCAAATGATCTGTCTCCAGGGCATGGCATGTCTAGATTTTCCTATTGTCAACTATGCCTGCTAAACTCTTTGTCATGGTATGCAAGGCCCTTTATGACCTGGATCCAGTTTATGGCTTTAGATTCCTAGTCAGTCATTTCCTTCCCTTGGCAATACTGACCTATCTGCAATTTCTTAAAATACACCCACCAAGGTCTCTCATGACCAGGGATTTTCACTTGCTTTTCCCTCTCCCAAACTCCTTACTTGTCTGCTTCACAAACTCTTACACTTTCTTCTGGTCCCATGTCAAATGCTACTTCATCTATGGAGCTTTTCTGATAACCCAGGCTGACCTATGCCGTCTTTCTTCACCTGTTGTGCCATATGTTGTATATGTGACCTCTCGTATAACAATTGTGTTCAATAATTTACTGCCTGTTTATTTTTCCCTGGGCCACCATTACAGTGAATAACTAGGTCTTTAAACTAGGCACTTGAAAAATAAAGGAAGCTCAAGTGTTGTGTGTATGGAAAAAAGAAATGATAGAAATTGTCCCAATCCCTCTCTCAAGCATATCTCCTCATTCCTGGCCACTGGTAAGAAACTTTCCCTCCATTTTGGTCATCCACGTGAGTGTGAAGTCACCAGGATTGATGACAAAAATAGAAGAGGATTGGAAGACAGTGAGCCAGGTGCCAAACTCTTCAATAATGATGGAGTCTGTTGTTGCCTGCAAAAACGGGGGCCAGTGAACATTACATCAGTGTGTGTGAGCCCCAGGTAAGCCAGGTCTTTTCACCTCCTAGCTCAACACCCGAAGTATCCCATGATATTTGGCAGAATCCAAAAAGGAGGACAGAGCTAGTGAGGGCCAGCTGGGCCTGGTAGGGCATGCTTGTAGCCCTAGCTACTTGGGAGGGTGAGGCGAGAGGATCGCTTGAGCCCAGGACCATAGCTGCAGTGAGCCATGATCATGCCACTGCACTCCAGCCTGGGCGACAGAACAAGATACTATTTCTAAAAAAAAATTTAAAAGTTAGTGAGGCCTAGGCCCCATCCCCTGCTCTTGTATTTTTATATAACTGGCTCAAAAGTACTCTCCTAGTCATATTTATTGTTCACATAGACATTATTGCAATGGGTATAACATTATTTAATATGAGTCTGTAATCACTTATAGTCCACTTTTTCAATTAATCTAAGTCACTTTAAATGTGCGACAATTACTAAAACTACGACTCCCAGTACTAGTACTACCACTACTACTATTAATAGGACCTTACAAATATCAGTTTTTGTGTTATCAGAGAAATATGAGGGTATTGTTAAATTTGAATCAGATGAATTACCTTTTGGTGTAATTGGTTCTAATATTGGTGATGCACATTTTCAAGAATTCAGGTAACATTAAACACTCAGTGAAATCACTTAGATTTTTACACTGTATTGATACATAGTTTATATTTATTCCAAATAAGTATTTGATCATGTCCATTTCAATGAATTCTGGGATGAAATGCCTATGAGCACATCTCCCTTAAAAGCAAAGGTGAAAATTATGCTCACTGTTATTTTATATAAGTAGTAGAAGCAGAAAATTGTGACTTATAATTCTTCATTGCCCTCTAAAAAGATTAAGTCCTTATGCTGGAGGACTTTTTCTTCTGAGTGCAAATAAAATAAAAGCCTCAGAATGGTGGCCTTTCCCACACTTGAAGTAGTATTAAGTATGGGGTAAGTGTCCAATCTGAAGACAGAAGATAAAACAGAGCTCAATTTATCTGCATCAAAAAATTGGGAGACATTGAAAGCCCTGCTAGTATTAGTGGTTGGGTTTTATTCATTTATTTATTTATTTATTTATTTATTTATTTATTTATTTATTATTTTTACATAGAATGTAAGAAATTCTCGAATCTAGTTTCAAGTTTAGGGTCAGGAAATGGCACAGGGCTGACCAGGATAGCCGAACGTGGGAGTTATATTTAATTTATACAAATCACTCTTGTGTGAATAAAGGAGTGTGTTCACATGAGAAGATCTGTATTCACCAGTCACTAGTTAGGCTGGGGTGGAAGGGGATTTAACTATGATCTAGCTGGAGGCCTGTGGTCTAAAGGAGATCAGAACAGACCCTGTGTCTCCTTATTTTGGAGATACATCTAGTGAGAGCCCATAGGGCACCTGGGGCTACTTCCTGCCATGTTATGAATGTATCCCCTCCAAAATTCGTGTTGAAACTTAGCCCTCATTGTGGTGGTATTAAGAAATGGGATCCTTGGGGAAGTGACAAAGGCAGAGAGAGCCCTCATGAATGGATTAATGCTTTATAGAAGGGCTGGAGAGAACTAGCCTAGGTCCTATTTGCCATTCTGCCTTCCACCATGCCAAGATGCAGCAAGAGGACCCTTACCATACATCAAACCTATTGGCACCTTGATCTTGGACTTCCCAGACTCCAGAACTGTAAGAAATAAATTTCTATTATTTATAAGTCACCCAGTCTCAGGTATTTGGTTACAGCAGCACAAATGGACTAAGACACTCCAACAGCTGTGGTCCTGGATGAAGACCTGGGCTTCCATCGATATTGCCCAGGGGAACAGCAAAGGACATAGTGTCACATAGAACTGACCCCTCTGGGATCAGTCTTATTGGAACCTCTGGAGATAATTGGTAACCTCTGCATTCAGGGGGAACAAAAACCCTTGACATTCTAGTTGAAAATGATATGGTAGACAATTACTGCTGAGAATTCAATTTCCTCCTATTTTTATTTGACATTCCTTTTTCAAGAGATTACAGTTGTTTTGTTTTTTGTAACCTCCACTCAGTTTCCCCCAATGGTCACATCTTGTGTAACAGAAAATGGGCATTGGAACAATGTTGTGTGTATAGCTCTACATCATCTCATCATGTAGATCCCACAAGCAAGATACAGAACTGTTCCATCACCACAAAGGTCTTCCTCCTGCTGCCCCTTTGTAGTCATACTCACTCCCCTCCCACCTACCATTCCTAATCCCTGGTGACCACTAATCTGTTTCCCATCTCTGTAATTTTGTCACTTCAAGAACGTCATGTAAATTGAATCATACAGTTTGTGATCTTTTGCAAATGGATTTTGTCCCCACTCAACATAATGCCCTTGAGATCTATCCAAGTTGTGTGTATAGTTTGTCCTTTTATTGGTGAATAGTATTCCATAGTATGGATGTATCACAATATGTTTAACCATTCATCTATTAAAGAACATTTGGAGTTGTTTCCAGTTTTTTTTTTTTTTTTGAGACAGGGTTTGTCACCCAGGCTGGAGTGCAGGTGTGCAGGTGCAGTGATGTGATCATAGCTCACTGCAGCCTTGAACTCCTGGGCTCAAGCAATCCTCCCACTTCAGCCTCCCTAGTAGCTGAGACTACAGGCCCATGCCACCACACCTGGCTAATTTTGTTTCCAGTTTTTGATATTAATATGTTAGGGCTTAAGTCTAACATTTTATTTATTTATTTGTGTTTGATGTCTTTGTTTTTTGTTTCTCTATTCTTTTTCCTGCCTTCTTGTGAGTTACTTGAACATTTCTTTTTTAGAATTGAATTTCTATTTACCTATAGTGTTTTTAAAGTGTATCTCTTTGTATCATTTTTATTATTGGTTGCTCTAGCTATTACAATATATATACAGACCTCTTCACATTCTACTGGTGTTGACATTTTACCACTTTGGTTGAAGTGTAGAACCTTACCTCTCTTTACTCTACTTCCTTTATAATTTAATTGTCTTAAATAGTTCCTCTGCATACATTGAGAACCACATCAGATAGTGTTATAATTTTTGTTTTAACTATCAAACATAATTTAGAAAACTCAAGAGGAAAAGGACAAATCTATTATATTTACCTATATTTTTTTGTTTTGTTTTTTGTTTTGAGAGAGGGTCTCACTCTGTTGCCCAGACTGGAGTGCAGTGGCATGATCTCAGCTCACTGCAACCTCCGCCTCCCAGGCTCAAGCCTGCCTCAGCCTCTCAAGTAGCTGAGGTTACAGGCACGCACCACCGTGTCTGGCTAATTTTTGTATTTTTAGTAGAGTTGGGGTTTCATCATGTTGGCCAGGCTGGTGTTGAACTGCTGATCTCAGGTGATCCACCCACCTCAGCCTCTCAGAGTGCTGGGATTACAGGCATGAGCCACCGCACCTGGCCCAGCCATTCTTTTAAGTCAGGTTTGCTGGTGGCAAATTCTCTCAGTTTTCTTCAACTGAGAACATCTTGATTTCCCCTTCATTCCTGAAGGATATTTTTGCTAGATATGGAATTCTGGATTGACAGTTCTTTCCTTCAGCAGATGAAAAATGTTGTGCCACTTACTTCTTGCCTCCATGGTTTTTTGGTGAAAAATTCTCTGCGATCGAAATTGTTTTTCCCCTATAGACAAGGTGGTGTTTCTCCCTTACTGCCTTCAAGATTTTGTTTTCAAAAGTTAGACTATGATGTGTCCTGGTATGGATTTCTTTGTGTTTATCCTATTTGAGGCTTATTCAACTTCTTGAATCTGTAAGTTTATGTCTTGGGAAATTTTCAGCCATTGTTTCTTTGAATACTTTTTCAGCCTCATCTTTTTTTCTCCTCTCTTTAACTTCCATGACACAAATGTTTGATCTTTTATTATAGTCCCACACGTTCCCCAGGTCTGTTTATTTTTTTTTCTTGACTGTTTTCTCTCTGTAATTCACACTGGGTAATTTCTATTTTTCTATCTTCAAGTTCACTGATTCTTTCCTCTGTCCATTTTATTCTGCTATTGAATCCATCTACTATGTTTTACAATTTGTTATCATGTTTTCCAGTTTTAAAATATCTGGTCGGGTGCAGTGGCTCACTCCTATAATCCCAGCACTTTGGGAGGCCGAAGTGGGCGGATCACTTGAGATCAGGAGTTCGAGACCAGCCTGGCCATCTCTACTAAAAATACAAAAAAAAAAAAAAATTAGCTGGGTCTGGTGGCAGGAGCATGTAATCCCAGCTACTCGGGAGGCCGAGGCAGGAGTATCGCTTGGACCTGGGAGGTGGAGATTGCAATGAGCTGAGATTGCACCACAGCACTCCAGCCTGGGAGAGAAAATGAGGCTCCATCTCAAACAAACAAACAACCCCCTCCAAAAAAAATCCATTTAGTTCTTTTTATGTCTTCTATTTATTTGCTGGGACTTTATACTTTTTCATTTGTCTTGCTTATGTTTGTAATTTATTGTCGAAGCATCTTTATGAACATCTGTGTCATCTTGTGGTTGGTGTCTCTTGATTGTCTTTTTTCTCATTTGAGATTTTCCTGGCTTTTGATATAAGTGATTTTTTTATCGAAACCTGGATATTTGGAGTGTTAAGTTATGAGACTCTGGATCTTCTGTTTTATCAGCCTCCTTCTGACACTGGTCTGACAGGAAAAGGGGAGCGCCACTTCATTATTGCCAGGTGGAGTAGAAGTCCAGATTCTCCTTTCAGCCTCCTTTGATACTGGGAGGAGGGTCTCCCCATTACTCCTTGGCAATGTGGGAGTTCATGTTCCCCACAATGCTTCTGCTGATAGCACACAGGCCAAGAGGGGCAGGGATGCCTTGTTATGGTTCCTTATGCTCTCCACTAACACCATGGTGGTAATGGTGGGGGGTGTGCTTGTAACTGCTGGCTGGTTGTGAAAGTGCCGATTTTACACTAGACCTCCTCTGATACCACTCCAGTGGGTAAAAGAGGAGGGACCCCCTCCTTATTTCCAGGTGGCTGTGGAAGTCCAGGCTTCCTATGTAGTCTCCACTGGCGCTGTGTCAGAGGGGGCTTGTTATTGCCCAGAACTAATTAGTTTTGGCTCCCAACTTGCCCTTCTCTGACGCCTCCCTGAAGGGGGATTTGGGCACTTTGTTACAGCCTGCCAAGGGTGGAAGTCCAAGTTTCCCATTTGGCCTCTGTTAGCATGGGTGGTACCGCAATTTTTTCTGTGGTGTTGGTTTGGAGTAGAGTGGTGATTATTACCTAAAATTCTTCTGTCATGAAAGGTTGCCCCTTTCCTGTTCCTTTGCCAAGAGAAAGTAAGCTTTTTTTAATCCTTAAAGCTTCTTTCTTTCTTTCTTTCTCTCCTTTCTTTCTTTCTCTCTCTCTTTCTTTCTTTCCTTTTTTGTCTATGCTCATTGGTGTTTCCAGGTTATCAGCTTCTCCAGCACCCAGTCCAGCATATACGAGGGAAAAACATCCTCAGGGGACTCACTGCTGTGTCATTCCTGTGTCATTCTGAGGTCTATAGCTATCTGCCTTATACTATCTACTTTTCAGAGTCTTCTTATGTTTATGTTTTATACAATGTCCAGGGTCTATAACTGTACTTAGCAGGTAGAAAAGGGAAAAGTACACCTACCACATCTTTCTGGAAACAGAAATTCTATTGCTTTGTTTTGAAAAATCATTTTATCATGGAAAGATTTAAATATACAGAAAAAGTAGAGAGATAAGTAAAATGAACCCCGTTTACTCAGCTTCAACAATTTTAAACATTTTGCGAATCTTCTTTCATTTATCCTCCCCACCCTAAGATTTGTGGGAGTCTTTTAAATGCAAATCCTAGATATTATATGAGTTCACTTAATGTGAGTATGCATCTCTAACAGAAAATTCTTTTACATAACTACAATACCATTACCACAATTTTTTAATTAATAATTCCTAAATATAATTAAATACCAATTCATATTCAAATCTCCATGACTGTGTCAAGAAGTACTTTTAAAGCTGATTTTTTTTTTAAAAAAAAATAGGATCCAAACTGAATGTAGCATTTAATTTGGTTTTTAATCAGGTCATTTTTCCTATAAAATATCCCACGTTCTGGATTTGGCTGATTGTTTCCCAGTGGTGACATCAAACTTGTTCTTCTATCTCCTATATTCACCATAAACTGGGAGTTAGAGAGCTAGACATTTGATTAGATTTCGGTTCAATTTTTATTTTTGGCATTATCAATACATCACAGGTGATGCTGCATGCTTCCTATTGTATCACATCAGGAAGCACATAATATGTAGCTCTTCCACTCAGTGATGCTCAAATTGATTGGTGGGTTCAGTTGGTATCAACCTGATCCCTCCTTTGTAAAGTTCCAACAACTATTTTACCTAATCTTTTTTATCTGTTCATGATCATTGCCCTAGATAAGTGGTTCTCAACTAGAGGAAATTTTGTCCCCCAGAGGACATTTGACAAAGTCTGGAGACATTTTTTTATCGTCATGACTGGTTGGGGGGTGGCGGATGGGGGAGTGCTATTAGCATTTAGTGGATAGGTGCCAGAGATGCTGCTAAAAATCCTTCAGTGCATAGGACAGGCCCCAGATAATTATCTAGCCACTAATGTCAATAGTGCCAGGGTTAAGCAACCTTGGCCTGGATCTATTATTTCATTAGGGATTGCAAAGGGGGATATACTAATTCTACAATTTCTCCTGCATTTTCTCTTTGAAATTGTTGCATATAAAAGAACGTCTTTAAGTATCTGGTTACCCTGAAATGCAGTTCATACTGGAAAGGTGACATAAATTCTTGATTTTTCTCTTTATTTTATTTTTGCAATAATGATTTGTTGCCCTAGTATCACTCAGGGGTGACCAATGTTTTTAAATGTCATTATGAACTCATGTATTTTATACATTTGATGCTTCATGAACTGCAGCATCTTTAATTGTCCCAATATAGGCAAGTGAGAACCCTTTCATAATGGTTCCTGTGTTCTTTGGGCATAACTCCATTAGTCTTTGATATCTCATTTGCTTTCTAGCAAACCAAGATGTTCCAGATTCATTTTGTATTTTTCCTGTTACAGACCTGGAAACATCATTTCTCCAAGGAGGATTGGCTCCTTTTGGTAGGAAATGATATGTAGAGACCATTCTGCTATGTCTTTTCAGGGGACAGAACTAGAAAATATGTACTTTTTAGAAAAAGAAAAATAAATTATAAGTTCATGTGGATATTTGTATTCTAAAAGTAAGACTACAGAGTTTTTTTCTTTTTAAATTTTATAACTGCATGATTTTACTTTATGTTAAAAATCTTGATTCCTGACAACATTATCGTAATTACTTATTTGTTTTATCCTACAACATACATTTAACAGTTTCAAAATAATAATACCAATAATACTACTAGAAAAAGACTACTGAACACAGTTCCTTTTTTCTTTGGGGTATATCCCATGGGAGATGTATAGTCAGAACATTGTTTCTAAGTTACTTGAAATAAACATTTTCTTTGTGTGGTTATACCATCAATTTGCTACACAGTTAGGGTCATTTGATTCAGTTTGCTTTTAGATATTTTTTTTTCTTTTTAATTGACAGGATTCTAAAGTCAAAGCTGTAAAACAAGGGACTTTAGAAACATCTCATTTTCTTGCCTATTCCCTCCACCCTATTTCCTCCTTCCCCCATAAGTAACCATTTAAGTTAATTTACATTCCATTGTACCATTTATTTCTAAGATGTAAGTAAATGTTTCTGTAAATATTTGTATTTCCCCAACTTTCTTACCCAAAAGGTAGCATACTATATACAATGATCTGTACTTGGTTTGTCCACTTAACAATATATTCCAGCTGTTAATCCTAATCTCACTATATAGAAATCTGTCTCATTCCATAATACTTCATTTCATGGCTCCACTACAATTTATTCAACTACTCCCTTAGTGGTGGACATTTATTTTCCTCCAGTCTTTTGTTATTACACATAGTGCTGCAATGAATGACCTTATGCATATGTCATTTTGTATCTTTGGGTTAGATTCCTAGAAGTGGGATTACTGAGTCAAATAGTGAATACACATGTAATTGTGGAGACATTGCTGAATTTCCTTCTATTGAGGTTATATAATTTCATTTGTATTGCTTTTTGTGGTTTTAAAAGGATTAATATTTTGAAAAAGAATTAAAAGTGTGATTAAGATTTTTATCTGCCAATTTGGGTGCAATATACCCTTCCCCACTCTTCAAGCTTGAAAGAGGCATTCAGGACAAGCACTTCTGTCAGATTCCAAACTTCGGTGAGTAAAATTGCAGAAGGTGTTATTCGTGGTGCTTCTGTCTAAGCTCAGGCCCCGGGCCAGCTATATCCCACAGGGCTAACTCCAGCACTGGACACAGATTTGGGGATTCCAGGGTTTTCCTAAAAGGCAGGGGCAAGATAGATAGGCAGTTTGCCAGGTGTTGTGCCAGCATGCAGGAGGCTGATACAGAGCCCATGTAATGCAGATAGGTAGAGAATCAAAAGTATAAGTCAAATGGGGCATCATTCTGAAGGGGTACAGTCAGAGGTACTGAAGACTGAGGGATGCTAAGAAACAGACTAGCTGGGGGCACTATGTGGTGAAAACTGGGGAAATAGCTGGTCATGGTATGATGCAGTATAATCTACATCATTGCTGTCATCTCTTATAACCTTGACTTTGCTGTCTCTTTGAGCCTTTCCTTTCTTTCAGCCAGACAAGGGCTTGGGCCATTGGAATCACATGGGTGCAGGCTACCTAGGGCTAGATGTGTGCTTGAAGGAAGGCTTGGGCTCCTCCATTCCCTGCCCCTTCCACACCGCTAGCCTTGCTTCTTCCCTCTGTAGGGCTGGAATCTCCTGGAAGCCTGTGGTAGATCCTGATGACCCCATTCCTCAGTTCCCTGATTGCTGGTATGGCTACAGGAGTACAGGATGCAAGGCCTAGTCCTGCTGCATTGGTAGCAGGGGTTGCTGAGCTGACTCCCTTGGTAATCATGAATGGGCCAGCAGCATGGCTATTCCTAAGCAGTTGGGCATGGTCCAAATGGATGGGAGGAGCCTACCTGATCAACTCTTAGACCTAGGCACCCTGGTGCTAAATGGATTTGCTCTTTCCCTTTTCTTTACCTGCGTAAAGACTTGCAGGCCACTAGTGAGACATCAGTGGCATGGAAAAAGTAGGCATCAGACATCTCATTGTTGAAATTAGGTATATTCTGAATAGGAAGAGGCATAGAAGCAAAAAGTAAGTGTAGGCAAATTGAAGGTACTTAAGGTTTTTGTGCCTCAGTTTCCTCATCTGTATAGTGAGAATAATATTAGTACCTACCCCATCAGGGTGTTATAAGACACTTATAAAACACTGCCTGGCATATCATAAGCAATTAATAAATGTTAGTTACTATTATTATGATTTGATTACAATTATTGTATGTAAACCATAAATCATTTCATGTCATTTCCTTGCTTAAAACCTTTCAAATGATTCTCATTGCAATTGAGACAATATTCAAATTCTATATAATTGTCTACAAAGCTCCAGATAATCTGGCCCCTGCCTGCACCTCTATCTTCATCCTCCACTTATGCCACTCTCCTCCTTCTTGGTCACTAAGCTCAAGCCCTTCTGGCCTTATTTTTGTTTGTTGAAATCATCAAGCCCCCACCCTTTTTTTTTGTCTCAGGCCCTTTTCCCTTGCTCTATACTTTTATAATCAGGAAAAAAAAACTTTCACAAATACGACACCAAAATTCAGGATCCATAAATAAAAGTTTCAGAAACTTGTTTACATAATAATCTTAAACATCATATGGTAAAAAATAAAGTAAAATACAACAGCCAATGATAAATGGGAAAAACACATATGTACACTAGACTCTGACACACAATGGGCTAGTAGCTAACAGGCCAACCTCTTGGGTGTCTCTCAATCTCTCTGTGCCTCAGTTCCTTCACATGTAAAATGGGGATGATAACAGCACCTACTTCTTAAAATTGTGGTGAGGTTTAAATAATTTAATAGAGCAGCTTTTGGCATACTTCAAGTACCATACAAGTGTTACTTATGATAATGATTAATAAGAAGCCACAAGAAAAATAGGCAAAGGATGTCAATAGGCAGTTTGCAAAAAAGGTAATACAAAATGATCAATAAACATAAGAAAATATGGTTGATTTCACACACAATGAAAAACATACATTTGTTAATTTTACAAATATTTAAATATGTATTAAGTCCCAAGGAGGCATTGGGAATAGAATAGTAAACATTTTACTCTCATGGAGTTTATATTTATTATGTGTGTGTGTGTAATATATAATATATCATGTGGTGGTGATTTAACATATCATGTGGTGATGGTGTTTAAGGGAAGAGCTTTCCAAAAAAAATAAATAAATAATAAGAAGAAACAATAAGGGCATAGGCCTGGAAGCAGAAGCCAGCTTAGCTTATTCAAGGAACAGCAATAAATCGAGTTTGTTTGAGACAATGCTAAGTTGATAGAAAGTGAGGTCTAAGAGTCTAAGGCCAGAATCAGTAGGGCCTTAAAGGCCAGGAAAAGAACTTGAAAATCCATCAGGAGTGAAAATAAGAAGCCTGCTATCACCTAGGAATATTGTATTCAGCTACATATAACCAGGATCCAAATAACAAAGACTTAAATAGGATGACATTTTGAGCATTACACTGATCTTAAGACACTATTGCCTGTGACACACTCCAGTATATTATGTGCCACCAAGAAAGAAAAAAAAATGCTGCCAAATATAATCATAAATTGTCATTTAAAGATTTCAGGGATGTTGAAAATCTTTAAATGATTTTCATTTAAGATGCACCTCTTAGAGTTGACAAAATATGATATATTTTTTTCTCATGTAAGGATAGGTCCAGAGGTGATCAGCTTTTTGGTCTTTCCATCATGATTGGTTGCAAAATGGCTATCAGCTATAGCCTTTAAATCCTCATTTCCAGAAAGGAGAAAGAGAAATCAGGAAGGGGGAAAATGCCTTTTAGTCTTTTATGGTGATTTAAGGATCACTTTTTAAAGTCTACCCCAAAAAACTCATTGGAAGTTTTTACTGGCATTGCATTGGGTGTGTAGATCAATTTGGAGAGAACTTCTATATATTACAGTCTAATTTATATTTCATTAAAAAAATACAGCTGGACCTCCATATCCGTGGGTTCCGAGTCATGGGATTCAACCAAACACAGATGGAAAATATTCAGGAAAAAAAAAAGGATGGTTGCATCTGTACCAAACAGGTACAGACTTTTTTTCTTGTCACTATTCCCTAAACCAGGGGTCTCCAACCCGGGGGCCACCTGTTAGGAACCAGGCCGCACAGCAGGAGGTGAGCAGCGGGCGGGCCAGCATTATGGCCTGAGCTCCGCCTCTTGTCAGATCAGCAGCGGCATTAGATTCTCATAGGAGCACGAACGCTATTGTGAACTGTGCATGCGAGGGATCTAAGTTGCATGCGCCTTATGAGAATCTAATGCCTGGTGATCTGAGGTGGCACTGTTTCATCCGGAAACCATCTCCCCGCCCCTGGAGCCCCCCATCCCTTCCCATCCGCCGTTAAAAAAAAAGTCTTCCACAAAACGGGTCCCTGGTGGTGCCAAACAGGTTGGGGATCGCTGCCCTAAACAATAGAGTACGGCAACTATTTACATAGCATCTGCATTGTATCAGGTATGATACAAAAAGTAACCTAGAGATGATTCAAAGTAACCTAGAGATGATTCAAAGTATATGAGGGGCTGTGTATAGGTTATATGCAAATACTACGCAACATTTTATATCAGGGACCTGAATCTCTATGGATTTTGGTATCCACAGGGGTCCTGGAACCAATCTCCCAAGGATTACCAAGGGACAACTGCATGTATAAAACATGCTTGCATTTGCATAGACAATTTCTTAAAGGCTAAATGTGAAAGTGCTAACAAGTAGTTATCTCAGGGGAATAAAAATGGGTGTGATTGGCGGGGGAGGGAAGAGCTTTAACTTTTCATGTTATGCCTTGTATACCTTGTTATTAAAAAAACAATAACGAATATTGTATATATTACTTTTATAATAATAAATATAAACTAGCAACTTTTAAAGTGGAATGTGCATCACCCTGGAGTACAGGAGTTTTAAGGGGATCAATTTCTATATCCTCAAATTTCCTGTGTAGTCTTTTAAAATTGACCTGCCAGAGAACACACTTGCAGTGTAGGAATCAAACTGGTTCTCTTTTTCTATCTCCCCTTTCACAATGGTCCTTTTTGCACTTTACAAAAGAAAAAGCATACCTTTTACCTATCCTGAATCTTAACCTGGGTGCACTGCCCTGCGATGTAAAATCCTTGGGGCACAGGAGAGACAATTCCAAACAATGCTGACGATGGTAAACAAACAACTTGCTCTAACAAATGAATGGGGATAAAATCCTTTTGCAACTCAGATGGTTTCCAATTCTTTGCTTCCAGTAGAATTGAAGAAAAAACCTATGAAGTTATCAGCTGATAAATCATGAGAAATAATTTTGAGGATAAATCACTGTGTAATTTCCCCCCATATATCTCCAAAGGAATTCAAAGACTTGCATGCATTGCTAAAACAAAATGTCCATTCCTATTCACTCATTCGTATAAATGAGGTTTCTGTGTGCTAACATTTAACCAAACAAAAAATAGGAAGAGAATTGATGCTGAAGCCTATCTCATTCTAGCAAAAAGCAATGTTTATCCATGGATACACCCATTAATTTTTTTAAAAAAGCCCTATCTACAACGAACTTTTGTTTTACGCTTAATAATTACCTATCAAAATTTGTAATATATTCACAATGTTTTGATCCATTTTATTCTAATACTAATTGTCATGATAATTCAAACAAGAGCAAATTTTTAAACAACACTTAGAGCCTTATAATCAGAGGAACATTTAAAGAGCATTTAAATTGAAAAATATATACACATTTTTGCTGCAGAGAAATACGATAGGATAATCAAAAACATTTCAAGTGAAAAAATAGACAATTATTGAGACAAAATTCTGTTGGAAAAACAGAATGGAATTAAGAGCTGAGAAAAGGGAAAATGTACAACTTCCAAGTATCAAAGAAGAGCTCAGTTATACATTTTTAAAACAGATGATGGTGGCTCTCAAGTCACTAAGGTATTTAGGTTTCACCGGATTCATGTGAAATAGTGACATAACAGTTTTATTTTTGAATATTAACATTTGTCACAAATTACATTATTTGTAGCCAATTGACATTTATGATGCAAAATATCAGACATCAACCCAAAAATGTGTGAAGGAGCACACGTTTTTCTTAATCTTTTTAGAGAGCATTTTATATAAACCAATAGTTTTATATAAACATACAAAACATATATGAGGAATTGTCATTTACTCTTTTGCCACCTTGTGGTCAGAGTTGGATTTATCACCCAGGTGCATCTACTGTGAAGGAGAGCTGTCTCTCCTAAGGATAGCCCCAACTGCCTGCATTCTGTCAGATCTTTGTGAGGCAGAGATGGTAACATTTGCTAGGATCTGGGTCCAGATCCACATAAGGACAAAGCATCTAAAGATTTTGGTGACACCCTCCACACGTGATTCAAAACAAAAGCATCATGTAATCAGGAAATGAATGTAAGGAAGTACAACAAAGTTCTGATTTTTCCCACGAGGACTACTTAAAAAAAATCAAATGTCAAACTGTTTCTGGTATTTTTTCTTTTTTGATTTTTTGTTTTTGGTGCCTCTTCTCTGCGAGTGACATAGACTTTCCTTAGTGTGCCTTTTGGGGAAGCCATCCCTGATTTCAGTAGCCCTGGGGTAAGTTGGAGTGCTGTGTCCACAGCTCTTAGTACATCTGGCCCTCGGTCAGTGCAGAATAAACATTTGTTGAGTGAATGGTGACAGAGCCCTCCATTTTCAGAACACGCTGGCCTGGGCAGAGTCCAGGTGGACCTATGGGCTTCTGCAGGAAGTTGATCACTAAGTCAACAAGTTACCATGGCTAATCTTCAATGGTAGACAGTCCCAGGTACACAGAGATCTTTAGGTCTTTTTGTTGTCAGTCTGGAGGTGGGATGAGAGTATCCTCCACCCCCTCATCCATGACCTCGGTTGTTTTTAGCAGCAGCAGCAGCAGCAGCAGCAGCAGGATTCCTTCAGTGAGTGTGCTAGTTGCAGTTCCTCTGGTTGAAGGCCACAAAGGGCAGGCATTTATTGAAAGGATGCTGGGGTGCTTCAAGGAATTGAAGCAAGAGCTGACTCAGGAAGGGCAGGGCCCAGGGCAACCCTCAGTTTTATGGGAACCACGCATCCTCCTTTCAAGGGCTCCTGATTCCTGAGGACCAACTCCTGCTGCTAACCCTAGGAGGCCTCCCCGTCCCCTCCCTAGAGGAAGGGGCCAGGTGGAGAGCTGATGTCCAGTACTGAGCAAGGAGAATGTTGCTAGGGTATGTATACTCAGGCAGCACAGCCGCACAAGCCAGACAGCGTGCACTAGGCTACAGCCAGCCACCACCAGGATTAGGGGACTGGACTCTTCCTAGAACACTCTTTCTCCTCCTACTCCTGTCCTGATGCCTGACCTGGGCTGCACTCTTTGGGACCAGCAGCTACAGCCCGACACCCTCGAGCCATGACCCAGGTCTGAGCCACTTGCTCTGGGCACACTCCTCGTGGGCTCTGGGGTGCTGCTGCCCAGTGCCAGCAGCCCCTTGGCACAGGGGTTCCCAGAGGCCTCTCAGCCTCATGTCCGACTCCCTCTCCCTGCTGGCAGCTCCACAGGCTTCTTTCCACTTCCACCTGCTGCCCACCCCGGGATGCTGCCAGGGCTTAAGGGTCTTGGGACTGTGTCCTGTAGTTTAGGCCCCCTCTCAGCTGTAGGGGAAGTGCCAGCTGTAGGGATGGCCTTGTCGTGCCTCGTCCCTCCAGCTGGCCTTGGAGAGAAGAGGTGGATTGTGCCCTCGGGCTGCTCAGCATCTGCTGGGCCAGGAGGCCGGCTGTCAAGCCATCAACCCACCCGTGGCCTTGGGAGCCCAGGAGGATGCGAGCAGCAGGCCCAGACCCTGCAGAGCGCTGATAAGATGGGCCAGGGACGCGCCTCTCCAGGCCCAGCGGCCTTGGTAGCCCGGCCCCCCCGGAGCTGGGGTCCAGGCCTCCCCAGAACTGCAGCTGGAGCTTCATCCTTTTCGGGAAGCGCAGGACCTGGCGTGGGAGGGGAGACAGGGACGAGGCTAGAGGCAGGCTCGGCCGCCGAAATGATGGCCTGTCACGGCTTCTGCCTGCGCTCCCTAGGACCCCCCTCAGAGGGGACGTTTCACAGCCTCAGAAACATTTCTGGACTTGGCACCCGCTCGGCCCCCAGCCCCGCAGTGGCCGAGGGAAGCCTGCATAGACGAGGGGAAGGACGAGGAGAGGGGAGGAGACGATGAAGGGGGTCAGAGCAGCGATTGGAGCCGGGAGCTGGAAGCGCCTTAAAGAGACTGCGCGGTCCCCGCCCCCCTTCCCGCCAGCCTCAATGAATTAGAGCTGTGTTTCCCAAACTTGCCTGATCATAAGCAGCCTCTGGGGCCCTAGTTAGAGATACAGGTTCCGGAGTACCTCCCTTCGAGATTCTGATTCAGTAGGTCTGCGGGTGGAGCCGAGGAATCTGTAATTTTAACACGCTCCCCACGTGATTCTCGTGAACAAGCAAGTTTGGAAAATACTGAATTAAAGGAAACGGGGCCTGGCTGCAGAAGCAGCCTCCACTAGGGGGCTTCGGCGGGAGGATTCCCGGGGGCGTCGCCTGCTTCCGCCGCCGCCTCCTTCAGTGAAAGTCCCTTTTGGGTCCAGCTGCCACAGCCACCGCGCTCCCTCAGGCCGGGCGGGGGACACCCCAGGTCTGCGTGGCCCCCGCGCCGCCACGCCCAGTGGCCGCCCGAGCCCTGCGAGCAGGGGGAGGAGCCGCCGCCAGTGGAGGCGGAGGAGGTAGAGGAGGCGGAGACGGCGGAGACGGCGGAGAAGGCGGAGAGGAAGGTGGAGGCGGAGGCGAAGGTGGAGGGGAAGGCGGAGGCGGCGGGGAAGGTGGAGGCGGCGGGGAAGGTGGACGCCACCGAGAAGGTGGAGACGGCGGGGAAGGTGGACGCCGCCGGGAAGGTGGAGACGGCGGAGGGTCCGGGCCGCCGGGCTGAGCTCAAGCTGGAGCCCGAACCCGAGCCGGTCCGGGAGGCGGAGCAGGAGCCGAAGCAGGAGCTGGAGGATGAGAACCCAGCGCGGAGCGGCGGTGGCGGCAACAGCGACGAGGTTCCTCCCCCCACCCTTCCCTCCGATCCACCGCGGCCCCCCGATCCTTCTCCGCGTCGCAGTCGTGCGCCGCGCCGCCGACCCCGGCCCCGGCCCCAGACCCGGCTCCGTACCCCGCCGCAGCCTAGGCCCCGGCCCCCGCCCCGGCCCCGGCCCCGGCGCGGCCCTGGGGGCGGATGCCTGGATGTGGATTTTGCCGTGGGGCCACCAGGCTGTTCTCACGTGAACAGCTTTAAGGTGGGAGAGAACTGGAGGCAGGAACTGCGGGTTATCTACCAGTGCTTCGTGTGGTGTGGAACCCCAGAGACCAGGAAAAGCAAGGCAAAGTCGTGCATCTGCCATGTGTGTGGCACCCATCTGAACAGACTCCACTCTTGCCTTTCCTGTGTCTTCTTTGGCTGCTTCACGGAGAAACACATTCACGAGCATGCAGAGACGAAACAACACAACTTAGCAGTAGACCTGTATTACGGAGGTATATACTGCTTTATGTGTAAGGACTATGTATATGACAAAGACATTGAGCAAATTGCCAAAGAAGAGCAAGGAGAAGCTTTGAAATTACAAGCCTCCACCTCAACAGAGGTTTCTCACCAGCAGTGTTCAGTGCCAGGCCTTGGTGAGAAATTCCCAACCTGGGAAACAACCAAACCAGAATTAGAACTGCTGGGGCACAACCCGAGGAGAAGAAGAATCACCTCCAGCTTTACGATCGGTTTAAGAGGACTCATCAATCTTGGCAACACGTGCTTTATGAACTGCATTGTCCAGGCCCTCACCCACACGCCGATACTGAGAGATTTCTTTCTCTCTGACAGGCACCGATGTGAGATGCCGAGTCCCGAGTTGTGTCTGGTCTGTGAGATGTCGTCGCTGTTTCGGGAGTTGTATTCTGGAAACCCGTCTCCTCATGTGCCCTATAAGTTACTGCACCTGGTGTGGATACATGCCCGCCATTTAGCAGGGTACAGGCAACAGGATGCCCACGAGTTCCTCATTGCAGCGTTAGATGTCCTGCACAGGCACTGCAAAGGTGATGATGTCGGGAAGGCGGCCAACAATCCCAACCACTGTAACTGCATCATAGACCAAATCTTCACAGGTGGCCTGCAGTCTGATGTCACCTGTCAAGCCTGCCATGGCGTCTCCACCACGATAGACCCATGCTGGGACATTAGTTTGGACTTGCCTGGCTCTTGCACCTCCTTCTGGCCCATGAGCCCAGGGAGGGAGAGCAGTGTGAATGGGGAAAGCCACATACCAGGAATCACCACCCTCACGGACTGCTTGCGGAGGTTTACGAGGCCAGAGCACTTAGGAAGCAGTGCCAAAATCAAATGTGGTAGTTGCCAAAGCTACCAGGAATCTACCAAACAGCTCACAATGAATAAATTACCTGTCGTTGCCTGTTTTCATTTCAAACGGTTTGAACATTCAGCGAAACAGAGGCGCAAGATCACTACATACATTTCCTTTCCTCTGGAGCTGGATATGACGCCGTTTATGGCCTCAAGTAAAGAGAGCAGAATGAATGGACAATTGCAGCTGCCAACCAATAGTGGAAACAACGAAAATAAGTATTCCTTGTTTGCTGTGGTTAATCACCAAGGAACCTTGGAGAGTGGCCACTATACCAGCTTCATCCGGCACCACAAGGACCAGTGGTTCAAGTGTGATGATGCCGTCATCACTAAGGCCAGTATTAAGGATGTACTGGACAGTGAAGGGTATTTACTGTTCTATCACAAACAGGTGCTAGAACATGAGTCAGAAAAAGTGAAAGAAATGAACACACAAGCCTACTGAAGTGACACACAGACCTACCTGCAATGGAAGATGACGACACCAATACTACAACTGGCATCGAGATCTAAAGGACCTACTTGACCATGGCCCATGGGCCTGACAGAGTAAGAATTGAACAGTACCCAGTGTCCAAAAGGTCCTGATTGGAAGAGAAATAGAAGGGGAGGGAGAAGAGGCTCTAGTCTAAGCAGTTGATGAAAGGGAAATTAAATGGTAGAAACACTCTGGGTGAGGAAGGCAGGAGCAGGAAAATGCTGACACTGGTACATATCCTATATTCCTCCAAAAGATTGTGTGGGAAAGTGTGGGGGGGAGGGGGGTGGTGGTGGGGGGGTGTGCCCTTGTAACCGTAAAACATCTTTCTCCATGGGTGTTTCAGCTTCAATTGACCAATCACATAACAGTTATATGTTTGGGGGGAAAAAGAAAAGTTTCTAAAAAATGTAGCCCATTACATATATGGGTATGAAAGCAGAAAAGTGGAGGAGGCAGGGATATCATTGACAAACACCTTTGCCAGTTTCTTTGTATTCGTGATTTTTTGTGCTATTAAATGCAGTATTAAAACAAGAAAAGCCCACCTGGGCTAGTGAAAGGAGAGGAAATAAGGGGGCTTGTATAAGGGGAGCCGTCGCTCCAAAAGTAGAGAAGACAAGAAATGCTGTAAGATAAGCAACCAACGCAGACAGGCCTCAGCTAAGAGTATAGTGTGTGTGTGTTAAAAAAAAAAAAAAAGAAAAAAAAAGCTGTATGATATACTTGAGCAAATCAATGAACCTCTTTGCGATTGTTTTATCATCTGTAAAATGCAGATAATTCCTACCTTAAAGGGTTATTGTTAAAGATAAAATGATATAAAAATGTGTCAAAGTATAAAGTAAAAGGCTTGGAACTTTGTAGGGACTCAGTAAACGTTTGTTGGATCCAAACCTGAAACTTCTTTGGACCAGGCCCAGAATGCATCAGAGGTGGGGGTCAGTCCCGCCTGAGACCCCTGGACAGAAGGGACACACATCATGTCACATACAGTCACACACACATTCTCCACAACTCCCTCCCCAATGCTGTCTATTTAGAGTACCAAGGCAATGAACTCCACTTTTGTCCCTTGTGTGCAGGTTATCACAGTGGGTGCCACCTGGGATTGGGGGTGGAAAGGACCACAGCTGTCCCATAAGGTCATTATTCTGTCCTTTTGGAGGACAGTCATGTTGCTTTCATGATTCAGATCCCAGTGATGGGACTCTCATGGCCAGTAGGCTGCCAGGCTTGCACACGAGGGAATTTGGTGGTCTTCGTCTTCTAAAAACATTATGGGTTCGGTTGCTATGTTTACTCACAGGCACAGATCAGTAGAAAGACTGTTTTCCAAAGTTCACTGGCCCATCAGCCCAGGGATATTGATAGAGTGGCTTGTTGGCCCCTTCCCTGATACTGACAGAGGGCAGAGCAGCCTGCAGAGAGCTAAGCTGAAACAGATGGGATGAACCCAGGATGAGGTAAGCACTATGAGTCCTTCTCTCATCAGCATCAGGTACAAAAGTAATTATTACCTAGATAATCCTGGAGGGAAATTGAACGCGTATCACATCCATGGGGCTTGGATTCACTGGCTCTGGTAAAAGGCTGGGCTCCCCATTGCTTCCCAAGTCTACGTCATGGTCAACTCATTTGGAAATATATATTTACGTGGCTGTGGGTGCATCACAACTAGCTTATAGGCTTTTTTAGGACAGGAGTTGTGTCTCCTCTTGTACCTTGGGATGCATTCTCATTCCCTTAGCTCCTGTCACATGGTAAGTTGGTATTCAAAACATTTACTGAATGAATGAATGGATGGATGAGTTAATGAACCAATACACCTTCCTTTCATAACCGAGATTTCATTAACACCTAGGGCTCATAATTTTCAGGAGAAAATATAAAAAGTTGTTATTTTTGGTGTCTTGTAGGATGGGGGAGCTCAAGAGATGGGTGACTTTGGATGGCACTTGGCAACTTCGTGCAGGGTGTCTGACTACCTTTTGGGATGGGTCTGGTATCCCTACCTGGAAGAACACAGCCACGTCCTCATTCTTCATCTCTGCCAGGGGAAGAGTCCAGGCAGGCCTGTGCCACCAGATCCTGACTGCTTGCACAGAAACTGACCTTTAAAAATTTTAAACATTTTTATTTGGAAATCATTTCAAATTTACAGAAAAGTTATAAAAAATAGTATAAAGAGCATCTGTATGCTCTTTACCAGATTTACCTGTTGGGAAATTTTACCTCATTTGTATTATCATTTGCACATGTGCACTCTTTTATAAATGGGGGTGTGTATTTTTGAACGATATGAAGATAAATTAATTACATATATCATGGCCCTCCATGCCTAAATACGTCAGTGTGCATTTCCTAAGAATAGGCATATTCCCCACATCACTACAGTAGAGCTTCAGAAAATTTAACATTGATAGAATACATTAATCTACCATTTGTATTCCAATTTTGTCTGGTGACCCAGTAAGGTCCTTTGTAGCATTTTCCCACTCTATTGCAGGATCTGGTTTAGGGTGAAGTATTGCATTTAGTTGTCATCTCTCTTTAGCCTCCTTTAATCTGGAACATTTCCACAACCTTTCTTCATCTTGTATGGCATTCACATTTTTAATAGCACATTCCTCATTTTGGGTTTGTCTGATACAGAAAACCCTTTTAAATACCCTGCACTCAACAATAGTTCTAAGAGGAACTCACTGAGAGCTATGAATGGCAAGAGATGCTGAACCTGACCTCCCTGTCTCGGCTGGTGGAAGGCACAGACCGCCAGGGGGAGCAGCTGTGCTGGGCACTTTCTAATTGAACCTCATGCCTCCTATATCTGGAAAACAGCATTGTCCCTTAGCAACAGGGCAGCCATTCAAGGCCAGTCCTATGCCCTTACGAGTCACTAACCCCCAAATTGAGCAATGGAATGTAACGGCAGCCAGAGCCTGCCTTCAGATCATACCATCGTGGAACCCAAGGCATCATGTATTCAGCAGGTATGTGTTAACCTTGAGCTCAAACTGAGATCCAGGCATGTTTGAGAATGTCTGGCACGTGGTCAGGCACCTCCACGATTAGGGCCTTTAGGGGTATCAGGAAGTAGCACCCTTGGCACCTTCACTAACATTCCCACGGTGAGCACAAATACAGCAGTGGCAGGGGTGGGGAGGGAAGGGGTAACTAGTTCTCAAACAGCTTCATGGTCAGAGTACACGAAGATAGGGGCCCAGAATAAGTAAGAAAGAACATGGGAGATGGTGAAAACGGATTGGTTTGTAACCTACTGGGGACTTGCAGACACAATTGGGTTATTTTTCATGTGGGCTGGAGTTCCTAGATGAGCAGATGGGACAAGAACCGGTGAAATTTAAGCTAATTCTTTTTTTTTTTTTTTTTTGAGACAGTGTCTTGCTCTGTCACCCAGGCTGGAGTGCAGTGCAATGGCGTGATCTCAGCTCACCGCAACCTCTGCCTCCTAGGTTCAAGCAATTCTCCTGCCTCAGCCTCCCGAGTAGCTGGGATTACAGGCGCCCACCACCACACCCAGCTAATTTTTTGTATTTTTAGTAGAGACAGGGTTTTGCCATGTTGGCCAGGCTGGTCTCAAACTCCTGACTTCAGGTGATCCACCCGCCTTGGCCTCCCAAAGTGCTGGGATTACAGGTGTGAGCCACTGCGCCCAGCTAAGCTAATTCTTTAGCAGAGACTTCATTTACATCCACGTACTGTTAGGACTGGGAGACTTGGTTCGTATGTAGGTTTGTGATCTGGACTCAGAGGGGCACAGGTGAAATATGGGTGCTCACAACTGGGGGCATTAACCACCCATAGAGTTCAGAACCATGTACCAAACAATGAGATACTGCCCTGTCACCCATTACACATTTCTTCCCACAATTTCGTGGCATAATTTGATTAGAAATCCAGGACCCTGCCATTTACCATTTCTTGGAGTAGCCAGATGCTAAAACTGACTCTGGCCTGCAGGTCACATTGGTAACTGTCTCACTTATTCACTCTCTACAGGGAATTCTGATCAGGGACGCCATCAACCAAAAGGCCTTTTTCCGATCAAGAAACAGAGTGGCCCCCACGCAACTCTTACTTTCAAATGCAGTAGACCTGGTGCCAGAAACCTGTGTTTCCTCCAAATGTATGTTTCACACCCAGAAACGAAGGCCCAGATCCTCTGAAAGTATGTAGCCCAGCACTCACCACAGTGTGTCATTACACACTTGCTCTGCAGGTGAGACCCAGTGCCATTTTTAAACTCTTATATTGAAGTATATCAAATATACAGGAAAAGCGCACATATCATTTATAACTTGATGAATTTCTACAAAGTAAACATATCCCTGTAAACAGCATCCAGATCAAGAAACAAAACATTCCCCAGAACTCAAAGACACCTATCTTAACTTCTTTTCACTGTAGATTAGTGTTGTCTGTCTTTAGACCTTCTCTAAATGCAGTTGTTCAGCATGTACTCTTTTATGTCTGGCTTCTTTTGTTCGATAGTCATTTTATGAACTTCAGACCTCGAGTCTTTTTTTTTTAAAGTAATACCCTCTCAGAGAGGAGAGAGTGGGCGGGCCTCTGTGAAATGAGATCAGCCTGAAGTCTTTTTGTCAAGAAAAATTAGGAGGAACTTCATTATTTCTGTCTAATGAACCAAGAGTAGGAATCCCTACTCGTCCCTGTGATTTATTTGTTTGTTTGTTTATTTATTTATTTATTTTCTTTTGAGATGGGGTCTCACTCTGTCACCCAGGCTGGAGTGCAATGGTGCAATCATGCAGTGTCGACCTCCTGGGCTCAAAAAATCCTCCCACCTCAGCCTCCTGATATTGAATCAATTCAGAGGGACTCAGGCCATTGCAAAGTTGTGTCTTTGCCTTGAGAATGTCTATAATCTCACTCAGGTACAAGAAAGTGTCTCAAGAGTGTCTGTAATATCACTCAGGTAAAAGAAAATGGTGGATGGAAAATAACCTTCCAAAGAAGCTTGGGTTAATTTAAGCACCCAAGAAATGTTAATCTTGGGCAACACTTCAGCCTTGTTCCAGTAGCTCCTGAATACAATATTCTGGTAATTTCTCAAACTTTAATATGCATCAGAGGTCCTCATGTACCAAGAGGGCTCATTAACACACAGATTGCTGGGTCCCACCCCCAGAGTTTCTGGTTCAGTAGATCTGGGATGGGGGCTTGAGAATTTGCATTTCTAACACATCCCCAGGTGATGCCCATACTCCTAGTTCTGGGACCACACTTTGAGAACCACTGATCTATTTGTTATCTCACCTTCCTGGAGTCCAAGGAGTCTATGAAGATGGCCCAGGGAGCACCTTGGAGAGCACTGCAGGGAGCAAGGAAAATAAGTTGGTGAGATCAGAACTCTCAACCCCACTTCAACCAGAGAAGCTCTCCTTTTATTTGTTTGGTATTTGGGGGTTCCAGGTAATACTTGCAGAAAGGGTTCTGCTACTAAAATATTTTAAAGTTGAAACTCACTGTGGTAAGAAATTTTAGACCCCAGGGGAATGATATACTTAAATGACATGGTGGTGTGTCTGGAAAGTAATCCAGCCTGCTACAGAGGCCTGGCCTCATGTGCACTCACAATCTAGATGGTCCTGAGGGGAGACTTAATTTCTTTAGAACTTAAAGAAGTGGATATTTATGAGGATGGAAATGATAAGGAAGAATGCTTAATTATAAAAAGGTGCCAAATTGTGTGTATAAAACATGGTTTCTTCTGGCAACACAGCACACTAAGATGATATAACTAGTGCCTCGTTCCCACTACAAACATAGATTAACACTAGATCAACTAGAACAAAAATTTACATTTCTAGCTGAGCTTTAAAAAATAAAAATCAAAATCTCTAGGGAAACAAAAGGAAAAACAAAAGGCAGTGTAGTAGTTGTAAACAGACACTGCAGTGTCCTGTGTGGTATTGGTTCCAGATATCAGGCCCTGAGGGCTAGGGACTTGGAGCTGGGAGTCCAATACCCATCCAGGTGCTGACAACACAGCTTCAGGTCCACCACAGGCAGAGGAGCTATAGCTGAAACCTCTGGGTAAAGCCTTTAGTAACTTCTCTTGTCCATTAAAAGGGGGTTGAAGAATAAACAATGAAAGGGCTTATGTTGTCTCTGGAACCACAAGGAGAAATAAAAATCCCAGGCCTATGTTCTGTGTGGATGTGGGGTCAAAATTTACTGTGTGGCATGGGAACCACATGCTGAAAAATTAAAAGCTGAGACAGAACCATTGAAACCTATAGAATCTCAGCAAAAGCAAATGCAATACATTTTTATGATCCGGGGTAATGGAACCCCACAGAAAAAGAAAGGATCTGCTGAAGATGGGCTCAGAAATAAGCAACAATAAAAATCAAGTCCTTGCATATAAATGATATGCCATGAAGGAGAGTCACCAGTTGCCATAAGGAGAATTAGTACCCCCAAGAAATACTGCTGAGAAGAACTGCTACTCTTTTTTTGAGAGTGAAATGAGGAAATTTGCAGGGAAAAAAAACAAAACTAAACTAAGAAAATTTAGCAATAATAGCCTCTCACAAGAATAACTACCACAAGAGATACTTCAGGAAGGAGGAACTTGAAAGTAGAGAGAAGGGGTGAATAGGAGGCAAGGAACAGTGAACAAAAATTGTAAATGTGGGGAAATCTAAATGAGCATTAATTATATAAGGCAATAATAATGCTAAAGAATATGGGAGTATAAAAACAAGCTGGCACTAAAAACACAGAAGCACACAAAAACATGTAGGACACACCCCATAAATATGTGCAACTATTATGTATTCATAAAAAGAAAAATAAACATGTAAGACAGCAGGGCACTATTCATATTTAAAGCATTCTAAGGTGGTTGTGTTGTTTGGAAAGACAGTAGGGATATTGCCTGAATTTAGACCTTGTTAAGTCAAGTATGAATGTTTAACCATTTAAGAGTATGGACTTCTAGGTTCTGGCAATGGCAGAATTAGTTATTTGATTTGACTTCATTATTGAATTAATGAAGAAATGCTGAATAAAATATTTCAAAACTACTTTAAAAGCACTGAAGAGCTGAGAGGACAAAGGAAAACTTCCAGGCCAACTTTTGGATGACAGCTGCAACCAAACAGGTAAACAGAATATAGAGGCATCAAAGCCAATTTGATTTAAGGGCATTTGCCTACACTGCCCACCTGAGCTTTGATTCAATGGCCACACAGGATTGGGGGAAAGAAGGCAAGGCTCAGGATCAACCTAAGGTAGGAGTTTAATAGGGAACCCTCTCCACATTAACCTGAGACCCCAAGGGACTATCTCTGCAGCCTGAGGGCCATCCAGAACTAAGCCTATTATAGATTTAGTTATAGTAGGAGCTTCTGTTCCCAATACTCCCTGAGAACTATACAGAAGTCTGCCTTGGTGCTAAGTAGAGCTCTCTTGCTAAAAAAGAAAGGGTTAAAAAGAAGGCTACAAAATCTATTCCTGAGAAGATGAGGCCACACTCCAGCCCTCAGACAGATTGACTCCCCTATTGTCCATGGCCTGGGTCAGCTACAGAACTTCAAACCATGAACTTAGTTGTGGGTGGCTGCCAGACAGGTAGCACTCCAAGGTGCTCAGTAGAAACAAATACAAAACCTCTGGAGGAGAATAAATCCATCTCAGGCCTCAGGGAACTGCCACAAATAAATTGTCACAGGCAATGATCAGAAAGCAGGCTAAAATAGTCAGTTGCATAATGAAACAAGGTAACTTGACTTAGAACCAGCAGGGAAAGGAAACAACAGAAACAAACTTGCGCAGTCTTCATATCACAGAGTTATTAGACACATTTTAAAATGACCATGTGTTCTATGTTTAAAGAAATAGATTATTAATCTGAAAATATCTGCAGAGAAGAGGAACCCATAAAAAGTGACATGGCATATTGTGGGGAAAAGAGGGGGAAAAACTTCTAAAAGTGAAGAAATGAAAATATGGGATACAGAGGAGAGATGTGGAGGATGTAATTAGGAAATCTAGCATACATTGATTACAATATGAGAGGAAGATAATATGACTATGAAATACTGTTACTATTCATATACTTAATATTCAATAATTCAAAAGTTGACAATGTTAATATTAAATAATAATAATGGTTGAGAATTTTAATAGACCCAATGAAAGAAATCAATTCACACATTTAAGAAGCCCGACACATCCCAAGTAGGATAAATAAAAAGAAATCTACACCCAGATACTGCAGAAAAACAAAGAGAAAGAGAAAATGGAGCCAGGGGAAATATGACAGCTCATTTCATGGGAATAGCAATTAGACTGACAGCTGACTTCTCAACAATCAGAAAATAATGAAATGATCTTCAATTTGATTATTGTTAACTTAGCATTCTATACTCAGCAAAAATATTTATAAAGGATGAGAATAAAATAGAGACATTTTCAGGCAAACATTGAGATAATTCTTCATCAGCAGGTCCTTAATAACGGAAATTCAGTAAAAAGCAGAAGGAAAATTATCCCAAGTAGAAGGTCTCTGATGGGTGAAAGAATGAAAAGTAAAGATGATGGTAAACATGTGGACAAATGCAAATAAACACTGAAGTATAAAACAATCACAATCATTGCTAGTGGGATTTGAAAAAGCAATGGAGACTTGAAATACAAGACAACATTAGCATACGAGTTTTAAGTTATTGAGTTATCTAAAAGAAGGGTAAAGGAATTTTTTTTTCAAATTTTAGACTTTTGTAAGTAAATTATGCATATTGTTATTTCTGAAGTAGCCATTAAAAAATAGAAACAGAGGGCACAATGTCCTAACTTACACACTAGCAGAGGGGGGCAACGGAATGATAAAAAGAGATATATAACTTCCAAGCCACCAAAGGATAAAATGGGGTTAAACTCCATCAATCAAATTGAAGGCAGGAAAGAAGAGGAAAAATAAAGAAACACTGAAAAATTAGAGTAACTCAAGGGTTGAAGAAAAGTCATAATGTAAATTAGAAAATACTTAGAACTGAATGATAGTAATATAGATATAAAAGATGTGAGATAGAATTGAAGCAGAACTTAAAGGGAGCAGTATGGCCTTGAATTTTTTTTTATTAAAAAGCAAGTTAAAATTTAATGATTTAAACATCTAAGTAAGAAGTTAGAAAACCAACAACAAATTAAGCCTAATGAAAGTAGGTATAATCTACATAAGATCATAAATTGATAAAATAGAAAACAGAAGGTGAGGCCCAGCACTTTGAGAGGCTGACGCCTCACTCGAGGTCAGGAGTTTGAGACCAGCCTGGCCAACATGGCAAAACCTCATCTCTACTAAAAATACACATACAAAAAAAATTAGCCAGGTATGGTGGTGGGCACCTGTAATCCCAGCTCAGGAGGCTGAGGCAGGAGAATTGCTTGAAACTGGGAGGTGGAGGTAGCAGTGAGCCAAGATCGCACCACTGCACTCCAGCCTGGACGACAGAGGGAGACTCTGTTTAATAATAAAAAAAGAAGGAAAGAAAGAAAAGGAAAGGAAGAAAGAAAGAAAGAGAAAGAGAAAGAAAAAACAGAAAATATCAATACAACTAAAACTTGGTTTTTTGAAGACAAAATTCTGTGAGAACTGAAGAAGAAAATTTTTTTAAAAGGCTCAAGTGAATAATATTAAGAATGAATAGAGGGGACCATGCGCAGTGGCTCACACCTGTAATCCTAGCACTTTGGGAGGCCGAGGCGGGCAGATCACTTGATGTCAGGTGTTCAAGACCAGCCTGGCCAACATGTTGAAACCCTGTCTCTACTAAAAATACAAAATTAGCTGGGCGTGGTGGTGTGCACCTATAATCTCAGCTACTCAGGAGGCGGAGGTGGGAGAATTGCTTGAACCCGGAAGGCAGAGGTTGCAGTGAGCTGACATCATGCCATTGCACTCCAGCCTGGGCGACAGAGTAAGACTCCATCTCAAAAAAAAAAAAATATATATATATATATACACATATATATATATATATTGCAAAACTTATTTAAGAAAAATTAGAAAGACCAAAAGATGTATATTTTTAAAAATTGAATCAATAGCTAAAAATCTACTCTCCCCCAGAAATTTTTTAAAAAGGTTTCTAAGGTGAGATCTACCAAAGCTACCTGATACAAACTGTTCTAGGAAATGTAAAACGACGAAATACTTCCACATCATTTTATGCAATTAGTATATAATCTTTACATCAAAACTGGTGAGAATAGTACAAGACAAGAATATTTTCAACCAGTCTCACAAACCTGGATACAAAAACCCTAAAAATACTTGCAAACTGAATTACCAATGTATATGAAAAAGCTATATCATGACCAAATTATATTTATCTCGGGGATACAAGGATGGCTTAATGTTAGAAAGTTTATTAAAACTTTTGGTTAAAGATGGAGGGCTGAATCTCACATTAGCTTTTTCTCTCTCTCAATACCTCACTAATCTGCTAGTAAAGGGACTTTAAAATGGAACAAATCCACAGAGACAGGAAGAATGAGTTTGTATACAGCAACAATAAAATTAGGGGGTCTAGAACCAGCTCTGGTTTCAGCTCCAACATGTAAAAAACTTGGAAATCATCATGCCTGTCCTTACAGTAAGAAGGTAGTGTAAACTAAAAATAGATTATTTTTCCTAGACCCATCAGAGAATTGAAGTCACAGGGCAAATTACTACCCTGAAATCTGGAGAGACAGGGAGATCCAAAGAGATTCAGCACCTGAGATGTGCTTACCTAGAATAAAAGCTGGTGACAGCCATAAGTGGTAGGACCACTTACTTGACTAGTGGTTTTGACAAATTGCTGGAAACTGAGTGAGGACTAGCATGAGACTGAGAAATACCTGAAGGCCACACTTATAGGAGAAGTTCACACTTTTGAGGGCTTTCCCTCCAATAACTTCACCAAGTTCTCATGATAAGGATCTGAGAAAAATCCCCCTGAGGATCTGGCTGATGTAGGGGGAAGTGTAGCTGTTGCGTAACCCCTAGATACTTCTTCATAACAAAAGTCTATCCTTGGGTTCCGGGATCCTTCATCATAAGGTAGTACCGAAACTTTATCCCACCTGGAGAGGGGATTTCCACTCCGCTCCAGGCTTTCCGTATCACCTAAAGGGAAAAAAACAGTAAATAGGGAACAGGCTTAAGGGAAATAGATTGGAAATGCTGCAATCAGGAAGGGGAGTAGGAAGAGGAGTTAGGCTCCTGAAGGAAGGATGGAACCATTTGTGTAGGCTACAACCCCGGAGACCCAGGCACACTCAAAGACTGATAATTAATCAGAAGATTATAGACTGATTCCCTTCCCCCACACCCTACCCAATCTCTCATATCCTGGCACTAAGATATTAGGATTGTGGCACCATCTTTGTGGAAGACTGGGTTAGGTCTGAAATACTATTACTGGTGAAATGAATTATTTCACACAGTTTGTGGACAGAGTATTTGATACAAGAAACTTTTTTTTGAGACAGGGTCTCACTTTATTACCCAGGCTGAAGTGCAGTGGTGCCATCACAGCTCACTGCAGCTTCGAACTCCTGGGCTTAAGCAATCCTCCTGCTTCAGCCTCCCAAGTAGCTAGAGCTACAGGCGTGCGCCACCATGCTCGGCTGATTTTTGTACTTTTTGTAGAGGTAGGGTTTTGGCATTTTGCCCAGGCTAGTCTCAAACTCCTGGGCTCAAGCGATCTGCCCACCTTGGCCTCCCAAAGTGCTGGGATTATAGGCACAAGCCACTGTGCCCAGCCTTGATATAAGAAACTTATGTTGAGGATGTGGACCAGTTTATAGTATTTTTCAACAGGTAGCCAGCCCATCAAATTATGAGTGGGAATTGGAAAAGGACCAGTTCAATACCTATGCATAGAAACTGGGAGAAAATGACAAAAAGAGAAAGGAACATAATCAAAGAGCAAATGACAAAGTTTACCCAAGGAAACACTGGAAGTATTATAAATATCATGATGGTGTATAGATATCATACTATCATAATGGGTCAGAGGGCATAATGAAGAAATATAAGAGCTCAAAGAAGACAATTAAGATAATATTTTAACCAAGTTTGTAAATCTCAGAACAAAATAGAAAAGAAAAATAAATTACAAAGCCACATGAGAAGCAAACAAACAAACCTCACAGCTAAAAAAATAGATACACTGTGAAAAAGCTCAAGAAAATCACACCAAACAAAATAGAAGAGAGCAAATAGCACCATAATTATAGAGAGAACTACAGCCTATAAGGTAGGTAAAGCTGGTGTGAGAAATCCTTCATCTCACCCCAAATAAAGAAATCCTTCATCTCACCCCAAATAGAAACCCTTCATCTCCCCCCAAATAAATAAATTCTGTATAAAATGTAACAGAAATAAGATAGGTATAGCAACATTCAGTCAAGAAAGGAGATCATGAGTACCAGGGACAAAAAGGGAAGGCAAATTTAGATCAATGACCCTGAGCTGAAGCTGAACCACCTAAGGAGGGTATGGCACTTCGGTATATACTAGCAGTAATAATGAAAGGGAGGTCTGGGGACCCCTGGGGGGAACCTTTTGGGGGTTCACAAAGTCAAAACTATTTTCACAATAATACCGAGATTTTATTTGAATTTATTGATTTCTTTATTAAGTACATAGTGCAGTTTTCCTGGGGCTATGATATTACAACAGGTTGAATATAGAAGGAGATATGAGAATCCAGCCAGATTTGTAAAAATGTAAAACAATGCAATTAAATGTTTTGCATATTTGAATATATACTTATTTTTCACTAAAAGTATGTTATTTATATAACATGTAACATGTTTTCAGTATTATTTTAAATGAATTAACAAATTAATATTTAAAAATTTTATCACTTTTAAGTTCTATTATGGCAAATATTGATAGATATAACCCACCTAAACAAAAGTTCTTTAGGATGTTCAAAATAATTTATTTTTATGTTAAAATTAACATATAGTAAAACTGAGTTTGTTGGCATGCAGTTTGAAGAATTTTAGCACTTGCATATGTTCATGTAACCACCACCACAAACAGAATAAAGAACAGTTCTATTACCCTCAAAATCCTTTGTGCTGTTCCATTGTCACACCTTACCCCAACCCTAAGCCCTGACAACTGATTTGCTCTCCATCACTATAGTTACAACTTTTTGAGAATGTCATATAAATGGAATTACATAATATGTCACCTTTTGAGACTTTCTTCTTTCCCTTAGCATGATGCCTTTGAGATCCAATCAAGTTGTAGGGTGAATCCATAGTTCCTTTTTATTTCTGAGTGCTACTACAGTTTATTTATCCATTCACCCATTGAAGAATATTTGGGTTATTTCCACTTTGGGGCTATTACAAATAAAGCTACTATGAACATTCATGTACAGGTTTCATTTGAACATTTTTCCAAGGTGAATACACAGGAGTGGGATTGCCAGATCATATGGTAAGTGTATGTTTAATTTCCTAAGAAACTCCAAATTTCTTTCCAAAGTGGCTGTGCCATTTTGCATTCTGAAGAGCATTGTAAGAGTTCCAGCTGCTCTGCATCCCTGCTAACAATGGTTTTGTCTCTTTCTTTCTTTCTTTCTTTCTTTCTTTCTTTCTTTCTTTCTTTCTTTCTTTCTTTCTTTCTTTCTTTCTTTCTTTCTTTCCTGCTTTCCTTCTTTCCTCCCTTCCTTCCTTCCTTCCTTTTCTTTTTTCTTTTCTTTTCTTTTTTTTTGAGACAGAGTCTTGCTCTGTCACCCAGGCTGGAGTGCAGTGGCATGATCTTGGCTCACTGCAACCTCTGCCTCCCGGGTTCAAGTGATCCTCCTGCCTCAGCCTCCCGAGTAGCTGGGACTAGAGGCGTCTGCCACCACACCTGGCTAATTTTTGTATTTTTGTTTGTTTGTTTGTTTGTTTTACAGAGATGGGGTTTCACCGCGTTGGCCAGGCTGATCTCAAACTCCTGGCCTCAAGTGATCCACCCACCTCAGCCTGCCAAAGTGCTGGGATTACAGGCACACCTGGCCTGGTTTTGTCAGTATTTCTAATTTAGGCATTTAAATAGGTGTGTAGTAGTATCTCATCATGGTTTTAATATGTATTTTCTTAACGGCTATTGATATTGATAATCATTCTGTGTGCTTTTCTTTTTTTCTTTTTCTTTTCTTTCTTTCTTTCTTTTTTTTTTTTGAGACAGGGTCTCAGTCTGTCATTCAAGCTGGAGTGCAGCAGTGCCATCTTGGCTCACTGAAATCTCTGCCTCCTGGGCTTTGGTGATTCTCCTGCCTCAGCCTTCTGAGTAGCTGGGACTACAGGCATGTGCCACCATGCCCAGCTAATTTTTGTATATTTTTATTGGAGGGATGATGTTTCATCATGTTGCCCAGATTGGTCTCAAACTCCTGAGTTCAAGCGATCCTCCTGCCTCAGCCTCCCAAAGTGTTGGGATTACAGGCGTGAGCCATTGTGTCCGGCCTCATGTGCTTATTTTCATCCATATACACTCTTTGTTGATGTGATTGTTGAAGTCTTTTGGCCATTTTTAAATGGTGCTTAAATTTTCTAACTGCTGAGTTGTAAGAGTTCTTTATACATGCTGGATAGAAGTCCTCTGTCAGATATGTGATTTGAAAGTATATTCTCCTGATCTGTAGCTTCTCATATCCTTCTCTGAACAGTGTCTTTCACAGAACAAAAGGTTTTGGTTTTGATGAAGTCCAAATTATAATCTTTTTTCTTTTATAGATCATGCTTTTCGCGTCATGTCAAAAAATTTTACCTAATCCCAGATTATAGAGATATTTCTCCTGTTTTCTGCTAAAAGTTTCACACTATTATATTTTACATTTATATATGTTGTTGATTTTGAATTAATGTTTGCATAAGGTGTAAAGTTAAGGTTGAGGTTCTTTTTTTGTATATGAAAGTGCAGTTGTTCCAATACCATTCATTCATTTGTTGAAAATATAATCCTCTCTTCATTGAATTGCCTTTGCACTTTTATCAAAAATCAAATGGCCATACTGGTGTGGGGCTATTTCTGAACTCTCTGTTCTGCATTGATCTACATGTGTGTGCCTTCACTAACACCACACTCTCTGGACTCTATAACTTCATAGTAAGTCTTACAGTCAGGTAGTCTCATTACTTCAGCTTTATTCTTTTAAAAATTGTTTTAGCTATTCTCATTCTTTTGTCTTTTCATATAAATTTTGGTATCACCTTGTGATATGGTTTGGGTTTGTGTCCCCACCCAAATATCATCTCAAATTTAATTCTCACATGTCAAGGGAGCAACCTGTAATACCCACGTGTCAAGGGAGGGAGGTGACTGGATCATGGGGGTGGTTTCCCCTATGCTGTTCTCATGATAGTGAGTGAGTTCTCACAAGATCTGATGGTTTTACAAGTGTTTGACAGCTCTTCCTTCACACTCTCACACTCTATCCTACCATCTTGTGAAGAAGGGCTTGCTTCCCCTTCCACCATGATTGTAAGCTTCCTGAGGCTTTCCCAGCTATATGGAACTGTGAGTCAATGAAACTTCTTTCCTTTATAAATTACCCAGTCTAAGGGAAGTTCTTTATAGCAAGGTGAAAACAGACTAATACAGTACATTGATACCACAGAGAGTGGGGTACTGCATAAAGATACTTTAAATTGTGGAAGCAACTTTGGAACTGGGTAACAGGCAGAGGTTGGAACAGTTTGGAGGGCTTAGAAGAGGACAGGAAGATGTGGGAAAATTTGGAGCTTCCTAGAGACTTGTTGAATGGTTTTGATCAAAATGCTGATAGTGATGAAGACAATGACGTCCAGGCTGAGGTGGTCTTAGATGGAAATGGGGAACTTATTGGGAACAGGAGTAAAGGTCACTCATGCTATGCTTTAGCAAAGAGGCTGGTGGCATTTTGCCCCTGCCCTAGAGATCTGTGGAACTTTGAACTTGAGAGAGATTATTTAAGGTATCTGACAGCAGAAATTTCTAAGCAGCAGAGCATTCAAGATGTGACTTGGAGTATTCTGAAAGCATTCAGTCTTATGTGTTCACAAAGAGATAATTTGAAATTGGAACTTATGTTTAAAAGGGAAGCAGAGTATAAAAGTTTGGAAAATTTGCAGCCTGATGATGCAGTAGAAAAGTGAAACCCATTTTCTGGGAAGAAATTCAAGCCAGCTGCAGAAATTTGCATAAGTAATGAGGAGCCAAATGTTAATCACCAAGGCAATGGGGAAAATGTTTCCAGGGCATGTCAGAGACCTTCGTGGCAGCTCCTTCCATCACAGACCCAGAGGCCTGGGAAGGAAAAATGGTTTCCTGGGCAGGGCCCAGGGCCCCTGCTGCTCTGTGCAGCCTTGGGACTTCATGGCCTGCATCCCAGATGCTAAGATCTAGCTAAAAGGGGCCAAGGTACAGCTTGAGCCATTGCTTCAGAGGGTGCAAGCCCCAAGACTTGGCAGCTTCTGCTTGGATGTCCAGGCAGAAGTCTGCTGCAGGGGTGGAGTGCTCATGAAGAACCTCTGCTAGGGCAGTGTGGAAAGGAAATATGGGGTTGGAGCCCACACACAGAGTCCCCACTGGGGCACTACCTAGTGGAGCTGTGAGAAGAGGGTCACCATCCTCCTGACCCCAGAATGGTAGATCCACCAACAGCTTGTAATGTGTGTCTGGAAAAGACACAGGCACTCAACACCAGCTGGTGAAGGAGCTGCCCAAGGCCATGGGAGCCCACCCCTTGCATCAGCATGCCCTGGATGTGAGACATGGAGTCAAAGGGGATTATTCTGGAGTTTTAAGATTTAATGACTGCCCAACTGGATTTCAGACTTGCATGGGGCCCCTTTGTTTTGGCCGATTTCTCCCATTTGGAATGGGAGCATTTATCCAATGCCTGTACCCCCATTGTATCTTGGAAGTAACTATTTTGCTTTTGATTTTACAGGATCCTAGGTGGAAGGGGCTTGTCTCAGATGAGACTTTGAACTTGGACTTTTGGGTTAGTGCTGAAATGAGTTAAGACTTTGGAGGACTGTTGGGAAGGCATGATTGGTTTTGAAATGTGAGGACATGAGATTTGGGAGGAGCCAGGGCTGGAATTATATGGTTTGGCTCTGAGTTCCTACCAAAATCTCATCTCAAAATTGTAATCCCCATGTGTGGAGGGAAGGACCTGTAATACCCATGCATTGAGGAAGGGAAGTGATTGGATCATGAGGGCGGTTTCCCTCATGCTGTTCTCATGATAGTGAGTGAGTTCTCACAAGATATGATGGTTTTATAAATGTTTGACAGTTACTCCTTCACATGTTCACACTCTCTCCTGCTGCTTTTTGAAGAAGGTGCCTACTTCCGCATCTGCCATGATTGTAAGTTTCCTGAGGTGTCCCCAGCCATGAGGACCTGTATGTCACTTAAACCTCTTTTCTTGATAAATTACCCAGTCTCAGGGAAGTTCTTTATAGCAATGTGAAAACAGACTAATATACCTTGTTAATATTGACCAAAATATTGCTTGGATTTTGACAGGAATTGCATTAAGTATATACATTAACTTGGGGGAGAATTGACATCTTTACTATGTTAAATTTACCAGTTCATGAACCTGATATGTCCCTCCATTTATTTAGGTATTCACTGATTTCTTCCATCAGCATTTTGTAGTTTTTATTATACACTTTTGGATTTGGGACTGCCGTGAGTTCAAAAGAACTCATGAAAAAATAAAGTGGTAAACTCACTGATAATTTAGAGTATTATGAAATCTAGTCTTCTCCAAATCCAGTCTTCTCCAAATAAATTAAGTCTTCTTTATTTATTTTCAAAGTACTCAAATAGCTGCTCCATGTGTTCTGTCTATGTTTTATAGCTGTATTTAGTGAGGGAGACACTGTGTAGTTTGCTCACTTCATTTTACCCAGAACAAAACCCAGTAATTTTTAAGTTTGAGAACGATTACATTTTAGGGGCTGAAGTTTTAATATGCTCACAGAGACAAACAATGAGGCCGTAAAGCAGGAACTGAGTTCCATCCATTAAGCCATGAGCCACCCTTTTATACAAAGAAAACTGGTAACGTTTCACCCACAGGGCCAGAAATATGGCAAGAAAGCTCACCATTTGTTTAGGACAATAAATGGAAAAATAGTCATGTCTAAAAGAAAGGGCATATAATTAATCATTTCAAAATCATTAGGGAAATAGGCAGGGATTTTGAAAATGTGATTAAACCAAGAGAGTCAAGAAAGGGTGGTGGGAGAATAAAGTATGGTTAAAATAAAACACAAGAACATTCTCTTCTGCTCATGATGAAGCAAAAGGAACTGAGTTTATCTTTTGTCTTAAACAACTAAAAACGATGGATGAAATATATAAAACAATGGTTATCAGAAATTGGACATCAGGCAGCAAAGGACACTGATCCTTGAAAGAATGGAAACAAAGTAAGTCCTGTGATCATCTCAGCTCACTTTCAGGTCACAGCACAGGCATGGGGAATCTAACTAGAATCTGGCGGACTCCCTGAATCAAGGAGACACAAGTGACCAAGTACTGGAGACTTCACGTACAGCATAGTGACAATAGTTAATAATGTTTACTTGAAATTTACTAAGAGAGTGGATCTTAAGTGTTCTAAACACACACACACACACACACACACACACACGGTGAGGTGATGAATATGTTAGCCGGCTTTATTACAGCAATCATTTTATAACATACACACATATCAAAACATCATGTTGTTCCCATGGTGTGACCACTCTCCCACTCCCTCCCTGCCCGCAGTGAGGAGGTGCATGGGAGGGGGCAGGGAAAAGTTAAAACACAAATTTAAAAAAAGAATAACAACAACAGCAACAAAAACCAAAACATCATGTTGTACATGCTAAATATATACAATTTTTATTTGTCAGTCATATTTCAATACAGCTGGGGGAAAAGCAAGAAAAAAAGCAAATTCAAGAAAGTGGACAAAGTGATGAGATTCACAGGATAGGATGTGGGTGGTGAAGAGAAAGAAAGGGGGTGAAGGAGAGCACTCTGGAAATATGCACAGAGTCCCCTTGAGTCTTTAGCTGATTGCCAGTCAGCACATGCATGTGGGAAAATTACCCAAGGCCAGGGAACGGATCACAAAAGACGAGCATGGAGGACACGTTTTGGAGCTCAAATAGGGCTGGGGCTTTGGGTTGAGTACTCAAAGAAGTACTGCTTCAGTGGAGGGCAATATTAGCCTTAAACTGCTGCTTTAATCTGTTACAGAAAAATTAAAAGTAAAATTTCCTGCCAACCCATGAAATTCTCTCCATGAATGGTAGAAAAGAAAGAAAACAGTTTTGTTATATTGAACGAGCATTAAACCAGACTCTTTTGCATCACAGGCAATCTGCTAATGAGATTGCAAAAACAAAAATAACCCCATTCTTATGTATGCAATGTATCCATTATAAACATGTTCTTAAGATAAATGATAAATTGTTCTTATGTAAGAGAACTTGACAGCACTGTTTGCTATACATTCTTTTATAGTTCATCCTAAGTTCACCTGGTAATTGGAGTAGCCATCTGTGCTAGTTAATTGCCTTTATCTGAAGGAAATATGAAACTTCTCATATCTCTATGACAAGCAGGTGCTTACAGCTTAGAGCAAGGCACCTAGGCTAAACTCCCAGGATGACAGGGAGATATAGGGCTGCTATCTTCCTTGATGTTTACATTTCAAAGAGATGGCTTCCAGTCCCTTAAGAAAAACATTCCTGAGTTATAAGGCTGGCAAGAGGCTTATTTAGTCTTTAAAGAGATTTACATACATATCAAAGGGACAGAGGAAGGATTCACAAATGAGAAGTTTCTCAAGGAAATATTAACGAAAAGGGAGAGAGAAAAGGTCTCTTTCTCTTTTGGCAACAAGAAAAGTTCAATTTTATTTTTGTTTACTCTTCCAGATTTCATCTTACAAAGATCAAAAGCAAGCTTCAAAAGGATCAAATTCTTTCCAAGTAACTTAACTGCTTCTCAGAAAAAGCTAATAATTATTAAAAGAAATATAAAAAATTTAGTACCAAACAATATAAAATTCACAATATCTACTATCCAACAAAAAATGATCAGGTATGCAAAGACACAGGAAAATGACCCATAATAAGGAAAAAAAATCAATAGCAGCAGACCCCGAAATTGCACAGATGATATAATTCATAGACAAGGACATTAAAACAACTTGTAAGTATATTTCAGATATGTAGAGGAAAGCATAAGCATGTTAACAAGAGAAATGGAAGATATAAAAAAGATCCACATTGAATTTGTAAAGATTAAATATAATGTCTATGATATAAAATACACTGGATGGGATTAACAGCAGATTAGACACTGCAATAAAAAAAGATTAGTGAGCTTGAGGACATGGCAATAAAAATCATCCAAAAAAGAACATTAACAGGAAAAAGTCTGAAAATAAATGAACAGGACATTAGTGAGCTGTAAGATGACTGCAAACAGCCTTATATGTGTGTAATTCCCAGGAGAGGAGAAAGAGGAGGGCAAAGAAAAATTACTAGGATAAGTGATGGCCAAAATTTCCCCAAATATGATAAATATATAAACCCACAAATATAAGAAACTCAACAGACTCTGAGCACAAGAAATATAAAGATGTCAAAATCAAGTTGCTCAAAAAATAGTAATAATGAAAAAATCCTAAAAGGCGTCAGAAAAAAATACACACTATGTACAGAGGAACAAAGATAAAAATGATAGTATATTTTTCATCAGAAACCATGTAAGCTAGAAAACAATGAAGTGGTATATTTAAAAGAATGAAAGAAAGTACTGTCCGCCTAGAATTATCTACCTAGCCAAAATACTTTCAAAAAGAAGGAAAAATGGAGACCTTCGCAGACACACAGAGGCTGAAACAATCATCACCAGTGGACCAGCACAAGAAATGCTAAAGGAAGTCTTTCAGGTAGAAGGAAAATACCAGGTCTACACAAAAAAAATAGATAAATACATACTTAAAGCAATGAATCTACATAAAGAAATAAAGGGACTGAAAAAGGTAATTACTTAGATAAATATATATTTTTTCTTATTTAAAAAAATCTTGATTTCTTTTAGAACTCACATTAATTTAGCTTTTTTTTTTTTTTTTGAGATGAGTCTCACACTGTCCCCCAGGCTGGAGAGCAATGGCGTGATCTCGGCTCACTGCAACCGTAAGTGATTCTCCTGCCTCAGCCTCCCGAGTAGCTGGGATTACAGGCGCCTGCCACCACGCCCAGCTAACTTTTTGTATTTTTAGTAGAGACGGGGTTTCACTATGTTGGCCAGGCTGGTCTCGAACTCCTGACCTTGTGATCCACCTGCCTCAGCCTCCCAAAGTGCTGGGATTACAGGCGTGAGCCATCGTGCCCGGTCAGCATGTTTATTAAATAATAAAAATGATGGGGAAAGTCATTAGTCATTTAAACTCATGCAAAATTTAGGAGTGGAGTTTAATATGTAAAGCATAAACTCATTTCTATTTTAAAGTTTTAATTCATTAAACATAAATATTTGCCACATGCCATAATCTATGCTAGATACCAAGAGTACAAATATGAAAATATATGACTCTTGATATCTATGAACTTATATTTCAGATACCAATTATCTTCAGTGAAAATAAGATTATTTCGTATTTTTCCTTTATATTTCCTGTTGTATCTTAATTTAAAAAATCCTCTTGATTTTAAAATAAAGAAATCATAAAGGAGATTAGAAAGCATTTTGGGCTGAATGAAAATGAAACTATGACATATCAAAAATTGAGGGTGACAACTAAAGCAGTGCTTAGAGGAAATCTTTTTTTTATGGTCAATAGTGCTTTATTTTTTTAATTATTATACTTTAAGTTCTAGGGTACATGTGCACAACGTGCAGATTTGTTACACAGGTATACATGTGCCATTTTGGTTTGCTACACCAATCAACTGGTCATTTACATTAGGTATATCTCCTAATGCTATTCCTCCCCCAACCCCCCACCCCACGACAAGCCCCAGTGTGTGATGTTCCCTGCCCTGTGTCCAAGTGTTCTCATTGTTCAATTCCCACCTATGAGTGAGAACATGTGGTGTTTGGTTTTCTGTCCTTGTGATAGTTTGCTGAGAATGATGGTTTCCAGCTTCATCCATGTCCCTGCAAAGGACATGAACTCATCCTTTTTTATGGCTGCATAGTATTCCATGGTGTGTATGTGCCACATTTTCTTTATCCAGTCTATCATTGATGGACATTTGGGTTGGTTCCAAGTCTTTGCTATTGTGAATAGTGCCACAATAAACATACATGTGCATGTGTCTTTATAGCAGCATGATTTATAATCCTTTGGGTATATACCCAGTTATGGGATGGCTGGGTCAAATGGTATTTCTAGTTCTAGATCCTTGAGGAATCGCCACACTATCTTCCACAATGGTTGAACTAATTTACACTCCCACCAACAGTGTAAAAGCATTCCTATTTCTTCACATCCCTTAGAGGAAATCTTATAGCATTAAACACTTACATCAGAAAAGAAGAAAGGTCTCAAATAAATGACCTAAGCTTCCATCTTAGGAAACCAGAAAAAAAGAAGCAAGTCAAACATACATTAAACGGAAGGATAGAAATAAACAGTAGGGCAGAAATCACTATAATATGAAATAGAAAAACAACAAGGAAAAGAAATCATTGAAACCAAAAGTAGATTCTTTGAAAAATTCAATACAATTCATACATATCTATTCAGACTAATCAGAAAAAAAGAGTAAAGTGTAATTTACTGGTATTCAGTAATGAAATAGGGGAACATCACTGTAGATCCTAGAGATGCTAAAAGGAAAATGAAGGCATATTATGAATAACATGATGTCAATAAATCCAGCAACATGGATAAAATGAACAAATAATCTGAAAGATCTAAACTACAAAAGCTCACTCTGAGGAAACAGATAATCTGAACAGCCCCAATACTAAAAAACAAATTGAATTTTTATTTACAAACCTTCTCAAACTCATGTCACAGATGGCTTCACTAATAAATTCTACCAAACATTTATGAAAAAACCCCACAAATTCTACATAAATGCTTCCAGAATATAAAAGAGGATGGAATGAAGTGAGCACTTCCTAACTAATGGTATGTGGCCAGCATTACTCTAATACCCAAATGAGACAAAAAATTTAAAAACAAAAACTATGGATCACTATCCTTCATGAACATAGATGCAAAAATTCTTAACAAAATTTGAGTAAATCATCAAATACATTATGAACAAATGATTTAATCCAAGCATACCAGGAGGGTGTGACATTAAAAAACCAATCAACATAATTCACCTTATTAAAAGATTAAAAAAAAAACAAGCCATATGGCATTTCAACAGATTCAGGAAAAGCATTTCACAATATCCAACATCCTTCATAATAAAAAACATCTCAGCAAACTAGGAAACAAAAATGAGAACTTCTTCAACCCATTATAGAACATCCAGAAAAAATCTACACGTAGTATCATATTTATGGTGAAAGCATATTTTTGCTCCGCTCCCAAGATCAGGAACAAAGGAAGAATATGGGCTCTCCACTTATATTCATTATTCTACTAGAGGCTCTAGCTAGTGCAATAAAGCAAGACAAAGAAATAAAAGGTATACAGAGTGGAAAGGAAGAAGTAAAACTCTCTTTATACTCACATGACATGACAGTGTATGTAAAGAATCCTAAGGAATTCACAAAAGAAGCTGCTAGGACTCTTAAAGGAGTTTAGCAATATTGTAGTAAACAAGATCAATACACAAAGATCAATTGCATTTTTATATACTAGTTACGAATTATCAGATTCCATTAAAAAATCTATGCCATTTACTATAGCTTAAAATATATAAAAACCTAGAGATAAAAATCTAACAAAATGTGTGTAATATCTATGCACTGAAAACTATAAAACATTGCTGAAAGAAATTACAGAAGACCTAAATAAATTGAGAGGTGTACCATGATCATGGAGCTGAAGACTGAATATTGTTAGCATGTCAATTGTCTCCAGATAGGTCTATAGATTCAATGCAATTCTAACCAAAATCCCATCATATTTGTTTGTAGAAATTGACAAGCTGATTTTAGAATCCATACACCAATTCCAGGAACTTAGAATAGTCAAATATAATTTTGAAAAAGGAGAATAACATTGGAATACTTATAATTGACTTCAAGACTTGTTATAAAGCTACAGTGATCAAGACAGTGTGGTACTGGCATGAATATAGGTAAATAGATCAATGGAATAGAATAGAGAGTTCAAATATAGGCCCACAGAATTGATTTTTTACAAAAATGGAAAGGCAATTTATTAGATAAGTGATAATGTATTCAACAAATGGTGCTCAACTGATTAAATATTCATATGGAAAAAAGTAAATTTTGATGCATGTCTTTTTCCATATTAAAAAATTAACTCAGGCCAGGCATGGTGGCTTATGCCTGTAATACCAGCACTTTGGGAGGCTGAGGCAGGTGGATCACCTGAGGTCGGGAGTTCGAGACCAGCCTGACCAACATGGAGAAACCCCATCTCTAGTAAAAATACAAAATTAGCTGAGCATGGTGGTGCATGCCTGTAGTCCTAGCTACTGGGCAGGCTGAGGCAGGAGAATCGCTTGAACCTGGGGGGCGGAGGTTGCGGTGAGCTGAGATTGCGCCATTGCACTCCAGCCTGGGCAACAAGAGTGAAATTCTGTCTCAAAAAATAAATAAATAAATAAATAAATAAATAAATAAATAATAAAATTAAAAAAATAAAAAAAAAACTCAAAATGGTCATATGCTTAAATGAAAAAAACAAAAGCTATAAAACCGCTGGAAGAAAACATAGTAGAAAATTTTTTTTAACTTTGGGTTAGGCACATGTTTCTTATATGTAACACCAAAAGCAGAGTCCATAAAAGAATAAACTAATAAATTAGATTAAATCTTCTGTTTTTAGAAAGGCACAGTTAAGAGAATGAAAATACAGGCCACTGGCTAGCATAAAATATTTAAAAATCTATACTCAATATAAAGGATTTGTATCCAAACTATATAAAGAACTTTCAAATTTGAATAGACTAGTAACCATTAAATAAGTCAGATTGTTAGAAAATAAAAATCCCCTCGAAGAAGGCTGAAACGACTTCATCATAGTTTTTTGTTTGTTTGTTTTGTTATTTATTTATTTATTTATTTATTTTTAGCGAATCTTCAAAAAATATCTAACCTCAAATTTCTTGGTGAATAGGAAAATGTTACATATTTTTGAGGCTAAAATGACCTTGATGCCCAAACCTGACTGAGACAGTACATGAAAAGTTTATGGGCCAATCTTGATTGTAAGCATAAGTGAAAAATCCTAGCTAAAATACAAGCAGATTTATTCCCTAATGAATGTTTTTTAAAATATATAAGCAAGTAAGGTTTATTTCAAGAGTGGCTTAATTAGAGAATCTGCTAATGTAATTCACCACATTAATAGATAAAAAGGAGAGAAACCATATGATTATGTTAGCTGTAGAAAAGCAACTACAATTCAACATTCATTCATAATTTAAAAACAAACAACAAAACATAACAGACACAAAAGTGAAAAAGGATAGCTACTCCAAACCCACGGCAAACAGTGTCATTATTTTCCAACATGATACTGAAAGTTCTAACGAATGCACTAAAATGACAAAAAGAAAACAAAAAGAAAAAGAATATAAAAATATAATTCACGGATGATATGTTTATGTATAAAATCTATGAGAATCTATAAACAAACTATTAGAATAAGAGAATTCAACAAGGTTGCTAGATACAAGAATTTCATATAGTATTATTAGAATTCCTACATAGTAGCAATTAGCACATAAAATGTAATTGTTAAAGAAGGATCCCATTTGCAGTAGAATAAAACTCTATAAGGTATCTAGGAATAAGTCTAAAAGTAATATTTTACTTAATATATTAAAATGATCTCATCTAAAATGTATTTGATCTATTTAATTATTTATACTTTAATCTCCATTCAATCAAAATTTTGAGTTCGCACCATGTGCCAAGTACTGTTGTTAGGAGATGTAGTGATAAATGAGACAAAGTTCCCACCCTCATGAAACTTATATTCTAGTGAGAGAAGGGGATAAGAAATAAAATGAGTAAAATATACAGCACTGTAGAAAAATAAATCAAGTTTAAAAATGGAGGACAAAGAGGGGTGGTATTTTAGAATAAGTGGTAGAAGGAAAGGAGAAGACATATAATAGAGACGCAAGTGAAGTGGGGGAGCTTGCAAAGGTGGGGGTAAGGGGGGGATAGCTTTTCAGGCAGAGAAAGCAGCAAGGGCAAAGGCCCTGAGGTGGAGAGAGCATGGCAGGTCTAAAAACAGCAACATGAAGTCACCGTGGCTAGAGGAGTGAGTGAGGTGGAGAATGGTGGAAGATGAGGTTACAGAGTTATGCATGGAACAGATTATAGGGCCTTCCTTGTAAGCTATCATAAGGACATAAGGAGTATAGATTTTCATTTGAGTAAGATGGGAATGCCACTGGAGGGTTTTGAACAGAGGAGTAACATAATTTGATTTGTGTTACAAAAGGATCATTTTGACTTTTGTGTTGTGAATAGAATATAGGGTGGTAAGGCTACGTAGACTCAGGGAGGCCAGTTAGGACAATATTGCAGCAACAAAGTGAGAGATCATGGTGTCTGGGAACAGTGTGGCAGTGGTAGAGAAGGTGAGAAGTGGTTCAGTTCTGAATATGTTCTGAGGAGAAAGCAAAGGGATTTGCTGATACAGTCGTCCCTCTATATCTGCTATGGGGGATTCGTTCCAGCTCTCCCCTCATCAAAATCCGTGGAAGCTCCAGTCTTAATGGTGTAGTATTTGTATGTAACATACACACGTCCTCCCGTATACTTTAAATCATCTCTAGACTATAATATCTAATACTATGTAAATGCCATGTAATAGTTGTTGTACTGTGTTTTTTATTTTATCTGTATTTTAATTGTTTTTTCCCCCTTGAATATTTTCAATCTGAGGTTGGTTAATTCGCGGATAAGGGCTGACTAGTTTCAAGGTATTCTGGCTTGAGTGATTGCAAGGATAGTTTTCCATCAACTGAGATGGAGCATGCTAGGGGTGGAACAAGTTTTTAAGGAAAAGTTAGGGATTCAGTTTTCAACATGTTAAGTTTGAGGCATCTGTTAGACATCCAAGTTGAGATGTCAAGAAAGCAGTTAGATATATGATCTAGAATTTAGGGGAGAAATTAGGTCTAAACAGGTAAATTTAGAAGCCATCAGCTTCTTGATGGTAATTAAAACCAGGAGACTGGATAAAGTAATCTTAGGAACGAACATAGAAAAGAAAAGACAAATAAGGACTGAGCACCCTGAGTAGTTAGTTAAACAGCATGTGAACCATTTTGTTCTTGATCACTTAGTTTTTTGGATCTAAGTGATGGATCCTGTTCTTTCTCCTCTTAAGCTTGGTATTTTCTACATTTGCCAAGTCAGTGTGTTTTCCTATAGTTTATGTGGGAAACACCACTAAGTCTCTTGTTTCTGCCATCCTTAGCTTCTCACAACTAGGTCAGTTAATTTCCTCACCTGTAGTCAGTCCAGTCCCAGTTTTTAAAACAATTCATATTGGAAGCATGAAGAATTTCAGAAATATCTAGATCTTCTTCAGCAGGGCTTAGGATCACATTGCTGTCTTTATTGGCTAGGAATAGAGCTCCCCTCTCCAGGACTCTGCATTTCCATTAACAGAAGTGAAGAGCAAGCCTTGATCACCCACCCATTTCCTCCCCATCAACAATCACAGAGGTGCCATGACTATCTGCCTTAAGATCACAGAACTAAGTCCTTTATACCTTTCAACTTTGTTTATGTCAGTCATGACAAGAACCCTGGAACTCCTTGGCCACTACCTGTGTGTCTCATGTTCTAATCCTCATACAATTTTGTATATTTCCCTATTCTTACCTCTTAGCCCTCTCCAGATCCTGAAATCCTTCTATTGTGTCCTCTAAAACCACAGTCCTGGTTTGCCCAGGACAATTTCAGTTTACACATGATGTACCACTGTCCTGCATCTGTCATTCTCTAAAGTGTCCCAGATTGGATGATAAATTATACAGTCCCCTCATCTAGAACCCAAAGTCATCAGCAAAATCCCCTGTATCCATTCCCTGTTTGCTGAATGCTCCCCTCACCTTCTTGAGTTAACTGAAATCTGGATCCCCCAAGGACTTTACAGCCCTTTCAAGCAGTGTTTTTTTTTTCTCCCATATCCTGAGGCCCCTTATTGCTGCTTCCAGATCATTCTCCCTTTCTCCTCCCTAAAAATCCCCAATCTTTGAATTCCCTGTCATGGAGTATATTACCCACCATCCTACCTTGCTGTTATTTATAGACCATCAGTGCCCCTCCAGTTTCTCAAAAGTTTTGGCTTCTGTCTCACTGTCACTCTCTCCAATTAATCTTGTCTTAATTCTTTATGATCCTAATATCTCAATACCTGATCCTTCCAACATCTCATCCTCTCAATTCCTTGAAACTCCCCCCTTCCAGTTTCATCCTCCACCTAGTCGCAGCTCCTTGCCTCTCTCTTGTCCTTATTAATAACTCCTTCTCCTCTCCTCCAACCCCAGAGCTGAATATGGCTGGGGAAAAACACAAAATGACACTCTCACTTTAAATTCAAGCCCACAAACCTCAAGTGGGCACTTAATGTTGCCAGGAAATCACATAATATTATCCTAGTCCATTTACTCTGCTGGTTTCCTAGACAACTATTTTATACCTTCTCCTCTCCCTTCAAGCCTCTAATGCCTCAGCACACATCCTCATTCTCAGCCCATGACCTTGCTTCCGGTTTCACTGAGAAAACAGAGGCAATCAGAAAACAAAGCCCACAAATTTCTACCACCATATCTTTTCACCTACCTAAATCTGTGTGTATACTCTACCCTTTCTCCCATTATGATGGATGAACCGTCTCTGCTCCTAGCTAGGTCAACCCCACTACTTGTTCACTAGATCCTATCCCCTTCTGGCAGTCCCCTCCTCTCTTGCCCTTGTAGTATAAATCCCACCCCCACCCCTCCAACCCTGGCCACCAACAGGTTATTTCTCATCAGCTTTAACCATGCTATTATTGCTCCCATTCAAAAATTTAAAACATCTTTTGAGCTACCATCCCTTGCTCACTAGCCCCTATCTCCGCTCCCCTTTACAGCAAAATTACTCGCTAGAATTTTCTATATTCAATCTCTGCCATTTCTCTTTGCCCATTTTTTGAACGTTTTATTTTGAAATAATTATAAACCACATGAAGTTGCAAAAATAGTACAGAGAGGCCCTTTGTAAACTTTACCCAGATTTCCCCAATAGTCACATCCTACAAACTATAGTATTTCAAATCCAGGAAATTGATATTGGTACAATGTGTGTGAATAATTCTATGCCATTTTATCATATATGTAGGTTTGTGTAACAACCATAGCAATCAAGATACAGAACTGATCCATTACCACAAAGAACTCCTTCCTGCTACCCCTTTATAGCCACACCTACTCCCCTCTCACCCACCTTCCCTATTCCCTGGCAACCACTAATCTGCTCTCCATCTCTGTAATTTTCTCAAATAGAAAATATGATATAAATGGAATCCTATAATATGTGACCTTTCGAGATTGCCTTTTTGCACTCACTGTAATATCCTTGACATCCATTTGTTAATGTATGTGTCTATCATTTGTTTTCTTTCTCCCACTTTCCTTGTGTTTTGTACAATAAGGGGTTGGGAAGCAGTGTACAGGGGCAGCAGCGGCATCCATGGGCTAGAAGAGGCAGTGACACTGTATGCCTCCTACAGTCATTCAGGACAATGTCAGGCGTGGCGTGGATTTTTTCCGTCAGCTAATCACACACACCCCATGGTGCTGAGGCAAAGGCAAAGGTTGAGCAGTTCTTGGTTGAGAACACTCTATTTGGTATTCTCTAGGATGCAATGGTCCATGTGCAGCACCCAAAAGGCATAGGAGGTTGAGGCCGGCAAGGTGGGGCAGCATGGTGGTTGGAGCATTCTGTGGCATCAGCAGCCCCTGGGAGGTTTTCTTCACCAGCAGCAGACGCCCAATACCACCAACCAGTGTGTTCTCCCCACCCCCGCACCAACTGTTTGCTGGGCCTCTGGGGGACTACCTGACATAGGGTCCTCCAGAATGTGTACACGCAGGTGGCTACATGGAAGTCTGCCCAGCTTAGCAGTTTCTGATGGGTACATATACACCATAAGGTTGCGGTCTCTGCTGGACCCCAGGATACTGGCTAGGCACTGCCTGCCATGAAGTCCATGGTGTACACCTTGAGGAACTTGACGTCCTGGGACATGTGGCTCAGTATCTTGCTCTCTTCTTGGTAGTGACATCTGCAGCCAGAAGAAGTTCTTCACGCTACTCATCTGGTGGATGTATAGCTGGTGTCCACCAAGGCCATGCCTGTCAGCTCACTGGCCCTCAGGATCCACAGGAAGCTCTTCTGGCTGATGACTAACACCAGGTGGCCATTGCAGGGCACAGGACAGTCATGGGCCCCCTCAATTTCTTCCCATACAGGATCTGGAACTTGTTCCTGACCATATAGTAAATGTATGTTTAGTTTATTAAGAAACTGCAACACTACTTTCCATAACAGTTCAGTACCAGCCTGGCCAAAAGGTGAAACCCCATCTCTAATAAAAATACAAAAATTAGCCAGGTGTGGTGGTGCATGCCTGTAATCCCAGCTGCTCTGGAGGCTGAGGTAGGAGAATTGCCTGAACCTGGGAGGTGGAGGTTGCAGTGAGCCAAGATTGCAGCACTGTACTCCAGCCTGGGCAACAGAGTGAGACTCCATCATCAAAAAAAAAAAAAAAAAAAAAGAAGAAAGAAAAAAGAAAAGAAAATTCATCAGTAAACAAAAAGACAAAAGTTCAGGCCCTCACCAAGCTTACACTAGGGAAGGGTGGAAGTACAGACAGATGAGAAATAAGATAAATAAGAATATTACATGGTATATGTAGTAGGTACATGCTATGAAAAAAAATAAGCTGTGAAGATGTATATAAGGAGATCTGGAGAGTTACAAATTAAAATAGTGTACTCAGAGAAGGCCTTGAGGGAAAGTGACACTTGAAAAGGTGACCTATGAGAAAGCACTTGCAGGAAGTGAAAGTTCCTGGACGTACCTGGAGGAAGAGGATTCCAGGTCAAGGGAAAGCAAGTGGGAGAGCTCTTGGATGAAAGCATGCTGGCGTGACTGGAAACAGCTGGTGTGGTGGAAACAGTATGAGCGAGGAAGCTAGCAGTTGATGATGAGGTCAGAGAACTAACAGGGGCCCGATCATGTACAGCCAGTGGAAGGACTTTGACTTTTGCTCCTGCTTGAGCCATGGCTTGAGAGCCATGGGAGGGTTTCATAAAAAGGGTGGTAGAATCTGACTTCTCTTGTAAAAGGATTGCCCAGGTTACTATGTTAAGCAGGAAGGCAAAGATGGAAGGAGAAACAGCAGTTAGGAGGTGATTTCAGCAATGCAGGCAGATGAGAGCATGGTAGCTTGGACCAAGGTGATAACAATGACAGTGATCAGAAGGAGTCAGATTGTGCATTTATTTTCAAAGTAGCACATCGGGATTTGCTGATGGATTGGAAAAAGGTGTTAGAAAAGTCAAGAATGACCTCTCTTGCCTTAGAAACTGGGAATAATGAAGGACAAGCGAGTCTGGGGAGGGTAGAGATAAGAAGTGTCATTTTTAACATATTAAAATTTGAAATATGTACTAGGTATACAAGTGTAGAGATATTAAATAGGCAACTAGATGTACAAGTTGTAATTTAGAGAAGAGGTTTGGCCAGAGATATAAATTTGAGAGTTGATAGCAGATGGTGTTTAAAGCCATCAGATCAGATGAAATGACCAAGGGAGAGAGGAGAGATGAAGACAAGACTGATTCCTCGAGCACTCCCACCTTAGGAGATCAGGAATCCACGGAGGAACTCATAAGAAAACTAAGAAAGTAGCCATGAGATAGGAGAAAATCCAGAACAGTGTCCTGGAAACAAGTGAAGAAAAATGTTTCAAGAAGAAGAGAGAGATCAGCTGAGTTAAATTCTACTGATGGGTTAAATAAAATGAGAACAATATTACATTTGGCAATGCGGAAGTCACTGGTGTCTTTGACGAGATCCATTTTGGTAGAGTCATGGAAGATGAAAGCTTGATAAGAGTGCATTTAAAAGAAAATGGAAAAGAGGGAACTTCTGATTGTGTACAAGATGGAATGAATGCACTCATCCCTATTCCTCCTGCTAAGAAAAACCCTGAAGATTATATGCAAAACAAACAAGATGATTCTGAATGATGAAGAGAAGGCAGACCAACCAGGGACCTTGGAATCTGAGGAATGGCACAGTGCTTGAGTGCTATCAGTGGAGGCCTAATGGAGAGTTTGGATTTTCACCCTTTCCCAATAGGAATGAGGTGCCTCTCCTGTCTCATGGTGAATACATGGTCTTCCATATCCAACTGGAAATAACATGATGGTCCCCTTCCTGGCAGGGTATCTGAGAAGGCCAGTTAAAACAGAAGATTTAAATAAGATCCAGAGTCTCATTGCATAACACCTAATATGTCCAGGATACAAACAAAAATCACTTGTCATAACAAGAACCAGAAGAATCTCAAGTTTAAAAAAATCAACAGCCATCAAAACCTATGTGACACAGATGTTGGGATTATATTACAAGGATTTTAAAGCATCCAACATAAAAACGCTTCAAAGAGCAATTATGACCAGACTTGAGTGAAAAAATAGAATGATGAGTGAAATAAATAGAAAAATGAGTGAAAAAATAGAAAATTTCAGCAAAGAAGTGATATAAAGGAGAACCAATCAGAAAGTTTATAACCAAAAAATACAATAACTAAACTTTGAAAACTCATTGGATGGGCTCAACAGCAGAATGGAGAATATGGAGGAAACAATGATAAAACTAGATGATAAGACAGTAGAAATAACCTAGTTTGAACAACAGACAGAAATAGACTGGGAAAAAAAAAAAAAAGATGAACAGAGCCCGTGGAACTATAACAACAGATATAGCATTCATGTTACAGGAGACCCAGAAGGAGAGAAGAAAAAAAGTGTGGTGCTGAAAATGTATTTGAAGAAATCATGACAAAAATTTTCCAAAATTTGAGAAAAGACAACTTACAGATTCAATAACTGACCAAACCCCTAGCAGAATAAACCCCAAGAAACCCAGGCCAAGATACAGAGTTTTCTGTACCTGGAACAGTGAATGGCACACAGTAAGTGTTCAGCACATAAATAAATGCATATATCACTTAACTCAGGTTGTGGTGTCCCAGTACCATTGGCAGTGGCCACTTAAATCTACATAGGCTTGGAGTCATAAAGATTTATTTTAAATTTTAATTATTTTATCTGCATTATATTTTAGAGTTAACTTATCTACTCTTGTATCTATTGTTAGATTACAGAGGTTGCCAGGATAACAGACCAACAATAACAAAAAATAGAATATATTCTTGTCAAACTTTATCCAGTTTAGTAAATCACTATTCTACATAATCTAAAGGGTATTCAAAGTGACTACAAAATAGATTTAAAAAGGAGATAATCTGGTCAAGAAAAAAATAAAATGGAACAGTATGAGCAAGGAAGAGAGTAGTTGGTGATGACGTCAGAGAACTAACAGGGGGCCAGATCATGCATAGCTGTGTACATGGAAGTCTTAAGGTAAGGACTTTGACTTTTGCTCTTGCTTGAGCCATCGCTTGGGAGCCACGGGAGGGTTTCAGATAGGAAAAATAAAATGAAACTAGAGGTGAGTTTAATATAAAATGCAATCTGTAAAATCCTGTTCACTTGCCGGGGGTGGGGAATACCAAATATTTGGCTCCAAGCTTTCTAGCAGCCAATGCAAAAAAAGAAATAAAGGGCATGATTCCTACGGAGAGCAAAGCCTCTTCCTAGAGCCATGTTCCCTGCTCTACCAGTAGATGGCGCGCATTCCATGGGATGAGGATTAAGGAGCAAACTCTTCAAGGCAGGGCTTCTAAACTGAGCCTAAAATTAATATCAATCATTCTTTCTGAACTACGTGCCTGGCTATTTAATTCACCATATAGTTCTTAGTGCAGCTTTGGGAGAATCTGCTATTATCTCCTTTAAAGATAAGGAGACAGGATTACAGGTAAAACTGGCTCAAGCCCAGATTTGAGTCTCTACTCTTTCTATTGCACCAGGCAGGCAACTTGCTATTATTTGGAAAACCTAAGGCAGGTTTTATTCTAATTGGTGGCACTCTTTGACTGGGAGGCTTTCTTAGTGCCACTGCCACAAGATGCAGTAAGAGTCGGAGGCGAATTTGGGGTTCTGACATAAAGTAGCTGTTTCAGATCAGGGAAATCGTTTAATCCGCGTGACTCAACTTCCTCTTCTGCCAAATGGGAATGACAAAATCTGCTCCACTTAACTCTGGAAGTGGTGTGAGGATAGCAGAGGGAAATAGATGTGAAAACACAAAGTAGAAAACATTCTATAGGAATGCTGTATTAAACCCAAGATTTATCGAATTCCTACAATGAGCTGGGTGCTGCGGTAGTCCTGTCAGGTGGTATTATTCAAAGTGTGGTCCATGGCCCACTGCTGGTCCACAAACTGTTTGTTGTTGGTTTGAATCGAATGGGATAAAATGGAAAGAAAGTGTTCCAAAACTTTAACAATTTGTCAGAGTAATTTTATGTCTGTTGAATATAATCATGAAAGAGTTGCACTTGTATTTTGTGTTTTTGTTTTTATTTCATTTTTCTAGTAATTTATTGGTATTGTATTTTATAAAAGTATTGATACACGATATATTTTAGGGAAAATGAGTTTTTCCTATGAATAGTTTGAAAAGCACTGCTGTAAGGAATATAAAGTAAAATATACGACATGGGCCTGCCATCAAGGAGCTTGCAGGCTAGTTGGTGAACAGGTAGCAGAGTGGTTCAGAGACGCCACTACCACTATTCCACTGTGCTTTAACTCCTCTATGGAACAGAAGTCTATACAGAGCTGAGGAACTTACAAGTGAAAGATCTTCAAATCCTCAAAAACATTCCCTAAACTAACCCTCATATCTGCTGCCATAGAATAGTAGCAACTCTAACTAGACTTGGACTTCTCTCACATGGAGGGCAGCCTGACATGGGATTTTTTTTTTTTTGAGACAGAGTCTCACTCTACTGCCCAGGCTAGAGTGCAGTGGTGTGATCTCGGCTCACTGCAACCTCCGACTCCCGGGTTCAAGCGGTTCTTCTGCCTCAGCCTCCCAAGTAGCTGGGACTACAGGCGTGCACCACCATGCCTGGCTAATATTTTTGTATTTTTAGTAGAGACGGGGGTTTCACCATGTTGGCCTGGCTGGTCTTGAACTCCTGACTTCAAATGATCCACCTGCCTTGGCCTCCCTAAATGCTGGGATTATAGGCATGAGCCATCACACCTGGCCTGACGTGGAATTTTTAAAAAGTAAAATTTCTCATGAAGGTCACTTGTCAAAAATTATCCTTCAATCAAACACTATTCTTGTTTTTCTATATTACTTTTAAAGATATATAATTGAATGGGTAATACACATCCATGGCACAAAATTGAGAAGGTGCATAGCTCTACATCCACATACTGTACTGTAGAGAATGTTGCATATAAGTACATAAAGAAGTTTTCTCATTTTTTTTCTTGAGATGAGGTCTCACTTTGTTGCTCAGGAAGGAGTGCAGTGGTGCAATCAAGGCTCACTGCAGCTTTGAACTCCCAGATTCAAGTGATCCTCCCATCTCAGCTTCCTGAGTAACTGGGACCACAGGTGTGATGCCACACCTGACTAATTTTTGTATTATTTCTAGAGACAAGTTCTCACTACATTGCCCAGGCTGGTTTTGAACCCCTGGGCTCAAGCGATCCTCCCACCTTGGCCTCCCAAAGTGCTGTGACTATTGGTGTGAGCCACTGCACCCGGCCTTTCATTCTTTTTCTTTTTCTTTTTTTTCCATTGGAAAGATGCACCATTATTTATTTGATCAGTCCCCTATTGAGGGACATCTGGTTGCTTCCCAGTTTTTATTATTACAAACAATGCTACAGTGAATAACCTTGTTCATATAACATTTTACACCCATGCAAACATAACTGAAGGAGATATTTCTGGAAATTAAATTTTGGGATCAAAGTCTCATATATTCTTAATTTTTATAGTTATTGCAAAATTGCCCTCAATTGACTAATTGCACTCCCACCAACAATTTATGAGAGGACTTACCCTCCCACCCCTGCTTTGTCAACACAGTGTATTATTATTACTACTATCATTATTATTATTATTTGAAGCAGTCTCATTCTGTCGCCCAGGCTGGAGTGCAGTGGTGCGATCTTGGCTCACTGCAACCTCCGCCTCCCGGGTTCAGGTGATTCTCCTGCCTCAGCCACCCAAGTAGCTAGGATTATAGGCATGCACCACCACACCCACCTAATTTTTGTATTTTCAGTAGAGATAGGGTTTCTTCATGTTGGCAGGCTGGCTTCAAACTCCTGGGCTCAAGTGATCTGCCCACCTTGGCCTCCCAAAGTGCTGGGATTACAGGCATGAGCCACTGTGCCCGGCCAACACTATCTATTATAAATATTTAAAACTTTGCCAGTGGTATCTCATGGTAGCTTTCAGTAGCATTTCTCCAGTTATGAGGTTGGCTATCCATTTTTGGTATAGAAGCCATTTGTTAATTTTGATACCCTGCTCTCCAGGCACAGGGCAATTACAAATGACTTCAGATCACTTTATTATCAGGATTTCCTAACCTACTGTTTTGATAGATCCCCTGAGCTAGAGAACTTTGTTCATTTTCTTTTATTCTGCCCCATTTTTTGTTCTAGAACTATCCCAGGCATTTCTTAGGCACTCGGGAAATTTTACTTTAAAATCGGTATTTCTAGCGGCTAGCACAATGGCTAGCATAATAGTAAGGGCTCAAAAAATGTGAAACAAATAAATAAGAACCATACAAGAAACATTCACTTACTACTCTACATGGCTACGTACTCATCTAACTATCTGTCTCTATTTGCAATGCCAATTTTAAAATGAAAGTTAAAGCTGCATTTAGACATGATAGTTTAGATGTCACTGTGGTCTATTGTTCTAAAGCTTTTTCTTTTGCAATATTAAGTCTAAAGTGCTACCTTTTATTATACAGAGAAATTCCCTGTTTTTTTTTAATAAGCTTTAAGATCACAATGTATTTACTCTTTGCTCTGTAAGATCTGAAATGGCTCTTGACCTGTTAACAGTTTGTTGACCATCATGGGAGGTGGGGTGGGAACATCTTTTCAATTTTGTCCAGGGTAGGGGGAGGAGAGCAGAGGACTCATTATGTTGATCTATCTTCACTCTCTTGGCCAAACCCACTCACGACCATGGGCACAAACACATGGGACACCTGGCTGGATTTCTGTAGAGAGTGGTCTGAGCCATGGGAAAGAAAACAAGTTAACAGTCAGAATCTGTACCTCTTGATTGAACTGTTAATTTTGCCACATTAGCACCACACTCTCACCACTTCGCTTGGGAAGGTATTGTACAGGCATTTATACTCACCACACAAATAGCTTCCGAAAAACTTCGGGATCCAAAGGCTGAAGGAGCCTTGTTCATTATCATCATTATCATTACCAATAGTAATACAAGCTAGCATTTATTGAGTGCTTAATCTGTTCTAACTGTTCTACATCTGTTAATACATTTACTCCTATTATCCCATTTTATAGGTAAGAAACCCGAAACAGTGAAGTTAGATAACTTGAACAAGGTGACACAGCTAGTAAGCGTCTGAGTATGGTTGGCTTTGAGCCCAGGGAGTCTGGCTCTGGAGCTCACTGTGTTTTGTTCTGCAATTCGCAAAAGATAAAATGTTCTTTTTTTGAAATGCACATTTTTTGGGGGAAGGGGGAGATTTCGTCCCCAGCTGGAGCCCTCCAAGCTGTCATCGGTCAGTGGCGACACCAAGTGGTAGCCTGGGTGTACTGCAGCCCTCTTATAACTCCCAATTCCCCCCAATTCCTTGCTCCCTCCCACCCCCTCCTACTCGCTCCCCAGCTCTCCCAAATAAACCTGTATGTACTTTAAGTAAAGCCAATATGTTTGCTCTGCAGAGGCAGTTTCGTGACATGTCTCCTTCCAACCAGACTGCCATCCTTCAAACCGTTTCTTCCTGTATCAGAGGAAGAGGTGTCCGAGGTTAGTTTGTGTTTTGAATCTCATTTCTCGCCTCTCAATTATTTTACTCCATTAGTTATCCCCTCCTTTTCTTGACTCTTTTGTGTGTGTATGTGAGACAGAGTTTCGCTCTTGTTTCCCAGGCTGGAGTGCAGTGGTGCGATCTCGGCTCACTGCAAATTCTGCCTCCTGGGTTCAAGTTATTCTCCTGCCTCAGCCTCCTGAGTAGCTGGGATTACAGGCGCCAGCCACCATGCCTAGCCATGTATTTTTAGTAGAGATGGGGTTTCATCATGTTGGCCAGGCTGGTCTCGAACTCCTGACCTCAAGTGATCCACCTGCCTTGGCCTCCCAAAGTGCTGGGATTACAGGCGTGAGCCACTGCACCCGGCCTCTTGCCTCTTTATTATTGATTTCACCAGTAGTTTTTCTGCTCGACCTACATATAAGCTCCAGTTTCTTCTACTTCAATGACAGAAAAAAAAATCAAGCAAACAATCAAACCTTTCTTTGAACAATTACTCTAGATTCACCTTTTAAAAGATGAATTCCAAAAGAGGATTGCCTTGCTCAGAAACCTCAATTCTTTCTCAGTCACTTTTTGAATTAGGTATAAGTCTTAGTCCAATATTCAGGATGCTCCAAAATTGGGCCCCAATTTACCTTCTGGGTATTATCTTCCACAATTCCCCTGTACTTCCCTACCCTAAACTTCAACCACATAGGACTACTCACGGGTCCTCACATATAACTTCCTGCCTGCTCACCTTTGCCAACGGTGTTACCTCCACTTGGATTTACCTTTATTAGAGGCCTGTACTGATATTTTCTAGTTATTTGTGGCTATCCCATACACCATGAATGCCTGAAGGAAGGGACTGAATGTTACCAGCTCAGAAAGCAAAAAAATTTTGGACTGAAAAAATAAAAATCCGGCCATTCATCATGCTGGAATAACACACAGATAAAACCAGATGCAAATTTAACAGAGAACAATATTTCTTTGGCGGACATATTGCAGCTGTAAAGTGGTAACGATGTTTTTATTTCAGTGACCACCACTTTTTTATTCACTGAGAGACTTTGTTCTCTAAAATCGTAGATTATCAGAAACTTTTCTGCTTGAAATCATATCAGTAAGAATGAAACATCCCACATGCATCTGGAGGACATAAGTTTCTTCGACACAGAGAAGCAGCCTCAATTTCCAACCCAGGTGCAGAGCTTCAGATAAGGGGTATCTGGACACAACATTCCACATCTATCTTTATTTTGTGGTTCCCAAGGAAACACAACTCTGGGTTCACTTTGCAGTTCAGACCTGATGGTGACCCCAAATGACAGTACTGCTTTGCTTTGAGCTTACCAAAAACACTGCTTTGTTTAAAATTCACCTAAACTCCACTCTTCTCTCCAATCCTATAATGACTCCATGTTTTTCTGTTTGATGAAATGCCTACGGTGTGCAGTCTCTCATATTGCAATGGGTCAAAGCCTGACTATGTCGGATTACAAATTTGTCCCTGGTAGCCTTATGCTGATTGGGCTAGGATAGGGGTTTTTAAATCCCTGACCACTTAGCTTGTCCAAAGTAGGCATTCCAAATTGTTCACTGCAGTAGAGTACCCGGGTTCTAGTTAGATTACTTGGATTATATGGATTCCAGTCTCACGTCTGCCAAGAACTAATTAGCTGGATCATCTTAAGTGAGTCAGTGCACCCCATTTGGCCTAAGTTTTCTCTTCTGCAAAACGGTGTGCTGTTTCTTTCAAACCTAGGGTAAGGGCTTTGGAGTAAGTTAGACCTAGGTTGGATTCCCAGTTCTACCACGTACTAGTCCTGTGACTTCAGCTTTTCTGAGCCTCTGTTTTGTAATGATTAATATGGAGATAATACAGTACTAACAACTGCAGTATAGTTTTTGCAGCGTTGCTGGAAACATCAAGTTGGCTGTTAAAAGTATCACTACGTTTGATCACTATTCCTATTCCTACTATTATATGAGTTTAGACAAGTTACTTAACCTTTCTGTGCCTGTGTATTTTTATGAGTAAAAATGGAGAAATAACCCTCGGGGTTATTGTGAACACTAAATGAGACGAAAAAAGTAAAGGGCTTAGGAGAGTGCCTGGCACGTAAGAAGAAGCTCAAATTATGTGATCTAATGTTATTAGTATTAGATTTCTACTACTAATTACTCTGTGGGCCGAAAGCTCAGGATAGACAGTTTCATTCTAAGGACAAACCTTCTCCCCAGCAAAAAAAGGCACTGCAAGCTGGAAATAGTGAAACACAATGGGGCATTGCGTTTTCAAAGGCAACTGACACGCCCAGCACTGGGATAGGACCCGCCCGCCCAGTCCTCATTAAATATGGCAGCGAGCGGGGCCGACGTACTGCGGCTGCGCAAGTTGAAACTCCTCCTGGCAGCTCCTCCCCGGCGGGCCTCCCCTCACCTCGGCTGGGCAGAGGTGCCGGGTGTGAGCTCGCCGTGGCGCGCACGCGCAGACGCTGGCTGGGCTGAGCCGATACTCGCGAGGCGCCCTGTCACATGAGCCGCGCGCCCGCTTCGCTCCCCCTCCTCCCCGGCTGGGCTGTGTGAATGAAGCTCTGCCGGCTACGTGGGGCGCTCACTCAACTTGGTGTCCTGGACGCCAGAGCCGACCGATCGCGCTGCCCACCGGCGGCGGACACGGGCTCCGCCGCTCCGGACCTCGGCGACAGGTAAAGGCAAACGGGCTGTCCCTTCCCCAACAGGTCCTAGGCGGGCCGCTGGCCCCCGGCCCACCCCCGGAGCACCCACTAAGCGCAGCGATACAGGGGAAGCGCAACCCCGCTGGCTTGGACCCGCGGAGATGGGGCTTCCCCGCGCCCGGCGGCGGCAGCCCGGAGCTTAGAGGAGGTAGACAGGCTAGTTCCAGCCAGTGCTGAGCGGCGTCTTCCCGGGAGCCCAGCCCTGTTCTCCGAGTTATGGTCCCTGGGCTGCCCGAGCGAAGTTTCCTTGCGGAGCGGCGCCAAGCCCGCCCCGCTTTTGAATCGGAGTGTTTAGCCGCCTGCGTCCCCTTTCCCGGACTGGGGTAGGGTGACTTAGGCTGGCAAAGCTCAGCCGAGGCCCGGCTCTTCTCCCTCCGGCTCTGGACTTGCCGCTGGTTTTGTATGGGTCTTAGCAAAGTGGAGAAACTCTCGGAAAAGTAGTTGCTGCGCTGTTTTCCTTTTGCCTCTTAACGCGCGTAGCTGGTTCTCTCCAGACTTTCGAGCCTTGCTCTTGAGCGCCTTGATCCACACGGGAAAAGCTTTGCCTTTACATTGACTCACGTTTCCTTTGATTAACATTTCAGAGCAAATCAGTTGCCTGGAGTTCCCAGTGAAGTTGTACCTGTGCCCGTGCGATAACGTCAGTGGAAGCTGCCCCGAGTAAGTGAGGGAAATCTAGAAGTTTGGAGCATAAAAAACCAGCACGAATCCACTTTACATAAACTTCATACATTTATTAGCAACTGCTCGGGTTTAACTTCAGAGATGTTAAATTTCGCCTAGTCCCACGGGACGATGATCATTACTTCTTAACTTCACGCGAAATAGGAGAAGAAAAAAGGCAAATCAAAACAGACTGTCCCAGGTCTCAGAGAAGTCATCGGAGCGCTTTTTCCTGCTGAATTCACCCTAGGAGTTTGTGAGTTCCTAGTTTTCTTGGACTTCGCGAACTTTTCCTTGTCCAAAGCACTGTCTTTTCTCTGTTGGTGTTTTGGGACTGGTGTACACATTAACCCTTTTGTCATTAAAGAAGGCCAACACGATTCTCAAGTTAGTATTAGCCTTCAGTGTTTGTGCTTTAGCACTTTCACTTAGGAGGTGGAGGTGTTGGTTGTATAAAAGATATGGAAATAACAATCTACTTTGATGTTCACCAGGTCAAAAAGGTGAAGACTTTTGGAAAAAACAGATTGGCTTGTATGCTAAGTAGGGAAGACCAGTTTATTAACTGAGATCTTGTTTAAATGGGCAAGCAGAGTGTTAAGCCTCTAAGTCAAACTAAGTCATCAGACCTCTCATTTTTTCTCGCATTCCTAGCTCCTATTTTTTTTTTTTTTTTCTGGTTTGAGCCGGCTCTCGTTCTGTCGCCCAGGCTGGGGTGCAGTGGCACAATCTTGGCTCACTGCAACCTCCACCTCCCTCCCGGGTTCAAGCGATTCTCCTGCCTCAGCCTCCCGAGTAGCTGGGATTACAGGCGTCACTTGTAATTATAGTGCACCGCCATACCTGGCTAATTTTTGTATTTTTAGTAGAGACGGTCTTTCACCATGTTGGCCAGGCTGGTCTCGAACTCCTGACCTCAGGTGATCCGCCCGCTTTGGCCTCCCAAAGTGCTGGGATTACACCGCACCTGGCCCCTAACTCCTTTAATATCTTTGCAAATATTATTGTCCTAGGACTGGATTTGAAGTTTTAACAACAGGAATTAGCTGAATTAATTTGATTTTCTTTAAACTGGTATTCCATTTTTACATTTTTCTTCTTCTTTGGTTCATTTTCCCCCTGATTATAAAAGCAATATATGCTCACTATAGGAAATTTGCAAAGGGTGGGAAAGTATAATGACACAAGGAGAGAGAACTACTACTCAAAGGGTATCATCACTCTTCACTTTTTATTCCGCTTCCTTTTTTTCCCCCTATACAAGATCTGTTTCCAAACTTTATTCATAAACTTTCGTCTCCTTCTACTGATTTTTAAATGTAAAGTTGGGTATTTTGGGGGTTGGTTAGGGCACTGGATATTAATGTTGCTCTTCAGTCTCCAAAGCATGAAACTTCAAGGTAGGAAAGGTGCTTAACGGTGATTTCATCCAGCAACTCATCAACTGAGACTCAGACCTCATTTACTGAAGCTCTAATGATTCATGCAGAAATGTATAGCACTGAGTGGCAACATTAACTCACTCCAGATCTCTCTCTCTTCAGAGATACCTTGCTGCTTAGAGGGAAACTTGACACTACCCATGCCTGCATATCTTTGAAAGAGAGGTTCAGAGAGGAGCAGGAGATAATTTTCAAGCATTTGAAGTGTATAGTTTCTTTTAGGTATTCATTTTTCTGTTTACATTTTCAGGTTTGGGGCTTTAGCCCCTTGGAGAAAACAGGGCCACATAGCTGCCTTTCTATCAAGTCTCCCTACAAAACTGAGAGGCTCTGGGAAACTCAGCCTGTGACCCCAGCGTGGGTGAAGATAGGATCAAGATGGCCATGTGGCAGGGTAAGAAATTAGCACTTATTCTTCTAACTGGTTTTTCCTCCTACTCTATTCTCTACCCTCACCCAACCGTTCCCCACCCAGCCAACGGCAGGCAGCCAGCTGTTCTTTAATTTAACCCTTTGTCTTTGCAGGGACAAAACACATTAGTTTAAAAAGAAGCTGCTGCTAGCTATAAGTTTAAATTATTTAAAAGTGGGGTTGTAGGAGAAGTAGGAAAATGCCATGCCAGCAGCATTTAAAAGAACTCCCTTCATTTAAATAAGTGATCATTGGGGGTTATATGCCAGGAGACAGGATATTTTTTTCCCATTTGTGTTTTTCATTTGTTTCTGGCAAATTTCTATCATAAGATTCCCCACCATAAGGTTGGGGAGACAGATGTCACTGCCTCTCCAGCTTCATCTTCCCAATAAAAACTTTGTGATGTATGCAGTTTGAAAGAGCATATTTAATGTTACAGTGTTTATATTTGATACAATATAAACATTGAGAAGGAAAACGCCTGTTTTAATAATATGAACTACCTGAGAGCAAAGCTCAGTAGTATCTTAGCTGATGTATTACATCTCTCATGAACTTGTGAATTCCTACCACATACAAAGTTATGTTTTATTTTGAGCGGAGTTGCGGTTTGTGCCCTTTGGAGGGTTTAGGAATCTCCATGGGTATGTGGGATTTTTATTGTTATCAAAAGTGAGTGTGGGTTTAAGAAATGATAGACAAACACTACCAAAATTGGCCTGTGACCCACAAAAAAAAAAGACCACTTAAATGGAGTAGAATGAAATAGCTTGAATATCTAGAAATATTCAGCAGGTTGGTTAGTTGGTGGTCTAATGTATCTTTTAAAAATGTTTCATTGTGTTGGTTGTGACTTTATGTAGGCACACAAATGTAACAAGTAGTTTCCATGTATAAAGATTATCAATGTGAAGACATTTATGGAAACGGGATTTGGCCTGTATGCTTCCTTTGACTCACACAATGGGCATTTATCAAGAGCAGTTTGGATATTCTTGCTTAAATCCTGAGACATTATTTCATTCAACAAACGAAATACAGAGATGAATAAGTTGCAGGATGCTAGAAGATTCCTTGTCATCTAAAGACAGACATACAAACAAATAATTTTGCCATGTTGAATAAGTGTTAGAATAGAGAGGTACAAAAAGCAAGGGAAGCCCCAAGAAAAGCTTGATGAAGTCTGAGTTTTGAGCTGGTCTAAAAAAATGAGTAGGAGCAAATGAGAGAATTGCATTCTGGGCAGACAGAGCAGCACTGTTTGGGAAGTTCCAAGTTGCTCTGTTTGCCTCATGTGAGATGTGTAGGGGCGCGACCTCAGATGAAGCAGGGAAGGTAGTTGGAGGCCAGATAATAAAGAGCCTTGTATGTTCTAGGAAGGATTTTACACTTTATCCTGAAGACAAAGATTCTAAACAGGGAAGTAACATAATCAGATTTTGTTTTAGAAAGATTACTTTGGCAGCAGTGCTGAGCTGGAAATGATGAAAACTGGGAGTCAGTCAGGAGGTTTCTGGAATAGTTTAGGGGAGAGATGGTAAGGGTCTGAGCAGAAGCCGGGGCAGTAAGGTTAGAGAGAATGGGATTCTAGAATGTTCTGTGACTGGATGTGGCAAGAAATGGGCCTGGATTAACTACCAGCTTGGGTGCCTGGGGGCCACTGGTGCCATTCTCTGAGATGGGGAGCATGGGAGGCAGCTGATGGGCATGGGAGTGGTGCACTGGATTTGGATGACCTGTTTGGGTTGAGACACCTATGGACTGTCAGGTCAATGTTTCAAAGACAGTTTTGAAAGTACAGAACTGATATTGGCACAGATGGGGATCTAAAGTTTTGTTCCTAATGATGCATAAAGAGCTTGTATTTTTTTCTCTGTAGTTAATGGAAATGTCATTACTAGTTAATGATTTATTTTACAATAAAAACATTTTAATGTTTAACAACTCTTAATCAAAATGTCATATTTTCATAGTAAATAATGTATTTTGCAAGCCCAGGCCCTGAAATCAGATGTGCTTAAAATTACATTGAAGTGAAACCTCATTTTTCCAGCATTAGTGAAGAGGGGAGTGTTCTATATAAGTAAGCTCTTTGGATAACTGCAGCTTATCCTTTGTTTTGGCTAACCTCTGAAGTAACCAGCAAAGTACGATGATAGTTTGGAAGCCGTGTGGTATGATAGTTAAATGTGTGGGTCTGAGTTCTACTCCATTGGTTCTGTCACTTGGTAGCTACGAGGCCTTGGGCAAGTCACTTAATCTCTCTGTGTGGAAGTTTTCTCCTTTACAAAATGGAGATAGTAATATAACTCATCCCATTGCTGAGTATATAGCCAAAAGAAAGGAAATCAGTATTGAAGAGAGAGCTGCACTCCCATGTATATTGCAGCACTACTCACAATAGCCAAGATAGGAAATCAACTTAAGTGTCCATCACTGGATGAATGGATAAAAAACATGTGTTACATATATTCAACAAAATATTATTCAGCCATAAAAAGAATGAAATCCTGTCATTTGCAGCAACATGGATGGAACTGGAAGTCATTATGTTAAGTAAAATAAGCCAGGCACAGAAAGATAAATACTGCATATTCTCACTCATATGTGGGAGCTAAAAAATGTGGATCTCATAAAGGTAGAAAGTCGAATGGTGGTTTCCAGAGGCTGGGAAGGGAAGGAGTTTGGGGAATGAAGAGAAGTGGGTTAATGGGTATAAACATACAGCTAGAGAGAAGGAAAAAGTTTTAGTATTCAATAGTACAGTAGGAAGACTACAGTTAACAGTAATTATATATTTCAAAATGGCTTGAAGTAAAAAATTGGAATGTTTCTAACACAAAGAAAAGATAAATGTTAGAGGTGATGAATATCCCAGTTACCCTGATTTGCTCATTACACATTGTATACGTGTATCAAAATATCACATATACCCCCCAAATATGTACAGCTATTATATATCAATTTTTGAAAAGGGAGAAAAGTAGAACACCTGATAGACTTGGTGTGAAGAGAAATTAAGCTAATATATGCAGAGCACTTGGAACATAGTAAATGCCATATAAGTGTGTGCCATTATTATAATAGTAAGACATTTAGAATATTGTGTAGCATGTAATAAGTGCTCAGTAAAATTTAGCAATAGTCGTTATTACTACTATCACTATTATTTTCTTATAACCTGGGGTGGGACTGGGACCTTGTTCTGTGGAGGTAATTTTAGGTTGTCCTTGGAAGCCCTGTCCTGTGGTTGTCTGTTTGGGTCTTTAAGTAGAAGTTTAGACTTGAAAAGATTCTTAGAAAACATCTAGCAGCTGGGCACGGTGGCTCACGCCTGTAATCTCAGCACTTTGGGAGGCCGAGGCGGGCGGATCATGAGGTCAGGAGATCGAGACCATCCTGGCTAACACGGTGAAACCCCGCCTCTACTAAATATACAAAAAGTTAGCCAGGCATGGTGGCGGGTGCCTGTAGTCCCAGCTACTCGGGAGGCTGAGGCAGGAGAATGGCGTGAACCCAGGAGGCGGAGCTTGCAGTGAGCCAAGATCGTGCCACTGCCCTCCAGCCTGGGCGACAGAGCCAGACTCCATCTCAAAAAACAACAACAAACATCTAGCTCAATTCCTAGAGGTTAAGTGATATGCCCAACGTCAAACAGGTAGTAGTTGATCCTAGAGGTAGTATTAAAATCCAGGTCACCTAATTCCCTATTCCAGTATTCTTTACGTGGGCTCATGGAAGAGGCAATGTGTGAGTCTGTTCTCAGCTCAAGGAAGCTTATGAGTCAGTCTCTAGAGCTTGTTGAGGAACCCTAAGGGCTACAGGAGCCCAAATCTCCTTAGGTTCTTGGCTCATTGCTGTCTGGTTCCTCCATGGAGAATTTGATCTGGATTCCCATACCTCTTAAACGGGGCCAACATTATTTTGACTTCACTTAATGGAGCCCTCTAATATATTTTCTGGCCACTTTAAACAGTGTACTGAGCATAATTTAATATTTTTGATAACTCAGGGTTATCATTAATAACCTCCAGCCAGTTTGAGGTTGGAGACTTGTGTTGTCAGGTGTTGTTTATTTATTCCATTAACATTTATTGAACACTACTTGTGCAGCAGGCACTCTGCTGGGCCCTAGAGACGTAATGGTCAGTGGAAACAGGTATGGTCTCTACTGTAATGGAACTTATCAACCAGGATAAAGGTAGCACTTCAAATTAATGAAATGATTTATTTAACACATGTGCTGAAGTAATTTGGAAAAAATGACAGCATAAATTTAGAAGGGTTAATATAATGTTTCTTAATAAAGGAGGGGGCATCAGAATTACCTGTAGTGCTTTAAAAAATATTCCTACTCAGGTCCCCATTCCCCCAAATTGTGATTCAGTCTTAAGACCTGAGCATTGCAATCCTGTTTTGGAACTGCTGCAATAAATATAGGTTTTTTTTTTTTTTTTTTTTTTAGAGAAGGCAATGATAAAGGAACTCAAAAAATATGGAAGACTATATATATAATCTTGGGGATAGGGAAGATATTTGTGTGCATAATATCAAAGGTAGAATAATAAGGAAAAAGATTAATATAATCAGTTATATGAAAATTTAAAATTTCTGCACAAACCATAAATAAAGTTCATGAGAAAACTAGAAACAATTGCAGCAAGATTCATTATCTGTAACACAAAGACTTAACAGGGCGATAAGAAAAAAACAAGTATTTTACTAGAAAAATGTACAAAGGACGAGGGAAAATGTGCAAAGGAAAATACATCAAAGAAGAAATGCAAATGGCCAGTAAACATGTATCTCAGTAGTAGTCAAATAAAGGGGAATTAGAATGGCATACCATTTTCTCCAGTATAATTTGCAAAGATTAAAAAGGAATGACAGAACTCACTGTTGGCAAGGACTCAAGGAAGCAGATGTTCTCATACACTTGTGGTGGGAATGTCAGTTTGGCAATATTTATTAAAAGCTTTAAAAAATATGTTTACCTTCTGACCCAGCAATTCATTTTCTTGGAATTTATCCTAAGGAAGTAATTAAGGGTATGCACAAAGATGTATCAATAAGGATATTAATTGCAGCATTTTCTATAATGGGAAAAATTGAAAATACTTGCATTTTGATGCATCCATACAATGGAATATGGTAATTACCAAAAATGATAATGTAGAGTTCTATTTAGTAACATAGAAATAGGTTCATGACATAATGTTAAACCCAGGGGTCAGGGAGTGGGGGAGCAGGGAAAAGCAGATTCCAAACTGTTGATACAGTCATCCCTCCATGTGCTCGGGGGATTTGAAGACCCCAAGTATACTAAAATCCTAGCATACTCAAGTCCTGCAGTTGGCCTTACAGAACCTGCATATAGGAAAATTTGGCCTTCCATATTCATGGGTGTCATATTCTGAGATTACCGTATTTTCCATCTGTGCATTTGGTTGAAAAACATCTGCGTGTAAGTGAACCTGTGCAGTTCAAACCTGTATTGTTCAAGGGTCCACTGTCATTAAAAGTATGGACTCTGGGCTTAAATCTGAATTCAAATCCCAGCTACACCTTTATCAGCTGTGTGCTGTTGGGTATATTACTTGTCTTAGTGTTCCTTGATTTCCCCATCAGTAAAATAGGGATAAAATAGTAGCTAACCTAATAGTTCCTAGCTAGTGTGCCCAAAGATCACCTGGTGATCTTTCCAAACTTCCCAAGCCTAGGCCTCACTCAGCCAATTAAATCTGAATCTCTGGGGACGGGACAGAGAACAGTATTGTTCAAGTTCCCCAGGTGATTCTAATGTGCAAACAAGTTTGAGAAAGCCGAGCAGTTGTTGAGGTGATTGTTGAAGGGATTAAATGAGAAAATCACGGTGCCTGTCATGTGGTAAGTACTCAATACATGGTAACTATTATTATTATTGTTGCTATTTAAAAATTATTAATAGTATGATCCCATTTTAATTTATGTGTTTGTGTCCATGTATGGATAGTATAAAAAAAAGTCTGAGAGGATATATGCAAAAGTATTTTAAAAAAGAAATTATAGTTGACTTTATTTTTGCTTACGTGTATCTTTCCACTTTTATGTAAATATCATGGATTGTTAATTTTAAAAAGTATAATTTCTGAAGGAAATATCAGATATATGTACCCAGCTTTATATGCTAAGGTATTTATAGTGAAAAAACTGAAGACATAGTTTTCATACTAGGGGAATGTAAGTATATTATGATAGTTCCAAACAGTATAATATCTGGCCATTAAAAATAAAGACTAGCTGGGTGTGGTGGCTTACACCTGTAATCCCAGGACTTTCGGAGGCCAAGGCAGGAGGATTGCTTGAGTTCAGGAGTTCAAGACTAGCCTGGGCAACATAGAGTCCATCTCTACTAAAAGAAAACTTTTTTTTTTTTTTTTGAGACAGAGTTTTGCTAACTAGCCAGGCATGGTGGTGCACACCTGTCGTCCCAGCTACTCGGGTGGCTGACATGGGATCACTGGACCCCAGGAGACTGAGGCTGTAGTGAGCTATGATCTCGCCACTGCACCCCAGCCTGGGCAACAGATTGAGACCCTGTCTCAAAAAAAAAAAAAAAAAGACCGATGCTGTGGGGACTCCCTCTGTCACCCAGCCTGGAGTGCAGTGGTAGGATCTTGGCTCACTGTAACCTCAAACTCCCAGGCTCAAGCAGTCCTCCCACCTCAGCCTCCTGAGTAGCCGGGTCTACAGGCATGCACCACTATACTTGGCTAATTTTTGTAGTGTTTGTAGAGACAGGATTTTGCCTTGTTGCCCAGGCTGGTCTCGAACTCCTAAGCTCAAGCGATCCACCTGCCTTGGCCTCCCAAAGTGCAGGGATTACAGGCATGAGCCATCATGCCTGGACCCATCTCTCTCTTTTTAACTCAAGTGTGGGTTTATGTATCTCTCTGTGTTTACATGTTACATATACACCTATGAAGTGAAGATAAGTACAGAAAGAAAGGAAATGATCCAAAGTTGTTGCACTGGCTGTCTCCAGATAATAGGATACAGTTACTTTTATCTTCCTTTTTTTATACTTTTATTTACTTTCAATTTTTATGCAACAATGTGTATAACTTTTATAACCAGAAAACAAGTGATTTGAAAATGAGATATAAGAGTCAGTAGACTCTCAACAACTACCTGGCAGCAAGGAGTGCAGCATGTGTGGCCCCCTGGACAACTGCTTGGCCACTCTGTGTCCCCTTCTACGTTCCAGCAAAAGAGCAAAAGAGAAGAAACCAGGCCCCTGTTTGGTTAGAACAGGTTTTTTGCTATTAATACTTCCTCAAGTACTCTTGTAATTTTTGGCTGTCTCTCCCATTGACTACAAAAAACTCTTGGAAGATGTGCAAAAGATGGCAAATTACACTGTATCTAATGTAGAGGTTGCAGAATAAGGTGAGGTGGCAAAATATACGTCAGGCTAAGTGTGAAAATAAGGCAGAGGAAAATCACAATAAAATAGTTGCAATGAGAAACTGTTCTTCAAATTGAAAGGAAGTATATGTTTTGACTGTGCAGATTTTTTTTTTGGCACATTGCAGTGTATTTGTAAACACTCTGGTGATTTAGCCAACACATGGGGGGTGGGGAGCAAGAGGGAGCCTCACAAAGCAGTCGGTGAATTGACGAGAAAGCTTTAGTGTGAAATCTGGGTAGCCATGTGGCTTGCTAATTGGACCACTATCACCTAAGAGAAGCCATCTGGTCCTGCCTGTTGACCGAAACAAAAGTAGGTAACTCTTGAAAGAAAGTCAGGTTGTTAGAGCAGGAATAAAGAAGCAGGCAGCCCCCACACCCAGCCTCTTTTCCTCTATCTGGCACAGTGCCTCACCTACAGCAGGTACTCAAGAAGCGAATTCTTTGTCAATTAAAATAATAAAGAAATAAATTTAAAAAATTTAAAAAGAAATGAGTTCCTTGTCTCTCTTCGCCTTTTGCCTTTCCATAACTCTTCAGTGGGGAGAAATTGGTGGGGAACGGATTCTGATGGAAGTCATTGCATAGAGGGTAAACGAAAACAACCTTTCAAAAAATTATTCTCTAAGAGTCAGTTATTCTTTCCCAAGCACACAGTTGTGGAGGGAGCACAGGTCTTGGAGTGCGATAACCTGAATCTGAACCCAGGTCTGCCATTTGGTAGCCAAGGTTATTTAAACTCCAGAAGCCTCAATTGTCACATCCGGGGTCAAGTGTCATGTCTGGAGACAGACTCCCTGGATTTGTATCCTGGCTCTGTCACTACTAGCCATGTGACTTTGGGCAGGTTGTTTAATCTCTTTGTGCCTTACCTTCTTCATCTGTAAAATGGGGTTAATACTAATACCTACTCAGGATTATTGGGAGGATGTAGTGTAGTGAGTGAATACAAATGCAGCAAAGCACTTGCACATGCTGGCCTTTATAGTATGTGAAAGGTTATGATAATATTTACTGCACGTGCTTCTAGATGAGAGTCAGTCATCAAAATGCCTGGTCCATTATAGCTGTTCTGATTGGATTATAAGTTTTGGCATGAAAAATAAAATTAGGTGTATTATTAAAGAGATTTTTAAACTGGAAGGGGTCTTCAGAGGTGATCTGTTTCAGATGTATAATCTTGCAAAGGAAGAAACTGAGGCCCAGTGAGACTTATTTTAGGCCACACAGCTGTCACATCGTACCCAAAGCCAGGACTAGACCCTGGGGCTCCTGATAATCAGTGCTGCCCAGCCCGCTCTTTCTCTATCAGTCTGTCTACCTATTTGGTCCTACTGCATTGTACTGCCTTCCCCAGGCTTGGGTATCTTACAGTTTTCTGTTGAATCTTAGTCTTTTCCTACTATGCTTTACTGCTACTGTGAAACGTTTAGTTTTTTTTCTCCCCTCAAAAATAGATTTTCCATTGAGGCTTCCAGGATGTTTTTTTTCCCCTTCTTCTCACTATGTTAGCTTATGAAATAAACTATAAATTCTTATTATTTAACCAGAATTATGATTCAGCTTCCTGTTTCATGTAATGCTGTTCTGTGTGTCAAGGGTTGGGGGAGGCGGGACTAGAAAGTTTCATTATTGGTGGCTACGAATGCCAGATTCTTCTTCTTCTCCTTCCTACCTTCTGTTAACTACCCAGTATTTATAGACCCATGGTCAGGCCAAAGAAGCTGTTGAGGAGTTAATAGTATGAAGTGTCTCCCTTAGTAATGTCATATTTTGATGATTTTCAACCCAATACCATTCTGGCATTAGGTGGCAATTTATTATATTTATTTAGGATTTCTGCCCTGACTACATCCAGGAGGAACATAGAACAACACAGAAATTAAAACATAGAGCAATTAGAAATAAATGCAGGACAGGGACCATCCAGTGGAAATGAAATCGATATTACTAGGCATGTGAGATACTAGACACTGAAGTTTTCTCTTTCTTTTCTTCTGTGTCCCTCCTTCCCAAAGACAAGCACAATAAGTTACATCGTTGACATCTTCTGGCCAAAAAACGTGTTCAGATGCAAAAGAAAACCCTGGCTCTGTCTATGCTAAATCTTCTGGTCCTTCCACTGCCCTCCCTTTGGTCTGGCCTTACCTGTGGCCACCTGTGACTCAGCACTGAATATTCCCAGGTTGAAATCATGATCTTTCCTGTTTAGCTTTGAGAATGGTGAGAGACAGGTAGGCAAGAGAGTTCCTGCCATCCAAATTCTCAACTCTGTCAAGCTATTCTTTTCCTTGGGTCCTGTACCCCAGTAATACACAATAATAACAGAGTTTCCTTATCTTACATTCCTCTGTATTGAATAATTGTACCACCATGAACCCAGATGTCAAAGCCCAAATTCTAAGAGACACCATGCATTTCTTGTTCCCCCTTACCTGCAGTCCACCCCTGCTGGCCTAGATCATTTCAGTTGGTAACATTCCTAGCAACTACCTGCTTATCTTTCAGCCATGAGCTTTTCCTGAAGCCTCCCCGATCCTCTGGTAAAATTGGCTTCTGGCTCTATTGTATGGTCCTTGAGGGCATTGACTGCACTTGTTCAATATTTTTGTTCTCACATCTGCTGTGTGCCAGGCAGGCACTGTGTTGGGTGGATGCTGGGGTTATAGCAGTGAATACAAAAGTCATGATCCCTGCCCTCTTAAGCCTTGCAGTCTCATGGGGGAGTTGGAGTGCAAATAAATACACAGATATTTTCTTATAAAGTGTTGTGAGTACTAGAAAAGTCAAGTCCTATGAAAAAGAATAGTAGAGACTGAATTTATAGAGAGAAGAAGGGAATGGGAGGAAGTGACAAGTTCATCTGAGACCTGAAAGATGAGGAGAAGTTATCCACGCAAAGAGTTGGGGGAACAGCATCCCAGGCAGAGGAGACAAGGTGGAAATCCCTGAGGTGGGAAGAATCCCTGGGTCCTTTCCCAGCATGGTCCATTGCAGCTGGACCATAGTGAATGAGGCATAAAGGGACACATGATAAAATTGGAAAGGTGGGCAGGGGACAGGTCACACAGGGTTTTGTAGGCCATGTTACCAAGTACCCTAACTTGGTAACATGAAGGCCTTGGAGATAGATTGGATATGGCAGAGTGACCAGTGAATGAATGGGGAGTGTCTCATTCATCTTCTCATACCAAATACCTGGCAGAGAGTGCCCAGCACATAGTATGTGCTCATTGAATCTTTGTTTAATGAGTAATAACTGCCTTGCCTTCCTATCAGGATTGCCATGGAGATTAAACGAGATAAAGTATGCTAAGGTGCTTTGCAAAATAATTCACTAGATTCTATGTAGTGATGCTTATAGGTCTTCACTGTCACTGGGAACCACATCCCCCCAACCCCATTCTCTGTTAAACTAGCAAAATCTTTCAATTAGTTCATCCCATGCCATGAACATGCTGATGTACTGTGTTCTTACATATTCAATGTGTCTCTTTTATCAATGCCTTTAACTAATTATGGGTGAGTGGAAACTACCTTATATCACACCATTTTGTGGCACTCCTGGTGTTAGAGATAATTATGGGTAGTGGTGCCAGGAGCAGTATAGCTTTCTCTTCTATGCTAAATCTACTTCTAAATCTCTCAACCTATAATAATTCATTATTTAGGAGCTGGATTAATACTGAGGAATAGCATTCTTTGAATTTGCGTTTGGATAGGGGCAAGGCTAATCATATCAGGATGTGGTTGCTACCAATTATGGCACTTGGTTTTCTAGACTGTTAAAAGACATAACAAAATGATCAGTGTTTTGCTATTTTTATGTTAAATATCTGTTCCCTATTTAAACTGCAGGAACTTCAGATGATTGACTGAAAAGTCCAGCTCCGTGCACTGTTGGTAGGCATCTAAGTTGGTAGAATCCATTAGAGCGCACTTTGAAAGACTTTTTCAAAATGTAACTTGTACAACTTTTGTCCCCATGAATCTATTCTCAAAAGGAACTGCATAAAGGTCACTTGTTACAAGGATCTTGGTTGCCTTCTAGTTGCCATCTTTTTACTATCAACAGTCTTATTAATGTACAGCATGAGAGACCAGTCATGTTAATTATGATATTTACATACTATGGAATGCTGTTCATTTCATTTAAAAGAGTAAAGTAGCCTGGACGTGGTGGTTCACGCCTGTAATCCCAGCAATTTAGGAGGCTTAGGTGGAAAGATCACTTGGGATCAGGAGTTTGAGGCTGCAGTGATTGTGCCACTGCACTCCAGCCTGGGTGATAGAGTAAGACAGTAAAGTAGATGTACATATAGTGACAGGGAATGGTGTCCAAGATAAATTTTTAAGTGAAAAAAGGGGTGCAGAATGGTATATGTTATAGGATCCCACTTGTTCAACACAAAGAAGGGAGTTATTATTTAAGAATTCGTGTATATGTGTTCTTGCATATGCTTAGAAAATTTCTAGGATGACGCACAAGAAACAGTTGTCAGTTACCTTGGAGATTAGAGGTGGCAAGGCTAGGGATTTTAGTTTTCACTTGACACCTTTCTGTACACTGCTCGACTTGTTTACAACAACCTGTAAAACCTTTAAATACTAAAATTTAAATAAAAACTTTACCTCACTAGATTATTTCCTCGACAATTTATACTAAGAAATAAAAGGAATATTAGTGGTTGAGGTGAGAGATCAGGTCTGAAGCAAAGGAGGCTGACTCTGATAAAACCAAGGGCCTCTAAAAGCTACCTCTGTGGCCAGAGGACTTAGGAGAGATGTTGCTTTGTTAAAGCGTAATGCTAAGAAAACAAGTAAGATTAAATTGGGTAAAAATTACTTTATTAGTTTTTTGATGAAACAGTTGTAATCATATAATTAGTTTTGATCTCTGGGTATATTAATACCTAAACAGCATAGTAATTGTATTCCAGACTACAATTTAAAAATTAAATGTTTCAATGTGTAGAATAATAGCTGTTTTTCTTGTTTGATTTGTTTAAATGTTGCAAGTGAATGCTAAGCTACAATTTCTTGAGCTTTTTACTTAAGGACCTGAGGAAAAATGCAAGTATAATCTTATGCTTGAAGTAGAGAAGATATAAATTACCTAATATTTACCTGATAATGTTTGGATTAAGTTAAATCTTTAAATTCTTAAGGCCCCTTCTAGCTCAGTCTCCCCCAAAAAGAGGGTTTTTGTCTGAGATACAAGAAGTCAAAGGGTTGTCTGTCAGAATGTCCTCTTGGTTTGGCATAATGAAGAGAGTTCCTTCACCCAGTTGTGGATGTTCAGAGACAAGAGTCACTATCCTGTGTTAAGTGACCCTGCTTCTCTAATATTTGGGGTTTTAGCCAGGAGATAGGTGGTAGAACACAAGACAGGTTTTACTTTAAGATATTGATTGAGTATCGTGAAAATGGCCATACTGCCCAAGGTAATTTAGAGATTCAATGCCATCCCCATCAAGCTACCAATGACTTTCTTCACAGAATTGGAAAAAACTACTTTAAAGTTCATATGGAACCAAAAAAGAGCCCACATTGCCAAGTCATTCCTAAGCCAAAAGAACAAAGCTGGAGACATCACGCTACCTGACTTCAAACTATACTACAAGGCTACAGTAACCAAAACAGTATAGTACTGGTACCAAAACAGAGATATAGACCAATGGAACAGAACAGAGCCCTCAGAAATAATGCCACATATCTACAACTATCTGATCTTTGACAAACCTGACAAAAACAAGCAATGGGGGAAAGGATTCCCTAGTTAATAAATGGTGCTGGGAAAACTGGCTAGCCATATGTAGAAAGCTGAAACTGGATCCCTTCCTTACACCTTATACAAAAATTAATTCAAGATGGATTAAAGACTTACATGTTAGACCTAAAACCATAAAAACCCTAGAAGAAAACCTAGGCAATACCATTCAGGACATAGGCATGGGCAAGGACTTCATGTCTAAAACACCAAAAGCAATGGCAACAAAAGCCAGAATTGACAAATGGGATCTAATTAAACTAAACAGCTTCTGCACAGCAAAAGAAACCCCCATCAGAGTGAACAGGCAACCTACAGAATGGGAGAAAATTTTTGCAACCTACTCATCTGACAAAGGGCTAATATCCAGAATCTACAATGAACTCAAACAAATTTACAAGAAAACAAGCAACCCCATCAAAAAGTGAGCGAAGGATATAAACAGACACTTCTCAAAAGAAAACATTTATGCAGCCAAGAAACACATGAAAAAATGCCATCATCACTGGCCATCAGAGAAATGCAAATCAAAACCACAATGAGATACCACCTCACACCAGTTAGAATGGCAGTCATTAAAAAGTCAGGAAACAACAGGTGCTGGAGAGGATGTGGAGAAATAGGAACACTTTTACACTGTTGGTGGGACTGGAAACTAGTTCAACCATTGTGGAAGTCAGTGTGGCGATTCCTCAGGGATCTAGAACTAGAAATACCATTTGACCCAGCCATCCCATTACTGGGTATATACCCAAAGGATTATAAATCATGCTGCTATAAAGACACATGCACACGTATGTTTATTGCGGCACTATTCACAATAGCAAAGACCTGGAGCCAACCCAAATGTCCAACAATGATAGACTGGATTAAGAAAATGTGGCACATATACACGATGGAATACTATGCAGCCATAAAAAGGGATGAGTTCATGTCCTTTGTAGGGACATGGATGAAGCTGGAAACCATCATTCTCAGCAAACTATCACAAGGACAAAAAACCAAACACCACATGTTCTCACTCATAGGTGGGAATTGAACAATGAGAACACTTGGACACAGGAAGGGGAACATCATATACCGGGGCCTGTCGTGGGGTAGGGGGTAGAGGGGAGGGATAGCATTAGGAGGTATACCTAATGTAAATGATGAGTTAATGGGTGCAGCACACCAACATGGCACATGTATACATATGTAACAGACCTGCACGTTGTGCACATGTACCCTAAAACTTAAATAAAAAAAAAAAAGTTGCCCAGTAGTCTAACTTTGTCATTTATTCCTTTGTGCTTTGTGGTATCTCTTACATTTATCACTTCCTTTAAATTCCAAAGTTAACATCTTATATACAGGTACTTAGAATGTTCTACATGAATCTTATTCAGCAATCTCTTAACTCATCACCCCAATTCCAGTCTCTTTTTTCCATCTGTCCTGCATAGTTCTGACCATGACAGCTCTCTGCCCAAAGCCCTTCAATTGCATCCCACTGTATATGGAATGAAGTATGAATCTTTTAGTTTTGAAGCCAGAATTGGATTCACATCCTAGCTCCACCAACTCCTAGCTATGTGATGTGAGGCCTCATTTTGTAACGTGTTAAATGGGAATAATAACAACTGCCTCATAGGTCCTGGTTTTCCTGGGCCCCTGTTTATTCCTATTCCATCTGATTCATACTCCACTCTCCAAAGTGTCCTGGTTTTGACAATTAAATCATTTGGTCAATAAAGGGTTTTTACGAAGAGTTAATGAGACAATGTATATAAATATAACAGGCCTGGCATGACACTTTCATGTTCCCTCAAATGTACCTGGTACTTTGCTGACTGAAATCATATCTCTGACATCTCCAGCTACAGAAGAACCTACCCATACTGCATGGTCTTCCTCAGATGCTACCTCCTCACCTTTGTCTAACTTCTGTGGTAGTCCACAACTCTCTAACCATGTCTCTAACATAAGTTTGGGTTATGGTTATTAGTGCACATGTTTTAACTTCCTCAGAGACTAGCTTTTGGAAGGACGGTATCTGCTTCTGAATCTTCTTAGTCCCACCCATAATACCTAATAGTGTCTTCCACACAGAAGATACAAAATCACTTACTTAAATTTAGAAAGAATACAGCATTTTGGCTACAGGGTTGTATTTCACTTACCCACAGGCTTTATTCAAGCCTCTGCTTTCTCACTCCCTTGAAATGATTTCACTTGCTCGTTAGGGCCACAGCAAGAGTACTCTAATAGGAAATTTCTTTCACAGCTGGCCATTACCTTGATTGATTGGGGGTGGCAGTGAAGAAGGGATTCTGGGAGCTATGGTCCTAGAAATACAGAATAACTAAAAGCACAGGTTCTAGAGCCAGACTGCCTCAGACTCAGGCTCTACCAGTTACAATTTCAGAATACTACCCAACCACTTTATGCCTCAGTTCCTATCTGCTATACCGTTACTGGAAAGATTAAATGAGTTAATCCATGTAAAGCACTTTTAAAAGCACATGGTAGGCTGGGTGTGGTGGCTCACACCTGTAATCCCGGCACTTTGGGAGGCCAAGGCGGGTGATCACTTGAGACCAGTTTGAGACCAGCCTGGCCAACATGGTGAAACTCCATCTCTATAAAAATACAAAAACTAGCCAGGCGTGGTGGTGCATGGCTGTAGTCCCAGGTACTTGGGAAGCTGAGGCATGAGAATTGCTTGAACCCAGGAGGCAGAAGTTGCAGTAGCCCAGATCATGCCACTGCACTCCAGCCTAGGTGACAGAGCAAGAGTCTGTCTCAAAAAAAAGCACATGGTGAGTACTCATAAATGATAGCTATTATTATTGGTTCTTTTCTCTTTCTTGACCTCAGTCAACTCAGAATACTTTATTATGGAATGAGAAATGTAAGCAACATCCTCCATGCAGGGCAGTCAAGTACAGGCTTTGAGCACATACAAAGTCCAGCCCAATCAGAGCTCAGCATCTTCTCTGTCTGTCTTTCTAGGATGTCTGGTTTCTTCTCCCAATTCTTCCCTCCTTCATGCCCAGTCCAAGCTGAGGCCAGTTCTAACAGCTTCTGTGATCACCAGCAAAGATAAGAATCTTTCTGCCTTGTTCTCTAGGCATAACCTCCAGGTCCAGGTTCAACTGCAAACCAAACTCCAGGCAGCTCCTCATATTCTGGTTCCCACAACCAGAAAAAATATCTCAAAAGTTGCATTATTTATGATTCCAGTCTTTCTACCCGATTCCAGTCTTTCTACAGCCTGAAATTACATAGCCTTTTCCTTTCTCACAATTGTTCCCATTACTCCAGTCTCTACCACCTGCCCTATTATATGTCTTTCTCAATCAATATCTTTTTTTTTACCTGCCCGATGATATATCTTTCTCAATCAGTATCTTTTTTTTTTTTTGCAGGAGAATGGGGCTGTGTGTTTCCCTGCCCCACCCAATACACACATTCACAACCACTGCCACCTGCACTTCTCTGGGCACTCAAGGTGGCACAGTAGTCAGGGCATTTCTGGAGTCTCTCTGCCTCTGTATCCCCCACCCCAGTTTTGAACTCAATAAATTGAACACCATTTATTCTTTTTTTTAAATCTTGATTAATGTTTAATTCAACAAGAATGCCACTCGAATTCATTCTAATTTATCTGGAATACTTGTTTGAATTAAAATGTCCTTTCAAATTCATATCTAGTACTCCAGGAAGTAAAGCAAAGAAATTTTGATGGATAATGTAGGGCAATGAGTATAGAATCTTCCCCACATCAATTGATATCCACTTAATACTGTGAACTCTTCCAGCTAATAAAGGCTTGTCCTGACTTTCTGAGTATGTTTTCCTTTGATGGTCTTATCTAGGCAAATTTTTAAAAATTATTATTATACTTTAAGTTTTAGGGTACATGTGCACAACGTGCAGGTTTGTTACATATGTATATATGTGCCATGTTGGTGTGCTGTACCTATTAACTCATCATTTACATTAGGTATACCTCCTAATGCTATCCCTCCCCCCTTCCCCCACCCCACGACAGGCCCCGGTATATGATGTTCCCCTTCCTGCGTCCAAGTGTTCTCGTTGTTCAATTCCCACCTATGAGTGAGAACTTGCGGTGTTTGGTTTTTTGTCCTTGCGATAGTTTGCTGAGAATGATGGTTTCCAGCTTCATCCATGTCCCTACAAAGGACATGAACTCATCCTTTTTTATGGCTGCATAGTATTCCATCGTGTATATGTGCCACATTTTCTTAATCCGGTCTATCATTGTTGGACACTTGGGTTGGTTCCAAGTCTTTGCTATTGTGAATAGTGCCGCAATAAACATACGTGTGCATGTGTCTTTATAGCAGCATGATTTATAGTCCTTTGGGTATATACCCAGTAATGGGATGGCTGGGTCAAATGGTATTTCCAGTTCTAGATCCCTGAGGAATCGCCACACTGACTTCCACAATGGTTGAACTAGTTTCCAGTCCCACCAACAGTGTAAAAGTGTTCCTATTTCTCCACATCCTCTCCAGCACCTGTTGTTTCCTGACTTTTTAATGATTGCCATTCTAACTGGTGTGAGGTGGTATCTCATTGTGGTTTTGATTTGCATTTCTCTGATGGCCAGTGATGATGAGCATTTTTTCATGTGTTTCTTGGCTGCATAAATGTTTTCTTTTGAGAAGTGTCTGTTCATATCCTTCTCTCACTTTTTGATGGGGTTGCTTGTTTTCTTGTAAATTTGTTTGAGTTCATTGTAGATTCTGGACATTAGCCCTTTGTCAGATGAGTAGGTTGCAAAAATTTTCTCCCATTCTGTAGGTTGCCTGTTCACTCTGAGGGGGGTTTCTTTTGCTGTGCAGAAGCTGTTTAGTTTAATTAGATCCCATTTGTCAATTTTGGCTTTTGTTGCCATTGCTTTTGGTGTTTTAGACATGAAGTCCTTGCCCATGCCTATGTCCCGAATGGTATTGCCTAGGTTTTCTTCTAGAGTTTTTATGGTTTTAGGTCTAACATATAAGTCTTTAATCCATCTTGAATTAATTTTTGTATAAGGTGTAAGGAAGGGATCCAGTTTCAGCTTTCTACATATGGCTAGCCAGTTTTCCCAGCACCATTTATTAACTAGGGAATCCTTTCCCCCATTGCTTGTTTTTGTCAGGTTTGTCAAAGATCAGATAGTTGTAGATATGTGGCATTATTTCTGAGGGCTCTGTTCTGTTCCATTGGTCTATATCTCTGTTTTGGTACCAGTACTATACTGTTTTGGTTACTGTAGCCTTGTAGTATAGTTTGAAGTCAGGTAGCGTGATGTCTCCAGCTTTGTTCTTTTGGCTTAGGATTGACTTGGCAATGTGGGCTCTTTTTTGGTTCCATATGAACTTTAAAGTAATTTTTTCCAATTCTGTGAAGAAAGTCATTGGTAGCTGGATGGGGATGGCATTGAATCTATAAATTAACCTTGGGCAGTATGGCCATTTTCACATTATTGATTCTTCCTATCCATGAGCATGGAATGTTCTTCCATTTGTTTGTATCCTCTTTTATTTCGTTGAGCATTAGTTTGTAGTTCTCCTTGAAGAGGTCCTTCACATCCCTTGTAAGTTGGATTACTAGGTATTTTATTCTCTTTGTAGCAATTGTGAATGGAAATTCACTCATGATTTGGCTCTCTGTTGGTCTGTTATTGGTGTGTAAGAATGCTTGTGATTTTTGCACATTGATTTTGTATCCTGAGACTTTGCTGAAGTTGCCTATCAGCTTAAGGAGATTTTGGGCTGAGATGATGGGGTTTTCTAGATATACAATCATGTCATCTGCAAACAGGGACAATTTGACTTCCTCTTTTCCTAATTGAATACCCTTTATTTCCTACTCCTCCCTGATTGCCCTGGCCAGAACTTCCAACGCTATGTTGAATAGGAGTGGTGAGAGAGGGCATCCCTGTCTTGTGGCAGTTTTCAAAGGGAATGCTTCCAGTTTTTGCCCATTCAGTATGATATTGGCTGTGTGTTTCTCATAAATAGCTCTTATTATTTTGAGATACGTCCCATCAATACCGAATTTATTGAGAGTTTTTATCATGAAGGGTTGTTGAATTTTGTCAAAGGCCTTTTCTGCATCTATTGAGATAATCATGTGGTTTTTGTCTTTGGTTCTGTTTATATGCTGGATTACATTTATTGATTTGCGTATGTTGAACCAGCCTTGCATCCCAGGGATGAAGCCAACTTGATCGTGGTGGATAAGCTTTTTGATGTGCTGCTGGATTCGGTTTGCCAGTATTTTATTGAGGAGTTTTGCATCGATGTTCATCAGGGATATTGGTCTAAAATACACCCGCTTTTATATCATATTGCAAAGTAGTCATAATATTTATCATGTGATATGTTATCACCCTCTTCTGAACTCCTGTGTCTGTTATTACCTTTAACTAGTTGCTAGATAAATTGTAATGCCAGCTTTACATCTTTTCTGCCATTGTCTTAAACTGTTATTTAACTTCTTTATTATGGTTTAACTTTCTTATATGTTTATGTTAGCTCCCCAGTAGAGTGGAAGATACTTTAGGGATAGGAACATAGTTTATACATCCCTCTATTCCTCCTAATTCCTTAAGTAGAGTCACCCAGGAAGTATTTATTGATCTGATTTAACCAGTTCATGTGGCACAATAAGACTTTTTGTTTTGTACATTATACCCTGTTAATATGGCCGCAAATAGTATTGGGTTTTGGATAATTATTTCTTACTATGAACTCATAATGAGCCCAGAACCCACTTTTTCCTCCAAGTTTCTGTCTGTCCCTTTCTCTTCTAATTTTTTCAAAAATGTGCATGTCATCCCTGTGCAGGGACCATGCTAATCTTCTCTGTATCATTCGATTATTTTTTTTAAGATGGAGTCTTACTCTGTCACCAGGCTGGAGTGCAGTGGCGTGATCTAAGCTCGCTGCAACCTCCGACTCCCTGGTTCAAGCGATTCTCCTGCCTCTCCAGTAGCAGCATTTATGGGCTCGCGCCACCACGCCCAGCTAGTTTTTTTTTTTTTTTTTTTTTTGTATTTTTAGTAGAGACGGGGTTTCACCATGTTGGCCAGGATGGTCTCGATCTCCTGACCTCATGATCTGCCCGCCCTGGCCTCCCAAGGTGCTGGCATTACAGGCATGAGCCACCGTGCCCGGCCGCCCTTTCAATTTTTTTTTTGGAGACAGAGTCTTGCTCTGTCTCCCAGGCTGGAGTGCAGTGGCACGATCTCCACTTACTGCAACCTCCGCCTCCTGGGTTCAAGCAATTCTTCTGCCTCAGCCTCCTGAGTAGCTGGGACTACAGGCACACGCTGCCACGCCTGGCTAATTTTTTGTATTTTAGTAGAGACGGGGTTTCACTGTGTTGCCCAGGCTGGTCTTGAACTCCTGAGCTCAGGCAATCCGCCCACCTCGGCCTCCCAAAGTGCTAGGACTACAGGCATGAGCCACTGTGCTCAGCCTAGTTTTTTAAACAAGAACCCTTCTATACCTTTACTTAAATATTAATATAATTAAATTTTTATTTATTGTTCCTCTTGTTAGTTTTAGCTTTATTATCACATATTTTTCATAAATATCTTTATCCAAGTAATTAATAAAACATTGTTTGCTATATTTGTTTTCCGTTGCTGCATAATGAATTACCACAAACTTAATTGCTCAGAACGACAACCATTTATTATCTTGCAGTTTCCATGGGTCAGGAAATGGTTGTGGCCATCTCCTCTGCTCAGGGTCTCACAGGCTGCAGTCAAGGTGTTGGCAGAGCCGGTAGTCTCATCTCAGGCTCGGGGTTCTCTTCCAAGCTCATATGATTGTTGGCAGAATTTAGTTCTTTGTGGTTGTGGGATTGAGGCCCTCAGATCCTAGGCACTGCCTGCAATTCCCTGTCACATGGTCTTTCCATAGGCAGTTCATATAACAGCACCTTGCTTTTTCAAGGCCAGTGAGGGATTAAAGTCTCAGTTTGTCTCTCGCAATGGCAAGAAGGAATCAATAATATACACATATATACCTAGTCATGGGAGTGGCTTCTCATTACCCTTGCCATATTCTATTGGTTAGAACCTACTCACATGTCCCACTCATACTCAGGGAAAGGGGATTAAACAAGGACATGAATACCAGGAGGTGGGCGTCATTGGGGGTCACCTTATGGTCTGTCTGCTATATTTGGCATAGCTCTGAATCAGGCTAATTGAAGACTTTCTTTTTTTCTTTTTCTTTTTTTTATTTTTATTTTTTGAGATGGAGTTTCGCTCTTGTTACCCAGGCTGGAGTGCAATGGCGTGATCTCGGCTCACCACAACCTCCGCTTCCTGGGTTCAAGTGATTCTCCTGCCTCAACCTCCCGAGTAGCTGGGGTTACAGTCATGTGCCACCATGTGATTTTGTATTTTTAGTAGAGATGGGGTTTCTCTGTGTTGGTCAGGCTGGTCTTGAACTCCTGACCGCAGGTGATCACCTGTCTTGGCCTCCCAAAATGCTGGGATTAGAGGCATGAGCCACCACGCCTGGCCAAGACTTTTTAACTTACTGTTATCCATCAACAAACACTCACTTGGGTAAGGCTGCTCTAACAGCTGTGACTCTAACTTTACTGTCATCCACCAAATGTTTTTTCATCTACTTACAAAGATAAAATGAGAGATGATGTTCAGTAGTTTGCCTGAAGTCATTCATTGTGTGGGGCCTTCCACTGAGACAGAGTGCTGGAGTGGGAGCAAAGTTGAGATGATTTGAATTTGGGTGCCTATCAGATATTCACATAGAGATGTTCATTTCCCCATGGCCTGGGGTATAGAGAGGGTCTGGGCTCGAGTAGAGATTTGGGGATCCTTCATGTATAGATGATATATGAAGCCTAGGATATGAGTATACTTTGAGAGGGAAAAGGTGCCAAGGGTAGAATTCTGAGGGAAATCCAGGTACTCAGTTTGAGGGATTTCCCTCACCTCCTTATATAGCAACCCAAACAAAAAGGAAACAAGTTATCCAGCCTCAGAGGAAAAGCTGTATTATTTTGTCTACTTCTGCTTCAGTCCCTTCTCTGTTTATTGTAGATACTACTTATTCAATTATACCTCTTTTCTTCTGGTTTCTTCTTCTCTTCCTTTCCACTGGACCCATTCACTGTCGTCCATAAACATGTTCTGGTCTTCCTTTGCTGTATCTTCTAGCTACCAATACCTATCTAGTCAGCCACTTAATTTTTCTGGGCCTCAATTTCCTCAGAGATTGAGGGACGTGATGTAGGGAGGAGGTTATGATTTTTAAGAAGCCTCTTTCTGACCTAAATTCTGTTCTGCCATCTTATTTCTCTACCTTTTCCCGTTTTGGGTTGTGTTGACTGTTCAGTTCCTTTTTGAAACTTCCCTCCCTTGGCCACAGAGTTGTACTCCTCTAGTTCCCTTTCTGCCTGCCTCTGTCACTGCTTCTCCATTACTTTTGTTTCCTCCTGCCTCCTAATTATGTCCATATTCAGGGGTGTAAAGTTCTTTACCTTTTCTGTCTTTATACTCGCTGCCTCAGAGATTTTATCTACACTCCTGGCTTTACCTTTTTTTTTTTGGTTTTTAATTATAGAAGTAACACACAATTACATGTTCCTATTAAAAAATAATATAGATGCATCTAGAGTAAAAAGTGAAAATGCCCCTTCAACCTCATCCTCAGACGTAACCACCATTATCGGATTGGTGTTCTTTCTCCGGGTGTTGAGTCCCAAATCTATAAAGGTAGCTCTAAGCTCTAGATAGCTGCAATCAGGATACCCTTACTTGGATGCTCCACTATCAGCATATAAAATCAGCTAGCTGAATGGCTTTCGGCATATGGTTGATGTGTTTTTTTTTTTAATTCTGTGGTTCTTTCATGTCTTATATTTATTTCTTTTTGTGTCTCTATAGCATTAAACGGTAGATATTCCTTACATGTTTGGTTGATTCTGTTATTTTGCAGCTGATAACCTCTCATTAGTACTCCTTCCCAATTTGCTTATATGCATAGACCCAAGGAAATAGAATAACCCTCTGTCAGTACTTTAGATGAAAAGGTGGGTGGCTGAGTATAGGGCTTAATCACTGGGAACCAGAACACATGAGCAATTCAGCGGGTAACAATTAAGTATGGGGGCTTAAGGAGAATGGGGTGGTAGATGGGTAGTATATTGAAAACTTTGGTCAGTAAATTAAAGCCAGGGTGCTAACATTAAATATATCATGGGTTGTAAAATATAAATATCTTAATCTAAAATATTAGCTACCAAAATCACTGTTCATGTGAAAACATTGTTTTGGCTCTGAAAAAGATACATGGATAATCTCTGCAGTGTAATGGGTCATTTTGCAAAAGTATATTCTACTATATGTGTATTAAATGCAAATTAATTGGAAAGATTGCCAATGAGAGTGTATCATTGCATGTTGTATTAATGAGGCTGTGTTGCATAAGCAGTTACACACTGAAAATTGCCAGTCTCTGTAAAAGCTTAATTCCAAAGAAATTTAGGATAATCATGGACAGGATCCATAGTAGTGGTTCTCAACTAGGGGCAATTTTACCCCCTGGGGACATTTAGCAATGTCTGGAGACATTTTTGTTTGTCACAATTGTGGGGAGGCGTTACTGGCATCTAGTGGGAACAGGCCAGGTAAGCTGATAAACATCCTACAATGCACAGGCCAACTCCCTACCATGAAGAATTATCTGACCCAAGATACCAGTAATGCTGAAGTTGAGGAACCTTGATGAAGGGAATTTTGGGTAGGGCAGGAGATCCATGGCGGTGACCATTGATGCCCCTTTGTATTAATGCTGATGTCCTGTAATTCTTAACCTTGCTACCTAGTTGAAAGCTAGAGGATATGACAATTGTTTGGCTTTTAATAACAGCATACATATCAGATAGATGGACCATTTATTTTCTTTTCTAGGTGTTCTGGTTATTTGACTATTAAAGTAAATTATCCCCAGACTTTTTCAGTGCTGATTTTTTTTCAAGGGGAACTTACCGCCAGAACATTTAAAGAGCGACAGACAAAAATGTTGAGACTTGATAAATTTTATGTTGAGTTATTGCATATTAATACTTAGTCCTAAATACTGTATGTGAATGTATCTTAAACTGTGATATAGCTCAGGGGTGTAAATGAGTTGCCTTAGGTAATGTAGTGATTTATTCATAGACCCAAGGCCAGAAATCAGATTCCTTGATTCCCAGACCATTATTCCTTCGATTTGGCTATGGCTTCTGTATAACATCTTTTCTGCTTTGAGTCTCCTGAAGAGCAGAATCAAGTATGTCGAAGATTGAATGATCTTAGGTGCTGGATGTTTTGCACATTTATGCAAGAATATTCAATGTTACCAGTCATCTTAAAAAAGCAACAAAATAACCCAAAATAATGCTGAGTAAAACACAAGAAGTTATGTTACTTTTTCACTTGGTGACATGGATGAAATATTACAGCAAATGGGGACAGAGCTTAAAGGAAGTGGTAGGGTGAAAGGACCGTTAGTATAACACAGCTGGATGGCATTTCTCTAAGCTACCATTTTGAAGAATGTTGCTCTTTGGACTGACTCCCAAACTCCATCTGGCTAGCACTTTGGAATTTTAAATGGGTAAAAAATATGATTTTCCATTGCTCCCAGCTGCCCTGCATGGTTTAATAGACAACTATGTAAAAGACAGGGAGTAGAACCAGCATTTGATTTGCTTTATGAAATTGGGAAATACACTTGGTTTTTTAAGCTCAAGTTTTTTCATAGGTAGATGATATGGTGGAGGATTATGGTAGTTAGTATTTATTGAATCCTTACAATTTATCAGGTACTAAGCCCTTCCACATATTATTAAACCTCAATATAGTTCTGTAAGGTAAATACCATTATTACCCGCCTTTTAAAGTTGAGAAACTGAGGCAAAGAGAAATTAAGTAACTAGCTTTCACAGCTAATAAGTAGTTCCTGGTATGAATTGAGATATACTGTAAGTGTAAAATACACACCAGATTTCAAAGACAGCATGATAAAAAAATGTAGAATATCTCAACAATGTTCTGTATTGACTACATGTTAAAATGATAATATTTTGCTTTTTTTAATTCTTAGTTTTTGTGGGTACATAGTAAGTGTATGTATTTATATACACTTGAAATATTTTGATACATGAAATATTTTGGTACATGAAATATTTTGATACAGGCATGTAATGCATAGTAATCACATCATGGAGAATGGGGTATCTGTCCCTTCAAGCATTTATCCTTTGTGTTACAAACAATCCAATTATACTCTTTTAGTTCTTTAAAAATGTATAGTTAAATTATTATTGACTATAGTCACCCTGTTGTGCTATCAAATAGTAGGCCTTATTCATTCTAGTTATTTTTGGTACCTATTAACCATACCTACCTTTCCCATAGTCCCCCACTACCCTTCCCATTCTCTGGTAACCACCCTTTTACTCTCTATGTCCATCGAAGTAATATTTTGGATATATTAGGTCAAATAAATTAGAGTGTTAAAGTTAATTTGACCCATTTCTTTGTGCTTTTCTTAAGGTGGCATCCAGAAAATTTCAAATTACATATGTGGCTTACATTTTTATATTTCTGTTAGACAGTACTGCTCTAGAGGTGGGTGATATCTCATGCTTATATCATGTACATGAGACTAAAGGCTGAGGAAGCCAAAAAATTAAATACATTGGATTAAAGTTTGCTGTTGTAGCCATTAAGTCTCTAAGGTGACATTAGGCCTATTCTCTAATGTTTGCATTATTAAGGGGTAAGGAACAAGGAAGCTTTTAAACTTAGGTACATTCTAGAGTTTTAGTCCCATACACATCTATTGAATAACTGTGTAAGGCATTGTGTTGATACTGTGGCTCATATAAAAATCAGTGACTTAGACTTTGCCATCAAGGAGCTTATAATGTGGTAAAAGAACATGTACACACACAACTGTACATAAAATCATATATAATGGAGTGGTAGAAACAAAGGGCTTAGAATCTTAAGAGTACAAGAGGTTATTTGCAGCTAGCATGAGGGTAGAAGGTTTAGGAAGGAGGTGACATTTGAGCTGGTTGGAGAAAGATGGATAGGATTTCAGTAGAGGTCCCCTCTATACTCAAAGGAACATGCAGAACTAGGTGACAGGTCACTGAGCTGACATGCTTTTCTCTTCACCAAACGGAAACTCTGTGTGGCACAAAATGGAGAGAGGTCAGATACCTTGACATGTGGGTTTTTTAAGGGCCCATTTATGTTGATATGCCTTCCTCATCAGACCCCTGTCTTGCATATACATAGAAATTTCCAATCATAGAATACACTGCTTATCTAAGTCTTTTGGTTTCTGACATCCTGGATCAGCCAGGCAGCAAGTGATGAAACACACATATGCCTGTGCATATGTTTCTAGTTATGCATAGATGAATGGGCAGGCAGATAAATTGTTTTTAAACTGTAGTTAAAATGGCCCCATCTTGAAATTTAGATTTAACTTGAATTTCTCTTGTCTAATCTCTTGGGCAAATAATTGTAGCTCCTACCATGGGGAAGAATAAAGAAAGGGGCAGAAAGAGGCTGGGAATGTTACTCTAACAGAAGTAGCTCTACCTTGAAGTGGGAACAGTGGGGGAAAAAAATAACTCTCCTCACTCCACCAGTACCACTATGTTCAAGTCTGGCCTTTCCTTTCAGCTACCAATTATTTGTCAAATGGATTGGTTTGGTTTTGTATGGAGGTCATTTGGCTTTACAAAAAAAAAAAATGGAAATAAAAGACTATTATTTTCAAGATAAAACCTGGAAAGAAAAGAACCTATACCCTTAAGTTGGAAGGACTCTCCAGTCTATATTTGCAGACGGGCTGACTTTGTCTTCCAGGTGGGTTTTTTTTTCCAGTTGTTTGTTTTATGCTAATAGAGTTTTGCCCCATTAACATAGAATATGATTCAGTGACTCCTTCCTGCTCTCCAGAGGACACCTGTACAGTTAGTTGGCTTTTCCTTTTATAGAATTCTAAAATGTTAAAGCTACAAATGGATACTCTTATAGAATGTTACAGTAGCCGAATCCCTTAGTTAAAAATGGTAATGTAGCTCTTCTCTTTAAAAAATTAAAAATAAATGTAATATGTTATTGTAATATGTATTTAACCAGTTTTAAAAATTAGAAAACATAAATAAGAAACAACAAATTTTAACATCCCAGATTTAAAAAGAGAGAGAACCATTGTTAACACCCATGCATATAGACTTCTAGATGTGTGTGTGTAACTTTTTTTTTTTTTTTTTTGAGACGGAGTTTCACTCTCGCCCAGGCTGGAGTGCAATGGCACAATCTCGGCTCACCGCAACCTCCGCCTCCTGGGTTCAAGCGATTCTCCTGCCTCAGCCTCCCAAGTAGCTGGGATTACAGGCATGCACCACCACGCCCAGCTAATTTTGTATTTGTAGTAGAGACAGGGTTTCTCCATGTTGGTCAGGCTGGTCTTGAACTCCCAGATCACAGGTGATCAGCCTGCCTCGGCCTCCCAAAGTACTGGGATTACAGGCGTGAGCCACTGTGCCCGGCCGTGTGTGTGTAACTTTAATAAAAAATGGATCACATCATTTTGTAAAGTATCTTTTTCATCTTTACGTTGTAGATATGTTTCTATATTGACAACTCTTCATCTACAATAACTTTTTTGTGTTTTTGTTTTGTTTGAGACGAGGTCTCACCCTGTCGCCCAAGCTGGAGTGTAGTGGCGCGATCACAGCTCATTGCAATCTTGACCACCTGGGCTCAGGCCATCCTCTTACCTCAGACTCCCAAATAGCTGAGACCATAGGTGCAGGCCACCATGGCCAGCTAATTTTTTAATTATTTGTAGATATGGTTTCTCACTATGTTGCCCAGGCTGGTCTTGAACTCCTGAACTTAAGCTGTCTTCCTGCCTCGGCCTCTCAAAGCATTGGGGTTATAGGTGTGAGCCACCGTGCCCAGCCTACAGTAACACTTGACTACTCCATTTTATTGATGTACCACGAGTTATTTAATTAATCCACTGTTATTGGATATTTAAGTTGTTTCCAGTGTTCCCTATCATTACATGTGCTACAGTGAATGTCCTCATACTTAAATCTTTCTGTATATACTTAATGTTTCTTTAGTATAAATTCTAAAAAGTAGAATTGGATAGGTAGGAGGGTGAAGATTGATCAATGTATACTATCCCCAGTAGTCAACTGAACTCTTGCCAATCCTGTGTATTCTCGTTCAGAAAATGCTTGTCAATTTGGTAAGTCAAAAAGGGCTTTTTGTTGTAGTGTATTCCTTTAATTACGACGATGTTGGACTTTCTTCATATGCTTGTATTATTGACAGTTCTTTATTGGGCACTTTTAAATTTATTTATAAGTTATTTTTAAGGATAGTGACTCTCATAATGTTGCACAGGTTGCTTCTCAGTTTTGATATTTGCTTTGTAATAGATTTATTTTTAATGTCCATGAGTTTTCCACTTTTATACAGTCAAATGTATCAGCCTTTTCCTCTATGGTTTGTACTTTACACATATCTCACCACAGAGCAAGGAATTCTAAGGGCCAAGGAGATGTGCCTACCCATAACTCCTGCCTGTTTCTTCTAGACCAAGCTTGTGCAACCCGCGGCCTGTGGGTCACATGCGGTCCAGTACAGCTTTGAATGTGGCCTAACACAAATTCATAAACTTTCTTGAAACATTATGAGATTTTAAGATTTTTTTTTTTTGGTCGTCAGCTATCGCTAGTGTATTTTATGTCTGGCCCAAGATAATTCTTCTTCCAGTGTGGCCCAGGGAAGCCAAAAGATTGGACACCCCTGTTCTAGACCATACTCTAGGTACTTGGAAGCTGAGGAATCTCTGTTCAATGTGCTTCCAGGGCTTCTGAGGGCCTCTGCCCTGGATCTGTCCTCTCAAGGAGAGACTGTGCCATATGTGTGAGCTCTTCTAGGTCTAAGGGGTCTAAGGGGGTGCTTGTTTGGTGGGAGAAGTGTATGGATGGAGCTTGGCTGTGTGGACTGAGTGGTCTACACACAGGCGGCCAAGGCTCCTAGCTGTGTAGGAAGGAGTGGGGTAGTGGAGAGAAGGAAGGAGAATTAAGAGCCTATACTTATATTCTTGCCCCTGGCCTTGTAAATATTAGGGATGGACCTATTTCTCATAGTAATAGTTATAATTTTAGTTACAGTTAAAGATTGAATCTTTGTGGCATTTCCTTTGGGATAAGATGAGATCAAAAAACTAACTTTTCCCCCAAATGCCACCCCTTTCTTTTGTAGATGGGGAAACTGAGCCTTAGGCTGTAATTGGTCCAGAGTCACTGGGCTGGTTAGTGGCAGAGCTGTTTCTTATGACTGATAGACTAGTGCTGATTTTTTTTAAACAGATAGACCTGGGTTTAACTCTGGGATCTGTTACTAACTCGCCTTTCATGTGTTATGCAGGACAGGTCACTTAACCTCTCAGAGTCTCTAATTAAGTAAATAAGAGAATCCTACCCACCACCTATCCCTGTGCCACCACCATTCCACCCAACTAGCTGCATTTTCTAGGTTATGCCCCTTGTAGGCAGTGTCGACCTCAGCCTCTTGCCTCGTCTTGTGGACTGACTGTTGCCTCTGTTTCTAAAACAGTCAAAGCTCTTTGGCCCTTAGTTGAAACCTGTACCCTTTAAGCTCCAACCAGAACCCTGAGGATGGGAATACACATATCTGTAGACACCCACCAAAGTATTTGTGTTTTACAGAGTTGGCATGTTTTTTTTTTAACAGCTTCCGATTAGCTGTTTAGTCACCCCCCAGCCCATGAGTCCCCCATGAGGTACCATAAGCATAGCCACTGTAAAAGTCTCAGATAATTTGACTGCTTTTGAATACTCCTTGTTTATTATAATGACTTTCGTGTGCTTTTCACTGTTCAATTTATTTTTCAGACATTCATCTAGATTTGACTCAGTATCTTTACATTCTGTCTTTACTTTTAATGATGTACTTACTGTGTACTCCAAAGACAGTTCAACCTAGCAACTATTAAACTGACTTTCAACATGGCAGGTTTCTTTCTTTTTTTAATATTTAATGAAGGAAAACCCTACTGCTCTATTTCCCCAGAAGTAGAAATCTCAATTTATGTTGTTTGAGCTGGGAGAACTTGTTAATTAAAACTGTCAAACTGTAGTGAATTTTGCTATTTTAATATATGTTTCATCAGTTGATGGGGGCAGGGGTTGGAATAGTAAATAGTACACCGATACTTTTGTGATTTGGTTATGATGAGACTGATCTTCTAATGGATCTTCAAATTGACAAATTCTGGGAAAGCCAAAAACCAATCCCAATCTGTATAGAACTGTACCACTATTCCAAAGGTCTGTCTTAGTTCTTTGAGCCTGATTCTCTTGCCTTCACTCTGCTTTAGGACCAATCAGCTTTAGGACATTAGAGCTAATATTAGCCTTAGACTGGAGCCATGCCACTTCCAGAAGGGTTCCACACTGGGTTTTGAATCCAAACAGGCCTAATCTTCCAAGATTCTTAAAATCCTATTGTCTTACCTTTGATCTAGTGCAGCCTCTGACTAAGGCTGGCATGCCACTCACCCTGCAGTGGCCTTAGCAGGTGATTGTTCCAGCTACCCCACAAGCAGTGACTCTGGAGTGGGTCTGCCTGGATTTGAATTCTAGCTCTGACACTTGACTAGCTGTGGTTATAGCCACATTTTACTCCTCTGTGCTTTAGTTTTCTCATCTGTAAGATGGTGATAATAGTATCTGCCTCATAGGAGTGTTGGGATCATTGAATCAGCTAATAAATGTATAGTACTAATGTCTACTAGCCTATTGTTGCTTTTGCTGTTGTTATTCAGTTGTCATGGAGATTGAAATGCTTGAAAATCCTTCCTTATATTCAGCTGAAACCTGTCTCTGTTATCTCTAACCACTGTGGCTGCACAGAGGAAAGTATAACCCTTTCCCCACTTGCTAGTCTTTCAGATACGGGACAGGTAAGGACACATGTATGAAAGCACATTGTAAGCTGTAAAGTGATGTGTTACCTACAACAAGGTATTTAATATTATCATTATATTTTAACCTACATTATAATTATTATCTAACTTGTCCTTTCTATCTGCCACATCTTATCTTTTAAAAACTGCATACTTTGCGTTCCTTCTAGCGTTCTTTATATGACATGATTTCCAGATATTTAACCATCTTAGTTGCCTTATTTGGGATATACTCAGGTTCATTCATATCTCCATTAAAATTTGGCCCTCAGGAATTGACTTGGTCCTGTATAGGCAATTGAGCTAGTACAGAGCACAACAATAATATAATATTTACCTCTCCTCTCTCTTAAAAAATACATACCTTGTGGCCGGGCGTGGTGGCTCATGCCTGTAATCCCAGCACTTTGGGAGGCCAAGGCGGGTGGATCACTTGAGGTCAGGAGTTCAAGACTAGCCTGGCTAACATGGGGAAACCCCATCTCTACTAAAAATACAAAAAATTAGCTGGGCGTGGTGGCATGCTCCTGTAATCCCAGCTACTTGGGAGGCTGAGGTATGAGAATTGCTTGAACCCCGGAGGTGGAGGCTGCAGTGAGCCAAGATTGCGCCACTGCACTCCAGCCTGGGCGACAGAGTGAGACTCTGTCTCTATAAAAGAAAAAAAAATACATACCTTGTTAATGAAGTGGCATATTCTGCCAGTTTGAGGGAATATTATCATTCTGTTGACTGAAGAGCTTTTTAGATGAAGTCCCATTAAACTGTTTTAACCATTTTAAAACTTGCATCCACTTATTTTTTCACTAGATAATTTTTGAGTCTTCTTTGTGCCAGGCACTATGTTGCATTCTGGGGATACAATGGTGAGTTCTACCTTTATCTCCATTACCTTTCAGTTCCTAGCCTCGCCTGTTGGTATTTTTGGATTCTAGCTCTATTTGAAACACATTGGCTGTGTCTCCATGTTTTATATCATTCATGAATTTTATGATCATGTTTCCGCTGTCTTTTCTAACTTGGTGGTATTTCAGTAGTGCCAAGTACAGAGCCCTGAAGCATTCAAGTTGATCTTCTGTGAGGTTGACATTGATCCATTAATTGGTATTCTTTAAAAACTCTTTTTATTTTAAAAACAATTATTGATTCAGATAATTATGGTTACTGCAAACAAATGTACAGGGAAGTCTCATGTACCCTTCCTCCAGATTCCTCCAGTGATAGCATGTTACAAACTATAGTACAATATTGAAACCAAGAAACTGACATTGATACAATCCGCAGGGCTTATTGATAGAGAGGTGGAGAGGGAGAGAGAAAGGGAATGGGGGAAGGGAGGGAGAGAGAAAGAAATGAGAGAGGCTCCATGCAACTTTATCACATGCAGCTTTGTGTAACCATCCCCACTATGATCAAGAGACTTTACTATCACTACAAGACTTCCTTTTGCTGTCCCTTTATATAGCCACATCCCTTCCTCCTCCTCATTTCTAATCCCTGGCAAACACTAATCTGTTCTCCATCTCTATAATTATATTATTTTACAAATGTCACATAAATGGAATTGTGCAGTATATATCTTTTTGAGATTAGTTTTTTTTTCACTCAGCATAATTTATTTGAGATTCATCCCAGTTGTTGTTGCATTTAGCAATAGTTTGTTCCAGTGGCATTCTTGTTGAGTAAGGTTATTTGATCAATCATAAATCATCCTACTTGTTCAGGACATACCTGTCTCATATGAACATATTCTATAGGGAAAAAATGTCTTCAGTGACTTACTGAAACTCAAAAAGACTTCGTTCCATTACCTCAGTCTATGATTCTCATGACCTGATCATTGTTCATAACCATCTGTTTACTAGTTCATTATAAACTGATTTTTTTCCCATCAAGATTAGCAGTCTTTGTTTTCAGAACCATTTCAGAAATACCCCAGCTTTTTAGTTTTACAAGTAACAGCCAAATTTTTCTAGTCTGCTATGATTTTTTTCAGAGATTACCAGCAGTGGCCTCTCAATCAGGAAAGCAGGTTATCTCAATACTATAAGATATACTTTATCTGGGCCTACAGGTCCAAGTTCATTTGAAACTGCTTGCTACTCTCACTATCTCTACATCGGTTGGGCTGTGATGAACTCTTATTCACATTTGTGCTACTGTTTCCAGTTTGAAAAATTATTCTTATCATTTAAGATGAAATAGAAATAGGAACTGAGTCATTCTACTTGCTTGCTCGCTTGCTCTCTCTCTGTCACCTGTTCACATATATCTTCTACTTAGGGTAGATGATCTTACTTTGAAAAATCTGCACCTGCTATAGCTACATTAGTTCCTGTAGCCTAAAAGCTTGTTTTCTGTGTAGCTTTTGTTGTGTTCTTTAGTCACTTCTCCTTTTTCTTTTCTTCAAGATCATGGGGGATTGATAATATTTTGAGACCTATCCTCCCAAATATTTTATTCCTCTTACACATTAGTCCACTTAAGGGTCACTGTGGTCTCTTGTAGAAATTCTCATTCTCAGTATCTGGGGAATACCTTCATTCCCTGTTGTTTTTGTTTATTTGTTTGTGGTTATTACCCAACAATACTTAAAATGACATGGCCATATTTCCTAAAGTTTCTTTCACTTCTACTTTTACCAATCAGTTCTTCTTTCTTGGTCAAACTTAGTTACAAAGTTTGTAGTTCCTCTCATTGCTTTCTCGGCATCCTAAAGGATGGAATTTTCCTTTTATAAGTGCAACACAGACCTTCCCCTTTCATAAGCATGTTATTTCCTGGCTGACATTCCCTTCTCAGATCTCCTGTGCCCTCCCAGAACTCTTGTTCCTTGGTCAAGCATGTCCATATATTCGCAGCCATTTTTTTTCCAGAACTCTTTCCCTTCATGACACTGTTTTCTCTACAGTCATCTTAAATGAAGCCTGCTCATTTGCCGATAATTCCTCAATCTTAAGCTAGCTTCTGGTGCCAGAATGTTGTTCAACAACTTTCCTTTTACCTTATTCTTTGACGTGCATGCTATCAGTTATTATGTCTATTCTTTTCATTGGCACAGACCTATCTTTAGGTTACTTGCTCTCATTCTATGAGACCTCTGGAACCTAGCTTAGTCTTCTATGCTCCTCTGACTCCTTGCATCATCCCAGACCATGCCAGTAGCCTCCCTGATGCATCATCAGATGTCCCAGCATGATATTTCCTTGCCCTACGATAATATGACCTCCATTTTCACTCTGCTTCAGCAACCTCTTCATATGGGGGGCACACTTATTAATCATGTCACCATCTGGAACTGTTCTACTTCTGATACTTAAACTCTGAAATTCAGCTTTTTGACTAAAACCTCCAGCCTTTCACATCTCCTGTTCCCTGACTTTCACAGAACCTCTTTGACATCATCAACACTTCCAGTTCCTTCCCCTTTCTCCCAGGAAGTTTTCTAGCCTTCTCCTGCTTCTATGTTCTTTCCCACCCAGCAAGCATTTCTAACCCCCACTTGACCCTGCCAACCATTTGATATTAATTCCCACAGTATCCTCAATTCCCTCATGTCCCTCTTGTTCCACTGCACCTGCCCTGCCAATCTCCAGACCTAGATGGACTTCAGCATCTGTTTTTTTCTGTTCTGTTCCCAGGCTGCTGAGTAAGTACTAGGGAAAATTGTCTCACCATGCTGATTATATCCATGACCAAACTGTGATTTCTAACCACAGCTGGATCCTCAACGGCTGTTCACTAATCCTTTTTTACACATTCCTGGTTGGTTTATTTTCCAAATTCCCACAGCAACTGTTCCATTTTCTTACCACACCCCTCAGGCCTCCTAACTTAGTCCTCTCTATCCCCAGCTTCCCCTCAGCAGGTAATCTAGTTATATAGATTACCTGCTGAGGGGAGCTGGAGAAAAGAGAGAGCCCATTGGTCACAAACTTTCTCTTTCCCATCCAAACATTTATTTCCATGGGTACTTTCATCTTCATTCTTTTAATATCATCTTTTCCAAGGCTAACCTCATTTTCCTTTTTACCTATCCCCTGATGCATCTTTTAAGATATTCTGTTCCATTAATCATCTCCCTTCTCTCTCTTGTATCTTCAGTGTTTTTCTTAAAGAGCTTTTTATTCTGCCTGCAGACATATCCAAGAATCCCCCTTTCATTTCCTACCCCAAAATCTTCTTTTTAATCATACTATCCCCATAGGCTAATGGGATATCTTTTTCTCATACTTTATTTCAAAGTATGTTAAAAGAGCCATCTATACTTCCTTATCTTTCAGTCTTCAGCTCATGAAATCTGGCTTCTGTACCCTTCTCTCTACTAAAAACTGACCTCTCACAGGTCAGCATGACTTCCAGATTCAGATTAGGTGGGATTATGTGTCCCAAGATACGCAAAACAGAGGAGGGAAGATGTGTGTGTCCACGCACACCAGGTTGCCCATGCCTGTTTAGATGAGAAAAGAAGTATGAAGCAGGAGGAACAGAGTTTGATACTACATCTTTCTTCTATTCCAGGGTAGTTCATAGTGTGATCCAGTAACACATTACTTCTTTCTCTGCTTTTATTATTGACAAATGTTTTTACCTTCTGGCTTGTTAAATTCCATAAGGAAGTGCTACCTTTTTATTACAGATGAGATGATGATGATGATGATAGTGGCCACCTACTGTGTGACATACACTGTGATAGATATTTAAATACATTCTAAACTTTAATCTTCATTAACAGCTTAGTGAAGTAAGTATTCTAATACCCAATTGATCCATGGGCCACTTAAGGTTCAGAGAGGGCAAATGTCTTGACCAAGATCACATGACAAGTAAGAGGCAACACAGAGGGTTGAACCCTGGTCAGCCTGGCTTGAAAGCACCTTCCTTAACTATTACACTATTGCCTTCTATAATCGAGTGCCAGATGCCATCTCACCAGCTCTTGATGATCATAACTGTGAGATTATTTTTGCTTTTTGCTGTTTCAAGCGTCCTAATAACTTTGTTACCAGTCCTATTAAATCGGTATGTAGACTCCTCTAGCCCTAGGTATGATTTCTGGCTTTTTTGCCTTGTTTTCTCTTGAGAAGCAGTGAATATCCCTTCCAATATGGTTTTTCTTTGTCACAGTTGGTGGTATTTTTTCCTTCTCTTGACATTTCCCTTTCAGTCCATATTTATCATGTTAGTGAATCTCCAACGAAATCATTTCTTCCTGCTCTTTGTGAAATTTTCTCCATCCCTGGCCAGAAGTCCATCATTCTGAGATTTTAAGTGATTCTCCAGAAAAACTACATCCTATTATTTGACATCATCTAAGTAGCAAGATATTCATTTCTCATATCTTCTCTCCTAGTGAAAAGTCATGACCTTAAACAGGAAGAAGCAGTGAAAATCTTCCATGTGCCCTTTAAGTCTTCAGTTTTCTACCTAAGCTTTCAAAGTCAGTAGAGATACAATACAGGTCCCTCTTGGTTATATAATTTGTTCCCAGATCTAAACATTTGCATGAATAAAAATAAACTAAAAGATGCATAACATCCATGTCTATTTTATTGAAAGAGTCAAAAAGGTACGTGACATAAGGATCCAACTGGGACTGATAAATAAAAAGGCAGCTTCTGCTGTTAATGGGGCTGAGACAATTGCAAGGTTAACAGGAAGCACCGCTTCTCCCAACGTCATGCAGCAGCTGGAAAATGCCATGAAGACACCCTCTTTCAATGGCTACTGCTTTCTTATCAATGATGCTTCAAGACCCACTTGGCTCTTCCCATGTATTACTGGAGATTCCCAATTGCTGAGCTGCAATTGCCCATAGCAGCGGCGAATCCCTAATTTATTCCTGCTTCTCCTGTTCCTGCCTCATAAATCATAACCAGTCCAGAACTGATCCCTGCTTTTCTTAGGCCTTCCTCAGAATCCTTCACCAGGAACCCACAAGAAGCTTTTTCCCCCTTCTTGTTGAGCGCATTCCATGAATCCTCTGGAGTGCTGTCCTTATGAAAGAGTGAACAGATCGGACTCTATCAGACTACAGGCTTGTCCTTGGTGGTCTTTAGTTGATTAGGCTTTAAATGTCATTCTCACCTTGAGCTTCCCTCAAATGAAAATTTGACCTATTTAATTTCAAGGCTGGCCCAGTCCCATCTTTTCTGCCATGAAAATGAAAGCCCCCACACTCTTCTTGGCTCAGTCCAGGTATAGTGCTAATAACAGACTGATCTGGTGCCATCTTAAGCCTAGGGGCCGTAGCATGAGCTAACAATCCAGTATTAGAATGATAATAGGGAATTGACATACCTGGGTCAGTCCTATACATGGTGGTAAAAGGGGTACAGACTTAATGAGCAGCCAGTGACTCCAGAAGGAGCTGAGAGGTGAAAGAAGTGAGAGACATAAATTGGCTTGAAACATATTTTTAAGGAAGTGCTTGAATTGAGGTAGGGTAGAGAGGTAAGAACAAGTGACTCTGGGCAGATTAGGATGACTTGTGTAAAAGGATGGGTGCGTGAACGAACAAGTCATGTTAAAACAAGAGCCCTTCCTTTGAGACTGGAGAGGCGAAGAGGAAGAAATTTTACATTTGTTCTCTCTTTTTTGGGAAGTATGTGGTTTAAGGGCCAGGGAGAAGTTGATTAGGATTTCAGAAGATACTATTAAAACAGGTGGCCATCATAGTAATGGAAAACTAGCCTAGAAAAGAGGAGGAACAGATATATCTAGCAGTATCCAGGACAGGGTGGTAACCATATATAACTTATAGCATGCTCTGTGCTGAAAAACCCCAATCCATATGTGTGTACATATGTGTACATAAACCAGGCAGCTTCTTTTGAAGGTGCTTTACTTGTTATCTGGAGAGAAGATGTTTTTAACTTCTGCTCACCTTGACCACTCAGAGCAAGAAGATATTTCCTCCTTCTTAATTCTGGCCTTACATTTGGAAAAAGGGAATTTGATTTCCATCCTTAGAAGGCCATCTCAGGACAAATATTACAAATCAGCCTTCCCTGCAAAAGAGGGACAACCAGTGAATTCCGTGTCAGAGTTATTCTGAAGACCTGTGCTGTTTTCTAGTGAGGCCATTTAGTATATAGTAAGTATATGTTCTTCCTGTTTGTGGACCAGGTTTAAGTCTGTCTTTTTTTCTTGTTATCACTAAGAAGAGCTAAGGAATGCCTGCATCATCATTTTGACAGAAACCAAAACTTTAATTCTGCTGTTTTTGAAGTAAACTAGCACCTTTCTTATCTTGGGCAAATTCACTGAAGCTTGTTAACCAGTTAGGTGGTAACTCTACCTCTTTATTCCCTATTTGGATGTAATGCATGTTGCATTTTTAACTCTGACTATATAAATAACAATATTAAGTATGGTACAGTTGCTTTGGCCTGGAAGGATGTTTGTCCAGCAACCATTTATTGAGCACCAACAACGTGCCAGAAAATGTCAAACGATGTCGAGAAAAATTGAGCTGCTTTTGTTCAAATCAAAGCATACTTCTAAGATATGTTCTTCAGAAATAGTTGTCACAGGAGCAGTAGGTAAGAGATTACTTTTTGTAAAGAAACTTCATGAATTCTATCCAATTGTAAGTAAAGTCACTGCATGTTAGTGAAAAGTGTAGCTTGAAATAGATTTTTGTCAGTTACAGCTGTAATGAACAAGTAGCAATTTAATTATTTATATTTTACTTAAATAGGATGAACTGTGTGCCAGGCTTTATTCTACGCACCTTACAAATATTAACTCATAAATCCTCGCAACCACCTTATGAGGTGGATACTGTTTTCACCCCATTGTATAGATGAAGAAACTGAGTCACACAGAGATTTGGTGTCTTGCCCAGGATTATGTGGCTATTAAGTTGTGATGTTAGGATTTGAATGGACTCTATTTCCACAATCTGTGGGATCTATACTAAGCTGCAAATAGGTTCTTACTGAGTGGCCCATAAAGTTAATTAAGTGGATTTATCATGCCCTCTGAAGTCTTGTTTATGCTATTAATCTGTTTATCAAACTCATTTATCCCTATATAAAGATCTTTTTCTACCCAGCTATAATCAAGATTATGACAAATTCTGAATTCTATTTTTTTTAATATATTATTTTAAGCTAATTTTTTAGAGCACTTACTATGTACCAGGCACTTGTCTCCAAGGCTCATTCTTTCGGCCATCACACTGTTCAGTTCCACAAGCCCTCTCTTTTCCATTGCTCCCTCAACAGCAGAATCCTACAGACCGCACATAGGATACCTTTATTCTGCCTCAATTTGTTAGTGACCAAGTCTCCAAAGTTCAGGGGAAGACCTTTCTTGAACTATATCAGTATGTACAATGACTGAAAATTGTGTCATGTACAACAAAATATATGTACTCTCTAGGGCACCCAGCAGGATTGAAATAAGTCAGTCAACAGTTTTGTATAGCTCATTCCATTTGGAAGGTGAACAGATGGTGTCACTTCAGCTTACTCCTCCTCAGCTTAAAATCAGGAGCATCAGAGTAACAAAGGGGCTGAAGGTGGGTCTGATGATTTGTGAGATTCTGTTCCACCTTGAGAACATATGATTTTTATCAATTTTTTCAGCTCTATTGAGATATAATTATATACAATATACCAAGATATCTTTATGTAGGTTGTATTCCGTTTATCTCAGCAATATTTTGTAGTTTTCAGTGTACATACAGGTCTTGCGTATCTTCTCTGAGATTTATCCCTAAGTATTTCATGGTTTTGATGCTATTTAAAATGGTATTTTTTATTTCAATTTTTGATTGTTGCTAGTATATAGAAATAGAATTCATTTTTTACATTAACCTTATATTTTGCAATGTGCTAAACTCACTTATCAATTTTAGTAATGGTTTTTGCAGGTTTAATACATAGATGAGCATGTCTCCTGTTAATACAAGATTTAGGTGCTCCTTTCCAATCTGGATGCTTTTATTTCTTTGTCTTGCCTAATCGCACTGGCTAGAACCTCCGATATAATGTTGAAAAGAAGTTATGAGAACCTTGCCTTGTTACTGATTTTAGAGGGAAAGCATCCAGTCTTTCATCTTCAAGAATGATATTTGCTGAAGGTTTTTTTTGTAGTTGCCGTTTATCCGCTGGAGGAAGTTCCCTTCAATTCCTAGTTTACTGAGAGGTATTTTAAAATTAGAAACAAATGTTAGATTTTCTCAAATGGTTTTTCTGTATCTATTGTGGTGATCATATGGTTTAATAGTCTTTTAATATGGCTAATTACATTGGTTTTCAAATGCTAAATCAACCTTGCCTTCCTGAGATGAACCCCACTGGGTCTTGATTATCGGCTTTATATATTGTTGGATTTGCTAAAATTCTGTTAGAAATGTTTACATGTATGTTTATTAGTGATATTGGACTTCAGTTTTTTTTTCTCAAGACATCTTTGCCTGGTTTTGGTATCAGAATAATATTGGTCTCATAGAATGGGTGGAGAACAACTCTGTCACTAGAACTAGTATTATTTCTTCCTTCAATGTTTGGTAGAATTCTAGTGAAGCCATCTGGACTTGGAGTTTTATTTAGGGGAATGTTTTTAACTACAAATTCAATTTTTTAATAGATATAGTATATTCAAGATATCTACTTCTTCAGTATACTTTGGTAATTTGTGTGTTTCACGTAATTTGTCCATTTCATCTATGTTTTAAAATTTGTGATAAAATTCTTCATGGTATTTTCTTACATGTTTAAAATTTGTAGAATCTGTAGAGATGTCCCCTCTCATTCCTGATAGTGATAACTTGTGTTGTCTCTCTTTTCAGTCTGTTCTGTCTGGTTAGGGGTTGATAAATTTTATGGATCTTCTCAAAGAACTAGCTAAGCATTTCCTTGATTTTTCTCTCATTTTTATGTTTACTTTTTAAATGTTTTCTATCTCATTGATTTTTATATCTCTGATCTTTAACATTTTATTTTTTTTTCTTACTTTGGGTTTATTTTGCTTTTCATCTCTTAAATTTCTTCAGGTACAAGCTGAGGCATTGATTTGAAACCTTTCTTTCTTTCTTTCTTTCTTTTTTTTTTTGAGACAGAGTCTTGCTCTGTTGCCCAGGTTGGAGTGCAGTGGCATGATCTCAGCTCACTGCAACCTCCACCTCCCAGGTTCAAACAATTCTCGTGCTTCAGCCTCCCAAGTAGCTGGGATTACAGGCGCATGCCACCACATCCAACTAATTTTTGTACTTTTAGTAGAGACAGGGTTTTGCCATGTTGGCCAGGCTGGTCTCGAACTCCCGACCGCAGGTGATCTGCCTGCCTCAGCCTCCCAAAGTGCTAGGATTACAGGCATGAGCCCCTGCACTTGGCCTGAGACCTTTCTTCTTTTCAATAATGGTGTAAATTTCCCTTCAAGTCCTGCTTAAGTAGCATCCCTATTTTTCATATGGTATGTTTTCATTTTCTTTCAATGCAAAATAATTTCTAATTTTCCTTTTGATTACTTCTTTGATTCATGGGTTATTAAGAACCATGTTAATGGCTTCCAAATATTTAGTGGCTTTTGCAGCTATCTTTCTGTTACTGGTTTATTTAATTTCATTGAGTTTCACCTGAGAACAGACTATGTATAGTTTGGGTTCTTTTAAATTCGTTCAGACTTGTTTTGTGGCCCAGAATATGGTATATCTTAGTAAATTGTTCTGTGTGCACTTGAAAGTAATGTGGCTTCTGCTGTTGTTGGGTGGTGTGTTCTAGAAATGTCAGTAGGGTCAAATTGTTTGCCAGTATTTTTTAAAGTCTTCTATATCCTGATTTTCTTCTATCAATTATTGAGAGAGTGGTGTTGAAATCTGTCTGTGATTATGGATTTATCTGTTTCTGCTTGTAGTTCTGTTTTTGCTTCACATATTTGAAGCTTGGTTGTTAGGTGCATGCATGTTTAGGATTACTATGTACTTTTGATGAATTGCTCCTTCTAATATCATGAAATGACCTTTTTTATTCATGGTAACAGTCTTTGGTCTAAAATCTTCTTTCTCTGATGTTATAAAGACATTTCAGCTTTCTTTTGATTGGTGTTAGTGTGCTATATCCTTTCCTAGCTTTTTACTTTTAACCTATTTATATCATTATATTTAAATCAGGTGTTTTGTAGGCAACATGTAGTTAGTAGGTTCTTGCTTTCTAAATCTAGTCTACAAATTTCTGCCATTAATTGGTTTTTTACACCATTTATACTTCAAAACAGCTTTATTTAGATATAATTTGCATACCATACAATTTACCCATTTAAAGTGTACAATTTAATGGTTTTTATTATATTTAGAGTTGGACAACCATCACCACAATCTAATTTTAAAACATTTCTATCACCTCGAAACACTATACCCATTAGTAGTCAATCCCTACTCCCCCTACCCGCACCTGAGCACTCTACCACCACTAATCTACTTCTTATCTCTGTGGATTTGCCTGTTCTGGAAATTTCTTATAAATGAAATCATACAGTATGTGGTCTCCGCATAATTTTTTTCAAAGTTCATCTATGTTGTAGCAGGTAGCAAACAGTACTTCATTACTTCATTTGTTTTATAGCTGAATAATATTCCTCTGTGTGGATATATGTTACATTTAAAAAAATCCATTCATCAGTTGATGGATATCTGGGTTGCTTCCACTTTTTGGCTATTACAGATAATGCTACTATGAACATTCACACATATGTTTTTGGGTGGACATATATTTTCATTTCTCTTGGCTATATACCTAGGACTGGAATTTCTGGGTCATATGATAACTCTGTGTTTAGTATTTTGAGAAACTGCCAAACTGCTTTCTAAAGCAGCTGCAGCATTTTACATTTCCACCAGCAATGCGTGAAGGTTCCAATTTCTCTGTGTCCTTGCCAACACTTGTTATTGTCTGTCATGAGATATCTTTCCATTGATTTAGGTCTTTAATTTCTTTTAACAGTGTTCTGGAGTTTTTGCAGTACATATTTTGTACTTCTGTTAAATTTATTGCTAAGTATGATACTATTTTGGTGGTATTATTTATAAACTCAATTGTTTTCTTAACATAATTTTAGATTATTCATTCCTAGTATATAAAAATGCATGGATTTTTCAGTATACTGACCTTGTATCCTCCAACCTTGCTGAACTTATTTATTAGTTCTGGTAGTTTTTTGGTGAATGCCTTAGGAATATATATATATATAAATATTTATATATATTTATATATTTTTATATATATTTTATATATATTTATATATATTTATATATATTTTTATATATATATAAATAATCATGTTATATGTATTTAGAAATAGTTTCACTTACTTTCCAATCTGGATGCCTTTTGTTTCTTTTTCCTGCCTAATTACCCTGGCTGGAACAATATTGAATAGAAGGTGTGAGATTGTACACTTTGTCTTGTTCCTGATTTTAGGTGGAAAGCATTCAATTTTTCACCATTAATTATTATGTTAGTTCTGGGTTTTTCAGAGACGGTCTTTAATCAGTTTGAAGAAGTTCTCTTCTATTCCTACTTTACTGAATGATTTTATCATGAAAGGATATTGCAGCCTCTGCCCTGGGAGTGAACTGGGATGAGGGTGATCAGGACCCAGTGTCCTTGGCCTGCTGCACCTGGAGTGGAGACTGGGGGGAGGAGCTCCCATTTTCTTGGCTACCCATGGAGGAGCCTCTGTAACCCAGAGCTGGGGAAAGTGGTAAGGAAGTAGTTCAATGCTCAGATACCACCTGCTCTACTGTTCGTGCTAAGATTTAGTAGATTTTGTTGAATGTACGTTTGCTGTATGCCCTTAGGATAATTTCCAGAAACTTTAAATGATTGCTTTAACAAGTATTTTTTGCCAGTTAAATTGTTGCTTTACGAGGGAGAGAATCTGCCAGGTTCCTTACTCTTCCATTCTGGAACTCTCAGTCAATTATTAGGACTAATTTTTAAAAATGTATTTGGAAATAATTTCAAACTTATAAAAAATTTGCCCAAAAAAGTACAAAGAACACTCTTACACCCTTTACTCAGATTTCAGATTTACCTGTTGTTAGCATTTTACCCTATTTGCTTTATCATATGCATTCTCTGGTGTGTGTGTGTGTGTGTGTACCTATTTCTGAGACACTTGGGGATAAAGGTACATACCTCATGGCCCTTTACCCCCAAATAATTGAGTATGTATTTATTGGGAATAGAGACATTGTCTTACACAACTATAGTACAGTTATCAATTTCAGTAAATTTAACATTGATTATTTATCTCCTCTACCATAGAAATTCTAATCTTCAAATTATTTTTATCCTTCCTCCCTCTGTTTTTGTGTAAGTTTTATATTGTACGTAATATTAGTACAATGGTACACACATGGGAGTAAATGTTGAAATGTTTTTCTACTGACAGACATGTGCGATAAAAAGTTATGAAGCAACCGGTCCAGAGGTTGACAAAATGCTTTCGCTGTATCAGCTCAGCTGATCCTGCCATCACCTCATGACACAGGCAAGAGTTATTTTCCCTACTCATATCACATATGAAGAAACACTAAGGAATTTACTAAAGATATAAAGCTTTGATTAACAAGTGTTGGATATGGGCCTCAACCCCAGGATTTTTGACCCCAGAGTCTGTACTCTTTCCATACCAAATTACCTTGCTGAGTAAGCTCTCAGCTGTCTACATGTGACTTTTCTACTTTATGAGTTTTAAGGCAATTTAAGATCATATAATTCTAAAAACTGTGCCAGATGCTTCCAACATACAGAATTGAAGACATCGTGGTTCAGTGAGGTTAAGTGATCATCATTCTTAAACCCTCCCTTAAGCAAAGTAGGAAAAAGGAAACCTTACTGTCATTTCTCTTCCTTCACTCAAAATCATACCCCCCATACATCCTCAGAAATGTTTGACTTGTCTGCTTAGCAACCTTTATATGGTGCTTTACTGATTACAGTGCATTGTAATTCATTCTTTCATTTTAGAGCCACAATAACCTGGTGAAAACAAGACCCCAAGGTAATGAATATGCACTAAAGTTGGCGAAGCGCTCCTCTAGAGCACCTCCTCTTCACTTCTGCACAAACCTGGCTCTGATTGTCCCCTCACCCATCTCTCTGGCAATGCTCATGAATTCTTGTCATGGCTAGTGTCAGAGAGACTTTATACCAGATGATTTCTCTGTGGTTGAAATCAGCAGTCTTCAGGGTGGAATATACAAGATAATGGAATACAGGAAGAAAATAATTAGTATTTTTTGCCATTTCTCTGTTTTTTATTCTCTGTATCTTTCTTTTTTTTTAGTTTTAATGTATTTTTTTTAAATTTTATTATTATTATACTTTAAGTTTTAGGGTACATGTGCACAACGTGCAGGTTTGTTACATATGTATACATGTGCCATGCTGGTGTGCTGCACCCATTAACTCGTCATTTAGCATATCTCCTAATGCTATCCCTCCCCCCTCCCCCCACCCCACAACAGTCCCTGGTATCTTTCTTTCTTAACAGCTTTATTGAGATGTAATTCACGTATTATACAACCCACCCATTTAAAGTGTACAATTCAATGATCTTAAGTATACAGATGGTCCCTGACCTATGATGGCTCAACTTACTTTTTTTTTTTTTGACTTTATGATGGTGTGAAAGCAATAGCAATCAGTAGAAACAGTACTCTTCTTGCAGTGCTGGCTGGTGGCAGCCAGGTGCAGCTCCTAGTCAGCCATGTATTTTTAACTTACGATATTGTCAGCTTACTATGGGTTTGTTGGGATGTAACCCCATCATAAGTTGAGGAGCATCTGATTCACACTAATTTCAGAACATTTGTATCTTACCAAAAATAAACTCCCTTCCCATCAGTAGTCACCCCCTAGCCCTGCCAACCATCAGTTTACTTTCTCTTTCTATAGATTTGACTATTTTGGATATTTCATACAAATGGAATCATAAACCATGTGTTCTTTTGTGTCTCACTTCTTTCACTGAGCATAGCATCTTCATGGTTCATCTATGTCATAGCATGTATCAGTACTTCATTCCTTTTTATTGCCTAATAATATTCCATTGTATGGATAGACAGCATTTTGTTTATCCATTCACCAGTTGATGGACATTTGTGTTTCCACTCTTTTGCTATTATTTGGTATGAACATTTGTGTATGAGTCTTTTGGTGGACATATGCTTTCATTTCTCTTGGGTAGAACTATGTTCCTAGATTAGTATAAATGCCATGTGTTAAATTTTGAGAGAAAAACAATAGAAAAGTAAGTGCGGCTCTTGGAGGGGATGGAATTCTTCACCTTCCATGTTATTCCTCTCACTCTGCTCCATTTTATTGACCTTCCTATTTAACTCTTTACTGGCCTTTTTGTTGCCTATTTTCCTGTCCACTTCTTACTTCTGCCAGGGATGCTCTGGGGAAAGGAAACATTTATTGACTAATATTGAAGTGCCCATTTAGCTCTGTAACAACCTTATGAGGTTGGTGCTATGAAACCCATTTAAAGATGAGGAAAATAAGGCTCTGAGAGTGTAACTAACTTATTCAAAGTCACCCAGCCCTTAAGAGGCAGAAGTGAGATAAGCCCATCTCTACCTGATTCCAAAGCTCTTTCCATAGGCTGTCTCCCAGATGAAGTGCTTATTGAAGTTCAGAGGACATACCTTGCTTCTCACTTGAGACATCAAAGATGGATGTGTGAAGGGAGAAAACGAAGTGAAAGATGATGCCAAGATTTTGATGAGCCTGTAGGAATGGGTTGTGCAAGAGGTGGAAGGATGGTAGGTACCATAACTGAGATACTGAATACAAAGTTAGAACCTGGTTTGGGGAAGGAAGGAGTTGGTGAGTGTTCAGTTTTGGACAAATGGAATTTGAGGACATAATTCATTCGGCTGATATTTCATTGGCTTCTTTATACAAGGCACAGTACAGGATGCTGGAGATACACTAAAGAACAAGATAGCCATGGTCACTACCCTAATGGAACCTGTGGTCTTAGTAAGGCAGAGAGACAAAACAATGGTAATCAAGTGTAATGGGTGCCATGATAGGAGAGGAGGAGGATTTAACCCATTACCAGAGTTTGCAATTTTTTTAAATTTTTGCATGGGTGAAAAATCAGACCTTGGCAATGACCTTGAGTAGTAGGATATAAATAACTCCTACATCCTTAGTGTTCCAATAATGGAACACTAGGCATAAATGGGTTAATTGAAGCATCTAGTGAAAGTGATTCTTTAAGGGTCTGAGGCTAGTAGAAAGAAAATCAAAGTAGCCATAGCTTATAGTACAAATGGGACACAGAATTACCAGAGATGGATATAGGAGATAAACAGATTTAAAAGTCATTCATAGGAAAGTAAAGAGTTGATAATATTTTTTTCCTCCATTTACCCTCTTCCTATAAGGGAGGAAAATAGGATTGCCTGCAGCCACATGGAACAGCTGGCAGTTTTCTGACTCTCATCCTCTTATCATCTTTGCATATGCCCTGCCCTCTTCCTGGAGTTCTGATCTCCCATCCCTTTTGTCTAGCCAACTCCTTCCTATCTTTATTATCATTTTTCAGAAAGCTTACCATGACCCCCTGTTCCATGTCCCCATAGTCTCTTGGGCCTACTTGATCACACGGTCTCATCTATTAATTGTGAGTATTCTAAGAGTTGGGACGTGTTCATCAATCCAAGTATCCCCACAGTGCCTGACACATAGTGAGATGGATGTATGAATGATTAAACAAAAAGGACCAAGTAATGAGAAAGACCTGCATCCTTTGAACAAGTAGAAGAGGCTTCATCGCTTCATGGAAAGAGAGCTTGGTCATTAGTCTAACTTGGTGGTTCTTAACCAGTGGTGATTTTGCTTTTCCAAAGAACACTTGATAATGTCTGGAGATGTTTTTCATTGTCAAAATTGGCTGGGGTATCTACTGGCATCTAGTGGGTGGAGGCCCAAGGATGACACTAACCATCCTACAGTGCACAGGACAGCCCCCCACAACAAAGTTAGTAGTGTCAAGGTCCTAGAAATCCTGGCCTAATCTTGTTTAGCTCTCTCTTACCTAAAGCAGTTATTCTCAAAGTGTGGCCCCCAGCCGTGGCAGCATTACCTGGGAATTGTTAGGAAAATTCTAGGGTCCTACCCCCAAATCCCTGAAGGAGAAACTCTGGGAATGGGGCCCAATACTTTATTTTAACAAGCCCTCCAGGGGATTATGATGCAGGTTAAAGTTTGAGAACTGCTCCTAAAGTGAAAAATCTGGTTCGTAACAAGGCCAGCACCAGAACTCTGAGAGGAGCCAGCACAGAAATGGTTGAGGGATAATGTCAGAAAAATCCACAGGAGGTGATGGTTTCCAGGGTGAAGTGATCATTGGTATCAAATACTGCTAGATATGAGAACAGGCAAAGATGGGGGAGACTGCCACTAATAGTTAAGACTCCTGAAATGGAAGGAGGTAAGGATGATGTTGTTACAAAGTGATGGGTTTGTGCAAGGAGGGGGTGCTGAAAGCTTTTAATTTGTACTCATCTATGCAAAAGAACTGCTTTTAAAATTTCTATTTAATGTCAGGCATGTGGGAATAGCATGCCAGGACTATCATCCCTCTAAAACAGCAGCTCTCATTATTTTTGTGTTTTCTTCCAGGCTTTGTCTATGTACATAACTATTTTTACAGTGGAGTGTTCTGCTGTCACAATAAATACCAAGGCGTTTTCAAAGGTTACGACAGCAGGAGACAGCATTTTGACATGGCAGCAAAGATAAACTTGATCCCATTGTAAGTTTGTTCTGCTTGAGGGGAGGGTTGTTTGGTGGAATTTCTAGGAAAAGCAAGGCAGATGCACTTAGGCTAATTTTGGTTACTTGAGAATAAAGCAATAAAAACCCCTCCGGTGCAGAAATGTTTCTTAAGCCTCATTAAGGAAGCAAGGACACAGATAAGACAATGTGGAAGAAAAGGTCTCTTTTAGCGGAATAAGCTTGCATCATAAATAGTAGATATCCAAAGTGGTACCTCAGAGCCACCCTGTGGTTCCCTAGATTTTATTTGGATTGTTCCTTTGGGTTGGATTATTTGCTAAAGAAGCTGTTTATTGAGTGGAGTTGAAGAGCAGGGAGGGATTTTAGAGTGTATCTATTTTGAGGGAGGGGGAATTGAAACAGGCGCTGAGGTTAGGGATTTGTCTCCCTTATAAAATGAATATATTAGGGCAGTGCTCCCTAACATTGAATATACCCTTTAAAAAAGTTATTGTGCATAGGGGACTTTTTCTCAGTCTTTTCAAAATTTGTGAATATATATGTGTCAAGCACAGTGCAGTGAATATAGTGCACACTTCACAGCCCAGGGAAATCGATGGTGTATATGCAATTTATGAATGAGGAAATGGAGGCTCAAAGAAGTGAAACAATGTGGCCAAAGTCTGACATCAAATAAGTGTCTGGACGGGAATTCTAAACCCTGGTATGTTTCCCTCCAAATCTAGTGTAATTTCCACAGTGACACAGTTGCCATATGTTGTCACATTCTTAGAGGTATCTGAGACTCCTTCATTTCTCTTATCAGACTAATATGTAGTCATTACCCAAGGTTGTATATGAGGACCATAAGGGGACTTTTTCGAAATATCTGTGTTCAGACTCCTCCCATAGAGGACCTCTGGAGTGAGAAAAAGAATAAAAGAGCACTCACCCTCTCATCTCCTAGTGTCTTTTCTTTCCCCCCTCCAGAAGCCCAGGCTGTACACAGGCCGATTTTAGAGTTGTAGAGCAGGTGGTGGGCAGGGCTGGGCTAGCCAGCAGCAGCAAGCCGATTCAGCTGTGATGGTGACAGCTGCTCCTCCCCAGCTGCCCATAACTAGCTGATCTCAATCACCTGGGAGAGAGACAGGGCGCAAAAGGGTCTTTTGTGGCCACAGGCAAACTGGAGTCAAGCTGCCTGCGTTCAGATTTTATCTCTGTTGCAAACCAACGGTATGACCTTGGGTAAGCGGATCCCTTAAATTCCCCAGGAGGCAGAATAAAGTAGTGAGTGCAGGTAAGGACGCTGAGATCTGAGGGAAGTAGGTTTAAGCTCCAGCTCTACCACATTTACTAATGATATACCCAGGGTGGACTTCATGGGCATGCAACCTGTGCAGTCTCACAGGGCCGGGCACTTGGAAGGGCCTGTGTGTGCAGGGTTTAATCCTCTGCTCTCGCTGTCTTGAAATTGTTAATAGTTTTTGAGTAAGGGACCTTACAGTTTCATTTTGCGCTGGGCCCCACAGATTATGTAGCTTGTCCCATACTGCCTTTGGGAAATTACTTAACTGCTCTGAGTCAGTTTCCTCAACCATTGAATGGTGATTGTCCTGAGACTTATACGAGAGGATGCATGTAAAGCACTTGCTTGGCACAGAGCATGGGCTCAGTAGCCAGCATTAACAGAGCCCTGGGCATCAGTGTCTTCATCTATAAAAATAAAAGTGTTATATTAGAGCATGTCTAAGATTTCTTCTACAAATACAACGTACTTACAAGATTTCCTTGACCCTAACCAATAGGAAAACACTTTGGAAAACATAATGTAAGGCTTCATTTCCTTTCTTATACAGTTTTGATTTTTTTTAAAAACATGTCCAAGTTAATTGTCTCTCTTGTAGCTGCTGCCTGCTAGTCTTAAAATCTCTTTTTGAAAATTCTTACAGAATGATTTTAACCTCTATTTAACCTATTTTAAGTGTGCCTTTTATTTAGTGAATGTAATGTTGAGAGAGGGTAGGTTTGGCCTGTAGACTCTCGCAAGAGGGTGGACTTTTTAAAAACCAATGTGGAAGATAAAGGTAGGAACAAAGTATGTGTGGAAGGGTGGGGGATTGCCGGAGGGGATAGCATGATTAAAGGGGTGTTGTGGTCTTGTTTTAAATACATCACTGGAGATGTAGAGGTCTGGTGGGGACAGCTGAAGCACAACCTCCACAAAGGTGAGGAAGAAGATAATCAAAACACAGGATGGGGGCCAACTTTGGAGAGGATAAAGGGAATGTCATCCTCTGAAATAAGCAAAAATAGCTTGAAGATACCATGATTTTTTAATTGTATGCTGAAATACCTTAAAAGAAAGAAGGGAATACCTTCCCTACAAAGTACCTACTATTTATACAACTCTGTAATCTCTTTGTATCCTTGTTGTTTTTACCAAAAAAGATGTTTCTTTTCTCCCTTTATTTTAGTAAATTCTTGCTTACAGCCCACCTCTCCCACACTCCCCACCATATGCCACACATTGATCATTTTTCACTTTTGATGGCTAGAGTTTAGTCCTTCACAAATACACCAGAGTTTATTTGATCACTGATCAATGAGAAAACATTTGAGAAAAAGATGATTTGTTTGAAAGAATGAACTTGTCTATAAGTCTCGTATATTGCTCATTTCTGTGTATCACAGGGTAGTTCTGAAGCTTTTTACCTGCTTTGAATAATTTCTGTCCATTCTTCCTACTTAACAAAATATAATTCATTTTCTGACAGCCAACTCAATTTGTTTGTCAGTGTCTTCCTGGAATTTAAAATTTTCCTCCAATATTAGGTAAACTTTCAGGTGATTCATTTTAAATGAGAAATAAAAATTATATATATTTATCATGTATTACATGATGCTTTGAAAGGTATACACTATGGAATGGCTAAATCAAGCTAATTAACATATGTATCACTTCACATATGCTTTTTTGTGATGAGAACATTCACCATTGTTGTACAATAGATTCTTGAACCTGTTTCCCCTATCTAACTGAAATTTTGTATCCTTTGACCAACATGATTTAAAAAAAAAATTCTGCTGCCTTGCTGGCTTTACCTTAAGCTCTGCTTTCTCTACTTTATTTTTTCTATAATTCCTGCATATTGAAGGAACTTTACTTTTATAAATACTAACTAGTCATATTAAAAGTCTAGTACTGTCTAATGTATTTAGGGTTAAAGATATAAATATACCTATGATTATTGGAATGCTGAATTATATGTCTATATATGTCTCCCTTAATTTTACACTACAGTGTTAAAATAGTATCTAAATCTAATGCTACTTTTAGGAATACCTAACAAAAAATTCAGCCATTCCCTCAACTCTGTTGAAAGCTCTGTTTCTCACTAAAGCCTATATTGGCTTTAGTGAAGCAAAATAATTTAAAACAGCCCAAAATGCTTTTTTTAAAAGTATGTTTTAAATACTGTAAAATAACAAGGAAGTATACAAAAACTATTTATGGATAAATGGACTTGTGATTGGAAACATTAATATCAGCCAAATTTCCAAAAGCAGTTTCACTTAATGGCTGAAATAAAATGGAGAAAAATGTATGAAAGATTGCCTAACAAATAGATTAGGCATAAATGACTAAAAATGAATCTGAAATTTTAAAAAAATCTGAAAGAAACTGAACTGCTGAAAATATGCATTGAAAGTTACAAAGCAGTCCTAGTGGTGCATGGAAATGACCAGTATATAAAATGCCAATGACTGAAAATACGGAGTTTTCTCTCCAGTATTTGTTTCTTTGACCAATTCATCTAGAGCCAATAGAGTACTGTATCCTTAATAACTGGTATTGCTTTTCAGGAAAATAAAATATGATATACCATTTAGTTTTATTAGGAAGCTAATAGGTATACAGGGCTTTCATTGCTGATAAGGCTGAACATTTTCTAGTGTTCCTTTCTTGTTGGTGTAATGTTTTTATATCTTTAACCACTTATCTAGGGGAAAGTAGTATTAACCATAAGGGTGTATCAGAACTTTATTATTTTCTATATTAAGTTATTTCTCCATCAAAATCATGGCTACTTCTATCTATATTGCTTTCCTTTTAAACTTTTTAATTTTTAAATGTACTTTTATTGTACTGCCTCTATAATTGCAAAATGTACTTTATGTAGTCATATTCATCACGCATAGGTGACCATTTCATTTTTTGCTTTGGTATTAATGAATTTCTCTCACACATTGAGTGTAAATGCAACATTGCATTTTCTTACAGTTTTTCATAATTAAAAAAAGCTTGAATCCTTGACTCATCTGGAATGAATTTTAATTGTTTCCCCAATAACATTTATTAAAAGTTTTTTTCCCCAATGAGCCGTTATTTCTCTACACTATAATCCAAAAAGGTTATGTGAATTCTTTTTCCAGTGTCCATTCTCCCACACAGCTGAAGTTGCTTGAATCTTATTCTAATTTCTGATTTCATGGTTAATGCATTCCCCTGTCTCTGAGCCTTACACATGCCTTTCTTTACTTTTTAATCTGGAAATCCAACTCTTATGCTACACCCCAACCACAAAATGATGATCAAACAAACAAAACTACATGTTGAAATTGCATCAGAAAATACTATGGATATTTTCTTTCATTTTTCCATGCCTCAGCTTTAGCATCTCAGTCTGAGCAGGTTTTTAATTATATTTATTTACTTATTTTTAAGTGAAGTTTTAAAGTATTAAAATCAAGTCTTTCAAGATTCAGCCTTTAAATCTAAATATTACTAAATTTATTCCTTTCTATTACTAGCAGCCAGACTCAGCAGCCATTGAACCTTTTTTTTTGAGAGAGAGAAAAGCAAAAGAACTCAGAGAATAATGTATTTGGACTACAATTAATTGTGTATAAGCTAAATATGAAGCTGAAACCAATATAATAAAGGTTCTCAAGATTCAATTCATCAGACTCTTAGTGGCATCATTAAGGAAATCAGTTTAAGTCTTCACACCCAGTGTACTTTTGCCTCTGAGTCTTAGGACTTTGTAATGCCTCTGACTAGAGCCAGTCAGTCTGTATTGGAGGGGATCTGGGGGCGATTATCCTGGCTTTAGTGGCAGTTACTCTTTTCCCTTTTACTGCCATTATCAACCCTGCTCATTTCGTCCTCTGTTTTGCCCTGCTAATTTTATGCTGTTTTGCAAAGCAGCAACAGAGACAAAACATTGCTTTTAATGCAGGTGGCATTTAGGGGAAAAAAAAACAGTTGGAAGTTTTAAGAATAAACATTATAAAATCCCTTTGAATGACTTGAAGGGCCCAGGGTAGCCTAAATGTAGAGGAGCCTTCTGCCCCTGATGGGAGACTTGTAATGTCTTCTTTCAGGATTTCTTTTTATATTCCAACAAATAGCATCATATAAAACCAGAATGAAGAACTCTTTTTTTTTTTAATTCAATCAAGGGCCACTGACCCGCTGAAAAAAATTCAATTAAGGGTGCTGAGGGGGAAAAAAGCAACTGTTACAAAGTAAAGAAATAGAACTTGTTCAATTCATCTGGTTTTAAAATTAGGAAAAGAGAACATAAACCCCCCTTTTCAGTAAATGCAGCAAGTAATTTACAAGAAGTACTTCAGTTTTATGTTATTGGCAATTAAAAGAGAAACACAGGAGAGAGAAAAAGAGGAGTATACTGAGTTACATACACAGAAAGGCTAGCCCCCTCTTAAGAGGTACGGCTCTCGAATAGAAGCAACTAAATAATGCCAAACGTTGCTATTGAAAGCATTCTAAAAGATGCAGTGCAAGCTTGTGTGCGTGTATGGAAAACTATTTTACACGTTTAAAATGGCAACTATATATATTATTGTCCATCTCTTACAAATTCTTGTCTTTCTCCTTTGTTTCTGTTTGTGTGTGTGTAGAGAGAAAATCTTTTCACGTTGCTTTTATCACTGGGATACGGTTTTTTGTTATTATAGACTTTTCCAACTAATGTTATTTTGTACATTCATTTCCATGTATTAGTGTGCTACAAATACTTATTTTAATAGCTAAATTAAATAATATCACATAGATTCCTTGAGATCAGAGACTGGATGTTTTTCCCCCAGCTTTATTGTGGTATAACTGGTATACAAAAGACTGCACGTAATTAACATTACAATTTGGTGCAGAGACTGCATGTTTTGTTCACGTGCATATCACTCAAAACAGATGATCAGTGAGTGAGGAGAATAAATGCTATATCAGAGTTGGTTCAATCACATCTCTGGGATTTTAAAAATAAATCATGAATACAGCTGTGAGGAACATCTTTTGTACAAGATGGAAGATGAGAGGTCTATTTGGGGGGACAACTGTTCTCTGAACTGGGAGTATTGGCTCAGAACAATACAGTTGGTATATGCTGTAGTATAAACAGTTTGAGTGTCTTCATTATCCACATAGCCCCACAGTTATTTGGTTTTCTCTTTATTTTTTTACTAACACGATGAGTGAATATGGTACTTCATACTCATTTACTTGTGCTTCATTTTATTCATTCCTTTTATACAAACCATCTGCTTCTAACCTCTTGTTCTGAGGAACTGGCATTAACTTTGTATTTAGATGGGAAGCTTTTTGTGTGTCATATTGTCATACTACAGAGGTAACATTGACAGGATTCAGCAAGTGTCCAGGTGGAAAGGAAGGCCTAACCTGTTGTCCTCTTTGCCATGCTTAGTCTCCACAGTGTATATGTATACAGGGTAAAATATATATGAGATATATTAAAATATATTAATATACGTAGTGTATTATAAAATAATATAAAATATATTAATATACATAATATAATATATATTAAAAATATAAAACTTTGGTGGTTGCTGCTGTGGTAAAAGGGATTTCTGCCCTTCTAATTGTATTCAGTAGATATTTATTGTTGGAGTGGGAATGCAATAGATTTTTGTGGTTTTATAATTTGCGCCTTTGTTGAACTCATTATTTTTAACTTTGTTTATCAAACATCTTGGCCTTTTAGGTTATGTAATTACTTATATATTGTGCAAATGGTGTTGTTTTTATTTTATCTTCTTACATTACTCATTTATTTTTCCTACTTGCTTACAATGGTCAACATTTTCTAACACAGTTAATTAGGAATGATGATTGGATATCTTTTTGGGGTTTTTCTTCTTTATTTTAGATGACTACTTCTAACGTGTCTCTCTTAATAACGTTGACTTCTTTCAGACGTATCATATTTGTGATAATAAAAAATCCTACTTTTAAAATTAGAAACAAATGTTGAATTTTTAGATTTTTTTACCCTATTTATTCACTTAATTGTGTTTTTACTATTTTTCTTATGAATTGTTGTCTTTATTTAAAATCAGCCATGCAACCTCAGACTAAAATCCAACTGATCATGACAAACAATTCTTTTAAAGTGTTGATGTATAGCTTGCTAATATTGTATTTAGAATTTTGCATCAATGTCCAGAAATAGGAACAATGTATAATTTTCCTTGTGAGATTTTAGCCATAGATCAGGTTTAGTAATCAAGCTGACCTTAGTCTCATGAAAATAAGTTTGATAGAACACTTTTAGGAACCATTTGTACTGTAAGATTATTATTTATTTAATATTTGAACTGCTTGTGTCTTTTTTGTTTCTTTTGAAGTTTGTTGATAATATTGCTTATTTCTTTTCTTTCTTTCTCTCTCTTTCTCTTTCGTTCCTTCTCTTCTTTTCTTTTTTGTTTTTTTCTTTTATTTCTACAGGGTCTCACTCTGTTGCCCAGACTGGAGTGCGGTGGGCAGTGACATAATCATAACCCGCTGTAGTCTCAAACGTTGGGGCTCAAGTGATCCTCCTACCTCAGCCTCCTGAGTAGCTAGGACAATAGGCATGCACCACCACACTCAACTATTTAAAAAAATTTTTTTTGTAGAGACGGGATCTCACTATGTTGCCCAGGCTGGTTTCAAACTCTTGGGCTCGAATATCCTCACACCTTGACTTCCCAAAGTGCTGGGATTAGAGGGGTGAGCCACCGTGCCTGGCAATATTGCTTATTTCTTTGGTATATTTAGATTCTTTCTCTCATTTTGAGTACTTGGGCTGTTTTTTTTTGCTGGTGTTGTTTGAGAAACTTACTCCTTTTTGTGATTTGTGGCATATTTACATATGGAATTCCCTAATGATTTAAATAGTTTTTTAGTAAGTATAACTAAAATATATCTTTAAGGTGAATAATTTGTCTACTTTTCTCCTTTATTTAATTGTACTGGCAGTTTATCAATTTTATTCGTTTTTTCAAACTTCTTAATACAGGCGTGTAGAGCTATGGATACATTTTGATTCCTTGATTGCATTTTAATTAGTTCTTTATTCAGTTGCCATTTAAGAAAGATATTTTTATGATTTCTATGTGGTTGGATTGTGTTCTTATATCCCATTTCCTATCTTACTGCCTTGTGCTGTGTAGAAATCCTGCCATTTCATATTGAGAATGTCTTTGTGTTTGAGTATATGACAAATTATTGTGAAAAAGAACATTTTCCCAAATATTTTTACATGAATCAAATCATATAAACCTGATGATTATATTGTATTGTCTGGTTTAGATATACTGAATTCTTTCATTGTTGTTTTTGTTGCTAATTTGATTCCTCATTCAGCTAATGGAATAATCTCTAGGATTGTGTTTGTCTCTGTCGTATTGAATTGATCAGTTTTTTGTTTTATAAAAAATCATTAGATCTTTAAAAATTTACTGGATATTTAAAAAATCATTTCCTGTTTCCTTTATCATTTTATAGTGTCCTTGTACTTTGGTTTAAGATGTACTTTTTTTCAGATTCTGTGACTAATATCTTGCTCTTTTTATTTGCATTAACAAACTTAAAGGGAGTAACCATTTAATTAATTAATTTGTTTACTTTTCACATACCTAGAGTTCAAGGAGAGAGTAACCATTCTAAACATGTATTTTTATAACTAGAGTCAGATTTTATTAATCCAATTTCTAATTAATATTTAATACATAAAATGTAGCATTATAATTATCTTACATTTTTAACTTAGCAGTGAACTTTTCTTTTTAAATTCATACTCTAGTAAATTTGAGGGATGATTTAATGATATGAAAAGATAACCTTAATTTCTTAATTTATCTTGTGGCTTTGATTCCTTTTAGTGCTGTGTGCAACACTTTCTTTTATTTGTAATAATGTATTGGTTATTTGCCATAGAACTGTAGTCTTTCTTAGGTAGTTGTTAGGCCGTCCATCTTATTCTATTTGTTTTTCTTGTGGTCTTTCCTATGTTATCTTAATTGATGCTCTCTTCACCCTATCATGGTGACTTTGCTTATCTACTTCTAGTATTGTAAAGCTTTTAAAATTGGACCTGGCTTACTTCTTAAACAATTACAGTAATTGAGTCCTATCGTGATTATTTTTTATTAATAATCCTTGTTATTCTTCCAGATTTTAAAAAATGGTGTATTTAATTTCAAAGGCGCTGTTGGTTTGCCATCTGCCCAGATGTCTGGCTTCTTGTAGTACTTTTTTAAGTCATTTTCTTTATTTAGTAACAATTAACATGTTTTAAAAACGCCTACATGAAATTTTCTTTCAGTGACATGAAAATAAATTGTTTTTTCCTTAGCTGAACATATATAAAGATTTATTTGTCTAAGTTTCTAAAATCTTTTGGGTCTTTCAATCTTTATGTTAGCAGATATGATATTTAGCACATTCATATGCTGTATAACTTTCAGATGATTAAGAGTTTCCTTTGTATGTATGGCTTAATTTTCCATCATTTCTCATTTTTAATTTACAAAAAATGTCAGTTATTGAAGAAAATTCTTAGGAATCTACCTTCCTCTTTCCACTAGCAGATTATTTCCAAAATGATGAGTTAAATGAAAAATTTAATGTTTCTTTACTGTGGGACTTCTCATGGCTTTTAATCCATTTGTATGTTTCCCCAATTTTTTCTTGATCATGGGACAATCATACTTCATTTTTTAAGGAACACATAGAAACCTCTTATAGAACCAAGTGTTACATAATTCACAGTTTAGAAAATGCTGGTGTAAGGTATATATACTTGCTTTTATTTAGAAGAGGCTGCTGAACTTGATAATCTTCAAAAACAGAAGATTATGTAATAAGGAAAAATGCATGGCATGTTCAGGAACAGTTAACACAGGTGTAGAATAAGCCAAAAGCCCAAAGCATCAGAATGCTGATGAGGGAATTAGCTTATATTGCCCAACACATTTTTTGAAATGACATATTCTTATTCTCATAGGTACTCCCATCCCACCTTATATTCCTAAAATATTTCATTGGCCAAAGTCCATTGACATCACCTGTTTATTGAAATTTCTAGAAGTATGACCTCTTTTTAGGAGACTGCAGCCACATAGTTTTTTGCTATCTTCTAAACTTGTCCAAAGTTGTTGGTAGTCCCCCCACCTTTAGGTCAAGATAACCCCTTTGGAGAGTAAACAGTACATTTCTCATAGAAGGTGGATGGTATCTTATCCAGTAAGACCGTCTCTCAATCAGATTTGGGGAGAAGTTTATCTGTATGTTCTTTTAGAAAATTACTAACAGCAACACACTTGTATAAAAAGTCTATTAAATACTGCTTATTAAATCCCTAAGAATCAACCTCTGACAGGTACAAGTATGGCAAGGGGGAAAAACCATATTCCTTCCTGTAAGATACCCTTGGAAGTACTTATGTGCCACAAACTGAATGTTCACAGACCACTGGTGTTGTAATTGTAAACTTTATATGATGGTGTTTTCAAGGCATAATAAAACATTCTTCCTGGAAGTCCCCTAAACAGAGGGGGCATCTTAATTAGGCTCTATTAAATCTTGGGTAACATTTCTGTTGCCTGTGCCTGTGAAAGGGAAGCCCAGGGAAGCATTGCTGTTTAGACCTTTACAGAATGGCCCTCCCCTCAACCATGGTCCTGTGCAAGCGGCTATTTTAATATGCTCACTACAGTGCAAAGGAATCCCAGGGTAGAAATGTGATAGATTCATTTGCAGATTATACAGACTTGAGTTTTGGCATTTAAAGTGATGCTTTTACACCCTTTCCTGCTTTCTATGGTTATACCCCTAGGCCCCCTGCCACTGCAGAAAAACTCCTCCATCCTCCAAATAATTCAGTGTTTTGAGTCCCCTGCATTCCTCAGTAGTCTGTCTTTTCTTGTCATTCTCTGTCAAGGCTTAAGTTTCTCTTTTAGAGAAGCAAGGCCTTTTTATGTCTGGCCTCCAGCAAGAAACCTCAGAGTCCTGTTTTTCCTTTTTTACCCCCAGAAAGTTAGCATATCTAAGCTTTGCCCCTTGTTCTCCAGTGCTATATTGTCCATCACCCAGGCCAGGGGTGATTCCGGTTCAGCCTCCTCACCACTATTTCCAAGTTACTCTAATCCCTTTAGTTCCTGAGAGATTGTTCTCCCTTCCAATCAAACCCAAGAAACTGCTGCCAGACTCTGCCCTATAAAATAACTGCATTCTTTATGTGACTTCCTTATTTATGAACCTAGGGTGACTTTCCAGTCTTATTGGCTCCAGTATAAATTCTTCTGAGTGCTTGGATTTCAAGTCCTTGGTAATCTTGCCTCACCTCATTTATCCATCCTTACCTCCCCCAGCTCTCTATACAAACCCTAGCCCCTCGAATGCAGTACCACCACTCTTTCTCAAGGCAGCTGTGCTGAAAGACCTGCTCTTTTAATTTTTTTTAACTTGTAAACTGTCATAGACAGATACTTTTGCAAAGTACAATAAAAATCATTAGAAGAAGAAAATTATAAAGCCATATAAAATATAAGCTTCATTTTTATTAGATTAATGAACATAAAATTACTCTGTCAAATTGGTATAAAAGTCCCTAAATGCTTATTAGTTTCCTTTCTTATCTCTGTAGACACTGATAATACGGAGTATGGGGGCTGGCACCTGTCCTTGTGCCATACTAGGAGTAGCACAGCTTTGCCGCCTGTTCGTTCACACTGCCTTGCCTTTTGCTTGGACTCTCCCTGTCCTAGCTTGGAATGCCCTGTCTTTTTCAGCAACCTCACCTGCCCATGCTAGAGAGCCCCAGGTGGGTTCACGCTGCAACTATACAAGGCTATACTTAATAGACCCCTTCCTTGAACTCCTGCTGCTCTACTTACACTTAATATCATACCTCTTAGTGCCTGATTATACATTTTTTTTTTTTTTTTTTTTTTGGAGACAGGTTCTCTCTCTGTCGCCCAGGCTGGAGTGCAGTGGCATGATCGTGGCTCACTGCAGCCTGGAACTCCTGGGCTCAAGCAGTCCTCCTGCCTTGGCCTCCTGAGAAGCTGGGACCACAGGTGTGCACCACCACATGTGGCTAATTTTTTTAAAAACATGTTTGTAGGGACGGGGCCTCCCTATGTTGCCCAGGCTCATATTTTTATTTTTCTATAATTGTTCCATCTCTGTTAGTCCCACCCACTCAATGCCTTTGCAAGTAGCCTGAGATACTAAAGGGTATAAAGTGTGTGTCCTTCCCACAAAAAACGTATTATATCCTAGCACCTAGCCTTTTAAGTCCCTTGATACATATTGGTTAAATGAATAAACGAATCTTCTATCCAAATAAAAATATTTTTCTCTCCTCCAAAAGATGTGTCTTCTATAATACATAGTAGGCACTTCATTAAAACATTTATTTAAAAAGTATATTAAGTTGATTTGTTATAGTCTGGGAACATACAGAGCACCTACTTTCCAACATTGCCCTGTGACATAACCTTTTGGCTACTGTATGGTGCTGACTATGGCACAGGTTTTGGTTTAGTGCCTTTCATAGTCATTTTTCTGCTTATTCAGACCAGTTATTGCCGGATCTGATTTTATGGTTCCATGGAGTGTCACATGTTGAGAATGTGAAACTTTAAAAATTGTTTTCTGTTTACCCAATTTCCATTAACATTCATATTCACATGCCATGCAATGTTTTTTTCTCTTTAGAGGTTAGAGGAACCTTTAAGAGAGTATTACAGTTGCCCAAAATTTGGAAATTGCTGAATTAACCTGTTTCAGGTTAAGTGGTTCAGTCTGCACACTCCTTGATCAATGAATCATTTCTCCGTTATGTACTTAGTTTCAGGGTCGGTAATTAATAAGCAGTGGCATTTCCATCTCAACCAGTGAGTTTATTCCAAATTCCTGGAATAAGCATTTGTATGGCAAGGTGGGTATTTTCCCCTTTCATTTATTTATTTATTTATAATTGTTTTTCAATAGTTTTGGGGGAACAGGTGGCATTTGGTAATATGGATAATTTTTTTTTTTTTAACGGAGTCTCGCTCTGTCGCCCAGGCTGGAGTGCAGTGGCATGATCTTGGCTCACTGCAACCTCCGCCTCCCGGGTCCAAGCAATTCTCCTGGTTTAGCCTCCCAGGTAGCTGGGCTTGATAAGTTCTTTAATGGTGATTTCTGAGATTTTGGTATACCCATCACCTGAGCAGTGTACACTGTACCCAGTGTGTAGTCTTTTATCCCTCACTCCCCTCCCACCCTTCCCCACAAGTCACCAAAGTCCATTGTATCCTTCTTCTTCTTCATCTTAGTCTTCGTCTTGGCTCTGTCACCCAGGCCAGAGTGCAGTGATGCATTCTTGGCTCACTGCAACCTCCACCTCCCAGGTTCAAGCAATTCTCCTGGCTTGGCCTCCCAAGTAGCTGGGCTCACAGGCACCCGCCACCACACACAGCTAATTTTTGTATTTTTAGTAGACTTGAGATTTCACCATTTTGGCCAGGCTGGTCTCAAACTCCTGACCTCAAGTGTTCTGCCTGCCTCGGCCTCTCAAAATGCTGGGATTACAGGCATGAGCCACCACACCCAGCCATTATATCATTCTTATGCCTTTGCATCCTCATTGCTTAGCTCTCATTTATAAGTGAGACTATATGATGTTTGGCTTTCCATTCCTAGTAACTTTACTTAGAATAATGGTCTCCAACTCCATCCAAGTTGCTGCAAATGCCATTATTTCGTTCCTTTTTATGGCTGAGTAATATTCCATGGCATATATGTATATGGCACATTTTCTTTATCCACTTGTTGATGGATGGGCATTTGGGCTGGTTCCATATTTTTGCAATTGCAAATTGTACTGCTATAAACATGAGTGTGCAAGTGTCTTTTTCATATAATGACTTCTTTTCCTCTGGGTAGATACTCAGTAGTGGGATTGCTGGATCAAATGGTAGATCTACTTTTAGTTCTTTAAGGAATCTCCATACTGTTTTCCATAGTGGTTGTACTAGTCTACATTCCCACCAGCAGTGTAGAAGTGTTCCCTTGTCACCATATCCACGCCAACATCTATTATTTTTTGATTTTTTAATTATGGCCATTCTTGCTGAGTTAAGATGTATCACATTGTGGTTTTGATTTGCATTTTCCTGATAATTAGTGGTGAGCATTTTTTCATATGTTTGTTGGCCATTTGTATATCTTCTTTTGAGAATTGTCTATTCATGTCCTTAGCCCACTTTTTGAGGGGATTATTATTTTTTCTTGATTTGTTCGAGTTCTATGCAGATTTTGTATATTAGTTCTTTGTCAGATGCATAGTTAGTGAAAATTTTCTCCCATTCTGTGGGTTGTCTGTTTACTCTGCTGATTATTTCTTTTGCTGTGCAGAAGCTTTTTAGTTTAATTAAGTCCCATCTATTTATCTTTGTTCTTCTTGCATTTGCTTTTGGGTTCTTGGTCATGAACTCTTTGCCTAAGCCAATGTCTAGAAGAGTTTTTCTGGCAAGGTGTTTAATAATGCTACAAGTTTAGCCAAAGGATGTCAGGGGGTTTTAAAACTTTCCTGTTAACATATAACACACCTACAAAACAGTGTGCAAATCCAGTTACAGCTCCATGATTTACCAGAAAGTGAAGACACCCGTGTATCCAAGGGTGGTGAGAATTTCACTGGGAACTTTCTTTCCTTTCTTTCACAGCCCCAGTGATGTCTTCTTAAACATATGGCGTTAGTGGGTGTGTATGTTATGAAGTGTAAATAGTAATCCATGTGCAGAGGTGCTGCTCAGTTGAATGAATTAAGCCTTTGACTTGTCTCATTGTCCTGAGAGCATTGACGCCATCTGTCTGGCAGCACAAATTCTGACAACAGCCCAAATCTATAGGGTCTTTCAGTTCATTTATTTTTTCAAAAAGCTTTCCAGGTGTTTTGAATTATATTTAGTTGTGGTTAGTGGTAAATTTATGAGCTGGCTGGCTACATCTTCTTGAGTTGTGCCATAGAATCTGCAAAACGGTCCCAGGGTCTCTCTCTTGGGGTCTCTCTCTCTCTTTTTTTCTTTTTTCTTTTTTTTGCCTTCCAAATTTCAGCTTGGAAAAATAACAAAAATGTTCCCAGCTCCGCATTTTCCCACCATTACTGCTTTCTTTCAGCTTTCAAGGGATGAATTCTGACATGCAGTTTCATGTCCTACCCTAGGATTATCCACAACTCTCATAAAGTACCCATGGCTAGAAAATCTGCCTGTTTTCTCCTTAAAAGCCCTATGTGGTTTGTAGGGCTGACATTTTAATCATTACCCCTGTTAAAATTCCCAGTGACTGTCCAGGTGCATCACTGGCAGAATCTCCAAACCAAAGTTTAGCAATAAAAAGGAAGAAGAGAAGAAATACTTAAATATTGTACTTACAGTTTGTGTTGAGGAGAAAAATGCTTACACTGCTAAAGTCTATTGCAGCTTAACTAACACTTCGCTAGGACAATATGCTGAGTGTTCGGCATGTTGTTTTCTTTATTTTTTCCCCCTAGCAATAATTTCTTAACTCAGTGTTCCATTAACCTTGAGGCAAGCCAAGAACTTTTTTAGGATGCTTTTAATGCAAGTAATTTACTTACCCATATGATTAATTAAGGGATATACTGCCATTATAAAGGTTTGCATATATGTAGAGCTATAATTTTTCCTTGGTTTATAAAGTAGTTTATAAAGTTCTGCTGACCCACAAAAATCTAACTGTTGCAGTTACTGTTAGGCAGAGTACAGTAGGGTGTGTAACTGGTGTGCTGTCATTTCCTTGAGCTAACTAGGGAGAACTTGTTATTTGGTGGCTGGGTGATGGGTTAAGTAATACAGTAGTTTAAGCAGATTTAAGAATCCAGCAGGACAAGTTAGGAAGTGAGACTCCTGTGAACTTCTGGCATTAGAGAGAGATGTGCTGGCCCCAGTGGATTTGGGTCTCTTCCTTCCTTGGCTTGAGCTGTGGATTCTAGGCATTTAAGGTTTCCTCCCCACACCCACCTTCTCCACCACCAAGGTCAACCTCAGACCAGCATCTCCTAAGAGACCTGCAGAGGAAGGGTTTCCGGTTGTCCTTGCTTTTTAATTTAAGGGCTTTGTTTAAACCTGAATTCAAGGGGGAAAAAGCAGTTTTTCCACATATAAGGGAAGTATCTAGCTGGATTTTGTGGTCTTTTGTTACTAAAGTTCTAAAATTGTGGACTTTTAATATCCTGTGATATGTGTTTTTCATGTGCTAAATTCCAAAGCCAGGACAGGAGTAGGGAGGGGGTCCAGAGTGTCCTTTCGTTGGCTCTTCCAGATTCAATATGTAATCACTAGGGAGAGAAATAAGAGCAGAGGTTTTACAGTAAATAATATAGTTTGAATGGTAATCATCATATAATCCAAAAGCATTTCTTGAGCAACTATTGTGTATCTAGCATTGTGAAGGAGGGTCTGAGTAAATTTGCCTGAATCCTGGTTCCATTGTGCTTATTATTCAATGAGAACACAATAAAGTAGTGAGTGGCATTGTCCTAAGGGAGTTTAGGAAAGGGAAAATATCATGAAAGAAGTGAGACTTGAGCTAGCCTTTAAAGACAGTTAATATTTGGGCCAGTCTGGCCCAGTAACACAAGTCTGGTTAGAGGTGGGTGTGGGGGCTGACCATGAGGAAATTGGCTTGACTTGAGAAGAGATCTGTGGGGCAGCTGGGAAGCAGGGCAGGGGAGTTAGAGATGGAATGTGGCCAACCACAGGGAATGGCCTTGGAGAGTAATAACCTAAGGAAAAGGCCAGGACATCAGTGAGAAAAATAGGGATAGAAAGTAAAGGAATAAATACAAAATACTGCAAACAAGAAAGTTTGGACTTGGTACCAAATTAAATACCGGGGTTAAAAGAGGAGGGAGCAAAAGAGAATCAACATTCTAAGTAGGTGACATCAAAATAGCAATTGTGATAGCAGAGAATTTGGGGAGAAAGAAATCTGCTTTGGGGAGCAGTAATGAGTTTAGCTTTAGGTACGTTTTTCAAGTGTCAAACTTTTTATTTGGTGGTAATTTAAAATATGCTGTGGCTTGAATGGGAGAGCAGGAATAGATTTTTAGAATTTGGAAGTTATTTGAGAATAATGATGTCTGTAACCCATAATAGAATTCAGAGAAAGGTGATTAGACAGATGTATGGTGGGGCAAGGTGGAGTGGTGGTGGGGGGCTAGCCACAGTAGGAACCTTGAGGAAGGAAGAAGTGGCAACAAATATTGAAGGAAGGATCAGAGAGGTAGTAGGAGAACCAGAATACTGTACCATATAATATAAGCTAAAAAGGGCATTTCAGGAATTAGGGAGTCATCTTATGTCAGATGGAAAAGAAGAAATTGAGGAGAGTAGGAAGTTAAAAATCCTTTTAGCTGTATTAAAGTCTAGTATATATTAAGGCCCTTTGCCATGCAAAGTTAGAATCTCATTATAACACAACCTGCAATAGTACAGAATTTGATACACTCCTATTCAGTTTTGTGCTCTATTCCAAGAGGATAGATATTCCTGGAAGCATCTTATCCATGACTCTTCTGCTGCATAAACCCTAGGGACAGCATAAGATAGAAGTTTATGCATATTCTCTTAACAGATATACAGCAGGTCACAGCAGTTAAACATGATTGAGTGAATTCTTCCACCAAGTTTCAGCAGGCTTTTTACCCCTCCAAACAAATATTCATATCAACTTTGGTATGATGCAACTAAGATGCAGAAACATTAGCCTCTCGCTCTTGAGGCTCAACTCAAGTCAGTGAAATGGGGTTGGAACTATAATCCAGTTCCCCAGATTGTCTAATTTGTTTTTTTCTTCTCTAACCCATTGCGAAAATAAAGATTAACCTTCAACTCGATATATCTTGCCTCCTGGACCTAAAGTCAGATCAAGACGTATTCCTAAGCTTACATTTTAGAATTACAGAGTAAGGTGTAGGCGGCATTTGTCATTCTAGTAGTCACCACACCTTAGGTTGGTGGTTGGGCAGAACAGTGGCTGAAGGATGGAGTGTGTGTCCCTAAACCCGACACGCCCTGAAATCTTCCTGAATTAGTAAGTCACTTTATCCATATATTTTTGCACAACAATGGCGAAGGGGAAGTAATTTGGATAGCTGCTGATGAGACATTTTTGGGCCCGTGAAATGGCAATACTTCAAACAGAATGGGAGTAGCTGTACTAAACCAAGCAAACAGAATTCTTTCGAAAATAGTTACGGAGTTTCTACCTTGTAGCTGAGGCTTCCGAGCAAGGGTAAAGTCAGTCCCTTCCCTCTGGGAGAGATAAAGCACAGTGCAAGTAACTGGAATGCAAGGCAGGATGTGTCTAAGTGCTATGTGAGCGAGTCATAGCAGAGACATTCTTAGAGTGGGTTCTTGGAGGAAATGTAGAGTGTAAAGGCTTGACAGCTCCTAAGAAAAGCATCAATGAAGAGATAATGAACCTATTCATTCTGCCAATCTACCAAATGGTAAGACGTAATAAGTTTATGTAGCAAATGAATAGTGTAACTGTGTCTATTTTTACAGGGGACTTGAGCTCATGAGTAAAGTCCTTCCAAGTTGTCATTTTTGTTTAAATTTCCCTTGAGCAATAAAGTAAAATTCATTCAACTGCCAGTTTTATCATGTGTTATGTACTGGCTTTAGAGCTGGAGGGGTTGGAAAATATGAGAGTTTCATATTAGGAGCACCAGCACAGGATAGGTAGCTTGCCCGGGATGAAGAGTAGCAAAATAAATGCCTTGTTATCCACGTGGCATATGGCATTCTGTTGTTTAGTGCTTTGCAATACAGTGTGGCCATTTCAGTGAAGGGTGCTAAGACTCCAGATACCTAAGTCTTGGCCTAAGCCATTATCTGTCTCTGTGTTAATGCTGGAATCCTTGGCATTTTCTGACATAATCATGCCCAAGCTTGATTACCCAAGTTCTGTAGATTGTTCAAAGTGTCCCTTGTGCTTATCTCATCTATCAGCTCAGCTGTCATATTCATTCAACCCTTGTGCCGAAGACTGTGTAAGATTCATCTTCATAAAACACCACATAGGATGAATTACGTTTCTGCTCTTGAAATCTATTGAATCACTCCTCACTCCACACCCCATCACTTCCTTTCTGTTCTCACCTCTACTCAGCCTAGTTCAGACCCTCCTGAACTCTCTCATCTGTCAGTTGTGAGAGCTGAGCTTTTAAATTGATTTCCCTGGTGCAAATCCATATTTCCACTTGCTGCTAGACTAAACTTCCTGAAGAAGCGTTTTACTCTCCAACTTATAAAACTTTGGTAACTGCCCATTGCCTGTAGCTCTGTTTTGCAGCATCGAACCCCATGATATGCGTTACTGTCTTCACAGTCTTCATGTCCATCTGGACTTGTTATCTTCTTTTAAATCAGCTCATTTTAAATATTAAAACATGTATTTTAAAACATGTAGCCTCACTGCAAGCAATAAACTCCATGCAAACATGAGTCAGGGTTAGTTTTAATGTATTCCTCTTCACAGTCAAATGGACACATTAAGTAAGAGGAACAACATTGGTGGGCCACCTAAAATTCCCTCTCCTAAGAGGTTGCTCACCACACTGATAGTCCTCCTCATTATTATTATTATTGCAGCATTTAAGGACCACAGCATGGCCTTGACCTTATTCACCCTCTTCTCTCTGTCAGAACTCTCCACTCCAGCCAAACTGGTTTCTTTGTGGCCTCCTTAGGTAGTAACTTTACATATTCTCCTTAGCTTCTGAAATACCTTTCTCTACCTCCTCCTCCTCCTGATCTGTGTTTGTCTTTTCCATCCCCTTTGGTCACTCTTCACTCCAACACATCTTATCTATAGCAGTGCCTCCCCCTCTCTAAATTCTTGCATTTTGCATCACTGCCTTGTATCAGTAGTTCAGCATTTTCATTTTATCTGGCTTAATTCTGTCCTCATTGTATCATACAGTGTCAGAGTTAAGATGTATCTCAGAGAACTTTTCATAGGACTCTTACTTGATGTAGACCCTTGAAGCTCCTTGAGGACAGCAATCACATTATTCCTATCAAGCCCCAAATGTGTGTCTCTCTTTTAGGGTTTTTCTGACTCCAGAAGTCATTGAATACACCATTATTTCAGGATTTTTCAGGAGTTATTTATCTAGCTCATTCTGCTGATCAGCAGTGTTTCCACCAAGAGATGTCAAAGTCATACCTTTATTATCTTGCCCCCCACTTGTCTCTGTTGTAAGTTCCCACCCTTCACACCTTACCTCAATACCTCCTCACCTCCTGACCTCATACATTCAGTCTTCCCAGTTTTCAATCCATTTTGTTACCTTCTTCTTTACTTCCAAATAATAATAAACTCTTGTTTTTTTGAGACAGGGTCTCACTCCATTGCCCAGGCTGGAGTGCAGTGGTGCAGTCATAGCTCACTGCAGTCTTGATCTCCTGGGCCCAAGAAATACTCCTACCTCAGCCTCCTGAGTAGCTGACACTACAGATGTGTGCTACTATGCCCGGCCTTTTTTTTTTTTTTTTTTTTTTTGTATAGATGGGGTCTCACTGTGTTATCCAGACTGGGCTCAAACTCCTGGCTCAAGTGATCATCTTGCCTCAGCCTCCCAAAGTGCTGGGATTACAGGCATGAGCCACCATGCCTGGCCAATAATAAACATTTTTTTGTTGAAGATCCCATCTGCGTCTATCTCCCTAGTTCTCTCTTTCTTTTACCCTTAGCCCCAAGTTGTTGAACATAAAGTCTGGAACTCACTACTCTTTAGCAGTTCCTTTCTGGCCCCAGACAAGGGAGAAGCTAAACAGTTGGGGTCAGGGGCATTCATGAGGATCTTTGAGTGATATTTCCCTAGAGAGGCCCATTTTGCTGTTGCTGATGCTAACAATGATAGTTAACATTTGGCACTGGCAGTGTCCAGACACTGAGCTCAGCACTGGTCATAGTGTCCTGGTTAATCCTTGCAACAACCCTAAGAATCAGGGACTCCCGCCCTCCCCATTTTACAGATGATGAAATGCAGGCATAGGGAGATTAGGCACAGCTGTTAATGGCAGAACCAGGCATTCCAAAGCTGAGACTATACTGTACTGCTCAAACGACACAGGTGTAGAAGGTGTATGGCAGCCTGAGCCCCATTTCCTATTTGCATATTCCTGCTCATACATGCACAGGAATATATACTTAGTGGGGTACAGTCACTGGACCCTTCTCACTTACTCTCTCACCACCCCCTCTGCTCCTGCCATTTTGTGGGCACCCACATAGATGTAGTGCTGCAAAGTGAGCCTCCTTTTGAGCAGATCCACACAAAATGTGCAGATAAACAAGCCTTCTACCTCAGGCCTGCAGCACGCCTGCTTTCTGACCTGCTTGGTACGTTTCGGGCCCAAAGTGTCAGAGTGTGGATTTTCACAATCCCCCTCCCACATTTTAAGTTTGCAGGCAAATGAACCTTAATGTGCCTTCTCTACTTCCCTCCCTCCCTCCTTCTCTCTCACACTCAGAGTGCCAGAAAGAAGAACCTGCTGGCTCCACCACTCGTCTATATGTCTTGACTGTAGGAGAGAGAGCTTTCCTGATCCCATTCCTATTTGTGGGGTCTGTGGGAGAGCAAGCTGTCTTGCCTTCTTGTTATTTCTCTCCTTCACCCATGCATGACACTGCAAAGGGTTTGCTGGCTTTAGTCTTTTACACACACACACAGACAGACACACACACACACACAGTCTGAGACATCTGATGTGTTCACCCTCCCATTTGCCTTGAATGGTAGTGTGTGTGTTTTTTAATTCCACTCTTATATACACAACTTACAGGAGAGTTAATTTTCTAGTGCCACCCCCCCACCATAGGCTATGTGCCCCCTTGTTTTTTTTCACACAGCATCCAGAGTCGAGATTGTTTAGTGCCCTTCTTACAGGCCTTGTTGGCAAGAGTGAGCATTATTATGGGACACCCTCCCCACCCCCGGCACAGATGATGCACACAGGAGTACAAGAGGATGAGGCTCCTGATCACCCCACGCCTCCTTAGACCTACGTCTGTGTACATCCTCTGTCTGTGAGGGAGAGAGGAGGTGACTCCTTACCTGTTTGTCTCACATGCCTCACACATTGGGGTGTGAGCTGTCTCAGTTCCCTCCCACACATGAGGTTTACAGATGTGCAAGCTTTCTGAGCTGTGCCCTGCCTCTTAAACCCAGCATGCCTTCTTAGTGCTCTTCCCACAAGCATGCATTATTGGAGAGTGGACTTTGCTTTTTTTTTTTTTTTTTTTTAACTTGCTGAGTTGAAGTATTTGAAGGATAGTGGGCCTAAAAAAACTGGCTCTGGCACAGGCACATGTGCCTTCACATGTGTACACACATGTACACCACGAGGGAGATGAATCCTTCGGCCTGTTAGTGTTTGCTTTGTATGGTAGATGTGTTGAGGAATAAAAAAAACAATCTGCCCCTTTTAGCTGAGGGGAAAAATAAGTTCAGAAATGGCAGTTGATCCATTAAGGATGGTGGGCAGTTTCTAAGCTATACTCTGTTGGCCAGCAAATTTAAAGACTGAAGAAAAAGTGTCAGTGTGAACACATATTTGGCTCTTTTCACTATAGTTAGTGTTGTCAAGCAGCTGATACCTGCGGAATAGAATATGAGAATTGTGCTACAACGAATACATTTGCTTTCTTAGTCTGTACATTAAAAGCCCCCTTTTTTTTACTTGTTTTAAAGGTTGTGGAGCATTGTTTGAATGACAATTATTTACATTGTAAAAATAGTATGAAATTTATGATACTTTAAAAATTTGCTAGGATTCATCAGTGAGCATTCTTCCTATATCTGCCCTGTCTCTGCTCTCCACTCCCCCAGCTCTCCTGCCCCATGCAGGGGTGCAAGCCTCTCAAGCTAGCCCATCCCACCTTGACCACACAGGACTACAGTGAGCTTTTTATTTTAAATATGCTTCCCCGAACCTGTTGGACTGTGGGTTTCCCCATCTGCCTCCTGCTTGCAGCCTCTCTCTCTAATCCTGCTTTTCTCTTTCTTTCTCTCATGTGCACACACTCATGGTATGCATGTAAAGGAGACACCTGAGTTGCCTCATTGCATCCAGCATCGCAGGACTGTGAGCCTTCTATTGCTGCCACTCTCCTACCCCACGCATGGCTTAACCTAAAATAAAACTGACCTCCCAATTGGGAGGTTATTACAACCTCCCAGTGCACACACTGGCTGGGCCACAGTGGCGTGTGAACCACTGTGTCAGCCACCTTATTACTCCTTTTCTGTGCATGCCCCCACACACATTTATGATAGGAGCTTGAGCCTCCTTATTCTCCATCCTTGCTCTTTCTCTCTTCCTTTTCCTCCCTCATCTCACATGTGTGTGCCAAGGATGTGCCAGAAAGTGGGTCCTTATCATTTTCAGTTCTCATACACATGTGGGTACACACAGCTTTAGGGTTCAGTGGTTAGGCCCACTGTCTTGGTAGTCAGATTACCTGTGGTAGAATCCTGGCGTGATCTGTAATGAGCTTTGTGATCCTAGACAAGTGACTTATCTTGTGTCTCAATTTCCACAACATGAAAATGAGATAACTAATTGTGCCAACCATATAGGTTTGTAATAAGCACTGAAGGAGGCGACGCATGTATTGGGATTAACATGTAATAAACTTCCTTAATCCATATGCTTTGCCTGGAACAACTGATTCTCCATAGAAGAAAACTCACACCTAAGCTGCTTGGTCCCATTATTTGAAAATATTTGGGAAGTACTGCCTTGGATGACTGTTTCATAATTCTTTCCTTTCCTCAAATCTGCAGTGTCACCTCCCTTCCTTCCTCCTCACTCTCAGCTGCTGACTTTGCTTTCTTCTTCCTTGAGAAAATGGAAGCCATCAGAAGGGACCCTCTGAAGTTCCTCTGACCTCTCCTCCATTACCTGCACATGTCCCTAAGTGTCAGCTCCTCCCCATTATGGTAGATGAATTACTGGCACATGTAGCCAGGACCAGTTCCTCCACTTGTATACTAGATTTCAACCCCTGTCACCTATTCAGTGACACTGCTCCTGCAATTGATCCCCCTCTCCTTACTGCATCATCAACTGTTCTTTGTATACTGGAGTGTTTGTACCGATATCTAGATGTGCTGCCACATATCCTGTCTAAAAATAATTTTAAAAATTAAAAAGCACTACCTTCTCTACCCAAAAAGCTCCTCCAGTTTCTACTCATTTCTCTGTTCCTCTTTACAGAAAAAAAAAAATTTTTTTTGAAGGAGCTGATTGTACTCCATCTCTACTTCTATTTCTCCCATTTACTCTTTTTTTAAAATGTATACTTTAAGATTTAGGGTACATGTGCACAACATGCAGGTTTGTTACATATGCATACATGTGCCATGTTGGTGTGCTGCACCCGTTAACTCGTCATTTACATTAGGTATATCTCCTAATGCTATCCCTCCCCCCTCCCCCCACCCCATGACAGGCCCCGATGTGTGATGTTCCCCTTCCTGTGTCCAAGTGTTCTCATTGTTCAGTTCCCACCTATGAGTGAGAACATGCGGTGTTTGGTTTTCTGTCCTTGGATCCCTTCCTTACACCTTATACAAAAATTAATTCAAGATGGATTAAAGACTTAAATGTTAGTCCCATTTACTCTTGAAAACCCTCCATGTAAAACTGTAACCTGCAGCACTTAAATGACCCTGGTCAAGGTCCCCAGTGTCCTTCACATTTCCCAATTTACTGGGCAATGTTGTCATCTTACTTGACAGATCAACACACAGTTGATTACTCCCTCTGCCTTGAGACTCTACCTGCTTTCCAGGATTCCACACTCATGAGGTTGTCTTCTTACCTCACAAGCCTCTCTTTCTCAGTCTCTTGATGGTTTCTCCTCCTCTTCCTGAATTGTAAGTATTAAAGAGATATAGGCCTTAGTCTTCAGACTTCTTTTTTTTTTTAACTTCTCATTAGTCCTCAGCTGTTCTCATCTTGTCTTGCAACTCTAAGTACCATTTTATGTGGATGATTTCTGTGTTTGTATTTCCAGCCTGGACTTCTCTTCTGAATTCCAGATGCCTATGTCCAACTATGTACTGGACATCTGCCCTGGATGTCTAATAAGTATCTCAAAACTTTAACACATCCAAAGCTGAGGTCCTGGTTTTCCTCCCCCTCTCTCAAAAAGCCCTACTCCTCCCTCTGTGTTCTCCAACTCAGCAAACAGCATTTCCCAATTGCATATGCCAAGGATATGGAGAATTTTAAGAGGCTAAAGGTTTTGGATTCATCTCTGACACTTTTTCCCCTCCATTCTCCAAATACAAACTGCTATCAAATCTTGTTGGCTCTACTTTCAAAATACATGTCTAATCTGACCACACAGCCACTTCTCATACTTCTCACTTCCTCTATTATTTCCACACTAATCCAGCTTTTCCCTGGGCTGACAAGTGCAAGTTCTCTTGCATCTGTCTGTCTGTCTGTCTCTCTGTCTCTGTCTCTGTCTCTCTCTCTGTCTCTCTCTGTGTGTGTGTGTGTGTGTGTGTGTGTGTGTGGTGTGTGTGGACACAAAGTGGTTGGTGGCTGAGAGCTTGAGCCTTCTTTTTTGAGTCCTCTTTCTAATGACCTGCATGCCAGATTCTAAGCTTTCTTACCATCTGTTCTTGTATGTGTGTTATTTCATCTGTAAAATAGGGATAATGATCACCTCATGGATATTTTATGAGAATAAATGAGCTATGTGTGAAAAGCACTTAAAACAGTGTTCTGCAAATGTAAATACTATACTGGTGTTAGGAATAAAAATAAAGGAAAAGAAAGAGGGAAGGAAAACAAATATATTGTAGATAGTGAACATTTCTGAAGGTACATATGTGAATGTACACAAGCACACCTTCTCATTACAGCATGTCTGGGGCACAGTCATAGAAGTCCAAGGCATCTGGGATACGCATGCACACAGTATACAGGAGAGCAGACCTCCCGACGTGCTTTCTCTCCTCCATGCCTTGAGTGTAGGACCGTTGGCATCTTAATTACCCTCCCACACCCAAGGCTTGCAGAAGAGCGAGCCTTCTCTTCCCTCTCTAGTGCATAGGCATGAGCACATGGACAGGTACACCAAAGGGAGGCAGACCCTCTCTTACGTGCTCTGTATGTGGGGTACACTGTTACCAACCATCCCATCTGGATGACTGTCCTGCTTCCATGGCCACTGCTCCTAGTTTACCCATCAGCACTCCTGTGGCTATCTTGCTGCCCACTTGCACCCCCCAGGCCAGTGCCCCTTGCCTCCTAGAGCATACCCATATGTCGTGCCAAGAGAGCAAGCCCTTCCCTGCTCCCTCTCTCACATCCCTTGCATGGTGGAGGGTGAGCTTTCTGAAAACCCCTCCCACATGCAGGGTTTGCAGGATGGCGAGCCTCAGCTTTCCTTGCTCTCTTGTGCATGTGTACATACACATACGCACTCCTTCACCAAAAGAGAAACACACCCAGGTGGTGGGAAGGAGAATGACTCTCAGCCGTGTCCTTTCTCCCATCTCAGTCTTACATGGATCCTGCAGGAGAGGGAGACTTCTCTTAGCTTTCTCTTGTACATGGTGCAGCCCCTCATACTCAGGGATAGGCACAACCTAGAAGGAAGGGGGGTCTTTTGACCTGGTTCTATCTTACCAGCACCTAGAGGAGGAGAGAGAACCTTCTCAGGACTCCTATACATGGGGCATGATGAAAAGGGAGTCTTCTAGCTAATTCTCACAAACCCAGTTTGTGAGGAAAATTGTGTCTATATCATAACCATATGCAAAGATGTAATATGCACACACATTTTGGGTTCAGAAAGTAGAATCCACTCACTGTGCCATGCCTTTCCATATGCACACTTGTTTGCTCAAGAGGGTGTGTGAAGATCTGTCTTCTTAGACACTCATGTAGATATGAGTCAGAGTGTGAGTTTTCTCTGTTATCTCCCCAGACCCAGGATTTGCAGCCGATTCATTTGGTGAGCCACTCATTCATTCAGCAAATATTTATCGAGCAGCTACTGTGTGTTGGGTACTGCCCTATGCACCAGGGATACACCAGTGATCAAAAGACAAGAATCCCTGCCCTATGAGGGGAGGCAGGTAGTGAAAAAAATAAGTAAGTAATGCATAGTGTGCCAATTGGTGATAAGTGCTCTGGAGAATAATAAGGCAGGAAAAGGGGACAAGGAGTGGGTGGGGGTAGTTACAGCATAGATGGTGGTGAAGTTTCGATATCAAATAGGGTAGTCAGGAAAGGCCTACTGTGTTCTAGGAACAACAAAGAGCCATTGTGGCAGAAGCATAGGGCTGGGAAGTAGTAAGTTACAATGGAAAAAGGGGAAAGCTGATAATTACTATGTATCTCTAAAATCTAAGGCCTCTTTTTTAAAAAAAAATCATACCATTATCACACTTAAAAATAATTACTAGCCAGGCACAGGGGCTCATGCCTGTAATCTCAGCACTTTGTGGGAGGCTAAGGTAGGCAGATCACCTGAGGTTAGGAATTCAAGACCAGCCTGGCCAACATGGTGAAACCCCGTCTCTACTAAAAATACAAAAATTAGTCAGGCCTGGTGGCAGGTGCCTGTAATCCCAGCTACTCGGGAGGCTGAGGCAGGAGAATCGCTTGAACCCGGGAGGCGGAGGTTGCAGTGAGCCAAGATCGCCCCACTGCACTCCAGCCTGGGTGACAAGAGCGAGGCTTCATCTCAAAAAGAAAAAAAATTGCCAACAATTTTTTAATATCATCACATATCTGTTGTTCCCATTTCCACTTGTCTCAGAAATATCATAAATTAGGATCCAGATAAGGTCCATGCATTGCATTTGGTTGATATGTATCTTAAGTCCCTTTGAATTATATCTTTCCCTTCCATCTATATTTTTTCTTTCCTTATAATTTATTTGTTGGAAGAAAGTGGGCCATTCATCCTATACAGTTTTGCATAGTCTGGATTTTTGTGATCACATCCCTGTGATGTAGTTTACGTGTTCCTTTTCCTTGTTTGTATTTCCTGTAAACTGATAGTTGCATCTGGAAGCCTGATCAAATTCAGGCTTAATTTTGAGGAAGGGGGAGCAGAACTACTTCCATTAAGAGGCACAAAATAACTGATGATCATCTTTCTGTGATGTTAGTTGCCACCGATGCTCAATTCTTAGAGCCGTTATTTCATTAGGGGTTGCAAAATGATGATATTCTAATCCCATTATTCTCTTGATTTATTAGCTGGAATACTTCTATAAAGAAAAACTTCCCTTCATCTGCTATTTGATCACCCAGTGTTGCCGTCTTTATAGGCAAGATAGGATAAATGTTTGGTTCTCTTTATTTATCAGTACTCAGAATAATGAGTTGGTTCACTAGCTTACTCTAAAGAGGATTTTTAAAAAAACTATTATAATAAACTCATAGATTTAAATATATTTGGACTTTTAATCCATTGCAGTTCTTGCCTTCAGTGAAGCTCCAGTGCCCCATCTTTAGCCAGTAGGAGCTTCTTCAAATTGGTTCCTCAGTCCTTTTGACATGCCTCCGTAGTTATCTGATAGCTTTTCTGCTTTCAGAGATGAAAAAAATGTACAAAGCTCATCGCAGATACCTTCCCCAGGCCTGGAATCTGCCATGTCTTCAAGAAGCCCTGGTTTCTTTTAGTCAGACATGATATTTAAAGACCATATTTGCCTCTGGATTGGTCATTGTATTTAGGCTTCTACAATGATCAGAACAGAAAAATGTTTTGTTTTTGTGTTTTCTTGTTTCTAGATAAATACATCATGATTCCATTATACTTCTGATTCAAAATCAGGATTACAGTTTTCTGTGTCTTTGCTTCACAAGTATGGTTCTGACTGTTGTATGGCAAATAGGAGGAGAAAGTGCAGAAACTGGGAGACCAGTTAGGAGGCCATTGAAATAATTCAGTTGAGAGATGGATGGAGGCCTGCATCAGGGTGACCGTGGTGAAGGTAGTAAAAAGTGGTTAAATATGGATATATTTTAAAGTTACAGCCAGTTGAGTTTACTGATACATTGCATGTGAAGTGTGAGAGAAAGAGGAGTAGGAGACTGAGCCCTCTCTTCCCTCTTTGTCACATATGAGTTGGGTACATATGCTGACACTGCCTCTTTAATCTGTAGCATCCGCATGCAAGTGCTGTCCCAGTGCAGTACACCTGGGCTAGGACTCACAGATGGTATGTTATGCACAGAGCAGAGAGTGCCTGTCACCTCTCCTAGTTCCTTTCAGAGAGCTTTTTGAATGCCTGTTGGATTTGGGGATCCAATAGTGGCAAGAGCATCAGGGACCCTGGTTTTACTGTGGGGTGAACTTGTGCCAGAGAACACAGTTCATCATTCCCATTCAGCCTGCCTTCATGTGTTCAAGGGGCTGGAAAAGGGGAGCTTTTTCTTTCCTAACTCCCATGCTATCCTTGGGGTACAGGTGCCTGAGCCTTCTCATTTGCTTCTTCTCTTTAATCCTTGATACTGGTACTAGTGCTCTCCACATGCAATGCACCTTGGCAGGGATTCAGATGGGGTGAGCCTTAGCTGCAGATGGAAGGACAGAGCCCTTGTACATTGCCTCCCTCTCCTGCTGCCTGCCAGTATTATTTACTTCCTGTAGGGAGCCAGAAGAGAACAGGACAGCCATGGTCCCCTGAGTGTACTGCCTAGCTAGCACATATAGGAGGATAAAGCTCATTTGTACTCACTGTGCAGGTGTGCACACATGCTGGGGATACTGGAGAATGAATTTACTTTAGTTCCCACCCCCCAAGCACCCCACCTTGTCCCCCAGGATGGTCAGGCATCTAGGGATGTAGACCTGTATACACGAGTCCCACTGATCAAGTAAGCAGTGGGTGGTTCCTTCCTGCCCTAACTGTACTCTCTTTGCCCTCCCAGAAAGGGCAGTGAGCTGTCTCGGCATTCTTCCCTTAGGTAGCTGTTGAATGAAGATGCACTTCCTTGTTAATGTTCTCTCTCACAATCACAGATACACAAATACTCGTATATGCACATGTGCACAAGCAAGGCATACAGGAGAATGAGCATGCAAGGGAGGCCCACGTGTGGCTGGGTGCCCAGCATATGCAGACATGTGAGCATACAGGGACAGGAGAGACAGGAGCCTTTTTGATTTATACTCACGGGGCCAGATGCCCCCATCTTTACTCATTTTCTGTCTGTCTGTCTCTCTCTCTCTCTCTTTCTCTCTCTCTCTGTCACACACACACACACACACACACACACACACACACACACACACACACAGAGTGGAACTTCTAATGTTTTCCTTCATATCCCTTATGTGAAGGGGCGTGAACTTTGTTGACCTAGGGAGATTAAAGGAGAACCTCATCAACTCACACGTGAGGAATTTAAGAGGATGAATCTGTGTATCCCCTTGTGCAGGCACTCACACTCACAGATATTCGGACCTCTTCTCTCTCACCTGTCCCTTGCATGCAGGAGTTTCACCATCCCCCTTAAAAATGCACATTCATTCAAACACATACATACATAAAAATAGAGAGTAAGAGGTAAAAATGTTGACGGCTGTGTGCCAGGTACTATACTTTATTTCATTTTCTTGACACCATTTAAGAGGTAGGCTTTAAATTGTCCTCATTCTTCAAAAGTGTTTAACTTGACCTTGGGAAAATCAGGTCGATTCTCTAGGCTAATATGTGGTAGAGCGTGCGTTTGAACCAAGGTTCGTAGATACCAAAGTGCCTGGTTTTTCCACTACATTAGTGATTCTCCCAGTGTAGTCCCTGGACCAGTAGCATCAGTATCACCTGAGAACTTGTTAGAAATGCAAATTCTTGGGTCTCACCCCAGACTCACCAAGTCAGAAACCTCTGTAACCTGTATATTACCCAGGTCTTCAGATGATTCTGGTGCATGTTAGAGAACAACTGTGCTAAACTGTACTGCCTTCTTGTTGCATAGCCACACAAAGCATTTGCGGGATCATGAGCTTTGGCGTTATATTCATTCTCTCTTTCCTCCCTTTCACACTCCTGTCTCCTCCCAGTCTCTTTGTCTTTATAGGTTTATACTTTTTTGTTGTTACTATCTGAGAGAACAGACAAAATGTGTGTTTAACTAGACATCTTTAATGCAAAGCTCAAGAACCGTTCTCTTTACTTCTATATCATCACAAGTTAGTACCTTGTGTGAAGAAGAATGAGCCCTCTCACTGAACACTCACAGGGCTTTGTGTTCTGCTCCCCCTCTCTAATCCTTGCTACCTGGGTGAGAGTGCTGTCTGAATGCAATGCACCTGGGCAAGGATTCTGAGAGCGAGAGCTTCATCTTCGTGTAGGACAGAGCGTCTTTCTGTCCTCCTATCATCCATTCCACAAGTATTTATTGACCACCTTTTCTGTATATGATACTAAGTTGAGTAATGAGCATACAGTTGCTAACAAGACATGCTTGGTCCCTACCCTCATGGAGCTACAGTTGAGGAAGAAGAATGGAATTCCTCATCAGCCATTACACCTACATGCCCTGAGAGTGGGTGGGCCACAGAGTGGACTTCTCATTACCACTGTCACCCACAAACATACACAAAAGCATGAATCTTCTCTGATCTCACATGGAACTCTGCAGAAGATTCTCTGCCTTTCTGTAAAGTCCCTAGTAAATGACACTGTATATACATGAGAGTGAGACTTGGTTATAGCTACACATGCACACATACAAACACACAAAAAGGGCAGGTGTCAGAGCCTTCTTGTCTGCTCCCCCTCTTGAATCCTTGGAACCTAGGTGTGAGTGCTATTTCAGTGCAACACACCTATTCAAGGATTCAAAGAGGCTGAGCGTTGTCTGCATGTAGAAGGACCAACAACCTGTCCCCTTCTTTCACATGTTTGTGTTTGCTATGCGGTGCCAGATCCTGCACTGGGTGGTGGAGATACAACGGTAAATAAGACAGCTAAGGTCCCTGGGCTCTGTAGAGGGCACCTGTGGGAGAATGAACTTCATCATTGCCCTGGACAAGCTTACACCTCTTTGAGAGCATGAGCTTTCTGTTTACTCCCAGCTTACTATGTGTCAGATACTGTAATGGGGAAACACACATTGGGTGATGAGACTTGCACAGCCAGTCTTTGCTCTCAACGAGCTTATAGTTTACCAGAGAAACAGAAGAGAATAAAGTATCCCAATTTTCTGTGCCATCTTCCAACATGTGCATGTACATGTGTGCCCACATACACAGTTTGTCCCAACCTCCTTGCTAGGCCCCAAATACATCCAGCACCTGCAGACCCTCAAGTGTGATCTGAAAAAGATGCCACTCATGTCTTTCATTCTAGTCTGAGGTTTTGTCTGAGAGGGCATGTCCATGTGGCCTTGTGCAGGGGGATGAATACATATGCTATCCCTGAGGAGAGGCGTCTGTCTTAGCAAATGCACACAGAGATACTTTGCAGGAATGGGACCATGAAAGTCAAATATATATGGAGATATACATGCAGGGTGCAGGTGCCTGAGTCTTCTGCTCTGCTCTTCCTCTCTAATCGTTTGTCCCTGGGTGAGAGTGCTTTCTGAATGCAATGCACCCGGGCAAGGATTCTGAGAGGGTGAGCTCCCTCTGCGTGGAGAACAGAAGATCTGTATGTCACCTCTCAGCTGCTTGCTGCTTGCCTGCCTGCTCTCTGACCCTCATTCATTCTTTCCTTCCACAAATAATATGTATTGGGCACCATGATGGGCATTGGACACAGAGAAATGAACAAGGCAGACTTCGCCCCTGCCTTCCTGGATATTATAGCCTGAGAGGAGAATGGACTTTGTCACCACTCATTGCCCCTGCATATACTGAGGGTGAGTGGGCCACATAGGGAACTTCTTATCTACCCTCTTCCCACCTTAACCCACCCATAAGTGTGAGTCTTCTCATTCCTGCTGTCACATTGATACTTGTTTCTTGTTTTTTCCTTCTTTCCTTCCTTCCTTCTTTTCTTTCTTTTTCTTTTCTTTCTTTTCTTTCTTTCCTTTCTTTCCTTCCTTTCCTTTCCTTTCTTTTCTTCTCTCTTTTCTTTTCTTTCTTTTTTGATGGAGTATTGCTCTGTTGCTCAGGCTAGAGTGCACTGGCACCATCACAGTTCACTGCAGCCTCAACCACCTGGGCTCAAGCGATCCTCCCACCTCAGCCTCTCAAGTAGCTGGGACCACAGGCTTGTGCCACCATGCCTGGCTAATTTGTGTTTATTTTTTGTAGAGATGGGGTCTCACTATGTTGCCCAAGCTGGTCTCAAACTCCTAGGCTCAAGCAATCCACCAGCCTTAGCCTCCCAAAGTGTTGGGATTATAGGTGTGAGCCACTGCACCCAGCCTGATACTTGTCGAAGCAACTTCTCTCTACTTTAGTTCAATGCAAGGTTAATGCACTAGGCAAGAACAGCAAGCCTTCTTGTTAGATGCACATGTGAGGTGTACAGGTACTGGAATCTTCTGTCCTGGTTCCCCCTCTCTAATCCTTGCTACCTGGGTGAGAGTGCTTTCTGAATGCAGTGCACCCAGGCAAGGATTCTGCAAGGGGGAGTGACATCTTCGCATAGGACAGAGCACTTCTACCTCCTCCTTCCATCCTTTCTATGACTATTTGTTGAGTACCTACCTACTCTATTGCAGGTGCTGTCCTGGGCAGTTGGCCCACAAGAGAATGAGCCATATCTGGTTCCCTACCTTCATGGAGTGTACAGTTCAGGGAGGAGAATGGACTCCTTCTCATTCATTATATCTGCATGTCCTGAGGGTGGGTGGGATACAGGGTGGGTGGGGTACAGATACATGTTGGAGAATCTACTAAACCTCAGTACAATCACACATAAATACGCTGTGTGCAAGAGAAAGGGCCTGACTTGGTTACGTCCACAGAGACATGTCCTCACAGAGTGGTCCCTCTGACCTGGTGCATCACTCACATTCTTTCAGCCTGTGTGCCAGTACTGCCTTGACTCACTGTCCCTTTTCAAGAATTCCAAGGGAAGAAGCCTTGTCTACACTTAAAAGGACAGAGCTTTTGCACATCAACTCTCCCTCCTCTTCCTTCCACAGATATTCAAGTGTCTATTAGACAGCAGGTATTATGTTCATCACCAAGGATATAGCAGGGATCAAAATGGACAGGTTGCTACCCTACATTCTGGTAGGGACTCATAAACACACTATACATAAATGTTGTGGATGAATAGGCCACTGTTCAAAAGAACGAAGTAGATCTATATGTTCCTTGTTACCCAGTCTGCATGCACGAGCATGTGCAGGTTCTGCTCAAGTGAAATTCTCAAATGTCCCCAATCCTTGTACACCAGACACACTCAGAGACATGGCCCTGCATGCAGAGAACCCCACCTACTGAAAAGGTAGGAGATGGAGCCTGTTGTGCTCTCCTCTCTCCCATTCTCAGCATGCAAGCCAGTGAGCTTCCTTAACTCCCTTATAGATGGGGATTAAATGAGGGAAGTCTTCTTACTGCTACTTTCCTTCTTGCTGCTCTGTATAGGAGAGATCCTTTTCATTACTTTTCTGTACAGTCACAGATGAACACACTATATGCGGTGAGCCTTCCCTGTAAACCCATGTGAGCACATGTGCACACACGCACACGTGCACACACACATACTCTGTATGGCTGCTTGGGCCTTCAGTCCTGTTCCCCCTCTTGAATCCTGGTACTTGGATGCAAGTGCTGTGTCAATGCGGTGCACCCAGGCAAGCATTCCACGGCTGAGCCTTTTCTGCATAGAGCGAAGAACATCCGTTTATAATCCCCATCCTTCATTCATTCCTACCTTTAACAAGCAGGGGTGGAGCTCCTGTCATGCACCAGACATGGAGAGACAGGGTGGTCAAGAAAGACACAGAACTCATACTCACATGCCTAGTGAGTATGTTTAAGAGAAGGAACTTCTGTTGCCCACATTGTTCATGCATACGTATGTAGCAGAGAGTGAGTCTTCCCATCATCCCCTCTCCAACCCCCCAACAGTGCTCAGCTAGAGAACTACAAAAGGTGTGTCCCCCCTTACACAGAGCTGCAGCTACAGTGTGCATAGGATAATGAGTGTCATTAGCAGCATCTTCTCACTCATGTCTGGTGTGCAAGGCAGTAGGCTTTCTACTTGCTACTTATGCCGCCAGAGCTTGAAGGAAAGTGGCCCTACTTGTCAGTCATCTCACACATGCATATGAAGAAAAGACACTTCACCTTTGTATGGTCATAGGAAAATCACCTGTGAGCCAGAGAGTGCTGTTTCTTTTGTACATACACACAAACACAATGGATTTGAAGATGCTCGAGCCTTCTATTAAGGTTGTCCCTCTCTTTCATTCTTGGTAGTTGGGTACAAATGCTATTCCAGTCCATTGCCTTGTACAAAAATTCAGAGAGGGAATCTCATCCATGTTTAAAAGTGTAGAGTCTTTGTATCACCCCTCTATGTCCCATTATTTCATTTCTTTAAGTTATGTATAGAGCAGTGGTTCTCAGTGTGGTCCCTGGGCCAGCAGCATCTGTATCACCTAGGAGCTTGTTCAAAATGCCAATTCTTGGGCTCATTCCTGGCCTACTACACCATAAACCGTGGAAATCTGTACTTTACCAAGGCTCTCAACTGATTCTGATGCTCACTTAAGTTTGAGACTCACTGATTTAGTGTAAGTGCTAGCTAGGGGCAGTGATAAGCTAGTCAGGTGAAGGGTGGAAGAGAATGAGCTCCTGCATTGCTCATGTACGTTCCCAATGCCGAGTCCATGCAGACTGTGACAGGGAAGCCATCATTTCATTACTGTCTCCACCTCCTCCATAACCACACATTCAGTGAGCACATGAGGCTAAGTGAACACACAACAAGTACTTTATTAGGGAATAGCCTTGGCACTGCTTCTCCAGGCATGCACCTGACACTTTAATCTCAATCTGTCTCTCTCTCAATCAATCAATCAATCAATCTCTCTCTCTCTCTCTTTCTCTCTTTCTGTCTTTCTTTCTCTCTCCTCCCCCACCCCCCTCCCATGTGCAGAAGAATGAACTGCTCCTTCTCCCATACCCATTGCATATCGGAGTTGTGAATTCTCAAAACACCTCCTGTGTGCATGGATTACAGGAGGGTGAGCCTTGTCATCGTGAATCTTCTGCTGAACAATTCAAGCAGCCCGTGTTTATTGCGCACTTTTGATGTGCCATGAGCTGTGCTGGGAGTACCCTGCTAAATAATGGATAGTGTCTCTCTCCGGGACTTCCTATCTAGTGGAAGTATTAGGTGCCTAGACTTCCCCAGGCCTAGGCAACAGACACAGGTGTGTCAGGAATTGAGCCTTCTCATTCTCTTATGAATACACATGCTCACATTGTGCATGCATGTGCACACACATGTGTAAGTGTAGAAACATTTCTGTACAAAGCTGAAAGGAAGGAGCCTTATTATCTAAACTTGCCTGCAAGTTTCCTTGCCACACACACTCAGATGCATGCCTGGTGTGCAGGTGCCTGGACTTTGATTTTTGCTTGCCCTCTCCTAGCCTTGCAGCCTAGGCACAAGTGCTGTCTTAGCAGTACAATGGACTTGTGCAAGGATACCAGCTTGTGAGCCTTGCCTATGTGTAGGACAGAGCCTGTCCATCCCTTCTCTTTCCTTTGTTCATTCTTTCAGTCAGTCATTTGTGTGTGCATGTTTTTGGTCCATTCATTTATTCATCCCTTTAACAAATTTACTGAATTCCTGCTGTTTGGGAATGCCACAGTAAACTAACCTGTCAGAGATGCCGACCTTACTGTCTAGCAGGCTCATGGAGAATAAGCATCCTCATGTCATCCAACTTCCTGTGGATACATGGGCTCAGGGTGCCAGAAATCAGGCTTTTCTTTATTCCCTCCCACAGACATGGGTACCTGTGCAAATGTATGTGGTGTGCTCATCCTGAGCCTGCTGCTCTGCTTCCCCTTGTATCCTTGCCACCTAAATGTGCATGCTGTCTCAGTGCAGCACCTATTCCAGGACTCTCAGAGGGGCCTTTTTCTGCCCATAGACAGACAAAGTGCCTGTGAGTCACACTTCCTCCTCCCTCTCCTTCCCCTCTACCTCCCTTTCACAAGTATTGAGCACTTAGTACATGCTAACACTGTGCTGCCAGGGCAGTGGGCATATGGTATCACACAAGATGGACTTGGTTCTTGCCTCAAAGAATATGTGTAGGAGACTTGACTTTTTGTCACCTAATATTCCTGCATGTGCTGAGTTAGTGTGGGCCACAGAATGGAACTTCTTATTGACACCCTCTCCCAACATATACACAATGCAAGACTCTCATTCCTGTTCTCACACAGACCTGTGTAACAGAGAACCTTCTCTGCTTCGAGCACGGCAGGTGCCCAAGCCTTCTGCCCTGCTCCCCCTCTCTAATCCTTGCTATCTGGGTGCTAGTGCTGTCTCAATGCAATGCACCTGGGCAAGGATTCAGAGAGGGGGAGCTCAACTGTACCAAGAAGGACAGAGAGCCTAGACATCACCCCTCCCACCCTCCCCTGTCATAGCTTTTGAGTGATGGGTGTGTGTTGGGGAAGCACAGAACAGAATAGTTAGGGACTTCAGGTGCTCTGGTGCGCTTGTCTGTATATTAGAATAAATGTCCTTATTAAATAATGTCCATGTATGCAGGTATCCAGAGTGAGACAGTGAGCTTTCTCTGTGTTCCCCACCTGCTGTCCACACACAGGGTGGTGGGCGGGAACCAGAGCCTTCTGATTTGCTCCCTCACTTCCTTCCAACCTAGATGTGAGTGCTGTCTCAAGTATTAAGCCAAGGATTCAATGAGATGGAGCCTTGCCTACCTATATGTATATATATGGACTGAGTGCATGTATGTCTCTTTTCTTGCCTTCCTATGTCTTGAGTTTCTAGAGTGTGACAGATACTCTTTTTAGTGTTAAGGATGCAGTGACAAACGAGAGTCAAAATCACTGGATGTGCTCTCTGATGGGCAGCTTTAGAAGAATGAAATTCAGACAGGTGGGCACAAATGATGGGGGCCAAAGAGAGAGTCTTCCTATTCCCCCAACTCTGTCCCCTCTGAGGACAGGGAGATGCACACATTCATGAAGCTTTACACTTACAGAATGTATAGGAGTTTCAGCTTATAAGCTGCCCTTTATCTTCCAGGACATCCTGAGTAGAACTATGAGCTGCCTTTAGATGTCTATTACAGACTCTTCTTGAATTAGAGGGGGTGAAGAGCAAGGGACCCTTCTTATTGCTGATCTTGTATGCACACCACACAATATGGAAATGAGAACAGCCTATATCTTTATATTACCTTACTTTAGTCAAATAGAGATGGACTATACATGTCTCTGTTTCAGTCTATCACTCTCTCTGTCCGCTCTCCATCTCTCTCTCTCTCACCTAGGGAGTACAGGTGCCCATGATCTGATTCACTCCCCTCCTCCCATCCTTAGCGCTTGAGCCTGAGTGCTTTCTACTGTGACCTCAGCAGTATTCTTCAGTTGTTACTTTCTTCTTAGCTAAGCTGATCTATTCATTCCTACCCATCTTATCATTTTTGCTCATTGCCCATTGCAAATTTGTAGTGTTCAGGTCAGCGTAGCAATACAGTATTATAAATAGTGGTGACAGACAGAAAGAGACAGACACTCCATTTCAGTCCTCAAGTTCTTAAACATTTGGGACTTATAGATTCTGATCCTCGGTCCTTCTTCTCTCCCAGATTCTCCCAATCTAACCTGCAGTAAAGATTCAGGTTATTTAATATGTGCTCCTTATCTTTTGTATACTCTAAAATCTCATTTTGGTTACTGCTCAGCCTTAGTCTTATTTTATCAGACTTTACATCTCTCTTGATGCCCAAGACTAGCAGCATCAACATCCTCCAGGAACTTGTTAGAAATAAACTCTCAGGCCTCACCTCAGACCTAGGTAATCAGAAAGTCAGGGGTGGGGCCCAGCAATCTGTGTTTTAACAGCCCTCCAGATGATTCTGATGCACACTGAAGTTTGAGAACCATTGGTTTAAATGACTTAAAATTTCTATTCTATCATTACTAGGGGGATTTCTGTGTTACACAGGATGATTTTTAGCATCAAAATTTCCTTATGTGTAAACGGCTCTTTTAGTTTCTTTCCATATTTTAAAAATTCATAGACTTTTTTGAGCAGTTTTAGGTTTACAAAAAGATTGAATGGAAAGTATAGAGTTGTCATATATTCTCGAGACACCCCAGTTTCCGCTATTAACATCTTGCATGAGTGTTGTACACTTGTTAAAATTGATGGGCTAATGTTGAGACATTATTATTAAATAATAGTATAATTATAATGTATTATAACTATTATTAAATAATAGTTTAAATATAATTATTAATGTAAACCATAGTTTACATTAGAGTTCCCTCTTTGTGTTATATACTCTATGGGTTTTGACAAGTGTATAATGACATGCATGACCATTATAGTATCATACAGAATAGTTTCACTGCCCTAAAATTCCTCTGAGTTCTGCCTATTTATCCCCCCTCCCCCACCCTAAACCCCTGGCAACCGCTGATCATTTTACTGTCTCCATAGTTTTGCATTTTCCAGAATGTCATATAGTTAGAATCATACATTATGCAGCCTTTTCAGAATGGCTTATTTTACTTAGCACTATGCATTTAAGGCTCCTCATATCTTTTCATGACTTGATAGCTCATTTCTTTTCTTTCATTTTTTTCCCCATTTATCCCATATAGTAACCAGCTTATTTCTTTTTATCACTGCATAGTATTCCATTGTCTGGAGGCACAAAGTTTATTTATCCTTTCACCCACTGAAGGGCAGCTTGGTTCCTTCTACATTTTGGCAATTATGAATAAAGCTGCTATAAACGTTTGTGTGCAGGATCTTGTATGGACATAAGTTCTCAACTCACTTGAGTAAAATACCAGGAAGTGTTGCTGGATCATATGGTAAGACTATGTTTAATTTCGTAAGAAACCACCAAACTGTCCTCCAAAGTGGCTGTACCATTTTACATTTCCATCAGCAGTGAACGAGAGTTCCTGTTACTCCATATCCTCATCAACATTTGGTTTTGTTAGTGTTTTGGATTTTAGGCATTCTAATAGGAATGTTTTCTTATCCTTGAGCTTAAAGAGTTTCTTACTTATTTTAGATACAATCCCTTTCTAAGATATGTCTTTTGCAAATATTTTTCCCATGTGTGATTTGCTTTTTCATTCAATTAACAGTGGCTTTTGCAGAGCAGAAGTTTTTAATTATAATGAAGTCCAGTCTATCAATTTTTTCTTTCATGGATCATGCTTTTGGTGTTGTATCTAAAAGGTCACCACCAAACCTAAGATCACTTAGATTTTAGCCTACATTATTTTCTAGGAGTTTTATAGTTCTGTGTTTTACATTTAGGTCAGTCTTCTATTTTGAGTTAATTTTTGTGAAAGTTGAAGACCTACCTCTAGATTCATTTTTTTTTTGCATGTGCATGTCCAGTTGTTTCAGTACCATTTATTGAAAAGAATATATTTGTGTCATTGTATTGCCTTTGCTCATTTGTCAAAGATCCATTGACTATATTTTTGTGGGTATATTTCTGGATTTGTTCTGTTCTATTGATCTATATTCTTATGCCATTATCACACTGTCTTGATTATTGTAGCTTTATAGTAAGCCTTGAAGTTGGATAGTGTCAGTCTTCCAGCTTTGTTCTTCTCTTTCAAAATTGTGTTGGCTATTCTGGGTCATTTGTCTCTCTGGCTAAACTTTAGAATCAGTTTGTTGATACCCACAAAATAACTTGCTGGAATTTTGATTGGAACTGCACTGAACCTGTAGATCAAGTTGGGAAAAACTTACTTCTTGACAATATTGAGTCTTCCTATCCAAGTTCATGGAATATCTATTTATTTAGATCTTTGATTTGTTTCATCTGAGTTTTGTAGTTTTCCTTATGTAGGTCTTGTACATATTTTGGTTAGTTTTATACTTAATTATTTGATTTTTAGAACTAATGTAAATAGCATTGTGTTCTGATTTTTCAAATTCCAGTTTGTCATTGCTAGTGTATGAGAAAGCAGTTGATTTTTGTATATTAACCTTATATTCTGCAACCTTGCTATAGTTACTCATTTGTTTCAGGAGTTGTTGACTCTTTGGATTTTCTACATCGACAATCATGTCATCAGTGAACAAAAAGTTTTTATTTCTTTCTCCCACTCTGTGTATCTTTTACTTCCCTTCCTTGTCTTTTTTGCATTAGCTAGGTCTTTCAGTATGATGTTGAAATGGGTTGGTGAGAAGGGATATCCTTGCTTTTTGCTAATGTTGCTGGAAAAGTCTTGAGTCTTGTACAATTAAATGTTAGCTGTAGGTTTTTGTAGATGTTCTTTATCAAGTTGAAGAAGTTCCCCTCTATTCCTAGTTTAATTAGAGTTTTTATCGTGAATGGGTGTTGCGTATTGTCAAATGTATTTTCTATGTCGATTTATATGATGATGTGATTTTTCTTCTTAAGCCTGTTAATATGCTAGATTACGCTAATTTATTTTTGAATGTTGAACTAGCCTTCCATAACTGGGATAAATCCCACTTGGTCATGATGTACATATAATTCTTTTTATATATTCTCATGCTCAATTTGCTAATATGTTCAGGATTTTTGCATCTATGTTCATGGGAGATATTGGTCTGTAGTTTAGCTTTCTTGTAATCTCTCCATTCAGTTTTGGTATTAGGGTAATGAATTAAGAAGTGTTCCCTTTGCTTCTATCTTCTGAAAGAGATTATAGAAAACTGGTACAATTTCGTCTTTAAATGTTTGGTAGAATACACTAGTGAATCCATCTGGGTCTAGGGCTTTCTGTCTTGGAAGTTTATTTATTAATAGTTTAGTTTATTTAATAGATACATGTCTTTTCACATGATCTGTTTCTCCTTGCATGAGTTTTGGTAGATTGTGTATTTCAAGGAGAATTGATCCGTTTCATCTGAATTAATCAAATTTGTGGGCATCAAATTGTTAATATTCCTTTATTATCTTTTTAATGACCATATGATCGATAGTGATGGTCTCTATTTTATTTTTTCCTTAATTATTTTTAAATTGACATGTAATTATACATATTTGTGGGGTACACAGTGACATTTTAATACATACAATGTATCACAATCAGATCAGGGTATTATTTTGTAATACCAAAATACAAAAAGTAATTTGTGCCTTCTGTCTTTCATGCTTACTTAACCGGGCTAGAGGTTTATCAATTTTATTGATCTCCTCAACGAACCAGCTTTTGGTTTTGTTGACTTTCTCTGTTGATGTCCTGTTTTCAGTTTCATTGATTTCTACTCTAAGTTTTATTACTTCTTCTCTTCTGCTTACTTTGGATTCAATTCTTTTAATTTTTTTAGTTACCTAAGGTGGAGGCTTAGATTATTGATTATAGATCTTTCTTCTTTATTAATATATGCATTCAATACTATAAATATCCCTCTAAGCACTGGTTTCACTGCATCCCACAAATTTTGATAAGTGGTTTCTTCATTTTCATTTAGTTCAAAATGTTTTTTAATTTTTCTTTAGACTTCTTTAACCCATGTGATATTTAGAAGAGTGTTTAATCTCCAAGTATTTGAGTTTTCAAGCTTTGTCTTACTGATTTCTAGTCTAATTCCATTGTCCTCTGAGAGCATACTTTGCATGATTTCTGTTCTTTTAAATTTGTTAAAGTATGTTTTATGGCCCAAATGTTTTCTGTCTTAGTGAATGTTCTGTGTGAGCTTGAGAAGAATATGTATTCTGCTGTTGTTAAATGAAGTGTTTTATAGACATCAACTTGATCTAGTTGATGGATGATGCTGTTCAGTTTACCTATGTCTTTACTGATCTTCTGTCTGCTGTATCTGTCAATTACTAATAGAGGGGTGGTGAAGTCTCCAACTATAATAGTACATTCATCTATTTCTCCTTGTATCTCTATCAGTTTTTGCCTCATATGTTGACACTGTTGTTAGGTGCTTATTTATTAGAGATTATTATGTGTTTTTAGAGTATTGACCCCTTTATCATTATGCAGTACCCCTCTTTATCGCTGATAATTTTCCCTGCTGTGAAGTCTGCTCTGTCTGAAATTAATATACCTACTCCACATTTGTTTTGACTAGTAGTAGCATGTTATGTCTATCTCTGTATTCTTGAAGAGATTTCTGAAGATGTCTGCTGTAATTCTGTCCTTGCTCCTCCATAGGTAAAAGGTAAGGTATTTGTTTTACCCCGGCAACTTTGAAGATTTTTTTCCTTTGATTTTCTGCAGTTTGGATATGATATGCGTAGGTATAGATTTTTTTGTATTCATCCTCCTTAGTGTTCTGTGAGCTTCCTGCCTGGAACTGTGGTTTGGTATCTGTCATTAATTTGAAACAATTCTTAGTCATTATTACTTTATGTATTTCTTCTATTTCTTTCTTTCTTTCTTTCTTTCTTTCTTTTTTTTGAGACGAAGTCTTGGCCTGTTGCCCAGGCTGGAGTACAGTGGCGTACAATGGCTTAAACTCGGCTCACTGCAACCTCTGCCTCCTGGGTTCAAGTGATTCTCCTGCCTCAGCCTCCTGAGTAGCTGGGAGTACAGGTGCGCACCACCATGCCTGGCTAATTTTTTGTATCTTTAGGAGAGACGGGATTTCACCATGTTGGCCAGGCTGGTTTTGAACTCCTGACCTCGTGATCCACCCACCTAGGCCTCCCAAAGTGCTAGGATTACAGGGGTGAGCAACCAACCACGCCTGGCTTCTTGTATTTCTTTCTTCTCCTTCTGGTATTCCAGTTATATGTCTTTTGTAATTGTTCCACAGTCCTTGGACATTCTGTTCCTTTTCCATTTTCTTTCTCTTTGAATTTCAGTTTCAGAAGTTTCTGTTGCTATTTCTTCCAGCTTGCTCATTCTTTCTCTGCTGTGTCTAATTTATTGATGAATCAATCAAAGGCATTCTTTATTTCTGTTATGGTGTTTTTGATTTCTAGCATTTCCTTTTGATTCTTAAGATTTCCATCTCTCTGCTTACATTACTCATCTGCTCTTGCGTGTTGTCCACTTTTTCCATTAGGGCCTTTAGCATATTAAACATATTTTAAATTGCTGTTATAATAATTCCAACATTCCTTCCATGTCTGACTCTTTATCTTCATGCAGTGTTTTTTTTTTTTGTCCTTTAGTATACCTTGTATTTTTTTGTTGAAAGCTAGACATGATATACTAGGTAAAAGTGACTGAGGTAAATAGACCTTTAGTATAAGGTTTATGTTTATCTGGATAGGAGTTAGGCTGTGTTTACATTTGTTGTAATTAAATGTGTCAGAGGCTAAGATTTCCACTAGTGTCTGTTTTTGACTCTTGTGTATTTGGGTTTCCATTTCCCTGGAGACTTCTTAACTAAATTTAAAATGTACAATTCTTTCAGTCATATTCCCCTGTTATTATACAGGATCTCTATAGAAGTAGTGATAAAATGTTGAGAGAATGGAAGCATTCTGTAGTCATATGATTAGGTTGCAGTTTTTTAGTGAGCCTGTGCCCTCAGTTATGACTTTGAAAAGTGCTTCTCCCTTTCGTTTTGTTTTTTCCCCACTTAGGTAAGATAGAAAGGCTGGTGGGAGATAGAATTAGATACTGACTTTTTCCCAAGTTGATTAGGCCCTGGTAAAATAGTTTTTCATGAAGGTATGCCTTATAAGAAAAACCAAATGCTCTGGTTATAATTGTAAAATGACTGTTTCCCCTCCCCCTGCTGGAAGCAGAAAGAGATTTTTCTCTGATCTTCACTGTAAGAACAAGAATGTTTTAGGACTCCTGGAGGTAAAACTCTTCAAAGTGTGAGGTCCCCCTAAGACTGGGCTCCCTGGAGTTTTTAAGCTTTTGAGCTTATCCACACTCAGCCTCCTCAGTTATAGTTAGGTTTTCCTACCCCAGAGAACCTAAACTGTAAGTTTCTGTTCGTGTTCCTATGGAGGTTTCTGTTCATGTAAGCAATGAGTCTGTATCCGTCTGTCTCTTTCTCTAATTTTGGGGGAAGCAGTTTGCCCTGTGATCTCAGTTCTCTGATGGAGCTGAGAAGAGTTGTTGATTTCCAGTTTGTATTGTGGGGATGGGAGTGATGACTTCCAAGCTTCTTATACAGTGGACTCGAAACTGGAAGTCATACTTTGATTTTTACTTGGATATTTGCATCCACCTTTTCCTTAGCCTTTATCAGTGATGATGCAGATATGTCCTTTTTCTGTTCCTTTCACTTCATTTTATTGCATACATTCCCTGATGCAAGAAGTTGTTTCTTTATTTTAGTATATATGAATTAATCAATTTTTTGTCTTTCTGGATCAGAACTAATTTTGTCTGTTCACATCTGGGACAAATATACTATTCTATGTTTTTTTAAAAATCAACTTTTAAAAAACCCATCTGGAATGTTTGCACTGTGGTACATGTTGTAATTCTATATTCCCCATTTCGATACCGAGCGATTCCTCAACTATTTACTAAAAAATGAGTCTTTCCTTATATTTGTGTTGCTTCTGATTTAGCAACTATTAAGTTCAAATAGTTTGGATCCATTGCTAAACTTTCTATTCTTTTTTTTTTATTTAAGTTTTAGGGTACATGTGCACAACTTGCAGGTTTGTTACATATGTATACATGTGTCATGTTGGTGTGCTGCACCCATTAACTTGTCATTTAGCATTAGGTATATCTCCTAATGCTATCTCTCCCCCCTCCCCTGACCCCACAACAGTCCCCGGTGTGTGATGTTCCCCTTCCTGTGTCCATGTGTTCTCTTTGTTCAATTCCCACCTATGAGTGAGAACATGCGGTGTTTGGTTTTTTGTCCTTGCAACAGTTTGCTGAGAATGATGGTTTCCAGCTTCATCCATGTCCCTACAAAGGACATGAACTCATCATTTTTTATGGCTGCATAGTATTCCATGGTGTATATGTGCCACATTTTCTTAATCCAGTCTATCATTGTTGGACATTTGGGTTGGTTCCAATGAACAGACACTTCTCAAAAGAAGACATTTATAAAGCCAAAAAACACATGAAAAAAGCTCACCATCACTGGCCATCAGAGAAATGCAAATCAAAAACACAATGAGATACCATCTCACACCAGTTACAATGGTGATCATTAAAAAGTCAGGAAACAACAGGTGCTGGAGAGGATGTAGAGAAATAGGAACACTTTTACACTGTTGGTGGGACTGTAAAGTAGTTCAACCATTGTGGAAGTTGGTGTGGTGATTCCTCAGGGATCTAGAACTAGAAATACCATTTGACCCAGCCATCCCATTACTGGGTATATACCCAAAGGATTATAAATCATGCTGCTATAAAGACACATGCCCATGTATGTTTATTGCGGCACTATTCACAATAACTTTCTATTCTTAACCCAGTGCCATAAGGTTTTGATGATTGCTTCTTTGTAGAAGACCAAAATCTACAGATAAATTTGCCATATTTACATTTAAGGAAATACATATACTAGTATCTGTGTCTACTTATTCTTCTAGATGAATATCACTACCAGTCTGTCAAGTTATATAAAGGATGCCATGGGGACTTTAGATTAATATATAGCTGTAACATAATTCAAATTAGAGTCTATTTCATTCTTGCTATATTTAGACTTTCCAATCAAGAGCATAATACATCTCTGTTGATTTATATCTTCCTTTTTTCATTCCTATTTGGCTTTTTATAAATTTTAAAGTAATACTGTGTTTCAGTATGTCTCTATCATATATGAATTCTTTTATCATTATATTTTCTAGTTCTATGGTTATATGTAGGAATGCAGTTTTTAGTAGATTTACCTCCTAATTTATGAGTTCATATATTACTTTTGGCTATTTTTAGTTGGTATTTTTGGAGTTGTAATAGGTATGCATTCATGTAATCCAAACTGGAATACCATATATCTTCCTTTTCTATATGCATTCCTCATTTTTGTCCTTTTAAAGCTTTTCTTGTACCGTGTTAAATATAATTGGCAACAAGAAGTATCATGCCTTCCTGTATTAAGGGGAATGGTATTTGCTTCTTGGTTTTTTAATTTAGATATTCTACATCATGTCAAGAAAGAAATCCTCTACATGGAACATTTTAAACTTTTAAATACAGAATGACTGTAAATTTAAAAATCAATTCCTGACATCTGTTGAGATAAGATAATTATGGATTTAAAATTTGTATCTGTTAATCTGATAACTTATGTTGGTAGTTTCCCATGTGATACCGGTCTTGCATTCCTGGAATAATTCCTTCTTATATATAGCAGGCAAATCTTTCAAGGTGATGCTATATTTAGTTTGTTAAAGTTTTGTTTAGGAGTTTTACATGTATGTTCCAAAGTGAAAGTGATCTTTACATTTCTAGTGTTGTCTTCGTCAGGCCTGGTAGACCCTTGTCCTTGATCCTCCAGGGTGCTTCTCTACACTTCCCATTTATGACACTCTTGAAAGCCTGTATAACAGGGTATTTCTTATCATATCTGAAGAATCTCTGAGATAGCACCAAAGAAAAGCTGATTAGCTAAGGGAACATAGCATATTATTGTTTTAATTTTAATTTACCTGAATTTTTAAAGCCATTAAAAAACAAATTATCTACCAATGTATTTTGCCTATTCATCTATTAGAATCCAATTTTAATGATTCAAACAATCTCTCTCTATAGGCTGTTACTCCTTTGGGCGAATTTACAGAAAATATTAGTTTGTTATTTGCTTCACTTTCCCAGCTGTCCACATGGTCTCTTCTGACTGGTTTGTCCTCTTCCTCTTTCTCATCAACTGTGGGTGTTGCCCAAGTACAATTTGTCCATGCTGAGTTCTTTCTTTACTTCAGACATTCTCACAGTATAGTCTGTGAGTTATTGAGACCCTTTTAGGGGGTCTTTAAGGTCAAAACTATTTTCATATTAAGATATTATTTGCCTTTTTTACTCATTTTCTCATGAATATACAGTGGAATTTTCTGCAGACTGTAGTATGGGTGAAGATGTCATTCCTCTGAGAACTGGTAGAATATGTTAAGCAGAATCCAGTAATCCTCTATTAACCCAGACATTTGAGTATTGTGACATTTAAATAAATCATTGTATATTTTAAACATTTTTCCATTTTAATTTCTTTATTATTATTATTATTATTATACTTTAAGTTTTAGGGTACATGTGCACAATGTGCAGGTTAGTTACATATGTATACATGTGCCATGCTGGTGTGCTGCACCCATTAACTCGTCATTTAGCATTAGGTATATCTCCTAATGCTATCCCTCCCCCCTCCCCCCACCCCACAACAGTCCCCAGAGTGTGATGTTCCCCTTGCTGTGTCCATGTGTTCTCATTGTTCAATTCCCACCTATGAGTGAGAATATGTGGTGTTTGGTTTTTTGTTCTTGCGATAGTTTACTGAGAATGATGATTTCCAATTTCATCCATGTCCCTACAAAGGACATGAACTCATCATTTTTTATGGCTGCATAGTATTCCATGGTGTATATGTGCCACATTTTCTTAATCCAGTCTATCATTGTTGGACATCTGGGTTGGTTCCAAGTCTTTGCTATTGTGAATAGTGCTGCAATAAACATACGTGTGCGTGTGTCTTTATAGCAGCATGATTTATAGTCCTTTGGGTATATACCCAGTAATGGGATGGCTGGGTCAAATGGTATTTCTCGTTCTAGATCCCTGAGGAATCGCCACACTGACTTCCACAAGGGTTGAACTAGTTTACAGTCCCACCAACAGTGAAAAAGTGTTCCTATTTCTCCACATCCTCTCCAGCACCTGTTGTTTCCTGACTTTTTAATGATTGCCATTCTAACTGGTGTGAGATGGTATCTCATTGTGTTTTTGATTTGCATTTCTCTGATGGCCAGAGATGGTGAGCATGTTTTTATGTGTTTTTTGGCTTTATAAATGTCTTCTTTTGAGAAGTGTCTGTTCATGTCCTTCGCCCACTTTTTGATGGGGTTGTTTTTTTTTTTCTTGTAAATTTGTTTGAGTTCATTGTAGATTCTGGATATTAGCCCTTTGTCAGATGAGTAGGTTGCGAAAATTTTCTCCCATTTTGTAGGTTGCCTGTTCACTCTGATGGTAGTTTCTTTTGCTGTGCAGAAGCTCTTGAGTTTAATTAGATCCCATTTGTCAATTTTGGCTTTTGTTGCCATTGCTTTTGGTGTTTTAGACATGAAGTCCTTGCCCATGCCTATGTCCTGAATGGTATTGCCTAGGTTTTCTTCTAGGGTTTTTATGGTTTTAGGCCTAATGTTTAAGTCTTTAATCCATCTTGAATTAATTTTTGTATAAGGTGTAAGGAAGAGATCCAGTTTCAGCTTTCTACATATGGCTAGCCAGTTTTCCCAGCACCATTTATTAACTAGGGAATCCTTTCCCCATTGCTTGTTTTTGTCAGGTTTGTCAAAGATCAGATAGTTGTAGATATGCGGCGTTATTTCTGCGGGCTCCGTTCTGTTCCATTGATCTATATCTCTGTTTTGGTACCAGTACCGTGCTGTTTTGGGGATGCCCTCTCTCACCACTCCTATTCAACATAGTGTTGGAAGTTCTGGCCAGGGCAATTAGGCAGGAGAAGGAAATAAAGGGTATTCAATTAGGAAAAGAGGAAGTCAAATTGTCCCTGTTTGCAGATGACATGATTGTATATCTAGAAAACCCCATTGTCTCAGCCCAAAATCTCCTTAAGCTGATAAGCAACTTCAGCAAAGTCTCAAGATACAAAATCAGTGTACAAAAATCACAAGCATTCTTATACACCAATAACAGACAAACAGAGAGCCAAATCATGAGTGAACTCCCATTCACAATTACTTCAAAGAGAATAAAATACCTAGGAATCCAACTTACAAGGGACGTGAAGGACCTCTTCAAGGAGAACTACAAACCACTGCTCAATGAAGTAAAAGAGGATACAAAGAAACGGAAGAACATTCCATGCCCATGGGTAGGAAGAATCAATATTGTGAAAATGGCCATACTGCCCAAGGTAATTTATAGATTCAATGTCATCCCCATCAAGCTACCAATGACTTTCTTCACAGAATTGGAAAAAACTACTTTAAAGTTCATATGGAACCAAAAAAGAGCCCACATCACCAAGTCAATCCTAAGCCAAAAGAACAAAGCTGGAGGCATCACACTACCTGACTTCAAACATTTTAATTTCAAATACAGTATATATCTATAGATGTTATCAATATAAATAAAAGCTCTTTAAGGGTCCTCAGTAATTTTGATGACTAAAGGGATCCTGAGAGCAAAAAGTTTGAGAACTGCTGCTCTGGTATTGCCTGTTCAGAGTCCTCACCTTTTTCTCATAACCCCTACTCGTCTGTAGGGATAACTCCCAGATGAAGACTACTCTGTAAGAAGAAGCACTACTATTTCCTCCTGGAATTCTAGCCTGAAATGTCTGAAATTCTAACAGGTGGAGAAAGTGCTATGGGTTAAGAATTAGTCCAAGCCTCTGAAATAAGCACGTTCTATGGCACTCAGAGATTAACATGCAAGATTTGCATTTGATTTCCATTTCTCAAAATAAAGTAACTAAAACTGGAAATGGAGTATAAGCTAGATTATTTTCTGAGCCCTCGCTTTGTGTCAGGCACTTGGGAGCACAGATTTAAGTAACTCTGTCCTTGAGTAGCTCAAAAGTATAGTGGGTAGACAGAAGGTGATTTTATGTGTGTGTCAGCTCCTATTGCTTTCACTGCTTTACTTCGGATTGTCTTAATGTTTTATTTTAAATGATATGACAATACTTGTATGTTCGTTAATTGTATAATGCATCTCTAATCCCCTTCTTCCTCTTGCATTCTCCCTTTTCTGTGTTTGCAGTATCCGGCATATATTACTTACCCAGAATGCCATGTATAGGTCAACAGATACTTTTGTGGAGCAAAAATAAGAAAGAAATAGGAAAGTTTATTGTTTCTCTGTGCTTGCTAGCAGTGAAATATGTGACATGCTTTGTATTTTCATTTGTGGGGTCGTGTGTGTCAGCCCACCTGTTGTTTTATACATTTGTTTTTGCCAAATGGGTTAGTTGTGATGGTATTAATTTATTTGAACCAACACATGTCAATGTCACTAGTAAAACAGGATGCCAGTAAGCCATACCACAAACTAGCACCATCCTGTCCACCCCCACCAAGGGCCCTTGCCTTGATCTTAGTACAATTATTGGGAGTGTGTACTCTTCCTTCCCTTTTCCTTCTTTCTCCTCCAACCTAAATCACCTACATTGAAATTGGAAATGGCAAACTGCCTTACCAGCCCTTTCCTCCTCTTCTCTTCCAGACTACTGCTGCCACACTTACCTCCTAAAATGATGTTTTTATCATGTTGCTCCTCAAAAACCTCAGTGACTCCATTGACTTCCCAGGTCCTTCATGACCTGTCTCTATCCATTTGTTCATAGACACCTTCCTTGTCTTCTAGCCAAGCACGAATGCCACCTTCATTCTCATCTTCAAGTCTTTGGCCATTTTGTTTCCTGGTCCTGGAATACCCTCTCTCCTCCCTGAAGTCTCTAGCTTACAATCTCCCATTCCATTTTCTGAATGCCAATTGTAACAATTTAACACCTAGCTGCTGTGTAATTGCATGGTGTGAAGGTTTTCTTCCCAACTAGATCATAAATTCCTTGAGAGTAATGATGAAGTAATAAACTCTTTTTATCTCCCTAATTCCCTTCCCTCATAGGGCAAGGTAAAGATTTATTGAGTGTCAGCCATATAAATATGTTGATTACCTCTTAACCCTTCCTCCCCAACTGGAATACTCCTCAGTAAGCATTTATTGAACACCTACTCTGAGACAACACTGGAGTTGCCAGAACAATGGAAGTGAGAAAGACATGGTGTAGTCACAAGACTCAAGTAGAAGAGATTATGCAGTCAACATAGATATGTGAACAAAGGGAATGTTGAGAGGAAAGCCTATTTGAGCTGGCCCTAGGTATGTTGAATGGGGTTTTACCATACTGAAAAAAGAATGGAGGTGGGGGTGGGTGGGATTCCACATAGGGCAGCTTGCCTGAGCACAGGCATGGAGGCCTGAAAGTACGTGGCCTAGGTAGGGTATAACAAATTTGTGGCAAGAGATAAGTCTGTTGGTGTAGATGGGATCCAGATTTGATAGGGCACTGAATGCCATACAAAGAAGTTTTAAACCTAACTCTCTACGCATGGGGAACCAGCTTATAATTTTAAGCAAGAAAGTGACAAAGGGCATACAAGCTTTGTAACACAAATATCAGCCAAACAACAATTTCCCCTGTTTGCTGTCCTTCTTAGCTCTCAATTGCATGGCAAGTCCTATCTGTAATCCTCTAGTTGGGAAAATAAATCAAATCCCTTTACATTTGTTCCTGGCCTACCCCAAATTCTGGCTGACCTCAGGCTTGTGGCCATCTAGAAGTTTAATTTCTTCCAGATGTGCCATTCTCTAGACTGACATGTCGTTGTGAAGCCCCAGTGTGTTATGGAAAGAGCACTAGGCTTGGAGTTCAACTATATATGGATTCAAATCTCAACTCTAAGGAACATTGAATTGGTTTCTCATTACTCTGCAGCTTTAATTTTTTCTCTTGAACATTCTAAAGACTGTATCAAAATGGGCAATATCACTTGCACCATGGGTAAGTACCACTTTCACTTTTACTGATTATATTCATAACATCTGTTTTGCTTGATTTACTTGCTTCTTCCAATTTTCTTTTGTTGACCCTTTCTTTCTATGCATTTATTAAAGGGACGCTTTATAACCCAAACAGTGAACCAGATAGCTGCTGCAGGAAATGTTTGAAATGAGGCAGCTCAATTTAGCTGGATTGTTCTGTCAGTGGGTTACAGGAAGAAGTTCATAAGGTGCCTATGAGGAAACTAAAAAGTTTTCCAGCTTCTCCTTTGTTGGGTCTTCATCGTATAGTGTCATTATTTTGTTTTAATGAATTCCCAGAACAATAGGTACACCCATCTGAAACTATGACTACAGGACACATTCCAAAGCCAGAGATAAGTTATTTTTGGACTCCCTGTACCTTTACTTCCTATGATTTGTTTGGCTAATGTAGAGTTGCTGGAACCATGTATTTTAAATCACTTCCTGAGTGAAACATAACCAGCGAGGGGAGAGAGAGGGAAAGGAATTCTGCATTACTTTGCAAATTTTCTTGCTTTTTCTTTCTGTGCTAGTCACCATATGGGACTCATGGACATTTAATAAATTTACACTAAAAGAAAACTTACTGAATTGTGCTACTCTCTTAGCCTCAGTTCTTCTCATCAGCTAAAATGGTTCTTGTTTTTAGCTAAGATTTCTAGAAACCTTGAGTGCCTACTTGCGAGGTTGAGTGCTTTTTGTAGGTTTGTCAAATGTAAATCTCAGAGTGAGACAAACATTAACCATAAATATTGACTCTGATGCTGCCTACATTTATAAAGGAAAGTTGATTTGTCTTGTTTGGATTTTATTATTTGTGTTTAGGTTAATATTATTTTCACTGTTTTTTCCCTTGTCCTGCTATTAAGGTTAAAGTAGCAATAAAAGTGTCTGTTGGAGTTCTTGGTAATTCAGGACTGTAGCTTGAGGGAGAAATGAGAACTAGAAATAGTAAGTTTCCTTAATAAATCAGATTAAATCTGGGAAATATCTGTTATCTGAGTTACATAGGAGCTAAGATCCAGAGCAAAGTGGAGGGGCTATTTGTTTTCTTTTTTCTTTGTATTTATTTTGTTTGTTTAAAGAGGACATCTGTGCATGTAGGTGGCCTTGCTTAGGGAGTCAGAGCCCAAGTGATATGAGAAGGGCACCCACTCAGGTGGTTGGCTTGAATACTAGAACTTAAACACATTGAAGATGACATCTGGACTTCCACATGGATATATGGCTTGCTGTGGGTGTCAGAGGCTGAGCAGGGTAAAGAAGGAATCTACATGGAGTAGTAGTTCAGTTGTGTGAGTCAACCTGACAGGTATGAGGAGATCATCTGTGCAGAGAAGAGTTGAGGAAAAGATAGGAGACTGATTATATACAGGAGGATTGTTCAAGAAAGTAAAAAAATTAAAAGATTTTTCATTGTTAATGAAGGGGAAGGTACATGTATAGGAAGAGAAAAGACTAGATTGAGCCTTGTTATGTTGGATTGGAATTAGATATAAGTGAAAACTTATGTTTTTTACATGTGTAAATATTGATATATGTAAAACATACATGTTGTCAATATATATAGGTGGATGTGAAAATATATGTGAAAGTGTGTGTGTGTTCCCTACTTATGTCCATTGGGGAGCAGCAACCCGAATAACAATGAGCACCCAGATCATGTCTTTTAAATACCACCCCCAACTAAAAGGACTCAGAGTTCCTGGAAGAAATGGCTGATATTGGAGATGGAGCATGAAAATACAAGATGAGTCTGGAATGTCTTTTGTGACAGAAATTAAGTTAATTCTCAAAGCATAATGGGGATATGTCAAAAGAACATAGAAGCCAGCTTGAAAAGGTTCCCACTGGAGAAGTTTGGAAAATTTGAGTATGAAAACAATAGCAATAGATTATAACCCATTGAAAAAATTAGGATTTATTTATATATAAATTGAATATAATTTTATTGAATGAAATGAATTCAATTGATTGAATGAAAATGTTTTTATAAGAAATGGTTTTTTTACTTAGTGTCAAAGTACCTCATCATAAAATAATCGCTGTTACAAAGAGACAAATGATATATTAACAATGTAAAGACCTGGAAGATATCACTTTTATCAAGTGATCAAAAAAGTATCATCATTAGTGGGGCAAATAAAAAGTATGTGCCCTCTAACAGGATGCAAATAGAAGAACACAATGTCACTTCTCTGATATTATTGTCAAAGATGTATAACCTGAGTCTATTTGTGAGGAAACATCAAACAAACCAAAATTGAGATATTGTCTACAAAATAATTGGCCTGTAATCTTCAAGAGTGTCAAGATCATGAACCTCATAATCCCGGAACAGGATCTGTTCCAAGTAGCAATTACATATGGGTATTCCTTCCAGCACTTTTCAGGAAGTTTATGTTTTTCCAAATTTTGATTCTCCCCAAAAGTCAGTTGAGAAATTTGGAAAGTGGGAGCAAATTAGCAACCAACATAGAAATGTTACTGGTTTGAAGGAATCTGCTGATGTGACATTCAAAGCAAGAACAGAAAACATTGACGCATAGAGTCAAAGGTTGAGGTCAACATTTCCAGGAAGAGGTCCAGGGGCTTATAAGAGAGAAAGTCATGATTTAATTAGTTAACCTTGATTATAGCTGTTACATGTTGTATGTTTATGTCCATGGTCTTGTCTGCTGCTAACAGTGAGTCATTCTACCAATGAGATCAATAGTAGGCAGGGTGCTGTGGCTTACGCTTGTAATCCCAACACTTTGGGAGGCTGAGGTGGGAGAATTGCTTGAGCCCAGGAGTTCAAGACCAGCCTGGCCAAAATAGTGAGACCCTATCTGTACAAAAAACAAAACAAACAAACAAAACAAACAAACAAACAAAAAAACATTAACTGGGCACAGTGACGCACGCCTGTAGTCCCAGCTACTTGGGACGCTGAGGTGGCAGGATTGCTTGAGCCTGGGAGGCCAAGGCTGCAGTGAGCAGTAGTGGCACCACCACACTCCAGCCTGGGTGACAGAGCAAGACTCTGTCTCAAAAACAAACAAACAAAAACCCACAAAAGATAAATAGTAATACGTTTATATGCATAGTATACTTTATATAGATCCTGAGTGGTGTTCCAAGAAATAACAAGCCTCAGAAGTGAAATAGGCCCTTATATTGGCAGTTTTGTCATGTGATTCTGTGTGGTGTTGTTTAACCTTGCTTAGAAGATCCAAATGTTTAAATATTACCCAACAATGTTTCCTGATCTTATACATGTTGTGTGTTGCAATGTTCACTGTAAGGTACAGTTATTTGTAAAGCAGACAAAATAGTTTCATCATTAAAAAACAAAATAAACTTATATGAGCCAGCATGTGCCCAAAAGCTCAAGTAAAGATGCTTTGGATGCACTCTTAATCTGACCAACATCAACACAGAATGAATTTTTTTTTTCTTTTTTTTGAGACGGAGTCTTGCTCTGTCACCCAGGCTGCAGTGCAGTGGCACAATCTCGGCTCACTGCAACCTCCGCCTCCCGGTTTCAAGCGATTCTCCTGCCTCAGCCTCCTGAGTAGCTGGGATTACAGGCACACACCACCACGCCTGGCTAATTTTTGTATTTTTAGTAGAGGCGAGGTTTCACCATGTTAGTCAAGCTGGTCTCGAACTCCTGACCTCAGGTGGTCCACCCACCTTGGCCTCCCAAAGTGCTGGGATTACAGGTGTGAGCCACCATGCCCGGCTGATTTTCTTTTTTCTTAAATAAAAAGTAAAGGTACTTCTTCCTGAATGACAGGAGGGAAGACAGACAGAGTCAATTTCTCGTCTGTTGTTGGTAATAGGAAAAACCTGCTAACAATCCTGTATTAGGCCTGGTTCCCTAGAAGCAGAAGCAGAGACAGGATTTTATGTGAGTCCTTTACTGAGGGAGTCCTCTCCGGAGAAAGGGATTGAAGAAAGCAGGATAATGAACGGCAGAAAAGTCCAGCAAGGTTGGATTGGTGAGCAGCAAGGGAGCTTGGCTGAGGCTATAAAACATGGCTTCTTAGTATCCCAGCACCCATTTGATCCACACATCAAGGTTAACTTTTGTAGCTGAGGAAGTTGTTTTATGGTCAATAATTTTGTGCATTATTAGTACCTTGGGGTAACTTCGTATCCTTCCCTATCTGACCATATATCATCATGTGTGCATGGTAGTGTTCCAGAATAACCTATTATTTAGTTCACATTTGCACAGATTTCAAGTTACTTGTGCATGCTAAAGAACATTGAGATTACATTTCTTTTTAAATTTTATTTTAAATTGACATATAATTGTACATATTTATGCGGTACAGTGTGATGTTTCAATACATGTATACTTTGTGTAATGATCAAATCAAAGTAATTAGCATATCCATTACCTCAAACATTTATATAGGAAATTTCCCTTGGGGTATCTGTTCTCTTAGTTTCAATCATCACCTTGATGTTGTTAACTCCCAAGTCTTTGCCAATCAATCTTCATCTCATCTGGCCTATCCAGCATCATTTTTGTATCTGGCCCACTATGCCACAATGATTCATGCATAGTAGGTGTTCATAAATGTCACTCACACTTCGGTCAAGCTGGTCTCTTTATCACAAATGAGGTATTGTGAAATTGAACACATGATTTGGACCTTAACTTTAAAAACAACAACAACAACAACACTAACTGGGCAAGTTAGCCTTTTGCAGCTTTCAGTTTCCTTATCTGCACTAGGAGTGATAATGCCATAGCATAGGAATGTAGGAAAAATTAAAGGAAATAATTCATTTTAAGCACATAGCCCAGTGCCTAGAAATTGACATGTACTTGGTAAATGTTGGTTCTTTCTCCTTTTTGCTGAATATTTAAGGCCTGCTTTTTAGGCCTCTTACTTGATTTATCCTATTTGTTTTTTACCACATTCATCACTCTTAGTTCTGACAACCTAGGACAAGAAGTTTCTTTAAAGAGTTGGAAAGTTTAAAACAAATAATATTTGTGTAATTCAGTAGAACTTTTCTGGGTATGATTTTTGACTAAGATTTTCTTTAAGAAATAGGAAGGGTGGGCCTACATAAAGTTGGCCATAATGCTTTTAAAAACTAAATAAATCAGTATACTAATATTTTTAAGTAAAATTTACAATCTGAAAAATTACACTTGGGATAAAGAACATTTTTCATCTTTAATATTAAATTCTTAAGAACAGCATTGAATGGCACACTATGTTTCTTTTCCCCATGTCAGTCATCTAGTATTTCTGTGCATATACACTGTATTAAGACGTCTGGGAGAGTCAGAGGAATAAGATAATTTTTTTTTCCCATTTTCAAATGGCCAGCACATTTCTCAATACTGATGTCTAGTTTTTATTTCAGTTGATTACTTGTGAACTACTGTTATGTTTGTACACATGCCCTCATTTGGTTTTATACTCATTTGAATGGTTCTCAAATATTGCCATCAACTACATGGTAATGCTAGAGGTACATTATATCTAGAGGGTAACTGAATATATTTAGTTTGCATGAATATATTCATGCAAGAGCATGAAAGAAGACATAAGACTAAGTGCCAACCCAAAAGGTGAAGATTACCCAGATGTCCATCAGCTGATGAAAAGATAAACAAAATGTGGTCTATCCATACAGTGAAATAATATTCAGCCATAAAAATTGATGAAGTGCTGATACATGCTGTAACATGGATGGATGTTGAAAATATTATGCTAAGTGAAAGAAACCAGACACAAAGTGTCATATATTGTGTGATTTCATTTATATGAAATATCCAGAATCAGCAAATCTATAGAGACAAAAAGTATAATAGAGGTTACCAGGGCCTGGGGGATGGGGAGTTACTGTTTGTTGGGTACAGAGTTTCTGTTTGGGATGATGAAATAGTTCTGGAAATGGATAGTCGTGATAGTTGCACATAGTAAGTGTACTCAATGCTACTGAATTGTATACTTCAAAATGGTTCAAATGGCAAATGTTACGTGTAAGGGACTTGAAGATCATTGTTATAAGCCTCCTATTTTTCTTTCTGCACAGGTGCCATGGATAACAGAGGCTTTCAGCAGGGGAGTTTTAGTAGCTTCCAGAACAGCTCCAGTGATGAAGACCTGATGGACATTCCAGCAACCGCTATGGATTTCTCCATGAGAGATGATGTTCCTCCCTTAGACCGAGAAGTAGGAGGTATCATTATTGGTGATGATAATTTATCTTAATTTTTAAAAATTTATGTACAATAAAATTTTATTTTTTTTAATTTTATTTTCTAGCACACAGTCCTGTGAGTTTTTAACAAATGGCTAGATTCTTGTAACTACCACCACTGACAGGATACAGAACAGTTCAACTCCCTAAAGAATTCCCTCTTGCCACTCCTTTGCAGTCAGACCTCCTTCCTCCCTAACCCCTGGTACCAGTGATCTTTTCTCTGTCCTTATAGTTTCTTTTCTTTTCAATGATGTCATGTACATGGAATCACATAGTATGTCACTCCTTGAGACTGCTTTCACTCAGATTAATGCCTTGGAGATATATCTAAGTTGTTCATTTCTTCTTCTTGCTGAGTAGTATACCCAGGAGTAGGATCACTTAGTCATATGGTAAATATGTTTAACTTTATAAGAAACTGACAAACCAGAGTGCCGGTACCATTTTGCATCTGAACTAGCTATGTATGAGAGTTCTACTTGCTCTGCACCCTTAACAGCACTTGGTATTTTGGCCATCCTAGTATAATACGTATGTAGTGTTATCTCATCATTGTCTCAATTTAATTTCCTTAATGGCTAATGACGTTGAATAGCATTTCATGTGCATATCTGCCCACCTTATATACTGTTTGATGAAGTGTATGTTGAAATCGTTTCCTTTTTCTATAATTGGATTTTTTATTAACTGGAATGCATTCGTAAAATTAAGATCCCCCGCCTTGGTTATCTGGTTACCTAGCTGCATATTCTTTTCAATGGCTGCGTACAATTTCATGGTATGTTTGTGCCATGGCTTATTTAACCAAGCTTCTATTGATGCACATTTCAGTTGTTTCTGATCTTTTGCTGTTACAAACAATGCTGCAACAAACAACCTTGCATCTATGTCTTCTAGGCATATGAGAGTATTTTTGTCGCATGAGTGTATGAGAGTGCCTATTTCCCCACAATCTTACCAGTGCTGACATTACCATTCTTTTTTCATCTTTACAATATGATAGGATAAATAAATCTCATTTTAATTTTCATTTTTTAAATTAATGAGGTTGAGCATATTTTTATATGTTTACAAACCGTTTCAATTTCTTTCTCTGAAAGTTTCCTGTTCATGTGATGTTCCTATTTTTCTAATAGGCTGATTATTTGTTCTTATTTCTTTACCAGAGCCCTTCATATACTATTATTACTCTTTTGTCTGATGTAGGTTAAATGTATTTTATCCACTTCTAGTTTGTCTCTTTTAACTTTTTTTTAAATTTACAGATATTTAAAATGTTTATATAGCCATGTATATTGCCCCTTTCCTTTATGACTTCTGAATTCCTTATTGTACTTAGAAAGGACAGTATTACTTTAAGATTACATTTGTATAATTACTTTAAAACTCTGTCTGGTTCTTTAACTGGGATTGCCATTGTAAAAGTAGACAGAGGACAAGGAACTGCTGTCAAATTCATTATGCAGCAAATTCATATTAAGTACATAAGACATTGTAGACACTTTGCTGAGCTCTGGGAATTAGCAAGGCTTGAAGATACCATCTCTGCCTTCATGAAGTTGATTATAGCTAGCTAAATAGCCACATAAATACTTATGATAGTTCCTACCCCTTAGAGTTATTTTCAGGATTAAATGAGATAATACATATATAGTGCTTATAACTATACCTGGCATACAGTTAAGTGCTCAATAACATGTTCAGTATCATTATTTTATTATTATTATTGCTACAACCCTGTATTACAAGTTCTATAGCTTTTATAGGAATTTGGCAGAATAAGGATTTCATGTGTGGGTGTGTGTCTGCGAAGGACTGGAGATTTCATAGAAAAGATGTTTTGGAGCGAGGTCTTGAAAGATTAGTTATTTGGTAGGAAGAACACTTCAGGCAGAAAGTATGCTTTTACAGAGATATCAACAGGCAGAATATATGGAGATATAAAAAGGCAGAATGTAAGTCCAGATAGTTGGTGTTATGTGCGTCCGTATAAGAGACCACCTGAGCGGGCTTAGTGTGAGCAACAAGGCTGTTTATTCACTTGGGTGCAAGTGGGCTGAGTCCGAGAAAGGAGTCAGTGAAGGGTGGTGGGATTATCATTGGTTCTTATAGGTTTGGGATAGGCGGTGGAGTCAGGAGCAATTTTTTGCGGGCAGGGGATGGATGTTACAAAGTACATTCTCAAGAGCAGGGAGGATGTTACAAAGTACATTCACAAGGATGGGGAATATCACAAAGTACATTATCACAAGGGTAGGGGAATGTCACAATGGCTTGACCATTGTGCGGCCACCTCAAAGGATCTTACAGTTGGGCCTTGAATGTCATGCTAATAAGTTTTAATTAACCTTATTGTCACTGTAAGGATGAAACTCCTTCATCAATTCATTCAACAAATAGTTTTAGAGCACCTGCTGTGAACCAGGCTCTATTGTAGGCACTGGGGATACAGTGGTGGGATTAAGACAAATATTGACCTAGAACTTAGAGCTAGCTGGGGAGGGCAGTAAACGAGTAAAAAGATTACTTAGTTAATTACCCATCATGATAAGTACTAGGATGGAAATAAACCGAATGACAATAGATTATAACTGGGGAATAATACTTTAGTTAGGAAGGTCAGGGAAGGTTTCTCTGAGGAAGTGAGTAATTTGGGGTGAACATACCAGTATAAAAGCCACAGGTTAAAAAGAATAACAAGGAATTTGCCTTGGGAAGATATGTCAGGAAAGCGACAGTAGGAGAGGGCCCCTGAATTTAAAGTTCATAAAGGAAGAGTACTCATGGTATAGTATTTAGTGGTCATCTGCCTACTTCTACCAAAGAGAACTGTGTTAGCATATTGCTTCTGCTTATGTGTAGTTATAACCATACTGAGTCAGTTATACCAATCACTGACTTTAGTGAAGTGGTCAGTTAGGGGGATTCATAAGCTTACATTGGCTACCTCTACTTAAAGCCTTCTGGTTAAACCAGAGTGGTTAATCATTGTTACTTCTAATAGAAAATGGTATCCATCATCTATAACTGCAAAGTACTTTGTGTGTTCATGTTGCTCTCAGTAGATGATTGGGGCAAGTGACTATGTATTATTCTCATTTCATAGACTAGAAAACTGAAGCAGAATGAGATTTTGACATTACCTATGATTGTAGAATGTGTTTTCACATGAATAGTCCTTCATCACTTTTCATTAGCCTTTACAGGAGAACTACTGCTTCTAGTTTACAAGGTCTAACCATAAAATAATGAGGCTGCTTTTCATGAGACAAACACGAAAATCAGCCCACTTATAGCCCACTCTGTAGTGATATAACTTTCTTGCTTTGCTTTCTAATTGCTCTTACTTTATTTAATGTTTTCACATGGGATTTCCTAATAAAGACAACGACAACAAAAAGGTCACAATGTCCTTGATATTCAGAGGTGAAACTGCATAAAATACTACATTTTGTACCAGGCACAATAGCACGTACTAAAAAGATTAGTGAGAAGGGGCTTGAAAGGCAATAAAAGTGGTTCTTGTTTTCCAAATGGCTAGAGGGCTTGATTTATGAGGAATGAATAAATAAATTATGCATGGCATGGTTAAATGCATCTGAGGTAGTGTTATAGTAGTTTGTAAATTAGAAGAAACATAAACATGGAGATGTGAAAGAAGGTGGAGGGAATAGAAAAAGAGTTTGAGTAACAGAAAAACACGGAGGACTGTTCTCATAGTCCATCTGTTCTCACTTGCCTGTCTCTGCAGCCTGCACCTTATGGTCAGCAGTGCATGCATTCATTCATTCATTCACTTACTCATTTGATACTTATGGAACACCCAGATATGAGCCTAGCACTGTGCTGTTTTAGTAATGCTCTTCGATTCCCCTTTTTTCCTCACCTCCCTGTCTTTCTACCTAGTGTGCCTTGCTACTCCCTAACTGTTGAATGAAGAGACATTCCTGGCAGGGAGAGCAACACAGGTAAAGGTCCAGCAGCATGAGAGAGCCTTTTATATTCAAGAAACAGAGTCTGCGGGTTTGAGGTCTGAGGCCCCTGGGGTGGGAAGGGTGGTGGCAGCTGGAGCAAGAAGGAAGACTGCAGGGGCTAGGGTAGGAGGAGATCTAGTTAGAAATCTAGGTGGGGTCCAGACTGTGTACACTTTTCGACCTCATTTGTAACCAAAGCACCATCAAATGACCTAAAAGCAGAGGAATGATATGATCACATTTGAGTTTTAGAGAATTTTTGGCAGTGTGGAGGGTGGCTTGAGTAGTGTAGGTTGGAGACGAGAAGACCAGTGAGTGAAACTTGTTTTTTTGTAACCTAGGCAAAAGATCAAAAGGCCTGAATGAAGACAGCAGGAATGTAGAGGAAGAAATAAGTTCTGGACAAATTTCAGAGGGGGAACTGATAGACCAATTAGATATGGGAAATAAAATAGAAAAGAGTCAGGGATGGCTTCAAAGCCTAAGCATATTATTGGGTAGGCTGTGTTCCCCCATACCGCCTGCTGAGTTTCAACATAACCTACCAAAATCCAGGAGAAGAAAAAAAATCTTAATACTCAAATGTGATAGTATAAAAAACCTGAGGGTACTTGAAGTTTACCAAGTAAATCGTGAAACATTTCTATTTGTTTTGCCACACTGTAAAAATATGTCATAGTTTTTCTCCAGAGAGAAACTGAAAACAAAGTAAAATATCTTGGGTTCCAGCTCATGGAGAAATCTACTATCATCACTTCAGTTAGGCTTCCCTCAAGCTATCTGACTAGAGCAACTGTGTGGATTGTGTGGGAATGAAAAGAAAAGGTATTTTGAAATTAATCATTCTTATAACACTTGAACGTCCCTAAACACTTAGCCTGGAAGAATGGCAAACATTACTGCTGCCTTTTGAACTTAAAAAAAAAAAAGTGGCCCATATGGAAAGCTCTGCAGGGCTATAAACCACATCAATGTAATATGCTGAATCTTTAAAATGAAACCTATGATGATGTCCACAGGCTTTAAAGGGTTCATTTAGGTTACTTAATTAGGAAAACGGCCAAATTTTAGAATTGATGTCCTCTAATTTTTCCCCCACTTACTTTTTTTTTAATTAGCTAAAGTACATAATTTCTTCAGATTTACTTAGTTTTTACCTAAGTGTCTCATCCAGGATACTATATTACATATTCTTCATGTCTCTAAGGAGCTAAGGGCTCCTCTTGGCTGTGACAGTTTCTCAGACTTTCCTTGTTTTTGATGACCTTAACAGTTTTGAAGAGTACTGGTCAGGTATTTTGTAGAATGTCTCTCAACTGGGATTTGTCTGATGTTTTTCTCATGATTACAATGGAATTTTGGAGATGAAGACTGCAGAGGTGAAGTGTCTTTCTCATTATGTCTTATTAAGGAGCACATACCATCAATATGACTTATCACTGTTGATGTTGACCTTGATCACCTGGCTGAGGTGTAATGTTTGCCAGGTTTATCCACTGTAAAACTATTTTTTCTTCTTTCCATACTGTACTCTTCGGAAGGAAGTCACTGCGTAGAACAGCGGTCCACAACATTTTTGGCACCAGGGACAGGGACCGGTTTCATGGAAGACAATTTCATCTTCAACGAAACCGGCGGTGGGGGGTGAGGATGGTTTTGAGATGAAACTGTTCCACCTCAGATCATCAGGCATTAGTTAGATTCTCATAAGGAGTGCACAACCTACATCCCTCGCATGCGCAGTTCACAAATAGGGTTCGTGCTCCTCTGAGAATCTAATGCCGCCACTGATCTGACAGGAGGTGGAGCTCAGGCTGTAATGCTTGCTCGCCCTCTGCTCACCTCCTGCTACGTGGACTGGTTCCTAACAGGCCACAGACTGGTATCAGTCCATGGCCCCATGGATGGGGACCCCCTGGTTTAGTTCACACGTAGGACTAGGAAGTTAGGTTTCACCTCCATGAGGGTGAAATATCTACAGAAATTATTTGGAATTCTTTTACATGGGAGATTTGTCTTTTTCTTTCCCATTTATTTATCTATTAAATCATTTATATCAGTATGGACTCATTTATTTTGTGCTTTGAGTTATAATCCATTACTACATTTTGTTGGTCAAATTGTTCCAGCTTTGGCTATTGGGAACTCTTTCAATTGGCTCCATTTCCCTTTGACAAACTCCTATCATTGTGGGGTATTTTTTGAGCTTATCCTTATTTTTTGGCACTACAACATGCTCTAGGCTCATATTATATATTTCCTGCCCCAGTGCTAGAATCAGCCATTTCTCCAAGGAACGCTGGTTCCTTTTATTGGAAAATGGTATTAGAAGCCATGATATGGATACATGGATACTAGGTATGCTCCTTTCTACTGCGGCATTTGTTGCTTCTAGGCCCTGTTAGCCAATGCAGTAAGGAAATATGTGTATTCTGACCCATACATATATACACACATACACATATATCTATGAATATATGTATATGTAACCACCTGTATCTACAGTAAGCTAAACATGAGATCATACTCATGTCTCTAATTCTAATCTATTACCACATGGATCACTCTAGCCTCCTCCCTTTGCTTGTCTATAACCTCCTACTCCAACAGTGAGAAACCTGGTTCCTACCACTCACAATCTGTTACTTAACTGTTTACTTCTGGTATATAGTCATATGCTACATAATGACATTTTGATCAACTACAGACTGCATATATGATACCACGTTTTAATAGTTTGTGGTATAAATAGTACCAAATTTTTACTGTACTTTTCTATGTTTAGACACATACTTACCATTATGTTACAGTTGACTACAGTATTCAGTAGAGTAACATGCTATACAGGTTGGTAGCCTAAGAGCAATAGGCTATACCATACAGTCTAGGTGTGTAGTAGGCTAGACCATCTAGGTTTATGTAAGTACACTCTATGATGTTTGCACGATGATGAAATTACCTAACAACACATTTCTCAGAATGTATCCCCATCATTAAGTAATGCATGACTGTACATGTATAGTGGTTTCAGAATTGTTAACCCATACCCTCCATAAGAGACAACTTTATCAAGAGTGCAGCATCATTCCTTTTGCTTTAATCTTACAAATTTTATTCATTTTCACAGTTACCTGGGTCAGCACTTTTCACCTTTATCCCTTTCATTGAGGCTGTTTTATAAATTTGTGATGCAGTTAGATTCTTTTTTCACATGCTGCATTCTATCCTGGGATCTTCAGTCTCCTAAATGATTTTTTTAATTTGCATACATTATGTTCATTCTTTGTGCTGTGAAGTTCTATAAATTTTGACAAATATATAGTGTATCCACTATTACAGTATCATGTAGAATAGTTTCACTGCCTTAACAAATCCCCTGTGCATTACCTATTCAATCCCTTCTTCTCTTGAGTCCATGGCAACCACTGACCTGTTTATTGTCTCCATAAATTTGCCTTTACCATAATATCATGTAAAAGGAATCATACAGAATATAACCTTTTTAGATTAGCTTCTTTCACTTACCAATATGCATTTAAGAGTCATCCATGTCTTTGTGTGGATTTATTGCTCATTCCTTCTTATTGCTGAATAGTATTCCATTGTCTGTATATACTACTGTTTGTTTATCCATTCACCTACTGAAGGACATCTTGGTTGCTTACTGTTGGGGGCAATTATGAATGAAGTTGCTACAAACACCTGTGTGCAGGTTTTTATGTGGATATAAATTTTCAAATCAAGTAAGTAAGTATTTAGGGGTGCGATTGTTGGATCATATGGTAACACTATGTTTTGTTTTGTTTCATAAAAAAAAAGTGCCACCAAACTGTCTGCCAAAGTGCCAAAGTGGCTATACCATTTTGCATTCCTACCAGCTATGAATGAGAGTTCCTGTTAGTTTGCATCCTTGGTATTGTCAGTGTTTTGGATTTTAGCCATTCTAATAGGTATGTAGTGGTATCTCATTGTTTTAATTTGCATTTCTCTAATGACAAATGATGTTGAGCATCTTTTCACATGCTATTTGCCATATGTACATCTTTCTTTGGTGAGGTTCAGGTTTTTTGCCCATTTTTAAATTGGGATTTTTTTTATTGTTGAGTTTTAGTTCTTTGTATTTTGGATACCAGTCCTTTATCAGATATATGTTTTGTAAATGTCTTATCCTAGTCTGTGGCTTGTCTTCTTGGCTTTTTTTTTTTTTTTTTTTTTTGAGATGGAGTCTCGCTCTGTTGACTAGGCTGGAGTGCAGTGGTGCGATCTCGCTTGGCTCACTGCAAGCTCCGCCTCCTGGGTTCACGCCATTCTCCTGCCTCAGCCTCCTGAGAAGCTGGGACTACAGGTGCCTGCCACCACGCCTGGCTAATTTTTTGTATTTTAGTAGAGACTAGGTTTCACCATGTTAGCCAGGATGGTCTCGATCTCCTGACCTCGTGATCTGCCCGCCTCGGCCTCCCAAAGTGCGGGGATTACAGGCGTGAGCCACTGCGCCTGGCCGTGGCTTGTCTTTTTATACTCTTTACAGTAGTTTTTGCAAACCAGAAATTTTTAATTTTAGTGAAGTCTAACTTATTAATTTTTTTTTCTTTCCTGGATCATGCTATTTGTATTGTATATGAAAAGTCATCACTGAATCCAAAATCATGTAGATTTTCTCCTATGATATCTTCCAGAAGTTTTATAGTTTTGCATTTTACATTTAGGTCAATGGTACATTTTGTGTAAATTTTTATAAAAGGAGGAAAGTCTTTGTTTAGATTATCTTTTTAACATACTTATGCCTAGTCATTGCAGCACTGGTTGTTAAAAACACTGTCCTTTCTCCACTGATTTGCCTTTGCGCCTTCTTTAAAGATTAATTGACTGTATTTGTGTGGGTCTATTTTGGGGCTCTCTATTCTGTTTTCTTCGTCTATGCATCTTTTCTTTTGACAATACCATGCTGTCCTGATTACTATGGCTTTATGGTAAATCTTGAAATGAGGTAGTGTGAGCCTTCCAACTGTTCAGCTTCAACATTGTGTTGGATACTCTAGATGTTTTGCTTTTCCACAGAAGCTTTAGAATCAGTTTATTGTAGCTGCAAAATGACTTGCTTGGGTTTCTGTTGGGATTGTGTTGAATCTATAGATCAAGCTGGGAAGAATTGAAATCTCGATAATACTGAGTTTTACATCCCATGAACATTGACTATTTATTCAGATCTTTAGTTTCTTTAATCAGTATTTTGTAGTTTTCTGCATATAGATCTTGTATATATTTTCTTAGATTTCGACCTCTAAGTATTTAATTTGGAGTGGGCTGGGGTGACTATTGTAAATAGTATTGCTTTTTAAAATTTGCAATTCTAGTTCATTACTGGTATAAGGAAAGCAATTGACTTTTGTATATTGACTTTATATCCTGGAGTCTTACTACGTTGTCTTTATTAGTTCTAAGAGGTTGGGTTTTTTCCCCTTCAGGATTTTTTTAGGATTCTTTGGGATTTTCTACATAGACAGTTATGTCATCTGCAAATAAAGACAGTTTTATTTCTCTCTTTCCAACCTGTATACTTTTTATTACCTTTTGTTGTCTTACTTTACTAGCTAAGATGTTGAATAGATGAATGGTAAGAGAAGACATCCTTGCCTTGTTCCTGCTCTTAGGGGAAAAGAGTCTAGTTTCTCACTATTAACTGTGATATTAGCTGTAGGGCTTTTTTTGGTAGATGTTCTTTATTAAGTTGAGGAAATTATACTTTATTCCTACTTTGCTGAGAGTTAATCATGAATGGATATTAAATTATGAATTATGTCAAATGCTTTTTTGTTGTCAATGGATATCATATGACTTTTCTTCTTTAGCCTATTGTTATGGTAGATTACATTGATTTTTGAAATGTTGCTCCAGCTTTGCATACCTGGAATAAATTCCACTTGGTTGGGATTCCACTTGGTTGGAGATAACTGATATTATGCAATGTTGAGTTCAATTTTCTAATATTTTAAAAGGATTTTTACGTCTATGTTCATGAAAGGTATTAATCTGTAGTTTTCCTTTCTTGTAATGTCTCTGTTTGGTTTTCATATAGTTTAATGTTGGCCTCATAGCGTAACTTAGGAAGTGTTCTCTCCACTACAGTTTTCTGGAAGAGATTGGGGAAAATTGGTATCATTTTATCCTTAAATGTTTGGTAGAACTTACCAGTGAAGCCATGTGGACCTGGTGCTTTCTTTTTGGCAAGGTTATTAATTTTTGATTCAATAATAATAATAAGGAATACATTTAAGTTCTGCAGGTCTATTTTACAACACGATGATAGTTAATAATAAGGTATTGTATGCCTGAAAATTGCTAAGTGAATGTATTTTAAATGTTCTCACCACAAAAAATAAGCATGTGAGATAATGAATGTATTTAGTTTGATTTAATAATTTACAGTGTATACATATAAAAAAACATGTACACCTTATTTGTCAGTTGTACCTTCATAGAGGTGGAGAAAAAATAGAAGTGGGTTGTTTAAGCTTCGTGTATTTTGGGATTTCTAGCTCTCTTTGTTTAATTAATTAATCTCTAGTTTAATTCCAGTTTGGTAAGAGAGCAAACTTTGTATGATTTTTAATCTTTTTAAAGTGTGTTTTGTGGCCCAGGATGTGGTGTATCTTACAAAATATGTGTAAACTTGAGAAGACTGTGTATTCTGCTGTTGTTGGATGAAGAAGTTGATAAATGTCAATTATATTCAGTTAATCAGTGAAAAAATAATAATAATAGATGTGGGGCTCTTCAGATTTTTCTGTTTCTCCTGTGTAAGTTTTGGTAGTTTGTGTCTTTCAAGTAGTTGGTCCATTTCACCTGTTAGTAAATTTGTGTTCATAGTATTTCTTTATTATCCTTTTAATGTCTGAGAGACCGGGAGTCATGACCTCTTCTTCATTTCTGATATGGTAATTTGTGTCTCCGCTCTTTTTTTTGTTGGTTAGCTTGGATAGTAGCCTATCAATTTTGTTGATCCTTCCAAAGAACCTGCTTTTGTTGATTTTTCTCTATCTTTTCAATTTTATTGATTTCTGTTCTAAATTTCTTATTGTCTTTGGTTTGCTTTAGGCTTATATTGTTCTCTTCTTCTCCTAGTTCCCTAAGATGGAAGCTTAGGTTATTGATTTTAGATCTTCTTTCCTAATATATACATTTAATCCTATAAATTTCCCTCTAAGCACTGATTTTGCTGCATCCCTCAATGTTACTTCTCGCATATATTATATTTTCATTTATTTCGAAATATTTTAAAATTTGTCTTGAGACATTTTGACTTACAAGTTATTTGGAAATATGTTGTTTAATTTCCAGGTATTTGAGGATTTTCCAGCTATTTTTCTGTTATTGGCTTCCATTAATAGTTCAATTCCGTTGTGTTAGGATTTACAGCAAACTGGCTAGGACTTGGGCTGTATTTCATGTTTGGTGTAACTAGGTGCCAGAGGCTTCAAATTCCTCTAGTGTCCTTGTTTTTGTCTCTCCTCTTGATTGTGAGTTTCCCTGAGGACAACTCCTCTAGAGAGTCTGTGTCTTGCAGCTCTTTCAACTGTGATCCACTATTATTATACTGGAGCCCTGTTGAGGTGGCGGTGAAGTATGGGGGAGGTGGTAATTTTATAATCCTCTGATTAAATGTCACTGTTTGATGGAACTGTGTTTTGTGGCTGTGACCTTCATACATTTTTCTCCAGTAGTATAGCTTTTTGTCCTCCCTGCCCTCTACTCTCTTCTTTGACTGCAGCATTCCCAATGTGTTTACTTGAAGCCCTGCACCTTGTTGAGTATGTTCCCCTGCTTTAGGTGAGATAAGAAGGCTAGATGGGATGGGAGTGGGAGGAATGTCCTTCTCCCAACTGGGATAAGGCTCAGGCAAAGTATTTTCCCCTGAGGCCTTTGTTATGGAGAAATATCTGGCAAGTTTCACAATGATTTCTCTTTCCCTCCCCTTGTCAGAGCCAGGAGGGATTCTTAGATCTTCACTGTGAGAACTTGGTGGGGTTCCTGGAGGTAGAGCTTTGGTGTGGGAGCTCCCCTAAGACCGTGGTCCCCAGGAGTTTCCTGTACTCACGCTAGTCCACACTCAGCCTTCAGCAGCTTGTTCAAGTTGCCATTTGTGTTTCTACCAGCTCCAGCCATTTCTACTCCAGGTAAGCAGATCTCAGCTGTGTCTCTTTGAATAAGCTTCTCTCTTCAGATTTTGGGGTGGCAGTTTCCTCTGCAACCTCAGTTCTCCAATGAGTCCAAGAACATTGATTTTTTTTTGGTTTATCCAACCTTTTCTTGTAAGGATGAGAGCAATAACTTCTAAGTGCTTTGCTTGCAGGAGCTGAATCCAGAGGTTCCCCATTTTCATTTAATAAAACCACTTTGGTCCTTTCTTGAAGGAAATATATTTTCGGCTCCACTTTGTTCCAATTCATGACACGTGGTAGAGGAAGCAGTTGCTGTAATGCTTCAGGGGGTATGTGCCATATGTTTCTAAGATCTGGGGCTAACAGGTAATCCAGAGATACTGTAGCCATATGGGTATAGCTCTGTGTGGTTAACCACATGCCAGAAATGTTGGGTCTCAGTGAGATACTAGATTGTCCTGTACCTCACTGATGAGCTTTTCTAAGGATTGGTAGCACCATTTTATGATCTTGCCAGTAGAACATTCTCAGTTAGCTATGCAATCAAAATATCATTTGGAATTCTTCAAAGATAAGGGCCTCTCAGAAGTCATTCAATCCGATATATGAGTGACCAAACAAAAAAACATCGCTAAAATGATACAGTATGAATTTGGAAGGGACCTTAACATTATATTTACTAATACCCCTTCATGTTACAGATGGAAAACCTGTAAACCCACAGAGATTAAGGCAGTTGCCCAAGGTGACACAACTAGTGAGTTATGGAGCTAGGATTGGAATCCACATCTTCTCACTGCAGGATAATAGGTCTGATCACACTTTGTTCTTATTTAAAAACTGAATAAGCGTTCTTCCTCTCAGGGCTTTCCCTCTTAGTGTTGACCAGAAACTATCACCTACTTTGTTCACAAGTATCCCAGTAATCTGCCTCCCAGAACATAAGTCTGCTCCTTGCAATGTCCTGTCTCTGTTCTTCCAGTTGCATTGCTAGTATTTTTTCTTTTCAAAATCACTTATATAACACATAAATATGTCTCACTATAAAAGATTCAAACAATACACAGGTTTTTAAAATGTGAAAGTCTCCCTTGTTCTTCTCACTCCAGAGACAACCACCAAAAAGAATTCAGTATGATCCTTCCAGTTCTTTCTCTATCCAGTCACATATACAGACACACATTTAGAAAAAGACATATTCTGCTTATTTTGTGACTTGCTTTTTTCATATAATATGTCTGGAATACGTTTCTATTTCAGTACACATCAGTCTACTTCTTTCCTTGCACTATTTCCCTATTACTAGATACTTTCATTGTTTCTGGGTTTTTGCTACCAAACAGTGCTGCAATGAATAACACACATACACTGGTGTGCACAGGTGCAACTGTTTCTTTAAGTAATTCCCACATGAGATATATATATATATATAGATATATAGATATGCTTTTTTGAAACTTATTTTTCTGAGATTGGTTTTCTGTCCAAAATACCAATCTCACAATTGGTATTTTCTGTCTTGAAATTTTCCCCCCCGCTAAAGAATAATTGCTAGTCTTGTGTGCCCAGTTTCCTTTTGGAAATTAATAGAAACCAATGTAGACTTAGGACAGAAGAACTGGAGAATTGCTGCTTCTAAAACAATAATTAGAAGTTATTAGGCAGGATCATGCTACCCAAAGGATTTCCCAACACTGTGGTATGTAATATGCATTTTAGGGCAGTGTCTCCCTACCCATCACATTTCCCATTCTCTTGTCAGTCCCATAAATGTGTACAATTGAGAAGGAATGAATGAAGAACAAGTAAGGGAGTGGGGCGCTGTTTACTTTTTGTGGGGAGCCCTCTCAGCAACTTTGTCAAATCTAGCCCCTTTACTTCATTGCTACATTGCTTTCTGTGGCATCTTAGTCCAGTGGGAGCCTGCAGATACCAAGCCAAAGTCCTCATGCCGTTTTGGTTACTTTGATAACTCTGTCAGTTAGCACCCTGGTTCCACTGGTCATGAAAGTGAGTTGAGTCAGGAACTTCCAGATTTGAGCAGATGCTGGGAATAAGAGGACTACAAGAGATACACCCCAAGAAAATAGCCACAACCCAGTAAAGATGGAGCTGTATCCACTGGGAATAAAGAGTCAGAAGGAGGTGTTAGAATCTGAATTCATGCTTGTCTCCACAGCTTTCCCTATGCCTTTCTGCCATGCCCAACCTTCCTGTATTTTTCTCATAACTCTCAAACTTCATTTCAATATCATAGATTTGTTGGGGTTCTTGCAGTTCCATTTCCCACATCCTTCACCACCCCTTTTATTGTCTAGCTCTCAGCAGAGTCGGGATAGAGTTTCTTCTTTGTTGTCCTTCCTGCGTGTTAGACACCTTCAAGTTTTAACCTGCTGTGAACAGGAACCAAAGCAGTGGATCACTAGATGAAATGAGTGCAGGGATGAGATTCAAAACAATGCAGGCACTGCCCGGTGAGATTGGCTGTCAGACATAGCACTGGGGCAGTGTCCTGGAGCCTCCTGGTATTCCAGCCGCTGGATCATGGCTAAGTTCAGGAGTTTCTAGGGTGGGGTGAGGTGGGGGAGGAGAGTCCTGAGGAAAAAGTGGTTATTTATCTGTAGCTACTGAAGTATTTCAGTATTTAGCAAACTGGTATGGCATACAGATGCATATCAACAGAATAGCTGCCCTGAATAAGTGTCCCAGGGGTCAAACTAAGAGTATACTAAAGCATAGTTACTATCCAGGACTTAGATGGGAGGGCTACTCCAACAACATATGCTTTTTGGCCACTGGACTTAGTTGAGTGGGAAAACAAAATAGAAGCAAAATGAAGGCACAAGTTGCTAGATAGAAAGTTCCTACAAATGTTGATTAATTATCAGGGCTTCCGCTGTAATGTACTATCAGACAAATAGGTGAAATGGGATGTGAAAGAGTTTATGTGACTTATTGGCAGATCTAGAATGGATGAACCAGTACAAGAAGGGAAACAGGATGCGGGTATGGAAGTAAGAAGTGGCATATAATAGGCTCTTAGTATTTGCTGTTGAATGCAAGTAAAGTTTAAATGACTACAGGATGAATATCTGCTGATGTGTGTTAGGCATAATGTTGAATTTTTTGTACATGTGGTTCCAGCCTTGCAAAAATACAATATATCCCTGTAAAACTGAAATACATTTTTTAAAGGGACTATTTTCAAGTCCTGTGATATATACCAATAGCCCTGCCCCATTTCTTTGAATGCTTATTTATTTCTTTAGGTTGTTGCCAATTAGTGAGCCCTCATGCAGCTGTGATATTACTAAAGCAGTACTTCAAGGTCCGTGCATGAGATTTCTTCCTATTCTTTCTCCTCTTGTGTTTTTGTTAGTGTTTAACTAGTTCACTTAATCAGTTACTGTTCAGCCCCCTAGGTAAATTTCTAATGGCATATTGGTTAGGGATTTAAATAAACATTATTCTCAACAGATTTTTTTTTCTTGTATTTTAAGGGGTTTTCCAGTTTAAAGCATCATGTGATTTTTAGAAAAAAATTAGACAGTGATTTCCACAATGAGAACTGAGTTAAATAAACATTCATTTATATGCCTCCTCATTCAAGCAGTGTGTTTCTAGAGACCTGTTGTTAAGTCTTTAGATCCGAGTATAACCCTAACGGGAAAGCTGTTTCAATGTTGACTTTTTTCTCTGACTGGTTTACTGTATGTTTTTCCTGGACTCAGGCAATGCAAATTAGCCTTTTGGGGGCTTTTTGTTCTATCATTCAAGTTGAGATCTAATTGTACTTTAACTTGAATAATTTTTGTTAGAACATTAAGTTATTTTATATATAACATTCACTATGCCTTCAAAATTTGAGATAAGTTTTACTTTTTTTTTTTCTTATAGAGACAAAAATCTAGACTCACCTAAGTACCCAACCTGATGTGTAGGCTCATTGTTTAATTTTTCTCTGCCTTCCTTGGCAGCATATTTACATGCCAGAAGCTTACCTCTTAATGCATTGTTTTTTTGAAAAGCCTTTTGCATTTTGTTACTTTGTGCATCATTAGTTAATGGGTAGATCATTTCTGCTGCCATTCTTGACAGTTAATTTTTAAAAATTTATTTTCATTCTACTAAGTTTTAAAAATGCTAAGAAAAGAAACCAGCTAGATGTGGAATATGACCAATGACTTAAGCTGTTTGTCATCAAGTCAGCTATAGATATCTTGATGAAAGTGTGTGAACAGGTTAAACCTTTTCACTGATGAAACCTAAAATAGTAGCAATGGCTGTCATCATCATCATTATTATACATTTTAAAATATATTGTTTTTCTTATTCTAAAAATATGAATATTTTTAAATTCACAGTCCGCACTTGTGTCAATTAACCATTTAGAGGTCTTCATGTGCTAAAAGTTTTCAAAATATTGCTGTAGGGGCCACTGGCATTGTAAAAATTGGGAAATGATCTGGTCAGATCAGTGTTTCAGAAAGAATTCTGCTTATCTCAAAATAGTCTATTATTGTGTTTTTATCATAGGATGCATTAAAAGTTGGTAAGAAATTCTTTATCTTATTTTCACAATAATATCAATTGACCTACACTGGGCAGTCTGTATAATGAACACACACTAAAGATGGTAAGTTTGCCAGAGAAGGAATGGAGAGTAGAAAAGAATAAAAGAAATAAAGCATGTCAAACTCTGATACTGGTGCCTCATTTCTTAATCTAAATTGTAATTAAATCTTGTTTTAGTATGAGGACTGAATCATAGCCACCAGCCCTCTAGTTCTCAAAGGAAGTAACTGTACATGGAATAAAAAAAAAAAAAAGTCCCTTCCTTGGAAGTGCTGATAAAGCATTTGAAAAACACATGAACTTTCATTAAAAGTCAATAACATGGCACCAGCTATGCAATCCATAGGAACTATATATTTTTATGTACCAAAAAAGATAGTATCTTTGCTAAATCGACTGCTAAATACTATAGCTAATGTAATGTAAATAGATAATGTAAATCATACTAGATAATATAAGTGAATTCTTTAGTGGTCTTCAGATACTGTTACAGGTAAAATTGTGTTTACTAACGAACAACTTGGAAGGAGGCTTTAGAGGTTAGGCACATTACCCTCTTTGAATGAGATAGACATACTTTTCTAAAAGTTTAATCGAATAAGACAGTCACAGTTGGGCCACAAATGGTTTTTGCTTTTTACAGCAATGTAGCTCATGGCCACTTAATACAGTCAGTTGCCACTTCATTTTCAATCCTCCTCCTTAATGCTAGATTAGTTCATCAAGTGAGTGAGATAATATAACAATGATGAACTGAAAGCATACAGGTCCCATGCAGTGCCTCACATTTCATAAGGTTTTGTTGTATTAACATTTCAGGGTGTATCGAACCTTAAGAATTGATGCGAGTAATACTATTTCAAAGCTCTACACATAGGGTCCAGTTATTACAGCACACTGTGACTGGGTTAATGTTTAACAGTGGCTGTCCTTTGGGTTCCCTTAGGGAATCCTCCCAATTTAGGGAGTTGGGAGATAGCAATTTTATTTTTCTTTACCGGACTGACCTTATTGCACAATTAATTAAGACCTGCTTTAAAATAGCCTTCACAACCCTTTAAAACCATGGAAACATCCTAGTGAATTTATTGTCAGGCTAAAATAGCTACTTTCATCCAGGTTGGATTAATGAGTATCAGAGTTGTTGTTGCTTTCTGCGTAGAGCATTACTACTCAGAAACAACTCATTTTCTTGACTATACTCTGGGTTTTCAAAGTGATGAGGTGCTGTTAAAGAACTGACCTTGTATAGTAAGTTCATATGAAGTTTAGTTTTTCACGTTTTCCTTTAATTATGATTTGTACATAAAGAAGCGTAAAACATGTGTACAGTTTAAAGAATAATTATTAAGTGAACACTCAGGTAAACCACCTCCCAGATCAAGAAAAATGACCAGCATTCCAGAAGCCCTGCCCTTGCCATGTGCCCCTCCCACATGGCATCCCTCTACTCTGGGTAGCTTCTGTCTTTACTTTTGCCATTTCCTTGCTTCTCTTTGAAATGTAATCACTTACATTTGTATTCTAAAATGATATAACTTGCTTGCCTGTTTTTGAACTTAGAGGCATAGAATCATGATGAATGTTATGTGCATTTTTGTGTCTGGTATCTTTCACTCAGCATTACTTTTGTGAGACTACCCACGTTGCTGCTATCTAGTGTATTTTTTAAAAAACCTTTTTTATATTTGCCTTTCTCCCTTTTATACTTAGGACCCCTGTAGCTCTAAATTCTTTTGGATATTTCTACTTTGCCTTCTTGGACTTTCTGCTAAATGAAGACTAAGACTTGTCTGGACCCAGGTTTCCTGAGCTGACCCGACTGCCCGCAGTTTGATGGCATTTGTTTAGATGAGACTACATCTTTAAGGCTTCTGTGCCCGGTTAAAAATCTTCCTTTCTCCCAGGCTGGTCCAAAGGTCTGGTCACGTGACTCCAACAGTGACATCACATTCTGACCGCCAGGGAACACTGGTAGTTCTTTAGGTGGCGTTTGTTGCTGTGAAAGGCAGAGAATGCAGCAAGTGCCCTTCTAAAGCACTTCAGACTGGGGCTTCTTTTGTAAAAGCTCCCCAACCTGAATGACCAAATGCGGGCTGCCAGGGTTATTTCTTCCTTGAGGCAGAAAAAAAGAAAACTGTGATTGAAGGTAAGCAGACTTGAGCCTGACCAAGGACTGAAGCATGCCCCCCCGGGAGCAGGGGGTCTGGAGAATTGCAAGCAGTCTGTTGTAGGATTCTAATCACTGCCTGCTCTTTGAGAGGGGCCTGACAATTGCGTTTCTAAGGAAACCGGACTACAAAGGAGGATGATGCGGTGCTCATGTTACCTAGTGATGTAATAGGATTCTTTCTTTCCTGCTAGAAGCTGTTGCAGATCTTCATTTTGCCTTAATATCCTTAAAGGTGGGGGCCTCATTTGATATATAGTGTATCATTAGATAGCTATCAGATGATTTTTAAAATCAGTTTCACAAAATCCTATTTTTCCCCTTCTGAAAGGAGAACTCTTAAACCAGAGCAAATTCAACTGGAGCATTAACCTGCCTTAAAAAGTAAATATCTGGTTGTTTGGTGTCATGTGTTCATGTCAGCATTGGACTTGAGAATTGAAACAGCTTGCCCTCCCCCACCTCCACACACACATACTTTATCCTCTTTCTGCCCTCATTTCCTAGCTGGCTTTTTCCCTCTAAGCTCTCAAGAAACACATCAGCTTTCATCTTTATCAGTATGACACTGACATGATAGGAAATGCTGGGCTGGTGATTCAGCAGCCATCCATTTTACAGTCAGGTACGAATGAAGATATGGAAAGGACTTTGGTTGGGGTTTTAAGATTAACTTGTTCACCTTTTCCACTCCACCCCCACCCCGCCCCGACCCTACAGATGATTTGGACTCTGCAGAGCTTTTTCTTTCAAATGTGCACCTTGCCTGTGAAAGGCATGCTGACTTAGGTATTCAGAAGACTTACAATTGTTTTACCAATTGTAAGTACAGCTTGGGGTGTTCCTTCAAACTTTCCCCATGAGATTGCTAAAGTTGTCTGTTTGGAGTTTACAGTGAAGATGGGGATGCAGATGGGAGGAGAGGGAGTCAGCTCAGGCCCACTTGGGCCTCCTCTGCAGAGGGATTCATTACCAAACAGTCTGGAGGAAGCCTTGTCCCTGCCGAGGTTGGTGCTGCAAATGTGAGCTTTGGCTGGGTGAATTAAATGATGGCATTACTCTGCACTTTTCCCCAGTGTGCATTTGCATAGATTCCTCAGTACTGTTTTGTATTTTGTGTTTAATAGCAAAATCTTATTCCATCGGATGATGTTGCTGAAATATTTTGAATCAAGTTTAAGCCTTGTGTGAGTATAGCTTGTGAGTTTAAAACTTTCTCCCCCATTCCCACCGTTCATCAAACAAATTTTGGTTCAGCTGATATATACTGATTCTTGGATATGTGCTAGACACTGTAGAGAAGGGAACGATGAATCAGACATCAGGCTACCAGCAAAGAGCTTGTAGTCTAGAAAGGAAGATAAAGCATGCACAAAAGTAATTGTAATAGAAGTACCCAAAGCAAAGTAGATAAGGGACTATGATGGGTGGGCAGGTGGATATGTTTCTTGCAGTTGAAGGATCAGGGAGGGACATTTCATCACTGAATCATACACTGTTCTTTAAATCTCTGCTTGTAAATCTTAGACTGTGCTGACATACTTAGAGTTCCTACAAGCCTGTTACATCAGAGATCAAGTCTTATACCTATTGAAGGGAAATTTGTACACTCCAGCCAACTTAACTCGTGAAGAGGCCCACGTGCTTTATTTGGAGTCCCCAGTCAGGCAAAAACCACTTCATAGGATTGAATTATTGCCTTATAAATGTAAAATGGTTCTTGATGTGATATGGCTGCAAGTGCCTTTGACCCTTTTGTCTCCCTTCCATAAACTGAAATACCTAAGCTGCTCCAACCTCCTTTTTGTCTTTTGTTTCATAAATCCTTTCCCATTGCACATCAACTCCTGTCTCTCTTTGTACTGTCACTCTCATCCGTTGCTTTCCATTCACACTGCCTTTAGCCACTCATCATTTTGTGCCTACACCACAGAAACCTCTGAATGTAATGGATGTTCCTACCAGGTGACTGTATTTCTTTATCAACCCCAACTGTAGTCATCTGATAGTTTAAGGGCCCGCCTTTTGGAACCAAAAAGAATGTATTAAAAATGTTAAGAGTTTCTGAAGTACTAATGTCTATTTCTTGTTCAATACAGAGGACAAGTCGTACAATGGTGGAGGAATAGGTTCTTCAAATAGGATCATGGACTTCTTGGAGGAGCCAATCCCTGGTGTAGGGACCTATGATGATTTCAATACAATTGATTGGGTGAGAGAGAAGTCTCGAGACCGGGATAGGCACCGAGAGGTAAGACAAAAGATGGCACATGGGTAAGTGTTAGGAAATACAGGGGAAGAAATTGAAGATACATATTCTTTCTATTCTTTCCTTTCTTCAGCCCTGGATGTGACTGAATCTGGTTTCTGTTGGCAATATAGAGTTTCATTTTTAAATTTATTTTTAAAGACATCTTGCACATAATTTTTTTATTATACTTTAAGTTCTAGGGTACATGTGCACAACGTGCAGGTTTGTTACATATGTATACATGTGCCATGTTGGTGCTTGCACATAATTTTTATCCTAAATTTTAAAAATTGTATTTAATGATTTATCTTACTATAGTAAATAGTCGAAAAGGATCCTCACAGCTAAAAGGGATATAAATGCCTCTGAAGAGAGGTGAAAACAAACTTGGAGGAAGGTGGCAAAATAAATGTCAAAGATCTTCCTTTCCCATATAATCTCTCTTTTATGGTTTTTTCCTTAATGCAGGATATTCATAACTAAGAAAAGTAAATGGTTTTCTGTTAAAGGAATAAAAGAAAAAATCTCAGAGCCCTAGTGTTTACTGAAGCATACAAAGTAAACTCCTTGTGATTATTGATCTTGTACAACCATAAAACCAAAGTAAACTTACGCTTTCAACTCCAACAAAACCACAAGACCAGTTAAATTCAAACTGGGGACATTAACTTAATGTGATAGGTAATAGATGGTACTTATGGCTATAGCACAGGTTCTTTTGAATTTAGCAAGAGAATTTCCCCACTTTTCTGTTTTTGAAGTACTGTGAAAACTTCTCAGAGAGACTTGCCAAGGTCATTTGCCTTTAACTTGTTGCTGTGTATCATTTAAATTAGGGAATCACAATTTCTGGTTTGTATAAGGGCCACATGGAGAGCTTATTAAAAAAATAGGTGTCCAACCCCAGAGATTCTCAGTAGGTGGTCCTCTGGTGAGTCACTTCTTCAACCCACAATAGGTATTATTTTTTTTTTCTTTCTTACTATTTCTGCTTGGACTCCAGATTTGAAATGTGATTTTTTAAGCTGCCCCATTCTCTCCCAAGTTCATGATTTCCTCCTCTTAGAACCAAGCAAATCTCTTGAGTAGTCAGGTGGAGATTGACTTTCATTCTTAAGCCTTTCCAGCTCCTGACTGATTTTCTCACGACCACCTGAACCCAGGAGTCAGGTTGTCCCAAGTACAGGTTTTGAGAAATTCCTTCTTAATCCATGGATATTTGGTGATTCCACCGAGTTTTCTTGTCACAACTCGAAAAGTTGATCACTATAAAGCATTTCATGTTTTTTCATAAGATTTCTGCCATTTGGGAACATATACACATATTCTTTCTATCGTATGTATCAATTCATCAGGTGGGCTTTAGAATTTCTGCCATCTGTAATTTACCAGTTTGTCATCAGTTGCATATTCAACATGTTATCCAGATTATGAGAGTCACCTGTGATATGACAAGTGCACACTTCCTTTTATATTAATGGTTGCATCTGAGGCAAATTATGCCAATTAGTAATCCAAAACCAGTTAAAGTGTGTTTATCAAATAGCCCAAGGGGGCTTTTTGTTTTATAGCATTAACTGTTCATTATCAGAAGGGAAACACTGTCACAGGGAAAAATGTAACTTTGTTCCTTTTCAGCACTGAAATTGGAAACTTAGAGTCATAGATCAAAACTATTTAAAAAAATGCTTTTGAAATTCTCAGAATAATTTATTGTTTGTGATGTTACTGTAGATAAGGTGGGGTAACTAAGTTGCCATTTCAAAGATAAGAAATAGAGGTACAGAGAAAGGGGAGGTACCAGTGACAAAACTGTCAGAATGTTGATTTTTAAAATGTAGGCCCTGAAGGGTTAAATCGTCAAGTCTAGGACTTAAAAGATAAAACTTTCTGCACCTCCTGATAGCCTTGATGTTACCAGCAGGTTGTTGAAAATGAAAAGAGATACATCGTTGCTATCACTTAGTATCGGTGACCACTGTACAATTAGGGGTTTGTGGGATGAAGTCTGGGAATTTGCCTGACCTGAACCACAGCCCCCAGGTAGTAAGCCTCAATTTGTACTTTTATCACTCAAATAAGCCTGTGTTTATTTATTCTTTGAAAAACATTGAAACTCTTTGCTGTGAGTCAAGAGATTGCCCTTGGAATATCTGATGTCCAGGACAGAAAGATACCACTGCAATAAGCAAAACAAGTTGATGCTATAAGAAATGATGGCTTGGGAGGAAGCTCTGAATAAGGGACTTGTGGGCATTACAATACTGTAGATGAAGGTGGGGTTTCGGTAAACCTCAAAGTTGTTAGTGAAACTGGTTCAGCTAAAGATTATGTGAAAGGTAGCTCTAAATTGGTCTCTATTCTCCAGTGATTTGTCTTTGTATTTCTTTGTTGAACAGTTTTTAAGTGAAAAAATGGTGTGTGTAGAGTGTACCAATGTTTTCTCATTTTCCCCTAGATTACCAATAAAAGCAAAGAGTCAACATGGGCCTTAATTCACAGTGTGAGTGATGCTTTTTCCGGCTGGTTGTTGATGCTCCTTATTGGGCTTTTATCAGGTATGGTAAACTGTTAGTTTTCAAAACAAATCTCCTAAAATTGTGGTATGTCTCTCCCGTAAGTCCTGAGCTGAGTCACATACTGTGTTTTCCTATTTGTCTACCTTAAATGAATTGCTGGTGAACCTTATAGAAGCTCAATGTCCCCATCTGTAAAGGGTACTAATACCTGCAATTCTTACCTTGAATAAATGAGGAAATGCATTTAAATGCATTTTGTACACTATAAAATACTGTATCCATTTTAAGGTGATGTTAGCCCTTTGGTGCTTGTTTTGAGGAAGAGCCCTTCTGTTGGAGACAGTTTTTTTTTTTTAATACATACTGCATGGGTTTTAGGAGATAAGATGTGGAAGAGGACTTCCTGAGACATTTTGTGGGTGTTTCTTAAACATCTACTCTCTCATTTGGTGATGCAGAAAAGCATGTAAGATATGGCTCATACTCCCAAGAAGCTTATCATCTCATTCTTTCATAGTGGCTGGGGGTGGAATGGTGCCACCTTGCCCTATAAACTCCATCAACCTCCCCTGCCACTCCATATAATATACAGTCTCACTAAAAATGGTATACTTACTGTACAAATACAGCTTTCAACCAAGTTCCCAAGAAGGTTTCTCACCCGTTGGGGGGAGGAGAGGGCCAAGGACACTAGGTAGAGATGGTAAGAGGTGTGTCCTTATGGCATTAAAGGATAGGGCCTAGGCAAATCTGTAATCTTGAGCTGAAAGAGAAGTTAGGTGGAAACCTGGAGGTGGAAGGTATACAGTGGTAGTTAACAGCAAGTAGAGGCTCTAGTTTTAGGCTGCCTGGATTTGAATCCAAGCCCCACCACTTGCTAATTTTGTGGCTTTGAGCAAGTTTCTTAACCCCTGGAAGCCTTAGTTTACTGATCTGTAAAATGGTGATAATCAAAGTCCCTATGTTAGAAGTTTGCTGTGAGGATTAAATGAGATATAGCACATAATAGCACTTATTAAGCACAGCAGACAGTTGTTAATGCTGCTGCTGCTGCCGTTACCAAGAGAGAATAATTCATGAGCCATGGAGTAGAATGTGACTGTAGCAAATGAAGAATGGCTTATCTATAGCTGGGTTTTAAAAAATTGTCTGGGGCAGGGATTGGCAAACTTCTGCTGTAAAGGAGCCAGATAGTAAATATTTTAGGATTTGTGGGCCAAGTGTTCTCTCTAGCACCCACTCCATTCTGCTGATGTGGCACGAAAGCAGCCATAGACAATAGGTAAACAAACGAGCCTAGCTGTGACCAGAAAAACTTTATTTGCAAAAATAGGAGACAGACAGGATTTGGTCCTTGGGCTATAGTTTGCTAACCCATGGCCTAGGGTGTTAACTCTGCCCCTTCTGGCTCTTACAGGAGAGAGAACATGGTCTGGCTCTTTGGAGCTGCCTAATAATAGACTGGGTGGTCTGTAATGCTAAGTATTGCAGAGAGGCTGAGGACAAGGAAGATGGCTGAGAAAAGATTATATGACCTAGCAGTTAGGAACACAGCAATTACCTTGAAAAGCCATCTCAGAAAAATATTAGAAGCTAAATCTATTCGGTTTGTGCAAAAGTAATTGCATTACTTTTAATGGCGAAAACCGCAATTGCTTTTGCACCAACCTAATAGATTTCAAGGGAAGGCAACCACTGTAGAAGTTTTGGTAGTCATAGGAGAGAGAGGAAGGGTAAAGGCTTGAAATGATAACAAGGACAAGGGACAGCATTTTATTCTTCAGGGTAGGGGAAACCTAATACAATTTGTAACCAGAGAAGAAAGAACTGACTCTGGGGAGGAGGAGAGGTAGAAGGAGAAGACAGGATTGAGGGTACCAGTGTTAGGTGAAATAAGACATGCACACGTGAGACAACCAGAGAATAAGCCAAACTGTATAACATCATGGTAATTTTCCGAATCCAGGCAGTAACAGATAGAAGGCAGAGAAGATTGTGGACCGGAGTGGCCAAGTGTAGGTGTCAAACAATGTGTTAGATTTGACTAGATTCTTCAAGTATGTAAGTAACCTGTGTTAACACTTTTAGCACCTACCAAAACATACACATGACATGGCCTCCCACCCGTTGGAATGTAGGCATAATATCCTCAACTTTTTAATGTATTTCTTGTCACTAGGTGGTCAGTGAATATTTTTCTTTCCCTTGTACACACAGGGTTTTTTGTTTTTAAGCATTGGAGAGCAACAATAGAAGCAGTGTGTCAGAATGCTGGAACAGTCTGGGAATTCAGGGGCTGTGAATTTTGTGATGGCTTTACTATTTCCCTAAAGCATGATTCTGGGCCATTTAATTTCTTTATGCCAGAGTTTCTTCATCTGGATGACAGAAATGATGAGAAGGCCAGAATCTAAATTACTATAACTGTCTTAACCCTATCAGTCTATTAGCCACAGTGCATCCTAAGTCCCCAGTTCACGATTCCATTTCCCATCATTTTCTTTGGTGAATGTTCTGTGTATAATACTGTTTGCTCTTTCTCAGTAAGAAAACTTCAGGATGTTCATGTCCTAGGTTCAGGAGGCCTCAACATGTCTATAGCTTCATCTCACCTTCCATGCACATCACAGTTTGTGCTTTGATAGATTCAGCTCCTTTAGCCTAGAATGCCTTCGTGCCATTGCTCAAATTCCCTTGTCCATGGAGCATAATCCTGCTATTAAGGCTTAGCCCTTCTCCCCATAATCTTCGCCAGCTCTCCTCTCTAAGCAATCTCAAATAAACATCATAGAATATTCCTCAATGTTGGGCAATTCACATATTCTGAATCTTGTATATATGTATATGTATATATATATATATGTGAGAATAAAAGAATCTTTAATAAACTTGACTCTTTATGGATCAGTATTCATAAAGTTGAAGTCAAAATAGTGTTTTTGCCCTGTTAGTTCAGCTTAAAGACAGGCCCACTAGCCCCTTGCTCCCACTTAACCATTTTGCTTTCCCTAAGTCCCTTCTATATAGAAATTCCACAGATGGCAGTGTTTAGTGCAGAGATAATAAGTGAAAATCAAGCAAACACACAATGAGAAAGAGGTTACAGGTGGAATGGGGAAGTATGTGCTTATCTGTTACTTTGATTCCTTTCCCCTCATTTTCTCTGACAAAGCTTATTCTGATGACCAAAGTTTCTGAGATTCAGTTTAACTTTGGCCTTTCCCTCCCTCCCCACAAATCAGGTTCGTTAGCTGGTTTGATAGACATCTCTGCTCATTGGATGACAGACTTAAAAGAAGGTATATGCACAGGGGGATTCTGGTTTAACCATGAACATTGTTGCTGGAACTCTGAGCATGTCACCTTTGAAGAGAGAGACAAATGTCCAGAGTGGAATAGTTGGTCCCAGCTTATCATCAGCACAGATGAGGTAACATGTAGTGATGTTTTATGAGCCACTGACTTTTCTTCTTACATTTATTTTATTTCTTATACTGTGCTCACAGCAATTGCGGAATCTTCCTTTATTTTCCTTTCCACAGAAAGGGGAACCAGTACCAGCTGCCTTTCTCTGTGGTTTAAGTGCAGCTCTATTTCCATCTCTGCTGATGTGTAGAGTCATTTGACGCTTATGTTTAAAATGGTTTTTTGTTTGCTTTACTAAGCCTGGTGTTTCTTCTTAGGTACTAGTACATAGTGTGACTGAATTTCTCTTTTTCTAATCATTTCAAAAGAAGTGTCAGAGGCAGCCAACAGGTGAGCTATAATTTCTAATGAAGGACAGAGTGAGTTAAAAATGTGTTTATGTATATAGATTTGAAAAGTGATTTTCCCTGAGCATTGCATTAGAACATTGAAAAAAGTACAATGCATTCCATGTCAAAATAACAGAAACCCAGGAATAAAATTGCCTATCGTTCCATTTTGTAATCAAATCAATATTTTCATTTGTCGTTGTCTTCTAGCATACGTTTTTGTTTTTTTTCTTGAGACAGGGTCTTTCCCTGTCACCCAGGCTGGAGTACAGTGACATGACCATAGCTCACCACTGCAGCCTCAACCTCCTAGCCTCAAGCAGTCTTCCCACCAGTCCTCCTCAGGAGTAGCTGGGACTAAAGGCGTGCACCACCACACCTAGATAATTTATTTATTTATTTATTTTGTAAAAATGGAGTCTTACTATGTTGCCTAGGCTGGTCTCGAACTCTTTGGCTCAAGTGACCCTCCTGCCTTGGCCTTCCAAAATGCTGAGATTACAGGCATGAGCCACTGTGCTTGGCCTACCATATGTTTTTTGATGCCAAGGTAACTTTGCTTATTTTTCAGTTCCTTACCTTTATTTTACCACTCAGTTATATGTTTGATCTCTCCTACTGAAAACAAAAGCACACAAAGCAAAAAACTCTCAACTCCCAATTCCATCCTGACTTCCGCCAACAAAGACAGGTACCACCTTAGTTCACTACTCATCTATTTTGTTAGTGAGGGAAACAAGACTAGGATGTATGTTTGTACTTTTAAACATTTATATTACCCTCCTTGGTCTACAAACAATTTGAGGTGGCATGTGCACACACATACACAAATACAAACAGTCCAGGGAAAAGGAGAATAGAAAAAGAATAAAGATAGAAATAGGAGTGTTTATATACATGTATGACTATGCATATTGGCTTAGGTAAAGAGTTCAATAAAAGGGATAGATACATGCCATATGTTTGAGAGAGTTTAGGTCTATGCTTCTCAAACTAGGGTAAGGTCAGTGTGCCAGAGGGTAGGTGAAACTATAGGACAAACATTATTTGCCTTCCCAGAGCATTACTTTTTCCTGAATATTTGGAATTTTTTTCAAAAATTATATGTAAATAATCATTTAAAAATTGAATGCAAAATTTCATACTTGTTAAGAAAAAAAAAAATCTTTCAGCTCTGCTTCCGGATACCCTGTCCCATACTCTGATGCCTTTGTTTACTCTCTCCTAGATTAGGAGAACTTAGGTAGAAAAGTTTGAGAAGTCCTACAACTTAGGGTGGGTGTGAAAGAGAGAGAGAGAGAGAGTGTGTGTGTGTGTGTGTGTGTGTGTGTGTGTGTGTGTGTGTATTTCCCTTGCTTTTGGGGGGATTCTTTTATTTTAAATGTAATTGGCCAGGCGCGGTGGCCTGTAATCCCAGCACTTTGGGAGGCCAAGGTGGGTGGATCACCTGAGGTCAAGAGTTTGAAACCAGCCTGGCCAACATGGTGAAACCCTGTCTCTACAAAAAAAACAAAACAAACAAAAACATGTATATACACACACATATATATATAAAATTAGCCAGGCGTGGTGGTGAGCGCCTGTCATGCCAGCTACTCAGGAGGCTGAGGCAGGAGAATCACTTGTACCTGGGAGGTGGAGGTTGCAGTGAGCCGTGATCGCACCACTGCACTCCAGCCTGGGTGACAGAGCAAGACTCTATCTCAAAAAAAAAAAAAAAAATCCTCTCCTCCAAGGACTGAGTGAGGTGTGCCTCATGCCTGTAATCCCAGCACTTTGGGAGGCTGAGGAGGGAGGACCCCTCGGGGCCAGGAGTTTGAGGCCAGCCTGGGCAATATATCGAGACCCCTGTGTCTAAAAATAAAAAAACTGGGCATGGTAGCAACCACCTATAGTCCCAGCTACTCAGAAGGTGAGGTGGGAGGATTCCCTGAACCCAGGAGATCCAGGCTGTAGTGAGCAATGATAGTGCCACTGCACTCCAACCTGGGCAGTGGAGTGAGATCCTGTCACACACACACACACACACACAAAAGTAATTACAGATTCATAGGAAGTTGCAAAACAATGTACAAGGAGGTCCTCAGTACCCTTCCCCCAGCCTTCCCTCCCTCAATGGCAACAGCTTGCATAAATGTAGTACCATAGCAAAACCAGGAAATTGACATAGGTACAATCCACAGGCTTTAGTTCACCATTTAGTTTACACACATTGATTTTTGTATGTATTTGTGTGTGTGTGTGTGCGTGCACGCATGTAGTTCATTGCCATTTTGTCCTATGTGGACATTTGTTTAACCACCACCACAGTCAAGATTTAGAACTGTTCTATCACTGCAGGGCTGCCTCATGCTGCCCCTTTATAGCTGTATGTGTGTAAGCATTCCAACAGTTACTTTCAAACTGGAGCTTGAGATTTGCTCTAGTGACAGATTTCTCTGGCTCTTCTTTTTATGAACGAAATCCTTCCCTGGGGAAAGAGTCCTCTAGGTTTTGCTTTTTGTTTGTTTGTTTGTTTTTTGAGACGGAGTCTCACTCTGTCACCCAGGCTGGAGTGCAGTGGTGCGATCTCGGCTCACTGCACGCTCCGCCTCCCGGGTTCACGCCATTCTCCTGCCTCAGCCTCCCAAGTAGCTGGGACTACGGGCACCCGCTACCACGCCCGGCTAATTTTTTTGTATTTTTAGTAGAGACGGGGTTTCACCATGTTAGCCAGGATGGTCTTGATCTCCTGACCTCGTGATCCGCCCGCCTTGGCCTCCTCTAGGTTTTAAGAAGCCTTCTCCAAATGCCAGGAAATTGGCCTCCTGGTCTCTGCCTCTGGCCAGTTTGAGTTACTTTTCCTTTCACTCCCTTACCCTCTTCGTTTCCTACCTCTGCAGTCTTCTTCCTCCTTAGCTACATTGGAAAGGCAAAGAAATAGCAATCATGTGTTCCTCTGAGGGCCTAAGATAATGGAAAACCTGTGTCAAATTTACAACTCAGAAAAAACCTGAGCATTCTGGTTCTCTTTGTCTAGGTCAGTGAGTTACTTTAATAGTGTTTTGTGTTATGAAGTCAAAAGTCCATTGGGTTTTATATTTACTGAGTGAGTTGCAATTCCTAATATTTCTACCAGCAAGCATAACTTCCTAATCAAAATTGCTTTTTTTGTAAGACATGACGATTTGCAGGCCCTTTAATATGGATGAATCTTTCCTGCTGGTCAAAGCTAGATTTCTTTTGTGGCATGCTTCATTTATCACAGGGGAATAGTCTCAAAAAGTATATTCTTTCTATTTTAAAAAAATAGTTGTTTCCATTTTATTTATTTATATCTGGTACCGCCAGGGTCCAAAACTTTCTACTTATATGGTTGTTCCTGAGTCTGTGGTACCAAAATTTTCTTGAAGATGTAGTTATATGTGGACTCTAAAAAAGAAAGTTGAGTAAACAGAACCAGAGAGCAGAGTGGTGGTTACCTGGGGCATGGAGGAGGAGGAAATGGGGAGAAGTGGACCAAAGGGTACAAATTTGCAGTGAGGTAGGGTGAATAAGTCTAGAGAGGTAATGTACAGTAGAGTTAATAATGCTGTATACTAAAAATTTGCTAAGAGTATATTTTAGATGCTCTTACCACACATACAAAGAAAGGTAACTATGGAAGGTGATATGCATGTAAGTTTATTTCAATGTAGTAACAATTTCGCTATATGTATATATATAAAACATCATGTTGTACACCTTAAATACATATAATAAAAAAGTTTTTAAAAGCAAAGAAAAAAGCCAAACACTCAAAATTTTGTTACTATAAACTATGAGAATTTGACACCAAGGTAGGTAGCCAAAGGTGAATTTAGTGGAACTTTAGATCCGCTCTTCACTTCAGATGTGAAGCCAAGGTTCAGCCATTCCAAAAAAGCTAGGGGGGTGCTCTTAAGACTCTTGGTAAAATGACATGGAATCATATATATTTGACTACAAAACCCATCAAAGCACTCATATAGAAAGAGAATTTTGTTTCATGGTTTTCCGTTTGCTCTTTTCCTTGTTCATCCTTAGAATCCATGGTAAATTTCCTTTGGGTGTAGCAAAGCATCTCATTTTCAGTACTAAATGGCCTGACAGTGTTTCAGTAGTTGACAATTCGGAAAGAAAAGTCTTGAACAATTTAATCTTGGTGTTTTTTTTTTTTTGGACTTTTTTTCCTGAAAAAACATTACTCAGAAGAGCTGCATGTCTCACTGAAGCTGTCTAGGCTAACACAAGCTTCTTTTTCCCCCTGTTCCAGGGAGCCTTTGCCTACATAGTCAATTATTTCATGTACGTCCTCTGGGCTCTCCTATTTGCCTTCCTTGCCGTATCTCTTGTCAAGGTGTTTGCGCCTTATGCCTGTGGCTCTGGAATCCCTGAGGTGAGTCTCTTAAAATGGTTTATAAATGGTTACAATATGAATACTTTTTGGTTAAAATCTCTTAATATGTATTCCAGCACATACCACAATTTGATGAATGTTAAACAGGATCAGATCCTGAGGCCATCTAAGACCTAGGTCTTTCCACAAGTCCCTCTCAGCCTGGGCTACCTGGAAATTAAAGGGAGTTGATTCTTAGCCTCCTGAGGGTTCCTGTTGAGCCAGGCTCTGGAAAACTTCCCCTGTTCCCTATCCAAAAAGCTTCCAGAGTATATCCCAAGATTCTGACATGAAAAAGCAGTGTTATTGTCAGCTTTTTCAGGGCAAAAGAAAGAAAATCATTTGGCACCTTTCCCACAATATGATTTAGGCGACATGGGATGGTTAAAACCCTGTTTCTAACTACTTTTGGCTTAGATTGCTTGACAGTGACTGAAGACACTGAGACTTAGGTTACCAGGATGACTTTGCCCTTCCCTGTTTCCTGACCAGGTAATAAGTCACAATTTTTTTTTTTTTTTAAGCCAGGGAATCAAGACTATACCTAACCTTTAAGGTTGTTTCAGGGACATTAGCCTTGTCCTCTCAAAACATGCCTCTTGGGCTACCACGTTGTAACATGAGGAAAACACCTATCCCTCCCTCTCCAGCTCCTCCTTCATATATGCACACTCTCATACTTACAATACATCCTTGCCCAGCTATCACTCCCCTCCCCCTAAAAAGAGGGGGAACATGAAAGCTTAAAGAACAGTTCTTGCTTTCTTGGGCTCCTGGGCTCCCTTCCAAACAGGGATCACTGTAGGTCAAGCATTTATATGTCACTTATTCAAAAGGTGCAGTTTCTATAATGAGGTCCAGATTTTTGCTTCTTAGCCTTGTTGACTTCCTTAGTCTATATTCAATCTTTCTGTGTTTAACCTGCAGATAAAAACTATCTTGAGTGGTTTCATTATTAGGGGCTATTTGGGTAAGTGGACTTTGGTTATCAAAACCATCACCTTGGTGCTGGCAGTGTCGTCTGGCTTGAGCCTGGGCAAAGAGGGCCCTCTAGTGCACGTGGCTTGCTGCTGTGGGAACATCCTGTGCCACTGCTTCAACAAATACAGGAAGAATGAAGCCAAGCGCAGAGAGGTAATAATGAGTGGCCTTAATAGTCTCTTTTTGGTTGTGAGCATAAATGATACGATCTTAGGGGGTGAGAATTTGAGAGTTCTACCAATGTTAATGTAAACACCCTTTGACCCAGCAATTCCACTTGTAGGAATTTATCCTACAGATATCCTAGCATGTGTGTGCACAAAGGTGTATAAGGATAGTGCAGCGTCTGTCAACATAGTAAAAAACTGAAGCAACAAAAATGTCCATCAATAGGGAACTGATCTAATAAATACTATTCTGTTCATACTGTAGAATACTTTACAACCATTAAATGAGACAACCTTTTATATATTGACTTGGAATTCTGGCTATGAAACACCATTAGATTTTAAAAGCCAGTTTCTGAGTAATGTATATAATATAATTCATATTTTTTTAAAGTGTACATGCACTTACTGATAGAAAATGTCTGGAAAGTGGTTTTACCCCAAACTGGTTTTACTTTTTTTTTTTTTTTTGAGACAGGGTCTCACTCTGTCACCTAGACTGCAGTGCAGTGGCATGATCACGGCTCACTGCAGCCTCGACCTCCCTGGCTCAGATGATCCTCCCACCTCAGCCTCCCAAGTAGCTGAAACTACAGGCACGCACCACCAAACCCAGCTAATTTTTGTATTTTTTGTAGAGACGGGGTTTCACTATGTTGCCCAGGCTAGTCTCGAACTCCTGCACTCAAGCAATCCTCCTCCCTCAGTCTCCCAAAGTGCTGGGATTACAGGCATGAGACACGATGCCTGGCTCACGCCAAACTGTTAAAAATGTTTATCTATGGTGAGTGGGAGAGTGAGGGGTAGTGAAGGAGAAGTAAGGATTTTAACTTTTTATTGTATGTAATTCTATTCAAGTATATATTGCTTCTCTTACAAAATAAGTTACAGAAAGAATAGATTTTAAAAGAAGTTGTTTATTGCTATGGAATAGTACATATAAGTGCAGTGTATGCTTCAGATGTCGTTTTTTTCACTTTCTATTTCTATCTAACACTATACTTGAATTAGTTTCTCTCTGTATTGGACCTCTCTCTACCTTTTGTTTCAGCCCAGCTAAATTAGTCCCGCCATGGCAACTCTGTAGTGGCTGTCATGTTTGTGCAGTTGTTAATGTATGCTGTTTTGAGGAGGAAGGACTTTTTTTAAAAAAAGTTCCAAGTCATTGGTTTACTTTTTTCTTGCTATAATTAAGGGCCTAAGAGAATAATGGCTCTTGCTTTATTTTCTTTGAATTACAAAGAAGTCACATATGGAATGGGTCAAGACTAAGGTCATTTCACTTAAAAGGATTTTTCACAAAACAGGAACCTAATGATTTCTTATGAAAACCAAAAAAAAAAAAAAAAAAAATTAACCACAAGACCCAGAAGTAAACTCAAAGATATTGAGATTTCAAATATAGAATAAATTTTGTTGGTTCAAGGGAGAAACGTCCTGGCACTGTTAGAAAGGAGAGGAAAGCTAGCAGGAGAGAAGATGGGGAAATATGAGTAGATTGTTTAACTACCTGTTACGCAGTAGAGGGACTTAAAGGTAGTGTTAAATTGGTGAGGTTGTTAAATGGGAATGACATTCAACAGAAGGGAAGAGTTGAGAAAACATTTTTTTTCTAGAAGGGTTTTATTAGAACAGTTATGAAATTTGAATGAGATTTATAGATCAAATAACAGTTATTAGTGTAAATTTCCTATTTTGATCATTGAACTGTGATTATGGAAGAGACTGTCTTTGCTTTTAGGACATAAAAGCATTTATATCCTACATGCACTGAAGCATTTCAGGGTACATGAGCCTTATATGTGCAACTGACTTTTCTGAGTGAAATTCCAATTCTTCAGAAAAAAATAGAATCATAAAACAAATGCAGTAATGGTAGCAATTACAGAAGCTACATGAAGATATGTAGGACTTCTTTGTGCTATTCTTTCACCTTTTCTGTGTTTGAAATTTTTTTAAAAAAATATAATGGTTAAGAGTGAAGTGGTGATTGTTGCTGGTTTTGCATGGGTGAAGGTGAATTTGAAACTACAGATTGCTGGGGACTTTCATTCTAAAAATTGGCATTTTTGTTCAAATAGTTTCTAATAAAATAAGAGGGGAATTCGATTTGGCTGTTTCTCTGTACAGATGCCATATATTTCTCCAGCTAGACTCATATGAATACAGTCATGTCTCAATGACAGGGATACGTTATGAAAAATGCATTGTTAGGAGATTTCGTCACTGTGCAACCATTATAGATTGAAGTTACACAAACTTAGATGGTCTAGCCTACTACACACCTAGGCTTTATGATATAGCCTATGGCTCCTAGGCTACAAACATGTACAGCATGCAACTATACTGAATACTGTGAGCAATTGTAACACAATGGTAAATATTTGTGCATCTAAACATAGAAAAAGCACAGTAAAAATATAATATAATTTTAAGGGGCCACCATGTTGTATGTGGTCCATCATTGACTGAAACATTGTTACGTGGTGCGTGACAGTATTTGAATTGTTTTTTTTTGTTTTTTGTTTTTTGTTTTTGTTTTTTTTTTTTTTGGAGACGGGGTCTCAGTCTTTTGGCCAGGCTAGAATGCAGTAGTGTGATCTCAGTTCACTGCAACCTCCATCACCTGGGCTTGAGCAGTTCTCCCACCTCAGACTCTCCAGTAGCTAAGACTACAGGCACATGCCATTATACCCAGCTGATTTTGTGAATTTTTTTGTAGAGACTGGGTTTTGCCATGTTGCCCAGGCCGGTGTTGAATTCCTGGGCTCAAGTGATCCTCCTGCCTCAGCCTCCCAAAGTGCTGGGATTACAGGCATGAGCCACCACAACTGGCTAGTATTTGAATCTTAAATTTACTTTCTAGCACTTATTTAGACTTTCCAGTTATTTTTTCCTGTTGCTTTCATCATCAGCGGCAACCTTTTTTGTCTTATGGCCTTGTCAAAGTGGGCAGATGGTTGAGAGTAAAACAGACTTGAGAAAGAAGGGTGTAGACAGACTCCACTCTACAATATAAAATTAAAGCAAACTAGCCACCCCGATTCTTTCTGTCTCTTGATTCATCCTAAACATAGTCACTGAAATCCTCTTTCTCAAGTTGCATGTTGGCTGTCCTCATCTTTCTTAAATGAAAGCCATTGTAGCTAGGAATTTCAAAGCCCTTCCAGCTAGCGCCAGAGATTCCACTCTTTCCTCCCCATCATTTTCCTGAGCCATCCTACTCTCCCAGATAATCCTATATGCTTATTTTGCCAAGGACCTTTTTATTCTTCAAAACTCGTAATTTGTTCAACTTTCTCTAAAATATTTCTTTACTTCTTCAAATCATCTCTCTCCATAGCAACCAGAATCCAATGAAAGGACTTGGTCCATCTATTAATTTTGGTTTGTTTGCCATTATTAGTGTTTGTCATGTACATTTTACATGTACACACACACCTACACAGAGGTGGAGGTCTCTAAGTATCACTATTCTTTCTCTCTTTATCACTTTTTCCCTTTGGCTCCTTCTTCCTCTCCCACTCTCTCCTAGTCCCTTTCCTTGCCATATCTTAAGTCTTCCCTTAAAAATCTAGTCACCTCCCTATTTCTGTGTCCATAGGTTATTGGGCATGGAGTAGGACACAGGGTACGAGAGACTCTAAATACCTATTGCATGAATACTTGCAGCTGCTGAATAACTGTGAACCAATTGTGACTTCAGTTTTATGTCATTAGAGCCTTCTTGAACATCTCATTTAAAAAGCATTCCTTTGCAAAGTTCCATATAAATAAATACATCACTGTAAGTACATCATTTAGATGGTGAACAAATAGGCCTAGAAATTCAAATGCAGTTACTGAATTGGGAGTATGGGAGATGCGTGGGGGGGGCGGTGCATAATTTAGAATAAAACACATGGCTAAATGAATTACAAAGGAAAGGTCCTCTTACCTGGTCAAGCATGTGAACTATGCATGTGTATTCAAAATTCAGCATACAGTGTTTGAATTTTGTTTTTGATGATATGGAGCATCTAGAGGTATTTTTAAATGTTCAGTAACTACTAACATTTCTTCTAAAAATGTGATTGAGTGATTGAGGAAAGCAGCATTATTCTGTCACTAATTCTGAGTTTTGGATTGTAGGTCTTGTCGGCTGCAGCAGCAGCTGGTGTATCTGTAGCCTTTGGAGCACCTATAGGTGGAGTATTATTCAGCCTTGAAGAGGTAACAACTTTTCATTGTACAGCATGTGCATGCTTTTGTGTCAGGAATTTTGTACATTGCAGCGCAATAATTTTGTACATAATATACAATATCTGTGTATATCCCAGTCCCTGAGTGCTCTCCCCAACTTGGTGCTTTACCATGTGACTAGAAATCCAGTCGGCAGTTTTCATCCGTTAGTTGACTCTCATGCCTGCAGCACAACATTTCACCTGAAATAGTTTCTGCGTATTGACTGAGTTTGCTTTCTCACCTTCTTTCTTGTAGGTCAGCTACTATTTTCCCCTCAAAACATTGTGGCGTTCATTCTTTGCTGCCTTGGTGGCAGCATTCACTCTACGCTCCATCAATCCATTTGGGAACAGCCGCCTGGTACTATTTTATGTGGAGTTTCACACCCCATGGCATCTCTTTGAGCTCGTGCCGTTCATTCTGCTGGGCATATTTGGTGGTCTGTGGGGAGCACTGTTTATCCGCACAAACATTGCCTGGTGTCGGAAGCGAAAGACCACCCAGTTGGGCAAGTATCCTGTTATAGAGGTACTCGTCGTGACGGCCATCACTGCCATCCTGGCTTTCCCCAATGAATACACTCGGATGAGCACAAGTGAGCTCATTTCTGAGCTGTTTAATGACTGTGGCCTTCTGGACTCCTCCAAGCTCTGTGATTATGAGAACCGTTTCAACACAAGCAAGGGGGGTGAACTGCCTGACAGACCGGCTGGCGTGGGAGTCTACAGTGCAATGTGGCAGCTGGCTTTAACACTCATACTGAAAATTGTCATTACTATATTCACTTTTGGCATGAAGGTGAGGAATTCTTTTGGGACTCAGTGGCTGCATGCGTAGCTGTGGGTTTTGGAGGGCAGAGCCCAGGTATCATACAATCCTGATAGCTCATATGGTGCTTTCAAATCCCCCTCACATTATTCCCCCACCCCCAAAGCCTCTTTTACCCCACACGTTCTCATAATTTGCTAGACACTTGTACCTCTATCTCAAATTGTCCAAGCCTTGAGTTGTCCAAATGCCAGCCTCAGTGATGAAATTTTGGGAAGAATGTTTGCTCCTTTTCTGTGGAAAACATATTTTGCCCCTCAAAAACGATGGTGAAGTATTTATTCCAGTACATTTCATATTAAAATGATATCTGACCAGCACAGTGTTACTCCTTATAGGGTGGCTTTAGAGTTTACCAATAAAGCACAATATTGATTGAACCAAAGAAGTTGCTGGGATTCGACCATTTTGACTGCTAAAATGGCAATTTCCTGTGGTTCAACCCAATATATAGCTAAATATAGTTTTTTACAGTGGTATCAATGTTCAATTGTCAAGAAGTGGGATCCACTTCACAGGTGATCCTTAGTTAATATTTAAGCTATCAAAAGTGGACATCAGGCTGGCACGTTTTACTTTAGGTACCTGTTACCATTTCCACGTTTCAGAAGAAGCCAGAAAAGAAAATTTGTTAAGGTATTTTCCTCCTCCTTTCTAGGTTTTTGTTTGTTTCTTTCTTTTCTTTAGCACCCTAACTACCAAGTTATTTTCCTCTGTTCTCTAGAGAAGTGGAGATTCAAGCCAGAAGAGATAGCAACTCAGTTTAGGCATTACTGTAATCTCTAAGATGACGCCATCCATCCCCTCAATACAGGGAAGGGATGGAGACCCTGAGAAATTTTGCAGTGCTTCTTGAGTTAATTTTCACCTCATGCCTGCATTCTTTCACTTAAAGGGAATTTGTAAACCATCAGAACACCAGATTCAAATGCATTCCAAAATCAAACACAGGCTATTTTAAAAGAATCTGCTGTTTTGGTTATCCTTATCATCATTTCCCTCTCTCGGTACAGAATATTAAGAATTTACTATAGTATCCTAGGAGTCAAGAAAAAGAGTGGGGAGATAGATGAGCTTTCCTTTTTTGGTTAATCATGTAACCATAGTCATGATCTCATTAAAATTTTTTAATTGTTTAATCTTTCTTGATACTGTTACAAAATAGACTGAAACCTCATGTGCTATATCCTTTTTGTGTGAGCAGTGGGCTAAGATTCAATATATGAGCATGGTTATAGCATTCCATTTAAAGCCCAGCACCAGTCTTTACTAAATCTTGACCTTGGGTGGGTTACTTAACCTCTCTGAACCTTAGGTTCTTTGGCATTTGGGAATAATAATGCCTGCCTCCTGGGGTTATAAAGAACCCATGAATCTTGCATGTAGAGCGTCCAGCATAGAACATGGTAGGTACTCAATAAAGGGTAGTCATTGTTGATAAGAATTCAAAATTGGTGGAAATGTCTGCATATATGAGAAACTCCATCTATTTTCCTTTTTCTTTGGGAAAGGCCCAATTTCTGCCTCCAGTTCTGTGTTGGTCTGGAGAGTTCAGGCTCTTGCCTGATGGACCCCGAATCAGGGTAAGCTTCTTTGCAGTCGTCCTTGCCTGCACGTCCCAGAGAACCTCTAGTCCCTGTAGTGTTACACAAATCTTTACAGCCACTTGCTAGCATAGTGCATAGTTAAATTGTCATCGGCCTGTTTGCTTTGCAGAGGGTCAGTCCTCCAGCCCTTACCATGTGCCAAGCAATCACATCATTTCTCACTAACCATCTATTGCTTTCTCTTTGCAGATCCCTTCTGGCCTCTTTATCCCTAGCATGGCTGTTGGTGCTATAGCAGGTCGACTTCTAGGAGTAGGAATGGAACAGCTGGCTTATTACCACCAGGAATGGACCGTCTTCAATAGCTGGTGTAGTCAGGGAGCTGATTGCATCACCCCCGGCCTTTATGCAATGGTTGGGGCTGCAGCCTGCTTAGGTGAGTAGTGTTTGCATTAATTTCAAGTTGCTACCCAGGTGACATACAACAGAAGAGTTTATTAAACACAGTTGACTGTAGGAGAATTTAAATGCCCATCCCTTTCCAGTTAGGTTTGCCATTTTCCAAGCACATTAAGAAAGCATCTGGTATACAGATGAGGAAACTAAAAAAAATAAAAATAAAAATCATAATAAAAAAGAAAAGGAATTCTACTCTCTCATACTGGGGAAGTAATCAGAAATTTAGACAAAGATATCTGCACAAGAATATGTATCATAGTATAAGAGCAAAAAATTAGAATCAACCTAAATTTGCACTTGAGGGACTGGTTAAATGAATTATGGTATATCCATATGATGTTATACAATGCAGCCTTTAAATGTGATGTTAATATGTTTAACATCTTAAAATATGATGTTATATAAATTTGTAATAATATGCAGAATGTTCCCAACATAAAGTAGAGGGGGAAACATGGCAGAAAATTAAACATATAATGTGAGTTCACTCATTTAAAAACGTATGTTTTTGCATAGAAAAAAACTTGAAAAAGTCATTCAGAATTTTTACTCTGCTTATTTATTGGCAGTCAGCTAATAGATAATGACTTTCTTTTATATTTTCTGGATTTTCCACAATGGGCATGTATTTTCTAATTAGGGAAAAGAAGCAACAGAAAAATGAAAGAACAAAGAAAGAAGAAGGCATCTTGGACTGGACATGGTAGCTCACACCTGTAATCCTAGCTACTTATGAGGCAGAGGTGGGAGGATCACTTGAGGTTAGGAGTTTGAGACCAGCCTGGGCAACATAGTGAAACCCCAATTCGACAAAAAATAAAAAGTTAGGTGTGGTGGCACGTGCCTGTAGTCTCAGCTACTCAGCAGGTTGAGGTGGGAGGATCACTTAAGCCTGGAAGATGGCGGTTGCAGTTAGTAGTGATAATGCCAGTGCACTCTAGCCTGGGTGACAGAGCACAAAACCCGTCTCAAAAAAAGAAAGAGAGAGAAAAAAGAAAAACAGAAGGCTTCTTGTAGATGTTATTTTGAGAACTCTGAATCGTGTCCATTGTGACCTTGCTTTCTTGCAATCTCTGGGGTCTGCACAGTTGTAGGTGAGACCTCATTGTTTCTGGTAGGTCAGCTTTTCCTGGAAAGGCCCATAATTGTAAGAATCCTGTATTTTGCCTACCTGAGTAGACTGTGTCTATTTCTTTGCAGGTGGGGTGACTCGGATGACTGTTTCTCTTGTTGTCATAATGTTTGAACTGACTGGTGGCTTAGAATACATCGTGCCTCTGATGGCTGCAGCCATGACAAGCAAGTGGGTGGCAGATGCTCTTGGGCGGGAGGGCATCTATGATGCCCACATCCGTCTCAATGGATACCCCTTTCTTGAAGCCAAAGAAGAGTTTGCTCATAAGACCCTGGCAATGGATGTGATGAAACCCCGGAGAAATGATCCTTTGTTGACTGTCCTTACTCAGGACAGTATGACTGTGGAAGATGTAGAGAACATAATCAGTGAAACCACTTACAGTGGCTTCCCAGTGGTGGTATCCCGGGAGTCCCAAAGACTTGTGGGCTTTGTCCTCCGAAGAGATCTCATTATTTCAATTGGTAAGGATTTCAGAAAGGGGATAGTGGAATCCACTGTGGAACTCAATAAATATGCATGAAATGGGGGAAGACAGGGAAGGGGGGACTGGTTAGGAGCCAGAAGGATAGAGCTAGCACATCCGTCTTCAATTTGTTTTTTCCTTCTGTTTGAATAGAAAATGCTCGAAAGAAACAGGATGGGGTTGTTAGCACTTCCATCATTTATTTCACGGAGCATTCTCCTCCATTGCCACCATACACTCCACCCACTCTAAAGCTTCGGAACATCCTCGATCTCAGCCCCTTCACTGTGACTGACCTTACACCCATGGAGATCGTAGTGGATATTTTCCGAAAGCTGGGACTGCGGCAGTGCCTGGTTACACACAACGGGTAAGAAGTCTTGAGTGAAGTCAAATTGGATTGTGGGAGAAAGAGAATGCAGAGAGAGAAAGAAGTAGAAAGAAGTAGAACCCAGTTTAAATGAACATTAGTAGCACTTTTAGGACTTCTTGAAGCTCTGAGATGAAAGTGGATAGGTTTTTTTAAATCATAATTAATGTAAAGGGAGTTTGGGAAAGAACATGTGTTTGAGAGATGTGAACTGCTGGTTGCGTATTATAAATAACCCAGTTCCTCCCTGACAAAGGAAACACCTGTGTTTTGTGCATAGGCAGCACTGAAATTACAGTAGCATCAGGTAATAGTGTATTTGCTGGGTGTTTGTTCCCTACAATCTCCTTATTATTACTTGAAGATGAGAAAACCAAGTTTCAGTGAGGTGAGATTTATACAAAGTTCCCCAGCTAATAAATAGTAGAGAAAAGCTTTAAACACAAGTCTTCTGACTCCCAAACCCATGGCTCTTTCCTTCCTGGGATAGTTCTTATCCAGTATAGGGAACCCTTCTATTTTTATTGGAAAAGAAAGGAGGTTGAAGAGAGGGGTGGATTTTTTTCCCAAACATGCTACGTTAATCCAGCAATTATATAAGAATTTCACATCTGAAATTTCTAAATGGTGTAACAGATGCCTTGCAGGATTTAAATCAGTAAGGGGAGTTCCCTAACTGGTGCATTCAACATCTACTGAATCCCTGCTCCATGTAAGAAGGTACTCCACTAGATTCCAGGGAGACACAAAAATGAATAAGACCCTTCTGTGCCCTCAAGGAGCAGGCAGTGTTTTAAGGAAGGCAAGAACCTAGCAGTGGTTATAGTACAATAGCAAAGAGGACAAGTGCCACTGAGGAGGCCTGCAAAGAATGTGCATGCTGTTGCTGTGAGGAGGGCAGAGTTCCTGCTGGCTCATAGAATCAGGGAAGGTGCTCTGGAATAGGGGCGTTTGAACTGGGCTGCAGTAGATAAGATTCAGATATGTAGCGAAGAGTATTTAAACCAGAGGAAATCGCAGGGTCTGAGACCTAGAGGTAGAAACACTTGCATACATTTAGGAATCCACACATCATCCTATTTGCCTGGGGCACATGTCCTACTCCTGTGATCTCATACTGAAAGGGCAGCTAGTGATCAAAGACAAAGTTGAAAAGGACTGAGGAGGACAAGTATCACCTTTGGGAATGCTATTTTAACTACAGATTTATTTTTGTTTTGTTGTATTGTGTTTGTCTTTTAGGCGATTGCTTGGAATCATTACCAAAAAGGATGTGTTAAAGCATATAGCACAGATGGCGAACCAAGATCCTGATTCCATTCTCTTCAACTAGAATCATAGAGTTCTGGATGTAAAGCGGGAAGGACATTACAGACCATGGATATGTTTTATTAACTGGGTACCCAAAACACATTTTCCATATTTGGATGGTGAAGTCACATTAGTGTGTTGTCTCTTTCCTACAAGTTAACCAGTTGCACTACATAATCTCTGGAAATTAATTTTCTCTTTAGGAGAAATTATAGTTAGGCTTCCGTGATGTTACATTAGGAAGATATCATGAAAGAATAAATAAGATTGCTATGGTTTAATTATATTTGTTTTTTAAAAGATTTTTTTAACTTAAAAAGTAGTTAGCCAATATGCAATCACTGAAAACTATGCAAGAAAAATTCCAACCATCCTGACCTATAACCTGTAGGAAACCGACGAAAAAGTCACTCTTGGGATCTAACCGTTGTTACTGGAAGACGAAGTGTAAACTAAGGGGCTTTGCTTTTCAAACCAGAGAAAGGAAAGCCAGAAGGAAAAGAGTAATGGTATTTTCTAGACTGTGAAGATTCAGTTCAAATGTTATCCTTGTTCCTGTTACAATATTAGCATTATTAGTTTGTTATGTGTGTATGTTTATGTTAATTTTAATTTCTGATTATAAGACAATGCTGCTTTGGTTAATCTCTTCTAAATGAATTTAGAGAGATTGACTTTTATAGCTTGCTTGTTGCTGGTACTCTTTTGAAGTGCACAAAGATAAGTTATAGAGCTTTCTCCTTGTCTGCAAAAAGGGTAATTTTCCAGGTGGCATTTGTTAGCTGGTAGACAAGGACTTTGCCGTGAATTTGTTAGTAGCAAGGAATGATTTCTTCCAGCTTCCTTGAAATGAATAATTAGTAAACTTCTAAGCAAAGTCAATGACTAGGAGTTTCACATGTTTGTGAGGTCCTAACTAATTCTCTTACCCAGATGCCACCTCCATGAATGATGGTGCTTTAGGCTTCTGGAATATGTAAAAATAGCAAAGGGAACCAAGTCTAGACTGCATACTGGTAAACCAGGGAAGACTCAGAACTGCATATGCATCCTCATGCATTCCTTTGTAAAGACCACCAGTACTAAAATAACTGGACACTCATTGTACCTCCCAGCGATAAGTATGTGTAACAGGCCAGTGTGTTGTCCCCATGATCATGAATTAGGCTTGGGATGCTTCCAAATATATTCAAGGTGTTGGAACAGGATAGGCAGCTGTGACTCCCTCAAGAGTCCTTAGAATTCTAAATAAAATGCAGAGCCATCCTAAGACACAGGGGTATGGACAAGGCCTGGTGACACCAAAGGTGCTTGTATCCAATTGAAAAGGTGCCTGTCTCAATTTCATACTACCTTTATTGCAGTTAAAAAAAAAATCACACTCTGGGGACACTTGGTGGAATTACAGAGCCACCATCATCATTCCAACCACTATTTCATTTTCTGTAGTTTTGCCTGTGTGCAATTACTCCCCCTCCATTCTGTTCCACTTCTTACTCCTTAGTACCAAATCCTCTGTTTGGGATTGAGCGCTGCTCCTGGTTAATCATTCCTACTACAAAAAAAAATAACTCCCAGGGCTAGTTAAATTGTAAACCAAGGCTCAGCAGTCTCACAACACATGGACCAGAGGTGACACACAGCCATTTTCTTTGCCATGTGGCCCAGTTGCTGCTGCCATGCCTCCATTTCCACACTGGATGCCTACGGCAGTGAGATTTCACTGCCGGGTAAGAGTTCAGCCTGGATCATTTTATAGCTCTGTTCCTAGCACTTCTCATCATCCTTCCAGCCCAGAATCAGCGGTCATTCTGCATATTCCCACCAACCCTCTACCCCCAAACACTTCAGTGTACCTCATTTTAAGAGTTGCTGATCCCTGATTCTAGGACGTTTTTACCCATAGTTCTTGTCTTTCCAAAATCTGAAATTCTTTTTTTTGCTCAGAACTGGGTAGCCAAGGGTTATTTTATTTTTATCTTTAAAATAATCAAGGCAGTCGCTAGAGTTTCTCCTTGTGCATAGATCACTCTAGCATTTTAATGAAAAAGAAAAAAATCTTTCTGGGGTATGTTGTATCATAGTAGTGGCTCAGTAACCACATATTTTGTCCTTTCCATGCCACTGATTCCTTCATATGAGACTATTTGGCTGACTACCCTGTATATTGTGTAGAAATCAAAGTTCTTATCTGTACATTTCTGGTCCAATACCTGTCTTATTAGTTGTCCTTCCCCACTAAAGTTTGCAAAACAGAAAATGTTACTATTTCTGGTATTTAATGACAATGAAAGGTTTGGTCATATTTCATAGTGCAGTAGCGATAAGGAGGGTGTCTCAAGTTTGCTTTTGTGTTTCTTCTAGGCTTTGTTCTTGATTTTAGACAGATGAGCCAGTGTTAAGGTGCTACTTCAGAGAATAAATTAGAGAAATCAGATAACACTGTGCCAAGGTATACTTTGTAGATGCTAAGCACCGATTGGCCCTCCAGAGAATGACAATATCCCTTTGATACCTCACTCCTGATCAATCTCATTCATTAACCTCAGCTTCTCAGGAATCCTTGTAGCTTGTATGCTAGAAGTAGCTATGGTATATGGTATCCACTATATGTCCAATCCTATGGTTTGGCTCAAAGATTGGCTAATTGCGGCTAGAGCTCTCAACTGCTAGCTCAGCACCTTGACATTTGAAGTTTCTTGTCTTGAGGAGAAGGAAAATGTTCTTTCTGCCATTGCCACTTTAACAGTTGGACATGCTTAAGCAACAAATACAGCCAGTATAGGGAGGACTGTCAGTAGCATCAAATGGCCACATACCTGAATGGCAAAAGACTAGATGGTTTGTGATTTAAAAATTAATGAGTCGAGATGAGACTATTTTGGTATTAAATGAGAAAATTGCCTAACACAAGGGAAGGGTTTACAAAAGAATGCCAATTAGTGTTTCAACGGAGTTAGGATTTTCCAAGTAAGAGTAGCTGGTAGCCATCCAGCCATAAAAGGAACGAGAGTCTATAGATTTGTAAAAGTGAAACTGCTATATTTTGTATCTTCAAATCTTCAATATAAAGAATTTAAAGAACCTGAAACAGTTAATGCATGATTCGTTATATTGGAGGGAAAAAGCAGGGGACTGATAATACAAAATAATGGCAACTTTAAAGATCATTTCTACGTGGATGTTTGGTTAGAAACATATTCCAATGCTCTCCTCTTTCTCTGGCCACAGCATCCTGGCTCAGCCCAGCTGTGGAGTAGAGGTGGTAAGATCCATAGAACAGATATCCTCTGGTAGATAAGCTGACATTGATGATACTTTGAATTTGCCAGCTGGTGAAGCAAACGATTAATTTGTGATTGAACTGAAAAGCAGTTGAATTGTTTTGACACCAGAGGCTGAATCTAAACCCTTTACAGGAAGAGCAGAGCATACTATACATTTCTTAGCAGATCTTCAATTCTGTTTGAACATGATGAAGTAACCAGGGTTTAGTGAGATCTAAGGCCGTGAAGTAATTCACAACCAAGATCTTATGAACGCATTCAGATGTGAGGGGGGCAAATATGTTTTCAAAAACTTAGTGTGCAATAGAGTCCATTATAGAAATTAACCACTGCTATATGTTTTAAGTCGTTCAATCACCTGTTGTGGTTCAGTCTTGATTTTCGTTTATTTTGTTAGGTGATAAGTAGGAAGATGCACTTGTTATCCCACACTATCTCTTGTTTTGTTTTGTTTTGTTTTTAAATAATGAACAGTGCAATCTTTGAACTTGAGTTTTTAATAATGATAGCGAAGACAATGGTGAGAACTTGAAACAGCCAGCATATTTTATATTGCCAAAGTACTTACTGATGACTGACCACACTGTCTTGTGAGGAACTGGGTCCCCTGCACTGGATCAGAGCCAAATGCAAGCCACCCATCAGTTCAGAGGAAGCAGGAAAACATCTTTTGGGTGGTGCATAGAACATTGAGCTCTTAAAAACCCTGAGAAAAATTAGGAATTTAGAAAGTAAGTGGGAGGTAGAATATTGAGTCCTTTTTAAAAAAAAAAATTGATGTCTAAATATGTGGTCTGAACTTAAGTGTCCTAAAACCTTGTTTTTTTTTTTTTTTTGAGGAGTCGTCTTGCTCTATCACCAGGCGGGAGTGCAGTGGCACAATCTCAGCTCACTGTAACCTCTGCCTCCTGCCTCCCGGGTCCAAGCAATTCCCCTGCCTCAGTCTCCCAAGTAGGTGGGACTACAGGCGCACACCACCATGCCCAGCTAACTTTTGTATTTTTAGTAGAGACGGGGTTTCACCATGTTGGCCAGGATGGTCTCGATCTCTTGACCTCGTGATCCACCCATCTCGGCCTCCCAAAGTGCTGGGATTATAGGTGTGAGCCACCGCACCCAGCCAAACCTTGATTTTTTTAGCCACCTCTGGGATTGCCTGGGTTCCCTTTGGAGAAGAAACTAAAAGTTATGGCCATAGAAAAAGCCCTGGTAAGAAAATATTTGAATGGTGTAAGATGGTGGAAGGAAAGCCATCCCACACCCCTACAACATATGTTCTGGCATTTATAAACTGCTTGATCGTGTGCCTCAAGGGGAGAAAAAGTCAAGCAATGCTTCAAAGGCCAGGCTTTCTAAGCAAATGAGTGGCTCAAAGCAGTGTTTGGCTCAAGGGCAGTCTGGTTTTATGGATAGGGCCGACCCAAGACATCTGCTCATGAAGAAATGTGGCATCTGTTGCCATTTCCTAAACTATAAGGTTTAGATAGATTGTCTTGAATTTTGATAGCAAATTTTTTAAAATTTATATTTTTGCCTCCTCGTACATCCTTATATATGGAAAAAAAAGTAAGAGTTCCTCAGATCAGAGCTCAGGAGCTGTGTCAATTTGAAGTTCAATCAGTGTAGTTGTCCTGGGGTGATCACTGACTCTGCTCTGTTTCATATTTCAGTTGCTTGCTCCAAGGAGAGAATTTCTGAGAACAATGGGTGTTAGCAACTTTAAGTTACTCCCCAAACGTTTGCTGGCCACATTCTCATTTCTAAACATCTGGATCTGGGTAAAGGTTTGAATAGATGTAGGGAACAAAATTGGTTTTTCCATGGTGTAGTCTAATTTTACCATATCACCCAAGAAAGAAAGTATATGACGTGTGGAGTTTGCATTTCTTGGATGGGACCTATCGGGTCACCCAGCCCAGTCTTATAGTCATAAATTCCTACCTCTTAGTTCCTGCCAAAGGGCCTTCAGCCTCTGTGTGCACACTCATTGAATGAATGCTTTGCCTGAAGTTTGGCCTTTTGAAGAAAAACAGCATGTGATAATATAAAAATATGAGAGTTTAAAAAAAAAAAAGATCTCTGCCTCTCCTCTCTCTGCCTCATCCCACCTTGCTGTCTGTCTCATTGTCTTTCTCTCCCCTCACCATGCGCTGAATTCAGATTTCTCTTTCTTTTATTATAGGCATGTTGTTTTGAATGTGGACTTTGTGGGAGGGAGAGGATTGTTCTGAGAACAGAAACTGGAAGATACATCTGAGTTGATGGGACCAACAGGGCTTTGCTCCTCTGTGAGGGCCAAAGCCATTGATACTTGTCGGGGGTGATGAGGGGTTTAGCATCTCAAGGCAGACATATGAAGTATTTACTGCTAAACTATATTACTTACTAGTACAAATCTGTTGGAATTCAGGGGCAGTCTAAGATTTGGTGAGTGAAATGCCATCTGGCAAAATCGAGAAGAGGGTGTGGCCTGAGAGGGGAATGTTCAGCCTCACTGTCACATTAAGGGTACCTCAAAATACATGGTCCTTCCAGTGTGTTCCTTTTCCTTCCTCCATTTCACTTTGTCCCCTCTTCTTCCTTTCTCTCCCATTGTCCTGGCTTTTTAGCACTCAGCTTTTTTTTATAAGTATGTATTTACTTTTTATTATATATTTGGTCCTTTGGGACTTTGTGATGATTAAGAATTTATTCCATTCAGGATTTTAAAATGATGTGTTTAATATTTTGTCCTCTTAAACTGTCTTTTGAAGCTATGCTGCTAACCAGGTATAGGCCAGAAAGGAGGTGGCCCAGTCAGTACCTTGCTCACGTCAGCTAAGGGGGACAGTGATGTCATGTGGGTGACTCTTCTTCATTTGACCAAGGCCAGCCTCCTGCTCTTACCTCTGCCCATTCATTTCTGGCTATGGGAAAACTACCACCTGTTGAGTGAGCCAATGAGGCCAGGAAGATCAGAGGGGCTGGGTTCCGGCCCATGGGCCACTATTTGAATTTCTCTGTAGTAAGCTCTTTGTAGGGCTGGCTCCAACTGCAGTAGCCAAAGAAAACCTGTCTGATGCGACATTTTAATGCCTGAGAGTTGGTGAAAGTTCAGCTGAAGCTAATGTCTAGACATCAGCAGTAACTAGGCATCCAGAAAGTAGCTTCAACCAAAGCTAATAGAGCCCAAGTTTCCGCAGGAAGTTTGGTGCTGAGCTGTCCAGAGCAGTTGTTTATCTGAGTGTTGCTAGCCCTTAGCCATGCTTTCTTAGCTTTATTCTCGCCTGTTCCTAGGCATAGCCTGAACCAGAGCTATGGCTCACTGCTCACTTTATTCTACTCCCTAGTCATGCGGAACAACATAGTCTAAAAAGGAAGATGTGGACTGGGGAGTTAGGAGACCTGATTTCTATTCCCTATGCTTCTACTAACTAGCCTCGAGATCTTAACCGCTCTGTGCCTCAGTGTTCCCATCTGCAAAATGGGGATAGTGTTAATTGCCCTACCTACCTCACAGGGTTGTTGTGAGGATAAACTGAGACAATGAATTCAAAGCCAGTTGACAAGTAAGTGCTATGCAAATTGTAAGAAATGGAAACAATCATGTTAAAGGCAATGGAATGGACATTGGCAGAAGGGTTAATGGATTGTCCAGCCCTTTCTCTGTGTGGCTTAAACCCAGGTCGCCATTGCTTTATACATTTTCACTTAGCACAGATTTGTAATTATGCATGTAATAAAGCACAGCCTTATCCACCCTGGTGTCTGGTGTGTTTCTAAAGACCCTAAACTTGGTAGCTATTGATTTCTGATCAGAAAACCACAGGGGCAGAGTGGAAGGCTCAGGGGAGGGTAGCACAAAACACAACTGCAAACCCCTACTGGCAGGCCCACTGCTTAAAAAGATTTATTAAATAGTTATTTTCACATTTACAGACTCAGTAATACTCTTTACCATAAGGAGGCAAATGAGAGGCAGCTTGCGTTTTTGGAGATGTTCCAGATACCCGGATACCTCATTCGTTATGGCTACTTAAATGTTCCTGTCTCATACATTGGTGATACTTTCCTGATGATGTGAGAATTGGCTGGGAGCTGTATTTTTCTCTCTCTTTGAGCTCTTAATGATGTAAGGTCGTGGGCTTTGACAGGCCTCTTGCCTACAGCTACTTTGTACAAGGAGGAGGATGGGTAATCAAAACGGTCCTCCCATGAATACTAGGATTCTTAGTACCCTCTTTATGGTGTATTGGGATTAAAATGTCTTCTGTACGAAATCCTCTGAAGTTACCCTGTAGATTAAAGTGGGGTGAGGTATGGGGAGGTTGCTGTATCTGTGGACATTTTCATGCCTTGCTGGAACACGGAAACCTACACTTTGAAGTACAGCTTTCCTACTTTCTCACTCTATTTTTCCTGTGTCTCACTCCCCCACTCCCTCCTGCTCTCTGTTAGCCAGGCAGTACTAGGAAGACAGTGTACCATGTGTCCAAGTTTTACTTTAAGAATTTCCCTAGTTGACATTTGATCACACCTGCACTGGTGTTGACTTGATTTCTTGTTGCTACTGAGAACTTTAATGCCTTTGGCCTAGTTGCTGTCATTTCAAGAAGGACACCTCTGTGTGAAAATGACTCCCTCATAAGCCTAAAATCCCACAAAATTTCAGTTATTGATGTTATTTATCATTTTACCGTACCCCTTCCACACTACCGTCATTCCTGCCTCTAATCTCTATACCTTTTAAGAAATAGCATTACATCTGTTACCAGCTATCAACAACTTGCTGTGAATCAGAGTGTCATGTCTAGTCACTGTAGAGCTCAGATAAAAGGTGCTTTGATGGAGTATGAAGTACAGACCTATCCATCATCTCTTACAGGAGCAGCCCAGAGAAAAAGCTGGAGATAACCACCAGATGTCAGTGCAATCATTAAAATACTGATGTGGCTGAGGTCTGGCCGGAGGGGAACTGTGAGGGGTAGGCAGGGCAGGAAGCATTGATTCATACATGTAGCTAGGTGCTGGGAATGCAAAATTCAATCACATGAGTATTTCTTCCTTTATCAGACATTCTCTTAATGTATATAATACACTTTATGCTTTTCTGATTGTTTTTAAAGAAATCAATCACAAGGCAGTCCCTGCCTGTAAGGAGCTTACTGTCCTGGTATCTGAAAGTTGTAGTTTCTTTTTCTAAGCAATGTCCCAGGTGAAAACATTGAGGAAAGAAGGGCTCTAATTCCTCCCTCAGTAGGGGTGGCCATATCATTTGCTGTATGACTAGGGCACTTTTGACAGTGGGAGGGACAACAGGCATAAACTAGGACTCTCCCAGGGCAACCAAGAAGTGCGGTGGTTCTGTTCCTCAGGGATCTTCAGCTCCTGTCCTTTGGAGTCTAGCTCCAGGCCTCCCAAGCTCTTCTCCTAGCATCTCAGGCTCTGCCCTCCCCTTGAGGTCCCAAGGCCCCTCCCCGGACTCTCTTTCCTCCCTCATAATAAGCACTCTCAACTGCCACTGGGTTGTGGGATAAGAGAAATGCTCAAACAACCTCAAGTAAAAAATTCATATATCAAAAACAAAAATAGAGCTCTGAGAAGAGAGCAACGTTCAGGGTAAGAGGTTCACTGGGGCCTCCTCAAGCTGCCAGGTTGAGGATTTTCTATACCTATATGTTGCCCACTGCTAGTGTCTCTAAATCGACCATTTGAGCATCTTCATTCCAGAGGTTGCAGATAGAAGAGAAGGTAGAGAAGAGGGAATAAGCATAGGATTTGATGCCAGAGGACCTGGACTCAAGGTTTACTACCTTGAGGAATTGGCTACCTTTCTTTTATTATTTTTTTGAAGACAGAGTCTCACTGTGTTGCCCAGGTTGGTCTATAAAGTCCTGGGCTCAAGCGATCCTCCCACCTCAGCCTCCCAAAGTGCTGGGATTACAAGCATGAACCACTGTGACCAGCTACCTTCCTTGATGAAACAAAACTCAGGATCTCTATGTTTGGCCTTGGATGAACAGTCTCCTCTTGAAAAGGGGCTTCTGCATCTCACAGTATGGCTTTGTGTTCCACAAGATTCTCCTTGCCTTGGAGGCAGTTTTCCTAGTTACCTCACTGGCCTAGGGGTGTGGTGGAGATCATCTCCTTTTTAATATTCTGGCTCAAGTGTGCCTCCAGAGCCCAGCTGAGCTGAAAGTAGAACTTTTCATCTAAAAGTTTGGGAAAAATGGGAGAGAGCCATCGTGATGTACCATGAAATCAGCCTAGCTCACCCATATTGGTGGCTCCCAAACCTAGCTGTACATCAGAATCATCTGGGTATTAAAAAAGAGATTCCTGGACAGTTTGGCTCCAGACCTTGAGCTAGTATTTGGAAAACCCTGGAAGAGCATTCCAGGCTTCATCTCACCCTAAAGTCATATCAGCCTCCTGTGTGTGGGCACCATCTTAACACCTGCCACCACCTGAGAGAACTCCTTGTCCTTCTGCTTGTTCACTATTGTATCCCAAGCATCAAGTGCAGTGCCTAGCACAGAGCAGGACCTCAGAGAATACAGTGCTTGCTGAACACTGGCTGGTGGTGCAAAGCTGGACTGCTTAGTTCCTGTTTCCTGCCTGGAGATATGTCTCTTACCTGGTTGTATACCACCTTCTGGGCACACTACACTTACCCGGCCACAGGGGGTTCTGGCTCTTACATTACAAGTCACAACCTGATCATCACCATTGAAGTACAACCCTGTGTGAGTGATGGAGGGCATGCTTATTTCAGGCTCTTTTACTTCTTCACCAAGTGATTTTAGGCACATGACTTGACCTTTCTGGACCTCAGTAACCTCATCTGCAAATTAAGAATGATGATAAAACCTGCCTCATTGGACCATCAAGATGATAAATTGAAAGTAGGTACTCACTGGGCTTTACCAATTGGCTATATGAACATCATTGTTATTCATTTGGTCCTGTGAGCTAAAAGAGCTAATGTATGAGGAATAGTCACTTCATTCAACCAATATTTAATGAGCTCCTACTCGGTGCCGTGTACTATACTAAGTACTAGGGATACAATAAAAGGAAAAAACAGATCCATTCCCTGCATGACAATCCAAAATAGTCCATTTTGAATGGCATAAACCAGCAGCCTTTTTATTGTTGAGACAGGGTCTTGCTCTGTTGCCCAGGCTGGAGTGCAGTGGCTGATCATAGCTTGCTGAAACCTCAACCTCCTGGGCTCAAGCAATCCTCCCACCTCAGCCTCCTGAGTAGCTGGCACTACAGGCATGCCCCACCACACCCAGCTAAGTTTTGTATTTTTTGTAGAGATGGGATTTCACCATGTTGCCCAGGCTGGTCTCAGACTTCTGAGCTCAAGAGCTCCACCTGCCTCAGTCTCCCAAAGTGATGGCCAGCAGTCTTTTCTAGTGATAAGATGTTTCTACCCCTTCAAGTCCAATGTTTGCGGGCTTGGCAGCCTCTCCTTTATATTAACAGAATCTTGGAACCTCTCCCACCACAATGTTTCCTGACTATTTTTCCCTTTGAGACTCTAAATATGTCACTAAATCAGGGCATCCCAGGTACACTCAAACCAGTCTTGTCATTTATGGTTTTCAAGAGGGACACACTCACTTTATTCCTCCCTGTTCCAACTCCCATTTGGCCACATCTGAGCCTGCAAAGACACTCAGAAAACCCTTGCCCCAGAGATCACCCAGCCTGACAAAGTTCCTTGTACCCCATCCGCCGTCACCTTGTCCTCAAGCATGATGCCTCTTGCTAGCTCTAGTTACAAAATAAAAACTCCCTTGTCTATAAGTGGATACCAACAGATATGACTGTGTGTATGTGGAAATGAGGGTTGTCTTCATTAGCAATAATATACCAGAAGTGCTTTATTACACAAACATCCTTGAACTTCACTACAACCCTGTGATATAGGCAAAATATGAAGAACCCAAGACTTGGTTGTGATTTGCTCAGTAACTCAGAGGCAGGAAGTGATGTAACAGAAACTGGAACTCAATGTCTTTGACCCCAAGCCCAGTGATCTACTACTAATTTTGTGGCTCAGTGCTCCTGTTCATCCTGAACATTTTCAGGCCAATTTATGGGAAGAAGGTAACAGAAGCTTGCCTGGTGAAGTTGGGCAGTTGGCCTGGTGTTAAAAATTTACTGTGGTAAGAATCTGTATAGAGACATATAGATGATTAGAAACAATTCTAGGAAGGGGATCTCCAAAGAGATTTCTTTTAAAATGTGAATGTGAAGAAATTGAGAAGTGGAAATGGGTGGGGGTTGAGGAGCAGTGTCTGGATTTATTAATTTGTATTTATTAATTTGCCTCCCTTAGTATTATTTGGAGTTTTACCAAGAGCTTGTATTACTTTTATTATTTTTTTAGAAGTAAAGATCCAGGAAAGAAAATAATATTTTTATATGTGATTATAAGGATGTGTTCATCTCATCAATTGGAAGCTAAATTTGTTTTTCCTATGAACTAATGATGAACAATGAAAACTAAAGCCTCAGGTCCAGTAAGTGGATGTTATGACGAGAATTTCCATCCCTAGCAGGGGGGCCATATGACTCATGCTGGCATCGGGGGCTGTTTTCTCTCATAATCTAACACAGCAGCCAGAATTATCCTTTTAAAACATTAATCAGATCATGTCACTTGCTGGATTTGAAACCTTTTGGTGACTTCCCATGATATCCAAGGCAAATCCAACCCCTTCCCCTGGTCTCTCGGGTTTTCCACGTCCTTCATGTGGTATGGCTTGCTAACTTGATGTGTTGAAGTGTGTCCTCCAAAAATTCATGTTGAAGTCCTCATTATCTCTAAATGTGACCTTATTTGGAAACAAGGTTGTTGCAGATGTAATTAAGTTAGAATGAGGTCATACTGGCATAGGGTGGGCCCCTAATTCAATATGACTGTTGTCCTGATAAGAAGGGGAAATTTGGATGCACGGAGAACATCATGTGAAGATGAAGGCAGAGATGGGGTGATGCTTCTACAAGCCAAAGAACAGCAAAGATCACCAAAAATCCACCAGATGCTGGGGGAGAGGCGTGAGACAGATTCTCCCTCCTAGCCCCCAGAAGGAACCGACTCTGCTGACACCTTGATCTTGGACTTGTAGCCTCCAGAACTGTGAGACAGTACATTTCTCTTGTTGAAGCCCCCAGTTTATGGTACTTTGTTATAGCAGCCCCAGCAAACTAACACGCCTCCTCTCTTACCACTCACCCTCTTCTCTCACTTGCCCCCAGCACAGTATCTTTTTTTTTTTCAGTTACACACACACACTAAATGTATTCCACCCCAGGATCTTTGCACTGTATGTTTTAGCTTTCTCAAATGTACTTCTCCCAGACCTTCACATGACTGGCTCCTTCTTGTCAATCAATTTAAATGTCTTTTCTTACAGAGGGCTTCCCTGACCCCCCAGCCATTTTTAATTGCATCATGCTCATTTTTTTCTTTGGAGAAGTCATCATTATCTGATATTTTCTTGTTTGTTTATAGTATATCTTCCCCCAATTACAATGTAAGTTCCATAGGCTTTTTGTTTGTTTGTTTGTTTGTTTTAGAAATGGGGTCTTGCTCTGTCACCAAGCTGGAGTGCAGTGGTGTCATAGCTCACTGCAGCCTCCAACTCCTGGGCTCAAGCGATCCTCCCACCTCAACCTCCAAGTAGCTGGGACTAGACTGTAGGAGTGAGCCACCACACCCTGCTAGTTCCATAGGTTTTTTTCACCCTTGTATCCCCAGATTCTACTTAGACTTACCAGACACACTATAAACATTATAAATATGTATTGAGTGAATGGGAAGAATTCTTCACTGATGGGCTCATTCATTAAACATTTATTGAGTCTCTGCTATTTGAACAGCTACTGTGATAGAAATTGACGCACAAAGTCTAATAAGATAGGCTTCCTGCCCTTTGACTTCCTAAAAGGCTGTGGCTCCTGCTAGGTTCCAATACTGGTGTAGTAGAAAGAGCATGGGCTTTGGAGTCTGACAGACCTAAGTTCATATCCTAGCTCTGCCACTTACTTGCTGTGTGGTCTGGGCAAAGCACCTAACCTCTCTGTCTCTCAATTATCTCTTCTGCCAAATGGAGATACTAATACCTAACCCAGAGAACTGTGGTAAGAAATAAATAAGACACGTAATGTGTGTGAAAAGCTTAGCAGTGCCTGGTTGGTACCCAGTAAGTTCTCAAAAAAGGGAATTTCCCTTTCTACTTCACTCTAGTGAGATAACCAAAGCCCCTTTTCTCACAGCTGTCTGCCTCTCTTTGGGGGAAATTAGCAGTTCTCCAGGACAGCAGTAGAAATAATTTGGCCTGAGGGGAGCCCCCGGCTTACTGCAGTGCTCTCTTATCAAGGATCTCTGAGGAGCCATTCAGGTGGAGGCACCCCTTGTTGGAAATAAACACCCAGTGTACTTCTCTTCATGCTCCATATATGAGGTAGCCATTCATTCATTCATTTGTTCACTTATTCAGCAGCTATTTATTGAACGTATATTATGTTCTAGGCACTGTGCTGAGTGCTGGGAATATAGCAGCAAATAACAACACAGACACGGGCCTTGTCTTCACAGTACTTGCAGTCTAGTGAAGTTTTTGTTGATTTGTTTTCCCTGTATGCCTCCAGCAAATATTTATTGGGCCTGGCGGTTCTAGGCTTTCTCTAGCTTGAGAAAATGGTGACTATGGCAACCAGACTTTTATCATACCACTACCAGCCGTTGCCCCAGATGACCAAGTGGCCCTGGATCTGGCGCAGGCAGAGAGAACAATGTTTGTCCTTGGAGTTTTACAGGCTTAGGAATCCTCTGCAAGTTATTCTTAAAAGTTCTGCGTGTTGGGTGTTCTGTTTCAAGCACTAGACTTCATGCTTCACTTCCATGGTTTTGCTTAATCCCCCACAACAACCTTGAGAAGTAGATACTGTTATTAAACCCATTTATGTCAGATAAAGAAAGGGAAGTGTATGCCAGTGGGTAGGTGAAGTGACTTGCTGTGGGTCACACAGATAGTAAGTGGTGAGATGGCATTCAAGTCCAGAGCTGTATGACTCCTGAGTTGTTTTCTACAATACCACAGTGTTTCAAATATTGCCACAGGATATTTCTGCAAATGAAGCATTACACAGGGCTGACTTGCTGGAACCTAGGAGAGCCCTTGAAAGAAAAAGTAAAGGCCAATCAAACTCAGTTTATAGACAGGAATCCTCAAGTTTCCATATCTTCTTGTATTAGTTATTTGTTACTGGGTAACACTATTACCAGAAACTTAGCAGCTTTAAACAACACATAATTATTACTTCACAGTTTCTGTGGGTCAGGAGTCTTGGCATGGCTTAGCTGGGTCCTCCATAAGGCTGCAGTCAAGATGTTGGTCAGGGCTGGTCTCTCATCTGAGGCTCAACTGGGCAAGAATCCACTTCTAAGCTCATACGATTGTTGGTGGCATTAAATTCCTTGTGGGCTATCAGACCAAAGGCCTCAGTTCCTAGCTTGCTGTTGACCTGTTGCCACTCAGTTTCTTGCTGTATTAGTCGGAGTTTTCCAGAGAAAAAGAACCCCTAGGATGTGTGTGTGTGTGCATGTGTGTGCATGTGTGTATGCATATGCATGTGTATATTGAGAGATTTATTTTAAGGAATTGGCTCATGTAATTATGGAAGTTGGCAAGTTCAAAATCTTCATGGTGGTCTGGCAGGCTGAAGACCCAGAGAAGAACTGGTGTTGCAGTTCAAGTTCAAAGGCCATGAACTGGCAGAATTCACTCTTGCTCTGGGGAAGTCAGGATTTTGTTCTATTCAGGCTTTCAACTGTTTGGAGGAAGTCCACCCTCATTAAGAAATCTGCTTTACTCAAAGCACATTGATTTAAATGTTAGTCTCATCTAAAACCACCCTCACAGAAACATCCAGAATAAACTTTGATCAAATATCTGGGTACCAAAACATAGCCACAATGACATAAAATTAACCATCATTACATCAGTGTAACGTGGGAAACTAAAAAAAAAAAAAATTACCAACATGCTTGTCATGGTGAACCTCCCCAACGTGATCACTTGCTTCATCAAAGGAAGATGAAGCAAGGAAGTGAGTCTCCTAACAAGAGACACCTTGCAAGATTGATTATGTAACATAATCACAGCATCTTGCCCACACTCAAGGGGAGGAGGATTACACAAGAACATGAATTCCAGGAGGCAGAAATCACACAGGCCATGTTAGAGTCTTTCTGCCACAGTCTACTCCTTGACTTCCAATGATTCATGTCTCTCTCACACGCAAAATACATTCATTTCTTTCTCAATATTCCTCAAAATCTCATCCCATTGTAGCATCTGCTTAAAGTCTAGAATCTCGATCTAAATCAGGTCCAGGTGAAGATGCAATGTTTTAGGCAAAATTCTTCTCAATTTGTTGATCTGTAAAATGAAAGAGACATGTAATCTACCTCCCATAAAGCCAACATAAAATGTTGGGAAGGCTTAAGATAACTGCTATAGACATTTCCATTTGAAAAGGAGGGGGGAAATGGGAGGCATGCACTGGTCCATGACAATTCTGAAATCCAGCTGGGCAAACGTTGGATGTTCCTTCATTAGTTCTTAAGTCCTGTTTAGTCTCTTAGTTCTGCCTTCTGAATTGTCCTTCCTTTTCCACGAAAGGTAGCACATGTGTGCAGCTTAGTAGTTTATCAGACTGCTCCCTGCCAGTAGAATTTTAGGGGTCCAGCAGCTATCTTTAATTTTGTATGCTGTCTGTCTCCATCCAAGCTAACAGTGTTTCTGCTTAAATAACTTCCTCCAAAACTTTCAAATCTTCAGTGGATTTAACTGGAGTTTGCTCCATTAGAAAAAGACATACCCACAGATCTGTTTGAGATAAGCCCTTCTTTACCTTGGACTCCTTCTGTGATGGCTTAGGTACACAACTCTTATGTTTCCTAAGAGGCCCTATTGTTTGAGAGGTTCTTGGAGCCACACCTTTAATCTCTTGAAAGGGCCCTTTGTGTGACTGAATACCACTCTGATCCTTTGATCTTTCTGAGATTTTAACAAAGGATTGTCCAGTTGCTGTTGGCTTTTTCTCTATGCCATGCTTTCCTAGCAGTGCTTGGAAGCCATTTCTTAATTTTAGCATCTTTTGCCATCTGGAGAGACTAAGAATGAAGTACTGATTTCTTTTGGGTTTAAAAGTGCTTCCCTCAATTTATGTCTCTCCTCTCACATTAAGCATCAAGAAAAAACCAGCCCACAGCTTCAACACTTTGCTTGGAAATCTTGTTAACTAAATAACCACATTCATCACCTACACTCTACTTTCCACATAATCACAGGCAACAGTTTCAGTAAGTGTTTTTCCACTACTTAACAAGGATCCCCCATAGCCCTGTGCCTGCCACATGGTACGTGCTTAATAAATTTTACTATTGCTATTACAACATACACAATGGGAAACAGTAACACCTATCTTATGAGATGGCTGTGAGAATTTCATGAGATTATGTGTGAAGCTGCCTGAAATAGGTACTGTAAACCAAAAATAAAATTCTAAGCCCCCCAACTATTTGAATGGACCCCTTTTCTCAGCCAAGGGCATTCCAAAATTAACCTGAAAAACTACTTCAGGCCATGATGGGAAGGGGAAGTTGGATATGCCTTATTATTCCCTCCTTCCTTTTGGAATTCAGGCACAGCTGACCAGCACTAACATCAACACAGAGACCTTAAGTCTGATAGAACAGACTCTTTCAGTCTGATAAGAAACATTTACAATCTATTCTCTCTGAAGCCGGCCACCTGGAAGCTTCATCTGCAAGACAAAACCTTGATCTCTTCAACCCCCTATCATAACCTAGACATTCCTTTCTATTGATTCCAGGTCTTTAGATAATAACCAATTACCAATCAGAAAATCTTTGAATTCACCTATTACCTGGAAGCTCCTGCTTCCAGTTGTCCTACCTTTCTGGACTGAACCAATGTACATCTTACATGTATTGATTGATGTCTTATGTCTCCATAAATACATAGAACCAAGTTGTAGCCCTACCACCTTGAGCACATGTTGTCAGGATCTCCTGAGGGTGTGTCATGGATATGTCCTTAATTTTGGCAAAATAAACTTCTAAGTTGATTGAGACTTGTCTCAGGTGTAAACTTTTTGGTTTACAGTATGCATATCCCTTCCCTTTCCTTCTGTCATGAGCTGAATGTTTGTGCCTCACCAAAATTTATATGACGAAGCTCTAACCTCCAGTGTGGCTGTATTTGGAGTAAAGAAAGAATTAAGGTTAAATGGGATCATAGGATGGGGTCATTGATGTAATAGGATTAGTGTTCCTATAAGAAGAGACATCAGAGTACATGCTCACTCCTCACTCTTGTGTTCTCTCTCTCTCTCCCTCCCCCCTCCCCACCCCCATGGAGGCACTGAGAAAGGCCACATGAGGACGTGGTGCAACTGCCCAGTGGGTTCTTCTTGCCTGCTACTCAGATAGAGTCAATTTATCAAGACAGGGGAATTACAATAGAGAAAGCATTTAATACAAGTAGAGCCAGCTAAATGGAAGACCAGAGTTTTATTATTACTCAAATAAGCCTCCTCAAAAATTTGGAGGCTATGGTTTTTCAAAGGCAGTTTGGAGGGCAGGGGTGTGAAAAATGGTCCTTGTGTGTAGAGTCTGCTTCTGGGTGAGGGCCACAGGACTGGTTGAGGGTCAGGGTGGGGCCATCCAGTTATCAGAAATGCAAAAGCCTGAAGAGACATTTCAAAAGGCCAGTTTTAGGTTCCACAATAGTAATGTTAATTACAGGAGTAATTGAGGAAGTTGCAAATCTTGTGACCTCCAGAAATCTGGTTGTCTTTCATTTGTTTTACAAAAGTGGTTTGGTTTGTGGGAAGGGCTGTTATCATTTAAACTATAAATTTCTTCCAAAGTTAGATTGGCCCATGCCTAGGAATAACCAAGGGCAGTTTGGAGGTTAGAGGTGAGATGGAGTTGGTTAGATCAGATCTCTTTCACTGTCATAATTTTCTTACTGTTATAATTTTTGCAAAGGTGGTTTCTATAGTGAGAAGATAGCCATCTGTAAGCCAAGAAGAGAGCCCTCATCAGAAATAAACTTTGCTGGCACCTTGGTCTCAGACTTCAAGCCTCCAGGACTCTAAGAAAATAAATTCCAGTGATTTAGGTCACCTAGCCTATGATATTTGGTTTTGGCAGCATGAACAGGCTAAGACATCTTTGTTGGGTGAAGCCATTATAACCTACAGATCAAAACCCACTCTTCTCAGTTTGCAGCTGCTCAACAGATGACATTGGGACACGTGGAAAGAACCTGAATTTAAAAACAATTGTGTTCATTTTTCTCTGATTATAAAATAAACATATTGGGCCAGGCATGGTGGCTCATGCCTATAATCCCAGCACTTTTTTTACGGGCGGAGGGTGTCCATGTTCTTGGCGTCTTGAGCAAAGAATTGGAAAAAACGCACAAACAAAGCAAGGAAAAAATGAAGCAACAAAAGCAGAGATTTATCGAAAATGAAAGTACATTCCATAGGGTGGGAGCAGGTCTGAGCATAGAGACTCAAGAGCCCCGGTACAGAATTTTCTGGGGTTTAGATACCCTTTAGAGGTTTCCATTGGTTACTTGGTGTGCGCCCTGTGTAAATGAAGAGGATATTTCCTGTCATAGGTAAAGTGTTTCCATTTGATTTAGTTGTAGGAAGTCCATAGGTTCCTTACCTCCAGGCCCTGTTCTTCTGCCCCTCTTTGGGAGACCAAAGTGGAAGGACTGTTTGAGCTCAGGAGTTTCAGACCAGCCTGGGTAACACAGTGAGACCTTGTCTCTACTAAAAATAAAAAAAATTAGCCGGGTGTGGTGGCGCACACTGATAGTCCCAGCTACTCAGGAGGCTGAGGCAGGAGGATCACTTGAGCCTGGGAGGTCAAGGCTGCAGGGAGCCATGATCACGCCACAGCACTCCAGCCTGGGCAACAAAGTGAGACCCCATCTCAAAAAAAATAAAAATAAAAAGTAGGTTTATTGTAAGAAAAAATTAGAAATTTTTAAAGAAAAGTTCTAAAAGGTTTCAAAATCATAATGAAGAAAGTAAAATTACCTGCAGTTCCTTCACTCAGAGATACCATGGTTAATATTTGGGTAAATTTATTTTTATTATTTTTCTATATATGACAGTGTATATACACACACAAATAGAATTGGAATAATGCTGAACCATAGTGCCTTATATTCTTTTTTCCTCTCATTTAACATTTCTTGGAGCGAATTGCTTTCCACAGATGTCTTTTCCTTCAGAATGATTTCTCCCCTGGGCTTTTGACTTCCTGATCTCCAGCCTATTTTGAGCCAGCTCCAGCCTGTTTCAGGGCCTGGCTCTAAGCCCAAAGGAGCTCTGTCCTTGTAGACGTTCCCCAGGCCATGTGAGTTTCTCAGCAACTCTGTTTTCACCTGCAAACTCCCTCAGGAAGGTAAGAGGAAATGATGGCTCTGGGGAGCAGGTAGAAGAAGTGAACTAGAACCCGTGACTGCCACAAATCACAGAGTCAAGTTCTCCTTTACTAAAGCACAGCAATAGAACCCAAACCATAGGCTATATGATTTGCGTGGAAGGAGCAAGGGAATGCAAATGGACTCTGGGATGATGACAAACGTCTGAGATTAATAACGATCCAATGAGAAATGCCAAAAGTGAGGCACCAAATTATACCCTAGCTGTGATTTCAACTTCAGCAAAAATATGCGTGGGTTACACAAAAGTGGGACTGTAGTGCTCTAAACTTCTTGAGGAATGGTTACATTAACATTCCATTGTGTTTTCCATCTCATTAAATATTCTTTGAAAGAATGACTTTTTAAAAAACAGAATAGCTTTTAAAAGACAGCCTGCTTTTCACATTAAGAATGACAGAAAATATATAGAACATCTCAAAGAAATAATGCAAGTTATTCAAGTGGTGGAGGGTGTATTTTAAGCCTGAGCTACATGAGGGGACCTGAGGGTGAGGGCACTTTAAAACACCAATGATAGGGGAGTGGGGCAGGAACTGTAAGGGCATGTAAAGAGGGTGTTTGATCTGATTTTACCAAACTCTCTGAAGATCAGTGAGATCTCAGCTGGCCATACAACATAGTGATTATAGCCTGTGGCCTCTGAAGTCAGATATACTGCATTGACAACATGGCTCCAATACTTAATAGCTTTGTGAACTTGGACAAGTCAATTAAGCATCCATGCCTCAGTTTCCTCATCTATTAAATGGGGATGATAATAGTACCTGCTTTATAGGCTTGTTGTTAGGCTATAGATATTTCTGAAGGTTGCATGAAATAATATCTGGAAAGCAATTAGTATAGTACCTGAGACAAAGTTAAGTGCTCAATCAATGTTAATGTTAACTATCATCATCATCACTACCTGTGTTACAAAAGTAATAGAATTTTTTTTTTTTTGAGACAGGGTGTCGTCGTGTCACCCAGGCTGGAGTGCAGTGGCGTGATCATGGCTCGCGGTGGCCTCAACCTCCCAGGCTCAAGTGATCCTCCCATCTCAGCCTCCCAAGTAGCTGGGACCATGAGCATGTACCTGTACCACCACACCTGGCTAACTTTTTATTTTATTTTTTGTAGAGACAGGGTGGTCTCAAACTTACAGACACAAGTGATCCTCCTGCCATGGCTCCCAAAGTGCAGTGATTACAGGTGTGAGCCACCATGCCCAGCCTAAAAGTAATAGATTTATTGAATATATAACTACCATGTTTCCTCAATTCTATGATTTACTATTTTTCTAATTTCTGAAACTGGGACTCATCATACCATCATTTTACATTTACATTTAAAGTTGTTTTTCTTCCTCACTAAAAAAAAAAAAGAAAAAAAAATTAAAAACTAATTCAAAACCATGCTCTAGGTTGGTATTTCTAGACTTTAATGTGGGGATTTGTTAAAATGCAGATTCTGATTCAGTGGGTCTAGGGTAGAGCCTAAGATTCTGCAGTTCTAATGAGCTCCCAGGTAATGCCAGTGCTGCTGGTCCTTGGACCACACTCTGGGCAGCAAGGGTCTAGCTCTCTGAACTGTAACTAGTCTGAGCCAGAGGCCATAGATTGGAATAGTAGCCATATTGGAGTCAGGCCCTTGAAGCAGCCTTCTTGATGTAGCAAGCTCCCGTTCCAATAGGCATGGGACTGAGGATTTAGATCAGTGCTGAATCTGTAGGTTAAAAAAAAAATTGTCTGACTCTTTAGGTTAAAAAAAAAAAAGTTGATGAAAAGAGTCAAACTCTGTAAAATATTTGAAAAGATTTATTCTGAGACAAATATGAGTGACATGGCCCATGACGCAGACCTCAGGAGATCCAGAGAACATGTGCCCAAGGGGGCTGGGGTGCAGTTTGGTTTTACACATTTTAGGGAGACATGAGACTTCAATCAAATACATTTAAGAAATACATTGGTTTGGTCCAGAAAGGTGGGACAACTCAAAGATGGGGTGGGGGAGGTGGGCTTCTAGGTAGACTTAAAAATTTTCTGGTTGACAATTGGCTGAGTTTATCCAAAGACCTGGGATCAATAGAAAGGAATGTCAGAGTTAAGATAAGAAGTTGTGGAGACCAAAGTTTAATCATGTGAATGAAGTCTCCAGGTGGCCGGCTTCAGAGAGAATAGATTGTAAATGCTTCTTATCAGACCTAAAGGTCCGTGTTGATGTTAACGCTGGAGAGGTATAATAAGGCATGTCCAACCCCCTCACTTTCTGTCATGGCCTGAACCAGTCTCTCAGGTTAAATTTTAAAAGAGCGCCCTGGCTGAGGAGAAAGTCCATTCAGATGGTTGGGGGACCTTAGAATTTTATTTGTGGTTTACTGGGAGGTAGTGAGTGTTCCCAAATTAGCATCTGTGATTACTTCATAACAAAAGAGAGTTTAATGGGACGTCTCATGTAACAGCCATGTCAGCCATTCTGAATTGGAACTGTTTTGATTCCAGGAGTTCTGAAAAGGAGATCCAGAGACCTTGGCCTTGTTGGTTTACCTCTAGTCAAGCCTTACTAATTGGAGTCTTCTGCAGTCACCCCACACATACTCAATGTGTAGGGGACAGACTTCCAGTTGAGGCAGGAGAATAGGGCCTGGAAGCAGGGAACCTAAGGCCAATTAATGCTGACTTCCTAGAACTAAATCAAAAGGAAAACCCCAACTTTCCGCACCTAAGTAACAAAAGGATGCGAGGCTACTCCTTTTGCAACCTCCCCCTACTCCACGCACCGCCCTACCCTATCCCCCTCTCCGAGTATTCTGCCTGGCAGATGGAAAATTGAAAATATCTCTGATGGGTTGCTTTCTGCAACCAATCAGACGTTTGCATAGGAGTGTAACTTTGTAACTTCATTTCAGCCTCTGATAGTTGCTTTCCACAACCAATCAGACTGATCATGGGCCACTACTTCATTTACATAGGGTGTATATCAAGCAACCAATGGGAAACCTCTAGAGAGTATTTAAATCCCAGAAAAGTCTGTAATGGCCCTATGCTCGGGCCATTCCCACCCTGTGTAGTGTACTTTTGTTTTCAGTAAATCTCTGCTTTTGTTGCTTCATTCTTTCCTTGCTTTGTTTGTGCATTTTGTCCAATTCTTTGTTCAAAACACCAAGAACCTGGACACCCTCCACGGGTAACACAGTCTCAGATCTCCACCTAGAGTAAGAGTAAAACCAGCCCCTCCGACTAACTCTATCCATTCAACAAACAAATACAGGTTTTTCTACTTCCTTCTGTTCTCCTACTTCATACAGACAGGCATCAAGGCCTGGGGACTGTTAATTCATAACGTTTTTGTGATCTGGTTCCTCCTTTGTTAGTATAGCCTCTAGCTCTCTCCTGTACCGCAACAGCCTCCTACTGCCCCCCACCCCAACAATTTCCCCACCCTACACTGTTCTGCCCAATGTTCACATGAATTTTTGCCTAAAACATCTCCATTTCCCACACTGCTTTAGTATCTTTCCACAATCATTGCATTCCCCATTTACTGCATGAATGAATCTTCCACTTCTAGTCCCATCTTACTGTTGTCCTTCTAAGTACACCATCCTCATTCTGAAGCTACCCTTGCAGAAATTATAAGTGAGAAAATGATGACAGTAACAGAGATCTGACCTAACTGGCTCCATCTTGCCCGGGCTGGAGTTTAGTGGTGTAATCTTGGCTCACTGCAACCTCCGCCTCCTGGGTTCAAGCAATTCTCATGCCCCAGCCTCCCAAGTAGCTGGGATTACAGGCATGTGCCATCACGCCTGGCTAATTTTTGTATTTTTAGTAGAGATTTATTTATTATAGAGATTTATTTATTATTAGTCGAGATTTATTTATTATTAGTTTCACCATGTTGGCCAGGCTGGTCTGGAACTCTTGACCTCAAGTGATCCACCCGCCAGCCTCCCAAAGTGCTGGTATTACAGGCATGAGCCACTGTGTCTTGCCTAATTTATAGTTTAACTTTGAAACAAAGACAATAACAACCCCTCCCTGAAACAAACCTCTTTCTTGCCTGGGGACCAGACTACCTTTGTAGTACTAACAAATTAGCCACAATATTTGCAACTTCCCCAACTACTCTTGCAGATTACATCACTATTGTAGAATCTAAGATTGGCCTTTTGAGATGTCTTTTCAGGTTTTTGCATTTCTGACAGCTGACCGCTCCACCTGGATTTGGCAACTGGTCCTGTGGCCCCACTCAGGAAACAACTCAGTGCAAGAGGACAACTTCAACTCCCTGTGATTTCATCTTTGACCTGACCAAGCAGCACTCCCCACTCCGTAGCCCCCTGCCTTTGTCCTTGAAAAACCCTAGTCTCCAAATTTTTGATTTGGGTAATAATAAAACTCTAGTCTCCCATTCAGTCAGCTCTGTGTGAATTAAACTCTTTCTCTATTGCAATTCTCCTGTCTTGATAAATCCGCTGTATCTGGGCAGCAGGCAAAATAAACTCATTGGGCCGTTACAATCCACAATTGACACTTGGATTCATTCTGAGCTTCCCAACCAAAGTACCTTCTCTCTTCCAGGAAAGAGTTTTAACAATAGCTAAGAGTAACTACTATTTATTGAGTACTTATTCTATGCCTAGCTCTGTGTTAAGCACTTGCATAGATAATTATTTATTACAGTAGCCCTATAAGCTAGATATCTTATAATTATTCCCATTGATGTGAGGAAACTAAGGCTCAAATAATTTATCCAAGTATGTTTCTAGATATGTGGACTCTGCCCTTGTCTTTTATTACTGATTCCTTCTCCTTCTCCCTATTTAAATACCATCTTACTACTTTCAAAGCATATAGGAAATACATTAACTAAGCTTTGATTCTTTGAAGTGTTTCTGGATTCTGATTTCATAAACACATTATTTATAGTTTGCATGTTGATTGTAGGGAAATGGTGCCTTTAAAGCTTTTGAAGGACTTTTAAGCCATTTTGTTCATATAAATTGCTTAGTCATTTTCTTTGCAGTCTTTTTCTTCAGTTACTATTTTAGATTTAAAGGTTACATGTGCAGGTTTGTTACATGGGTATATTGCATGATGCTGAGGTTTGGGGCACAATGATCCCATCACCCAGGTAGTGAACATAGTACCCAATAGATAGTTTCAACCCTTACCCCCTCCCTCTCTCCTACCTCTAACAGTCTTCAGTGTCTATTGTTGCCATCTTTATGTCCATGTGTACCCAATGTTTAGCTCCCACTTACCAGTGAGAACAGGCAATATTTGGTTTCCTGTTCTTGCATTAATTTGCTTAGGATTATGGCCTCCGGCTGCATCCATGTTGCTGCAAAGGACATGATTTCATTTTTTTATGGCTGCAAAGTATTCCATGGTGTGTAGGTACCAGACTTCCTTTATCCATTCCACTGTTGATGGGCACCTAGGTTGATTCCATGTCTTTGCTGTTGTAAATAGGTCTTTGCAGTCTTTATTACTGCTGATTTGCTCGGCAAACCCTTCCTTCCTGGATATTGTAAAAGCTGAACCTTAGCCATGCCCCTGTCACAAGCATCCCAATCATGACTCAGAGGAAGCAGAATGAGTGCCTGGTGCTTGTGTTTCTAGCAGAGTGACACTCGGGCACACAGCAGTGTCTCTGCAGCTCTAAGGAGGGAAGTGAGACTGTAGGGTTGGGGAGATAAAGGGCTTTCCCTTTTTGACTCTTTATACTTCGATATCACTTTTCTTTTTACAATGAATGTTATTTATTACTTGTGTAAGAAAAAGCAATACAATTATTTCTTTTAAAATAAAAGACAACAAATAGGAAAGATTAGAGAGGAGCTACAGAAGAATCATAATCATGCAAAGCTAGTTATCTCCAGCAATAAGCAAGGAGATGCCATTTGTTACCTACCAGAATGGTAAAAAACAAAAAAGTTGGGTAATGCTTGTGTTTGACAAAGCATGAGGAGGAATAGATGCTATCCTCTACTGTTGGAAGAAGCTCATCTTGGTATAGGTTCTTTGGGGACAGTTTTGCAGTGTGCATCAGAACTTACCATGTATTTATCTTTGACTCAATAATACTACTGCTAGGAATTTACTGTATGGATATATGCTCAAAAGCATGTCATGATGTAAGCATGTGAGGATGTTTACGGCAGAATTGTTTCATAATGGCAAAAACTAAATGTCCATCATTAAAGTTTGGTTAAGCCAGGCTTGGTGGCTCATGCCTGTAATCCCAGCACTTTGGGAGGCTGAGGTGGGAGGATCGCTTGAGCCCAGGAGTCTGAGACCAGCCTGGCCAACATGGTGGGACCCTGTCTTTACAAAATATTTAAAAAAATTAGTCCAGCATCATGGTGCACACCTGTAGTCCTAGCTACTTGAGAGGCTGAGGTAGGAGGATCACTTGAGCCTGAGAGATCGAGGCTGCAGTGAGCCATGATTGTGCCACTGCACTCCAGCCTGGGTAACAGAGCAACACCCTGTCTCAAAAAAATAAAATGTTTGGTTAAATAAAACACAGTTCATCCATTAATATTAAGAACATTAAGGACTATTTAAAAGCAAGAGGCAGAGTGTAGTGCTGAAGTAGAATGATCTCAATGATGCACTGTTAAGTGTAACTGCAAGAAACTGAATATAACATACTACCATTTGTGTCTTTTTTTTTTTCCTGGAAGAATACACAAAAACTGTCAAAAGTAAAATTATATTTGAGTAGAAGGATTAGAGTTCTGGGACCGGGGAGCTTTTAATTTTAAATTTTAACTTCCCGTACTTTGCAAATATTTTATCATGTGCCTGAATAACTTTTAAATAAACACCAAAACACCATTCTAAAACATCAAATGAGTCATCGACAGACTTGAAAAGCCTGGTTTATGGACTAAATGTTAAGAACCCTTATCTTAGGGGGAAGAACCTGCCCAAATATTCAATATTCCATTTCTTCAGTCTGGTAGTGTCTCAAGATCAAAGGTTCTCTAGGGACACTGAGACACTGGTGGAAGGTTAATGCCCTTGAACGCCACCCTTGGGCTAATACTCTTTGGCAAACAAGGGCCAAGTGGGTATTAGAACACTAGGAGATAGCTTTGACTAGCCAGCTGTAGATTTCTTCTCTTTTTTTAACATTTTTTTTCCTGCTTTACTGAGGAATGAATGACAAATAAAAATTGTATATATTTAGAGTGTAAAACATGACGTTTTGATATATGTATACATTGTGAAATGATTACTACAATCAAGCTAATTGATATATCCATCACCTCACAGAGTTACCTTTTCTTTTTGTGTGGTGAGAACACTTGAGATCTACTCTCTTTGTAACTTTCAAGTATACAGTACATTATTATTAAGTATAGTCAACATGCTGTACATTAATTAAGTCTCTAGTACATATTAATCTTGCACCCTTTGACCAGTCTCTCCACCTTCACCCACTTTCAAATCCCTGGTAATCATCATTCTACTCTCTGTTACTATGAGTTTGACTTTTTTTTAGATTCCACATATGAATGAGATCATAACAGCATTTGTCTTTCTGTGTCTGGCTTATTTCACTTAGCATAATGTCCTCAGAGTTCATATATGTTGCCTCAAATGGCAGGATTTCCTTCTTTTTTAAGGCTGAATAATACTCTTGTGTATATATACACACCACATTATCTTTATCCACTCATCTGTTAATGGACACTTAGGTTGTTTCCATATGTTGGCTGTTATGGATAATGCTGCATGGGAGTGCAGCTACCACTTTGACATACTGATTTCACTTCCTTTGGATATATACCCAGAAGTGGGGTTGCTGGATCACACAGTAATTCTATTTTTAATTTTTTGAGGAACTTCCATACTGTTTTCCATAAAGATTGTACCAATTTACATTCCCACTAACAGTGTGTACAAAGGTTCTCTGTACTCTATCGTTGCTAACACTTACCTTTTGTTTTTTTTTTTTGTTTTTTTTTTTTTGATAATAGCCATCTGAACAGGTGTCAGGTGATATCTCATTGCAATCCCTATCAAAAATTTAATGGAATTTTTCACAGAGATAGGAAAAACAATTCTAAAATTTGTATGAAACCACAAAGATCCTGAATAGCTAAAGCAGTCTTGAGCAAGAACAAAGCTGGAAGCATCACACTTCTTGATTTCAAATGATATTACAGTGCTATAGTAATCAAAACAGCATGGTGCTGGCATAAAAACAGACACATAGACCAAGGGAATAGAACAAAGAGCCCAGAAATAAACCCACATATATATAGTTAGCTAATTTTAGACAAAGGCACCAAGAATACACAATGGGGAAAGGATAGTCCCTTTAATAAATGATGTTGGGAAAACTGGATATCCACATGCAATAAAAATGAAATTGGATCTTAGACCATACACAAAAATCAACTCAAAATGGATTAGATGCTTAATTATAAGACCTGAAACTGTAAAACTCTTAGAAGAAAACTTATGGAAAAAGCTCCTTAACATTGGTCTTGGCAATGACTTTTTGGATTTGACACCAAAAGCACAGGCAACAAAAGTAAAAATAAACAAGTGGGATTACATCAAACTAAAAAGCTTCTGCATGGCAAAGAAAAAAATCAACAAAATAAAAGACAACCTACAGTACAGGAGAAAATATTTGTAAGCCATATATCCAATAAGGGGTTAATATCCAAAATATATAAGGAACTCATACAACTCAATAGGAAATACAAAGCTAACAAACAAACAAAAACTGGGCAAAGGATCTGAATGGACATTTTCCCAAAGATGAAATACAAATGGCCAATAGGTATATGAAAAGACGCTCAGCATCACTAATCATCAGAAAAATGTAAATCAAAAACCACAATGAGATAACTTTTTATTTCTTAATTATTATAGACTCATGAGAAATTGCAGAATTAGCATAGAGCTGTGCCCCCTTACCCAGTTTCCCCAATGGGGATATATTTACTTTTTGAGACAGGGTCTTGCTCTGTCACCCAGGCTGGAGTGCAGTGGCACAATCACAGCTCACTGCAATCTCAACCTCCCAGGCTCAAGCGATCCTCCCACCTCAGCCTCCCTAGTAGTTGAGACCAGAGGCATGTGCCACCATATCTAGATAATTTTTTTTTAATGTTTTTATAGGGACAGGGTTTTGCCACGATGCCTACGCTGATCTTGAACTCCTGGGCTCAAGAGATCCCCCTTCGCTGGCCTCCCAAAGTGCTGGGATTATAGGCATGAGCCACCACACCTGGCCCCAAGGGTGATATCTTATGAAATTAAAGTGCATTTCAAAACTAGGAAATGAAGTGACTCAATACAATTATGTACCACAGCCCTTACTCAGATTTTACATTTTTTTGCACGCATTCATTTTTATATGTCTTTGTGTATAACTGCATTACATTTTATGACATGTACAGATGGCTCTAGCTCCCATCACAATAAAGACACAGAAGTGTTTTGTCACCACAAAGGAACTCCCTGTGCTGTTTATACACATACTCCCGCTCCTTCTCTATCTATTTTTAGATGTTCTCCATCTCTTTAATTTTGTCATTTTGAGAATGTTGTATGAATGAATCACAGAGTATGTAATCTTTTCAGATTATCGTTCTTTCACTCAGCGTAATTCTCTGGAGATTCACCCAAGTTGTTGCCTGCATCAACAGTTTGGTCCTTTTTATTGCCGCGTTGTAATTCATTGTATGGATGTACAGTTTGTTTAACCATCCACCCGCTGAAGGACATTGCATTGTTTCTAGTTTTTTGGCTATTACACATAAAGCTGCTATGAGTATTTGTGTACAAGTTTTTTTGTGTATGAATACAAGTTTGCATTTCTCTAGGATAAATTTTTCTAGGAGCATAATTGCTGGGTCATATGGTAAGAAATCATCAGACTGTTTTCTACAGTAGCGTTCTCGTTTTTCATTTCCAATGGAAATGTATGAGAATTCCAGTTACTCCATATCCTGGTCAGCACTTAGTATTGTCAGTATATTTCATATTAGCCATTCTAAGTATGTAGTTATATCTCATTGTAGTTTTAATTTGCATTTCACTAATGACTAGTAATGCTGAACATCTTTTCATGTGTTTTTCGAACCTTATCATCTTGTTTGGTGAAATGTCTGTTCAAGCCTTCTGCCAATCTTCTAATTGCATCCTTTGTTTTCTAGTTGAATTTAAAGAGTTCTTTATATATTCTGTAATTATGAATTATTTGTCAGATCTGGGATTTGCAAATATTTTCTCCTAGTCGATGGTTTGTTTGTCATCCACTTAAGATTCTTCACAGAGCAAAAGTTTTTAATTTTAAAAATGTTTAGTTGATTCATTTTTTCTTTATGGATTGTGCTTTTGATGTCATGAATAAGAACTCTTCCCCTTGGAGAGAATGTAGAGAATTAATGCACTTCTTCTGTAAATGATTGGTTGGAGTCTCTGGAAAACCCATCTGGGCCTGAATCTTTCTTTTTCTGAAGATTTAAAAATTACTGATTCAATTTCTTTAATAGTTATAGAACTATTAAGATTATCTGTTTTGTCTCAGGTGAGTTTTGGTAGTTTGTGTTTTTCAAGGGCCTGGTCCATTATGAAGTCTATGTTATCTGACATTTAGTATAGCAATGCCAGCTTTCTTTTGATTGGTGAATCTTTTTCCATATATTTATTTCTAACCTACTCCTATGATTAGATTTGGAATGACTTTTTTTGTAGACAGAAAATAGTATCTTTTTTGTGACACAGGGTCTTGCTCTGTCACCCAGGCTGGAGTGCAGTGGTACCATCAGGGCTCACTGCAACCTCCGCCTCCTGGGCTTGAGCGATCCTCCCATCTCAGCCTCCCAAGTAGCTGGGACTTCAGGCACACACCACCACACCTGGCCAATTTTTGTATTTTTTGTAGAGACGAGGTTTCACCATGCTGCCCAGGCTGGTCTGGAACTCCTGACCTCAAGTGATCCACCTGCCTCAGTCTCCCAAAGTGCCAGGACTACAGGCATGAGCCACTGTGTCCAGCCAGCAAATAGTCTTAAAACAAATGACAAAATAGAAAGTCTCAAGCAAAGAAACATGAGATATAAAGAACAAAATGGAAATATTGGAACTGAAAAATACGATAACCAAAATATTTAAAACTCACTGTAATGACTGAATAGCAGAATGGCCACAATAAAGGCAAGAGTCAATATCCTAGATCAATTGAAATCATCCAGTTAAACTAACAGACAGAAGACAGATTTTTTAAAAAATTAACAGAGCCTAGAGAACTGTGGAACAATAATAAAAGATTTAACGTTCACATCATTGGAGTCCCAAAGGAAAAGCTAAAAATCGGGCTGAAAAATATTCAAAGAATGATGGCTGAAATTTTTACAATTTTGGCAAAATTGTAAAGAAGATTCAAGAAGAAGAGAAGATTCAAGAAGCCAAGAGAAAATCAAACAGGTTGAACTCAAATCAATTCCAGACACATCATACTAAAACTTATGAAAATTAAAGACAAAAGAAATCTTAAAAAACAGCCCTACACAAGAACACAGATTCGAATGACAGTGGAGTTCTTATCAGAAATCATGGAAACCAGAAGGATGTGGTGCGAAACTTTTCAAGTGCTGTAAGCAAAGAACTGTCAACCCAGAATTCTTTTTTTAAAAAAATTTCAACTTTTATTTTAGGTTCAGGGGGTAAAACGTGCAGGTTTGTAACAAGGGTATATTGCATGATGCTGAGGTTTGGGGTATTAATGATCCTGTCACCCAGGTAGTGAGCACAGTACTCAATAGGTCGTTTTTCTACCCTTGCCCCTGTCTAGTAGTCCCCAGTGTCTGTTGTTTCCATCTTTACATCCATAAGTACCCAATGTTTGGCTCCCACTTATAAGTGAGAACCTGCAGTATTTGGTTTTCTGTTCCTGCATTGATTTGCTTAGGATGATGGCCTCCAGCTGCCTAAAATTCTTTATCTATCAAAAGTTTTCTTCAGGAATGAAAGTGAAATAAAGACATTCTCAGATAAAGGAAAATCAGCAGAATTTGTCACCAGCAGAACTGCCTTAAAAGAATGACCAAAAGAAGTCCTTCATATAGAAAGGATATGACAATGAAAGAAAGCTTGAAACATTGAGAATGAAGAAAGATCAACAGAACGGGCAAAAATACATGTAAATACCATAGACTAGCCATCTCCTCTTGAGCTTTAAAGACTATGTTAGATTATTGAAAGCAAAATTAGGTTGTCTGATGTGGTTCACAATGTAGGTAAAGGAAATATTTAGGATAAGTGAATGATAAAGTAGGAGCAGAAAAGAACCTAAATGGACGTATATTTCACTTGAAGAGGTAAAATATCAATACTAGGAGGATGTAACAAGTTACGTATATACTGTGATCCCTAGAGCAATAAGTTAAAACAAACAAAAACAAAACAGTTCAAAACCAAAAACTATACAAAGATACTGTACAGGGGAGAGAGGGAAGATAACACCTACACCTGGTATTACAACTTTCCTTCTCATTTCAGATGACCTTTTTTCTTTTTCCATTTCACAGCTCACAAACTGCACCCCTTCAACAACTGCTTCCACAAGCAAACTTTCGAGGCTACTAGCAATACTTCCTTATTTCTCAAGTATTTAACCTATGTGAAACTGGGCTACCATTTTTATTAGGTTCTTATCTTTTTGTGCATATCATGGATGAAGGCTTTGAGTGCTGTACCCCTAACCCTATTTTCCCCCATAAGCCCTGTGGTTTGTATTGCACAAATCTGCATAGCATTATGATTTTGAGGACTGTATATGTCCCATTATAGTGGGACTTACTGTATCTAAGAGACCTCTTCAGAACTGAGCAACCACTTTCAGAACTATCCCATTATAACTCAAAGATCTCCTTCATTTCATCAGTGCCTTTATATTTAATTTAGAGTGGCTGACTGGGCATGGTGTAATCCCAACACTTTGGGAGGCTGAGGTGGGCGGATCGCTTGAGCCCAGGAGTTTGAGACCAGCTTGGGCAACATAGGGAGACCTCGTCTCTAATAATAAAAAATAATAATAATGATTAATAGAGTGGCCACAACTGCCCTTTAAGTGCTTGTAAAGTAGATTTGTTCCTTATTTACAATAAAAAAGTAAAGCTCAAATATAAAAAAGTCAGGACAAGTTAAAAAAACCAGTATCATTGATATTTATTGAGTGCCCCCTATGTGGCACGTGTTGGGCATACATTACCTCTAGTGCACACCCACAGCAATCCTTTAAGGGAGGGATTTTCAACTTCATTCCACTTATAAAGAAAATGGGCTCACAAAAGGGGCAGGTTCTTGCCAACATCATTCATTGATGCAGGTGCATTCTATACTCCTTTTGCTGCACCACACTGGCTCCCAATGTGTGAGTAACTGAACGGACCCTATAAGTGCAGGTACTAGAATGCTTGTAATTCCCTAGCACCCTGCATGATGTTTCATGCTTCCATGCTTTTGCCTATGTTGTTCCTTTGCCTGGAACACCTTTACAGCCCTTTATTGCCTGGGAAATTCTTGGTCACCCTTCAAGAATTTTGTATTCCTAGTGTTTAAGTATCCAGCCTGGCATAGAGTAGGCACTCAGAAAATATTTGTTGACCTGAAATGAATCAGAATACAGTGTTGTTCATAGGTAGCCCTCATTATTCAGGTGCTTAAGAGGCAGACATTTCCTAGTACAGATCATCTTATTGTTTTTCAAGGGGGAGGATGGTCACTTAATCTGGGACACCCAAGGGCAGCACCCCAATTTTGTTATCAACCAAGGGTCTTGTCTTTTATCTCTTATCACTCCTCCACCCCCAAATACATTTTCAGTACATTCACAGATTCTTATACTTTTGGTGATGGCTTCTGTTAACACTAGACAGGTTATTTAAACCTGAATACCCACTTATTACTCTACAGTTGTGAAGATCCACTTGTAGTTACCACAGTGTTTGTGGCCCTAGCCAGGGCCATTCCCCAAACTAGAATCAAGCTACTTGGGAAGTAAAATCAGAAGTTTGCTTGGTGAATGTGGAGTCAAAACAAGAGAAAAGGAGTCATTTGGAGAGGCTCTGTCACTCAGGCTCTTGAGAAACCAGCACACTGATTGAAACATTTATCTCCTCTATCCAGCATCTCTTTTCCCTAGGATAGTACTGGATAAACACCCAATCTATTTTATCTTTTGGAACCCTCATTTTTCTATGCTGGCCCATCTTCTGTTGACACATCCTTTCCGTAGAGTGCTAAAATCATTTGTTAATTTAGTTGTCGTTCCCAGTGGTTTATAGGGATAGTCTGCCTCGTCCTATTGTATATGACCAACAGCTCCACACTGTTTCGAATCTAGCAATCAACTAGATTCCCTTTGCTGAAAACTCAATAATAATAATAACTAATATCTATTAAGTACTTACTCATTATCATGTACTGTGCAAAGCACTTTACATGCATTATCTCATTTATTTTTAACAAGAGACACTACTATTATCCCCATTTTACAGATAAGGAAATTGAGGCAAAGTATAGTTAAGTTACTTGCCTATGGTAAGTAGGCAATTTTTGCTCTTAATAAGTGGCGAAGTCAGGACTTCATCCCGTGTAACAAAAGATTGGTAAAATTTACTAATCAGTAAATTAGTAAAAGAAACTGGATCCTAGAGGCTGTCTTGATCTAACCAGGAGTATGTTTGTGCATTTGTTTACAAAATCTTAAATTATCTCACTGTTTGGCACATCTCATGTGCATGAAATTCTGTACCAATATGGTTACTCCTCACCTATCCAACGGTGAGAGGAAACATAGGTCTACTCTGGAAGATAATCCTTACTAAAATCCAACCAAACTTTGCTAAGTGGACTGTGACAAGATTATAAATGATATTTAAAAAAAAACATTTGGTCATCAATTTAAGGAAATAATTTGCCTACACAGATTTTTGTCATTTCAAAAAGGTAATATATTCCACTCTCATATGGTCCTTAGAATTAAAGCATAGCAAATAGAAAAGGAGAGGAAAAGAATATAATTGAGTGCTAAGGCAGAATATCTTGCCAGATGTAATGAAGATAGATTATACACTAAATATGTGCATAGAGTTTCATAGAGTTAACCAGATAACTGCTTGTATTTTTCACTTACACAGACAAAATAGATTTTGCAGTTACCAGTTGTATTAAATGCATCAAATAAATCTCCTAAAATTGATACTATAAAGTGCCACCTTAAGTTATCTGGGATGCAACTGTGTATCATTTTAAAATGGCTTTCAGAAATTTATTTATTTATTTGAGACAGGGTCTTGCTCTGTCACCCAGGCTGGAGTGCAGTGCTGTGATCATAGCTCACTGCCGCCTTGAACTCCTAGGCTAAAGTGATCCTGGCCATTCAGCCTCCCAAAGTGCTGGGACTACAGGATGAGCCACAGATTCATTTATTTAAACATAACATGAGGAAGGTATTAAAACCTTTCAGATTTTGGGAGGTATGAAGAAGGTGATGCTTAGAACCCTTCACAAGGATTCCACTAGAAGTGGATTAAGTGCTGTGCTTTGTGGATGTGACAATTAGTCAATGCCACCAGCTTGATGGATCTTTCTTTCTGTACCAAATCCCAAAAAATTCCATGCTTTCAGTGATCACTAAAAGCTGAGCTCCATCTTCAGCTAGGTGGGTTAAGAATTCAATGCTCTCATTCAATCCCAGAGTGGTCCAGTGACTGCTACAACACCTGGCCCATAGGTGATGCTTATTAAATATTGGTTGAATGAATGGATGAATGAATGAGAAAAGAGATCTGGGAGCCTGACTTGCACTGGGTAAAATCCCAACAGACTGCCCAACAGAGCAAGGTGCAATATTGGGGAACACACCTGCGAAGTCAGTGGAACATACGGATTGACTGTTCAGTGTATTCTCTCCTCAAAAAGAAAGATTACTTCGGAAGTCTCAAATGCTGCTTCTGTTCCACAGTAGTAAACAAAGGGAGCTGTGTAACAAGATCTGAGATTATTATCAAGTTCTACGATCCTGATGCAGCCATCTCCACTCTAAGGGTGTTTCTTCCCACAATTTATACATGTCAGCTTTCACCCTTCTCATTGACTAGAATGAAGGTAAGTGGTGAGCCAATCTGACCATGAAGATGAGAGTAATATCAGAGAGTGGATGGAGCAAGAAGACAGAAGCAGGTTGGATCCCTGACAATTTTAAAGAGTAGAGCCACCGTAATGGCTTAGACCTTTATGTGCGGGAAGAATAAACTCTCCCATCTTATTGAAGCCACCATTATTTTGGATCTTTCCATTGTAGAAGCTACTAACTAACATTGTACCACTTTCTGAGAAAGAGTTTATTTCTGCAGATTAGTGATCTCATGCATTTTGTTTGATTCTTCCAATTCTTACTCATGCAGGGTAACTTTACATTTGAATGAAAGATTAAGTCAACAAATATTTGTTGAGAACTCACCTGTGCCAGGCATTGTGCTAGGAGAACTGTGTTGTACTCTGTATGTGCTATGAACATCTACCGCACAGACCTGTTGCAAAGATTAAAGGTGTGTGATTAAAGCTAATGTGTGTGAAAATGCCTAGAGCAAATGATAAGCACAGAACAAGTACGTATGTGTTTTATTCGGAAACCCACATTGACTTTTGCTGCTTTTGGCTCTCAAAGATAAGCAGGTACCTCTGAAAAGATTGTTAATTTCTGAATTCAGTATCAGTGTCAGTGGGGGAGAATACCTGTAGGTCTGAAAAACAAAATCTCTGGTGAGAGAGGCACTTGTAGTAGAACAAATAAGCATCAGAGCTAATGCTAATTCTAGGCACGATAGATCCCTTTCTTTTCTTTTCTTTTCTTTCCCTTTCTTTCTTTCTTCCCTCCTTCCCTTCCTTCTTCTTTCTTTTTCTGTCTTTCTTTCTTTTTTCTTTCTTTCTTTTTCTTTCTTTTTTTCCCTTTCTCTTTCTTTCTTTCTCTCTGTCTCTTTCTTTTTTTCTTTTCTTTTCTTTCTTCCCTTTTGATAGAGTTTCCCTCTGTTGCCCAGGCTGGAGTGCAATGGTGTGATCTCAGCTCACTGCAACCTCCACCACCTGGGCTCAAGTGATTCTTGTGCCTCAGCCTCCCAAGTGGATGGGGCTGCAGGTACGTGCCACCACACCCGACTACTTTTTGTATATATGTATTTTTTGTAGATGGAGTTTTACTATTTTGCCCAGGCTGGTCTCGAACTCCTGGCCTCAAATGATCTACCTGCCTAGGCCTCCCAAAGTACTGGGATTACAGGCGTGAGCCACTGCGCCTGGCCAGAAAAGGAGACTATTTTTTATAAGGGATTACAGCCTGCAAAGTGGTCATTACACAGGCTGGGAAACATAGCCTGTGGAAAAGACCAGAGGCAGGCACCTCAAAGGAGAAGGGTTTGTACAGGAATTTAAGGTGAACAAGTTGGCCAAGTATACATATTTAGCAGGTTACATGAAGAGCTATGAATATTCATGAAGGTGGTCCTGATGCATGTGTATTGAACAAAACCATGTATATAACATATAATCCATGGTCACTTTGGAGTGGAGACTTAACATTTAAATGTATTATAATTAGGCCCCATACTTGAAAAGGTGAACCAGGGACATGGAGGTGCTCAAGTGTGCAGCCTCTGTAAACCAGCCAGAACCAGTCTATGGCTAATGGTCTCTTATCAGGAGAAAGTTACTGAAATCAGTCCGTTGTTCAATAAGCTGTAATTATGGTTTGTGGAAGAAGGGGTCAGTCAGTGTCTGGTGGTGGATTAGTTGCAATTGTTTTAATATTGCTTATTTTGAAGCCAGTGCTTGTTTAGTTGCTAGAGAAAAAGAAAAACCTTGCAGCAGTGAGAACAGAGTTTATTCTTTAAGTGTGAGGAGTACATGACTTCACCCTTGCCTGGCATGGCCTTAGGTCCTGTTTATAATTTGGTATCTTATTGTCACAAAGAGCCTGTCCTGTCAGTCTTATGATCTCTATTTTAACATTAATGCTGGTCAGCTGTTGTGTCTAAACCATAAAAGGGAGGGGGTGTAATGCGGCGAGTCTGACCTCCCATCCTATCACGGCCAGGAACTCAGTTTTTGTTTTTCTCTGGGGCTCCCTTGGCCAAGAGGAGGTCTGTTCAGTCAGTTGAGGGGCTTAGGATGTTACTTTTAGTTTACAATAGCACATAACAGAGGGTTCCAAATTGAGGAGTTCAAGGCAATTCATTGAATTGTAGTGAGTAAATATTAGAATTTGTTTAATATTCAGTTTTAACTTGAATCTATAAAGAATAAGAAATAAATAATAAAGTACAAGAAACTATCCAGTTAGAATGGCGATCATTAAAAAGTCAGGCAACAATAGGTGCTGGAGAGGATGTGGAGAAATAGGAACACTTTTACACTGTTGGTGGGACTGTAAACTAGTTCAACCCTTGTGGAAGTCAGTGTGGTGATTCCTCAGGGATCTAGAACTAGAAATACCATTTGACCCAGCCATCCCATTACTGGGTATATGCCCAAAGTATTATAAATCGTGCTGCTATAAAGACACATGCACACATATGTTTATTGCGGCACTATTCACAATAGCAAAGACTTGGAACCAACCCAAATGTCCAATAATGATAGACTGGATTAAGAAAATGTGGCACATATACACCATGGAATATTATGCAGCCATAAAAAAGGATGAGTTCATGTCCTTTGTAGGGACATGGATGAAGCTGGAAACCATCATTCTCAGCAAACTATCACAAGGACAAAAAACCAAACACCGCATGTTCTCACTCATAGGTGGGAATTGAACAATGAGAACACATGGACACAGGAAGGGGAACATCACACACTGGGGCCTGTCGTGGGGTGGGGGGAGGGGGAGGGATAGCATTAGGAGATATACCTAATGTTAAGTGATGAGGTAATGGGTGCAGCACACAAACATGGCACATGTATACATATGTAACTAACCTGCACGTTGTGCACATGTACCCTAAAACTTAAAATATAGTAAAAAAATAAAAAAGAAACTATACATTATTAATATTTAATATAAGGATTGATAGTAGCACTTTTACTCAGCCCTTATGCAGGATGGTGACCTGTTATGTACTATAGGTGAGGTATCTTCAGAAAAGAGTGGGAGTTTCCAATGGGGGTAGGGATTAAGAGTGCCATACTCTCTCTGATTTTTTGGCAACATTTTTCTATTCACATGAGCTCAGGTAAGTGGAATTATGGATTTATTTATTTACTTTGGTTTTTTAAAACTAATGCTCACAAAATGGACAAATTGCTTCAGAAGAGACCTGTAAAGAAACTATGGATTAAAGATAAAATAATGTGGCTGGGCGTGGTGGCTCACACCTGTAATCCCAGCACTTTGGGAGGCCAAGGCAGGCGAATCACCTGAGGTCGGGAGTTCATGACCAGCCTGACCAACATGGAGAAACCGCATCTCTACTAAAAATACAAAAATTAGCCTGGCGTGATGGCGCATGCCCATAATTCCAGCTACTTGGGAGGCTGAGGCAGGACAATCGCTGGAACCCAGGAGGCAGAAGTTTCGGTGAGCTGAGATCGCGCCATTGCACTCCAGTCTGGGCAAGAAGAGTGAAACTCCATCTCAAAATAATAATCATAATAATAATAATGATAATAATGTAAACTCATGCAAGGCAAAAGAAAACAAAGAAAACCCAAAACAACCAATCAGGTCAAAGAGCTGGCACTTAAACTCCTAGTAAGAGAACTTTATCAGTCACACTACAAGTTAAGGGCATTGATAATCTAATGAGATCTGACAAGACATTGACGCCAACATTCAGCCTTTTTTTTTTTTTTTGTCATTATGAAATCTTGGCATACATTCAGCACTTCTAAGATGTTTTGAAATCTGGATATACACTCATGATCATTAGAAAGAAATCTTGCCCTAAGTGCTTGGATTTTGTAACTCGAGATTATCAGTTACTGATAGTAAGAAGCTATCATGATAGTTAAGACCTCTAAAAATAATATTTATTTCATTTTTATCTTATTTTAGAATTTCAAATTGAGATATTCTCAATTAGTTTCTCAATATTTTTTAACTGATTGTGCTTGGAGGTCACTGGTATTGAGAGAAGAGCATGGGTATTGAAGACAGAGGGATCTGAATTCAACTTCTGTCCCCTACTCTCTATATCCACAGCCAAACAAGGCAAGATCATCTCCTTCCTGGACTAACACAATGACCTCTTAATTGTCCTTCTTGACTTCCCTCTAATTCTCTTACGCCAAGGCTATGATCTTACTAGGGGGTACCATTCACATAGAATACAATGTGTGCTGTCCTGGCAACCCTGCGGCCAGAATCACTTTCCTAAAACAAATCCGCTCTTGCCACTCTCTTTTAGAAGCTTTTATTGAATTCCTATAACTCTGAACCAAGGGTTCCCAAAATAGGATCCAAGAGTCCTTGAGAGTCCTTGAGATTCATTAAGCAGGTCCACGAGGTCCTCCTTTTTCTAACCACCTATCTGTGTGAAGCCAGATTCTTTTTCATATACTTTAACGAAAACGACATAATGCAACAGATTGAATTTATTTATTTATTTTCCTTTCTCTTTTTTTTTTTTTTTTTTTTTGAGATGGACTCTTGCTCTATTACCTAGGCTGGAGTGCAGTGGCACAATCTCGGCTCACTGCAACCTCCGCCTCCCAGATTCAAGCGATTTTCCTGCTTCAGTTTTCCCAGTAGCTTGGATTACAGGCATGTGCCACCACACCCAGCTAATTTTTGTATTTTTAGTAGAGACAGGGTTTCAACATGTTGGGCCAGGCTGGTGTTGAACTCCTGAACTCAAGTGATCCACCTGTCTCAGTCTCAGCCTCCCAAAGTGCTGAGATTACAGGCATAAGCCACCACACCTGGCCTGAATTTAGAAGCAGATATAGGAATCCAACTGTCATCTATTAAAGAGATCTGGAAATATGTAAAACAATACCACTTTTCTCACTTACTTTTCAGTTTTGGAAAACAGAAAATATTGTTATTTTTCACAAAATGCTATTCATGCTAAAATATAGCTAATATATAGTTTATTGTTGTTATTTTATTTTTGAGATAGTGTCTCACTCTGTTGCCCAGGCTGGAGTGCAGTGGCACAATCTAGGCTCACTGCAACCTCCGCCTCCTGGGTTCAAGCAATTCTCCTGTCTCAGCCTCCCAAGTAGCTGGGATTACAGACGCATGCCACCACACCCAGCTAATTTTTGTATTTTTAGTACAGACGGGGTTTTACCATGTTGGCCAGGCTGGTCTCGAACTCCTAACCTCAAGTGATCTACCCGCCTCAGCCTCCCAAAGTGCTGGGATTACAGGTGTGAGCCACCATGCCTGGCCCATTGTTGTTATTTTAAAATGAATAAGTAAATACTTAAAAAATTTTTCAGTTTAATTTCTAATGTAGTAAAAATCACTAGATACAGCCCATATAAACAAAAGCTTCTGGGGGTCCTCAATAATTTTTAGGCATTTACTGTGAAAGGGTCCTAAAGCCAAAACGTTTGAAAACTGCTGTTCTGAAAAATAACCTCCAAAATCCTTAAGCACCAAGGGTTACTAAGGTTTTTCTGATCTGATGCCTGCCTACTCATTGGCCTTACCACTGCCCTCTAGAAGTTTCCAGTCTAGTTATACAGAACTGCTTACAGTTTCCCTAACTAGTACAACTGTCTCTACCTCTTGGGCCAAACACTGGGGACTTGTAGGGTTATTAATTAATTAATTAATTTATTTATTTATTTATGTAGAGATGGGGTCTTGCTATGTTGCCCAGGCTGGTCTCAAACTCCTAGGCTCAAGCAATCCTCTTGCCTCAGCCTCCCAAAGTGCTGGGATTACAGATGTGAGCCACCATGCCCGGCCTTGTAGGGTCATTTCTGAAGAGAGAGGGCCTAGAAAAAAATCTTAGTGCTAGTAGGAGTCTCAAAGACTCTATTGGTCAGGGTTCTTGGTGACAAACAAACAATAGAACTCACTCTAGCTAGTTTTAGTAGAAAAATAAGAATTTAAGTATATTAAGTAACTCAGAAAATTTGAATTGTCCACAGAACCAAATAAATTTTGTCTCCAAAAACAATAGCCCAATTGAGCTTCTCTGGGAGAGGCACTATTGCTCTCTGTAGGTAGGCTTGGTGTAGCTTCAACACCAATGCAGGCCTGATGCACCACTGCAAGACAATTTAGAACCACTGCCTGTGAAAGCTGGCTGTCTCTCCTCGACATCCTCCACAGTGGACTCTGAGCAGTGCCTCTTTCATGGCATGCTCTTCCAAATTGAATTCTCTTCCAAATCTCTATTGGGTTCAGTAGGCTCTAAGTCATATGCTTGTAACCTGTTGGCAAGGGAAGCAGGAATGCAGATGTCTGGTTCCTGCTTTGGGAAAATGTGAGCTCATAAAGTAGCAGAGGGCTCAGACAAAGGAAGAGGGCTCAAGGATGTCACAAAATGATAAATTTCCACTCCAGAGACCATAAAATCCAACCCCCTGGTTTTTCAGATGGGGACTGACTTTCCTAATGTCATACAGCTCTCTCATTTGTGACAGAGCTGACGCTGGAAGCCATGTGTCCCTTCGATGCTCTTTCTACCAACAAGCATTTTTTCCCAAGTGTCCAACTGTGTCATGTGCAATATTCAGACAGGATGTAGTCAGGAAGGAAACCAAACAAAAGCTGATATTTGTTCTTTTATTCATTCAACATAAATTTCTTGAGCACCTGATTTGTGCCAGGAACAGCTACACAATGATCTCCAGAAATCACTCTCTGGGGGGTGAAACAGACAAGTAAACAGGCAATTTCTATACAATGTTAGAAGTGCTATAATAGAGAAGCATAGGTGGCCCTGGGTACACAGAGTAGGATCCAATGGCATCAAACTCTTGTTATCGGAGGTTTTCCATCAGACAAAAACCTGAATAGCATATTCCTGAGATTTTACATGGGTTTTTAATTTCAGGTGCTTAAGCAATGTAAAGATTACTCACAGGCATTTTCAGACATAGGTCCGATGACGTTCTGGAAGTTGCCCAATGTTGCACAGCCTCCATGAGGCATACCTCATTGGAAACCATATTCTGTTGTATGGCTGACTTCTGGGGGTCCTCAGTTTCTTCATCTGTACAATGAGGATGATGACTACTTTGATTTCATTTGATCTGAGGACCAAACAATATAGTATCTTCAGTCAAGGCTCTTCTGGTTGCTAGCAACAGAAACCTACTTGAGCTAGCTTAGTTAATAGGAAGGCTTATTATAGGATATAAGGAGTTTCATGGAACACAAGGTCAGTAAGTGTAGCCATGTGTCAGGAGGGACTAAAGCCATGAACTGGAAACTCACCAGGAATCAAGGGAGTTCTGTCCCTCTCAGTTTGTGTGTTCTTTTGTCTATCCATATCCACTCCAGTCTCTTCATGATCCTGATTTCTCTGCTTTTCCATGACCTTGACTAAATATAGCTTCTCCACAGTGATTGGATTTATAAGTCCTGGGTTTAAGTGACCAAAAGTGGCTGACTGGCATCTCTGAATCCAATTCTAAATTTTCAGGGTGGAATCTGCTTGTCCCAGTTTAGATCAGGGATGCTGTGTGGTTCAATCAGTTCCACCCAGGAGTCAGGGTTGCGACACAGCTGCCAGGAACCCACCCCTGTGGCTGGTGGCTGGGAGAGATCTGGTTCTTAGAGAAGGGGGATTAGGGGCTTGGCAGACCCCCCAAAGCAGATAATGTGTGAGAAGGCATGACAACAGAAATAGTGGAGGATCCCAATAATGGCCATCTATTTTTTCTGCCTGCCTGCTACCTGTTCTTTTTTTCTGGTAATAGTTTTTATTCTTTGGGCTCTGAGTGGTGGACACATGATCCAAGTTGGATTGATCATAGTACCTCATACCCTGGCCAAGCTCAGTATGCTCGTTCCATTTAGCATCATTTTGGAATCCTTCTCCCTCTCCATAATCTGGCCATTTAACTCCTCCCACCCTTTGAGGCTTTACCTCAGGTTCAGTAGTGTTTATAGTCTGTCTCACACAGTTGCAAGGATTTTATGTTCTCTGCTGACTTTGAGCCTCGTGTCCCTAATGAGATATATAGGAGAGTCTTCTAGGAGTCAACTGGGTCACCAGGTGGGGACATAAACCTTTCCCAGAAGTTCCGTAGCTGACCTCCTTTTATACTTCACTGGCCAGAACTGAGACCAATCACTGGTGAGGGGGAAGAGCACTGCTGTAACTGTTGTAAACTGATTATGGCTCATCTAGTGCTGACTCACCTCCTAAGATCAAGAGATCTTTTTCAAACACTTGATCAATGTTGGGCTTCTATTAGCAAGAAGATAGATGAATAAAATTGGCCAGGCATGGTGGCTCACACCTGTAATCCCAGCACTTTGGGAGGCTGAGGTGGGCAGATCACTTGAGGTCAGGAGTTTGAAACCAGCCTCTCCAACATGGTGAAACCTCATCTCTACTAAAAATACAAAAATTAGCCAAACGTGCTCGCTTGAACCCAGGAGGCGAAGATTGCAGTGAACCAAGATTGTGGCACTACACTCCAGCCTGGGCGACAGAGCGAGATTCTCTCTCAAAAAAAAGAAAAAAAAGAGAGAAAGAAGAATGCTTGCCAAAAGTGTCTGTTCCAGACTGTGACCTCTAGGAAGATATGGGCTACTTGTGGTTTACTCTGTCTGCTATCAGTTTCCTTCAACTTGCAGGCCTTCTCATGCAGCCCCTAATTTCCTTCCTCTGTCCTCCTCCCATTGCATGCTTGCATGCTTCAGGGCAATTCATGGCTTCTAGCCTATTCTCTAGAAGGGGAACATGTCTGAGACCCTGCGGCTCTGGTGAAAAGGAATGGGTGTAGCAAAGAAGGGTAAATGAATACTTTCAAGTCTCTTTTTTGCATGACCTTCTTACCTTATTGCAAGAAGAACTAGGTAGTATCTGTCTGACACACATGGCCACATAGCATAGGGTAGGAGCAGGGCTCCAGGGGCAGATCTCCTGCATTCCGACTCTAGTGTCAATAGTTGTGGTAACTTAGGTCAAGTAACTTAAACTCTCTGTGCCTCAATTCATCAGTTTTTTTTTTTTTTTTTTTTTTGAGACAGGGTCTCACTTTTTCACCCAGGCTGGAATGCAGTGTTAAGATCCTGTTTCACTGCAGCATCGACTTCCTGGGCTCAAGCTATCTTCCCACCTCAGTTCCTCAAGTAGCTGGGACTACAACTGTGTGCCACCAAGGCATGCTATTTTTTTTTTTTTTTGTAGAGACAGGGTTTCACCATGTAACCCAGGCTGGTCTCGAACTCCTGAGATCAAGCAATCCTCCCGCCTTAGCCTCCCAAAGTGCTGGGATTACAGGCGTGAGCCACCGCACCTGGCCTAATTCATCAGTTTTAGCAAAGATAATAATACTATGTATGTACCTCATAGGGTTTTTGTAAAGATTAAAATGAGATAATAAATGCAAAACCCTTAGTATAGTGCTTGCATATAGTAAGTACTCACTAAATATCACTACTTATTACAGTAACTATTATTCATGCTACTGGAAAAGTCTGGAAAGAAACAATACTTGTGTCCAAATGGTGGATGCCGGGGGATTTAAAAATTTTTCTTCCTTATACTGTTCTGTATGCAAATGTCCTACAATGAGCATGTACTGCTTTAAACAATCAGAATGTAACACAAGATATCTCATTAAAAATCAATATTCAAACCCTCACATAAACATGAAACTCAAGAAAGGTCTTAAGTTGGGACATTTGAAACTATCAGAAAGAATCTACCTGCTACTGCCTGTCAGCACAACTACAGTGTAGACTAGTCACTATATCTCTTAGACTACACTCAAGCAGGGAAAAGCCTCAGCTGGTATTTCACAGCATTCCTAGGAAAAAGTGATGAAATGATGGATGGGAAAATATTTTGCAAAACTGAAAGCATATAGGGATAGAAAATATAATGATAATTAGGTTCAGATTCTTTGAATTTAGCTAAGCCAAAGAGGGCTGAGGATGCTAACCACTGAACTTTTTGAATGGGTAGGACTGGGTCAAGAGTTACCAGACTGCAGGCTGGGCTAGGTGGCTCATGCCTGTAATCCCACAACTTTGGGAGGTCGAGGCAGGCAGATCACTTGAAGTCAGGAGTTTGAGACCAGCCTGGCCAACATGGCGAAACCCTGTCTCTACTAAAACCATAAAAATTAGCCGGGTGTGGTTTTATGCCTGTAGTCCCAGCTACTCTGGAGGCTGAGGCAGGAGAATTGCTTGAACTTGGGAGGCAGAGGTTGCAGTGAGCTGAGATCGCACCACTGCACTCTAGCCTCTAGCCTGTGCAATAGAGCAAGACTCCCTCTCCAAAAAAAAAAAAAGAGTTATTAGGCTACAAGCTGGTTGGGCATTTTGAGACACAGTGTCCTACTGTGCAGAGCAAGGCTGAAGCTAGGATAGATGGTGGAAATAGTGGACCTGACCTGAAGGCATAGGGAAGATAGGAGGAAGGAAGCTAGCATTTGTTAGGCACCTGCGACTGTCAGTTACTTTACATAAAATCTCAAGGAACTTAATCCTCACCTCCATGACAAATGTCAGAGGGACTTTCTATCACTGGAGTATGGCCTTAAGACTTTGTGCCCAAGTCATGAACCATCTTTTCAGTCTTCTTCTCTCAGATGCCTCTTATCGTGGTTTTCTTGCATGGAAATCCCATTAAACAACTATCCTGATATTCATTCCATCTCCTTTCTTTCTTTTTTTTTTTTTTTGAGGCGGAGTCTCGCTCTGTCACCAGGCTGGAGTGCTGTGGCGCGACCTTGGCTCACGGCAACCTCCTCCCTGGTTCAAGCAATTCTGCTGCCTCAGCCTCTTGAGTAGCTGGGATAATAGGCACGCACCACCACGCCTGGCTAATTTTTGTATTTTTAGTACAGGTGGAGTTTCACCATGTTGGCCAGGATGGTCTCGATCTCCTGACCTCGTGATCCACCCGCCTCAGCCTCCCAAAGTGCTGGGATTACAGGTGTGAGCCACAGCGCCTGGCCTCATTCCATCTCCTTTCTAAGGTAAGTAGGTGCTAGACTTGGGGTTTTTAATAATTGGCCCACTCACGGGAGAGCCCTGGAAAATTGGCAGCAGGATTCTCCCCACTTGGGAAGAATTTGGTGAGAGCCAGGCAGAGGATCGGGGATCAACTCAGGGACCGGAGTAAAGTTGCAAGAGGGTCCCAGTTCCAGCATGTTGCTCAAGTATTGAGTGGAAAAACCAAGGCAAAAGACTGGGCCTTTGTAGCAAGTTGATACCTGGGGTCTGAAGAGAATTACAGAAGCAATGAAGGCAATGGGAATGCTTACAATCTGGAGGCCAGTGTCAATTTTACTAGGAAATAGTGAAGTAAGAAAAGGAGTCAAGGAATGACAAACGGTCTTTTTAGGCAGGGTGCAGTGGCTCACGCCTGTAATCCCAGTACTTTGGAGGCCAAGGCGGGCAGATCGTTTGAGCTCACAAGTTCGAGACCAGCCTGGGCAACATGGAAAACCCAGTCTCTACAAAAAATACAAAAATTAGCCGGACGTGGTGGTGTGCACCTCTAATCCCAGCTACTTGAGAGGCTGAGGTGGAAGGATGGCTTGAGCCCAGGAGGCATAGGTTGTAGTGAGCCAAGATCCTGCCACTGCACTCCAGTCGGGGCAACAGAGCCAGACCTTGTCTCAAAACAAACAAACAAACAAACAAACAAACAAACAAACAAACAAACAAGACCACCGCCAACAAGTCTTTTCAGTAGCCTTACATATTGATTTAATATAAATAAGAGTAACAGATACAAACTGTTGCACAAGTTTGTATCTTGTGCACAAGGGGCTGCACAAGTCTCAAGCTGACAGCCAGCAAGAACCTACTTGTCCTCTTCCCTCAGCAAACAGCATCTACCTGTTCTACAGAATCTATGTGCTACTGCCTGCTATGAAATAGCTATTTTGCCCTTCACTTTGCCACTTCCATGCCCTTCATACCCTGGAGAAAAGGACAGGGTACGTAGGCTTGTCACGACATGGGCCAACAGGAGGTACCCAGTGAGGTCTCAGTCTTATAGGCCACTCCCAGAGAATGTAGCTCTCAGCTCCCAGCTGTGCTCTGCTGCCCTAGGAGTGGGGATGCAGGTGAGAACTGCTGTCTTCCTCTGGGACAGGCCTCCTGCCTCTCTTCATCCTCATCTCTCTCCTCAGCCTTGTTCCCTCTGGACTTGAGGCTCTACATAGGCAGACTAGACAATGCTGGGCTTTCAGGACCTCACAGATTGGATTCCTGAGGGAGAGGTCTTGAGAAGGGGATCCACAGGCCAGCCCCAGTTGGTGGGCCTGGATGCTGGCATCTGAGCATCTGGACATCTTTTAGTTCTCATGCTGGGGGCTCACAGTGCAGGAAGGGTGTGTGATCCAGTCTGGCTACTCCCCGCCTCCAGGCCATGAGCTTGATCACATGGCCAGATGGAAAGCCCCCAAATGATTGAGTGTCCTGTGTGGGAACTCTAAAGAGGGAGATGAGAAAGACACAAAGAATTCCCCCTAGTCCTGAGCTCAAAGATGTCCGACTGTACTACAGCATGTAGGCCCATCTTGAGTGACAAATACTTTGTGGCCATACCCTTGAGAGGTAGAACGGGATGGAGGTAATCAGTGCAGTGATTGATGCCTTGTATCAGCTGCTGGTCCATCAGGAAGGGCTCCTTGTCCTCATCCCTGCTACTGAAGTAAAGTGGACCTAGGAATACACATAGTACTTGCCACCCTGGCTGGGCAGAAATGCCTCTCCCTGGTAGGTGAGGTTGTGCAGGTGAGACAGCAGGTCTCAGGGCTCCCAGTTATGCAGAAATAATGGTAGGACTGGGGTAGCTCCTCAGGATGGACCAGAGTTTCTGGAGGGGAAGGAAGAGAAGCAGGTGGCTGTTAAGGATGAGGGAGATCATCAACCTAGAATCCCACTGAACCTTCAGATTCAATTCAAGTTTTTGCCTCAGCTTTCCAAAGTCTCAAAGGTTCTTAACCAGGAGAGTGACTCGTTTAAATTATGACAAGAACCAGACAGCCTAGGTTCAAGTCTGGGCTGTACCACTCACTAGCTAGGTAACCTTGAGCAAGGAATTTTAACTTCTCTGGGCCTCAGTTTCCTTAAAATGTAAAACTGGGAAAATAATCTCTCCCTTAATATGGAGATTACATGAGAAAGTGCAGGAAAAGGGCCCAGGACAGAGATTGGCACACCGGAGACATTCAACAAGCAGATTACTACTATTATTACTGAAAGGAAGGCCGAATACCTTAGCTAAGCTTTCAGGTCCCTCCATTACATGGCCGTCCCCTCTGTTTCAGCCTTATCTCCCACTTCTCTGTTGGGGCTTTCAGCTCCAATCCTGTGGGATTGTTTCCTCTCCCGGCCCATTCACGGTTCCACTTCTGTGCCTTCGATCATGCTCTTCCCCAGTTTAAATTGCTCTTTCTCCTCTTTACCTAAGCAAATCCATCCCATCCTTCACATTCCCTCCCGCCCAGAGGCAGAGCTGCAGGGCACCAGAGGGAGGTGAGCAGAGAGGAGTGAGGAATGGCAGCCAGCTGCCCCTCGGATGCATTGCAGAGTTCATCCTGGCTCTTGCAAAGGAAGTGGAAAAACAAGCCCTGATGGAGATGGGCATGGAGCAGAGGTGGGATAGTGGTGCAGAAAAACATCACTGGGAATTTTTTCTGAGAACTCTTGGACCTTAGACTAACACAAAGTGGGAAGGGATTGCAGGCTTGTTCAATTAACGGGCCCATACCCTCCCAACAAGAATGTAAGTTCTCAGAGCCAAACTTGTGACAGCATCAAGGTCCATAGAAATGGAGAGCTTCTGCACCTTAGAGGTGAGGCCAAATGGAGTTAAATTTTACAGAAGCTTGCTTTTAAATACTTCAAGAAAGAGAATTTAATGGGATGCACACACACATATGTTCTGTCTTATATGTATATATAAACATACCTTTATATTACATAATATATTAAGATTATATTATATAGTATTTAATATATTAAGATAATATATATTATATAATATATAATGTAATATATAAATATAATATGATATTATAATGTATTATATGTGATATATAATTATAGAAAATTATATTATATATAAATATTATAACATATTATCTTATATTAATATAGTCTAGTATAATATGATAGCTTATTATATTATTTATAATATATAATACATAAATATTACAATATATTGATTATATATTAATTACATAATATATTATAGAATATCTATATTATAGATAATAGGATATAATATTATACAGAATATATATTATATATACACTAACCACTTATATTTATATCCTTGTTATAGCTAAGCCTTGTTATCCAAGGCTTCTAGGATGTTAATACTAACCAGATATCTGGTTAACATCCAAAATATCTTAATTAGGAATACACACTCCATGTGTTGTTTCTTTGAAGAAGCCCATACTTCAGTGGGCTGCCACAAATACTTAAGATATTTCCAATTGACACCAGAGGCTGTGAAATAGCATAAGGAAAATCGCAAGTGATTTTTCCTTGGTGAAATGAATGATGTTCAACTGATGATGTTCAAGACTTGTGGATTGGCTAGAAATATTATACAGACACTACACATGTATATGCATAGACTGCAAGGATTTAACCAGCCTACTGGACAGATTTCTCTTAGCTTAAGTTTCCCAAGGAGTTCAATGTTCAGAGGCTTACTGCATGATGGTTGCCTTAATTCTACCACTAAAATATGTCACATGCATAGTGCTGTCAGGGCACCTAAAGGGACAGAGATCTGGGATTTCGTGAACTTATAGAACAGGCCATATATTTGTAAGTGCTTGCTCTCTCCTTCACACTCTATATCTGGTCTGTCAGTGAGTCCTAATGTTCTACCTTCAAAATATTTATCCAGACTCAACCCACTTTGACCATGCCCATGGCCATTGCTCTGCTGCAAGCCACCATGAATCACCTTTAACTGGATGATTGCAAGAGCCTGCCAACTGCACTCCTTGTTCCACTCTTGACTCCTTTTAGTGTGTCTCTCTATAGAGCAGCCAGAATGTTCCTTTTAAAGCATATGTCACATAAGTTGACAAGTAACATCACTCCTCTACTCAGAACCCTCTGATGGCTTCCTGTTTCATTTATTAGAAAAGCTGAAGTGCTAACTCTGGATTCCAAGATCCTCACTGATCTGGTGACCCTCACTGATCTGGTGACCCTCACTGATCTGGTGCTCTCCCACCTGCTGATCCCCATTGTTAGCCTTGTTTTTTCCATTACTGTTCTTTCCCTCATTCACTTCCCTCCAGCCACACTGGCCTCCTCACTGTCCCTCAAGCATTCATCTTTTCAAATTATATGGATAGGTAGGTTATTTATCCACAAATTTCACTTCAAGGTAACAAAAGGGTGTTACAAAATATTTGCTATAAAAACACATTGAGTTTGGTGGATCACTATCTTAGAGTTTCCTTCCTTTACAGTCCTCCCTTCTTCTTCATGAGGCTATGTCCTGGCCTCTATTTCTCTGCATTTCACTGCTGACACTCTCTATTTTATGGCTTACCTTTCCCTAAAAATGTATGGATAGTCTGTGGTAGCCACTTGTGTTAGTTTGTTCTCACATTGCTATAAAGAAGCACCTCAGACTGGGTAAGTTATAAAGAAAAGAGATTTAGTTGACTCACAGTTCTGCAGGTTGTTCAGGAAGCACGGCTAGGGAGGCCTCAGGAAACACACAATCATAGAAAGTGAAGGAGAAGCAGGCACATCTTACATGAGACAGAGGAAGAGAGAGTGAAGGGGGAGGTGCTACACACTTTTAAACAACCAGATCTAATGAGAACTCACTATCACAAGAACAGCAAGGAGGAAATCCACCCTCATGATCCAGTCACCTCCCACCAGGCCCCTCCTTCAACACTGGGGATTACAATTCAATATGAGATTTGGGTGGGGACACAAATCCAAACCATGTCACTAGCCTCCAGGATGGCCCCCAATAATTCCTGCCTCCTGGTATTCATACTATTGTGTAGCCCCATTCCACACTGCATAGGATTGACCTGTGTAACCAATAGTATATTGTGGAAGTGATGGAGTGTGACTTCTAAGGCTAGATCATAAAAGACATTATGGCTTCTGTATTTCCCTCTCGGACTACTCTTTCTGCGGAAAGTCTGCTGCTATGTGATGGGGACGCTTAAGCAACCCTGTGGAGAGGTCCATGTTATGAGGAACTGAGGCCTCCTGCCCATGTACAGCACCAATTTGCCAGCTATATGAGGGAGCTACCTTGGTAATATATCCTTCAGCTCCAGACATGCCTTCAGAGGATGGCAAATGCCATCGACATCTTGACTGCAATCTCATAAGAAACAGAGCCAGAATCACCTAGTTAAGCTTTCCCCAGATTTCTGGCCAGCATAAATTGTGTATGATAATAAATATATATATATATTTTTTGTGACAGGGTCTTGCTCTGTTGCCTGGGCTCGAGTGCAGTGGCATGATCACTGCTTCTTGCAGTCTCAAACTCCCGGGCTTAAGTGATCCTCCCACCTCAGTTGGTGTGCGCCACCACGCACAGGTTAGTTTCGTGGGTTTTTTTTTTCTTTTTTTTTTTTTTTTTAGAGATGAGGTCTGTCTTTGTTGCCCAGGCTGCTCTTGAACTCCTGGTCTCAAGCAATTCTCCTGCCTCTGCCTCCCAAAGTGTTGGGATTATAGACGTGAACCATGGTTCCCAGCCAATAATAAATCCTTGTTGCTATTTTAAGCCACTAAGTTTTGGAATATTTTGCCAAAGGTGATTGACCTTTTTATCTTTTTATACCTTTCCTAGATTGTCAGTTTCTCCTGAATAGAATATAAGCTCTAGAGGGTGGAAAGCTTGTCTGTTTTGTATCCCCAGAGTGTAGAACAATGCCTGGCACACAGCAGCTACCCAATAAATATCAAATGAATGAGTAAATTACCTTTGGCCAAAGAGATATCAATATTAAAAAGAAAAATATGAAATCGTCATTATTTGTTAAAAATATCATTATTTACATTAAAAATTCAAGGCAATTAACGTAGAAGCCATTAGAACCAATAAATATAATTCAACAAAGTGGCAAAATACAAGAGCAACATACAAAGAAATGTTTTTATATTATACATCAGCAATAATATACCAGAAAAATGTAATAGATGATAATCTCAGTCACAATAACTTCCAGAACTCTAAAATGCTTAGGGAGAGAACCTAGTAGTAAATGTACAAAATCTAGATGAAGAAAAATATAAAACTTTACTGAAGGTCATAAAAATAGTATCTGAATGAAGTGAAAGCTGTGTTATAATTCAACACGGTAATTTAACTCACTTTTGTAAAAATGTCAACTACCTTAAAAATCTGTAAATTTCATCCCAGTAAAAATTCTAATGATTTTTTTAAATAGAACCCAACAGAGTAAGTCTAAAAACCACCTGGAAGAGAAAATATTCAAAAATAGCTGAGATGATTTTGAGAAAAGAACAGTGGGAGGAAACTCACCCTACCAGATTTCAAAACCTAGAATAGAAGGGTAGTAATTAGAATGAGGCTGGGCGTGGTGGCTCACCCCTGTAATCCAGCACTTTGGGAGGCCGAGGTGGGCGGATCACCTGAGGTCAGGAGTTCAACACCAGCCTGACCAACATGGTGAAATCCCGTCTCTACTAAAAATACAAAAAAAAGAAAAAATTAGCCAGGCGTTGTGGCATGCACCTGTAATCTCAGCTACTCGGGAGGCTGAGGCAGGAGAATTGCTTGAACCTGGGAGGCAGAGGTTGCAGTGAGCCGAGACCGTGCCATTGCACTCCAGCTTGGGCAACAAGAGTGAAACTCTATCTCAAAAAAAAAAAAAAAAAAAAAAAAAGTTTAGTAATTAAAATGATGTGATAATGGAACAAGCTTTACAAATAAATAAGTGGATCAGAATGGAGTCCAAAATAGATCCAAATATGTACAGGAGTCCAGTTTTCGACAAAGGAAAAAGGATGAAGTATTCAATAAATGGTATTAGGAAAACTGGTTATCCGTTTAGGAAAAGTAAAGTTAGATCTTCATCTCACAATTTTCATAAAAGTAAATTTTAGATAGATTAAAGGCCTGAACATATAATGTGAAATTGTATAAGTAAAAAAGAAAATACAGGAGAGGGCTGTAAGCCATGAGGTAGGGTAAGCATAAAACATACAGATACAGATAAATAATATTGACTGCATCCAAAAAACAAGGCATCTGTAAGACAAAAACATGAAAACAAAAGTATCTCATGGTGGCCAAGAACCTTCAAATTACCTAATGTTTGTTTTTGTTTTTGTTTTTTGAGACAGGGTTTCACTCTGTTGCCCAGGCTGGAGTGCTAAATAATTTTGACTGCATTAAAAAATCAAGACAGCTAGGCACGGTGGCTCATGCCTGTAATCCTAGCACTTTGGGAGGCCAAGGCAGGTGGATCAACTGAGGTCAAGAGTTTGAGACCCACCTGGCCGACATGGTGAAACCTTGTCTCTACTAAAAATACAAAAAATTAGCCAGTTGTGGTGGCGGGCACACGTAATCCCAGCTACTCGGGAGGCTGAGGCAGGGGAATCGCTTCAACCCTGGAGGCAGAGGTTGCAATGAGCTCACTGCAATGCAGTGAGCCAAGATCGTGCCACTGCACTCCAGCCTGGGCAACAGAGCAAAAACTCTGTCTCAAAAAAACAAAAAACAAACAACAACAACAAAAGGTATCTATAAGACAAAAACATGAAAACAAAGATATCTCACAGTGGCCAAGAACCATCAGATTACCTAATTTGTTTTTGTTTTTGCTTTTGCTTTTGTTTTTTGAGACAGGGTTTCACTCTGTTGACCTGGCTGGAGTGCAGTGGCACGATCTTGGCTCACTGCAACCTCTGCCTCCTGTGCTCGAGAGATCCTCCCACCTCAGCCTCCCAGGTAGCTGGGACTACAGGCACCCGCCACCACACCCAGTGAATTTTTGCATTTTTTTGTAGAGATGGGGTTTTGCCATGTTGCCCCAGCTGGTCTTGAACTCCTGTGCACAAGCAACCGCCTACCTTGGCCTCCCAAAGTGCTGCAATTACAGGCGTGAGCCACCGTGCCTGGCCTCCTAATATTTGTCTTTTATAAGTTGAATATTAAAGAATGATTTTGACAGATTTTTTTTTGTTTTGTGCTTTTAAGAAATGAAGAAACAACCTTTATCTTATTATTTTTAGCAGACTTTAATTTTTAGAGCAGTTTTAGGTTCACAGCAAAATTGAGTGGAAGGTGCAGAGATTTCTCATATTGCCTTATGATTTTAGATAGCAATGCCTCTATTTTTGGGGGCTACTTGAAAATTTCAATATCTGTGTTCATGAAGACAGAATTTCGATCAACAATTCATAAATAATTGTGGGGATTTTCAGAATGGCTTAGTAAGGAGCTTGGAAAATATTTTCCCTCCAAAAAACAACAGTAAAACCAGGGAACATGATCAAGCACAACATTAGAAATGTTACCAAATGCATACAACAAATTCAGAAGTAGTTATTCAAGAAAAACCATGAAGTCTTGATTAGAACAGTGGGAGTCTGGCAAACATCACAGCTGATCTGAGGTTTCTCTACAGGTTGGAGAAAGCAACAGACTAGCAGACTATTCAGAAATTTAACAAGGAGATCTGGGGAACAAGACAAGCATAGTGGGCTTTCACATATCCCTGGTGGTCTGTAAATCTGTGTGCTTGCGCAAGGTAGCACACTTGCTCAGGGGAGACAGAGAGGGCTCTAGCATTTACTGATTCCATGCTGAACATGAGGTCTTGCACACAAAGAAAACAAAAGCTTGGGCAGTTTTGTAAACCGCCTGAACTTTGAACACATTTACCAAACCACACACGAAGTAATCGGCAAATGGTGGAAGTCCTAGCGGCTAAACACGCTTAAGCACAACTTCTGATTAATCATAGGCTGACCATTAAGCTATGCTGACTCGGTAGTAACCTGTAGAAAGCCAGGCTTAAGAATACAATTTTTTTAAAAAAATGAGCGGACATCAGTAGCTACATACTGCAGACAAGATAGCCTCTACAAAATGAGTCTAAGCAAGCCACTAAATGAACAAACAGAAATGATAACCACTGGGGACAGAAATCAGAATCCAGAGTTTGTACAATATATTATCTAAAATATCCAACTTTCAACCAAATGTGAGATTTACAAAGAAATAGGAAAGTGCAGCCAGGCGCGGTGGCTCACGCCTGTAATCCCAGCACTTTGGGAGGCTGAGGTGGGCGGATCACCCGGGGTCAGGAGTTTGAGACCAGCCTGGCCAACATGGTGAAACCCCCTTTCTACTAAAAATACAGACATTAGCTGAGTGTGGTGGCGGGTGCCTGTAGTCCCAGCTACTAAGGAGGCTGAGGCAGGAGAATCGCTTGAACCCAGGAGGCAGAGGTTGCAGTGAGCTGAGATCGTGCCATTGCACTCCAGTCTGGGTGAGAAGAGCCAGACTCTATCTCAAAAAAAAAAAAAAGAAATAGTAAAGTGCTAACTGTACACAGGGAAAAAGCAGTAATAGAATCTTTCTTGGGAGGACCCAGATGTTGACTTAGGAGACAGATTTCAAAGCAGCTTTTTAAAATATGTTTTAAAAACTAGTGGAAACTACTTTTAAAGAATTAAAGTATGACGACAATGTTTCATCAAATAGAGAATATCAATAAAGAAGTAGAAATTATAAGGAAATATAAATTTTATATATATTATTATATAACTGAACAATGAAAACACTTGGACACAGGAAGGGGAACATCACACACTGGGGCCTGTCGTGGGGTGGGGGGAGGGGGGAGGGATAGCATTAGGAGATATACCTAATGTAAATGATGAGTTAATGGGTGCAGCACACCAACACGGCACATGTATACATATGTAACAAACCCGCACGTTGTGCACATGTACCCTAGAACTTAAAGTATAAAAAAAAGAAGTAGAAATTATAAGGAAATAGAAATTTTATATATATTATTATTTATAAATACATAAATATATACATAATTTATTTAGATATAAAATTTCTACTTCTTTATAATGTCTTAAGAAATTATAGAAATTATATATAATTGTAAAGAAATTATAAAGAAGTGAAGAAATTAAAAAGAAGAAATTTTATATATAAAATGTCTACTGTTTTATAATTTATATACATAATTATAGTTTATACATAAAATTTCTACTTCTTTATAATGTATAATTATGCTTTTTATATATATAAAATTTCTACTTCTTAATAAACATTGTGGGGATTTTCAGAATGGCTGAGTGAGGAGCATGGAAAATATTATCCTACCCAAAAACAATATTAAAGAATTAAAGAAAAGTATGATGACATATTGTATAGTTAGCACTCTCCTATTTCTTTGTAAATCTCATATTTTGGTTGAAAATGGGATATTTTAGATAATATATTGTACAAACTCTAGATTCTGATTTCTGTCCCCAGTGGTTGTTATCATTTCTGTTTGTCCTTTTAGTGGCTATGATGGTTAATACTGAGTGGCAACTTGATTGGATTGAAGAAAGCAAAGTATTGGTCCTGGGCGTGTCTGTGAGGGTGTTGCCAAAGGAGATAAACATTTGAGTCAGTGGGCTGGGGAAGGCAGACCCACCCTTAATCTGGTGGGCACACTCTAATCAGCTGCCAGTGAATATAAAGCAGGTCGAAAAATGTGAAAGGCGAGACTGGCCTAGCCTCCCAGCCTACATCTTTCTCCCATGCTGGATGCTTCCTGCCCTCGAACATCAGATTCCAATTTCTTCAGTTTTGAGGCTCAGACTGCCTCTCCTTGCTCCTCAAGCTTGCAGAGAGCCTATTGAGGGACCTCGTGATTGTGTAAATTAATACTTAATAAACTCTCCCCCATATGTAATAATCTGTATAATATTACATATATATTAGTTCTGTCCCTCTAGAGAACCCTGACTAATATAGTGGCTTACTTGGACTCATTTTGCAGAGTCTATATATATGTCATAATACTTTTATTTAATTCTTTAAACATAGTTTCTACTATTTTAAACGTATTCGAACCCTAGAAATTTAAACATTTTTAAATTGAAGCCAAGGTTTCTAGGGGTTACCACTGAGTCAGCATAGCTTAATGGTCAGCCTATGATTAATTGGAAGTTGTGCTTAATTATATATATAACGAGCTAGTGTTGAAAAATATAATATTTGGAATAAAATTTTACCAGAGGGGCTCATGAATAGATTTGAGATGGCAGGAGAAAGAATCAGTGAACTTAAAGATAGATCGTTAAAGAGTATGCAACTTGGGCGGGCATGGTGGCTCACGCCTGTAATCCTAACACTTTGGGAGGCCGAGGTGGGTGGATCACCTGAGGTCAGGAGTTTGAGACCAGCCTGGCCAATATGGCGAAACCCCATCTTTACTAAAAATACAAAAATTAGCTGGGCATAGTGGTGGGCACCTATAATCCCAGCTACTTGGGAGGAATAGCAAAACTGCAGATGTAAATGCATCCATAGCAATAATTCCATAAATTAATGAAATCAAATGTCAGAGCTAGGCCTCTGTGGTTCTCAGAATCCTAAGATGGTCCCCAATATTCCTGTTCCTGGTATACACTTCTTGTAGAGTTTCCTCCTCTTGACTGTAGGCAGAACCTGTGAACATGATGGGAAGTTACTCCCATAATTAGGTTACTCTGTATGGCAAAGGTGAAGGAATTCTGCCACTATAATTAAGATTTCTAATCAATTGACTTTGGGCTAATAAAAGGGAAGATCATCCTGGGCAGGCCTGGCCCAGTCAGGTGAGTCCTTAAAAAAGAGTGTCTCATGTTGAAGAAGTAAGCTACCATTTGTGAGAGGGCCTATGGAGGAGCCACATGGCTGGAGCCCCTGTTGGGGATGGCCTCTAAGAGCCGAGGGCAGTCCCTGATAGACAGCTAGTAAGAAAACAGGGCTATCAGTCCTACAACTGCCAGGAAGTAAATTGTGCCAACAACTGGTGAGCACGGAAGAAGATTTCAAGCCTCAGCTGAGATCACAGCTCCAGCCAATGCTTTGACTTCAGCCTGGTGAGACCCTGAGCAGAGACCCAGGTTGATGGACTGGATGTTGTGTTTGTGTCCCCCTGGAAATTCATATGTTGAAACCCTAATCCCAATGTGATGGTATAAGAAGGTGGGACTGTTGGAAGGTAATTGGTCATGAGGGTAGAGCCTTCATGAATGGGATTTGTGCCCTTATAAAAGAAACCCCAGAAAACTCTCTTACCTTCTTTCTGCCATGTGAGAATATACTGAGAAGGCAGCAGGTCTGTAACCCGAAGAGGGTCCTCCGCACAAGCTGACCATGCTGGCACCCTGTGGTCAGGCTTCCCAGCCTCCAGAACTGTGAGCAGGAAATTTCTGTTGTTTAAGGCCTCGAATCTAAGGTAATTTGTTATAGCAACCTGATCTGACTGAGATACTCAGCTAACCTATACCCAGAGTCTTGGCCACAGAAACTGTGAGATAATAAATGGGTGTTTTTAAAAAATTATTATTATCATACTTTAAGTTTTAGGGTACATGTGCACAACATGCAGGTTTGTTACATATGTATACATGTGCCATGTTGGTGTGCTGCACCCATTAACTCGTCATTTAGCATTAGGTATATCTGGAATTGAACAAAGAGAACAGATGGACACAGGAATGGGTGTTGTTTTGACCTGCTAAGTTTGTGGTCATTTGTTATGCAGCAATAGAAAACAATACAGCCTTGAACTCTGGTCTTTCTTGTAGTTAATTCATACCCTGAACTACTCTGCTCTATACCACCATTCAGAAATTGGCTGTTCATGTACCACAAAGGCCTAGTAGACATTTTTTGTTTAGCCTGCAAAGTATGTTAAAACATTTTTTAAAAATTAGCAGTCTTGGGAGGCCGAGGTGGGAGGATTGCATGAGCTTAGGAGTTCAAGACCAGCATGGGCAATATAGTGAGAACCAGCTCATACAAAAAACCAAAAAAATTAAATAAAAAATAACTGCCTATATCTAAATATCAGAGGATTTCACATGCATGTCGAAATTCATGGCTTCCCTTGAAAAACTGGCAGACATGGCATCATTGGCCCATATTACCACCTAGGAAGAACTGGCTGGAGGTGAAAAGTCCCTGCCTTGTTGAGACAGGGCCTGAGCCCTGTAGTTCAGCACAAGCCAGCTCCACCCTATAAGCTTCATTTATTTAGATGACCCACATGGCTGCAGTTAGGCATTTGAGTATGTAAGTCCTGATATCTAACTTCAAAGTTGATCACTGCTTGCCTCAGTTTTGTTCCTAGTTCGGTCACTGTTTCCTTTCGCTCTCTTCCTGACACAATGCTACAAGAATTTAGATCATAAATCCTTTGGGAATGAGTGCCCAGATCAGAGTTGGATATTAATTTGGGAAGAGAAAATGAACTTTGGTACTATGGATTCAATTAAGTTGAGTCTGGGAAACTCTTCCTTTCACTAAATTTCTTATTAGTGTAGGATTTCAGTTTGACAAAAATCCTGCATTCTTTTGTCCTTTGAGGAATAGATGGTGAAACGAGCAGCATGTTTTGTTTTGTTTTTCTTTTCTACCATGGAACATGAGGGGAAAATGCCGTGAAGCCTCAAAAGGAAGGCTCCATTGAGGTCATGTGGTACAAAGGATGAATGGTTAAGTTTTTAAAATTGATGCAAATTAACATAAAATGTAAAACAATTTTTGGAAAATGATATAAATGATGCCAATTGCGTCCACTCATGTAAAAGAAAAAAATTTTCTTTTACTCACAACACTTCTGATGCTGAATATGTGGGAATTTTCCCCACACCAACCAATTCTTCAACTTTCCGCACACCAACTGGGTATCCTACAATTCATTTCTGACACTAATTATCCCCTGTGAGCTCAGACTCCACAGGTTAAGGACTCAATCCCACAAGACTGCCCTCACATTAGGTGCCAGTTACAAGTTCCAGGTTGTCACCTGTACTTTTGACCTATAAATCAGGGGTTTCCACAAGCCACTCCTCATGTTTGATAATTTGCTAGAATGGCTCACAAAATTCAGGGAAGCATTTACTCACATTTATCAGTTTATCCTAGGATATTACAAAGGATACAGATAGTAGCCAGATGAAGAGGTACAGAGGACAAGGTCCAGAAGGATGCTTAGTGCAGAAGCTTCTGTCTCCATCCAGTTAGAGTCCACCACTCTTCTGGCACGTGGATGTGTTCATCAATTCAGAACCTGTCTGAACCTCATTGTTTAAAGTTTTTATGGAGGCTTCATTACCCCAAGAGTCACCTCACTAGCACAAACTCAGATATGGCTGAAATGAGCTTATTGTGAATAAAAAAAAAAGATGCTCTTCTCACTCCAATCACTCAGGAAATTCCAAGGGTTTTAGAAACTCTGTGCCAAGAACCAAGGATAAAGAACCAATATATATTCACAATTCTATCACAATGTCAGAGGCCACTCCCCTCATCTTTGAATGTGGATCCCTTACAGGAAAACCATTGTATCTCTCAGAGAATTTGTAACCTCCTAACGGGTTATCCTTGCTCACTGCTCAGATAGAGCCAATTTATCAAGAGGGGGAATTGTAATAGAGAAAGAACTTAATTTATACAGAACTTGTTAAACAGGAGACCAGAGATATGTTATTCAAATCAGTCTCTGAAAATCTGGGGACTAGGGTTTTTCAAGGGTAGTTTGTGGGAAGGAGGAATGGCTTGGGAATAAGTGCTGCTGATTGGTTGTGGATGTAATCATGAAGATGTGGAAAATGGTTCTCAAGTGCACACTAAGTCTATTGCTGGGTGTGGCCACAGGACCAGTTGGTGGTTCAGGGTGGAGCCATCTGCAGTCAGAAATGCAAAAACCTGAAAAGACATCTCAAAAGGCCAATCTTAGGTTCTACAATAGTGGTGTTGTCTACAGGAGTAATTGGAGAAGTTGAAAATCTTGTGGCTAATTTATTAGTCCTATAATACCAGTCTTGTCACCAGCAAAGAAGGAGGTTTGTTTCAGCAAAGGACTGTTACCATCCTTGTTTCAAAGTTAAACTGTAAACTAAGTTTCTCCCACAGTTAGTTCAGCCTATGCCCAGGACTGAACAAGGGCAGCTTGTTTAGAAGCAGGATGGAGCCAAAGTCCGATCTCTGTCACAGTCATACTTTTCCTACTGTTATCATTTTTGCAAAGACAGTTTCACATTTACATTGGGGGTAGCATTTATAGAACAGATATAGCACTAGTATGAACACCCATATGACTAGCCCTTGAGGAAGCCAGTTAGTGTGGGGTAGGGATAGATAGAAAGAAATAATTTGCCCTGCTTTTTGTTGTTGTTTTGTTTTCCTTTTTTCCTATGGGACATGAGGGAAGAAAACCTTGTGGGCCAGTAGAAAGGAAGGCTCCAATGAGGTTGTGCAGTATGGACAGTGAATGGCTATTAAGTTTTTAAAATTGGGGCAAATTAACATGAAATATAAAGCATATTTTGGAATATGGTATAAGAAATGACAATTGTAGCAACTCATGTTTTGTTTTTATTTTTCAAATATTTCTATGCAATAATAGAAATCACTTGTATGAATTTAGTTTACCCATGATCTCTGGACCTTGCTGTAAGGAAGTCTTTCAGAAAATCAAAAATGTGAGCCTATATGAAATATTTGTGTGTGCATGCACATGGCATACCTGACTTAGAAAAGAATTCTATATGTATTCAGTTTTAGAACTTGTCTTTAGAGTTTGTAAAAGGTTGAAAATGTTTCACTGTCCATATTAAATGTTTTACTATGCTAAAAAGAACATCTAAAAATCAATAAAGAAAAGACCAATAACCTGTTTTTTGAAAGAGCTGTATATGCAAAGCAATCCCCAAATGCAGAAGGAGCTGAGAAACCAAAGGAGGCAGACAAGTCCAGCTCGTCATCACAGGGTGATTTTATTGGGGAATATAGCGACAGAAGCGTGGTCTTGGGTGGGCAGAAGACAGGTAGATCTTTGTGCCATTACTCCCCAGACCCAGGGATTATATACCGTAGGGAAGGGTACATGTGCTTCAGAGGGAATGGGTTGGAGTTTGGTCTAAGGGCAGGATTGACAGTAAGTATGAATTTATCAAGCTTGATTTGGTCTAAAGGCAGGATTTTTGGTAAGGATGTGCTCTTTCATACACAAGGAATAATAGATAAACTGGAAATCTCAGAGGCATTCCTGGAACTGGGGCTAATCAAAAGTCAGCATGGCAGATTGGCATCCAAGATGGAGTTACTTTAGCCTGTACACATCCTAATCGAAAAATAAAAGATATGAATAGAAAATTCATAAAATAGAAAATAAAAATGATCACAAGGAATATGAAAAGTTGTTGAATCTCAGTACTAATCAGTGAAAGTCAAATCAAAATAACTAGATTTTCAATACGTTTGCTAATATCAAGTATTGGCGAGGGTAAAGGATACTCTCACACACTGATGGGGAGTATGTACATTTGAGCCACTCTGAAGGGCAACTTCGCAGGAACTATTACATTTTATAAGAATGTATTTATGCAGAGGAGGTGTCAGGTTGACCTGTGGCAGTCCAGCCCTTGGGGGTTCCCTCGCCTTCCACCTCCTGCTCATCTGCTTCACTAGCTATCCCTATGGTGTCGGCGTGCAGGCCATGGCCTGCTGTGGCCATAGCACTTCTGGCTCTGCTGGTCTGCCTGGGGGCGCTGGTCGACACCTACCCCATCAAACCCGAGGCTCCTGGCAAAGATGAGTCCCTGGAGGAGCTGAGCCACTATTATGCTTCCCTGTGCCACTGCCTCAACGTGGTCACCAGACAGTGGTGGGAGGGTGCAGACATGTGGTGAGGACCCCTGAGGCCTCCTTGGGGATCTGCTAACCGCGCCCACCTGATTTGCATATCCACTTCCTACCCGGGAAACACGGATTCCCCACCTGGCCATCAGGGTCTGGGCAGGATTCAGGTGGGGACTTCCACCCGCATCTCAGTACCCCCTCCCCCTGGGCTGGAGGGCTGTGTATGGTCCTTCCCTGGTCCCAAAATAAAGAGCAAATTCCACAGGAAAAGAAAATAATGCATTTATGCATTACATATAGGAACAATATTTAAAATAACGAACCCATTCTTCTCGCTTCCTCCAAACACCCCTTCTGGCCAAAGTGATAAGTTCAGGAATATGATCTCAGCCCCGGCCCAAGTCATTCAGCAACTAAAAGTCACTTGGCCACAGTGATTGATTCAGGAGTGGACGTATGACATAAACTGGTCCAATTTTAGCACTTTTATTGGAAATGCTGGGTGGGACACAGACTCTCTCTTCTGGCCATGAAGAAGGAAACATGTACTTGGGATCTGCTAACAACTATTTTAGGACCACGAGGGGATAACCTGCCTAAGAATGGGGCCAACACTAAGGAAACACTGACTTACCAAGCCTTGTCTGAAGTCAGCCCTGCCTCTGGTCTTGTCAGTCACATGAGCCATTCAAGTTCCTATTTTCTTTAAACCAGTTTGAGTTTTCTGTTACTTGCAATTGGAAGTATGTTGACTGACACAATAATCCTTCACCAATCTCAGTTATCAGGGCCTGTGACAGATCCTATGGACTGACTCACTCAATACCCTTTCCAATCCCCTTATTGCATGCCTTCTTGTATTTCAGAGTCTGGAAAGCTGAAAACTCTATTTCTCACAATTCCTTGCAGCTGGGATTCTGGATGTGACTTAAGTTCTACTAATCAGAACTAGCTCAAGACTTGAATTTGGATGTGAGTTAAGCAGAGAGAAACAATACTCAAGGCCAAACATTTACTGGTGCAGATCATAGCAAAGATTGTGCAGTCTGGGAATCAGCTGCTATTGATGGTGGCTTTCCAGCTTCCTGATCATAGCAGGAGTAGCAGCTACCTAAGGTAGTTCAGTTCTGTGGTATGGATTTGGAAGCACTCCTGGAAGCTCTACCTAGATCCTTTTTCTTCATCCCTACCCACGATTCTGTAAGCCAGTTAAATACCATAAATTACTTTCTGCTGACATTAGCTAGAAAAGATTCTGTTCTTTGAAAATAAACCCAGATCATACAGGATTCTTTGAGCCTTTGACACTACACTCAGGGCTGTGGGAGCCCGTCTAAATTTTTTCTCTTTTTAAAGACAGGGTCTCACTCTGTTGCCCAGGTTGGAGTGCAGTGGTGTGATCACAGCTCACTGCAGCCTCGACCTGCCAGGCTCAATTGATCCTCCTGCCTCAGCCTCTCAAGTAGCTGGGACTACAGGCATGCACCACGACACCTGGCTATTTTTGTATTTTTTGTAGAGATAGGGTTTCACTGTGTTGCCCAGGCTGGTCTTGGAGCAATCCTCCTGCCTTGGCCTCCCAAAGTGCTGGGATTACAGGCGTGACTCACTGCTTGGCCAAGAGCCAGTCTATGTAGCAGAAATAAACCAGAGCTAAATAAAAGCATACTCGTTTCTAGACATTTGCAATTATCTCTATCCTCACCACTTAAAACTAGGATTTTTAAAAATGTCCTGTCTATACAAGTCCTAAGCTGGTCTGGTGACCCAAGAATAGCCTCTGTACAGTTCTAGTGTCACCCTGCTTTTGCTTGTACTTTTCCCTCAACCTCTACCTTCAATGGTATAACAGGCTTTTCTGTGGAAGGTCATCCATTATTATTACCAGCAAAGAGAATTATGGCGGTAAGAGGACCCAGTAAGATGCCTCTGGAATGCGAATGTTCCCAGGCATTGTCCAGACTCTCAAATTTCAGCTATGTTTAACTAGAAAAGATGATGCCAAACAACAATTTTCAGGAACAATCAAATGCAGACAGTTTAGTAAATAACTCGCCTAGACCAATTTTCCCTGCCAGAAATTCAGCATTTGATTATGCTTTCAATTTAGATTTTGCCTCTTTGTACTCCAGGGATAGGTCAGGGCATGCAGTGGACAGTCAATAAATACATCCTAAAGAAATGAATTTTGTACCAGCTCTACATTCTAGGATAACAAATGGTGTCAGTTGGACCCATTCTGTTGGGCTACCGTAACAGAATACCACAGACTAGGTGGCTTAAACAACAGAAATTTATTTTCTCAGGATTTAGCCAACATAACCAGGCTTAAAATGCAGTTGTAAGAAGGAGGTCGTGAGGGAGTGATGACTTTGATAGACAGCCCCAATAAAAGCCCATCATTCATTCAACAAATGTTTACCAAGTCCCAACCACAAAGTGCTGATGGTGCAGAAAGGAACAAGGTACAATTTTTCTCACAAAAAGTTGTCTGATGTTGGGAGACACACAATAAACATCTAATTCCAATTCATTGTGTTCAGCACTAGGTCACAGTTCAGTGGCAAGGAACCACTAACTCTACCTGGAAGAGTCATAAAAAAGAAGAGGACACATGGGCCTGGCACCAGAAGGACTGCCAATGTTGCATCTGGTAACTCAAATGTGTCATTTACCTAGGGCAGTACTGGGTTGCCTAAATAGTCAGATGCCTAGGGCATTAGCAAAGCCGGGGTAAAACAAAAATGTAAATCAACTTTACATTATATATAAAACAAGAGAAAATAAGAAGTTGGTTAAATTTTATTCCATCTATTTTATGGTGCAGTTATCATTTTATTCTGAATTACATATGGGGTAGGAAGAGGTGGGCATAACTTTTTCTAAAGTATATGTATTCTGGCCAGGTGTGGTGGCTCATGTCTGTAATTCCAGCCCTTTGGGAGACTGAGGCAGGAGGATCACTTGAGCCCAGGAGTTACTTGAGCCTGGACAACATGGTGAGACCCCATTTCTACAAAAGATTTTTTAAAAATGTTTAAAAAGTATCCATATTCTGAAAAACAATACACATATACAAAATTGCATAAAGTATAAATGTACAACTAAAAGTTGTTATAAAGTAAACACTATGTAACCATCACCCAGGCAAGAAATAGAACATTGTCTGCAGCATCCCAGGAGCACCACTGCAGACGGCCAGGTGTTTGGTTTGCCTTGGACTGTTCCACTTTTAGCACAGAAAGGCTCAAATCCCAAGGAAACTCCTCCCTGGGATGTGAAAAGTCTCAATTTTCAGTGATGGGTACAGAAGATTGGGGGAAAAGCACAAAACCCATATGGTGACCCGCCCCCCCGCCCAAATAGGGAGTGAAAACAGCAGTTTGTAATGTGAAATGGATATGGCATAGATTCTCTGCCTTCTGTAGTTGCTGTGGCCATTTTTTTTCCCCAACTGCTGATATTGACAACCATGATTTGCAGCTCACAATAATGATCATCCATTGTTGCATCACGGTGACTGATGCCACTTTAGCATGCAACTTAAGTGCATTGAAATTGTGAGCATTAACAAGCTCGCCTTTGTATTTGCCTGTGGATCAACTGTTGTAATTTGTATCAAGGTTGTTTAACCTTTCACATCATGAATATTGTGACCATGTGCATTAGTTTGCTAGGGCTACCATAACAGAATACCACAGACTAGGTGGCTTAAACAACAGAAATGTATTTTCTCACAGTTCTGGAAGCTGACAATCCAAGATCAAGGTGCCAGCAGGTTTGGTTTTTTCTGAGGCTTCTCTCCTTGGCTTGCAGATGGCAACCTTCCTTCTGTGTCCTCACAGGTCTTTCCTTTGTGCTTGTGAATCCCTGGTGTCTCTGTGTGTGGAAATTCCCTCTTTGTATAAGGACACTGGACAGATTAAATTAGGGCCCACCCTAATAGCCACATTTTAACGTAATCACCTCTTTAAAGGCCCTATTTCCGAATACTGTCACATTCTGAGATACTTGGGGCTAAGGTTTCAGCATATGACCTTTTGGGGGACACAATTCAACCATAACACCATGTTTTGTAAGAATGCAGATAACAGGTGGGAAAATTGCTTGAGCCCAGGAGTTCGAGACCGAGAGTTCAAGTTCGAGACCAGTGTACCCAACATAGTGAGACACTGTCTCAACAAAAAATAGAAAAATTAACCAGGTGTGGTGGCGCGTGCCTGTAGTCCCAGCTACAGAGGCGAAAGGGGAAGGATCAATTGAGCCTGGAAGGTAGAAGCTGCAGTGAGCCGAGAATGCTCCACTGCACCCCCAGCCTGGGTGACAGGGTGAGACCCTATCTCAAAAAAAAAAAATGAAGTTTCATATTATCTTCTTGATTTCAATGAAAATATTAATAAAACCACAGAAAATATGAAAAAATACAAATGAGACTTTTCTCATTTATCTGTATGTTTAGCAGACAGCATAAATGTCAATTGTGTGGAATTCCATTCAGTCTATAAACTTTTTATTGAAATAAATGAAAAGACCTTACCTGCTAAATATCATGCACACCTTGTACACAATCCTGCTAAACACAGATACATTCTGCTTATCTATAAAATTAAAGGTTTTATAATGAAAGTTTTTGATGACTTTTTAATTTCTTCAAAATATGCAGAAGTATGTAGTGAGTTTTTTTTTACTTTATAGAAATGGGAGGAGATAGCCTCCTTAACAGGTGCCTACAATATCTATCATAGTTGCCAGCCATAGGAAAAAAAATGTTAAAATGTCAGCCTGCCATAAAACCATAATTTCAAAGTGCGGTATGAGAAGAATGTCCTTCTGTAATTTGGAAATACATTGAGAATAAAAATGGAGAAAAGGATGACAATAAAACAGAAATTTATCAGCTGTTCCTCTAAAACTGTTTGAAGACCATTGAAGAGGTCATATGGAGCCTCGGAAAGAATGGACTCATTACAGCTGAGCTGTTCCATGTTATGAGTAGATCTCAACAAAAAACCACATGGCAAAAAATGACTCATTCATGCAGACATCGTAAGACTGCTTCAGAACAACAACAAAAAAAGTTACCAGGAAAAGGCAACAACATGAAATAAGACTTCATCAATTTCTCTAATAAAACTGTAACTTATTTGGAATCCAACTGGATTCCTATAGCAATCAAAAAGTTCAAATTACTTCTGCCCCTTGGGACCATTTTCCCTTTGAAAGAGAAGTTTAGCTTGTGGTAACATCTATTTATTGGGAGTTACGTAAGGAAAAACTCTCCACAAACCGTGTTTTTCCTCTACTCTCACCACCACCAAAATCATCAACACAGAAAACTTCTGTGACCAAATGTAGGGGGAGGTTTCCCCACACACCAACAGTGGACACCAGCTTGGTATCCTCTGATTCTCCAAGAAGATAGTGTCAGATCCTACAGGTTGGGGGATCAGTCCCCAAGACTGCCCTCCCCACACCAGTTGCAAGTCTGGGCCTCCGGAACTTCTGGCCTACCTACCGGCTTCAAGTTGGGGTTCCCATGATCCCCTCTTTCATTTGATTAATTTGCTGGAGTGGCTCATAAAACTTAGGGAAACACATTTACCGGTTTATTATAAAAGATATTGCAAAGGATACAGATGAAGAGAGTACAGGGTGAGCTATGGAAGAAAGGGTGAGGAGCTTCCCTCCCCTCCCTAGACGTGCCACTCTCCAGGAACCTCCATGTGTTCAGCCCTCTGGAAGCTCACTGAACACCGTCCTCTTGTGTCCGGAATTGGTGGGTTCTTGGTCTCACTGACTTCAAGAATGAAGCCGCGGACCCTCGCGGTGAGTGTTACAGCTCTTAAGGTGGCATGTCTGGAGTTTGTTCCTTCTGATGTTCGGATGCGTTCAGAGTTTCTTCCTTCTGGTGGATTTGTGGTCTCGCTGGCTCAGGAGTGAAGCTGCAGACCTTCACGGTGAGTGTTACAGCTCTTAAGGCGGCGCGTCTGGAGTTGTTCGTTCTTCCCGGTGGGCTCGTGGTCTCGCTGGCTTCAGGAGTGAAGCTGCAGACTTTCGCGGTGAATGTTACAGCTCATAAAAGCAGTGTGGACCCAAAGAGTGAGCAGCAGCAAGATTTACTGCAAAGAGCAAAAGAACAAAACCCCTACAGTGTGGAAGGGGACCCCAGCGGGTTGCCACTGCTGGCTCCAGCAGCCTGCTTTTATTCTCTTATCTGGCCCCACCCACATCCTGCTGATTGGTAGAGCCGAGTGGCCTGTTTTGACAGGGCGCTGATTGGTGCGTTTACAATCTCTGAGCTAGATACAAAGGTTCTCCAAGTCCCCATCAGATTAGTTAGATACAGAGTTTGGACACACAGGTTCTCCAAGGCCCCACCAGAGCAGCTAGATACAGAGTGTCGATTGGTGCATTCACAAACCTTGAGCTAAACACAGGGTGTTGATTGGTATGTTTACAAACCTTGAGCTAGATACAGAGTGCCGACTGGTGTATTTACAATCCCTGAGCTAGACATAAAGGTTCTCCAAGGCCCCACCAGAGCAGCTAGATACAGAGTGTCGATTGGTGCACTCACAAACCTTGAGCTAAACACAGGGTGCTGATTGGTGTGTTTACAAACCTTGAGCTAGATACAGAGTGCCGACTGGTGTATTCACAAACCTTGAGCTAAACACAGGGTGTTGATTGGTGTGTTTACCATCCCTGAGCTAGACATAAAGGTTCTCCAAGGCCCCACCAGAGCAGCTAGATACAGAGTGTCAATTGGTGCACTCACAAACGTTGAGCTAAACACAGGGTGCTGATTGGTGTGTTTACAAACCTTGAGCTGGATACAGAGTGCCGATTGGTGTATTTACAATCCCTGAGCTAGACATAAAGGTCCTCCAAGGCCCCACCAGACTCAGGAGCCCAGCTGGCTTCACCCAGTGGATCCTGCACCAGGGCTGCAGGTGGAGCTGCCTGCCAGTCCCAGTGCCGTGCGCGCACTCCTCAGCCCTTGGGTGGTCAATGGGACTGGGCGCCGTGGAGCAGGGGGCAGTGCTCGTCGGGGAGGCTCGGGCTGCACAGGAACCCACGGAGTGGGTGGGAGGCTCAGGCATGGCGGGCTGCAGGTCCCAAGCCCTGCCGTGCGGGAAGGCAGCTAAGGCCCTGCGAGAAATCGAGCACAGCGCCGGTGGGCCGGCACTGCTGGGGGACCCAGTACACCCTCCGCAGCCGCTGGCCCGGGTGCTAAGTCCCTCATTGCCCGGGGCCAGCAGGCTGGCCGGCTGCTCCGAGGGCTGGGCCCGCCAAGCCCACGCCCACCCGGAACTCCAGCTGGCCAGCAAGTGCCGCAGGCAGCGCCGGTTCCCACTCTCGCCTCTCCCTCCACACCTCCCTGCAAGCTGAGGGAGTGGGCTCCAGCCTTGGCCAGCCCAGAAAGGGGCTCCCACAGTGCAGTGGTGGGCTGAAGGGCTCCTCAAATGCTGCCAAAGTGGGAGCCCAGGCAGAGGAGGTGCCGAGGGCAAGCGAGGGCTCTGAGGACTGCCAGCACGCTGTCACCTCTCACTGTTGGGTTTTTATGGAAACTTCATGACATTAGCATTTCTTCTCCCAAGGTATAGGGTGGGACGTTCTCATGGGAGGTCTTAAGACCCACAGTCAGAAAGGTGGGGGAACATTAGAGTAAAAAGAGGACAGGAAGTCAGAGGCCTGTTACTGAAGCCTAACACACCCAACATTTTCACAAAAGACTGTAACAAGGGCTATGGGAGTTACGAGCCAGGAACCGTGGACAAAAACCAATATATATCATAACACCACGAGAGCATTTAAAAATGGTAAGCATATTAAAACATGGATAGCCTCATGTATATGATGTATTTATAGATGTAACAGGCCCGACTGACAAACAGCTGACCTACCAAAACAATCCTGTAGACAGAAAGTGGTGGGACATTTCTATAAATCTAAAAACCTGCTGCTGCTAGTAAGTAAAATTCTAAGTATTCAATGCTCACATTTTTTTTGTTGTTGTTGTTGAAAGGCTATGCAGCCTGGCAAACACCAAAAATCAGTGCAGAACTGCAGGTCAAAATGACTTTTATATTTGATTGTATGAAATTTTACTACTATATGAAAGAAAAAATTTTTTTTAATGTCCTAATGGTCACAGGCAGTTCTGAATTATTATCAGAAAAAAACCAGAAAGAATAAATATATCCTACTATATCATGGACCAAAAGAAACATGTCATTACTATTTTGAAAAATCAAATATAGGCAATATCTGTTCAATTAGTCCTCTTGTATTTATATTTTCCTTTTTAATAAGTCTTATATTTAAGTACCTGAAGAATACAGAATATTATAGGCTACAAAATTTAAATATCTAGTAAGAAGCTAAAAAAAGAGTTAAGTAGCTGTATCGGACAGAAACATTATAAAAACATTGGTATATTTTTGTTCCCCATATTATTGGTTTAATTAGTCTTACTATTAATTACTACTAATTGCCACTGTTAACTAGTCCTACTAGTGTTTCATTTAAATAACAGAATTGATACACAGAAAAGAAAATAATAAATAATGTATAATTCTAAATAAACACCTATTTTAATATTTTTATATTAAGGTTATAACACATGTATAATTATTTATTACATATTGTATCATTATGGTTTTCTTTTGTCTGATGTGACTGTGTCCTAGTTTGCTTTGTAAAAAGTTGGTCATCCAAACCACACCACAACCACCACTAACTACTCCCACTATAATATTAATATATAGTCTTAACCCATTTATGCCTTAGGTTACAATTTTTTGAGTTTTTGCAATCGGACCTTGGCGATGACATTGATATAAATAACTCCCCATGCTTAGCGTTCCAATAATGGAATACTAGGCATAAATAGGCTTAATTTAACTTTGGTTTAGGGTGTGATAGTGAAGGGTGAAATGCACATTGAAATTTGTCTGGCTTGTCATCTCAGGAGGCATGTCTATTCCTCTCTCTAGGGAATGTCCTAATTGTGAGGGAAAACCCAAAAGCTGGGGATCAATACATGTAGCCTTGAGTTCCGCTATTCCCCATTTGAGCTATCTCTGAACTTTTGTGGGCCCCATTCCTGTACTAGTCAAAGGCAGATTCCTACTTCCCTCTGACAGTGGTAAGGGCTCAGAAATGTTTGGGAATGTAGGGATGGGGCCACTACCCCTTGCTGTTTATCTCTTTCTCCTCAAATAATATTTCTTCTGCTTTGAGGATCACTAGAATTTTTTATACAACAAGTCTGGAGTGCGGTGAGAGATTTTTACTCCTTGGAAATCAAAGTTCTCATCGTATAAAGGGCCATAAGTTTGTGCAGGTTTGCCTGCAAGGGGCACTAGGGACAAGGGAGCTGGAGTAGGTGATTAACAAGGTTCTAGTTTCTTCCTGCAGAGGACTCAGGTTAGCTAACAAGAGAGTAGCTTCGTTTCCTGGGTTCTGTCTATGGGAAGGAAATACACTCCAACTTCAGAGGAAATTCACAACCCTTTAGAACCAGGAGCCAAAACACAGCTGTGCATCTAACCAGGAAGCCCTTCCCTGCTGCCAGTGCTTCCCTCCTCGATGTTGTACTTTGACTCCATAGAAAGGTGAAAATGGATACCTTGGATGCCCTCCTGCCCAAGTATTGTTCTTCCCTCAGCCCTCTGTGGCAGACTGTGAAGTGGAAAGGGCACTAGCAGGGAAGCCAGGAGGCTGAGCTTTTCCTTCCAACACTCCCCACTTACCGCTGCCCTACCTTTTTGCCTGCTTTGCTAAGAGGTAGATCTGCAAAATGGGGCGATGATGCAGACCTCACCAAGATGTTGAGAGGATTCCCTGCTAGTGTATGAAGTATCCACACACCAGATGCTCAATGCCTGTCGGCTGTATGGGACTCAACCATTGCCAGGACCAAGCCTTCGAATGCCAAGACCTTTGTCCTCCTTTCCATCGACAATGAGAATACCAGTTGACACGTACCACTTTATATATATTAACACATTTTAACCTTCTCAATAGTCTTATGAATTGGGAAATATTGTCCCCATTTACAGGGAACCCATTTCTACACTAGTCAAAGGCAGATTCCTACTTCCCTATGAGAATGGTAAGGGCTCAGAAATGTTTGGGAATATAGGGATGGGGCCACTCTCCTTTGCTCTTGATCTCTTCCTCCTCAAATAATATTTCTTCTGCTTTGGGAATCACTAGATTTTTATTCAACAAGTCAGAAGTGGAGTGAGAGATTTTTACTCCTTGGAAATCAAAGTTGAGACAGAGAGTTGAAGTAACCTTCCTACAGTCGAACAGCTAGTAAGTGATGGAGTTGCTATGTGAACCCAGGTGGTCTGGCTGAAGTGTCTGTTCTCTGGGATGCTAAATGCATCCTCAGCTCTTGCCCATATGTGCAGAGTTTAATCCCAGGATGTGGCAGTATGTAATGTCCCCACCTGCAGGGTGGAAGCATACAGACTGCCCAGAGGCCACACTTTGCTGCACTGGTCCTTTCTGGGCCAAACAAACAACCGCAGTCCCATTCCCACCACAAGCCATCGACTAGGTTACACTTTAGCCCATTTTGAGACCCTGGCCTGCCTGAATTTGCGTTTGGACCATAAGGAGGGAAACTCAGAAACCCAGATCCTTCTGGAGAAAAGTGTGGAGGAAGTGAGGTTATGGCTGGGGCTAATGAGACCCACAAGAATGAGAAGATTAACCCCTGTCAGTGCCAGACCCTCCCTGAAGCACCAGGGGTCCATCCTCCAGGGTTCCAGCTCTCCTCAGCAGGAAATGGGCACTGAAACAGACAAAGAGGCAGGTGGTGCAGGTGACCTGCAGCACCCAAATAGCTTTGGTTGAAGTGGTGAACCCTGAGGAGTTGCTCGACTTAGCTCTCCCTCCCCCATAAGGCCCCCTAGCTGCCTCTTCCTGGCCCTTGCCAGTATCCAGCCCGCAGGCAGATAAGTCTTTGCTGTGGGACCCGTAATACCACTGACAGCTTGGCCTGAGCTGAGGATTGGGATGGGGGTAGGAGTGAGGGGTGAGAGAATGAATGGAGTTCTGGGGCCCTCCTCGAAACCCTCAAATCGAACACTGGTTTAGCAGAGTGTTTGTCCTCTCCCTTGGCTTACACACTCTTCTACCCACACGGAAGTTGGCATGGAAAATTAGTCTAGGAGAAGATAAATCTGAAGGGTGGAGGAGGGAGGGCATTGGCACGATTGTTCCAAGATGAGGAGCTGAGACTACTGAGCACTACTAAGAGTGAGGTTTTCCTCATACAGAGCACCACTTAATAAAGTCTGGACATGGCTAAATGATTTTTTTTTTTTTTTAGATGGAGTCTTGCTCTGTCATCAGGCTGGAGTGCAGTGGCGTGATCTACGCTCACTGCAATCTCTGACTGCCTGGTTCAAGTGATTCTCCTGCCTCAGCCTCTTGAGTAGCTGGGACTACAGGCACGCGCCACCACGCCCAGCTAATTTCTGTGTTTTTAGTAGAGACAGGGTTTCACCATGTTGGTCAGGATGGTCTCGATTTCCTGACCTCGTGATCTGCCCGCCTCAGCCTCCCAAAGTGCTGGGATTACAGGCATGAGCGACCGCGCCCAGCAGGTCAAATGATTTTTAACTACGTACAGTAGCATTGCTAGCCAGCTAGTTAGATATAGCCTCCCCTTGGCCTGGGAACCCCTTAATGGGCTGCCAGACTTCTTAAAAATCCTTTCTCCACATCTCCTGCTCTCTGTGTTTGAGGCTGTTTCCTCTCTACACTATCATCTTGAAAGCAAGGTAGGTTTTGTAAGGTTTACCACCAGACATGGATCTCAGCCAAGTGATGGAAAAAAGAATAAGGGACTTGTCCCTAGAATACACAAGGGGCTCTTACAACTCAATAATAAAATAACAAATAACGCAATTCAAAAACAGGCAAAGAATTTGAATGGACAGTTCTCCAAATGAGATGCAAGAATGGTGAATAAGCACATGAAAACATGCTCAGACATCATGAGTCATCAAGGATGCTGCAAATCAAAATCACAAAGATGTACCACTGCATACCGCCTGGGATGGCTAGAATCAAGGCAGATAACAAGTATCGGTGAAGATGTGGAGAAATGGAAGCCCTCATAACCTGTTGATGGAAACACAAAATGGTCCAGCTTCTTTAGAAAACAGTCTGGTGGTTCCCCCAAAATTAAATATACGGTTACTGTATGACTCAGCAATTCTACTCCTAGATATATACCCAAGAATATTGAAAACATGAGCCCGTGCAGACATTTGTTCATGAATATATATAGCAGCATTAGTCACAATAGTGAAAACGTGGAAATGGACCAAACGTTCATCAACAGAAGAATGGATAAACAAAATGTGATATACCCATACAATGGAATATTATCCAGCTATCAAAGGAATAAAGCACTGATACATACGCTCTCAAATGGATGAACCTTGAACACATACTAAGTGAAAAAAGCCAGTCACAAAAGACCACACACTATATGATTCTATTCATATGAAAGCCTAGAATAGGGAAATGTATAGAGACAGAGAGTAGATTAGAGATTACTTAGGGCTTGGGGAAGGGGGTGGATGGGTAGGGAAATGATAGCTAAATGGTTTCTTTTTGAGGTAATGAAAATGTTCTAAAATTGACTGTGGCAATTATTATGCACATATGTGAATACACCAAAACCACTGAACTGTACACTTTTAATGAGCAAATTGTATGCTGTGTGAATTATGTCTCAATAAAGCTATACTTAATTTAAAAATCAAGTATAAAACGATGGGGAAATACTTAAATTAATTTATTCCAAGTGTATATGAGCAACAGAAAGTCTTTTGTCACCTCCTACACACTTCCTAAACACACACACACACACACACACACACACACTGTCCTTCCAACTCACCCATGGCAACAGCATATATAGTGGGTGCTTAAGAAATATTTGTTACATTGGTGAATATATTTTATATCTAAGAATGGATATAGAGGGGGTGGGCCAACAGAGTAATAAAATAACTGAAAGTTGTCTGCTGAGGGGAACAGTGGACAGCTAGATGGGCGTGGGCTGTGGTGGGGGGTGGTCACTACAGGTCCTCTCTCTGCATGCATTTTGTCAGCCTGGCAGAGAACTGCTTCCCTGAAATCCTGGGAAACACACCAGTTTTCAGTTGTACCTCTCTAGATTCAGTTGCTGCTTCCTCTTTAGTCAAATCCCTTTTCTTGTCAGCTGCTCCATCACAGTCTGCTCCCCCAAGGCCACCATCTCCCTTTCCCTCTCCCAATCCTACTACCTGGATGCCCGCAGTTCCACTAGGAATTGAGCAGACCCTACAGCAAAAAAGCTGCCTTGTGAGCTAATCAGCTTCATGTCACCAGAGGTGTGAAGGAGGACGATGGAAGTCTACTTATTGAGAATTTTGGAGAGATGATTCCTGTATAAGATTCCATCACATCCTGTATAAGCATGCTTGACTCATTTAACATTACCAATTTCAACTTCCTTATCTGTAAAGTGGGTGCATGCATGCACATCCTCCCCAAACTGTCTACCAGAAGGTAATTCAGATAGTTTCTGCTTTAAACAAACCCACAAATAAGGAATTGTGGATTTGCAAGTCGATAACCTTTCAAAAGTGCAGAAAGGACAAAAAGGAAGAAATAACATAGTATTGGATTATAACCCAAAGTATGAAATACATGAGTCCATGATGATATAAATAAATGCTTGAACAAATAAATAAATGGGGGAGAAAGGGCAAATTTTCCTTATAGAATGATTCCAAATAATATATGTAGATAATCCCTTCCTCCAAGAGGTGGAGCTTGATACCCTTCTGCTTGAGTGTGGGCTGGACTTAATAACTCACTTCAAACTAATGCATCCATAAAGTAGAAATATATATAGAAATGGAAACATAGTAACTTTATGGTGGAGAAACCCTACAAACACTACCTTGGCCAGGTGATCCAGGTTAACTTACCAGTGATAAGTCATGTGGATATTATGTACCCACTGACACGATTTGATGAGAAGGGCATTTCACCTCTGTGGTATTCTGCCCTCAAACCCATAACACTGGTCTAATTATGAGGAAAACATCGGACAAACCAAAATTGAGGGACGTTCCCCAAAATACCTGGCCAATATGTTTAAAAACTGTGAAGGTTGTGAGTACCAAGGAAACACTGACAAACTAACAGACCAGAGGAGAGTAAGAAGACACAGTGACTAAATGAAATGTGGTATCCTGGATTGAATTCTCGAGCAGAAAAAGGACATTAGTGACAAAACAAGTAAAATATGAATAAAGTCTGTAGTTAGTTAAAGTAATCCACCAATGCTTATCTCTAAATTTTGACGAAAGGACCATGGTTATGTAACAGGTTAAGAAAGCAGAAACTGGGTGATGGGTATACGTGAATACTCAGTACTGTCTTTGCAACTTCTATGTAAATCTAAAATTATTTCAAAACAAGAAGTTTATTTAAAGAAACAAACACTGGTCAGTAAGTTGATGAAAAAAGAAGAAGAAGGAAGACAGAAAAGAAAAGGAATAGTCTCAAGATTCCTTTAACAGGATTTAAAGACCTTAATACAACCATTCATCAAAGGTATTTGTAGAGACAGGCACTATGGTATAACAGTTAAGAATTGACTGAATCTCAGCTCTACCGCTTGCTACCTGTGTGACCACGAGTAAGTAACTTAACCCCCCATGCCTCAGTTTACCCATCTCTAAAATGAGGATAATAATAGCAACTACCTCATGGCCCAATACAAGGTTCAATTTTTTTTTTTTTTTTTTTTTGGCTAGTAAAGTGAAGCAGTGGGAGTAAAGAAGCAACAAAGAAATCTGTCACTGGTTGTGGTCATTAGCTGTAAACACCACTGCTCTTGGAGCAGCCTGATTTATTTTTTTAATTTTTATTCTTTTTTTTGAGGCAAGGTCTTGCTTTGTCATCCAGGCTGGAGTACAATGGCGTGACCACAGCTCACTGTAGCCTGGAACACCTGGGCTCAAGCAATCCTCCCACTTCAGCTTCCTGAGTAACTGGGACCACAGGAAGCCGCCACCATGCCTGGCTAATTTGTTTTATTTGTTGTAGAGATGAAGTCTCACAATATTACCCAGGTTGGTCTGAAAGTCTTGGCCTCAAGTGATCCAACCACCTCAGCCTCCCAAGTAGCTGGACATACAGGTGTGCGCCACCACACCTGTCTAATTTTTGTATTTTCTGCGGAGAAGAGGGCTCACTATGTTGCCCAGGCTGGTCTCAAACTCCTGGCCTCAAGTGATCCTCCCACCTCAGCCTCTGAAAGTACTGGGATTACAGGCGTGAGCCACTATGCTTGGCCAAGATTGATATTTGTTAATGAGTTAATATAATACAGTACTTAGAACAATGCCTAGCACTAGTAAATGCCATGTGTTTGTATTTTTATACTATAGATAAATATATAATTGTTTGTTAAATAAAATATCAAGTCATACTGCTACAAACACTCCTGGATAGGCACTGCCTGTGCAGCAGCCCATCATATACCTCAGTACACATCCACTGGACTCATACAACAGATCCAGAATACAATTTAGGGCTACTTATGAAACTAGTGACCTGTGAGCTAGCCTGTAGAATCCCCAAGTGGTGATTAGAGGAGCTACTTTTGAATAACAGGCTGCCTTGGGGACCCCAGGCATAGATCAGCAGTTAGTTGTAGATGATGATATATCAGAGAGAAACCTACCAGACACCATTGTGTCCAAGGAAGTATTTCTATTCCTTCTTCCGCATATTTGCTTGAGTTGCTTTTGTCCTCTAATACTCTCCTTATTTACCTGATGATGAATTAAGATCTTCCCTTCCTTTAACACCCAACTTAGATCCCACCTCAGCTCTGAGGCCTCATGGGCCTATCCCAGTCTTTCCTCTGAACTCCAACAGTACTTGGTCCCTACATGTGGCCCTTAGAATACACTGCCTTGTGCATTTCTCTTCTCTCCTCAATTAATCATAAGTACCTCATGGGCAGGCACTGCTCTTGTGTCCCTCGCAGGAATGAGCCCACCTTCCCCTGCCCCTGTGAGAGGGGAACCAACTAAGAGTATGCAAGGGAAAACAGAAAGTCCACTCTTCCAATCATTCGTCAAATACTGACTGAGCCCTGTGCTTGGGCTGTGGGATGTGGAGGGTGAAAGAGTTGAGTCCTTTTCCTCAGGAAGCCCACAATCTTGAATCAAATCGTTACATCCCAAATGCATAATAATATTTGCCTCTGGTGGGGGTAGGGAAAATGGGACAGGGGAAAGAAGCAAATGAGGCTGTGTTCGTTTTAGCATAATTATCTAGAGAAAAGAAAAAGACTCTCCAGAGGCTGTAAAACTAAAGGCGGGGGTCAGGGGCAATTCTGATGAGAGAGAGAGAGAAGAATTTGGAGCTTGGGGCGGCCAGAGCATATAGCTCAGGAGAGAAACAGTAAGAGAGAGAGGAGAAAGTATGACCCTTCCTTCAGTCTCTCCATCTTCAATAAATTCTACTCCCCACCACCAATTATTATTATTATTATTTTGAGACAGGACTCACTCTGTCTCCCACACTAGAATGCAGTGGCAGGATCATGGCTCACTGCAGCCTTGACCTCCTAGGCTCAAGTGATCCTCCCACCTCAGCCTCCTGAATAGCTGGGACCACAGCTGTGTACCACCATGCCTGGCTAATTTTTAAAACAAATTTTTGTAGAGACAGCATCACCCTATGTTGCCCAGGCTGGTGTTGAACTGCTGGCCTTAAGCAATCTCCCACCTTGGCCTCTCAATGTGCAGGGTTTACATGAGTGAGCCAATGTGCCTGGCCCAGTTACTTTAAAAAACAACAACAAAAAATAAACAAACAAACAAAAACCTTTGATGCCATTTGATTGTGGTAATTGCCAGGAAGAAAACACAGAGAGAAAGTAACAGGGTAGAGGGTATACTTTAGACTTGGCATGCAGAGAAGGCCTCTTTGGGGAGAGGATATTTAAATTGAGACCTAAAGACAAAGTTGCTAGAAGTGCAAAGACTGGGAATAGGAGTTGGGGTGAGTGTTCCAGATGAGGGGAACAATGAAATAGAGAAATATTGTTTTCGAGAAAAGAAGAAAGCGTGAGTGGAAATAAGCAGTAAGAGATATTACGTCCACTGAGATTTGGGTTAAGTGACTTGCCCCAGATTACGCAGCTAGTCAGTGACAAATGAGAGAATTCATGAGATCTATTTTGAGAAATAGAATTGAACAGAAGACCCCTGGAACTTCAAGATAGCATCTAGCAAGAGCAGCATGGACAAAACAATAGGGACAGAGACTCAGGCAGCTTTCTTGCTTTCTTTTAAAAAAAACATGTGTCTATTTTCCCCTTTTGTTTGCATCCAAACATCCATTATCTGTGCCTATTTTTATTGAATATATTTAAGGTGTACGATGTGATGTTGAGACTTTCTATTATTCTGGAAATTTTGTCAAAATTCCAGTGTTATTGATTTTTGTGAATCCTTCTGTGTTTTCCTGAAGGGGCTGACAGCAAAATCCTTGAATGGAAAGTACTGGATTTGTCAGAATTCCCCATGTGCTAGGCCGCTTGTCTTTGAGGACAGCAAGGAAGGGGGGACCTTCAGGCCTGGATCCCACACTTCAGTCAGTCTTGGGAAAGGTGAAGCCTGAGGCTCTTTGAAGGAGAAAAAAGAAGCTGAATGAGGCCGGACATGGTGGCTCATGCCTGTAATCCCAGCAATTTGGGAGGCCAAGGCAGGCGGCTCATGAGGTCAGGAGATCAAGACCATCCTGTCTAACACAGTGAAACCCCATCTCTACTAAAAATACAAAAAATTAGCCGGGCGTGGTGGCACTCGCTTCTAGTGCCAGCTACTCAGGAGGCTGAGGTAGGAGAATCACTTGAACCCGGGAGGTGGAGGTTGCAGTGAGCTGAGATCGTGCCACTGTGCTCCAGCCTTGGTGACAGAGCAAGACTGTCTCAAAAAAAAAAGTGCTAAATGAAGACCTGGGTTTGGGGAAGAATCCAAAACAGGAGGGGCTACATGATTGGAGACATGGTTGGGGATTGAAGGGATGATGGGAACTTCACAGTTTAGAAGAGGGCCATATGGGTTCCCTGGAAAATGGCTCAGACAGACCAGTCATCTTGCTCAAGGTCGCAGAGCTAGTGTGTGGCAAAACCAGGAGTGGAGCCCATGTTTGACGGGTTCCACAGCCTTTCTATTATATCACCCAAGATGATTTTCCCCACAACTCCTGTTTAATGTTGCCATTATGTTGGTTTTAGAATGTTTTTTAGAACATATGAGTGTGTGTGAGAGCGTGTGAGCATGTGTTGAGGAGAGGCCTTATTAGCATGGAAGCACTTTTGCTCTTGTATGTGCATATTTCTCCCATGTTTACCTAAGACTTGGTGGGATTATCAGGTGAATGTATTTCTTCCTGTTGAGAAATCTAACTCCAGAGAACACAGGGAAATCCTGAAACCTGAAGAGAGGGGTCTGAGGCACACTGACACTCCCCTTCTTGCCAGATCCTTTGGATTCTTGGGACAGCTGAGCAAGAATGGGGAGAAAGCATCCAAAAGCATCCACCTGGAATGCAGGCTGAGCCTCTAGATTGAGCTTTTACAGGACTAGAAACATGGAAGGAAGGTCAGACAGTGACAGCCAGAGAGACACCTGTTGGCTAGTGTCTAAGGGAGACCAGATAGTGGGATGTTGAAAGAATAAGGACAGAACAAAGGTCTGGGTAGCTCACCATCTTTTCCTGAGTTATCCTTTCACTGTGTGAATTTTTTCTTTTCTTTTTTTTTTTCTTTTTGAGACAGGATCTCGCTCTGTCACCCAGCCTGGAGTGCAGTAGCATGATAGCAGCTCAGTGTAGTCTTCAGTTCCCTGGCTCAGTTGATCCTCCCACCTCTGCCTCCAGAGAAGCTCAGATTACAGGCATGTGCCACTACGCCTGGCAAATTTTTGTATTTTTTGTAGAGATGTGGTTTCTCCATGTTGCCCAGGCTGGTCCTGAACTCCTGGGCTCACAGGATCCTCCTGTCTTGGCCTCCCAAAGTGCTGGAATTACAGGCGGGAGCCCCATGCCTGGTGTGAATGGAAAGTGCTATCAACTCCCAGCTTCTCAAACACGGTATATGTGATAAGAGTATGAGCTCTGAAGTCTCTACTAACCTTGGCAAATCAGGGAACCTCTCTGATCCTAGGTTTTCTCATCTGTAAAACAGGGTTAATGATAGTACCCATCCCATAGGAATGCTAATGAGATTAAGTGGTATGGAAAGCCATGGGAACAGAGGCTAACACACAGTAGGCCACCAGTGCATAGTATCTATCCTTATTTCCTCCCATTGAATGAGAATGCAAATGCAAATGACCATTGGATTATCCAGGCAACTGTATACTTCTGTAAGACCAAATTATAAAACCACTGGGGTGGAAAGAATGTTTCAGATCTGTTGCTCTCTCTTAGTTTGACACATGAGGAACCCAAAACCCAATGGAGACAAGTGCATTAGAGGAAAATGAAAAAGATTGTGCAAAAGCAAACATCATGAAAGGGAATTATAAGATTTTTGAGTGGCTGCAAGACCAGATGAGTTAGTGTGCATATACATGTTTCAAAGCGAGAGGGAAAAAGAGGAAACTGGAGGGGAGATAAGGCTATCAAAGAAGGAAAGACCAGCATACAATGTGCTTTCCTGTGAAAGTCAGGAGTTTGAACTTCACCTAGATCAGCATTGTCCGTTAAGAATATAATGTGATCCACATATGCAATTTTAAATATTCTAGCCGCCACATGAAAAAAGAAATGGGTAAAATCAACTTTAATATTATAATTCATTTAACCCACTATATCAATATATTATCATTTTAACATGTAATCAAAATGAATACTGATTAATGACATTTTGCACTCTTTTTTGAATACTAAGTCATTGAAATCTGGCATGTAGTTTTACAGCGACAGCACATCTTAATCTGAACTAGCCACATTTCAAATGCTCAAGGGCCACATGTAACTCAAGGGCCACATGAATCTAGGGACTAGACTATTTGTCAGTGCAGACCTAGGCAATGGGGAGCCACTGAGGCGTTTTAAGCAGTGGAGTGCCATGTCCTGATGTGTGCTTCAGAGCAAGAACAGGAGCCAGCCACTCAAGATTGCTACGTGTATTTGTGCAAGTTGTGTGCGGTACAATGGACGTGGATGTGGGCTGCAATGCAGCCCAATAATTCTATCTATCAAGCCAAGCACCCTGGCACAACACTGCCAACTCAGAGGAAAGTGAGCCTTTTCCTGATTGGTCAGCCCAGAGGCAGTGCCTTTCAGAAACAACAACAAGAACAACAAAAACACAACTTTCACGAAGATACTATATGTACTAGCACTAGCCTTGGGGAAAAGCCAGGCTCATGTAGCAGGTACACATATTAGTCCACCACTCAGGTAAGAAGCAGCACATCTTTTTACAAATCATAGTGAATTCCACTTTGAGCTCCCAGGACCCACAGTCTGGAGGGAAACTCAACCTCAATTATTCTTGGGACTCTTCACTCACAGTTGCGCCTGAGTTCTGATTTTTGTATGTACCAGGACATAGGGGTATGGCCCTCTCTGGTCATCAAGTGGTCTACTCACAGCGGCTAATGCTGAGGTATCTACTGGCCCCTGTGCAGGACCCTTCAGGCCCAACAGCACTCTGATGATTCTGCAAAAATCCTCTGCTTAACATCCCACCCTCCTAGATTCCCCACCTCACCATTCCTCTCTGGGGTCTTGCTGCCTTCCCATGCACACTGCCCAGAAGCCAGCCCGGGCTCTCCTGCTCTGGAACTTTCTCTTCTCCCATTGTATCAGGGAAATCAATTTTTTTGATGTGGAAAAAAGTCGTTTTCCCTTCATGTCTCCTCCAAGATGGTTTTTGTTTTGTTTCTTTACTGGCAAACTTTCCCTACTCTGAGGCTCAAGGCTGTTGTGAACCAAAATTAGAAAGTGCTATAGGGGCGCCAGGCCTGGTGGCTTACCCCTGTAATCCCAGCACTTCAGGAGGCCGAGGCAGGTGGGCGGCCAGGAGTTCCAGACCAGCCTGAGTGACATGGTGAAACCCCATCACTATTTTTTTTTTAGTGCTGTATGAAAAGTCACTTTTCTGCCCTGTTTTCTGCCGTGCTACAAACCTCCTGGTAGCCAAGAGGGCCTGAACCAGCTATCTGCTTGATGGAAGGAAAGAAAAGGAGGAATGCACAGGAAGAAAAAAATAAATAAATATATTAGTCTCCTAAAATATTATCCAGCTATAGAGCAACAGAAAGTCTCCCATACCACTGATGGAAGAGTAAATTTGTACAACCACTGTGACAGGGTTTGTCACGATCTATTAAAGTTGAATATAGTCATATCAGGAATGTCACCTGTAGGTATGTATCCAATAAAATGAGTGCTTGTGGCTAGCAAAAGACATGTATAGGTGCATTCATAGCAGCACTATTCCTAATAGGATCAAACTGGAAACAACCCAAATAAATGTCCATCAACTATACAATGGACGATATATAATGGAATATTATACAATATGAGAATAAAACAACAAGCAGCAACACGGTTGACTCTCACAAGCATAATGTTGAGCAAAGGAAACTAAACGCACAAAAAATCATACGGTGTGATTCTATTTAGTTATGAAGTGTTGTAAAAGGCAGAATCCAGCCTGGTCAACATAGTGAAGCCCCATCTCTACAAAAAATACAAATATTAGCCTGGTGTGGTGGCACATGCCTGTGGTTCCAGTTACTTGGGATGCTGAGGTGGAAGGAGCCCACCTCACATGAGCCTTGGAGGTCGAGGCTGCAGTGAGCTGTGATTGCACCACGGCCTTCCAGCCTGAGCAACAGACAGAGACTCTGTCTGAAAAAAAAAAAAAAAAGGCAGACTAAGAGGGGCTTTTGAGTGCTTCAAATGTTCTGTTTCTTGACCATGGGTGGGCTCAGTTTGTGATAATTTATTGATAATGTGTTGAGCTTATATGTGTTCAGTTTTCTGTATATAGCCAATACAATGTTTAAAAAGTAGGATGTCGACAAAAGAAAAACAATTACCTAGTCACACCAATTAACTGACAACAAGCAATAATCCAGGCAAGAAAGAATGAAGGCGTGAATAATTTAAAGTAGTGGAAATAAGGAGAGGGAAGCTAGGACTGGATGTATGATTGGATGTAGACATTAGACAGAGAGAGGAGTTCTTGACAATGCCCAGGATTCCAGCTTGGACAACTGGGTAAATGATGATGGTGGGACTGGTTGAGATATGGAACATTGGAAGAGATAAGGCTGGTGAGTAGATGGTGAATACAATTGGCACATGATGAGTTCATAGTGTCTATGGACATTCATGTGGAGAGGCACAATGGCATGGGGTTTAAAAGTGAGGGCTGATTTTTATTCTGTACATGATGGAATAAACACACACCTCCCTTTATTGCCTACTGAACTTGAGTACAAAGCTTGTACAGAATGCATGCCAAACTATTTGAGAACTCTGAAAAGCAAATATTAGCAGACAGACCAGAGAAGGCTAGAATTAAAAGTTTCACCAAACTGGTAGTGAGTTTACTATTTTTGTTCCTGCAGCATCCCCCAGCAGGAACTCAAGACAATCTGAAACTCAGAAGTGAGCACTCTGGTACAGACAGAGATCCAGTAGAAACCCTCTACTTCTGGTTGGAGGGGTGGAAAGGGGAGATCCAAAATGCTCAAAGAGAGTGGAGGAAATACACTGGTGCTGTTTTTATTTTTTCCCCTGTGGTCTGTCACCCCAGTCAGCAGGCGGTCCCACAGTTGAGGTGGTGGCAGTGGGAAAGAGTAGCCGGGGATGGGAAACTGCAGAAGCCAAAAGTGAATGAAAAGGGAGAACCTTACTTTTCTGTTCAATGAAGCTACAGCTTTAAGGGGGAGGGGCCAAAACCCATTGCTTTTTTTTTTCTCTGTCTCCCCGCCCCCTGCTCCTTCCCCGCCCACGCGACGCATCTCCTCCCACGTGCCCCAGACAACCTCCAACAATGAGAGCCTGCAGGGTACTGGAAAGTACTGGAAGGATAACGGAAAGTAAGGAGCTCAGGAATGTGGCCCCAAAGAGCTGTTATGACATCTAAGGTTTACCCTTGACCTCTGCGTCCGTTTTCTGAACCTAACTACCATAACGAAGGCTGTCAGAACTGAGAACTGAGCTAAGCGGTCTTCCCAACGGACCCAACTGAGGTAGTCACGCGAGAAAGAACGGATTAGCACTGCGAAATATTTGAAAACTGAACTGGCATTGGTATTATAGGCTGTAGAAGAATAAAAGAAATAGCAACATTCTCCATAGTGGGGGTGGGGTGATGACTCTTAAAGGGAGAGCAGAGGGAGTTTATTGGGCGTGATGAACTGTTCTGTATCCTGATTGTGGTGGTAGTTACATGAATCTATACATGTGTTAAAATTTATAGAACTGTGAAGCAAAACGGAAAAAAGCCAGTTTTACAGAATAATACTTAAAAAAATATAATTTAAAAGTGTGAAGGCTCTGGCGTTCAAAGTCTGGTAACACCACTCATTTGCTGTGTTGACCCCAAACAAGTTTCCACCCCTCTGTGCTTCAGTTTCCTTGCCCTCAAACAGAGACAATCCTAGTTTCTGCCTCCTGGAGAGTTTGTTATGATGGAGGTTAAATGAGATAATACACATAATGTGCTTAGACAGTGCCTGAGACATAGTGTTTGCTTAAGAAATGTCTGTGTATGTCCAGTAGTCAGTTCAATATAAGGGCCTGGGGTTCAGGAAACTGGTGAGAGGATGGAAGAAATCACTGCGTGAGTCACTGCTGTGTATATTTGGGTATTTATAGCCATAGGACAAATAGCTGCTGTGACCTTATGTTTTTAAGCCATGCAACCTACCCAGCCACCAAGCTTCCTCACTTCACTCCTGACCGCTTTCCAGTTTTCATGTAGTTCCTAACCTGTGGTGCTGTCTCCAATTTGGCCTTCAGTTCACTGACTGGTCATGACCTCTCCAAGCTGTTCTTTAAGCTGTTCTCATTCTTCTTTGTGGATCAAAACCTCTTGGACATTCTGCAAAACGCCTGGCCTAGACTCTTAAAAAATTGACAATGTCATTAAAGACCAGGAAAAAATGGCTGGGACCTTTCTAGATTAAAGGAGACTAAAGGGTCATGATAACTCAATACAATGCATGGATATTGGATAGAGCAGAGGGGAACAGCTATTTGAGGCTATTGTCAGCGAATTTAAGGACAACTGACTATGACTTGTATGTGGACGAATGTCCTAGTTCCCAGGAGACACACACTGGAGTATTTAGGGTTGAATATCATGAGACTTTCAAACGGTTCAGCAAAATAATAATAATTTTATATAATAATAATTATATATATGCACACAATTTTAGTTCTGTGCCCGATAGATAAAGCAAGATGGCAAAATATAAACAATTGATGAAGCTAGACGAAAGGTATATGAGTACTCATTTTACGAGTCTTACAACTTTTCCATAAGTTTTAATTTTTTCAAAATAAAACGGAGTAATACCACATCACTTGGAGATTTGCAAAATACGCATGCTTGTTTTACAACCCCGAACAAAGGAATCAAAAATTTCTCCGGAGTTGGCATGTTGGGGTCGGACAGATGGGCTGGGAATCTGTATTTTAAAAGTTGCGGGATCCCAGTGAAAAAACACCACTGAGAGAACTTCATCTTACACCCTCTGCCTCCTCTGGTCCTTGCTGTCCTCCAGGATCCAAACTCAGGCATGAGTTCTCTTTGGCAATGTCCCAGCTAGGCCTGTCCACCCACCCTCTGTAAAGTGGGGGCAGCTAGGGAGTGGGCCTGGTGAGAAGAGCACCAAGACAAGCATAGATCCTGGGTAGGTCAACAGTTATCAGATGGGCAGAGAAAGAGGGTTCTCTGAAAGAGACTGGGAAGAAAGGGCCAGGGAAGTAGGAAGGAAACCCTATAGTAGGCTTGTGGAAGGTAAGAGAAAGTAAAAATCTTCTACCCTGGGGGAGGCATTTCAGACTTGAGGCACCAGCACAGCCCCACAGCTATTCAAATGTTGAAATTCTTTCCTACTGATTGGCAAGTGCCCTGAGCACCCCAACTGTCTGTAACCCCTCCTTTCCTTCTGCCTCACACATTCTGGCGTGCATTGGTCGGATACCATCAGGGACTGTCCTTGTCTCTTGCCAGGGTGCAAGGGTGCTAGCCTGTCTTTTGTTGCTCTTTTGCTCTGGTTCTCCCCAACCCCCAACAAGGAGCAGACCTGAGTCCTCTGAGCAAATGCAAACTCCATACTTGTTCCACGAGGCTGCATTTTGAACATTACCCATGCTTCTCCTTGGGGATATTGCCTGCTCTGTGAGTCCCAGGAGCTGTGTCAGCATGCTTTGCGGGATGCCTAATTCCTTAGGGTAGCATTCGGCCTTCTTCTGGGCTACGGTCTATGCCAGCAATATCCTTTGAAAATCTGTGCCTGTCCACCAGTGTGGATTCCTTCCAGACAACCATCCACTCTACTCCAGAGGTTCCTGTCACCTCCTAGATGTTCCTACTCCATTCTGTCAGTGTTACCTGAACTATGCCAGGACTTATCCTGACATATGGCGTTATGAACAAGGTCCTGGTGATCTGTGAAGTAGTGTAGAGTGGAAGCTTTGGGGCCTATCTGTGTTTTTGAATCCCAGCTCTACCACTTCCTAGCTCTGTGATCTTACCAGGCCTCAGTCACCTCGTATGCAATAATACGTACCTTATAGGGCTTTTGGGAGGAGTAAATGATATAATAGTGTAAAGCACTTAGAAGAATGCCTGGCCCACAGTAAAAGCTCAACAAATGTTAGACATTGTTATTGTTATTATTGTTGTTATTATTTTGTATTGAAGCTTTTTTTTTTTTTTTTGAGACAGGGTCTTGTCACCCAGGCTGGAGTGCAGAGGTGAGATTTTGGCTCACTGCAGCCTCAACCTCCTAGGCTCAGGTGATCCTCCCACATTAGCCTCCTAAGTTGCTGGGACTACAGGCATGCACCACCATGCCAAGCTAACTTTATATATATATGTATATAAATTTATATGTATATGTATATAAAACTATATATATGGTTTTACCATGTTACATAGGCTGATCTTGAGCTCCTGAGCTCAAGTGATCAACCTGCCTTGACCTCCCAAAGTGCTGTGATTTACAGTCTTGAGCCACTGCACCCGTCCATGTTGAAGCTTTAATGAGCACATTTAGGTGTATTTTCAAAGATAATTGCCTCTTTTGGTGTATAAAACACTTCCAAAGAGGTAGGTATAAAAGACTATTGATTAGCATCCCAATTTTTGAGGTAAGGAAACTAACAGGAAGAGGGCTAACAGATGTCACAAAATGATAAATTTCCACTCCAGAGACCATATACTCCAATCCGCTGGTTTTTCAGATGGGGACTGACCTTCCTAATGTCATACAGCTCTCTCATTCGTGACAGAGCTGACCCTGGAAGCCATGTGCCCCTTCGATGCTCTTTCTACCAACAAGCATTGTTTCCCAAGTGTCCAACTGTGTCATGTGCAATATTCAGACAGGATGTAGTCAGGAAGGAAACCAAACAAAAGCTGATATTTGTTCTGTTATTCACTCAACATAAATTTCTTGAGCAACAGATGTGTGCCAGGAACAGCTACACAATGATCTCTAGAGATCACAGTCTGGGGGATGAAATGGACAAGTAAACAGGCAATTTCAATACAATGTTAGAAGTGCTAAAATAGAGAAGTATACGTGGCCATGGAAATGCAGAGAAGGATCCAATGGTGTCAAACTCTTGTTATGGGAGGTTTTCCATCAGAAAAAAACCTGAATAGCATATTCCTGGGATTTTTACATGGGTCTTTAATTTCAGGTGCTTAAGCAATGTAAAGATTACTCACAGGCATTTTCAGACATAGGTCCGATGACGTTCTGGAAGTTGCCCAATGTTGCACAGCCTCCATGAGGCATACCTCATTGGAAACCATATTCTATTGTATGGCTGACTTCTGGGGGTCCTCAGTTTCTTCATCTGTACAATGAGGATGATGACTACTTTGATTTCATTTGATCTGAGGACCAAACAATATAGTATCTTCAGTCAAGGCTCTTCTGGTTGCTAGCAACAGAAACCTACTTGAGCTAGCTTAGTTAATAGGAAGGCTTATTATAGGATATAAGGAGTTTCATGGAACACAAGGTCAGTAAGTGTAGCCATGTGTCAGGAGGGACTAAAGCCATGAACTGGAAACTCACCAGGAATCAAGGGAGTTCTGTCCCTCTCAGTTTGTGTGTTCTTTTGTCTATCCATATCCACTCCAGTCTCTTCATGATCCTGATTTCTCTGCTTTTCCATGACCTTGACTAAATATAGCTTCTCCACAGTGATTGGATTTATAAGTCCTGGGTTTAAGTGACCAAAAGTGGCTGACTGGCATCTCTGAATCCAATTCTAAATTTTCAGGGTGGAATCTGCTTGTCCCAGTTTAGATCAGGGATGCTGTGTGGTTCAATCAGTTCCACCCAGGAGTCAGGGTTGCGACACAGCTGCCAGGAACCCACCCCTGTGGCTGGTGGCTGGGAGAGATCTGGTTCTTAGAGAAGGGGGATTAGGGGCTTGGCAGACCTCCCAAAGCAGATAATGTATGAGAAGGCATGACAACAGAAATAGTGGAGGATCCCAATAATAGCCATCTATTTTTTCTGCCTGCCTGCTACCTGTTCTTTTTTTCTGGTAATAGTTTTTATTCTTTGGGCTCTGAGTGGTGGACACATGATCCAAGTTGGATTGATCATAGTACCTTATACCCTGGCCAAGCTCACTATGCTCGTTCCATTTAGCATTATTTTGGAATCCTTCTCCCTCTCCATAATCTGGCCATTTAACTCCTCCCACCCTTTGAGGCTTTACCTCAGGTTCAGTGGTGTTTATACTCTGTCTCACACAGTTGCAAGGATTTTATGTTCTTTACTGACTTTGAGCCACATATCCCTATTGAGATATACAGGGAAATCTTTTAGGAGGCATCTGGGTCACCAGGTGGGGACATAATCCTTTCCCAGAAGTTGCGTAGCTGACCTCCCTTTATACTTCACTGGCCGGAAGTTGGATCAATCACTGCGAGGGGGAAGAGCACTGCTGTAACTGTTGTAAACTGATTATGGCTCATCTAGTGCTGACTCACCTCCTGAGATCAAGAGATCTCTGTCAAACACTTGATCAATGTTGGGCTGTTATTAGCAAGAAAATAGGAGAAGGAAATGGGGCAGGCGTGGTGGTTTATGCCTGTTATCTCAGCACTTTGGGAGGCTGAGGTGGGAGGATTACTTGAGCCCAGGAATTTAAGACCAGCCTAGCCCACATAGTGAGACCTCATCTCCACTTACAAAAAAAAAAAAAAAAAAAAAAAGATAGAAGAGTGCCTCCCCAAAGTGTCTGTTCCAGACTGTGACCTCTGGGAAGATATGGGTTTTTTGTGGTTTACTCTGTCTGCTATCGGTTTCCTTCAACTTGCAGGCCTTCTCATGCAGCCCCTAATTTTCTTCCTCTGTCCTCCTCCTGTTGCATGCTTCAGGGCAATTCATGGCTTCTAGCCTATTCCCTACAAGGGGAACATGTCTGAGACCCTGCAGCTCTGGTTATAAGGAATGGGTGTAGGAAAGGGTAAATGAATACTTTCAAGTCTCTTTGTACATGACCTACCTACTTTATTGCAAGAAGAACTAGGTAGTATCTGGCTGACATACTTGGCCACATATCATTAGGGTAGGAGAAGGGTTCCCGGGGCAGCTCTCCTGTATTCCAACTCTTGTGTCAATAGTTGTAGTAGCTTTGGACAAGTAACTTTGACTCTCTGTGCCTCAATTCATCCTTTTGTTTGTTTGTTTTAAGACAGGGTTTCACTTTGTCACCCAGACTGGAATGCAGTTTCAAGATCCTGGTTTCAAGATCCAGCATCGACTTCCTGGGCTCAAGCAACCCTTTCACCTCAGCATGCCCAAATAGCTGGGACTACAAGTGTGTGCCACCATGGCAGGCTAATTTTTTTTTTTTTTTGTAGAGACAGGGTTTCACCGTGTTACCCAGGCTGGTCTCGAACTCCTGAGCCCAAGCAATCCTCTTGCCTTGGCCTCCTAAGGTGCTGGGATTACAGGCATGAGCCACTGCACCTGGCCTAATTCATCAGTTTTAGCAAGGATAATAATCTTATATATGTACCTCACAGAGTTGTGAAGACTGCAATGAGATAATACATACAAAACCCTTAGTATAGTGCTTGCATATAGTAAGTACTCACTAAATATCACCACTTATTACAGTAACTATTATTCATGCTACTGGAAGAGTCTGGAAGGAAACAATACTTGTGTCCAAATGGTGGATGCCAGGGGATTTAAAAATTTTCTTCCTTATACTGTTCTGTATTTTCCAGATGTCCTACAATGAGCATGTACTGCTCATACAACCAGAAAGTAACACAAGAAATCTCATTAAAAATCTATATTTAAACCCTCATGTACACATGAAACTCAAGAATGGTCTTATTAAATTAGGACATTTGAGACTATCAAAAAGAATCTACCTGCTACTGCCTGTCAGCACAACTGCAGCATAGACCAGTGATTATACCTCTTAGACTCCACTGAAGCAGGGGAAAGCCTCAGCTGGTATTTCACAGGATTCCTCAGACAAAGTGATGAAATGCTGGATGGGAAAATATTTTGCAAAACTGAAAGCATATAGAAATGGAGAAGATAATGATAATTAGATTCAGATTATTTGAATTTAGCTAGGCCAAAGAGGACTGAGGATGGTAACCACTGAGCTTTTGGAATGGGCAGGACTGGGTCTAGAGTTATCAGGCTGGAGGCTGGTTGGGCATTTTGAGACACAGTGTCCTAATGTGCAGAGCAAGGCTGAGGTTTGGATAGAAGGTGGAAATAGTGGGCCTGACCTGAAGGCATAGGGCAGGTAGGAGGAAAGAAACTAGCATTTGTTAGGCACCTGGGACTGTCAGTTACTTTACATAAAATCTCAGGGAAGGCTGGATGCGGTGGCTCACGCCTGTAATCCCAGCACTTTGGGAGGCTGAGGCAGGTGGATCACCTGAGGTCAGGAGTTTGAGACCAGCCTGGGCAACATGGTGAAACCCCATCTCTACTAAAAATACAAAAATTAACTGGGCATAGTGGTGGTGCCTGTAATCCCAGCTACTCGGGAGGCTGAGGCAGGAGAATTGCTTGAACCCAGGAGGCGGAGGTTGCAGTGAGCCGAGATCATGCCACTGCACTCAGGCCTAGGCAACAGAGTGAGACTCCGTCTCAAAAAAAAAAAAAAAAACCTCAGGGAATTTAATCCTCACCTCTATGATGAATGTCAGAGGGACTTTCTATCACTGGAGTATGGCCTTAAGACTTTAGCCCAAGTCATCAACCATTTTTTTCACTCCTCTTGTCTCAGATGACTCTTAGCATGGTCTTCTTACGTGGAAATTCCATTAAACAACTATCCTGATATTCATTCCATCTCCTTTCTAAGGTAAGTAGGTGGTATTCTTGGGGTTTTTAATGATTGGCCCACTCACAGGAGAGCCCTGGAAAAATAGAAGCAGCATTCTTCCCATTTGGGAAGAATTTGGTGACAGCCAGGCAGAGGATCGGGGATCAACTCAGAGGCCGGAATAAGGTTGCAAGAGGGTCCCAGTTCCAGCATGTTGCTGGAGTATTGAGTGGAAAAACCAAGGCAAAAGACTAGGTCTTTGTAGCAAGTTGATACCTGGGGTCTGGAGAGAACTGCAGAAGAAATGAAGCCAGTGTGAATGGTTACAACTGGAGGCCAGCGTCAGTTTGACTAGGAAAGACTGAAGTAAGAAGAAAGAGGCAACGGATGACAAAAAGTCTTTTTAGGGTGGTTGCTGTGTTTTATGCCTTTAATCCCAGCACTTCGGCAGGTCGAGGCTGGTGGATCGCTAGAGCTCACAAGTTCGAGACAAGCCTGGGCAACATGGAAAGCCCCATCTCACAAGACATACAAAAATTAGCTGGGCATGGTGGTGTGCACTCTTAGTCCTAGCTACTCAGGAGGCTGAGATAAGAGGATGGCTTGAGCCCGGGAGGCATAGGCTGTAGTGAGCTGATATCATGCCACTGCACTCCAGTCTGTGTTACAAAGCCAGACCTTATCTCAAAAAAAAAAAATCAACACCAACAAAATCTTTTCAGTAACCTTACATATTGATTTAATATAAATAATCAAGAGTAACAGATACAAACACAAGGGGCTGCACAAGTCTCAAGCTGACAGCCAGCAAGAACTTACTTGTCCTCTTCCCTCAGCAACAGCATCTACCTGTTCTACAGAATCTACCTGCTACTATCTGCTGTTAAACAGCTGTTTTGCCCTTCACCTTGCCTACTCCGTGCCATTCATATCCTGGAGAAAAGGATAGGGTATGTCTGTTTGTCCTGACATGGGACAACAGGAAGTGCCAAGTGGAGTCACAGTCTTATAGGCCACTCCCAGAGAATGTAGCTCTCAGCTCCCAGCTGTGCTCTGCTGCCCTAGGAGTGGGGATGCAGGTGAGAACTGCTGTCTTCCTCTGGGACAGGCCTCCTGCCTCTCTTCATCCTCATCTCTCTCCTCAGCCTTGTTCCCTCTGGACTTGAGGCTCTACATAGGCAGACCAGACAATGCTGGGCTTTCAGGACCTCATAGATTGGATTCCTGAGGGAGAGGTCTTGAGAAGGGGATCCACAGGCCAGCCCCAGTTGGTGGGCCTGGATGCTGGCATCTGAGCATCTGGACATCTTTTAGTTCTCATGCTGGGGGCTCACAGTGCAGGAAGGGTGTGTGATCCAGTCTGGCTACTCCCCGCCTCCAGGCCATGAGCTTGATCACATGGCCAGATGGAAAGCCCCCAAATGATTGAGTGTCCTGTGTGGGAACTCTAAAGAGGGAGATGAGAAAGACACAAAGAATTCCCCCTAGTCCTGAGCTCAAAGATGTCCGACTGTACTACAGCATGTAGGCCCATCTTGAGTGACAAATACTTTGTGGCCATACCCTTGAGAGGTAGAATGGGATGGAGGTAATCAGTGCGGTGATTGATGCCTTGTATCAGCTGCTGGTCCATCAGAAAGGGCTCCTTGTCCTCATCCCTGCTACTGAAGTAAAGTGGACCTAGGAATACACATAGTACTTGCCACCCTGGCTGGGCAGAAATGCCTCTCCCTGGTAGGTGAGGTTGTGCAGGTGAGACAGCAGGTCTCAGGGCTCCCAGTTATGCAGAAATAATGGTAGGACTGGGGTAGCTCCTCAGGATGGACCAGAGTTTCTGGAGGGGAAGGAAGAGAAGCAGGTGGCTGTTAAGGATGAGGGAGATCATCAACCTAGAATCCCACTGAACCTTCAGATTCAATTCAAGTTTTTGCCTCAGCTTTCCAAAGTCTCAAAGGTTCTTAACCAGGAGAGTGACTCGTTTAAATTATGACAAGAACCAGACAGCCTAGGTTCAAGTCTGGGCTGTACCACTCACTAGCTAGGTAACCTTGAGCAAGGAATTTTAACTTCTCTGGGCCTCAGTTTCCTTAAAATGTAAAACTGGGAAAATAATCTCTCCCTTAATATGGAGATTACATGAGAAAGTGCAGGAAAAGGGCCCAGGACAGAGATTGGCACACCGGAGACATTCAACAAGCAGATTACTACTATTATTACTGAAAGGAAGGCCGAATACCTTAGCTAAGCTTTCAGGTCCCTCCATTACATGGCCGTCCCCTCTGTTTCAGCCTTATCTCCCACTTCTCTGTTGGGGCTTTCAGCTCCAATCCTGTGGGATTGTTTCCTCTCCCGGCCCATTCACGGTTCCACTTCTGTGCCTTCGATCATGCTCTTCCCCAGTTTAAATTGCTCTTTCTCCTCTTTACCTAAGCAAATCCATCCCATCCTTCACATTCCCTCCCGCCCAGAGGCAGAGCTGCAGGGCACCAGAGGGAGGTGAGCAGAGAGGAGTGAAGAATGGCAGCCAGCTGCCCCTCAGATGCATTGCAGAGTTCATCCTGGCTCTTGCAAAGGAAGTGGAAAAACAAGCCCTGATGGAGATGGGCATGGAGCAGAGGTGGGATAGTGGTGCAGAAAAACATCACTGGGAATTTTTTCTGAGAACTCTTGGACCTTAGACTAACACAAAGTGGGAAGGGATTGCAGGCTTGTTCAATTAACGGGCCCATACCCTCCCAACAAGAATGTAAGTTCTCAGAGCCAAACTTGTGACAGCATCAAGGTCCATAGAAATGGAGAGCTTCTGCACCTTAGAGGTGAGGCCAAATGGAGTTAAATTTTACAGAAGCTTGCTTTTAAATACTTCAAGAAAGAGAATTTAATGGGATGCACACACACATATGTTCTGTCTTATATGTATATATAAACATACCTTTATATTATATAATATATTAAGATTATATTTTTATATATTATTTAATATATTAACAGATATTATATGTTATATAATATATAATGTAATAAATAAATATTATATGATATTGTAATGTGTTATATGTGATATATAATTATAATATAATATATAAATAAATTATGTAATATTAATTATATAATATATTATAGGATATTTATAATATGTTATATATAATAGGATATAATGTTATACCTAAGCCTTGTTAACCAAGGCTTCCAGGATGTTAACACTAACCAGATATCTGTTTAACATCCAAAGTATCTTAATTAGGAATACACCATGTGTTATTTCTTTGAAGAAGCCCATACTTCAGTGGGCTGCCACAAATACTTAAGATATTTCCAGTTGACACCAGAGGCTGTGAAATAGCATAAGGAAAATCGCAAGTGATTTTTCCTTGGTGAAATGAATGATGTTCAACTGATGATGTTCAAGACTTGTGGATTGGCTAGAAATATTATACAGACACTACACATGTATATGCATAGACTACAAGGATTTAACCAGCCTACTGGACGGATTCCTCTTGGCTTAAGTTTCCCAAGGAGTTCAATGTTCAGAGGCTTACTGCATGATGGTTGCCTTAATCCTACCACTAAAATATGTCACATGCATAGTGCTGTCAGGGCACCTAAAGGGACAGAGATCTGGGATTTCGTGAACTTATAGAACAGACCATATATTTGTAAGTGCTTGCTCTCTCCTTCACACTCTATATCTGGTCTGTCAGTGAGTCCTAATGTTCTACCTTCAAAATATTTATCCAGACTCAACCCACTTTGACCATGCCCATGGCCATTGCTCTGCTGCAAGCCACCATGAATCACCTTTAACTGGATGATTGCAAGAGCCTGCCAACTGCACTCCTTGTTCCACTCTTGACTCCTTTTAGTGTGTCTCTCTATAGAGCAGCCAGAATGTTCCTTTTAAAGCATATGTCACATAAGTTGACAAGTCACATCACTCCTCTACTCAGAACCCTCTGATGGCTTCCTGTTTCATTTATTAGAAAAGCTGAAGTGCTAACTCTGGATTCCAAGATCCTCACTGATCTGGTGACCCTGACTGATCTGGTGACCCTCACTGATCTGGTGCTCTCCCACCTGCTGATCCCCATTGTTAGCCTTACTTTTTCCATTACTCTTCTTTTCCTATTCAGTTCTCTCCGGCCACACTGGCCTCCTCAGTGTCCCTCAAGCATTCATCTTTTCAAATTATATGGATAGGTAGGTTGTTTATCCACAAATTTCACTTCAAGATAACAAAAGGGTGTTACAAAATATTTACTTTCAAAGCATATTATTGAGTTTGGTGGATCACTATCCATCAAAGGTTGGATAGTGTTTAAGGATCACTATCTTAGAGTTTCCTTCCTTTACAATCCTCCCTTCTTCTTCATGAGGCTATGTCCTGGCCTCTATTTCTCTGCATTTCACTGCTGACACTCTCTATTTTATGGCTTACGTTTCCCTAAAAATGTATGGATAGTGTGTGGTAGCCAGTTGTATTAGTTTGTTCTCACATTGCTATAAAGAAGCACCTCAGACTGCGTTACTTATAAAGAAGAGAAGTTTAGTTGACTCACAGTTCTGCAGGCTGTTCAGGAAACACATGGCTAGGGAGGCCTCAGGAAACATACGATCATAGAAAGTGAAGGAGAAGCAGGCACATCTTACATGAGACAGAGGAAGAGAGAGTGAAGGGGGAGGTGCTACTTAAACAACCAGATCTAATGAGAACTCACTATCACAAGAACAGCAAGGAGGAAATCCACCCTCATGATCCAGTCACCTCCCACCAGGCCCCTCCTTCAACACTGGGGATTATGATTCACAATAACTTCCAGAACTCTAAATTGTTTAGGGAAAGAAACATAACAGGGAATGTACAAAATCTAGATGAAGAAAAATATAAAACTTTACTGAAAGACATTAAAGAATATCTGAATGAAGTGATAGCTGTTATAATCCAGCATGGTAACAGTCAATATTGTAAAAATGTCAACTAACTTAAAAATCTATAAATTTAATCCCAATAAAAATCCTAATAATTTTTTAATAGAACCCAACAGAGTAATACTAAAAACCACCTGGAAGAGAAAGTATTTGAACTAGCTGAGATGATTTTGAAAAAAGAACAGTGGGAGGCAACTCACCCTACCAGATATCAAAACCTAGCATAGAAGTATAGTAATTACGATGATGTGATAATGGAACAAACTTGACAAATAGACCAATGTATCAGAATGGAGTCCAAAATAGATCCAAATATGCATGGGAATCTAGTTTTTGACAAAGGAAAAAGGATGAAGTATTCAATAAATTGTATGAGGATAACTGGTTATCCATTTAGAAAAAGTAAAGTTAGATCTTCACATCACAATTTTCATAAAAGTAAATTTTAGATAGATTGAAAACCTGAACATAAAATACGAAATTGTATAAGTACAAATGGAAATATGGGAGAGGGTTTTAATCCTTGAGGTAGGGTAGGCATAAAATATACAGATACAAGTAAATAAGTTTGACTGCATCAAAAAAACTAGGCATCTATAAGATAAAAACATAAAGAAAAGTATCTCATAGTGGCCAAAAACCATCAGATTACCCAATATTTGTTTTTGTTTTTGTTTTTTTCAGACAGTGTTTCACTCTGTCACCTATGCTGGAGTGCAGTGGCACTATCGCGGCTCGCTGCAACCTCTGTCTCCTGGGCTCAAGAGATCCTCCCACCTCAGCCTCTGGAGTAGCTAGGACTACAGGCGTGCATCACCACGCCCAATGAATTTTTGCATTTTTTTTTCTAGAGATGGGGTTTTGCCATGTTGCCCAGGCTCGTCTCGAACTCATGGGCACAAGCGACTGTCCACCTTGGCCTCCCAAAATGCTGCAATTATTGGCGTGAGGCACGGCTCTGGCCTCCTAATATTTGTCTTTAGTGAGTTGAATATTAAAGAGAGATTTTGACAGATTTTGTTTTGTGTTGTGCTTTTAAGAAATGAAGAAACAGCCTTTACCTTATAATTTAATAGACTTTATTTTTGAGAGCAGTTTTAGGTTTACAGAAAATTTGAATGAAGGTACAGAGATTTCTTATATTGCCTTAAGATTTTAGACAGCAATGCCTGTGTAATTTGGGGCTACTTGAAAATTACTTTATCTGTGTTCATGAAGAAAGAATCTTGTACAACAATTAATAAATAATTGTGGGGATTTTCAGAATGGCTGAGTGAGGAGCTTGGAAAGTATTTTCCCTCCAAAAACAACAATAAAACCAGGGAACATGATCAAATACAACATTAAAAATGTGATTTAATGCATACAACAAATTGAGAAGCAGTTATCCAAGAAAAACCATGGTCTTGATTAGAACAGTGGGAGTCTGGCAAACATCACAGCTGATCTGAGGTTTCTCTACAGGTTGGGGAAAGCAACAGACTAGCAGACTATTCAGAAATTTAACAAGGAGATCTGGGGAACAAGACAGGCATAGTGGGCTTTCACATATCCCTGGTGGTCTGTAAATCTGTGTGCTTGCACAAGGTAGCACACTTGCTCAGGGGAGACAGAGAGGGCTCTAGCATCTACTGATTCCATGCTGAACATGAAGTCTTGCACACAAAGAAAACAAAAGCTTGGGCAGTTTTGTAAACCGCCTGAACTTTGAACACATTTACCAAACCACACACGAAGTAATCGGCAAATGGTGGAAGTCTTAGAGGCTAAAAACGCTTAAGCACAACTTCTGATTAATCACAGGCTGACCATTAAGCTATGCTGACTCACTGGTAATCCCTAGAAAGCCAGGCTTAAGCATAATTTTTTTTTAAATGAGCGGACATCAGCAGCTACATACTGTAGACAAGATAGCCTCTACAAAATGAGTCTAAGCAAGCCACTAAATGAACAAACAGAAATGATAACCACTGGGGACAGAAATCAGAGTCCAGAGTTTGTACAATATATTATCTAAAATATCCAATTTTCAACCCAATATGAGATTTACAAAGAAATAGGAAATCGCTAACTATATGCAGGGGAAAAAGCAGGCAATAGAAGCTACCTTGGGAGGATCCAGATGTTGACTTAGCTGACAGAGATTTCAAAGCAGCTAATTTAAATATGTTTTAAAAACTAGTAGAAACTACGTTTAAGCAATTAAAGTATAATGACAATGTCTCATCAAATAGAGAATATCAATAAAGTAGAAATTATATATATGTAATTACAAATAAATTATAAAGAAGTAGAAATTTTACATATAATATATACAATTTCAATTGTAAAGAAGTAGAAATTATATATAACTTAAAACACTGTACTATGGATTAATTATATATAAATTATATATGATATATAATTAAATGTAAATTATATGTTGTAAATATGAATATATACAATTCATATATGTAATTATATATCATATATAATTTATATATAAATATATATGCAATTAATCCATAGTAGAGTGTTTTAAGTTAAGACGCATATTGCAATGCCTGTAGCAAAAACTAAGGAAAACAACTTCAAAAATAGAGTAAGAAAAACAACAACAAAGGAATTAAAATGTAAAACTATAAAATATGTGTTTTGCACACAAGAAGACAGTAATGAAGGAACAGAGGAACAAAACAGACATGAGGTATATTAAAAACAAATAGCAAAACTGTAGATGTAAATGCATCCATAGCAATAATTCCATAAATTAATGAAATCAAATGTCAGAGCTAGGCCTCTGTGGTTCTCAGAATCCTAAGATGGTCCCCAATATTCCTGTTCCTGGTATACACTTCTTGTAGAGTTTCCTCCTCTTGACCGTAGGCAGAACCTGTGAACATGATGGGAAGTTACTCCCATAATTAGGTTACTCTGTATGGCAAAGGTGAAGGAATTCTGCCACTATAATTAAGATTTCTAATCAATTGACTTTGGGCTAATAAAAGGGAAGATCATCCTGGGCAGGCCTGGCCCAGTCAGGTGAGTCCTTAAAAAAGAGTGTCTCGTGTTGAAGAAGTAAGCTACCATTTGTGAGAGGGCCTATGGAGGAGCCACATGGCTGGAGCCCCTGTTGGGGATGGCCTCTAAGAGCTGAGGGCAGTCCCTGATAGACAGCTAGTAAGAAAACAGGGCTATCAGTCCTACAACTGCCAGGAAGTAAATTGTGCCAACAACTGGTGAGCACGGAAGAAGATTTCAAGCCTCAGCTGAGATCACAGCTCCAGCCAATGCTTTGACTTCAGCCTGGTGAGACCCTGAGCAGAGACCCAGGTTGATGGACTGGATGTTGTGTTTGTGTCCCCCTGGAAATTCATATGTTGAAACCCTAATCCCAATGTGATGGTATAAGAAGGTGGGACTGTTGGAAGGTAATTGGTCATGAGGGTAGAGCCTTCATGAATGGGATTTGTGCCCTTATAAAAGAAACCCCAGAAAACTCTCTTACCTTCTTTCTGCCATGTGAGAATATACTGAGAAGGCAGCAGGTCTGTAACCCGAAGAGGGTCCTCCCCACAAGCTGACCATGCTGGCACCCTGTGGTCAGGCTTCCCAGCCTCCAGAACTGTGAGCAGGAAATTTCTGTTGTTTAAGGCCTCGAATCTATGGTAATTTGTTATAGCAACCTGATCTGACTGAGATACTCAGCTAACCTATACCCAGAGTCTTGGCCACAGAAACTGTGAGATAATAAATGGGCGTTGTTTTGACCTGCTAAGTTTGTGGTCATTTGTTATGCAGCAATAGAAAACAATACAGCCTTGAACTCTGGTCTTTCTTGTAGTTAATTCACACCCTGAACTACTCTGCTCTATACCAGCATTCAGAAATTGGCTGTGCATGTACCACAAAGGCCTAGTAGACATTTTTTGTTTAGCCTGCAAAGTATGTTAAAACATTTTTTAAAAATTAGCTGTCTTGGGAGGCTGAGGTGGGAGGATTGCATGAGCTTAGGAGTTCAAGACCAGCATGGGCAATGTAGTGAGAACCAGTCCATACAAAAAAACAAAAAAAAAATTAAACAAAAAATAACTGCCTATATCTAAATATCAGAGGATTTCACATACAAATTCAAATTTCTGGCTTCCCTAAAAAAAACTGGCAGACATGGCGTCATTGGCCCATTTTGCCACCTAGGAAGAACTGGCTGGAAGTAAAAAGTCCCTGCCTTGTTGAGACAGGGCCTGAGCCCTGTAGTTCAGCACAAGCCAGCTCCACCCTATAAGCTTCATTTATTTAGGTGACCCACATGGCTGCAGTTAGGCATTTGAGTATGTAAGTCCTGATATCTAACTTCAAAGTTGATCGCTGCTTGCCTCAGTTTTGTTTCTAGTTCAGTCACTGTTTCCTTTCGCTCTCTTCCTGACACAATGCTAGAAGAGTTTAGATCATAAATCCTTTGGGAATGAGTGCCCAGATCAGAGTTGGATATTAATTTGGGAAGAGAAAATGAACTTTGGTATTATGGATTCAATTAAGTTTAGTAGAGGCAGGGAAACTCCTCTTTTCACTAAATTTCTTATTAGTGTAGGATTTTAGTTTGGCAAAATAATCTGCATTCTTTTGGCCTTTGAGGTATAGAAGTTGAAACGAGCAGCATGCTATGTTTTGTTTTTCTTTTCTACCATGGAACATGAGAGGAAAATGCCATGAAGCCTCAAAAGGAAGACTCCATTGAGGTTGTGTAGTACACAGAATGAATAGTTAAGCTTTTAAAATTGATGCAAATTAATACAAAATATAAAGCAATTTTTGGAAAATGATATGAACAATGCCAATTGTATCCACTTGTGTAAAAGAAAACATTTTTCTTTTACTCATAACACTTGTGATACTGAATATGTGGGAATTTTCCCCACACCAACCAATTCTCCCAACACTCTGGACACCAACTGGGTATCCTACAATTCATTTCTGACACTACCCAATGTTAGCTCATACCCCACAGGTTAAGGACTCAATGCCACAAGACTGCCCTCACTTCACATGCCCATCACAAGTTCCAGGTTGTCGCCTGTACTTTTGACCTATAAATAAGGGGTTCCCACAAGCCGCTCCTCATGTTTGATACTTTGCTAGAATATCTCACAAAATTTAGGGAAATATTTACTTACATTTATCAGTTTATTGTAAAGGATATTACAAAGGATACGTCTCTCACTCCAATCACTCAGGACATTCCAAACGTTTTAGAAACTGTGCCAACAACCAAGGATGAAGACGAACTATAATTATATCACATTGTCACAGGCCACTCCCCTGGTCTTTAAATGTGGATCCCTTACAGCAAAACAATCATATCTCTCAGAGAATTTGTAACCTCCTAATGGATTCTCTTTGCCCACTGCCCAGATAGAGCCAATTTATTAAGACAGGGGAATTGCAATAGAGAAAGAGTTTAATTACACAGAGGCTGTTAAACAGGAGACCAGAATTATGTTACTCAAATCAATCTCTGAAGATTTGGAGACTAGGGTTTTTCAAGGGTAGTCTGTGGGAGGGAGGTGTAGCTTGAGAATGAGTGCTGCTGATTGGTTGTGGATGTAAGCATAAAGATGTGCAAAATGATTCTCAAGTGCACACTAAGTCTATTGCTGGGTGTGGCCACAGGACCAGTTGGCGGTTTAGGGTGGAGCCATCTGCAGTCAGAAATGCAAAAACCTGAAAAGACATCTCAAAAGGCCAATCTTAGGTTCTACAATAGTGGTGTTGTCTGCAGGAAGTAATTGGAGAAGTTGAAAATCTTGTAGCTAATTTATTAGTCCTATAAAACCAGTCTTATTACCAGCAAAGAAGTTAAACTGTAAACTAAGTTTCTTCCAAAGTTACTTCAGCCTATGCCAGGAATGAGCAAGGGCTGCTTGGAGGTTAGAAGCAAGATGGACTAAGTTAGGTCCAGTCTCTGTCACAGTCATACTTTTCTCACTGTTATAATTTTTGCAAAGACAGTTTCACATTTACATTTGGGGTAGCATTTATAGAACAGACATAGCACTAGTACAAGCACCCATATGCCTAGCCCTTGAGGAAGCCAGTTAGTGTGGAGTAGGGATAGTTTGAAAAAAAAAAAAAACTAATTTGCCCTGTACTTTTGTTGATGTTTTGTTTTCCTTTTTTACTATGGGACATTAGGGAGAAAAAGCTTGTGGGCCAATAGAAAGAGAGGCTCCAAGGAGGTTGTGCAGTATGAACAGTGATTGACTGTTAAGTTTTTTTAAATTGGGGCAAATTAACATGAAATATAAATTATATTTTCGAAGATGGCATAAGTAATGCCAATTGTGACAACTCATGTTTTGTTTTCATGTTTCAAATATTTCCATTCAATAATGTAAATCACTTGTGTGAATTTAGTTTACTCATGATCTCCAGACCTGGCTGTAAGGAAGTCTTTCAGAAAAACGAAAATGTGAGCCTATATGAAATATTTGTGTGTGCACGCACATGGCATACCTGACTTAGAATAGAATTCTATATGTATTCAGTTTCAGAACTTGCCTTTAGTTTTTGAACCTGTAAAAGGTTGAAAATGTTTCACTGTCCATATTAAGTATTTTACTATGCTGAAAAGAACATCTAAAAATCAATAAGGAAATGACTAACATCCTGTGTTGTCGAAGGACTGTATATGCAAAGCAATCCTGAAATGCAGAAGGAGCTGAGAAACCAAAGGAGGCAGACAAGTCTAGCTGGACAAGATGAAATGATTTTTAACAACTACTTACAGTAGCATTGCTAGCCAGGTAGTTAGATATAGCCTCCCCTTGGCCTGGGAACCCCTTTATGGGCCACCAGATTTCTTGAAAGTCCTTTCTGCACATCTCCAGCTCTCTGTGTTTGAGGCTGTTTCCTCTCTACACTATCATCTTGAAAGCAAGGCATGATTTGTAAGGTTTCCTATCAGACGTGGATCTCAGCCAAGTGATGGAAAAAATAAGGGACTTGTGCCTAGACACATAAGGAGCTCTTACAATCCAATAATAAAAAGACAACCAAATTCAAACACAGGCAAAAAATCTGAATAAACAATTCTCCAAATGAGATGTAAGAATGGTGAATAAGCACATGAAAAGATGTTCAGACATCATGAGTCACCAAGGATGCTGCAAATCAAAATCACAGTAAGGTATCACTGCACACCACCTAGGATGGCTAGAATCAGGGCAGATAACAAGTATTGGTGAAGATGTGGAGAAATGGGAGCCCTCATAACCTTTTGATGGGAACACAAAATGGTCCAGATTCTTTAGAAAACAGTCTGGTGGTTCCCCCCAAAAATTAAATATACAGTTACCATATGACTCAGGAATTCTACTCCTAGGTATTACCCAAGATAAATGAAAACATAAGCCCACATAGACATTTGTTCATGAATATGTGTAGCAGCATTAGTCGCAATAGTGAAAAGGTGGAAATAAAGCAAATGCCATCAACAGAAGAATGGATAAACAAAATGTGGCATATCCATGCAATGCAATATTATACAGCTACCAAAGGAATGAAGTACTGATACATATGCTTTCACACGGATGCAACATTTTACTAAGTGAACATTGAAAACATTTTACTAAGTGAAAAAATTTCTGTCACAAAAGACCACATACTATATGATTCTATTCATATGAAAGCCCAGAATAGGGAAATGTATACAGACAGAAAGTACATTAGTGATTACTTAGGGCTTGGGGAAGGGGGTGGATGGATAGAGATGATAGCTAAATGGTTTCTTTTTGAAGTGACGAAAATGTTCTAAAATTGACTGTGGCAATTGTTATGCACATATGTGAACATACCAAAACCACTGAACTGTACACTTTAAATGGGCAAATTTTATGATGTTTTAATTATATCTTAATAAAGCTGTTCTTTATTTAAAAATCAAGTATAAAGGGATGGAAAAATACTGAATTTATTCCAAATATATATGAGCAACAGAATGCCTTTTGTCCCATCCTACACACCTCCTACACACACACACACACACACACGCACAAGCACGCGTGTGCACCCACACAGATGCACACACACACACACCATACTTCCCACTCACCCATGGTCCCAGCATATATGGTGGGTGCTCAAGAAATAATTGTTGCCTTGATGAATGTAGATTATATCTAAGAATGGATATACTTGAGGGAAGAACAGTGGACAGCTAGATGGGCGTGGGCTGTGGTGGGGGGTGGTCACTACAAGTCCTCTCTCTGCATACACTTTGTCAGCTTGGCAGAGGACTGCATCCCTGAAATCCTGGGAAATACACCAGTTTTCAGTTGTGGCACCCTAGATTCAGTTGCTACTTCCTCTCTAGTCAAATCCTTTTTCTTGCCAGCTGCTCCATTATAGTCTGCTCTCCCCAAGACCACCATCTCCCTTTCCCTCTCCCAATCCTACTACCTGGATGCCTGCAGTCCCGCTAGGAATCGAGCAGACCCTACAGCAAAAGAGCTGCCTTGTGAGCTAATGATCTTCATGTCACCAGAAATGTGAAGGCTGATGATGGAAATCTAATTAGGCATTTTGGAGACACGATTCCTGTATAAGATTCCATCACATCCTGTATACCCATGCGTGACTCATTTAACATTATCAATTTCAAATTCCTTTCTATAAAATGGGTGCATGCATGCACATCCTTCCTAAACTGTCCACCAGAATGTAATTCAGATAGTTTCTGTTTTAAACAAACCCCAAAATAAGCACTTATGGATTTTAAGTCAATAACCTTTCAAAGATACAGAAAGGACAAAGAGGAAGAAATAACACAGTATTGGATTATAACCTAAAGTATAAAATACATGAGCCCGTAATTATATAAATAAATGATTGAACAAATAAATAAATGAGGGAGAAAGAACAAATCTTCTTTATAGAATGATTCCAAATAATATATATAGATAATCCCTTCCTCCAGGAGATGGAGCTTATTACCCTCCCCCTTGAGTGTGGGCTGGACTTAATAACTCACTTCAAACTAATGCGTCCATAAAGTAGAAATATATAGAGAAATGGAAACATAGTAACTTTATGGTGGAGAAACCCTACAAACACTACCTTGGCCAGGTGATCCAGGTTAACTTACCAGTGATAAGTCATGTGGATATTATGTACCCACTGACACGATTCGATGAGAAGGGCATTTCACCTCTCTGGTATTCTTCCCCCAAACCCATAACACTGGTCCACTTAAGAGGAAAACATCAGACAAACCCAAATTGAGGGATATTTCACAAAAACCTGGCCAATACATTTTAAAACTGTGAAGGTCGTGAGTACCAAGGAAAAACTGATAAACTAACAGACCAGAGGAGAGTAAGAAGACACGATGACTACATGAAATGTGGTATCCTGGATTGAATCCTCGAGCAGAAAAAGGACATTAGTAGCAAAACAAGTAAAATATGAATAAAGTCTGTATTTAGTTAACAGTAATCCACCAATGCTGATCTCTAAATTTTTAGGAAAGGATCATGGTTATATAACAGGTTAAGAAAAGCAGAAACTGGGTGAAGGGTATACATGAATTCTCACTGGTATCTTTGCAATTTCTATGTAGGCGGCCAGAACATATAGCTCAGGAGAGAAACAGTAAGGGAGACAGGAGAAAGTATGACCCTTCCTTCAGTCTCTCCATCTTCAATAAATTCCACTCCCCAGCACCAATTATTATTATTATTATTTTAAGACAGGACCTCACTCTGTCCCCCAGGCTGGAGTGCAGTGGCAGGATCATGGCTCACTGCAGCCTTTACCTCCTAGGCTCAAGCGATCCTCCCATCTCAGCCTATGGAATAGCTGGGACCACAGACTGTGTACCACCATGCCTGGCTAATTTTTAAAACAATTACTTTTTTAGAGACAGCGTCTCCCTATGTTGCCCAGGCTGGTGTTGAATTCCCGGACTCAAGCAATCCTCCCGCCTTGGCCTCACAAAGTGCTGGGATTACAGGCATGAACTACCATTCCTTGCCCAATTTTTTTTTTAAATATTTGATGCCATTGGATTTTGATCATTGTTAGGAAGAAAACACAGAAAGAAAGTAACAGGGTAGAGGATGTACTTTAGAGTTGGCACGCAGAGAAGGCCTCTTTGGGAGGGTGGGATATTTAAGCTGAGACCTGAAGACAAATTTGCTAGATGTGCAAAAACTGGGAAAGGGAGTTGGAGAGAGTGTTTCAGATGAGGGGAGCAATGAAATAGAGAAAGGTTGTTTTCTAAAGAAGAAGCAAGCATGAATGGAAATAAGCAGTAGGAGATACTACGTCCACTGAGATTCGGGTTAAGTGACTTGCTCAAGATTACACACTTAGTCAGTGACAAATGAGAGGATTCCTAAACTCTATTTTGTGAAATAAAATTGAACAGAAGGTTCTTGGAGCTTCAAGGTATCATCTAGCAAGAGAACCACGGAGAAAACAATAGGGACAGAGACTGAGAGAGCTTTCTTGCTTTCTTTTAAAAAAACACATGTGTCTATTTTTCTCCTTTTTTCTTCATCCAATCATCCATTATCTGTGTCTACTTTTATTGAAGAAATTTAAGGTGTACAAGGTGATGTTGAGACCTCCTATTATTCTGGAAATTTTGTCAAATTTCCAGTGTTAGTGATTTTTGTGAATCCCTCTCTGTTTTCCTGAAGGGGCTGACAGCAAAATCCTCGAATGAAAATCATGAAAAGTACCAGATTAGTCAGAATTTCCCATGTGCCAGCCCATAGTTGCTTGTCTTTTGGGGCAGCAAGGAAGAGGGGACCTGCAGGCCTGGATCCCACACTTCAGTCAATCTTGGGGAAGCTGAAGTCTGAGGCTCTTTGAAGGAGAAAAGGAAAACAAGCTGAATGAATGCCCGGTTTTGGGAAAGAATCCAAAACAGGAGGGGCTACATGATTGGAGACATGGTGGGGGATTGAAGCAATGATGGCGCCTTCACAGTTTAAAAGAAGGCCACATGTGTCCCCTAGAAAATAGCTCAGACAGAGTAGTCATCTTGTTCAAAGTCGCAGAGCTAGTGTGTGGCAAAACCAGGAGTGGAGCCCATGTTTGACGGGTTCCACAGCATTTCTATTATATCACCCAAGATGATTTTCCCCACAACTCCTGTTTAATGTTGCCATTACATTGATTTTAGAATGTTTTTTTAGAAAGTATGAGTGTGTGTGGGAGCGTGTGAGTGTGTGCTGAGGAGAGGCCTTGTTAGCATGAATGTGCTTTTCTCTAGTATGTGCATATTTCCCCCGTGTTTTCCTGTGACTCGGCGGGATTCTCAGGTGAATGTATTTCTTCCTGGTGAGAAACCTAACTCCAGAGAACACAGAGAAATCCCGAAACATGAAGAGAGGGTCCTGGGGCACACTGACACTCCCCTTCTTGCCAGATCCTTTGGATTCTTGGGACAGCTGAGGAAGAATGGGGAGAAAGCATCCAAAAGCGTCCACCAGGAGTGCAGGCTGAGCCTCCGTGATAGAGGTTTTATGGGATTAGAAATGTGTAAGAAAGGTCGGACAGTGACAGTCAGAGAGACACCTGTTTGCCAGTGTCTGAGGGAGACCAGATAGTGGGATGTTGAAAGAATAAGGACAGAACAAAGGTCTGGGTAGCTCACCATCTTTTCCTGAGTTATCCTTTCACTGTGTGAATTGCTTTCTTTCTTTCTTTCTTTCCTTCTTTCTTTCTTTTTCAGACAGGATCTCGCTCTGCCATCCAGCCTGGCGTGCAGTGGCACGATAACAACTGAGTGCAGCCTCCACCTCATGGGCTCAGATGATCCTCCCACCTCAGCCTCCAGGGAAGCTCAGACTACAGGCGTGTGCCAAGACGCCTGGCAAATTTTTGTATTTTTTGTAGAGATGGGGTTTATCTGTGTTGCCCAAGCTGGTTTTGAACTCCTTTGACTCAAGCAATCCTCCCCTCTTGGCCTCCCAAAGTGCTGGAATTACAGGCGGGAGCCACCATGCCTAGTGTGAATGGAAAGTGCTATCAACTTCCAGCTTCTCAAACACAGAATAGGTGATAAAAGTATGAGCTCTGAAGTTTCTAGTAACCTTGGCAAATCACAAAAACTCTCTCAGTTTAGGTTTTCCCATGGGTAAAACAGTAATAATGATAGTACCCACCCTATAGGAATACTTATGAGATTAAGTGGTATGGAAAGCCATGGGAACAGAGCCAGATACACAGTAGGCCACCAGTGCATAGTATCTATTCATATTTCCTCCCATCAAATGCAAATGCAAATGACTGTTGGATTGTCCAGGCAACTGTATACTTCTCTAATGCCAAATTATAAAACCACTAGGCTGCAAAGAATGTTTCAGATCTGTTGCTCTCTCTTAAATGGACACATGAGGAAACCAAGACCCAAAAGAGACAAGTGCATTTGAGGAAAATGAAAAAGCTTGTGCAAAAGCAAACATCATGAAGGGGAATTATAAGAGATTTTTGAGTGGCTGCAAGACCACATGAGTGAATGTGCGTATGCATGTGTAGGAGAAATAGGGAAAAAGGAGGAAACTGGAGGGGAGATAAGGCTATCAAAGAAGGAAAGACCAGCATACAACATGCTTTCGTGTGAACGTCAGGAGTTTGAACTTCACCTAGATCAGCATTGTTCATTAAGAATGTAATGTGATCCACATATGCAATTTAAAATATTCTAGCAGCCACATGAAAAAACAGAAAAAAGAAAGGGGTAAAATCAACTTTAATAACTTATTTAACCCACTATATCAAATATATTATCATTTTAACATGTAATCAAAATGAATACTGATTAATGACATTTTGTACTCTTTTTCAAATACTAAGTCTTTGAAATCTGGTGTGTAGTTTTACAGGGACAGCACATCTTAATCTGAACTAGCCACATTTCAAATGCTCAAGGGCCACATGTAACTCAAGGGCCACATGAATATAGGGACTAGTGTATTTGTCAGTGCAGACCTAGGCAATGGGGAGCCACTGAGGCGTTTTAAGCAGTGGAGTGCCATGTCCTGATGTGTGCTTCAGAGCAAGAACAGGAGCCAGCCACTCAAGATTGCTATGTGTATTTGTGCAAGTTGTGTGCGGTACAATGGACGTGGATGTGGGCTGTAATGCAGCCCAATAATTCTATATATCAAGCCAAGCACCCTGGCACAACACTGCCAACTCAGAGGAAAGTGAGCCTTTTCCTGATTGGTCAGCCCAGAGGTAGTGCCTTTCAAAAGAAAGCTTTCACAAAGATGCTATATGTGCTAGCACAAGCCCTGGGGAAAACCAGGCCTGTGCAGCAGACACAAGTCTTAGTCCACCACAAAGCTAACAAACAGCAAATCTTTTTACAAATCAGAGTGAATTCCAGTTCAGGCCAAGAGGGCCTGAACCAGCTATCTGCTTGATGGAAGGAAGGAAAAGGAGGAATGTACAAGGAGAAAAAAATTAATTAATTAATTAATCTCCTAAACTATTATCCAGCTATAGAGCAACAGAAACCCTCCTGTAACACTGATGGATGGGTCTGGAGGGAAACTCAACCTCAATCATTCTTGGGACTCCTCCCTTAGAGTTGTGCCTGAGTTCTGATTTTTGTATGTACCAGGACATAGGGGTATGGCCCTCTCTGGTCATCAAGTCGTCTACTCACAGTGGCTAATGCTGAGATATCGCAGGACCCTTCAGGCCCAACAGCACTCTGATGATTCTGCAAAAATCCTCTGCTTAACATCTCACCTTCCTAGATTCCCCACCTCACCATTTCTCTTTGGGATCTTGCTGCCTTCCCATGCACACTGCCCAGGAGCCAGCCCGGGCTCTATTGCTCTGGAAGTTTTTCTTTTCCCCTTATATCAGGGAAATCTCTTTTATAATCTGGAAAAACTCTTTTCCCTTCATGTCTCATCCAGGATGTGTCTTTTTCTTTACTGGCAAACTATCCCCCCTCTAAGGCTCAAGGCTGTTGCATGTTGGGAGGCTGAGGCATGTGGATGGCCAGGAGTTCCAGACCAGCCTGAGAGATGTGGTGAAACCCCATCTCTGTATTTTTTAAGTGTTATAGGGAATGTCAATTTTCTGCCAGGCTTTCTGCCTTGCTACAAACCTCCTGACAACCAAGAGGGCCTGAACCAGCTATCTGCTTGATGGAAGGAAAGAAAAGGAGGAATGTACAATGAGAAAAAAATAAATAAATATATTCTTCTCCTAAAATATTATCCAGCTATAGAGCAACAGAAAGTCTCCTATACCACTGATGGAAGAGTAAATTTGTACAACCACTGTGACAGGGTTTGTCACGATCTATTAAAGTTGAATATAGTCATATCAGGAATATCACCTGTAGGTATGTATCCAATAAAATGAGTGCTTGTGGCTAGCAAAAGACATGTATAGGTGCATTCATAGCAGCACTATTCCTAATAGGCTCAAACTGGAAACAACCCAAATAAATGTCCATCAACTATACAATGGACGATATATAATGGAATATTATACAATATGAGAATAAAACAACAAGCAACAACATGGCTGACTCTCACAAGCATAATGTTGAGCAAAGGAAACCAAACGCACAAAAAATCATACGGTGTGATTCTATTTAGTTATGAAGTGTTGTAAAAGGCAGAACCCAGCCTGGTCAACATAGTGAAGCCCCATCTCTACAAAAAATACAAATATTAGCCTGGTGTGGTGGCACATGCCTGTGGTTCCAGCTACTTGGGATGCTGAGGTGGAAGGAGCCCACCTCACATAAGCCTTGGAGGTCGAGGCTGCAGTGAGCTGTGATTGCACCACGGCCTTCCAGCCTGAGCAACAGACAGAGACTCTGTCTGAAAAAAAAAAAAAAAGGCAGACTAAGAGGGGCTTTTGAGTGCTTCAAATGTTCTGTTTCTTGACCATGGGTGGGCTCAGTTTGTGATAATTTATTGATAATGTGTTGAGCTTATATGTGTTCAGTTTTCTGTATATAGCCAATACAATGTTTAAAAAGTAGGATGTCGACAAAAGAAAAACAATTACCTAGTCACACCAATTAACTGACAACAAGCAATAATCCAGGCAAGAAAGAATGAAGGCGTGAATAATTTAAAGTAGTGGAAATAAGGAGAGGGAAGCTAGGACTGGATGTATGATTGGATGTAGACATTAGACAGAGAGAGGAGTTCTTGACAATGCCCAGGATTCCAGCTTGGACAACTGGGTAAATGATGATGGTGGGACTGGTTGAGATATGGAACATTGGAAGAGATAAGGCTGGTGAGTAGATGGTGAATACAATTGGCACATGATGAGTTCATAGTGTCTATGGACATTCATGTGGAGAGGCACAATGGCATGGGGTTTAAAAGTGAGGGCTGATTTTTATTCTGTACATGATGGAATAAACACACACCTCCCTTTATTGCCTACTGAACTTGAGTACAAAGCTTGTACAGAATGCATGCCAAACTATTTGAGAACTCTGAAAAGCAAATATTAGCAGACAGACCAGAGAAGGCTAGAATTAAAAGTTTCACCAAACTGGTAGTGAGTTTACTATTTTTGTTCCTGCAGCATCCCCCAGCAGGAACTCAAGACAATCTGAAACTCAGAAGTGAGCACTCTGGTACAGACAGAGATCCAGTAGAAACCCTCTACTTCTGGTTGGAGGGGTGGAAAGGGGAGATCCAAAATGCTCAAAGAGAGTGGAGGAAATACACTGGTGCTGTTTTTATTTTTTCCCCTGTGGTCTGTCACCCCAGTCAGCAGGCGGTCCCACAGTTGAGGTGGTGGCAGTGGGAAAGAGTAGCCGGGGATGGGAAACTACAGAAGCCAAAAGTGAATGAAAAGGGAGAACCTTACTTTTCTGTTCAATGAAGCTACAGCTTTAAGGGGGAGGGGCCAAAACCCATTGCTTTTTTTTTCTCTGTCTCCCCGCCCCCTGCTCCTTCCCCGCCCACGCGACGCATCTCCTCCCACGTGCCCCAGACAACCTCCAACAATGAGAGCCTGCAGGGTACTGGAAAGTACTGGAAGGATAACGGAAAGTAAGGAGCTCAGGAATGTGGCCCCAAAGAGCTGTTATGACATCTAAGGTTTACCCTTGACCTCTGCGTCCGTTTTCTGAACCTAACTACCATAACGAAGGCTGTCAGAACTGAGAACTGAGCTAAGCGGTCTTCCCAACGGACCCAACTGAGGTAGTCACGCGAGAAAGAACGGATTAGCACTGCGAAATATTTGAAAACTGAACTGGCATTGGTATTATAGGCTGTAGAAGAATAAAAGAAATAGCAACATTCTCCATAGTGGGGGTGGGGTGATGACTCTTAAAGGGAGAGCAGAGGGAGTTTATTGGGCGTGATGAACTGTTCTGTATCCTGATTATGGTGGTAGTTACATGAATCTATACATGTGTTAAAATTTATAGAACTGTGAAGCAAAACGGAAGAAAGCCAGTTTTACAGAATAATACTTAAAAATATATAATTTAAAAGTGTGAAGGCTCTGGTGTTCAAATTCTGGTAACACCACTCACTAGCTGTGTTGACCCCAAACAAGTTTCCACCCCTCTGTGCTTCAGTTTCCTTGCCCTCAAACAGAGACAATCCTAGTTTCTGCCTCCTGGAGAGTTTGTTATGATGGAGGTTAAATGAGATAATACACATAATGTGCTTAGACAGTGCCTGAGACATAGTGTTTGCTTAAGAAATGTCTGTGTATGTCCAGTAGTCAGTTCAATATAAGGGCCTGGGGTTCAGGAAACTGGTGAGAGGATGGAAGAAATCACTGCGTGAGTCACTGCTGTGTATATTTGGGTATTTATAGCCATAGGACAAATAGCTGCTGTGACCTTATGTTTTTAAGCCATGCAACCTACCCAGCCACCAAGCTTCCTCACTTCACTCCTGACCGCTTTCCAGTTTTCATGTAGTTCCTAACCTGTGGTGCTGTCTCCAATTTGGCCTTCAGTTCACTGACTGGTCATGACCTCTCCAAGCTGTTCTTTAAGCTGTTCTCATTCTTCTTTGTGGATCAAAACCTCTTGGACATTCTGCAAAACGCCTGGCCTAGACTCTTAAAAAATTGACAATGTCATTAAAGACCAGGAAAAAATGGCTGGGAACTTTCTAGATTAAAGGAGACTAAAGGGACATGATAACTCAATACAATGCATGGATATTGGATAGAGCAGAGGGGAACAGCTATTGAGGCGATTATTGGGATTTTTTAGGACAATTGGCTATGACTTGTATGTGGACGAATGTCCTAGTTCCTAGGAGACACACACTGGAGTATTTAGGGTTGAATATCATGATGTCTACACTGACTTTCAAATGGCTCAGAAAAATAATGATAATTTTATATAATAATAATAATTGTTATATATATGCACACAATTTTAGTCATTTGTGTGCCAGATAGATAAAGCAAGATGGCAAAATATGAACAATTGAAGCTAGATGAAGGGTATATGGGTACTTATTATACTAGTGTTACAACTTTTCCATAAGTTTTAATTTCTTCAAAATAGAACGGTGTAATATGACATCACTTGGAGATATGTAAAATATACATGCTTGTTTTGCAACCCCAAACAAAGGAATTGAGAATTTATCTGGACTTGGGGTGGGACAGATGGGCTGGGAATCTGTATTTTAAAAGTTGCGGGGTCCTAGCGAAGAAACACCACTGAGAGAACTTCATCTCACACCCTCCTCTACCTCCTCTGGTCCTTGCCGTCTTCCAGGATCCAAACTCTGGCACGAGTTCTCTTTGGCAGTGTCCCAGCTAGGCCTGTCCACCCACCCTCTGTAAAGTGGGTGCAGCTAGATAGTGGGGCTTGTGGGAAGAGCAGCAAAACAAGAATAGATCCTGGGTAGGTCAACAGTTATCAGATGGGCAGAGAAAGAGGGTCCTCTGAAAGAGACGGAAGAAAGGGCCAGGGAAGTAGGAAGAAAACCTCAAGATTCGACTCAAAGGAGGATGGAGAGATATGACAAGTCACTCTAGGTGTGCCTGCTTAGAGTTTGCATCAGGATGGGGATAACTAAGTTGTTCTGTCATTTCAGAAGTGGACCATTTGGTTGCAGAGGAGATTTTCCTGGCAAGTCCTCCCTTCCCTTTAGCAGATAGTTTGTGCCACAGGACTCATTGACAAAGGCATCCGAAGTCTCCAACAGGAAACATTTCTTTTCCAGAAGCAGGGCCTTTGGGAACGAGATGCTGTCAACCACTGAGAGGAAAGTTAGCAGATCAGGGTGTTTTATTTTACTTTCCTCTCTTGCTGAGTTCTGGGACATGATTTATCTTCTATTGGGAGGTGCTGTGTTAAGCCACGCCAAGGTCATTAAAAATATATGCATTTGGCATTTGGAAGTCGGGGAGAGTTTGGAGTCTGCCTTCTACTGTTTCTGGCATCTGATGGTTGTGACAGTGGCAAATAAAGGCCTGGAGGCCAAGTGTAACCTTAGGGAAGGAAAATGAAAACGTACCACCCTTCTCTTCATCAATTGTCTCCATCACAGCTGGGGTTTCTAGTCGGTCATAAGGGGCACTGCTCACCTTCCCCATCTGCCCCCCAGTAGGTATGTTAGTTCAGCTCTGGAATCTTTTAACATTTAGTGAAGTCCATTTTAAAAAGGAAAAATGAAAGGAACCAAAAAAAAAAGCAGAAATAAGCAAAGGAAGTAAAGAACAGTTAAGCAGCACATGGCTCGCTCCAATGTATCCTTCCCATAGCAGACTGAGTGAGCACTCCAGAACACAAAGCTTACTCTGAAACTGCAGAGCTCAAACCCTTCAAATGGTTTCTCCTTGAACTTAGCAGTGAATCCACATAGTACTCTGATGCCAGCTGACTTTTCTAGCCTTGTCACCCTTCAGTTCCCCTTCACACACTTTCTACTCCAGTGCCATGTCTCCTGGATTCCTAAGCAAGCCATGCCTTTATTCACCTCTGACGTTTTGCACATGGATGGGCACCCACCAGCCACTCAAGTGTGGTGGTGAATAGTACAGACTCAAGTCTCATTTTGCCTGGGCGTCATCCCAGATGTAGGCAACTTTCTGATCCTCTGTACCTTCATTTCCTCAGTTGAGAATTGGGGCTACCAAGAGAGGCACCTTGAGGATTAGATGTGACAATCTGTGAGAAGAGCCTGGCAGAGGGCCTGGCTCAGCACACAGTTAGCTGTTACTTAACAAACATTGATTGGCTGGGTGCCCAGTAGGTGGGAGGCCCTTATCTCTTCATTTGTTACAAGCTATTTGTAGTCTGGTGGAAAGGCAGACATGAAACCAAGACATTATGAGACAGTGTGATCCAGTGGCGCTGGAACTGTGTGGGTTTGTACCTTTTCTTCAGCTGGGCTCGCCCCAGGTGTTATCTAGAATTCAATTCTTAGCCAGGCCCGAGACTTGAGGAAGATAAGAGAAAGTAAAATACTTCCACCCTGGGAGAGGCATTTCAGACTTGAGGCACTAGCACAGCCCCACAGCTATTCAAATGTTGAAATCCTTTCCTACTGATTGGCAAGTGCCCTGAGCACCCCAACTGCCTGTAACCCCTCCTTTCCTTCTACCTCACACATTCTGGCGTGCATTGGTCGGATACCATCAGAGACTGTCCTTGTCTCCTGCCAGGGTGCAAGGGTGCTAGCCTGTCTTGTTGCTCTTTAGCTCTGGTTCCCCTCAACCCCCAACAAGGAGCAGCCCTGAGCCCTCTGAGCAAATGCAAATTCCATACTTGTTCTGCGAGGCTGCATTTTCAACATTACATATGCTTCTCCTTGGGGATATTGCCTGCTCTGAGTCCCAGGAGCTGTATCGGCTTGCTTTGGGGGATGCCCAGTTCAGCCTTCTTCTGGGCTATGGTCTATGCCAGCAATATCCTTTGAAAACCTGTGCCTGTCCACCAGGGGAGATTTCTTCCAGCTAACCATCCACTCTACTCCAGAGGTTCCTGTCACCTCCTAGTTGTTCCTATTCCATTCTGTCAGTGTTACCTGCATTATGCCAGGATTTATCCTGACTTATGATGTTATGGACAAGGTCCTGGTGTCCTGTGAAGTAGTATAGAGTGGAAGCTTTGGAGCCTATCTGTGTTTTTCAATCCCAGCTCCAGCACTTCCTAGCTCTGTGACCTTAGCAAGTTACTCAGCCTTTCCAAGCCTCTGTCATCTCATCTGCAAAAAGGGATAACAGTAATACATACCTTATAGGGCTTTTGGGAGGATTATATAATACTGAAAAGCATTTAGAAGAATGCTGACTCACAGTAAAAGCTCAACAAATGTTAGACATTATTATTATTGTTATTATTATTATTTTGTATTGAAGCTCTTTTTTTTTTTTGAGAAAGGCTGGAGTGCAGTGGTGCAATCTTGGCTCACTGCAGCCTCAACCTCCCGGGCTCAGGTGATCCTCCCACCTCAGACTCCTAAGTAGCTGGGACTACAGGCGAGTGCCACCATGCCCGACTAAGTTTTGCATTTATATAGATGGGGTTTTACCATGTTGCCTAGGCTGGTGTCGTACTCCTGAGTTCAAGCGATCCACCTGTCTCGGCCTCCCAAAGTGCTGTGATTAGAGGCCTGAGACACCGTGCCCAACCATATTGAAGCTTTAGTGGGCTTCATTTAGGTATATTTTCAAATATAATTGCCTCTTTTGATGTACATAACCGTTCTAATGAGGTAGGTACAAAAGACTATTGGTTAGAATCCCAATTTTTGAGGTAAAGAAATTAAGACTAGGCTATATGAAGTGAGATGGCCATGGTTAATGACAAGTTTTATGATTTCCCGTTTAATGTTATTGTTCTCCACCAGAAGACACTGAAATAGATGGATTGTTATTTATTCAATAAATATTTATTGAATGGCTACTGTGTGCCAGGCATTGTGCTGGGCACTGAGGGTACAGTGGTGAGCAAGACAGACAGGTCCCTGTGCTCCTGAAGTTACCATTTTAGTGGAAGGGGACAATCAATAAGCAAGTAAATAACAATAAAAGGTATATATCAGTTAGTGCAATAAAAATTAAACAGGGCAATGGGATACAAAGTAATTAAGGGAGATAAGGTAGTGAATGAAGGAGGGTTTTTCTGGGGAGGTGACTTTCATGACAAGTAGATGAGCTGGAGACCTTCTCACCTTGGATATGTAGCTAGGTTCTGGGAGAGAAGTCCTCATGAAGAGGGGATTTCCAAGGTCCTACTCTGGGCCACCATAGACAAGTGGACAGGAAGGAGGGTTGCAAGGTAAGGGTTGCTCAGAGCCCAAAGTCAGAAAGACTTGCTAAATTTGAGATTTTCTGGAAAGAGGCAGGAGAGCAAAGAAACTTTTAGCAGTGGAAAGGGAATTTTTTTCCTTATAGGTACTTATTAAGTTTAAACATTTTAAAAGTAACTTTATTGAGATATAATTTAGATAGAATAAAGTTCACTGATTCTAAGCATACAGGTTAATGAGTCTTGAGAAACATAGACCCCTGTGTTAAACATCGTCTCTCTCAAGATATACAGAACATTTCCATCACCCTAAAGTGTTCCCTTGAGACCTTCGCAGTCAATTCTGGCTAGGTATTATGTAGAATGTCCCTCAGTTTGGGTTTGTCTGATGGTTTCTCATTATTAGACTAGGGTTATGTGTTTTTTGCAAGAATACCACAGAAGCGATAAGCCCTTCTTATCATATTATATCGGGAGATACATGATATCATTGTGTCTTTCCTGGTGATATTGGCCTTGACCATCTAATTAAGATGTAACTAACAGATTTCTCCATTGGAAAGTTACTACTTTTCCCTTTGCAATTAATAAGTATCTTGAGAGAGACACTGAAACTATCCCATAAATATTTGATTAAGCACTATATAAGACCTATATGTTGAATTAGAGAGTGGTGTTTTGTTGAATTTAGTTTTACCAGTCAAGAGCATGGTCTATTTTTACTATTCACCTGTTTTTATTTTTCTCATTCATATTTTATAGTTTGTTCTTTAATAAACATGGATCTGGATTAATGGGAAGACAATGTGATAGAAAGGAAAGAGCATAGTATTTGACACGAGGCAAACCTGGATTTGAATCCCAACTTTCCCACTCACTGGTTAGATGACCTTGCAAAAGGCCTGACTCGCTAATTTCTCATCCATAAAAAGTGGCTGGGAAGAAACCATCTCACAAGGTTTTTGAAAGCATTAAAGCACTGAGTAGTATCTGGCACTCAGTAAGTGCTGTGTAAATGTCATTTCTTGCCTCCTTTAATACCCAAGTGTTTAATATTGTTGTCACAATTGTGAGTAGACTCCTCTTTCTGGCAGGGTGGCCTTAGGATATAGGAATTCAACAGATTCTTTTAGATTTATTTTATGTTCTGACACCACAGAGGCTTTGGCTCGGGAGAAGCAGTGAACTTTTTACATGTCTCTGAGTCACTGGGGAGACTGTTTTAATTGACAGCAAATTATTGCAGCTCACCAGTATCTCCTATCCTAATACCTTTGCAAAACTCCTTCATTACCTTTGGTATTTGGGGATTTGATTTCACTGATGTACAAATATACTATTTGCAAAAGTGGCATTTTTTTCCCTCTCTCCTATATTTCTACTTTTTGTTTATTTTTCTTCTTTCATTATTAGAATTGTTTTAAGGTAGAACTTTAACACGGGTAATCTTGTGCAGTTCCTGTTTTTACCCAGAATAAATCTCATATGAGTTTTTATTTATTTTTTATTTTTGGGGGGGTGGGGGGAAAGGGTGTACTCTTATCATGTTAAACAAGAGAGAAAACACTGCAACACCCACCCTCACCCACCCCATCTATGATTTCTGATGTCTTAAGACTTAAGCAAAACTTTGCTTTCCTTGTTTGGTCTTTTTCCTTGTTCCAAATTTTATTTCCCCTTTTCTAAACTTTTAATTTGTTATTTGACATGAGGCAAACGTGGATTTGAGTTTACACTGGATTTTAGTTTAAGCCTGGATTTTATTTTACTTTCTTTAGGCAGGATGTCACTGTTTCTTTTTTTATTCTGATATGGGCTTTAAGGGCAACACATTCTCTAAATGCTGCCTTGGCAATCTCCCAGAAAGTGTTACTGTTGTCAGAAAAAGGGGTCCTGATCCAGACCCCAAGAGAGGGTTCTTGGATCTAATGCAGGAAGGAATTCAAGGCAAGTTGTAGAGTGCAGGGAAAAGAGACAGTTTATTGAACGCTGCTACTCAGTTACAGAGTAGGGCGTCCTCAGCTGCTACTCAGTTACAGAGTAGGGCATCCTCAGCTGCTACTCAGTTACAGAGTAGGGCATCCTCAGCTGCTACTCAGTTAGAGTAGGGCGTCCTCAGAAAGCAAGAGGAGGAACGACTTGTCTTTAAGTTTTCTTATATAGTGGTCTTATTTTCTATGTAAAACTAAGTTATGTCTACATGCTGGTGGGCTGACAGCATGACAATTTATTATTTTGCTGATGTAAAGAAAACTATTCTTGGCATTTTAGCTTGTAAGCACATCAAAGCATGACTATAATCAACTTAAAAGCATATATTGTTATGCGATATTGGGACATCTGGACATTCTGCTGTCGTGGGCATTTATCCTTACAGGTATTATTAAGCTGTTTCCTCAGCCATAAACATCTTATGACCATGGGCCGTGACTGGCAAGGAATGTGCCTTATTAGTTTTAACATGGAATTGATTTTAAAATGGTGTCACCCTGGCTCTCCTAGGCTCCTGTTTCTCTAACATTACTCCCATGAAATCAGTCTTACAAATTAATTTTTCCTTTTGCCTCAGGCTCCATTATGGCGTGGCATGGCACTGTTACTGATCGTGTGTATAAAAATTTTTGATATTTTGTTCACGGTTTTTTGGCATTAATTTATTAAAATATTATTTGATTATGGAGTTTTTGATCCCTGAGGCAAGTACCTCTCTCACCTCATTCCAGTCTAGTTCTGGCCTTGTAATAACCTCCCAGACAAGTTTTGCTTATAATTTTCTTTTGAGATGGAAGCCTGATATCAGAGAGACTGAAACTGTTATTAAGCCAATTGTACTGCCTGCCAGGAGAGAATCATGTTGTCCTTTTCTGCTCCTTTTGCCTCTTTCTTACTATATGCCAGATTCTCAGCTCAGCAGAAGTCCTTGTCCATTTCCAGCTGCTGGCATTGAGCACGGCCACATTGCTATTGGGATGCCTGGGGATACTTCTTCATTTAGAGAGGTCAAAGGCCAGGGTCTTATTCTCCAGAAATAAACCCCAAGGGCTATTGAGCTCCTCCAGACCCTTGACAGGGTCCTTGTGGCCCAAAGCATTCCTTTCTCTGCTGGAATCTGTCAGTTAGCTCTGGCAAAAATCAAGTTTCCTCACTCTGAACTTACTCCATCCACACAAGTTTCCCTTAGAAATTATGGAAAAGAAACTTGTTCATATAATTCTCAAATGTCAGAACTCGAAAGGCCCTGAGAGACCATCTTGCCCCAACCCCTTTCATTTAACAGAACATGTAACTTCCTTTGCTCTATTTCCACGTTTCAAGGAATCCCCAAGGCTGCCTCATAATAAAAATCAGGAGCAAGGTAAGAGCCAAGTTAATCAAGAAAGTAAACTGCTATGGGACCCAGCTGTGCTCAGGGAGGACTGAATCATTAGAAACGTAGCCCTGGCCTCGAGATTTGTTTATTAAGGATTTTCTTCAAGGGCAAAGAGAAGGATCTGTGATGGCTCAACTCCAAAGATTTTAATGGGGTGGGGTGAGACTCAAAAAGATTCCATGAGCTTTCAGCCGGGCTGGAGAGTTGTAAAGATCCTGCTTTGAAGAAGCCTGCCTTTACTTCTTCTATCTGACTGGGTCAGCCATCGTGGAGAAGTTGGCAAAGTTTGCCTGTGTGCTTAACTTCTCCCAAAATGTGTCTCTCTGGTTCCCATACTCAGAGGATATGCTTTCAGTTCTGAAATGTATCAAGAGGGCACTCCTGTGATAGGACTGGCATTGAAAGTCACATATTATTCACATATCTACATTTGCAACAAAATCCACCCTGTGCAAAACACCATCACATCTATTCCTCTAGTTTAACCTGTAAACAATGTAAGGTAATTTTTAGCTACATTTTACAGATGAACAGGCTCAGTCTGCAGGATTGCATAAGGCCATGTGACTAGTAAGAGGCAAAGCTTTGACTGTTGAGTCCAGAAGGACACCCCATCCTGTGCTTGTTCTACTAAGCCGCAACGCCTCAAGGGTGCCAAAGTGTGCCATGAGAGCACACAGTAAACTAGCTAACAAGGGCCGCAGGGTTGAAACCACTGTCTTGATCTGATTTGCAGTGAATGCTAGCACTATGATTGACTTATAGGACACATAGAACAAATCTGGGAACTTACTGTTATTCCCAGAGAAGACACTGGGACATTGGGCCCCAAAGGAATTTACCCATCTTAGAGGTTTATGTTCTTGGAAAATTTTTCTTTCAGACTGGAAGAAGACAAGGAAATCTCATCAACTGAAGGAAATTCCTTATAAGGAAGCTTTATTCACACACAGGAGAGGATCAGATCCCATTGTAGTTCTGGGTAGTATTTAGCTATGTGTAGTGAACACTTTTGAGGGATGTGTGTGTAGCAAGGCAGGGTAATGGGTATACACTTTCTTCAACTAAACCAAGAAAGCTGTATCCTTGGGATTAGAAAGGGGATTATCAAGTTAGTTGTGCAGTTCAGGGAGAAATAGGAAGGCCACAGGTGGGAAAACTCTAAATAGACTGTGAATTGAGATTATTTGGACAAACCAGATTACTTAGGGACCTTGACATGGATTATATCCCTGTGTCCTCGGTGCTCAGAAAATAATCCAGGGTGAGATCTGAATACAACTCCAACACTGTATCACCATTCCTGGAAAATGAGCCAATTCCCTTCTCTTGTCTTGGAAATAGCTGATCAAAAAAACAATGACACATTTATTATTTTTTTTATTTTATTTCCCAGTTTGTTGACACCTCTTACATTCACAGGCAACTGCTCAAGTGTATTGGGAAATACAGTTGTGTATTGTGCAGTTGACTGGCCTGATGGTGGGGGTGCTCTGGCTGGGATGGAATGCTGCTAGGGGGGCTAAGATGAAGAGGAGTCAAGGATCAGCTCACAGGTTAGCGAGCAGCCAGTCCAGCAACTGTTTCCTGGCCACCTTTCCCACAGCTTCATCCAGTTGCCATTCCTTGGCAAACTTCATGACCTCTTGAAGAAGACCTCCTACACTGTACCCCTTCTCTGCTGCTTTAGCTGAAACCTGAGGAAGCTGTGGGGAAAACAGAGCTAGTGTGAGTTACGTGATGCTTTTTGGAGGAAAGACCTGCTGGACGAAGTTCTACCACCCAACCCCCTCAACCCCTAACCTCCTCACCCACACCCACCACCTTCCCGCCCATGATTCTAGGATTAGGGTACAGCACGTCATAGATCTAGGACTAGAGGCTGCTGACACATCTTTCCTTTTCCCTTGAAACTTCTCTAATGACATAGATCAAAATGCCAAAGATACTTTCTTTTTTGAGCTTCAAAAACACACTCTGAAATTAGTTGTGTTCATTAAATACTTTTCACCAGATGCTGGACCCTTCAGTTAGTCTGTGCTGATTGCTAGGTCAAGGTTTGGGGTTGCCATTCCCCCACCTCCCTAAAAAAGTATGAGACTTGGAGTAGGGAGGATTGTCTGGCCTTGGCTCCTGGACTGAAAATAACTTTGTTAAGTATTTGATGTTTCTGGAATCCATCTAATGCAGGAAACTCAGCTGTCAGATAGGTGTGTGTGTATGTATGTGTGTGTGTGTGTGTGTGTGTGTGTGAGAGAGAGAGAGAGAAAGAGAGAGAGAGAGAGAGACAGAGAGAGAATGTGCATCTGTATGAATGTATGAATGCTGGCCTCCATGGAATCTGAGGAGCAGGGCCAGGACTAGGGTCAGGCAAGTGAGGCACATAGGGCATAAAATTTAAGGAGACAGGACTCTCAGGGCACTTGCAGGACCCATGAGTTTGGGGGAGGAGCATAGGGAAAATAGTAAGAGACAAGTTTCAAACTGTTTCTGGTAGGTCAAACACAAAATTAGTCCATGATACTTCCAACACCTCAAGAGGTAGGGAGGAACTCCATTTTCCTTTTTTGTTCCCTCCTCTCTAGAGTACTTTGGGGGATCTTAAAACTCAAAACATAAGACTTAATCATTCCCCAATGTTTTATCAAATAGTTTGTCAAAAGGGTCACGGATGAAATGCGTTAATCTCACTCTCCTCCTCTTGGTGGAAATGCACAGGCCTTGAAGTGTCCACTTAGCTAGTGGTTCACCATTTTTGTGTCTTTTTATGAGGTGAAAGTAATTCATGAAGCACACGGTAAAGAATAGACTTGAAACTCGAAAGATCTTGGGCTCTAAGTACAATGCTGCCTCCCTGCCTCTGCCCATTCCAACTTTCTTCTTGTGCCTTAATGCATTACTTACCTTTTCCAGTTGTCCATCCTTATCTCCCATGAAGTAGAGCATGGGCACGTTAAAATGGGAGGCTGCAATCCACTGCAGGACAGCCTGGAGCTGCTTCTGCAAGCTATTTGTAGAGCACTGATTATTGACAATTACTTCATGTCCAAGAGAGTCTTGATAGTTCTGTGGCATTGCACCAGTGTGAATGCATCTGGTGCCCCTGAAATTGGGCTTATTTGCCGAGGCTGCTTGTTCTTCCAACTCAGCAAGGGCTGCCCCATTGTTGCTATACTTAGCCATGATAAGGCAGAGCTTCATCACAGATTCTACCAGTTTATCTATAAATTGCCCGTTCACTTGCTTCATCCCACTGGTACAGTCAAGTTCTTGATGCTCCTGGCATTGTTCTTCCCCTTTGTCAGATCTGTTGGACATGGAAGCTGCTTTGCTTGCCCTGGGCTCAGAACACTTGCTCTCACCTTCGCATGGATCCTCACATTTGAAGGGGTTCTCATTAAGCAGTTTCTGAATCAGCATTAGAACGATGTTTGACATATCCATTTTCTGGGAGTCCAGGTGTTGGTTCTCCTTTTGACAGGTGGATGGTCCAGGGGCTCTGTGAGATTCTAGTTGTTTCACTGAAAGTGCTTTGGCACTTTGGCCACCTCCACACTTTTCATATTGAGTACTCTGAGCCATATAGCCCATGGTGGAACCAGGACAGTCTTCTTCACATGTATCTTTGCCCTTAGTCTGCTGGGTCAGATGGTACTGGATCAGCTTAAGGGCAGAGACAATCAGGTCCTTGGCCAGTGAATCTGTGGAAGCATTGATCTTTTCTCCTTTCTCATCTTTATTGCTGCATGCTTTGGTAGCCACCTTGCATGAGTTTCCTTGCTTTTGGTTCCAGATGGTCAGGCCCTCTTTGAGAATGTGTTCACCGACTTTCTCAGCACTAGTCAGTGACTTGCATGGGTCTGATTTCATTTTGCCTTTGTCCCTCTCTTTCATTTCAGCTTTCATGGTGGAGAATTCAAGACTCTGATTCCTGCATTTGGGATCATGGGACCCAGCTTTTAAAGATGCATATGACAGACTCTGAGACTTAGTCTCCTTCTCCTCACCAATAAGGGCACTGACCAAGCGCTTCAGCATGGCCTCCGTGATGTCTGTAGCATTTTGTTTCCACTGGTTGAACAGATTTCTCTTGACAGCTGAGACAAAGTCTGAGTCAGTCATCAGGACCCCAGTAATATTATGCAGGTTCTTCATGCAAGAATCAATCAAATCGGACACAATCTCCTTGGTGTGCCTTAGCAACACCCTCTTCAGGACCACACATGCTGGAATTGGCTTCCCAGAGCTGTGCACTTTCAAGGTCTTCATGAGAGAGACCATCATGTCAGATGCCACCTGATTTGCATAAACCATGAGCCCCTTGCTGATGGAATCTGCAAATTCTTTGCTCTCTCTCTGGGACATCTGTTTGTCTCCACTTTTGCTCTTGTTGGATAATTCGCTATATAGAAAGCTTTTCTGGCCACCTTCCCTGGACTCCTCTCCAGTGCCACGCATTTCTGCAGCTGTCAGTTCCACAGCTTCATAGGCCATTTCAGAAGCAATCTTGCTCGCAGGAGTTCGGGGACTGATTCTCTCTTTGTTCTCAGGGGATGGACAGATTGAATGATGAAGGCATTTGCTTTTACCTTCCAGCTTCTTCTTGATTTCCTTATGGGCCATCTGGATTACCAGAGAAGATAGTCGGTTGACGTAGAAGGAAAGGTCATCTATAGAACATTCTCCATCAGGGGAAATGACTGCTCTCTGAGTGCTAGGAGGTTTGGCTGGAGGAGCTGAAGGACTTTGATTATTGTTGGTGTTTTTAGCTGCTGTCATTTCTAGATGTAGGTTTTGAGGTCTGTTCATCAAATAATCTATGTTCACTTGATCGGCATAGATACTGTAGCAGTTCTCAGAGGATGCTCTGTGATATTCGCCCTCTGTGTCTCCTACTTTATGTTTACAGGTAGAGGTTGAGGGGCTCAGTGCATGTTGGAAACCCAAGGCATACTTCTGGAGATCACTGAGAAGCCAGTTGAGGACACTTACAGGATCAGAGGGAGCTTGTTTGAAAAGGCATACAGATCCCTCTGTCTAAAAAAAGAAGAAGACCTATCCATAAGAGTTTGGGTAGGCTACTTTTTTCCCTTATTTTATTTAGAAGATGTATCAGATTAGGGATTTGACCTTTTGGAGTTTGTATGGGAACATAACATCCAGTTATATCCATTAGTACACATTCAAGCAGAAGTGGCAGCAACAAAAGTTCAAAGTATATACATGTGTATACTTTATACAAGGGTTATCAATATATGTCTGCCAACTCATATGAATATGTTGTATCTCAATGTGTCAAAAATGTGTCAGTGTGTCTGTTGTGTGTGTATATATGCATGGAAATATAGCAGTTCACATGTGTGAACATCTCAAAGATGTGAGAATGTGCCATTCTGTATTGTTAGTGTGTGAAAATGTGCCTCTGTGTGTGTGTGCATATGTGTGACTATGTCTAAGCATGTGTAATAATGTGTTGACATCATTACCTATTGTATATGTCTACTGTATAGGCTGACATGTGCATGTTAGTATGCATATTTGTACATGTGTGAATGTCAAAATATGAGTGTCTATGTCAGTGTGTCTCTGAATATGTAAATGAGCAAGTGTCAATTTCAGTAATCTGCATATATGTGTGTAATATAAATTCACTAGTATGTATCATGCAGCTATAAATGCATTTATGTATGTTAAAGCATAAATTCACGTATTAACATATACATTCATTAATATAATAGATACAATTTTAATATATTAATGTATATGTATGTTAAAACATGAATATGTGTAAACAGGTGATTGTATAATGACTATGTATGTTCATAAATTGGGTATCAATTTATGTTATATTTATATGTTATGTCAATATTTGACCATGTGTATGTCAATGTTGTACATACCCTGGTATTTGAGTATGTGTGTGAGTAGGTGTGTTATTGCATTTGTGTCAACTGTATGTATCAATACGAACAAACAAGTGTGTTAGTAAATATGTGTCGCTTAGTGTAAGTTTGTGTGTATGTCAGCATGACTGTGTATGACCATATATGTCTTTGCATACATATGTATATTTATAAGTGTGTATACCAATAACTGAGTCTGTATGGTCACTATGTTTTGATCAAGTCTTATGCATGTAATGTGTGTGAATGTATGTTCATGCATTGTGTAATATGGGTGTTTATGTGTGTCCTGTGTGGGCATGTCACTGCATCTGACTCTGTATGACTTTGTATATCTTTGTATATGTGTGTCATTGTTTATGATCAGTTTAAGTTTGCTACATCAATGCTTGTGTATGTCAATATCAAATGTAGCCAAGCATGTATTTATAATTGCTTGTATAAATTGTTTTTTGTAAATGTATATAAATGTATACATTGATGTGTGTATCATTTTGTATAAATTTATATGTGTATATCTATGCCTGTGACTGTGTATGCCCATGTCCAGATATGTGTATATGTACTATATACACATATTCCACCCAACACTAACTACCAAGCCCTCTGCTCGTTCTATTGCTTCATCTCCTCTCTTTTCACTGAATTTCTGGAAATGTGAGGTCATGATAAAGTCAACTTTTTGCAAATGAGCTTAAGTTACAATCAAGCAGATCTGCATTGTATGTAGGAAACATGGGCTGCTTTTTCAAAAATTAATGCCAGGTATAATTTATCCCTTTCTTAAGACTCCAAAATTGAGTTGGCCATACCCAAGTAAACTGACAACTCTTTGGATACTGTAATGTAAACTTGTTTTTCCTTCCTTGGGGGCCACTCCTTTCTGGAGTCTGGGGTCAGAAATAATGTTTTGGTTATAATATGAGCCTAGAGACACAGAACAAGAAACATTTGATTCCTCTGCATTAAAGTCAAATATCCTGTCCTATTACCAGCCACTCCAGGCTTGTAGGCATGAGACGGTGACTTGTTGTATGCTCCAGTGCCCTCCCAAAACCAGGACCCTAACAGATATAATTTTGGATACTTAAACAAAACCAAAAGGAGTTTGTATGTCACAGTGGCATGCAAGTCTAATTGCTTCTAACTTTAAGCTACTCAACAGCCTAGGTAATCTCTTAGACCACAGGGTAAGGATGAGGCACTCAAATTCTTGGTGGTTATGGATTGTCTCTGCTCCATACCCCTCTTTCTTCCCTGCTGGATGCTGGGCAATGTGGGGCACACAAGTCCATTACCAGCCAGCGAAGAATATTACAAATAGTCTTGTGTGATTATGATTGGATGGGTAGCTGGAAATCAGGAGAGGGCATTCTGAGCCTCTGTGATTAGTGCCATTATTAAGTACCTGGGTGTTGAACTTACTGTGGTCTTGAACTTAGGCCTGTGTTCTCTAGAATGTCATAGTATTCAAATTGATGAGCCTGTTTGACAGTAAGTGTCTTACCATGTCTGATCCAGAGTCCTCAGACTCATCATTGAGCTCTGAGAATTAGAAGTGGTGGGATCTCAGAGGTTAAGTGTACCTTAGACTGGTCTTTCTTCTCAGTGTCCTTGATCACGATAATCTCTTTTTCTTCCAGACTTCCCAGGTTTAAGTTGCCTTCTGAGCTGGAACTAGCAGCATCCTATGGAATTAAACGGTGAGATTCTTAAACAGTTACTTTTGGATATTTCTCCAAGCTGCTCCCCTAGGCTATGACTTCAAATCGTGAATGTTATGACTTCTTTTATCTTTTTTCTTTCTGCAGGAGAGGTAGGCTTGTGAGGCTAGCTAATCTTTGAAGAATGAGATGAAGTTCCCTCCACAAATTACTACTCCCCACTCTGAAGATGCTCACAAAGCCACCAGTCTCAAGAACTATATTCATCACCCTTTGGATGGGTTTTTTTTTAAATAAAAAAATAAAAAACAACTTTTCTGACATGCTATCTTCCATGTTTTATCTCTTTCAGTCCTACCAGCAACTTAAGTGGCTTCTAAAATGAGACTTGATATCAAGAGTGACGGTAAATTCAGAACCAGGGATCTTGGGCTCATGAGAATGCTGGCTTTCCCCCTGAGTCCCCTCCACCTTTCCCCTCTCTCCCCCAACATTTTCCATTCTTCATACTTCACTGATAACCCTTCTCAGCAGCTTCCTACCAATTCTGACTCTGAGCAGAGAATACGTACCTTGTAATCTTTATCTTCTACATTCAGGGTGGACACATCGACAAAGCATATCTGCATCAAATTAGAAGGGTGAATTTAGAAAAACTCTAGAGAAAGGGGCATAATTTCTCTTTCTTGGAGATGATAATAGCACCTACCTCAGAGGGTTCTTGTGAGGATTAACTGAGATACTATATGGAAAGCATGTAAAAGCAGATTGCCTGGCACATAGTGAGTACCCAATAAATGTTAATACTGTGATTATTGTTAGGCAGACAGAATCTTAGCATTAGCACGTTTCTTAAATGAGAATACCAACCTCCTGTCAGAGTGAGGCCCGAGGTACAATATCCACATGTATTAATTGAGAAAACTGTGAAGAGAAATGGCTTGCCCAACTTACACAAACTTAAATGTGGAGCTTGTATTAGAACTCAATTTTCCTGGCTTCCAGTTTAGAGCACTTGCTACTACACTAGTGTTTCTCAAAATTTATTTTATTATCAATAATATAGAATATTTTAAGTAGTGTATGGATAAATATTTCTGCATTTAATAGGTGAATTTTATTGTGCATTAGGGAGAATACATACTAGAACATCAAACCTGGGATATTATGGATAATATTTCTTAGCATGATTGTAATTTTTAAAATGTAAGTCAATTTTTAAGACATTGTAAAAATACATATTAATTAAATAATAGTATGCGTGGCATTTGAATATGATTGAAGACTGTGAAGCCCTGTGAATTACTTGAAGTTTGGGAAACAGACCATGAAGCATTTTGCCCTCCTGAGGGGTCCTAGGGTAACATTGTTAGCTAGGCAATATTATTATGACTTAAGAGGTCTTAACTAATAGAGGCTGGTTGCCAGGCAACCACCACTCCTCCCTCAGGCTCCTCCCCAGCCTCCCCTCCCCAGGTCCTTTACATCACACCACACCCTGCCCCTCCCTTGATTTTTATCTCTGTATGATGTATGAGCATGCTGGCCCCTGACAGACCTTGTTGAGCTTGGTTGCTTGGAGAAGTCAGGGTATCATCGTCCATTAGTTTATCTTGGGCCCCAGGATATCTATACCCATATGCCAATTTTTCCTACTCCTCGGCATGAGTCATTTTTTATCTTACCACTTTCCGGTCCTGATCTTGCTGTCCTTCTGGGTTGTAGAGATCTACCTTGCACACACCCCTGTGGCTGCGTAACCAGTCAATATCATCAGACATCTGGAAAGAGAAATAAAAGAAAGTTGAAATGCTTATATATGGTTTTTGGAAACTGGGTCAGTTTGGATAAGAATCTCTGGAGGGGTTCTGAAATCCATTTCTGTGTTTCATATATAGGTTTAGGCTAGGAACTGGTGGGGTGAGCAGTGGGGGACACATTGAGATGTTTGAACTTGATGCTCAGGATCATTATCTTTTAGCAAAATCCATAGTCTCCTTTAATTTAGACTCCCCACACCAAGTATTTGGAATCATGAGAGTATGATGACCTGGGAATCAAATTTAAAAGGAAATCTAGTGACTTTGGGGATTACATTTAGTGATTTACTTCTACCCAACTCTACTAACTAAATGTCTCTGATCTCCACATTTCTTTACCCCCTCGAGTACCTTCAAAAAACTCCAGCTCACGTTACCCCCTCTAACTTAATTCTAGCTAACTCCAGTTCAACCAGTCTTTCCCATTACACTATAGAAAGTGAAATTAGATAAATAGCTATAACACATCACTCAAAGCCATTGGAAAATACTAAAGTCAATAGCAGTAAATAAATAGCCCTTTTATTAAAACAACATATACAATTTCAATATATAGAACAAGATTTTGAATGCTGAGAAAACCCAGTCTAATAACCATAAATATAACACCGAGAGACAGAAATCTGAGGGAAGACCAGACCCTGATCCAATAGGATCAAGTTTAATTTATTTTAGAAAGAAAAAATAATCTCTGTCAACTTCCTTCCACCATCACCCCCCGCCACCACCTCCCAACCCAGTCTGGAACTAAAAGTAAAAAGGAAATGACAAAAGCCAGTGACTGATTTTTGCTGCGTAAGACCTGAGATTTATGCTTAGAACACACAGTTAAGAGTTCAGTAGACTTGTTTTTGGTATCTGGGGCTTGAATTTGATTTCTTTTTAAATTTTAACAAGAGAAATCCTTTTTGCCAAGTATTAGAGGGCTGTTGAATTCCCCCTCCCATCCTCCCCACTCCTGCTCTCCCTTCTGCCCTTCCCCTCCCCTCTCTCCCCACTCCGCTCCCTCCCTCCCCTTTCCATTCCCTCCCCCTTTCTCCCCCTCCCCTTTCTCCCCCTTCCCTCCCCCTCCCTCCCCTTCTCTTTCTCCCTTCCTCCTTCTTTCCTTCCACCCCTTCTCTATTCCCCTACAGCATATTAATAATAGCTATTCTCTAATGGCTATCCTTTCACATGATAATACTACATTCCTGCTCTTTACCATCCCTGCCTCCAACCAAGATCTTTTTGAACTCTTCCTTCAGGAGTCTCTGTGAAACCTTGAAAAAGTTATAGGAAAAGACTCACTCTGAAGAGGGAGTTTCTTTTTTTCCAAGAGCTACATAGGGAACACTAGCCTAGTAAAAAAAGAGGTGGAGGCATAGAGTCCCTCATGTGATTCAGAAACAGCCTAAGTCCAAGTCCAGAAGAACTGTGAAAAATAAAATTTATGAATTCATTACCTTGATGATGAAGTTCTTTTAGACGTTTGGCTGAAAACGTGACACCCAGAAGGGAGATGTGCCCCTTTAGATGGAACTGAGAAGTGCCAAGTTCTTGGGCACCTGCAGTTGGCTGCCACCCCTGTCAGCTGTTGGACCAGACTGAGGGGCCAGGCTTTCCCCTGCTGCCTCTGACCCTGGGGTGTGGCAACAGAGTTTGTTGGGTCACAATGCCTGAACTGTCACAACCTAAGCAAAGGTGGGCATGTTGGCAAACTCAGTAACCTATTCCCATCAAAAGCACATCAGGCTGCCTGTGGTGCGACAAACTTTTTCTGTTATCTCTATGAGGGTACACACCATTTTTCTCACATTTTCTCTGGCTCACAGTCCATCAAGATATCCCTTCTCTTTTCATTTCCTGCGAGACCTCCAGAACAATCTAATCATACCCCTACTAGAGAATCAGAGTTATATTGCAAGAGATCTTTAGATTTACATAGAAACAGAGAAATGTTGGTCAAAATCTTTTCTGGGTATCCCAAATAAAAGTATGAAAATAGAAACTTGGAGGCTGCCTCAGCAGCTTCTGTAGTTTCACCTCACCATTAAGATGCCCCCTTAGCTAGTCAAAAAGAAGTCAGATGTCCCTACCATTGTAGTATCAGAGTACGCCATCATGTAGGACCCTGGAATGATGTTTTCTTGTCGATTTGGATGCTGTGATGACTCTTCCAGTCTGCCTCAAGATACTGCTTTTTTCTTCAACTCTCCATGCCCTCCTACAGCCTTGACTGCCAGCTGGTACCAGAGTTACCTCTTCTTGACATCACCGTTTCTATAGAGAACAGTGACAGCACAAAGTTGGAGGGCTCTAAGGATTCTGTGTGCTCTAAGTGGTCTAGCAGGCTCTGACCTTCCCTATAAGTTGTCCAGAGAAAGGCTGATCTAGTTGAGACAGGGTCTGTCTTTTACAGACTCCCTAGGCCATGAAAAGACTTAAGCTCCACTTAATCTTTTCAATCTGGCCAGTGCTGGTTTGTTGGCTGCAGTATGTGTTAGAGATTTATCCATTACACTTTGAGATGCCTTCATCTCATCTTACTGAGTTTAGCCCCAGTTTGGAAATATTATCCCACAACCAAATGTCTCTCACTCTGCCCAAGTCTCATCTTTCCTTGTCTTTTCTCCATGTCTCCACTTTAATACTGCATGCATGTAAATAAATGCATCTGAATTAACAATCAGTTGAGATGATCCCCTAAAAGAGTTCCATATTCTTGGTTCTACCTCCATTTATTCTTTTTCCTGTTGCCCCTGAGATTGCATCTCTAACTCCGCTATATTATTTTGATCCTGTTAGCTCATGGTGTCAAACAGAAACAGAGCCTGGAATTTGTTAGAGGCGGCAAGACAGATTTTATTCAGGCCACTGCAGTAGAGGAGAGAGACTTCTGATGAACAGATCTCAACTCCACTGAAACAAAAGGCAGGGTGTGCTAAGGAAAAGTACCGAAGGACATTGAGTGGGGGTGAACTTGGTCAATGTATTGGGGCATCTGTGTTTGCTAATGGGTACTTATTAAAGTTAGGTTCCCTATGTTCACAATGTCAGGTTTATAAAGAAAAACATAATTAAGAACTGTAAAGAAAGAAATGAAATAAAGTAAAATCAAAAAAAGAGAAGAAAAGAAAGCTAAGCTCCTACCTTCCCATAGAGACAGGGAGACATGGACCCTATTTTTCTTGATCATTACATTACAAAGGGATGGCTTCCAGGTTGTTGAGAAAGACAGTCCTGGGTTGTAGAAGATACATCTTAAAAGAAGAGAGAAAGAATTTACAATTGCAAGTTTTCTAAAGTACATGCTGTAAGGAAGGGAGTCAGGGCCTGTAGTCAGGTTTTGGCCTGAACAAACAGTAAATTCTTTTGGCAGCAATGAACTGTCTCAGGAAGGCATTTTAAGGGGGGCTAGGATTGTCATACTAGGGAAATGGCCTTTTGGCAGCTTTGAACTGTCTCAGGAAGGCATTTTAAAAGGGCTGAGATTGTCATCCTAGGGAAATGGCCTTGAGCTGACAGAAACTACGCTGGTGTTTGTTCAAGTCTCTTAGTGTGTGTATGTATTGGGGGGCAGGTGGATGAAATTGTGCTGAAAGTTGCAGTTCTTATAGGCCAAAGTTGAGGCCTAGTTGAGAAGTGGGCTCAGAGAAGCCTGACTAAAGTTTGATCATGAAGAGGGTCTTTGTTGCTTTTCCTATACCATCCTTTTGTCAAGGGGCAACTTTTGATGATTAAAGACAAAGCTGGAGCTCCTGTGTCTGGCTCATCTCTGTGGAATACGAAGCAAAGGAAGAAAATGTTTACATATTCTCCAAGCACAAGAAATCATATCTCTAAGAGATTAAAAATAAAACAAAACAAAAACAAAAACTGTGTCTCCCAGCCCGGAAAGGAACAACCATGATTCATGCCTGGAAAATGTCTTAGTAATCCCCAAATGACAAAGAGAGAACTATTATGGATGATTAGAGCACTCTCCCAGGGCACCTGAATCCTGTCATCCTGGAGGCTAACCAGGAGCAGGTAAGAGCAGCATTTGGATGTGAAACCAATGAGCGAAATGTAAGGGAAGAATCAAGGCAGACCTGGCTCAGTCATAGGTCACAGTACATTTACTGCCTCTTCCTTCTCTTCTCGAGGCTCTCAAATTGGTCTGTACTGAGTAGAGGGGATGGAGGGCAGGTGAGGGATAAGGGATGTTCAAATAGTCAAAGTAAGGAATATATTGTATTAGTGTGTGAAGGTGTGTGAATAGTCTGCACTTAGGTTTGCCTTTAATAGCCAAATATTGAGATATTAAACACAAAAGCCTTGGTCATCATTTTTTTTTCTAAGCACCATCATCTATTTTGTAACCTTGTTTATTCTACCCAAACTTCTTCTCTTTCACACAAACTTGTGAATAAGAGTGCAAATCAATACTTTAAATACACTCTCGGTTTGCATTTGGCTAGAAAAAACTATGAAGATAATAAAAATGGGACCTGCGTTTATAATATAATTATCATGAATAATGGCAAAAGGAAATTAAATGAAGTGAACCATCAGCCTTCATGAAATCACTGTGTGTCTGGTAGTCTTGCTGGGTATCTTCCAGCCTCAGATTTAGCCTACCTTTTATGTGATGACACAATGACCATTTAGAAAATGGGCAGTGATGCCAATGATTATCAGACATCATTTACTGTGGACCAATATAATTGGGAACACCACTTCTTTTTCTCCTGATTTGTTTTCCTGCCATGAGAGTACACAATGACATTTAGAGCAGCTTCATGCAACCATACTAAAGTGAAAATTAGTCATTTTGAACATCTTGGCAGTGGAACTGTATAATTACTTCTGTCAAGTGTTTGTGTTTTGTCTGCATTGTCTGCATTGTACATATTTTTTCTTTCCTATGAGTGATTGGAGGAGTGGAGGGGGAAAATAAAGGACTTTTAAAGTCTATAAACATAGACTTTATAAATCATAAAACAATTTCAGGGGGCAACTGCTAAAGATAAGTGGAGTCTTAGGAATGTTAGGGGTTCTTTTATAGGTAGGGGCTTAATTAGGCAGCTAAAGTTCTGTTCCATAACCTTGCGGTAGAAAATGACTTATGGCTAATTTTGAGGGGTGGGCTTGGCTTGGCAGTGGCTATTTCTGGTCAGGCTCTTCTTTTATAATTATGAAATTTCCTTCCCCTGATTTCCTAGAACATTTGCTTATTGTCAGGATAATTCACCTGACATTTACTAAATCTGGCCTTGTAGAGTTAATTACCTTTTCCTATTCCTAGATTACCTACATTGCAAGCCTAGAAGGTTATCTATCTCTTTTTCACTGCATCCACCACAATACTGGGCACACAGGTGGGCTCAAGACACAAGGTTTTGGAATTTTTAGGGCAGAAAACATAATTCAGAAATCACAGCGTCATGGGATCTGTAAAAATGACCAAAAAACTTGGTTAGCTATCTGAGTGGGCAGGCTTCTTTCCCAGAGCAATAATTGTCACACTTTGGCGTGCATCAGAATCACCTGGAGGGCTTCAGTTTCTCATTCTACGGGTCTGGAGTGGGGACTGAGAATTTGCCTGGTACTGTGTATTACATGCATTATCTCATTTAATTCACGCTCAGCCTTATGAAATGCCTACCACTTTAATTATAAATGACTCGCTGGAGCGCAGAGGCCACGTGACTGGTGGGGGTGCTTGGCAGCACTGGCCACTTCCATCGTCTTGGGGGTGGGGGTGGCGGGGCGCGCGCGCGCGCGTGTGTGTGTTTGTGGTGATTAGTATGCCTTTTATTTCTTTCAGGGTCTGGAGATAGAAGAGAAATTCCCTGAGAAAAAGAAAAGTAGAAGGGTACTTACTCTGATCTTCTGGCCCCATCTGGTGGTTTTAAGTCTGACTAAAAAAAAAAGCGCTGATTCGTGATCTCCCCCTGCTGGTGAGAATGGTGGGGTCAATCCGGCCGCCTCTCGTACCAGTTATTCTGAGGTGCATTTCTGTGGAAGCATTTCCGTTATTCTGAGGCAGTTGGGCTGAGGCGGTTGGTCGCCTCTCTCTCTCTGTTCCTCATCTACATTTTGATTGGTTTATTTTTGTATTGTTTTCTTTCAGTTTCCGATTGGTGGAGAACATTCTGCTAATAGCTTTTGTTCCAGTCCATTTGTGGCTTGTTAAAGGTACGACATGTATTGTCAGTCGTGACGAGAGCTTTTTGCCTTATATATTGATTATATATTATAAATATAGAAATATATCCTGTGTCAGGCTGGAGATGTGGGAGGAAAACTGGCTGAGGGAACTAGCCTTTAATTAGTTTATTTCCTCCCTGTCAAACCAACAAACTTTTCTGGAACATCTGACAAAATAACCTTTAAAAAGTACTTCAGGCTGACCGTGGTGGCTCGCGCCTGTAATCCCAGCACTTTGGGAGGCCGGGGCGGGCAGATCACCCGAGCTCAGGAATTCGAGACCAGCTTGACCACCATGGCGAAACCCCGTCTCTACTAAAAAGACAAAAATTAGCCGGGCGTGGTAGCGCGCGCCTGTAGTCCCAGCTACTCGGGCGGCTGAGGCGGAAGAATCGCTTGAAACTGGGAGGCGGAGTTGCAGTGAGCCAAGATGGTGCCACTGCACTCCATCCTGGGTGACAGAGCAAGACTCTGTCTCAAAAGAAAAAAAAAAAACTTAAATATACAATTACTTGGTGACAAAATGTTTATCCTGCCCTGCAGATAGTATATCAGTGAATGAATGTTTTAAACATTGCAGCTGGGTGCAGTGGCTGCGGCAGGAGGATGGCTTGAACTGGGAGGCAAAGGTTGCAGTGAGCCAAGATGGCGCCACTGCACTCCAGCCTGGGCGACAGAGTAAGACTCTTGTCTCAAAAGAAAAAAAATTAAATAGCCAGGCGCAGTGGCTCACGCCTGTAATCCCAGCACTTTGGGAGGCTGAGGCGGGCGGATCACGAGGTCAAGAGATCGAGACCATCCTGGCCAACATGGTGAAACCCCGTCTCTATTAACAATACAAAAATTAGCTGGGCATGGTGGCATGCGTCTGTAGCTACTTGGGAGGCTAAGGCAGGAGAATCACTTGAGTCCAGGAGGCAGAGGTTGTAGTGAGACGAGATCGTGCCACTGCACTCCAGCCTGAACGACAGAGTGAGACTCTTGTCTCAAAAGAAAAAAAAATTAAATAGCTGGGCACGGTAGCTCACGCCTGTAGTGCCAGCACTTTGGGAGGCTGAGGCAGGCGGATCACGAGATCAAAAGATGGAGACCATCCTGGCCAACAAGGTGAAACTCCGTCTCTACTAAAAATGCAAAAACTAGCGGGACATGGTGGCATGCGTCTATAGCTACTTGGGAGGCTGAGGCAGGAGAATCGCTTGAGCCCGGGAGACAGAGGTTGCAGTGAGCCGGGATGGCGCCACTGCACTCCAGCCTGGTGACAGAGCGAGATTCCATCTCAAAATAAATAAATAAATAAATAAATAAATAAATAAATAAAATATACTATTACTTGGTAACAGCTGGGTGCTGCGGCTCACTCCTGTTATACCAGCACCTTCGGAGGCTGAGGCGGGAAGAAAGCTTGAGGGCAGGACTTTGAGACCAGCCTGGGCAACATAGCAAAACTTCCGTCTCTACCAAAAAATAAATGAAATAAAATAAAATTAGCAGTGTGTTGTGGTGCCCGCCTATAGTCCCAGTTACTCGGGATGCTGAGGTGGGAGGATCACTTGAGCCTGGGAGTGGGAGGTTGCAGTGAGCCGAGATCATGCCAGTGCACTCCAGCCAGGACGACAGAGCAAGACTGTCTCAAAAGAAAAAATAATAAAAATGAAATATAGTATTACTTTATGACAGCTGGGCACGGTGGCTCACTCTTGTAATTCCAGCACTTTGAGAGGCTGAGGTGGGAGTATTGCTTGAAGGCAAGAGTCTGAGTTTGAGACCAGCCTGGGCAACAGAGCAAAACCTCCATTTCTACCAAAAGAAAAAAAATTAGCTGGGTGTGGTGGCGCGTGCCTGTAGTCCCAGTTACTCCGGAGGCTGAGGTGGGAGGATCGCTTGAGCACGGGAGGTTGATGCTGTAATGAAGAGTGATCTCGCCAACTGCACTCCAGCCTCCTGTGCCTCTTGCTCTCAAGTCAGGATGATGAATCGGGGTAATGACTTCCATGTGGTCACTAGGAGGTCGCAGCTGTTGGAAAATGTATTCCCATGCAGTAGGAGAACACCCCGTAAAAAAGCCGTCTTGAGAAGGCGTTCCTCCAATTAAAAGGGAAATTGGTGATTTCTCTTGACAGAATCACTCCCCATCCTAAAAACTGCATTTTTGTGTATGTCGTATTTATTGATACATTTCCTTAATATTTCCATTATGAAGATATGTATAGGTTCAAGGAAGGCAGTAACTGTCTCTGTGTACAACCTAGCAGTGGCTCATGTGCTTAGACACTCAGTAACTCTTGGTGATGTTGAGATGATTATGACAATAGTGATGGTGTTGATTATAAGAGTGGACTCAATCATATGTGTCTTCTGAAATTCTCAACAGTTTTACATTCACCTAGTGAATTTATAATTCACATATCACATTCTGCCTTGTGGTGTATTTGTTTCATTATGAGCTTTGTCTTTCCAAAAACAGGACTTCTTGAAGAGAATGACTGTGTTTTGCCCATTTTCACTTACCCTGCTAAGGGTAGCACAGGTTCATATATATTAGCAAATGCCTAATGATATTTACATAATTGAAAATAAGTGGTAATGGTTCTTCAAGAATTGCTAGCCCCAGGACCACATAGAAGTGCTTGGTCAAGGCCAAAAACATTGGGTCATCCTGATCCAAACTGCCTGGATTATTGTAATAACTGGCTAACTGATTCCACTGAATCTATCCTTGCCACTCTTCAATGTAACAGTTTTTAGGAACTGATATACTTTATTAGCTACTCTGTTATTTTTTATAATAGCTTTGTTGAAATATGATTCATATACCATGTAACTCGCTCATTTAAAGTGTACAACTCAATTTTTTTTAGTATATGGTGTCACAGAGTTGTACAACCATTACCATAATCAATTTAGAGCTTTTTTAATCACCCCCAGAAGAAACCCTATACCCTTTGTCTATCACACCCCAGCCACCCCTCCACCCCTATATCTCCCAGCTTTAGGCAACCACTAATCTACTTTCTGTCTCTATAGGTTTGCCTATTCCAGACATTCAGTATAAATGGAATAATACAATATGTGGTCTTTGGTGACTGGCTTCGTAGCAAAACTTTTTCCAGCAATGAGCTGTAGCAACATGTGTGAAATGTCTGTGAGGGAAGCTCATTGGAGAATCAGTGGCAAGGGTTTTTATTGGGGGCTGGTGATACAGGCACCTCCTGCCTAGCACATACCGAAATTTCAGATTTCTAGGAGGAAATCTGGTGTTCACCATAAACCATAAGGCAAAGTGAGCTCATATAATCAATTAGTGTTGTGGGAACCCTCCCCAAATCCAAGTTTCCAGATACTAGCCAAGGGCCAACCTTTGTAAGCAGGATTTTCAAATGACAATATTCTTAGGTCTGATATGTTAACCCTGAACCACACAGATTTTGATATGGATTGTGTTGATTCTGTAGATCAATCTGGGCAGTATTGCCATCTTAATATTAAGTAAGCTGATCAATGAACACGGAACATCTTTCCATTTATTTAGGTCTTTCTCTTAATGATGTTTTGTAGTTCTCAGTGTACAAGACAATATCGATGTTGGATTACATGGGTTGATTTTTCAAACTAGCCTTGCATCCCTGGGAGATATCCCACTTGGTCATGGTATATGTTAAATAATACTTTTAATATGTTGCTCAAATTTGTTTGCTAATATCTTGCTAAGAATTTTGTTTCTATATTCACGAGGGATATTGTTCTGTAGTTTTTCTATTTTGTATTATCTTTGGATGGTTTTGGCATCACAGTAAAAGTGTTCTCATATAATGTGTTGGGAAGTGCTCCCTTTTCTATTTTCTGGAAGTGACAGATGTAGAATTGGTGTTGTTCTTTAAATATTTTGTTTAATTCTCCAGTGAAATCATCTGGGCCCGGAGATTACTCTTTTGGGGAATTTTAAAATTAATAATTGAATTTATTTAAAACTGGGACTATTCAAATGATATATTTCCTATTGGGTGTGTTGTGGCAGCTTGTGCTTTCCAAGGAATTCATCCATTTCTTTAAGTCGTCAACTTTATGTGTGTAGAGTCGTTCATTGTATTCCCCTATCCTTTTTATGTCAGTAGGGTCTGTAGTGGAATCCCTTGTTTTATTTCTTTTAAAAAACCTTTCATTGAGGTATCATTGATATATTAATACAAAGAGCTGCATATATTTAACGTGTACAGTTTGACAAGCTTCTTCATATGTAAACACCCATGATTCCATTACCATAATCAAGGTAGTAGTCATATCCAGCACCTCCCAAAGTTTCCTTGTGTCCCCTTGTTGTTGGGTGTATTTTTGTTAAGAACACTTAACATGATATCGACCCTCTTAACAAATTTTGTAGTGCCCAATACTGGATTGTTTTTTGTTTGTTTGTTTGTTTGTTTGAGACGGTATCTCACTCTGTCACCCAGACTGGGGTGCAGTGGCGCGATCTCAGCTCACTGCAACCTCTGCCTCCTGCTAATATCTTGTTAAGAATTTTGTTTCTATATTCATGAGGGATATTGGCCATGGAGTTTTCTTATTTTGTATTATCTTTGGATGGTTTTGGCATCACTGTAAAAGTGTTCTCATATAAGAAGTTGAGAATTGTTCCCTTTTCTATTTTATGGAAGAGACATATGTAGAATTGGTATTAATTGTTCTTTAACTATTTTGTTTAATTATCCAGTGAAATCATCTGGGCCTGGAGATTTTTCTTTTGGGAAATTTAAAAATTAATAATTGAATTTATTTAAAACTGGGACTATTCAAATGATGTATTTCCTATTGGGTGTGTTATGGCAGTGTGCTTTCGAAGGAATTCATCCATTTCTTTTAAGTTGTCAAATTTATGTGTGTAGTGTTGTTTAAAGTATTCCTTTATCCTTTTTATGTCAGTAGGGTCTGTAGCAGAATCCCCTGTTTTATTTCTTTTAAAAAAACTTTTATTGAGGTATAATTGATATATTAATACAAAGAACTGCATATATTTAATGTGTATAATTTGACGAGCTTGTTCATATATAAACACTCATTATTCCATTACCATAATCAAGGTAGTAGACACATCCAACACCAGCCAAAGTTTCCTTGTGTTCCTTTGTTGTTGTTGTTGTTGGGTGTTTTCTTGGCAAGAACACTTAACATGATATCTACCCTCTTAACAAATTTTGAAGTGCCCAATGCTGTTAACTATAGGACTCTGTTGTACAGCAGATCTGTAAAATTTATTAATCTATGTCATTTCTGATATTGCTAATTTGTGTCTTCTTTTTCTTTGTCAATCTTGGTAGAGGTTTGCCAGGTTTTTAATCTTTTCAAAGAACCAGACTTCGTTTCATTGATTTTTACTATTGGTTTTTCTGTTTTTAATTTCACTGATTTCTGCTTTTATCATTATTTTTTCCTAAGTTATGCTTGCATTGGATTTATTTTTCTCTTCTTTTTCTAGTATTGAGGTGGGTGCTTAGAGTATTGACTTTTAAGCTTTTCCTCTTTTCTAATATTAAATAGTGTTATAAATTTCCCTTTCAGTTTTAGCTGTGGCCCATATATATATATGTATATATTTTAGCTGTGACCCACGTATATATGTATATATGGTATCATCTATTCTATATATATCATCTGTCTCTCTCCCTATATATGTACAATATATATTTTATTAAATAGTATATAATATTGTATTTTATGTATAATAAAATATATAATGAAATATAATATATAATACAATATATTTATGTATATAATATGTACACATATATAAATTTAAAAATGAATATATCTATTTTAAATAGAGACAGAATGTCCCTACGTTGCTCAGGGTGGTCTTGAACTCCTGGCCTCAGGTGATTGTCCCCATGTTTGCCTCTCAAATTGCTGGTATTACAGGTGTGAGCCACCACACCTGGCCCACAAATTTTGATGTGTTGTATTTTCGTTTTCATTCAGTTCAGTGTTTTTTTTTTATTTTGATTAAACCTTCATCTTTGATCCATGAGGTATGTCGTTTCGTTTCCAAGTGTTTGGAGATTGTTCTGTTATTATTTATTTATTTATTTTGAGACGCAGTCTTGCTCTGTCGCCCGGGCTGGAGGGAAGTGGCACGATCTCGGCTCACTGCAAGCTCCGCCTCCCGGGTTCATGCCATTCTCTTGCCTCAGCCTCCCGAGTAGCTGGGACTACAGGCGCCTGCCACCACGCCCGGCTAATTTTTTTATATTTTTAGTAGAGACGGCGTTACACTGTGTTAGCCAGGATGGTCTGGATCTCCTGACCTCGTGATCCACCCGCCTCGGCCTCCCAAAGTGCTAGGATTACAGGCATGAGCCACCACGCCCGGCCCTGTTGTTCTGTTATTCTTGTCACTGATTTCTAGTTTGATCCCATTGTGGTCAGAGAACATACTGTGTTATGAGTTCAATTCTTATTTTATTTGCTGAGATGTGTTTTACAATTGAGGGTATCATCTATTTTGGTGAAAGTTCCATGGGCACTTGAAATGAATGTGTATTTTTTTTTTTTTTTTTGCGGGGGGGACGTGTTCTATAAATGTCAATTAGATTCTGTTTGTTGCTGTTGTTGTTGAATTCCTCTATACCCTTGCTGATTTTTTATCTAGCTGATTTTTAAAAATCAATTATTGAGAGAGGGATGTTGAAGTCTCCAACTGTAAATGTGGATTTGTCTATTTCTCCTTTCAATTCTGTCAGTCTTTGCTTCGTGTATTTTGCAGATCTGTTGGTTGGTACATACACGTTTGAGATTTCTGTATCTTCTTGGTCGATTGACTCTTTTATTATTATGTAATGTTTCTCTCTGACCCTGTTAATTTACTTTGCTCTGATATTACTTTAACTGATATTAATATAGCCACTTTTGTTTGTTTAAAATTAATGTATGCATGATATATCTTTTTCCACTTTTTAATTTCCACCGGCTTATATCATTGTATTTGAAGGGGGTTTTCTTGTTGACAGCATGTCATTGGGGTGTGCTTCTTTTTTTTTTTTTTTTTTGAGACAGAGTCTCCCTCTGTCACCCAGGCTGGAGTGCAATGGTGCGATCTCGGCTCACTGCAACCTCCACCTCCCGGGTTCAAGTGATTCTCCTGCCTCAGCCTCCTGAGTAGCTGGGAATACAGGTGCGCACCACCACGCCTGGCTAATTTTTGTATTTTTAGTAGAAACGGGGTTTCACCATGTTGATGTTGGTCAGGCTGGTCTCGAATTCCTGACCTCGTCATCCATCTGCCTCAGCCTCCTAAAGTGCTGGGATTACAGGTGTGAGCCACCGCGCCAGGCCTTGTGTGTGTGTGTGTTTGTGTGTGTGTGTGTGTGTGTGTGTGTGAGACAGAGTCTCACTCTGTTGCCCAGGCTGGAGTGCAGCGGTGCAATCTCAGCTCATTGCAACCTCTGCCTCCCAGGTTCAAGCAATTCTTGTGCCTCGGCCTCCCAAGTAGCTGGGACTACAGGGTCGGGCCACCACACCCAGCTAATTTTTTTGTATTTTTAGCAGAGACAGGGTTTCACCATGTTAGCCAGGATGGTCTCGATCTCCTGACCTCCTGATCCGCTCGCCTCGGCCTCCTAAAATGCTGGGATTACAGGCATGAGCCACTGTGTCCGGCCTGGGGTGTGCTTTTTAAAATTCACTTTGCCAATATCTGTCTTTTAATTGTTTTACTTAATTTATTTACATTTAATATGATTATTGATCTGTCATATCTTAAGTTTGCCATTTTTATTTTTTGTTTTCTGGTTATTCCTTCTGGTTTTCATTTTTATATTTTCTTTTTCTTTCTGCCTTCTAGTCAGTTACATGAACATTCACTATAATTCCATTTGGATGCATCTATAGTGGTTTTGAGTGTCTCTCTTCACATGGCTTTCACAGTGGTTGCTCTGGGTATTACTGTGTGTGTGTGTGTGTGTGTGTGTGTGTGTGTGTGTGTATTTTCAGATTCTTCTGGAGTTATCATTTCGCAGTTTGAGAGAGGTATAGAAACGTTTCCTTCCTTTACATCTCTTTATTCTCCTTTATTTTTTGATATTACTGTTTTTAACATTTCCTGTACCTACATTGAGAACCACACCAGACCATGTTCTAATTTTTGCCATAACTGTCAAACATATTTGAGAAAACTCAGGATCAGAAGGAAAGTCTGTTGAATTGACCCATACTTTGCTCTTTCTATTGTTCTTTCTTTCTGATGTTTTAAGATTCCTTCTTTTGTACCTTTTTTTTTTAATTTGTAAATTTTCTATTCTATTGGGGTAGATTTACTGGCAACAAATTCTCTTAATTTTCCTTCATCTGAGAATGTCTTGAGTTTCCCTTCACTCTTGTTTTTTTTTTTTTTTTTTGAGACGGAGTCTTGCTCTGTGGCCCGGGCTGGAGGGCAGTGGCACAATCTCGGCTCACTGCAACCTCCGCCTCCCAGTTTGCGCCATTCTCCTGCCTCAGCCTCCTGAGTAGCTGGGACTACAGGCGTCCACCACCACGTCCGGCTAATTTTTTGTATTTTTAGTAGAGACGGGGTTTCACCGTGTTAGCCAGGATGGTCTCCATCTCCTGACCTCGTGATCCGCCCGCCTTGGCCTCCCAAAGTGCTGGGATTACAGGCAGGAGCCACCGCGCCCGGCCATTTTTCCCTTCACTGTTGAAGGATATTTTCCCTGGATATTGAATTCTGAGTTTAGAGCTGTTTTCTTTTAGTTTTTGGAAGATATTGTGTCATCTTCTTCTGGGCTGCACAGTTTCTAATGAGAAATCTACTGTTATTCAGAAATTTTTACTTCTATTAGAAATATTTCATTCCCCTCTTGCTGCCTTCAAAGTTTTTTTCTGTGTTGTTAAGTTTCAGAAGTTTTATGATGTGTTTATTATGTTAATTACTTTGGGTTTATCCTGTTTACGATTTGCTTAGCATCTTCAGTCTAGATTTATATCTCTCCCAGATTTGGGAAATTTTCGGTCTTATTTCTGAAACTAAGCATTTTTGTAGTAAAGATTAATAGAAGTAGAATCTCTGGGTAAAAGGGTTCAAACATTTGAAATCCAACAGATATTTTCAAATAACCCTCCCAAAGTTTATGGCAGTTTTTATTTGCATCGACAGTGAATACAAATGACTGTTTACCCACTCCCCCATCAACAGAAGTTATTATCAATATATTAAACCTTTGTCAGTGTCCTAAACAAAAATAATCTATTGTTGTTTTAATCTGCATTTATTTTTAGTGAAATTGAACATATTTTCATGGTTAGTGGTCATTTGTATTTCTTTTCTAATTCTTCATTTTCTTGCCAATTTTTTGATGGGAAGTTCATCTATTTTATTGATCATAGAGTTCTCGTACATTTTTTCTTATACTTTAAGTTCTAGGATACATGTGCAGATGGTGCAGGCTTGTTACATAGGTATACATGTGCCATGGTGGTTTGCTGCATCCATCAACCCATCATCTACATTAGGTATTTCTCCTAATGCTATTCCTCCCCTAGGCCCCCACCCCCTGACTGGCCTGGGTGTGTGATGTTCCCCTCACTGTGTCCATGTGTTCTCATTTTTCAACTCCCAGTTATGAGTGAGAACATGTGGTGTTTGATTTGCTGTTCCTGTGTTAGTTTGCCTAGAATGATGGTTTCCAGCTTCATCCATGTCCCTGCAAAGGACATGAACTCATCCTTTTTTATGGCTGTATAGTATTCCATGGTGTATATGTGCCACATTTTCTTTATCCAGTATATCACTGATGGGCATTTGGGTTGGTTCCAAGTCTTTGCTATTGTGAATAGTGCTGCAATAAACATACGTGTGCATGTGTCTTTATAGTAGAGTGATTTATAATCCTTTGGGCATATACCCAGTGATGGGATTGCTGAATCAAATGGTATTTCTCATTCTAGGTCCTTGAGGAATTGCCACACTGTCTTCCACAATGGTTGAACTAATTTACACTCCCAAGTGTAAAAGTGTTCCTATTTCACCACATCCTCTGCAGCATCTGTTTCCTGACTTTTTAATGATCGCCATTCTAACTGGCATGAGATGGTATCTCATTGCGGTTTTGATTTGTATTTCTCTGGTGACCAGTGATGATGAGCTTTTTTTCATATGTTGGCCATATAAATGTCTTCTTTTGAGAAGTGTCTGTTCATATACTTTGCTCATTTTTTGATGGGGTTGTTTGGTTTTTTCTTGTAAATTTGTTTAAATTCTTTGTAGATTCTGGATATTAGCCCTTTGTCAGAAGGATAGATTGCAAAAATTTTCTCCCATTCTGTAGGTTGCCTTTTCACTCTTATGGTAGTTTATTTTGCTGTGCAGAAGCTCTTTAGTTTAATTAGATCCAATTTGTCAATTTTGGCTTTTGTTGCCATTGCTTTTGGTGTTTTAGTCATGAAGTCTTTGCCCATGCCTATGTCCTGAATCATATTGCCTAGGTTTTCTTCGGGGGTTTTTATGGTTTTAGGTCTTACGTTTAAGTCTTTAATCCATCTCGAGTTAATTTTTGTATAAGGCATAAGGAAGGGGTCAAGTTTCAGTTTTCTGCATATGGCTAGCCAGCTTTCCCAACACCATTTATTAAATGGGGAATCCGTTCCCCATTGCTTGTTTTTGTCAGGTTTGTCAAAGATCAGATGGTTGTAGATGTGTGGCATTATTTCTGAGGCCTCTGTTCTGTTTTATTGGTCTATATATCTGTTTTGGTACCAGTACCATGTTGTTTTGGTTACTGTAGCCTTGTAGTATAGTTTGAAGTCAGGTAGCATGATGCCTCCAGCTTTGTTCTTTTTGCTTAGGATTGTCTTGGCTATCCGGGCTCTTTTTTGTTTTCATATGAAATTTAAAGTAGTTTTTTCTAATTCTGTGAAGAAAGTCAATGGTAACTTGATGAGGATAGCATTGAATCTATAAATTACTTTGGGCAGTGTGGCCATTTTTATGATATTGATTCTTCCTATCCATGAGCATGGAATGTTTTTCCGTTTGTTTGTGTCCTCTCTTTTTTCCTTGAGCAGTGGTTTGTAGTTCTCCTTGAAGAGGTCCTTCAAATCCCTTGTAAGTTGTATTCCTAGGGATTTTATTCTCTTTATAGCAATTGTGAATGGGAGCTCACTCATGATTTGGCTCTCTGTCTCTTACTGGTGTATAGGAATGCTTGTGATTTTTGCACATAGATTTTGTATCCTGAGACTTTGCTGAAGTTGCTTATCAGCTTAAGGAGATTTTGGGCTGAGACGATGGGGTTTTCTAAAGATACAGTCATGTCATCTGCAAACAGAGACAATTTGATTTCCTCTCTTCCTATTTGAATACAGTTTATTTCTTTCTCTTGCCTGATTGCCCTGGCCAGAACTTCCAATACTATGCTGAATAGGAGTGGTGAGAGAGGGCATCCTTGTCTTGTGCTGGTTTTCAAAGGGAATGTTTCCAGCTTTTGCCCATTCAGTATGATATTGGCTGTGGGTTTGTCATAAATAGCTCTTATTATTTTGAGATACATTCCATCAGTACTTAGTTTATTGAGAGTTTTTAGCATGAAGATGTGTTGAATTTTATCGAAGACCTTTTCTGCATCTATTGAGATAATCATGTGATTTTTGTCATTGGTTCTGTTTATGTGATGGATTACGTTTATTGATTTGCATATGTTGACGTGAACCATCCTTGCATCCCAGGGATGAAGCCAACTTGATTGTGGTGGATAAGCTTTTTGATGTGCTGCTGCATTTGGTTTGCCAGTATTTTATTGAGGATTTTTGCATCAATGTTCGTCAGGGATATTGGCCTGAAATTTTCTTTTCTTGTTCTGTCTCTGCCAGGTTTTGTTATCAGGATGATGCTGAACTCATAAAATGAGTTATGGAGGAGTACCTCTTTTCCTATTGTTTGGAATAGTTTCAGAAGGAATGGTACCAGCTCCTGTTTGCACCTCTGGTAGAATGCAGTTGTGAATCCGTCTGGTCCTGGGCTTTTTTTGGTTGGTAGTCTATTAGTTACTGCCTCAATTTCAGGACTTGTTGTTGGTCTATTCAGGGGTTCGATTTCTTCCTTGTTTAGTCTTGGGAGGGTGTACATGTCCAGGAATGTATCCCTTTCTTCTAGATTTTCTAGTTTATTTGCATAGAGGTGTTTATAGTATTCTCTGATGGTAGTTTGTACTTCTGTGGGATCAGTGGTGATATCCCCTTTATTGTTTTTTATTGTGTCTATTTGGTTCTTCTCTCTTTTCTTCTTTATTAGTCTGGCTAACAGTTTATCTATTTTGTTAATCTTTTCAAAAAACCAGCTCCTGTATTCTTCAATTTTTTGAAGGGTTTTTCATGTGTCTGTCTCCTTCAGTTCTGCTCTGATCTTAGTTATTTCTTGTCTTCTGCTAGCTTTTGAATTTGTTTGCTCTTGCTTCTCTAGTTCTTTTCATTGTGATGTTAGGGTGTTGATTTTAGATCTTTCCTGCTTTCTCCTGTGGGCATTTAGTGCTATAAAGCAGTGCTCTAAACACTGCTTTAGCTGTGTCACAGAGATTCTGGTATGTTGTGTCTTTGTTCTCATTGGTTTCAAAGAACTTACTTATTTCTGCCTTAATTTTGTTATTTACCCAGTAGTCATTCAGGAGCAGGGTGTTCAGTTTCCATGTACTTGTGTGGTTTTGAGTGAGTTTCTTAATCTTGAGTACTAATTTGATTGCACTGTGGTCTGACAGACTGTTATGATTTCCGTTCTTTTGCATTTGCTGAGGAGTGTTTTACTTCCAATTATGTGGTCAATTTTAGAATAAGTGCAATGTGGTGCTGAGAAGAATGTATATTCTGTTGATTTGGGGTAGAGAGTTGTGTAGATGTCTATTAGGTCCACTTGGTCCAGAGCTGAGTTCAAGTCCTGAATATCCTTGTTAATTTTCTCTCTCGTTGATTTGCCTAATATTGACAGTGGGGTGTTAAAATCTCCCACTATTATTGTGTGGGAGTCTAAGTCTCTGTAGGTTTCTAAGAACTTGCTTTATGAATCTGGGTGCTCCTGTATTAGATGCTTATATATTTAGGATAGTTAGCTCTGGTTGTTGCACTGATCCCTTTACCATTATGTAATGCCCTTCTTTGTTTTTTTTATCTTTGTTGGTTTAAAGTCTGTTTTAGAGACTAGGTTTGCAACCCCTGCTTTTTTTGCTTTTAATTTGCTTGGTAAATATTCCTCCATCCCTTTATTTTGAGCCTATGTGTGTCTCTGCACGTGTGATGGGTTTCCTGAATACAGCACACTGATGGGTCTTGACTCTTTATCCACTTTGCCAATCTGTGTCTTTTAATTGGGGCATTTAGCCCGTTTACATTTAAGGTTAATATTGTTATGTGTGAATTTGATCCTGTCATTATGATCCTAGCTGGTTATTTTGCCTGCTAGTTGATGTGGTTTCTTCATAGTGTTGATGTTCTTTACAATTTGGTATATTTTTGCAGTGGCTGGTACTGGTTTTTTCTTTCCATATTTAGTGCTTCCTTCAGGAGCTCTTGTAAGGCAGGCCTGGTGGTGACAAAAATCTCTCAGCATTTGCTTGTCTGTAAAGGATTTTATTTCTCCTTTGCTTATGAAGCTTAGTTTGGCTGGATATGAAATTCTGGGTTGAAAATTATTTTCTTCAAGAATGTTGAATATTGGCCCTCACTCTCTTCTGGCCTATAGGGTTTCTGCAGAGAGATCCGCTGTTAGTCGGATGGGCTTCTCTTTGTGGGTAACCCGACCTTTCTCTGGCTGCCCTTAACATTTTTTCCTTCATTTCAACCTTGGCAAATCTGATGATTATGTGTCTTGGGGTTGCTCTTCTCAAGGAGTATCTTTGTGGTGTTCTCTGTATTTCCTGCATTTTAATGTTGGCCTGTCTTGCTAGGTTGGGGGAAGTTCTCTTGAATAATATCCTGAAGAGTGTTTTCCATCTTGGTTCCATTCTCCCTGTCACTTTCAGGTACACGAATCAAACGTAGGTTTCATCTTTTCACAAAGTCCCATATTTCTCAGAGGCTTTGTTCGTTCCTTTTCTTTCTTTTTTTTCTAATCTTGTCTTCACACTTTATTTCATTAAGTTGATCTTCAATCTCTGATATCCTTTATTCCGCTTGATTGATTTGGCTACTGATACTTGTGCATGCTTCATGAAGTTCTCATGCTGTGTTTTTCAGCTCCATCAGGTCATTTATGTTCTTCTCTAAACTGGTTATTCTAGTTAGCAGTTCCTGTAACTTTTTATCAAGGTTCTTAGCTTCCTTGCATTGGGTTAGAACATGCTCCTTTAGCTCGGAGGAGTTTGTTATTATCCACCTTCTGAAGCCTACTTCTGTCAAATCATCAAACTCATTCTCTGTCCAGTTTGTTCCCTTGCTGGCGAGGAGATGTGATCCTTTGGAGGAGAAGAGGCATTCTGGTTTTTGGAATTTTCAGCCTTTTTGCACTGGTTTTTCCTCATCTTCGTGGATTTATCTACCGTTGGTTTTTAATGTTGGTGACCTTCAGATGGGGTTTCTGTGTGGACATCCTTTTTGTTGATGTTGACACTATTCCTTTCTGTTTGTTAGTTTTCCTTCTAACAGTCAGGCCCTTCTGCTGCAGGTCTGCTGGAGTTTGCTGGAGTTCCACTCCAGACCCTGTTTGCTTGGATATCACCAGCAGAGGCTGCAGAAAAGCAAAGATTGCTGCCTGTTTCTTCCTCTGAAAGCTTCGTCCCAGAGGGGCACCGACCAGATGCCAGCCAGGGCTCTCCTGTATGAGGTGTCTGTCAACCCCTGCTGGGAGGTGTCTCCCAGTCAGGGGGGAAGGGGGTCAGGGACCCATTTGAGGAGGCAGTTTGTCCCTTATCAGAGCTCGAGCACTGTGCTGGGAGATCTTCTGCTCACTTCAGAGCCAGCAGGCAGGAACGTTTAAGTCTGCTTAAGCTGTGCCCACAGCTGCCATTTCCCTCAGGTGCTCTGTCCCAGGGAGATGGGAGTTTTATCTATAAGCCCATGACTGGGGCTGCTGCCTTTCTTTCAGAGATGCCCTGTCCAGAGAGGAGGAATCTAGAGAGCTTGTTCTACATTTTGGAAAGTATTCTTTTGTCATTGGTATTGTCTTTTTTTTCATTTGCCAGTTTGGTGTTAGGTTTTTTTTAACCTTGCTTTGCTGTTTGTTGTGCCAAATATAAATTTTAAAATTTTTAGCTACTAACAATTTATCATCTTGTTTTGAAAGTTTTTTTCCTTCTGCAAAATTATAAAAATATTCTTTTATAGTTTGTCTGGTATTTTCATGGTTCCATTTTAAATTCCAATCTTGGATCCATCTGTAATATACTTTCATGTAAAAGTAAGGTAGATTATAATAGATCTTTTCTATTACACTTTAATACAGAGGTATAGGGAGGAGAAAGGAGAGTTTATGAGAATGTTGTATACCTGGGACGAGTGAAATATTGACAAATTGTGGAGTCAAAGGGCTGTCTTCTCTTTTCTCAGTGTCCTCTCTGGATGGTACCCAAAGAAAAGTTTAAGTCAACTGGAGGTATGCCAGCTAAGGGAAAAATACGTTTAAAAATTCTTGGAAAAATCACAACTTTTACTCAATAAGTTTTTGTTGTTGTTGATGTGAAAAGCTAGGAAAAAATAGGAGAAATGAAACTGCTTCTTTTATGATTTTTGTGTTGCTGTTGTTTTGGTGGATAGACCTTTTCCTCTCATGACTAAAGACTTACGGTGACTTGTGTTAATGCTACATTTCCTTTATGTGCATCCCAGTGGGATACTTGTCTACAATGATGACCTTTACAAGAAGATGCTCATTTACTTAGTGAACAAATATTTTTCAGTTATCTATCAAGGAGGCAGATATGGAGTGGTGGTTATGTTTGTCCTCTGGAATCAGACTACTTGTGTTTAAATTCCAGTCTGATCACTTATTAGCTCTGTGATCTTGGGAAAGTTACTAAACTTTTCCATGTCTCAGGATCCTCATCTGTAAATGGGGATATTAATACCTTACAGGATTTTTGTGAATGTTAGAACAGTTTCAAACATATAGTAAATAATTTATAAACATGAGCTTTTGTTAATGCTTATCACTGGAGATAGAGCACAACATGTATGGTCCTACGCTTTATGAACCTTGCATTCTTGAGAAATTAAAAATTACAAATTGCAGTATTACTCCTTAAAAAGTTAAGGGGCTGAGTATAATGGAGTGGGAGAAGAATCCTCTTTTAAATAACATGGGCAGGGAAGGCCTCTCTGAAGAGGGGACATTTAAGCTGAGACTTGATCCTTGAGAAAAAACTTGCAATTTTAAAAATAGAGGGAAGAATGTTCCAGGCTGCGGGAACATCTTGTACAAAAATACCAGGTAGAGAGAGTTTGGTAAATTCAAATATTTGAAAGAAGACTATTATGGTTGGAGAGCAGGGGATGCGAAATGCAGTTTATGAAGTGAGGTTGATGACGTAGGCAGGACCTTGTAGACCAGGGTAGGTAGTTAGGATTTTTATTTTAAATTCTGTGGGAAATTACTGAAGAAGGGAGGGACAGGATACCATTTTTCTTTCTTAAAAAGATTGCTCTTGTTGTTGTGTTGTATTTCTATCAGAGAAAGGTAAATTTTGGAAACGGGAAAAAAGCTTTGAGGCTCTTGACAGTGAGCCAAATAAGAGCCTAGGTGGCAGCGGAGATGGAGAGACATTGACCAATATAGATATATTTTGAGGTCAAATAAACAAAGGTGATGGAAAAAAGTTAGAATCATAGACGATACCCAGCTTTCTGGCTTCAATAACAGGTTTGATGTGGTATCAATTTCTGAAAGGGGGGATAATGAGAAAAGGATCAGGTTTGGGGAGGGGCTTAATAATTCAAAGTTCTATAGTGAACATGCTGAATTTGAGGTGTCTATTAGACATCCAAGTGGAGATGTGGAGTAGTAATTTGGATTCATGAACCTGGAGTTTAGGGCCAGCTTTTAGATGATATTTAAAGTCATATATCTGGATGAGATAACCTAGGGAGATTAAAAAGACAAGAGGGCCTGGGATCATATATATAGAATATATAAATATACATAGAATATACACATAAATATATCTATAGAATATATATATATAAATATATATAGAATATATATATAGAATATACACATAAATATGTACATAGAATATACGTATAAATATGTACATAGAATATACGTATAAATAGGTACATAGAATACACGTATAAATAGGTACATAGAATATACGTATAAATAGGGACATAGAATATACGTATAAATAGGGACATCGAATATACGTATAAATAGGGACATAGAATATACGTATAAATAGGGACATAGAATATACGTATAAATAGGGACATAGAATATACGTATAAATAGGGACATAGAATATACGTATAAATAGGGACATAGAATATACGTATAAATAGGTACATAGAATATACGTATAAATAGGTACATAGAATATACGTATAAATAGGTACATAGAATATACGTATAAATAGGTACATAGAATATACGTATAAATAGGTACATAGAATATACGTATAAATAGGTACATAGAATATACGTATAAATAGGTACATAGAATATACGTCTAAATAGGTACATAGAATATACGTCTAAATATGTATATGGAATATATATATAAATATGTATATGGAATATAAATATAAATATATATGGAATATATATAAATATATATAGAATATATACAGAATATATATATAGAATATATATACACAATATATATAGAATATATATATAGAATATATATACACAATCTATATAGAATATATATACACAATATATATAGAATATATATATAGAATATATATGGAATATATAGATGGAATATATAGATGGAATATATAGATGGAATATATAGATGGAATATATAGATGGAAGATATAGATGGAATATACAGATGGAATATATAGATGGAATATATATGGAATATATATATGGAATATACATATAATATATATAGAATATACATATAAATATATATATAGAATATATATATAAATATATATACAACATACATATATAGAATATATATATAAATATATAGAATATATAAATATATACAATATATATAAATATATAGAACATATACACAGATATATAGAATATATATGAATGTATAGAATATATATACAAATATATAGCATATATATACAAATATATAGAATATATGTATAAATATATAGAATATATATAGAATATATGTAGAATATATATAAATATATACAGAATATATAAATATATATACAGAATATATATAAATATATATACAGAATATAACTATATATACAGAATATATATAAGTATATATACACAGAATATATATATATAGAAAATATATAAATATATATATAGAGAATATGCATAAATATACATACAGAATATATATATAAATATACATACAGAATATATATAAATATACATACAGAATATATATAAATATATACATAGAATATATATAATATATACATAGAATACATATATAAATATATACATAGAATATATATGTAAATATATATATAAAGAATATATATGTAAATATATATATAGAGAATATATATGTAAATATATATAGAGAGAATATATAAATATATATAGAGAGAATATATAGAGAGAATATAAATATCTATAGAGAATATATAAATATATATAGAGAGAATATATATATAAATATGTATAGAGACAATATATATAAATATATAGGGAGAATATATATGTAAATATGTAGAGAGAATATGTATATAAATATATAGAGAATATATATAGAAAGAATATATATATATAAATATATAGAGAATATATATATAAATATATACAGAGAGAATATATACATAAATATATATAGAGAGAATATATATAAAAATATTTATAGAGTATATATAAATATACAGAGAGAATATATATAAATATATATAGAGAATATATAAAAACATAGAGAGAATATATATAAATATATAGAGAATACATAAATATATAGAGAGAATATATAAATATACATGGAGAATATATAAATATATATAGAGAATATATATAAATATATAGAGGATATATAAATATATATAGAGAATATATAAATATATGGAGAGAATATATATATAAACATATGGAGAGAATATATATATAGAGAATATATATATAAATATATGGAGAGAATATATATATAAATATATAGAGAATATATATAAATATATAGAGAATATATAAATAATATATAAATATACACATAATATATATATAAAATACACACAGAATACATATATAAATATATACATAGAATACATATATAAATACATATACATAGAATACATATATAAATACATACCTAGAATATATATGTAAATACATACATAGAATATATATAAATACATATATAGAATATGTATAAATACATATATAGAGAATATATAAATACATGTATAGAAATCTATATACATACATATATAGAGGCTATATATACATAATATACAGAGGATATATCTACATAAATATATATAGAGGATATATCTATGTAGAATATATATAGGGGATATATATATATAGAAAATATATGGAGGATATATCTATATAGAATAAGTATAGAGGATATATCTATATAGAATATGTATAGAGGATATATCTATATAGAATATATAGAGATGACATATAGAATATAGAGAATATATATAGAATATATATGGAATATATATACAGAATATATATAGAATATATACATAGAATATACAAATATATATAGAATATATAAATATATAGTATATATATAAATATATATACAATATATATAAATATATATAGAATATATATAAATATATATGTAGAATATATATAGAATATATATATAGAATATATATGAATACATATTCTATATATATACATATATAGAATATATATATAAATATATGTAGAATATATATAAATATATATAGAATACATATATAAATATATATAGACTATATATGAATATATAAAGAATATATATATAATATATATAGAATATATATAAAATATATATAGAATATATATCAATATATAGAATATATATAGAATATATAAATATATATAGAATATACATATATAAATATATATAGAGTATATATAAATAAATATAGAATATATAAATATATATAGAATATATATAAATATATATATAGAATATATATAAATATCTATAGAATATATATAAAAATATATATGGAATATATATAAATATATATATAGAATATATATAAATATATATATAGAATATATATAAATATATACCTAGAATATATATATAAATATATACATAGAATATATATAAATATATAAATATATATAAGTACATATATAAATATATATATAAATGTATATAAATATATATAAGTATGTATAAATATGTATATATAAGTATATATGAATACATAGATAAATATATATAGAATATATATAAATATATATAGAATATATAAATATATATATGTAGAAAATATATATACATATGTAGAATATATATAAATATACATATGTAGAATATATATAAATATATATGTAGAATATATATAAATTTATATGTAGAATATATAAATATATAAAAATTATAGAAAAATACATATAGAATATATATGGAGTATATATATAGAATATAGACGTAGAATGTATACATAGAATATATATATAGAATATATACATGAATATATATAGGGAATATATACATAAATATATATAGAGAGAATATATACATAAATATATATAGAATATATACATAAATATTTTTATAGACCATATACATAAATATATATAGAATATATACATAAACATATATACAGAGAATATACACATAAATATATATAGAGAATATATATATGGAGAATATATACATATAGAGAATATATACTTAAATATATCTAGAGAGAGTATATACATAAATATATAGAGAGAATATATACGTAAATGTACAGAGAGAATATATACGTAAATATATATAGAGAATATATACATAACGATATATAGAGAGAATATATACGTAAATGTACAGAGAATATATACGTAAATATATATAGAGAGAATATATACGTAACTATATATAGAGAGAATTATATGTAAATATAGAGAGAATATATACATAAATATATATAGAAAGAATATATATGTAAATATATATAGAGAATATATACATAAATATATATGGAGAGAATATATACGTAAATATATAGAGAGAATATATACATAAATATAGAGAATATATACGTAAATATATATAGAGAGAATATATACGTAAATATATCTAGAGAGAGTATATACGTAAATATATATAGAGAGAATATATACGTAAATGTACAGAGAGAATATATACGTAAATATATAGAGAGAATATATACATAACGATATATATAGAGAATATATACGTAAATGTACAGAGAGAGAATATATACGTAAATATATATATAGAGAATACGTAACTATATATAGAGAGAATTGTACGTAAATATAGAGAGAATATATACATAAATATATATAGAAAGAATATATATGTAAATATATAGAGAATATATACATAAATATATATGGAGAGAATATATACGTAAATATATAGAGAGAATATATACGTAAATATATATATATAGAGAATATATATGTAAATATATATAGAGAATATATATGTAAATATATAGAGAGAATATATACGTAAATATATATATAGAATATATACACATATATAGAATATATCCACATATAGAATATATGCACAAATGTATATAGAATATATACAGAAATGTATATAGAATATATACAGAAATGTATATAGAATATATACAGAAATGTATATAGAATATATACAGAAATGTATATAGAATATATACAGAAATGTATATAGAATATATACAGAAATGTATATAGAATATATACAGAAATGTATATAGAATATATACAGAAATGTATAGAATATATACATAAATGTATAGAATATATATAAATAAATATATAGAATATATAGAATATATAGAATATATAAATATATAGAATATATGAATATATATAGACTATATAAATATATATAGAATACATAAATATATAGATATATAAATATAGATATAGAATATATACAAATATATATAGATATATATAGAATATATATAAATATATATATAATATTTATAAATATATAATATATATAGAATATATATAGAATACATATATAAATATATATGTACAATAGATATATTTATATCTAGAATGTACATATAAATATATATAGAAGATACATTTAAATATATATATAGAATATACATATAAATATATATATAGAATATACATATAAATATATATGGAGAATATATAGAATATATAAATATATATATAGAATATATATATAGAATATATATAGAATATATATAGAGAATATATATATAGAATATATATAGATATATATAGAATATATATAGAATATATATGTAGAATATATATATGGAATATATATAGATATATATAGAATATATATAGATATGTATAGAATATATATAGATATGTATAGAATATATATAGATATGTATATAGAATATATATAGATATATGTAGAATATATATAAAGATATATATAATATATATAGATTATACATATAAATATATATATAGATTATACATATACATATATATAGAATGTATATAGAAAATATATATAGCATACATATAAATATATCTATAGAATATATATAAATATATATAGAATATATATAAATATACATAGAACATATATAAATATACATAGAACATATATAAATATATACATAGAATATATATAAATATATATGTAGAATATATATATAAAATTATAGAGAATATATATAAACATATATAGAGAATATATAAACATATATAGAGAATATATATAAACATATATAGAGAATATATGTAAACATATATAGAGAATATATATAAACATATATAGAGAATATATATAAACATATATAGAGAATATATATAAATATATAGAGGGAATATATATAAATATATATAGGGAATATATATATAAATATATATATAGGTAATATGTATATAAATATACATAGGGAATATATATGGAATATATATATGGAATATATATATTCCACATAGAATTCTATATATTCTATATAGAATATATACATAGAAAATATATATAAATATGTATAGAATATAATGATATTCTATATATAGATATTCTATATAGGATATATATCTATATATAGAATATCTATATAGAATATATATCTATATATAGAATATCTATATATAGAATATATATGTAGAATATATCTATATATAGAATATATATGTACAATATATCCATATATAGAATATATATAGAATATCTATTAGAATGTATATAGAATATCTGTATATGAATATATATAGAATATCTTTATATGAATATATGTAGAATATCTATATGAATTTATATATAGTATCTATATATCTATATAATATCTATATATCTAGAACATCTATATATAGAACATCTATATATAGAACATCTATATGTAGAACATCTATATATAGAATATCTGTATGTAGAGCATCTATATATAGAATATCTATATGTAGAGCATCTATATATAGAATATCTATATGTAGAACATCTATATATAGAATATCTATATGTAGATCATCTATATAAAATATCTATATATAGAATATCTATATATAGATCATCTATATATAGAATATCTATATATAGATCATCTATATATAGAATATCTATATATAGATCATCTATATATAGAATATTCTATATATAGAATATCTATATATAGAATATCTATATATAGAATATCTATATATAGAATATCTATATATAGAATATCTATATATAGAATATCTATATATAATACCTATGTACAATATATAGAATATCTATATATAGAATATCTATATAGAATATTTGGGATATCTATATATAGAATATCTATATAGAATATATATATAAATATCTATATAGAATATCTATATATAAATATCTATAGAATGTATATATAAATATGTATATATAGAATATATAGAGAATATATAGACAGAATATATATATATAGTATATATATATACAGAATATATAGAATATATATAGAATATAGAAATATATATATAGAATATATGTAAATATATATTCTATATAAATATATATAGAATATATATTTATATATAGAATATATTTATAGAATATATATGTAGAATATACATTTATATATAGAATATATTTATAGAATATATATGGAGAATATAGATATAGACTATATTTATAGAATATATAAATATATATAATATATATGAATATATATTTCATATATAAATATATATGAATATATATTTCATATATAAATATATATGGAATATCTTATATTCATATATATAAATATATAGAATATTTTATATTCATATATATAAATATATGGAATATATTATATTCATATATATATAGAATATTTTATATTCATATATATAAATATATGGAATATATTATATTCATATATATATAGAATATTTTATATTCATATATATAAATATATGGAATATATTATATTCATATATATAAATATATACAGAATATATTATATTCATATATATAAATATACATAGAATATATTATATTCATATATATAAATATACATAGAATATATTATATTCATATATATAAATATATATAGAATATAATATATTCATATATATAAATATGTAGTCATATATATAGTCATATATATAGTCATATATATGACTATATATAGTCATATATAAATATATATGACTATATATATAGTCATATAGATAAATATATATTCTATGTATATAGAATAAATATATTCTATGTATAAATGTATATAGAATAAATATATTCTATATAGAAATATGTATAGAATATATATATTCCTATATAGAAATGTATATGAATATATATTTGAATATATATGTAAATATATAGTATATATATAGAATATATATATGGTACATATATAAATATATAGTTTATAAATATAAAATATATATACTATATATAAAATATATATAGTATATATATAAAAATATATATAGAATAAATATTTATATAGAATAAATATGTATATAAATATATATTCTATATATAGAATATATAAATATATATAGAATATATAAATATGTAGAATATATATAAATATATAGAGGGAATATACATATAAATATATATAGAATATATAAATATATATAGAATATATAAATATATGTAGAATATATATACATATATAGAATATATATATTTATATTCTATATGTAATTATATATAGAGAATATATAAAGATATATAGAATATATAAATATATATATAGAATATATATAAATATATATAGAATATTTATAAGTATATATAGAATATATATAAATATTTATGCAATATGTATAAATATATATAGAATATATATAAATATTTGCACTACATATATATAGAATATATAAATATATATAGAATATATATAAATATATATATAGAATATATATAAATATATATAGAATATATATAAATATATATAGAATATATATAAATATATATAGAATACATATAAATATATATAGAATATATATAAATATATATATAGAATATATATAAATATATATAGAATATATATAAATATATATATAGAATATATATATATATAGAATATATATAAATATATATATAGAATATATATAAATATATATAGAATATATATAAATATATAGAGAATATATAAATATATATAGAATATATAAATATATATAGAATGTATAAATATATATAGAATATATATAAATATATATAGAATATATAGAAAAATATATATAGAATATATATAAATATAGATAGAATATATAAATATATGTATAGCATATAGATATAAATATATTTATAGCATATAGATATAAATATATGTATAGCATATAGATGTAAACATATATATAGAATATAGATATAAATATATATATATTCTAGTTCCTGGCACAAAGCAGGTGACCAATAAATATTTGTTAAACAATTGAACTAATGTATGAATGAAATGAATGAGATATTGAGCTATTAGCAAACTACAATTTTGTCATCTGTAAAATGGCAATAATACAAGGATCTTGTTTTTGGACAGGATTTAAAGCAATAAAAAATTTTATAGTAGGTAGCAGGTGCTGAATTAACTTAACTACTATTAGCTCTCTGCACTTTGGCTTCTCATTCACAAAATAGGGGCAGTAACTTCTGCCTTGCTTCCTTCACAAGGCTATTTGTGAAGCCTGCAGGAATTAATGCTTGACTCTACAAGTGGTTATTAATATTAATGTTTTAATAGGCCCGTACCTGCATCATACAGCTGCTCTGCTCTTCCCATCCTCTGGCAAGATTATTTAAATGAAAACGCATCTTTTATTTTATTTTTTTGAGACAGGGTCTCAGTCTGTCACCCAGGCTGGAGAGCAGTGGCACAATCATTGCTCACTGCAACTTCTGCCTCCGCAGCTCAAGTGATGCTACCACCTCAGCCTTCCAAGTGGCTGGGACTATAGGTACGTGCCACTACGCTCCGACTGATTTTTGTGTCTTTTGTAGAGATGGGGTTTTTCCATGTTGCCCAGGCTCATCTCCAACTCCTGTCATCAAGCGATCCGCCCCAACTGGCTCTCCCAAAGAACTGGGAGTACGGGAGTAGGCCACCGCGCCTGGCCAAAAACTCGTCTTTAAAGAGACCCGATACTCCCTGCGTGTCAGCCCAGCCTGGTCCAACCAATTATACTAGAAACAACACCCTACTGCGAGGTCCTTCAGAGGCAGCGTTGGATTTTAAAATACCCAGCTCCACCCCTTCCTGTTAGGCTTTCGCTTGTCGCAGCTGTGCACGCTGATTGGTCCTCTGCTGGCCAATCACCACTGCACTTCATGACGGCTGTAGTTTTCAAAATCCCAACTGGGCTGGTGGAGGGTCGCAGGTGTCAGGTTGAGACGGACTCGAGTCGCTATAGTAAGGAGCTCCGTTCATTTCCTTGGCCTCTCCTGGTCTAGGGGTGCGTCGATGGTCTTTGCTGTCTGTCCTCAATCTCGGTGTGAGGTAGGCGCCTTTGGGCAAGTACTGCTGGCTCCAGCGTCCGGCTCTGTCGCCTGCCAGTGGGTCCTTGGGCGTCACTCCAGCCCCTTGCTGAATTCTGTTGCTGGGATGCGCGGCGTTCCTGTAAGGAAACTTTTCAATCTCCTGTCGATCAGCAGCCTGTGGAGTGAGCTCTGTACAACATTGGGCAGGGGGAGTGTTTGTTAAGGAGTGAGATGGCAAAGCAAATGAGACTGGGTCCCAGCTTTTAGATGGAGCAGTTAGTACACGTGCCTGAATCAGAGTACTTTTACAAAACGTCTTTTCACAAGTGAAAGTGTGCAGGATTAATTTCATCTACAAGTGCAGAGGGATCAGACATATTTAAGTCGTAGAATGCTACTTGCAGCATGTCTTTTGAGCTACAGGTTGAAGGATATGAAGGGAGGATGGACACATGTGTCGTCACTCTATTGTTAACCCTTTATCTTCACTGGCTCTTTTCTGTTCCCACCGGCAACCACCTTCAGCTTTGGCTTTCTCACCACCCTCTGCTACGCTTAGAATCACAGAAGATCAGGTAGAAGGGACCCTAGAACAGCGGCGCTTAAATCTTAACGTGCATAGAAATCACCTGGGGATATTGTTAATTTGCAGATTTTGATTTGATAGGTCTAGTTTGGGGCCTGAGGTTTTAAATTGCTAACAAATTTCCAGGTGATGCTAATGTTGCTTGTCCATTGACCACATTGAATAGCGAGGAGGCTCTAGTTCCACTGCTTCGTTTTATTGGGTGGGAAAACTGGGTCCCAGAGAGGGAAAGGGACTTGCCCAGTGTCACCCAGCCAACTAAGAGCAGGGCCAGAACTAGACCTTAGGCATCCTTCCCAGCCCAGTGCTGTTTTATTGACACAATGCTGTGTTCTCTCCCCAGAGCCTTGCTGTCTGTAACCTGCCTTTATATAAAAAATGAAGTTGCTACTACTTCTTGTAGACTGTTTTGATCAGCTTAGCCCTGCTGCCCCTTTGTTGGTTTCAGCACCAGCCCTGGGAGGTCCAGTGGAGTCTGCAACACTTGCCAGTGTGTATGTAGGGGACATGGAAAGTCTGAAAAGGGGAAAGGATTCTAATTTTCTTGCCCAAGGCTCAGGGTTCTGTAGGTGGCAGAAGTTGAGAGTGTTCTGCAGAGTATCCTTTTATGAAAGGATCTTTTTGATAGTGTCAATCCCCTCTCCTCCCCTTCTCCCCAGGAAAATTAGTTTACCTAAGTCAGTGCATCTGTCCCTCAATGCAAATGATTAGTGTTCAGGATAATAAATGGGGTATATGACCATCATTTAAATAACCTTATTTTCTCTGAGATTTAGTTAACCTGTATGTTATCAGCTGAGAGTTTTCTAGCCTGTGGGCTCCGCATTTCTTTTTCCTTTTAAAAGGTAAATGTTTCAGAGTGTGAGTCTTTGGTCATCCATAAAAAAAAAATTTATGAGGCGTAAATAATAATAGTGGAGTAAGTGATTTTCATACAGTGCAGTTAACAGTGGGTGCACCCAATTAACTTTATTGCTGCTTGGCTGAGGTTTGAGGAATGAGATGGAATATAGGTTTGGATTTGATAGAAGAAGAGGGGAGTAAGACAGTATTTATTAAATGCCTGCCATGCATCAGGTTTTGTACATGTAAATTTGCATTTGAGCCACACAAGTCCTCTGCAAGTAAGTGGTGTTATAGCTGTTTTGAAAATGAGGAAACTGAGGCTCAGAAATGCTAAGTTGGCTGGCTTAGAAGTCCAGTTATTCAAACTCCAAGACCTGTGCTCATTCTACCTCCTCATACTATGGCCTTTCACTGTTTTGGAATATTTTTTAGTGTGATCAAAGAGACTTCATGGTATTTTAGAAATTGCCCAGGAAAAAGCTGGGCAGTCTATGCCCCTTAATAGTTTGTCCTGGGTAGTAAGTTACTTAATTCATCTGAGACTGTAAAATAGAATTGTACCTGCCTTGCTTAGCCTTATGGTTTTGTTGTGAGAATCAACTGAGGTAACATATGTGAATGCATATTCTTATACTGGCTTTTCCTGACCTACAAAATGTTTCATCCTTCTCCATCCAAAGCGAAACCCAAATCAGGCTTTCTCCTTTCTTAAACTTTCCCCTCAAGCTGCAGACTTTTCTGTTTCCTTTTCTTACCAGCCTGGCCCCAGCCTAGCTTTTCAGCCTCATTTTAACCCCTCCCCAACATGTTATTTATGCTCCCTACTCCAGACAACTAGGACATCCCTGAACTCTGTATGTTCATGCCTCTGCCTGGGCTCGGCTTTCTTTGCCTGGAAACCTCCCAGTCAACTTGGGAACCTGTTTGTCATTTTAAGTCCTGATCACATGTTACTTCCTTTGTGAAGCCTTCCTCCAGCCCCTGTCCCCAACAAGATTACTGGCTTTCCATTATGTTTCTTTTTTTTTTTTTTTTTTAGTTTGGCATGACAGACACATATAAATTTTATTATGATTTAATCATTATTTCTATCCTTTCCCTTGAACAAAGTCTATAAAAGAATTTTAGTTGTATTTTTCCAGGTAGTTGGATTTTTTAAAAAACATTTTGCCTCTATCAAAATACTTCAGGAATACATTTTTAGCAGTCATATTAAGCATCACAGACACATTATCAACCTTTACTTAGATTTAGCCATATATTTTATTGGTTTCTTTGCTCAACTGCTTACTTTTCAACTGTTCTCTCATTTTTCTGTTTCTCCTCCATCTTCCTTTCTCTTCCCCCTACTCCTTCACCATCTTCGTCCTTAGGTAATTTTAGTTTGCCCTCACATCTGCATAATTGGTAAAGTATAGAATTCTAGGTGAAAAATCTTTTTCCCTAGAAACTATATAAACGGTGTTTCACTGCCTTCTGTCATTTGGTGTGAAGTTACTAATCATTATGTTTCTATAGCACTTAGTTTGTACTGCTATAAAGTGCCATGGACTGGGTGGCATTTAGTTCTCACAGTTCTGGAGGCTGGGAAATCCAAGATCAAGTTCTTATGTCAAATGATTTTTTAATAAGTTAGTTTATTTTGCTATAATCTCATCTTTTGAATTTTTTGTTCCTTCCAGGTGTCTGGAACTGGATTACAGTTTCTTCTGATTGAACACAGCCTTGGAATACTGCCTGGCCTATCGCGAATACATGTGTGTGCAGTTATTGTTTTCTCTGTAGGGTCATAATTGCTTTGCCAGGACCCCATGCCTTTTAAGAACATTGGCTCTACCAGCTTGCCTCCATACTATATGAGCTGTCATGTTCTTCCTTGTTTTCAATGAAAAACTCCTATGTAATTTGTCCCCAGTGTTGCTAGGCCTAAACTAGGGGCTAGACAACATCCCAGCGTTCACAGAGGATGGTAGGCACTGTGCTTGGCCTTTTACATAAAGTGTCTCATTTAATTTGAACAACACCCTGCAGAGGTAGGTATACTTATCTTCATTTTACAGATGAGGTAACTGAAGCCCAGAGATTTTAAGTCAGTCACTTGCCTGAGGTTAATTGTGATAAAACCAAGATTTGAATCCAGATCTGCCCAACATCAAAGTCTGTTTTCTCCTAGGGATGCTATAGATAGACTGGGTTTTCTCAAGAATTTTCAGAGAATTTATGGTGTTTCTGGTGAATGGTGTTAAAGAGCCTCTTTCTGATTACAGCCCTGCCTTGGACAAGACGCAGCTGAATCTCTAAGTGATGCTACTGCCACTACCACCCCAGAGCTCCAAACCTGTGCCTAAGAAATCTCAGTCCAGCAAAATTGTGCCCAGTCATCATGACCCATCTGAAAAGGTTAGAGCAAGCTGTCTTTCCCAACAATATCTTTGGTAGTCTCTTCCTGTGTTGGCTCAGTACCTATCCTCACCTGTGAGTCTTTTGAAATATGTCTGGTTTAACCTGAGAAAGTGGGGAGGGGTGGCAGCCCTTGTAGTTGGAGAATGCCAGCAAATTAGAACTTGGGGAGAAAGTATGGACTCTTCATTCCCATAAATGCAGGGCTCAAATGAAGGCCACCCTCCATAACCCTCAAAACTGAACAACACTCAGTCCTCATTAATGATCATGTCTATATTCTTACTTTCTCTGAGAAGCTCCAAGCACCTTGCTGAAAGACTGGTACATTCTGGGGAGAGTATGAAGATTATATCAGCACATATATTATTATGCTTTTTATAGCTATTAAATTTGAAGAATGGGTATATTTTGACTCTGCTGTTTTGACTTTATTGATAGTTTGATGTTCTAACCTTAGGATATTCTGTGTTCATCATCATACATATTTTAATCAGAATTATACTAGCACTGATGAATTGGCATCAAGAGAGTATTTCCTGGAGCAAAACATCATTAGGTGAATTTAATTTCCTTGATTGGTTTTCTCTGAGCACAGATAAACATTTTCTAATCTTGCTTATTTTACTAAAATGATTTTCACCGAGGTGCCAAATTTTTTCCTATGTAAATTTTTCGAGAAAGATTTGATATATTGATCAGATTTTTGTTGACATCAAATTTTCGGATTAGTGTTCTGCCATTGTAACTTTTCTTTAGTGGCAATTATTTTTCCAAAACCAACTTTCTTGGAGTACATTTTGCAAATCTAAGTTTTATTGAGTTCAGTTTCAGCTATAATTTTATTTGGGGTCAATTATTTCTACCAGTAATATTAAATAGGAATTGGATAACAGTTTATTTCTTAGCTAATTTCTGAGAAAATAATGTTTCATTTGTGGCTAATTTCTAGTGGGATTATTTATCATCAGCTAGATGAAAGAGTAATAGCTTACTTATGTCTTGGCTTAATCAATTAGAAAATGGAAGTAATTCTTCTCAGCTTGTTCTGTTTTGTTTTGGTTTGAGATGGAGTCTTGCTTAGTCACCAAGGCAGGAGTGCAGTGGCACGATCTCGGCTCACTGCAACCTCTGCCTCCCAGGTTCAAGCAATTCTCCTGCCTCAGCCTTCTGAGTAGCTGGGACTACAGGCATGCGCCACCGCGCCCAGCTAATTTTTGTATTTTTGGTAGAGACGGGGTTTCCCCGTGTTGGACCGGACGGTCTCAATCACGTGACCTCATGATCCATCCGCCTCAGCCTTCCAAAGTGCTGGGATTACAGGCGTGAGCCGCCGCGTCGGGCCCCAGCTCTTTTAAGATTGCTCTCTCTGCTGGATTGGTTTATTGTGTCATGAATCCAATTCTGGTAACTCACTGTGCCATGTATTAAGTGTTAATGGTACAGCTGGAGAACAGAGCAAATGGTTTGATCCCAGTGTCCTGCTTCACATTATAACAGCTCTCTGACACAGGTAGGGCGGGTTTGTTTTCAGAATTTCATAAGGGCAGTCTGAGACTTAGGAGATTTTTACCACATAAAGTTGTTAGAGGGTAGAAGACTCCTATAGTGTGGTTTGCCCTAACCTCTAACCCTATAGAGATGGTCTTACTCATTTGGGAATGGGGTAAGGCAAGCACAGACACAGAATATGTCGGAAAAAAGCCCCTTCTGCTTTAAAATATTCATCCCCCTTCCCTTCCCTGGCCCCTCCTTTATATATACTAACAATCAGAGATTAATCTGGATTACTAAACTTTGTTTTTAATATAAAATTTTCCTTGTGAGGTTTACAATCATATCAGACTACATTATTTTAAATACGATTTCTGCCCATTTACAGTTCATACGAACTTTTAAAAAACATGTATTGTCTTATTTAATCTTCAAGGACTGTAAGGCAAGTTATCCAGCTTTACTGATAAGAAAATTGAGGATTAGAGATTAAGTTACTTGTGCAAGGTCAACAGTAAAGAGCTGATCCTGGAGCAGTATCTAGATGTGTGTGCTATTATCCTTACTGGTAATGTCTTTTAAAACGGGTCCCCAACCCCTGGGCCATGGACCAGTACTAGTCTGTGGCCTGTTAGGAACCCAACTGTACAGCAGGAGGTGAGCAGTGAGTGAGCAAAGCTTCATCTGTATTTATAGCCACTCCCCATCGCTCATATTACTTCCTGAGCTCCACCTCCTGTCAGATCAGCAGTGGCATTAGATTCTCATAGAAGCATGAACCCTATTGTGAACTGCTCATGCGAGGGATCAAGGTTGCGCGCTCCTTATGAGAATCTAATGCCTTATGATCTGTCACTGTCTCCCATTTCCCCCAGATGGGACTATCTAGTTGCAGGAAAACAAGCTCAGGGCTCCCACTGATTCTACATTATGGTGAGTTATATAATTATTTCATTATATATTACAATGTAATAATAAATGTGCACAATAAATGTAATGTGCTTGAATCATCCCAAAACCAGCCCACCCCAGTGTCCGTGGAAAATTTGTCTTCCATGAAACCAGCCCCTGGTGCCAAAAAGGTTAGGGACCACTGTTTTAAAAGCTGCTTAACATAAGAGACTCTTAGATACTTGTTAAATTATTAAACTGATCTACCTGAAACATCTATATTAAAGGAATGACTAGGAATGGTAGGGGTGGTAGTGGTCTACCTTGGATAGGATAACCGTAAGTATGAGAGAAGTAAGAGGAGAAATGAGCTTTACTGAGCTACACTTTGCTCATTTTGTGAGTTACACTGAAGGTCATCTCGCCTCCTGGTAGACTTACCCCATTAACAATGTCTACCACCTTTAGGGACTTAATAAACAGCTCTGAGTGCCATAATTTCCTTTTGTTATAGTTTATTGGGGTTTATTATATGCATCCTCAGTTACTTTGAGGTTCTGGAGTTCCCCTGAGCCCTAAAGAGGACCCAAAGTCCCTGAAGAGACTGTTCACAATTGGATATACTCATTTACCTCTTTTACTTTTTTAGACGGGAGAGAATTGCCAAACGAAGATATCTCCATCTTCACTTCAGGAGTCTCCATCTTCACTTCAGGGAGCACTCAAAAAGAGATCAGCTTTTGAAGATCTCACTAATGTGAGTATGCTAGTCCAATCCTTTGCTATGGTTTTGCATAAGGCTTAGACATGCTGTTTCTTGAGGGACCTTTCCACTTTACCAGACCCTCTCTGGAATGTTGACAGCAAATTTTATTTGGGACCAATGACCCAGTTTCAGAAACTGCAGGGGCTCTGTTCCTGGCACATACCATCTGAAACAATTGGTGGAGTTCTCTGGAAGCAGCAGACAGTGATTATCAGATATGAAATTGCAGATAACTATGAGAACTATGGAATTTTGCATTTAGATAAAGTCCAGAGGTGACTGCCCAGGCCTTCGAGGTAAGTATTTTAGTGGAATCATTGTAGTCCAGTGCAGTGTTTATCAATTCACACATTATGGACATTTTGAGCAGGACAATTTTTCTGTTGTGTAGGACTGATCTCAACTAGCACCCCTCGTCCTCAGGCATTAAATTCCACCAGCAGCCCAGTCATAGTGATAATCAAAAATGCCTCCAGATACACAGAACTGTTGAGAACCATAGTTCCATGATCGAGTCTTTATGAAGATCTAGAAATTCAATTTTGGCTAGAATTCTCTCAAGTAACCTCCCTTCTGGTATTATTAAGGTACCAGTAAAAATCAGAATTAATAGAATGTTGTTAATTGAATATAGAATCAGGCCAAAGGCAATCTTTGTCTTAGAAAATAATAATAACTGATACACCTACTGGGTGCTTACCATGTGTCAGGCACTATGCTAAGCATGTTATCCTGCATCAGCTCACTTAATCCTCATGTAATCCTATGAGGTAGATACTATAATGTCTTCTTTATAGATGAGGACTTCACCAATGTTGGTTTTGAAGTCTGTATTATCTAGGCTATAGATAATCCTGGTGAACTATTCTTGCCCTGCATTATGTAGTACACTTATGTAGCTACCAGAATACTTGTATCTACTAAATAGTGTTTTACTCCCTTGGGCATAATTGGATAAGCATTGGTAAGGTTCTTTCCTTTAGGTCGCTGCTCTTTAGATTCTGTATGGCCACCTTTCTGCAAATACAATCTCTTCCCTATACAGATTACAACATGGTTTTTTAAGTTACAGCTTTCTGCATAATTTCAGATTTACTATCAATTGGTAGAAAGAGCCCCTTCCCACACACACACTTGTAAGGTTAGATTAATTTCCTGACTTATTTAACCATGGATACAGAATTTGGCTGAAATAAGGTAGCCACAAATCAGGAGCAGATGCAGCCTATCTTAGTGTAACTTGTCTTGGCCCCTCCAAGTCCCTGATGGGAGTACAGTGACACTGTGCAAGGAAAGTGTCTAAGTCCATGTGGGCAATTATCACAAAACACCTTAGCCTGGGTAACTTAAAAACAACAGAAAGTTATTGCTCACAGTTCTGGAGGCTGAAAAGTCCAAGATCAAGGTGCTGGCAGATTTGGTATCTGGTGAGGGCCCGTTCCTCATGGATGACATCTTTTGCCTGTGCCCTCATGTGGTGGAAGAGGCAAACAAGCTTCCTCGGGCCTCTTTTATAAGGGCACTAATCCCATTCACAAGGGCTGTGCTCTCATGACTTAATCACTTCTCAAAAGGCCTATCTCTTAATAGCATCATATTGGAGATTAGGTTTCAACATAATGAATTTCAAAGGGACACAAATATTCAGATCACAGCAGTAAAGTATCACAGCGCATGAGAAACTTTCTTGTGACATCTCAGTCCCTTTTTTCATGAGTTTATCTTACCATTCAGAAAGAACAGATATACATGAAGTGTATCAATAATGGGAAATCCATGCAGGTATCTAGGACCCTCCTGATTCTCCAGCTGAATTGAGCATCTGTTTGGCCATATCCCCATGGGGTTAGGGGGCAGGGGAGCAAGGGATCTCTGAGCAGAGTCTCTGCTTCTAGCTCTCTGGCTGCTCAGAAAGCCCATTTACCGTTTGCACTCAAGTTCTGAAGATTTACCTTGGTTACCTTGAATGGTCTTTGGTGCCTTCCAGAGACAGTTCCATCATTACAATGTACCTAAGCCATTCCTAGGGTTGGGCATTACTGCAGATATCTGAGCTCATCTATTTGACAGTTGAGGGCTCCTTTCTCTCTGGGTTTTGGAGGTTCCCTATATGATAATTTGCTTCTTACAGTCAGTATTATTAGGTCTCCATGTCTTCATCCCTGTGTTCTTCTCAACATTTGCCACAGTGAGATCCTGGCCTGCCAAAAAGAGTTAATCTGTTTTAATTAGTTAATCTGCTGTGAGTTTTTCTTTTCTTCTCCCTTATCATTTCTAGCATGGGAAGGACTTATGATATTTAAGAACTGGTGCTAAGCCAGTAGACAAGGAGATAGGGCCTATATCCATGTTTGCCTAAATGGTTTTGTGTAAGTAGGACTTTCATTTATTTTTATTTATATATTTAATTTTATTTATTTTTTTGAGATAAAGTCTTGCTCTTCTTCCCAAGCTGGCATGATCACAGCTCACTGCAGCCTCAGCCTCCTGAATAGCTGGGACTACAGGTGATTGCCACCATGCCCAGCTAATTTATGTATTCTTTTTGTAGAGATGGGATTTTGCCATGTTGCCCAGGCTGGTCTTGAACTCCTAGGCTCAAGCAATCCTCCTGCCTCGACCTCCCAAAGTGCTGCGATTATAGGTGTGAGCCACCACACCCAACCTTCACTTCTATTTTCCTATTTTATGGTGAAAGAATTATGGGGAAGTACAAATAAAGGTCCCCTGGAGCTTAAACTTGAAAATATCAGTGCTTTGTACCTGTATGTATGGCAAGTAGAGAGTTTCATCTTGGGAGTTATGATCTCCACCTCTTTCTTGCCATGAATGCACCTCTTTTCCCATTCTGAATCTTGATTGTACATATAAGGAGTTTGCAAAACTTTAGGTGAAGTTAAAATGGTGACTGTGCCAAGCTCTTTGAAAAGCAGAGGTAGATGACTTGAGGTCCTAAGAAAGAATTTCCTATTGGACTGTAGTTGTTTATTATGATCTGATGATACAAAGACATACTTTTTTTTCTACATTTAATTTGGAAATAACTTCAAATTTATGAAGTGTTGCAAAAATGAAAATTGTACAAAGAACACCAGTATACCGTATAGTAGATTACTTATTGTTGACATTTTGTCCCACGTGCTTTCTCATTTGCTTGTATATGTCATGGTCCCTTTACCCCTAAGTACAGTGTGTATTTCCTAAGAATAGGGAAATTGTCTTATATAACCACAATATACTTATCAATTTTATAAATTTACATTGATATAGCAGTTTTGTGTAATCAATCATCTATATTCCAATTTTGTCAGTTGACCTTATAACAACCTTTATAGCACGTTTTCCCCTCCAGTAAAGGATCCAGGCTAGGATCATTTATTTACTTGTCTTTTTAGCCTCTTAACCTGGAACATTTCCATAGCCTTTTTTTTTAAATGACGTTGCCATTTTTGAGGATGCAGTCCCACCCAACTCCCCACTTTGTAAAATAGAAAAGTCCTCATTTTGTTTTTGTCTAATGTTTGCTTGTGACTAGATTGATACATTCTTGGCTAGGATACTGTGTAGGTTATGTTCTTGCTATCCTTCTCAAAGTATATCTGGAGGCACAGGATGTCTGTCTTTCATTGATGATGTTAATTTTGATCACCTGTTCAAGATGTTGCCTGGTTTTTGTACTGTATCATTATTGTTTATCTTTTTCTCTTGCAACTAGTGAGGAATCTGTAGGACATACTCTACAAGCATGAGCCTTCCCTTCTCCATTGTTTATTATCAGTATGGACTCATGAGTTCATATTTTCCAGAGGTTTACTGTTCATTATTGTACTTTATTTTGGTGCTCAAATTGCCCCATCTTTGGCCAGTTAGGAGCACCTTCAATCTCACTACCGTGTCCTTGTGACACGCTCTCATAATTTTTTGAGCATTTTCTTTCCATCTTAAAAAGATGTTCCAGACTCATCTTATGTCTCCTTTGTCCAAGCCCTGGAGTCAAACATTTCTCCAGAGTTCTGGTTCCCTTTAATGGGGAGTGATATTAGATACCAAGATATTGATGCTAGATGTGCTATTAGGATGTCTGCTTTTTCTGCCCATTCTGCAGACAGAGCTAGGAAATATCTGTATTTTTATATACACAAATGTGTACTTATACATACGTCTGTATATACAAATATATGTGTATAACTGGTTCAGTCTTGGGAGGGTGTATGTGTCCAGGAATTTATCCATTTCTTCTAGATTTTCTAGTTTATGTGCATAGAGGTGTTTATAGTATTCTCTGATGGTTGTTTGTATTTCTGTGGGGTCATGGTGATATCCCCCTTATTTCTGACTGTGTCTATTTTATTCTTCTCTCTTTTCTTATTAGTCTAGCTAACAGTCTGTCTGTTTTATTAACTTTTTTCAAAAAGCCAGCTCCTGGATTTGTTGATTTTTTTTAAGGTTTTTTTGTGTCTCTCTCTCCTTCACTTCCACTCGAATTTTGATTACTTCTTGTCTTTTGCTAGCTTTGGGGTTTGTTTGCTCTTGGTTCTCTAGTTCTTTTAGTCATGATGTTAGGTTGTCTGTTTGAGATCTTTCTAGCTTTTTGATGTGGGCATTTAGTATATGTACACACATATACCTATTTAGGAAATCATGAATTCGTGCAGCTTCAATTTCAATACATAAAATTCTTTCTTAGATTCACTAGTCCTTATTTGTATGTTCTATAATGAGAACCCTGGCTCCCAAGAACATCAACACATTTACTTAATACTGTAATACAGCTAAAAGAGTTTCAAAATGGCTTCATCCAAACCACTGTAATAAACAAACCTACTAAAAAGAGTTCCAGATTTATTAGCAATATCTACAACCCCCTGCAGACCTATCCTAATTGAGGATGTATACTTTGAAGGTGGTAGTCAAATACTATTTATAAGTGACTTGGATTGGTTATTTCTGGTCTTTTATTCTGCTTTCTTTTTTCCTTTAATGTAGTTATGGTACTTATTTGAAATATAATTAGGTTCATTTGTGTCATTTAATTTTTTAATTTTTAAAACTTTTTTGAGACAGGGTCTTGCTCTGTTGCCCAGTCTGGAGTACAGTAGCGTGGTTGAAGCTCACTGTAGTCTCAACCTCCCGGACTCAAGCAATCCTCTTACCTCATTCCCCCCAAGTAGCTGGGACCATAGGCATGTGCCACCACACCGAGCTATTTTTTTATTATTTTTTTGTAGTGACAGGGTCCCCCTATGTTGCCCAGGCTGGTCTTGAACTCCTGGGCTCAAGTGATCCTCCCACCATGGCCTCTCAAAGTGCTGGGACTGCAGGCAAGAGCCACTGTGACTAGCCTGTTTGTTTCATTTTAAAGATATAACTTTAAGTGTATTTTTACTGACATTATTAACAGTCCCATGATCTTTCCTACTGTTTAATAGTGTTAGTCAGGATTAGAGTCTGTGTGGAACTCCCCAAAGCCCTGAGTTAAATAAATGCCACTTAGTGAGATGGGATAGATATATCACAGGTAGTATGTAGTGTTAGAGGTATATCCTGAAGAGGCACACCCAGACAGCAAAGTCAATCATACTGCCTTTTTTCCCCTCTGAAAATCTTATGAGGTCAAAGTGGAGTATGATGTTAACATGGCATCTTTTCAGTTATGGGCCAGCTAGTAGGCCTGGCATAGAGCACAGAACTACATCCTGTATCTCTTGGAAACACATAGGGCTGCTAGTTAGCCAATACATACCAGTACTACTGCACTGGTTGTTTGATGCTAGCTTCCACTGTGATTGGTTGGTCCAGTGCCATACTGGTTGTGAGATGTTTGGATTGTCACTCCTGGGAACACCCAACCAACTTATGTGGGTCAGGACTTTCCTATGAGAGCCACCTTTTAGGTAATTTGTGGTTTTCTTCATTTTCTTGCCTCCTTCTTCCCCTGCCCCCCAACCCACCTTTTTTTTTGCAGGCTTCTCAATGTCAACCTATCCAGCCCAAGAAAGAAGCCAATAAAGAGTTTGTAAAAGATGTTTCCAAGAAGATAAACAGGAACACACGTGCTCTTGGACTGGCCAAAAAGAATAAGCGGAATCTAAAATGGTGAGTGAAAGGGGACTCAGATGGCATTATTTTAGATGGTAGAGTATGTGACATCCTTTCGTCCCCATTGAGAACATATTTAGCGAGCCACAATGGTGACTACCACATTAACCCTGGGTGCTGAGGTGGGCTCAGCTGTGGTTGCTGAAGAGTTATAGGCCTCTTCTGTCTCTCCTCTTTCATTACGTGTGTGCATATTGAAAGAGCTCTTGTCATTGGAAAATTTGCCAAAAGACCTTGTGCTCATCTTTTCCTGTCTTTTAGTAATTCAGTACCTGTTTGAGCTAGTCTGTGCTTTATAGTGTGGAGACAACTTAACTTTTCAGGGATTCTCAGCAGCTGACTGGTAGCTTGCCAGTCTGCTTATTCCATTAGCTTTATGGGAGGTTTGTCCCTTGTTACGGGAGATAAATTACTATCTCCCTAGAGCAAAAACATGTGGTTTTCAGCTGTTACAGGTACCGTTCACAGGTTCTACAAGTACAGATGCACATTCCCATTTAGGATTGGAAAAATAATTTACCTCTAGGAAGACTTTATCACCTCCTCATTCCGGTGGGAATTACTCTTCAGGGACTAACTAATCTACATCTGAATAGATTAGATAGCTGGCTATTACAGGGCTAAAGTCAATCATATTGCCTTATTCCCCTCTGAAAATCTTATGAGGTCAAGGTGGAGTGATGTTAACACAGCATCTTTTCAATTATTTGCTAGCCAGAAGGCCTGGTATAGAGCACAGAACTACATCCTGTATCTCTTGGAAACATGTAGGGCTGCTATTTAGCCAACACATACCAGTACTATTGTACTGGTTGTTTGATGCTAGCTTCCGCTGTGATTGGTTGGTGCAGTGCCATACTGGTTGTGAGATGTTTGGATTATCACTCCTGGGAACACCAAAGGGTAAGCTAAAAAGATTGGGTAACTCTAGAAAATAACACGCACAGTCCACAGGATATTTTGCTAATTACCCAGCAGAAAGAAGATTAGCATTTAGCCTTACTTGGTTTCCTGCTGAAATGGAATTCTGGAGTTTGCATGCATATTTTGACCTCAATTCTCTGCATTATTTTCTTTTGAATTTCTTTCATCATTCTGACTTTATTTTTTTATGTTTCTTTGTTTTATTATTATTATTATTATTATTATTATTATTATACTTTAAGTTTTAGGATACATGTGCACAACGTGCAGGTTTGTTACATATGTACACATGTGCCATGTTGGTGTGCTGCACCCATTAACTCATTTAGCATTAGGTATATCTCCTAATGCTATCCCTCCCCTCTCCCCCGACCCCACAACAGTCCCCGGTGTGTGATGTTCCCCTTCCTGTGTCCATGTGTTCTCATTGTTCAATTCCCACCTATGAGTGAGAACATGCGGTGTTTGGTTTTTTGTTCTTGTGATAGTTTGCTGAGAATGAAGGTTTCCAGCTTCATCCATGTCCCTACAAAGGACATGAACTCATCATTTTTTATGGCTGCATAGTATTCCATGGTGTATATGTGCCACATTTTCTTAATCCAGTCTATCATTGTTGGACATTTGGCTTGGTTCCAAGTCTTTGCTAATGTGAATAGTGCTGCAATAAACATACATGTGCATGTGTCTTTATAGCTGCGTGATTTATAATCCTTTGGGTATATATCCAGTAATGGGATGGCTGGGTCAAATGGTATTTCTAGTTCTAGATCCCTGAGGAATCGCCACACTGACTTCCACAATGGTTGAACTAGTTTACACTCCCACCAACAGTGTAAAAGTGTTCCTATTTCTCCACATCCTCTCCAGCACCTGTTGTTTCCTGACTTTTTAATGATCGCCATTCTAACTGGTGTGAGATGGTATCTCATTGTGGTTTTGATTTGCATTTCTCTGATGGCCAGTGATGATGAGCATTTTTTCATGTGTCTGTTGCCTGCATAAATGTCTTCTTTGCAGAAATGTCTGTTCATATCCTTCACCCACTTTTTGATGGGGTTGTTTGCTTTTTCCTTGTAAATTTGTTTGAGTTCATTGTAGATTCTGGATATTAGCCGTTCGTCAGATGAGTAGGTTGCAAAAATTTTCTCCCATTCTGTAGGTTTCCTGTTCACTCTGATGGTGGTTTCTTTTGCTGTGCAGAAGCTCTTTCGTTTAATTAGATCCCATTTGTCAATTTTGGCTTCTGTTGCCATTGCTTTTGGTGTTTTAGACATGAAATCCTTGCCCATGCCTATGTCCTGAATGGTATTGCCTAGGTTTTCTTCTAGGGTTTTTATGGTTTTAGGTCTAACATGTAAGTCTTTAATCCATCTTGAATTAATTGTTGTGTAAGGTGAAAGGAAAGGATCCAGTTTCAGCTTTCTACATATGGCTAGCCAGTTTTCCCAGCACCATTTATTAAATAGGGAATCCTTTCCCCGTTGCTTGTTTTTGTCAGGTTTGTCAAAGATCAGATAGTTGTAGATGTGTGGTATTATTTCTGAGGGCTCTGTTCTGTTCCATTGGTCTATATCTCTATTTCGGTACCAGTACCATGCTGTTTTGGTTACTATAGCCTTGTAGTATAGTTTGAAGTCAGGTAGCATGATGCCTCCAGCTTTGTTCTTTTGGCTTAGGATTGACTTGGCAATGTGGGCTCTTTTTTGGTTCCATATGAACTTTAAAGTAGTTTTTTTCCAACTCTGTGAAGAAAGTCATTGGTAGCTTGATGGGGATGGCATTGAATCTCTAAATTACCTTGGGCAGTGTGGCCATTTTCACAATATTGATTCTTCCTACCCATGAGCATGAAATGTTCTTCCATTTGTTTGTATCCTCTTTTATTTCATTGAGCAGTGGTTTGTAGTTCTTCTTGAAGAGGTCCTTCACATCCCTCGTAAGTTGGATTCCTAGGTATTTTATTCTCTTTGAAGCAATTGTGAATGGGAGTTCACTCATGATTTGGCTCTCTGTTTGTCTGTTATTGGTGTATAAGAATACTTGTGATTTTTGCACATGGATTTTGTATCCTGAGAGTTTGCTGAAGTTGCTCATTAGCTTAAGGAGATTTTGGGCTGAGACAATGGGGTTTTCTAGATATACAATCATGTCATCTGCAAACAGGGACAATTTGACTTCCTCTTTTCCTAATTGAATACCCTTTATTTCCTTCTGCTGCCTGATTGCCCTGGCCAGAACTTCCAACACTATGTTGAATAGGAGTGGTGAGAGAGGGCATCCCTGTCTTGTGCCAGTTTTCAAAGGGAATGCTTCCAGTTTTTGTCCATTCAGTATGATATTGGCTGTGGGTTTGTCACAGATATCTCTTATTATTTTGAGATACGTCCCATCAATATCTAATTTATTGAGAGTTTTTAGCATGAAGGGTTGTTGAATTTTGTCAAAGGCCTTTTCTGCATCTATTGAGATAATCATGTGGTTTTTGTCTTTGGTTCTGTTTATATGCTGGATTACGTTTATTGATTTTCATATGTTGAACCAGCCTTGCATCCCAGGGATGAAGCCCACTTGATCATGGTGGATAAGCTTTTTGATGTGCTGCTGGATTCGGTTTGCCAGTATTTTATTGAGGATTTTTGCATCAATGTTCATCAAAGATATTGGTCTAAAATTCTCTTTTTTTGTTGTGTCTCTGCCAGGCTTTGGTATCAGAATGATGCTGGCCTCATAAAATGAGTTAGGGAGGATTCCCTCTTTTTCTATTGATTGGAATAGTTTCAGAAGGAATGGTACCAGCTCCTCCTTGTACCTCTGGTAGAATTGGGCTGTGAATCCATCTGGTCCTGGACTTTTTTTGGTTGGTAAGCTATTAATTATTGCCTCAATTTCAGAGTCTGTTATTTGTCTATTCAGAGATTCAACTTCTTCCTGATTTAGTCTTGGGAGAGTGTATGTGTCGAAAAATTTATCCATTTCTTCTAGAATTTCTAGTTTATTTGCGTAGAGGTGTTTATAGTATTCTCTGATGGTAGTTTGTATTTCTGTGGGATCGGTGGTGATATCCCCTTTGTCATTTTTTATTGCGTCTATTTGATTCTTCTCTCTTTTCTTCTTTATTATTCTTGCTAGCGGTCTATCAATTTTGTTGATCTTTTCAAAAAACCAGCTCCTGGATTCATTGATTTTTTGAAGGGTTTTTTGTGTCTCTATTGCCTTCATTTCTGCTCTGATCTTGGTTATTTCTTGCCTTCTGCTAGCTTTTGAATGTGTTTGCTCTTACTTCTCTAGTTCTTTTAATTGTGATGTTAGGGTGTCAATTTTAGATCTTTCCTGCTTTCTCTTGTGGGCATTTAGTGCTATAAATTTCCCTCTACACACTGCTTTGAATGTGTCCCAGAAGTTCTGGTATGTTGTGCCTTTGTTCTCGCTGGTTTCAAAGAACATCTTTATTTCTGCCTTAATTTTGTTATTTACCCAGTAGTCATTCAGGAGCAGGTTGTTCAGTTTCCATGTAGTTGAGCGGTTTTGAGTGAGTTTCTTAATCCTGAGTTCTAGTTTGATTGCACTGTGGTCTGAGAGACAGTTTGTTATAGTTTCTGTTCTTTTACATTTGCTGAGGAGTGCTTTACTTCCAACTATGTGGTCAATTTTGGAATAGGTGTGGTGTGGTGTGAAAAGAATATATATTCTGTTGATTTTGGGTGGAGAGTTCTGTAGATGTCTACTAGATCCGCTTGGTGCAGAGCTGAGTTCAGTTCCTGGATATCCTTGTTAACTTTCTGTCTCATTGATCTGTCTAATGTTGACAGTGGGGTGTTAAAGTCTCCCATTATTATTGTGTGGGAGTCTAAGTCTTTTTATAGGTCACTAAGGACTTGCTTTATGAATCTGAGTCCTCCTGTATTGGGTGCATATATATTTAGGATAGTTAGTTCTTCTTGTTGAATTGATCCCTTTACCATTATGTAATGGCCTTCTTTGTCTCTTTTGATCTTTGTTGGTTTAAAGTCTGTTTTATAAGAGACTAGGATTGCAACCCCTGCCTTTTTTTGTTTTCCATTTGCTTGGTAGATCTTCCTCCATCCTTTTATTTTGAGCCTATGTGTGTCTCTGCCTGTGAGATGGGTTTCCTGAATACAGCACACTGATGGGTCTTGACTCTTTATCCAGTTTGCCAGTCTGTGCCTTTTAATTGGAGCACTTAGCCCATTTACATTTAAGGTTAGTATTGTTATGTGTGAATTTGATCCTGTCATTATGATGTTAGTTGGTTATTTTGCTCATTAGTTGGTGCAGTTTCTTCCTATCCTTGACAGTCTTTACAATGTGGCATGTTTTTGCAGTGGCTGGTACCAGTTGTTCCTTTCCATGTTTAGTGCTTCCTTCAGGAGCTCTTTTAGGGCAGGCCTGGTGGTGACAAAATCTCTCAGCATTTGCTTCTCTGTAAAGGATTTCATTTCTCCTTTGCTTATGAAGCTTAGTTTGGGTGGATATGAAATTCTGGGTTGAAAATTCTTTTCTTTAAGAATGTTGAATATTGGCCCCCACTCTCTTCCGGCTTGTAGAGTTTCTGCCGAGAGATCTGCTGTAAGTCTGATGGGCTTCCCTTTGTGGGTAACCCGACCTTTCTCTCTGGCTGCCCTTAACATTTTTTCCTTCATTTGAACTTTGGTGAATCTGACAATAATGTGTCTTGGAGTTGCTCTTCTCAAGGAGTATCTTTGTGGCGTTCTCTGTATTTCCTGAATTTGAATGTTGGCCTGCCTTGCTAGATTGGGGAAGTTCTCCTGGATAATATCCTGCAGAGTGTTTTCCATCTTGGTTCCATTCTCCCTGTCACTTTCAGGTACACCAATCAGACGTAGATTTGGTCTTTTCACATAGTCCCATATTTCTTGGAGGCTTTGTTCATTTCTTTGTATTCTTTTTCTCTAAACTTCTCTTCATGCTTCATTTCATTCATTTCGTCTTCCATTGCTGATACCCTTTCTTCCAGTTGATCGCCTTGGTTACTGAGGCTTGTGCATTCGTCACGTAGTTCTCGTGCCATGGTTTTCAGCTCCATCAGGTCCTTTAAGGACTTCTCTGCATTGATTATTCTAGTTAGCCATTCGTCTAATTTTTTTTCAAAGTTTTTAACTTCTTTGCCATTGGTTCGAACTTCCTCCTTTAGCTCAGAGTAGTTTGATCTTCTGAAGCCTTCTTCTCTCAACTCGTCAAAGTCATTCTCCATCCAGCTTTGTTCTGTTGCTGGTGAGGAGCTGTGTTCCTTTGGAGGAGGAGAGGCGCTCTGATTTTTAGAGTTTCTGGTTTTTCTGCTCTGTTTTTTCCCCATCTTTGTGGTTTTATCTACCTTTGGTCTTTGGTGATGGTGACGTACAGATGGGTTTTTGGTGTGGATGTCCTTTCTGTTTGTTAGTTTTCCTTCTAACAGTCAGGACCCTCAGCTGCAGGTCTGTTGGAGTTTGCTGGAAGCCCACTCCAGACCCTGTTTGCCTGGGTATCAGCAGCGGTGGCTGCAGAACAGCAGATATTGGTGAACCGCAAATGTTGCTGCCTGATTGTTCCTTTGGAAGTTTTGTCTCAGAGGAGTACCCGACCATGTGAGGTGTCAATCCGCCCCTACTTGGGGGTGCCTCCCAGTTAGGCTACTCAGGGGTCAGGGACCCACTTGAGGAGGCACTCTGCCCATTCTCAGATCTCAAGCTGCGTGCTGGGAGAACCACTACTCTCTTCAAAGCTGTCAGACAGGGACATTTAAGTCTGCAGAGGTTATTGCTGTCTTTTGTTTGTCTGTGCCCTGCCCCCAGAGGTGGAGCCTACAGAGGCAGGCAGGCCTCCTTGAGCTGTGGTGGGCTCCACCCAGTTCGAGCTTCCTGGCTGCTTTGTTTACCTACTCAAGCCTTGGCAATGGCGGGCGCCCCTCCCCCAGGCTTGCTGCCGCCTTGCAGTTTGATCTCAGACTGCTGTGCTAGCAATGAGCGAGGCTCTGTGGGCATAGGACCCTCTGAGCCATGTGCGAGATATAATCTCCTGGTGTGCCGTTTGTTAAGCCTGTTGGAAAAGCGCAGTATTAGGGTGGGAGTGACCCGATTTTCCAGGTGCCATCTGTCACCCCTTTCTTTGACTAGGAAAGGGAATTCCCTGACCCCTTGCGCTTCCCGGGTGAGGTGATGCTTCACCCTGCTTCAGCTCGTGCATGGTGCACTGCACCCACTGTCCTGCACCCACTGTCCGGCACTCCCCAGTGAGATGAACCTGGTACCTCAGTTGGAAATGCAGAAATCACCCGTCTTCTGCGTTGCTCATGCTGGGAGCTGTAGACTGGAGCTGTTCCTATTTGGCTATCTTGTCTCCACCATCATTCTGACTTTAGCAGGGCAATCCTCACAAATGCCATAAACATTCTTCTCTTCACTCAGGGTTCAGTGGAAAGGACCCTAATAATAGTAGGAAAACTAGTAATAGCTGCCATTTATTGAGAGCTCACTGTGATCACAGAAGTATAATCATTAAGTCTTTTTTTTTGGTAACAGCTTTATTGAGATATAATTTGCATACCAAACAGTTCACCCATTTAAAGTATACAATTCAATGGTATTTAGTATATTCACAGTTATACAGCCATGACAATCAATTTTAGGACATTTTCATTAACTCCAAAGAAACCCTGTACCTTTGGTTATCACCTCTCAATACCCCCAACCTGCCCAGCTTTGGGCAACCACTAATCTACTTTCTGTTTCTATATAGATTTCCCTATTCTGGATGTTTCATATAAATGGAATTAGACAATGTGTGGTCTTTTGTGTCTAGCTTCTTTCACTTAGCATGTTTTTGAGGTTATCTGTGTCATAGCAGGTTGTCAGTACTTCATTTCTTTTTATTGCCAAGTAATATTTCATTGCATATATACAACACATTTGGTTTACCCATCCATCAGTTGATAGATATTTGCATTGTTTCTACCTTTTGGTTATTGTGAATAGTGCTGCTATTGAATATTTGTGTATACGTTTTTGTTTGAACACTTGTTTTCAATTCTTTTGTGTATATACTTAGGAGTGTGGTTGCTGGGTCATATGGTAATTCTGTGCTCCATGTATTGAGGAACTGCCGAGCTGTATTCCATAGTGGCTACACCATTTTACATTTCCTCCAGCAGTGTATTTACTGGAGGAAATGTAAAATGGTATAGCCACTGTGGAATGGTGGCAGTGTTGTGTTTTTGTTTTTGTTTTTCCTTGAGACAGAGTCTCACTCTGTCACCCAGGCTAGAGGGAAATGGTGCAATCTTGGCTCACTGCAAACTCTGCCTCCTGGATTCCAGTGGTTCTCGTGCCTCAGCCTCCCGAGTAGCTGGGATTACAGGTGCCCACAACCACCTCTGGCTAATTTTTATATTTTTAGTAGAGATGGGGTTTTGCCATGTTGGCCAGGCTGGTCTCAAACTCCTGACCTCAGGTGATCTGCCTGCCTCGGCCTCCCAAAGTGCTGGGATTACAGGAGTGAGCCACCATGCCCAGCTGGCAGTGTTTTTTTTTTTTTAAACACCCATCATGGTAGGTGTGAAGTGGTATCTCATTGTGGTTTTTAGGTTTGCATTTCTCTGACTAATGATGTTGAGCATCATTTATGTACTTATTGGCTATTTGATACTTCTTTGGAGGAATGTCTGCTTGGATCTTTTGACCATTTTTTATGCTTTTCTTAATTTTTTAATTTTATTTTTAATTGACGTATAATAATCGTAAATAATTGTTGGTCTTTGTATTGTTGAGTTGTAAGAGTTCTTTATATATTTTAAATACAAGTCCCTGATCAGATATGAGTTGCAAATATTTTCATCCATTTTATCTTTTCACTTTGTTGATGATGTCCTTTGAAGTACAGAAATTTTTAATTCTGAAGAAGTCTAATTTATTTTTTCTTTTGTTGTTTATGATTTTGATGTCATGCCTAAGAAACCACTGCCAAATCCCAGGTTAAGAAAATTTACACCTGTTTTCTTCTAAGAATTTTAAACTTTTACCTCTTAACTTAGGGTTTTGATCTATTTTCAGTTAATTTTTATTGGTGGTGTGTATTAGGAGCCTTAACTTCATTGTTTTGAGTGTGGATATCCAGTTTTTCCAGCACTATTTGTTGAGAAAACTAACCTTTCTTAATTGTCTTGGCACCCTTCTTGGAAATCAGTTGACCATAAATGTGTTCATATATGGACTCTCAATTTTATTCCATTTATCTGTATGTCTCTCATTAACTATCATTATGCCAGTACCATATTGTCTTGATTATTGCAGCTTCATGTTGTGTTTTGAAATTGGGAAGTGTGACTCCTCCAAATTTTGTTCTTCTTTTTCAAGATTGTTTTGACTATTATGGGTTCCTTGCAATTCTATATAAATTTTAGAATCAGCTTGTCATAACCATCTGATCTTTGACAAACCTGAGAAAAACAAGCAATGGGGAAAGGATTCCCTATTTAATAAATGGTGCTGGGAAAACTGGCTAGCCATATGTAGAAAGCTGAAACTGGATCCCTTCCTTACACCTTATACAAAAATTCATTCAAGATGGATTAAAGACTTAAATGTTTGACCTGAAACCATAAAAATCCTAGAAGAAAACCTAGGCAGTACCATTCAGGACATAGGCATGGGCAAGGACTTCATGTCTAAAACACCAAAAGCAATGGCAACAAAAGCCAAAATTGACAAATGGGATCTAATTAAACTAAAAGAGCTCCTGCACAGCAAAAGAAACTACCGTCAGAGTGAACAGGCAACCTAGAGAATGGGAGAAAATTTTTGCAATCTACTCATCTGACAAAGGGCTAATATCCAGAATCTACAATGAACTCAAACAAATTTACAAGGAAAAAACAAACAACCCCATCAACAAGTAGGCGAAGGATATGAACAGACACTTCTCAAAAGAAGACATTTATGCAGCCAAAAGACACATGAAAAAATGCTTATTATCACTGGCCATCAGAGAAATGCAAATCAAAACCACAATGAGATACCATCTCACACCAGTTAGAATGGCAATCATTAAAAAGTCAGGAAACAACAGGTGCTGGAGAGGATGTGGAGAAATAGGGACACTTTTACACTGTTGGTGGGACTGTAAACTAGTTCAACCATTGTGGAAGTCAGTGTGGCGATTCCTCAGGGATTTAGAACTAGAAATACCATTTGACCCAGCCATCCCATTACTGGGTATATACCCAAAGGATTAGAAATCATGCTGCTATAAAGACACATGCACATATATGTTTATTGCAGCACTATTCACATTAGCAAAGACTTGGAACCAAGCCAAATGTCCAACAATGATAGACTGGATTAAGAAAATGTGGCACATATACACCATGGAATACTATGCAGCCATTAAAAATGATGAGTTCATGCCCTTTGTAGGGACATGGATGAAGCTGGAAACCATCGTTCTCAGCAAACTATCGCAAGGACAAGAAACCAAACACCGCATGTTCTCACTCATAGGTGGGAATTGAACAATGAAAATACATGGACACAGGAAGGGGAACATCACACACCGGGGACTGTTGTGGGGTCGGGGGAGAGGGGAGGGATAGCATTAAGAGATATACCTAATGTTAAATGACGAGTTAATGGGTGCAGCACACCAACATGGCACATGTATACATACGTAACTCACCTGCACGTTGTGCACATGTACCCTAAAACTTAAAGTATATATAAAAAAAAGAATCAGCTTGTCAATTTCTACAAACAAGCTAGCTGGGATTCTTGTACAAATTGCCTTGGATCTGTGGATCAACTTGGGAAGTATTGATATGGGTTTTTTTTTCTTTCTTTCTTTCTTTCTTTTTTTTTTGACGGAGTCTCGCTCTGCCACCGAGGCTGGAGTGTGGTGGTGCAATCTTGGCTCACTGTAACCTCCACCTCCCAGGTTCAAGCGATTCTCATGCCTCAGCCTTCCCGAGTAGCTGGGATTACAGGTGTGTGGCCACCACACCAGCTTTTTTTTTTTTTTCGTATTTTTGTAGAGACATGGTTTCACTATGTTGGGCAGGCTGGTCTCGAACTCCTGACCTGAAGTGATCTGCCTGCCTCGACTCCCAAAGTGCTGGGATTACAGGCTTGAGCTACTGTGCCTAGCCTGACATCTTAACAATATTAAGTTTTCTAATTTATGAATATGGATGTCTATCTATTTAGATATTTAGTTTTTTGAATGGTTTTTTACAGTTTCCAGAGTATAAGTTTTATGTTTGTTAAATTTATTTCTAAGCATTTTCTTCTTCTTGATACTATTGTAAATGGAATTGTTTACTTAATTGCATTTTCAGATTATTCATTGCAAGTATACAGAAAGACATTTGATTTTTGTATATTGATTTTGTGTCCTGGAATCTTGCTGAAGTTGTTCGTTCTAATAGTTTTCTGTGTGTATTCCTTAGGATTTTCTCTATATAAGATCATGTCATCTGTGAATACAGATATTTTTACTTTTCCAAACTGGATGACTTTTATTTAGTTTTCTTGCCTACTTGCCCTGGCTACAACCTCTAGTATAATGTTGAATAGACGTATCAAGAGTTGGACATTCTTGTTTTCTCCCTGATCTTAGGGGGAAAGTATCAGTCTTTCACCATCAAGTACGATGTTTGCTTTGGGTTTTTTTGTAGATGCCCTTTATCAGGTTGAGGAACCTCCTTTCTATTCCTTGTTTGTTAAGTGCTTTTTATCATGAAAGAGGGTTAGATTTAGTCAAATGATTTTCCTGGATCTTTTGAGATGATCATGTCGTTTTTGTTTTCTATTCTATTAATATGATGTAGTATGCAAATTGAATTTTGAGTGTTAAATTAATTTTGCATTCCTGGTATAAATTCCACTTGTTTATGGTGTATAATCCTTTTATATGTTGCTGGATTTGGTTTGCAGTATTTGGCTGAGGATTTTTGCATCTATATTCATAAGAGGTATTGGTCTGTAGTTTTCTAGTGGTATCTGTCTGTTTTCGTTATCAGAGTAATACTGACCTCATATAATGAGTTAGAAACTTCACATTTTTTGTGTTTCTTTGAAGAGTTAATGAAGAACTGGTATTAATTATTGTTTAAATGTTTGGATGGAATTGAAGCCATTTGGGCCTGGACTTTACTTTGTGAGTAGTTTTTGATTATTGATTTGATATCTTGTTATAGGTCTATTCTGATTTTCTGTTTTCTTCTTGAGTCAGTTTTGGTAGTTTGTGTCTTCCTAGGAATTTGTCCATTTCATCTCAATTATCTAATTTATTGACATTCAATTGTTCATAACGTTCCTTTAAGTGTTTTTGAGCATACTAATTTGTTGAATCTTCACAATAAGCCTATGAAGGAGATATTATGATCCTCATTTTATAGGTGAAAAAAACTGAAGCACAGAGAGTTAACTTGCCCAAGGTCACCCAGTCAGTAAGTTGGAGGAGCCAGGATTTGAATCCAGGCAGTCTAGCTCCAGAATGCATGTTCTTACCATAGCTAGACTATCTAAAGATCTTCTCTAAAAGTTATCAGGAGGGACCTAGAATCTATCTGGTCAAGCAGAACCTTTTGAAGCACTTTTTTTTTCTTAACAAATCAGTGGTTTTTCATTCTGTTCCTAGATTTGTACAGCTATCACCACTATCTAATTTTAGAACTTTTTCAATACCCCCCGTCCACTAAATCCATACCTATTAGGAGTTCTTTTCCCTTCCTAATCCCCCTTTCTACTCCTACCCCTGTCCCAGCCTCAGGAAACCACTAGTCTACTTTCTGCTGTGGATATACCTCTATGGGTATGTCCATTTTGCATATTTCATATTGAACTAAATCATATGATATCTGGTCTTTCGAAGGTATTTACTCCTGCTCAGATTGGTGATTATATCTGCCTGAAATTCTCTCTCTTCTTATTCTGAACTTTAGTCTTTCTGTGATTTGGTCTCACTAGATTCATCACTCTAATTGAATATACAATCCTATTCAAAACAAAGCTTTGCATCTGGCACATGTGACAAGTTTCTATTTTGAGCTTTTTATTACCTCCATTGGGAAAGCATCTCCTTAATAGTCCAGGGTGAGGGGAATGTAGTTAGATTCTACCAAAGTTAATTACCAGCCCACCTCTCTCATTAGCCTTCAAACAATGTTAATTTCAACCTGAAGTTTACCAGCTGCCTTGGGTTGATAGACAAAGACAAATGCAGCTAGTGAAGGAGACTGATGTATGAAGAGATAACTCATACAATGTGATAAGTATTATAAAAGCCTTTGTATATAAGGTAATGAAGCATATATAAGAAAGCATAACATGAATTTCTATGGAAAAATTATAGAAAAGTGTAGGTATCTAGGCCATAGAAACTATACAGTGTACTACTTAAGTTGATTCACCATGGTACCTACTGATTTTGTCCCTCTAATCTGTCTTATGGGGTTGAAGCCCCTTCCCCTTTCATACCTTTAGTAAATATAGCAACAAAAGGAAATGGTAGGTGAGGATTCTAGGAACTACATTTTTCTTACCCAGACATTGTTTCCTTCACAGGCATAAGCTGGAAGTCACACCAGTAGTAGCCTCTACTACCGTGGTACCAAACATTATGGAGAAACCACTCATTCTAGACATATCCACCACCTCCAAAACACCCAACACTGAGGAGGCATCTCTCTTCAGAAAGCCATTAGTTTTAAAGGAGGAACCCACTATCGAGGATGAAACCCTTATCAATAAGTCATTATCTTTAAAAAAGTGCTCAAATCATGGGGAGGTGTCCCTACTGGAAAAGCTACAGCCCCTGCAGGAGGAGAGTGACAGTGATGATGCGTTTTTTATAGAGCCAATGACTTTTAAGAAGACACGTAAAACTGAGGAGGCAGCCATCACCAAGAAGACATTATCCTTAAAGAAGAAGATGTGTGCAAGTCAGCGGAAGCAGTCCTGCCAGGAAGAGTCGTTGGCTGTGCAGGATGTCAATATTGAAGAGGATTCTTTCTTTATGGAGTCAATGAGTTTTAAGAAGAAGCCTGAAACTGAGGAGTCAATCCCCACCCATAAGTTATCATCTTTAAAGAAGAAATGTACCATTTATGGGAAGATATGCCACTTTAGGAAGCCACCAGTATTGCAGACAACCATCTGTGGAGCAATGTCCTCCATTAAGAAGCCATTGTCCTTTAAGAAGAAGCCTACCACTGAGAAGGAGACACTTTTCCAAGAGCTATCTGTATTGCAAGAGAAGCACACCACTGAGCATGAGATGTCCATCTTGAAGAAATCATTGGCCTTGCAGAAGACCAACTTTAAAGAGGATTCCCTTGTTAAGGAGTCGTTAGCCTTTAAGAAGAAGCCTAGCACTGAGGAGGCAATCATGATGCCACTAACATTGAAGGAGCAGTGCATGACTGAGGGGAAGAGGTCCTGCCTGAAGCCATTAGTATTGCAGGAGATCACCTCTGGAGAGAAGTCGCTCATTATGAAGCCATTGTCCATTAAAGAAAAGCCATCTACTGAGAAGGAGTCCTTTTCCCAGGAACCATCTGCATTGCAAAAGAAGCACACCACTCAGGAGGAGGTTTCCATCTTAAAGGAGCCCTCGTCCTTGCTAAAGTCTCCAACTGAGGAGTCACCTTTTGATGAGGCTTTGGCTTTTACAAAGAAGTGTACCATTGAGGAGGCACCCCCCACCAAGAAGCCTTTAATTTTAAAGAGGAAGCATGCCACTCAGGGGACAATGTCCCACTTGAAGAAACCACTAATATTACAGACCACCTCTGGAGAAAAGTCACTTATTAAGGAGCCACTGCCCTTTAAAGAAGAAAAAGTATCTTTAAAGAAAAAATGTACCACACAAGAGATGATGTCCATCTGTCCAGAACTGTTGGACTTTCAGGATATGATTGGTGAAGATAAGAATTCTTTCTTTATGGAGCCAATGTCATTTAGGAAGAACCCTACAACTGAGGAGACAGTACTTACCAAGACATCATTGTCTTTACAGGAAAAGAAAATTACTCAGGGGAAGATGTCCCACTTAAAGAAGCCACTGGTCTTGCAGAAGATCACTTCCGAGGAGGAGTCATTCTATAAGAAGCTGTTGCCCTTTAAGATGAAATCTACAACGGAAGAAAAGTTCCTCTCCCAGGAACCATCTGCATTGAAAGAGAAGCATACCACCTTGCAGGAAGTGTCCCTCTCAAAAGAGTCATTGGCCATCCAGGAGAAGGCTACCACTGAGGAGGAATTCTCTCAGGAACTATTTTCATTGCATGTTAAGCATACCAACAAAAGTGGGTCCCTCTTCCAGGAGGCTTTGGTCTTGCAAGAGAAGACTGATGCCGAAGAGGATTCCTTGAAGAGGTTGTTGGCTTTGCAGGAGAAAAGCACCATGGAAGAAGAGTCCCTTATCAATAAGCTATTGGCTCTGAAGGAGGAGCTTTCTGCTGAGGCAGCCACAAACATGCAGACACGATTATCTTTAAAGGAGAAGTCCACTGCTCATGGAAAAGTGTTCTTCCTGAAGAAGCAGTTGGATTTGAATGAGACCATCAATGAAGAGGAGTTCCTTAATAAGCAGCCACTGGCCTTGGAGGGGTATCCCAGCATTGCAGAGGGGGAGACCCTCTTCAAGAAGCTTTTGGCCATGCAGGAGGAGCCCAGCATTGAGAAGGAAGCTGTCCTCAAGGAGCCCACTATTGATACAGAAGCTCACTTTAAGGAACCTTTGGCCTTGCAGGAGGAGCCCAGCACTGAGAAGGAGGCTGTCCTCAAGGAGCCCACTGTTGACAGAGAAGCTCACTTTAAGGAAACTTTGGCCTTGCAGGAGAAGCCCAGCATTGAGCAGGAGGCCCTCTTTAAGCGACACTCAGCTTTGTGGGAGAAGCCCAGCACTGAGAAGGAGACCATCTTCAAGGAGTCTTTGGACTTGCAAGAGAAGCCCAGCATTAAGAAAGAGACCCTCCTCAAAAAGCCATTAGCCTTGAAGATGTCTACCATCAATGAGGCATTCCTCTTCGAAGATATGATAGCTCTGAATGAGAAACCCACCACTGGGAAGGAGTTGTCCTTCAAAGAGCCATTAGCCTTACAAGAGAGTCCCACCTACAAGGAAGACACCTTTCTCAAAACATTCTTGGTCCCCCAAGTTGGAACCAGCCCAAATGTGTCTAGCACTGCCCCTGAATCCATAACCAGCAAGTCCAGCATTGCTACCATGACCAGTGTGGGCAAATCTGGTACCATCAATGAGGCATTCGAAGATATGATAACTCTGAATGAGAAACCCACCACTGGGAAGGAGTTGTCCTCCAAGGAGCCATTGGCCTTACAAGAGAGTCCCATCTGCAAGGAAGACACCTTTCTGGAAACATTCTTGATCCCCCAAATTGGAGCCAGCCCATATGTGTTTAGCACCACCCCTGAATCCATAACAGAGAAGTCCAGCATTGCAACCATGACCAGCGTGGGCAAGTCCAGGACCACCACCGAGTCCAGTGCATGTGAATCTGCTTCTGTTAAACCTGTCTCACCACAGGCCAAGGGAACACCAAAGGAGGTATTCATCTCCCTTTCTTCTTAAATTAGATAAATTGTTCTTTTTTTAAAAAATTTTTTATTTTTAATTTTTTTTATTATACTTTAAGTTTTAGGGTACATGTGCACATTGTGCAGGTTAGTTTCATATGTATACATGTGCCATGCTGGTGCGCTGCACCCACTAACTCGTCATCTAGCATTAGGTATATCTCCCAATGCTATCCCTCCCCCCTCCCCCCACCCCACCACAGTCCCCAGAGTGTGATATTCCCCTTCCTGTGTCCATGTGATCTCATTGTTCAATTCCCACCTATGAGTGAGAATATGCGGTGTTTGGTTTTTTGTTCTTGCAATAGTTTACTGAGAATGATGATTTCCAATTTCATATACACCATGGAATACTATGCAGATAAATTGTTCTTTGATATCCTGGAGGTGGCTGCTAGCAAAGTTGTTTTTTTTTGTTTTTTTTTTTGTTGTTGTTGTTGTTTTGCCTTCCTAAGCAGTTGAGCCATATATAGTAAGTTATTGAGAGTATCCCTCTACCTAGTGAGAGGGTGATATTTCTTAGGTTTACTTCTGGTTTTATTTAATGATAGGTGACGCAGAATCATCTCTTCTCACCTTTTGTAGCCTGAGGTTACCCATGATTTGGGATACATTTCCCAGGTTCTTTGGCATTTTTCTCTTAAGTTGGCCTTGTACAATCTCTTGACTTCCTGATTGGCACAGTGATAGATCTAAGCAATCAGAAAGTATTTATTCCAGTAATACCCACAAGAGTCTGGACTACTGTGCTATATACTTGGGCTTTGCAATAGTGGTCAGGTAATTTCATTCAGGAAATTGCCTTTCTTAGTAATTGTAATTTGCATCACAGTGGACTTTGGTAAAAAATGAGCAAAGTTCATAGGAGCATCTCCCAAGGAAGGTGGTCTTTACGTTGTAAATTTGCATAATGAAGGGATGATATTTAGCAAGCAGGAGGAGAAATGTCCTTTTTGTAGCAAAACATCCTGGGTAAAGGTATAGAAAGGAGGAAAAGACTACCAAGATGAATTGGGCCAGATCAAAGCATTGACATAATTAGGGACCTAAGAAGACAGGTAACAAAGCTGAAATAATAAAATAAGAATGTCCGTCTTGGAGAATCTTCAGCTTACCTATAAAAAGGGTCCCTTGTTCCTAGGGCAGCGAAGGTATATACAATGAAGACTAGGCATTTCTTGATCACTGGACCATAAGAGGATTGCACAGCCAAGGAGTACTGTGTTATGGCCCAACATATACAAGGCTTGAGACACCTTAGCAGAAGAAGACAGTGGGGAGAAAGGAGTAATCATTGATATGTATGTGCTAAGTCTTCCTTGGAATAATTCTCATAATATGTCTTTTTGGTGATTTCTAAGCAGATAACCCCACGGGAAGATATTGATGAGGACAGCAGTGATCCAAGTTTCAACCCAATGTATGCCAAGGAAATCTTCAGTTACATGAAAGAGAGAGAGGTATTTAGGTTGCTTGGGTTGGGCAATGATTTCTAGTTTTCATTTCCTCATCATTCCATCCTTCAGTATGCAAGTTGAAAGGAGTGGTAATAATGATGATAAAAATAATAATAGCAACAACTAACATATTGGTAGCTTACTGTGAGTTGGACATTGTACTAACAGATTTGTAGACATTATCTTAATTCTGTCAGTAACTTCATGATGGTAGGTATTATTATCTCCCTCTTACAGATAGAGGAAACTGCCCAGAGTCATGTAAGTGGTACATGGTAGAGCTGAGATATGAGCTAAAGTCTGATTACCTTGAAGACCATAATCCTGTACATCTAATTGCTAAGAAGACAGTCTTAGACACAAAAATGGTCAAGTAGTCTCTGAGTGGCTGTTCTTAGAGATCTTTTTCCTTCCCTATGCATGTTTCTGGCATTGTATGCAAAATCGTATTCTTTGTTTCATCTCTCCAACCTGGTGAAGTTTTCTTTCTCCTTTGAAATCTGCCAGTCTCCTTTACCACTAATATTCATCAATTCTAAAGTTTCTTCTAACTCTCTCAACAGAACAGATGGGACCAAGATTATCTACCAAGCAGAATTTTTAGCAGGTCATGTATAAGAGGGTGGGAGGATGGAAACCCACCTACAGATCCACCTATCCTCTTTATAGAGAGAGTGCAATTGATTAACTGACTCCAAAGCCCACACTTTTTCTGGCATACCTAAGTAAGGGACATCTTTGTTATAATAAAATTGTGAGCCTTGGTTCAGCAGTATCAGTTTCACTTGAGATTTTGTTAGAAATGCAGAAACCTAGCCCCATCCCAGACCTTCTAAATCAGAATCTGAAGTTTTACATGATCCCCAAGTAGTGCATATGTATGTTAAAGTTTGAGAAGCACTGCTCTATATAGCACGGTATTGTGCTTTAGATTGAATTGCAAAGAAAGGGCAGAACCTTTTTGGCATTTGTCTACAGCTGTAGGTGTGTTTCTGCCCTTATTTCCCCCTGGATTCTTCAATATCCACTCTGACACTTGAATATCACGTGTCTATTTCCCAAAGCATAACTGCAACTTGCCTGGAAAAGGATACTTTGATCTGCCCCTCTCTAATACCAGTTGAAAACAAGGAGTTAGAACTATGAGGGGGAAGTTAATTGTTAAGTTACAATTTTGAACTATAAGAAGAGTTTATTTATTAACATTTCTTTCTCATCAATGCCAGGAACAGTTTATACTTACAGATTACATGAACAGGCAGATTGAAATCACCAGTGACATGAGGGCCGTTCTTGTGGACTGGTTGGTGGAGGTGCAGGTAAGCCTGACAACTCCTGCCTTAAAGAGCTGCTGTTCTCTTTCTCATTCAGGGCTGCCAGGCCAAAAACATGGTAAAAATGTACTGGGTCTATAGAGTTGAATAAGCTGTGGTTCCTGCCCTCAAGGAGCTCATGATTTAGGAGGCAAGATAAGATCTGCAGACAAATAAGTGTAATACAAAGTAGAATATACTAAGTGCTCTAAGAATGTTTCAAATAAGATACTGTGAGAACTAATTGAAAGGAGAGACTCTTTCTAGAAAAGGCAGTGACGGTATGGTCGTTTTATCATTCTTAAAGTCTTGTAAAAGTATATCTAGTGATTTGGATTGGGGTCGATGACAAAGTCTTTCGAACTTTGGGTGGAATGGATAATAGGAAGGACAGTGTGGCACAGGACATGGCAGGTAGCTGTTTGTCCAAGGTGAGATATTGAGGGAATACTGCTATGAATACTTAATTATTATTTTATACTAAGATAGGAGAGCCCAGAGTAGTACATAGCATATAGTAGGGGGTCAGTAAGTATTTGTTGAATGAATGGAATTGAAAGAATTGCTATGGAGTTTGCAAGGAAACATACAGCATGGTCAGTCTACGCTCAGCAGTCTTAGTATGTAATTAGGAAGAAAAGACAATATAGTTTTATATCCTTTGTTAAGTATCAGAGGAGTGGTTCAGGCTCATTTTGGGGTGACAGACCAAGGAATTGTGGTAGACACAGTATATCTGAACATCAGCAAAGCATGAAAATGTCTCTCATCTTATGAAAATGGTAGAGAACAGTAAATCAGGTAAGAGTAAAATTTGGGTAGATCTTAAATAAGTGAAACAGAACCCAAAGATTGCTTATCATTGCCAAGCTGGAAAGAAATTTCTAGTGACTGCCATTGGACTTTGTTCTGCTTAACATTCTCATTAGTAATGTAAATGAGAACAGAGAAGATGTATTCATTAAATTCCTGGATGGCATGAAACTAGGAGTAGGGATAGGAAATAAATGGCTTACAGAGAAAAAATATCTCTGCCAGCTGGAATGATGAACTAAATATTTTTTATTTAAAGTTTTTGTTATTGCATAAAAATGTACATTATAGCAAAGTAAGAAATTATAATTACCTGTGATCCCACAACCCCAAACTGCTGTTCTCATTTGTTTGCATATATTATCCCCCCATCTTAAGCAGTGGTTATCCATTAGGGATGCATCTCAGAATCAGATGCCCAGGTCCTATCCCAGACTTATCCAATCAGAATTGTGGGGATGTGGCCCAGGCACACATATTTTTATAAAGCTCTATAAGTTATATCAATGTATACCCCTTGAAAGAGAATCTCAGTTCTAGAAAATACCATATTGTTTTTATAACCTTAGTTATATGTAGTGCTTTTATAACTCTTTGGTTTTTTATTTTAAAATAACCAAATAACAATAATGACTTTTTGGATATAAAGTTCCATGAAATTTTAGCATTTGTTTGGAAATAATCAATTCATAAGAAATTGAAAAAAAGGACAAAGAGAGCCTGTATACCCTTCACCCTAGTTTATCCCAAAGATGACATCTGGCATAACTATAGTATAGTGTCATGGTCAGGAAATGGACTTTGTTATAATCCACAGACCTTGTTTAGATTTCAGCAGTTTTACATGCACTCATTTGGGGGTGTGTATAGTCTATTTGATCACATTTGTAAATAAATATTTAGTCTATTTGTTCACGTGTAAATTTTGTAATCACTACCACAGTTAAGGTACAGAACTGTTCCATCGCCACAAGGATCCCTCATGCCACTTTTTGTTAGCCATAACCATCTCCCTCCCCTCTCCTTCCTGTCCCTGACAAGTTATTTGTTTTCCATCTCTATAATTTTGTCATTTCATGAATGTTATATAAATGGAATCATACAGTGTATAGCCTTTTGAGCTTGATGTTTACTACTCACCGTAATTCCCTTGAGATCCATCCAAGTTGTGTGTATGAATAGTTCATTCCTTTTTGTTGCTAAGTAGCATTCCATGGTACAGATGTACCACGGTAATATGGTTTGGCTATGTCCACACCCAAATCTTATCTTGAATTATAGCTCCCATAATCCCCACGTGTTGTGGGAGGGACGCAGTGGGAGGTAAGTGCATCATGGGGGTGAGTTTTTCCCATATTGTTCTTGTGATAGTGGATATGTCTCACAAGATCAGATGGTTTTATAAAAGGCAGTTCTCCTGCACACACTCTCTTGCCTGCCTCCGTGTAAGATGTGCCTTTGTTCCTCCTTCACCTTTTTCCATGATTGTGAGGCCTCCACAGCCATGTGGAGCTGTGAGTCCGTTAAACCTCTTTTCTTTATAAATTACCCAGTCTCAGGTATTTCTTCATATATGTATGAAAATGGACTAATACACACGGTGTGTTTAACCATTCACCTATTGAAGGACATTTGGGTTGTTACTAGTTTTTGGCTATTAAGGATAAAATTACTATGAATATTTGCATACAGCTTTTTTGTGAATATAGTTTTTATTTCTCTGGGATTAATACTGAAGAGTGTGACAGTTCTGTGAATTTTTAGCATATGTATTGATTTGTGTAACTGCCACTATGATTAGGAAATAGAACAGTTTGACCACGCCATAAAAACTTCCTTATGTTATCCGTTTAGAGTCACACCCACCTTCCACCCCTAACTTCTGGAAACCACTAATCTATTCTCTATCTTTGCCTTTTCAAGAATGTTGTATAAATGTTTGTGTTATATGTAACCTTATGAGACTGGCTTCTTTCATTCAGTATGATGCCTTTAAGATTTATTCAAGTTGTTGCAGATATCATTAGTTCATTCTTTGTATTGCTGAGTGGTATTCTATGGTTTGGATATATCACAGTTTATCTATTCTCCTGTGGAAGGGTATTTAGTTTGTTTCCAGTTTTTGATGACTGTGAAAAGAACTGTACATTAATGTACAGGTTTTTATGTGAAGATATGTTTTAATTTCTAATGTCAGCACACAGGAGTGGGATCATCAGGACATATGGTAAGTGTATGTTTAACTTAATTAGAAATTGCCACAGAGTGGCTGTACATCTTGCATTCTCACCTCCAATGCATGAGAGTTCCGGTTGCTCTGCATTCTTGTCAGCACTTGGTTTTGTTAGTACTTTATTTTAACCATCTAATAGGTGTATAGAGGAATCTCCTCATAGTTTTAATTTTTATTTCCTTAAGGGTTAATAATGTTGACAACCATACTTGTCATGCATATATCCTCTTTGATGAAATGTCTATTCAAGTCTTTTGCCCAGTTATAAATAGGTAGTTCATTTCCTTAGTGTCAAGTTACGAGAGTTCTTTACGTATTCTGGATACAAATCCTTTGTTGGATATGTGATTTATAAATATATCCTCTCAGTCTGTAGTTTTTCTTTCTCTTACCAGTGTCTTTCCCAGAGCAAAAGTTTTTAATTTTGATGAAGTCCAGTTTATCAATGCCTTCTTTATGGATTATACTTACTTCTAAGAACTCTTTGCCTAAACCTAGGTCAGGAATATTCTGTCTCTCTCTCTCGTGTGTGTGTGTGTGTATTTAAATTTATGTATGTATGTATGTATGTATGTATTTATTGATTTATTTATGAGATGGAGTTTTGCTCTTGTTGCCCAGGCTGGAGTGCAACGGTGCGGTCTCAGCTTACTGCAACCTCCGCCTCCCAGGTTCAAGCAATTCTCCTGCCTCAGCCTTCCCAGTAACTGGAATTACAGGTGCCCGCCACCCTGCCTGGCTAATTTTTGTATTTTTAGTAGAGATGAAGTTTCACCATGTTGGCCAGGCTGGTCTCAAACTCCTGACCTCAGGTGATCCGCCTGCCTCAGCCTCCCAAAGTGCTGTGATTACAGGCGTGAGGCACTGCGCCTGACTTCTTTCCTATATTTTATCTCAAAGGTTTATAGTTTTACATGTTACATTAAATCTATAGTCCATTTTTAGTTAATTTTTGTATAAGGTGTGAGATTTAGGTCAAGGTTCTTTTTCTGCATATGAGTGTCTAATTGTTCTAACGCCACGTGTGGGAATTAAAAACTATACTTTCTTCATGGAATTGTTTTTGCACCTTGCTAAAAACAGTTTCTGTGGGTCTATACCAATATTCTGTTTCCTTTATCCCTGTGTCTCTTCCTTCACCAATATCACACTGTCTTTATTTCTGTAGTTTTATAGTTAGTCTTAAAACTGGGTATTGTGATATTTTCAACTCTATTCTTTAAAAAAAAAAAAAAACTGGCCAGGAATGGTGGCTCATGTCTGTAATCCCAACACTTTGGGAGGCTGAGGTGGGTGGATCATGAGGTCTGGAGTTCGAGACCAGCCTGACCAACGTGGTGAAACCTCTGTCTCTACTAAAAATACAAAAATTAGCCGGGCATGGTGGCAGGCACCTGTAATCCCAGCTACTCAGGAGGCTGAGGCAGGAGAATCGCTTGAACCTGGGAGGCGGAGGTTACAGTAAGCCAAGATCGGGCCACTGCACTCCAGCCTGGGCGATAGAGCGAGACTCCATCTCAAAACAACAATAACAACAACAAAGCAAAAAACACCTGTTTTAGCTATTCTAGTTCCTTTGCCTTTCTATGTAAATTTTAGAATCAGATTATATCTTAAAAATATTTCTAGGAGTTTGATTGGAATTGAAATATATTTTGTGCAGAAAAGAGTTAAAATAATAGGCCTGATACTGCTATCCCTAGAAAGGTCTGTTTGCAAGGTTGGCCCTTGGCTGGTAATCTGGAAACTTGGCCGGTAAGCAGTCCCCACACTGATATAAAACTTCCCCAAATGTTAATTGTGGCTTACTGTGCTTAAACTCTTTATGCAAACAGTGTGGTTTAGGCTGAGCACCTGCTTTCCTTTTGGGAGTCTGGAACTTCAGAACATGCTAGGCACAGAGTGTTTACTTGACCAGTTCCCAATAAAATTTTGGGCACTGAGTGATAGTAAGCTTCCCTGGTAGACAACACTTTCCATGTGTTGTCACAACTCATTGCTAGAGGAATTAAGTGCATCCTGAAGTGACTACTGACAGGACTCTTGGAAGCTTGCTTGTGGCTTTTTCCAGATTTTGCCCCATGCTTCTTATCCCTTTGCTGATTTTGCTTTGTATCCTTTCACTGAAATAAATCATAGTCATGAGTATGATTATATGCTAAGTCCTGTGAGCCATCCTAGGAAATCATTGTGCTTGAGGTGGTCTTAGGGAACCCCAATACACATCTATAGGTGAGTTCAGATAGAATTGGCGCGTTACTATGTTGAATCTTCCAACCTATGGTATGTCTCTCCATTTATTTAAATTTTCTTTGATTTATTTTTCTCATCATATAGATCCTATACATGTTTTGTTAGATTTATAAAAAATATTTTCTTCTCTTGAAGCTATTGTAAATGATGTTTTTTAAATTTAGCTTTCTATTTGTACATTGCCAGTATGAAATACGGTTGATAGTTGTGTGTTGACCTTGTATTCTGTGACTTTGCTAAAACTCAGAAGTTCTGTTTTTGTAGATTTCTTGGGGTTATCTACATAGATAATTGAATCATCTGCAAATGGGGACCGTTTTATTTCTTCCTTTCTAATCTCCATGCTTTTTATTTTATTTTCATGTTTTATTATACTGCCTGAGACTTCCATTATGATGTTGATATAGACGCAGTAAGAGTGGACAGCATTGCCTTACTCCTGATCTTAGGAGGAAAGCATTGACTTTAACTGTTAGTGTGATTTTAGCTGTAGGATTTTTGTAAACACCTTTGATCAGGTTGAGAAAGTTACTTTCTATTTCTAGTTTAATCCTGTGTAATATTTTTTTTATCATGAATAAATGTTGAACTTTGTCAAATGCTTTTTTCCTGCATCTATTGATTTTTTTTTGTTTTAGACTAATATAGTAAGTTAAATCAATTGATCTTCAAAAATGGAAGCAACGTTATTTTTATATTCCTGAGATAAACCCCATTTTGTCCTGGTATATTTTTCTTTTTAGGTATTGCTGGATTTGATTTGCTAATATTTTGTTGAGGATTTTTACATCTATGTTTATGATGGATGTTGGGATGTTGGTCTGTAGTGTTCTGATTGGGTTTTTTGTTTGTTTGTTTCTTGTTCTGGTATCAGAATAATAGTGATCTTGTAAAATAAGTTGGGAATTATCCCCAACCCTTCTGTTTTCTGGAAGGGATGTGTAGAATTGATGTTATTTCTTCTTTAAATGTTGGTAGAATTTGCAAGCGAAAACATTGGAGCCTGGAGGGTTTTTCCCAAAAGGTTTTCAGTGAAGAATATCATTTCTTTAATAGTTATAAGGTTATTTAAGTTATCTATTTCATATTGGGTGACTTTTGGTAGTTTGTGGTTTTCAAGGAGTTGGTCCCTTCCGTCTAAGCTGTCAAATTTATGTGCATAGAGTTTTTCATAGTGTTCCCTCTTTCATTCCTGATACTGGTAATTTGTGTCTTCTCTTGTTTTGTTTATCAGTCTTGCTAGAGGTTTATTAATTTTATTCATCTTTCCAAAGAACCAGATTTTGGTTTCATCCATTTTTCTTTATTTTTCTGTTTTTAGTATTCTTCATATCTGCTTTAATTTTTATAATTTTATAATTTTTATAATTTTATGACTATTTAAAAAATAGTTTTCTTTCTTCTTGCTTGTGGTTTAATTTCTTTATTATCCATGGTGATTTTCTGTGTAATAATTCTGTTACTGAGAGAGGAGTACTGAAGTCTTCAACTATAATTGTGGATTTGTCTATTTCTAAGTTTTGTCATTTTTTGCTTTGTGTTTTTTGAAGTTCTGTTTAGGATTATTACACATTTAGGATTGTTATATCTTCTTTATATTTATTTCTGACTTTTTCTTCATATAACAATGGTTATATGATTGCAAACATCTTTCCAGTCAAACTGATGTATTTCTATATCCATTTTATTTGCAGTATGGTATTTCTCTTCTATCATACCCATCCTGCTATTAATGGACATTTAGGTTATTTTCAAATATTGCTCTTTGAAATAACCCTGTAGTGAATATACATAAATGTGCATTTTTTTTTTAACAATTTTACTATTGTTTCTCCGGACCAAATGACTAGGAATAGGATTATTAGATCAAAAGATGCATATGAAAAATTTTTGTACATGTTGACAGCTATCCTTCTGAAATGTCATGACCATTTATGCTTTTACCATTACTGAATGAAAATGCTTATTTTCCCATAATCTTATCAACAAAAGAAGTTATATTTTTTACCATCTGATAAGTGAAAAATTTTAATGTGTTATTTTAGTTAGCTGTACAGAAGCACTGGCATTTTAAGTGGTCAAGTTTATCAGTTCTTATAGCTTTAAGATTTGTTTCTTGCTTAGGAAAGTCATTAGTCCAGAATTATATAACTATTTCTACAAAATTTTTTCTAGAATATTTATAGTTTCATTTCTACTTTTAAATCCTTAGTCTATTGGGTGTCAGAATCTAAACAACTTTCTCCAATGATTATCCAGTTATTCTAACACCATTTATTTTCATTATACACTGGTTTGAAATGACACCTTTATCATAATACTTCAGTTTGTAGTCTTTCCAATTCTCTTCCATTGATCTATTTGTCTACTCTAACATCAGTAGTATACTGTTTTTATTATATATTATTTGTCTACTCTAACATCAGTAGTATGCTGTTTTATTATTATATTATTATGGCTTTGTAATACATTTATTGCCTCTTTACTCATCTTTTATAAAATATTCCTGGTTGTTCTTGCACATTAATTCTTCCAGGTGAGCTGTAGAATAATTTTGTTGAGTTTTCAAAAATAGCCCGTTAGGATTAATTCAGGAAAAAATTCACAGACTTTATAATATCGAACTTACTAAGCCAGTTATGTTGTGTCTATTTACTTCCCAGGTCTTTTACAATTTCAATTTTTAAAAAATTTTCTTCATATTGGTCTCACTAACTTAAAAATGTTTTTCTTGAGTATTGAGAATTTTTTAAATGTTATGAGTGTTATCCTTTTTCCCTTTTAAAATTTATTGCTAGTTTTTTTTTTTGGTTCCATATGAACTTTAAAGAAGTTCATATGGAACCAAAAAAAGAGCCCGCATTGCCAAGTCAATCATAAGCCAAAAGAACAAAGCTGGAGGCATCATGCTACCTGACTTCAGACTATACTACAAGGCCACAGTAACCAAAACAGCATGGTACTGGTACCAAAACAGAGATATAGACCAATGGAACAGAACAGAGCCCTCAGAAATAATACCACACATCTACAACCATCTGATCTTTGACAAACCTGACAAAAACAAGCAATGGGGAAAGGATTCCCTATTTAATAAATGGTGCTGAGAAAACTGGCTAGCCATATGTAGAAAGCTGAAACTGGATCTCTTCCTTACACCTTATACAAAAATTAATTCAAGATGGATTAAAGACTTACATGTTAGACCTAAAACCACAAAAACTCTAGAAGAAAACCTAGGCAATACCATTCAGGACATAGGCATGGGCAAGGACTTCATGTCTAAAACACCAAAAGCAATGGCAACAAAAGTCAAAATTGACAAATGGGATCTAATTAAACGAAAGAGCTTCTGCACAGCAAAAGAAACTACCATCAGAGTGAACAGGAAACCTATAGAATGGGAGAAAATTTTTGCAATCTACTCATCTGACAAAGGGCTGATATCCAGAATCTACAAATAACTCAAACAAATTTACAAGAAGAAAACAACCCCATCAAAAAGTGGGCAAAGGATATGAACAGACACTTCTCAAAAGAAGACATTTATGCAGGCAACAGACACATGAAAAAATGCTCATCATCACTGGCCATCAGAGAAATGCAAATCAAAACCACAATGAGATACCATCTCACACCAGTTAGAATGGCAATCATTAAAAAGTCAGGAAACAACAGGTGCTGGAGAGGATGTGGAGAAATAGGAACACTTTTACACTGTTGGTGGGAATGTAAACTGGTTCAACCATTGTGGAAGACAGTGTGGCGATTCCTCAAGGATCTAGAACTAGAAATACCATTTGACCCAGCCATCCCATTACTGGGTATACACCCAAAGGATTATAAATCATGCTGCTATAAAGACACATGCACATGTATGTTTATTGCAGCACTATTCACATTAGCAAAGACTTGGAACCAAGCCAAATGTCCAACAATGATAGACTGGATTAAGAAAATGTGGCACATATACACCATGGAATACTATGCAGCCATAAAAAATGATGAGTTCATGTCCTTTGTAGGGACATGGATGAAGCTGGAAACCATCGTTCTCAGCAAACTATCGCAGGGACAAAAAACCAAACACCGCATGTTCTCACTCTTAGGTGGGAACTGAACAATGAGAACACTTGGACACAGGAAGGGGAACATCACACACTGGGGCCTGTTGTGGGGTAGGGGGAGGGGGGAGGGATAGCATTAGGAGATATACCTAATGTAAATGATGAGTTAATGGGTGCAGCACACCAACATGGCACATGTATACATATGTAACAAACTTGCACGTTGTGCACATGTACCCTAGAACTTAAAGTATAATAAAAAAAATTTATTACTAGTATATTGGGAAACAGTTGATTTTTTAATGTATTTTATGTTCATCTACTTTGCTGAAGTTAGTCATGATTCGTTTAATTTACTCTTGCACTCGATATGCTTATACTTTATTTAGAATTTTTGCATCTTTGCTCATAAATCAGATTCCTTTTTAAGTTTCTGTTGAAGGATGCTGTCATTATTAAGTGTGGTAAAGATTTAATAAAGGTCTTTATAAAGGATTACTCTAGCTTTTTAACATAATTAGGGAAATTTTCTGGCAGTACTAAATTTAACACAGGAATTGTATTTTCCTTGAAGAACTTGTCCATGAACCCATCAATGTATAGTGCCATTTTTGTGTGTGATTCTTTGAGAAATTTTTATAATAACAATGGCTATTGGTCTAGTAAGGTTTTCTTGCCCTTCTTGAGTCATTTTTGTAGTTTATATTTTACTTTTTTGTGTTTGTTTTGTTTTGAGACAGGGTCTCACTCTGTCACCCAGACTGGAGTGCAGTGGCGCCACCTTGGCTCACCGCAATCTCGGCTCACCGCAATCTCTGCCTCCCAGGCTCAAGCTATTCTCCTGCCTCAGCCTCCAGAGTAGCTGGGATTACAGGCGTGCGCCACTACTGCCTGGCTAATTTTTGCACTTTTAGTAGAGGCGGGGTTTCACCATGTTGGCCAGGCTTGTCTCAAACTCCTGAACCTCAAATGATCCACCCTCTTCGACCTCCCAAAGTGCCAGGATTACAGGTGTGAGCCACTGTGCCTGGCCTTGTAGTTTATATTTTCCTAAAAATGTATCCATTTCTTGGATATATTGTTATTATCATAGATTGTACATAATATCATTTTATAACCCTTTATAATGATTTCTTTTCTCACTCATTGCGTGATGTGTTATCTTCCTCACATGTGCTTGCATTCATATCCACATGTTCTTTTCTTCAATTTTCCTCACAAGCAGTTTTTTTAAAATCCTCTTTGTCTTTTCAAAGAACCAGCTCATGGGTAAATATATACCTTTTCTGTTTTAAAAATTCATTTAACATCTGCTTTTATTTTTATTTTATTCTTGTTTTGCTAAGGTTTATTTTGTTGTTTTCCCTGGCTGCTTGAATTGAATGCTTACTCTGTTTTAATTATTCTTGACTTCATAACAAAAGATCCAAAGCTATACATTTTCTTCTAAGTATAGTTCTGAGTATATCCAATTAATTTTGAAAAATAGTGTTGTAGCTATCTTGAGTTTTCTCAATAATCTGCAGTTGCAATTTTTATTTCCTCTTCGACCCTGTTTTTTGTTGTTTTTTTAGTGCTTAACATTTTTAAAATATTTCCTTTTCTTTGATTTATCCTTTTATTATAAATTTCTAGAGGTATTTCATTGTGTATTGAAAATGTGACCTGAATGATAATTTCTTTCTTAAAGTTAATAAAGTTTTGTTCATGGTTTCAGGTATAATAAGTTTGTATAAATGATTCACTGAAGAACTGTATTCTCTATAGGGTACAATGATCATTGTATCAATTTTGGCTTAATAATTATATAATTTATATGCTAATTTATTTTTTCTGATTTATCAAAGCCTAAGAGCAGTATGGTAACTACCCACAAATATTATTGTTTAGTTAATTTCTCCTGGCATTTCTTCACCTCTGCCATCCTACCTTAACCTCCTTGACTTATACAATATTTTAACTGAAAAATTCCGAAAAGGAATTTTGAGGAAAGAGACTTTATTCCAGTGAACAGTTTGCAAACTAGGAGATCCAGCCTTCAGTGTAAAACAAAGGTGTGCTCCTGAGAAAAAAAATTAAGGGTTTAGGTTTTCCAGCAAAGGTTCCCACCAAGGTTGCCAATCTGGTCTATTTATGCAAATGAAAAATTCAAACTTACTTAGTTCTGATTGGTATATGGTATACACAGCTGAGTTCTGATTGGTTGATACAGTGGAACCTTCATTGGCTGGTACAGCTGAACCCTGAGTGGCCAAGGCAAGTGAACTCCGAAAACCTCAAAATTTAAAAAGTGTGGGTTTTCCACAGACCTCTGAGCACCTATGTGACCTCTAGTCAGCAAATGGTCACTTGACTGTATTTTAAATTTAGGCCCAGGTAGCTACTGAGGATCCATCCTGAAGGATTGGCTGTTTCTGGTTTACATTTGTTCACTGTGTGTATGTGCAAATGTTCATATATGTGTGTGTGTGTGTTTGTGTGTGTGTACATAATAACCCTTTTCTCCTAACTCTGTGGGGTAACAACTATAAATTGTTTAGGGTGTATCCTTACAGATCCTTTATTATATGTCTCATCACTTTTTTAAAGTTTTTTTTTATTATCCTTTCTTTTAAAATCCTAAGTTATATGAGCAATACATGAAATATAGCTTTTAATGGGTGTGGGTTATATGATATTTTTGTTGTATGAATAATATGAATAGGTTATGCTGTACACATTGCTTTGCACCTTGATTTTTTAGGAATAAGTCTTAGTCATCTTTCCATATAAGTATAGATCTATGACATTCTTTTAAACTGCAGCATGATATCTTTTTATGTGAATATAGTGTTTATCTTGTTAACCAACTCTTTTGATAGACCTGGTCTGTTAATTTCCCCTCAAGTAAGCTGAGATAATTTGCATATTTTAGTTCATTCCTTCTTCTGATTTTAGTTAAAATAGTCTAGGCTTTTAGATCCAGATTATATGTAATATATTGTCTTCCCTATGGATAATTATTTTTGACATTTCTAGATGTGGGCCTGTTTTCCTTAATTTTGTCTGGTATATTGTGAGTCCTTTCAGTCTAAAAGTTCATTATTTCTTTGACTCAGATAAATTTTTATCTTTTATTTTTTGACATTATTACCCTTCTTCCTTTTCTCTTTGTGTGTGTATGTGTGTCTCCAGAATTTATTCCCTCAAGTTTTTATTCATTATCTTCAACTTTCTTTTATCTCTTAATTCTGGGAGAATTTCTTAAGATAGCCTTTGGAATAATTGATTTGGTTTTGGCAGTATCTAATATGCTGTTCACTGCCTCTGTTACATTGCTTAAATTAGTTCTTTTTTTCATCAGAAATCAGTCTTTCTGGATTCCAGAATGTCGTCTTTTCATAGATTCAGTGTCCTCTCAGACCTTGTTGAGGGTGTACTCTTTAAAAGTGTATTTCAGTTCTTTGGAGTAAAAAGATTGCGGCTGGGCGCGGTGGCTCACGCCTGTAATCCCAGCACTTTGGGAGGCTGAGGCGGGCGGATCACGAGGTCAGGAGATCGAGACCATCCTGGCTAACACAGTGAAACCCCGTCTCTACTAAAAAATACAAAAAATTAGCCGGGCGTGGTGGCGGGCGCCTGTAGTCCCAGCTACGCGGGAGGCTGAGGCAGGAGAATCGCGTGAACCCGGGAGGCGGAGCTTGCAGTGAGCCGAGATCGCGCCACTGCACTCCAGCCTGGGCGACAGAGCGAGACTCCGTCTCAAAAAAAAAAAAAAAAAAAAAAAAAAAAAAAGATTGCATAAATAGACACTTACTCTGATTCTTCAGGATTTTTCTCCTTTAAAAATTACTTGTTCTTTTTTCATACATCTGGTTGATTTTCTCTGTTTGTATTTGTAGAAGGTGATCTTTGAGTTTTGGAATTTGAGGCAGATTTTATCAGATTTGTCTCCTAGTTCAAGACTACGAGTACTCTTTATATGTTCTATAGTTTTGATTTATTTGTTACTTTCGTTTTGTTTCTTCTTACCCATCTCTAGACAGGGAAAGCAGTTGTTTCTGAAGAATTGGAAGAGTGTTCTAACCAGAAGCACTTGTGAGGAAAGGAGAGAATCTTGCTAATGTGCTGAGGGGCTTCTTGTCCATATTTGTTGTAGCTGCTTGAAATTACCTGGAGCACTGCCCCTATTTTCTGACCAGCACAAAGACCCTTGTTTGGAGCCTGATGCTGAGAGGGCTGAAAACCATATCATGTGAAGAATAGTTAGAGGAAGTCAAGTTATTTGTTCTAGAATGGGAAAGATTTATAGGAGACATAATAACTATCTTCAGTAGTTAAAGGGCTGTCACAAGAAGGATTAGACTTGTTCTATGTGGTTCCAAGTGGTAGAATTATGTTAGAAGGGTATCATCTTACATTCAAGGAAGGAGAATTGCTATAACTGACACAGCTTGTGTTTTAAATATTTATTGACTCTAGATTTCAACCATTCATTCAGATATAATCCACACACTTTGATGTTACCACTTGATACCAACATGCATGAATGCATGCATAAGTGGCCAAGTGCCTATGTGAGGTACTAGGAGGCTATGCAAGCACTAGCTATGTCATTTTCTCACAGAGGCATTATCCTTAGAGAACTGCTGCTTTCTATTCCTATCCTCTTTTTATTTTTCATAATCACCTTACTGTAATTTCTTGATACTTAACGTGGTAGTCATTACTTTTCACATGCATGAGCTCGTCCCATCCCTTTCTCTTGACATTCCTTTAGACAGTGTGATAGGCAGAAGAAAAAGTCCATTTTCTAATCCATAGAACCTGTACATATGTTACCTTACCTAGTAAAGGGGAATTAAGGTAGCAGATGGAATTAAGGTTGCTATCAGCTCAATTTAAGATATGCAATTATCCTCGATTACCCAAGTGGGCCCAATGTAATCACAAGGATACTTAAATATAGAAAAGGGAGGCAGAGAGTGATACAATGTGAGAACAACTTGACTGGCTATTGCTGGCTTTGAAGGTGGAAGGGCCCACAGAACAAGGAATGCAGGCTGCCTCTAGAAGCTAGAAAAAAAAGAAAATTGATTCTTTACTAGAACCTCCAGAAAGCAACACAGCCTTGATGACACCTTGATTTTTAACCCAGTGAGACTCATTTTGGCCTTCTGGCCTCTAGATCTGTAATATAAAGAATTGGTGTTGTTGTAAGGCATTATGTTTGTGGTAATTTATTATAGCACTGTGTTAGATCATTATCACATTGCTATAAAGAAATACTTGAGACTGGGTAATGTATTTAAACAAAAAAGAAGTTTAATTGGCTCACAGTTCTGCAGGCTGTGTAAGCATGATGCTGGCATCTGCTCAGCTTCTGGGGAGGCCTCATGGAGATTTTTACTCATTGCAGAAGGTGAAGCAGGAGGAAGCACATCACATGGCAAAAGCAGGAGCAAGTGGGGGAAGTGCCATACACTTTTAAACAACCAGATTTTGCAAGAACTCACTATGATGAGGACAGCACCAAGCCATGAGGGATCTGTCTTCATGACCCAAACACCTCCCACCAGGCCCCACCTCCAACACTGGGGATTACAATTCACCATGAAATTTAGAGGGGACAACATCCAAACTATATCATTTCACCCCTGGCCCCTCAAATTTCACATTCTTCTCACATTGTAAATTACAATCATCCCCTACCAATAGTCCCCCCAAATCTTAACTCATTCCAGCATCAAGTCCAAAGTCTCATCTGAGACAAGGCAAGTTCCTTTTACCTATGAACCTATAAAATCAAAACAAGTTATTTACTTCCAAGATACAATGGAGGTACAGGTATTGGGTAAATACTCCCATTCCAAAAGGGAGAATGAATGAAAGGGGCTATAGGCCCCCACACAAGTCTGAAACCCAGTAGGATTTAAATCTTAAGCCCTGTCATTTAATCTTAAATGTATTAAAGTCATTACATCTTGAAGCTCCAAAACAATCTCCTTTGACTCCATGTTCCACATGCAGGGCACACCACTGCAAGGGGTGGGCTCCTAAGGCTTTGGGCAGCTCTGCCCCTGTGACTTTATGGGGTTCAGCCCCGGTAGCTTCTCTCATGGGCTGGAGTTGAGTTCCTGTGGCTTTTCTAGGCTCAGGATGCAAGCTGCCCATGGCTCTACAATTCTGGGGTCTGGAGGATGGTGGCCCCCTTCCCATAGCTCCACTAGGCAGTATCCCACTGCCTAGTGGGACTCCAGAGTGGGGACTCTAGTGAGGGGGTTCAACCCCATATTTCCCTTCCAAACTGCCCTCATAAAGGTTCTCTGTGGGGGTTCCACCCCTGCAGCAGGGTTCAGCCTGGACATCCAGGTTTTTCCATACATCCTCTGAAATCTAGGTGGAGGGTGCCAAGCCTCCTTCACTCTTGCACTCTATGTGCCTACAGACTTAACACCACATGGAAGCTGCCAGGGCTTATGGCTTGCACCCTCTGGAGCAGCAGGCCTAAGTAACTGGGCCCCTTTGGGCCCCTTTGAGCTGCAGCTGGAGCTTCAGGGATGCAGGGAGCAGTGTCCTGAGGCTGCACATGGAAGCAGCCCCCCACTCACCCTCCTAGGCCTCTGGGTCTGTGATGGAAGGGGCTGCCTTGAATATCTCTGAAATGCTTTAAATGCCTTTTTCCCATTGTCCTGGCTATCAGCACTTGGCTCTTTTTTAGTTATATAAATCTCTCTAGCCAGTGGTTGTTCCTAAGCCTGCTTGGATTCTTTCCCTGAAAACAGTATTTTCTTTTCTACCACATGACCAGGCTGCACATTTTCCAAACTTCTGCACTCTGCTTCCTCTTTAAATATAAACTCCCAACTTTAAGTGATTTATTTGCTCCTGCATCTGAGTGTAGGCTTTTAGAAGCAGGCAGGCCCCATCTTGAACACTTTTCTGCTTAGAAATTTATTCTGCCAGATATCCTAGGTTGTTACTTTAGGTTCAAACTTCCACAGATTCCTAGAGCATGGACACAATGTAGCAGGACGAGTCGCAGACAAGAACCCCTCGGACACCGAGTTGTGGAAGGAAAGGGTTTTATTCAGCTGGGAGCATCAGTGGACTCAGGTGTCTAAAAACCGAGCTCCCTGAGTGAGCAATTCCTGTCCCTTTTAAAGGCTTACAACTCTAAGGGGGTCTGCATGAGAGGGTCGTGATCAATTGAGCAAGCAGTGGGTACATGACTTGGGGCTGCATACACCAGTAATCAGAATGGAACAGAACAGGACAGGGATTTTCACAGTGCTTTTCCATACAATGTCTGGTATCTATAGATAATATAACCGGTTAGGTCAGGGGTCAATTTTTAACTACCAGGCCTGGAATGCAGCGCCAGGCTGTCTGACTACTGATTTCACTTCTGCCTTTAACTCCTACTTTTCCTTTGAGGCAGAAATTGGTCATAAGACAATATGAGGGGTAGTCTCCTCCCTTACTACCCACCCCTTTGAGAACCTCAGTCATTAGTGGGAGTTCTCACTTTCTTCCTCACTACCTACGTCTTCTTGCAAGACAGATCGATAGTGATTCATATAGAACACTTGTGCTGAAGCATTTTGGTGAACTAAGGTAGCGATGAAGCTTTTTATCATTTGAAGAAGTACAGGAAGTAGTAAGCAGGTTCCTATTACTATTATAACTCCTATTATAAGAGTTTTAAATCCTCCTAGGTCTGGGAACCATTTTCCAAACATGGCCCCAAGATCAAATCCATGCCACACTTGCATGGGCATATGTGCCAGTTTTGTCATATCTCTATGTCTTCAACTACTTGCCCTTGATCATCTATGTGTAGACAGCAATTAGTAAGGTTAAATTTCCTATAGACCTCTCCTTCAGCTGCTAGCAAGTAGTTGAGAGCCAATCTCTTTTGATAGATAGCATTTCTTATCTGAGTTTCTTGCCGGGCCAGAATAGTCAAGGCTCTGCTGGTTTTATTAGTGATTATTTCTAAGACAGCTTGTAACTATATGATTCGGTTGAGCATGTAAATGGGGGTCCGGTATCCCCACAAGTCGTCTTGTGCCCAAGTAGCAGGCCCATAATATTGTATGATTCTCTTGGGACCATTCATCATCTTTCCAATTTCCTATAGCTATGCTTCTCTTTTTGCGGGAAGCATGGACAGAGGGCAGCCCGGGAGTTTGCCTGTTTTTATGGGCAGTAGGAAGAAAGATGGTTTAATAATGCCACTAACACAACTACCTGCCCACTGGTTGGGTAATTTGGCATAAGCTCTATGCCCACATATCCAGTAAAATCCAGTGGGGGCCGTCCAGTCCCGGTGGGACTCCAGGTGGGTCCACACGGTTTGCAACTTTGGGAATTTACTAAATGTATTCCTTTCTATGTGATTTGAACTCCACCAAGTGACTGTTTTTGTGGTACCATTATACAGTTTCTGTCCCAGACAACTAAGTCATCCTACGGGGTGAGTGAATTCTTTTCCCTCTCTAGCTATGCAATATTGTCCAATAATTGAGGCTTTTAGGATGCAGAAATTATCAGGGTGATTCTTCTGAGCCGGGAATTAATCAGGAACTGGGTCTGTAGGTACTAATTCTCAGGCTTGCCATGGCCATTGGTCTCCCATTACAATTCATCCACATACATAACATGAAGTGACATTGAGAGACTGGGCTACATGCTCGGCTAATAGCAAAAACAAATTTCTTGTTTTTCCTGGAATTTCTGGTACTGGCACATGTAGTTCATCATAGAAAGTTTGAAACATTGGCTCAGGAGAGCGTTTGTAAACTTCTCCTCGAACTAAGATATTTACTCGAGGATTCAGTCTGGCCCCACTGATTCCTAAGGCCACACGCTCCCCTTTTTTCCAGCGAGAATCAAGGGGATTGGTTATTACCAGCTCTAAGGGGTTACATTGTCCCTTAGTACAGGAAGAGCCACTTTTTCCTTTCTGAAGGTGGACTGGATCCTTTTCATTTTTTTATCCAAGTGGCCCAAATGACACAAGACCAGTATCCACATTCATTTACACACAGTCCTAATTCATGACAAATGTACTTATTTTCAGTCATATAGCCTTTTTCCCAATCAAAAGAGCCACATCCCCTTCCTAACTTATTGCTATTAATGACAGCAGAGGCATCAAATTTCAAGATTATGCATTTGGGCACCCTTTTTCTTCTGTTTTGGCTAATACTTTACTTATATCATTTACGAGTCCCCACCAGTCTTCAGTCCTTAATCTTATTTCAAAAACTGTGGACGTGGGAGGCTTAGAGGGGTCATAACACACATCTGGCTGGTTGTTTCCTGGGCTATATACCTTGTACTGAGTGTCATTATATAAACATGTTCCTTTTAAAGTTCCTAAGCATTCATAGTAACTATAGAACAGAAAGATTGTTTTAACTTGTTGCCCTACCTCGGTAACCTGATGTATACACTGAGAGCAGTCCTCAATGTGGGGAAAATCAGTGGAGGTTTTTACTATACAAGTCCAAATTATAAGGAAAATGAGTCCCACGATGATCCTCCTCATGCTTCGGCTGTGCGTAGACCAGTCAGCTTCCGGGTGTGACTGGAGCAGGGCTTGTCGTCCTCCTCAGAGTCACTTTGCAGGGGTTGTCCAGGCTTGGTTTCGCCTCCCAGATTTCATTGGCTGTGGTGGATCCAGGCTGGGATTCCTTCTACCTTTACAGCCTTGGGGGTGGTCAGGATGACGGTCTGAGGTCCTTTCCGCTGTGGCCACAAAGGGGCTACATTCCAATCCTTCATCCACTTGTGGTCACCTGGAGAGAAAGGGTGAACTGGGGAGAATAAGCTGATGGGACACTTCTCATTTACCCAAGTTGAAATAGTTTGTGTAATTTTTCCTAAAGCCTGTAGCTGTCACTGTAATTCAATTTCACCTAACTCTCAGGGAGTGCTTGGAAGCCCCCCACCCCACCCCGTAGTATATGAGGAGGCCTATGATACAGTATTTCATAAGGGGAGTATCCTGTTTTCTTAGAAGGAGTACATCTAATTTTAAACAATACCATAGGAAGGGCCTGTATCCACTTTAATCCTGTTTCCTGACATACTTTCCCTAAACTATTTTTGATAGTCCGATTCATTCGCTCCACCTTTCCGGAACTCTGAGGTCGGTAGTCGGCGTGTAGCTTCCGAGTGATTTCTAATGCCTTTGCTGTCTTCTGTACCAAGTCAGCCACAAATGCTGGCCCATTATCCGAGCCGATTCGTAAGGGCAGTCCAAACCTAGGAATAAGATCTCAGAGAAGCACACGGGTTACCTCGTAGGCCTTTTCAGTTCGTGTTGGATAAGCCTCCACCCATCCAGAGTAAGTACACACACGAACCAGCAAATACCTATTACCTCCACATTTTGGCATTTCTGTGAAATCCACCGGAAGATCCTCAAAAGGAGCCGCTCCATAAGCTTGTATGCTGGGTGGAACAGTGGGGCCTTGCCTCGCATTGTGCTGTTGGCAAGTAACACACTGTTGTTGTGTTACTGCTTTGGCAAGGGCTGGCAACTGTGAGATGTAGAAGTACTGGCCCAACAATTTTTCAAGTGACTCTTGACCTGGATGAGTGGTTTCGTGCATGGCCAATACAATTGTGGCTCCCAGCAACTGTGGCACAGCTACTCTCCCATCTGGCAGTCTGATCCATCCTCCTTTTATTACTTACCCCCCTTCTGCATGGAAGAAGTCTTTTTCTTCCTTAGAATAGGTAGGTACAAGGTCAGATGTTTGAGGGAGTAAGGGGGCTGCTACCGATGCCTGGTAAGGGGTAGATGCTGCTTTTCAAGCTTCTGAATCAGCTCGAGAGTTTCCTAAGGCCACTGAGATGGAGGCTCACTGGTGTCCCTTGCAGTGCATGACTGCCACCTTCTGAGGTTTCCACACTGCCTCTAGTAATTGTAGAATTTCTTGTTGATATTTTATGTCCTTTCCCCCAGAGTTTAGCAGACCCTTCTCCTTATGTAATGTTCCATGCACTTGGAGGGTTAGAAAGGCATATCGAGAGTCAATGTAGATGTTTACAGTCTTAGCTTCACTGAGTTCTAGAGCCCGAGTTAAAGCAATGAGCTCAGCCTTCTGGGCTGAAGTGCCCTGTGGCAATGGTTTGGCTTCAATGACAGCATCCAAAGTTACCATCACATATCCTGCACATCTTTCTCCTTGTGGGTCGATGAAGCTGCTCCCGTCCATGTATAACTCCCAGTCTACTGATGCCCATGGCTGGTCCCGAAGGTCAGGTCTGCTAGAATAAACTGAGTCCAACACCTCTACACAGTTATGCTCTACCAGGCTCTCTGATACTAGGAGCAGGGTGGCAGGATTTAGGGTGTTACAGACTTCAGTGGTTATGTGGGGATTTTCACATAGCAACCTTTGGTACTTTGTTAATCTAGCATTTGTTAGCCAATGATGTCCTTTGGTATTCATCAAAGTTACCACAGCATGGGGGGCCTTTATATTCAGGTTTTGCCCAAGGGTTAGTTTATCTGCTTCTTGTGCTAACAGGGTTGTTGCTGCCAGGGCCCTTAGACATGGTGGCCAGACTTTGGAAACCCCATCTAGTTGTTTTGAGAGATAGACCACTGGCCTTGGCCAGGGCCCCACAGTCTGGGTTAAAACTCCAACTGCCACTTTTTCTCTTTCTGACACATAGAGTGTAAAGGGCTTTGTCAAATCTGGTAGTCCTGGGACTGGGGGCCGACATAAATTTTTCCTTTAACTTACAAAAGGCTTGCTGTTGTAGAGGCCCCCATTCAAAAGGCTCCCAGTCGCCTCCTCTGTAACCCTGTACAAAGGTTTGGCTAGCACTGCAAAGTTTGGAATCCATAATCTGCAGAACCCCACAGCTCCTAGGAATTCCCTTACTTGCCTTCTGGTTTTAGGTTCCGGTAGGCTGCAGATGACCTGCTTTCTTTCTGACTCCAGGCTGCACTCCCCTTTCTGAATAGTGAATCCCAGGTAGCGTACCTGCTGTTTGCAGATCTGAGCTTTCTTCTTGGACACCTTATACCCACAGCCCTCCAGGTGCCAAAGCAGGGCATCCGTCCCTTTTGTGCACCCGACTGCTGTGGAGTGTCCCAGCAGAAGGTCGTCTGTGTACTGGAGCAAGCCTAGGTCTTTAGCAGGAAACTTTTGCAGGTCTCAAGCCAGGGCCTCCCCGAAGATAGTAAGGGAGTTCTTGAATCCTTGGGGAAGCTGGGTCCAAGGGTACTGAGTAGTGACACCTGACTCCGGATCTTCCCACTGAAAGGCAAACAGCTTCTGGCTTTCAGGAGCTAGTCTGATGCTAAAGAAGGCATCTTTTAAGTCCAGACAGGTAAACCAGCTGTCCTCAGCCTGCAGCAGCCCTAACAATGTGTAAAGGTTAGGAACTGTTGGGTGCAGAGTCACTGTAGCTTGGTTGACCAAGCACAAGTCCTGTACTGGCTGGTAGTCCTTGGTCCCTGGCTTAGGGACAGGGAGGAAGGGGAGGTTCCATGGAGACTGGCAAGGAACTATAATTCCAAAGGATTTCAAGTGCCTGAGATGAACCTGGATTCCTTCGAGAGCTTCTCAGGGAACCGGATACTGCTTTTGTCTAATTGGCTGGGCCCCAGGCTTAACTTCTATGAGTACAGGGGCTTGGTTGACCACCAGTCCCGGAGGATTATCCTCCGCCCATATTCGGGGCCATCGCTTAGCTAGAGCTGGTTTTATCTCTTGGCCTGGCTCGGTCAGAAAAAGTCTCCATTCTTTTTCCCTGGTGACCATAAGAGCCATGATAACTCCTGTTCCCGGTAAGTTTAGCTGTAAAGAGCCCTGTTTTGTAAAGGAGATGGTGGCTGTCAGCTTGCTAAGCAAGTCTCTTCCCAGCAAAGGCAAGGGACAGTCAGGCATATACAAGAACTGGTGAACTATTTCATGTCCCCCCACTGAGAAGGTCCATGGTAGACAGAAAGCCTGCTTAGTGGAAACTCCTGTTGCTCTGATTATATCAATGGTTTCCTTGGATAAGGGGGTGACCAGGGTGGTCACTACTGAATGTTCAGTACCAGTATCGACCACAAACTTAATGTCCTTGCCCCCAATTGTAATCCTGACCGTGGGCTCCTTGGGGGCACTTGAGCCGGGTCCCCTTCAGTCTAATAGCCCTTCAGCCAGATTGAACAAAGCTCCCTTGTCTTTTTCTGAGGTCTTTTGCTCCGAATCACCTTGCTTTTCCTTCAGTTGGGGACACTTATCTTTCCAATGTCCTATTTCCTTACAATAGGCGCATTGGTTACATTGCAAGCGTGGGCGATTAGATTGGGTATTCTTCCCGGAACCCCCCTTTCCCTGTCCTTTTGGGGGATTCCCCTAATGGCCGCAGCCAGTAAGTCGGTGTTTCACCTGGCCTGGCGTTCGCCTTCCTTACGGCTTTCTCTGGGGCTTGTTGCATCTCTATTCACAAACACTTGATTGGTTATTTCCAGTAACTGCGAGGTATTCATACCTGCAAACCCAGCCTGTTTCTGCAGTTTTCTCCTGATATCTTCCACGCTTTGACTAAGGCCATATTAATCATTCTCTGATTTTCAGGACTATCTGGATCAAAAGGAGTGTACATACGGTAAGCCTCACACAGTCGTTCATAGAATTGCGCTGGACTCTCCTCTTTTCCTTGGATGACCTCAGAGACCTTATTTACATTTGTATCCTTTTGAGCCTCTTTCTTTAGACCTTCTATCCATGCCGCATGGTACTGTCTTAGCCTCTCCATGTCTGGCCCCTCGTTCAGGTCCCACTGGTGGCCTGTTCCTGGCAGCTGAATTCTTCTATATTCTTGAGGGTTTTGGTAATTGGCTAGGACGTGCTCCTCTAGCCACTTAGTTGCCGCCTGGAGCACCCTTCACCTTTCATCTGTATTAAAGAGGTACATGAGCAGCTGGTGGCAATCAGCCCAAGTAGGATTATGAGTCTGTATAATAGTTTGGAGCAAGTCAATTAAAGCTCGAGGCTTTTCGGTGTAAGATGGAGTATTATTTTTCCAATTGAGGTCAGCAGAGGTGAAAGGTTGATACACAAAGGCTGCCTTTACACCATGTGTCTGTCCTCATCTACCCCAGTATATTGCTGTTCTCTCACGGGCATTTGGATTTCAGTCTTGGGCCGTAAGTGAGCTGCCAAGGGAGGAGTTTCTCCCGTGGCTTCACTTCTTCTTTTGTCTACTCTGGGTGGTCTAGGAGTATGGATATCTGGTGGAAGTGGAGGTGCTGTGGGCTCAGGAATGGGGAGCCCTTCCTCTTGATAAGGAGGAGGCACTGCTGGTACCAATTCCTGCCATGATTCTTCCGGTGTTGGCTCGGACAGGACTTTTGGTGCCGACTTCCCTCGGTGGGTGGAGTGACAGCCTTCCTTAACTAACTGTCCCTTTGCTACTAGTACTGCTGCTGCCTGTCCTCTTAACCACTGTGGGGGATCCAAAACTAGCTGTAACCAAGAATCTATATACGGGAACTGATCTGGGTGCCCTGGCTTACAGGTTCCCCTGTGCCATACCTTCGAGACAAGGGACCTGTCCAGGCTTCCTTCTGATGGCCAACCCACCTCTAATGCTGGCCAGTCTATCTCACACAAAGCTCTAAGTTTTTCTGGTGTCATAGTAACTCCATAGTCTCCCTTAAATCCCTTTTTGAAATTTTTCAACATAGTTCCTAGTGAGGTGGGCTTACTTTGTGCCTGACCCATGTTTCCTTGAGACAAAACACCATGCTCACACCACACGCACACCACAAAACAGAATGGGTAAAGAGGGCACACACACACTTTTACAGTTTACACCAAACCAGAATCAAAACCAAAATCAGAGTATCAGGAAATCCCAGCCAGGTCAGAAACAAAACCTAAGTATCAGTCTATCCAAGTCAAGTCAAAAACAAAAACCAAAGTGCCAGTGCAGGCACGTCATGGGTGATTAGGCCACACTTCCACTCAAATGGAGGGGGTAAGTTCCAAAGACCAGTCTTAACAAGTTTCAGATGTCCAGACTCCAAGTACCAGTTCCTTCCTGGTGTTCAGCCACTGCATTGATCCTCCACAGGGACCTGCCACGCACTGCTCTGGTGAGGCGTTCCACTGGGGCAATTGCCTACCTGGGAGCACTCTCAGGATCCATGTTGCTCAAGCTGGCTGGAGTCCCCCACAGGGATGCTCCACAGGGCAGGCCTAAGCCGCCTAAGGGGCTACCTTGGCCGTCCATTAATCACCTCACTTCCCGGTCAGGGAACCAAGAAATGTAGCAGGACGAGCTGCAGACAAGAACGTCTCAGACACCGAGTTGTGGAAGGAAACGGCTTTATTCAGCTGGGAGCATTGGTGGACTCATGTCTCCAAAAATCGAGCTCCCTGAGTGAGCAATTCCTATCCCTTTTAAGGGCTTACAATTCTAAGGGGGTCCATGTGAGAGGGACATGATCGATTGAGCAAGCAGTGGGTACGTGACTGGGGGCTGCATGCACTGGTAATCAGAATGGAACAGAACAGGACAGGGATTTTCACAGTGCTTTTCCATACAATGTCTGGTATCTATAGATAACATAACCAGCTAGGTCAGGGGTCAGTTTTTAACTACCAGGCCTGGAATGCAGCGCCAGGCTGTCTGACTACTGATTTCACTTCTGTCTTTTCTTTAACTCCTACTTTTTCTTTGAGGCAGAAATTGGTCATAAGACAATATGAGGGGTGGTCTCCTCCCTTAACAATATAGCCAAGTTCTTTGCTAAGGCATATAACAAGGGTGACTTTTGCTGTAGTTCCTAATAAATTTTTCATTTCCATCTGAGGCCTCTTTAGCCTGGACTTCACTGTCCATGTCAGTATCAGCATTTTGGTTACAGCCATTTAACCAGTCTCTAAGAAGTTTCAAACTTTCCCTCATCTTCCTCTCTTCTTCTGAGCCCTCCAAATGTTTCTATCCTCTGCCCATTTCCCAGTTCCAAAGTTCTTCCATATTTTTAGGTATCTTTATAGCAATGCCCCACTCTTTGGTACCAATTTTCTGTGTTAGGCAATTTTTGCACTGCTGCAAAGAAATACCTGAGACTGGGTAATTTATTCTAAAAAGAGGTGTTAATCCAAAATATCTGAGACAGGTCTCAGTCAATTTAGAAAGTTTATTTTGCTTCCATGACACAGCCTCAGGAAGTCCTGATGACATGTGCCCAAGGTAGTCAGGGCATAGCTTGGTTTTATGCATTTTGGGGAGAAATGAGACATTAGTCAATATATGTAAGATGTACACTGGTTCACTCTGGAAAGATGGGACAACTCGAAGTGGGGAGGGGGCTTCCAGGTCATAGGTAGATAAGAGATAAATGGTTGCATTCTTTCGAGTTTCTGATTAGCCTTACCAAAGGAACCAATCAGATATGCATTTATCTCATTGAGCAGAGGGATGACTGAATAGAATGAAAGGCAGACTTGCCTTAAGCAGTTCTCACCTTGACTTTTCTCTTTAGCTTAGTGATTTTGGGGTCCCAAGATTTATTTTTCTTTTGCAGAGGCTTGGCTAGGTATGATGGCTCATGCCTGTAATCCCAGCACTTTGGGAGGATTGCTTGGGGCCAGGAGTTTGAGATCAACCTGGGAAACATAGCGAGATCCTGTCTCTCAAAAAAGAAAAAATAGAGGTTTGATTCACAGATCTGTAGGATATATAAGCATGGCACTGCTATCTGCTTGGCTTCTGAGGAGGCCCCTTCAGGGAGCTTGTACTTTTGGCAGAAAGCAAAGCAAGAGCAGGCTGTCACATGGCAAAAGCAGGGGCAAGGGGGTGGGGTAAGGTGCCACACACTTTTAGACAACCAGATCTCACAAGAACTCACTATTGCCAGAACAGCACCAAGCCATGCAGGCTCCATCCCCATGACCCAAACGCACCTCACCAGGCCCCACATCCCACATTGGGGATTACAATTCAACATGAGATATAGAGGGGACAACATCCAAACTATATCAGGCACCAATAGGAAACTAACACAGAACAGGTTTCTGAGTAGATCCAAGGCCATATTCCAGAAACAGTAAGAACTGTTTCTTGGTATTTCTGTTATTCAGAAATTTAATATGTGTATTGCTGAACCATTATATTTGACCATCTTCGGATAATCATTCATCCATGAAAATACACATCAATTTCTCCAGTGCTTCTCATTGACATACTTTTTGGATCATCTAGGTACCAGTCATTAAGAGTAACCTATACAAGGGGAGGTCCACTTAAGTGAAACTTACAGGGAGGGTAATGTCACTCAATATAAGGGAGAATTTTCTGTTAAAGCCATTCAAAAAGAGATTGGGCTGTATTTAGAGGTTTGTATGGCAGGATCTAAACAACTACTTGGTGGAGATGTTAAAGAGAACATTCATGCATTGGTTGAGTTGTTGGATAAGGACAGATTTTATTCTCGAATCCTAAGAACCCAAGAGGTTGTGAGGAAGAAGCATCACTGAAGATTGGGTGGGACTCTTGTGTATAGATGTGCAAATTATGCCTACACAAGGTCTCTAGCCAAGGCTGAAACCACCAATAGAATCTAGCTCACACTTTGTTTGCCAAGCTGTGCATTCTGGCTGTGGGGCTGCTGTGCCCTGAGGCAGGAGTAACCTTTGGCTAATTCATATAAAGGTATTATCTACTTGATAAGATGTATGCTTGAAGGGCTGCATTCACCCAAAGAAGACACTTTTTTTCTAATTTGCAGAAAGGTACTGCAGGGGCCAGCACAAGCCATGGGACTAGGGCTATAGGAGATGGTTTCTTGGAGTTGGTGAAGGCAAGACAAGGATACATAAGAAAAAGAAACTAGAAATCAATAGCAGGAGGAAGTTGGGAAACTGTACAAATACATGGACATTAAACAACGTGCCCCTGAATGACAAATGGGTCAATGAAATTAAGGAAATCAAATTCTTGAAACAAATGAAAATAGAAATACAACATACGAAAACCTATGGGATAAAACAAAAGTGGTACTAAGAGGAAAATTTATAGCAAAATTTTATTTAAAAAGCAGACAAAGATCAGCCAGACGTGGTGGCTCACACCTATAATCCCAGCACTTTGGGAGGCCAAAGCAGGTGGATCATGAGGTCAGGAGATCGAGACCATCCTGGCTAACACGATGAAACCCCGTCTCTACTAAAAATACAAAAAATTAGCTGGGCGTGGTGGCGGACGCCTGTAGTCCCGGCTACCCGGGAGGCTGAGGCAGGAGAATGGCATGAACCCGGGAGGCGGAGCTTGCAGTGAGCCGAAATCGCACCACTGCACTCCAGCCTGGGAGACAGAGCGAAACTCCGTCTCAATAAATAAATAAATAAAAATTTAAAAATAAATAACTTTACAAAAGTAGACAAATATCAAACAATCTAACAAAGCACCTTAAGGAACTGGAAAAGCAAGAACTGCTTTAACCCAAAATTAGTAGAAGGAAAGAAATAATAAAGACCATGGCAAGAATAAATGAAATAGAGACTAAAAAAAAAAATACAAAAGATCAACAAAATAAAACGTTGATTTTTTTTGAAAAGATAAATAAAATTGACAAGCCATAAGCTAGACTAAGAAAAAAATGAGAGAGAACCCAAATGAAATCAGAAAAGAAAAAGAAGGGAAGGAGGTTATATTATTAATACTTTAATCCCAGTCTGGCTTCTCCAGTCCCTTAGCTCACTTCCAAATTGTGCTATTGGTGTCTGCTCCCAATTGATATATTCTGATAGCATATCTAGTTGGGAAGAGAAAGTAGTACATGAATAAACTCCATATTTCAGAGCTAAATAAACATCTCCTTTGGGAGGTCACTGTACAAGTTGGCAGCAAATGGAGAAAGCAAGAACCTAAGTATTAGAGATCAAAGGGAGAGGATGTGTCCACTCAAGGCTCTCATAGAGAAGGCAGAGCATTTCTCTCTGATTTGTAAGGCTGGTCAACTACCCAAATGTGTAAGGATAGATAATGCCAGTGTCCTCAAAGGCACAGGAGATATACACAGGAACCTAGCTGAAGCAGTTTCTGTATTCGTAGCAGAGTCCCAGCTAGTCAGGACTGTTCTTGATGTTGCAGACACTCCAGGTAGCTAGATCTGTCTGGAGGCGACTTTGGAGCTGGACAATATGCAGATCTGTGTCGTGTGTGTGTTCCTCCAGGTGTCCTTTGAGATGACCCATGAGACCCTGTACTTGGCAGTGAAGCTGGTGGATCTCTACCTAATGAAGGCAGTATGCAAGAAGGATAAGTTACAACTCCTTGGTGCCACTGCCTTTATGATTGCAGCAAAATTTGAGGTGAGTCTGAGTCCCTATGGCCTGGAGAACTAATCAAGTTTCTGTCCAACCCAGTGAATGACTATATATTCATATATATTCATTGTTATGTGCTGCATAACAATGTTTTGGTCAATGATGGACTGCTTATACTATGGTGGTCCCATAAGAGTATAATGGAGCTGGAAAAGTCCTATCACCTAGTGACATCTTATCTTTTGTAACATTGTAATGTTACAAAAGATAACTCATATGGTGATGCTGGTGTAAACAAACCTACTGCACTGCAAGTCATAAAAGTATAGCACATACAATTACTTACAGTACATAATGCTTGATAATGATATAAACTGTTACTAGTTTATGTGTTCACTGTACTTTTAATTGTTTTATTATTATTTTATTAGAGACAAGGTCTCGCTCTGTTGCCCAGGCCGGAGTGCAATGATGTGATCATAGCTCACCATAACCTCAAACTCCTGGGCTCAAGCAATCTTCCCACTACAGCCTCTCAAGTAGCTAGGACTATAGGCATGCACCACAGTGCCTGGCTAATTTTCAGAAATTTTTTTGTAGGGGTGGGGTCTCATGTTGCCCAGGCTGGTCTTGAACTCCCGACCTCAAGCAATTCTCCTGTCTTGGCCTCCCAAAGCACTAGGATTACAAGTGTGAGCCACTGTGCCTGACCTGGTTTAGAGTATACTATTACTTATTTTAAAAAAATAAAGTTAACTGTAAAATAGCCTCAGGATGTCCTTCGGGAGGTTTTCCAGAAGAAGGCATTGTTGTAGGAGATGACAGCTCCATGCATATTATGACCCCTGAAGAACTTCCAATGGGACAAGATGTGGAGGTGGAAGACAGTGATATTAATGATCTTGACCCTTTCTAGGCCTAGGCTAATGTGTGTGTTTGTGTCTTCATTTTTTTTTAATTTTATTATTATTATTATACTTTAAGTTTTAGGGTACATGTGCACAATGTGCAGGTTTGTTACATATGTATACATGTGCCATGTTGGTGTACTGCACCCATTAACTCGTCATTTAGCATTAGGTATGTGCCTTCATTTTTAATAAAAAAGTTTAAAAAGTAAAAAGTAAAGCCGGGCATGGTATTTCAATGCCTGTAATCCCAGCACTTGGGGAGGCTAAGGCAAGAGGATTGCTCGAGCCCAAGAATTTAAGACCAGCTTGGGGAACAAAGTGAGACCCCATCTCTACAAAAAAATAAAGAAGATTAGCTGGGTATTGTGGCACATACCTGTGGTCCCAGCTACATAGGATGCTGAGGCAGGAGGATCCCTTGAGCCCAGGAGGTTGAGGCTGTAGTGAGCTTTGTTCAAGCCACTGTATTCCAGTCTGGGTGAGAGAACAAGACCCTGTCTCAAAAGAAATTTTTTTTAAAGAAGAAAGCTTATTTAATAAGGATATAAAGAAAGCAAATATTTTTATACAGCCTTATACTGTGTTTGTGTTTTAAGCTGTTATTACAAAAGAGTCAAAGTTTTACAAAATAAAGTTACAGTAAGCTAAGGTTAATTTATTAGCAAAGAAAAAATATTTTTTATAAATTTAGTGTCCCCTAATTGTACAGGTACAGTGTTTATAGAGTCCATGGTAGTGTACAGGAATGTCCCAGGCCTTCCATTCACTCACACACTGACTCACCCAGAGCAACTTCTACTCCCACAAGCTCCATTCATGTTAAGTGCCCAATACAAGTGTACTGGTTTTAAATCTTTTATGCTGTATTGTTACTGTACTTTTTCTGTTTAGATAGCCTAAACAAATACCATTGTTTTACAGTTGCCTACAGAATTCAGTAGAGTCACATGTGCATAGATGTGTAGCCTAGGAGCGATAGGCTATATACCATATAACCTGGGTGTGTAGGCTGTACCATCTAGGTTTTTGGAGGTACACTCTTATCTGTGATCTTCTCACAATGATGAAAATGATGCATTTCTTGTAACATATCCCTCTTGTTAAGTGACACATAACTGTGTATACATACATTTATTTGTACATATATACACATGTGCATACACATCAGTGTGTATATGTGTGTGCATACAGTTACATACATACAAATATTTTTTTTCTGCCACATTTTTTGTCCCTCTTCCCAAAGCAGAGAAGCTGGTGTTGGTTGGCAGTGGTGGTGTATTTGTTTCCTGGCATCAACAAGGTTCTTCCATTTTCTGTCTGAAGATGTATTATGTGGGCATCCAACTAATTAAATGGGCAGTTCTTTTTACAGCTTCCTTCTGCTCCATGATTCTCTGCCTCCACCATTTTCTTTTTCCACCAACTCCATCCCCATCTAGTGGAGTCTCAATCTGCTTATATAACAAAGCATTGCCTAACCAGGGTGCTGGAGACATTTAAGAGAAAATGGCCTGATGTTGATGGCAGTGAGTCTAAATGGTCCAGGTGAAATAGTAATTTGGGAAGTAGCAGTATAAAAGTGAGTAGCTGACCTTTTCTTCATGACCATAATCCATCTAACTAACCTCTCTGATTCCCCTTCCTTGGGTGCTAACTGATCTTGTTCAACTTTCATTTTTCCTTCAGCTAGGCTAGTTGTAGGAAGCCTTAGGGTTTGGGAGCAGAGAGGTGGCAACTTTTACCAAGGATTTCAAAGAACTTTAGAACTGTGGGTTTGTTTCTGTGTTGGCTCCCTCCCCAGCTCCTGCCTTCCTCTCCTCCCCAAACACATACTGGCTCTTACCCCCTCCCTCCCTCCCTGCCTCACTCTCTCCCTCCCTGCCTCACTCTCTCCCTCCTTAACTTGCTCCCTTCCTCCCCTCCTTCTTTCCCTGTCACCTGCCCTTCAGTGATTGTTTTCCCTCACTCACCACCCCACTCTCCTTTGTTGCCCCTCACTCACCTGCTCACTTGAGCCCTCCCTCACTCTGTCCCTTCGTCCTGTGCCAGCTTGCTTGCTCCCTCCTCCCTGCCTCCTGCTTTTCCTCCCTTGCTCACTCCTTCCCTTGTTTCCTCCCTCCCTCACTCACCTGCTGGCTCCCTCTTTCCTTCCCTCCTTGCTTCCTTCCCAGGCTCCCTCTCTCACTTGGTGGATAGATTCCTCTCTCCCTGGCTAGTCTACACCCTCCCTCCCTCGGTGGCTTGCTCTCTCCTTTCCTCTCTTTCCCTTGCTCCCTCACCTGCTCTCTCCCTCCCTCACCTGCTTTCTTCCCTCCCAGGCTCTGTCCTTCCCTCCCAGGCTCCCTCTTTTTCTTCCTTGCCCACTCTCTCCCTTCCTTTTTTACTCTGGGTACTTCTTAGCAAATCCTGGGAGTTGGAGCACCCTTCCTCTGTTGGCCAGGACAGAGGGCCCCTACCAAGTCCATGGAGGAGGGGTGTCTTCCTCTCACAGGATTAAGAAGTACAGAAAGCCTTTTGTTTAGCGGAGGTGTGGAGATGGCATGAGGAGAGAAAGGAGACAGTAGCCATTGCACAGAGCAGTGGAAGAGAGAGGTTCCTGCCCTGGTGTTGCCACTAGCTTGCTGTGTGAACCTGAGCACATCACTTTTCTCTGAGCCTAGGTTTCCTTGTCTGCCAAACCAAAGGGTTGGTCCTGTCTGTCATCCAAAAATAGGGGAAAGGTTGGGGAAGAAAGCTGTTGCGGGCAGTAAGCTGCAGGTAGGGAGAAGAATTAGGGGCCTTCCTGTGTCCTCATTGTTTCTCCAAACCAATGTTTGACCTCCAGAGGGCAGAGCCCTGGAAGGTGCTCCCTGGACAGAGGTTCTTCTCACCCTTAGCCTGGCCTGGCCCTTCCTTGTCTGACCTCTGGGTGCCTCCGCACACTCTGCCCACCACAGACTTTTGTCTCTGCTGAGGTTCCCTCTATGCCTGTCTGCCTCTCCACCTCTCTCACTGCCAGGTACCCTGTATTGCCCTCCTCAAACATCCTTACTCATTCCCTACACTAGGACACAAAATACAGGCTTATTTTCTATCTCTAGCTCCCATTTCTGTGGCTTCCTTCTGTCCCTCCCTCCAGAGAAGGCCTTAGATTTCAACATTCATGGTTCTCAGAGGGCAGATTGCTGCTCCTAGGCCCTGTGCCCCATTATGTTGCTTCTGGCACTGTAAGAATCCACCCCCAGGAGGTCCTATCCTCTATCTGGTGGTGGTGGTGGTACAGTTTTGGGGCAGGCCTCTCCTGTCCTTTTTTGGTTTACTTTTTCTGATGAGCCACTCACATCAACCAGAAGCTGAGTCTCAGAGATACCCTGAAGATTTATGCCAGGAATTCCTTCACCCTTCTCCCCGCTGACTTTTACCTCTAAGCAGAAAGGTTGGGTTGTCTGTCTGGTTGTCACCTCCTCTCCTCTCCACCCATAGGAGCACAACTCACCTCGTGTGGATGACTTTGTGTACATCTGTGATGATAATTATCAGCGATATGAGATACTCAGCATGGAAATCAACATCCTGAACGTCCTCAAATGTGACATTAACATTCCCATCGCCTATCATTTTCTGCGCAGATATGCTAGGGTAAGAGAGAAGAGACACATCTTCATTCTCCCACTGCTGAGTTAGTCTCCTTTATACCCAGAGTAGCTGCCTTGAGTGGTAGGAAAGGGGAAAGGGACAACAGGCAGCAGGGAGCTTTCTCCTTCCATCCAATCTCCTAGGTTAAAGCTTGGCAATCTTTATGAAATAGTGGGAGGTGGGCGGGGGTGAGTTGCAGATTTCCACAGTGTGCCTATAAGGTTTTGAAGTGAGGCCAGAGTTGGGGAGGAGAAACGTTTCTTTGATCAGGGAGAGACACATGGAAAACTTTGTAGGGGGATGCTGGCAATATTCTCATTCTTTGCCTGAGTATTGGTTACAAGGGAGGTCACTTTATAATTCATTGTATTGTGCAAATGAGTGCGATGTACTTTTCTCTTTGTGTGTGTGATAGGTTGTAATTTTTAAAAAATAAGTTTAAATAAGAAAAGGGAAAAGATTGTTTTGAAGTATGGAACACCTTCTAGGGAGGACCAGGAACAGAGTCACGGTGGGAGGACTTTGGCTCTTTAAAGAATGACCCATATAGCAAGGGGGGATGTGGGCCAGTACCATACACACAGTTGGTAATTTGATTAAAATCCTAAAGGTGGCAAATCCCACTGACTGTTTCAGAATCCCCCCTGAAGAGTCTGTTTTTGTGGGTAGGGAAGATGAGGTGAGTTATGGTTGCAGGAGAAAGGCACATTACTCAAACAGAGGGCCACTGAGGCTCGGGATGATGTAACTGGAGAGGGAGTCCTCTGCTTGGTGCCAGTTTTCTAAATTGATTTCTGAGCCAGTCTTCTCATTGCCTTTAGTGTATCCACACCAACATGAAGACATTGACCTTGTCCCGCTACATCTGCGAGATGACCCTGCAGGAATACCACTATGTCCAGGAGAAGGCTTCCAAGCTAGCTGCTGCCTCCTTACTCCTGGCCCTCTACATGAAGAAGCTCGGATACTGGGTAAACACTTGCGAGATAGGGGTATAGGGGTAGAGATTTAAAAAGCAGAAGGTCAGCTCATGGGGAAGGTGTAAATTAAGGCCACGGGAAACTCTTGGGGATAAAACTGACACATATTCACCACTGTGAACTCTAACACCTGGACAACTTGGGGCAAGGGCTTCTACAGCAATGGTTTTGAATTATGCCATTTTTCATAATCAAAGTACCCTTTGTTCCAAAGAAAGTTCACCTGAAAGCCCAATATTACATACCAGACTACTGTGAAGGTATTCTGGTTGTCATATGGGGTAGTGTGACCCTACTTCTTATCCCCAGCCCTGTTCCCCTCTTGCCTCTTGCAATCCCCTCAGCAAGACTGGCCCCTGAGGGAGCTTGTTGGAACAGGGTTTGAAAAGCACTGAGCCAGAGAAGAGTAGTGAAAGCAATTGTCTGTGTCTACAAAAGTGGCACTCAGGGGCATGACTATAGTGTTCTTCTCTGAAGAAGGTTCTCAAAGCCTCCTGCTCCAATACAAATAAAACTCATATTTGATGCTTTCTCAATTTTATGAAAAGTTGGGGGTAAAATCAACTTTAGATAATTTCGCATTCTTACTAATGATATGTATAATATACAATCCAAGTAGCAGGAGTATGCTTGCAAATGCAGCCCCTCTGCTCAACCACTTCTGAGCTCCTCCTACCTAAAAATCCTGGAGCCACTGAGGGAAGAACCTCTGTGGGCTGAGAAAGAACCACATAAAGTAGTTATGTGAACTTGGAGAAGCCATACTGAAATTTCTTGAAACAGAGAAAGCATTCAATAAATGACAGTGATGATGAAAAAGAATAAATAATAATCATGACTGGCATTTATTGAGTGTTTAGACAGTGATCTAAGCACTTTGTGTATTAACTCATTTAATCTCCACAACAACCCCACATGATAGTACCGTTATCCCTGTTTTGCAGATAAGAAATAACTCCCATGTTTACACAGCTGATGAGAGGTGGAGCTAGGCTTTGGAAACTAGGAGTGGTGTTCACAATCCAAACCAACTGTGTAATCAGAATGGGCATGGCCACAGCTCTGGAGCTGAGGGTCTGGAGGCCCCATGCTGAACCAGGCTTTGACCCTTGGATCCCATGGAAATCCAGTGGGCCGTGAGGGGGACAGCTGATGGGTTCAGGCAAGCAAACTGTGTGCCAACTAAGATAGAAATATTTCAGTGTTTTCACACTTGGTGACTAAACCAGGGCATATCAGCTAAATGTCAGCCCGAATCTGAACTCAGGTAGTCTGACTCCACAATCCTCTATGTTAGATAAGGAAGGCTTCACAGAAGAGGTGACTTTTGAGCTGGGTCTTGAAACGTATGCAGGAACTTGTGAGAGGAGACATTCTAGGTAGAGGGAGCAGTAATTAAAAAGACGTGAAGGCATTAAGGAGGGAGTGTGTTGTGTTTAGGGCGGAATAAGACATCCCCTATGGATAGAACAGAGAGTATGGTAAAAGGAGAGGTGCTAATGATGTTAATAGTGACAGATGAGACCAGAATGGTAGATCATGGTCAGATTGTGAAAGAAAGGCTTTGTATACCACGCTGAGAGACCCACTTTACACTAAGGCATTGAAGGGTTTTTAGGCAGGGAGGTGACCTGCTCCTGTTTGTGTATTTTAGAAACAGTACTGGTATAGCAAAAGAGAAGGTAGAGTAAATGAGAGAGAATATAAAGGTGGGAACACCAGTGAGCAGGCTATTGTAACATAGTCAAGGTGAAGCATTTGAGGGTCTGAACTGACACAGTGGCACTGGGGCCTTTTAATCTTATTTAACACATCCAGTCTACTCCATTACCCCCTTGTGTTACTCCCCTACTCAGCACGCCAATGACGGCCCTTTGCCGGTGGTGGTGGTGGTTTCCAAACAGTATTTGGGGGAGCCCTGGGTTTCCTGCAGAGTTCTCTCAGGGACCATGTAAAAGATAAAGGGATCCAAATTCGTGGGCTTCTTAGCTCACACCCCCACTTCCAGGTAAGCTATTTGGGCTTCCAGGTAAGACACTTGAAAAAGAGGAGTTCAAGGAAAATAAGACATTTTGAGGAAACCACTGACTTATAAATCCTCTTCCTTTCTCTGTCTGTTGAGCTCCCCACTTCACCAACCATTGTGGACATGCTGTCCTCTGTGAAGCTTTCTGTGACTCTCCTGACAGAGTTCATGGGTCCTGCTGCTGTGTTCCTCCAGTGTCCTATGCTCACTTCCATTATAGCACTTATCACACATTTTTTAACTCGCTGTTTGCACATCTGTCTCCTCTACTAGACTACAGACTCCTCAAGGGCAGGTCCCTCATTCATTTTTGTGTTCCCAGGATCCTACATATAGGGCTTGGTAATCCTAGTTAGCATTGTTTGGATACTTACTATGTTCCAGACTCTGTTCTATGTATGATACACACATACACAAATACACACACACACACACACACACACACACACACACATTTAACCCTATGATGGAATTACCGTAATAATCCCCATTTGGCAGATTGGGAAACTGAGGCCCCAAGAGGTTAATTAACTGGCTCAAAGCCAAGCTGTTAGGAGAACTGAAATTTGACCTGAAGCATTTTGCCTCCAGGACCTCTGCTCTTAAACACTGCTATACCGCTTCTGCCACATAATAGGCATTCTTAGCTGAGTGAGAAAATGAACCTGTGGAATGATAGCTGTTAGAACCAGAGAGGAGGATCAGCCTTAAGTTCATGTTGGCTGTGGAGTTGGCACCTAAACTTTGTTCTGGGGTTTACCTGGCCATTAGCTCTGGACCTGAGAGTGAGCAAATTACAAAATCAGTCCTGTTCCTTAGGACTGGTGAATTTCTGCTTACATGAACATCTGTGACCAGGGCTAATATCTTTTTTTTTTTTTTAAGAGATGGGGTCTTGCTCTGTTACCCAGGCTGGAGTGCAGTGGTGCGATCATAGTTCACTGCAGCCTCGAACTCCTGGGCTCAAGCAATCCTCCTGCCTCAGCCTCCCGAGTAGCTGGGACTACAGGTCTACACCACCAAGCCCAGATAATTTAAAAATTTTTTTAAAGAGATAGGGTCTTGCTGTGTTGCCCAGACTGGTCTTGAATTCCTGGGCTCAAGCAGTCCTCCTGCCTCGGGCTCCTAATATGCTGAGATTACAGGCATGATCCCTACCACGCCTGGCCAAGAGCTAATATCTAACTGGTACGTATGGATATAGCCATCCCAATAGTTTGTGGCTGGAATCTATTCTTCTATATAGCATAGTATAATTATTGATCAGCATCCAGATGGTGTGAGTCTTTGAAATGTTTTGAATGTCATCTCTGTTTAAACCATGTGTGGGAAGCTTAGACTTGGGATAGCAGAGATGGAGGAAGGGTGTGCTTCCTATAGTAGAAATCACTATTCATGCTGCTTCTTCCAGGTGCCCTTCCTGGAGCATTACAGTGGCTACAGTATCTCTGAGCTTCACCCCTTGGTCAGACAGCTGAACAAACTGCTGACTTTCAGTTCTTACGATAGTCTCAAGGCTGTGTATTACAAGTATTCTCACCCGTAAGTACTAAGCCCCGGATGAGGTTGGGTTTGTGTTCATTTATTGGGAGGCTTTAAAATACTAGACCGAGACTAGCCTCACTTAAGAGAAAAAGATTCAGGCACTTTTCACCTTCCTTTCTACTCTAGGGTTAAAGCAAGATAGGAAACTAAGGGCCGTATGTCCCACTTGTTCCATGGAGCATGATTGTATTTGCCCTATTCTATGCTGAGGAGACCCCTCTTCCTTTTGCAGGGTCTTCTTTGAAGTCGCCAAAATCCCTGCCTTGGATATGTTGAAGCTGGAGGAGATTTTGAACTGTGATTGTGAGGCTCAGGGCCTGGTACTCTAGCAGCAGCCACAGGGCTAAGCATGCATGTTAACAGGGTATATTTATTCTATGTTTGAATTTGTCTTTTGATCGCTTTTATTCATTTTTCCTTTCTTTGTCTTTTCCCAAACTGATAATGTTATAAATATTTATGTTGCTTGTTTTTATGAAAGAAAAAAATATTGTCATATTTGACTACAAATTTAATAAAAAATTAATGGTTATTGTTAAAATGGCTCATCTCCCCTCTTATTGTTCAGGAGCCCCATGCACAGCTCAACAATTTTTTTTTTCTTCGTAGTCAAGGCTGGGCCCCAGAGCCTAGATTACCGAATTCCCTTCTCTGTTTAGAATTCTTCTCCTCATGGGAAGAGGAATTGAGCTAACCATGAACTGATGGATGGGTCTACAGAAGGAGGATTATGGTGTCCAGTCCAAGGAGAAAGCTCCTTACCTGACAGGTAGACCTCACTATTCAGAGCTGGGCAGCTGGCAGTGTAGGCTAATACCTTTTGGTCTCAATCTCAGGTATTTTGCTTTCTTTGCTTCTTCCTAGATGGTGAAAAGTTGGGGATCAGGATTTTAATCCAAATGTAGCCTTGCTTTCAGTTAGGCAGCTTTTTAGAGTACAAATTTGAAAATACTCTTGGAGTGGTATGTGCTGAAATCATTTTTGGCCCTTGTCTTCTGCCAGGAGAAGAAATTCCTACCTGTGAAATTGGCAAGGTGTCCCATGAATGCAAGCATCAACCACTTGCCCAATCTTTAATTCATATAGCATTAAGAGATTCTCCTTTCTTTTTCACTCTGCCCTACCTTTGGGGTGATGTGTACTGGGACAGTTACTTAAGTTGTTAATGGAGGAGTGGAACATCCAGTATGCCAGTTGTTCAAGAGCTACTGCCTCAGTCTCACCCCAGGACCTCCCCACAATCCAGCAAGTAATGTCTACCACAGCAGGAGACCTCTAGGACTCTATTCTAGTATTGTAGCTGGCAATTATCCTGATTGGTCTGTGACCATTTGTTACCACTTGTCAAATATTTTGAATATCAGTCCTGGAGGGTGGACATTTGGTGGAGAGGACAATCAAGGAAGCAGTTATGGGGAAAATGCCTCTTCAATTCTGTCCCGAGACTCTCCATGCTATTGTAATTACATCACCTTTTCTGATGGGTTAGAGACAGATGGATGAGCATGCCAAGCCCTTAGGTGTCTCAGTGCTTTCCTTCCCTTCCAATCAGTTTCCCATTCTTCCTCCTGACTTGCTTTGCCTTGGAGACCAGACATCACTAGGTTTCCTCCTGCCCCATTCCACTGTATTGCAAGATGACTAAGGGGTACAGCCAGAGAGGTCCAAGCTACTCAGCAGTGGTTCTGCTGGCACAGCCAACTTTGCATGAACATGCTAAAAGCATTAGGCTGGAAGCCATCTTGCAAATCTCCAGCCTTACTAAAAGGATGTGTCTTGTACCTGCTTTTGAATTCTGGAGCTTTACATCAAGGGGAAAAAATTAACCAATTGAATTGTTTCCCCCTTTTTACCAACCCTGTTCTTTAAAGGTGCTAATGAAACCATCAGTCATTTTTGTTGTTGATTTTGCAATGCCTCAACATTTATTTTGCACACACTCATCACTACTTCAAAATTAAGATAGCTGTTAGAACTGGAGCTTGTTAAAAGTGGGTGCAAAAGTTATCGTGGTTTTTGCCATTCCTTTTAATGGCAAAAACCACGATAACTTTTGCACCAACCTAATATTTAGTGCCTTATTAAAGAAGCACATCTATTCTTTATCAGGAATTTGCTGGCCCAGTGAGGTGGCTCACGCCTGTTGTCCCAAAACTTAGGGAGGCCAAGGCAGGAAGATCACTTCAGCCCAGGAATTTGAGACCCACCTGGGCAATACAGTGAGACCCTGTCTCTACAAAAAGTTAAAAAGTTAGCCAGGCATAGTGGCTTATGCCTGTGGTCCCAGCTACTCAGGAGGCTGAGGCAGGAGTATTACTTGAGCCCAGAAGGCAGATGTTGCAGTAAGCCATGATTGTGCCACTGTACTCCAGCCTGGGCAATAGAGCAAGACCCTGCTTTAAAAAAAAAGAATTTGCTTTTATATTTTGATGACTGTCTCTCTATATATGAATAAAACTAGCTTTCTTTGTAACCTTATATATTTTTAACAGTTTTATTTTCTTAACTGAATGCAAATTACTTTATATATGTATATATAACTTTATGTCTCCCTATATCTTTAAGATCATAACAGTTTAAAAAACAAAACTAAAAAATTCTAAAAGTTTAAACTACAAAATCATCTATATAGGTCATAAAAACACTCTGGTAGAGAAATGTGCCCGGTAATTCATAAGTAAAACAAACATAGCCTGTGAAATAATGTGACATGCTTAGAAAAATGCCTGACACATAGCATGAATATCTAATAAATGGTGGTGGTACTCTCTGGTAGCGGAAGGGGCACAGAGTGGCTACAGAGGTAAGTAGGGGTGAGACTGTTTGTTTATTTGTTTGTTTGTTTGTTTTAAAGAAAAAGGCCTGGCTGGGCACGGTGGCTCACTCCTGTAATCCCAGCACTTTGGGAGGCTGAGACGGGCAGATCACAAGGTCAGGAGTTTAAGACCAGCCTGGCCAATATGGTGAAACCCCATCTCTACTAAAAATACAAAAAGTTAGCTGGGTGTGGTGGCGGGCACCTGTAGTCCCAGCAACTTGGGAGGCTGAGGCAGGAGAATCACTTGAACCCGGGAGGCGGAGGTTGCAGTGAGCTGAGATCATGCCACTCACTCCAGCCTGGGTGACAACGCGAAACTCCGTCTCAAAAAAAAAAAATAATAATAAGGCTTATATGGTATGTTGAAGGTTTTTATACTAAGAGTTTTGATTTGGGAGATGTATCCATCAAGGTTCAGTCAGAAAACAGAAACCACTCTAGTTATTTCGAACAGAGGAAATTTAGTGCTGGGAATTGGTTACTCAAGGACAGAAGAGCTAAGAAGTCACACACACAGTGTGAAGCTTCTGTTATACTTAGGGCTGAAGGAACAGTAGCCAAGAGGTGGTGTCACCAGAGCCCCAGATACCAGGGATATCAAGCTGGATTTGGAACCAGTGATCAGTTGGGACCAATGAGGGTAGGGCTGATGAAAGGAGGCTGGAGCTGGGAAGGAGACAAAGTTACTGCCAGACCTATTGCTGGAGGCAGAGTGAGAAAGGAAATAGCCTGGCTTCTTCATATTTTAATAGTTTTTGGGGAACAGGTGGTTTTTTGTTACATGGACAAGTTATTTAGTGGTGATTTCTGAGATTTTGGTGCACCTATTACCTAAGCAGTATACACTGTACCCTGTATGGGTAGTCTTTTATCCCTCACCCAGTCCCATCCTTCCCCCCAAGTCCCCAAAGTCCATTATATAATTCTTATGCCTTTGCATTCTAATAGCTTAGCTCCCACTTATAAGTGAGAACATATGATATTTGGTTTTCCATTCCTGAGTTACTTCACTTAGAAAAATGGTCTCCATTTTTCTCCAACTCCATCCAAGTTGCTGTAAATGCCATTATTTTGTTCCCTTTTATGGCTGAGTAGTAGTCCATGGTGTATATATACCACATTTTCCCTGTCTACTCATTGGTTGATGGGCATTTAGGTTGGTTCCATATTTTTGCAATTGTGAATTATGCTGCTATAAACACGCGTGTGCAAGTGTCTTTTTCGTATAATGACTTCTTTTCCTTTGCATGCATACCCAGTAGTGGGATCACTGAATTAAATGTTAGTTCTACTTTTAGTACTTTAAGGAATCTCCACGCTGTTTTCCATAGTGGTTGTACTAGTTTGCATTCCCACCAGCAGTGTAAAGGTGTTCCTTTTTCACCATATCCACACCAGCATCTATTATTTTTTGACTTTTTTGGATTAAGGTGGTATCTCATTGTGATTTTATGTGTATTTCCCTGATAATTAGCAATGTTGAACATTTTTCCATATGTTTGTTAGCCATTTGTATATCTTCTTTTGAGAATTGTCTATTCATGTCCTTTGCCTACTTTTTGATGGGATTGTTTTTTTCTTGCTGATTTGAGTTCCTTGTAGATTCTGGATATTAGTCCTTTGTCAGATGTGTAGTTTGTGAATATTTTTTCCCACTCTATGGGTTGTCTGTTTACTCTGCTGATTATTTCTTTTGCTGTGCAGTAGCTTTTTAGTTTAATTAGGTCCCATTTATTTATTTTTGTTTTTGTTGCATTTGCTTTTTGGTTCTTGGTCATTAATTATTTGCCTAAGCAATGTCTAGAAGAGTTTTTCCGATGTTAACTTCTAGAATTTTTATGGTTTCAGGTCTTAGATGTAAGTCTCTGATCCATCGTGAGTTGATTTTTGTTTAAGGTGAGATATGTTTTATTCTTCTACATGTGGCTTGCCAATTATCCCAACACCATTTGTTGAATAGGGTTTTCTTTTTCCACTTTGTTTTTGTTTGCTTTGTTGAAGATCAGTTGCCTGTACATATTTGGCTTTATTTCTGGGTTCTCTATTCTGTTCCATTGGTCTATGTGCCTATTTTTATACCAGTACCATCCTGTTTTGGTAACTATACCCTTATAGTATGGTTTGAAGTCAAGTAATGTGATGCCTCCAGATTTGTTCTTTTTGCTTAGTCTTGCTTTGGCTATGCGGGCTCTTTTTTGGTTCCATATGAATTTTAGGATTGTGTTTTCTAGTCCTGTGAAGAATGATGGTGGTATTTTGATGGGAATTGCATTGAATCTGTAGGTTGCTTTTGGCATTATGGTAATTTTTACAATATTGATTTTACCCATCTGTGAGCATGGGATGTGTTTCCATTTGTTTGAGTCATCTATGCTTTCTTTCAGCAGTGTTTTGTAGTTTTCCTTGTAGAGGTCTTTTACCTCCCTGGTTAAGTGTATTCCTAAGTGTTTTATTTTTATTTTTTACAGCTGTTGTATAAGGGATTGAGTTCTTGATTTGATTCTCAGCATGGTCGTTGTTGGTGTATAGCAGTGCTGTTGATTTGTGTATACTGATTTTGTATCCTGAAACTTTACTGAATTCATTTATCAGATCTAGGAGTTTTTTGGATGAGTCTTCAGGGTTTACACATACCATACAATTCACCCACTTAAAGTGTATAATTCAGGCCGGGCATGGTGGCTCATGCCTGTAATCCCAACACTTTGGGAGACTGAGGTAGGAGGATTGCTTGGACCCAGGAGTTCAAGATCAGCCTGGGCAGCATAGTAAGACCCCGTTTCTACAAAAAATTTAAAAATATTTAAAAAATTAAAAAGTGTGTAATTCAAGTTTTCAGTATATTCAGTTTTGTGGTTGGGCATGGTGGCTGATGCCTGTAATCCCAGCACGTTGGGAGGCCGAGGCAGGCAGATCACTTGAGGTCACAAGTTTGAGACCAGCCTGGCCAACATGGTGAAACCTCGTCTTTACTAAAAATACAAAAGTTAGCCGGGCATGGTGGTGCATGCCTGTAATCCCAGCTACTCAGGAGGCTGAGGCAGGAGAATCGCTTGAACCCAGGAGGTGGAGGCTGCTTGAACCCAGGAGGCAGAGGCTGCAGTGAGCCGAGATTGTGCCACTGTACTCCAGCCTGGGTGACAGAGCCAGATTCTGTCTCAAAGAAAAAAAAAAGTTTTGTAATCATCACCACAGTCTAATTTTGGAACATTTTCATCACCCCTCAAATTAAACTTCCAGCCTGTTAGCAATCAATCTCCTTTCCCCACACCCCATGAGTCCTAGGTAACCACCAATTTACTTTCTCTCTCTATCAGTTTGCCTATTCTGGACATTTCATATAAATTGAACCATACAATAGGTGGCCTTTGTGTCTGGCTTCTTTCACATAGCATAGTGTTTTCAAGGTTCATCCATGTTGTAGCATGTATCAGTACTTCCTTTTATTGCTGAGTAATATACCATTGTATGGACATATATACATTGTGTTTATCCAGTCATTGGTTGGTAGAAATTTGGGTTTTTCCGCTTTTTGGCTGTTGGGAATAATTCTGCTATGAACATTCATGTATAAGTGTGTGGGCCTCAGTTTTCATTTCTTTCAGGTGTATACTTGGGAGTAGAATTGCTGGATCATGCAATAACTCTAGTTTAACTTGAGAAACCTCTATACTCTTCCAAAGTGGCTGTACCATTTTACATTCCCATAAACAGTATGTGAGGATTCCAGTTTCTCCACACCCTCTCCAACACTTGTTATTATATTTTTACTATAGCCCTCCTAGTGGGTGTAAAGTGATATCTTGTGATTTTGATTTACATTTTCCTGATGGCTAATTATGTTGAGCATATTCTCATGTGCATATTGGCCATTTGTGTATCCTTTTTAGAGAAATATCTATTCAAATCCTTTGCCCATATTTTTTTTTTGAAACAGAGTCTTGCTCTGTTGCCCAGGCTGGAGTGCAGTGGCACAAACATGACTCACTGCAGGCTCAATCTCCTTGGCTTAAGGGATTTTCTTACCTCATTCTCCTGAGTAGCTGGGACTACAGTCACTTGCGACCACACCCAACTAATTTTTTTAATTGTTATTTTTAGTAGAGATGAGGTCTTGCTATGTTGCCCAGACTGGTCTCAAGCTCCTGTTTGCACATTTTTAATTGGGTTATTTGTCTCTTTATTATTGAGTGGTAAGAGTTTTTTAAAAATATATTCTGGGTCATATATATGATTTGGCAATATTTGATTATACCAATTGTCTTGAAAGTTTTACTTTCTTCATAGTGTTATTTAAAGCATATAAGTTTCAAATTTTGATGAAGTTCAATTTATCCATTTTTAAATGTTTTTACTTTTGGTGTCATAGCTAAGAAACCATCACCTGATCCAAGGTCTTGAAGATTTATCCGTGTTTTCTTCTAAGAATTGTGTAGGTTTAGCTCTTATGTTTAGGTTTTAAATTCATTTTAAGTTAATTTTTATATATGGTATGTAGGGTTCCAACTTCATTCTTTTGCATATGGATATTTGGTTGTTTCAGCACTATTTGTTGAAAAAAACTATGTTTCCCCCACATAATTATTTTGATACCCTTGCTGAAAATTAAATTAAATATGAGAGCTTATTTCTGGATTCTCAGTTTTATTCCATTTACCTGTGTGATACCTAGCCTTATGCCAGTACTGTAATTCTTTAAATATTAAAAACAATGACAAACAAAAATTATATTGCTTTAGCTTTGTAGTAAGTTTTAAAATTAAAAAAAAAGATATGAGTCCTCCAATTTTTTGATCCTTTCCTTTTCAAGTTTATTTTGGCAATTCTGGGTCCCTTGCATTTCCATATGAATTTTAGCATCAACATGTCAGTTGCTGAAAAGAAGTTCACTGGGATTTTTGATAGGGCTTACATTTAACTCATAGGTCAATTTGGGGAGTATTTTCATCTTAACCATCTTAAATCTTGCTGTCTATGAACATGGGTATCTTTCCTTTTATTTGGGTCGTGTTTAGTTCGTTTCAACAGTTTTTTTGTAGTTTTCAGTGTATAAGTTTTGTACTTCTTTTCCTAAGTATATTCTAAGTATTTTTTGATTGAGCCATCAGTCTTGGATCGCTTTCAATTACCTACTTCATTCCCCACAAACATATTTACCTCTTCACCTATCTCAAGTATCTTTATTTTCTGTTTTAAAGGTTGGAGAGACCCACCTACTGTTCAAGGCAACTCAACTACCTTGGGACTTTTCTCCCTCAATTTTTCTCTGTCGTCTTAGCCCTTCCCTTGCTTTTCCCTGCCACCATTTCCTGTACTTTCATCTTCTTCCTCTTTTGTAATCTCCATTTCTAGCTTAAAAACATGCTCAAGACACTCTTGCTACATGCATACAAAATGAAAAGCAAAACAAAACAAAACCCCCCATTTTTTTTTCGAGATGGAGTCCCGCTCTGTCGCCCAGGCTGGAGTGCAGTGGCACAATCTCAGCTCACTGCAACCTCCACCTCCCAGGTTCAAGCGATTCTCTTGCCTCAACCTCCCGAGTAGCTGGGATTACAGGTGCATGCCACCACACCCAGCTAATTTTTTTGTTTTTATTTTTAGTAGAGATGGGGTTTCACCATGTTGGCCAGGCTGGTCTCGAACTCCTGACCTCAGGTGATCCACCCACCTCAGGCTCCCAAAGTGCTGGGATTACAGGCGTGAGCCACTGTGCTCGGCCAAAATAAAACTCTTTATCTGCATCCACTTCCCACCTGCTGTCCAGTTCATCTCTTCTTTGTACTAAACTTCTTTTTAAAGTACACTGACTCACTGTTTCTACTTAGCTCATGTTCCATTCAGTCCTTTAACCCATTGTAATGTAGCTTTTGTCCCCTAGCACTTCATTGATGGGCCTTTCGCGGAAACATTGATGATTTTCTGGTTGGCAAATCTAGTCGACAGTTTTGAGCTTTATCTTACTGGAACCCTTTTGCTACCTTTGACACTGGTGTCTTTTCATTCCTTTTGGCACTCTCTAGCCTCTTGGTTTCTGGGCCATTAGATTTTTGTAGTTCTCTCATCTTTCTGACCTTCCTTTACTATCCTCTTTGTAGGCTGTTTTTGTACCATCTGCCCCTCAAAAGTTGGTGTTCTGTTAGTTTCAGCTTTGGCTCTCTGATTTATCTCCTTGAGTGATCTCAGCTACTCCCATGGTTTCAAGTACCACCAAGCCATTAACTTTTGAGGCTTGGTCTTCAGCTCAAACCTGTGGTCCTAGGTTCAGGCTTATATTTATCTTCTGTTGGCCATGTCTACCTGAATGTCACACAGTTACCTCAAACTGAACATGTCCAAAACTGAATTTTTTCTTTCTGCTAACATGGTTCTATATTTTATATTCTGTATCTTTATCACCATCCACTTAGTCACCCAAACCAGACACTCAGGAGTTCATCTAGGCTCTCTTTTCCCTCCCTAATAATCTCTTATTCAATCATACTGATTTTTTACCTTCAATTCCTAACTTAAAGGCTGACCACTCATGTCTTAGACTTCCATGTGTCAATTATGGCCTTATAAGAGGGTGCCATCATTAAGTCTTGCTGATTTTACCTCCCAGATATTTCTTGGATTGGCATTCTCATCATATTCTCTCCTACCACTACCCAGGTTTGAGATCTCATTCTACTGCCTGGATTACTGTGGTAGTTTCCTATCTGATGTCCCTATCTTCAATCTTGTTCCTTTCAAATTCACCTTCCATACAAGCACAGAAAGATTTATTTAAAATCCAATTTTAGGATTACAGTTCTGGGTAAGATATTTAAGCATCTGTTACCCTTTGTTTCCCACTGAACATGATCATAAAACCCAGAAAGAGCGCATGGCAACTCATGGCGAGTTTCCCACATTTTTTTCTCTGGCAACTTAATCCAGTCAGAAACCTTGAAGGGAGCACTATGGTACAGACAGAAAGCTACAGAAGAAGCTTTCTAGTTCTGGCTTGAGAAGTGAGAGAAGGAATTCCTAAAGCTTGGGGTTGGGGAGGTGGAAATCCCCATCTTTTTATTTCTCTCTTCCTTCACACCCCAACCCTCAGGCAATCATACAGCATCAGCAACAATGATAGCAATGGGAGCCTTCGAGAACCAGTACTCTCAGGGAATGGACCCATAATCTCTATTTGAGGTAGAGATGGGGCCCCAAGAGAGCAAAGCCACATTCTGTTGATTTTTTTCTCTTTCTGTTCTCCCACTGCTTATCTCCAGATGTGGCACAATTGCAGACATGAACAATTTCTGACTAGCGGACTGAAAGGGAAGTACTAGGAACTGGGGAGTACTGGGGAGAATGTGGAGAAGTAGGAGCTCAGGAAAGTGACCCCATAAAGTTTTTTTTTAATGTGCTCTTTGGTGTGTATCCTCAACCTGTATGTGTGTTGATCCAGATCCTAATTAGCATACTAAGAATTTGAGAACTGAGCTGACAGACACTCATCTAGGTTATAGACTGACCATTTCATGACATGCACAGCAGACAGATCCAGATAGCACTGCAAAAGCTTTGAAAACTGAGGTTGGACCCTCAGCCCACAGAAGGCAGGTGGAAACCTGTGGCCTGAACCTAATCAGATTGACTGCAAAAGCAAACATACATTTTCCATAAAATTTAAACCAGATCTACAATTTTATAATGTTTATCCAGGATATACTCCAGAATTACTAGGCATATGAAGAACCATTGACATCTCAACTTGCATGGCAAAAGACAACAGCAAGGACAAAAAGATAAAGGTGTTGGAATTATCTGACAAAGTCTTTAAGTCTGCTACCATAAAAACTCAAATGAACAATTGCAAACACTTTTGGAACAAATGTTAAAATATAAATGTTAAGCTATAGAGTCTCATCAAATAGGAATTAGAAGAGCCAAATGGACATTTTAGGATTGAAAAATACAGTAACTGAAATTTAAGACCTCACTGTGTGGACTCGAGAGAGGACAAAGGAAAGAGTAAAGTTGAAGGTAGATAAATAGAAATTATGCAATGTGACAGAAAAAAGATTGAAAAAAAATGAACAATGCCTCAGGGACTTGTAGGACAATAACAAAAGGTCTATCAGTCATGCTATTAGAGCCCTAGGAGGAGAGGAGAAAGAGAACAGTGCAGAAAAAAATCTTTGAAGAAACAATGGCTGAAAAGTTCTCAAGTTTGGTTAAAAACACCAACCTGTAGGTTTAAGAAAACAAGTGAACCTCAACAGGATAAATAAAACCCATAAATAGATAAATCATAGTCAAACTGCTGAAAAAGACTAAGAAAAACAGAAATGATGCATTATGTACTGCATAGAGGAACAACAATTTGAATGACTATAGATTTATCATCAGAAACTCTGTAGACCAGAAGGAAGAAACAAAATTTTTCAAGTGTTGAAAGAATGATCAATCCAGAATTCAGTATCTAGCAAAAAATAACTTTCAGGAATGAAGGTAAAACTTAAAACACAATTTCAGACGAAGGAAAACTAAGAAAATTCACAGCAAGCATATCTGCTGTAAAATAATTGCTAAAGGAATTTCTTCATATAGAAATGAAATGATGGACATAGAAAGTGGAATGATAGTGGAGACTCGGAAGGGTGGGATGATGAAAAAATACTTGGGTACAATGTACATTATTTGGTTGATGGATACACTAAAAGCCCCAACTTGACCACTGCACTATCTATGCTTGTAACAAAATTGCACTTGCACCCCATAAATTAATACAAATTAAAAAAAAAAAAGAAATACCAGAAGGGAAATTGGAACATCCGGAATGAAGGAAGAGCAACAGAACTGGTAAGTATCTGGCTAAATATAATAAACTACTCTTTTCTTAAGTTTTGTCAAACATATTTGTTGATTGAAAGCAAAAATTACATTTTGATGGGATTTTCGATGTATGTGAATGTGATACATAAGACAGTAATAGCATAAAGTGGAGAGAACAAAGGGCTCAATATGCTGGTAGGGTTTTTACATTGCAATTGAAGTGGTAAAATGTTGATTCTAAGTAGACTGTGAAAAGTATATATTTTGTTATCCCTGGAGCAACTACTAAAAAAATTACACAGAGAGATGTCAGAGCCAAAATAGATAAATTAAAATGGAATACCAAAAGTTCAAATAATCTTAAAAAAAAAAAGCGGGAAAAGGGAAACAGAGAAGGAAAAAAAATACCAGAGACCAAACAGAAAATTTTAAAATGGCAAACCCCAATCCAGTCTTATCAGTAATTACATTAAATGGTCTAAACATACAAATGAAAAGACATATTGTCTGGATGGATTAAAAAAGCATGACCACATGCTGCCTACAAAAACTCACGTCAAATATGATGATATAGGTTGGTTAAAAGTAAAAGGCTGAAAACAAATGCCATTTGAAAACCAAAAGAAGGCTGGAGTGGCTATATTAACATCAGACAAAATTGACTTCACTGCAAAGTGTTAGGAATAGTGATGTTATATATTGATAGTGTCAATTCACCAAGAAGGCAGCAATCCTAAATGTGTCCTAATAACAGTTTCAAAATACTAGAAGCAAAAATTGATAGAATTGAAACAAGAAATGAACAAATCCATAATTATAGTTTCAGTAATTGATGGAAGCTAGCAGACAGAAAATCAGAAAAGATATTGAAGAAATGAACACCATTAGCCAACTGAATCCAACTGATGTTTATAGAACACTTCACCAAACAAACGGCAGAATACACATTCTTCTCAAGTGCACATGGGACATTCTCCAAGATAGACCATATCCTAGGCCATAAAACAAGTTTTAACCAATTAAAAACAATAGAAATCACAGAGTGTGTTCTTTGGCCACAGTGGAATTAAACTAGAAATGAATAACAGATAAACAATAGTAAAATCTTCAAACACTTGGAAATAACATACCTTTAATCCATGGGTCAAAGAAACTGGAAACCACCCAAAGGACCTCCAGTGGATGAATGGATAAACTGGTGGATCCATGTAATTGAATTCTATTCAGCAATTAAAAGGAACAAACTGTTGATTCACTTGACATCTTGAAAGAATATGAAAGGCATTTTGCTGAATTAAAGAAGTCTGTCCCAAAAAGTTACATATTCTATGACATTCTTGAAAACCCAAAACCATAGTGATGTAAAATAGATCAGTGGTTAGAAATAGGGTTAAGGTGTGATTATAAAGAAATAAAGGAGATTTCTGGGGCAGTGGAAACTGTTCTGTATCCTGATAGTGGTGGTGGTTACATGAATGTCTACATGTGTTAAAATTCATGGAACTCTACACCAAAAGTAAAGGGCAATTGTATGATCATTTGAAAAATAGACTTAAAATTCAATTCTGATGGTGCTTCACTAGCCTACAGGGTGCAGTAGAGACTTCTTAATATGGATTACAGGGCCCACCCTGGTGGTAGCGCCTCAACAACAGGGCTGTTTCCTCTCATAAAGCCTAAGAATGTAGTTTTGGGGGTAGACTGAAATGTGGTCCCGAAGGTCACAAATGTTTTGTCTCTAAATAAGACACTTTTCAGTTTGGAAAATCAAGGATTTAGAAGACTCAAGTTCTCACTCTGGTGTAGCATTTTGTGGAATCCTGGCCTAGTATAGCCTCAGTTCCCTACCTATTAAACACGACTAAGAACTGGCTCCCCTGGGGTCACTATTAGTGTGACAGAAATTAAACTGTATTGAATGCTCAGCCGAACTGATTTTGCATTTGAACAGAATATGCCTTCCCACCTCAAACCCCTCTGGAGAGGAGAGGAGTGTATGATGTATGCACTGGGGGGAATAGATTGTATTGTCAGATTTCAAGGTGCCTTATGCATTTATTTAACAGTCTGGACTACACTCTATCCCACTTTGCCTCCCCAGTAACTAATGCATTCCACTGAGATTTGTATCCTGCAGAGAATTAGCTCCTGGAACAATTACAGTGGCATGTATTTCCCCACAGGATCATCCAGAGTCGCAGCTAGGTTTTAGAGTTCTTCTTGGCAACCCCTTTAGTATCATGATCATCCCTGATGGAGATTCTTGGTTTGCGCTGCTGCTGTCCTCCCTCACCTGCCATCGTGACCTGCATGTGGCTTGTTTAGAGCTTGGATGGCCACCCAAGCCCACCTGCCCCCCATTTCCACCACCATTCAACTCCGTTTATGCTGAGGTAAATGATGAGGCATGGTATTGATTATGTTTATCCATTTATTAAAATATTTAAAGAAGCAATACTTTATTAACATTGAGGATTGGTGTTCCATTTGGCGGGGGGAGAGGAATAGGCACACTTTGTGGACCTTTTTTTTCTGCTTTTTCCTGTTACCATGTAAATACCCCAGCTTCCTCCCCCAACCAGCCCCTGGCCCTGCTGCTTATTTGCAGGGGCCTCTGAGGAAATAAAAAACACAGAGCAGAAAACAACAATGGATTACAGATTCACTGACAAATAGACAAATGCAATTCCACAAACCATATAGCCAAGCAAGGTCTCATATAGGATGGAATGGTGCTCTAATGGGTTTGGTTGCTTTGGTATTATTTTCCACCTCTCGTGAAAGAAAAATTCTTCCATTTGTGTCCTGAGGGAAGATGACGTTGACCCTGACTGTTTCTTCTGGCCCAGTTTTATTAAGGTAAAAAAATCTCTTTCTTATTCTTAACCTGCTCTTATGGACACAGCACAGGGCCTTTCTGGAGAAGGGGACCCATAACTGTTTACCTCCTATAGTATTGACACCAGAAGCAGTTGGTGGCAGTTCAAATGTATTGGCTTTTTCTTCTCCACTATTCTTCTGGCCAGGAATTGCCTACCCAACCAATTCGTCAGAAAGTGCTACCAAAGATACAACCAAACCCTAGAGCTTTGGGTCTTAATGATGTCTGAACATAATTGAGATGGATATTTGGTGTTTGGTCCCACCACCCAAGCAATTGTATTAATTACTGCAAGTGGTTAACAAAGTCCTTAAAGGAGCTCACACTCCCAGAGCTAAGACAACTCCCTTGAGGCATCACTTCTTGCTTTGTTTCCAAGTGAGCATATGCAAGAACAGGTGCTTGGCAAGCTATCTTCCTTTTTGGGAAACTACTGGTAACTTAGCAATTTAGGAGGTAACTGAGGGATTGAGCAAGCCACACCTGCTCCTGGGCCTTGTCATCTATCAACTGTGCTCCATGAGCTGACTCTAGCCCCAAATACTAGTGGTTTCAGTCAATATCATTCTGACTCAGAGTGGGAGGACAGGGTAGGTGAAAGGGAATCCACATGGCACAACAGAGCAACAGCAGCATCACTGTGCACAAAGACCTAATTATTGCAGCAAAGTAAGCACAAGAGATGGAGTCTTATTACAGTTTACTATCATCAGTGATAAAAATAATTACAAGACATAGCCCTGCTTAGTCACTGCCAAGATAAAGCTACCTTCTCCCAGGACTTCCTTCTGTAGTCCTAAATTTGCTCATTTGGGCATTTTCCCCTTCGGAAAAAGCTCTTCTGAAGAAAATGCAACTTGGTTCCCACTCTGTGAGTGTGTGTGCAGGTGTCAACGCATGCAGCCATAGAGGAGCCAAGTCAGGCTGCAATAGTGAGCTTGCTGATTTCATCTAATACCTCCTCCTGGGAAGAAAGACTAATAACAGAGAAAGTCAAAGACACAACAACAGCACACTCACTACTCAAATATGTACAATAAGCTAACACATTCTGATGCTTAAATAAGTTTTAAATGTTTTCTGTCATCTTTTTCCATTGACTTTCTTCTCTAGTTGTAGAGCTAGGACTTAAGTTTGGCACAGCAATCAGACATTTGGGGACTATCCCCTCGTTAATATTTTTCTCCTCACCCCTGCGGAGGTGGAGCACAGGTGGCTGGTTTAAGTGGGTTAGGCTGGTGGAGTTCCAGAGTTGAGAACCAGTGCTTGGAATCTGAATTGTGCACCTCAATGAACCAGCCGTTGGACTGAATCAGGTAATTGAGCACGCTAAGTTTGTCTGAGAAGTAGGGAGAGGCCAGTTTTCTCTTGATAAGTGGGAAGGGACAGTTAACTAAAGGTATGAGTCAAGGGTGGGGTGAAGATGCAAGGCTGACCAGAGAGAACCTCTCTGGGCATTGGGGTTTGATTAGATTTGCCTGACTGGGAAAAGGCATTTTTGAAAAATGTGAATTAGGATTTGGAGCGATTTAGGAATAGTTTGTTTTCATGAGAAATTTGCAAGAAGAACCACAGGAAAGCACAGGCTTCTAGCCTTCATTTCTCCAGGCCCATGTTTTTTCTGATCACTTCAATGCCCCTCTGTACTCAAGGGAAAAGGGCAAGATGGGAGATTTGAAGGTGACTTGAGGACTGACCCAACAGCCTGTCCAGAAGATCAGGCCAAGATGGAGCTTGTGGGGAAGGGCCTAGGCTGTGACTTAATTGTCAGGCAGTCCCTAGTTCAGGCATCTAAGTCACAGAGCTCAAGGCCTGGTTGCTCCATATAGTCTTTTTATTGGGAAGGGCACAGTTGCTGATGAAGAGTCTAGGACAAATAGAGCAAAAAAAGGCAGCATGCCAGCTTAAACCCCTTCTTTAGGGCATTGGTGTTTTTGTTCCCCTTTCCATGGCCTGGCTCAGAATTTTAAGGGGGCGTCAGAATCAGCTGGGCCATAGATCCCAGCCACCTCTAAGACGCTGAAAATGCACCAAAAGATTTAGAAGCTCCACCAAGAAATAGGGCAGTTGGTAGAGGTGTATGTGTTATTGTTATGTAGAGTAAGGGGGAGTGGGAAGGGATTCCTGGATTAGCACAATAAATTATAGGGTCACTTAGAGGTCGAGTTGTATTTTCAGCTCTTAAAAATATATATGCGTATGTATATATATATACATCTTTATGTCTCTATACATAATCTATACTGCAGCACAGCGGCAAAACATTTAGTTAAAAAATCCAGCAAGAATGCAGGCAAACACTCCGTGGAGGCATGCAGGCTAGGATCAAGGCAGCAGGAGGGGAGCCTGTATGGTTGCCATGAGGGGTGAGTTCCAACCAATGAGCCCACCAGAGCACCACCTGGACATATGCAGACATACAAGCACACATAGAAAAACGCAAAGGGTTTGCAGAGAGAGAGAGAGAGAGAGAGAGAGAGAGAGAGAGAGAGGTTACCATATCTACAAAAAGAGATTTCACATGGTCATCTTAACAGGAAAGTGGACAAGCCCCCAGGATCTAGTTCTCATTTTAATGAGCCAACTAGAAGAGATCTCCTGAAGGTGCAAGTTGCAGTTGGCAGGAATTCGGAGAGACACACAACCAAGTCTGGCTGTCCTGCCTGCCCCCTTCTCTTCATCTCCCTGGGAGTCTGTGTGCCTTTCATTCATTCCTTAGCATTGATAGTTTCTCTGCTGGTCAGAGAAAACCATTCCAAAGCTCCCTGAAGAGGTGAACTCCCTTGAATCCTTTATAGATCCCAGGCCATTCATAAAGAGCTTATCCCAATAAATACTGTAGTTACTCAAGATGCACAAAGAGAAGGAGAACTGAACAAGACAACTCGGAACAAGAACCTTTGGCCAGTGAGGAAATGTAAACATCTAAGGAGACCAGATTAAGTCCAGGAAAATGCATTAGTGAAAAGAATTGGAGGGTCTTTCTTGGTGGTGCTCATGTTTGTTCTGAAATGATTTAGTCTAGCCTGTATTGAGGTTTTGAGAGTTTTTTTTAGTAGAATTCTCAATGTGAGTTCTTCCAGCTTTCAAGGGCTACAGCTGAGATCTCGATGGTGTTAGAGGATCATCACCCTCTGCTTCATCTTCACAATGTCTGCGGTGCCATAAATTGCCTTCAGAGGAAAAAAAATGGTATAGAAATAATGAGGTTAGCACAATGCCAGATGCCCAAGTATGTGGACCCAAAAGAGAGCAAAAAGTCTGTTAGAAGATAGACTGGTTTGTTCCTATTGTACTAACCATCTCTGAATCATCAGTGAAAACCAGCTGAAACCAAGTGAGCTAAAGACACATGGGATGAATTTTCAGAACCTGATAATTTATGGAACTGATATTGACTCTGTCAGAGTCTTTAGAAATATTCGCAAACACCATTGTCTCCCAATTGACAGACTCTTAAGGAATCAAACCAGTTCGACCATACCTGAGAAAATACAGCTCGATCCAAGAGATTCTCTCTTGGCATTCGTGCAAACTCTTAGTTCCTTGAAAACAAACTGCTACCCTCTGTCCCTTTCTTTTTTTTCTTTTTTTCTTTCTTTCCTTCTTTCTTTCATTTCGCTCCCTTTCTTTCTCCTTCCGTCCTTTCTTTATTCTTCCTCTTTTTTTCTCCCTCCTTCCTTCCTTCCTTCCCCCTCCCTGCCTCCCTCCTTCCCTCCTTCCTCCTTCTTTCGAGATGAGGTCTCACTCTATTGCCCAAGCTGAAGAGCAGTGGCATGATGACAGCTCTCTGCAGCCTCAGCCTCCCAGGCTCAAGCAATCCTCCCACCTCAGCCTCCCAAGTAGCTAGGACTACAAACGCACACCATCATGCCCTATTAATTTTTTATTTTTTGTAGAGACAGGGTCCCACCGTGTTGCCCAGGCTGGTCTTGAACTCCTGGGCTCAAACAGTCTGCCTGCCTCGGCCTTCCAAAGTGTTGGGATTACAGGTGTTAACCTGTTCCTTTTTTTTTCCATGTCCACTATTACTGCATCTCTCAAGCTTCCAGGTTGTCTAGGACCAAAATTTAGGAGGGGCCACCATGGACATCAGAATTGGCACAACTGAAAACTCTAAGAGAACCTTCTTTTGAATCCTACTGATATGTCAATAGTGCTTAAGGCCAATTCTGAAGAAAGAAGAAATGGAACCAAAATTCAAACAATAAAATATACAGATATGTTGCTTTTCTACCACTTACTATAACAGGAACAAAAGTGTTTAGATAGGCCACAGAACCTGTTCCCGACCCTTAGGAGTGAATCAGGCAGAAAAATCACCACCTGTTTGCATTTTTGTTTTCTGTATATGTTATGGAGACCACACAGGTTCTCCCCTTACCGGTGTCCATATCACTTTCTCTCACCTTGTCCAAGATATGGCTTGGTATCACTTACTGCTGACTCCCAGATGGCCTCCCCCTTCATCATCACCATTCCCACAAACATTTCTAATGGGGGCTTTAGGTCCCTGGGAGGTAGCCAGGCTGTTGGGGGAAGTCTTCATGACCCCTCTGCCTGTGGGGGAGACTTACCAATAAAACTCTGGACACTCTGGCCTGATTTAGGCTTGCGTTCCTCTTCTAGCTTTTTCTTTCCCAATTTGGGGAACTTAATTTTCAGCCTGAGGCTTCTACTGTCAGTGTCCGAAGATTTTTCCTGAGAAACCACAAGAGGAAGGTCAAAATGTTAGTTGCCTAATATTCAAAGATAATTGCTGGAGTCCTGGAAAAGTGGTAAACAAGAATGGCTACAGAGAACAGGGAGATCTGCTCTCTATCCAGGTATGAGAAACACCCCCATCACTGGTCGCATGCCCTAGGAAAGCAATTGATCCTTACCAAGAGGCTACTTGATGCCAGGTGCTTTGCTAGCATTAATAAATGCTCTCATACAACTCTCAAAGCAACCTTGCAAAGTGGTTATTAACATCCCTGTATCAGAGATGAGGAAGCAGAAGCTTGGAGAGGTTAAATATTTCACCTGAGCACATGTGGCTAGGGATTAGAAGGATGAGATTGCTAGCGCCACTGCTAGCTCACATGGAATCTCTGCATGAATTAGGAAAAAACACCTCTTCCTTCAGACATATAGTTTGGTGAGCCCTTACTTGCGCCTTGGCCAAATACCTTCTTATAGGGAAGACCCTTGCCTGCCAGGCCAGCTGCTTCCCTGTCTGGAATGCAAAGAGGGTTCTCTAAACATAACTCTTAATTATGAACTTGGGCTCTCTGCTGTGCAGATCATGCAGGCTCTGTAATTCCAACTTAGGCCTGCTAAAGTATGCTTGTTTTACTACTGGTCTCAGTAAAACACAATTTTGAGATTAACTTCGTTGTCAGAAAACCCAGAGTGGGAGGGACGGAAAGCAGCAGGGAGAGGTAATATTTGGAAGATTTAACCACCAGTATGGCCTGGGCACCAACCATTTAGAACAGGTATTGGCTGTAAACTGGCATGGCCATACTGGTATGAACCAGATGAAGTTCAGTCCTGGCAGCAGGTGCTGAGCAGGGAGGGGGAATTTGCAGCCAGGAAAACAACACACAAAAAAAACCTATCTTGCTTATTCTTTCTTGATCATCTCTTGTTACAGAATGAGCCTTCTTTCTGGTTATTTTTCCACAGTTGCCTAATTTTTCTACATGTTTTCTGCCTTACCCTATCTATTTATGATGAAGAGACTGGGGGGAGGTGGGGAGGGAGGAAGCTCCAGTAACCTTCAGTTGAAAGCCAGCACTGGACCCCCTGTACTACAGTCACCATGTCCTGGCCCACACTGGAAGGGAAGGCACTAAGGAAGAATCCCTCTTTCCCTTTATTTCCCAATTCCCAAGATTACGCACCTCTGGAACAAAGATTGGATTCATCCAGTCAATCTCAGATAGCTTTTTGAACTCCTTATTCATGGCATCCAGGGCGCTTTGTAGTGCAGTCTCATCCTCAGCACTTCTCAGCTGGTACAGACAGGAAAAAAGAGTAAGTGTCCAATGCCTAGCACTTTTGTAGACTCTTACACTCTCCCCCACTCCCAGTCCCTGCTAGTGACCAAGAGACCACAAGGTGCCAACTTGTATCCCTTTGGCCCATAGCCAGCTGTTTTCTTTCTCAAAAGGAATATCCAGAAAACAACCAAATGGTGGGGCTCTCCTTGGGGCTGGGCATGCTTACAGTTTTGCAAGCAGAGAGGTCTTTTGATTAGTATCAATTAACACTGAGCTTCACCCCTACAGCTTAGGGTTAAGGACAAGGGTCCTACTGTGACCTCCAGTCCCTGGAGACATCTCAGTGTTCCCCTAAGTAAAAGCTACCTAGCTTTGAGCACATACTGTATGCCAAGCACTGTACATACATAATTTTGTCCCACCTTCCCGGTAACCTTACAATACCTTACAAGGTACTATTGTTTTCATTCCATGGGTGAGAAAACAGACTCCAAGAAGTTTAGTGCTCAAGATCACACAGCTAGACAGAACCCAGGTCTGTTTAACTATATAGCCTACCCTCTATACAACACTGTCTTATCAAAGACATGTGGGTAGGCCAGATGCTGAGGGAATCTTTATTACATGCTTACTGTAATTTAAAGGTTGTTTTGTGAAGCAAGGAGAGAGCTAGAGAGAGGCTGGCTCAACTTTCTCCTCCTGGAAAAGAGGGTCTGTCTCCCCAGGCCATGCTTTAGCCCCCAGCTATCACTATAACTAATTAAGAAATGAGTTCTAGATGGCTTGTCCCACAGGTTCAGGAAGCAAATTTAAGTGCTCCCTAGTAACCCCCAGCGCCCACAAGATGAACTTTGTATAGTCCATGGAAGACTTAAAATGGATTCTTTTGGGACCATCTTCGACTCAGAAGAATCAAGTTCTAGAACATCAACACAGGTGAGATGGTTCACATTCCAGTAAGTAGTGAGCTGGGAGAACAGATGGGCAAAGATATCTTCAGCCCTCACATGCTTACAGCCCACCTTGTAGGGGTGGGTTGCCCCTACACACCTAACCTGGCCTCACCTCTACTCCCTGGCATGCACTTTACTTTCAATCTAGCACTTATGTGGCTTCTTGCTGTGCACAGGCCACTTGCTGCTCCAGCCATAGGTTGAGCCTTGCTGGCTGTCACAGATGGGTGGCATGTGAATGAGAGGAGTACAGGGTAGGAACTTATGGTCAGTCACTATGGGATACTGAGGGAGGAGCAAGTCAGCGCCGACAAATAATGTTTTTTGCTTTTCAACTAGTAACTTAAGACAATACAAACTGCCCTAGATGCACGGGACATGTGTGTGCCAAGTAAGGGAAGTGGGAGTAACTGGGAGGGATTCACTTCGTCATCAATTTACTTCCCTTTACTAACTCTGAGCTCCTTACTGCCCTCCTTCTTCAAGGGGAGGAATAACACCCAAATGAAACAAGCTGTATCTCCATCTCACCTCTAGGACAGCCTTTCTGGAGATACATGGTCATTCTTAGCTGCTGCCTGCTTCTTGGCCACATTTGGATGTGTGGATGTGTATGTGTGTTTAAGTCCTCACTGGGCCCTATGAGGTGGGAGACTTCTCAAGTGTGGTATGGGCTCAAGTTGGGTTGTTGGTTGGTGTGAACCAATTTTCAGGTCATGAGCCTCGGGAAAGTGGCGACAAGAGACCAAACGCACCTATTTCCTGCTGCCCAAATGGGCAAGGCTATTGAGCTCTGCCTATATATAGAAGGTACTTCTGTTGATGTTGTCTGAGGCTCAAAGACTAGCTTGGGGCTCAGATGTTGGGACAGTCTGACCTGATTGCCTTAGCCACTCTGCCTCCTGTGCAGTGTGCCAATTAGATGAGCAAATGAAAAGAGGAAATAGATGCACTTCTGCAATATCAACTCTGAAGCCCCTCTTCAAATAAACCTTAATTAGATGAGAGGCAAGCACAGCACCTGCCTCAGGGCCTTACCAGCCAACCCTAAAGTGGATGATCATAATTAGTCACCTCATCAGAGCACACTCACCAAGTATGCCTATGGGTTTTGCATTCTGAGAAACATGCAACTAGCCTTCTAGCCCAAAAATGGAGCCTCAGTCTGTTCTCCCTAGAACTCACAAAATGCACTATCTATGAAGCTGCTAGTATAGGCTAGGCACTGACAGGTACTTAATATACAACACCCTGGAGAGGTAGGGATTATAATTCCTATCTTGTAGATATGGAAACTAAGACCCAGAGAGGTGAAGTCACACAGCTAGTGTTATGGGTTGAATTGTGTCCCCCCAGGAATGACACGTTGAAGACCTAATCCCCAGTACATCAGAATGTGACCTTATTCGGAAATAGGGTCATTGCAGATGCAATTAGTTGTTGAGGTCATATTGGATAGGGTAGGCCCCAATCCAATGTGACTGGTGTCCTTATAAGAAGATGGCCTTGTGAAGACAGAGAAACACAGAGAGAACATCATGTGAAGATAGAGGATTGAAGTGATGCATCTACAATCCAAAGAACACCAAAGCTTGCCAGAAAACCACTGGAAGCTAGAAAGAGGCAAAGAAGGACCCCTTACAGGTTTTAGAGAGAGGATGGCCCTGCTGACACCTTGATTTGGACTTCTAGCTTCCAGAATTGAGAGACAATACATTTCTGTTGTTTGAGGACACCTAGTTCTTGATACTTTGTTATGGCAGCCTTAGGAAACGAATATATAAATAGCTAGTAAGTGGCAGATTTGAGATTTGAACCCAGGAATCTCCCAATTTTCCCACTATTCCACACCACCTTCTCATAGGGTGAAAGAGGCATGTAGAAACTTGGGAGGTACAAAGCAGCTCAAAATAGCTCACCTTTTTCTACTGGAGCTGTATCAAGTACGGTAACACTCTACTTTTTATTGGCCTGGTCTGAACCCACAAGACATTTACCGAAGGAGAGGTTGAGACTTTCTCTCAAGAGTATGGTAGTCCCTGTGGATTAGCATAACCCATGAAGTCATACAACCAACAACAGTCCTAGGTGACACAGTAGGGACTTCCAGGCAAGCACCTGGCCAAAATGCTCCCACGGGTCTCCAGTGCCCTTGGACCAAGCACAAGACCATGACCATGTTCAGATAGAATACTTTGCCCTCCCAGGCTCCAACCCCCTGCACTCACCAGCTTTTCATCCAGGAAAGCTGTGGTGTCATCGTAGAGCCCTTTAAGACTAAATGTAACATCTACGGCATCATTTCTGCTTAGAGTCTGAGAGGAAAAGAACGGAAAAGGAGAGAAAAAGACAAAGACGGGGAGTTGTTGGTTAGTAAGCATGCAGCTCTCTTCTCCGTGGGAAGGTAGAAGCAGGCTAGTAGGATGTGGCTATAGGTGAAAAAGCAATATTCAAAATATAGTACAACTAGCACAGCATGAGCTGTACTATCAGAACGAGTGCCAGCTGACAACTGCTGGTACAGTAGTTGTGTAGTACTATGTGAAGTGGCAGAGCATGGCTTGGCTTTGGCATCATTGATTGATTGCAGTGGGTATAGGAAAATAGGAAATATGCAAACCAGAGGGTAAATTTAAGGCTACTTGTTGTCCTAGGCCAAAACCATCATTCCAGGGCAGGTGAAATTAGGGCCTAACATCTCTCTTCTTGCAACTCCAGGCCTTGAGTTGTAGGCCTCCTCCAACTGTAATCAGGCCCTGACACAATTATATCTTTCGCCTAGCACTAAAGTTACTTTTTAAAAGCATCAGTTAACAATTCTGGCAGTGGACAAAGCCATGGGGTGACACATTTAACATTAAGTGTCCTGCCTGATATGGACCTTTCCCTCAAGAGGAAAACCGAGGCACCCGGAAGTTCTAGTTCCAATGACAGGTGTCCCCTTATCAGGTTATACAGAGATCTACTTGGGATAAGGAAGGGCCAAGTACAAGTTTCTCTTCGTTTATTGTCCATTTCTCCCTTGAAGCTGGTGGGATGGATGGCTATCAGGGAAGAGGGCTAGCTCTCAGGCTGATGAAATCTGCTGTGATTTTCCCCCAGCAACCACCTTGGACCTGTAACAAGTCAAGGAATGCCTGCCTTCCCGTCCACTCTCTCCATCAGTTTCCTGCCATATTTGCCCAGTTTCTCCGTCCAGTCTCCGGCTCCACTTCTTTCCCTTTCATCCTCTTTCCTATCTGGTTTGCCTCCTTTCCTTAATTCACTCCTTTGCACTTACTTCAATGGGAATACAGGAAGCTGCACCCATCTCATTGCCACTGTCTTGGCCGTAAAATATATCATTCAGGATGTTAGCGCTGGCATTCACAGAACCCATGAGGACAGACACATGCTGGTGGATCTTGCTCAGGTCATTAAGTCTGTAATAAAGCAAGGACAGATAGATGAGTTGGGATTTCTGAAGGACTTCTGGCCTGGGGCACTGGTGAGGGTTTGGGTAAGGGTAGAAGTGAAAGCCCTGGGTACCTGACTTGGACTCATGACTCCCTCCTGTTATTTCTGCTCTTCTCTAGGTAGCCACCTATGCTAGCAAATGTTTCTACTCTTCTCTAGGTATTTACCTTTACCCATCCTTGTCTCACCTGAATTTAGATATTGGGAATTTGGGGAGGGTAGAAGGCTAGAACAGAGGAGGGCAGCTGACTCTAGGAACTCCAAGGCCCTCCTGATATTTAAGGGCAAGGGTAAACAGTCTTAGTTCTGTTGGGTTTGGATTAGCATCAAGAGATCCAAATTCATCCCTGGGTCTAATGAGAGATGTCTAACCTGGCTTATTGCTGAGCACAGAGAATATTTCCTGCCTGGATTGTGAGGGTCCCACTCAATTTTTAGAGCTCTAAGCTAAATTCCTCTCTGAGGCCAGGCTCCCTAGTAGCCAATAGACACAAATTGGCTTCTTCTCCCTATGCCTTCTTAGGATTATCAGCCCTGTATCTAGGCCAGTACACTTACTTGCTGATGAGGTTTTCTGCAAGCCGAGCTAAGTGCTGCATCTGGGCATACTCCTCGTCAGAGAGGCTCTCTTGAGAGTCCTGGGAGTCCAGCTGGGGTTGAGGGGCAGCTTGAATTTCAGTATGCTTGTATTCCCACATTTTCATTGAGTTCTCAAAGTCCTGGAGATGAATACAGTGGCATATCCTAATGATTGCTGTAGCTACTAGAGCACATGACAGATCTGTCTGTGAGCCTGACGTTTGTGGGCAATGGGTATGTGGGTACAGTGGGTAAAGGGGAAGGAGGGCCCCCTGTCTATTCCCCCTGTCATACCCATCTATATACCTATACAAGTATCCATCATTTTATTCAATCTCTTCTCGACTATGCCCTTTAGTTTTTGTTGTTCTGAGTATGCTGGGTTTTGGGACACCAGGCTTGGATCATACACATGTCTGGTTCCTAGAAGCTCCCATATGAAGGCATCATGACTGACAAGACAGTGGAGCACCTTTCATGCTCCCTTCTTTGCCAAATGTAGGCAATATGTGGTGATGCAGTTTAGAGCCAAACATATCTAATTTAATTTTGAATCGTGTTTCTGTCATTTACTAGTTGTGTGACCATTAGCAAATTATTTAACCTCTCTGGTCCTCATTTGTAAAATGGGAATAAGTGTATCCACCTCATAAGATTGTGGAGAGAACCTACATGAGAGAAATGTAAAATGCCTAGCACAGAATAGGCAGTTTATAAACTGGACTTCTCTTCCTTTCTCTATTGCTGTTTCCATGGACTTTTCACAGGTTAGAGTGCAAGATAACCTCCAAGCATTGAATATGTGATCAATAATAGCTCCTTTATAAGCTTTAGAAGCTTTAGCTGAAGTGGATGACATTTATTAATGCAGCATTTTAAGGAACCTTAGAGACACCCAAAGACCATATTCAATGCAGAATCTGTTGCTGAAGGAGAAGATTTTTCCATAATCATCTGACGCTTTTAGCTCTCTTTGCAGTGGAAAGAGGAGGATAACCTTGTCGAAAACCAGGGGAGGAAGCTCCTTGTCTCACTCTCTTGGACAGTGTTTGCAAATGTCAGTATATATCAGAGAGTCTTGAGGAGCTTGTTTGCAAATTTGGGTTCCTGGGAACTATGCAACCCTATGTGGTTCAGTGGGTCTGGTGTGGGGGCCCAAGAATGCATTTATAACCAGCATCTCAAGTGACTCTGATGCCAGGGATACACAGACCTCCTTTTGAGGAATTCTGCTTGAGTGGAAATATTCAGTACTCAAGTGACTATGGATGAGGCAGTATAGGAGCCCAAGACAAGCTTTTCCCCCTTACCCGATCTCTTGTCAGCATCTGGGCAGCGTTCTTGTATCTAATTTTGATAAGGCCTGGTCTCTGAATCCAGGCCTCCCCATCCACCTGCACTGGGATACCTTCTTCACCATCAATGGTTATCATCACCTCATGGCACTGCCAGAGAAAATGAGGAAGAATGGGAGAGAAAAATGGGGCAACTGCTATAACTCTATCTGATAATCTCATAGTTATGGCCTTGAATGTGTATCTGAAGCAGGACTGGAAAGGATGTGAATCAGATCATCCCAGGAAGAAATGCCTGTTTCCTATGGGCTTTTTGCTCCATTGGCTTCTGCCACCTCTGCCTCCAACCTCAGTCAGCACTTTACTGCCCACCAGATAACCTGCTCACTCCACCCTGGCATTCTTCTACCCAGTTAATTCCTGGGACTATCCCACATCCTGGGTAGCAGTCAAAAACCTCAGCCCCTTCCCAGTGCCCACCCAGCCCCTGCCTACCTGGGCAATGCGATGATGATGCAGGTTGATGATACGGGACATTGCCATCTGCACAGAACCAAAGATTGCCACCACCTCCAGTTTCCCATCATCAATTGCAGGAGCCTCATATTCCTGAGGAGGAAGAACTGTGTCACATCTCCCACCCTTGAGAAATCACACCCTGTCTATAACAAGAAGGCATGTTTAAAGGCTCCTGGTGAGAATTTTTCTAGCTCATGAAGAGTGGAAACACTTCATTATTAAAAGGGAAAAAGATGAGGTCAGGAAGCCAATCTGGGAAAAGGGTACTGAACTCTTAGCCAGTTCCCTCCTTGTCCAATCCAGCATCATAAATACCTGAGGCCAGTCTTATTGGCCTTATGACCTTCTTGGGTAAACTCAGAGTAAAGGGGTCATGGTCAGCATCCCAGGAGATTTTATTGACAGAATTCCTTGGAGAAAAGAGCATGGCCTTGGCCGGGCGCAGTGGCTCACACCTGTAATCCCAGCACTTTGGGAGGCCAAGGCGGGTGGATCACCTGAGGCCAAAAGTTCAAGGTCGACAAGCCTGGTCAACATGGCGAAACCCTGTCTCTACTAAAAATACAAAAATTAGCCGGGCATGGTGGCTGGCGCCTGTAATCCCAGCTACTCGGGAGGCTGAGGCAGGAGAATCACTTGAACCTGGGAGGCGGAGGTTGCAGTGAGCTGAGATCTTGCCACTCCAGCCTGGATGACAGAGCGAGACTCCGTTTCAAAAAAAAAAAAAAAAGCATGGTCTAGATAGCCTTTAAAGGATCTGTCAGACCCGAGGAATGGAAAATCCAAAGCCCAGGCAACACCTAAGAGTTGACCTTATCCTGAGGTCTTTGGTTGAATTTTCTGCTTTCGGATGGTAATCGCCTGAAAAACTGATCATACAGCTGCTGCTAATAAAGGTTCTCGGCCCACCTCCTCTTCTCCCATTGTCTATTTTTCACTTCAGTTAGCACAATGCTTCCTTCAGAGAGACCTTAGTGGGATCATGCCTTTCTTCCTCCCCATTCCTTGTTCCATACTAACCGTGGTTGCTGTGTTGCTTCCCCAGAAGTTGATACCTCCAGCATAGCTGGTAATGTTGAGCACTACAATGCCTTGCAGGTTTGGCAAGGAGATGGTTTCTCCATCACACTGAAAGAAAAGAGTAGCTCTCATTAGCTGGATCTTTAGATAGCAACATGAAGGAACATTTACAGAGATCGGGAAAGGGCTCTGTCTTCTCTTCCATTACATGGAAATCTATCTTCATGCCTTCCTCCCATGAGCTGTGAGGATCACAGAGTTAAAGCTCAGGAAGAATCAGCATGTAGGGTATTCCCAAGGCCGTGAGATTTCCTTTCTCCATACCCAGGAAAGACTACCCGCTTTTCCACTAACCTCCAAATGCACTCGTTCTTCCAGTTTCCTGTAAGAGCGCTGCAAAAGTTCTTTGGTTCCCAGAAGGCCATACCACATCTTGTTCTTAAGGCGGCTACTACAGGGAGGTAAGCATTAAGAAAGCAGAGGGTGAATGATATATAGATAAATGGTGGAGAAAGACAGGAAGGAAAACCATCTTATTTCTCAAATGCCTTCTTACAGAGAAGAGTCATGCTAAATGGCAACTGGACAGCGGTTAATGTAACTGATATCCCATGCAAACACTTGAAGAAATGGGTTCCTGGGCCCCTTTGAAGCCTCAGTATCCTATCAATAGATAAATTTTCCATTTCTGCTTGCTACCAATATTGGTCCAGACTTGGAAGAAACAGGCTATATTCAGACATCAATGCTCATAAAAAGCTATGAGCGTAGCTGGCTGGTACACACCAGCTACCCTAGTTGTGCTACTCCAGGAGATTTCAGCTGCTTGGAATCAATCTCATTTGAAACACGTGACTCTTAGAGTGCAATTTTTTTTGAAGCAGCAACTTTTCTGGCAAAGTGAAGTACTTTTCCAAACACCAGATCCATATACTAAATGCTTAATTCAATGCCATGGAACAGATCTAAGCTTGTAGGGAGATTTTAGAGAAGGAGCCAGTGGAGAAAAATAGGAGACAGGAAAGGATATCAGGTGACCTGAGGTGGAGGTGGGGAGGACAGCGTCTTGTTGACTGTGGAATCTCTGATAGAAATAGGTGGGGCACTTACGATCACTAGAAAGGCTGGATATAGTTTACTTGGAGCTTGTAAAGTAGAGCCACAGAAATGAGCCATCATCACATGGAATGAGTTTTGAAATGTCGGAAGGCTAGCACAAAATTATTGAGACACTGTTTAAACCATTCATTCTCTGGGCAGTTTTGTGTTCTCATCTACAAAAATAGGAGTTTAGGTATATGAAAATGTACAATACCTAGAACAAACCAATTCTGAAAAAAAGAATCAAGTGGGGGACTTTCATCTCCCAATTTCAAAAATTACTGTAAAGCTACAGTTATCAAGATAGTGTGGTACTTGCATAGGATAGACACATAAATAAATAGAACAGAAGTGAGAGTCCAGAAATAAACCCTTGCATTTGTGGTCAATTGATTTTTGAACAAAGGTGCCAACACGATTCACTGGGGAAAGGATAGCTGTTTTAAAAAATGGTTCTAGATCCGGGCGTGGTGGCTCATGCCTATAATCCTATCACTTTGGGAAGCTGAGGCGGGCGGATTGCCTGACCTCAGGAATTTGAGACCAGCCTGGGCAAAATAGTGAAACTCCGTCTCTACTAAATTACAAAAAATTAGTCAGGCATGGTGTCATGCACCTGTAGTCCCAGCTACTTGGGAGGCTGAGGCAGGAGAATTACTTGAACCCAGGAGGCAGAGGTTGCAGTGAGCCGAGATCATGCCACTGCACTCCAGCCTAGGCGACAGAACAAGACTCCGTCTCCAAAAAAATAAAAAAAATAAACAAATAAATAAATAAAAATGGTGGTGAGATAATTAGATATCCACAGGCAAAAAGATAAACTTAGACTCTTACCTTAGACCCTCACACTATACGTAAAAATTAACTCAAAGTAGATCATACACTTAAATGTATTAATAAGAGCTAAAACAATACAAACTTTAGAAGAAAACTTAGGAGCAAATTTTTAAGATCTCAGATTAGGCAAAGATTTCTTACAGATGGCACCAAAAGCATGGTCCATAAAGAAAAAAACTGATCAATTGGACCGCCTTAGAATTCAATACTTTTGTACTTCAAAGATACCACTAAGAAAATGAAAAGACCAGCAAGAGACTGGGAGAAAATATTTGCAAATCACATATCTGACAAAATTCCTGTTTCTCAGCCCAGACCTGCTTTGAGAAAGAGGTTCTAGTGGTGGTGGCAAGGGTGGGGTGTTGTGGGGTGGGGTGTCACACTTTTTACTTATAGCTTCAATGTACCACAAGAACTCTGAGACTGACTTAGGCCTTGTCTGAAGTATGAAAGTGCGAGAAGGTGCCATGCAGGCCAACACTGGATAGGGTAAAATTAACGGGTTCAGGGGAACCAGGTTAGGAACACCAAAAACAAATAGAGGGATGTTTGATACTTTGCAACTTTGTCAAGTGAAAACAGATCTGAAGCCACTACTGAAACCTGGTTAAACTTTCACAGACAGAACAAAGGTGGGCGATTTGCTAAATTGAGTCAACATAATCTGTTGTCAGTAACAGTAACACAGGTAGCTGTGTTTACACAGAAATCCACAGGTCTGGATTTGAAGGCAGCTCAAGTTTAGGATGCCAGTGCAGTCATCCAAAATTTGGCGCACACTGTCCCGCTAGACTAGTCTTGGGGCCAATGCATTTTACTTCCAGCGGGTCCCTTTCTTTCTGTTGCTTGTCTGAGAGGTAGAGAATGTAGGAATACGTATGTGTATTGTGATAGTGTGTTTGCATGTAGGGAAGGGAGTTTCTTTTCCTTACTTGTATTGCCCTGGGTGTTCATCTCTTCTGGTGTTGAAGTCCAGAGAAATTTTAGCATCCAGTCCAATTCCGAAGTAGTTGTTCATGACACATTTTTCTTTGAAGCGTCTGAAATTATTCAAAGAAGAGGACAGACATTGGTGCAGGAAAGAAGTGCCGCTATCATTGGGCATGAAGATGAATCTGCATGATGGAAAACCAGTGAGGGAAGGCCCCCTCCACACTGGGCACTAACTATAACATTTTTGAGAGGCACATGTAGATATCCTTTTGTGTGAACAACTAGCTTATTAGCTGTAAGAGGGAGTGCCTCGCCAGTTGGGAAGCTTCAGTGGGACTGGAACTCATAATAAAGAAGCAACATTGATGATTTTAGTCATCTTTGGAGGCCTTATATATGAGTGGCCCATATTTTCTTCATATGTAGTATTAAGGGAAATACTGTTTACTCCTATAAAGAACTTTTGAATATACTAGACACAAACGTGCCATGACAGTTAAGTCTGCACAACTGCTCTCAGTGATGTCCGACATCAAAGGGGAAAGTGACCACACATTTGGAAGGAAAGACTGATAAAAGAGGGTAGATATGTACATAACAAAAAAGCCAAATTATTTGTCAAGTCTCCTGTGTCCATCTAGGGTGTCAGCATCAAAACCAGTGGTGTGCCATAGCCAGTTGGCACCAGCTCATGTAAACTGATTATGCATATCTCTTTCCAACTCCAGATTCAATGGCATTATATCACTAACTTAAATAGGCCATGGTGGAAGGGTTTACACCATAAATGAATCAGGGCTTTCTCCCCCAAGAGAGGAGGTTGTTAAACACTTTGCCAGTGCACTATTGATCAAAATTCATTAGGTAGATCCATGAGAGCTCAGACATAAATTTGAGCCAATGGTGAAGTGTGGGGGCAAGAATGCGGGTTGGAGACAGGAATAAAAATTGTTTTCTTAAATAAATTATTTAAGAAAACATAAATAATTTCTAGCTGTGTCCTTTTGAGAAATTAAATGGATACAGTTTAGCTGTTTAATCTTAGATTACTTTTTTATTCATTACCATACTGACCCTACATCTCTCACATGAGATTTGCCTCCCTCAACCACAGTCCAGAGATTGGAGTTTCTCTAACTAATGTCCAAACTGATCTTCTTAATGGAACTCAGAATGAGTGAGTGTGGCAGAACTTGGCTGCTGCCGATATTCTAAAGAGGGAGAACTGGTGAGACAGATGTCCTTAGATTTGCTGCCTAGTCCCCTAGTGACCATTTAGTTTTTAGTATCTTCAACCATTCACTGTTAAGGGCAACAGTGAAAAAAAGCAAGTCCTCTGTAATAACAACAACTAACATTTATTAATTATTTATAATAATAACAATAATAACTGCAAATGCATATAACACTTAATTATGGGTGCCAAGCACTACTCAGTGCAAGTACTTTTCATATATAAATGTAATAAATACAGCAAACCCATGATGCAAGTTCTACAATGGTCTTCATTTTACATATGAGAAAACTGAGGCTCACATTGGTTTAGTCACTTGCGTAGGTGACACAGCTAGTAAGTAAGAGAAAGGATTTGACTGTGGATATCCTAAGATTGCGCTCTTAACAAGAGAAAGAAAGAAGCCATTAAAAGGTGATAGAGTTAAATACTTACATAGATTCAGGTGTAAAATGTAAGTGATCCAAGTTAAGGTTGTCTAGGTCCTCACCTTTGAGAGAAGATATAGAAGACAAAGTGCCACGACGAGAACCTAGACACAAAAGACATCACTTGGGTGACGGATACAAACGAAAAAGCCCTTTCCCCTCACTTGTATTTCGCCCTATTTTCTCTGTGGAGGCAGGGTCAAGCTCAATGACTTTCTCCTAGATAATATTAAGGGTTCTAATTCCAAAGAGGGATCCTCTTGGATGGATAGGGACTTCCACTGAGAGAAGAATAAAGCTGGGCTGCTTGCTTGCTTGCTGGCAGTGAAAACAACTTCAAATCTTGTATTTCATCAGGCCAGCCTCTTCAATGTTCCTAATGGGGTCATTACTCTGGACATTGGCATGAGATCTTATAGTGTGAGTTTCTGGGAAAGACGGAGGGGTATCTACTGCAGGATTATGGCTAAAAGAGGATGCATAAAAAATACATATTTATTCTTTGGGAGCTAAACAACAGTGACAAAGGCTAGAATAAGGGAAGAAGACAGAAAGATCCTTACGGCGTCGTGGGCTTGTCTGGTTAATATCTTCTGGGTCATCTTCCAGGAAGAAAGTTGAACTAAAGTTCTTAACAGATATTGTCTGTCTGCTTTCCTCATCCAGAGCTATAGAGAAAAGTGGGAGGAAGGAAAGCAAAAAAGAAAGGAGGAAGGGAGGGAGGAAGAAAGGAGGGAGGGAGGATGGAAGGAAGGAAAGATTAATTACACTTATTGAACATTTATCGAGCATCTATTTTGTTTAGTTAATGGGTAGATGATGGAGACTCCCATTCGACCATCACGTCTCCTCCATGATACTGTTTGTAGTCTCAGCTTGCTTACAGTGTTGCTGTTTTTTCATATTCATGCCTGAGCTTTCTTTGTTTTACTGGTTACTCTTTTTTCTCTCACCCAGTACATGTGGTTGTGAGTAGAAGCTTGTGGCTGTGGATTGGGGTATCAGCATGGGAAACTCTCTGCTCTTCTACCTCCATTCTATTAGTTCATTTACTTATGTGGCTTTTGTCTATAATTGAGCCTCTAGGACTGTGCCACTCTTTCACTCTAATGTCTCACTCCACACCTGGAACATTTGGGAAGTCTCTTTCCTTTCACCAGCCAAATGTTGTATAGCTGAGATACCCAGTCTCAGCCTGTGTCAAAGCTCATAGGTTCAATCTCTACCCCTACCAGGGAAGTATTTTCCTATCTCATAGCCACAAGCTACACCTCTAAATCTAACATATGTGTTGATGGAGCAGACTGAGGGTTGGTTGTGACAGTTACGGCTACATCCGTTTAATCTGATCCCCACTGCTTGGAAACTAATTATAGAAATAGAGGCAAATTGATTGTTTAATCCTTCCACTGTGCAGAAGGGAGATTTTCTTTCTTTCTAGGAAACTTGGCTGAGGTTGTACGTGAAGGTACCAAGGCAGGGCAAGGCACCATGGCTAAAAGTCAAGGGCCAGCCAAAGGGACTTCCTTGCTGCATGGGACTTCTGCTCAGTTCCAATAGTTCAGTTAGAATACACTCAGTCTTACACCACCTTCTGATCTGTTTCTCAAAGTATTGTGGGAAAGAAGTGGTCAGCAAAACATTCAATGAAGAAACTGAGGGAGTTGAAGAGTTTTCATTCTGAGTTGGGAAGTTTGCAGACTGTCGTGAGTTCTGAGCAATGGTAATTAATGCTAGAACTGTCAGGACCACTCTCAGGGCCCTTGTGCCTGATTAATCCTGTGCAACACATGCAGAGTTGAACACCATTTTCTTTCTAAAATAGTCATAGGCTCAGTGGTTGGAAAGAAACAGGAGAAGGAGGAAAAAAGTTTTATGGCTGGTGGTGGAAGCTGATAGAGCTTTGAACCAGGTCACTTAGCATCTATTAATATAATTGTATAGGATGAGTGTTGGTTTCCAAAAATGAGTAGCAGGAGTTGACTGTCTTGGAGGTAGGAGGAGCCAAAGGGGCAGCTTAGCAGGACTGGGGCTTTTCAAATCAGTAGTCTGAATACTGACTTTGTATGCAATATGAATGCAGAATCTAGACTTTTTGTAGCAGAGTCAGAGAGCAAACCCGGAGTCAGAGAGGCCAGTAAACCATCCTCTGGAACTTTTTCTTTCCCCTACCTCAGTCACTACAACGCTGGCCACCTTACCTTGTTCAATTTGGAATATGATGAGTTTCAAGGATTTCTGGAGACTCTGGGCCTTTGTAGCCAGCTCCAACTTGCACTTGGCTATGTGGTCTATTTGAGGAACGAAGGGCTTCCTATCTGCCTTGCTGCTGTCTGCATATTCTGTAGCACTTTTTTCAGCAGAAGTAGCTGCTGCCTCCTCAGCCAGGACATCGATCAGGACACTGAGCTTATCATACATTAAGTCACTCTATATAGAAAGGAAGGAGACAGGGCATTGTTATGAGGGACCCATGCTTGAGAGGACAGAATGAGGAGTGGTGGTGATATGGGGAAGGGTAGGGAGGGGTAAGAGTTGTCCATAAATGCTGAGCATAGAAAACCACATGTGAGAAGATGAAGTACTTAGCAAAAGAAGTAGGTGGGTAGATGTGATGAGATAACCAAAGGGTGTTAGGAGATCAAACACATATCATTTGTTTCTGAGTGGCCCCATGCATCAGTGTATATAGCTGAGTCTTTCTTGTGTCAAACGGGCCTATAAAACAATGTATAACATGCAAACTTGAGGAAAGACAAATATTTCTGGATTTTCATGGGCACGCTCCTCTGGATATGAATGTGCCCCTGCTTGGGTGCTTGGTGTGTGTCTTTGTATGTGTACAGGTTTGGGGACCTACATCTGCTGCATGATTTAAGGCCTTGATTCTTAGCTCCATCACTTAATAGTTTGCAATCTGAGGCAAGTTTCTTAACCGCTTTGTGCCTCCATATTCTAGGGTAGTTGTGAGGAATAAATACATTAATACATTAAAAACAGAACAGTCCTTGACACAGAGTAAGTGCTATATAAATGTTGGCTACTTTTGTTAGAGAGGTAAATGTGAATGTATTTGTAGTGTGTATTCGTATGTACATACTTGCAAGCATGTTCTGGTGTACAACCATGCACGTACCTGCTTGATGTACACTTGTGTCTAGTTGTGGGCAGATGCTTGGCATGTACATGGTATGTGTGTATGCATGTAGAGTGCCATCCTTCATTTAGCAAAAGATGGAAGTTCAATGAGGTTAGACCTTCCTCATCAGGGAGGCTTAACAGCTGCCCCTCCTTTCCTTTCTTTTACCATTCCCAGTGAGAGGCATGTTTGCTTTTTATTAAAAAGGGGCCCCTGGCTGCTCCACAAAGAGTATAAGACAAAAGGAATGGAAACTTACTTTCAAAATCACAGACACTATTGCAGTGTTGTTCTGTTTTATCTGACCCCAGGCCTTTACAATATCAACCACAAAATCTTCCACAGCTGAGCACAAGAATCTGGAAAGATAAAATAGATGGCACAATGTTACATGAACCATGAGGCCCAGAGCCCTTCTCTCTTACGTCATCAGTCCCCATCCTCCTCCTCTCTCTCTTTCCTGATCTGTCCTCTCTCTCTCACCCTCTCCTCCCAGCCTTTTTCTCTCTGCTTTTTTTCCTGTGTATATGGTGAAATATTTTCTATCCCCACTTTAGTTCAGTTTCACACCACTTCCCAAGTCAAGAACCTAATAGAGCTTGACCAGCATTTCTTAGTACTAATTCTGAATTTCTAGAAAAGAGAATTCACTTGGTCCAACTTGGGTCAGGTTTTCACCTAGGTTCAATCAGCTATGTTTCAAGGGCCCAGCTAATTTAGTACAAACAATTATATTGGGAGGACTCTCCCTGTGGGAAGTTTTTCTCAAAGGAGAGTGTAGTCGACTGGGCAGGAGCCCCCTAAGAAGTCCCAGGAGAAAGAAATGACCCACATATTTAGAAGGGGGAATGTGTTCCTCAGGTTATGAGAAAGCAGCTATAGGCAGATATTGCAGAGACCTTTCTTAATGTCAAAGATGGAAAGCAAGGTGTCTATACTATAGGGAGCTATGCTATGCTCCTAAATGGTCCATAATGTTGTGTTTCCCTACTATAATTCTCTTCCCAAATCTCTGGCTTGCAATTTTGACTTTTTGGAGCAGCAGACGACTTCACCTCAATGTCATCTTTCTTTCCTAAACTTTCCATTCAGGGGGTTTGAGTTGGGAGAAATCTGATTTGGGAACATAAACATATATTTTCCTTGGCCTCAACACCCTCAGCTATCAAAATGAGCCCCATGTCTGACCTGGAAACAGCCCCAAAGGATGAGAGCCAAAGGAAGACTGACCTGGTTGCGATGATCATCTCTGTGGGGTACTTGGCCTTCAGGATTTTGTTCAACTCGGTGGCTGCAGATTCTAAGTGTTGGATGGCAGCAGCCTAGGGGAAAAAGGAGTTCTTAGCCCTGGAATCTTAGTACAATAACACAGTGTGCTGCCCATCCTCATCCCCTGCAGCCTCATTGTTTCTTACTGACTCTACCCGCAACTCAACTGCCTCTCTGGAAATGATAATGATCAAAGAATTCTTGCTGAAGGTCAACAGAGATGATCTTAGATCTATGCGTATTCTAAAAATTTAGATGTATTTCATTTTCTCTTAATAATCAAAACCTCATATGAAGGAGGTACTATTTCTTTCATGTTTCAAATGAACAAACAATCTCATATTACATAGCTAGTAAGGAATAAAGCTGGATTCGAATCTACATCTTTCCAATTCCAGAATGTAACTTCTTTAATAATATTACTACCTATAATAAAAGCACCCACTTATATAGTACTGACTATGTGCCAGGCTCTGTTCTAAGCTACATGTATATTTTTTCATATAATCCTCATAACAACCCTATGAGATAAAGACTGTTATTATCTCCATTTCACAGAAGAGAAAGCTGAGCCCAGAGAAGGGAAAGATGATAAATTGTAGAGTCAGGATTCAATTCCAGGTAGTCTGGCTCTTGAGTCTGTGCTCTTAATTACAACTTCTACTCCTTCCTCTCTATCACCCTTGACATTCAAACATCTACCAAGACTTGATAATTCTATTTTTTGAGTATGTCTCAAATGTATCCACTGCTACTCATCCCTGCTACCACTTCACCAGTCCAAATCACCATCACCTCTTGCCTAGACAATTACAACATCTCCTAGCTTTTCTCTTTGCCTCTAGTCTTTTATTCCTTCAATTGTTTCTCCACATACCATGGCACTCCTCTACTTAAACCTCTTCTCTTAGATAGCAGACTAGATAGATGACTGGATATGTGATAAAGCACGCACAGGAAAATGTTAGTAGTAGAGCTACCATTTTAACTTTCATCAATGTAGAAATTTTCATAATAAGATAAGAAAAAATTCTTCTGTAATTCTTATTGCTCTTAGGATGAAATCCAAACTTCCTACCGTGGTTTATCAGGCCCTTTCCGGCCTGGCCCCTGATTACTTTTCTAGCCTCATCTTTAGTCACTCTCCCTGAATGCCCCCTTCCTGGCCCCTATGCCTCAGCCATTATGAATGTACTTCAGTTTCGTGAATATTCCATGCTCTCCCTTGCCTTTGGAACAATACACGCTGTTCCATCTGTGTGGAACAGCCCTCCCCTTTCTTATTCTCCTGGTTAATTCCCTCTGGATCTCAAGTATCTTGTGAAATGGCACTCCTTCTGAGCAGCTTTCCCTGATTTCCCCAGACTGAGATAGATCTTCCTGCTATGTGTTCCCAACCCCCTCTACTTCCTTATATACTAACACTCATACTACTTGATTAAAACAATTTATTTTTGCATCTATTCAAGTAGACTATGTCATTCTTCTTTACCCAGTAGCATATAAGAATATCTCCTAGAATAATATCTCACATAAAGTAGTTACTCCATAAATATTTTGAATGAATAAGTAAATGGGTGAATGAATTATATCCCCAGAGCTTAAAATAGTTCTTGGTAAATAGCTGCTGACTGACATGTCACCAACTCTCAATGATCTCATCCTCATCCATGGACAATGCAAAAGCTTCTCTCTGGGTTTTGCCAATTATTTCACTGTGTAATAAAGATACTGGTCTGAATTACAGCTGAACAGTAGTTACCTCAAATCGTGGTACATCCATTTCAACCTGTCCTTTTAGCAGCGGGGTTTGTCTGGGAGTCTCACGAATCATCACACTCCATCTGAAATGAATTTCAAAGACGGATATTTCAGGGTCTGTTTCATGACTGGTAAAAATTAGTGCTTCAAAGGTGAAGACAGAAGTAAAAATGTTTATGTGGTGGGGGGAGGTGGGTTGTAGGGGGTGTCCAAGCAATCTCTGGTCACCTGATCTCAAGGTGACCATAAGAGGGACCTCTGTCTCATGACTTCTGTAGGCCAGTGTGATGGAAGGAATTGCCTTCCCTTTACAGGGTTCTCAGAGAGCAGTGCTTCTTAACCAGAGATAACCATCAAGATCATCTGAGGTGCTTTTGTACAATACACATTCCAGGGCCCTGCCAAGACCTACTGAATCTTTGTGGTGGGGTTCAAGTTGATGTTTTTAAAAAGCTCCCCAGGAGATCCTTATGGGCAGCAATAAATCAAATGCTCCTATATACACCAACATAGAAAGTCTTTTTTTCCTCAGGAGATAGGATGGTAGTACTTGCTCTTCTCTAGAGCAGTGACAATGTAAGCAAGTTATTTCTAAACTCTCCCTCCATCCCTTTTTTATTTTCTTTGAAAATCTGATGAAATTATAGACTTTTCCCCAAGAGAGAATATGCTTAAACAGATCATTGGCTCTGCAATTTGAAGAGGGTTCACAGAACCCTTGAACTTTATCCATGGGGCCCCTGCTCTAGAATCCTTTAGTTTTTTTTGGTGTTTTTGTTGTTGTTGTTTTTGTTTTGTTTTGGTTTTTTTGAGACAGGGTCTCACTCTGTCGCCCAGACTGGAATGCATTGGCATGATCATGGCCCACTGCAGCCTTGACCTCCCAGTAGGATCCTTTAGTTTTGAAGAGGGGCTTCAATGTTTGAAGGATACATGGTAGACCCTGGCTTCCCAAGAGACAAGCCCCACCCAACCCACAAATGGCTCTACACTGAAGCCAGAAAGGAAATGAGGCTCTATCAGAGAGGTTAAAGTATTCCTGATTGAGATGATGTAAGTGATGTGGGACAGGAAGAGGCACAAGGGCCTGGTCTTTCAGCCACTTACCTGTCTAGGATCCTGACACTAGCCTGCTCCACTCTGTTGAGGATGTCCAGAGGTGACTTGCTTTTGTTCCAGAATGCACCCCAGCCCAGAACACGAGCCAGATCATTGCCGGTTCCAAGTGGGATGACTGCCAACTGACACTGCAAGAACAAAAGGAGACACCCTTTTCAGACAGTCTTTCTACCAAGCTTCACCCATGAAGGAACCCAGAGGGTACTCTTTGGGAAGAATTATGGTCTTAAAACCAGTGGATTTATGGGACTTCAGATTCTGGGGAAGGTAATGAGAGGATGTTTGCAATTGGGTGAAATTTTCCCTAAGGAGTTGGACCCCAGTGTTAACAACACAGAACCTACTAAGTAAAGGGAAAAGTTGCCGAAATATGACAATATTCATGGCCATGCTTAAAGAAGAGAAATATAGCTGTGAATTTCTATCTGGGCTGGGCCAAGGAGGTGAAGTACGTCAGGAGACAAAGCTACTGGAGTGAGAAGAGCAAGGCGGCTGCCTAGGGACAGCAAGGAGACATAGAGGAAACTTTCTGCCACTCTTGAGACTCAAGGAAGAAAATCAGTGGGTTCAGGAGGGGAAGGAAGGAAATTGGGGGTTGAGTGCTGTCTAAGACCACTTCTGTTTTGTTTGCTCTCCTCCCCTTCAACTCTTCACTTTGAAGCCTAGGGAACAGAGCACTGCTCGTTCTTTCTGTCGATGTCACACAGATAGACAACCAGAAAACAGTGTACATGAGTAGGCTTAGATTGGGAATCTACCAGTCAGGCTGAATATGAAACCTGGGGGAAACATATTTTACAGACAGGGAGGGCGAAGACTTGGGACTTCTTGGGATGGGCAGCTGCACACCCCTACTCTTTCTAGCAATGGCTAAACTGAGTCATCCAGGGACTTACCTTTTCATGTAATCCAAAGGCATCAATCAGAGATAAGACCCAGCTCACGCTGCCATCTCCACCACAAACCAGAATGCGAAAGCGAGCAAAGTTCTTGAACATAGACAGCCTGGAAGGACAAAGAGGAAAGGGGGTCATTTCATGAACAGCTGGGTTTTGTAACTTTTCCTACAATGTGTCAGGACACAAGGATTGCTGCTTTGGCACTCTGCTAACAGACCACCTGCCTTCTTTCCCTTAGCCTTTATCTGTCTGTGTATCTAAGACCATAGACCATCCCAGAGATCAGGCTTTGCCTCAACTCATTTTCTTTCTGTGCCTCTGGAAAACACTAGTAACCTAAACAGACCCATTTGCTGAGGCCCAGGAAGATGCCTTGCATGGTGGCCAGTGGGCTCACAGGAACCAGGACTGAGCAGCCAGATGGTCCCAAAATAAAACAGGTCTGTAGAGGAGATATATCTATTTGGTCCCGGGAAAGAGAGTGGCAGGAAAAGTAGACAGCAGTATCCATTTGTCTCTTTCTCTGAGGTTAGGAGGCATAGTTTTACGTTTTCCAACCAAAAAAGATAAAGCAAATCTGACAGGGGCTTGGACATGGGCTTGAAGGGATTTCTGGGAGAGGGCTAAGAGCCCTCCTACCAGCCAACCCAAAAGGCTCTGGAGTTATGTGCTTGTCTCCTGACTTGAGAAAATAGACCTTTCCTGCCCAAATACAAGAACTGATTCCAAGAAGCCTATTTTAGTTTAGAATGTATAGAGGGAAGACTCCCTTACATACCCAATCATATCCATGGGATACAGGCTTACCCTGCTTCAGGTCCACCCTTCAATAGGTCGAACACTTGAGATGGGTTAAGGTATTGCTTGAATTTTCGGAGGAAGACGATCCCCTGATGATCGCCACTTTTGGAGTTGATGAAGATGAGCAAGGGACATGAACAGGCTGATGACCAATCAAGATTCCAGAAGTTCGAAGATACTACTAATTGGCCTGACACAACGAAAAGAAAAAGAAGAAAAAAAAGAATGGACCCGTTGAGATGGAAACGAGACATGACTTAACATCACATTTTGCAATAACTTTTTGAGTATGAGTCTCAGTCTTTTGAGAATGAGGAGCAGAGGAAAAGTCAAGATACCACCCAGAGGGGCTTAAAAGTATTTGTCGTATTTGTCTAGCTGTTGTCAGACAAATGACATTTGCTGAGCCACTACCACATGCCAAGCATCATGCCAGATACTGCTAGGGGTATAGTCCCTGCCTTCAAGCTCAGGAGAGAGACTCATACACAACAGTATGTTGGAACATAAGGAATAAAGAAATTGGTGCCACAACAAAGAATTAGTAAAACTGTGAGGAAACTGAGGAAGGAGAGGATTGAGAACCCAGGAGGAAGACCAGCACACAACTAGTCCTTTCTCTGCCCAGGATACCTCAGTTCTTATAGTGAGAAGATACCAGGTCAGGAGAGAGGGGAAGGAAAGGCTGTCATTTAGCCAGGAGCTAATAACAGAACGTATCAATGTGGGGTGAAGCAAAGAGCTTTAATCACTTCTCTAAGGCTGTTGCAGAGCAATCTGTGCTATCTCACCAACTTCCCTGGGGAAACAAGACTATAGGAAAATTATCTGAACAAGGGAGAGGCTTTTAATAATCTCCAATATTGCAGTTACCCATAGAGAAGTAGGGTTATAGCAGTCTAAATAACCAAAGCCTGCCAGTTCGTGCTGAGTCTCAGAGCCTGTTGGCAGGGAGACAGGCAGTGTGCAATGGCCTCCTAAGAGATGCTAGACAAATAGTGAGCCCCCAGACCTCGGAGCTGTGGCTTGACAGGGATGCCTCTGCAAAAATAAATACACAGGGCAAAAAGCACGTGGCTCACTCCTCAGTGGGGGTGGGAGGAGGTGGGTTGAGAAGACCCATTTGTTTTAGCCTGGGTGAAAGGGAACCTGAAGGAAATCTACTTGAGCAGATTTCATAACTGGTTTGCCTGGAAAAATCAAAGGCAGGTTTCCCCTATGGGCCAATTCCCACTCACTGGCCAGTGGAGCTTGAAGGCCTCCTAAGCCAGCTAGCCAGTCATGCACCAAATTTTTAGGACTTGCCAGGACTCACAGCTACAAGGGGAGTCTTGTAGAAGCTGGGTCCCCTCACTAGCATAGCTCGGAAGTAGTTACTTTCCCTGAATACATTATCCAAAAGTAGTACCCCTTCCAACATTTTTTTACTAAAGTAATATGTTGACACAATGGTAGTTAAGACACATTAATCCCTTCATTCAATAAATATGTATGGAGGGCATTCTCTGTGCCTGCTTTATGTCCTGAGAATACAGTGGTGGACAAGATAGAAATAGTCTCCGCCCTTGTGGAACTTATATTTTAATGGAGGAGGCAGACCATAACAAAGAATTATAAAAAAGAATTTGCCATGAAGAAAAATAAAGTAGGGAAAGGGGGTAGATATTGGAAGGGGTGTTATTTTAGACAGAGTGTCAGGGATGGCTTCTTTCAGGAGGTGACATTTGAGATGAAACTTGAATGAATGCAGGAGTGAGCAATGCAAGGAAGAGTTTTTTGGGGGGTAGGAAGAAGAATAAGTGCCAGGACCCTGAAAAGGGAGACTGTCTGGGCTGTCTGAGGACCAGTGAAGAGAATAGTATGGTTATTGAGGAGTGAGTGAGGGGGGGAGTGGCAGAAGATGAGGTCAGAGACGTGACATGGGACAGATCCAATGGCAACAAGATGTTAGAGGAAGCAGTGCAAAAATAAGGGGAAGACTGTTCAGCATAGACTTGAGACGTCACGAGTCAGGTCTTAAGATATTTAAAGAAAGTAGTCAAAAGGTGTTAACTTTTTATGTGCTTGCTCCCCTGCCAACGAACAATGCAGGCCCCAATTCATGGCCTAGCCCCAAGCTTACCTCTCCCTTGTTTTAGAACCTGTCTGTGCTCTGTGCTTCCCTTTCTCACTCTGCAACCCTCTGTCAACACCCTCTAAGTGAGCATATGACTTTGGGTATGCACCCTAATTAAAGGACTCATGGAAGCAACTTCTTGCCAACATCTACTGGCTCTCTGAGGTGTGCTTGGAAGCAAGCACTTTCCCTGCCAGAGGTCCTGGAATAAACCTATCTATGCCCCCAAAGTTTTTGTTTTGTTTAGTGTCAAAGGCCCTTTGGGGGTAGTTCCTCTCTAAAGGTGAGACAGCAGTGGCAGTGAGACCAACCACTGTGTACTATTTGGGCCTCAGTTTCCTTATCTTCAAAATGAATCATTCAAAAACTTAAATTAGTTTCCCAGTGTTTAGATGAAAATGGACCTTTAAAAGCCAATCATTATGCTCATAACTTGGCTCCTAAAGATGAGAAGATGGTCAAACTTACTCATAACAAGAAATATACAGATTAAAACTAGACTATGTTACCATTTTTTTTCTTGTCTAGAACACTGGCAAAAAAAAAAAAATAGATAACACACGTGACTGGGGAGGCCATGGGGAAATAGGCACTCTCATACACCAAGAATGGAAGTGCTGAGTGACACAAGCCCTGTAGAGGTGAATTTGACAGTATCTATGAAAATTACAGAGGCATATGCATTTTGACCTAGTAATTCCATTTCTTGGAATTTTTCATATAGACGTGTATGTAAAAGGATATGCATGAGGCTGTTCACTGTGGCATTATTTGCAATAGCAAAAGACTGAAAACTACTAAATTATTCATCATAGTGGACTGGTTAAGTACGTTATGGTGTATCCATACAGCAGAATATCTTGTAACTGTAAAAAGGAGAGAGGAAGCAATTTGTTGATAAGGAAAAATCTCCAAAATATACTGTGAAGGAGAAAAAGAGCAAGGCGTAGAACAATGTGCATAGTATTAAAAGGGGTGGATAAGAATATCTATTTATATTTACTGGTATATACATGAAGAACTACTGGAAGGTATTTAAGAAACTAATGGCAGTATTGAACTGTGAGTGAGGATATGGGGGCTGTAAGAGATTGAGAAGATCAGAGAAAAGATAGCAGCAAGACTTTTCATTAAGTATTATGTGTATATATGTATTTCTTTTTTAAAAAACTGAACCATGTGAATATATTATCTAGACAAGAATTGAATTAAGAAATAGGAAAAAAGAATTATACTAATGCTGTCTATAAATTAAATAGCCATGAGGGTGTAAACTAGAGTGAGCATAGGAAGCTTAGGGAGAAAATTCTGTAATTAAGGCAACTTGAACCTTAGCATCAAACCTCATCTGTGGATGGGAAGACAGTGGGACATAGCCCCAGCAGGAAGGCAGTCCCAGGAGACTACAGGGGCAGCTCCATCTAGTATTTCCCCCTGAGGAAGAGAATATCTGAATTTCAGCAAGGCCAAGTTTGTCAAGAGAATCTTGTGAACCAAGTGACAAAGATGGGTGCCACTGAGGGCAGAAATATAATAATGTTAAGATTTATAACCAGGTAATCCTTTCCACAAGATTGCTTTTGAATAGACTGATGTTAATCATAAGGGAGTGCCCAGTATTATTCCACAATTTTAATTGACAATTCACATGGAAACATAGAAGTCTGGCTTGTGAACTCTGAAGTACTCAAAGCTGGAGGAAGAGATACTTAATGACAGAATCAAGATTGAAAAGTGACCTTGACAGGCTGACTGGTCAAAGTCCAGGGATGAAATGTAAAGGGAATAAATGTGAAGCTTGCCCTTTAGGCTCAAGGACATAAATTGTACCAGAACAGGACAATACGAACTTGGCTTGGCAGCATCAAGTGTGAAAAGAGCTTAGGGGACTTAGTTGACTTTAAGCTCCTGATGAGTCAACAGCCTGAAAGAACCTTTCAAAAAAAGCTCGTGTTTCTTTGAGCTGCATTAATATAACCACAGTGCCCTAAACAGGGAGCCAACAGTCCCACTCAAATTTATTCTGTTCACTCCACAGAAAGATGCAAAATTGGCATAGGTTGGCTTACCATTCTCTTCCCATACTTTTAAAATCCTCCCTTACAAATGTCAACTCATTTAACCTTCATGACACACCTGAGTACAACTGTTATTCCTTATTGGCAGAAAACAAATGCCAGATTAACCACAGAGAGGTTAAGTAACTTGTCCAGGGGCATACAGTAAATGATAGAGTGTGTTTCTAGGACTAGTAGTATCAGCAACATCTGGGACTTGTTAGAGATGCAATTTCCTGGGCCCCACCCAGATCTACTGAATCAAATGCTCTGGGGGTAGTGCCCAGAAATCTGTGTTTTAACAAGCCTTTCAGATGCTTCTGATACAACAACCACTGCACTTCACTATTTTTTCTCCATATTAGCCAGTGATGCTATCTTAGTCGTTGCTCAGCATTGAGCCTTACATACAGGCAGTATTCAGTAAATGTATTAAGGAATTCATGTAACAAATCTTGACTGTGTGTATACCGCATACCCAGGTCTGAGTCAAGTGCTAAGGATACAGAGAGCTCACAGTCTGGGGTGGAAGACGGACACCATTATAATGTCATGTGTTAGGTGCTTTGAGATATGTCTTCTTGGTTTATAGCCATAGAAGTAATTGATTTGTTTGGGAGAGTGGGAAGAGGCCATTACAGAAGCTGTCAAACAGAGAAGACAATGTTTAATTTTGAGCTGGACCCTAAAGGATAAGAGAAGGAATATACCAAGCAGACTGGATAGGAAAAAGGGATAATTGGAAGGAATTCTCAGAAATTAGAGTCTACTGACTGAATAAATATATACGTGAACAGATGTGTGTGACTCAACGCTAGCAAGGGCCTTCTCAGAAAGTCATGAGCTGGATGCCCTCATGACTTCAGCTGGGTGCTGAAGAAAGGATTCTTTAGCTCAGCCAGGGGGCATTGAACCAGACCATCTTTAAGGACCTCACATGGCTAAGATTCTATGACTGGAAGATGCAAAAGATTCCTCTGAGATGGGACCTTCCAGTAGGAAACTTACCCATTAAAGGGCATAAAGCCACAGCCAAGAAGCCAGGAAGACAGAGTCAAGAAGATAGGAAAGTTTGAAAGACATTTCTAAGAAATTCCAGGACAAGTAATGCATGATAGAAAGAAGGGCTGGCAGAGTGAGATTCAATTGGATCAAGATTGCAGATGACTAGGAGGAAAAGTTAAAAGCTAACTCATGGGATATTAAATAAGACACCAAACAAAAAGAATAGATTAGCCCAGGTGCTCCTAAGCAATAATATTATATCACTGGTGGAAAGAAGAAGAAAGTAACAATGCCATTATTTGACAAGCTATAACAAGCATAAGAAGTGACATAGGATAGGAAGAAATAAATTTTAAAAACACCAACACAAGGACAGGAAGCACAGAACATGTTTGGCCCAGTTACAAAGGAGAGGCGGCAACCCTCTTAACACCTATTTGGGGTCATTTGTGGCATGCTGACGTGGGCCATCTGCTTAAAGACATCTTTGTCAGGTCCCTGTGGGGGTGAGCAAAATGTCTCAGATTCAAAACTAGGTTGATTTCACTACCAGCCTGATTTTGCTCAGCTGACCAGTTTGCTACTTTTCTTCTTGTATCAACTGCATCTTCCCCTAGTCCCTCATTCTCCTATCTAGGCAAGTATCTCTTATTTACTAAGTCATCAATTTCATCACCTCTTTGGTCAACTACCTGGTGGGTGACTCCATACGGATAACTATTTGAGTAGATCTGAGAATAATATATGCATGTATACCTGAGTGAAATTCAGTTTTGTGTCTTTACATGTTATTATGGAGACATATGAGTATACTTGCCTGCAGAAACCTGTATGAATGGCTCATTCCATGTACTAAGGTCTAGCTATATCTGTGTTAGGGTTGGAAAAGTAACTGGAAGGATCTAGAGTGGCTGTGTGTGTGTGTGTGTGTGTGCGTGCACATATATATGAGCACGCACATACACATGTGGTATGTCTAGTTCTAAAACTATGTTGTAGCGGCTACAGGAATCTTTGCCCCCTTCTGTTCTCTAAGGAAACCATCTACTCTTCTTTCTTTTCCTTTCTTTGCTTCCAGCTAATGCTGGCTCTTCCCTGGCAGTGAAGTGAGCAACTAGCATCTATGTGGGGATAATTTTTAAGTCAGTGAAACGAGGGTTCACTAATCACTCTTGGACCAGTGGATATCCCACACGTCAGAGATGGACAAATTAGCAAATTAGAGAAATATAGATTAAAACATTCCAGGAAGAATTTGAACTTTCCTCCAGTAAGTGAAATTGACCATATATAGAATGAAACTAATCATACACAAACTGAAATTTATGAGCAGTGTATCTCTTCCCTGGCTTAGTGAAATAGTAGTATGTCAGTGGTAAGTATATTAGATTTCTAAATTTCTTAGTGTTAGTAAAATAGGTTAGGTCTTTTAAGCTGTGATATGCGATTTTGATCTTGACAGTTCCCACTCTTTAATAATGAGTAATGGCAGAAGTAAATGAACAAGTCAATGGCAAAAAGGAGAGTCTCTCAGAAAAAGCAAAGAAAAAGTAGGGAAGGAGACGTGAATTCAAAAGGCAAGTGCCAAAGAGTGAATCATCCCTGTGGGGTCTGCACTTTTTATTAGGCTAGGAGACTAGATATTTAGTTGCCCAAGAAGTCGAGGGATTTAATTTTATGGTCCTTTGAGGTTATGTTTTTAGATCCTTAGGCCCTTCACATATTATCATCTATCCTCACAATAGATAGCTTCATTCCCGTTTACAGATGGGGAAAGCAAAGCTCAGAGAATGTAAGTGACTAACCCAACATCACATATCTAGTAAGTAACTAAAGCTCATAATTGCCTAGCTCTTGTTTTTTTTCCTTACGTCATGATACTTCCATGTCTTACTTATTCTTAAACAAACACAAAAACTATACAAAATACCCTTCTTCTTGGCTTCTGCTTTTTTTGTTCTAACATTGCTAGACCTCTTGATAGAAGACTTTATACAAAGTTTATTCTTGCTGCATTGATTTCATTACTACCTCCTTTCTGCTCAACCTCCTATAAATGGTTAATATTTCTAAGGTTTTCTCATTTCCAAATGTCTCTACCATTCCCTTGGCACTTAGCATATGACACATTAAATTGTTAATTGTTGTATTATATCAGTAGCCTGAATCCACAATAATCAATAGCTCTGGCAATGCCCATGTCTTAGATCTTTCTGTAGCCTTCAGACACCTTGAGAACAGAGTTCTTAATAAATCACTAGTGTCCAGGAATTGACAAAGCATCAGTGAAGTTGGGGTAATGATCATGTTAGTTTCATATTTAGGAACAACATTGGTGTTTGTTTCCATTTTAAAAGTAAGATAACCTGGCCTTCATGAAGTTCTTCCTTGACCACCTGGACACAAACTTATTTCATGACTTATCCAGTGTTTGGAAATCATGAAAAAGCTGAAATCAATTCTGATCAGAAACAATTGTGACCAAGCTACAGAGAACATGCCCACATACATATACACCAGAAAGAACAACATTCACAATCCCAAAGGTAAGAGAACCAGGAGCTATCTATATACACATGCACAGTCCTACTTCCCCAAAATGTTTGACTGGTTGAGGAGAATAATTTAATTGCAGTCCTTCTTCCCAGCCTTTGCACCTTCCCTACATCCCCAATGTGCTTCTGAGGTTAAGATTTAACTACTCACCATCGCCTTTGGGGTCGCTTAGAGCAGTGGGAGGAATGACTGATGAGCGATGGCTTCCGAAGCAACATTCCTTGGAAAACCGTCTCCTACAGTCATCATGCACCTGAAACGACAAGAGAAGAGCAGAGAAAAAAAAGGAGGGGGAGAGAAAAGGATACCATTGATCAGTCTTGAGTTCCAATACCAAGATTTAGATTCTTAGTATTTAATCTCCCTTTCTGAGATTTGGTGCCATACATATATCCTTAACTCACCTGAACACCCCCATTCTACTCTGAGCCTACACTGTCTCTCAGTGTGGCCTCAGAACTCTGGTCCTTTCAAAGGTAGCTTTCAGAAGATATCCACCTACAGGCACTGAGAAATCACCAGTTCTAAGGCACAACCTTAGTGGCCTGCAGAATGGGGAATTTACGTGCAGTATAAAAGAGTTAATAATAATAATCTAGTATTACACTTCAATCCTTATAACAACAGGTGTGTGAGGTAGAAAAAACATTATTGAATTCATTTTAAAAATGAAGATACCAAAGCTCAGAGAGGTAAAGGGTTTTGCCCAAGGTCAAACAGCTGGGAAGTGACAGCTGAGACTCTGCTGCCTTTCCCACAAGCGGCCATTCTTTCCAGATTTCTGACATCTTCAAGTGCCACTTTCTGGAAAATTACACATTTTCTAGGGGGAATGAACCTGGCCTGGTTATTCAAAAGCAATTGAAAAAAAAAAAAACAGAGGACAACCAGAGTCTTCTAAGAAGAAGCTCATACTTCAGTTTCTTCTTGTCTAGAAAACTCAGTTTTGGAGAAGCATCTAAAAGGCTAGAAATCTAGATCAGGGTCTCTCAACTTCAGCATTACTGATATTTTGAGCCAGATAGTTCTTTGTTATGAGAGGCTGACCTGTGCATTGTAGGAGGTTCAGCAGAATCCCAGGCCTCTACCCACTCCATGTCAGTAGCACTTCCCTCCACCCTGAGTTGCAAAATTAAAAAATGTCTCCACACATTGACAAATGTCTCCTGGGGGGCTAAATTACCCCCAGTTGGGGACCACTGGTTTAGAGGCATGGTAGTGTTGTAGTTAAGAGTGTGGTCGGCTGGGAACGGTGGCTTATGCTTGTAAGTCCAGCACTTTGGGAGGCCAAGGTAGGAGGATCACTTGAGCCCAGGAGTTTGAGACCAGCCTGGGCGACATAGCAAGACTCCGTCTCTACAAAAAAATTAAAAAATTAGCTGGGCATGGTGGCATGTGCCTGTAGTCCCGGCTACTCTGAGGAGGCTGAGGTGAGAGGAGCCCACCTCACACGAGCCCAGGAGTTTGAGGCTGCAGTGAGCTGTGATTGTGCCACTGTACTCCAGCCTGGGCGGCATAGTGAGACCCTGTCTCAAAAACAAAAAACAAAACAAAACAAAAAAGAGCATAGTCTTTGCAGAATTATGTATGAATCAAGACTCTTGCTTACTGGCTGAATGACCTTGGACAAATGAAATTGGTCCAAATGACCTCGGACCCCTTCACTTTTCTGACCCTCACCTTCCTCATCTGTAAAATGGGAACAATGAGGCCCGGTTTAGGCTTGTTGGAAGGAATAAATGAGATCATGTATATTAAGCACTCAGTATATAGTGGCAATAATAATGTGTTAATATTATCAACCATTTTTAATTAATAAAGGTTACAAGTTCCTAGGAAATAGTGAATGAGAAAGGGAGTAGGTTTCTCAAAGGCATATTCAGAACTTATTTTTAGTTGCCCATACTGCCATTAGAGAGTTCAGCTTTTCCCATTTGTTAGTAGGCCTCACCAATTAAGAAGCAACAAAGATGGTCTTAAATCTTTCTCCCAAAGGCTCCATAGTCAGATCTGGAAAGGCAGGATACTAAGATTTATACTATGGAATCTGTTTAACCTGTTTTGAGATAAGGGTTTCTTAGATTTCTATCTATGTGTATACATGGTCAAGCTCTAATCCACCCCCTCGCCAGGAGTTAAGTTCTCTAAATATCAAGATGAGAAGAGTCTTACTGTAGAATTACACCACAGGCAGCGGAAGTCTTGAAGTCTTTGATAACTGCCACAGCTCTCATGACACACTGCACACTGAGAGCTGACAGGCATGTTTCCTTCTACCCATTGATGGGGCATGTTCTGCAGAAGGGTAAAAAGACACAGGAGGTAGAAGTTAGAGACATAAGGAGAGGAAGGGCCAACTGGAATAATTGTACTACTCCATGGAGGACATTAGGTAGATGACCCAAATGACCCTGCCCTCCCTACTCCAATGCTAGTGAACAATGACAAGTGGAGGAGGGAGGTTCATTCTTCCAGATAGGTTGGATTGTGAGCCTGGGACTTTGCTTATCTGGAGTTAGGAAGAAGTCTTCCTCCCGCTGTGTATCCTGGTTGAAGGGGACATGGGAGAGGCCGACTGTGGGAAGACATGGCTAGTACTTACTACTTCATCTGCAGGCAGAAGGAGGTCATCAGTGATAGACAATGTATTCCACTTGCAGTCTTTGCTTGCTCTCAAAGCACATAATCTGTGAGATTTCACTTTGCACACTGTGAGAAGAGGAAGAGAAAAGATGGGTGTGAATCTGGTGACAGTGAGGATTCTAATTCCCTTCCCAAAGCTGCTCTGAAAGTTAGAACACAGATGCATTCTAAATAGTTCTAATGCACCTCCAAAAACCTATTTCCAATAGGATCCAGTTCCTTTTTATTCTTACTGGCTAATCTTTTTATTATCCAACTTGAATGAAAATTGATGGTAAGAATGAGGTGATTTCTGTCTTTTTAACACTTGCGATAATATAGTCCCATCCCCCCACACTCATCCTTCTATTTTCATCCCCTTTATGTTAGTTTCCTCCCTTTTTCTTTCCTCAATCAGGGTTAACCTCACACCAGAGTCAGTGACCTAGTATGAGTTAATGATACTAAAGCCACATGAGTTCCTTCATCCCTATATCTACCCACTGAGCTTCACTTCCTAAAGGAATCAGAAAGGTACCTTCACAGATGATGGCATCTCTAGATAAGGCAGGAATGCTCTCTCGACAAACATTGCAGTGCTGGGTCCGGTGGCTGTAACTGGAGTACCAACAGTGCATTCCAACAAGAAAAGGGTTGTTTTCTGCTGCAGGTATCTAAAATAAATAAACGAGAACAGAGAATGGAGGATGAATCACAGAGACGGATTAAAGAGGGCCTGAAAATCTGCTGCTAAGTCTAAAATGGCCTGCTGTATAGGTGTCAGAGCGTGTGAAGGGGAAGGCTGAAAGTTGGAGCCAATACCTGGGACCTGGGATATTTTGTGTGAGTTTTTGTTTGTTTTGCCAGTCGTTTCAAAAAGAAAAATAATAGAGGGGCAGACCCTGGAATAGAAGCTGAAGGCAGGAGTAATTATCTTTTTTTTTTTTTTTTTTGAGAGGAAGTCTTGATCTGTCACCAGGCTGGAGTGCAGTGTCGCAATCTCGGCTCACTGCAACCTCCGCCTCCTGGATTCAAGTGATTCTCCTGCCTCAGCCTCCCAAGTAGCTGGGACTACAGGCATGCACCACCACACCCGGCTAATTTTTGTATTTTTAGTAGAGACGGGGTCAAGTGATCTGCCTGCCTCGGCCTCCCAAAGTGCTGGGATTACAAGCGTGAGCCACTGTGCCCGGCCAGGAGTAATGATCTTTATACTGCTTGGCCAATCGCTCTATTGTCTTAGTTCAAGCAAAAATGTGTTGTCTTAGCCTTGGCCTTGGTTCTCTAGCCAGGGAATAAAGACAGGAGGTAAGGCTCTGACTCTGGGCTAGGGAATATTATAATAAGGCTTTAACTACCTCCTGGAGGTATACACTTTCCTTCCTGTCTGCCAGGTGAGCAGAGCATTGCTTTACCTGGACGACAGTTTCATCTCAGGGGATTCTTTTAGGAATCCCTTGAGTATTCTTTTAGGAATACCACGCTCTGACTGCCTACAGCAGTTTCCCGATTAATCAGCTTAATTCATCCAGTAATCCATTAAACAAATATTTACTGAGTAAATACTTTGTGCTTGGCACTTTTCAAAGCATTTGAGATATAGTGAACAAGACACAACCCCTGCCTACATGGAGTGGCATTCTTTTTGGTGTCCTCTTTCATGGTACTGAGTTTGACATTTTTTGTTAATGTGCCTTAACATTTTTTGTTAAATGCTGCATTTGTATTTCACAGCCTGACTTTCATGACTGTAGGGAAGGCAAGGGTATACCAGCAACAGTTTTGAGATTGAAAGAAGGGAAGGGTGAGCACCAAAAAAACTCCAAGGACTCTTACACCTTTTCACTAATTCCTGTGAATGTCTGATTTTCTCCTTCTCTGCCTTCCCCTAAGGTTTAGACATAGGCGTACACAGAGCTTTTCATTCTTGACATTATAATGAGTTGGGTGTGTAAAGGCATGACAAGACTTTAAAAAGAACTATATTTTCTTTCTGACATCAGTTGACAGTGGGGAGAGAGAGAGAGAGAGAGAGAGCGAGCTAGCTACTGAGGGCTGTAGCACATTAAGTATTCATCCTTGATCAATTTACATGAATTAGATATCCAAGACATAGCCTGCACATTGCCCTCTCTGATCACTCCTTCCCACTTCTGGCATGCTGGTTACGTGCTAAGCTACTGTTGATTTGACCTGGAACCTTCTGGAAGGGAAAGCTATTTTGATGAACTAAAGGCTCACATGTTCTGGGATTGCTTTGTGATTGTAATGTTTATTGTACATTAAGACACTGGAAAGCTCTAGGGTGATTAGAATAGAAGATGGAGAGTCCTGAGGAAGTGACATACTCTTGGCTTTGGCACTTTGAGCTCCTAGAACCTTTCTACTCCCCAAGTCACTAGATTGTAATTCTACAAGCATCTTTTTTTTTTCCTCCCAGTCTCCTCTCCTCCAATAATTACTAAGAACCTATTATGTATCATCTACCATGGTAGGCACTGGAGATGCAGAGATGAATAAACCATAGTTGTTTCCCTCAAGGAATTTATAGTCTACTGGAGGAAACAAATTCTAAAACAGATCATTCCTGTATAGAGTGACAAGTGAAGCTCTTCTAGAATGTGCAAGGTTTCACAGGACTGCGTGGAAGAAATTCAGAGCTCTGCCTGGGTATAATATTAAATTTCATCATCCAAATTGCCTACAGAATACAAAGGAATAGGTAAAATGGACATTGCTTAGGTTCAGCAGTTGAGGTGATGGAATTTATATTCCTTGTGTACATCCTATTCTGTAAGAAAAAGTTGATGCTTCCCACCCTGGATGAGTATGTGTGGTGATTGAACTGTGTCCCCTCAGAAATATGTTCAAGTCCTAACCTTTGGTACCTATGAATGTGACCTTACTTGGAAATAGGGGTTTAACCGATATAATCAAATTAAGATGAGGCCATAATGGATTAGAGCGGGCCCTAATCCAATGACTGGTATCCTTATAAGAAGAGAGGAATTTGGACACAGACAGGCACACACAAAGAGGAGAACACCTTGTGAAGATACAGAGCACACAGACACAGGGGAGAACACCAGGTGACAATGAAGGTGGAGATTGGAGTGATGCATCTGCAAGCCAAAAAATGCCAAAGTTTGCCTGCAATCACCAGAAGCTAGGAGGAGGCAAAGAAAGATCCTTCCCTAGGGTCATCAGAGAAAGCATGGCTCTGCAGATACCTTAATTTGGGACTTCTAGACTCTAAAACTGTGAGACAGTAAGTTGCTGTTGGTTTTAAGCCATCCAGTTTGTAGTTATTTTATTATGCCAGCCCTAGGAAACTAATACAGATTTTGGTACTGGGAAATGGGGTGCTGCTGTAACAAATACCTAAAAATGTGGAAGTGGCTTTGGAACTGGGTAATGGGTAGACTAGAAGAATTTTGAGACACATGCTAGAAAAAGCCTAGATTGCCTTTAACTGAGTGTTTCTAAAAATATGAACATTAAAGGTGTTTCTGGTGAGGCCTCATGTGAATATGTGGAACATATTGGAAACTAAAGGAAAGGTAATACTTTTATAAGGTAGCAGAGAACATGGCTGATTTTGCTCTACTGCTGGGTGGAAAGTAGACTTTGTGAGCAATAAACTTGAATATTTGACTGAGGAGATTTCCAAGCAAAGTATAAGAGGTGCATCTTGGTTTCTCTTTGCTGTTTATAGTAATATGTGATAGGGAAGTGATACACTGAGGAAAGAAATTGTGTTAGTCTGCTCAGGCATCATAAAAAATAGCATAGACTGAGTGGTTTAAAAACAGATATCTATTTTCTCACAGTTTACAGCTGGAAAGTCCAAGATCAAGGTATCAATCAATTCAGTCCTTGGTGAGGGCTTCCTTCCTAGCTTGTAGAAGGCCACCTTCTCACTGTGTACTCTTGTGGTTTTTCCTCAACGTGTGCATGTAGAGAGAGAGAGAGAGAAGAAAGAGAGAGAGAGAGAGAGAACACCTCTTTCTTTTCTTCTTATTATAAGGCCACCAATCCTATCGGATTAGGTCCCCACCCTATGGCCACATTTAAACTTATTTGCCTCCTAAATGTCCTATCTCCAAAGTCACATTAGGGGTTAGGGCATCCACATATTAATTTGGGTGGAGGGCACACAATGCAGTCCATAACAGAACTATTAAGCAAAAAGTCACCAGAACTAGAAGATTTAGAAAATTCTCAGCCTATCCATATTGCAAAACCCAAGAAAGTGTGCCCTGCAGAGAACATCAAGGGTGTGTCTGGACAAACTTTTGCTGGAGAGATTAGATGTGGGACACCTGGCTCCGATTAACCACTTCAGCCGAACACTGTCAGATTGGACTGAACTTGGACTTAAGGGGACAGATATGGGATAAAATGAAGGAAGGTTGTCAGACTTCTGAGATTCTATAGGCATGAAACACACTGATAAAGCGACTCAGCTGTGAACATGTGTTATCCTTCAAGAAAATGGAAGAAGGACTTCCAGGGGTAGCTCAGAGGCCAGCAAGGCTGCGGAGAGAGGCTCAGAGGCCAGAGACGCTGCTGTTGCCGTCATAGGCCCAAAGAATGCGGGCCCAAGGGGCAGAGGCACTGCCTCCTTGGTTCCAGAGGGTGGAGTTGTCTCCTGGGTTCCAGAAGGCGGGGCTGTCTCCTTGGTTGTGCAGGGGCTTGTGGAGGGATTGACTCTCCAGTGAGCTAAGAGAGTAGGGTCAGAGAACAGAACACCTAGCCACAGAGAATTATTCTCAGGCCTGGAGAACCTGATGGAATTTGCCCTGCTGGGTTGCCAATTTTTTTTTAAACCCGCAACCATTTTATTCCTTCCATTTTATCCCTTTCTTTCTTTTTTTGAGGCGGAGTGTCGCACTGTGGCCCAGGCTGGAGTGTAGTGGTGCGATCTCGGCTCACTGCAAGCTCCGCCTCCCGGGTTCACGCCATTCTCCTGCCTCAGCCTCCCTAGTAGCTGGGACTACAGGCGCCCGCTACCACGCCCGGCTAATTTTTTTTGTATTTTTAGTAGAGGCAGGGTTTCACCGTGTTAGCCAGGATGGTCTCGATCTCCTGACCTCGTGATCCACCCGCCTCGGCCTCCCAAAGTGCTGGGATTACAGGCATGAGCCACCGCGCCCGGCCATTTTATCCCTTTCAAAATGGGAATATCTGTCCTATGCCTGTCTCAACATTGTATTTTGGAAGCACATAGCTTGTTTTCTTGGTTTCACACGTCCATAGATGGAGAGGAATATTGCCGAGGATGGACCATACACAGAGTCTCATTCATACCTGATTTAGATTATTTACAAAATGATATTTTGGACTTAGATTTAACGCTGGAATGTGCTATGGCTTTTGAAGAGGTTGAGATGACAGTGAATGTATTTTGCACATTGGAAGGACATGAATTTGGGGGGGAATAGAGGGAGGACTCTTGTGGATTGAATTGTATCCCCCCAAAGGATATGTTCAAGTCCTAACGTCCACTACCTGTGACTGTGATTCTATATGGAAGTAGGGTCTTTGAAGACATATTACATTTAAGATGAGATCATACTATATTATGGTGGGCCTCAATCCAATGACTGCTATCTTTATAAAAAGAGAAATTTGAACATAGGTACATACAGAGAGGAGAACACCATGTGAAGATACAGAGGGAACAGACACAGGGGAGAATACTATGTGATGATGAAGGCAGAGATTGGAGTGATGTGTCAGCAAACTAAGGAACACGAAGAATTACCAGCAACCACCAGAAGCTAGGAAGAGGCCAAAAAAAAAAAAAATCCTCCCCTAAATCTTACAGAGAGATCATGGCCCTGTTGACATGTTGATTTCAGACTTCTAGCCTCCAGGACTCTGAGAAAATAAATTTATGTTGCTTTCAGCCACAAAATTTGCAGTAATTTGTTACAGCAGCCTTAGGAAACTAGTACAGTATATCATTACAGGTCTTCTTACTTGTTGACACAGATTAAAAATCCATTTTGAAGACAGATTTAAAACTGTGGCATGTACACAAACCACGGATCTCTAAATGCTAAAGAAAGTAGTTTTCTTTAAAGCTTTCAGTGTGTGGTTGTTGGGTTTTTGTGTTTGATTTTTACTCTCTGTAAAATACTTAGGTGAATACATTCATGCAGTCCATTGCTCTGATCGGATTCTTCATTTGCAATGGACTGAATGCTTGTGTACCCCCTTCATATCATATGTTGAAATCCTAACCCTCTAGGTGATGGTATTAGGAGATGGGGCCTTTGGGAGGTGATTAGGTCATGAGATTGGAATCCTCATGAATCGGATTAGTGCCCTTATAAAAGAGACCCCAGAGACCCATCTCAGTCCCTTTTCCACCATATGAAGACACAAGAAGACAATTGTCTATGAACCAGGAAGTGGGTCTTCACCAGACACTGAGTCTGCCAGTGGCTTGATCTTGGACTCTCTGGCTTCCGGAAGTGGGAGAAATAATGTTTGCCGTTTTAAGCCACCTAGTCTGTGGAATTTTTTATAGCAGCCCAAACTGACCAAGACAGGAATTGGTACTGAGAAGTGAGGAGTACTGCTATAACAAATACTTAAAAATGTAGAAAAAACTTTGAAAGTGGGTAATGGGTAGAGGTTAGAAGAGTTTTGAGGTACATGCCAAGAAAGCCTAGATTGTTCTGAATAGAATTTTAAAGGAGATTTTGGTGAGAGCTCAGAAAGGGAAAAGGAGAACTGTAGAGAAAGCTTCTATCTTCTTAGAGTATACCTGAGCAATCATGAACAGAATTTTGGTAGAAATGTGGACCGGCCAAGAACATGTTACTGGACAATAAAGAAAAAGTGATTGTTGTTATAAAGTGGCAAAGAACTTGCCTGAATTGTGTTTGTATTCTAGTGTTTGATGGAAAGTAGAACTTGTGAATGATGAAATTCAATATCTAGCTGAGGATATTTGGTTCCTCCTGACTGCTTATAGTAAAATGTAAGATAGAGAGTGACATCAACAAGATGGTGGAATAGGAGTTCTCCAGCTTCACTCCCTGCACTACAGAAATCCAACTGGCAACTATCCACAGGCAAGAATACCATTATGAATACCCCAGAACTTTGGAGTGAGGCTGAGACACCCCCCTTGGACCACAGAACTGAGAAAACCCAGGGTCAAATGGTAAGAGTAATGGTTCTCTTTGACTATGCCGCTTCCCCCTCAAGCTGGGGCAGTGCCTCAGAGAATTTCCCTGGAGTTATGGTTTCTAAGTGGGAAAAGAGAATTGAAGGCAGATATTCAGCTTCCTCACATTTCGGGACCCTTCACAGGAAGTCCACTCCTGTCTTGTCCCACGGGAAACATTGGTAGTACCAGCAGGGCTAGGTCACTTGGGGTCAGTAAGAAACAGAAAATGGGGTGGGGCTCACAGTAATCAATGTATAGATCTTGGTGGCTGCTCTGTGTTCCTGCCAATGGAAGTGCCACATCAGAGGAGCTTGCCAATAGCACCATGCTGCAGGAAACATGGTCCACGGGTCTTCCAGGCTTGAATCCCTAGCTAGCTTCTTCAGACAACCTGGGTGCTCTGATTAACTCTTCCCCAGGCCGAGGGATAACTGTTAGGCCAGCGATTACCCATGGAGGAACACCTGGCCCCATCCAACCCTAGTGTCAGAGAGGTGATCCAATAAATTCTGATGCTCATTGACAACAAAGCCAGACAAGGACACAACAAAAAAAGAAAACTACAGGCTAATATCCCTGACAAACACAGATGCAAAAATCCTCAATAAAATATTAGCAAACTGAATTTAAGAATACATTAAAAGAATCATTTACCATGATCAAGTGGGATTTATCCCTGAGATAAAAAGATGATGCAACATACATAAATCAATAAGTGTGATTCACCATATCAACAAACGAAGAATTCAAATCACATGATAATCTCAGTGATGCAGAAAAAGCATTTGACAAAATTCAAGATCCTTTCATGATTTAAAAAAGAAAAAAACCTCTCAACAGATTAGATATAGAGGGAATGTAACCAGCATAATAAAGGCCACATAACAAACTGATAGCTAGTATCATTCTAAATAGTAAAATGTTGAAAGCTTTTCCTCTAAAATCAGGGACAAGGATGCCCACTCTCATCACTTCTTTTCAAATTCTGATAATTATCATATGTAAAAACCAGAGCAATTAGGCAGGAGAAATAAATAAAAGATATCCTAATAGAAAAGAAACAAGTGAAATTGCCTCTAGTTGCTGATGACATGACCTTATATATTTAAAAAAACCTAAAGACTCTACCAAAAAACTGTTAGAACTGATAAACAAATTCAGTAAAGTTGCAGGATATAAAATCAACGTACAAAAATCAGTAGCATTTTATATACAGGTTGAGTATCTCTTATCCAAAATGCCTGGGACCAAAAAGTGTTTCAGATTCCAGATTTTTTAGGATTTTGAGGTATTTGCATTATGCTTTCTTGTTGAGCATCCCAAATCCAAAAATCTGACAACTGAAATGCCCCAATGAGCATTTCTTTTAAGCATCATCCTGGTGCTAAAAAAGTTTTGGATTTTGGAGCATTTCGGGTTTGGGATTTTGAAATTTGCGATGCTCAACCTGTACCAATAATGAACTATGTGAAAAGGAAATTAAGAAAACAATCCCACTTACAATAGCAACAAAAAAGAAAATGCTTAGGCGTAAATTTAACCAAGGAAGTAAAAGACCTGCATACTGAAAACTATAGAAGATCAATTAAAAAATGGAAGAAAACACAAATAAATGGAAAGATATGCTGTGTTCATGGATTGGAAGAATTAATTTTGTAAAAAATATTCATACTACCTAAAGCAATCTACAGATTCAATGCAATCCCTATCAAAATTCCAATGTCATTTTTTGAACACCTTTCCTCTAAGATCATCCAGTGTCATTTTTCACACAAATGGAAAAAAATCCTTAAATTTGCATGGAACCACAAAAGACCCTGAATAGCTAAAACAATCTTGACCAAAAGAACAAAGCTGGAAGCATCACACTTGCTGATTTCAAAACATATGTAAAGTGATTATAATTAAAACAGCATGGTACTGGCATAAAAACAGACACATTGACAAATGAAACAGGGTAGGAAACCCAGAAATAAACCCATGCGTTTACAGTTAACTGACAAAAGTTGACTGACAGCTTTTGACAAAGTTTCCAAAAACACAAAATAGAGAAAGGACAGTCTTTTCAATAAATGATGTTGGCTGGATATCCACATACAGGAGAACAAAATTAGACCCTTATATGAGGGGTCCTGAACCGCTGAGCCACAGATTGGTACCAGTCCATGGCCTATTAGGAACCAGGCCGCACAGTAGGAAGTGACCAGTGGACGAGTGAGCATTACTGCCTGAGCTCTGCCTCCTGTCAGATGAGCAGTGGCATTAGATTCTCATAGGAGTGAGAATCCTATTGTGAACTGCACACATGAGGGCTCTAGGTTGCACACTCCTTATGAGAATCTAACTAATGCCTGATGATATGAGGTGGAACAGTTTCATCCCGAAGCCCCCCACCAACCCCCAACCATAGTCCATGGAAAAATTGCCTTCCATGGAAACTAATCCCTGGTGCCAAAAAGTTTGAAGACTGCTGCCTTATACCGTATTAAAAAATCAATTCAAAGTGGGTTAAAGACTTAACTGTAAAAGCTGAAACTCTAGAACTACTGTGATAACACAAGGGAAAAAGCTCCCCAACATTGGTCTGGGCAAGGATGTTTTGGCTCTGACCCCCAAAGCACAGGCAACAAATGCAAAACTGGACAAATGAGATTACATCAAACTAAAAATCTTCTATACAGCAAAGGAAATAATTAACAAAGGGAAAAGACAACCCACAGAGTGGAAGAAAATATTTGCAAACCATACATCTGATAAGAGGATAATATCCAAAATATATAAGGAACTGTAACAACTCAATAACAAGAAAACAGCCCAATTAAAAATGGCAAGAGACCTGAACAGATATTTCTCAAAAGAAGATATACAAATGGCCAATATGTACCTGAAAAAATGCTCAATATCATTAATCATTAAGGAAGTGCAAATTAAAACCACATTGAGATACCACACCACACCTGTTAGAATGGCTTTTTAACAAAAAAGATGAAAGATAATAAGTGTTGGAGAGGATGTGGAGAATAGGTAACTCTTAGGCACTGTTGGTAGGAATGTAAATTAATATAGCCATTATGGAAAATGGCATAGGGGTTCCTCAAAAAACCTAAAAATAGAACAACCATATGATCCAGTAGTTCCATTTCTAGGTGTATGTGAAAAGAAACTGAAATCATTCTGTCAAAGGGATATTTGCACTCCCAAGTTCATCGCAGCATTATTCACAATGGTCAAGCTATGGAAACAGCTTAAGTGTCCATCAACAAATGAATGAATAAATAAAATGTGGTATATATACACAATGGAATGCTATTCAGCATTAAAGAAGAGGGGAATTCTATCATTGGTGACAACATGGGTGAATCTGGAGGACATTATGCTAAGTGAAATAAGCTAGCACAGAAAAACAAATACTGCATGATCTCATTTATATATGGAATCTGATAAAGTTGAACTCAAAGAAGTAGAGAATAGAATGGTGGTTGAGGGAGAGGAGGAGGGAATGGGGATATCAAAGGGTACAAAGTTTCAGATAGATAAGAGGAATGAATTTTGAGATCTATTGTGCAGCAGGGTAACTATAGTCAATAACAATGAATTATATAGAGTATTTTAAATAATTAAGAGAGTAAATTTCAAATATCTCACCATAAAAAATGATAGTTAATCGGGGTGATGGATATGTTAATTAGCTTGATTTAATCATGCCACCTTGTATACATATGTGAAAACATCACATTTTACTCCATAAATCTGTGTAATTATGATTTGTCAATCAAAATTAATAATAATTTAAAAAATGAAACATAAATAAATAGCTCATTAATCAGTTTTATTTTGATTACAGTTAAAATTGTACATATATTTGGTTAATAAAATGTTATTAAAATGAAAAAATGTGAGAGGAGATAAATGAATTGAGGATGGAATTGTTAAGCAAAAAACCCATAGAATTTAGAGATTTTGGAAAATTCTCAGTCTGTCCACATTACAAAAAATAAGAAAATATGTTTGAAAAGGTGTGAAAGACCCACTATTTGATAAGGAGATTAGTGTGGATGTCAATCACAGACTTAATTAGCCATCTCTACAAAAGCCAGCAATAGAGATGGGATTATAGTAGCAGAACCACTGTCAGCTGAGACTAAAGGAAATTGAGAAAATGGGATGAAACAAAGAAGACCCTACAGGACTGGACCATAGAACTATTCGGATGTGAACTTCTTCAAGACAAGTAAAGAATGATCCCAAAGGTGATTCAGAGATCAATAGGGCTGCCATCCCACCACAGGCTCAAAGTGCACAGTTAGTTCTAGGTGACAAGGCTGTCTCCACGTCAATTTCAAAGGGTGGAACCAATGCGCAGCAGAGCTGTGGGGATGGAAGAGTCCAGCAGAGCCCTGGGGACTTGCCTCTGTTCTAACAGAGAATCATGCCATGAATAGGGCCACTGTAGAGAGCCACAGCATTGGCACTGCCCTGCTGATCTGTGGGGGTGATGTTGCCACTCGCGTAGGTCTGGAAGGCAGAGCATTGAGCCAGAGGATTACAGATGCTCCCAGTTTACTATGGGGTTACATCCTGATAAACCCAGTAAGTTCGAAATATTGTTAAGTCAAAAATGGACGTTTTGTAGACATGATGGGATGTAAAAACACAAAGTACAATATCTCCCAAAACTTTGGCAACACAGTGCACTGTAGAATATGGGTTGTTTACCCTCAAGATTGAGTGGCTCACTGGGAACTGTGGCTTGCTGCTGCTGCCCAGCATGGTACTGCCTATGACTACCTCAGGAAAAGATCAAAATTCAAAATTTTGAAGTACTGTTTCTACTAAATGTGTATTGCTTTTGCACCATTGTAAAGTCAAAAAGCTGTGAGTCCACCATCGTAAGTTGGAGACCATCTGTATTCTCCAAACTTAAGATCTCATGGAGCTTGCCTTGCCAGGTTTTCGACTTGCCTGGGACCTGTCATTTCTTCCTTGTTTTCTATTTCTCCCTTTTAGAATGAGAATGTCTATCCCATGCCTAGTTCACCATTTCTATTTTGGAAGGACATAATTTGTTTGACTTCATAGGTTCACAGCTGGAAATAAATTTTGTCCAGGGCTGTCTCACCCATATCTGATGTAAATGATATTTAGATGATACTTTAGACTTTATAATTCATGTTGGAATGAGTTAAGACTTTTGGAATTTTTAGGTGAAATGAATGTATTTTACATGTGAGAAGGCCATTAATTTGGAGGTGTGCAGGGGCAGATGGCAATGCACTGAATGCATGCTCCCCACACGTTATAGGAAGTGATGGATCCCTCATGAATGAGATTAGCGCTCTTATAAAAGGGACCCCAGAGAGTTTTCTTGCTCCTTTTTCTGCCATATGAGGATACAATCAGAAGACTCCCATCTATGAACAAAGAAGCAGCCCCTCACCAGACACTGAACCTGCCAGTACCTTGATCTTGGACTCTACAGCCTCCAGAAGTGTGAGAAACACATGTTTGTTGCTTAAGCCACCTAGTCTATGGTATTTTTATTATGGCAGCCTGAACTAAGACATCACTGATGTAGGGCAGCTAAGGGTACTTTCTCCACCTCCTGAATTCCTTTCAGCATAATCGAGAAGTCAGATATGTGTATTAATTATTTGTCTAGTAGTTAAATGAAAGCTTATTGACTCCAAAGCACTTTCCAAATGTGAGGATTTAGTAATATTAAGTGTTTGCAAAGTACATAAAAGTATCAGGTGAAATATCCCACAAAGCACAAAGTCGGCTACAGATATAATTCCATAAAGGAGCCTTTTTGGGGATGGCTTACATGATAAAATGTTGAGTTTAGATAAAACGAAGTCAGTGGTTTGTGCTTTAATGTGAACTAAACTGCTCAGTTCTATCAAGGTTTGGGGAATTACAGAAGAGTGTTAGGGCCTCCCAGGTTGGCCATTGGTAGGATGACCATGTTGTTCAAATTGGGCCACTTTCTATAGTGAAAGGGGAGCTGTTAATACTTATGCCAGGACAAGTGTAAACTGGGCTCAGCCTGAGCAAACCACTAGCCATGGACACACTATGCATGAGCTAGAGTCATTTTGCCACTTTGAATTTATTTGTTGATCTATACGATTCAGTTGTCTACCTTAGTATTCCTGCCCCATAATCACAAAGGGTGGAAATTAAAGGACAGAAAGAAGATAATTAGGCGGAATTTACGATATCCTCCTGAGAACTTGGATTAAAAATGAAAAGAACTAAGATATTAATTTTGCCAGAATCAACTTATGATTTTAGGTAAGGCAACTGAACCTCTCTGAGGCTCAGTTTTCTCATCTGCTAAGTGAAATCTTGGAATCATAAGCTTTTCAAGTTGAAAGGAATTTTGAAGTTCATCTAGTTTGCCCACTTGAAAAAATCAATTTTCTGTACAACATCTGACAAGCAGTTGTTCAATTTGTTTGTTTGTATTACTTCCAATGATAGGGAGTTCTCCACCTCAAGAGCCAGCTGATGTCATTCCTGCAGGTTACAGTGAATGTTGGAAAGTTATTTCAACTAGACCAAAGTTTCAGAAAAAATTTCCAAGATTTAGAGCTTTAGGAACATTAGATGGACTTTTTTGCAAGAAACTTAGTTCTCTACCTTTGGAAGAGTTCAAATAAAGGCCACATGACTTACATCTCCAGATGCTCTAAAATCTAGTACCTGGAGTCCAGATAACTTTTAAGGTCTATTTCTGTTTCCACAGTCAATGATTCCATGGCAATTCATTAGGAAGAGCTAATTTTTTAATCTAGTCTTCCAAGCAGCTCCTTATTTCTAACTTTCTCCTTTTATTCTTTCTTTAAATCCCCCAGGCTCACACCTTTCATCTGTCTGTGACTTTTCTATTTCATTTGCCTCTTTCTTATATTTAGGTTCTCCCCCACCCCTAACTCAGTATCCACACTTGTCCTCCCTTTCTATCCTCATTCTGGGGCTTAACACGGTCTTGCCATAATTAATCATAGCCTCTTCTCTGAACTTCTGGCCTCTAGTTTTTCCCTTGTCTAATCCATCCTGTATTTCTAAAGTATCCCTGTTATCAATTCTCTTCCCTTTTGAATCCATCCTGAGGCTTAACTTTGAACACATTGCAAATCTTCCCCACTCTTTATCCTGGCATTGAAAAATCTCCATAGTCAGGCCCCATCTACCTCTCAAGACATACTTCTTGGACTCACTTTCCTAAACTTTTCTGGTGAAATGAATTCTCCCTTTCACTGTATTCCAAAAAGTTTCTGTTTGCCTGTTATTCAGCTTTTGCTTATACCAGTTCCATAGCCCAGGACCTCCCACTGCCCCTAATTCCCTGCCACCAATAAAATACAATCTATCTTTCAAGGTCAGTCTCAAATCTCTCCTCTGCTAACTCTTCCCAGAGGACTCCAGCCCATACTTATCTCTTTCTCCTCTGAACTCCCATACCACTCTATTGTCTGTTTCATTCATCTGGCAATCAATCATGCATTGCCTTGTAACATCTCTGAAAACTGTCATTTATCTTGGGTACTGTCATTTAACTGTTTCTTTTGTTTCTGTGTATATAGCGTCTCCCTATTACCTACAAAGCTCATTGAGGCCTGGAGCAAGTATTGCATCTTTTTTTTCTACTCTTTATGAGACAGAATTGGGCAACTAGTAGGGGATGGCTTATTAATGTGTACTGACTAGTTTCCAATAGATTATCCAATTACTTTGTCACCACTTTAATAGACCACTAAATCCATGATTAATCTTCCCTTGCCCTATTTGTCAGGCATTGGTGGTGACAGAAGATAGAAGGGACCATTAGAGATAAGGCACATATGGGAGAAAGCATATTTTACTATTTAAGCTTCAAGTAAGACAAATTGCTAAGATGCTGGTGCCGAGACGTTTCACTATCAGCTAACAGTGTTCCTTAATAGATTTAGGTCCCTGGAGAAGCTCCACAGAGGTTGTGATTACAACCTGATACAACTCTTCCAAGAGAGTAAACAGGGAGATTTTTTTCCTTTCTAGTTTGTGCTGGGTAATCAATACCTAGGTGTTTAATTCAATGAATTCAGGGATGGTGCACCAATTCTCTGGTAGTCATCAGAATTTCTCTAGGAGTTTTTGCGTTCCTAGAACAATAATTAAAATTCAAAACATCCTATGCGACCTTTTATGCCAAATTGAAAATGTTATATGATTCATGAGAAACCCTCCAGTTTGAATAGAGGTTAAGTCATAGGAAGGAAAGATATTGGTCCACAGGGACAAAGATAGGAAAGGAGCATGGAATTCACAACTTTTTATGACTGCCTCTAATGTTGTACCATAGTGGCCTCATTGGTTGGGGCAGGGGGCAAAAAGGGGATGTGCTTCTCCATTAGGAAAGGAAGAAGAAAGTAACAAAGAGGTAAAATTCTGAGTGCTAAATCATATAAAGATCACCATCAAATGCTAAGCAAAGGATCTCTCAATTTAAGCATATATAACATGGGACTGAGAGAGGCCTTAATGATATTGGAGAGACCTCAAGTCAGCAATCTTGTCATGTTCCCCATCATTGCTATAGGGAGCAGAATGTATAGTTATGAGACTAAGTGGTCAAAAGCCTAAGAAGTCCTCGGGGAGTAGGGATGGATGGTTCTTCTCTATGGCATTAGTTTTATTTCTAAACTGCATTATCACCAAGCCACTTCACACACTGCTCCATCCAAATTGCCTAGAACAATCTTCTACCCACTGCTAGTTATTTAAGACATTAGGTTGTTTTAAAGTCTGGATTCACCTTCCCCTTTATCTCTAAGACCTTTACAGCAGAACTTTGCTTCAAGATGAACCATGTATCATTCTCTGTCCAAACTCTGGTTCCAAGATTTCCTGCAGATTCATTTATTCATTCAAAAGATATTTATTGTGCCTTTACTATGTGCCAGAGACCGCTGTAAGTAAATAAGTGACACAGATCTCTCTCCTCTTGGAACTTACGTAAATTCTAACTGTGGTAGATCTATAGAAGGGCAGGCAGAGTGTATCTCCTGAAGTTTGATTGCACCAGTTACTGCAGGGAGCAGTGGTCAGAGATTTGGTACCACCAGGTAAAAAAGAACCCTGCTAAGCTTTGGAGAGGATACTTATTGCTCTTCCCTCTACATTACTTTTGTAGTAGACAGAAAACAGAAAGGCAAAGAGCATAGTGGTCAAGGACATAGGCTTTGGAGTCACATAGCCTGCATCAGAATCCTGGTTTCACTACTGAATACTGATTCTGCCTTGGACTGGTTCCTACCTCTTTCTGAGTCTCAGTTTCCTTAGCTGTCACTATAGTCATTCAGCAGACCCAAGTCAAGACTGCTGATTCCGGTTTTCCTAACCTAAGGGCATCTACATTAGCTGCTCACATACATCTTGAGTGACTCATCCATTGGGCATACATTGACATCTACATATCAAGTGGATATGTATAGAAGTATCTGCACCACATACTCACAAAGGTCTGAGTCCAAGTGAATTACTCCTATTTATGAATAATTCTAAAGAGGTTTTCTGTCTATAATTCCTAAACAGGTGGTCTCTGCTTCCATCTTATTATTTCCCTGCTCTAAAGGTGGCTTAACTAATGCAATTAATTATTTACCTATTAAGAATTGTGTGGCTTCTCTACTAGTTTTCTTACCTTATAAATTTCTCCCTGTTGGACGGTTTTTATGATGTTAATCCATTCTTCCATGTCTTTCCGGTTGGGTGCAGCCAGAGTGATGTTTCGTTGTGGTGTAATAACCTAAACAAAAAGCCACATTATTAGCTGGTTCCCACTCCATAACTTTGCCTTCAAACACAGTCTGTGAACTCTCTAAGAAACTACACAGATGTACCAAGCACAACGTAAACCACTTCTTGAATATAAGACAGACATTCCCAGAACCACTCGTAGCTCCTTAGATACCCATCCAAAATAATAATAATGCTAATAGCAATAATTAACATTTTAATGCCACTCACTATGTGCCAAGAACTATTCTAAAGCACTTTATGCATATGATTTCATTCAATCTTCATTACAACCCTGTGAGATGGGCATTGTTATTTTTCCCATTTCATAGCCGAGAAAACCAAGACAAAAAGAGTTAAATGATTTGCTCAGGGTCACCCAGCAGGTAAAAAACTAAACCAGAATTGAAATCCAGATTCTTTGGCTTCAGAATTCATTCTTTTAAATACTAAACCATGTACCATCTATTACTCACGTTAGTTTGCCTGAAAACCCTACTTGCTTACTGCTACTCTGTCTACTTGAAGTGGTAAAATTGTATGTGGTTCATTAGGGTGTCCCTGTTTCTGTTTAGTGGGAGAGTGAGATGTCTAAAAACCCAGTTTCTTTCTTTCTTATGGTTAGGGACAACCTGAAGAGAATTTTACAGTTGTCTTTCTTAACCCTGCTTGGCACAAGAACCCAGGCAGGAATAATAAGAATGCCACACTGAGAGTCTAGCAGACGTAGACCATGGGCAGGACTTGATCTTTTCCCAGAGGGCAGGAGGGATCATGGATAGCTACAGCATCAGTCATTGCTTCCATTGCCCTACTTGCCTTTACTATAAGCTCCCCAAGTCTTGAAGCTAGAGCTCACCACACCAACAAGGAATTTGTTTCTTCTTTTGCATGTAACACAGTGAGATTATGTGGTCGATGGAAATAGGAGCTAGTTGGGATTGTGATAACAGCCACTCCTTTGGTCCAAACCCATTCTTGAGTGGGGCTGATGTTCAGTGCTTCTGTGCTTTAATTAGGTTAAGGGGTAGGCTAGCCTTTATGATTTCTTTCTTTGTAGAATGGAGACCAAAAACATTACCCTATAGGCTCATCACCCAAAGACTCAGCTTTTTGGCACTGGTCAACAGAGCCCTCAGTTTTACCCTGTGTCAGGGTGATGTAATGAGAGAGTAACAAAGCAAAGTCTTCTTCTTAGACCCAGCCGCTCTCCTTTCAAGGGAGGATGGAACATGAACCAACTATGGAAGCAGGATATTGGGTCTGCAGCTCTTTAGTCTGTTAGGTACTATCCCCTACCTGCCTAAGCAGGAACTCCAGTCTCCATATCCCACCACTGAGGCTGGGAGAAGACAGTCCTGGAAGGAGGTGGGTAGGAGAATTCCTGGGCCACCAAGCTTTCTATTTTTCAGTGAGTTTTCTGGTCTGGATTCACTTGAATGACCAAAGCCATGTGACATTTCAGCGACACAAAGCCCTAGACACTTCCCTGGAAAATCTTCTGCTTTCTTTGAGGCACTTTCATCAGTAATCTCAACATGGGGTAGATTTCACTTTGAATTAGGGCTCTTATCTACCTCATCAGAGGAGAGGATGTCATGTAACTCAATTATCCTGCCATTTTCTATAACATATTAGCAGTCTCTTGAAAGACTCCCAGTGATACTCTTCTAAATCACCTTCACTGGGAGGACTGATTTTTATAAGTCACATACTCCCTTCCCCTTGAAATCAGCTTAGCTTTATACTGGTAATGAGGAACAAGACCATCACTTTTTTTCTTCCCTATCAGTGGGCTGCTAGAAAATGTTTGCATGAATGATAACACTTTGGGATCAAAGGAAACTTTGGAAACCTGAAGTTCAAAGAAGCAAGAAGTGGTCATGGAAAGCTATCTTCCCAGCTAGCCCCTACCCCTGCCCATTCAGTCATTCCCAATCTTACACAAAAACTGTGGCAAAGGTTTCTACAGCTGCTTTCTGCCACGGTGGCTTGAGACAGATCAATCGTTTCGAAGTGTGCAAACTGGAAAGATATAAGACAGAGAGGGACAAGGAACCGTCTGGTTAATGATGCAAAGAGACATTAAAAGGTAAACACACACACACACACACACACACACACACTTACTGACAGGCATTTGTGGCAGTCATGATCCAATCATTTCTTTGGCTTGAGGGCTAAAATTTATCTAGCAACATGATTTTTGTTAATGTATCATGTGACAAAAAAATGAAATCAAAATAAACTTTTTACAGACATTTATGTGGAATTATAGGAAGGCTTGAGTTGGTCAGCTCAGAATTATTTAAACATAAAGGCTTATGCTAGAAAAGATAATGAGATGTGGTTTAACTAGAGTCCTAGAGAAACAGATTGTGATAAACTCTTATTTTATTGGGTGGCAACCTTTGCAGTGTTGCTAGTCCCATCCAGTTTGAGGCCTGTGTCTCCTTATTCACTGGCCATAGTAGATACCATCTAGCCAGCAGCAGGAAATCAGTATCATGGATACAGGCAAGGCCGGTTTCACCAGTGTACAAACTGTGCAGTCACACAGGGCCCCATGTTCAGAAGGGCCTCACACTTAGTTTAATGCTTTGTTGTTGTCATCTTAAAATTACCTCATAATTTTGTCTTTGAGCATGTGTTTTGTAAGTAAAGTCCAATGGGACAACAGATCATGCATATGAGCAGAGGAGATAGGCGCATTATACATTTCCACCCCATGTCTTGTCGCTCCATTTGCATTTGTGATGCCCGTGAACATAGAATTCTAGTGGACCCATGATGAGTGGGAGTTTAGCAAGACTCAAAGCAAGTACAAGATAAATGTGTTACATCTATAACTGAGTAAGCAGTAGGGGAGCTGACAGCCCTGAGAGGTCATACTTTCTGTTGGAACCAGAACTTGCTTCAGACATAGGAAAAAGACAATGGTTTCTAAGAAATACAAAGAACCAAGAAGCCCTATTGTATTCTTTCTTGCTCGTTACACCCCTGTGTTAGCCAACCATTTCTGCTAAAAATGATGACATGGAAGGAAATGGAAAGATAAGGCAACCCATAGTTCTTTCAGTTAAAAAAGTGTTGGTGGAATGTGCAAGTATCGAAAAGTAAAATATGAACAGTTGAGCTAGTTTTGTGCAGTTTTTTTTATACTACTGAGAACAAAATACTACGCTTGTATGAGCTACTAAACACAAATTGTATAATTTTAGTGATTCTTTATTTGAATTAAATGCTCTTACATTTGCATTTAAAACTGGTGTTGTATAGTGTGCAGACAAATAGTGAAATTCATGCTAATTATTTAAAATTGTATTTTTCTTTACTTAGAATTGCATTAGCAAATAAAAACACCATGACAAGTCTTTGCTTTATATTAATATTTTAGTATAAACATAAAGTGTTATATGTTAGTAGCTTTAATACAACCTCCCCCTGCTTTTTGAATAAAGCGCACTACATTTTCATTTTGCACTGGATCCCCAAAATTATAGTTGGTTCTGGGTGCAGAAGCTAGCTGGGAAAAATACAAAAGGAAAGGGATACAGAAAAGAGAAAGGAGAGAAAAGTATCCCCATTTGACCCAAAAGGGCAAGTTAAAAAAAGAGTAGAGGGCTTCAACTTCCACCCTAATGTTTGCTGACATGTCTTTACTTATTAGTCCATCTTCCCACACAAAGGTTTCCTGGCACCCACCCATTAATCTAGTTGACAATATGCTATACATTACCGCGGGATGGTGTGCAAAGTAGAGCTTCTGTCCTTGAACCAGAAAATATCTAAGCTTCCATCTCTTGAAGGAGTTACAGTTCTTCAGCATAGGTCCTTCCTTCAATATTTTCTGAAAGACAGAAGCATGGTGTTGAGCAATTAGATCAATTCATAAGGTCATATCACTTGTTTTCTCAGATGGAAACAGCAGATATCTAGAAGGCACTATCTTGTCACATATCTGAGAAATGGCCTGAAGGCCAGGTGAGAACACAGTGAAGCTCATTCAATCAGAGGAGACATTGGTTACCCTTGGATTACTCATTCAGGATGATATAGGTTTCACGTTTATCAGACTATGTGGCCCAAAAACCACAGAGGATATCTCTATTTGCAGTAGAGGGCAGGGACATGAACATCATAAATATAAGAACAGTATTCCTAGGAAAGAACGCGTGGTAGAGGAAAAGGCTGTAAAGGCAGATTTTCTGGAAGTCTCCAGATTGTAGCTCCAGACAGGGCTCTCCTGTCAGCTCTTTTAGAGTGTTCCTTTTAGAATATTAAGTTAGATCATGTTCCTTCCTTGTTCGCAAGCCTCCAATAGCTTCTCAACATGTTTAGAGCCAAATCCAGTCTTTACCATGGTTTGTCTTCAGCGGACTCATGATCTCATGAAGGAGCAAGCACATAAAAAGGAACCACAAGAAAACTACCTTCTGATTACTTTCTTTACATCTCATAGTCTAACCACTGATTTTTCAGTTACCTGCTGAACAGACTGATCCTAACCAAGCATAGAGTCTACTTACCATTTTCATCATTGAGGAAGTTCTCACTTAAGTTATAGGATACAAACCAACATGCAAGACTGCCATTTGGGAGAAGTACTCAACCCCAACAAGCTGGAATCAAATCCATACTTAACGGACAAAGGGCCAGACTGAGTTTAAAATCACCACATCAAGGCTCTACCATGAATTCTATCATCTAAATTAGCATTCACCATTGGGTGGCTGGAGAAGTATTTTGTTTGGCCTACCTAGTGTTTTTCAAAGTTTCAAATTAGTTGGTAATATTTGAAAGGTAGAAGACTTCATATAAAAATTCAGGTTTCCTGTTTCTTTTTTAAAAAAAAAAGTTAGAACATCTGGTAACATTGAATTTATATTCTCACATGGCAACAATCTGCAGAAACTGAGTACCAGCTGCTCCCTTCAGATGGGGTGCCTGACTCCAGCAGGAATTTGAGTCTAGGACTCTGATCTAAACAGTTATTTGCCATTCCTGTTCTCCCAAATACACACACACACACATACACACACACACACACACGTACTCATACACACACATTTATACACTCTTCAATTCTCTAACCAATTGGATAGTACTAGTAGACAGAGCCTCTGTATCTCAACTGAAAAGTCAGTTCATAAGCAGTCACAATTTACCTGAGCCCTCTTCATAGCTTATGGGAGTTTCAAGGTTATTGTAACACCCTTGGGATGCAAAAGAATGGTGCTGAGGAGTCAGAACAAAGAGAACAATAAGATCTTGTGGGAAGGAGGGAGGTTGCAGTGAGAGAGAGTAAGAAATTATATTTAAATTGTTGAAATTGAGTCATCCAAGAGAAAACAACTGCTGTAAGCATTAATAATATATTGTTCCTTTCCCCTTTCTGGCCAGGTGGCCTAAAGTACAGTTCTCAAAAATGGCTTTTGGTTTTTTTATCCTAACCTTCTCACCTCTATCCATATACTTCTCCATACTAAGTCTTCATAATATCTAGGCAGTCCTATTTACTCCTTTCTGCTAAAGACTTAATTTCCAAAATTTAACGGCTCCAATTCTGTACAACTGAATCTACACCCATTATCTCTGCCCTTTTCCCAACTTGTTCTGCTCTGTTAAAATTATTAAATGCTTCCTTTACTCTTCTTATTTTGTCATATGTAATGTCCCCTGTACCAGCTCATTTTACAGTTTTTGGTTGGCTACTTTTCCCTTCCCTCCATTCGCAGTTTAAAGTGTTGCAACTCTGACTGTCAGATATTTACACTGCTACATTCTCTTGGCCTGTTCTGAGAAGCACTTACCGTTAAAGAACCTATTTTTCAGGCATTGCAAGTCATGGGCTAGTAAATGAAAATCTTTCAGTTTATAACTTGTGAATATGATAGCCCAAGAGGACTCAGATTTTAGCTTATGCATTTGATAAGCTCTTTAATGATATTACTATGAGCAAGAAGGAGAAATCATTATCTTTGTTCAAGTTCCTATTTTATCTGCCTGTAGATCACATCCCCTTCCTCAGCAAGTCATCCTGTTTGGTTATTCAGAGCCTACTCCCAACAAACCAGTAGCCACCCTCAACTCAGGGGACCCCAATTAAGCTCTACCACTCAGGGGACCCTTACAGACAATAGAGCTATATAGGAATAAGTTTTCTATATCTCACCATAATTAATACAAATCTGAAATAGATTCTGATAAGTAAAGATGTATAAGCCCAGAGCAACAACTAGAAAAATAACTTTTAAAAATTATTAATACATCATAAAGCAACAATTAAATACCACTACATGTGGATTAGAATAGCTAAAACCCAATACAGTGACAATACTAAATGCTGGCAAGAACATGGAGCAACAGGAACTCTCCTTCATTGCTAGTAGGAATGCAAAATGGTACAACTAGTTTGGAAGACAGTTTGGCGGTTTCTTACAAAATCAAACATACTTCTACCATATGATCTAAAAATTGAAATCTTTGCTATTTACCCAAATGCATTAAAAAGTTATGTCCACACAAAAACCTGCATATGAATGTTTATAGCAGTTTTATTCATAATTGCCAAAACTTGGAAACAACCAAGATATCCTTCAACAGGTGAGTGGGTAAACAGACTGTGGTACATCCAGACAATGGAATGTTATCCAGTAATAAAAATAAATGCACTATAAAGCCACGGAAAGACATGGAGGAACTTTAAATGTATATTGCTAAGTAAAAGAAGTCAATCTGAAAAGGCTACATTAACTATATCAATACAACTACATGATATTCTGGAAAAGGCAAGACTATAGGCACAGTAAAAACACTCAGTGGCTGCCAGAAGCTCAAGGGCAGTTGGGAAGAGATGAATAGGTGGAGCACAGGAGATTTTTAGGGCAGTGATACTACCCTGTATGATACTGTAATGGTGGCTACATGTCATTATACATTTGTCAAAACTCATAGAATGTACAACACCAAGAATGAACCCTGATGTAAATGATGGATTTAAGTTAATAATAAAAAATCAATATTGGCTCACCAGTTGTAACAAATGCACTGCACTAATGCAAGATGTTAATAATAATAATAATAATAATAATGATTGTCTCAGGACCTTGGTCAGTTTAGTAGCCCCAAGCAGGTAATAGGCGAAACTGGGAAGGGGTGGGAGGGGGTATATGGGTACATTCTTTACTTTCCAATTTTTGTATATATCTAAAACTGCCAAAAATGGTCTATTAATTTTTTTTAATAAGCAAGCAAAAACAGGCTGGGAATTCTGAAAAAGAAGAATAATTAAGAGGGAACTACCTGCTATTTAGGTTTTAAAACCTAGTATAAAGCTATAATAATGAAAAAATAATTAAAGGGACTAAAATGTTAAAATTATTAAAGGAACATAAACATATACCCATGTGATATGGCAGGGGCATAAGTATGTGGAATATTCATTGAAAAATACAACAAAAGCTCTGTCTGCACCCTGGCTGTTTCAGGGAGTGGTTGTTTGAGTTCTTTAAGGGAAAAAGAGATGGCAGAAATGAAGTAATCTGTTTTATACCTGATACCCCAGGTCTGAGGGTATGAGAAGGGGAGAGTTTCAATGTGTGTCTACCAGTGGAGATGAGGAAGATTTATTTCTGAAGTGGATGATGAGATTGTGGAGCTACTTTCCAATAATAAATTATTATTATTATTATTATTAACACATTTTAGATTAAGTCTGGAATTACTCTCGCAGATACTATGGCTTATCAACACAAAGTTTATAATCCTTTGGCACCAGAACAGGGTTGGTAGCTTGTGGGAACTGTCCTTCTTTTGCCTATCAAGTTACTTTGTTTCTGTCAAAAGCCAAATTACCATCTGGAAACTGGAAACAGGAGGACACAGTCAACCATGACAAGAACAGAATGTCAAGGCTAGGGAGCAGGTAAGCTCTGTGGTTCTAAAATTGTTTAGTGAGATAAACCTCTTCACCAAGTTAAAAGACCCAAGAGGGCATTGTTGGAAGGAACCAAATGAAGTTGTATTGCTTTGAATAAGATAAAATGAAGTTAAAACCTACTTTTTGTTAATTAAGTTAGAATGCAAATCTTCTTAGGGGATAGGCGAGGGCTCTCCCTTCAATGCCTCCCTTCGCAAGGTGCATAATAAGAGTTCCTTAAGTTCTAAACAGAGGCTCTGTGTCATCAGCTCTGAACTTCCACAAATGCCCAAACCTGGATCTTGGAAAAGGTAAAGTACCTGTAGTCCTTTTCCTTCTGAATTCTGTCCTCCTTTGGGGAAACTTCCCTACTCACCCAATTACTGTTTCTAAATAAACCATTGTTTATTTTGTTAAAACCCCAAAACCAATAGGCAGCCCCAGGAAGCCAGGTTGAACAGGCAGAAGCTAAAAATCCATTGCTTGATTGCCCCAAGTCGATAAACTATGTGCATGCAAAACAATCTTTACCCGCTTGGGGCTACTAAACTGAACAAGGTCCTGAGGCAAAAATTGGAAGAAGCAAGGTAACAAGCAAATGCATCCTGCCAAGGGAGGCACTGAAGGGAGAACCCTTGCTTATCCCCTAAGAAGATTTGCATACTGCTTCCTGGTCCCTGGCCTCTGGCAGATAATATCATCTCATTGCCTCCTCACAACTATGCAGTATCACGTCTGACTTCCAGACAGTAAATCTGAGGCTTGGTTTCCCTTACTTTGTCCAAGTACCCACAGTTACAAAATGCTAGTGGACTCTGTGCTTCCTCTCCCCGTGATGAGAAAACTGGGAGGGCCTGGTTGATTAGTATGTACACAACAGGGTGAACACAGACCCAACCCCATCCCCCTGCCAAACTTTATTCTGAATGACAAGATCATAGATTGCTAAGAATTAAAATGTATTCTCGGCCCGGCGAGCACGCCTGTAATCCCAGCACTTTGGGAGGTCGAGGCGGGAGGATCACGAGGTCAGGAGATCGAGACCATCGAGACCATCCTGGCTAACACGGTGAAACCCTGTCTCTACTAAAAATACAAAAAAAAAAAGGCCGGGCGTGGTGGCTCACGCTTGTAATCCCAGCACTTTGGGAGGCCGAGGCGGGCGGATCACGAGGTCAGGAGATCGAGACCATCCTGGCTAACACAGTGAAACCCCGTCTCTACTAAAAATACAAAAAAATTAGCCGGGCGTGATGGCGGGCGCCTGTAGTCCCAGCTACTCGGGAGGCTGAGGCAGGAGAATGGCGTGAACCCGGGAGGCGGAGCTTGCAGTGAGCCGAGATTGCGCCACTGCACTCCCGCCTGGGCCACAGAGCGAGACTTCGTCTCAAAAAAAAAAAAAAAAAAAAAAAAAAAAAAAAAAAAAAAAATTAGCCGGGCGTGGTGGCGGGCGCCTGTAGTCCCAGCTACTTGGGAGGCTGAGGCAGGAGACTGGCGTGAACGCGGGAGGTGGAGCTTGCAGTGAGCCGAGATCGCGCCACTGCACTCCAGCCTGGGCGACAGCGCAAGACTCCGTCACAAAAAAAAAAAAAAAAGTATTCTATGAACAGCTCTGACTATTCCATACTAGAACTCTTAATGAGCTTCCCTCAAAGTGGCAAATGGTATTCCTTGTTTTTCTAAAGACCTAACATTCGTTGGCGGGCGAGAAGGGAGTTCTCCAGTTTTTTTAAAGTGACAGTCCAAGATTGACTGGAAGAGTAATTAGAATTCACATGTTGACAGCACTTCGTAATTAATAAAGTGCTTTTGCTTCTCATCAGCCCTCTGAAGCAGGTAGTGAAAGGCGTTTTCTAACGCAATTCTGTCCTATGAAAGACACCCTGAAATTAGCATCTTCAAGTGGCTTGCCCGAGGAAATAGTTGAAATTTTTCCTCTCAAATAAGATAGCCCATGTTTGTTTTGCAGTTTTGAGACTTTGCAACATCTTGGAGTTAAAATATTTGTCAGAAGAACGCATCTCTGATGTTAGTACAAAAGGCAATGAGGAATGGGACTCCATATGGGAAATTTTGCTTGGTGGCCACATTTATAAGCACACAGCTATTTCGTAAGAAGGGACACACATGTAGTCCTCCTGGTCCAAGCTGCCACATTTCTGTGGCAATATCTGTGATGCTGCAGATAGAAATAATTTAGGAAGGGCTGTAGAATCCTTGTACATATTGAAATGTCATGTTACCACTTGACGCTTCTTAAACCACAGCACACTGCAGGCAGGCTTCCTAATTCTTCCTGCCAGCTCTATTAGACATTAAAACCCAAATAACATTATGGTTTCTACTATTAAACCCTCAAGGCTGATTGTTTTGTGGTGAGAGTGAGTATGGTGCTAATTAGTCTATTGTCCCGAATTCAATCACCACAGAGATCAATTGGCTTCATTCAAATTCAAGAATGTAGGACTCCAAGGCATACGTAATTCAGGTCCTGTGTACAGTGTTCACACAAAATGGTCTTTGCCAAAACCATGGCAGCCCTTGCAGAGAAGGCTAAAGCTTTGGAAAACTCTGCTTCAGTTTCATTCTGAATCCTCTTTGATAAACCAATACCCAAATCCATTGCTCCCAGAAACTCCCACACCCTGGCCCAGGTAGTATCTCTCTCTGGTGCTCTGTACAACTCAGCATGTGTAAATTAATAAATTAATGAGGATAAACATTTCCCTCACTCCATATTTATAAAATATCTTCTATAAAATATCTCAACAGAGTCTGTAAAGCAGCCCAATTTCCTGTATATAATTAACACCCGCCTGCTGCTTAATTGGGAAACGGCAAGTACAGCTGCTGCTGTGACCTTTTCCTATGCTTCTCCCAAGTCCCTAAAGCTTCTACTATCTGCTACATCTGTTTTTCTGTTGCTTGGTGCATTTTTTTTTAAGAGACAGGGTCTTGTTCTGTCACCCAGGCTGAAGTGCAGTGGCGCAATCATGACTCACTGTAACCTCAAACTCCTGTCTCAAGTAATCCCCTTGCTTCAGTCTCCTGACTAGTCAAGACTACAGGTGCCCGCCACCACGCCTGACTAATTTTTTCATCTTTTTGTAAAGACAGTCTCGCTATGTTGCCCAGGCTGGTCTTGAACTCCTGGGCTCAAGCAATCCTCCCACCTCTGTAATCCCATTACAGAAATGAGCCACCATGTCCAGCCTGCTTGGTTCGTTTTTGATGCATAAGGCTTTGGGGAATTATTTACCTTTTCCTAGCAAAAGGGTCCTCTGTTATAAGCCAAGTTGAATTCCACCCCCACCCACTCAAAAAGTAGACAAGCATCATGACATGCACCACTACCTGTTATTAGTTGGCTGCTCTTCTGTTTTAATTTCTCTTGTTGCTCTTGTGTAGGAGGCTGGATCAAGTTGGGGGATGAGTAAGCTATCATTCCCCAGGTAAGAACTGAATTATTACGGGCACAACTGAGAAGGCCAGCTTTCTGTCTATGACTCCTTCAGTCCAAAGACCTGGAACATCTATTGTCTTTGCTTGGGTTAGAGTGCTGGGAAGAAAGCTGTTTCCTAACACTCGCTTGCCAAAGTTGATTCAAAGCAACTGTGTTTGATTTGGTTAAAATGCAACTCTGGGTGCTTTAGGCTTTAAGAAAGGTCAGACCCACTGCTCCACTGAAAGCTTTACATTCCCCAGGGTCCTGTTGACATGGCAGGAGTCAGACAGACTGGCTCCAGCACTTACTAGCTGTGTGACCTTGGGCAAATCACTTAACCTCTCTGAGCCTCAATTTCCTTGTCTGTTAGATGAGAATACCTTACAGAGCATGTGCCTGCCACTCTGTGAGTCCATTGTCCCTTGTGGATTGTGGAGCCAAGGGCTGCTGCCATCGCTCTGCTCATGCCACTACTGGAATCTTCCCTCCTGGCTGTCTAAGGGCTGCAGCAGCAGGATGAGGAATAGGATGACCGACTGTCCTGGTTTTCCCAGGAGTTTCAGCACTACAATCAGGAGGGTCTTGGGCAAACTGAGACCTCGTGGTCATCCTAACACTGAAAAGCCAGATCTTTCTACCACGCAGGTCTGCAAGGACTGTATCTGCAAATCTCCTCCCACTGCTTCCTGTGCTAAGGAAGAGCTATAGATGAACATCTGTGTCCCTGTTCTCTATCAGTGAAATAAAAGAAAGTTGATAATGATGCTATACGTATTTATTTTTATGAATAGGCAAAAACTTTAACCAGTTCCTTGCATATCACTAAAAAGGTATTTTACACACGTGAGCAAACATATATACACATATATTCTTTTTTCTTCCTGTAAATCATAGCATTCTATGTACAATGTTTTGTTTCTTGCTTTCTACACTTAATATACAATGAACCCTTTTAGATGTTGATACATATTAAGTGGTTTCCTTTCTTTTTACAATTGCATAGCATTCTACTAAATGAATGTAATGTGATTTATTTAAACAATTCCCTATTGAAAGACAGTGCTTTCAAATCTTATTTTATTACAAATGACACTGCAAAAACTCTGTATATACATGTCATTTTGCACTGGTCTGAGTACATTGATAAAATAAATATCAAGAGTTGATGACTTTAAAACTAGTCCGCTGGGACCATAAAGCCTAAACACCTATAAGTTTTGGGGGAGCCAAAAACATAGAAACAGGAAACCCAGTGAAAGGAACAATGTAAATGGAAGCTTAGCCTTTAAGCCTGTGTCTTCTCAAATCTCTCTGCCCCTCCCCCCTTCTTCTTTTCTATTACTGGAATTCCTAGGGAGGGTAAGGATCACTAATTGTTTGGGGTATGGGGAGGAGGTGAGCAATCTGAGCCCAGGCTGACAAAGTTCTGAAAGTGGTAACCTGGCCCTTGGTAATTGACCTGGGACTAGCTGCATCCAGGAAGGAGGAAGAGCTCTGCTGAGCCCGCCCAGGACTACTTATAGGTTTGAATGCTGGCTTTGCTGCCTACTAGCTGTGCAGCCTTGAACAAGCCATTTCACTGCGACAAGGGGCCACTGTTAAGTTGGTAGGATGGAGATACAAGCTCTGGTCTATGTTAGTTCAAAGTCTGTGTTCATGCCACAAAACTGGCCTTTTAACTTTCTGAGCTAACCGTGACCTTAGTAATGAGTAATCTTAGATCTCCCTGCCCTGTTAGAGATTATGAAAATAATGCTCCAAGAGGGGCTGTGCTTACTCAAGTCAAATAGCAAATTAGTTGTAGAGCACTGGGCCTCAGGCCACCGTATTTCAGTTGTGTTGGGACTCCTCACCGACCTCCGTAAGGTGAGTGAAGTTGCCCTATAACTGCAGCCATTGAGATTTCACTGTATTGGGAATGCCTCTTGGAATATGTGCACAGTTACAGGGCTCTAGGGGAATGGCATGGAATGGCATGTGAGGAAACCAGCAGGAAATGACTTGACTCTAAGAGTAGGATCAAAAGGAAGGGCTGGGTAAGAGCTTTGGGGGTTTGAGGAGAAAAGTGGCTTATGATAAACCTTCCTGCAGAAGGTTGCCTTTGCTCCACAAATCCAGGGAAGACTCAAAGTTCTGAGTAGGAGATAGAGGATTGTTTCTGACCATTGGAGAGCCAAAAGCCAAGAAACAGGAAATCCAGTGAAAGGAACAGTATAAGTGGAAGCTTCATGGGAGACCCCTATGGCTACAGCAGTAGTTGCTGCTTGCCTAGAAAAGAAGTGTTTTGGTCACACAAAGTTCCTCCAAAAAGATACCAGGGTAACTTGGACCCTGGTCCTCAACCTAAGCAAGATCACAGAGGTCAGGACATCAATTAGCTTATCTGGTGCTGCCATCGCATAAAAAGTGACAAAGCAATGCCTGCTTCCAATTGCCTTCTTTTCCATTCTTTTACCTGACCATAAGCTACCAGAGACGAAGGTTCTGCTAACATTCCGTGGACGTTTATTCTCTCAGGGACACTTCCCTCACTGCTTCTAACTAACCCTGGGCTCCCACCACCAAGAAACATGCCCTGTTTATCCTAACCATCTACTATGAGAGCTGTGGCTCCTGTTGTGACTCTGGTGATGGCCCTCATTAGAAGCAGCAGGAGTAGCAATTTCTTCTCTAAGTTTCTCTTCAACCCTCCTTCTCCAAAGGAAGAGATTTGTTTCTGGCTGGCAAATGCCTGCTATTTGCCCTTGCTTTACATGCATTATCTTATTTAATGCCCACAGCCACAGTCCTGTGAGGGAAGTGAAGAAGTTGGGGCTCAGAGAGGTTAAGTGTCTAGTTCTAAGTTGCAGTGAATAGCAGAGCTGGGGTTTGAACCCTGATCTTTTTTACTTTACTGTCTCTCCCCACCCCACTCTCATATCAAATAACTACATGATGACGGTTATCATGATCTGACTTGGGTGTGAGATCTAACTTGGGGATCACTTCAGTTCACTTCTTTTTTCCCCCAGGGGCCACTATTTCACCCAGCAGGAAAAGCCATGGACCAGTGATATCTGCAGATTTCCCACTAGTTTAGCTGAATTTCTTGAAGGGGACCATGTACTGCAAATGATTTCACAAGAAGGCAGGGGGAAAAAAAAAACAGTCCTTTAGAGAGGTACCTGAAATGTCATAATCCCGAATTTTGCATATATACGACTTTGTAACAATATGCTGGACCATGCTTGGGAGCTTCTAAATCTGAAGACTTCAGCCCCCAGAGGTATTTAAAAGTGCTTGCAACCTAAAGCCAAAAAGGAAGCTTGTAAATATGCAAATACAGTTATGCCTCACTTAAAGACAGAGATATATTCTGAGAAACATGTCATTAGGCCATTTCATCATTGTGCTAACAAGAGAGTATGCTTACACAAACCTAGATACCTAGATGATATTGCCTACTACACACCTAGGCTATATGGCATAAACTATTGCTCTTAGGCTACAAACCTGTACAACCTATTACTGTAATGTAGGCAATTGTAACACAATGGTATTTGTGTATGTAAACATACAAAAGGTACAGTAAATATACAATATTATAATCTTATGGGACCACCATAGTATATGAGGTCCATCATTGACTGAGACATTGTTATGCAGTGCATGCCTGTATGTAACTTATTTGGCTACAACTCACTCAAACAGCAAAACAGAGAAACTCGATTTTGGTGATTTCTGTGCTCTGGTTTTTAAAAGTACCCATTTCTTTCCAGTCATGGCTTTAAATGCCTCTTAGAAGTGGGGATGGTGAGCCCACATCACCTAATCACGTGTACTTGGGAAGTACATGTTTACTCCTGAGCTGGGGAGATTGTTTTATTGCCAAACTGGACCCATGCAGACAGCCATCTGAAGGCCTGAATAATACTTAAGAATACATTCACTAAAAAGTCCTCTGGGGAATAAGTGGTTAGATTATAAAGAGGGGATGTGTGGGTTTGGTTTTTACTTTTTCTCAGTTTTATGAAGTGGCATTACCAAGAATCATGAGGAAGGTAGACAGAAATTGATGCTAGACCAGTTGGTTCTGTTTGCTTCTTGCAGCAGTGGTGGTCTAGGGAAGATGAAATTCACTAATTCATTAGGAGTTGTGTATGAGTGGTGGGAAAAGAAGGAGTGTGTGTGTGTATGTGTGTGTGTGTGTGTGTGTGTGTGAGAGAGAGAGAGAGAGAGATTCAGAGAGAGAGAGAGAGAGACTGAGAGAGAGAGAGAGAGAATGCCTCTGTACCACCCGTCAGGTAAGGTCACCTCAGGGGTTGGATTGGCTTGGGAGTAGAATGGGTGATGACAGATTGATGGGAGCCCTCACTCAATTCCTAAAGCTGTGGGTAGCCTTGCTGCCTCTGAGCAGAGGATTGTCCCTGGCTGAACACAATTGCCTCACATGGAGTCAGGAGATATGGTAGTTTGACAGTCTATCACACTTGGAGGGAAAAGAGAGGGAAGAGAAGTGACTGCATGAGACACTAGTCTGTCAAAGAAGAGACTATGTTGTGGGCCTTGGTTCCACAGAAATTACTGGCCAGGTAACAAAGCTGAAAAGCTGTGCCAATGTGAATGTATTCTTGGTAACAGGAGGCTATCAGGGACAAGCCTCCTGGAGAAATAATAGTGAAATGAAGTGCTAACAGTTGGTGAGTCCTTACTATGTGGGAAGGACTATGCTAATCATGTTACATTGGTTATCTCATTTGATTTTAGCAACTCTGAAAGGTAGATGCCATGCTAATCTGAGTCTTGGAGAGATGAAGTAGTTTCCCTAATGCGTTAATAAATGACAGAGCTAAAATCTCTCTTGAGGTTTCACAAGGACATGAATAACTAGTTATCCCTTCAGTGGAAGGAAAAAAGGAAGGTTTAAACCACTGGTCTTATTGGAAATTATATCCTATTTAAGTCAATCGACAGAAGAAGGCAGATTTGGCAGGAGTTTGGTGGTATGAATCACAGCTTGTTGGTTCAGTTTTGTTTTTGTTTTTAATTTTAAATGCTAAAGTAATTAAAGTAATAATTATTTAATTTACACAGCACTTTGTTGGTTATAAAGATATTGAAGATTCTCACTTGATTCTGAACACAACCCTGAGGGGTAGGCCAGGTAAGTAATGCTATTGGCCTTTTTTTTTTTCGGGTAATAATACCGTGACTCAAAAAAGTACAGTGACTTGCCCAAGGTCATTAAGTAGTAAACTTGTTCTGGCCTTCTGACTTCCAGTACAAGGCTCTTTTCACTGTTATCGCCACACTTTATATGTTCTGTGTTGTTTGATATCATTTTGATTAGTAGTCCATATTTCAAAGCCTAGTTTTACCTTTCCTGTTACCCTGCAATAAAACTCTCTGCCATCATCACCGGTAAAGAAGTATGACATAATCAAGTGTGCCAGTGGCAGGCATTGTCTTGGTTAACGAAAGTAATATGACGCTGGACCCAAAGGGAAATTCTCCTCTGACCTGGATAGCTCCTAGTAATAAAAAAATTAACTTGGCCATACAACTACGCACAAAAGCATCACACAAGGATCTTGCTGAGAAAGACTGAGAGTGCGGCTCTCAGTATTGCCTCCCCTCCCAGGGAGCAACTTCCCACAGCTTGTTCAGATGTTTTACCCTAGAACCTACTGCTACCTTTTTCACAGTGTTTCACCTCCATTTATTTCCCTGTTGAAACACCATCCAGATCTGCATCCTTTTCCAACTTCACCCTGCAGGCAAAAACACCATCCAGATCTGCATCCTTTTCCAACTTCTCCCTGCAGGCAAACACCTGGTAAAATTACACTCCTCTCTAGCCAGGCTATGTTTAAGGGATTAAGGTTGCTGAATCCTAAATGGCCACTAACTACAGTAATCAAATTCTAACACCTACCAGCCAGGGCTTAGAGCAAGGCTGACTGTTACCATCTGGATTTTGTGCTGCTCAACTCTTGATAGCGTATCCAGAAGGGCTGACCATAAAAGTACAAATGCAATAAGAGAGGAAGAGAGAGGGGTGGGAGGGAAGGAAGAGATCAGTGGTATTATAACTCAGTCTGATAGGCCTGGAAAGGGAGGAGGAAGAGGAGTAGAAAATAAATAAGAATAGGATGAGCATGTTGCATTGGAGGGTTAGGGGTGGCAGCAAACACTCATAGACTTGTAGATGACAAGGGATGCTTATTTTCCCATCAATGACACATGGGATTCCCACTGGTCCTGGAAAGATCTCTGGGCCACCATTTCATTGACTCTGAGATTGTGCCCTAATCCATATGTGCTGCTCCCTGTTTAAAATTTCTGGGAAGAGGCAGTAGTGGCTACTGGGAAGAGAAGGGTTATCAGCTGCAATCTGGGGGACAGCCAGTCTTGAATCACACACACACACACACAAAACAAAACAGTGGGCAAATTTGTCCTGTGGGGGAGGAGAACTGTCTTTTAATTGGAAACAGGGCCTAAACAATAAAGCTTAATAAAGGGAAGGAGCAAGGGAGATGGCAGGGGAGAGTCCAGTTTGAAGCAAACTCACTAACAGCAATGTACACACCCAAAATTGAAACACAAATACCATGACACAGCTACCCTCCTCTTGCCCCTTCCACCCCTCCATGCATATAATTAAAAAGCAATGTTCTAATTAGACTGGCATCTGATATCTACACCTTTTCTGAAATATTGTGCTAGGCCCTTTGTATACATTAGTGCTAACAGTCACAACAATATGCAAGGTAGTTATTATCATCCTCATATTACAGATAAGACACTGAAGCTCAGAATGTTCAACAGACTTCTCCGAGACCACACACAGTTACAAAGAGGGATGACTTTGAACTCAAGTTTGTCTGATTCCAAAGCCTAGACACATTTCTACTCGTTATATCACACACACTGCCACTCTTTCCTGGAAAGTGGGGAGTGGTTTGAGGTGAGAGAGGGTGAATAGTTTGCAAAACCACGAGACACCTGAATAATACCACTTCACAGAAACATTTGCACACAGGTACAATATGGGCACCAATATGGCACCTGGGAAAGACAGTGGACTTAATGGATTCTGAACTTCATGGAGTTTAGCCACCAGCAGTAACCTGCTGTGTGAGCAAATCCTATCACTTCTCCAAGCTGCCATCTCCTTGCTAGGAACTATGGATAAAGATATGAAAATTTGGCACTTGATTCATCAAGGGAAGCCAAGGCATAACAGAAAAAACAAGCTATTAATATCGCTTAGGTCTGTTGCCATAAAGTAGCCTCCTACCTAATTTAACACTGCGGGGATAGACCCTGGGCCCAGGAATAGAGATTATTTCAAAACTGAGCAGGCCAGGAAGGCAAACCTCAGCATAAAACTCTCTTGGTAAATCACAAATATGTGTCATAGCCAAGTTATATCTGTCAGGCACAGTGCCCAAAGTGCCACAACTTACCCATAATTAGCACTTGATGGATATTTATAAAGTGAAATTGAATGGGGGAAAACACATCTGGAGAGGACAATGAAAAAGGTATTCTCAAATGTTCCTGGATTCATTTTTCTATCAGTTGGCTCCTAAAAGCCAGTCACTATTGGAAGAAATACACAGAAGATTCTTATATTAATATATCCAAGCACATATATTTATGCAAAACCAATATAGTACAGCAAAAAGGAGTGTAGATTTGGACTCAGATAAATCTGAATTTGAAACACAGCTTCATCACTGATTAGGTGTGTGTCCTTGGGCAAGTCACTTAACTTAAAAACCTTTGCAATTTTATCTGTAAAAATACACATAATGGCATTCAACTCTCAGTAGGGATCAAGATAATGCATTAAAATGCCCAGTATAAGGTAGAAATGCAATACATATTTCTTATTTCTTTCTGTGAATATGGTGGCTATATTTTTGACCCCTAAATTAGAACACAAGTCTTGTCAAGTATAAGTGTATATGTGGTTGCAACAGGGTAGTGGGGGCTCAATTTGATATTAGTGTTTTGCCCCAATTTTGGAAGCATAATTTACATATAAATAGTCCAAGCCCAGAAGGACTTTACTACCAGAGGTTAGGGTACTTTTGATTTGTGTGGATTAGTCCATGCAAGCACAGACTCTTTCCTTCCCATGAGTAACAGATCAAAGATCACTGGGAAAAGAAACAAAGACTATAAGTAGAAAATCGGATTTATGTCTGTGCAAGAATTTGTGCTTACTGTAGACACTCATAGTGCTAGGACTCATGAGGTCCCCAGAGAAAAAAAAACAGAACCTATTACATCAGAAGGGCTTCTGATGATAGGTATGAAGACTTAAGGTGCGTTGAAAGAAATGCTCTATTGAAGCCTGGAAGAGAAACCAGTGTTAGAATAAGAGGGGATGAGAACAGTTAGTATTAGTGAACCCAAGTGTTTGTATCTCTTTAAATTTAGCACATTGACATTTCGAATCTAATGCTCTCGAATGTTTATTATTAAAACATCGAGCCAATTTTTGAAGGCCCCAAAAAAGGGCTGAGTTGAAAATATCCTCTTCTGTTGTATTCCATCAGCCACAGTTATGGGAAACGTAGTTTCAAGAGCTGCTATAATCTGCCATAAATGAGGCATCACCATTCACCTGGTGTCAATATATTCTAGTCACAGTATAACGTAATTCTGGGCCAATAACCTAAGAGGAAAGCAATAGCTTTTAGAGTCTAACCTTGCAAACCCCAAATTAGTTACATGACATAAAAGTAAATATCACAAGGCCATTTTTCCATGAAACCAACAATGACGAGCAGGGTTTTATCATACCAATGAGTAACATCTATGACTTTACTGGACAGGACCTGGAAGTCTACAATTATACACTACGTAACAGCTTCTGCCATGCACTTAGCCCAAAACAAAAATCCAACCCTTTCTTATTCTATTACACTTTGTCATTCATGTGCTTTGGGCTCTCAAGGAAAGTCTAAATGCAGAGTTATACAATGAAAAATGGCAAATGCATCTTCTTATTTACTGCATGCCTTTGGGAAGCTAAGAGAATTGGAGTGGGTGTCACAGTAAAAATTCCATCTCTTTGCTCATGGCTGTATGGGATGACTGTATAGTTAACTTGTCCCCTCCAAATGGCTGTTCTTACCTTTCCTAGAAGTTCCTCCTCTTCCATTTACCTTTGATGCAGAGGCAGGGAATGCTAATTCTATTTAGTTCTCAATTCTGTCAGGAGCACTTGAAGATTTGCTATACCAACGAATCTTTTGGAAAACCAAAAGAACTTTTAATGTGGGGAAGTGAGTATAGAGTAGGTGGGCATAGCTTATGCTAATAAACTTTCTCTGGTTATTATAGAGAAATTAGCTATAAGGGAACTCCCCATTTGCCTTCAATCCTCATGGCTTCCTGGTGAGCAGAACTTCCACTTTAGTGTTCCTAACTTGATGAGCTTTTTGACTTCTCCAGGTCTTTCTCACCTGGAGACATGGTGAAACCCTTTTCCAGGCTCATGATTCACTGAACTATTTTTACCCAGGAGTAGCAAGTTACATAATGAGAAATAACAGGGAAACATGAACTGAAAACCTCATAAACCTTAAGTAAATATGAAAGGGGACAGTCTCTCTTACCTCAAAATGTATAAAGTGCATACACATTCTATCTCCTCATTCAAGGACTCAGAGGTGCCTTGGAATCCCTGTGGTCAATCGTGCTTTACTAATTGATTCCCATATACGAATGTTCTCCAAATAGCATGTTTGGAGGTAAGAGGACATTCTAACCAATGGCCTGAAACTAAGGTGGGTACACGAATATTTGGATGGGAGAAGATAGTTCTGGAATGAGCGAATAGTAGAATCAAAGAGAGAAGCAATAGTTAAAGGAAAAGCTGTCAGCGAAGGATTTCAGGAAGGCAAAATTCCGTGTATAAAACGTTTTACTGTATGGAAAAAAAGCATCAAGCACACGTTTTCCATGACGCTTAAAATGTTTTGTACATTCTGCCTGATTTGTCCTTTCAACATCCCACAAAGGTAATTGAGGAAGTAGGTTATCATTTTCATAACTCATTGCCTCAGTAGATACACTTAGAGAGTGCTTTCTCTTCCCGAAGTTTAAAATGCAGTAAAATGTCATATTTTCTTAATAGCATCTATTTCTAAGAATGTCAAAGTATGTTACAGACCATATTCATTTTGTATTATTGCCATTTATATGGTTTTTAACAGAATGTGTGGGTAGCTATATATTAGCTTAAGTATAAACCTTTTAATACATTGATATAAATAAATAAAAATGATGTCATCTTATGTCTTCTTCCTGGGCCAAAATGCTTTCAGGGTCTCATTGATACACTTCAACAACGGATCTTGAGAAATTTCATAGATAACATTCCTTGTCCTCTTGTTGAGTTCTGTGTTCTAATGCAACCTACAGCCCCAAAAGAGGCTTCTTGAATCAGAATGCTCAATTAATTTCCTCAAGGTAAATCTCACAAGGCCATTTCTTCACATAACAAACAACCTAGAGCAACTAAGAGCTAAAAAATATGTGAAATGCACATTTTCAAGTCTCATAACAGGCACCCTGCTTAAGTTGGGTACTTTGCTTGAATCCAAGATATAATGCCATCTATTTTCTGAATGGAATATGAAGTCACTCAGCTTTATGTAACTATATTTAAATGAAAGCATAAAACACATTCCAAAAGCCAAATATAAATGTGTTTTGATTAGTCATGCCACAACTGAGAACTGATGATTACAAAATTCTAAACAAACAAACCTATTAAACTTCTTGATTACAGTTTAACAATGGGGCTGTAAAACCCTGGGCTCAGCTGTGTCAAGGTACCCCCTTGACAAATAAGAAGAAGAAACAACACTATTTCAGGACACGGTCACCAAAAAACAAAATGTGTGAAGCTGCTCTTTTTGACCTCTCTCCATCTCAGGATGATGAGACAGATTATGGGGAGTAGATCTGTGTGGGTTGTGGCCTCAACTCTGAGTGGGACCTTGCAGAGGATTCATGTATGTATTACGTTTCTATTGTTGAGTAACAAATTACCACAAACTTAGTGGCTTAAAAAGTAAACCATTTATTATCTCAGTTTCTGTAGGTTAGAGGCTCAGGCACAGCTTAGCTGAGTCCTCTGCTTCAAGGTGTCACCAGACTGTGATCTAGTTATCTTCCAGGGCTATGTTCTCATCAAAAGCTTGGCTGTGGAAAGGTATGCTCCCAATCTCCCTTAGGTTGCTGGCAGAATTCAATTCCTTATGGTTACAAGATTGAGGTCTCAGTTTTTTGCTGCAGGCCATGCTTAGCTCCTACAGGCCACCCACAGTTCCTTGCTACATGGGCTTCTCCAACATGGCCACTTACTTCATGGCTGCTTATTTCTACAAAGCCAGTGAAAGAGAGTCTGACTAGCTCATCTACTAGCAACACAGAGTTTATATAGATATATATAGTAACATTATCACAGGAGTAACATCTCATAACTTTTGTCATATTCTGTTGGTTAGAAACAAGTCACAGAAATTCACAGATCCTGCCTACATTCTAGGGGAGGGTATTATACAAAGGGGTGAACACCAGGAGGCAGGGATCATTTGAGGTCACTTTGGGGCTTGTTTGCCACAACACACCAACAATTCTACCCTAGGAAACTTCAAGTCCAGTGGCATAAATCCTCCCATTTCCACTGTGACATCCCTATGCCAGAGAACTAACATCTTTTACATCAGATGCTGTACTTTTAAATATACTGTACTATACTTGAGCACAAAATGACACAGATAGAACCAAAATGTATTTTTAATACACAAAACGAAGAAATTATGTCCTACATATAAAGCAAAATATTTAGCATCCAAAAAATGTTATTACTGGGGTTTAAAAAAACACTATTACTATTTTTAAAAATAATTATAGACTCTCAGGAAAGAAATGTGCAAAGAAATGCAGAGGGAGGTTCTGTGCACCCTTCACCTAGCTCCCCCAATGTTAGCATCTTGTATAACTATAGTATGATAGCAAAAGCAAGAGAATGACATTGGTACAATCCATAGAGCTTATTTAGATTTCACCAGTTATACATGCACTCATTTTGTGTGTGTGTGTGTGTGTGTGTGTGTGTGTAGCTCTATGCAATTTTATCACATGTGTAGCCTTGGGTAACTATCACCGCAATCAAGATACTGAACTGTACCGTCAGCACAAAACTCTCTCCTGCTATCCTTCTATAGCCACATCTACTCCTTCTGCCCCCTCCCATCCCTAATCCCTGGCAACCACAAATCTATTCTCCTTTTCTATAATTTGTTAATTCACAATGATTACATAAATGAAATCATTCAGTCTGTACCCTTTCGAGACTGGCTTTTTACACTCAGCATAATTCCCTTTGGGTTCATCAAAGTTGTGTTGCTGAGTAGTATTCCATGATAAGAATGTGCCATGGTTTTTATAGCCTATGGGTAGTTTCCAGTATTTGGCTATCATAAATAAAGCTGCTATGAATATTTGTGTGTACATTTCTGCATGAAAATAAGTCCTCATTTCTCTGGAATATATGCCCAAGAGTGTAATTGCTGGGTCATATGGTACATCCATGTTTAATGTTAACAAAAAAACTGCCAAACTATTTTTGAAAGTGACTGTATCATTTTACATTTCCACCAGCAATTTATTTTTTTAACTTTTATTTTAGGTTCAGGGGTACATGTGCAGGTTTGTTATATAAGTAAGCTCATTTCACAGGGGTTTGTTGTACAGACTGTTTCGTCACCCAGGTATTAAGCCCAGTACTCAACAGTTACTTTTTTCTGATCCTCTCCCTCCTCTCACCCTCCACCCTCAAGTATGCCCCAATGTTTGTTGTTCCCCTCTTTTTGTCCATGAGTTCTCATTATTTAGCTCCCACTTATAGGTGAGAACATGCAGTATTTGGTTTTCTGTTCCTGCATTCGTTTGTTAAGGATAATGGTCTCCAGCTCCATCCATGTTCCTGCAAAAAACATGATCTCATTCTTTTGTATGGCTGCATAGTATTCCATGGTATGTATGTGCTACATTTTCTTTATCCAATCTGTCATTGATGGGCATTTAGGTTGATTCTATGTCTTTGCTATTGTGAATAGTGCTGCAATGAACATTCACATGCATGTGTCTTTATGGTAGAATGATTTATATTCCTTTGGGTATATACTCAGTAATGGGATTGCTGGGTCAAATGGTAGCTCTGTTCTTAGCTCTTTGAGGAATTGCCACACTGCTTCCCACAATGGTTGAACTAATTTACACTCCCACCAACAATGTATAAGTGTTCCCTTGTCTCCACAACCTCACCAACATCTGTAATTTTTTTACTTTTTAATAGCCATTCTGACTGATGTGAGATGGTATCTCGTTGTGGTTTTGATTTGCATTTCTCCAGTTATTAGCAATGTTGAGCATTTTTCTCATATGCTTGTAGGTTGCATGTATGTCTTTTGAAAAGTGTCTGTTCATATCCTTTGCCCACTTTTTTTTTTTTTTTTTTGTAAATCTGTTTAAGCTCCTTGTAGATGCCGGATATTAGACCTTTGTCAGATGCATAGTTTGCAAATATTTTTCCCATTCTGTAAGTTGTCTGTTTACTCTGTTGATAGTTTCTTTTGTTGTGAAGAAGCTCTTAAGTTTAATTAGATCCCATTTGTCAAATCTTGCTTTTGTTGCAATTGTGTTTGGCGTCTTCGTCATGAAATCTTTGCCAAGTTGTATGTCCAGAATGGCATTGCCTAGTTTGTCTTCCAGGGATTTTATAGTTTTGGATTTTACATTCAAGTCTTTAATCCATCTTGAGTTAATTTTTGTATATGGTGTAAGGAAGGGGTCCAGTTTCAATCTTCTGCGTATAACTAGCCAGTTATCCCAGCATCACTTATTTAATAGGAAGTCTTTTCCCTATTGCTTGTTTTTGTCAGCTTTGTAGAAAATCAGATGGTTATAGGTGTGCAACCTTATTCCTAGGCTCTCTATTCTGTTCCATTGGTCTATGTGTCTGTTTTTGTACCTGTACTGTGCTGTTTTGGCTACTGTAGCCCTTTAGTAAAATTTGAAGTCGGGTAACGTGATGTCTCCAGCTTTGTTCTTTTTACTTAGGATTGCCTTGGCTATTCGGGCTCCTTTTTGGCTCAATATGGATTTTTACATAGTTTTTTCTAGTTCTATGAATAATGTCATTGGTACTTTGATAGGAACAGTGTTGAATCTGTAAATTTCTTTGGGCAGTGTGGTCGTTTTAATGATATTGATTCTTCCCATCCATGAGCATGGGATGTTTTTCCATGTGTTTGTGTCATCTCTGATTTCTTTGACAAGTGTGTTGTAATTCTCCTTGTAAAGGTTTTTCACCTCCTTGGTTAGCTGTATTCGTAGGTATTTTATTCCTTTTATGGCAATTGTGAACGGAATTGCGTTCCTGATTTGGCTCTTGGCTTGGCTGTTGTTGGTGTATAGGAATGCTAGTGGTTTTTCTACATTGATTTTGTATCTTGAGAGTTTGCTGAAGTTGTTTATCAGCTGAAGGAGCTTTGGGGCCAAGACTATGGGGTTTTCTAGATATAGAATCATGTTGTCTGCAAACAGGATGGTCTGACTTCCTCTCTTCCTATTTGGATGCCCTTTATTTCTTTCTCTTGCCTGATTGCTCTGGCCAGGACTTCCAATACTATGTTGAATAGGAGTTCCACCAACAATTTATAAGTGATACAGTTCCTCTACATCCTCTGTAGCATTTGGTGTTGTCATTACTTTTTTATTTTGGCCATTCTAATAGGTGTATGGTGACATCTCATTGTGGTCTTAATTTGTATTTCTCTAATGGCTAATGATGTGGAACATCTTTGCATTTTTTGCTAATTTGCTATTGTATATCTTCTTGGATGAAATGTCTGTGTGTGCCTTTTGTCTCTTTTTTAATTAGATTTTTTGTTTTTTAAATGTTGAGTTTTTAGTTATTTATAGAGTCCAGATACAAGTCCTTTGTTGGATATGTGATTTGAAAATATTTTCTCCTAATCTGCAATTTGTCTTTTTATCCTCTTAAGAAGTTCTTTTACAGAGTAAAAGTTGTAAATTTTGATGAGGTATAATTGATCAATTCTTACTGTTCTGGCTCATGCTTTCGATAGCATATTGTTATATATTGCCTTTGGAGAAACATTCTTCATGAAATTCTTTCTGCTGTCTTTCACACTTTTGGAGGCTTTTACATTTACGTGCATACATGTGTGTATATGTATATGTGCATGTGTACGTGCATGCATGTGTGCATGTGCATGTACGCTGACTGGTCTAACTAGAAAAGCTTGAGCTTATTGCTCATGCATAAATGCTAATGCATATGTACTACGATGGAATTCATAGAACCATAGCTCCTAGAGCTGAATATAATACTGTAAAAGATATTATCTAGTGAGGGTTTATTTACCATGCCTGATGTGCATGGGGAGGAAATAGCTCATAAAATTACAATTCCTCTTCAAATTATACTGCTCCACTTATAAAAATTAAATAGGTAAGCATGACTATTGTGTGTGTATATATATTATATATATATTTATATTTATATAAATCTGTGAAATGTCTTGAAAAGTATGTGGTCATACATAAGTCAAAAATCTAAAATTTGTTAATGTCTAGGAGAAGTAGTATGTGTGTGTGTATATATATATATATATTTCACAGAAGTTGAGATCCAAGGCCACTGTACAACAAATGCATGACACACCTACTTAATAAGGAACCAACATGAATCAAAATTCAGTAAACTGGAACTCACTGCAGAGCACTGGTTTTAGGTGTTTCATACAAAGACAATCAGATTCTATGAGCTTACATTGTCAAACACTGACTAGTTATCATTATCCGCCAACTCTCAAAACCCAACTTGGCTTAAGGTAGGGCTAGATTTCTGACACTTTCCCTTGGGTTGTACCAATATTTAACCAATTTCTGTTATTTGCAGGATAATCCTTTGTGTTCAGGGCAGAGTCCAGGTGACTTGCTTGGATTTCCAGTGAGAAATTCTCTTGGGAAGGAGGGGGAGCAGTAACTCAGATCTTCTGTATTCTTTTCGGAAATCTTTCAGGACATAAATGTTGCTTTTCAATTTTTTTTTTTTTTAAAGGAGCGACTTAAAGGTGACATAAAAATAGCAAGTACTGAACAAACTACCCCCACCCCAGCCAACCTCCAGATAAATGTGGTGGACAGTTTATTTGGGACCCTTAAGCAAAAACATCTGTAAAGATCCTTTGACACTTGGTTAAATGTAAAATAAATGGATCTCCAGCCACCTGGACAACTCAAATGCAAGAGCTATTTGTGTGGTATTTCTAAACATCGAAAGAGAAATTAGGCATCTGGCAGAGGTTACATCCTTTTTTTGTGTGGGAATATTTTTAACCTTTTATTAAAGCTCCTTTCTCTTTTTTTTTCCATCTCATACCTAGTACTTCCATCTTGCAGGCTCTAGCCCCAATACCATTTCCTGGATCCCAAATGGCTGATCTGAAATAGGGCTATTTGATCTTCTGGGAGCTCCCCAGATAGTTCTGATTTATTTATTTATTCATTCATTTTTTGTGATCAGCCCAGTCTGCTTAGGGACATCTGGGGGTGGGAAGTGCTTTCTAAACAAATTACTCTATTAATTATCCGAGAATGCCCCTCACAGGACTTGACTAAAAGACATAATGCTAGACTCCTACACAGAAACACTAACTCATACTAGTAGGAAGAGAAACACACATACATCAGCAGGGGCAAATCCATATGAGTGTGCATAAGTATACACACAGCCACAAATGGACTCAATAATGCATGGAGGGGGTGAGGTAGGGAGTGGTGAGCTTCAAAATAGATTCTCTTGTTCTTCTGAGAGTCTGTAAAGTCTGCATAGCTATTAAGAGCTCACAATGAGCACTGGATGACCAGTATCCCTTAATAGTGGTGACTCAGAAGATCAGACGCCTATTCTGAGTCACAGTTGAAGGTGTCCCAACAGTGAACCAGGTTAAGGGCTTCTATCTGCTTTCTGACCTAGAACTCCCCCTGCAGGATGCCCTAGGAATAATGGTCTTCATTGCCCCAGAGGGACTGCAGGAACCTGTGAAGCAGGGAGGAATGGGGAAGTGCCTCTGTATTCACCCTGATAAAATAATTGCCAGGATATTAGAATGAATTGAGTGGCATGTTTTCCTGTGGTGAGTATTGGGGCCTTTTATCCCAGAGCAGGGGCAGGGTAAAGTAGAAGTCACTGTTGTCAGCTTACAGCCTCAACAGCCTGCCCACACTAGCTTGCACACATCAGTTTCCTTCTTTGTTGAGATCACCACTACATTGCAGGAAGATCAAGCTCTGGAATGAGAGTTGTATGCTAAACCACATGGTGACACCCCAAAGCAAGAACCATGTGCCCTTTAGGGTGGCAGCCCAGGGAGTAGTCAGAGGGGAGATAGCGGAAGTAACAGCATTTGAGATATTACCCATTTGGAGCCTCATCTCCTCCCTCACTCCTCCTGTTTTTCCCCTCCTTAAGTGGAATCTGGGAAAGATCCACCCAAAGGTGATGAAATATTCAAATACCTCATCAATAGCCATCCCACAGAGGAAGTGTCTGCTGTAGTAGAAGCCTTGGTCGAAACAGCTAAGACAACGTTCAATGGTATTGGGACTAGAAGACACTGAGGAGAGACAAGGCGGACTAATTTATTGTTTATTTTTCCTCCCTCTGCGCAGAGATAGAAGCCACACGCCAGAGAACAGAAACCCTAAGCTGCCTCTGAGGAAATAATGTAATGGGTCATACAAAGACTCTAGTGATCAGGCTCCCTAGAGAGAAAAGGCAATGATGAAGCACAATGGCCTCAAGAGCTGAGCCGGCTCACAACCACTCCTGTGCTACTGTTTACACCACTAGTACCACGACCTTGCTCAGACACGCATGGAGTATAGAGGGCCCCAATAGCACCTACGACTGAGTTGAAGCTTTCTTGACTGACTTCTCCAGCTACAGTACTTTAACTTTTCCCACGGAAGTCCCCCTGGCAACTGAGAGTCAATCCCTTGAATTGACTTTAGCCTAGAAAGGATGACTAACTGTATGTGGCGTTTTTTAAATATTTTCTTTCTTCTAAATCATAGAAAATGTGTAGATTAGCCTTCTGCGAGATGGACTTGAGAAACAAGGCACACATTGTTGTCCTTTATGCTGAAATGTAGTACAGGTGAGAGTGATGACTAGTCATGTATACACATGGCTGCAAATAATTGTGGTCACTATCTTTCATGCTCTACACACAAACCCTATCCTTGAGGCCAGCCTTATCCACTACTCACACTAGATATTTTTCATACTTTTGCAACTAAGATTCACATTTGGCTCCATATGCAAAAAGACATTCTGTTTCTGAGAGTTCCTGACTAGAACGGTCTGCACATACATTCTCATTTGCTGGAAGTCCAAGGCCAAGCCATGCTGTATTTCAGTGTGTTCCAGAAAGCTTTTCTTCATCCTCTAGGCTTCTGATTACCTGACCACATCATACACTGGCTGTTTAGTTTCCAACTGCCATTTATAAAACACAGAGCACCAACTCAGATGAGTGGAACTGTGATGGGAACTTGGATGTTGCTGTCCTGCCTTTTTTATCTGGCTGACCTTGTTCCGTTGGTGGGCTTCAAGTGGCAGCTTTCCACTGTATGCAGAACTTGATCCTGTCGCAGGATGACACATAAGCTAGGTTTGCCTCACACTTCCCAGAAGGTCAGTGCTGTCTCTTCACAACCATTTATAATCATTTGTCTGTCTTCTAAGGTGTATGCTTAGCAAACACAGCCATTTGACCACAGCAGTGTATACATGACTATCCCTGGCATTCATGTTATTTTTAGACTACTGAGTCAAAGTTCTTCCCAGAGGACAAGAGGCATGCTCTGCCATGAGCCTCCTCTATGAAATCTCAAGGCTACTTGAGACCATGGATTAAATACCTAAATCTGTCTTCATTTCACCTAGAGATGGAGAGTTGACTATAGAAGATATCATCAACTGTGAGGAGCCTTAGGATCTTGGAGACCTTGTCAGGGTAGCCAAACTTGATATCAGAGCTCAGGTCTCTTAATAGTAGCAGATGTTGCAATGTCAGTGCATAAACAGAATAGCCTTGTTCCCTCCAATTCGTCTTATGGATATAAATCCATGCATCAGAAATTGTGTCTGCCATGTTTGTTATGCTGCAATCTCAAGTTACAAGGCCATCCTAGGAAGATATAGCTGTCAGTGTTCTCAGATTCAGAACAACTCTAATCAAGAGGGGTGGCAGGGAGGAAGGCAACACAAAATAGTTTTCTTCTCTAAGTGAAAAAATAAAAAAATGGGGCTTTGAAATTTAATGGCACTTCTCTAGTCCTCTACGAATGGGAAAAAACTCTATGTAGATATTGAATTAATGCCTCTATCTACTTGAAAAATCTACCTAGGAGAGACTCCAAGTGAAAAGAGCTTCTTTCAGGACTTAGGTTTCTCCAGCAATTTCTTCAGCAGTTGGAATAAAGTTAATACAAAACTTTGTGAACTCTCATACATTGATCATGAAAGGTCACCATTCTTTGCTGAAGGAAGTTCATCATTTTCCAGAATGATGAAAGTTCATCGTCATCCTCAATGATTGAAGGCAGGTCACCCAAGTGTTACTAATACTCTTGCTAGAGACAAGTGTAAATGAAATTGATGCCAATTCTATGCACACTGAAAATTATATATTTATATACAATTTATATGTAGAATATATATATGAGATAGTGATTAGTCAGATATTGGTAGCTCAGATGTCGGGAAAGATTAAAATAATCATTGACTGAAAACTTAGGAAATCCTACAATTACTAATATCAGTGAAGTATCTGCCACTTTTCTATGAAAAATTATGGCAAGAGGCAAGAACTTATTATGAAAAAAGTCAGAGAGGTACATACTAAGTACTCAGAAATACTTGTTGAATTGAATTGTGGATCTTTCTCTTAACATGCCCCTTTAACCAGAAGAGAAAGAAACAGCAGTAATTAAAGGGGATATATGACTCTGATGTTAAGATGCATTGTTAAGATAGCCATCCTTGTTGTTCTGACTTTTTCCTTATTCTGCATAGGGCACTCATCCTTTGAAAGGAAAATGGACCAGAGGTCATGAGCAAGTATAGCATTTGTTTGAAACAAAATCAGTGTTCTCCACATTGTAGGGGCTACCATAGTTTTAAAGAATCAGTTAGGCACAAGGCACTGAACTAAGAACTTGATATGTCATTTGATCCTTAGAAAAACCTTACAAGGTGGGAATTATTAGACTGATATCATAAATGAGGAAAATGAGACTCAGAAAGGTGAGTGAGGGTCTTTGCCCAAGGTCACAGAGCTAGGAAATGACAGAGCTGGGATTGCAACCCAAATGCGTCTGACTCTGAAGCCCGCTGTATTGCACTGCAACTCTCTCATTTACCCTCACACCGTACTCTCTGTAGGTAGAAGCAAATCTTAACTCCATTTTATAGACAAGGACATTAAGGCATAGGACAGAGAAGTACTATTCCAAAGAGTCTAAAACATTTCTTCTTTCATATAATCTAGGCTCCAAAGCGGGGAAGTGAAGTAAAGAATTCGCCTTCTTCACTAGGCTTCTACCTTAGAAAAATCTCTACCCAGCAATCAGTCTTAGTGACATAATGCTCAACAAGAGGCAGTGTACAAAATAATCCAACTTGCTGTGACAACACCACATTGTGGCAGAGATGGAAGCACAGCACAGTCCTGAGATGCACTTGTTAAAAAACAGTAGTAAGCAGGCAGAAATCTGGGCTCTAACCCTGTCCCCATGCTCTTTACTGTTTTTTAGTGAATGAATTCCACCATGTATTGGTGTCACATTCATTTTAAAGCTATGCAAAGTGCTTTACAGAATTCATAAGGCTTTAAAATACCTTTGAGCCTAGAATTTTAAAGTGCTTCCCAGATATTCTATGGTGGGAAATATGCTTGTTTGCAAATGGATAAATAAGAAGTGAGAGGTTAAAAGATTTATCTCAAATCACAAAGGCACAGCTAGGAATAGAGTCAGCCTGTTAAATCTCAATTCTGGGCCCAAAGCACTAGACTGGTGTGTTTTTAATCTCTTAGGAATTGTAGAACCTTTTGAGAATTCTGATCTCAGGAAGTCTCAAACAGTTTAAATGATGAATCATCATTATAAGCATTTTAAAAGTTTTAAGCCTTTTAAAAAATCAATCATTACAACCACCTTAAAATGGTATCTCATCTTAAGTCTGGATTTGTTTAGCCCTAAAGAAGGTAATTAGTCCTAAAAGGCAGGCAAGTGGCCCCCATTATCCCACTTTGTTTAGAGGAACCTAGATCATTTCTAGGCTCAAAGAGGCTGCTTTGAAAACCTTGTATTAATTATCTTGAGGTGGACTAGGAAGTGGTTTTGTAGTCCAGAGCCTTGGGCTTCAGTCTTGACTCTGATCTTCAGTTAAGTTTCCTTTAGCTTTGGTTTTCTCATCTGCACAATGGGAATTAAATGAATATCGCTAATTACACAGGATTGGGGTGAGAATACAAGGACATAGGACATGGGAAATGCATGTGTATAAGGCATTAGAGTATGATACAAAAATCAAGTGGTAGTTTAGAAAGACAACTACATTTTTTGGCTATAACATGCCTGATTGGGAAGATCTCTGAAGGCTCATTCTGCAATATTATAAGCCTAGAGAGAAAGCCAATTAGAAGTAGTATTCCTTACTTGCATGACAAGGCCTTCCAAAAGTATGACAAACAGACATATACAGGAAACAAAACTGAGACTGAAAGATTCTCTTGAATACCAAAGACTGAATATAGATGTTCCTTCATGTAGCAACTGGCCCTGTATAAAATGCATGGGGGAATTAGCTCCCTTCTCAGACATGGACATCTCTGAAAGCCAATCAAGATCTGATGCTCTCATGGCAGAGAAAGACGGTGCATAGAAATGGGCAATCCAGAGGGGAAACGAAAGCATTGCAGACCCTCGGATGGCACCCACAAAGAATCCAGCCAGCCTGAGAAAAGGGTGAGCTGCAGAGTGGAGAGAAAATGAGACATTATCAACATCCTATGCTACCTCCTCTGACCATTTCTTTCTCCTTACTCCACTATTCACTTGTTCTCCCCCAACTCTCTCACACCTTCAGGCTTAAAAAAAAAAAAAGAAAGAAAAAGAAAAAAACAGTTTTCCCATCTCTGTTCCTTTGCTCACACCGTTTTGCTTGCCTAGAATTCCCTTCTCATCACTCCTCTCAGCACCTCCACCCAAATAAGAAAAATTCTGGAATGTTCTTTTACTCGTCACTGAACCCAAGTCCACCCCATCTCGCTAGGCCCCAATCAATTCTTATCTCCTTTAAATTTGAGTTTCTCTTGTGGCTATATTCATTTTCTATTTGAGATTACAGTTATTTGTATACTTGGTCTTATTTCCTTTACTTGACTATAATTTCCTTCCTTCAGGCAAATTACAGTTATTGGCACAGCGCTCAACACAGAGTAGGTGTTAAATGAATGATTTTAGATTATCATTGCCTGAGGTAAGCAGGCCACCATCATCTCTCACCTTGATTTCTGCAACAGCCCAAGTAACCTTTCTGCATTCTGTATTGTTCCCTTCCAATCTATCCTTTACGCTGTCACAATATATATCTTAAAAACAGTACTTTCATTATGTTACTCTCCTATTCAAGAACATTAATTAATATCCTGCTATACATAATAAGGTCCAAATCCCTCTGCCTTTCTCTCAAAGCTCTTTGATATCAGCTGAATAGGGTTCTTGCTGCTTCCAGGTATTTGTGTATGTTGCTTGCTCCCTTGTAGTGGAATGCTTTCTCCTCTCCACAGATCTAAATTCAGTTGATCTCAAGTCCATCAGGAAGCCTTCCCTAACTTGAATTTGGAGCTAGATTGTCAGTAGGACTAATGCAAGGCTCTCTTTTTTTGTGAGGACTGAGAAGCAACAGCTAAGCTCTGATGTTCCTTTGGCAGTTCAAGTTTTATCTAAAATAGTTTTCTGCTAATTACAAGAAAAGCCTCCTCCATCCTTTATTTGTCCTCTTTTATAATTCTACAGCATTATTCTCTGTACCGCTTTTCCTGTAACAAAATCATATCTTTCCTCATATTGTTATGTACCTGTCTCCAATGTACATGTTTTGTCTTTCAAATGAGATTGCAGAATTTGCATCCATTTTGTTCTTTCCACAAACTGGGGACCTACTAGGTCTTCAGTTCACACTTTCAAACAATTACTGATTTATTCCCTGATTATTCTGTCTGGCCTTCCCTTTGTTTCCTCCACTGTCTGCAGCTGTTTTAAGGAGCTTATTATTCAGTTGATACCTAAAAGGCGATGTTGACTTGGTAAGACCAGTTTTCTTTAAGAAAGTCCTCACTTTCCCTCAACATTTTCAAAGCAAATCTTATAATGCTCTAAGTATATTTTAGCTTGCTGTCTTTGGAGATCTTTTAATATCTGTATCTATCTGTGTCTCTATTTATCTGTCTATCACTGCTTTGCTGTTCATGTTAATTCAGCAGTTATTAAGTATAGGTACTTAATACTTCACACTATGTGTGAAGAACATTAAAATAGAATTTTTACATAGAGAACAATATATTCTCATTATTTTAATAAAAGAGAAGTATTTTCATACTCCTCCTATTAATAACTGGATAAATATTAACCTTCATTACTAGTTTCCCTAAGCGCAATATATCCAAGGCTTATAAATAAGCAGTTGTGTAATGAGAGAAAAGACACTTGCATTCCATCCAATGGCAACACATTAACAATATTCCCCTCCTTTCAAAGCCATTTGGAGGATTTTCATCAACAAAGAGAGAATAGCCAAAGGAAAAATAGAAGTTATTGAAAAAATTACTCAGGATCAACCCTTTAAAGGAAAATGTTCCTTAAAAAATTACACATTCTTTCTCTCCTGATTTGCTTCCAATACTTCAACCTCTAATTCAGTATTTTTCCCCTCCCCTTTTCCCTAAACATTATTTGCCCACATTTGTCTACACTCCCTTATTGTCATAATATACCAATTTTGTCAAAGCAAGGCACTTAACTGCCATCTGCTAGAAAATTGTCACAATGAATATATACATCTATGGTGTCTACAATGTGAAAGGTGTCCCATTAGACATGACACCCTCATATAGTGCACAACCTGTACAACTTTATGTGGTCATCTTGCCCTGCAGCTATTCTAGAAAGGGTAGAAGTTTTCCTTCTCATTTAAAAGGAAAAGTTGTTCCTTCTGATTGGAAACAAGGTGCCTGTTGGGGTTTCCTGCTCTCTGATTGGAGACTTCATATTCTCTTCCCTGACCGGACCATTTCAAGGTCAGGGTGCTAATCTGATCAGAGGCATTGGTGAAACAAGTTAAGGCTTTTCCTGTAATTAGTAGAACGCTATTTTAGATAAAACTTGGACTGCCAAAGGAACATCAGAGCTTAGCTGTTGCTTCTCAGTCCTCACAAAAAAGAGAGAGCCTTGGAATAGTCCTACTGACACCTAGCTCCAAATTCAAGTGCCAGGTACAGGAGAAATTTGACACTAAGGTAATGAGTCAAGAGCTTTTCAATTAAAGTGAAAAGCCTACCAGAAATAGATTAAATTCTGATTAACAGTTAAGATTAGTGAAAAGGTTACCAAATGGTACTTAGTTATTTGTTTAAACCTGCTCTCCATATAGTACACTTAAATGCAATAGTCTTTAGTGTTATTATGCTGGAGTATTTTAATAAATGTGCATTTTGGATTTTTTTAAGAACTGGGGAGATAAATCATCATTCTCATTTTTATTAAAATTAACTATGTTCATGACTGAAGACCAGTAATTCAAGACCACACAATTAATATGGGCCTCCTCCTAGTACATATGGTGTGTCTGTGTGAGTTAGAAAAATCTATAATCCTCTGGGAAGATATGAGGCAGTCCTGCTTACCACCACCTACTGGTAATGCAAAGGTTTGCACAGGGTGCTATGGGAACCCTAGGTTCTGGGTGTCTAGCCCGGAGGGGATAGCAGTGAAGGCCTGCTGGATGAGACTGCTGAGCTGAGTTAATGGCACATCACTGGCTTTATTTAAGAGACATAAAAGCTAAGCCACAGAAAGATTAAGCAATTTACCCCATATTGCACCACCATCTAAATTGGAGTCCACCAAAGTGAGGTGACTTCCAATCTAAGAAAGAGTCCAAACTCTTCAACTTCTTGCTACAAGTTACCACGGAGCAAAGATTTTTGTGAGAAAATTCCATACTGATATGCCTCACAGACACGAACATTAGCATATTAAAATGCAGGCACACCAAAATAACCCAGTCCTGCAGCCTTTTAGGACAGCTCATTAACACCTATACCACAATCCTGGCAACCTTTAGTTCTTCATTTTATGGGTGCTGCAGCTTGCTACAGGAAGATGTATTGCATCAGCTCAAACTTCCTTGGACACCAACTTTAAGAGGCCTGAGTCATTCAAATCATTCCCCAAAGTCCTTCGACCACCAAAGGCAGCAAACAAAAGTACCGCTGATTAAAAATGTAATTAGGGTTTATTATAACTAGCATACATTTGTTCTAGGTCTGATTCACCCTTGCTTTGAACTGGCTTTGTCCTGTTTTTATCTGTGCTTAATTGTACTGTTTTATGTGCATTTGATTTTGTAAGATACTTCGTATCTTTTCTGGATGCAGGCAGAGTGTAAATTCTAAATAAATAATAAACAACGGATTAAAGTTATGTAGAATTAGCTCTTTTATGTGCTTCATGTACAGTTTATAGTACACTGAGGCCCCTTACAAATTCAATGTGGATGGTACGTTTATGCCTATTTTATAGGACTTGGAACAATTTTGCTGCTTTAAATGATTACAGAGGCTTACAGTTATATACTAGCTTTTACCACATATTTTTAGTTATATCTACAGTTTATTTGGTGTAGTGTTCTTTGTCAGGAACACAATCCCCAAAAATAATAAAGACCTATAAGCAAAGACAGTGTGCATTATGACAACCCACTTTATGAGATAGTTTTAACACATTCCAGGTTAGGAGGAGGGAAGAAAGAAACTTGAGAGAACGGCCATGTTTCCGAGAAAGTATGATCTACCTTCTGGAATATTACAGGCCAAAATTTAAACCCTGACTTGTTTCTTTCTTTCTTTTTCTTTTTCTTGTTGGTCCCATGTGCTCCTGCATCACCAGCCTCCTTGCTAAGGAGCTAGTAATAAACAGGGAGCGCAAACACACTCTCCTCTTAGCCTAAAATAAGCAATTGGGAAGCTAAGTTATTTACAAACCCATTTTAGCATAGAAGAGGAGTGATAAAATACTGCATGTTTTATGTTAAGTGTCTGGCTTTCATTTATTATTTCATTGAGAAAAACATGAGATTCTACTGCTAAAAAGGTTTTAAAACCACTGGACTACCTGACCCCCAAAGGCTCTTTCCAGGACATTCTATGGGTCTATAATACTGAAGATAAAAGGCTTCACTGGATTTTCATCATGGTTTCTTATTTCCACTATAGAAAACACTGAAATGAAATAGGAAAAAATGTCATAGAGAAAACAGATGAGACTTTTGTAACCATGTAATGTGGATAAAAGAGGGCCTGAAACAGTAGGAAAAGGATACTAGATAATACATTTATTTTCTCCCGTTTTAGCTTTTGTAGTTTAAATTGGAATTTAGCATACAAATAAATTGAAAGCTGGATAGTTTTTAATTATATGCCCCATCAGCCAACCCTCCACTTCAGCCATGTTATACTAATCAACAGCTCTTCAATGATTGCACAACATTAATCAGGTGATATACAAAATTTTGTCGGTTGTGTTTATTTATTTTTCTGAGTCTACTTGCCAGGGAATCTGTTGTCTTTAAAATTTCAATAGGACTTGCCTCATCTACTTTATTTTTTACAATCTTTCAATCAGTACCCTATGATTCCCCGGCCCTGGCCTCACCTGCCCAATTCAAGTATAACTTCACTTCTACTGATACTTTTCACTGTCACTGCTTAATTTAATACCAGTTTTCTCTCCGGGTTTGAGGGGGATATATTGTTCCTACGTTCCTCAAACAACTTCTTCATTTTTTCCCCTAAACTTCTTACATCAAAGTGAATTTGCTGTCAGGCAGTCTCTCATATCTGCACCTAATCCATCTCTGAAAACTTGTTGGATGATGAATTTTGAATTGTAGGAACCTTTGTTCCATTATTTAGGTTGGAAAAGCGATAATGCATTCCCACCACATCTAAAAGTCCCAATATTTCTTCAAATACGGTAAAACACTGTTAAATGCCCATGTAACAATCCTCCAAATATGTATCATATTATAAAGCATTTAAAACACCAAGTACCTAATTATTGAACACTTAACAGACGAGCAGATACTTTGTGAGTAGGTCACAATAATGCCCTGCTATACTGAGTACAAAGTACTTCCCACACAAAAAAACAACCTTTCAAGCTGTTTCAAAGGTCTACCTTTGTGTTTCATCATTAGAAAAAAAGACAGAGAAATTCAAAAAGTTCAGTGCCAGTAAGGAATTGTGGAAAGGCAAAGTAAGGCTTTTTCAGGAATTTCTAGAAAGAGGACTCATAAGTGAGAAGGAATATAATAAGAAAACCATGAAGAGAACCACTAATGGGTGCTTTGATTCCATGTGAAACCAAAGTGAAGCTCTCACATCCAAAAAAACAAACAAAAAAAAGTCACCAAGTTAAGTAAATTCAAGCAGAGATCATAACAATGTCAAAATTATCATTTTAATTAGTCTTAACAGTCAAAGAGAGTTAAGTAGTTTGCACTAGAGGTGAGGTAGGGAAGAAAGGGACAGCAATATCCGAATTCTGGGTAAGAGAAAACTTGTTTTACTCAAGCTCTGCAGGAGGGAAATTGTCACAGTAAGCATTAATTGAGGTTAGTGAGAAGGGTACCAACTTGTTAATTTTCTGAAATCAAGAATCTTGTTCTGCAGCTTCATTTACTATCCTCTTTATTGTTTACACTTAGCTGTTTTAATAAAGCTACATCATATTTTCCTCTATAGTGCAAGAGACATGCACAGTGATGTGAATAAACCATGAAATAATATGTTAAATGTACATAATAAATGCAAGTGACACTTATCAAGGGAAAATTAAAAACCAAGTTTATTATAAAATGGAACTGAGAAACTACTCTGAGAGTTGGGGTTCAGAGGACATCACCATGATGCTGGAGCTGACTTCAGGACAGTGAGGGCTCAACTGACAGAGCCCAGAGTTCATGAAAACTTTCTGGGTTTCAAGTCTCTTTACTGACAGCCAAGGAGCTTAACAATTTTTGCTCAGCAGGTACCTTTCATTTCCTGCATCAAGCTGCAAAATCCCAGAAGAGAAAAGGTAGAGACATTTGCTGCAGGAGAAGGTAAATGAATGAACATCCGGGATTTAGTCCTGCAAGCCATACTTTCATTCCCCTCTACTCTTGGAGGCAGGGAAAAGGCTCAGTCCTCAGACCTATTGCCTCTTGTTTCAGAAGAACACTGCAAAGCTCTGGATGTGCGGGTGGGTGGGGAGCATTAAGCATATTTCTCAGTATCCTACACGTGCTTGAGGGAAACAAGGGGTAAGAATCCCTGTCCTCAGGGGCCAATATTTCCTTTACAGGCTCTTTAAAGCAAGAGGCTTAAACAATAAATGCCTATAATGCTTTGGAAGATGAAAATCTCTGAAGTGCTACTGACCAGGCTGAAGATTCTGATCTTACTCAATAATGCATTACACTTCCCTTTTAAATTACTGATTCAGCCTTGGTTGGGTTGTATACAGTTTATTAACTCTCTCAAGTTTTGATCACACTTGGTTAATGAAAGCTGGATGAATTGAATATTCTATTTCCTTATAATTGTGGATAATGTCCTCATATATTCTTATTTCCCTTCTGGGTATGGCATACCCAGTTTAGCATAATGCTGTAACTTCTTGTTGAAGAGACAAAGCCATCACTAATTTTTTTTTTGTTTGGCATATAGTTAAAAGTGACTCAGAAATTTAGATTTTTTCCTTTTGGGAATTTAACAGTGGGAAGATAAGGTTGGTTTTGTTCTGGATCTCCTTCTCCAAGGCCAAGTCACAAAAGCTAACTGGACAAATAAAATCTAAGTGTCCAAAAAAGTGCAGTAAGTAAATGTGAGATCAAACTGCATTTGTATATGGGAGCAACTGCAACAATTGTGTCTACATAAAATCTATATACTTATTGCTTCACACAGCAAATATGCCCCTGAATGGTTGTGATTCAAGCATATGTTTAACAATCAGATCAGACAGGAGTTTGACTAGATGAACTTTAAGCTAAAATGAACAAGTGTTTCCTAAATCCAAGGTAGAATAATGAACACGATCTAATAATTAAGCGTGTGGGGCTGTGACTGGGGCAGGGTGAAGCCCAAGACACAATTCTGCATTCCCCAAAGTCTTACTACAGAAGACTATAAGCAAATATTCACAGAAAATAAATGAAAAATATAGCAAAATATTAACAGTGATTATCCCTGAGTGGTGGGGTACTAGATGAGTTTTATTTACTTTTTAGAAGCTTTCTTGATTTTCTACATTCTCTGAAATTAGCATGCATTCCTTTATTTTATTACATTGAATTTTAGTTTAAGTAGAGGAATGCTGAGAGAACTGACTATTAATAGTGAATACCTTGGCAAAGCATCTGGTAAAACAAATAACCACCAACTGCATATTTGTTTTGGTAATTGAGTCTCTCATTTCCCAGTTTTGCTTAAAGGTAGTCTCATCCATGTGGTTTTGTTCACTGTAGAATCCTCAGTGCTTAGCACAATGCTAAACGCATAGCACATAGGGAGCAGGTATCAGTTTACGTTTTAAAGAAATAAATGAATTTTAAAATTTGGAAAACATTAATTGAGTCTTACTCTCTGCTTATAAATATGATTTGCAAATTTTATGGATTTGTGAAAATCAAGCCCTTTTATCGCCCTGCAGGAACAGACATCAAAGCCAGCACATAATGAAACATAATGGAGGATGGATCACCTCCATTATTGAGTTGGTGAAGGGACAAAGGGTCCTTCCCTGTTAGGTAGGGGTGTCTGACTAATTGGTAGTTAATAGCAAGAGTGTCACTGCTTTTGAGTTTATCATCAACTCTTAATTCTCTGTAGTGTTAGATGGGAACAATGACGCAGCGAATTCCCAAATCATTTGTTTGGTTTGGAAAAGAGGTATGATTTTTCCCCAGAAGGTTTGCCTCCTAATTCTTTTTCTTTTGGACAGTGCCTTTCTTGGGAGTGTTGCCTACCTGGATGATGGGGAAGGTAACCAGAAATAGACTGGGGCAGCGGGAAGCCAGCCTGGGATTAAAATGTATCATCCTTTAGCCTTAGTGCTGAATGTAAAGTTCACTGGTGCCATTTGAGAGGGATAGTACCTTTTCTTTGTACAACACTTCAGATCTGTGGAGCCTGTGGGGGAAGTGAGTGCTTTTTTTTTTTTTTTTTTTTTTTGAGGCTTTTTTTCTGTCTTTGCTTTTTCTTTTTAAAAATCTCAGGAAGAAAGTTCAATGGTGTTGGAGGGATTATGGCCAACTTGCCTTAGATTAGGAGGATTTCTTCCCTTTTCCTCAAATATTTTTTTTCTCCTCTTGGATGTGGAGAGGAATAAAGTCCATTGATTTTAGTAAAGTTGAAGGTATCTCCTCTTACAATGGAAGATTTTTTTCTTTAAAAATCTCCAGGGGAAAAGATTCATTGCTTTTGGTGGAGGTGGGGGAGCATCTCTCTTTAGGTCTGGAGGATTTCCATTAAAAAATAGGTTTTGTGGAGAGGACCTACAAGGGCAACTTGTTTTAATGAAGCTGGGGAGCCCTCCCTAGTAGGATTTTTCTTTCTTTCCTTTTCTTTAAAAGAAACAGTTTATTGGGAAAAATTAGAATGGGAGACATCTCTCCTGGAAAGATTTTCTTTTCCTTTCCTTGCTTTTTTTTTTTTTTTTTTTAATAAAACAGTGAAGGCTGAAAGATAAATAAGGTCCCTGGGATAGGGTGAGATTGGGTACATCCCCACCCCCACCCCCACATGCACATTCCCCACCTTGAAGAAGCTTGAGAAAGAGATTTTGTGTGTGTGTGTGTTTTTTTTCCTTATTGTGGGGGATGGAGAGGGTAGTCATCAGGAATAATACGCAATGTCTGCAGTAAGGTGTTGGTGCATTTTCCTGGAGAGAATTTCTTTCTATGATCCTTTAAAAAATAATCCCTTTGTTAATTTTCTTCTTCCTCTTTCCCACCCCTCCTTCTCTACCACCTTCACTCTATCCTACCTAGTCCTTTTCCCCTTCCCTTCACATTTCTCCCCCCATCCTCCTTCCTCTCTCCCTCTCCTTTCCTCCCTCTCCCCTCTTTCTTTTTCCCCCTCTCCCTCTCCTCCCTTCTCTCCCCCTCTTTCTTTTTCCCTCTCCACCTCTCCCCTTTGTCTCTCTCTCTGGCTCCCTCCCTTCCTCTGTCTCTCTCCCTCTTTTTTCCTCTCCCTATCTCAGTCTCTCCCTACCTGCTCCTACCTTCCTCTCCTCTCTACCCGTCCGGCTTTCCCCCTCCCTCCCTTCTCCCCTCCTCCCTCCCTTCCTCTCTCTGTTTCTCTCTCTCCTTCTCCCTTCTCTTCCTTCTTTCTCCCTCTCTCCTTCTGTTTCTTTTTTGTTTTCAGAAAAATATTCAAGGACTTTGGTGAGTTTGGGGGCATCTTCATTCCTTAAGAAAAATATTTCTCTTTAAAATATACTGTTCATGTTCTTCCCTCCCCTGCCCCCCCTAATTCTAAATGTATTTGCTTGTTTTGAGAAAAAAAGGGGCTTTGTTGAGGCTGAGAATACTTTTGTTTAAGAGGACTTTCTTGGCTTTGTGTTTCTCCCCTACCTATCTTTTCTATTTATTCTCAAATTACAAAAATTCTATATTAAGAATAAATCTTTTGGTAAATTATATAAATAAATTATCACATGTTCCCTGAAAATATGTACATCTATTATGCATCAGTTAAAAATTAATTAAAAATAAATAAATAAAATAAAAAGAATAAAGTTTTTGAGTGAATTTGAGTCAACTCCCATTAGAAGGATTTTCTTTCATTTTTTCTTCTTTTAAAAAAATCGGTTTTTTTTTTTTTGGTTGTGTTTTGACAGAAAAATTAATGGGTCTTTGTGACATTGAAGTACTTCTTCTCTTTAAGAGGATTCTGTTTTTGTTTCATTAGTAATATCCTCTTCACCAACACATATACCCTTCCATTCTTAATTTCATTTTAAATCTTAAAAAAAATTGTATTTTAAGAATAAGGTTTATGCTCTTTAGTCATGGAGGAGTGGTATTTCTTTTGTCCCTCCCTCCCGCACCCCCCGCACGCCTGCTTCTTGGAATGAAAAATTCTGGAGATTTGGTATAGTCAGGGACCTATCCTTTAACATTTCTTTCTCTTTTTTTAATTAAAATGTGTGTATCTAGAGGGGAGGATTCGTAAATTTCATTAACTTTTATGATTTTTGAGAATATCTGCCCTTAAAAAGATTTCATTTTTTTGTTTGTTTTCCTTAATTTCTTTTTTTTTAATTGAAGGGGTGGCAAATAAAGGTTATTATCCTTGGCGAGGTTGAAGATCCTTTAAGAGGATCTCCCTTTCTTTTAGTTCCTTTTTTTAATTTTGTTTGTTTTTTGTTTTTGGGAGAATAATAGGTTTTTTATCTTGTGGTTAGAGGGATGGTATCTTTCTTTGAACTATTTTTAAAAATTGAGATGTAATTTACATACCATAAAATTCATCATCTTAACATATACAATTTTGTGGGTTTTATTGTATCCACAGTGTTGTGCACCCATCACCATTCTCTGATTTTAGAACATTTTAATCACCCTCAAAAGAAACCCCGTACTCTTTAGCCATCATCCCCTTTTCCACCTCCCATATTGCTTCACTCATTTCCTTTCCATCTCTAAGGATTTGCCTCCTCTGCACATTTTATGTAATCGGGAAAAATAATGTCAGGAAGCTTTGATGAGGTTGGTGGACCTTCCCTTTATTTTTGCCCCCTTAATTTTCTCAAGAGATTAAGCATGAGCCATGAAGTCAAATAAAGTTTACAAATTTCATGAATATTTTAAGGTTAGAAATACTGTTTAACTTAAGATGATTTCTCTTTTTTCATTTTAAAATTTTTCTTTGGGGGATATAAGTTCCATGGGCTTTGATGAGGGTGAGGAGAACTTCCTTTTAGAAGCTGTTTCTTTTTTTTCTTAAAATAATTTTCAGAGGAGAGATAAATTTCATTATCTGGGGTCACTGTCCCTTTCTTTTCGTTTTTAAAATTCATAAATTTGTTTTTATTATTTTGAGAATGAGCTCTATTTGCTTTGGTGAGGGTGGGGCATCTCCCTTTAGAATGGCTGCTTGCTTGCTTTTTTTTTTCCTTTAAAATTATTTTTTTTCCACTGAAAGAATTACAGTGGGTGGGCTTTGGAAAGGTCGGGCACCCTATCCTTAGCAGGATTTCAATTTATTTCCTTTACAAAACACACACACACCAACAAAAAAAGGTCTTTGTGAGTAATCGGTTCAGGGTCTCTGCCTCTTCTCGTTTCTTCTCGGGCTCCTCTTCTATGCTGGCCCCCTCTGGGAGCATCAGAAGTGGAGCAACAACCACCGCTTTGGAAAAAAATTCAGAGCTGATGAAATGTCAGCTAAAAGACTGTTCTTAGACAAATGAGCATCCTATGTATCACAAAAGGCCATATGTCAGATTTTTTTAAAAATCTACAATAGAAAATTCAATCATTACATCCTATAAGCTGTCAAGTTTTATTTTTGCCCTCCCCCACCTGCTGCCTTGTTCAAGGAAATAAAAGGGTTAATAATGCAGAGGCAAGCACTCTGTAAACTGTAAAGTGCTACAGGAGCAGAAGGAACTATATAATCCTTATTAGAATACCCCTGAATGGTTTCCTGGTTTCTATGGATATTTTTTTCTTTTTCTTTTTTTTTTCTTTTTTTTGCCTTTCCTTGGAGGCACTTTCCCTTTGGGCTGCAGATCTGCAGAAACCCTAGTCGGAGATTTTAATAAATGCATAAGAATTGTACTCTGAGAAACTAAAGACCACTGACCAATACTTCATCATCTTTTCTAGAACACCCTGTAGTGACTGCTTAGGAACCATTAGAATACACCAAATAAATCAGATGGTATCATCAAAGCTTGGCAAGGAGGGAGGAAAAACTGAAGAGAAAAGAAAGTAATTTCATTCTGACCTTCAACAGGTTAAACATCTGAATCTATAATCCCAAATCTGTTTACAGTCACTGCAGATACTCTGTTCACTTAGGAAAAAAATTTATTATCCCCTGAAGCTAACAATATCATTATTAGTCTGCTGCTGCTGGGACTGCATGGGATAAGGACACTTTCCAAGCCATTAAAAAAATTGTTAGTAATTTGCTTCTTAATTATAGTTCCAATAACCACTCTGAAAATGGAAAGATTGACTGTATTTCCTTAAGGGCTATATATTCCATGCCATTTAAATAAGTATTTACTTCTCACTCTGAAACCAATGAGAACAAATTTTTATTCATTCACAGCAGCAGCCTCTACATTGCTGGAAATGGATAGGTTTCAAGCTTCAGCAAGTGTTTATTAAGCAAAATCAAGGAGGGCTGCATTGAACTAGGCACTGAGAAAGGCCACCCCTATTTTTGAGAAGCTCAGAAATCACTAATAAAATATTCTGATAGGAATCACCAGATATCATATAAACAAATGCTTGCTATTTTGCAAGAAAATGTACAAAAATATCAGTTTTGTGCATAAAAGCTGTACTGATATGGTTTGAGGATAATGGTTATTACTGTGCAGTCATCAGGAGGGATACACAGACCCCTTTTATCTCCCCCAAAAGCCATGAAAGTGTATCTCCCCCCAGATTTTCATCAATCATTTGTATGATGTGATTTTCACTTCATAGCTGGTCAAAACCCAATGAATAAACAAAATTTTGTCTTTCTTCAAGCACAGCTGATGAGAGAGAAAGAAACATGGTCTACTTCACATAAGCCCCATCCCTCCCCCAAGAGAGTTATAGCATTGCTAAAGAACCAATTCACACATCCTTACTTACACTTGCTGCCACCAGGTGGGAGACCATGGCTCATTTCCTGGGAATTGAAACATTTTAGAAAGGAAAGAAATAGACATGTTTGGTTCACAGACTGACTGTGTTAGCCTGGTAGCTATTTGAAAAGAAAACATGAGCCCCCTTTTCTTAGTCAATTGCAGGTTCTGAAACTTTCCTGAAATTCCAAAAAAGAGCAGACTACAAGGCTGAAAGATGTTGGTTTTTTGCTACAATACCAGTCAACAAAATTATCTGGGAGAAACTTGCAGTCATATTCAAACACTTGGTTTTGCTCATTTCATCCTTTGAATTATCAGGATAGTTTCATGCTTGCTATGGAGGATTTCATTGCGTGATGAGACCTGTATTTTGTTTTGTTCCCTGACATTTTGCGCACATATGTATAGTATGTGTGTGGTAGGGGTGTGTGCACGCCTGTGCATGTTGCACAGTTGTTTCCCCCCAAGCTTGCCTCGAGGAGGCAGTGTTTGAAAACAACATCACCCCAGCTAAGATGACAACCTGTTTGCCTTGAATGTCAAGATACAAGCCAGCTGGTTGCAGGTGCCATTTGTCTGAGGAAGATGCAGGAGAGAATGATCCTATCACTGAAGATCAGATGTTCCCAGCTGCACCAGAGAGCAATTGCATAGCAACATTGAGGGTGTTGTAAAAGGGTTTGGCTCCAAGCAATTTAATTTGAGCACGTACCTAGATCCTTTACATCCTTCAAAATTCTCCAGAGCCACTGATTAGTTAATCTGCATGGCCTTCTTAACGGATGGTAGTGGTTCTTAACCCCATTCTACAGATAAGTGATTCAACAAATGTCTGGCTCTACTAAGGGCAAAGTCAAACCCCTGGGATCCTGATCTCCTGCCAGTGTTGCCAGATGTCTGTGGGTCAGCTAGCCAGCACGTCTGAGTGGGCACTACGCAGAGGAAACTAATCTGATTCCCCTTACCTTAATCTTCCTCATCTGTCTGGCAATGACATTTTCCTGTCAAACAGGTAGGAGATGCCTTCGCTTGGGAGCAGGGGATGCTTTTCACTGGGGGAAGGGTCCTGGTCGCCAGTCAGCCTTCCAGAGGCCAAAGGGGAAATGCATTCTCTGGGTATTACGTCCCCACGTGTCAGTTTCACAGCCATGTTCCCAAAATTTCGCTTAAGATGGCCACAGGTCAGGTGATTCCTGCTTGTCTCTTTCCCACCAGCTTAATGCAAACTCTTCCAAAAAGACAAGATCAATCACCCGGTGAGGGTGAGCTCCCAAATCTAGCCACCCCAACTTTGCCTTTCTTAAGATCACTGCAGGAAAGGGTATTTTCAGGAAGGGGAGGGATACATCCCCTGGTGAGAGCTAGGGTGTTGAATTTTTAAAAACTTATCAGAGTCTCCCACCGTCCTGTTTTATTTATTTTTAAACCTCTGCACTTTCTTTTCTCTGTGAAACTTTTCATTTTAGCCTTCTTTTTCAGTTATTCGTCATTGCAGATATTTTGCAAACTCAAGCCTTCCTACTAAGAACTCAGGAAGCAACCAACGCTTCCATTTCGTGATGCCAATCTCTGCCCCCTCCCCTCCTGCATTCTACATTCTATAAGTGTGCGGTCCACAGCAGAAGGGTTCCTGAGCCGTGTCCTTATGGTCTGCTAGGCAGCAGGATGGACCGGTATTGTTCGTGTGTTGTGTTATTCGTTTGTGTGTGTGTGTGTGTGTGTGTGTGTGTGTGTGTGTGAATGCGCGCGTGTGTGTATGTTTTCCTGCAGGGGAAGCTAAATTGAGGTGTGTGTGTGCATTATCCTGGTTTTCAGTTTTGTGGAACGAAGTTTAGGGGAAAGGAAGAGTAGGGAGAGTGCGGAGAAAGCAGGAAAGACAGGCATACTCCCGCTTAAGAGCAGACGGGGTTTCAGGGTCCAAGGCAAACACGAAAACCTTTTTCCTCCCTACTCCCCTTGGGCGAGTGCCAGAAGATTCTCCACTCATCTTTTCCCGGCTAAGTGTAACGATTTAGAAGGCGTCGCGGTAGACTGGTAGAGATGAAGGTTCCCCTTCACACGTTCTGCAATCCCAACTCCTATTTTTGTGTCTCTAAACCAGGACTCCTGTACCATTCCAATTGGCCCTGGTGCGGGATGCCAGTTGCCCCGTTTGTGACGCTGCGCAACATTCTATCACTGCGTTTGCACCTACCTGCTGGGAAATCCTGCAGACAGATGGAATGGTGGCTTCGACACACGCATGCTCTCCCCCTCCTCCCGGAGAACCCTGCCCTTCCCCTGCAGTGCGCGTGGGCGCCGCCCATCCCCTCGTCCTCACCAGGAGTACCAGCTCGAAGCAGCCGGCAGAGGCGCCGGGCACCTCCCTGGAGCGCCGCCAGTTGCGCCCAGCTGAGGCGCCCCCTCCCCAGTGGCAGGGAGGGGGCCAAGCAGGCGAAGGCTCCGCAGCTTGGGCCTCTGCGGCAGTGACCGCGGCTAAGAGGTGTGTCCCACCGCCCCCACTCAATCCGTCCGCTATGTATTCGGGGCCAGCCCCAAACACTTCTCCAGGTCTCTTGCGCTCCCCGAGGGTATCTTCCTCCTCTCTTTCAAGATATTGGCGCTCACCGCACTGTCGCTTCTCTTCAAGGGGAAAACTGCTCCGATTCCCACCCCTGCTGTCACCCCCGTTTCTAGCCCCAAACAGCCCATTCTCGATTCCCACATGTTGCTTCCCGCCTCCCAACCCCTTCCCATTCCCCCGGGTTCCCCATCCCTGCATCTTTCTCAGCATCTTGGCCAGCCAGTGCCAGACAAGCGGGATGTAAGGGGTACCCGGAGTCCCGCGGGCTCCATAGCCATCTGACTTCGCCTTGCTTCTTTTCCCCGCTTCAGGGGGTCTTTTGCTTACCTTTATTCTGGACCACGACATTGGCGTTCTGGGCGATGGCTTTGGCGATGGCGAGGTCTTTAGACCTCTCTCTCGAGTGTCCACCGGACATTGCAATAGACATGGTGCTGGACTTGGACGGAACTCTGGAGCCGCCTCAGGGCAGAACTCTGGGGCCAGCTCTGTCACAGGTTCTGGGGTCGGCTCTGGGGCCGGCTCTGGGGCAACTTCTGGAGTCAGCTCTGGGGCCGGCTCTGGGACCGACTCTAGGGCAGGTTCTGGAGTCGGCTCTGGGGCAGACTCTGTGGCAGGTTCTGGGGCCGGTTCTGGGGCCGGCTCTGTGGCAGGTTCTGGGGCCGGCTCTGTGGCAGGTTCTGGGGCCGGTTCTGAGGCCGGCTCTGTGGCTGGTTCTGGGGTCGGTTCTGTGTACAGTTCTGTGGCTGATTCTGAGGTCGCCTCTGGACAGGGACCTGGAGCAAGCTCTGGACAGGGCTCTGGTATGGGTTCTGGCGAAGCCTCGGAGAGCAGCGGCGGAGCCGGTGGTGGAGCCGGTGGCGGAGCCGGTGGTGGTGGCGGCGGCGGCCAAGGCGGCGGAGGCTCTGGAGACTCAGCGGGCTGCTCTCCATCCTGAGGCGGGGCAGTGCCCTGGGCCGCGGCAGCTCCGCGGTCCATGGCCGCACACCGCTTCAGGTCTGGGCAGCCTGAGTCCCTAAGCCTGGAAGGCTAAAGTACCCTCGGGCGCCCCGCCCACTCCAGTCCGGCAGCCCCTCGCAGGGTGCCAAACTTTCCCCCATCCCACTCCATGGCTGGCTCGGCTCTGAGGTCTAACCCGTGGGCGCTCAGCGTCTCCCTATGCTGGAACACGCCCCTCAGTGAGCGCACACCTCTTCGTAAGCAGCCACGGGTCCGATGGGCGGGAAGCAGAGGGGCTTGCGAACGCGGACTGGGCAGAGCGCTTGATGACCTCCTAGCGACGCGCGGGAGGGGAGGGGAGAGACAAAAAGAGGAGGGGGAGTGGAGCGGCGTGGAGGTTGGGGGGCGGGCTGGAGCCTTGCCGTGTTTAACCCTTTAGTGACACGAATGAAAAAAAAAAAAGCCGGAGGCGAAGTTGAGGGTCTTTGCAATCCCCCAACCACTTAGCTGCTGGTCAGAATAGCTTCCATCCTGTGTCTGCTCTCTCACCTCAGCAGCAGGTGAGCTTAGCCTCGGACCAACCTCTTGCCCCCCATCTCCAAGCCTCGATGGGCAAGTAATGCTTTTTATCTAAGCCGGGAAAAGAAATTAAGCGGCATGGTGTGTGGGGGGGGGGGGGGGGGGCGGGGGGGGGCGTGTGTTCAGCCTCCTTTGGATTGAAGTACAATTTGACCCTCTTCGGTTTTTTGCATTTCTGAGCTTTGCCGTTGGGTACAGAGTTTGAGGTGATTCGGGAAAGGAGTGTGATGAGGGAGGCTGGCGCCCCGGCTTTCCGCAGCCTGCAGCCTCCCCGAGAGCAAGTCGAGAGTGCCCCAGCAGCAGCTGGGCTTCGCGCTCGGGAGCTGAGGCTATCTGGGGGTCTGTCTGGCTCGCCTATGCCATAGGAGCCTGGCTTGTGCTTTTAGCTGGATTTCCCAGCCATCGGCAGGAGTTTGTTTTTCCGCCCCCCCCCCGCAAACTTGTTAACGCGCGCGCGCGCGCGTGTGTGTGTGTGTCTGTGTGTGTGTGTCTTGGGCTGGGGAAATTCACTGCAACACCCACACCTTTTTCACCTCCTGAAGCAGTCTGACATTAGAGATGGGAGATTCTCTTGCGAAGAGAACGACTGATGCCTAGCGCAGCACCTTTCCCACCACATGGGAAGACTTTAGAAGCTCTTTCTGTTATAGTCACATACACATACATACAAACCATCATCTTAGTCAGACCTAGACTTTAGACGCCAATATATTACCAGTTGTAATTAAAATTTGAGAAGACTACCTGTTAAGCCACAGCTGGGTGGGGGGAGCGGACGGGGGAGAAATACCTGTAAACCTGATTTGAAATATGACAAGTGAATTTATCTCCCATACACATAATGCTGCAGTTGTGGGTAGCAGCCTTCTTTCTGCAGCCCCTTCTCTAGCCATCTACTCCCAGACCATATCTCCCACTATTCCCTCTTCTTTTGCCAACGGACACTGACCTAGCCAGAATTTTCTAGAATCTGCAGCATCTTTCTGTTGCCTATACTATGTCTCAGCAATAAATAATACCATAAGAGCACAGTTTCACCTAAATCCCTCCAAAGACCAGAATCTCTGGTGAGGTCTGCATTTCCCAGATCCTCGCTACAGCATCACAGCCTAAGCCCACCTTTCCAGAGATGTGTTAACACTGCTTGGCAGCTACTAAGCTAGTGCAGGGACCGTCCTTAAACTCTGGGGATGGGAAGACCAGGAGAAGTGAGCCCTATCAATTCCCTCATGTGGCAGTCCTCCTTCCAGTAAATTCACCTTAGGGGCCCACTCTCTTCACCCTCCTTGGGCTTGTTCTCCTTTCCCCTATCCCACACTCAAGTAGCCAAGCTGCCTTTAACCCTAAGAGTTCAGGACTGAAATATACAGGTGCCAGATCTCATTATTGGATCTGGTGCATAAAAATGCCAGATCTGACCAACCAGCAAGTCCAGGATTGGAGATCACTTTTCTGGCTCTCACACCTTAATGGAATCCCTGTCCTTAGAAGGGGCAGATATCCCACATTTAAATTTTGCTTTTTACTAAACCCAACATGTAGTTAGAAGGGCTGAAGGCTGAGCAGTCACAGAGTAAGATGGCCTCTTGGGTTACAGATGGCCTCTTGGGGTTTGGCATAGACAGTGTATTGTCAAGCGAGATACCACCAGGGGACAACTTGGAGTTACTGCTTTATGTATGTTTATTGAAACTCTTGTCTATAATTCTACACTCAATTATAATGAGGCCAACATTTATGATGTAGACTCTTGCTACAAGGTCATTTTGAGATTGAATGCTAAAATAGTTGCTTGTACATGGCTTTTGCTCCATTAGGGTAGGTTACTGGAGATATACTGCCTGAACTGCATTATGATTAGTTTTGAAGGTTTTAAAAAATTATTTTTCAGCCCATCATTAGCTACCTTATTGCCTCATATCATAGTAAGGGTTCTTTGTGTGTGTGTGTCAGGGGTTCCTTAGCCCAGCATTGAATACCATGCTTTACATTGGAGGCCTAGTAGAGGGATGGCCAGAATGGTTGATTGGTACCTGATTTGGGGAGGCACCTTTGCTGTAACTAAGCTACACTTTCCTCTTTCCCATAACCTGCTGGTTTCTTAATAAAGTTTTACTTAGATGCTTCTGTATTTTCCTCACAACCTAACCCAGGACTTGAGGTCATAGTCAGGATTCAGGAAATGTCTGTTAAGTGGATGATTTATTGTAGGTTACTGGTTAGGATGTATTTTTCTGCCTTGCTTTTCAGCACTATTTGATATTTCAAATGATTAATGATCTCCTAAGAGGCTCTCTTTTAATTAAACAATACAGATTTTTAAAAAGGCAAAGAGGTACATAAGAATTTCTTTAACCAGACATATCTGGAATGATGACCGTATCCACAGAGGCTTGGATGAACATGGTTCTGGATGTCCCAGGACAGAAATGGTCCTCAGCCTGGGACTTTTGGGCATGTTATATAAGTTACCTGATTGGGCTGGAGGAAGGATCGATCAGTACAGTAGGCTCATATCTTTTGAATATGCAATGCACTACCTTACCCAACTGCCAGCATTTACTCTGATTCTACCCAGAATAAAGCTTATCCAAGCCAGCATGGAGCTCCTTCAATTTCAGCCATGCTCAGAGTTCTGGAGAGGCAAAGGAGAGAAAAGCTGAGAAATGTGACAAAATTAAATCTCTTCTCCCTTCCTGTTTTCATTTCATTTTCATTATTGAATGAGAGAGTGGCACTGTATTGCTAGAGTGGAAGCCCTTCCCCCCTTGATCAGTAGCTTTAAATTCCCTAAGTCCTCCCTTTTAGAGCAATTTGGGAAGAAATCAGTGTCTCTCCCGAGACTTAGCAGCTGCCAACCTCCCCTACTGTACTACCTCGGGATGTGCCAAGCCAAAATAGCAACCTTTATAATAATCTACTAAATAAAATAAGGAGATGGGATGAAAAACAGGCAGCATTTATGGAGAAGGTAGAGGATTCAGACAATTAATTTAGCTGGGATTAAAATGCAAACCTGTTAACCTTTACTCACTCTAGTCTCCTAGGATTAATTGATATAGGATTGGAGAGTTAAAAAGTTAATACCTTGCATTTGTATAATGCCTTTTTATTTCTAAAGTACTTTCACATATATTATCTCACTTCAGCCTCACAACAAATGTGTGAGGCAATCAAATTCGGACTTCCATCACATACCCCTGTCCCCTACCCTTTAACAGATGAGAAAACACAAGTCCAGTGAGACTAAGTGCCATGTCTTAGATCACAGAGATAATTAGTGGTGGAACAGACATTTAGAACTTGTGTCACTCAATTTCCAGCTGAGGGAGACCAGAGTACAATACTGAGGGCTGTGAGCTGGGGGCTGTGAGACAGGGTCTGTGTAAATCCTCTTCATAGCAGAGTGGGAAGGCTGCCTTAATGCCTTTTTCTTTCTTGAGCTTGTCAAAGGAGCAGAGGTTTCTCAGCTCTCACTCTTTCTGGACAGCAGTTAATGATCTGTAACCAAGCTCACTATAGAAGGTCCCTGTTTAGAGGAACATTTTTGAATATGTATGTAATATAATAATTCAACCAGGGTATACTCATTTCATTGGTTCTGTTTTTATGTTTTCTTGAAGTGAAGCACTCCACAGTTAAGGGGTATTTACTGCCAGTCTGTGGTGCATACAGCCCTATTAGGTGTCCTGGGGAAGGAGAAAGGGCAGAAATATTAGACATGATCCTTACAAGAATTATTAGAGCTTGGTGGTCAAGATAAGCCAAATACAGGTGAAAAGCAATCCAAACACAGATGCCAGTTTATGATCATGACACCACACTTTGTACTTTTCTGGGGGGCTGGGGGTGGGTGGGGACTAAGTGTGACAGACTGGAAAGGAAATTGCAAGGGGAGTCAGGAAATCTGGCTTCATATTAAGGTTCTACCACTAAACTCTCAACATGACCTTATACAGATCATTTAATGTCTTTGGGCCTTAAGTTTTCTCGTATGACAAATGGAGGTGGGAATAAAGTTGAGCTTGATCATCTAGCTCTAAAGTCTGTTTTAGCACGAAATATCAGCAATTCTGTGAGTGAATCACGGACAGCTTTTTGTAAGGGGACAGATCTTGAAATGGATCTTGAATGATGCAATTAACATAGATCAGCAAAGGGGAAGTGGAAAGGCATTGCAGACAAGGAAAGAAGCAAAGATAGAAATCTGGAGGTGAGAATGAGCCAGGCTGGTTGAGATAAAGGGAACATACCAATGACTGATGAGAGATGAGATTAGAGTGAAGCAAGTGGTAGGGAGAAAGGGGGATGTAAAAGGTTTTCAACATCCGATTGAAGAGTTGGAAGATTTGGTTTTAAAGGTAATGGGAGCAATGAAGGCTGTTTGAATATAGGTGTACATGGTAAAACTAACCAGTGAGAAAAAATTGTCCTTGACTGTGTATTTGGTTCTGGAAGCATCTACAAATCTGCTTTGTTTCCCTAGAGCTGATATCCAGTTGATTTGAGGTAATTTGTAAAATCATGATTCTTTCTTTATTTTTGCTGCAACCTCTAGTTTTGGGTCTGCATTGCCAAGGCTGCTGGCCCAACTGGCTTAACCACCTGCCTATACATTTGGATGTAGTCCATAATGGGTCATTTGGCTTCCATGGACTCAACATGCTAATGGGATTTCTAATTTAAAATTCTAACTGATGATGAATGACCAGGGGATGAGAGAAAGGTCTTTGTAGGTAAGCAGGAGTGGGATGGTTGTGGACCTCAAAGCAGATTCAGAGACTGAAAACAGTTTGAAGAAAGATAAGAAAAAAAATGAATCTTTGCAGAATCTTTAACTCACTGTGGCTTAGACATGGGGGAAAGCTGATGAGAAACAGCCATCCAGTCTAACCTGCCAAGGATCTAAACTCAGCTTGTATTAATAAGAGAAAACAGATTGCTCTAATGGCATAGAGAAAAAAGTGGTGGAAATTTTGGTGTGGCAGATCACAGGTGTGTGTGGGGGGAGCTGAGGGAGGGAGTATAGAGCTGATAGTGTCCCTTAGGTGAAGGTGTTTAGAAAGAGTGAAAAAGATTATTAGAACCTTCCTGGTGTGGTGTCAGTAATGGAGGCAGGCAGACATTTGTAATACTCAATCTCAATATTTGAATATGTGTATGTGTGTGTGTCTTTATCCAAAAAGGAAAAAAGATAATGTTAGTAAGAATTGTCTCGCACAAAATTACTTTGTTACCTCACCACCCTCTACAAATGCTTTATGACTGACTTTAGGAGGGAAAGTGATGGATATAGGAGGGAGGAACGAATAGAGAAAGGAATTTAAGAAAAAGAGGTGTTGATAGGCAGAACTGCTGTGATGAAAAAGGTTGGGGAAGAAGGTGGCTTTCTTTTCCTCCAAAGAACTGCCAGCAGCCTTTCCAGCTGCCCCTTTTTCTCTTTCTTGTAGTTCTCCCTTACTGAGAGTTAGCTCAAAATGCAGAATTAATCAGTTCTGTCATAAGAAGGAATCTCAGGGGAGAGGCTTTACACAATTGAAGTGACTTACAAGGACAAGGCGTCACAGAACTCAGTTGTCTTAGACGGAGATTAAAGCATTCAACAGTCATTTCCAGGACCTCCCTTCTATCATTCACCTTTTGGTTTTAAGTCCCCATGCTCTAGTTATGACCTTTAGGCATGGCCATTTCTGGAAGGGCCTATTCCCTTTAACCACACTTCATATGACAGAACTAGGCTCAGTTTCCCCCTTTCTCTTTCTCAGCTTCACTGGTCTCTGCAATAACAAGGCCCTTTCCCAACTGGGTCTCAGAACCTTAACGTGGCCCTGGGGCAAAACTGCAGCTGCCTGACACCCAGGGTTTCTAGGGATTGCATTATTCAATCATCAATTCCACAAATAATTATTGAACATCTACTACATGCTTGGCACTCATTTGAATGCTGAGGATTCACCAAAAAACAAGACAGACATCATCCGTGCTCAAATAGCATTTATTGGCTAAGGGCTGGGGAAATACAGACATACATACATGAAGACGTTGTTTCAGAAAATAAGTGCAATAAAGAAAACCAAACCTGATGATGTGATAGAAAGTGCCTGGAGGGCTACTTTGGTCAGTCAATTTATTTACTCATTTGCTTAATCCTATAGCACATCCAAAATAGTTTGGAATTACTTCACCAATGCTACTACCAACAAAAAACCTACTAAATAAACTTCAAGATTTTTTTCCACCAACTTCTGATTTGAAAACTTTTCAATCCTACAGAAAAGTTGCAAGAATAATACAGTGATCACTTACATATTCTTTACCGATTGCTAACACTTTATCACATTTACTTAATATCTATAACTCCATCTATTTATCTGCATATCTACCTCTTTATTTTTGGCTGAGCCACTTGAACGTTTGTTGCAGACATCATGACATGTCACACATAAGTATTTCAGCATGTATCTCATAAACAGCAAGGACATTCTCCTTCATACACAATACAATGATCACACTTATGAAATTTAACAATGATACATTAATATTAGCTAGAATACAGTGCATATTTGAATTTCTCAAATTGTCCAAATAATGCTCTGTATAGCTTTTTTTTTTTTGTAAATATAGGGTCAAATCATAGATTGCATTTAGTTCTGTGTCTTTAGTCTTCTTTAATCTAGATTACTCCCAGCTTTCATTTGTCTTTCATGACATTGACACTTTTGAAGAGTACAGAGCAGTTGTCTTTAGACTGGATTTCAGTTTCAATTTGGGTTTGCCTGATTGTTTGAGATTGGATTGTCATGAAAGGCTTCTCTGAAGAGGCAACTTTCAGTTGAGCCTTGTCAACGGGAGGAGGCAGCTGTGAAAATATCTGGGGAAAGGGATTCCAGGCAGAGGGAATGGCAAGTACAAACTCCTGGAGATGGAGACAGGCTTGTGTTTGAGGGAGAAAAAGCAGGCCAGAGTGACTAGAGCCTAGAGATCAAGGGGGAGAGTCCCATGAAATGAAATAAGATAGGCGGGATTCAGATCATGATGAAGCATATAAGTCATGGGAAAGAGAAGATTTTGTTCTAATTGCAATGGTAAGCCACTAAGGGTTTTATGTAATTTGGTGACATGATCTGATTTGAATTTGCTTTTAAAAATAGTTTTTACACCGCATCTTCTCACTCATAAGTGGGAGGTGAACAATGAGAACACATGGACACAGGGAGGGTAACAACACACACTGGGACCTGGGGTTAGGTGGCGGGAGGGAGAGCATCAGGATAAATAGCTAATGCATGCGGGGCTTAATACCTAGGTGATAGGTTGATCTGTGCAGCAAACCTCCATGGCACACGTTTATCTATGTAACAAAACTGCACGTCCTGCACATGTATCCCAGAACTTAAAATAAATACGATAAAGTTGAAAAGAAAAAAGAAAAAATATAATAAAAAATTAAAAAATAAAAATAGTTTTTATTTTCTAAAGAATTTTGCTTTGTATGCAGTTTAAAGAAACAAATAGGTACTTGTCATAGCTGTCAACCTGCCCCCCTCTCCCATTATCTACTCCCTAGACGGAACTACTTGGAGCTCCTTTAGCTAAATAGCATGCTTGTAAAGCTAATTCATAATTTTTCAGATTAAAGCATTCTATGGAAGAGGAGAGTTTAGTTCATTATCATCATAAGCCCCCGTGCATGCAGAAACACAGACTTCCCATTCCACCACTCTACCAGTACAGTTATGTCATAATTTTGACTAGATCAATATTCAGTGTTTACATTATTATGACTCTGTAAATGCTATTCACAGCTGAGTTACATAGCACACTAGGATTACTTTTCCTTTCTTGCACATCTGCTTGTTTTTAATGGAGCTGATAATTGTCTTGTTTATTCTCTTGCTTATTTTTCTACGTACTTAACATTAGCTCATCCACAACCTGTTCCCCAGTTGACTAAATATTCTCCCAATATGTGAAGATGCATTGGTTCTTCTGTCAGTCTCATCTTCTGTGAGACATCTTTGAATTGCTCCAATATGGCCCAATTGCTCTCTAGATCTGTAGAACACTCTCATCCCGTGATATCCCTAATAATTTTGAAGATATTTCTTCATTGTTTTCTAGCTTCTAACTTTTGAGAAGCCTGAAACCATTTGGAATCCTGATCCCTTGTAATTTTTCTTTTCTAGAAGCCATTGGGTTCTTTGTTTTGTCCTTAGGATGCAACATCACACTGATCTCCCCTGGTGTGTGTCCATTTTCTTTCACTGTGTTGGGTATTCTGTGGACCCTTTCAATCTTAAAACTGTCTTTCAACTCTGGGAACTTTTGTTGAATTATTTATTTAATTTTGTTCTCTCCAGTTTTTCTGACCTTCTCCTCCCTGGAACTCATGTTATTCTTATGTTGGACTACCTGAATAATGTAATTTGCTTACATTTTTCTTATTCTTTCCATGTGCTTGTCTGTTTGCTCTACTTCTGGGCTGTTCCCTCAGCTTTATCTTTCATTGCTTCTGCAATACTACAATGCAATTCTGACACTAACAGAGTTAGCAGAGACTCTACTGGTTAAGGGCACAGTCTCCAACAAACTGTTCTCACTTCAGATGCCAGCTACAAGTTCAGGGTTACCTGCACTTCTTACCAACTGGCTACCAACTTGGGTATTCCAATGAGCCCCTCAGGTTTGATGATTCCCTAGAATAACTCACAGAACTCAGAAAAGTACCATGTTTATGATTACGGTTTTATTATAAAAGATGCAAATCAGGACTAGCCAAATGAAGAGACCTACAGGATGAGGTCTGGGAGTGCCCTAATTGTGGAGCTTCCATGTCCTCCCCTTGTGGAATCAGGATATGTCACCCCTGGCACATCAATATGTTTACTAACTAGGAAATTCACCTGAGCCTTGGTGTCCAGGGTTTTCACTGGGGTTTCATTATACAGGCATGACTGATTGAATCATTGATCATGTGATTGAATTCAGTCTCCATTCCCCCTTCTTCCCTCCCCAGAGGTCATCTTTGGCTGATATCATCTGGCACAAAGCCCCAACTCTCTAGTCACATGGTTGTTGGTCTTTTCAGCCTCACCAACCCCCATCCTGAAACTATCCAAGAGCCCACCCTAAGCCACCTCATTAGCACAAATTCAGTCATGGGCCCAGAGGCCCATCATGAATAACAAAGACACTCTTATCACTCAAGAAATTTTAAGAGTTTAGAAGCTCTTTCCCAGGAAACTGAGACAAAGGTCCTGCAACAAAAACCAGACAAATTTTTCATTCTACAACATTTTCTAATAAGAAGTTCAAAGCAGGATTTAAAAAAAAAATTCAACTTTTATTTTAGATTCAGGAGGTACATGTGCAAGTTTGTTACATGGGTATATTGTGTGATGCCAAGGCTTGGAGTACAAATGATCCTGTCATCCAGGTAGCGAGCATAGTACCCAATAGTTTTTCAACCCTTGACTCCCTCCCTACCTCCTGCTAAGTAGTCCCCACTACTTATTGTTGCCATCTTTATGTCCATGAGAACCCAGTGTTTAGTTCCAACTTATAAGTGAGAACATGTGGTATTTGGTTTTCTGTTCCTGTGTTAATTTGCTCAGGATAATGGCCTCCAGCTAAAGCAGGAATTTTTCAGAGCAATTTTTTGCCCTCTGAATATCCTTTTAAATATAATCTTGCTCTTTTTTGATAGATACAACATCTTATCTCTTTGAGTACAATAATGGTTATTAATTTTCATTTCTGTTTCTTTTAAGTTTTTGGTTTATTGGTTGGCTTAGGTCTCTATCTTTGATATTGGAGGCTTTCCTCAGATAGCTTGTCATCCTTGGCTGTTTGCTCATATTTATGAGTAGGTTCCTAAAAAGCTAATTAGAAGGTCAGAGTATTTAGTGAGACTTGTGTGAGTATATCAGTTTTCTACTGTGGCGTAACAAGTTACCACAAACGTAGTGGCTTAAAACAACACACATTAATAATCTCATGGTTTCTGTGCATTAGGAGTTCAGGTCGGGGGTAGCTGAGTCCTCTTTCAAGAGTCTCCCCAGATTGTAATCATGGTGTTGGTCAGGATGTAAACTCATCTGGAGTTTTGATTGGGGAAGAATTTGCTTCCAAGCTTAATCAGGCTGTTGGCAGAATTTATTTTCTAATGACCACATGACTGAGGGCCTCAGCTTTTTGCTAACTGTTGGCTGGAGGCTACCCTCAGGTCCTAGAGGCTATCCACAGCTCCTTAAGGAGATTGGCAGTTACTTGCCATGTAGGCTTCTGCAACATAGCCTCCCATTTCATCAAGCCCAGGGGAAGAGACATTAGCTTCTGTCTGCTAAAGCAGAGCCTTTTATAATGTAACTTAACTATGAGAGTGACATCCCATCACCTTTGCCATATTCTGTTAGGTTAGAAGCAAGTCACAGTTCCCATCTCCATTCAAGAAGAGAGAAGTATATAAAGGCATGAGTACCAGGAGGTGGTATCCACTGGGGATTACCTTGGGTCTGTCTACCACAATGGGTTTCACTGCAAGGTGATCTGGCTGGGTCATTTCACTGGACAACCCTTTATATCAACATCTTTAGGGTTTTTTTCTTTTTCTTTATTATTTTTTTCTGAGGTTGTTCACATTTCCAAAGAAGGATATTCCAGCCTGGAGGTTGTAAGCCTGACTGTCAGCATTCTAAGAACTAAGTGGGGCCAGGCACGGTGGCTCAGGTCTGTAATCCTAGCACTTTGGGAGGCCGAAGCAGGCAGATCATGGGGTCAGGAGTTTGAGACCACCCTGGCCAACATTGTGAAACCCCGTCTCTACTAAATATACAAGAAAAAAAAAAATTAGCCGGGCGTGGTGGTGTGCACCTGTAATCCCAGCTACTCAAGAGGGTTGAGGCAGGAGAATCGCGTGAACCCAGGAGGTGGAGGTTTCAATGAGCCGAGATAGCACCATTGCACTCCAGCCCAGGTAACAGTGCAAGACAACATCTCAAAAAAAAAAAAAAAAGTGCTAAGTGGGATAAGAGGCTAAGAGTCTCAACAATCAATATATAAACTTCTGAATGTCCTTGTTTTCCATATGGTACTTCTTCCTCAACTGTGCTTCCCCAGTCCAGAGACCCTCTGTTTTACTCTCTCTAGAGAATAAACCTCACATCTGATGGGAATTGGGGCAGAGACAATCACACAACCGTGAGGAGTTGTGGAGGAGATCTTAGGATCCAACTGGTTAATAAGAATTTCAACCAATACTCTTGTTTTTAGACTTACTTTCACCTCCACTTCCAGAAGTACTGGTACTGCCAATTTTTGAGCCTTTTGGAGGTTCTTTATTGTGAATTGTGTTGGTTGTCAATTTTCCCCAATGCCAGTTTTGGATTCAGTTTCTGCAGGTCGGCTGTCAGTTACCCTTGTATGTCTATTTTCTAGCTTTAAATATTGCATTGCTGTCTTCTGTCCCCAAATTACTGTCATTTTAATGAGGGTTGGCAGCGAAGTGGAGGTAAATACACGTGTTCAAATTGTCATGGTCAATGAGATGTCCTAATTTACATGTTAAAAAGATTACTGTGACCTTTTTGTGAAGAAGACTATGAGGGAGGGATAACAGTGGAAGTTGGGAGAACGGTTAGGTAGCTAGTTCTAAGAGAAGAAATAGATAGCACTTGGTAGTAGATTGAGAGTGGGGAGAAGAGAGAGGGAGGTGTCACCAATGTCTCCTAAGCTTGTGTAGTAGGATGGATGGTGGATTTCACCCATTTTGTGATTCATTGTTTTCATGTCATTTTCCAGGACCGCTATCAACACACTTGTCTCCCTCACTACTACAATTGATGTCACCACAAAACCAGCTCAGAGCAAATCTAACATTGCCAGGAACACAGTTACCATGATAAGAAAGCCCTAATGTAACGACCACCACCAACAACTACTACTACACCAGCTCCCAGTTATGAAGTGATCACTATAAGCCTGGTTCCATAATAAGCACTTTCCATATATTATTTTATTTAACTTCCCCAATAGCCCTGTGAGGTAGATACCCATCAGTAGTTTATTATTATCATTGAATTCCCCAAGTGAATTCTTTCTAAATCAATCAAATTCTGGGGAGTATAGTTTCACAACAAATTATGACAGGGGCTCTAGAAGTAGTAGGAGGGCACATCGCATTAGCTGTTGCCATTCCTACTCATTTGCTGTCTACTCCACACCTGTGGTAGGATGCATCCACTCTTTACTCATACTGCCTGTCCCTCTGGTTAACCACCTCCCCCTATTCTTGCCTCAGAATTTTGCTTCTTCTGAAAATCCTCTCTTATAGTTGTATTATTGCCCAAAGTGGCAAGAATGTCCCCTTTGCCTCAACTGTAGCATGGAACTACAGCCTTATTCTACTCCACAAGCTCTTCATAGGAGAAATGGAGGCTTGGAGTGGAAATGAGAACTTTGCCCAATCTTCAAACTTATGTGGAATTTCAGGAATAAAACGCATAAGGATGGAAATGTCTTGAATTGTTCACATGAACGTAGCCTAGAAGAGGGCAAAAAAGCGGAACAGGAAGAAGTAATTTTAATGCAATTTGAGACTTTCCCCAAGTTTCTTGAGAAATGGAAGAGTTGGGGGGACTGGGAACAGACGGTACAAATTACATTAACTTATTATGAATTACTTGGAGTTTTTACCCCTGGGAGAAATCCTGGAAGGATGTCTTAGTCAGCTCGGGTTGCCATAACACAATACCATTAGACTGGGGAGTTTAAACAACAGAAATTTATTTCTTACAGTTCTGGAGGTTGGAAGTCTGAGATCAGGGTGCCCCCATGGTTGGGCTCTAGGAAGGGCCCTCTTTCTGGCTTGCAGATAGCTGCCTTCTCACTGTGTCCTCACATGGTGGAGAGAGAGAAAGAGAGCAAGTTCTCTGGTGTCTCTTCTAATAAGGACACTAATCCTATTGAATTAAGGCCCCACCCTTATGGATTCATTTAACCTTAATTACCACCTTATAAGCTCTATCTTCAAGTCATGTTGGGGGTTAGGGCTTTAACATACAAATATGGGGGGACACAATTCAGTCTATAGCAGAGATTATGCTCTGCTTTGCCAAGTCCTCTTGGGTTCTTCCCCCCTAGTGTTAATCAATACAATTGAGAACAGAGGACACTGACAATCAAGTCAATCAGCAAACCTAGGTGAGATTTGCCTAGACCCCTGTGTTTCCGTTGTAACATTAGCTCTGGCAGTTCCTGTAGAGCTGACACTCTTTGTCTCTAACCATTTATGTTCTGCGGAGTTCTGGTTGGATTTTTACTCCTCTGTAAATTTCTTTCTACTGTGTTATATTAGGCTTCATCAAGACATACTTCTATGATGATAAATGAGATGGCCAGATTGACTGACTATGTACTAAAATATCATTGACTTTCCTTCCTTGAAAAATGTTCTTTTTGTATGTGTGACTGGTGAAGGGGGTGATGGTAATTCAGAGGATAGAGTTTGTAAAAGATATTTGACTTCTTTGGAGACAAGAGTGATGGGAGAAGATTTTGTAGTCTTGACGACATCACATGTGTGCTCTTTCTCCTCCATGGAAACCAAAATGTGTGAGTGAGACTGATGAGTCAGCTAATTCTCACTCCCCTCCTCCACTCCCACCTCCACCACTAGCCTAAGGACTAGTGTTTTTCTTCTTCAAGGGCAAGAGTGAACATACTAAAGAATAGAAGGGGATATCACAGTGCCATAAGTAACTAAGTAACTTAGTTTGTCAGTTATTATAGTCCTGATTCCTGCTAGAGAGCCTTCTGTTATTACTCTAGGTACCTTCAGAACAGTGCATTTAGCCATTCACTGTGAATCCAGATATTTGAGCTTTATTATTATTTTTTCTAAGATATCTTGATATAGCAAGAGGTTTGAGCTTTAAATAGTCCATGGTTCTCAATGCATGAAAGTCTGTTTTTTGGGGGGTTTTTTGATGAAGGGGTTAGTGTCTTTTTATGCAGCCAACCATATTCATTCTTTCACCAAGCATTTATTGAGCACTTATTGTGTGCCAGGCACTGTGGTAGATACTGGAGATTTAAAGACATGTAAGATACAATTTCCTGCCTTTGATGCACTTATAGCTCCACATACGGATCTCTCTTCCAGAGATAGTCCCACATGAATCACCTAAACGCAGAATAATAAGTTTGATGATTAGATGCCTGGACAAAGTATGGGCTTTTTTTTTGCTCTGGGGAACCAGGGAAATGTTCACAAAGGAGGTGACATTTGAGCTATGTTTCAAAGATGGAGAAGAAGGAAAAAGTTATTTTCAGGCATTAGGAAAAGCATATGCAAAGACACAGAAATGTAAAGGGGCACAGAGTGTTCAAAGGTCTGCAGGAAGTTCATTTTGATTGAGGCAATGTCAGGTGATCTTGCTAAAAAGGGAAGTTAGAGTAATTATGAGGGACTTCCTTATGCCATGCTAAAGTACTTGGATTTAGCATTGAACATTTTTAGGCAGAGACACGGCATACTATTATAGGCAATTTATAAAGTTCACTCCAACAACTACATGGAGGACAGTTTGAAGGGAGGCAAGAATGGATGCACAGAGACAGATTAAAAAGCTGTTGCAAAAATCCTAGTGTGAGGATGATAAGGGTCTGAACAAAGGCAGTGACAGTGGAAACAATAAGGAGAGAATATGGTTAAGGGGTGATTCCAAGGAAGGTATAATAGGACTTTGCAGCCAATTGAACATAGTTATTGGAGAGAGAAAAATGTTTTGTGTGACTCCCAGGTTTCTAATTTAGGTAACTTGATAGATGACAGTGCCATTAATAGAGATCAGTTGGAGACATCCAGGAGACAGTTGCATATATGGGTCTGGAGTAGGGGAGAGATATGAAAGTCAGAGACAAAAATTTCCGTATCATCAATGGAGTAGTTGAAGCCATGGGAATGGAGAAGATTTCCCTGGGCAAGTTTCCAGAATGATGTGAGAAGAGCCTTATGAAGAGGGTCTCTGAAAATAGTAACCTCTAAGGGGTAGACACAGGAAGAGAATTTTATGAAGGAGGAGAATGAATAATCAGAGAGATAGGAGGAAAACCTGAGGCGAAGGAAGATATGGTCCACAGTGTCAGATACAGCATAGACGTCAGGAAAGATGATAGCAGGAGCAGAGCCCACTTGATTTAGCACTCAGGGGTGTTAGTGACCTTAAAGAGGGTATATTCAGTAGAATGGTGCCAGGAGAGCCCAGCCCAAGTAGGCTGAGACACAAATGGGAGGGAAGGAATTGGAGACTGAGAGTACAGACTACTTTCTTCTTTTTTTTTTTTTTTAACTTTGACATATGGATTTATAAACATTCTAATAACAGTGCACCTCGTCCTGAGGGTCTCTTGTACACTGAAGTATACAGCCAGGATGATCAGCAACAGATACTTTTTAGTCGTATCTAATATTAGTATTTATTTTTGTATATTGTGCTGTGGTTTATATATAATATATATGAATAAGTATACATGTATGAGGGTGTCTTTTGGTTCTGATAGGGTGATGAATCAATCACAGTTTTGGAGATCCCTTCTGGAGAGTAAGGTCTGCAGACCTACTGACCCCTTTGGTTCTGGAAAAGCTCCTATCTGCCTCAAAGCAGCCTCATCTCCAGTGCAGGGGGAAAGTTATCATGCAGGGAATGCAACTCTCCTGGAAGCATTTGAATTTACCCAAGCTGGGAACATTCCTCTCTCCATTCGCCTTTACTGGGCATAAAGATTTGTCTGCAAATGGATCTGGTAAGCACTCCTGAGTCCATTAGGGTTCCTCAAGGCAGTCACAAAGACTAAATTCTGAAATCCACAGAGGTGCCATCTTGCCATCTCAGGCAGTGATGGTCAACACTTTTTTTCACTCTAACACACCTGAGGAGGCCTGGCTCTATCAGTAACAGTAATTTCTTGACAGTGAGCCAGGAGGTGAGATAATAAAGACGGACCACTTTTGTTAAACAGCCAGACACTGTCCTCGGCATTTTACATCAATTAAGAAAATTACTATGTCCCCAGGATACAGGTGTGGAAACTGGTTAAGAAGTGTGGTGGTGAAGGAAGAGAGAAAGCAAAAGAAACACATATGGAGAAGGCAGGTGTGGTTTGCCACTCAACTGAATTCTCATCTGAACTCTGTCCTCTTCTCTGAAGATGTAGACTGTGTACCTGGCCTTGTGTTGGAGCAACTAGAAATGGGTAGGAGATGAAAATGGCAACGTTCCTAACTTTAAGGTGCTTATGTACTGTTTGGCTAGATTTGTTGTTTATTTCTTAAGAAAGAAACATGGAACAATAAAGAATAGGTGGTGTTTTTAAAGCTGGGTTGTAAGGCAGCTGCTTGGAACTTGAAGTTCATTTTACTTTGGGAACTTACTAAAGATATATACCTTTTATAGGTGGATCCATAAATCCAATTTGTCCATGACATAGCTGGAATGCTATACATTTATTAGGAAAATTAATATGAAATAATATTTTTGTGGTACTAATAATTAAGCAAAATGAACTATCAAGTTGAACAATACATGAGTTTTAAATGATAGCACTTGAAGAAAAGCTGGTTTAATTACGAGTGGTGTAAAAGATGAAGAAATATACATGTGGAGATTCTGAATAGGACTTTTGGCACTTTCAAGGACTTTAGAGGATACTGCAGAGTTTCTTTATCATGGTTAATTTTATTTTAAAGCATATTACTCTTCATTCTTTAATTTGATTGAATCAGCACTGCTCTTATACTTGTCAACCATAATTACAGCTTTTGGTTGAATCATGAATGGAACAAAGAAGAAAACGTTAAGGCCACCATAGGTTCATGGCTACCTAGGAGTGGTCACCTTTTCATCTCTTAAACATTTTCCCCTTAATTTCTGTCCATCTTGTTTTCTCAGTATGAGTTAGGATAAGCAATTATAGCTGTCATAATAAACAACCTCAAAATCTGTGACTTAACACAATGAGGATACATTACTTGCTCATATGACTGTCCAATGTTTTCAGAGAGGAGAGAGATTCTCTGGTCCTCATAGTCATTCTGAAATCAAGTTTCTCCCATCTTGTAATTTGGCCATATTCCACATATGGCCTCTCTGGTCACTATAGAAGCGAAAGAAAGGGAGCAGAGGGATTTGTTGTAGATTTTAGTGCCCAGACCTAGAAGTAGAATGTGTCACTTTATTCACATTCCTTTGGCCAGAACTAGTCATACTGTCCACCTGTGACTTCCTGTGTGCCCAGGAGAAAAATAGAGTGGTTTGCTGAACATATAGCAATGTCTCTGCCACAGTGTCCTTCAATACAAAATGGTTAAATAAACTATGTATGTCTTTTTTTTATTATACTTTAAGTTCTAGGGTACATGTGCACAATGTGCGGGTTTGTTACATATGTATACATGTGCCGTGTTGGTGTGCTGCACCGGTTAACTCGTCATTTACATTAGGTATATCTCCTAATGCTATCCGTCCCCCCACCCCCACCCAACAACAGGTCCCGGTGTGTGATGTTCCCCTTCCTGTGTCCAAGTGTTCTCATTGTTCAATTCCCACCTAAGAATGTGAACATGCGGTGTTTGGGTTTTTGTCCTTGCGATAGTTTGCTGAGAATGATGGTTTCCAGCTTCATCCATGTCCCTACAAAGGCCATGAATTTATCAGTTTTTATGGCTGCATAGTAATCCATGGTGTATATGTGCCAGATTTTCTTAATCCAGTCTATCATTGATGGACATTTGGGTTGGTTCCAAGTCTTTGCTATTGTAAATAGTGCCGCAGTAAACATACGTGTGCATGTGTCTTTATAGCAGCATGATTTATAATCCTTTGGGTATATACCCAGTAATGGGATGGCTGGGTCAAATGGTGTTTCTAGTTCTAGATCCCTGAGGAATCACCACACTGTCTTCCACAATGGTTGAACTAGTTTCCAGTCCCACCAACAGTGTAAAAGTGTTCCTATTTCTCCACATCCTCTCCAGCACCTGTTGTTTCCTGACTTTTTAATGATCGCCATTCTAACTGGTGTGAGATGGTATCTCACTGTGGTTTTGATTTGCATTTCTCTGATGGCCAGTGATGGTGAGCATTTTTTCATGTGTCTGTTGGCTGCATAAATGTCTTCTTTTAGAAGTGTCTGTTCATATACTTCGCCCACTTTTTGATGGGGTTGTTTGTTTTTTTCTTGTAAATTTGTTTGAGTTCTTTGTAGATTCTGGATATTAGCTCTTCATCAGATGAGTAGCTTGCGAAAATTTTCTCCTATTCTGTAGGTTGCCTGTTCACTCTGATGGTAGTTTCTTTTGCTGTGCAGAAGCTCCTTAGTTTAATTAGATCTCATTTGTCAATTTTGGCTTTTGTTGCCATTGCTTTTGGTGTTTTAGGCATGAAGTCCTTGCCCATGCCTATGTCCTGAATGGTATTGTCTAGGTTTTCTTCTAGAGTTTTTATGGTTTTAGGTCTAACATTTAAGTCTTTAATCCATCTTGAGTTAATTTTTGTATAAGGTGTAAGAAAGGGATCCAATTTCAGCTTTCTACATATGGCTAGCCAGTTTTCCCAGCACCATTTATTAAATAGGGAATCCTTTCCCCATTTCTTGTTTTTGTCAGATTTGTCAAAGATCAGATGGTTGTAGATGTGTGGTATTATTTCTGAGGGCTCTGTTCTGTTCCATTGGTCTATATCTCTGTTTTGGTACAGTACCATTCTGTTTTGGTTACTGTAGCCTTGTAGTATAGTTTGAAGTCAGGTAGTGTGATGCCTCCAGCTTTGTTCTTTTGTCTTAGGGTTGACTTGGCAATGTGGGCTCTTTTTTGGTTCCATATGAACTTTAAAGTAGTTTTTTCCAATTCCGTGAAGAAAGTCATTGGTAGCTTGATGGGGATGGCATTAAATCTATAAATTATCTTGGGCAGTATGGCCATTTTCATGATATTGATTCTTCCTATCCATGAGCATGGAATGTTCTTTCATTTGTTTGTGTCCTCTTATTTCGTTGAGCAGTGGTTTGTAGTTCTCCTTGAAGAGGTCTGTCACATCCCTTGTAAGTTGGATTCCTAGGTATTTTATTCTCTTTGAAGCAATTGTGAATGGGAGTTCACTCATGATTTGGCTCTCTGTTGGTCTGTTATTGGTGTATAAGAATGCTTGTGATTTTTGCACATTAATTTTGTATCCTGAGACTTTGCTGAAGTTGCTTATCAGTTTAAGGAGATTTTGGGCTGAGATGATGGGGTTTTCTAGATATACAATCATGTCATCTGCAAACAGGGACAATTTGACTTCCTCTCTTCCTAGTTGAATACCCTTTATTTCTTTCTCCTGCCTAATTGCCCTGGCCAGAACTTCCAACACTATGTTGAATAGGAGTGGTGAGAGAGGGCATCCCTGTCTTGTGCCAGTTTTCAAAGGGAATGCTTCCAGTTTTTGCCCATTCAGTATGATATTGGCTGTGTGTTTGTCATAAATAGCTCTTATTATTTTGAGATACATCCCATCAATACCTAATTTATTAGAGTTTTTATCATGAAGGGTTGTTGAATTTTGTCAAAGGCCTTTTCTGCATCTATTGAGATAATTATGTTTTTTTTGTCTTTGGTTCTGTTTATATGCTGGATTACGTTTATTGATTTGCATATGTTGAACCAGCCTTGCGTCCCAGGGATGAAGCCCACTTGATCATGGTGGATAAGCTTTTTGATGTGCTGCTGGATTCGGTTTGCCAGTATTTTATTGAGGATTTTTGCATCGATGTTCATCCGGGATATTGGTCTGAAATTCTCTTTTTTTGTTGTGTCTCTGCCCAGCTTTGGTATCAGGATGATGCTGGCCTCATAAAATGAGTTAGGGAGCATTCCCTTTTTTTCTACTAATTGGAATAGTTTCAGAAGGAATGGTACCAGCTCCTCCTTGTACCTCTGGTAGAATTCGGCTGTGAATCCTTCTGGTCCTGGACTGTTTTTGGTTGGTAGGCTATTAATTATTGCCTCAATTTCAGTGCCTGTTATTGGTCTATTCAGGGATTCAACTTCTTCCTGGTTTAGTCTTGGGAGGGTGTATGTGTCGAGGAATTTATCCATTTCTTCTAGATTTTCTAGTTTACTTGCTCGGAGGTGTTTATAGTATTCTCTGATGGTAGTTTGTATTTCTGTGGGATCGGTGGTGAGATCCCCTTTATCATTTTTTATTGCGTCTATTTGATTCTTCTCTCTTTTCTTCTTTATTAGTCTTGCTAGTGGTCTATCAATTTTGTTGATCATTCAAATAACCAGCTCCTGGATTCATCGATTTTTTGAAGCGTTTTTGTGTCTCTATCTCCTTCAGTTCTGCTCTGATCTTAGTTATTTCTTGCCTTCTGCTAGCTTTTGAATGTGTTTGCTCTTGCTTCTCTTAAACTATGTATGTCTTTTCTATGGAACATTATTCAGCACTTTCTAAAGAATGAAACATCTCTATGTGGACTGGTATGGAAAGATCTGCAGAATATTTTGAGATCAGAAAAAATAATTTGGGAATGATGTGTTACAATATAGTAACACTGGGATTTAAAACAAAACAAAACAATGCACTGTGTAAAAATATGTATTCTGTATATGAATGAACATGTGTAGAAAAAGATTTAGAAGGATACCAAAATTTAAACTGTCAACAATGGTTATTTCTAGGGAGGAGAGGAGTGGACCTTGGTTGTTGATGATATGCAAAATGGACCTTATCTGTAACTTTCAAAATATTTATAAGGAAAATGAATTCATGTGTTGTGTGTATAAGTAAAATTTATATAAAATAGATATTTTTGAAAATATGCATATTTGTTATCTGTTCCTAAAACAGATTCCAAATGTGAGTTTAGCTTTTGACTTGTTGAGTTTAAAGAGCTAATGAAATATCTAGGTTGTTGTCAGTGGTGACAGGTCTGGCAGGCAGCCACAGATGCACGTTTGGAGCTCTGGGGAGAAGCTGGAGTTACAGAGTTAATTTGAGTGTGTTTTCCTTGCACAGGGGTGAGTACTGAAGCTAAAAGAGTGTAAGGGACCTCAAAGGTGATGCTCCTCAAAGCATCAGGCCATGTCAAGAGGAGACACTTGTGGCAGAATGTAATTCATTGCACTGCTTCCTTCAATGAGAAAGCTTTGTTACCAAAAAAATGCCAGCTGAACTAATGTATGTGTTTAGCGATGTGAGTGATTTACATTCTGGACAAGCTCCTTATCTTGTCGTGAACCAATAACTGACAGTTTGCTGATGGGCACTGGTACATGGACTACAGTTTGAGTAGCAGCTCTCTGTGGAACGAAGAATCTAGCAAGAGAAGAGATTTCATTTGTGAACCTTTGGATGTGACCATACTTGGAGGGGGTAGAGGAGAAAGACTTTTCAAAAGAAAAAGAAGTAATAAGATACTGAATTAATGTACAGTGTTCCCGAGTCAGGTGAGAGAAAGTTTCGAGTGGTCAACAGTGTCAAATGCCATGAATAGGTGGTGGATGAGAGAGGGAAAGCCACTGGAGTTAACTCTGTGCATGTGTGCACATGTGTATGCTTGCTTATATTTGGAAAGACCTACAATGTTACTGAGTTCTTATTCTGTGTCAGGAACTGTGTCACGTGCTCTACAAGTATGACCTCATTTCTTGGGTTGACTGATGAAAAATAAAAGAGTGTATGACAGTGGTAGGGATAGAACCAGAGTGCTGGAGGTTAAGGAAAGGGTGAGTGGGTGGATACAGGCAGTCATTGCAGAGAAGAAAGGTGATGCAAAGAAGGAAATAGAATGTTAGGTAGAAATGTAAGAGGAAGGGAAGTCTAGGGAGCTCACTTAGGATGACTTTGATTTCAGTAAGGTGGGAGGCAAGATTGAGTAGAGGGAGCATGAAAGAGCAAAGAAGGTATGTGACAGATGTTGTGGGGAATGTGATGGGGGAGCCAAAAGCTACTTGTGTAAAATGATATAATCGAGACCTCTTCTATCAAGGCTCAGAAGGGCAGAAAACACAAATACAGAGGGCAGGGGTTACTTGTGTATTGGCAAATGGTTAAGGTGGTTGAGAAATTGGTGCTCCCAACCCCCTATTCACTTTTTCTTAATCTTGAATTTACAATAGCTTGATTTCTTTCAAGATCCTATTTCAAAAAGACAATTGTGACAGCTAAAAATCGCTCCTCTAGATTGGGATGTCATTGATGTGTTGTCAGAGAAAGCTTTGGAGGCTTCCAGCTACCCTCCGCCTTCAAGAAATCTGAAAAGAGCCGGGCTCGATGGCTGACGCCTGTAGTCCCAGCACTTTGGGAGGCTGAGGAGGGTGGATCATGAGGTCAGGAGTTAGAGACCAGCCTGAATGGTGAAACCCCCTCTCTACTAAAAATACAAAAAATTAGCTGGGCATCATGGCGCATGCCTGTAGTCCCAGCTACTTGGGAGGCTGAGGCAGGAGAATTGCTTGAACCTGCCAGGTGGAGGTTGCAGTGAGCCGAGATCACGCCACTACACTCCAGCCTGGGTGACAAAGCAAGACACCATCTCAAAAAAAAAAAAAGTAATCTGAAAAGAAAACTAACTCATGTAAGTAGGTCCATAGGGCCATTGTCTCTGCCCCTCCCTAAGTGGCTTTCATGCAGAAAAGATAACAGGGAGTGTGTCTGACCTACAAAGAGATGGAAGATTGGTATAGGGTGATGCTATCACATGAAATAGTCTGGGGCTAGGGACAATTGAAGAGATTATACTGCAGAATGAAGACTAAGCCTGGCTGATTAATAGCAATACGAAGATGACAGCCACTGAGCTCAGGGATCATAAAATTCCTAATAGTGTTTGCAGTGTGACTCTCAAATCATTTCTGTGCAGATTCTGTCTGGCTAGTGAGTACTGGAAATTTCAGATATTCATAGGTTCTTATCCCCGTCTAAGTCTTCGAAGAGTTTGAAATCCACTGTGCTTTCTTTTCCCCTCGCCTTGTTTTTCCTTTATCCCTTCCCTTGAGTTCTTTCTTTTATAGATTTTGCTGGGTACATTTAAGTTTGTAAGCTACACTGAGAAAAAGCAGTTCTGAACACAGTCATGAGTAAAGGCAATGAATTAGCTATTTCAAGGTTGAACTGGGGAGTCAGCTTTGCTACTAACTGGCCATGTAAGCTTGGACAAGTTGTTTCCCTCTCTGGACTTCAGTTTCCACATTTTTTAACTGAAGGGCTTAAACTAGATGAACTAAGGGTGTGTATTAGAAGCGAAAGGCAGTATGTTTTTGAAAATCTGGATACCCAGGTCCCCTTGTTGGAGCCTCATTAGATATGGAGTAGGGCCCAGGTATCTGTGGTTTTGTAAAGTGATTTAATTCCCCCTTTAACTTCTGCCATGATTGAGGGCTTCCTGAGGCCTTCAGCAGAAGAAGATGTTAGCACTATGCTTCTTGTACAGTCTATAGAACCATGAGCCAAATAAACCTCTTTTCATTATAAATTACCCAGCATTTGGCATTCTTTTATAGCAATGCAAAACAGACTCACACAAGGGATCTCCAGTTCTAGCATAATATGAGGGGAGGGTCAGGGGAGCGGGGGGTAAAGAAAGAGAGAGCACATACACGTTTTACTCTCTGGAAAGGAGGCTATCTATTATTTACACAATTGAAAACTGGGGAGCCAAGACAATAGTGTAATATTTTCACATTATTAATGTATAGGTGTGTTTTGAAAGACTTAGCAGTTAATGCACATGGACACTCACCTGCCTTTCCCAAAGAAATAACAAAACTGGAAAAGAAACAGGGCAGAATAAAAGCAGGGCCTTCTTCAGGTAATGAATATAGACATGTACCAGTCATGGGCTCAACCCTCAAGAAGCTTGAATTTTGTGCCCCATCTTTTCCTAGCTTTCTGACACTTGGTAAGAACTCCCAGACTCACTGACACTTAGGTATTCAGACTCACTGTGTTTAGAAGTGTTATTCTGCCAGGGAAATTTGCATTTTGAGGAACCTATGCCAAAGAACTGCATTTTGAACCAATGTTTATGGGAGAAATGTGGGGAAAGGCTGCCTGCCAGGAGGCCGAAATCTGGTTTTTGGATGCCCATGATGATGTGGGGGGAACCAAATAATTGAGAGTCTATAGTGGAAATGGATGCCTGCAATGGGCGTCAAGAATAGGGCAGGGGGCTTTAAGAAGCAGTGGGGAGTGGGCCTTTGTATAAACCCTACATGGTGAATTGTTCACTCCAGTAGTAGCTGGACTAGAGATATGAGGTTAGGGAAATCAATGTGGATGCTTCAGGGTGAAGAATTCCTAAGCACAAATTTTAGTTTGTGGGACAACTGAGAGGGCACACATATCCAAGTTCCATCCTTTTTGGAATGGATTGTTGATAAGGCAGTATTTCATAGTTGTTCCACTGAAAGGAAAAGTCCATCTCAGCCAAGTGGACTGTAAAATCAGACCTACAGGCTCCTTATCTCCCAGTAACTCCCAAATCCCTAAGGTGTGAGCTCAGGCCTGACCCAGTGCCAACACTGTGGCTTGGATGTGGCTAGAAAAGCCCCAAGCACTCCCCAGGGCTGGCTATTTGCCATGTGGCTCCATTAGCAGTCAAGAGGAGATTCTCCTCTAGGGCCTTCTTGTTGCACAGAGTAGTTGCACAGTCTCAGGATAAAGAGCTGGCTTATAGCTATTTGTGACTGAAGGGGCAAGTTCTTTACTCTAAATAAGCAACCCTACTCATTGCCCCTCTCTAGGCAGACGTGCACTATCTCAGCTTCCATAATTCTCTATTTAAAATGCAGTTGCTCTGCAAGCATTCACATCTTATTATCATCTAAAATCTCTTGAGCTGCTTTTAGATGCTTTTTGAGAGTGAAGCTCTGGGTTAACAGTTTAATGCAGTGGTATTTCGCATGGTCCGCAGACCAGCAGAAGCAGCAGCAGCAGCATCTGGGTACTTGTTAGGCATGTAAACTCTCAAGCTCTACCCAGACCTAAAACTCTAGACATGAAGCACAGTAACTTGTGTTTTAACAAGTGCTCTAGGTGATTCTGATGCATGCTAAGGTTTGAGAACCCCTGGCATAATGAGAGGAATTTGGGCTTTGGGGCCAGACACACCTGGGTTTGAATCTGATCTCCATACTACCTAGGTAACCTAGGATAATGACAGGAGCTAATATTTATTGAACAACGTGCCGTTTATCAGATAATGTGCTAAGCACATTTAAGGGCTTATCATGTACATATGTATAGGTGTGTGTGTGTGTGTGTGTGCGTGCGTGTAGAATTCCTATGGATTAAGATACTATTTTTATCCTCAATTTAGAGGTGAGGAAGCTGAAGCTCTGTAAGTGAGTTGCCTGAGATCCCATAGTGGTGGCGCTCAGCTCAGGTAATCTGGCTCTAGAGTCTGAGCTTTTAAATTTCTACTCAACCTAAGCCTCAGTTTCCTCATTTGTAAAATGAGGCTAGTATTACCCTACTTTGGAGTTTTGAAGGATAGAAATAATATATCTTGAGACCAGTTCTCACTAGGCAGTCTAGAGCAAATGCTTTTAGAAAGAACCCCTTCTGTAGACTCTACAGCATAGATGGTGCTTTTTCATAAAGATGTCACCCATGGTGTAACTAGGGCAGCAGGAGAGAGGCACAGCTGTAGGAAGAGTCACACAAGCTGCAGCTTTAATCCAGGCTAGGCCCCTTCCTGCTTACCATCCCCACCTTTCACCCAGGCCTAGTGGAGTTAAGGGAAGCAGCCCTCTCTATGGAAACTCCTCCTCTGCGGTGATTCAGGTAGACCCCAAGGGATCACCTTACTGGGAAACTGGGGCTGTACTGCACTCCTCCATCAGTGATCTCTGGTGAGAACAAGATTGACAGAGAGGCTTCTCTCCCAGACGTACCCTGCAAGCAGTTTAGAGATCCACATCCTGTTAGTGAAAATGACAGGTGACGTGGGTCTCAGAAAAATGCCTCTTCTTTTCTCATCTTCCTTATAGCTCCTAATTGGCTTGGGGAATAGGTGTAAGAGAGATTCCTTCCTATGCTTCCTATTGAAAGGTTGCCATGGAGACCAGGCCCAGCCTTTGCCTCTGCCTCTATTGGCAGTCAACAAATGACTCCTGGGCTCTTATCCTCATTATTGCAAACCCCCTTTCCAGTGGCTCTCCCTATCTCAATGTTGCCTACAGTAGAATAAAAGTAATTCATTCATTTAAACTTTGTTAGTTGAGCATCTACTATGTGCCGAGCACTGTTTTAGTTCTGGAGAATCGGGTGAATAAAACAAATGCCTCTTGAACTAAATTAAATTGAATCAGATTGAACGGCTCATCCCTGGGCGAGACACTGAACTAACTCAGTGATGCAGAGGATCCCAATTGATTTCACAATAATTCATTTCACAAATATTTATTAAGCACTTACTCTGGACAAAGCACTATTCTAGCTGCTGAGGATACAGCAGTGTCTAAAGCCTTTGCTTTAAGAGAACGTACTTTCTTAAAGAGGAAGACATAAAATAAGTAAATATATAAATAGGATAATGATATTAGATGATTATAAGTGCTATGAAGGTAATAATTTAGAAAATGACTAATGGGATATAAGGCTACTTTAAACAAAGAGGTCAGATCTCCTAATGAATCTGATTTGAGATCAGAAGGATGAAAAGCAACTGGCCATGGGAAGATCTAAGGGAAGAACACTCCAGGCAGGGAAACAGTATTTGCAAAGTCTCTAAGCTGGAAATATCTTGGCTTATTCAAGGGACTGAAAGAAAACTGGAGCAAGGTAAACAGTAAAAAGAGTTAGGTAGAGGTTGCATCATTCAAGATCTGCTAGATCAAGGTAGTTTAGATTTTGATCTCATGTGATGTGAAGCCATTGGAGAGTTCTAGGCAGTGGACATACATGATATGATTTATGTTTTATAAGGATGCTCTGGAAAGCTGTGTGGAAAATGGACTGTGTGAGGAAATGAGTGGAAGCTGGGAGATCAGTGGAGTAGAGATGGCAGTGTTCCATTTAATTTTTTAAAGTTGTGACCAAGCAAGTGTGTGATATAAGCAACAAATTACAAAGACTGAATATGCATGCCTTGAGTTTAAATTAGTGACTTGCAAAGGTGTCAGGCTATATTCATTATGCTGCCTCTCATCTCAATTAACTAGGACCCTTTCATTTTAGAGCTGAGACCAAAGAGGTCTCTCTAATTTACAACCCTTTTTCCATTTGTAGGTAAGTGTGTGTGTCTGTGTGTTTGCATATGCACGTGTGGCATCTCAGTGTCTTCTCATCTAGTTCTCTAAAATTAATTCTGACCACACCTAATTAATATATATCCCGAAGAACAAAATAAGAAAAATTGCAAAATTTAAAGTGATCACAGGGCTGGCTATTCTTATACTTGCAGAAAAAAATCCCAAAACCCAGTTTATGAAATCTTGGACTTACAAACTAGATAAACTAGAAGATAATTATTCACATTACTCATTATTCTTTCTTATTGTTTGCTTTCCCCAAACAGTCACTAACTTATTCCTTTAAATAGCAATTTCTCTAGCACAGTTAAGTTTTTTATTTACAAATCATGAACCAATCATTACTGATCATTAACTGTGTGACAGTGGGGCTAGAGGGCAGGGAAATTCAATTAAATTCAACGAACATTCGTTGAGGTCTACTTTGTACATATAAGAAAGAAGGTAGGTCCTGGGGAAAGTACAAAGATAAATAAGGTTAATTTCTTGCCTCCTGGAAGCATGAAACTGTGTAAGAGAAGACAGCCAGTACACAACTAGTTATAACATGAGGCAGCCTAGAATAGAAGTCTTAAAAAAAACTGCTATGAAACATGGAAAGAGCAATTTGTTCTGACTGGGAGAAATGGGGAAGGCTTCATAGAAGGGATTTTTTTTTCATTTATTCATTCAACAGCCTTCATCAAGCACCCACTATATGCCAGAAACTGTGATAGATACTGGGACTACCATGGTAAACAAGACCCTAGGCGAGCAATTACAATCTAGTGTGATCACATAGGCTATGTGAGGGAGAGTGCAGGGTGCTCTGGGAATACAAATGAATGGCATCAAGGCTAGCCTTGGACAGGCTTGGATAGGCTTCTTGGAGGGGTTATCATCTAAGCTGAGATAGAAGAGTACAGGTTGGCTGGGTAAGAGCTGTGGTGGGAATTGGGGACAGTGTTCTAGGCAGAGGAAGCAGCATCTGGTAAGGTTTAGTGGTGTGCACAGGGAGAGGAAGAGGGGGACAGATAATAGTAATTTTGAATTACTGAATGAATAAAATAGTAATTTCCTGATATTTATTTGAATAAGCCATAGCTCGAATCTACTGCAGGAGATTTTTGTAGAACTGCTTCTTAGAAATCAGATTCTTTTCCACTAGCCACTCTTAATGAATTGTCTTTGATTAAGACAAAGGAATGCCCAATAATTAATAGTGCAATAGCTCTACCACACTTCTATATTCCTGACTAGTCCTGGGAAGGTTGAGGAAGAGGGGTGAGACACCCATTCCTGGGTATTTGTTTCTTCTGCAGCAGCATTGTGTCTTGTCATTGGGCTTCAGATAATGTTTATAGGATCATAGAAGACAGCAACACAAAACTTTTTTTCCCCGGAGATTTGCACCCCAAACCAATCCTTGTGGATCTGCTAGAGGTGACTGCCTTCATTTGGTAGCCCCTTTTGTGGGTCTTTTAGATGTTAATGAAGGTCTTAACACTTACTGACACGTTGTTGCAGAGATAATCAAGACGACCAATTTAACAAATTTCAAAAGCACTGTCTTGTAATCATTTATTATATTTAACTACTTAAACAGTCTCCACAAGTACACAACTCATTTCAAAAACTGAAAACAACAGAACTTTAAAAAACTTTTAGAAATAAAATATAACAGATATACAGAAAATACATGAAACATAAATGTACAGCTAGCAAATTATTTTAAAGTGAACAACTGGCTAACCCCCACCCTGGTCCAGAAATAGAACGTTGCCAGTAGATCAGAAGCCTTTTGTATGTCCCTGACCAATCATCATCTCTCTACCCGCTAAATATAATTACTATCTTTCAATGTAATTATTTCACTGTATTTCTTTATAGTTTTACCACCCAACTATGTATTCCAAAACTACACATAATAGTGGATACATAAAGAATATATATAGTATATATACAAATAATATATAATTCTGTTTTCTTTTTGAATTTATAATGTAATATACTCTTTTGGCTTATTTCACTCAGCATTGTGCTTATGAAAGTCATCCATGTTGTTGCATGTAGCTGTACAAGCATGCCATTGTGGGCATATACCACAATTTATTTATTCATTCCATTGTTTCTAGGCATGCGGATACCTTCTGTTCCTCAGTTATTATGAATAATGGTGCTTTGAAAATTCTTGTACCTGTCTTTTGACGTATATATGCACACGTTGCTTTTGGGTATGTATCTAAGACTGAATTTGCTGGGTTATAGGATGTACGTAGGTTCACATAATGCCAGTTTTCCAAAGTGGTTGAGCCTATTTACATTCCCTTCAGTGGCATATGAGAGTTCTTATTGCTCCACACCTTCACGAACACTTCATACTGCCAGTCTCTTTAATTACAGATATTCTGGTTGATATGTAGTGGTAACTGATTGTGGTTTCAATATGCATTTCCCTGATCATTAATGTGGTTGAACATCATTTTGTGTGCTTAATTGGCCACTGGAATATCTTATTTTGTGAAGCACCTATTGAAGTCTCTTGACCACATTTACACTGAAATAAAGCAGTAATACTTCTGAGTGGATGTTAGAGATTATGCAGAATTTTGTCAAGGATTGTTGAACAACCTTATGTGGCTGGAGTACAAGGTGTATGTGGGGAACCTAAACTATGGAAGATGGGAGTGATGTGATCAGATGTGCATTTTAAAATACTTTCTTTGGAAGCAGTGTAATGAATGGATTGGAGGGACTGAGACCAGAGACAGTGAAACCTGTTGGGAGGTTCTTTCAATAATCCTTATAAGAAAACAATGGTGACTACGTTAGGATTGGGGTAACAGAAATGAGGTTTGAGAGATATTCAGGAGGTAGCAGCAAGAGAATTTCTAACTGATTTGTTGGGGGGAGTGTTGGGAAATAAAGGGCCAAAAATGACTCCCAGCTTTTAGAATAGGAAACACAGATGGTAGAGTTGAGATTGGATAGACAATGGATAGCATTTTTGACAAGCTAATGTTGAGGTTTCTGTGAGAAATCTGAACGGATCTGTCCAGAAGTCAATTGAAAATATGGATTTGGAGTGTGTGTGTGTGCATGCACATGTATGTGAGCATGTGTGTATGTGTTTTTCTGTGTGTCACATTTTCTTAAATGAAAATGGCTGATTGCCTAGTCCTAACAATGACTGTTATTGCTTGGGAATGAAACAGAATATCTGTGCTTGAATGTTTAAGATTTATGGTTGCTTTAAATCAGGGTTTCTCAATCTTAGCGCTATTGGCATTTTGGGCTGGATAATTCTTTGTTATGGAAAGCTGTTCTGCATGTTGCAAGATGTTTAGCAGCATCCCTGGCCTCTACCCACTGGATGCCAGTGGCAGAATCCTTCCCAGTTGTGACAACCAAAAATGTCCCCAGACATTGCCAAATGTCTCCTGTGGGCAAAAGCACCCCCATTGAGAACCAGAGCTTCAAATGTTAATTTGGGTATTATCTGTATATATTATCCTATATAAAGATAATAGGTGACAGGTGATATATATGGAGAGATATATATATATATACACACACACATATATATGTGTGTGATAATATATACAGATAATATATAGATGACAGCTGAGAGGATGAGAATGAATAAAAGAGCCCATGAAAAGCATATAGCAAAAAAAGGAAGTTGGCTAAGGATATAACCTTGAGAAATGCCTACTTTTAGGGTATGAGTGAGAAGCTAAGAAAGACGAATGAAGGGGAACAATCAAAGAGGTACGAAGACAACCAAAAGACACAGAGGATTGGGAGGAAACCCTATCAATAAGGAGAAAGTGGCTGGTCAATGGAATCAAACGGTACAGATAAGTAGACCTAGTAAGGCCTGGGAATAGGGGAGGCAAGGAATGGCTGTACTTTGTGGGAATTAATTATTTCACATACATACAGGACAGTGCCAGGCACGATACTGTGGAATAGTCATATGTTACCTCCTAAGGGGGAATGCTGCTGCCAAGGGCATTATAAAGGAGTAAACTATTAAAATACTTATCTCATTGTACTGTAATAATTTGTTTATGTTTATTTATTATCTGATCTTCCTTGTATCTAGAGATAGTGACTTAAATATTATTCATCTTTGTATCTGCAATACCTATTGAGTGTGTGGCTTATAAATGGCTCAATAAATATGGGTTGAGTGAAAATATGAAAGTGTAATTTTCTTCCATTGTATTCCTTTAGGGCCAGAGAAATAACCAGAAAAAAATTTTGGCACATAGACCCATGAATTTGGAATAGGCAAAACAACTATGATGAGCTGTTTAATCAAAGGGGCTATGAGACTTTAATCAGATATGGAGACAAAGGAGAAATCGGTAAACTGGAAGTAAGGGAGAAGTTCACCATCTTGATGAGGGTGAAATGACAGAGATAGAAGGATTGGAAGGAGGTTTTAGTCAGAGAGGAGGTTTTCCAAGAGGAAACAGTCACTGGGTTCCTACTCTGTGTCAGCACTGTGTTGGATTTGTCACTTACACCTTAGTAAATAAATAAGTGGATAAATAAGAAAATTGGCACACATTGTTATAATTTATCCTCATAATGGCTCCATGGAGATGAAATGAGGCTCATAGTGGCTAAGTAACTTATTTCACATTCATCCATCAGACCCGATATAGGCCACTTAGTTGCAGCCAAGTGAAAGACTGGGCCCTCCCAAAGAAAGCTAGTGGGCCAGAGGGATATGCCAGGCTGCGTTTCAGACTCTTCATGGGGAGGATAGAGAAATTCCCTAAGGAAGAAGCTTTAAATCGCAGTTATCAGGAGGGTATGGCAAACTGCAATGGGACTGGGCAGCTAGAGTTTCTAGGCGGAGTTGATAACTTGCAATATATGCAGGTTCAAATCCTGCATTTGCCATTTCCCAGCAAGTCACTTCAACTCTCTAAATCTCAGTTTTTAATCTGTAAAATCGTAAACTGAACCTTACAGGTTGCCATGAGGGTTATATGTGACAATAGATATAAGGAACCTTTGCAAACTAGAGTGTGTTATGCAAATGTTAGGTGTCATTATCATCTCCTACTTCTTTTTCCATTAAGGCAATTCTAGGGACTCTTTCTATCCTGTGCAAGATGGGATCCATTTCGGCAAACTGCGTGTAAACCCTTTAATATAATGTGCAGAGATATATTTATTTTCTTGAAAAAAAATAGAAATGCCTTAAAATTGGCATTTGTCCTAAAATGTTAGGTCACACTGCATGCACCAGAGCTGTCTTCCTGTAGTAGGAACATCTTCAGGGGTTTTTCCAGCAAGGCAGGTTTACTAAGAACAGAGTATTCTGATTCCCAGTATGACCTTTGGGGTCAAGACACTTTCTGGGAGGAGAAGATGGAAGGAGTGAATAAGCAGCCCTGTCGTGTGTTCTCCAAAGTAATAAGCAACCTTCAGCCATCATTGCTGGAAAGTTGCTGCTCTCCATTTCTACCATAAGGCAGTTCGTTGGAGAATAAGATCAAGCCACTATTTATCTGGAGAGTACTTGGAATTTCCAGGTATTTAAACCACTCGCTCTGTATGTCTTGAACACCTATTATGTAGCTAGCTTTGTGCCAGTTGTGAATAACTGCTCTATACCCCTGATGAATGCACAGGAAAGGCAGAAAACCCTGTCATCAGACTCTCAGAGCAAAATGGATCCCACAAGCAGGGCAGCTGGAGTCCTGAGAAGGCAGCCATTATTGGGACTTGATATGATCTGCAGGGCAAAGCCTTAGTGAAGATAGAGATAGGAATAAATTTGGCTAGGTTTCTCATATCTCTGTGGAAATTTTAATTTTTTTGCTTTCACCCAGCTTTCTATAGGATTATGCATGCACATGCACGTGCACACTCACACATGCACAACACACATCCTGGATCATACAAATACCTTTCTTGAATACTCAGTATGTGCCAGGCACTGAACTAGGCATTGAGGGCACAATGATGGCCAAAGCTATGCCTCATTTGGCTCTCCACATCAGGCTCTTAAAATAGCTGGACCTCAAGTACTTTTAATCTTCAGTCTTCACAACTCGCTTCTTATTCTTGGCCCCAGCCTCCTTAGGGCTTCATTTTCTGGTTTTTCTTTTTCCCCATCACTTCTTTTTACCATTTTCCCCCCCCCCCCACCACTTGCTTGTCCTCTTTACTTTGAGACAATTGACAAATAAATGCAAATATCTACAGCTCAACCCTAAAGACATCCCTGAGTCGCCCCTTGCAGTTACTCCAGACTGTGTTCTACCCTAGAGCCCTCTTTCGCTGCCTTAGCCCTGCAGCAGGCAGAAAGCAGCACTGCTGGCTTTCTTCTCTGTCTTCATCATTGTTACATCAAATGTTCCCAAGTGTCTAAAGTCCCTCTCTCATCCCTTTTCCCTCCTCCTCCACTCCTCTGCCATGTTTGTTAGTTCTTCATCTCTTCATCAAAAATCTCTTTAGCCTCCATGTCTTATTTTTCAGTGGCAATGAGCTTTCAGGCCATCTCATTCTTTTTCTCTGGGTTTTTGTCTAGTTCTCTGATTTCTAGTCTTTTCTCAGCTAGATATAAAACATGATCTAACTCTGGACAGCTAAAAAACATATATAGTGCCTATTTTGCTGCCTGGATTTTATCAGATTACATGTTTATATGTGCCTTAGAGTGCCTTCAGAGAATCAGGTCCATTCTTAATTGTATGCGCTAATTGAGGTTATCATTGGTACTAATAAGCTCAGAATGATGTCCTTTTGGCTTAGAGATGTATTTAAGAATTTGTTTTACAGCCACCTCTGTTCCTAATTCTGTTTTTCCTGGGCTGATATTAGAATGAGTTTGCATTTCCCAAGCACACAAGCATTGTTGGCAAAGGGAGGAGGGAGCCTGGTGGTTGAGAGTGGAGGCGCCTGGATGCAGCCTCTGCATTGGAGGAGGGGCAAACTCGGACTCTAAATGACCACAGATAATTCAGAAAATAAAGGATCCACAGGCTGATAATCAAGTGGCGAATGTGCTTTAAACACTGCGGCAGGCTTCAAGCTATGATGAAGTGTTTTTTGGAGCTGCTCTTGTTGCAGCTGTGAGGTTGCTTTTCATAACAGAGCAGAGCAGTACTGGGGACACTAACTAGGCTGCAGAGGCCAGCCTTTGAGGGGCCACTAGCAGGTCTAATGTCTAGTGTCTAAAGGGTGGGGCAAGCCCAGGCCATCAGAAAAAGCTGATTGAGACTCAGAGGCCCAAAGGGTAGAGGGGTTCTCACAGTCAGGGAATTTTGGAAAATTAACTTATTCACTGTAGTCTCTACTAGGAACTGGAAGGTTCAGAGATCTAGGTCCAGCCTTATCCATATGGACTAAGATTTGGAGTAGGGCTTTAGGACCAGAGGAATATCCAATGTTAAGAAGGACATGAAGACAGACAGATAGACACTCTATTGTACTTCCTGAGTTGACATAGAGAAGCTGGAGAAAGTGGGAAGGAGGATAGGGATTAGGGAAGTGCTGTAACTCAGAGGTTATACAAAAACTTTGTGTTTAGCCCTAGCACTGCCAATGAATTGCTAGTGAAGCTATTTTAGGTCCCACCAAGCGGTAGGGCTAAGGATGCAGATACTACTGATATTTCATCAAATTAAAGATGCATGCTTCTCTTTTCTTTGAAGACAAAGTTGGCCTTGCAATCAATGACATTTTACAATGGCTCTCAGTCATTTTTCATTTTTGGTGTTTTTGAAATTTGTATGCAACTTCTACTTGATGCCGTTTTAGACTTGAAATGTACTATATACCTTGCCACAACTGGCTCATGATAAGGACAGGGCTGAGCTTGCAGTGACTCTAGCTGTGAAGGGTTGAGCTAATGAGGGTTGCTGTTCCTTTAGAATTTTGACAGCCACATCCCACTGTTGGCTCAAATAGGGGCACTGACAAAACGAGCCACAAATCTATACAGATCTTACAGGGTCACAGGCTGATATAAGACACAGTTCTTCATTCTGCATTGCACCACTGGTCCTTGGGACCCAGGAGGAATCCTTCACATACGTTACTGTTAAATTTAACCTTGTTTCATTTAACTCATCATCCCATTCATTCACTCAGCAAACATTTAATGGGCCAGGTTTTGAGCTGGGTATTGGAATACAAAGATAGCCCGTCACCTCCATGTACTATAGGGGAAAAGGTAATAAAAAGACTGATAGATAAATACTAAATTAGAAGTATGCTTAGAGTTATGTGGAAGCACACAAAGGGAATACTCAGTCTAAACTAAAGTTTGGGAAGGATGAGACTAGAGTGATAGATTCACTTAGCCTCTTACTAGTTGTGTGATCCCTCTATGCCTCACCCTCTTTATGGCTAAAATGGGGATAATAATAGCACCTACCCATGGAATTGTAGGGATAAAATGAGTTAATTCATGTGGATCTTTTAGAACACATTTTGGAGTACAGTAAGGGCTATATAAGTGTTAAATAAATCAAGGAAGGCACTTCAGCAGTTTGATCTTGAGCATTTGAGCAATTTCATAAAATATTAGTTGCTTAAAAAGAGCAGGACAAAACCTTTCACGCAGAGTAGGGATAGAAAGAACATGGTACATTTTGAAATCTACCAGTTTAGTAGGACAGCATATGAACTGTGTATTGACAATAACAGAGGTGTCGGTGACAGGGAGGGTATTAACACATGGGACTATGCCTTGTTTGGCATGGTCATGGGTTTGGATTGGATCTTGAAAAAGAGGAGTAGCCTTTAAAAAATTTTAAGTCATAAGAATTTACCCTTCAACCTGTGAAGTAGTTACTATGCCATTTTACAGATGATAAAACTGGTATGCTGAAAAATTAAATAACTTTCCCATAGCTATGCAGCTAGTAATGAACTGAATTTGGATTTGAATCTAGGTTCCAGAGTACACGTGCTTAATCATTATGTCATACCACCTCTCCAAGAATACAGGCAAAAAAGTCAGGCTTGAGGGAAAAAAAGATGACTGTAATGTTTGACATGTTAAGTTTGCAATAAATATGTGGTATCCAAGTGTTTATGTCCTGTAGGCAACTGGATATATGGATGGGGAGTTTAACAAAAGGATCTGAGCTTGATATTTAGGTCCGAGAGTTAATAATGATAGGATATAAAGTGAGAAATTTAAAATTTGATGGTGAAACCTAGGGAACCTCAAAATGTATCATATGGGCGGAGGAAAAGGAGCCCATAGTGTTGACTAACAATGAACACCAAAAGAGTTAGGAAGAAAAGAAAAGTAAGGAAAGATGTACTCAACAGAATCAAATGCTGCAGGGATGTCAAATACGTTAAAGATATAAAATTATCATTTGGGATTATGGAACTTCTATTTCCAGTATGGTGATGTAGACATGTTTTTCCATATCCTGTTTACTAAATACAGCTAAAAGCTCTGGTAGTTATATATACAACAACAATAAGAAGACTCTGAAAGGTGTAGAAGAGAAAGCAGGCCTGCTAGAGACCTTGCGCCCTAAGGAATTAAATGGAGATGAGTCCCCTGGGTTTACTTTGGGCCTCATACATTCAAGACTGGGTACTAGAGAAGTCAGCAATCCAGAATTACCAACAGGTGCAAACACACAAAAGCCCTAGAACAGCCTGTTCTCGCTAGACAAAGGACCAGGAAAGGGTAAAAGTAACAAGACAGAAAACTCTGTAACCAAACACCCAGGAAAAACCCACCTTCACCACTGTCATCAAAGACCAGTTGGAGAAGCTAGACTCCCACCTTGGCTAGGCTATTACAAGACACCCCAATCCCACACCACCCCTGCCAGGGTGGTGTCAGAAAATGCTAAGTGTGAAACTGAGATTTTAATTTTCACCGGGAGGTAATGAGACCCTCCTTCCATCGTGTTAGTGGAAACCACATGAGGAACTTAGACTTTCACTCCACCTGTGGTAATGAGGGTGATATCAGAGGAAGTCCTGTGGAGGGTTGAGACGTTCAACAATGTTCCCCCTGAGTATCAACGAAGGCTTATGGAGAACCTGGGCTTTAATCCAAGCATGGCAGTAACGAAGCAGCATCCTCCCTTCCACACAAGAACAGAGTCAGAGGAGGCCTGCTAAACAAAAGATTTAAATAAGATACAAAGTCTCATAATAAAATATTTAAAATGTTCAGGTTTCAATAAAAAATAACTCATTATACCAAGAACCAGGATGGTCTCCACTTGAATGACAAAAGACAATCAACAGATACCAAAGACAAGATGGCACAGATGTTAGAATTATCTAAAAAGAATTTTAAAGCAACTGTCATAAGTGTTTCAAAGAGCAATCACAAACATGCTTGAAAAAAAATAGAAAGTCTTAGAAAAGAAATAGAAATTCTCAGCAAAAAAGGAGCTATAAAGAAGAACCAAATGGAAATTTTAGAACTGAAAAATACAATAACCAAATTCAAAAACAATGAATGGGCTCAATCGCCCATAATGGAGAAGACAGAGGAAATAATCAGTAAACTTGAAAATAGAACAATGGAAAATACCCAATGTAAGTAATAGGCTGAAAAAATAGCCTCAGGGACCTATGCAACTATAATAAAAGATCTAACCCCCATGTAATTGGAGTTCTTGAAGAGGAGGTTAAAAAAGATGGGACTGAAAAAGTATTTGAAGAAAAATGGCTTAAATTTCTCCAAATTTGGCAAAAGACATAAGCCTACAGATTCAAGATGCTAAGTGAATCCAAAACATAATGAAATAAATCCACGCTAAGACACATTACAGTCAAACTTTTGAAAACTAAAGACAAACAATCTTGGAAGCAGCCATAGAAAAATGATGCATGTCCTATAAAATGACAGCAAATTTCTCATAAAAAACCATAGAGACTGGAAGGAAATGGTACAAGAGTTTTTCAGCAGCTGAAAGAAAATAACAGCCAAATGAGAATTCTATATCCAGTGAAAATATCCTTTAGATAGGATGGCAAAATCAAGATATTGTCAGAGGAAGGAAACTAAGAAAATTTGTGGTTAGCAGACCTATTTACTTTAAAAGAATGGCTGTAGGAAGTTCTAAAAGCAAAAAAGGGGATTACAAAATAAATCTTGGAAGATTAGGAAGAAAAAAAACACAGAAAGAGCAAAAATATGAGTAAATACAACAGACTTTATGTTATGGAATGAATTATGTCCCCCTGAAATTCGTATGAAGTTCTAAACCCTGATACCTCAGAATGTGACTATATTTGGATATTGGGCCTTTAAAGAAGTAAGTAGGGTAAAATGAGGTAATATGGCTTTGCCTCAATTCAGTATGAGTGATGTCCTTATAAGAAGAGGGGATTTGGACACAGATATGTGCTCACACAAAGGAAAGACCATGTGAGAAGATAGCAGGAAGGTGGCCATCCATAAGCCAAGCACAGAGGCCTCAGAAGAAATGAAACCTGCCAAAACCTTACTCTTGGACTTTTAGCCTCTAGAACTGTGAGAAAATAAATTTCTGTTTTTTAAGCCACCCAGTCTGTGGTATTTTATTATGGCAGCCCTAACAAACTAATATTTTCATTCTTGTAATTTTTATATTTGATGGTTGAAGCAAAAATAAAAACACTAAAGTTGTTCCCAATGTATAAAAAAATTTAGGCAATTAAATTATAAGTGGGGGAGTGATATGGTTTGGCTCTGTGTCCCTACACAAATTTCATGTCGAATTATAATTTCCCAGTGTTGCTGGAGGTGCCTGGTGGGAGGTGATTGAATCATGGGGGCGGACTTCCCCTTTGCTGTTCTTGTGATAGAGTTCTCAGGAGATCTGGTAGTTTGAAAGTGTGTAGCACCTCCTCCTTCTCTCCCTCTCTCTCCTGCCAGCCATGTGAAGATGTGTTTGCTTCCCGTTTGCCTTTGCCATGATTGTATGTTCCCTGAGGCCTCCCCAGAACCAGAAGCCTGTACAGTCTGCAGAACCATGAGCCAATTAAACCTCTTTTCTTCATAAATTACCCAGTCTCTGGTAGTTTTTTATATAGCAGTGTGAGAATGGACTAATGCAGGGAGAGCAAAGGGACATAAAGGCAGGTAAGGTTCTTATACTTATCTCTAAATGGAAAAATGTTGACACCAGTAGAATGTGATAAGTTATGTGTGTAAAGTGGAATACAAAAAAAAATTGCTAAAATGCTATACAAAGAGTTAAAATAAAAACTAAACTGAGCTAAAAATGTTCAAGTAACCTACAAGGAAGAAAACTAGAGAACTGAGAAACAGAACAACAGAAAAATAGATGTTAAAAATAAATTCATAGACTTAAGTCCTAATCTATCAATAATTACATTAAATACAAATGGTATAAACGCACAAATTGAAAGACAAAAATTGGCAGAGTTAATTTTTTAAAAACATGACTTAACTAAATGCTATCTATAAGAAATTCACTTTAATTATAATGATATAGGTAGGATGAACATAAAAGGATGGCAAAAGATATTCCATGCAAATGTTAATCAAAAGAAAGCAGGAGTGGCTATTACATTATGTAATAGTCTTTCTTGGTCAATCCACCTAGAAGACATAGCAATTCTAAATGTTTTTGGACAAACCAACAGAGCTGGTTTGTAAAGTAAAATTGATAGAACTGAAAGGAGAAATAGACAAATCTAGAATTATAGTTGGAGATTCAATACCCTGTCTTAACAATTGATGGAACTAGACAGAAGATCAGCAAGGATACAGAATAACTCAATAACACCATTGCTGTGATCGAATGTTTGTCTTCCTTCCAATTCATATGTTGAAACCTAACCCCGCACTGATGATATTAAGAGGTTGGGCCTTTGGAAGTAATTAGGTCATGAGAACAAAGCCCTCAAGAATGGGATTAGTGGCCTTATAAAAGAGGCTCAAGGAGGTTTGTTCATGCCTTTTGTCATGTACAGACACAGCTAGAAGGCATCATCCATGAGGCAGAAAGCTAGCCCTCACCAGACACCAAATATGCTGGTGCTTTGATCATGGAGTTTCCAGCCTTGTGAGCAAAAATTTCTGTTGTTTGTAAATTACCCAGTCAAACGTATTTTGTTATAGCAGCCTGAATTGACTAAGACAACCATCAACTAACAGGTTCCAATTGACATTTATAGAGCACTTCACTCAAAAACATCTGAATATGCATTACTTTTTTATTAAATTATTAATAATTTGTCTATATTTTTTTCCTTCATTAATTAATATATAAAGTAATTTTTATTTTTATGTTTTTCTTCTCCGACTTTAATTTTAGGTTCTGAGGGTACATGTTCAGGTTTGTTACATGGGTAAATTGCTTGTCACTGAGGTTTGGTGTACAGATGATCCCATCACTCAGGTAATGAGCATAGTAACTTCCAACCCATGCCCCCTCCAACTCTCCCCTCTCAGGCAGTCCCCAGAGTCTATTGTTCTCATCTTTGTGTCCATGTATATTCAATGTTTAGCTCCTACTTCATAAGCGAGAACATGCAGTATTTGGTTTTCTGTTTCTCCTACATTAGTTTGCTTAGGATAATGGCCTCCAGCTGTATCCATGTTGCTGCAAAGAACATGATTTCATTATTTTATATGTCTGCATAGTATTCTATGGTGAAAATACACATTATTTTCAACTGCTTAAACAACATATACCAAGATAACACACATCCCAGGTCATAAAACAAACCTCAACAAATTTAAATAAAGTGAAATCATACAGAGTGTGTTCTATGGCTGCACAGAACCAAAGTAGAAATCAATAACAGAGAAACAAATGGGTTTTTTTTCCTAAGGATGAAAGGCTGCTTAAATATCTGAAAATTAATCAATGCCATCCACCACATTAAGAGGCCAAAGAATAAAAATCACACAATCATATCAATTGATGCAGAAAAGCATTTGACAAAATTCAACACCCATTTTTGATAACAACTCTCAGCAAATTGAGAATAGCAGAAGACATCCTTAAGTTGATAAAGAACATGTACAAAAAAACCTGCAGCTAACATCATATTTAATGGTGAAAGACTGAAAGAAGGCAAGGATATCCATTTCCACCACTGCTATTCAACACAGTACTGGAAGTTCTAGACAGTTCAATAAGGAGGAAATAAAAGGAATACAGATAGGACAGGACAAAAACAATTGGAAAAAAAAAAACTGTTTCAATTTGCAGAGGACATGATAGTTTACATAAAAAAATCCCAGGAAGGTACAAAAACTCCTAGAACTAATGAGTGAATTTAGCAACATCACAGGATATGATATCAAATACAAAAATAAATTTTATTTCTATGTAACAGCAAAAACACATAAAAATTGAAATTTAAAATACAATACCTTTTACTATTTTGTGATGTCTCACAATTTTATTTTGCGTTGTGCTTTATTTGGAAAGAAATTTTTATCACTGAAATTTTTTTATTTTAATTTTCTGATTTTGTCCACAGTAACTTTGTATGAATATTGACAGCCATTTTCTGTTCATTTTTAAATAAAATATTTGCCTGGACAGCAATAACAGTTGCAAATAAAATGAAACAAAGTAAAATACCATTACAATCACTCAAAAAAAGAAAATTAATCACACAGGTGTAATTCTAACAAAATATGTGCAAGAACCATATGTTGGAAAAATATATAAATTGAGGGACAAGTATGTTCATGGATTGGAAGATTTAACATAGTAAAGATGACATTATCCCTAAAGTGTTAGATAGGTTTAACGTAATCCCTATCAAAATCCCAGCAAGATTGTTGACATAGAGAAATTTATTACAACATTTGTAGGAAAGGCACAGGTCCTAGAATAGTTAAAACAATCTTTTTGAAATCCTCAAACTGAAAACAACCAAAATGTCCTAAAGCAGATGAATGGGCAAAATATCATATATTCATATTATGGAATACTATTCAGCAATGAAAATGACCGATCTATTGATATATATATAACAACTTGGATGAATCTCAAAGGGATCATGCTGAGTAAAAAAAAGCCAGTCTCAAAAGGTCACATACTGTATGATTCCATTTACATCACATTCTCAAAATCACAAAATAATAGAGATGGAAAACAGTTTAGTGATTACAAGGAGTTAAGAATAATGGGGTTAATGGAGGTGAGTGAGATTATACAAGGGTTGCGTGAGGAAGTTCTTTATGGTGATGGTACAGTTCAGTATCTTGATTGCAGTGGTTGTTGCAGGAATCAAAACATATGTTAAAATGACATAAAACTATCTACATACACTGTACCAATGCCAATTTCCTGTCTTGATATTGTATTATAATTGTGTAAGATGTTATCCTTGTGGGAAACTGGGTGAAGGGTACATGGAACCTCTCTCTACTATCTTTGCAATTTCCTGTGAAGCAGTAATTATTTCAAAGTAAAAAGTTAAGCAAATTTTGAAGAAAATGACTTTGTGCCCAAGTGGTCATTAGAGTCCTTTGAAAGAGCTATTTCAGTGCATAGGGAGATGTTAAAGATACAGAAAAGAGAAAAGACAAGGAAGCAAGGTTCTTGAGGAAGCAGAAGATGTGGGATCAAGAGCACAGGTCTGGATCCCACAAGGGCTGTGGCGGACGCGCCTTTGTCTGAGTTCTTGTTCTGTGTCCAGGATGAATGAGGTATGCAGACAAGTGAAGTGTGAAGAAGAAGAAGAAGACGAAGAGTTTTATTTAGTGTTAGAACAGCTCAGAGGAGTGGGTAGCTCCTCTCTGTAGACAGGTCGTCCTGTTGAGTGTTCAGCTCTCAGCAGATAGGAGACCCTGGAGAGGGTGGCTCCTCTCTGCAGGCAAGTCGTTCGGACATCTCTGCAAATCTCTGAAGCTCTCAGCAGAGACAGTAGCTCCTCTCTGCCAGCAGGTCATCTCTGAAGCTCTCAGTGGAGAGGGTACTCCTCTCTGCAGCTGGTTGTCCCACCCCTCCAGCGATCAGCAGAGAGGGTACTCCTCTCTGCATCTGGTCATCCCAGTGTCTCTCTGCCCTATTCATCCTCTGGCTGTCCTCTGCCCTGTTCTAGCTGAGCCCAGGGCTCAGCTGATTGATCCATGGGTGGCCATGGGTGGGCCGGGAAGAGGCACCATGAGCCCCTACTCCAGTCAGCGAGACTGGCAGCCCAGTCCCCAGCCTTCAGGCCCTCCCTGGTCTGAGGGTGGAGCCTTACTGTGGACCCCGCTCCTTTCCACCCAGGACTCTGTTTGCCTCTCACTGCCATTCATTGCCCTGGGGCTCAGCCCCAACCCCGCTCTGAGATTGGAGCAGGTGCTGAGAGTAGAGAGAGACCAGGCAGACAACCCTGAGCCTGCAGAAATGGGGGTGGGGTGGGGAGAGAGTTCATCCTGGGGCCCCCAAGGGTGCAGGCTGCAGAGAGACCCAGTTCCTGTGAGGAAAGCTGCAGCTGCGCCTGGGAGCTCCCACCCCACCAACTCAGAAGAGGCAGGGCTCCGGCTTGTCCCCGGCTCCTGCCTGGCTCGTGGAGCGGGAGGCCCAGGTTTGCAGCCGCAGGTCCAGCCACTGCAGCTGCACCCCGGAAGGCAGATCCTGCCTGTTCGCGGCTCCCCCAAGAGCACATGGAGGCTGAGATCCACTGCTGCAGTTTGGGAGGCTGTAGCCCCACCAGGAGGTCAGGGCTCCTGCCCATTCTGTAGAGCAGGAGGCTTGGGTCTACAGCTGCATTGGGCAGCTGCAGCGGGCACCCAGGTAGCTCCGGTCCCAACTCAGAAGGGGTGGGGCTCCCGCCAGCTCCAGGGAGTGTGCAGCCCCAGCTGCGCAGCTGGCGTGATGGCGGCAGCCACTGCCATCAGTAGTTATACACGTACTTGTGTGATTTTTCTCTAGTCATACACAGCCTGGGATAGGAGAGGAAAGAGCAGGTTAAAGTTTGGTTGTGAGGGAAAAGATGGAAACAGAATAGGAGAGAGGAGAGTGAAGAGAAGTTATCACTCAGGGGTTCTATGCTGGTTAAGGAAAGTAATTTAAGATCTCAATGAAATTGAAGAATTAATGTCCTAGGAGTAAGCAAGTGAGAGAGTTAGAAGGATAGGAAGATGTGATCAGAGGGTAGGATATTCAAGTTCAAAGTTTCAGAAATGGAGCAGTTCCAATTACCAACAAAGTCCAGGGTGTGGTTACAGTTGAAGCAGAAAAGAGATGGTCAGCCCAATTAAACAAAGCCAGAAACTGTAAGACCAGGAGCTTGAATGGGTTAATGACCATTGAAAGCCCCCAAAGATGGCAGGAGGCTTGAGAGAGAGAGAGGGAGAAATTAGGATGTGTTCCACAGTCTTTAATGAATATGGAAGAATGACCAGGAGGTTTTTACATGGCATTGACCACCTACTTGAAGATACAAACCTCAAAAAAAGAGGGCTTTTACATGAGGAGTGATTTTTTTTTTTTTGAAACAGCAATGGAGAACTAGAAAGATACTTGATACTTACTGTAAGGAGGCGTGGAGTTCTTAGATGAGATCCATTGGTGCATTTGTTACTTCATTCATTCAACAAATAATTATAGATTGGGGACTGTATAGCCAGGTCTACCTGGGGACAGTTCTAGTTTATGCTTGTTTTTCTGACATAATTGTTAAAAATGCCCCCTGTTATTCTCAAAAGGTTCCAGCTTGGATAATAAATTATAGAGCATTTATGGCCTGATTGAGAAAAAAGGTCTCTGTGGCTCCTTATTCTGTTTTCCATCATATTTGATATCCTGTCATTTGCATGTTTGGGTATGGGCATTCATCCTGTTGGGAATCCATCAAATTCTACTTTCATCCAGCCTCATTTCTCCAGTTGTTGAGAAAGACAGCAGAAAAGACCTGCCTGGCACTCAGATATGCTCTGCTTATAGGTTTTCCCTAAGTTGGTAAGCCGATAAATAGAGAAAATGAAGTTAGCCTGTCACGGTTAACACTCGGTGAGCTCTGCTTTGTTTTATTTCTTTGCAAAAATAATCTGTTTTTAAACCAGTCCATTAACAATACATTTGGAAATATGGACCTGGATTAACAGCAAACACTATGGTCAATAGTTTTCAGAATCATTCTTTTTCCATTTTCTTGAAAGTCAAAATTGCAATCCTCCTCCACAAAAAACTTTTAGCTTCCCCCTGCTTCTGACCTTGTGATATACTTAATGCTTGCAAACCCACAATTTAGCACTTAATTGATCTTGAATAACTTCCATATTTTTCTTTCTTGTCTTTGAAACTTTGCACATGTTATTATTCTCTTTGCTAGTAATATCCTTCCTTCCCCTTCATCACTCTCTTTTTTTGCCTACTTGTCCTTCAGTCCCTAGGTTGACCATCATCTCCTTTCAGGAGCCTTTTCAGCCCACTGAAGGCATAAAAGTGTCCCCTTCTCTATGTTCCTATAGTAATATTCTATGGATCAGTCCATGATCACCCTTATCCCTTATGTCTGTAATTGTGTGTTTACTTGTCTGTGTCTCTCACCAGACTGTGAATGCGACAAAACCAGGGACTGTGTCTTGGTTACAGTTGTATCCCCAGTATCTTGTACAATGCCAGACACAGAGCAGGCACCCTGTAAATATATATGTTGAATGAATGTGTGATCCAAATTTGTAACCCAAGTGGTTTAAGACATTGTTTTGCAACCATGAACATGCAAGGGGGATCACTTGTGCTGGAGCTATTTTTCCCCACTGACACAGAGATATCCTTTGAGGGAGCAAATTATCATGCCTTATTTATATTTCTCATAGCCTCACATAGTATGGAATACATAGAAGTATCTCAAAAAGTACTTTTTGATTTATAAATAATGCTAGAGCATTATTTTGACTGCATGTGATTTGATACTGCTTCCATTTAATTCAGATAAAGAGTTGAAGAGCCCATTTTTATCTTGCTCTGATGGCCCAGCCTTTCTTACAGGCATTTCCCCCTTTTGTTTATCACTCATTTCAGGATCTCTCCACTTCCGGATTCCTGGATATGGGGGTGGGAGATTGCATTTGGCTTGGGTGTCTCTTTGTCCCAATTCTCCTCAGTCCTGGACCCACACAGATGGCACCAGCAAACAATTGTATGGGGATGAGCGTGTGGTCATGGCCTAAAAGCCCAGGTCCCATAGTAATTTACTGGACAAATGTCTCTTCTTTCTGAGCCATGGTTTCTTTATCTGTCAAGGAGATAGTTCAATTAGGTGATTCTTTAGTTCTGAAATTTATCTGATTCTCTCCTTTGTAGGCTTATTTCTAACACCACACAGTATGCAGCTGTCCCTGGAGCCTCCAACTTACATCAAATTCTGTCACGCCTCAGATTCGAATCATAGCAAATAGATCCCTGGGAAGCATCCCAATGTATGAATTATTAATGTTCCCACCACACAGTCTCCATGTGAATGTTTACTTATATCACTGGGTATCTAATCCTGACAACAAATCATCATTTGAATCATTTACTGATGTTTTCTCTTCCCCTCAGTGATTCTGCACGTGTCTTCCTTTCACCTTGAGAACTGTGCAATTCTTTCTTCCCCTGTGAGACTCTGACACTGAACAACAAAAAGAATGTCAACATCTGAATCCTACCTTCAATGTTTTTCCCTATTCTCTTAGAAATTGTTGCATTTCCCCCCTTTATTCTCAATCCCTCTCCATCCCAGACCCCTTCAAGTCATTCTAACATCCAGGATTGTGTCTTTTGCCCTCCCTACTCCATAGCTCTAGCAGCTATAGTCACAGAGCTGCTCAATGAGGTTCTTTTTTATTTGTATTTTAAAATAATTTTTATTGTGTATATTTGAGGTTTACAACATGATGTTATAGGATATATATAGATAGTAAAATGGTTACCATATTGAAGCCAACTAACAGATCTACCATCATATATAGTTACTTTTTGTGACTAGGGCAGCTAAAATCTAGTTGTTTAACAAAAGTTCCTAATGGAATACAATTTTATTAACTTTAGTCTTCATGTTATAGGTTAGATCTCTAGACTTGTTCATCCTTCATATCTGCTACTTTGTAACCTCCTACCTACATCTCTCCATTTCCTTTTCCCCCCCAACACTTGCCCATAGTAACCACTATTTCATTCTCTACCTCTGTGTATTTGAGCTCTTTTAAAAAGATTCTGCATATAAGTGAGATCATGCAATATTTCTCTTTCCGTGTCTACTTTACTTCACTTAGCATAATGTTATCCAGGTCCATCCCTGTTGTGGCAAATGGAAGGATCTCCTTTTTTGAGTCTGAATAGTATTCCATTGTGTACATATAACACATTTTGTTTATTCATTCATCCACTGATGGACATGTAGGTTGTTTCCATATCTTGGCTATTGTGAATAATGCTGCAATGAATATGGGAGTACAGACATCTCTTTGAGCTACTGATTTCAATTCTTTTGAATGAACACCCAGAAGTGGGAATGCTGGATCATATGGGATTTCTATTTTTAATTTTTTGAGGAACCTCCATACTGTTTTTCCATAATGGCTATACCAATCCACATTCCCACCAAGAGTGCATGAGGGTTTCCTCTTATTCACATCCCTGCTGATATTTATTATTTCAATGAGGATCTTAATATGTTCACAGTCCTAGTTATTTCCCAGAGGGGAAAAAAAACCTTTCCAGATATCTCAGTTCTGTGATATGGGGCTTGATCAGTTGCTGCTGCATCCTTCATTTTCTCTCTTGCCTTGGCTATCCAGTATTCCACTCCCTTTACCTCTCCATATGTACCTCTTATCTCCCTTCCTTACCCCTTCCTTCTCCCTCTTTCATTTCCCACAACAGTTGCTGCAGGCTTGGTTTCAGCCAGCACTTTTCTCTGCCTACAGGTTGAAGAAGCCCTTTATTCCCTCAGAAATCCTCTGAGCTAACTGTCCTTTACCACTTCCATTGGGAGTAGGTGCAACCACATTGATTTAATTAAAGATACAATAAAGTCAAACTGCAGAAAACACTTACAATGATACTTCTCTGCCTTGATACAAACCACTGTCTGTATTGACTTGCAAACTGGAAGATTTTGGAGGGATCTTGTGTATGCTTCATTTCTTAATCATGATAGGATTAAGGGTTGCCCATTTCAATTGATGTATGCCTTTCTGTAAGCAGGAGTATCCTAGCCACCTCAGTGGGGGCTGTGGCATGATAAGCTCAATTCCAACTATGCGGAGGGACCTGAGTTGAGTTGAATGTCATTGAGTGGTATGTCAGTGAGGTACTGGCATGTCAGACAGAAGTGCCTTTAGGAAATACAGTCTGGACCAGAGCCATGATAAAGGCTCCTGTCTGCTCTATTTGTCTGTCCACGAAAACCAACCAACAAGTGTTACTGAAACACATTCACTCAAATGACATTACAAATGTTGACGACAGATAGCCAGCTACTTTGTCAAAAAAACAAGGCAACAGAAATGAAAGGTAAGTTGAGTAGTAAAGGGGTAGGATAAGAGGAGATCTTGATTTTGACAACTAATATTAGGACAAATCAAAGGTCTGTTCCTGGAAGGATAGATAATTCTCATGGGGCCTCCAGAATATTCTTTCACTCCTTAAGTTGGGTCCCTGCAGCCCAGAAATAGAAAGTTCCATGCCTCTCCTCCCCTAGACTGTGCTTTACTTCTTAACAAAGAGAAAGCAGGGATCTAAACAAGTTCAAACTTCTCTACCCAGGAGTCCTTGCTGATGGTGGTTAGCCTAGTGAGACTCCTGGTTTCCCACTCTGAGACTATTCCTCTCTGAGGCTCAACATCCCTATTCTAACCCTTTTCTGTCCTCGCCACATTGAGAGCATCCTTCAACCACACCCACCCAGGAAAGCTGGAGATGGCTACCAGTTTGCCAATTCTTTCCATTCTGGCAATGGAGATACGAGAGGCCTCCTTTTGTGTGATTATCCCTGTGTGCTGCTGCAGCTTAACTGTGGGCTCCTGAAAATCATAATTATATCCTGAGAATATTAATAATAGCGTTAAAGACAGATACCTAACCATGATCCTTAAAGGGGACACCCCTATCACTAGTTAACTCTCTCTGGCTTCCCTCTTTGGCATGATACTCATCCTAGGTGGTAAATAGGGCAAATTGAAGAGAAATTTAAGGCTCTAGCACAGATTAATTGTGCATTTCTCTAGGATAGGATTGGGAGTTAGTAATGGGATATCTCCAAAAAGATTGACAGTGCTCTTGTTATACTCAGAGACAGGGATGAGGAACTAGTTTGTGGCTTCTATACCCCTACGCTGCCACACATCTACCTCTCTCACCTTGAAATAAATCAGGGAAAGAAAAGAGGCAGTAAGAAATGCTGATTTCTTCTGCTGACCCCAGATCTCATTTCCTACTCTCTATCCCACCAACCCCAGGCAGTCACCATTGCAGGAACAGTTTGTGTTAATGGCCAGGTAGAAGTAGGAAGGCAGTCTCCTAGCTAACTGGGCCTAACATACCGGATGCAGCCTAGTGTAAATGATTTAAGAGACAGATGACTCGTGTCTGAATTCTGGCTCCATCATTTTCTTTGTGGTGTGATTTAGGGCAAATTACTCAATTTTCTTGTGTCTCAGTTTCATTATCTGTAAAATAATATAATTGGAGACTCTACCTCATTGGAGGTGTTAAGAAGATTAAGCAACTTAATAAATGTAATACCCAAAGAAACATGCTTGACACATAATAATCTCTATGTAAGGGTTTGCTACTTGTATTCGTGGAAAGAGCACTGAAACTAAAGTCGAAATTATCTTCACCATTTGTAAGTCACTTCACCTTCCTGTCTTTAATATTATTACCATAAGATGGAAGGAAATACTCACATGATTCCTTTGGGAATTAAATGAAATAACACACAGAAAACATCTAGCACTTAGCAAGCATGCAATGTCTGGGGATAAAGAATAAATAAATTCTTTTTTAATTCCCCCATCTATTACTACTTACTAAGTATCTATACTTTCAGCTCTGGCAAATCCCATGCCCTTAGGCCTAAAGATCCTTTCTCTAACATGCTTTCACTAAGAATTCTAAAATCAAGTGATCCCTGCCAACTGTATTCTATTTCCACTATTTATTTAGGTAATGGTATTATTACTGCCATTTGTTATGCATCCACTTATTGAAATGGTTCTGCAGTGGCTGCTAAATGGGACTATGACACCTTCTCTGAGAAACCTTCCTCAACACACCCCCTACCCACCACACCTTACCCATTCAATTCTTTTCTATATGCTCCCACAACATGCTATGCATACTTTTACCACTATTATAGTTTGTTGAGTGAATGAATGATGAAAGAAAGACAGAAAGACAAAAAGAAGCTTATCTCAGATTCCAGAATATGCACACATCACCCTGCCACTGATGACTAATGAAATTGATGATCAAGCCACACTACTTTGCCTAATTTCATACATAAACATGATTCATGTTTGTTTCTGTTTGATTTCCAAGGTGAAATTGTGAATTAAGTTGGAAGCTGATTCTTATTAAATAGATATTTATGATACCTATTCCTTGCCAAACACTATGCTACTAGGTACACTGGAACTATAGAGATAAATAAGACACAGTTGTTCCCCTCAATTAGCTCAGAATCAAACTGGGGAGCTGAGAGAAATTCGTGAAGAGAAGCCTGACGCCAGTCAGTGGAGTGGAGTGGGAAAGAGTATGGTCCTGGGGATCACATGGCCTGGATTAGAACCTTGTGTCCTTCTTTCATTTACTAGCTCATACGGTTTGGATCTGTGTCCCCACCCAAATCTCATGTTGAAATGTAATCCCCAATGCTGGAAGTGGGGCCTGGCGGGAGGTGATTTGATCATGGGTGCGGTTTCTAATGGTTTAGCACCGTCCTCCTAGAGCTCTTCTCATGACAGAGGTCTCATGAGATCTGGTTGTTTGAAAGTGTGTAGCACCTCCTCCCTCTTCCTCTCTTCCTCCTGCTCTGGCCATGTGAAGTGCTCACTCCACCTTCCCCTTCTACCATGATTGTAAGTTTCCTGAGGCCTCCTCAAAAGCCGAGCAGATGGCCAGCATAATGCTTCCTGTACAGCCTGTGGAACCGTGAGCCAATTAAATCTCTTTTTTGTATAAATTACCCAGGCTCAGATATTTCTTGATAGCAGTGTAAGAATGGACTAATATGCTAGCCATGAATAAGTCACTTAGCCTTGCTGAACCTCAGTTTCCTTATCTACAAAATGAGGCTGATAATAAAAGTACTTGGAGCTGGTCTTGTTGGGAAGATTAAAGTTCCATCCAGTCTTTCTATTATAGAAGGCACTGTTTTAAGGATATTATGTGAATGAATCTTTTCAATCCTCATAATGACCTTATCATGAAGGTGCTATTATTTTACGTTTTTTATAAGTGAAGGAACGGAGAGGGTAAGTAACTTAATGAATGTCACACAGATAGTAAATGATAGGCATGATTTGGACCCAAGCAGGTTTTTTTAAAATTTGGAAACTAAGGGGAAAGGAAGCAACATGGCAATATATTGAAATAGAGAAGCTTAAAAACCATGGATGTTTACTCTTAAGTTTATGAATACTTTGTTTTGTCTGATATAACTGACTACCCTGCCCCTTAGCTAAATGAATAATAATTATGGTTTATTGAACATCAAGGTTTTATGAGTTGGATACTGTTTTAACTCACTTATAAATATTTTTTAAATCACAGAAACCCTAGGAAGTATGTACTATTATCCCCATTTTACTGAGGAGGAAATTGAGAAACAGAGAGTGAATTCATTTTTTAAGGCTCATGTGGTAAAACTGAAATTTGAATAGAGTAGCCTGGTTCCAGATACTGTTAACTTAGCCATAACACAAGGTAGTTAATGACAGAGGGGCTGGGCTTTGGGGATACCTTACCTTTAAAAAAACAAAAGAATATACAATAAAATTAACCTGAATGATGGCAAAGCTGGTTTCTTATTTTATATGATTGTTCTGGTTTTGTAGTTCATTTTCCTTCCCTGACTACATGTCTGACATTTCCTTGTCCACATACCTGGGAGCATTTTAGTATGTGCCTCACATGTCTGAACAGACTTATAAGAGACTAGCATGTGGAAGCAGGTCATCTTTAAAGGAGATTGGAAGGTGCAAAAAAATCAATTCACAATACCAAAGCAGGTCCCTGCCTGACACCTCTTCCATACCCACACGTTGGAGCCATTGTAAATGAGCCTGGTAAGTTGAAGGCTTTGAAGGGTGTATATTGTGGTGTTTGGTTCTTTCCCTATTGTAACAGCCTGTCAGTTCTATAAAGGCAGTCTGGCAATGCTCAGTTGATGTCTTATCTTTACAAGAATAAAGGAAAATACATCCACTGCCTTGTTGCCACCTACTCCTTTTGTTGGAATAATTTGGAATAATACCTGGGGTACTTTAAGGTTCATTTTCACCCAAGAACCTCAAAGTCTGGCTAACTACATTCTATAGTCATTATTCTACTTTGTTTAAGAAGCTTGAAAGGGAATACAGTCCATGGAAGAGTGAACAAACAAACGAAACTTTAGGTTTGTTAGCTAGTCACCTCAGAAAAGCTGAAAAATTACTTTTAGTCCACTTTGTGTTTGGTCTGTGAGGTTTGAACCACACTCAGGGCCCTGCGACACTGATTAGATGAATTCTAGAGGCCCTTCTCTCCATGATGTGAATTATAAACCTTGCCATAAAGTTGTGAATTGGTTCCATCGTTTGTTTCCAGCATATAATTTTGGTTGTAAAGTCCACTACCATTAAGATTCATAGGGCAGAAGCCATCGTTCTTTAACTATATTAAGAAGTACATCTCTGTTCTATTTCTTTAATATTCTGATTTGCCCATCTGTGGGAAAAACAATATTCTTATTCATGTAGGAACACTCAGGGATTATTTCTGAAGCAATCATTGCAGCTCCATTCCCCTCTCCCCATGACTTCCAGTATTTCTGGGAGAAGAAAAGAAAAAGGACAGGGAAGCACTGGTCTTGAAAAGTAAATACGTAACTTCAGAAGCATTTACCTAAATGAGGCTCAGTCCATGCATTTTGGAAACCACTGAATCTCTTCTGGAGACAAGAGAAAAACATACTCCCTTACCTCGAGGAGTTTATAGTAGTTGAGAAGATCAAACTAATCCATATGAGAACAACTTTAAAGTCAATGTTAGGTAATTCTGGGAGGAAGATAATATAAGCTGAGACATCCTTCACACCCAAACTTGAGAGACTCTCTGAGAAACCTCAAGATGTGTTCACCATTAATATAATCTAAGTTCAAAAGAAACGTCAATACCTATATAAGGTGATGGATATGTTAATTAGCTGGATTGTGGCAATCATTTCACAATATATATGTAAGTCAAAACATATTGTACACCTTCAATATATACGATTTTTATTTGTCAATTATATCCCAATAAAGCCAGAAAAAAAGAATCTCCAATAACTTGTACATCTCCCAACATTTACTCCTCATACAAATTGCTTCAGATATCTACCCACAAATTTTCCAATGATCTTCATTTTTCAATAGTCTTTCTTATTATCCTAGAACATACAAATATTTGTTGAGTAGCAATCATTTTCCAGGCGCTGTTCTAGGCCTTGAGGACAGAGCAGTGAACAAAACAGATCATCATCCTTGTTCTTATGAAGCTCATATTCCATTGGGGCTGTGTTAATAATCCTTACCATCACTACCACATAGCAGCACTTTGTGCAAGTGTGCATGCCACAAACATCTGCTCAAAGAAAAGACATTAGAGCAGAAACTTGAATGATGTGAAGGGGTAAGCTGGTGGGAGAATTTTCTAGGCAGAATGAAGAGCAAGTGCCAAAGCCCCTGCACAGAAGTGTTCAAGGAGCAGGTTAGTGGAGCAGCACGGAGGCTAGTATGGCTAGAAGCACAAAGGAGCAAGAAGATTGGATTCATATTTCTATTGAGCACCTGTTCATTGTGCTAAGCATCAGGAATATGATAGAAAGCAAAACAAATCCAGTCCTTGCTCCCCTGGAGCTTATAGTCTAATAAGAGAGACAGTGTATTAGTCTGTTCTCACACTGCTATAAAGAAATACCTGAGACTGGGTAATTTATAAATAAAAGAGATTTAATTGCCTCATGGCTCTGCAGGCTGTACAGGAAGCATGATGCTGGCACCTGCTTGGCTTCTCAGGAAACTTACAATCATGGCAGAAGGTGAAAGGGAAGCAGGCAAGTCTTATATGGCTGGAGCAGGAGGAAGAGAGAGGTAGGGAGGTGCTACCTCAACCAGATCTCTTGAGAACTCACTCACTATACAGTACCAAGGGAGGATGGTGCTAAGCCATTGATGAGAACTCCGCCCCTATGATCCAATCACCTCCCGTCAGGTCCCACCTCCAACACTGAAGATTACAATTTAACATGAGATTTGATGGGGGTCAACACAAATCCAAACCATATCAGAGAGATATCAACTAATCACACAGGCAGATCTAAAAGTCCAACTTTGAAAAGTGCTGGAAAGGAAAACTTCCACGTGCTGTGAGAGAATAATATGAGGGCCTAATGTAGACTGGCAGATCAAGGAAGGTTTCTCAGGAGGAATTGCTAGGTAGTAGAAATCTGAAGAATGAAAAGGAGTTAAGTAGGTGAAGCCTGAAGAATAAAAAAAACATTCCAGGCTGAGGGAGCAGGGTATTCAAAGTCCTTTTGGCTGTAGGAAACACGGGAAGGAGGAAGGACTGAAAGAAGGCTAGCATGGCTGAGTGTAGAGAGTAGATGGTATATGCTTTGAGGTGTGATTGGAGATACAGTAGGAGACAAACTATGAAAGGCCATGTTAAGAGGTTTGGTTTAAACACTGCATGTTCTCACTCACAGGTGGGAATTGAACAATGAGAACACTTGGACACAGGAGGGGGAACATCACACACCCGGACCTGTTGTGGGGTAGGGGGAGGGGAGAGGGATAGCATTAGGAGATATACCTAATGTAAATGACAAGTTAATGGGTGCAGCACACCAACATGGCACATGTATACATATGTAACAAAACTGCACGTTGTGCACATGTACCATAAAACTTAAAGTATAATTAAAAAAAGAGGTTTGGTTTTCTAAAAGCAATGGGAAACCACTGAGGAGTTTAAATAGTGCATGTAACACAATCGGATTGACTTTCTGTAAAGGTCACTCTGACTGTGGAGTGGAGTGGATTGATAGAAAGTGGCAAATATGCATGTGGAAGGATCTTGCGGTAGCCCAGGTGAGAGATGTTGGTGAACTGGACTATGGAGGTAGGAGTAGAGGCTAGCATGGCTGGAGAGAAGTGGATATGTTTGTGGTGTAGAACTCACAAGATTTACTGATGGCTTGTATGTGGAAATGAAGGGGAAGAAGGTGTCAAGGAAAATCAACCAGTTTTTTTTTTTACCTGGTATAGATGGGTAGATGGTGGTATCATTCACTGAGATTAGGTACAATGAAAGGGTAGACCATAATTTGAAGTGGAAGGCAATGCGTTCCATACACACATATGCAAATATATATATGTATATATGTGTGTGTGTGTGTGTGTGTATGGCTGTGCATTGATCTGTGCTCAAGTTGATTGAGAGTATTAACATGGGAGACCATATAAATTCAGGTTCCTTGTGTACATCTGTGTCTTGCTGTGAAGTTCTAGACCCTCAGACATCTCTATAATCTGACTCCATTCAACATTTTCCATATAAGTCATTCACTCCAGCAATGTCTCCTAAATACTTCCTAGGAAATTCCTGTTTTAATGCCCTAGCTCCTGCTGTTTCACTTGCCCAGGATGCTTTCTTATCTCATCTGTAAAACTCCTCCCAGATTCTTTAATATGGAGGGCTCTTTCCATCTGAATTATAATGGCATTTATTGGCTGCAGCATCATCTGACATTCGTCAATCACAAACAGGTCATAGCTAATTTACAAATGGTCTGAGCTGCAAAGTTCATTTGTATTTCAGGTGTCTGAAGTACAGAAGTCATTTTTTCATGTAAAATCTTTTATAAATGGTTGTTAGGTTTCAAGGCTAGTCCATAAAACCAATTTACTCTATAATGTAGCTAAAGTATGGGGACATTTGCGATGCAGAAGAGTAGAAAGTAATATTCTTAAATGTAGAAGAGAAAACAAAATTGAACAAGAAGTTCTATTATGTATTTGAAAAGCTAGTGCTTGAGAAAAATCAGGTTAAATTCAAGAGGTAGATTGAGAATTTCATGGAAATTCTGAAGAGGACTTCTGGAAAGTTTCAAGGCAATTAGAGCCTGAAGATGCTAATTCTTTAGTATGTTTAACTTCTCTTCAAAACTTTTTAAAAAGTTATCCTGGTCTAGGTGTGTTTTTACACTACATTGTATGTGTACCAGCTATGCTTAGGGTTGCTTTATTTTTTCAGTTTGGATTTTTTTCATGGCTCACAACAAAGGCAGCAAATGCATGTAGTTTTTTTATCCAAGGGGTTATAAAATTTCTTTAATCTGGAAAACACAATTATGTGTATTCTGGCTCAGATTCTTTCTATCTGCCCATGGTCCTTCTCTGTGTTTCTGTCTCTCTCTCTCTCTCTCTGACTACTCATGGGCAGTATCATTTACCCTTGGTTTTACAGTCCCATAGCAAGCTGCTTCTTAGGAGCAAGTGGCTAAATATAAATGACTAGAGTGAAAATTTAGTTCCATGCCCCTACTTTCTGGCTTGCGTTCACACTGACTAGCTTCTCTTACCTGGCATGGCCTACAGCCAATGGATTGGGACACTCAGGGCCTTCCTTTGGGGCTAGAGACTACAGCACAAACTGAGGGGCCTGTTCTACAAGGTGGAGTTAACATTAACTTCTTAATTCATCCTGACCCCTAAAGGTCAGCCTCAGAGAGATGAAGGATGTTTAGATGGGAGCTAAAGCAGACAGGGGGAATCTTGGGGGTGGGAGCAGCTCTCTGATGTTGATCTAGAGATGCCCATAGGGTAATTTAAATCAGTTGCTCAGGAGTCAGACAGAGCTTGTACAAATGAAATTATAGGCATCACTCACAAATGGATCCCTCTTTCACAACCATTTTAAAATTTTGTTTACTGCCGTTTCCAATTTAGTTAATAAAATGTAGGTTCTGTGAGAGCAGACACTTGATTTTGCTCACTGCTATATCCCTAGCACCTATAATAGGGCATGACATAGAGTAGGAATGAAATAAATATGTTTTCAATAAATCAATGAATGAATAGTATTTTTCATTTAAAACCAGACCGTTTTCTTACATTTCTTCTGGTGACTCAAGGCCTTTTCTATCCAATTCTGAATATTGTAGCTTCTGCAGATGTTGTCTACAGAATCATCTAGAACAAAGGATCTTTACAAGTATCCAACAACTGAAGTAACTATACCCGTATTGGTCATGTTTAAAGCCATCATCATTGATTTAAGAAACCACATCTTCTCTAAGAGCACTCATCTCTCAGTCACCTCCCTACTAGCCTTTCTAGGTGTCACTGAGACAATGTCCCATACTTCCACAGATCTTGATCTTCATAGACAGATATTTGCCTGAACAAGAACACATTTAGATATTAATTTCATTTTTGTAATCTATTCTAAAGTGACAAGTAGACTGTTTTCAAACTACAGTTGATTGAATAAGAAGTAGAGCATAGTACTTTTTGCCATCCAGAGTCTATTTTCTTGCACCATTAACTCATGCACAGATCAATATCTACACTATCAAGGTATGAAATGAGAACCTACCAATTATATCATCCATTTGTGTGTTTCTTTGACTGTGTCTTTTTAGCAGCTAGATTTTAGCAAAACTTTTTCCAAAACTAAAAATTTGGGGCTGATGGTCTGTCCTGAAATTGTTAAAGCATTTCTTCTTCTCTCATTCTGCTATTTCATAATGACCTTAGTCTTATTTTTAATGTTGAACGTGGCTTTGATTTTGTTTATTTATAATTCAGAGGTAAGCAATAAATGTACTGTTCAAACAGAAATATTTATAATCAAGTTATGGATGTCGGTTTATATTACATTTATACACACTTAGGAGGAGACTATCACCAAAGTTGCTGGTTGGGTGAATTTGAATAAGTTGATGCACATTTAATCAACAGATTGAATGAAAAAGGATTGCCACTTACTAATTGAATGGAATAACAGAGGAGGAAAATTTCAAAACATGCCTTTCTTTTGCCAAAGGAGTAAATCTGAAGAAAGCTCTTTTTCTTTCCTTTTTTAGGCTGAAGTAGCAATTTCTAACCCTTATTGCTTTTGTGGCAAGTGACAAGAAAATGCATTTTTGTGTCCAATTCCTCTTTTTCATTGTTTTGCTGCCATAAAACTGCTGGGTGCCAACTAGGATGTCTTCTCACCAAGAGAAGGGATTCTTGTCTGATAGATAATATCAGTGGGGCAGCTATTATTTTGATTTGCTTATTTGGAAAGCTGAAGTTTACCTGTATGCCTCTTGCCAAGCAAAGAAATTCAGTGAAAGGAAGATGAGAACTGAGAAGAGCCAGAGTTTTGTTAAGATACTTAATTCAGCCTGGGCAACGTAGGGATACCTTGTCTCTACAGAAAACAAAATTATCCGGGCATGGTGGCGCACACCTACGGTCCCAGCAGTCCCGGCTACTTGAGAGGCTGAGGTGAGAAGATCGCTTGGGAATAGGAGGTTGCGGCTCTGCACTCCAGCCTGGGTGACAGAGTGAGACTCTTGTCTAAAAAATAGATACTTAATCGTCTCTGCACCAGATTTCTTCTAATAGCATGGTTTCAACTGTTCCCAGAAATATCCAGCTATTCTCTGCCCATGACTCCATATCTTCCAGCCTCTTTTAGTAACTATGTTTTAATAATATTATCAGATTTTGCTCCCTAATTCCCTGTATTATATCCAAATTTCCAAATAGTTTGGGGTGCCTTTTATTCAACCTCTAACAGCAGTCTGAACTCATATGAGTCAGAAGGATACTTTACCAATACTGCACTGGTTCCATAAAAAGCATGCAGTTCTCATTAGTGCAGTCAACAGAGAGTCAGCAAAGGGATTATGTGGACAATCATCTATCAGGCTAACCACCCAAGCCTCTGACCAAGACTATATATCTAAAACGCCCTAGAAATGCTCCTATTTTTTTAATTCTAAAAACGTTTATTTTTCTAATTATAAAGGTAGTTGCTTATCATTATAAGAGAAAAAAGGTTGGAAAATATGAAATAAACAAAACCAAAAGCACAAAGAAGATAATACAAGTTACTTTAGCTTAACACATTATCTTACTTTTGGTCTTTCCTGTGTTCAAGGACCTGTTTCATTTACTGCTACAAAATTTAGTGGCTTAGAAAAATAGATTATTATTTCTCATGCTTCTGTGTGTTGACTTGGCAGTTTTGTTTCATGTGCTGTCAGTTGTGATGCTGGGATAACTGAATGGTCCAAAATGATCTCATTCACATGGCTAATAAGTTGGTGCTGGCTGTTGTCTGATTGCTCAGCTGGGACTGTTGTCTAAGGGCTTGGTTTTCCTTCATGTGGGCCTCTTCACATGGCTTCTTGGGTTTCCTCCCAGCAACACAGCTGGGTTCAAGAAGGTGTGTACTAAGCGGTGAAAGCAGAAATTTCAGATATTTTAAGACTCAACTTCAGAAGTTACAAAGCATCATTTCTGCCACATTCTATTGGTGAAAGTTAATCACAGGGATAGCCCAAAGTCAATGTGGGAAGGTGTGAACACTAGCAAGTATGGTTCACAGTGGGGGGTTATATTGTAGACTAGCTTCCACAGAGCTCTTTCCTTCCCTTCTTCCCTTCCCTCTTTCCTTCTCTTCTCTTTTTTCTCTTCCCTTTACCCTTTTCTTTTGAGTTTCTTTTCTTTTCTTTTCTTTGAGTTTCACTCTTGTTGCCCAGGCTGGAGTGCACTGGCATGATCTCGTCACAGAGCCCTTTCAATCCCCCTGCCCCAGCCACCTTGTCCCTCTGTAGCCACAATGGGGCAGATTTGTGAAATGTGGATGGTGACGGTGGTGTGTATATGTAAGGCAGTCAGGTTGAGGGGATCAGTTTGATACACAACTGAGCTCCCCAGTGCTGAACGACTCCTTATGTCTGTTTTTTGTTCTATTTCTAAGTAAATGGCCATCAAAAAGTGTGATGAAAATCAGGGTCTCAGCTTAAATATCACTTCCTCAAAAAAGTCTTGACTGTACACTCTGTTCCCATTTTAACTAGATTCCCCCCATTATTTTCACCTTCGTTTATCATAGTTTTCATAATTTCTAGCTTATGATTTTTTATGTATTCATGTAATTATTTGTTTTATGGTGTTTTGTTCACAATTCCATCAGCCACATGAAAGCAGGGAATTAGTGTATATTGTTCAGATAAGCACATAACACAGAGCATAATAGAAAATAGGTGCTTGCTGAATATTTGTTGAATGAATGGGTGACTGAAAGGAAATCTGAATGTCTGTCCTCATCACTCTTTCACTCACACACATGCAACTATAATAATCAGTCCTGGCTTGTAAATAGGAAGCTCTTAGTAACTATCTTCCTCAAATCTGTTGGAGATAAAGAAAGTGATGCAGGGAAATTTCAATCAAAGTCCTATTGTGACATCTAGTTTCTATAAGAGAAGGCTATTTTCAGGTTCTTTCCATACTGAAAATTGCAGTTTGGTTTTCATACGATTTCATACCACTTCCAATGACCCCAAATTGCCACCTAAATGTCTCATGTTTACATTTACTATAACCAGTCCCATTTCAGCATTTGAGATTCAATCCTATTAGCTTTCAATTCTCTGCCATTGATACCATCATGTACCCAGTTATCCCCAATCATCTTTGCCACTTTGCTCATCTCCTCTTTTCTATACACAGTCATTTTCCAAGGCCTATTCTGTCTTCTATTTTCTGTCTTCTATTCTCAGCTTCCATACCACTACATTACTTCATATCCCTACCACCTCTTTTCTGGGTAAATCTCCTTCCTCCACTCTTGTCAGCTCCAATCCATTCTCCACACTGTCTGTAAGAATGAACTTTCTAAAATGTAAATCTAACCATGTTACTTACTGTCAGTATTAGTCCACTGCTAGGTTGAATATTTATCGAATGAATGGGTGACTGAAAGGAAATCTGAATGTCTGTCCTTATGGCTGCTACCATAGGTTGTGGCTCTCTTATTTTATATACAGAAAAAATGGACAGCCTCATTCATTCATTTTTTAAGTTCAACAAACATTCATTGAGTACTTATCATGTGCCAGACACTAAGAAAACAAAAATTTCATGATCAGGTTTCCATCTTTGAGGAACTGACAGTCTCATTGGAGCATATAATGATTCTGTTATTGCAATCTATTAGTGCTATTAGAGGTATTTTATTAAAATAGAGGGCAAAGCAACAAACTGTTTGGGGGATTGGAACATGGGGAAGAGTTGGGGTGGAGAAGTTGCAGGAATGGCAGAATAAATGAACTAAGTCATGAAAGAAGAGAAGTTCAACCAATGGCCAAGGAGAAGAAATGTATAAAACAGAGGAAGAAGAGCACTTGTAAAGGCATGAGGATATGAGAAAGTAAGGCACTCAATATGGCTAGAACTTAAGAGTGTACAGGAAAAAGAGGGGGAAGATGTGGCCTAAACAAAGGCCATAATTCTATAACAGCTATGTACTACCTACTATGTAGTTCTGTATTTGAATTGAAGGGTTTTAAGTAGGATAGTGATATAGTTTAGATCCGCGTTCCCACTCCCCGCCCAAATTTCATGTCAATTGTAATCCCCAATGTTGGAGGTAGGGCTTTGGGGGAGGTGATTTGATCATGGGGGTGGCTACTTATGAATGGTTTAGCACCATCTCCCTTGGTGCTGTGTTGAAATAGTGAGTGAGTTCTTGTGAGATCTGGTTGTTTAACAGTATGTAGCACCTCCCCTCTCTCTCTTTTCCTCCTGCGTTAGCCATGTGAGATGCCTCGCTCCCCCTTTGCCTTCCATCATGATTGGAAGCATCCTGAAGCCCCCCCAGAAGCAGAAGCTGCTATACTTCCTGTATACTCTGTAGAACCATGAGCTAATTAAACTTCTTTTCTTTATAAATTATTCAGTCTTGGGTATTTCTTTATAGCAATGAGAGAATGGACTAATGCAGACAGTAACATGGTTACATTTACATTTTAGAAAGTTTACTCTTACAGACAATGCGGAGAATGGATTGGAGATGGCAAGAGTAGAGAGAGGAGATTTACCCAGAAAAGAGGTGATGGGAATCTGAAGTAATGTAGTGGTTTGGAAGCTGAGAATATAGGACAGAGTGGAAGAGTGACATGAAGGAGAGTACTGGAAACAGAGAGACCAGATAATATTAGGGCTGAAATAGGATTGGTCAATTTTGTGACTCTAGCAAAAGTGCTATCAGGTAGTATTGAGACTGAAACCAGATTTCAGTGGGGGAAGTGAGGAAGTAGAGACAGAATAGGCAAATATTTACAGACATTTGGAATAAAGAGTAACAGGATGATGTTTACGAGGAACAACATGGGTGGCGTTGACTCTTGTTAATTTAATATTGTTGTTTAGCAGATGAGAGTTTAGGGTATATATTTACTGAGAGGAAAAAGTCCACGGGAACAGATAAGTTGACTTTACAGGAGAAAGACGGGATAGTTGCTGGAGAGGGACCCTAAGGAGATAGAAGGCGAAGATAAAATGGAACTCAAGAGGAGAGTGGCGCAGTCGTTGCTCACTCTCAGACTACAGTAGTGATGAGGGTGATCTTGAAATCAAATAGGCCTAGATTCAAATCTCAGCGCTGCCATTTGCTATCTGGGTAAACCTGATAAGCACTTAATCACTCCAAATATCCATTTTCTCAGTTATAAATGGAGGATAACTAAACCTTTCTCACAATGTAGTTGTAAGGATTACATGAAAGAGTAAATGATAAAAATGGTAGTTATTACTACCAATGAGAACAGGATGGGGGTAAGCTAGAGATAAATTTGGCAGTAGAAAGCCAAGAATGGAAAGATATTCCAACCGAAGTCCTCTAAATTTCTCAAAAAAGCTTAGCTGATAAAAACTCAAGCAATGGGGGTGGTTAAAGGGTTGAAGGAAAGTGTTAAAAACTTGGAATCTGCTAAGAGGAAGGAGAGAGTGAGGTTTGAGAAAAAAAAGATTGCTGATCAGCATCAAGGGCCTTGACTTGATTCCTGTCCTTCAGTCTCTTCCCCTCAAATCCATCTTGCACAGTAGCACTTGATTAATATTCTCAAAAGGATACATTCATCATGTCACTCCAATACATGTCTACTAAATAAAGTTCATGCTTCTCTGTTTGGCATTTCATGCCATCTGCATTCAGATGTCTTCCTGCTATGGAAGCTTCTGCAAGCCCACAAACCAGCTAGAATATTTACAGTTCCCCACATATGTCTTTTGTTTCCAATTCTGAACCTTGTTTGTGTTATTCCCTGTACTCTCAACTGAAGTTCATTTCAACAGTTTATACTGTGCAAGCTTCAGGGTCCTGAAGAGCTGGGTTCCAATATGAACTCTTCCACTAACCAGCCATATGATCTTGGGCAAGGGATTTTGCTTCTCTGTGCCTTAGTTTCCTTGTGTATACAATAGGGTGTCTTAGTCCATTTTGTACTGGTATAACATAATACTTGAGACTAGGGAATTTATAATGAACAGAAATTTATTTCCTCACAGTTCTGGAGGCTGGGAAGTCCAAGATCAAGGAGCTGGCATCTTATGAGAACCTTCTCGCTGCCTCATCCCATGGTGGAAGGTGGAAGAGGAAAAGAGGGCGAGAGAGAGAGAGGCAAAAGGGGGTTGTACTCATCCTTTTGTAACAAATACACTAACACGATAGTGGCATTAATCTATTTATGAAGGCAGTACCCTCATGGCCTAATCATCTCTGAAAGGTCCCATCCCCCAATACCATCACAATGGCAATTAAATTTCAACATGAGTTTTTGAGGGGACAAACCATATCCAAACCATAGTATAGAGATAATAATAGAAATCACGTAGTGGTATTGACAGGATTGCCTTAACAGATGTAAAAAAAAAGAGAAAGCAATAGTAGGTCACCCTGCACATAACGGAAACTCAGTAAGTGGTAACTATAACTCATTTGTTTACTAAACATTTACAGAATACTGGTTATATGCCAGGCACTGTGCTAGGCCTCATGGATATGGAGACGAACACTAACTACACTTGAAATCCCGCATGCCTAATTTAGTATAGGGACATCATCATGGCCTCAAGGAAAGGTTAGTATTGGTAATGAGTCTTGAAGAACTTGTAGATATTGCCAAGCAGTCAAGAGATTTAAGTGAAATACTCTAACTTTTTAAAAAACTTACGAAAATACTTGGAAACAATCAAAAGCCTGGTTCATTTGCTGAGTAACACAAAGAGATTGGGCATTGGTTGTAATTGTTATTATAAGCAACAGAAACTTAATCTGAAGCTGAAAAGATATTTATTAAAAGTATATTGGGTAGCTTCGAATGCATGATGGGAAGGGATAGAGAAGGACAGGAATTGGTAAGAGATGCAGCCAGATAAGTGGTCAGGGACCAGGTCATGAAGAGCTTTATAGAACATAAGAAATTTGAACACTATTCTATTGGTGATAAAGACCTGTCACAGGGTTTTGTTGTTGTTGTTGTTTGTTTTTCAAAGACAGTGACATCATTTGTGTGTTATAGATACATCATTCTGGCTGTTGTGTAAAGAATGGGGAGATGATGTGTTTAGACTAGAACGTGAAGACCATTATGTCAAGGTCAGACAAGATGATTGCTGAATTAAGGCAGAGAGAGTAAGACTAGAGACACAAGGATGAATTACAGAGATCTTCGGAGGATAAAATCAACAGGACTTAGTGACTTTATTGGATTTAAGGAAAATAAGGGATTGCAATTAAGGCTAATTTACAGGCTTTTGTCTTGGGGAACTAGGTGGACACTGGTGTAGTTCATTGAGACTGATATTATAGAAGAAGGAGCAGATTTGGAGGAAGGTAGACACTAAGGCCAGTTTTGCAGATGTTGAATTTGAAGAGTCAATAAACAGCTGTGTGAAGACTTTCAACAGGATTTTGGATGCACAAGTGTCAAGTTCCAAGCAAGGTAATATAGATGTAAATTTGGGAGACACTTTAATATCAGCAGTACTTGAAACCAAAAGGGTGAATTTGATCACCTAGGGAAAGTTTATAGAGTAAGTGCAATAAAGACAGAAATCTGAGAAAACTCAACACTGCAGGAGCAGGTAGAGAAAGAAGATTCTGAAAGACAGAATATCAAAGCATAGTTTGAGAAGTAGGAAGAGACTCAGGAGATAATGGCATCACAAAAACCAAGATGGGAGAGAGTTTCAAAGGAGGATTGGTCCACAATGTCAAACTCTGCTAAGAGTTTCAGATGAAATCAGGACTGCAAAGCCCGCATTGATTTGACAGGCAGCAGGTCATGAGGAAATTTATCTGTGGGGAAAAGTGAGGGCAGAAGCCAGACTGCAATAGTTTGAGGAGGGAATGAAAAGAGGAAGTGAGAAACTATGTGTAAACAACTTATTCTATAAAAGTGACTATAAAAGGAAAGAGAGTATTTCCAACTTCCAGAAGAGCTAAGCAAGCTCAAGAAAATCCCCCCAAAAAGATCTAGTAAGCTGTTCAAAATTAACAAAGTCTCTGGAGATTGATCAAAGGGCTTACAAAAAGTTGGGAAACATTTATTTTTAAAATGTACAGAAACTTGATAAGAACAGAGGAAGGCCATGGCATATGGGCTAGGGACTGTAGCCATCCCCAGCAGTTATGTCATGCAGAATAACTGTTTCAGCAAGCTTGGTTGCCAAGTGACAATTCTCATCTTCCCTGACTCCTGGGGTGGAAGAACTATCTTGTGTGTGTTTGGCAGTTGGCAAACATCATCATATCCCATTTTCCACAGTTCTGTTCTATGTAAAGCCTATATAGAGTTGTGGAAGCAGCCCGGAGCCACCTGTTTTCCATCCCCAATTCCCACTCTGTAGGGAGAATTCAGACAGGGTAGCTGGTGAAAAGAATAGTCCACTTTTCCCGCACATCTCTGTGTTATGGGAAAGCAGCTTCATTGTGTTCACAGTCAAGTGGTAGCTCCAATCTTGCCAAGATTTCCAAGGTGGAAGACCTATTCCTGGTAGAATCAGTGGCCAGTGAAAGTTGAGATCACATCCTCTCCAGCTCTGAGTTGCAGAAGATCTATACTAAGCAGTGTCAGCAGCTGGAGGTGGCACTAGTGCACATGTGCACACACAAACACACATTATCTGCTCCAGAGGAAGGATCTGAGTGAATATACAGTGAACAACAAGTTCCCCATCCCCCATCTCCACACCCCTGCTTCTGATTTGTGATGTGAAGTTTCTTCCCAGAGGCATGTCCGAGCAAGCCTAACACCAAGGAACCCAACTACAATTGGGTGAGACTGTGGAGCAACTTACGCTGCAGAGCATTGTTGAAAACAACAGAGAAATCAGCTAGAAATTAATAGAGGCTAACAGTTGGTCATAATACTATTAGAATCAGATCAGCCAGAAGCTTAAGAATAACATCAGGTAAAGAGACTGTCAAACAGAGCCAGGTTAAACCACAGTCAAGCCTGGAAGTCAGGAAAACTGTGTGTAGGCCTAAGGCTGTACCCTCTGAGGAGCAACAGAAGTTCTGAATTAAGGGGAAATACACTTCACTGAAGTAGTCCAGTTGAGTCATGAAGACACAATTAAGCAATCAGAAAAAAATCCTGAGAGGGGATCTAGACTGGTTTCAATAAATTATCTAAAATATCCATTTAACAAAAATTATGAGACATGCAAAGAAACAGGAAAGTATGAACCATATACAGGAAAAAGGCAAAAGAAACTGCATTTGAGGGGACCCACATATTGACAAAATAGACAAAGACTTCAAAGCAGCTATTATAAACATCTTCAAAGAACAAATCAAAACCTTGCTTAAAAAATTAAAAGAAGGTATGATGACAATATCTCATGAAATGGAGAAATCAATAAAGAAGAAGAAATTATACAAAAGAACCAAATAGAATTTCCAGAGTTGAAAAGTACAATAACCAAAATGAAAAATTCACTAGATGGATTCAACAATCGATTTGAGTTGAAACAAGAAAGAATCAATGAGCTTGAAGACAGATTAATAAAGATTATGCAATATGAACAGAGAAAAAAAGGATGAAGAACAATAAACAGAGGTGCAGATAAACCGTGTGGGACATAATTAAGCACACCAACATATACATAATAGGAGAACCAGGAGAGGAGAGAGAGAGAGAAATGAACAGAAAAGTATTTAAAGAAATAATGGCTGAAAATTTCTTAACTTTGATGAAAAATATTAATCTACACATGCAAGAAGCTCAATGAACTCCAATAAAGATAAATGCAAAGAGAGACACACGTGGACACATTACAGTTAAAATGTTGAAGTCAAAGACAAAGAGAAAAATTTAAAATTAGTGAGGGATAAATGACTCATTATGTACAAAGAAGACATAGATGACTTCATATCAGTGACAATGGAGTCCAGAAAGCAGTGGTGTGACATCTTCAAAGTACTGAGAAACAAAACAAAACAAAACCACAAAAAGCTGTCAACCAAGTTTTTTTGTTTTTTGTTTTTTTTTTTGAGATAGAGTCTTGCTCTATAGCCAGGCTGGAGTGCAGTGGCACGATGTCAGCTCACTGCAATCTCTGCCTCCTGGGTTCAAGCGATTCTCCCTCCTCAGCCTCCCAAGTAGCTGGGACTATAGGTGTATGCCACCACACCCAGCTAATTTTTGTATTTTTAGTAGAGATGGGGTTTCACCATGTTGGCCAGGATGGTCTCGATCTTTTGACCTCATGATCCACCCGCCTCAGCCTCCCAAAGTGCTGGGATTACAGGCGTGAGCCACTGCCCCCAACTCCAAGAATCTTGTAGCCAGAATATCTACCTTTCAAAAATGAAGGGGAAACAAAGACATTTTCAGATCAACAAAACCAGAGAGAATTTGTTGTTAGAATACTGGATTTATAAGAAATATTGAAGAAAGTTCTTCAGGCTGAAAACAAGTGATACCAGATAGAAATTCAAATCCACAAGAAAAAATAAGCACTGATAAAGGTAATTGTGCAGGTAATTATAAATAACAGTATAGCCAATTTAAAAGTCAATCACATAAAAGATGTATGCATGTAATTGTATTTTGGACTTATATAGAATGTAATCCATTTGATAATAAAAGGACAAAGCTTGCAGGTAGGAAAAAAGCTGATTTGGAGTAAGAAAATGACACCATATGGTAACATGAATACAAAAGAAGAAACAAAAAGAACTCAAATAGCTAATTAAGAAGGCTACTAAACTGTTTAAAAAATACTTGTCCTTTCTTCTCTCAGTTTCTTTCAAATACATAAATTTATATAATGTAATAATTAAAACACTGCATTGTTGGTTTTAAAATATATATAGATATTATCTATCTACATATAATAATAGCACAGAACAGGGGCAGATAGAGCTGTATAGGAATAATATTTTTATATCATACTAGAATTCAGCTAGTATAAATATGAATTAGATTCTGATAAGTTAAGATGTATATGGTAAGCCCTAGAGAAATCACTAAGAATATAACTCAAAAAATATAGTGAAAAAATAATTAAAGGAATTAAACTGTTACACGAGGCATATTCACTTAGTGCAAAACAAAGCATTAAAAAGGAAACAGAGGAACAGAAAAGACATGAGATATATAGAAAACCAAAAGCAAAATGATAGATATAAGTCCAATTTATCAATAATAATATTCAATGTTTATGGATTAAACAATTCAATCAAAAAAGAAAGATTATCATATTGGTTAAAAAACACAGGCTCACTAAAAGATAATACCTAATAATAAGATTATAGGAGGCTTCACTTTCCTCCACATCTAACCACATTAATAGGGTTCCTTTATAATTATAGTGAATTGTAGCTGAAAAAAACTTGCAGACTCTATTTAAGAAGCAGTTGCTAGGCAAACCCAAAGATATCAGAGAAGATAAAAATAAGGACACTAGAGGAAATTGAAGTTCACCTATATCTACAAAAAACATTAAACAGAGCTTAGTTCCTAGCCAGATAAACATAAAACCTCACCCTAAAGGCATACTTATCTCTCTGTTCCTATTACTTGATACATAATATCTGGTTTTCAACAAAAAATTACCAGAAGCACTAAAGGGCACATACATAAAAATGCATCAGAATGAGACTCAGATATGGCAGAGATTTTGGAATTACCAGACTGGGAATTCAAAATACCTGTGAATAAAATGCTATGGGCTCTAATGGAAAAAGTGGACAACGTGCAAAACCACATGGGTAATGTAAGCAGTGAGAAGGAAATTTTAAGAAACAATTGAAAACAAATTCTAGAAAGAAAAAACACTGTAACAGAAATGAAGAATGCCATTGATGGGCTCATTAGTAGACTGGACACGGTAAAGGAAAAATCAGTGAGCTTGAAGGTATGCCAATAGAAGCTTACAAAACCGCAAAAGAAAGAATAAAAAAGACAACTGGGAACAATTAGAAAAGGTAAAACATAAGTGTAATGGGAATATCAGAAGAGAGAAGAATAGAAGAAATATTTAAAATAGTAATAGCTGAGAATTTCCTAAAATTAATGACAAACACCAAAGCACAGATTCAGGAAGCTTGGAGCCCCAACAAGCTGGATAAATACCAAAACATCTACAGGTAGGCATATCATATTCAAACCTCACAAAATCAAAGACAAAGAGAAAACTGTGAAAGAAGCCAGAGGAAAAGAAAAGTTGTGAAAGAAGCCAGAGGAAAATAAAAAACCTTACCTACCGAGGAGCAAGTATAAGAATTATATCATTCTTCCTTTCAGAAACCATGCAAGCAAAAAGAGAGTGAAGTATAATATTTAAATTTTGAAAAGAAAAAAACCCTGCCAACCTAGAGTTCTGCATCCTTCAAGAGTGAAGGAGAAATAAAGACTTTCAAAAAGCAATTAAAATTGTAGGGCTTTTTCACTAGTAGACCTGTTTTGCAAGAAATGTTAATAGCTCCTCACAGAGAAGGAAAGTGATATAGATCAGAAACTCAGATTTACATAAAGGAAGAATGTTAGAGAAGGAATAAATGAAGGTAAAATAAAATCTTTTATTTTTCTTATTCCTAGTTGATCTAAGAGATAACATGTTGAAATAATAATAACAATGTATTTGGTGATTGTAGTTTATCAGTAAGTGAAATAAATGACAACAATGTTATGAGTGATGAGGGATAATTTGGAATTACTCTTATAAAACATCTGCATTACCTGTGAAGTACGCTATTATTTAAAAGTGGACTTATAGTAATCATAAATTATATTAAATTGTAAATGCATACTGTACACTCTAAGGAAATTAATAAAATATTAATAAAAGAAGTATAATATGCTAAGAAAGGAGAGAAAATGAAATTATAAAATATGTACAATTAAAATCAGAAAAGTCAGAAAAGAGGGGAAGATAAAAATGAACAAACAAGTGCAACAAACATAAAAGAGTTACAGACATGCTAGATATTAATCTAACTATATTGTAATCACCTTAAATGTATATGCTATAACTGCATCAATTAAAAGTCAGAGGCTGTCAGAGTAGATTAAAAAACAAGACCCAACTACATGTTGTCTAAATGAAACCTTTAAATATAAATAAATAGATTAAAAGTAAAGGGGTAAGATAAAGTAAAGATGCACCATGCTAACTATAATCAAAAGGAAGCTGGGTTAGCTATATTAGTTTCACAAAGCAGACTTCAGAGCAAGGACATTTATGAAGGATAAAGAAAAGTATTATATAATGATAAAGAGGCATATTCTCTAAGAGGATGTAACAATCCTGAATGTATATGCATATAAAGACAGAGCATCAAAATATGTGAGACAAAAACTAATAGACCTACAAGGAGAAACAGATGAATTCATTATTATAGTTGGAGAATTCACCACCCCTCAATCAGTAATTGACAGATTCAGTTGGCAGAAAATCAGTAAGGATATAGTTGAACTCAACAGCACCATCAATCAACTAAATTTAATTGACATTCATAGAATACTTCATCCAACAAGAGCAGAATACATATTATTCTCAAGTTGACATGGAACAACACCAGGAGAGACCACATTCTGAGCCATAAAATATACTTTAACAAATTTAAAAGACCATGAATAATACAAAATATACTTAAAGATTACAATGAAATCTTAAACTAGAAATAAGTGATAGAAAAATAGCTGAAAAATTAAAAAAAATTGGAGATTAAGCAACACACTTCTAAATAATACAAAAGTCAAAAGAAGTCCTAAGAGAAACCTTAAAATTTTTTAAACTAAATGAAAATGAAAATACAAATTATCAAAATTTGTGGGATGCAGTAAAATCAGCGTTTAGAGGGAAATCTATAGCATTGAGTGCACAGATTATAGAAGAAAAAATATAAAATCAATAATCTTTGTTTCCACTTTAGGAAACTAGAGAAAGAAGAATAATATGAGTCTGAAGCAAGCAGAATAAAATAAAAATTAGATCAGTAATCAATGAAATTGAAAACAGGAAATCAATAGAGGAAAGTAACAAAATCAAAGGCTGGTTCTTTGAAAAGGTCAACAAAATTGTTATATCACTAGCCAGGCTAACCAAGAAAAGCAAATACGGAGGACATAAAATACTAACATCAGAAATCAAAGAGAGCCCATGGGTGTTAGAGAGGATAATAAAAGAATATTATGATCAATTCCATGCCCACAAATATGATAACCTAGATAAAATGGACCAATGGTTGAAAAAAAGAAAACTACCAAAACTCACACAAAGAGAAATGGATAATCTGAATAGGTCTATATCCATTACAGGAATTAAGTCAATAATTCATAACCTCCCAAAACAGAAAGTAGTAGGCCCAGGTGGTTTTACTGATGAATTCTACCAAGCATTCAAGGAAGAAATGATACCAACTCTTTATAATCTCTTTCAGAAAATATAAACAGAAGAGAACATTTCCTAACTCATCTTATGAAGTCAGCATTATTTTAATACTGAAACCACATAAAGATATTATAAGAAAAAAACTGCAGACCAACATCCTTATGAACATAGATACCAAAATCCTCAACAAAATATTAGCAAATCAAATCCAACAATGTATAAAAAGAATTGTGTACCATGACTAAATCAAATTTATTCCAAGTATACATGGCTGGTTAAACATTCAAAATTCAATTAATATAATCTACCACATCAGTAGGCTAAAAAGTAAAAATCATCTGATCGTACCCATTGATGCAGAAAAAAGCATTTGATGAAATCTAACACAGATTCATAATAAAAACCCTCAGCAAGCTAGGAAAAGAGAGGAACTCCCTCAACTTTTAAAAAATCTACAAAAAAATCTCCAGCTAACATTAACTTAAAGGTGAGAAACTGGATGCATGCTCCGTAAGACTGGGAACAAGGCAAGGATGCTCCTCTCACCACTCCTATTCACCATTATACTAGAAGTCCTAGCTAATGCAATAAGACAAGAAAAGGAAATAAAATGTATACAGATTGGGAAGGAGAAAATAAAACTGTCTTTGTAGATAACATAATTGTCTATGTAGACAATCCAAAAGAATAGACAAAAAACTCTTGAAACTAATAAGCAATTATAGGAAAGCCACAGGATATAAGGTTAATATACAAAAGTCTATTTCTTTCCTATATAATAGCAATGAACAATTAGAATTTGAAATAGAAACATAACCATCTACTCTAGCACCAAAAAATGAAATACTTAGGAATAAAGCTAACAAAATTCCTACAGGATCTATATGAGGAAAACTACAAAACTGATTCAAGAAATCCAAGAAGACATAAATTCATGAGGAGATAGTACATACTCATGGATAGGAATACTCAATATTGTTATGATGTCAATTTTTCCCAACTATAAAAGTTTGGAAAATAACTTGCTAGAATTTAGCAATGGTTACTGACAAAGTGATTCTAACATTTATATGGAAGGGCAAAAAATTCAAGATAGTTAACACAATACTGAAGAACAAAAATATCAGAAGACTGACACTACCCGACTTTAAGGCTTACTATAAAGCTACAATAATCAAGACAGCATGGTACTGGTGAATTGAATAGATAAACTGACCAATGGAACAGAATAGAGAATTACTATAATACTATGGTAATCAATATACTGTGGAAGTGAAAGCAACAGAAAGATAACAACAGGAATAGAAATAGGAAGTCCATAGATACACCCACAGAAATATGGTCATTGATTTTTGACAAAGGTGCAAAAGCAGTTTAATGGAGAAAGTATAGTCTTCGACAAATGGCACTGGAAGAATTAGACGTTCATAGACAAATAAACGGATGTTTACTTAAACTTTATATAAAAATTAACTCAGGTCATAGATCCACCATAAAATTTTAAAGATGAATCACAGGGGGAATCTTGGTGATCTGAGATTAGATGAAAAGTTCCTAGACATGATATCAAGAGTGATATCAGCAAAGGAAAAAAAAAGTAGACAAATTGGAATGCATCAAAATAAAAACTTTCACTCTGTGAAAGACACTGTTAAAGACGAGCTATAGACTGGGAAAATATATTTGAAAATAACATATCCAACAAAGGACTCATATAGCACTTAACAGTGGCACTTATTCCATGCCTGACTCATTTGGGGCCTCTCAGGTTTCCTGTTTACCTAGCAGAGGAAGATAATAGCACTAGTTGAACAATATTTTTCATTCAATGGACTTTATTATAGCCATTCTTTCATTCAACAAACATTTCAGTATTGACCACAACACTTACATGTTAGGCACTGCAAAACATCCAAATGTGAATAAGACATTATTCCTTCATTCAAGAAGCTTGCAACTTAGTACAGATAATGGTACAAATAGACAAGTATCTGTAATGCAAGGCAGAAAGTGAAGAACACTCTAAAGGAGATAAGATGATAAAGTAGAAATCTCAGCTTCCTCACTTCTCATTTGTTTGACTTTAGACAAGTTGTTTAACCTTATAGAACCATACTTTCCTCAAATTTAAAATGGAAATAACACTATTTACCATACAGTATCATTGGGATAACTGAATATAATAATGACTATCATAGTGCCTGTGATAATGTTGAGGTAGTCACTCAACAAAGTTAGTTTGCCATGGAGAAAAATTTCATGGATAAGGAGACATAGAGATGGTGACATTGGAGTTAGTCATTGGACAATTAGAGAGAACATAGAGAGGCAGAAATAGAGGCAGTCTCCCCCTTGACATTTACCCCCCAAAACATAAGCCACCTCATGTACTCTTCTAGCTACTGAGCAACCCTCTCATTTATTATTATTATTTTTTAAGTTTTATTTTTTTTCGATACAGAGTCTCACTTTGTCACCCAGGCTGGAGTGCAGTGGTGCGATCTCGGCTCACTGCAACCTCTACCTCCCGGGTTCAAGTGATTCTCCTGCCTCAGCCTCTCAAGTAGCTGGGATTACAGGTATGCATCACCATACCCAGCTAATTTTTGTATTTTTAGTAGAGACAGGTTTTTGCCATGTTGGTCAGGCTGGTCTTCAACTCCTGACCTCAAGTGATCCACCCGCCTCGGCCTCCCAAAATGCTGGGATTACAGGCATAAGCCACTGCACCTGACCCTCACTTCTTTCTGTTTTTGTTTTGTTTTTTGACTTTTAACTGTTTTATAGAGATATAATTCACATATTGTAAAATAACCCATTGAATGTATACAATTCAATGGTGTTAAATATATGCGGAGAGTTGTACAATCATCACTAAAATGTATATTTAAAACATTTTAATCACCCCAAAAGACAATGCCTGAATTTATGCTTCAGAAAGATGGAATACACATATATTTTGATATTCTTCCAATTAAGTACAGATTAAAAACCCTGAACATTATGTGAGACAGAAATTTGGAAGTATCTAAAAGGTGCAGAAAAAAAAAGGTAAAACAGTTAGGGACCTTGAAACCCAAGGAATAACACCATCTCACTAAATTCCCACCTCCACCCAGAAGTAACAAGGAGTCCCTTCCTGCCAGATATCAACAGACGCTGAATGGAAACCTGAATTTCTACACCCACCTGGAAGTAATAAGGTGGCACCATCTTTCACCTACAGAGTGGTGTCAGAGGAGGCCTTCTAAAACACGAGATTTAAATAAGATGTAGACTTTCATAATACCTCAAATGTCCAAGTTTCAACTGAAAATCACTGACATGCAAAAAAGTCAAGAAGATTTCAACTTGAATGATAAAAACCAATCAGCAGATGCTAACACGTTGACAGATGTTAGAATTATCTGACAAAGAGTTTAAAGCAATTATCATAAAAATGCTTCAATGAGCAATCATAACCACACTTTAAAAAATTACAAAAAATAGAAATTCTTAGCAAAGAAATAGAAAAATCTCAGCAAGCAAATATATAAAAAGAGCCAAATGGAAAATTTAGAAGTTAAGAACACAATAGTTAACTTCAAAATATCAACAATGAACTCAACAGCAGAATGGAGACGATAGAGGAAAGAACTTGAATACAGAATAATAGAAATGACCAAATCTGAATAACAGAGAAAAAATAAGTGGGAAAAAATAGTGTGTCAGGAACCTATGAGACTGTAACAAAAGACCTAAACTTTATGTTATTTGAGTTTCAGAAGGAAAGGAGAAAGCAGAGGGAGGGACTGAGAAAGTATTCAAAGAAATAATGGTTGAAATTTTCCAAAATTTGACAAAAGACATAAACCTAAAAATTCAAGAATCAAATAACTCCAAACATAATAACCTTAAAGAAACCCATGACAAGACACATCACAGTAAAATTTCTGAAGACTAAAAACAAAAAAATTCTGAAAGCAGCCAAAGAGAAACAACACATTGCCTATAGGGGAAAAACAATTTGAAAGACAACACATTTCTTATCAAAAACTATGGTGGCCAGAAGGAAGTGTGTGCAACATTTTTCAAGAGCTGGAAGGAAAGAACTGTCAATCGCAAATTACGTTTTCAACAAAAATATCCTTCAGGAATGAAGGAAAACCCAAACATTCTCAGAAGAAAAACTAAGTGAATTTGTCACTACCAGATCTACATAACCTAAAAAAATTGCTAAAGGAAACTCTTGGAATAGAAAGAAAATGAAAAAATAGGAATCTTCGACTATCTGGAGGGAAAAAGGCCAGTGGAAAAAGAAAATTATATAGGGAAATACAATAGATTTTGCTTCTCCTCTTGAATTTTCCAAATTATGATTGATGGTTGAAGAAAAAATAACATTGATATTGTTCTCAATGTATATAGAAGAAATATTTAAGACAATTATATTATAAATGGGAGAAGGGCAAAAGTACATAAAGGGAGGTAAGTTTTCTATGCTTCACTCAAACTGGTAGACTTTTTAAAGATAGACAGATAGATACAGATGTATAAATATATAAAATATAATAGATGGTACAACTACCAAAAATGTATACAAAGATATATATCCAAAAACATAATATTTAAATAAAAATAGAATTCTAAAAAATGTTAACCCATAGGAGGAAAGGAAACAAAAAACAGAAAAATGAAAAACAGAGAACAACAAAAAATAAAAAATAAAATGGCAGTCATAAGCCCCAAATATATCAATAATTAAAGCAAATGTAAGTGGCCTCTATACAACAATTAAAAGACAGAGATCAACAAAATAGATTAAAATAGGCTCAATTACATACCAACTTCAAGAAAATCACTTCATAATGATGTATATATGTGAAAAGTAAAAGGATGGAAAAAGATATACTATGCAAATATTAATCAAAAAAGCAGGAGTGGCTAAATTAATTTTAGACAGAGTAGACTTCAGAGCACAGAAAATAATGAGGGACAGAGACATTACATAATGATAAAAGGATCGATCCATCAAGGAGGCATAGAAATTCTAAATGCATATGCAAAAACAACAGAGCTCCAAGATATATGAAGCAAGAACTGATAGAACTGAAAGGGGAATTAGATAAATCCACAATTATAATTGGAGACTTCAATATCCTTCTCCCAACAAACACTTTATTTGTTTGTTTTTTTAACTTTTATTTTAGGTTTAGGGGTACTTGTGAAGGTTTGTTACATAGTAAACTCATGTCACAGGGTTTTGTTGTACAGATTGTTCCATCACCCAGGAATTAAGCCAAGTACCCAATAGTTATCTTTTCTGCTCCTCTCCCTCCTCCCACCCTCTATCCTCAAGTAGACCCCAGTCTGTTGTTTCCTTCGTGTTCATAAGTTCTCCTCATTTAGCTCCCACTTATAAGTGAGAACATGTGGTATTTGGTTTTCTATTCCTGTGTTAGTTTGCTGAGGATGGTACTTAAAAAAATACTAAACATAGAGTTATCATATGACCCATAACTTTCATTTCTGGGCATTTATCCCAAAGAAACAAAAACTTATTTCCATGCAAACACCTGTACACAATTGTTCTTGCCACCTTTATTTGTAATAACCAAAGAAAATTGGAAATCATTCAAATGGCCAATGGGTGAATGGTGAAACAAACTGTGGTACATCAATAACATGGAATACTATACAGTAATAAAAAGTAATTAACCACTGATACATGGGACAACTTGGATGCATCTCAAGGGCATTTCACTAGGTCAAAAAAAGAGACACTCTTAAAAGATAACATACTGTATGATTCCATTTATATACCACTCTTGAAATAACAAAACTGTAGAGATGAGAAACAGATTAGTGGTTGCCAGGGAATGAGGATTTGGGGTATAGAAGAAGTAGGTATAATCATAAAGCGGTAACATGAGGGAGATCTTTGAAGTGATGGAATAGTTTTGTATCTTGACTGAGGTGTTTACAAGAATCTGCACATGTGATTAAATGACATAGAACTATGCACACAGTTTGTGGCAATGTTAACGTCTTGGTTTTGATATTGCACCATAATTATATAACATGTAAACATTAGGGAAAACAGAATGAATGATACATGAGACCTCTTGGTACTATGTTTGCAACTTCCTGTGTATCTGTAGTGGCTTTATATATATGTATAAATTTCCATATGCATTAGCAGTCACTCCTTGTCTGCCAACCTCCTCTCCCTCTCCCCAGCTCTAGGCAACCATTAATCTACTTCCTGTTTCTGTAGACTTGACTATTTGGGATATTTCCTATGAATGGAATCATAAAATATGTGGTATTTTGTGACTATAGTTCTTTCATGTAACAATGTTTTTAAGGTGTATTCATGTTGTACCAGTACCAGTAGCAGTTCATTCTTGTTTATTGCCAAATATTATTCCATTGTAGGCATAAACATTTTTTTCCATTCACCAGTTGTTGGACATTTGGGTTGTTTCTGCTTTTTGGCTATTATAAATAATGCTGCTATGAACATTAATGTACATGTTTTTGTGTGGACTTAAGCTTTCAGTTCTCTTAGGTAAATATTTAGAGTAGGTTTGCTGGGTCATATAGTATTCCATGTCTAACATTTTGAGGAACTGTCAAACTGTTTCTTAAAGTGGCTGAACCCTTTCACATTTCCACCAGCAATGTATTTTTTGTACTTTTGATTATGGACACCTAGTGTATGTGAGGTGGTATCTTATTGCAATTCTGCTTTGCATTTCCCTAATTACTAATGATGCTGAGCATCTTTTTATGTGTTTACTGGCCATTTGCATATCTTCTTTGGAGAAATCATATCATTCTCCCTATATCTTCACATCACATTCCCTCCGTGCATGTCTCTGTGTCCAAATTTATAAGGACACCAGTCTCATTGGATTAGGGCCCAACCTAATGACCTCACTTGATTACTTCTGTGTAGACTCTATCTCAAAATAAAGTCACATCAAGGGTACTGGGGGTTAGGACTTCAACATCCATTTGGACATGAGAGACATAATTCAACCCATTTTAAGTAACAGTTTTGAAGTAGGCCCAGAGTGTTATGTTCTCTGTAACAAAAGGCTTCCCTTAAGGGAAACTACTTCACCAGAGCCTTATCCAGTATGGGCAAGGGCAAGTAGATAACTCCAACCCCTTCTATTCTTCCAGTCTCACCTAAGAAAGAAGAAAAGCTCATAAGCCCTGTAACGGTCACAGCCTAGAGGAACAAGCCAACTAAGGCTGACACCTAATCACAGGATTATGGGATGCTTCCCTCCCCTGCCTCCCACCCTCAACATCAACTGTAGCAATTAGCATTGACTAAGTGCCTACTACTTTTTATGCCAGAACCTATGCTATAAACTGCAAGTGCATTTTCTCAATGTAATCCTTACAAATACCAAGAAAAATAGATATTATTATTCACATTTTACAGATGAGGAAACAGACTTATGAAATGACTTGTTTAAGGTCATAAACAATTATCTGGAAGAACTGAGATTCTAACTCAGGTCTGTCAGATGCCAGAGGCCTGTGCTCATTCTATTATACTTAGCTCAGAAAGGGAGAGACACAGTCAGATTTTAATTTTAATGTGCATGCAGAAAAGCACATGGGCAATCAAGTCAATAAATTATCACAAATGGAACACACCCATGTATCAAAAAAAAGAACTTATCTTCCATTTTTCCCTGCCCAAAGTCTTCCTGTGTCTCTTTCCAGGCACTATTACTGATCAAGGATAACAAATATCCTATTTTGATCACCATATATTCTTGTTTCTTTTTCGAGACAGAATCTCACTCTGTAGCCCAGGCTGTAGTACAGTGGTGTTATCACAGCTCGCTGCAGCTTCAACCTCCTGGGTACGAGCAATCCTCCTGCTTCAGTCACCTGAGTAGCTGGGACTACAGCTGTGGGCCACCATGCCTGGCTAATTTTTTATTTTTTGTATAAACAGGATCTCACTATGTTGCCCAGGTTGTTCTTGAACTCCTGCACTCAAGCGATCCTCCTGCCTCAGCCTCCCAAAGTGTTGGGATTACAGGTGTGAGCCAGTGTGCCCACTCTCATAACCACATATTATTTTTGTCTGTTACTGAACCTTATATAAATGGAATTATATCATATGTGCTATTTTATGTCCTGGAGCTTTTGATCAACATTTTATTTTTAGGTTCCATCATTTGTTGCATGCAGGTGTAGTTCCTTCATTTTCATAAGCAGTATAGTATTACACTGTATGGCTATATCACAATATATGTATCTATTCTACTGTTGATAGACATTTAGATTGTATCAACTTTAGAGGTTTTAAAAATATTGCTGCTATGAACATTCTTGTACATGTCTTTTGGTGAACATGCTTACAGTTTTTCCTTGAGTAATATTCACTGGGTAGTTGGAATTGGTGACAGGGCAGAGAGGGATGGAGGCAGGGAGAACAGCCGGAAGGCTGTTGCACAAGATCAAGTATAAAGTTTCAAGAATAAAGAAGAGGATGGTTATGGTGGGGCTGGAGAGAAAGAGGTGGAGAGGAAAGAGATAAAAGTGTTTGGATTACAGAGTTTAATTGGTCCTTGGGAATAAAGGCAATAGGGAAGTCAAAGATGACACAACATTTTTAATTCCACTGAAAGAGGAAAGAAAGTTGGGCTGGAATGCTCAATGAGAGAGGGAGCTCACAAATTTCATGGTGAAATGTTCAGGGGATGAAGAGGAAGTGAATAGCCTATATGGGACTGTTTAATGGACATCTGGAATTAGAGGAACAAAGTGAGAGGAGGGTGGGGAAAGGAAATAAAGAGAGGGAAAATTTTCTGGAGAGTATTGATTAAAATGCAGTTGGACAATATTGAATTTGGAGAAGCATCACCAATGTGAGGAGAGGCCAAAGAGACTGTAGCGAAGAAAACAAAGAAGACATGGCCTGAGTGGCAGAAGGATCACCAGGCTAGAATCCTATTATGGAAGATTTAAAAGAAGAGAATTTGGGGAAGGTGTGTGTACAGGGAGGGGATGTATTATATTAGATTCAGGATAGACAAAAGGGGGACAGGCTTCTGAGAAAGGCCCCTGGAATTTGGTAGCAGAAAAGCTTTAAAAAGAGCAATTTCCACAGAGTTCTAGTAGCGTTACAGAGTTCTGAAAGGAGTGGGTGGAGAGAGAATGCCTATAGGGGCTCCAAACACCCACTTAAGAAGGGTGGCAATGAATGAAATGATTGAAAGAGAGTGTCAATAGGCTGAGGAAAAGCACCCATGGAAAGAGACAATGAATGGCGTATGTGGGGTTTGAGGAGGGGTTAAGGTAAATGACAGAACAAAGTCGCTGATATAAGTATATGGAGATGGGGGATGAGCATAGACAGTGAGCTGATTCATTCATTCAACAAATATTTACTGAATATATCTTGCAAGATACGTACTATGCTAGGGCTGGGGATACAGAGATTAATAAATATAGTCTCTACCCTGGAGTTACTTGTGGTATAGTGGGGGAAACACTTGATCACAGTATAAGTATCAAGTAGGGGAAAAGGAGACTGTAGAAACTTCCATAATTTCTGCATAGGCCTAAGAAGACTTTTGGAGGTGCAGATATCTGAGCTGACGTTTGAAATTACCAAGGAAAGATGAGGAAATTGTATTCTAAGAGGATGTAGATGTTGAAGCACCATTATTTATAATAACCAAAGGTGTAAACGGTGTAAACAACCCAAATGTCCATCAATTGATGACAGAGAGCCAGTGGTTAAACATTTACCAGCACAGCAGTATATGGGAACCATTAATATGGAGGCAGTAATTAAAACTATGTGAATTAATGCTATCACCCAGGTAGAATACAGAATGGGATGAGAAGAGGGCCCAGGAATTGGACTAGGAGGAGAAGCTTCAAACCCTCAAATTTGAATCCCTCAGTGGTCCTTAGACCAGTAAGAAGGAGGAAAGTTATGCTTTTCCCACTATAAAGCTAAGGTACCTAGTCAGGAAGGCAAAGTGTTGGCAAATTAGTGTTCATCTGTCTCCTGGAGACCAGCCAGAGAGTGAGAAATGAGCAAGTTGCCTGGACAAAAAAATCCCACCCTGAAATCCAAGTCTTGTTAAGCGAAGTTATAAAAAAGGACAGGAATGCTTGCATTGCCTAATTGGGCATGTGTGTCGCAGGGTGGGTGGTTGGGAGGAATCTTCACATATAAAAAACAGCTAGCAACAAGACTCCTTTATTTATAAATTTGTGCATCTCCACAAGCATTTAATGAGCACCTCCTAGGTTCCAGGCTTAGGCTAGGGACAGTTAACACAAAATAAGTGGGTAATATGTCAACAGTAAGTACTGCAGAGTTGTGATCAGAAAAATCTTGAGGGAGGTTTGAGCTAGGCCTTGAAGACTAGCTAAGAAGTACCTGTATGGAAAGAAAAGGATGGGAACTGTTTTCTAAATAAAGCATAACAGAAAAACAGAAATGGGAAAGGAGGTGGGAAAAATAATACTTAACACTTAAAGATGTCTTACTATGTACCAAACACCATTCTAAGAGCTTTATATGCCCTATCTCATTTAATCCTCAAAACAACCCTTTGCGATAGGTACCATTACCCCAATTTCACAGATGAGAAACAGCCCACACCATAGGTAAATGGTAGAAGAAGCATTATGAATTTAGACAGTCTGGCTCCAGAGCCTATAGTCTTAACTAATATCCCATTTAACTCCTGGAGTGTGCAAGGTGTTTTCATGAGGGTGTGTGGTGATAGAGGTCCAATTAGATCACACAGACTGTGAAGCCATGAGTCGAGAGAGTTTGATAGGTAAGAAGGGAGGCAGCTTCAAAGAATCTTGAGTTCTAGAGGCTTGCATCAAGTGTTGTAGAACAAGCACAGCAGGCCTAACTTTGAATCCTGAATCTGCCATTGATTAGTTATGGGACATGGGCAAAGTCAGTAGTAGCCTTCATTTCCTCATATTTCAACTGGGTATGTCAATGTCAATTTTGAAAGATTGTTGTAATTATTAAATTAAAAGCATGTAAAGTGTCCAGCACAGGGTAGATCACCATAAATGGAAGCTATGACTATTATTACTTTATCACTTGTAGAGTTCTCAGCATAGACTTCAGAAGAACTATTTTAGTGTTACTAGTCAGTGATCCCTTAAAGGCCCATCTAAATGGAATTCCTAGTGAAAATACGTTTACTTTTTGGGTCACTTCCTCTCCTGGTGGCTTGTGGCTCAGACTACTGACCCTCTATAGCTTTGGGTTGCTGGCGTCTTCCAGTTGGCAAGTATGACCATGGACAGGCTTGAGTTAGGAAAGCTGTCCCACATATGTGGCCACCATTCTTAGGGGGTAGTGTGCCACCATTGGGGTGGGAATAGCTAAAAAGGAGTGAGATTATATCTCAACTACTTTTCCTGCTATTGGTCTATATGCCATTGCTAGAACTGGGAGATGCCTGCATTGCCCAGTCCCTGTTATCTACACCAGTCCAGAGAATTTGGGGAAGCTATGTGTACATGGATGGGATGTGTTATATTAGATTCAGAATAGACTAAAGGGTGACAGACTTTTCCCCATTTCCTAGTACACTCTGCTCTCTGATGAAGTGTTATGCCTCTCCCTTTTCATTTTTTGGATCTGCTAAGAAACTTTTAACCTGCCTGATATCTTCCTGGAAATGTAGTTGTTAGAAGGATGCAATTGAAAGCATGACTAGAATTAGCTGCTATTCTCAAGAATTTTCAAACTGTAAATCCTAGTAGACAGGACCCAAAAAACAGGGAGTTGGGAGGAGCAAAACCAATTAATTTTCACATGTCTGCAAATGTTTTAACGTACAGCTATCACCCAAAATAGAAAACCAGAGCTTTCTCTCTTCTAGGTTACAAATGTCTGCCTAGAGATCTGAGACACTTCTTAAAGGTGACCTGCAAAGGGGGTAGAGTGGATTCCCCACTTGGGATATTATCTATAGGCTGTAAAGTGGGTCTCTGCTGACTGTCTGCAGGAGGGGCCAGGGGAGTCACACTCTTTCCTGCTCGGGCCATAATTGCTGCTTACTCAGCAGGCAAATAGGCACATATGGCCTCAAATTTCAGAATATTCTTTTTCCTTGCCGTGGTTCTGAGGCAGGTGATCAGACTGGCTTAGGGCACATCAGGGCAAGCTGCCTCACCTTCACTACAGTGGCTCTATGATTCTGCTGGCTTCAGCTCTTTTCTGTGATCCTCTAGAGGACAGTAGACTTCCCAGAGCACATAGCCAACCTGCTAAATATCTTCAGAATTGGACTGAAACAGGAGAAGATAAGAATTAATGGCAGCTGCTTGATTAAAGCGATTCTTGAGCCCAACAGAGAATGTGATGGAGGAGTCTGAACCAGACATTCCTGATTTTATTTTATTTTTTTTTTTTGAGACAGAATCTTGCTCCGTTGTTCAGGCTGGAGTGCAGTGGCATGATCTCAGCTCACTGCAACCTTCGCTTCCCGGGTTCAAGCAATTCTTCTGCCTTAGCCTCCCGAGTAGCTGGAAGTACAGGCGGCGTGCCATCATGATCAGCTAATTTTTTGTATTTTTAGTAGAGACAGGGTTTTACCATGTTAGCCAGGATGGTCTCGATCTCTCCTGACTTGGTGATCCACCCGCCTCAGCCTCCCAAAGTGCTGGGATTACAAGCGTGAGCCACTGTGCTCGGCCGATTCTTCTCTTTTTATCACACCCTACCCCATAACTGCTCTTTCCTCACGACCAGGTCTACCTTCATAATTTACTCAGAATTTGACCATTCTTTAATCTTTTTCACCACTACCACTTTGTTCTAAGCCACCATTCACTCATTGGCCTCCTTACTCCTCTGCCTGTTTCCACCCTTGCCTGTCTAGTCTGTTTTCCTCACAGCAGCCAGAGGGATACTTTTTTTTTTTTTTTTTGAGACGGAGTCTTGCTCTGTCATCAGGCTGGAGTGCAGCGGCGCGATCTCTGCTCGCTGCAACCTCCACCTCCCGGGTTCAAGCAATTCTCCTGCCTTGGCCTCCCGAGTAGCTGGGACTACAGGCATGCGCCACCACACCCAGCTAATTTTTGTATTTTTAGTAGAGATGGGGTTTCACCATGTTGGCCAGGATGGTCTCGATCTCTTGACCTTGTGATCCGCCCACTTTGGCCTCCGAAAGTGCTGGGATTATAGGCGTAAGCCACTGCGCTTGGCCCAGAGGAATACTTTCAATGCTGAAGTCAGATATGTCACTTTTCTGCTCCAAATCCTTCAATGACTATCTCATTCAGAGTAAAAGTTAAAATCCTTACAATGGGGGATTCAGGGGATCATGGCAGACGGGAGACAGGACTAGATTGCAGCTCAAGACACAGCAGCATGCAGAGGTTTGCACTGTGAATTTTACCTCCAGATCGACTGCAAGAACAAACCAGCAATGCTGAGAGGACCCACAGACCCTCTGAAGGAAGCAGACTGCTCTTGCAGGACCCGGGAGAAACTCCAAATACTGTGAGTGCCCCAACAGGGGAAGTGGGAAAGGGAGACCCTCCTCTCCCAAACACACACCACCACTGGAGAAGCTGAATGTCTGTTTGTGGGAGAAGTTTCCGACTTTACCTGGAGCTGAGTCAGCTTGGAGAACCGAGTGACATACAGGGGTAGAGGAAGCAGCAGAAAGGCCCCGGGAGCTCGCTGGGTCCCCAAGCAGCCCCTTCCTGCCTGGCACCACAGGGATCCATCCGGAGGGTGGCCAGAGGAGCAGGGGTTAAAACTCCACAGGAAGAAGAAATTCTCTAGCTGAACTTTGTAACGATTTGAACAGGGCGAGAAGCCTCCTGGCCAGAACTCAGGGGAGGGAGCAAATCAGGTGTGCAGACTTCACAGGCTTGGGAAGAACTAAAGCCCTTTTCTCTCGCAGCTGGGAGGAGGATAGCCTTGGGCAAATTTTGAAGCCCATCTCCCCCTCAGCCTGGAAACAGACTTGGAGTTGTTGGGGGCAGGCACAGTGGGAATGAGACTGGCCATTCAGTTTGCGTGGGAGCTGGGTAAGGCCTGTGACTGCCTGCTTTCCCCCACTTCCCTGACAACCTTCATGACTCAGTAGAGGCAGCCATAATCCTCCTAGGTACACAACCCTGGTGACCTGGGAATCTCCTCCCCAACACCCACAGCAGCTGCAGCAAGACCAACCCAAGGAGAGTCTGAGCTCAGACATGCCTAGCCCTGCCCCCACCTGATGGTTCTTCCCTATCCTCCTTGGTAGTGGAAGACAAAGGGCATATAATCTTGGGAATTCTAGAGCCCCACCCACACTACTACAGCTGATAGTTTCTGGAAAGTGCCACCTCCTGGCAGGAGGCCAACCAGCACAAAAATAGAGCATTAAACCACCAAAGCTAAGGATCCCCACAGAGTCCCTTGCACCCTCCACCACCTCCACCAGAACAGGCACTGGTATCCACGGCTGAGAGATCCATAGACAGTTCACGTCACAAGACTGTGCAGACAACCCCCAGTTGGGTAGACTTGCTGGGTGGCTAGACCCAGAAGAGAGACAACAATCACTGCAGTTGGGCTCACAGGAAGCCACATCCATAGGGGATGAGTACTACATCAAGGGAACACCCCATGGGACAAAAGAATCTGAAAAACAGCCTTCAGCCCTAGACCTTCCCTCTGACAGAGCCTATCCAATTGAGAAGGAACCAGAAAACCAACTCTGGTAATATGACAAAACAAGGCTCTTCAACACCCTCAAAAAATCACACTAGTTCACCAGCAATAGATCAAAACCAAGAAGAAATCCCATATTTATATGAAAAAGAATACAAAAGGTTAGTTATTAAGCTAATCAGGGAAGGACCAGAGAAAGGCAGAGCCCAATGCAAGGAAATCCAAAAAATGATACAAGAAGTGAAGGGAGAAATATTCACGGAAATAGATAGCTTAAAGAAAAAACAATCAAAAATTCAGGAAGCTTTGGACACACTTTTAGAAATGTGAAATGCTCTGGAAAGTTTCAGCAATAGAATTGAACAAGTGGAAGAAAGAAATTCAGAGCTCGAAGACAAGGTCTTCAAATTAACCCAATTCAACAAAGACAAACAAAGAATAAGAAAATATGAACAAAGCTTCCAAGAAGTCTGGGATTATGTTAAATGACCAAACCTAAGAATTGCTGTACCTGATGAAGAAGAGAATTCTGAAAGCCTGGAAAACATATTTGGGGGAAAAATCAAGGAAAACTTCCCCGGCCTTGTGAGAGACCTAGACAACCAAATACAAGAAGCACAAAGAACACCTGGGAAATTCATTCCAAAAAGATCTTCACCTAGGCACATTGTCAACAGGTTATCCAAAGTTAAGACGAAGGAAAGAATCTTAAGAGCTGTGAGACAGAAGCACCAGGTAAGCTATAAAGGAAAACCTATCAGATTAACAGCAGATTTCTCAGCAGAAACCCTACAAACTAGAAGGGATTAGGGCCCTATCTTCAGCCTCCTCAAACAAAACAATTATCAGCCAAGAACTTTGTATCCAGCGAAAGTAAACATCATATATGAAGGAAAGATACAGTCGTTTTCAGACAAACAAATGCTGAGAGAATTCGCCATTACCAAACTACCACTACAAGAACTGCTAAAAGGAGTTCTAAATCTTGAACCAAATCCTGGAAACACATCAAAACAGAACCTCCTTAAAGCATAAGTCACACAGGACCTACAAAACAAAAGTACAAGTTAAAAGGCAAAAACAAAAAAACAAAACCAAAGTACACAGGCAACAGAGAGCACAATTAAAGCAACGGTACCTCACATTTCAGTACTAACGTTGAATATAAATGGCCTAAATGTCCCACTTAAGAGATACAGAACTGCACAATGGATAAGAACTCACCAACCAACTATCTGCTGCCTTCAGGAGACTCACCTAACACAGAAGGACTCACATAAGCTTAAAGTAAAGGGGTGGAAAAAGGTATTTCATGCAAATGGACACCAAAATCGAGCAGGGGTAGCTATTCTTATATCAGACAAAACAAACTTTAAAGCAACAGTGATTAAAAGAGACAAACAGGGACAGTATATAACAGTAAAAGGCCTTGTGCAACAGGAAAATCAAAATCCTAAACATATATGCACCTAACACTGGAGCTCCCAAATTTATAAAACAATCATTAATAGACCTAAGAAATAAGATTGACAGCAACACAATAATAGTGGGGACTTCAATACTCCACTGACAGCACTAGACAGGTCATCAAGACAGAAAATCAACAAACAACAGATTCAAACTATACCTTGGAACAAATGGACCTAACAGATGTATACAGAACATTTCATCCAACAACCACAGAATACACATTGTATTCAACAGTGCATGGAGCTTTCTCCAAGATAGACCATATGATAGGCCATAAAATTAGACTCAATAAATTTAAGAAAATTGAAATTATATCAAGCACTCTCTCAGACTACAGTGGAATAAATCTGGAAATCAACATCAAAAAGAACCTTCAAAACCATGAAAATACACGGAAATTAAATAACTTGCTCCTGAATGAGCATTGGGTCAAAAATGAAATCAAGATGGAAATTTAAAAATTCTTTGAACTGAATGACAATAATGACACAACTTATCAAAACCTCTGGGATATGGCAAAGGCAGTGCTAAGAGGAAAGTCATAGCCCTAAACACCTATATCAAAAAAGTCTGAAAGAGTACAAACAGACAATCTAAGGTCACATCTCAAGGAACTACAGAAACAAGAACAAACCAAACTCAAACCCAGTAAAAGAAAGGAAATAACCAAGATCAGAGCAGAACTAAATGAGATTGAAACAACAACAAAAAATACAAAAGGTAAGTGAAACAAAAAGCTGGTTCTTTGACAAGATAAATAAAATTGATAGAACATTAGCAAAATTAACCAAGAAAAGAAGAGAGAAAATCCAAATAACCTCACTAAGAAACAAAACAGGAGATATTACAACTGACACCACTGAAATACAAAGGATCATTCAAGGCTAATATGAACACCTTTATGCACATAAACTAGAAAACCTAGAAGAGATGGATAAGTTCCTGGAAAAATACAACCCTCCTCACTTAAAGCAGAAGAATTAGATACCCTGAATACACCAATAACAATCAGTGAGATTGAAATGGTAATTAAAAGTTAACCAACATAAAAAATTCCAGAACCAGACAGATTCACAGCAGAATTCTACCAGACATTCAAAGAAGAATTGTTATCAATCCTTTTGACACCTATTCCACAGTATAGAGAAAGAAGGAACCCCCTCACCCAATTCATTTTATGAAGCCAGCATCACCCAAATACTAAAACCAGGAAAGGACATAGCCAAAGAAGAAAACTACAGACCAATATCCTTGATGAACATAGACACTAAAATCCTTACCAAAATACTAGCTAACAGAATCCAACAACACATCAAAAATATAATCCACCATGATCAAGTGGGTTTCATACCAGGGATGCAGGGATGGTTTAACGTATGTAAGTCAATAAATGTGATACACCACATAAACAGAATTTAAAACAAAAATCACATGATCATCTCAATAGATGCAGAAAAAGCATTAGACAAAATTGAGCATCGCTTTATGATTAAAACTCTTAGCAAAATTGGCATACAAGGGAAATACCTTAATGTAATAAAAGCCATCTATGACAAACCCACAGCCAATGTAATACTGAATGGGGAAAAGCTGAAAGCATCCCCTCTGAGAACTGGAACAAGACGAGGATGCCCACTCTCACCACTCCTCTTCAACATAGTACTGGAAGTCCTAGCCAGAGCAATCAGACAAGAGAAAGAAATAAAGGACATCCAAATTGGTAAAGAGGAAGTCAAACTGTCACTATTTGCTGACAATGTGATCATTTACCTTGAAAACCCTGAGGACTCCTCCAGAGAGCTCCTAGAACTGATAAAAAAAATCAGGAAAGTTTCCAGATACAAGATTAATGTACACAAATCAGTAGCTCTTCTATACAGCGACCAAGAAGAGAGTCAAATCAAGAACTCAACCCCTTATAAAATAGCTGCCAAAAAAAAAAATACTTCGGAATATACCTAACAAAAGAGTCGAAAGACCTCTACAAGGAAAACTACAAAACACTGCTGAAAGAAATCATAGATGACACAAAGAAATGGAAACACATCCCATGCTCATGGATGGGTAGAATCAATATTGTGAAAATGACCATATTGCCAAAAGCGATCTACAAACTCAATGCAATCCCATCAGAATACCACCATCATTCTTCACAGAATTAGAAAAAAAATTCTAAAATTCATATGGAACCAAAAAATAGCCCACATAAACAAAGCAAGATTAAGCAATAAGAACAAATCTGGAGGCATCACACGACCTGATTTCAAACTATCCTATAAGGCCAAAGTCACAAAACAGCATGGTACTGGTATAAAAATAGGCAAATACACCAATGGAACAGAATAGAGAACCCAGAAATAAACCCAAATACTTACAGCTAACTGATCTTTGACAAAGCAAACAAAAACATAAAGTGGGGAAAGGATACCCTTTTCAACAAATGGTGCTGGGATAATTGGCTAGCCACATGTAAGAGAATGAAACTGGAGCCTCATCTCTCACCTTATACAAAAATCAACTCAAGATGGATTAAGATCTTAAACCTAAGACCTGAAACTATAAAAATTCTAGAAGATAACATTAGAAAAACCCTTCTAGACATTGGCTTAGGCAAGGATTTCAGGACCAAGACCCCAAAAGCAAATGCAATAAAAATGAAGATAAATAGCTGGGACCTAATTAAACTGAAGAGCTTTTACATGGCAAATGGAACAGTCAGCAGAGTAAACAGACAACCCACAGAGTGGGAGAAAATCTTTACCATCTATACATCTGACAGAGGACTAATATCCAGAATCTACAATGAACTCAAACAAATCAGTAAGAAAAAAACAAACAATCCCATCAAAAAGTGGGCTAAGGACATGAATAGACAACTCTCAAAAGAAGATATACAAATGGTGAACAAACATATGAAAAAATGCTCAACATCACTATCAGGGAAATGCAAATCAAAACCACAATGGGATACCACCTTATTCCTGCAAGTATGGCCATAATCAAAAAATCAAAAGACAGTAGATGTTGGTGTGGATGGGTGAACAGGGAACACTTCTACACTGCTGGTGGGAATATAAGCTAGTACAGCCACTATGGAAAAGAGTGTGGAGTTTTCTTAAAGAACTAAAAGTAGAACTACCATTTGATCCATCAATCCCACTACTGGTTATCTACCCAGAGGAAAAGAAGTCATTATTTGAAAAAGATACTTGCACATGCATGTTTATAGCAGCACAATTCACAACTGCAGAATCGTGGAACCAATCCAAATGCCCATCAATCAATGAGTGGATAAAGAAACTGTGATATATATATATATATCACATATATATATCACATATATATATATATATATGATGGAATACTATGCAGCCGTAAAAAGGAATGAATTAACAGCATTTGCAGTGACCTGAATGAGATTGAAGACTATTATTCTAAGTGATGTAACTCAGGAATGTAAAACTAAACTTGTATGTTCTTACTGATATGTGGGAGCTGAGCTATGACGACACAAAGGCATAAGAATGATACAATGGACTTTGGGGACTTGGGAGGAAGAGTGGGAAGGGGGTGAGGGATGAAAGACTACAAATATGGTGCAGTGTATACATGGGTAATGGGTGCACCAAAATCTCACAAATCCCACTGAAGAACTTACTCGGCCAGGCGTGGTGGCTCACACCTGTAATCCCAGCACTTTGGGAGGCCGAGGAGGCCAGATCACCTGAGCTCAGGAGTTCAAGAGCAGCCTGGCCAACTTGGTGAAACCCTCTCTCTACTAAAAATATTTTTAAAAAATTAGCTGGGCGTGGTTGTGGGCACCTGTAATCCCAGCTACTTGGGAGGCTAAGGCAGGAGAATCACTTGAACCTGGGAGTTGGAGGTTGCAGTGAGCCAAGATCGCACCACTTGCACTCCAGCCTGGGTGACAGAGCGAGATTCCATCTCAAAAAAAAAAAAAGACTTACTCATGTAACCAAATACCCTGTGTACCCCAATAACTTATGGAAAAATAAAAAAGTTATCCATACATATATTTACTATTAAATATATCATGTATGTCCAGGAGGTGGTTGGGAAACTCTAGTACCCATCAGAACTTGTTAAAACAAAGATTGCTATACTCCCTGTCCCAGGGTATGTGGTTCAGTATGTCTAGGGTGAGGTCTAAAATTTGCATTTTAACAAATTTCTAGGCTTCTGGTAGGGGACCACACTTTGAAAACCACTGATTTGAGAGATTAAAAGAAAAACTTTAAGTTTCTTTTTACTTGAAATAAGCCTGAAAAATCATCTAGTTAAATTTCTGTTTGTTATAAGCTTTAAAGAGCAGCTAGTTAGATCTTAAATAAGTATAAATATGAAGAGCATCTAGTTAAATGTTAAGGCCTTGGTAGGCTAAATGATATCTCCAATATTTCACATATAGGTAACAACAAATTGAGAGCTAGGACTCCTTGTTCACTCATACATTTTGTTGAATTGTCTCCATTGGTCTGGAGAATGTCTCCTTTTAATGTATCAACTGTTTTTGGCATGATGGCTATGTACTGTTGATGTATGTAGGTTTAAAAAAATGAGATCTGGGAGTTTAAATGCAAGTACTCAACACAGTATCCTGAGTAATTAGAACTGTGTCTATTGCAAAAAGGCTGATCAATAAATACTTAACAAAATGAAAAAAAATCCTTACAATGACTTACAAATGCCTGCATGGTTTGTTCCCTTGTTCGCTCTACAACATCATATCCTACGACTTTTCCTCATGCTCACTCTGTTCCAGCCACACTGTTATGTCTGCCTGGAAAAATCTTCCCCAAAACATTCAAATAATTTACTCCCTTACCTCCTTCAGGTCTTAATTCAAATTATGCCCCTTTTCAGTGAGATCTTCCCTCACTACCCTATTTAAAATTAAAGTTATCCATACTCCTTATGCCTCTTCCTCATTTCATTTTTCTTATAGTACTCATCAACATCTAATACACCACATTTATTTCATTAATTTGTTTATAGTCTTTCTCTCCCTCTACAATATAAGCTTCATGAGGGCAAGGATTTTTGTCTTTTAAAAAAAGCACTGGATATCCTCAGCACCTAGCACAGGGCCTGGCATTGGTAGATGCTTAAAATTTTTTGTTAAACAAATGTTCTTAAAAAATGCTCATGGCTCAGAAAAACATTCCTTTCCCTAGCTGGCTCTCAGTTTCGCCTATTGATAGCATAAGGGAGTTGGATTGGGTGATCTTTCAGGTCTCTTTTATCTCTAGGACTAAATCTAGAGATCTGGTGAAAAGTACAATCTTGGGAGCCAGATTTCTTGGGCTTCTCCTCCTGCTGCCTTGAGACAGGTCACTTCACCTCTCTGGGCCTCCAGTTTTTGTATCTGAAAAGTAAAGATGATAAAAATAGACCCTGTCTCAAAGGGTTGCTGTGGAGATTAAATAAGATCATCCATATATAAGCACTTTAACACAGTGCATAGTGTTTAATAAACATTAACTATTGCTTTTAGGGTGATCATTAGCAAGTAGCCACATTAGCAGCCTTGCTTAGGCTCAAAATCAGCTTCAGTTGCTGATGGTATGAAAAAAAAAAAGCAAAACAACTTCCATAACAACAAATTCACCTGAGGTTCATATGCAGCTCATATGCGACTCATATGCATACAGCTGGCCTTTCCCCCTTCCTCCACCCCATTACTAAGACAGAAGAACAGCCTGTTCTCTTGTAACCTGATGTCCCTGGATAAGCGGGAGGGGGAGAGAGGCAACGTGTGATTGCCATGGCCACCCGCTGCATTTCAAGTTCCACAGAGAAGCAGGGCATGGGGGCTTATTCACAATCACCCACAAACCTGGCCATGGATGCCTTCAACCAGAGTGTGTAGAATACATGTTGTTCCAGTGGCAGAGGCCCATCACAGATGTTCTACTAGGAGGGCAAAGGATGATGTTCAAAGCCATCAGCAGCATACATGATTCAGACAGCTGGCCAGGTCTTTGGGGCCAGAGATGCGTGGGCTTGCCAGAGTAAGGCAGGATGTGGATAGGTTACTGGAATGGAAACTAGAAACAGTAACCAATGAAAAAACCTAATAAAATGATAAGAATATTAATAACAGCTTACATTTCTTTTGAATATATTGTGTACCAAATGCTTTGTACATGTTTTCATTTAATTCTCCAATGAACTCAGTAGTTCTCAACTTTAGCTATACGTTGGACAAACTTGAAAAAAACCAATGCTCTGGCCCCACTGCACCAATTAAATCAGAATGTCTAGGAAAAAAAATTAATCTCCCCAGATAATTATAATGTGTAGCCAGGGTTGAGAACCCTCTGTTCACCAGATCTAGGCTTAATGCAGCAACAGCAGTGACATTAGGCCATTATTTCTTTAACCATGGTATGCGTACCACTGGCTGTACACAAAATGATTTAGGAGATAAACATGTGAGCATTTTAAATGTCAAAGTTATGTATTCATCTTGATGTATATTAGAAATATACATCTATCTATAATACATATAGCCTATGATTTCACAAACATTGCTTAAACAATGCTAAATTGATTTAAAATATTGAAAAGTGACTTGAGTTAAAGAAATATATGAAATAAATGATAATAAGTTGACATAAGAATATGGCTCCAAAAATTCAGAATGGGATAGATGAATGGCTGAAGAGGAAGAAACACTATCTGAAGTCATTCATTTTTTCATTCAATAAACATTTACTGGAAAATGATTATGTGACAGATATTATGTTAGACACAATAGACAGATGAGTAAAGAATAAGAAATGGTTCTTTCCTTCAAGGATCTCACAGAAAAGAAAATATACAATGGCAATTCAGTATAAATAAGCACAGGGTATAGTGGGAATGTATGGAGGGGGAAGGTTATGGAGACAGAAGCAGTGGGGATTTAGGAAGATTTCCAAGAAAAGATGGCTGGTCATGTAAAAGGGAGAGGGAGGAAAAGATGATGTCAAAGTGAGGGCAGTAGGAACAACGCACAGAAGTGAGAAGCAGCAGGGTGTAAAGATGCAATGGTTGGCTTGGGGGAGGGGTGAAGAAGGGAGTATTCAATTACTAGAGCAAAACATACAAGGCAGGGAAGTGAGGAGAGAAAAGGCCAGAAAGATCTGCCTGAATTGGATTATGGCACTCCAAGAAGAAGGGTTTGAGCTTTATTCTTTTCTTTGGACAGGCTTGACTTTATATCTGGGCTAGAGGGTTAATATTCAAATCCTAGTTTTAGCACTTTTTTTTTTTTTTTTTTTTTTTTACTGTGTGTCAGTGGGCAAGTTGCCTAACCTTTCTTAGCTTCAGTTTTCTCATCTGTCAAGTGGAAAATTAATAGATACCTTTCTTAGCATTAAGTGTAGGAGGTTAAATGAGATCTCATTTATAAATCAGTTTTCATGGTGCTTGGCACACAAAGTAAGTCCCACTTCTTGTCTGTTCTTCCCTGGCAGAAAAAAAAAAGAGCACATCTCTTGTCAGCAGTGTGTGTTTATAATATGAGTCAATCTGTACTACTCTCTCATTTTATCTCTATATTCAATAAACTTTTTAAAAACATCTGCCATGTAGCAGGCCTTTTGCCTATTTTATTTTACTTAATTTGCACAAGGGCCCTGATGACAGGAAGACTGTGCAGTGAAAAGTCCAGTGAAAAGGGCAGGGCTGCTGATGCTATCTTAACTTCAACTAGAGCAGCTATGCTTTGGCTCCACAATGCTTAAGGTACAAGGGATTCCACGTTTCTTTATTATTTCTTCATAGATGAAAAAACATCAAGAACTGTTTTCCTGACTCTGGGAGAGAAAAAATAGCTGAAGACATAGGGCCTATATGCAGAAAATTTGCCCCAGTGACCTCTACTAGCCTGAGAGTCTGGAGGCATTATTGGTGTCTTCCAGAATTTAGCTTCTTTGTCTCCTGATATTCTATTTTTTTTTTATTTATTGTGGTAAAAAAAATACAACATCACACAAAATTTACCATCTTAATCATTTTAAAGTATACAGTTAAATAGTGTTAATTAGATTCAAATTGTTATGAAACAGATCTCCAGATTCTTTTTTAAATCAAATAGAATACTCTATCAGTATGTTCATTTTGTGATAATTCACTGGTGTGTAAGTCTAAGATTTGTTCATTTTTTCTCTAGTTATGTCGTACTTTAAGAAACAGGTTTTTTAAAGTAATGACATTGCATAAAACACCAGTGACTGTTCCAGTTAAGTTATTGGTGAATGATCCAGTTGGCTATAGAAATTAGAGATGATGTTTCTTAAATGTAAAACAAAAACAATATATTTTTAAATGCCCTATACAATTTAGAAGGGGAAAGAAATTAGTTCAATACTAAGACATCTTAACCAGCAGAAAAGAGAACAGAGAGGTCTTCTAGTTCAGGTAAGATGACATACATAGACTCCTTTCTTGTTGCTCCTCCCCACTAGATACAACTATAAATTCTGATAATAAACCTTTTTGTTCCTGTGGGCCTGGAGTACTTGGTGGTTAGGAGGTCACCTGTAAGAGAAATCCCTTCAGAACAAGTGACCCAGCCTGGAAGCTTCTTTGTGTCCTTGGGCCTGAGAAGACCCTCCCCCACACGGACAGGCCAGGTTGCCCTTGGGGTAGGGGGAGTGGATCCTGCACAACATATGGCCAATTGCAGGAACCCTTCTTCCTGACCTAGAGGCATCATAATAACCTAGCCTGGGGAAGCACCTTCTGCCTCCACAGGCCGAATCAGCATAGACCAGGGAAAGCCTCAAAGGCACCACGTAAACCAAGCAGATGAAAGCACAGTAAAAGCTCTGAAAATTAAACTGTCATTGGAACCACAGCACACAAGAGTAGGCCAGGACTTGCATGCTAAACCTAAACAAGGAGACTTCCTAAAATAGAAGATTGACATAGGACTCTCAGACTTTCCTAACTCAATAACAAAAATGTGGATATTTTGTAGAACATATTTTAAAATCACCTGTCATACCAAGAACCAGGAAAATAAGTTGAACGAGAAAAGATAACCAAATGATGCCAATATGGAGATGAATCATATGTTGGAATTATCTGACAAAAGTTTTAAAGCAGTCAGCATAAAAATGCCTCAATGGGCAATTATGAACATGGTAGAAATAAATTAACAAATGAAAATTTCAGCAAAGAAATAGAAATTATATAAAAAAGAACCAAATGCAAACTCAAAAATACATTAATGGGAAAAAACACACCCAAGTAATTATGCTGAGTGAAAGAAACCAATTTCAAAAGGTTATGTACTGTATGATTCCATTTATATAAAATTATTGAAATGACAAAATCATTGAACCTGAGAACAATTTAGTGGTTGTCAGGATTTAGAGTTTTGGTTCAGGAGAGGGAAATGTATGTGGTTATAAAAGGGCAAAATGAGAGATCCTGTGGGATGGAACTGTTCTATATCTTGACTATTGTGGAGGATAAACAAACTTACATATGTATTAAATTGTATAGTGCTAAATACACACACATACATACACGTACATAGAAAGGAGTATAAGTAATACCAGAGAAATCTGAATATCAGTGGATTGTATCAATGTCAATATCATGGCTGTGATATTGTACTATTTCCCACTGGGGAAAACTGAATGAAGGGTCCATGCTCTGTATTATTTATTGCAATTCCATATGAATCTATGTCTCAAATAAAAATTTAATTAAAAATTAATCTATATTTTAAGTGCTTAATTAAAATAAAATCTATTCTCTGATTCATGAAATAGAGAAAATAGTATTTTATTGTGACCTATGGCTTTGCTTTGTTTTAGGTAAATGCTAGTGTTGGCATAAATTTGTAAAACATAAGCTTTGTTAGTATATACATATTTTTGAAAGTTACATTTTGGGGCAATTTTGAGGTGTGGAACCTGAAGTTTTATTGCAGGACTTAGTGCAGCTTCAGAATCAGTGCATTTAAAAGCTAGAACAATGTTGGCTTTTAACTCCATATATTAGATTTATCAATTATTAGAAATAAACTGCCATGTATATTCATTTTTAAAGTGCAATAGAATCTATGTGGATTCAATTAGAAAACAAATAAATCCTATATGAGCTCTCACTCAGCAGAGTTGGCTAGAAGTCCAATATCAATTTCTTTGTGGGATTCTTTCATTTTCCTTTGATTATATCCAAATCTTGGGGTTTAGGCAGTCTGGGAAGAAAAGAGGAAGGACCCTGGTTACCAGGCTGTGGTGACAAAAATCTCATTGCTCCTCTTCTAGGCTGGTGTGGTCCATTCATTCAAAGGTGAACTTTGCGATTCCCTGCTAAACTCCCTCTTTGCTGAGTTCTGCAATGGAGACTTTCACTGGGGCACTTCAGGCTTGCCTAATAACCAAGTCTTCACAGAGCTACCACTATCCCAGGCCTGTCACCACCAATGTGTTCTCTATGAACAGAAGCAGAACTAGAAAACTGGTGGTTCTAGTTTGTTTCTTCCCCTGAGAGAAGCTGTACAACTTACCAACTCCCTGCTGCTCTATCTTGGCAACTCAGCCTCATCCCCATGATGAGCTTATAAGAAACTTCACTATGTATCACGATCACCCAAGAGCTTGTTAACTATGCTACAACCTAGGACCTGCCCCAAACCTCCTGGTGCCTTTGTTTATTAATCCATTTCACTGAAAAAATAAAGAGCAAAGTATTTGGACATTAAATTAGTAGTATGTCACCCTGCCATGTAAATAAAAAATTTTATTTGAAACTGGCTAGCCATATGCAGAAGAATGAAACTGGAACCCCTACCTTTCACCATATACAAAAATTAACTCAAGATGGATTAAAGATTTATTTTTATTTTTTATATTTACATTTATTTTATTTTTCCATAAGTTATTGGGGTACAGGTGGCATTTTGGCCACTTTTTCAAAAATTATAAAGAAATTTCAAGGTGGCTACAGCAGCACATTAAACCAGGTGCAAGGTCCTTCTAGGCATGGGGCCCTGTGAGACTGCACAGTTCACATGCCCATGATGACAGTCTTGAACTTGGCAAAGAGGTCAGGGTGGTAGGTATGGATTTGGGAGTCATTGGCATGTAGACGGTCTTTTACATAATGAGAGTAGAGGATATTATCTAAGGAGAACTTGTAGAGTGAGAAAAGCAGAGGAGGTTGAAGATAAACTCCAAGGAACACCAGCAGTATAAGAATAAACAGGAAAGAGCTCTCAATAGTGTGCAGGCAAAAGAGGTGGAGGTTAGGAGAACAAATTTTGGATCTAGACTGGATAAAGAAAATGTGGCACATATACACCATGGAATACTATATAGTCATAAAAACGGATGAATTCATGTCCTTTGCAGGGACATGGATGAAGCTGGAAACCATCATTCTAGGCAAACTAACACAGGAACAGAAAACCAAACACCACATGTTCTCACTCATAACTGGGAGTTGAAAAATGAGAACACATGGACACAGGGAGGGGAACATCACACACCAGGGCCTGTCAGGGGATGGGGGGGTAGGGGAGAAATAGCATTAGGAGAAATACCTAATGTAGATGATGGGTTGATGGGTGCAGCAAACCACCATGGCACATGTATACCTATGTAACAAACCTGCACTTTCTGCACGTGTATCCCAAAACTTAAAGTATAATAATAAAAAAAAGAAATTGCCAAATTGTTTTTCAAAGTTACTGTACCATTTTTCATCCCCACTAACAATTTATAAGAATTCCAGTTGCTCTGCATCCTTGTCAGCACTTGGTATTGTCAGCTTTTAAAAAAAAAATTTAGCCATTCTAATAGTTGTATAGTGTTATCTTTTTTTTTTTTTTTTTTTTTTTTTGAGATGGAGCCTCGCTCTGTCACCCAGGCTGGAGTGCAGTGGCGCAACCTCTGCTCACTGCAAGCTCCGCCTCCCAGGTTTGCACCATTCTCCTGCCTCAGCCTCCCAAGTAGCTGGGACTACAGGCGCCCCCCACCACGTCCGGCTAATTTTTTGTATTTTTAGTAGAGACAGGGTTTCACCGTGTTAGCCAGGATGGTCTCGATCTCCTGACCTTGTGATCTGCCTGTCTCGGCCTCCCAAAGTGCTGGGATTACAGGCATGAGCCACCACGCCCAGCCGATTTGTCCAATATTTTTCTAATGACTACACTGGAGTTACTGGTTTCTACAGAAGACCACAAAGGTAAACTGCCATTCTCATAATATCATATCAAGAGTACATACTGTCAACATGATCTTGCACAGTTGATGTTAACCTTGATTACTTGGCTAAAGTTAGTGTTTGTCAGGTTTCTCTACTATAAAGCTATTCTTTTTTCCTCCTTTTCATATCATATTCTTTGGAAAGAAGTCTCTATGCACAGCCCATACTTAAGTGGAGAGTTATGTTCCATCTCCTTAGGGGTGGAGTATCTGCAGAAATTATTTTGAATTCTTATGCATAAAAGATGTCTTCCTCCATTTGTTTATTTGGTAATTTATATCACTATAGACTTACGGATATTTATTTTATACTTTGGCTTATAGACCAATATTACTTTATTTTGTTGCTCAAATCGTTCCAGCTTTGGTCATTTAAAACTCTTTCAGTTGGTATGTATGTCCCTTTAACATGCCCCCATCACTGTGACTTTTTTGAGTACTTCCTTAACTACAAGATGCTCCAGGCTTGTCTTATGTCTTTCCTGTCCCAGTCCTAGAATCAGCCATTTCTCCAAGGAGCCTTGGTTCCTTTTATTGGAAAATGATATTAAAAACCAATATCTGGGTTCTAGGTGTGCCTGTTGCTACTACAGTGTCATTGTTTCTAGGCCCTCTCACAGAGCTAGGAAATACATGTGTGTATACTAACCATGGATACACACAATTCTTTCTATATCGGTTTCTATGCTAAGCTAAACATGAATTCATACTGATGTCTCCAACAGTAATAGCAATATTACATGGTTCATTCTAGCCTTTCTCTCTTGCTTATCCGTAATATCTCACTCTAACAGTGAGAAACCTGTTTGCCACCAACCACTTATTTGTTCAATCCTGGTATACATGTACAGTGGTTTCAGAATTGTTAACCTGTGCCCCTGTGAAAAAAACAACTTGTGGTAAAGTGCTTATGTATGGTTCCCATGGTCTTCAGTTTTGTACTTTTCGGCCATATTCAAAGTTACTGAGGTCAGTACTTCCTTTTCCCCAACCCTTCGGTTAAATTGTGCCATATATTTGTAATACAGTTATATTATTTTGTTACAGTCTACATTCCAACCTAAGATCCCCAACTTCCTAGTTGAGTTTTAAAATTTGTATACATTGAGTTTACTCTTTATGTTGTAAAGTTCTACGAATTTTGTCAAATGGGTAGTGTCATGTATCCATCAGTACAGTACCATATATAATATATTCATATGGTACATAAATCCCCTGTGATTCACTTAACCTTTTCTCCTCCCCAAATCCCTGGAAACCACCCATCTGTTTTCAGTCTCTACAGTTTTCCCTTTTCCACAATGTCATATAAATGCTGTGTAGTATATAGTTTTCTCTGACTGGCTTTTTAAACTTAGCATATGCATTTAAGATTCATCCATGTTATTGCATGATATCTCATTCCTTTTAATTGCTAAATAATGTTCCATAGTATAAATGCACTACAGTTTGTTTATCCATTCGCCTTGAAGGACATCTTGGTTGCTTCCAGTTTTTTGTAAGTAGGAATAAAGCTGCTATAAACATTTGCATTGAGGTTTTTGTGTGGACATAAATTTTCAAGTCAGTTGGCTAGTACCTAGGAACATGATTGCTGGATCATATGGCAAGACTATTTTTATCATTGTAAGAAACTACCAAACTGTCTTCCAAAGTAGCTGTATCATTTTGCATTCCCAGCAGCAATGAATGAGAATTCCTGTTGTTCCGCATCCTTGCTAGCATTTGGTGCTGTCAGTGTTCTGGATTTTAGCCATTCTAAAAGGTGTGCAGTGAACAATTTTGAGTTTTTGTATAAATAATCTCATTGTCGTTTTAATTTGAAATTCCCTGATGACATATGATGTTGAGCATCTTTTCTTATGCTTACTTGTCATCTGTATATCTTCTATGATGACTTGTCTGTTAAGATCTTTTGTCCATTTTTAAATTGAGTCATTTGTTTCTTATTGATGAGTTTTAAGAGTTCTTTATATGTTTGGATACAAGTCCTTTATCAAATATGAGTTTTGCAAATATTTTATATATACTGTTTTTTCATTCTCTTAATATTGTCTTTCACAGGGAAGAAGTTTTTAATTTTGGTAAGGCCCAATTTATCAAATTTTTTCTTTTATAACATATGCTTTCGGTGTGGTATGTAAGAACTCTTGGCCTAACCTAAGGTCACAAAGATATTCTGTTTTTTCTTCTCAAAATATTATAAATTCTACATTTTAAATTTAGCCTTAGGAAACATTTTGAGTTTATTTTTGTGTAAAAATAATTCGGGTTCATTTTAAAAATATATGGATGTCCAAATATTCCAGCCCCATTTATTGAAAGACTACCTTTTCTCTTGTTTCCTTTGAATTTTTGTCAAAAATCAGTTGACTCTATTTGTGTTGAACTACTTCTTGGCCTCTGTTTTTTCACTTGATCTATGTGTCTATCCTTCTGCCAATACAATAATTTACCTTTATTTTTTATAGCAGGATAATAAGCCTTAACATCCAATAGAGTAATTCCTCCAAATACCACACTGTGTTGATATAGTTAATAGTAAGTCTTGAAATAAGATACTACGAGTCCTCCAACTTTATTCTTTTTGAAAATTATTTTGGATATCCTAGTTCCTTTGCCTTTCAATATGAATTTAAGAATCACCTGGTTAATATCTAGAAAAAAAATCCTGCTGGGATTTTAATTGAGTTTGCATTGAATTTATAGATTGATTTTGGGATAATTAATATCTTAACAATATTGAGTCTTCCAACATATGAACATGGTTCATATCTCCATTTATTTAGTTTGTCATATCTTTCATATATGTTTCATAGCTTTTAGTATACATATCTTGAACACTTTTGTTAGTTTTCTACCTATTTCATTTTTTCTGGTATAATTGAAAATTGTACTTTTTAAAAAAACTTTCCATTTCTAATTGTTCATTGCTGGTATACAGAAATGCAATTAATTTCTGTATATTGACCTTTTATTCAGAGACCTTGATAAACTCATTTATTAGTTTTAATAGTTCTTTTGTAGATTCCATGGAATTTCCCACAGAGACAATTTTGTTGTGTATAAATATAGTTTTATTCCTTCTTTTATATTCTGTATGCCTTTTCTTTTTCTAGTGTTATTGCACCAGGTAAGATTTCCAGTATGATATTAAATAGGAGTGGTGAGAATAGAGATGCTTGTCTTTTCCATAGTCTTAAAGAAAAAGTATTCAATCTTGCATATTAAGTATGATGTTAGTTGTAGATATACTTTATTAGATTAAGGAGGTTCCTTCTATTCCTAGTTAGCTGTGAGTCATTTTTAAAAAGTTTGATTGAGGTATAATTTACATTCCATGAAATTCACCTATTTAAATAATTTCTAGTAAATGTATAGTTATGAAACCATCAAATCCAGTTTTAGAACATTTTCCCCTACCCCCAGTTCCATGAATCCTCAATCCCAGGAAACCTACTTTCATTGTCTTTTCCTGGACATTTTATATAAGAAGGGAAACACTGCCTTGTATTCCTGTATTTGGTCACTTTTTGTGGGGGGAATCACCCCCTTTCAGTGCCGCTAGGCCTTCCAGTGTCTTTAGGTGGGCGAATAGAGTTTCCAATCCACAGAGTACAGAAAAATGCTTTCCAGGCAGGACCACTTGTTGTGGTGGGGTCACCCTGCTTGTACCACTGGGGCCATTGGGTGTCTCTAGGTGAGAAAAGAAACTCTCTGGCCCATAAGAATGAAATGCACTTTCTCTGGTCACTTATCATTACTGGAGCTCCTACTTGATCACCAGTGCCACTGGGCCCAACTGGAGTAATTAGCAAGACTCCCAACTGATCTGGAGAAGGCATGAGCCTACCTGAGTAACCTTTATCTGATATGTCAGGGTCAGGAGATTCCAGGCCTAAATGCCTTCTGCTGCTGGGTGAGGGATGGTAAGACACACAACTGCTATGTTGTTCTTCCAGTACTGGGGTCCCTAGCCAGTCCATCTTCCTCTTTCCACCATTCAGAGTCCTCCTATGGTTGCTTCTTGTGTTATGTCATAGTTATATTTAGCAAAGAGAAGCAGAAAGAGATGAGTTTATGTCCTCTTGTCTGGATCAAAGTCCCTAGACCATTTACATTTTAATGTAACTATATATGTCTGGATTTAAGTCTTCCATTTTGTGTGTGTGTGTGTGTGTTTGTGTGTGTGTGTTCTGTTTGTTCCCTCTGCTTTTCATTTCTCTGTTTTATTTTTCCTTTGGATCACTTCAATATTTTTAAAAAATCAGTTTTGATTCATCTGTAGTGTTCTTGAGTGTATCTTTTCATATAAAATTTTTAGTGGTTGTAGGCATTACATTATACATAAATAACTTATCAATGTCTACAGACATTTTAACGGTTTGAGTGAGGTATAGAAATCTCATATCCTCTTAAATTTCTATTCTTTCCCCATTTATAATATAATTTTCTCAAATATTTCCTCTGTATACATTAAGAACACAATCAGACAATATTATAATTTTTATTTAAACTATCAAATGTAATTTAGAAAACTTAAGTGGAGAAGGAAAGTCTATTGCATTTACCCATATTTTAACTCTTCCATTGTTCTTTCTTCTTTCCTGATGTTCCCAAATTCGTTCTTTTATCATTTTTTCATGCTTCAAGAACTTACTTTAGCCATAGCAAAGGTATATTGGTGACAGATTCTCTTAGTTTTCCTTTGTCTGAGAATGTCTTGATTTCCACTTATTTCCTAAGAAATATTTTCACTGGACATAGAGATTAGCCTATAATTTTCTTTTTTGTCATTTTGTTGTCTTCATTTTCCTTTGAAGTAAGACTCAAAGCCCTTGCAGGGCTACAGTCTAGCATAACACTAGATTTGTAATTCTCACTATTCTATGTTTTATTTTAGAACTGTTATTCACATATGAGAGGGTGCCTCTGAAGTTGTGCAAAATAAACAGCCAATTGCTGAAAGTGAGAGGAATTGGAGAGGTTTAAGGAATACAAGTGGAGATTTTAATAGGCACTGAAAGAATGGGAGAGGGAACTGACAAGTAAAATGATGGCTGAGTGATGTTGAGGGTCCAGCTGAGAAAACAAGCCATCTCTTTGTAGTGGCTTCAATCTGCATAGCTGGGTGGTTTTCTTTTGCAGCCTGAAACAGAGGGTAGTTGGAAGCAGCAGTGAGAGGATAAATTTAAGGAAAGCTTTAAAAGTTTTGTTCTTGTCTCTCCTCCAATTGCCTACCTACATTATCTACCCTTCACTACAGAAATCGGCAGAAATGTCTCCAACCATAGTTACCAGTGTATGGAGGGTGTATCAGAGTATATCAGGGCAGCAAAAAAGCCCTGCTTGGTTGAGTGGGAGGCTGTTGAAAACAGATAGGGACTCCCCTGCTCCATTGTTCATTCACTCCTCCACCCTTTTCAAATCCCCAAAGTTGATGAATTACAACCTGGGACACTGATACCCCCCCAGCACTGCTTCTTTCAAAGAAGTTTTAAGATGAAGCCTTGATCATATCAGTTGCTTATAGAGTGGCAGCAAATGGGAATTATTAACATGTTCTGAGCTACCTGGGGCTCTCCTTTCCTCACTCTTCAAACACAATGAGACTGACATAGACTAATACAGAGAAGGTAAAGTGCATGCACACATACACGCACACACACAATCACAGAACTTAAACATAAACTTCTCAAAGTTTCCAGAGAGAAAAATCAAGTCCTCTACAAAGAAAGGAATTAAATTGACAACAGACTTTTAGCAACATTGAATACAAGAAGACAATATTTTAAAGGACTGGACCTATAATGTTTAAAATGACTTTGAACCTATAATTTTATATTCAGCCATTTTTAAATTAATTTATTTATTTTTATAAATTTTTTGAGACGGAGTCTCGCTCTGTTGCACAGGCTAGAGTACAGTGGCGTGATCTCGACTCATTGCCACCTCCACCTCCCAGGTTCAAGCAATTCTCCTGCCTCAGCCTCTCGAGTAGCTGGGACTACAGGTGCGTGCCACCACGCCCAGCTAATTTTTTGTATTTTTAGTAGAAACAGGGTTTCACCGTGTTAGCCAGGATGGTCTCCATCTCCTGACCTCATGATCCGCCTGCCTCAGCCTCCCAAAGTGCTGGGATTACAGGAGTGAGCCACCGTGCCGGGCCAGTTTTTGTATTTTTAGTAGAGACAGGGTTTCACCATGTTGGCCAAGCTGGTATTGAACCCCTGACCTCAAGTGATCCACCCACCTCGGCCTCCCAAAGTGCTGGAATTACAGGCATGAGCCCCTGTGCCCAGCCCATTTTTTAACTTAAATGTAGCATAGTAATAAATATATTCTGTGGCATGCACTATCTCAGAAGGTTTGTCACACAAAGACCCTCATTGAAGACAATTTTGGAGGAGGTCTTCAAATTAGAAAGGAAAAAAATACAGGAGATGCTGCAAAGACATGGGGAGTAAGGGCAAGTATACACTGGTAGTATAGTTTATTGCTAACTTGATAATTAAATACTGAGCAGAAAAGAAGAAAAAGTGTATATCCATAGTAACTCAGAACAGATATTTTTAAACATTATCAGAGTGATGGGGAAGGTGTGGTGGAACTCAAAAAACATGAGAACATTTTCAAGTACTTGTAATGTTAAGAGAAAAATGTAGATACTGATAAATTTAAGAAACTAATATGGTTAAATTAACATGGGTATTTGTTAGTTAAGGGCAACTAAAATAAGAACCAAAATGGCAGTTATAACTTGTAAACCAGAAGAAGAAAATTCATCCTATTTTGTAGAAAATAGGAAAGAAGAAAAATATAAGTGATTCAAAAATGATTTACAGTGTGGATTTCCTCTAAATGTTGAAAACATCCACTATGTGTCCTGGGTGACAGTGGTTGAAGCGAAGTAGAATTGAGGCATTCAACAGAACTGAGAAGTTAAGGTGTTGGGTGACATGTCTGCATGGATACCATTACCAGAGCTGAGAAAAGTTTATCCTCCTTTAAGACTTCTGTCTTTGTATTTTCCTCCCCTCTATCCTCTTGGTAAAACCCTATAATTTATGGGGAATGAAAAAATTAACAATTTTAATCGGAGAGGGCTGTATGGGAAGTAGAATCTTCAGTGGAGTGCCAGGTCTCAATTACAGATGTGCAGGAAATGTTCAAATAAGAGGGACAACATTTCTGTATATTTTCATAGGCTGAGCTTATTTTACTGTGCAACAGGGCACCCGGGAGAATTGTGGAAAGCTTTAAAAAGAGGGGATTCTGTGATGGAAGATAACTGGGGAAGGAATTCATGATTATATTATGAGAGTAGGAAGAGGATAGGTGATAGTGTGAGGAGGTGCTTGCCTTTGGGTGGTGTCTAGGGATTACAAGGATAAAAAGCATAGATAAAATTGGCTGCACACAAACTCCCCAACATTACTTCACATTGTTTTATACCCAGAATGAGCTGAATTGTTAGATGATAAACAACCAGCACCCCTAACATTGTCCCACCTCCTCACTGTAGTTTACTTGCTGTGTTCAAAGCAGAGATAAAGCCTCCTCCAGTCCCCATTCTTCCTTTCATCTTTTCTTCCTCTCCCATCTCTCACTTCTCCCTCACATCCCCATATCACATCACTACTTACTGCCTCTGGACAGTTCAGTGGCTAGACAAGATTATACCTAACGTAACCATTGGACAACTCATAGGACTTTAGACAAAGGTTGCCACCTTGTGGTGAGAGGCAAAAATAACCAAGGGTCTTGGGTCACCGACTTGAGTGTACATCAGAATCAGCTAGAGGGCTTGTTAAAATAGAATGCTGGGCCCCAATCCCATATTTGCTGATTTAGTAGGTCTGAGTTGGGACTTAAAAACTTGTATTTCTAACATATTCCCAGATGATGCTGCCATTGTTGCTTCAAGGACCACACTTTGAGAACCACTGCTTTAGATAAATCTTTTTCAGGATAGGTAGACCTCCATTTGGTCATCCAAGATTGGTAGAATTAGAGTTTGAACACAAACATGTTTGAACTAATTTTTTGCTACCTTATTATTAGGAAATGCATGTGGTACTGCTTGGGCAACAGCCTCACTTGTTTTCTTTATCTTGGACAAGGTAACCACTAAATAAAGAAAGAAGTAGCATCCATTCTCCCTGCATAGATTGAATGTACCATGGTATATGTAACAATTCCAGTGCCAGGCACAGTGCCTCATGCCTGTAATCCTAACACATTGGGAAGCCAAGGCAGGAGGATCGCTTGAGCTCAGGAGTTTGAAGCTGCAGTGAGCTATGATTATGCCACTGTACTCCAGTCTGGGCCACAGGGTAAGACCCCGCCTCAAACAAACAAACAAACAAACAAAAAAACACCCAATTCTTTTACTGTTGGACATTTAGGTTATTTCCAAATTTTCACAATTATTAAACTAATTTAAAGTTAACTCTCTTGTTCCAAACCCTTCTCTTGTCATTTCCTGAATACCATTGATAGAATAACTTTGATGCAATTCAATGATGCTAAAGTCTCCTGAGTGAGGATGGGTAGGATCAAAGGGAATATGGGAGCCAAAAAATCCTATTCCACCAAAAGTACTACTATGAGCAAAACTGGACACAGGCTCCTGCTCTCTTGGAGATTACAGTCTAGCACAGGATTCAAATATTAATCAGCTATTCATACAAGTAAATATAGAGTTGTGGATGTAAAAATGCTGTGAAGGAAAGATCAACAGTGTGGTAGGCAGTGTGATAGTACTTGGGAATTTTGTTCCCAGATTGAAATAATAAACTTTTAAAAATTGGCTACTAACATTTTAATAATAAATTTGTTATGATTAATATTTTTGACATATTTTCAAATTTATGCCTGTATACTAGAATTTCAATATATAATGAGGATTTTTGGATTTGGGCTTAGTTTTTGCTTAATCTTGATTTTGATACCTAGCTGTGGGGGTTTGTCCTGCAGACCTTGACTTAATGATGGATGAATAACATACACTGACACAGATATTTTGCCTGTCAGTCCGGCTGAGGGTCTGGGCCACTTATAGACACCAAGGAGGGTGGTGTAAAGAGTTGCAGCTGCAGCCCTGACTTGCTGGCCCTACTGGCATTTATTTAGCACACATTAAATGACAAAGGCTTTGGGTCAACACCATTAGAGGGTAATTAACCTGGCAGCCTTCTCCCTGAGAGAGCCATCCTGCCCTTGAATGATCAAAGGTTAGTTTTAGGACCACATGAATAAACAAGTTATTTAGATAAACTCCTCTACATTCCTATGTATCTATGCCCTAAGCTTTTAAGAGAATTCAGCTGCCTTCAGCCAAACACTACTGAAACCATGCAAACCCCCAGGCCTTCCAAGAGGGTTTGTGTTTATTTCCTATAATTTTACAATTTCTCCCACCATCCTGACTGAACCCCTACACCTAGCCAAGCATCATTTGGCTAAACTGCAGATTAAGTGAACCTCTACCACATATCTTATACCACTTTGCCTCTCTGTGGGGGACAATTTTTCAAGTGGTCTTTATGATCCCCACCTCCTGGTGTTCACACCCCTGTATAATCCCTTCCCCTGGAGTGTAAGTGGGAAGTGTGGCTTGATTCTAAACAATAGAATATGGCAAAGGTGATGGGATGTCACTCCTGTGATTACAATATATGACTCCATCTTGCTAGCTGATTTTAGAGTCTTTCTCTCTCCATTGCTTGTTTGGAAAAAGCAGCCAGCCATAAGTCTTAAAGCCACAAGGAAAGGAACTGCTCAGAACTAGAGTGAGCTTGGAAGTGGATCCTTCCCCTGTCAAGCCTCTAAATGAGAGCCCAGCCCTGACCAAGTCCTTGATTGCAGTCTTACAGAGGACCCAGCTAAGCTGTGCCTTGACATGAAAAACTATGAGAAAGTAAATGTGAGTCATTTTAAGCCATTCAGTTGTGGCATCATAGTAAAGGAATATACCTCCTCAGCACTTCAACCACTTTGACTTGTATTCAGCATTCTTGGTCTCTCATATGACACTCCCTCTACCCGGATTGTTCCCTCTCCTTCTTCACTTCACTTTTGCCTAGCTAACTCTTTCAGGTTTTAACTGAATTGTTACTTCCTTTGGAAAGATTCTCTTAACCTCCATTTTGGAGATTTTTCTTCCTTGAAAAATTTGGATTGACACTGGTTTTAAGTCATCCTCATAAGATGTGAAAAATTCCCAAATAAGATTTTTTCCTAAAGGAATCATGAAATGATTAACTAAAATTTAATATGTACGTAAAGGTTATTTTGGTTACTATTGTGAATGCTAACACCTCAACCAAGTCTATAGTTTAAAATTATAATATACTTGAACCTCTATTATTTAAAGTTTTCAAAGACTGTCTCAAAATTGATATAATATTCTCCCTAAGGTTATTTAGTGAGTGTATGCTCTCATAATTTATATTAACTACCAATCTACTTCCATATTTAACTATTTGGAAGTTAAGTTTTATGGAGATAAATTTAGCAGTTCTTACAATCAGCATTATTGTATTTTATTCTTTCAAAGATACACATTTATTTTTCAACGGACTGACAGAATTAAAATATATAGAACATAAGAGATTTTCTCTCTAGTTTTATCTAGAATGCTTAACTATGTTTTAAAGTCAATATTAAAATATTAATAACTCCAAATGACTTCCATTATTCATATTACTGTCATTATTATGCAGTAGCCTAGGTGATCACCTGATCAATGATCATGCACAAGTTTAAGAATGTCAGAAATAATGGTTTTGGTAGATTGTATTATTTGTTAAAAATTATTCATTTCGTCCCCACCCTATAGGTAGAGTATACCTTAGTGTCCAATTGTCCTTAGGACTGGCTAGTCAGTGACTTGCTTTAGTCAATAGAATGAAAGTAGATGTGATGTGCAGACTCTAGGATGGCCTCCATGTTCCTCACCTCCTAGTATTCATGCCCTGGTACAATCCTCTCCCCTTGAGTGTGATGGACCTGTGACATGCTTCTAAATGATAGAATATGGCAAAGGTGATAAAATGTCTAATTTGTGATTATATTACATTCTATATGATCTAGTCTTACTATCAGATTCACTTTAGAGACTCTCCTTACTAGCTTGATGAAGTAAGCAGCCATGTTGCCATATTATAAGGAACTGTGGCAAGGCTTCTAGGAACTCTGAGCAGCATCTAGGAACTGCAGGCAGCCACTAGGAGGTGAGGGTGGCCTTTAGGATCTGAAGGTAGTCTTCAGCTGATAGTCAGAAAGCAGTGCCCTCAGCTCTACGGCCACAAGAAAATGTATCTGCCAACAATATGAGTGAGCTTGGAAGCAGATTCTTCCACAGTCAAGCCTTCAGATGAGATTGCAGCCTGGCTGACACCTTGACTGCAGCTTTGTGAAACTGTTAAGTAGAGGACACAGTTAAGTTATGCTCAGACTTCTGACCCACAGAAACTGTGAGGTAATAAATATGTGTTGTTTTAAGCTACTGAGTTTGTGGTAATGTTATAATAGAAAACTAATACAATGGGCATGATATACCCTACATCAGAGCAGCCACTTAAATATCCTTTCATGGTTTGGCTCTGTCTCTCTTGAGCTTTTGACTTCCAAAAGGAGAAACATGTGCCCAAGAGAGTTGCAGATCTTTCATCTTCAGTCCCTGAATCAGAAGATTCATGATGGTACCTGAACCCAGCCAAGGCCAGCAAAGTTGTAGCTAGCCATTAGCCTTCACGTGAGATGAAAAGAAAATGTTTGTTGTTGCAAACCACTGAAAACTGAGGGTCATTGGCTGCTGCAGCAAAAGCTAAGTAATTCAATGCTGAAGAAGATATTTGGCTATTCAGTCTTTAAATACCAAAGCCAAAGCTATAAATGAATCTGAAAAGCAGGTTTGCCCAGATAATGAGGTTGAAGCTGATGTTGGTACATCATTAGGCATAGATGGGCATGCAGAGCCTCACAGGCAATGGAAAGGGCTTTGAAACCTATTAAAATGACCTAGACAGGAGAAGGGGTGATATAATCATATTTGGGTTTTGGCAAGATCACCCTGGCTACAGCATGAACAACAGTCTACAGAAAGCAAGAAATGGCATAAGAAGAATAGTTAGGCTAATGATGTAGTTCAGAGGATAATAGTTGTGGAAAAATAAGTGAATAGATTTGAGACATATTTAGGAGACAGAATTGATAGGACTTGGTGATCAATTCTATATGGAAGGGGTGAGAAAGAGGAGGATGTCTGGGATTACTCTAGGACTTCTAGCTTTCCTAGTTGGTTGGAGAGGAGTATTAATCACTGAGATATAAAGAACACTAGAGGGAATCAGGTTCGGGAGGGGAAAATCAAATGTTTAATTTTGGACACATTAATATTTGGGTTTTGGGGTGTCATTGAACCAACCAGATATAAAGTTTTGGAGCTATGAAAAAATATGAACTGGAGATATAAATTTGGGAGCCAGCTTTATATGGGAGATTAACTAACCATGGGTATGTATGATTAAGAAAGAGAGTTGGGCAAGAGCATACGGCAAGAAGAAAAGAGGGGCCTAGGACCAGGTTTTAAGAAAGTCCAACATTTAATGATTGTATTGAGGAGGATAAGCCAGTGTAAGATATCACCAGAAATATGAAGCCCACAGCAAAGCCTTCGTGAGTTGTTACTACCATGTATTTCTGAAGTGTTTACTATGAGCTTGGGGCACTGTGCTAAGTGTTAGTGGTATAAATTAGTTTCTGCCCTCAAGAAGCCCACAGCCTAAAGGGAGAGACAGAAAGTGTAAACAATGATCATATCCGAATACCACACACTGTTATTAGTATATCAACAGGATGTTTCTGAAGGATGTGAAATCTGAGTTGACACCAAAGGACACGCTGGAATTGGCTAAATAGGGAACTCAGGGAGTGGGGTGGTGGATTTTCAGGTAGAGGGACCAGCCTTTTTGAGTGTATAGAGGGATGAGACTGCATGACACATTTGCAGAACCAGCTAGAGCTAAGGATGAGTGTGAGAAGGTGTTAGGGGTCATAGCTGGAGAAGCACACAGGAGACAGAACATGAAGGGCCTTATATGCAAGAATCAGGACTTCATCCTCTGGGCAGCCAGGTCAATTAGAGGGAGCTGGGCCAGTGTGCAATTTGGAGGCGAAATTTGGAGCATGGTGTTATGCAGCTAGGCAGGGTGTTTGTTCTTCAATTTAATAGCCACCAAAATATCCTCTTCACAAAACTGATAAAAGAGCACGAGGTCACAGAGTGAGAAGGGCAGAACTGCGTCCAGGTCTAAGGGTTTTGAGTGCCATTCCAGCGAGCTCCCAAAGATACATGGTTTTTCTCACTCAGAGATTGCTTCAATAACAGACTTGGTTTGGGTTATCTTTTGTCAAAACTGGATTTTTTTTTTTTATAAAAGGTTTTAGTAACGGTCTGAGTTTTATGACAGGCTTATTTGATAGAACAAAATATCTACCAGCCTGTGAGAAAGTGTCCAAAATTATGTTCTAAATGCATAGTATTATCTAATTTATCCACAATCTCATTACTCTTTTCTATCTGCCTCTCCTCACTCTTACCACTGCCCACTTTTCCAAAAGAAAACTAAAGGTTCCATATTTGTAAAAGGTGCTTAAATATATAGTCATTTATGAGACTTCTAAACAGTAGCTGTTTAAGTTTAGCCCAAATAAGAGTTTTCTCTCAATTATAAGTTATCATTTATTGTATCTGCTGAGTTTGGTCTGCTTTTTCATCTTTATCAAATTTAAAACTGAGGAGAAATCAGGGAACAAATTGTTATTTTTTCAGCACTTTGACTTATTCACATTTAATCTAATGCATTTTCAAGCTGGAAAGATTTTTTACTCATGGCCTTTTCCCAGATTTTTTCCTTTGCAAAAAATAGAATCAACTCAACACCCAGGGAGGTGAGTTCCATTAATTATCCTTTTCAGATAGAAAATAAGTAGCTGGGAGGAAAATGGGAATTCAAAGCCATGTTATTTTACTCTGTTAATGGCAGTAAGCAACTCCAGAATGAAGGGTCATATTGAAGAAACTTAAGCAGTTTACAAACAGAATGTGGTCTGTTAATGTTTACACTGCTCAGGAGGAGAGGAGCTTTTGCCAGAACCCCTTAGTCTTTGGCCATGTTTGAATGTTGCACAGAATGGGCAAGATTTCCACGTGACATGAATTGATTTTCTCTATCAAGAGTGGAATTCAACCTTTCTGTCTAAACTACTTTCAAATCCTACCTCTTCAGTGATAGTTTGTCATCCTTTTGCTAGACAATTTTTTAAAAATCTCATCACAAATCCTATGGAGAAAATATCTTTGGTGAAAATCTTTTATTGTATATATTTAAGGTGTACAAATGATGTTTTGACATCCATATACATAGTGAAATGATTGCTACAGTCATGCAAATTAAATATGCATTTCCTCACATAATTACCCTCTTTTGCAGTAAGAGCACCTGAAATCTACTCTTAGAAAATTTCCAGTATTCAATACAGCATTATTAACTATAGAACTTATGCTGTACATGAGGTCTCTAGATTTATACATCTTATGTAACTGCAACTTTGTAGCTTTGACCAACATCCTCATTTCTTCCACCTCCATCCCCCTGTGTGTTTGACTTTTTTAGCTTCCACATGTGAGATTACGCAGTATTTTTCTTTCTGTGTCTGGTTTATTTCACTTAGCATAATACCCTCCGGGTTCATCCATTTTGTCATAAATAGCAGGCTTTTATCAAAAAGGCAAGGGATAACAAATGTTGATGAGGATATGGAGGAAAGGAAACCATGGTACATTGTTGGTGGGAATGTAAATTAGTACCCCATTTTGGAAAATAGCGTATATTCCTCAAAATATTAAGAATACGATGACCATATGATGCAGAGATTCTTCTTCTGGGTAAATACCCAAAGGAAATGAAATCAGTATCTCGAAGAGATATCTGCACTCTCATGTTCACTGAAACATTATTCTCTGGTGAAAATTAATGCAAAAAATATTTTAGTTGCTGCAGTAGCAAAGAGATTCATGAGTTTAGCCTATTGCACATAGCTGAAGAAATCAAGGAAGAATGTTTCGCATTGCCATACCAGGGTAAAAAGTGATTGTGTGTATATTTCTGTATATAAAGTATTATGTAATTGTATATTTATACTTATCTATCTCTTTCATTAGGATAAAAGCCCCACGAGAGTGGGGACTTTGTCTATCTTGTCCACTTCTGAATCCCTGAAGCACAAAACAAATTATTGGCACATTAGTTGAATGAATGAATGGCATTGCACACTTACAATCTATTTTGTTTAACTTACAAACAGCAAAAATGCTACCACAATTCTGAATTTTGATTAAATAGTGTTTCAAAATCACAGATCTGTTTTAAAGATTAAATGAGGATTTCTGCTTTAAAAATGTATGTTTAGATAGAAAAATAGTATAAGCAAAGATAAGTGAAAGTGCTTAACCCAGGGTGGGAAACTCAATGACATTTAAGTTGACTCTAAGTCTAAAGATAGGTTTGAGGAGGAGTGGATGTTTTCCCCAAACCAGCCTCAAACTGGACCTTAAGTGGTCCACATGCAAAACAGTTCCTTCTCTATTGCTCTGAAGGGGGTGTTTTCTTGGGAGTATAGACAGTCATCTTGCAGGCAGCTAACAGACTACATTGTTCTCATCAGATGGTAGTATTGAGCTTGCCAGAAAATTTTACTTACAGTGGGGAACTCCTAAGGCTGAAACATTTTATCTGCAGGTCCAAAAAATCTTGACCTGGTGCACACAGCAGGGTAGGTAAGGAAAGGAACCATCATCTACGGAGAACCTACCATATGAACAGCTCTACCAGAGACCTCATTTGATTCCTACTTTAGCTTTATAATAAAAGTTAACATTCATTGGGTACTTATTGTCCTAAGTACTTTGCATGGATTAACTCAATAATTCCTCACAACACAAGGATGTATTTTTGTTTCCACCATTTAACAGAAGAGGACATCCAGGTACAGGGAAGTTAAACATGCTCAAGGTTACACAATGTGTAAGTGGTGGAGCCAGTATGAAAACCTACGTGGTGTGGGTTCCAGTGTCCAGTCTTGGAACTGCCTCCATAAGAGAAGGATTACTATCCTCATTATTTGCTAAGGCTCAATAAATAAAGTGACTTCCAAGGTCACATTAACAGAGCTGTCTGACTCCAAAGCTGAAGATGCTTTACTTTTCCTTATATTGTTCTACTTCAATCTCATCTCAATAAAAATAAATCTAGCAGCTAACATTTATCAAATACTTACTACATGGCAGACATTATTTTAAGTGCCTCATGTGAATTATCTCATTTAATCATCATAGTAACACTTTGAGGTGGGGCTTTTATTAGCCCCCTTCTGTAGATGAAGGTATTAAGGTTGAGAGGAGTCAAGTAACTTATTAAGGTGACATAGTAAATTGGTAGAATCAGGATTTAAAACTTGGTTTATTTGCCCAATGAGCCAAAGCTCTTATCCATTCTACCACAATATTTGCCTAGAAATATTGCCCCTCCTTCCCAATAGTAGTCCCTCCCATCTCTCTTATTTTTGCTGAAGTCTTAGTACAAGGCTGAGACTACTGTTTGTCCTTATGTTGCTTGGTCTTCCAGGTCTTCAAGGGGAAGGTTGTAATAGTAAAGTCACTCCCAAATTCAAATATTGTAAATATTGTACCCTTTGGAGTCAGGAATGAAGTACATGCTCACCATCAACTCAGATTTTTGTCAAGAGGAATGAGACTGATGGAAATAATCAATAGTTTTTTTAAAAAAACACACTTATTGAGAAATAATCATATACCATTTAGCACACCCATTTAAACTGTATACTTCAATGGTTTCCAGTACATTCACAGAGTTGGACAACCATGATGACAATCTAATTTTATAATATTTTCATCATCCCCAAAAGAAACCCCATGCCTATTGCCCTTGAGCCCCCAGCCTTGACAACCACTAATCTGCTTTCTACCTTTATAGATTTGCCTGTTTGGGACATTTCATATAAATTAAATCATACAATATGTGGTCTTTTGTGATTGGCTCCTTTCACTTAGCATATTTTCAAGGTTCATCAATGTTACATGTATCAGTATTTTATCCATTTTTATGGCTAAATAATACCCTACTGTATGCATATATCAAAGTTTGTTTATCCATTCCTCAGTGGATGGACATTTGGGTCATTTCCACTTTTTGGCTATTATGAGTAATGCCACTTTAAACATTCATGTTCACGCTTTTGTTTGAACACCTGTTTCCAATTCTCTTGGGTATATACCTAGGAATGGAATTGCTAAGTCATGTGGAAATTCTGTGTTTAACATTTGGAGAAACTGCCAAGCTGTTTTTCAATGAGGTTGCATCAATTTACATCCCCATCAGCAATGTATGAGTGTTCCAATTTCTTCATTTCCTCACCAACACTTGTTATTGTTTGGCTTTTTGATATAGCTATTCTAGTGGGTATGAAGTGGTATCTCATTGTGGTCTTGATTTGCATTTCCCTAATGAATAGTAGTGCTTGAGCATCTTTCCCTGTGCTTGCTAGCCAGTTGCATATTGCTATAAGCTGAATGTTTGTGTCCTCTCCAAACTCATATGCTGAAGCCCTAATCCCCAATGTGATGGCATATGGAGGTGGGGCCTTTGAGAGGTAAACTGGTTTAGATGAAGTCACAAGAGTAGGCATTCATAATGAAATTATAATGCCCTTATAAGAAGGGGAAGAGACCAGATCCCTTTCTTTCTTTTGAGACAGAATCTCACTCAGTCACCCAGGCTGGAGTGCAGTGGCTCAATCTCCGCTCACTGCAAGCTCCGCTTCCTGGGTTCAGGCCATTCTCCTGCCTCAGCCTCCCAACTAGCTGGGACTACAGGCACCTGCCACCATGCCCTGCTAATTTTTTTGTATTTTTTTAGTAGAGATGGGGTTTCACCGTGTTAGCCAGGATGGTTGCGATCTCCTGACCTCCTGATCCGCCCGCCTCGGCCTCCCAAAGTGCTGGGATTACAGGCGTGAGCCACCGCGCCTGGCCGAGACCAGATCCCTTTCTGTCTTTGCTGAGGACACAGCCACAAGGTAGCCATCTGCAAACCATAAAGTGGGCCCTCACAAGGCATTGAATCTGCTGGCATCTTGATCTCAGATTTCCCAGTCTCCAGGACTGTGAGAAATAAATGTTATTTAAGCCAATCAGTCTATGGTAGTATGTTATAGCAACCCAAGCATACTAAAACACATATTTTCTTTGAAGAAATGTCTATTACAATCTGTTAACCCATTTTGAATTGGTTATTTTTATCATTGAGTTGTAAGAGTCCTTTTCATATTTTGAAGTATCTGATATGCAAATATTTTCTCCCATTATGTTGCTTGTCTTTTCACTTTTTTATATGGTATATTTTTAGCACAAAAGTTTTTAATTTTGATTTACTCCAATTTATTTCTATTTCTTGTATCACTTGTGCAAATCGTCTTAACATTAGGAAGACTTACTACAATGTTTTCTTCTAAGAATTTTATAATTTTGACTCTTACATTCTATAATCCATTTTGAGTTGATTCTTGCATGTGATTTAAGGAAAACTTCATTTTTTCCCATGTAGATACCCAGTTGTCTCAGCATCATTTGTTAAAAAACTATTCTCTCCTCAATTTCTCTTGGGACCCTTGTTGAAATTAACTAGCCATATACATGAGGATTTATTTCTGGACTCTCAATTTAATTCCATTTATTTATACACCTACCCTTGTGTCTGTACCACACTGTCTTGATTACTGTAGTTTTGCAGTAAGTTTTGAAGTTGGGATGTATGAGCCCTCCAACTGTTCTTTTTAAAGATTGTTTTGACTGTTCTGGGTCCCTTGTAATTCCATATGAATTTTAGAATCAGCTTGTCAACTTACGCGAGGAAGCCACTGGAATTCTGATAAGCATTGGATTGAATCTGTAGATCAATTTGGGGCACATTTCATCTTAACAATACTAAGTCTTCCAATCCATGAACATGGAGTGTCTTTCCATTTATTTTGATCTTCTCTAATCTCTTTCAACAATGTTTTATAGTTTTCAGTGTAAAAGTTTCGCACTTCTTTTGTTAAATTATTCCTAAGTACTTTTTTCTTTTTGATGCTATTGTAAATGGAACTGTTTTCTTTCTTTCTTTCTTTCTTTCTTTCTTTCTTTCTTTCTTTCTTTCTTTCTTTCTTTCTTTCTTTCTCTCTCTCTCTCTCCCTCTCTCTCTCTCTCTCTCTCTCTCTCTCTCTCTCTCTCTCTCTTTCTTTCTTTCTTTCTTTCTTTCTTTTCTTTTCTTTTCTTTCTTTCTTTTTGAGACAGAGTCTCACTCTGTTGCCCAGGCTGGAGTGCAGTGGTGCGGTCTCAGCTCACTGCAATCTCTGCCTTCCAGGTTCAAGCAATTCTCCTGCCTCAGCCTCCCGAGTAGCTAGGACTACTGGTGCGTGCCACCACACCTGGCTAATTTTTTGTATTTTTAGTAGAGATAGGGTTTCACCGTGTTAGCCAGGATGGTCTTGATCTCCTGACCTCGTGATCCACCTGCCTTGGCCTCCCAAAGTGCTGGGATTTCAGGCGTGAGCCACCACGCCCAGCCGGAACTGTTTTCTTAATAACATTTTTGGATTGTTCATTTGATCTTGTGTTTTAACCTTGTATCCTGCAACTTTCCTAAATTCATCCAGGCAGGTAGTTGTGAGCAACACGAGAAGAGCAAGAATATGCCTGGGATAAGGAAAAAATGAATTGAGTAGATCAGGACTATAATAATGGTTACAATGTACTGAATATGTTTTCAGCAAGTCAGTACTTCCCATGCTCTAATACGTTCATGAATCTCCTGGAAATCTAGTTAAAATTCAGACTGCTATCACTGGGTTTGGGGTGGGCCTGGGATTCTGCCTAATAACTTCTTGGATTGTTAGTGGCTTTTATTTATTATTTTCAAGTTACAATAACTGCAAGCAAGATAATACTGTTCCCATTTTACAGATAAGAAAATGACCTCAGAAGTTGAGCTAGTAGCCCAGGTTCATTGAATAAGTGGCAGAACCAGGATTTGAACACAGTTCATTCTAATGCCAAAGCTGGACTCTTTCTACTCTACCACAATGGATATCTTGAGTAGAAGGAGGATAGTTGGAATGTGAACAGAATATGGATCACGAAAAAAGAAAGCTTTTCAATGTCAGAGTTGCTGCCTGGAATACATTTGAGTCTAATCTTTGAGGTTGCCTTGGAGAGCAGATCAGCAAGGCCCTTGCTTTCCAGGGAGCTGAGCATGAAGGTGTGAGATTGGACTATCAGCTAGAAGTAAGATGAAAATACTAGACAGAATTCAAGATTGGAAGAAGTCTAGAAAGAATGGCTTACCTTCGATCAGGCTAGACTCCAGAACTAGACTCTGTATACTGCTTAGGTCTATACCTGAGATTACACCTATTGTTGACTTTTTCTGCATTCTAAACATGGGGTTAGACTGGATGTGATGTTGCCACTGAGTAACCAGAGAGGAAGAAATATATCAGTGAGCTAAAGGGCAGGGCTGTGATCCTGAGATCCTTCTGAGTAGAAAAATACCATGCTTCAATACTGTGATAACAACAGAAATAACCAATGGCTTAAACTCTGTACCCCCTACTCAGGATGGTCTTGAAATAGATGTCTAAAAGCTGTCCCCCTAAAAAGGCTATGGCAGATCCTGCTATTTAACTGGGATGATGAATGGTATAGCATCAATACCATCCCTCAGAGGCCAGGGTAAGGGTTTAGGGATGTGGGTAAGGGTCTGGTCATATGTTTATCTGTGAAGGACTATGGATAGGTGACCAAATTCCTTTCCAGTACTTTTCAGCAGAATCTTTAGACTTTCATCACCTGAGTTAAAACACATGAGATTTTTTTTTGTCCTTAGCACATTTTATTGAAATATGACCCTTGATGACAAGCTGGCAGGCATATCTATGTCAGCCAAGAAGGGAGTGGTGGAGGACACAAATGCAGAAACAACAAGATTTGGAAAAAGAATAGCTTCACATGGGATAGATGACCCCCAACAGCTGTACAACCAACACTGGTTCTTCATCTATAGAAACTGTCCCCTGCCCCACCCCCCCCAAAAGATCTACTAATCTTCAAATAATATAATATGCTGTTGCAGAAATATTATTGGCATAGACGACTCCTCTGGCAAAGACAGTGGGAGTCACCAAGCTCCAAATGGGTGGAAGTGGCCAGAAATGGGCCCAGCTTCCTCCATCTGGGGCTTGCTACTGGCAGAGCAGCACTGTCAGGGAGGTTCGGGTTCAGGATGTGGCTCTGGTGTGCCTGGGCAGCTTTTTGGCACATGAGGTTAAATGGAAAACAGAACCTGAACCTAACCTTGAAAGAGGCTTTTTATCTTTTCACCTCTCCTTTTCTTTGCTTCCAATTCCTTCCTTTCTAGGGCTTTATTTTCAGTGTCTCTGTCTTATTCTGTCAGATTCTACTTGGGCATTTACAGCTATATCCTGGTTGAGTCTCCAGCTGTGGGACTCAGGGAGATTCAATTATCCAGAGCCCTGGGAGGTGGCAGGAAGGGTTGGGGGGACATGTGATAGTAACTCATGCACTGACTTCTCTATCAGCCATCATGCTTGCCTATTACCCATGGGGGCCTGTATAAGCATTTGAAGGGAGACAGCAGAAGTCAAGACTGATAACTGTCTTTGGGGATCTCCCTTGGCCTGCCTTCCAAACCGCTACTCACTGGCAGGCCTTGGAGGAGGGTTGAGCCCAGGAACTGAGAACAGGGGAGAGAGACTGCATCTCAAGTAATACTGGCAGTGTTGCAGCACCATCACACACAATGAGACTGCCCTGGCAGGAGTGTGGCACGCCAGTGTCTGTTCAGCAGTTCACCTTTATCTACCAAGCTTCACTGCTAGATATACTTTTGGGGTTATTTTTTAAATGCTTTGGCAACTTTCCCTCCATGTGAAAATGAGCATCCTTGTGTTCTGATTCTAACTCTAGAAACTAATTTGAGATGGGATTAAGAACAAAAATAACAGAGTTAATAGTATTTTTGGTGTCATAAACTTAAGGTACAACCAATCACATGCTGACTAGAAAAACTCAGACTATGGCCATAGTGTCCAGATAAGTGACCATTCTTTTCCCTAGGCCCATATTCCCAAAAAGGTGCTCTAGCCCACAAATCTGAGAATGATGAAACATATCAGCCTCATCCTCCCAATACAGGAAATCTCAATTTGCTCATTGTTTGTCCTAGAGCCTGCTCAGAAGAAAAGATGACAACTATGGCCTCCATTGAAAGCACTCCCCTACCTTCTCAATCTTGGCTGGCTTGCGTAAGCCTAGCCCCTGCAAGCCACCAGCCTTCCTGAATAAAGTAGAATCTTCCACTGGAGGGGAGAATGGCAGGGTTGCCATTCTAACAGTGTTTCTGGCAGCAAACCCAGGGCTCCACAGAAAGGCTTACCCCACCCCCCACCCCAGGACACCCTGCTGGCCAAGATTCTCCCATTGTTTTCAAATACAATGAAGAGGAAATGGAAGCTAGTGACAAGTATTTGTAACAGCAGCAAAAGTTCCTTGGCAAATTCTTTGGTTGAATGAGACATCCCTGCTGCTACAGTTGACCTTCAAGGACCCTGAGGAACTCAGCAGTAACTAGAAGAGATGCCAGGCCTTGGCTGGGTTGTGTGATACCAAGGATTGGCTCCAGTTAGTGAGGAACAGGGAGCTAAGCTGGATAACAGGGCAGCATTTGGCCATAACCCCCTTCTTGCCATCGTCCACCTGAGTGCTGCTTTTCCAGCATAGAAACTAGCTACTGGTGTCAGGGCCTTGGCAACAGCAGCAGTTTTAGTTGTTTGTATGCCTAAGATCCTGGCTGGGTCATCAATTGCTCTGGGGAGCTGGCTCTGGCTGGAGCTCCCAGCTACCTTGAGTTTTGGTTCCCTTGAGCCAGGCCACAGGCTGAGAAAGCAATGGTTAGAGGAGTTCCTTCTGAGCTCACCTCTACTGATCCCATAGCTTGGAGATGGTAGAGAAATGACTGAACCTTTCTCCGTTTCAGGAGATTTCTTTGGTTTCAAAAATAAATCAGTAAGAAAAACTTGAACCCTGCTGGGGAATGCTAAACTCAAGTCACTTAGACTTTAAGGGAAGCACAAGGCCAGGCCACAGTAGGGAGGCTCTGAGTTCAAGGGGAAAACTCCTTCCTAGACATCGGTAGCTATGGTGGGAACAATTCAACGCCTTGGCACTTGCTTACCTAGCCACGGTGGATTCAGGCTGATCTGCAGAAAATGCTTTCCTTCTGGGCTAACTTTTCCCTCTCCAACTTCCCTCTTCTCGCCTTATTAGTTAAAAAAGAAAAAAATAATCAAAACATAAAAATAAATAAAATCAAAAGGCCATTTAAAATATAACAATAAGAACCCCCTCCCCCCATAATGAAACCTACATCTAGAAGTCAGTTTTAGTAGAGCTATTAATGGCCCATATGGTGAAGCCCTGGGGTAGGCACCTGCGGTAACCCCCAGCAATGTAAAGGAAAGATGAAACAAGAGGTGGTAGGACCAAAGTCTTAGGAGAGGAAGAGGGTCACACTAGCCAGGGCTAAGAGTAGGCCTCTTCCCCTGAACTTGCTGCTGGGAAAGGTAAGGGTAGAGCCTATTTAAACCTGGTTCCTTCCTAAGGGGCACCTGGGGGTACTCAACCTTTGCTTGCATTTTTTCAGTGTAATTCCTCCCTCTGTGCTTTCCCCTGCAAAGCTTGGGTGAGGCCCTGAAACTGGTGCCAGGTGAATGCCCTCAAGGCAGCCAGCTCTCTGTGAGAAATGGCTGGCCACAAGCCCTGGGGCAGAGTAGAGCTGCAAGGCAGATTCCCTCTGAGCCTTTAGAGGCTGTTGACGATATGGGTGGATGATGAGTACTTGATGTCTTTGGTATCCTAGTACAAAGCAGAATGAAGGCACTTCCTTGGTTCTCTGTGCAGCAAGTACTTGCCCTTGGCAACTGTGGGAAGGAGAGTGTGGTTCTAAGATCACACCTTGCTGCAGCTCCCTTGGGTAGAAGCTTGTGGCTTCCCCAGGGTCTCCTAGCTGGTTAGGACCACTGCTAGGGAAGGGGTAGTGAGAGACATCCAGGGTAGAGGGCTGGAACAAACTGCTAATTGCTATCTACTTGCTGAGAAACTGCTAACAAAGAAGATTGAAAGCATTTCCCACATGGCTGGGCAGGGATGCTGTGGCAGAGTGCTGGTAGAATTAGAAATTGCTGGGCCCCAGGAGTAGACTCTCCCTGAGACATTTGAGTTGCTCTTCCCCGAGCTTGATCTTCTCCTCCAGCTCTCGCTGTTCAATGATGAGAGCAGATTTCATCTTGACAAAGTGCTGGTAATCTTGGAGCTGGTCCTGAGGCAGGTAGCGGGAGACCATGCCAAACACCAACTTCTCCCGGCGGTCCACGTGCTCCTTCAGCTCCTTGGCATCTGCCAACTGCCCTGTCAGCTGCTGCTTCTTCTCTATCAGCACCAACTGGGGAAGCAGAGGACCAAGTAAGGGCTCTCCCAATTACCAGGCATCTGTCCAACTGTGCTGCCTAGCAGTACTCCACCAGAGATGCTGCCACAAAGCAGCTATACATTCTGCTAATTAGTCAGTCCTAGATTTTCTGCCCTGAAGTCTACCTCCATGCAAAAGCCTTTGTTTCCTGTAGCAGGAGGGTAAACATGACAACAATTCTGGATAGGGGATGTGAAATTACCTCTTTCCATCTCTTTAACGCTGTCTTCAATGTAGGGACCACCACTGGGCTTGGGGTGGAGGAAGGCTCTGACAAAGCCAGCCTGTGTCCCTTTCATCTGGTGAACAACTGTCACTGTGGAGGTGCTTTCTGTATGATGTGTGTGTCTGTGTGAGTGGATATGTGTGAGTGTATGTGTCTGTGTCTGTATGTATATGTATGTAGATATGTGCCTCTTGTTGTGGATTCAAAGGTATATCCAAAGCCACCTGTATAGGGAAAGGTGATGCAATTTTGGTTCAGGAGTATATGCATAGTGACCCAACCTGTGAAACTGACAGCTTTCCAATCTCAACTACTTGATGAGACCTCCCCCTCCAACTCTAGAGTGAGGCAAAACTGCTGCTGCTACTACTACTACTGGGAACTAGCATTGATTCAGTGTTTACCCTGTCCCAGGCCCTGTTTTATGTAATTAACATAAACTAATTTAATTCTCACAATAATCCCATAAGGCAGGTAGTATGCTCACCTCATTTTATAGGTGAAGAGATTGAGGCAGAGTGACGTTATGTAAGTTGTCCACAGTCACACAGCTAATAAATGGTAGGGCAAGAATCTCAGGGCACTTAAAAGCCAGTGTTCACACTCTTATTTTTGTATTTTATTATTATTATTTTTTTTGAGACAGGGTCTTGCTCTGTCACCCAGGCTGGAGTGCAGTGGCACAATCTTTGCTCACGGCAGTCTCTGCCTCCCAGGCTCAAGCAAACCTTCCACCTCAGCCTCCGGAGTAGCTGGGATTATAGGCATGCGCCACCATGCCAGACTAATTTTTGTATTTTTAGTAGAGATGGGGATTCACTACGTTGCCCAGGTTGGTCTCAAACTCCTGGACTGAAGCAATCTGCCCGCTTTGGCCTCCCAAAGTACTGGGATTACAGACATGAGCCACCGTGCCCATCCTCAGTGCTCATATGCTTTTAACCCCATGCTCTACTGTTTCCTATAGTAGCCCAACTTGAAAGAGGGAGCCCTGAGAAGAAACAAATGGCATTTCCCTCTACCCACACCCCACAGACCCCAACTCTACCTTCTCCTGGTTGGCCTCTGAATCGATGCTGTTCAGAGCATTCTCCACCCGGGCCAGTCGTCCAGAGAGTGACAGCAACAGGTTGACCACTTTGTCCAGGTCCCCAACAAACAAGTGGTACTTTTCAAATTCATTGGATTTGCAGACGGCTTTTAAGTTGGCCTCCACCTCCTCCCCAAGGGCAGAATTGGCATTGATGTCCTCTAGCAGCCCTCGCTGGGCCTCCCGCAAGACAGAAAGTTTTCTGCTGATGCTTTCGATAAGCTGTATCTAGGGGAATTAAACAGGAGAAGACAAAGGATGAGAATGGGGATCAACAGAAACTTATTTGTGCCTGTAACCTCTGTTTTGGAATCCAAGGAACAGATGGTGGGCTCTATCCTAGTCACTGGAAACAAAGGAAACTTGGGCAAGTCATGAGCAACTCCAGTCTTTTGGCCAAGCACCTTCTATCCGTCTGGTAGGGATCTCCATGTCACCACCAAACTTTTTGGCATTGGGTAAGTGGTATCTATGCACTAAACTTCATTTACCAGATGCAGCTTAATAAATACTTGCTGGCACTTTGTTTTTTTTTTTGAGATGGAGTCTCACTCTGTTGACCAGGCTGGAGTGCAGTGGCACAATCTCAGCTCACTGCAGCCTCCGCCTCTCAGGTTCAAGCGATTCTTGCGTCTCGGCCTCCTAAGTAGCTGAGGTTACAGGTGCATGTCATGGATGCCAGGCTAATTTTGTGTGTGTGTTTGTGTTTGTGTGTGTGTGTGTGTGTACTTTTAGTAGAGATGGGGTTTCATGATGTTGGCCAGGCTGACCTCAAGTGATCAGCCCCCCTCAGCCTTCCAAAATGCTGGGATCACAGGTGTGAGCCTCTGCACCCAGTCCCTTCCTGGGACGATTTAATAAATAGGAGCTACAGTCCTTTTGAGAGCCTAGGTTGGAAAAGCATTTGCACTAAGGTATTTGCCTATCACTTCATTCATTCTCCTTCAATCCATTTAAGTACCTCTCAAGTTCATGACACTATGCTAGATCTTTGCTTCCTTAGCTTGGCTTTTGAGGCCTTTTGGATAAGACTGTGAGTTCTGGAGTTGTAACGACTGGGTTTGATTTATAGCTTTGCCACTTCGTAGCTGTGGGACCTTGGGTGACTTGACATTATTGAGCTTCACTTTCTTTATCTGTAGAATGGGGATAATTGCTTTACCCACTGCATTGAGTCATAATAAGGAGTCAATGAGATTACGCATGCAAAGTGTTTGGCCCATAGTAAGTGCTGCGTAAAAGCTAGGCTGCTATTATTTGTTACTCAGTCTGGCCCCACCTTGCCATTCTAATGCCCCTCCTCAGAGCCTTTCAGAATTAGCTCCTCATTCTCCTCTGTGTTCACAACACTCATTCTTGTGTTCCTGAGTAGCTTATGCAGTTCCACCTACTCTTTATCTCTTTCTTCATTTTGGTTATTCCTAAATTTCTTCAGGGGACAGCTCTGCCCCTCCCCTCCCTCACAGGAAGCCCTCCTCTGTAAGTCTTCTCTCAGTGATCTTTTTTTGTCCAAGCTTTTAAGTATTTTAGAATTAGAACCCTATAGTGTAACTTGAAGTTCCTCACTTTCTATTCCTTGTGTGTGTCTGATCTCTCACCTGCTATTGATTGTAAGTTTCTTAAGGGAAGTGCTGTCTGTGTCTTCTGATTTGTCTCCCCTATAGGTGAGTACAGTCACAGGGAAGTACAGCAAAGTTTTAGAGTCAGAGACATCTGGATTCCAATTCCACCTCCAAACTCTATGGCCTTAGGATAGATACCTAATCCCACTTCTGTTTCCTCATCTGTAAAGTGGACAACTCCCCAACTCCAGAGATTTTCTGATGGGTAAATGAAACCACATAAGTAAAAGACTTAGTATTATGACTGGCACTTAAATGCTCAATGCATGCTTACTAATGTTATTATTATTATTAAATTAGTTCTACAACATACTCCAAACTAATAGATACTTGTCTAGCTGCAAGGTTATGACAAGAATGGCCCTGTCCCAGGCTGCCCATAGCCTCTGTAGACAGTATTGCTTTGTGGTTAAGAGCACAGAGACTCCAGTGCCAGACTACCAGAGTTTGAACTCCTGCTCTGCTGGAAAGTAGTGGTATTATATACGACCTTGAGCAAATTACTCAACCTCTCTGCACGTCAATTTCCACATCTAAAAAATAGGATAACAATAGGACCTACCTCATAGAGTTGTTATGAGAATTAAATAAGTTAACACATGTTACATGTTTAGAATAGTATCTTGTTCATAGGAATATGCTTCAGTGTATGTTTTAATCTTATTCTAGCCCAAGCACTGGGCCCATAGGCTTGTAGTTTTCTGGAATGTATTCCCCTCTAGTAGTTTAATTAGGGATGTCCAAAGTGACCAAGACTAAGAAAGCCTCCTCCAGGTTCCAAGACCTGTTGTCATATTTTAGAACTCTTCAAAAGTCAGGAGATCACCATGATCTCAGTTTGAAGTATAATAGGTTTGCATTTGGGGAAAGTTCCAAAACCCACTGGGAACTGGGGATCAGTGATATGAATAAGGCAACACAATTAGATGAAGAGGCTGTCAGTTATATTCCCACCATCTGCTCTCCCAAATAAAAGTCAATGCTGGGGACAAAGGATGGCTGGGGGCCATCTGGAAAATGACCCACTTGGAAAATCACCTTCTTACCCCAGTTCCCAAGCTCCAGGGATAGATGGAAGGATAAAAGTGGAGAGAGCCCTTTACTTCTTGGAACTTGTGCTCTACAACCTGAACCTCAGTCCTGGGGAAGTGTGATGGATAGAGTTGTGGAGTCATCACAGATCCAGCCAGAGCTGAGTTGTTTTTGCTGGGACATCGCAAATTGGTGACATTCCTCACCTTTCTTCCTCAGAGACAAAAACTGTCATAGCCCACCCACAATCACTTTAGTTCACTTTCTGTCGTTCTGTGCTCTGCCATTTCTGATCATCTCTCTCTTTTCCTGGTCAGACTTCTAGGTTTGCCCCTGCAGAGGCCAGGCCCTGAGTAAGCTAGGAGTACCCCTGCTCGGGGAACATGGAATCCAAGGAAGCAGACATCTGCATCAATAAAACTTCAACACCACCATGCTTCCAATTCTTCCCCTGACATTTTGCTTCAGATAGGAAATTGGAGGAAGGACTCTTGCAAATGGCCCTGTAACTTCCTACGGGTCATATCCTGAAAGAAATATGGGCAGAACAATTTACATTGAGTTTAGATGTCCACAGAGAGGTAAATTGAGCCTTTGAGGTTGCCATGACAACCCTATTTGCTTATGAAATACAATAGGTAAGTGCAGGGAGGGGAAAGTGCTTCCAAGAATTGGATTAGAAAACCAGACTAGTGGTACTTAGACAAAGAAAGGAAAGCTTTGGAACGACAACAACATCATCATCTCCACTTAACTATTTTGTACTTTTAAGACATAATCGACTATCCTTGCAAATAAATACTAAAGTTTGCCAGCCTATAAGTTGTCCTTATTTTACTTAGTCTCTTCTGTCTCCCACAAAGTTGCACAAAGAATAAAAATCAATGGCACTGCCATTGGTTAGAAAAGTCCACTGGCAGAAACTCTGATGTGCCCTGGGTAGTGAGTTACTTACAAGGCTGGCTTAATTCAGAGAGACAGCATGTACTGTACAGTAGAAATTCAGACAGTCTTGACTTCAAGTGCTGGATCTACCATTTAGTCTGTAACCCCTGGGCAAATTAGTCCTTTCAACTAGTAAAAAAGGGATAGTAATATCTGCCTTGTTGGGCTGTTCTTTTCTTTTTTTTTTTTTTTTTTTTTTTTGAGACAGAGTTTCACTCTTTGTTGCCCAGGCTGGAGTGCAGTGGCGTGATCTCGGCTCACTGCAACCTCCGCCTCCTGGGTTCAAGCAATTCTCCTGTCTCAGCTTCCCGAGCAGCTGAGATTACAGGTGCCCGCCACCACGCCTGGCTAATTTTTGTATTTTTAGTAGAGACGGGGTTTCACCATGTTGGCCAGGCTGTTCTCAAACTCCTGACCTCAGGTGATCCACCCACCCTGGCCTCCCAAAGTGCTGGGATTACAGGCGGGAGCCACCATGCCCAGCCCTTGTTGGGTTGTTCTAAGGATCACAGAGACAATAATGATGATTATGATTGTTATTATTATTATTGACTGGATCAAAAATAGACAGGACTTGGATCTGTGAGAAATCCAGAGAGGCTGTATGGTTTCCATACTGAAAATATGGGAATGCGAGATGTTCTAGAGAGTGTAGAAGGCTGGTCATCCTCCAGATACATTCAAGCTAAATTCTGAAAATCTCTAGGACACATCAAAAAACTTTACCTTTTTTTGAGCCAGTTCATGGTCAACTTCCTCCTCTCCTAGGCCACTCTCTGCCATCTCAGGTTGGTCTTTCAGTTTGTTCAGCAGCTCTGCCTTGGCCACAGAAATATTGTAATAAGCTGAGTAAGAGGTAGGGATTCCTGGGGCCCCTGGAGGAGGCGAAAAGTGCTGAAACTCTTGTCTGTGGAAACAAAGAGTGACCATTTGAGCACCTCTGTTGAGAGGCTGCTGACATTTCTGCTTCTTAATTTCTCCGTCTGAATAATGGAACCCTGCTTCACCAAGGAGTTGAAAAAAATGGAGAAGGCACTGTTCAAATGTAAACAGGCCACATGAAGGCAAACTGGAGTTAAGTAAAGGCAAGTTTTAAGAACTTAGAAGGCTATTTCCATGCCCCTGACTTCATCGCCTAGGGAGACTTCTTTCGAGATAATTTGGTTTGGTCATTAACACTCAATTAAAATCCAGAAAACCTGGCAGGCCTTCTGATCATCATCCCTTTGGTGCATGACCCCAGTATGTGGATCCCAAAGTAGGGGCTAGGTGGTAGAGAAGTATCTGAGACCTTATCTATTGGTTCTCCAAGCCTGTTGGCCTCCCTCAGACCTACCCCTGGATCTCAACCCATCCTGGCTCTATCTAGTCTTCTTGCTTACAAAGGCACCCTGTGGCTTTCCTGGACACTCTCATCATTTTTTTCTTTTCCAATGCCACTCCTACTTGAAATGGACCCTCTGCTGCAGATCTCCCACAGCAAAGAGGTCACCCATGACCTCAACAGTGGTCACCATGTTGGAGGCTGCGGTTAGCACCCTGCCAGGGACTTGTCACCGCCCACCACATCTCTCATGAACTCTTCAGACATTGCCTGCTGTAGGGCAGGACTTCAGCCTGAAAAGGGATAGCATCTCTCCACTTCTGGCATATTCCCAATGGCTCCTGCCTCCTCCATGGTTGTAGAATGAAATGGGGAAAAAAATGGAACCAGTGGCACCCAGGGGCTTGACAAGTATAGCAACAGACCCTGTTGTCTTGGGTTCACCAAAGCCTGTGGGGCTGAGGCATTGCTTCTCAGAGCCCCAGCCCATGAAATAGAACTTCTCAGGAAAAAAAGTAGTTCTGGTTCCATGCTGGCTTGGGTTTGGCCTCTTCTGCCATCAAAGCTTCCAGTCTGGTGTGAGGAAGGAAGTAGAGAGAAATGCTACAATGTTAGGTCTCAGCGATGGAGGGGCAAATAATTTTGCCCGTGGTTTATGCTAGGGGGTGGCCCGCCCTCACTATATTCTCATTGCCTGCTAGCCACTCCCATCCTCCACCTGTCTGTGTCACTACCCCTTCGCTAACCTCTAGCTGTTTGAAAGGGAAAATAGGAGAAACTCATTAGTCATTTTTGCAGCTATTTGCAGTTCTTAGATAAAGGTCAAAAATAATGGTTAAAAGGCTCCACAGCTATTTACTGATTCATGCTATGCTGTCTCCTAATTCATCACACAAAAGAAAGTTGGGCCCGCCAATATCTTTTATCCTAGGTAAATTCATTTATATGTAAGTTTCAAGCTTGTAACACTGATAAAAGAACAATACTAGCTAACATGCACACCATACTTACCATGCCCCAGAAACCATCCTAAGATAGATACATGCACACATAGGTATATACATATATAATTGAATGCTCATGAAAACCATTATACAGATAAGGAACATGAGGCAACATGAGGTACAGTGACTTCCTCAAGGTCACCAGACATTAAATGACAGACCTGCAATTTGCACCTGGACAACCTGACTCTAGAATCTGTGCTTCAAGCTGCTATGCTATACTGCCAAAGGGACAACTTGAGATCATATAAAAGCCTACATGTAAGGAATTTTCTGGCTGGAGTATATCTATGTTAGCAGATAATGGAGAATATTCCGGAGGGAATATGAAGGTCTGAACTTAGGGAATTCCTATCTACAAGAAAAATATTTAGGGTATGTGTGAAAGTTCTGTGTCAGAAGGTGTTATAAAGGAAAAAAAGGATGTGCTAATTGGAGACTCAGTTCCCCAGCATACACATCCCTGCATCATATTATAGTATATCACATTAGGCACTATATTCTAGGGATCCTTTCCTTATCACCTCCATTAATAGGGAAGCGATTACAGGTGGTCTATGTAGTAAACATCAAAGCAAAAAGCAGATTCCTTTCACAGAGCACTGAGAGGAAATGCATACAGTCCATAAAGCAAGCTATACCTATACCTGAATCAGAGTTATTAGACTTAAATAATACTTAATTATTCCACTAACTGGCTTCTGTGTGTATCCCAGCATTTTTTAACAGAACAGTATGTAGGTTATAAAGGTACTAGAGTTTAACTTGGCTGAAATTAGGATATCTTTGTTTGCATTTTAGATTCAAAATATTATGCATCTATATGTCCCTTACAAAATCTTAAATCTGCTTCCTTCTGGCTAGGACACTGTCCTCTCCTAGGGTCTGGAATAGAATCTTCTTCAAGAGCCCAGAGATCATGGGATGATATAGCAAGCATAGTGAGCTACCTGAGATCTTGTGATAAAGTTACTTTATCTCCCTGGGCCTTGCTTTTTTCATCTAAGAAATGGAGAAGATGAATGGTAACTATTTCATAGGTTTATTTTCATGATTAAATCAATCATTACCCAAAGTGCTTAGAACAATGCAGGGCACATAGTAAGCAATCAAAAAAATTAGCTATTTTGGGAATGATGCTCTTCCTTAAATCTCCATCACTCAAAGGAGCATCTAATTGATTTTGTAGCCACAAGCAGAGCTGTGTGCAAACAAATGTTTTCCCTTACATCCTAGAGTCATTAAAAATAAATCTCTGGAGCAAGTTACAAGATCTCTAGTAATAGTGATTGCTTTCTGTCTGGCCAAGGTGCCAAGGCAAAGGGAGCTACACAAAGAAGGAAGAACCAGGGCTTGTAACTGCTGCCTCTGGTACACCTTGCCCTACAGGAGAGAAGAGGACCCTGTGACTCCTGGCCTATGGAAAGAACAAGATCTCTCTGGGAGAGGCTGTCTAGGAAGGCAAAATAAGCATGGGCTTTGGAGTCAGACAGCTCTGGCTTTGAATGTTTGCTGTGTAACTTGGAATTAGTTAGTTTCCTCATCTGTCAAATGGGGATAATAATGGCTAATAGGGCTATTGGGAGGATTAAATGAAATAGATACATAATGTCTGGCAGTGTCTGGTATATAAGAAATACTTAATCAATGTTCATCCATTCATTTATTTGTTCTTTCTTCTTAAATATTTGTTAAGTGCCTACTATTGGGAGGTCATTTTCCCTTTTCCCTGCTATGATAGATAACAATCACAGGTATTTTTCACAAAATGTTTTCTAATTACAATGAGAATGCTCCCCAGGTAGAAGAACAGCTTGAGAAGCAGCCACATGGGATCTAATGAAGGATTCTTAACAGTGCCTGGGAGCCAGGCCCTGTAAATGCTGTGCTTATGGCATCTTGGGCTGGAAGACTGATCAACTAGCTCCAGATAGACAAGTCACAGATTTGTCTGACAATAAAAGACATGATAACAAGGTACTTCTAACCGCAACAAGTCTCAGGCAAATTCCTGCTATAAAGAGAGTTAAAGAAAGCACTTATAAGCCACCTGCCTCCCGAACCTCAGCCCCAGCAGAGAGTGGGCTGAGCTCTCCACAGGAGAGCAGGCGGAGCTGCTGACAGCCAGAGCACTGAGCAATAATAGCAATGATGGTCCTGGGGCTTTTGCTTTGGAGCAAAAGAAATAAAAAAAAAAAAAACCCAACCATGCACTATAGGGCATGCAGATGACAACTGGCTCAGTGGAGTGAACAAACACTGGCAGTCCTGCTGCCAGAACACACTCTTGCTTTGGCCTCCCTGCTCAGGCAGCTCACCCTGTCAACTACCACCTATTACACACCCACATGAATGCAAAGAGGCAGGTAAACAAGGAGGGGGAGAAAGTGGAAGAGAAAAAGAATGTCCTTAACTATTGTAAGGAATTATCAAGGCATGAAGCACCCAGCCCCAGGAATACCTTTGATGCTGGTGGTTGTGGGGGGACGAGTTTAGAAGCCCAGGCTACTTGTCCTAGAGCAGAGGCAGGTCAGGTTGTGAGCTGGCCTCTTATTCTGGAGGGCAGGCAGAAGAGAAGGCAGGAAAAGTGCCTGAGCCAGGTTTCTGGGAAAGACCTAGTATAGGCAACAAGTGTTCAATGCCTTTGGGATCAGGGGCCAGAAATTGATGGATACCATGAAGACACACTAAGGAAAAGTACAGTACTTTAATAAAGATATTTAGGGATAAGAACATGATATTTACTGAGCATGTACTATGTGCTAAGCATGGAGCTATATCTTTTATGCAGATTATCTTAATATTCATAACAATCATGTGAAGCAAGTATCATTATACCCATTTTCCAGGTAAGAAAACTGAGGCTGGGAGCAGTTTAACTGGCCAGCCTGAGGTCATCCAGTTAGTAAATAGTGGAGGTAAAATTCAAACTTGTGCTGCCTGCCTCTTCAGAGACCTAGTATCTTTCATATGTACTTACTTGGCGGATTCAGTGGCTTCCTGTTCCGATGTCCTCCAAAGCCCACCAATGCCATAGTAGCAAGGGGACTGAGCCTGCTCAGGTTGAGATCCCAAGTGACCCCTTATTGGAGGCAAGAAATCACTGGAATGGAGTGCAAAGGATTCTTGCTCTGCTGGGACACTTTGTGAACCCTGTCTCGAGCCCTCCAGGTGGCCAAGGCTGAGGGGTTGTGGCTGCTCTAGGACCTCCTCAGGATTGAGAGCACAGGAACCAGAGGTTTCTGAACTGAAATACTGGGGTGGCAGCTCCTCTTCCTCTTCCTCTGCCTCCTCCTCCTCCTCTTCCTCTTCTTCTTCTTCCTCCTCCTCCTCCTGTTGCTTCTGCTGCTGCTGTTGCTGCTGCTGTTGCTGCTTCTGCTGCTGGGCTGCACGAAAGAGCCTGTACTTCTCCCAGTTGGGAGGAGGAGGGCGAGGAGGAGGAAAGGCCTTCTTCCTGGCTCCGAGAAGATCCGACTGGGTCTCATCACCTTTGCTAAAGAGCTCCCTCCTATGCTGCCCCCAGGCCCGGGTGCTTTGGGGCTCCAAGCTGATGTGACTCTCTGAGAAGGCACGGCTGCGCAGTGGGTGGGGCATGGAGGCAAGGGAGCTCCCCTCCTCATAAACTGAAGTTTCCTCTGATTTTTTCAAAGCATGTTTGAAGTCTCCAAGGAGGTCAAGAGAAGAAATTGCTCGGTAGCTTGACAAGTCCAGTGCTGGGTTCTCAAGGCAAGGATGGAAAGGGGTTGCCCATGAAAAGCTAGTCTTGGAATGAGCCATTTCCCTGCAAAACATCAGATGAGTACTGAGAAAAACAAGCAAGTTGCAGATAGGCCCATATTTTGGATGACAACATTTATATAAAATTTAAAATGTCCACAAAACAATGTAGTATGTGTAGTAAATGTAATAATAGTAATAATAATATAATAATAATGATAGCTAACACTTACTGAGCATACACTAAATACTAGGCACTGTTTAAGTGGTTTCCATGTCTTCACTTATCTAATCCTCACAATAACCCCAGGAGGTAGCTATTACTATTGCACTGATTTTACAGTTGGGGAAACTGAGGCATAGAGCATTTAAGTAACTTGCCTGGGGTCATAAAGCTAGTACATGGTAGAGCTAGGATTTGAACTTGAACAGTTTAGCTCCAAAGTCTGGATATACACATACTACCCCAGTCTGTTTATAGGAGTCAGATTGCACGTGCTGTTTTCTGGGGCTTACAAGCCTGGTTATCCTGCCTCATCTGTTGTTTTTGTTTGTTTTTCATTATAAAAATGTTGAATATTTAGAAATGTACAGAGATTGATTGCCATAATACCCATGTTCCTACCTATCACCCAGACTTAGTAAGTTTGAATACTTTGCCATTTATGTTTTATGAATTTTTCTTAAGAAATAATACCCTTCACATAACTCTCCACTTCCATTCCCCTATTGCCTCTCTAGATGCAACCTGTATTATGAATTAGATATATATACTTTCTATGTTTTTATACTTGTAACAAAAAACACCACACAGGTCATTCATAGTTATCTGCTACTTTGGATTTAAAATATCTCCTTCTGGCCAGACACAGGCTTATGCCTGTAATCCCACCACTTTGAGAGGCTGAGGTGTGTAGATCACTTGTGTCCAGGAGTTCAAGATTAGCCTAGGCAACATAGCAAGACCCTGTCTCTAAGTTTTTTTTTTAATTAGCTGTGCATGATGGTGCGTGCCTTTAGTCCCAGCTACATGGGAGGCTGAGATGGGAAGACAGCTTGAGACTGGGAGGTCGAGGCTACAGTGAGCCATCATTGCACCACTGTACTCCAGCTGGGGTGACAGAGTAAGACCTTGTCTCAAAAAAAAAAAGAATCCTAATGCAATTCCAATCAGAATTCTCAATAGGAATTTTTAAACTACATTTAACTACAGAATTTTTAGAAAATTAACTTGTAATAAAAGCAGGATATAATATTAAAGAGTATTCTGCTACAGAAGAAATGGCGAAGGGGGTAAGTAAGGGATAAAGTATATTATAAAATAATTGTAATTGAAACTGTGTTATTGATCAACAAAACAGAATAGAAAGTTCAGAAACAAAGCAGACTACCTATAAAAACATCATATACATAATCTTCCCCCAAAAAGGAGATAAAGAAATATTATTTAATAAATCTTTTTGAGATAACTGCAAAGCAGTGCTTTTTGGAGCTACATCATATATTATATACCAAAATAAATTCCAGATCAAGAATCATGGATATGTGTGTTTGTGTGTGTGTGTGTGTATAATTTTAATATATTATATATGTTATATGTGTATATATATGTGTATATATTATGCACATATATAACATAAGAAAAACCTATCAGAAAATTAAAAAGACTATCATTGTGAGGTGAAATAAGATTTTCATAAGCAATAGAAGAAAATCTCCAAATAAGTCCAGGTTTATTTGAATTTACATAAAAATTCAAACTTCTGTATAATAAAGACTGACTAAAGTTAAAAGACATCTCTTTAGCCTCAGAGTATAAAGAGTTAAGCCCTCTAAACCACAAGATCTGGTTTCCTGCTGTAGCCTGTGAGCAATCAGCATCATGCTAAGTCCTGCCCAGTGACAGGAAATTCCAGGGGTTCAATTAAATCATCATACAGAATATCCATTCAATAATCATGATGAAGATTGGAAATAGTTCTTTAAAAAATAATAATACACATAATAATAGCCAAATTCAGATAGAATGGAAGACAAAATGTCCTTAATTCTCCTCTTATCCCTCCCCCATTCTGGTCAGCTCACCACTCATGTGGATCAGAAATTCATATCCAGACATACCCACTATCTTCTCATTTGGGCCTTTGCACACTTATAGATCATTAAGATTATAATAATCCCTTTTGTGCAAACTGTTCCACCTGGCATATTCTCTCTCTCTCTCTCTCTCTCTCTCTCTCACACACACACACACACACACACACACACACACGGTGATGGACAAGTGGAAAGTAAAAAAATGACAAACGTGTACCAGGCAGAGAAGCCTTTCCTGACTACTTTATCAAAAATAGAGACAACTTATATTTAATTATCCTTATTCTACGTCATTCTTTGAGTATTCATCTTCATCCCCACCTGATATCATATCACATATCTATTTTTACTTGATTATTTTCTGCTCCAATCTCTAACTAAAATGTAAGCTCCATGAGGGCAGGATCTTGTCTGTCTCATTCATAGGTTTCTAGTGCCTGGCACACAGTAAGTGTTCAATAAATATGTTTAACAAAGGAATTAAGGTCAAAATTAAAGAAAAAATAAATTATGATACTCATTTCAAACATAAGTTGAATTAAAGGCAAAATGCAATAAATAAGACAAAGAAGGGCACTGTAATGTTAACAACTAGAACACATGATGGTCTACCTCCTCTGATCTTTTATGCACCAAAAAAATAGCATAAAAATTCTTAAAGCAAAATCTATAGCAAATGCAAAGGTAGAAAAAAAGAAACAAAATATGAGACTGTTTCAGCTGATGACAGATCATGACAGTCAAAAACTAAGACAATGAGAAAATCTAAATTTCTTCATATACTGAAACAGACTATATTTTTTTAATCAAGGGCCCATTGAGTATATTTTTAATTGGCTATATACTGAGCCAGAAAATGGAAGTAGTACAGACCATATTTTCTAATGACAATACGGTAACACTAGTAGTACAGACCATATTTTCTTTTTTTCTTTCTTTTTTTTTTTTTTTTTTTTTTTTGAGACGGAGTCTCGCTCTTTCGCCCAGGCCTGACTGCAGTGGCGCTTTCTTGGCTCACGCAAGCTCCGCCTCCCGAGTTCACGCCATTCTCCTGCCTCAGCCTCCCCAGTAGCTGGGACTACAGGCGCCCGCTACCGCGCCCGGCTAATTTTTTTTGTATTTTTAGTAGAGACGGCGTTTCACCGTGTTAGCCAGGGTGGTCTCGATCTCCTGACCTCGTGATCCGCCCGCCTCGGCCTCCCCAGACCATATTTTCTAATGACAATACGGTAACACTAGAAATTAATAACAAAATGAAAATAAAAATCTTTAGCATGTAGAAAATAAACGGGAAAAAAATTCTTCCACTTTAGTCAAAGAGAAAATCTAAATTGAAATTGTTGAATATCTAGAAAATGACAACAAACAATGAAAATATCAGAAGCTAGAGGATATGGTTGACTAAAGCAGTAGTTAAAGAAAAACTTGTAGGCTGGGCGTGGCAGCTCACTCCTGTAATCCCAGCACTTTGGGAGGCCGAGGCGGGCGGATCACTTGAGGCCAGGAGTTCCAGACGAGGCTGTCCAACATGGTAAAACCCTGTCTCTACTAAGAATAGAAAAATTAGCCAGATGTAGTGGCGTGCGCTTGTAATCCCAGCTACTCGGGAGGCTGAGGCAGGGGAATTGCTTGAACCTAGGAGGCGGAGGCTGCAGTGAACTGAGATCGCGCCAATGCACTCCAGCGCTCCAGCCAGGTTGACAGGGTGAGACTCTGTCTCAAGAAAAAGAAAAAGAAAAACTTGTAGCCTTAAATACTTATATTAGTATGTAAGAATGAATTAAAATAAATGAATTAAGCATTCAACAAAAGAAGAAAAGAATCATAAAAATAAACCTAAAACAAAGCAGAAAGACAATAAAACTAATGGCAGAAATTAATATACTAGAGAACAAGTGATAGAATAATTAAAGGCAAAACCAATTCCTGAAAAGAAAATAAAAAACAATGAAACAGATTAACCACTTGCTAATCTAATTAAAAAAAAAACACCCAAATGCACAAAATTAGAAATTGAGAAATAACCACAGTTACAGAGTAAATGAAAAGGATAAGAGAATACTTTGCTCTACCCCATAAAACAAATTTGAAAACTTAAAGTATTTTTCTGTGAAAACAAATATTACCAAAACTGATTTCAGAAGAATAAGAATATATAAACCCACCAGTTACCATAGGAAAAAAAAGTATAAATTTGACCAAAAATAGCACAATCACATAGTCTTGTGTTAATTCTACCAACCTTCAAGGAAAAAAATCAAACCAATATTATTTACATTTTCTAGAATCTGGAAATCTAGAGAATAGAGAGAGAAGAAAAGATTCCTGCATTACATTGATACTAAAACCCAGCAAACAGAACAGAAAAAGCAAACTAGAGACCAATCTCATCTAGAATACAGATGCAAAAATCTTAAATAAAATATTAGCAAACAGAATCTAAGAGGATGTTAAGAAATATGATACACCATGATCAAGTGGGGTTCATCCTAGAAACGTAAGACTGGTTCAGTAATAGAAAATCTACTGATATAATTGACAACATTAATAAATCAAAGGATAAAAGGCACATAACAATTTCCCTAATGCTAAAATGTATTTGATAACAATTCAACATCACTTCCAGATAAAAAAAACCTAGCAGAAAAAGATGTTTATTTCCATAATACCATCATTATCATCAGACTTTTGTTTTAAAGTCAAAAGCCAATATTGTGCTTAATGGCAAAACACTAGAGGTATACCCATTAAAAACAAGAACAAGGCAAAGGTGCCCACTTTCCCCACTAATATTTAATATTGTTCTGAAAGCAATAGTGCAATTTAACAAAATAAAGATGTAAACATTGGAAGAAGGGGATATCTTCTCATTATGTACAGATGATACGATTATTTATCTGGAAAATTCATCAGAAACTTTTTTTTTGAGACAGAGTCCAGCTCTGTCACCTAGGCTGGAGTGCATGATCTCCGCTCACTGCAACCTCTGCCTCCCAGGTTCAAGCGATACTCGTGCCTCAGCCTCCCAAGTAGCTAGGATTATAGGCATGCACCACCATACCCGGCTAATTTTTGTATTTTTAGTAGAGACAGGGTTTTGCCATGTTGCCCAGGCTGGTCTCAAACTCCTGGCCTTAAGCAATCCACCCACTTCGGCCTCGCAAAGTGCTAAGATTACAGGCATGTGCCACTGTGCGCAGCCTCATCATAAACAATTTAAAAATAATACCAACAACAGGAAAATTCAGTAAGGTGTCAGGGTATAAAATTCATATATGGAAATCATCTTTTCTACATAGATGCAACAATTAGTTAGAATATATAATGGAGGGAAAGATCACATTTACCACAGCAATTATAAAGGTAAGATGCCTAGAAATAAACCTAACAAGATACATGCAGGATCTATACGCAAAAACTTTAAAACTCTATTGAGAAACATAAAACTAGATGCACATAAATGAAAGGACTCACAATTTCCTAGCAACGATGACTCAACATTGTTAAGATGTCAACTCCAAGTGAATCTATAAACTTAATAGAAACTCAATAAAAGTGTCAACAGACTGCATTTTGGAACATTATTGTAAATTTCATATGGGAAAATTAAAATCGTAAGAATTATTATGAACGGTATGGAAAAAGAGAGATGAAAGAGGGAAGACCAGCCCTACCAATTATTGAAATAATTTCTAAAGTTAGCAGTAAATAAGGCAGTCTCACAAATAGAAAGGTAGATCCATGGAATAAAACAGAGAACACTAGAACACTGAAGTCAACTCAAATGCATAGGGGAAGTTAGTTTGTGATGAAGCATTTCAAATAGTGGGGGAAGGATGAATTATTCAATACATAGTTTTAGAACTGGATAGCCATTGAGACAAAAATAAAGCTGAATCATCATATCACTTTTTACAACGAAATAAAGTTTTGATGTATCAAGACTCAATTGTCAAAAAAATACCATAAAGGTACTAGAAGAAAACATTTTTAAAAATATAAAATAATCTTGGCAGGATAAGTTCTTTTTAAGTAAGACAGAAAACATAAAAGTAATAAGGGAAAGTTTATAAATTTGACTTCCCAAAACTTAAAAAATTATGTCCAGAAAAAACACCATAAAGTCTAAAGGTGAAGATATACTGGGAAAAATATTTGTAACATATACAACTAAGAGTAAATATCCTTAATATGTGAAGCATGCTTACCAATCAATAAAAGGGACCAACAACTCCATAGGGAGAAAAAGGTATAGTTCACAGAAAAACACAAATGACTTATCAATTTACCAAAAGGTGTTCAACCTCACTTAAAATTTAAAAAATGCAAATCCAAACAATAATGACACTTTTTAAATAAAAAAAGTTAAAGAATTAATGAGGGTATAAGGAAACAGGTGATCTTACACACTGTTGGTGGGAGTTGAAATTAGCATAACTCCTAGGGAGGGCAATTTGGAAGGCAAAGAAGGTAAAATGTGCATATCCTTTGACCCAGTAGTTCAACTTCTAGGGATTTATCCTACAGACACATTCCAACATGAACGCAAAGAGATATCCATAAGGATATTCACTGTAGATTTGTATGTAATCACAAAAGACTGGAAACCATCTAAATGTCCTTCAATAGGGACTAAATAAAATAGGGAATATCTATATATGGAACACTATGTAGCGTTAAAGGTGATGCAATAGAGCTATGTGTAACATAGAATAATCACTAAAATAAAAAAGCAGGATGTAAAATAGAAAAGATATGCAATATGTTCCCATTTTTGTAAAAAAGAATGTATATACATGCACACACGTTACTTTTCTGGAAGGATACACAACAAATTGCCAGTAATGTCTCTTGTAAAGAGTTGTACTGATGGTTTGGGGTGAGATTCTCTTATTGTGTGTGTGTGTGTGTGTGTGTGTGTGTGTGTGTGTGTGTGTGTGTGTGTGTGTATACACTAAATGCATTTATTACTTTTTTCAATTAAAAATTAGTAAACAGAAAAATAAAGCATAAATCTGATTTTGTTATACATTTTTCTGCTTGAAGCCTACATTATTCATAAAATACAGACCCTTACTAGGATTTGTTAGGTTTCTTAAAATTCTGCCTTTCCTACACCTCCCACACTTCTTTTTGCCTTTACATGCTGTTTGCTCTTTATCTTCTCTTTCCGCCTCTTTATCTGACTTACTTTTAGATTTCCACTGAGATACCATTTCCTTGAGGAAGCCTTCCCTGATTCCCCCAAAGCATGGGATAGGTGCCCAGACTGTCCTCTAACAGCACGCATTAATTTTCCTAGCACACTACTGCTTAGTTGTCTGCCCCTTCCACATAACCATATTGAGGGTGAAGGCACATGTCAAGTTCACCACTATATCACTAGTATCCAGCACAGTGCCTGGCACACAGTGGGTGCTCAGTACGTATTTCTTCAATGTGAAATAAATGCAGGTTTGTGTGACTATGGAAAAGAAGAAAAGTTAGATCTTTTTTACTGTAACCTCGTAGCCCAGGTTGCCAGGCAATGGGAACAATGAGTAGCAGGTAAAGCAGTCAGCAGCTGTCCAATTGCTCCAGAATCTGATTGGGGTTTGTGTGTGGTGGGGGGAGGGGGAGTGGGCTGGGATTTATCTCGAGGCTGTGTTTGCATAGCAAGTCTGTTGTTTTTACCTAAATTGCGTATTTATTTGGGGTAGCGCAAGCTAATGGAAATTATTCGCTTTGCTCAACCTTATCAAGCTTCCTAATTCTATTACTGGGCTGATTTACCCTACAGTGCTCAAAGAGCACCAGACTTCATGAGCTGCATGGAGCTTTGCTGCTTTGATCAAAGCTGGTGCCTTGTCAATGCCGTCCTTAGCTACACATCTCAAAAGATGAGGTGCTTGTCTCACGTAGGTGCTTTCATAAAATGCTGCTTCCTACTTCAACTGGGTGCCTGGCCAACGCCCTTCAGCCTTGTCCAATCATTTTTTCAGTTTTTGGTATCCAAAGATTAACGATTAATGGGTTATTGATATTTACCTTGAAACCTTTATGGTCAGTTCCCTTTTTCTTCATTCTGGAGGAGTTCTGGGTTTGTAGAAAAATAAGGTCAACTCTCCACTCTACTGGGCTTTTACCATTCTTTTTTCCTTCTCCCTGAAGCTGGATTTCAACCACCTACCCTTTTTTTTTGACTGGTCATTTATTTTTTAGTCTAGGGTAGTTGTGTTCACAGAACTTCTTTTATATTTATTTTTTTCTATTTCTTGCATTTCAAAGCATAAATATGAGGACATTAGCACATATAAGAAATTAATAAATATATTGCCAACATATGTTGAGGGTACATGCTTAAAAAATTCTTTCTGAGAAGGGTACATGATCCAACTTTCATTGGAAACCACTAGTCTGGGAAAACAGCTCATAATCAAAGTGGCTCCTCATTAGAATTACCCAGGAAGTTGTTTAAAATGCAAATTCATAGGCCCCAACCCTAGAAATTGGGTTTCATACCTCTGTGGTGGGATCCAGGAATCAGCATTTTAAGCAATTCACCTAAAGGATTCTAACACAGGTGGTTCAGGGACCATATCATGGAAACAAAGGTTCAGAGTAAAAGGGTTGGGAGTGCTATGGTTTGGGGGCAGTTATTTGTTCCAATTAGGTTGGTTTCCAAACTATACATTCTGTCCCCCATCCTTCACCACACACACTTGGTTGCCCATTTCTATCTCCTGTCCCTGCCTCTCTCCCGACCTTCACCTCCAATCTAGATTTTATGAAATGCAGCAATATCCTCAAAGGCAACAATTGGGCCAATGTATTGCAGCTGTGATGAAAACAACCCTGCTCCATGATAACAATCAAATTTACCACATTTTCTTCTTCCCTAACCAGGGCACAGGACAGGCAATTGAGCAAAGCAGAAAGAATACAGTGTTAGAAAGACTTGGGTCTGAATTCCAATAAAATTTAAAAATCTGGCTCTATAACTCAAAAGCTGTGTGACCTTGAGCAAGGTATTTCACTTACCTCACTTTCAACAAAATACCTATCTTACAAATAAGCAGTCATAAGGATGAACTATGTAAAAAGGACCTAGAAATGATGCTAGGAACATGGAAAATTGCCTTCACAATTGTATGCTTCAGGCTTGCTCCTTGTTCCCATCAAGAGAATTGGACTGCACTCCCTGATTAATGTTCAACCCTGCTCAATAGCCAAGAAACCAGGAGACCTCAAGTCCCAGCCCAACCACATAGCTGACTAGCCAGGAGGCCCTAGTTTACTAAGGAGTTTAAGCCTGGACTCATTCACTCAAACTTTTCTTATCTACTAAAAAGGGAGATATAATAAAAGGCAAGTTTAGGGTTAAGAGCAGTGTGACAATCAAAAGGTCTGGATATTCAAAGGTGTCTTAAGTACTAACTATGTGTGTTAGCCTTAAAAAAATCCCCCCCCCACCCCACCCCGGTAATAAACTCCAGAAACAGTTGGAAGAAAAGAACATGCCCTTCTAGGGACATCTGGTGCCCCAAGTCATGGAACTGTGACCCTATCTGGAGGTACTGGGCACAAGGCAACTTGGGAATTGCTATTCTCTGCATCAGCCCTCATTTTAAAACCACTGCCCTCCCACTCACCTGCCCTGTGTTGGGGCAGCCTGAGACTTGCAGAGTCACTTATATCAAGCAGGCAGAAGGAGACCAACTCCAGAAGGGGAAGGGCTACCCTTAATGGGATCATCTGGGCCAACGTGTGTACTAGTCATTCCTTCAACAAATCCTTGCTGAATATTACACTGTGCAAAATGACCAGATCAAAGGGGAGCAAAACCAATGTTGCTCCTGTCTTCCTGGCTTTAACAATTGAAGCAAAATGGTGATGGTGAAAGGGAGGCTTCCATTGAAGGGTGTCAGCCTCAAGCCAAGGATATTGGTTGGCCTCTGGAAGTCCTATTTTCAAGGGGATCAGGCCTCCTAAATGTACAGAAATTTGCAACTCTGCTTCGAGACCAAGTAAGGATTGTTTCCTTGGAGTGGAGGGCAAGGAGCTTCATTAAGGAAAAGGAACTACTCTGGTTTCTTCTCTTCTCTTCCCTTCTCTTCTCTTCTCTTCTCCTTCCTTTCTTTCTTTCTTATTTTTGAGACAGTGTCTTGCCCAGTCTAGAGTGCAGTGGCGCAGTCTTGGCCGACTGCAACCTCTGCCTCCCAGGTTCAAGTGATTCTCATGCCTCAGCCTCCCCGTGTGCCACCATGCCTAGCTAATTTTTGTATTTTTAGTAGAAACTGGTTTTTGCCATGTTGGCCAGGTTGGTCTCGAACTCCTGACCTCAAGTGATCTATCCACCTTGGCCTCCCAAAGTTCTGGGATTACAGGCGTGAGCCACCTCACCCAGTCGACTACTCTGGTTGCCAAGTGTTGGGCCCCGTGTTAGGCACTTTCACGTATGTATTTCCATTAATCTTCACAACAATCATTATTGTCAGCTTGCAGATGAGACTCCTGAGGCTTAAAAAGGATAAATCATTTTCCCAGCTAGTAAAAAGCACAGTGTCCAGACCTGCCTTGTCTGTCTCTGAGAGATAATCGCAGGGAAGCAGGGACTCCTGGGGTACAGCAAAAGGTACTTGTGCTACATTCATCCTCGGGCGTCCATGAAGGCTTTAGCGCCTTACTGAGGAAAGGAGAGGAAGCATGAAAGCAAACTATGAGAAAGGGCTTTGTTGACATCAGCAAGGAGACTACATCTCAAAAACAAAAGTAAATTGCCTGCCAAAACCAGGATTGTTCATCTCTTTTCCGCTTCCATGGGTTGCCTTTTCTTCTGAAGAACAGATTTTCCCTTTTTGTTAAAATATTTTTTTTTGGCCTAATAGGAATTGAAAATGAAAACCAATATTTGCAGAGACAGAAAAATCTCCTCCTACCTCTTCCTCGGCCCTTTTGAAGTTTCTTGTTTGGAAACTTTATTTTTAAGCTCACCACAATAGCTTGGCATTCTAGAATCTCAGTAGCAACAGCACACAAGCCCAACCCGTCTTGCCTTTCCCTTCCCTCAGCAGCCAAGTAAGACTGCTCCAAGAGAAACAGACACTCCCAGGTTATTGCCGAAGGAAATATTTGCAAGATCCAGGAAGTGAGACGCAAGGAGGATACACAGGGAGGGGAGAAGGACCCAGAGAGCCTGTTGCTGCCACCCCTGCTTGCCCCCTGGGTCCACAGAAATTCAAGTAATGAACAATTAGCTTGGCAACAACAAATGCAAGTGGCAGTGCTTGCCCTGAACCTTCTCTAGTCCTCAGGAGGCTGATGCAAAGTGTCCTGTGAAGAAATCAGAGAAGTCCTTGCTTTACTGGGGCTGTCCTGGGTGAAGCTTAGCTCCTTCTCTCCAATGACCCCAATCTATATTTGTTGTCAAGTAATACATACATATGCAGTCACTGTGGTAGAGAGAAAATGTGCTTCTTTGTGAATAATAGCACTGAAATGCAAACTAGTGCTAGTGATAGAAATGAAGGGAAATGGAAAAGCTTTAAGAAAGGGATGGTTCTGAGGCAGATAATAAAATGTTTATTGGTGGGGGTGTGTGTGAGTGGGTACTATGTTGTAGTGGTGGTGACAAATTTGGAGATTCGTAGAGGTCTGGTGATGTCAAAGTTCTTGTGGATTTAAGTAAGCAGAAGTGCTAGTGGATGGAGAATTCTAGCAAACCCAATTCTAGCTAGCAGTGAGAGTAAGCATGTCTGGTAAGTAACATTGTCTGTCATTGGTACGGGGATTTTTTACAAAGCCCTTGATCTTTAACTTCTCAGGTCTATATCAAACCAACATGGGCCACCTCTTCTTCAGATTTTCTTCTTAATTATAAATTCCAACAACTTGACGTGTACCTAAAGAACACCATGTACATTCATATCCAACTATTTACATTTTGCCAGATTCCTTTCTGAATTTTCTTTGCGTATGGCTACTATCAGATTAGATTCAATATGTGGTTTCATATTTATTATTTTTTTGTTAATATTACAACCACTCATTTCTGGGAAAGACCCAACATTTGTATACCTGTCACTGTTGGTGGCTATTCTATTTTGCTCCAAGATGATGATATATTAGATTGGTAAACTCTTTCCATGATTATAATAAGCACTACTATGAACATCTTTAAATAATTTTTTTCCTTTTAGGTTATTTCCTTGGGGGTATTTTAGGCCAAATAATATGAACACATATTTCTAGATTGTCCTCTAGGAAGACTAAACCCAGAAACACATACTCTTGTCACATTTTTCTAGATTGCCCTCTAGGAAGACTAAACCAATTTATATTGTTTCCAGAAGCATGTTTCCTCACAGCCTTGCCAAGGTAGCATTTTACAATTTCTATTTATTGATTTTTTTAATTGTTGATAGTTTAATAAGCAGATTATGATGCCTTGAAGTTGCTTCTATTTGTACTTCTTTAATTGCTAGAGAGGTGGTACTTTTCCATGCAATGATTTTACTCCCTTTATTGCCTCATGTGTAAATTGCCTGTTCATTTTCCTTGCCCACTTATGAAGCTAAATCTGAAAGCTGACCTTCTACCGATTTTTATATATATATATTTTTGGACAGGCAACTGTTGTCAGTGATGCTGATCCCAGACATTTTCCTCGTTCTGTTGCTTAGCTTTTTATTACATTTTGTTGTACAAAGGCTTCCCCCACCACCAACTTTTATATATTTTAATCCATCGATCTTGTCTCTGATGATATCCTCCATTTAACAGACACAAATTTATCTTCCATCCACAGCTGGAATAAATATGCGATTCTACTGGTCCACTTTCTGTACAGTATGTGATATGAATCTAAGTTAATTATTCTCCATATTGATATCTAAAATCCCCAACATTTTTTAAAGAAATAGTAATTGCTTTCCCCAGTTCAGGGTTGCTTCCAATGTGTTCTATATTCTTAAAATAGCTGGAGTCTGTTTCTAGAAGCTCTTTTTTAATTTCACTGTTTGACTTTTTTTAACCCACTATCATATGGTTTTGATAATTGTTGCTTTATGATAGGCTTTAAAATCTGATAGGGTAAGTCTACCATCATTAACTTTTAAAAGAAATGTACTCTTTGGTATTTCTGCCCACTTGCTTATTCTTCCAGATAAATTTTACTATAAATTTGACAAATTCTATAAAGTATCCCATGGTGACTCCAATTGGAGTCCATTATGTCTACACATTAAATTTAGGGAGAATTGTAATCATTACTATATTCAGTCTTCCTAAATTAAAGCAAAGTATATACTATGTATTTATTCATATTATTTCTCCCATTAGAGTTTTATAATTTTCCTTGAATAAGTTTTGTGTGCCTGGCGTTAAATTAATTCCTAAGTATTTAAATTCGCTTAGTTACACTTGTGACAAATCCTTCCGAGCCTCTGAAGGCTGCATTCTTCTTAGGTAGTAAAGGCTTCCTGAGAAGTGTACTCTTGCTAATGAAATCAGATTCAACTCTGAATTACCCATATTCTTTCACTCAATCAGTAAATAGGAACTCTGTACCGGGTATTTCACACTCTGCTCATGATGTGGTGTGACAAAGGGAAGGAAGAGAACCCTAGGCTGAGAATGGAAAATCCTAAGTAGAGCTCTAGTTTGGTCACTTACTTGCTGTATAATCCCAGTAGTAATGGGCTCTGAAGTCAGATGCCTGTTTGACCTTGGGCAAATGACTTTAATCTCTTTGTGAGTCAATTTCTTCATCTGCAAAACTGGGTCAATAAACAGTAATGCTCTCACGGGGTTATTATAAATAATAAAATACTTCATATGAAATGCTTACAACAGTGTCTGACACAGAATAAACACTCAATAAATGTTAGCTATTATACCTGTTGTTGCTGCTGTTAATGGTATAATACCTTTTCTGAGTCTTGGCTTCCTCATCAGTAAAATGGGAAAAATAAGGTTTAACCTCAGTGTTGTTGTGAGAATTAACTGTGGTCATGCATATAAAAACACCCTACACATTCTAAAGTTCTGTGCAAAGTGAAAAAAATGGAAAGGGTCACAGCAGGCAATCATAGGTACAGAAAACCAAGAGAGATAATCCAGAAAATAACTTATTTTGGCTTTTAAATATATCACAGTAATGTAGCTTTTTCTCCCAGTAGATCTACTCACCATTTTTATCCCTCCTGCTAATATTACAATTTTTACATTCTCTTCACGGAAAACCAAATAACAGTGGAGGAAGACAACTAAGAGTATAACTACCTGAAATTATCAATTCATTGCAGGCTTCCAGCAAAGAGAGTGGCTTAAGAATACACATTTGATTTTTCCACCTACACTCATCATTCCAGTTGTTACAGAAATAACATAGTAAATGTTAAAATTTGTGTGTGTGGTGGTGGGGGGAAGGTGTGAGGGGAAACTCTATCAGGATTTCTCCTCACAGATGTCATCTACGCCCTGGACATTTCCTAGTCCTTCTCATGTTTCCTGAGACCTTTGATTGGGACCTGCCTCTTCCATCTTCAGTGTCAATACTTCCTTTTCTATCGAGCTTTCCTTTCTGTTTTAAACTTAATTCAGTTTTCTAGATTCTGACTGAAGTTTCATTTGAACTGGTGGTTCTGAAACTTAGCTTGCGTCAGAATTGCCTGGAGGGCTTGTTAAAACAGAGATTGCTGGGCCACATCCTCACTTTCTGAATCAGTAGGTCTGAGTATGGCCTGAGAATGTGCATTTCTAACAAGTTCTCAGGTGATACTGAGGTTGCTGGGCCTGGGGCCACATTTTGAGAACCACTAAATTAAACCCAATTGCTCCCTCTAACTATCATCCTATTTCTCTCTTTCCTTTTCCTAGCTAATTTGCTATTTTTAAACATCTTCCTTTTTAAACATTTTTTTTTTCTTTTGAGACAGAGTCTCGTTCTGTCACCCAGGCTGGAGTGCAGTATCACAATCTTGGCTCACTGCAACATCCGCCTCCCAGATTCAAACGATTCTCCTGCCTCAGCCTCCTGAGTAGCTGGGATTACAGGCACCTGCCACCATGCCCGGCTAATTTTTATATTTTTAGTAGAGACGGGGTTTCACCATGTTGGCCAAGCTGGTCTCGAACTCCTGACCTCAAGGGATCTGCCAGCTTCGGCCTCCCAAAGTGTTGAGATTACAGGTGTGAGCCACTGCGCCGGGCCCCTTTTTAAACATTTTAAAAACCACACAGTAACAATTAATCTTTGTAGTAAAATTAGCCAAAAGAAACTGGAACTCTCTTTTGCTGGTAGGAATGTAAAATGGTGCAGTTGCTTTAGAAAACGGGCAGTTCCTCAAAAAGTTAAACAATAAAATTACCGTTTGGCCCAGCAGTTTCACTCTTAAATATGTACCAAAGAGAATTAAAAACATAAATCTACACAGAAACTTGTACATGAATGTTCATAGCAGTAATATTCACAATAGCCAAAAAGTGAAAACAACCCAACAATCCATTAGTGGAAGGACTAGTAAACAAAATATGATGCATCCATACAATGGAATATTATTTGGAAATAAAAAGGAACGAAGTACTGACACATGGATGAACTGCTAAACATTATGCTAAGTGAAAGGAGTCAGGCATAAAAGACCACATATTGTGCGATTAGAGTCATATGCAGTGCACAGAAAAGGAAGATCTATAAAGACAGAAAGTAGATTAGTGGTTGCTTAAGGTTGAGAGTGGGAATGGAGAGCAATGGCTAATGGGCATGAGGGGTCTTTTTAGGGTGATAGAAATGTTCTAAAACTAGATTGTGGTGATTGTACATCACTGTAAATTTACTAAAAATCATTGAATTGTACACTTAAAACAGGTACTTGCATTTAAATTGCATTAAATTGTACACTTAAAACAGGTACACTTAAAAGCTGCTTGCATTTCTTCTCTGTGCTTCCCCCTTACAGACCACCATGCCATCTATTTTCTATGCCTACCACTTTACTGAATTTGCTTTCTTGAAGGTCACTTGTAATTCCAAACTGTTAAGGGCATTAAAAGTCATCTGCTTATCTTCTACACTGGCAGATTTCTCCTTCTACTACTTCAGCTGTTTGACCCTTCAGTTTCCTTTGTTGATTCTTCTTCCTCATCCTGTCCCCTGGCTGGGTGTTTGACAAGCCTTGAAAGACTCAACTTGTATCTTCCACTAACTTCAAATACAACATATCCCAATTCAAACTTAGCAGCATCTTCACCAAACCAGCTCCCCTTCTCAAATGCCCCATCTATGCCAATAACATTCTCCAAGTCACTGGGGCTCAGAGTTGTTTTTTATCTTTTTATCTTTTTTATTTATTTATTTTTTTTATTATACTTCAAGTTTTAGGGTACATGTGCACATTGTGCAGGATAGTTACATATGTATACATGTGCCATGCTGGTACGCTGCACCCACTAACTCGTCATCTAGCATTAGGTATATCTCCCAGTGCTATCCCTCCCCCCTCCCCCAACCCCACCACAGTCCCCAGAGTGTGATATTCCCCTTCCTGTGTCCATGTGATCTCATTGTTCAATTCCCACCTATGAGTGAGAATATGCGGTGTTTGGTTTTTTGTTCTTGCGATAGTTTACTGAGAATGATGGTTTCCACACCAGTTAGAATGGCAATCATTAAAAAGTCAGGAAACAACAGGTGCTGGAGAGGATGTGGAGAAATAGGAACACTTTTACACTGTTGGTGGGACTGTAAACTAGTTCAACCATTGTGGAAGTCAGTGTGGCGATTCCTCAGGGATCTAGAACTAGAAATACCATTTGACCCAGCCATCCCATTACTGGGTATATACCCAAAGGACTATAAATCATGCTGCTATAAAGACACATGCACACGTATGTTTATTGCGGCATTATTCACAATAGCAAAGACTTGGAACCAACCCAAATGTCCAACAATGATAGACTGGATTAAGAAAATGTGGCACATATACACCATGGAATACTATGCAGCCATAAAAAATGATGAGTTCATGTCCTTTGTAGGGACATGGATGAAATTTTTTTTTTTTTTTGAGACAGGGTCTCGCTCTGTCACCCAGGATGGAATGCGGTCATGTGATCACAGCTCACTGCCGCCTCGAACACCTGGGCTCAAGTGATCCTCCCACCTCAGCTTCCTGAGCAGTTAGGACTACAGGTGTGTACTATCTCATGCTTGGCTAAGATATATTTCCTTTTTTCTCCTCAAGTTCTAGTCACCAAGTTTTCTCTACCTTGCCCTCAAAAGGTGTCACATATTTGTGAGCAAATAATCTGAACAGATAATTCACATGAGAAGCAATAAAGATATTAATATATTAATTAGACACACAAAATATTCAAACTAGAATTATCAAAGTAAGCAAATTAATACTATAATAGGTCCCATTCAACTGTACGGCATTAGAAAAAGAAAATTTTCAATGGTGACATAATTTTGGAAAACTGGTATTCTCATATATTGCTAATGGCATGTAAAACATCTCGTGGGGAAAACAGTTTGGTAAGATCTATGAAGAACCATAAGAATGTTCGTATTCTTTGCACTAGTAATCCCAACTCCACATAATTGTTTTTAATGAGATAATTCAAAATGAGAAAAAAAGCTATAGTGACTCAAAATATTTCTGCTGCATTACTTTATAATAGCCAGAAATTGGAAACAACCTATTTACCCAACAATTTGGGAATGATTAAGCAAATTAGAGCACATTAAGCTGGTGAAATATTATACAGCCACTAAAAATTATGACTTGAGGAAGCCTGCATAGCAACATGAAAAGTTGTTTACCAAGTAAAGCTTAGAGAGGAAAAAGAAGCAGGACACACAAAATTACATCTACATGGTTATTATAATCATGCTTAGAAAACTCTCTATACCTATAGATAAAGCTGACAGGGAAATGAAAACAACCAAGGTGTTAAGGTGGTGACAATAAGGTTTTTTTTCTTCTATTTTTAATTTCCTGTAATATTGTTTTCACAATAAACAAACTCCCCTCCCCCAAATATCACACCTATTTATCTATTCCTTCTGCTCCATTTCTATCGCACCTCTACCTCCCCAATCCAGGGCCACATTCTGTCATGGCCAGATCACTTCTCCTAATTGGTCTCTCTTCAACTCACTTAGGCTGCAAACACTGCAGTTGCCTAAAGGGCCACATTTATCATATCACTTACCTGATGGTAACCTTTCATTGCTCCCATGTTTGTGATCCTATCTAGGTTTACCTAGGCGGGTCTACCTAGGCTGGTCAAGGCCTGCCTAGGCTGGTCCAGTGCTTCACTACTCACCTTTCTTCTCTGCTGCTGCTGTTCTTCTTCCTCCTCATTACAGATAACATTTCCTGAGAGTTTACGGTGTCAGGTTTTGCTCTAAATGCTTTACATATATTAATTCATTTAGTCCTCATAACAACAAACATTTGAGATAGATACTCTTATCCCATTTTATAAATAAGGGGGGAAGGGAAAGAGAGAGAGGGAGCGAGGCAGGCAGGTAGGCACTTGCCAAGGCCACATGGCTAGTGAATAGAAGAATCTGGCTTTGTACCCAGGCAGAACTGACTCCAAGGCCAGAACTTAACCAGTGGGGATTATTCCTCCAACACACCCTGCTTAGTCTCCTCTATGGGCCTTTCCTCTTACAGCTACCAACCCTCAGTTGTTTTTATCCTCCAATGAACTTAAATAGTGTACAGTAATAGTTACCACGTGCTGCCCCCTTACCAGGTGCCAGGTGCTTCTTAAGCCCTGTATTTGACAGGGTTTCATCTTCTGTCAACTTGTGTGAGAAAGTAAAAGCTGGGCTTAATTCCTAGCTTATCCCTTTACTAGCTGTGAGACCTTGAGTAGATTCCTTAGGCTCTCTGACTGTGACCCTTTATGTGAGTTAGCAATTCTCAAACTGGATCCCAGGACCAGCTGCATCAGCATCACCCAGATGCTGTTTGAGCCTGTTAGAATTGCAGGTTTTGAGCTCCACTCCCCACTTACTGAATCACTCTCAGGATGCAGGGTCAGGTCCAACTATTTATCTGTGTTTCAATTGTGCACTCAAGTTTGAGACCCACCGCCCCAGTTATAATCATACCTACCTGACAGAGTTGTTGGGAAGATAAAGCATAAGATAATATGTGTAATTCAGCTTGCAGCACATAGGTTGTTTGGCAAGTGGTAATTTATTATTATTGCCATTTAGCTTTGTGTGGGTTAGTCTTCCCTGCTCAAGCTGTGGGCAGGCACTGTGCTTCCTGCTGTTCTTTTGCTCGTATTTCTCACCTTGCCCAGAAAAGGGCAGGACCTATATTAGGTTTTCAATAAAGTCCTCTTATTTCACTGACTAATCAGTAAAAGAACCATTTCAGAGAAACACTGTAATGTAGTATAGTGTCCCTGAAGCTAGACCGCCTGGGTCTAGTCAACTGATTAGCTGTGGGACTTCAGGCAAATGAATGTATCTCTGTGTGTCTCAATTTCTTCTCTCTGTCAAATGGAGAGACTAATATTACCAACTCCATAAGGTCATAGTGATAAATACATACTTGTAAAATGATTTGAATGGGGTCTAGAATAGAGCACTGTGTTCAAGAAATGTTAGCTAGCATTATTTTGTGTCATTTCATCCATTAATGGTGGAGGAGGTTCCATTTCTTCATTTGGCAAGCAAATGACAAATACCTCTTGAGCAACTTCTCTGTATCGGGCACTGTACTAGGTACAGAGAATAAAGCTATGACCAAGGTATGTTGTCCTCTCTCAAGGACCTCAGTCTAATACAGGAAACTTGCATATTCCAAAATGTCCTAGCAATCAGTTTGGTCTGTACCCAGCTATCTAGGAGTGCAGGGGGCAGGGGGACAGGCTGAATTATATCTATGGCATCAAGCCCTTAGTCTAGATACCAGGCCAGTTTCCTCAAAGGAAACTAAGCAAACCAAAGACCTTAGCAATTTCTATAGAAGCTCCAGAGGCACCAACCCACCCCAACTCCCTGAGCGCTCACTTACCTCCCTGACTGGCTGGTCTTCCTGTTTCCTGTTATTGGATTCCATTTGTCCCCAGGAAATTCCTGTAAAGAAAAATCCTGATAAGTTAGAAAGCTTTGAACAGCCAGGTATCTAGACGGCCTCAAAAATGTGAAGAGGTCAGGAGCCGGTGTCTGGCCCAGCCCCCCAGCTTGTTCCTTCTACTCTGCTATGCAGGCTGAGAAATTTGTACCTGGAGGGCTGCCTTTCTGTCGGGAGGCTTGCTAAACTGCTGCAGACATGAAGAGACTAAGGGAGCACTTAGGGACCTGGACACCGTGGTCTAGAAATGCTGTTTCCCTCTTTCTCCACTCCCCTCCCAAACCACATTAAAAACCAGTTTAGTATGTTTGCTGTTTGCCCTGGCTCTTGCCTGCACAGAGAGATGGAGGTCTTTTTGTTTGTTCTGCTGGGTGAACCTGCTCATTCCTCCTGCCTCTTCCAACAGAGAAAGCATCTTCTTGGAAGCCCTGACCCTTGAGGGGGGCTTTGAGGGCAGAAGCTCTGGCTGCAGCAACCCTCTCCCCAGGTGAGGCAGAGGGACAGCAGGTATGCCAGCACGCCTCCAACTGCAGTGGCTCCTCCTTCTCTGCCCACATCTGCTGGCAGGGGCTGAGGTGGGCCCATCTCTGGGGAATATGAGTGCAGGTTGCCACAGTCCCTACATTACAGGAGCAGACTCTCTACCCTGGGCATTTTTTCCTTAAGGGCCATGTCCAAGCAACTCTTTTTTTTCTAGGCCAAGCCATATGTGCCATTTGTAAAACTGTCCATGCCTTCCTATTTTAGCTCCAAACTGAATGCAAATTAGCCTTTCAGATTCTCTCTTTGTATCCAATACTCCATACCTAGAGACTCAGAGTTTAGTTCAATGGGAATGCAGTTTTTCCTAAATTTCACTGATCTTCCAAACTCCCTCTTTCTCCAATGCTACCATTATTAGTCCCATTCAAAGTTTTATTACCTTTGCCCCAGTAGGTCTCCCTACTGGAAGTAAGACGCCTGGTGAAGCAGAATAAACATAGATCCTTGGCGCAGTCACACTGGCTAAGACACTTAATAGTGGTGTTATTTGAGGTTATTCATATTACCTCCTTGAACCTCACCTCAGTTTCCTATATGGGTGACCAGTAGTGATAATAAATAAGATATGCAGAGAGAACTCCTAGCACATTGCTTGGCACATAAGAGGCTCTGGATGTTAGCAGCAATGCAAAAGTTGAGGTTTATTTCTTGGCTTCAGCTTTTAAAGGACCACAGCAGTCCCTGCCTATATCTGGCATGTCAGAACAGCTCTAACCACTTGTACTTTAGACTCTGCCTCGATGCCCTTGTGAGATGTTCCTGCCTGCAAAGACACCATTACTTGTTCAACCACAGTGGGGGCCAGGATTTCCTGTCCATGCCCTGTCTAGCCCTGCGGACGTGCTCAGTAAATAGCAGTGGCCAAACCAAAGTCCTATACCAACTCCCAACCACCTTCCCAGGTCCACAGTATCACTCTACTTTTTTTTCCCTAAGCCACATAGGTTCCTGGTACATTGCTTGCACCCTTTGAACCAAAGAGGCAGTTATCCCCACGGCTTGCTGCAAATGGAGATTGTGATGGGAACTTGCTGTCCCAGTGGAAGTGATACTGCTAGAGGGCATCCGGCCACACTAGAGAGGGCCTGGGCTTTGCAATCAGCTTATGGAGAGGCAGTGTAGCACAGTCAGGAGCTTGGCCTCTGGAGCTTGATAGCATGGATTCAAATCGCACACCTGCCTTTCACTTGCGGCCTCAGGCAAGCCATTCAACTTCTCTTTATCTCAGTTTCCCCAACTACATAACAGTATAATCACGATAATAATATTGCTTGAGAACTCAATGACTTGATACATGTAAAGCATCTAGAATAGTACCTGGTGCCCAGTAGACACTGAGATGCTAGTTACTGTCATGTTATTCAAATTCTGGCTCTGCCACTTGCTAGATGTGTGACCTCTCTGAGCCTTGGCTTTCTCAGCTTCCTCAGCTGTAAAATGGGAGATCCTATTATAACTTATCCCATACAATTGGTAAGTGAAATAATTTGACAATGAATGAAAAACAAGCTGGTATGAAGGATGTGAGTGCATGCTGATTTCAGTCTTCACAGCACTGAACAGGAGCCAATTAGTTCACCAACCTCGTCCAGGGGCATTAGGAGCAGGATCTCAGCCCTACTTCAGATAGCTACCACCACAAGTACCTGAGTCATCAGAGCGATGGCATCTTAACCCATGCTGCAAGTTTTTCCCATTTCTTGAGGGGGGTGGAGTAGGAGTGGAAGGTTCAGATGATGGGCAGAAATGGGCATGTGGTGTCTCCTAGGCAGCCATCCACGTGTCGGAATGCGTAGTATCTAAGCAGACCTGCTTAGCTGGTCTAACAAGCATTAGGAACCCAAGGTATCCCTCCCTCAGAGTACAAAAAATAGAGGCATGGTATAGGCACAGCCTCACCCGCATGCATTACTGCTGCCAATTGCTGCAACCTGCAAATCGTACCTCCATCTCTTATAGAGTTGCTGGTCCTGGGCTGACACCGCTGCAGCCGTCATCTCCTCACTTCCCCCGCCCCACTCACCCCCAATCTCAGCCCTCTTTGTCTACTGTCTATCTGTGAGTCCTTCTTCCAGCAAAAGTCTCTCAAGCTAAGCCAAAATGTCCCTTTAAGAGATGATAACTCACTTATAAGATGATTACAATCTGGCAGTCACTGCTCTGAGTCTTAAATGTGTTACATCACTTAATCCCCACAACCAACTTATGAAGTAGGTGTTGTTACTACCCCCATGCTTTTAGATGGGAAAGCTTAGGCATTGTAAGTTCGGGGGAAGAAATTCAAAACCAGGCAGTCTGGTTCCAGCTTCGGTGCCCTTAAAACCATTATTTTATATTTCCTCTCCTCTTTTTTTCAACATTATGAATATATTCAAACATACAAAAATGTTGAAAGAAGTTCACAGTGATCACCCATATACCCAGCACCTAGATTCTACAATTAACATTTTGATATATTTGCCTTATCATATATCCATTTACTCCTCTATCCATCTACCAATCCATCTTAAAATCCTGGTGCATTTTAAAGTAAGTTGAAAACAACTATATCCCCATAAATTTTAAAATGTAAATGAAATGGACAAATTTCTTGAAAGACACACACTACTAAAGCTTACTCAAGAAGAAATAGATGACCTAAATGTCCCCAAATCTATTAAAGAAATTGAATTTGTAGTTAAAAAGCTTTCTACCAAAAAACCTCCAGGCCCAGATGGCTTCAATGATGAATTCAAGCAAACATTTAAGGAAGACATTTTATACAAACTCTTCCTGAAAATAAAAGAGAAGGGAATACATCCCAACTCATTTTTTAAGGCTAGCATTACCTTGATACAAACAAACAAACAAACAAACAAAAAACAGAAAAAGATGTTATAATAAAACTATAGACTAAAATCCCTGATAAACATAAGGGCAAAATCCTTAACAAAATATTAGCAAATCTAGTAACATATAAAAGGATAATACATCATGACCAAGTGGGATTTATCCTGGCAATGCTAGGCTTCTATTTATTTTAAAAATCAATCAGTGTCATTCACCACATCAGTAGACTAAAAGAGAAAAACTATATGATCATCTCAACAGATACAGAAAAAGCATTTGAAAAAAAATACAACATCCACTTCTGATGAAAACTCTCAGTAAACTAAGAATAAAAGAGATTTTCCTCAATTAAAGGGCACCTACAAAAAAATCCTACAGCTAACATCAAACTTTATAGTCAAAGATTAAGAAAAAAGCTACAATGTCCACTCTTACCATTTCCTCCAAACATTGTATTGAAGGTGAGAGTGCAATAAGGCTCTTCTCTCTCCCAGAAAAGGGCATGTACAGGAGAAAGGAAGATACTAAATTCTATTTGGAGATGGCATGATTGTGTATGTAGAAAATGTTTTATAATCCACCAAAAAGCTATTAGAACTAATAAGTGAGTTTGGCAAGGTTGCAGGATACAATGTCAATACACAAAATTCAATTATATTTCTATAGACTAGTAATCAAGAATTTCAACTTGACATTAAGAAAATAATACTCTTTATAATAGCATCTAAAAACATAAAATCTTAGGGACAAATATCCCTGGTGGTTGAGTGGCTAGGATTCGGTGCTTTCATAAAACCTCAGGGACAAATATAACAAAATATGTACAAGATTTGTATGCTGAAAACATAAGTTGAATACAGCAGTACACTTCAAAAACACTTCAGCATACATATTAAATAAAGTTTAATATTTGTTTACAACATTTTTAGGCAAAATTTACTTCCAGTGAAATGCACAAATACTAAGTGCATTGGCTGTCTAGGAGCCTTGCTATACATTTGTTGAGTTCTGACAGGTACATATGTTTAACTCAAACTCTTACCAAGATATAGAACATTGTCACCACCCCACAAGTTCCCTCTGCCCTTTTCCAGTCAATCTCTGTGCCACCTCCCATTGGCGAGCAGTGTTCTGAATTTTTTCCCCCATAGAATAGCTGTTTTAGAATTTCATATAAAAGGAATTGTAGAGTTCATAGTCTTTTGTGTAAGGCTTCTTTCACTCTTGAAGTTCCTTTTTACCAAGAATATATATTGAGCAAATTCAGATACTAAGTCATTTCGAAAGTGTCTGTGTATGCAACAGCTGAACACAGGAATTAACTTCTGGTTTGAATGCACCGGCCAAAAGATGGCATCAGGGATGCCATGGGGAAGTAATCTGGCAGTGAGTAGGCAAGGACCTAGGGAGTCCTCCCAGAAGTAGCCTGGGGGATGGTGGTAGCTTGTGTTATGGTAATAGGTCATAACCGGGATATAAGAGCAGCCAGTTTAGACCTGGGTCTCCAACAGAGACAGGATGGAGAAAGGGGAAAGGATTTGTCTTTTTAAAAACCCAACAAGTCAGATCTCTGAAAGCAAAGCCTGGGGATATTTGCAAGTTTTGCATCTCTAAATACTTCTGAAGTAGAAAATGGGAGGCAATAAGTGATATTTTGTATCATGCACTGGGCCTAGAACTCCATAGACACAATCTCATTTGATTCTCACAAGTGATCCATGAGGTAGCCATGATATTCCTCCATTTTAGAGATGAGGTAGTGAGACTCTTCTTAATACTGGCTATTTTATGACAGAAAAATTATTTTTTCCCTTTAGAATTACATACTTCAAATTTGTGCGGTTGAATGACTTGCTTTGGGTCACTCAGATATCAATTTTATAGTCAGGATATAAATCTCAGTTGTGCCCATTTTATGAAGCAAAAGTTACTTTTATCTAACCCTAAAGATGAGACAACTGCAATTTTGGTGGCTGAGTATCTTATTCAAGGTTACTAAGCTAACAACTACTGAAGCCAGTGCTGTACAGTTTCAAGGAATTATAATTGTTATATTTTTAAATAATTTACCTAGCTTTCTCCTCTCAAAGACAATAATGAAGGTTACCCACCCAAGAACCAAGTCCTCACCTGCACTGTCACCTTCCTGGGTTTCCAAGTGTTGCCAGGTGCCAAGCTGCTGTCCTCGAGGGTACTGTGCTGAGGATTATGATAGCAAACTGAACACCGAATGCATTGGTGGTGGTGGCACCGGCAGTTGTAGCAATTTGGCATCATATTTCTCTTTAGCAAGGCAGGGCAGATTTCCCCAGAACAATAAATGCAAGGATCACGGACTAGAGCTCCTTGAACACTGCAGGAGTAAGAGCAGGTCCTGTGGTAATCAAAATCACCACAGCGTAGTGGCTTACAACACATGGAATTTTCTAGACCTTTGCTTGCAAAACATTCTGAGTAAGTGGGAGTTTCTGACTGAAGGGGTGACATGGAATGATATGATTGGTCTGTGGCATGATATGGTTGGTCTGCGGAATGATATGATTGGTCCATGGGATGGCGCCTCAATTCCCTATAGCTGGAGCTCATTGGCTGGAAGTTTTGGTCTATAGGTTTTGGTCTCTGGGTAAAAGTCTTGTTGCTATGAGTGGTTAAACTTGGCAAATGAGATGTAGATAAGGATTTGCTACTCTCTTCAAAGAACTTTCTTCTGTCTGCAAAAGGCAAGAGGATGGCATCCTCCCCAGCTTGAGCAGTAGAAGCCTTCAATTCCTTGTTGTCACCTGGGTTGGAAGGGCCTTCCATGGCTACTGCCACAAGTGGCTGTGAATTATGCTCTGGAGACCATCTCCAATGACCTCCACGGACTCCACAGTGAGCATGTGTTTTCTCAGGGTCTGAGGAGGATGGGTCAGGTGCTTTCCACCAGGTGTTCAGGCCCAAAGAGGACTGGCCAGGCCTCTGGCCAGGGCTTATTCGTCCCTCTAAGCCTGTCCTAGATTCATGGCTCTCAGGGGCTTGGCTGAGGCACTCGGAAGACCTAGCTCTGAGCATCATGCTTTTGTTGAAGAGCTTGTCTCTGGGGCTGGGAGGTTTTTTACATGAAGATAGAAGAGATGTGTTAGAGGCAGTGAGTGGAGGACTTTCTGGGGGCTCCTGGGTCTCTTCCACTGGCTCCTTAGTGTCACACAGCTGTGACAAGGGACCCTTGCTTTTCTGGAGCTGGGCCTTCCTCCTCTGAATTTCATTACGCAGATTGGTAGCAAAACGCTCACTCTTCCGCCGGTTTTGGATCGAGCGGCCCCGGGTCCCTCCACTTCGCCTACCACCCATCCGGCTGCACTCCTTGGGCTCGCTGTCCCCTTCTTCACCTGCCTCTGTGCCACTAGCTACTTTAGTGGTTGAAGAACAGTCCCTGGCTTGTTGAACAAGGGAGCCAGAGGCAGAGGGTTGCTGGTTGGCCAATTCACTGCCTGCTCTGCTTGTTCTGTTTGGGTCCAGGAAACCTTTTTCTGAGGGGTGTCCATCAGCCTCTCCCTGTGGGGGACTGCTTTGGCTCTGGTGTCCCAAAACTAAAGACCTGTCATCCACTTGTCTGGTCTTTCTTTCTTTGCTGGACTGGTCATGGGTTCCTCCTGTAGGGGGGCATGGACTTTTCTTCCCTTTGTGGCTGCTGTGCAAAGGGGACAGAGTCCACTGGTGCCCATCCTGTCCGGGTGGGAGCTCCATCCCTTTGCTGCCCCTGGTATCAAGGTGTACATGCTGCAGGTGGGATGCCAGCAGCTGTTCAGGGGCACTATGGCGATGCCCTGTGGGTCCTATGAGATGTGGAGGTCTGCCAAAAGAAGCCTTAGCTAGCTCTGCAGAAGCCTCATTGAGTGGGTTGGAATCCATGCTGGAAGCTCTGTCACAGGCTTTTGGGGATCCAACAGCTTTGGTTGAGGCCTGCATCAGTAGATGCTCAGAGCCCTGTTGGCTGGATTCAGGAGGCTGACTGAACTCACAGTTCTGATGGCCCTCACTTGTCACTTGGTCATGCCCACTGAGGCAACAGAACCTATTAGGGTTCCTTGCGGGTAGCACAGGCTCTAAGCTCAGTTTCTCCTTCTGTGGCAAGGGGACCACAGGCTCAGATGCCCTGCGCTGCTCTCCATTGAGGAGTTGGGCTCTGGAGGCCTGAAGGCTGTCCCGCCTCACTGGAGGTTGTGGTGGGCCCCTGACTGCTTTGGCAGGCCCTGACTGGTATCCCTCCTGTGGACGGGATGACATCTGAGAGCTGGGGGTCAGGTGGCCCCCACTGGTGCGACGACTACCTCCTGAGGTCTCAGCCACATTAGGCCGGCCACTGGGGGCCTTAGTTGGCCCTGGGCCTTGCATGATGCAGTCTGTAGAGGCTGGCTCCTCTGGCCTGAGGGAAAGGGCACAGTCAGAAGCATTTGAGCTGGCCGAGAAGGAGCTGTAGGCTGAGTCACGCTGGTTAGGGTACATGTTCTGGTCAATAGGCAACAGATGGCTCTCATAGGTGGCTTGGCCTGGTTGCTCCAGGCTCTCCATGCTGCCAATGGAGCTGCTCTTCTCGGTGCTGCAATGCCGGGAGAGTGGACACCACTGCACACACACGTCACTGTAAGACACAGGGCATACTGGTTAGTTAGCGAAGTCATGGCCAGCCCTACTATAGGAGAGGACAGGCCAGCCCAGAGGTACCCATGCCACAAATGAGAGGAGGGTAGGCAAAAAAAAAAAAAAAAAGGGAAGAAAGGGAAACAGGGAAGAAGATGGACATTGGGGTGCCTCAGGGGCTTAGTAAAATGGGACACAAGATGATATATGGAAAAAAGATGGGGAAACACCCCAAAGACTAAAAGTGGGAGAACTCTATGGGGGTTATCCTCTATTTCCCTGACATTAGCAAGTCTGAAATTGCTTCTAGGCTGTCCCTAGGGAGTCAGCATGTGGCTCCCTGCCAAAAGAGACAATCACAGAATATCAGCATTAGAGAGGGGCCCTAAAGGGCTGATTCAATTGTAGCCGGACCATTTTGTAAATAAATCAGTGATTCTCAAACTTGAGCATGTGCGTCAGAATCACATGGAGGGCTTGTTGAAACACGGGTCACTCGTCCTCATCCTAGAGCTTTAGGTCTCGGTGAATCCTGAGAATTTGTACTTCCAACAACTTCCCAGGTGCTGCTGGGGCTGCTTGCTCATCCAGCAATCACACTTTTGAGAACCACTGGTGTAAAGCAAGCCCAGCAAAGGGAAGTGATTTTGAGATGGTGATTTACTCAAGAACACCCAGCTCTAACTACTGGCACAGACAGGGCTGTAATTCAGGTGTTCCCCTATTCTTTTCTTGATAATAGCAATCCTGACTATTTACTGAGGACCTACAATGTGCCAGACACTTTACAAGGTTTCATTTCAAGCTGCAGAGGACAGATCTTTTTTTTTCTTTTCCAACCTTTATTTTAGATTCCGGGGGTACACGTACAGGTTTGTTACAAAGGTATATCACATGATGCTGAGGTGTGGAGTACAATTGAACTCATCACCTGGGAAGTGAGCAGAGTACCCAACAGGTAGTTTTTCAACCCTTGTCCCACTTCATTTCTCCCTGCTTTTGTATTCCCCAGTGTCTATTGTTCCCATCTTTATGGGACAGATTATTATCTACACTTTACAATGGAAGAATCTTAAGCTTAGAGAGGTAAAGTAAACTGACAAACTCACTAAGCTGCTAAAGAAGCACAGCTGGAATCTGAATCAGGCCTGAGTCCAGTGTCTTAGCGCTACTGTCATATGGTCTTTTAAATAGGAATAATAGTAATAGCTATATCAGAGGGTTGATGTGTAGATAAAGCAGATAGTAAATGTAAAGTCCTTACCACAGCCCAGGTACCTAGCAAGGGTTCAATACATGGCAGCTGCTACTCTCTTGATTATTAGTTTTTGTCATCAGGATCCTCTCTAATACTAGTATTGATAGTATAGGGGCCTCTGCCCACCCACGCCTCCCCCAACTCCCACAGCAAAGCCAAACCTGGAAGACCAAGGGAAGGGCTAGGATCAGATGCAATCTTCAATTTTAAGTACCATTTCCCAAACACAAAGCCAAACTGAACCAAGTCATGCCAGTAACTCCCTTTGACTAGAACCCGAGAGGTTGCAGGCTGCTCTCAGAAAGGCCATAGTCTAGAAAGCCAGAGTTGAACTGTGGCAGCAGCCCATGAGACCCTCAGGTCAGTTTCTGCTCATTCTTGCTCCCTGCCTTGCCCCTTAGTCAGTCAGCTCACTTGTTCTCTGGGCAAGGAATCCATCAATTTCTTATTGGCAAGGGAACCTGCTACCCACTCCACCACTATTCCTGCTGAAAAGAACAAAAACAAAAACAAATCCTCACTCAAACAGGAGCCAAGCTCAAGAATGTCAAAGTGTGTTTCTGCATATTCTTCCAGAACAAAACTGCCTGTGCCCTGAGCCCTTGGTTTCCAAATAAAGTCACCGAATTGGGGTAAACTCAACCCATAGTTTCTCTGAACCTGCAACAGAAATCCCTTCTTGGAGGGAAGCTCTTGTGGAAGGGAAAAGGCAGTGAAGGGCAGCACCTTTGCTGGCTCTCAGCCTGAAGAAAACGTTGTCTGCCTCTTGGGCAACTGTTTCAACAATGGTTATTCAGGAAGGTCCCTATTTTGAAGGCTTTGGCTATGTGACAGAGGTAATAAAGACCAGATAAGGGCACCAGTGAGTCGCCATTGACAGAGAAGCAGGCAAGAACTGAGCCCTGGGATCCTCCTACATTAAGAGACAGGAGAATGAAAGGAATTAGGAAAAGAGATATGGAGAAAGAACAGCTAGTGAAATAGAATGAAAAGCAGGACAGTGTGGTGTCTTGTAAGCCCAATGAGGTGTTTCAAGGAAACATTGTCCAGAAGGAAAGGGACTAGCCCAAAATCACAGAGAATTAGCAAGAGACTAGGACTTGAACTCAGGTACTCTGGACTCCCACTTGCTTTTCCATTATAGTACTTGAGGCTCTAACATCCAACAGGGACTAGAGCAGAGGAGGAGGAGTGTCCAAGTTGTCTACCCTCCAGCCTGTCTTGAGGGGAGGGCTCTAGACTCACCTCGTGTTGCAGCCGGAATGCCAGGACAAGCTGAAGGCTTCAGAAGGGAAATGCATGGTGGTGGCTGCTTCAGGGCATCCCTCCAGCAGCTTGGCCACATGCCATGAGTGCGGCCTACTGACAGGGGCGTTCCTCCTACAGCAAGAAAGGGACAGGAAGTGGGCTGAAGGAACCAGAGCTGAAATCACTTCCCAGGCAGCTTCCGCCCCACCCCCTCTTTTCCTTCAGTAAAGTAGAACATCTTGCAAGGAACTGGTGTGGGAATCTTAGTGGCCCTCCTGAGCTCCTAGTTCTCAAGTCTCCTTCATTCTGGAGATATGGAATGTCAGCTTCATAGGGCTGCTTTGTTCACAAGAGTATCCTGAGCACGTATCACAGTGCTGGACACATAGTAGATGTTCAATAAATATTTGTGGAATAAATGAGTGCTGCTGCCTAATGAACAGTGAGCACATCCTCACTTCTCTTTGAGAAAGAAAATCAATCTGGTCAATCTTCCCATTTTTCTCTGAGAAAGGAATGGGCAAGTGATTGAAAAGTTTGAACAGGTCAACACTGGGCTGTCAATTCTCCAATTTTTAGCCATTCATTGAATAAGCATTTGTTGTATGTTTACTGTGTGTCCTCTACGTGTAACTCTGGGATTACAGAGATGAATCCAATACAGTCTTTGCTCTTGAGAGCTTACAGACTAATGGGAGAGACAGAGCTGGTTCAAACAAAGCATGGGATAGGTATTGACAGAGTGAAAGATAAGATGGGTACAGAGGTGAGACACCTGAGTTGGTAGGCAAACTGGTGGCAGGAAGCCCCCACTCCTGTGAGGGAAGATAGAACAAAGTGGTGAATGCACCATGTTAGGCTGACAGAGGAGATTGGCTGCTCAGCAGGTCAGGGGTATATAAAGGGAAATAGGCCTGAGGCCACGACCCTGAATGCAGCCACAACTTTTGCACTGACTGCCACATACAGGACCCATCGCTGTCCCCTGGCATACTTTGCATGAGCAGTTGCCACCCTTGCGAGTGGGGAAGAGTAGTGTGGTGAAGAGTACATGTGGAGCATGGATAATGCCAGGAGATAAAAAGGTGATTGATGGGAGGGAGAATGACAGAAGGAGGGAGAGTAGAGAGAGAATGGAGAGAGAGAGATGCTGGAAGCGCCAGGCAAATGATAGAGATAAGAAGGAGAGATGATAGAGGGGAAAATAAATGACAGAAAAAGAGAAAACTCTGAGAAAGATTGTAGAGAAACATATAGTAGAGAGAAATGGATGATAGAGAAAGAGATGAATGGCAGAGTAAAAGAAACATGATAAATAAGTAGATGATACAGAAGTAAATAGAAAAATTATTTTCATCAATTTATTCATATTTACTGTGCCAGGGTCCAGACTAGGCACTGGTAGTACAGGGTTGAATAGGATAAGGGCCCCTGCCTTCAACAAGCTGGCTATATGGTGAGATAAAGCAGCTCTCTACCTCCCAGGAGCATTCATGGTCACACTCAAGCTGGAGGATTCCATCCTAGCTGGAAATGCCCCTCACCCCAGCAGAAGCACAGAAGATCTCAGCAGTACAAGGCTCTAGAGGGCTAAGGCCTAAAAAGATAGTCTTCAGAAGAATGGCCTTGCTGGGGAAAACAAGGATTGAGTGGTAATAGGCCAGACACAGACCAGGAGGTATAGCAGGAAGGGCAGGGGAAGCTGTTTGTCAAAGGCCAGGAAGTAGAGCCACAGGTCAGCAACAGTGGCTAAGATTTAAGCGGAGGAAAGCCAGGTGAAGCCCCTAGCTTTGTAATCACATTGTTCTATTATTGATTTCAGAGTGCCCAGAGTGGGGGCTGAAGGCACAAGGAGACCTTGGGGGCTATGCTTGCTCTGGAGTCCTACACACAAAGCCACACTGCCGGGAAATCTCTCCAGCTGCTGCTACCAGGTAGTTATCTGGTCAACAACTATTTGTCAAGCATCTACCAGTAGTAGTACTATGTACCATGGGTATCTACTATGTCCTACGCTTTTAGACACTGAGGATATAGTGGTGAACAGGGTATCCTTCCTATTTCAAGCCTTTTTCCATATTTAGGATTCTTGAGTTCTGGGTTTAAAGTGCGGGCAGTCAGCCTTGGTGCCACCTTCTCCCTAACCATCCAATCCCACACTGAGTTCTACTGAGTCTTTTTTTTATGATGTTTCTCTGGCCCTGGTTTGCTCTCTCTCTCTCTCTCTCTCCCTACCCCCGCCTCCATTTTCACTGTGGCCATTAGACAGAACCACAGCTCTTCTCCCAGAACCCACCACCAGCAGCTCCTGTTCTAGTCCAGGCCCTTGAAACTTTATGCCACAAATACTGCAGAAGTCTGCCGGCCTGTCTGCCTTGTTCTACCTCCAGTCACTGCTTTTAGGTCATATCATGTTAAACGCCAACTGAATTGGGGTACTCTCCTATTCAAGAATCTTCACTGGCTCCCTATTTCTTACTCTGTCCCACATCAAACATAAACTAGATCAGTTTCAAAGTCTTCAATAAGCTATCTTTACCCATCAGCTCAGTCTCCCATTTCTCTGCTCCAATCACAGCCTGCAACCAGCTCTGTCCCTTCCTGATTCTGTGCCTTTGCTGTTGATATTCCTGTCGATCTAACACAGGCTCTGGGGTCAGACCACCTTTGTTTGAATCCCAGCTCTACCACTCATTAGCTCTGTTGCTGTAGACAGGTGACTTCACTTCTCAGAGCCCTAGTTTTCATGGCAGTAAAATGTGGATAATAGTACCAAATGGGATTGTTGAAAGATCAAATGAGACAGTGCAAGTGCTTTGAATCAGGCCTGGCAAGGCTTCGACCAATCATAGTTATGACTATGACTGTTCCCTCTGCCTGGAATGCCCCCTCTCCTTTTGTTAACCTAAATCCTACCTGTTCTTCAAGGTACTGCTCAAGTACCATCTCCTCCAGGAAGCTTGTTCAGGGTAATCTAGCCCTCACAATTGGGTCCATAATAATATGATATTTGATATTGCCCATCATCATTTCATGTGTGTCAGTCTCATCTCACCAACTATACCAAGCCAGTAGGCAATGGGTGAAAAATGAGTGAGACAGATGTAGGTTCAGATCCCCTCTGCCACTTTAGATGTGTGTATCTGTAAGTTGCTTAACCCATCTGAAATTTAGTTTTCTTATCTGAGAAAGGAAACAATAATTCCTATCTGGCTAGGTGACTGTGGGGATTAGAGATAGTATTCTCAAAGCATCTGGGACACAGCCTGATGCACAGCAAGTGGTCAGTAAGTAGCAGGTACTATAATAATGGTTATTAGCTCGGACTTGTACCTTTTGATGGCTCAAGAGTACCCACACCTAGGGTACCATCCACTGTTGAGGTTCTACTGTACCGCTACCTTGCCACACTGTGAAATATACCTTACAAAGACTCTTACTATTTTTTTTTTTTTGAGACGAAGTCTCATTCTTGTCGCCAAGCCTGGAGTGCAATGGCACAATCTTGGCTGACTGCAACCTCCGCCTCCCTGGTTCAAGCAATTCTCCTGCCTCAGCCTCCTGAGTAGCTAGGATTACAGGCATGTGCCACCATGCCCAGCTAATTTTGTATTTTTAGTAGAGATGGGGTTTCACCAGGTTGGCCAGGTTCATCTCGAACTCCTGACCTCAGGTGATCCACCCGCTTCGGCCTCCCAAAGTGCTGGGATTACAGGCGGGAGCCACCGCGCCTGGCTGGCCCCTTACTCTTTCTAGGGTTTCTCCAGGAGTAGGAAACAATCCCAAAGTAGACAGAAGAGGGAAGTGGGGGCTTTTAGGACACAGAGAAAACTAAAGACTGGAAGAAGAAAAATCCAAACAGAGGGAGCTGGAGCCAGAGCTAGAGCCTTCTAACCCTAGTTTGGGACAGGAGAATAAACTATCTATATGGTCTACTATTTGGCCTATTATTAGTTCGGAATAGCCCTAGACTTGAAGTCAGTCTACACTTGCATTCAAACTGTAGTTGTGTGGCCACGGGCAAGTCACTTCTGCGAGTTGCAGATTTTTTATCTGCAAAATGGGGAAGATGACCATCTGTTTTTCATGAGTTATGTTTTGGATTAAATGCAGTCCCATGTGTGAAATCAACCAGCATAGTGCCTGACATACTGTATAAACTTAAAGAAAACACACAGCAGGACCACTTATTGAACACTGAAGATGTGCCAGGCACTAAGCATTTCACATGCATTAACTGATTTAATCATCTCTCTAACCTTATGTGAAACAGTTTTATTATTGTTATTATTATTAAGACAGGGCCTCTCTGGCTCTGTTGCCCAGGGTGGAGTGCAATGGTACACTCATAGCTAACTGCAACCTCAAACTCCTGGGCATAAGCTATCCTTCTGTCTCAGCCTCCTGAGTAGCTAGGACTACAGGCTACAGGTGCATGCTACCGTGCCCAGCTAATTTTTTTGTATTTTTTGTAGAGATGGGGTTTCACCATGTTGGCCAGGCTGGTCTTGAACTCCTGGCCTCAAGCAATCTTCCTGCCTGAGCCTCCCAAAGTGCTGGGATTACAGGCATGAGCCACCATGTCCAGCTGGTAAAAGTTATTATCCCCACTTTACAAATGGAGAACCAGAGATGCATAAAGCTTAAGTGATTTGCCAAGAGCACATAGCTAACAACCAGCAGAATTGGGAATGAAACTCAGATCCTCCAGTTTTTTCCTAGGATACCACACGACCCCTCCTCTCCAAGGAAGAGTCTGTCTGAAAAAGCCTGTATTCCTGAGGTTTCCCATAGCAATTCCCTCAAGAAGCAGTCAGCAAAGGGAGGTCTCATTAGTCCTAGAGCTGAAACCATTCCCTCCATAGGCAGTGGGGAGAGAGAGGAGGAGAAACAAACAGAAAAGTAAGAAAATGCCTACGACCAACCATGCAGCTCTAGGCCAAGATGTGAAGGCAGTGACCCCAGTGCTTGCCTTTCTCCTAAGGCTGGCTCAGGCACTATCAATAAGCACACACCTCATCCCATCCTTCATTACTCCAAAATGCTTTTCTTAGGAAGCAAAAAGAAAGAGATATTGAAGAAAGAAAGCAAGAGGGGGAAGAGTGGCAGCAGCCATGGCTACTGGCTGTACCTACCATGGAAGTTGCCCAGGGTGGAGAGATGGCTTGGGAGAGAGCGGGGTATCCGGCTAGCTCAGACTCTCGTTGACAAACCCTCCAGCCAGCGTCCTCCCTTAGCTGGGACCCATCTGCCCTCCAGTTAAGACCTTCTGGGGGGAGGGACCATCAGCCCAAGATGCTGAGTGTGATCCAAGGGGCTCAGGCACAGTCAGGTTCCAGTTCTAAGAACAGGAAGGAGTAGCACTGCAGGCAAGGTATGACCATCAGCCTGGATGGACCTAGATATGGCCACAGCCTTAGGGAACGAAAGCCAGTGTCAAGAGCTGGATAGGAGTGAAGACGCTGCTCCAGGAACCAGCCAGCACCCTGGTGGCAAAGGGAAGGATGAAAGGCACTTCCAGCAGCATAAACAGCCCCCCCTGCTCCCTACTCCAACCTCCTCTGAGCCCTGGCCCACCCCCTCGGCAGCTCAGAGGCCAATAAGGAAGCTGGGCCCCCAGCCACTGCTAGAACTCAGGAAAGGAGCAAGGAAATGATGTTTGGGAAAGATAAAGCGGGTGTCTAAAAAGAATTTTTAAAAATACACGTAAGTGAGAGAGAAAAATACCCCAGACACATACACTTAAAAGAATTCCTGTGCTTCCTGGACTGAGTTGACCCCACCCAGCCATCTCTGCAGGTCCTCTGGGCCCCAGAAAAGTACAGATAAGCCAGGACTAGCAGCCTCCAGGTCCAGAGGAGTAGCACTCCAGCTGATTTTATATAGCTGGGGGCAAGTGACTGAGAGATTTTCCAAGGTGAAGGTCCTGGTGAGATACGAAGGCTCACAAACATTTTCGGATGTATTTACAGGGGTCTGCACTTCCTGTGGGGACTTGAGCAGATCCAAAGAAAACCCAATTTTACACCAGAGACTTCAACTCCAGAAAAGGTGCCCATTAGCAATGCTGGAAATGTGGTGTTTGGGGTCAGTGTCCCTGGATCTGCCATGAATTCACTCTGACCTCTGGCAACTTACTCCCACTCTCTTGGCTTCTGTTTCCTCCCTGTAAAATAAAACATTGAATTCAATCGTCACAAATGACCCTTCCCACTCTAGCATGCTATGATGTAGTAGTCCTAGGCCCCAGGCTGAGGTTCCAAATGATGCCATAAGTGATTAGCGCAGTAGCCAGAATCCAGAGCAGCCCTATGTGGATTTGTTGCACCCCCTAAGCCCAGGCTCAGGCACCAGGATTTAATTTATCTTGGGGAATTAGAGTCAGGGTTTTCCTTTCATTAACACTCCTAATTCCCTACTCCAGTTTCCCTTGGCCTCTGGCCTCAATTCCAGTAATTTCTGGCTCCTGAGAGGGCTTATGCAAACTCCCTTAGGACATGAAGTATGTATGCTAGGGCCTTTCCTCTCTGGGGAAATCATGCCTGGAGGCCCCTTCCCCTTTCTTCCCTCTGTATCTCACAGGAGAGTCTGGGTTGACTTTTATCAACTGTATAGAGGAAAGTTTGGGAGCTTTGAGGAGCATATGGATCTGGCTTACAGTCTCAGCTCTACCATTCACTAGTTGTTTGGCCTTGGGCATGTCACAGAACCTTGGTTTCCTCATCTATAAAACATGCCTGGCATGTGAAAGGCACTCAGTAAATGCTATCTGTTTTTAATATTACCCGTATGCAAAATAATAATGAGCGAGGTACCATTAGCAATAAGAAAACTGATTTCTTCAATCCAAATGAAGATAAAAGAGAAAGGACTAGTTAAGAGAAGGCTCAAACGCCAAACCCAGTACGCTCTGGAACAGCACTCTCAAATTGTAGTGGGCATACTAATTACCTGGGGATCTTGTTAAAATGCAGATTTTGATTCAGCGAGGCCCAGGTTCTGACTTTTAATAAGCTCCAGAGTGATACTGATGCTCCTGGTATGATAACCACATTCTGAGTGGCAGTATACCAGGACATAATCTGGTCCAAAAAATGCATCAGGTGAAAATCTCTTTTCATTTCATTCCTCAGGCCTGGGTGTCCGGCCGCCCTTGCTCTTCTGGTCGCCAAATGTCTTTCTCCTTTTGCTCAGTGGCCCAGCCCATGCAAACGCTTGCCTGAAGAAGTTTGCCAATCCCCACTTCCTAACAAAATAAAGAGCAACTGGTTTGTTATCAGTGTGACCCTGCCAGTGGCCAGGTGAGGCTGAAGAAATTGTGACTAGAGGTGCAAGCATGTTCATGGGGCTGGCTGAGGTAGGGAGAAAGGGTGCGAAGATGAGAGTTGGGATGTCATCAGATGAGGAGTAGGCAGGTGGGCACAGACAGTGTATACTCAAGAAATCCTTCATTGAGGGAAGATGAGAGAGAAACTTGAGCGGTTTAGCCAGTTTGGGATTTGGGGAAGAGGTTGGGAGAGCTGGTGGAGGGAAAAGGGCATATGCTCCCATTTAGCAGAGCTGAGTTCCAGATAACATGATCAAGTATGACCTCCTGTGCTCAGGGGACGGTAAAGATGACTGCTTCTTTTCCAAGTACTCAGGAGACGTGAACTTGGCATGGGGGCACAGGAGGGTGGGCACATGTAGCAGAAAAGCCAGAAGCTGGCTCCCAGGAGAGGCCTTATAAAGGCTCTTGTGAGAGGTGAGGGGTGGAGGTGGACCAATTCTGAAAGGAGTCAGTCTCCAGCTGCCCTAGTCAGCTGTCACCCCAGTATCTTCCGATAGCACCATCTGTCTTTGAGCCTGGCTCCCAGCAGACCCCTGAAGAGATACTTGGGAGAAGATGAGCAGAAAAAGAACCATGGCTCTGCTCTAACTTAGGGGAAAAAGGAAAATGTAACCCCTGTTGCTTGTGGTTGTGCTCAACCTGAGGCCTGGACCATAACAGAGTGTGGGTACTTTCCTCTTTTTAAAGTATTTGTATAAATAGAAGCACAAAATAACGTCCTTGATTAGCTCTGTTTATTTTCTGTGGCTCTTCCAGCCTCCCTCCAAACAGCACATTCCACCTGCCCCACACGAAGAAGCCCAAGCTCATTCTGGCAGGCTCAGCAGGAAGGGAAGCCCACAGACAAGCCGGGGAACAGAACAATGCATGGCTTGTTTATTTGACAGAAGAGGGGAAAAGCTGCCTGGTCACCATGGAGGGACACAGAGCTCTGAAGGCCCACCCCCACCCACTGTTGGCTGGGGTCCTTGCAGCCTGGTAATCAGGAAACCCTTCCTTATTATAGACCCAACCAAGGGGGGAAGTGTGTGTGTGTGTCTGTGTGTGTGTGTGTGTGTGTGTGTGTGTGTAATTTGAAAAGAACTTTCAGGACAATGGCTTTCTCATCAGTCTGGGAAAGCTATAATCTGGGTCATCTGAGAGATGAATACTCTCTGGAGAAGGGGCTTTTGGTACCCAGCTCTGCCTCCCTGCCTCCCCTCCTCTCCCCACCTCCTCTGAATAGCCAGTTCAAGTTCTTCCATGTAAATCTGCTGGGTCCCCCTCTCCACCCTCCACCTCAGAATCCATCCCTGGCTAAAAAGAAACCCAGGGTAGGGAATAAGAAAAGAAGGGAATGTTCGAGTGGAAATAAAGACTCCCCACAAATGCTGTGGTGTGTGTCAGGGGTGCTCTTTGTCTTTCTGCATAGGGAGTGATAACTTCATCTGGCTAGGGCATTACATTTGACCCTCTGCTTCCATTTCTCCATTTTCACATTGAAATCTTTAAGACACAGGGGGACACCTCTTTTTCCAAAGAAGGTTGGCAGGAAGTAACCATACAGATGACTCGGGAAAGCTCTGCACATAGCAGCGGGTAGGAAAATGCTTAGTACTTTAGAAATGCAGTACTCGGGATTCTCTTTCAGAATGGGCTAGAGAGAAATTTCTAGTTTTTCTATATATAGTGTGATAAAACATACCAATCATAGACTTGTTTAACTGACAGAAGAGGGAAAAAGCTGGCTGATCTTATCAATGATCCTAAAGGCAAAGAGGTGGATAGTGAATATTTCGAAGCTTCTAGGAGCAAGGGGAGCAAGTCCAGAATCTGAATAATGAAAGAGTTTTTTTCCCTCTCCCTTCTATGTACAAAAGTTAAGGGTGCAACACCAGAGGGCTAAGGGAGACTTCAGAGGAGCACATAGGGAAAATGGCATCAAGTTCACAGTGCACCATCTGACTCAACAGATAGCCTTAAAGTTTTTGCCATGATGCCCAGTTTCCTAAACCAACACCCAAAGCGATAAAGAAGGTGGAGGATGTTTGTCCTCCAGCTCTGGTTTCTATCAGTAACATTTATAGCGTCCCTTGGGAAAGAGGCTGTAGGAATAATACCAGTTTTCCTTTCTTCCTCCTTAAAGCCCATTATCCCTTTCAGTTCAAACTCACTGTTCGACCTACCACTTTTCAGAGGTCTGATGGAATCCATAAAGGTTTTCCCCAGAGTCAAGTCTCAAAGTCCTCAGAACTACTTCTGGCCACTCCCCAAGTCATCTCTACTACTAAAGACACGGAGCCCTAAGACAATAACCAACAACAGTTAGGACCCCAATAGAAATAAGAACACCCAGTCACTCTGCTTTGATACAACTTGACAATCAGGAGGAGCCAAGACCCAGCAGAGCTGGAGCACAGTGAGCAAGGTGGACTGCAGTGGGAGATGATACTGGGGAGGTGCATAGGCCAGATCATGGAGTTTCCAAAGGCTGAAACAGTTTGAATTTTATTCTCAGTGAAATGGGAAGCTGTTAGAGGTTGTTAAGCAGGGGACTAACATGATGTAAGTTTTATAAAGGTTTGACTTGGCTGATGGATTTGTGTGTGGGGGGGTCAACAGTAGAAGCCAGAGAACCATTTAAAGGGGCTATTATAGGTAAGAGATAATGGTGGTTTGTTCTAGGAAAGTAGCAGTTGGGACAAGAACAAGAGATTTGATTAGAGGTATTTTGAAGAGGTAGGGCTGACATTATTTGTTGATGGACTGAATATGGAGAATGAGGAAAAAAGAATGAGCTATGACACTTGAGTCACCTGGCATCTGTACCTTCTTAGCACAGTATTCATTCCCGAAACTGAGTCATTAGGGGCTCTAAAAAGAAAATTGGCAGTCTTCACTATTGTTTTGTCCAAGCATTTACAGAGCTCCTCTATCTACATTTAAGGTGTTTGGAGAGGTACTAGGCAACATGCCAAAATGAAGAAGAAGTAATCCCTGTGCTCAAGGAATTTAGTGTGGTAGAGGGTGGATGAAAAATGCCTAGAAAACCATTAAAAAGGATGGAATGTCAGAAGTATCAGAAAGGAAATGCTAACAAAATGAGAGTCAAAAGAAGGACAGAGCACTGCTGCCTGAATCAAGAATGGCATCACAGAGCCTCTGAGCTGATTTTGGAAGAGTCAATACAATCACCACTGAAGATGACTGGGAGAGAGGCCGCGCCAGATTTGCATGAACAGAAGTGAGAAGCACAGGAACACCATGAAGGAAGAAAACACAGTTTTTATAAGGCACAGAGGAAGTGAAATTAGAATGGTTCAAGAGCATGGTGGGCCTTAAGAGTCAAGTTAAAGCCTTTACTTCACATAATCCAATAAGCAAGAGAGCGCCCTTGGAAGTTCCAGAGTAGGAGAGCAATATGGTACGAGCGGTATTATAGGAAAGTTATTATGGTAGCCATGTGCAGGATAAATTATGTGGATAGATACTGGAAGCATAGAGAAGTGAGTAAGCTAATGGAATAGACACAATAAAAGGTAAAATCAGAGCAATGGCAGTGGGGATGGAGCAGAAAGGAAGAATGTGACAGAGAATCAACAGCGTTGGACTGCTAATTACATAAGCAGAGAGAACAGATGACTGTGAAGCACCTAGAAGGCTGATATCACTAATCTAAATAGCAAAGTCATAGGCAAGAACCAGCTTCAGGAAACATGAGTTTGATTTCAGATATTAGTTTGTTATGCTAGCAAATTCTGTAGGTAGGTGTGCCCAGCGAGCAGCTTGATGTGTGGACTGCAGTGCTAGAAAGAGGTTGGGGCACGGTATGGACGTGTGGTCACTATCCAGAGGAGGCAGCCGAGGCTGTTGCCGTGGATGTGACTGCCCACGGTGAATGTATGCAAAGGAGACGGGGGACGATAGATCTCTGCAGAGCTATAGTTCAGTGAGAAGAGGAAGAAGAGCTGGTAATAGAGACAAAACAATGAAATGCCATTTTCAGTCATATTGGCAATACTTTTTAAAGATAAGTGCTGACAAAGTTGTGGGGAAATAGATATACATTGGCGGGTGGGAATGGAAATGGGTACACACTTGCTTAAGGGAATTTTGGCATATGTTATCAGAAGACTTAAAATGTTTCTACTGTGCTTGCTTTGGCTGACATATACTAAAATTGCAATGATACAGAGATTAGCATGGTTCCTGCAGAAGGATAATGCACAAATTTGTGAAATGCTCTGTATTTTTACTGCAATTAGTGGTAATGGTTTCACAACCTTCTGAATGTACCAAAACCCACTGAATTACACACTTGAAATAGTGAATTTTATGGTGTGTGAATTATATTTAAGAAATTTCATATCCTTTGATCCAGTTTTTCCACTCCTAGGATTTTATCCTAAGAAAGCCATTAAAGATGTACACATTTATTTATGTACTTGAAGTGTCTTCCACTGCAGGGTTATTCATAATGGTAAAATTTGGAATATCCTCGCTGTCCAACATTTAGGAAGAGTTAGAACATATTGTGCATTTACATGGAGGAATAATAGTTTGTCATTACAAACCATGTTTTTGAAGACTACTTAATGATCCTGAAAAAGGCTCACAATATAATGGTAAATTTAAAAATTGTATATAAACCTGAACATATTACAAGTCCAATTCAAGAACTATATATGCATATATATACATATTCTTATACAGACATGCACATATTGAAAGGCTGGATGTAAATGTACTAATATTCTACCAGTGGGTATTTATCTTTGTGTGGTGGAATTAAGGGTTATTTTTATTTTTCATACTTTTAAATCATTTCTAGATTTTATACACCACACATGTATTACCTTTTAAATAAAAAGAGGTTTCTTTTTTTGAGATGGAGTCTTGCTCTGTTGCCAGACTGGAGTGCAGTGGTGTGATCTTGGCTCACTGCAACCTCCGCCTCCCGGGTTCAAGAGATGGCCCTGCCTCAGCCTCCCGAGTAGCCGGGACTGCAGGCACGTGCCACCATGCCTGCCTAATTTTTTTTTTTTTTTTGTATTTTAGTAGAGATGGGGTTTCACCATGTTGGCCAGGATGGTCTCCATCTCCTGACCTCGTGATCCGCCCACCTCAATCTCCCAAAGTGCTGGGATTATAGGCGTGAGCCACCGCAACCGGCCATAAAAAGAGGTTTCTAAAGAAAAATGTCACCATTCTACATGGACATATCATTTACCCAGGCAACTGTCTGATATAACTGTCTGACATATTCTTAAATTAGGAATCTGCAATTATACTTGTGATTTCACTTAACTATTTCAAAGATCTAGATTTTTCCCTCAGGGAAATCAGCCTAGAGCCCACCAACCTAGCAAAATGCTTTTTTTCCACATAATTTTGCTGCTTGGCAGTGGATTCTTTTGTCTTACTATTTTTTAAAAATTCCATCTGACAGTTTTTTACCCTTAATATTAGCACTGGGAGCTATTCTTTGCTGTGAGAGTAGACCAGGGCTGGAAGAACCAGGAGCAAGTTTGAGAGGAGGCCAGGCAAAGGAAAAGAGAAGTCAAGTCAAGGTCAGTATCAAGGCCATGCCCAGTGTGTTGAAACGAACAAACAAACAAACAAACAAACAAAAAAACACTACTCAGGGCCTTCCTGGCTTTAGTTCTTTTCCAGCTGCCTGATAGACTTGATGGGACAAAGTTGGCTAGAGACGGAACAAAAGTACAAGAAAATTTAGTGGTGGTGGTGGAGGTGTGGCAGCAAGTACCATTTGTAAAGCCATCTAACTGCTAATATTTTTATGCAACATTTACAGTTCATAAAGAACTTTCATATACACCATTCCATTTCATTCTCATAACCTTACTAAGTCCACCTCAGAAAAGAAGAAACTCAGGCTTAGGGAGGTGAAATAAATCACATAAGGCTTGAACACAAGTTTTTTGCATCCAAATTTCTATGTCCCCCCAAACCCCAAATAGTGTTTTTCAAAGTTGTTCTATAGACCAGCATCAGCATCACCTGAGAACTTGTAGGAAAGAAAATTCTGGGGACACATCCTCGACCTTTTGAATCAGAAACTCTGGGGGTGGGGCCCAGCAATATGAATTTTGGTTTTGTTTTTATACTTTACTTCTGGAATACATGTGCAGAACGTGCAGGTTTGTTACATTGGTATACACGTGTCATGGTGGTTTGATGCAACCATCAACCCATCATCTACATTAGGTATTTCTCCTAATGCTATCCCTCCCCTAGCCCCTTACCCCCCGACATGCCCCAGCGTGTGACATTCCCCTCCCAGTGTCCATGTGTTCTCATTGTTCAACTTCCACTTATGAGTGAGAACATGTGGTGTTTGGTTTTCTGTTCCTGTGTTAGTTTACCTAGAATGATGGTTTCCAGCTTCATCCATGTCCCTGCAAAGGACATGAACTCATCCGTTTTTATGGCTGCATACTATTCCATGGTGTATATGTGCCATATTTTCTTTATCCAGTTTATTGATGGGCATTTGGGTTGGTTCCAAGTCTTTGCTATTGTCAATAGTGCTACAATAAACATACGTGTACATGTGTCTTTACAGTAGAGTGATTTATAATCCTTTGGGTATATATCCAGTAATGGGATTGCTAGATCAAACGGTATTTCTGGTTCTAGATCCTTGAGGAATCGCCACACTGTCTTCCACAATGGTTGAACTAATTTACATTCCCACCAACAGTGTAAAAGCATTCCTATTTCTCCAAATCCTCTCTAGCATCTGTTGTTTCCTGACTTTTTAATGATTGCCATTCTAACTGGAGTGAGATGGTATCTCATTGTGGTTTTGATTTGCATTTCTCTAATGGCCAATGATGATAAGCTTTTTTTCACGTTTGGCCACATAAATGTCTTCTTTTGAGAAGTGTCTGTTCATATCCTTCACCTACTTTTTGATGGGTTTTTTTTCTTGTAAATTTGTTTAAGTTCCTTGTAGATTCTGGATATTAGCCCTTTGTCAGATGGATAGATTGCAAAAGTTTTCTTCCATTCTGTAGGTTGCCTGTTCACTCTGATGATAGTTTCTTTTGCTGCGCAGAAGCTCTTTAGTTTAATTAGATCCTGTTTGTCAATTTTGGCTTTTGTTGCCATTGCTTTTGGTGTTTTAGACATGAAGTCTTTGCCCATGGGTATGTCCTGAATGGTATTGCCTAGGTTTTCTTCTAGGGTTTTTATGGTTTTAGGTCTTACATTTAAGTCTTTAATCCATCGTAATTTTTGTATAAGGTGTAAGGAAGGGGTCCAGTTTCAGTTTTCTGCATATGGCTAGCCAGTTTTCCCAACACCATTTATTAAATAGGGAATCCTTTCCCCATTGCTTGTTTTTGTCAGGTTTGTCAAAGATCAGATTGTTGTAGATGTATGGCATTATTTCTGAGGCCTCTGTTCTATTCCATCGGTCTATATATCTGTTTTGGTATCAGTATCATGCTGTTTTGGCTACTGTAGCCTTGTAGTATAGTTTGAAGTCAGGTAGCGTGATGCCTCCAGCTTTGTTCTTTTTGCTTAGGATTGTCTTGGCTATCCAGGCTCTTTTTCTGGTTCCATATGAAATTTAAAGTACGTTTTTCTAATTCTGTGAAGAAAGTCAATGGTAACTTGATGGGGAGAGCACTGAATCTATAAATTACTTTGGGCAGTATGACCATTTTCACGATATTGATTCTTCCTATCCATGAGCATGGAATGTTTTTCCATTTGTTTGTGTCCTCTCTTATTTCCTTGAGCAGTGGTTTGTAGTTCTCCTTGAGGTCCTTCGCATTCCTTGTAAGTTGTATTCCTAGGTATTTTATTCTCTTTGTAGTAATTGTGAATGGGAGTTCACTCATGATTTGGCTCTCTGTTTGTCTATTATTGGTATATAGGAATGCTTGTGAATTTTGCACATCGATTTTGTATCCTGAGACTTTGCTGAAGTTGCTTATCAGCTTAAGGAGATTTTGGGCTGAGATGATTGGGTTTTCTAAATATACAATCATGTCATCGGCAAACAGAGACAATTTGACTTCCTCTCTTTCTATTTGAATACCCTTTATTTCCTTCTCTTGCCTGACTGCCCTGGCCAGAACTTCCAATACTATGTTGAATAGGAGTGGTGAGAGAGGCCATCCTTGTCTTGTGTGGGTTTTCAAAGGGAGTGTTTCCAGCTTTTGTCCATTCAGTATGATACTGGCTGTGGGTTTGTCATGCATAGCTCTTACTATTTTGAGATGTTTCATCAATACGTAGTTTATTGAGAGTTTTTAGCATGAAGGGTGTTGAGCTTTATCGAAGGCCTTTTCTGCATCTATGGAGATAATCATGTGGTTTTTGTCATTGGTTATGTTTATGTGATGGATTACATTTATTGATTTGCGTTTGCTGGGTCAGCCTTGCATCCCAGGGATGAAGCCGACTTGATCGTGGTGGATCCTCTAGATGATTCTAATGCACGCTCATAAGTTTGAGAACCATTACTGCAGCATACGTTTTAAAACAGATTTTCAAGTGACTTCTTCTAAATACGGGCTGCTGCTATTTTGGCTCTTGTGGGGTGCTGCTTTCCAAGGTAGGCTGGAAGCCTACCTTTAGCTATCAGTGCTATGTGTATAATAGAGGGCAGCTGCTTAAAAAGTATTTAGGTTCCAGGGACAGGAGTGTTCTTCTTTAGGGTGAGGAAGCTCCCAGGACCAAGAGGGCAATTCCTGAATCACAGCTGCCCTTGTCAGGGGGAGATAAGTGCTGGTGAGCAGTTGCCATATATGTACTTCCCTGGTAAGGCTTCTTTTCATTAAGGCTTTTGTCTGGTTCCACAATGTTCCACATAAGCCCTTGGGAAATTTCTCTTTCTGAGGTATTTACATTCACAAACCTCAAGTTCATCAAGCTGTTCATTTCATTTTGTATAGCTTTATTAAGGTTTAGTTGACAAAATTGTACACATTTATAATATACAATATATTTTTTCATACATGTAAACATTGTGAAATGATTAAATAAAGCTAATTTACATATCCATAACCTCAAATACTTATCATTTTTTGTGGTGAGAACATTTAAGATCTACTCTCTTAGCAATTTAAGTATACAATACATTATTATTAACTACAGTTACTATTCTGTTTATTAGATTTCCAGAACGTACTCCTCTTGTTCAACTGAAGCTTTATAGCCTTTGATCAACAGCTCATTTCCTGCCCCACCCACCCCATTCCTGGTGACCACCATTCTACCCTCTGCTTCTATGAGTTTGATGTTTTACTATTATAATTATTATTTTTAATATAATTTCAACCTCTATGTGAGATTCAGGGGGTGCATGTGCAGGTTTGTTACATGGGTATATTGTGTGATTCTGAAGTTTGGGGTACGAATGATCCCAACACCTGGGTACTAACCACAGTACCCAATAGTTTTCCAGTCCTTGTCCCCCTCTGTCCTTCCCTCCCCTATCTAGTAGGTCCCAGTGTCCATTGTTGCCATCTTCATGTCCATGAGTACCCATTGTTCTTACTTATAAGTGGGAGCTAAACATGTGGTATTTGGCTTTCTGTTCCTACATTAATTTGCTTAGGACAATGACCTCCAGCTCTGTGTATGTTGCTGCAAAGGACGTGATTTCATTCTTTTTTATGGCTGCATAGTATTCTATAGTGTATATATACCACATTTTATTTATCCAATTCACCATTGATGGGCACCTAGGTTGATTCCATGTCTTTGCTATTGTGAATAGTGCTGCAATGAACAAACAAGTGCAGGTGTCTTTTTGGTAGAACTATTTATTTTCTTTTGTATATATACCAAGTAATGGGATTGCTCTGTAAGAGTTCAGCTTTTTTACATTTCACATATGAGATCATGTGGTATTTGTCCTTCCGTGCCTGGTTTATTTCCTTAGCATAATGTCCTCCAGTATCATCCATGTTGTACAAATGACAGGATTTCCTTCTTTTTTATGGCTGTATAGTATTTCATTGTATATGTGTGTGTGTGTGTGTGAGTGTGTGTATATATATATATTTCATATATTTTTATATATGAAATATATATTATATATATAACATATTTTCTTTATTCATCATCTTTATTCATCATAAAGAATAAATTCATTCTTCATTCATTTATAACACATTCATTCAAGTGTTGTTGGACACTTAGATTTATTCCATATCTTGGCTATTGTGAATAGTACTGTAATAAACATGGGAGTGCAAACATCTCTTTAACATACTGATTTCATTTGCTTTAGATATATACCCAGAAGTAGGACTGCTGGATTATATTATAGTTCTATTTTTAGTTTTTTGAGAAACCCCCATACTGTTTTCCATAATGGCTATACTAATTTACATTTCTACCAATAGTGTATAAGGGTTCCTTTTTCTTCACACCCTCACCAACACTTGTCTTTTTGATAATAGACATTCTAACAGATGTGAGGTGATATGTCACTGTGGTTTTGATTTGCATTTCACTGATGATTAGTGACGTCAAACATTTTTTTAAATATACCTGTTGACCATTTATGTATCTTCTTTTGAGAAATGTCTCTTCAGATCTTTGGCCCATTTTGTAATCAAGTTATTTGTTTTCTTACTGTTGACTTGTTTGATTTCCTTATATGTTTTGGATATTAACTCCTTATCAAATATGATTTGCAAATATTTTCTCCAATCCTGCAGGTTGTCTCTTTACTCTGTGGATTGTTTCCTTGGCTATACAGAAGCTTTTTAATTTGATGCAATCCAACCTATTTTTGCTTTTGTTGCCTGTGCTTTTAGGGCCATAGCCAAAAAATCTTTGCCAAAGCCAAATGTCAAAAAGCTTTTCCATATGTTTTCTTGTAGTAGTTTTAGAGTTTAAGGTCTTATGTTTAAGTCTTTAATCAATTTTGAATTGGTTTTTATATATGGTGTAGGATAAGAGTCCAATTTCATTCCACATGTGAATATCCAGTTTTCATGACACCATTTATTGAAGAGACTGTGCTTTCTCCATTATGTGTTCTTGACACCTTTGTTGAAGATCAGTTGACTGTAAATGTGTGGATTTATTTTTGGGCTCTCTCTTCTGTTCCGTTGAACGGTATTTCCATTTTTATGCCAGTACCATCCTGTTTTGATTACTATAGTTTTGTAGTATATTTGGGATCAGGTAGTATGATGCCTCCAGCATTTTTTTTTCCTCAATATTTCATTAGCTATTTGGGGTCTTTTGTGGTTCCTTACAAATTTTAGAATTTTTTACTCCTGTGAAAAAATGTAGTTGGAATTTTGATAGAGATTGCATTCAATCTGTAGATTGTTTTCAGCAGTATGGACATTTTAATGATAGTAATTTTTCTAACCCATGAACATGGAATATCTTTATTTTTTATTTATTTGTCTTATTTATTGTGTCCTCTTTAATTTATTTCATCAATATTTTATAGTTTTTAGTATACAGATTTTTACCTTGTTGATTAAATTTATTCCTAAGTATTTTAGATTTATTTTGATGCTATTGTAAATGGGATCATTTTTAAAATTTCTAAGTTTGTTGTTAGTGTATAGAAACATTATTGATTTTTACAGGGTAATTTTGTATCCTGCAACTTTACTGAATTCTTTTATTATTTCTAAGAGCCTTTTGGTGGAGTTCTAGGGTTTTCTGTATAAGATCATGTCACCTACAAATAAAGACAATTTAACTTCTTCCTTTTCAATTGATATGGCTTTTATTTCTTTTTCTTGCCTAATTGCTCTGGTAGGACTTTCAGTACTATGTTTAGTAGAAGTGGGGAAAATGGGCGCTGTTGTCTTGTTCCCTATTTTAAAGGAAAAGCTTTCAGCTTTCCACCATGGAATATAATGTTAGCTGTGGGCTTCTCATATATAGCCTTATTGTGTTGAGGCACATTCCTTCTACACCTAATTTTTGGACAGTTTTTTTTTTATCATGAAAGCATGTTGCACTTTGTGAAATTCTTTTTTTGTATCTATTGAGATGATCATAAGACTTTTATCCTTCTGCTAATGTGGTATATCACATTTATTGATTTGTGTATGTTGAACTATCTTTGCAGTAAGGAAATAAGGAAATTCAGTGGGGAATGGGTTGCGAAGGTGGGGGTAGGTGAATCTATGTTCCTCAGAAGGAAAATAATATAGCATTATGGTATGTTGACAATGTTCCCCTGAAGTGTAGAGGACTCATTTTTCATTGTATATGCCTTTGTACTATTTGAATGGTTTGCCTTCTGCAAGTATTGCTTTGGGAAAAAAAAAGAAACACTTAAAAATCAACTTTTACAAAACCAAACTAATTCTTTTTTGCTATGGTTTAAATATGTATGTCCCTTCAGAATTCATATTGGGACTTATCTCCCAAGGTGATGGTATTAAGAGATAAGGCCCTTGGGAGGGGATTAGGCATTGAGGGCTCTGCCCTCAGGGATGGTATTAGTGCCCTTATAAAAGGGTTTGAGGAAGAGTTTGCCTCTTTTGCCCTTCTACTTCTTCTGCTATGTGAGGACACAGCATTTTTCCCCTTTCCTTTCCTTCTATGTGAGGACACAGCAACAAGGCACCACCTTTGAAGCAAAGAATAGCCCTCACTGGATACTGAATCTGCTGGTGCCTTGGTCTTGATTTCCCAGCCTCTAGAACTGTGAGAAACAAATTTCTGTTCTTTATAAATTACCCACTCTAAGGTATTTTGTTGTGGTAGCATAAACGAACTAAGACACCTTCCCACTCTTCTGCTGGTGCTGGTGACAGGTGACATTTACTAAGGTGAGAAATCTGGTAGACACTCTGGACTCCCTCCTCTTATTTACCCCTCCCATCTGTCTAATCAGGCACCAAGACTTATTGATTCTACCTCCTAGACTATATAATTCTCAAATCTGCCCCTCCACTCTATCCCTGAATTACTTTAATTATAGCATTCATTTTGTAACTGGTTGACCTGCCTCTTTTCTCCCTGCAAAATGCCAATGAATACATCTTTTCAGAGTGCAAATCTGGTCCTGCCACTCTCATGCTTAAAATTCTTCACTGGCTTCCTAGTACTTATGGGAAAAGTCCAAATTCATTAGCTTGGCAGCCTAGACCTTCCTTGTTCTTAACCACTATTCTAACCTCCCTCCTCTACAGGTACAGGTAGAGGGATAGGAAGGGAAGATGATGAACCTGAAATTGATAATAAAAGGGAAAGCCTCCCAGAAATCCTTCATAACCAAGAAGAGTGCTGAGGGCCAGGAGAGAACTTAGGACAAAGAAAAACCATGAATTAGCCATGGGGAGATCTGGAGAAGCAGTATGCAGCATACTGCATCCATGTTGGGGAGCAGAGGAGTGTACAAGGAATGTGAATGCACAGCATTCAGGCAGGAATGCTTTGATGCTGGGGACATTTCTTATGGAACACTGAAGGAGCGTGAAACTTTAGGTATTCTGACATGCATAGTACAGAATATATAATGTCTACTAACAGTCTGCATCCAGGGGGAAATCCAAATTGAGATCTGGTTGTCAACGAAGGGTAGAAATTGACTCAGATGAAAGGTACTTCTAGAGAAGGAATAGCATATTAAAATCATGGAAATGAAAGGGGAACAATGGTGTCCTGAGGGTAGGATATATGAGGAAGAGAAGTGGTGAACAGTAAGGCCAGACAGGCAAACTGGGCCAGAACATGGAGAATAGTAAAATCAGATTCACATTTTGGAAAAATGTGTCCATTGGCATTTTGTAGGGAGAAAAGATGCAGGTGGATCAGAGAGGAAATGAACACTATAGTCCAAGTGATATATAATGCAGGGATAGAGTAGAGGGGCAAGTTTGAGAAATGTCTGGTCTAGGAGGTAAAATCAGTTAGTCTTGGTAGCTGATGAGACAGATGTGAGGGATAAATAAGAAGGAGTATACAGTGTCTATTAGATTTTTCACTCTAGTTTATGATTCAGCCTGTCACTAGCATCAGCAGAAGAGTGGGGAGGAGAATTAGTTCGGTTTTAGAAAAATTGCAGTTTTTAAGTATTTTTAAATTATTTAAAGCAATACTTGCAGAAGGAAAACCATTCACATAGTACAAAGGCATACACAATGAAAAAGGAGTGCCCCATACTCCAGGGGAAACCACTTTTAACAGTTTGTTGTTTATCCCTGAGCAGCAATATGGCAGAGTGTGAAGAACATAAGCTCTAGAACAAGACCGTCTGGATTTGAATCTACCATTTCCATCTGTATGTCCTTGGGCTAGTTATTTAACCTCTCTGCCTCACTTACATTATCTCTAAAATGGGAATTATAATAATGGGACACAGAAAAGGCAGATTATAATACTGCTTGGAACCTTGCCGTTTGTGCTTAACAATATATACTGGAGATAATTCCGTATCCACATATACTTTTCTTAAATAAATTTTAAATAACTGAATAGTATTTCACCAAGTGAACTTTTTATAGTTTATTTAGCCTTTACTCAAGTAATGAATACTGAAGTTGTTTTTGCTAAGACAAATAATGTTGTGATTAATACCTTTTTACATGTCTTCACACACACACATGATTATATATTTTATATAAAGTCCTACAAGTGGAACTATAGGTCAAAAAGTACATCAGTGTTTAATTGTGATAAAATATACTAAGATCCAAAGAGGTTATGCTAATTTATACTTCCAACAATGTGTTAGAGCAGTGCTTTACGAAGTTTCATATACCTACAAGTCACCTGGGCATCTGATTAACAGGCAGATTCTGATTTAGTAGATCTGGGGTGGAGCTGAATTTCTAAAAAGCTCTCAGTTGATGCAGATGCTGCTGATCCAAGGACCACACTTTGAGTAGCAAGGTATAAGAGCACATGTATTTCTCCACATGCCTGCCCCCCCCAAAAATGTACATTAAACACTCTGATTTTTCCCATTCTGATAGGTGAAAGTTACATCTTATTGCTTAAATTAATCTATACTGCTTTAATTGTAAGTGTTGAGCTTCTCTCTCTCTCTCTCCCTCCCTCCCTCCCTCTCTCTCCATCCCTCCCTCCCTCCCTCCCTCCCTCCCTCCCTCTCTCTGCCTCTCTCTCTCCCTCTCCCCCTCTCCCTCCCTGAGTTAGGGTCTTGCACTGTTGCCCAGGCTGGAGTGCAGGGGCGTGATCACGGCTCACTGCAGCCTTAAACTCTGGCTCAAGTGATGCTCTCGCCTCAGCCTTCTCTGAGTAGCTGGGATTACAGGGCGTGCACCACCATGCCTGGCTAATTTTTAGACTTTTTGTCAAGACAGGGTCTCACTATGTTTCTCAGGCTTGTCTTGAATTCCTGGTCACAAGCAATCCTCCTGCTTTGGCTACCCAAAATGTTGGAATTACAGGCTTGAGACACTGTGCCAACAGAGTATCTTTCATTTGTTTTTATAAGCCCACTTTCTTTTTGTCTGAACTGCCTGTTCAGGTTCTTTTTTCCTTTTTTGAATGGTTTGTTGGCATTTTCCTGTTATTCTCAAGAGCTCTTTATATATTATATATTAAGGGAACCAGCCTCTTGCCATATCAGATGCAAAACCTTTTCCCCAGTTTTTTTCTTTGGATTTTATTTTTGTATTTTTCGGGTGCTTTAAATTTCAACTTTCGTGTTGTCAGACTTAACAATTTTCTCTTTTACGGCTTCCAGGTTTTTTTGTTTGGTTGGTTGTTTTTTGTTTTTGTTTTTGTTTGAGACAGGGTCTCATTCTATCGCCCAGGCTGGAGTGCAATGGTGCGATCTCCACTCACTGCAACCTCTGCCTCCCGGATTCAAGTGATTCTCATGGGATTACAGGCGTCCAACACCACACCTGGCTAATTTTTGTATTTTTTGTAGAGACGGGGTTTTGCCATGTTGCTTAGGCCGGTCTCGAACTCCTGAACTCGGGTAATCTGCCCGCCTCGGCCTCCCAAAGTGCTGGGAATACAGGCATGAGCCACCGCACCCGGCCAGCTCCCAGGTTTTGTGTTTTGCTTAGAAAGACTTTTCTTATTTAAAGATAAAATCATATACTAAAAGTTATATACTAAACAATTGTCTTTGAATCATTATGGTTAGACTTCATTATGGTTTACTGATCAGTCTATTCATGTGCTTAGTACCAAAGTATTTTAATTACTGTAATTTTATAATATGTTTTAACAGGACTAGCTGCTTTGTCTTTTATTCCTCTTTTATTCAGACCTTTCCTGACTAGTCTTACATATGTACTTCAGAATCAGTTTGGGCATGTTGGATTGTAATGTGTCTGGAGGACAACTCCGTGTGTAGAAATTTAACATGCAGTTGAAAATGATAATCTGGAATCTGGGCATGTGTTCTTCCCTAGATATAGAAATCTGGGAGTCATCAGTGGTACCTGAAGCCCCTCAATAAAAGTTCATAGAATAAGAAAATGAGGCTGAGATAGAACTCTAGGTTAGTGGTTCTCAAAATTCAGTCCCCACACCCGCAGCATCAGCATTATCTGAGAACTTCTTGAGCTCCTACTAGATCAGAAACTCTGGAGACAGGGGAGGAGCAGTATGTTCTTTAATATAAACTCTCCAGGGAAATTTAACGTACGTTCAAGTCTGAGAACTACTGTTCTAGGGTATATCTGTGGATAAGACAAATTAAGGAAAAAGAGCTCAAGATAACTAGCAGTAGGAAAACAAGGAAAAAGAAGTGTTATGCGTCAGGCGTGGTGGCTCACACCTGTAATCCCAGCACTTTGGGAGGCCAAGGTGGGCGGATCATGAGGTCAGGAGTTCAAGACCAGTATGGCCAACATAGTGAAAGCCCGTCTCTACTAAAAATATAAAAAAATTAGCCAGGTGTGGTGGGGTGTGCCTGTAATCCCAGCTACTTGGGAGGCTGAGGCAGGAGGATCACGTGAACCTGGGAGGCAGAGGTTGCAGTGAGTGGAGATCGTGCCATTGCACTCCAGCCCAGGTGACAGTGTGAGACTCCATCTCAAAAAAAAAAAAAAAGTGTTATGATAATAAAAGAAAACAAATTTCTAGAAAGTGCTCAACAGTGCCCAAAGCTGCAATGATGAAACAAAATAATATTTATTAAGCAACTACTATTTCCAAAGGGCTTATGTATATCAGCTCATTTACTCATGTAATAAAGTAAATATCATTATCCCCATTTTACAGAAAAGGAAACTGTGATTAAATAACTTACCAAAGGTCATCTAGCTTATATGTGATTTGACACCAGTTCTACCATATAATAATGGCTTAAAAACTTACTGAAAAATTACTCATTAGAAAAGGAGAAGAAACTACGCTCCTTGGATTTTTTTTCAATCTGGAAGACATTAATTCACCTTGGAACCATACAGAGGAGAGTGGCATAGTAGTGGTAGGAGTAGAAGGCAGACTGTAGTGAGGAAATGGGAGGTGAGAAAATAGAGCCAATGTCTAAGATGTTTGGCTGTGAAGGAAAAGAAATTGGTAGTTGGATGAGGGTAAAGGTTAAGGGCAGATTATGTTTTTAGGATGAAGAGACCACCTGCAAATACTTATGTAGAACTTAGATTAATTTAGATTAGAAATTTCATTCTAAGGCTCCAGGACAATCTCTAGTCCTGACCTCTCACTTAAATACCACACCAGTTCTACCTACTCCCTACAACTGCCCACTGGCTTTCTATATCTTCTATCACCCCAAACTAAAAACAACAAAAACCAAACAAAAATTGATGCCAAGCCTAGCTCTTTCTATTTTTGTTTTGTTTGTTCATTTTAAATCCTTAAAGGTCTGACTGGCTCAAACCTGGTAATCATTGTGTACTCCTCCTCTTCTTCAGCCTTTATACTGAATTAGTCACCAAGTGCTGGCTTTGAAATATCTTCCCCTATTAACTTGTCCTGTCTATTCCTACTGTCACTGCTCCCTGTACTATATAAGCAATCGTGTAGCATGAGCTCCTTACATCCAATCCAACCCACACCAATTTTCCACAAATGCCAATCTCATACTTATTCATCTGCTTGCAATCCTGCAGTGGTTCCCCACTGCCTACTAAGTAAAGCTTGCTTTTTCTGGGCCTTCTATAGATTGTTCACATTTATCTCTCACTGATCCCCTATATAAATCTTAAGTTGGATGGACCTCCTTTATGTTTCCCAAAACTACATTTCTTTCCATCCCTTTTCTATGCATTCCTATAAACTATTTAGGAATTAAGCAAAGCTCCCCCTCTTGTTTGCAAGCATAGTGTTATGTTTTCTTCCTCTAATCTTCAAAATCACTTGCTGCTGGCATCACTCATTTTGATAACCATGTACTTCCTTGCTCAAGCATTTCGCCTATGTATGTCTTATCTCTCTCAACTAGAGTACAGGGCTAGAGCATACTCCTTCTATGATCACCACCACATTGCTTAACATACATGCTCAGCACTCAGAAATATTTGTTAAATCAATGAAATTGTATCATGAGACCTTGCCATTTGAAGAGATCATTGGTGAATTAATTTTGGAAAATGCCTTTTTAAAAAACTCTCAAATGCCATATTAAGAACAACAATACACATTCACTGAATATGTACCCAGTATCAGGTACTTTCTCTTGAAGTACCTATTTAATTTGTACCAGATCCCTGTCGGGTGAAGGTTATTACTCTGAAACCATAAAGAGAAGACTATGACATGTTTAAAGACTTGCCCAGTATTTCCACTACTTCTACAGAGTACTCATAGCCTGCATTCAAAACCCCCAAGTCCATTGCTCTATTCTCCACAACACAGATTTTTTTCCTTCATTTTTATTTTTTAAACAGGATCATATTGTTCTTACTTGAATTAAAAAGATTATTTTTCTGTACTTTTGATATGAAAATTCTAATTAAGAAAATAGGTAAATAATGAGTATATTTTTATCTCAGGTTTAGTGTCTAATTACAGTTTCTGTCACTAATGAGAGAAAGTACCTTTGTGTCCCCAAAGTAAACTTGTACCATAATGCAAAGGGAGATGAGATGCAGCTGGGTGTTGTATTAACATTCATAATTATGCATCATATGTTCCAGAAATGAATTGTTGTTTGACAGCAAGGGAAATGACAATAGTAAGAATTATAGCAAAAGCACATAAGGTTAATCAACATATAATCGACTCTCAAATATGCACATTTTGCATGTTTTCTTTTATTGGTGTTTATGATTTACTATTTAGAAACACTGTAAATTAATCTACTAGAATATATTTCCCTATTAAAGATGCCTGAATTGAAAACATGCACATATAAAGTGAATACATTTTTAATGACACATAGTAGATATATTACTTAAGGGAGATTTTGCTCCACAAATGCAATAACCTACACATAATGAGGTGTTCTCCAGCAATACTTGGTCTAAAACACACAACACACCACACCACACACACCACACAGACACACACACACACACACTTTGGGGACAATTTAAACCTATTGGGAGAAAAAGACTAGATTAAAAAGACATACTGAAAAGACACTTTTCAGCATCTCCTAATGCATACATTATTAAACATAGCATACCCTAAGGAAACAGGAGGAATGCAGAATACAAATGACATTTTTCCACTGACTGAGACCTAGCTTCAAATCAGAAAAGAGGATGCCTTCACCCAACAGATGGCTACTAATGTCTTAACGTTAGGAGCCAACAATCATCACTTTAGTTGCAAGCAGACCCACACCTAGAACCTTAACCCTCATCCAATCAAAGAGCTAATTAACTCAGTTTATTCTTCTGTGAAGACTGGTGAGCATCTCAGGTTGAGGCAAAGTTAAAGCCTGGGTAACTTAGAAATCCTCAAGTATCCTCTCAGATCAATTTACAATTTCTTTTTCTCTGGGCTTTACTGGGGCGTCAAGGTTACTACTGAGGATAACACAGGGTGAGGCAAGGGAGAAAGCGTGTACAACTTGATTTTTAAACTCAAATAAGGATTTCTGAAGAACCCAGTTAAAATATTTCATTTAAAGCCTCTGAAAATATCGCTGAGACAGAGGTAGGTAGGTACATCAGTAGGAACCAACTGAGGTGCTACAGAGAGCAAACTAGATATGAAGTCAGATAGATCTGGCTGTGAGACAGTGGACATGTCAGTTACTTCATTTCTTCGTACCTCAGTCTCCTTATCTGTAATGTGGGGATGTATTTATCCCTACACCTCATAAGAGAGCTGTGCCAATTAAATGACATGATGCATTTGTTAGCTGCTAACACTGTATTTCACCCACCGTATGTGCTGGGATAGAGGGACAGAACATTTACGGAGTGTCTATTAAATCTGAAAGTAATCATGGTTCTGGCCAAGCCTCTAAGTTAGGTGGGAAGGCATCATGGAAGAACTCTTCATTCTGGATTGAAATCCCTAATGATAATTTTGTTTATCTTTTCCTGGTCTTAATATTTTCAGACCAACTGTTGGGCCAAGGAATGATATGGCACTATCACAGTGAGCTGTAGAATTATGATACTCCTAATGAATGGAATTCTCCAAAACTCAGCCCCATTTATACAGGGAAAATAGATGGGATCTGGAGTCAAACACAGAGACTGAATCTGAGTTCCAGCTCTGACACTTACTAGCTTTGTGGTCTTAGACAACTGACATGTCCATTTGAGCCTTGGTTTGCTATCACTATTGTATTCCATGATGGCATGAGGTCTCAGGCCAAGCAAGCTACTCAGATCCTGGGATACAACACGCAGGCAACACAGAGCTACTTTCCCAGTCTAGCTGTGACAAACCAATGGTCATTGCAAGCTTTTACCCTGATGAGTTATGGGGAGGGGAAAAGAAATTATTTTTATGGTGATAACTTACTGTGGCGTGAAAGGGGCCTCTAGCAATTCTTCTTGTTCTAGGAAATTCATCATAATAGTGATTCTGAATCACATATTATAGACCAGCCATACTCTCCATCACTTCATGAGCAGCCTCTCCTACTCATCCTTAAACTTTTCCTTTACTCAACTCCAGGCCTTTCCCAGGAAATAGAAAGTAGAAAAGAATCATACACAGGTACACATACTGAGAGAGAGAGAGAGGAGGTGGGGAGGCAGGAATATAACAAGAGAAACATTTCTTAATCTCATACAAAATGCATACACCAAAACAAGTTTTTAATTTTTGTTCAAAATATTCCATTCTTTTGGAAGAGCCATGGGTACTTTAAGAAATATCTTTCTGAAGTGCAAAGAGGGAAAACCTCAGGTAAGTAACCTTCAATGTGTGTAAATTTAAATCAAGCCTTTTTTTATGACTGAGAGAAGGGCAGGTGATGTTCTACTCTTTCCCCCAGAGGAAAAAAAAAACTACCATGTATAACTTCTCAAAGACTATTCAAAGGCATTCATTAACTTTATACTTAACAAAATTGAGGGATATTCTACACCTTCATCACAGAAAAAAGGAAGAATATATCTCTGCATTAGGAGCCAGAGACAATCATTTTTAGCTGAACAAGGGTGCCAGAACAGCCAACCCATGCTTTCCCTTTGATTAGCTGGAAAGCAATCAATGCACTCTTGTTAGATTGGAGCTCTCACTCAAAATAGAAACTGGCCTGATGTCCAAAAAGTCGGCAGTTCAGAGACTAATCCCCAGAAGGGATCTTGACATTTGCGCTAAGATCCAGAGTTGGCATGCTTATCAGAACCCAAGTTTAAGACTGAGGCTTGAAGAAGTTGTTAAGTAATAGACTGGTGAGGCATATTCAACATCTTCAAAATTCACACGTTTATTTCATCAGCTGAAACAAACAGCTTAGGTACTTAAGGTTTGCTTCATTTAGCTGTTTTACTAAAGATATTGGGTTTTAAATAAATATATTTATTTAACTTTAAAATTTATTAAAGATATGGGGAGGTAATACTTAAAAATCTTAGGACTGGGGGCAAAAACATTATTTATTGAGACTTCTGCTTCTGGGAAAATGGAGATGAACTTTCTCCCATTCCTTTCACTAATATAACTAGAACCCTTGGACATTATGTATAAAACAAACATAAGATGACTCTCAGCTGACTGCCTCTGATACCATTCATTAGGAGAAAATATTTGCAAAACACATTTCTGACAAAGGACTAGTATCTAGAACATGAAAAGAAATTTCAAAACTTAGGAGTAAAAAAAATCTAGTTAGAAGGGTCTTAATGTAATGAAAATGATTTCTATTACATTAAGAAGGCAAACCAGTGAGGGACCTTGAGTTCCAAGGAATGACACAGTGATAAGGTCTCTGGCTTTTCTTTTTACCTTCTATAGCCCAGATTTGGAGCTGAGAAGCAACAACCTGGAAATACTTGTGGGCACGGACCAAATATAAGCCCCAATAAGAGCCTGCTCTCACTATCCAGAGGACTGGGAGAGGGGTAGACACCAAGACATAAAACTTTTAGATAATAACTGCTCTACTCCAGTCAAACAGCACAGGAAAACTGTGGCCCCAGCCACCCTCATGCCAATGAAGGCTGAGTGGGGAGCCTAGACTTCCACTCTAACTAGGCTATTAATAAGGTGTCGCAAATCTCCTCCTCCAGGTGTTGGTAGGAAAGACCAAATACAGAGACAGGACTTTCATCCATGCCAGGTGATAACAAGTCTCCTACTCATGATGTTAATGGAGAACACATGGGGAGCATAGGCATCCGCTCCCCGCTTGGCGGTAACAAGGAGCCCCTCCTCCCAGCTGAGGTGGTGTTCAGAGGCGGCCTAGTGGAGTGTTAGAACCTCCACCACTGCCCAGCAGTAAGCAAGCCACTCCCCTTCTCTGTGGTGTCAGAGGCACTCCCAGCAAGGGAGATATCAGTGAAAGCCTAGCAGAAACAAGCAGCCTCCCTCCTCAGGTGTCAATAGAGGCCAAGTGGAGAGCCTGGACTTTCTACCTCCACATGGCAGTAATATGGCAGCAACCCCCATCACTTGCCAGAGTGGTGTCAGAGGAAGCCAGCTAAAACAAAGTTTAAATATGATTCAGAGTCTCAAAACAGAATATCCTAAATATCCAGATTTCAATGAAAAAATCATTCATCATGCTGGAACCAGGAAGATCTCAAACTGAATGAAAGAGAGATAATCATGAGACACCACAAGATCACAGAAATGTTAGAATGATATGATAAAGCACCCATTATAAAAATGCTTCAATGAGTAACGACAGACATGCATGAAACAAATGAAAAAACAGAAAGACTTACAAAGAATTAGCAAGTCTTGGCAAAGATGTAGAATATATAAAGAAGAACCAACTGGAAATCTTAGAACTTAAAAATACAATATTCAAAATAAAAAAACAAAATGAATACAGGCATACCTTGGAGATATTGCTTTGATTCCAGACCATTGCAATAAAGCAAATACTGAAATAAAGTGAGTAACATGAATTGTTTCGGTTTCTCCATGCATATAAAAGTTATGTTTACACTACACTGTAGTCTATTAAGTGTAGAATAGCATCAAGCCTAAAAACAATGTACAAACCTTGATGAAAGAATACTTTATTGCTAAAAAAATGTTAATGATCATCTGTGCCTTCAGTGAGTCATAATCTTTTTGCTGGTGGAAGGTCTTGCCTTGATGTTGATGGCTACTGGCTTCTCAGGGTGATCGTTGCTGAAGATTGGAGTAGGTGTGGCAATTTCATAAAATAAGACAACAACAAAGTTTGCTGCATCAATTGACCCTTCCTTTCCTGAGAGATTTCTCTGTAGTATGCCATGCTGTTTGACAGCATTTACCGACAGTAGGATTTCCCTCTCCTCTCTCCTCTCTCCTCTCTTCTCTTTCAGAGAATTGCTCTGTCACCCAGGCTGGAGTGCAGTGGCGTGATCACAGCTTACTGCGGTCTCTACCTCCCTGGGCTCAAGCAATCCTCCCACCTCAGTCTCTTGAGTAGCTGGGACTTCAGACATGCCACCACACCCAACTAAATTTTTTTTTTGTAGAGTTGGGGTTTCACTATGTTTCCCAGGCTGGTCTTGAACTCCTGGGATCAAGCAATCCACATGCCTTGGCCTCCCAAAGTGCTGGGATTACAGGCGTGAGCCACTGTGCCTGGCCTGACTTCTTTCAAAATTGGAGTCAATCCTCTCAAACCCTGCCACTACTTTATCAACTAAGTTTATTGAATATTCTAAATCCTTTGTTGTCATTTCAACATTGTTCACAGTATCTTCACCAGGAGTAGATTCCATCTCAAGAAACCACTTTCTTTGCTCACACATAAGAAGCAGCTCCTTGTCTGTTAAGGTTTTATGAGATGGCAGCAATTCAGTCACATCTTCAGGTTCCACTTCTAATTCTAGTTCTCTTGCTATTCCTACCACCTTTGCAGTTACTTCTTCCACAGAAGTCTTGAACCCCTCAAAGTCATTTATGAGGGGTAGAATGAAGTTCTTCCAAACTCCTGCTAATATGGATATTTTGATCTCCTCCCTTGAATCATGAATATTTTAATGACATCAAAACGGTGAATCCCTTCCATAAGATTTTCAATTTACTTTGGCCACATTCATCAGAGGATTATCTATGGCAGCTATAGCCTTACAAAATGCATTTCTTTTTTTTTTCTTTTTTTATTATTATTATACTTTAAGTTCTGGGGTACATGTGCAGAATGTGCAGGTTTGTTACATAGGTATACATGAGCCATGGTGGTTTGCCGCATCCATCAACCTGTCATCTACATTAGGTATTTCTCCTGATGCTATCCCTCCCCTAGCCCCCCACCCTCTGACAGGCCCCTGTGTGTGATGTTCCCCTCCCTGTGTCCATGTGTTCTCATTGTTCAACTCTCACTTATGAGTGAGAACATATGGTGTTTTGTTTTCTGTTCTTGTGTTAGTTTTCTGAGAATGATGGTTTCCAGCTTCATCCATGACCCTGCAAAGGACATGAACTCATCCATTTTTATGGCTGCATAGTATTCAATGGTGTATATGTGCCACATTTTCTTTATCCAGTCTATCATTGATAGGCATTTGGGTTGGTTCCAAGTCTTTGCTATTGTGAACAGTGCTGCAATAAACATACGTGTACATGTGTCTTTATAGCAGAATGATTTATAATCCTTTGGGTATATACCCAGTAATCAGATCACTGGGTCAAATGCTATTTCTGTTTCTAGATCCTTAAGGAATTGCCACACTGTCTTCCACAATGGTTGAACTAATTTACACTCCCACCAACAGTGTAAAAGCATTCCTATTTCTCCACATCCTCTCCAGCATCTGTTGTTTCCTGACTTTTTAATGATTGCCATTTGAACTAGCATGAGATGGCATCTCATTGTGGTTTTGATTTGCCTTTCTCTAATGACCAGTGATGGTGAGCTTTTCTTCATATGTTTTTTGGCCACATAAATGTCTTCTTTTGAGGAGTGTCTGTTCATATCCTTCGCCCACTTTTTGATAAATAATAAGACTTGAAAGTCAAAATTACTCCCCAATCTATGGGCTGCAGAATGGATGAGTTAGCAGGCATGAAAATAACATGAACCTTCTTGTACATATCCATCAGGGTGCTTGGGTGATCAGGTGCATTGTTAATGAGCAGTAATATTTGAAAGGAATTTTCTGAGCAATAATTATCAACAATGGGCTTAAAATATTCAGTAACCCTGCTGTAAACAGATGTGCTGTCATCCAGGTTTGGTTCCATTTATAGAGCACAGACAGAGTAGATTTAGTATAATTCTTAAGGGCCCTAGGATTTTTGGAATGGTAAATGATCAATGACTTCAACTTAAAAGTCATCAGCTGCATTAGCCCCTAACAAGAGAGTCAGCCTATCCCATGAAGTTTTAAATTGAGGCACTGAATTCTTGTTTTTAGCTATGAAAGTCCTAGATGGCATCTTCTTCCAATATAAGGCTGTTTGGTCTACATTAAAAATCTGTTGTTCAGTGTAGCCACCTTCGTCAATGATCTTAGCTAGATCTTCTGGATAATTTGCTGCAGCTTCTACATCAGCACTTGGTGCTTCCCCTTGCACTTTTATGTTATAGAGACAGCTTCTTTCCTTAAGCCTCATGAACCAACCTCTGCTAGCTTCAAACTTTTCTTCTGCAGCTTCCTCAGCATTCTCAGCCTTCATGGAATTGAAGAAAGCTCAAGCCTTTTTCTGAATTAGGGTTTGGCTAAGGGAATGTTGTGGCTGGTTTGCTCTTCTATGCAGACCACTGAAACTTTCTCTACATCAGCAATAAGGCTGTTTCACTTTTTTTATAATTCATGTGTTCACTGGAGTAGCACTTTTAATTTCCTTTAAGAACTTTCCTTTGCATTCACAACTTGGCTGTTCGGTGCAAGAGGCCTGGCTCTCAGCCCATCTTGGCTTTTCACATGCCTTCCTCACTAAGCTTAAGCATTTCTAACTTTTTATTTAAAGGGAGAGCTATGTGACACTTCCTTTCACTTGAAGACTCAGAGGGCATTGTAGGGTTATTAATTGGTATAATTTCAATGTTGTGTCTCAGGGAATAGGGAGGTCTGAGGAGAGGGAGAGTGATAGAGGAATGGCCTGTCGGTACACACGACATTTATCAATTCAGTTTGCCATCAATTTGACAGTTTGACATCAATTCAGTTTGCCATCTTATATGGGCACAGTTTGTGGTGCCCCAAGCAATTACAATAGTACCATCAAAAAATCATTGATTACAGACCATCATAACAAATATGATAGTAATGAAAAAGTTTGAAATATTGTGAGAATTACATGTGACACAGAGACATGAAGTGAGAACATGCTATTGGAAAAATGGTGCCAATAGACTTGCTTGACACAGGTTGCCACAAACCTTCAATTTGTAAAAACCATAATTATCTGCAAAGTGCAATAAAGCAAAGTGCAATAAAATGAGGTATGCCTGTAATCTCAACAGTAGAATGGAGAAGACAAAAGAATCAGTACAGTTGAAGATAGAAAAATATAAATTACCCAATACGAACAACAGAAAGAAAATAGACTGAAAAAATAAACAGAGCCTCAGGGATCTTTGGGACTATGCCAAAAGATCTAACATTCATAGTACTGAAGTACTAGAAGGAGAGAAGAAGCAGAGCAAGACTAAAAATATACTTGAACAAATAATACCTAAAACTTCCCCAAATTTGGCAAAAGACATAAACCTGAAGATTCAAGAAGGTAAGAAAATCCCAACAGGATAAACCCAAAGAAATTCATACCAAGACACATCTTAGTCAAAAGTCTGAAAGCTAAAGACAAACAAAAAAATCTTGAAAGCAGAGAGAAAGAAGTGACACATCACTGATACGTGAAAAATAATTTGAATGACATCATATTTCTCATCAGAAATCAATGGAGCCAGAGGAAGTGGCACAATATTTTTTTCAACTACTGAAAGAAAAGAACTTTCAATCCAGAATCCTATGTCAAGAGAAAATATCCTTCAGGAATGAAGGAGTCATCAGGACATTCTCAGATGAGGCAAAACTAACAGCATTCACCACTGGTGGACCTATTTTAAAAGTACGGCTAAAGGAAGTTCTGTAAATGGAAAGGAAATGACAAAAGAAGGATTCCTGGAATATTAGGAAAGAAGAAATGACATAGAAAATATGTATGTATGTATATGGGTAAATAAAATAGATTTCCTTTTTCTCTTGAATTATCTAAGTTATGTTTGATGGTGAAAGCAAAAATTATAACATTGTCTGATGTGGTTCTAAATGTATGTAAAGGAAATATTTAAGATAATTTTATTGTAAAAGGAGAAGCATAAAGAGATGTAAAGAAAGGTAAAGTTACTATACTTCAAACTGGTAAAATGACAATATCAATAAACTGTGATACATGATGTATATCTAATACCTATAGCAACCACTAAAAAATCAATATGAAGAGATATACTCAAAATCTCTAAAGATAAATCAAAATGGGATTCTAATTAATGTTTAAGTAACCTACTGTAAGGCAGAGAAAAAAGAAAGTAAAGAAAGTAAAAAAGAGAACAAAGAGAAAACAAAACAAGATTTAAGCCCTAACATATTAATAATTATGTGAAATGTAAGTGGTCTAAACACATCAATGAAAAGACAGAGATTGGCAGAGTGCATAAAAACACATGATTCAACTATATGCTGTCAACAGTAATTCACTTCAAATAATATAAGCAGGTTGAAAGTACAAAGACAAAAAATATACCATGTAGATGTGAATGAAAAGAAAGAGAGAATGGCTATATTAATAGCAGATAAAGTGAGCAACCAAAGAAATAAAAGGCATTCAGATTTGGAAAGGATAAAATAAAACTGTCGCTTTTTGGAGATAACATATGTTGAAAATCCCAAAGAATCTAAAACTAACAAAATCAATCAGTCAAACAAACAAAACAAGTTCAGCAAGTACGAAGCATACAAGATCAACATACCAAAAGCAATCACATTTCTGTATACAAATAATAGACATGTGAAAACAAATAAAAAACAATACCATTTACAGTTGCTGCAAAAAAATGAAATGCTTAGATGTAAATCTAACAGAACATGTATAGGGTATGCATGCTAAAAACCACATAATGCTGAAAAAAGAAAAAAATCCAAATAAATAGGAAGACACACTGTGTTCATGGATTAGAAGACGCAATATAGTAAACATGTTAATCCTCTCTAAATGTTTATACATATTTAATGCAGTTCCTATCAAAATCTCATCAAGATATTTTCTTGATATAGACACATTTGTTCCAGAAAGGCAGAGCAACTAGGATAAAGCAATTGTGAAAAAGAAGAATAAAGTAAGAATCAATATACCCAATTTCAAGACTTTGATAACTATAGCAGTCAAGACTGTATGGTATTGGTAGAGGGTCAGACACATATATCAATGGAATCGAATAGAAAACACAGAAATAGGCCCACACAAATATGCCAAACTTATTTTTGACAAAGTTGCAAAAGCAATTCAATGGGAAAAAAAATAGCCTTTTCAACATATGGTGCTGTAACAATGAGACAACAACGGGCCTAAAAACAAACCTCGACCTAAGTGTGATACTTAAACATGCACACAAAACCTCAGAATGGATCATAGACTTAATGTAGAGGTAATGTAAATGTAAAACTATAAATATTTTAGAAAAAAATAGGAGAAAAAATTTGGGATCTAGGACATTGAAAATAGTTTTTAGACTTGACACCAAAAGTATATATTAATTCATCAAAGGAAAAACCGATAAATTGGATTTGAGTTACATCATTCATTCTTTCATTAATTGTTAACATAGACTATCATGTTGTGGATACTGAGACTTTACAGATAATTAAAATGCAGCCCCTGTCTTCAAGGAAATCATAGTTTAGTAGAGAAAAGCAATATCTAAACTAACAGTTATGATGAGATGTGGTTAAGTGCACAGAGGACGGAGCTCTCCTGTAGGGATGAGGAACAGTTTGTAATACATAGCAGAAACCTTTAACAATGAGCAGAGACTTAGCAGGTAAAGGAGTGGGACACTATTCTGAGCAAAGAGAACAGTATCTGCAAAGGCAGAGTCATGAGAGGACACTGTATTCAGGGAATGGTTAATATGTTCAAGGAGGCTAAATGTATGAGATTTGTCCATACGTTCTCATCATTTAGAGAGGGGAACAACACACACTGGGGCCTTTTGGAAGGTGGAGGGTGGGAGGAGAGAGAGATCAACAAAAATAACTAATGGGTACTAGGCTTAATATCTAGGTGATGAAATAATCTGTATAACAAACCCCCATGACACAAGTTTACCTATTAACTCTTTACCTATGTAACAAACCTTCACTTGTACCCCTGAACTTACAATAAAAGTTTTGAAAAATGAGATTTGAATGAATACATATCTGAGGTAGAACCAACAGGATTTGGTAACTGATTTGATAAAGGTGAAGTGGGTAGCTGAGAGAAGAGGGGATCAAGATGCTTCTTGAATTCCTACTTTAAAGGACTAGGACCATTAAATGTGATCAGGAACAGGAAAGGAGGAGAGGGCATTCTTGTTTCTGGATGGGGGGAAAGTATTAAAACATACTGAGTTTGAGGTACCTGTGTTTCTTGGCAAAAATGTCCTCCAGACAACTGGAAATATGAAGTTAGTATTGAGAAAATAGTTCTGGACTAGAGATGTAAATGTGTGAGGCATCGGTATTCAAATAGTTGATGCTATGGTAGTACATTATGTTACATACTGAAAGGGCACATTGAGAAGCTGGGTGTCTGAGAGACAAAAAAAATTGATAGAGCAAAGTCCAGTGTTCCTTTTTGACTATTTGCCATTCGGTCTTCACAAAACTAGTTTAGATTCCCCTCAATGCATTAACATTTAGAGAACTCTGGCTTGAATAAGACAAAGAGATGAAAAGGCTGCCATTTCTCAGCCATTGCTGCCAACTCCCTTCTCTTCTATCTTCACATAGCATCTCTGGGGAGGTAAGGATCTGCTGAAGTCAGTAAAGAAAATTCCATAGCTTTCTTTGGTGATTTATTACTGACTGCAGAAAGTGGTTTAGTTCTCTAGAAGACCTAGCTAAAATCCTTCCTGCTACAAATGATACTGTTTCTTCATGTGCTGTCTTAATGGAAAAAGAAGACAGTTAGATACCCTATTGTGTGTATCATGGAATTATGTTTTCCAGTCTGGACAGCATGGGGAAGTAGATTTTTCAAGACAAATAAAGTGGCTGATGGGAGGCCCTAGGGTTGACAGGGAAAAAGATGTGGATAAGATTATGGGATTCAATTCCTGGTATTCTAGAAAAGTAGTTTTTTTTCTAGTCCTTGAAAGCAGTTATTAAATCACTTCTTCTTGTCTTACAAAACAAATATATGAAGAATCAAATACACAGCTTATTTATTTTGCAAGGCAAAACTCCCCTATGGACATTAAATTGGCTGTGAAATGAGTTAAGTCGGCAATTTTGCTTTGGTTTTGTTTTGTTTTTGTGTTTGAAACTATCCACGGCAAGTGGCTATTTCTAAGGGCTTGAAAATTTTATCTTCTCTGGGTTGAATAATCTTGATTCTTTCACAAAGCCTTCACTTGAATGACTTTTCTATCCATTAATTATTTTATAGCTCTTCCTTGATTGCTCACCAAATTCTTTGTACCCATCTTTAGCTATTATGATAGGATCACTTTAACTCTCTGATCAAAAACTGCGTTTAAATATCGTTCAAAACATTCTGTTCTGTGCAAGGGATATAAGCCCTTGAAAAAAACATTTCAGAGAAAAAAAAAGTGTCAGGCCCTGTTGTTAAAGGAAGTGAGCTGTACCGGAATATTAATCAAGTCCAGTTATTGTATCCAAATTAAACTGGTGTCTCTTAATTCCAGCTTGAAAAGCAGCAAAGTGGAAGGAAGAAAAGTAATGCAAAGGATAAAAATAGAAAATATTTCCTGCTTAAAGAAAGAGAGAAACGGGATTTTTACATACATAGTGGCATCACTTCCTTAATGAAGCTATTCCCTTTTCTATAAATTCTGTCTGGTGTGGAAGGACAAAGAATGGTGGAAGGAAATCTGAAAGCAAAGATGTTGAACAGGTAAAGTTGGAGTTTCCCACTGGTTAGCTCCAATAGTCAAGGCTAGGGGAACATATCAATGGCCAACACAGTATGAATTATAGTTAATCCCTGAGAATGGCAGACTTGAGTATTTTGGATACTAAGGGAGGCCCAAGGATGAAAATATGCTTCTAGAGAACATTTTCATTTTATTTGAATTTAAATTAAGATTTGGGATGAGCTGATAAAAGGCAAAGTGAAGGAGTATCATACCTGGTAGTGCCTTAGCTGTTTATTGTTTTTAAAAATTGTTCTACAATTGCCAGTGGTTTTGGTTAATGTCAATCTAAGATGTCTCAACACCGATATCTAGGATTTTTAATAGACAAAAGACATAATTTTCTCTCTTCCTAATGTGGTAAAACATAAAGTTTGATTTGACTGGTGAGATTGAGTCTAGAAAAATAAAGGGGAAAAGACAGCTAATACTTCTAAAGATGCTAAATTCTAAGTATCTGCATGCTCTCATTTCATCCTCAGTAGAAATCAGTGAAAAAGAGGTGAGAAAATGGACCCAGAGATATTAAGGCAGACGTCCAACTTATCAGTCCACTGCTAATCTTATACTGGTGGTCCTAGGTGTTCTTCCCAAAGTGACATTCATGCATTCATTCATCGACTATTTGTTTATTCATCAAATACTGTATTCCAGGCTCTGAAGCCATGTCCTGGAGATTAATGGTGAAAAACACAAGGCCTAGCTTTATGGAAACTTATTGGTTCCTGACCAATTCTCCAAGTTTTAGGTAAGTCTGATTTCTAAGTCAACCTATTGACTTCCCATTCTACATTCTGTTATCTGCCTAATCAGTGGGTATTCTTTTGGTTGTATCGCTGTGATCAACTCAAGTATGAGTCATTCAAAAGGGGAAAAACAAAATAACCAACCTATCTTTTCTCTGACACAATCAACCAAATTAGCGTAGGAAAAAGTTATTAAGTCACATCCATTCCATCCTGGGAACAGAGCAAAACCACTCCTTGTATTATGCTACATTATTTTTCAACAAAATTGTCCTGTATAATTGTAAATAATTATAAATGACTCAGTGGCAAAGTTTCCACCATTTCCTCTCAAAGGTTAGCCCACGCTCCGGTAATTTTCAGCATCAAGATGGTTTCTCTGATAGTCAGCCTAAACAGCCCTTGTCCTGATTTCATCTAATTAAGCTCTGATCTACCCTGATCTCATTCTATGCAATTCCTCTTTTGCTGCTGTATTTATATCCTTCAAATATAGCTATATGCCTATCATACCAAATTCTCTCCCCTCTCCACCATGGCTGGCCTAATCTTAAGCTAAACTCAGCAGACAAAACTGCAACCCCACCATAACTTCTAGCCATCTCAGTATTTCCTACCCTATGCAGAAAACACCAACTAATTTCTTGCAGTTCTGAGGTCAGACCTTCCAGGTCTCTTCCTATACATTGGGCAGTGGGGCAGGTGTCCAGAGACCACAAATTGCATTTCAATGACATCCTGTCACCTCCACTCTTCTACTTCTCTAGGGTACAGAAGTACTTCTTCAGTGATTTTTTTCTAACCACATGTTTTGAGGGTCTGGCAGAACAGATCCAATTCAGAAGAACATCTTAGAAGATTTTGTTGAATCTATCTGGGTGCAGAACTTATTCCTTCACTCTCACACTCAACTTTTGTTGAAAACTAGCAGTGTCATATCCTAGTGAATCTGACACGTTCTCTCTCAAGGAATTCACAGTCTAATACAGGAGATAAATAGGTCCCTCTCCCCAGTTTACCCCCTGCCACCCTCCTTTTCTAAAGAAAATTGTTTACATATACAATTCCTCATCTCCCATTCACTCTTCACTGAAATTGGGCCTCTGCTCATAATGTTTTAATAAAGCCTTTTCTGCCAAAGTCAACCAGTAACCTCTGAATTAGCAAACTCAATAGTCTTTTTTCAATATTCATCCAACTAAAATGCAAGAATATTCAGCACTATTGATTGTTGGACTGCTTTTTCTTGAAATCCTCTCCGTCCTTGGTTTCCATGACACCACTCTCCCACGTCTCCTCCTACATTTCTGAGCGCCCTTTCTTTCTCTCCTTTACACCACTTTCTCCCTTTCCTCTCAGCAGACAGCTTCTCCTTATATTTGATTTAAAAAGATAAGCATTGAGAAAAGAACTTCCTCTTCTTTCCACCACTGCATCACCAACCTACCTTGCCTTATCTCCTCTTAATATGGGTGAATTATCCTTATCCTTAACAAAGTTCAACTCCGCACTTCTGCTCTGATCTTCCCAAGGACCTTGCTTCTGCAATTATATTTGTCTATGCTGTCCATTTCTTTTCTATACCATCAATTTCTCCCTTGCTACTGAATTATTTCCATTAGCAGTCAGATATTTAATATTTGTGATTTTAAAATTTCCCCTTATGTTTAATATACTTTTATTGAATGTGTCCCTTTAACATATATATTGTTTTGTGTGCATGTATTTTTATAGATACATAATAATTGTACATACTTTGGGGGTACGTGATATTGTGATACATGCAAATAATACATAATGATCAAATCAGAATAATTGGAATATCCATCACCCAAACATTTATCATTTCTTCATGTTAAGAATATTCCAAATCTTCTCTTAAAGCTATTTTGAAATATACAATAAGTTACTGATAACTATAGTCACCCTACTGTGCTATCAGACACTGGAACTTATTCCTTTCTTTTAAAAATTAATTTTATTAACCGACAAATAAAAATCACCATATATTTATCCCAATTGCCTCTCTAGCTAACACTCTTATTTTTCTGTACTCCTTTTACAACTAAACTCATAGAAAGACTTATTACCTTCACTTCTTCACTGTCCATTCTTTTATGAAACAATCCATTCAGGCTTTTGTCTCTGGGTTGCCAATGACTTTCATGTTGCCAAAATCAATAGTCAATTCTCAGAATCAATGTCTCATCAACATTTGACACAGCTGAGTACTCCCTCTTTCTTGAATCAGTTTCTTCACTTGCATTGTGGGATACCACTCTCATTTGGTTTTTCTCCTACCTCACTGGCCACTTCTCCTCAGATTATTCTTTGGGTTTTTCTTCATCTGCCCTATCTTTAAATATTGGAGTATCCCAGGGCTCAATACAAGGACCTCTCCTCTTTGCTGCCTACACTTAAAAAAATTAAAGGTAACTTTATTTTATCAAGATTTAATTTCCTCTTAATGTCCATGCTTTTAGCTCCTGCCAAAATTAGAGGCTGCCTCCTCAACTGGTCCAACTTAGGCTTAAAAATATTTTTTACCTTGAATAATTTAAAATGTATGAGAGTTGTAAGAACAGTACAAGGAATTCCTGCGTAGCCTTTATCTAGATTCACCAACTGATTACATTTTGTCACATTTGCTTTTTCACTCCCTCTCTCTCTAGACATATAAATTAATATGCATGTATGTATTTACTCATCTATTTCAGAGAGAGTTTCAGACCTCATGCCCCTTTACCTCTAAATACTTCAGTTTGTCTTTCCTAAGGACAGAAATTATCTTATACAATTACAGTACTATTATCAAATTCAGGAATTTTTACATTAATACCATTTTATAATATACTTAACCCATTAATGTTCTCACCTGGTGTCAAAGCTTTAGCAGAGGGTGACTCCAAAATTTAAATATTTAACCTTGACCTATTTTCTCAATTCTAGACTCTTCTACCTAATTTCTTAGTTAACATTAGCATGTAGCTGTCCAATAGACATGTCATTACATTTACAAAGTTAATGTGTATAAAACCAAGCTACTTCTTTCCTACTTCTTCCCGTTACCCATAAAACTTGTTTCTCCTCCAGTCTTTCTCGCCTCAGTAAATGGTACCACCCAGTTATTCAGGTCAAAACCCAAGGAAGCATTTAGTCCTTGCCTACCCATTCCCTACCACAGCCCTGCCCAATTCACACTTGATCCATCAGCAAGTCCTCCAAAACAAATCCTAAATCTAACAACTTTTTACCATCTCCATCACTAAAATCCAAATCCGACTCATTACCATCTCTTGCTTGAATTATTCCAAGTAGCCTCCTAACAAGTTTTCCTGCTTCCTCTCTGCCCCCTACAGTCTGTTTCCCATACAGCAGCCACGGTGATCATCTACCAATCCAAAACTAATCATACCACTGTTCTGCTTAGAACTCTCTAACAGCTTCCTTCTGCAAATAGAATACATTTGAACTTCTTACCAGAGCCTACAAGGCCCTGTGTGATTATATGCCTGACTTCCTCTCCTTTCATGCTTCCTTTGCTTACCACACTCCAGTTTTAAAGCTTTCTTTCTGACCCTTGAATACATCATGTATTTTTCCATTTAAGAGCTCTTGTACTTGATATTCTTCTGGCTGGAATGCTCTTCTCCCCAGATCTTTATATGGCTGCCTCTTTCTTATCATTTAACTCTTGGTTCAAATATCTTCATAGTGGTCTTCCCTGAATGAGCTAAAGTCTCCCCTGCCCCTGCTGCTCCTACCACACCCACATTTAGTCATTTTATATGCCTTTGCATTGCTTTATTTTCCTTTATAGCACTTACCAGTAATGGATATAATATGTTTGCCTATTTGTGATTATTGTCTACTTCTCCCATTCCTGTTAGAATATCAGCTCCATGAGGGAAAAGGCTATTTTGTTCACTGATATACCCCCAGTTCCTAAAATAGTACCCGACACAGACCATGGCCCTAGTAAATATTTGTTAGATGAATGAATGAATGGTTCCCCTCTTTGCATTTAGCTCACATATGTCCCCCAGAATCTGGTCCCTGATCGTCTTCTTTTCCTCTCTACATTACTGTTTCTGGAAGATCCCATCCATCCCAATGGCTTCAATTACTATCGACCCAAATAACTTTCAATTTAATTATTGAGTCATTTTTTTCTTTGTGTACCCAAGAACCATAGTTACAACTGTCTACTGGTCCTTTATATTTGGACGTCTTACAGATGCTTCAAATTCCACATGTCTAAAACTAGCTCATTATTTTGTTTCTTTTTGATATAAAGCATATAAAGTACCTAGTCAAATGCTCAGTGTCTAAGAGGCACTCAATAAATGCTAGTTCTTATAAATAGCATTTGTAACTAGTATCTTTTAACTCAATCCAATTTGGCAAGAAACCTTGCACTCATCTTTGACTCTATCTCTTTCCTTTGCTGAATCCACCATCTCAGCTTTCAAGTATTTGGATGCCTGACAACCCAATACCCCTAAAAGTCTCAGCCTCTAATCCTCACTGCAATAACCCTTACTGCCCTTGCCTGGCATACATTCATTCCATTCAATTAGCTATTCAATGAGTATCGAGCATGTAACCCTGCTAAGCACTATGATCACTATACTAAAGATAGGAGGAAAAACAACACATGGACACTGCCCAAAATTTACAGGGGGAAAATAGACAAGTAAACAGGTTGTTACGATTCTAGATAGAGGAAATTAAAGGGTGTTGTTTATGGGAGGAAGCTTAATACAGTCTGGGGATATCAATCCTAACACTTCTTAGAAGTGATAAAGCTTAGGTCAAGTCTTGAGTGTTGAATAAGAGTTAGCTAAACAAAGAAGAGGAAGGAGCAGTCATCATTTTGGGAAGAAGGAGCAGAATGTGAAAAGGCACAGAGATATGAGAGAATACGTTGTAGCTGGATGTGATGGTTAATACTGAGTGTCAACTTGATTGGATTGAAGGATACAAAGTATTGATCCTGGGTGTGTCTGTGTGGGTGTTGCCAAAAGAAATTAACATTTGAGTCAGTGGGCTGGGGAAGGCAGAACCACCCTTCATCTGGTGGGCACAATCTAATCAGCTGCCAGCAAATATAAGGCAGGCAGAAAAACGTGAGAAGCAGAGACTGGCCTAGCCTCCCAGCCTACATCTTTCTGCCATGCTGGATGCTTCCTGCCCTCGAACATCGGACTCCAATTTATTCAGCTTTGGGACTCAGACTGGCTCTCCTTGCTCCTCAGCTTGCAGATGGCCTATTGTGAGACCTTGTGATCATGTAAGTTAATACTTAATAAGCTCCCCTTTATATATATGTGTGTGTGCATATATATATCCTATTAGTTCTGTCCCTCTAGAGAACTCTGACGAATACATTGGAGAAATATAAGCAGTTGAATGTGGCCATAACATAAAGTGCAGGCTTGTGTGGAGATGGCAGAGATAAACAGGCATTCTATTTTAAGGGGCCTGTTCACCAAATTAAGGAGTTTGGATTTTAACCTGAACACGATAGGGAACTTTGAAGGGTTTTGGTGAGTAAAGATTTCATGATGAGATTTGCATTTTAAAAGATGACTCTGGTTGCAGTGTGGAGAATAAATTCAGGAGGTAGGGAGCATGGTAAAACTAGAGGTAGGTAAACAAATTGAGAGACTTGCAGTGAGCAAACAAGAGAGAAGAAGTTTGAGAAATTTTCAGCATATATAAAATGGCCAAGACTTGCTCAATTAGATATAGCAATAAGGAGCTGAAAAAACTGGGTTCACTGTGAATTATTTACCTTTATGGAGGCACACAGGAGGAGAAGCAGATTTTATCAGGGTTTGGAGGTAGAAGTTAATGACTTTAACATATAGAGTTTTGGAGATACGTGTGGGGTATAAAAATGAAGATACCTAGAAAGAAGTGGTATAAATGGGAGTGAGGTATGGGATGGAGTGAGAGATTTAGAAGTCTTATTTGCTAAATTAAATCATGGAATGAATTAAATCACCCAGAATGTACAGTGTTAGAAGAGTAGAGAAACTTGTGCAGAACTTCGGAGAATATTAATACATAAGGGGCAAGTAGAGGAAGAGGAACCATAAAAGAGGAATAGACAAGAGAAAGCAAAGAAAAACCAGGGGAAGCATAGTGTTATTGGAGCCAAAGGAAGATAAAATTTTTAGAAGACAATAATGTTCAACAATGTTAAGTGCTGATGAGAAGTTGTACTGAGTTGAATGGTGCCCCTGCAAAATTCATGTTTACCCAGAACCTTTGAATGCAACCCTGTTTGGAGACAGAGCCTTTGCAGATGTAATTAGTTATTATGAAATCATACTGGACTAAGGTAGGACCTAAGTCCAATGACTGGTGACCTTACAAGAAGGCCACATAGACACAGACACACAGAGACACAGGGGAAAGGGCCACGTGAAGATGGAGGCAGAGGTTGGAGTGCTATGTCTACAAGCCAAGGAATGCCTAGGGTTGCTGGTAAACACCAGAAGCTAGGAAGAATCAAGGAAGGACCCTTCCCTAGAGCCTTCAGAGAGAGCATGGCCCTACCGACACTTGGATTTCAGACTTCCAGTATCCTGAACTATGTAATCTCTGCTATTTTAAGGTACCCAGTCTGTGTCACTTTGTTGTGACATCCCTAGGACACTAATACAGAGGTGAAGTAACACAGGAACCAAAAGGAGTTCATTGCTTTAAATAATTAAGAGGTCACTGGTAATTCTGACCAGAGTCACTTGAGGGATATGGTGGGGGACCAAGTTAGATTGTTATGGGTTGTGCTTGTGAATGGAAGGTGAAGGAGTAGAAATAGTGAGTGAACACAGCTTTTCAAAATAGTTTACCTGTGAAAGAAAAAAAAAGCACAATACCTAAAGATGACTATAGGTCTGGGAAAGGTGTTTTCAAAATGGGAGACTTGAGCTGGTTTGTAGACTTAGGGGAAAAAACTAGGACAAGCGAAGGTTAACAGGTTGAAAATGCCTGAAAAAGGAGAGTGGAAATTAAAGGAGCAAGATTTCTTTAAAAAGTGGAGGAGAATGAGGTCCAGGACACCTGTGAAAAAATTGGGTGTGTCCAAGTGAGGAGGTAAACTCTTTTAAGATATACCCCTTTGGGTTTCAGAAAGATAAGGATAGAAAAAAGTCATGTAGATTCATCTATAAAGGGTCTTAAATGCTGGGATGAAGTATTTAGACTTATTTCTGGAGGCAGTTGGAGATTTTTTGAGAAAGGGAATGACATGAGCCAGGCTAAGCACAATAGAGACCTCATAACTCATGAGATTTACCCAAAGCACAATTACTGCTGATTGAAATAAATACAGAGATGTACTTTAGGAAGATTAATTTGGCAGAAGTGCAGAGAATGGGTTGGAGGGCATCCAGACAAGAGGTAATGAGTCCCTGGCAGTAGCAGGACGAAGGAAAAGGAAATAGATGAGATGGATATTAGAAACACTGCACAGGGAGCTCAGAAAGGACTTGGTGGCTGCTGGGAATAAAAGAGGGAATTTAAGAGGATTCTACTATTGTGAGCTTGATTGACAAGGATGGGAAAGATGCCATAGACCGAAATAGAGATATTAGGACACTGGAGGGGGGTGGTTGGGTAAGGGTTAATGTACACCTTGGAATGGAAGTCTGGAGCTCAGGAAGAAGGGAAAGCTGGGAAGAGAGATCTGGCAGTCTCCTATATCCAGGAGAGAGGTGAAACCTTTGGAAGTGGATAAATTCATAAAAGACGAATTGGCAGAGGAAAAAGTTAAGGCAAAGGATAGAATCACAAACTTACTTTAGGTACAGAAAGGAGACATTTCCCCCAAATACAGAAAGGCTTCCTAGAGGAGGTAGCAAATGTGAAACATCCCAGAAACAGTGGAAAGAAACCTTGACTGGTAAGAAGAAGCTGCTGGTTCTAGTCTAGTCTACCTCTGTCGCTGTGTGGCCTTAGGAAAGTCCTTTCTCATTCTAATCCTCAGTCTTCTCACCTGTAAAATGAGGTCACTGAATACGGTGATTACAGAAACCTCTTTTACCTCTAGCAGTACATTTTCCTTTGATTGAGGCTTGACTTTGGCCTTTGTTTTGGCAAGAGAGGTAGATAACTTTCTAGATCAAGAAATAGTATACAATGGCAAAGAGGCACATTTAAGAAAAGAGAAATGAATGAATTCAGAACTAGTCATTTTCACAACTTGAGCTATCCAACCTAATGATCATTCTGATTGACAATTATTAGGGTACTATGTGATTGATAATAACACCTGGTCTATGAGTTTTGTAAAGAAGCTTTTTTGTTTGTTTTGAGACAGAGTCTGGCTCTGTCGCCCAGGCTGGAGTGCAGTGGCGTGAGATCTCGGCTCACTGCAAGCTCCGCCTCCCGGCTTCACGCCATTCTCCTGCGCCTCAGCCTCCCAAGTAGCTGAGACTACAGGCGCCCGCCACCATGCCTGGCTAATTTTTTTGTGTATTTTTAGTAGAGATGGGGTTTCACTGTGTTAGCCAGGATGGTCGCGATCTCCTGATCTCGTGATCCGCCCGCCTCGGCCTCCCAAAGTGCTGGGATTACAGGCGTGAGTCCCCGCGCCTGGCCGGATGAAGTTTTAACCAGTATTGTACTGCCTGCTAAAATCAGTACTGAAGGATAAAGTACTGCCTTCCTTTTACTTAGGAAAAAGAAAAGAGCAGTTACCAAATGGCTACTCTGTTTCAGGTACTTTCATATATTTACCTAAAAGGTAATTTACATGAAGGCAAGATTTTCTTTTAAATATGTTTTATTAACTGATATATCACTAATACCTAAAATAGTGCTTAGCACATAGTTTTCAATATTGTTTGAATGACTTGAAAAATATATGTATATATTTTATATATACATATATTTTATATGTGTGTGTATATAATGTCATTTGATCATTATAACAAACTTGCAAAAGAGACATTAGTGTTCTTATCATACGGATGGGAAAAGAATGACTAAAAGAGGTTATATAAACTTACTCAAAGTCACACAACCTGTAGGGGTCGTGCCAGAGTCAAACACAACAGATTTATAAGCTCCATGTGGGCAGGGAATGTCTATGTTATTCTCCATGGTATCCCCAACAGCTAACTCCGTATCTAGATGGAAGTAGCATTTAATAAATATCTTGTGAACAGAAGGAAGCAGGCAAGCAAACACACACTTGTGTGAACCCATATACCATTCATTTTACCCTATACCAACCACATCATTGCCCAAATTCAAAAGAATAATTGAATCTCAAGAATCCAGCAGTTTGCCTACCATGTTTGTTGGCTTAAATATTCTGTGATTTTTTTATTCATTCTCACTTGTAGACTACGATGGTTCTCTTTCAGTCTTTTTAAGCTTTAGAGAGAGCCTCAAGGTCTTCTTTTTGGAGAATGCTTTATACCAGGGGCCAGCAAACTTAGTCTGTAAAGGGCCAGGTAGTAAATATTTTAGGTTTTGTAGACTATATAGTGTCTGTTGCAACTATTCAACTTTGCCATTTTGGTGTCTTTTTTTTTTTTTTTTAAAGCTATAGACAACACATAGATAGATCAGCATGCCTGCTCCAGTTGCTTTTATTCCAATAAAATGTTAATTGGAAAACTAGTTAGCAGGCCAGATTTGGCCACAGACCATAGTTTACCCCACCTCTGTTTTATATTATTTTTATTTTTCTCTCTCTTGCCTTTCCAGGACTTCTCTAACACTGTGCCAACTGTAAACATCTTCCTATCCCTGGTATATTAATACATGGTAGGACAACTTCAGTTTTAACAAGTTTCAGCAGTTGTAACCCCTTCCATTTAATTATAGATGGCAGGAGTATTATGACAACAACAAAGACAGGACAGCTAGGGAGGCTGGCAGGTGGCCTAGACAAGGCTCAAAGATATGGCAGTTCCTTTTCATAATCTTAATGCTGGTCCAGGATCTAGATACCAGGTTCATATAATAAAAACTAGATTTTTTGCTTTTTGATCAGTGTACCCAAAATTGATCAGTTATTTAAAAACAGTCTTTCAAATATCCATAATCATAATAAACTGAATGGAATGTCATATGCCAATTTAAGTGATCACGAAAAATATAACTATCAAGAAAACCAGTTACTCATAGTTCCTACTTCCCTACATAAGGATGTGTAAAAAAAAAACTCCTGAGTCCTTCCTATGTGTCATAGAGTGTACTAGGTGCTGAGAACGCAACAATGAACAAGCAGCCCCTGTCCTCATGGTTCTAGTCTAAGGGTCATTTTTTTTTCCTCTATAGAGCCAAATAAATATTTTAGGCTTTTTGTGTCACACAGTCTGCCACAACTCAATTTTGCCATTTTAGTATGAAAGAAGCATAGATAGTACATAAATCAATAGGTGTAGTTCTGTTCCAATAAAACTTTATTTATGGACACTTACATTTGAGTTTCATATAATTTCACATATCATGAAATACGATTCTTTTTTCCACCAACCATTTAAAATATATACATATATGTATGTATGTGTGTATATATATATCAAAGAGATATCTATACCCCATATCTATTGCAGCAGTATCCAGCTGAGATATAAAATCAATCTAAGTGTTCAAAAACAGATGAATGGATAAAGAAAATGTGGTATATATACACAATGGAGTGTTATTCAGCCATAAAAAGAATGAAATCCTGTCATTTGCAGCAACATGGAGGACATTATGTTAAGTGAAATAAGCCAGGAACAGAAAGTTGAACACCACATGTTCTCACTCATATGTGGAAGCTAAAAATATTGATCTCATAGAAGTAAAGAGTAGAACAGAGGTTACTAGAGGGTGAGAAGGTAGGGGGAAGGGAGGGATATATAGAGATTTGTTAAATAATACAAAATTACAGTAGATAGGAAGAATAAGTTCTAGTGCTCTACAGTATTGTAGGATGACTATAGTCGATATTAATGCATTATATATTTTCAAATAACTAGAAGAAAGGATATTGAATGTTCCCAACATAAAGAAATGATAAATGTTTGAGATAATAGATATGCTAATTACCGTGATCTGATCACTATACATTGCACATTGGAAAACCACTATGTACCCCATAAATACGTACTATGTATCAGTTAAAATAAATTAAAAAATGGAAGTGAAAGAATAACCTGGAGGCTGATAAATGACATTGGTAAGGAAATGAGAGTGATAATCCCTGCTTGTTTGAGCTTCAAAAACGAAGGGAATCTTACATGAGGGTGGAGGAATGATGGTTCGGAAGTTGTCTATGGAGAGCATGGCTAAACCAGAATATGTCAATATACTGTACATTCAATTGTATCTTGCCTTTTTGTAAGAAAAAGTAATACAGTACCCTAAGACTTTACCCACATCATCAAAAATTACTTGTGTTCATTTTCTCTGGCTGTACATTTTTGTAATTTCCTCCATACACAACCTCTTTCTTTCATGCATATTTCTTAAGGGCATTCCTGATTGCTTATGAGTTTGTTCCCATTATGAATGACATATATTTCTCCATATAGCTTCTAATTGATTACTGTGGTCTATTGTTACCTTTAAATTTGTTATTCTTTGACTTCTCCTTTGAACTGGTTGTAACACTTTACGTTTTCCTCATTAATGAGTGAAATACAATCTTTAACATGTTCATTTTTTGTCTACGTAAGAATCAAAATTTTGCCTTTTAAAAATTATTTTAATACTTGTAATGAATTGTTACTGTCCTATACTATTGAATTAGATTTCATAGAATTCCATGTATATATTTTGCATCTAAATTCACAAATTGGATAGAATATTCTTTCTTAGAGCAGTCTGTCAGGTTTTGGTATCAGAGTAATGCTAGCTTCAAAAACAATGTGAATAATTCTGCAACATTTTCAATACTATAACATACTTATAGAATTAAACGTGGCTATTTCTAGAAAATTTGAAGGAATTCACAGATAAAAATATCTGTCCCTTAAAGCCCTAAAGTATTTTTAGATGTCCCTAAAGTATTTTTGGAAGTTTCTCTTTGATAATTGTTTTCAAAGTTTCTACTGTTACATGTCCATTTAGTTTTCAACTTCTCAATAATTTCTGGCATTTAATATTTTATTAGATATTTTTAAGTTCTCTGAGATTTTCAAATATATTAAGGTACAATTATAGTAGTGCGCCTTTAATTTAAAAAACCTTTGTTGTTGTATTCCATTTGTCATTTAAATTTTATTGGTAATTCATCTTTGTTTTCTTGATTAAATTTGCTAAAGGCTTATCTATTTAATTCATCCCTCTGAAAAGAAACCTAGTCCTTGGTTTCATATTATATTGAATTATTAGTCATTTAATTTCATTCTTCATTTTTAATAATAAAATATTTAAGGTTATGAATTTACTTCTGAATATTCTCAAAGTTTCGGTAAGTCATGATCTCATTTTTATTATTGTTTGTTAGTCTGCTAGTGTTTCTTTGTGCTAATATTCACATATAAATGTGATCTAAAATATTCAAGTAATTGAAGACTTTAAAATTTGTTTTTAAATTGTAAACATTGTACATTATCATCAGATATTTCTACTCTTAAGCATGTGCAGGCTGGGCTTGGTGGCTCATGCCTGTAATCCCAGCACTTTGGAAGGCCAAGGTGGGCAGATCACTTGAGGTCAGGAGTTCAAGACCAGCCTGGCCAACATGGTGAAGCCCTGTCTCTACTAAAAATACAAAAATTATCTGGGTGTGGTGGTGCACGCCTGTAGTCCCAGCTACTTGGGAGGCTGAGGCAGGAGAATTGCTTGAACCCAGGAGGCGGAGGTTATAGTGAGCCAAGATCGTGCCACTGCACTCTAGCCTGGGCAACAGAGCAAGACTCTATCTCAAAAAAAAAAAAAAAAAAGAGTTCACAAAGCTTTTCTTTGTGACATACATATGATCATTTAAAAATATTATCTCAATATTTGAAGAGACAATATGCAGTCTATAAACAATTTTCAAAATGTATTAATTGGATCTAATGAATTGTTTTTCAAATCTTCTAAGTACTTTATTTTGGTCTACTTTATTGTCAATTAATTTATGTTAAACTCTCCCATACAGAAGTTTCTATCACTTTTTGTATAGCTGACAGTTTTTTCTTTATATATTTGGATGCCATGTTTTTTGCAAAAAAAAAAAGGTTCATAAATATAATATCTTCAATACGGTTGGTATCATCAATCAATATAAAATGAATATCTTGGGATCAACATGGTTGCGTGGTCATTGTTCCTGATTTTTTTTTTCCTAATAGAGAAGTGACATGCTCAAATACCTATTTGGAGAATGGATTGATTAGGAAAAGGTGAGACTGAAAGCTGAGAAGCCAGTGGGAAGGCTCTTAGAATAGTCTAGGTGAGAAATCATGAGTGGCTGTATTAAGACAAAGGCAACCAAGAGGTCTTCGGCAGGTTAAAAACATCAAGACTTGGAATTAATTGAATTGGGTGAGAGAGGAGTTGAGGGTGACACCTACATTTCTGATTTAGCTGACCATTATCTAGACAGCAATATAGGAAGAAGAGCTGGGTTGGCTTTTCAGAATTGGCCATGTTCTAAAGTTCCTTCTGTTTATATTCATCCCAAAAGGACTCAAGCCCAGACCTAAAGCTGAGTGTTGGATCTTTGTCAGCTGATTGTTTACTCAAACCAAAGTCTTTCTACCTGTATAAAACACTAGGCTGAATATTCACAAATTTTAGGGTAATCACACTTCTTTTACGTGTTAAGAGCTCTTTCATAAAGTTGACGAAAAATTTGGACTGAACGAGAGGGAATTAATTTCCTATACCGTGCCCAGGGTAGTCCACATGTGAAGGTTAAGTTTTCCACAAGAGGGCAGCATCACCTAATAAATTATGTCATTGAAAGCCTTCACCAATAGGGGCTGAGATGGGGAGGCTAAAAGGGTAGAAAATACAGGTTCCGGGAGCCATAGGACCTGCCACACCATGAAAACCAAAGGGCCCTGCTAGTCCAAGCCCATAATTATAGCCACTCCTAAGTGACTGATAGTGGCAGATGTTGCTACAGTATGAGGAAAGAGGACATGGAACTCACCCTGGTGAGATGAGTGGGTGAAACACCTGAACACTCATTCTTGTGACTGGCTCAGAAGACGCTCTTGATAGTGTTCACACTCCCTCTAAGTGCTGGTGTCTCTGTACAACCAGCATCTCACAGGGGCCTTTATTTCTTATTCAGATCATTGCCACCCCTAATGATTCCTTAGCACATCATTCTCTGCAGGTTAGGCTGCAAAGCACACCACCATTCTGATGCTCTCCCAATTTAACAATGTTTGGTTATTCCAATTATGCTTCTTTTAGACCCTAAGGAAACAAATGGGAATGAAATTCACTGACAACCCATTATGTGACAGTCATTTTACATAAATTATCTTATTTAATCATCACAATAATGCCATTATATAGGAATTATTATTTGTCATATAAGAGACCTAGGAAGTTGCAAACATGGGAATATCTAACTCCAAAACAAAAACGCTTCCAAATTCACCAAATTACCCCTCCAAGAAGCCTTATTTAAGACCTAAATCTTGACCAATCCAAGATTTAATCAGTGATAATGCATCTATTATATAAGGCATTACTTAACATGTCACCTCCTATCCACATACATGGGCAGGTATGGATTAATCTTAGGTACCAGCAGGTAATAGAAGTCAATGGGATCCTACATAACCTCATTCTTCCTAGGTCCAAAGCATTTCTCCTTAAATATTCTCTCTTCAGGATAAATCATTTGGATATAGAACATGAGGACAATGGAATAATTAAAGATGGCTTCTGGTGTTTCTGACTTGGTTGGCTGAGTACATACATAGTGGTCCTGGTCATAGATAGCGATCTTGGGAGAAGATGATGATGTGTTAGGTTTGGGGCATGTTGTGTTTGCAATACCTCTGACACATTTAAGTATAAATGTCTAATAGGAAGTTGGTTATATGGTCTGGAGCATAGGAGATATAGAAAATAAATTGAAGCTATAGGGCTGGGTGAGATTTTCCAGGGTACATTAAGTTAAAAATGGTGGAACTATGGGAAACACCAACATTTAAGGAATGGTCAGAGGAAGAGCAGGTAGTAAAGAGCTGGTTTTTAAAAAATGGACAGGGATGTAGGAAAAGAACAAGGAAACTGACTATCTTGAAAGTAAGAGGTTTGGCCGGGCGCAGTGCCTTATGCCTGTAATCCCAGCACTTTCGGAGGCTGAGGCAGGGGGATCACTTGAGGTCCGAAGTTCGCAACCAGCCTGGCCAACATGGTGAAACTCCGTCTCTACTAAAAATATAAAAATTAGCCAGGCGTGGTGGTACACGCCTGTAATCCAGTTACTCAGCAGGCTGAGGCAGGGGAATTGTTTGAACCTGGGAGGCGGAGGTTGCAGTTAGCCGAGATCATGCCACTGCACTCCAGCCTGGGCGACAGAGCAAAACTCCATTTCAAAAAAAAAAAAAAAAAGTAAGAGCTTTTTTTTTTTATTAACACGTAACAGTTATACATATTTTGGGGGTACATGTATCATTCTGATACATACATATAATGTGTAATAATGAAATTAGGAAAATTGGGATATCCATCACTTCAAACATTTTTCTTTATGTTGAGAACATATGAATTCTTCTCTACTAGCTATTTTGAAATATACAATAGATTGTTAACTATAGTTACCCTACCAAACTATTGAACACTAGATCTTATTCATTCTATCTAACTGTATTTTTATACCCATCAATCAACCTCTCTTCAACCTTCCCCACTTCCCAGCCTCTAGCAACCACCAGTCTACTCTCTATCTCCATGAGATCCCTCTTTTCAGCCTTTACATATGAGTGAGAACATGTAATATTTGTCTTTCTGGGCCTGCCTTATTTTACTTAATGACCTCCAGTTACATCTGTGTTGCTGTAAATGACAGGATTTCATTCTTTTTATGGCTGAATCGTATTCCATTGTATATATATTCCCCATTTTCCTTATCCATTCATCTACTGATGGATTAGGTTGATTCCATATCTTGTTTATTGTGAATAGTGCTGCAATAAACATGGGGGTGCAGATATCTCTTTTATATGATTTCCTTTCTTCTGAATATGTACCCAGCAGGGGACTGCTAGGTCATATAATAATTCTATTTTCAGTTTTTTGCTAAACCTCCATACTGTTTTCTATGGTGGCTGTACTATTTCACACTCCTACCAACAGTGTACCAGGATTCCCCATTTTCCCCCATCCTTACCAGCATCTGTTTTTTTTTTTAATAAAAACCATTTTAACTGGAGTGAGATAATATCTCATTGTGGTTTTTAATTTCCCTGAAGATTAGTGATGTTGAGCATTTTTTCATATGCCTGTTGGCCATTTGTGTGTCTTCTTGTAAGAAATGTCTATTCAGGTCTTTGCCCATTTTTAAGTTGGATTTTTTTTTTTTTTGCTATTGAGTTGCTGTGTGAGATTTTTGGTATTGAGTTTCATAAAGGAAGGTGGCGGCAAAATCTAGAGCTATAATGTTAAATGCCATATATGATGAATACGAAAAATAACCCATTGACTTTGACAATTAGGCGATAATTTGTAGCGTTTGACAGAGTAGTTTCAGTGGAATTCTGAGGGTCAAATTCTGGCTGCAGAGGGTGGAAAGCTAAATGGCAGGTGGAGAAGTGGAGATAGTGACTATAGACTCTTCCTTTGAGACTGAGTATGAACAAAAGGAGAAAGATGGGGCAGGAGCCAGAGGGAGAAGTGAGATTGTGGGAAGATGCAAGATGGAAAAACTTAGGTGTGTATATACGATAAAGAAAAAAAAAAAAACAATAGAAAGGTAGAAGGCTGAGCTCCAATAATACAAAGCAAAGGCGCAGCAGCAAAATGAAAGAAAAGCCATGTGGAAAGTTCACCAATAGGCAGATGCTTTTGGTGGTAGCAGAATGACTGTGCCCAAATATGTCCTTCCCTTCCTTCTGCTTATGCCACTGCACTTACCTGCAATGCCTTCCTCTTCTGATGGTTTATTTTTCAAATTATACTCACCCTTTAGCTTAAATTCCACTTCCTCTATGAAGTCTTACCCTATCAATCCCTTCTGCAGTGATCTCTTTCTCTAACAGCAATTTTTGTCTGAACAATCCATTTGATAACCACACACAAGCCTTTACTGCCTTCTTTAAAAATATACTGCTACTTAGTCACATGTGTATATTTTGTCCCCTGCTAGACTGTGCAATCCTCAAGGAAAGGGTTTCTAAGAGTTTGCTACAGCCTCCATGGCTGTAGTAGGGGCTCTTTAAGTCTCCATTGATATGTGGTTCAGGAATGATAGTGTATTATAAAGAAGGAGATTGAAAAACACTGGATTAGGTAGCCCTTTGGTATATAATGAGTAATTTAGTCCTCTTTATAGCAAATAAGGAAACAGTCTTGCAGAGGACAAATAAATTTATCCAAGATTATGTGTCTATGTGGCAGTGCCAGGATTTGAACCAAAGGCTCTTTCTCCTGTGCTATTCTGCTTCAGTTGTCTGCAAAATTCTATTCAAGTGAAACACCTCTTTCCTTTATAATATTGATAGAGACATGACTCTATTGAGCTTTATTACCAACCAAGTTTCAGTGGCCTCTGCATCTTACGGAGAGTCTCCCTGTACCTTACCTCCTGACAATCAGCTTGAGAATCCGGAAGGAGCCTTTGATGAGAATGAGGGCCTCTTGGCGGGAGCCATATAATGGAGTGCCATTGATATTCACCAGCTCATCACCAGTCCTCATCTTCTGGGACAAAGCTGCCTTGCCTCCATCTTCAATCTGTGTTGCAGAGAACAAAACAGAAAGCAGGTAGTGAGGTGACTTTCTCCCCAAAATTCTACTTGTTTCTTCCAACCCTGGAGCCACAAGTAGTACTGGGGAATGGCTCCAGGCAGCTCCTGGGAGTAGCTCAGGAGCTGATCACAGGTCATTATTTACTGAAGGCAAAGCTTGGGCAAACCTTTGAGGAAGGAGGCAACATGGAAATAATGCAATCCCTGACTGGAGGAATGAGCAGTCCAACTGGGAAGACTAGAACTTCTAAATATGAAACTGATGCTTGGAATGAACCCTACTACGTGGCTAAAGCAGCAGCGTGGCCTACCAAAACGTGCAGACAAATTAGAGCCAGAAGAGCTAGGCTCCATCAAAATGACCTTTGGTAAGCTCTTTCCTATCTTTGGGCAGGCTTTGAAGTCTGACAAACGTAAGTTTGAATCCTGGCTCTGCTACTTCCTAGCTATGTGACCCTTAGGAAGTTACTTAACATCTGTGTCTCAATTCCCTCCTACGTGACATGTAGATAACAAGACTAGCTACCTCACAGAGTTGTTAGTATAGTAAATATCTGAGAACAGTAAGTCCTCAATTAACATGAGCTCTGGTTATTATAACAAGGGAGTTGACTCTGAAGACCTGGAAAGTGGCTTACAGTTCAACATTCTGTGAGTAGAATGGCAAATTCAAAAGATACAAGTAGGTACAATGTAGCTGCTTCTTTATCTATGTCTCTTCAACATGTGCCCAGCACAGTGCTTCTAGTGTCTGACACACAGTGAGCATTCAGAGAAAGCTGGAAATATGGGTATTTACTGTTCCAACACAGCCTATAGAATTTCCACTAACCAGGGCAATCTGGGGAAGAAGATTGTCAGACTGAGGGGTATTGAAAGCAAAGGCAGAAATAATAGCCACTGGGGCAGGCAAAAGCAAAGCAAAGCAAAGCAGAATGTCTCTGGGGGTCCTTGCTTATGGCTAATTTTATACATTCATTTTTATTACATTCCTTTTACCATGAAGGTGAGTTCTACCTATTAGAACATCAATTCCATCCATGATAATCCATGAAAGGAGTCATCTCATCCATCCATTAATCATTCCTTAAGTATTGAATCACATTTCTGTTATGCACAGGACAACATGCTACATGCTAGAGATATAAAAATGAACAAGGCTCCTAATTTCTAGCCTCAGGGGCAGAAATTAGCTGTCTACAGCTTATTTATCAACTGAGACGGTCAGGTAAAAAAGGCTCCAACTCACTGATATAATCAGGAGTTGTTTTTGTTTGTTTCCAGGGAAAGGGAACGTAAGGATAATTAAATTGTATAGTCCTTAGGGGATGGCAGATTCTAAATGGGGCAATTAAGGGCTGGTATTCACTGGAGGTATTTTTACACTTCTACTCTTGTTCCAATCTCTCTCTCAGTCTTTTATAATGTCTCCTCCATCTATCCCCACACCATGGAAGTTATAATATTGTTGAGCTTTAGGTTGGCCAGCTCATGTGCAAATTTGGCAGATGAGACCTCCTGAGTGCAGAGAAAAAATTAAGTTCAGGATTTTTTAAACTCCATCGAATTAATTGAACTTCTGAGTTAAATCACAGAATGTTATTACATTTATTGCTGCTAATCCAACTTTTTTTTAAAAAATTAACCTTTGTCTGACAAATCATAGGTTAGCCAAGTGACACTGAATATATATACCTTTGTTCCGGTACCCGGGCCACACTCAACACCAAACAAGCCAATATTGGTAAATGGGGAACAACTCTAAGCAAATTAATCAGGATTACACTCTTATTTCCATTGTCATTATCATTATTACTTCACAGTCACTGCTGCCTGCCGCCAAGAAAAAAAGAGAGAGAGAAAAGGAAAGTGCTGTACTTGAATTTCAGAAGTTCTATTTGAATGACTCATTACTTTGGCATCCATAGAAGGCCCTTAGCACCAGTCAGAACTTTCAACAGGGATCAGCCATTTGAAAGTTTCCCGAGGCTAACAAAGAACCACAAACAGAAGGCTAACTAATGAATGCTAATAGATTTTCCCTGTTGATGTACATTAGTCTTAATTCACTCTACCCATTGTTTTTAATTCATACAACTTAATTATCCATATTACTGTTACCCATAGCAAGTCTTCCCCTCAATATGTATTAAGTACCATCTTTCGTTAATTAAACACTCTGTTACAGCAGCAAGATCTCTGTTTATTCTAGACCAAAAGATAAAAGGGGGAAACCTTTTAAACTAAAATGCTTAATTATTGCTGTAGCAAAAGCTCAGGCATTTGGCATTCCTTACTGCTCCTTCAGCTGCCACTATCTGAGTCCTTGCACAGACTCTTTCTTGGACTACAGCATCAGGCCAGCTGTTCATACCCCTTTTTTCTGTTCCATGCCCCTTCTCAGTCACCAGCATCCTCCTCCTTAAGAGATATGTTAAGTGAAATAATCCTACTTTAGTACAAGTCTGAAGATGCTCAGACAAAAAGCCAGCAAATTTTGGGTCCCCAGCATAATCCAAGAGTTCAGAAGGGTCCAGATCAGGAAGTAAGACTGCATTTGGTTGAAGATCCCTTCAACTATATCCCAGACTAGCCCTTTTCCAGACCCAGGGTATTTACTGAGCTGTGCAATGGACTCTATACTCTTCCAGACTTGTTGGTCCTTTTTAAATTACTGCTCACTGGTCTTTCTCCTTCCCACTCTACCTCTAGATTTCTGAGATCTAGCACGTCTTCTATTTATTGTTTGGCCTCCTTACAGCCAGTTCTATAGGTCAATGTCTCAGCCACATATTTGTTTATATGGAAGACAAAGCAGATGTTCATGTTTCTATCAATAAAAAAAGGAAAGGAAGGAAGGAAGGAAAAATGAATGAGAGGAAGGGTGAAGGGGGATGGAGGGGCGAAAGATGATATGCATATTCTTCCGTAAAAGGTTTTGTTTTCCCCTTCCCACCTTCCTCCTCCTAACTCTGGCTGGGGCCCTGGAAAGGTGTGAATCAACAAACTTGTTGAAATTAACATACCTTGTTTGAGGGGCTGTATAACAATATATGATGCTATCCATTCAGTAAGCTTTCCAGCTCTTCCTGAATCAGACCTTCAGGGTGGCTTTCTTGTTTCAGTTGAAGTGTTGTGAATTCTCAGATTAGACCCAGATGCATTGGAATGTCGGTATAAACACACATCACAAAGCTCAATGTAAACGATGGTTAACTTATGTGTCATTTTGGATTACCCAAGTGATTGCTGGGCTAGCAGTGAGTGGCCCAAGTAATTGAAAATTGATTACATAGAGGTCATATAACCAAAAGCCAGGTGGTGCCTGGAAAGCTAGGAAGAGCTGATTGACTTTGGACAAGTCCCTTTCCCTTCTTGCAGCCTCTCTTCTCTTACTGGTAAAATGTGTAAGAGGGACTGACCAGATGATCTCCTGGGGCTCTGACAGCTCTGGGCCTTTTCAGCTCTGACATTCAGTGACCTGTGAACAGTTAGCAAAGTCATGCATTATCCTTCTGCTGACACAGATAATCTCAGCTTTTTGTCCCATTGTACTCTGCCTTCACCCATGTTTTACTCCTTCAAAATTGACTAATTAACATCCATCTCTCAATTCCCCTGGTCTTTATCCACTGTTTCAGAGTGGTCCACCAAGGTTGGAACACTTAATAAGGCCCAGTCAGGACACGGAGAGAAAGAGATTCCTGAAGCCCTATTTTGTGCTAATGAGCTAGCAATTTGGAAATTTTTGATGGGTCTTCAATGAAGCATGAAGTACTCTGATAGCTGTCAACAAAGTGACAAGTTGGCCCCTTGAGAGTAAAGGCAAACAACAATTGACTTAACAGCACTTGCTGGCTTTCTAGTAGCTTTTATTTAGTCAGATACTAACAGATACTTGCTTGGGTCTTTGAATACATTTAGGAGATGAAAAAGGGAATAGAAGAATTATTAAATCAGGTTTATAATTTAAAAATGCATTCAGAGGAGAAACACCATCTGCAGCAATAACTGACAGGTACTGAACACCTATTACAGTAGTGTAAGAGCAGCATTAAAAATCAGTGACATGATTGTGAATACCTCTGCCTGCTACAGGAAATTTATTGGAAAAAATGGGCATCAACTGAAACTTTCTTGGTCAGTTCCAAGAGCTTCTGGCCAAATTACCAGCCCATACTGCTACCTCCACCAGCTTGTCTATCATCTAAAGAAGGCAAACAACATAATTGTTTAAATTGATGTGTTTGTTTTTTTGTTTTTGTTTTATTGTTTTTGCAAATAGACAGAAAAGATCCACTCAGAATACTGTAGTCCAGTTATTTAAAGAAAGAATATACCTTCTGAATATCTTTTTAGCATCTTAGAAAGATTTTCAAGTTTTTACTAACACTCCAGGCATCCGTTCATCAATTTGGCCTTTTCTGGGAAACGAATAGAAAAATGTAGAGCTAGAGTTAAGCTGGCTTTGGGAAGTTTAACTATTAAGAAGTAGGAGCATCAAAGAATGAATAAAGTGCTTGCTCATTCTGAAACTTAGTTTGAAATCTTAAGCAAACCACAGGTTGGGGGCTGTTTCTAATCTACCCTCTTTTTCCTTGTTGGTATCTCTTAGAATCTGATCATGCTAGGAGAAATTAATCAGGGTTCCCTGGACATGGGAGATACAGGCTTTCAAACCTCGGCAGTCTTCTTGCCATGGCTTTCAATACCTAACTGGTCTCTTTCAGCAACTTCTTCCCTTAAAAACCGCTCTCAAATTTCCAAAGCAGTCTAGATTAGAAAACCAAGAAACTCTGTTCCTAATTTCATCTTCCGTACTTTACACCAGTTTTCCAAAAGGCAAATCAGACAACAAAAACTTTTCAATGAGAATTGACAAACAATAACCAATTAAAAAGATGTAAGTAGACCTGATTCAAAGGAGTAATCCCTATATGTGGACAGAGGGAAGAGGTGTACACCAAGGGAGAAGCCATTCTTTCCCTCTACCAGCTAATAAGCAGATGCCCAAATCCTACAAGGAGCTGCCCCAGAGTATAAAGCTCTGTGAATCAGGCCCAAGGGCTCCCCTGACCTTGAGCCAACGGAACTATGCGCTGTGCCCCACAGCATGACCTAGCCCAACAGACAGCTTCTTCCTCCCCAGCTGCTTAATCACCATCTAGTTTACTAATCCTCACAACAAAAGCCGTCTAAGCTCCAAATCATTAAATTTCCCTGGGGATTAGCTCCAGTCAAATTCTAAGCATCTTTGCCAAAACTCAGCCCAGTGTCATCAGCTCTAGGAATTTGGTGGTGAGGACAGGGGAAGAAGACTCAAGAGCACTGTCCCCTATGTCAGCAACCAAAGGCAAATTTGTCTTTGCTCCTACCAAGTCAGATCGTCCTGCTGTCTCTATAAGTCTGGTAAGGGGAGACAAATGTGACGGCACAAGAGTAAACTGAGGGTTTCTTACATTGCTAGCAGATATGCTCACTGGGGCTCTGTCAACTCTAGCCATTTGTTTACACTGAAGTGTTCTTTAGACATTAATGCTATCAGTGTTTGTGACAAATGTTAGTCTTTGGTGGTATAGAACAATAGTGTTCAGAATGGGGTACATATATCCCAGGCTGTGTACAAGATGATCCACTGGAACTTCTGTTTATATATCTAAAAAAATTTAAAAATCAAGCTTTATTAATATTTAATATTGGTGATAATAAATTAGATCATCCATAAATAAAATTGTGTATACTGGGGACACATACTCAAAACATTTTTACTGATGTACATTTTTACTAAAAATGTTAGCTGGATTACAGACCCAATGAGAGGACTAAAATCATAAGGCTTTTAGAGAAAAACATGGAGCATATCTTTGTGACCTTGAGGTGGGCAAAAATTTTTAAGCAGGATGCAAAAGGTAGTAATCATAAAGGAAAGAGTGATACATTGGAGTTCATCAAAATAAAAAAAATCTTCAGCTCTAAAAAAGGGAAAAGACAAGCCACAGACTGGGAAAATATTCATAATACATATTACCTGACAAATGACTTATATCCAGAATATTAAAAGAACTACAAATCAATAAGAAAAAGGCAAATAGCCAATTAACAATTGGCAAGGCTTGAACAAGCACTTCACTAAAAAAGATAGCCAAATACCCAATAAGCATCTGAAAAGGTGCTCAATATAATTCTTCATTAGGGAAATGTGATTTAAAATTATAGTAAAATGTCACTACATATCCACCAGAATGGCTAAAATTAAAAAGACTTAAGTATTGGTGAGAATGTACAGCAATTTGATCTCTCTACGTTGCTGGCAGGAGTATAAAGCTGTACAACCATTTTGGAAATCTGTATGCCTACTCTCAGATCCAGCAATTCCATACCTAGAGACCCCGAAGAGAAATAAGTGCACGTGTCCATAAAAAGATTTGATTGTTCACAGCAGCTTTATTAATAATAGAAAGTAGGAACAACCCAAATGTCCTTCAAAACATACACATACAAAAAATGACATGCTATACAGCAGTCAAAAAAATATATATGTAATAAAATGAATGTCTAAAAGATTATGTTCCATGAAAGAGACCAGACAAAAACAACACATACTGTATGATTTCATTTTATATGAAGGTAAAGAAGAGAGGTGATAATTTGAAAAAATGGTTAACTCTGTACTACTGATTGTAAAGGCAGATGAGCATAATTTTTGGGGGGTGCTAGAAATGTTCTACATAGTTATCTGGCTGCAGATCATATGGGAATATACATAACTAAACATTCATTAAGATTTGTGCATTTTACTGTATGTAAATTATTCCTTAATTTAAGAAAGAATTAAAAGAATAATTAGATCAGATTCTAAGAGATACCAACAAGGAAAAAGAGGGTAGATTATGGGGGCAGTTCCCCCAATGCTGTTCTTGTGATAGTGAGGGAATTCTCACGAGACCTGATGGTTTATTCTTTATTCTTTAGTCTTTAATTCTAGACTATTCAGCTTATATTTCTGAGGCAGGCACCAAGACTCCAGCATTATTTTCACATACTCATAGTTTTAATCAAGGCAAAACATTTCTCTTAAAACGTTAGCCTTCACAATAGGGCATAATCTATGAATCTACCCATTGTTCCTGTCTGCTTTGAGATAGAATTCATCCTCCCTACCTCTTAGAAGGTAGAGGATTTCAGTAAAAAATGAAAATAAAGACCAACACTTTATTTTACCAGTTGACAGGTAAAGGTGAAAAGTCTTAATGATTTGATTCCATTTTTAATCTCCAGCCAATTTTTGTCTTGACATATTATAAAAATAGAATCAATTCCTCATCCAATGTTGGAGCCATCTACTGCTACTCCTCTTGTCAATCTCAGATATGTTTCTTTCTTATGGTCCCCAGAGTTCATGTCAATCTCAGATATGTTTCTTTCTTACGGTCCCCAGAGTTCGTGACACCTACTCCTAGAAGCTGAACTTCATCAGGCTGTTGTCACACAGGCAACTAGCCTTTCCTCAGGCACCATTACTGTCCCTGATATGGTTAGGCTCTGTGTTCCCACCCAAATCTCATGTTGAATTGTAATCCCCACATGTGGAGGGAGTGACCTGGTGGGAGGTGATTGGATTATGGGGGCAGTTTCCCCAATGCTGTTCTTGTGATAGTGAGGGAATTCTCATGAGAGCTGATGGTTTTAAGTGTGGCACTTCCTCACGCTCTCTCTCTCTCTCACCTGATGCCATGTAAGACGTGCCTTGCTTCCACTTCACCTTCTGCCATGATTGTAAGTTTCCTGAGGCCTCCCCAGTCAGCCATGTGGAACTGTGAGTCAATTAAACCTTTTTTGTTTATACATTACCAGTCTCAGGTAGTATCTTTATAGCAGTGTGAGAATGGACTAATGCAGTCTCTTTGTTAGATTGCCTATGTTTCTTGACTGTCTAATAAGATATGACTTTCAGTGATACAAATGATCAGAGAACCTTGCAAAGCTGATGTGGTAGAGAGAGTTCAGGGAGAACCAGAGTGGAACAAACTGGAGGAATGAATATGGTAGAGTGCAAGCGAATTTGCTCCTGATTTCCAGAAGCAGTTGTCAGCAACAGAGTTTACCCTCGTATAACATTAAAATAGTCTAGGACAAACCAGAAAGTCCATAATGTCCTCCAGCATTAAGAGAGCACTGTGTACAGATCTAGCAGGTGAGCCTTAGGAGGCTGAAAAGACCAACAGTCTTTTACCTACCGCCTAATATAAAAACACTATGAAGAGGACATATCAATTCATTGTCATTTTCAAACTGTGCATTAATACTTGTAAGAAATGGCCAAATTAAAACAAGAGGTGTGTTAAATTCCACCAGACTGTTAGAGAGTGATGGGAATAATTCTACTTGGATTAATATAATCTTTATTTCTTCAGTAACAAGCCATTGTTGATGTGAAAACTATTTTTCAAGTTGATCAAAAATGCCTTTTTAACTTGCCTACTGAATGTGAATGAGTTAGATACAGTCTTCCAGCCCAAGAGGATGTGATTAACTATCTGGAATCTGAACCATCCCAAAGCCAGGTTCACTCAATAACTCACTGCTGGTTCTCTAAAGCCATTTATTTATAATCCATTATGCAAAAAGCCAAAGATGGTTTCTAAAGAGTACACATAGCCAACATTAGTCATTTCGGACTGGAAAAGGACCCAGGGACTAAACACCCTTCGGGGTAGGGACAAAAGGCTGCCTCTGGAAACTACTAGGCCTGCTTTGCTGCCTGAAAACCACTTGTCCAGCTTACTAGGAGCCTGTATACCCTCCAGCAGATGTGGATGAAGGGAGAGGGGGTTTGTTTTCTATTTCCCGGAGGTGGGCACCTGCATGCCACTCCCAGAACATTATTAGACCCTGCCCAGGCCCCCTTTCCTTGGCAGTAATTTTAATCTCTGGTCTCCACTTAGACCTCTGACCAGTGGGAGATGGAGGAGGAGAAAAGAGATTTAACTTCCTCTTACCCTTATGAATAACTGCTACCAAAGCAAACAGCTCCCAAATAAATAACCTACCAAGGCATACATGTATGTTGCAAAAGCAATAATAATAACATCCTTTACTGAGCCTAGGACAGATCCCATTTTATATTAAATCAGCACACTTGCTGCTGCTTTCACATAGTGCTACAAATCTGGGAATAAGTGAGCCATCACACAGTCTGTTCCAAGCTACTGTCCTGTTCACATCATGACTGAGAAATGACACACCATCTCTTTCCTACTCAACAAAACATGCCAAATAACATAAAACAAAACTGAGTTTCCACAACTGAAACAAAAGAAAAAAAATGCACTCAATTGCTTATGTGTTAGTGGCGGGAAGGGACTCTTGCATCAGAGATTATTTCCTTTTGCAATGACAGGATTAGGTTGAGAAGAAAATGCAGGAGGAAGTGATAGGCATTTGAGTTCAAGACCTGGAAAATAAATAAGGCGAGCAATGTGAACGCCATTCTCTCTGATATCAGACCTGCTTTTTAAGTTAAGGCTGGATAAAAAGAGAGGACCAGATTTTTAGCTTCAGTTCCTGCTCATTCTCACTCTTCTAACTTTAAACAAGAGTACAGTCCTGTCCCTTCTCCTATAAAGGTTGACCCCTTCTGATAGCAGACTCCACAACCTTGGCACTGAGGGTGTTCCTCACAGCCAAGGTCACTCTGGTGCTTTTCCTCCTCCCTCAAACTTTTTCCAACCCTCCCTACACATTATCTTTTCCACTCCCACCTCTCCCTGCCCTGCCAACAAGGCATTTGAGCTCGCCTTTTCTATTTCATCTTCCCCTTCTGCCCCCCTACTCCACACCCAGACCCTCTCCTTGGGTTTCCTATGGGCAAACTTCAAGCCCTCCTGTCATTAACATCTGGTACTAACATTCATTAATTAAATCAGACAGACCAAAGAATGATTTTTACAATGTAAATAGCAGCAGATCAGAAGCTCTACATGATCTGGCCATGCATGCCTTTTTGACCTTATTTCCCACAACCTCTCATCCTCTACACACACACACACACACACACACACACACACACACACACACCATACCAAACTTTCTGTTCTTCAGAGAGGTCAAGCCCATCCCTATCTCAAGATCTTTGTACTTACTATTCTATCTGTTGAGAACATTCTTCTTCTAGATCCTACATACCTCCTTTTATCATTCAGGTGTCAGCTCAGATCTTGCCTCCTCAGAGAGGCCTTTCCTGACCAACCACATAAAGAATGTTCCTTCTCTTCTCTACCCACATCTCATCACTCTCTATCACATTACCTGTCTTATTGTCTTCATAGAATTTACCACCATCTTACATGATCTCACTTATTTCTATGTATGTTTACTTGCTGTCAAGATACATTATAGTGTGGGAGATAGTCAATGCCTTTATACAGCTCTGTCACTGGCACCTAGGAAAATAAATGTCTGTATTGAACACATTGTAGTTGCTCAACAAATATTTGTTGAAATTAGAATTAAAAGGGATCTCAGGATATCACCCTATTCATTTGACTGATTCTGGAGAAGTAACAATATTTTCACTTTGTTTTTCATATAACTGAGGTTCAGGGATATTATATGACTTGCCCGGGATAGAGCATCTATTAGGTTTAAGATACTTTCTTCTGCAAGGTTGTGACAAAACCTTTTGGATTTCACGGGTATATTGCTATTCATGATCCTTAACTAGCAATACAAAGAGTTCTTGCTAAAGAGACACTTTAAACTTTGTAAAAAGCATTATTATTGGCTCAGAATATTCCAGAATAATTATCCTTTGAGCTAAATATCCCATTTGTCATGAGGTGCCCCAGGGTGAATGTTAGACTCTCAATTTAGTGGAAGGAATGGAGCCTTTAAGGAAACTGAGGTGTATGGCAATAATAACTTGTATCCAGATATGATTCTCCTCAGTTTTTAACATTCTCTGCCTTAGGAAGTTAATTTAAAACACACACAAGCCCTCACAAACAAACCATGAACAGTGGGATATTTAACTACTCCCACCATCTGGGAATTCAAAGTAACATCGACTCCACCTTCGTGTGTACAGACATTACAACAGGCTCTTTCAGTTCACCATCCCTGAAAAATTTAAGAGCAAATCCAGATGATGGGCATAAACCAGATTCTAATTTGATTTAGTGCTTCGTTAACCAGTGCCCTCAGACCCCCAAAAAGTATGTGTGGGGTGGGGGGAACCCTCATCAATGTCCAAATGAGTTTGCCCTGACCCAATTTCATGCGACTATAGTTCTTTCCTTAAAAACCATTTGTTCAGTGGGTTTAGTATTTTATACCTCTGTGAGTTAGTGATTATACCTTTTGTGAGGCTTTTCATATAAACAAATTCACAAGTCAGAAAATAAATCCTTTGTCAAGCCAGGTTTTCTGATTGGGATTTAGAAAATATGGCCACCATGATATGGCTTTAAAAAGTTTAATATCTGTAGCATGCATTCAGTGCTAATGGACAATAAGTGATAGTGAAGTTTTGTCAGGTCTGATTCAGATTACCTGTGGCTGCTGTGAGTTATATGGAATTACACAGAGTTTAATGGTTCTCTGGCAATTTGCCTTGGCTCAGGGCCAAGGCAGCTAATGCTTCAATCAAACTGCTCTCCCCACCCCCACCCCAAGACAATTTCAGTTTCTAAGTCTTGAGTGTATCTGTGATGAAGCCTTCAGTGACACTCTCATACAAATGCCAAAGGGTTTTTTTTTTTTTCTCCGTCTCTTTCTCTTCCTTCTTCTTTATGGCTGCATATATTAAGTGCTCCTGTAGCTTTGCTGAGACAAACTGCCTGGCTGGTGCTTATAAAGAGAAGAGCTTTTAAGGTTTGATTAAAACAGAGGAGCCAACAGTCAGAAGATGAGAACAGGACAATATCCCTTTTCTCTGCAGTGCCATCAGATATATCCAATTCACCCTAACATGGGCCCTGGACCCACCCTGCAGGCCAACTTAAGGCAGCAGCCCTCCCAAATCACTTGAGTAATCAAAGAACATATCCCATCAAAGGCAGGTAGCCTGCCTGACAGAAGAATCCCATGCATGGCAAGTTACCCTCCTCTCTTTTAGGAACCCAACTGGTCCTGAAGCTGGGATTCTGCCACAGATTCCTGGCATCACTTTCGCATAGTTGAGACAGTGGACAAAGGCCAAGTGAACAAAGGCCAGAAACGTCCTCTACAAACTTGCAAAAAAGGCATGTACAACTCTGAGGTACAACCGTTCTGTGGATAGCAAATATTCTGGGTCCAAACTCTTTCATCAATCGCTGTTCAACCCTGTCCCCTCAACCTCTCCTAAAACCTCCAGTGGTGCTTCAGCACTAGCACCTCCTGCTATTTAGCTAAAGTGACTCCTAGACCCTTTGTCCAACTGATTCCAATGTCACATTTACTGGCTATTCTAGAGAGAATGCTCATTTTAAGAGACTAGCTGCCATAGAAGCAGCAGGAGGGAAGGGCAGAAACCACAGGATTCCTACTTTGCGCTGATTGCCACTAACTCATTTCAGCTGCTAAGGGGAGGCCCTGTTGGGGGAGCCAGGAGAGGAAATGGGTTCCATGTACAGTCCACTTTAAATTGTTCACAATTGCGTGCTCAAAAATAGTCTCTACTAAACATTTAGCACGCCCATTAGCACAAGCCATAAAGCTTTAGGCTTTGCTGTACTGTTCACCCAGGCTGCCTAAGCTGCTTTCCTATGGCAAAATGATTAAATGGTTGGCAAGTCAGATACATGCAGGAAGGATAAAGGAGCTCCAAGGATGGTTAAACCTGGACCCAGGAAGAATGGTTTAATATGACTTCTAAGCACATAAAAAAAATTTAGAGGGAAGGACCAGCTGTTCTCAATTTTGATTGAAAGCACAGCAAAGGAAAAGAAACTGACATTGCAACGAGAAGGACTGATATTAGCAAGGAGGAAGAACTTCCTGCCAGGCAAAATAGGTAAATGTTAGACTGAGTGGTCAGTCAGTGAAGGTTGTGGAATTTCCTTCTTTAGAGTGGCTCTTCTCTGCTATTTCTGTGTGGTCCTTCCAGAGGGGTGGGGGACGGAGGAAAGAGAGGCAGCCAGGGGTCCAATTTAGTCCCTTTCAGCACTCAGAATCTCTTATTTGCAACATTCCGGGATCTGTAACACGGTCACTGGGACACTTGAAAAGAAAGAAGCAACGAGAAGCTTGCTGGTGATCTTAAACATTTAGATTCTCCCCAACTTTCTATCCCTCACAATGAGCCAAGCTTTTGCCCTGGCCCCCACAATCCCAAGAAAGCAAGCGAAGACTTGCTTTTGGCTCCACAGGGCCCCTAGGCCATGCATATGGGAACAATATTTTCTGAACCCAAAAGCAGAACATGGTCTGACAATTATATTTATGAGGACAAAAGGATAGAATATGTGAAATCAGAGCTGTCCCAGGAAATCTGGGTGTATGGTCTCCATAGCCACATATTATCTCTTCTGAGGGTCCCAACACAGAAGGGAGTTAATTAAAACTATGCCATGTGGTTGGAGGCCTAGATTCTTTCCCTGTATGCAGCAAGATCAGTGAGGACTGTGAAAAGATAGGGTCATAATAAGTCCAGTACAAACTAAAATTCCTGCTGTGCAGGGTGGAGAAAAGGAGTAGTCTATGTGTCTTTCCTAGAATCTCTTCACTCTAAAATGTAGCTGGAGCTAAGGGGCATGCCTGTTCTCACTGAATCATAAATAATGCCATATTTATAGAGGGGAAGAAATGTGTCTGGCACAAGGGATCCTATTTATACATTCATTCATTCAGTCCACAGAGCAGTGGTTCTCAAAGTGTGGTACCTGGACCAGTAGCATCAGCATCTCCTGGGAGCTTGTTAGAAATTCAGGACTCACCCTAGGTCAAATGAATCACAGACTCTGTGGGTGAGGCCAGTAATCTGTGTTTTAATCCCTCCAGGTGATGCTGACGAATGCTACAGTGTAAAAATCTCTGAATTAGAAGTCCTCCTGGTGATGCTCACATTGCCAACCAGCAACAATAATATTAACCAAAAGAATCAAAGTCACAGGCATGTTTGGTAGGGGCAGGCACTGGCCCATCAGTATCTCTGCTAATTTAGCCTATAATAACTCTCACAGATTTCTCAAACAACTTAAAACTACCATTCGACCCAGAAATCCTACTACTGAGTATCCAAAAGAAAATAAATTGATCTACCAAAAAGACACACTTGTATGTTCATTGCAGCACTATTCACAATAGCTAAGACATGGAAACCACCTAAGTGTCCATCAATGGTGGGTCAGATAAAGAAAAGGTGATACATATATACCATGGAATACTACGCAGCCACAAAAAGAATGAGATCATGTCCTTTGTAGCAACATGGATGCAGCTGGAAGTCATTATCCTAAGCAAATTAATGCAGGAACAGAAAACCAAATACCACATATTCTCACTTATAAGTGGGGGCTAAACAATAGGTACTCATGGACATAAAAATGGCAGTAATAAACACTGGGGACTACCAGAGGGGAGAGGGAGAGGGACGAGGGTTGAAAAACTAACTATTGGGTACTATGTAGTACCTAGGTGACGGGATCAATTGTACCCTGAACGTCAGCATCACGAAATACACCCACGTAACAAACCTGCACATGTACCTCCTGAATCTAAAAAGTTGAAATTATTTTTAAAAATGTATACACATATAAAAAATAAATAAAAAATATCTCACAATTCCTGGGTCATGGAATAGTCTGAATCTTACTACACACCCAATTCCTTGAAGCCTGGGTTTCAGAGGTAACTCAGCCTGTCTGCTTTGATAAGATTCTTTCAAATAAGCCAAAGTCCCTTTGGGTTTTTCATCTAAATCCTACTCAGGCACACACACTCCTTTGAGTATTCTGTGACTGTTTTCGCCCTTAGCCTTGATCTAAGTCTCAAGGAACTGACTAGAGCTCACTCTAGGACCAAGCCAGGAACATTTTATGTTTACCAGCCTTATTTTTAATTTTAAACAAACACAGATGAAAGAGTCCCTGCTGTAAAGAACCACCACTTAATGCTAGCCCTTATACCTTAGTAACATTAAATTAAAATAAATTACAACAAATAGTCATTGTTTCACCTCAGTTTAAACGGACAAAGTTAACTGCTGCAATCAATGGGCAATCTTTCACAAACATTTGCTGAAAAGGAAAAGAAATGCTTCCAGGTGAAACTTATCAAAGTGAAGTGCACTGAGGACCAAATCTTATTGTATGCCACCTGGTTTTCTCCCAAAGCATCAGTCAAGGAAAGAAAAGAGATCTCAATACAGCCTCCCAGTTAGAATCATTGACTTCTAACCACCAACAGAGATGCTGGTTCAGGTAAGGAAGTTACACAGCATGGTTAAAACCAACACACATGAGGGGAATTTCTGGGGTGATGGTAGTGTTCTATACATTAATAGAGATTTTGGATACACAAGTGCATGGGATGTCAAAACTCACCCACGTCAGATTTGGTATTTCATTGTCTGTAAATTTTACCTCAAAAGGAGAAGAACACCTGTAAACAAACATTGAACTCTAGTAAATAATACACATGCTGAAATTTTAGGGGGACCTGCACTGATGTCCTCAATTTACTTGGAAATGTATCAGAAAATAATATTGATGAGTGAATAGAGAAAATCAATACATGAATAGATATGAAACAAGTATAGCAGGAATAGATTAGTAGAATCTAGGTGATGGGTATATATAAGTGTTTAATGTAAAATTCAGCTTTTCTGTAAATTTAAAACATTCTGTTATAAAATGTCAGAAACACACAAAAACAAGTAAAAAATTTGGATTTTTATTGTCCCACAGACCTTTCATTGATGTATGCATTCCAATATGCATGAACTGAAATCGTACTATGTGCAAGGCACTAGTTCAAATCCTGGTTCTGCCATTAGTGACAGTGTGACCTTGGGCAAGTCACTTCACCTCTCTGAAACCTGTTTCCTTATTTGTTTATGGTGAGAATAATAACACCTACCTCCCAGGGTGGTTATTGTTGAAATTACACTTCAATTGCTGACCACCTAATGAGAGCTATATTGAGTAGGGAACTCTCAATTAAGTGCTACTTGTTCCTCTCCCCTGTGGGATCTGTAGGGTCTCAACTATGGAAATTCTTTTGTGTCAGCTTCAGCTTGATTGCTGAGCACTTTTTGTTTCTTGAAAATTGCAGCCTGGGCCACGACCTTATATTATGGTGGGTATATAGTGTTCATATGTTTCAACTGACTCCCTGACATTCAATTGAGTTTTGGTTTTCAAACTCCCCTTTGCAAACAAGAAAAATTAGAAAGATTACCCTTCACAGCCTCTGGTAACCATCCTTCTACAACACGGAGACTATAGTAAATAGTAACTTCATTGTAAATGTTAAAATAACTAAAAGAGTGTAATTGGATTATTTGTAACTCAAAGGATAAATGCTTGAAAGGATAGCTACCCCATTCTCCATGATGTGATTATTTCACATTGCATGCCTGTATCAAAACATCTCATGTAACACATAAACACCTATTATGTACCCCAAAATTAATTAAAAATAGAAACTTTCTGAAAGGAGTATAAAGCAAAATTTAAGCAAGAGATTAAAGCTGGTGTGTGGTCTAAGGTAGTTCTGCCTACATCCATTTGAACCCATGGTGAAAACACTTGACTCACTCTCTTGCTTACCTTCTCTCATAGTTCTGACATCTTTTCCAGCTCTGGGATGACTCCCCACAAAACGGAATCCTGTCATTTGGAAAACATGCTCAACCCTTGTTGGTTTCCTTTTCAGTTCACTTCCTGAGAGGATTCTCTCAGCACTCTTCCCCTTGATGCGTATCCCATCATTCACTAATTGGTATGAGAGAGATGAAACAGTCTGCTTTTCAAGGGTAGGTGTATGCTCCTCTGCAAGGGGTTGCGTCTGGCTTCTCTGAGTCCCCTACCTGGTTTGAGGCAACAGGAAGGTTGACTGTTCTGCCAGGAAAGCACTGCCAAACTCTGGGTCTGAGGAAGCAACTCGAGAGCAGGCAGGCGGGTATCCACCCCAGGAGATAATAAAGCACAGCAGAAAAGAAACCTGGGCCTGAGAAGCTGTCCGGGAGGGTTCTTTACGAGCCTGTTTAACAGCAGAGCTCTATGTAGCACAGGAAATCATGCACCCAAAGTGCAGCAGACTTTATAGTGGTCAGACCCAATCAGGCTATAATTAAGGCATTTTAGGAGGCAAAAAGTCTTTGGCAGCAATGATGTCTACACAAGAGAGTGATGTCAAGCAATTATTTGTCACTGGGACTCAACATCTAGCCCAAAGATTCAGGGCAGGCACAGTAGCTCATGCCTGTAATCACAGCACTTTGGGAGGCCTAGGTGGGGGGATTGCTTGAGCCCAGGAATTTGAGACCAGCCTGGGCAACATAGGGAGGCCCTGTCTCTAAAATTTTTTTTTTAATTAGCTGGGCATGGTGTCATGTGCCTATGGTCCCAGCTACTCAGGAGGCTGAGGTGGGAGGATTGCTTGAACCTACCTAGGAGGTTGAAGCTGCAGTAAGCCATGATTGCACCACTGTACTCCCACCTGGGTGACTTTTCTCAAAAAACAAAAGTAAAAATAAATTTAAAAATAACCCTAAGGTTCACCCTGTCCTCCAGTGCCACCCACAGTACTGATGGGATTGATTAAACTAGCACTTGAAAAAATGAAAAGATTGCTTTATTTTCTTCCATTCAACGTGTTGTCTCTTCACTGTTTATTGCTTCCTTTGTTGTGCAGAAGCTTTTAAATTTAGTATGGTCCCATTTGTCTATTGTTGTTTTTGTTGCCTGTACTTTTGAGGTCTCAGCCATAAAATCTTTGCCCAGACCAATGTCCTGAAGAGTTTTCCCTAGGTTTTTCTCCAGTTATTTTATAGTTTCAGGTCTTACGTTTAAGTCTTTAATTCATCTTGATTTGATTTTTTTTATATGGTGAGAGATACAAAAATCATTTCATTCTTCTGCATATGCTTATTGAGTTTTCCCAGCACCATTTATTGAAAAGGGTGTCCTTTCCCCACTGTATGCTGTTGGTGCCTTTGTCAAAAATCTGTTGGCTTTATTTATTTATTTACATGGCTTTATTTCTGGGTTCTCTATTCTTTTCCATTGGCCTATGTGTCTGTTTTCATACCGACAGCATGCTGTTTTGTAATATAGCCTTGTAATATATTTTGAAGTCAGAAGGTGATGCGTGCAGCTTTGCTCTTTTTGCTAAGCATTGTTTTAGCTATTTGGGCTCTTTTTTGCTTTCATACAAACTTTAGGATTATTTTTTCCAATTCTGTGAAAAATATTTGCAAACTATTCATCCAACAATGGACAATATATTGTATATTTCAGAGTATCTAGAAGAAAGGACTTGAGATGTTACCAACACAGAAATAATAAACACTTAAGGTATGGATACCCCAAATACACTGACTTGAACATTACACATTATATGCATGTAACAAATATTCACATGTACCTCTTAAATATGTAGAATATTATGTATCAATAAAAGAAAAAAAGGAAAAAACTGGACAATGGGGTGGGAGATTCCTTTATGTTTAAATAATATTTACTGTTTTTAAAATGCACTTCAACACTTTTAAATTATAACTTTAATTTACAGTATGTTAAGATAGCAACACAGTATAGGAGAGTGCAACTTTTAATGATAGGATATGTGAAACTCTGTAGTCAAATAATCCTTCCTGAAAAAGTTGATACACCTGCCCAACCAGTTATTAGAGGCTCAATCTTCTGCAATTCCCAGAGGATATGCTACAGAAGATCATGAAGCTTCAGAGAATACTGTTCTGCCAATGAACGTCCATGTTCAGAGACATTTTGAGACCCTGTTACATAGAGAGGCTTAGTTTTCAGACTGTTGATTAGAAGCTCTAGGGAACATGTGCCAGTTAACCACAACAGATGGAGAGGAGGGAAAAAAAAGTTCATTATACTGTTGTTTACTCATTGTTTTCTATAGACTCTACCCCTTAGTGTGTCCCTAAAATACAAAATAAGAAGGCTGTTTGAGGGCTTTGCTTATATATGTTTCTATGTTATACAGATTTTTTCATATCCCTCTTATTGCTTGATAACGCTCCTGACATTCTGCCTACCCCTTCCCTGTGAAGCCTGGTTAGGTTAGTAAGGCCTGTGCACTCCCAGAGCACTCTGCACACACCTCTACTCTTGTGTTCACTTACCAAGTTGTACTGAAGTTGTCTGTTCATAAGTCTGTCTCCCATGCTCTACTGGGCAGGGGGTCTCTCTCATACCTGTGTCCCCAACACCTATGGGTACTTAGTAGATGTGTGTTGCACTGTTTGGGGAAACTTAAGGTTAGTACCCAGGTTTTATTTTAAACTTTCCATCTAACAGTGCCTTTTACACAGTAGGTGTTATGTCTGATGATAGTAATTTTTAAAAGGCCTCAGAAAACAAATAACCTGATTAAAAATGGGCAAAAGACCTGCCAAAACATTCCTCAAAAGAAGCATGGCAGATGGCCAGCAGGCATATACAAATATGCTCAACATCACCAATCATCAGGGAAATACAAATCAAAATCACAACGAGATATCACTTCATACCTGTTAGGATGGCTACTATCAAAAAAACAAGAGTGAAGTGTTGGTGAGGCTGTGGAGGAAAGGTGGTGGTTAGGTGCTGTGGTGAGGCTTGCACAGCGGTGGTGGGAATGTAAATTAGTACAGCCATTATGAAAAACGGTATCAAGGTTCCTCAAAAAATTAAAATAAAACTACCCTATGATCCAGTCATCCTACTTCTGGGTATATATTCCAAAAAAAAAAAGGAAATCAGTATCTTGAAGAGATATCTGCACAACCATGTTCATGGCAGCATTATTCACAATAGCCAAGATACTAAGTGTCCATTAATGGATGAATGGATAAAGAAAATGTGGTATATATATACAATGAAACACTATTCAACCTTAAAAATGAAGGAAATCCCATCACTTGTGGCAACATAGATGAACCTGGAGGACATTATGTTAGGTGAAATAAGCCAGGCACAGAAAGACAAATACTGCATGATCTCACTCATGTGAGAGCTTATTAGAACTATTAGAATCAAAGGGTAGAATGGTGTTTGCCAGGGGTGGGGGCAGATAAGCCGGGGAAGGGGGTTTGGGGAAGATATTGGTCAAAGGATACAAACTTTCAGTTAGACAGGAGGAATAAGTTCAAGAGATGTACAACGTAGTGACTATAGTTAGAACAATGTATCATATTCTTGAAAATCACAGAGATTTTAAGTGTTCTCACCACAAAAATGACAGGTATGTGAGGTAATGTATATTTTAATTCGCTCAATTTAGCCATTCCACAGTGTTTACATATTTCAATACATCCTGTTGTACACCATAAATATATATAATTATGTCAATTAAAAATAATTTTTTACAAAGGTTTCAAAGGTATATGGCACCTTATGTGACTTACCAAATGTCTTCACATTATTTCACATGACCCCTACCAGCAGCCTGTTTAGAAGCAAGTCAAATATTTTAACAACTGCCATTTGACACATAAGGGAATTGGCTTGGAGCAATTAACTGACTGTCCAAGGCCACACAGCTAATATGAACTCAGTGGATACTTTGAATCTACCCTATTGTTTTCCAGTGCCCATGTTTCTCTCCTTTTTATAAAGATAGAACTGAGAAACTTTGACACCTATATGGTTTCCCGGACTTACTTGTTGTTAGGTTCCTCTCACTTCAGCTGGAGAACAAAGTAATGATTTACCTTGATACCCGCTGACAGTCATTATGAACAGCTGAATCAACCAATCTTAAAGCCTGCCTCTTCCCTAGAATTCTTGTTATGTGAGATAATACATTTCCTAATTGTTTAAGCCAGTTAGAGTTTGGGTTTCAGTTACTTGCAGCCTAAGTCGTACCTGACATACGATGCCTGCTTCCCAGGAAGACTAAATTTCTTAAAGATAGGGCTCCAGTCATTCTCCCAGTCTGGCCTTCTCTACAGCACTTCCAGGCTGGCTCACTACAAGGGACTATTCTTGTAGGGGTAAGGGGGATCCATCTCAGAGAAAGGGTGCCAGAGGATTTCCTGAAATGAAAGTTAACTTGTTGCTGAAGGGACCACCAATTGTAAAGCCATGGTTTTTTTTTGTTTGTTTGTTTGTTTGAGACAGAGTCTTTCTCCATCACCAGGCTGGAGTGCATTGGTGCGATCTCAGCTCACTGCAAGCTCTGCCTCCTGGGTTCAAGCGATTCTCCTACCTCAGCCTCCCCAGTAGCTGGGACTACAGGCGCCCGCCACCACACCCAGCTAAATTTTTGTATTTTTAGTAGAGACGGGGTCTTACCATGTTGGCCAGGATGGTCTCGATCTATCTCTTGACCTCGTGATCTGCCCACCTCGGCCTCCCAAAGTGCTGGGATTACAGGGGTGAACCACCATACCTGGCTTGAAGCCATGTTAATTGGTTGCAGCAGAAGCCAAGCAACAAAATCAGAAGAGATTTAATGTATTCTCCACCTCAACCCCACACACCAGTGTCTCTCTTGGCAGTGCTGGGAGAGAAGGGACAAGAACATTTACATCACTTCCACCAGATAGTCCTTCAGCCCACTTAAAAAGACTGCAAGCCAGCATCTCCCCAGAAGGCAGCAGTCTTCAATTACTCACATTAGGGCAGCAGTTTTCACCCCAAATCCCAAAAGGCTTTCCAGCACTGTGGGTAAAGAAAAGTTCCAGAGAGATGACTTTATGTCTCAGTTCCATTAAACATTCATTGTGTGGCTGAGATGTACTCTTGGAATACTTCCATTTCCCCAGTAATAGAATGGAAATAATACTTGCTCTTTCCCTCCCTTCCAAGGACACTGGAAATGTGAATAACATTCATGAGGTCTGCAAGAAGACCAAGAAAGTGCCCTGCACCAGGTTCAGGCCTAGATCCTGAAGGTTTTTAAAGGATTACAAACAGAATGGCTCCATCTACCAACATCCTCTATGATAAGCAACAAACATATACTGAGTGTCCACTGTGTGCTGGGTCCAGAGCTTGGCTTTGGGGCTACATTGGTGAGGAAGCCACTTGTCCCTACTCTCAAAGGGTTCCCAGTATTGTGGTAGAGACAGGCATATAAATCCAGATGTGGAATATGATAATTTCAATTTGCTGATATCTGTGTGAAAAAGTTGTGAGAGATAAGCTGGAAACACGTGCTGGGATGAGATGAATCATGAATGCAAAACTAATCCTAAACATATATAAAAACCAGTATAGCAGCAGCAGCACCAACAAAGCAGAATAGATGCAGGTCAGTGCATGCAACAATGTCCTCCAGGTCCCTTGCTGTGCTGGGCACTAACCCTTCAGTGGCTGGGTCCAAGAGTTGGGAGGGGCAGCTGGGGCAGCAGGAGGGGTCTTGAAGAGGCTCAAAGAAGCAGCTGGTATCAAAGGAGCCCATAATTTTAACAAGAAGTGTGGTCATATCAGTGAATACTAGTTAAATACAGCCCTGCTTCTATGTCATGTGAATGAGCATGAGTGCTACCTTGCGGTCATCCAGGAGCCCCAGAATGTCATTGGGTTGGAAACACATTTTAGCAGCAGTGTGGAAGATGGGCTAGATTGGGGCACCATGAAGTCAGGCAGATAAGTAGGAAGGCTTTGTAATATACCAAGGAAGATGGATGATGTCCTGAATTACTGAAGTGGCAGGCCCAAAGATGATTACATAAATCTCCATTTCTATAGATCTCCTTGGTTCCTAAGAATTCTCCCATCTTTTTATTCTCATGGCTACAATCTCCTAGCCCAATGCAAACTTACACACACACATGCATGCTTGTGTGCAGATCCTGCTTCAGTATGTATACTCAACTAGTGGCTGGCAGGCTGTAATTATGGCAGGCAAGAGGCCTGCCAAGAAAAATTCATTCAAATACTGAGGTCATCCTATTCCCAGCTGCAAGAGAGTGGCTACGGTATAAACTCTGCCTTCATAAACCCAAACTATATTTTTGGATAGTCTTCTCTATTTTTCCAAGCACAGTCACACAATTATCTCATTTGTTCTCTTAACAATAGTCCTAGGATGTCAGTAAGGCTGATATTATTTAGCTCCAATGTAGAGACGGGAAAAGTCCTTCAAAGAGAAAGGACTTGCCTAAGGTCATTTACAATGAGTCAGTAGTGACTCTATGACTAAGATGCCTTCTACTTCTTGGTCCCATGTTCCTCTCAATCTTTTCCATATAACCTCCTTCAGATACAATTTCAGGTCATTTTTGTTTCCACCTCCTGCAAACTAATATTCATTCTATCTATTCTAATAGTCATTTCTAAGAGAATTCTGTGGATAAATCAGAGTCGCCAATTTTATCTTCCAAGTCCTTGCTCAGGTCTCACCATTCCCTCCAGGAAATTTTCCCTGGTAACTATAGTTCAGTAACCTCAACCCCTTCTTCTTTAAATATTTACTCTCAGTATTAATGTGTTACTGCTTTATGCTCTCTTGTTGTGTTCAGATTACTCCATCTGTGACTTGTCCTTTTCTTCTCCCCGCCTAGCACAAGATTTGGCACATAAGGGAACACTTACTAAAGTGTTGTTAATGTACGGCTTGATCCATTAAAGCCTAACTCTGGCATCAGACTGCCTGCAATTTCCAGTCAACAACAAAGCACTCTGAATATATGTGTTTGTGTGTGTGCACACATGTGTGTGCGTGTGTGTCTGTGCACCACTCATCTAGTGACCCTGAGGGTAACTAACTCAATGCTGTCAAAATGCAGCATCAGCACATAGTTATTTTACATTCCAGTAGGAATTGAAGCAAGGAAACTTTTCTCCCTAATTTTTTCAAAATAAATATTGCTCTGGTTCCAAATGGTATATTTTTGACATCTTGTGTACATTTCTGAAATAGAGTCCAGATGAGAAACCAGCTAATGTGTATGTCCATTCCAATCTGAGAACAGTAGATTCCCACTCATAGGCAATTTTGTTTCTGAAATCTCAATTGCAGAAAAAAGACTAGGGGGAGCATGTTTGCAGGAAGGGGTAAGGCCGACATGAAGTGACTGCTAGACAATCTGAGGCTTGGGGGCAAGACAAGGACATGGGGAAGAAAAGAAGGGGATGTGAAAATTTCTTCCCTCTCCTCTTATGATTGCCCACACAGATTTTTAAGGGACATGAATGGGAAAGCAGCTGATGGCTGCTCCCAACAAGGCAGGATAATTGCAAAATATCATTTAGACATGAGGGTGGCCAAAGGCAGGTGAACCCCAAGAAGACAGGTAAACAGGCCCCAGAGAACACCATCCACTTGGTTGTCTGGTCAGAAACTCCTCCTTAGAGTCCCCAGCTGAGAGTAAAGGAATCATTTTTCTATTTCTTCTACAACATACAATATTGCCCAAGTACCTACTATGTATTAAGTACTGTGCTTGGCACTTACCAATATAAACCTTTTTGCCTTGTAGTGATTCATACTCCCATTTTACAGATGAAGAAACTGAGAGATAAAGTCTTTTACTCACCATCCCACAGTGTGTCTGACTCTATCATGTAGGTTCTTTCCATTGCACAACTCTGCCTTCCCAAGGTATGTTCAGTGAGATCTGGCAACAAGAAGAAAGCTGAAAACCCCTCCCTAGCAAGCCTAAGGTTTCACAGAGGCACTTAGTCTTAAATGAAGAGTGGGATTATAACCTAATGGAGAAAAAGATGGAAAGCGCATTCATTCCTGGCTGAAGGAATAGCAGGTGGAAAGGCACTGATGTGGGGAAGAAAAAAAAAATGTTCAAGAAAGTATAAATAGTTTTGTGGGATCACCTGAGGGTGAGGACAGGTGATAGAATATGAAGCAAGAGCAACTAAGGCCACATTATAAAGGGTTTCATTTCATATGCCATGTTAGGGAATGTGGGTTTTCTCCTGGAGATGAGATAGACTGGAAGAGAGGGAGTACTGATATCAGATCTCTGATCTCTGTTTTGAAAAGATCACTGTGGCACTGACTGCATGCAGGGACACCGAGCCAGGAAAATCTGGCAATAATCAAGGCAAGAGTCAAGATGGTGAACCAAGTGAGGCCTAGCTAAGAAACTACTGACTCCAGAACAGTTGTTACCAGAAAGGGGTCTGGATTCAGACCCCAAGAGAGGGTTCTTGGATCTTGCACAAGAAAGAATTCAGAGTGAGTCTGTAAAGTTAAAGCAAGTTTATTAAGGAAGTAAAGGAATAAGGAATGGCTAATCTGTAGGCAGAGCAGCCCTGAGGGCTGCTGGTTGCCCATTTTTATGGTTATTTCTTGATGATATGCTCAACAACGGGTGGATTATTCATGCCTCCCCTTTTTAGACCATACAGGATAATGTCCTGATGTTGCCATGGCATTTGTAAACTGTCATGGTGCTGGTTGGAGTGTAACAGTGAGGACAACCAGAGGTCACTCTGGTCGCCATCTTGGTTTTGGTGGGTTTTAGCTGTCTTCTTTAGTGCAACCTGTTTTATCAGCAAGGTCTTTAGGACCTGTATCTTGTGCCGACCTCCTGCCTCATCCTGTGACTAAGAATGCCTTAACCTCCTGGGAATGCAGCCCAGCAGGTCTCAGCCTCATTTTACCCAGCTTCTATTCAAGATGGAGTTGCTCTGGTTCAAACACCTCTGACACAGTCAGTCACTGCAAATCAGCCTGAATCTTTAAGCTCAAAGCTAGGATTCCAGGCTTTGCAGCATCTACCCCCATAGCCCTTAAATACTGTATGTGTTGCTTTGGCCTCAAAACTAGTAACAAGTCTTGCTTTGTCCTCTGGGGCCTCCTCATTTGTCTCCATTTTCTAAGCTGGCGGCTTTGTGGCTCCCCTGGGCCTAGCCTAGCCCAGCTGGCTGGGGGTGGTGGAGAGAAGTCAGGTAGGATCCAAGCAGAAATGGCCATGATTAGCACATGTTTCACATTCCCCACATTGCATGGCAATTCCCAACCAAATCCTACAGGATTGTTTTCTTAAAGATTTGGGAGGAGTTTGGGGCTTCTTCTCTTTCTTTCTTCTTTGTTTTATTCTGTTTCTGGACTGCAGCTATTTCCTCTGTCCTTGAGTTAAGTAATAGCAGAGAGGGAGTTAAAATGAAAGTTTGTAGCAATGCAGAAAAGATGTTTCTAGAGAAGTCCAGAGGAAGGAGGGAAATCTAGTATGGGGGCCCACAGCAATGTTCTGGGAAGGCCAGGGAATGTAGCTGCTGGGGGTGGGGCTTCAGTTAAAGCAAATGTATACAAGTTAGGCAAAAACCTACCTAAGGGAAGGGGTCCCTGACTCTCAGGCCAGCTTCAGTCCTTGACTTGTTTGCATTTAGCACTCAGTAGATTTTCCTCTGGTCATCAGTACCTGCTAAAACCCCAGCACAGCCCTAAGGTGTGGACTCTCCCTTTAACCAAGGAAATTAAAGCATTAAAATGAACCAAAAGCATTTAATGGGTAAAGGCAGCCAGCAATACACTCATGGGAATCCCACACTCCTAAATAACAGGAGGGTCTTGCAAAAGCCTTCCAGGCCTGCTTCCTTCCGTCCATCCTTCCTTTCATCTCTCTCTCTCTCTCTCTCTCTCTCTCTCTCTCTCTCCATGAATTTCTGAAATAGAACCCAGATGAAAAACCTGTTCATGTGTATGTCTGTCCCATCTAAGAACAGTAGATTCTGACTCATGGGCAATTTCATTCCGGAAATCTCAATTGCAGAAAAAAGATTAGGAGAGCAGGTTTTATTTTATTTTCTATCCTCCCTTTCCATCATTTCCCTTGAGATAGCATACATCAATAAGTAGCATGTAGGGAAGCACTGATTGTTTCTTAATTTATAGCTTTATTGAGATATAATTTACACAAAATAAAATTACCATACCATAAAATTCATCCATTTAAGTGAAATGCAATGATTGTTTAGTATATTTAAAGAGTTGTACAACCATCACCACAACCTAATTTTAGAACATTTCCATTGTCCTCAAAAAGAAACTGTAAAGGTATTAATTAAGAAATGATCAGTGCTTCCGTACATGCTACTTATTGACATATGCGATCTCAAGGGAAATGATGGAAAGGGAGGGGGATAGAAAATGAAATAAAACCTGTTCTGCTAATCTTTTTTCTGCAATTGGAATTTCAGGAATGAAATTGCCCATGAGTCAGAATCTACTATTCTTAAATGGGACAGACATACACATGAGCAGGTTTCTCATCTGGGCTCTATTTCAGAAATGTGGTAGGGGGGAGCGGGGGAGGGAGGGGGAGAGGGGGAGGGAGGGAAGGAAGGAGGGAGGGAGGGAGGGAGCGAGGGAGGGAGAGAGAGAGAGAGAGAGAGAGAAACAGAGGGAGAAACAAACAAGCCTGGGAGGTTTTTGCAAGACCCTCCTGTTCTTTAGGAGTGTGGGCTTCCTATGAGTGTACTGATGGCTGCCTTTACCCATTAAATGCTTTTGGTTCATTCTGATGCTTTAATTTCCTTGGTTAGAGGGGAGAGTCCACACCTTGAGGGTATGCTGGGGCTATAGCAGGTGCTGATGATCAGAGCTTTGAGCTCATATACAGTCAGTCCATGTTCCTGTCAGGCCTCTGAGCCCATGGTAACTCTTACAGTGGAGGGTAAGTCCGTCCCCTTCTTAATCAATACAGAGGCTACCAACTCCACATTACCTTCTTTTCAAGGGCCTGTTTCCCTTGCCTCCGTAACTGTTGTGGGTATTGACGGCCAGGCTTCTAAACCTCTTAAAACTCCCCAACTCTGGTGCCAAATTGGACAACATTCTTTTATGCACTCCTTTTTAGTTATCCCCACCTGCCCAGTTCCCTTATTAGATCAAGACATTTTAACTAAATTATCTGCTTCCCTGCACAGCCACACCTCATTGCCACCTTTTCCCCCAGTTCAAAGCCTCCTTCACATCCTCTCCTTGTATCTCCCCACCTTAATCCACAAGTGTAGGACACTTCTACTCCCTCCTCGGTGATGGATGATGCACCCCTTACCATCCCATTAAAACCTAATCACCCTTACCCCGCTCAACGCCAATATCCCATCCCACAGCACTAAAGCTGTTATCACTTGCCTGTTACAGCATGGCCTTTTAAAGCCTATAAACTCTCCTTGAAGACAGAAGAAGAGAGCCAGGAGCCAACGAATATGGGCAACCTCTAGAAGCTAAAAAAGGCAAGGAAGTTCTCTCCTTGAGCCTCCAGAAAAAAATGAGCCCTGCTGACATGTTGGTTTTAGCCCAGTGAGACTCATGTCATATTTCTAATGTACAGAACTGTAAAATGATAAATTTGTATTGTTTTAAGCTACTAAGTTTGTGGCAATTTACTATAACAGCAATAGAAAACTAATATAAATTGTCCTTTCAGTTTCTTTCTTTCTTTCTTTTTTTCTAGACAGAGTTTCACTCTTGTTGCCCAGCTGGAGTGCAATGGCACGATCTTGGCTCACTGCAACCTCCGCCTCCTGGGTTCAAATGATTCTCCTGCTTCAGCCTCCCGAGTAGCTGGGATGACAGGCATGCGCCACCACACCTGGCTAATTTTATTTTATTTTTTTTTGTATTTTTAGTAGAGATGGGGTTTCTCCACATTGGTCAGGCTGGTCTCGAACTCCCGACCTCAGGTGATCCGCCTGCCTCAGCCTCCCAAAGGGCGGGGGTTACAGGCATGAGCCACCGTGCCTGGCCCCCTTTCAGTTTCTAGACAGTGTCTTTTAAAGAACAAAAGTTTCTAATTTTGACTAAGTCCAATATTTATCCATCTTTTCATCACTTATGTCTTTGGTATTGTATATAAGAAATCATTGCTGATAGAACTTCCAGAATAGGGATATGAGGAGCTCGGTGGATCCTCTCCCATTTAAAGTCTCTGGAAATTGTCCTAATGGCTTATGGAAAGTGAAGAAATGTTTATTCAAGTAAACTTAGTGAATTTTGGTAAGAACAATAGGAGTCAGTGGCATTTGATACATGACCTGTTCCTAACCCATCTCTATCCCAGTTTTATGGATACAAGGCAGATGTGGCTAAGAAAAGAGGAAGGCTCCCTTTATCCCCAGCTCATAGTCAAGACTAAGACCCAGGCTAAGGTTATTCTAGGATTTCACCCCAGAAGGGGAAATCCACTGCACCTCTTATCCTCAGTAGGCCCTTGTTATGAAAATGCTGCTCTAGGAAGCTGCAGCTAAGTGGACTGGGTCTCTTTCCCCCACCTCGCTCCACTCATAAGCCAAGGGCTCTGCTCTGGCAAAGCAGGCCAAGAATACTAAGGCCCCAACCACCTCACCACAACTTGCTCATAGGGCATAGGTTCCATGGTGGGAGGTGCAAGCAGAGAGTATCAGGGCCATATCTCCCTCTGATATGGTTTGGCTCTGTGTTCCCACCCAAATCCCATCTCAAATTGTAATCCCCACGTGTTAAGGGAGGGACCTGGTGGGAGGTAATTGGACCATGACGGCAGTCTCTCCCATGCTGTTCTTGTGATAGTGAGTGAGTTCTCACAAGAGCTGACAGTTTTAAAGTGGGGCACTTCCGCTCTCTCTTTCCTGCTGCTATGTAAGATGTGCCTTGCTTTTCCTTCACCTTCTGCCATAATTGTAAGTTTCCTGAGGCCTACCCAGCCATGTGGAACTGTGAGTCAATTAAACCTTTCTTCTTCATAAATTACCCAGTCTCAGGTAGTTCTTTATAGCAGTGTGAAAACAGACTAATATAGAAAATTGGTATTGGGAGTGGGGCACTGCTATAAAGATAACCTGAAAATGTGGAAGTGACTTTGGAACTAGGTAACAGGCAGAGGTTGGAACAGTTTGGAGGGCTCAGAAGAGACAGGAAGATGTGGGGAAGTTTGGAACTTCCTAGAGACTTGTTGAATTGTTTTGACCAACATGCTGATTGATGGTGTTATGGACAATGAAGTCCACGCTGCGGTGATCTCAGATAGAATGAAGAACTTATTGGGAACTGGAGCAAAGGTCACTCTTGCTATGCTTTAGCGAAGAGACTGGTGGCATTGCCCCTGCCCTAGAGGTCTGTGGAACTTTGAACTTAAGAGATGATTTAGTATATCTGGCAGAAGAAACTTCTGAGCAGCAAAGTGTTAAAGAAGTGACCTGGCTTTTTCTAAAAGCGTACAGTATATGCATTCACAAAGAGATGATTTGAAATTGGAACTTATGTTTAAAAGGGAAGTAGAGCATAAAAGTTTGGAAAATTTGCAGCCTGAGCATGCAGTAGAAAAGAAAAACCCATTTTCTGGGGAGAAATTCAAGTCTGCTATAGAAATTTGCATAAGTAACAAGGAGCCAAATGCTAATCACCAAGACAATGGGGAAAACATCTCCAAGGCATTTCAAAGATCTTCATGGCAGCCCCTCCCATCACAAGCTGGAGGCCTAGGAGGGAAAAATGGCTTGGGCCGGGCCCAAGGCTCCACTGCATTGTGCAGCCTCAGGACATGGTGCCCTGCATCCCAGCCACTCCAGCTCCAGCCATGGCTAAAAGGGAAAAATGTACAGCTCAGGCCATTGCTTCAGAGGGTGCAAGCCTCAAACCTTGGTGGCTTTCACATGATGTTGAGCCTATAGGTGCACAGCAGATAAGAGCTGAGGTTTAGGAACCTCTGCCTAGATTTCAGAGGAGGTATGGAAATGCCTGGATGTCCAGGCAGAATTCTGCTGCAGGGCAGAGGCCTCATGGAGAACCTCTACTAGGGCAGTGTGGAAGGGAAACATGAGGTCAGAGATCCCACACAGAGTCCCCATTGGGGCACTGCCTATTGGAGCTGTGAGAAGAGGGCCACCATCATCCAGACCCCAGAATGGTAGATCCACTGACAGCTTGCACTGTACAACCTGGAAAAGCCACAGGCATTCAATGCCAGCCCATGAAAGCAGCCATGGGGGCTGTACCCTACAGAGCCACAGGGGTGGAGCTGCCCAAGGCCTTGGGAGCCCCTCCTGCATCACTATGCCCTGGATGTGAGACATGGAGTCAAAGGAGATTGTTTTGGAGCTTTAAGATTTAATGAATATCCTTCTGGGTTTCAGATTTGCATTGGGCCTATGGCCCCTTTGTTTTGGCCAATTTCTCTTATTTGGAATGGGAACATTTACCCAATGCCCATACCCCCATTGTATCTTGAGAGTAACTAGCTTGTTTTTGATTTTACAGGCTCATAGGCAGAGGGAACTTGCCTGGTCTCAGATGGGACTTTGGAATTGGGCTTTTGAGTTAATGCTGGAATGAGTTAAGACTTTGGGGAATTGTTAGGAAGGCATGATTGGTTTTGAAATGTGAAAAGGACATGAGATTTGGGAGGGTCTGGGGCAGAATGATATGGTTTGGCTCTGTGTCCCACCCAAATCTCATCTTGAATTGTAATCCCCATGTGTCAAGGGAGGGACCTGGTGGGAGGTGACTGAATCATGGTGGCAGTTTCCCCCATGCTGTTCTCATGATAGTGAGTGAGTTCTCACAAGAGCTCATGGTTTTAAAGTGTAGCACTTCCTCACTTTCTCTCTCTCTTCTGCTGCCACGTAAGATGTTCCTTGCTTTCCGTTCACCTTCTGGATGATTGTAAGTTTCTTGAGGCATCCCCAGCCATGCGAAACTGTGAGTCAATTAAACCTTTTTTCTTCATAAATTACACAGTCTCAGGTAGTTCTTTATAGCAGTGTGAAAATGAATATACCCTATACCAGGACTTGCTCATATAATAGGGGTGTCAATCTAGAAGAAACCGGCCGCTCTTGCTACATTCAGCTCCAGTGCAATGATCCACAGCTTCTGCCCAGAGGGAGAGGCAGGTAATAAAAACAGAAGGCTTTAGCAGTTCTGCCTGAGGGGATTGACTTTATTTGGAACAGAATATAGAGAAGTTTATGTCTGACGATGTTATTAAATCAATGGAGATCTTGGTGAGCAATTTCAAGAAGGCTGGTAGCTCTGTGATACTAGTGAAATGGAAACTGATCAGAAGTTTAAAAGACAGAGCCATAGAAATAGCCCAAATCCCAGCACTTTGGGAGGCCGAGGCGGGCGGATCACGAAGTCAGGAGATAGAGACCATCCTGGCTAACACGGTGAAACCCCGTCTCTACTAAAAATACAAAAAATTAGCCAGGCATGGTGGTGGGCACCTGTAGTCCCAGCTACTCGGGAGGCTGAGGCAGGAGAATGGTGTAAACCTGGGAGGTGGAGCTTGCAGTGAGCCGAGATTGCGCCACTGCACTCCAGCCTGGGCAAGAGAGCAAGACTCCATCTCAAAAAAAGAAAAAGAAAAAAAAGAAATAGCCAAGCAGAGCCCTCCTGGGGTCACCAACATCACTGGACATCTGAAAGCCTGTGTGCATAAGCTAGGCTACACCTAATCAGAAGCAATCAGAGTTAGAAGGAAGGCAGACTTGAAAGTATTCTCCAAGCCACACACAGATCCATTAGATCAAGGGGCTTTTGCACAACTCCTGATGAAACACTGGCTGAACAATAGGCTATTCTGACCCAAGGGCTGCCTCTAGGAATTCAGGTCTAAAAACAAAGTAAAACTAATCCCTAGTGGTCTGGTACATTGTGTGCATGCCCAAGGCTGCACCCTCATAGAAAAGACCAGAGAGAGAACATCTGGCTAAATGTAAAAAAAAAATCATAAACACCCTCAACTGTGAAAACAAACTCAAAGCTACACATACATTCAAAAGTAAAGAGTCTAACTGACTAAGGGGAGTAATCACAACCTTTGGTGATTAAATGGTTCATGTGCACCCAACGGTGACCCCTAAGAAGACAGGATAAAAAATAAGAACAAAGAAAAAAAATTGGGGAATGGATATTAGAGGCTGCATACACTACTGGAAATAGACTATCAAGTCAAAAAATAAACAGACAACCAAACAAATAACAGCAAGTCCCAAAAATTGGGGGTGGGGGTGGGAGATGGTCATTACTTAAAGCTGCTACACATATCATTGATGTGGAAAAGAGATCACATATTATTTTAAATGTCCAGTTTTCAAAAGAAATTACAATATATGAAACAAAGAGGAAAGCACAGCCCATACATAGGAAGAAAAGCAGGCAAAAGAAACTGCTTTTGACAGAGTCCAAATGTTGGACTTATCCAAGACTATAAAGCAGCTATTATAAATATGTTTAAACAACTGAAAGAAAGCATGCTTGAAGAATGAAAGAAAAGTATGATAAAAATTCATCAAATAGAGAATAGAAAAAGAGACAGAAATTATAAAGAGAACAAGATAGCATTCTGGAGTTGAAAATAGAATAACCCAAATGAAATATTCACTAGAGCAATTCAAGAGTAGATTTAAGTTGGCAGAAGAAAGAATCAATAAACTTGAATACAGATGAATAGAGATTATACAAAATGAACAGAAAAAAATAAAGAGAAACAGAGTGTCAGAGAAATATGGTACACCATTAAGCACACAAACATACATATATTACAAGTACCATAAGGAGAGGAAATAAAGAGACTCAGAAAAATTAGAAAAATAATGACAACAACCTTCTCATATTTGATGGACAAGGCTAACTTACAAATCCAAAAGGTTCAACAAACTCCAATAGAAGAAACTCAATGATCCACACCCAGACACATCATATTTAAAATATTAAAACTAAAGATAAAGAAAAAATCTTGAGAGCATCAAGCAAAACACTACTAATCATATCTAAAGGAAACCCCAATAAGACTAACAGTGAACTTCTCAACAGAAAAATATGGAGAACAAAATTAGTGGGATAACAAGTTTAAAGTGCTGAATGAAAAAAAAATACATCAACCAAGTATCATATACTCAGTAACTATCTTTCAAAAATGAAGGCAAAATAATGATGTTCCCATATAATAAAAACCTGAAAGAATTCATTGCTAATAGACCTGACTTACAAGAAAATCTAAAGGAAATTCTTTAGGCTAAATCAAAGTGACACCAGAGAGTAATTTGAATTTTCATGAAAAACAAAGCATTGTGTTAAAGGTTAATTGTGTAGGTAGTGACAAGGAATATATTTCTTTGCCTTTTATCTCTTAACTGATTTAAAAAGCAATTGCAGGCTGGGTGCAGTGGTTCACACCTATAATCTCAGCACTTTAGGAGGCCGAGGCGAGCAGATCACCTGAGGTTGGGAGTTCGAGACCAGCATGACCAACATGGAGAAACCCCATCTCTACTAAAAATACAAAGTTAGCCGGGAGTGATGTCACATGCCTGTAATCCCAGCTACTCGGGAGGCTGAGGCAGGAGAATTGCTTGAACCCAGGAGGTGGAAGTTGCAGTGAGCTGAGATCGCCCCATTACACTCCAGCCTGGGCAACAAGAGCAAAACTCCATCTCAAAAAAATAATAATAAAATAAATCAAATAAAAAAATAAAAAGCAATTGCATAGAACATTAACTACAGGCCTGGCACAGTGGCTCAAGCCTGTAATCCCAGCATTTTGGGAGGCCAAGGTGGGCAGATCACCTGAGGTCAGGAGTTCAAGAACAGCCTGGCCAACATGGCAAAACTCCATCTCTACAAAAATACAAAAATTAGCCAGGCACGGTGGTGCACACCTGTAGTCCCAGCTACTCTGGAGGCTGAGGCAAGAGAATTGCTTGAACCCAGGAGGCAGAGGTTGCAGTGAGCCGAGATCGCACCACTGCACTCCAGCCTGGGTGATAAAGCAAGACTCCATCTCAGAAAAAGAAAAAAAACAAAGAACATTAACTACAAAATTTATTGTTGGGCCTATAACATATAGAAATTTAATACATATGACAATAACACCACATAGGAGGGGCGTCAGAATGAAGCTGTATTGGAGTAAGAAAACGATACCCAATGGTAACTCAAGTACACAGAAAGAAATGGTGAGAATAAAAAATGGTAAATGAGAAGGTTATTTTTTAAAAGCCATAAAGATATTTATGTTCTCTTTTCCTCTCTTCTTTAAAAGATATAAGGTTATATAAAATAATAATTATAAAATATATTATTGGGAGATTGAGTTCTGGCATTACAATATGAGGTGCTCTGTTGACTCTGTCGCATTAAAACAGGTGAACCATTTAAAGCCTCTGGAAATGGTCCTAAGGGCAAAACAGAAAATGAAGAAATATTTATTGAAGAAAATCCATAGAAATTTGGTTTAAAAAAAAAAAAGCAAGTCTGTGGTATCTGAACAAAAACTGCCCCCTCTATCCCCTCTTTCCCTCTCTCCTTCTTCCACCCAGCCTAGTGATCTGGGGACTCCACTCCACACTGCTGCAGCTAAGAACACAGAACTCCTTCTCCCCTCAGCTCCCAGCCAGCAGGCTTTCTTCTGAAGGGAACAGGACTTCAGCATTTCTAATTTGTCCCTAAGCTGTCTGTGGCTGAGAATAAGTTCCAGGTGACTGAGGTCAGGAGATGGGGATCCTGTCTTCCATCCAATCCCCACTCATGGAAGAGAGGATCTACCATGGTCATGGTGTGTTATGAATACCGGAGCTCCAGTAGCCCTTCTCTCAGTTCTGAGATTGTAGTTCCACACCAGAAAAGGCAAACCAAGAGGACCTCAAGCTACTGAAACCTCTCCACCTAGCACTCAGCTCCTACAATTGTGAAAGTCATGCACAAAGTCAAGTCAGCTCCTACAATTGCCATTGTCCCTACCAGAGCCCAGAGATTTTACCTAAGGGGAGAAGCAGCCTATAAAAATGGATAGCTACTAATCTCTTTTCAGAGAGGCTGACTTCATTTGCAAGAGAGCATGGATAAGTGTAAACCTAAAAACACTCTAAAAAAAATTGGAGGTTATGATAAAGAAAATTGGGAGTAGACTCATGAATCTAATGAAGATACAGCCAAGACTATAGGCTGGCTAGTTTGCAGGAGAGAACTGGAGAATAAGACAGCTGGTAGGAGCCTTCCTGTGGTCCGAAAAAAGTATCAAACACTGACCTCAGAAACTATTTCCTGAAAAAAGCCACACTCCGATTAGATAAATTTGTAGAAGAATTCTTGTCCTAGGGAGTTGTTGTAAACAACAGAATAATTGGCCTTCAATTGGTAGAACTTAACAGCTGGGTGTGGCCAAGGAAAGAGGATAACAGCCCTGCCAGTACCACCACAGTCATTCCAGGGTGATTGTGGGCACACCCAAAGTTGTGCCTAAATGAGGGGCAACATCAAAGATTTAAGACTGCGTGTGTGCTGGAGGGGTAAACTTCACTAAAATAATCCAGCCAATTACTAAACAGATAAGCAAATAACAATAACAAGCTCCAGAAGGGAAGGGCTAGTATCCAGAGTTGGTACCAAAAAACAAGAGTACACTAAACTCAAATCAAGTAGAAAGAAGGAAATAATAAAAATTAGAACAGAAATTAATAAAACAGAGAATGGAAAAACAATAGAAAAAAATCAATAAAACCAAAAGGTAGTTCTTTGAAAAGATCAGAAAACTGACAACTCTTTGGCTAGTTTGACCAGAAAAAAAGCAAGACTCAATTACTAGAATCAAAAATTGAAGGGAGAATTACTACTGACTTTACAGAACTAAAAAGCTTATAAAGGAATACTAAGGACAATTATATGCCAACAGATTAGATAACTTAGATGAAATGGACAAATTTCTAGGAAGACAGAAACTACCAACACAGACCCAAGAAGTAATAGATAACCTTAACAAGTGAAGAGACTGAATAAGTAATAAAAAGACTACCCACAAAGATAAGCCTAGGCCCAGATATCTTCACTGCTGAATTCTACTAAACATTCAAAGAGGAATTAATATAAATTCTTAACAAACTCTTCAAGAGAAAAAGCAGATGAGGAAGAAATACTTTCCAAATCATTTCATGACGCCAGTATTACCTTGACTCCAAAGCTAGACAAAGATATCACAAGAAACCTATACAACAATGTCTTATTTATATGGATGCAAAAACCTTCAAGAAAATTCTAGCAAACTGAATGTAGCAACATATACAAAGAATTATAAAACATGGCAAGTGGTATTTATCTGAGAGATGCAGAGTTGGCTGAACATCTGAAAATCAATTAATGTAATACATCATATCAATAGAATAAAAACCAAACAATCAATGACCACCTTAATCAACACAGAAAGAGCATTTGACAAAATCCAATACTTCTTCATGATAAAACCCTGAATAACATGGAATAGAAGAGAACTTCCTCAATTTGATAAGGGCATCTATGACAAATCCACACTGCCATCATTTAAATGTGTACCCCCAGAGCATTACATTTTGGAAACTTAATCCCAATGCAAGGTGTTCAGATGTGGGGCCTAAAAGGAAGTGATTAGGTCATGAGGGCATTGCGCTTATGAATAAATTAATGCTGTTATCACTAGATTGAGTTCCTTATAAAAGAATGAGTTCATCCAACTCTTGCTGTCTCTCATGCATGCCCTCTCTTTGCCCTTCCACCATGGAATGATACAGCAAGAAAGCCCTCACCAGATGCTGCCTCTCAATCTTGAACTTCCCAGCCTCAAAAACTGTGAGCCAATAAATTTCTGTTTATTATAAATTAGCTAGTCTCTGCTATTCTGTTATACTCACACAAAACTGGCTATGATACATATAATGAAAGACTACAAGCTTTCCTTTTAAGATTAGAAAAATGATAAGAATGTCCACTTTCGTCAAATCCACTCAACATTGTACTAGATATTCTAGCCAGAGAAATTAGCCAAGAAAAGGAAATTTAAGACATCCAAATCGGAAAGGAAGAAATAAAACTTTCTCTTTTCAAGAATGGCATGATCTTACATATAGAAAATCCTAAGGAATCCACTAAAAATCTACTAAAATAATAAATAAGGTCAAAAAGTTTGCAAGGTATAAGATCAATATACTGAAATGAGTTGTATTTTTATCTGCTTGCAATAAACAATCTGAAAGTGACATTGAGCATAACAATTCTATTTCCAATACCATAAAAAGAATAACATACTTTGGAATAAATTTTTTAAAATGAAGTACAAAACTTACACTCTGAAAACTACTAAATATTGTTGAAAGAAATTAAAGGTCTAAAAAATGAAAAACTACACTACATTCATAAATTCAAAGACCTAACATTTTTAAGATGGCAGTACTTCCCAAACTGAGCTATACATTTGAAGCAATTCCTACTAGAATCTCAGCTGACTTGTTTGTACAAATTGACAAGCTGATTCAAAAATTCATATGGGACCCAGAATTACAAGGGACCCAGAATACTGAAAACAATCCAGAAAAAGAAGAATAAAGTACGAGGGCTCACACTTCTTGATATGGTTTGGCTGTGTCCCCACCCAATCTCATCTTTCTTTTTCTTTTTTCTTATTTATTTATTTTGAGATGGAGTCTCGCTCTGTCACCCAGGCTGGAGTGCAGTGGTGCAATCTCGGCTCACTGCAACCTCTGCCTCCTGGGTTCAAGTGATTCTCTTGCCTCAGCCTCCCGAGTAGCTGGGACTACAGGTACCCACCACCACGCCTGGCTAATTTTTGTAATTTTTAGTACAGACCGGGTTTCACCGTATTGGCCAGGCTGGTCTGGAACTCCTGACCTCAAGTGATCTGCCTGCCTCAGCCTCCCAAAGTGCTGGGATTACAGGCATGAGCTGCTGTGCCCGGCCCCAATCTCATCTTGAATTGTAGCTCCCATAATTCCCATGTGTTGTGGGAGGGACCCCATGGGAGATAACTGAATCATGGGGGCAGTTTCCCCCATACTGTTCTCGTGGTAGTGAATAAGTCTCATGAAATCTGATGGTTTTATAGGAGGTTTCCTGTTTTGCTTGGCTCTCATTCTCTCTTGCCCACCCCCGCCGCCAGGTAAGGAGTCCCTTTGCTCTTCCTTCATCTTCTGCCATGATTGTGAGGCCTCCCCAGCTATGTGAAACTGAGTCAATTAAACCTTCCTTTATAAATTACCCAGTCTCGAGTATGTTTTTATTAGCAGCTGAGAACAGACTAGTACACTTCCCAATTTAAAACTTATTTAAAAACAACAGAAAGCAAGACAGTCTTGTAATGGCACAAGGATAGACACACAGAGCAATGGAATGGCATTGAGAGTTCAGAAATAGACCGATAAACCTATGTTTAACTGATGTTTGACAAGGGTGCCAAGACAATTCAATAGAAAATGAATCATCTTTTAAACAAATGTTGCAGGGACAATAGGATACCCATATGCAAAAAGACTTAAACTGGATCCCTATGTCACACTGTATACAAAAATTCACTCAAAATTATCAAAGACTTAAATGTTGAACAATAAAACTACTAGAAGAAAAAGCAGGTAAACCTTAATGACTTTTGATTTGGTACAGGATTCTTAGGTATGATACCAAAAGCATGAGTAGCAAAAGAAAAAATAGATCAATTGGACTGCATAAAATGTAAAAGTTTTGAGCTTCAAAAGACACTAGAAAGTGAGAAGGCAACCCACAGAACAGGAGAATTTATTTAAAAACCATATATCTGATAAGGGATAGTATCTGGATATGTAAAGAAAATTAGAACTCAATGATAAAGAGAAAAACAAGTCAATGAAAAAAAAACAGACAAAGGATATGAATAGACATTTATCCAAACAATATATATAAACGGCCAACAAACACATGAAAAGACGGTTAATGTGGCTGGGCGCAGTGGCTCATGCCTGTAATCCCAACACTTTGGGAGGCTGAGGTGGGCGGATCACGAGGTCAGGAGTTTGAGACCAGCCTGGCCAATATAGTGAAACCCTGTCTCTACTAAAAAATACAAAAATTAGCTGGGCATGGTGGTGTGCGCCTGCAGTCCCGGATACTTGGGAGGCTGAGGCAGGAGAATAGCTTGAACCCAGGAGGTGGAGGGTGCAGTGAGCCGAGACCGCGCCACTGCACTCCAGCCTGGGTGACAGAACGAGACTGTTTCAAAAAAAAAAAAAAAAAAGGAAGAGAGAAAAGATGGTTGACATAATTAGCCATCGGGGGAAAATGCTTATCAAAACCACAATGAGATACCACTTCATGGCTAGAATCAAAGAATCAGGTAACAATAAGCATTAGTGAAGATATGGATAAATAAAAACCCTCACACACAGGGTTTTTATTTCTCCATATCTCCATACATGCTAGGTGCTAGGAATGTAAAATAATCCAGCCACTGTGGAAAGCAGTCTAATTTTTATTTTTATTTTAAGTTCTGGGGTTCATGTGCAGGATATGCAGGTTTCTTACATAGGTAAACGTGTGCCATGGTGGTTTGCTGCACCTATCAACCCATCACCTAGGTATTAAGCCCAGCATGCATTAGCTGTTTTTCCTAACGCTCTCCATCTCCCCAGCATAACCCCCAACAAGCCCCAATATGTGTTGTTCTCCTCCCTGTGTCCATGTGTTCTCATTGTTCAGCTCCCACTTATAAGTGAGAACATGCAGTGTTTGGATTTCTGTTCCTGCATTAGTTTGCTGAGGATAATGGCTTTCAGCTCCATCCATGTCCCTGCAAAGGACATGATGTCATTTCTTTTTATGGCTGCACAGTATTCCTACCACATTTTCTTTATCCAGTCTATCGCTGATGGGCATTTAGGTTGATTCTATGTCTTCACTATTATGAATAGTGCTGCAATAAACATTCATTTGCATGTCTCTATAGTAGAATGATTTACATTCCTTTGGGTATATACCCAGTAATGGGATTGCTGGGTCAAATGGTACTTCTGCTTTTAGGTCTTTGAGGGATTGCCACACTGTCTTCCACAATGGTTGAATTAGTTTACATTCCCACCAACAGTATAAAAGCAATAAATCTGTTTTAAAAAGAGGAAGTAACAGTAGTTACTGGTGAAGACCAGTATGTCTTGCAAAATGTACTTTGGAAAATGATTAAGTGTATAAGTATTCTGTAGAATGAAATATGTACTAAAATTGCATCTTGGATTTTCAAAAGAATATTTTGTTGTGTTTGCACCATATGTAAACATAATATGTATAAAATAATAGACAACAGGGAAATGAATGGAACTATATAAAAGTAAATGTAATATATATTATAAGAATTAACTTACTATAAATATGAAGTATATTCTGATAACTTATGATTTATATCATAAGTGCCAAAACAACCACAATGAGAATAACTTGAAAATAGTTGAAAATCATTGAAAAATTAAAACGGTGCACTAGAAAATATTCATTAAATACAAAAGGGGATAGTAAAGGAGGTACAAAAGAACAAAGTAGTCATGACACATACAGAAAAAAACCAACAAAATAAATTCCACCAAATCAATCACATTAAATTTAAGTGGATTAAATAACCCAGTCAAAAGGCATAGACTGTCAGATTGGATAAGAAAACAAGATATAACTGCATGCTATCTACAAGACACATATTTATATATTTAAATACAAACAGATTGGAAGTTTAAAAAATGGAGAAAGATGTACCATGCAGAGTAACCATAAGAGAGTTGAAGTGGCTATACTAATATTAGACAAAATGGACTTTATGACAAAAACTGTTATGAGAGTACACTCTCCCAAGACTAAACCAGGAAGAAGTTGAATCCCTGAATAGACCAATAACAGGCTCTGAAATTGAGGCAATAATTAATAGCTTACCAATCAAAAAAAGTCCAGGACCAGACGGATTAACAGCCGAATTCTACCAGAGGTACAAGGAGGAGCTGGTACCATTCCTTCTGAAACTATTCCAATCAACAGAAAAAGAGGGAATCCTCCCTAACTCATTTTATGAGGCCAGCATCGTCCTGATACCAAAGCCTTACTGAAACACAACAAAAAAAGAGAATTTTAGACCAATATCCCTGATGAACATCAATGCAAAAATCCTCAATAAAATACTGGCAAACCGAATCCAGCAGCACATCAAAAAGCTTATCCACCATGAGCAAGTGGGCATCATCCCTGGGATGCAAGGCTGGTTCAATATATGCAAATCAATAAATGTAATCCAGCATATAAACAGAACCAAAGACAAAAACCACATGATTATCTCAATAGATGCAGAAAAGGCCTTTGACAAAATTCAACAGCCCTTCATGATAAAAACTCTCAATAAATTAAGTATTGATGGGACGTATTTCAAAATAATAAGAGCTATTTATGACAAACCCACAGCCAATATCATACTGAATGGGCAAAAACTGGAAGCATTCCCTTTGAAAACTGGCACAAGACAGGGATGCCCTCTCTCATCACTCCTATTCAACATAGTGTTGGAAGTTCTGGCCAGGGCAATCAGGCATGAGAAAGAAATAAAGGGTATTCAATTAGGAAAAGAGGAAGTCAAATTGTCCTTGTTTACAGATGACATGATTGTATATTTAGAAAACCCCATCGTCTCAGCCCCAAATCTCCTTAAACTGATAAGCAACTTCAGCAAAGTCTCAGGATACAAAATCAATGTGCAAAAATCACAAGCATTCTTATACAACAATAACAAACAGAGAGCCAAATCATGAGTGAACTCCCATTCACAATTGCTTCAAAGAGAATAAAATACCTAGGAATCCAACTCACAAGGGATGTGAAGGACCTCTTCAAGGAGAACTACAAACCACTGCTCAAGGAATTAAAAGAGGGCACAAACAAATGGAAGAACATTCCATGCTCATGGATAGGAAGAATCAATATCGTGAAAATGGCCGTACTGCCCAAGGTAATTTATAGATTCAATGCCATCCCCATCAAGCTACCATTGACTTTTTTCACAGAATTGGAAAAAAACTACTTTAAAGTTCATATGGAACCAAAAAAGAGCCCACATTGCCAAGTCAATCCTAAGCCAAAAGAACAAAGCTGGAGGCATCACGCTACCTGACTTCAAACCATACTGCAAGGCTACAGTAACCAAAACAGCGTGGTACTGCTACCAAAACAGAGATATAGACCAATGGAACAGAACAGAGCCCTCAGAAATAATACCACACATCTACAACTATCTGATCTTTGACAACCCTGAGAAAAACAAGCAATGGGGAAAGGATTCCCTATTTAATAAATGGTGCTGGGAAAACTGGCTAGCCATATGTAGAAAGCTGAAACTGGATCTCTTCCTTACACCTTATACAAAAATTAATTCAAGACGGATTAAAGACTTAAATGTTAGACCTAAAACCATAAAAACCCTAGAAGAAAACCTAGGCAATACCATTCAGGACATAGGCATGGGCAAGGACTCCATGTCTAAAACACCAAAAGCAATGGCAACAAAAGCTAAAATTGACAAATGGGATCTAATTAAACTAAAGAGCTTCTGCACAGCAAAAGAAACTACCATCAGAGTGAACAGGCAGCCTACAGAATGGGAGAAAATTTTTGCAATCTACTCATCTGACAAAGGGCTAATATCCAGAATCTACAATGAACTCAAACAAATTTACAAGAAAAAAACAACCCCATCAAAACGTGGGTGAAGGATATGAACAGATACTTCTCAAAAGAAGACATTTATGCAGCCAACAGACACATGAAAAAATGCTCATCATCACTGGCCATCAGAGAAATGCAAATCAAAACCACAATGAGATACCATCTCACACCAGTTAGAATGGCGATCATTAAAAAGTCAGGAAACAACAGGTGCTTGAGAGGATGTGGAGAAATAGGAACACTTTTACACTGTTGGTGGGACTGGAAACTAGTTCAACCATTATGGAAGTCAGTGTGGCAATTCCTCAAGGATCTAGAACTAGAAATACCATTTGACCCAGCAATCCGATTACTGGGTATATACCCAAAAGATTATAAACTCATGCTGCTATAAAGACACATACACACGTATGTTTACTGCGGCACTATTCACAATAACAAAGACTTGGAACCAACCCAAATGTCCAATAATGATAGACTGGATTAAGAAAATGTGGCACATATACACCATGGAACACTATGCAGCCATAAAAAAGGATGAGTTCATGTCCTTTGTAGGGACATGGATGAAGCTGGAAACCATCATTCTCAGCAAACTGTCGCAAGGACAAAAAACCAAACACTGCATGTTCTCACTCGTAGGTGGGAATTGAACAATGAGAACACTTGGACACAGGAAGGGGAACATCACACACCGGGGCCTGTCGTGGGGTGGGGGGAGGGGGGAGGGATAGCATTAGGAGATATACCTAATGTAAATGACGAGTTAATGGGTGCAGCGCACCAACATGGCACATGTATACCTATGTAACAAACCTGCATGTTGTGCACATGTACCCTAGAACTTAAAGTATAATTTAAAAAAACTGTTATGAGAGATAAATAAGCATATTTTATAATGATAAAAGGGTCAATCAATTGGGAAGATAAAACAATTACATGAACATCCAAACAAAAAGCCACAAAAGATATGAAGCAAAAACTGACAAAATTAAAAGGAAGTATAGGCAACTCAACAATAATAGCAGGGGACTCTAATGCTCCACTTTCAATAAAAGACAGAATAACCAGGCAGAAAACTAACAAAGATGTAGGATACTTGAACAACAGTCTTGACTTATACCAATCAGACCTAACAGACATGTATAGAGCACCTTAACCTAGAACTGTAGAATACATTCTTCTAAAGCACACATGGAACATCACTAAGATAGGCCATATGTTAGGGTATAAAATAGTCTCAAAAAATGTAAAACAATTGAAATTATAGAAATGTGTGATATCAACAATGAAATTAAATGAGAAAATAACAAAGCCATTTGAAAACATGCAAATATGCAAAATTAAACACACTTTTTACTTCTATTGTCTGCTCTTTTGGGGTCATATCCAAAAAAGTGTTACCCAGACCAGTGTTGTACAGCTTTCCCCCTATATTTTATGGTTTCAGGTCTTATATTTAAGTCTTTAATCTATTTTGAGTTGATTTCTGTAGATGGTGGGGCATAAGCATCCAATTTCATTCTTCTGTATGTGGACAACCAGTTTTCCCAACACCATTTATTGAAGAAAGTGTCCTTTCTTCATTGTGTGTCCTTGATGCCTTTGTTGAAAATCAATTGATTGTAAATGTGTGGGTGTATTTCTGGGCTTTATGTCCCTACAGTTGGTCCATGTGTCTGTTTTTATGCCAGTACCATGCTGTTTTGATTATAATCACTTTATAATACCGGCTCTCACTTATATGTGGAATCTAAAAACTTGAATTCATAGAAATAGAGAGTAGAATGGTGGTTACTAGAGGCTGAGAAGGGGAAGGGAAGAGCGGGGAAGGGGGCAATGGGGTGTTGTCCAACAAATAATACAAAGTTTAAGATAGAAGAAGTAAGTTTTGAGAGCTATGCACAGCAGGGTGACTAGAGTCAATAATCATATTATATATTTCAAAATAACTAAGAGTAAATTTCAAATATCTCATGATAAAAATAATAGGTAAATGAGGTGATATATATGTTAATTTGTTTTATTTAATCATTCCATATATATGAAAACATCACATTATATCCCATAAGTGTATACAATTATGATTTGTCATTAAAAATATTAATTTAAAAATAAATAAAAATTAAGGGCATTCTTAGAGTGTGAAATAGTATCTCACTGTGGTTTTGACTTGCATTTCCCTAATGACTAATGATATTGAGCACCTTTTCATGTGCTTTTGGTCATTTGTATAACATCTTTGGTAGGATGCTAGCTGTGGGATTTTAATAGATGCTCTTTACCACGTCAAAGAAATTTTCTTATCTCCCTAATTTGTTGTAGGTTGTTACCTGAGTGTTTCCCAGGTTTTTTATATTACTTCATCTAGTGAAATGATCATGTTTTTGCCTTTTATTCCATTAATGTGTTACATTAATTAATTTTTAAGTGTTAAACCAAACTTTCAATCCTATTTATATGTTATAAACATATTTTATATGCTAATATAGTTTTATAATGGTTACTTTCTAATCTAGTGTCTTTAGAAAAAGCTAAAAGATGGGAGAAAAATACATATTATAATTTTTAAGAAAAATATATGTAATTATAAACATTCTTATTTGCCACTTCTAATATTCTTTTTGTGTATGAAATTACTCTCTGGTTTCATTTCCTTACTCTATTATACCTCCTTTCACTTCCCCCCTGCTTTGTGCTATTATTGTCAATATTATACTGTTTTATGCTGTTGCTTTTTAAATATATGCTTATATTTTCAAATAGTTTTAGATTTAAGACAAATTTCAAAGATATTATAGAGATTTACCATACACCTCACACACAATGCCCTATATGTTATTAACAACTTACATTAGTATGGTACATTTGTAATAATTAACTAATACTGATATACTTATATCATTAACCAAACTCCATACTTCATTCAATTTTCCTTAGTTTTTTCCTCATGTTCTTTTTCTTTGGTTCCAGGATCCCAACCAGCATATGACATTACATTTAGTTGGCATATCTCTTTAGGCTCTTCTTTGCAGTGACAGTTTTTGACTTTCCTTGTTTTTGATGACCATGTCAGTTTCCAGTAGTACTGGTCAGGTATTTTGTAGAATAATCCTCAATTAGTATTTCTCTGCTGGTTTCTTCATAATTGGAGTGGGGTTATGAATTTTTCAGGGGGGGGCAATCACAGAAGTGAAATACCATTTTCATCACAGCATATCAAGGAACACACTACCAACATGACTTATCTCATTGATGTTAACCTTGGTTTTCTGGCTGAGGTAATGTTTGCCAGCTTTCTTCACTTAAATTACAATTTTTTCCTTTCCATACTGTATTCTTGCAAGGAAGTCACTATGCACAGGCCCCACTTAAACAGTGAGAAGTTATGCTCTATGTCCTTGAGGACAGAGTAGTAACATAAATCATTTGGAATTCTTCTGCATAAAATGTTTGTATGGTTCTCCCCATTTATTTCTTTAACCCATATGGACTCATGGACATAAAATAAATATCTTGGATTATAATCTATTAGTACTTTATTGACTTACTTTTTTTCTCAAGTTGTTCCAGCTTTGGCCATTGGGACCTCTTTCAATTGACTCCAGTGTCCTTTTGACATAACCCATTCAGTAGTGTGTGTGTGTGTGTGTGTGTGTGTGTGTGTGTGTGTGTGTGTGTGTGTGTGTGCTTTAGTACTTCCTTACTTCCTGGCACTACGAGATTCTCCAGACTCATGTAGTTCCTGATCCAGTCCTAGAACCAGCCATTTTTTCAAGGATCCCTGGTTCCTTTCATTGAAAAATGGTATTAGAATCCAAGTTCTGGGCACTAGTTGTGTTCACTGCTGCTTCAGTATGGTTTTGTTTTTCAAATCAACTAAGAGAAGAGGGAGAAGGAATATGTAATTACAGTCTTAATCACTACACAATTACCTTTACCAGGGCTCTTTATGGATTCAAATTATTGTCTGTTGTCACGTTCTTTCAGCTTGAAGGATTTCTTTTTATTTATTTATGTTTTTGAGACAGGGCCTCACTCTATCACCCAGGGTAGAGTGCAGTGGTGTGATCATGGCTCACTGCAGCCTTAACCCGGGCTCAAGCGACCCCCACACCCCACCTCAGCTTCCTGAGTAGCTGAGACTATAGGCACGTGCCACTACACCCAGCTAATTTTAAAATTTTTTGTAGAGATGGGGCCCACTATGTTGCCCAGGCTGGTCTGGAACTCCTGGGCTCAAGCGATCTTCTTGCCTTGGTCTCCCAAAGTGCTGGAATTACAGGCACGAGTTACTGCCCCCAGACTGCCTGAAATATTTCTTTCAGTTTTTCTCGTAAGGCAGGTGCTAGCAACACATTCTCCTAATCTTTGTTTATCTGGAAACATCTTTATTTCGCCTACATTTTTGACGATTAGTTTTTCCAGATCCAGACATATTGGTTGATTTTTTTTCTTTACGACTTCGAGTATGTCCTCCCCTTGTCTCCTGTTACCCACTTTTTCTGATGAGAAGTCAGCTGTTGAAATTACTGTGATTCCTTTGTATGTGATAAGTCATTTTCCTCTGGCTGCTTTCAGAATTTTCCCTTTGGCTTTGAATTTCAGCATTTTGACTATGATATGTCTAGGTATGGATCTGTTTGAGTTTATCTTACTTGGAGTTCACTGATCTTCTTTGATGTTTAGATTAATGTCTTTCATCATATTTGGGGATTTTAAGCCATAATTTCTGTGACTACATTTCTGCCTTTTTCTCTTCTCCCCTTCTGGTACTCTCATTACATATATGTTGATATGTTTGTTTCCCACACATATATGAAGCTCTGTTCATTTTTCTTCCTTCTGTTTTTCTTTCTCTTTCTATTAATCTGTCTTCTGCTTCAGTAGTCTCTCTTCTGCCTCTTCTGCCATGATATAAAATATTGTTGGCCTTAAGAATTTTTGTTTTGCTTATTTTATTTTCAAGTCCAGAATTTGCATGTGGTTCTTTTTAAAAAATAAGTTCTATCACTTCATTGATATTCTTTATTTGATGAGTTGTTATCATCACACTTTCCTTTAGTTCATAAAACACAGTTTTCTTTAGTTTTTTGGATATATTTATAATAGCTGCTTTAAAGTCCTTGTCTGTCACGTACAACATCTGAGCTCCCTCAAAGGTGATTTACATTGCCTATTTCCTGTCCATGGTCACACTTAACTTATTTTTTTGGCAACGCTCATAATTTTTGTTGAAAATTTGACATTTTAAATAATGTATTGTAGTAACTCTGAATTCTGTTTACCTATCCCACCCCCATAACCTGGGCTTTGTTTTTGTTTCTGCTTTTTCTCTATTTCTCTTCAGTGTCTTGCCTGGACTAATTCTCTCTGAAGTCTATTTCATCTGTAGTGTACAGTCTCTGATGTCATGTTCATTTCTCTTCTTGTTTTACTTTTAAGTCTGGCTTTCTAGGAGTCATCTTATATCAAAAAGTCACAGGTTTTTCTTAAGTTCCTAGATCCAGTAAAGCTTCTATCATTTGCCAATATATCTTTGTATGGCTTGGGGAATGCTTTCATACTTCAGGAAGTCTTTAATTTTATCCTGCATTCAAATAGGGTTTAGCAGCTCATAAATATCATATCTCTGGTAGCTCCCACACAGGTTTAGCCTAGTGTGTGTGTACAGCCTTCCAGACCAATAGACAAATGTGATCTTAGCAGGGCATTTTTAAACTCTTTCCACAGGTCTCTCTCTGAAATGTCTGGCTGGTCTTTTTTCTTCTAGCTGCTACTAATATGTAATTCTCTAATGTTCACTACTCTAATCTCTGCTGTTTTCAACAATAACTTTAGGCATGAATTCCTTCATGCTCTGTTCTAAAGTCAGTCAGTCCCCATAGGCTGTGTTACTATTTGGAGCTGGATGAGGAGAGAATGATATGGCAGCCTGCTTCTTCTACAGTGACATCTCTGCTCTATGAGCCCCCTGAAGTCCTTGTCTGACAAAAAAAAAAAACTGGGCCCTCGACTTGGGAGTGGGGAAACAGGAGCCCTGGTCTTCTCCAACTGCCATTCACAGTTTGCTGCACCTGTCTAGGGTAGTGCCTTCATCTTAAGAGTGGGAACTGAGCACGGAATGGGAACCCCCAATCTTCTTGTTTTTTGTGGCCAAGAATAAATCTTGTGCAACAGAGAACTGGAGATGGAAGAATGAGAGTCACTAGCAGCCTGATCATTCTGGAATGAAACTATAGCTCTATAATCAACAGCTGGTAAGAAAGAGACCCCCTGTCTTCTCGGTTGTACTCACCTGGAATACATCTTCTGCAACATAAAGTTGGGAGGAGGAATGGAAGCAGTTCCTTGCTCAAATGCCAATTGTTCTTACCAAGGTTCCATAGATTTTTCTTAAATAAGTGATTCTCAATTTGTTGCATGACCTTAAGCCAGTTTCCAGATACTTTGAATGGTTGTTTTAGATCATCTTCTACCATTTTAATGGTTGTTTTACTGGTGAGAGGGTTTGTTGAGCTCTTCACACTAGAAGTTGGTCTGTCACAATTGTTAATTCAACACATGTTTAGCACACACCTACTATGTACTAGGTGTTATATACACTGGATTTGTTTGAATTAACAGATTTATTAATGTATAGTTGATATACATTAAACTGCACATATTTAAAGTATACAATTTGATTATCTTTGACATATGTACATTCTGTTACTATAATCAAGATGGTGAACTTACCCATTAATCCCAAAAGATTTCTTGTGCCCTTTGTATTGCCACCCAGTTTTCTCTGTCCCCCTCCCTCTGGTAACCATTAATTAGCTTCTGTCACTATAGATTAGTTTTTGCACCTGTTTTTAATTTACAAAGCTGATTGGTGGTGAAGTTTCTCTTTTACCAGGGGACCACCCTCAGCCCAATTGCTCTTTTCTTATGAGCAGAACATTTTTAGAGATTTTCTTTTTGCCTCTAGGTCAAAATTACTCAAGAGAAAACAAAGAATCCAGCCACCGCCATCTCCGCAAAGGGAGTTTTGTAACCAGTTCACCAGATTCCCAAGTATATGTTTCCAGACCTCCAAAAAAGGCAACAGCATTTCACTCCTGTTTGAGTTGGTAAATTCAAGTCCTTGCATTTAAGGAGTTATAGGCTACAGTGTAAGAAAAGCCTTAGGATTCTTCCCTTACAGTGGAGAAGGGTTGAGAAGTCACCAGGGTTCTTCTCACTGTCTTTGCTTATGTACCAGCAAGGGCTATTAAGCAACCCAATGTTTTCCCATTGTCCTTCACATGAATGATTATGAACTCCCAGCACAGTCTGAGGGACTCAGGGTGGTCTAGTTTCTACAGAGACCCAGGAATTGAATCCCCAAACTATACACATGCTATTACTTCTTTCACTCTTCAAGAGGAAAATGATATGGCAACTCCAACAGGCTTAGCTGTTATCAACTAGAACTGATCCTAAGAGCAATGATTTATTGCTTGCCTACCATATATCAAGCACTGGGCTAGGTGGTATAGAATTGTTAATCTCATTTATAATACAACCAATCCACAAAGTTGGTATAATTTTTTCCCATTGTACACAAGGGAAAGCTGAGGTAAAAGGAGGTGAAAGGACTTGTCCCAGATCATATTCATAGTGACTAGCACAGGAGAAACTGAAACTCAGATCTGACACTTAGGTTACCCTCTATCCACTGTACTATAATGTCAGATTGCTAAGCTTAGGGATTTCCCTCCACATCCCAAAAGCCTCTCATAAGAGGAGAATTCCAACTATATGGCTTTTCATCAGTGTGGCAATAAATGCCACCTGGGACCCTGTATTTTTATTGCTTTTATACAAGCCTATATCACTCTGTCAGAAGAATTAAAAGTGCTAATTCACATAAATGCCCCTCTTCAAAAAGAGCATGGGAAATATCCAGAAAACCCATGAATGAATTCAGAATCAGGCTGTGACTTTGACTGTTTACATGACAGCGAACCACAAATGCTGGATTACATTCCAAGCATCTGTGTTTAGCACCTTGGAATCTTGTAATATTAAAAAAAAGTTCTCACAAATAGCTATCCATGGAATGTAGAACTCTAACTCAGTTATGCTGTGTCAGAAATTGGCGAAGATGCTTACTGCAATATTTTTACAAGGGCTGTCTTACAAAATTGAGGCCAGTGTGCCATCTTCCAGTTTGTGCTGCATCTCATGCATGTTTGTCATTCATTAAAAGGCTACAAAGAGATTAAATGGAATAGGGCTACTTGGCTCAAACAAGAATTCAAGTTTAAAGCAGTTACTCACTCTCCTCAGTAGAGGGCAGTGGTGGGCAGGGCAAGGCTGGCAGGAGGAGAAGGGGGGAACATTAATTTCTGTGGTGTACCCACTAAGTGCTCAGATACAGTGCTTAATGCTTTACAGACAGTATCTCATGAATCATGAGAATTACCCTATAAAGGAAGGATTATTAGCACCATTTTAGCCTCAAAGAGGTTAAATGAATTGAACGCAGATCTGGTGCCATCTAGTTCAACTATACCATGCTGTTGCCTGAAAAGTACTGCTTTATTCTAAAGTGTCAAAACTGGAAGCTTATACTGATGAACTGAAAGAGGAGACTCTCCTAGGATAGAGTAGGTCCCATATATGATAGTATCCTGAAAGATCGAGGCTGGCTGGAACAATGGAAAACATTTAACAAAGATAACATGTAAAAATTATAAACTTCAGAGCCAGTGACAAGGTGGAAATAATCTACAAGAAGTGGTTCAGAGGATTGGAAAACTGACATATGGGGAACAGTTGAGAGACTTGGAGAAGATTAGACCAGGATGCCTGGCACTAGGGAGGTGTTCATACATGTTGGAAAAACTGAATGTAGAAAATATGTCATGAGAAACCTAACATTGTCTTTTAACTACCTAAAGGGCAATTAGTTATCAAGAAGGTACATACTGTTTTGTGTGGTTCCAAAGGCTAGGACCTAGATCAGCTGGAGGGAGATTTTAGTTTCTTAAAAGGAATAATCTACTAAAAAACGTAAAACTCTAAGACAGAGAGAGCAACTCAAAACTGACATGAGTTGCTGTGTGAGATTCAGTTGTAAAGATGACCTCCAGGAACCCTTCCAACTCCAGGAAGTTCAGATTTTGTGCTGATTAAGACTCCCAGGATGGCTTCTTTACTCTTGTCAAGTGATGTTCTTAAAACTTTCCAAGAAAGAACTAGTTGGTCCCCCATACTTAGGAGCCAAAGTATTCAGACCATTAGAATTAACTCTCCTAAGAGGACCTTATCCACACATCTCCAAATAAATTATAGGAGAAATTCTGAGACTGCCTCACAAGAGGGAGCCATTGCTGTTCCACTGGAATCTGTATATTGGACCAATTAAAGACTACAAATGTACCTTTTATTCAAAGAAACAAATAAACATAGTCAAAAAGTTTAGCCATTTCATTAAAGATGCTGGGCCCAGTGGCTCACACCTGTAATCCCAGCACTTTGGGAGGCCAAGGCTGGTGGATTGCTTGAGCTCTGCAGTTCAAGACCAGCCCGGGCAACATGGTGAAACCCCACCTCTACAAAAAATACAAAAAAATAGCTGAGTGTGGTGGTGCACACCTGTAGTCCCAACTACTGGGGAGGCTGAGGTGGGAGGATTGCTTGAGCCCAGGAGATGGAGGCTGCAGTGAGCCGTGATCACACCATTGCACTTCAGCGTGGGTGCCATAGTGAGATCCTGTGTCAAAAAAAATACAAATAAAAAGAGAAGAGGCCACTGAAATACACACTTATAAAATATGATACCAAATAAAGCCTAATGATGATGGAATCTAAAGAATCTAACCCTAGCCATATCAGAATAAATAAGTCAGTCACTCACTCATCAGCATTTCCCTGGTTCATCTTATTATATGCCGGGCTTTGTTCTGACTAATGGAGATAACAGAGAGAAGTTAGAAACAATTACCACCTTTAAAAGGGTCACGGTTTAGTAGCAGAGAGATATATTCATAGATAATTTACTCCCTGTATAGAGCAATGGGAGGATAGAGATCTATACAACAGGCTGTAGAACCACAGAAGTAGTAGGGATGGAATGAAGGAAAGGTTATACAGAGAATATATCATTTGAGCTAGACCTTAAAAAATAGATGAGAGTTCACCACGTAGAAAGAGGAAGGGTACATTCTAGCAAAGGGTACAACATGTGCAAAGAAAAAGAGGTAGGGAAGATCTTGGGATATTTAAGAAAGATAGTTTGTCAGGTATGGGTTGGCTAGGGCATAAGATGTATGAGAAAGTGGTGAATCAATTTCTTCATATTCTTGCTATGGAGAGATTCTCTCTAAAATGGCATGTTCAGCAAGCTTACCAACTGCTGATACCCTGAACTGGCTTCCACTGATGACCGCAGACTGGGCTGTGCGCTTGCCACTAGAAATCTGGTTTTTAGAAGATCTCCATCTACTATCTCTCTCTTGAGGGTTACCAAAGCCACAGTGAACTGGAATTGGACAACAGGGAAGCTTCTTGAGAACCTCAACTTGACCATAGCCACCAACACAAGAAGACAGACATCTCATTATCTTGGCCTCTTCCAGGTGGCACTTCTAGGAATGGAATGATTGATATAGAGGTCTTTGCTATAAGCTATGCCCAGATCTTCTTACCATGAAATCCTGAGACCACAAAAGAATGCCATATGTGCCAGCTCACCTGGCCAACATCAGTTACTAAAGGCCCATGCGTTTCCAGCAGGAAGTGTCCAAAGGGCTTCAGTCAGGAATCCTTACTCCTATTATATTTTTGATATGGAGTCTCACTCTGTTGCCCAAGCTGGAGTGCTGTGGCACAATCTCAGCTCACTGCAACCTTCGCCGCCGGGGTTCAAGTGATTCTCATGCCTCAGCCTCCCCCGAGTAGCTGGGATTACAGGCGACTGCCACCACACCTGGCTAATTTTTGTATTTTTAGTAGAGATGGGGTTTCACCATGTTGGCCAGGCTGGTCTCGAACTCCTGACCTCAGGTGATCCACTCGCCTCGGCCTCCCAAAGTGCTGGGATTACAGGCATGAGCCACTGTGCCTGGTCCCTTCCTACTATTATGACAGACCCTTCCTAAAGGGATGAACTTCTGAATTTGCGGGTAGCCTCCTTCTTAAAATGGTTCAATGATCTCCTGTTTCTGCTGCTGTGCTTCTCCTGAAGCAGCCAAAACTCCAAATCATTTCTAGCAGTAGATCTGCATTGACCTCAGCTGATTTTAAGATCTATATGGGAAGCAATCTTATTTATAATATTTATCATCCTTCATCATCCTCAAGCAAAGGATCAGAGTGGGAAATGCTAGAAAGTAGTACAGTGCTGGGCATTTAATAAAAGTTCTCTAACCATAGCTTGATTAAGGTTGTCCTAAAATGGGCTACTAGAAGATGCTGGCCCTTAAGATTTGACAAAACATTAACATATCACTTAATATGTCACTCCATATTCAACAATAGGAGTTTGTCTTGCTCAGTAAAAATGGGATGAAATTACGAGGCTTGCCTTCACCATCTTTAACTCAAGGTTTCATAAAGACATACATATAGAAAATGCATTTTTAAAAGCAGTATTAACTTACACCTATCTTTATTCTTTTTTGTTAGGACAGTTAGTTTTGTCAAGAGCTATGAAACAATGATAGAATCCTACCACTCTAATCGAACTCATGGAGTCTATGCCAAAGAGAGTCCACAATGTAGATGAACCCATGTGATACTACCACTTTGGTCAACTGTGAAATTATTGCTCCTAGGGTGATGTGACAATAAAACAACAAAACAATGGAAGCTTTATCTTCCAGAACTATCAAGGCATTGAATCCTCAGCTATAGCTCCTGGGGGAACAACAGAGAACTAGTATTTCTTCACCTACCAGTAGAACTCAGACATAGCCTTGTCAAAATGGTGTTTCTCTATCACTAGGGCAAAAAAATGTTAGCTAAGGAGCTAATGACATTCTGTACGTCAGGAAGATCTGGGGCTCACTGTCAGATATTTCGTCCTTTGTGGAGAAGGTTTCTATAATAATGGTATTTTGCAACATGGGGCTGTGTCGTTGACAGCTCCTTGTCTACATTTCTTACTATCCATCATGACACTGACCAACACCATCAGGGAAATACAAGATCTGCTCTGACCTTAGAACTGTTCCTGATCATGCAAAATACATTCTGTCCTGACTTCATATTAGCAGTGTTTAATAATAATTAATACAGTTATTTCTTTGTTACTTGAGAGTACAAGTCATGTGTTTCTAGCTAAACAGTAAGATCTAAGACAGTAGTATAGGGCAGTGGGAAGAATACACTTTGGAGTAAGACATATCCAAGTTTGAACCCCACTCCCCAGCTAGCTATGTAAGTCACATAAGTTCTGTGAGTTTTAGTCCCCTCATCTATAAAGTGGGTAAGATGCTATCTTGACCTACAGGATGGCCCTAAGAATATGTAACGTGCCTGGCACATTTCTGTAAATGAAAGTTACTTTCCCCTTTCCTCTGTACCATATCTGCATCTGATAATACAATACAGGATTTTCTGATCAGGTGTTCACCAAATCTTGACTAAACACAGAGAAGAAACATTTTAGTCCATGCTTTTTGTGCCCAATATTATAGGGATTCCCTGTCCTGATCTCCCTCCAGCTTTAAAGCCAGGTTTAGTCATTCCTGACTGTACATGGTTCTTCAACAGAAGACTAAGTCCTCTGGGAAATGTGGTCCATAAGCACTTCCTATTCTGACAGAGAAGACAGGTTAAGTTTCACCCACATCTTAATCTTAAGGAATGTGCCTATTTTCTTCTTTTTTGATACACTAGCTTAGAGTCACATATCTCTGGGGAAAGCAGACAACACAATCTGAGATGGCCACCTGACTTACTTTTCAGATGATTAATTCCATTAGTCAGATTGCCATTACAGTCAGACTGAGGGTATGCCTGATACAGCTTAAGGGCTGAGGGGTTCTTCATGAAAAATACTACTCTACCATCTCTCTTTTCCTTTCCACCCTAAAAGGTTAAAAAAAGAAACTTACCTTCTACAAGGACCCTCTTTGAAACATATTTCTAAGTCTCTAATCAAGGAAGTCTACCTAAAGCCTAAGACAACTTTAAAAGCCCTTTATGTGAGTAAATGGATTTCAAATATTGTGCTCTAAAGGAGAAAAATCAAATTCCAGGTTGGAATCCTCATTTATGCCAGACAGCCCCTGCAACTACAGGGAAACTCTGTGATGGAAATTGTCAGGTCAGCTCAGTGCCTACAGGCCCCATTAATTTATGTCTCCTTCTTCTGAGAGGACATGAAATGGGGAGAATCTTTTTACTTGATTATTCATAGCTATGCTTTTGGGGCTGCCAACTCACTCTCCATACTTTACATAGCTGAGCCATGACAGCACACACATAATCTCACATAGGGTCACATACCCTCACTTATATAGTTATACATCCCCTAGACTATAGAGAGAGATTGGGAACCTCTGAGAGATGGAGTGTCTTGGGAGAATAGACTGCATGGTGAAGAAGGGCAGAGAACAGGGAAACGAGAAATAATTCCCAGACTATTAGCTAGTTCTTTGTTGGTCTTTCCTCTAGATTATGTAAAGGACTTGAGTGGCAGGTGCTTCTTCTTTGATGACCCTGAAGTCCCTACCTTAAATTGATTCAGGCCTCAGTTCACAGACACTCTGCAGAGATATGTAACCTCCTTGCCTTGGAGAATATTTGCAGAATCAAAATGATGTCCTGCTTTAAGAGAGTTACTCTCCCAAATCCAGTGGAGGAGACTCTGAAGGAGCTTAAAGGACTGTTAATGTTACATCGGGTTTTAATCTCATAATTTGCAACCTATATGAGTAATAATTTAAAGAACAGCTTTCTGCAAAACAAATTGTTATTGGGCTCATTGCAGTTTATGTGCCTTTCCTCATCACTTCACAGAAAGGTTTCTAATACATTTCAGTATCCCTGGGAGCAAGGCCTAGCACTGAGCTGTCCAGTACAGTAGCCATCCACTAGGCACGTGTGACTAATGAGCACTTAAATGTGACTGGTGTAAATTGACACACACTTGTCAAGTTTAATATCACACCAGATTTCAAAGACTTAATATTAAAAAAGAACACAAAATATCTCATTAGTAACTTTTATACTGATTCCATGTTGAAATGCTAATATTTTAGATATATTGAGTAGTTAACTAAAATATGTTATTAACATTTGTCTTCCCTGTTTCTTTTCACCTTTTTAATGTGATTACTTGAAAATTTAAAATGGCATATATGTATTGTTATATTGTTTTATGTTTATGAATTTTGTCATACCTAACTCCTAAAGTTTTTCTTTTTGCTTTCGGTATTTGAGATGCTCCCAAAAAAGCTAGCTCTGCAGCTTTGGGAAACCTACTTAAGCTCTCCAGGCTAAATGGGGCTAATTGTCTATTTCATAACGTTATTAATTTCATAAGGATTTAATGGGCTAATGCATACATAACGCTTATCTCTGTACTCTGTACCTGGCACTTAGTAAAAACTCAACAATTGACAGGTATTCTGCCCAAAGATAGTGAAAAGCGCTTCCCAAAGAAATGTTATACATCTTACCATCGAGGTAACATCATTTTTCTTTACATAACTGCTAATGAGATCCTTAGCTGAGAAAAATGTGAGAAGCCTCAGTGTTGGTTCCTCATGGATCTCTGAGATGATGCTTGGTTTTAAGCAGTAGCCAGGCTTAGGAAGGAGCTACAGAACTGGAGGCAAAGAATTCATTCTCCCATTTATTCATCTATCCAATCATTCAACACTTAATTTATTGAGTCTCAAGCACTGTTCTATAGACAATGGGAATATAACAATAAACAAAACAGGCAAAGATTCCTGCCCTTATAGAGTTTTCTTTCTGGTAAAAATAAGTCATAGACTTGTTTTCAAAAGCTCGCTCCAATCATTTATATTCGGAACTTGATTCGGAAACCACTTTCTCCATAGACAGCACTGACCTCTCAAATGGTCATTCTAGGTCTCACCTAAAGCCTGTAAGGTATGTGTTGTTGCAGCATCTCTGCCACTCCCCAGAATAGTCAAGAATTACTAGCCAATCAATGCAGTCCCCTCCTTAGGCTCAAATCAATCAAAAGGTTTGTAGGCTCCCTCCACATACCATGCATCAGTCTTCACTGATCTCTTACCTGCCACAAAGAGATTAACCCACTATCCTCTAGTATGTCAAATGGGCTACAAGTGACGTGCCAAACCCTCAGAAAGCAAACAATATCCACAGCACTACCACCAGAAAAGTACATTATCTCACTGTCTCCACTACCAGTTTTGCCCCAGGAGGTGTCATGGTGCAATGAAAGTAGCATGGGCTTTGGCACCAAAATGATCAGGATTCAAATCCTAGCTCTGCAGTGCACTGTGACGTCAGGCAGATCATTTTAACTCTCCATTCCTTCATCTGCTGTCCTGTGAAAAGGCTATCTTCCTCACAGGATTATGGGAATGAATATCTAACAGGCACAGTGCCTGGCACAGTTAGTGTTCCAGAAGCATTAGTTTTCTTCCCACATTCCTTCCAAGTTGGGTGGTATTTCAGAAACAGCATGAAAGCTATTCTTGTATGGATTAGGACTAAGCAATTGCCTCTTAGTGGAGGGCTCACACTGGCTAGCTTTCCAGTGAAGTATTCAGTAATATCATTTTAGCAACTTGAAACTGGCCATGGTGGGAGTATATCCGCTATAGAAACCACAAGTGCTACAAATTAGGTTTTACTTATTTACTGTTTTTCTGGAGAGCTGGTTTGCCAGCAATCCACTAGCTTAAACCGCAAGACACATGGACAACTCAGGGACAAAGATAAGGCAATTACACACTTGTCATTTTGAAACAGAGACCCTTCTACAGACTGGGCAAAAATTGCCATGAAATATAGCTACTCGGTCCTTCTCTACAGAATCTTTCACGTGGCACATTAAACATACTTATTGCCCCCTAAATATAAAAACCAGCAACATAAGCCACGACAAGTATCATCACAGGGCCAAGTCCACAGTAGGTGCTCAGTAAACATCTGTCAAATACATAAACAAGCCCAGGATAAATTATTTGCCACTTTTCATCAATGAAATAGAAGCAGTGGTTTGAAAAAATGAAATGAGACTCAGGAGAAAAGAACTTTAGGATAGAGGTGAGCGCACAAGCCAGAACGCTGAAGGAGAAAGTTCTGGAAGGGTGAACAGGCTCAAGGCAAGGGAAAGTTGGAACACAGAATCCAGAGAAATAGGTCCATGGTAGTAGGGTACAGGAAAGGTACATGGGGGAAACTGACAAATGGAACAAGGTCCTGAAATAGAAATAGAAATTCATGAGCTATACTTTATCTGGGAAGGAATTTTATAATGTTTTGGTGGAGATGTTCTTTATAAAATTATCAAAATTTTTATCTTCTTAAATCACTGCACTTTAACAACTTAAATATATAATTTACATATGATAAAATTCGCCCATCTAAAGCATAAAATATAATGAATTTTAGCATTTACAGAGCTGTGCAACCATCACCACAATCTAATTTTAGAATATGTCCATTATCCTAAACAGAAACCTTGTGCAATTTATATTCAGTCCCCATTCCTAACACCCAGCCCCAAGCAACCACTAATCACTTTCTGCCTCCATAGATTTGTCTTTTTTGAACATTTCATATACAATAAATGGAATCATACAATATGTGGCCTTATGTGTCTTCTTCCACTGAGCATGTTTTTGAGGTTCATTCATATAGTAGCATATAATACTGCTTCATTTCTTTTCACTGCTGAACAATATTCTATTGTATGATTATACCACATATTATTTATCCACTCAGCAGTTGAGGATGTTTGGGGTGTTTCTGCCTTTTGGCTTGTGTGAGTCATGATGCTATGATATGAACATTCAGGTACAACTTTTTGTGCAGACATATGTTTTCATTTATCTTGGGTATATACCTATGAGTGAAAGTTCTGAGTCATACGACAGCTCTATGTTTAACATTTTTAGAAACTGCTAAACTGTTTTCCAAAGAACTACACCATTTTGCATTCGTATCAGCAATGTATGAGAGTGTTCTGATATGCCACATCCTTGACAACACTTATTTTTGTCTAATAGATAGCCATTCCAGTGGATGAGAAATGCAATCTCATCATGGTTTTGATTTTCATTTTCCTAATGACTAATGATGTTGAGTATCTGTTCACATGTTTATTTGCCATTTATATATATTCTTTGGATAAATGTCTGTTCAAATTCTTATCCTGCTTTTTAATGTATAATCTGTCTTATTACTGAGTTGTAAGAGGCTTTATATTTTCTGAATCTAAAGACTTTATAAGATATATGATTTACAGGTATAGTCTCTCAGTCTTTGACGTGTTATTTCACTTTCTTGATGGTATCTTTAAAGTGTGAAGGTTTTAAATTTTAAGTCCAGCTTATATCCAGCTTATCATGTTTTTATGACTTGTGGTTTTGTTGTTGTATCTTAGAAATCTTTGTGTAACTCAAGATCACAGAGATTTACTCCTATGTTTTCTTCTAAGAGTTTTATAGTTTAAGCTCTTATACTTAGGTATATGGTACACTTTTGAGTTAATTGGTGTGTATGGTGTGAAGTCAAAGATCAAATTCATTATTTTGCATGTGAATATTCTACCGCCTGAACACCAATTGTTGAAAAAACTATTTCTTTCCCTTTGAATTTTCTTGGCAAGTTTGCCCAAAATCAGTTGATCACACATGTAAAGGCTTATTTCTGGGATCTCAACTGATTGCCATTATCTATATGTCTTTCCTTAAGCCAGTAGCACACTGACTTGACTATTGTGGCCTTGTCATAAATTTTGAAATTGGCCACTGTAGGTCCTCCAAGTTTGATCTTTTTAAAGACTGTTTTGGCTACTCTGGGTTTCTTGCATTTCTCTGTGTATTTTAGAATCAGCTTGTAATTTTCTGAAACAAAAAAGTCATCTCATCTGAGGCCAGGTGCAGTGGCTCATGCCTGTAATCCCAGCACTTTGGGAGGCCAAGGTGGGTGGATCACTTGAGGTCAGGAGATCGAGATCAGCCTGGCCAACATGGTGAAACCCAGTCTCTACTAAAAATACAAAAATTAGCCAGGCGTGGTGGCACAGTCCTGCAGTCCCAGCTACTCGGGAGGCTGAGGCAAGAGAATCGCTTGAACCCGGGAGGTGGAGGTTGCAGTGAGCCAAGGTCACGCCACTGCACTCCAGCCTGGGTGACAGAGCAAGACTCCATCTCAAAAAAAAAAAAAAAGTCATCTGAGATTTTTCTAGGGATTGTATTGAATTTGTAGATCCATCTGGGAAGTACAGCCATTTTAATAATATTATATCTTCTAATTCACAAACATGGGATGTCTTTCTACTTATTTAAGTCTTTCTTTTCTTTCACTGGTGTCTTATAGTTTTCAGTGTACAAAATACTTTTTTGTCAAATGTATTCTTAATTATTCCATTTTTTGATGCTATTGTGAATGAAAATGTTTTCTTAATTTCATTTTCAGATTATTACTATAAAGACATAGAATTGATTTTTTATGTTGATGTCATATCCTACAGACATGAAGAAAAATTATGTTTTACTGTATAAAATATCATATCATCTATGAATAAAGACAAATTAGCTTTTTTTGTCTAATTGCCTTGGATAGAATCTGTAATACAATGTTGAATAAAACTGGTAAGTGTAGACATATTTGTCTTGTTCCCATCTTAAAGCAAAAGAATTCAGTCTTTCTCTATTAAGTATGATGCTACCTGTAGGGTTTTTGTATATGCCCTTTATCAGCTTAAGGAAATTCCCTTCTATTCCTAACTTGTTGAGGGTTTTTGTCATGAAAAGGTGATGGATTGTGTCAAATTATTCTTCTGCATGTATGCAGTTTATCATGTTGTTTTTGTACTTTATTCTACTAATGCAATGTTTACATTCATTGATTTTTTGCATGTTAAAACAGCCTTGCATTCCTAAGGTAAATTCCACTTGGTCATGGCGTATAATTATTTTTACATATTGTTAGATTCAGTTTGCAAGTATTTTGTTATAGATTTTTGCCATCTATTTTCATAAGGAATACTGGTCTATAGTTTTCTTTTCTTGTAGAATGAGTTGAAGCTTATTTCCTCTGTTTTCTGGGAGAGTTTGTGAAGTATTGGTATTAACTCTTCTTTTAATGTTTGGTAGAATTTATTAGTAAAATTCTTTGGACCTGGGCTTTTCTTTATGGGAAGATTTTTAAACTACTAATTCAATCTTCATACTTGTCTGTTCAGGTTTTCTATTATTTCTTGAGCAGTTTTCATAATTTGCATTTTCCAGGAATGTATCCATTTTATCTAAGTTATCTAATTTGTTTGCATACAGTTGTTTGGAGTGCTCCTTTATAATTTTTAATTAATTTTTCTGTAAGTTCTGAAGTGATGTTCCCTCCTCAATTCTTGAAATCTGTAATTTGAGTCTTCTCTTTGTCAATATATTTTGTTGATTGTTATGGGCTGAACTGTCCATCCAAACTTCGTATGGTGAAGCCCTAACTCAACAGTATCTCAGAATAGGAATGAATTTGGAGATAAATCCTTTAAAGAGATAGTTACGTTAAAATGAGGCTGTTAAAGTGGGCTCTACTCCAATCTGAAAGGTATCCTTATAAGAACAGAAAATTACAACACATATTGAGACACTAGTCACATGCACATGCAGAAAGGAAAGACCAGGTGAAAACATATTGAAAAGGTGAGCCACCTGCAATCCAAAAAGAGAGGCCTCAGGAGAAACCAAACTTACTGACACCTTGATCTTATACTTTCAGTCTCCAGAAATGTGAGAAAATTGATTTCTGTTATTTAAGCCACCAAGTCTGTGGTAATTTGTTATGGCAGTGCTAGCAAACGATCAATTTTGTTGATATTTTCAGACAACCAACTTTTGGTCTCATCGATTTTCTATGCTGTTTTTCTGCTATTTCATTTATTTCAACTCTAGTAATTATCATATTATTGCTTTCCTTCCACTGGTTTTGCATTTACATTGCAAAATTCCTTCTGAATCTCCTGGTTTCTTAAGGCAGATTAGGTCATTGGTTTTACATTTTTTCTTCTTTTTAATATAGGCATTTACAGCTTCAAATTTCCCTGTGACTACTATTTTTCCTGCAGTCTGTAAGTTTTGATGTGTTGTGTTTTCATTTTCATTAATCTTATTTTCTTATTTCTCCTGTGATTTATTCTTTGACCCACTGGTTATTTAGGAGTATATTGTTTAATTCCCACATATTTGTGAATTTCCCAAATTTCCATCTGTTGTTGATTTCTAATTTAATTATATTGTGATCTGCAAATTTACTGCATATGATTTCTATTCTTTTAAGTTTGTTGAGACTTGTTTTATGGCCTAGCATATGGGTCTATCCTGGAGATTGTTCCATATACACTTGAGAAGAATGTATATTCTTCTGTGGTTGGGTGGAGTGGTCTGCAAATATCTGTTAGGTCTATTTAAATTATTGTGTTGTTCAAGTCCTCTATTTTCTTGTTGATCTTCTAATCATTTTATCCATTATTGAAAATGAGTATTGAAATCTCCAACTATTATTGTTGAATTGTCTATTTTATCTTCAATTCTGTTAATTTTTGCTTCATGTATTTTTGGGACCTGTTGTTAAGTATATAAATATTTAATATGTTTGTTATATTTTCCTGATTAATTGACCCTTTTATCATTATAAAATATTTATTTTTTATCTCTAGTAACTTTTTTTTTTTTTTTTTTAAGAGACAGGTCTCTGTCACCCAGGCTAGAGTGCACGGAGTGTAGTGGTACAATCATAGCTCACTGCAGCCTCAAACTCCTGGGCCCAAGCAATCCTCCTACATCAGCCTCACAAGTAGCTGGGACTACAGGTACACATCACCATGTCTAGCTAATTTTCTATCTTTCTTTAGGGATGGGGTCTTACTATATTGCTCAGACCAGTCTTGAACTCCTGGCCTCAAGCAATCCTCCTGCCTCAGCCTTCCAAGTAGCTGGGATTACAGACATGAACAAGCACACCTGACAACATTTTTTTTTTGTTTTAATACGTATTTTGTGTGATAACACTAACAGCTACTCCAGCTGTCTGATGGTTGCAGTTTACATGGTATATCTTTCTCTGTTATTTTAGTTTTAACCTATTTGTATCTTTGAATTGAAGATACATCTCTTTTTGACAGCATACAGTTAGACCTCAGTTTTTTTATCCAGTCTGAGAATTTCTTTCTTTTTATCAGGTTATTTACTCCATTCACATTCACATTATTATTAATACAGTTGAATTAATATCTGCCATTTGCTATTTGTTTTCCATATAGGTATTTTCCAATGTAGCATTTTAATTTCTTTATTAAATTTTAAACCCTATTTTTTTAACTTTTATTTTAGGTTCAGGGATACATGTGAAGGTTTGTTATATAGGTAAACTCATGCCATGGGGGTTTGTTATACAGATTATTTCATTACTCAGGTATTAAGCCTAGTACCCAATAGTTATTTTTTCTTTTTCTTTCCCTCCTCTCACCCTCCATCCTCACGCAGACCCCAGTATCTGTTGTTCCCTTGTGTTCATGAGTTCCCATCATTCACCTCCCACTTACAAGTGAGAACATGCAGTATTTGGTTTTCTGTTCCTGCGTTAGTTTGCTAAGGATAATAGCCTCCAGCTCCATCTATGTTTCCTCAAAAGCTATGATACTAATTCACACTCCCACCAACAGTGTATAGGTGTCCCCTTTTCTCTACAACCTTTCCAGCATCTGTTATTTTTTTACTTTTTAATAATAGCCATTCTGACTGGTTAAGATGGTATCTCATTGTGGTTTTGATTTGCATTTTTCTAATGCTCAGTGATATTGAGCTTTTCATTCATCTGCTTGCTTGTTGGCCACATGTATATCTCCTTTTTTTTTTTTTTTTTTGAGACGGAGTCTCGCTCTGTCACCCAAGCTGGAGTGCAGTGGCATGACCTCGGCTTACTGCAACCTTCACCTCCTGGGTTCAAGCGATTCTCCTGCCTCAACCTCCAGAGTAGCTAGGACTACAGGCCTGCACCACCACGCCTGGCTAACTTTTTTGTATTTTTAGTAGAGACGGGGTTTCACCATGTTGGCCAGGCTAGTCTCGAACTCCTGACCTCAGATAATCCACCTGCCTCGGCCTCCCAAAGTGCTGGGATTACAGGCGTGAGCCACTGCGCCTGGCCCACATGTATGTCTTCTTTTAAAAAGTATCTGCTCATGTCCTTTGCCTCCTTTTTAATGGAGTTGTTTAAACTCTTTTTAAAGTTATATTCTTACTTATTGCTCTAGGAATTACAATATACATCTTATATTCTACTTCAGTTTTATACTAACTTAATTACAGTAAGATATTTACAAATTTGCTCTACTATAGCTCCATTTCCTCCTTCTTCCTTTGTGTTTTTATTTTCATATATATTTTGTCTATATACAGTACAAACTCAACAGTGCAGTGTTATAATTGTTGCTTTAAATAATCTTATGCTGTTTGAAGGAACAAAAAAGAAATAAAACTATAAAGTTTTATGTTGAGCTTCTTATTTATGATTTCTGGTACTCTTTATTTCTTCCTGTGCATTTGAGAGACTACCTGATGTCATTGTCTTGCTCCACTGCAACTTCCTTCCCTTCAGCCTACTCTGTGCTGTCATTGTTAAATATATCTCTATATGTTACAGGCCCCCAATTCAATTATACTGCTATTGTTTTGTGCTATTGTTTTTAAATCAATTAAGGGAAGATAAGAATATGTAATTATGCTGTCTTTTATAGTTACTACATAATTACATTTATCAGCACTCTTAGTTTTTTTTTCATGTGGATATGAATTACTGTGTGACATCACTTCCTTTCAGCCTGAATAATTTCCTTCGATATTTCTTGTAAGGGAAGTCTGACATCAACAAATTATCTTCATCTTTGTTTATCTGTGAATGTCTTTATTTTGCCTATAGTTCTGAAAGGTAGTTTTGCCAGATACAGGATTCTTGGTTGATATCTTTATCCTTCAAGCACTTTGATTATGTCATCCCTTTGCCTTCTGGTCTCCATTTTCTTTCTGATGAGAAGTCAGCTATTCATCTTTTTGGAGTTCACTTGTACATGATGAGTCATTTATTTTCTTGCTGCTCTTATGACTTTTCCTTTTGTCTTTGGCTTCTGACATTTTAACTATAATATACTTAGGTGTATATCTTTATGCCTTTATCCTTCTTGGAATTTCTTGAGGATTTTCCATGTGTAGATTAACATTTTTCATCATGTTTTGGAAATTTTCAGCTATTATGCATTCATTTTTTTCCTGCCCCATTTATACTCTTCTCCTTGCAGTACTTTTATCATGTGTATGTTGAAGCACTTAATGGTGTCTCAGATTTCTGAAGCTCTGTTCATTTCCTTTATTCTTTTCTTCTGTTCTTCAGAGTGTATAATCTCTAATTATCTATCTTCAAATTCATTCTTTCTTCTTCCAGCCTTATTTACTGCAGAGCCCCTCCAGTAAATTGTTCCTTTCCATTGTTGTAATTTACAACTCCAGAATTTTCATTTGATTTTTCTTCTATAATTTCTCTCTTTATTATCTCTTTGACTTGTTATTTTCTCATTTTAGGCTGGTTCCTTTAGTTCTTTGAACATATTTATTATAGTTATTTTGAAGTGTTTGTGTCTGTCTGATATATTATCTACCCCTACACCCTCACACGTTGTTTATATTGCCTGCTTTTTTTTGTACAATGGTCACACTATTCTGTTTCTTTGCATGTTTCATAATTGTTTGAGAACTGGGCATTTTAGATGATATACTGTAACAAATCTAGATTCTGATTAGCTTTCCCACCACTACCATGGGGCTTGCTGTTTGGTGGTTTGCCTGGACTAATCCTGTGAAGTCTAATTTCCCTGCACTGTGAAATCTCTAATGTTACTGCTCAGTTTTTTCTCCTTGGTTTGTTTCTTTGTTACCTCAGAGTAGCTCCTGGGTCAGTATAACTTAATATTTACCTAGTGATTGGTCAGAATTGTGCTTATGCCCCTTAAGCCTTAACGATATAGAACTTTGATGATGGATTTCTGTGTGGCTTGGGGAATACTTATAAATTGGCTCCATGTTCAAGCAGTGACTAGTAGCTCTCAAGTACACTTTCTGGTTGCTTTTGAGTCAATGCAGTATAGCACATGTGCATGCCATCCTGACCCCCAGTGATCTTAACAGGACTCTTTTTAGCTGTCTCTCCCCTTGATTCTGTCTGTTAAACTTCTGGCTGGTCTGCCATTTAAGTCGTTGCTTCTAGTTACATGAACTATTAGCTTCCTACTAGTTGTTCAACATAAAGATCTCCACCGTTTTTGAAAACACCTTTTAGGAGTGAGTTTTTCCATTCTCCGTTTCAAATAAAGTCAGCCCTCAACAGCGCTGCTGACCTGCCAGTCTTCCAGTCTTTCTTAACACCCTGAGCAGAATTTTTGTCGTTCCTTACTGGAATGAAGATATGGTAGTAGTCTGATTCTACCTAAGTGACATCACCCTATAAGCAGGAGTTGGAGGATGGGGATGGTAGCCCCATCTTTTTGATCTGTACCTCCTAGTATGGAACTTCTACCCTACAAGTGGGATCTGGGGTGGGGAAGGAACCTCAGTCTTCTTGACTACGCCAACCCAAAATAGAGCTTCTAAAACATGAAACTGCGAGTGGGGGGAAAAAGACACTGGCAGCCTGTCTCTCTTCAGGTGAAACTGTAGCCTTATGACTAGGAGCTTGGCATAAAGGAAGCCCCATCTTCTTGGCTATATCTGCCCAAAGTATAGCTTCCATGACAAAGAGCTGGGATGGGGAGAGGTGATGACAGCTGGCTGGACTTCCTTTGTTCTTATTGAGACCTAGTAGATTTTCTTGAATTAATTCATCTCAATATACTGAATTCCCTGAGGTCAATTTCCAGAGACTTTAAATAGTTGTTTTCAATAATTTTCACCAGTTAAGTGGTTGTTTCAATGGGGAGAGAATATGTTTAGCTCCTCACACAGCCATTCCGGAAGTCCTGCTCCTAAACCACTGATTTTTAAGCCTTTTATTACGCTTTTCTTGGCTTTTGGAAACCAACTTGTGTTAGTCCATTTTCATACTGCTATGAAGAAATACATGAGACTGGGTAATTTATAAGAAAAAAAGGTTTAATGGACTCACAGTTCCACATGGCTGGGGAGGCCCCACGATCATGGCAGAAGGCGAAGGAGAAGCAAAGGCATGACTTACATGGCAGCAGGCAAGAGAGCGTGTGTAAGGGAACTTCCCTTTATAAAACCATCAGAACCTCATAAGACTTATTCACTGTCACGAGAGCAGCACAGGAAAAATCAGCTCCCATGATTCAACTACCTCCCACTAGGTCCCTCCCATGACACATGGCAATTATGGGAGCTACAATTTAAGATGAGATTTGGGTGGGGACACAGCCAGACCATATCACAATCCATTTTTAGATTTGCAGATGAGTTGGTTCTGCTTACCAATGGTTTAATTTCTGCAGTGTAGGCTTTATGTATATAGACCAACAAACACAATGCCCACAACAAGAAAGAAAATATTTCACAAATTCATTAGGTGTATGCTCATGTGAGTGACTACATTCAAGTTAATTTTCTGTCTCATGCATATAGCCTCCTCATTTTCCAGCAGAAAGTAAAAATGAGTTGTTTTCCCATAACTGAATATCCAAGATACCCAAACTTTATTCCATCAAGTACCAGACATTTCATTTTAGTCATCTTGATGGACTCACTCTAAAATATCTCCTTAGTAACTTACACAAAGGCAGGTGCTTCTAACTACTTGAAAGGGAGAATGAAAGATTGGTAAAAAGGAAGCAGCTACAATATATGAAAGACATCACAAACTTTGCCAATTATAGAGAGCAGTCAGACACATTGATAGACACTGTAAAGAGTAGAATTGATGCTGCCAAGGATCCCAAATATCAAATGGTGCACACATCTACCTCATTCACATTTCAGTAAACTATCTGGCAAACAGATAAACAAACAACAGCCTTCCAAATGACATGAACTGGCCGAGAAATCTATGCTGATCATGGCACTGTTATACCCTTAAACTTTCCGCAGGCCCAAACAATGAAAGAACCAATGCCTCCTAACATTTAAAGTCTACTTTAAACTAGCCCTAACCTTTCTTTCCAGACTCAATCTCCACTGTTCCCCAATTTGTAACTTTCTCCAACCACATTTATTTCCCTTTCTACTACCTTCACTTGGTATGTTTCCTTTACCCTCATCACCCTGTCTTGCTAGTCTGAGAGTTCCTTAAGGGAAGGGATTGTGTTTCGTCCATCTCTGCCCCTAGGACCCACCACAAGGCCTGTCAGAATATTCAGTACATTTTTTTTAATGAATGAATTTCTGCCATCTGAACCATCTGAACCCTTAAATGTCACCTCCACCTTGGCGCTTTTCCTGGTCTCAAATGGGTCAAGTCTCTCACTTGTTCAAATTCCCACAGCTTCTTGCTTCTAACCTTTTTAATGATACCTATCATAGTTTCCCTTGTGCTTTGTTATAATTATTTAAATACCTACATTATTACTGCCACCACTACTTTTTCCCTCTTCATAGAAAGAGGGAGAACAAGAGACAGAAAGACACACACACACACACAGGATCACAGTCTTAAAGAGCATGAACTTTGCCTCATTTAAAAAAAAACTTTCTTGTGGAACTTAACACAATGCTTATCACATAGGAGACATAGGAGGAGTTCAAGAAATATTTGCCAAATTGAATTGCTAAAACATTTGGATATCAGTATGGAGATTTTACTTTAGATCCATACCTCATACCATACACTTGAATAAATTCCAGATGGGCCCAAAAATTAAACACAAAAAAGAAAAAAACACCCTGGGGGAGTGGGGAAGACAGAATCACATATTTGTCCCAGCTGTTGAGGAGTGGTAAATTTCTGAATATTGAAAAATGAAAGAAACATTAGAGACAGGATGGATGGATTTGAATATATAAATGTAAAAAGGAATAGTTTTGCATAGTGAAATATGATAAACCATACATAAAAATGAAAGCAATAAAATTGGAAAAATATGTGACAAATATAAATGATGAAGCTGACTATCCAAAATATAGAGAATGGATAAAAATATATAAGGTCATTACCCAGATTTTACTTGAGAAGTGGTGAAAGAAGATGAATGAGGAAACAGCAAATTATGACACTAAAAAATGAAAAGCCTCATTAAATAAAATTAAAACAAATGGATAGTATACTTATATACCTACTAAACTAGCAAAAAGGTTAAAAATGATAACATTCAGTGCTGCAGGGATCTGTGAAAACAGGCACACTTATACAGTTTAATCTTTTGGGAGTACAATCTGGCAACATGTAACAGCAGCTATAAAACAGCTCATACCTTTTGGCCTTGTTATTACACATTTGGTAAGATACCAGAAAGCAATAACTCTAAACAGAAGAAATGCCATTTGTGCAGAACCATTCACAGCATCACTTTTTATAAGAGTAAAAATTTTAAAATAACTTAAATCTCCAATAATAGAATGGCTAAGCAAAATCTGGCATGTCAATACCACACAATCTTATATTTTCATGTGTAAGGGTATCTGCCTATTCCACATTGCCAGGTCTTTGCTTTTATGATTTATCCATCCTGGGTGTCTGTTACTTAGCTGTCACTGTGTCTATTTCTAGAGTAAACTACCTCCTCAAACCCACTCATCCTGCCGCCCCAAATTCTAATTTGCTGCTGTAACTGAGGAAATATCAGGCTCCCATTAAATTAAGGACCAGTGGGTCTCTCTGAGGTCAAGACATCAGGGCCTCTTCTCCTGCACCATGGGCTTTCTGGCAGCTGTTTGAAAAATCTCAAAGGCTTCTTTTTTCTTTTTAAACTTATTACCAGAGTCCAGGCTGTTCTCTGAGCTTCAGGGTAAGTGGGGTATTGCTAAAAAAAATGGTTTTGCTTTAATTACAGGCTCTTAGTAAAACTGTTTGCCTTTCATGAACGCTATGTATTGAGCAAAACTACTCTAGTCCATAATAGAAATATTTTCATATGGAAACATGGAAACACCTTTGATCAAGAAAGATAGCCTTAAACTTTATAAATTATAAGTTCTGTGAATAGAATTGGCCATGTTGTGATTAAAAAGAAATCTGGGGACAAGTAATAACAAATACATCTATTAGAGTCATGGTAATATGCCTACTGTCAACTAAAATACATTTCTTAAAACTGAGGTCTTTTTGGTTCATTACAGCTTATTGCTGCTTCATAATAATAATGTGCTTGAATCTCACAAATATGTGAAAATTACACAGTCATAATTCTCATCAAGGACTCAATCTCAAACTTATTTTTTAAAAACAAACTGTTGGTTCTAAGTTGGAGGTTTTACTTAAGGCCATACATGATTAGCCTTCAAAAATGAAATCAAAGTAGTCCCCGGATATAGAGGCTAATATAAACATATTAGAGCCTTTTTGTGAAAGACTTGGATACCATTCCTACCAAAGAAGTCAGTGGACACATTAAAAGCATTTCAAAATAAATAGAAATAAGAACATTCTGGGTGGGTAAAGCGATTGCTGGCAATGTTAAAAGAGAATGACACCTTCATTTTGAGCCACACACCAACAAAACAAAACACTCAGAAGAAATTTAAGCTATGAAAACTTGGCTGTGATGAGAAGAAGATATAAAAAGTGAAGAATTTCCCACCTTAGGTCTGTTCCCTGGATGGGGCTAAGGGCGTTAAGTCTGCTTGTATGATGTTGGAAACAATAATCCTTATAGTTCTGAAAGAAATCACTAAATGGGAGCCATCCTTCGAGTTTGGTCATTCTGTAAATTGTTTTATTTCTTATATGTAAAACCTGTATTCATGAATCTGTAAATCTTTTCCCCCACCTATGAACATGAGCTGCTTAGTGCTTTTGTCAGCAACAAATAGTGTATACATTATTAATTCAACTTTAATGGGTCCAAAGATTACATATGCTGAGCATCTAAAGTAAAAATATAATGCAGGTTGATAGGCAGGAAAGGAAAGAGGAACTCCTGGAACCTCAGAAGCAAAACCTAGTTTCAGAATCCAGATCTGCTGAGGTCTGGCATCAACAGTATTGTATACATTTATAGGAATTAGGTTGGCAGGTTGATAGATTTCTCATTACCAAGGTTGGGTTTCTTGAACTCTCGGGAAACTAGAAGAGAATATTTGGAAAACAATCATGCCAGCAGCAGGCCAGGAGGGTGAGACTTGAAGGAGATGTTGGCTGAGCCATTTCCTGAGCAGATCCGAAGGAAATGATTTCAATTATTGTCACACAATGGGCCAGATGCTCCCTCTTGCCCTATTCTAACTATTCTCCCAGCTCCAAAACAAAGAGGAAAGGAAGGAGGGGAAAAAAAGAGGAAAGGAAGGGGAGAGGAGGAAGGGAATGAAGGAGTGAAGAAAGGGAGGAAGGGAAGAAAGGGGAAGGAGGGAGGGAGGAAGGAAAGAAGGAAAAAAGGAAAGGAAGGGAAAAAGAAAAGCATTACAATTAAAGCAAGAATTAACAGCTGTAATAAATATAAAGGTTACTTTTGCATAAAATGAAAATAGAAAAGGTCAGTTCGGGAAATGTTAACACACGGGCTCAGTTTCTCTCAGTTCATAGGCCTGAATCATTAGGCGTCGCAGGCCCAATAGGACCACAGCTTTGTTGCTTGAGCTTTTATGAGGCATATCTGTGCTGGTGGCAGCTAGCAGACTGGCAGGGCTACAAACTGGCATGCCCTCAGGTCATAAACTAATTATGGCACAATCATTCACTTGTTCTAGCCATTCTGCCAATTACTTCATGAGTAGGGTTGGGCGGGACCCTTGTCTAAGGCCTGCTCTGGAAACAAGACCTCCTGGGCTTAAGGCTTCCTTCCCGTGGAGTTCTGTGGGAGTCTGTAGGGCCATCAATAGTCTCAGTAGGCCAACCAGTCTACCCTTCTGCCTTAATAATCCACTCACCAATTATTAAGTGTCTGTGTTGTACAAGGCCCAGTGAGGAAATGCAAAAATAACGACGTACTCTTGAAGGGCTTAGAGTCTAGGGTTAGGGTGGGGAACATAAGAACCATTCAAAACCTCTGCTTAAGCCCACTTGCATATCTCAAGCCCTGGACTTTCCTGAACAGAAGGGCCCTTTTGAATCTAGACACTGCATTAGTCATCTGAGTTCATTCCACATGTTCTCGGGGGGAATAAAAAGAAGATGTTTACTTCCAGAGTCAGTGTAAGCTTCCATCTTTTCCCCAGTGATGGTGGATAAGCTTCCCTGTTCTCCAGAGTCATAATTCAATTAAGGTCTTACCAAAGCCTTCCTGTCCAAGAGAAGGGTCAATCACTCTTCCAGCACAGCAACTCCCCTGCCCCAAGGCCTACCCCCACTGCACTCAATTGAAGTGCCTGAGTAGGTACACTCAGAGGAGATACATCCCTTTATATAAAAGAGCCACAGACTTACAAATAGCCTCGGGGAGCCAGCATGCATTCCCAGAAATACATGTAAACACATGAAAAGGTATGTACACAGCTTTGCTTACAAACAAAGTCAGAAGAAAAGTAAACAGATTGGGAGGCGGAAATTTCACAGCTCAGTGAGCTGAAGACCTGGGTAGAAAGGTGAATGAATAAGTCCAACATACTGTGTTTCAAGGCAGCAGCATACATACACAGTCAGCAGTGACAACTGGTTTGCTGGGACAGGAAAGAATGGATTTGCAGAGAGAATTCAGGAAACAGTTTGAGGATCAATAGGCCCCATCAGTATGCCAGTGATTTCATACTAATGCAGTCAAGGTCCCAGAGTAAATCATTTCCATGCTTATTACTGCTTATGGCAAACATCACCCAATTCAGACTTAGAGGTTCAAATAGCCCTAGCTCCCTGACAGACATCATTGAAAACATTCCTGCAAGGAGCACCCTTTGTAAGGTGGAGCCTGGCCAAGTACCAGGCGTCTGCTCCTCTCCATGGTCACATAGTCTCCTGCTGCCTTCCACCCTCATACAGGCCCCCAGTCTGTTTGCATTCCCACACCTGGCCCCACCTTCTAGCAGAGGCCAAGAGCATCATTCCTGGATGAATGCCCAGCCTTTGAAGTCAGAGAGAATGCAGGCTGTTAGATGAGGAGATCCAGATTCAAGACTTCTCAACACACACTTCCCCCTACTCAACAATGCTTACAATAAAGTTACGCTCAAGAGGCACTCTGGCTGCTAGAAAAACAGGAAGCCAGAGGAGTGGGTAGGTCAGTCAGGCTCTCTAGACTGGCTTGAACTCTGTGGAATGTCAGGCTCACTAGAAAGCTGAATGCCTCCACTGAAGGTGTGACCAAGGTATCCTTAAGCTGGAACTGACCAACCACCCCTGTCTTAGTAAAAAGGTATTTCTCCCCAAATCTGCCTTCCCCACCCTCCCTTCACACACAAAGAAAGTAGCCAGGCCTTCAGTCTTGGTTCTCTAGAGCGTAGCAGAACAACTCAGGCAGAAGCAGCTTGGGAGACCTTGTGCTTCTCTATTCGAGTGCTTTCCTAAACTGTGTGGTTGGCAAAAAACAGATCTGAACATTTGGCTGGAAGCAGCCATGTTTAAAAACAATTGTTTAATTTCAAGATTGCAAGAACCTTTCTTCATTTTGGCAGTTTGGGAGAGGGAGTGGAAATGTAGATCCATTAGAATGAACAGTAACCATCCATTTGTGTGTATGTGTTCATCTAGGTGTATTCATGGAAATCTGGGAGAAATCAAGCCTTCTGCCTTCTTCTGGCCCATAAGGTCATCGGTCTGCCATGCCTCCTGCAATAACAGTTGCAATGCAATAACTCATACTTACATAGCACTTGACAGTTTACACAGCATCCTCCCATTCATTATGCCATTTAATAAAGATTAATCCATTATGTGGTGTGACTAATTCCCTTTGACCTAGCAATTCTGCTTTTTCTATAAATATCTCTTAGTAAAATAATCAGATAAGTGTGCAAAGGTGTGCGTACACAAATGGCCACTGTTGCACTGTTTATATTAGCAAAATGTTAGGAGCAAATTAAATGTCAATTAATATGGTACTGGTGAAAATACTTGTAGTATTTATATAGTCATAAAGTGTAATACAGTGGTACCATTAAAGTGATTCTATAGATCTGAAAAGATTTCTGCAACGTATTGTTAGTTGTAAAAACATAGGCTAGAAAACATTACATATAATATGACCTTGTTTTTTATGTGTGTGTGTGTGTGTGTGTGTGTGTGTATAAACATGGAAGAATGAAGTGTGAGATATGCATACACCTAAATATCAATGCCTGTTACCTCTAGGAGGTAGGAATGTGGCTAATTTTAATTTTCTTCTTTAAACTTCTATGTATTTTCTAAGTTAATATTAAATCAACAAACATTATTGCTTTTGATGATGTGGAAAACAATAAAGCTACAGTCATTTTGGAAAGGAGAGAAAATATGTGGTAACAACAATAATAGTAGCTAACATTTACTGAGCAGTTACTATGTACCTTGGTTTTAAGTACACTTATATTTTGATCTCATAACAGTACTTATGAGGTATGTAATACTGTCCCCATATTAGAGATGAGAAAACACTGAGGCTTAGAGAGTTTAAGGGACTTCCCAAGGACACACAGCTAGAAAGTGACAAAACTAGGATGTAAACTGAGGTTTCTGTTGACTCCAAATCTCATTCTCTTATTTGATGCTCTACCACCTTCCTCTTCAAGGGCCCTTTCTCCCTTGAAGTGCTCAAAACAATGTATCAAAGCCAGTTATTATACTTTTGATTACTTACGCCAGAGAGACCCCATTAAGAGCATAACTGTTTCTAGCTCAGAGCAAGGTTTCAAGGAAGCAGCACTATTAGAGCCTGATGCCAAAACCCAGGTGACCAAAATCAGCAATAGCTCAAATTGAACCTTCATCCCTTAAATCTCACAAATGCAAAGACAGTCTTTGTTTGATTCACACGTTTTCTTCCTCCATCCATCCATCCATTCCTTCATTGAATACCTATCATATGCTAGGAACTGTGGGCATACAAAGATGAATAAGGCAGACTCCCTGCCTTCAGATAATGTGCAATCTGATCCTTAGTGCATCACAGGCCCATTCACCTGAGAGGCTTACTTGAGAACAAACTCCAAGTTGAAATGTGACCAATGACCAAGGGGCCACAGCAGGAAACTTGGGAAGACAGAAAACAGGTTGCCAAATTCTTCTTTACTACACTTACAAAGAATATGGAAAGTAAACATATAGATCCAATTAACCAAATCTAGCAAACATTATTGAGCAATGACTATGTACCAGGCTCTGTGTTAGGTGCTGTCACATATCTTATGAGTACTACTATTACTACTATTCATACTACCATTACGAAAAATAACAACTAACATTTTATTAAATCCTCACTGGTAGTGACAGAAACCAGGCTAAGTGCTTTACATACAATGTAAGTTTTCACGACCACAAACCTATTAACACGGCTTAAGGTTGAGGCCTACCTAATATGAAATCAAAATGAAACGAATCAACAAACAAAGCATCTAGAATTCTCCACTGTTCCCTTATTCACCATGAGGTCATCTTAGAGGTAGAATGGTTTGAATATTCAGACACCTACATAAATACGTCCCATTTGTTCATTTCTCTAGTTCAGCTCACAGGTTAACAAACTTAGAGAATTACTGTATAGACTTCTATGCACAACAGATACAGTACTGTACTGCAATACAAAAGATTTCCAGGAAGAGTTTCAATGATTCATGATTTTTGTCTTATGTGCTAATTTTAGTACATGACTTAGAGAATACATGAGATAATAATGATGCTATAAATAGCATATGACCAGTAAATTATAAATGATGCCTTAATATACTAATCTCAACAATAATCATATCAGAGAAATACCCATTGTATAGGTAAGGAAACAAGTTCACAGAGGTTTGTCCCCCATTGCTTCAGTGTGAAAAAGCCAAGGTTTAAACCATGTCTGACTGACACTAAAGCCTATGCTTCTCGCACAGCTTTATGAAAGGCACTTTCTTTTTGGCAAATGAATTATGTTTGAGCTAAAAGCAATGACCGGGGTACCATCGGTGAGATAGATCAGAGGAGATGAACATGAAGGCAGATCCAAAGAAGAGTGATGAACAGAAAAATGACATTATCAAACATGGGCTTTGGAAAAATTAACCTGATGATGGTGACACCTTTTCCCTGAGGCAATGTCATCTCTCTTTTGAGGTTGAATACAGGCAAGAAGGGCTAGCCTACAAAATAAGCCACTTTTGCGGTGGAGGTCTCCAAGCTGCTAAGGCATCCACATGAACATCACTTGTCTCCTTGAATTCCCAAACTGAGGACTTTAGGGCTACATTTTTGGAGTTGATAAAGGAAGCTAGGGCCTGGTTCCCTTTCATCAGATGTACAAATGTATTGGTTACAGAGTTCACACTGAAGAAGACACTCCAGCCTTTCTAGGGTCTCAGTATGGTGTTAGGCAACAACAACACTCTTGTTGACATGTCCAAAATGTGCTATTTTTCACTTAAACCACCTACATCTAATCTCAGAAAAAAACACCTTGGGACTTGAGAATACATCTCTTGAAAAGCAAAATGCCAAGGACCATGAACAGTTCCCTCTATCCCACTTAAACTAAGCTTGCAGAGGTACTTCTCCCCAAAGGGCATGTTGTCCTGTTCAAGGGAGACTGGGGAGTTTCTCAAATACTTTTGCTTACTTCTCAGGATGGCCAAAAATTAAGGATTATAATCCTCACCCACCAGGTGGCCATTTATATCCAAAAAGATTTGAAGCACCTTACAAAAAAATTCTGATGTCACAGGGTCATAAAATTAAAAGAAAGATTTAGAAAAAAAAACAAAATGAGATTATTTTATTTAAAAAGAAAACCTTTTGTTTACATATATGTTCATCGAATGTTCAAATTTGATCTGAGCTTCCCAGCAGCCAAGACACAAAGGCAAACACTATAGGTTTCAGAACCTTAATCTGATAAAAGGAAACAAGCTAATTTATCAGGAGGCAAACTATTTATGAGCACTGGATTCTACATGCAAACTACAAAAGGAAAAAAACTTTAAAAACACAAAAACTGATATTTCTGACATTATTTTGCCAGAATATACTTTTGTCATACAATCATTCCTTAAATTGACACTCATGTCTTGAATTACCCTCCCCATGTGAACAATCCTTTTGTTTTTCCTCACTTGCTTCCCAGTACTCCTGATAAAGGGCCTGTGAGCAAGCGGTGCCAACACCCTCCTGATGCTGCTGCTGTGGATCTGTTCCAAGTTTCTGGATACTTGGTTGGGACCTCCAAAATGCTGAGTTTAGACAGCAGATACCAGTTTGGGCCCAGAATATTTTTAGGGCCATGTTAGCGTCAACTACCTTAACTAGCAGCCTAGCTTCTTAGAAATGGCTGATATTGGGCTCTGGGTAGGACAGTCAATGGTATCTAAAGGGCTCTTTCCACTACAGCTCATATGCCTAATGGATCAGAGGTACAAAAATAATCAGCACCCAGCAAGCCAGGTCAGAGTCAGGCTCAGTTTGGATCAAAGATCATACTCAGGAGCGAAGAATCCTAGGCATGACTACAAAGAGGGAGGTCTGGGGGAAGGGTTAACCAGTAGACAGTCCAGCTTCCAGGAAGAGTACTGGGGTAAGAACTACAGGCTGGAAAGGATGTTTGGCTTTGATATGGAAAGCCCTTAACGCCCACCCAAGTGACCAAGAGGTGGGGCACTCTGAGGCAAGCAAAGAGAAAGAAATGGCATGCTCACAAGGGCAGGTAAGGGGGATGTTGAAGAAACAGAGTCTGGGAAGTAAAATTCTGAATAGCCTGATGAAAAGGACATTTTTACATACTCATGTTAAGAGCCCAACATCTGACTTGGGTGACAAGTAAAAGGGGATATTGTTAAGAGCCAAAGTCTCACCCAGGTGTGACATATGAGGGAACTGGTGCTTAACCAAAGCTAGAGAAGCAGTGGAAGGTGTGGTATGGCAAAAGCCAGGAGGAAATTCCAGTAAGAAAAGAATTTGCACTCAACCATAAGCCAAATACTGGCATCATTTCATTTAATTCTCCTTTCAACAATCCTGGGACTTAAGTATGATTGCCCTTATGACATGTGAGGAAACTGAGATACAGGGAGTTGCTTCCCAGAAATTGCTGAGGGGCAACTGACTAGGAAAGAGCACTTCCAGCCTTTGAGCCAGATGTCTGTGGCTCCAAATCTTGTAGTCTTCCAATTCAGTGGCTGCTAAACAGAGCCAGCCCTACGTAACTAAGAAACCAGGCCCCCAACACTGGGGCGAGGGGCAGCAGCACCTTTCCCCTGGCAGCCTAGTACCAGAGAAAAGCTGCTTTCCTGAAGTAGGGCCAATCAAAATTGGCTTTCTAGGCTTTGTTAAAATCCTACCTATTGTGTTATTTCTAAATATAACTATATATACACATTTTATACATATATATGTATATTTTAACCTTTTATTTAGACAATATCTAATAATAATAATACAAGGTAGTATTGAGCATTACTGTGTGCCAGACACAGCACTAAATGCTTAGTGGCTTAGATCATCTATTCACGTCAGAAAATCTACATATAAATAACACTATCTGCAATTCACAGATGAAGAATGAGGGTGAATAACTTGCACAGGGTCGCATGGAAAATAAATGACAGAACTTCCATTTAACTCTGTCTGCCTCCAGATCCATGCTACACTGCCTTCCTACCTCTTTGATATAGACACCACAAAAATATAAATTAGCAGAAAGAAGAAAACAAAAGCATCCACAATATCATTTACATATCTGCTTTTCTCTAAAGACTTTTTTTCTTTTTTTTTTTTTTTTTGAGACAGGGTCTGGCTCTGTCACCCAGACTGGAGTGCAGTGGCATGATCATGGCTCACTGCAGCCTCAACCTCCTGGGCTCAAGCCATCCTCCCACCCCAAGCTCCCAAGCAGCTGAGACTACAGGTGCACACCACCACACCTGGCTAATTTTTGAATTTTTTCCTAGTGACGGGGTTTACTATATTGCCCAGGCTGTCTCAAACTCCTGGGCTCAATTGATCCTCCTGCCTCGGCCTCCCAAAGTGCTAGGATTACAGGTGTGAGCCACCGCACCAGCCTCTCTATAGACTTTCAAGCTACATAAACTAGTGTTTTGATTTGACCTGTTCCTTCATAATCCCACAGCTCTTTTCCCAAAGAGCTGATAAGGCAAGAACTAGGCATTTATTTAGTTTCCCCTCACTGTTTTACCCCAATGGTAGTCACACCTGTTGCTGATGGACCAGAATGAGGAGACCCAAGATCAGTGATGACACTAGAATGCAGGAGAATTTTCCAAGACATTACTTCCTGAGCCCGGGAGCCCAGTGGGAGTTCACTGTATAATCTGGGACAATGAGATGCTTAGGTAATCACCTCAAGCCGGAGACTGACATGATCCTTTATCAAGCATTAAATCAGATGGCTGTAAATAGGTAAGAAGACTTTTTAAAGAGTTGGTAAGTTTTTAAGTAAATTATCAGATGCTTAAATGAGGATGTATATACAAAGATGTTTTCTACAATGTTATTTATAATAGCAAAAAATGAAAACCTAAATGGGCAATTACATGGAACTAATAAATTAAACTATAATGCATTCATATCATGGGTTATTATTATGCAGTAATTTAAAATTAAATTTTCAAAACAATCATAACGACAAGGGAAAAGAACCATAATAAATTAAGTGGAAGAACTGGAGGGAAGGATACAGACAATATGACCAGGAGTATGATCTCAAATATATATTACTTTTATAATCAAAATATATTACTCTGTTAATGAAAAAAAGTCAATTTTATAAAAACCAAGATTAATAATTCTGACCCTTTCCACAGTGTTTTTGCTCTTACAATTAGGTTTGCTTTTTCTCATAAATGGTTGAAGTTGCTGCTTTCATTTGTAAAATGGGTGTGAAAGTAATTACTAATCTCCCACAGTTTCTGTGTTGATGAAATAAGATGATGGATGTGGAAGTGATTTCTTTTTCAAACATTAGAGTGCTATTCACTTCTGAGCTATATTGCTGAGGAAATCCTACATGTGCTGATTTTTTTGGTGTTCTGTAGTAATCAATCTTTCTTAAAGCCAGGGCTTCCTGCCCATTTCTACTGCCATCATCACACTTCAGGCCTTTACCCTCCCATTGCCTGAACTTCCATACCAGTCTTCCAGCTGGACATACCCCAGTCTTCTGGTCTCCTCTATCCACCCTCCACAATGTATCAAGAATCAGCTTTCTGACCATGTTAATCCTTTGCTCAGACTACTGCAGACTCTTGAGTACCCTTCACATATCACACTATTTTTTTAGCCAATTATTCTATGACATTCTTCAATTATCATCCAAGTTCCCATATAATCAGCTAAAAGTGTTCAACATGTTTTGCTTAACTAGAAAGCACTGCATTACATAGTAGACCCTCATTGCAAGTTATCTACTGGTAAGTGGCAATGTGGCACCTTCCTACTCGAAGTGTGATCTCTGGACCAGTATCATCAGACTCACCTGGGAGTTTCTTAGACAGACATTATCTCTGACTCCACCCAGACCTACTGAATCAAAGAGTGTTCCCTAGGTGATTTGTATACACAGTAATATTTGAGAAACACTAGTCTAGAAGGCCCTAAAGTTGGCAGATGAAGCAAAGTGTTCACAGCTTTTTCACAGATTTATTGACTCATTCCAAACTGTCCTTGTGTCGTTCACATATGTTTATTCATCCCCTTTCTTAGATGTAAGATCATTAAAAAGTATTAACTTAAATCTTCCTCTTCCTTTGTCTCAACTTCTACCATCCATGCCCTCAATAAGTGCTCATCAAGTAAAAATAGTTTTAAAGACCATATTTAAAAGTAACCATAAAACTTATTTATTATAGCATAGTGGTTTTAATAAAGGGAATCTGGAGCTTGCCAGCCTGAGATCAAGAATCACTTTCCGACACTTCCCAGCTACATGACCTTAGGCACATTACTTGGCCTATATGTGCCTCAATTGCCTCATCCGTGAAATGAAGATACTAATAATATCCACATCAAGGTTGTTGTAAGAGTTAAATGAGTAGAGAGATGGGAAACTCTTAGAACAGCATCTGGCCGAGTCACCACTGTATAAGTTTTAGGTATTAAATGTTTTTAGAAGGTAATTATAATAAGTATTTCAAAACTTAGGCCACTAATAATCATAACTATAGAATTGTTCCATGACAGACTGCGTGCCTGAAATTTAAGTCTCTGGTGTCTGCATACTCTTATTGAATTCTCACAACTCCTCAGCAAGATTAATGGTAATCTTATTTTACAGAAGGCAAAGTTTACACAGCTTGACTTGACTTCAGGTCTGAGGGATTTCAGAGTCCATGTTCCTTATAAGAAGAGGGCTTTATAGACAACAGAGAAAAGAAACAGTTGATTCGAAGATGTAATATAGAATGAGGTAAAAGTTGATGGTTTGACTATTTTGGGTGCCCAGATTTTGGAAAAGAAGGATTAGCATTGTAAGAACTCACAAGCTTAGTGATACAAATAATTAAAATAGTACTGTGGATATTGCATTCAGTGACTTAAACATGAAGTGAACAGTTTGTAAAGAGCAAGCCAAGGATAATCATCTGGGTCTCTGGGACTTTCTCCATCAGGATTTCAGGCCAATAAATGGTTAATGGAAACTTGTCTACATCCCCAGCTACATAGACTGCTCCTGTACAGGAAGTACGTACAGATATTCCTAAGCTAGAATCAGGGAATCTGGAACATGCAGGAAGAAGAGAGTCTCGCAATGTGCCTCCAACACTCCTCTCCTGGACGTTGCTATCTCTGGTTCTTCCTTCCTGCCCTGGGAATTCACCCAGTCACCATCCGCAAAACACACATTGCTGTTAAGAGAAGTCAGAGGGGGATAATGCTTGGGATTAGGGCCAGAGCTAGGAAAATAGTCCTCTTCCTGGAAGGACATTCCTGGAAGGGGAATGTGGGGAGTGGTGGCCTTTGGGATTCTTCCAAATTCATAGCAAGCAGTGGCAGCATCTAGTGGAGAGAATAGGCCCAGGGGCCAGAGGCACAGCTGAAGCTCCCAGCATGGTGTTTGGCATATCAGTGAGAACCTCTTTATGTGGCTGTTAGGTAATAAATCCCTTGGGTAAAAAAGTATGCAAAAGAGTCTTGAGTCAGTCAGTCCCATTTATTACAAGAAAGGAAGAGAAATAGACACTGAATTATCTATGCATACAGATGAGATATTTTAGCCACCTAAATTAATAAGATAATTTTTAAAAGCCAACTAAGTAGTAGGCAGAGTTCATGGCATCTAGAATCAACAATATGGTATACCAAGCAAAGGGTAAGAAAGTAGGGAAAAAGGAAAATTGCATTGCAACCTCAAAGGATGCTGCAGCTGAAAATGAGTTAGTGATGGCAGTGATAAGATACAATTGGAAAATTCAAATTTAAGGAGTTGGAGAAACAAAGGTGAGTTCTATCTGAAAAGGAAATCATGAAAAGTGCTATTAATGAAATCACATGGCATGTAAACAGTGCATAAAGTCTCGAGGCTGAGGGAGTAAATGAGAACCTAAGCTCCACCTGCCAAGTCTCATGCCTCAAAACAGGGCTGAATCCACCTGCAGAAAAGACAGTCTTTTTGTAATTGGCACAAAAGCACTATATGGGTTAGTAGCAACCCTGTAGTCTATGTCTTCAGGGGATTTCATATTGATAAAAACTAGGACTGTAGAGACAAACATTAAACTTTTGGCCCCAAATAGATCCAGATATTTCATCTTTCATTTCTAACTCACTCGATCTCTTTTCAAGTATTTATAGCTGGATATAAGAGTTTCACTTGATTACCTAAAAATCCAAAACTCCCAACAGAGTTATGGTCTTTGGTTAATCAGAGTTTTCCAGAGAAACAGAACTAAAAGGATATAAAGATAAATATAGGAAGGGAGATATTATGAGGGATTGGCTCACTGAGTATAGAGGCTAAAAAGTTCCATCATATGCCCTCTGTAAGCTGGGGGGAAAGCCAGTGTTGTGGTTCCAGTCCAAGCCAAAGGACTGAGAACTAGGATAGCCAAAGGTGTAAGTCCCAGTCTGAGTCTGAAGGCCTGAGAAGTAAAAGCACCAATGGTCCAAGGGCAGGAGAAGATGGATGCCCAACTAAAGAAGAGAGAGAGAGAATTTGCCCTTCCTCTGCCTTATTTTTTTCCTATTTGGATGGGACCCCGACAGATCCCATGATGACTGCCCATATTGGTGAGGGTGATCTTCTTTATTCAGTCCACTGATTCAAATGCTAGTCTCTTCCAGAAACACCCTCACAGACACACCCAGAAATAATGTCTTACCAGCTATCTGGGCATCCCTTAGCCCAGTCAAGTTGACACAAAATTAAACATCATAACCACCATCCAACATAATTTGTTAAGCTCCATATTACACTCACGAAGGGAAAACAAATGTTGGAACCAGACGTTTTAAGGCTGAAAGGGTCCACAGGACACTTCCAGGGAGGCTTTTGTCTGACCCTGACTACTTACGCATATATGCTGAGACCAAGAGGCCTCCCAGCTATTCCAGATACAGACTCAGAGGCTTAGCAGGGACAATTATAAGATAATTAATGCCATTTTTTTTTAAGGATGGGGAGTGGGGGGGATGCAGATTCTGTCTCTAGGAATATGGGCTCCAAGCTATCAGCTCCGAACAAGGAAAGAGATATGAAAGTCACTGTAGACTGTTTCCTGAACACACCAGCCCAAATTGCTATTTCAGCCAAAACAATTATCGGTCTAGTTAGATCAGAAACAGAAAGAAAAAAAAATAAAGACAGAAAATACTCTCTTCCCGCACTCCCTCACCTCACCCTGCCCCTAAATTCCTTCTTCATGGTTTGCTCTCACCTGGGATATTGTGTACAGGTCTGGTTACCACATCTCAGGGACAATAGCATCAAGCTGGAGATCTTCATATGAAAGGCTTAAAAATGGTCAATTTAAAACAAATAAAATGGGCCGAGTGTAGAGGCTCACACCTGTAATCCCAGCACTTTGGAAGGCCAAGGCGGGCAGATCACTTGAGGTCAGGAGTTCAAGACCAGCCTGGCCAACATAGTGAAACCCCATCTTTACTAAAAATACAAAAATTAGCCTGGTGTGGTGGCACTTGCCTGTAATCCTAGCTACTTGGAAGGCTAAGTTGGGAGAATAGCTTGAACTTGGAGGCAGAGGTTGTAGTGAGCTGAGATCACGCCACTGCACTCCAGCCTGGGTGACAGAGTGAGAATACATCTCAAAAAAAAAATCCAATAAAATTAAGTCCAACTGTATACAATTAGTAAACAGAAAGCACATCACTCCCATGGTTTAAAACAGCTTGACTATATAAACCATTTTTTTTAAGGTTTGGATAAATTAGCTGATGAGAGACACTAAAAAGGAAATTAATGTCAGGAGGACAACCATTACTTATGGATGTTGACTTTGTGAAACAGGAGGAGGGCCCAAAAGAGAAACATATAGGGGCTATAATTCTGCCAGGTCCTGTACTAGAAACATTATCCACATTATCTCATTTAATCCTCACAATAACCCTCTGAGTATGTACTGTTACAATCTCCATATTATTGATAAGGAAACTCAGGTTTAAGAGAAGTTACATAGTGAAAACAATGTAAATATCCTACAATAGATGAATGAGTGGAAAACAAAAAGTGATGTATACATACAATCGATACACACAATGGGATAGTATTCATCCTTAAAAAGGAAGGAAATCTTGCAATATGCAACAATATGGATGAATCTTAAGTAAATTATGCTAAGTGAAATAAGTCAGTCACAGAAGGACAAATACTACATGATTCTACTTATATGGAATATCTAAAATAGTCAAACTCATGGAAGCAAAGAATAGAATGGTGACTGTCAGGGGCTGGGAAGAAGAGGAAATGGGGAGTTGCTAATCAACAGGAATAAAATTTCAGTTATGCAAGATGAATGAGTTCTAGAGTTCTGCTGTTCAACATTGTGCCCATAAATAACAATACTATATTGTACATTTAAAAATCTGTTAAGTGAATAGATCTCACATTAAATGTTCTTGCCACAATAAGGATTAATAAAATAATAAAATAAAATGAGAAGTTATATAACATCCAAGTCACGTACAGCTGGTTAAAATGAGGTTTAGATACAGATTGCAAAGGAAGTGAAATCATCTTTATTTGTAGATGATATGATCAGGCAGGCAGAACATTTTAAGGAATCTAGAAAAAGTTTACTAGAACTAATAAGTGAGATTGGTAAGGTTGCAGGACATAAAACTAATGTATATAAATCAAACATATTTCTACATAGTAGCAGTCAACCATCAGAAGGTGAAATTTTAAAATATAAACCATTTCTAATAACATCAAAAATATGAAAGTACTTAGAGATAAATTTGGCAAAAGATGTACATGACCTAGAGTGAAACTACAAAACATGGCTGAGATAAACCAAATAAGATTTAAATAAATGGAGAGATATACATTGTTCCTAGATTAGAAAAATCAGTACTGCTCAGGCATTAATTCTCCTCCAAACTGATCTATAAATACAGCACAAACCCAATCATAATGCCAGCAGCCATTTTAAATAGAAATTGACAAGTCGATTCTAATTTTTTTTTTTTTTTAAGACAGAGTCTTGCTCTGTCACCCAGCCTGGAGTGCAGTGGCGTGATCTCAACTCACTGCAACCTCCACCTCCCAGGTTCAAGTGATTCTCCTGCCTCAGCCTCCCAAGTAGCTGGGACTACAGGCATGTACCACCATGCACAGCCAATTTTTGTATTTTTAGTAGAGATGGGGTTTTGCCATGTTGGCCAGTCTGGTCTTGAACTCCTGACCTCAGGTGATCCACCCGCCTCAGCCACCCAAAGTGCTGGGATTACAGGTGTGAGACACCGTGCCCGGCCAGATTCTAAACTTTATATAAAAATTCAAACAAGGAATAGCCAAAACACCTTTATAAAGAACAAAGTTGGAGGACTTACACGACTTGATTTCAAAACATATTATAAAGCTACAGTAATCAAGACAGTGTGGTTTTGGCATAAAGATAAACATATAGGTTAATGTTACACAACAGCATCGCCAAAAATAGATCCATATGTAAAAGGTCAATTGATTTTTGACAAAGGTACCAAAGCAATTAAGTAGAAAAAGGATAATCTTTTTGTTTTGTTTTGTTTAGAGATGGGGTCTCTCTCTGTTGCCCAGACTGAGGTGTAGTGGTGTGATTCTAGCTCACTGCAGCCTTAAAGTCCTAAGCTCAAGTTATCCTCTCATCTCAGCCTCCTGCATAGCAGGACTACAGGTGGGCACTGCTACACCCAGCTAATTTTTAAAAAGTGGTTTTTTGGTTTGTTTTTTTTTTTTTTTTTTTTTTTTTGTAGAGATGGGGTCTTGCTATGTTGCATAGGCTAGTCTCAAACTCCTGGCCTCAAGCGATCCTCCTGCCTCAGCCTCCCAAAGTGCTGGGAATACAGGTGTCAGTCAATGCACCTGGCCTGGAAAAGGATAATCTTTTAATCAAATAGTGCTGGAACAACTGGATGTTCATATGCAACAAATAGTGTTGGAATAACTAGACGTCCATATGCAAAAACAAACAAAACCCAAAAATCCCTTAGCTCTTACTTCACAAAACATACATTAACCCAAAATGGATCCTAAACCCAAGTGCAAGAGCTAAAGTTATATAACTTCTAGAAGAAAATATAAAAGAAAAATCATAGTTACATCGGTTAAGGCAAAAATTTCTTAAATAGGACACAAACGCAGAAATTATAAAAGAAAAAAACATTAAACTGGACTTTATGAAAATTCAAAATTAAAACATTTTACTTTTCAAAAGTCACTATTAAGAAATGGAAAGGCAAGCCACAGACTGGGAGAAAATATTGGCAAATCTCATATCCAACAAAGGACTTATATCTTGAATAAAAAATAACTCTTACAACTCAATATTAGTATTACAAGCAATAAAAATGTACAAAAGATTTAAATAGACACTTCACTAAAGATGATATACATATGGCAAATACACAGATGAAAAGATGCTCAACATCATTAGCCATTAGAAAAATATACATTAAAACTACAAAGAAATTCCAATACACACCGATTAGACTGGCTAAATTAAAAAAATAAAACTTACCATAATAAGTGTTGGTGAGAATGTGGAGGAATGGAACCCTCCTACAGTATTGACTTAAGATGTTTACAATCACTTGAGAAAATGATTTGACAGCTTTAAAAAATGATAATGATATGCCTACCATATGACCCAGCCATTCTACTCATAGATTTAACCATGATGAGCCATTCTATTCATAGATTTAACAAAGAAAAATGAAAAGTATATGTTCACACAGACTTATATGTGACTGTTCATAGCAGCTTTATTCATAATAGCTATGAATAACTATTCATAATAGCTATGAAAAACTATTCATAATAGCCAGAAATAATGCAAATGTTCACCAGGTGAATGAATAAACAAACTATGATATATCTAGGCAATTGAATATTACTCCGCAATATTAAAGAACAAACTGCTGATATATGCAACAACATAGACAGATATAAATATAATTACGCTGAGTAAAAGAAGGCAAAGAAAAATACACACTATATAATTCGATTGGCATAAAATTCTAGAAAATGCAAGCTACTGTAGTGATAGAAAGCACATCAATGGTTGCCTGGGGGTTGTGGAGCTGGATTACAAAGGGGCACAAGGAAACTTTTGGGTGTGATGAACATGCTTATTATCTTAATTATGGTAATAGTTTCACACACATTTCAAAACTCATCAATTTATATACGTATTTATACATGTATATCCATGTATATCTTATTGTACATCAAATATATCTCAATAAAATGTAAAATTAAGTCAATTTGCCTGAATATCATAGTGAATATATTAATAAAATAAGACGAATTTTCCAAACAAATAAAAATCAGTATCCTAAGTGACATCAGCAAGATGGAATAGAAAACCCTCAACTCTCCTAACCACACGAACACACAAATTCAACAACAAAATATAGACAAATTCCCTTTTTGAAAAATCCAGAAACTACATAAGAGACTCCTGTACGATGAGACTACCACATTAAAGCCAGCAGGGAAATCTGAGAGACCCTGTCAGCATAATAACTTCCCCCTGTACAGAGCCATACAATTGGGAAGACCCCCTCACCAGATTCCAACTTCTCCCTAGGAAGGGAAGGAGTTAGACCACATGTCCAGTGCCCCAACTTTTCCAGGAGCTGTCCAGAAGATTGGCTTCAGTTTTGCCTGTCTCAGAGTGATGATGGGACCTAGCACCTAGCCACCTTGGAACCACTGAGATGAGAGACAGTATGTTAGGCTAGCAGTTGCTATAACCCCTCTTCCCAGCTTAGCACAGAGCCAGCAGATGAAAATCCCTAACTCCTATCTTCTCTCTGGTGAGGAAAGGAGTTGGACCACGTGTCCCGTGCTCCAACCTTTTTTGTGGGGGATGCACAAAGGACTGGTTTATGTCTTGTTTGTATTGAAGTACTGACAGGACCCAGCACACTCTGTTTCAGGACCAGTGTGATCAGAGACGGCGGTTTGGCCTTGCAGTTACCCTGCTAAGAACAAAGAAAGTAGGGTGGAATAGCATAAAGCTTTAAAAGGCCCCCTAAATCTCTAGCTGGCCTGACTGATGAGGGTCTTCTCCTGTATAAGGCTAGGCCATGAAGACTGGGATAGGTAGCCATTTAATGAACAGATACTCACACAAAGAGCCAAGGGACATGAAGAAACAGGGAAATATATCCCAAACAAAGGGACAAAATAAATGTCCTGGTATCATAAAATGGAGATATATGATTTACCTGACAGTCAAAACTAACATAAAGATGTTCAAGGAGGTCAGAAGAACAACACATGAACAAAGTAAAAATTTCAAAAAAGAGATATAAAATATATATATTAAAAATTCAGGCTGGGCATGGTGGCTCATGCCTGTAATCCCAGCACTTTGGGAGGCTGAGGCAGGAGGATTGCTTGAGGCTAGGAGTTTGAGACCAGCCTCGGCAACATAGTAAGACCTTGTCTCTACAGAAAAAATTTAAAAAGTTAGCCTTGCGTGGTGGCACTCGCCTGTAGTCCCAGCTACATGGGAGGCTGAGACGGGAGATCACATGAGCCCAGGATTTTGAGTCAACAGTGAGCTATGATTTTGCCACTGCACACCAGTTTGGGCAACAGAGCAAGACCATGTCTCAAAAAAGAAAAAAAAAAACAGAAATCTTGGAGCTGAAGAATATAATAACTGAACCAAAAAATTCACTAGAGGGGTTCAACATGAGACTCAAGCAAAAGAAAGGATCAGCAAAGTTGAAGACAAGTCGTTGGTAATTATACAGTCAGAGGAGGAAAAGAATTACAGAGAGTGAAGAAAGCTAAAGGGACTTAAAAGCCATGATCAAGTAGACCAATATATGCATTATGGAAGTTCCAGAAGGAGAGTAAAAAGAGAAAGGGTTCCAAAAAGCTTATTCAAATAAATAATTGCAAAATACTTTGCAAATCTAGGAAAGGAAATGAACATCCAGATCCATCAGGCTCAATAGATGGCAAATAAGATAAACTCAAAGAAACCCATACTAAGACACATTATAATCAAATTGTCCATAGGCAAAGATGAAAAGAGAAGTTTGAAAGTAGCAAAAGAAAAATAACCTGTCATATAAAAGAAACCTCCAAAAGACTATCAGTGGATTTCTCAGCTGAAACCTTGCAGACCAGAAGATGATATATTCAAAGCGCTAAAAGAAAAAAAAAAACCCACCAGCAACTAAGAATACTATACCTGTCAAAACTATCCTTCAAAAAGATGAAGAGATTAAGCTTTTGCCAGACCAAACAAACAAACAAAAAAACCCGAGAGAGTTCATCACCACCAGACTTGCCTTACAAGAAATGTTAAAGAGTTAAAGGGAGTTCTTTGTGTTGAAATGAAAGAACATAAAATAATAATACAAAAAATACAGACAAGTGTGAAATTCACTGGCAAAGTTAAATATATAAACAAATACAGAATGATGTAATGCTGTGATAGTGGTAGGTAAAACATTTTTAATTCTAGTATAAAAGTTAAAAGGCAAAAGTGTTAGACTGTAAATATAAAATATGTTAATGTTAGTGATAAAAATAAAATGATAGGTAAACTGTGACATTAATAGCATAAAGTGTGTGAAGGGGAAACTGTAGTTTTTGTATGTGATCGAAGTTAGGTTGTTAATCAGCTTAAAATAGCCTACAATAACTATAAGATATTTTAACGTAAACTCTTCTAACTACAAAGAACATACCTATTGAAAATATACACAAAAGAAAAAGAGAAATCACTCAATACAGAAATCAAAACACAAAAGAAGACATTACAAAACAAGAAAAAAGAATTATAAGACAGAAAATAATAAGCAAAATTGGCAATACTAAGTTCTTCTCTATTAATAACTACTTTAAATATAAATGGGTTGACTCCCAAATTGAGAGATACAGAGTGAGTGAATGGATCAAAAAACAAGATCCAACTATATGCTGTCTATAAGAGATTCACTTAAGTTTTAAGGACACACAGGCTGAAAGTAAAGGAATGGACAAAGACATTCCATACAAATGCTAACCAAAAAATAGCAAGGTGGCTACACTTATATCAGATAAAATAGGCCAAAAACTGTCACAAGAGACAAAGGACAATGTGCAATGAAAAAAGGCCAATTCACAGGATGATATAAGAATTGTGAATATATATGTACACAACATTAAACCACCGAAATATATAAAGCAAACATTGACAGAACTAAAGGGAGAAATAGATAGCAATACTATAATAGTAGGAGACTTCAATATTCTACTTTCAATAGTGGATGGAACATCCAGACAGATGATCAAAAGGAAACAGTGAACTTGAACAACACTATAGATCAAATGGACCTAACAGAAACATAGAACATTCCACCCAAAGCAACAAAATATATATTCTTTTCAAGTACACACAGAACATTCTCCAGAATAGATCACATGCTAGGTCACAAAACAAACTGAAGAAGATTGAAATCATACCATGTATATTTTCTGACCACAATGGAATGAAACTAGAAATCAATATCAGAAAAAAAACTGGCAAATTCAAAAATATGTGGAAATTAAACAATACACTCCTAAATAACCAATGGGTGAAACAAAAAATCAAAAGGGAAATTAGAAAATATTTTGAGATAAATGAAAAACAAAATAGAATGTACAAAACCTATGGAATGCAGCAAAATCAGTACCAAGAGGAAAATTATAGTGACAAATGCCTACATTAAAAAAGAAAAATCTCAAATAACCCAACTTTACACCTCAAGAAACTAGAAAAATAAGGAAAAAAAGCTAATCCCAAAGTTACTTGAAGGAAAGAAATAATAAAGATTAGAACAGAAATAAACAATACAGAATAGAAAAATAATAGAAAAGATCAACAAAATGAAGTGTTAATTTTTCGAAAAGATCAACAAAATTGACAAACCTTTGGCTAGGCCAAGGAAAAAGAGAAAGACACAAATAAATTGAATCATCAATGAAAGAGAAGACATTACAACTGATACCACAATTACAATCATGCATCACCTAACGACAGGATTATGTTCTGAGAAATGTGTCATAAGGTGATTTCATCACTGTGTGACATCACAGAGTGTACTTACACAAACCTAGATGGTATAGCCTATTACACCTAGGCTATATGATAGAGCCTATTGCTCCTAGTCTACAAACCTATACAGTATCTTACTGTATTGAATATTTTATGCAATTATACCACAATGGTAAGCATTTGTGAATCTAAATATAGCTAAACATAGAAAAGGTATAGTAAAAATATGGTATTACAATCTTATGGGACCACTGTCACATAAGTGGTCTGTCATTGATTGAAACATCATTATGAGATGCATGACTGTATATGCCAACAAACTGGAAAACTTAGAAGAAATGGATAAATTTTTAGAAACATTTGACTGACCAAGACTGTCACAAAGAAATAGAAAAAAATCTGAACAGACCTGTAACTAGTAAGGAGACTGAATTAGTAAATTAAAAATCTCCCAATAAAGAAAAACCCAGGAACAGATTACTTTACTGGTGAATTTTATCAAATATTTGAAAAAGAATTAATGCCAATCCTTCTCAAACTCTCCCAAAAATTGAAGAGAAGGGAACATTTCCAAACTCATTTTATGAGACCAGCATTATACCTGATACAGATAAGGACACTACAAAAAAAGAAAACTAAAGGCCAATATCCCCAATGAAAACTGATGCGAAAATCCTCAACAAAATACCAGAAAACTGAATTCAATGGCACAGGAAAAGGATGATACCCTGTGACCAAGTGGGATTTATCTCTGGTATGCAAAGATGGTTTAACATATGCAGATCAATAAATGTGATACAACATATTAGCAGAATAAGGGATAAAAAGCACATGATCATTTCGAGATACAAAAAAAGCATTTGACAAATTCAACAGCCTTTCATAAAAAGCTCTCAACAAACTAGAAATAGAATGAAATTACCTCAACAAAATAAAGGCCATATAAGAAAACCCCACAGCTAATGTCATACTCAATGGTGAAAAGCTGAGTTTTTCCTCTAAGATCAGGAACAAGGCAAAAATGCCCACTCTTGCCACTTCTGTTCAACATAGTGCTGGAATTCTTACCCAGCATAATTAGGCAAGAAAAAATAAGTAAAGGCATCAAAATAAGAAAGAAACAAGTAAAATTATTTTTTACTTATCAGGTAACATGATCTTGTATGTTATCAGATAACATGATCTTATACGGAGAAAATCCTAGACACTCCATAAAAAAACTGTTAGAACTAATAAATCCAGTAAAGTTACAGGATACAAAATCAACATGCAAAAATCAACAGTGTTTCTATACACTAACAATGTACTACCTCAAAAAAATAAGAAAACAATCCCATTTACTATAGCACCTAAAATAATAAAATACTTAGGAATAAATGTAACTAAGAAGGCAAAAGACTTGTATACTGAAAACTATAAAACATTGATGAAAGAAATCAAAGAAGACACAAATAAATAAGACATTCATGCTAATGAATGCAAGACTTATTGTTAAAATGTCCATACTACCCAAAGTGATCTAGAATCAATGTAATCCCTATCAAAATCTTAATGGCATTTTTTTTTTTGAGACAGGGTCTCACTCTTTTACCCAGACTGGAGTACAGTAGCATGATCAAGGCTCACTGCAGCCTTGATTGCCCGGGCTCAAGTAATCCTCCCACCTCAGCCTCCTGAGTAGCTGGGACTACAGGCATGTGCTACCATGCCTGACTTTTTTTTTTTTTTTGTAGAAACAAGGTCTCACTATGTTGTCCAGGCTGGTCTTGGAATCCTAGGTTCAAGCAATCCTCTTGCCTCAATCTCCAAAAGTGCTGGGACCCTAGTGGCATTTTTTACAGAAATAGGAAAAAAAAATCTCTACAATTCACAGGGAATTGCAAAGAACTTCAAATAGCCAAAACAATCTTATAAAAGAAAAAGCTGGATTCCCTGATTTCAATTGATATTGCAAAGTTATAGTAATCAACAGTATGTACATATAGAGCAAGGGCACAGAAGAGACAGCCCCAAAATAAACCCACCCATATACGACCAAGTGATCTTTGAGAAGGGTATCAAGACTACAAAATGGGGAAAGTATAGTCTCTTCAATGAATGGTATGGGAAAACTGGATATCAAACCACTTTCTTACACCATATGCATACACATAAGACCTGAAACTGCAAAACTCGTAGAAGAAAATGTGAGGGAAAAGGCTCTTGACATTAGTCTTGGCCATGGGTTCTTGAATATGATACTAAAAGCACAGGCAACAAAAGCAAAAATAAACAAGTGGGACAACATCAAACTAAAAGGCTTCTGCACAACTAATGAATCTTTTAACACAGTGAAAAGGTAGGCTGGGCATGGTGGCTCACGCCTGTAATTCCAGCACTTTGGGAGGCCGAGGCTGGTGGATCACCCGAGGTCAGGAGTTCGAGACCAGTCTGGCCAACATGGTGAAACCCCATCTCTACTAAAAATACAAAAAAAGAAAATTAGCCAAGTGTGGTGGTGAACACCTGTAATCCCAGCTATTTGGGAGGCTGAGGCAGGAGAATCGCTTGAACCCGGGCAGCAGAGGTTACAGTGAGCTGAGATCATGCCACTGCACTCCAGTCTGGGTGACAAAGCAAGACTCTCTCTCAGGAAAAAAAAAAAAAAAAGAAAAGAAAGAAAAGGCAGCCTATGGAATGGAAGAAAATATTTGCAAAGCATTTATCTGATAAAGGGTTAATATCCAAAACATACAAGGAACTTATACAACTCAACAGCATAATAACAAAATCCAGTTAAAAATGGGCAAAGGACTTGAGTAAACATTTCTCCAAATAAGACACATAAACAGCCAACAGGACCATGAAAAGATGCTCAACATCACTAACCATTAAGGAAATGCAAGTCAAAACCACAATGAGATATCACCTGACACCTGTTAGGATGGCCATTTTTTTTGAGAAAAGATAAGTGTTGGATATGGAGAAACTGGAACACTTGTACACCGTGGGTAGGAATGTAAAATGGTGCCACTGCTATGGAAAACAGTATGGAGGTTCCTCAAAAAATTAATACTAGAACTACATACTAGATCCAGCATTCCCATTTCTGGGTATTCATCTAAAAGAAATCAGGATCTTGAAAACATATTTAAAACCCCATGTTCATTGGAGCATTGTTTATAATACCCAAGATGTAGAATCAACCTAAATGTCCATGGATGAAAGAATAAAGAAAATGTGGCATAAGAAACAATGAAATATCATTCCAGAGGAAATCTTTCAATATGCAACAACATAGATAAGTCTGGAGGACATTATGCTAAATGAAATAAGCCGGTCACAGAAGGACAAATATTGCATAATTTTGCTTACATGACGTACCTAAAATAGCCAAACTCAGAAGCAGAGAGTAGAATGTTGGTTGCCAGGAGCCAGGGGGAGAGGGAAATGGGGAGTTGCTATTCAAGGGGTATAAAGTTTCAGTAATACAAGATGAAGATGTTCTACAAATCTGCTGTACAACATTGTGCCTATGGTTAACAGTGTGGTATTGTGAACTTAAAATCCTGTTAAAATTGTAGCTCTCATGTTAAATGTTCTCACTACAATAAAAAGTAAGTTAGATGAATATAAAATTTTAACAAGACATATGAATATACTTTCTGACATCGAAAATACAAAAGTAAAGACTGGAGAAAAAAATCAGTATCATTACTTTTTAGTCAAATTTTATCTAGTAGGCACAACCCATTTTGGAAGAGGAGACTATCTAATGACTCCCAGACCCTTCTAATCCTGAAGATTTTAGTAAAAACAATAAAGGGTCATGAATGCTGCACACTAATGTATATTGCAGTAACTAGTATCACCCTTCTGGAGAACAGATTTCAGGTGATATCTGAAAGAAAAGAAAAAAGAGGGGTTACTAACTTTGGCTTTGTTGAATGATGAAATTAAAGCAGGGCTACCTGGCCTTAAGTCTTTCAATAGTTAAAAACTAATCTTGGGGCTTTTTAATTCATTTAAGAAGTCATAACCATTATAGAAGAAAGTAGAAGGAAAAAAAAAGATGTGTGGTTCCCATATGGTTCAGTAATAATCACAACCAGTCTATGACTTCCTTAAAGAGTCTGATGAAATATGTGAAGGGAGAAAAAAAGGGGCCCTGTGAAAGTTGTATGGGTTGGAGTGGGGGTTGATGAAGATATTATGGGGCCAGAGAGAGAAATCAAGAGCACATTTTGTACTTTACAAAACCAAGTTAGACACCCTGAGGTAGGTGGCTTATACTTATGTAAAATACCAGCCAGTGCATCAACATAAATTTGTAAAGTAACCACTAATGATTTATAGTCAATGCTTAGTGAACTAGAACACTGCAACTGGAGCTATTTAACTTTTTTTAACTTCTGAAATATAATTAAATTGGTACACATTGAATTAACAGTACTGTGATCCTTCAGAGAATGATGTGTTACCCGCTGAATTAGCCTGTCTGGGTAGTAAATCATGTTGTTGTCTAACATGCTAGATGAGCATATCTCACTCGATCAGAGAGCTTGGCAAATTTTAGACAGAACTCATTTACAAAATACACATGGGAAACTACAATCACTATGAAATTAAAAGAAATAGAAAGAAGAGAAGGAGGAGGTTGGGGGAGGGATGTTCTGTAGGATGCAGCATTTTAAAGAGACTTTCTTAGCACAGAAGACAAGGAAGCTTTGCACTCAAAAAACTGTCCCTCCAACTACCCAACCACCCTCTATCATTCTCTCTCTGACACACACACAAACACACACATACACACACACACACACACACACACTAAAATTCACAGTCTCTAGATTCACAATCTCTAGATTGTGTGGTGAGGTATCTACCTACCTACCTACCTACCTATTTATCTACCTAGCATAGTAATACATGTTAAGGACAAGGAAGAGAGGAGATCAGAAGTTATAAATATTAAGGAAGTCAGATCACAGATAAGGGATGTAATGAAATTTCTTTTTAATATTGTTCCTCATTTGGCTCCCAGTATATGTATGTACGAATATGTATATAAATGTGTATATATATATATATATGTGTATGTGTCTATAAATATATATAAATATAGGTGTGTGCATATATATATATCTCATATATGATATATGTTGGATAACAACATCTTTATATATATCATATATATCATATATATATATCATATATATGATATATATATATATAAAACCATGGATAACAACACTTGTTTTCTGGCCCTGACAGTACCTGGGAACAAATGTACAAAACTATTGGGCAATAAACAGAAATGAATTAATAGCCTAAGAAAGAAAGAATTTAGAGCCAGATTTAGAAAGAGGAGATTCATACAAACTCAAAAAGAAGAAATCTCAAGTCTTTCAGAAGTTCCTAAAGCCTAGCTCTACTTGTTAAATGCTCTATGGAACAGATTTGGGGTTAAAAGCCTAATCCAGCAGTTTATGTCTGTGGGCTCTGCCCTCAAGGAGCATATCCCATGAAGTATATAAAACAAGCATGCCCAGCTCATTAGAAAGAACATGATGAGCACCAGATGGAAGATGGGGTAGAATGGGACCAGAAGGAAGGGTAATTTCTGATGGGCTTCAAGGAACAGGTAAGATTTAGTCAGGTAGCTGGGACTAGAAATGCATTTTAAGAAACCATGATAAGTCACTGGGCATATTCAGAAAATTATTGTCACATTTGAGGCTGACTGTGTATGGCAGTGATTATGGGTATGTGCTCTGGAGATAGCCTTTCTGGGTTAAAATCCTAGCTCTACCATTTACTAACTGTGAGACTCTGGGTAAACCATTTGGATTTCCATATGCCTCATTTTCTTTCTCTATAAAATGGGGAAGAATAATAGAAACATATATAGTTGCCATGTGGATTAAATAATACATGTAAAATCACTTAGAACAGTGGCATCCAATAAGTGCTGAATAAATATTAGCTATTTTTTAAAATGTGGATGAAGTGCAAAGGAAGTATCCATGATTTCAGCCTACAGGGGAAGATAGGAGCCATATTTCTGGAGAACTTCGGATGCCAGACCTGAGGGGTTTGAACTTAAATCAAGATGAAGCAAGTTTTTAATAATAGAGTATCATAAAGGCAGATCAGTTGGTGTCAGTTTGTGGTAGGAGATATAGAACAACTCTTGCTATCTGACAATACAAAGGGCTGGCTTATGAGATAATGTTCTCCATCAATGGAAGCATTCAAAAGAACAGTCTGACCAACCAAATTCAAGGGTGTTATTAATGGCACTCAGGCAGCAGGTTAGTGTTGGTCAGCTTGGATGGCCTGCCTCTAAGATTCCTTTCAACTGTAAGTTAATTTAGGATAAAGACTCTAGGACCAATACGGAAGAAAGATTTTTTCAAGGCACTGCTGGGAGCATGGAGCCATAGCAACAATTCAAGTGAAGGAGAACAGTACAGAGAGTGGAAATGGTGGGAGGTGGGGAGACACTAGGAAGATTTCTGGTCTAGAATGTCGGAGGTGGAAGGAATGGTAGTGCTAGGATTTTAACCCACCTCTGAGACGAACCAGTCAGTCCAGCTTCCTCATTGTATAGAAAGGGAAACCAAAATTCTTGGATAGAAGAAGTGTCTTATAAGATAAATTTAACAGGAGTGATCTTAGAAGCAGGGAAGCCAGCCAGGAATCCAGAAACCAGACATAAAGTAATAAGAGCTTGGAAGAGGGTAGGAGTAGCAGGAATTGAAAAGAAGGGGGTGGATATGAGGGCTATTGTAAAGGAAGCAAGACTGACAGAATGTGGGATATGGGATGAGTAAGCAATGACTCCATGATTTTAATGCTAGCTGAGTGGGGAAGCCAAGGAAAGAGCCCATTTTACAAGGGGAAGATAAGTTCCATTTTAGACATACTGGGGTATGAGGTAAAAAAAAAAATATTCCAGTGAATACTATCAGACAGTGGAAAAGATTAAGACTAGAGATTCAGGAGTTATGAGATCTCATCGTTGCTTTCTTGAGGAAAAGAGGAGAGGGGGAAAGGATGGGGGGAGGGAGAATAGGGAAAGAAGAAACAGAGAAAAGAGTGTGGGGGGAGGGACTGAGTGCTGAGCCTTGAGGAATATCCACAGGATAGAGATAAGAGAGGCAGTCGATTTACAGAGGAGAATGGAGAAACAGCAAGAGAAGATGCAGAAACAGGAGAGTTCAGTATTACAGGAGCTATACTGGCAGCAGAGTTTGGAGAAGGTCGAGTCTGAATGGTTTGCAAACAATACCAATGACTAGCAATACTAAGGACTGTTTAAATAATTAAATACAATGTGGCTGTTAAAAAATAGAGACAACCTTCTGTATGCTTGATAGGGAAAGATCTCTAGGATATGTAAGTGAAAAAAGCGAAGTGCAAAAGATTGTTTTAGTATGCTACCTTTTGTATAAAAGGCAAAATAAAGAATCTATATTGACATTTGCTTGTGTATGTATAGAGAGGCTCTGAAGAGACACACAGAAATATCTAAGCACAGTGGGAGGTAGTGGTGAAACTGGACAGATGAGAGACAAGGATGACTGGGAAACTATTCTCCGCCTTTTCATACTAACTAGCTTTTAAACCACATAACTACATTACTTATTCAACAAATTATTGAAAAACAATAATTGTATAGAGAAAACAAGGATGATGAAAACAGTGAGAAGGCCAGTATATTTGGCCCTCAGGAAGACCTCATTGGAAGCCAGATTGGAGAGGATTCAGGAAGATAGGCAGTGAGGAAACAGAGACACTGAGCATGCACGTATATGAGCATATACAACATGCCTACATATAATGTATCTTTGGAAGGGTGTCTTTGGAAGAGTACACAAGGAATTGGTAACAGAGATTGCGACCGGGAAGGGAAATTAGGTGGTTTAGGGACATGAATGAAGAAAGATGTACCCATTTATATAGTTTTAAAAATTTTGTTCCATGAACGTTTATCATCTATCCCCAAAATAAACATTCAAATAAATAAATTGTGCTAGAAGAGAAGGAAGGAGGGGAGAGGGAGAGAGGGAGGCCACCCCTCACTTAAAAAAAATTTATTGACAGAGAGGGCAGTAAGAAGGGTAGGTTTGTAGGGGCCGAGAGGGTCAAGTCTGGTTTTTTGTTTATTGCTTACTCCCCTTCTAGTTTGGGAGGCAACCAGAGCATGGGAAAGAACAGGCACTCTAAAATCAGATAAACTGGATTTTGAATACCAGCCCTGCCAGTTACTGGTCCAATGAATTCTGGAAAGTTACTTCCCTCTTAGCCTCAAGTTCTGCATCTTGGAATAGGGACACTACTAAGTACTTCTTCGTGCATTATATTATTTCATCCTCGGAGTCTAATCTGTGTTTTTTAACAAGCTTCCCAGCAAAGTTGTAAACTGACTGATCTGTGAAACCCACCTTTTTCCAATGCTATGAAACACAGAATATAGTCATCATAGTTAACAGTGGTATTAAAAAGACAATATGAAACACAGAAAGGGGCTTTGGGGCTGAAGTAAAATTTTAAGGTATAGTAGGACAAGCATAGGATTTGGGGTCAGGTAGAGTTGGGTTCAAATCACAGCTCTACCACTTACTGGCTTGGTTACTTGGAGAACATTACTTTGCCCCTCTGAACCTCATTATTTTCATCTGTAAAATAGGAATACTACTGCTTAATTTACAGTAAGTAGAGATGAGAAGATTAGAGAGTATGCATACAAAATTCCCAGAACAAAATATGCATCTAATTAATGGTAACTCTGACGATCACCAGCCCGGAGTTAGGGTTCCCAAGCACATAAAAACAGCAATGCCAATTTTCTACTGTGCATTTCCATTCCCTTGACCCTCCGAACCAGGCCTGAAAACATAAAAGCACACGAGCTATCCCTTTGATTTTTCAAGCACCTATGAGGTCACCCAAAGAATTCCCTCCTGCCCTTTGAACCTTTAACTCATTCTCAAATGATTTACCGGCTGCCTGGCCTCCAAATGACCATGCTAGCAGCCATGTCCTTCCTATCTGAGGCTCTGTCCCTTTGATAACAACAGTGCCTCTGATGGGGTTTACCATTCCCACACTCTACGAGCCTGCTTCTAAGACAAAATTTTCAATCTTCGAAGGACTTAATACAAACAACAGTAAGGAGGAAGCTAACATTCTCTGCTTCTCTCACCAATGCCTGTAAAGGCTGGATCATCTCCTCTCTAAGGCTTTCTCAGTTTGTTTGTACTCCTTTCATACTTATTGTGATTGTGCTAAGGCCCTTTCGAGGCCTGTTCCTAAAGTCATTCCAGTGGGTGAACTCTCCAACAGTATCCTGGACAGGAACAAACTAAGAGAAGCCCTGTAGTGTGTCTTTTAAACTGTCACAGTACTACTACTGTGAATTTCAACCTGTTCCCTTTAGTGCCCTTACATAACCTAATTGACTGCCACAGAGACAGTTAACCACCAATGAGATTAGACCCCATTTGGAAGGAAGACAGAGTGAGTTCCCTTTGGCCCTTCTCAGCATTCTCAGCTTTGAGTAAAATAGGGAGAATAGCAATATCATGGTCAAATAATAAGGACACTTAAGACACTGGGTATAAATACCAGACAGTGACTCACATCCAAGGCCAGTCAGACGCAACACGTTAGAGCTTGCTTAAGAAAAAGTGAAAACACATACATACACATTCACACATACACACACAGAGTGTGTTCACCCAAAGCTACTGCCTCTCAGCTAAAGCAGTGAAACACTTGAGTTTCACTGAAGACACACACTACACCCACCTTAAACACATAGCAACAAGTGGGATGGCTGTTGTTTTAAGAGTCTCACAGCAACGCGTCCCAACACCATAGGAAATGCTGCAATCATCAGCCAGCCGGCCTCTCCCACATGCAAACCTCGGAACACAGCTTACACACAGGAACTCCAGCAGCAGCATGAAATTCAACTGTTATAAACCAAACTTCAGGCAGCCTGGGGACAAGCAGGTAGCCAACCCCATCTTCCACTGCTCCTTCTCATCCTGGGTTGCCTCTGGGATCCTTCTCAACTTCTGTCCCCACCATTATTTTCTTCTAAGTGTTCCCTCTGCCTCTAGTTCCCATGTGTGTGTCATTCAAGGCTCACTCCACTTAGGTGGGGTGTCACACAAAGTTTGGGAAACTTGGCCAGTATATCCAGATCATCTAGTCATATTCTCTAATTTAGGCTTGGAAGTGGAAAGGGGAAAGATTACCAATCACGGAGTAAAAAATTTTTGCTTGACTCTTCTTACATATTATCTAAACCAGCAAACCATGATGGAGAGTCTACTCTGTGCTGACTATGGAAAATATATAGAAGATACAGCCATTGTCGTCTAGAAGATCTTGATCCAGCAAATCAAACACAAGACAGCCAAAGTACCCAAAGACGCCTACTGGAAAATCAGAACTCTGGCATTTCAGAGGGGAGTTTCTGATTGCTTCCACCAGGAGCAATCAGAGATGATGCCCTAGAGGCTTAGAGGTAGGGCTTGAAGGTTAGGTCCTATGGAGAGGGCCACAGAAGTGAGAAGTCCTTCCAAGGATGCAGTGTGAAGTCTAGCCACTGGAAAGAACATCATGGTGAGAAAATTGGAGGCTAGAATTTCCCAGGTGGGTTTGGGGAACAGAGAGGTAACCGTTCTGCCTGAAAACCTGGGGCCTGGAAGGATTGCTAAGACTGGAGCCAGATGGAGAATGGTCTGTAATACCAGGCAAAAGTAGTTTGGGCTCTATTCCACAGGCAGCAGGGAACCATTAAATAATTTTAAGGGAGGGAGGAGGGGATGATCAAAGGGAAAGAAACCATTGAGGAGGCCACTACAGTAGTGTAGTTGTTCCAGAATGAGGCTTCTTCCTGCCTGTCCCAGCTCTTGCAAGATCCTCCTTCAAAGCTGCCCTTTCCCATCTGAGCTCACTATCTCAGAGCTCATTACTATGCATCTCTTTTGAGTTGAGAGATATATCAATGATGTTTCTTATTCTGAATGAGGCTCCTAATGTTGTACTGAAGTTGGGTCAAGGGCTTGAAAAAAAACAAAAGCTTCATCTGAATCTCCCAGTTTAGATGAAAGGGAAGTATGATACATTATTTCCATTGCTGCAACAGAATCAGTTGGCTTGATCCCTGGGGTCACTGGTCTCCTCTAAGATGCCAACGTGGTGGGGAAAGGAGGGAAGGGGAGAGGGAGAAGGAGGGAGGGAAGGAAGGAGAGAGAGAGAAAGAGGAGAGAGAGAGAGAGAGAGAGAGAGAACACGTACTGCCAGCATGGGGCAAAACCTGATTGTCAAGTGCTTTTCTGGGGCCTGTTCCAGATCACTGTCACTTATAGACTTAGACTAAAGTTCAGCCTTAAATTAGGGCTCCAAGCTAGGGGATGGGAGATGGAAGGGCCCCACCTGGGTCTTAGCAGTGGGAATTAACTCTCCCTGATCCTTAATTATTTTGGCTTTGATTAGTGGCTAAATGGGGAGAGGGATGTAACCTGAACCCTAATGCAGCTGAGAAGGGCTAAGAGCCAAAACCCTCTTTAAGCAGATACAGTATGTGCAAGGTCTGGGCAGGTTTCAGAACACTGCACTTTTCTTCAGCCAAAGGCACAGGAAAAACACGCAAATTACATCTTGAGCCCCTTACCTCCAGAAAAGGAGAGTATCACCCTCCCACCAGGGCTCACGCAACAGAGGGAAGTTAGCAAGCAGGTGCTTGTAAAAATCAGAGCACTTGGGCAATCTTTTACACAAAAATCTCCCCAGCAGCTACAGATTCAAATCAATTTCAAATATAAATTACAAGCTATTTCATGTTGTTAGAGAGAGGAGCTAGGTAAAGGAACCCATGTGGTCATTAGCCTTTTAGCAAGAAGTGAGTTTAGTCTACAAGAAGGTAGGGAAGGAGTTAATTTAGACCAGGTTCCATGGCATAAGCATCTTTACAACATTCGGATTTTCAGTTCTTCACCATGTAGAAAATCAGGTGATGTTGCACAAAAGTGGCAACGGAAAGGCATTCCAAGAAGGATAAAGGGGGTGTGGGGAGGGCTGGACTGGTCCTAATATTGTCAAGTCTATCTGCACATAAAAGGAATCTTTCCTGGGAATTTCATGTAAGTATAAAGGACACCAGTGCTAGGGTTGGGGGTCAGATAATCACGTCAATTTGCAAAAGTCTCTTAATAATAAAGCAATATTTCCCAACCACATTTGCAACAAATGAAATTGTGAAGTAAATCCCTATTTACCCTTTATTTTAGTGTGGTGAAGACACCACTGTAGGCAATGAAATCATTCTTGAAAGTTTAACAATGCTTTTTAAAAAGTCAAATTTAAGAACCAATACTACTATAGAACATTAACAATGATATTTATGGATTAATAATACTACACTATGGGGAGAGTGTAAAACTGCTAACAACAAGAATGCAACACAGACTTGAAACTGGTGCTTTGAGGTTTGCCTTACCAAGCCACCACATTTTGTTTTTCATATAGAGAAAACAGTCCTTAAGCATCTTGGCAAATTAACTGATGTTTTTTAACAGCCTCAAACCATTTTAACATTCCAGTCTGAAGTTCAGCCTTTTGACAGCTTCTTCTATTTTGCTTGTTTGTTTGTTTGCTATTTGGACTTTCCTATCACTTCAAGTTCTAAGTTATACAAAATGAACTTTAGCCAGTAACACCTCAGTTGACAAAGCATCCCACAGATTGGAGGAGATAGCAAGACAAAGCTATGGCCAGGAAAGCCCATTAAATAACAATGCAGGTCTGTTCTACTATCTTTGGGGCATAAGATTGTCTGGCAATTAACTCGTTTCCACAACAACCAGTAGATTAGTAAATTGTCTGTGTTGATCATTATGTTCCTAAAATAATGCTTTGTTGTTTCAACTGATCAGTGGCTTTAAATAAACATGCTCCCCAACTGCCTAGGGACTTTTTGATTGGCCTACAGACACTTCAGTCTCAGAAGATCCAAAACTGAACTAAACCTGGTTGGTCTTCCCAATTCCCATAATCTCTCAGAGCCTTCTAGATTTTAAATATTAGATTAATCCCTGACTCCTACCTCTTCTTCATTTCTTCAATGGTATGCATTATCACTAACTTCTGGCAACTCACTAATGTATGACAAGTCAGCAAATTGCCAAGATGGGCTGATTCCTTCAAAATGACCTTACCTATCTATTGTTCAGTTCAGGTCTTTCCTCATGGAAGCAATTATGTGACTGGTACTGTGCTAGGTGCTTTATTCTTGAGATCAGATGAGATCGGACAGGTTCAGGGTGGTATGACCATAGACTAGGTGCCTTATTCTTAATACACTGATTATCCAAACAACAAAATGGCTACCTACTTCCAACTTGCATCCATTCTATAGCCCAGTTTTCTGGGGTATCCAGAATACCTGGCTCAAATCCATTCACCTTTATATCCCACTAGTCTGCAAGAAGCAAGAAGATCTCCACTGACTCACTTATGTAGCCATCCACACAAGCAATATGACATTGGGCAAGTCACCTAATCTTTCTTCAATTTCCTCATCTGTAAAATGGAGTTAATAAATTAGCTAACATGGTGAAACCCCATCTCTACTAAAAATACAAAAATTAGCCGGGTGTGGTGGCACACGCCTGTAGTCCCAGCTACTTGGGAGGCTGAGGTAGGAGAATCGCTTGAACCCGGGAGGCGGAGGTTGCAGTGAGCCAAGATCACGCCACTGCACTCCAGCCTGGCAACAGAGCGAGACTCCGTCTCAAAAAATAAAATAAAAGAGCTAATATGTGTTAAGTTAGAAAACTAGTGCCCAGAATATGCACTATAAAGTATTTGTTAGAAAACAAATAAAAGTGACATCTATGGAGCTCTGTGCTGGTTTCATTGGCCATAGGAAGAATAGCTCAGCTCCTAGAACAGGCACTCAATAAAATTTAATGAATGAATTAATAAGTGGATAAATGAACAAACACTACATGCTCTGCCCTTATGCTGTTAGTCAACACACTGTGGAGTGAACAAACTGGTCTCAGTCTTCTGTCGGTGTCTTTAGGACATGCAGTGCTTGTACTAACTGGAATCAACGTCCTTCTTCCTCCCAGGCCTACCTACCTAAATCCTGTATTATCCCTCAAGGCCTAGCTCCAATTCTTCCTTTTTTCACAAAACACCCAGCTACATCAGCCCACAATGAAATCTCTTCCCACTGAATAAATGTTGCTCTTAGATCCTACCCCACAGTTTCAGTACTTAAAGCTTTTTGTTTCCTGGGCTTATAGTAATGCAGCTCTTCAACAAAACTGTCATCTCTTTTGAGAATCCAGGAACCAGGTCTTCTATGGTGGCTAACTCTTGTATTCTCTAGTTTAGGGTTAGGCACTTTACAAAGTGCTCAACAAATCTGTGTTGACTGGTTGGTTGGTTAGTTGATCAGTTGATTGATTGATTGATTGATTGATTGATTGGAGGCCTGAGAGCTCTTAAGATGTTAGCCTTCAAAGTGCTGGCTGTTCAGACATTAGCAGAAATCATGGCTGGTCTTCCAACTTTTTGCAGTAGCAAACATTACACGAAAGCTGCCCTGCCATTTCACATAATTCCCAATGATTAGGTAACTTCATACACTTCAATTTTTAGGCTCAAAATTTTCTTAAGAGAATTCCTGTTTAATAAGGGACACCTGTGGAATGCGCTTGCTTGCTTTCTTAAATCACATATACTGCTAATAATAATATGAAATAAATGATAAAATGAATCTCTCTCCCTACTGGACAACAGCGCAGGTTGTATTACTCTCATTTTGCAAATAGGGCAATTGAGATAGAGAGATGAAAATGACTTCCCAGGGTCACACAAATGAAGAGTGGCAGAGTTGGGACTAAACTTTAGGCTTTCTGAATACCGACCCAGTCCCCTTACCTTGATTTGAGATTTAAAACAAAACAAAGACCTTCCTTTGACCCTGACCTCTGAGGAATAGACACTCATAATATTATCAGTTTCTGCATCAAATTTCATTTCCCTCATTTCCCTCCCTCCGTCCGTCCCCCAACCCCTCATTCTTATCCAGTTCTCTTTTATTTCTCTGTCTTTCACCTGTGTAAACACGCTATTTTAGAAAGAGCATGGGATTTGAAGTTGGACAGAAGTAAATTTGAATGTCAGCTGTCCCACTTACTATATCACTTAGAGTCTTTCACTTAACTTCTCCTGAGTCTCGGTTCTTCATCTGCACAATGGAGACATTAATATCTGGCCTCAAAGAGTTACTGTAAAAGTTAAATGAAAATACATGTAAAACACCTAGAAAATAGCAGTATTTGCTATACAGCGGTCCACTACCTCTCCGATCCCACCATGTCTAGGCTTTGACCACCTTTGGGTTCAAGAGGTTACTGAACTCAATGAGGCACAGCCACACAACTGAAGTATCCAAATCCTTGCCTGGTCTACTTTTGCTTGTTGTCTTGATCCTTCCTGATTGCCAATTTAAGTTAATACAGAGCTCCAAACTCTTGTCAAATCCTCTAAAGAATGTGAGAGTCAAGCCTGATACTTACCCCCTGAAGCTTCAAGATGTCATCACTCACACTCTCAGTCAGAGTAAGATGCCATCCAAAGCTGCCTACCTGTAGAATTTTTCAGGGTGGCTTTTACTTATATCAAACACAAACAAAAAGAAATGGAAAACAGCAAGGCAGCCCAATAAAGACAAGGCTTTAGCTTGTCATCCTCTCATAAGTAAAGATGGGGCTACAGCCATAAGACTCTAACTCCTTTCCAGAATAACTAGTCAAACCAGCTTTACTTCTAGCTCTACCTCATCTCACCTCCAACCCCCTCCCCGAAACGAAAAATCAGTTTCTTATGGACCGTGAAAGGCAGTATAGGAGAACCATTGAAAACTTCCCTGCCAGAGGCTCAGGAAGAAAGAGAGAAGACCATACAGCTAGGAAACTGTTGAGTGGCATTAGGGTGGGGGACAGAAGACACCACAAAGGGGCTGTTCGTAACTGGGCTTAACCCTTGATCCTGTCAAATTAGTCCCACCTCCCGCATTCCTCACAGATGTAACATTAAAAGACTTGAGTGAAAGTTAACAGACCATGTCCTCCCTGAGAACATACCAGGAAACAGCCACTTCTAGAAAGATAGGAAGTAGGAGTGTGGAGAAAAGCAATGCACTCCAAGAGCTGCCTGCTGTCAGTCAGCCTTCACACTTCCACAGCCTAGACCAAGTAAGGGTCCTTAGCAACCCTTCAGTAAAGCAAGAACTTGTCCCATAGAGGGTATGAGAAGAAACAGGAGGGTGTGGAGAGCCAAAGTAACATGCCATGATTATTCAGCAAGTTGATAAAAGAATATAAGAACAGAGATTCCATCACTGAAACAGGATAGAGAGAGATGCAGTGTGAGGAAATTTCCCTCTGATTCTGTTATGATTTGCTGAGTGTTTTCAAACCTATCAACCTCAACTCTGTGAGCTTCTCTCTCCCTCCTCCCTACCCACCACCCCTCCCCGCCACCACTGGAAGCATGGCTGAGCCAAGAGGGACAAAGCTGGTACAGCAGACTAGAAGGGCTCACTGTGACCAAAAAAGAAAAAAAAGTTGGGTTTTGGACAGAGGGCAGGGCAGTCAATGAATGAACAAAGGGGCAATGGCACTTGAATGAGACGGTCCAAAATGTAGGCCTCAAGCAACTGGTGCTCTTGGGTGGGGGATGGGAACTAAAGACTTGACATGAAAGAAGGACAGCCTAGATGCATGGAAAATGTGTCTCTGTTGCTACTAGGCAGTACTTGTGTTGCGATATGGTACAGTCATAGATTCACAGTGAAAGAGGAGGATGTGGATGTGAAGTCAAAGGGGAGAGGTTAGAGCTCACTTTGAAAGATCAAGTCATCTTGACTTTTGCAACTTCAGTGTGTGGCCAGGATGGCTATCTGACCAAGCAAACATGCCAGTGTGATGTGAGGAAGAATGGATCATCCATTGCAACACTAATGCGTAAGACAATTTTTCCACTTGGCCTATTTACACTGGATAGGGCAAAGAGGTATAAGGAGACAAACCTCTACCCCTTCCCAGTCCTTGGAACCCAATCTTTAGCTATAAAAAATAGTAACTTAACTTATTCATTAATGATTTTATTGAATTATGTGTGAAGGGAGTATATCTCAGGGAGCACCAGGAGACAAAATTTTGGCTCCATAGAAGCAGAGTGAAAGTGATCTTGATACCGACATAACCAATATAAAAACGTTACTTGCTGATTACAAGATAACTCTCAGGGAAACCTGGAATTCCGTTTCAGAGGGAAATGTAACCATGCACACACATCTGGTCCCAGCATCAAAGGTATGAACACCTTGGGCACTAATGGTAGCGGAATCCCAAACTCCCCCAGAACTGTGTAACAGAGCTATCTAGAGCACTTTTTGTTCCTAACTTATGAATGCATTGTTTCCCAAGAATATCTTCTATAAATAAGCAGCTTGGAGCTTTGAATTCTGTTTCCTGTAGATAGGACATTATAAATGATGGTTAGGTTGTGTAATTTAATCAATGATACACTATGGATTAAATAGGCTTCTCCAGAACTGTTCTGAATGTAACCATTATAAATAACATTGTGTCAGTGAAGACACGTTTCCTAGACCTCCACACTCTCTTCCTCAGACCCCTTACCCTTCAGTAATAATATAGATTAAGCCCCACTCCAATCCACTCCCTGATCGAGGCTTTAGTAGTAACGAAAGATATTTTTCCAGCTCAGATGACAACTGGTAAATGTGGGGAGATGGGGAGAAAGAGGCTGTGGATGCAAGACCTCCAGCAGGAGTCACTCTTGTGTGTATTCCAGGTACAGACAGAAGAACCCAGAGCTGAAGGATGGCAGCAACAGCAGGGGCTTTTCCAATCAGTGTCAGTGGCGGTATGCAGGGAAATAGATATCTGACAGTGGATAGGGACAGAGACTGCTGTCTCTATATTCCTACATAGGGGCTCTGTGAATTGAAGAGTGTATGGCACATATGGTTAGCATCTTCAATCTTGGAGACAACTATTCTTTCCAGAAGGGGAAAAAATTAAGTTCAAAGAGGTAAAAAGGAAATAAAAAAGATCTGGAATTCTGACTTTGACACTATTCATTAAATGCCATTTCCTTCTTCTATTACACAAATTCCTTCTCTGTAACTTAATAATCTCTTTGTTTAAACATACATGTTCCTTGAAGTCAGGGCTTATATCTTCTCTCTCATCTCCCCTACGATGCATTTACCAAGGCTGGCCAGGGCTAGGGGCAGAGGCAATTCTAAATAAATAGTAGGAGATGAAATGTGTCCCTCCCAAATCTATTATGTGGCTGTCCCAGATGCCTTCATAGAGACCTTAGGCAGGTATGGCTTAATAGCAGCACAGCTACTTCCATTAAAAGATTTTGACACAGGGCCTTGGTATGACATGGCCGCCAGAAAGAGCCAAAGTGATCTTCAGCTGTATTTTTTTAAAGAATGTTCATACTCAACTGTGGTCAGATTCTCTTCAGTTACAGTATTCAGCTGTGGGATCCATAACTTAAGAGGAACATGGACAAGCTGAAGTGCATCATGAGTGGGAGGAGGAAACAGGAGGAGAGGCTGGAATCTACATCCCATAAGGAACAGCTGAAAGAGCTAGGGCTCTGCTAGAAAAGTAAAACAAGATGATATAATATTTGCCTTCAGATATCCCAAGGGCTGTCCCAAGACAGAGGAAGCACCCTTGTTCTGTGTGATGCTATCCAGAGGATACAGCTAGGACCCATGGATGATAGCTAAAAGGAAAACGATTGCAGCTTAACAAAGGAAAAGCTGTCCACAGTCAAAACTTTCCAGCAACGGAATGGATAGGCTTAGAAGGGAATGAGCTCCCCTGTGACTACTGTAGAACAAGCTCAGGGACACTGCACAGGAGGCTCATGAAATGGTTAAGATTAGACTAGGTGACTTCTAAAAGGTTCTCTTCACTCTGAGATTCTTTGATTCTAGGTCTCTACCAAGAACAGAATTACTCTGGGAGCACTGAGTTAAGTCTGCCCCTTGGTGCTTGAGGGGTAGAGGGGAAGGCAGTGAGAGCAGCCCTTCCCATAATCCCTGCTGTTCTTCATTAACTTTTCTCAGATGGGTCAGCATCTTTTTTCCCCTAGTTCTAAAGAAGTCTAACTATAAAAGCCATGATGTTCCCTCCAGATAATCATCCATAACCTCCAATCTCAAGTCTGAGTCTCTCTTTTTTCTTTAAAGAAATTCCTGGGGAGGGGGTTGGGGAAGGCAAGGGGGGAAATCATTTTAATTTTTTTAAGGGACAATGGAGTTGAATTATTTTCTTTGTGTGAAGTTTTGGAGAGGGAAAATCCTCTAATAGGCTTGACCTTTTTTAACTTCAGCAAGCATACATGTGGCTCTCAATGGGGTACCAGGTGTATTATGAAAACCCAGCAGGGCCAAAAGTAGTATCGACTCAAAGCTCAGCCAAGGGTTACCAGCCATACCACCCACCCTTCTTGCTCCACCTCCCTCCAACCTTCTTTGTATCTCTCTGATGGATTTCTAATCCATGCCTCAAAATGCCCTCTACTTTCTGGGATAGGGCAGCAGGTGGGAAACTGAGGTAGTGGACATCTTTGGTGATTCTAGAGGCAGAAATGAGGAGGGGATTCATGTAGGTAACCAGGCTGGACTAAGCTCCAAAGACGCACACCCCACGAAGGTCCCTTTGTGAGTGCCAGGCACTGGTCTGTAACACAGCTCAAAAGATTTCACAGGAACTCTCATTGTTCATATAATACCACCTCTGCACCCAATAAGAATTCAAAATCACAGCCAAATTTACTTCCAGCCACAAGACAAACTCAATCTGAGTTTATCCAGATCCTCTTGAAGTCTCAACTGCCTCTCTGTGTGCTTCTAGAAATAAGGTCAGACTAGGAATGGGATACAGACTAAAACAACTTAATGAGCATGCTCTGCCACTGTCCTAGGCTAAGGATGGCAAACACTATTAGAGTTTGCCTAATTCATTGTCTCATCATCTGTGATAATAGAGATGGGGCAGTTATGCCTAGGCCCCACTCTGCAAATAGAGACTTGGGTCTGGAGAGTGTAAAATTATATAGCAATATCAGAGCACATCAAGTGGATGGGAGTAAAGCTTCTTTCTCCTCCAGGTTACTCCCCTACCCCACTCTGTTTTGTTCCAGGGCAGTAACTAGCCCCACTTGCTTCACTATGCCAGATAGAAACATCTACCATAAATGAGCCAAGAAAAGGGAAAATATGTAGCATGAGCCTACATATCATCAAACACATCTGATTAGAAGAGAATCCCCATTCCATCCAGACAGTACTTCTGAGTCAATGAGGTAGTGTGACATGTTAACCAAAGGAATCAATAATGCCAATGTCATGGGCCCTATTCCTTTATGGGTCATGTATCTTTTACTTGTTACCATGATCTCACTTGAAACACCACAATATAGGGAAACATCATAAACTATCCCTTATTATTTAGGATAATCAATCGTATTTTATTTTTTGGAGGTGGGGTCACACTATGTTGCCCAATCATGGTACACTGCAGCCTGGAACTCCTGGGCTCTAGGGATTCCTCTTACCTAAGCCTCCTGAGTAGCTGGGACTACAGGTGCAAGATACCACATCCAGCAATAGTATTAAAAAAATTTCTCTTTCTTTGCCACTTGACTGTCGGGGGTTACTATACAAGTGTCCATAAATCAGGCAGTTGAATTCCCCATATTCAGGGAAATCATAGGAACCAGCAGGAACTGATGATTTCCCCAACTTGATCATTTCCTGGTCCAAAGGGTCTCCCATGACAACTATGAACTAGACTTTCACACTGCATACCCTCTTCTCCCACTAATCACTACTTTTTCAAATTCCCCCACTCCCCAGATATCTCCACTTGTGCCACAAGATATCTCTGAGCATGTATGCCACACCATCCCTGATGCAAACCGCTTCTGGTTTTGTTTCCACAAAGGAGGTTCTCTGCCATTTTCCACCATGCTTCCTGCACCTTACCTCTGTCTCTCCCTGACCTGAGATCATCACAAGTGATTTGGGGTCATCAAAATAGTCCTTTCCTACTCTGAGCCCAGACTCCATCAGAGTGTACCTAAAACCCAGTCCGTCACCAAGTATGGAATTACAGGCTGGCATGGAAAGGGACACTGCATTAGGAGGCTAATAAGACTAGATACATCCCTGAAAGTTATTGCCCTGTGCTCCTTCACAAACCACAGTACTAACAGAAGAATCAGAAACTCTCTTAGTAGGACTGCCATTGACTCTCAGTATGATAGACATAGGTAAGCCACTGAATACATCAGTCTCGGGTTTTCCATCAGTTTCTCCACAATCTTTCCTGACTGCCTCACAGTGTAGCTGCAAGAGAGTAATGAAATAAAGGATGAGGAAGCACATTGTAAATAGTAACACTGTATGCAAATGAAGCAAAGCTTCATTTTCCTCACTCTGCAGCAACACTTCTGAGAAGAGAGCCAGAGCTAGCATAAAAGATTAGCTATTTGGCCAGGAGTGGTGGCTCACGCCTGTAATCCCAGCACTTTGGGAGGCTGAGGCGGGCAGATTGTTTGAAGGAGTTCGAGACCAGTTTGGGCAACATGGTGAAATACAAAAATACAAAAATACAAAAAATCAGCCAAGCATGGTGGCATGTGCCTGTAGTCCCAGCTACTTGGGAGGCTGAGGTGGGAGGGTTGCTTGAGCCTGGGAGGCACAGGATGCAGTGAGCCGAGCTGGCACCACTGTACTCCAGCCTGAGCAACAGAATGAGACCCTGTCTCAAAAACAAACAAACAAAAACATGGCTACTAGATTGTCATAGTATCATTTAAAGACTACCCACTTGAATGTCATTTTAGATATGGGGATGCCTAGACCCAGGTAGGGCAAGTGATATACCTAGGATTCCAGAACTAGAGAGTGGCAGAAAAAGGATTAGAACCCAAGTTTTTAATCTGCCAACCCAATTATCTTTCTATTCCCTTCCACCCATCCCAACCAGTGTGTACAGACTAAGAAGGCTGTTTTCAAGGAGAAAGCTGTATTGTTCTGAATCATAAAAGGAAATAAAATTAAGGTTAAAAAATGAAGAGGGAATTAATGAAATATGCCAAAACAGTGTCTTGTCAAGAAAAACACAATACAGGCAATCATTGTGCTTAAAATAATACTATGGTCCCTTTATATACCGTTGAAGCCAACCCAGTTATAACTGACTTTTACTGTTAAGAACTAGGCTATTTGGGAGGAATGGGAGAAATAATTTTACCCCTTGCATATCTAAATGCATGTCATAATGAGCCTTCATATAATAGGGGTCAACTGTACATTCAGTGGAAAGGGAATCATTAAAAGGCACCCTGCCTCTCAACACACGAAGCACTTCCCCTACAGCTTGGCCAAGGAAACCCTCATCTACCCTCAAATAATCCCCCAGCCAGACCACAAATTGCTGGCTGCCCCATACTTAGTAACACCCCCTGCCATGCTCTCACTGGCTCACAAAATAATCCGGGACCACAGCAGCAAGCACTCTCTGGGGTGCTTCTCAAGATGGGTCAGCTCTGGGCAGAGCCGAAAAATGACCTCTCCAAGGCAGGTTGTCTAGGCAGACTGTGGAAATTCTGTGGGCGGTGTGAGGAGAAAAAGAAAGCGAGGAACTGCCAGATCATGGAGGGCTGCATATCCCATTGTGACCTTGGTGGAAAGAGTGGGGAGAGGAGGAGCTTGATTAGAAGAAATTCCTGAAGGCCAGGATTCCCCTCACCAAAGGAGTTGAGTGTTTTTGTTAAAAAAAAAAAAAAAAAAAAAAAAAAAAAAGCATATAACTTTCTCCAGAGAACACTGGAGGGAGACTGCCTCAGGAGGGGTTGTGACGGTGGATGACAAACGCATCTCAGGCTGGTTAAAGTACATGACAAGTATGGGGGAAAGGGTGCTGGATGAAGATCTGGGCTAGTTTGGGGAGGCTAATGATCAGAGGGGTCCCTGCCAGCCCCTCAAAATGTTGCCTCAGCATACCTCAGACTCCTCAATCTGATTGGTACACCCATGGCAACACTCCAGGGTTGCTAAGAGTGTGGGCCCCAAGGCCTGAAGGATCCCATACACTGGAAGTCAACCACAGGCTCCAATGCAAGGCGAATGCCGCACAGGTTATTGTGGGTGTGTGTTGCGGTGGACGTTTGCTGAACCCTCTGCTGAGATGTGACCAATGTTGAACCCCACCCCCCCGCAAAAAAAAAGTGATATTTGTTCCCTGCTGAAAAGACACATCTTTCTATCTCCAGCCTGAACCCACATCTACAACTTCAACTGCCATTTAAGCGGGTTGGAAGCGGGAGGGCTTTTCGGATTTGAGGATTTAAGAGAAACAACAAAAAAGTGGAATAAAGTTCGTAAAGTCCGTTCACTTGGCAATCTGGCACCTCAAGGTGAGTTGTCCCACAAGTCACTCTTCCTGGTAACAGCTCCAGCTGCCCCTACCCCTCGCCCTCACCCCTACGGGGGAGGCTCGCTTTGGGGGTTCTGGAGCACTCAGGAGAGCTCCTCTCTCCTGTCCTCAGCTGCAGCTTGGCTTCCAGCAGATCACAGACTCCTAAAACAAACAAACCCTGGCGGCGGCGGCGGCGGCGGCGGCGGCGGCGGCGGCGGCGGCGGCGGCGGCGGCGGCGGCGGCGGCGGCGGCGGCGGCGGCGGCAGCAGCAGCAGCAGCAGCAACAGCAGCAGCTCCAGCACAGCTGCGCTCCATGGCGCAAGTTTCCTCCACACTTCTCAACGTGCAGGAAATCTCGCCGGCGCTGGGGCAGGACTCTGGAGGGAGGGAGAGGCCGAGCCGAACCGGCGGCAACAACGCCCCAAGAGCTGAATGGATGTGTGCGCGTCCGGCCGTGGGAAGTGAGGCTGGCAAAAGCCACCAATGCCTCATCTCCGTTCCCACACCAGCCCCTAGCCCTGCAACCTGCCTGGGAGGGACGGCCTGCCGGTCGATAGAGGGGACAACGCTGCCAAGAGAGCTGCCAAGCCGCGATGACTGTCCCTTCAGTCCTTCACTGTCCCGCAGGGACGCAGAGGCCTCCAAGGAGAAATCCCCAACGGCCTCCACTTCCTTCAGCCCAAACTGAGGGAAGTAGCCGCCCCGACGTGGGGCAGCAAGGGCTGCCCCAGCGCCCTCGCGAGTGTGTCTGCGCGCAAGGTTCTAGCCGGGGGCCAGTTGTGCTCCCAGCTCGTGTTCCAGCCACCCTTAGGGGATGTCTGCACCTGGACTGGTGGCAAGACCCCTCCGTGCCGCTCAGAGGGTCTTTCGCTCCCAGCCCTAAGTTTCAAAGTTGGCCTGAGGGCCCCGTCCAGCGGCAGCCTTCGCACCCGCTTGTCCATTCAAAGTTAGGCGCCGTTAGGACATCAGCCGCCAGTTCTTACCTTAGACACTGTGAGCGGCTCGCAGTGTTCCAGACCCCCCTTAAGGGTGAAGCCCCAGGGTGCCCCCCCTTGCAGCTGCACAGGGACGTACTGGAAGGACCCAGGCCGGTTCTCCATCCTCGGCTGGGCTCAGGCGCCGCCGGGCTCCTTTTCCGAGGGGGCTACGTTGCCTCCGCCCCCAGCAGCTCCGCCACCATCGCCCTCCAGCTCTACGCCACCCCGCACCGCCCTGCTCCGCCTACTCTCCCGGCTGGAGACGCTCAGGCAGCGAGCGAGCGCAAGGAGGAAATGACACGGAGCTGGAGAAAGGGGGAGAGAGGGGGGAAAAGGAGAAGGGAAAAAAAGAAAAGAAAAGAAAGAAGGAGAGGCGGAGGGATAGCGCGTAATGGACAAGAAAACGGAGCAATGGGGAGGGGCAGTCACTGGGACCTCGCCTATAGGATCGCTGGGGAGTGGGAGCGAGGCGAGGCCTCACATCAATTGTTACATTGTTTCATTCAAGCAGGGCCCCTCTTTGGTCCTCCTCTTTACTGCCGGGTTCCCCGCCCCTCCAGCCAGCCCAGGCGAGGGGAGGTGAAAGTCGTTAGTGTGGACGGCCCGCGTGGCTGAGTGGGCTGAAACGCTGGTTTCCTGATTAGCGCGTTCATGTTTCTCTGACTGCCTTTTTCTTCTGAAGGTCCCGAGAACGGAGACCTGGGAGGGTTAAAAGGCTGCTAATTTGTGGACCTTGCCTAGAGGGGTGGAAAGCAAAGCCAGCAGGCCAGCGGACATAGTGAGGCTGTGTGTGTAGGCTGCTCTGTGTGTACGCGCTAGGTGTGTGGGGTCATTATGAAACATTGCCCCAGAGCATAGTTTAAATAAAGAAGCACTTTGAGGATGCCCCCTGCTCGGGCTCCCCCGCACCCTGGCTCAGTGTTGGTGTCTATGGCTAGCACTGTGCTTGTGTATGTTCCAGTCATCTGGAGTTCCTGGCACGGCCTTGCACTTGCCCCACCGAGATGAGCAAGCCAGCAATCAGCAAACTTTATGACTAGTAGTATTGTCTCTAAACAAACCTACAGGAAAGAGCATCCATTGATAAGCTGGCCAATTAATAATGTTGTGCCTTTGGGAAGAATCAGCTTTTAGACTGGGTCCAGAACATCTCTGCACATCTGTTCAAGCTTGACCTTGTAGTTTCTGAGCTGGGCTTTTATAATAGACCAAACAGCCACAATAATAGTCCTGAAAAGCGAATTTGTTACTGAATCTTGTGCTGATTTCTCTGCCTTCACTTGGACAGGTTATCTTCTCTCTTTGAGGTGTTTTCTCTGGAGCCACATGCGGGCAGTGAATTTTTAAAGGGCCTCGCACTAGCGGAGAAAGTGTTGACAACTCAGTTGTGACTCAACAGGATGTTCCCACTCTGTCTCGCCTGTTCAGTCTCTTCCCCTGTTCTTGTGCAGCTTCTTCTTCATGGCCAACAAACACACTGCGGCCCCTTCCTTCACAGCCAGCTTTCTGCGGTCAAGGTTTCCACTCTCTACTTCTACTTCCTCACCTGTCACTGCCTCTTCAACGCACAGCAGCCTGCGGTGTGCTGCAGCAGGCCACTGAAATGTCTCTCAAAGTCACCCCCCTCCATCAATCCTTTTTTCTCAGCACCCCCCTGGACTGTCTGCATATATGATGCTGCCCTGACTTTTCTTTAATAAAATGGCAATTTAGGTGTTTATAGCCTGCCTTTTTAAAGTCCTTAGAGATGATGCACATGGGAAACCATCCTCGATCTTTTAGGCCTACAAAGACCGTCTTGATCATGTTTATTGTTTTATATTTTCCTTATTTGAAAGCAGAAAATTTGATAAAATGGCAACTCAACTTGTTGATTCTTACTTGTGTTAACCTATGTTATAACATTCATTTGCCGTGCCCCACCTTGAAACTCAGCATTTTTTTTCTTTTTCGGATAATATTTCTATGATTGTAACTTGGTAGAATCCAGCGTGTTTCAGTCCCAGCATATCTGTAAAGTTCAGTTCACAGGATATATAGTCATCACTCAAGGACTATTAGAATTATGTGTCTAGACTAGAGGAAAGACGTTTGGAAGCAGTAGACACACATCTGAGCCCTGGCCTTGTCACTAACTAGATGGGTGACCTTGGGCAAATCACTGAGCTAACTCTTTTCAGTCTCCTGTTCTTCCTCTGTAAACTTTAGCTAATAAGCCCTGACTTTCCTACCTCCCAGGACTGTTGAGAGACTAAGATGAAATAATACATATGAAAACACTTTGGTAAGGAAAAAGTAAAAATCCTCTCACAACCTTATTATGAAAGCAAGCACTGAGCTAGTCTTTAACTAACCTATTTTCATTCCAAGCCTTACTCTACAATGATGTCTTGTTGCACTCTTCAGTTTATCCTTTTCATCATTACAGCAGAACATAAATTACCTAGCCCCTTGTACAAACAGTGCATAAGTAGTAGATATTCTGAACATAAGGTGGCTAGATTATTTTGCTTCTTTATTGATAAAAATCAGTGCTGCTAGCAGGCATCTCACTCTTCTTTGGAAGTATACAGTAGTGGTAGCATGACTGCATAGTGGAACGGGTACAGGGTAGAACTTGAGATGCCTAGATTCTAAGCTAGTTCTGCCATTAATTCACTGTGGATGTTAAGCATGTCACCCCCACTCTCTGTAAGTTGAAGGGGTTGAGCGACTTGATTTCTTAAGTTCCTCTACAGTTTACAAATTCTGTGACTACTTCCTGGCAAGTGCCTGAACGTAGTATATGTGCAAACAAAGTCTTGATAGAGTTGAACCAAGTAAAAAGAAAGCAATGGAGAACATTCGAGGGGTATATTACTCTGTGTGTGTGTGTGTGTGTGTGTATGTAAATGTGCATGCACACGCTGGAGCTATCAGACAGATGATAAATTCATTCTAAAGTATGTTAAATTGCCTGTGGGGAAAAGGTGGAAAGTCCACTACGCAGGTAGAAATAGGAAACTGCATATCAAGGAAGGGGTGGTGATTGATAATACACACTTGGATGATAACTGAAGCCATCATTTGCAGTATATAATCTCACTCAGAGAAATTAGAATCTCACCCAGAAAGTAGAATCCTGGATTATGCTAATATTTAAAATATGCTAATATTCAAAAGTCAGGAAGGATAACAAAAGACCCACAAGGGAGTAGACACAGGAGGTGGGCAAAAGGCCAACCAGGGAGAGATAAATTAAAACCAGGCTAGGTACTTCCACCTCATTAAACATTCCTCTCAGGAGTCTTGTATTCATTCAAAAGCTATTGAGAAGTTTACATTTTTGGAAGAAGGAAGACTGAAATAGCAGTCCTTCTCAGCTTTTTTTTAAAAACTTCCTTAGCTGAACCTTTTTTCTAAACTCAAATTTGAATACAATTTTCCTCATCGCAGTGCCTGTAGCTTTTTTGTTTTTGTTATCAATTTTAAAAATTTTATTTTTCCCTCCCCTGTGGGATCTAATCTAACTCCTTTTTGAATGAGGAACCTTTTGAGATTCTAGAGAAACCTATGCACTCTCTCCCCCTGAAAGCTACACATGTTCACACAATGCTATATATAGTTTGGGCTGAGATTATAGACCCTAGCTTCAGAATCCTTGCTCTAGGCTGGGTATGGTGACTCACGCCTGTAATCCCAGCACTTTGGGAGGCCTAGGCGGGTGGATGAGGTCAGGAGTTGGAGACCAGCTGGCCAACATGGTGAAAATCCTTCTCCACTAAAAAAAACCCACAAAAATTAGCCGGGCGTGGTGGCACGCGCCTGTACTTCCAGCTACTTGGGGAGGCTGAGGCAGGAGAATCACTTGAACCCGGGAGGTGGAGGTTGCAGTGAGCTGAGATTGTGCCACTGCACTCCAGCCTGGGCAACAGAGTGATACTCTATCTCAAAAACAAAAACAAAAATATCCTTGCTCTAGAAAAAGACAAGATGTGTTCTTTTTGTGTGTGTGGTGAAAGCAAAAAAACAAACAAAAAAAACACAAACGAAACAAAAAAACACACATATCATGAAGTCTACCCTCGTAACAAATTTTTAATTGTACAAAACAGTATTTATAATTTTATGTACATTGTTGTACACCAGATCTCTAGAACTTCTTCATATTGCATGATTGAATCTACCTAAATTGAACAAGAACTCTCGCCTCACACCCAGCCTGTTGGTGACCACCATTCTACTTTCTGCTTCTATGAGTTTGACTACTTTAGATATCTCATATAAGTGAAATCATGTAGCATTTGTCTTTCTGTGACTGCATTATTTCACTTAGCAGAAAGTCCTCCAGGTTTATGCATGTTATTTCATATGACAGGATTTCCTTCTTTTTTTAAAGGCTGAATAAGATTCAATTTCATATAAAAAATACACATTTTTTCTTTATTCATTCATCTGTCAATGAGCATTTCTTCCAGCTTTATTGAGGTATATTTGAAAAATAAAATTGTATATTTTTAAGATGTACAATATAATGATTTATATTGGCATACATTGTAAAACGATTACCACAATCAGCTAATTAACACATCTATCACGTCACAGCTGCCATTTTTTGCATGTGTGTGGTGAGAAGACATAAGATCTACTGTCTTAGCAGATTTCAAGTATAAAACACAGCATTATTAACTATAGTCACCATGCTGCACATTAGATCCCCAGAATTTATTGATTTTATAAGTGAAGATTTGTACCATTTGACCAACATCTTTCCATTTCCCACCCCCCAGCCATATAAGTGAGATCATGCAGTAATACAGTATTTGTCTTTCTGTTTTTGGCTTATCTCATTTAGCATAATGTCCTCCCAGTTCATTCATTTTGTCAAAAATGTCAGGATTTCCTTCTTCTTTAAATGAAGGGGTACACACACATATATATAGAGTTATGCATCACTTAATGACTGGGATATGTGCTGAGAAATGCATTGTTAGGCAATTTCATTATTGTGTGAACATCACGGAGTGTACTTACACAAACCTATATGGTATAGTCTACTACACACCTAGGCTATATAGTATAGCCTATTGCTTCTAGGCTGTAAACCTGTACAACATGTTGCTATACTGAATACTGTAGGCAATTGTAACACAATGGCAAGTATTTGTGTATCTAAACATATCTAAACCTAGAAAATGTACAGTAAAAATATAGTATAAAAGATAAAAATGGTACATCTGTAAAGGGCATTTATGAAGGGAGCTTGGAGAACTGAAAGTTGCTCTGGGTGAGTCAGTGAGTGAGTGGTGAGTGAATGTGAAGGCCTAGGACATTCCTACAGTACACTACTGTAGATTCTATAAATAATGTACACTTGAGCTACACTAAATTTATTTAACATTTTTTCTTTCTTCAATAATAAATTAACCTTAACGTATTGTAACCTTTTTACTTTTAAACTTTTAGATTTTTTTTTATTTTGTAATAACACCTAGCTTAAAACACAAACACATTGTATAGCTATACAAAAATATTTTCTTTATATCCTTATTCTATAAACATTTTTCTATTTTTATTTTTTTACATTTTAAACCTTCTGGTTAAAAACTAACACACAAGCACACAATTTAGCCTAGACCTACACAGGATTAGAATCATCAAGATGTCACTAGCTCATAGGACTTTTTCAGCTCCATTATAATCTTATGAGACTACCATTGTATATTCAGTCAGCTGTTGATCAAAATATTATCACGTGTCACATAACTGTGTATGCGTATGTATGCGTGTGTGTATACAAAACATTTTAAATCTATTCTTCCATCAACAGATTCTTAGATCAATTCCGTATTTTGACTACTGTGATAATGCTGCAATGAACATGGCAGTGCAGATATCTTTTCAAAATACTGATTTCAATTCCTTTAAATATATAGCAAGCAATGGGATTACTGGATCATATGGTAGTTCTATTTTTATTTTTTGAGGAACCTCCATACTGTTTTCCATAATGGCTACAGTAATTTACATTCCTGCCAACAGTGTACAGTGTATGAGGGTTTCTTTCTTTACATTTTTGCCAACACTTGTTATCTCTATAGAGTTATCACTACGGAACACCACCCAACTGCAAAAATAAACAATAAAAGAGGAAGAAAAAAAGAATATACAAAACAACCAGAAAATAAACAATACAATGACAGGAGTAATCTTCCCCTATCAATAATAACCTCGAATGTAATATGTTTTGAAGTCAGTAAGTGTGAGGCCTCCAGTTTTGTTTTTCTTTCTGAAGATTGTTTTGGATATTTGGCTTCCTTTGTGGTTCTATATGGATTTTAGGAGTTTTTCTTTTTTCTTTTCTTTCTTTCTTTCTTTTTTTTTTTTTAAGATGGAGTCTCGCTCTGTCGCCCAGCCTGGAGTGCGGTGGTGCGATCTAGGCACTGCAACCTCCACCTCCCAGGCTCAAGTGATTCTCCTGCCTCAGCCTCCCAAGTAGCTGGGACTACAGGCACCCGCAACCATGGTCAGCTAATTTTTGTATTTTTAATAGAGATGGGTTTTCACCATATTGGCCAGGCTGGTCTCGAACTCCTGACCTTGGGATCTGCCCCCCCCCCCCGCCCCCCTCAACTTGGCCTCCCAAAGTGCTGGGCTTATAGGCGTGAGCCACCGCGCCTGGCCAATTTTAGGGATTTTTCTACTCATGAAGAAAAAATGCCTTTGGAGTTTTGATAGGGATCGCATTGAATCTGTAGATCACTTTGGGTATGGACTAAAAGAACATTTGTTAACAATCAACAAAGTGAAGAAACAACCCACAGAATAAAAGAAAATATTTGTAAACTACCCATATGACAAGGGATTAATAACCAGAATATATAAGGAACTCAAACAACTCAATAGTTACACACACACACACACACACACACACACACACGAATACTCCAACTAAAAAACAGGCTAAAGGTCTGAATAGACTTTTCTCAAAAGACATACAAATGGCCAACAGGTTTATGAAAAAAATGCTCAATATCACTAATTATCAGAGAAATGCAAATCAAGATCACAATTAGATAGCACATCACCCCACCCCAGCTAAAATCACTTTTATCAAAAAGAGATAATAATGGATGGGGAGAAAGGAGAACCTTCGTATACTGTTGGTTGGAATACAATTTAATACAGCCAGTATGGAAAACAGCATGGAGGTTCTTCGAAAAACTAAAAATAGAAGCACCATATGACCCAGCAATCCCACTACGGTTATTTATCTGATAGAAAGGAAACCGATATATCAAAGAGATATCTGCACTACCATGTTTATTTCAGCACTATTGACAATAGGCAAAATATGAAATCAACCTAAGTGTCCATCAGTGCATGAATGGATAAAGGAAATGTGGTATATATACACAATGGAGTATTAGTCAGTCATAATAAAAGAATGAGGTTGGATGTGGTGTCTCATGTCTGTAATCCCAGCACTTTAGGAGGCCAAGGTGGAAAGATTGCTTAAGCCCAGGAGTTCGAGACCAGCCTGGGCAACATAGGGAGTTCCTATCTCTACCAAAAATAAAATAAAAAAAATAGCTGGGCATGATGATGCACACCTGTAGTCCCAGGTACTTAGGGGTGGTGAGGTGGGAGGATTGTTTGAGCCCAGGAGGTCGGGAGGTCAGGAAGTCAAGGCTGCAGTGAGCCATGATCCTGCCACTATGCTCCAGCCTCCATGACAGAGTGCAAAACCTTTCTCCAAAAATAAAAAAAAAATAAAATAATGAAATCCTTTCATTTGCAGCCACATGGATGGAACTGGAGGTCATTATGTTAAGTGAACTAAGCCAAGTACAGACAGACAAACATCACATGTTATCACTCTTACGGGAGCTAAAAAAAAGTGTATCTCGGCCGGGTGTGGTGGCTCACACCTGTAATCCCAGCACTTTGGGAGGACGAGGTGGGTGGATCATGAGGTCAGGAGATTGAGACCATCCTGGCCAACATGGTGAAACCCCGTCTCTACTAAAAATACAAAAAAAAAAAAATTTAGCTGGGTGTGGTTGCGCATGCCTGTAATCCAGCTACTCGGGAGGCTGAGGCAGGAGAATCACTTAAACCTGGGGGACGGAGACTGCAGTGAGCCTAGATCGAGCTACTGCACTCCAGCCTGGCGACAGAGCGAGACTCTGTCTCAAAAAAAAAAAAAAAAGAAGAAAAAAAAGTGTATCTCATGAAGATAGAGAGTAGATTTGTGATCACCAGAGGCTGGGAAGGGTAGAGGGAAGGGGGAAATGAAGAGAGGTTTATTAATGAGTAAGAATATATAACGTGATAAAAGAAATAAGACCCAGTGTTTGATGGATCAGTAGAGTGACTATAGTTTAAAATAGTCTATTATATATTTCAAAATAGCTAGAAGAGAATACTTCAAATGTTTCTTGATTAAAGAGAGGCAAATTAAGGTGATGGATATCCCAATTACACAGATTTGATTTCTACAAATTATATGAATGTATTAAATTATCACATGTACCCCGAAAATAACATACATCTATTATGTATTGATAAAAAATGAAATTATTTTAAAAGGTTCTTTTAAAGAGCTTACATATTTACTGAACCAATCTTTCTTTCCTTTTTCTTTCTTCCTTCCTTCCTTTCTTTTTTATTTCTTCCTTCCTTCCTTCCTTCTTTCTTTCTCTCTCTATTCCTTCCTTCCTTTCTCTTTTCTTTTCCTTTCTTTTATTTTCTTTTCTTTTTTCTTTTCTTTTGAGACAGGATCTCACTCTGTCACCCAGACTGGAGTGCAGTTGTGTGATCACGGCTCACTGCAGCCTCTAATTCCTGGGCTCAAGTGATCCTCCCTTCAGCCTCCTGAGTAGCTGAGACTACACACATGCACTACAATGCACAGATAAATTTTGTACTTTTTGTAGATATGGGGTCTTTTATATTGCCCAGACTGAAAGAATGTTTCAATAGAAAAAAATATTCACTGCCAGGTGCGGTAGCTCACGCCTGTAATCCCAGCACTTTGGGAGGCAGAGGCGGGTGGATCACCTGGGGTCAGGAGTTCGAGACCAGCCTGGCCAACATGGTGAAACCCCGTCTCTACTAACAATACAAAAATTAGCCAGGCGTGGTGGTGGGTGCCTGTAATTCCAGCTACTTGGGAGGCTGAGGTAGGAGAATCACTTGAACCCGCGAGGTGGAGTTTGCAGTGAGTGGAGATTGTGCCATTGCAATCCAGTCTGGGCGACAAGAGTGAAACTCCGTCTCAAAACAAAAAACAAACAAACAAAAGAAACAAAACAAGGAAAAGGTATTCACTCAGTAAGTTAAATTTGCCCTAGACTGAAAGAATGCTTGCTAAGCACTAGGTACTGTGCAAGGCATGTTCCATATATTATTGGCAAGTATTATAATAGGCCTACAAAGTAGGCATTATTAAGTCTGTTTTCCAAGTGAGGAAACTGCTCCATGAAGTGGTAGAACTGAGATTGTAAGGCAGGGAGGTTGCAGAAGCATCCTGTGATAACTTTATTTATCATGTCTCTATCATAGTCCCCTCTTTTGCAGAGAAGGAAGGGAGTTGGAGTCCTCCGTTTTGCTCTCCTCATGTTTCCACATGGGAGGACTTCTGTTAGAATAACACTCCTGGCCTGTCTCCCCCTCTTCATGTGATGGGTGAGTTGGCAAGTCTGTATCGCTAAGTGTAGGGAGTATTAGGAAGCCTATTATGGCAGACTTTCTATTCCCTATCTTCCAATACAGACTTTAACTGTGATAAACTGGTAGTTTTAATCTCTGTTTATTTCCTTCCTGTGTCTATCAGTTGGTTCTGAACTTGGGAATGAATGAGAGGTGTGCTACTATTCACTACTGTTCCAAAATGTATTTATTCAACCTATTTTCTAACCAGCCTGTGTCCTTCTGTCCACTTATCTATTCCATATTGTCTCCTGAGTGTCTATGTGAGCCTGTCTGTGAATGTACCTCTGATTGCCTAGATACCTATAACAGGAAGTGTGTGTGGGTATTAGGCCAAAGCTCCATGTGGTCCTAAGGAAAATGATCTGCATGTGCATGGGTGAAAGAAGGAGAGAGAATGAAGGTGTGTTCCTTGAATTTGGCTCTGAGGGCTACCTTCACATAACTATCATAATGCTTTTTGTCCTTCTTTACTAGAAGCAGGCTCTACCAGAAAAGAATGCTTAAGCCCATTTCTTTGCCGATTGTTTCATTCTGGGGCCACAGACCTTCCTCTTCTCATCTCTGTGCTAGCAGTGTCAGAAGAGGGAGAGCAGTCACTATTTCAGAAGCCTTTTCTGTGCTGGCTCAAAGATTGAAGATTGTTTACAGACTAAGGAAGTTCTCATTTTTCATAGGCAGATTATAATACTAGAGAAATCTAACCTGTGTTTTGTGATTGTTATCTAGCATTCTGTGGCCCATACTTCTAACATACTTGATAAATGATGTCAAGTCATCTTCTTAATTTCATCACACCCTTGGGAAAAATAAGGTAAGAGTCAGAATTATAGTCACCCTTTTACAGATGAAACCAAAGGTAAAATAGTTTCATTGCTTAACTAATCATTCTTCCTACACTTCCTTGGAATTTCAGGTGTTGGTGGGCCGACTATTCCTGGGCCAGTTGCCTAACAGGCAAAAGGGGAACCAGACCATGTTTTAATGAAACGGATTTTGTCAGAAGTAATATCAAAAGGTGTTCATTTCTAGTCTCATCAGTTGAATCTCTTGGAGTATTCCACGTGGGTTTCTACGGCCTCTGTTTCTCTCCTTCCCCATTTACCCTACGCTGGCCAAACAATTACCCTGACCCTTCTGGATGTTTCTCACAGGGGAGAGAATCTGGGTCAATAATCATAAGCAGTGGAGAGGGGAAAAAAGTTGAATGTTCTAGGTATTATTCATATGCAGATTACATGAAAATAGTAGCAAGTTTCTCCTTCCCATTTATCTATACATCTACGGGTGTGCAGGTATGTAAGGGACGGGCAGGTGCAGCAAAGGAGAATTCTAAGTAGACAGTCCTACTAAAGAGTGTGTCTGATTCCTGGGAAATTTTGCCTAGGGCTAGGGAAAGATTTATAGTCAAGGTCTGTTTATTTGGAGTTAAAGTTAGTATAACATTAGTATAAAATGTTATAGCTGACATTATTTGAGGTAAATAAATTCTTATAAGTACATACTTCTGGAGAAATATGGAGTTTATGTTTCTCCTTGGGTAACTTTATAAAAAAATCTTTCTGTTGTTGAAGTATCTCTTCTGGGTCATCTGGTTCTTTTATCCATTCAGAAAAAAATGCCAGTTTTCTTATGGAATCTCAGGATCTTGGCTTGGTATTAGATTTGAGACTAGATTCAAAGCCTCTTCATCCTTCTTGAGTTAATAAATCTAGACAGCATTCGTGTGTGTGTGTGTGTGTGTGTGTGTAAAAGGCTGCCATCTGTGGTGGTTGGTGCTCTCAGAGAAGGCTTGTTGAAGCAGGAGTTGGTTTGTTTGTGTCCTAAGCTCACAGTAGTGTCAGCTCAATTGGAAACTCTCCATTTGCCCTTGGGGAAGTCTCTCACTTGGTACAAGTTTAGCTGGGCTGTGATGCATGTTTGCCATTGCTCTAGAGAAAGAAGTTTCAGCCAGCAATTGACTCCTTCCTCATAGCAAGGATGTAAAAATCAGATGAACTGCTCAGATCCAATATGTGGGCTGAAAGATGGCCTCTTCTGGGTACCCAGTTCAGACAGGGGCTACCCCTTGCTTTGAGCTGTGTGTTAGCCAATTTATTCTATTTCTCAAATACTGTTTTCTGTGAGCCATTACTCCTTGATAATTCATAAAGTAAATTTTCAGCGCATGTTAAGCTCTGACCTCAATTCATCCAACCATGGAAAGAAAAAAGTCACACATGCATATACGCACAAACCCCAGCTTTAACTTTTTCCCTTTCCAAAGTTGTTCATCATTTTGCCCTCCTATAGTGACAGAGAAAGTACACCAATTCATCGGGCATTTGAGCAAGATAAAGCCCTCACTACAGTTTTGGTGAAGCTCTTGAGAAATACACAGATGGCAGTCAAAAGAACTATTTGTGGTGTCAGGGATACACACACAAACATATGCACATATTCAACAAGTCATGGGAGGTGAGACATGGGTGATGTGCAGTTGAGGCAGACAGATAGAAAATGGGATGGGAAGCTTGAGAGTTTGGTTTGTTTTACTCCCTTGCCCCATATTTTCCAGATATACATTAGATAGATATATAGATAGATAGATTATTCTTTCCTTTTTGATAATTTATTTTTACTCTAGACTTAGTAGAAATGACCCCATCTGTGATATATTAGCTAAAGAGAAAATCATTTTGCTTTGGTTCAGATCCAGAATGACCTAGCCCAAAGAGGAAAGAATGACCAGCTGCCTTTGTCCAGGAGTGTCAGAGGGGCTTCTGAAAAGAATTGCTTTCTCCAAATATTTTCTTTGGGGGAAGTAGTCCCAGGCATGTGTACATATGCCTGGATGTGTGCACATACACCCTTCTACCCATATGGACACATGAACAAACTCATACATAAGACTTTATGTTCAAATTGGGGAAACCTGCTTTTTTCTGAGAGTCTGGCAACTCAACTTACTAGAGAAAGAGGTTCCTAAATTCTGAAACAATTGTCAAGAGTCTCTTTGGAAACACTTCCTTGACGTTCTAATATATAGGGCATTTTCAGTGTTTTTTTTTTTTTTCTCTTTCATTGGTTTAGAGTAAACTTCAGAAACCTGGAAATGATACTTAACTCTTTCCTTTCTCTCCTCCTATCACCTATGTCCACTCAATCATCAAGCCCTGTCATTTCTGGTCCTAAATTAGTTCTTACATCAGTCCACTTCTCTCCATGCCCACTGCCTCTCCATCGCCATCTCACACCTAGACCATTGCAATACCTTCCTAACAAGGTTCTCTGATGCCTGCAGTTCTGCCCAGATGCATCTAATCCATTCTCCACGTTGCAGTACAGTTGACCTTTAAACAACATGTGTTTGAACTACGTGGGTCTACTCATACATGGATTGTTCTCAACCGAAGGTGGATTGAAAATACAGTATTCACTGGATGCAAAATCCACATATACAGAGGCCCAATTTTTCTTATCTATGGGTTCCACAGGGCTGACAGTAGGACCTGAGTATGCACGGATTTTGGTATGGGAGGGTGTCTTGGAACCAATCCCCTATGTATACTGAGGGACAACTGTACTTTGCAGCCAGGGTGCTCTTTCTGAAGCACAAGCTGTGTCACTCCCCTGTCCAATTTTCTTCAATGGTTCCTCATTGCTTACTGAATAAATTCTGAGTTCCTTGATTAAGACTCTTAATACATGGATCCTGCCTACATAATACCCAGCACTCTACCCCCATGCCCCCTCAACTCTGTTCCCTTCCCCCCCGACACATGGCTCTCTGAAAGTACCAAATTATGCATGGTTTCAAGTACAACCTTTTCTCTTGTAACTCTCAGCCTTTTTATAAGCTATTATTTCTTTCTGGAATACCCTCCACTTCATCCTTGTCCATCTGGTAAACCTCTACTCCTTCTTCAAGTCAGTATAGAATTCACACTTATAGAAAGAAACCTTCCTTTGCACCCTTAATCAGCCTTAGACTGTTCTTCCTTGATGTTCTTACTACCTCCTTTGTATCTCTCAATTATGGTGCTGCTTATATTTTATTGTACTTGTTTCTTTCCCTGTGCTGGATATTCTGTGAGGGCAGGAACCATGTCTGGATCCTCAATATGTTCCTCAGTACAGGACCTGGACATAGTCGATGTTCAATCATCACTAAATACATGACGTGGGCCTGGAATACCAAAGGTATTTTTGGTTATATAAGAATAACTTTCTGGCTATTGTGTTGATAGATCTTTTAATCATGGAGTGGAATATGAGGCTTGCCCCACGTAGAGTGGCCAGCAAATGGGACACCTCAGAGAGGCTCCTCTAGTGACTTAGAACCCAAAAAAGGACCCTGGGACTAACCCAGCTCCAGGCCTAGAAAACTTTCTACTTTGATGCTGTTTACTGTTACATGCTACTGGAGAACTAATACAAAAATGTAACAATTTGGCTGGATTATAGACAAGGACTATAAGGAATGTTAATTGTCATCTTCTTAACACGTATTCCAGGTGCTTCACAAACTGACCCCTGCCTGGGTTTCCAGCTTTGTCATTCCCTCCTCTGACTCACACTTTACCCTCTGGCCACACCAAACTGCTTACAGCACCTGCTATGTCATGATGTGTCATACCTCTATGTTTTTACCCATGCTGTCTTTCTGCCCAGAGTAGCTTTTCCTTTGCTTAGGTAATTCCTACTAACAATTTAAGACTTAGCTCGGGCCTCACTTCTTCCAGGAAGCCATTTCTAACTAATCAACATGCACACACACACACACACACACACACACACACTGAGTCTAGATAGATGTCTCTATGAATCAGGACTCTTTGGCTTGTAAGTCACAGAAATACAATGCAAATATGCTTAAGCCAAAAGAAGGGGGTTATTGATACTAAGAAAAATTCAGGCGTAATTTTAGGCATAGCTAGATCCAGGTGCTCAAATGGTGTCTCAGCAATCTCCTTCTATCTCTTGGCTCTGATTTCTCCTATGTTAACTAAACTCTCAAGCAAATTTTCCCACATGATGGCCAAGATAGCCATCAAGAACTATAGATTTGCATCTTACCATTTAGCAACCCCAGTGGAAACACAGATCCATTTTCTTAAAAGTCCCAGCGAAAGTTCCAGAATTGAGTACATGTCTGAACCAACCACAATGACCAAAGAAACAGAATCTAGGTGGGATGAGACCTGATACCAAAAGCAGATATGTTGGGCAGCAAAAGCACTATATGCTCATACTCAGTTTTCCTCTTCTATGCTCCCATATTCCTCTCCCCCTGCCAGTAACTCTGATTACACTGTATCATTTTGTGTGTGTGTGTGTGTGTGTGTACCTGTCTCCTCCACTAGAGTGTGAGTTCCTATGTTTATTTGCCTCTGTATTGCTAGAGATAACACTATGGGGGCTTGACTTCTAATAGGTGCTCTCAATCAATGAAGGATGAATGAATGGCTCTGCCGTGCATTTTTAACAGATGATTAAATTACAGAGAGCGATACTGAAAGCCAAATCCAGGCAAACAGTTTAATTTGATACTTAGACAAATTAATAACATGACTCTAATTTATTTGGTTATATGCATAATTATTACTGGGTTGCATGGTAAAGAGGCATAAATAGTAAACGGTTCATTTGACGTTCTAAATGTAATAAATGTCTTCTCTGTGTCGGGGCTGTACTAGACACTAAGATTAGCCTTTGCCTGTTCATTAACCCCTTACCATTAATGGAAGTCAGTATAGTATAGTGGTTGTGGCTCTAGGGCCTTGGATTGAACTAACATCTGCATTTACTATAATAGTTCAGTGACCTTTGGCTGGTTACTTAACCACTGTGCCTAGTTTCCTCTTCTGCCAAATGGGAATAGTACCAACCATAGAGGGTTGTTGTGAGGATTAAATGCAGAAATTGATATGAAGCATTGAGAATCATGCCTGGAATATTTTTAAGTGCTTAATAAGTGTTAACTCTTATGGTTAGGTATTAACAGCAGCTCCTCCCTACTTAAATATCACTTTACCTATTACACTTGACCTGAGGCAAAGCCCTGGGTTAGAGATTTAAAAATGAGCTTAAATATACCTTCTGGGCTTCAATAAAAGAAAATTCAACAGAAAGGTAGCTCATCTCTGGCCTGGCGGATTCTATTTTATTATGGAACTTACGATCTTGGATCTCTCAGTGTGAAAAGATTATTTCGCAGTCAGCCAGTTTCCAAGCCTCATGAATCCAGAGAAGGAAGAAGTGGTCTTTCCCCTCGGGGAAGAGTTGGTGATCCACAAAAGCTAGGAAAAGACTTTCTTAAATTCTAACATTACCACTTCATATGGCTTACTATGAGAACTGGAGTACAAACAAATAGCTTGTGTGGCTGACCAGGTTTTGCTAACAAAGTATATTGGTTCTAAGTGGAGCCTTTGATGTAATGATGAGAGGATAACATTTGGAGGTCAGCGGACCTATGCTGGAATCCAAGCTCTGCTCTTTACTGACTATGGCATCTTAGGTAATAATAATGATTACAGCTTAGTGTGAGTGCTTACTGTGTGCTTGTCACTGTTTAAAGCACTTTTCATGTATTACTTCCTTTAGTTCTTGCAAACAATCTTATAAGGTAAGCTTTTATATTAATCTTCCTTTACCAGTGGAAGAGGTTGACGGGCAGAGAAATTAAGTAACTTGCCTAAAGTCACATAACTAGTAACATGGGAAGCCAGGTTTCCAACTTGGGCACTCTAGCTCTGGAGCTTTTGCTACCGATTTACGCCTAGTGTTCCATTATTGGAACGCTAAGCATGTGGGAGTTATTTATATCCTACTGCTCAAGGTCATCACAAAGGTCTGATTGCAAAAATTAAAAAAATTGCAACCTCAGGCATAAATGGGTTAACCACCTCTTCATGTTGTCTGCCAGCTCAACCTCTCTGAGCCTCAGATTCTTCACCTATAAAATCGACTTAATTGTACCAATCTCAGTGTTGCTATGAGGATTCAAGATAAGCTCGGGGAAGCATTTAGCACAATATTGGACACATGGAAAATGCTCTTTGAATAAGCATTGCTATTATTCTGTTTCTCCATTGTCCCTAGAAGCAGGGGCCTGGACTTCCCTTCCTTATTGCCAATGCTACTTCTTGATTCTAATTAGTCTGAGTACAAATTATTTTCTGTATGACGGAGATACTACTAGGTTAATTACAAAACGGAGAAAACTTTGATGCCAAAGATATTTATTAGTCCATCCTCAAACTGTTATTTTGCCTTCTGTTTCTTGGTTACAGCACTCACCAGGTCCCCCAACACTGGCTGATGTCCGTTCCCACTGTCAACCTAAGCTTTCCCAACTGGGGCTCCTGCCAGGCTGGGTGTACTTCCACCTGCCATCTCATTATGGAAAAGTAGATCTGAAAAGTACTGAAATGTTAGACTGCTGGGAGACCCCATGGACACAAATTTATCTCAAATGGATTTAAAATTGTAGCCAGTTATTTCATTCCTTAATTGTAATATTTTCTTTATTGATGCCTTCCTGCTATTTTGAGTATATACCTCATCATAGAAGCAATAAAGATTAAACTCAACTAAAAACATGGAAAGAAAAATGGCTACTAAAAAACCCATTTGCCATGATGAGCCTGCACTCTTACAACTACAATGCAAATAGGTCCGATCCTTTGGGAAACTGGCTTGGTAATTTGCTTCACGAACCATAATTATGTTCCTGTCCTTTAATACTACAATTCCTCTCTGGGGATTCTGTCCTAAGGACAGACTTTAGCAGAAGTAAAACAAAAGCCTATAGACACAAAGATTGTCAATGCAATATTACTTTTGCTAATGAGAAATGGAAAATAATCTAAATGTTGAGCAATTTGATATATATTAGGGCCTATCAGTAAATGAAATTTGAATGATAAAAGATTTACTTTAAAATATTAAATGAATACGTTACAAAGCAGTTACAACAATGTAAAATTGTATTATATGGATACAACCTAGAAAGGACTGCAGAAAATGAAAATTCTTATGTTAGGACGTGGGTCAAAGTATAGTCTATTCCTCCACACTCAATGCCTTTGATTATTGATGTCAGAATTAGAAGTTTTAATGTGTGTTTGGGTAGGTGGTGAGGAGTGGGAAGGAGTTGGAGAAGGAATTTCAAATTCCAGCCCTTTTAACTCTATTTCCTGATCATCACCTTAGAAGTAACACCATCTAAGAAATTGACCTAATTTTGTTTTTAAATAAGAAGATATACAGTAGCCATATCCACTCATCCAATCAGACATACATATTCAGTCAGGCTCCCACTTTCCAGTCCTTCCTTTTCTTGTCCCCTTGTGGCATACAGCAGGACATAGGAGCAAACATGCTCATATTTCCATCCCTGAACTGTCACTATCACCTGTGTGACCTTAAGCATGTTACTTTAGCTTATCTACACTAAGGCCTAGTTTGTTCATTTGAATAATGGGGCTAATAATGGTACTTACATTTTGAGTTGGTATGAGAATTAAATAAGTTAATGCATGCAAAATGTTAACATAGTATGCTATTGACTAAATGTTCATGTCCCTTCAAAATTCATATGTTGAAATCCAAAGCCCAATGTGAGAGTATTAAAAGGTGGAGCCTTTTGGAGGTGATTTAGGTCATAAGGAACCCTCATAAATGGAATTAGTGCCCTTATAAACGAGGCTTCAGAGAGCTTTTGCCCCTTCTGCCATGTGAGGGCACAACAAAAAGATGGCCATCTATGAACTAGAAAGCTGGCCCTTACCAGACATGAACCTGCCATCAGCTTGATCTTGGACTTCCCTGCCTCCAGAACTGTGAGAAATAAATTTCTGGGTTTTTTTTTTTTTTCATTTTTGAGACATAGTCTCACTGTGTCTCCTAGGCTGGAGTACACTGGTGTGATCATGGCTCATTGCATCGTCAACCTTCTGGGCTCAAGTGATTCTCCCACTTCAGCCTCCTGAACAGCTTGGACCACAGGTATGCATCAACACACCTGGCTAATTTGTTTATATATTTTTTGTAGAGATAGGGTCTCACTATGTTTCCCAGGCTGGTCTCGAACTCCTAGGTTCAAGCAATCCTCCCACCTCTGCCTCCCAAATTGATGGGATTACAAGTGTGAGCCACTGCATCCAGCCTTCTGTTGTTTATAAGCCACTCAGCCTATGGTATTTTTTATAGCAGCCCAAACAGAATAAGACACAGTACCTGGTATTATTCAAATGCTGAATAAGTGTTAGTTTCTGGCTATAAAACTGAGATAATACCAGTACCTACCTCAGAGGGTTTCTAGGGATTAATTGGGAGAATAAATGTCACACCCCTGGCCAAATAGGTGTTAAATGTATGGTAAGTATCATCATCAAAATTGTTGCACTGGGCAGTCTCCTCCGGTAACAAATTATCAGATAATGGAGGGAGCATTTAATGATCATGCTGATACTGATCAGATTGGTGCCTAGAGAGAAGTACCTGCTAAAAATTTGTCTAAGCAAGCAGTACAAAGCACAGTAATCTGAAGGTCAAGGGGAGCGTGAGATGGTGATTCAGCAGGGAAAACATTTGCAGAATAGAGACAAAGTTCTTTTCAAAACCACGAAGAAACTGGAAAGTAAGCAGGACGGTTAATGCAGATTATAGAAATCTATGGGGCAGCTCCCAAAGAATTATACTAAGAGGTCAGAGGCAAGTCAGCTAGAAAACCTTAAAAGAAATTTTAGGAGAGTTGAGCAAAAGTGGGAGGTGTGATTTGAGGCTAGAAAAGAACAGGGCTGGCCGGGCGCGGTGGCTCACGCCTGTAATCCCAGAACTTTGGGAGTCCTAGGCCAGTGGATCACCCAAGGTCAAGAGTTTGAGTCCAGCCTGACCAACATGGTGAAACCTCGTCTCTACTAAATACAAAAAATTAGCTGGGCATGGTGGTGCATGCTTGTAATCCCAGCTACTTGGGAGGCTGAGGCAGGAGAATCACTTGAACATGGGAGGTGGAGATTGCAGTAAGCCAACATTGCGTCATTACACTCTAGCCTGGGTAACAAGGGCGAAACTCCATCTCAAAAAAGAAAAGAAGAGAGAAGAATGGGCCTAATGATAATAGCTAATACAAAATCTGTATTTATTTAGCACTTACTATTTGTCAAGCATTGTGCTAAGCAATTCATGCGCATTATAAAACTTTGTCTTCCTTATCCTATGAGGTAAATTTTTATTATTACCTCTGTAGTATAGTCTAGGCCCACATATACCTGACTATAAAACCTTATATTATACCAAGCCCCAAAGGAGTGGTTTCTGGAAATAAGTCATTGAATGTGGTTTAGAGGGTCCAAGATTAAATTCATCATCTTTCACCAAGGAATCCATCCTTTGCTCTGTACTTGCCATCATAGCACTACCATCCACTCAGTCACCTACATCAGAAACTTGGGAGTAACTATTGAGTTTTCATTTTTTAGGTAAACCAGTCACTAAGGCCTTCCCATTTTTCTTTCTAAATATTAATACTTCTCAAATCCATCTTTTCTTCTCTATCTTCTGTAGGGTTCTCATCTTCCCCTACCTGGAGTATGCTAGTAGTGTCCTATATGGATTCCCTGCCTCTAGTTTTGACTTCCTTGTAATCTATTCTACAAAGATTGCTTTGTAGAAAAAAAGTGTTTTATACAAAGTAATCTTTCTAAGATGCAGTCTGACCATATTATTTCCCTCTTGAGAACTTAGTTATTCCATAATTATCTCTGAGTGATGTCTATGACGTTACTTTCTATGCCCTGACTTATGCCTACTTCTCTGGTTTCATCTCTTGCCCCTCTGCATCCCATGAACTTCTTGTAGTTCCTTCTTACTCACCTCGCCTATGACTTTGGTTGTGTTCTATTTTCTGCCAAGGTCACCCTTCCAATTCCTTTCCTCTCAGGATGCCTAAGCTTTAAGTCTAAGCTTAGGCATCAGCACCTCCAGAAAACTTTTCCTGATTCTTGCCTGTGCTAACTGACTTTCCTGTACCCTCTGTACTCCACACCCCATGTTTGATCACTTACTACAATATGTTGAAAAGATCCTTCTGGCCATGGATCATGCTTTGTTCATCTTTATACCCCCTAAAACCTATCACGTGCTTGAGCCATACTTAGGTTTTGATAGATGTTTTTGAACTGTTGCAAGCACTTAGGACCTGTATCCAAGGAATGCTTTAGGTATAGACACTAAAGATCCCTAACAGAAATAACTACTATTTCTGAAACATCTATTGTGTGGTGGCCTCCAACTCTGACTAGCACTCACTTAGCCCCATACCTTGTCTTATTTTTCTCCATGGCACTTATCATTGTTTGTGATATTATACTTTTATTTATTGAGTTGTTTGTCAGACTTCTCACACTACAATATCAATTCCATGAAGGTAGGAATATTTGTCTTTGTCCACTGACAATCCTCAATGCTTATGCAGGGCCTGGCACATAGTAGGTTCTCAGTAACTATTTTTTGAATGAATGTGGTAGGTATGGACTTTCAACATATAATCTAATTTAGTCCTCCCAAGATAAGTATTAATGTTTCTATTTTAGAGGCGAGGAAAGGAAAGCTCCTCATCACCTATACAAAAAAGGACAGAGGTTTTGAGAAACGGGTGTATATATGTTGAGCCTATAGATTCAAAGATGATTGATTCAAAGATCAGGGTCACAAGATATGGGGATACAACAAAAACGTGAGCCCAATAAAAATACCAGTTAATGAGTGAATCTCTGCCAAGCTGAACTGAACAGAAACACTGTGTACTCTTTCCCCCAGATATTTCACATTCTACAAATAGAATCAGTTTTGAAACTTAAGTAGTTAATTTTCTTTCTGTTGTTCTTAAAGAATCTGGGGACTTGTGAGGACTTCCATAGGAAAATTAGGAGGTAAGGTCATTGGAGCGAGAGTGCAATTTTTGTAGACAAGCCCTTAAGGATTTACAGAAAGGTTAGTTTGTGGTACTGAGAGTTAGGACACCTCTTGTGTGGCCTCTATAGTCACAAACCACACTTACCTTGATAAGAGTAGATGAGAACCAAGCACTTTGCAAAAGTCAGAGTCTGGAGTTTAACCATTATTATCTGGGAGTTGGTCAAATCTCAATAAAGGTGACATACCCTCAGAATCTTTGAATTCTACCTCAAGTTTTGCCTTCTGTAGTCCCCTCATTTCAGCTCTGGATTCTTCTGCATCCTTTAAGACTTATTTCTAAGTCTCTGACCTGACTATTTTTAGTCTAGATAGATTAGGATGAGAGGAAAAGACAGGCTTAGGATGGGCAAGTCTGTTCCTAGGGATTCTTGGCTCTTTTTATTCCTCTAGAGGGGAAATGTTTCCTAAAAGATGACCCAAGAATCAAGTTTTTTTCTCTGTGTCAGCTCTCCCCAAAAGAAAAACATCTGGCATCTGTATCATATATCACACTTTATTGATAGCTTTTCACTTACACTAAGACATTTTAATAATCACAATCATTTTATAATTGAGGAAGTGGAGCAAAGGCATATAGCTAATTGAAGGCCACACAGGTAGAAAATAGTAAAATTTGCTTTGTGAATCTTAAATGATAGCAAACCCCAGCCTTGTCTATCCTGCCATGTATTAGACATCTCTACATCAAGCCCTTCAAGATTACCATGGCTAAAACTCAATTCATCATCTTTGCCCCCCACCACCTCCAAAACCCCGCTACTTCTCTGTTCCTTATCTCAAAGGGTGGAGCCCCTTTCCACCTGGGAGTTAACATTGACTTTTATTCTCATGATGTCTCTTGAAAATATTCTCTCTTCAATAACTACTCTGCCCCACTATCCTATCTTAGACCCTCAACTCTTCTCATCTGAGTTGATGCAATGACCCTTCCCTGCCTGCATTCTTATACTTCTTCATTATCCACACCAAGGGGACATTTCTTTTCTTTTCTTTTCTTTTTTTTTTTTTTTTTTTGAGACAGGGTCTTTCTCTGTCGCCCAGGCTGGAGTGCAGTGGAGCAATCTTGGCTCACTACAACCTCTGCCTCCCATGTTCAAGTGATTCTCATGACTCAGCCTCCCAAGCAGCTGAAATTACAGGTGCCCGCCATGACATCCAGCTAATTTTTGTATTTTTAGTAGAGACAGGGTTTCACCATGCTGATTAGGCTGGTCTTGAACTCCTGACCTCAAGTGATCCGCCTACCTCGGCCTCCCAAAGTGCTGGGATTACGGGCATGAGCCACCGCACCCGGCCCAGAGGGACATTTCTAAAGCACAAATTACTAATAGAGCAAGTCATTAAAACTCTTCAATAAATTTACATCAGCTTTAGGCTAAAGTACAAATTCCTTAGCTTGGCATCACATCATCCCTCCTGTCTCTCTACCTTCCCTGCTATGAACCCTGCACTTTACTGATTGAAACTTTTAGTTTCCTGAAAGGGACATGAACTGAGCTAATATTTATTGGACACCTATTATGTGCCAGGTAGTGGCCTAAATGTATCATATCTTGTAATTTAATCATCAGCAACTATCCTACGTGGTAGGTGCTGTCATCATCCCCATGTGGCAGATGAGAAAACTGAGACAGAGAGAGACAAACTAACTTACCTAAGGTCATGCAGTAAAATAAGTGGTAGATTTGGGATTTGAGCCCAGACAGTCTGTGTTCTTAACTACTACCCTGCCTCTTTCATTTCTTACAATCTTCCAGGAATGTCCTTTTTCCCATCCTACTGTTCACCAAGCAAAACCCTTCAAGGCTTAATTTGAGTCTTCTTTGGGAAATGTTACCTGACTTCTCCACATTCCTTACTACCTCTGATCCTCACCCATGGCTGAATAAGGTATCTCTCTTCTGGCTTCTCCTAGAACCTGTGCATACCTCTAATTATAGCACTTGACACACAGCTTACATGTCTGTTCACAAATTTCTTGAGAGCATGAAGTTTGCCTTAGTTGCCTTTTATCCCAACATGTATGCAGCACAGTGCCTGGAACACAATAAATCCTTCTTGAGTAACTATTCTTCTCCTGGAAGATCTCCCACAAATGACTGTGGTGAGTTTCTATTGTCAAAACTTATAAATCCACAGGTGACATCTTTCGCTATTCTGGAGCCATGAGAGCCTCTACAAAACTAAGCAGAGAGGGCTTCTAAACAGGATGGTACGGATTGTGACCTGTATTTGTTCATACTTTATTTGAATATATTTTCACATTTACAGAAAAATTATGAGAATAAGAATAAAAAGAGTACTCATATGTTTTTTACACAGACTCACCTATTGCTAACATTTTCCCCATTTCCTTTATGATTTGCCACTCACTCTATCATCTATCTATCTATCTGTCTATCTATCTATCTACACACACATATAGTTGATTTTTCCTGAACCAACCATTTAGAGTACATTGTATATATCATAGCCCTTTTAATCATAAATACTTCACTATTCTCTTACATATCCTCATACCATTATCACCATCATTAAATTTAACATTTACATGCTACTTTAATATAACCTACACTCTACATTTCATTTATGGGATATTCCATATTCCAATTGTGGCAATAAACTCTCCTTTATAGCATTTTTGTTCTGATGATTATCGACTGGGTAACCTTAGGGGCAGTGGCTTCATCTCTGAGCTTCAGTTTTTTATTTGTAACATGAAGGTGATAATGAATGCCTTAATAAGCTAGATGTTGGAAGAGTAAATGGTGGTAATTTATGTGAAAGCACCCTGGCATATCGTAGTAAGGCCTGTTCGACCATATAAATACAGCATAGTGGGTAAACATGTGGGCTCTGAAGTCAGACTGCCTCAGTTCAAACCCTTGTTTAGCCACTTACCAGGTGAGCCATGTGGGCAAGTTAAAGCATCTCCAGGTTTAAATTTCTTCAACATCAAATAGTGACAATAGTGGTGTCTACCTCAATTGTTGTATTAAATTAGGCTCTACATGTAAAGTGCTTAAAATAGTGTCTGGCTGAGTAAGTGCTCTATAAATGTTTAACTATTATCATTAAGTTTGACAGGTATTTCAAGGAGGATCCTTGTATTACGAAAAAACTGGTATAATCTACTGTACTAAGACCTATCGGAGGAATAATAACAGTAATTAACAAATCCCAACTTAAAGATTTAAAAAAAACTTTTCCTGTTCTTCATCATAAGCTCTTGGAACATATTAATTAACTTTATAATACTAAATTCACCTTGTTACAAAGAGCTTAAGTGTCTCACCTCAGGTCACGATGCTGGGAATTAGGACCTAGCCCTTCATTGACTTTTCTTCCTGACAGAAATCACTCCATATTTCCTCTCTATGTACAGTGCAATAGAATTCTTCTAAATTTGGCTTTTTGCCATGGAAATGCTTGACCACAAGTCTCATGTTTCCTCTCCCAGACAAAAGACCTGGGACCTAATTAGGTGGTAATATTCAAAATATTTAACCACCCTTGGTCTCAGTAGGAGCTGGGTTTTGGAAGGCCCCTTTGTGTTAGTCATTGTCCTGTAGTCGCTGGATCAAGTTGGGGAGTAGGAGGAGCATAAGGAGGAGGAGGTTGAGTGGCCAGGACCAAGGGAGTCTATGAGGGACTTGGGGCAGTGATTATTCACAAACCATTTCAGAAGCGTGTTACTATTTTTAACTCCAGGTTTTTAATCACTGTGCAGAGCATCTCAGTCCTGGGCCTAGGAAAGCATTCTTAGCTAACAATTCCATGTCCACCTCTAATGCTGCCACAGAGAATTCTTGAATTCCTTGAGATCTTCCTGCCAGCGATAATTAGGCAGACAGCCAATACCATAGCATTGCAAAGAGATGATTTAACTAAGTCTCTAAAATCTTCTATCATTGCCCTTGGAAAAGTATATCAATGGCACTAATAACACTGGTATTTTGGTCACATTGCAAACCAGATGATAACCTGTATTCTTGGCCTTTTCCTTAAGTCATGCTGTTGCTATCACATTTATACTAAAGCCAAGGTGGGGCTTATTGGATACAGGGATTACACAGCTTGCTGGAGTTAAGCTAGGGAGTTTCCAATTCTATTCTTCAAGTAGAAGGTGTCCTATAGTTTGAGAATGGCCAAGGGTAAAAGTGAGTCTCATCTCAGTGGCTCACATTTATCCAGCTTTGGCTGCCAAGAGTAGATGGTACCCTAAGTCCATTCTGCTCCTCTGCTCTTAGGATTAAAGCTCAGATTCAGGATGGTGGGCAGGGGAGATGGCCACAGTGTGGACTTGGGACCCTGACTGCTGCTGGAGAAGCAGCCCATGTGTCTTTGGGAAGACAGAGGTTCCGGTCTCCCATCCTGGACCCCACAGGCTTCCCTTGGCCACCCAGGGATCAGGCAGGACTAGAGCTGGGCAGCCAAGAGACAGACAGAGCTGACCCAAGGCACCAGAGTGTTAGGTGCAGAAGGGACCTGCAGGCTACCTGCCCTCCTTGGTCAGCCCTTCTTTCTCCAGGCCCTTACCAGGCTCAGGCTAGAAAAGCTTTCAGATTACCTGTTACCACCCTCTCTCCCTGCTGCCAGGCTTCCCTCCCCAGCCTTCCTGCCCAGTGCTCCCCATGTATCTTCCAAGTGGGCTAGGATGGATCTGGAAGCTCCCTTCCTCTCTCTGCAGGCACAGGATTCCACCTGTCAGAACGTTCTTTCTGCTGGTGAGCCAAGCCTTCTCCCTGCCTCTCTCTCCCACACAATTTTATTGATATATAATTCACATACCATACAAGTTTCCCATTTACAATGCACAATTTAGTTTTTTCCATTTATTTACAGTTGCCCAACCATCACCACAATCGATTTTAGAAAATTTTCATGAACCCAAAAAGAAATCCTGTACTTGTTTGTAACCCATTCCTCCCCACCACCTAAGCCCTAGGCAGCTACTTTTCTACTTCGTGTTTCTATTGATTTTTCTATTCTGGAAACTTCATATAAGTTTGGGTAGCATGGGTTTGATCCACCTTCTCTGGGAAACTTTGGGTAAGTCACTTCACCTCTCTGTGATTCAGTTTCCCAAGCATAAAAGCAGAAATATTGGTTTCTACCTCATAGGGTCATGAGGAGGCTTAAATAAGCTAATGCATGTAAAACACTTAGCAGAGGGTTTGCTTTTATTACTGCTTTTTATAAAGTGATTTTCCTGATTACTGCTGTCATCCTTAACTGGTGTGTTCTCATTGGGATGGGGTAGAGTAGGACATGGGGGTGATAATGCAAGTATTTAGATAATATCCAATATATTTAATAATGCATTAAAGCAAGTTTGTCCAAACCATGGCCCATGGGCTGCCTGTGACCCAGGATGGCTTTGAATGTGGCCCAAAACAAATTTGTAAACTTTCTTAAAGCATTAAGAACTTTTTCGTGATTTTTTTTTTTTAGCTCATCAGCTATCATTAGTGTTAGTGTATTTTATGTGTGGCCCAACACAATTCTTCTTTGTCCAATGTGGCTCAGGGAAGCCAAAAGATTGGATACCCCTACTGATTAAAGCGTGGACATAATCCATCAGAATGTGTGAGCAATGATGAAAGTCCTGTGGTATTTCTGTTGGGTCTGTCACTAACCCACCAATTTCTGATCTATAGAAAAGTCAAGGGTCCAGGATATTACTAGGGTAACAGAGGAGGAACTTGGAGGGTTCTCAGCTGCTGCCATATACTAATCGGCCTGGAAGGATTTTAATATTTTAATACTCAGTATGGCCATGCCATCATATGCTGGCTGTACATTGGGCTTGTGTAGGACTGTCATCTTCCTTGCTATGGACACCACACTTTTGGTTATAAAACTACTGCATCCTCACTGCTTTTTTGGCAGCTACACCACACTGCACTGAGGCCTGGGGTTGAAGCCCTCAAGTCTTTTCTATTCAGGCTGCTACTAAGTTCCATCATCCCTTAATAACCCCTACTAGGTTGTGTTTTGGGCCTATGTTCAGAATCTTAGATTTCTAAGTGTGATTCATGTTGATTGTTAAGCTCCTTGAATTAGGGTGTGTACTTTATACCAGACATAATAAAGAGGCTTCAAGGCTTCCAGGCAGGCAGGCAGAGCTGGCAGTGGCAGCAATGACACCTGTCCCTACATATGTTCTTTGACTCCTCAGAAGTGGAAGGGACTCTGTTTAGCCTTGCCCTTGACCATGAAATTCGAATATGCTACACATTGAGAAAAGAGGAGAAGGCGTGAGGGAAGAGAAGGAGATGAAAGACTATTAAAAAGGATAAAATCTCCAATCTATATAGAGATGTGGCAAAGCCATACCAATTCTAGTTCCAAGCAGTTCTTCAGGTAAAGGCTGATTTGAAAATAGCAGCTAGGAAGGCGGCTTCAGAAGTGCAAGCAGAACGAGCTTCAGGCAAAGCAGAGACATTCCAGGAAATTTAACTGAAAAGGAGAGCAAGGTGACTAGGAAAATGACCCTGAAATGAGGACAGCATATGGGATTCTGGGCGGATGGTAGTGTGTGAGGTATTGTAGGGGTGGCAGCAAGCACAGGTAAATGGGGTGGATGGAGGTGGTGTCTGGAATTTGTTTCCTGGGGCCCAGGCAAAGCAACGTATTTCAAATCTTGTTATAGGGAGGGTTGGGTTTTGTTTTTTGTTTTTTGTTTGTTTGTTTGTTTGTTTGTTTGTTTTTTGCTATTGGTCTGGCTAGCCTTTCAATGATACAGCAAGTGAGGAAAAAAGGCAGCCAGTGCAAACAGCCAGGGCATGGCTTTATCAGGGCTGAGGGCAGACAATCTGATGAGCCAGTGTGGTGATTTGTGTAGCCTGTCTAGCGAGGAAGGGAGAGGCTTTTTCTAGCTAAGCAGCTGGTATTGTAACTGTCCAGTGGGTTCACCTTGCCTGCTGCCTAGACAGAACCGATTTATCAAGATAGAAAAGTTGCAATAGAGAAAAAGTAATTCACTCAGAACCAGCTGTGCAGGAGACCAGAGTTTTATTATTACACAAAGCAGTCTCCCTGAACATTTGGGGATCAAAGTTTTTAAGGGCAACTTGGTGGGTGGGAGGAAGCCAATGAGCTGGGAGTACTGATTGGTCAGGTCAGAGATGAAATCACAGGGAGTCCAAGCTGTCTTCTTGCACTGAGTCAGTTCCTGGGTGGGGGCCACAGATCAGATGAACCAGTTTATCAATCTGGGTCGTGCCAGCTGATCCATCAAGTGCAGGGTCTACAAAATATCTCCAGCACTGATCTTAGGAGCAATTTAGGGAGGGTCAGAATCTTGTAGCCTCCAGCTACGTGACTCCTAAACCATAATTTCTAATCTTCTGGCTAATGTTAGTCCTACAAAGGCAGTCTAATCCCCAGGCAAGAAGGAGGTTTGTTTTGGGAAATGGCTGTTATCATCTTTGTTTTAAACTATAAACTAAGTTCCTCCCAAAGTTAGTTCAGCCTACGCCCAGGAATGAACAAGGACAGCTTGGTGGTTAGAAGCAAGACGGAGTCAGTTAGGTTAGATCTCTTTCACTGTCTCAAGCATAATTTTGCAAAGGCAGTTTCAATCCCTCCCTTTGCGTTTTATAACACCTTGATCTTAAGGTGTTGGCTAATGAAGATGGAAAAAGAGCAAAGACTGCTCTAACTTCTTCCTTCTGATCAGGGGTGTAGTGGAGGTAGGTGTTGACCCCAAGGTGAGAGGATTAGGACCACTTTGCAACTGTCTGAGCATACTCATGCAGGCCTGGCTGGGGTTCCAAGGCTTGCATCGTGAAGGTGTTAGTATTGTCATCTATAGTTTTAGTACTGCATTTAAGGGAACAGCATACTATAAGGTAAATAATGTGTACTAGGGTAAGGAGTGCAATTCCCAGTTTTAAAAGTAAAGATCTGAAAGCATTAGTTTGGGGACTTGTAGCCCACAAAGAATTTAGGATTTAGTCCAAACTGCAGAAAAAACTCAAGAACAGCTAACAAGAGGTGTACTATAGTTTTTCTTTTGAAGCATAATTTTTCTCTCTCTAGTCCTCATTTTTATTAAAAACAAATCATGATAGAATTGATTTGTTTATAAAATAAACTTTAGTCTTATTGTACTTGGCCTGATTATTTGCATAAAATACAGCAAGAATAATTATTTTTCACATAGACTTTTAAAACTGGCTTTGATGGAACTCTGTTCCATAAGGAATCTCATATAAAGCTTTTTTAAAGCTGAGCCCAGCCATGGGTTTGTACCCTCAAATACCTATGATTTGGGTAAATTCCCTTCCTTTTGAGGTCCCAAGATAACTTGGGGCTCCTGGGCCTCTCAGAAAGTGACATTCTTTACTTACCACAGGTCAGGAACCTTGTACAGGGACTGTGTAGACAAGGTATGAAGCCAGATTCCCCAAGGGGCTATTACTGGCTCTGTAAGTCAACTTTGATTTTTTTTTTTTTTTGAGATGGAGTTTCACTCTCGTTGCCCTGGCTGGAGTGCAATGGCATGATCTCAGCTCACTGCAACCTCCGCCTCCCAGGTTCAAGCAATTCTTCTGCCTCAGCCTCCCAAATAGCTGGGATTACAGGCATGCACCACCACACCTGGCTAATTTTGTATTTTTAGTAGAGGCGGGGTTTCTCTATGTTGGTCAGGCTGGTCTCGAACCCCCGACCTCAGGTGATCTGCCCACCTCAGCCTCCTAAAGTGCTGGGATTACAGGCATGAGCCACCATGCCCAGCCAACTTTGATTCTTTAAAGAAAGCATACCATTCCAATCAAAGCCTTGGTAAAATAACCAGTTTCTCCAAATGTGTCTGTTACAAAAGAAAACAGATTTTTATTGCATGTACCCAAATAACTATACTGCCATAAGTTGAGAATACTCACAAATAGTTTCCAAATTTTGGAGAAATCAGGTAGAGGGAAACAAATATGCTCCAAATTTTGTTTGCAGGAGTACATTGTACTCAATTGTTAAAAACTGTAAATAGTTCAAAAGAAAAGCTTTCTTGACTCTGGAAAACATAAAAGGATTAGCAATGTTTTAAGTGAAAAGTCAAAAAAGATTACTTCAGCCTTCTATTTGAAATTGTTTCCTCTATTGTAATGTGACGATTTCCAGAGTTATCAATCAGAAACTTGCATTTAAGAGCACCTGATAGAGTTTCATAGCTGATTATAAAACCATCATTTAGGCTGGGTGTGGTGGCTCACGCCTGTAATCCCACCACTTTGGGAGGCCAAGGTGGGCAGATCACGAGGTCAAGAGACTGAGACCATCCTGGCCAACATGGTGAAACCCCATCTCCACTAAAAATACAAAAAAAATAGCTGGATGTGGTGGCATGTGCCTGTAGTCCCAGCTACTCGGGAGGCTGAGGCAGGAAAATCGCTTGAACCCAAGAGGCGGAGGTTGCAGTGAGCCGAGATCCCACCACTGCACTCCAGCCTAGGCAACAGAGCAAGACTCTGTCTCAAAATAAAATAAAATAAAATAAAACCATCATTTAAACAGGATCAAAACAAGACAAGAATTGTCTGTGGATGACAAAAAGATTAGGGCAGGCACAGTTAAAGACAATTGACAAGGAAATTTGTTACCTCCGTGGCACGCAATAATTTAACATAACAATTATAATTATTACTGATAACATACACTAAGTCATATCAGAATTATAGGAGTTTCACATAATTTTGGAACATATAACAATAACACATTTACACAAATATAGCCCACAGAAAGCCAAGCACCATTTCATATTTGGCAATGCTTCCTGTATGATTTTTATATCAAATAAGCCAAACGTGTCATTTTTGGACTTCAGAGGGCCTAATGTCTAGAGGATTAATTAGGTCAGAAAATCACATACTTTATAACTAAGCTGATTTTTGAAAGTCTGTCAAATATCAAAGGTTTAAAACACTGGGTATCACAAAATAGGATCACAGCTTATTCATTTATACTAAGCGGTAACTCAAAAAAAATTTTTTTAAAGGCAAAAATCTTTACTCTGATAGAAGAGACTTAGCTTTCCAAACAAGACCCAATGAAGACAGCAAGAGGCCAACTGAATTTGTTTCTTTTCCGTCCTTTTTTCCCCCTCCCACTTACCCAAAGGGGCAAACAAAAACCTTTCATTATATTACATAAAAATCTTTTCCAAAAAACCAAACTTCATGTTTGCATGAGTGCATCTTTCATGCTAAAGCTGGTTTTTACATAAAATTTTATAAATCTATCCAGTTTTAATTAATTTGACTATAAGGTAAGATTTTCACAAATGTTTTAGAACCCTTTATAATTTTCCATTAAATAGTCCATTAATGTTCTAAGAAAACCCTGTTATTCAGACACATAGGCCCAGATTCTGACCCCAAATCATTATGATTTTAATGTTTTAACCTACAGGAAAAAAATTAAATAATCCCCTTCAAACCTTAGCCAATTTGCTCATAACCACAGAGCTTTCTTTACATGAACAACCCTTCACAAACCCTTTTCACTTTGCTTAAACCTTCAGTTTTGTCTCATTACTCTTTTAGGTTAAGATAATCTTTAAAACCCTATGAACTATACAAAATTACATTCCCATTAAAAGAAGCCATATTCCCATGTCTTCTCATAATCTTTTACCAAAAACACATTCTACTTTCCTTACATACCTTGTATGTAAAACTGTTTCTCCAGTAGTCTCAATAACCTGTTACAATGTTAACTCTTAGCAACTTTTACTTTTGGTGAAAAACCTAAGAAGCAATTTTAATTATGTACTAAGGGTGGAACCTAGGACATTATACAGAAGTGAAGATAAGGTATGACTCTTTCTAGCATAGGTAGTGGGAGCATGGCTAACTCCACATGTCCTCAGGCCTTATCTAGGATCTAATGCTCCAAAGTAGATAAATTGAACAATTTTCAAAAGTCAAAGAAGCAGTTTATGATCTTAAAGCATTTAGCACAACTGATATCTGACCTTAATTTAGACCAAATGTCTATGTTTTGAAGACATTTTATTTTACCAATAATCTTTAAAACTGTCTTTATTTCCAAAAGATTACTAAAGTCATGTGAACAAAATAGCATTACAGTTTATTTTTATTTTTATTCATTTTTTTTTTGAGATGGAGTTTCACTGTTGTTGCCCAGGCTGGAGTGCAATGGTGCGGCTTGGCTCAATGCAACCTCCACCTCCTGGGTTCAGGCAATTCTCCTGCCTCAGCCTCCTGAGCAGCTGGGATTACAGGCATGTGCCACCACACCCAGATAATTTTGTATTTTTAGTAGAGATGAGGTTTCTCCATATTGGTCAGGCTGGTCTCGAACTCCCAACCTCAGGTGATCCACCTGCCTCGGCCTCCCAAAGTGCTGGGATTACAGGTGTGAGCCACCATGCCCAGCCCTAAAGTTTCTATTTTTATGACAAAATATTTGACTTAAGTGCTTATTTTCCTAAGCCAATTAATTAGAGCTCTTTTATATAAACGTCACACACATAACACATACAAATAGACAGACAGAAGATCCAGTAGTTGTAAGATTTTTCATTTGCCAGATTCTTTATTGGATTACAGGCTTCAAGGTGGAGCCCTTGGAGAAACAGGGCCAGGAAACCATGCAGTTTCTAGGGCCTAATAGACACAGATGAAAGGCAAAGATGGATCCCCAAAATTAAGGGTGCCATTTTACACTGGATCCTGGATCCCCAAAAAGGAGGGAAAACTATGGGAGAAGACAGTGCAGTGCTTCTACCGTGCCTTTCATTGCAAGGCAACCCAAAGCCAATCAGCCCATTTTGTAATCAGCTCATCCCCTATGGGAGTCTCATCTCTTAGTGGGGGTTTGGGATGTTTCCATCTATTCCAGGTGGCCAAAAGCATGCTTCTCTAATCGAAACGTCAAAGAGCCAAGTATCCCCCCATAACTGCCATTAACCATCCCCAAAAGTGTATTTCCTACCTGGTTATTACACACCAAGCTTCTTTCATAATGCAAAGTAATTTCTGACACCCACAAAAGTCAAAACCATCAACTAAGGCAATGCAAAACAGAACAGAACCTTATATTTTGAGAGGGATCTATTCTCTTTCACTTCCTGGGCTTCTGTGAGGAAAACAGAGGTTTTTCCCAGAATGGTCTCTGTGGTGCCTCCTCTGCTTTTCTCCAGGAGTCTCAGGCTGTTAGAGTTATCTTAGGTTCTCCACTTTTACACTGCTGGTGGGACTGTAAACTAGTTCAACCATTGTGGAAGACAGTGTAGCGATTCCTCAAGGATCTAGAACTAGAAATACCATTTGACCCAGCCATCCCATTACTGGGTATATACCCAAAGGATTATAAATCATGCTGCTATAAAGACATATGCACACGTATGTTTATTGCGGCACTATTCACAATAGCAAAGACTTGGAACCAACCCAAATGTCCATCAGTGATAGACTGGATTAAGAAAATGTGGCACATATACACCATGGAATACTATGCAGCCATTAAAAAAGGATGAGATCATGTCCTTTGTAGGGACATGGATGAAGCTGGAAACCATCATTCTCAGCAAACTATCGCAAGGACAAAAAACCAAACACTGCATGTTCTCACTCATAGGTGGGAATTAAACAATGAGAACACTTGGACACAGGAAGGGGGACATCACACACCGGGGCCTGTTGTGGGGTGGGGGTGGGGGGAGGGATAGCATTAGGAGATATACCTAATGTAAATGATGAGTTAATGGGTGCAGCACACAAACATGGCACATGTATACATATGTAACAAACCTGCATGTTGTGCACATGTACCCTAGAACTTAAAGTATAATAAAAAAATTAAAAAAAAAAAGAATTATCTTAGGTTCTTTCATGTAGGCATCAAGAGTGGCAAGAAGACAAAATGGAGAATAACAATTCAGTCTACCAAGAAGAATAAAACTTTTTTTCAGAAAAACACAATCCAAGAAGAGGAAAAAGGTAAAGTCCTTTTAAATACATATAGCTTGTATATTCATTCCTTTTTTTTGTGGGGAAATGGAGTCTTGCTCTGTCACCCAGGATGGAGTGCAATAGTGTGATCTCGGCTCACTGCAACCTCCGTCTCCAAGGTTCAAGCGATTCTCATGCTGCAGCCTCCCAAGTAGCTGGGATTACAGGCATGTGCCAGCACGCATGGCTAATTTTTGTATTTTTAGTAGAGATGGGGTTTCACCATGTTGGCCAGGCTGGTCTCGAACTCCTGACCTCAAGTGATCCACCCGCCTTGACCTCCCAAAGTGCTGAGATTACAGGCATGAGCCACTGCACCCAGCCACATATCCATTTTTAATTAAGAAGATTTTAACCATAGAGCTCCTTTTGTTAAAAAAAAAAAAATTAAAATATTTTATTACCAGACTCTAGCCAGGACAGTCAGTCAATATTTCTGGCTTTTGAACTTTACTGCAGGCAACCTCCCATGTGAAATTAATAAATTTTGACTAAGGTTATAACTTAACCACGGACACATATGGTGTCTCAAAGGAATGGTAAGCAGTTTTTTGTTTTTTTGTTTGTTTGTTTTTACCAAGACAAGAACAGAAGCTATCGATGGGTTAATAAAAAACCCTCAATAAATGGCAAAGTTACACAAATAACAAACCAGAAATGAATTATTCCAGAAGCCAAGAATTGAATCCAGGCTGCCACTGTCGAAAAGACAAAGGCTTAGCTACTGAGTTATACAGCATTGAGCAGTTTCCATTGCTTTTCCCAGAAGAAGTCTAGAGCAGCTAATTTCAAGCTTGCAAAGGCTTTTAACTGCTCAAGATAATTTTTAGGGCTATGACATGAACCCCCAAATTCCTGTCCTCTGGATTGCAGAAACCAAGAGAAAGTATCCCCACATGGTCACAAGGTTAAGCTCTTAAGGATACAAAACAAGACAGAGATATTTCATCCTGTATTCGTTTCAGGAACCCATTGCAAAGTTTTAACCAACCAGCCTGCTGGGCTGGCTTGAAAAGCGGGTTTATACGGGACCTAAGCCCGCATTCTATCCTGTGATACCTCTCTCTCCATTACAGAAAGACGAATTCTTAGCACAAAGTGCACCAGATTTGCTACAGCCTAAGACTAGTCTCACAAATCCTTTTTCCTATCAATCAAACTCTTTCAGAGAAAACAAATATTGATGTTCACCATTTATACACACATACACACACACACAGACAGAGAGAGAGAGAGAGACAAGAAACTTGGCTGGTAAAAATTTCTTACCCTTTTTGCTGGTATACAGGATTTCCAGGTTCCCTTTCTCTGTAGCTTCCAGAAAAATGGAGAGGCTTTTCATGACCCTGCTCACTGTACTGTAGCTGTAGGAGTTGAGCCACTTTACAAAAGAAAATCACTCTTTTCTGTTTTATGGAGCCATAGGCAAAAGATGGTCAATTTTGCAAGATGTTGCCCAACAGGCTGCATGGGTAACCAAATTAACATTTTCCATCCCAACAAAATACACGTAACAGAACAGACACTAGTCACCTCATTCAGCACCCAATATCAACCTGGCAAAGTTCAGACTTTCTTCTCTTGGTCCCTGTTGTCTTTGATCCACTCCAGGTGGGGAGGGCTGACTTCCAAATAATAATTCACAATGGGTGATCTTTGGGCAAGGCAAAGACCAGATAGTCACCCTGAGACAAGCCTGTTGAGCTTTTTTTAGGGCTTACCGAATGGAATGTGACCAGACAAATAAGGGGGTTCTCTGAGTTAGGCCTGCTGGACTTCCGTCAGCAATTCCTTCTGAGATCCCCTCCACATATACAAATGCACACAAAGACAAGACAGACAGAAGGCCTTCCAAATCAGATCCCTAACCAAGAACTCCAAGAATATCCCTTCCAAACTACCCTCCCCTTCTCTGTCTGAGAAATCTCCCCCAAATTTTCCTGATTGAGAAGTCTCCTGAACCAAGACTCTTCCTACTAGTTAGGGAAAGCCAACCGAGACCCTCCAGGAGCCGAACCAAGACAGACACCACGCAATGGAGCTACAGACAAACCGAGACCCCTGAAGGAGCCAAACCGAGACAGACATCCTGAGGTGGAGCTGCAAACGGACACCCCGCAATGGGGCTACCAACACCCCACCATAGGGCTACAGAGCCAGTCAGGAGAAGGAAGGAAGCGTTGGCAATGCCTAGGATACTCACCAACCCAGACACCCTGCAATGGGGCTACAGACAGACACCCTCTAATGGGGCTACAGTTATGGGATTCCTTCCCAGGACTATTTCTCCATTGCAATTAAATCCAATGCACATTGGGTAAGCAGCACCAGATAGAGCATAAGTAGAGAACCAGAGTCAGACCCCAGTCCAAGAGAACTAGGTGGCCACTTGGGCTGGCCTCTGGATCCATCGCCAGGTGGATGGCGATGAACCATGGGCAGGTAGCCACAAGGGCAATCCCAGATGAGCTCCCAAATTTGTAACCGCCCAGTGGGTTCACCTTGCCCACTGCCTAGGCAGAGCCAATTTATCAAGACAGGGAAACTGCAATAGAGAAAAAGTAATTCACTCAGAGCCAGCTGTGCAGGAGACTGGAATTTGATCATTACTCAAACCAGTCTGGAGCATATTACTCAAATCCAGAGCATTCAGAGATCAGACTTTTTAAGGACAACTTGGTGGGTGGGGGAAGCCAGTGAGCTGGGAGTACTGATTGGTCAGGTCAGAGATGAAATCATAGAGAGTCCAAGCTGTCTTCTTGCGCTGAGTCAGTTCCTGGGTGGGGGCCTCAAGATCAGAAGAGCCAGTTTATCAGTCTGGGTGTTGCCAGCTGATCTGATCCATCAAGTGCAGGGTCTGCAAAATATCTCAAGCACTGATCTTTGGAGCAGTTTAGAGGGGGTCGGAATCTTGTAGCCTCCAGCTGCACGACTCCTAAATCATAATTTCTAATCTTGCGGTTAATGCTAGTCCTACAGAGGCAGTCTAGTCCCCAGGCAAGAAGGTTCATTTTGGGAAATGGCTGTTATCATCTTTGTTTTAAACTATAAACTATTATAAACTGTAAACTAAGTTCCTCCCAAAGTTAGTTCAGCCTACACCCAGGAATGACCAAGGACAGTTTGGAGGTTAGAAGCAAGATGAAGTTGGTTAGGTTAGATCTCTTTCACTATCTCTAGTCATAATTTTGCAAAGGTGGTTTCAGTATGCAGAGGAAGATAAATGCTGGTACCTGGGCACCTGATGAAAGAAAAGTATGTCCTCAGAAAGGCAATGGAGCAGCTCGGAAAAAGAAGGAAAAGGGTAGAACTGCAGCTTCTGTTTTTGCTCAACTCTGGCAGCTGAGTGTTGTGGGTGGGGTACTGGAATTCAAGAGACCCTAAAATGCTCTCTGCAGACCTCAGAGCTGATGCCCACTGATGCTGATTCCAATCACAAAATCTCAAACACTGTGCTATGAATACTTGCTAATGAAAACCCTGTGCTGTCTAGCAGGGCAAGGGTGTGTTTCTTAGGTAAAACTTCCAAGTATAGTTGGGATATTTTTCTCTAGAATGTCTTCCTGTCCCCAAGGCTAGGTCTCTCTTTGACTTTATCTGGGTTCATAATATTGTGACTAAGAGCAGATACTTTCTCTGTCTGAGTTCCAATTCTACCCCTGCTACTTACTAGCTGTGTCATCCTAGGCAAGTTGCATCACCACTCTGTGACTCAGTTTCCTCATCTGTAGAATGGCTATAGTGAGAGCACCTGCCTCATCGCATTTTTTTTGAGGCAGAGTTTTGCTCTGTCACCCAGACTAAAGTGCAGTGTTGCAATCACAGCTCACTGCAGCCTTGACCTCCTGGGCTCAAGTGATCCTCCCACCTCAGCCTCCCGAATAGCTAGGACCAGAGGTGCACGCCACTACACCTAGCTAATATCTATCTATTTATTTATTTATTTATTTATTTATTTATTTATTTTTGAGATGGAGTCTCGCTCTGTTGCCTAGGCTGGAGTGCAATGTCGTGATCTTGACTCACTGCAACCTCTGCCTCCTGGGTTCAAGCAATTCTCCTGCCTCAGCCTCCCGAGTAGCTGGGACTACAGGCATGCACCACCATGCCCGGCTAATTTTTTGAGTTTTTAGTAGAGATGGAGTTTCACCATGTTGGCCAGGCTAGTCTCTAACTCTTGGCCTCAAGTGATCCACCTGCCCCGGCCTCCCAAAGTGCTGGGATTACAGGCGTGAACCACCACATCTGGCCATTTTTAAAATTTTTAGTAGAGATGGGGTTTCCCCCTGTTGCCCAAGCTGGTCTTGAACTCCTGGGCTCAAGCAATCCACTCGCCTCAGCCTCCCATAGTGCTGGGATTACAGGTGTGAGCCACTGCACCCGTCCTCATTGCATTATTTATAAGGAATCATAACACAGGTCAAATGCTTAGAACAGAGTTCAGCATGTACTAAGAACGGAATAAACATTATAACTTGGGTTTTGAGTCATTCTCCACCTTAGTCATTGCCCTTCCTGCTTTGCGTCTTCTGTAAATGTCCCTAATCAAGCCACTGAATAAAAATAATGTTGGCATGAAAAGAAATCTCTCTTCCTTTCTTACCAGCCTCCCATTCAGTTCTCTGAGCTGTCTGAACACTTCGGGCACACACATGTATATGCACTGTAGCTACTAAGGTCTCACCCCTTACCTCTGCTGCACTCAGACGATCCAAACTATACTCAGGGGTTTTACCTGAGAAACACCCCCTTGCCCTGCTATTCAGTACAGGATTTTCATTAACTAGTATTCACAGCAGTGTTTGAGAGAGATTTTGTGATTGGAATCAGCATCAGTGAGCATCACCTCTGAGGTCTGCAAAGAGTGTCTTAAGGTCTCTTGAATACCAGCACCCCGCACAACACTCAACTACCAGAGTTGAGCAAAAACGGAAGCTGCAACTCCGCCCTTTTCCTTCTCTTTCTGAGGACCACTCCTCACATCCTTTTCTCTCCTTGTATTACTGCACTTCTTCCCCCAGGAGGCTGCTCCTTCTATCTTTTCTCCCTCCCTCTCTACCTTCTTCTCTCTCTACCTGCACTGCCTACCCATCATCCAGTCATACAAGCTGGGTACCTAGAGTAATCATCCTAGATCAGGGATCAGCAAATATTTTTCCATAAAGAGTCAGACAGTAAATACTTAAGGCTTTGAGGGCCACATATAATCTCTGTCACAACTACTCAATTCTGCTGTTGTGGCACAAAAACAGCCGTAGCCAATATGTAAATGAATGGATGTGGCTGTGTTATAATAAAACTCTTCTGCAAACACAGGCAGTGGGCCAGTTTGGCCTGCAGGCTATAGTTTGATAAGAATTATTGCAAGGCATAACTTTTTCCTCAAAACCCATTCTGTCATCTAGTTCATAAAAATATGTTTAATTTGTCCACTTCTTGCCAACTCTGCTACTTCCACCATGGATCAAGCCACTGTCATCTCATGCCTGGACCGTTCATTGCAGTAGCTTCCTGATTGGTTTCTTTCACTCTACTTTTGTCCTACAGTTCACAGAGCAGCCGAAGTGTTCCTTTCAAAGTTAACATTTCATTTCTATTTAAAACCATTCAATGGCTTCATACTTTTCTTAAGATAAAGACTCAAATCTTTATATGGTTTATACGATACTACATGATCTGAGTATGCCTACTTTTTTCAGTCTTTCCTTTTACCACCCTTTCTTGATGACTATGCCTTAGCCACACGGGCCTTTATTTAGTTCTTCAAACATGCCAAGCACTTTTATACTTCAGGGCCTTTGCATAAACTGTTCCCTGTACTAAAAATCTGCCCCCTTCCCCAGCTCTTCATTTCCATTAATCCACATGGAATGAATGCCTATTCATCTATCAATCCTCAATTCAAAGGACATTTGCTTAGGAAAGCCTTCCCTACTCAGTCCCAGACTAGAAGACGCCCCACAGAAATATGCATTCAGAGCTCCACATAATTTTTCTTCCTAGAACATATTCCAATTTATAATATGCAGTGGTTCATGTGATTATTTGATTAAAGCCTATTTCTCCTACTAGGATGTAAGCTCCATGATAGCAGAGACTGGGTCTATCTTCTACCTAGTTATTAACATAGACCCAAAATCTTTAATAAAACTGATTTGTATTAAGTTTAATTTTCAAAAATATTTTGTTGGGGTATAATTGGTATATAATAAGCAACACATATTAAAAATGTACAATTTAATAATTCGGGCATATATACATATATACATAGAGTTGGTACTCTGTATCTGTGGGTTCCACATCCAAAAATTCAACTGACTTCAAATTAAATATATTCAAAAGAATAAACTTTAAAAGTTACAATACTTTTAAAACAATAAAAATAATGCAAATGAAAATAAAGTATAACAACCATTTACATAGCATTTACCTTGTATTAGGTATTACAAGTAATTTAGAAATGATTTACAGTATGTGGGAGGATGTGCATAGGTTATATGCAAATATTATGCCATTTTATATAAGGGACTTGAGCATCTGTGGACTTGCTTTTTATGGGAGATCCTGGAACCAATATTCTGTGGATACCAGGGGATGACTGTCTCTCTCTCTGTCGTGTGTGTGTGTGTGTATATACATATACACATATATACACATATGTATATATACACATGTGTGTCTGTATATGTATATATAACATCATCATAATCAACATAATGATTATGTCCATCATCCCCCAAAATTTCCTCATGTCACAGTAGATCAGTTTGCATTTTCAGGTTTTGGGGTTTGTTTTTGCAACTGGGAAGTTATTTTCATTGTTTTCATTTCTTTCTCTTCCAATTTAACCACCTCCTCTCCTCTCTTTTTTTTTGTGGTAAAATATATATAGCATAAAATTTGCCATTTTAATTATTTTAAGTGTACAATTCAGTGGCATTAATTGTATTCAGTGTTGTACAATCATCATCACTATCTATTTCCAAAACATTCTTATCAACCCAAGTAGGTACTCTGTAAGCATTAAGCAATTAACTCCCCATTCTCCCGCACCCCAGATGCTGGTAACTACTAATTTACTTTCTGTCTCTGTGAATTTGCCTTTTGTAGATATTTCACATAAGTGGGATCATAAAATATTTGTCCTTTGTGTCAGGCTTATTTCACTCAGCATAGCGTTTTCAGTGTGCACCCATGTTGAAGCATGTATCAGAACTTCATTCCTTTTTCATTGCTGAATACTATTCTATCATATGTATATACTACATTTTGTTTATTTATTCATATGCTGATGGACACTGGGGTTGCTTCCACCTTTTCTTTTTTTTTTTTTTTGAGAGAGAGTCTTGCTCTGTCACCCAGGCTGGAGTGCAGTGGCACTATCTCAGCTCACTGCAACTTCCACCTCCTGGGTTCAAGAGATTCTCCTGCCTCAGCCTCCCAAGTAGCTGGGATTACAGGCACATGCCACCACTCCCGGCTAACTTTTGTATTTTTACTAGAGACAGGGTTTCGTCATGTTGGCCAGGCTGGTCTCGAACTCCTGACCTCAGGTAATCTGCTCGCGTTGGCCTCCCAAAATGCTGGGATTACAGGCATGAGCCACTACGCCTGACCATTTCCACCTTTTGACTATTGTGAATAATGCTGCAGTGAATAGTAGTGTATAAGTATCTGAAAACTATTTTCAATTCTTTTGGATATATATCTAGAAATAGAACTACCGGGTCATATGGTAATTCTATGTTTAGATGTTTGAGGAAGCATCAAACTATCTTATACAGTAATTGAACCATTTCACATTCCCACCAGCAATGTATGAGAGTTCCAATTTATCCACATCTTTGCCAACACTGAATATTTTCCATTTTCTTAAATTACAGTCATCCTAGTAGGTATAAAGAGGCATCTCATTGTGACTTTCATTTGCATTTTCCTAATGACTAATGATATTGAACATTTTTATATGTTTGTTGCCATTTATATATCTTCTTTGAGGAAATATCTACTCAAGTCCTTCTCACATTTTTAAATTGGGTTGTTTATGTTGTTAAGTTGTAGGTTTTCTTTGTATATTCTGAATATCAAACACTTCTCAGATATATGATTTTCAAATATTTTCTCTCATCCTGTAGGTTGTCTTTTTCCTTTTTTTTTTTTTCGAGATGGAGTCTCACTCTGTCACCCAGGCTGGAGGGCAATGGTGCAATCTTGGCTCACTGCAACCTCTGCCTCCTGGGCTCAAGCGATTCTCCTGCCTCAGCCTCCTGAGTAGCTGGGATTACAGGGATGCACCACCGCGCCCAGATAATTTTTGTATTTTTAGTAGAGACAGGGTTTCACCATGTTGCCCAGGCTGGTTTTGAACTCCTGACCAATGGTGATCCACCTGTCTCGGCCTCCCAAAATGCTGGGATTACAGGTGTGAGCCACTGTGCCCGGCTTTACTTTCTTAATAACACCCTTTAATGCACAAAAGTTTTAAATTTTGATGAAATCCAATTTAGCAATTTTTTCTTTTGTTGCTCATGCTTTTGGTGGCATATCTAAGAATCCATTACCAAATCTGAGGTTATGAAGATTTACTTCCATGTTTTCTTTTAAGTATTTTATGATTTTTTACTCTTGTATTTAAGTCATTGATCAATTTTGAGTTAATTTTTGTACATGGTTTGAGGTAGGAGTGCAAAGCCCTTTTTTTCGCATGTAGAAATCTAGTTGTCCCAACACCATGTACTGAAGAGACTATTTATTTCCCCATGGAATAGGCTTGACAACCTTGTCAAAAATAAACTGGGTATAGATGTATAGGTTTATTTATGGGCTCTCAATTCTATTCCATTGATCTATATTTCTCTCATTATGCCAGTAGCACACTGTTTTGATTACTGTAGACTTTTAGGCAGATTTGAAGTCTGGAATGTGAGTCCTCCAAATTTGTTCTTTTAGATTATTTTGGCTATTCAGGGCCCTTGCAGCTCCATATGAATTTGAGGATATGCTTTCCCATTTCTGCAAAGAAAAGGGGAGCTGTTGGAATTTTGGTAGATACTGTGTTGAATCTGTAAGTCTCTTTGGGTAGTATTGGCATCATAAAAATATTAAGTCTTCTTACCCATGAATATGAGATGTCTTTCCATTTATTTAGGTCTTTAATTTCTTTCAGCCATGTTTTATAATTTTCACTGCACAAGTCTTTCACCTGCTTGGTTAAATTTATTCCTAGGTATTTTATTCTTTTAGATGCTACTGTAAGTGAAATTGCCTTCTTAATTTCTTTTTCAGATTGTCCATTGCAGGTATATAGAAACACGACTGATTTTTGTGTGTTTGTCCTGTACCTGGCAGCTTTGCTGAATTCTTTAATTAGCTTTATTAGCTGTCTTCTGGTTTTCTTGGCACTTTATATACATTGGATCATATTATCTCCAAGTAGAGATAGTTTTACTTATTTCTTTTCAATTTAGATGCCTTGAATTTCTTTTTCTTGTTTAATTTATCTGGCTAGAATTTTCAATACAATGTTGAATAGCAGTAGTGGGAGTGGGTATCTTTGTCTTGTTCCTGATTTTAAAGGGAAAGCTTTCAGTTTCTCACAATTCAGTATGGAATTCATTATGGGTTTGTGTAAATATCCTGTAACATGTTGAGGAAGTTCTCTTCTATTCCTAGTTCTGAGTGTTTTTTATCATAAAAGAGTATTGGATTTTGCAAATGCTTTCTCTGCATCATTGGAGACGATCATGTGGATTTTTCTCCCATCTATTAATGTGTTTTATTACATTGATTGATTTTTCTCTACATTGTGCCACTCTTGCATTCCTGGGATAAATAAGTTTAGGTAGTTTGTGTGTTTCAAATAATTTATCTATTTCATCTAGGTTATTAAATACTTTGGTGTACAATTGTTCATAGTATTCTTTTATAATCCATTTTTATTTCTGTAAGATTAGTAGTAATGTCCCCACTTGATTATTTTATTTATTTATGTCTTCTCTCTTTTTCTCCATCAGATAGGTAAATATTTGTTAATTTTATTGACCTTTTTGAAGAACTAACTTTGGGTTTCATTGATTCTCTCTTTTTGTTTTTCTATTCTCTGTTTTCTTTTTCTCCACTCTAGTCTTATTTCCTTCCTTCTGATAGCTTTTGTTTTAGTTTTCTCTTCTTTCTCTAGTTCTTCAAGGTATAAAGTTAGGTTATTGATTTGAGATATTCTTTCTTTTTTAGTGTAAGCATTTACAGCTATAAATTTTTCTCTAGGCACTGCCTTTTCTGCATCCCATAAGTTTTGGTATGTTGTGTGTGTTCACTGAAGTGTCTGCTCCCTAGCTTATATTCAGCTACTAGTGTTTTGACAGCGATTTCCTTGAATGTCCATAGCTTAAAATAAACAAACAAATAAAGAAATACCTTTCGCAATCTTTGCAGACTGGCTAATGATCAGCCCAAGGTGAAAGCTTAGGGGCATCTCAGCTCTTTTCTGAGCATGTGCCTCTCCCTAGGCATGCATGTGGCCTTCTTAATTCCCCTGTATGAGTGGCAATTTTGAATGTTTGAATTTCCCAAAGAAACTCTCCCCAGCTTTTATTCTCAGACCGTGGGCAATCTAATATATATATATATATATATTATATATAATAAATATATATATTATATATAATAAATATATAATATATAATAAATATATAATATATATAATAAATATATAATATATAATAAATATATAATATATAATAAATATATAATATATATAATAAATATATAATATATATATATATATATTTAGAGACAGGATCTCACTCTGTCACCCAGGCTAGAGTGCAGTAGCTCACTGGATCCTTGAACTCCTGGACTCAAGTGATTCTCCTGCCTCACCCTCCCGAGTAGCTGAATCTACAGGTGCACACCACCACACCAAGCTATTTATTTTTTATTTTTTGCAGAGATGGGGGTCTCACTGTGTTGCTCAGAGTGGTCTTGAACTCCTGGGTTCAAGCAATCCTCCCACCTCCACTTCTCAAAGTGCTAGGGTTACAAGTGTGAGTCACTGTGCCTGGCTAATTGTAAATTTTAAAAGTAATATTTTGGCTGAGGCATCTGTGGGTTGCCAGTTCAACTTTCAGTGTTTTCAAGCAATGAGAAATGCTTTTTCAGCCTGAATTTCAAGCCAGGTGAAACAGAGATGAGCACCTCGTGTCTATCCTTCAGGTAGCCCCTAGACAGGTTAGAAAAGACATACTCAGTAGTTTGGAAATAAGGTCTCTGCTTCTCTTTCTGGAACCAGGGACCAAGATCCTATACTGGGAATGCGAGCTAAGACTACTGCTGCACAGAGGAGAAGGTGAGGGAAGGGCAAGTAAAAGTGCCACAGAGCTTCCCTACCACTTTGAAGTTGCATTTTTCATAATTAAGCATTCACTTGATTGGTTGTTGTAAACCCTTAATTGTTTTACAGAATTCTGATAAATTGGTTCTTCTTTTTTAAAAAATTAGTATTTTTGGGTACATAGTAGATGTATATATTTATGGGGTACATGAGATATTTTAATATAGGCATACAATGCGTAATAATCATTACTATAATTTGGACATTTGTCCCCACCCAAGCCTCATGTTGAATTATAATTCCCAGGGTAGGAGGTGGGGCCTGGTGGAAGGTGATTGGATCATGGGGGCAGATCCCTCATGGCTTGGTGCTGTCCTCGCTATAGTGAGTGAGTTCTTGTGAGATCTGGTCCTGTAAAAGTGTGTGGCACCTCTCCCCCGCCCCCTCAACCCCACCACTCTCTCACTCTTGCTTCTGCTTTTGCCATGTGATGTGCCTGTTCCTGCTTCACCTTCTGCCATGAGTATAAGCTCCCTGAGGCCTCCCCAGAAGCCACGTGATGCCAGTGCCATGATTTTACAGCCTGCAGAACAGTGAATCAATTAAATCTCTTTTTAAAATAAATTATCCAGTCGCACATATTTCTTTATAACAATGCAAGAATGGCCTAACACAGTCACATCAGGGTAAATGTGGTATCCATCACCTCAAGTATTTATCCTTTCCTTGTGTTACAAACGATCCCATTATACTCTTTTAGTTATCTTAAAGTGCATAATAAATTATTGTTGACTGTAGTCACCCTATTGATTCTGATAATTTTTGCTTGCCTTATGATGTTTTTGTTAAAGGACAGAACTTCTGTAAGCCGTCTAGGTGATTCTGATGCAAGATCTTGTTTGAGAACCTCTGGTCTGACCTGCAATATGGCCTATAACATGTGGCTCATTTTCCTAATGCCGTAGCTAGAAACTTTGTGGCAATATCTGGCAGCACTGTATCAGGATTCTTTGAGAAATCCAGAACAGGTGTCCAGTAGTGAGTTGACCTCCACTTGTGTCTCCCTTTCCTACTGCTCCCAAGTGGAGAAGACAGTCATGCCACTCACCAGTGGCTCCACAGCCCTTATACTAGTGGACTTTTACCTAGGTGAATCAATACCTGAGTAAAGAAAGCCAGACCAGCTATGGCTGGACACAGATCTTGGCTTAACCCCATTCTACAGAGACAGGGTTGCTGGTCATAACAGCCATATAAAAGGCCATAGACCCCGAATTCAGAGATTGAAAGAAATTCAAGTAATTCTCAAATAAATGATGCTCTGGGGAAATGGAGACACCTGAGTTTCCAAGTAGAAGAAGCTTGGATAATTGTTCTGTTTGTAAATGTGCAGGGTGAGGGCAAACTAGGGAATTTGTTCTGAAGCTTTTGCGTAGCAAGCATACTATTTTGAATTAGGTTGTATGCTTTTCTGGGGACTTTGAGGGTGACTAATGGAGATCATAAGGAGTTTAAAGTCCCAATCCTGCCCTAATGCCAACCCAGGTGTTTCTCCCCTAGCTGGCCCTAAATTCTCTTGGCCAATAATGACAAATCATGCAGAAATGGACTCGATTGGGTTGAGGAAAGAACTGGCCTGATGAGACAGCAAAAATCTCCAGCCTCACTGTCTAGGGTCAGAGTTCTCCTATATAAAAGTTAGAGATGAAAAGTCTAAACTGGAGTCACCAGACTTGAAATCGTGTACACTCAGACCCCTGCACTCACGTGGTTCCCTAAGAGACCACATGCCACACCCCACACACATGCTTTGAGCTGAGACACAGCATTATTCTACTCTAAAACAACAACAACAAAGCATTTATTTCCAAAAAAGGGACAAGGTCACAAGAAAAGGCCTATAATAATTAACTAACTCAATGGAAAACTCATTTTTAAAATACCCCCCATGGAGTTTTAGGACAAAACAACAGCTTAGTGAATGTTTGGTTACAGTTTATAGCTATTTCTTTCGCCCTTGATACACTACTGTGATTTTTCAGCTTTCTCTGCCAATCTTGCTCAGCACTAGTGGTTCTAAGATTAAAGTCCAGGTATGTAAATGGAATAGCCCTATTTGCAGCCTTGGTATGTGGGCTCTTCTGAGCCTAGTGGCCCCTTTTGTTCATTTTTGTCAGTTGTTAGCCTGGCAAAGGGAGTAGGAACTATACCAGTTAGAAAAGTAGAGCCTATATCACACGTTCAATAGATGAAATTTAATAGAGAAAACATGTTGGGAGGGCTGAAAGGCCAAAGAAGAGAAAGCGAGGCAACTCAGAGATCAACAACAGTAGAAACCTGCTTACTACCACTAGGGCTGCAAGAAGACAGGAAAGAGGTAGTGCTACTATAGCTCAGGTGCCAAGTTCATTGCAGAGACTGCCAGGTAAAAGCTATAACAATGGAGGGAAAGTTTGTCATCAGAAACTAGAACTTAGGAGTAGACCCAGACACAGCTAGAGATGCCACTTGAATTAGACGACACTGCTGGATACCTTTTGATTTTGACCAAGCAGCATCCATTCTCACTTCTTGTGATACCTACGCCATGATTTTCCTTTCCAGGGAACTCTTCCTAACCCATTGGGTACAGTTTTAGTAGTACTGTCAATCAGGGTGCTATGTCCAACCCTAGCCAAGGCATGGGTGGGCATATAATATAAAGTATGTCAAACACACCCTCTCTCAGGAATTTGAATCTTGAGAATAAGGACAGAAAAATGTTGGAACTGTTTCAGCCATACTGTGGTACCTTGAAAAGACCATGCCTCTTTTCCTATATACCTAGATCCCCAGAGACACTCTAGTTTGTATTTTATCCCTCCTCAAGTCTTTATCAATTTAGCCCAAGTTTTCTTAAGTCTGAAAAGTTTGAACTACAATGTTTGCCATGTCCCCATACACCAAGTCCTTGTTTACAATCCTCAGAATGCCCTTATATGCCTCTGTGGCCTTAAGAGTGTCTACTCATCATTCAATACCCAATCCAGATATAACTTCTGTGAAATCTTTCCCAGTCCCTACCCTCTCAAGAAAAGTTTAGCACTTATCTCCTCTAGTTTCCCATGACACTCTATACATATTTCTGTTTCAGTACTTATCATATTGAATTATTTTATGTTTACTTGTCTGTCTCCCTTCTAGACTGTGAGGTTAAGGGCAGGACCATGTCTTATTTTAACTGAGGATTCTCAGTACCTAGCTGCTTGGCACATAGTAAATGCTTATTAAAACATTTGTATGAATGTATGAATAAATAAATGGATAATATAGCCAGCATATCTCCATTCAATTATAGTACAAGCCAGAGTTCTTTCTTTGCATTTAAAAGGGTTTGGAGCTCCTTAAGGGTTTAAAGGGGGAGAAATGAATCCAATATATGCTCCCAATAAGAAGAGATATAAAGAGATATTTTTATAAAGACAGGAGACAGAAATGACAGAAGGACATTATGGGGGGAAGGGAGGAGACAGAGAGAATGTGAAGAGGGCAGTAAGGAGTAACAGCCAATTACAAGGCTGTACAGGAAATACCATTTGGAAAATAGAGATATGCAGAGAGGTCTTAGTATTCCACTTGAGATGATGGCCAATATACTCCCTAGAGACTTGAGGGAGACAAGTCCAATGGTATGCTGGTAAATATTTAACAACCAGCTGTCTGGGGAAAAGGACTGTAATTTGTGGCATTTGTCATTTTCCTTCTTGTAAATACTACCACCATGGCCAATTTCAAGCTCTCCATGTGGCATCACTGAATGCAGAGTTGAGAAGAGATGCAAGCCATCATATAGGATTTCCGCCATATAGATAAAAACAGATACAAATAACTTCAAAATCATAGATAACAGTAAATGTAGTAAAATAATTAATAAATGATGAGTGGGTATTTATTCTCTTTATTTGATTATAAGTTTATATAATTTAATTTGGAATAATGGTTGTATTTAATAGCTTCCTTGCGATCTTCCTGAAAATATAACTATCAGCTTTTATGAGCAGGTGTGGGCCAGTAGCATACCACTGCAGGTAGCTCTATCTGTGGACTACTTGGTGACTCAGATGCAGCCTGAATAGCTATAACAAAGTGAGATAAGGATTGCTGGTCAACTGTAGCTGTAATATGATCAAGAGGATCTAGGCCTACTAGGTGATTTCATGGTTCCCAGGAGAGAAACTCTACCTGGTAGCCTCAAGCACTAGATGGCCCCAAAACAGAATGCCTGTGATTCATTGTATTATCTTCCTTAATGCTAAAAATTATCTTCATAATTCACTTTGAACTGGTGAGAAAAACGACTTGTTCTGTTAAGAGCTGGATATCCCTGGACCAAGGTGGTCTTTTTAGAGCTATGTTGAGAGCCATACTGTCTGATATTTGTGCAATCAACAATTTGACCTTCTTTATAAAATGTCCAGTTTATAAATAGTAAATACCCTTTTTTTTTTTTTTTGAGATGGAGTCTCACTCTGTCTCCCAGTCTGGAGTACAGTGGCACAATCTCGGCTCACTGCAACCTCTGCCTCCCGGGTTCAAGTGATTCTCCTGTCTCAGCCTCCCTAGTAGTTGGGATTACAGGTGCAAAGCCACTACACCGGGCTAATTTTTGTATTTTTAGTAGAGTCAGGGTTTCGCCATGTTGGCCAGGCAGGTCTTGAACTCCTGACCTCAGGTGATCCACTCACCTCGGCCTCCCAAAGTGCTGGGATTACAGACATGAGCCACTGTGACCAGCCTAAATACTCTTCTTTTAATCAAATAGAGAAAATGGACACTGGTTCTGATTTGATGCATACAAGAAAAAGGTGGTAGCAATTATGATCTGCCAGAAAAGTCTCACCTTTGCAAACTCAAGTTGTCTTTGTGGTGAATTGGGCATATTACTAGTTCCTCATTTCAACATTATATTTTTGATCTTCCTTAATTTTGGGTTCCATCCTCACAGGACATTTTTAGTACTGAAAAGAACAAAAAGGAAATACAGCTCAATACCTGGTATTGTAATTATAAATTCACCTACTACATGCTAAGCATGCTATTATACATCATCTCATTTAATCCTGAAAACAAAAACCAACTGGTGGGCACTATCATTTCCCCATCTTATAAATGAGGAAGTTGCAAATCAGGAAGGCCAAGTACCTTGCCCAAGATCACACAGCTTATGAGAGGAGAGCTGAGATTTGAAGCCAGATTTGTCTGAAACCCAAGTCTCCCAGGCTTTTGCACTACACCATGCTGCTTGAAGAGCCCTCTCCATTTCAGGAGGCTAGTCTTGGAGAATGGGTGGTCTGTGCACAATATCAAAGGATAAATAGAAAGGCATGTGTCTTTCTGGAGAGTCACATGGGAATTCTGAATTCAGGGCCATAAGATTTAAAAGCACAATTCAGTGCCCCACCTCCTTATATCAAACATATGGCCAATCTTAAGAGAACTTTAAACAAATATCTCCCTTTAAAAGCTGATACTCTAGGGCAACTTTGAAGCAAGCCATTGGATACAATTAGATATCTTTGTTTCCTTTCTTTTATCCTTAATTCCCTTTCCTTGCCATATTTTGGAAAGGAATGCCTTTCCTGGCAGGCTAGCCTGCACTTCTTGCTCAGCCTCAAAATCTCTTCAGCCTTCATCTCTGCTGTCAGATAGAATTTTCCTTTCTATTTTGTCTCTCCCTCTCATAGCCTGAAAGAACACGTTAAGTGGAGGCAAGGAGGTAAAGGAGAGAAAGGTGATTTCTCTCCTCTAACATTTCTTCCTTCTTCCCTTCCATGAGTAAAAGAAAAAATGCCCCACTTATTAGGTTTACTCCAGTCATACAAAGTTTTATAGCCGTTTTGCCGGGACAGTTTTTCCTTGTGTGTGTGTATTTCCACCCCCGCTTCCCTATTAGAGTTCACTTCGCATTCCATCCTTCCACAAGAGTGCCTCAAGCAGGGAGTTGCTTACATACATTGCTGAGGTTACTGCTAAATTTCTTAGCTAGTTCCCCCTAGAAACAACTGACCTATTTACAAACTGCTCTAGAAAATTGAAAGAGACCATATGTATTCCATCTGAACTAAATAATTCGAATAAAATTTGAACTGAAAATTAAACCAGTTTTATTACAAGGCCCCTTCTATCTTCCTTTTTATTAGTGTCCTCTTCTCTTCCCAGCATCTCTCTTTCTCTGTTGCTAGGTGTTCTTCCCCCTGCAGCTCTGTCAGGAGCCCAAGAGCCCCTACCCCTAACCCCACCTCGACATTAAAACAAAACTGGCTGGAAGTGTGTAGGCCAGTGGTCAGTGATTCTCAACTCTGATTGCATGATGGAATCATCTGGGGACTTAGGAAAATCAATTGTCTATGGTGGAGCCTGGATATCAGTATTGTTTCAAAGCATCCTAAATGAGGACTATAATCCTATGGTCTGGCCTGTCTTTCCCACCCCACCTTTTTCCCTACAAAAATTTGTTCTAATCTATCAATTACTTGGGAAAAGATCTAATCAATTCACCTGCAAAACGACATTGAAAACTGGCGGAAGCTTAATGTGCTAGTGTGTCAGTGGGATTTTCATTTTGATTTTAAAATTTTTTTAAAAAAACTCTTACAGCAGAAATTCAGGCATGCGGGGATATTTTTGGGTTGGAGGTTTCCCAGTCCCCAGTCCATATTATATAGGTTAGTATTTTCCATGCTTTTGATACACACACACACACACACACAAATATCCATTACAAGCTTTAAGAACAAGTAAACTGACTTTTAAAAATGAATGATAATAATTTTATTATAATGTTGACAATAATTTCTTTGCAATATTTCACCATGACACCTACATCTAGATAAATAATGACTGAGTTATAGGTTAGATTTGATATCCCTTTGGGTTCTTTTCTTAGCTGTATTTTCACTAAAAAAGAAAATTTTGATCCATGAATTTAAGTTGTTGGGAATGGCAGTATTTGGTGGCTTTGACAGACAGTTTTGGATATTTATATTTGAATGGAACATTAACCTAGAAATTATAGAATGATTTCTCACTAAAGACTACTTTCAATACTTCATTAGACATGAAAATAATAAGCATTTCACAATTAGAAGCTGAAAGGTTGAAATGTTTCAACTTGGAAGATGAATCTAATTATTTCTTTGATTACATATAGCTCTGAAAGGTGTTTTTTCACATTTTGTTACAGCATGTGGATGAAGTTTTTAAAAAATGCCAAATTATCTTATTCATTAAGGGAAGATAATCATCAAATCAAAACTATTGCTGATTAAACCATTTGTATCACATTTAAGTAATCCAAAGAAATCCTGATATCATAACATTTAATATTTAAGCCCTGAAGTGATAAGCTCAGGCTGTTGAAAATACAGAATATATTGCCAAGTTATACCTCTTGAACAATTCAATTGAAATCATACAGATAATTTTTTCTGGTGTTATCACTGTTGTGAAGAAATGCTTTATGCTTCACCCTTCAAAAAACTTGGGAGAATATCTTTCTCCTTGATAGCTCTCATAAATCAGTGTGAAAAAATAGATCTGTCCTATGCTATCCATTTCTTCACTTAGCATCATGAAAAGATGAACACTTGATAGGAGATACATTGTCATAACTCCAGTATTGATTCTTTTCTTCAACACTGAATCAAAGCCATGAGAGATATTATCAACCACTAATGTTTCTTTGACCACAACTAAGTATGAATTGACATTCAGGCACAACTTCTTTATTCATGTGGCTGCAGCATCCTTCCTTATGGTGTGCATGGCCGCTGCTTTGTCAATATTAATTTCAGCCTGATTTTTTCCAGTCTTGATTCACATATCACAAAATGGTCTTTAAGATAGTAAATATTATCTTCTCTTGAAGGATTGTTTTTGAAAGATACATGGAATAAATGTTCACTAGCATTTCTGTTGCATATGTGTATCAGATATGTCAATTGAAAATATCCCATAGCATGTTTACATTCATGTATTGTTCTTTAATTCAATAATATTACCCAACATATGATAGTGATAAAGGAATTGTGCCAAAAATTCATTCTGAACTTTTTCTGAATATAATAGTAGCCATGAACTCTTTCATTAGCGTTATAAATTCTTGGAAATACTGTTAGAACTAGTGCATATACTCTAAGCAGTGAAATTTTGGTTGATGTCATCGTAGTTTGGGCCTGTTATCTCCCTTTAGTAATAATATGCATCAATGTAGTATGGAAAACCATTATTTCTGCTTTTTCTGGAAACATCTGACTGATTACCAGAGAGGTCCCTGTGCTTTGTATGAAAATGTTGTGAAAGCTGTTGTGAAAGCTCTTGTGGCATCGTTGGATAAAGTTTTACAACAGACGTAATCTCCACCCAATAAAAGTCAGTGTTTAGATATTCATTGTTTTAATTTCTCCTTAATTTCTGAGGCATTTTAAATTTGTTATATTAAATCATAATATTTGCATATTTCCCGGTCCCAATGCATATATCTTCATATTCTATATTTACCCCAAATTCAAGTTCACTATGTTTTTAATGTTACCTTTAGTTACTACTGATTTTCATAACTGCATATGTACTTGAATGAACCACTTTTTGAGCCATTGATACATTTGGGAAATTAGGGATAAAATGGAAAACATAGTAACCATGAAACATGAAAAATTAAGAATATAACCAATGACAAGAGCAAATGTTACAACATGAACAACATCTTGTTAGCTAAATGTTACCCCAGATGAACCAATCATATCCATAACCTCACATACTTATCATTACTTTGTGGTGAGAACATTTAAAATCTACTCTTTTTGCAATTTGAAATATACATTATTATTAAATGTAGTCATGCTGTGCAATAGATCACTAGAACTTATTCCTTTTGTCTAACTGAACTTTGTACCCTTTGATTTGCATTTCCCTTTTCCCTGTCTATCCCCCACCCCCAGCCTCTGATAATCACCATTCTACTCTCTACTTCTATGAGTTTGACTTTTTAAAATTCCACATATGAGTGAGATCATGTGGTATTTGTCTTTCTGTGGCTGGCTGATTTCACTTGGCATAATATCCTCTAGATTCATTCATTTTGTTGCAAATGACAGGATTTCCTTTTTAAAAAAGGCTTTAGTATTTAATTATATACATATACCACATTTCCTTTTGTAAAAGTTTTCAATTTTAATTTTTGTTAGTAGTAGGTGTATATATTTATGGGGAACATGAGATGTTTGGATTCAAGCATGCAATGTAAAATAATCACATCATGGAGAATGGGGTATTCATTCCTTCAAGCATTTTTTTTTGTAGAGATAGGGTCTCCCTATGTTGCCCATGCTAGTCTCAAACTCTTGGGATCAAGTGAGGCTTCTGCCTCTGCCTCCCAAAGCACTGGGATTACAGGTGTGAGCCACTGCACCCAGCCATTTATCCTTTGTGTTGCAAGCAATCCAATTACACCATTTTTAGTTATTTTAAAATGTACAATTTATTATTGACTATAGCCACCCTGTTGTGCTGTCAATAGTAGGTCTTATTCATTCTTTCTAACTATTTTTTGTACCCATTAACCATCCCCACCTCCCTCCCAGTTCCCCACTACCCTTCCCAGCCTCTGGTAACCATGCTTCTACTCTCTGTCCATGAGTTCTATTGTTTTGATTTTTAGATCCCACAAATAACTGAGAACATATGATGTTTGTCTTTTTGTGCCTCGCTTATTTCACTTAACATAATGATCTCCAGTTCCGCACATGTTGCAAATGATAGGATCTCATTCATTTTATGGTTGAATAGTACTCCATTGTGTATAGGTACCATATTTTTTCTATCCTTTCATTCATTGATGGACACTTATATTGATTCCATATCTTGTCTATTATGAATAGTGCTGCAATCTCTTCAACATACTGATTTCAATTCCTTTAGATATGTACCCAGTGCATTCCTTGTATGTGCACATGTGCGTAATATGCATACATATACAAGGAATGCACTGGGTACATATGTAAAGGAATTGAGAGCCTATTAAGGCCATATTGGGATTTCTAGAAAAAATCACGATTAGCCATATATAAGCTTGCCATTATATCCCACAAGAGAGCATAGCATGTAAACACATTTCATTACCAGAAAGAAAAATATCACATACATGGGAAACTGAGTCTTAGAGAGGCAAAATGACTTACCCAAAGTTTTACGAGTCTGAATCAAGCCCAAGTTGCCCAAGTTGGGCATTTATATACCTCACTGTAGTACTTCTCAGACATCAGTATCAGCATCAACTCCTTTGGCATTGATGAAGACTGGCTGAAAGAGTTGAGAGTATTTTGTTTAGGGAAGAGAAGCCTAGCTGTGGAGCAAGATTGGCAGAGGTTGCTGTGTTCAAATATGTGAAGGGCATGCCTGAAAATAAGGAGCAGTTATGTCTGGGTGGTAGTCCGAGGACAGAACTTGAGTGAGTAGGAGGAAGTCATAGGGGAGCAGGCTTGGTTCATCAGCAGGAAGAACATTCTGACAAGTGGAATCCTGTGCCTGCAGAGAGAGGCAGGGAACTTCCAGGTCCATCCCAGTTCAGTTGGAAGATATATGGGGAGCACTTGGCAGGAAGGCTGGGGAGGGAAGGCTGGCAGAAGGGAAAGAGGGTGGCAACAGGTGACCTGAAAGCTTTTCTAGCCTGAGCCTGGTGAGGGCCTGGAGTGAGAAGGGCTGACCAAGGAGGACAGGTGGCCTGCAGGCCTCTTCTGCACCTGACACTTTGGTGCCTTGGGTCAGCTCTGTCTGTCTCTTGGCTGCCCAGCTCCAGCCCTGCCTCTTCCCTGGGTGGCCAAGGGAAGCCTATGGGGTGCAGGGTGGGAGACTGGAACCTCTTCCTCCCAAAGACACATGGGCTGTTACTCCAGCAGCAGTCAAGGTCCCAAGTCCACACTGTGGCCCCTTCCCCTGCCCACCATCCTGAATCTGAACTTTAATCTTTTGAGCAGAATGGGCTCAGGCTGTCATGGGCTTTAGCTCTTGGTGTTATTGCCTCTGATTAGATCCAGGAAGCCCTGTTCACTTCATGGGGCTATTATATGGGTTCCTTGCGGTGTTCAGCATTGTTAGGAGCATGTGGATGAGGGAGGGATAGGTAAGAAGGTGAATTTCCTTCAGGTTAAGAGTCTGGGTGCCTGGCCCCATCCTGTGGCCAGCTCAGGCCATTCCGCCCAGGCATTCGTAGTTTTTCCTGGACTGTGACTACGGCCAGTCAGCAACATGCCCCCACAAGTGTAGAAAAGAGGCACCACTCCTCCTTGACACATTATAGCTGAGTGGTCCATGTTGGTGTCCCTAAATGGTGAGTGACAGCTGATTCCGAGCTAGCTCAAGGGTAGGGGAAAGGAGGTCTGAGACTCCTGTTACAGCCATCCGGAAACCCAGGAACAGTCTTTAACATCTGTTTGAATACTAACCTATAGGACATTGGCCTCACAGTCACATATGAGTCACATGCAGCAGGATCATCTGTGTTCCTTGTGAGAAATACATTTTCCCAGGCCCCATCAAAGGTCTAATAAACCAGAATCTCTAGAAATCTGCATTCTTTACAAGCTTCTCTAGTTGTTTCTAAAGAATATTAACCTATAGAAAACACTTCTGTGATGATTGAAGCCGAAATAGACTGTAAGAACTATCTTACTTTCGCCCTCCATCCCCTATTGTTACAGATTGGAAAGCAGAGAACACAGAGAGTAAATGACCTGTCTAAGGTCATATAGTCAATTAGTGTAGTGGTAAACCCAGAATAATGAACCATGGTGCTGTTTCCTGACCCAGGACTACTCTCCTAACTATCTAGCCAATCCTTTGTTAGATCAAAGAGTGAAGAAAGTGTTTTGAATAAGCATTAAATGTTACATTGCATGAAGATCATGTGTTTAGAACAGACTATGCTCATCCTAGCCTCCATGGCTTTACTAAAGTACCCTCTTCCCCTCCTTCCCTACTTTTTCTCTTTTCCACCTTCACAAATCTACCCATCTTCAAGGTCCAGCAACTCAGTCCACTTTCACCTTCCTGTGGTCTCTGAGCCCACTCATATGGCCCTTCAGTATATTTTGTAATGGAGCCAAAGCGTTTATTTTCTGTTCCCAATTAGGTAGCAAGGACTAGATTTCAACCTCTTTTTATCTGCTATAGTCCCCTTCTCCTGAGGCTAGGCCCCAATTAGGGGCTCAGAATATCCATATTAAAATCCAGTTGTTGACAACAGATTCAGTACAAGCCAGCCAAACAGCTAGCCACATAGCTCTAGCGATATATTTTTGTTGTAATCATATTAAAATTCTACAAGATGTATAGCACAGCTCTCACACCTAGTCTGAGGTCTCCTAGGCTTTCCAAACTGCACTAAGTCCTCGCTCAGCAGCCCTTTTGCTGTTAAACAGTCAGTGGAGTGTTTGCATGGCCATCCCTATGCTAGTCACTGTGGGTATTACAAAACAAAAAGAAAATACTGCAAGTTGTGCTCCAGCTTCCACATGGGGAGAATGGCTGCATCCTGCACTCACTGTTATCTCTGGTTCCAGTCCAGGCATTGTATGTTCTTATACTCCAGCCTCCTTTGGATCAGTTTCTTGCTCTGGCCTGTCCATAAATCTCTCCCTCCCTTCCTTCTCTGCCTCCTTTGTACCGTCTGTCTCAAACCCCAGTCAGCAGCTGCTGGCAGTAAGGGGCTCTGAGAACCCAAGTGGGGATTTTCCAGACACTTCACATTTTCCTCACTGTTAAAAAATGTGTTTTGCTTGCTTAAAGTGACTGGATTCCTCTTGCCCTCAGTGAGGCTGGGTGAATGAGACACTTGTCCTAAGAAGATCATAGAGAGTCTACAGCCTAAACAAAATTTAGCTGTCATTGTCTCTGGAAATCCTAGCATGTATGAACTGTAATCTCCTCAGGTACTGCCTACATACTAGCCCAAGATGTTAGAGCAATGTGTGGTTATTTTCCTACCTACTCCCTTCCTTCTTGAGAACCAGAGTTGCTGGACTGCTGCTTGACTCCTTATCCTCCTCCCCACTGCTCTCTCTCTCGCTCATGGTGTCCAAACCCCTCATTTGCTCTGTGCCTTGGTCATTCCCCTTTCTCAGTGGAGACCTAAGGTGCGTAGGGCGGAGCCTTTTCCTAAGGCTTCACAGATCCTCTCTCCTTGCCATGTTGCTTGATATAGTCTGTTCCTTTTTGTTCCCAGGCACTCTTCCCACCAAGTCCTAACCACCTCCTGGCCTTTTAAAGGGGCAAATGCTAGACAACCAGCAGACTCTGTAGCCCATAGTCTACATGAGGGACAGTGTCTACATATATAACACCGTGCTCACACATACTCTAGAAGTTGTGGGCCTCTTAGCACTGGCAATGCCATCCCTACTGGCTTTCTCCAGACTTTTGGGAGTTTGCCTCTCATTTGTGAGTGTGAAGCTAAGCTACACTGAACCAATGCTTCAGGACCTGAACAAATGTTTTGGGACAGTTACTAAGTTTAGCTTTAGCATCTACACTGTGCTGTTCACATGACAGGGCATTTCCACAACCGTTGTCTCATTGAATCCTCACAACAGCATGGTGAGATAAATATTCTTATCCTGATTTTTATTTGTGAGCATGCTAAAGCACAATAATATCATTAATGACTAACATTCGTGAAGCACTTGCTATGTACCAGACAGTGTTCTAAGCACTATGTACATATTAACTCATATTTTCCTCACAACAAACCCATTATCTGGTTATTACAATTAGCTTAATTTTTCAGAATAGGAAGCTGAAGCCCAGAAAGGTTAAGAGTCCGGCTCAGGGTCACACAGCCAGTAAGTGGTAGAGCCTTATTTTGAACATAGGCAGCCTGATTCCTATGTAAATCTAAATATGTAAACACTATGTTATTTGTTTTTTGGGTTTTTTGTTTTTGTTTTTTTGTTTTGTTTTGTTTTGAGATGGAGTCTTGCTCTGTCGCCCAGGCTGGAGTACAATGGCGCGATCTCGGCTCACTGCAAGCTCCGCTTCCTGGGTTCAAGCGATTCTCCTGCCTCAGCCTCCTGCGTAGCTGGGACTACAGGCACGTGCCACCACACCCAGCTAATTGTTTGTATTTTTAGTAGAGACGGGGTTTCACCATGTTAGCCAGGATGGTCTCGATTTCCTGACCTCGTGATCCTCCTGCCTCATCCTCCCAAAGTGCTGGCATTACAGGCGTGAGCCACTGCGCCTGGCCTGTTTTTTTTTTTTTTTTTTTTTTGAGACAGGACCTCACTCTGTCACCCAGGCTGGGGTGCAGTGGCGTGATCTCGGCTCACTGCAGGGCTCAAGCAATCCTCCCATCTCAGCCTCCCGAGTAGCTGGGACTATAAGCACATGCCACAACACCTGGCTAATTTTGTTTATTTTTTACAGAGATGGGGTCTCACTATGTTGCCCCAGCTGGTTTCAAACTCCTGGGCTCAAGCAATTCTCCTGCCTCAGCCTCCCAAAGTGCTGGGATTACAGCCATGAGCCACTGTGTCCAGCCAACACTATGCTACTTGGACATGGAAAGGTTGAAAGGTTAACTCACACACTCAAAGCCACAGGAATCATTCGATGATAGATTCCAAGCTGTACAGTAGGCTTTCTGATCCCAAGTTCTGTACTCTTTTCACTGTACATTCATGTTTTCACTCATCCAATAAACATTTATTAAGCACTACTATGTGCCAAGGTTTGTACTACGCACTGGGCATAAAATTGCTGCTCAAAAGGAGCTCAAAGTCTAAAGGGAGAGATAGACAAGAAAACAAAAAGCAAACCATGGCATGATGACTGAGAGCGTGGCTTTCATCTTCAATGTATCTGAGTTCAAATCAGAACACTACTATATTTTGCCAGTAATATATGAACCTTGATAGTCTCATCCACAGAATGGAAATCATAATATCAGTTCATTCCTAATAGGATTGTCATAGTGAAGACTGGATGAATTAATATATGCAATAAACTTAGGAAGGTACCCAGCATATAGACACTATAATTATTATTATTATTATAGATTTCTCTGTTTTATGATAGAGTGCCAATGGCTAAGAGAAGGTCCTAAGCCAGTGTTTGAAGAAGAGACAGAAGATGCCTGGATGGAGGATGCAGAAGAGGGAGGCAGGGGCTAGAGCAGGAAGAGCTTTGAAAAGCATGTACAATGCCAAGCTAAGAAGCAGAATGGGCTTGGGTCAGTTGAATAGCACCTACATTTCTGCTACTTTCAAGGAAGAGCAGGCTGATGACCAACCTGTGTAAGTGGTCTGGTGACCCTAGCACGCAACAAACATTTTTTCCTTAACTCAGGTTCAGATTGAATCGCTGTGAGTGGCCATTATGAACTGCTGGTCTGTCTCTGAAAGAGGCTCAACCCTCCCTTAGCTGTCAGCAGCCTTGTACTCCACCTGACAACAGCTGGGAAGAATGAGCCTATTGGATAATGGCTTTTGGAGCTGACTTGTACGTGGGGATTTGGAAGAGAGGTGGATGGAGACAAAGAGGGTGAGGCATTGCACTGAGCCATTGGATAGTTTGTGGCCAAAAGAGCCAGGCACCTTCAGTATCTGCTAGGATGACTTTCAAACAGCTTGCGATGATTCAATCTGCCCCCCAGGGATTTTTTTTTGTAAAAGTATATTTTACAACTTGGGCCAGACAAACCAGTGTCAGTTTTATGGCCACTATAGTTTTTGGTTATTTATTCCCCATCTTCTCTTTGTTTTTTCCAGGTGACCTGCTTTAACTGCTAGACCCTGGAGAGTCTAAAAAGAAAAGTAATAATTATTCCTTATATTGGTACAATGCTTTATGATTTACAAAGAAACCCCACATTCATTGGATTTTACAGTACTTCTAGAAGGGAGGCAGGACAAGCAATTACATGGTCATCATTTCTTATGTTACAGATGAGCAAATCAAGGCAAAGAGAGGGGAAAGCACATGTCCAGAGTTACAATTCCAGGGAGCGGTGGAGCTAGGACTCTGTATTAATTTTCTATGCTGTATATAATAAATTACCACAAATTTAGCAGCTTAAACCATTACATATTTATTATTTCAGAGTTTCTTTGCTCAGAAGTCTGGGCATGGCTTAGCTAAGTCCTCTGCTTAGAGCCTTACAAAGTCACAACCAAGGCATTGGCCAGGTTTGGGGGCTCATCTGGAGGCTTGATTAAGGAACAATCTGTGTCTCCATTGTGTGGCTGTTGGCAGCATTCAGTTCCTTGTTGCTGCAGGATTCCCGGCAGCTCACTTCTTGAAAGCCACCAAGGGGGAGAGAGTGAGTCTGCTAGCAAGATTGTATCTTATAAAACAGAATATAATCATAGAAGTGATATCTCATTACCTTTGTCATATTCTATTGGTTTGAAACAGGACACAGGTTCCATCCATATTCAAGGAAAAAGGCTTACGCATGGGCAGGAACACCAGGAGATGGAGACTGTGGTTGCCACCTTAAAGTCTGTTTGCCATAGACTCCAACCCAGCTTCGTCTGACGCCAGATCAAGTGGTCTTTCCACTGGATCACACTGTTGCCATTAAGGATGTGTGACATACATTATCACCACTCTCAAATGTACATACACTCATTCAAAGATACATTTGCCAAGCACAGAGTGGAGTACCTCTAAGAAGCCTGCTCTTCCCCTTAAACCTGTGTCCTGGGTTACACAGCCTAGAATCCTAACTGACTAACTTATGAATACACCCAGACTCTCTTAACTCAGAAAAAAATTTTATCACTTCTAAAGATGGAATGTTGTTTTGGGACAATTTCGTGCAAACCCTGAGCTTGTTATCTTCAAAAAAGAACGCGTGTCTTTCTCATTTAGGAGACTTAAACTCTTATCCCGACAACTTCCAAATTACTTACAAAGGCAAAGGAAGTCGTGCTGTGTTTTGCTTCTTTAGCTTTTGTGGCTAAGTCTCATTATTTTGATCCTATTAATGACTGTCAGAGAAGATATGGCCTCGGAGGAAAGGGGTTAAAGAGAATTCTTTGAATCTCTCAGCCAAGGCCAGAAAGCTCTCTGAGGATGGCTTCTGAGTTTAGGCATGCCTGCAAAGAAGCCCGGCAGCTCTCTCCAGATGCCTGCTCTTCACTGACAATAGGGGCTACCTTAACTATTCATTTCATCATTCATTCAGTCAGTCAGCAAGTATTTATTGAGCACTTCTTTGTGCAAGGCAGCATTCTAGGTACTAGCCATACTGAGACCACCATCCTCATAAGCAAGAAGCTGACAGTGGAGTGAAGACTCAGACAAGAAAGCGATTACAAGGCTATAGAATTGCTTTAATGCAGGTATGCTCTGAGCCTATGGTATTCTGTCTGATGGGGTTAGGAAAGATATGTGCTTGCTCCAGATTGCAAACCCAAAGCCTTCAGGACCAGGCCAATGAATCAAACAGGTGGATGCAGGGAGTGGTAGAGTTTGCACCAAACTGGAGGGCATTGTAATAAAAAAAAAAATTAAACACCATGTGGTCCTAATAAAACATGCCCTGGAAGCTGCCAATTTATGACCCAAGCTTAGACAAAGGAGGTAGTGTTTATGCTGAGATTTAAATGATAATAGCAAACACTTAATAGAGGTTACTCTGTACCAGGTACTCTTGTAAACAATTAAATGTATTAACTCATTTAATCTCCATAACAAGCCTATTAGGTAGGTACATTAATTAGCCTTGTTTTATAGATGAGGAAATAGAGGCCTAGAGAAGTTCGACAACTTGCCTGACATCACACAGCTAATGACCGCAGCTGGAATTCAAACTCAGACAGCCTGGGTTCACAGCCCATGCGGCAGACTACCATGTCCTCAGCCTCTGCTAAAAAATGACTAAGTGTTTGAAAGGCAGCCAGATAGCGAGAGAACATGTCACGCAGAGGAAGCAGCATCTACAAAGGCGGAGGCCTAAAGAGTCTGAGGGATTCCAGGGTCCTTAAAAATTGTAGTATTTCTGGAATAGCAAGTGTGTGTTTTGAGGTAATGGGGGAATGGGTGGAGCAAGGTCAGGAGATAGATGGAGAGAAATGAGGTCAGAGGTCAGGCAGAGAGGCTCATGCCTGTAATTCCAGCACTTTGGGAGGCCGAGGCAAGAGGATTGCTTGAGCCTAGGAGTTCGAGACCAGTAGGAGCAACATAGTGAGATCCCGTTTCTACAAAAATAAAAACAAATAGAAAAAAAAAAATAGCTGGGCGCAGTGGTGCACACCTGTCCCAGCTACTTGAGAGGCTGATCTGGGAGGATCTCTTGAGCCTGGGAGGCCGAGACTCTAGTGAGCCTTGATCATGCCACTGCACTCCAGTCTGGGTGACACTGCGAGACCCTGTCTCAAAAAAAGAAAAAAAAAAAGAGACAAGAAATTGAGGCCAGACAGAAAAATCAACAAGGACTTGTATGCCATGCAAAGCACTTACCCATTCATTAAATAAACATGTATTAAGCACTTGCTGTGTGCTAACCTTTACAAAGCATCATGCTAAGGAGATAGATCTAGGCACATAGTATTTTTTTTTGGAGGGGTGGTCCAGAGAAGGGGCATCAAACTCAGCATGAGGGAATCTGGAAACATGTCCCAAAAAAGTGATTGAATTGACCTAAGCCTTAAAGGATAAGTAGAGGTTGGCTAGGCAAAGGAGACACGAAAGGGCATTGCAAAGAGAAGGAACAGAGTATGGAAAGGCATTTCTGAACTCATGGTAATAATGGTTGTCCTTCTTGTCTCAAGTTTTCCCCTTCTTTCTATTCTCTCACCTATTCGCATGTCACAATGGGAGATAGAAAGTCAGAGAAGAATCAGACCCAGAGTTGCTCCATAGGATGCTTATGTTCTGGCATACCTAGCAGAGGAAAGGGGGTAAAGGGATAAATTTGGGATTAGAATAACTGAATTTGGGCTCAAGCACTTTATGCACATTAACTCCATTTAACTCTAAGGCTCGAAGGACTGATATGTGAGGGAATCATCACATCAACCTTGCAAACTTTTCCTTTTGATCCTTTATCCCTATTTTATAAATGAGGAAATCGAAGGTCAGAGAGGTGATGTCACCTGCTTGAAGTAACTCTGTTAGTAAGTGGCATGATTTGGGGTTTGAACCCAGGAAAGTCTGGCTCCAAAACCTGTGTTCCCATGTTCTCAGCTTCTGAGGACCTTCTCTCCCCTGAAAGCATGAAGTCTTTTAGTAACAATAGCTAAAAATCATTTATTGCAAGCTCAGTCTATAATTTCAAACTGCTTCCCTCAACATGTCAGTCCTTTGAGCCTTAGATTTATCAGCTGTAAAAGAAGACTGTGGTAGAAAATACTACTGTTCACCAATATTCAGTTCCTTTCTACTTTCAGTAATATAGGGGTGCTATACCTCTTTTCTTCCTTGAAGCTAGATATGGCCATATGGCTTGCTCTGACCAATGAAATATGAGTAGAAGTGACATGTGTCACTTTAGGGTGGAAGCATTTAAGAGATCATGTGATTCTCTGTCTTCTCTTAACGCTACTACTAGACAACATTCCGAATGATAGTACCTCCACTGGCCTGGATTTCTGTGTAAAAATGACATGTACCAGAGTCCTCCACTGGCTAGCAATGGACATGAATGAATATATTACACACACATGCACACACACACACACATACACAAAAGCTTTCATTGGTTTAAGCCACTAAAATTCTGGAGTTGTTTGTCATCTCAGCATAACCTATTATATCCTAGCCAATATAGAGGTTAATGGTCTCTATCTCACAGATTTGTCGTAAGGATCAATGGAATAATGGAAGTAGAGGTGCTTTATAGATTCTGAGGCTGTGTGCACTTGCCAGGTGGTATGTCTGAGTTCAGGTCCTATTGAACTGTGCTCTAATGGAATATCACTGTACAAATAAGATATTTTTAGACACTTGTATCTTTTTATATTACGGGCAGATATTTACTTGTCTGCATAACATTCTTGTGTGGGAGGCTTCCCTTTTATAGATAGGAGGGAACCAATTCTGAAAACTGAAATTCATTTCCCAGAGACTATGGGTAGCTGATACAACCAGCCATCCTGATCAAAATCGTTACTACTGGTTCCAATTTTTTTCCTTCTAGGCTCAAAGAAACAATTTAGGGAGACCCTGCCCTGATCCTCTCAAGTAGCAACTCTGGATTCTACTCCTAGAACAGAGGAAAAGCTGCTGATCCTAGGCCTGATAGTTCCAAGCTAATAACCCTGCCAGAAACTGACTTGCAAACATTGGCCTGAAAGGGCTAGTAATGACATTTGTCATGTGGGGTGGTTTAGATGGTCTACGACCATGGGAAAAAGCCAATTCCTCCCAAGGCCTAATAATCTCACTCCTTAATCTAGCAAATTCACTCCTGAAAGTCAATTCTAAAGTAAAAATTTAATAGAAAAAAGGCTATATCTATGGATATTTTTATGATAGTAAAAATACAGAAAAACACCTAAAACTAAACAACAGGGTAAAGGCTATACAAAATTAAAAGGATAGCTACAAAAACGGTGCAGAAACATGGAAATATATGTCAGAGGTGAGAAAACTGATGCAGAGGAAAGCCAAATCAATAATGTGAGTTCACCTGCTCAACAAATGGTAAAGCTGGGACTTGAACCGAAGCAATGCAGCATCAGGGTTTGTGGGTGCCTTATTCTGCTCGGGCTGTCACAATAATATACCATAGACTGGGTGGCTTAAACAACAGAAATTTATTTTCTCACAGTTCTGGAAGCTGCAAAGTCCAAGACTGAAATTCTTTCTGGCTTACAGATGGCTGCCTACTTGCTATGTCCTCACATGGTGGGAGGTGAGGGTGGGGGGAGGGGAGAGAGAGAGAGAGAGAGAGAGAGAAGAGAGAAATAGAGATCTTTAGTGTCTCCTTCTCAAAAGAAGACATTTATGCAGCCAAAAAATACATGAAAAAATGCTCATCATCACTGGCCATCAGAGAAATGCAAATCAAAACCACTATGAGATATCATCTCACACCAGTTAGAATGGCAATCATTAAAAAAGTCAGGAAACAACAGGTGCTGGAGAGGATGTGGAGAAATAGGAACACTTTTACACTGTTGGTGGGAATGTAAACTAGTTCAACCATTGTGGAAGTCAGTGTGGCGATTCCTCAGGGATCTAGAACTAGAAATACCATTTGACCCAGCCATCCCATTACTGGGTATATACCCAAAGGACTATAAATCATGCTGCTATAAAGACGCATGCACACGTATGTTTATTGCAGCATTATTCACAATAGCAAAGACTTGGAACCAACCCAAATGTCCAACAATGATAGACTGGATTAAGAAAATGTGGCACATATACACCATGGAATACTATGCAGCCATAAAAAATGATGAGTTTATGTCCTTTGTAGGGACATGGATGAAATTGGAAACCATCATTCTCAGTAAACTACCGCAAGAACAAAAAACCAAACACCGCATATTCTCACTCATAGGTGGGAATTGAACAATGAGATCACATGGACACAGGAAGGGGAATATCACACTCTGGGGACTGTTGTGGGGTGGGGGGACGGGGGAGGGATAGCAATGGGAGATATACCTAATACTAGATGACGAGTTAGTGGGTGCAGCGCACCAGAATGGCACATGTATACATATGTAACTAACCTGCACAATGTGCACATGTACCCTAAAACTTAACGTATAATTAAAAAAAAAAAAAGAGATCTTTAGTGTCTCTTCCTCTTTTATAGTAATGCAAGTTCTTACATCAGTGTTCCACCCTGATGACCTCATTTAACCTTAATCACCTCCTTAAAGGCAATATGTGGGGTGTTAGGGCTTCAACATATAAATTTTGGGGAGACACAATTCAGTTCATAGCATTCTATCTCTGGGCCTCTGAAATTCATGTCCTTATAGCAGGCAAAATACCTTCATATCATCCCAACAGTCCTAAAACTCTTAATTAATTTTAGTATCAACTCTAAATTCTGAAGTCCCAAGTTTCATCTAAATATCACCTAAATCAGAGATGGGTGAGAAATGAGGTATGATTGATCCTGAGGCAAAATTCCTCTCCAGCTGTGAACCTGTGAAACCAGACAAGTCATGTGCTTCCAAAATACAATGATGAGACAGGCATAAGATAAAAAAAAGTAGGAAAGAAGGAAGGGGTGCAGGGTCCCAATCAAATCCAAAGCCTAGCATGACAAGTTTTATTAGATCTTAAGGTTCAGAAATAATCCTATTTGGCTTGATATCCACCTTCCAGACCCAATGGGGCAGTGGCTTCACCCCCATGTCCCTGTTTAGAAGCTGTTTAGTTTCAGTTGAAACTGAGGCAATGGCACCACCCTTTGAAACCAAGGAGGCAGACATGATGATCTCTGAATCACCTTTGGGGTGGGTCATTCTTCCCTTTTCTTGAAGAATAGTGCATGTTCGCAGTTGAATGACTCTATGGTCTGGTCTTGTAGGACCTAAGAAATCCAACAGCCTTCCTTCATTTAGTCTCATTTTTTTTCTGTCTTCTTTAGTTCCTGTTGGTATGTTTCTCCCAGTATAATCCCATCTCTATTCCTGGCTTCTGCTGAGATAGTTGGTTAAATCCATGTGTTGCACCCATAATCTCTTCATCAAATGATTATTCAGCCACACCCTTAGTGTTCTCTTCAGAAACAGCTTTCTCATTTTTTATAATATGGAAAAATTGAAAATTTTCCAATTCTCCAAGTTATTTAGAATTGGATAATGGGTAGAGTGTTAGGCAAAAGGTGACTTTTTGCCTAACAATTCCTTCTTCAATTCATCTCTCTCCTCTCACATTTTGCTATAAGCAGTAAGGAGGATCCAGGCTTCACCTTCAACACTTTGCTTAGAAATCTTCTCTGCTAAATATCCATTTTCATCATTCACAAGTTCTACTTTACACAAAACACTAGAACACAATGAAGCCACGTTCCTTGCCATTTTATAACAAAGATTGCTTTTCTTCCAGTCTCCAATAACCTATTCCTAATTTCCATCCAGGACTTTACCAGAATTGCCTTTAACATCCATTTTTCTAGCATGCACCTCAAAACTCTTCCAGCCGCTACCAATTATCCAGTTCCAAAGCTACTTCCACATTTTTAGATATTTGTTACAGCAGCACCCTACTTCTTGGTACCAAAATTTGTATTAGAGTTCTCCAGAAACAGAACTAACAGGAATGCATATATATATATACACACACATATATATACATATATATGCATATATATATATACACACATATATATACATATATATATATATGCATATATACATTTGGCTCCTGTGATTATGGAGGCTGAGACATCCCAAGCTCTGCAGTTGGCAAGCTACAGACCCAGGAGAGCCAATGGTATAGTTCTAGTCCAAGTCCAAAGACCTAAGAACCAGGAGAGCCAATAGTGTAAGTTCCAGTCTGAGAATTGGCAGGTTCAAGATCCAGGAAGTGCAGATGTTTCAGTGTTTGGGTCATAAGGCAGAATGAGGAGATGTCCCTGTTCAAGAAGGAAGGCAGGAGGAGTTCCGTCTTACTTGCAGGAAGGTCAGCTTTTCTGTTCTATTCAGGCCTTTAATTCATGGGATGAAGTCCACCAACATTAGGGAGAGCAATCTGCTCTACTCAGTCTATTAACTTAAATGTTGATCTAACCAAGAAACATCCTCATAGACACAATCAGAATGTGTGACCAAATGTATGGGCACTGTGTGGCCCATTCAAGTTGACGCATAAAAGTAACCATCGTAGTGGGTTTAACCACAGGGTTATTTTCCTAGTGTCTGCCTTTCTTGGCCCTTATTAATTGGCCTTTTGTACAATTTTCTTAATTATTTTGCCTGTTTACTTTCCTAGTATATGTTATTTTTTTCAGGCTTCAAGAAATTATTATTAGATTTTCATTGGAATTCCCTTTCTCCAATTCAACCTCCTCACCACTGCCAGGGAAAACTTCTTCAAGTACAAATCACATCTGTTGCTCTCTTGATTAAAATATTTTAATGGTTTCCTAGGCTCCTAAACTCCTCAGTAAAGATACTAGGCCTTTCATGATCTTACCTCTACCAACCTCTCTGGCTTCCTGCCACACTTCTCCTGCTACACTCTAGTTATCTCTCATAATTTGCATTTCCCTAAGTGGAGTGTGTGCTCTCTTTTTCTCCCATGCTCTTGCTCATGCTTAGAATACCCTCTTGACCCACCCATGCCAAGTGAACATCTACATTTATTGGGCCCCCCTGGGCCCATCGCAAAAAGAAGTTTCAAAGAAGAAGAAATCAGCAAAGTTAGGAGATCAAGAAGGAGGCAGACAGAGATTTATATCATGTGGAGGTCACTGGAACCTCTGAGATAAAGTATAGGTTGAATGGCAGGAGCCAAAGTCACTGAACAAGTAATTATGAAGCCAGATGTTTGATGGTGAAACGAAAGAAAGAGATAAAAATAGATCTCCAGAGAGTAGAAACATTCAGAGGAAAGCATGTTTAAGATGGTTACTTGTAGAGTTTCTTACATAAGCCATTGAGCAATTTAAATATCACTGAATTGATGGCAGGGCAAAAATCATTTTCGAATGCTCCTAGCTGTACTCATAGCTACAAAACCATTAATAATCCTGTAAACATGTCCATGCCATGCAATATAAACTCATATTTTCAATCTCTATGTTAGTTGGCTCAAAGCAAGGCTCTCCAATTGGACCACTCAAACAAATTCCACTCTTGGCGAATAGATAGTTATGATTTCTGTTCTCAAATTCTGCAAGTTAAATGCCAAACCATACCCCTTCTTATGCAAAGCATCCTTTTAGAGCACCTCTCCAGTGCTGTTTTCTAAATCTCATTCTCCTGCTAATGACACCCTGTCTTTCTTTCTATCTCTCTCTCAATTTTCACCCTCCTCTTCCTTTCCCCACGGAGTATCCAGAGATTCATAGTTTGTGAATAATTATTAGTCTGTATAAAAGCTTGGTTTGATGGTGGGAGTTGGGGCAGGAGGGTTCTGGGTCTGTTTAGAAAGCTACTAGAGTTGAGAAAACAGAGTAGTATATACAAGACAACATACGTGCAGATTTGAGCCAGGCAGGGTAAACAATCCAGACTTTTTGCTGTCACAGACCCTGTTACATCACTCACTTATGTATTACCCTCCAAACTCAGCTTATTTATATAGAAGGTACCCAGACAATAATTCCCAACTAGAGTTGTACTTTATCAATTCAAAGACCCTCCCCTCTACAAATCCCATCTAAGTACTTACCCAAGCCCTTTCTGCTCAACTCAGACCTCAGGACTTCAAAATCCTTGTCCCTCAGAAAAGGATTTACCTACCACCCCATCGTTTTCCATAAATAGGGGAAAAATTAACTAGCATTGATTGACTACCTCCTGGGTACCAAGAATTTAACCCTCATATGGGTGAAGTTGGCACTATAACTTCATCTTACAGGTGGGGAAACTAAGACCCAGTGAGGGACATTTTCAAAGTCATATAGGTAATAAGTTGGCATAAGTGGAGTGGGAATAAAGCAAGTTCAAGGTCCATACTTTTTCCACCACCCTTCAACAACTTCTATGGGAACAGATTTTTTAAAACAGGACCGTAAAGCTTATTTGTATCGTATGCCTTCTCAAGTTCTGTTTCCTATCCAATCCTCAAATTTCCTTTTCCTCAAATAACTAATAAAATTGGCCAGTGCAAGGAAGGTATGTTTAGTAGTTTACAAGGAGTAGAGTTTCAGAGAGAAAACATAATGGAGTTTTATTTTCTTACTTCCTGTCTCCTGTTACAGTTCTTGCAGAAGAGTGGGAATCTTTTGATCTGGGGTACTGAAATCCCAGAAATATCAACCCTAGTCAGCTCCAAAAAGCCCATAGGACTGGGTGGGTTTAATCTCCTTCTAGGTAGGCCTGAAAGTGACCAGAGGAGGAAGCCTCTTGGCTTGTTCACCAGGTTTGTGATACTTATGAACCAGGTGTCCTTTTGGCCCTCCACAAGGACTATGAAAAGCTTGTGACTTTCTGGATCTGTTTATCTCATGGACTTGGCTCTGCTGGGGGATCCTAACATACCCACGCCACTGTGTCTCAAACCCAAAGGGATCTGCTGGAAGGGATCTATCTTTGGAAATGGCCTGAACCCTCCTGCTGCATTCTACTTAGTTCTCTATCTTGGGCAACTGGGATGGAGAGTAAAGGTGATTTTAATTGCTTTTTAGCTCAACAACAGGATGATTAAAATTGCTTAAAGTATGTTTTAAGCTGCAAATCAACCTTTACCCTGTAGTTACTTATATTTTAAATTGGCTTGTTTCTGTTCCTGTGCCATCACAACAACATCAGTTCTGAGCAAAATGGTACTGTTAACTGTTTCCTATCACCTACCTCTCACTTCCAGTTTCTCCATCTGGGCCCCTCTTCCTTTTTTAGCACTTCTGCCTCCCTCAGGGACTTCCAGTAATACCAATCCCTTGCTCGGGAAAATGAAACTCTCATGGGATATGATCCAGCGACAGTCTAATAGGAGTGATGGTTTAATGCAGTCAGGACCTCAATGATTTCCAGAAGTCCCACCACTTAAGTATCCTTCAGCTTCCCCAAATAAACACTCCACTCATTACTATGTACAGCTTCTCTCAAAAAGTGCCAAGGAAACTGAGGTAAAGTCATTCATTCCTTCATTTGCTTATTCATTTATTTACCAATTTTTGTTGAGCACCTCAGCTGAAGGCGTTCTAGGCAAGGCAAGCAGCATGAGAAATGGCAGGGAGGATTAAGGGAGAGACTGGCTGGTTGAAAGAATGGTTAGTACTTTGGTTTGAATGGAGGATAGGATGCAAATGTGGATATGAACATGGATGAAGTCTGATAGATATTTATGGATCAAATCAGATCAGAAAGGCCTTGTTTGTCTTTCTGAAAAGTTTGCGATGTCATCCTGAAGGTAGTGGGGAACAACTGAAATGTGTTAAGCAGGACAGTGACATAATGAGACGTGCTTTAGAAAGCTTACTCTTATAGTCACAGTATAGATGATCTTGAACATAGCTAAGGACAACATTAAGATATCATCCAAATAAAAAACAGGGCCTTAGCCTATTAAACTTACAGATAAACACCTCTTTCTTTAGGGGACATCAGAAAAACTAAGTATAGCTTATTTAAAAGCAATTGAGAGCAGTCTATTTGAGTCTGATCAGGGCACCCCAAGGAAATCTGCTTTTGTTGGCTATGGGCCCAAGCTTTCTGTCTATGGCCTAACCTTAACCAATTTCTGGTTTTTGGATCTCGAAAAATAGAACTGGTACATGACATCAACACTTACAACTTTCTCCCACTAAAAATTTTTCTGGACCCCACATTTCCCTTCAGCTACCATTTTTCTCTCCTTATAACAACACTTCTATAAGGATTTTCTAGCCTTTTTCCATTGCCTCTCCTTCTATTCACTGTCAAACACAAAACAATCACATTAGTGCTACTTCACTCCACCAAACAGAACTATTACCTGTTTTCTATGACTTTGATGCTAAATCTGATGGTCACTTGTTTGCTCTCATTTTCTTTACTGCTGTGCATAATTCAATACAGTTCATCATTTTCTTCTTCCTGAAACACTGTCTTTGGCTTCTGGGCTCAGCACTCTCCTAGCTCTTGTCCTGCCTGTTTGTCACTCTTAGGTTTATCCAATTTTCAAATGTTGGCATCATCCAGAGTTTCACCCTAGGCTCTCTCATTTTCTCACCCTGTACTTTATCTACATGAACTCAACCATTCTCATGTCTTCAATAACAGTGTATATGCCAATGAATACCAGTTTTATACTTCTAGATTTCTCTTCTGAGCTTCAAAATGGTATAAGCTTACCTCAGAGATATTGCAGATTTGGTTCCAGACCACTGCAATAAAGTGAATATCGCAATAAAGCAAGTTACATGAATTCTTTGGATTTCAGTGCAAATAAAAGTCATCTTTATACTATAACACAGTCTATTAAGTATGTAATAGCATTATGTCTAAAAAATGTACATACCTTAATTAAAAATACTTCACTGCTAAAAATGCTAATGATCATCTGAACCTTTAGTGAGTCCTAATCCTTTTGCTGGTGGAGGGTCTTGCCTTGAAGTGTATGGCTGCTGATTGATCAGGGTGGTGGTTGCTGAAGGTTGGGGTGGCTGTGGCAATTTCTTAAGATAAGACAGCAATGCAGTTTGCTACATTTACTCACTCTTTATTTCATGAAATATTTATTTGTAGCATGCCATGCTGTTTGATAGCATTTTACTCAGAGTACAGCTTCTTTTCAAAATTAGGGTCAGTCCTCTCAAACCCTGCCACTGCTCTATCAACTAAGTTTATGTAATATTCTAAATCCTTTGTTGCCATTTTAGCAATGTTCACAGCATCTTCACCAGGAGTAGATTCCACTTCTCAATAAACTACTTCATTTGCTCATCCATAAGAAGCAACTCCTCATCCATTCAAGTTTGGTCATGAAATTGCAGTAATTCAGTCACATCTTCAGGCTCCATTTCTAATTCTTGTTCTCTTGCTATTTTCACCACTTCTACAGTTACTTTCTCCACCTCTCAAAGTCATCCATGAGGGCTGGAATCAACTTCTTCCAAACTCCTGTTAATGTGGATATTTTTACCTTCCCCTATTAATCATGAATGTTCTTTTTTTTTTTTTCTTTTGAGATGGAGTCTTGCTCTGTCGCCCAGGTTGGAGTGCAGAGGCATGATTTCGGCTCACTGCAACCTCTGCCTCCCGGGTTCAAGCAATTCCCCTACCTCAGCCTCCCGAGTAGCTGAGACTACAGGTGCATGCCACCACGCATGGCTATTTTTTTTTTTTTTTGTAGCTTTAGTAGAGATGGGGTTTCACCGTATTGGCCAGCCTGGTCTCAAACTCCTGACCTCAGGTGATCTGCCTGCCTCGGCCTCCCAAAGTGCTGGGATTACAGGTGTGAGCCACTGCACCTGGCCATGAATTTTCTTAATGACATTTAGAACAGTGAATCCTTTCCAGAAGGTTTTCAATTTACTTTGCCCAGATCCACCAGATGAATCACTATCTATGGCAGCTATAGCCTTATGAAATGTATTTCTTAAATAATACCTTGAAAGTCAAAATTACTCCCTGATCTATGGGCTGCAGAATTATGCTGTGTTAGCAGGCATGAAAATAACATGAATCCCCTTGTACATCTCCATAGAGCCCTTGCATGACCAGGTGCATTGTCAATGAGCACTAGTATTTTGAAAGGAATCTTCTTTTTTCTGAGCAGTAGTTCTCAACAGTGGGCTTAAAAATATTCAGCAAACCATGCTGTAAACAGATGTGCTGTAATCCAGGCTTTGGTGTTCCATTTACAGAGCACAGGTGGGGTAGATATAGCATAATTTTTAAGGGCTCTAGGATTTTCAGAAAGGTAAATGAGCACTACCTTCAACTTAAAGTCACCAGCTGCATTAACCCCTAACAAGAGAGTCAGCCTGTCCTTTGAAGCTTTGAAGCCAGGCATTGACTTCTTTTTATCTATGAAAGTCCTAGATGGCATCTTCTTCCAATATAAGGCTTTTTGGTATATATTGGAAGTCTGATATTTAGTGTAGCCATCTTCATCAGTGATCTTAGCTAGATCTTCTGGATAACTTTCTGCAGGTTATTCATTATTCCTTGCTGCTCTACCTTGTGCTTTTATGTTATGGAGATGGCTTCTTTCCTTAAACCTTGTGAGTCAGCCTCTGCTGACTTCAAACTTTTCTTTTGCAAGCTTCCTCACCTCTCTCAGCCTTCATAGAATTGAAGAGTCCGGGGCCTTGTTCTGGATTAGGCTTTGGCTTAAAGGTATGTTGTAGGTGATTTGTTCTTCTTCTCTATTTGATCTTCTATCCAGACTACAAAAACTTTCTTCTTATCAGCACAAAGGCTGTTTTTCTTTCTTATAATTCATATGTTTGCTGAAGTAGCACTTTTAATGTCCTTCAAGAACTTTTCCTGGGAGGTGTACTTCAAGATGGCTGACTAGAGGCACCTGACACTCACTTCACCTGCAAAGAAGGACCAAAACAGTACATAGATAAGAACACATTAAGTAGAGATTCTGAAAGAGAACACTGGAATTCAGTGGACAAGTGACAGGGAACCTCTAAGGCATAGAAGGAGAGGGAAGTAAAGCATCTTGCCTGGCTAGAATTAGCTCACAGCTAGGAGGAACTGAGCATTACAGAAAAAAAGTAAGTGAGAGATCCCCAGCAGTCCGCACTTCCTCCAGACTCCTGTAATCCTAGCCACAGGAGAGCCCCTTGGCCCTTGCAGGCCCCGAAACTAGTATAGGAAGCTGCCTGGAATCCATGTAGCAGCACTGTCTCAGAGAGGTTGTTTAAGCTGGGTCCTACACACCTCCAGAGGTGCAGCTGCAGCATGGCACCATTTTGACAGCCCAGCCCCCATAAACTACATAGTCTACTCCCATGGCACCATTTTGACAGCCCAGCCCCCATAGACTACATTCTGCCTTGGGACCCAACAGCCCCTATATCTTTACATCACTGGAGCCCTCCTGACATCCCCCTACACCCACCCAGAGGGTTGCAGCCTCCCGATGTTGGCTAGACCCAGTGGTGCAGCAGGGGTACCAGCATTGTAGCCCACACAGTGTTCTAAAACCCAGGGAATGGGCAGTGCAGTGTACCAGGGAGGCTGCCCCTCAAACAAAGGGAGCTGAAATATGTGGTAACCATAGCCTGAGAGCTGCTTACTTGGGGCTACTGCCACTGCCAGCAACACTGCCCCCTACAGTGGCAGGGCCACCATGCACCTGCATGTGCCTTCAAGGCGCCTAGGGACCAGTTTGCCCATGCACTATTTGGGCGGGCCTGAGCACAGACCTCCCCTCCCACCATCACCACTGCAGGTACACGAATGCAGTGTCTGAGATGTGGGGATTGACTTGCCCTGCCCACCACAGCTGGTGCTTGTGAGCACCACTGAGAGGCCTTAGTACAGGTTCAACGCACCGGCCACCACCACTGTTGGCACCACCACATGTTGTCCAGCGGCCTGAGGATAGAACAACCCCATTTGCAACCACCAGTGCCCATGCATGCCATTCAGGGACCTGAAGACAAGTCTGCCCTGCCCACCCACATTGCTGCTGCCACCAGCACCCATGCATGTAGTCCCAGTGCCTGGGGATAGGCTCACCTTGCCTACTACCATGGACACACATGCACACCATCTAGAGGCATAAGGGTGAGACCACCACACCCCACCCCATCACCAGTGCCCATGCATGCCTCCTGGGGGCCTGGGAACTGGCTTGTCCAGTCTGCCACCACTGCCACCAGCACCCATATGTGTATGCCACCTGGGGGCATGGTGACTTCCCTGCTCAGCCCGCCACCACTGCTGACATTTACAGGAGCCACTCAGAGGCTTGAGAGTTGGCCTGTCACTGCCACTACCACCATTGATACCACAGACACCACCTGAGGGCCTGAGGATCTGCCCACCTGGCCCACTGCTGCCAATCCTGGCACCTGACACACCACCTGGAGGTCTAAAGACTGGCATGCCTGGCCTGCTGCCAACAGCACTAGTACCTAAGGACTGGCCTGCCTGGCATGCCCATCCACAGAAAAGCCTCATCATAGCCTCCATTAATAACTGCAGCCAACCCACTGAGTAACTCACGGACACCACTGACACCTGATTAGAGCCAAAGAAATCATACAGAAAATACAAACTGTGCCCACCCAGAATCATAGCCAAAGAACCCTATCCAATCAACACTACCAACACATCTATGTGAAAAAGGATTTTCCTATGAAAGATAATTCATAAAATTAGAGGAAGTGACTGTTACACCGGGTATCAATGTAAGTACACAAGAAACATGAAAAAAGAAGGAAATACGACACCTCCAAAGCAACATAAATATACTCCAGTAACAGATCCTAAAGAAAAAGAAATTAAAAAAAGAAAAATAAATTTATAAAATGCCTGAAAAGGAATTAAAAATAATAATATTAAAGAAACTCAGTGAAGTACAAGAGAACACAGATAAACTTATAAAGAACTAACATTGATACTCAAACTAGTCCAAAACACGATGAGGAGAGAATTCTTCCTGAATCATTCTACAAGGCCAGCATCACTCTGATATCAAAACTAGACAAGGAAGCAACAACAAAAGAAAACCACAGGTCAATATCCCTGATGAATATAGATGTAAAAATCCTCAACAAAATACTAGCAAATGAAATCTAATAACACATTAAAAAGATAATATACTATGATCAAGTGGGATTTATCCCAGTGATGCAAGGATGGGTCAACATATGCAAATCAAGAAATGTGATCATCAACAAAATGAAAGACAAAACCGTATAATCATCTGAATAGATTCAGAAAAAGCATCTGATATAATTCAACATCTCTTCATGATAAAAACTCTCAACAAATTAGGCGTAGAAGGAACATACTTCAACATAATAAAGGCTGTATAGGACAAATCCATAGCGAATATTATACTGAATGAGGAAAAGCTGAAAGCCTTTCCTCTAAAACTGAATCAAGACAAGGATGCTCACTTTCATCATTCTTATTCAACATAGTACTGGAAGTCCTAGCTAGAGCAATCAGGCAAGAGAAAGAAAAGGCATCCAAGTTGGAAAAGAGAAACTCAAATTGTTTTTCTTTGCAGATGAAATGATTTTATATTTGGAAAAACCTGAAGACTCCACCAAAAAAACTCTTGGAACTGATAAACAAATTCAGTAAAGTTGCAGGATATGAAATTAACATACAAAGTTCAGTAGCATTTCCACACACCAACAATGAACTAGCTCAAAAAGAAATTAAGAAAACAATCCCATTTACAACAGCTAAAGACAAATACCTAGGAATAAATTTAACCAAGGAAGTGAAGGACCTCAGCAACAAAAACTATAAAACACTGATGAAAGCAACTTGAGGACACAAACAAATGGAAAGTTATCCTATACTCATGGATTGCAAGAATTAATATTGTTAAAATGACCATACTACCCAATGTGATTTACAGATTCAATGCAATCCCTATCTAAATACCAATGACATTCTGCAAAGAAATAGAAAGGGGAATACTAAAATTAATATGGAAGCACAAAAGACCATAATAGCCAAAGCAATACTGAGCAAAAAGAATAAAGCTGAAGGCATCACTCTACCTGACTTTAAAAAATATTGCAAAGCTATAGTAATCAAAACAGCATGGTATCAGCATAAAACAGACACATAGACCAATGGAACAGAATAGAGAACCCAGATATAAATCTATGCATTTACAATCAACTGGCTTTCAACAAAGGCACGAAGAACATACATTGGGAAAAGGATACCTTCTTCAATAAATATCACTGGGAAAACTGCATATTCATATACAGAAGAATAAAGCAAGACCCCTATCTAACACTGTATGCAAAAATCAACTCCAAATAGATTAAAGACTTAAACGTAAGACCAGAAACTATAAAATGACTAGAAGAAAATACAAAGAAACAATTCTGCACAGGGTCTAGGCCAAGATTTTATGGGTAAGACTTTAAAAGTATAGGTAACAAAAACAGATAAATGGGACTATAGCAAACTAAAAAGCTTCTGCACAGCAAAATAAATAATTGAGAAATAAAAATAAAATCTCAAGTCCCCCAACTAACTGAAAAGACCCTCTCTCAGCCAAGAGCACCCCAGATAAACCTTAAAAACTGTGTTCCTGGCCATGATGGATGAGGGGTTGGATATACCTGATTATGCTCCTTCTTTATTAACCTTCAACTAGAATTCTTTCCTAAGGACTGAGCAGAAACTAGCTCTGGAAAGTGAGAAAAGGATAACTCATTCCTTTATCATCTTTAGCCAATCATCTGAGGCCACGACCAGACTCCCTGTCTTTGCAGTTTCAATATGACAGCTCAGCAGCTTCATAATGCATCTCTTCCTAATAAAAGACCACTGACCAGAGAGTGGTTATGGCCAGTTTACAGATGATGTGCAATGAGGGTTTTCATGTCCTCTGTTTTACCATTTGATGTTAGAGGTCCAAAAACTCCACCCTTGGATCGTGCTAACACTGCCATTTTTTGTACATGTGACTGATGAAGAAGCATGAAGCTCAGTTGCACATGTGCATGCATCTCCTTTCATAATTATTCATGACTCTTCCTATAACTTATTGAATATGTATACTTAGCCAAACCATTCAGCATAAATTCTTGTCTTAAGCTTCCCTCCCTCAAAGTGCTTGCTCTCGGCTTCTGGGCAGAGGCTACATATCCCAGCCTGTGGGATGGCCAGCCTGCAGGCTTCATTCCTTTATGAGAAATAAAGCCCTCCTTTCCAAATTTAGGAACCTCATGATTCTTCAATTGACATGACCAACAGAGAGAAGAGACAACCTGTAGATGGGAGAAAATATTTGCAAACTATTCATTCAACAAGGGACTAATAAACAGAATATACAAGGAACTTGCACAACTCAAAAGCAAAAAAAAAAAAAAAAACAAAACCAAATAATCCCATTAAAAAGTGAGCAAAAGACCTCAAACTATAAAACTACTATAAGAAAACACTGGGGAAAATCTCCAGGACATTGGTCTGGGCAAAGACTTCTTAAGCAATACCTCACAAGCACAGGCAACCAAAGTAAACATGGACAAATAGGATCACACCAAGTTAAAAAGCTTCTTCACTGCAATGGATACAATCAACAAAGATAAGAGAAAACTCATAAAATGGGAGAAATATTTGCAAACTAGCCTTCTGACAAAGGATTAATAACCAGAATATATAAGAAGCTCAACAACTCTATAGGAAAAAAAATCTAATAATTCAATCAAAAGATGGGCAAAAAATTTGAATAGACATTTATCAAAAAAGTCATGTAAATGGCAAACAGGCATATGAAAAGGTGCTCAACACCATTGATCATCAGAGAAATGCAAATCAAAACTACAATGAGATATAGTCTTATGCCAGTTAAACTGGCTTAGATCCAAAAGTCAAGGAATAACAAATGCTGGCGGCCAGGCATGGTGGCTCACGCCTGTAATCCCAGCACTTTGGGAGGCCAAGGCAGGTGGATCGCCTGAGGTCAGAAGTTCGAGTCCAGCCTGGTGAAACCCTGTCTCTACTAAAAATACAAAAATTAGCCAGAAATGGTGGGGGGTGCCTGTGATCCCAGCTACTTAGGAGGTTGAGGCAGGAAAATTGCTTGAACCCGGGAGGTGGAGGTTTCAGTGAGCCAAGATCGCACCACTGCACTCCAGCCTGGGCAACAGAGTGAGACTCCATCTCAAAAAACAAACAAACAAACAAAAACAAATGCCAGCGAGGATGTGGAGAAAAGGGAACCCTCATATGCTGTTGGTGGGAATGTAAATTAGTATAACCACTATGGAGAACAGTCTGGAAAAAAACCAAAATAGGGTTACCATATAATCCAGTAATCCCACTGCTGGGTATATGCCCAAAAGAAAGGAAACCAGTATACCGAAGAGACATCTATACTCCCTTGTATGTTACAGCACTGTTCACAATAGCTAAGATTTGGAAGCAACCTAAGTGTCCATCAAGAGATAAAAGGATAAAGAAAACGTGCTACTTATACACAATGGAGTGCTATTCAGCCATAAAAAGAATGAGATCCTGTCATTTGCAACAACATGGATGGAATTGGAGATCATTATGTTAAGTGAAATAAGCCAGGCACAGGAAGACAAACATCACATGTTCTCACTTATGTATAGGATCTAAAAATCAAAACAGTTGAATTCATGGACGTAGAGAGTAGAGGAATGGTTACTAGAGTCTGAGAAGTGTAGTGGGGGCTGGCAGGGAGGCAGGGATCGTTAATGGGTACAAATAAATAGAAAGAATTTATAATACTTACTATTTGATACATAGCAGGGTGATTGTAGTCAATAGTAACTTAATTGAACATTTTAAAATAACTTTAAAATGTAATTGGAGTGTTTATAACTCAAAGGATAAATGCTTGAGGGGATGGATACCCCATTCTCCATAACGTGCTTATTTCACATTGCATGCCTGCATCAAAACACCTCACATAACCCATAAATATCATAAATATATACATCTACCATGTACCCACAATTTTGTTAATTAAAAAAAGTGAGCAAAGAATGTGAATAGACGTTTCTCAAATGATAACATAAAAATGGCCAACAGGTATTTGAAAAAAATGCTCAATATCACTAATCATCACAGAAATACAAATCAAAACCACAATAAGATATCATCTCACCCCAGTTAGAATAACTATTATCAAAAAGACAAAAAATAGTAAATTCTGGTGAGGATGTGGAGAAAAGGGATCAATTACACATTGTTGGTGGGAATGTAAATTAGTACAGCCATTATGGAAAACAGTATGGAGGTTTCTCAAAAAACAAAAAGTAAAACCACCATATAATCCAGCAGTCCCTCTACTGGGTATTTATCCAAAGGAAAGGAAATCAGTATACCAAAGGGATACCTGCTTCTCCATGTTTACGGAAGCACTATTCTCAATAACAAAGATATGCAATCAACCTAAGTGTCTATGAATAGATGAATGGTTAAAGAAAATGAGGTATATATACACAATGGCATACTATTCAGCCATAAAAAACGAAATCTTGTCATTTGTGGCAACATGGATTTAACTGGAGATCACTGGGGTAAGTGAAATAAACCAGGCACAGAAATAAAAATATTGCATGTTCTCTCTCATATGTGGGAGCTACAAAAGTTGACCTCATGGACACAGAGAGTAGAATGGTGGTTGTCAGAGGCTTGGAAAAGGAGGGGATGAAGAGCAATTGGTTAATGGGTACAAACATACAGTTAGATAACAGGAATAAATTCTAATGTTTGATAGCACAGTGGGGTAACTACAGTTAACAATAATTTATTTTATATTTCAAAATAGCTAGAAGAGAGAGTTTAAAATGTTCCCAACATGAAGAAATGATAAATGTTTGAGGTGATGGATATCCTTAGTACACTGGTTTGATCATTACATATTGTATACATGCATCAAAAAATAGCATGTACCCCATAAATATGAACAATTATGTATCAAAAAAAGAACTTTTTCTTTACATTCACAACTTGGCTAACCGGCACAAGAGGCCTAATGTGGCATTCTATTTCTGCTTTAGACATGCCTTTCTCACTAAGCTTAATCAAGCTTTTGATTTAAAGTGAGAGATGTGTAACTCTTTCTTTAATTTGAACACTTAGAGGCCAGTGTATGGTTATTGATTGGCTTAATTTTCATATTGTTGTGTCTCGGGGAATAAGGAGGCCGGAGTCAAGAGAGAGAGACAGGGAAATGGCCTGTTGGTGGAGCACGCAGAACTGACAACATTGATTAAGTCAGCCACCTCATGTGGGTGTGGTTCATGGCATCTCAAAACAATTGCAATAGTAACATCAAATATCACTGATCACAGATCATCATTACAAATATAATAATAATGAAAAAGTTTGAAATGTTGTGAGAGTTGCCAAAATCTGATACAAGACATGAAGTGAGCATATGCTGTTGAAAAAAAAATTGCATGATAAACTTGCACAACACAGGGTTGCTAGAAACCTTCAATTTGTAAAAAAAAAAAAAACAAAAACAAAACAAAACAGAAAAAAACAGTATCTGTGAAGTGTAATAAAGAGCAATAAAGAGAAGCACAATAAAATGAGGCATGCCTGTGTATCCAGTCACCTATTTAACATGTACTTGAAATCATAATAACCAAAATCAAACTCACTGATGAAACGGGAGAGTTCCTTGACCCCCCTCACAGGACATGCAACAGGGGTGTGACTCATCTGTTCAGTCACTGCCGCTGCTCAAACCCCTTATGGGAAGGGGAGCAGACAGACAGGTGTAGGAGCCCAAATGGGCGTGTGCCCTTTTAGCCTTGCTGTCCATGGACGGCTTGAGTGTTAACCAGCTCAGTGGACCCTCTGCCTTTCTGCAAGGGCAGAGGGTCGGTGTGACAGCTTTCTGTATCCCAAGCTCTTGTCCCGCTTCCTGGAAGAATCGGGTCACACGTGGACTTGAAGGATGAATGCAGGGGTTTTATTGAGTGGTGGAGGTGGCTCTCAGTGAGATGAATGGGGAGCCAGAAGGGGGGATGCAGTGGGAAGACGATCTTCCACTGGAGTTTGGCTGTCCAGTGGCCAGACTCCTCTCTGATGACCACGCTTAGCTGAACTCCTCTTGACGTTCAGACATTCCTCCTCTTCTTTCTCTGCTGCATTGTTCTGCCATTCATCTGCTTGTCTCCTTGTCTTCTTGTCTGCTCATCTGCTTCTGGAGCCTGGGGTTCAGGGTTTATATGGATACAGGATAGGGGGGCATGATGGGTCAAAATGCAACTTTTTGGGCACAAAAACAGAAATGCCTATTCTCACTTAGGGCCATGGGTCTCCGGGCTTGAGGGTGGGGCCTTTGTCAGGGAACCGCCCTCTTCTACCCAGTGTTTCCATCTCCTGTGTGTGTCATTATCTCCTTTTGTCTCCAAACATGTACTTCTTCCAGTGCTCACCAACCCAGTAACATGGAACCCCATTCCTCCAGTGCAGCATACCAGAATTTGATCATTCTTGATAACTTGCTCTCCCAAATCCAAAATTGTTTGTATTGTCTAAATGGTCGCTGCATGCTTTGACCCCTGATTAATTCTCCAGCCTTATCTCGTGTTGTGTGCTCATACCAAACTTGCCTTCTTTCAATTCCTTTGGGACACCCAGGACACCCAAAAGTTTGGCCTCAGAGTCTTTATATTGGTGTATCCTCTTCCTGGAATATTCTTCCTCCAAATCTTTACCTGCTGAGTTCCTACTTAACCTTTATATACCAGCTTAAATATTTCTTCTTTGAGTGAATCTTCCTGGACCCACCTGACTAAATTCGGTCTTCCATCCCACCTTCATATCCTGCTGGTTTATTTTCCCAGAGGAGCCCATAATTTCCCTTCATAGCACTCGACAACTGAGATGAGTGACTGAGGTATAAGTCTCAATCACTGCGGTTTATTTTAGGGCGTGTCTGCGAAGAAAACGAATCACAGATACATCCATGGCTGTTTTTCTGAAGAGGTTTTCAGGAGATTTTGTATTTGTATACTACCTTAAAGCGGGGAAGGCGTATAGGAAGAGAGGCAGGTAGGTGTTTGGGTGAATAGTTGCATTCCTGTGAGATACTAGTTAGTGCTCAGTAAATCTACATTTTATATAAGATAAAGTGAATGTCTGGAAAGAAAAAGGGAGTAAAAGATAAATCAATTATGCAGAAGTCTCTAGGTAGGTGGAGGAAGGAGTCTTGAATTTGTTCTGCACCTGGGAGGATAAGCTTGTAATGACATTATCAGTGTAGAATCAAACAGACTTTAGTATTAGGAGCTAGACTTAGATTGTAGACCTAAAGTCACATGTGGCATATCCTTGTTTATGGAAGGCCAGCAAATAACTTAGTTGGGGGTGCGGGCAGTCCTTCACAGATATCTGAGACCTTTTACCTTTCCGTGGAGATCTAGCTGATGCATAATATGTTAGGAACAGCTATTCATTTGGAAGAGTGACCTTCCCTTTTGCATTAGAAGTTTGGGGGCTCCTGAGGATTTAAAATTTTCCTTTACACACTCTATCATAATTTTAAGTATTTATTTGTGAGATTGTTTACATAATGTCTGTCTTCACTACTTGACTGTAAATTCCACAAGTATTGCTCTTGTTTATGCCCTCAACACTGAGAACTGACACATAGGAGGCAGTTAATAAATATTTGTTCAGTGAATATATGTATAAATGAGTGAATGAGTACAAGTTTTTCTCAAAAAGCATATATTCCTCTCTTAAAGAGGAAGGGCCTTCTCAGTTTGGGAACCTACTTCAGGGTCTGATGAATAGATACTCTGAAAGATTAAGAGCTATCTTTGATGGCTGGGCGCGGCGGCTCACGCCTGTAATCCCAGCACTTTGGGTAGGCAGAGGCGGGTGGATCACCTGAGGTCAGGAGTTCCAGACCAGGCTGGCCAAAAAGGTGAAACCCCGTCTCTACTAAAAATACAAAAATTAGCCAGGTGTGGTGGCACACGCCTGCAGTCCCAGCTACTCAGGAGGCTGAGGCAGGAGAATCGCTTGAATCTGGGAGACGGAAGTTGCAGTGAGCTGAAATCATGCCACTGCATTCCAGCCTGGGCAAAAGAGCAAGACGGTCCAAAAAAAAAAAAAAAAAAAAGGCTATCTTTCAGAACTCAGTAAAGTTCTTAACAATGTTCCAAGTTATTTTACCTTCCAAGTTTGAGCTAAGTATTATACTGTGTTGTTCTCTTTTGCCCACAGTCCTCTCCCTAGGTTTTTCACCAGCTTTTCTTTAACCTGAGAAGAGTCAAAAGGAAAAACACAATAAAAATATTCACTATATTTTCCTGAGAATCTAAAACATTTGAAGTTTGCTTAGAGATTTGGCTGAAGCTTTGGATTGTTTCTAAGTTTGGCAATCAATTTATCTGGGGCTAATTCAGTTTTCACAAGGTTGTTTTTTTTTCCTCAACTTTCAGTTTCAACATGAGAGCTGGAGTTACCCTCCTCGTGGTTCAAATGGAGCAGTTAAACTCAGGGCCCAAGGTGGAAAATCTGACATAAGGAATCTATGCTTCCAAACCTTGTGACACCTGGTGGTTATGTTCCAGATTCTGGCTCCTGGGTCCATGGGATCTGTAAGCTCTGGTCTTTCCAAAAGTCTTGTCATAGTAGTAGGGGAAAGGAACACTTCTTATGGACAGTGAAAGGGAAACACTAACCTGTCTACTTTCCTCCAGACATCAGAAGTGAAAAGTAAGATAGAGGCATTTCTGACCTTGTCTGACTCAGTAGGACAGTGTCAGGATTTGTTTAGAGAGAGAAAGTGACCATCCTTAAAAAAAAAAAAAAAAAACCCTTATGCTCCCTACTGTCAGTCTCAAGTGCATGGCTTAGTTCCAAGCCCTAGGTCTTTTTCATTTCAACACCAAACTCTACACTGGCTTTTGAGATGAAGACAGGGGTTATAGATCTGCAGAACAGCAGAGTAGCTGCTGAGTGCTTGAAGAGCCCATTCTAAACCTCCCTTTTCTCTGCCCAAGTATCCACAACACCTTCCCTGTACTGAGTTGTTCTGGACCAGGCTCCACTGTTATTCTGCCATGCCCAATCCCTGGGAAGCTGACATACAGTAGAAAATGGAGTGATAATTATGCAGCCAGTCTCTGTAGGACTTTTAGGGGAAGAACAGTCTTCCTAGGAAGTTAGTTGCCTAGTCATTTGCTTTAGTATAAAATTTTTATATATATTTTATATATATAAATGGCTACTGAGACCAGAGGGTGGGAGGCCAGAGGATGGGAATATGGTCAATGTTTTACTGATGACTTGGTTATCCAGCGATGATCAAAAACTCCAGTGGCTACACCAGCTAATGCTGTCCATGAGAAGGCTGAAAGGATCTTCAGAGATTATCATGCTTAGCTCTTGCTTGTTTACTTGACTAAAAAAATAAATACTCCCCTGGTTTCCCTGGGAGTTATTATGGTTTGTAAGCAATGATAACAGTTAAAATTCTGCACTCTCATGCTAAGGTTTACAAGGTTCTGTTTCTAGATTTCTCTTCCTGGAGATTCTCTACTTGGACACCCCCTCCAGCCTAAAGATCCCAGAAACATCATGAGGAGCTCTCATAGGGACTGTTGGATAGAAGCAACTCTGTTGCCACGCTGAAGACCAAATTCTGGAGATCTAGCACGGGAATCCAAATCTGAGGAGTGCTATAGAAGATAAGTACAGACTCAAAGGTGTGACAAAAGCTGAGGACTTGGAGTCAAGAGACCTGTGTGCAAATCTGCCTTTCATTATAACTGTTTGATCCAGGTTAAATCACTTAACTGCTTTGAACTTCAATTCCTCTTTCTCTAAAACAGGAATACAATTACAGTACCTACTTCACAGTTGTAATTAATGAACAAACAAATGCACAAAGGATCCAGTATACAGTAGATAATCAGTATCAGTGACTTGTATCAGAACTTCTTTCTTACAACTGCTGTGCCTTACAAATGCTGCCCAACTCTCCATAAGGGACCCATGGTAGAGATGACACTGCTCTTCAGGTCCTTCCTACAATTTTCAAGGCAATATTTGAAAAATTCTGAACTGATCCCGGAATGGCAACCTTCTTTTCTCCACCTATCAAAACCCTATTTGTAACTGTGGACCCAATTCAAGTGTCAACCTCATTGCACATATTCCTCAAATACTTTTTAGATCTTACCTAGGGACTAAGGGAAGAGTTCCTCAAGGAAGGGATGCTTGAGCTGACAGATGAAAGCTGAGTGAGAGTACCCTAGGGAAGGGGAGAGGAGATTATATTCTGGGTAGAGGAGACAATATATGTAAAGATCTTCAGGCAAAAGGTAATCTAGTTTGTTGGAAAAACTGAAAGAAAATCAGAAGGACAGTGAGGCTAAAGCACAGGGAAGGCCAAAAGCCTTATAAATAGAGTAGCTGTGCATGGCTGTGCAGTTGGAGCACAATACAAACGTACCCTGTCAAAGGGGCGTGTGAGGACGGAAATCCAGCCTGTGTTCTCCTTGCTAAACCATGCATTTATAGGGCTCTATATACCCAGAAGGAGTGCCTTTTTCTACTTTGTCCACCCTTGTCTTAATTTTCAGAAAGATAAACAAAAGTTAGCAGCATCTCTTAGGAGGCCATGCATGTTCTGGCTCCTATCTATCACACCATTCTTATCTGGAACTCTTACCCCCATTCTCTTCTTTGTGCTCCATCCACACAGGTCTTCTGCATCCTCAGGACTTTGCATTTGTTTTGCTTGTTATAGGGGGTTTCACTATCATCTACCCAGTACAATTCTTGGCATACTATTGAGGCTTGATGAGTGTGTCTTAGCGTTGAGTCCATGACCTGAGGCTGATTTGGCTCCATCCGAGTCTGGACCTGAACCAACTGCAATTGGGTTAGACCTGCTCTGGTCTTCAGGCTAGTGAGGCTGGTACAATGCCCATTTCTAAGTGCTGGGAGCAGTGAATCTTCTTACCTAGGCATGGCAAAGGAGTCACTTTTTGTCTTAGGGCTGCTAAAATCTTTACAGATTGAGAGAGTCACAAGGGCTTCTTAATACAGGCAATATTAATTTTTTTTCTACATGGGATTGAAAGAATTGAGGAATGTGGTTGTTTCAGACTTTCCTGCACTTCAAAACTCAGAAGAGCTTTCTCTAAGGATACATTACAACATATTCAACGAGAGTCTGCCCATCAGCCTAGATTTCTGAAAGAATGATAAGCTCCTACTGCAACCATTTGTTCAACAAATATTTATTGAGCATCTACAATAATTAATAAAATAGGCATGATCTTTGACTTCACAGAACTTAGATTTTCGTGCCATGTTCAGAAATCTCTGTGGGATTATTTTACAGGGGAAATGTGTTTTCTTAAGGTGCCAAATGCTCATTGGCAGCTTATATAGCAACTAATAAGGCACAAGAAGGGTCAGCCTTCCTGGGGTCCAAATCCTAGTGGATTCTACCATTTGAGAGCTGTGCTACTACCCTGGGCAAGTTACCTTTTCTTATTTTCAATTTTCTCACCTGTAAATGAGAATAATAATGCTTTAACCTCATAGAGTTGATATAAAAATTAAACAAAGCATAATATGTAAAAGAATGTAGCCTAGTGCCAAATCAATAAATACTTTTATATAACACAACATACCCTTTTGTTTTATGGAAAATGAAAATTATTTTTAAGATAAAATTTATCTGGGAAATAGGTCCATTTCTCGCGAACTCAGAATAGTAATCAGAGGAAATGTCATGGCTATGGGAAATGTTTCCTATCTATTATGTCCTGATCCAGGTTGTTATTTTCTTGAGATAGAAACCTTTATCTTGGTGTCTGCCAACCAACCCCAGTGCCTAGCATAGTGCCTGGGAGCACTGCAGATAGAGGACTTGTCCTGTTAATTTCTGTACTCTTAGGGACTGGTATAGTGTCTAGAACAAAGTATGCATATTATTCGGTTGGTGCAAAAGTAAGTGCAGTTTTTGCCATTACTTTCAATGGCAAAACTTAATAGCTATATAAGCTTATTTTTGCGCCAACTTAATAGCTGTGTAAGCTTATTTCATTCTTACTTTTGCGCCACTTACTTTTGCGCCACTTACTTTTGCGCCAACTTAATAGCTGTATAAGCTTATTTCATTCTCACAACAACCCTCTAAAATGATGCTATTATTATCCTTATTATTAGATGAGGAAGCTAAGGCACAGAGAGATTAAGTCAATTGCCCTAAATTACCAAGCTAAGAGTGATAGAGCTGGAATTTAAACCAAGCAGCCTAGCTCTTAGCCTGCAAGGTAACACCTAACACAATCAGATAGGAAGTGATTACTAGATATTTGTTGAATGAATGCAATTGCAAGAAAATGTAAATTATGTTCATTTAACGGAAGAATTCCATTATACATGTGTGCTTAATACAATAGCCATATTCTGAAAAGTTAGATAAAAATCAATTCTTTGTAAATTTCATGCATTTCACTAGTGTGCCCAGCACATTGTAGTTTGAAAAAGTAACCCATACTGAGCTTTAAGGGTTCCTGCTATTCAGAGTAAACTGGGGTGATCCGTTTTGTTGTGTCCTTTTGTCAAGTCAGTAATCACCTCCTAAACTGTCTGATTTATAATTAGCATTTTTCACATACTGGCTTTTTCTAAAGCAGGAAGGGCTGGTATATATCCTTTTTTAGATCTTGTTCCGATCACCTATTAAACGGCCCCTCCCTACCCCCTATCAACTAGAAGGCTAGAGGGACAGCTGGTGCCCTCTTCTGGGGGTTTAGGGCTGTTGCATACATTGGGCCCACCACGGGGCATTTCCAGAAAACAATTATGTCAACTACTTTTCAAGTCTGATGACAAGAATAGGGTTGGATTTTTATTCTTTCTTTGAAATAAGAAATTATATCTTTCTGAAAATAAGAAAGTTGACTGTAGTGTCCAGAACAAAGTATGCATATTACATGCATAAGCTTCATTCTCACAACAACCCTCTAAAATGGTGCTATTAATATCCATTTTAGAAAATGAAAATAGGAGACTCAGCCAGGCGAGTCTCCTGAAGCCCTGTTGGGTAGAGGGATGGAATTCCACTGTGGTGCTGAGAAGATGCTTCCTTCAGTCAGATATATTTTATGTATGTATGTATGTATGTATGTATGTATGTATGTATGTATTCTGAGACAGAGTCTCACTCTGTCGCCCAGGCTGGAGGGAGGTGGCTGGAACTCAGCTCACTGCAACCTCCGCCTCCCAGGTTCAAGCAATTCTCCTGCCTCAGCTTCCCGAGTAGCTGGGATTACAGGCATGTACCATCATGCCCGGCTAATTTTTTGTATTTTTAGTAGAGACAGGTTTTCACCATGTTGCCCAGGCTAGTCTCAAACTCCTGGCCTCAAGTGATCCACTTGCCACGGCCTCTCAAAGTGTTGGGATTACAGGCCTGAGCCACCGCACTGGGCCTCGGTCAGATATATTTTATGTATACTTTAAAATCGCATGCTATTAATGAAAAAATTGAGCGCTTGAGGATTATCTACGTGCTAGATACTTTAGATACATTATCTCATTTAATAGAAGTGCAAACAATATCCCCAATTTACAGTTAAGAAAACTGAGAAGCAGAGAGGTTAAGCATTGGCCAAAAATAACAGAACCAGGAATTTAAACCCAAATCATGCTCTTTCCAGTGTAATATATTTTCTCTTTCTACTTCTTATGATCCTGTATCAAAATCCCACTACTAAAAGAGATGGCAAGGAAATGTTCTTGACATATGTAAGCCCAAGCCAACATCACTGAAACATCAAAGAGAACCATGCCCCAAACCTCTATATAGACCTCTTGCTAGTTGTTCTGACATCTTGGTTTTTTTTGTTTGTTTTTATGTAGTTGTGCTGAATTCTTTTTTAATATAGTTGTTTTGAATAGAAAGATAGGAAGTGGGCCGGGCGCGGTGGCTCACGTCTATAATCCCAGCACTTTGGGAGGCCGAGGCAGACGAATCACCTGAGGTCGGGAGTTCGAGATCAACCTGACCAACATGGAGAAACCCCATCTCTACTAAAAATCCAAAATTAGCCGGACGTGGTGGCACGCGCCTGTAATCCCAGCTACTCGGGAGGCTGAGGCAGGAGAATCGCTTGAACCAGGGAGCCGGAGGTTGCGGTGAGCCGAGATCGTGCCATTGCACTCCAGCCTGGGCAAGAAGAGCGAAACTCCGTCTCAAATAAAATAAATAAATAAATAAATAAATAAATACAGATAGGAAGTGGTGTTCGCTCTCCAACACCACCTCCGCCTCTCGCTTGCCGAGCTCCACCTGAAGCAGAAGGGGGATAACGAAGGAGGTCTCTATACCATGGCTCGTACAAAGTGGACTGCCCGCAAATCTACCGGTGGTATAGCACCCAGGAAGCAACTGGCTACAAAAGCCACTTGTAAGAGTGCGCCCTCTACTGGAGGGGTGAAGAAACCTCATCGTTACAGACCTGGTACTGTGGCACTCCGTGAAATTAGACATTATCAGAAGTCCACTGAACTTCTGATTCGCAAACTTCCCTTCCAGCGTCTGGTGCGAGAAATCGCTCAGGACTTTAAAACAGATCTGCACTTCCAGAGCGCAGCTATCGGTACTTTGCAGGAGGCAAGTGAGGCCTATCTAGTTGGCCTTTTTGAAGACACCAACCTGTGTGCTATCCATGCCACACGTGTAAAAATTATGCCCAAAGACATCCAGCTAGCACGCCACATACTGGAGAACGTGTTTCAGAATACACTAGGATGTGAAACATTTCATTCTCAAAAAAAAAAAAAAAATCTTCTTCCTGTTGGTAGTTCTGAACGTTAGATATTTTTTTTTTCCATGGGGTCAAAATGTACCTAACTATATGATTGTGAGTGGAAAAATAGGGGACAGAAATCAGGTATTGACAGTTTTTCCATTTTCATTTGTGTTTGAATTTTTAATATAAATGTGGAGACATAAAGCATTAATGCAAGTTAAAATGTTTCAGTGAACAAGTTTCAGCGGTTCAACTTTATAATAATTATAAATCTGTTAAATTTTTCTGGACAATGCCAGCATTTGGATTTTTTTAAAACAAGTTAATTTCTTATCGACGGCAACTAAATGGTGTTTGTAGCATTTTTTATCATACAGTAGATTCCATCCATTCACTATACTTTTCTAACTGAGTTGTCTTACATGGAAGTACATGTTTTTAATGTTGTCTGTCTTCTGTGCTGTTCCTGTAAGTTAGCTATTAAAATACATTAAACTATGAAAAAAGAAAGATAGGAAGTTTAAATTGGTAACAGACAGAGGTTAAAGAACAAAGAAAATGTTGGGAAGCAGGGAAGGGGTTAGGAAAGGAGGGAGTTGTGTGGAAATAGAGTACAGCATCTTCTTGGCTGCCGCTCTACAACTCCTGAGGCTAGAAGTGGCATATCAGGTTGAGCCCCAGATTTCTGGGGAATTCAGCTTGCATCAAATGTAATAATAACTAACCTACATCTAGTACTTACTTTGTGCCAGGCACTCTTTTAAGTGCTTTACATCTGTTAACTCATTTAATCCTCACAAAAATCCTGTTTTACATGTTAGAACATTGTAGCAGAGAGAGGCTATGATTTTCATTTTACAGATGAGGAAACTGAGGCACAGAGAAGTTGAGTAGTTTATCCAAGGTCAAGCTAACAAGCGGTGGAGTTGGAGTTTAAATTTAGGATTCTGCCTCCAGAGCTGTGTTCTCACTTGCCATGATATAGAGTTAACCCTTGAATAACAAGAGTTTGAACTGCAGATATTTTCCCATAAATATATTAGAACATTTTTGGAGATTTTCAACAATTGGTAAAAATTGCAGATGAACTGTGTAGCCTAGAAATATCAAAAAACTTAAGAAAAAGTTACATATGTTATGAATGTATAAATATATGCATAGACTAGTCTATTTTATTATTTTCTACCATAAAATACACACAAATCTGTTATAAAAAGTTAAAATTTATCAAAATTTACACACCCACAGACCATACATGGTGCCATTCACAGTCAAGAGAAATGTAAACAAATGTAAAGATTCAGTATTAAATCATAACTGCATGAAATTATGTACCCACCTCCTCTTGCCATGGTGGTGAGCTCAAGTGTTGAGAGTATCTGCTTAAAATGCCACCATGTGATGCTAATCATCTCCCCTTGAGTGGTCTGCTTTAACAATAAATTGCATATGGAGATAAAAAGTGATCTCTCTTGAGGCTGCAGTGAGCCATGAGCATGCCACTGCATTCCAGCTTGGGCAAAAGAGTGAGATTCTGGCTCAAAAAAGAAAAAAAAGCCATCTCTGGTAGTTCTCCTGTACATTTCACCGTGTACATTTCATCGTGTTTAGTGCAATACTGTAAACCATGAATAACACCGTGGGACTCACATGAAGTGCCACTACTGCTGCCAGAAGTGCTCCTAAAAAGCAAAGTCATGACATTCCAACAAAAAGTTGAATTGGTTAATATGTATCATAGATTGAGATCTGCAGCTGTGGTTACCTGCCATTTCAGACAGACGATGTAAAACTCAGAGTACTGATAAATACAGTACAATACTGTAAATGTATTTTATGTTTTTAAATCATTTTTTTGAGACAGGGTCCTACTCTGTCACCCAGGCTGACTGGAGTTCAGTGACACCTTTATGGCTCAAGCAATCCTCCCACCTCAGCCTTCTGAGTAGCTAGGACCACAGGTGCATGCACCATCCTGGCTAATTTTTGTATTTTTCATAGAGACGTTGTTTCAGCATGTTGCCCAGGCTGGTCTGGAACTCCTGGGCTCAAGCAATCCTCCCTCCTTGGCCTCCCAAAGTGCTGGGATTACAGGTGTGAGCCACTGCCCCTGGCCTTAAAATCATTTTCTTTTCTGTGGCTTACTTCATTGTAGGAATACAGTATATAAAACATACGACATACAAAATATGTTAACTGATTGTTATCCATAAGACTTCTAGCCAACAGCGGACTGTTAGTATAGTCATCCCTCCTCTCTGTATACATGAGAGATTGATGCCAGGACCTCCTGCAGATACCAAAGTCTGCACATATTCAAGTCGCGTGCAGTCTGTTTTTCAAAACCCACACATACAAAAAGTCAGTCCTCCATGTAAGCGGGTTTTGCATCCTGAGAATACTGTATTTTTGATCCATGTTTGGTGGAAAAAAAAAAACGTGTTTAAGTGGGCTCGTGAAGTTCAAACCCGTGTTGTTCAAGGTTGAAGTGTAGTTAAGTTTTTGGAGAGTCAAGTTATACCAAATTCTGACTGCATGGGAGATGGGGGGGCGAGTTAGCACCCCTAACCCCCATGTTGTTCAAGGGTCAACTGTATTGCCTCTTCCAATATGTTGTAAGAATAAGTATTGTTTCAGAAAAGATTTACTTCAAGGTATATATGCGTGTGTGCTTGTGTTTGTAATGGGTAGCAATGTAAAATGTATTCATTTTTGTAAGTCACAGACAAAAGTATCTAAAACCGCTACTGCTTTAGCAATAGCATTGCTGAATTGTATATCTTCAACCTTAACAGAGATAATGCCAGATTGCTCTCCAAAATTATTATACCAAATCACACTCTCAACAGCAGTGTGAGATGTTCCATATCTCTCTCTATAGAATCTCTCTGTATAGAATATCTATATAGATATTCTATATATTATACCTATGTTCCATATCCTCACCTGAACTTAATAGTGCCAGACTTTTAATGTTCTATCAATCCATTTAATGTGCTATCAATACTGGGTGTTGAATAGTATCTTAATGTTGTTTTCAGTTGCGTTTTTCTGATTTCCAGTACATCTTTTCATACATTTGACCATCTAAATTTTGCCTATTGTGAATCATCTGTTTATATCCCTTACTTGTATATTATACAATACAACCCTCACAACAGCTCTCTGAAGGAGCCAGCAGTATAGATGAAGAAACTAAGTCTGGGAGAAATGTTGCTTAAAGTAATCCAGCTAATGAGTTTTTGAGCTGAAATTTGAGTCCAGATGCAGAGGACCCCTAAGCCTATGCCTTTTGTTTTACACTACATGCCAGGGCCCAAGGTCATGTTAGAAAAAAAACAGAGGAAGAGAACAAATAAATTTGAACATGTAACCCTATGTCTTGTGTCTAATTAGGCTTTGTGCAATTAACATAGATTGTTTCCTTGCTTCCTCACAACAACCTGTGAGGTAAAACATGTTATCTCCATTCTACTGATGAGAAAACTAAGGTGTAGGGAAGTGAAGAAATTTGTCTTGGAAGGGTTAAATTACAGCTAGAAATTTGCCTTGGAAAGGTTAAATTACAGCTAGGGACAGAATTGCAACTCAAACACAGATCTGCCTGATTACCAAGTCCACGCCTGTTCCACAATAATGTCTGTTCATAGATATTCCTGGTGTAAGGTAAAGGCCTCCCACAAATCAAGCCTGACTCATCATCTCCTAGAGCCAGGTCTTGACCTGCTTCCCCAGTTTCTCTCCAGATCCCCATATGTTTCTACTTCGGTACGGCCAGGACTATACCTACTATCTTTCTGCAGAATAATGGTCTGAGGCAGCCTTAAAACTGGCCGAGCCCTGCTGCTTCACATTAACCATCTGGGCTAGGTTAGCTCCCATAGATTACTCTTCCCCTTCCTCAGGCTTCTCTAATGAAGCCCAATAAGGATCTCAACACCTTCCAAGGTAAACCAGAAAATTATAAGTCAGAGTCCTTAAACGTGGCTGCACATTAAAATCACTTGTGAACTTAAAAAAATCCTGATGCGCTAGTTACAACCCAGGCCCATTACATCAGAATGGTACCCAGGCATTCATAATAGTTAAAGCTTCCCAGATGATTCCAATCTACAGCCAAGATTGAGAACCACTGTTACGGCATCTTCTTCAAGCTCCAGCAGCCATACTCAGTAGTTTCCACACTTTAGGTTTTCATAGGAACTTCTTGGAGCACTGGTAAAAAGCCAGATTTCTGGACGCCACCCCAGAGAATCCTGGTTCATACCCAGGAGTCTACATTCTTAATAATCACCCCAGATAGTTTCACTGCAGATTATTAGCAGACAATATTTTGAGAAATGCTGCATTAGAGGCACGGAAGTAGGATGGGAACAGGAGGCCTCTGGCCCTTTAAGGATGGATTAAGGGACTACTTTTAAGGCTGTAGGGGCAAGTAGGATCAGGCTGCTTTTTTTTCATTCTAGTGGATAAGTTAAGGAAGTGGGTCCTGAAATGGACCTCTCCTTTTAAGTTACCTGAGCCTCTCAATAGGTACTATCTTGTTCTCAGCCCGGGAGAGCGGGAGGGGCATGCTGCCTTGTCCCACCTTCTGTTTCTGTTTCTTTTGATGCAAAGAGGCCAAGTTATGAGGCAACTTTGGTCCAGGAGATCCTCTTAGAGAAAGCAACGTAGGGCCTGCCTGCCTTTCTTTTTCTTGCCCCATCCTTGGTTGTGGAGCCAGGATGCAGTTATCTGCATGAAAGGAAATGGTCAGAGTGACATCCCTTGGGCTTGTGTTGGGGCCTGTTGTTGAACACTAAGCCTTTCAAGATGGTCCTCCTCAGTATTCTTAGAATTCTTTTTCTTTGTGAACTCGTGCTTTTCATGGAACACAGGGCCCAAATGGCAGAAGGAGGGCAGTCCTCTATTGCCCTTCTGGCTGAGGCCCCTACTTTGCCCCTGATTGAGGAGCTGCTAGAAGAATCCCCTGGCGAACAGCCAAGGAAGTCCCGGCTCCTAGGGCATTCACTGCGGTACATGCTGGAGTTGTACCGGCGTTCAGCTGACTCGCATGGGCACCCTAGAGAGAACCGCACCATTGGGGCCACCATGGTGAGGCTGGTGAAGCCCTTGACCAATGTGGCAAGGCCTCACAGAGGTGAGTTGTTATGCCCCCATGCTGCCCTGGAAGGGAGAGAAGTGGAGAGGAGTGTAGAGAAAAGGGAATTGGTGGGTTTACTGTCAGGCTTTGTTGCCTTGTGGGCAGGTGGTTTCTTTAGGCTTGGTTTTCAAAGGATGGCAAGCTTTGGAGAAGCCAGCGCCAAGCCTACTTCCCTTTAGGGCATCAACTTAAGAACAGATTGCCTTGGTGCCTACTGAGAAATCTTTCCCAGGCCCCAGGACAACTGAGTGATGTGCCATCACCTATCTTTCACAGAAACTTTTATTGCTTGTGATAGTTCTGAAAACTGTAGAGACATATCCAGCTATATTCTTGTGGAGGGCTATTTAAGTGGCGTTTTGCTCTTAGAGTACAGCTTGCTGAGTTGGGGAAACTTATAAGGCCTCAGAAAGGACATAAATAAGCTTACATCTGAGGGTCTGTATACCTGGCTCTGTGAACATGTGCTACTGTATTTAATTCTTAATGAAAGCTACTATCTTAACTGTCTTGATGCACTTAGCCTAATTTTAAAACTAAGGCACGGAGAGGTTAAGTAACTTGCAAATGGTACACAGATAGTGGGTCGCAGAGATGGGATTTCAGCTGAAGTCTGTCTGATTCTAAAGTCTGTCGGTAACTTCTTAAGTCTTTAAATGCAGTATTCCAATATCCTTGTACCCCCAACAGTTTTTCTACTTGGGCCATATTGCTACTTTGGGATTCTGGGACTAAGTGTATTTTGGAACTTTTTTTTGTCCCCATCATGCTTGATTTTGCTTTTAACATTTGCATCAGACATTGTTCCAGGACAACAGTGGGCTATTGAAGTGTAGGACTCTCTAGAGAATGCAGACAGTCATCAACTTCAAGGAATTCTTGGGAACCTAGTGAGATCAATCTGTGGCCTTCACTAGTCTGAGATGAAAAGGGACAGGACTTAACCCCCTCCCCAAGCAAAACAATAAATATTCTCATACCTAACCCTTACTGTGAGATTACTGTGTGCCAGGCATTGCACAAAATGTTTTATAAACATTATCTTAATCCTCACAACTACCAGATTAGGTAGGTAGTATTAACATGCCTACTTGATAGGTGAAGAAACTGAGGATCAGAGTCACTTACCCATGTCATACAACCAGTAATTGCTAGAGCCAGGTATCAAACCCAGGCTCTCAGGCCCAAAACCTGTGTGTTAATCATCTTGCTGTTCTGACTCCCCACTGGATTTTAATTGAGTGCCAGGCAGTGTGTTTGGGTTGGGTATTAGAAGCAAATACTTTTCCGACCTCTAGAAGTTCCCAGTATAGTGGAATGGATGGATAATTACATAATAATGTTACAGTATGCCAAGTGCTTTGGAAAGGACAAACAGTAGGGCTCCCAGGACCTATGAGAAGAAATGGCTCATTGCTTGAAGTGAAGAGACTGTTGGAAGGCCTCATGGAGGAGGTAGTACTTGAAATTGACCTTGCAGAAGGAGCAAGGAGGTCATGCATTGAGGCAGATAAGTGCATTCTGATTTAGGAAAGAGAAAATGGTGTGGATAGGGATTCATTGAACAAATATTCATTTGGCACCTACTGAGTACTAGGCATACAGATGTGATCAAGATAGGTAAAGCCCCTACTTTCATGGAACATATGTTCTCGTAGGGGAGACAAATAAGCACACACAGTTAAATTGTGAATTGTGGTAAGTGCTATCAAAGGATGAAGTAGGTTGTTAAGATAGAGAATGGCAACGAAACCTTCCCTTTCCATGGAGTTGTCAGGGAATGTATCTTTGAAGAAGTGCCATTTGAGCTCAGGTCTATAAGATAAACTAGGCATGAGAAGAGTAGGGAGAAGCCTGATTTAGGCAGAGGAACAACAGGTGCAAATGCCTAGAGGGTGAAAACAAGTTTGTTCCAATTGAAGAACAGAGGAAAATCAGTATGGCCGGATCCTCATGAGCACTGTGGGAAATGGCAGGATATGAGGCTAATGAGAAGCAGGGACTTGTAGGCTGTGATAAGGGATCTGGATCCTAAGTGCAGCAGGAAGTTGCAAAAAATCAAGCACTTTGGGAGGCCAATATGGGAAGATCACTTGAGCCCAGGAGACTGAGACCAGCCTGAGCAACATAGGGAGACATGTCTCTACAAAAAATAAAAATACATTAGCTGGGTGTAGTGGTGCACACCTGTGGTCCCAGCTACTCACGAGGCTGAGACCAGAGGATCATTTGAGCCTGGGAGGTTGAGACCAGAGGATCATTTGAGCCTGGGAGGTTGAGATTGCAGTGAGGCATGATTGTGCCACTGCACTCCAGCCTGGGTGACAGTGAGGCCCTGTCTCAAGGAAAAAAAACAACAATCCCACAAATTAAGAAAAAATTAGGCTGTACAGATGATGTGAGGCTAGAAAGGAGGATGCCTAGAATTAGACATGTATCCTGGTCTCACTGTGGAATATACTGGTATCTAGGGACTCTGGAAAGGATCCAGAGACAGATGACAGGTTCAATCACACAGGATGTGTGATTCAGCCCTTTCCCTGAAAAGCTTTGACCAGACCCTTCCTGGCTCTGATTCTTAGCAACCCCATCCTGCTTCAGGAAACATGTGATGTCAAGGTCTCAAAGAAAAGGGCAGTTCCTCCCCAGACAGCCTGCTAGAGGTTTGGGTTGAGTTCCTTTATAGCCAGGGTGGAGCAGGTTTGAGGGTGGGCCTCTAAGAAAGATTACTGTAAGATGGGAGTGTGGAATAACTTGAGAAAGCAAATACAAGCCTGGCTTGGATTTGTGTGAATAATGTCTAGTGCCCCAAGCCCAAGGGTATATTAAGCATGAGTTGGAATTTGACCTTTTATTTTACTTATTTATTTTTTTGAGATGGAGTTTCGCTCTTATCATCCAGGCTGGAGTGCAGTGGCACGAACTCGGCTCACTACAACCTCTGCCTCCCGGGTGCATGCCATTCTCCTGCCTCAGCCTCCCGAGTAGCTGGGATTACAGGTGCCTGCCACCACGCCTGGCTAATTTTTTGTATTTTTAGTAGAGACAGGGTGTCACCATGTTGGCCACGCTGGTCTCAAACTCCTGACCTCAGGTGATCCGCCCGCCTCAGACTCCCAAAGTGCTGGGATTAGAGGCATGAGCCACCGCGCCCAGCCGGAATTTGAACTTTTAAAGATATTCTGGGGCTGGGTGCAGTGGCTCAAAGGGCTGCTAATCCCTGCACTTTGGGAGGCCAAAGGGGGCAGATCGCTTGAACCCAGGAGTTCGAGACCAGCCCGGCAACATGGCAAAACCCTGTCTCTACAAAAACAAAACAGAAAAAGCTGGGCATGTTGGCACATACCTGTAGTCCTTGCTATCCATGGGGGCTGAGGTGAGAGGATCTCTTGAACCTGGGAAGTCAAGGCTGTAGTGAGCCATGATTGTGCCACTGTACTCCAGCCTGGGTGACAGAGGGAGACTCTGGAAAAAAAAATTCTGGAACATCAAGATGTAAAAGAACTTCTATGTTAAAAATGCCACATCTAATGAAGAATTCCAGGCTTGTGGATTCAGTGGAGAAGAAGGACTAGGTGAATAAATAGAAATTAACATGGAATTATTTACTGATAAGATGTCTGAAGATGAGAGGTGGCTTTTTTGTGAGGTGCCAGGCTTTTGTAATCTTTGCTCTTGACCTTCGCCGGGAGGGGGTGCAGAAGTTTGGAGCACCATGGATGTAACCTTTCAATCCTTTGTCCGTTGAGTGTCAGCACTACAGTTTGGATTAAAGCTCTTATTCACGAAGCAGCATCCAGCTTTTAGTAGACTTCTCAGCAAACAAAATATTTATGTGATCAAGACTGTGTTGAAAATAGTATATAGAGGAATAGTGGTAAAATGAATGGGGTAAATGGAGAACAATTTCCAGCAAGGAATGGTAAAGAGAGAGATTAAGGGCCAAAGGAGGGAAAGATGCTTAAGAAGCAATTCTTGAAGTAGATGGAAGGCAGAAGTGGTAAGATAGCCGTCTGTACTAGAGGATGATAGACAAAATTATTTTGTAGTGCCTTGGTCCTGAGTTTGAAATTATAGCAGGCCATAGCACCCAATACTGAATTGTTGTCCCAAAGCTGCATCTGTATAGTGATATGACATGAGACTCTTTCTTAATCCATGTATGTTGCAACAATTCTAAATGGGCACATTTAATAGTCAACTAATAATAATATTGATCTTCTCCCCTACATACAGTATGCACACAAGATAATTCTATATTTGAGTTTTTTCCCCCGAGCCCAGCACTGTAAGTAATCTAACAGTGAGACAGTTTCTCTTAAGAAAAACAGACTTGGGTTCAAATCTTAACTCTACCACATACCACTGTGTGTCCTTTGTCATAGCTTCTCTGAGCCTCAATTTCCTTATCTGCAAAATGGGGATAATAACTATCTCATAAGACTATTAAGAATTAAAGAGCTAATACATGTAAAGCATCTAGTGTATTAGTAAGTGCTCAATAAATGATAGTATCATTATCTTGAGTTAATTTTAGGGTTGATTATAGCTATCAGTCTATATCAAGCCAGTTTATGAGGAATATTCATGTTAAGAGGTAAGAAGCTAAACCTCTGCTCTTGTTCCCTCTTACTTCTGCAGGTACCTGGCATATACAGATCCTGGGCTTTCCTCTCAGACCAAACCGAGGACTATACCAACTAGTTAGAGCCACTGTGGTTTACCGCCATCATCTCCAACTAACTCGCTTCAATCTCTCCTGCCATGTGGAGCCCTGGGTGCAGAAAAACCCAACCAACCACTTCCCTTCCTCAGAAGGAGATTCCTCAAAACCTTCCCTGATGTCTAACGCTTGGAAAGAGATGGATATCACACAACTTGTTCAGCAAAGGTTCTGGAATAACAAGGGACACAGGATCCTACGACTCCGTTTTATGTGTCAGCAGCAAAAAGATAGTGGTGGTCTTGAGCTCTGGCATGGCACTTCATCCTTGGACACTGCCTTCTTGTTACTCTATTTCAATGATACTCATAAAAGCATTCGGAAGGCTAAATTTCTTCCCAGGGGCATGGAGGAGTTCATGGAAAGGGAATCTCTTCTTCTCCGGAGAACCCGACAAGCAGATGGTATCTCAGCTGAGGTTACTGCCTCTTCCTCAAAACATAGTGGGCCTGAAAATAACCAGTGTTCCCTCCACCCTTTCCAAATCAGCTTCCGCCAGCTGGGTTGGGATCATTGGATCATTGCTCCCCCTTTCTACACCCCAAACTACTGTAAAGGAACTTGTCTCCGAGTACTACGCGATGGTCTCAATTCCCCCAATCACGCCATTATTCAGAACCTTATCAATCAGTTGGTGGACCAGAGTGTCCCCCGGCCCTCCTGTGTCCCGTATAAGTATGTTCCAATTAGCGTCCTTATGATTGAGGCAAATGGGAGTATTTTGTACAAGGAGTATGAGGGTATGATTGCTGAGTCTTGTACATGCAGATGACAGCAACAATACAGCTAGATCAGGTTTCCCAGGAAACTGGAGGAGAGTTTAAAATATCAGTGTTAAAGCTGCAAGTAATCCTGTACCAATCTGTAGGTTATATTTCTTGCCTTAAGTGTTACTTAAGTCTCTTCCCCCACTTGTGAGCTAGTCAGTTTATAGAAACAGTTCTGATACCAGTCCCCTAGCATGAATCAGTACAGTTTGACCACTAATCAGAGCCCTTAATGCTTGGGTAAAATGTCCTCTATTTTACTTTCCTTGGGGCTTTGTCAAAAGTCAGCAGTCAGTAGTGGTAGAACTTCAGAAATTTTCCAACTTTTCCCAGCCTGGGAAAGGTGGGTGTCCATATTTTCCTAGTGTCCATATTCTGACGCTCTAGAAGATTTGGGGTGGTGAAAATAGCTTGGGATTTTATACTCCTCTTCTTGCCTCCTATGTCCTGGAAACTACTAGTAGCTAATCAGATAAATTGCCTGCTTCTGTGTTAGTATTACCTTCTAAAACTTTTCTCAGAATGGAAATTTTTCAGGTAACAGTCTTTATAGAAATCTTTTGAGGGACTAGAAGGAAGGAAATCTTTTTCTAAACCAGCAGGGCTTTTCCTCTTAGCCTCTGAATCTGGGAAAAGTATCTGGGATTATTTCCTGTCCTAGGTGAGTACAGTAGCATTTAATGAAGCCCATAAGGAAACTAGAGTATGGAGCTGTCTGAGATAATCTACTTCAAGCCTGCATTTATGGTGAAGAAGAGAAAACCTGTCATTGCTGATTAGTATTATGAATGGGGGAGTTATTTTAAGTATTCTGTGGAACAATAGAGTTCAGAGTATTTTCCTTATGTGACACTTAAACCCCTGTAAATTATCCTACAAAGTTCCTTGGTGGCTCCGAGGCTAGGAGTTGGCCTGACTGGGGGTGCAGGGGATTAGAGGGCTGTGAATGAAGGACTACAGGATAAGGGTGAAACCTGCCAAGGCCTGGAGCTGACTTTATTCTGGGCTTGCCTGTTTCTTGTGTTCAGTTTGGATCTGGACCGGGGTCTCTAAGGGAGAAGGGCTTGTTGTCTTTGGGAGACATGGAACGATGCCTTGAAATAAACGATGCTTGCAGTGTGACTCCTTTCTACTCCTATACTGTATTTAAATGATGGGACTGGGTTTTGTTGCAAATAAATCATTTCATTGTTGAAGAAAATCTTGACTGTTTTTAGAATTGGGAGAGATTGGAAGGAATTTATTTCCTTTGTTCCCTTTAGCTATGGCTAGGAATTCAACCCTAATCCCTGAGGGGCAGGGCTGGAGCATCCTCTGAAGTTCTTCTCTCTTAAGGAAACACTGCTAGCCATCAGCCCTCGCCAAGGTGCCCCTTTAGGGAAGCCCCTAAGGGGCCAGTAAGTCTTTCCCTGCCCAATTGCTCTTGACTAGTCTTATGGCAATTCTCATGGGATGGGACTGATTTAGGGTAGGTATGTGTGTTTGTCAAATGCCTACGTTTCTTACCTATTCATTGTAAACTAACTCCTTTTACCACTTCCTTCAAAAGCTGGTTCCAACTAGGCTGAATATCTTGCAAGTGTATAAATGCAAATTTTATTCTTGTGACTGAGGAGCTATTCCTTAACATCAGTTTGCCTGTCTACCTTCTTTACTGTATCCTTAAGAATCAACTCAGGCATTTCTCATCTTCTCAATGTCCCCTTGACATACCAGCCTCAGGTGTGTATTAAGTTTCCTATGTATTCAGACCTCACAAAGCTAGGAGATCATGACTTATTGAAAATCCCTAAGATCCAAGATGCTAAACTTAGGATCTGGTCTTATAACCAAGGTCCATCTTCAGCTAGACTGAATATTTTGCAAGTCTCTAAGTGTCCCTCTGTGTTCATATAGCACTTTGTACCTGCCTTTAATACGCTCTAGTATATATGTCTATTCTTACAAAAACACGGAGCCCCTTTTGAGTTTCAACTGCATCTTACCCTTTTCTATATTATAAGAGCCTGGCATCTAGTAGGTCCTTAATGAATGCAAACACACAATTATGACATTTTTTTGTAAGTGATGCATTCTTCCTGACATGGAACATCTCAATTTTCACGTATTTTATTTTTCCATGGGAATCAATGTAATAAAAAATAGTTTGTGTATCAAGTAAGATGATTATTATATACTACTATTTCAAAATCATGATTTAAATTATAATAGAATGTAATAGCTATGTTAAGTAAGGCAGTTCTTGTAATCATTATATATGCTGCAGATTCATCTGGGAGGGGAACTATGGGCTTCCAGTCTAGCCATTTCTCCAGCCTACTTGGGGTAGGCACAAATATCTAACAGGCCTGAAGATGGACCTTGATTATAGGACCAGATCCTGAGTTCAGCATCTTGGTTCTTAGGGATTTTCAGAAAGTCATGATCTCCTAGCCTTGTGAGTGCTGAATACATAGGAAACTTAATCTGTTTATGGAAGGTTCAGGATTAATTGACCCTATTATCCATTAAGCCCTGAGTTATCAGAATACCCAAGGAAAACACTGGCAGGATGGGGTTACTTAGGATGATGTTATGGATTCTTCCTTTGAAATATTGCTTCAGTTCAGTACTTTTTCTCAAATGCAAAGTTAGAGTTCTATACCTCAAACCTTCCTCTGAGAGGAAGAATACATGCTTGCTAGTGGAGGAGGGTGCGTGGGTGGGGGTGGGGCCTGTCTGCCCATGTAGGTGGGGAGAAATGGTTACTTGGTCTGGAAAGGGAAAGTAGGAAGCAAGTCCACATTGTCCCAACAATCCCAATGAGTAAGCTGGAACTTCATTTAATGTATGGGTGCAAAAGGAGCAGGAGCAGGCATTTAAACTTGTGTCTGATCGTGGATCTCTTTTGCATTTACCTTGGTAGTATGTCACAACCAATTCTAGGCAAAGTTGGGAAGCAGGCAGAACTTCAGTTACACAAACTATTTGGCCTAATCTTGTAAAACATTTCATGTCTTCAGTTAATTCTCCCAAGAGCACTATGAAGTAGGAGGTATTAGTCTTATTTTTTAAAAACTGCCTCATTGAGGTGTAATTTACCATAAAAGCTACTATTTAAGGTGTACAATTTAGTGGTTTTTAGTATATTCACAGACTTGTGTAAATATCACCACAATCTAATTTCACCAAAAAGAAACCTCATGCCTTTTAGTGGTCAATCCCCATTCCCCCAACCTTTACCAACAGCTCCTGACAACCACTAGTCTACTTTCTTTTTCTCTGGATTATGGACATTTAAATAAATAGAATCACATGATATTTAGTTTTTGTAACTGGCTGCTTTAATATGTTTTCAAGATTCACCTGTGTTATAGCATATATCCATACTTTGTTTCTTTTTGTTACTGAATAATATTCTATTGTAGGATATACCAAACTTTTATCCATCAGTCTGATGGAAGTTCAAGTTTCTATGTTTTGACTATTATGAATAATCTTGCCATGAATGTTCATGAGAAGTTTTTGTGTAGACACATATTTTCATTCCTCTTGTGTATACACCTAGGAGTAGAAATGGTATATCACATGGTATATTTAACATTTTGAGGAACTGCAAAACTATTTTCCAAAGTGGCTGCACTCTTTTATAATCCAGCAATGTATGAGAGTACCAATTTCTCCACATCCTCATCAACAGTCATTATTGTCTGTGTTTTATATTCTAGCCATATTGGTGGAAGTGAAATGGTGCCTCCTTGTGGTTTTGATTTGCATTTCCCTAAGGATTAATGATGTGGAGCATCTTTTCATGTGCTTATTGGCAACTGGCACATCATCTTTGGATAAATGTCTATTCAAACCATTTGCCCAGTTTAAAATTGTGTTGTCTCTTGTTGTGTTGTAAAAGTTCTTCATATGTTTTGGATATTAATCTCTTATCAGAGCTATGATACACAAATATTTTCTGATTCTGTGGATTATTTAACTTTCTTGATGGTGTTCTTTGAACACAAAAGTTTTTAATTTGGAAGAAGCCCTGTTTATCTATTTTTATCTATTGCTGCTTGTGCTTCTGGTATCATTGGAGAAAAATTGAATAATCCAAGTGTCATGAAAATTTACACCTATGTTTTTTTCTAAGTGTTTTCTAGTTTTAGCTGTTATATTTAGGTTTTAAATCTATTTTAGTTAATTTTCGCATACTGTGTGAGGTAAAAGTCCAACTTCATTCTTTTGCATGTGGTTATACAGTTGTCCTGGCATCATTTATTGAAAAGATTAATCTTTCTCCATTGTCTTGGCACATGTGTAAAAAAATGACCATAAATATAAGTTTATTTCTGTACTCTCAAGTTTATTCCATTGATCTATATGTCTATTATGCCAGGACAATACTGTCTTTATAATTGTAGATATGTCGTAAGTTGTGAAATTGGAAAGTGTTGGCTGGGAGTGGTGGCTCACACCTGTAATCTCAGCACTTAAGGAGGCCAAGGCAGGTAGATCACTTGAGGCCAGGAGTTCAAGACTAGCCTGGACAACATGGTGAAACTTTGTCTCTACTTAAAAAAAAAATACAAAAATTAGCCGAGTATGGTGGCGCACACCTGTAATCCCAGCTACTGGGGAGGCTGAGGCATGAGAATGGCTTGAACCTGGGAGGCAGAGGTTGCAGTGAGCTGAGATCATGCCACTGCACTCTAGCCTGGGTAATGGAGTGAGACCCTGTCTCAAAAACAAAAACAAAACAAAAAAATTGGAAAGTGTGATTCTTCCAAATATTTTATTCTTTAGCAAGATTGTTTTGACTATTCTGAGTCACTTGTATTTCCATATTAATTTTAGGGTCAACTCTTCAATTTCTACAAAAATACCAGCCGGATTTCTTTGATGGGGGCTACATTGAATCTACTGACAAATTTGAATAGTATTGCCATTTTGACGTTAAGAAGTCTTCTGATCTGTAAACATGAGACATCTTTTCATTTAGGGACTCTAACTTTTTCAATGATGTTTTAACATTTTCAGTAGATGTCTTACTTAAATTTATTCCTAAGCTTTTAAAATTATTTTTGATGATATTATAAATGGAATTGTTTTCTAAATTTTGTTAAATCAGACTGTTTATTACTAATGTGTAGAAATACAATTCATTTTTTTGTGTTGAATTTATACCCTGCAGACCTGCTGAACTCATTTATTACATCTAATAGTTTGTGTAGATTTCTTAGGATTTTCTGTAAACAAGTTTATATCATCTGGGAATGTGGATAGTTTTACTTTCTTTCTTTCCAAACTAGATACCTTTTATTCTTGCCTAATTGCTTTGGCTAGAACTTCCAATACAACATTGAATAGAAGTTGTGAGAGCAGACATTCTTTTCTTGTTCTTGATCTTGAGTGAAAGCATTCAGTCTTTCATCATTAATTATGATGTTAGCTGTGGTTTACTATAGATATGTGACTAATACTTACTTTAAAGTTACAGTAATCAAGGCATTGTAGTATTGGGGAAAGAATAAACAAATAGATCAATGGAACAGATTAGAAAACCCAAAAAATAGATCCACACAAATGCAGTCAATTAATCTTTGACAAAGGAGCAAAGGCAATTCAACAGATAAAGAGTAATTTTTTCAACAAATGGTGCTAGAACAAAAACAAATCTAGACAAAGACCTTATACTTTCAATAAGAGTTTATTGAAAATCGATCATAGATATAAATGTCAAACGCAAACTATAAAACTTCTAGAAGATAACATAGGAGAAAATATAAATAACTTTGAGTTATGCGATGACTTTTCTGAGACAAAACCAAAAGCATTATCTAAAAAAGAAAAAATAAGTTGGGCTTTGTTAAAATTAAAGCTTCTGGTGTGTGAAAGACTGTTAAGAATATGAAAAGATAAGCCACAGACTGAAAAAAAATTGCAAAACATATTAGCTAAGGGGCTTGTATCTAAAATATACAAAGAACTCTGAAAGCTCAACAGTAAGAAAATCAATTAAAAATGGGGAAACCATATGAACAAATGCCTCAAAAAATAAAAGGCATGGGCTGGGCACAGTGGCTCACGCCTGTAATCCCAGCACTTTGGGAGGCTGAGGTGGGCGGATCACGAGGTCAAGAGTTCAAGACCAGCCTGGCCAATATGGTGAAACCCCGTCTCTACTAAAAATACAAAAATTAGCCGGGCATGGTGGCACGCATCTGTAGTCCCAGCTAATCTGGAGGCTGAGGCAGAAGAATCACTTGAACCCAGGAGGTGGAGGTGGCAGTGAGCCAAGATCGTGCCACTGCACTCCAGCCTACATGACAGAGCGAGACTCCATCTCAAAAAAAAAAAAGGCATATATGTGGCAATAAGCATATGAAAAGATGCTCAACAACATATATCATTAAACAGTGAGGTACCACTGCACACCTATTAGACTAGCTAAAACCCAAAATACTGATATAAAATGATGGTGAGGATATGGAGAAACAGGAACTCTCATTCATTGCTGGTAGGAATACAAAATGGTGTAGTCACTCTGGCAGACAGTCTGGCAGTTTTATAAAACTACAGTCTCACCATACAATCTGGCAATCACATTTCTTGATACTTATTTGAGTTAAACTTATGTTCATACAAAAACCTGCGCACAAATGTTTATAACAGAATTATTCATAATTGCCAAAACTTGGAAGTAACCAAGGTATTCTTTAATGGGTAAATGAAAAACAAACTGTGGTACATGTATACAATGGGATATTATTCAGCAATAAAAAGAAAATGGCTATGAAGCCATGAGAAGATATAGAAGAGCCTTGACTGGATATTGCTAAATGGAAGAAGCCAGTTTGAAAAGGCTACATACTGTATGGTTCCGTTCATATGACATTCAGAAAAAAGGCAAAACTATAAAAGATCAATGGTTTCCATGGGTTTGCTGGGAGGGAGGCGTGGAGCATGGGGCATATTTAGGGCAGTGAAACTCCTCTGCATTATTCCATAATAGATTCATGTTATATATTTGTCAAGACCCATAGAACTGTACAACTGAAAGAATGAACCCTAATGTAAACTATGGCCTTCAGTTAATAATGTGTCAATACTGGTTCATCAATTATAACAAATGTGCCACACCAGTGAAAAATGTTAATAACAGGAGAAAGCTGAAAGATGTGTTGGGGAGAAAAAGGTATATGGGAATGCTCTGTACTTTTAAGTTTTTATTCTTAAATTGACAAAGTTGCATGCAATATACCATGTACAACATGACTTGAAATATACACCGTGGAAGAACTAAATCAAGCTAATTTAACATGTGTTACTGGCCAGGCGCGGTGGCTCATGCCTGTAATCCCAGCACTTTGGGAGACTGAGTCGGGTGGATCATGAGGTCTGGAGTTCGAGACCAGCCTGGCCCACATGGTGAAGCCCCGTCTCTACTAAAAAATACAAAAAATTAGCCGGGCATGGTGGCACGCACCTGTAATCCCAGCTACTTGGGAGGCTGAGGCAGGAGAATCACTTGAACCAGGGAGGCAGAGGTTGCAGTGAGCCGAGATCATGCCATTGCACTCCAGCCTGGGTGACAGAGTGAGACTCCATCTCAAAAATGAAAAATAAAAAAAAATTAAAAAAATGTATTACCTCACGTAATACTTTTGTGGTGAGAATACAAAATCTCTTAGCATTTTCAAGAATACAATGTATTGCTATTAACTATAGTCAGCATGTTATGGACTAGATCTCCTAAAATTACTGCTATCTAACTGAAATTTTTTATTCTTTGTTCAACACCTCCCACCCCAGCTGTTGGTAACCACTATTTTATTCTCTGTTTCTGTAAGTTCAACTCCTTTTTTAGATTCCATGTGTAAGTGAGATCCTGCAGTATTTGGCTTTCTTACCTGGCTCATTTCACTGAGCATAACGTCCTCCATCCTCCAGGTTCATCTGCATTATCACAAATGATGAGATTTCTTTTTTATGGCTGAATAGTATTCTACTGTGTATATATATCACATTTTCTTTTTTTTATATTATACTTTAAGTTCTGGGGTACATGTGCAGAATGTGCAGGTTTGTTACATATGTATACATATGCCATGGTGGTTTGCTGCACCCATCAACCCATCATCTACATTAGGTATTTCTCCTAATGCTATCCCTCCCCTAGCCCCCCACCCCCAAACAGGCCTCAGTGTGTGATGTTCCCCTCCCTGTGTCCATGTGTTCTCATTGTTCAACTCCCACTTATGAGTGAGAACATGCGGTGTTTGGTTTTCTGTTCTTGTGTTACTTTGCTGAGAATGATGGTGTCCAGCTTCGTCCATGTCCCTGCGAAGGACATGAACTCATCCTTTTTTATGGCTGCATAGTATTCCATGGTGTATATGTGCCACATTTTCTTTATCCAGTCTATCATTGATGGGCATTTGGTTTGGTTCCAAGTCTTTGCTATTGTGAACAGTGCCACAATAAACATACGTGTGCATGTGTCTTTATAATAGAATGATTTATAATCCTTTGGGTATATACCCAGTAATGGGATTGCTGGGTCAAATGGTATTTCTAGTTCTGGATCCTTGAGGAATTGCCACACTGTCTTCTACAATGGTTGAACTAATTTACACTCCCACCAACAGTGTAAAAGCATTCCTATTTCTCCACATCCTCTACAGCATCTGTTGTTGAAAAAAGGTTAAAGCATATACCACACTTTCTTTATCTATTCATCCATTGATGGACACTTGGGTTGATTCCATATTTTGGCTACTGTGAATAACACTGCAATAAATATGGGAGCGCAGATATCTCTTGAACATATTGAGTTCATTTCATTTGGATATATATCCAGTAGTGGAATTTTTGGATCATATGGTAGTTCTCTTTTTAATCTTTTGAGGAACCACCATACTATTTTCCATAATGAGTGTAATAATTTACATTCCCACCAACAGTGTGCAAGGGTTACTTTTTGTCCACATCCTTGTCAACACTTTATCCTTTGTCTTTTAAAAAAATATTGTAAATTGAAAATTGATTGCTGCATATATTTATGGGGTACAACATGGTATAATTTATAAATATAATATGAAATGATTAAATCCAGCTAATTAGCATCTCTATTATCACAAATACCACTTTTTGTGGTGAAAACATTAAATTTACTCTTCTAGAAATTTTGAAATGTACAGTACCATGCATAGTGAATATTAACTTTATTAACTATACTTTATTAGATATATTCACCATGCTGTGCAATAGATCTCAAACACCTTATTTCTTTTGCCTGATATTTTGTAGCCTTTGACTATCATCTCTCCAGCATCCCCACCCCTGAGTCTCGGTAACCACCATTCTACTTTGTATCTATGAGTTCAATTGTTTTAGATTCTACATACAAGTGAAATCACATGGTGTTTGTCTTTCTGTACCTGGCTTATTTCACTTAGCATAATTTTCTCCAATCCCATCCATATTGTTGAAAATGACAATTTCCTTATTTTTGCAGACTGAATAGTATTCCATTGTGTATATATACTACATTTTCTTTATCCATTCATCTGCTGATGGACACTTAGGTTGATTCCGTAACTTGGCTATTGTAAGTAGCCAATGAACATGGGAATGCAGATATCTTCCACAAACTGATTTCAAATATTTTGGGTAAATACCCAGAAATGGGATTGCTGGATCATATGGTGTATTAGTATGGTCTTACACTGCTATAAAGAACTATGTGAGACTGTGCAATTTATAAAAATAAAAAAAAGACATTTAATTGACTCACAGTTCCACAGGCTGTACAGGAGGCACGGCTGGCGAGGCCTCCAGAAACCCACAATCGTGGCAGAAGGGTGAAGGGGAAGCAAGCACGTTTTCACATGGCCGCAAGAGAGAGAGCTGAGGGGGAAGTGCTACACACTTTTAAACAACCAAATCTCGTGAGAACTCACTATCACAAGAAGAACAAGGGGGAAATCTGATGCCATGATCCAATCACCTCCCACCAGGTCCCTCCCCCAACAATGGGGATTACAATTCAACATGAGATTTTGGTGGAGACACAGAGCCAAACCATATCATATGGTACTTCTTCTACTTTTAGTTTCTCGAAGAACCTCCATACGGTTTTCCATAATGACTATACTAATTTATATTCCCACTAACCATGTACAAGTATTCTCTTCACTCCCTTGCCAACACTCTATCTTTTGTCATTTTGATAATAGCCATCTTGACACATGTGATATCTTACTATGGTTTTGATTTGCATTTTGCTGATAATAGTGATATTGAGAATTTTTTCATATACCTTTTGGCCATTTTATGTCTTCTTTGGAGAAATGTCTGTTCAGGCTCTTTGCCCATTTTTTAATCAGGTTATTTGTTGTCTTGCTGTTGAATTGTGTTCCTTGTATATTTTGAATATTAACCTCTTATCAAATATGTGGATTGGAGCAGGCCTATATCCTGGCAGTATGGGGGCTGACACAGCTCTGGGCTAGTCTAAAACATGGAACAGGCTTGTGGCCTATGTGTTCAGGGGCTGGCCTGGAAGATGGGTTTATTGGTGCTGGCCTGAAGACTAGGGCTGTGGATGCTGTCCTGTGCTAGGGTGCTGGGTGAAGTCTGAGGCCTACAGTCCTGGGATTGGCTTTGGCCCTGGATGTGCCTGGAGACTGGGTCTGAGGGGGGCTTGCCTGGCACTGGTGTGGGCCCAAAGCCTGGTGCTGGCTTGGCACTGAGGGTGGTCCAGAGCCTGGGGCCACTGAGGTTTGCCTAGCAGTAGGGAAAACCAGAGATTCAGTCTACCATACCAGCCTGGGGCCCCTGAGGTTTGCCTGGCAGTAGGGAAAACCAGAGATTCAGTCTACCATACCAGCCTGGAGTCTGGGGTTGTAGTGTCCAGCCTGGTGCTGGGGCAAGCCTAGAAACTTAGTCCATGGGTATTGGCCTGGGGCCTGGAGCTGTGGAGTCTGCCTGTTGCTGGGCTTTACTGTGGCAGATCTAGTGTTGGCATCCAAAGTTAAGTCTGATGCTCACTTTTCTCTCTTTCACCCAAGCAAAGGATATCTCTTTCCACACTCTGATGCCTGTGGTTGGGAGAGCGGTGACTCAGGTAATGTAAAACTGTCCCATTTTTAGGAATGGATATTGTGTAGTCAAAAACTTTGGGGCTGAGACCATGGGGAAAGTAGACAGAGCCATGAAGGGAGATAAACCGCTTGTGTTGAGCAATTCATTTGTTGTCTCTTGTTTCTGTACCAGTAGGCCTAAATAAGTATTGGCATAATTGTTTTTTTGGGTTATAGTATATTTTATTGTATATTACTAAAAGGATATACACTTTATATCAAGCTGGGTATGGCTGAGAATAATATGTGACCAGGAGGAGAGACAACCATCAGTGCTGTTACTATGTGTTCATTGTTCCCTAGGCCTGTCCTATATATTTCTTACTAGCAGTAGGACTTGTCAAGACAGCATTACAATAAATGGGGAATTATTTTACTTAGCCTGGGCCATATATCAGCCATGGGGGGAATGTGATCCCGTATCTACAAAATAATGTTTAAATGTTATCTTGGTGTGGTATTGCATGCCTGTAGTCATAGATATTCAGGAAGCTGAGATGAGGAGATTGCTTGAGCCCAGAAGTTTGAGGCCGAAGTGAGCTATAATCACACCACTACACTCCAGCGTGAGCGACAGAGCAAGACCCTGCCACAAAAAAGAAGAAAAAGAAAGAAGAAAGAAGAAGAAATGAAGGAGAAGGAGGAGGCTCTGACTTTGAGGGGAGTTCAGTGTAACAAGGTAGAAGAAATGTTTTTTGTTGTTGTTCCTTCATCTCACCCTTCCGCTTAGTACACACACATGCATTGTGTCTGTCAACAGCTGGGCAGTGCTGAGAAGAAGGACTGTGCTTCCTATGGACATTCTCTACACCTGTACATTTAACATCAGCTCACAAATTTTCCTATCCCACAGGAATGCAGAACCCTTGCATCATATGCCGCATCTCCCTGCCTTTCTCCATTCACCACAAGTCTTACATTTTCCAATAACATAAGGATTATTTTTCTCTTTCTAGAGTATACACACACTGCGGTCTTCTCATCTTTTACATCCCCTCATAAACCCGGAGTGAGCGAGTTATTAGGAAGGATCCCTGTGTATAAATTCCCTACTTCTTACTATTTTCTTATATCCCAGCGGTCCAAAACCAAAAATTATACCCTCTCTTATCATCCTCATAAGAATGATAATAGGCAGCATGTATCAAATGCTTATTAATCAGGTAATGTTTTAAATAATTTACAAGTATTATATTGTTTATTCCCTGCAGCCACTTTATAAGGTGGCTCTTATTATTACCTCTGTTCTGCAGATGTAGAACTGAAGCCCAGAGGTCACATAGCCGGCACAATGTCATCTAGCTGATAAGGGATGGCACCAGAATTCGAGTCCCAGTGGTCTGACTTCAGAGTCCCTGCTCTTAGCCACGATACTATTATGCCTCCCATAGCTGGACACAGAGTTGTTTTACAATTGATATCTGTTGTAAAATTGTTCCCTAAAGTGTACGCTGTCTCTGACTCTATGGAATGACTGCATGCAACGATGAGATATAATCTGTGTTAGTTGTCTACTGCTGCCTAATGAATTACCCCAAGACCTAGTGGCTTAAAACAATATTTACCATCTTAGTTTCTACAGATCAAGAATTTGGGCACAGCTTAGCAGGGTGCCTCTGGCTTTGGGTCCCTCACGAGGGTGCATTAAAAAATAAATTAGTTTCAAAATAATAAAAGTAATGCATATGCCTAGTTAAATATCCCAATAGTACTAAAAATATAAAATCCTACTGTCCAGAGGCAGTCTCTATTACCAATTTATTGTGTATCCTTCCAGAACTCTTGTATAAACTTACAGATATGTAGCTGAACTGTTTTCTAAATCTCTGTAATTATTAGTTTATTAGTATCATCTAGGGCTCAGATGTTCATTATCCCTCCTGAAATTACATAAACAAATGTAAATGAAAATAATCCAAGTCAAAATTATATAACAAAATAGCACTCCATCACAAAAGCATGTAAAATTACAAGAATGCTATTTTAAAATACTGGCACTTTAAGAAAATGATAATATCAAAATAAACAAAATTTCCAAATTGTTCCCTAAGCTGCTAAGCAGATAAACATGACTAATGAATGAGTTTGGGTTTTGTAAAGAAAAATTATTTAAATAAATCAAATAATTCATACTGAGTTGCAAAGGTTGTATCTTCTTTCCTCCTATCTATTTGATTTATAAAGGGGCAAGCTGTAATATAGGAAAATGTAACCTATTTTAAACGTGGCATCTTCATTTTAAAAGCTGGTCCAATTAATTAAAAATACTTTTTATGGAGAGTTTTGAGTTTCCCGAGCAGTTCATATTTAGATAAATGGGAAAAGACATCTACAGCCAGCATTTTCATAGTCTTTACTAGTATCAACCAAAAATTTAATATGGCAGTCTTATATTTTAAGCTCACACCTTTTGGGGATACAGTCTCAAGTCTTCTTGAATGTCAGAACTGCAAAATACAATTGCCATTATATGGTAATGGGAGTTAAAGAACATAGAGTCCTCATGTAAAGATTAGAACACACTTTTCTATTTAGTGCTTCAAAGGACGGACTTTCAAAATGTTTGATCTTAATAATCCCATGCTGTGAGTAGACTGATTACTCTTCAGTTTGTAAATATAAGTGGGCTATGTGAAATTTATCAACTGATTAAGATTTTTGAGCTTCAGTTATGGATGACGATGATCTCAATTTAACTTTATTTACCCCCATCATGATATGCAGGGTGTGTAGACAAAAGCATTTTATCAGCTATCTATATGAGAGGATCAACACTGTAATAATTCATGTGATCCAAAAATGGGCAAAAGCAAAAGACTAGTTTCCCTTCAAGAAGAAAAATTTCAGACCTATGAAAAGGACTACAATACTAATTTTAAAAATTGTATTAGAAGCATTCATAATGTCAGCAAAATTGCTACAACTTTTTTGCAATTAGTGTGATATTCAGTTAACAGAACAACTATTTCATATAAGCTGCACCAGAGACAACTGAAGATGAAAAATTACCATCCCCATATATAACTAATTTGTGCTGTGCACCAACAAGAACCTGCTTTAAATTCCCATGCCAATATACAACCCCCATACCATACCAGGCAGTTTGTGGCCATCTAAAGACACATTTGGTAGTGGGATAACTACACACACACACACACACACACAAAGACACTGTAAGGTTTAAAAACAAATTATGTACAGCTTATATTTTAATTTTTTTCCTTTAAAAGTAGTGAGTTGTGTAGAGGGGTCTTAAATGTTTTATAGACAATAAACAAATGGCTAGAACCAACTTATTCATCATTATTACCTTTTTAATTTTCATATTCCTCATTTTTGTCCTCTTCCTTCTTTTTCTTGCTTTTTTTCAGCCTTGATGGCTCCCTTTTTTGCAGCATCAGGCTTTCCTTTACCTCCAAATGCAGCAATATCCTTTTCATATTTTTCCTTCAGCTTCACAGCCTTCTTTTCATAAGGGTGCTTGTCATCTTCAGCAGTGTAATTCCACATCTCTCCCAGTTTTTTTGCAACATCACTAATTGATAGGCCAGGATGTTCTTTGATTTTTGGGCAATGCTCAGAAGAGAACATGAAAGAGGCCAAAGGAGGGCTCTTGGGTGCATTGGGATCTTTGAACTTCATTTTGGTCTCTGCTTTTGGAGGGATATAGATTTTCATTTCTCTTTCATAATGGGCCATGTCCACCTTTACTGAGTCTTCAAATTTTCATTTCTTTTTAGCAGACAAGGTCTTCCACCTCTCTGAGCACTTCTTAGGAAACTCTGAGAAGTTGACTGAAGCATCTGGGTGCTGCTTCTTGTGCTCCTCCCAGGAAGTTTGCACAAAGATTGCATATGATGTGATGACATTTCGCCTTTTAGCTTGTTAGGATCTCCTTTGCCTGTGTTGTTTTTCTTCAGCAAGGCAGAATCACCCAGTGCCTGTTTGGCTCTCACCTGCCCTGGAGCTGTCTCTATGGAGCTCAATGTACTGCAGTGGCTGTGAGAGTGGGAGCCAGATGCAGCCTCCTCGCTCTCTCCACTCTGTAACCTGAACTTTTTCTTAAAACCAATGGAATCACTTATGTTGCTTTGCACAGTCTCTTCTTAACTTGTTCATTAACAACATGTTCAATACATATAGGCCCACCTCGTTCCATAGTTGTTCTAATGATTGCTTTTTCCTGAGGCCTAAACAAAGAAGATAGCTAGAGTTGGAACTCACTTTCCTCATTTATACAATGAGAAAAATAACAAATCTTAAGCTTGTTAATAATACTGTTATGAAGATTAAGCCAATGCATGTAAGGTATTTAGAATGGTGTCTCACATATAGTAAGCATGAAATAAGTATTGACATTTCTTGTTAGTTTTTTCAACCTTCCAATCCAAGGAATGAGACTGACTCACATTTAAAAATAATGAGTCCAATCCAGATATTATAATAGTGATAATAGCAGCAGCTAACACTTACCTGGCACAATACATGCCATGAGTTGTTATAAAATCTTTGTGTGTGCAAACATACCTCATTTTATAGCACTTTACTTTATTGCATGTCACAGACACTGCGTTTTTTACATATTGAAAGTTTATGGGAACTCTGTATCAAGCAAGTATATTTGTGTCATTTTTCCAGTTGCATGTGCTTACTTCATGTCTCTGTCACAATTTGGTAATTAGTGGAATATTTCAAAGTTTTTCATTATTATGTCTGTTATGATGATCTGTTATCAGTGATCTTTGATGTTACTATTGTAATTGATTCAGGGTATCATAAATTGTACCCATATAAGACAGTGAACTTAATAAATGTTGTATGTGTTCTGACTGCTCCAACTGATCATTTCCCCATCTCTCTTCCTCTTCTCAGGACTCCCTACTTCCTGAGACACAATGATATTAAAATTAAGCCAATGAATAACCCTACAGTGGCCCCCAAGTGTTCAAGTGGAAGGAAGAGAATCACGTTGCTTACTTTGAATCAAAAGCTAGACACGATTAAGCTTAGTGAAGGAGGCCTATCAAAAGCCAAGATAGGCCAAAAACTAGGCCTCTGGCGTCAAAGAATAAGCCAAGTAGTGAATGCAAAGGAAAAGTTATTGAAGAAAATTAAAAGTACTACTCCAGTGAACATATGAATGATAAAAAAGCAAAACAGCTTTATTGCTGATATGAAGAAATTTTGAATGTCTGGATAGACGATCAAACAAGCCACAGCATTCTCTTAAGCCAAAGCCTAACCCAGAGCAAGGCATGGACTCTATTCAATTTTAGGAAGGCTGAGAGAGGTAAGGACTCTGCAGAAGAAAAGTTTGAAGTGAGAAGAGGTTGACTCATTAGGTTTAAGGAAAGAAACCATCTCCATAAAATAAAAGTGCAAGGTGAAGGAGTAAGTGCTGATGGAGAAGCTGCAGCAAATTATCCAAAAGATCTGGCTAAGATTATTGATGAAGATGGCTACATTAAATAACAGATTTTTAACATCGACCAAAAAGCCTTATATTGGAAGAAGATGCCATCTAGGTCTTTCATAGCTAGAGAGGAATCAATGCCTGGCTTCAAAGCTTCAAAGGACAGGCTGACTCTTTCATTAGGGGCTAATGCAGCTGGTGACTTTAAGTTGAAGCCAGTGCTTATTTACCATTCCAAAAATCCTAGGGCCCTTGAGAATTATGCAAAATCTACTTTGCCTGCGCTCTATAAGTGGAACAACAAAGCCTTTATGATAGCACATCTGTTTATAGCATAGTTTACTGAATATTTTAAGCCTACTGTTGAGAACTACTGCTCAGAAAAAAAGATTCCTTTCAAAGTATTAGTGCTCATTGACAATGCACCTGGTCATGCAAGGGCTCTATGGAGATGTACAAGGGGATTCATGTTATTGTCATGCCTGCTAACACAATATGATTCTGTGGCCCATAGATCAGCAGTAATTTTGACTTTCAATCTTATTATTTAAGAAACACATATAGCTACCATAGATAGTGATTCCTCTGATGGATCTGAGCAAAGTTAATTGAAAACCTTCTGGAAAGAATTCACCATTTTAGATGCCATTAAGAACATTCATGATTCATTGGAGGAGGTCAAAATATTAACATTAACAGGAGTTTGGAAGAAGTTGATTTCAACCCTTGTGGATGACTTTGAGCAGTTTAAGACTTCTGTGGAGAAAGTAACTGAAGATGTAGCAAAACAGCAAGAGATTAGAATTAAAAGTGGAGCCTGAAGATGTCACTGAATTGCTGCAATCTCATGATCAAACTTGAATGGATGAGGAGTCACTTCTTATGGATAAGCAAATAAAGTGGTTTCTTGAGAAGTGGAATCTACTCCTGGTGAAGATCCTGTGAACATTATTAAAATAACAGAAAATGATTTAGAATATTACATAAACTTAGTTGGTATAGCAATAGCAGGATTTCAGAGGATTCACTCCAAATTTTGGAAGGAATGTGGGTAAAATGCTATCAAACACCATCTCATGATACAGAGAAATCTTCTGTGAAAGAAATAGTCAATGTGGCAAACTTCTTTATTGTTTATTGTAAGAAATTGCCATAGGCATCCCAGCCTTCAGCAACCACCACCCTGATCAGTCAGCAGCCATCAACATTGAGGCAAGACACTTCATCTCCACAATGATTACAACTTACTGAAGGCTCAGGTGATTGTGAGCATTTTTTTTAGCAATAAAGTATTTCTTAATTAAGGTATGTACATTGTTTGTTAAACATAATGCTATTGTATACTTAATTGACTACAGTATTAGTGTAAACATACCTTTTATATGGGCAGGGAAGCCAAAAAATTTGTGTGGCTTGCTTTGCTGAAATATTCACTTTATTGTGGTGGTCTGGAACCAAACCTGTAATATCTCCAAGGTAGGCCTGTATTAAGACTTTAAATCCTCATAAACACCCTATGTGGTAAATTTGATCTTTCTCACTTTACAGATGAGAAAACTGAGATACAGAGTGACCAGCTGTGATTACCATGCCAAGTTGGAAGAGATGGTACTTTATTGGGCTTTCATCAAGGTTCCTTCTATGTGAGCTGTTGCTGACCATGCTCTTTACATTTCTGTCTGGTAGAACATCCTCTTCCAATCCAAGGGGATTATAATATCACTTTTGGGAGGGCTGCAAGTCCCAAACGGGTACCAGAAAAGCTGAGAAATAAGTACAGGCAACCAGGTTATTGTTCAGATTCCTGTATTCCTATGTTACTAGGATGCCTAGGTCCTTGAGTGATATTACTAAGAAATAAATGGCGGGCCTCCATGACTTGTTGGTTTTGAGGGAGAAAATAAGAACAAGGTAGAATTGAATTTTGTACCCTGTGTAGTACCACCTCTAAATACATGAAACCCAGAGCACAAAATGGTCCTGTGGGGTCAATGATGAATTTGTCTTTGGTTGTATGAAGTTGAAGGTACTGGTAAGATGTCTAGGAATAAAGGTGTTTCTGGTGGTTAAAATACCAATCTAGGATGTAGAAGATAAGTCAGAACTGGAAATATCTGATAAATGAAGCTGTGAAGGTATATGAAACCATAGTTAAAGAGAGTTATTAGAAGGTAGCTAAATGTGGAGCATCAGAGTGGGGTCTACATTTAAGAAGGGAGTGAGTACCAATGTTGAATGCTACTGACAAGTTGTGGAGAAGAGCGGTGAGGACTGAAGAAAAATAATTATGTTTTATTAAGAAGTTTAAAATGGTGGGAATAAAACCTAGATTATGAGACATTGAAGAGTGAGGAAGATGTGGAAGTAGATGCGTTAGTATGGATAATTATTTCCTGATACTCTAATTATCTTCATAGTATTTGCCCATACCTGACAAGTTATACTTCTGTTTGTCTGTTGTTTGAATCCCACTAGCAACTAAGGCAGGGAGTTTTGTCTGTTTTGTTCATAAATATATCTGGTATATCTAGAACAGTTCCTGGCAAATAGATAACAGCCCTCAACAGATATCTGGTGAATGAATGTAGTAAGTTTGGTAGATAAGAAATGGAGAAAGGTGATGTGTTAATTAAAATGTGGTATAGATAAAACAGGTTCTTTTTTGGCCAACATTTTAATATGAACATTCTTCTTTTTTGGAGACAGGGTCTCACTCTGTCATCCAAGCTGAAGTGCAGTGTCATGATCATGGCCTCAATTTCCTGGTCTCAAGCAATCCTCCTGCCTCAGCCTCCCAAGTAGCTGGGACTATACACATGTGTCACATTGGGTAATTTTTTTTTTAATTTTTGGAAGAGATGGGGTCTTGCTATGTTGCCCAGACTGGTCTTGAACTCCTGGCCTCAAATGATCCTCCTATCTTGACTAATATGAACATTCTTAAACATACAGCAAAGTTGAAAGAATGATAAATTGAATATCCATAAGCTCACTACCTAGATTCTACCAACAATGTTTTGCAATATTTGCTTTATTAGATATCCATCTCTCTTTCATCCTTCTGTCCATTCAACAGTCCAACTTATTTTGATTCATTTCAAAGAAAGTTACATATCAGAATACTTCAACTCTGGATATTCTGGTATGCATGTAATTAACTAGAGATCAATATTTATATGTGCTTTATTCTTTCTTCAGGTAAAATTTATGTCAAGTGAGATGTGCAACTCACAACTGTGCTATTGGCAAATTTTAACAAATACATACACCTCTATAACTCAAGGCCCTATTAACATATAGAATATACCATGATTTAGAAGGTTTTTTTTTTGGTTCTTATTTTATGAAGGTTCACATATCAAAATTCATCAACACTGAAATGTATAATTTAGTGTTTTTTAGTGTATTCAAAGAGTTGTGCAACCATCACCACTATTTCCAGAACATTTTTGTTACCCCAAAAGGAAACTCATATCCATTGGTAGTCAATCCCCATTTCCCCTTCCCCTCAGCCCCTGGCAAACACTATTATGCTTTTAGTCTCTATGGATTTGCCTGTTCTGGTTATTTCATATACATGGAATCATATAAAGTGTGTTGCCTTTTGTTTCTGGCTTCTTTCACTTACCATAGTATTTTTAAGGTTAATTTATGTTTAAGTATATATCAGTACTTTATTTCTTTTGGTTACTGAACAAGATTCCATTGTATAGATATGCCACATTTTTTAATCCTTTCATTGGTTGATGGACTTTTTCTTCTACTTTTTGGCTATTGTAAATCATGCTGCTATAAAAATTCATGTATTAGTATTTGTTTTAACACCTACACTTATTTCTCCTGAGTATATACTATATACCTCATAACAGAACTGCTAGGTCATATGGTAACTCCATTCTTAAATTATGAGGAACTATAAAAGCATATTCCAAAGCAGCTGTATCATTATACATTCCCAATAGAAATGCATGAAGATCCTTATTTCTCCATATCCTCACCAATTTTCTTGTTGTCTGTCTTTTTATTTTAGCCATACTGGTGGAGGTGAAGTGGTATTTTATTGTGGTTTTTGGTTCACATTTCCCAAATGAATAATGAAGCTGAGTTTCTTTCCCTGTGCTTATTGGTCATTTGTATAACTTCTTTTGAGAAAAATCTATACAGATCCTTTGTCCATTTTTAATTGGGTTATTTATCTTTAATATTGAGTTGTAAGAATGCTTTACATATTTTAGATACTAGATCATTATCTGATATTATTTATAAATATTTTCTCTCATTCCATGGGTTTTTGTCTTGTGTATCTTTATGGCACACACATTTTTAATGTAATGTAGTCTATCCAACTTATTTTTTCTTTAGTTGCTTGTATTTTTTTGTCATATCTAAAAATCTATTACCTTATCTAAGGTTACAAAGCTTTACCACTATGTTTTTTCTAGGTTATATAGTTTTAGGTTCAATATTTAGGTTTGTGATCCACTTTCAGTTAATTTCTATACAGAATGTAAGGTAGGGGTTCAAATTTCATCTTTCCATGTGGATATCTAGTTGTCCCAGCACTATTTATTGAAAAGACAGATCTTTCTTTCCTTTTTTTGTTTTTTGAGACAGAGTCTCGCTCTGTCGCCCAGGCTGGAGTGCAGTGGCACGATCTCGGCTCACTGCAAGCTTCGCCTCCCGGGTTCACGCCATTCTCCTGCCTCAGCCTCCTGAGTAGCTGGGACTACAGGCGCCCGCCACCACATCCGGCTAAATTTTTTTTAATTTTTATTAAAGACAGGGTTTCACTGTGTTAGCCAGGATGGTCTTGATCTCCTGACCTTGTGATCCGCCCACCTTGGCCTCCCAAAGTGCTGGGATTACAGGCGTGAGCCACCGCGCCTGGTGGAAAAGACAGATCTTTCACACATTGAATGGTCAGGTCACCCTGGTTGAAAATCAGTTGACTATATGAGTTTATTTCTGGACTTTCAATTGTATTACATTATCTATATGTCTATCCATGTTCGATTAACATACAATCTTGAATATTGCAGCTTTATAGTAAGTTTTAAAACTGGGAAGTGTTGTTTTCCAATTTTGTTCTTCTTTTTCATGATTTTTAAAAATATTTAGATTCCCCTGCATTTCCATAAGAATTTTCAGAACAGATTGACAGTTTCTACAAAAAAAAAAAAAAAAAAGCCAGCTGCTATTTTGATAGGGACTGTGTTAAATTTATAGATCAATTTGAGAAGTAGCACCATCTTAACAATATTAAGTGTTCCAATTGATGAAAATGGAGTATCTTTCCATTTATTTAGATCTATATTTCAAAGTTTTTTTTATAGTTTTCAGTGTAGAAGTCATGTGCTTTTTTTGTTAAATTTATTCCCAATTATTTTATTTTTTGATGGTATTGAAATGGATTCTTAAAAATTATCTTCAGATTGTTCATTGCTAGTCATAGAAAAACAATTTTTTTCCACTTTGTTTTTTTAATGTATTATTTATTTGTTTTTAGATGGAGTTTTGTTCTGTCACCCAGGCTGGAGTACAGTGGCGCCATCTTGGCTCAGTGAAGCCTCCGCCTCCTGGATTCAAACAATTCTCCTGCCTCAGCCTCTCAAGTAGCTGGGACTACAGGAACACGCCACCATGTCTGGATAATTTTTTGGTACTTTTTAGTAGAGATGGGGTTTTGCTATGTTGGCCAGGCTAGTCTTGAACTCCTGACCTCAGGTGATCTGCCCGCCTCGGCCTCCCAAACTGCTCGGATTACAAGTATGAGTCACTGTGCCCAACCCTCTTTGGTTTTATAGCCTACAACTTTGTTAAACTCAATTATTGGCTCCAAATTTTTTGTGGATTTCTTAGGATTGTCTATACACAAGTTCGTCTCATCTGTGAATAAAGTTTTATTTCTTCATTTACAATCTGGATGTCTTTTATTTCTCTTGTCTTGACTAATTACCCTGGCTAGAACCTCCAGTACAATATTAAATAGAAGTGCTGGAGGCAGACATTCTTGTCTGTTCCTGATCTTAAGGGGAAAGTATCCAGTCTTTCACAACTAAGTATTATGTTAGAAATACTTTTTTCATAGATGTCCTTTATTAGGGTGAGGGTATTTCCTTCTATTCCTAGTTTGATGAGATTTTTAAAAATCATAAAAATGGGGCTGGGTGCGGTGGCTCTTGCCTGTAATCCCAGCACTTTGGGAGGCTGAGGCAGGCGGATTACCTGAGGTCAGGAGTTTGAGACCAGCCTGGCCAACATGGTGAAACCCCGTCTCTACTAAAAATACAAAAATTAACTGGGGCACTGTGGCAGGTGCCTGTAATCCCAACTACCTGGGAGGCTGAGGCAGGAGAACTGCTTGAACTCGGGAGGCAGTGGTTGCAGTGAGCTGAGATTGCACCACTGCTCTCCAGCCTGGGTGACAGAGTGAGACTCCGTCTCAAAAAAAAAAAAAATCATAAAAATGGTGATAAATTTTGTTGAAAGCGTTTTCTGTGTCTATTGAGATGTTCATGTGATTTGTCATTTGTTTTATTACTGGGGTATATTATATTGAGAGTTGATTTGCTGGATTCCTTAGCTGCTTTTAGTCATTCTAAAGGGCAAAAAAGAAATGCAAAAAAGTGGCTTTGGTTTTGTTTTTTTGCCTCCAGGTGGAAGGAAAAACAGCCAAAACATTTCCAAAGGTAAGCTTTGGGTGGGTCAAAAATGTTAAAAGCTTACATTGCTCTATCCTTCAAGTTGCAGGACAAAAAGTTAAATCCGTTCCCTTGGCTAGAGCAAAGCTTTAGCTAAGCCAGAGAGAAAAAGAAAAGGGGGGAGGGAAAGCAGTGAGATATCAGAGCAGCTTCTTCCTCGACTCCCCCAAATACACACATCTTGAATCCCAGTAGTGATCTCCAAGCAACCATAATGTTAACAATGTACATGCTGAGTTTACTGCTAGGGGTTTGCAGTGAGAAAAAAAAGGAGAGAATTGTAAAAATTCACATTGTATTTTTGTGACTATTGCATTTAAACGTGTCTCAATCAGTTTACATTGCTATGACAAAATACCATTGATTGAGATTTAACAACAAACATTAATGTCTCACAGTTTCAGAGGCTGGGAGGTTCCAGATCAAGGTGCTGGAAGATTCTGTGTCTAGTGTGGTGGGCTCACTTCCTGGTTTGCAGACAGCTACTTTTGTGCTGTATCTTCACATGGCAAGAAGAGAGAGCAAGCTCTGGTCTCTTCTTTTCTAATTAGGGCACTAATCTCATCACGGGGAGGGGGGTCCATCCTTATGATCTCATGTAAACCTAAGCATGTCCCAAAGGCCCCAGTTCCAAATACCATCACACTGGGAATTAGGGATTCAAAACCAGACTTTCGGGGGGTGGAGAGACATAAATATTCAGTTCATAGAAAGATGTATGATAAAATTCTTATAATTTCATAAATTCTAGAGACATCACCTCAATATAAGAAAGTGTTAATGGGACATAATTTCTTTCTTTTTGCCCCAGTGAGAATATTATAACTTAAATGCTTAGGTTATTGCAAACAGAATAAATCTCTCTAACCGATGCTATTTGCTATGATTTTTGTCTGTTGGAACCTCTGGGAAAGGGCAAACAACAGGAAATAAGAGACAATTTTTAGATGGAGATTTACTTTTGGAGTTTTAAAAAAGAAATTTTTGTGTTGCAAATGGACTGTCAGAGTCTGACACTTAAAGGCTAATGATTTCCCACTGCCTATCTTTGAGTGAGTCAAATAGATGCTAAGGGCTTATGGAATCCTTGCTTGTCCCTTGGACTGGGAACATGGCTATCTGTCTTTGCAACATTTTGACTTTGCTGCTGTTGAAGAAAAACCACTGGCTGTTTTTGGAATTCTTAATTCACAGATCTTAATTACCTGAACCTGACTCTAAGCTGATAGTGCCTTCTATGGGCAGTTTCAGCCTGAGCAGAGCTGTGCATAACTGAAAGCAGGCATAGGCTCAATTAGCAGAACTCTGATTCTGGGACTCTATTGCATGTTTTAAACACCCTTCTGTGGGATCCTAGTCTATAAAAACATCATTGATGCTGGATGGACTATCTGGATCACTTGCAGAGGCCCATGAGGAAGGGCTTGTTCTCTGATGAAACCATCTAAGATTGAGTTGCTGATTGACTTATATTTCTGATGCAGAGGCTAATTGTGTTCCTAACCTGTGATTCCTTCCCCAAATTATAAGTTAGGGATGGACATATTACAAGGAATATGAATCTTCTGCCCACTCATGACAGATTGGACACTTGACACATTCTTAGGGGTGTCTCACTGATGTTGATTTGTTTTACTTTCTTGAGTAATTACAGTTTGCAACAATAAACTGATGGCCTAACTACTTCCCTTACTGTTCTCCTGGTGCACACATCTCAGTAAGGCAGTTTATTTAATGCAGCTCTCCTCAGAAAGAGATTTTGCTTTTCTAGGCTGCCCACTTGGATAAGTGGTCAGGACAAAAGGGGTGTGAGGTTATGTAAAACTATCTTGAAAAGTGTTGAAACTCAAAATTCTGTCATGACATGTATCTTTCTGGTTATGTTGTATAATTTTTGTCCTGTGAAAATGCTTTTGTCCCTCCTGCATACAACCTGCCCAGATGAAAATGACACAGAATTTTTCTTGATCACTTTTGCCAGCCAGAGATACCCAGCTGGCAACACCCTTGCCCTGCCTCGACCCACAGCTTTGGGGCTGGCTCGGCCCTGCCACTGTTTCTGTCACATGGGGCAGCTGCCCTCTGCTGGTGGAGGGCAGAGGGCCACAATGTTACAGCCTTCTCTGTACCCATGTTTGGTGGGTCCTGAGCTCTTGTCTTGTGTCCAAGAAGAATGAGGATACACTGACAATCAAAGAATGAGGAGGGCAGAGAATAATTTTACTGAGCGAGGAAATAGCTCACAGTGGAGAGGGGACATAAGGGTGGTCCCCCACCTGGAGTCAGGTGGTTTCTCTCTCACTGTGGCTGAGTCCAGAGCTTTTATGGGCTTAGAATAAGGGAGTGAGTACTGATTGATTTGTGAGAATGCAAAAAAAGTTAAAGGTACCATTCAAAGGTGGGCATAACAGTGTAAAAAATCCATTAGGGAAGCATAGGTATATGTAAAATAGGAGAAGGTTTGGGGAGATCAATCAGAGGAAAGTACACCAAACAGGAAGACAGGTTCTCAATCCAGTCTGTGAATTTGACTTGTAGCTTGGCTTTCAGGCTTTAAACTGTTTTTGGCTTGGAGGTGGGGTTTCACCAGGGACCCTGCCCTGTCTGCCTAGGCATTTGTCTGCTTCTTGCCTCTCTCAAAAAGGTCTGAGTGAGAATTAAAAATATGATTGGGGAAAATGTAAAGTTTTGATAATTGAATGGAACACACTCATTTTGTAAAAGTGGGAGAAAAATCAAAACCCTGCCACCTGTGGAGGCATGAGGAGGAGTGGGGAGGGGAGATATTAATGATCTCTGTTTTTCAGAACCATTCTTTGAAGCTTTCCCTTTGTCTTGAAGGAAAACTCCTCATGCTGTCTTTCCAAACAGCTGCAAGTGCTTTGTATGCAAACTTCAGAGCCTATGATCATATCTGTTGGTATGCTGACTCAGACAGCAATGGGTGGCCCCAGATCCTGTACCTTCTGTATAGAATACCTCCAAATGCTGTCCACGCTTATAAAGCTGATAAACTGATGTTATGTGCAAGCAAACCCGTTTGGAACAGATTACTTTAGTCATTTTCTCTGAAATCAAGACTAATTCTAATTTTTCAGACTGGACTGGGAACCTTAGGGCAGGAATTCCCATTATGGAGGCCACATTGGGGTCCTGATAAGCTGTGCTGCCTAATGTATGTCCTACTTGGGGTACCCTAATAATTATAAACTCTTTGTTTCTAGGGGTACTACATGAGCCTTCTGGGACTATACTTCTTGTGTGTACTCATACTATCATGACACTGCCTGAGTCCCAAAAGGATTTCAGGTCAGCTTAAACTAAGTGGCCAGAGTTGTGCTGTGCCTGAATTAGTTTTTTTAAAGTACGGAAACAAGTAAAAAGTCACATGGCTTTCTAAGATAGACCTTTGTGGTGAATGGGATTTTTTTTCTAACTGGTTAAATCCAGTACCCCTAAAGGGCATAATCAAGATCAATACCACAGGTTGGCCTCACCCTGCTACATGAGGTCTTACAGATATAATAATGTTGCTATCTAAAGGCTTGTCAATTTTCTTAAATTTTATCAAAGAGCAAAACTTTTGGTTTCATTTTTTTCTCTGTTGTTTTTCTGTTATCTCTTTCATTTGTTTCCATTCTAATCTTTATTATTTCCTTCCATCCGCTTGCTTTGGGTTTATGGCTCCTCTTTATTTAATTTCTTAAAGATGGTATGGTATGCTATTGGTTTGAGATTTTTCTTTTTCTCTTCTTTCCTTTTTTTGAGATGTGGGTCTCTCTCTGTTGCTCAGGCTGGAGTGCAGTGGTGTGATCACAGCTCACTGTAGCCTGAGTGTCCTGGGTTCAAGGGATCCTCCTACCTCAGCCTCTTGAGTAGCTAGGACTATAAGTGTGTGCCACTATGCCTGGCTAATTTTTTAATTTTGTGTAGAGACATGGGGTCTTGCTGTGTTGCTCAAGCTGGTCTGGAACCCCTGGGCTCAAGCGATCCTCCCACCTCAGCTTTCAAATTACTGGGATTACAGGCATAAGCCATTGTGCCCAGCCTCTTCTGTTTAAATATAGGCATTCAGAGTGATAAATTCATCTCTAAACTATGGTTTAGCTGCATCCCATTCATTTTGAAACATTGTGTTTTCATTTTCATTTATCTCAAAGTAGTTTTAAATTTCCCTTGTGATTTCTTCTTGATCCATTAGTTTTTTAGGACTGGGTTGTTTAATTTTTACATATTTGCCAATGTCTCTAAATTTCCTTCTGTTCTTGATATCTGATTTCATTCCACTGTGGTTAAAGACATTTTTTAGTATGATTTCCTGCATTACTGCTTTTTTGTATTAAATAGATATTTTCTACTGTACCATTTTAATTTCCTTGTCATTTCCTGTGTTACATTTTTGAGTTATTTTGTTAACACTTGCTCTGGAATTTACAATTAGCATCTTAAACAAACTAATTTGGTTAATGCTAACTTAAGTTCAAAGGTATACAAAAACTTTGGTTCAGTATAGCTCTATTTTCTATTTTTTGTGCTACTTTTGTCATACAAAAGACATTTTTATACATTATAAAGACATGAACAGTTTTAGAATTGTTACTTTACATATGCAATTGTCTCTTTAATCAGATAGGAGAAGAATAGGGTTACAAACGGAAATACATTCATACTGTGTTTTATGTTTACCTACCTTTACTGGTGCTTGTCATTTCTTCTTGTCAATTTGAGTTACCATTTAGTGTTTTCATTTTAGCCCAGAAAGATTATTTTTAGTACTTCTTATACAGCAGGTCTTCTAGTAAATAATTTTTTCAGCTTTTGTTTATCTTAGTTTCTCCATTATTTTTATTTTTACTATGATTTTAATAACAAAACTTTAGTTTTATATGGTATTAGATTTACAGAAAAGTTGTGAAGATAGTACAAAAAGGGTTCCCATATACCCCACTTTCAGTTTTCCCTACTATTAATATCTTACATTACTATGGTACATTTAAAAGTAATTAACCCTTATTGATACATTATTATTTACTACCATCCATACTTTATTCAAATTTTCTTAGTTTTGACTGAATGCTTTTTTTCTGTTCCAGGATCCCATCCAAGACAACACAGTGCCTTTAGTCATCATGTCTCCTGGGGCTCCTCTTGGCTGTGACAGGTTCTCAGACTTTCCTTGTTTCTGATGATGCTGACAATTTTGAGGTGCACTGGTTAGGAATTTTGGAGAATGTTTCTCAATTGGGATTTGTGTGATATACTTCTTATGATTACACTAGGGTTATGGGTTTCTGGGAGGAAGATAACAAAGGTAAAGTGCAGTTCTCATATATCAAGCATACATGCTATCAATGTGACTTATTACTGTGGTCTCCTAATTACTTGATCACCTGGCTGAGATAGCATTTGACACCTTTCTCCACGCAAAATCACTCTTCCTGCCCCATTTTCATTCTGTACTCTTTGGAAAGAATTCTCCATTTTCTTGAGAGGGTAATAACAACATAAATTATTTAGAGTTCTTCTCCACAGGAAATTTGTCTATTGTCCTCCATTTATATATTTATATATGTAAGTGTGGGCTAATAGGTATTTATTTTCTACTTGTTATATACTATGTTATTTATGTTGTTGCCCAAATTGCTTCAGTTTTGGATATTGGGAACTTTTTCAGTTGGCTCCTGTGTCCCTTTGACATTCATCCACAGATATGTGGGTTTTTAAAAATTTTGAGCATTTCCTTGGTTTTTGGCTTTATAAGATGCTTATCTTGTATATATTCTGACCAAGACCTAGAATCAGCCATTTGTCTAAGGATCCCTGATTGAATATTTTTATTGGAAAATGTTACTAACAACCAAGATCTTGGCGCTGGGTGTGCTCAGTGTTACTGGATTTTATCGCTTCTATCTCTTTATCTGCTCATTCTTGTGCCTTATACTTTCTATGCTATTCACTTCCAGTTTATCAGCTACTTGGCACTTTAATTTATTCCTTATTTTTTTTCTGCAGAATCAGCCTCCTACTCTAATGTGAATCCTCATTGGCTTACATTTTGAATCTCATCCTAAAAAAATATAAACTTTCATACCAACTTGCCTCCCCCTTCTCCATTATCCTCTTCAAAACCAAGTTTCTTAGAGATTTCAACTCACACTGCCTCTAATTTTTTTGCCTCCCACTCAAAATCTCACAGTCAACTTTCTTCTCTCATTCCATTGACTCTGCTCTGACAGGGCCAAAAAATGACCTCCTTGTTTCTAAATCTAATGAGTGCTTTTATCTCCTCATCTGGCTGGACTAATCAATACTATTTGATCTTGTTAACTATGCAAGAAATTCTCTTCTTGAAACTCTCCTCATTCCTCTCTTCTTTTATGACACTACTTTCTTGATTATTATGTCCCTAGGATAATTTTTCTCTTTTGCAGGCTCCTCTTTCTCTGTCCCCTAGTTAATATTTCTTAGGCTGACTTTTTGTGTTTCTTTCTCTTTCTGATAGATTGGTTAAAAAATGTTTGCATAGATCTCCTGCATATGTGTTAAGAAATGTCTCCTGACTTACAACATATACAACAACGAGAGTCTTTAATCAGGCTTCTGCTATAAAAATTAATTTTCCTGGATTCTGTGGATTGGTGTTTTCATCAATTCTGGAAAACTCTCAGTAATAACTTGTTCAAATACAGTAGTCCCCCCATTATGTGCAGTTTTTCCATGGTTTCAGTCACCTGGGGTCAACCATGATCCAAAAATATTACATGAAAAATTCCAGAAATAAACAATTCATAAGTTTGAAATTGCATGCTCTTTCAAGTAGCATAATAAAATTTAATGTCATCCCATTCCATCCTACTTAGGAAGGGAACATCACTTTGTCCAGTGTATCCACATTGTACATGCTACACATTCATTACTCACTTAATAGCCATCTTGGTTATCAGATTGACTGGCATGATACAGTGTTTGTGTTCAAGTAACACTTATTTTACTTAGTAGTGGCCCCAAAGTACAAGAGTAGTGATGCTGGCATATTGTTATAGTTGTTGTATTTTATTAGTAGTTGTTGTTAATCTCTTACTGTGCCTAATTTATAAATTAAACTTTGTCATAAGTATGTATATATAGACAAATACCTATATATGTATACATGTGTGAATATACGTATATATTTGTATATACATTTATATATTATATATAAATATATAAGTGTATATATGTATCATATATAAGTAATAGATATATAATATAAATAATATATATTTATACATTTATATATAAATATAAATGTATATTTATACATGTATATAATATACATTTATATATAAATATAAATGTATATTTATACATGTATATAATATACATTTATATATAAATATAAATGTATATTTATATATGTACATATAATATATATTATACATATATGTATAATATATATTATTAATGAATTTTAGTTAATAATACAAATAAATATATATTGCTATTTATATAGAATATAATAAAGCACAATAAATAATACTCTATATAAAGACAAATATATGCATTTATATGCATATTTTGTGTGTGTTATTTATAAGTATATAAATACATATATATTTGTGTATATAGGACTCAGTACTAGCCAGTTTCAGGCATCCACTGGCAGTCTCAGAACATATACCCCATGTACAGCCTCTGATTCTTTCCTTTTTTATTCTCTTTCTCAAACTTTGATTAAATATATTTTAGTCTTTTTATTGGACTCTTTGTCTTTTTATATCTATTACATATTTCCCGTCTTTTGTTTCTCTATTCTGCATTCTAAATAGTATCTTTGACTTATCTCCTAATTCACTAATTCTTTCTTCAGCTGGGTCTAGTATCCTGTGACTGTTTTAACTCATAGTTACTGTGATTTTCATTTCTATAAATCCTATTTTGTTATTTTACAAATTTATTGCCTCAATTTTTTATGGTTTCCTCTTCTGGGCAGAAATCTTTAAGCTTAAACATTTCTTTTAAAAAAATTTAGCATGTGTTTCGCATCTGTAAGTTCTCATTACTCCAATTTCTAAAGCAGTCTTTGTGTATCTGGGCTTTTCTGCCTGTAGTTTTTGCTGGTTCTTTATTGTGGTATCTTGTTTCCTAGTTCTTGGTTATCTATGCTTACAGCCAATCACTGTGTTAAATATTATTTTTAGGCATAATTTAAATCCTAGAATGAAAGTACCTTCCTTCAAAAAGGATCCACATGTGCTTCTATTAGGGGGATAGTCCCAGTTCAGGACCACGTTAATAAGGTTAAAGCTTTGATTTTTCCCAGATGGCCCAGTCAAGTCAAACTGGATGTCACTCCAAATGATGTTTGACCCACTTCCACTTCACCTTCACCCAGATACTGTAGCCTTTTGAAGTCCTGGATTATTGTGCAAAAGCTCTACTGTTAGATTTTCTATCTTATGTAGGCTCTGTGTTTTGGTTTACTTTACCTGAAACTTCTAAATAAAACAGTTTTCATAATCATTTACCTCTCTGAATTCTTAGTTTCTCTTCAATTTTTACTGTTAATTTTCTTTCTGTATTGTCAGTTATTTATTGTGTTAATAAAACTTAAAAAAATAAACCCCATTCATTTTTACAGTTGTTTTTAATGGGAAATTTTGTCCAAATTTTCCAGTTATGATCATCATAACCAGAAACAAAATTGTGGCTTTCCAGTGTAGGAGACTGCCATCCTAGATTATGTAGGACTTCTTTCTTTGTAAATCTCCATTTATTAAATATATTTTATATATTAGAATGGCAATAAGGTCAGGGTTCTTGATGGCAAGCAACGAAAGTCAACTCTGGCTATTTTGAATAGAAAAAAAGTTATGAAAACATGCTGAACCTTATGGAATCTCAAAGAAGCCTAGAGAAACAGACTTGGAGAAAGTGGCTGAACAAAATAGATTCACAAAGCAAAGTCAAAAGCCATTCCACAGAACTAATTTTGTGCATATACTGCTGCCATCTTCACTGCTACAAAGTGATTGTCAGTGTTTCACTGCCAATACTTTTGGCCCCAGTACTGATATTCTTGAAATTGAATGTTCCTGCCATTTGTCCTACTGGCTCATGAAATAAAATATTATTCTCTCTTCTTTCTCTTTGTGTCACTGATTTCTGATTCAGGGTCTAGAATGGGTGCATCTGATTGACCCAGTCTGGATCATGTGCCCACACCCTCAGAGGGAAGATGGGAAAGTAAATGTCTCATAATTGTAACTTCCATGATAGGAGGCAAATCTTGCTTTCTATCTAGATTCAAAAGGTAGAAAATTCCCAGACATGGTAAATGGGCCTATTACAGAAATACTTTTTTATTATAACAATATTTTGGTAAAATTGTACAATACATGGTGTTTTGCTGGTCCAGCCCTTCCACAGTATGGAAAAATTGAAGGAACCAGTAAATAACATCCCAAAGCCAATAGAACTGGGATCAACTATAGACATTGGCATCTTCTAGTCTAGGCCTAGCCATTACCTCCATTGTCTTGACTGTCCCACTTGCTTATTGCACCTTCAGCAATCTCTAGATCAATAGTAAATGTCACCAGAAAGACTGAGGCCAATAGTTACAGTAAAAGGCATAGAAAAATCTAAAGGTACATAGTCAAGCATACAGGTATGATTCCTCTGCTTCTCCAATAATTTGACATATGATAGTCTCTGCTATACCCAAGAGGCTGCTTTGCTAGGCTTGTGGCTCAGATAGGCTGCTTTCATTAGTACGTTTCACCTGCTTTATATTTCTGCTTCTTAATTCCCACCTTGTCATCATATATGGACATTCTGCTTTGTTAGTTGTTCACTTAATGCCACCTCCTCAGCTAGAATTACATTGCTGGAAATTCACTGAAGTAAAATAAAGGTTTCTCAGGGCAATAGTAGGCAGTTTAAAGTTCTATATCTCTCACAGAGCTCTGTGGATGACATATATGAAGCAACCAGGAAGGTCTTGAATAAGAAGAGCCTTGCGTAGCACAGTGGTTTTAAATAACATCTGTGTAACTCCACATTTTACATCCGTAGCTCTGATCTTCCACTGAACTTTAGACATAGACATGTGAGTGGAAATATCAAGTAAGCAATCGGATATATAATAAACATCAAATATGCAACATGGCCAAAGTAGATCTGTTTTTCTCCAAGTCTTCCCTCTCACAGTGAAGGATGCCAGGTTAAACACCCCAAACACTGCTGTTCTCATTAAGGTTCAATAGGTTTTCTTGAATAAATGCTTTTCAAATTGTTCCAAACCTTTTATTAACTATAAGACTTTGGAAAAGTTTGATTTTCATAAATTGGTAATATTTTCATTGCTTTGCTAGAAGAGCAGATTTATGGCGGTTCCATTATGGAAGTTCTGCCATTGTCTACGTTGTTTGGCTGTACCTAGTACAAGAAATACGAAGAAATGAATCTATTAAATCATTGCGCGCATTAAAAAACTTGTTAAAGTTATATTATCATTTTAATGTTGAGATTTCATTTTCTAAAAGCTCATTTAGAAAAATTTTACATTCATAAATAATATATTTTCTGAAGCTTTCTTTTCTTGTAATCAATTTGATTTTGGGACTTGAGTCATGCTGGCTTCATAAAATTAGTTGTGAAGTGTTCTCTGTTATCTGAATGATGCTATGTAGAATTGGTGTTACTTTTCTCTATAAATTTATTGAATTTGCCTGAATTTTTGTTTTCAGATTTTTAACTAAGTATTCAATTTTTAAAATAGTCACAGACTATTTCAGCTACCTAATTATTCTTGAGGGAGTTTATATAGTTTGTGGTTTTTTTTTTAGAAATTGGCCCATTACATCTAAGTTGTCACTTTACATGTGTATATTTGTGCATACTCTTCCATTATTATCCTTTTAAACTAAAAATAAAACTACCATACAATCCAACAATCCCACTATGGGTTATTTATCCAAAGAAAAGGAAATCAGTGTTATCAGAGGGATACTTGCACCCCCATATTTATTGCAGCACTATTTATAATAGGCAAGATATGAAATCAACTTAAGTGTCCATCAATGGATGAATGGATAAAGAAAACAAGGTATATATTCTCAATGGAATAGTGTTCAGCCATAAAAAGGAACAAAATTTTGTAATTTGCAGAATCACGAATGGAACTGGAGGTCATTATGTTAAGCTAAATAAGCCAGGCACAGAAAGATAAATACTGCATGTTCTCACTCTTATGTGGGGGCTAAAAAGTTAATCTCATGGAGGTAGAGAGCGCAATGATAGTTACCAGAAGCTGGGAAGAGTGTGTGGTGGGATGGGGCATGAAGAAAGGTTGGTTAATGGATACAAATATACAGGTAGGTAAAAGGAATATGTCCTTATGTTCGATAGCAGAGTAGAGTGACGATAGTTAACAACAATGTATTGTATATTTCAAAACAGCTAGAAGAGAGAACTTGAAATGTTGCCAACACATAGAAATGATAAGTGCTTGAGATGATAGGTATCCTAAATATCCTGATTTGATCATTATACATTCTATGCATGTAACAAAATGTCACATGTACCCCATAAATATGTAAAAATATTACATAACAATAAAACAATTAAATCTGTATGACCCAAAGTAATATTCTCTCATTCTTGATGATGATAATTTGTGTTCTCTTTATTTTATTCTTGCTACAGGCTTGATGATTTTATTAATCTTTTCAGAAAGACTGCTTTTGGCTTAATTGATTCTTTGTTAATTTTCATATTTTATTGATTTCTGCTCTTACAGTTATTATTTTTTAAACTCTGCTTTAATTTTGCTTCTTGTTTTCTGCTCATGTAAGGGGGAAGCTTTAGATTACAATTTTCAGATTTTCCTTTTTTTCTAACATAGACATTTAATGCTGTAGCTTTCCATCTAAGTAATACTCTAGCTGCATGGTGCACATTTTATATGTTGTAATTTTATTTTTGTTCAATGCAAAATATTTTCTGATTTTGATTGAGACTTTCTTTTTGTCCCATATAAGTATGTCATTTAATTTCCACATGTTTGGAAATTTTCCTGTTATCATTTTGTCATTGATTTTAAATTTAATTATGTTAAATTTATATCTGAGAACATGCTTCATATATTTCAATTGCATTATGTGTGCTAAATTTTATCTCATTACCTAAAATATGGTCTGTTTTGATGAGTATTCCATGTACACTTGAATTTATATTCTATTGTTGAGTGAAAACTTCTATGAATGTTGATTAGATCCAGTTTGAAACATCATTCATTTATTCTACATCATTGCTGATTTTCTGTCTATCTGTCACTAAGAAAAGCATGTTGAAATTTCCAGGTATAACTGTGAATTGATTTGCCTATTTCTCCTTTTAATTCTGCTAGTTCTTGCTTTATTTGAAATTGTGTTATTACTGGCACACACATTTAATTTACTGTGTAGATTGATTTGTCTGATTCTCCTTTTAGTTCTGTTCTTGCTTTATTTTAAATTCTGTCATTAATGGCATACACATTTTATTTACCATGCCTTCTTAATGAAAAACCATTTTATTATTGCGTAATGTTCCTCTTTACTCTTGTAAAATAGTATTTGTTTTGCAGTCTACATCTACTTTGTCATATATTACTACAGTCACTCCAGCTTTCTTGATTTTTGTTTTCACGGTGTATCTTTTTCCATCCTTTTATACTTAACCTATCTATAATTGAAGTGAATTTCTTGTATATAATGTATACTTCAGTCATTTAAAGAAATCTAATCTGACAATCTTTGTCTTTTAAGGAAAGGGTGACTGAAAACCCAGTAGGAGAGCTTTGTGACATTTTCACTTACCCTTGCCTGATCCCCCTTTCCCTGGCTCAGTGGCAGTCTGGAAGATGTCAGCCCACATTCCTGTGGTGGGTTTCTGGTGCCAGAGGAAGCAGTATGAACTTGTTCTAAAGAACTATGGTTTTCTGTTTTGACCTGTTGGGTGATTCTCTGAAGGAGTAACACAAAGGCCTTATCTTTACGGAACCTAACCAGGAATTCTCTCAGGGAAGAGAAGCAACTGTAAAAGAAGAATTTGTTTAAAGCATTTAGAAATAAATGAACTGGCTGCTGTGACCTGGGGCAAAAGATATCAATTAGGGGCAAATAATAAACATATTAAGAATCCTGTGAGAACAATCTAAGAAGGAAGATGTCTTGGAGAATAAAGGCTTTGAGAAGCTTCCACATGTTCCTCAGAATTTAGGAGGTCATATACATGCCCGTGGCAGACTGCTCAGAAAAAAAAAAAAAGACACTAAGCTTTGAGCTCTGTCTTCAAGTTCTACACAAGCAGGAAGCGAAGGTGCAAGAATAGTTGTGAACTGCCTGGGAGAATGTGGAAAGCATGCCTCAGTGCGCTCCCGTGTGCGTGACACACACACACACACACACACACACACACACACACACACACACACACACAATCTAGCTTCAAGATTGGAAATTTGGTTTTTGGCTTCAGGAATTTAAAGAAATCTCTATCAAATCACTAGCTGATCACTAAGCTAAAAGAACAGAGAATTTAGGAAATCACACATGACAAAGACTAGAATAGTTTAGGAAACTCATCAAACGAAAAACCAGAACCCACAAAACGCAGCAAAACTAACCCTGGTAAGGGAAGGAGAATCAGATTTTCATGTAATAATATACAAAATACCCATTTTTTGATTAAAAAAATTATGAGGTATGCAAGAAAGCAAGGGGGGATGACCCATTCACCATAAAAAAAATAAGTGAACAGAAACTGTCCATGAGGAAACACATACATTGAATTTACTAGACTTATACTTTAAATCAACTGTCTTAATTAAGCTCATTGAGTTAAAGGAAAACATTGGCAAAGAACTAAAGGAAATCTGGAGAACAAGGTCTCACCAATTAGAGAATTTTTAGTAAAGGGATAGAGATTATACAAAGAAACTAAATAGAAATTCTGGAACAAAAAGTATAACTGAAATGAAAAATTTACTACAGGTGTTCAGTATGAGATTTGAATAGTCAAATGAATCAGTGAATATGAAGATGAGTCATTTGGAATTTTCCAGTATGGGAAGCGGAAAAAAAATGAAGAAATATGAATAGTTCTAAAGGGAACTGCAGGATAATATAAAGCATACCAACATACATATGTTTGAAGACATAATGGCCAAAAGTTTTCCAAATTTGATAAAGGACATGAATCTACACATTCAAGAAGCTCCACAAACTTCAAGTACCATAAATTTAAAGAGACCATACTAAGATACATTGTAGTAAAAATGTTGAAAGCAACAGCAAAGAATCCTGAAAACATCAAGAGAGAAGTGACTCCTTGCATACAAGGTATCCTTAATAAGATTAACTGCCAATTTTTCTTCAGGAACCATGGAGGTCAGAAAGCAGTGTTAAAGTGGTAAAAGATAAGTTTGTCAACCAAGAGTTCTACATCTAGCAAAAATATCCTTCAAAAATGAGGGAGAAATTAGGACATTGCAAGATTTTTATAAAAGTTTGCCACTTGCCCTACAATAAATCATAATCTAAGTCTGTTAGGCTGAATGGAAAGGACATTAGACAGTAACTTTAAACTATAAGAAGAAATAAAGAAAACCAGTAAAGGTAGCTACATATGTATTTTGGGTTGCTGGTGTCCTCTCAAAAGTTATATTGCAGTCCTAACTCCTAATATATTAGAATGTGACCTTATTTGGAAGTAACATCATTGCAGATGTGATTAGTTAAGAAAAGATTCTTCTGGTGCGGTGTGGGCTTTTAATGCAATGAGTGGTGTTCTTATAAGAAAATGTTGTGTGAGCACACAGGGAGAGTGCTATGTGAAGGTGAAGGCAGGAAATGGAGTAATGCATCTACAAGACAAGGAACACTAAGGATTACAAGCTGTCACCAGAAGCTAGAAGAGAGACATCAGATAGATTCTGTCTCAGAGTCCTCAGAAAAAACCAACATGGATGACACCTAGATTTCAGATTTCTAGCCTCCAAAACTTTGAAGAAAATGAACAGAGTATAAATTTCTGTTGTTTTAAGCCACCCAGTTTATGGTAGTTTGTTATGGCCACACAGTGTCTGGTAATTTGTCATAGTAACCTATCTATGTTTAATAGGTAGACATAAAAGCCAGTATTATTATATTGTTAGTTTTTTAAAATTTTGTTTTTGTTTTTTGAGACAGAGTCTCACTCTGTCACCCAGACTGGAGTGCAGTGGTGTGATCTCCGCTCACCGCAGCCTCCAGCTACCAGGCTCAGGCGATTCTCCTGCCTCAGCCTCCTGAGTAGCTGGGATTACAGGCGCAGACCACTACCACCTTGCTAATTTTTGTATTTTTAGTAAAGGTGGGTTTTCACCATGTTGGCCAGGCTGGTCTTGAACTCCTGACCTCAAATGATCCACCTGCCTTGGCCTCCCAAAGCGCTGGGATTACACGCGTGAGCCACTGCACTTGGCTTATATTGTTAGTTTGTAATTCCTCTTTTTTCTGTCTTATTACAAAAGTAAATGTATAAAACAATAACTATAAATATATGTTGATAAGAACGCAATATATAAAGATGCAATTTGTGATAATAACAACATAAAGGGGTATAGATGGAGCCCTATAGAAACAGATCTTGTGTAATAGGAAAGCTAAGTTGGTATTAATTCAAACTAAATGGTTACACATTTAAGATGTTAACTATAATCCCCAGGGTATCTAAGAAAATAACTTTAGAATGTAGAGAAAAGGAAATGAGAAGAAAATTGTCACTCTATAAAAAAATCAAACACAAAAGATGGTAGTAATGGAGAAAATGAAGGGCAAAAAGTATAAGATATGCAGAAAACAAATAGCAAAATAATAGAAATAAGTACTTATAAGTAATTACTTTAAATGTAAATGCATTATTCTCCTCAATTAAAGGCAGAGATAGATAGAATGGATAAATGAAACATGATCCAACTGTGTATTGTCTATAAAATGTATACTTTAAATATAAAGGAAAAAATAGTTTGAAGTAAAAGGATTGAAATAGCTATTCCATGCAAATAGTAACCAAAAGACGGCTGGGATGGCTATAGTATTATATCAGATAAAATAGACTTTAAGTAAAAATTGTTAAAAAGACATAAAAGGATAGTATATATTTTTAAACAGGTCAATTCATCAAGAAGATATGCAATTTGTATACTTGTCTAAGAATAGACAGTTCTACAATAATAGTTGGAGACTTCAATACCACAATTTCAATTAAGGATAGAGCAACTGGAAAAAAGTCAATAAGGAACAGAGCTTTTGAATAACACTATATACCGACTAAACCTAACAGACTATACCAAACAACAGCTGAATACTTAAGTGCACATGAAATATTCTCCAGGATAGATAATATTTTAGAACACAAAATTAGTTTCAATACATTTAAAATTATTGAAATCATGCAAAATATGTTTTCTAACCACAACGAAATAAAAATAGAAATCATTAACAGAAGAAAAATGGAAAAATCACAAATACGTTGAAATTAACATGTGTCTGAACAACTAATGGGTCAAAGAAGTAATCACAAGAGGAATTAGAGAATTAAACATAAATGAAAATGAAAAGACAACATACCAAAACTCATGGGATCCTGCAAAAGCTGATGTTTTAATTTAGGTTCTTTAAGATGGAAAGATCCCTTCAATGATTAGGACAGACACAAGATGAAAATAAAGATTTTAAGAGAGAGACCATGAGTGGTGGGCCAATACCTTTATTGGTCCAGGGCATTATCCAAACAGGTTTCCCTCAGGGAGTTTTAACTGGTGGGTTTAAAGCAATCAGGCATGAATTCCAATAGGTAACGCTGTGTCTGAGAGGTGGTCACTGTGGCATATCTGCACAGTGCATGCAGGGTGTGGGGGTCAGCAGAGCCAGTCAAGAGGTTGTATCTAGCTATCTTATAGAGAAGTGATCACCAAGAGGAAGTTGTCTAAGACACATATCTGGATCAACCACATTATGAAACTGGGGGTGGGGAGGGTGTAGAACTGGAAACTGTGGCCAGGCGCGGTGGCTCACGCCTGTAATCCCAGCATTTTGGGAGGCCGAGGTGGACAGATCACGAGGTCAGGAGTTCGAGACCTGCCTGGCCAATATGATGAAACCCCGTCTCTACTAAAAATACACAAAAATTAGCTGGATGTGATGGCACATGCCTGTAGTCCCAGCTACTCCGGAGGCTGAGGCAGAAGATTCACTTGAACCTGGGAGGCAGAGGATGCAGTGAGCCGAGATCGCACCACCGCACTCCAGCCTGAGTGACAGAGTGAGACTCTGTCTCAAAAAAAAAAAAAAAAAAAACCACTGGAAACTGTGTAAAGCGTGACTGAGCCCTGATTCTGGTAAGGAAAAGTTAAACTTATATTTAAAATAAATGACCAGACGACTTAAAATGACAAGAATTCACTGAAGCAGTTCTCAATAGAAAATGTCTAGCTGTACCAACAGACATATGAAAAAATGCTCATCTTCACTGGTCATCAGAGAAATGCAAATCAAAACCACAATGAGATATCATCTCAAGCCAGTTAGAATGGCGATCATTAAAAAGTCAGGAAACAACAGATGCTGGAGAGAATGTGGAAAAATAGGAACACTTTTACATTGTTATTGGGAGTGTAAATTAGTTCAACCATTGTGGAAGACAGTGTGGCAATTCCTCAAGGATCTAGAACTAGAAATATCATTTGACCCAGCAATCCCATTACTGGGTATATACCCAAAGGATTATAAATCATGCTGCTATAAAGACACATGCACATGTATGTTTATTGTGGCACTATTCACAATAGCAAAGATTTGGAACCAACCCAAATGTCCATCAATGATAGACTGGATTAAGAAAATGTGGCACATATACATCATGGAATACTATGCAGCCATAAAAAAGGATGAGTTCATGTCCTTTGCAGGGACATGGATGAAGCTGGAAACCATTATTCTCAGCAAACTATGACGAGGACGGAAAACCAAACACCGCATGTTTTCACTCATAAGTGGGAGTTGAACAAAGAGAACACATGGACACAGGGTGGGGAACATCACGCATCGGGGCCTGTTGGGGGGTGGGAGACTGGGGGAGGGATAGCATTAGGAGAAATACCTAATGTAAATGATGAGTTGATGGATGCAGCAAACCAACATGGCACATGTATACCTATGTAACAAACCTGCACGTTCTGCCTATGTACCCTAGAACTTAGAGTATAATAAAAAAAAAAAAAAAAGAAAAATAAGGTCACGTGCACTGGCCTCGATAAAAAAAAATGTCTAGCTGTAAACACCCTCATTCCAAAAGAAAAATTATCTCAAGTCAATAAGCTAACTTTAGATTTTGAGGAGCTAGGAAAAAAAAAGGAAACTGAGGCTACAGCTAACAATAGAAGTAGAGGAGATGGTTGAAATACAGAACATAAAAATACAGGAAATCAATGAATTCAAAAGTTGGTTCTTTGAAAAAATCAACAAAATTTACAACTAATAATCGCTAAACTGACCAACAGAAGACACAAAGAACTAGAATCAGAAATGAAAGTGGGGTATTACAACTGAATCAACAGGAATTAAAAAGATTCTAAGAGAATACTATGAAGAAATGCATGCTGATGTGACAATGCAGATGAAATGAACGTATTCCTACAAACAAACTAGCAAAACTGACCCAAGAAATAGAAAATCTGAACAGACCTATACCAAGTGAACAAATTGAATCACCAATCAAGAAGTAAAAGCCCAGAAGCAAATGGCTTCACTGGTGAGTTCTACTGAACATTTAAAGAAGAATTAACACCAATCCTTCTCTAACTCTTCCAACATATAGAGGAGAAAACCATTTCTAATTCACTATGTGAGGCCAGTATTTGCCTGAAACCAGAACAAGACAAAGACATTGTAAGAAAAAAAAAGTGCTGGTCAATATTCCAAATCAATACAGATGCAAAACTCCTCAACAAAATACTAGCAAACCAAATCCAACAGCATATTTAAAGGATTATCACCACAACCAAGTGGGATGCATCCCACAAATGCAGGGGTGGTTCAATACACAAAAATCAATGTAACCACATTAATAGAATGATGGGGGAAAAGCACATTATTTCAATTGATGGAAAAAATGTATTTGACAAAATCCTGCACTGTTTCATGGTAAAAAACAAAACACTCAAAAAACATGGAGGGCAATTCCCTCAACATAGAGCATTTATGAAAAACCCACAGCTAACATCAAACTCAATAGTGAAAGTATGAAAGCTTTTCCTTTAATGTTAGAGATAAGACAAGCATGGCTGCATTTGCCACTTCTATTCAATGTCATACTGGAAGTTCTAGCCAGGGCAATTAGGCAACACAGATAAATAAAAGGCATCCAAATTGGATAGAAAAAGTTTAAACTATCTCTATTCACAGATGACATGATCTTATATATAGAAAATTGTGATGAATCCTCAAAATACGATTAGAGCTAATAAAAATACAGCAAAGTTGCAGTATAATAAATCACACTACAATCAGTATTTCTATACTCAAGCAATGAACAATACAAATAGGAAATTAAGAAAATAATTCCATTTGAAGCGGCATGATAAAAAATACTTAAGAATAGGTTTTAAAAATGTACAAGGCTTGTACATAGAAAACTACAAACATTGATGAAAAATTAAAGACATACAAAAATGGAAACTAATCCTGTGTTAATGGATTTGAAGGCTTAATATTGTTAAGATGGCAATACTCCCCAAAGTGATGTACAGATACAAGGCAATCCTATCAAAATCTCTATGACCTCTTTTGCAGCAATGGAAAATCTCATCTTAAAATTCATGTGTAATTGCAAAGGACCCTAAATAGTCAAAGCAATCTTGGAAAAAAAAAAAAAAACAAAGTAGGAGGACCCACAGTTCCCAATTTCTAAACTTACTGCAGACTATAGTAATCAAAACAGTGTGATACTAGCATAAGAATAAACATATAGATCAATGGAATAGAATTGAGAGTTCAAAAATTAAACCCATACACCTATATCAATTCATTTTTTGAGAAGGATGCCATTATCATTAAATTGAGAAAGAATGTTTTAATGTATGATATATACTGTATGTATATACTAATAGGATACACACTACTCTGAATCTCCGGAGAATTCTAAGACATATAAATGTCCAACGAGCCTATCAAAAGATACTCAACATCATTAATCATTATGGAAATGCAAATCAAAACCACAGTGAGAAACCACTTTATACTCTCTGGGATGGGTATAATACAAAGAGGGAAATGTTAAGTTTTGGCAAGGATGTGGGGTAAATTGGAACCTTTATACCACTGCTGGTGAGAATATAAAATGGTTCAACTGCTATGAGAAACAGTGTAGAGTTTTCTCAATAAGTACAACATAAAATTACCACATAATCCACAAATTCCAATCCTGGTGTTACACCCATAATACTTGAAAATAAGTATTCAAAGGAAACATGTACACAGATGTTCATGGTAGTTCTATGCACAATAAGCAAAAGGTGGAAACAACACAAATGGCCATGAACTGATATGTGGATGAACAAAATATGGCATATCCTACAATGGGATATTCAACCATAAACATGAAGTATAGATGCATTTACAAGATGGATAAACCTTGAAAACATGCTAATTGAAAGAAGCTGTACACAAAATGGGCACATAGTGTACAATTCCATTTGTACGAAATATCCAGAATAGGAGTATATAGTAGGAAAAACACAAACTATCTGTTCTACTATTCTCACAATACTCACAATAGTTTTGACACCACGTGTATGTTTCCCATACTAAGCAATTCTCTAGTGGACACCAACTGAGTGACTACAATTCAATTCTGACATTATCTACCTGGAGTCATATTCCATCGCTTAAGAGCTCATTCCCACAAAACTGTCTTCACTTTAGAGGCCAATCGCAATTCTGGGCTTCTGGAACTGCTAACATACTGGCTGTAAATTGGGGGTTCCTACAATTCCCTCCTCAGGTTCAATCATTTGCTATAGTGGCTCACAGAACTCGGGGAAACACTTAATACTGCTGATTTATTACAAAGGGTATTTTAAAGGATACAAATGAATAGCTAGATGAAGAGATACATAGCGCAAGGTTCAGAAGAGTCCTGAGCACAGGATCTTCTGTCTTCATGCCACCCTCCTGGTATGTGGATGTGTTTAGGACCCCAAAAGCTCCCTGAACCCAGTCCTTTTGTGTTTTTATGGGGGCCTCATTACATAGGCATGGTTGATTAAATCACTGGTCATTGGTGATCACTTCAAACTTCACCCTTCCTATCTTCCTGGAGATCACTTTGGAGATTCCAAGGATTTTAGGACCAGTGAGCCAGGAAATGGGAATGAAGACCTAATATAAATTTATTATAAATTATAATATTACAATGAGAAATCCATAGAGATATAAAGCATATTAGTGGTTGCCAGGTACTGGACTGGGGCAAAAAGAGAAAGGGAAATGACTTTAATGGGTATGGGGTTTCCTTTTGGGGTAATGAAAATGCTCTGGAACGAGAGTAGTGATGGCTGCACAACATTTTGAATTTGCAAAATACCACTGAATTGTACACTTTAAAATGGTAAATTTTCTGTTCTGTGTAGCTTATCACAATAAGAAAAACGGAGGGTGGTTTTGGCCTGTAGTCCCAAGCTTGGTGACCCTTGCTCTAGGTATTTAAAAACGTATATTTGACTTTCACAATCTACCTAGATGCAATGTTTTACTATTCTATTTGGAATGTTGAAGCTGTCATTTTATAGGTTCCTTTTCCCTGCTGTCTTTATGCTAATTGTCATATATATACATATATTGAAAACTCATCAGACATTTTTATGTTTGTTGCTGTTAAATACGATTTTTTAAAATGCAAGAAAAGTGGCCTATCATGTTTACCCAATTGATTGCTGTTTCTTTTATTCTTCCTTCATCCCCAGTGTTCCACATTTCCTTCAAGGTAACATTTTCTTCCTGTCTGAAAAGGCTTTTTCACAATTCTCTTAATGCATATCTGCTGGCTATAAATTCTCTTAGATTTATTTTATCTGGGAACATCTTTATTTCACATCTTTCCCCCTGAACATTATTTCACTGGATATAAATTTGGAATTGATAGATCTTTTCTTCTTTCATTTGAAAAATGTTGTGCCACTTCTTTCTGGCTCCTGTGGTTTCTGATGACAAGTCCAAAGTCATTTGAATCCTTTCTTCCCCATATGCAATGGACCATTTTTCTCTGGCTATTTTCAAGATTTTTTGTGTGTGTCTTTAGTTTTTGGCAATTTGATTAGGATATTTCTTGGCATGAATTTCTCTTGGTTTATCTGTTTGAGATTTGCTCAGGTTCTTGAATGGGCAGGTTTATATCTTTGCCAAACTTGGGAAAATTTATTCCATTATTTATTCAAAAATTTTTTTTCAGCAGCACTCTCTTCTCTCTTTGTAAGGCTCTGAGAATGCAAATGTTTAAAAAGTGGGCAAAGGACATGAACATATGCTTTTCAAAAGAAGACCTACATGCAGCCAATGAGCATATGAAAAGAATGCTCAATGTTGCTAATCATTAGGGAAATGCAAATGAAAACCAGAACGAGATACCGTCGTCTCACACCAGTCAGAATGGCTACTATTAAAAAGTCAGGAAATAACAGATGCCGGCAAGGTTGCAGAGAAAAGGGAACACTTATTCCTTGCTGGTGGGAATTGTAAATTAGCTCAGCCATTATGGAAAGCAGTTTAGTAATTTCTCAAAGAATTCAAAGCAGAATTACCATTCTACCCAGCAACTCCATTATTAGGTTCATACCCAAAGGAATATAAATCATTCTACCACAAAGCCACATGCGTGTGCACGTTCCTTACAGCACTATTCACAATAGCAAAGACGTAGAGTCAACCTAAACGCCTGCCAATGGTAGACTAATAATGAAAATCTGATACATATACACCATGGAATGCTATACAGTCCTCAAAAAGAACAAGATCATGTGCTTGGAAGCAACATGGCTAGAGCTGGAAGCCATCGTCCTAAGCAAACTAACACAGGCAAAGAAAATCAAATACCTCATGTTCTCACTTATAAGTGGGAGCTAAAAATTGAGTACATATGGACACAAAGAAAGGAGCAGCAGACACTGGGGCCTACTTGAGGGTGGAGGGTGGAAGTGGGTTGAGGATGGAAAAACTACTTATCAGGTACTATGCTTATTACCCGGGTAATGAAATAATCTGTACACCAAACCCCCGTGACACACAATTTACCTATACAACAAACCTGCACATGTACCCTTAAACCGAAAATAAACGTCAAAAAAAACCCAGCAAATATATATTGGTAAAACAATCTTTGTAAACTTGTAAGTTTATATTTCCTTATTCTTTTGTAAGTAGTGAAAGGCGAACTGTTTTTTCCTCTGGAAACAAAAAAGATGTTGGCCAGGGCCCAGTTTTCCTTTGGAGGCCTGACTGGTGTTAGGTCTGTTTCTGAGTTTACTCTGGTTGTTAGAATCTACTTCCTTGTGTCTCTTAGGCTGAGGATCACGATTCTTATTGATTACCAGTTAGAGGACATGCTGAGCTCCTACAAGCTGCTCTGGAATTCCTTACCACATAGCCCTCTCCATAAGCTGCCTCACAACATGGAAATTTGCTTCTTCAAAGCCAGCAAGAGAGAAAGACAGCAAGTCTAGCAAGATGGGGTCTTTCATCACAGGAGTAGCATCCCATCACCTCTTTCATATAACGTAGCATAACCATGGGAGTGACATTCCATTATCTTTGCTATATTCTATTAACTAGAAGCAAAGTCACAGATCTTTCTCACATTCAAGGGGAGTATGTTATACAAATGCATACATAACAGGAGGTGGGTATCATGGAGTCCACCTTAAAGTCTGTTTGCCACACCAACACTGTATTTTTACATTTGTTGCAAGAATAAGATCGCTTTTATGAGCACTTTTATAATAGCTCTATTTGTCAGATAATTCAAACATTTGTGTCATTTCTGTTTTCATGTTTGTTTATTTCCCACTGCACTTGGAATTTTCGAGGTTTTTAATACGTCTAGTAACTTTGGATTTATCTTGTCATTTTGAAAATTGTTATGAAACTCTGGGTCTCTCCCAAACTCTATGGAGAATGTTGATGTTTTGCTATAGTAGGTAGTCAACCTGATTAACTTCTGGCCCCAGGTACCAATTTGCCTTCTGTTGCTCATGGTTCCTATTGCAGTTAAGCTTTCATAGACTTTGCAGTGCTATTCAAATCTGTCTTGTGGAGTGCACCACTCCCAGTAGCCAGTCTGAGTCTTAGGGAGTGGTCTATCAGTTACTTCAGTTCTCAAAATATTTGGTAGGCTAATTAAGATCAGATTCATGCATGCACAGCTCACATGTTAGCCCTGGAACTCATACGAAAAAAAACTTCATAGGGTGTTTTCCCAAGCTACTGCCTCTCTGCAACCTTTCTGGTGCTTTTTGCTTCCTTGAGTCTCCTTTATTTGGCCCTTCAGCCAGAAATGTAGTTCTCTCATAACCTTGGTTTATCATTCTCTGTCATTCACTTTTGTGATTGGGCTCATTTCCTGGCCCAAAAAAGGAAGGGTAGAGAGAGGAAAAGGTTAACATATGTTTACCCCCACCCTCTTAGGACCACAGCTCCATCAAATGGACAGGATTGGCTCCCTTCCCTCCGAGGTTTGGTTCTTGAGGTTTTGTCATTTATACCACAAGATTTCCTGGGGTCTGAGGCATGAGAGAACAGAAAAGAAAGAGGGGGAAAAATGGGAGTTCTGCACTCTCTCTGAGCATTAGGAGCTACCATTGTTGACCCTCGAGACAGTACTAGAGGGCTTCTCCTGGAGCTGTCTGTCTATACCGGTGCCCACTTCTGCGTTTTGGTCTGTGCTGAGTTCAGGATAGGCAATATTAAAGGGAAAAGGGGTAAAATAAAAAGTAAACTCACTGCTGATACACTGGTAATTCTACTACTGGTGTTCTTTCCTTCTCTGTCTTGCCACTGTTTACCTTTCAGACGCCTCAAATAGCTGCCCATGTATTCTGTCCTGGTTTGATAGTTGTGTTCTGGGGGCAGACAGGGTGAAGCATGCTCACTTTATCTTACTCAGGACCAGAACTCCTGCAGTAGATTCTTTACTGCTCACGTTGCTTCTTCTAGTGTAGCCCTTCTTACAAACCACTCTCTACGTAGCAACTGGAGTGGTCATAAAAACCCTCAATAAGATTATATCACTCCCTTACTTAAACCCTCTGAGTGGGGGCCAGGCACGGTGGCTCACGCCTGTAATCCCAGCACTTTGGGAGGCCGAGGTGGGCGGATCACGAGGCCATGAGATCGAGACCATCCTGGTTAACATGGTGAAACCCCGTCTCTACTAAAAATACAAAAAGTTGGCCGGGCATGGTGGCGGGCACCTGCAGTCCCAGCTACTCGGGAGGCTAAGGCAGGAGAATGGCGTGAACCCGGGAGGCAGAGCTTGCAGTGAGCGGAGATCACGCCACTGCACTCCAGCCTGGGTGACAGAGCGAGACTGCTGTCTCAAATAAACAAACAAACAAACAAACAAAAAACTCTGAGTGGGTTTCTCATTTTACTTAAAACAAAACCAACTCCTCATGATGGCCTACAAAATCCTACATGATCTGAGCCCTGCCTCTCTCTCCAAACTAATATCACATCCTTATCCCTCACTTGTATCATCAGCCCCATGCATCGTCTTTCAGTTCTTAGGGTAAGGCAAATGCAATTACTCCTTTGAGATTTGTATTTGCTGTGCTGTCTTTCTGGGATGCTCTTCTCTAAGATCTTTGCATGACTGCCCCCCTTTTTTTTTAATTTAGGTCTCAGCTCAAATGCCACTTCCTCAGATAGTCCTTTTCAGACAACTTAATCTAAAGTAACTTAACCCTTTCCATCGCTTTGTTCTATTACCTTCAGAGAACTTACCACTTCCTATTATGTAATCCCTATATTTGTTCACTTGTTTATTTTCCTTTTACCACTGAAATTTCAGCTCTCTGAGGGCAGGGATCTTGTCTTTCTTGTTCACCACTGTATCCTCAATGTGACTAGAATAGTATTTTACACATAGTACATGATAAAAAATAATTGTTCAATGAATTTATTTCCAATCTTATTTTCATGTGCGTATTTTAAAACCACAAAACATTTTTGCAAAAGCTATGTTTAATAGGGTTTTATATTCTGTTTCATTAAATATACTTCAACAACATCACCTCAAGAGTTGCTTCATTGCACTGGGTGCTTTTGTGTGAAGTAGTCTAACAGTTTGCATCTCTGGTATCTGATTTGCTTTGGGCTGAAATTGTAATTTTGTCTTTGTTCACCTTGTCATTTTCTCATCCTTTTATTTCTTTTAAGATTTTAGACATTGGATTTTCATAAAGCACTTCTTCACTGCAACTATTTTATTTATTGTATTACTTGACTATTTCCCCCTTAAGAATAGAAGTTCCAGAGTAGCTGTTTTGTCCACTGCTGTATCCTCAATTTCCAGAACAGGCACTCTATAAATGTTTGTTGAGTGAACACATCATATTTAATTTATTTAATTGCCTCATTTGTAAAATGGAGATGGTGATACTTATGTCAATGAATGCTGGGAAGAGCAGTAGAGCTATATCATGGTGTGGATACTAAAGGGCAAATTAGATGCCTTGACTAGCTGCGAGTCTGAGTCCTGCACACCAGCTTCCACAATGATGCTAAATCAAATCTGTGTTTCAGAAAAATTGCAAACTACCACCTGAAGTAGAACACTGACATTGCACTTATATAGTTCAAACTGCAAATTGTTGAAAGTGCCACATTTCAACTCCATGGAAAGGTAATGAATCCCCTAAAGGAATTTTTTAGATGGGAAATAGGAGTGAAATAGATCATGAAACATCTCATTACAAAAGTTGAGGAATTGGAGAACTTGACTTGATTTGACAGGCAAAGGAACAATTTGAAATTTCTGAACAGGTAGGCAGTGTGATAAAAATGAGGTTTGCATGTGAGTCTATTTTTCACTGCAAAGAGAGACCCCCAACTGTTCAATGCTATTATTTTTGGTGGTGCTTTTGGTCTGGTAAATGAGAAGGGCTGTGTTATGGATTGGATATGTGTGTCCCACTCAAATTCATAAATCGAAGCTCTAACCCCCCAATGTGATTATATTTGGAGATTAGGTCTTTGAGAAGTGATTAGTTTTAGATTAGGTCATGAAGGTGAGGTCCTCATGATGAGATTAGTGTCCTTAAAGAAGAGAGAATGGCTGGGCATAGTTGCATATGTGCATATGCATATTATGTGCATAGCTCATGCACATAATCCTAGCACTTTAGGAGGCTGAGGTGGGAGGATCACTTGAGCCCAGGAGTTTTAGACCAGTCTGGCAACATAGCCAGACCCTGTCTTTACAAAAAATAGAAAAAAATTAGCCAGGTATTGTGGTGCATGCCTGTGGTCCCAGCTACTCGGTAGGCTGAAGAAGAGGATCGCTTGAGCCCAGGAGTTTGAGGCTGCAGTGAGCCATGATTGTGCCATTGCACTCCAGCCTGGACAACAGAGCAAGACCCTGTCTCAAATATATATATGAGAGAAAGCAGGAGAGCTCCCTTGTATGAGCACAGAGGACAGGCCATCTGCAAGTCAGGAATAGAGTCCTCACCGGGAACTCAATCATCCTGGCACCCTGATCTCAAAGTTCCAGACTCTAGAACTGTGAGAAAATAGATTTCTGTTGTTTAAGCCATCTAGTCTATGGTAGTTTGTTATGGCAGTGAGATCTGACTAAGACTGGTAGCTGGCTTCTTTGTAGGATCTTCAGTATTGGCAAAGGCTTCCCAGAAGCTGTGTTTGACTGGGACAGTGGAAGGTAGTTATGAGGGACTTTTTTATAGCTGTATTTGGATATTGAGAATATTTTGTTATGTTTCTTGATCTGTAAAATGCCAACACTTTAAAGCTAGTATGTGTTCTAAAGCCCCTCCTCTTCATACACACTCTTTGAGGCTACGTCTGCTTGGGTGGCTCTTTGCTTTTCATTCAATAATTACCTTTCTCAGTATGCTGCAGAGAGCTTGGAAAGCACTGATGTCTCATTCAGTGATTCATCCTATTTATTGCCTAATTTAGAAGGACAGTGAAAGCACTGGTAATTACTTTGTGATTTTCCACATTGACAGCTTAGCTAAGATATGGCAAGTCCCGAAGTAATTCAAAGTACTTTCGAGTTCTTTGCAGACTGGCAGAGTACGTGCCTAGAAAGAACATTACAGAGACGAACCTTAACACTAGAATCTCCTGTAGTCTCTGCTATCACTCCTCTCCCAAGCCACGAGCTATAAGGAAATTTCCTTTATATTCTGCCTCCCCCGAGATGGTTTGTCAGTACAAGGACCACCTTAGGTCTAAGGTCTAGGCTTTATATAACCGTATGCTTCAAGGGCACCCTTAAAAGACCTCCTGCCTCCAAATCTCTTCCCACTGCCTAAACATTTAAACTTTTATAAATGAATTTATGTATGACATTACCAAGAACATATGCTAAAATAATTTATGATAAAGATCAAAGTAACTGTCAAATTCTTGAGGTCATCCTTTTTTTGTCTATTTTTTGAATCCACCTTATCATGATTCTTTCCATATCTTAAACAAGCCACAGTTTAATTAAAAGAAATTCTTTCCTTTAGATTCATGCCTTCTGCATCTACATGACTCCTCTTTTAAAATGCAAATTCTTTTTTTTTTATTTTGAGGCAGGGTCTTACTCCTATCACCCAGGCTGAAGTGCAGTGGTACCATCACAGCTCACTACAGCCTTGACTTCCTGGGCTCAGGTGATTCTCCCACTTCAGCCTCTTGAGTAGCTGGGACTACAGGCCGGCACCACCATGCCTGGCTAATTTTTGTATTTGTAGTAGAGATGAGGTTTCACCATGTTGCCCAGGCTGGTCTCAAACTCCTGGGCTCAAGCAATCCTCCTGCCTCAGCCTTCCAAAGTGCTAGGATTACAGGCCTAAGCCACCATGCCTGGCACAAATTCCTTTTTTTTTTAAAAAAAAAAAAAAAAGGAGATGTGATCTTGTTTCCAAGCCAAACTGAGGGTCAGGCTGCTATTTCTCGTGGCCCAATAACGAGATGCAAACAAACTGGGGAAGAAGAGAGTTTTTATTTCTGCAACCAGTTACAGGGAGAAGGCCTGGAAATTATTGCCAGATCAACTCAAAAGTACAACGTTTTCCAGAGCTTATATACCTTCTAAGCTGTAGGTCTACCTGTAAGTGTGCATTCATCTAAAGACATAAGTGATTAACTTCTTTTAATCTATAACTAAGGTCTGAGTCCTGAAGACCTTCTTCTGGAGGCTCAGTAAGTTTACTTAATCTAAATGGGTCTAGGTGCTAGGGTGATTACCCTTATCTTGTCTCCTGCTAAATCATAAAGGTTTGGGGAGTTCCTTTAGACCCCAATAAACTTGTTTGTGGAGGCCTGGGGAGTTTCTTCAGACTCACAATAAAACTTGTTTAATCCTAAAAGGGTCCTGTTAAGAATTCCTTCATTAGTTTGTCATGCTTCAAGGCCCAGGAAAAGCCTAGGGAAAACTCTTGGTGGGCTATTTGTTACATTCCAGCCTTTGTATAAGAGCACTGGCTCAATCAGCTTTTAATGTTTAACCTAGCTACTCACTCAGTGCTGGGACAGTTGTAATGGAGGCCTACATTAGTGAGACCTGGCCTGCCACAGTCTCGCTATGTTGCCCAGTCTGGTCTTAACTCCTGGGCTCAAGCCATCTTCTTGCCTCAGCCTCTCAAAGTACTAGGATTATAGGTGTGAGCTACTGTGCCTGGCCCACAAATTCTTTGTAAGAAAGGAGTTAGGCTGGGTGCGGTGGCTCACACCTGTAATCCCAGCACTTTGGGAGGCTGAGGCAGGTGGATCACGAGGTCAGGAGTTCAAGACCAGCCTGGCCAAGATGGTGAAACCCCATCTTTACTAAAAATACAAAAAATTAGCTTGGCATGGTGGCAGGTGCCTATAATCCCAGCTACTTGGTAGGCTGAGGCAGAGAATTGCTTGAACCCAGGAGGCAGAGGTTGCAGTGAGCTGAGATCGCACCACTGCACTCCAATCTAGGTGACAGAGCAAGACTCTGTCTCAAAAAAAAAAAAAAAAAAGAAAGAAAAGAAAAAAGAAAAAAAAGGAGTTAAGCCATTTGAATCCATGAGCATCTTAGGATGAGTTCATGTGGTTTGGTGGTCAGAACACGGCCGTGAAGTCATATATCTGGGTTCAAATCCCTTCTCTTCCACTTATTAGAACTGTGACCTTGGTCAAATCCCTTTTATTATTTGGGCCTCAGTTTCCTAAGGATAATGTTTCTTAATTCATAGAGTTTTGGTGAGGAGAGGTCCAGTTTATGTGGGTAATGTGTAGACATTGGGTGGCCGGCTTTGGAGATTCCAAGCTTTATCAGAGGTTGGTAATAGGGTGGAAAGAGCAGTAGGAAGTGGGCATAGGCTAGAGGACTTATTTGTGCTGTTTTAATGTGGCCATTATACCTTTTTTACCCATCTGATATATTTATTGAGGGTAGCTAATGCTGATATGGAGGAATAGAGCTAAAGCCCTTGAAGCTACCTGTAGGTGCTGCCACTGGAGCTCATGAATAGGCCAATGTCTAAAGAGGTCCTTGAACACAAACTTGCTGAACTTATACTTCTATAGAGGGCTATATCTAGGATGCTGCTAATGATAACAACAACAACAACAAAAAATCTGACATCTATGTAGTGTTTATTACATGCGAGGCTCTGTTCTAAACACTTTATATATATAAATTCCATTTCATCATTATGAAACTCCTAAGAGGCAGATATGACTATTATCTATGTTTTACAAATGAGGAAACTGTTGGATGACAGAGATGTGATGAAGACAGGGAATCTCATATTTTTTAGGTCTTTTAGAAGCAGGACTTTGATCTGTCTCTTTGCTCCTAATCTTAGCAGTTGCCTTTCTAGTAACAGTATACAGTCCAGTATAACAGCCACTGCATTTTAAATCTGGCTGAGTCACTAAGTCTGAAGGTTCCAGCCATGGCAGGCTGGATATATAGAAAAGCCCAAATAAATAGGGATAGGGCCAGCAGTTTAGTGAGGGGACAGCAGAATTTGTCTATGGAGCTCAAATCCATGCTGTCCCAGATCATTCCACTCCCTCAAACACCCTGTGATTGTTAATTTTATGTGTCAATTTGGCTATACAGTAGTCACCCATGGAACTTATCCTCAGGGGATATGTTCAAGACCCCCAGTAGATGCCTGAAACAGCGGTTAGTACTGAACTCATTTGCCATCAATTGGAACATGTTTCTGTTCATGTCCTTCACCCACAAATGTAATGTCTTTTCTACCTTAACTAAGCACTTGTGAAACATTATGGCCATCATGTTTGCAGTTTGAGGTGGGACAGGACAACAGAACTAAATGAATTTCTTTCTCCTTTTTCACAATTTCACAGATAGAAGATTTGCTGTTACTCTAGATCTTAGCAACCTCAGCATACAGTTTTTCTTTTGTTCCTTAAGTGAAAAACTTTCACCTTTTCACTTAAAAAAGCATTTTATGGCTTTTCTTTGGCATGTCCAAATTGCTAGCATCACTACTCTTTTACTTTGGGGCCATTACTAAGTAAAATAGGGGTGACTTGAGTATAAGCACTCTAATACCACGATAGTCATCTAATAACCAAGCCAGTTACTAAGTGACTAATGGGCAGGCAGTGTGAAAGGGATGATTCATGGCCTGGGCGGCATGGAGTGGGATGGCAAGAAATTTCATCACACTACTCAGAATGACCCACAATTAAAAACTTATGAATTGTTTATTTCTGGAATTTTCCACTTAATATTTTCAGAACATGGAAACCACAGAAAGTGAAATTGTAGATAAGCAGGGGGACTACTGTACTTTGGTGCCCAGCTGTTTGTCAGATACTAGTCTAGACCTTGCTATGGAGGATTTTTGCAGATGTGATTAATATTTGCTGTCAGTTGACTTTAGGTAAAGGAAATTACCCTTGATAATGTACATGAGCCTGATTCTATCAGTTGAACACCTTAAGAGTAAAAACTGAGGTTTCTTCAGAAAGAAGGAATTGTGCTTTGAGGCTGTGACATAGAAATTCTGCCTGAGTTTCCAGCCTACTGGCCTGCCTTTTAGACTTTGAATTTGCCAGCCATCACAATCACGTGAGCTAATTCCTTAAAATAAATCTATTTATGTATATATTTCTTATTAGTTCTGTTTCTTTGGAAAACTCTAATTGATACATACCACATGGCCTTCTCTCTTTGGCAGTGACTACTTACTGCAGTTTGAAAATGAGCATGGCCCTCCCCCTGCTACCTGCTTAATATGTGTGATGTGGAGCAAGCTATTGAGCCACTTGGGACCTTAGTTCCTCTTCTGTCAAATGAATATATTTGATCCCTACCTTACTGGCTGATATTCAGAAACCATGATAACTGGTACGGCATGGGCTCCAATCAATCAGAATGTATTCTGGTAAAAAAGACAACTGGTCAGCCATACTAATTAAAAATCAGCCCTAGCTCATCATGAGGATGCATTGTGTGTGGGTACCTCTTACAAACTCACAAACTCATATTCTTTTTTTTTTTTTAGACAGAGTCTCGCTCTGTTGCCCAGGTTGGAGTGGCGTGATCTCGGCTCACTGCAACCTCTGCCTCCCAGGTTCAAGCAATTCTCCCGCCTTAGCTTCTGGAGTAGCTGGGATTACAGGTGCATGCCACCACGCCCAGCTAATTTTTGTATTTTGAATAGAGATGGGGTTTCACCGTGTTGCCCAGGCTAGTCTTACACTCCTGACCTCAGGTGATCCACCTGCCTCGGCCTCCCAACAAACTCATATTCTTATTCCAAATTTATAGTTCTTGGTAGATTGCAGGAATGTGTGTTTTTAACAAGTTCTCCAGAGATTCTCCTTATTGAAAAAGCCTGGAAGATACTGAAATGATGTCCAGGGTCTAATATACACGGTAGGTTCTCAATACATTTTAGAAATCACTTCTTCCCATCAAAACCCCTTGGGACAAGGTGTGACTTAATTAGTTATTTCATCACTGGAACAAGAACAAACCTCTAACTGATGACACACTCAGATTAAGAGAAAGTACATGGGGGTTACAAATCATACTGCAATGTATAAACATTGTATTAATGTGAACTCTAGTTTGTGAAAATGGGGAATTTCCCACAATGAAGAGAAGAAATAAAAAGAGAGTGATATAATGTGGGCCAGGTGGCCTCTGATGCTTCAATCTAGAAGTTCAGAAACCTGGGTTCACTCTGACTCTCCCAGAAACTAGTTACTTGACTATACATGAGACACAAAACCTCTCTGAACCCCCATTTGTTCATTTATAAAATGGAGATTATAAAATAAGAGTTGCCCAATTTCTATCATAGGATATTGTGATAATCAAATGGGACTAGATACCAAAAAGAGCATTTAGCAAATCACGTAGTCCAACTTCCTCATTGTATAGAAAGGGAAACTGAGGCCCCCAAGAGAAAAGGGAAATGCTCATAGTCTTCAAGCTATTCAGGGTCACTCCTATGAGTGGCATTATGATCTGTTAATGCTACCACAGAAAAAGCACAACTTTGAAGTAAGTCAAACCTGGGTTTGAATCCCTGTTCTTGCACTCGCCCTGTGACCTTAGACAAGGTACCTCAACTCTCTGTTCCTTAGTTTCTTCAATTTTAAAATAGGTACAAAAATAATTCCTACTTCATAGGGTTGTATTGAACAACAAAGGATGGAAGGCTGTGGCAAATAGTAATGGCCCAGTAATGCCGATGCTTTTCTTTCCTCATCCAGTGCTCAATTCTACTGACATCTCATGCCAGTTTCCAGATCACATGGAGTCCCTGTGTTTCCTTGTGATAGAAAACATGGCAAGTGTAAGAGTGGGATCACAGTATGGAGTGGGGGTAAGACCCTTTTTTGGTAGATACATCACCATTTTCCTCCAAAGAATGGACCTGTGCTCAGGTATCCAAATTATGTGCTAAGGTCCACTTCTTCATGAAAATTCTTCTGGAGTTTAGATGACTTGTCAACCCAAAAAATATTGGAACTGCAATATGTATGGTTCCTGTGATTGGTGCTGAGCCTATTCCCATGAAAAAGAGGGTCTGTTTTTCAAAGATCGCTTTTAAATGACATATGATACATCTGCTATCAGCCTGGCCTTAGTTCAAACTCTCATGTTCAATAGAGAAAGAGTCGTTTTCTCTTTCAACCAACCAATTTAATCTTCTCAAGATATGGGCATTGTGTACAAAAAACTAGGGTGCTGAATGTGGACCACAGAGCTGTAGGTGAAAGACCCAAATACTCTCTCCAGAATCATGTGTTCTTGACTCTAGTTGAACGTCCAATTGGACAGTACAGAGTTAGAAAAAATTCTCCTACAATTTCTTGCTGAAAATCCAAGATTTATGCTCTTTGACTAAGACAGTTCTCTGCTAGGAATTGAGCCTGAGAAAATGATTTAATGTTCATTTATTTGACAAATATTCATTGAGCATCTATTATATGCTAGTTACTATTCTAGGATCTGGGATACATCAGTGAACAAATGAGACAAGGGGCCTTGCTCTTCTTGATTAAGTTCAAAATAGGACCAATTGATAATAATAAAAATAACTAAGTAAATGAGGTCATATGCACAGATGATGATAAGAGCTTTGCAGAAAAGAAAAAAATAGATCAGAGTCCTTGCATGTAGGCATTTCCATATTGTGGCTGTTGTGTAATTGCACTAATTGTCTTGCATTCAGGGAATGAGAAGATTGAGTGCATTATGGTACATTAACTAGAAAGAATGTTATACATCCATTAAAACAATAAATGCAAAACTATACAGCAACATAGATCAGTGTTTATAAAATAATGGTAAAAGGGGAACCAAACTGCGTATACACTATAATTACAGCTATGTAACAAAGTATATGCACATATGAATAAAGATTGAAAGGAGATCTAGAGAAATAAAAGCAATTGTGTTCAGGATGGGGGATTATGGGTACACCTATTTACTTGTAAAATATCCTTTGATGCTGTGCTAATTATACATTATTTAAGATGAAAGCCAAAAAGCCCCAAAAGGATAAAAAGAATAAAAGATAGGGAGCATAACGGTTGCCTGAATGCTGAGTTAAAGAGCTGTGTGGGGAAAATTACTTTCTGTGCCACTTACTTGAAAACTAGCTTTCTTTTGAATTCTTGGAAATGAGCTTTGGTCACCCATAATGATCAGCCTCAGAATTTTTCTCCTAAGTGCCAGAGCTGAAGCTTAAGGCTGTATATATTGTACACTGCACAACTTCAGGGGGCACCATTTACATCGTAGTCCATAAAATGGTGTTTCCTGTAGTTGCAGAGTATACAATTTGCAAAATCATACATTACAGCCCTATCAAGAGCTAGTAACTCAGTATTATCAGCCATGGCTAGTTTGGAACATACCTTATCCATCTAGCACATCCCTGATTATAAAGGCTGTATTGAGATATAATTTATATGCCAGACAATTTCCCCATTTAAAAGGTACAATTAGGTGGTTTTAGTATATGCACAGAGTGTGTAACCATCAGGACAATCAATTTTAGACCCCGTTCATAACCCCGTGAAGAAATCATGTATTCTTTATCCATAACCCCTAAATCCCCATTCCCATCAGCTCTAGGCCATTACTAATATACCTTCTGTCTCTATAGATTTGCCTATTCTGCACATTTAATATAAATGGAATCATACAATATGCAGTCTTTCGTGATTGGCTTCTTTCCCTTAGCATGTTTTCAAGGTCCATCCATGTTGTAGCATGTATCAGTCCTTCAATCCTTTTTATGGCTGAATAATATTCAATCACATGGTTTTATAAACAAAATCACATTTTGTTTATTAATCAGTTGATGGATATTTGGGTTATTTCTATATTTTGGCTTTTGTGAATACTGCTGCTATAAACATCCTAATACAAGTTTTTGTGTGGACATGTGCTTTCATTTCTCTTGGGTGTATACCTAGGAGTGGAATTGCTAGGTCAAATAGCAACTCTAGGTATAACTTTTTGAGGAACTGCCAGACTATTTTCCAGAGTGTCTGCACCATTTTACATTCCCACCAGCAGTTTATAAGGGTTAAATTTCTCTATGTCCTCATGGACACTGGTAGTATCCTACTGCGGTTTAGATTTGCATTTTTCTGGTGACTAATGTTAAACATCTTTTCATGTACCTATAGACCATTTGCATATCTTCTTTCAGAAGCGTCTATTCAAATCATTTGACTATTTTTTCATTTGGGTGATTTGTCTTCTTATCATTGAGTTGCAAGCATTCTTTATATATTTTAGGTACATTTCAGATATAAGTCCCTTGTCCAATATATAGTTTATATATATATCACCTCTCATTATTTGAATTTTCTTTTCACTTTCTTGTTTGAGATGGAGTTTCACTCTTGTTGCCCAGGCTGGAGTGCAATGGCACCATCTCGGCTCATCGCAACCTTTGCCTCCTGGGTTCAAGCGATTCTCCTGCCTCAGCCTCCTGAGTAGCTGGGATTACAGGCATGTGCTACCACACCCAGCTAATTTTTGTATTTTTAGTACAAAAATGGGGTTTCTCCATGTTGGTCAGGCTGGTCTCAAACTCCCGACCTCAGGTGATCTGCCTACCTTGGCCTCCCAGAGTGCTGGGATTACAGGCATGAGCCACCACACCTGGCCTCTTTTCACTTTCTTAATAGTGTCCTTTGAAGCATTAAAAAATCTTAATTTTGATGAAGTCCAATGTATCTATTTTTTTCTTTTGTTGTCTAAGAAACCATTGCCCTATGATTTACCCCTATGTTTTCTTCTAATATTTGTATAATGTAAACACTGGTATTTAGATCTTTATTCATTTTGAGTTAATTTTTGCATATGGTGTGAGATTGAGGCTCAAGTTTGTTTAAATGTGGATATTCAGTTGTTCTAGCACCATTTATTGAAAAGACTATTATTTTCTCCTTGAATTGTCTCAGCACCCTTGTCAAAACTTGATTTATTGTAAATATGAGAACTCATTTCAAGACTCTCAGTTATATTTTGTTGATTTATATGTCTATCATTATGCCAATAAGCAGGGCATCATATGTCCTGCTTCCTGTAGCCTTTGAAGTCAGGAATTATGAGCCCTCCAAATTTGTTCTCCTTTATCATGATTGTTTTGACTATTCTGTGTTTCTTGAGTTTCCATATAAATTTAAGTATTATGTTGTTAATTTCTATAAAGGAGTCAACTGACATTTTGATAGAATTTCCATTGAATTCTATCACTTTGAAGAGTATTACCGTCTTAACATTATTAAGTTTTTCTATCTTTGAGCACTGGATGTCTTCCCATTAATTTAGGTGTTCTTTAATTTCAACACTATAAAAGTTTTCAGCATACATGTCTCGAACTTTTGATTGAATTGTTGAAGTTTCAGAAGACAGAACCTGGGGAGAATACAGAATTTTATCAGGCCAACACAATCTATGATGAGATAATGAGTTTATTCTGTGAAGACACAACTCGTCTCCCAGATAAACCATGATCTTGTTAGCTACATCTTGGCCATGTGACCTTGGGAAGGTTATTAATTCCCTTTGAGCCCCAGTCTCATTTTCAAAATGAAGCTAACAGTACTTTGTAGGGCTGTTGAAAAATTTGGATATGAAAATGCATCTAAAATGGCCCAAAATTGAGCAACAAAAATATTGACTTCCTTTTCTTCTTCCATTTCTATGTATTTCCCCAGAAGTTACTGTTGTATAATAATTATTCTGGTCAAGTTAAGATAAAAAACTTTCTATCTTAAATTTTCTAAGCAACCAATACACATAAATGCAGTTTGTCTTACATGGATATATAATTTGTAAGCTTAGCCCTTAAAATTCCCTGAGATATAAGAGCAATGTACAAAACTCAACTGAATGTCTATACATTTGCAATTAATACCTTTAAAACAAAATTAAGTAATTCCACTTATAATAGCATCAAAAAGAATAAAATATTTAAGAATACATTTAACCAAGGACGTGCAAGCCTTATAAACTGAAAACTGCAACACTTTGTTTAAAAATTTAAAGAATATCTAAATAAATGTGAAAACATCCCATGCTCATTGTTGGGAATAATGCTCAAAATCCTAACGAGACTGAACACTCAAACAAAGGATTCTTAGCAAAGCAATTTTACTTCTGTGCAGAGGGGTGCTTCTCCTTGGCCAGTCGCCATGAGAGCACACCTGAACAAAGGGGCAGGAGAGCCTTTATTCCTGACGCAAGTCCTGCCCCGTACCCTTTCTCCACTGGCTAGGGTTGGGTGGCACAATCTGAACTAATTCCGGTTGGCTAGACATTTGAACTTTTTTTTAGATAAGGTGGGCATGTAAGGGAGAGGGAAAAAAAAGGGGAAGGGGTGTCTGCAATGAGCTAGAGAGCTAGTCTCCTTTCCAAATTAGGAAAGGAATGTGAGCTGGTACTGATAAGCCTGGTACTATGGCGTGTCCGGGTATGTAACAAAGGCAGAAAAGAGAAAAAGGAAAAAGGGGTGGGTACTATGAATTAAAGAATAAAGGATTGATCAGGCTATTTGAAGAGAAACCTCATCATATCCCACATCATGGATCAGAATATTTAATATTATTAAGATGGTAATATTCTCCAAAGTGGTCTACAGACTCACTGTAGTCTCTGTCACAATAACAGTGTGCTTCTTTGTAGAAATTGGCAAGGTGATCCTAAAATTCCTATGGAAACTCAAGGGACCCATAATAGCCATCATAATTTAGAAAAAGGAGAACAAAGTTGAAGCTCTCACACATTTTGATTTCAAAAGTTACTACAAAGCAAGAATAACCAGAACAACGTGGCATTGGCATAAGGATAAAATAAAGATAAATGGAATAAAATTGAGAGTCTAGAAATGAACTCTCACATTTACAATCAACTGATTTTTGACAAAGGTGCCAAAGCGATTCAATAGGAGAAAGAATATCCTTTTCAACAAGTGGTGCGGGGACAACTGAATAGCCACATACAAAAGAATAAGGTCAGACTCTACCTCACATTGAGATAGCCAGATGGGAGCATGTCCCTGGGAAAAACTCCAACTGGCCTGAGCACTGGAGTAGAGCCTCAGGAATTTCGTGCCTTTTGCAGTTGAGAGGAGCCCGGCCCCTCCTCTTCTTGTGTGGAACCTAGGATTCGAGCTGTGGGCAGAAAGTGCTCTAGCAGGGACTCTGGCTTTGAAAGAGTCCCTTTTTCCTCCTTTTCTTCCTTTACACCCAATAAAACCTGTCTTACCCTTCAAACTGTCTGCAAGCCTGAATTTTTATGGCTGTGGGACAAAGGACCTCATCTTTAGCTGAACTAAGGAAAAAGTCCTGCAACATTTTTGGCGTGCAACATAGGGACTTGAGAAGCGGTGAGTGAAATGGGGACTCAAAACCTCTTACTGTTGCTCCTAAACCTTTTCATCCTGGGACTTCTGAGCTTATGGGAAACAGTGCCCCTCCCCGGCCCTCCCAGGAAGGAGGCCTTTTCATGGCCTTTTCCTTCCTTTTTCCAGATGGACTGGTGAGCCACAGCTGCCTGCCGCTCCCCACTCCGTGCTCGTGCTAGGGCTGGGATGCATGGCCCAAGGGTCCCACACAGCTGGTTCCACTGGACAGTAATTAAGCTTAAGCTTCTCTCCCAGGTGGAGGAACCACTTGCAGGAGAATAAGAGGTTCTTCCCCAGGCATTTTTAAACCTTTTTTCTTTCCCCTTCTCTACCCTATCAACAAGTTAACCTTTAAAGTTTTCTTTTTCTTTTAGAAGATAGGCCAACCCCAACCCAACTATCACTGTTTGCATTCTCTGCAAAGTTTAGGTTGTGAAACCAAGCCTCCATCTTGTTTTACCGCTTGAGGGCATGGCTTCTAACTCTGGGGGCAAGGCTTTGTTTAGCAATCCTGCCTCAGAGGATGAGCCCTCTCTGGTTCCATAGCTGCATGTTTTCCTAGCCCTGTCTCTTAAAGGGCCCCATCCAGCTACTGGGTTTTTTTCTGCCTGTCTGTGTATGTACTGTGTATGATTTCTGTAAAATGAGCTCTAATCAATTTGGCTTAAAGAAAGACAAGCGCTTGGATTAAATATTTTTAAAAGGGAAGATAAAAGCTGTGGTACTTTTCAGTTCATGTGACTTTAATCTTTGAGAAATAAAAACAGCCTTAAAGATTATTGGTAGAATGCAGGTGTCATTAAAATGTAAATAGATGAAATAAACTGTGCAGGTCAGATGCAAGGTTTGCCGAATGTTTTAAGGTTACAAACTGCTTTTTGGCTTTTGAGAACTATCTGTCTTGCCTGCTTCACAATTGGTAAGGCCTGGCACAATTAGTAAGGCCTGGGGACATATGGAACCAACCACGCCCTTCATTATGCTGGAGTCAAACCTTGACTGCACTTAACACACAAAGCAAATTAACAAGTTTCACCTTAAAGTTAAAAATCCGCTAGGAGTTACTATTATAATACGTGATTGAAGCTACTGAAAGTAAATTTACATGCAAGAAGTGTAAGAACAGTAAAATGTGTTTTTTTGGAAAAGGTTACAAAAAGGCATGGAAATGTAAATTTTTGCCTAGGCTTAAAAGATTGTTTTGAATTAGGAAAAAACTGAGGGTTCAAACAAGTGGTGGAAGAATTGTAGAAATTAATCTCGCAGAAGAGGTTCTCTGTGTGAACATGTTGACTAAATTCAAAAGGGCTGTAAAAGGTTTTTGCTTCTTTAAAATTTATGAGTCATCATTTTGGAAAAATAAATAACTTATGGTAATCTGGAATTCTATTTCATAATATCAAGTGCTTTAAACACATTTAACAGTCTTCCCAAAATCAAACTTCAGTTTCAAAATTGTCTTTCTTGACAACTTTCAGATAGTCCAGAGGGCCCCTGGAATGTCCAGAAAAGAGAGGTAAACAGGATTATTTGACATGTCTAGGTACACTGGATTGCCAAAGGTGATGTTCAATCTTCTTTAGGTTATATCTTGGTGAATAATGCTAATATATGTTCCAAAATTGTATGGGATTTCTAAAATTCTAATGTCTAAGTATATGCTATCAATCATAATTAAGGTTGCTATGTTGTTATTGTAAACCACGGAGATAACCAAACTTCTTTGTCAATTGTGTTTCTAACTATAACTGCTCTAGACATTTTGCTGTTCACAGACAATTGTTGTCTTGTTTTAATCCTTTCAAAAGATGGTTTATAATAAGCTATAGGACGCTGACAGGTGCTCTCAAATACAATTTCTGATTGTATTTGAGACAATTGGGTTTCTGATAACTTTGGAGATTGTAACATTGGAATAAAGGAAAATGTACAGTATTCACGAAGAGCTGAAATGTTCATGAATATCACGTGAAACAAGAGTTAACTAACTGGACTGAACTCAGAAATCTGAAGCAACCTTTCTAAGACTTTTGCTTGGAATATTGCTGATCCGTGTTTTGTTTTTCAGAGTCAAGGAAACTTATGTTAAACTATTTATAGCCTTTTAATAATTGAGTAAGGTAATACCCACTGTGAGCAAAATTTGGAGCACGTTTGTTTCTCTCTGCCTGGTTCCTCTAACTTTGAAAACTATCTGGAGTGTTCTTATGGCAATATAGTTGTTTGCATCAGTGCAATAAGAATCAATTTTTCTTTTGCAGCAGGACACAATTGGAGAATGTGGTAATTTTACCAAGGCTTTGACTGGAAGGGTATGCTTCCCTTTAAGGAGTCAAGCTTGACTTGCAGAGCCGATAGAAGCCCAGTGGGGAGACTGGCCTCATACCCTCATGTACCCAGTCCCTGTAGAGGGTTCCTGACCTGTGGTCAATAAAGAATGCCACTTTCTAACAGGTCCAAGAGCTCCAAGTTTATCTTGGGACCTTAAGAGGAGAGGATCACCCAACTCACAGGTACTTGAGGATAAACCCATGGCTGGGCTTGGCTTTAAAAGGTCTTTTTTTTTTTTTTTTTTTTTTTTTGAGACAGAGTCTCGCTCTTGTCACCCAGGCCGGACTGCAGTGGCGCTATCTCGGCTCACTGCAAGCTCCGCCTCCCGGGTTCACGCCATTCTCCTGCCTCAGCCTCCCGAGTAGCTGGGACTACAGGCGCGCACCACCACGCCCGGCTAATTTTGTATTCTTAGTAGAGACGAGGTTTGGCCATATTGGCCAGGCTGGTCTCGAACTCCTGACCTCAGGTGATCTGCCCGCCTCGGCCTCCCAAAGTGCTGGGATTACAGGCTTGAGCCACCGCACCCAGCCTAAAAGGTCTTATATGAGATCCCTTGGGGAACAGAGTTCCAGCACAGACAATCTAAAAGGTCTTTGTAGAAATAATTTTTCTTGCTTCACTTTATGCAAATAATAAGGCCAAGTATAAGACTAAAGTTTATTTTGCAAACCACTCAGTCCTAGGATGATTTGGTTTTTTAACAAAAATGAGGACTGGAGAGAGAGAAAAATTATGTTTCAACACTTATCATACATTTGTCACTAAATTCTAAACTCACTAGTTGTTTTTAAGTTTTTGCCTACATGTTAGACTAACCCTGATTGTTCCGTGAACCAACCAGCAATCTCCAACTTCAGCTCAGAAAGAAAAAAAGGGATGGGTAATGTAGAAATCCAGATCAGTATTCTAATTCTGAGAAATTATCCTACAAATCCTGCCAGGCGATTGGAATAAATAGGGTGCCCATCACTCAGGGGTTTCCTTTTGGGAAAGTAAGACCAAGGGAGCTGACCAAAGCCAAGCACCATGCACCCAAATCCTAGCAAGCATGACTATAGCCACCAGTTATCTGGGCATGTCACAAGACATCCTTTTCTCTCCTTTGTTGGAGGAAGACTCAATCCCACAGCTTTACCCTAGCATTCAGCTTATAATAAGGAGTCCATGCAACCCCCCACCCTGAGACACATTTTTGTCCCAAACTCAATTCCAAGCTTTGGGTCAAAGTCCTAGGAAAGAAAACTGGATCTGAAGGATCCAGAGGCGGGTGATAATGGGAAGTTAAAAGGCACAGGGCAGGTGAGCATGGCTAATTCCTGCCGATCAAGCCAAGCCCAAGCTTCTTGTTTCATGGATAAAGGCCACGTTAGTATCCATGGCAAAAATGAGGTCTAGGGAATCCACAGCTACTGAAAAGCAGGGGAGATAGGGCATATGTGGGTAAGAGTGGGTGATTCCCACCCCGTACCCACCCTTCCCCCGCTTCATTGGTGCAAGCCGCTGTGACATTCATGGCGGGACGTGCCATGGTCGCCAGGACTCAGGGATGCAAGGATGGAAGAGGGAAAGACGATGCTTTTCCCTCTTTCCCTCACGTACCCCGGGTATCTGTTAGGAAGAGAAGGGAACCAGGGATACCTGCTCCACTCTTTCTAGAAGGGTAGCCATTCATCTTCAGTCTGTACCCTTTTTGAGTGCATCCTGAACCCCTGGGACTCCTTTAAAAGGCACCTTCTTTTTTCCTTTCTCCTCTTCTGTCTTCTTCACAGATAGGTAATTGTGTCTCTGTACTATGGGATGCTCCCCTCAAATGCATCCTCCAAACTGGAAAGAGTTAATTTCCCAAACCTTAAACTGGTTGGCTTAGGATTGGGCTCAGGGGAAGGGGAACCAGAAGGGTAAAGTGTTTTTTTACCAGTCAGGCTTTTGGCCTTCCTCTCCATGTGCAAACTGGTAAAAGGCCTCAGGATTTCTGAGCTGTCCTTACCCCTCCCCTTGTTTCGACTTGATACGTGTTTTCTAATAAACTGGTTTGTCTCTTCTTGCCTTCAGGTCATCAAACTCCAAGTGGCCATGCAACCAGAGCCTCTGATGATGGCCCCTTCTGCTGGGAACTTTACATAGGCCTCTGAGGGAGCTTTGACTGCCGTTTCCCCAAAACAGCACCCCTGTCAGCAGGAAGCAGTTAAGATCGGTCTTCATACTTATCCTTATTCTAAGGGCAGTTGGATGTGCTTCTTTAGAGGGGCGAATGAGGCAGCCAAGTGGGAGGGGTTCCCTGGAAAAACTCCAACCAGCCTGCACACTGGGGTGGAGCCTTGGGAAGTTCATGCCATTTGCAGCAGGGAGGTGCCTGACTCCTTCTCTCTGTGTGGAACCTGGGATTCAAGTTGCGAGCGGGAAGCGCTCTAGCAGGGACTCTGGCCTTGTGAGAGTCCCTGTTTCCCCCCTTTCTTTCTTTACATCCAATAAAACCCTGTCTTACCATTCAAATCTGAATTTTTGTGGCCGTGGACAGAGGACCCCATCTTTAGCTGAAATAAGGAAAAGTCCTGCTACAACATCAAATACAATAATTAATGCAAAATGGATCAAAGGCTTCGTGTAATAGCTAAAACTATAAAACTGTTAGACGGAAACATAGGGGTAAATCCCCGTGGCCTTAGATTTGGCAATAGTTTCTTACAAGTGATACCAAAAGCACAAGCAACAAAAGAAAAACAGATAAATTGAACTTTATCAAAATTGTGAGTTTTTGTTCTTTAAAGGACACTATCAAGAAAGTGAAAATACAACCCACACAATGGAAGAAGAGGTTTATAAAGTATACGCTGGGTAATGGCCTAGCACCCAGAATCTATAAAGTACCCACAACTCAATAACAAAAGGACAAAAATCGGAAAAGGGTCGAAGTCAACATTTCTCAAAAGAAGATGCACAAATGGCCAACAGGCACAAGAAAAGATTCTCAATGTTTTAGTCATTAGGAAATACAAATCAAAACCACAATGAGATACAACTTTACATATACTACAATGCCTATAATCAAAAAGATCATAAGAAGCACTGGTGAGCACGTAGAGACATTTGAACCCTAAAACACTGCTGGCAGGAATATAAAATGGTGCAGTCATTTTGGAAAACAGTCCAGCAGTTTCTCAAAGAGTTAAATCTAGAATTATCATATGGCTTAGCAATTCCTAGGTATATACCTAAGAAAAATGAAAGCATATGTCTTCACAAAAACTTGTACTCAAATGTTTATAGCAGTATTACTCATAGTATCTAAAAGTAGAAACAACCCAAATGTTCAACGTAATGAATGGATAAATAAAATATGGTATAACCATACAATCAAATATCATTTGGCTGTAAAAAGGAATGAAGTACTGAGGCATGGTAGAACATGGATGAACCTTAAAAATACTATGTTTCACGAAAGAAGCCAGTCACAGAAAATCACATATATGGTGCCATTCATGTGAAGTGTCAAGAATAAGCCAATCTACAGTCAGAAAATAGATTAGTAGTCACTGCTAGTGGCTGGAGGGCAGGGGGAATGGAGAGTGACTGCTAATGGGTAGGAGCTTTCTTTATGGGGTGATGAAAATGTTACAAAATTGGTGGTGCTGATGATTGTAAAACTGTAAATATACTAAAAAACATAGAATCATAGACTATAAATGAATAAATTGTTTGGTATGTGAATCATATATCAAAGCACATGTTCTGATCAAAGTGGAAAACAATGAAATAAAAAGTTCCCTGGAGCAGAGTTCTGGAGCGGTGGGAGTTAAACAGGTAAATGTAATTCATATAAGTCTAAATTCTGGAAACAAGGACTGTGTCTTTTACATTGCCGCAGTGCACATGTTTAACAAAGTTCTGTATGTAGCCAATGTTAAAGACAATCACAGTAAAAAATGAAGAAAAGCTCTTGGAACCAAACCGTCCATCAATTTGCAACTATGTAGAAGAGAAGATGTTATGAAATCATGGAAGTCTCCAAGAGCCTTGACATGTAAGAAGCTTGTAAAATTGAATTGTGCAGGTGCCTTGAGACTTGGTCAGAAACTTGCTCATTCCAGAGATTCCCTGGGGTTCAGATAGCTGACAACTACGCCTGGAGAAGTTAGACCTGTTCTAAATACCCTAGAGATTCTAGCACTCTTAAAACCATCTCCAGGCTCAGAATCTAGAGAATTGCTGAACTAACTTGCTTTCCTTGAGGAGCTTCGGACTACTTAGAAGGGAATCAGGCTTGGGGTCAGTTTTTGAGACTAAAAGTCCTGAAATCTGTCTCTCCTGGAAACACTAAGGGACATTTTTTAGTAATTTTTCTTCCAGTAAAATCCCAAAGTCTAATTTGAATCCAAATCTTTGGGGTTCATCCAGAAGCGAATGGCTGCTAGGAACATAGACTGTTTGACTCCAGAGTCAGTAAATGTTAGATAGATTAAATCTTTACTTTATCTAGCTTTAGATTTGGTCTTGTATGAAACTGACAATAAAATAAGAAACATGGTTTAAACCATACAAATATCTGTCAAGAAGCTAGTGTGTCTCAAATCACTTTCACAAGGGTTAAAGATAAACCTGTAGCCATCTGATTTCTTTGCCAGTAGGAATGGGGTACTTGGTCATAGAATGAATATTATTTATATTTGCTTTCAAAACCCTTGATGGTTTAAAACATATACACTTTGTTTTGTAGGATAGATTACTTCCCACAAATGCTCATATGGAAGACTCTAAAACTAAATAGCATTTAAAGTGAATTCCATGACCCCTATTGATTTCCATTATGAAATCATAGATGGAATTCCATGGGAAGAATTCTCCTAAGTGACTGTTGAAAACTTTTGCAAAGGAAGATGCTATCATGGTGGTCATCTCTATGACCTACTGACCAGTGTAAAGAACACTGCTGGAACTTTGGTGCTACCAACTGTCAGCTATTAGTTATCTGCCCTTACTTAGAATTCAGTTAGGACCAAGCCAATCCAATTCAGGTCTCCTCAAGGATTCTTACACATGCAGATAGTAAAATAACTTACTGTTTAATTAGGAAGGCCCTAGTTAGTATTCCTGGGGTTAAGCATTAACACAAAGGCTGCAAGATAATTTTTATTAAAAGGATACTATATTAGGCTACTGAAATGGCAAAGCAATGAGTCTCAAATTTCAGAGGGCAAATTGAAAATACAGATTCTTGGGCCACACACTCAGAGCCACAGAGTCAGTCAGATAATCCTAAAGCAAAGGACATCCAAGATTCTGCAGGCTCCTTGGATACATAATCCAGTACCTATATTCTCTTTGGAATGTGATAATATGGGATTCTATATATAACTAACAGCCTATAAATACTATACACTGGGTACTGTCTACACACATTACATATATTAACTTAATCCTCACAGCAAAACTTTCAAGGAGATACTATTATTTTCATCCCCATTTTATAGATGAGAAAACTAAGGCAGAGGTTAAGTAACTTTCCCAGGGTCACTCTGCTGATAAAGTAGCCGTACTTAGATTTTAACAAATCATCATTTATTGCAGAAACTATGCTTAATCTGCTATGGGCTATAACACTTTGCTTTTCCTACACCATTTTTTTTCTAGCTATATCAGATTTTTTTAAATTGGCAGTTTTAAGAGTGTGCTAACAAGGTCAATCTCTGTGAAAGTCAGAGGAATGCTCTCTGTACTAATTAAGAGATAATCACAACTAATTTCTCCTGGCCTCAATAATACAGACATGGTCTGTCTGAATATTTGCATTCTTCCAGCCAAGGTCCATGAATATAGTTTGGGCATCTATTCTCAGTTTGACAGTCTTATGAAGGCAATATAGTCTATGCACCCAAAGACTGGCATAGAGTGGGTCATGGTTCTCTGGGGCTTCCTTTCATTTTCTGTGGAGATAGAGAGGAATGTATCCTCTGAAGACAGCTATGGGATTTCAACAAGAAAACACCTGACCAGAGACATTGAGAAGTATAACCTAGATTCATATTTATTTAATATCTCTTGAGTGCCTGCTATATGGAGGTGCTAGGGTTATGGTAGGGAAGAAAACAGGCAACCCCCTGCCCTTGGGGATATCCTTATTTAATATTCAACATGTCTTTAAGTATTATTCTTATTAGAATTATAATCTTCCTTGAAATATGACCCTCCAAATTGCCTCAGTTTCCCCACAAGTAAAACAAAGGTGGGATTAAACTCCCTAGGTAAGCGGCCTCTGAGCCAGAGCTTAGTGTGTAGGAAGTTTATTGGGAGTGCTATCAGAACTGACACCTGTTGAGGAAGTAAAGAAGCAAGACTGGCTAGAGGGAGAGGCTGAACTGTGATACAGCCTCAACAAAGGCTGCAGATCACCTCATAGGGCCCTCTGGAATTGAGATGGTCATGCTAAATTGGAGCCAGGGGATCAGGGATAAGGTTTTTACACCATCCCCCCATAAGGCAGGTCATTGGTTAGTGCTGTCCTGTGCAAGACAGCTGTCTTCAAAGAATGGAAATTCCCAAAGAGCTATTTTCAGGCAGCACTTCCAGCAGCTAGGGGAAGAAGTTATTTAGTCCTCAAGGGGGATTTGGACGATACATCACAGCATCCATTACGGAAAGACTGGACTCTCATCTATGACACCCTGTCCAGATATCACATCCTACAATCTTATGACTGTAGGGGACTGGTAATGTCACTGCTGTCCACTCCGTCAAGTAGATACCCTAAGTGTAGTGAGTGCCCCTGTGGCAGTGTTGCCCTGGGATGCTGTTTCTTACTTGGCTACCTGCTGCTCTGAATACCCAATAGACCTTGATTGGCAGGCCCAATCTCTCATCCTGCTTGAAGCTTACACTTGCACCTCATGAGCTTTGTGGGATCTTCAGAGTAGATGTCAGCGCTTTGAGTTCCATCACAGGCCTCTACAGACATAATCTGGGTGCAGCGACACCCTGCATAATCTTGTAAAGCAGGATTTTGCTAATTTTCTGGAGAGCTGAACCTGGCTTCTGTGTTATGTTAATTAAAAGCATCTTGATTTATGAGAGTTGTAGGCAAAGGCATGCAATGGCTCAGGGATACACAATTTCTAACTTTGTGCTGCCACCTAATGGCCATCCAGCTGATGAGCAAAACAGAAGGCTGGGATATAATTAATTGAATATCCAAGAAAAGGAATCTTTAATGTGGGCTTCCCCTTCATCCCCCACTTGGAGATGAAGAAACATTCAAAGTTTCAGCTTAGGTTGTCTTAAAACCTGTCTCCATGAATCATTCCTTCCCTGGAAAGCCTTCTACCAATCTTTCAAGCCCTAACTCAGATGTCCTCTCTTTAAGAAGCCTTCCCAACCAACCCAGCAGTCAGCCTTTCCTCCTCTGGGCTGCCCTGGAATGGGGTATGTCCCTTTAGCATAGCCTGAATTGCACTTAGGTGAATTGCTTTGTGGTATATCTGACCAGGCTGAGCTCCAGTGAGGCAAGTTGTTGTGTTTTTGTTTTGTTTTTCTTGCTTCGTACATAGTATTTTCCCAAAGAGTGTTGTAGGGCTACCCTAACCATTCATTTCACTCTACTTCTTGCTCTTTAAACTGTTTCTGGGTCTGTCATACAAATGCATGCTGGAAGTGATGAAAAAGTTGTCAAAGTAGTTTGCACTTTGTGACATTCTGTCCCTCTTTCTCTTTCTCACTTCTGTCTCACATTCAGTTTTTAGAGAACTGCCTCACAGAGGCAGGCTTTCACTGTCCATGGGAACTTTTGTTTCATGACCCAGTTGGGACACCCCTCTTTTACTTCATTGTGACTGCTGCCATTTGAAGAACAGACTGGACTTCCCTCCACACTCCTTGCTTCTTAATATATATGCAATCATCTTTAGGAATATCAAGACCCTATTTTATAAAAACCCACCAAAACTCTATTTTGTAAAGCACTCTCACCATTCTGGTACCCAGCAGCCCACTGCCTGTGAACATCCAAATCTCTGGAATGCATTGAGTAACATGTTCAGTGTAGCCAGTGCTTCTGGTCCACCTAGCCTGACCCGTGGAATTCACTTACTAACTCACAGACATGCTCTACTCAGAACTCCCTATTTTCCTTCAATTAAGGCTACTGAGCCTACAACTTTCCCTCCTACCCAGCAGCGATGCCACTCCAGCTGTTAATCAGTGTTTGAAGAAACCATGGGCCAACCAAGAGGCCCTTCAGCACATCTTGAAGTCCGAGGGAGAGCATTCAAATGGAATCTGTTAACTGGCTCTTTCCTCCAATGCACAAATACCTTCCACTGTCTTTTTCACTTATGGATTCTGACCATTTAACAGGCACTTATCAGGTGCTCAATAAATGTTTGCTGAATAAGTGAATGAATCCATTTAGGTGGAAGATTTGAGGGTAATACCTGGAATGTTCATCAGAGAGCACCGTGGTCTTTGGGCTTTACCTGTTCAGCTGCATACATGTTAACCCCATGTACCTGAGGTAATGGAGATACAAAGCACCCAGACTGGCTTGAGAGAGTAAAGGAAATCTTCCAGAGCAGGTGATGGTAGAGCCCACCTTGGCAGCAAAGTGAGAGTTTTGCCAGGTAGACAAGGAGGGGAAGGAAGGAATGACAGGAACAGGGAAGCGGATGGGCAGGTAAGTGTAAGGAACCATGATGGGCTTCTTCCACCTGGTTCATTCAGGAGACTATGAGTAGTCCAGGTTTTCTGGAGTGAGGTATAAAGTGACAGGGCAGGGAAAATGCTGAGAGACTTGACCAAATAGAATCATGGTATTTTAAAAGCAAAAAGCAAAAAGCAAAAAATAAAAAATAAAAAAATAAAAAAGATCACTGCCTGCTGCAAAATACACAAATGTTTCCCACCAAACTTGGAGAAGAAAATCCAGATCCAGCCCCTGCCTCCCTCTCTGCCCTCAGCTGCCTCTTCCTGCTTCCTCTCTCATTCTGCTCCAGTCACACAGGCTTCCCTGCTTGCCAGCTGGATTTCTGAAACCAAGGGAACCTCCTCTGGTCTCTAGCAGGCTCCACCATGGACTCAGACTGAGATCTTTCTGTGACCTTCAGAGTCTTCTTCCCCAATACCTGCTTTCCTTACTTGAAGCTCTCCTATACCATGTTTGTCTCAGGCCATATGAGCTACTACTCTTTTTTACTATTTTTCCAGATAAACCCAGATGACTGGCAGCACACTAGTAATTTCACCCTCATTGTAGGTTGAATTTCACCAAAGACCTTTTTAAAGGAGGAGAATGATCCTAGAACAAAATGTTTTGTGAGGTAGTGAGCTTCTCATCACCAGTGATGTTCCAGCAGAAGTTAAATGCCCGTTCCCAGGGAAGTTGTAGGAAGGAATCACTCACTGGGTGGGATCACATAGAGGACCTCTTAAGATTTTATTCTAACTGTACACAAACACCTAGACAGACATTATAATTTTATTAAAAGAAGGTGATATAGGTATCGCGTAATTAAGCAAAATATATAAAATGTAAATTTTTCAAATAAACAAATTTGAAGGACTGTATTTTATAAAAGGGATCCATTTGGGTGACTTTAACTAGAATCCTAAAATATTACAGGTAAAGGGGACTTTATTCACTTTGTTTTCTAAAACAAGAATTCTTTCTAATAGAACATTTTAGCATGATTACATTTGTTTAGAATTTGACCTGGTACATAGTAGGAGATAAATACATATTTGTTTAATGAATGCATAACCAAAGAAAAAATGTGATGTATATAACTTTTCAAAAATACAGCTATTGTTCCAAGTAAGATTCAAGTGTACAGTTTTGGCTGAGAGGACCTAGTTTGAGAAGTTGCTGTTGAGTGCAATAACAATAGTGAAAGGTGCTTGTTTTGTTTAATTTTGGTCTTGTTGTTTGGTCATTGTTGGAGAACAAAAGGTCAACAGTATTTTCTGATGACAATTATATTCCTTTTAAAAATGTGGATCACCAGTAAAACTTCCAAAAGAAAACATCTTCACGTGTCCTTAGGTTATGTAAATGTCTATTGAGGTGCTTGAGAGGAGGCATGTTGTCTCACAGTTCCCTTATTCAGAATGTACCTGCCCCCACCCCTTATACATATGACCCACCCGAAGCCTCAGCTGCACTTCACCACCTGGTGAGTGGCGAGGGTGCCAGCATGGTAAGCACAATCCCCACATGGCAAGCCCAGACAGTAAAGGTCAGATCTGTTGGGAGTGGCTGGGGGTTGAGATTATGAGGCTCATACCTATTTCTCTAAACTCAACACCCCAGTGGCCAATCTTTTCAAGAAATAGGAGGGAGAGCTTTGAATGGACTCTGGATTCATGAGGCAGCTTTTAGGGTCCCTTAGAGACCCTTCCCTATGGCCTCATCTTCTGCTCCACCTATCCCTTTATCATAGAGATTGCTGCCTCTAATACTGGGATGGGATCTACATTTTCAAGGGACGGTTCCTGTTGCACCTGCTTTTTAAATGAGGCGGACTCTAGCATAATATCAGCTACTTGGAAAAGAACACCAGTCTTCCATCAAATAAGCTGTCTTCGTTGCCTGACACATTGACTTGTCAAGTTCCAAATGTCACGACCTGTGAAAACTTGAGACAACTACAAAGCAAATTAATGCCGGAGAAGTGGGCCCTAGGACTTCAGCAATTTGAGATTCTGATTACAAAAGACTGGAAAAGGAAAGACCCTTGGTAGTGCTCAACATGAACCAAAACACAAATAGACTCAGCATTTTTAATGTTTTAATGACTAGAAATGGAATCTTCACATATTGTAAAAAATGAACAGAAAAGAAACATTAAATAAGAATAATGCATAATCTGCGATTTTTTTTTTTTTTTGAGACAGAGTTTTGCTCTTGTTGCCCAGGCTGGAATGCAATGGCGCGATCTTGGCTCACCACAACCTCCACCTCCCAGGTTCAAGCGATTCTCCTGCCTCAGCCTTCCCAAGTAGCTGGAATTATAGGCATGCGCCACCAAGCCCGGCTAATTTTGTATTTTTAGTAGAGATGGGGTTTCTCCATGTGGGTCAGGCTGGTCTCAAACTCCCGACCTCAGGTGATCCGCCCACCTCGGCCTCCCAAAGTGCTGGGATTACAGGCGTGAGCCACCGCACCTGGCCTAATCTGCGATTTTTATTGTTTTGTGTTAATCTGTATTTTCAATGTTTGTATAATGTCCATGTGTTTGTAGTAATAAAATAATAAGGCATTTAAAACTATTTACTTTCAACCTTCACATCATTTTGTACTTATGTTACTTTGTAAGCAACTATGTCATTAAATTCTGGATTCTGAATCCAGTAGGCCCTTTCAGGTGGACCAGAAACCACAGTGAGAGAAGGTGGGGAATCTGCAATGAGTGTCTAAATAAGTTACTTCAGATCCAGTACCTATCTGGTTGCTAGGTTTTTCTGGCTCCCACAGGTGGTTCCCTCATCCTGTCAGAGTGAGCTTCATGCTGATCCTTTGTGTATTGCTGGATATTCAGGACATCATGTTTGGAGGTCCACAGATCCTGTTGATACAGAAGGATTGCCAGAGTGCAGGCCACCTTAGGGTGGCCACCATAGCTGCCATGGAATTTTGTTCTAGTGAGAGAGAGCAATGAACTATTTATGCCTGGAAAATTCTGTAGAAGTCACTTAAGTGAGACATCAGGCTTGATATAGGAAGTGAGGCAGTCAGGCTGTGCTTCTGGGATCTGGATGCTATATCCTGACAGCCTGTCAGTCAAAGATTCATGTGCAGAGGTCAGCAGAATATGGGCACAGCAGGCTGTTAACTATCAGGACTGTGTGTGAACTATGCTGACCTGATATATGAACTTAAGGGCCCAGTCAGAGCCCAGGTTCTGGGGCAGCTGATGTGCCCAAGGTAGATTAGGAATCCAATACTGGAGCAAGTTCAAAACTCTCCTAATAGGCGATGGTGACATGTTTGCCATTTATCCTACAGGCAGCAAGTGAGAAGTCAGTGAGGGGTTTGCATGAGAGGAAAATAAATACTCTGCATTCTGGACAGGCCTGTCTGATGGTGCCTTGGAGAATGAAATGGAGGTGAGGAGGTGGGTAAGGAGAAGGAAGGCAGGGTGAGAAACAGCACCAAATAAAGAAATCAAGGTGAACTGATGTGGCCTTGGTCTCAAGCTGTAGTAGTGGAGTTGGATGGAAGAGTGGAAATAGAGTTCAGAGAGCATTACATTTAGGGATGGGCTGGGCTCCCACCTGTAATTTCAGCATTTTGGGAGGCTGAGGCAGAAGGATCACTTGAGGCCAGGAGTTCAAGACCAAACTGAGCAACACAGTGAGACTCCATCTCTAAAAAAAAAAAGATAGGAATGACCAAAGTTGGTGAACAGATAGTAGGGAGAAGGTAAGATGTAAAATGAATTCCAGGTTCCAGCTCAGGAGACAGGTTGCATGATGGTATCATGAACTGAGATTTTAGGCACAAGAGGGGAAGGAGGAAATTTGGATAGGACGTAGAGCAGGAGTGGAGTTAGGGAAACAGTTCAGTGGTCTCCAGTGGGTGCTATCAGCCTTCCAAATGAGGATTTCTAGGGACAGTCAAATACCTAAACCTGGAGAGGGGCTGGGCAGGGATCAGGTAGAGGAGTGATCCACAGTCGTTGCCTGACATCATGGACATAGTTGAGCTGACACTGAACAAGTATGAGTCTAATGAAATGGAAAGATGAAGAAGAGATTAGTGAAGAATAGAAAAGGGAATGTAGCAGGAAAAAAAAAAAGAGGCATTGCCAAGAATGGCACCTTGGGTAGCATCATTATGGATATATCAGAGTCAGCCAGTTAAAACACATCCTTAAACAATGCCCATGTGCCAGATCCTGTAGTGGATTCTGACAATTGTGGTCCACAGAACAGCAACATAGAGTTTAGTGCTTCAGACAGACATTGAACACATTTTACAATGAAACAAATTGTTACAAAATGTTTACCTAGTAATTATAAGTAGAAAAAGTATTGTCAAGGAAAATATAGGATGCTGTGGGAGTGTAGAACAGTATGGACTTAACCAAATCTCACTGGGCGGGGATTCGAGGAAAGGTACAAATGCCTTCTCTGAGAAAGTAGCACCTAGGTTGAAAATTGAAGGAGAAGTAGCTGTTGACAAGCCAATGGGAAGAGAGAGAATCTCTTGCAGGAAGAAGAAAAGGAGCCAGTGAAGCCTCCTCAGAAGAAGCTACCAGAGAGATAGGAGGAGAGCACTGAAGAGACTATTAGGAAAGCTAAATGGGGAGAGAGAATATGTCAGCTCCAAACCCAGAGGTCATCAGCCATGGTCACCCCCTTCTGCTGACAAGGTTGCCTATGACACCAAGTAAGCCACCTCCTTCCACTTGAATTTTGGTTTCAGCAGGACAACTTCTCGGCCACGGGCTTCTCTTGGGAGCAGCCAGTTTGCTAGGACCAGAGGATGAGGCAGGGTTTGTCTATAGAGGCATTTTTCCTACAGAGGAAGTTTTTGATGGTGAAGGAGCTGTTCTACTTTTTGATTGTGGTGGTGGGCCTACTGTGGTATGTGTTTGTCAAGTCTCATAGAACTGTACACAAGAAGAGTGAACTTTAGTGATTTAAAATTATACTTCAATAATGTAAGCAAGAAAAATAATACACTCTCACATTAAAATGCACACTTACTTGAAAAGCTCATAAAATATATAAATCAATTTGAGTAGAAATAATAGAATATTAGTGAGAGTGAAAAAGAGGATAAATAAGTGGAGAGATCGTCCAAGTAAATGGCCTGGAAAATTATAGTTTTTAGATGCGTAGTCTCCCAAAATTGATCTGTATATTCAATGCAATTCAAAAAAAACCTCTATATTTTAATGTGTGGAAATTGCCAAACTGATTCTAAAATTTACATAAAATCCAAATGTGCATGAAAAAGAAGATTCATTTGAAAAAGATCAAGGTGTGAATCAGCTTGGTGCTGATACAGACTCATTTGCATATGAAAAACTTAATTAATGGTAATTATGGCACTGCAGACCATGGGAAATTGACTATCTTTTCCATAATTAGTCTTGAGAAAACTGGGCCTCTCCCTCACATCAGAAACAAAAATTCATTTTGGATGGACTTAAATTTTAAAGGAAAAGCATATATCTTTTGAAATATAAGACTGTATGTTCGTATTTTATATGTATATTTGTTTCATTCACATTTGTATATGCATAATATATCACAGGGATAAAGAAACATAATGAGAAAATATACACTGTCTTATGGCAATATTTTTGAAAATTTGAATGTATTAACAAATGTTTGAAAAATTTTACTTAAACTTGATTCAAGATGATACAGAAGTCATGAAGAGGTATATAGATATTAAAATAAATGAATAATTTAAAATTGTCCCAAGAATTAAAAGCAAAAATGAAAGACTCTAGGCTCATCAAACATTAAAGGAGAAAACGATCCCAATATTATACAAAGTGTTCTAAGGAACATATGATAAAAAGAACATTTTCCAATTTATATCATGTGGTTAAATTTTGATAGCGAATACGATGATGGACACAAAAATAAAGGGCAATAAGAGATCAATCACACCCATGAAAATAGATGGAAAATCCTCAAGAAAATATTAGCAAACTAAATTCAGCAATGTATGAACAAAATAACATATCAAGGCCAAGATGGTCTATCATTTAGAAATAAATTATAAACTCAAGCTGCATTCATAATAAAACTTTTCTGATATCCATGAAGAGAAAGCAAGTTTCTTAACTGGATAAAGGATATCTTTAAAAAATAACTTTAATAAGTATCCTACTAAATTTTGAAATACTGAAAGCTTTCTTTTTGAGATTGAGGAATAGTTTCCCTTGATGATTCTATTGGAGATCTTAATTTACTTAGTAAGGCAAGAATAGTAAAAGTGTAAGGATTACAAATGAAGAAGCAAATCTGTCATTATTCATAGGTGATTTGATAATAGACTAGAAAACCAAAAATAACTCATACATAAATTGTTAGACAAAAGTATCACTACTAGATCATATATGTATATGCATATACATACACACACACATAAGATTTACAAACCAATACATAGGCAAAAGACTGATAGAGAATGAGTAAATTAAAATATACTAACAATAATATCATCAGAAATCAGCGTGGGTCTAATCAAAAGATAGAAACTACATAGGTTAAACATATTAGTTTAATACAAATAATTATTCAACTGTGATCAAGATTAACTATGAGATTTATGGAACCTTGATATGACACCATACGGCTAGCGGAAAGTACGCAAGAAAAGAAACACTTGGAAGGATCCCTCATGGCATAAGTTGTAGTTTGGGCCAGTGGTTGTGGCATAGCTCCACCTGATGGCCTCACCCATACCACTCACCCTGCCTCTGCTGGAAATGGAAGGAATGCCTCTTCCCCCTTCAGTGTTCCTCCACCAGCCTCTACTGAGAAAGCTCACTTTTATCGTGTTCACTTGAAAAAAGAAATGCTTAATGGAATCACGTTGTTTATCAAACAGCATATATGTAAGGATGCAGTCCAAGCAGAGAGGCAATAAAATGATAATGGATGAAAGTACATGGAATAAATCCAACACAGTAAAGACTTACATGGAAAAAAAAACTATAACCTTTTTTTAAGAGATACTCCTGTTACAGGTTGAATTGTGGCTCTCCCGACCACCATTCGTATGTTGAAGTTGTAACACCTAGTACCTCAGAATGTGGCCTTATTTGGAGATGGAGTCATTGCAGTTGTAATGAGCAAGATGAGGTCATTAAGACAGACCCTAATCCAGTATGACCAGAGTCCTCATTAAAAGGTGAAATTTGGACACAGAGACAGACACACATAGAGGAAAGGCCCCAAGAAGAGACATGCGAAGAAGACAGCCAACTACAAGCCAAGGAGAGAGGTCTCAAACAGATCCTTCCCTCATAGCCCTTAGAAGGAACCAAGTCTGCTGGCACCTTGATTTTGGACTTCTAGCCTCCAGAACTGTGAGACAATATATTTGTGTTGTTTAAGCCAACCAACTGTGGTACTTTGTTAAGGCAACCATAGCAAATGAATGGATTCTGGTACTGAGAAATAGTGTGCTGCTGTAACAAATACCTAGAAATATACACATGACATTGGGTAATACTAGATCAGCATGGGCTCCTAAGTCCAGGGACTAGTGTTGTTATCCAAAGGGGACATTTGGACACAGGCAGGCATACACACAGGGAGAATGGCACGTGAAGAATGGAGTTAAGCTGCCACAAGGCAAGGAACCACCAGAAGCTAGGAGAGAGGCATGGGACAGATTCTCCCTCAGAGCCCTCAGAAGAAACCCACCCTGCCGACACCTTGATCTTGAACGTGTAGCTTCCAGAACTGGGAAAGGATACATTTCTGTGGTTTAAGCCACCCAGGGTGTAGTGCTTTGTTACAGCAGCCCATGCAAACTAATACAGATAGTAATAAATGATAACTTCAATTAATAGAGAGACGTACTATGTTCACTGACTGTGAAACTTCATGTTGTAATAGCGTCAGTTCTCTCTGAATCATTTTAAAGATTCGATGTGACCACAAACAAAATCCCAAGCAGTCATTTTTGTGTGGCATTTGACAAGGTGATTCCAACTATGATACAGTGATGCAGTAGGCCAAGAATTCCAAAGATTAAGAAAAAGGTAGGAGGAGTTTTACTAGTACAGGCAGTCCTCGCTTTGCACCTACTGGAGGACCATGAAATGACCATGCAAATGACCATGCAAATTGCAACCATACCACGCGATATCAATAACCATAGGAAAAGTTATGCTCATTCTGTGACTTTTAAATATTTTTGTCAAAATGTTAAAACTCTCTTACTTTCGGTTATACATGTATAGGAAAATTTAAAAAGTAGTAAAGCTAAGTGTCATTCAAAACATTAGACACATTGAGAATTAAAGTTCCAAATATCTATGGAGATCATTTAATGTGAAGGTTTTTTTTTTGCTATGTTCATAGCATCCCTTGATAATACTCTGAAGCTGGAAACAATACAAATATTCCTCTTTATTAGAAGTGGTTAGTAAATTCTGGAATGTTCATAGAATGAAATATATGCAGAAGTAAAAAATAAAGAAATTATGGCTACTAGCATCAAGATAAATGACCCTCATTAGAGTGAGCAAAAGTTGCAAATCGAAAGAAGTAAACAGTATAATTGCATGTTAAAAAGTTTAAGGCCAGGCGCAGTGGCTCACGCCTGTAATCCCAGCACTTTGGGAGGCCGAGGCGGGCAGATCACGAGGTCAGGAGATCGAGACCATCCTGGCTAACATGGTGAAACCCTGTCTCTATTAATAATACAAAAAAAAAAAATTAGCCAGGAGCCATGGCGGGCACCTGTAGTCCCAGCTACTCTGGAGGCTGAGGCAGGAGAATGGCATGAACCCGGGAGGTGGAGCTTGCAGTGAGCCGAGATCGCCCTACTGCACTCCAGCCTGGGCGACAGAGCGAGACTCCGTCTCAAAAAAAACTTTAATAATAAGCAGAACTATAGAGTTTAGGGGTGCAAATGAAGATGGTAGAAAGTATCAATGAAAGCAAAGTAGAGAGTTTTACGAAAGTCAGGCAAGGGGTACATTTAGATTTGATTGAATGGGATGTGTTCAGGAAGGGACATACTAGCGGTTTGTAAATTACAGGAAGTATTCTGTTCTGTAGGTAGTGGTGTGTGCCCCATAGTTACTGTTTTCAGTGTGAATATAATTTATATATTATGTTACTGATACATATTTAATAATATGCTTAAAATAAAAATGAAGACAGACTTGGAGCAGCCAGTGTGAAGAGACCTCAGGAAGCACCTGGGAGGCTGTAATGTTCTATTTCTTGACACACACACACTTGTGTATATATATTAACATATACGTGTGTAATACACTCCTTTATATGGCATGATAAAAATCTCCTGATATCCATATGCTTGTTTCTTGTATGTTTTCTTCTACAAATCATGAGAGAGGCTGTGAAATGTTTGAAAAACAATGTAGGCTTTAGCACAACAAAATGAATTGGAAGAGTTTTCAATATCCTTTCTTCACTTTGGGCTTTTGTTGTTGTTCCTGTTCTGCTCAGCAAGCTAAAACATGGTGTTGAGTCTGAAACTTCCAGACAAGGCTGGGAGGACCAGCAAAAGGAAAAACTGGAGCTAGAAAGATGGGGAGAAAGTCAGAGAAATGAACACAGACATGGTACATGCTAGCAATGCATCACCTTTTGATCAAGGTCCTGTATGCAGACTAAGGGTGGCAAAGGCACCTTACAGAAAAGCCTGGACTGCTCACTACATTGCAGCCTGCACGGCAAGAAGCTCAACTGGTGATTGCCAGGGATTCCTTTCTGGAACTACTAGCTCATCACATCTTCCTGGAAGCATGACCTACATGACCTGGTGATGTCGCTGCTGCTTCCCATATAGTAAACCTGATTGCCCAGACACTCCCAAAGAAGGATCAGTGGGAGGAGTCTGTGTTCTCTTGTTTGTGGGACGAAGCAATCTCACCTAATCACTCGGTTCTCGATTGGTGTGGTGGGCTCCATGGAAAATTTACTGTTTCAGGGAGTTTTGTTGAATGAGCCTTTGCGCATCTACCATCCTTGTGTGTCTTGAGTGACTACTGTTCTAGAGATTATTGTCATGTTTCGCCACTTTCATGAGGTGAGAGTATTACCCCAAGCCTCAGCTTCACTGTCAACCCACCTCTTCTTCTTGCTAAGGTGGGAGCACACCCAAGGTTCCTGAAATGGTTAATATTAGTGTCACCTTGACTGGGTTGAGGGATGCCTCTGTGCCTGGTGATGCATTGTCTCTGGGTGTGCCTGTGAGGGTGTAGCCAGAGGCGATTGATGTGAATCAGTGGACTGGGAGGGGAAGAGCCCCCTTAATGTGGGTGGTTATCATCCAATCAGCTGCTGGTGCAGTTAGAACTAATCAAGCAGAAGAAGGGGACTTTCTCTCTCTCTCTCTCTCTCTCTCTCTCTCTCTCCCCACATTTGGGAATGTGATACCATTTTCTCCTCCTTTCCTCGGACAGCCATCTCCAGGATCCATGGCCTTTGGACTCTGGGACTTGCGCTAGCAGCCTCCCGGGAGATCTCAAGATTTTAGCCTCAGACTGGGAACTGCAGTATTAGCTTTCCTGGGTTTGAAGTGTTTGGACTTAGACTGAGCTATCCTGCTGGCTTTTCTTATTCCCCAAATTGCAGAGGGCATATTATGGGACTTCATCTTTACAATCGTGTGAGCCATTTCTCCCTATTAAACTTCCTGCTATATAAATATATACACAAATATATCTTATTGGTTCTGTCTTCGTCCCTCTGGAGAACCCTGACTGCTGCAGTTCTCTAGAGGGCAGCTCACCCTCTGCTTTGGGATATGGCCCTCTTGAAACCTTCAAATTCTGAGATTGGGGCAGTGGTAAAACAGAAAAATGTAGACAGTAATAAAGCTATCTCTGCCTAGCCAGTCGACTTCCCTCCAGCTTCCCTTTTAAATATTGGAAGTAAATACTTAAATGATTCTTTTAGCTCCACATATTTTATTGCTTATTTCCAGAAGGACATGTGCTTGCTTGAGATGCGGTAGATGTGGCCTGGGTGATCTGGAGGTGTAGAGGTTGTGGGTGGATGAGCATAAGAACATACTTGTCCCTGTTACTCTGTGATCCTGTGCCCTAGGGCTGTACTTTTTCCTTCCGCTTAGCTTTTTGGGCAGTGCTGATTAGAATGCAGGATGAATTTACATAGTGGGCTGCTCTGACTGGAATGGTTTAATACAGAAATGAGTGGGGAGTGTGGATGTGGGGGTGGAAAGAGACGTGAATCTAATTTTCCTTATGAATCTGCATCTTTTATGCAATAGAGCTCCGCTTGCATCTGAATAGTTGTCTCGACAACGCCACAGTGAGTGTAAATCGATTTAAGAAAAAGACTGCTATGACAGTGGGGTCAACTTAGGAGCACAGAAGGAACACACACAGTGTTTTAGCAGCTGGACAGTGCAGAAACTAAGGGACTGTGGCTCCAGGAAACACACACTCAATTGTAACCACGTGCTTTCCACCCAGAGCCTCAATATCATATGTGCTATTCCACTGACCTTCCACTCACTTTCAATCTCATATTTCACAATGAAGATGCCTTTCCCCTCCTTGTCTGGTTCCACTCATTTTTCATCATTCCCAGATCCTCTGGGGAAAAGAAGCCAGGGATTTTGAAGAAGACTCCTTTGTGAATTCAAAAGCCCATTTGCCTCACATGCCTGTGGAATCCGGCTGAGGGTCAATGCCAGGTGGAGAGGAGCCTCATGACCGCTTCGTGGCCCTTTGCCCTTTCCCCTGGGGTGCAGCAAACAATATATTTAGAACAGCAGAGGCTGCTGAGCCTAAGACTGAGAGGACGGCCAAAGGCTGGGAGACTGCTAAGCCCGTGGTCATGGCCACAGACCAGGGAAGAGACAAAACTGAAAGATAGGCTGCTAGGCCCTGACTTTCGTGCCATGGTCATTCTCTGCCATAATATAAGCACTTGCTGAAAAACATTCAGATGGCAAAATAGGTGTAAAATTATGAATATCTCCTGACCCTACACATCCCTGCAAGAGCTGTGACTGCTATGCACACCCCAGCCTATGCTCCCTGTAGAGATAGATGTTTAGATGAGGAAGTATAGACACACGAGAACATGTTTTCCTTTTCATTTTCCTTGTACAAATTTATGTTCTACCCTACACATAAGGACGGTCCTGTAGCAGGCTCCTTCCACATCAGGAACATTGACAGTGTCTCTGCAAAGTCTCACCCAAACAGAGGCCTCTGCTCTGTGTAGCCCCTGCTCAAAGGTGGCCAGGCATAGCCCTGGCTGCTCTGCTCATCCCTGCACAGTACTGAACCTCAAGGGACACTCTCCCCTGTCAACCCTAGGGAGCTCCTGATAGGACATAGACTACCCCTACCTTCACATAGAATATTCAAGTCAGTCACTTCACTGGTCACTGAAAAGGATGTGGAGGACTCCTGCCATCCCCCATACACCTGATTTACAATGATCCCTTATGGGAAAGCAGGAATCCTTTTGACCTGGAAGACTGAATTCCAGGAAATACTAACCTGTAGCCCAGAAAAGACCAGCAGCCCAGTGGGCTTGTTCTTCTCTCCCTCTAGTTGGGCCTGAGAGTGGCCAGGGGAGGAAGCTTATCAGCCTGTTAACCAGGCACATGATACCCGGGAGCTAGTCCTCCTGATGTCTCCCAAAGGACTGTGAAAAACGAGCTTTTGGGGGGCTGCTTGTTTCCCTAGCACTCTGCTGGAAGTGGTCTTCTCCTGGAAATGCCTTGAAAATCCCAAGTCCTCCAACCTGCTTCAAAGGCCTAGTATACCATCTTGGGCCCCTGGTATGGAGCGACACACAGATCTCCACCTAGACTTCAATTCACAAGAATGAATATTATCATTTCCCAGATTGTGAAAGTAAGGGAAGCTCTTGGATAGTCTTAAGCAAGAAAGTGATGGGATCCTTTCCTCTAGATGCAAGGCCACAGGGGACCTACAGAACACGCCCTCTCCCTGCCTACCAAACTCTAATCTATATGAAGAGCCAAGCTCTTGCTCGCGTGCCCTTTGTTTTCCTTTGGAATAAATTGCTACTTTTCCTGATTATAATGAGTACATATGAATTATTTTCAAAATTGAAACAACTCAGGGATGCTTGTGGTTAAAAGTAGAGAGCATTTGATATTGCTCTGCCTGGAGGTGACTGCAATTAATTTTCTGCTGACTGTGGCAGGCAGAATTTTGGCCCCTAGATCCTCACTCCTGGGGCTCACTCCCACAAATATGTTTCATTACATGGCAAAAAGGACTTTACACATGCAATTAAGGTTACTGACCAGTTGAGCTTAAGATAGTGCAATTACGCTGGATTATGCAGGTGGACCTGATGTAGCCACTTGAGCCCTTAAAAGTAGTGAGTAGAAACAGAAAAGGAAGTCGCAGAGATTTGAAGTGTGAGGCCTCGACGGGTCATTGCTGGTTTGAAGGTGGGGGTGCCGTGTGAAAAGGAATGCAGGCAGTCCGAAGTTCCTCAGAAAAAGGACCCAGCTGACGGTGGGCGAACAATGGAAACCTGAGTCCTACAACCACAAGAAATTTTAAATTCTGCCAACAACCTGAGTGAGCCTGGAAGTAGATTCTTCCCCAGAGCCTGCAGAAAGGAATGTATCCGTGCCTACATTTTCGTCTCAACCTTGTGAGACCCTAAGCAGAGAGCCCAGCTAAGCCACGATATTCCTGGCCTTCTGAGCCATGAAAACTGTGAGTTAATAAATGAGTTTTGCTTTAAGACACTAAGTTGATGGTAATATGGTATGGCAATGATAACAAATACAGTGACCATCCTTTAATGCATCTCTTCTTCCATATATGCACACACGAACACAAATGCACCCAATATATATGTGTGATTAACATGTACATTGGGTTTTTGTGAACAGTTAAAACAATTTGCCTTGCTTCTTCTTAACCTTCTTCCTCCAGTGTCCCTTTTTATCCCCTTTAACCAATATTAGTAATTTCAGATTTATAATTTTCTACCTTTCTCTTTGATGACATATATCCTTATATCTTTGTGATATTGTGATATAACAAGGAATATACGTTTTGTCCCCTGTCTCCAGTTCCTGTAATAGAGCTCCTAAAACACTTGTAATTTCCTGAGCAATAGGAGTGTACAGAACATCTCTTGTTCTAATATTTGATCTCTGATCCCCATTTCTGACACAGAGCCTGAATTTTCTGGGTAATAAGAGTGTCTTTTGTTCTAATGAGGCAACTTTTGGTGGCCTTCTGCATGGAGCTGGTCACCAGAAAAGCCAAGCCATGGTTAGAGGGCTTGGAACTTTCAGCTCCACTTCCTGTCTTTGGGGAAAGGGACACAAGCTAGAAATTGAGTTAATAATAGACCATACCTGTGTGGTGAAGCCTCCATAAAAGTCCCTAAACTATGGGGTTCAGAATGCTTCCAGGTCATTGAACACACCTATGAGCCAGGAGGGTGGCACACTTCAACTCCATGGGGACAGAAGCTCCTTCACTCAGGACCCTTCCAGACCTCACCCTATGTATCCCTTCAAGGGCTGTTCATCTATATCCTTCATTATATTCTTCATTATATACTAAACTGGTAAATGTAACAAGTGTTTTCCTGAGTTCCGTGAGTTCTCCTAGCAAATTATCAAAGCCAAGAGTCATAGGAACCCTGAATGATAGCCAATCAGTTAGAAGTACAGGTGAAAACCTGGGGCTTAAGATTGGCATCTGGGGTGGGAGGCAGTCTTGTGGGACTGCACCCTTAAAGTGCGGGATCTATGCTAACTCCAGTTAGTGATAGAATTGAACTGAATTGTAGGACATCCAGCCGGTGTCTGCAGATAATAGAAAAATTTGTTAATGTGTGAAAAATCCCCTCATTTGGTGGCCAGAACTGTCCTGTATTGAGTGTGTGTAGTATAAGGGAGAAAATGCACAAACTCCAACACTTAGCACATCAATTCACACACAGCAGGTATTCAATCAATGTCTGATGAATAAATGATGAAATTGGCATTATGTCATCTATCAGACATTTATTCTGTCTACATCCTTGCAAAGTTAAGGAAATCCATGTGTATATCACTCAATTTTGTAGAAAACCAGACTGAAAGAGAAGGCAAAAGCCAGGATATAATCATCTTTATACTTTGCTATTTTAGTTTTCTGGAAACCAACTATTTATTGGGGATTATTTTTGCTGATTACCATGTAATCAGCCCTAGCCCTAGCCTTAGTCCTAACTATAACCACAACCCTAACTCTAAACACAACCCCATAACAAGCCCTACACTAAACCTAGCCCTAAACCCTAACCCTAACCCTAACCCTAAACCCTAAACCAGATTCTGACCCTGACACTGACTCCCAATGTGACCTGTGACCAGCCTTGACTGATATCAACTGGTCTTGACTGACTTTGACAGGCTGTGACAGGGCATGACAGGTTCTGACCAGTCTAGACCAGTCTTGACTGTCTGGGACTGATTATACCAGCCATGACTGCAATTAACTGGTCTTGACTAGCCATGACCAGCTTTCACTGGCTGTGACCAGAATTGACCATATTTGACTGGCTTTGACTGACTGTGCCCAGCTTTGATCAGTCTTATCTGGTTTTGACCAGGCTTGACAAGTCTGAACTGGTCATGACCAGCAGTGACCGGCCTTCACTGGCTGTTTCTGGCATAAGCCTGATGCCTTCTGCCTGACTGAGTGCCAAGGACTCAGGGGCTGTGCAGCACTGAGGGGTAGGTGGAGGGGAGCAGAGTGGGAGGGAGGAAAGCCCTGTGGGAATACTCGAGGAGTGGGTGTGCCCAGGAGAGCTCACTGGTTGGTTTATACCACAAGGTCCTTGCGAATCATTTTCTTGCAGATAGGGAAATAGGTCCTGGGGATGTGTACCAAACTGTCAGGGCAGAGGACAGGGGCAGGGATGCCTGCCTGTCAATCAAAAAGTCAGTCTCAAGGCACCATTTTGTGCTTTGTTGTCCAGCCATGAAAGCCACTAGTTCATAATAAAGAGTTCTATCTCTTATGACTTTGGGTTTGGACTTGGGCTTCAAGTGTTATTGTGGTAGCCAGGGCTCAGGAAGGCTGCAACTTTGCACCATGTCCTTTAAGGAACAAATCCTATGCACAGTGAAATAAATATAAGAGATGAGTATTTTTGAGGTAAATTTACTTGATATGAATTTCACCATTTCACCATTTTAACCTTTTTTTTTTTCACTTTAAGTTCCGGGATATATGTGCAGAATGTGCAGGTTTGTTACATAGGTATACATGTATCATGGTGATATGCTGCACCTATCAACCCGTCATCTAGGTTTTAAGCCCTGCATGCATTAGATATTTGTGCTAACGCTCTCCCTCCCCTTGCCCCTCACCCCCCAGCAGGCCCTGGTGTGTGTTGTTCCCCTCCCTGTGTCCATGTGTTCTCGTTGTTCAACTCCCACTTATGAGTGAGAACATGCACTGTTTGATTTTCTGTTCCTGTGTTGGTTTGCTGAGAATGATGGCTTCTATTTTTAAGTACACGATTTGGTGAAATTTAACACCTTGACAGTGTTGTACAGCCACCTGTCTAGTTCCGGTGCATTTTTATCATCTCCAAAGGGAACTCAGTACCCATTATGAAGTCCTTTCCCATTTCCCCCTCTTTCAGTCCCTGGAAGCTACTAACCTACTTTCTGACTCTATGGATTTGCCGTTCTGGACATTCCATGTAAATTGGCTCATACACTATGTGCCTTTTGGGTCTGGTTTCTTTCACTTAAGGTGTTTTCAAGGTTCATCCATGTTATAACATACATCAGTACTTCATTCCTGTGTTCTTTCTGATTGAATACACTTAACATTTACCATTTAAACTATCTTAATTATACAGTCCTATGGAATTAACCACATTTACAGTGGTCATGTACCATCACTCCCATCCATCTCCAGAACTTTTTTCATCATCCCCAACAGGAATTGTGTGTTCATTAAACACTAACTTCCTATTCCTCTCTCCTCCAGCCACTGGAAACTACCTCTCTACTTTATATCCCAGTGAACTGATTACTCTAGGTAGCTCAGATAAGCAGAATAATACAATATTTGTCCTTCTGTGCCTTGGTTATTTCTCTTTGCATAATGACTCATGTTTCATCCATGCTGCAGTATGTGTCAGAATTCCCTTTGTTTTTAAGGCAGAATAATATTATATACCACATTTTGTTTATCTACTCATCCATTGGTGGGCACTTGTGTTGCCTCCAACACAAGCGGAGGCATTTAGTTCTTTGGAGCATATGCCCATGTAACTGACAGGTTTGCATAATACATCTCACTGAATCCTGGACCACCTGGGAAAGTTCTCCTTTAAATGCCTGTGTTAGAGAAAAAGAATGTAATGCTATGACCCAAGTCTATGACCCAAGTCTATGACCCAAGATCACAGGGTGACAGCAGGGGTTAGCTGGGATCTGAACTGAAATATTGCTGAGCTGTTGTGTTTGTCCATTTTGTGTTGTGTTGACGTGGGTAATTTATCAAGGAAGAAGCTTTATTTGGCTTATGGTTTTGCAGATTATACAAAAAGCATGACGCCAGCATCTCTGTCTGGTGAGGCCTGTGGAAGCTTTTACTCATTGTGGAAGGCAAGGGGAACCAGCGTGTCTCATGAGGAGATAGCAAGAGAGTGGGGGAAGATCTGAGACTCTTTTTAACAACTAGATCTCTTGTGAACTCATTGCCATGCAGAGGGCACCAAGCCATTCAGGAGGGATCCGCCCCCATGACCCAAACCCTCCTGGCAGGGGCCACCTCCAACATTGGGGATCACGTTTCAACATGAGATTTGGTGGGGGCAAATAGCCAAACCATATTAGTTCTCATCATTTTCATGGTGTATTATTAGTCCTTCTTGATTTAAAGTCCCATTGTGCGGCCAGCATTTCAATTAACATTTACATATATTTGCATATGAATGAGCATATTTAATAGATAAGGTTTTATTTACCAAGTGTTTCATATTTTATCTTTTATGATATTCACAACGTTTCATGTTGTGCAGGTGTTCCTGTTTTTTTGTTGTTCCACTCCTACCTGAGGAACAGCTAGGTTAACTGCTACTTTGGAGTAGGTTTTTTTTTCTTGTTTTTATATGTATACTATAAGTTCTGGGATGCATGTGCAGAACTTGCAGGTTTGTGACATAGGTATACGTGTGCCATGGTGGTTTGCTGCACCCATCAACCAGTCATATACATTACATGTTTCCCCTAAGGCTATCCCTCCCCTTGCTCCCCACCCCTCGACAGGCCCTGGTGTGTGATGTTCCCCTTCCTGTGCCCATATGTTCTCATTGTTCAACTCCCACTTATGAATGACAACATGCAGTGTTTGGTTTTCTGTTCCTGTGTTAGTTTGCTGAGAATGATAGCTTCCAGCTTCATCCATGTCCCTGCAAAGGACATGAACTCATTCTTTTATGGCAGCATAGTATTCCATGGTGTATATGTGCCACATTTTCTTTATCCAGTCTAACATTAGTGGGCATTTGGGTTGGTTCCAAGTATTTGCTATTGTGAATAGTGCTGCAATAAACATACATGTGCATGTGTCTTTATAGTAGAATGATTTATAATCCTCTGGGTATATACCCAGTAATGGGATTGCTGGGTCAAATGGTATTTCTAGTTCTAGATCCATGAGGAATCGCCACGCTGTCTTCCATAATGGTTCAACTAATTTACACTCAGACCAACAGTGTAAAAGCATTCCTATTTCTCCACATCCTCTCCAGCATCTGTTGTTTCCTGACTTTTTAATGATCGTCATTCTTACTGGTGTGAGATGGTATATCATTGCAATTTTGATTTGCATTTCTCTAATGACGAGTGATGAGCTTTTTTCATATGTTTGTTGGCCGCATAAATGTCTTCTTTTGAGAAGTGTCTGTTCATATCCTTCGCCCACTTTTTGATGGGGTTGCTTTTTTCTTGTAACTTTGTTTAAGTTCCTTGTAGATTCTGGATATTAGCCCCTTGTCAGATGGATAGATTGCAAAAATTTTCTCCCATTCTGTAAGTTGCCTGTTCACTCTGATGATAGTTTCTTTTGCTGTGCAGAAGCTCTTTAGTTTAATTAGATCCCGTTTGTCAATTTTGGCTTTTCTTGCAATTGCTTAGGTCTTACATTTAAATCTTTAGTCCATCTTGAGTTAATTTTTGTATAAGGTGTAAGGAAGGGGTCCAGTTTCAGTTTTCTGCATATTTGGCTAGCCAGTTTTCCCAACAACATTTATTAAATAGGGAATCCTTTTCCCATTGCTTGTTTGTGTCAGTTTGTCTAAGATCAGATGGTTGTAGATGTGTGGTATTATTTCTGAGGCCTCTCTTCTGTTCCTTTGGTCTATATATCTGTTTTGGTACCAGTACCATGCTGTTTTGGTTACTGTAGTATAGTTGTAGTATAGTATACAAGTAGTGTAGTATGCCTTGTAGTATAGTTTGAAGTCAGGTAGCGTGATGCCTCCAGCTTTGCTCTTTTGGCTTAGGATTGTCTTGGCTATATGGGCTCTTTTTTGGTTCCATATGAACTTTAAAGTAGTTTTTTATAATTCTGTGAAGAAAGTCAGTGGTAGCTTGATGGGAATAGCACTGAATCTATAAATTACTTTGGGCAATATGGCCATTTTCACGATATTGATTCTTCCTATTCATGAGCATGGACTGTTTTTCCATTTATTTGTGCCCTCTCTTATATCCTTGAGCAGTGGTTTGTAGTTCTCCTTGAAGAGGTCCTTCACATCCCTTGTAAGTTGTATTCCTAGGTATTTTATTCTATTTGTAGCAATTGTGAATGGGCATTTACTCATGATTTGGCTCTCTGTTTGTCTATTATTGGTATATAGGAATGCTCGTGATTTTTGCACATGGATTTTGTATCTTGAGACGTTGCTGAAGTTGTTTATCAGCTTAAGGAGTTTTTGGGCTGAGACAATGGGGTTTTCTAAATATACAATCATCTGCAAACAGAGATAATTTGACTTCCTCTCTTCCTATTTGAATACGCTTTATTTCTTTCTCTTGCCCGATTGCTCTGGCCAGAACTTCCAAAACTATGTTGAATAGGGGTGGCGAGAGAGGGCATCCTTGTCTTGTGCTGGTTTTCAAAAGGAATGCTTCCAGATTTTGCCCATTTAGTATGATACTGGCTGTGGGTTTGTCATAAATAGCTCTTATTATTTTGAGATATGTTCCACCAATACCTAGTTTACTGAGTGCTTTTAGCATGAAGGGTGTTGAATTTTATTGAAGGCCTTTTCTGCATCTATTGAGATAATCATGTGGTTTTTGTCATTGGTTCTGTTTATGTGATGGATTATGTTTATTGATTTGCATATGTTGAACCAGCCTTGCATCCCAGGGATGAAGCTGACTTGATTGTGGTGGATAAGCTTTCTAATATGCTGCTGGAATCAGTTTGCCAGTATTTTATTGAGGATTTTTGCATCGATGTTCATCAGGGATATTGGCCTGAAATTTTCCTTTTTTGTTGTGTCTCTGCCAGGTTTTGTTATCAGGATGATGCTGGCCTCATAAAATGAGCTAGGGAGGACTCCCTTTTTTTCTGTTGTTTGGAATAGTTTCGGAAGGAATAGTACTAGCTCCTCTTTGTAACTCTGCTAGAATTTGGCTATGAATCATCTGGTCCTGGGCTTTTTTTGGTTGGTAGGCTATTAATTACTGCCTCAATTTCAGAGCTTGTTATTGGTCTATTCAGGGATTTTACTTTTTCTTGGTTTAGTCTTGGGAGGTGTGTGTGTCCTGGAATTTATTCATTTCTTCTAGATTTTCTAGTTTATTAGTTTCTAGTTTATTAGTTATTAGATTTTCTAGCTTATTAGAAGTATTTATACTATTTTCTGATGGTAGTTTGTATTTCTGTGGAATCAATGGTGATCTCCCCTTTAACATTTTTTATTGTGTCTACTTGATTCTTCTCTCTTTTCTTCTTTATTAGTCTGGCTAGCAGTCTATCTATTTTGTTAATCTTTTCAAAAAACCAGCTCCTGGATTCATCGATGTTTTGAAGGGTTTTTTGAGTCTCTATTTCCTTCAGTTCTGCTCTGATCTTAGTTATTCTTGTCTTCTGCTAGCTTTTGAATTTGTTTGCTCTTGCTTCTCTAGTTCTTTTAATTGTGATGTTAGGGTGTCAATGTTAGATCTTTCCTACTTTCTCCTGTGGGCATTTAGAGCTATAAATTTCCCTCTAAACACTGCTTTAGTTGCGTCCCAGAGATTCTGGTACATTGTGTCTTTGTTCTCATTGGTTTCAAAGAACTTATTTATTTCAGCATTAATTTCGTTATTTACCCAGTAGTCATTCAGGAGCAGGTTGTTCAGTTTCCATGAAGTTGTGTGGTTTTGAGTGAATTTCTTAATCCTGAATTCTAATTTGATTGCACTGTGGTCTGAAAGACTGTTTATTATGATTTCCGTTCTTTTGCATTTGCTGAGGAGTGTTTTACTTCCAATTATGTGGTCAATTTTAGAATAAGTGCGATGTGGTGCTGAAAAGAATGTATATTCTGTTGATTTGGGGTGGAGAGTTCTGTAGATGTCTATTAGTTCTGCTTAGTCCAGAGATGAGTTCAAGTACTGAATATCCCTGTTAATTTTCTGTCTTGTTGATCTCTCCAATATTGACAGTGGGGTGTTAAAGTCTCCCACTATTATTGTCTGGGAGTCTAAGTCTCTTTGTAGGTCTCTAAGAACTTGCTTTATGAATCTGGGTGCTCCTGTATTGGGTGCATATATATTTAGGACAGTTAGCTCTTCTTGTTGAATTGATCCCTTTACCATTATGGAATGCTCTTCTTTTTTTAAATTTTTATTTTATTTATTTATTTATTTTGTATTATACTTTAAGTTTTAGGGTACATGTGCACAACATGCAGGTTTGTTACATATGTATACATGTGCCATGCTGGTGTGCTGCACCCATTAACTCGTCATTTAACATTAGGTATACCTCCTAATGCTATCCCTCCCCTCTCCCCCTACCCCACAACAGGCCCCGGTGTGTGATGTTCCCCTTCCTGTGTCCATGTGTTCTCATTGTTCAATTACTGCCTACGAGTGAGAACATGCAGTGTTTGGTTTTTTGTCCTTGCGATAGTTTGCTGAGAATGATGGTTTCCAGCTTCATCTATGTCCCTACAAAGGACATGAACTCATCAGTTTTTATGGCTGCGTAGTATTCCATGGTGTATATGTGCCACATTTTCTTAATCCAGTCTATCATTGTTGGACATTTGGCTTGGTTCCAAGTCTTTGCTATTGTGAATAGTGCTGCAATAAACGTATGTGTGCATGTGTCTTTATAGCAGCATGATTTATAATCCTTTGGGTATATACCCAGTAATGGGATGGCTTGGTCAAATGGTATTTCTAGTTCTAGATCCCTGAGGAATCGCCACACTGACTTCCACAATGGTTGAACTAGTTTACAGTCCCACCAACAGTGTAAAAGTGTTCCTATTTCTTCACATCCTCTGCAGCACCTGTTGTTTCCTGACATTTTAATGATTGCCATTCTAACTGGTGGGAGATGGTATCTCATTGTGGTTTTGATTTGCATTTCTCTGATGGCCAGTGATGATGAGCATTTTTTCATGTGTCTTTTGGCTGCATAAATGTCTTCTTTTGAGAAGTGTCTGTTCATGTCCTTCACCCACTTTTTGATGGGGTTGTTTTTTTCTTGTAAATTTGTTTGAGTTCATTGTGGATTCTGGATATTAGCCCTTCGTCAGATGAGTAGATTACAAAAATTTTTTCCCATTCTGTATGTTGCCTGTTCACTCTGATGATAGTTTCTTTTGCTGTGCAGAAGCTCTTTAGTTTAATTAGATCCCATTTGTCAATTTTGGCTTTTGTTGCCATTGCTTTTGGTGTTTTAGACATGAAGTCCTTGCCCATGCCTATGTCCTGAATGGTAATGCCTAGGTTTTCTTCTAGGGTTTTTATGGTTTTAGGTCTAACATTTAAGTCTTTAATCCATCTTGAATTAATTTTTGTATAAGGTGTAAGAAAGGGATCCAGTTTCAGCTTTCTACATATGGCTAGCCAGTTTTCCCAGCACCATTTATTAAATAGGGAATCCTTTCCCCATTTCTTGTTTTCGTCAGGTTTGTCAAAGATCAGATGGTTGTAGATATGCGACATTATTTCTGAGGGCTCTGTTCTGTTCCATTGGTCTATATCTCTGTTTTGGTACCAGTACCATGCTGTTTTGGTTACTATAGCCTTGTAGTATAGTTTGAAGTTAGGTAGCGTGATGCCTCCAGCTTTGTTCTTTTGGCTTAGGATTGACTTGGCAATGCGTGCTCTTTTTTGGTTCCATATGAACTTTAAAGTAGTTTTTTCCAATTCTGTGAAGAAAGTCATTGGTAGCTTGATGGGGATGGCATTGAATCTATAAAGTACCTTGGGCAATATGGCCATTTTCACGATATTGATTCTTCCTATCCATGAGCATGGAATGTTCTTCCATTTCTTTGTATCGTCTTTTATTTCATTGAGCAGTGGTTTGTAGTTCTCCTTGAAGAGGTCCTTCACATCCCTTGTAAGTTGGATTCCTAGGTATTTTATTCTCTTTGAAGCAATTGTGAATGGGAGTTCACTCATGATTTGGCTCTCTGTTTGTCTGTTATTGGTGTATAAGAATGCTTGTGATTTTTGCACATTAATTTTGTATCCTGAGACTTTGCTGAAGTTGCCTATCAGCTTAAGGAGATTTTGGGCTGAGAAAATGGGGTTTTCTAGATATACAATCATGTTATCTGCAAACAGGGACAATTTGACTTCCTCTTTTCCTAATTGAATACCCTTTATTTCCTTCTCCTGCCTGATTGCCCTGGTCAGACCTTCCAGTACTATGTTGAATAGAGTGGTGAGAGAGGGCATCCCTGTCTTGTGCCAGTTTTCAAAGGGAATGCTTCCAGTTTTTGCCCATTCAATATGATATTGGCTGTGGGTTTGTCATAAATAGCTCTTATTATTTTGAGATACGTCCCATCAATACCTAATTTATTGAGAGTTTTTAGGATGAAGGGTTGTTGAATTTTGTCAAAGGCCTTTTCTGCATCTATTGAGATAATCATGTGGTTTTGTATTTGGTTCTGTTTATGTGCTGGATTACGCTTATTGATTTGCATATGTTGAACGAGGCTTACATCCCAGGGATGAAGCCCAGTTGATCATGGTGGATAAGCTTATTGATGTGCTGCTGGATTCGGTTTGCCAGTATTTTATTGAGGATTTTTGCATCGATGTTCATCAGGGATATTGGTCTAAAATTCTCTTTTTTTGTTGTGTCTCTGCCAGGCTTTGGTATCAGGATGATGCTGGCTTCATAAAATGAGTTAGGGAGGATTCCCTCTTTTTCTATTGATTGGAATAGTTTCAGAAGGAATGGTACCAGCTCCTCCTTGTGCCTCTGGGAGAATTCGGCTGTGAATCCATCTGGTCCTGGACTTTTTTTGGTTGGTAAGCTATTAATTATTGCCTCAATTTCAGAGCCTGTTATTGGTCTATTCAGACATTCAATTTCTTCCTGGTTTAGTCTTGGGAGGGTGTATGCATCAAGGAATTTATCAATTTCTTCTAGATTTTCTAGTTTATTTGCGTAGAGGTGTTTATAGTATTCTCTGATGGTAGTTTGTATTTCTGTGGGATTGGTGGTGATATCCCCTTTATAATTTTTTATTGTGTCTATTTGATTCTTCTCTCTTTTCTTCTTTATTAGTCTTGCTAGCGGTCTATCAATTTTGTTGATCTTTTCAAAAAACCAGCTCCTGGATTCATTGATTTTTTGAAGGTTTTTTTGTGTCTCTATTTCCTTCCGTTCTGTTCTGATCTTAGTTATTTCTTGCCTTCTGCTAGCTTTTGAATGTGTTTGCTCTTGCTTCTCTAGTTCTTTTAATTGTGATGTTAGGGTGTCTATTTTAGATCTTTCCTGCTTTCTCTTGTGGGCATTTAGTGCTATAAATTTCCCTCTACACACTGCTTTGAATGTGTCCCAGAGATTCTGGTATGTTGTGTCCTTGTTCTCGTTGGTTTCAAAGAACATCTTTATTTCTGCTTTCGTTTCATTATGTACCTAGTAGTCATTCAGGAGCAGGTTGTTCAGTTTCCATGTACTTGAGGAGTTTTGAGTGAGTTTCTTAATCCTGAGTTGTAGTTTGATTGCACTGTGGTCTGAGAGACAGTTTGTTATAGTTTCTCTTCTTTTACATTTGCTGAGGAGTGCTTTACTTCCAACTATGTGGTCAATTTTGGAATAAGTGTGGTGTGGTGCTGAGAAGAATGTATATTCTGTTGATTTGGGGTGGAGAGTTCTGTAGATGTCTATTAGGTCCGCTTGGTGCAGAGCTGAGTTCAATTATTGGATATCCTTGTTAACTTTCTGTCTTGTTGATCTGTCTAATGTTGACAGTGGGGTGTTAAAGTCTCCCATTATTATTGTGTGGGAGTGTAAGTCTCTTTGTAGGTCACTAAGGACTTGCTTTATGAATTTGGGTGCTCCTGTATTGGGTGCATATATATTTACGATAGTTAGCTGTTCTTGTTGAATTGATCCCTTTACCATTATGTAATGGTCTTCTTTGTCTCTTTTGATCTTTGTTGTTTTAAAGTTTGTTTTATCAGAGACTAGGATTGCAACTCCTGTCTTTTTTTGTTTTCCATTTGCTTGGTGGATCTTCCTCCATCCCTTTATTTTGAGCCTATGTGTGTCTCTGCACGTGAGACGGGTTTCCTGAATACAGCACACTGATGGGTCTTGACTCTTTAGCCAATTTGCCAGTCTGTGTCTTTTAATTGGAGCATTTAGCCCATTTACATGTAAGTTTAATATTGTTATGTGTGAATTTGATCCTGTCATTATGATGTTAGTTGGTTATTTTGCCCATTAGTTGATGCAGTTTCTTCCTAGCCTTAATGGTCTTTACAATTTGGCATGTTTTTGCAGTGGCTGGTACCGGTTGTTCCTTTCCATGTTTAGTGCTTCCTTCAGGAGCTCTTTTAGGGCAGGCCTGGTGGTGACAAAATCTCTCAGCATTTGCTTGTCTGTAAAGGATTTTATTTCTTCTTCACTTATGAAGCTTAGTTTGGCTGGATATGAAATTATGGATTGAAAATTCTTTTCTTTAAGAATGTTGAATATTGACCCCCACTCTCTTCTGGCTTGTAGAGTTTCTGCTGAGAGATCAGCTGTTAGTCTGATGGGCTTCCCTTTGTGGGTAACCCGACCTTTCTCTCTGGCTGCCCTTAACATTTTTTCCTTCATTTCAACTTTGGTGAATCTGACAATTATGTGTCTTGGAGTTGCTCTTCTCGAGGAGTATCTCTGTGGTGTTCTCTGTATTTCCTGAATTTGAATGTTGGCCTGACTTGCTAGATTGGGAAAGTTCTCCTGGATAATATCCTTCAGAGTGTTTTCCAACTTGGTTCCATTCTCCCCGTCACTTTCAGGTACACCAATCAGACGTAGATTTGGTCTTTTCATATAGTCCCATATTTCTTGGAGGCTTTGTTTGTTTCTTTTTATTCTTTTTTCTCTAAAGTTCTCTTCTCACTTCATTACATTCATTTGCTCTTCCATCACTGATACCCTTCCTTCCAGTTGATTGAATTGGCTACTGAGGCTTGTGCATTTGTCACGTAGTTCTCGTGCCTTGGTTTTCTGCTCCATGAGGTCCTTTAAGGAGTTCTCTGCATTGGTTATTCTAGTTAGCCATTCATCTAATTTTTTTTCAAGGTTTTTAACTTCTTTGCTATGGGTTCGAACTTCCTCCTTTAGCTTGGAGTAGTTTGATTGTCTGAAGCCTTCTTCTCTGAACTCATCAAAGTCAGTCTTCGTTCAGTTTTGTTCCATTGCTGGTGAGGAGCTGCGTTCCTTTGGAGGAGGAGAGGCGCTCTGATTTTTAGAGTTTCGTTTTTCTGCTCTGTTTTTTCCCCATCTTTGTGGTTTTATCTACCTTTGGTCTTTGATGATGGTGACGTACAGATGGGGTTTTGGTGTGGATGTCCTTTCTGTTTGTTAGTTTTCCTTCTAACAGTCAGGACCCTCAGCTGCAGGTCTGTTGGAGTTTGCTGGAGGTCCACTCCAGACCCTATTTGCCTGGGTATCAGCAGTGGAGGCTGCAGAACCATGGATATTGGTGAGCAGCAAATGTTGCTGCCTGATTGTTCCTCTGGAAGTTTTGTCTTAGAGGAGTACCCAGCCATGTGAGGTGTCAGTCTGCCCCTACTGGGGGGTGCCTCCCAGTTAGGCTACTCGGGGGTCAGGGACCCACTTGTGGAGGCAGTCTGTCTGTTCTCAGATCTCTAGCTGCGTGCTGGGAGAACCACTACTCTCTTCAAAGCTGTCAGACAGGAACATTTAAGTCTGCAGAGGATTCTGCTGCCTTTTGTATGGCTATGCCCTGCCCCCAGAGGTGGCGTCTACAGAGGCAGGCAGGCCTCCTTCAGCTGTGGTGGGCTACACCCAGTTCAAGCTTCCCGGCCGCTTTGTTTACCTACTCAAGCCTTGGCAATGGCGGGCGCCCCTACCCCAGCCTCGCTGCCGCCTTGCAGATTGATCTCAGACTGCTGTGCTAGCAATGAGCGAGGCTCCATGGGCGTAGGACCCTCCGAGCCAGGTGAGGGATATAATCTCCTGGTGTGCCGTTTGCTAAGACCATTGGAAAAGCGCAGTATTAGGGTGGGAGTGACCTGATTTTCCAGGTGCCGTCTGTCACCCCTTTCTTTGACTAGGAAAGGGAATTCCCTGACCCCTTGGGCTTCCTGGGTGAGGCAATGCCTCGCCCTGCTTCGGCTGATGCTCGGTGTGCTGTACCCACTGTCCTGCACCCACTTTCTGACACTCCCCAGTGAGATGAACCCGGTACCTCAGTTGGAAATGCAGAAATCACCTGTCTTCTGTGTCGCTCATGCTGGGAGCTATAGACTGAAGCTGTTCCTATTTGGCCATCTTGGCTCTCCTCTATGGAATGCCCTTCTGTGTCTCTTTTGATCTTTGTTGGTTTAAAGTCTGTTTTATCAGAGACTAGGATTGCAACCCCTGCTTTTTTTTCCTTTCCATTTGCTTGGAAAATCTTCCTCCATCCCTTTATTTTGAACCTATGTGTTTCTTTGCACATGAGATGGGTCTCCTGAATACAGCACACCGATGGCTTTTGATACCTATCCAATTTGCCAGTCTGTGCCTTTTAATTGGGGCATTTAGCCCGTTTAGATTTCAGGTTAATATTGTTATGTGTGAATTTGATCCTGTCATTATGATGCTAGCTGGTTATTTTGCCCATTAGTTGATGCAGTTTCTTCATAGTGTCAATGGTCTTTACATTTTGGGATGTTTTTGCAGTGGCTGGTACTGATTTTTCCTTTCCATATTTAGTGCTTCCTTCAGGAGCTCCTTCAGGAGCTCTTGTAAGGTTGGCCTGGTGGTGACAAAATCCTTCAGCATTTGGTTGTCTGTAAAGGATTTTATTTCTCCTTCACTTATGAAGCTTAGTTTGGCTGGATATGAATTTCTGGGTTGAAAATTCTATTCTTTAAGAATGTTGAATATTGGCCCGAACTCTCTTCAGGCTTGTAGAGTTTCTGCAGGGAGATCTGCTGTTAGTCTGATGGGCTTCCCTTTGTGGGTAACCCGACCTTTCTCTCTGGCTGCCCTTAACATTTTTTCCTTCATTTCAATCTTGGTGAATGTGACAATTATGTGTCTTGGGGTTGCTCTTCTCGAGGAGCATCTTTGTGGTGTTCTCTGTATTTCCTGAATTTGAATGTTGGCCTGTCTTGCTAGGTTGGGGAGGTTCTCTTGGATAATATCCTAAGCATCTTTTCCAACTTGGTTCCATTCTCCCCATCACTTTCAGGTGCACCAATCAAACATAAGTTTGGTCTTTTCACATAGTCCCATATTTCCTGGAGGCTTTGTTTGTTCCTCTTCATTCTTTTTTCTCTAATCTTGTCTTCACACTTTATTTCGTTAAGTTGATCTTCAATTTCTGATATCCTTTCTTCCGCTTGATCAATTTGGTTATTGATACTTGTGTAACCTTCACGAAGTTCTCGTGCTGTGTTTTTCAGCTCCATCAGGTCATTTATGTTCTTCTCTAAACTGGTTATTCTAGTTAGCAATTCCTCTACCCTTTTATCAAGGTTCTTAGCTTCCTTGCATTGGGTTAGAACATGCTCCTTTAGCTTGGAAGAGTTTGTTATTACCCAACTTCTGAAGCCCACTTCTGTTAATTTGTCAAACTCATTCTCTGACCAGTTTTTTTCCCTTGCTGGCAAGGAGTTGTGATCCTCTGGAGGAGAAGCTTTCTGGTTTTTGGCATTTTCAGCCTTTTTGCACTGGTTTTTCCTCATCTTCATTGATTTACCTTTGGTCTTTGCTGTTGGTGACCTTTGGACCAAGGTTTTGCTTGGTTGTCCTTTTTTCTTTTCATGTTGATGCTATTGCTTTCTGTTTGTTAGTTTTTCTTCTAAGAGTCAGGCCCCTCTTCTGCAGGTCTGCTGGAGTTTGCTGGGGGTCCACTCCAGACGCTGTTTGCCTGAATATCACCAGCGGAGGCTGCAGAACAGTAAAGATTGCTGCCTGCTCCTTCCTCTGGAAGCTTTGTCCCAGATGGGCACCTGCCAGATGCCAGGAGGAGCTTTCCTGTATGAGGTGTCTTTTGACCCCCGCTCGGAGGTGTCTCCCAGTCAGGAGGCTCGAGGGTCAGGGATGTACTTGAGGAGGCAGTCTGACCCTTAGCAGAGCTCAGGTGCTGTGCTGGGAGATCTGCTGCTCTCTTCAGAGCCGGCAGGCAGGAACATTTAAGTCTCTAAAGCTGCGCCCATAGCCACCCCTTCCCCAGGTGCTCTGTCCCAGGGAGATGGGAATTTTATCTACAAGTCCCTGACTGGGGCTGCTGCCTTTCTTTCAGAGATTTCAGGAGGAATCTAGAGAGGCAGTCGGACTACAGTGGCTTTGTGGTGCTGTGGTAGGCTCCACCCAGTCTGAACTTCCCGGTGGCTTTGTTTACACCATGAGGGGAAAACCACCTACTCAAGCCTCAGTAATGGCGGATGCCCCTTCCGCCACCAAGCTGGAGCCTCCCAGGTCGACTTCAGACTGCTGTGCTGGCAGGGAGAATTTCAAGCCAGTGGATCTTAGCTTGCTGGGCTCCGTGGGCAGGGCGGAATCTGCTGAGTAAGGCCACTTGGATCCCTGGCTTCAGCCCCCTTTCCAGGGAAGTGAATGGTTCTGTCTCACTGGCATTCCAGGCGCCACTGGGATACAAAGAAAACTCCTGCAGCTAGCTTGGTGTCTGCCCAAACAGCTGCCCAGTTTTGTGCTTGAAACCCAGGGCCCTTGTGGTGTAGGCACCCAAGAGAATCTCATGGTGTGTGGGTTGTGAAGACCATGGGAAAAGCATAGTATATGGGCAGGATAGCACTGTTGCTCACTGCACAGTCCCTCCCGGCTTGCCTTGGCTAGGGGAGGGAGTTCCCCGACCCCTTGCACTTCCCAGGTGAGGCAACACTTCACCGTGCTTCTGCTTGCCCTCTGTGGGCTGCACCCACTGTCTAACCAGTCCCAATGAGATGAACAGGGTAGCTCAGTTGGAAATGGAGAAATCACCTGCCTTCTGCATTGGTCTCGCTGGGAGCTGCAGACTGGAGCTATTCCTATTTGGCCATCTTGCTTGAGAATCCCTGGAGCAGGTTTTCTTGGATGAGAAAAGAAAATGCTTGGCGTGATATTGCAGGGGTGAAGGGAAGAGTCAGATTCTCAGTTAATCTTGCCTAGATCTGGCCAATGTTTGTGGTAATACATTTTTATTTCCTTCAATATGATATTATGAACTATGGGAACTTTCTTGCTGGACTAGTCTCCAGTGAAAGTGGGACAGTTTGTTCCAAAGTCTCCATGGCATCTGAGCCCTAACCCATCATTTAATTTAGTTTAGCAAAACTCTAAGGGTGTGGTTACCAAAAAGCATTGAAAAAACCTAAGTAAACATATCATAAACTTTTCTTGTGAAAAGTTCATTTATAAACTTTTCTTGTGAAAAGTTCATTTATAAACTTTTATCTCATTTACATCTATTTTATTCACTTAACTTTAACAATTATGTTTAGGCAGTTTTAGGAGACATTAGAAAAACCTCGTCATCATCACAAGTGAAATTTTCTATTAGCCGTTTCTATATTATTGTATGTTTAGGCAAGTATCATGAAAGCAAGAACCTTAAAGTTAAGTACATGTATATTTTCTTGTTAGCTCAGAAGACATAGTTATTTTTGTTAAACCAACAATAACAATATAGTTTTATTTACCAAAAGATTTATTCAAGTCACGTAAAGTTGAAAAAATATTTGGTCTTATTCATTTAACTTATGAGTACTCATTCAAGTTATTGTGGTACCATGTGTAGATAATATGTAAAGATATGTATGACCATATACATATATGTAGACACAACATATAACATTCACATGTGCACATGTATGTACCTAATAGCCAAAGAGATCAAGGAGTTTAGTGCAAAAGAGAGTAGAGCTTCAGACTTGAATCTGTCCACTTACAATTCTTGGGGTTCCATGAGGATAAACAAAGTTTCCTCCCCAAAAGAGAAGCCCGTGTTGCCTTTTCTGTTTCCCTTAAGGGATCCCAGGCAGTTAGAATTGTTTTTAGGTTCCCTCCTATGGCATTGAAAGTGGCAAGGGGAAGGAGGGACACACAGAATAGATGGAGAGGCAGACAGAGGGAGCAAATATGGTTAGCAGAGGTTTAAGAAGACAGGAATTCAGTTGATTGATAAGTTTTACAGAAAGAAAATAGAGGCCTTAAACAATATGTATGTATAAATACATAGCCTAAATATCAGTTTTAATTAAGTCAACTTTTGACTATGGAGCTCTTAAAAAAATCTTTTAAAATCTCTTGTTAACAGATCTTAGCTGGAATTTCTGAGTTCTGATTTTTTTTTTTTTTTTGCAACAGGTGTACCCTCCCAAATGAAAGCAATAAGCCTTGACCAAGGTTGTGACTTAACCAAGGATTCACAAGACATCTCCAAACATGTAAGTGGGTACCTCCAAAATTAAGTCACACAAATATTAAATGAATAGGGACTGGTTCCCTGAGCAGAAATCACACCCAGGCCATGGCTATGAAAGTGTGAAATTGGAACTACCGGACAACAGGTGGAGCAACATTCATTTTAATCCTGTGGGGAATCTAAAGCAGGCAATTTGAGCTGACAAAGATTTTAAATTAGGTTAGATTTTTGCTCTTAATTATGTCAAGAGGATTTCTAGGGCTGGCCATGACACTATTGCATGTCTTTCTTTGAATTTGATCTTCCCATTAATTGTTTAGAATGAGAGATCTCAAAAGTCTTTTTTAAAAAAATGTAGGAATCTAATTTAAAAGATTCACCTTCTGGCCATTGAATTTCCAATGGCATACTTATTTCAATAGTGACTTAATCCAAAAGCCTCTTCATGGAAAGCCCAGGTTTAAAAAAAGATGTTTCCTGGAGACGGCACAAGAGAAGCAAACCCAAAGACTCCCACCCTGAAAAACTCTCCCAGTAATAGGTTCAGATAGCAAAGGACTCTTGTTACTACAGATTGTTGAGAATGGTGTATGCCTTTGGCAACCCAGAATTTGTGAGGGAGGATGCCACTCACAGACCTTTTAACCTTTAAACCTCATAGGCCTGCCTAGACTTGTACTTTCTCAGCACTAACCAGGCAACAAGCATTGAGATGGCAAAAGTGGTGTAGAAATGGAACTTCTTAAGACAAACTCTCCTGAGAGCTTGACATATTTGGAACAAAACGTCTCAATTTTGCAGCCTTTTTGAGACTGGCTACCCAATGTGACTTGAAAATCACACTGCCCAGATGGCAGATACCAAAAGAGGGTCCTTCCACTTGGTCACAAGTTAAGCTTTCAAGGACATCAAACAAGATGAGAGAGAACCTAAAATGATACCCCTCTTTATGACAGAAGGACACACAAAGACAAAGACAAAGGAAAATACTCTTTCTGGGAGAAAAGGGATCAAACATTATGAATATTCAAACCACAAAGTACCAAAAAGTATATCAGAGTCATTGGACCAAGACTAGTCAAACAAATCCTTTCCTCCCATTAATCAAGATTTTGGAAAAGAAAAAGAAATAAACAACAATATTGACTGTCTGCTTAACCAGATTCCACAGAGAGACAGAGGCCTGGAGCCTGACTGGTAAGAAATCGTTACCCTTTTGATGGCTCATCGGGACTTGGATTCACTTGGCTGTGGGTTTCAGGAGAGCAAAGCCTGCTCACAGCATCAAGCTGTAGGAGCCAAGGGAAAGTGTCACCTTTGCCCTCGGAAGGTTCGCTAAAAAATCAGCTCACAATGGCAGATTGATTGCAGCAAAGGCATAGAAACTTTATTGATGTGTATACGAGGGCATCACAGAGGTTACAGAAAAAATGTGGGTTTAGGGAATGGCCACAAACAGGTTATAGTGGTAAAACAGGTTATAGTGGCAAGACAGGTTATGGGAGAGAGAGAAAAGGAGGCCTGGATAGCTGGGGAGGTCTGGTTATGTAGAAGAACCCTCACAGGTAGCAGCCCTCAGAGAAGATAGATGGTAAGTGTTGCTTTCCAATCTTTAAGGTGTCAGAATCTTAGTTCCTCTTTCTTAGGACCCAAGGAGGGAAGGCTTGGCTTAGTTTATGCAAATTGCTTACACATGCAAATTTCCCCCACAAAAGTCAGGTTTGCAGGGCTACCTCTTCTTGCTGGCTCTGTTTATATAATCTCCAATTATGTCAAGGAAATATATTTTGGGCTTTTTTTTTCCTTCCTTATGATATTCTAAATTATGGGAACTTTCCTGCTGAACTAGAGTTTCTGGGGAAGGTCCATGGGGCCAAGAATTTGCCATCCCACAGTGGGTGACAGAGCCGGCCATTTGGTTCATTGAGATGAGGCGCAATTTTAGTGTTGGATGTGTACTTGCCCTAAGTCCTGTAACAAAGCTTTGACAGAATAATCACACCTCCTCACTGCATTTCAATATCCATAAATATTAATAAGTCATCTGAACGATTATCTGTTTCCTGTACTAATTGTTCACTGTATAAAAAAGCTGTTTTGAATATTTATATAGATTGTCAGGATGTGGACTGGGACTTTTTATCAATTAACTATACTGACTGATTATGTAAACATCAGTGTGTGAACCTGAAATATCTTGCAACTTGTCTGTGTACATGCACATATACATATATATATACACACACATATATACATACATACAGATAAGAATATAGCAAGGCAATAAGCTATCCATTTAATTATTATGAAATTTTAATGATAAATTTTGTTTCAATTAGGCTTTCACTTAGCATTGAGATTTCATTTTTCTCCACTAATTATCCTAATTATGGACTCTGTATTTAGCTACTATTTTCTTGATTTAGAAATTGAGGGTTATTCTCACAGATGATTTGCCAAATAACATTTTTTTTGTCTTTTGAAGAATGATGTTATGAAATTTGCATAATATGAAATTACATGACCTTTAAGGATTTAGCTGTACAAAGTCTTAGAAAATGTGATAAGTGTGGGCTTTGGGTGAATGGGTTGAGAGAATGTGTATGCAATCCCCCAGACACCCTAGAGTCTGCTGTGTCCCCAAGAGAGCAGACTAGATGGCAGGCAACTGGGGTGGACCGGAAGGGAGAGGGCAGCAGGCAGGAGCACTCATTGTCTGGAGGCCATGGTCAGCACTGTGGTCCTTGTTCTAAGGCCAGTGGGAAACCATTGGCAAAGTTAAGTCAGGAGAGTGACATGACAAAATTTGTGTTTGTAAAGGAGTATTTAACCACTATCAGGTTGAAATCACCAGAGGTGGGTGGGTGGGTCTGTGCTGCTCCTGGTGGGCTGCACTGAGGAGAAGCACAGCATCAGCCCGGGGTGTTCCTGTGGTGAATGATGGGTCTGCATCTGCCCAGGAGAAGACGGTGGGTAGACTCAGCTTGGAGTCACCTCTGCTCTTTAGATCTGCCAAGGTTGTGAAATGACTGGACAGTCCCAAGAACAGCTCGAGAAAAAGCTGGATCTGAATAAAAAGAGACATTTGTCTCTCGGTCCAGGCAGTGACTGAAGTGGATCTGAAGATTGGATTATGTAACTGAGATAGGCCCCAAGAAGATTTTCATCTCACTGGGGAAAGGGCCTACAAGACAGCGAGAAAAATCTCTGCTAAATTGATTAAATCCATTCCAATGCTCCTTCCAGAAAAAAATTGACTGGAAGGCTATACAGTGATGCATTCAGAAAGAAAGTGAGTCTGTGTTGTGACTACTTTGACTGATTTTTAAAAACTTTCCAACAAGACTATGGTATCAAAGATCTAACTGATGATACCATAAATCATTTTAATTCACTTATCCTTTCAGGTCTCAATGAAGCCCTTAGTGCTTTAGCTAAACAACATAATCCCTGCTAAGCTTCAAAGAGACCCACGAAAAGCTTCCCTGGCTGAATGCCTCTCAAAAACCATGCAAAAAGAAAAAGAGGCTAAAGCAGAAATGAGGAAAAGACTGCTAAACTTGTGGCCTTATATATTCAACAACTCAAAGCCTCAAATCAGCAAGCCCCACAAAATAGACAGAAAGCAGTAGCCTTGTCTACTTTAAAGGGCATGATTTGCTTTGCCTGTAAGGGTCCTGGCTATATAAAATGATATTGGGAAGAGTACAAACAATGGCTTCAGAAGTACTCAAGTAAGGCAAGGAATCCCTCCTACTCGCGAGAACTTGTAAGAGAAGTTTTTGTTGGGTAAAACTGAGGACTTTCTGGGGGAAATTAGGGGGATTTTTTTTCCTTTCCTTTCAGTTAATTAAGTAGGAAAAGCTGGTCTTAAAATCAACAGCAAATTAATCTGAGCTGTAGTCGACACTGGAGCTCTGCTCTTGGTGCTTACCCTCAACTCCTTTTCAGACCCCGCTCCTTAGAGTAATCAAACAATTGAAATAGTGAGGGTTGCTAACCAAACTATGACCGTCTTTAAGTCTGAGCCAGTTTCTTATCAATTAGGGCCCCTTGCCGGCCAACAGTTTGTTGTTGTCCTCTCTGCCCCAATCCACCTGATAGTGAAAGATGATCTGAAAAACACCAAGCCCACATTTCTTTCACCCACAAGGGAGATATCCTCTTAGAAGTCTCCCCAACCAAGGTTTCAGCCTCCAGTGTCACTCGCATCTTCTCCCTGCTAGTTTCTAGCTATGTAGTTGTCACTGAACACCCAGTTCTATAGCAACTGCCTGAAACCCTTTGGGTGAAAGCGGATACAGATGTTGGCCTGACCCATTCAGCATCACTTATTTCTATACAGATAGACACTAACAGCCCTCTTCCAATTTTGAAACAATGTCCCCTCAATTCTGAAGCTTGAGCTGATATAGAATCTATAGTCAGTGGTTTCATTTCCCAGGGACTCATAGTCCTCTACACCAGTCCCTGTAATACATCCGTTCTGCCAGTCTGTAAGCCTAATGTGAATGAATGGAGATGCATCCAGGGTCTTAGAGCTATCCACAACATTGTCTGTCCCTGACACCCTGTTGTACTTGATCCACAACCACTCTTACCCAAGATTCCTCCTGACACTCACTGTTTCTCCACTGTTGATCTCTGCAGCGCCTTCTTCAGTCCTCCTGTCAGCCCCAAAAGTCAGTTTCTTTTTGCCTTTGCTTGGAAAGGCTAACAATTTACATGGATGATGCTTTCCCAAGGATACACCAAAAGCCCTTCCCACCTTTCCCAGATTCTGCAGGCTGACCTAAAAGAAATAACCTTCCCAGATAATTTGACTCCATTACAATATATTGATGTCTTGCTTTTATGCTCCCTCTCTCAAAAGGCTTGCCACACTGACACTCGCCTCTTACTTCACCAGCTATCCCTTAAGGCACACAAGGCTCTAAGACAAATTATATTTTTGCTGGGACTCCATCAAGTTCCTTGGGCATCAGGAGTAAACATTGACTTCACCTGCTTTCAAGGCATATATTCTTTTCCCTTGCCCAATGCTAAAAGATAACTTAGGGGTTTCTGGGGACTTGTGGTCTGCCATAGAGCTTGGATCCCTAATTTTTCTTTGATGACACAACCTTGATATACTTCGCCTGAGGCTTCTCCCCAGACTCCCTCACTTGTACTACCAATGGCCAAAAAGCCTTTAAGAATCTCAAGCATCAGCTGTCCTTGCCTCTCATGTTGGGACACCTTAATTATGACCTTCCTGTTTCCCTTCTCATTCTTGAACGAGGGGGGCCTGTGACTAATACCTGGTCCAGCTGACAGGCAGAATAACATGCACTTACCCCAGCTTGCCTGTTAGCCAGAGATAAAACAGCAGACATTTGCACAGACAGCAGATACACTGTTGGGGTTATCCATGACTTTGGAAACAGAAAATTTCTGACCTCTTCTAGACAGCCTACCAAAAATAAGGATCATGTTTTGGCACTTCTTGATGCCATTCTGGCTCTTAGAGCCCTGTCTACTATTGAAATCCAAGGTCACTCCTCTGAGAATATAGTAGAAAGATAGTAGGGGCAACCACCTGCTGATGCTACAGGCAAGACTGCAGCCCTAAATGGTACCACTTCTGTTATCCCTGTTTCCATTCAAACCCTACCCTTACCCATTGCTCCTTCCAAAAAACTTTTCTCCAGACTCTCTTGGTCTCAAAAGATGTCCGCAGATGGCAAAAAAGGAAAAATGGGCAAAACAGGGTTATACTTACAAATCATAATCCCAGTTATGGAAAGGACTTAACTTTCATCCTGTCCTTCCAGAAAATTTACAAAATTTACAAAAAGCCACTCTTGCCTTTAAACATAACCTTACCCATTGGAGCCCTTACAAAATAATCCATTGGGGAAAACAGTACAATTGGGGTCCTTTCCTGATGGTTGCTTCTCAAGTCTATAAATGATGCAGAATCTGTTATTTGTATAATGCTGGGAAGCCCCCAAAGGCTGCCTCCAGAGAATTCCCATTACCAAATGGCCCTTTTGCAAACTAGTACCCCTCCTCACTTGGATTCAACTATGTACTTGAGATGATAGATATGTATTCCCATTGGGTAGAGGCCTTTCCTTGCAGACAAGCTATGGCCATGATATTAGCCAAAATTCTTTTTGAGAGAATTATCCCCACTTGGGGAGTTCCCATTGAACTCCACAGTGATTGTGGACCCCAGTTTACTAGCCAAGTATTAGAAAGAGTTTATGATGTCTGACCTTTTCTGCAACACTTCCATCGTGTCCACCGCCTACAGTCTTCTGGGCTTGTAGAATGAATCATTGGGATAATAAAGAGCCCATTGCCTGAGATTACAAACACTCTTAATCTGCCCTGGCCTAGGGCTCTCCCTCTAGCTCTGTTGATCCTGCTACCTACCCCCTCTGGAAAACACCACCTCTTCCTTTTGAGATTGTCAGCAGGCCAGTCCATGCATTTACCTGAGGGAATGTTTTACCCTACTGTTACAAGGAGACCTCCTGACCTACTGCCAAGGACTTGTTAAGGCTTCAACGACTAACCATAAACTGGTTGTGGAATCCTTCTACAGTAGTCCATCAAAAGATGAAATCTGATACCATGACCTCTAGCTAGGAGACTTCATTTACTAGAAAAGACGCCAGCTAAAAGATTTCTTCGAGCCTTGCAGAAAAGGCCCATTCCTGGTACTCCTGACTAAACCATGTGTTGGTAAGCTACGGGTCATTGACTGCTGGATCCACATATCCCACCCACAAAAGGCACCTGCAGATGTCTGCAATTCAGCCCCAATACCTGATACCAAATGTAAGGTGGCTGGAGCCCCAACACCAGGATGAGAAGAAGCCCATCATTGAGGGAAACTGCTTCCCCCAAGACTCTGGACCAGACCTGAATCCAGATGAAAGCTTACACTCCCTTCATAGTGGTTATCACACTCATTGCTTTAGGAGTTTTCAGAGTTGTTACTAGCTTATGTAAAACAAGACACATAGCTTTGCTTTGCTTATTTAAACCTAATATGCCCAGTCATTTTGCATACTTCATAATTCTGTTAATGATAGAAGTGTAGGAATCTTATGTATAGCAGACATTTTACATCATATGAAAGGAATTCCACGTATTCGTATATTTAGATACCTGTAAACCTTCCTTGCCCAACCCCATTCATGGTCCCTAAATCTCTTTCCTCTAGAACACATGATCCCCACTCCAGAAGGCATTGCCCCTCGGCCTCTTGTCAGCCGGACACTTTACTACCCTTTTAGAAGTGCAATAATCCTACCGAATTAAGGCTCCACCCTTACAACCTCATTTAACCTTAATTACCTTCTTCTGGGCCCTACCTCCAAGTCATTTTGGGGGTTAGGGCTTCAACTTATAAATGCTGGGGAGACACAATTCAGTCCATAGCAAACAGTGATGGAACACCATGTGTGTTCCCCTCACACATGCAGCTCTTCACTACTTCTCATTACAGCATATTTGAGTGCCTACTTTAAACACAGAGTGAATTACCTGCCTCAGCCTGACTTATGTTTCCTGCTGGCCATAGCACTGGCACCAGTTGTACCACTGGCAATGGCCCTGGCCCCTGCACACTCCATGGCATTAGTACCCCTATTCCCTGAAATCCTGGCTTGGACTTTGTCCTGATCTTCTCTCAGGACCTCTTTACACACTGACCTGTAGGACCAGAAGTCAACGTGAATAATCTTGTCTGCAAACCCCAAAATGTACACAGTTTTGGGTTCAGTGTGGTCATGAGGGCCCCACAGGAATTTGTAGCATATAGGATCCCTGTTGGGCATCTGCCTCAAATTCAGATATTGTTGCGCAAAACATCTTCAATGAAAAGCTTTCTGGGCCTTTCAAAAATGATGTGCTTCCTCTCAGCATCTTCAACTCTCTCAGCATATTCCAGATGTCCTCTTCAGGAGCAAAGTTGCCCTCCATGAAAACTAGGTCTAGAATAACAGTTTGGAGCAAGCCCCAGTCTTTACTCACTCAGTCTCTCAGCAGAGGAAAGTTCCAATTTGTTGATGAGGATGTCACATTGCTTCCTGGCATCCATGTTCACTTCCTCAACTCAAGGCCAAAGAGTACTCCAGGCTCTCAGAGGCTTTGCTGAGGGCCTCACGGAAATGATCCATGTGCTGTTGGATGATGTGCTTCAGCATTTCTGCCTTTTGGGTGGGCTCCTTCTTCTGGTTCTCGAGCAGGAGGAACACCTCCAACTCAGCCACATTACTGCTCAAGAGGTCCCTGGGCCTGAAGTCAGCAAGTGGTGGGGCCTATGGGGCATGTGGCCCTTGCTTTTCCTCGTGGCTGCTTGCTCCCTCACCTGAGCTGTTCCCTGAGGGAAGTAAGGTGGCAGTGGAGGTGAAACGGGGACTCCAAGGACATGGAGGAGCAATAAGTGTCCCACCAGCAGGTTTCCCCTTAGCGGCCTGTGATCTGATAACAGGAGAATGGGGAGAAGGCCTCCTCCTCAGCCTGAAGAGCCTGGTTCTCACCTTAGGCCTGGCAGTGTGAGGGGCCTCAGCAAGAAATCTCTCCCATGGATTGGAGGAAGGCTGCCTCTGCCATTTGTGCTTTAGAATACTGACCCAGACTTTGATCCTTCTCATCACTCTATTCCCTGAGACCCTAGAAGATACAGTGAACTAGCTCCTCAGTAGCAAGCAGTCATTCTCTGGGCTTCCCAGCTTTGACAGAGGAGCATCAGATGGTGGCACATTCAGCCTGTATTCAGGGGTCATCGCCTTGGCGGTTGGAAGGGCATGTCCTGCTCAATCTGAGGCTGCCCCCATCAAACCACCACAGTCTCCACCCTCAATAGAGAAAACTCAATTTTACCCTTCAACCGAAAACCCCCAAATACCGGCAGTAGAATTAGGAGAGAACTTGAAACCATCTCTCTCTACTTCCTGTGGAGGTGTGGGAATATCTAGGAGGACTGAGGTGGATTTATCCTTCCGGGGTGCACCTCAATCTCATGGATCGAGGCTACCTAAAGCTCTCATACTCCTGGACACTGAGACTGTACTTGGTAGGATCTGTGGAACACCTGAGCTCTATTCCTGGGCCCTGAAGGTGCTCACAGTGAGAAATGCCCTGCATACATTGTTGGCCTATACCCTGAGACCTGAGACCCCAGGAGGAGTTGGGGGGATGCCTCAGGTTCAATGAAGCCATTCCCAGGAGCTGATAGGGATCAGCTGATGGGGATCAGCAGGGATGGGACTCCATGGGGTCCACTGTGTGATGGGGTGAGCAGTCCCCTTGGTTCTCACTCAGGGTCTTCACTTTGACTCCAGGCAGGGCCTGCACTCCCTGCCATCTGCTGACCTGAGGACTGTCCCCTCAGACTAAGGCTCTCACTTACTGTATATCTCTGAGGAGACAGTGAAGGTAGAGGACTCCCAGAGTGAACAGCAGGGGCCAGATCATGATGGTTCTCTTCTACTCTGGGGTGGTGGTCCCCTCAATCCTCAATAAGGGTTCTTACCTCAACTCAAGGCAGGGCCTAAGCTCCATCCAATCTGCTGACCTAAGAACAACTCCTTCAAACCAAGCCTTCAACTCCATGAGAGTCCAGAAAAGGAAGCGACAGGGGTCTCAGCTAAACAGCTCTGATCAGGGCCTCCCAGGGCTGAGGCCAGGGCTGGAGTTGTGCAGAGACCCCTCTGGTCAGGCATGTGTGGCCCCCTTACTTCTTCTATTGTACCGTGTGGTAAAAGATTACATTGTCCACGGAAATGCCTACAGAAAAATCCTTGCCCAGAGAGAGGTCTGGCTGTGGTTCCTGGGACGCAGTCTCTAAGCCCTTGGGATGTCTTGCCTGATCATGGTGTCCATGTTTATCTGGAAACCTTAGGCCGTGCTGGATAGGCTATGCTGAAAATGACTTATGATGGCAGCCTTGGGTCACATGGTAGTAGCTCGACCTCCAGAGGGGCTAACGACTGAGGTCAGTCAAATGGGTTTTCAACCATATCGACCTAACTGAGCCTCAATAAAAACAATGGGCACAAAGGCTCAGGTGAGCTTCTGGAGTTAGCAATACTCCACATGTACTGTCATACCTAGAAGTTAGTGCTGTCTGGGACTCCACGCAGAGAGGAACGCTGGAAGCTCTGTGTCTGGAACTCCCTGGGCTGTGCCCTGTGTGCCTCTTCTCCTGGCTGATTTTAATCTGTATCCTTTCACTGTAATAATCCATAACTATGAGTATGCCAGCTTTCAGTGAGTTCTGTGAGTCCTTCTAGCACATTATCAAACCTGAGGTGGGGCTTGGGGACACCCGAATTTGCAGTTGGTGTCAGATGTGAGGGTGGTCTTGGGGGCTGCTGAACTTTGCAGGTCTCCATCATGACTCCTGGTAGGATCTGAGATTCCTTCCTCTGTTGACCTGATGCCTTTGCTGTCAGGCCCCACCGCAGAGAAAACACTGAGGAGGAAGTGATCATGCCTGTCTTCCAGTAACCTCTACCCTGGGCCTCTGAGAGCAGATAGCACAGGTGAGGGTCTCTGCACCTTCTGGTTTGCTTGGTCTCCTCCATCCTCCCTCAGACTCCTCAGCTAGACTTCTAGGAGGACCTGGGTCTCCTCTTTCTGCTCACTTGAGGCCAACCCCTTAGATCCAGTCTGAGCCACACAGAGAGCCTCTTTAGGAGAAAGCCAGTGGAGGCCTCAGTGAGATAGCCCTACTGGGGGCCTTGCATGGCTGACCACAGAAGTCAGATTTTGTGGGACCCCCTCTGTTCTGGGGTGGGTTGTGTCTTTCATCTTCATCCAGGGTCTGTGCCTTGATACCTGGCAGGGAATGGGTGGCCTCCCTTCTGCTGAACTGAGTCCTCCACCACCACTTACCCAAGGCCTCACCATCCTGAGACACCTGCAGGGAAGCAAGGAAACATTTCATCTTGTTAGCCTTGCCCGGGTTTTCCAGAGCCAACAGCAGGGGCGGGACTCTGGCATCCTCTCTGCTCCAGAGCGACTGATCCCCTGAATACTCACTCAGGGTCCTCACCGTGATTCCTGGAATGGAATAGACTTTCTCTTTTCTACTAATCTGAGGCCTGACCCCTCAGACCATGGCTCTCACCTCCAGGAGACCTCTGTTGGGGAAGTTGAGGAATCTCATCCTGCTTGGGGTCTCCAGGGGATGACAGCAGGGGCCAGCCAGACTCCAGGGCCCACTCTATCTGGCTTTAGTACAACATGGGTCCTCATGCTGTGGTCAACCCCTTGGCTGCAATCAGGGCCTGGGATCCATTGCTGATCTGAGGCTTCTGCTCCGAAAACCAACACCCTTACCTCCCAGTCTCCTGAGGAGGAGTGAGGATGCACTGCCAGAGTCAGTTGGCCTCCCCTTCCTGGGATCTTCCAGGGCTGACAGCAGGGCTGGTGGTGACGGAGCTCTATAGAGCCTCATTTGTTCTGAAGGTAAGAAAGTTTTCTGCAGGAATGAGTTCTGCTGCTTCTCCAGAATGCAGTCAGACTTGTTCTATCTCTTTTCCTTTCCCTTCCTCTATAGCATGTGTGTGTGTGTGACATTTTCATGTATACGGGGATTGATTTCTGGACCTGCTATCCTTTTCCATTAATCAATTTATCAGTTCCTAATCCAGAACCACACTGCTTAACTGTTGCATTAACTTTGCTATCACTTAAGCCAATTCCCTGTTCATTATCTGCTTTTCTTCAGTCCGGTCTTGGCTTTTTTGTTTTTTTTGAGACAAGAGTCTCACTCTGTTGCCCAGGCTGGAGTTCAGTGGCATGATCTCGGCTCACTGCAACCTCCACCTCCTGGGTTCAAGTGATTCTTCTGCCTCAGCCTCCCGAGTAGCTGGGCCTACAGGTGTGCACCACCACACCCAGCTAATTTTTGTATTTTTAGTAGAGATGGGGTTTCACCATGTTTGTCAGGCTGGTCTCGAACTCCCGACCTCAGGTGATCCGCCCGCCTTGGCCTCCCAAAGTGCTGGGATTACAGGCATGAGCTACTGCACCTGGCCGGTCTTGGTTTTATAGCTGTACATAGCTGTGTATTTATTTGTCCAGGTCACTTTTAAGTTCAATTATAATCCTAAACATGTTCTCATATCTCATGCAGGTTTTATTAGAATATGACATATTTATAAGTTCAGAATTTTCTTGGCCTTCGTTAAAGTTTTTCATTTTCATTTGTTTAACAATGGAACCATTTTACTTATGTTTATTTGTAGATATATTATTATTTAAAATTACTGTTTGGAATGCACTCATTTTTTTACTCTATTCTAATTTGTGATAGGTGGCATATAGAAAACCGTAAACTTTTGTATAGTTATTTGAAATAATTCCCACTCAATAAACTCTTGGTATTTTTCCATTGATTCTCCTACATTTTATTTCTCTTGGTGGATGATGAAATTTTCTGAAAATGGTGATAAAATTTTGCTCTTCTATTCATTATTCGTATCTATTCTTTTTGTTCCTTTCTCAGTGAATTGTGTAGGATCTGCAGTAAAGTCTTGACCAAAGTGGTGATATCAGGCATCTAGGTTGCTTGCCTTTGTTGGAATTATCCTGGTGTTTCACTATCTAATACCTTGTTGCCTTTTAATTCTTATGCCTATCAAGTTAAACATGCTTTGTTTTGTTCCTAATTTACATAAGATAGTCATTTAAAAAGTCATTTTAAAAATTCAACATTCGATCTTAATGACATTTCTCATTCTTATTAATGATCATTGATCCAAGTGGCATTCCCCCCCGCCCCATCTTCACCCAAAGGCGTGGGTCTGGTGTTTCTGCACATCTTCTGAACAAATGGCATTTACAGCTTTGTTTGAGGATATTTGCAAAGCTGTTCCAGGTCAGGAATTGTATTTGCTTACATTCCAGTGTAATAATGCTTGAGTCTCCTCCCCAACCCAGAGACATTTCAAGGAGATAAAGTTAATGTCACTCTCTCAGTCAAAGGGCAGATTTGTTTCCAAACCAGAATAATAATGATAATGGCTTCCTCCAGGGCAACATTGGGTCAGGTTTGCTAGCAGTGCCCTTATAAGATTGGGTGATTTCTAAGTTCAGAATTCCTCAGCAGTGACACAGACCACCAGGTAGGACTTGGGGAACCACAGCAACTGATGTAAACATGAAGCTCATGTGGCCTGCCATGTAATGCATAAAAAAGTGTCCAAATCCATTTGAACTCATTGTCTCCTTACTCTCTGTACTTACGGAAATGTGCTAAGCCAGCCTAACGGCTCCTTGAGTACTTGACTCAAATATTTATAGATGTTAGAATTTTGGGGTGAAGAACAATTTTGTGGAATCTGTCAGCGATAAACCACTTAAGAAAGATGAAGAAAGAGAGTTATATGAAAATCAGAGCTCGGTACCTTTCACTTTTTGGAAAATGAAATGAAATATTGAGGCAGGGTGAACATATTTAGCAATAAAATAATTTTTTGTTGTTTTTCTTTCAACTTTTATTTTATATTCGGGGGTACTCATGCAGGTTTGTTACACAGGTATACTGTGGGCTGCTGAGGTTTTAGATGTGATTAAACTTGTCACTCAGGTAGTGAGCATAGTTCCCAATGGGTAGTTTTCCACCCTTTCCCCTCTCCCACCCTCCCCATTCTTACAGTCTTTAGTGTCTATCGTTTCCATTTATGTTCATGTGCACCCAATGTTAAGCTCCAACTTGTAAATGAAAACAAGTGATAATTGGTTTCCTGTTCCTGCATTAGTTTGCTAAGGGGAATGGCCTCCAGCTGCATCCATGTTGCTGCAAAGGACATGATTTCATTCTTTTTTATGGCTGTGTCGTATTCCATGGTGTTTATGTACTACATTTTCTTTATCCAGACCACCATTGATGAGCATTTAGGTTGATTTCATGTCTTTGCTGTTGTGAATAGTGCTGCGACATTTTCTTTATCCAGTCCACCATTGATGAGCATTTAGGTTGATTTCACGTCTTTGCTGTTGTGAATAGCGCTGCGATGAACAACATATGGGTGCATGTGTCTTTTTGGTAGAATGATTCATTTTCCTTTGGGTATATCCTCAGTAATGGAACTGTTGGGTCAAAAGATAGTTCTATTTGTAGTTCTTTGAGAATGAAAGCAATTTTAGAAACTGCTGCAGGCAACTGGAAGGAATAAAACCAGTTCAACAGCCACTTGATATGCTGTGCAAAAGTGGTGGACATGTTGGGGATGTGGGGCAAAGAATGGAGGACTGCCTTCAGTGCAAGGAGCAGTTCAGGTTATGATATGACTCCTGATTCACATATTTTCCATGTTTCAGGGCAAGAAACTTCCAATGTATATCTCCACCTCTGAGGCCACACTGTAAATCCTGTTCATAGCCTGGGAAACATAGCAAAACCTCTTCTCTACAAAAAGTACAAAAATCAGCCAGACGTGGTGCTGCACACCTATAGTCCCAGGTACTAGTGACTACTGTGACTACAGGCATGCAGCACCACACCTGGCTGATTTTTGTGCCTTTTGCAGAGAAGAGGTTTTGCTTCTCTAAAAACCTCTGAGAGATGGGAGGATTGCTTGAGCCTGGGAGGTTGAGGCTGCAGTGAGCCATGATCACGCCACTGCACCCCAGCCTGGGGAACAGAGAGAGACCCTGTCTCAAAAAAAAAAGATAGCCCTGTTCAGTTCCCAGGTGGAGGAAGATTTCCAAATACTGGAGGATAACAACCTTCCAGGGGATAGTTGTCCTCACTCTCTCCTCCCTGGAATTTGTTCATATTCACACCCTTCATCCATTTTCAGAGAACAGCTGACATCAGCAAGGAAAGTTTGTTTCTGCCTTCTCTCAGTTGATAGTCGTCATAGAGTGGGTCTTGACCCATGCCACACATTGCCCACTCCCAAAAGCAGGATTTGCAAAACAACTTGGGTAGCGGGATATGGGTAGAAGGGTAGAAAAAGGATGAGCAGGAGGGATAAAGTCAGCAAGTGCCTTGAGGACTGCACTCCTGTCATGTTGTTATCACCTGGCACTTTTACAAGCTCAGGATCAGCTAGTTTCCTGAACCCACTCAGGGATGCTGAAGTAGCTCTCCAACCACTCCCTCAGAAGGACAGCGCTTCCTCACTTCCACAGATGGCCTAAGACATCACAGACAGTGAATGGCATTAAGCAGTGTGTGTGTCATGAGGGATTAACGTCTCAGGGTTCAGCTGCAAACCTGACCTAGTGGAGTGCCCCAGGGAACACAGGAGTGCCCCAGGCAGCTCAAGGTTAACCTCAAGGTAATCTCAGACTCCCAGAATCCTTACAGCAAGTCATTCTGAACACTCAGGGCCCAACCTGCTTGAGCCATTCGCTCATGTGAAGGACAACAGGACAGATGGAGGTTCCTATGTGGATGAAGAACAGGAGCAGTTCTCTAGGCAGGCTGGTGGGAGACGAGGATGTGTTCAGAAAGAGGAATGTCTAATTGGAGACTTCTAGCCCACATCTTTTCAAGTGAGTGAACTTGAAACATCTGTAGATGATGGGAGAGGCACAAGGGATTACCTGAGTCCTGTGAGGGGAGCTCTGAAGGTCGGGTGCTTTGACACAAGACCATTGGATTGACTGAGCAGTGTGGCTTGGAAAGATCAAATGTTCAAATGGCCTTGCCTGGAGCCACAGACACTTAACTTCAGTAGAAATAATAAATATGGGGTTTATATGGCTTTTTCTCATTTAGTTTTTCTTTCAGCATTGTTTTAAAGCAATTCAAATTTAATCTTGGAAAGTTGACAAAATATAGAAGAGTCTTAAGCAGGCAACTTGTTGAAAAGGAGAGCAGCACAAGCTGCTCAATGTCGCTGTGAGGTGGTTTATTTATCCACTCCACTTTTGATGGACAATTGAGTTATTGCCAGTTTATGACCATTATGAATAATGCTGCTATGAATACCCCTTTACATGTCCTTTCCTGAACATACACCCTCATTGCTGTTGGGTATATACCCAGGAGTTGAATTGCTGAGTCATAGGATATGCATTTGCTCAGCTTTAAGAGTTACAGGGGAAAGGTTTTCTCACGTGGTTGTACCAGCTTCTACTTCACTAGCCATATGAGAAAGTCCTGAGTGCTCTACATTTTCTCCAAAATGAGCTGTTTTTCTTCAATGTTATTTTAGCCATTCTGGTGTTTGTGTAATGGTTTCACACTGTGAAAATTGTGTAATGTGGTTTCACATTGTGAATGTGAATGTTTGTGTAATTGTTTCATATTGTGGTTTTATTTCACAGTTCCCTAATGATTAATGAATCAATGATTAGTATCTTTTCATATGATGAATTGATGACAGTGTCTTTTCATATCGCTAATGATTAATGATTAATGATTAGTGTTTTTATATGTTTACTGTCTATTTCATAATGTCAGAATTTAGTGTTAAATTCAGAATGCCACTGGATTTGCCCTCTTCACTATAAACCCTGGAACTGACACAAGACCATCATAGCCCCAGTAACAGCCACCCTGATATGCTCAGAGACAAACTATTATCTAATGCCCTTCCCACATTAGTATTCAAGTTGCTACAAGTAAGGTAGTTAGGTTGCCCAAATACCAAATCAGCTCATTAGAGAGCCATACCTCTACTCATTTATTACTCACCCTTCTATAACTGTGGGGCACCCAATGTCCCAATCCTGGACCCTACTTTTACCCAAACAGCACTTTTTATCCCCTGTTTTGCCTCAACCCTATCCCACCATGCACACTGAAGTTTCGTGGCCTACATATCCTATTGTGTCTGCTGTATCCATTGGTTGTCTGAAGACAAGTCCCCCTTCCTGGACCTCCACCTGGCCCCTTTTGTCCAAGGCTGACAGTACCCATTTCCATTCCCTAAACTACTCCGTGGCTCTCTGCCATCACTCTTTAAGTACCTTAAAAGCTCTCACGCCACCTGCACTAGACAGCCCATGACTGAACTTGGTCCACGGTCCTTTGAGTCCAGTATCCACATAAAAACAGTAAGCTGTTGTTTCTAGATATTTTATTGGCATAATTCTTTTATCCACCTGAATAATTTCTTTAAAAAATGGTAGCAATCATTTTACTCTGCATAATCCCTAGTCTATGAAGACTAGGATGGCAGAGGAGCTGTAATTGAGCAGGGGGCTGTGAGCCTAGGCTCTGGCCCACTCAGCACCTCTTCTTCCTTCTCAGCATAGTGAGCTTGGACACTCACCCCCACAATCCTAGGGCTTCCTTATAAACTCTTTGCAAAGCCCTCTGTCAGGAGAGCCTTCCTCAGATGCAGGCCTCCCCATCGTGTTTCTACACAGGCATCTGTCTGCACAGACTGCAATTTTGTGCTTGGCTTTCAAGCACTGTCAAACACTTATGCCTTCCCCACCTCAACCCAACTATATCTCACAATCATTTTTCTTGTTTTGTCAACTTATCTATCCTTAACCATTGCTTCCTATATACACACAGGTACACACTCTGCACTAGTCCACTCATCTCTCCTGCTCTCAACAGGCAGGTTGCGGACCCCCTGCCATTCCCTGCATTTCCCCATTCTGCTCGGGATTGTTCACAGGCCCTGGCTTTCCACTCTTCCCAAAGCCATGTCTCTGCCCTCCTTCCTGGCCCAGCTCCAGACTGTCCTCTAGGAAAGGGATCTTTGTTACTGCCCTTACCTGGAAGCTTCTCAGCATCTTACAACACAAGGGGTTCTCTGTCTCAACACATTTGCTTTCCTAGCTTCAAAACCTTTCTCAGGTTAGGGTCTTCCTGGTAGGTGGATTTTATTCCTTTATCAATCAGACTATCCACATGAGTAGGGGGCTTGGTGCCTCTTACTTCCATGTTTTTGCCTTCCTGATATCATATACAATCTCCAGTTGTTTTCAATGTTGTGTACTTTGGATTGAACCCAGAGGGAGAAAGGGCAGAGGGACCTTAGCAGTTTTTTTCACAAATCAGCCTGAAGCCTGGTGATAGGACCCTCTAAAGATATACACCTCAGTTATCACTCAGCATGCAAGCTGAAGTGGAAGCAATTAGTGTTCCTGCTTAAATGGCCAGAGAATAACGATGCATAACTGCTGTTCACAGCACTCTGTCTATTCCCACTGTGATGACCCTGTAAAGGATGGGTGCATGCTGCATCCTCCAGTTACTCCCCAATCACTTATACTGTGCGCCAGGCACTGTGCAAGGACCTCAGGTACAAAGACGACTCAGGCCCCTTCCTAAGCAGCTGAAACACATGCACAACAGTTCTTTCCATCTAGGCTGGATAAGGGCCAGTGGGCAGTAGCAGCTGATTAGGTCACAAGGTGGCATCAACGAGAAAGAAACATGTGCATGAGACAGGACATCCATTTTCTGCAGTTCTCATAAATGAGGATATGCAGGCTGTTATGTCATGCAGATGAAAGGCCCAGTGCTCAGGAACATCCGCAAGCTCCCCGCTGTCTAAATCACCGGTCTGGAGTCTCTGGAGTCTATGATGACAACTAAGGCTGTGATATCCACTTCTCAAGGATGCTGAGGTTGGAGTGGTACTTCATGGAGGAGATTTTGTGTGATATCTTCCACTTGACTCTGAGTCGGCACTCAGAGGAGAGTGAGCACATGTTTCTGGGCAGGGAGGGCTGCAACATGTGAGTGGCTGAGATGAGGACTTTGTTCTGGGGAGTGTTTTAGTCCGTTTTCACACTGCTAATAAAGGCATACCTGAGACTTGGCAATTTACAAAAGAAAGAGGTTTCATAGACTCACAGTTCCCTGTGTCTGGGGAGGCCTCACAATCATGGCGGAAGGTGAAAGACACCTCTCACATGGCAGCAGACAAGAGAAGAGTGCTTGTGCAGGGAAACCCCCTTCTATAAAACTGTAAGATCTCAGCTGGGTGCAGTGGCTCAGGCCTGTAATCCTAGCACCTTGGGAGGCCGAGGCAGGTGGATCACGAGGTCAGGAGATCGAGACCATCCTGGCTAACACAGTGAAACCCCATCTCTACTAAAAATGCAAAAAAATTAGCCGGGCATGGTGGTGGGCACCTGTAGTCCCAGCTACTCAGGAAGCTGAGGCAGGAGAATGGTGTGAACCTGGGAGACAGAGCTTGTAGTGAGCCGAGATCGCCCCACTGCACTCTAGCCTGGGCAACAAAGCGAGACTCCATCTAAATAAATAAATAAATAAATAAATAAATAAATAAAACTGTAAGATCTCATGAGACTTATTCACTATGGCAAGGACAGCACAGGAAAGAACTAGCCCATGATTCAATTACCTCCTACCAGGTCCCTCCCACAACACGTGGGAATTCAAGATGAGATTTGAGTGGGGACACAGCCAAACCATATCAGAGGGGCTTTCTAATGCTGTGTCAGATTGAAGGGTGGTCTGTGTTGGAGCAAGAAGCGATCCATAGGAAAGGATAACTACAATTTTTTTTTTTTTTTTTTTGCACAACCCCATGAGGCCCTTTCTCTTGGCATGGGTTTTTCCCTTCTTGAGCTGATTGCCAGACTATAGCCTTTCAGAGCAGGTTCCCACGGTAAGATTGTGTACTGAGCCTTCCAAAAACCCGGATGGCAAGGATGTGTTTTAAGTGTTTGAGGGTAATCCTCTCTTACTGGGACAATTTGAAATCCCCATCTTCTACTGTGCAATTTGTTATTCTGGGCTGGAATCAGACAGACTCTTCTCCACTACCCCATCTCCTCCTTCTAGATTGGAAAAGCTCAGTCACAGTTCACATATATACTCAGTTTTAGTAGATCCTGCACAACAGTTTTCATAAGTACTTTTACAAACTTTCCCTCTCACCAGCAATGTATGATTCTTCAGGTTGCTTCTCATTCTCCCCAACACGTGTTATGTGCCAGCATTCTGGTGGTGTCAGTGGCTACTTCAATTTCTATTGCCCTGGGGATTAATGAGGTTGTGTGCCTCTTTATACCAATACCATGCACTCTCAATCATGATATCCCTGGAAAGTTTATGACATCTGGTAGTGTGTGTTCTCTAGCTTCGTTCATCTTCTTAAATATTGCTTTGCCTACACTTTGTGCTTTGAATTTCTTTATCACTTTTAGAAGCTGTTGTCAAATTCCACAAAAATGTGTCAGTTTTGGATGAGATTATGTTACAATTGTAGATTAATATCAGGATAATTTGTATTTTAGCAATAATGACACTTGCAATCCATGAGTATACTATATGCTCCATTTGTTCAGAGTATTTGGTAGCCCCTTATGATTACACTTACCTTAATTGATACAGAATATTCCTGCAATGCACAGGCTATAGCAATATCACTAACATGTAGGTAAATCAGAGTCTTTATTATATGTATTTTTCATTATCTTGGGATTTGGTGTTCATTCCTGAAAACGCTGGTTCTCACACTTGAGTGTGCATCAGAATACACTTTCTATGTAGAGGGCTTATTAAAAAACAGATGTCTGCTCTGCAAACCCCAGAATTTCTGATGCAGAAGGTCAGGGTGAGGCCCGATAATCTGCATCTCTAACAGGTCCTAGGTGATGTTAGTGCTGCTGGCCAGGGGACCACACTTGAGCAGCCCCTGCCTTAAAGACAGGCAGAGGAAATAGATACATTGGTCCAGAAACTGTCCTTGATGCTAAGAATACAGGAGGGTGTAATCATGGTCTATTACTCCAGAGTCTCTCTGGCTGATGTGGGAAGCAGGACCACAGCCGATGACTATAATGCATCTTGGGAATTGCTTTGCAATTTTTACTTTTCAACCTGGGAGCTCAGCGAAGGCTGTTTTTTTTTCTTAGGGAAATAAAAATAAAAACAAAAACAAAAACAAAAATGTAGTGCTGACTGGATGGGTGAGCCCCTGTTGAGTAAATTCCAAGAGATTTTGAATGTGTGGCTGTGTCCATACTGGCAAGAGATGAATACTTGAGTGTGAACATATGGGGAGAAATTGCTGTGAAATGTGGCTTTCTCATCCCTTTTTTTGCCTGCTCCTTCATGGAAATTTAAACAATTCAAAACCATAGAAATGTGTCCATGGTTTTCCATGACTGTAATATTTCTATCAGCATGATAAGGCAACATCATGACTGTTTTAATATAAAATGCTCTTAGGAATTGGGTCTTTATTAAGATATAGGTAAGTGTCTAAATGTTGGGCATATTATTTTAAGTGTGTGTTTCTAAGTGTGTATTTTGCAGAAATGGCCATTTTCACTTTGATGGGATAGTTGGGATATGATGGAACACCTGGTATAATGTTTTAGGTTCCATCTTTTATTAGGTAATCCTTCATATTATTACCCACAAACAGAAAACGTTTTCCTGACCCCTGTAACATTTCAGGATGAGAAATGGAATGATTTCTCACTCACTACTTATTGTGCCATCTTAGATGCAGGAGTGGGAGGGTGGAAGATGAAGCTTTGCTGGATTCAGGATTGGCTGCAGACCAGCAGGGATGCTTTATCTTCCTGGTATTTACAAGCATGTGGAATCTCATTTCTCCTGGGAATTTCTTAGTTTTTCAAGAGAGGATCCTCCAGAAGAGAGAAAAACTGAGCGACTGTGCAAAGCTGACAAAATGCCATCCTAAGGAAGCTGTTCAATTCAAGTGAGAATGAAACTGCAATTAGGTGTGACTTTTTACAGAACAACTGAGTGTTTGTATTTTGGGGTTAACATGTTTAAAACCAATGGAAATTTTAAATAAGAAAAAATGGTGAAAATATAGTATTATATGGAAATAATTCTAACAAGATTTATTCCCTTGTAAGAGATTTACTTACTTGCTCTTGTTAATGTGTTATTTTTGTTGTTTGATATTATTATCATAGTAAAATTTCATGCACTTTGTGGGTATGGGCATCACAGAGTAAAATTAGGCAGTTGAGCAAATGATGTTTTCTCCATTTGGTTATTTGTATATAAGTTGCGACAGTACTTTTTGAGGAATATTAACAGAATGGCTCCGGGTAATTTCTGGTGTTTCCTGTTTTTGCTTAAATTGGAAAAGAGGCTGACATACAGAAGATTTGATTGAGTATTCACTGGAATAGAGTCAGAGCAAGGTGATAGTGGACCACTGTGAGTTTTGCAACTACCTTGTTGGTCATTGTTCTGTGGAGGGAATGGAACTTTGAGTTTAGATGTTACATCACTGTTGGTGATCATTTTTATTGTGATGTTAATAGTAATTGTTTTCTTTAGGCAACTATAGGACAGAACGGAAGAAAGCCCAGAGCGAATCACATGAGAGTAAGAACCAGGATTAGAAGTCTGAAAAACCTGCAGAGACTTTTATGTCAAAGAATGCAGGCATATTTTAGGAAGAGAAAGCTTGATGACACAGAAGTAAACAAGCAGACAGAATCTCTCTACCCTCCTGGAGCTTTCAGTTTAGCAGGCATTAAACTAGTCATAGTAAGTAAAATTGGGATTCACATACACAGTGAAAGTCCAGGAGGCTATGGGAGAATATCACAAGGTCTTGACCTACTGTAGGGGAGATCAGATCAGGGGGACGCTTGTTTCAGTCAGTGGTGATTAAGTTGAAATTGAAAGGGTGAACATGAATTAGCCAGGCAAAGAACAGTGGGAGAAGTTGGGAGGTGTTCCTCAGACTGAGAGAATAACTCTTTGGAAGGCTTGAGTGAGGAAGGAGCTGGGCCTATTGGAATCAAAATAAAAAGCAATGCTTCTAGTGTGATTACAGCATAGTGAGCAGGAGGGAGACCAGTAAAAGGTGAAATGAGAGATAGATCAGTCATGACCATTCAAAACCATGTTTGATATGAGAAATGTTTTGGACTTTATCCTGAGATCAGTGGGGAGGCAGGGAAGGGATTCAGCACTGGGATGCCACAATTAGATTTTTATTATTTGAAGGTCATTCTGGCTTCCTTAAAACCTAGGCTGTATGTACTGAAAGGAGCTGAGGGGTATATTGTAAGAATGCTTGATCAGGGAGTCATAACTTAAAACTCTATAAGCAAGAGTTTGTTGACTTGGGAGCACTCTCCTAAGATGTAGGATTTAATACACTGCTAATGACACCAGTAGATGGTATAAACTCATTAGTAGAATGGCTCATAGGAGCATTGAAAATGTTATGGCCCATGCTAAGTGAGATTGAAATGCAAGAATTGCTGTGGCATATTGTGGTGGAAGGGATTAAAGGACTCAGGGATATGTACGTGCTGCAGTTGATAAACTATGTGTGAACAGAAGCCCCTCCAGATGAGTACATTCCATTCAAAAGACCAGAGGACACACCATTTACTGAAGCCATAAAGAATGCACTGCTGAGGGAGATATTAAACTCTCTAAGACATTCAATAGTGACTCTCCTCTTCTGTACTAAATGTAGGAGCTGTGTATAGGAGATGCTGCTGAAGATCTTGGCTTGTTGCAGGATTTGGGAATATAAGACCCTGAAACAATAGTGAGGTGGCAGCTCTTAACTACCAGAAACCAAAGGTTCATACTGTCATAATGATACGCAAATTAAAAGCCAAGGAGGTTGGAGGTGTAGAGAGTCATGGAGATGATTAATAGAACACGGTGCCCCTATGCAAAAAGTAGAGAGACAGATTACAAGGATACCACTTTGCTTGTACCAGAAAAAAAAATTAAGTGTAAATAACCAGGGGTCTGAGGGAAGTTGCTCAAATAAGAAAAGCACAAACCCTTTCACAATTTCTAGACCTAAGGCAGTTTTTACACTCTTAAACCTTCTCCAACTGCCATGACACTACAGATCTCCAGGTGTCCATGTCAGCTGAGACCCTATGCCTAATAGGAGGTGAGAAGATACAAATAGTGGACATAATATTCTTAGTAGTTGTATAGTAAGTATTGAAACACTGAACCTTTATTACTGGTAAAAAAAATAATAAAATAGGAGTGTGTCCTTAACTATATAAAAACTATATGTATCAAAAAGCTGTAGGAATCACTATACTTAACATTTAAAACAATTATAATAACAATCGCCACTAACATTCATTAGTACAATAAAGATCTTGTCGGTTAATGAGACTAGAAATAAAAGTTTGGATTACTTTCCTACGTAGGTAATCTGAAGAAATCAACCAGTAAGATTTCAGAACTATAAGTTCTATTTAACTTATTAAACAATCTAGACTTCTGTATCATTCTACAAATAGCAATTGTTGTCCCACACATTGACAATAGCCCCAAATTCATCAATTTTCTTCCTAAGCATATACATGCAAGAACTATAGAAAAAAAGCATAAAACATCACTTAAAGCTGTAAAGAGACATGCCATTGTAAGTCAGTGGGGAAAATGTGGCATATTTTATTTTAATGGTGTTGGGAAAATAGGCTATCCATTTTGGAAAATATTTATTGACAAGCCCAGATAAATACCTAGATGTGAAATCAAAGCTATAAACATTTTATAAAATAAATAAGAGTGTAGTTTTATTACCTAAAGATAGAAAAGGATTGCTTAAAGAAGATAAAAGAATTTATAAAGAAAACTAATAAATTTGACAGCATAAGACTTGAAATATCTTACAAGTAAAGATAATAGTTGAGAAAAATTGGAAGAAAATATTTAAACTGTCAATAAAAGCCAAAGATAAATATATGGAATAGGTAAGGATTTTATGCAAACTCTTCAGTGAATTCAATGAAAGCAATACTAAAATGTCCAGGGATAAACACAGAATATGCTCAAAGGCATTAATTATAATGATAAATGTGTAAGATGAACACTAGGAATATCTTAAAACTAAAAACCAAGGCCGTGATGATTCCTAGGGCCACAGGTAAGTGAAAAATCATGAGCAGAAGTTAAAAGAAATGAGCTCTGTAACTGCAATGGTCTTCCCTCAAGCACTGTGCAGAAAAGTCTCTTGGACTCTTGGTTTCTATACTGGAAAAAGTGAGATTGAGGTGGATAGCCAGCTTCTCCACAAACTTGGGTTCCTTCACAAGAAAACGATTCCTGCATCACAAGTGCCTGCCGGGTGGAAAATTCTGAGGACAATTAGAGAAAGGGTGGAGGTGTGGCTAGCACCACCCTGCACATGAAAATTACTGGCTGCTCTTCATCCCAGCAAAAAAGACATCAAATCAGAGAGGCTGTTCAACAGCACCACACAGTGGATGGCACAATACAGAGATCCTTTGGGCACAGACTGTAAGCAGCCTTCCCACAAACCCATGGTATATTCTTTGTGAACCCCTGTCCAGGACAGTTAGTGCTCCAAATTTTGCAACAACCCAAGCAATCCTGGACTTAGGGTGTCATCTAGTGTTGAAAAGGAGGCAGCAATCTCAAGCTAAGGGAACTCAGTGGTCAATTGACACAAAACCTCTAGACAGACATACCCTAGAAAAAGCAAACCAAGCCAGACAGTGAAGGCTGGAATAAACAACTATTCCCTTGACACAAAGACATAGGCATACATCCATCAGAAACATGAGCAAACAGGGAGCCATGACCTTCCCAAATCGTCAAGAAAAGGAGACAGCTAATGACCCTAATGAGATGATGTTGTGTGAGCTCTAAGATCACAAATTTGATGCAGCAGTTTTAGGGAAACTCAGTGAACTCCAAGATAACACAGAAAAGCAACTAATGAATCTATCAGAGAAATTTAACAAAGATATTAAAATAATTTTAAAAACACACAGAAATTCTGGAACTGAGAAATACAATAACCAAATTGAAAAATACATGGAGAGTCTCCATAGCAGAACTGGTCAAACAGAAGAACAAATTAGTGAGCTTGAAGACAGGCTAAGTGAAAAATACGCAGTCAGAGGAAAGAAGGAATTGAAAAGAAACAAATAATGCATATGAGATCAAGAGAATAGCCTCAAAAGAAACAATCTGAGAGTCACAGGCCTCTAAGGGGAAGTTGAGAAAGAGCAAGGGGTAGAAAGCTTATTCGAAGAGGTATAACAGAAAACTTTTCAAACAGAGAGAAATGTCGACGAAAAGAGTCAAACTCTGTAAAATATTTGAAGAGATTTATTCTGAGCCAAATATGAGTTACCATGGCTGGTGACACAGCCCTCAGGAGGTCCTGAGAACATGTGCCCAAGGTGGTTGGGGTGCAGCTTGGTTTTATACATTTTAGGAATGCATGAGACAGCAATCAAATACATTTAATAAATACACTGATTTGGTCTGGGGAATGTCTGGGTTGTGGTAAGAGGTTGCAGAGACCAAAGTTTTCCATGAAGATGAAGCTTTTAGCTAGCAGGCTTCAGAGGGAATAGGTTGTAAAATGTTTCTTACCTGACTTAAAGTCTGTGTTGACGTTAATGAGGGAGAGGTATAATGAGGCATGTTTGACTCCCACGTCCCATCATGGACTGAAACAGTCTCTCAGGTTAAATTTTAAGAGCTGTGGCTGAGGAGGAAGTCCAATCAGATGGTTGGGGGGGCTTAGAATTTCATTTTTGGTTTACAGAAATATGTAAATATCCAGGTACAGGAAGGTTAAGTGTCACCAAACAGATTCAGCCAAAGTAAGCCTACCCCAAGGCATATAATAAGCAAAATCTCAAAGGTCAAGGACAAAGAGAGGATCCTAAAGGCAGCAAGAGAAAACAAGCAAATAACATAAGAAGGAGCTTTGATTTATCTGACAGTGGACTTCTCAGCAGAAACCCTGCAGGCTAAGAGTGAGTGGAATTACATACTCAAAATGCTGAAGGAAAAACAACAACAACAACTAAAAATACTACACCCAACAAAGCTACCCTTCAAACATGAAAGAGATAAAGACCTTCCAGGACAAACAAGAGCTGAGGGAATATCACCACCAGACCTGTCTTAAAAGAAATGCTAAAGGGAATCTTCAATTAGCAAGAGAAAGTTGCTAATGTGCAACAAGAAATCATCGGAAACTATAAAACTCAATGATAAAAGTAAGTACGCAGGCAAATTTAGAATACTCTAATACTGTAATTGTGATGTGTAAACCACACTTATTTTAGTGTGAAGAGTAAAACACGAATCTTTCAAAACTGAAAGATTACTAAATCTACTACTAAATTTATTGCTTAATAGATAGATAATATAAAAAGAATTGAGGCAACTGCAAATATGTGGGTTGATAGAGTTAAAGTGTAGAATTGTTTAGTTGTTGCTTTGTTTTTTTCCTTTTGATCAAAGTTATCACCAGTTGAAATAACTTGTAATAAATCTATAGAGATATTTTTGTAAGCCTCATGGTAACCACAAGCAAGAATCTATAACAGAGATGCTTAAAAGTAAAAAAAAAAAAAAAGGAATGAAAACATGCCACCAGTGAAAAACACCTAACCATACAGGAAGACAGTTAACAAAAAGACAGAAATGAAGAGAAGAGTTATAAAACAACCAGAAAATAAGTAATAAAATGGAGGTAGAAGGTCCTTACCTATCAATAATTATATTGAATGTAAATGGACTGAATTCTCCAATTAAAAGACAGAGCGAAAGAATAGGTAAAACCAGCACCTAATTATATGCTCAATGTTACTTCACCTATAAAGACAGACATAGAATTGAAGTGAAGAAACAGAAAAAAAGATATTCCATTAAAATAGAAACACAAAACAAGCAGTAGTAACTATGCTGCTATCAGATAAAATACACATGAAGTCAAAAGCAGTAAAATGTGACAAAGAAGGTTCATTATGTAATGGTGAAGTGGTCAGTTCAGCAATTAGATATAATGATTATAAATATATATGCACCCAATACCAGAGCACCCAAATATATAAAGTAAATATTGATAGATTGAAATACAATAATAGTAGTGGAATTCAACACCCCATTTTCAGCATTGGACAGATCATCCAGACAGAAAATTGACAAAAAATCAGAGTTAAACTACATTCTAAACCAAATGGATCGAACTGACTTTTACAGAATGTTTCATCTAACTGCTACAGAATTCACATTCTTCTCATGAGCACATGAAACATTCTGCAAGATAGACCATATGTTATTCCAAAAAACAAGTCTTAACAAGTACAGAAACATTAAAATAACATCAAGTATTTTTTCTGACCACAACACTATGAAACTAGAAATCAAAAACAGGAGGAATTTGGAAAATTCACAAATACATGAAAATTAAACAAGATGCTCCTAAACAACCAAAGGGTCAATGATGCAACTAAAAAGAACATTTTTAAAATTTCTTGAAACAAATAAAATTGGAAACACAACATACCAAAACCTATGGTAAGCAGCAGAGGCAGCACTAATAGGGATGTTTATAGCAATAAATGTTTTCATCAAAAAAGTAGAAAGACCTCAAATTAACAACCTAGTTATGAACCTCAAGGAATTAGAAAGCAAGGACCTGCCAAACCCAAAATTAGTAGAAGGAAAGGAATAATAAAGATTAGAGCAAAACATAAATAAAATTTAGACTAAAAAATACAAAATATCAATAAAGCAAAAAATTGCTTTTTTGAAAAGATAAACAAAATTGACAAACTTTTAGATAAAGAAAAAAATTGAGAGTGGTGAGAGCAACATTGCCGAATAGAACCCTCCAGTGATTGTCCCCATGCAGGAGCACCAATTACACAACCCTCCGTTTAATGTAGCACCTTATAAGAACCAAAAAAATCAAGTTGGTAATCACAGCACCTGCTTTTAACATAATATCAAGGAATGAGATTTTAAGAATTTAGGAAACATAGTTTTGCATTGAATACACCACCAGTCCTTAATGCCCCTGCAGTGTCGTGCAGAGATAATCTGTGCTTTGGAGAAAGAGAGTAAAGTGATTATGGGACTTCACTTTGGAATTCAGTGCTGTTCTGTCACAGTGGAACACAAAACAGGACATAATTCTGCAGGTGCCCACAGTAAAAGCAATTAGATCAGCCCTAGCCAGAGGCAAATTCTTAGACTCAGTGGGCAGAACTCAAGTTCTGGCTGGCTCCATCACTGGCTAACTAAAGTTGCCAGTTATGGAATGAATACGTAGATCTTCAATGCCCAGACATCAAAGAATATCCTCAAGCATGAAGAATATCTAGGAAAATACGACCTCACAGGACCAATTACATAAGGCTCCAGTGACCCATCCCAGAATGATGGACATATGTAAACTTTCAGACAGACAATTCAAAATTGATGTCTTGAGGAAGTTCAATGAATGTTAAAGACCACACAAAGAATGACTTCAGAATTCTAGCAAATAAAATTAACAAAGAGATTGAAATAATTTTTAAAAATCAAACAGAAATAATGCAGCTGAAAATTGACAAACTGAAAAATGAATTAGACTCTCAACAACAGAATTGATCAAGTGGAGGAAAGAATTAGTGAGCTTGAAGAAAGGTCATATAAAAAACACACTCAGAGGAGAAAATAATACAAAATAATAAAGCATGTCTCCAATATCTAAAGTAGTCACAAAACAGCCAATTTAAGAGTCATTGGCCTTAAAGAGGAGTTACAGAGGGAGATTGGGTTAAAAAAGTTTATTCAAAGAAATAATAACAGAGAAATTTTCTAACTCAGAGCCAGATATCTATATCCAGGTATGAGAAAATCATAGAATGTCAAGCAGATCCAACTCAAATAAGACTAGCTCAAGGTATTTAATAATCACACTCTCAAAAGTCAAAGATCAAGAAAGATTTTAAAAGCAGCAAGACAAAAGAAACAAAATATAAAGGAGCTCTGATGTCTGGCAGTAGACTTCTGAGCTGAAACATTACAGGCTAGCAGAGAGCAGGATGACATATGCAAAGTGATGAAGAAAAAAAAAACCTTCCACCCTAGAGTATTATATCCAGCAAAATATCCTTCAAACATAAAGGAGAAATAAAGACTTTTTCGGACAAACAAAAGCTGAGGGATTTTATCAACACCAGGCCTATCCTACCAGAAATGCTGAAGGGAGTTCTTTAGTGTTAAAGAAAAGGACATTAATGAACAACAAATCATCTGAAAGTATAAAACATACTGCTAATAGTAAGTACACAGACAAATCCAGAACACTCTAACACTGTAATTGCAATGTGTATACCACTTATATTTTGAATAGGAAGACTAAAAGACAAACCTAACAAAAATAATAGCTATGGCAACTTTTTGAAAACTAGAGTCAAAAACTTTACAATTTTACCTGGTATTCTATTGTATTGCAGCTGAGCTGGCACTCAAACCGCAAGACAAAGGTGTTGCCACTCTTCGCTCCCCTTTTCAAAGGCAGAGGAGCCTCACCCCATAGCCACTGCCACCCATGGCCATGAGGAGTACTACTAGACTACCACTGATGTTCTCTTAAGGCCCAAGATCTCTTAAATCAGCTTGTGCTGAATGCGGCCTGGCCTGGGACTCACCCTTCAGGACAGTGGGCTCCCCTCTGGCCCAGGACATGTCCAGAAATGCCATACCAGGGTCAAGTCCTGGAATCGGGGACCCGAAGAACCCACTTGGTGCTCTATCCCCCTATGGCTGAGCTGGTACCTAAGGTGCAAGGCAAAGTCCCCTTTACTTTTCCCTCTGCTTGTCTCAAGAAGGAGGTTTGCTCCATAGCCACCATAGCTGGTAATGTGCTGAGTCTCACCTGAAGCCAGCAAGTCTCAGAGGCTCACCCGCGGCCCTTGACGTAGTACTTGGGTGTCACTGCTGGTTATTAAGGGCCCAAGGACTCTTCCATTAGCAGCTAATGAATGCTGACAGGACTGGAAGACAGCAATTCCCTTCTGGCCCAGGGTGTGTCTAGAAATGTCATCTGGGAGCTACGGCCTGGAAAGGGGGCCTCTTGACTGACCAGTGCACTATACTGCTGCGGCTGAGCTAGTATCCAAGACGCATGATGAAGTCCTCCCCACCTTCCCTCTCCTCTCCTCAAGCAGAAGGAAAGGGTCTCTTTTGGAGCCCCGAGCTGTGCAGGCTGGGTTTAGGGAAGAGGTGATTCCAGCACTTTCTTGGCTGCCACAGCTGTGGCATGCCCCCCGCCCCGAGTCCACTGTCTCTGGGCCTAGTTCAGCCCTAGGACCCACCTATGAGTCTCAGTCCTTATGGCCTGGACTGCCTTTCAACTTCACTTAGAGACCGAGAGCACTTTTGGCCCTCAGTGGTTAGATTTGCAGGCAGACCGCAATTCCCCTCTGGTTAGGACTGATTTAAATGCTCCCTTTGTGAGTAGGTGTCAGCTGAGCTTGGTCCAGTTTTTTTTTTTATTTCTGCTCTAACAGAACAGCACTGAGTTCATTGCCTCACAATTGCTGTGTTCTCCCTCCCCCCACACCCAAAGATGCTGTCAACACCACGCTGCTGCTTCTAGGGGTTTGGGGAGGGGTCGCATCAGTGATTCAGGACTGTTTTTTCTATCTCTTCAGTGCCTCTTTCAGTGATATGAAGTTAAAGCTAGCGATATGAAATTAAAATTGTGAGTGCTTACCTGATTTTTGGTTCTTGTAAGGTGTTTTTTCTTTGTAGATAGTTGTTAATTTTGTGTCTTTGTGGGGGGACAATCAGTGGAGCTTTCTATTCTGCCATATTGCTCCACCTCCTTAAGCCACAATGGAATATCATTAGCCATACAAAGACGAAATCCTGTCATGTGTAGCAACATGGATGAGCCTGGAAGACAGACAGTATGTTAAGTGAAATAAAACATGCACAGAAAGACAAATATCGCATGTCCTCACTCAAATGTAGGGGCTAACAAATTAATCTCATGGAAGGAGAGAGTCGAATGGTGATTATCAGAGTTTGGGCAGGGTAGGGGGAAGGGGAACGAAAAGAGGTTGTGTTCAGGCACAAAAATACAGTTAGAAAGAAGGAATAATTTCTAGTGATCAATAGCAAAGGAGGTTATAATTTATTGTATATTTCAAAATAGCTAGAAGAGAAAGTTCCCAGCAGAAAGAAATGATAAATGTTTGAGGTGATGGATATTTCAATTACCCTGATACGATTATTGCACATTGCATGTATCAAATTGTCACATGTATCCCACAAATATGTACATTATGTCTCAATAAAACTTGTGCACATAGGAGCATGTATAAGAATATTCACTGCAGCCTTGTTTGTAAAAAGTGGAAATTTCTAAACATCCTAGGTGTCTATCAATCGGAGAATAATATGTGGTTGTTTAAAGAATGTGCTATCTCTACACATTGTCTTGAATTATTCTCCAAGACACGTTCAGTGAAACAAAGCAAATTGTTCAATGATATGTTGTGTTGGTCTGTGTACTCTGAGAAGTGGATGACAAGATAAGATTAAAGGTCATTTATGCTCCCTGTAGGAGGCCTGAGACACACGTTCTCCTGGCCACCACTGTCCACTACTTACACAACACAGATCAACTTCTTTACTAAGGTCTGGGGAACATCCTCAGTTCAGGATGACTGTACATGTACATTCATAGTTACAAGGGGGAAGAGAGTACTAGGAGGCACCAAAGTGAATCACCCGGGCTTCACACATATTTCTCCCTGCCCTCATTGTGTTGCTGTAACCTTATCCCCTCCTCCTGATCAGGAGCCTACCAGTATGATGACTCCTCTTCGCACCTGCTAGCTTCTGAGTACCAGTCCCAAATGACGACAGAAGATGTAGGGAAGTTATAACGTGTAGTTCAATGGGGCATTTTCTGTGTTCCCCAAGAAGAGTGAATCAGAACGTCTCTTTGGAGCCAAGACCTCCAACAGTGCAGAACACAGAGTTGTGAGTACAAAATCCACAATGGGTGATCAGAAGTGATGGTAAGTGGGGCCACTCTTGCCTCTACCACTAGGTTCCTGGACCCATGTGTCCTCCTTACTGAGGTAAAGGCACCTTATAAGTTTTCTGATTTAATACATACACTGGTTCCTGAAAGATGGCAACCCATCCTCCCAGAGTGTTTCCTCTGAGTTGTGCTTCAATTGTGCATTGAGATTATTCTAGCATTCTCTGAGAATGGCTATCTCTGGATTTTGTAGCATGTGATATGACCAGTGAATCCCATAGTCAATGCTGTACCTACTTTTTTATATAATGGGCCCCCTCATCAGATGCTATGCTATGAGAAATCCCATGCCTGTCTATGGGGTATTTCATAAGCTCCTGAGTATTTCTGCTGGGTGAAGTGCTGCAGGCAAGGAAGACAAATCTATAGCTGTAATAGGGATTAATCCTTGTGAACACGAACCACTGGCCCTTCCAGGATAGATGAGACCCAGTGTTTTCAACTGTCCACAACAATGAATAGTGTAATATTTGGGACTCAGAGTTGGTCCTAGTTGCTGGCAAGTTGAACGCCCAGAGGCATCAGACTATATATTGGTCTTGGTAAGTGGGAGTCCATACCGTTGGACCTGTATGAAGCTTCCATTTCTGCCACCATGCACACTTTATTCATGTGCCCATTGCTGGTTTGGCAGTGGCTGACAAGGGCTGACTAACGTCAACTGGTTGAATCATTTTATTTACTTGATTTTCAATTCCTTTCCCATGGTGTATACTTTGTGATGGATGTTAAGGTATGGCCCAAAAATCCTCATGCGTTGTTTCCATTCCAGCATGGCAAACCACAAGCTTCTATTTCAGACCTCATTTTCTCTGATTTTTCAATCATTTTCTTTCTAGCCCCAAGCTAGACAGGTAGGGTATTGTCCACTCCCCAGAAATCTGTATAGATAATTAATTTTAGATGTCAATTTGACAGGACTAAGAAACACCTAGAAACATCATGAAAAATTCTTTTGGAGTGTGTCTGAAAGGGCATTTCAATAGAAGATTAGAATGTGTGTCTGAGTGGCCTAGCTGGAGAAGATCCATCCTTAATGTGAGCAGACATCATCCAATTTGCCAGGGGCCCAGAGGGGGGAAAAAACAAACATAGAAAATACCAATGTGTCACTCTATCTTCTGGAACTGGTATACACACTTCGTCTTCTGTCCTTGACAACTCCAGACTCTGGGGTCCTTAAATGCTAGGATTGACACAAGTGGATCCCCAGGTTCTCAGGCCTTTGGCCTCGGACTGAGACTAAGAGTTACACCATCAATTTCCCTGGTCCTGAGGCCTTGGCACCTGGATTGAGGCACGCTACCAGCATCCCAGTGTTTCCAGTTTCCCTACAGCCTGTCTCTGGACTTCTCAGCCTACATGATAATATGATATAATCTTCCTAATAAATTTGCTCTTATATATTGATTGGTAGGGTTGATTCTAGGTGCCAATTATTTGGATTCCAACTATGAACTCAGGAACTGAGCAAATGGTCAGGAAATTACTATTGGATAAATCTGGATTCACATTGGGTACATTATTACCTATTTCCCATAAACTCCTACTTTAAGAAGTAGGCATCATATATATTTTGGGTTTCTGAGTATCAGTGTCAACTTTGACCCTGTGTCTAAAATTCCTTGAACTATTTGGTCATTCCATCCATTGTCCTATATGGCCATAGATCCCTCTATAGAAGAAAGAGAAGAATCATTGTAGCATATACTTACCATGGTTTTCAGTGTCCTTACTCCTACGAAGCTAATCACCTCTTCAGTCTGTGGGTTTCAGATCAGAAAGTTGGCTCAGAACTGGGAACTGAGCAAGGAATTATAACTTTTCTTGGAGTGACTGTACTTCGCCCTCTGCTTCTCCATTTTTGCTTTTTTCTGTTATACATGCTAAACATCACCCTTATTGGATCCCTGTTTATTTTGCCCCTAGGAATACCATTATCTATTAGCCATCTTTACAATTCCCTGCAGATTAAGCCATATTCACTGCCCTTCTGAACTTTTTCATCATTATAGTAATTGTGGTCTCTGGGCCTGTAGCAGAGAAGTGCCACAACATAGCTCTGTTACTCCGGGTATCCAACAACAGAATCAATACTGAGCTGTGCTCATTAATATGTGACCATTTCTCCCATCATCATCCCTGCCTACAGGAAAGAGCTACCCTCAAATTTCCTAGTGATTTAAGTGCTCCTCTCACTAGTGCATTCCTCATGGCTTTGGTGAATCAGGTGTTCTCTAGGCCCGGTGAAGAAACACAATCCTCTCATGTGTCTTCTAGCTTTAAATAATCTATCCATTCCGGCATTCTCACCTCCTTCACCTTCTTTATTCTTTCTTATATCTTCTTTCCGGGGGAACTCAGGCATTTCTATTTCACTGAGATTTGGCCATTTTCTTCAAGGCTTTTAGAACCATCCAGCTGTAAATTTTCACTATTTCCTGGGGCTCTTGCTGGTGTATTTACTCCCATACCCTGAGGAAGCACCCCCAAGTCAAAGAATTCTTGCATATTCAGCCTTATATTTTAATCTGCTTAATTAATCCCTCGCAAGACACACTTCCAAGGACACTCCTCTGCTTTCTGCCAGTATGTGCCAGCTAATCTTTGTAATTTGTGAGGTCTATAGTCTCTTTCTTTCCATATTAGGCCCAGAATGTCCCCATTTGCATTATGCTGAGATTCAACCTTATTTTTCATCCTGGCATCCAAGATCAGAGGTAAGGGTAGCTTGTGAGTGGTCACCTGCTGCCTCATGGGGGTGAAAATCCTGCAGCATCTTCCACAAAGTGGAATTTCTAGTCCTTACAAGGGGAGGATGGGCCACTTCTGCATGCTCAGAGGGCCCAAGGTGGTTACAGAGACAGCATCCTCCAAGGTGACCATCTTGATGACCTCTTCAGAGTTTTTGGGATCTCAGTGTTGCCTTGGATTGGCATTCAAACATTTCTGGAGCTCTATAATCTCATAATTGCATCTTCAGACTGCCTATTAACAGTATCTTCTCTTCCAATATAGGTGATAAAGACCTCTTTATATCCTACAATGAGGCTCTCTGGTTCTCACATTTACTATTAACTGATGGTTACCAGCTCTCAGTCTTTCATTTTTCTTTTGCAAGTATCAATACAACTGAGCAATTACCAGCCAATTCCACCTTCTTGGTAGACATATTCCTACCAATAGTTTCCAGATATTGGCATCACTGTACCTATCGCAGTGTTCCCCTGAATAGGAATATGTGCCCGAGTCACCACAGTCGAAATCTTTAGAACCATTTGTGCTTTGAGCCATCATCCTGTGTTATGTGCCCCACACATGAATAGAGATGCCATCCTCTTTGCCTGCAGAGAAGTAGATGAGCCAGTTCCAAATCCTATCTTTGCACCTATTTTCCAAACCAGTCCTTGTACTATTTGAATCTTTCAAGAAGCAGACAAGAAGGCTGTATTAAACATGCAAGTATTTAAAAGGGGAAATGCTTGTATGAGGAAAATATGGAGGGGTTAATGCAAAGCTGAGGAAATCATCAATCATGAAGTAAATCTGAGCCTGAGAGAAGGATAGAGAGAAATTTGAGTGGAAGTGTATTAGACTGCCCTGTAGTCTATGAAACGTTTGGAAAAGTCCTCAGGAAGTCTTCAGTCATTAGTTGGTTCTCAGAAAAGTTCTGTGTCTCAAGAATAATTATTCCTCAAGAACAAGTTCCAGGATAGGTCCAAGATGGCTGACTAGAAATGTTGGACAACAGTTATCCTCAGAAAGAAGAACCAAAGTCACATGTGAATAATCATAACTTGAATAGACTATCAAGGGGAAAGTATTGGAGCCTAGTGGAAAACTAATGGGAATAAGCTGGGGCACAGAAAAAGAAGGTAGCAAGAGGCTGGCAGGGATTGTCTAGGCATCCCAAGTGACTTGACATTTCATCAAAGTGGCAGGTTGGAATGATCTGAGTCCTCTTGGCTCTGTGGCAGACCACTGGTATCCAAGCTGTAAGAGAGTTTCTCTGCCCACATGGACCCAAACACTAATGTTGGTGGTGATTTGGGGATTTCTTGAGGTCTTTATACCACACTACCAACTCACTCCCCATTGCTCTCCCTCCCCAGGACCAGAACTGTGGCTGCGGGTGCCATACTACAGGCGCAGGCCTCAGGGGAGCATTTTCTGCCCAGGGAACCTCAGCCTCTGTCTGTCCCCATTATAGGAACCACCCTCTTCCACAGACATTCCCCCGGGGCCCACACGGATTGCCACAGTTGCACAGGGGTGTCCAGACCCAGGGGAGCTACAGAATTTTCAGTGGTCTAGCCTTTGGACTGGTGCTTATAAGGGAAGGGAGAGTGTAATGAAGCGAGGGAACAGTTTTTGGGACAAAGGAAAGCAGCTCATGCATTTTCCAGTGCACAAGAGCTCCTTGCTTGTGAGCTCTCAGGGATGGTGTCACTTCCAGCAGAGACACAGGGGCTGTGCTACACTCTGCAAAGGAGGAGTGTAGTTTCATTGCAGCAGCCAAGTGGCCTCAGTGCTCAAGTCAAGGCATGGAGAGGGGCACTTCCCCTCTCCTCCCTGCTACTGATACATACAGAACCATGGCTGCTTCCATGGGAAATTGACCTGGGCATGCCGGGGGACAGACTTTCTGGGGCTGCTAGGGGCAAATGCTAGGTCCTGCTCCTCCTATGAAAGATACGTGCTCCCACTGGCAGTGTGGCCACAAAACTGCATGAAAGGTGCCTCCCAACCTCTTACATGTGGTGGCAGCATTCCTGCAGGGGAGAGCAGGAGAGCTGGTGTGTTTTGGTCTGATGGAATAAGTTCATCACAGCCATTTTGGCAGTGAGCTCTGGGACAGGCATTTTTCATGGCTCTCAGCTACACTGCAGCCTAGAGATAGATGGACTTTAAATTAGGAACAGTTACTAAGGAAAACAAAGTTCATTATGTAATGATAAAGGGATCAATTCAAGAAGAAGATGTAACAGTCCTAAATATATATGCACTCAATGCTGGAGTAACCAGATTCATAAAACAAATGCTACTAGACCTGGAAAAGGTATACAAATACATCAAAACTAAACAACCTGCTTCTGAATGATCTTTGAGCCAATGATCAAATTAAGACAGAAATTTGAAATGTTTTGTAATTAATGAAGATGGAGGCACAGTATACCAAAACCTCTGGGATAAAGCAAAAACAGTGCTGAACATCTACATTAAAATAATAGGAAGGTCACAACTCAACAATCTGATGTCACTCATCCAGAATAATGCTCATCAATAAAAAAGAAACAAACCAAACCTAAAGCTAGCAGAAGAAATAAAAAAGATCAGAGCAGAATGAAATGAAAATGAAAACAATAAAAATACCAAGTGATATGATTTGGATCTGCATCCCTGCCGAAATCTCATGTCAAATTGTAATCCCCAGTGTTGGAGGTGGGGCCTGGTGGGAGGTGATTGGATCATGGGAGAAGATTTCTCTTTTGGTGCTGTTCTCATGATAGTGATTGAGTTCTTGTGAAATCTGGTTGTTTAAAGTGTGTAGCACCTCCCCTCTCTCTCCTGGTCCTGCTCCTGCCATATAAGATGCCTGCTCCCACTTTTCCTTTCACCATGAGTAAAAGGCTCCTTGAGGCCTTCCCAGAAGCAGATGCAGCCGTGCTTCCTGTACAGCCTGCAGAACCGTGAGCCAATTAAACTTCTTTTCTTTATAAATTGCTCAGTCTCAGGTATTTCTTTATAGCAATGTGAGAATGGACTAATACAGAAAATTGGCACTAAGCAGAAGGGCATTGCTATAAAGATACCTGAAAATGTGGAAGCAGCTTTGTAATTGGGTAATGAGCAGAGATTGGAACAGCTTGGAGGGCTCAGAAGAAGATGATGGAAAGTTTGATACTTCCTAGAGACTTGTTGAATGGTTATGACGAAAATGCTGATAGTGATATGGACAGTGAAGTCCTGGCTGAGAAGGTCTCAGATGGAAATGAGGAACATATTGGGAACTGGAAAAAAAGTCACTTTGTTATGTTTTAGCAAAGAATTTGGAGGCATTGTGCCCTTGCCCTAGGAATCTGTGGAACTTTGAACTTGAGAATGATGATTTAGGGTATCTGTTAGAATAAATCTGTAAGCAGCAAAACATTCATGGTATGGCCTGGCTGCTACTAACAACCTATGTTCATATGTGTGAGCAAATAAACGATCTAAAACTTGAACTCACATTTAAAAAGGAAGCAGAGCATAAAAGTTAGAAAAATTGGCAGCCTGGCCATGTTGCAGAAAAGCCCACTTTCAGGACAGGAATTCAAGCAGGCTGTGGGAATTTGCATAGGTAAAGAGGCGCCAAGTACTGATATCCAAGACAATGGGGAAAAGGCCTTGAAGGCAATTCAGAGAACTTCATGGCAGCCTCTCTCATCACAAACCTGGAAGCTCAAGAGTACTGAATGGTTTTGTGGGCCAGGCCCAGGGTCCCACCATCCTGTGCAGCCTTGGGACACTGCTCCCTGTGTTGCAGCTGCTCCAGCTCCAGCTGTGACTCAAAGGGGCCCAGGTACACCTCTAGCTGCTGCTTCATAGGGTGTACACCGTAAGCCTTGACAGCTTCCATGTGGTGTTAAGCCTGTGGGTGCACAGAGTGCAAGAGATAAGGCTTGGGAGCCTCTGCCTAGATTTCAGAGGATGTATGGAAAAGCTTGGATGTCCAGGGAGAAGCTTGCTGCAGGGACAGAGCCTTCATGGAGAACCTATGCTAGGGGAGTTTGGAGGAAAAATGTATGTGGGGTTGAAGCCGCCTCCCGACAAAGTCCCCAATGGGGCACTGCCTAGTGGGGTGTGAGAAGAGGACCACTGTCCTCCACGCTCCAGAATGGTATGTCCACCAACAGCTTGCACCCTGTAACTGGAAATGCAGTAGGCACTCAAAACCAGCCCGTGAAAGCAGCTGTGGGGACTGAATCCTGGGAAGCTCCAAGGGTAGAACTGCCCAAGGCTTTGGGAGTCTACCCCTTGCACCAGGATGCCCTGGATGTGAGACATGGAGTCAAAGGAGATAATTTTGGAATTTTTAGATTTAATGACTTCCCTGCTGAGTTTCAAATGTGCATGGAGCCTGTAGCCCCTTTCTTTTGACCAATTTCTCCCTTTTGGAATGGGAATATTTACCCAATGACATTGCATCTTGGTAGTAACTAACATTTTTTTATTTTATTTTATAGGCTTATAAGTGGAAGGGACTAGCCTTGTCTCAGATGAGACTTTGAACTGTGGATTTTTGAGTTAATGCTGGAGTATGTTAAGACTTTGGGGGACTGTTGGGAAGGCATAATTATATTTCACATTGTAGAAGGACATGAGATTTGGGAAGGGCTAGAGGTGAGGTGATATGGTTTGGATCTGTGTCCCTGCCTGAATCTCATGTCAAATTGTAACCCCAATGTTGGAGACGGGGTCTGATGGGAAGTGATCAGATCATGGGGGCAGATTTCCCCTTTGGTGCTATTCTCATAATAGTGGGCATATTCTCATGAGATCTGGTCATTAAAAAGTGCGTAGCACCTCCCTCCTCTCTCTCGGTCCTGTTCCTGCCATGCAAGATGCCAGTTCCTGCTTTGCCTAATGCTATGAGTAAAAGCTCTTTGAGGCCTCTCCAGAAGCAGATGCTGCCATGTTTCCTGTACAGCCTACAGAATTATGAGCCAATTAAAACTATTTTATTTGTAAATTACTCAGTCCTAGGTATTCCTTTAGAGCAATTAGATAACAGACTAATATACCAAGGGTCAACAAAATGAGAAATTGGTTGTTTGTAAAGGTAAACAAAATTGATAGGCTAACCAAGAAAAGAATAGAGAAGATTCAAATTGGCACAATCAGAAATGTAAAATGAGACATTGCCACTCATATCACAGAAATACAAAAGACGATCAAAGAACCTCTCTACGCTCACAAACTAGAAAACCTAGAGGAAATGGATAAGTCCCGGAAACATACAACCTTACAAGATAAAGCTAGGAAGAAATATGAATCCTTAACAGACTAATAATATCTAGTGAGATTGAATCAGTTATAAAGAATCTTCCAGCAAAAAATGGTACAGGGCCATTTTTTGGAACCACAGCCAAATTCAACCTGACATATGAAGAATAACTGGTACCAATCCTATGGAAACTGTGCTAAAAATATGAGGAAGAGGAATATCCCTAATTCATTTGATGATTCCAGTATCACCCTGATACCAAAGTCAGACCAGGATGCAACAAAAACAACAAAACTACAGACCAATATCCCTCATGAAGCTAGACACAAAAATCTTCAACAAAAGACTAGCAAACTGAATCCAACAGCACATTAAAAAGATAATACACAACAACCAAGTGGATTTTATTCCAGAGATGAACAATGCTCAACATATGGAAATCAATAATTGTCATTCATGACTTAAATAGAATTCAAGACAAAGATCATATAAGCATCTCAATGGGTGCCAAAAAACATTTGATAAAATTCAATATGCCTTCATAATATATATCCTCAACAAACTAGGCATAGGAGGAACATAGCTCAAAGTAATGAAAGCTGTATATGAAAACCCACAGCAAACACCACATATCACACTGAAGAGGGAAAGGTTGAAAGCATCCTTACTAAGAACTGGAACAAGGCAAAGATGCCTACTTTCACCCCCCTATTCAACATGGCACTGGAAGTCCTAGCCAACACAATCAGGCAAGAGAAAGAAATAAAAAGTATCCAAATTGGAAAAAATAATGGCAAATTTTCTCTGTTTGCTGATGATATAACCTTTTGTTTTCAAATCTTATTTTTAATAGCTTATTGAATTACTTTAAGGTGAACATCCTTGTGACCAACATGAGTCAAGAAATTCAAGTTTACCAGCCACCCCAGAAGCCCTTACATATGCTCCATCCCAATTACAGCACTCTCTTTCCCTTAAAAAATGACAACTGTCTCAAATTTTATAAAATGATCACTTGTTTGCATTTTTAAAGCTTTTATCACCTAAGTGTGCATCATTAAATATTATAGTTTAATCAGGCCCATATTAAAATTTATATGTTTCAGTCACTTTTAATCTAAAGCTCCCTCTTTGTGCCTCCTTTTTTTCTTACAATTTATACCAGCCTATTTGAATTTTAGAATTTCCCAAAGTAGAATCTTATGCCTAGAAAACCCTAAGGGTTCCTTCAAAAAACTCCTTCATTTGATTAATGAACTTAGTAAAGTTTTAGGATACAAAATCAACATACAAAAATCCGTAGCATTTCTAGACACCAATAAAAATCAAGCGGATAACCAAATTAAGAAGTCAATTCCATTTACAATTGCTACAAAAAAATGAAATACCTAGGAATACATTTAACCAAAAGGGTGAAAGATCTCTACAAGGAAAACTATAAAACACTGATGAAAGAAATTGTAGATGACACAAACAAACAAGTGGAAAAATATTCCATGTTCCTGAATTGAAAGAATCAATATTGTTACAGTGATCATACTTCCTAAAGAAATCTACAGATTCAGTGCAATTCCTATCAAAATACCAATGTCATTTTTCACAGATTTGGAAAAAATTACTCTAAAATGCATATGGGACCAAAACATAGTCTGCATAGCCAGAGCAATCCTAAGCAACAAGAACAAAGCTGGAGGCATCATATTACATGACTTCAAATTATAATACAATGCTATAGTAACAAAAACAGTATGGTACTGATATAAAAATAGATACATTGATCAGTGGAACAGAATGGATAACTCAGAAATAAAACCACATACCCTCAGCCAACTCATCTTTGACAAAGTTGACAAAAACATACACTAGGGAAAGGACACCCTATTCAATAAATAGTGCTGGAAAAGTTAGATTGCCACAGGCAGAAGAATAAAACTGGACTCCTATCTCTCAACATATACAAAAATTAACCAAGATGGATTAAAGGCTTAAATGTACAACATGAAACTATGAAAACTCTAGAAGAAAATCTAGGAAAAACTCTTCTGGACATTGGCCTAGGCAAATAATTCATGACTAAGACCCCAAAAGAAAATGAAACCATAAGAAAAATAGACAAGTGGGATTTAATTAAGCCAAATAGCTAAACCAAGCAAAAGAAATAATTATCAGAGTGAACAGACAACCTAAAGAATGGGAGAAAATATTTGCAAACCATGCATTTGACAAAGGACTAATATCCATTATCTACAAGGAACTTTGACAATTCAACAAGAAAAAAAACCATTAAAATGTGAGCAGACCTTTTACAAAAGAAGATACACAAGTGGCTAACATGTATATGAAAAATCCCAGCATCACTAATTATCAGAGAAACGCAAATTAAAACTATGAGATACCATCTGACACTAGTCAGAATGGCTATTATTAAAAAGTCAACAAATAACAGATGTTGGTGACGATGGGGAGAAAAGGGAACATTTATACACTGTTGGTGGGAATGTAAATTTGTACAGTCTCTAAGGAAAGCAGTATGGTGATTTCTCAAAGAGCTAAAAATAGAACTGCCATTCAATCTAGCAAGCCCACTACTGGATATCTACCCAAAGGAAGATAAGTTATTATATTTAAAAAGACATCTGCACACATATGTTTGTGACAGCACTATTTACAATAGCAAAGACATGAAATCAACCTAACTTGTCCATCAACGGATAATTGGATGAAGAAAATGTGATGGAATACCACTCAGCCATGGAAAAGAATAAAATTATGTCTTTTGTGTAAACATGGATGGAAATGGACGCCATTATCTTAAATGAAATAACTCAGAAAGTCAAATACCAAATGTCCATATATTAGTGAGAGCTAAAAAATGTGTACACATGGACATAGAGACTCGAATACTAGACACTGGAGACTCAGAAAGATTGGAGGGTGAAAGCAGGGTGTGGTATGATAAATTACCTACTGAGTACACGTACGTTATTTGGGTGATGTTTACACTAAAAGTCCGTACTTCATCACTATGCAACATATCCATGTAACAAAACTGCACTTGTACCCCCTAAATCTATACAAGTAAATACATAAAAATTTAAAAAATAAGAAAGAAAGAACAAGTCCCTGCCACACTTGGTCATTGGCTAAGACAAGCCAATGTGAGATTTGCCTTCAACACCAACACAGAAATGCATTTACAAGGACAGCAGCTGACGTCTTTTGTCAATTACACTCTCTATAGGCAGAGTTTTGCAAGGAATATTATTGCGGCCATTACATATGTACTCCCAAGGATGCTATTACTGTTACAAATACCCTTCAGAAAAATATGGCTATTTCTAATTATACATCTAAATGTATGTATATGCATGGGAAAAAAGGTGTGGAGGAGATATACTAAACTAACAAGAGTGGTTACATATGGTTGGAGTGGTGGGAGGTGACATGTATAATGGATAGCCAAGAAGGATTAACAGATTTAAATGTTTTGTTTAAAATTTAAACATAAAATTATATTGACTCAGGTATTAATTGTAGAAGGAAAAATATAAATTTTTTAAAGTAGAAAATCCAAACCTAGTCAACATTTTTGAAACAGTGGAGGAGAAAGATGTGATTATACGAGACCAAAGCCTTACCACTTGGCCACAACACCTGATAAAAGATGTTTATATAATGGCATGATCTTGCTTATTGATCTTTGTCATTTATTTAAATGATGAGAGAGAATTGAGCTTCTTTAAGTGCTGATTAGAGGGAACAGGTATAGAAAAGAGATAGAGAATAGTGAAGGGCAAAGAGATGAATGATAGAAGACATTTCCTGATAAGGTAGAGAAAAATGGGATCTGGTACAGAGTTGTAGGGATTGGCCTTTGGTCAGAGTGGGAAAACCTCTTCCATTGCAACAGGAGAGAAGGATAAGGAGATGCTTCAGATGAAGTGGAATTCCTACATCCTAGAGGATGTTAAGAGATTTCCCATACAATGGCCTTTATTGATCCTTGTGATATGAGATAGAGTGATCTTTTAAGAGTGAACAGGCAAACAGGAGCCCATGGTCAAATGTTTGAGGAGAAAGGAACAGGCTCAGAAGAGTTCTTGAATAAATTGAAAAGATTTGCTGACACGTGATCCACATTGCATGAGTGTTTAGCATAGTGGAAAATCCACTTGCAATTGGTGATCACAAATCCGGACTGGAACCAGTATGACTGGCTGTGTAATTTTATCCAGGTGGGTGAGAAAGTCCCAACGAAGGTAAGAAAGGATAGATGTTTGGGTTCATTTAAGGTTCTGTGTTGCTGAGTAGGTGTGACAGTGAAGATATGGAGAATAAGGAAGTCTTACGTATTAACAAGAGAGCGAATGAAAAATAGAAGGGTGGAATTCTAGACAAGATTTTTTCAAGATGTTGAGGATAAAGCATCAAAAAAATGGTGAAGTAGGCAGCTCCAAGCACCTGTCTCTCCACAGTAACACTGAAAATTAAGCAGAAGTTGTTAAAACAAAGTTTGTCAGACACTGGCAAACAGCCAAAGTCTTCTAGCAACAAAAACAAAATGTGGTGAATCAAAAAGAAAGCACTTGAAATGGTAGGAAAGCTTTGTAGTGTTTACTTCACATTGCCCCACCCACTCCATGGCTCTGCAGCCATTTTAAAGATGGTAGCCTGTGTTTCCAGTGTGAAGCCCTGATTCCAGATTCTAGAAGGAGCAGAACAGATCATACTCACAAATCATTCTATTTGTCTGTCCTAACCTTCTGGGAGCTGCCTTAAGGAGTGACACAGGCACCCATCTCTGTTTCACTAATGTGGAATCCACTAAGTGTGGGAAAGCAGCAGTCATTGCTGAAAAACATTGTGCAGATAACTAAAACCTGAAGCTTCTTTGGGCAAAATGCTATGGTTGAGACATACAGTAGACTGCCTAAAGACTCATAGGAAAAGTCAGGGAGAGCCTGTTTGAAAAGTTAGGGCATTGGATTGAAGGAAAAAAAGGGGGCTTATGTCCAAAATATATATGAAACTCAATCTACTCATTAAGAAGAAAACAAATCATTGAATTGAAAAATGGGCAAGGGACTCGAGTTGACATTTCTCAAAAGAAGACATACAAATGGCCAACAGATATATCAAATAATGTTCAACATCACAAATCATCAGAGAAATGCAATTAAAAGTGTAATAATATATGATCTCATACATGTTAGAATGCCTATTATCAAAAAATTGAAAGATAAGGGTTGATGAGGATGTGAAGAAAAGGGAAAAATTGTATGCTGCTGGTGGGAATGTAAATTAGTACAGCCATTTTGGGAAATAGTATGGAGGTTCCCCCAAAAATGAAATATAGAATTATTGGATGATCTTGATATCTCCTTCTGGATATATAGCCAAAGGAAATGAAGTCAGTATGTCAAAGAGATGACTGCACTACCATGTTCATTGCATTATTATTCACAATAGCCAAGGAAAGGAAAACTTCAGTTCCCATCAGCACATGAATAAATTTTTAAAGTGTGGTATTTATATACCATGAAATAGTATTCAGCCATAAAAAAGAAGGAAATCTTGTCAGTTGTAAGAACATGAATGACTCTAGAAGATGGTATGCTAAGTGCAATATGTCAGGTGCAGAAAGACAAATATGGCACAATTTCTTTTATATGTGGAATCTCAAAAAGTCAAACTCATAGAAGTGGAGAGTAGAATGTGATTACAAGAGGCTTGAAGTGGGTGTATGGGGAAAGGGAAATGTTGGTCAAAGGGTGCAAAATTTCAGTTAGACATGAGGATTAAGCTCTGGTGATCTATTGTACTGCATGGTAACTATAGTTAATAATAATATATTGTATACTTGAAAAGTATTTAAGGACTGGACTTAAATGATCTCATTACAAAGAAATAGTAAATATGTGAAGTGATGGATATTTAATTAGCCATCGATAATTCCACAATATATACCTGCATGGATGGAAGCATCACATTGTACCCCATAAATGTATACAATTTTTATTTGAAAATTAAAAATATGAAAAAATGTATAAATGGATTAAGTTCTCTAACCAAAAGGGATTGCCAGAATAATTTTTTTAAAGCCATGATGAACTACATGCTTCCAACAAAAGACTCACTGTAGATCCCAAAACACAAATAAGTTGAAGGTGAAATGAAGCAAAAAGTGATTCCATGCAAACAGCAAAGAGAAGACAGCTGGGGTAGCTATACTAATATCAAGCATTTTGGAACTGAGTAAAAAATTGTCACAAGAGACATGGAGGGACATTACACAGTGATCAAAGGGTAAATTTATCTGGAAAATATGCCAATGATAAATATAGGTGTACTTAACAACAGAGATCCATGATATATGAAGCAAAAATTGACCAATTTAAAAGAAAAAATATAGACAGTTCTAAAATAATAGTTGAAGGTTTCAAACCTTACATTCAATTATTAAATGGAAGACACATAACAGCATAAACCAACTAGATATAACAGATATATACAAAATAATCCATCAAATATCAGCACAATGCACATTATTTTCAAGTACATATGCAATGTTCTCAACCATAGGACATATGTTAAGCCACAAGACCTGTGGCATAGGCCTATGGTATGTCTCAATGAATTTAAAAAGAATGATCTCATACAAAATGTCTTATCTGAACACAATTGAAAGTAGAGATCAGTAACTGAAGGAAAACTGGAAAAATCACTAACATTTGGAAAGTAAACAACATAGCTGAAACAACAAATGGATTAAATAAGAAATCACAAAGCATACTAGAAAATAGGAAGAAATGAAAATGAGAAAAAAAAAACATGATAAAAAGCATAGGCTGCCATGAAGTCAATGCTCAGAGGGACATTTATGTGATATGTAATATAAATATCTACATTATAAAAAAAGAAATATCTCAAGTGAACAGCCTAACTTTATACATTGAGCAACTATAGAATGAAGAGAAAACTAAATCTAAAGCTAGTAGAAGGAAAGAAATAACAAAGAATAGAGTGGAGAGAAATGAAATAGAAAGTTAAAGAAACAACACAGTTATAGCTCAACTTACAACTTAAAAAAAGAAAAGACACAAATAACCATAAGCTGAAATGAAAGTGAGAACATTACTACAGACATCACAGAAATAAAAATGATTATAAGAGAACACTATGAATAATTGTATGCCAACAAGTTAGATAACCTGGATTAGAGAAATCCCTAGAAGCACATAAATTACTTAAACTGACTCACAGAGAATGAGAAAATCTCAAAAGATCTATAACAAGTATAGACACTGAATCAGTAATCAAAAACCTCCCAAGAAAGAAAACTCCAAGCCAAGATGGCTTCACTCATGAATTCTGCCAAATATTTAAAACATAGTTAACACCAATTCTTTTAAGATTTTTCAAAAAAATTGGAAGATGAAATAACACTTCTTAACTCATTCTATGAGGCCAGCCTGCATTACCCTGACACCAAAAGCAGATACAGGGAGCATAAAAAAGAAAACTATAGACCAATATCCCGTATTAATATGGATGAAAAAAGTCAACAAACGAGTAGCAAATTGAATCCAACAGAATATTAAAGGAATTGTATACCATGACTAAATTGAATGTGTTCCAGAAATTCAAGGGTATTTCAACATACAAAAATCAATCAATGTGATACACAACATTTATATAATGAAGAAAAACCACATGATCATCTCAATGGATTCAGAAAATGCATTAAAAATCTATCGTGCTTTTATGATAAAAACATGCAGCAAACTAGGAAATCATGGAAGCTTCCTCAATATCATAAAGGCCATTTATGACAAATTCACAGCTAGGATCATACCCAATGGTGAAAGATTGTTTCCTCTAAGATTAGGAACAAGACAGGGATACCCACTTTAACCACTTCTATTCAACATACTACTGGAAGTTCCAGGAAGAGCAATCAGGTAAGATATAAGAGTAAGTAATCCAAATTCCAAAAGAACAAGTAAAATTATCCGTATTCATGGATGATAAGAACTTGTATAGTGAAATTCCTAAGAAAAGTCCACGAAATTGTACGGTTAATAAATTCAGGAAAGTTGAGGATATGAGAAAAACACACAAAAATCACTTTTGTGTTTGTACACTAGTACCAGAATCTGAAAAGGAAATTAGTAAACCAATTCCATTTAAAATAGCATCCAAAAGAATATAATACTTACAAATAAATTTAATCAAGGAAGTGAAAGACTTGTACAATGAAAACTACAAAAGATTGCTGAAAACAAAAGAAAACCTAAATAAATAGAAAGCTATCTCATGTGTATGGACTGGAAGACTTAATATTGTAAAGATGACAATACAGGTCGGGTGGGGTTGCTCACGCCTGTAATCTCAGCACTTTGGGGGGCCGAGATGGGTGGATCACTTGGGGCCAGGAGTTCAAGACCAGCCTGGCTGATATGGTGAAACCCTGTCTCTACTAAAAATACAAAAAATTAGCCGGGCATGGTGGCAGGCGCCTATAATCCCAGCTACTTGGGAGGCTGAGGCAGGAGAATCGCTGGAACCCGGAAGGCAGAGGTTGCAGCGAGCTGAGATCGCGCCATTGCATTCCAGCCTAGGTAACCAGAGTGAAACTGCATCTCAGCGGGAAAAAAGAAAAGAAAAGAAAACAAAACAAAACAATACTACCCAAGGCAATCTACAGATTCAATGCAATAGCTATCAAAGTAGCAATAGGATTTTTTATTTTTGCAGAAATGGAAAAGCCAATCCTAAAATTCCCATGGAATTGTAAGGGGCCCCCCAATTCTCTCAAACATTCTTGAACAAAAAGAAAATAATTAGAAGATTCATATTTCCTGATTTGGGAACTTAATAGAAATCTGCAGTAATCAAAACAGTGTGATACTGGCATATGCATAGACATATAAATCAACAGAATAGAACTGAGATTCCAGAAATAAACACATACATCTACAGACAACTGATTTTTGATGAGTGTGTCAAGTTCATTCAATGGAAAAATAATGCTCTTTTTAACAAATGGTGCTGATACAACTGGATAGCCACATGTAAAAGAATGAAATTGGACCCCTACTCACACTATGTATAAAAGATAACTAAAAAGGGATCAACAACCTTAATATAAGAGCTAAAGCTATTAAAATTTTAGAAGAAAACATATGGGTAAATATTCATGGCCTAGGATTCAGCAATGGATTCTTAGACATGACACAAAAACCATGAGCAACAAAAGAAAAACAGATATATTGTACTTCATTAAAATTAAAACCTTTTGTGCATCAAAGGTTATTATCAAGAAATTGAAAAGAAAAATCTGTAAAATGGGAGAAAATATATGCAAACCATACATTTCTTACAAGCATTTATTATCCAGAAGATGTAAAGAACTCCTGCAACTAAACAACAAACAAACAAGCAACCTGATTTTTAAAAATGATAGAGGACTTCAATAGACATTTTTCAAGGAAGATACAGAAATGACCCATATGCACATGATAAAACCTCAACATCATTAATCATTAGTGAAATGCAAGCTGAAACCAAAATGGGATATCACTGCACCTTCTAGGATGTCTATATTTAAAAAAAAAATGAAAATATCCAGTGTTGGTGAGGATTTGGAGAAACTGGAATGCTCATTCATTACTGGTGGGAGGGTAAAATGGTGCAGACACTGTGGAAAAAAATTGGGTGGTTCCTGAAATAGATAAGCATAGAGCTATATGATCCAACAATTTCACTCCTAGGTAATTAGTGAAAAAAAAAAAAAAGGTAAACAGTAACTTGAACAGATACTTGCATGTCCGTGTTCATTATAACATTATTCCAAAAAGTCAAAAGGTAGAAACCTATGTTCATCAACAAGTGAATGCATAACAAAATGTAGCATACACATACAATGGAATATAATTCAACCATAAAAAGAAATGAGTTTCTGATTGATACATGTTACAACATGGATGAAGCTTAAAAACAATTTCCCAAGTGAAATAAGCCAGACACAAAAGGACAAATATTTTATGATTCTGCTGTTATGAATTCTCTAGAATGGGCAGATTGATAGAGACAGAAAGTACATTTGTGTTTTTCAAGGGCTAGGGGGAGAAGGCAATGGGGTGTTACTAATTAATGGGTATGGAGTTTCTGCTTGGAATGATGGAAAAGTTTTGAAAATTAATAGTAGTGATGGTTGTGCAGCATTGTGAATATTACTAATGCTACAGAATGGTACCCCTAAAAATTATAGCCCAAATGCCTTTCAAATGTTGTTGGATAAGCAAATTGTGGTACATCCATACAATGGAATACTACTCAACAGTAATAGTAAACTATTTGATATGCACAACACTTAGAACAATCTCAAAGGCATTATGCTGAGTGAGAGAAGTCCATCTCAAATGATCACACTCTGTGTTATTCCATTTTTGTAATTATTCTTGAAGTGACAAAATTATACTGATTAAAAAGATATTGCTAGTTTCCCAAGGTTAGTGTTGGAGGGAGAGTTTGGCTGTAAAAGAGGAGCAACCAGAACAGTCTTTGTTGTGATAAAACACTTCTATATCATGACTGTGATGATGGTTACACAAATATGTACAAATGACAACATCTCATACACACATATGCCATAAGAAAGTATATATAGGAATGTGAAATCAGAATAAGGTCTGTAAGTGAATTGATAGTATGGTGCCATTATAGATTTTCTGACTTTTATAATACACCAAGATTATGTGTCATGGTTATGTTATATTTTGGGGAAGCTGGGTGAAGGGTGAAAGGTACAGTGAATTCTCTGTATTATTTTTGCAATTTCTTGTGAGTCAAGTTTTTTCACGATAAATAACATATAAACATAAGAAAGGAGGCAAGATTGCAAAATATTTGATAAACTATACTTGATGATGCTCTTCAGTAAAGAGGAGGTAATGTCTTTGTCAAGGAAAGCAGCAATAACTTCGACCTATAAATACCTATACAAGTTATTGCAACACTGTTTACTTCAGGAAATGAAGCTCTAATTCCATTGTGACTATATCGTACATGCAATAATTTTTGGAATGCGTAGTACTACCTGATAGGGAGAGTGATAAGAAAAATCTGGTCTAACATAACTAAATTTCATTTTGGGTTTAATATGAACAATTATTAGCCAAAATTCAGAGTCCATCTAGCTTCTACATTTTGTTTTCAGGAGATGACTATTAACAAAAAAAAACGACAGTAGGCAGCTTGGAAAATGACAGCAACATCAGAAGCCCCTTTGAGACTAGATGGATGCCTTACCCATTGTGAAGGGCTTTAACACTTGGCCTGCCTCCCTTCCTGTCTCCCTTTCATCGGCGTCTATTCCTGAAAAAGAGCTGCCAACCAGAACCAGCTATTACTTGGCATATGGGAGACAAAAGCCCTGTCTCAGAGACTCACACAACTGACATCTGAGCAAGGGTGTTGCATTCATTGTTTTCTCTATGGGGAGGCGCCAGTAAATTACCAAGAGACTTCTAAAAATATTTCCTCAGGTATTGTCTCCTGGTCAATGTTCACATAATATTTAGTTGAGTTTTATAATACAGAAACAACCAACAATGTAGGCAGTAGTCTGAAGCAGCTCTGTGACTCAGATCCAGCCTCTTTTATCTGCAGACCAAAGCCAGTACTGTTTGCCCGGGGCCCACACAGTGACCCAGTGGGAGCCCTCCCACAGACGTGGAGGAAGCCACCCCTGTGTGTAACCAGGCTACAGACTTTTAGTGTATGGGCCCTGAAGTGGACCCTAATCCCAGCACCAGCCCTACTGACCAGATCCTGAAAGCAGTCAAGTTCACCTAGAGACCAAACTGGATTCAGGCCCTCTTGAATTAACAAGCCCACCAACCATAGACCCTGCTTGCAGAACCTGTAGCAACTACATGTCATTGCTCCCTCCCCACTCAACTGTGAGCCTGGAGGCAATCTCATCAGACTGAGGACCCAACAGGAGATGGTCTTTATCAGTCAAAACCAGTCCATAAAGACTGGGGTTGGCTCCTTCAAATTACAGACACCAATAAATGTCTACAGGGATCACAAAGAATGAGGCAAATATAACAGCACCAAAGGAAACAAATGAAACTCCAGTAAACTACCAAAGAATTTGAAGTCTATAAATTGCCTAAAAAAGAACTCAAAGTAATCATCTTAAACATAATTTTGATTCATGACTTAAACAGAATAAAAAACAAAAAACATATGATCATCTAAATAGATGCAAAAAAGCATTTGATAAAATTCAACATCCTTCATTATATATAATACATCATGCCATTCTCTTTTCCAATTTGAATACCTTTTATTTCTTTCTCTTGCCCGACTGTGCTGGCTAGGACTTCCAGTGCCATGTTGAATAGGAGAGGTGAAAGTAGGCATCCTTGGCTTCTTCCAGTACTTAGGAACTGCTTTGAACTTTTCCCTGTTTGGTGTGATGTTGGCTGTGGGTTTTCATAAATGGCTTTCATTATTTTGAAGTATGTTCCTCCTCCGTCTAGTTTGTTGAGGATGTACATCATTAGTTTCTTTCTATTACTAGATATTGGCAATGTTTTTATTATAAATGCAGTTTGAGTTTTTTCATACACTGCTGTACTGTATAATTTGCTATACTTGAGTTTTATCAAACACTTTGCTATGCTGTATGATTAAATTTATTGAGATAATCATATGATTTCCATGCTTTATTCTAATAGTGGATTATACAAATTTATTTCTTAATAGAGCTATCTTGGTCTTGATATATTCTTTTGTGTATAGATTGCTGAATTAATTTACCAACGTTTTCTTGAGGATTTTCCATTTATTTTCATCGGTGTGATTGATTTCTTATTGCCCTTTATTTATGCGTCCATTGTCATATTTACTATCAAAATTATCATTATCACATGATATAAACTGGGAAATGTTCTTTCTTTCATATGTTCCTTAGAAGACTTTGTATAAAATTGAGATTATTTTCTTCTGTAATATTTGGTGAGTCTAGCGTATTTTATTATTGCTTTTACTGTTTGGGGGAAGTATTTTAAAGTACCCACTCATTTATTTTAATGGCTATAGGTCTAGTCACAATTTCTGTGTCTTCGTGAGTCAAGTTTGTTGAGTTATATTTTTCTAATGTTTGTTAATTCACTACATTAAAATGTTCAAATGTATTGTTATAAAATGTTACATGTTTTCTCATAATCCTCATTTATCCCTATGATATATCACTCATACACAAAAAGTGAATGAAATATAAATATGTGTGTAAAAATGAACACCTATAGATCATTACCAAGGTAAAGAACTAGAACATTGTTGGCATTCTCAAAGTCCCCATGTGCCTCTTCCTGGCATCTTCCACCCTCACTCCTTGAGGTGACCACTATTCTTTTTTAGTAATTACTTCTTTGCTATGCTGTATAATTTTCCAACTACATATGCATCTCTGGAAAAACAGAGTTTCATTTTCCGCATTTCTTAGATATATATGAAAGTTATCAGAAGGTATGCATAGTTCTGTGTCTGGCTTCACCTACTCATCATTATAGTTGTAAAAATCATTTTCATTATTGCTCCCTAGCATTCCATTATATTAGTAGGCCAAAAATGCATCTATTTATCCCCCTGTTGGTGAACATTTAATATTCAGATTGGACAGTCAATTTCCCATGGTCTGTAATGCCGAATTATCATTAATGAAGTATTTCATATGCAAATGAGTCCGTGTCAGCACCATGCCAACTTCACACCTGGTTCTTTCTAAAATGAATCTTCTTTTTCATGAACATTTGAATATTATATAAATTTTAGAATTGGTTTACTAATTTCCACACACTAAAATACAGAGTTTTTTGGATTGCATTGAATACTTAGATCAATTTTGGGAGACTATGCATTTCAAAACTATAGAATTTTCCAGGCCATTTACATGGACTATCTCTCCATTTATTTGTTCTCTCTCACTAGAGCAAAATTCCATGGCAGCTATGGTGGCCACCCTAGGATGGCCTGCACTCTGGCAATCCTTCTGTATCAACAGGATCTGTGGACCTCCAAACACAATGTCCTGAATACCCAGCAATACAAAAAGGATCGGCTTGAAGCTCACTCTGACAGGATGAGGGAACCACCCATGGGAGCCAGAAAAACCTAGGAACCTGATTGGTACTGGATCTAAAGTTATGCTCATCTCCCAGGAACTTGATCTGCATAGTCACTGAGGTCATCAGTCACAGGGTTTTGCCCCTCTATTTACCCACCTCATGCAGCTTTGCACTTTCTCCCTCGCTCCTTGCTTCTCATGGCCTTCCTTAGCTGCCTGTCACTTCTCACCCTTCCACCCACCACATATCCCTAACCCCACAGGAGGGAGATACACTGTAGATAAGAGAGGAAAGACCCGGCCATTGCCAGCAATAAATAGCTCCCTGTACTGGTATGCCGGACCACCAGGGGATACAAAAGATGTTGTTTCCCAGAATCCTAGAGAGTGTCAGTCACTGGGTGATCTTAGCGTTTATGGACTGGATGTTTTTGTTCCTCGCAAACCCATATGTCGATACCTAGCCCCGTAGTGTGAGGATATTAGCAGGTGGGGCCTTTGAGAGCTAGTTAGGATTAGATAAGGTCATAATTGTGGAACCCTCATGGATGGGATTCGTGTCTTTATGGGAGTCAAGACAGAGCTTGCTTCCTCTCTCTGCTCTCTGCCATGTCGAGGTGCAAGGAGAAGTCAGCTGTCTGCAGCCCAGAAGAGGGCCCTCACCAGAATCCGGCCACACTGGTATCCTGATCTCAGACTTCCAGCTTCCAGAACTGTGAGAAATACGTTTGTTGTTGATAAGCCACTCAGTCGATGGTGTTTTGTTATAGCAGCCCAAGCTGATAAAAACAAGGGTGTTCTAAGAAAGGGCGAGGTGTCCGGCCTTCCTCTGGTCCTTTCAGCCAGCAGATCTCCCACTCACTTTGCAGCAACCAGCAGGTACTGATGAGTCTGAGATGCCGCGAGTCTGCTCAAGTAACTTTTCTAGACACTCATTGCAGATTCCTCAACTTCTCTCACTATGGTTTCTTGTTCACCTGATAGGGCCCACTAGATCCAGAATCCTGAATTTAATGAAATAGTTGCTAACAAAGTAACATAAGTACAAAACTATGTGAAGGTTGAAAGTAATTAGTTTTAAATGCCTCATTATTTTATTATTTCAAACACATGGACATTATACAAAAATTGAAAATACAGATTAACACAAAACAATAAAAATCAGAGATTATGCATTATTTTAATGTTTGTTTTCTGTTCACTTTGTACAGTATGCATAGATTCTGTTTCTAGTCATAAAAACATTAAAAATGCTGAGTCTATTTGTGTTTTGGTTCATGTTAAGCACTGCAGTGGGTCTTTGCTTTTCTAGTTTTTGTAATCATGAATTCAGATTGCTGAAGTCATAGGGCCCACTGCTCCGGCATTAATTTGCTTTGTAGTTTTCTTGAGTTTTCCCAGGCTGTGACATTTGGAACTTGACAAGTCAATGTGCCAGGCAATGAAGATGACTTATTTGATGAGACTGGTGTTCTTTTCCAAGCAGCTGATATTATGCTAGAGTCAGCTTCATTTAAAATGCAGGTGCAACAGGAACCATCCCTTGAAAATGTAGATCCCATCCCAGTATTAGAGGCAGCAATCCCTGTGATAAAGGGATAGGGGGAGCAAAAGATGAGGCCACAGGGAAGGGTCTCTAAGGGACCCTAAAAGCTGCCTCATGAATCCAGAGTCCATTCAAAGCTCTCCCTCCTATTTCTTGAAAAGATTGGCCACTGGGGTGTTGAGTTTAGAGAAATAGGTATGAGCCTCATAATCTCAACCCCCAGCCACTCCCAACAGATCTGACCTTTACTGTCTGGGCTTGCCATGTGGGGATTGTGCTTACCATGCTGGCACCCTCGCCACTCACCAGGTGGTGAAGTGCAGCTGAGGCTTCGGGTGGGTCATATGTATAAGGGGTGGGGGCAGGTACATTCTGAATAAGGGAACTGTGAGACAACATGCCTCCTCTCAAGCACCTCAATAGACATTTACATAACCTAAGGACACGTGAAGATGTTTTCTTTTGGAAGTTTTACTGGTGATCCACATTTTTAAAAGGAATATAATTGTCATCAGAAAATACTGTTGACCTTTTGTTCTCCAACAATGACCAAACAACAAGACCAAAATTAAACAAAACAAGCACCTTTCACTATTGTTATTGCACTCAACAGCAACTTCTCAAACTAGGTCCTCTCAGCCAAAACTGTACACTTGAATCTTACTTGGAACAATAGCTGTATTTTTGAAAAGTTATATACATCACATTTTTTCTTTGGTTATGCATTCATTAAACAAATATGTATTTATCTCCTACTATGTACCAGGTCAAATTCTAAACAAATGTAATCGTGCTAAAATGTTCTATTAGAAAGAATTCTTGTTTTAGAAAACAAAGTGAATAAAGTCCCTTTTACCTGTAATATTTTAGGATTCTAGTTAAAGTCACCCAAATGGATCCCTTTTATAAAATACAGTCCTTCAAATTTGTTTATTTGAAAAATTTACATTTTATATATTTTGCTTAATTACGCGATACCTATATCACCTTCTTTTAATAAAATTATAATGTCTGTCTAGGTGTTTGTGTACAGTTAGAATAAAATCTTAAGAGGTCCTCTATGTGATCCCACCCAGTGAGTGATTCCTTCCTACAACTTCCCTGGGAACGGGCATTTAACTTCTGCTGGAACATCACTGGTGATGAGAAGCTCACTACCTCACAAAACATTTTGTTCTAGGATCATTCTCCTCCTTTAAAAAGGTCCTTGGTGAATTTCACCTACAATGAGGGTGAAATTACTAGTGTGCTGCCAGTCTTCTGGGTTTATCTGGAAAAATAGTAAGAAGAGTAGTAGCTCATATGGCCTGAGACAAACATGGTATAGGAGAGCTTCAAGAAAGGATAGCGGGTATTGGGGAAGAAGACTCTGAAGGTCACAGAAAGATCTAGTCTGAGTCCATGGTGGAGACTGCTAGAGACCAGAGGAGGTTCCCTTGGTTTTAGAAATCCAGCTGGCAAGCAGGGAAGCCTTTGTGACTGGAGCAGAATGAGAGAGGAAGCAGGAAGAGGCAGCTGAGGGCAGAGAGGGAGGCAGGGGCTGGATTCGGATTTTCTTCCCTAAGTTTGGAGGAAAACATTTGTGTATTTTTCAGCAGGTGGTGTTGTTTTTGGCTTTTTGCTTTTAAAATACCATGATTCTATTTGGTCAAATCTCTCAGCATTCCCCCTGCCCTGTCACTTTATACCTCACTCCAGAAAACCTGGACTACTCATAGTCTCCTGAATGTACCAGGTGGAAGAAGCCTATCATGGTTCCTTACACTTACCTGCCCATCAGCTTCCCTGTTCCTGTCATTCCTTCCTTCCCCTCCTTGTCTACCTGGCAAAACTCTCACTTTGCTGCCAAGTTGGGCTCTACCATCACCTGCTCTGGTAGACTTCCTTTACTCTCTCAAGCCAGTCTGGGTGCTTTGTATCTCCATTACCTCAGGTAGTTACAATTGGTGATTTATGTGAAGCCCTCAAGGGCCAGGGCAGTATTTGCTTCACCTCTGAGTCCCCAGCATCTAACACTGTGTCTGGATTAACCAATTAATCCATTTACAAATTGTCGAACTCTTCTAAAACAATGAAATAAAAATTTGGGAGCAGATGTATTCTAAAATATAACCGGTTCATGTTTGGTGATACCATATGGTACATTTTCATTTCTTTTCTGGGTATCTTTTGTAACTATTTTTTCCTGGTAAGATCGTATGAAAATAGCATAGCTCATATTAGCTGTTTCCTGAGTGCATTATAGAGTCTTTTCAGGATCTGTGATAGATGACCCCTGACAACTTCTTTAAAAAGTTCCAAGTCAAAACCATCTACGCCATGCTGTAAGGAGTAGAATCTGGGGTCCTGGACAATTGTTTGCTCCAATAGCAATAGCTACAAAATGTAGGACTTACAAGAATAACTAAGGAAAGTTACCAGGGCAAGGAGCTGGAGGCCAATAGCAAAGTTTATCAATTCATCAGTCAATAGATATTTAGATTGTTTAGATTGTTTGCACATTTGGGCTATTATGAAAAATAACTTTTTTATGGTGCCCAAGAATTTCAATTTGAGAAGCAGAAGATAAAGGTGGGGTATGTGGGAAAGGCCTGTACTGGTTAACTAGATCCTTTTCCATAATCAATATATCTATAGTAGGGAGTGTAAGCATTGAAAGACAAGCAATGTCATCATCAGTTGCTCCTAGAAGTATTCTAGTTCTCCAAGCTTGAAAAGTGAAGAGAAGCCTCTGTTAGAACAGCCTCTGGCACACAAATGCACCCAGCATGTCCCAGTCTCATAGAAGGCCCCCAACAGGTGTTAGATGGATGCAAAAGAATCTACAGAAACAGCCAAAGGCCGGAAGTTGTTTGTTGTTGTTGTTGTTGTTGTTGTTTTTCGTCTCCAATGCAAATCCAGAAATCCATAGCACAAGCCATTCTCAAGCCAGGAGGAAACAACAAAGGGGAAGTTTTCACAACCCCCTTGCATCACAGTTTCAAAATCAGGCTACATTTCAAGTAACTAGTGGTCTGAAGCCTAACCATATAAATTTAGGACTGCTCGAGGGGAAAGGATAACAGCAGCAGAGCCACTGATCACTGGATTGTTTCAATGAGCTCAGTCTCCTGCATGTCTCAGTTCTTCCTCAGCCACCATCATGTTGCTTCCCCAATACAGAGGAGAAACTCCCAAGAGAGAGGGTATTCCAGAGACCTCATCTGTGCCTTCCAGGATGTTTGAGGAAATATTCTCTGCTCAAAAGATATGTATGAAGCCTTATTTGAGACTTTTTCAGGAATCATCTTTGTGCCTGGGAGTCTCCAGCTGACTGCCAAGGAAATTTGCTATCAATTACATGTGTCTAAAGCCCAATGCTTTGTGGCTAGTGAGGCTATGTTCCCAGTCATGGTCTCTGCCATGTTTGACTGCCCTACCTTGAAGACCAAGCTCCTGGTGTCAGATAAGTGCTATGATGGGTGGTTGGATTTCAAGGAGCTGATTCAGTAAGTGGACATTGAAAATGAGAAACTTAAATCAAGAAAATGTCTGATTTTGGAAGATAGAATGTTGTATGAGAAGGTGGTGTGAGTGGTTGTAATGAGAGGCTTAATGGTAATTTCTAGTCCTGAAAAAAAAAAAAACAGAGTAACTCCCCAACACCCTCAACAGAAGAATCCCTGATCTGGCCTACAAGTTCTCAGTCTGAGTGAAAGTCTCATCTTCTGATTCATACTTGACCATTCATTCTGAGATGCTAAAAAAATAGGTGATAAAAATATAAACACATTACAAAACATAATAAAAAGCTTATATATATATAAAATTATATAATGGAATACCATTCAGTCATTAAAAGGAATGAAATTATGTCTTTTGCAGCAAGTTGGATGGAACTGGAGGCCATTATCTTAAGTGAAATAATAGAAATACAAAGTCAAATACTGCATGTTCTCACTTATAAGTGGGAACTAAATAATGTGTACACACAGATATAGAGTGTAGAATAATAGACACTGGAGACTCGCAAAGGTGGGAGGTTTTGAGAGGGTGAAGAATGATAAATTACTTAATAGGTACAATGTACACTATTTTGGTGATGGTTACACTAAAAGCCCAGATTTCACCATTATGTAACAAAACTGCACTTGTATCCCTTAAATTTATATAAATAAAAAAAAGACCCACTGGCCCTGGGATATGAGAAAATACATATTAAAACAACATGATGCCATGTTTATCCTCAGGTTAGCCAAATACAGTAGTCTCCCCTTATCTGTGGTTTTGTTTTCTGTGGTTTCAGTGACCTGTGGTCAACCATGGTCCGAAATAGTTGAATACAGTACAATAAGATATTTTGAGAAAGAGAGAGAGATCACATTCACACAACTTTTATTACAGTATATTGTTGTAATTTTTCTATTTTATTAATTATTGTTTTCAATTTCTTACTGTGCCTAATTTATAAATAAAACTTTATCATAAGTATGTATGTTTAGGAAAAAAGATAGTCTATATAGGGTTCAGTACCATTTGTGGTTTCAGGCACTCACTGGGAGTCTTGGAACATATCCCCCAGGGATAAGGTGGGACTACTGTATTAAGTTTGATAATTATAAATGCCATCTTTAGAGAGTAATATTTTAGTGTCCAGAGATGTAAAAAAAAAAAAAAAAACCATGAACAAGACAGACAAAGCCCCTATCCTCATGGATTTTATATGCTAGACAACAAAATGCACAACAAGAAAACACATAAATGATCAAGATAATACAGTTTCCAAAAGAAACTCCCAACAAAAACAGGCAAATTAAATAGAGTGATCTCATGTGGAGATGGGGGAATTATCTTAGATTTGGTGGCTTCTTAGGAGAGGATGAGCTGAGACTTGAATACTATAGAGCCAGCCTTTTGAATATCTGTAGGAATAATATCAGAGAGAATACTAAGGTACAGGACCTGAGGTGGGAAAGAGCTTGACTTGTTTGAGGAACAGAAAGAATACCAGGGTGCCTGAAGTGTGGTGAGTGGAGAGTAGGAGGAGAGGAGGTTGAATAGCAAGGGAGAGCGAGATTACAGCGGGTCTTGTAGGTTATGTAGGAAATGTCTGTGGAATGTGGAGGAGAAGGACTTGATCTGAGTGACGTTTTAAAAACTCCTTCAACTGCTGTCTGAACAATGAGAGACAAGACAGGTAGTAAAGGGACCTGGCAGAAGGCTAGTGCAGTCGTCTAAGTGAGAAGCCGTGTTGGTATGGACCATGATGGTGGCAGTGGACACAGAACTGGGAATTTGCAAGGCGAATAAGGAACTCACCTCAGGCACAAAATGTAAAGGGGCACTGAAAAATCCAGTGATCAAGAGAAATAATATTTTAATTTTCAAGTACATTTTAAAAATCAAATTATACAATAATTTTCATAATTGAAGTTTTAAAATTTGTATATAATTTTACATATTTATTTTATATATTTATATCACCTGTTTATAATTTATAATTTCATAAATTTTATGTTTTTAATACAATAATTTTTTTAATTAATAAAATCATATTGGCAAACTTCTGCTGACAGATCACCTGCTTCTATTTTTATAAATACAATCTTATTGGAACCAGAGACAACATTAGGGTGACCAAGTAAGGCGAGTCATGCAACTGCCTGGTTGGATTACAGGCTGTGTGAGAACTATACTTTGAAGCTGGCTTGGCTGAATCCCATTCCTAAATCGTATTGGGAATACTTGGCCACTTTGGGAGCATTCATTGTCATGTACTTATTTTAAATTTTGTGGCTGGGCACGGTGGCTCACACCTGTAACCCCAGCACTTTGGGAGGTCGAGGCGGGCAGATCACTTGAGGTCAAGAGTTCAAGACCAGCCTGGCCAACATAGTGAAACCCCATCTCTACTAAAAATATAAAAATTAGCTGGGTGTGTTGGCAGGCGCCTGTAGTCCCAGCTACTTGGGAGGTTGAGGCAGAAGAATCGCTTGAACTCGGGAGGCGGAGGTTGCAGTGAGCCGAGATCACACCATTGCACTCCAGCCTGGATGATAGAGCAAGACTGCAACACAAAAATAAATAAATTAATTAATTAAATTAAATTTGGATATTTTATTATTAATTTTTGACAGTAGTTTTGATTATTTTAAAAATATTTCACTAAAATATTATTTATCTTGACTACTGAATTTGCTGGTATCCCCTTAAATATCATGTCTGTCACAAATGTTTCACTTGCTCCACCTTAGTCCCAGCCCTGAGTACAGATAATGAAGAGAGACAGACTTGTGACACGTTGTAGAGGTAAAGTTGTCAGGGCTTGCCAATGGTTAGGATGTGGCATAGATAGCTGGGTAGATAAGTAGATACATAGGGAAAGACTGATAATAAGGGTTACTACAGATTTTTGCCTTGAGCAATTGAGTAAACAGAGGGTATTTTACTGAGAAAAATAAGGCTGGAACATAAAGGCATCATATATTACTTATCCAACAGAAATTAATGCAAAAAAATTAAGGGAAAAATGGCAGCTGCACCTCTAACAAATCATCCCCCAATATACCAAGATACTAGCTGTTATTTTAAAAAATCAAAGATTACCAAACCAGGAGCCTAGGCTCTAAGTCAGAGAACCTAAATTTAGAAACTTGCTGTTGCATCTTTTGCAATTTATAGAGTTGTACCTCCAAAGCAGACCTTCATAGGGACCAAAAGTCAACATCCAATGGCTATATTCTTCACCAACAGGACAATGGGAGTTTCCAAACTGGCCGAGTATTCCCAGTATGATTTGGGAATGGATTTCAGCCAGGCTTCCAGATATAGTCCTCACACACCCTATTCAGGCTTGAAAGCTCTTCTCTGGGGTGGTAAAGGGAGAGTTGCATGAGACTAAAGCTAAAAAAAAGAGTTCGTTACTCAAGATTGCAGCAAACATCAATATTGAGAGAAGGAACAGGGCTGAAAGCAGGGTGGGAGGGTGTACACCAAAGGATCGAAAGTAGATTACTATAGATAAAAAATCTAAGAGTACACAGTAAAAAGAGGAAGGGCAGTGAATCCATGCAGTTGAGGAGGGATCCAGGATGATTATCCCAAAGATGCACCGTTGGATGTTACTTGTTCTTCAGTGCTACCAGCACCGGGGTGAATAATGGTGTTGACCACTATATGTAGTGATAAACACAGAGATAGAGTCACAATTTATGAGGGTTTGGGGTTCTAGAGTCAGATTCTAAGATGAGAATCACATGTCATCACACTATCCCTTAAAAAATTATTTAAGTAGCTCACGAATACTTTTGGGTGTGAGTCACTGGGCCAATGCTAATGCCTCTTTCTAGCATCAGTAAAATTGCCACAATTTTACTGGCAATATCCAGGCTTATTACTCAAAGCAACAATGATCAAAACAGGCTTCTGGGGTTCAGAAGTAAACGCCTCTCTTGGCAAATTCAAGGGATGCTGAAACTGATTTCAATCTCTTTGGTTGAACACTCAATTAAGTAATTAATTGGGTTGCATTTGTTTTAGTTTGGTTTGTCTGTGGTTAAGTTTCTCAACCTTACATTCAATTCTGCCTAAGATAAATGGTTGTGTGCTGTGACTCCACACTCAAGTTCTCTTAACAAACTCTACCCAAAGGTTCCTTAGGGGAAACAGGTGTATGTGATGTTCATACTCACCTCAAAGGCTTTGACTCTCATAAGCTATAATGGCCAGTGGATATCAGGTAGAGAATTAGAATAGGAGAAACTATTCTAACTCACTTATTAAAATGGTTTAGGAGATCATTCATTTATTCAATTCATTAATTAATAAAAGTGCTTACTAGAACAATTCAGAGACCCCTGAAAGCCATGAATCCTGGAAGGCAATATGATACCAATTAAGTGATACTCACAGAATTTAAGGAGACTCCATTAGCCTCCTGGCCTCATAGCCTTTGTTTGTTTTCATTTGGGTGGTCCTTGTTTCTCTCCACAGATTAGTGCTTGATAATAGCAAGTATTATTGTTGTTGCTAGTACCAACATGAGAAAATCCAAATGGCTTTCCTATTCCTCTTTAGATGGTGGATGGACCTCCAGCCAACAAATATTTTGTGGTGTAAGTGATGCCTTTGATGGATCTTTATCTCTAAGTACTGCCTTGGGAGCTCAGCTCCAAGGAGCCTGTGTGTTTCTGTGTCACATGCCAATTTTCTGTCCCGAGACTGTTCTAAATGTAAGACGAGGTCCTTGTTGTGGGACATGTGGGGCAGAGGCCAGAAAGAGGCATTAGCAATGGCCCAGTGGCCCATACCCCAAATGGGGCAAATCAAGAATTAAATTTGGAATGTGATCTTGACTTAAAGATGCTCTCCCTACTTCTGAGAGCAATGCCCCCTCACTTCTCTAGGGCCTTTGGAATTAGGAGGACTTGGCTACTTCAGTTGTAGCACTCAAAAGCAAGCTTTTTTTTTTTTTTTTTTTTTTTTTTTTGAGACAGAGTCTTGCTCTGTCACCCAGGCTGGAGTGCAATGGTGTGATCTCAGCTCACTGCAACCTCCCGCTTCCCGGGTTCAAGCGATTCTCCTGCCTCAGCCTCCCGAGTAGCTGGGATTGCAGGTGCCCGCCACCATGCCCAGCTAATTTTTGTATTTTTACTAGAGACAGACTTTCACCATGTTGACCAGGCTGGTCTTGAACTCCTGACCTCCGGTGATCCACCCACCTTGGCCTCCCAAAGTGCTGGGGTTACAGGTGTGAGCCACCGTGCCTGGCCTGAAAAGAAAACTTTTAAAGGACAATAATGACATCGAAGAAGACAATATTAATATCAGTTACTATTCATTGACTATTCACTGGTACTTCATATGCATTATTTCATTTCATCTCTCCAACAATCCTGTAAGGGAAAAACTGGGGAAACTGAGTCTCATAGAAGATAAGTACCTAGTCCAAGGAATCACAGAGGTGGAATTAGACATTAAGCAATCATGGTCTATTGGACTCCACAGCACAATCTCTAAACTGTTGTGCTAACCTCTTAAGTGCCTCCACAATCCACAATTTTACTGGCAATATCCAGGCTTATTATTCAAAGCAATAAAGATCAAAACAAGGCTTCTGGGATCCAGAAGTAAATGCCTTATTGTGTATCTATTCAGATATCAGTGAATAACATGATAGCTGCTAGGTTCACACAGCTAAAACTAAATTCTCTCCCAAGGTCTGGAGGGTGAGGAATCACTAAATCTCCAAGACAAATGGCATGACCCAGCCGAGTCTCAAAGTTAGTGGCCTTCTTCCCTGGACCTTTCCCCCGATGGTCTCAACTGTCTTTCCTACTTAACATATAGATTTGGTTTTTTCTTCCTTGGGGTCCCAGGCTCTGTCCAGGTCTTCCGTCACCACTCTATCTGCAAATCCACTGATGTACCAGGAACTGCTTCAGCACAAGTGTTTCGCCAGGTAAGAGAGGATCTTTCAGGAGAGAGTCCATTTCCACTCATAGTATCATAAATAAGATTAGGAATCCTCAATTTGTTGAAGTAGATCCAATCCTATCTTTCATTAACACACCTATCTTGTTGCCATTTATGACAATAACTTCATTAGAGTGTGGGATTTTTTTATTATCTTGTGACTTTTCAAAGCCATATCTTCTGGCTCCACAGGAGTCCAGAATATAGAACTAAATTATAATCATAAGGTTGAGTTTGTTTGATCAATTTGTAATTACACCTCCCTTTAAAAAGATAAACATTAAAGACAAATACATTACCTATAAATAAGGTAAATATTAAAAACAAAGACCACCTTCCTTATTGGATATAAATCCTTTTAGGCCTTTTAAAAATAAATTTATATTTATCTACCCATCTTCATTGCAATATACTGAAATATTGGGATGGGATTATATAGATGGTATCATACTATGTATATCATAGTAAAACCTGCATTTTCACTCCACACTGTTCCTTAGAGCTCTATTTATGATAATATGTGTAATATATTTTAATCATTGCATAGTATTCCTTAGTATGAATGAATTATATGTTAATGAGCCCCAAGTACCTATCAAGGATACTTGAATCTTTTCCAAGCTGCTGAAATAAGAATCTTTGCACATATCCTAGAATTCTCTAGAGTAACCACTGAGAAGTGGAACTGCCAATGTTTTGTGGAGTCTGGGTGATGCCCAGATTAATCATCACTAAAGATTAATGAGAAAGCACAGGTTCCAAACCATTGTATCATGCCTTAGAGTTTGCTAAATAATTATTTAACTCTAAATTTTACTTTAGCTGTGTGAGCAAGGACATATACTCTCTGAAGGGAGCATTTGTGGGAGCAAAGAATAGCAACGTATTACATTATGATGACATAAATGCCTAGTTCATTGGCATTTTATGGAGCAATTAAAAATAATTAAGTTAAAATACAGTATATCTTTATTCATCAACATGCCATCCCATATAAAATGTTCAGATTCTTTCTTTCTTTTTTTTGAGACAGGGACTTGCTCTGTTGCCCGGGCTGCTGAGGTGCTCAAGGGATCCTCCCATCTCAGCCTCCCAAGTAACTGGGACTACAGGCACATGCCACCACACCTAGATATTTTTTGTTTTCATTTTTTCTAGAGACCTGGCCTCACTATGTTGCCTGGTCTTGAACTCCTGGGCTTAAGCAAGTCTCCCACCTCTGCTTCCCAAAATGCTGGGATTACAGACATGAACTACTGTGCCCAGACAGATTATTTCTTATACTCTTGATAGAAAAGGACTTAAAATTTTACAAATAGTCAACTCTCACTTGTACCCTTAAATTAATAATAAAAAGGCAATGATAAAATGGTGCCTTTGGAATTAACTCAGAAACAGTTCTCCAATTCTGATCTTTCTTAGTCTCAAGACCTCACTCGGTGGGCAGGTCAGGTATTATCTACTACAGATGAGCTACCACATAACAATTAATTGACACTCTTGTGTTCAAAATACATAGTCATTCTATCTCTATCTGAGACCATGAAGAGGTTTGCTCTAATCATCTTCCCACACTGGAACCTTCTACCATCACCAAAATAAAATACACATAAAATGAATTGTGGGTTTATAAAAAGTGTTTGCTACTATTCTATCTATGTCTGGGGCCCTATGGAAACTTCTCATAATATCCAGAGACTTTCAGCCCAGTTTGTAAAATTGGTGGCTGTCTCTCCATCCCCAGACTTCAGAAAATTAGTTCCTTCTTTACCTTACCATTGCTGACACATTCTTCATACACAGGTAAGGTTTTTGGGGTGATAATAGAACTCAGAAGGGTTTCTACAGAAGGCTGGCTTCCTACCATCAGTTAATACTTACTTACTTTTAGCATTAATACTTCTTGTCCAGAAGAGTAAATGAATCTTCATAGAGATTGATGTAACTGAGATGTCTGAATAGATTATCTAAAAGACTAGTAATAAGAACATAAACTACCACTTAATGAGTACCTCCTATATGTTTGGCAATATCTGTATCATTTTTGCAAGTTTCTTTCTCATAACAGACCTGTTATTGGTAGAAATATTCACTAAGGCTAAGAACAACTTTTGATGCCTCTCCAGCTACAGATTCAAGAGTCTGAAGCTTTGTGTGGCTGTAGGAGGATCCATCAGCCCTGGGGTGATTGAGGACTGAAAACACATCACTAAATTGAACATCTATGAAGGCTATGGGAAGACAGCAACTGTAGGTTGATGCTGATTCACCACTCAGCCAGAAACCAAACTTGTCCATTCACTGTGTAAGCACATTGTCAAATCACTAGCACACACTAGAAATGCAGAACTGGATATGAAACACGGGAAAAGGAATTGCTTAAATCTAAAGGGACCCCCCTTCCATTGCAAGACAAAGAATTACAAGTACAGATAACTTATAAACTTACAGATTTCACAGCAGGAAGTTGACCTAGTTTCCACCTGACAATTCCTGTTTACTCTGTGAAGTATGAGGCAATGTCACCTGACGAGAATGTGAAAATGATGTGATAGAATTCTGAGTGGAGGATGTTTAAAATGATCATTGCTGAATATGGAAGAAAGAGCAGATTGTGAAAATAAAGGAGAAATGGGTAATTATAAGATCACATTTGAGGTTGCTGAGCATTCATCTTCAAAGTCACTAATCTATGTAGTTATGTGATTTTCTCCAATATCACTCTAAAATACAGACATAAGCATAGTGAAAGTGAACAGTTGGATTGAAGCAGGATTAAAGTTGTGCCAAGAAGATCCAATAAAAGGGCAGTGGGCAAGGGATCTAGTGATATTGGAAAGAAAATAGTTAAGATGAAAGACTAAGAAACTAAGCTGACTGGGCAAGGAAGAGAATTCAGGAAAAGGCAGATAAGTTGTGTGAAGGCAAAGCACTGGGGATGTCAGTGGAGCTGGAGTGACTGAAGGTAGTTGTTTTAGGCTGCTGTAACAAAATATCATAGATTGGGTGGCTTAAACAACCAAAATTTATTTGACTCACAGTTGTAGATGCTGGATGTCCAAGATCAGGGTGCCAGCATGGTCAGGTTCTGGGGAGGGCCCTCTTCTGAGTTGCAGACTATCAACCTCTGGTGGTATTCTCACATGACAGGGAGAGAGAGAGAGAGCAAAAAGTCTCTTTCTCTGTTTTGTTGTTGTTACTTTTTTTTTTCTTAAGAGTTAGGGTCTTGCTCTATTGCCTAAACTGGAGTGCAGTGATGCAGTCATAGCTCCCTACAGCCTCAAACTCCTGGGCTCAAGTGATTCTCCAACCTCAGCCTCCCAAGCAGCTGGGACTACAGGTACACACCACCACACTTGGCTAATTATTTATATATTTTTAGTAGAGACAGGGTCTTACTATGTTGCCCAGGCTGGTCTCAAACTCCTGGCCTCAAGTGATCCTCCTGCCTCAGCCTCCCAGAGTATTTAGGACAGGCACGAGCCACCGTGCCCAGTGTCTCTTCTTATGAGGGCAGGAATCCCATCATGAGGGCATCACTCACATGACCTCATCTAAACCCAATTACCTCCCAAAAGCCCCATCTCAAAATACCATTACAGTGAGGAGAAGGGCTTTAGCACACGGATTTGGGAGAGATACAATTTAGTCCATAGCAGCAGTGGTCAAACAGTGAGATACATAGACTTAAGATTTCAGAGGTAGAACATTTGCAGGTGATGCTAACACAAGAGTATAGCCACAGGTGGATTAAGTGTCATGACACTCCCTAGAGATCAGGGTCAATAAATGAAGAGACCAGAGGGTAGAACTGGTCATTCATATAGATGTAGGAGGCACTCAGGATGATGGTGGGACGTGGAGTAAAGGAAAGATCATGAACCTCGTGATGAAGGCTTTAATGGATAAGGAATGACTGGGAGATTGGTAAATTATAGCAACCAGGAGTAGTAGAGGGTGGTAAAGGTAAGTGGTGTGAGTCTTAGAAAGACAGGGGCATTGTACATAGGGTCAGAAAAATAATGGTTAGGAGTAATCATCTCTAATGTTTTAAAATATTAGACAAAATGTGAGACTGGTGATATTTTGACTAGAAGTCACATGACCTAGATTCTAACACAACTCTGCTACAGAACAACTGAAGGAGTCGTAAGAGGGCCCTCTGTCTTTCTCTGTGCCTGGTTTCTGATTCATTCATTCACTCACCCATTCCATGAACACTTATGGAAAGCCCTCACTCTCCTAAGCATGGGGACATCGTGATAAGCAAAGCCACAACAACCTTCACAGGGCTGTAGAGTAGCAGAGCAGATTTAATCAAAGAATTGTGTAGTAGAAGTATAGCCAATACCAGAAATAAGTGCTCTGAAGTGAAGGACCAGAACTCATTGAAGGTATATTACAAAGAATCTAACTTCTTTTACGGAATTAAGAAAATCTTCCCTAAGAAATTCCTGTTCTGAGAGCTGAAGGATAAATAAGGGTTCACCAGGTAGGGGACGGGGCATCTTGGGTGGAAGAGATCAGGTTGCACTAGAGAAACCCTCTGAGGGTTCATGCACAGACTACAGAGGGTCAGGGGGCTGGGATGCAGGAGTCACTGGAGAGGTGGGGACCATCCAGACCTTCCAAGGCCTTTAGAGCCAATACAGCTCATGGTCACCCAATGTTCATCCTGCCTTCTCTCTCATGATAAGACAATAAGCTGAATGTGCAATGAATCAGTCAAGGTAGAAAAGCTAAACAAGTTGCCAAGGTCACACAGCTACTTGCTTTAAAATGTTTTAAGTGAGATATGATTCATATATTATAAAATTCACCATTTTAAGTATATACCTGAGTGGTTTTTAGTATATTTGTAAGGTTCCAAAACCATCAATAGAAGCCCTTGTTTTTAGGCCCTACTTACTTTGGCCTCTTTTAACCTCCAGAAGAGATCATTTACATATATATATATAATTTTACATTTTAAATATATAATATATTGTCTAATATTTTATATCTATTAAGTATATTATATATTGTTTAATATTTTATATTTATTAAATATATATAATACATATAATATTTATGTGTTTAAGTGTGGCAAAACATTCACACAATAAAGCGCATGACTTTTTTTTCTTCAACTTTTATTTTAAGTTCAGAAGTACATGTGCAGGATGTGCAGGTTCATTACATAGGTAAACTTGTGCCATGGTGATTTGCTGCACGGATCATCCCATCACCTAGGTATTAAGCCTGGCATCCATTAGCTATTCTTCCTGATGCTCTCTCGCCTGCCACACCTTCCTCTGACAGCCTCTACTGTGTGTTGTTCCCTCCCATGTGTCCATGTGTTCTCGTCACTCAGCTCCCACTTATAAGTGAGAATATGTAGTGTTTGGTTTTCTGTTCCTTCATTAGTTTGTTGAGGATAATGTCTTCCAACTCCATCCATGTCCCTGCAAAGGACATGATCTCATTCCTTTTAATGGCTACATGGTGTATATGTACCACATTTTCTTTATCCAGTCTGTCATTGATGGGTGCTTAGGTTGATTCTATGTTTTTGCTATTGTGAATAGTGCTGCAATGAACATACACATGCATGTATCTTTATAACAGAATGATTTAAATTCCTTTGGGTATACAACCAGTAGCGAGATTGCTGGATCAAATGGTATTTCTGTCTCTAGGTCTTTGAGGAATTGTCACACTGTCTTCCACAATGGTTGAACTAACTTACACTCCCACCAACAGTGTAAAAGTGGACCTAAACTATACCCTACAATAACTGGACTTAACAGATATTTACAGAACATTCTACCCAACAGCTGCAGAATATACATTCTATTCATCAGAACATGGAACATTCTCCAAGATAGACCATATGATAGGCCACAAAACAAGTCTCAGTAAATTTAAGAAAATCGAAATTATATAAAATACTCTCTCAGACCACAGTGGAATAAAATTAGAAATAAACTATAAAAGGAACCCTCAAAACCACAGAAATACATGGAAATTAAATAACCTGCTCCTGAGTGATCAATGGGTCAAAAATGAAATCAAGATGGAAATTAAAAAATTCTTTGAACGATAATAGTGATACAACCTATCCCCTCACCTGGGCCTTTGTTCCCTGCTCTCTCTTTCTCTGCTTCTCTCTGCTCCCTCCTTTTCCCCTCCTTTCTCTCTCTCTGTCCTTCCCCCTACCCCCTTTCTCTTCCCCACCCCCATTCTTTCTCTGCCTGTCCCTTTCTCTTACAAACCTCACCCCCTACACTCTGTGTTCCTTTCCAGCCCTGTTCAGAGGGAGCCTCTCACGACTGACCTCTGCACATCCCACAATTTGAAAATTATAGAAAGATGGTGGGGGGGACACAAAACTTATTGAGAAATGTCTGCTCTCCGCTCAGCTTCTGTCAGACCCACCTGCATTTGGTGCTACTAGGGGCAGCTGGTTCAGTGGGGATAGGGCTCTGACAAACCCTGAGCTTCTGCAGGGTCTCATCACTAGCTCCACAGCCACTGCTGGTCCCTCTTCTATTCCCTATTGAGATAAATCAGCCACCTCATGGGGATACATTCCTGTCCATCTTATCACAAGGAACCCCTGTGACTGGCAGGCATCAGGTGCCCAATGACTACTTCTAAAATGAATGAGCACAGTCTCCACTCATGGCTTGATACGGGATATTTCCCCACCCCAGAAAGCCCCCTTGGGGCCCTTCCAGTCAACGCTACCCAAAGGGCAACCCTGCTTCTGCAGCCAGCATTGCAATATCTGCCTGGGTTTGAACAGTGTATAAGGAATCATACCTGGTACACCAGGGGGTCATCTGGTCCTCCAGAAAACAGACGCCCAAACAGATAGGACTGCAAACCTTTATTAGGGGAAACACTACAGAAGATTAGAGACAGATGAGGCAGCACTGGGCAGGCAGCATAAAATGTATTGGATACTTTTCCAAGTTATGTAGGAGCCACAGCATGGCTGTCACAGCTCAGGGCCCTCTTCAAATTTCAGCTTGTCTGTTAAAGCAAAAAAAAAAAAAAAAAAAAAAAAAAAATTATTTCCATGTGATCTTCTTTTGTCTTATATACACTTCGTCTTCTATAAAATATCTGTGCCCCTGATAAGTACTTCTGTGTGTGGCTGCATCTGTGTCTATATGCCATGGAAAGCAATTATCTATGGGTCTCAGGTATAGGTCTTAACAGTTTAACTGTGTACACATTCTTATAATTATCTTTTCTTTTATCTGGTAGAATCTGAATTTTAATCGTGGAGACAGGGGTTTTGCCTTATCTTTTGAAACAGGGATTGGAAATCTCTGGGCCTGAGCTATTACAGCCTATGGTTTATCTAATGAACTTCAATGAACATCTTTTGATGATCTTCTGAGTGGGAATATTTTCATTTAAACAGTGAGGGGGTGAGTGTCTAACATCTGTCAGCTATTTTGGAAAATGCTTCCTTTATGGGCTTGGTCTCTTTGTCCTCACAATGACCTCATAAACCACATCATCCCCAGCTCATTTATAAGAAAGCTGAGGCTCTGAGCTCCACTGAAAGTTGGTATCTGGGCTCAGACAGCAGGGAAAGAGGGAAGGGTGACAATTTTGCATGACAATGTTGGAGATGCAAAGCTGGGAGTCAGAGGTGAGAAGCAGAGGGTGCCAGGAATGAGCTGAGACCCAACCTGCCAGGGCAGCTCAGGATTGGCCTTCAGTTCCCCAGCAGAGTCGGTTTCATTCTGAAGGCCAAGGCCGCAGCTCCACTGAACCACTGTTAGTCTCCTTGAGCCATAATAAACTCAGGCAGATAGGGTCCCCTTATAGAACCAAGTTAAATTTCCCAGACCTCTAGGCATTCATTCACCGTGATCCAGAGCCTTCACACATCCAGGGAAAGAATCATCCTTCCCGCAGATAATGGACTAAAGGCTTTAGGGCAACAAGCAACTTCTGGGAAGGATAATTCTCTTGTCTACACTGTGCCATCTGAGCTCTCCCATAGTGGCTCTGTTGTGGCCCTCATGCAGCCGCCACGCTCCTGCTCACGCTGCTTGCGCCTGCCAGAAGTGGCCTTCCAGCTCCACCTAAGTGAGTTCAACCAACCCCCATGTGACATCTCCCCACTTTATCTCTCTTCCACGCCCTCCTCTTTATTTCCAGGAGAATCTGTCTTCCTCTTTTGCATTCTGGGGCCCTTCACTCGTGCTTCCATTATGGATGGTCACAAGATCCCTGCCCTTTGGTGTGTGTCTCTCTGCTGTAGGACATACGAAGCACTGCAGGTCAAGGGTACGTCTCATCCCTCACAGAGCTGGCCACATGGTCCAGGTTCCATACATGCCTGCAAAATTGGTATTTATGGCTTCTATAAGCAATCTCTTTCCTCATCTACAAGAGATACCTGCTGCCTTGCTCGTGATGGGGAGATGATGCAACCCACTTTGTGCCCTCAGAAACTTGAGAAAAGTAACCACGTCACTGAGTGCGGTGGCTCACGTCTGTAATCCCAGCACTTTGGGAGGCTGAGGCCGGCAGATCATCTGAGGTCAGGAGTTTGAGACCAGCCTGACCAACATGGAGAAACCCCGTCTCTACTAAAAATACAAAAAAATTAGCCCAGCATGGTGGCACATGCCTGTAATCCCAGCTACTTGGGAGGCTGAGGCAGGAGAATCTCTTGAACCTGGGAGGTGGAGGTTGTGGTGAGCCAAGATTGCGCCATTGCACTCCAGCCTGGGCAACAAGAGTGAAACTCTGTCTCAAAAATAAATAAATAAATAAATAAAATAACCATGTCCCCAGCCAGTGTTACCCTCGTATTGCAAAGTCCTGCAGTACCATCTGTGACATTTCTTTCTACTCATTCAATGAGGAAAAAAAAGATGAATCCGCTTTAAAAGTCAGTCCATACTGTTCAGATCAACATACCAAGTGGTGTGCATGGAGGCAGTGGTTGTGTTCCCAGAGGCCACCGAGGCAGAGGAGGTGTCTGGCAGCCCACAAATGGTCCTGAAGAGCCAGCCATGCAGTAGAGCAAGTAGGGCAATCCTGAAAAAGGGGCCCTCCCAAAGCCATACTGACCTGCAGAGCAGAAGGAAGAAAAGTTTCAAAATGCATTAATATGATGGACAAAAACACCAACACCAACACCAACCCCATGCAGCAGGTGACAGTCCCTGGCACCTTTCTTTCCTCCAGGTTTCAAAATAGCAGTGTCAGTGCCAAAAAATCTCCCTTCTACTGAGTCCTGAGGACAGCTGGGGTGTGAAGGGAAGCCATGAGGATAACCTGTTGTCACCACATGCCACTGTGTCTGTCTGCAAATGCAGGCACTCTGGGTCCTGTTCCAGGGAAGACAGAGCCATTACACAGTAATAAAAAAGCATATTCCAGACACATGAGTGTCTAGCCCAGGTATACTCCCATCCCTCCCTCACCACCATCACTGAAGTTGGTTCCTTGCATATGATGAACAGAAAGAAAAGGAGGAATGAAAAGTCCATTATTCATACAAGAATCACAGCTACTCTTGGGAGAACTTTGTATAGGCCTTTTATGTCCTATCTCTGATTCTCAGAATGCTGCAAGGTCAGTGTGGCCACTCTGCACTAAATCGAAGGAAAGAGGATCCCAGAGGAAGGAGAGAATTTACCCAGGGTCACACAGCTTGCAAGAGGCAGAGTGGAAGTTGATCCCATCTCTACCTGTAAGACCCTCTTGTCCCCCTCTGCCTCCCTTCCTGACAAAGGGTCTTCTCTACTCTGGAGGTACAAACTGTGGGCACAAAAAGCTCTGGGGAGATATGAATTACTGACGTCCTGCAGGGGAACTGGGAAAGGATTTTCTGATAGAACAATCTAATCTATAGAAGTTAGTTAGGCACAGCTATAATATTTATTTTAACTCACAGGTATTACCAAATTTTAAATGCACTATGACATAAAGAACAATTTTGTCCATGGGAAAATGAGATGGGAGTTCTAAATAACAGAATTAAAACAACCGTCACTTAATTTCAAGTGCAGAAATCCTGTCATGTGTGATCGGAGGACTCACCAGCTGTGAAAGCTACAGGGACCACATGAGAAACAGCTTAGCTGACCATAATTTAAGGCCTTTGTTGGGAATTGTCCTTGTAGGTAATTAGTGACTTTCACTCTTCACTATCTCACATCCAGTGTACATTTTCTATTACAAATATAAAACCTCTGACAACTAGAATGTTTGATCAAGGGCACCACTGGATGGGGAGGGGGCATTTTTGCATAGTGAAGTTGCCAAGAGAGATGGGACAGTGATGAATTATGGAATTTGCTTTGTCAAAGAGCATTCAGAATTGCACAAAGCACATATTAATACTGGATGAATGAGTTTTCATATTTTTCACTTATGGGGGTTACAGCAGATATTCTAAAAGTTAGTCACCTACCCCATAGAATTAAATAACAGCAACAAAAAATCCCCATATATTTGGGGAGGGGACCCAGCAACATCTTGAGTAAAAAGGATCAGTCAGGGTCTACTGGGCCATGAGACCTATAGCAGTGGAGTTAAGTGGCATCTTCTCATGTTATTTCTGGAAATAGAACAGTTAAAGCTCTTCAGCCCTTGGCCCTTAAGCATTTATGGTCTCTGGAAGTGCCACCAAAGATGACCAGCTGGGAATGGAGAAGACTGAAGCCTCGTGGAGAATATTTTGCTTTTTAAAAAGTAAAGAGACAGAAAAGATACCACAGAACACACAAACCAGAGACAAGGCCAGGAGAGGGTGCTATATGAAAAGACAAAAGTGTCCTGAAATAGGCACAGTGAAAATGACCACAGCATTTACCTTTATCTCCTCTGTGCTCTCAGTTGGGATGCAGCTGCTGTTCCTCATGGGAACTAAATAAGGTCCTGAATCTGCTAAGGGCCACAGAAGGGATTGGGGCTTATTCTGGCTTGCATGTTCTTTGCAGAATAAGAATCCCTCCATGTCCACCTCTGCCATGTCACTGTCTTTGCCACAGTCAGGTCCCTTACCAGACTTACAGACTTTATTAACCAGATGCCACAGAGGACCCTGGAACTCTCTGGACCCTTGTCCTTGAGAAGGACACCACAGAGCCCTGGTCTTAACAAATCAACTAACTGCGAACAGGTAGGTCTCGAACTAGCTGGAAATCAACTCTAAATCAGAAATTCCCAGTGCATATCAGAGGGAACTACTTATAAATTAAGCACAGACTAAAAATTAAAATAGGAGCATTCAAGGATAAAAAGAATATCAATAAACCCTGGACAGGAATAGCACTGCTCCTTTTTTTCAAGCCATAGAGACATTCACAATTCTTTGGATTCATATTTAATCTAACTTCCATATCAGACCAGGTATTATAAATATTAATGAACAGAAATAACTTAAAGAGACTAACAGTAATGAGAAAAGGTAAGAGCTATGGGAATTAACTGTAAAGTTTTAGGGTTACACTTAAAATGTTAGAGGAGTAAAACTGCATAGAAATTTATTACTAATGGAATTGTATAGTTCACAATAAACAATTTAAACAAACAAAAATAATAAAGGACGCTCCAAAAATAGTAAATAAATGCCTCTTTTCCTAAAACATATCTCATTGTACAATATTGATTCACGAAGACATAGCAATAAAATTTCCTCTCTCATTAGGACATACAGTTCCAATTCTAAAATGTTATTGGTGTTGCTTTTCTCAAATGAAAGAAAAATAAAGCCTTCACTCTAACGCAAGGTGGGAAGTGGAGCTGGCTCATTTCCCTTCTAGGCTCATCACCTCTGCTAAAAGTAACCAAAAGCTCAGGATGGGGTGGTGTCCACAGTCAGTGGAGGGGACTGAGCTCCACCATTCATGGGGGACTGGACGAGAGCCATTTGGCTGGGGCATTTGAGGAAAATTGTGTCCTGACACCCAGTGAGACAACTGTTCTCTTTAGTAAGTGCTTGAAACTCTTTCCAGGAAACATAACAATTACCCTCCACCCTGACCCCTCACCCCCAAAAGGAGAAGCAGAGTGTGTGGATTGTACAGCAGAAGTTACATGGCTGCCTTCACAGTGAGCTCCTACCTCTTTGGGGATGATTCTCTATGCCTGGTTGTCCACTAGCTGGCTCCTGACTAATGTGTCTCTCCAGCACTCTCTGTTTTTCAATCATTTCCTATCTTGGAGATAGAGAAAGAATGAACTTAAATAAGAATTAAAACACCAAGTTCTTTACTAGATACTCAAAGCTTTGTCTTAAAACAAAAACATCCTTAGAAATGTCCATCACAATTACCTACCTGTGCTGCTTGTAGGCAGCCTTCTTCTCTTGCATCTCCCTCTGCGAGGCTTAAACACAGAGCTGTGGGGGAGAAAAATACATCCACGTCCTGACCTGGCAGATTATGTCCAAAAGCAAGGAAAGAAAAAAAAAACTTACCCAGTTGTCGTGAGCCTTTCTTTCAGAAGTGGCGATCTGAAAAGGCCAACACATGAGAAACCATATGTTTAAGGAGTCTAAGGGCCATGAGATCATTTGCATCAGCGCTGAAGGATTCTGCAACTGCTGGGAAGAAGGCTCCTTACCTGGCATCTGTAGTAGTCTTCTACCCACTTCTGCTGCTCTTCTGTGTCTTCCATCATTTTCCTATGGTTTAGAATCACTTTTATCAGGTAAAGTGCCATTTTAAGTATGATTTTAAATAACCTGCCATGTTCCTGTTATCCTCACAACTGTACCCTTACACAATCTATCCATAGATAGAAAACGCATTCCACATGGTTATAAAAATACAGTACTATAAAAAACTGTTGCTATATTGATTCCTCATGTATTATTTAATGCCTGCTGGGTTCTGAGTTGGCAATTTCCTTACCTACTCTCAGTATGTCCTTAATTTATCCTTCATTGAGCATCACTTATCATAAATCTCTATTCTCCTTGTACTAATGTCCTTACCATATTTCACAGAGAAGAACAACTGGGCTTATAAAACAGGCACAGTCCTTTTTAAGGATGCGATTGATCCTACAACAATAAACTTTCCTAAGGATGATGACGATCATCCCTAGAAAAGTTTGCGTAAACTGAGTTTCAACACAGTCTGCCCAGCAGTGGAGTCAGGAAATGTTTTATTACTTCACAGTTTTTGGTCACTGGTAAATCTTTTTTTTTTTTTTTTTTTTGAGACGGAGTCTTGCTCTGTTGCCCAAGGCTAGAGTGCAGTGGTGCGATCTCGCCTCACTACAAGCTCTGCCTCCAGGGTTCATGCCATTTTTCTGCCTCAGCCTCCTGAGTAGCTGGGACCACAGGCGCCCGCCACCACGCCCGGCTAATTTTTTGTATTTTTAGTAGAGACGGGGTTTCGCCATCTTAGCCAGGATGGTCTCAATCTCCTAACCTCGTGATCCGCCCACCTTGGCCTCCCAAAGTGCTGGGAATACAGGCATGAGCCACTGCGCCTGGCCAGTCATTGGTAAATCTTAAAGTACTTTGTTTTCTCTTGTGTGAATTTTCTCTCTCTCTAAATATGTCTTCTGACCATTTGTTTATCTTTCTGTGTTAATTGGGTATAAACATTGTACAAAGGTTAAAAACAAAATACTCCAACAGGAGTTTCCCAAGAGGTTGATATTGAGTCTCTGAAGTCACTTGTAGGTGTGTATTTCCTCAATTACTAATTTCAAGCTTCCCTGCGCCTCTGACAACTGCCTCTCCTTTGCTGCTCGCTCACGTTCTTTCATCTCAGCTTCCTGAGATGAGAAAGGAAAGAAATGTATGCACATGATCCAGTAGCCAGTGTGGGATTCTTTCTTCCCTTCCAGCATCTGAAGACTGTGATTAAAAGGTCCTTTGCCAACCTTCCCATATATATACCAACAGATCTTCATAATGAGAGGGAGAATGGAAGCCTCCCATTGAGGGACAAAAAAAAAAATTCACACTCTGGCCTGCTGGCAAGTCTGCTGTAATTTCCAGCTCCTCTTCATAGCTCTATACTCCTACTCACTAGTAAGTAAATCAAGGACTATAAAAAGCTTCTATGAGATGCACTATGTGTCCTTCTGGGGTCAGTCTTGTGCTTGACACAGTGAAAGCTCATTTTAGTTCAATGTGGAAAACCAGACCTGACCAACTCATCACAACTAAATCAATCAGGATGGAGCAGAGGATCATTCCTTGTCTGACTCCTCCCATGGGGAGACCTGATTCTCAGTCAGAGGCTGGTGCCAGAACCCAGACAATCAGCCTTAGAGAGATCCTTCCAGGACATGGTGTCATTAACCCTGTAGTTCACTACTGCACGTTTCCATGATTCAGAATTGGAACTCTTGTCATCGACTTCAAAGACTCTGGTTGACAGAAAAGGTAAATCTGAGTGCTGGGCACATCTACTGAATCAAAAATAATCTGAGTGGCTCCTTAGTCAGGGTGTTATGTCCTGGAAATAGGTGATAACTGCAAACCATCAACTCTGGTGTTGATCGAGTTTAACAAGGTTCAGTTCATCGATAGTGGAGGCAGAAAATGGCAATAGACTAAAAAGATAGGTTTGCTGTGTTGCCCTCACCCTACTTCATTCATGATTCTGATTCAAAGGATCTCATTTGAGAATTGATTTCATATGAAGGACACGTAAAATTCCCCAAACTTTAGGAAACAAGGACAAAGACACTTTAAAGAGAAAGTGAATGCACTTGTTTCTGAACACCTAAGCCATCCTTCAGCACATGCTGTCTGGAGTAGCCCAAAGCAAGGAGTTTGTTGTGAGGTACTGACGATGCAAGGGGAGCAGGGACCTGTTCCCACCCTAAAGGAGCTCACAGTTTAATGCAAATGAGAAGCCAGTGAGAACATCATTACCCCTGCTGTGCTCTTGAGAACTAGGAACACAAAACATGAATCTTAAGAAAAGCAAAGGAAGAGTTCTGCTTTTGAGTGGGGATGAGTGCATCTGAAGCTTCTGATCTCCCACGAGAACAATGGAGAACACCAGACAGAATATAAAACACATGATTGAATGCATCCAATTGCTAACATGGCATTAAAGGACATGAGGCCTAGATGGATAAGAGGAAAACCTAGGACAAAGGTCAGCCTAGCATTTGGGGCCCATTTCCCTGAGTTTCACTGCTTAATTCCAGAAGAGACTACTGAGATGTAAAGAAGCAGAGCACCCTTTGCACACTGCATGGGATTGGATGGAAAACAAGTGGAGTTGAGGGTCTTCCATTGAAGGTGACCCCTACTAAAGTCCAGTAGCTTTGGTTGGGACCCAGAAGAGTCACACGCTAGGAATAAAGGTGGACAGGAAATACATTTGCCTTTATAGGGACTGAGCCTTCACTGATGACCTCAATTGCTGACTGGATAAAGGGAGTCCAAGTCTGCTAGTACCCCTGACCATTCACCAGAAGTAGACTCCCATTTTTTCTGCAAGATAACATCCAACTAGGCCTCAGTTTGTTTCTGAATATTTTTTACAGTGTCTCACATTTAATAAAAAATGATTAGCCATATGGCAGGAAAAATGCAATGTAATATGACCAAAACCTAAAGGACTATGAAAATAGATCTAAAGGTGACCCAGGTATTCAACGTAAAGACGTCAGTACGAGTTCTGCCTCTTCTACCTAATCAATTACAAACAAGAATGTATGAAGGGAAAGGAAATATGCAGATTACAGAAATCATGGCAGGAAGGACAAGCACAATTTTCTAAAGACTTAATTTGCCACAAATATTGCATAAAATATTTTAAAGGAAATTATAATTGTCTCCTTTGGTTGACACATGGTTCATACAACAGCATTTGTGTCAATGAACACATTGACATCTTACTCTTCCTCAGTAGTCGTTCTTTGTCTGTAGATTTTGTAAACACTATCTACTTTCATCTTCATCTTTTTTATTTCAGGTTGCACTTCTGCTTCCACAGAACTTCGTGAAGCAAAGAGGCCTTTCAGGTCATTTTTCATTCCTGGAAAGGATAAAACCATTTTCTTTGTGTGCATGCATGTGTACCTGAGACCTTGGTTAGGATGGGGAGAGGAGAAGGTGAGAAATCTGAAGGCAGGAAGCTGTTCTTCACCATCCCAGGGCAAACTCATTTCCATGCTATCCGGACTCCATCAAATAGTAAACCTTCCAGCTTATGATTATTGGACCTCCAGGGTCTCAGCTGTAAATCTTTGAATCTGTCATTTACATTTTGTGACTTTAAGACAGATTTGAGAAAAGACATTTAGGAAATAATAATTGTACAACATGAATATACTTAACACAACTAAACTGTACACTAAAACATGGTTAAGATGGTAATTATTATGTTATGAATATTTTACCACAGGTAAAAATGTTTAACAATTTGAAAAGCAAGTAATTATATTTAACTCTCTGAGTTCTATAATTTGTAACATTTCACCACCTGCTCCTTCTAGATCTTCAGCGGAGTACCTCCCTTCTGTCCCTGCCCTACTTCGGATTCCACTTTCCCTTCCCTGACATCACCTTCATTAAGGCCAGTTTGAACCTGATGCGAAATATTCTCACTAATGACTTAATTTCCACAAACAAAGAATTCCATGTGGATATCATATGATTTTAATCTTCTAAGACATGAAATATTTGTTCTCCTCATAGCTAAGATGCAATGAAAGTCTTGTCGCAGATGTGGGTCATTTACCTCTGAAATTCCTGAGGTATTCATTGAAATAACATCTTTCAAGTTCTTTGTAGAATTTTGTTTCCAACTTTTGCATATAGGATAGAAGCAAAACATGTACCAGGATTTCAGTAGATGCACCGAATGGTCTGCTAAAAAGATGAAACAGCAACCATGCCTATCCCACAGCTACTGCTATATTTCATGGGGAAGTAGCTGGCCCAGTATGAGGATAGGAGAAATGTTGAGCACATTTATAAATGAAGAGCAAAGAAACACCATGAGGCATGAACATTTTGTGGCACCCATGGTATTCCTGCTTACAAGATAATGGGATAAGTGAGTAGATGACAAGGAGAAAGTAGAGACAATGCGAAATTGTTCAAGTCAAACAGCTCAACTAAACTTTTCTTAATGGAATATTTAAAAAGAGGCACGTAAAGAAAAACTTCCCCCAATTCACACTGAAACATTCTCTGTTCAGCACTAAGTGGGGTAGAGACTGTTCAATGTGCCTAGATATCTTCATCACTCATATATTTTCTCTTTTCTGTATATCTTGAAGGGCAGTGCCAAATAATGTGACAATTACCTATATTGTAAAGATAAAACACACTTCCTATTCCCTTTAATATAAGACGTCATTGTGGTATTAGTACTTTTATTCCAGGTCATTGTTCAGAAGAAGGTTCAGCCCCCAGACACCCACACTTTTACTATGGCGGGCAGCAAGACAAAATGTAGAGCTCAATTCACCCAATGGACAAAAAGGCTCAAAAGCCAAACTGAATCATGGTACAATTTAGCAGCCAAATTCTTATCAAGTTCAGACTTTTGACATACTGATCCCTCTCAATTGCAACCGGGAACATGTACTTTGAATGACATCATTCAAAATGTTATTATTTCCTTCAAAGTTTTTGATGTTATCCTCCAACAAAACATATGAAATCATTAACAATTATTCATTACTCTTCTTTCTGTTTTTAGACTGTAATCCAGGCAAAAACAAGGGATTTTACCTCATACTTAAGCATTTCATCAGAGAGAATCTTGTGTTGCCTCTTAGTTTCTTGAGGATGTTTCTTTGATCTACTGATCTATATAAATATGTAATAAAAACCAGAATTTAAAAATATTATACTGCTAGAAAAACCTATCTTGAACTATGTAACTCCTAACACAAATGAAAACAACAGTACTTTACATATATGAAGCTTACTTTGAATGTGGACAGTTTATAGACCATATGAACTAGGACACTAAGTGAAAGGGGAAGGACCAAAATAACAGAATTGTGGGAGGTGGGAGCTATTTAAAGTGAAACCATGAAAAATTAAAAAATTGAAAAGACAATGATACTTTCTGTTCCCAAATGTATATTTCTTCTACAAGTCCTGACTTTTCCTTCTTGACATTAATCTTCTCAGAAACTGGTTGTAAATTAACTAAAAGAAGATAAAAACAATCTCTAAGATTAGGAAAACCTCATAAAATTGAATTACCCTAATGTATTAGCTGCAATCACACACTATCTGGCACTATGATCATAAAATAACTTTTTAGCTTTATTATTGCACTTGAAGATAGCAAGTTAGTTAATTGCTTTTTGAGCCTAAGAAAAGAAATATGAAAATAACAACCCTATTTCAATGAGAATCCTATTTGAAAATTTTCCAAATATTGGGAAACATTTAGTCTTTGCCTAATTGCTCTCCATCAATAGCCACTATTCTTCTTGGAAAATTCCATCAGTTCAAACAGTTTTACCATCATCAGAGATGAAACACGGTGAAAATCAAATATCCTATCTATAACTCTTCTGTCCTCTAATTATCAAGGCAAATAAATAGGTCCCTTCAAAAAAGCCCCTCATTTTGGCAGTCTTGATTCACTTCCAGTCACTCTTTGCAATTCCATAGAAGGAACATTCAAAGTATCAACTGATTGGCTATTCAAAAGCCTCCAGTGTTCTCCTGCTGCCCAGCAGGCTGTCCTTCTTGAGAACCAGTGCAGGGGCTTCTGTGACGTGGTGTATGAAATCCAACAAGCTTAGGTACAATCTCAGGTTTACCACTTAGTCTCTCCAGGATCTGGATGATTCACAAGCCCTCTCAGACAAGCCTTTCATGCCCAGGATGAGAATGTCACCACCCACCATAGACATCAACAGCATGCAGGAAGCTCCCATCCTATAGGTGGAACATAAAACACTTGGCACACAGCCCACAATTCCAGACCCCACTGCCAGGCATTTAATCCTCTCATCTGACCCCAAAGTGCAATCTTCTTTTCTATTTGCCCATTGTAAGAGCTTTGCTGCCTTGAGGTCCCTCTTCTCAATACTACCAACGTTGTAATCACTGTAACCAACCCTAGCCTCTGAGGGCCTACTATGTGCCAGACAGTGCAGCTCTCAACAGACAGCAACAGGTAATCTTCACAGTCTATGAAGAATGTGCAGAATTCATTCTCCACATTGTACATCAAATTCATTTCCACATATTCTACACTGGCATTAATGGCCCTCTTCACTTAACACTCAAAACACATGTTATAAACCTCTAATATGATACACATTTTGTTCAGCAATATCTGGATTTTTCTCTAGGCTCAGGTAGTGTCTTAATCATCTTTCCATTTCTCCAAGAGCCAGGTCACGCAAAAGTATTCCTGCCACACTTCAAATTCATATCAGCACTTGCTTCTTAAATATTGCTGTGATAAGCTAAACTCATCCTATTCTCTCTACTCTTATGATCTCTTCCTCCTCCTACTCTCTTATCTCAATAAATGGTAACTCCATCTATGTTGTCATTTAGACTTTAACCCAGGAAGAGTAAAATTTTCAAGAAGTAAGAAGTCAACCAGATACAAGGATTCATTGTATTTACTCCCAGTTGAATTTGAGCCCACATGAAATACTAGTGTGAGAAAATATTGAAAAGAAATAGACACGGCCGAGCACAGTGGCTCACACCTGTAATCCCAGCACTTTGGGAGGCCGAGGTGGGCAGGTCACGAGGTCAGGAGATCAAGACCATCCTGGCTAACACAGTGAAACCCCATCTCTACTAAAAATACGAAAAAAAAAATTAGCTGGGAATGGTGGCGGGTGCCTGTAGTCCCAGCTACTTGGGAGGCTGAGGCAGGAGAATGGTGTGAACCCCGGGAGGCAGAGCTTGCAGTGAGCCGAGATCATGCCACTGCATTCCAGCCTGGGCAACAGAGAGACTCCGTCTAAAAAAAAAAAAAAAAAAAAAAGAAAAGAAATAGATACCTAAAAATCTTACCTTGATATACTGAAGGCCTTATCTGCAACAAGAAGAAAATCAAATTTTATATCAAATCATGTTAAGAAATACTTATAGTTCTTGATAAAATAGCAAAACTTGTAATCCAATGAAATTATAATAATCATTTAGTTCAACATAATAACTTCATAGTGTTGACTCTCAGAAGACAATACTCCAGAATATGATGCTTTGGCATACTCATGGCTTCGAATTAGTGGAGATTGTAAGGCCTCAGAAATAAGCCTCAGAACCCAAGGTTTCCTTCTGACCCTCTCCCACCCACTATATTGCTGATCCGTCCTGGAATCTCTAAGAGGGGCTTTTTCTGAAGTTTCTTTATCTAATTAATGGAAGTTCCTCCAGAAGAAATATAATTGTCTTAAAATTCCCTCCTAGGAATTTCATGAAGTAACCATGAAAGATTAATCACTGGAGAAGAGAAAAAATTAAAAGTCATTACCTTGCCTAGACAAACTTTTCATTTATTCTTCAGAGAGCAGTTCCAAGAGATTACCTGGCACTTTATCTGCATCATAAGACAACCTTTGTTCAAAGTGCAGTTCTGCCCCTCACCTTCTTGCAACTTGTCACCACCTCCCTCACATCTCAGAGGAACTTTGTCCCAGGCCAATTGTTTGTTGCTTGGGCTGTTTCATTTCCCCTAAAAATCATTTACTGCCCCTCTAAATTGCCTATGTCTCCATCTCCCTTTCCCTAGTGAAGAGGGTGCTGTTTAAGCTTTAACCTTCTGGCCCTTCTTGCAGTCTCACATTTTGGATGGCTCTCATGTTTATGCCTGTTAATAAGTTTGTATGGTTTTCTTATCCTCTTAAGCTGTGTATTGTCAGTTCACGTCTGCAGTGAACGTTTGGAGAGGAGAGTGGAAGCTTTCCTTCCACCCATACAATAGAAATATAAATCAGAAAGGTTTAGAAAGGATTTCCTATTTAAGTGGTGACACTTCATAATCTATTTCTGATAAAGAGCACAAAGGTAAAAAACTTATTTTTGACCAAAAGATCTGTTTGCATTCTCTTAAACAAACACCAATCTATTTAATTTTTATAATGTAAATGGTTGTCATAATTATCATGCTAATAAATCATTTACCTGATTTTTGCGAAACTCAATATTCATAATGAAGTCCAAAACCATGAATTGTTTTAAATAATTTATTTTTATTTATGATTAAGAGTATATCTCTACAGTAAGTTCATATACTCACACCAAGGATAGTTCTCTGAAAGAAAATGGCAAATGTAGAAATTCTCAGGAAGGCAGCAATAATGATTGGTTTCCCAGCTTAGATCCAGCTGGGAACAAGCTACATAAGCAAAAAACTCCATGGCTCAAACAGTTACACAATTTGCAGCTACCAAAGAAAAAAGTGATTATTCTCTCCTCATTCAGTTGCTACGAGTAACACGTCTGCACAGCATATCAGAAGGATAGAAGAGAGCAAGAGCCCCCACACACAGTCTCACACATGCATCCTCTGCAGATGTTAAAAAATCTCCATGGATTAGATGCTCATATTAGTAAGAATTTGAGAAACAGCAGAAATGAAGGACCATGGCAAAAAAAGGAAGATTAAAACAAGCAAGGAGATTTCTTCCTTCTAAACTTTCATCAACTTAACACATAAAATTTAACATACTATCTTACTTTGCACAATGAAAATGAGAACATAATCCCCAATTTCACCATTATCAGTTATAAAGAACTAGATATTAAATATTTCTGAAAGTAGCTGAATAAAATGTCAACTATTAGATCACATTCGCAAAGTAATCCACTAAAATTTATTTATTTATTTATTTATTTTTCTTTTTTTTAAATTATACTTTAAGTTTTAGGGTACATGTGCACATTGTGCAGGTTAGTTACATATGTATACATGTGCCATGCTGGTGTGCTGCACCCACTAACTCGTCATCTAGCATTAGGTATATCTCCTGATGCTATCTCTCCCCCCTCCCCCAACCCCACAACAGTCTCCGGAGTGTGATATTCCCCTTCCTGTGTCCATGTGATCTCATTGTTCAATTCCCACCTATGAGTGAGAACATGTGGTGTTTGGTTTTTTGTTCTTGTGATAGTTTACTGAGAATGATTATTTCCAATTTCATCCATGTCCCTACAAAGGACATGAACTCATCATTTTTTATGGCTGCATAGTATTCCATGGTGTATATGTGCCACATTTTCTTAATCCAGTCTATCATTGTTGGACATTTGGGTTGGTTCCAAGTCTTTGCTATTGTGAATAATGCCGCAATAAACATACGTGTGTATGTGTCTTCATAGCAGCATGATTTATAGTCCTTTGGGTATATACCCAGTAATGGGATGGCTGGGTCAAATGGTATTTCCAGTTCTAGATCCCTGAGGAATCGCCACACTGACTTCCACAATGGTTGAACTAATTTACAGTCCCACCAACAGTGTAAAAGTGTTCCTGTTTCTCCACATCCTCTCCAGCACCTGTTGTTTCCTGACGTTTTAATGATTGCCATTCTAACCGGTGTGAGATGGTATCTCATTGTGGTTTTGATTTGCATTTCTCTGATGGCTAGAGATGATGAGCATTTTTTCATGTGTTTTTTGGCTGCATAAATGTCTTCTTTTGAGAAGTGTCTGTTCATGTCCTTCGCCTGCTTTTTGATGGGGTTGTTTGTTTTTTTCTTGTAAATTTGTTTGAGTTCACTGTAGATTCTGGACATTAGCCCTTTGTCAGATGAGTAGGTTGCAAAAATTTTCTCCCATTTTGTAGGTTGCCTGTTCACTCTGATGGTAGTTTCTTTTGCTGTGCAGAAGCTCTTTAGTTGAATTAGATCCCATTTGTCAATTTTGTCTTTTGTTGCCATTGCTTTTGGTGTTTTAGACATGAAGTCCTTGCCCATGCCTATGTCCTGAATGGTAATGCCTAGGTTTTCTTCTAGGGTTTTTATGGTTTTAGGTCTAACGTTTAAGTCTTTAATCCATCTTGAATTGATTTTTGTATAAGGTGTAAGGAAGGGATCCAGTTTCAGCTTTCTACATATGGCTAGCCAGTTTCCCCAACACCATTTATTAAATAGGGAATCCTTTCCCCATTGCTTGTTTTTCTCAGGTTTGTCAAAGATCAGATAGTTGTAGATATGCGGCATTCTTTCTGAGGGCTCTGTTCTGTTCCATTGATCTATATCTCTGTTTTGGTACCAATACCATGCTGTTTTGGTTACTGTAGCCTTGTAGTATAGTTTGAAGTCAGGTAGTGTGATGCCTCCAGCTTTGTTCTTTTGGCTTAGGATTGACTTGGCGATGCGGGCTCTTTTTTGGTTCCATATGAACTTGAAAGTAGTTTTTTCCAATTCTATGAAGAAAGTCATTGGTAGCTTGATGAGGATGGCATTGAATCTGTAAATTACCTTGGGCAGTATGGCCATTTTCACGATATAGATTCTTCCTACCCATGAGCATGGAAGGTTCTTCCATTTGTATCCTCTTTTATTTCATTGAGCAGTAGTTTGTAGTTCTCCTTGAAGAGGTCCTTCACATCCCTTGTAAGTTGGATTCCTAGGTATTTTATTCTCTTTGAAGCAATTGTGAATGGGAGTTCACTCATGATTTGGCTCTCTGTTTGTCTGTTATTGGTGTATAAGAATGCTTGTGATTTTTGTACATCGATTTTGTATCCTGAGACTTTGCTGAAGTTGCTTATCAGCTTAAGGAGATTTTGGGCTGAGACAATGGGGTTTTCTAGATATACAATCATGTCGTCTGCAAACAGGGACAATTTGACTTCCTCTCTTCCTAATTGAATACCCTTTATTTCCTTCTCCTGCCTAATTGCCCTGGCCAGAACTTCCAACACTATGTTGAATAGGAGTGGTGAGAGAGGGCATCCCTGTCTTGTGCCAGTTTTCAAAGGGAACGCTTCCAGTTTTTGCCCATTCAGTATGATATTGGCTGTGGGTTTGTCATAGATAGCTCTTATTATTTTGAAATATGTCCCATCAATACCTAATTTATTGAGAGTTTTTAGCATGAAGGGTTGTTGAATTTTGTCAAAGGCCTTTTCCGCATCTATTGAGATAATCGTGTGGTTTTTGTCTTTGGCTCTGTTTATATGCTGGATTACATTTATTGATTTGCGTATATTGAACCAGCCTTAGAATGAAATGAAGCGAGAAGGGAAGTTTAGAGAAAAAAGAATAAAAAGAAATGAGCAAAGCCTCCAAGAAATATGGGACTATGTGAAAAGACCAAATCTACGTCTGATTGGTGTACCTGAAAGTGACGGGGAGAATGGAACCAAGTTGGAAAACACTCTGCAGGATATTATCCAGGAGAACTTCCCCCATCTAGCAAGGCAGGGCAACGTTCAGATTCAGGAAATACAGAGAACACCACAAAGATACTCCTCGAGAAGAGAAACTGCAAGACACATAATTGTCAGATTCACCAAAGTTGAAATGAAGGAAAAAATGTTAAGGGCAGCCAGAGAGAAAGGTCAGGTTACCCTCAAAGGGAAGCCCATCAGACTAACAGCGGATCTCTCAGCAGAAACCCTACAAGCCAGAAGAGAGTGGGGGCCAATATTCAACATTCTTAAAGAATTTTCAACCCAGAATTTCATATCCAGCCAAACTGAGCTTCATAAGTGAAGGAGAAATAAAATACTTTACAGACAAGCAAATGCTGAGAGATTTTGTCACCACCAGGCCTTCCTCACAAGAGCTCCTGAAGGAAGCACTAAACATGGAAAGGAACAACCGGTACCAGCCGCTGCAAAATCATGCCAAAATGTAAAGACCATCGAGACTAGGAAGAAATTGCATCAACTAACGAGCAAAATAACCAGTTAACATCATAACAACAGGATCAAATTCACACATAACAGTATTAACTTTAAATGTCAATGGACTAAATGCTCCAATTAAAAGACACAGACTGGCAAATTGGATAAAGAGTCAAGACCCATCAGTGTGCTTTATTCAGGAAACCCATCTCACGTGCAGAGACACACATAGGCTCAAAATAAAAGGATGGAGGAAAACAAAAAAAGGCAGGGGTTGCAATCCTAGTCTCTGATAAAACAGACTTTAAACCAACAAAGATCAAAAGAGACAAAGAAGGCCATTACATAATGGTAAAGGGATCAATTCAACAAGAAGAGCTAACTATCCTAAATATATATGCACCCAATACAGGAGCACCCAGATTCATAAAGCAAGTCCTGAGTGACCTACAAAGAGACTTAGACTCCCACACATTAATAATGGGAGACTTTAGCACCCCACTGTCAACATTAGACAGATCACCGAGACAGAAAGTCAACAAGGATACCCAGGAATTGAACTCAGCTCTGCACCAGTGGACCTAATAGACATCTACAGAACTCTCCACCCCAAATCAACAGAATATACATTTTTTTCAGCACCACACCACACCTATTCCAAAATTGACCACATACTGGGAAGTAAAGCTCTCCTCAGCAAATGTAAAAGAACAGAAATTATAACAAACTATCTCTCAGACCACAGTGCAATCAAACTAGAACTCAGGATTAAGAATCTCACTCTAAACCGCTCAACTACATGGAAACTGAACAACCTGCTCCTGAATGACTACTGGGTACATAATGAAATGAAGGCAGAAATAAAGATGTTCTTTGAAACCAATGAGAACAAAGACACAACATACCAGAATCTCTGGGACGCATTCAAAGCAGTGTGTGGAGGGAAATTTATAGCACTAAATGCCCACAAGAGAAAGCAGGAAAGATCCAAAATTGACACCCTAACATCACAATTAAAAGAACTAGAAAAGCAAGAGCAAACACATTCAAAAGCTAGCAGAAGGCAAGAAATAACTAAAATCAGAGCAGAACTGAAGGAAATACAGACACAAAAAACCCTTCAAAAAATTAATGAATCCAGGAGCTGGTTTTTTGAAAGGATCAACAAAATTGATAGACCACTAGCAAGACTAATAAAGAAAAAAAGAGAGAAGAATCAAATAGACGCAATAAAAAATGATAAAGGGGATATCGCCACCGATCCCACAGAAATACAAACTACCATCAGAGAATACTACAAACACCTCTACGCAAATAAACTAGAAAATCTAGAAGAAATGGATAAATTCCTCGACACATACACTCTCCCAAGACTAAACCAGGAAGAAGTTGAATCTCTGAATAGACCAATAACAGGAGCTGAAATTGAGGCAATAATCAATAGCTTACCAACCAAAAAGAGACCAGGACCAGATGGATTCACAGCCGAATTCTACCAGAGGTACAAGGAGGAACTGGTACCATTCCTTCTGAAACTATTCCAATCAATAGAAAAAGGGAATCCTCCGTAACTCGTTTTATGAGGCCAGCATCATTCTGATACCAAAGCCAGGCAGAGACACAACAAAAAAAGAGAATTTTAGACCAATATCCTTGATAAACATTGATGCAAAAATCCTCAATAAAATACTGGCAAAACGAATCCAGCAGCACATCAAAAAGCTTATCCACCATGATCAAGTGGGCTTCATCCCTGGGATGCAAGGCTGGTTCAATATACGCAAATCAATAAAATTTAAAATATGTACACGCTTCATCCACTCCTAGGAATCTATACCATAGAGATTAAAGTATAGGCCTGGTGCGGTGGCTCACGCCTATAATCCCAGCACTTTGGGAGGCTGAGGCAGGTGGATCACGAGGTCAGGAGATCGAGACCATCCTGGCTAACATGGTGAAGCCCCATCTCTACTAAAAACACAAAAAATTAACTGGGCATGGTGGTGGGCGCCTGTGGTCCCAGCTACTCGGGAGGCTGAGGCAGGAGAATGGCGTGAACCTGGGAGGCGGAGCTTGCAGTGAGCCGAGACCGTGCCACTGCACTCTAGCCTGGGCGACAGAGTGAGACTCTGTTTCAAAAAAAAAAAAAAATGTATAGACATATAAGGACATATGGACAAGGATGTCGGGTGAATAATTGTTCATGGTTGCCAAAATCTGAAACAAAGTGAATTCCCATTAACAGGGAATGGGCTTGGACTCATACCTATTCATTCATTCGAGTTAGAGCTATGTCTGATGGCTTGTAGGAGTTTCTACAAACTATCACCGAGTTAGAAAAGATATAGAAATCCACATAATGCAATCCTTTTACTAAAGCTTTTATATGTATATATGAGTACAGGAAAACATGAAAATCTTTGCACTAAGTCCATGGCTCTCAAACTTTAGCACACAGCTCAATCACTTGAAAGTTTTATTAAAACACAAGTTGCTGGGTCCCGCCCACAGAGTGTCATATTCAGTAGGTCCAGGGTGAGGTCTGAGAATTTGCGTCTCGTTTCCAGGGATGCCGATGCTGCTGAGAATCCCTGCAGGAGGTGACTCTAAGGGTTAGCTCAGAGTACAGGAAGGAAAAGTATAAAGTGGGGGTGAGGGGGAATGGGGTCCTGTCCATTATAATAAAAACACTTCCATATAATTCCTTTTAAAAAATGTTAGGCTTCCAAGGAATTCCAAAAAAGGCAGGCCCAAAATAAAAATAGTCGTGCAGAAAATTGAATACCTGGAACAATATGATATTTGAAATAATGAGAAGGCTCAATGAGAATTACAATATTTCAGTCACAAAGAATCATCCTTAGAAACCCTAAACCTCCCCTAAGAGGCAACCACATCCCCTCAGATATCACTAGGGTATTCCACTGCTTCAAGAAAGATTGGAAGTTATGAGTTTCGTGTTTCTTTCATGGCTGGTAGTTTTGTTAGGCATCATGAATGTGGGATGTCTTTGTAATTATTTATCTTTTCTTCAACGTTATTTACTTATTTTTAAATTGACATATAATATTGTATGTTATCATGTACCACATGATGTTCTGAAATATACATATATGGTAAAATGTTTAAATCTAGCTAATCAGCAAAAGCATTACCTAACATCCTAATTACGTGTCTTGAAGTAGGATGCAGTTTCTAGCTCACTATGAGCCCTACCCTCTCCTGTGCCTAATGCTGTGCAAAAATCCCTCTGAATCACAGTTTTCTCTGGGATTAAGTGGATCTTTACCATTTAAAAATAATCATAAGTCAAAAAATACAATAAAGAGATAACTTCATTCAGAAATAAGTATCAAATTTTAGTGCTTAAAAATAACTAAGGTGGAGATCATAAAAATGGCATAAATAGTGTGGGATTTCTCTAAGATTCTTGGTGTTAATTCCATTAGAGTCTTACATGAATGAAAACAAAGATTTCCCCTGATTAAGTTCAGACTGTTTCTGATAACTGTCCTACACAGATTCTTCAGAATTTAACTGTAAGTTCTTGAAAACTCAACATCTTAATTTTAAATGTTTCTTTCAAAATGGTGAATTAACTAGAGAGAGACATTCAACAGGTTGGACTCAACATATTCTGAGTCAGAAATGAAAAGGAATGAATTATTGATCCGTGCAACAACGTGAATAATTTCAGAAACATTGTGCTGAACAGAATAAGGCAGACACAAAAGAGTCATATGACATGCATGCATCTATACATATATATATATGAAATTCCAGAATAAGTAAAATTAACCTATGGTGAGAAAGGAATTGACTGGGAAGAGAGAGAATTTACTTTCTAGAGTGACATAATACTGTAGATCTTGAAAGGGGTTTGGGTTATGATGGTATATGTACTTTTCAAAGTTAGTAAACTTACAATTAAGATTTTTATGTTTTGGTCTATGTAACTTTTATTAAAATAAAAATTTATAAGAAAATATTGAATTATAGTCAGCTAAACTATTCAGCAGGAAGTATATTGATGCTTGCAATTCAATTGAAAATATATCTGAAATAATATGGACTGATGGATGGATAGAGGTATGGAAGGGTGGAAATAGATAACATAGATATATGTTAAATCATGTTTATTAAAATGTTAACAAGTCAATACAGTATATGTGAACATTTTCATAATAAAATGTTGGTGCTAATTGGCAAAATCACTTGTCTCATGTCAGTAATTTTTCTTTTAAACAAGAGTTCTAAATTAATTATTATTCATGTTCTATACGTTTGGACAATTTTAGACACAATGTCAATTGGAATTTTTCCCAATTCATCACGGAGCTGCAAAATGCAAGGATACACAGGGAGATCTTGCAGAGGTGCTACTTTCTGGGTTTATGTTTAGAAAGCAAAGACCAAATGGGAGAAACAAGCCTCATATCTCTTTCCAAGGTAGAGGATAAACACTCTGTTGTATATCCATACAAAGGAATTTTACTCATCAATGAAAAAAAAACAAGCTATTGATATTTAAAACAATATGGAGCAATGTTAAAATGATTCTTCTGGCTTGCAGAATCCAGAACAACACATATCTTGCATAATTCTATTACATGAAATACTATAAAATACAGATCAGTAGTTCAGAGGGAGGATGGTAGGATGGAGGGAGAAAAAGGACAGATGGTACATGCCAGTCAGAACAAATATTCTAATCTCTATAGGGTGCTTTTAGCCTCTTCTCTTCTCTTCTCTTCTCTTCTCTTCTCTTCTCTTCTCTTCTCTTCTCTTCTCTTCTCTTCTTTCTCTCTCTCTCTCTCTCTCTCTCTCTGTGTCTCTCTCTCCCCCCACCCCAGGGGGGCAGGGGTAATGGTGATGAGGTTTTATAATTTGAGGGTAAAAACTTTCAAAGTATATACCTGTCATTTCTTTATATTTGGATAATCCTAAGGACTTTAAAGACTTTCTGCTTTGGGCAAATCAATGATCTGCACAAGAAACATTTTACAAAACAAAGGACAATATAGTACTCATTCATATCCTGGTCATATTACTTCTAATGACTTCTCCATTATAAACATTCCAGAAGGGTGCAGCCATTTATTTTCACATGATGGGCTTCTTGGGGCTCCCATCCCAGTGATTGGACACAGACTCCCTAGGGGCAGTTTCTAAGAGCAGAAGGAAGAGATGACTCAAAAGTTCCTAAAAAGACATCAAACCAGATGACAAAAAACTCAAATGGCATTTCACTTTTTAATTTTTAATTTTTTTATTTTTTAGCAAGATCTTGCTCTGTCGCCCAGGCTGAAGTGCAGTGGGGCGATCTCGGCTCACTGCAAACTCTGCTTCCGGGGCTCCAGCGATCCTCCCACCTCAACTTCCCGACTGGTACTACAGAGGCGAGCCACCACGCCCAGCTAATATTTTTGTATGTTTTTGTAGAGAAGGGGTTTTGCTATGTTGCCCAGGCTGGTCTCCAACTCTTGGGTTGAAGTGATCTGCCCACCTCAGCCTCCCTGGTGCTGAGGTTACAGGCATGAGCCACTGTGCCTGGCCGACATTTCACTTTTAACAGACTAGCTTTCAGGGCTGTGTTTAATAGGAGTCTAATGCCTATGACTCCTTGTAAATAAAAGTTCTTTATGTTTCCAAAAACACATTTATTGATATATAATCACATACCATAAAATTCCCACCACAAAATTATACAATTCAATGGTTTTAGTATGTTAATAAATCCTCCTTTTTTGATTCTATAAAGTTATTTTCAAGTTTCCATTCCGTCAACCTTTCCTGTGTTTGGATCAAGCTGACCTTGATGTGCACAGGTGTGGGCAGAGCCCAGCCAGACATCTGCTCAGGACACCTGCCCTGAGGTCCTCTGTCCACAGAGAGGACTGAGTCCCATCAAAGACCCCATGAAACACTGTGATGGAAATCACAGCGTGACACAGCCCAATGACAAGGAAGAAACCATGGCAGGTCTACTCACATGGGCAGATCAGTAGCTAGGACACCTAGTAGGAGGAGCCAAAAGAGCCGCCACAGCACCCCCATGTCCTGGACTTCTCAGCGTGCCTTGAGGCAGCCAGGAAGGAGGTGGGGGTGAGTTAGGGCCATGGGCAGGAAAGGGGATGGGGATGGGGAATGAATGGCAGCTGGGAAGGGAAGGAGAGGGAAAGGGAGAGGAGGGAAGGGGGCTGTTGGGCACCTAGGAGGAGGAGGAGGTAAAGGAGGAGAAGGGAGTCTGGGAAAGTATCAGGATGAAACCAAGTTATCAAGCATTGACAGGAGGCTCAGTTATAGGTCAGTGGATGGGTAGGTCAGCAAAGCAGCAGGATGCACGGGGTAGGTGAGTGGGATGCTAGGAGCAGTTGGAGGGACACCAGGAATCTGGTTTTCCCCAAACCTTCTGTCTGGGCACTGCCTTAGCAACCGCCATGCTCTGTACTCGCTTTCCACCAATCCCTGGCACCCGCATCTGGTGCTTCACAGCAGTCACCCCATGCGAGGCCATTCTTCCAACGCCCCCTCCCCGACCTGAGCCCCTCACGCACCATCCCAACCACAGGTCATCTGATTTCTGATCCTCCCCAATCCAGCTCCCTGTCCCTGCTTCTGGGCCTCCTTCCTTCCTGAGCTCCCAAGTTTCCCCATGGTCAGTCTTGGCTGCAAAACCTAAAAAACAAATGATGACAAGATGTAATACACAAGCAGAGTGGGAGGCTTCACACCCTTCTTTCAGCAATTCATATAATAAGCAACAAAACATTAGTTGGATGTAGAATATCCTAATAGTAAACCATCTCCATCATATCCATATATCCATCCATCTATCATCTTTGTATCTTGGGAACAAATGCTGGAGATACACTAATTTTAAGCACACAGGGTACATTTACAAAAATTAACCCTACTTATTTTGTTCATAAAGCAAATCTCAATATATTTCAGAGGACTAAAATCACATAGCATGTTTCTGATCATGTGATTGTGCTAGAAGTCAATGATAAAAAGCTAACTAAAAATTCTTATATGCTTGGAAATTCAAAGTGCCCTTATGAGTAAGATATACACGTAAGAAAAAGTCCAAAATAAAATGAGACTGCATTCATAATGATATGATCATAATATAGCAACAAAATGTCTCCCTCTGGCCTGGGAATTCCATTTTGTGTCAAAAGATTGTGTGGTCTCAAATCATCCCTAACTTACCTAGACATTTTAACATCTGAAATGGGGTGACTATGTCATTTATCTCTGTCATCTTACTGCCTGTGAGCATGGACTTTAAATTTTGAACCCTAATGAGGGGAAAATCCCAAGTTAACTCTCATGATTGACCTTCCAGGGATCTCCAAGAAATCTGTGCATTTCAAGAGTCAAATTTCATCAGCTTCTCTCTTGGGGAATGTGGTGACAATATTCAGAGGGCTTGGCAGCACCAGGAGTTATGAGTAGGGAGTGACAAGCAGGTAAATAGGGCATGATGACCAGGACAGAAGCCCACTGGCAATCACCTTGCCTGGACCTGTCCTAGCAGAACTTTCTAAAGGCCTTCTTCTGCCTGATTGTACAGAATGTTCCCAAACTCATTCAGGCCTCTGGTAGCTTAAAACCACTGCTTTAAATCCTATTACTATTCATTATTACAGAAAGTTATTGTAAACAGGAAACATCCTATCACTGCTACAGATGGAAACCCAATGCCTTTTACCACAAATATAAAGCAGGGTCTATAGTTGGTAGGCCAGTTACAAGGGACTCAAGAGGGCATGAATCCTGTGTAGTCTTTAGGTGAACTTGACTGCTTTCAGGATCTTGGTCAGTAGGGCTGGTGCTGGGATTAGGGTCCACTTCAGGGCCCATACACTGAAAGTCTAGTTTGGTTACACACAGGGGTGGCTTCTTTCAGGTCCTTGGGAAGGCTCCCACCGAGTCACTGAGTGGGTCCCTGGGCAGGCAGTAGTAGCCTCAGTCTGCAGATAAGAGAGGCTGGATCTGAGTCATAGAGCTGCTTCAGACTACTGCCTACCTTGAAAATGGCCCTCCTTGGTTGTCTCTGTATTTTAAAAACCTACTAAATGTTATGTGATCATTGACCAGGAGACAATACCCAAGGAAATATTTGTAGAAGTCTCTTAGTAATTTACTGGCACCACCCTTCCATGGGAAAAACAATCCATGCAATACCCTTGCCCAGATGTCAGTTGTGTGAGTCTCTACAACAGAGCTTTTGCCTCCCATATGCCAGGTAATAGTTGGTTCTGATTGGCAGCATTTTTTCAGGAATGGATGCCAATGAAAGAGAGACAGGAAGGGAACAGGCCAAGTGTCAAAGCCCTTCACAATGGGTAAGGCATCCTTCTAGCCTCAAACGGGCTTCCGATGTTGCTGTCATTTTCCAAGTTGTCTACCATGGATTTTTTTGTTAATAGTCATCTCCTGAAAACAAAATGTGAAAACTAGATGGATTCTGAATTTTGGCTACTAATTGTTCATATGAAACTAAAGATGAAATTTAGTTATGTTAGACCAGATTTTTCTTATCACTCTCCCCATCAGGTAGTAGTATGCATTTCAAAAATCATTTTATGCACAATATAGTCAATGCAATTAGAGCTTCATTTCCTGAAGTAAACAGTGTTGCAATGACTTGTGTAGGTATTTATAGGTCCAAGTTATCATTGCTTTCCTTGACAAAGACATTACCTACTCTTTGCTGAATAGCATCATAAAGTGTATTTTATCAAACACTTCGCAATCTTGCCTCCTTTCTTATATTCATATATTATTCATCTTGAAATAATTTAAGACTCACAGGAAATTGCAAAAATAATACAGAGAGTTCACCTGTACCCTTCACCCAGCTTCCTCAAAATATAACCATGGCACATAATCTTGGTGTGTTACAAAATCAGAAAATCCACAACGGCACCATACCATCAATTCACTTACAGATCTTATTCTGATTTCACATTCCTATATGTACTTTCTTATGGCATATATGTCTATGAGATGTTATCATGTATATATATTTGTGTAACCATCATCACAATCATGATATAGAAGTGTTTCATTTCATCAACATCACAAAGATAGTTCCAGTTGCTCCTCTTTTATAGTCAAACTCTCCCTCCAACTCTAACCTTTGGAACTTAACAATATCTTTTTAATCAGTATGATTTTGTCACTTCATGAATAGTTACATAAATGGAATAACACAGTATGTGACCATTTGAGATGAACTTCTCTCACTTAGCGTAATGCTTTTCGAGATTGTTCTAAGTGTTGTGTGTATCAAATAGTTTACTATTACTGTTGAGTAGTATTACATTGTATAGATGTAGCAGTTTGCCTATCCAATAACATTTTGAAAGGCATTTGGGCTATAGCTTTTTAAGTGTACCATTCTGTAGTATTGGTAATATTTACAATACTGTACAACCAGCACCACTATCTATTTTCAAAACTTTTCCATCACTCCAAGCAGAAACTCCATACCCATTTAATTAGTAACACCCCATTGCCTTCTCCCCCTAGTCTTTGGCAACCACAAATTTACTTTCTATCTCTATCAATTTGCCCATTCTAGAGATTTCATAGCAGTAGACTCATAAAATATTTGTCCTTTTGTGTCTGGCTTATTTCACTTGGCAAATTGTTTTTAAGCTTCATCCATGCTGTAGCATGTATCAATCAGAAATACATTCTTTCTATGGTTGAATTATATTCCATTGTATGTGTACACTACATTTTGTTTAACCATTCATTTGCTGATGAACATCGGTTTCAACATTTTGACTTTTTTGAATCATGCCACAATGAACACTGGCATACAAGTATCTGTCATTGTTTACATTATTTTTGCTGATTACTTGGGAGTGAAATTGCTGGATCATAAAATAATTGTATGTTTACCTATTTGAGGAACCACCCAAATTTTTTTCAGCTGCACCATTTTACACTCCCACCAGTAATAAATGAGCATCCCTATTTCTCCAAATCCTCACCAACGCTGGTCATTTTCCTTTTTTTTTTTTTTAAAAAATGGACATCCTAGAATGTGTAGAGATACACCATTATGCTTTCAACTTGCATTTCACTAACGATTAATGATATTAAGGTTTTATCATGTGCTTATGGGTCATTTCTGTATCTTCCTTGAAAAATGTCTATGGAAATCCTATGTCATTTTTAAAATTTAGGTTGCTTGTTTGTTGTTGAGTTGCAGGAGTTCTTTACATCTTCTGGATAATAAATGCTTATAGGAATGTGCAATTTGCAAATATTTTCTCCCATTTTACAGATTTTCTTTTCACTTTGATAATGCCCTTTGATGCACAAAAAGTTTTAATTTTAATGAAATACAATATATCTATTTTTCTTTTGTTGCTCCTGCTTTTTTATATCATATTTGAGAATCCCTTACCAAATTCAAGGTCATGAATGTTTACCCATATATTTTCTTCTAAAATTTTTATAGTTTTAGCTCTTTTATGTAGGTTACTGGTCCCTTTCCTATTAACCTTTATATGTGGTGTGACGTACAAGTCTAATTTCATTATTTTACATGCAACTATCCAGTTGTTCCAGTATCATTTGTTAAAGAGAATATTCCTCTTTCTGGAGCCAAGATGGCCGAATAGGAACAGCTCTGGTCTACAGCTCCCAGTGTGAGCGACGCAGAAGACGGGTGATTTCTGCATTTCCATCTGAGGTACTGGGTTCATCTCACTAGGGAGTGCCAGACAGTGGGCCCAGGACAGTGGGTGCAGTGCGCTGTGTGTGAGCCAAAGCAGGGCGAGGCATTGCCTCACTTGGGAAGTGCAAGGGGTCAGGGAATTCCCTTTCCTAGTCAAAGAAAGGGGTGACAGACAGCACCTGGAAAATCAGGTCACTCCCACCCCAATACTGCGCTTTTCTGACGGGCTTAAAAAACGGCCCACCAGGAGATTATATCCCACACATGGCTCGGAGGGTCCTACACCCACAGAGTCTCACTGATTGCTAGCACAGCAGTCTGAGATCAAACTGCAAGATGGCGGCGAGGCTGGGGGAGGGGAGCCCGCCATTGCCCAGGCTTCCTTAGGTAAACAAAGCAGCCAGGAAGCTTGAACTAGGTGGAGCCCACCACAGCTCAAGGAGGCCTGCCTGCCTCTGTAGGCTCCACCTCTGGGGGCAGGGCACAGACAAACAAAAAGACAGCAGTAACCTCTGCAGACTTAAATGTCCCTGTCTGACAGCTTTGAAGAGAGCAGTGGCTCTCCCAGCATGCAGCTGGAGATCTGAGAATGGAAAGACTGCCTCCTCAAGTGGGTCCCTGACCCCTGACCCCCGAGCAGCCTAACTGGGAGCACCCCCCAGTAGGGGCAGACTGACACCTCACACGGCTGGGTACTCCTCTGAGACAAAACTTCCAGAGGAACGATCAGACAGCAGCATTCACGGTTCACGAAAAACCACTCTTCTGCAGCCACCGCTGCTGATACCCAGGCAAACAGGGTCTGGAGTGGACCTCTAGCAAACTCCAACAGACCTGCAGCTGAGGGTCCTGTCTCTTAGAATGAAAACTAACAAACAGAAAGGACATCCACACCAAAAACCCATCTGTACATCACCATCATCAAAGACCAAAAGTAGATAAAACCACAAAGATAGGGAAAAAACAGAGCAGAAAAACTGGAACCTGTAAAAAGCAGAGCACCTCTCCTCCTCCAAAGGAACGCAGTTCCTCACCAGCAATGGAACAAAGCTGGACAGAGAATGACTTTGACGAATTGAGAGAAGAAGGCTTCAGATGATCAAACTACTCTGAGCTACAGGAGGAAATTCAAACCAAAGGCAAAGAAGTTAAAAACTTTGAAAAAAATTTAGACTACTGTATAACTAGAATAACCAATACAGAGAAGTGCTTAAAGGACCTGATGGAGCTGAATGCCAAGGCTCAAGAACTACGTGAAGAATGCAGAAGCCTGAGGAGCTGATGTGATCAACTGGAAGAAAGGGTATCAGTGATGGAAGATGAAATGAATGAAATGAAGTGAGAAGGGAAGTTTAGAGAAAAAAGAATAAAAAGAAATGAACACAGCCTCCAAGAAATACGGGACTATATGAAAAGACCAAATTTACGTCCGATTGGTGTACCTGAAAGTGATGGGGAGAATGGAACCAAGTTGGAAAACACTCTGCAGGATATTATCCAGCAGAACTTTCCCAATCTAGCAAGGCAGGCCAACATTCAGATTCAGGAAATACAGAGAATGCCACAAAGATACTCCTCGAGAAGAGCAACTCCAAGACACATAATTGTCAGATTCACCAAAGTTGAAATGAAGGGAAAAATGTTAAGGGCAGCCAGAGAGAAAGGTCGGGTTACCCTCAAAGGGAAGCCCATCAGACTAACAGCGGATCTCTCAGCAGAAACTCTACAAGCCAGAAGAGAGTGGGGGCCAATGTTCAACATTCTTAAAGAAAAGAATTTTCAACCCAGAATTTCATATCCAGCCAAACTAAGCTTCATAAGTGAAGGAGAAATAAAATACTTTACAGACAAGCAAATGCTGAGAGATTTTGTCACCACCAGGCCTGCCCTAAAAGAGCTCCTGAAGGAAGCACTAAACATGGAAAGGAACAACCGGTACCAGCCACTACAAAATCATGCCAAATTGTAAAGACCATTGAGGCTAGGAAGAAACTGCATCAACTAACGAGCAAAATAACCAGCTAACATCATAATGACAGGATCAAATTCACACATAACAATATTAACTTTAAATGTCAATGGACTAAATGCTCCAATTAAAAGACACAGACTGGCAAATTGGATAAAGAGTCAAGACCCATCAGTGTGCTTTATTCAGGAAACCCATCTCACGTGCAGAGACACACATAGGCTCAAAATAAAAGGATGGAGGAAGGTCTACCAAGCAAATGGAAAACAAAAAAAGGCAGGGGTTGCAATCCTAGTCTCTGATAAAACAGATTTTAAACCAACAAAGATCAAAAGAGACAAAGAAGGCCATTACATAACGGTAAAGGAATCAATTCAACAGGAAGAGCTAATTATCCTAGATATATATGCACCCAATACAGGAGCACCCAGATTCATAAACCAAGTCCTGAGTGACCTACAAAGAGACTTAGATTCCCACACAATAATAATGAGAGACTTTAACACCCCACTGTCAACATTAGACAGATCACTGAGACAGAAAGTTAACAAGGATACCCAGGAATTGAACTCAGCTCTGCATCAAGTGGACCTAATAGACATCTACAGAACTCTCCACCCCAAATAAACAGAATATACATTTTTTTCAGCACCACACCACACCTATTCCAAAATTGACCACATACTGGGAAGTAAAGCTCTCCTCAGCAAATGTAAAAGAACAGAAATTATAACAAACTATCTCTCAGACCACAGTACAATCAAACTAGAACTCAGGATTAAGAAACTCACTCTAAACCGCTCAACTACGTGGAAACCGAACAACCTGCTCCTGAGTGACTACTGGGTACATAACGAAATGAAGGCAGAAATAAAGATGTTCTTTGAAACCAACGAGAATAAAGACACAACATACCAGAATCTCTGGGACGCATTCAAAGCAGTGTGTGGAGGGAAATTTATAGCACTAAATGCCCACAAGAGAAAGCAGGAAAGATCCAAAATTGACACCCTAACATCACAATTAAAAGAACTAGAAAAGCAAGAGCAAACACATTCAAAAGCTAGCAGAAGGCAAGAAATAACTAAAATCAGAGCAGAACTGAAGGAAATACAGACACAAAAAACCCTTCAAAAAATTAATGAATCCAGGAGCTGGTTTTTTGAAAGGATCAACAAAATTGATAGACCACTAGCAAGACTAATAAAGAAGAAAAGAGAGAAGAATCAAATAGATGCAATAAAAAATGATAAAGGGGATATCGCCACCGATTCCACAGAAATACAAACTACCATCAGAGAATACTACAAACACCTCTACGCATATAAACTAGAAAATCAAGAAGAAACGGATAAATTCCTTGACACATACACCCTCCCAAGACTAAACCAGGAAGAAGTTGAATCTCTGAATAGACCAATAACAGGAGCTGAAATTGTGGCAATAATCAATAGCTTACCAACCAAAAAGAGACCAGGACCAGATGGATTCACAGCCGAATTCTACCAGAGGTACAAGGAGGAACTGGTACCATTCCTTCTGAAACTATTCCAATCAATAGAAAAAGAGGGAATCCTCCGTAACTCATTTTATGAGGCCAGCATCATCCTGATACCAAAGCTGGGCAGAGACAGAACCAAAAAAGAGAATTTTAGACCAATATCCTTGATGAACATTGATGCAAAAATCCCCAATAAAATACTGGCAAACCGAATCCAGCAGCACATCAAAAAGCTTATCCACCATGATCAAGTGGGCTTCATCCCTGGGATGCAAGGCTGGTTCAATATACGCAAATCAATAAATGTAATCCAGCATATAAACAGAACCAAAGACAAAAACCACATGATTATCTCAATAGATGCAGAAAAGGCCTTTGACAAAATTCAACAACTCTTCATCCTAAAAACTCTCAATAAATTAGGTATTGATGGGATGTATCTCAAAATAATAAGAGCTATCTATGACAAACCCACAGCCAATATCATACTGAATGGGCAAAAACTAGAAGCATTCCCTTTGAAAACTGGCACAAGACAGGGATGCCCTCTCTCACCACTCCTATTCAACATAGTGTTGGAAGTTCTGGCCAGGGCAATCAGGCAGGAGAAGGAAATAAAGGGTATTCAATTAGGAAAAGAGGAAGTCAAATTGTTCCTGTTTGCAGATGACATGATTGTATATCTAGAAAACCCCATTGTCTCAGCCCAAAATCTCCTTAAGCTGATAAGCAACTTCAGCAAAGTCTCAGGATACAAAATCAATGTACAAAAATCACAAGCATTCTTATACACCAATAACAGACAAACAGAGAGCCAAATCATGAGTGAACTCCCATTCACAATTGCTTCAAAGAGAATAAAATACCTAGGAATCCAACTTACAAGGGATGTGAAGGACCTCTTCAAGGAGAACTACAAACCACTGCTCAATGAAATAAAACAGGATACAAACAAATGGAAGAACCTTCCATGCTCATGGGTAGGAAGAATCAATATTGTGAAAATGGCCATACTGCCCAAGGTAATTTATAGATTCAATGCCATCCCCATCAAGCTACCAATGACTTTCTTCACAGAATTGGAAAAAACTACTTTAAAGTTCATATGGAATCAAAAAAACAGCCCGCATCGCCAAGTCAATCCTAAGCCAAAAGAACAAAGCTGGAGCATCACGCTACCTGACTTCAAACTATACTACAAGGCTACAGTAACCAAAACAGCATGGTACTGGTACCAAAACAGAGATATAGATCAATGGAACAGAACAGAGCCCTCAGAAATAACGCCGCATATCTACAACTATCTGATCTTTGACAAACCTGAGAAAAACAAGCAATGGGGAAAGGATTCCCTATTTAATAAATGGTGCTGGGAAAACTGGCTAGCCATATGTAGAAAGCTGAAACTGGATCCCTTCCTTACACCTTATACAAAAATCAATTCAAGATGGATTAAAGACTTAAACGTTAGACCTAAAACCATAAAAACCCTAGAAGAAAACCTAGGCATTACCATTCAGGACATAGGCATGGGCAAGGACTTCATCTCTAAAACACCAAAAGTAATGGCAACAAAAGCCAAAATTGAAAAATGGGATCTAATTAAACTAAAGAACTTCTGCACAGCAGAAGAAACTACCATCAGAGTGAACAGGCAACCTACAAAATGGGAGAAAATTTTTGCAACCTACTCATCTGACAAAGGGCTAATATCCAGAATCTATAATGAACTCAAACAAATTTACAAGAAAAAAACAAACAACCCCATCAAAAAGTGGGTGAATGACATGAACAGACACTTCTCAAAAGAAGACATTTATGCAGCCAAAAAACACATGAAAAAATGCTCACCATCACTGGCCATCAGAGAAATGCAAATCAAAACCACAATGAGATACCATCTCACACCAGTTAGAATGGCAATCATTAAAAAGTCAGGAAACAAGAGGTGCTGGAGAGGATGTGGAGAAATAGGAACACTTTTACACTGTTGGTGGGACTGGAAACTAGTTCAACCATTGTGGAAGACAGTGTGGCAATTCCTCAGGGATCTAGAACTAGAAATACCGTTTGACCCAGCCATCCCATTACTGAGTATATACCCAAAGGACTATAAATCATGCTGCTATAAAGACACATGCACACGTATGTTTATTGCGGCACTATTCACAATAGCAAAGACTTACAACCAACCCAAATGTCCAACAATGATAGACTGGATTAAGAAAATGTGGCACATATACACCATGGAATACTATGCAGCTGTAAAAAATGATGAGTTCGTGTCTTTTGTAGGGACATGGATGAAATTGGAAATCATCATTCTCAGTAAACTATCGCAAGGACAAAAAACCAAACACTGCATGTTCTCACTCATAGGTGGGAACTGAACAATGAGAACACATGGAAACAGGAAGGGTAACATCACACTCTAGGGAGTGTTGTGGGGTGGGGGGACGGGGGAGGGATAGCATTAGGAGATATACCTAATGCTAAATGACGAGTTAATGGGTGCAGCACACCAGCATGGCACATGTATACATATGTTACAAACCTGCACATTGTGCACATGTATCCTAAAATTTAAAGTATACTAATAATAAAATAAAATTTAAGAAAAAGAATATTCTTTTTCATTTGAATGGACTTGACACCCTTCTCAAAAATCAGTTGTCCACAGATATATGTGTTTATTTCTGGAATCTCAACTCTAGTCTATTGACTTATATGTCTATGCATATGCCAGTACCACACTATTCTGATTACTGTAGCTTTGTCACAAGTTTTGAAATCAGGGAATGTTAAGTTTTCTAATTTTTTTTCTTCTTGTTCAAGATTGTTTTGGGGACTAGGGGCCACTTACAATTCCATGGGAATTTTAGGAATAGCTTTTCCATTTCGGCAAAAATTCCTGTTGATATTTTGATAGCTATTACATTTAATCTGTGGATTGCTTTGGTTATTATTGTCACCTGAACAATATTTAAGTCTTCCAAACCATGCGCATGAGATAGCTTTCCATTTATTTAAGTTTTCTTGTCTTACTTTCAACAATGTTTTGCTGTTTCCAGTGTACAAGTGTTTCACTTCCTTGATTAAATTTATTTGTAAATATTGTATTTTTTTGATGCTATTTTAAATGGAATTGGTTTACTAATTTCCTTTTCAGATTTTTATACTAGTGTACAGGCATAAAACTTTTTGTGTGTTTTTTTCTTTACCCTGTAACTTTTCTGAATTTGTTTTACATTTTTTGTAGACTCTTTAGGAAAATCTCTATATAAGATCTTTTTTTTTTTTTTTGGATATGCTTTTTTTTTTTTTTTTTTTTTTTTTAGTATTTATTGATCATTCTTGGGTGTTTCTCGGAGAGGGGATTTGGCAGGGTCATAGGACAATAGTGGAGGGAAAGTCAGCAGATAAACATGTGAACAAGGGTCTCTGGTTTTCCTAGGCAGAGGGCCCTGCAGCCTTCCCCAGTGTTTGTGTCCCCGGGTACTTGAGATTAGGGAGTGGTGATGACTCTTAATGAGCATGCTGCCTTCAAGCATCTGTTTAACAAAGCACATCTTGCACCGCCCTTAATCCATTTAACCCTGAGTGGACACAGCACATGTTTCAGAGAGCAGGGGGTTGGGGGTAAGGTTATAGATTAACAGCATCCCAAGGGAGAAGAATTTTTCTTAGTACAGAACAAAATGGGAGTCTCCTATGTCTACTTCTTTCTACACAGACACAGTAACAATCTGATCTCTCTTTCTTTTCCCTACATTTCCCCCTTTTCTATTCGACAAAACCGCCATCGTCATCATGGCCCATTCTCAATGAGCTGTTGGGTACACCTCCCAGACGGGGTGGCGGCCGGGCAGAGGGGCTCCTCACTTCCCAGACGGGGTGGGGGGGCAGATGCGCCCCCACCTCCCGGACGGGGTGGCTGCCGGGCAGGGGCTGCCCCCCACCTCCCTCCCGGACGGAGCGGCTGGCTGGGCGAGGGCTGCTCCCCACTTCCCCGACGGGGCGGCTGGCCGGGCGGGGGCTGCCCCCCACCTCCCAGATGGGGCGGCTAGCCGGGCGGGGGCTGCCCCCCTCCTCCTGGACGGGGTGGCTGCCGGGCGGAGACGCTCCTCACTTCCCAGACGGGGCGGCTGCCGGGCGGAGGGGCTCCTCACTTCTCAGATGGGGTGGCCGGGCAGAGACGCTCCTCACCTCCCAGACGGGGTGGCGGTGGGGCAGAGACACTCCTCAGTTCCCAGACGGGGTCGCCGCCAGGCAGAGGTGCTCCTCACATCCCAGATGGGGCAGCGGGGCAGAGGCGCTCCCCACATCTCAGACGATGGGCGGCCGGGCAGAGACGCTCCTCACTTCCTAGACAGGATGGCGGCCGGGAAGAGGCGCTCCTCACTTCCCAGACTGGGCAGCCGGGCAGAGGGGCTCCTCACATCCCAGATGATGGGTGGCCAGGCAGAGACGCTCCTCACTTCCCAGACGGGGTGGCGGCTGGGCAGAGGCTGCAATCTCGGCACTTTGGGAGGCCAAGGCAGGCAGCTGGGAGGTGAAGGTTGTAGCGAGCCGAGATCATGCCACTGCACTCCAGCCTGGGCAACATTGAGCACTGAGTGAGTGAGACTCCGTCTGCAATCCCGGCACCTCGGGAGGCCCAGGCCGGCAGATCACTCGCAGTCAGGAGCTGGAGACCAGCCCGGCCAACATGGCAAAACCCTGTCTCCACCAAAAAATGCAAAAACCAGTCAGGCGTGGCGGCGTGCACCTGCAATCCCAGGCACTCGGCAGGCTGAGGCAGGAGAATCAGGTAGGCAGGTTGCAGTGAGCCGAGATGGCGGCAGTACAGTCCAGCCTCCGCTGGGCATCAGAGGGAGACCGTGGAGAGGGAGAGATGGAGGGGGAGGGGGAGGGGGAGAGGGAGCTATATAAGATCTTATCATCTGTGAATACACATAATTTTACTTCCTGTTGCAATTTGGATGACTTACTTTTATATCTTACCTGATTGCTCTTCCTGGAACTTCCAGTACTATGTTGAATAGAAGTGGCAAAAGTGCGTATTCTTGTCTTGTTTCCAATCTTAAGGGGAAAGCAGTCAGTCTTTCACCATTGAGTATGATCCTAGCTGTGAGTCTGTCATAAATGTCCTTTATACTATTGAGGAAGCTTCCTTTATTTCCTAGTTTGCTGTACATTTTTATCATAAAAGCATGATAGATTTTTAATGCATTCTCTGAATCCATTGACATGACCTTGTGGTTTTTCTTCTTCATTATATAAATGTTGTGCATTACATTGATTGATTTTTGTATATTGAAATGCCCTTGAATTTCTGGAACACATTCAGTTTAGTCATGGTATATACTACCTTTAATATTCTGTTGGATTCAATTTACTACTCATTTGTTGACTTTTTTCACCCATATTATTAAGGGATATTGGTCTATAGTTTTCTTTTTTGAGATGTATCTGCTTTTGGTGTCAGGATAATTCAGGCTGACCTCTAGAGTGAGTTAAGAAGTGTTCTGTCATCTTCTAATTCTTGAAAGAGTTTTAAAAGGATTGGTTTTAATTCTGTTTTAAATATTTGGTAGAATTCATGAGTGAAGCTATCTTTGCCTGGACTTTTCCTTATTGGGAGGTTTTTAATTACTGATTCTATGTCTGTACTTGTTACAGGTCTTTTGAGATTTTCTAGTTCTCTGTGAGTCAGTTTAAGTAATCCATGTGCTTCTAGGCTCGCTTTCATTTCAGCTTATGGTTATTTGTGTGTTTTCTTTTTCTTAAGTTGTAAGTTGAGCTACAACTCTGTTGTTTTTTTAACTTTCTATTTCATTTCTCTCCACTCTAATCTTTGTTATTTCTATCCTTCTACTAGCTTTAGATTTAGTTTTCTCTTCATTTTATAGTTTCTCAATGTATAAAGCTAGGTTGTTCATTTGAGATCTTTCTTTTATAATGTAGGCATTTACATTACATATCAGATAAACTTCCCTCTGAGCACTGACTTCATTGCATCCTATACTATTTATCATGTTGTTTTTTCTCATTTTCATTTCTTCTTAAGTGTTTTCTAATATGCTTTGTGATTTCTTAATTCATTGTTTCAGAGTATGTTGTTTACTTTCCAAATATTTGTGATTTGTACAGCTTTCCTTCAGTTATTGATTTCTACCTTCACTCAATTGTGGTCAGAGAAGATATTGTGTATGAAATCAGTCTTTTTAAATTAATTGAGACCTACCATACACCCCCTACGCCTATGCCATAGGTGTTGTGGCTTAACGGATGTCCTATACTTGAGAATATTCCACATGTACTTGAGAATAATGTGCATTGTGCTGCAACTGGGTGGATTGTTTTGTATATATCTGTTATATCTAGTTGGTTTATGCTGTTATTCATGTTCCATTTCATAATTGAACATAAGGTTTGAACCCTTCAATTATGATTTTAGAACTATTTTTTCCTTTTAAATTAGTCAATTTTTGCTTCATTCATCATGGGACTCTGTTGTTAAATGCACCTATGTTTATCACTGACATATTTCCCAGGTAAATTTACCCTTTGATCACTATGTAATGTCCTTCCCTGTCTCTTGTAACAATTTTTTACTCAGTTCCAAAATGCCTAATATTAGTATAGCTACCCCCAGCTCTCTTTATTGTTTGCATGAAATAACTTTTTGCTTCCTTTCACTTTCAACTTATTTGTGTTTTGGGATCTATAGTGAGTCTTCTGTTGGAAGCATATAGTTCATCATGGCTTTTAAAAATCACTTATGGCAATCTTTGTCTTTTGGTTGGAGGGTTTAATCCATTTATACACTTTTTAGTATTTTTAATTTCAAAATAAAAATTGTATACATTCATGGGGTACAATGTGATATTTCTATGCAGAAATATATTGTTGAATGATCAAGTCAGGCTAATTAAATATCCATAACTTCACATACTTATTATTTTTTTGTAATGAGAACATTAAAATCAGTCCTTAAATAATTTTTAAGTATACAATACATTATTAACTACAGTTACCATTCAATGAAATAGATCACCAGAACTTAATCCTCATGTCTAACTGAAATTCTGTGCCCTTTGACCAACATTTCCCCTTTCCCCATACACCCACCCCAAGTCCACCATTCTTCTCTCCACTTCTATGAGTTTGACTTTTTAAGATTCCACATAAGTGAGATCATGTCATATTTATCTTTTGTGCTTGGCTTATTTCACTTAACATACTGTCTTCTAGGTTCATCCATGTTGTCACAATGGAAAAAACTTCCTTCTTTTTTATGGCTGAATACTGTTTCATTTGAGATATATATATATATAGTTAAAAATGTATTCACGTGTTGATAGGTGATGAACTTTTCTTTTCTCGGCTATTATGAGTAATAATGTGATGAACATGGCAATGTAGTCATGTCTTTGACATACTGACTTCATTTCTTTGGATATATATCCAGAAGGGGACTGCTGGATCATATGCTAATTGTATTTTTATTTTTGGGTGGATCCTCCATACTGTTTTCCAAAATGGCTATACTAATTCACATTCCCATCAACAGCATACAATTGTTCCCTTTTCTTCACATCCACATCAGCACTTATCTTTCATCTTTTTGATAATAGGTATTCTAACATGTATGAGGTGACATCTCACTGCACTTTTGATCTGCATTTCTCTGATGATTAGTGATACTCAGTATTATTTGATATATCTGTTGGCCATTTGTATGTCTTCTTTTGAGAAATGTCTACTCTGGTCCTTTGCCCATTTTTTTTCAATTCAGATATTTGTTTTCTTGTTAATGAGTTGTTTGAGCTTCATATATATTTTTAATATAAGCTCCTTTTCTGATGTAGTAATCCATCTTGGCCAATGCCCTAACTTTTCAAACAGGCTCCCCATGACTTTTCCTGTGAAGCATTAGGCAGTCTATTGTATGTCTCAATCATAGCATTTTGCCCAAGGAAGCTTCAGGTTTTCGTTATCCACACAATGTTTTTCAGCAATGACTGCTGCTTTCTCACACTGAGTGGACTCCACATTAGGTGAAACAGAGATGACTGCCTGTGTCACTCCTTCAGGCAGCTCCCAGATGGTTAGGAAAGACACATGGAAAAATTTGTGAGTATGGTCTGTTCTGCTTCCTCCAGAGTCTAGAATCAGGGTTTCACACTGGGAACACAGGTTGCCATCTTTAAGATGGCTACAGAGCCATGGAGGGGGTGGGGCAATGTGAAGTAAAACACCACAAAGCTTTCCCACCATTTCATATTTGCTTTCTTTTTGATTCACCACATTTTGTTTGTGTTGCTATAAAACTTCGACTGTTTGCCAGAGTTCTGACAACTTCGTTCTAACTTCTGCTTATTTCTCAATGTTACTGTGAAGGAACAGCATCTGGAGCTGCCCACTTCACCATTTTGTTGATGTTTTATCCTCAACAGCTTGAGAAAATCTTCTCTAGAATTCCACCCTTCTATTTTTCACTCACTCTCTTGCTAATACACAAAACTTCCTTATTCCCCATGTCATACCCACTTCCTTATTCCCCACTGTCATACCCACTCAGCAACACAGAACCTTAAATGAACCCAAACATCTACCTCTTTCTTACCTTCATTGGGACTTTCTCATTCACATGGATAAAAATCACACAGCCAGGCGTACTGGTTCCATTCCACATTTGTGATCACCAACTGCAGGTGGATTTTCCACTATGCTGAACAATCATACGATATGGATCATATGTCAGCAAATCTTTTCAATGTATGCAAGAACTCTTCTGAGCCTGTTCCTTTCTCCTCAAACATTTGACCATGGGTTCCTGTTTGCCCCTTCACTCTTAAAATATTACTTTATTTCCTACCTCAAGGATCAATAAAAGCCATTCTATGGGAAATCTCTCAACATCCTCTTGGATGTAGGAATTCAATTTCACTCGAAACATCTCCTTATCACTCCCTCCTGCTGCATAGAATAGGTTTTCCCACTCTGACCAAAGCCCAGTCCCTACAACTCTGCAGCAGATCCCATTTTTCTCTACCTTATCAGGAAATGTCTTCTATTATTCATCTCTTTGCTCTCCTCTATTTTCTATCTCTCCTCTATGCTTGTTCACTCTAATTAGCACTTAAACTCAGTCCTCTCTTGTCATTAAAATAAATGATAAAGATCAATAAGTGAGATCATGCCATTAAAGGAACATCAGGTGCAGGGGCCAAGTGGTAGGGCATTGCTCTCATATAATCACATCTTTCTCCTTCACTGTTTAAAAAATGTTGACTAGGTTTGTTTTGTGTACTTTAAAAATATTTATAGATTCTCAGGCAAGATGGCTGAATAGGAACAGCTCCGGTCTGCAACTCCCAGCGAGACCAATGCAGAAGGCGGGTGATTTCTGCATTTCCAACTGAGGTACATGGTTCATTTCATTTGGACTGGTTATACAGTGGGTGCAGCCCATGGAGGGCGAGCAGAAGCAGGGTGGGGTGTCGCCTTACCCAGGAAGTGCAAGGGGTTGGGGAACTCCCTGTCCTAGCCAAGAGAAGCCCTGAGGGACCCTGCCGTGAAGGATGGTGCTATCTGGCTTAGATACTACGCTTTTCCCACGGTCTTCGCAACCCACAGACCAGGAGATTCCCTCAGGTGCCTATACCACAAGGGCCCTGGGTTTCAAGCACAAAACTGGACAGCTGTTTGAGTAGACACCAAGCTAGCTACAGATTTTTTTCATACCCCAGTGGCACCTGGAATGCCAGCGAGACAGAACTGTTCACTCCCCTGGAAAGGGGGCTGAAGCCAGGGAGCCAAGTGGTTCTGCTCAGTGGATCCCACCCCGACAGAGCCCAGCAAACTAAGATCCACTGGCTTGAAATTCTGGCTGCCAGCACAGCAGTCTGAAATCAACCTGGGATGCTCGAGCTTGGTGGGGGGAGGGGCATCTGCCAATTCTGAGGCTTGTAGGCGGTTTTCCCCTCACAGTGTAAACAAAGCCACCGGGAAGTTCAGAATGCATGGAGCCCACCACAGCGCCGCAAAGCCACAGTAGCTAGACTGCCTCTCTAGATTCCTCCTCTCTGGGCAGGGCATCTCTGAAAGAAAGGCAGCAGCCCCAGTCAGGGGCTTATAGATACAACTCCCATCTCCCTGGGACAGAGCACCTGGGGGAAAGGGTGGCTGTGGGCACAGCTTCAGCAGACTTAAACGTTCCTGCCTGCCAGCTCTGAAGAGAGCAGTGGATCTCCCAGCACAGTGCTCAAACTTTGCTAAGGAACAGACTGCCTCCTCAAGTGGGTCCCTGACCGCCATGCCTCCTGACGGGGAGACACCTCCCAGCAGGGGTTGACAGACACCTCATACAGGAGAGCTCCAGCTGGCATCTGGTGGGTGCCCCTCTGGGATGAAGTTTCCAGAGGAAGGAGCAGGCACTAATCTTTGCTGTTCTGCAGCCTCTGCTGGTGATATCCAGGTAAACAGGGTCTGGAATGGACACCCAGCAAACTCCAGCAGACCTGCAGACAAGGGGCCTGACTGTTAGAAGGAAAACAGAAAGCAATAGCATCAACATGGAAAAAAAGGACAACCATGCAAAAACTCCATCCGAAGGTCACCAATGGCAAAGACCAAAGGTAGATAAATTCACGAAGATGAGGAAAATCCAGCACAAAAAGGCTGAAAACACACACAGGCTCAAAATAAAGGGATGGAGGAAGATTTACCAAGCAAATGGTTAAATAAAAAAAAAAAAAAAAAAGCAGTGGTTGCAATCCTAGTCTCTGATAAAACAGAGTTTAAACTAACAAAGATCAAAAAAGTCAAAGAAGGGCATTACATAATGATAAAGGGATCAATGAAGGAAAAAATGTTAAGGGCAGCCAGAGAGAAAGGTCAGGTTACCCACAAAGGGAAGCCCATCAGACTAACAGCGGCTCTGTCTGCAGAAACCCTACAAGGCAGAAGAGAGTGGGGGCCAATATTCAACATTCTTAAAGAAAAGAATTTTCAACCCAGAATTTCATATCCAGCCAAACTAAGCTTCATCAGTGAAAGAGAAATAAAATCTTTTACAGACAGGCAAATGCTGAGGGATTTTGTCACCACCAGGCCTGCCTTACAAGAGCTCCTGAAGGAAGCACTAAATATGGAAAGGAAAAACCGGTACCAGTCACTGCAAAAACAAACCAAAATGTAAAGACCATCAACACTATGAAGAAACTGCATTAACTAATAGGAAAAATAACCAGCTAGCATCATAATGACAGGATCAAATTCACACATAATAATATTAACCTTAAATGTAAACTGGCTTAATGCCCCAATTAAAAGGCACAGACTGGCGAATTGGAAAAAGAGTCAAGACCCATCAGTGTGCCGTATTCAGAAGACCCATCTCACATGCAAAAACACACACAGGCTCAAAATAAAGGGATGGAGGAAGACTTACCAAGCAAATGGTTAAAAAAAAAAAAGCAGTGGTTGCAATCCTAGTCTCTGATAAAACAGAGTTTAAACTAACAAAGATCAAAAAAGTCAAAGAAGGGCATTACATAATGATAAAGGGATCAATGCAACAAGAAGAGCTAACTATCCTAAATATATATGCACCTAATACAGGAGCACCCAGATTCATAAAGCAAGTTCTTGGAGACCTACAAAGAGACTTAGACTCCCACACAATAATAGTGTGAGACTTTAACATCCCACTGTGAATATTAGACAGATTAACGAGACAGAAAAGTAACAAGGATATTCAGGACCTGAACTCAGCTTCTTGATTTTGCCTTAATGTCATTACTTACCCAAAAGTCATTCAGGAGCAGGTTATTTAATTTCCATGTAAATTTATGGTTTTAAGTGAACTCGTTAGTCTTGATTTCTAATTTGATTGCCCTGTAGTCCAAGAGATTGTTTGTTACAATTTCAGTTGTTTTTAATATGCTGAGGAGTTTTTTCCTTCCAATTATGTGATTGATTTTAGAGTGCCATGTGGTGATAAGAAGAACATACTTCCTGTTGTTTCTGGTTGGAGAGTCCTGTAGATATCAATTATGTCCATTTGATCCAGTGCTGAGTTCAGGTCCTAAATATCCTTGTTAATTTTCAGTCTTCATGATCTGTCTGATATTGTCAGTGGGGTGTTAAAGTCTCCTACTATTATTTTGTGGGAGTTTAAGTCTCTTTGAATATCTCTAAGAACTGTGAATCTCTTCCTGTGTTGAGAGCATACATATTTAATGTGATTAGGTCTCGTTGTGTTGAACCCTTTACCATTAGATAATGCCATACTTTGTCTTTTTTGATCATTGGTTTAAAGTCTGTTTTGTCTGAAATTAGGATTGAAACCATTGGTTTTTTTTTCCTGTTTTCCATTTGCTTGATAGATTTTTCTCCATCCTTTTATTTTGAGCCTGTGTCATTGCATGTGAGATGGGTGTCTTGAAGACAGTATACCAATGTGTTCTTTATCCAGTTTGCCACTGTATGCCTTTTCATTGGGGCATTTAGCCCATTTACATCAAAGGTTAGTATTGATATGTGTGGATTTGATCCTGTCATCATGATGTTAGCTGGTTATTTTGCAGACTTCTTTATGTGGTTGCTTTATAGTGTCACTGGTCTGTGTACTTCAGTTTGTTTTTGTAGTGGCTGATAATGGTCTTTCCTTTCCATATTTAGTGCTTCCTTCAGGAGTTCTTGTAAGGCAGGTCTGGTGGTAAGAAATTCCCTCAGCATTTTCTTGTCTGAATATGATCTTATTTCTCCTTCATGTATGAAGCTTAGTTAGGCTGTGTATGAAATTCTGGGTTGGAATTTCTTTTCTTTAAGAATGTTGAATATAGGTCCCAATCTCTTCTGGCTTGTAGGGTTTCTGCTGAGAGGCCTGCTGTTAGTCTGAGGTGCTTCCCTTTGTAGGTGACCTGTAGCTTTCTCTCTAGCTGCCTGTAACATTTTTACTTTCATCCGGACCTTGGAAAATCTGATGATTATGTGTCTTGGGGATGGTCTTCTTTTGAAGTATTTTATTGTGGTTCTCGGCATTTTCTGAATTTGAGTGATGGCCTCTCTAGCTATGTTGGGGAAGTTCTCATGGATGATATCATGAAATATGTTTTCCAGGTTGGTTCCATTCTCCCCATCTTTTTCAGGGATACCAGTGAGTTGTACTTTGGTTCTCTTTACATAATTCCACATTTCTTGGATGTTTTGTTCATTGTTTCTATTCTTTTTTTCTCTATTCTGTCTGACTGTCTTATTTCAGAAAGCCAGTCTTAAAGCTCTGAGACTTTTTCCTCTGCTTAGTCTATTGTGCTACTAATACTTGTGATTGCATTGTGAAATCCTTGTAGTGTATTTTTCAGCTCCATCAGGCCAGTTACATTCTTTTCTATACTGTTTATTTTGTCCATCAGCTCCTGTATTCTTTTATCGTGATTTTTAGCTTCCCTGCATTGGGTTTCAATGTACTCCTGTAGCTCAGTTATCTTCATACCAATTAATATTCTGAATTCTCTTTCTGCCATTTCAGCCAACTTACCCTGGTTTAGAACCCTTGCTGGAGTGGTGATGAGATCATTTGGAGGAAAAACGGCTTTTTGAGTTATCAGCGTTCTTGCGCTGATTCTTTCTCATCTTTGTGGGCTTATCGTCCTTCAATCTTTCAGGTTGCTGACCTTTGGATGGGTTTTTTTTCTTTTATCCTATTTGATGACCTTGCGAGTTTGATTGTGACATAAGGTGGATTCAGCCAACTGGCTTTATTTCTGGAAGATTTTATGGGGCCAATGCTCAGCTCCCAACTTCTGGACTGTTGCCCTAACTCTGGGGGACTTGTATTGGGCCCTAACTTTCCTCTCTAGATCCTTGAGGTTAGGAATCCACTGTGCTGGGGAGGCTGAGGTGCTCCCAGGCTGCTGGTCACTCCACTCTGATGGGTGGTTTCAGCCAAAGCATTTCATAATGTGGTGAGAGCAGGATCTGTCCTCGTTTGCACATGCCAGTAGCAGTGGTAATGGCAGCTGAAGCAGAATGTTTGCGGATGCCAGGGTGCCTGCTTCCCTGCAGGCATTCACCACAGTGGTGGAGGCAATGCAGGTGTGTGGGGATGGGGTCCTTTGCTGGCAGCCATGTACGTGGTTATGCTGGAGGTGGTGTTTGTTCCGGGATGGGGTGCTGGCAGGCACAGGTCTAGATGCCTTCTTTGTGCCCCACAAGCAGGAGTGCATACTAAGGGGTAGGATCTGCTCTACAATTTCCTTCATCAATGTTTTGCAGTTTTCCTTGTAGAAATTTTTCACCCTTTTGGTTAAATGTATTCTTAGGTATTTTATTTTTTGTAGCTATTGCAAATGGGATTAGCTTATTGATTTGGTTTTCAGCTTGATTGTTACTGGTGTATAGAAATGCTACTGATTTTGTATGTTGATTTTGTATCCTGAAGCTTGAACAAATTTATTTATCAAATCCAGGAGTCTTTTGGAGGAATCCTTAGGGTTTTCTGGTCAGAAGATCATATGATCAGCAAACAGAAATATTTTGCAATTCTCTTTTCCAATTTGAATACCTTTTATTTCTTTCTCTTGCCTGATTGTGCTGGCTAGGACTTTCAGTGCCATGTTGAATAGGAGGGGTGAAAGTGGGAACTCTTTTATTGTTCCAGTTCTTAGGCAGAATGTTTTCAACTTTTCCCTATTCAATGTGACAAGTTGAATTTGGCTGTGATTCAGGCTGGTCCTGGACTATTTTTTGCCTGGGAGATTCTTTATGACTGATCAATCTCACTGGATGTTATTCATTTTTAAAGGATTTCTACTTCTTCCTAGATCTATCTTGGGAGATTGCATGTTTCCAGGAATTTACCTATTTCCTGTGGGTTCTAGTTTTTAAGCATAGCGATGTCGCTTCATGATCTTTTGTATTTCTGCAATAGGAGTTGTTATGATTCATTTTACATTTCTGGTTGTGCTTATTTGAATCTTCTCTCTCCTATTCTTGGTTAGTCTATCAATCTTGTTTACCTTTACAAAGAAACAATTTTTCATTTTGTTGACACTTGGTATTTTTTTTCATTCTCATTTTCATTTAGATCTGCTCTGATCTTTCTTATTTATTTTCTTCTGCTAGCTATGGGTTTGGTTTTCTTGATAAGCATTGTTCTTGATAAGTGACATCAGATTGTTGAGTTGCAACTTTTTAATTTTTTTAGTGTAGGCATTCAACACTATAAACTTCCCTCTCAGTACTACTTTTGATTTATCACAAGAGGTATTCATATACTGTCTCTCTAATTTCATTCATTTTCAAAAAAATTCAAATGTTTGTCTTTATTTTGTCTTTGACCCAAAGATCATTCAGGAGTTTGTTTAATTTTGATGTATTTTATAGTTTCAAGAGTTCATCATGGTATTGAGCGCTAGTTTTATTCCACTGTCATCCAAGAAGATATTTGATATGATTTTTAATTTTTTAAATTTATTGAGACTTGTTTTGTTGTGTAACATATGGTCTATACTGGCAAATGTTCCGTGTACTGCTGAAAAGAACGTACATTCTGTGGATATGGGTAGAGTGTTCTGTAAATGTCTGTTAGGTCCATTTGGTCTAAAGTCCCATATAAGTCCAGTGTTTCTTGATTTTCTGTTTCAATGATCTGTCTGCTGTTAGTAGGGTATTGAAGTCCCCCCAATTATTGTATTGCTGTCTATCTCTTTTTGTGGGTCAGGAGCATTTGTTTTATGAATCTGAGTGCTCCAGTGTTGAGTACATATATATTTAGGACTGTTACATCTTCTTCTTGAATTGATTGCTTTACCATTACCTAATGAACTTTATTTCCTAAAGTCTGTCGATCTCTAGGCTGCAAGGTAGCCAAGAGCCGTGAACAATACCTGCCCCACAGCTCTCCACTAAAATGGCTGTGGTGAAGAACTTACTCCATCAAACCAAAACACACAGCCCAACAGCTCTCCTGCTCTCCCCTGCAGGAATGCTGCCACTCCATGTAAGGCATGGAGGGCACCTTTCATGCAACACAGTGGCCGCACTGCCAGTGGGGACACATTTGCCCCTAGCAGCCCCAGAAAGGCTGTCAGCATTCTTGGGCCAGTTTCCCATGGAAGCAGCCATGGTTCTCTCAGTGGGGGGTAGGGGAGGAGAAGTGTTCCTCTCCATGTCTTGGCTTGAGCACTGAGGCCACTTGGCCACTGGGATGGAACTATATTCCTGCCTTGCAGAGTGCAGCACAGCCCTTGGATCTCTGCTGGGAATGGTGCCATCACTCAGAGCTCACAAGCAGGGAGCTGCTGGGCACTATAAAGTGCATGATCTGGTTTCCTTTGTCCTAGGAAGAGTTCCCTCACTGTGCTGCTGCACTCTCCCTTCCCTTAGGAGAAACAGTCCCCTAGGGCTAGACTACTGAAAATCCTGCATCTATCCACCCTGTGCAACTGCTGCAATCCAAATGAGCACTGAGGAATGTCTGAGAGGGTTCCTGTAATGTGGACACAAAAGGGCTGAGGTTCCCTGGGCAGGAAACACTCCCCCGAGGACTGTGCCTGGAGTATAGCACCTGTAGTCACAGTTCGGGTCCTGGGGAGGGAGAGTGACCAGGAACAAGTTAGCATTTTGATATAATGCCCTCAAGAAGTCTGCAAATTATCACCCATGCCAGTGTTTGGATCTGTGTGAACAGAGGAGCTCTCTGACAGTGTGGATGTTTAAGCCCAGTCTTACTGTCTATTTCTTGAAAGATCCAACTAGTACAAGGACCGGATTAGAAAATACATGCAAAGATAGGATCTGGAACTGGTTCATCTACTTCTCTGCAGGCAAAGAGAATGGCATCCTGAATCATGGGTCAGGCACATAACATAAGATGGTGTGAATCAAAGCACAAATGGTTCTAAAGATTTCAACAGTGATGACTCAGGCACACATTCCTGTTGAGGGGAATACTGTGGTAGGTACAATGATGCTGATATCTGGAATAAATATGCCTACCAAGAAGGTGGAATTGGCTGATAATTGCTCAGTCGTATTGATGCTTGCATAAGAAAAATGAAAGACTGAGAGTCAGTAACCGTCAGTTAACAGTAAATGTGAGAACCAGAGAGCCTCATTGTAGGATATAAAGAGGTCTTTATCACCTGTACTGGAAGAAAAGACACTGTTAATAGGCAGTCTGAAGATGTAATTTTGAGATTATAGAGCTCCAGAAATGTTCGAATGCTAATCCAAGGCAGATTTGGGATCCTGAAAACTGTGAAGAGGTCATTTAGATGGACACCCTGGAGGATATTGGCTCTGTAAATGCCCTGGACCCTCTGAGCATGCAGAAGTGGCTCATCCTTTCCTAGTAAGGACTAGAAATTCCACTTTGTGGAATATGCTATAGAATTTTCACCCCCACAGGGCAGCAGGTGACCACTCATGAGCTTCCCTTACCTCTTCTCCTGAATGCCAGGGTGAAAAATAATGTGAATGGGAACATTCTAGGCCTAATAAGGAAAGAGACCATAGACCTTACAAATTACAAGGATTAGCTGACATGTACTGGCAGAAAGCAGACAAGTGCCCCTGGAAGTGTGTTTGGAGAGGGATTGATTAAGCAAATTAGAATATAAGGCTGAATATGCAAGAATTCTTTGACTTGGGGGTGCCTCCTCAGGGTACAGGATTAAACACTCCAATAAGAACCACAGAGAATGATGAAAATCCACAGATGGATGGTTCTAGGAAGCCTGGAAAAATGGCCAAATCTCAGTGAAATATAAATGCCCAAGTTTCCATGGAAAGAAGATATAAGAAAGAATAAAGAAGCTGAAGGAAGTGAGAATGCTGGAATGGATAGATTACTTAAAGCTAGAAGACACATGAGAGAATTTTGTTTCTCTGAGGTGCCCAGAGGACACGCAATTCTCCAAAGCCATCAGGAATGCACTGGTGGGACGAGTATTTAAATCACTAGGAAGTTTGGGGGCAGCTCTTTCCTGTAGGCCAGAGATGATGGTAGGAGAAATGGTCACATATCAGTAAGCACAGCTCATTATCAATGGTGTTGTTGGACACCTGGAGTAACAGAGCTATGTAGTGGTACTTTGCTACTATAGACCCAGAGACCACAATTACTATAATGATGAACAAAGTCAGAAGGGAAGTCAGTAGGGCTCCATCGCTCCATCTGCAGGGAATTGTAGAGATGGTTAATAGATAATCATATTCCTAGGAGCAAAATAAACAGGTATCCAACAAGGGTGATGTTTAGCATGCATAACAGAAAAAAAGCAAAAATGGAAAAGCAGAGCGCTGAGTACAGTCATTCTAAGCAACAGTTATGATTCCTTGCTCAGTTGCCAGTTCTGAGCCAACTTTCAGATCTGAAACCCACTGACTGATGAGGTGATTAGCTTTGTATTATAGAAGGAAGGGCCCTGCAAACCATGGCAAGTATATGCTATAATTATTCTTCTATTCATTCTACAAGGGATCTATGGCCATATAGGCCTTTGGGGTGGAATGATCAAATATTTTAAGGAATTTTATACACAGGATCAAAGTTGACACTGATACCCAAAGACTCAAAATGTGAATATAACCTACCTCTTAAAGTAGGAATTTGTGGGACATAGGGAATAAATGGAATCCTGCCTAAAGTCCAGCTAAAAATGTATCCTGTGTGAATCCCGATTTACCCAATATTCATTTCCTGTCCGTCCCTGAGTTCATAGCTTGAATCCAAATAATTGGCACCTGGAATCAACCCCACAGTGGGTTCCTGATTTGTGGAATAAGAGCTGTCATAATGCAGAAGGTTAAATGGAAACCTCTGAAACAACCCCAACCCCTGATGATGCCCAAGATAGTAAATCAAAATAAATTACGATGTCCTGCAGTGGAGACTAATGACGTAGATACTGCTGCCATTAAAGGCTTAAAATATGCATGGTGGTGATATGGTTTGGCTCTGTGTGCCCACCGAAATATCATGTCAAATTTTAATCCCCAGTGTTGTAGGAGGGAACTGGTGGGAGGTGATTGAATCATGGGGGTCAAGTTCCCCCTTGATGTTCTCATGATAGAGTTCTCATGAGATCTGGTTGTTGGAAAGTGTGTAGCACTTCCCCCTTCGTGCTCTCTTCTTCCTGCTCCAGCCATGTAGGACGTGCCTCCTTCCTCTTCACCTTCACCATAATTGTAAGTTTTTTGAGACCTCCCTAGCCATGCTTCCTGTACATCCTGGAGAACTGTGAATCAATTAAACTCCTTTTCATCATAAATTACCGAGTCTTAGGTAGTTCTTTATAGCAGTGCAAGAATGGACTGATACAAAACATTTTTAATTAACTCACGGTTCCATAGGCTGTACAGGAAACCTGGCTGGAGAGGCCTCAGGAAACTTACAATCACGGCAAAAGGTGAACAGGAAGGAGGCATGTCCTGCATGGCAGGAGCAGGAGGAAGAGAGAGCTACGGGGGAAGTGCTACACACTTTCAAACAACCAGATCTCATGAGAACTCTGTCACAAGAACAGCAAGGGGGAAGTCTGCCCCATGATTCAATCACCTCCCATCAGGCCCTTCCTCCAACAATGGGAATTACAATTAGACACGAGATTTGGGTGGTGACGCAGAGCCAAACCATATCAGGTGGTCCTCTTTATCGTGTCTCCATTTAATTCTCCAGTCTGTACCCTGTATAAAGTGGGTTGGTTCCTAGAGAATGCTATAGACAACAACAGACTGACCCAAGTGATAGCTCTGGTTACAGCTGCTGTGCCAATCATGGTGTAATTGCTAAGGTACATGGCATGGTACATGGTGTAAAGTCCCAGGTATATGGCATACAGCCACTGATTTGGCAAACATATTCTCCATTTCATTGAACAAAGAATACCAAAGCTAGTTCACATTCACACTAGTTGGAAAACAATATTCTGCTATAGTTTTACAGCCTGGCAATGTTATTCTCCAGCCATCTATGCTAATATACTCTGGGAATATCTGAAATACTTGGCCAGCCCACAGAACATCACAACAATATGCTACGTTAACATCATCATGCTGATTGAACAAGATGAGCAAGAGTTGACTGTTGGATGCCTTGGTAAAACACATGTGATCCGGAGAATGGGAGGTAAATCATATAAAGATTCCAAGACCAACCACTTCAGTAAAGTTTGTAATGGGTCCAGTGGTCAGGGGCCATATTAGTCAAAGTTTTACCAAGAGACAGGATGCATAGGATGCAAGTATATAAATATATAAGGAAATTTATTAGGAGGGTTATCTCATGTTATTATGGAGGCCGAGAAGTCCATAGACAGGCCATCTGCAGGCTGGAGACCCTGAAATGGATAATATGCCTCATTCCGGATGCCAAGGTCTCAGAACCAGGGAAACCGATGATGTAATTCTTAGTCTCAGTCCGAGACCAAAGGTCTGAGAACCTGGGGGTCCATGGGTGTCAATCCTAGCGTTTAAAGGCCCCAGAACCTGGAGTTGTCCAAGGACAGGAGAGGAAGAACGTATCCCAGTTCCAGCAGATAGAATCACACATTTGTCTTTTCTCTGTTCTTGTTCTCTGGGCCCCAGCTATTTGGATGGTGCCTGCTCACATTGAGGGCAGATCTCTGCGTAGTCCACTCAGACACAAATGCTAATCTTCTCTGGAAATGCCCTCTCAGACACACCCCAAAATAATCCTTCATGAAGTTTCTAGGTATTTCTTAATCCAGTCAAATTGACACCTAAAATTAACAATCACTGGGGCATGTCAGGATGTCACTTCCAAAGTACGAGAAAAATTGTTATGTCTTGGTTCACCCACCACCAAAGGAGGAAGCACAGCAACTTGTAGGCCACAGTAGGTTCTGAAGGCAACATATTGGACAACTAGAAATATACCAGCCCTCACATCTATAGACGAGGAATAATGCCTAGTTTTGGTAGAACCTGGAGTAGGAAAAAGTACTGTAGCAGGTCCACACAATGGTGCAATTAGCCCTGCCTCTTCAGCCATAAGTGCCAACATAACAAAGAGTTTGTAGTAGTCAGTGGTGTGAAAATTGGCAGTATAATGCTTATGGGAAGCTCTAATGTAAGCCCCTGGGGTTCTGGGATAGGGCCATGCCATCCACAGCAGAGAGTTCTGCAGATAGTTATTTACCCTTTAATAAACAGCTCTTGATATGTTTCTGGACCCAGATAGAGACAGAACATATACGAGATACCAAGTGACCATGCATCTGCATTATGAGCTGAGGTTTCTCAGATAAACAAAATCATAAAGTTAGATGAGTCAGGCAGCAGTTCATCAGAAGTTGGAAACTGAATATCAAGGATAGAGCCCAAGCAGAGATATATGCCATGAGTAAGTTACATAGCCGGTAGCCCAGACCTCTATGACACCCACCAAAGTTGCATAATTTCCACTGTTCCAGTTGACACCTGTAGCTGTGTGGAGAATTCTGAATGATCAACTGAAAATGGATAGAAAATGCCAAGCTTGGTTTACAGATGTCCTAACCCAACATACAGGTGGTTACCAGAAATGGAAATTGGCTCCATTAGAGTCACATTCAGGAGTGGCCAAAAAAGGGAAAATCTTACCAATGTGCAGAGCTTTGAGTAAGGCATTTGGCCAGCCACCCAATGTAGAAGGAGAAATAACCTGAAGTAAAAATCTATACAGATTTATGGGGAGTGGCCAATATCTTAGCTGTCTAGTTTGGGGCCTAGAAAGAAAATGATTGGAAAATCAGAGACAAGGAGGTCTGAGGTAGAGGCATGTGTTTAGACATGTTGGAATGGACACAAAGTGTGATGATTTTTGTAATACACATTAACATTCATCACAAAGTCTACACCATGGAAGAGGAACTGAAAAGCAAGTAAATAAAACCATTCAACCAGTTGACATTAGTCAGCCCATGTTGTAGGCCATTGCAAAACTAGCAATGGGCACATGAATGAAGTCGCCATACTGGCAGAGATGGAGGCTTCATATGGATCCAATGGTATGGACTTCCATTTACCAAGGCCAATCTATTGTCTACTGCCTCTGGGTGTTCAACTTGTAAGCAACTGGAACCAACTCTGAGTATCCAATATTACACTATTCCTTGTCGTGGCCAGTCCAGTTTATCTTCACAGGGATCAGTCCCTATCCCAGGTATGGATTTCCTTCCTTGCCTACAGCACTTCACTCAGCAGAACTACTTGGGAACTTATGGAATACCTGAATACATGAGCTTGGGATTTCTCATGGCATAGCACCTGATTAAGGGGCCCATTATATGGAAAAATAGGTACAGAAGTGACCATGGGATTCACTGGACATATCACATGTTACAAAATCCAGAGACAGACATTCTCAGAGAATACTAGAATAATCTCAATGCACAACTGAAGCACAACTCAGAGGAAACACTCTGGGAAAATGGGTTGCCATCTTTCAGGAACCAGTGTATTTATTAAATCAGAAAACTTATAAGGCAACTTTTCCTCAGTGAGGACACACGGGTCCAGGAACCTAGTGGTAGAGGCAAGAGTGGTCCCACTTACCATCACTCCTGATCACCCATTATGGATTTTGTACTCAGAACTCTGTTCTGCACTGTTGGAGGTCTTGGCTCCAAAGAGACTTTCTGGTTTCACTTTTCTTGGGGCAACTCAGAAAATGCCCCCATTGAACTACAAGTTATAACTCCCCTACACCTTCTGTTGTCATTTTGGACTGGTACTCAGAAGCTAGCAGGTGCACAGAGGAGTCACCATACTGGCAGGGTAATGGCTCCTGATCAGGAGGAGAGGATAAGGTTACCACAACACAATGAGGGCAGGGAGAAATATGTGTGAAGCCTGAGTGATTCACTTTGGTGCCTCCTAACACTTTCTTCCCATTGTAACTGTGAATGAACATGTACAATCATCCTGAACTGAGAAGCATATAATTATCAAGGGTTCACCTTCCTCAGGAATAAAAATTTTGATCATACCATCAGGTAAGCCAGCAAGGTCTTTCAAAATGATAGCTGTTGATGCAGGGAATTTAAATGAATAGTGAAGGAGGAAGAGGATGAATACCAGTTATGGCCCTGAGATCTACTGCAGTAACATCTCTTCTGATTTTCCCCTCAGGAAGAAAGGCCCACAGAAACAATTATGGAGCTGTTCCCCAAATCTCAGTAAAGAAGTTGATCTGTGTTGTATAAGTAGTGGACAGTGGTGGCCAGGAGTATGTGTGTCACAGAACTCCTACAGGGAGCGTAAATGACCTTTAATCCTATCTTGGCATCCACTTTTCAGAATGCACAGACCAACATAACATATCATTGAAAAATTTGCTTTGTTTCACTGAACAATGTGTCTTGGAGAATAATTTAAGACAATTTGTAGAGATATCACATTCTTTAAACAACCACATATTATTCTTCAATGGATAGACACCTAGAACATTTTGAAATTTCCACTTTTTACAAACAAGGCTGCAGTGAATATTCTTATACATGCCTCTTTGTGCATGTTTCATTGAGATATAATGTACATATTTGTGGGATACATGTGACAATTTGATACATGCAATGTGTAATAATCATATCAGGGTAATTGAAATATCCATCACCTCAAACATTTATCATTTCTTTCTGTTAGGAACATTCCAAATCTTCTCCTCTAGTGATTTTGAAATATACAGTACATTATTGCTAACTATAGTCACCCTACTGGGCTATTAAACACTAGAAATTATTCTTTTATTGTAGCTGTATTTTTGTGCCCAAACACAACCTGTCTTCATCCCTTTTTCCCCTACCCTTCCAAACCTCTGGTAGTCATCATTCTACTTTCTGCCTTCATGAGATCAATTTTTAGCTCCCACATTTGAGTGAGAACACATGATATTTGTGTTTCTGTGCATGGCTTATTTCACTTAACATACTCTCTGACTTCCAGACTCATCCATGTTGCCACAAATGACAGGATTTCATTTGTTATATGGCTGAATATTATTCCATTGTGTCCATATGCTACATTTCCTTTACCCATTCATCCACTGATGGGCACTTAGGTTGATTGCCCATCTTGACTATTGTGAACAGTGATGCAATAAACAGAGAAGTGTAGCTATCTCTTTAACATAACAATTTCCTTGTGGACATATTCCCAGAAGTGGGATTGCTTGATCATGTGTTCTTTTTATTTTGTTGAGGAACCTCCATATTGTTTTCCATAAAGGCTGAATGAATTTACACTCCTACCAACAGTGTATGAAAATTCCCTTTCCTCCACATCCTCAACAACATTTGTTATTTCTATCTCTTTGTTAACAGTCATTTTAACTGGGTTGAGATGATATTTCATTGTGGGTTTGATGTGTAGTTCCCTGACAATTAGTAATGTGGAGCATTTTTAAATGTACCTCATGGCCATTTCTCTTTTTCTTTTGAGAAATATCTATTAACATCATTTTCCCCTTTTAAAATCAGATTATTCGGCCCTTTACTGTTGAGTTATTTGAGTGCCTTATATATTGTTACTAATCCCTGTTGGATGGCCTGTTTGTGAATATTTTCTCCCACTCTTTAGATTTTTTCCTCACTCCATTGTTTATTTCCTTTGCCACGCAGAAGCTTTTAGCTTGATATAATCCCATGTGTCTATTTCTGCTTTGGTTGCCTGTCCTTTCGTGGTCTTATGAAAAAAAAATTTTGCCCAGGCCAGTGTCCTGAAGCATTTCCTCAATTATTTATTCTAGCAATTAGTCTCAGGTCTTAGATGTAATCCTTTCATCCATATTGATTTGATTTGTGAATATGGTGAGAGACAGAAGTCTAGTTTCATTATTCTGCATATGGATGTCCAGTTTTTCCAGCAGCCCTTATTGAAGAGACTGTCCTTTCCTCAATGTCTGTTGGCACCTTTGTCAAAAATAAGTTGGCTGCAAATGTGTGGATTCATTTCTGGGTTCTCTATAATGTTCCATTGGTCTATGTTTCTGTTTTTATGCCAGGACCATGCTGTTTAGTTACCACAGTTTTGTGGCAGGTAGTGTGATGCCTCCGGTTTTCTTTTTTTGCTGAGAATTGTTTTTGCTACTCGTGGTTTTTCGTGGTTACATCCTCATTTTAGGACTGGTTTTTTTCTACTTCTGTGAAGAATGTCATTTGTATTTTCATAAGGATTGCGTTGCATATCCATCCATATTGCTTGGGTTGTATGTCCAAAGTTTAACAATACTCTCAGTTCATGAACATGGGATATCTTTCTATTTTTTGTGTCCTCTTCAATTTATTTCATCAGTGTTTTGTAGTTTTCATTGTAGAGCTCTTTCCTCTCTTTGGTTAAAGTTATTCCTATGTATTGTTTTGTTGCTATTATAAATGGGTATGCTTTCTTGACTTCTTTTTCAGATAGTATGTTGTTGATATATTAAAATGCTATTGGTTTTTTAATTTTGATTTTGTATCCTGCAACTTTACTGAATTTATCAGTCCATCAGTTTTTTGGTTAGGTGTTTAGTCTTTTCTAAATACATTATGTTATGTGCAAACAAGGACAATTTGACTTCTTCCTTTTCAATGTAGATTTCCTTTATTTCTTTCTCTGGCCTAATTGTTCTTGAAAGGAAGGACTTCCAGTAGTATGTTGAATAAAAGTGGTGAATGTGGATATCTTTGTCTCGTCCCAGATCTTAGAGGAATGGCTTTCAGTTTTTCCCCATTCAGTTTGATGTTAGCTGTGGGTTTGTTACATACGGTCTTCATTGTTTTGGGGTATGTTCCTTCTACACCCCGTTTGTTGAGAGGTTTTACCATGAAGGACCGTTGAATTTCATTGAACACTTTTTTTTAGCATCAATCAAAATGATCATATGGTTTTTGTCTTTCATTCTGTTGTGATGATATATCAGTAAATGTTAACTGATAACATTTACTGATTTGTGTATGTTGAACCATCTCTGTGTTGCTGGGCTACACCCCACTTTATCATGATGAATCATCTTTTTAATACATTGTTGAATTCAGTTTGCTAGTACTTTGTTGAGGATTTTTGTATCTACATTTATCAGAGATATTGGCACATAGTTTTGTTTTTCTATTGTGTCTTCTTCTGGTTTTGTTTTCAGGGTAATATTGGCCTTGTACAATGAATTTAGTAGTATTTGATTCTCCTTGATTTTTTGGAATAGATTGTGGAGGATTGTTATTAGTTCTTTCTTAAATGTCTGGTAGAATTCAAAGGTGAAGCCATCAGGTCATGGGCTTTTCTTTGATGGGAGATGTTTTATTACAGCTTCCATATCATTACTTGTTATTAGTCTATTCAGATTTTCAATTTCCTCCTGGTTCAATCTTGGGATTGAATTGTTTTGTTTGTTTCTAGGAATTTATCCATTTTTTCTAGGTTTTCCAAATTGTTGGCATATAGTTGTTCATAACACTCTCAAATGACTTGAATTTCCGTGGCATCAGCAGTAATGTCTCCTTTTCATCGCTGATTTTATTTGGGTAATCTCTGTTTTTTTTCTTAGTCTGTCTGGCTAAAGGTTTCTCAGTTTTGCTTGTCTTTTCAAAAAAAAACCAACTGTTTGTTTCATTGATCTTTTGTATCATATTTTCGGTGTCATATATTTTCTTTGGCTCTGATCTTCATTATTTTTCTACTAATTTGTGGTTTGGCTTTGTTGTTCTTTTTTCTTTCTTCCTTTCTGTCTTCAAAAGGGGAGAAATCATTTTCTCTGGTAGTATGTTTTAATTTTTTGCCTTCTATTTTTTGTGTATCTGTTGTGGGATTTTAATTTGTGGTTACCATGAGATTTGCAAATAACATCTTATAATCCATTATTTTAAACTGATGACTAATTCTCTCTGATTACAAAAAAGAACAAAACAGATAAAACTAAAAAACCCTACACTGTAACTCCATCTCCCAGGCCCACCTTTTAACTGTTTGTTGTCTCTATTTATATTTATTTATACTACCTATCTCTTAAAAAGTTGACATGGCAATTATTTTTGCTAGGTTTGCCTTTTAATCTTTCTACTCAAAATATAAGTAGTATATACATTGCAATTACAGTGTTAGATTTTTCTGTATTTGTCTGTGTACTTACTATTAGCAGCATGTTTTATACCTTCAGATGATTTCTTGTTCATTAATGTCCTTTTCTTGCAGACTTAAGAACTCTCTTCAGCATTTCTTGTAGTACAGGCCTGGTGATGACACAATCTCTCAGCTTTTGTTTGTCTGAAAAAGTCATTTCTCTTTCATATTTGAAGGATTTTTTTGCTGGATATAATATCCTAGGGTGAAAGGATTTTTTCTTCAGCACTTTGAATATGTCATCCTGCTCCCTCCCGGCCTGTAATGTTTTAGCTCAGAATTCTGCTGCCAGACATATTGGAGCTCCTTTATAGGTTATTTGTTTCTTTTCTCTTACTGCTTTTAGGATCTTTCTTTGACTTTTGAGAGTTTGATTATTAAATACCTTGAGCTAGTCTTATTTTGGTTGGATCTGCCTGGTATGCTATGATTTTATCATACCTGGATATTTATATCTTGCTCTAGGTTTGAAAAGTCCTCTGTTACTATTTCTTTGAGTAAACCTTTTACCCTAATTTTCCTCTTTATCTCCTCTTTAATGCCAATGACTCTTAGATTGGCTATTTTGTGACTATTCTAGATCTTGTAGACATGTTTTATTATTTTGTATATTTTCCTCCTCCGAGTGTGTTTTTCATATAACCTCTCTTCTCATTCACTCTTTCCTTTGCTTGATCAATTCTGTTGTTGAGAGATTCTAACGCATATTTCAGTTTGTCAGTTGAATTTTCCAGCTCTGTCATTTCTGCTTGATTGTCTTAATTATTTCAATCTCTTTGTTAATTTTCTTTTATAGAATTCTGAAATCATTCTCTGTGTGGTCTTTACATTTTATTGAACTTTCTGAAAACAGCTATTTTGAATTCTCTGCTTGAATGTTCACATATCTCCATCACTCTGGGATGGATCACCGAAGGCTTATTTAATTAGTCTGGTGAGGTCATATTTTCCTGAATGTTCTTGATGCTTTTGGATATTTGTTGATGTCTGGGCATTATATAGTTAGGTATTCATTCCAATCTCAGCAGTCTGGGCTTATTTGCACCCATTTTTCTTGAGAAGGCATTCCAGGTATTCAAAGAGAATTGAATGTGGTAATCTAAGCCTGCAGTCATTGCAGTCATATTACCACTAGGGGGCTCCCCAAACCCGGTAACCCTGTGACTCTTGCAGACTCCTAGCAGCACCCTCTTGGTGGGCCTGGGTAAGATCAGGGAGAATTCCCTGGGCTATCAAACAAAATCTCTCCCTCTCTTCCCTCTCTTTCTCTCATCAGGAGTCTCTCTCCATGCTGGGCTCCCTGGAGTAAGGGGAAGAGTGATGAAAGCACTCCTGTGGCCACCGCTGCTGGCACTGCACTGAGTCACACCTGAAGCCAGTAAAGTGCTGGGTCTCACTCAAGGCCTGTGGCAACTACTACCCGGCTACCACTGATGTTTATTCAAGTCCCAAGGGCTCTTTAGTCAGCAGTTTGTGAATCCTACCAGGACTGGGTCTGTCCCAACAGGGCAGCAGATTCCCTTCTGGTCCAGAGTAGGTCTAGAAATGCTATTAATATATGATCTATGGCCTGGAATCAGGGGCTTCAGAAATCTTTTAAATTTCTTCAGGAATATTACAGTGGCTGAACTGGCACTGGACTTGCAAGACAACGTCCTCGGGACTCTTCCCTCTGCTTTCCCAAAGCAAACGGAAACTCTTCTCAAGCTGCACTGCCTGGAGTTTGGGGAGGGCAGACAGGTACTCCCATGGCCACCACAACTGGTGTCTCACTGGGTGATGCGCAACCCAAGTCCACTGCCTCTGAGCCTAGTGCAGCAACAGGGCTTGCCCAGGGACTGCATCCTTGTGGCCTGACTGCCTCTCCAATTTATTCTGAGACCCAGGCCGCTTTAGTCAGAGAGTGGGGGAGCCAGCCAGAATTTGAGTTCCTTCCACTGGGGCTAAGAATTAGCCTCTGGCTCTGGCTGGTCTAATTGCTTTTTCTGTGGGCACCAGCAGAATTCTGCCGTTTTGTGTTCCACTGTGACAGAGCAGAACTGAATTCCGAAGCAAAGTTCCACAATCACTTCACTCTTTTTCTTCCAAGTATAGATTATCTCTCTGCACGATGCTGCAGGGGCTTGGAGGATGGGTGGTGTATCCAATGCAAAACTATGTTTCTTACCTTCTTAAAACCACATTCCTTGATATTAGATTGGTGCAAAAGTAATTGCGGTTTTTACCATTAAAAGCAATGGCAAAAACCGTGATAATTTTTGCACCAACCAATATTATGTTAAACCAGGTGCTATAATCACTAACCTGATTTTTTTTGGTTCTTATGATGGTGTTGTCTTGCATGAACAGTCATGTAACTGATGTTCCTGTGGCAGGGGACAATCACTATAGGGTTCTATTTGGCCATCTTACTCTCGTCCTTCTCTCTTTCTTAGTCTAGCTAGAGGTTTGTCAATTTTGTTTATCTTTTCAAAAGACTAGCTTTTTGTTTTATTGATCTTCTGGGGGTTTTTTTAGTCTAAATTTTATTTATGTTTTGCTCTGATCTTTATTATTCTTCTCCTTCTAGTAATTTGGAGTTTGGTTGGTTCTTGCTTTCCTAGTTCTTTGAAGTCCATCATTCATTTGTTAATTTGAAGTCTTTCTGCTTTTTTGATGTAAGCATTTATTGCTATAAACTTTCCTATTAGTGTTGCTTCTGATGCTTATCATAGCTTTTGATATGTTTCCAATTTTATTTGTTTCAAGAAATTTTTTTATTCTTTTTTTTTTTTTTTATTGATCATTCTTGGGTGTTTCTCGCAGAGGGGGATTTGGCAGGGTCATAGGACAATAGTGGAGGGAAGGTCAGCAGATAAACAAGTGAACAAAGGTCTCTGGTTTTCCTAGGCAGAGGACCCTGCGGCCTTCCGCAGTGTTTGTGTCCCTGGGTACTTGAGATTAGGGAGTGGTGATGACTCTTAACGAGCATGCTGCCTTCAAGCATCTGTTTAACAAAGCCCATCTTGCACCGCCCTTAATCCATTTAACCCTGAGTGGACACAGCACATGTTTCAGAGGAAATTTTTTAAATTTTCTTTTAATTTCTTCATTGACCTTTTGTTTGTTCCAGAGCATGTAATTTAATTTCCATGTATTTGTACATTTTTCAAATTCCTCCTGTTTTTGATTTCCATTTTCATAGTGTTTTGGTCAGAAAAGGTGCTTGATAGGATTTTAATGTTATTGCACTTACTGAAACTTGTTTTTTGGACTATAATACAGTCTTTCTTTGAGAATGTTTCATGTGCTGATGAGAAGAATGTGAATTCTGTAACAGTTGGATGAAATGTTCTGTAAAAGACAGTTAGATACATTTGGTCTACAGTGCAGTTTAACTCTGATGTTTCCTTGTCAATTTTCTGTCTGGATGATCTGTCCAACACTGAAAGTCGGATGTTGAAGTCCCCAACTACTATTGGATTTCAATCTCTCTCTTCCTTTATATCTATTAATATTTACTTTATATATTTGAGTGCTCTGGCATTGAATGCATATATATTTATAATTGTTACATCTTCTTGCTGAACTGACCACCTCATCCTTATATAACAAACTTCTTTGTCACTTTTTACTGTTTTTTACTTGATGTGTATTTTATCTGAGAGCAGCATAATTACTACTGCTCTTTTTGGGTTTCTATTTTAATGTAATATCTTTTTTCTGTCTCTACACTTCCAGTCTATGTATGTCTTTATAGGTGAAGTGACATTAAGCATATAATTAGGTGCTGGTTTTTATCTATTCAGTCACTCTATGTCTTTTAATTGGAGAATTCAGTCCATTTACATTCAATGTAATTATTGATAAGTAAGAACCTCCTACTGCCATTTTATTACTTGTTTTCTGGTTGTTGTTTTTTTTAACTCCTCTCATCCTTTCTTCTTTTTTAATGTCTTCCTTTATGGTTAGGTGTTTTTCACTGGTGGCATGTTTTAATTCCTTTCTTTTCATTTTAAGTGTATCTATTATACAATTTCTGCTTGTGGTTACCATGAGGCTTACAAAAAAAACCTCTATAACAAGCTATTTTGAACTGATGATAACTTTTATCATAAGGAAAAGAAGCAAACAAACAAAGCAACAACTAAACAATTTTGCACTTTAACTCCATCCATCCACAATTACGCTGTTGCCTCAATTATCATCTTTTTATATCATATACTTCTTAATAAAGTATAGTAGTTAACATCAGTTTTGATAAATTTGAGTTTTTAGTCTTTACACTAAAAGTAAGATCCATTTACATACCACAATTACAGCATTAGAGTATTCTGAATTTGCCTGTGTACTTACTTTTATCATTGAGTTTTATAGCCTCAGATGATTTTTTCTTGCACATTAGCATCTTTTTCTGGCTAATTGAAAACTCCCTTTAGTATTTCTTGTAACACAGGTCTGGTGGTGATGAATTCCCTCAATTCTTGTTTTTCCTGAACAGTCTTTATCTTTCCTTTATGTTCGAAGGATAGCTTTTCTGGGCACAATATTTTTTTTTCGCCTTTGGTACGTGGAATATGTCATCCCTCTCCCTCTTGGCCTAAAGGGTTTCTGATGAGAAGTCCATTGTCAGAGAAATCAGAGCTCCTTCATATGTTATTTGCTTCTTTTGCTGCTTTTAGGATCCTCTCTTTGTCCTTGACCTTTGAGATTTTTCTTATCATATGCCTTGGTATAGGCTTCCTTTGGTTGAACCTGTTTGGTGATACTTGACCTTCCTGTACCTGGATATTTATATGTTTCTCTATGTTTGAAAAGTTTTCTATTATTGTCTCTTTGAATAAACTTTCTACCCCTTGCTCTTTCTCAACTCCCCCTTAAAGGCCTATGACTCTCAGATTTTCTTTTTTGAGGCTATTCTGAACTCATATGCATTCTTCACTTTTGACATTTTTTTCTTTCCTATAAATGTGTATTTTCCACATATCCTGTTTTCATGCTCACTAATTTGCTCTTCAGCTTGATCACTTCTGCTGTTGAGACCCTCCATGTGTTTTTCATTTTGGCTATTGTATTTCTGTTCCAGAATTTGGGTCTTTTAATTATTTAAATATCTTTGTTAAAATTCTCTGATAGATTCATTTATTGCTTTTCTGTGCTTTGAGTTTACTGAGTTTCCCCAAAACTGCTACATTGAATTCACGAGCCGAGAGCTCACACAGCATTATCTCATTAGGGTCATTAGCTGGCTCCTTGTCTTGACCATTTGAGGAGGTCATGGTTCCCTGTTTACTCATGTTTCTGATGGACATATGCCTATGTCTTTGCATTGAAGGAATAGTTGTTTATTCCCGTCTTCACTGTCTGGCTTGGGTTGCTTTTGCTAGGGTATGTCTGTCTAGAGGTTTTGTGTCAATTGACTATTGAGTTCCCTTAGCTTGAGATTGCTGCCTCCTTTTTGGCACTAGATGTCTCCCTAAGCCTGGGGTTGCTAAGGCTGTTGGAAAATTTGGAGCACTGCCTGTCCTGGACAAGACTTCACGAAGAACATACCCTGGCTTTGTGAGAAGGCTGGCTACAAGTCTGTGGCCCAAAGGATCTCTGTAGAGTGCCACCTACTGTGTGGTGCTGCTAAACAGCCTCTCTGATTTGATATCTCTTTTGGCTGCGATAAAGAAGAGGCACTAAGTTTCATGTGCAGGGTGGTGCTAGCCACATCTTCATCCTTTCTCTAGCTATCCTCAGGAGTTTTCACCCTACAGGCACTTGTGATTCTTCTCATGGGGTGAGGCAGGAATGGTTTTCTTGTGAAGGAACCCAAGTTTGTAGGCAAGCTGAATATCCACCTCAATGTCACTTTTCCAGTGTAGAAACCATGAGTTCTAGAGATTTTTTTGCACAGTGCTTTGGGGAGGACTATTGCAGTTAGAGAGCTCCATTTTTTTTTAACCTTCTGCTCATGATTTTTCACTTCTCTTGGGCCCAGGAGTCATCACGACCTTGATTTTGAGTTTTAAGATATTACTGGTGTTAGTCTTGCACATTTACTTATAATTACAATTAATGTTTTTGCACATACTCTGTGCGTATCTCTAGACATTTTACTATTGCTTTCATTGACTTCACGAGTTTGCATAAAATCCTTACATATTCCATATGTTTATCTTTGCCTCTTTTCTACATTTCAAATATTTTCTTTCAATTTTTCTCATTATCTTTACTAAATCTTATGCTGTCAAATTTATCAATCTTTTTTATAATTACTTTTATCTTCAAGAAATCCTTCTCTACCTTTAGGTAATAAAATTAGTGTCGTATTTATTTTCTAAAATGTTTATAGCTTTGATTTCTCATTTAGGTATTTATCTATCTTTTTTTTTGGTAAGTGAATGCTCTCAGAAATAATAGTTATAGCCTCCTCCATAACTCTTTCCCCAAGTAGATAACCTATTTTCCCAACACCATTTTAAAAAAAATATTCCACCTTTTCCCCACTGGCTTACAATGGCTTGTTTCTTGAATACAAATTCCCGTATTTGATGTGTCTGCTTCCAGAGTCTCTCTTCATTTCCATTCATCCAGTCATGAATTAGTATACCATTATCATTCCTTTTAAAAATTCACTAGATACCTTATTGTCAAGCTACCCACATTGTTTAACATTTCTTCAAATTACCATGTCGTCTTGTCTATATTTTATGACAGATAAATTTTTAAATCATCTTGTTAGGCTTCTTTTTAAAATCTATTTTCTTAAACTGTTGGGATATTATTTGGGATGGCCTTGAATTTACGGATTCATTTGAAATACCCATCTATCACATCAAGGAACATGGTGTATCTCTCACTTAATGTACCTTTTTTTTTTTTGATACAGAGTCTTGGTCTGTCGCCCAGGCTGGAGTGCAGTGACATGATCTCGGCTTACTGCAACCTCTGCCTTCCAGGTCCAAGCGATTCTCCTGCATCAGCCTCCCGAGTAGTAGTTGGAATTATAGGCGTGCATCACCACAACCATCTAATTTTTGTATTTTTAGTAGAGACAGGGTTTCGCCATGTTGGCCAGGCTGGTCTTGAACTCCTGGCCTCAAGAGATCCACTCGCCTCAGCCTCCCAAAGTGCTGGGATTACAGATGTGAACCACCACGCCCAGCCCATACCTTTTCTTTATAGCCTTCAGTGATATTTTATGGTTTTTCCTGCAGTTCTTGCATGTATATGCCCATATGAAGATAATTTATGGATTTGGGACTATTGGCAGTATATGGGACAACACTTGATATTTGTGGAATGATACAGACTTTTCTGTATCATTCCACAGAATTGTTCAATTAGTTAAACATAACTTATTAGTTCTGAAATTTTAATGGTTGATTCTTTCAGATTACTTAAATAGGAAAAAAAAATCCAAACTTTTATTTCTAGTCTCATTAACTGACAAGATCTTTGTTGTACTAGTGAATGTTAGTGGCAACTGTAGTTATAATGGTTTCAAAATTTAAGTATAGTGATTCCTATAGCTTTTTCATACATATAGTATTTATATAGTTAAGAGCACTCCTATTTTAGTTTTTGTTTACCAGTTATAAAGGTTCAATGTGTCAATACTTGCTGCACAACTAGTAAGGATGTTATGTCTGCTATTTGTATTTTCTCACCTCCTATTGGGTATAGGGTCTCAGTTGATGTGGACACCTGGAGATCTGCAGTGTCATGGCAGCTGCACTGTTGGAGAGGGTTAAAGAGTGTAAAAACTGCCTTAGGTCTAGAAATTGTACAAGAATTTGTGCTTTTTTTATTTGAGCAACTTCCCTCAGACCCCTTGGTCATTTATACGTAATTTTTTTTTTTTTTTTGGCTGGTACAAGCAAAGTAGTATCCTTATCATCTGTCTCTCTGCTTTTGCATAGGGGCACCATGTTCTATTAATCATCTCCATGACTCTCAACACCTCTAACCTCCTTGGCTGTCTTTGTTAACTTGCGTATCATTATGACAACGTGAACCCTTGGCTTCTGGTGGTTAAGAGCTGCCACATCACTATTGTTTCAGAGTCTTACATTCCCAAATCCTGCAACAAGCCAAGATCTTCAGCAGCATCTCCTATACTCAGTTCCTACATAAAGTACAAAAAAGAGAGTCACTGTTGAACTTCTTAGAGATTCTAGGATCTCCTTTAGCAGTGCATTCCTTATGGCTTCAGTAAATGGTGTGTCCTCTGGTCTTTTGCATGGAATGAATGTACTCATCTGGAGGGGCTTCTGTTCACACATAGTTTATCAACTGCAGCATGTACATATCCCTGACTCATTTAATCCCTTCCAGCACAATATACCACAACAATTCTTGCATTTCAATCTCACTTAGCATGGGCTATTACATTTTCAATGCTCCTATGAGTCATCTTGCACTGGTCTCCCTCCTGCTTACTATGCTGTAATCACACTTAGAAGCATTGCTATTTGTTTTGACTCCAATAGTCCCAGCTCCTTCCTCACTCAAAGCCTTCCAAAGAGTTATTCTCTCAGTCTGAGGGACACCTCCCAACTTCTCCCACTGTTCCTTGCCTGGCTAATTCATGTTCACCCTTCCAATTTCAACTTAATCGCCACTGACTCAAACAAGCTCCCCCCACCGCAACCCCCGATCTGATCTCCCCTACAGTAGGTCAAGACCTTGTGATATTCTCCCATAGCTTTCTGTACTTTCATTGTGTATGTGAATCCCAATTTTACTTACTGAGACTAACTTAATGCCTGCTTTGCCAGCTAAACTGAAAGCTCCATGAGGGTAGAGATCCTGTCTACTTGTTTACTTCTGTGTCTTCAAGCTTTCTCTTCCTAAAATATATTTTCCTGCATTCTTGACTAAAAGTCTCTGTAGTTTTTTTAGGCTTCTAATCCTGGTTCTTACAATCATGTGATTCGCTCTGGGCTTTCTTCCATTCTGTGCTATAGTTGCCTAAAGAAAACAGTAATTATTATTAACAACACAATAAAAATTATCACCAACAGTGATGTAACATCCAAACTAAAAATTCCATTCCCTCCACAGAAAAATGACCAACAAGATAGTTGCAAAACTCCCAATGGTCCAGTGTTACCTTGCTCTGACTCTATTCCAATGAATACTCAATCAAATCTTCTGTATGTCAGCCTCTTTTCCAATTTAAGCAAAAACAGGAAACACCAGAAATTACCCGGAGCCATTCTGTTAATATTCCTCAAAAAGTACTGTTGTAACTTATATGCACACAACCAAATGGAGAAAACATCATTTGCCCAACTGCCTAATTTTACATTCTGTGATGCCCATACCCACAAAGTGCATGAAATTTTACTATGATAATAATATCAAACAACAAAAATAACACATTAACAAGAGCAAGTAAGTAAATCTCTGACAAGGGAATAAATCTTGTTAGAATTATTTCCATATAATACTATATTTTCACCATTTTTCTTATTTAAACTTTCCATTGGTTTTAAACATGTTAACCCCAAAATACAAACACTCAGTTGTTCTGTAAAAAGTCACACCTAATTGCAGTTTCATTCTCACTTAAATTGAGCAGCTTCCTTACTGTGGCATTTTGGTAGCTCTGCCCAGCTGCTTAGTTTTTCTCTCTCCTGGAGGATCCTCTCTTGGAAACTGAGAAATTCCCAGGAGAAATGAGATCCCAGGTGCTTGTAAATACCAGGAGATAAGGTACCTCTGCTGGTCTGCAGCCATCCTGAATCCAGCACTGTTCCATCTTCCACCCTCCCACTCTTCCACCTAAGATGGCACAATTAGTGGTGAGTGACGAATCATTCCAACTCTCATCCTGAAATGTTACAGGGGTCAGGAGAACTTTTGCTGTTTGTGGGTAATAATAGAAAGGATTACTTAATAAAGCATGGAACCTAAAACAGTATGTCAAGTTCCATCATATGTCAATTATCTCGCAAACTGAAAGTGGTCATTTCTGCAAAATACACACTCAGAAACACACACTTAAAATAATATGTCCAATATTTAGCCACTTACCTCTATCTTAATGAAGACCCAGTTTCTAAGAGCATTTTGTATTAAAACAGTTGTGATGTTTCTTTATGATGCCAACAGACATACGACAATCATGAAAAACCATGGACGCACTTCTGTGGTTTTGAATTATTTAAAGTCCCATGAAGGAGCAGTCAAAGAAATGGATGACGAAGCCATATTTCACAGCAATTTATCACTATATATTCACACTCAAATATTCATCTCTCCCCAGTATGGACACAGCTACACATTTAAAATCTCTTGTAATTTACTCAACAGGGGCTCACCCATCCAGTCAACACAATATTTTTGTTTTTGTTTTTCTTTGCCTAAGAAAAAGCCAACCTTTGCTGAGCTTCCAGGTTAACAGGTAAAAATCACAAGGCACATTCTATGATACATTATAGTCATCTGCTGTGGTCCTGCTTCCCACATCAGCCAGAGATGCTCTGGAGTAAAGAGACCATGATTACACCCTCTTGCATCCTCAGCACCTAGGACAGGTTCTGGACTAATGTACCTATTTCCTCTGCCTGTCTTTAAGGCAAGGGTTCCTCAAGCATGGTCCCCTGGCCAGTAGCACTGGCGTTCTGATGAACGTTCAAGTGTGAAAACCAGCACTTTCAGGAATAGACACCAAATCCCAAGACAATGAAAAATACATATAATAAAGACTCTGATTTACCTACATGTTAGTGATATTGCTGTAGCTTGTGCATTGCAGGAATATTCTGTATCAATTAAGGTAAGCGTAATCATAAGGGGCTACCAAATACTCTGAACAAATGGAGCATATAGTATACTCATGGATTGCAAGTGTCATTATTGCTAAAATACAAATTATCCTGATATTAATCTACAATTGTAACATAATCTCATCCAAAACTGACACATTTTTGTGGAATTTGACAACAGCTTCTAAAAGTGATAAAGAAATTCAAAGCATAAAGTGTAGGCAAAGCAATATTTAAGAAGATGAACGAAGCTAGAGAACACACACTACCAGATGTCATAAACTTTCCAGGGATATCATGATTGAGAGTGCATGGTATTGGTATAAAGAGGCACACAACCTCATTAATCCCCAGGGCAATAGAAATTGAAGTAGCCACTGACACCACCAGAATGCTGGCACATAACACGTGTTGGGGAGAATGAGAAGCAACCTGAAGAATCATACATTGCTGGTGGGAGGGAAAGTTGGTAAAAGTACTTATGAAAACTGTTGTGCAGGATCTACTAAAACTGAGTATATATGTGAACTGTGACTGAGCTTTTCCAATCTAGAAGGAGGAGATGGGGTAGTGGAGAAGAGTCTGTCTGAGTCCAGCCCAGAATAACAAATTGCACAGTAGAAGATGGGGATTTCAAATTGTCCCAGTAAGAGAGGATTACCCTCAAACACTTAAAACACATCCTTGCCATCCGGGTTTTTGGAAGGATCAGTACACAATGTCACAGGGAGAAACTGCTATGAAAGGCTGTAGTCTGACAACCAGCTCAAGAACGGAAAAACCCTTGCGAAGAGAAAGGGCCTCATGGGGTTGTACATAAAAACTGCCGTTATCCTCTTTCATGGATCACCTAAAAAGCGGCCACTTGGCCCAACACAGACCACCCTTCAGTCCATCACAGCATTAGAAAGCCCCTCCTAGAACAAAGTCCTCACCTCAGCCGCTCACGTGTCCCAGCCCTCGCTGCCCAGAAACACGTGCTCTCTCTCCTCTGAGTGCCGACTCAGAGTCAAGTGGAAGATATCACACAAAATCTTCTCCATGAAATACCACTCCAACCTCAGCATCCTGGAGACGTGGAAATCACTGCCTTAGTTCTCATCATAGACTCCAGAGACTCCAGATGAGGTGATTTAGAGTGCAGGGGGCTTGTGGATGCTCCTGAGCACCAAGCCTGTCCTTTGCATGACATCACAGCTTGTATATCCTCATTTATGAGAACTGCAGAAAACAGATGGCCTGTCTAGTCCTGTCTCATGCACAGGTTTCTTTCTCGTTGCTGCCACCTTGTGAACTACTTCACCTGTTACTCTCTACTGGCCCTTATCCAGCCTAGATGGAAAGAACTGTTGTGCATGTGTTTCAGCTGCTTAGGACGGGGCCTGAGTCGTCTTTGTACCTGAGGTCCTTGCACAGTGCCTGGTGCACAGCGTAAGTGATTGGGGAGTAACTGGAGGATGCAGCATGCACCCATCATTTACAGGGTCATCATAGTGGGAATAGAGAGAGTGCTGTGAACAGCAGTTATGCATCGTTATTCTCTGGCCATTTAAGCAGGAACACTAATTCCTTCCACTTCATCTTGCATGCTGAGTGATAACTGAGGTGTATATCTTTAGAGGGTCCTATCACCAGGCTTCAGGCTGATTTGTGAAAAAACTGCTAAGGTCCCTCTGCCCTTTCTCCCTCTGGGTTCAATCCAAAGTACACAATATTAAAAACAACGAGATTGTACATGATATCAGGGAGGCAAAAACATGGAAGTAAGAGGCACCAAGCCCCCTACTCATGTGGATAGCCTGACTGATAAAGGAATAAAATCCACCTACCAGGAAGATCCTAACCTGAGAATGGTTTCGAAGCTAGAAAAGCATATGTATTGAGACAGAGAACCCCTTGTGTTGTAAGATGCTGAGAAGCTTCCAGGTAAGGGCAGTAACAAAGATCCCTTTCCTAGAGGACAGTCTGGAGCTGGGCCAGGAAGGAGGGCAGAGACGTGGCTTTGGAAAGAGTGGAAAGCCAGGGCCTGTGAACAATCCCGAGCAGAATGGGGAAATGCAGGGAATGGCAGGGGGTCCGCAACCTGCCTGTTGAGAGCAGGAGAGATGAGTGAACTAGTGCAGAATGTGTACCTGTGTGTACATAGGAAGCAATGGTTAAGGATAGATAAGTTGCAAAACAAGAAAAATGATTGTGAGATATAATTGGGCTTTGGGGGAAAGGTACAAGTTGTTGACAGTGCTTGAAAGCCAAGCACAAAATTGCAGTCTGTGCAGACAGATGCCTGTGTAGAAACACGATGGGGAGGCCTGCATCTGAGGAAGGCTCTCCTGACAGAGGACATTGCAAAGAGTTTATAAGGAAGCCCTAGGATTGTGGGGGTGAGTGTCCAAGCTCACTATGCTGAGAAGGAAGAAGAGGTGCTGAGTGGGCCAGAGCCTAGGCTCACAGCCCCCTGCTCAATTACAGCTCCTCTGCCATCCTAGTCTTCATGGACTGGGGATTATGCAGACCAAAATGATTGTTACCCTTTCTTAAATAAATTATTCAGGTGGATAAAAGAATTATGCCAATAAAATATCTGGAAACAACAGCTTACTAGTTTTATGTAAGAGTACTGGACTCAAAGGACCATGGACCAAGTTCACCCATGGGCTGTCTCGTGCAGATGGCGTGAGAGCATTTAAGGTACTTAAAGAGTGATGGCAGAAAGCAGTGGAATAGTTTAGGGAATGGAAGTGGGTACTTTCAGCCTTGGGCAAAAGGGGCCAGGTGGGGGTCCAGGAAGGGGGACTTGTCTTCAGACAACCAATGATAGAGCAGACATAATAGGATATGTAGGACATGAAACTTCAGTGTGTATGGTGGGGATAAGGTTGAGGGAAAACAGGGGATAACAAGTGCTGTTTGGGTACAGATAGGTGGCAGCACGGGGACACTGGGTGGCCCACAGCTATAGAAGGGTGAATATTAAAAGAGTAGAAGTATGACTCTCTAATTAGCTTTCTGATTTGGTATTTGGGCAATCTTACTACCTTAACTGTAGCAACTTGAATACTAATGTGGCTAGAGCATTAGACAATAAGTTGTCTCTGAGCATATCAGGGTGGCCACGTTACTGGGGCTATGATGGTCTTGTGTCAATTCCAGGGTTCATATTGAAGATGGAGAATCCAGTGGCATTCTGAATTTAACATTAAATTCTGACATCATGAAATAGACAGTAAACATATAAAAACACTAATCATTAATCATTAGTGATATGGAAAGACATTATCATCAATTCATCATAAGAAAAGATACTAATCATTGATTCATTAATCATTATGGAACTGTGAAATAAAACTACAATGTGAAACCATTACACAAACACCAGAATGGCTAAAATGACATCAAAGAGAAACACCTTGCATTATAGAAAATGTAGAGCAGCCAGGACTTTCTCACAAAGCTAGTCAAAGTAGAAGTTGGTACAACCACGTGAGAAAACCTTTCCCCTGTAGCTATTAAAAGCTGAGCAAGTGCATATCCTATGACTCAGTAGTTCAACTCCTAGTTATATGCCCAACAGCAATGAGGGTGTATGTTCAGGAAAGGACATGTAAAGGGGTATTCATAGCAGCATTATTCATAATGGTCATAAACTGGCAATAACCCAATTGTCCAACAACAGTGGAGTGGATAAATAAACCACCTCACAGTGACACTGAACAATGACACTGAACAACATGTGCTGCTCTCCTTGTCAAACAAGTTGCCTAAGACTTTTCTATGTTTTGTCAACTTTCCATGGTTAAATTTGTATTGCTTTAAAACAATGCTGAAAGAAAAACTAAAGGAAAAAAGCCATATAAACCCCATATTAATCATTTCTACTGAAACGAAGTGTCTGTGGCTCCAGGCAAGGCCATTTGAACATTTGATCTTTCCAAGCCACACTGTTCAGTCAATCCGATTGTCTTATGTCAAAGCACCTGACCTTCAGAGCTCGCCTCACAGGGTTCAGGTAATCCCCTTGTGCCTCTTCCATCTTCCACAGATGTTTCAAGTTCGTTCACTAGACAAGATGTGGGCTAGAAGTCTCTAATTAGACATTCCTCTTTCTGAACACATCCTCGTCTCCCACCAGCCTGCCTAGAGAACTGCTCTTACAACCTCACCTGTTCTTCATCCACACAGGAACTTCCATCTGTCCTGTTGTCCTTCACATGAGCGAATGGCACAAGCAGGTTGGGCCCTGAGTGTTCAGAATGACTTGCTGTAAGGATTCTGGTAGTCTGAGATTGCCTTGAGGTTAACCTTGGGCTGCCTGGGGCACTCCTGTGTTCTCTGTTCCTCCCACTAGGTCAGGCTTACAGCTGACCTCTAAGACGTTAATCCCTCACAACACACACACTGCTTAATGCTATTCACTGTCTTGTGATGTCTTGGGCCATCTGTGGAAGTGAGGAAGCTCTGTCCTTCTGAGGGAGTGGTAGGAGAGCTACCTCAGCATCCCTGAGTGGGTTCAGGAGACTAGCTGATCCTAAGCTTGTAAAAGTGCCAGGTGATACCAACATGACAGGAATGCAGTCCTCAAGGCACTTGCTGACTTTATCCCTCCTGCTCATCCCTTCTTCACCCTTCTGCCCATATCCCACTGCCCAAGTTGTTTTGCAAATCCTGCTTTTGGGAGTGGGCAATGTGTGGCATGGGTCAAGACCCACTCTATGACGACTATCAACTGAGAGAAGGCAGAAACAAACTTTCCTTGCTGATGTCAGCTGTTCTCTGAAAATGGATGAAGGGTGTGAATATGAACAAATTCCAGGGAGGAGAGAGTGAGAACAACTGTCCCCTGAAAGGTTGTTATCCTCTAGTATCTGGAAATCTTCCTTTACCTGGGAAATGAACAGGGCTTTTATTTTTTATTTTTATTTTTATTTTTTTTTTTGAGACAGGGTCTCTCTCTGTCCCCCCGCCTGGAATGCAGTGGCGTGATCATGACTCACTGCAGCCTCAACCTCCCAGGCTCAAGCAATCCTCCCACCTCTCAGCCTCCCAAGTACCTGGGACTACAGGCGTGCAGCACCACACCTGGCTAATTTTTGTACTTTTTGTGGAGAAGACATTTTGCTATGTCTCCTAGGCTATGAACAGGGCTTAGAGTGTGGCATCAGAGGTGGATATATACACTGGAAGTCCCTTGCTCTGAAACATGGAAAACATGCAAACCAGGAGTCATACCATAACCTGAATTGCTCCTTGCACTGAAGGCAGTCCTCCATTCTTTGCCCCACATCCCCAACACGTCCACCACTTTTGCACAGCATATCAGGTGGCTGTTGAACTGGTTTTATTCCTTCCAGCTGCCTGCAGCAGTTTCTAAAAGTGCTTTCATTTTCAAAGAAATACAAATACAACTATCTTTTGACCCAACAGTTCCATTACTGAGGATATACCCAAAGGAAAATGAATCATTCTACCAAGAAACAAAAAAACAAAAAAGCACACATGATGCACCCGTATGTTCATTGCAGTGCTATTCACAACAGCAAAGACATGAAATCAACCTAAATGCCCACCAATTGTGGACTGGATTAAGAAAATATGCTACATATACACCATGGAATAAGACACAGCCATAAAAAAGAATGAGATCGTGTCCTTTGCAGGAACATGGATGCAGCTGGAGGCCATTCCCCTGAACAAACCAGTGCAGGAACAGGAAACCAATTATCACATGTTTTCACTTACAAGTGGGAGCTTAACATTGGGTGCACATGAACATTAATGGAAACAGTAGACACTGGGGACTATAAGAATGGGGAGGGTGGGAGAGGGGCAAGGGTGAAAAAACTACCCATTGGGAACTATCCTCACTACCTGGGTGACAAATTCAATCATATCCAAAACCTTAGCAGCACACAATATAGCTGTGTAACAAACCTCCATGAGTACCCCCGAATATAAAATAAAAGTTGAAAGAAAAACAACAAAAAATGCTTTTATTGCTAAATGTGTTCACCCTGCCTCAAATTTCACTTCATTTTGCTCTGATTTTCATATAACTCTCTTTCTTCACTCTTTTTTTTTGAGACTCGCTCAGGCTGGAGTGCAGTGGCGCGATCTTGGCTCACTGCAACCTCCGCCTCCTGGCTTCACGCCATTCTTCTGCCTCAGCCTCCCGAGTAGCTGGGACTACAGGCACCCGCCACCATGCCTGGCTACGTTTTTGTATTTTTAGTAGAGACGGGGTTTCACCGTGTTAGCCAGGATGGTCTCGATCTCCTGACCTCGTGATCTGCCCGCCTTGGCCTCCCAAAGTGCTGGGATTACAGGCGTGAGCCACCGTGCCCAGCTCTCTTTCTTCACCTTTCTTAAGTGGTTTATCACTGACCTGACGGACTCTACAAAATTGTTCTTCACCCCAGAATTCTGACATCTATAAATGTTTGAGTGAAGTACTCAAGAAGCTGTTAGGCTGGGTTACCACATTTCCATAGGTACGGCCAGTAAGGAGGCCTTGAGTCCAAATGGATTTGGACACTTTATTATGCATTACATGGCAGGCCACATGAACTTCATGTTTACATCAGTTACTGTGGTTCCCCAAGTCCTACCTAGTGGTCTGTGACACAGCTGAGGAATTCTGAGCTTAGGAATTTCCCAGTCTTATAAGGGCACAGCTAACATACCTGATCCAATGTTGCCATGGAAGAAGCCATTATCATTATTATTCTAGTTAGAAAACAAATCTGCCCTCTGACCGAGAGAGAGACATTAGCTATATCTCCTTGCAATGTCTCTGGGTTGGGCAGGAGACTCAAGCATTATTACACTGGAATGTAAGCAAATATGCTTCCTGACCTGGAACAACTTTGCAAATATCCTCAAACAGAGCTGTAAATGTCATTTGTTGAGAAGATGTGCAGAAACACCAGGCCCATGCCTTTGGGTGGAGAAGGGAATGCCACTTGGATCAATGAAAAAAAGGTCATTTTGAAAATTCAACATTCAATCTTAATGAAATTTCTCATTAATAATTATCAGGCAAGCAACCTAGATGCCTGATATCACCACTTCAGTCAAGACTTTACTGCAGATTCTATCAAATTATCTAAGAAAAAAACAAAAAGAATAGATATGAATAATGAATAGAAGAGCAAAATTTTATCACCATTTTCAGAAAATTTCATCATCCATCCACCAAGAGGAGTAAAATGTAGGAGAATCAATGGAAAAATATCAAAAGTAAAATAGAAGAGTTTATTGAGTGGGAATTACATCAAATAAATATACAAAAGTTTACAGTTTTCTACATGCAGCCTATCACAAATTAGAATATAGTAAAAAAAGAGTGCATTCTAAACAGTAATTATAAATAATAATATATCTAGAAATAAACGTAGGAAAAATGGTTCCATTGTTAAACAAAAGAAAATGAAAAAGTTTAATGAAGGTCATGAAAATTCTGAACACATGAATATGTCATATTCTAATAAAACCTGCATGAGATATGAGAAAATGTTTAGGATTATAATTGAACTTAAAGGCGAACTGGATAAATACACAGCTATGTAACAGCTGTAAAACCAAGATTGGACTGAAGAAAAGCAGATAATGAACAGGGAATTGGTTTCAGTGATAGCAAAGTTAATGCAACAGTTAAGCAGTACGGTTCTGGATTAGGAACTGATAAATTGATTAATGGAAAAGGATAGCAGGTCCAGAAATCAATCCCTGTATACATGAAAATGTCACACACACACACACACACACATGCTATAGGGGAAGGGAAAGGAAAAGAGACAGAACAAGTCTGACTGCATTCTGAAGAAGCAGCAGAACTCATTCCTGCAGAAAACTTTCTTACCTTCAGAACAAATGAGGCTCTATAGAGCTCCATCACCACCAGCCCTGCTGTCAGCCCTGGAAGATCCCAGGAAGGGGAGGCCAACTGACTCTGGCAGTGCATCCTCACTCCTCCTCAGGAGACTGGGAGGTAAGGGTGTTGGTTTTCAGAGCAGAAGCCTCAGATCAGCAATGGATCCCAGGCCCTGATTGCAGCCAAGGGGTTGACCACAGCATGAGGACCCATGTTGTACTAAAGCCAGATAGAGTGGGCCCTGGAGTCTGGCTGGCCCCTGCTGTCATCCCCTGGAGATGCTAGGCAGGATGAGATTCCTCAACTTCCCCATCAGAGGTCTCCTGGAGGTGAGAGCCATGGTCTGAGGGGTCAGGCCTCAGATTAGTAGAAAAGAGAAAGTCTATTCCATTCCAGGAATCACGGTGAGGACCCTGAGTGAGTATTCAGGGGATCAGTCGCTCTGGAGCAGAGAGGATGCCAGAGTCCCACCCCTGCTGTCGGCTCTGGAAGGCCCGGGCAGGGCTAACAAGATGAAATGTTTCCTTGCTTCCCTGCAGGTGTCTCAGGATGGTGAGGCCTTGGGTAAGTGGTGGTGGAGGACTCAGTTCAGCAGAAGGGAGGCCACCCATTCCCTGCCAGGTATCAAGGCACAGACCCTGGATGAAGATAAAAGGCACAACCCACCCCAGAACAGAGGGGGTCCCACAAAGTCTGACTTCTGTGGTCAGCCATGCAAGGCCCCCAGTAGGGCTATCTCACTGAGGCCTCCACTGGCTTTCTCCTAAAGAGGCTCTCTGTGTGGCTCAGGCTGGATCTAACGGGTTGGCCTCAAGTGAGCAGAAAGAGGAGACCCAGGTCCTCCTAGAAGTCTAGCTGAGGAGTCTGAGGGAGGATGGAGGAGACCAAGCAAACCAGAAGGTGCAGAGACCCTCACCTGTGCTATCTGCTCTCAGAGGCCCAGGGTAGAGGTTACTGGAAGACAGGCATGATCACTTCCTCCTCGGTGTTTTCTCTGCGGTGGGGCCTGACAGCAAAGGCATCAGATCAACAGAGGAAGGAATCTCAGATCCTACCAGGAGTCACAGTGGAGACCTGCAAAGTTCAGCAGCCCCTAAGACCACCCTCACATCTGACACCAACTGCAAATTCGGGTGTCCCCAAGCCCCACCTCAGGTTTGATAATGTGCTAGAAGGACTCACAGAACTTACTGAAAGCTGGCATACTCATAGTAATGGATTATTTCAGTGAAAGGATGCAGATTAAAATCAGCCAGGAGAAGAGGCACACAGGGCAGAGCCCAGGGAGTTCCAGGCACAGAGCTTCCAGCGTTCCTCTCTGTGTGGAGTCCCAGACAGCACTAACTTCTAGGTATGACAGTACACATGGAGTATTGCTAACTCCAGAAGCTCACCTGAGCCTTTGTGCCCATTGTTTTTATTGAGACTGAGTCAGGTCGACGTGGTTGACCACCCACACGACTAACTTCGAGCATTAGCACCTCTGGAGGCCAAGCGAATACCATGTGACCCAAGGCTGCCATCATAAGTCATTTTCAGCATAGCCTATCCAGTATGGCCCAAGGTTTCCAGATAAACATGGACACGATGATCAGGCAAGACATCCCAAGGGCTTAGAGACTGCCTCCGAGGAGCCACGGCCAGACCTCTCTCTGGGCAAGGATTTTTCTCTAGGCATTTCCTTGGACAATGTAATCTTTTATCACACGGTACAATAGAAGAACTAAGGGGGCCTCCCATGCCTGACCAAAGGGGTCTCTGCACAACTCCAGCCCTGCCCCCAGTCTCAGAGGCCCTGGCAGGGCTGTTTAGCTAAGAACCCTGTCGCTTCTTCTTCTAGACTCTCATAGAGTTGAGATTTGAAGGGGTTGATCCTAGGTCAGCAGATTGGATGGAGCTAAGGCCCTCCCTTAAGTTGAGGTAAGAACCCTTATTGAGAATTGAGGAGACCACCACCTCAGATTAGAAAAGAACCAGCACAGTCTGGCCCCTGCTGTTCACTCTGGGAGTCCCCCACCCTCACTCTCTTCTCAGAGATAATAGGAAGTGAGAGCCTTAGTCTGAGGGGACAGTCCTCAGGTTGGCAGATGGCAGGGAGTACAGGCCCTGCCTGGAGTCAAAGTGAAGACCCTGAGCGAGAATGGAGGGGACCACTCACCCCATCACATGGTGGACTCCACAGAGTCCCATCCCTGCTGCAATCCCTGAGCCTCAGCAGCTCCTGGGAATGGCTTCATTGAGCCTGAGGCATCCCTCCACCTCCTTCTTGGGGTCTCGGGTCTCAGGGTACAGGCCAACAATGTATGCAGGGCATTTCTCACTGTGAGCACTTTCAGCGCCCGGGAATAGAGCTCAGGTGTTTCATGGATCCTGCCAAGTACAGTCTTAGTGTCCAGGAGCATGAGGGATTTAGGTAGCCATGACTCATGAGACTGAGGTGCACCATGGAAGGATAAATCCACCCCAGTCCTCCCGGATATTCCCACCCCTCCACAGGAAGTAGGGAGAGATGGTTTTAAATTCTCTCCTAATTCTACTGCTGGTATTTGGGAGTTTGTGGTTGGAGGATAAACTTGAGCTTTCTCTGTTGAGGGTGGAGAGTGTGGGGGTTTGATGGGGACAGCCTCAGATTGAGCAAGACATGCCCTTCCAACTGCCAAGGCGATGACCCCTGAATACAGGCTGAATGTGCCACCATCTGATGCTCCTCTCTCAAGGCTGGGAAGCCCAGAGAATGACTGCTTGCTACTGAGGAGCTAGTTCACTCTATCCTCTAGGGTCTCAGGGAATAGAGTGAACAGAAGGACCAAAGCATGGGTCAGTATTCTAAAGCACAAATGGCAGAGACAGCCTTCCTTCAATCCATGGGAGAGATTGCTTGCTGAGGCCCCTCACGTGTCCCTCACTCCATCCTCCTCCTTCCTCCCTGCTCCTCCTCTGGGGCCCCATGTCCTGCCCTCCTGCCCACATTCTTATCAAGGCCCCTGAGCAGAGTCGAGCTTGGGGCTCAGAAGAGTTGAAGCAGAGCCCACAAGAAACACTGCCAGGCCTGAGGTGAGAATCAGGCTCTTGAGGCTGAGGAGGAGGCCTTCTCCCCACTCTCCTGTTATCAGATCACAGGCTGCTAAGGGGAAACCTGCTGGTGGGACACTCAATGCTCCTCCATGTCCTTGGAATCCCCGTTTCACCTCCACTGCCACCTTACCTCCCTCAGGGAACAGCTCAGGTGAGGGAGCAAGCAGCCACGAGGAAAAGCAAGGGCCCCACCCCTTTCAGAGTTCAGGCCCAGGGACCTCTTGAGCAGTAATGTGGCTGAGTTGGAGGTGTTCCTGCTGCTTGAGAACCAGAAGAAGGAACCCACACAAAAGGCAGAAATGCTGAAGCATATCATCCAACAGCAAATGGATCACTTCCCTGAGGTCCTCAGCAAAGCCTCTGAGAGCCTAGAGTACTCTTTGGCCTTGAGTTGAATGAGGTGAACACAGATGCCAGGAAGCAATGTGACATCCTCATCAACAAAGTAGAACTTTCCTCTGCTGAGGGACTGAGTGAGTAAAGACTGGGGCTTGCTCCAAACTGTTATTCTAGACCTAGTTTTCATGGAGGGCAACTTTGCTCCTGAAGAGGACATCTGGAATATGCTGAGAGAGTTGAAGATGCTGAGGGGAAGCACATCATTTCTGAAAGTCCCAGAAAGCTCTTTGTTGAAGATGTTTTGCAGCAACAATATCTGAATTTGAGGCAGATGCCCAACAGGGATCCTATATGCTACAAATTCCTGTGGGGCCCTCATGACCACACTGAACCCAAAACCGTGTACATTTTGGGGTTTGTGGACAAAATTATTCACATTGACTTCTGGTCCTACAGTTCAGTGTGCAAAGAGGTCCTGAGAGAAAATCAGGACAAAGTCCAAGCCAGGATTTCAGGGAATAGGGGTACTAATGCCATGGAGTGTGCAGGGGTCAGGGCCATTGCCAGTGGTACAACTGGTGCCAGTGCTATGGCCAGCAGGAAACATAAGTCAGGCTGAGGCAGGTAATTCACTCTGTGTTTAAAGTAGGCACTCAAATATGCTGTAGTGAGAAGTAGTGAAGAGCTGCATGTGTGAGGGGAACACAAATGGTGTTCCATCGCTGTTCGCTATGGACTGAATTGTGTATCCCAAGCATTTATATGTTGAAACCCTAACCCCCAATGTGACTTGGAGGTAGAGCCCAGAAGAAGGTAATTAGGGTTAAATGAGGTTGTAAGGGTGGAGCCTTAATTCAATAGGATTATTGCCCTTCTAAAAGGGTAGTAAAATGTCCGGCTGACAAAAGGCCGAGTGGCAATGCCTTCTGGAGTGGGGATCATGTATTCTAGAGGAAAGAGTTTTAGGCACCCTGAATAGGGTTGGGCGAGGAAGGTCTACAGATATCTAAATATAGGAATACATGGAATTCCTTTCGTGTGACATAAAATGTCTGCTATACATAAGATTCTACACTTCTATCTTTAACAGAATTGTGAGGTATGCAAAAGGACTGGGTATATTAGATTTAAATAAGCAAAGCAAAGGTATGTGTCCTGCTTTCATAAGCTAATAACAACTCTGAAAACTTCTAAAGCAATGAGTGTAATGAGCACTATGTGGGGAGTGTAAGCTTTCATCTGGATATAGGCCTGGTCTGGAGTCTCAGGGGAAGCAGTTTCCTGTAGCCGTGGGCTTCTTCTCATCCTGGTGTTGGGGCTCCAGGCACCTTGCATTTGGTATCAGGTATTGGGGCTGAATTCCAGACGTCTGCAGGTGCCTTTTGTAGGTGGGATATGTGGATCCAGCAGTCAATGACCTGTAACTTAGCAACACATAGTTGAGTCAGGAGTACCAGGAATGGACCTTTGCTGCGCGGCTTGAGGAAGTTTTTTAGCTGGCGTCTTTCCTAGTAAATGAAGTCTCCTAGCTAGAGTTCATGATATCAGAGTTCATCTTTTGATGGACAACCATAGAAGGATTCCACAACCAGTTTATGGCGAGTTGTTAGAGCCTGAATGAGTCCTTGGCAGTAGGTCAGGAGGTCTCCTTGTAACTGAGTAGGGTAAAACATTCCCTCAGTTAAATGCATGGGATGGCCTGCGACAATCTCAAAATGGGAGAGGTGGTGTTTTCCAGAGGGGGTAGACAGCAGGATCAGTAGAGCTAGAGGGAGAGCCCTAGGCCACGAAAGATTAAGAGTGTTTGTAATCTCAGGCAATGGGCTCTTTATTATTCCATTGATTCATTCTACAAGCCCAGAAGACTATGGGCGGTAGGTGGATGGAAGTGTTACAGAATAGGCCAGACATCACAAACTCATTCTAAATGCTTGGCTAGTAAACTATGTTCCTCAATCACTGTGGAGTTCAGTAGGAACTTCCCAAGTGGGGATAATTCTTTCAAAAAGAATTTTGGCTAATATGGCCATGACTTGTTTGTAAGCAAAGGCCTCTACCCAATGGGAATACATACCTATCATCTCAAGTACATACTTGCACCCAAATGAGGAGGGGTACTTGGATAAAATCAAGTTGCCAGCTTGCAAAAGGGCCATTTGGCAAGGGGAATTCTCTGGGGGCAGCCTTTGGGAGCTTCCCAGCATTATACAAAGAACAGATTTTGCAACATTTATAGATTTGAGAAGCAACCACTGGGAGAAGACCCCAATTGTACTGTTTTCCCCACTGGATTATTTTGTAAAGGCTCCAATGGGTGAGGTTATGTTTAAAGGTATGAGTGGCCCTTTGTAAATTTTCTGGAAGGACAGGATGAATGTTAAGTCTCTTCCATAACTGAGATTATGATTTGTAGGTATAACCCTGTTTTGCCCATTTTTTCTTTTTTTCTTTTTTTCTTTTTTTTGCCATCTGTGGACATCTTTTGAGACCTTGAGAGTCTGGAGAAAAGTTTTTTGGAAGGTACAAAAAACTTCTTCTGAGAAGAAGCCTCAGGCAGAGTATATCAAGGTTGTGTCATCAAAGAGAAATTAGGGATCCAAGCTCTATGGCAGACCACAAGTCCCCAGAAACCCCTAAGTTACCTTTTAGTATTGGGCGAGGGAAAAGAATACATGCCTTGAAAGCAGGTGAAGTCAGTGTTTACTCTTGATGCCCAAGGAGCTTGATGGAGTCCCAGCAAAAATGTCATTTGTCTTAGAGCCTTGTGTGCCTTAAGGGCTAGCTGGTGAAGTAAGAGGCGAGTGTCAGTGTGGCAAGCCTTTTGAGACAGGGAGCATAAAAGCAAGTCATCAATGTATTGTAATGGAGTCAAATTATCTGGGAAGGTTATTTCTTTTAGGTCAGCCTGCAGAATCTGGGAAAGGTGGGAAGGGCTTTTGGTATATCCTTGGGAAAGCACCATCCATGTAAATTGTTAGCCTTTCCAAGCAAAGGCAAAAAGAAACTGACTTTTGGGGCCGACAGGAGGACTGAAGAAGGTGCTGCAGAGATCAGTAGTGGAGAAACAGTGAGTGTCAGGAAGAATCGTGGGTAAGAGTGGTTGTGGATTAAGTACAACAGGGTATCAGGGACAGACAATGTTGTGGATAGCTCTAAGATCCTGGATGCATCTCCATCCCTTCATGTTAGGCTTTCAGACTGGCAGAACGGATGTGTTACAAGGAGTGGTGTAGAGGACTATGAGTCCGTGGAAAATGAAACCGCTGACTATAGATTCTATATCAGTCTAAGTTTCAGAATTGAGGGGACATTGTTTTAAATTTGGAAGAGGACTGTTAGTGTCTATCTGTATAGAAATAAGTGATGCTGCATGGAACAGGCCAACAACTACATCCACTTTCACCTAAAGGGTTTCAGGCAGTTGTTTTAGAATTGGGTGTTCAGTGACAACTGCATAGCTAGAAACTAGCAGGGAGAAGATATGAGTGACACTGGAGGCTGAAACCTTGGTTGGGGAGACTTCTAAGACGATATCTCCCTTCTGGGTGAAAGAAATGTGGGCTTGGTGTCTTTGAGAACGTCTCTCACTATTAGGTGGATTAGGGCAGAGAGGACAACAGCAAACTGTGTTGGCCGGCAAGGGGCCCTAATTGATAAGAAACTGACTCAGACTTAAAGGCGGTCATAGTTTGGTTAGTGACCCTCACTATTTCAATTGTTTGATTACTCTGAGGGGGGTTTGAAAAGGAGTTGAGGGTAAGCACCAAGAGCAGAGCTCCAGTGTTGACTAGAGCTTGGATCAATTTGCTGTTGATTTTAAGACCACCTTCTCCTACTTAGTTAGGAAAGGGAAAAAAATCCCCCTAATTTCCCCCAGAGAGTCCTCAGTTTTACCCAACAAAAACTTCTTACAATTTCTCATGAGTAGGAAGGGTTCCTTGCCTTACTTGGGTATTTCTGAAGCCATTGTTTGTATTTTTCCCAATCTCATTTTATATATTCAGGACCCTTACAGGAAAAGCAAATCAAGCCCTTTAAAGTAGACAAGGCTACTGATTTCTGTCTATTTTGTGGGACTTCCTGATGTGAGGCTTTGAGTTGTTGAATATGTAAACAGGCCACAAGTTTAGTAGTCTTTTCCTCATTTCTGCTTTAGCCTCTTTTTCTTTTTGCATGGTTTTTGAGAGGCATTCAGCCAGGGAAGCTATTTCCTGGGGTCTCTTGAAGCTTAGTAGGGATTATATTGTTTAGCTAAAGTACTAAGGGCTTCATTGAGACCTGAAAGGAAAAGTGAATTTTAAAAATTTACTGTATCATCAGTTAGATCTTTGACACCACAGTTTTGTTGGCAAGTTTTTAAAAATCAGTCAAAATAGTCACAAACAGGTTTTCTTTCTGAACGCATCACAGAATAGCCTTCCGGTTACTTTTTTTCTGGAACAAGCATTGGAATGGATTTAATCAATTTAGCGGGAATTTTTCCCACTGTCTTGAAGGCCCTTTCACCAGTAAGATGAAAATCTTCTTGGGGCCTATCTCAGTTACATAATCCAATCTTCAGACCCACTTCACTCACTGCCTGGACTGAGACAAATGTCTCTTTTTATTCACATCCAGTTTTCTTTTTCTGAAACTGTTCTTCAGATCATCCCTTCATTTCACAACCTTGGCAGATCTAAAGAGCAGAGGTGACTCCAAGCTGGGGCTTCCCACCGTCTTCTCCTGAGCAGATGCAGACCCATCATTCACCACAGGAACACCCCGGGCTGATGCTGTGCTTCTCCTCAGTGCAGCCCACCAGGAGCAGCACAGACCCACCCACCCACCTCTGGTGATTTCAACCTGATAGTGGTTAAATACTCCTTTACAAACACAAATTTTGTCATGTCACTCTCCTGACTTAACTTTGCCAATGGTTTCCCACTGGCCTTAGAACAAGGACCACAGTGCTGACCATAGCCCCCTGACACTGAGTGCTCCTGCCTGCTGCCCTCTCCCTTCCAGTCCACCCCAGTTGCCTGCCATCTAGTCTGCTCTCTTGGGGACACAGCAGACTCTAGGGTATCTGGGGGATTGCATACACATTCTTTCAACCCATTCACCCAAAGCCCACTCTTACCACATTTTCTAAGACTTTGTGCAGCTAAATCCTTAAAGGATCATGAAATTTCATATTATGAAAATTTCATAATGTCATTATTCAAAAGACAAAAAAAAGTTACTTGGCAAATCATCTGTGAGAATAACCCTCAATTTGTAAAGCAAGAAAATAGTAGCTGAATACTGAGTCCATATTTGGGATAATTAGTAGAGAAATGCTGAGTGAAAGCCAAATTGAAAGAAAATTGATCATTAAAATTTCATAAGAATTGAATGGAGAGTATATTACCTTGTTGTATTCTTACCCGTGTGTGTGTATATATGTGAGTGTGTGTGTGTATGTTTACGTGTATATATATATATAGACCCGTTGCAAGATATTTTAGGTTTAGACACTGATGTGTACATGATCAGTCAATACAGTTAACTGATAAAATGTCACAGTCCACATCCTGACAATCTATATAAATATTTAAAACAACTTTGTTTATACAATTAACAATTAGTACAGGAAACAGATAATTGTTCAGATGACTTATTAATATTTATGGATAATGAAATGCAGTAAAAAGGAGTGATTATTATATCAAAGCTTTGTTATGGGACTTAGGGCAAGTACACATCCAACACTAAAATTGCAACGCATCTCAATGAACCAAATGGCTGCCTCTGTCGCCCCCTGATGGATGGCAAATTCTTGGCCCCATGGACCTTCACCGAAAAACATTAGTTCAGCAGGAAAGTTCCCATAATTCAGAATATCATAAGGAAGGAAAAAAATTTTGCCCCAAAATATATTTCTTTTTTTTTTTTTGAGACAGAGTCTTGCTCTGTCACCCAGGCTGGAGTGCAGTGGCGCGATCTCAGCTCACTGCAACCTCCTCCTCCCAGGTTCAAGCAATTCTCCTGCCTCAGCCTCCTGAGTAGCTGGGACTACAGGCACATGCCACCACGCTTGGCTAATTTTTTGTATTTTTAGTAGAGGTGGGAGTTTCACTGTGTTAGCCAGTATGGTCTCGATCTCCTGACCTCATGATTCACCTGCCTCGGCCTCCCAAAGTGCTGGGATTACAGGTGTGAGCCACCGTGCCCAGCCCCCAAAATATATTTCTTTGATATAATTGGAGATTATATAAAGACAGCCAGCAAGAAGAAGTAGCCCTGCAAAGCTGTCTTTTGTGGGGGAAACTTGCATGTGTAGAAAATTTGCATGAACTCAGCCAAGCCTTCCCTTGTCTGGACCTAGGAGAGAGGAACTAATATTCTGATGCCTTAATGACTGGAAAGCAACATTTACCATCTATTTACTCTGAGGGCTGCTACCTACCTGTGAGAGTTCTTCTACCTAACAAGACCACCCTTGCTAGCCAGCCTCCTCTTCTCTCCCTCCCATAACCTGTCTTGCCACTATAACCTGTTTTACCACTATCACCTGCTTGTGGCCATTCCCTAAGCCAACGTTTTTGCTGTAATCTCAGGATGGTATATAAGCTTCCTCAGGTCATTGGGTGGTTGGGTCATCATGCTGTGATGTTCCCTGTGTACACATCAGTAAAGTTTCTATGCCTTTGCTGCAATTAATCTGTCATTTGTGAGTTGATTTTTTAGCGAACCTTCCGAGGGCGGAAGGGGACACTTTCCCTTGGTTCCTACAGTTTGAGGCTGTGAGCAGGCTCTGCTCTCCTGATCCACAGCCAAGTGAATCCAGGTCCTGATGAGCCATCAAAAGGGTAAGGATTTCTTACCAGTCAGGCTCCAGGTCTCTGTCTTTCTGTGGAATCTGGTCAAGTGGATGGTAAATATTGTTATTTGTTTCTTTTTCTTCTCCAAAGTCTTGATTAATGGGAGGAAAGGATTTGTTTAACTCGTCTTGTTCTAGTGACTCTGGTATACTTTTTGGTACTTTGTGGTTTGAATATTCATAGTGTTTGGTCCCTTTTCTACCAGAAATAGTCTTTTCCTTTGTCTTTGTCTTTGTCTTTGGGTGTCCTTCTGTCATGAAGAGGAGTATCATTTTAGGTTCTCTCTCATCTTGTTTGATGTCCTTGAAAGCTTGACTTGTGACCAAGTGGAAGGACTCTCTTGGTCTGTGCCATCCAGGCAGCATAATTTTCGAGTCCCATTGGGTGGCCAGTCTCAAAAAGGCTGCAAAACCAAGACATTTTGCTTCGAATATGTCAAGCTCTCAGCTCTCAGGAGAGTTTGTCTTAAAAAGTTCCATTCCTACACGACTTTTGTCATCCTAACCCTTGTTGCCTAGTTAGTGCTGGGAAAGCCCAATCCCAGGCAGGCCTATGCAGTGTCACAGATTAAAAGGTCTGTGAGTGGCACCCTCCCCCACAAATTTTGGGTTGCCAAAGGCAAACACCATCCTCGACAATCTGTGGTAACGAGAGTCCTCTGCTATCTCCTTGATCTCTTTGGCTATTAAGTACACACATGTGTACATGTGAATATTATATGTTGTCTACATATATGTATATGGTCATACATATATTTGCATATTACCTACACGTGGTACCACATTAACTCGAATGAGTACTCATAAAATTAAACCTATTCCAGGGAGAATTGTTTGGGGAGGGGGGTCTTTGGGTTTGCTTCTCTCCAGGGAACATCTGTTTTTAAACCTGGAATATTACATGCTGGGCTTTCCATGAAGAAGCTATTGGATTGAGTCACTATTGGAATGAGTACAGCATTGGAAATTCAATGACCAGAAGGTGAATCTTTTAAATTAGATTCCTGAAATTTTTTTTTTGACCCAGCAATCCCATTACTGGGTATATACCCAAAGGATTATAAATCATTCTACCTTAAAGACCCATGCACATGTATGTTTATTGCAACACTATTTACAATAACAAAGGCTTGGAACCAACCCAAATGCCCATCAATGATAGACTGGATAAAGAAAATGTGGCACATATACACCATGGAATACTATGCAGCCATAAAAAAGGATGAGTTCATGCCCTTTGCAGGGACATGGATGAAGCTGGAAACCATCATTCTCAGCAAACTAACACAGGAACAGAAAACCAAACACTGCATGTTCTCACTCATAAGTGGGAGTTGAACAATAAGAACACATGGACACAGGGAGGGGAACATCACAAAACAGGGCCAGTCAGGGGGTGGGGGGCAAGGGGAGGGATAGCATTACGAGAAATACCTTTGAAGATGACGGGTTGATGGGTTCAGCAAACCACCATGGCACATGTATACCTAGGTAACGGACCTGCACGTTCTGCACAGGTATCCTAGAACTTAAAGTATAATAAAATAAATAAATAAATAAATAAATAAATAAATAAATAAGACTTTTGAGATCTCCCATATTCTAAACAATTGATGGGAAGATCAAATTCAAAGAAAGACATGCAATAGTGTCATGGCCAGCCCTAGAAATTATCTTGACACAATTAAGAGCAAAAATCTAACCTAAACAAATTTAAAATCTTTGTGAGCTCAAACTGCCTGCTTTGGATTCCCTGCAGGATTAATAATGAACGCTGCTCAACCTTGTTGCACAGTAGTTCCAATTCCACACTTTCACAGCCTTCGCTTGGGTTTGATTTCTCCTCAGGAAACCAGTCCCTATTCGTTTTATATTTGTGTGACTTTTAATTTTGCGGGTACCCACTTACATGTTTGGAGATGCCTTGTGAATCCTTGGTTAAGTCACAGCTTTGGTTAAGGCTTATTGCTTTCACTTGGGAAGGTATCTCTAGAAAAAAAGAAAAAACAGAAATGTCAGCTGTTTATCCCAGCTAAAATCTTTTAACAAGAGATTTTAAAAGTTTTTTTTAAGAGCTCTATAGTCAAAAGCTGACTTAATTCAAACTGATATTTAGGTTATGTATGTATACATATATATATATATATATTGTTTAAGGCTTCTATTCACTCTGTAAAACCTTCTCAGTCAACTGAATTCCTGTTTTTTTAAACCTCTGCTAACCATATTTGCTCCCTCTGTCTTCTTCTCCATCTATTCTGTGTGTCCCTCCTTCCCCTTGCAACTTTCAATGCCACAGGAGGGGACCTAAAAACAATTCTAACTGCCTAGGATCCTTTAACTAAAACAGAAAAGGCAACATGAGTTTCTCTTTAGGGGAGGAAGCTTTGATTTTCCTCATGGAACCCCAAGAGTTTTAAGTGGACAGATTCAAGTCTGAAGCTCTACTACTCTCTTTTGCACTAAACTCCTTGATCTCTTTGGCTATTAGGTACATACATGTGTACATGTGAATGTTATATGTTGTATCTACATATATGTATATGGTCATATGTATATTTGCATATTATTTACACGTGGTACCACATTAATTTGAATGAGTACTCATAAATTAATTAAATAAGACCAAATATTTTTTCAAATTTATGTGACTTGAATAAATCTTTTGGTAAATAAAACTATGTTGTTATTGTTGGTTTAATAAAAATAACTGTCTTCTGAGCTAACAAAAAATATACATGTACTTAATGGTAAGGTTCTTGCTTTTATGATACTTGCCTAATGTACAGTAATATAAAAAACAGTTAATAAAAAATTTAACTTGTGATGATGACTAGGTTTTTCTAATGTCTCCTAAAATTGCCTAAACATAATTGTTAAAATTAAATGAATAAAATAGATGTAAATGAGATAAAAGTTTATAAATGAACTTTCCACAAGAATGTTTTATGATATGTTTACTTAGGTTTCTCAATGCTTTTTGGTAATCACACACTTAGAGTTTTCCTAAACTAAATTAAATGATGGGTTAGGGTTCAGATGCCATGGAGACTGTGGAACAAACTGTCTCACCTTCATCAGAGACTAGTCCAGCAAGAAAGTTCTCATAGTTCATAATATCATATTGAAGGAAATAAAAATATTTTACCACAAACATTGGCCAGATCTAGGCAAGATTAACTGAGAGTCTGACTCTTCCCTTCACCCCTGATTAACTGAGAGTCTGACTCTTCCCTTCACCCCTGCAATATCAGGCCAGATATTTTCTTTTCTCATCCGAGAAAACCTCAAAGTAGCATTGTTAAAATGGCTGTTCCTCAGGTAGGAGTGGAACTACAGAAAACAGGAATATCGGTACAACATGAAACTTTGTGAATATCATAAAAGATAAAATATGGAACACTTGGTAAATAAAACTTTATGTATTAAATATGCTAATTAATATCTAAATATATGTAAATATCAATTGAAATGCTGACCACACATTGGAACTTGAAATCAAGAGGGCCTAATAATATACTATGAAAATGATGAGAACTAATATGGTTTGGCTATTTGCCCCCACCAAATCTCATGTTGAAATGTGATCCCCAATGTTGGAGGTGGCCCCTGGCAGGAGGGTTTGGGTCATGGGGGCGGATCCCTCCTGAATGGGTTGGTGCCCTCTGCGTGGTAATGAGTTCACAAGAGATCTAGTTGTTAAAAAGAGTCTGAGATCGTCCCCTACTCTCTTGCTGTCTTTCTCCTCATGTGACATGCTGGCTCCCCTTGCCTTCCACAATGAGTAAAAGCTTCCGTAGGCCTCGCCAGACAGAGATGCTGGCGCCATGCTTTTTGTGTAATCTGCAAAACCATGAGCTAAATGAACCTTTTTCCTTGAAAAATTACCCAGCCCCAGGTATTCTTTTACAGCAACACAAAATGGACAAACACAAAAACTCAGCAATATTTTAGTTTGGAACCCAGCTAACTCCTGCAGTCACCCTATGATCCTGGGTCACAGACTTGGGTCATGGTCTCTCTTAGCATTACATTCTTTGTCTTTAACACCAGCATAGAAGAAAACTTTCCCAGGTTGTCCAGGATTCAGTGAGATGAATTATGCAAACCTGTCAGTTATATGGGCATACACTCCAAAGAACTAAAAGCAGGGATGGGTATATATGGGTATAGACTCAAAAGAACTAAAAGCACCCATATGCACAGCAGCAGTATTCACAATAGCCAAAAATTGGAGGCAACACGAGTGTCCACCAATGGACAAGTAGATAAACAAAATGTGGTATATAATATTATTCTGCCTTAAAAACAAAAGGAATTCTGATACATACTACAACATGGATGAAACGTGAGTCATTATGCAAAGAGAAATAACCTAGGCACAGAAGGACAAATGCTGTACTCTTCCACTTATCTGAGCTACCTAGAGTAATCAATTCACTGGAACATCAAGTAGAGAGGTAGTTTCCAGGGACTGGAGGAGAGAGGAATAGGAAGTAGTGTTTAGTGAATACAGAGTTCCTGTTGGGGATGATGAAAAAAGTTCTGGAGATGGATGGTGGTGATGGTTACACAACCACTGTAAATGTGGTTAATGCCATAGAACTGTATAATTAAGATGGTTTAAATGGTAAATATTAAGTGTATTCAATCAGAAGGAACACAGGAATGAAGTACTGATGTATGTTATAACATGGGTAGAACCTTGAAAACATCTAAAGTAAAAGGAACAAGACACGAAAGGCACATACTGTATAACCCCATTTATATGGAATGTCCAGAAGGGCAAATCCATAGAGTTCAGGAAGTAGATTAGTAGCTTCCAGGGACTGAAGGAGGGGGAAATAGGAAGGGACATCCTAATGGGTACTGAGTTCCCTTTGGAGGTGATAAAAAAGCTCTGGAACTAGATAGGTGGCTGTACAACACTGTCAAGGTGTTAAATTTCACCAAATTGTATACTTAAAAATAGAAGCCATCATTCTCAGCAAACTAACACAGGAACAGAAAATCAAACAGTGCATGTTTTCACTCATAAGTGGAAGCTGAACAATGAGAACACATGGACACAGGGAGGGAAACAACACACACCGGAGCCTGCCAGGGGTGGGGGGCAAGGGGAGGGAGAGCATTAGGACAAATACCTAATGCATGTGGGGCTTAAAACCTAGAAGATGGGTTGATAGGTGCAGCAAACCACCATGGCACATGTATACCTATGTAACAAACTGCACGTTCTGCACATGTATACCAGAACTTAAAGTAGAAAAAAAATGGTAAAAGTGGTAAAATTCATATCAAGTGAATTTGCCTCCAAAATACTCATCTGTTATATTTATTTCACTGTGCATAGGATTTGTTCCTCAAAGGACACGGTGCCAAGTTGTAGCCTTCCTGAGCCCTGGCTACCACACTAACTCTTGGGGTCCAAGCCCAAGGTCTTGAGAGATGGCTTTCATAGCTGGACAACAAAGCACAAAACAGTGCCTTGAGACTGACTTTTTGGCTGACAGGCAGGCATTCCTACCCCCTCTCCTCTGTCACCTGCTCTGACAGTTGCGTACAAACTCCCAGGACCTATTTCCCCATCTGCAAGAGAAAATGATTCCCAAGGCCCTTCTGGTATAAACCCACCAGTGAGATCTCCTGGGGACACCTGCTCCTCAAGTATTCCCACAGGGCTTTTCTCTCTCCTACTCTGCTCCCCTCCACCTACACCCCAGTGCTGCACAGCCCCCGAGTCCTCGGCATTCAGTCAGGCAGAAGGCAACAGGCTCATGCCAGAAACGACCAGCCTTGGCTGGTCACTGCTGGTCATGGCCAGGTCAGACTGGTCAAGCCTGGTCAAAGATGGTCAAAACCAGACAAGACTGATCAAAGCTGGGCACAGGCACTCAAAGCCAGTCAAATCTGGTCAATTCCAGTCACAGCCAGTGAAACCTGGTCATGGCTAGTCAAGACCAGTTAATTGCAGTCATGGCTGGGATAATCAGTCCCAGACAGTCAAGACCAGTCTAGACTGGACAGAACCTGCCATGCCCTGTCACAGCCTGTGAAAGCCAGTCAAGACTAGTTGATATCAGTCAAGGCTGGTCACAGATCAGATTGAGAATCAGTGTCAGGGTCAGAATCTGGTTTAGGGTTTAGCGTTAGGGTTAGGGTTTAGGGCTAGGTTTAGTGTAGGGCTTGTTATGGGGTCGTATTTAGAGTTAGGGTTGTGGTTATAGTCAGGATTAAGGCTAGAGCTAGGGCTGATTACATGGTAATCAGAAAAAATAAATAACCAATAAATAGTTGGTACCCAGAAAAATAAAACAGCAAAATATAAAGATGATTATATCCTGGCTTTCCCCTTCTCTGTCTGTTTTTCTACAAAATTCAGTGATATACATACGGATTTCCTTAACTTTGCAAGGATGGAGAGAGAATAAATGCCTGATAGAAGACATAATGCCAATTTCATCATTTATTCATCAGACATTGATTGAATACCTGCTGTGTGTGAATTGATGTGCTAAGTGTTGGAGTTTGTACTTTTTTCCCCCTTATACTACACACACTCAACACAGAACAGTTCTGGCCACCAAATGAGGGGATTTTTCACACATTAACAAGTTTTCCTATTATCTGCAGACACTGGCTGGATGTCCTACAATTCAGTTCAATTCTATCACTAACTGGAGTTAGCATAGATCCCGCACTTTAAGGGTGCAGTCCCACAAGACTGCCTCCCACCCCAGATGCCAATCTTAAGCCCCAGGTTTTCACCTGTATTTCTAACTGGCTATCATTCAGGGTTCCTATGACTCTTGGCTTTGATAATTTGCTAGGAGAACTCACAGAACTCAGGAAAGAACTCAGGAAAAACTTGTTACATTTACCAACTTATATAATGAAGGATATAGATGAACGGCCCTTGAAGGGATACATAGGGTGAGGTCTGAAACGATCCTGAGTGAAGGAGCTTTTGTCCCCATAGAGTTGGGGTGTGCCACCCTCCTGGCTCATAGGTGTATTCACCAACCTGGAAGCATTCTGAACCCCGTAGTTCAGACATCATGGGCGATGTCAGGAGGACTAGCTCCCAGGCATCATGTGCCTGGTTAACAGGCTGGTAAACTTCCTCTCCTGGCCACTCTCAGGCCCAGCTAGAGGGAGAGAAGAACAAGCCTACTGGTCTGCAGGTTTTTCTGGGCTACAGGTTAGTGTTTCCTAGAATCCAGTCTTCCAGGTCAAAGGGATTCCTCCTTTCCCATAAGAGATCGTTGTAAATCAGGCATGTGAGGGATGGCAGAAGTCCTCCACATCCTTTTCAGTGACCAGTGAAGTGACTGACTTGAATATACTTTGTGAAGGAAAGGGTAGTCTATATTCTATCAGGAGCTCCCTAGGGTTGACAGAGGGGAGTGTCCCTTGAAGTTCAGTTCTGTGCAGGGATGAGCAGAGCAGCCAGGGCTATGCCTGGCCACCATTGAGCAGGGGCCACACAGAGCAGAGGCCTCTGTTTGGGCAAGACTTTGCAGAGATACTGTCAATGTTCCTGATATGGAAGGAGCCTGCTACAGGACCGTCCTTACATGTAGGGTAGAACATAAACTTATACAAGGAAAATGAAAAGCAAAACATGTTCTCGTGTGTCTATACTTCCTCATCTAAATATCTATCTCTACAGGGAGCATAGGCTGGAGTGTGCATAGCAGTCACAGCTCTTGCAGGGCTGTGTAGGGTCAGAAGAATATGAGGAGATATACATCATTCTACACCCATTTTGCCATCTGAATATTTTTCAGCAAGTGCTTATATTATGGCAGATAATGACCATGGCATGAATGTCAGGGCCTAGCATCCTATCTTTCAGTTTTGTCTCTTCCCTGGTCTCTGGCCATGACCACAGGCTTAGCAGTCTCTCAGCCTTTGGCCGTCCTCTCAGTCTTAGGCTCAGCAGTCTCTGCTGTTCTAAACATATTGTTTGCTGCACCCCAGAGGAAAGAGCAAGGGCCATGAGGGGGTCATGAGGCTCCTCTCCACCTGACTTTGACCCTCAGCTGGATTCCATGGGAATGTGAGGCCACTGGGATTTCGAATTTGTAGGGTCCAGCCCTATGGGGCTTAGCAGGTGTTCTCCCCATGTGTGGAGACGAGAGATCATAAGAAATAAAGACACGAGACAAAAGAGATAAAGAGACAACAGCTGGGCCTGGGGGACCACTACCACCAAGACATGGAGACCGGTAGTGGCCCCAAATGGCTGGGCACGCTGATATTTATTGCATACAAGACAAGAGGGCAGGGTAAGGAGGGTGAGTCATCCAAGTGATTGATAAGGTCAAGCAAGTCACATGATCATGGGACGGGGGCCCTTCCCTTTTAGGTAGCCAAAGCAGAGAGGGAAGGCAGCATACGTCAGCATTTTCTTCTATGCACTTATCAGAAAGATCAAAGACTTTAAGACTTTCACTTTTTCTTCTACTGCTATCTTCTAAGAACTTCAAAGAGGAACCAGGAGTATGGGAGGAACATGAAAGTGGACAAGGAGTGTGACCACTGAAGCACAGCACCACAGGGAGGGGTTTAAGGCCTCCAGATGACTGCGCGCAGGCCTGGATAATATCCAGCCTCCCACAAGAAGCTTGTGGAGCAGAGCATTCCCTGACTCCTCCAAGGAAAGGGAGACTCCCTTTCGCGGTCTGCTAAGTAACTGGTGCCTTCCTAGACACTGGCATTACCGCTTGACCAAGGAGCCCTCAAGAGGCCCTTATGCGGGCATGACAGAGGGCTCACCTCTTGCCTTCTTGGTCACTTCTCACAATGTCCCTTCAGCACCTGACCCTATACCCACCGGTTATTCCTTGATTATATTAGTAATACGACAAAGAATAATATTAAAAGCTAAGGATTAATAATGTCTATACTAATGATTGATAATGTCCATGGTCATCTCTATATCTAATTTGTATTATAACTATTCTTATTCTAACTATTTTCTTTATTATACTGAAACAGTTTGTGCCTTCAGTCTCTTGCCTCGGCACCTGGGTAATCCTTCACCCACATGAATTCACATAGAAGTCTTCTTCAAAATCCCTGGCTTCTTTTCCCCAGAGGATCTGGGAATGATGAGAAATGAGTGGAACCAGCCAAGCAGGTGAAAGGCATTTTCATTGTGAAATATGACACTGAAGGTGAGTGGGAAGGTCAGTGGAATAACACATATGACACTGAGGCTCTGGGTGGAAAGCATGAGGTTGCAATTGAGTGTGTGTTTCCTGGAGCCACAGTCCCTTAGTTTCTGCACTCTCCAGCTATTAAAACACTGTGTGTGTTCCTTCTCTGCTCCTAAGTTGACCCCACTGTCATAGCAGTCTTTTTCTTAAATCGATTTACACTCATTGTGGCGTTGTCAAGACAACTATTCAGACGCAAGCAGAGCTCTATTGCATAAAGGATGCAGATTCATCTGGAAAATTAGATTCATGTCTCTTTCCACCCCCACATCCACACTCCCCACTCATTTCTGTATTAAACCATTCCAGTCAGAGCAGCCCACTATGTAAATTCATCCTGCATTCTAATCAGCACTGCCCAAAAAGCTAAGCAGAAGGAAAAAGTACAGCCCTAGGGCACAGGATCACAGAGTAACAGGGACAAGTATGTTCTTATGCTCATCCACCCACAACCTCTACACCTCCAGATCACCCAGGCCACATCTACCGCATCTCAAGCAAGCACATGTCCTTCTGGAAATAAGCAATAAAATATGTGGAGCTAAAAGAATCATTTAAGTATTTACTTCCAATATTTAAAAGGGAAGCTGGAGCTGCCCCAGTCTCAAAATTTGAAGGATTCCAGAGGGCCATATCCCAAAGCTGAGGGTGAGCTGCGCCCTAGAGAAATGCATTAGTCAGGGTTCTCCAGAGGGACAAAGACAGGACCAATAAGATATACATGTATATATGTAGCAGGGAGTTTATTAGGGAGAATGGGCTCACATGATTACAGAGATGAAGTCCCAATCTGGGGAATAGGAAAAGCCGACAGCATAGCTCAGTCCAAGCCCAAACATTTCAAACCCAGGGAAGCTAATATGCAGCCCCAGTCTGAGGCTAAAGGCTTGAGATCTCCCGGGAGGCTGCTAGTGCAAGTCCCAGAGTCCAAAGGCCAAGGATCCTGGAGATGGCTGACCAAGGAAAGGAGGAGAAAATGGTATCCCATTCCCAAATGTGGGGGAGAGAGAGAGAGAGAGAGAGAGAGATTGAGAGATAGGAAGTCCCCTTCTTCTGCTTGATTTGTTCTAACTGCACCAGCAGCTGATTGGATGATAACCACCCACATTAAGGGGGCTCTTTCCCTTCCAGTCCACTGATTCACATCAATCGCCTCTGGCTACACCCTCACAGGCACACCCAGAGACAATGCATCACCAGGCACGGAGGCATCCCTCAACCCAGTCAAGGTGACACTAATATTAACCATTTCAGGAACCTTGGGTGTGCTCCCACCTTAGCAAGAAGGAGAGGTGGGTTGGCAGTGAGGCTGAGGCTTGGGGTAACACTCTCACCTCATGAAAGTGGCGAAACATGACGATAATCTCCAGAACAGCAGTCGTTCAAGACACACAAGGATGGTAGATGGGCAAAGACTCATTCAACAAAACTCCCTGAAACAGTAAATTTTCCATGGAGCCCACCACACCAACTGAGAACCGAGTGATTAGGTTAGATTGCTTCGTCCCACAAACAAGAGAACACAGACTCCTCCCACTGATCCTTCTTTGGGAGTGTCTGGGCAATCAGGTTTACTACATGGGAAGCAGCAGCGACATCACCAGGTCATGTAGGTCATGCTTCCAGGAAGATGTGATGAGCTAGTAGTTCCAGAAAGGAATCCCTGGCAATCACCAGTTGAGCTTCTTGCCGTGCAGGCTGCAATGTAGTGAGCAGTCCAGGCTTTTCTATAAGGTGCCTTTGCCACCCTTAGTCTGCATACAGGACCTTGATCAAAAGGTGATGCATTGCTAGCATGTACCATGTCTGTGTTCATTTCTCTGACTTTATCCCCATCTTTCTAGCTCCAGTTTTTCCTTTTGCTGGTTCTCCCAGCCTTGTCTGGAAGTTTCAGACTCAACACCATGTTTTAGCTTGCTGAGCAGAACAGGGACAGCAACAAAAGTCCAAACTGAAGAAAGGATATTGAAAATTCTTCCAATTCATTTTGTTGTGCTAAAGCCTACATTGTTTTTCGAACATTTCACAGCCTCTCTCATGATTTGTAGAAGAACACATACAAGAAACAAGCATATGGATATCAGGAGATTTTTATCATGAAATATAAAGGAGTGTATTACACACGTATATGTTAATATATACACACAAGGGTGTGTGTGTCAAGAAATAGAACATTACAGCCTCCCAGGTGCTTCCTGAGGTCTCTTCACACTGGCTGCTCCAAGTCTGTCTTCATTTTTATTTTAAGCATATTATTAAATATGTATCAGTAACATAACATATAAATTATATGCACACTTAAAACAGTAACTATGGGGCACACACCACTACCTAAAGAACAGAATAATTCCTGTAATTTACAAACTGCTAGTATGTCCCTTCCTGAACACATCCCATTCAATCAAATCTAAATGTACCCCTTGCCTGACTTTCGTAAAACTCTCTACTTTGCTTTCATTGATACTTTCTACAATCTTCATTTGCACCCCTAAACACTATCATTTTGCCTATTATTAAACTTTTTAACATGCAATTATACTGTTTACTTCTTTTGATTTGCAACTTTTGCTCACTCTAATGAGGGTCATTTATCTTGATGCTAGTAGCCATAATTTCTTTACTTTATTGCTGCATATATTTCATTCTATGAACATTCCAAAATATCTTAACTAGTTCTAACAATGAGGAATATTTCTATTGTTTCCAGCTTCAGAGTATTTTGAAGTGATGCTATGAACATAGCAAAAAACCTTCATATTAAAGGATCTCCATAGATATTTGAGACTTTAATTCTCTGTCTGATGTTTTAAATGACACTTAGCTTTACAACTTTTTAAATTTTCTTATACGTGTATAACCGAAAGTAAGAGAGTTTTAACATTTTGACAAAAATATTTAAAGATCAAAGAACAAGCATAACTTTTCCTATGGTTATTGAGATCACATGGTATGGTTTCAATTTGCATGGTCATTTCATGGTCCTCCAGTAGGAGCAAAGCGAGGACTGCCTGTACTAGTAAAACTCCTCCTACCTTTTTCTTAATCTTTGGAATTCTTGACCTGCACATCACTGTATCATAGTTGGAATCACCTTGTCAAATGCCACATGAAAACGACCGCTTGGGATTTTGTTTGTGGTCACATCAAATCTTTAAAATGATTCAGAGAGAACTGACACTATTACAACATGAAGTTTCACAGTCAGTGAACAAAGTACATTTCTCTATTAATTGAAGTTATCATTTATTACTATCTGTATTAGTTTGCAACCCAGCGTCATGTGCATATTTCTAGGTATTTGTTACAGCAGCACCCCACTTCTCAGTACCAGAATCCATTCATTGGCTATGGCTGCCGTAACAAAGTACCACAGTTGGTTGGCTTAAACAACACAAATATATTGTCTCACAGTTCTGGAGGCTAGAAGTCCAAAATCAAGGTGCCAGCAGACTTGGTTCCTTCTAAGGGCTATGAGGGAAGGATCTGTCTGAGACCTCTCTCTTTGGCTTGTAGTTGGCTATTTTCTTCGCATGTCTCTTCATGGGGCCTTTCCTCTATGTGTGTCTCTGTGACCAAATTTCACCTTTTAATGAGGACACTGGTCGTACTGGAGTAGGATCCATCTTAATGACCTCATCTTGCTAATTATACCTTCAATGACTCCATCTCCAAATAAGGCCATATTCTGAGGTACTAGGTGTTACAACTTCAACATACGAAAGGTGGTCGGGAGGGGCACAATTCAAACTATAACAGGAGTATCTCTTAAAAAATGTTACAGGTTTCTTTTCCATGTAGGTCTTTACTGTGTAAGATTTATTCTATGTACTTTCATCCATTATCAATTTATTGCCTCTCTGCTTAGACTGAATCCTTCCATATATGCTGTTTGATAAACAACGTAATTCCATTAAGCATTTCTCCTTTCAAGTGAGCATGATGAAAGTGAGCTTTTTCAGTAGAGGATGGTGGAGGAACGCTGAAGGGAAAAGAAGCATTCCTTCCATTTCCAGCAGAGGCAGGGTGAGTGAGTGGTATGGGCAAGGCGATCAGTTGGAGCTATGCCACAACCACTGGCCCAGAACTCAAGGTCCCTCTGTGACCATGCAGCCTCCATCTGGCAATGATCTGTCCACAGTCGTCTTAATACAGAAACCAGGGCCCCGGAGGCTTCCTACCCACAGGAGCAACAGCGCAATTCCTCTCAACACTCCCCACTCCAAGGCCTCTCACCTGGGCCTGTGCACGTGAAGGCCTCTCTCCTGGCCCAGAGCTCTGATTCCCTGTGCAGGCCCTAGCACATGGCCCCCTTGTGGCCTGAAGGGTGCACACTGAGCTGCAAGCCCTCTGCAAACCTTCCACACATCTCGTGTGCAGTACAGGGCACCTGCTGCCTGGAGGGGTCCCACCCTATCTACCCACCCACATACACCCAAGCCACCCAGCTGCTGATCATCACCTCCCTGCCTGCACTCTGGAAGGCTGCCTTCTGCTTGTCCAGGGACTGTAAACCAGCACCAGCCTGGCTAACCAGACAACTTCTCTACCAAACCAGTGGACTGAACTACAACTTATGCCATGAGAGATCCTTCCAACTGTTTCCTTCCTTGCGTAGTTTCCCCTAGCCCTATGGTGTCATATCAAGGTTCCATAAATCTCAGAGTTGATCATAGTTGAATAATTATTTGTATTAAACTTATCCTGTTTAACCTATGTAGTTTCTATCTTTTGATTAGACCCATGCTGATTTCTGATGACATTATTATTAGTATATTTTAACTTACTCATTCTCTGTCACTCTTTTGCCAATATATTGGTTTGTAAATCTTATATGTGTGTGTTGATGTATGTATATGCATATACATATATCATCTAGTAGTGATACTTTTGTCTAACAATTTATGTATAAGTTATTTTGGGTTTTCTAGTCCATAATCAAATCACCTATCAATAATGACAGATTTGCTTCTTCATTTGTAATTCTTACACTTTTATTATTCTTGCCTTACTGAGTAAATTAAGATCTCCAATAGAATCAAGGGAAACTATTTCTCAATCTCAAAAAAGAAAGCTTTCAATATTTCAAAATTTAGTGGACATTTATTAAAGTTATTAAAGATGTCCTTCAGTTAAGAAACTTTCTTTCTCTTCATAGATATCTGAAAAGTTTTATTATGAATGCAGTTTGAGTTTATTGGACACTTTTTTACTACATGTACTGAAATAATGATATGATTTCCATGCTTTGGATTAATATGGTGGAGGACACTAATTTATTTCTTAATGATAGACCGTCTTGGTCTTGATATGTTATTTTGTTCATACATTGTTGAATTTACTTTGCTAATATTTTCTTGAGGATTTTCCATCTATTTCCATGAGTGTGATTGATCTCTTATTGTCGTTTATTTTTGTGTCCATCATCATATTCACTTTCAAAATTTTACTACATGATATAAATTGGAAAATGTTCTTTTTTTCTCATATATTCCTTAGAAGACTTTGTATAAGATTGGGATCATTTTCTTATTTAATGTTTGATGAGCCTAGAGGATTTCATTTTTGGTTTTAGTTCTTTGGGGAAACTTTTTTAAATGACCCATTTGTTTCTTTTAATAACTATAGGTCTATTCTTGATTTTCATATTGTCTTGAGCCAAGTTTGTTATATTTTTCAAGCATTTGCTAATTCATCTAAACTTTCAAAAATATTACCACAACGTATCACATATTTTCTCATCATCTTTATCACTGAGACACATTTTGCATATACAAAATGTGAATAATATATAAATATGCATATAAAATATGCATATACAGTCCTATATTTCAAACAGTGTATGCTTTCTCTTTCAAATTTAGGTCCATGCAGAAGGAGTGTTTTTATGATGGGACGGAGAGGCCCAGTTTTTCCAAGAATAATTATGAAAAAGACAATTTCCCATGGTCTGCAGTGCTACAATGATCATTAACCAAGTGTTTCACATACAAATGAGTCTGACTTCACACCTTGTCCTTTCTCAAATGAGGCTTCGTTTGCTTGGACATTAAATTTTATGTAAATTTTAGAAGTGGTTTATCAATTTCCACACACCAAGAATACAGAATTTGTTATGGGATTGTTTTTACTATAAAAATTTCAGAATAGGCATCTTTAAAATATAGAACATTTTAGCCTATTAACTTGAACTATCTCTTCACTTATTTGTCCCATTTTTACTCTCCATAACATTCTATTGTTTTCTAGTGAAAGATGATTTTATTTTTATTAGTTATGCAAATGTTTTATTATTTTAAGTGGCAGAAGAAAGGTCTGAGGTCCAGAACCTGGTGGACAGTGGGGCGAGTGGAGGTGGGATAGCTGTGTGAGGGAGAGATTACTGGATAAGGAAATACTGGATCTGAGAATGGAAAGATAAAACCTGTGCAGATGGAGTGATGTCACACAGATGGCAGAATAGGTAGTCACCCCTTTGTATCCTCTCACAACACAAATTCTGCACCCATCCATGGACAAAAGTCTCTTTGTGGAAACCTTGGGATTCAGGTAGAAGGTGTAACTCCTCAGTGGTGTCCAAGACCTAGGAAGGTCATTTGGCAAGTGCAGACCTGCACCCAGGTGGAAGATCCCCATGACTGTGATCCCAACTTCAGACCCCAAAACAATCTTGCTTCCCAAGGAGCTTGGTTACAGCCCCATGTGGCCTTGAGCCTGGTACCAAAACCATCCAACAAGGGGTCCAGGAGAAATCATGCACACTAGTGCCCTGGCAGACAAACCCATCTTCCCCAAACACTGGTCTCGACAGTGGACCTGAAAGTTATCCTGTAGCTTAATTCTAGTCCTCCTCAGATGTGGTTCCAGCTTGGTATGCTATAACAAGGATCCAGAGGGACACTTTCCCATTGGTGCCACCAGTTTGGGCTTGCCAGCCTCTGTCCCACAGCAGATTCTGAAGGGGTCCTGTGGGACTCCAGCCCCTCTCTGCCACAGCCTCAGAGTTATCCTGCTCATGCTGAAAACTGCTGGGAGACTAGCCCATCTGTGCCACTATGAAAAGCTTGTAAGCCTTCACCTCACAGCAAAGCCTGAAAACCCTGAATCTCAGCTATAGCTCCTTTCAGCTGTGGTTTGTGAACAATCCTAGCTGGAGAGGGATCTGCTGGGAGTCTCATCCACTAGTGCCACTGGGTCAGGCTTGCCAATATTGGTCCCATGGAAGATTCTGAAGTAGCCCTGAAGCTTCTTTCCAGCCCCTCCCAGCTGTAGTTCAGAAGCAGTTCTGTCCAGCTATGGTACCCCCAGGAGACATACCTGTCTGATTCTCTGTGGCAGGATTGCCAACTTCTGTCTCACAGCAGATCCTCAAATTACCCTGGATCTCAGTCCCAGCATTTCTCATCTCTGGACTAAGAGCAGTTCTGCCCACCTGGGGACCCGAGGGGAGGCTTCTCCAACAGTGCCTCTGTAGGCAGATGGTCTGACCTTTGTCCCATTTTGTGGATCTTAAAATGGCCCAATAAATTGGGTCCAGGCTTTCTCATCTGCAGCTTGACAGCAAGTTTGCTTACCCAGGATATCACCAGGACACACACCTATCCATGTCCCTGAAGACAGGCCTATAGATCTCAGTTTTGGCTGTGGATCCTGATCCAATCTGGGTCTCAGTTTCAGCCCATCTTAGCCACAGACCGGGGCAGTATGGTTAGTCCAGTGACCCATTCGGTGATCCAACAGAAACCTCTCAGAGACCTGGAGAAAGCCACACCAGTCAGCACATTTGGAAATAGGCCCAACATTTGCCAACCCTGAAGCCAACATTTATCCCAGCACCAGCTTCATAGATCAAAGTCTTAGACACAGTTCAGTCCACTCAGGGGCCAGACAAAACCCACACCTGCTACAGCCCCTGGTAAGAGACCTACCAACTGTGGTGTTTACTGTGAACATAGCATTAGCCATGGGACTTGGATTCTACCCCACTCAGTGCAATCCTGGAGGCTATCCCATCAGCCCAGAGACGTAACAGAAGATTTTACCTTGCCAAAACCAGTCTGTAAAGACCAAAGGAGGGGGTTGGGCCTTCAAATGTGCAGATACTAACACAAAGCTATATGGTAACAAAGAATAAGGCAAACTTGACACCACCAAAGGAAACTTATGAAGTTCCAATAATCAACCCCAAATTAATAAATATACGCAAATTATCTGAAAAAGAATTCAAAATAATTATCCTAAAGAATCTCAATGAGATGTGTGAAAACCCAGATAGACAACTAAATGAAATCAGGAAAACAATTCATCAACAAAATGAGAAGTGTCATAAAGAAATAAAAAGCCATAAAAAGAATAAAACAGAAATCCTGGAGCTGAAGCATACAATGACAGGACTGAAAAGATGCAATAGTTTCAGCAGCAGACTCAATCATGCAGAAGAAAGAACTAGTGAACTTGAAGATACCTATCAATAATTACTTTAAATGTAAGTGGATTAAATTATCCAATGAAAAGACAGAGTAGCTGAATAATTTTTTAAAAAAAACAAGATGCTGCCTACAAGAGACTCACTTTAGCCTTGAGAATACACATAGACTGAAAGTGAAGGAATGAAAAAAGATATTTCAGGCAAATTTTAAGCAAAAGAGAGCAGGAGTGGTTATGTGCTTATATCATACAAAATAGGCTTTAAGTTGTCATTCACCATTATCAAGTGGGACTTAACATCTGTGATGCAAGGATGGTTCAACATATGCAAATCAATAATTGTGATATGCCATATTAACAAGATAAAGGAAAAAATCTATATAATCATCTCAATAGATGCAGATAAAGCATTTGAACAAGATTCAACACCCTTTCATGATAAATACTCTCAAGAAATTATGCATAGAAGGAACGTACCTTCACACAATAAAGGTCATATATATAAAAAGCCCACTGCTAATGTCATATTTAATCGTGAAAAGTTGAAAGTTTTCCCTGTAAGACCAGAAAGAGGACAAAAGTGCCCACGCTCACCATTTCTACTTAACATAGTACTGGCAGTTCTAGCCAGAACAATTAAGAAAAAGAAATAAAAGGCATCCAAATAAGAAAGGAAGAAGTGAAACTGTCTCTGTTTGCTGATGACATAATCTTATGTGGAGAAAACTTTAAAGGCTCCACCAAAAAACTGTTAGATGTGATCAGGAATTCAGTAAAACAGGCAGGATACAAAATCAATAGACAAACTCAGTAGTATTTCTTTACACTAACAATTAACTATGGGAAAAAACTAAGAAGTCAATCTCATTCACAATAGAATCAAAAAGTAAAAAATAAAGTAGTTAGGAGTAAATTTAACCAGGAAAGTTAAAGACTTCTGTACTGAAAACTATAAAACAATTACTAGTAAGAAAACATAGAAGAAAAGCTGCACCACATTGGTCTGGGAAAGATTTCTTAGATATGACTCCAAAAGCACAAGCAACAAAACCAAAAATAAACAAATGGGATGGCATCAATAAAAAGCTTCTGCACAGCAAAGATAACAATTAATAGAGTAAAAAGACAACCCATGAGTTGGGAGAAAATATTTGCAAACCATACATCTAATAAAGGGCTAATACATACAACAGGTAAGAATCTCATACAAATCAATAGCATGAAAACAACAAACCCAATTAAAAAAGGGCAAAAGACCATTTCTCAAAAAAGACATATAAATGGCCAAAAATATGTTGAAAAAATGCTCAACATCACTAATCATCAGAGAAATGCAAATCAAAACCACAATGAAATATCACCTCTGCCCAGTTAGAATGGCTATTTTTAAAATGGCCACTTTTAAAAAGACAAAAAAAAATGCTGATGAAGATGCAGAGAAAAGGGAACTCTTACACATTGTTGGTGGAAATGTAAATTTGTACAGCCATTATGAAAAACAGTACGGCGGTTCCTCAAAAAATTAAAAGTAGAACTACCATGTGATCCATCAATCTGATTTCTGGGTATATATCCAAAGGAAATGAAATTAGCATGTCAAAGAGATATGTGCACTCCCATGTTCACTGCAGGATTATTCACAATAGATAAGATATGGAAGCAATCTAGGTGTCTGTTATTGAATGAATAAAGAAAACATGGGAGATATATATATACACACACACACAAACACAGTGGAATACTATTCAGCCATAAAACAGAATGAAATCCTGTCATCTGTGGCAAATGGGTCAATCTAGAGGACAACATGAATGGAATTGTAGAACATTATTCTAAGTAAAATAAGCCAGGCACAGAAAAACAAACACCACATAATGTCACTCATCTGTGGAATCTAAACAAGTCGATTTTATAGGAATAGAGAATAGAATGTGGTTAAAAAGGCTAGGGGAGAGGGTAGAGAAGGAAAGGGGAGTTGTTGATCAAAGGGTACAAAATTTCAGTTAGAAAGGAGGAATAAGCTCTAGTAATCTAGCACAGAATGGTGACTATAATAAATAATAATGCATTGCATATTATAAAATTGCTAAAAGATCATATTTTAAATGTTTTTACCACAAAAATAATACGTGAGGTGATGGGTTTGTTAATTAGCTTAATTATTCAACAATGTAAACATATATCAAAACACCAAATTGTACCCCACAAATACGTAACATATACTGTTACTATTTGTTTATTAAAAATGTTTTTAAAACCTGCAAAGATGCTTCCAATAGAGAAAAAAGCACAGGTGAAGACATGGAGGTCTATGAAAGAGGAGTAGGGGAGCCACATTGTGGCATGCAGCTGCTCATCAATGTGTAGATTTTAAAGGAGAATGTGTGGATTTTGAGGTTCTAATTCTGGCTCCTCATATTCTCTATCTGGGATTTCATATTTAATACCAAGTGACTAAAAATTCTTAAAAATTTGACAACCTGTGTCATCTCTAACATGGTGAGCAAGGAGAATACTTTCAGTTGGAGGTAATGCACAATAGAACAGGCACATTGGAGATTAGGCAGTATTGAGTGGAGCAAAACATGCAAATTAAATAAAATGTTCAAATATTCATTGATGTTGGGATGCTACTTCTGTATACTGCCCTTTTTAATGCTCCCTAGACCCTCATTCTTTTTCCTCATAACTGACTTTGAAACAAACTACCTACAAACACATTGTTTCATGGTCTGTTTTTAGTGGTAACATAGGCTAAGACAAGCTAAAAATCTCATCAGTAGAAATACAGATAAAAATTATTCTATGGATATTTTAAATGAAAACTTATTCAGCGATTAAACAGAATTGAGCATATTTACAAGTATCTTCATAGTTAAATCTCAAAACTATGATGTTAATTGAAAGAGAATATTTTTGAATGAGAGTCTGTTGTTTCAGGGAAAATGGGAAGGGAAGAGAAAATTCAGAAATCACTCTACAGCTGACAAGGTGTTATTAATATGAGAGGCCTAGATGGATATATTACTAAGAGAAAGGAAAACGTGCAGAACTGTGTGTAAGTATGTTATCATCTCTGTCTAATAAAAGCAGAAAAATGGAGAATTTGTGTTTGCAAATCCTTGCAAATGCTGGTAATTTCAAGAGAAGGATGTGTAAAAATGGATGAGCCATAGATGCTTACAAGAAGGAATAAGTTGGGGGACAAGATAGTAAAAGAAGTCTTGTATTCACTCACTATTCTTTTTACATTTTGATTTTTTGCCATGTGCATGTTGCAAACATTTAATGTGAATAATATTTCAAAAATAACATTTATACTTTGCTCCTAATATTATAACTTTTCTCTCCCTCTTCTTTTCTGCTCCATTCCTCTGTAGGTATATATGTAGACAGAGATTTGGGAAATAAAAATGGAAATTACAAGGTGTTATTACTGGTTACTTCCAGGTGAGAGGGGGCTTTGGAGTAATCGCTGCATTCCTTCATTTTTTTTTTTTTTACTTTCTATACTGTTGGAATTTTGTGTAATGAATATCTCAAATTTGCAAAACACCAAACAATATAATCTGTAAGTGAAATAATTCCGAGGATTCTTGGATCACCACCATTATTCGTACCCCTGTGGAATAGGCCCAGATCCTTATGGACTCAAAATACACTTTAATAATAAAATCCTTTAGCATATAAAAAATTTAAAGTATATTTGTTAAAATGCAAAATACACACACAACAATACAACACACATAACACTTTTGGATAAATATTTAAATATTTCCTCTTGAGGTCAGGAACAACACAAGGATTCTGTCATTGTTCATATTTAGCATTGTATTGGAGATCCAAGGAAAAGAAATAATACATTAAAAATAAATACAAGGGGAAAGTGTTGAAAGGACAAAATTAACATCAATATTTGCAAATGATACGATTGTGTACATAAAAAATAGAAAAGAATCTGCAAATTGTTAGATTTTTTTCAGCTGTATTGAGGTATAATTGACAAAATTATATATATTTAAGGTATGTAATGTGATGATTCGATGTATGTATATATTGTGAAATGATTATCACAAATGTGTTAGTCTGTTTTGTGTTGCTCTAAAGGAATACCTGAGACTGGGTAATTTATAAAGAAAATGGTTTATTTGGGCTGATTTTTCTGCAGGCTGTACAGGAAGCGTGGTGGCAGTATCTGCTGCTTGTGAGGACCTTAGGAAGCTTCCAATCATGGTAGAAAATGAAGGAGTAGGCATGGCCCAGGGTGAGAGCAGGAGTGGGGGCTGGGGGAGGCACCACACTCTTTTAAAGAACCAGATGTCACACGAACTGCAATAATGAGAACTCACTCATCACCAAGGGGATGGCACTAAACCATTCATGAGAGATCTATCCCCATGATCCAAACACCTTCCACCAGGCCCCACCTCCAACACGGGATGATATTTCAACATGAGATTTGAAGGGGACAAACAACCAAACCATATTATTACATTCCTAGACCCCCAAATTTTAAGTCTTTCTCACATTGCAAAATACAATCATGCCTTCATAATAGTCCCCCAAAGACTTAACCCATTCCAGCATTACTTCAAAAGTCCCAAGTCCCAAGTTCCACGTCCAAAGTCTCATCTGGAGATGAGTTCCTTTCACGTATGAGCCTGTGAGATAAAAAACAAGTTATTTACTCGCAAGATACAATAGTAATATAGGCATTGGGTATACATTCCCATTTCAAAAGGGAGAAATTGGCCAAAAGAAAGAGGCAATAGGCATCACATAAGTCTGAAACCCAGCAGGACAGTCACTAAATCTTACAGCTCCAAAACAATCTCCCTTGACTCCATGTCCCATAACTAAGGCACACTGGTGTAAGGAGTAGACTCCTGAGGCCTTGGGCAGCTCTGCTCCTGTGGCTTTGAAGGGTGTAGCCCTCATGGCTGCCCTCACTAGTAGGAGATGAGTGTCTTCAGCTTTTCCATGCTGAGGTTGCAAGCTGCTGATAGTTCTACCATTCTTGGGTCTGGAGGGCAGCAGCCCTCTTCCCACAGCTCCACTAGGCAGTGCCCTGGTGGGGAGTGTGTGTGAGGGCTCCAAACCCACATTTCCCCTTGGCACTACCCTCTGTAGGGGGCCCGCTTTTGCAGCAGGCTTCTGCCTGGGCACCCAGGCTTCCTCATAATCCTCTCTAATCTAGGTGGGAGCTGCCAAGCCTCCTTCACTCTGGCACTCTGTGCACCTGAAGACTTAACACAACATGGAAGCCACCAAAGCTTATGGCTTATGCCCTCTGGAGCAGTAGCCTGAGCTGTACCTACAGCCCTTTGAACCACAAGTCAAGCCAGAGAGGCTGGGATGTGGGAAACAGTGTCCTGAGGCTAAGCAATTCAGCGGTTCCCTGTACGTGGCTCCTGAAACCATTCCTTCTCCTAGGCCTCTGGGCCTGTGATGGGAGGGGCTGCATCAAAGATTTCTGAAGTGCCTTTGAGGCCTTTTTCCCATTATCTTGGATATTAGCACTTGGCTCCCTTTTAGTCATGCTAATCTCTTTAGCAAGTGGTTGCACCACAGCCTGATGGATTCTTTCTCTACCACTGGGCCAGACTGCAAATTTTCCAAACTTTTACATTCTGCTTACCTTTTAAATATGAGTTCCAACTTTAAGTCCTTTCTTTGTTCCCACATCTGAGCATAGGCTGCTCAAAGCAGCCAGGTCACATTTTGAATTCTTTGCTACTTAGAAATTTCTTCCACCAGATATGCTTCATCATCAAGTTCAAACTTCCACAAATTCCTACAGCATGGACACAATGCAGCCAAGTCCTTTGCTATGATATAACAGGGTGACCTTTGCTCCAGTTCCCAATACCTTCCTCTTTTCCATCTGAGAGCTCATCAGCCTGGCCTTAACTGTCCATATGTCTATCAGCATTTTGGTCACAACCACTTAAGTCTCTAAGAAGTTCCAAACTTTCCCTCTTCTTCTTGCCTTCTTCTGAGACCTTCAAACTCTTCCAGCCTCTGCCTGTTATGCAACTCCAAAGCCACTTCCACATTTTCAGGTATCTTTATAGCCATACCCCACTCCTATTGGTAACACAGTACCAATTTTCTGTGTTAGTCCTTTTTGCATTGCTATAAAAAAATACCTGAGACTAGGTAATTTATCAAGAAAAGTGGTTTTTCTTGGTTCATGGTTCTGCAGGTGATACAGGAAATGTGTTGCTGGCATCTGCTTCTGGTGAGGGTTTCAAGAAGCTTCCAATCATGGTGGAAGGTGAAGAAGGACATGTGTCACATGGCAATAGCAGGAATGGGAGGTGTAAGTGCCACACTCTTTTAAACAATCAGATCTCATGTGAACCACCAGAGTAAGAACTCAATCATCACCAGGGGAATGGTGCTATGCCATTTGTGAGGAATCTGCACCCATGATCAAAACACCTTCCACCAGGCCCCACCTCCAACACTGGGGGTGACATTTCAACATGAGATTTGATGGGAACAAACATCCAAACCATATCAACAGTCAAGCGAGTTAACACATCCACCACCTCACGTAGTTACCTTTGTGTGTGTGTATGTGTGTGTGTCTAGTGAGAACACTTAAGATCTACCCTTTCAGCAAATTTCAAGTATACAATACATTGTTATCAACTATAGTTAACATTCTGTACATTAGAACTCTAAAACTTATTAATCTTATAACCTAAAGTTTGTACTTGTTGACCAATATCTCTCCATTTTCTCTACCTCTCCAACCCCTGGCAACTACCATTCTACTCTCTGTTTGCATGAGTTTGACTATTTTAGATTCCATATATATGTGAGATCATACTGTACTTCTCTTTCTCTGTGTGACTCATTTCACTCAGCATAATGCCTGCAAGGTTCATTCATGTCTTCTCAGGTGAAAGGATTTCCTTATTTTAATGGCTGAATAATATTCCAGTATGTGTGTGAGTGTGCGTGTGTGTGTTCTTGTGTGCGTACTGTTGGCCACCCATATCCATGTGCTTCACTTTCATTTATTCAACCGAGTAGGGATTTAAAATATATGAAAAAATTATATGTGTACTTAACGTGTACACTATTTTTCTTGTCATTCCCTAAACAATATAATGTAACAGCCATTTACACAGCATTTGCATTGTATTAGGTATTATAGGTTTTATAAATAATTTAGAGATGATTTAAACTATTGATATATAGGTAGATGTGGATAGGTTATATGCAAATATTATGCTGTTTTATATGAGAGACTTGAGCATCCATGGATTTGGGTATCCATAGGTGGTCCTGGAACCAATCCCTCACGGATACCAAGGGACTACTATATATACATGTTTTCATGTCCTGGCTACTGTGAATAATGCTGCAATGAACATAAGGGTGCAGAAATCACTTCAAGATAGTGATTTCATTTCCTCATATATCCAGAAGTAGGATTGCTGGGTCAACTGGTAGTTCTATTTTTAATTTTTTTGAAACTTTCATGCTGTTTTCCATAATAGCTGTATCAATTTACATTTTCACCAATATTGCACAAAGTTTCACTTTTTTCCACATCCTCACCAGCATTCGTTATGTATTTTCAATAATCATCTTAAGAAGTGAGAGATATCTCATTGTGGTTTTGATTTGCATTTCCCTGATGATTAGTGATGTTGAGCATTTTTCATGTACCTATTAGCCATGTGCCTGTTTGTATGTCTTCTTTGGGAAAATGATTATTCCCAAATTATTATTATGGACTACTTTATTAGTCCATTTTCATGCTGCTGATAAAGACATCCCCAAGACTGGGCAATATACAAAAGAAAGAGGTTTAATTGACTTACAGCTCCACTTGGCTCGGGAGGCCACACAACTGCAGCAGAAGGTGAAAGGCATGTCTCACATGGTGGCAGGTAAGAGAAGAGGGCTTGTGCAAAGAAACTCCCCTTTGTAAAAACCATCAGCTCTCATGAGACTTATTGACTATCATGAGAACAACACAGGAAGGACCTGCTCCAATGATTCAATTACCTCCCACTGGGTCCCTCCCACAACACATGGGAATTCAAGATGAGGATTGAGTGGGGACACAGCCACACCATATCACTCCACCCTGGCCGCTCCCAAATCTCATGTCCTCACATTTCAAAACCAATCATGCCTTCCCAACCGTCCCCCAAAGTCTTAATTTATTTCAGCATTAACTCAAAAATCCACAGCCCAAAGTCTCATCTGAGACAAGGCAAGTCCCTTCTCCCTATGAGTCTGTAAAATCAAAAGCAAGTTAGTTACTTCCTACATACACTGGGGATACAGGCATTGGATAAATACAGCCATTCCAAATGTGAGACATTGGTCAAAACAAAGGGACTACAGGCCCCATGCAAGTCCAAAATCCAGCAGGGCAGTCAAATCTTAAAGCTCCTGAATGATTTCCTTTGACTTCATGTCTTGCATCCAGGTCACGTTGATGGAAGATGTGGGTTCCCATGGTCTTGGGCAGCTCTGCCCCTGTGGCTCTGCAGGGTACAGCCACCCTCCCAGCTGCTTTCATGTGCTAGTGTTGAGTGTCTGCGGCTTTTCTAGGTACACATTGCAAGTTGTCAGTGGATCTACCATTCTGGGGGCTGGAGAATGGTGGCCCTCTTCTCACAGCTCCACTAGGCAGTGCCCCAGTAGGGACTCTGTGTGGGGGCTCCAAACCCACATGTCTCTTCCCCACTGCCATAGCAGATGTTCTCCATGAGGGCCCTGCCCCTGCAGCAAACTTCTGCCTGGACATCCAGGAGTTTCCATACATCTTCTGAAATCTAGGTGGAGGTTCCCAAATACTAATTCTTGACTTCTGTTAACTCGCAGGCTTAACACCACATGGAAGCGGCCAAGGCTTTGGGCTTGCACTCTCTGAAGCCATGGCCCAAGCTCTATATTGGCCCCTTTCATCCATGGCTGGAGCAGCTGGGACGCAGGGCACCAAGTTCCCAGGCTGCACACAGCATGGGGACCCTGGCCCTAACACAGGAACAGAAAACCAAGTATTGCATATTCTCACTTATAAGTGTGAGCTAAATGATGAGAACTCATGATCACAAAGAAGGGAACAACAGACACTGGGGTCTACTTGAGGGTGGGAGAAGAGAGAGGAGCAGAAAAGTAACTATTAGGTGCTAAGCCTAGTACCTGGGTGATGAAATAATCTGTACAACACACCCCCAGACATGAGTTTACCTATATAACAAACTTGCACATGTACCCCCAAACCTAAAATAGAAGTTTTTAAAAAAAGAAAACTAAAGAAATTGAGTGTATAAGGTGTAAGGAAGGGATCCAGTTTCAGCTTCCTACATATGGCTAGCCAGTTTTCCCAGCACCACTTATTAAATAGGGAATCCTTTCCCCATTGCTTGTTTTTCTCAGGTTTGTCAAAGATCAGATAGTTGTAGATATGAGGCGTTATTTCTGAGGGCTCTGTTCTGTTCCATTGATCTATATCTCTGTTTTGGTACCAGAACCATGCTGTTTTGGTTACTGTAGCCTTGTAGTATAGCTTGAAGTCAGGTAGTGTGATGCCTCCAGCTTTGTTCTTTTGGCTTAGGATTGTCTTGGCAATGCGGGCTCTTTTTTGGTTCCATATGAACTTTAAAGTAGTTTTTTCCAATTCTGTGAAGAAAGTCATTGGTAGCTTGATGGGGATGGCATTAAATCTGTAAATTACCTTGGGCAGTATGGCCATTTTCACGATATTGATTCTTCCTACCCATGAGCATGGAATGTTCCTCCATTTGTTTGTATCCTCTTTTATTTCATTGAGCAGTGGTTTGTAGTTCTCCTTGAAGAGGTCCTTCACATCCCTTGTAAGGTGGATTCCTAGGTATTTTATTCTCTTTGAAGCAATTGTGAATGGGAGTTCACTCATGATTTGGCTCTCTGTTTGTCTGTTGTTGGTGTATATGAATGCTTGTGATTTTTGTACATTGATTTTGTATCCTGAGACTTTGCTGAAGTTGCTTATCAGCTTAAGGAGATTTTGGGCTGAGACGACGGGGTTTTCTAGATATACAATCATGTCGTCTGCAAACAGGGACAATTTGACTTCCTCTTTTCCTAATTGAATACCATTTATTTCCTTCTCCTGCCTAATTGCCCTGGCCAGAACTTCCAACACTATGTTGAATAGGAGTGGTGAGAGAGGGCATCCCTGTCTTGTGCTAGTTTTCAAAGGGAATGCTTCCAGTTTTTGCCCATTCAGTATGATATTGGCTGTGGGTTTGTCAAGATGGATTAAAGACTTAAACCTTAGACCTAATACCATAAAAACCCTAGAAGAAAACCTAGGCATTACCATTCAGGACATAGGCATGGGCAAGGACTTCATGTCTAAAACACCAAAAGCAATGGCAACAAAAGCCAAAATTGACAAATGGGATCTAATTCAACTAAAGAGCTTCTGCACAGCAAAAGAAACTACCATCAGAGTGAACAGGTAACCTACAAAATGGGAGAAAATTTTTGCAACCTACTCATCTGACAAAGGGCTAATATCCAGAATCTACAATGAACTCAAACAAATTTACAAGAAAAAAACAAACAACCCCATCAAAAAGCAGGCGAAGGACATGAACAGATACTTCTCAAAAGAAGACATTTATGCAGCCAAAAAATACATGAAAAAATGCTCACCATCACTGGCCATCAGAGAAGTGCAAATCAAAACCACAATGAGATACCATCTCACACCAGTTAGAATGGCAATCATTAAAAAGTCAAGAAACAACAGGTGCTGGAGAGGATGTGGAGAAATAGGAACACTTTTACACTGTTGGTGGGACTGGAAACTAGTTCAACCATTGTGGAAGTCAGTGTGGCGATTCCTCAGGGATCTAGAAGTAGAAATACCATTTGACCCAGCCATCCCATTACTGGATATATACCCAAATGACTATAAATCATGCTGCTCTAAAGACACATGCACACGTATGTTTATTGCGGCATTATTCACAATAGCAAAGACTTGGAACCAACCCAAATGTCCAACAATGATAGACTGGATTAAGAAAATGTGGCACATATACACCATGGAATACTATGCAGCCATAAAAAATGATGAGTTCATGTCCTTTGTAGGGACATGGATGAAATTGGAAATCATCATTCTCAGTAAACTCTCTCAAGAACAAAAAACCAAACACCGCATATTCTCACTCATAGGTGGGAATTGAACAATGAGAACACATGGACACAGGAAGGGGAACATCACACTCTGGGGACTGTTGTGGGGTGGGGGGAGGTTGGAGGTATAGCATTGGGAGATATACCTAATGCTAGATGACGAGTTAGTGGGTGCAGTGCACCAGCATGGCACATGTATACATATGTAACTAACCTGCACATTGCGCATATGTACCCTAAAAGTATAATAATAATAAATAAATAAATAAAAGAAATTGAGTGAAACCGAAACAAGCTAAACTCAGAAAGTCACACCATGATGCATCTTAATTAACCTTCTGAAAGCTAAGACAAAATAATTAAAAACAGCTAGAGATAAATGGCGCTACCTATAAAGGAACAATAATTCAAAAGACAATGGGTTTTGTTATATGAAATTATGGCAGCCAGAATGAAGGAGAATAACATTTTTAAGTATTGAAAGAAAAGAATAGTCTACCCAGTGACTATCCTTCAGGAATAACTAGAAAAGAAAGAAATTCTCAAAGGCAAACTAACAGACTCTAGTTACTTATAAGAACTATCCTTTAAGAGTAGCTAAAGCAGCCATTCCAAATTGAAATATATATATATATAAATAAAAGGATGATGGTGGAATTGGTAAAAACAGAAGTAAAAATAATAGACTATACTTCCTCTAATTAATTTCTTTAATAATATTTTATGGTTGAAGCAAAAATTATAACATCATCTAATGTGGTGCTCAATGTATGTACTGCAAATACTTATCACAATTGTATTTGGAAAGTGGGAAGGTTAATGTGACATAAACGACGTAAGGTTTCTATACTTTACCAGAAGTGGTAAAATATCAATACTAGTAGGCTGTGATATGATGCACATGTAACTCAAGTGCATATGGCAATACATAAGGTAAATAGTAAGAAAATAGAAATCAATATACTCAAATATTATAAATAAAAATAGAGGTCTATAAACTGTTCATGTAGTCTAGAGGAAGACAGCACAACAGAACCGAAAAATTAGAAACAAAGGAATTAAATAGAAAAAAATAATAACATGGAACACTTAAACCTTAACATATTAATAACTATATTAAACGTAAATAGTCAAGTACAGCGGCCAGGCACGGTAGCTCACACCTGTAATCCCAGCACTTTGGGAGGCCGAGGCGGGCAGCTCATGAAGTCAGGAGATCGAGACCATCCTGGCTAACACGGTGAAACCCTGTCTCTACTAAAAATATAAAAAATTAGCCAGGCATTGTGGCAGGTGCCTGTAGTCCCAGCTACTCGGGAGGCTGAGGCAGGAGAATGGTGTGAACCCAGGAGGCCGAGGTTGCAGTGAGCTGAGATTGCGCCACTGCACTCCAGCCTGGGTGACAGAGTGAGATTCCATCTCAAAAAAAAAAAAAAAAGTCAAGTACAACAAATACAATACAAAGATTGGTAGAGTAGATTTTTAAAAATACACCTCTATGTTGTCTACAACACACTGATTTCAAGTGTAATGAATTAGGTAGATTAAAAGGAGAAGGAAGAAAATATATCTCATGCAAACATTAATCAAAAAAGTTAAGTGTGGCTTTATCAAAATCAGACAAAGCAAATCTTAGGGTAAAGAAATGACTACAATTGGAGGTACAATTGGAGATACTATATGATATGGTTTGGCTCTATGTTCCCACCCAGATCTCACCTGGAATTGTAGAATTGTAATAATCCCTATGTGTCATGGGACAGACCTGGTGGGAGGTAATTGAATCATGGAGGCAGGTTTTTCCCATGCTATTCTCGTGATATTGAATAAGTCTCATGAGATCTTATGGTTTTATAAAGGGAAGTTCCCCTGCAAACACTTGCTCTTGCCTGCCACCATGTAAGATGTGACTTTGCTCCTCATTCACCTTCTGCCATGATTGTGAGGCCTCCCCAGCTCTGTGGAACTGTGAGTCAATGAAACCTCTTTCCTCTATAAATTACCCAGTTTTGGGTATGTCTTTATTACCAGAGTGAGAACAGACTGATACAGTAAATTGGTACTGGAAAGTGGGATGCTGCTGTAAAGATACCCAAAAATGTGGAAGCGACTTTGGAACTGGGTAATAGGCTGAGGTTGGAACAGTTTGGAGGACTCAGAAGATAGGAAAATGTGGGAAAGTTTGGAACTTCCTAGAGACTTGGAGGGCTCAGAAGACAGGAAGATGTGAGAAAGTTTGGAACTTCCTAGAGACTTGTTGAATGACTTTGACCAAAGTGCTGGTAGTGATATGGACAATAAGGTCCAGGCTGAGGTGGTCTCAGGTGGAGATGGGGAACTTGTTGGGAACTGGAGTAAAGGTCACTCTTGCTATGCAAAGAGACTGGTGGCATTTTGCCCCTGCCCTAGAGATCTGTGGAACTTTGAACTTGAGAGAGATGATTTAGGGTATCTGGGGAAAGAAATTTCTAAGCAGCAAAGCATTCAAGAGGAAGCAGAGCATTTGGAAAATGTGCAGCCTAACAATGCAATCGAAAAGAAAAACCCATTTTCTGGGGAGAAATTCAAACCACCTGCAGAAATTTGCATATGTAACAAGGAGCCAAATGTGAGTCACCAAGACAATGGGGAAAATGCCTCCAGGGCATGTCGGAGACCTTTGTGGCAGCCCCTCTCATCACAGGCCTGAGGTCTAGGAGGGAAAAACGGTTTCATGAGCCAGGCCTAGGGCTCCCCTGCACTACGCAGCCTCTGAACATGGTGCCCTGCATCCCAGCTGTTTCAGTTCCAGCCATGGCTAAAAGGGGCCAATGCTTCAGAGAATGCAAGCCCCAAGCCTTGGCAGCTTACACATGGTGGTGGGACTGTGAGTGCACAGAAGTCAAGAATTGAGGTTTGGGAACCTCTGCCTACATTTCAGAGGATGTATGAAAACACCTGAATGTCCAGGCAGAAGCATGCTGTAGGGGCAGGGCCCTCATGGAGAACCTCTGCTAGGGCAGTGTGGAAGGGAAATGTGGGGTCACAGCCCCCACACAGAGTCCCTGCTGGGCCACTGCCTAGTGGAGCTGTGAAAAGAGAGTTGCCATCATCCAGACCCCAGAATGGTAGATTCACTGACAGCTTGTACCATGCAACTGGAAAAGCCACAGACACTCAACACCAGCCTGTGAAAGCAGCCAAGAGGGAAGCTATACCCTGCAATGCCACAGGGGTGGAGCTGCCCAAGGCTGTGGCAGCCCACCTCTTGCATCGGCATGACCTGGGTGTGAGATATGGAATCAAAGGAGATCCTTTTGGAACTTTAAGGTTTAATGACTGTCCTATTGGATTTCGGACTTGCATGGGGCCTGTAGCCACTTCATTCTGGCCAATTTCTCCCATTTGGAACAGGTGAATTTACCTAAAGTCTGTACCCCATTTTATTTAAGAAGTATCTAACTTGCTTTTGATTTTACAGGCTCATAGGTGGAAGGGACTTGCCTTGTCTCAGATGAGACTTTGGACGGTGGACTTTTAATGCTGAAATGAGTTAAGACTTTGGGGAAATGTTGGGAAGGCATGATTGGCTTTGAAATGTGAGGACATGAGATTTGGGAGGGGCCAGGGATGAAATGATACAGTTTGGCTCTCTGTCCCCATTCAAATATCACCTGGAATTGTAATAATTCCCACATGTCATGGGAGGGACCCAGTGGGAAGTAACTGAATCATGGGCATGAGTTTTTTTCCCTGCTGTTCTCATGATAGTAAGTCTCATGAGATCTGATGGTTTTATAAAGGGGAGTTCCCCTGCAAACACTTGCTCTTGCCTGCCACCCTATAAGGTGTGACTTTCCACCTCATTCAGCTTCTGCCATGATTGTGAGGCCTCCCCAGCCATGTGGAACTGTGAGTCAATTAAACCTCTTTCCTTTATAAATTACTCAATCTCAGGAATGTCTTTATTAGCAATGTAAGAAAAGACTTGTCTTCTGCCATAAGATGAGCCTCACTAGATGCTGGTGCCATAGCTTCCGGAACTGTGAGCCAAACAGAGTTCTTTTTTTTTTTTTTTTAACTACCTAGTCTGTGGTATTCTGTTATATCAGCAGAAAACCGACTAAGACAATAATTAACTAAGAGTGTCTAACTGATATTTTTAGAATACTGATATGAAAGTCTTAATGTAACTACTGATTATATGAAAAGTATAATTCCTCATGACCAACTGAGATTTATCCAAGAGACACAGAGATAGAATTACAGTAATTGCTATCCATGGGGTATATTAAAAATAATTTTCTTAACAGATGCTGATATAGTTTGATAAAACTCTTTAGCAAAGGATTCTTCTTAAAATAACAAGATGTATGAATAGGGGAAAACATCTTCTCAACAAAGCTTCTGATGTTGCACTTAATTGTGAAACAAATAACCAAAAAATGTACTTAATTATAAAGTACTGGGGGCAGTTTCAGAAAAATAAGAGAGTTAACAAAGTCATTGGAATGTAATAGTGTGAAAGTTCTGGTCATTATAATGCAGCATGAAGCAGAAATAAGAGTTATAACCCCTAGAAAAATGGACATATAATTATTATTTACATATGATATGATTATATTCCTAGAAAAAGCAGCTTAAACACTATTAAAATAAGTAGATTGGCTAGATAAAAGATAAGCTAATAAAAATTAATTACTTTGCTATGTTATCAATTGGAAAGTACAAAAGGAATTCTTTCAAAGTTTGGATGCAACATTCCACCTTAAGCCAAATATAGTTAATTCCTTTTCCCTTTGAACTAGCCCCTGAAATTATCAAAGAAATGTAAAAATCCACTTCAGCTCTGGAAACAAGTGCAGGGTGTTACCCACTGGCCAGAGCAAATTTCTTCAGGTTAATGAGCAGCTGAGACCTAAGGGGGGATCTAGCCAGCTGGGGAAAGACCAATCCACTTAGGAAAACAAGTGTAAGGAACCTACACCAGCGTGGAAGGCTGCAGGGTAGAACTGAGGAAAGGCATGAGAGAATGGGTGAAGCTAAACCTCGAGTCCACTGTCAGCTTTGGGATGTACATTAGGGTAAGAAATTGCCACCTCAGGAGTCAGTGCAGCTTCTCATTGGCTTGAAAAGCTGGAGCATGAACCCTAATGATTAAAGGAGAGGGCAGGCTCTAAGTATCTCTAGGCTGCCCCCTCTACAGTGAGTAAGCAGCTGGGAAGAATAAAAACACAGCAAACCCATATTTACTCCTTCTCTCATTATCTGGTATTGAAATATTTGAATAGGGACTCCAATAAATCAAAGTCCATCTTAATTCCCCATACTGAACCATGTTTTGTAAGGATGCGCAAAAAGAGAAAATGATTGGTAATTTGGCAGGACCAACATGGGAACCAATGGGAATAAAAGTAAACATTTCTTTGTGAAAGATGTTAATTCAAGAAACAGGCGGAAATTGAAAATAATCTCTTATCTGTTTTTAACACAAGCTTTGAGAGGCTGTTGCATCTATGAAGAAGGCAGGAAATACTGATTTCAAATAAAAACATAATTATAAAATTTAAAATGCAATGGAAGCAATGAAGAGCCGATAATCTCTTAATCTTAAAATCTCATCTGAAATGCTTCAGAATTCACTTAGAAATCAGAAAACAAAAATGAAAGAAATGAGATTAGAAAAATAGTAAGGGACACAGAGAGTACACTGGAGGGAAACAATTACGCATAGCACTAACTCTGAAAAGGAAAGCAGAACAGAGGGTAGGCAACTAAAAAAAAAAAAAAAAATTAAAGGAAAATTTCCCTGAACCAGACAGAGGACTGTCTTTAGATTGGAAGCTTTCAGCAATTATGGAAAAAATCTCTAAATATACAAGTATTCTGATATGGGTATTTTTTCGTTTGAGACAGAGTATCACTCTGTCATCCAGGCCGGAGTGCAGTGGCAGGATCACAGCTCATTGCAGCTTCAACCTCCTGGGCTCAGGTGATCCTCCCACTTCAACCTCTCAAGTAGCTGGGACTACAAGGCACGTGTCAGCACCACACGTGGCTAAGTTTTAAACTTTTTGTAGAGATGAGGTTTCATTATGTTGCCCATGCTGGTCTTGAACTCCTGGGCTCAAGCTGTCCACCTGCCTCAGCCTCCCAAACTATTGGGATTACAGGCGTGGTGGGATTATGCCACCGTGCCCGGCCTGATATGGGTTTTTTTTTTAACATATAAAGAATAAAGAAAAATTTTAAATGCACGCAAGCAGAAGTTACAATATATCTAAAATGAAAAAAAATCAGATGGCAGCAGATGTCTTGGTCAAACTGAATGCCAGAAGACCATGTAACAATGTCTAAAGAATTTAGAGAGAAAATGATTGTTATCCATTAGCTCTACAGTTAGCCAAACTACTTTTAAGGAGCTAAAATATTCATTTCATTTTATCTTTTTATTCCTTAGTGTTTTTTTGCAAGTCATAATATATTTATTTTATTTTATTGTGGTAATAACACTTATCATGAGATCTATACCCTTAACAAGTTTTAAGTGTACAATATATTATTGTTGACTATAGGCACAATGATGTAAAGCAGATCTCTAAAGTTTATTCATTTTATTTAACTGAAACTCTATGCCTATTGGTCAACAACTCCCCATTACCTCCTCCCTCTAGCTTTGTATATATACTTCATGTTAGTGAAATCCTGCAGTACTAGTCTGTTTGTAACTGGCTTATTTCACTTAGCATAAGTCCTCAAGGTTAGCCCACGTTGTTGCATATTGCAGAATTTCCTTTTTGCATAAGGTTGAATAGTGTGTGTATATATATATATATATATATACATATATATATAAAACATGTTCTCTATCCATTCTTCTGTCATTGGACATTTAAGTTCTTTCCACATCTTAGCTATTATAAATGAATAGTGCTTCAATGAATATGTAAATAATAGCTCTTTGAGATCCTAATTTCAATTTTTTATATATACCCAGAAATGGGATTGCTGGGTCACATGGTAGCGCTATTTTTAATTTTTGAGAAGCATCCATACTGTTTTTTATAGTGGCTGTATTGGTAAAACCAAAACAAAACAAAAATAAACAAGTGGGATTACATCAATCTAAAAAGCTTCTGCACAGCAAAATAAACAATCAACAGATTGAAAAAGCAACCTATAGAATGGGAGAAAATATCTGCAAACCATATATCTGAAAAGGTGTTAATCTCCAAAATATATATGAAATTCATATAACTCAATAACAAAAAATGAATTACATAATTTGAAAAATGAGTTAAGTACTTGAATGGACATTTCTCCTAAGAAGACATACAAATGGCCAGTAAGTATAAAAAAAATTGCTCTATATCACTAATCAGCAAGGAAGTGCAATCAAGACCACAATGAGATATCATCTCATACCTGTAAGGATGGCTATTATCAAGAGAATGAAAGACAAGTAATTGAGATTTATAGAAGACTCTGATCAACAACAGCAGTATTAACATTTTTACAAGTGCTCAATGGAACTTTCACCAAGATGAGTCATGAAACATGCTGGTTATTTTGTTGTTCTCCTGTCTTAGGTCCATCAGATTGTATGCCATTAATTTCTCCTTTTACTCACACAGATACCTGTGTGTTTCTGTGGCTGTTGGTGCTTTGTCTTCATCTACTTGGATTTTAAGATCTGCGAGAATAATTCATCATGATGTTTTGTTATAAACGTTGTTGATGGATTTTTGGTTTTGTTATGTAGTTGCTCTGCCTGTTTTTATGTAGAGATTAATAGAGACTAGCCAACTATGTTCCTGCCACCACCATTTTCTCGTAATCCCTATCTATTACCTAGATTTCAGTCTTGTTAACTTTACCATATTTGCTACATCTATTTTAAGTATTTAAAAGCAAATAACCATAGACATTCTTTCGATTTCCTCTGAAATATTTTAGCATGTATGTCTTAAATAAAAAGACACTTTTCTAAAAAAAAATCATCATACCACTACCATACCTGAAAAACTAACAATAATTCTCCAATTTCATCATCTCGCATTCAGCCCATACCTAGATTCCTCTTTTGTCCTCACAATAGCTTTTAGAAGTGGAACTTTTTTCAAACAGTTTCCTTATGTTGCAAGGGTCCTTTAAGTATCTCTTAATCAAGGCTGACATTCTTGATAAACCTTTTTTCTTTTATTTTTAGATTATGATATTTTCTCTATGGAATTAAAGAGTAGTGCATTTTGTTTTAGAGAGTAGTGCATTTTTTAAGAAAATTAATGTCCAGAAAAGATAAGACCATAAAAAAGATTAGGCCTGCTGCCTGGGCAAAAATTAGGTAGAGAGACCACAGGACGGCAACCACAGGAACCACCCTAACCATCTCAGGGAAACAAAACGCCTCGGGGTAGTAGTGTTCAAAGTTATTATTAGCACCTTAGAGAGTCCTCCCTGGCTCAAAGGTAATATAATCTAGTTAGTGACTTCAAAACTCCAAAGCCTAAGCTTGTAACTCAGGCTGTTTGTGGGTTCTGTGAGCTTGGCCTTTGGCAGATGTAGGGATGAAGATGCCTAGTTCCTCCCTTAGAGGTAACTGTGGATCCTGCCTAAGAAATAAGCATTTTGGTACTGGTACCAAAACAGAGATATAGACCAATGGAACAGAACAGAGCCCTCAGAAAGAACGCCGCATATCTACAACTATCTGATCTTTGACAAACCTGAGAAAAACAAGCAATGGGGAAAGGATTCCCTATTTAATAAATGGTGCTGGGAAAACTGGCTAGCCATATGTAGAAAGCTGAAACTGGATCCCTTCCTTACACCTTATACAAAAATTAATTCAAGATGGATTAAAGACTTAAACGTTAGACCTAAAACCATAAAAACCCTAGAAGAAAACCTAGGCAATACCATTCAGGACATAGGCATGGACAAGGACTTCATGTCTAAAACACCAAAAGCAATGGCAACAAAAGCCAAAATTGACAAATGGGATCTAATTCAACTAAAGAGCTTCTGCACAGCAAAAGAAACTACCATCAGAGTGAACAGGCAACCTACAGAATGGGAGAAAATTTTTGCAACCTACTCATCTGACAAAGGGCTAATATCCAGAATCTACAATGAACTCAAACAAATTTACAAGAATAAAACAAACAACCCCATCAAAAAGTGGGCAAAGGATATGGACAGACACTTCTCAAAAGAAGACATTTATGCAGCCAAAAAACACATGAAAAAATGCTCATCATCACTGGCCATCAGAGAAATGCAAATCAAAACCACAATGAGATACCATCTCACATCAGTTAGAATGGCAATCATTAAAATGTCAGGAAACAACAGGTGCTGGAGAGGATGTGGAGAAATAGGAACACTTTTACACTGTTGGTGGGACTGGAAACTAGTTCAACCATTGTGGAAGTCAGTGTGGCGATTCCTCAGGGATCTAGAACTAGAAATACCATTTGACCCAGCCATCCCATTACTGGGTATATACCCAAAGGATTAGAAATCATGCTGCTATAAAGACACATGCACACGTATGTTTATTGTGGCACTATTCACAATAGCAAAGACTTGGAACCAACCCAAATGTCCAACAATGATAGACTGGATTAAGAAAATGTGGCACATATACACCATGGAATACTATGCAGCCATAAAAAATGATGAGTTCATGTCCTTTGTAGGGACATGGATGAAGCTGGAAACCATCATTCTCAGCAAACTATCACAAGGACAAAAAACCAAACACCACATGTTCTCACTCATAGGTGGGAATTGAACAATGAGAACACATGGACACAGGAAGGGGAACATCACACACTGGGGACTGTTGTGGGGTGGGGGGAGGTGGGAGGGATAGCATTAGGAGATATACCTAATGCTAAATGACGAGTTAATGGGTGCAGCACACCAACATGGCACATGTATACATATGTAACAAACCTGCACGTTGTGCACATGTACCCTAAAACTTATAGTATAATAATAATAAAATTTAAAAAAAAGAATTCCTTTGAAACCCCAGGAGAAGTAATATTAGAAAATGAGAGTAATATTAGAAAAAGAAAGATTATTAGCCCTTTCCTTACATATCAGTGTATAGTTTCACTTGTTACAGCAAGTATGTTTTACTTCTAATTCAAAGGTCATCAAATAAGATAAAATATTCTGCTGGCACTTTGCAAAAGAAGGGTATCCTGATGATCAAAGTCATATGAAAAGATGCTCAGCTCTATGAGACATAAGGAAAATGCAAATTATAACCACAATGTGATATCACTGTACATGCCAAAATGACTAAAATAAAAAAGAGAAAAAAGCCAGGCATGGTGGCTCATGCCTGTAATCCCAGCACTTTGGGAGGCCGAGGTGGGCGGATCACCAGGTCAGGAGATCGAGACCATCCTGCCTAACACGGTGAAACTCTGTCTCTACCAAAAATACAAAAAATTAGCTGGACATGGTGGCACATGCCTGTAGTACCAGATACTCTGGTGGCTGAGGCAGGAGAATCACTTGAACCCAGGAGGTGGAGGTTGCAGTGAGCTGAGATCACACTGCACTCCAGTCTGGGCAACAGAGGAAGACTCCATCTCAACAAAAAAAAAAAAAAAAAAGAGAGAGAGAGAGAGAAGTGATAACAATTTTGGTGACAACAAATGGAAACTACTGGATATGAAATAATTGGTATTCTTATAGGCTACTTGCAGGAGTATAAATTGATATAACCACTTTAGAAAACTATTTGGCAGTATCTATTAAAGCAGACAGATGCATACACCAATACTCAGCAATTCTACTCCTAGATATGTACCTAACAAATATGTACACATATGAATGTTCAATAAATGTGTTTAAGAATAAAAAAAAGAAATAAGCATTTTAAGGCCTCAGTATTTTTTATAGATGGAAAGTAGAATTTTCCTTATATTTCCATGCTTTAAATTCTTTTTTTCTCCAAGTTATTGGTAGAGAGTTTCCATACTTAAAAATATCCCATCCTAGAAGCAAATCATAAGGTCTGTATTCCACAGGCAGAACCCTGGCTTACAGAAATACCTGGGTGCTTGACAACCAGAGGTCATTGGAGGAGTTGGCAGCAGGGTGCAGGAATAGTTGGGATAATTTTCCTTAAGTTTGTGTTTCCCGGCTTTGTGCTGATGATCATGGAGTCAGAGAGGCAGCATGAGAAATGCTTCTCAGTCCAAGTAATTGAAACTAGGAAACCTGTGAGAAAACTGAGAGAAGACTGGAGCAAAAGTCCTCTAAAGGGCAGTGTGCTTTCCTTCACTGGAGGGCTTGCAAACTGCCATTTGACATGCAGGTGGCAGCATTTTTTTTCCTTTTGTCTAATGAAGCCAATCCCGTAGTCACAGATTGGTCATGCTTTCCCCAGGATCCACTAGGGGATTTTAATACGGTGGGGCTACAGAAAGATCTCCATTGGTTTCTAACAACACCCACAGAAAATTTCAGAAACCCTCTCTTGGTTCACAAGGCCCTGTAGGATCTCCTTTCACTCTACCTTACATATTGCTACTCTCCTCTAGCTCACTGTATATCCTCCTTGTTCCCTGAAACATGTACTTTCCACATCCCTAGCTCAGGGGTGCTTGCGTTAGCTGTTCCCTCCGCCTGGAAAGGTCCCAACACCCTCCCTCCTTGAAAGCCATAGAGTTTGCTCATCTCCCTTATTTGTGGCTTAGGAAACTCTTTCTGTACTTAAAGAAACACCTTCCACTTCTGTCTCCCTATGCCTTGTGTTGTTTTATTTATTTTTTTACCACATAGTTACCACCTCCCAACATGATGTCAAATATTGCAATCTGTTTCTCTGTTTACTGTTTTTATTCCATCACCCATAACAGAAGCCCACAAGGGTTCTGCACGTTTTGTGACACAGCAGACGCTCAATAATGCATGTTGAATGAAAGCAGGATAGACCCCGTGCCAGCACTCACTCCATCTCCACCTGCTTTAGAGATCTGGCTCAATCTCTCTTTTCCTTACAGCAGAAAATCTGGATATGAAGATTGAGGATCTGCTTAACTGAGTTATAGTAACAGGTTTTTTCAATGTGAGCTTAGGGGCTAAGCTGGCTGGCTTAGCTCAGAGAGAAAGGCCTGGGCTTTGATGACTTTTCATCTTCGTCTGTGGAATCTGGAGGTGCCTGTTACATTTTGAGAGGGAGTGGAGAGTTGAGTGCTTTGCTAACTCAATAGCTGTCTTTCCCTTCTCTGGCCCAGCGAAACAAAAAGCCAGTGAAGAGGTGAGAGAGACTTGTGCCCTCTGGGAGTCCAAACAGAAGGAAGTAGTTTCATGTAAGTGATGCAAGAAGAACACAGTGAAGTCCCATTATATGTCTGAACCCTAAATCCCCCTGCCCTCCCTAAGCTCTGGATTCCAGATAATTAGATTTTTCAATATGGCCCCCAAAGCCCACTTGGGTACCCTGCCATATATTTAACTTCAACTTCTACCTCTCACCCTCCTCCCACTTTGATGACAACAAAACACTGACAGAGCACACTCCCACCTCAAGGGCTTTTAAAAAAACTTTTAGGTTCGGTGCTACACGTGCAAGTTTATTACATAGGTAAACTCATGTCAAAGGGGTTGGTTATATGAATTATTTCATCAACCAGGTACTAAGCTCAGAACCGAATAGGTATCTTTTCTGCTCCTCTCCCTCCTCCCACCCTCCACTCTCAAGTAGACTCCAGTGTCTGTTGTTCCCTTCTTTGCGTTCATGAGTTCTCATCACTTAGCTCACACTTATAAGTGAGAACGTGTGTATTTGGTTTTCTGTTCCTGTGTTAGTTTGCTAAAAATAATGCCCTCCAGCTCCATTCATGTTTCTGCAAAAGACATGATCTTGTTATTTTCTATGGCTGCATAGTATTCCATAGTGTATATGTAACACATTTTCTTTATCCTATCTGTCATTGATGGGCATTTAGGCTGATTCCACATCTTTGCTATTGTGAATAATGCTGCAATGAACATACACCATGTCTTTATGGTAGAATGATATATATTCCTCTGGGTATATACCCAATAATGGTATTGCTAGGTCGAATGATAGTTCTGTTTTCAGCTCATTGAGGAATTGCCATACTGCTTTCTACGATGGTTGAAATTTACACTCCCACTGATAGTGTATAAGTGTTCCCTTTTCTCCACAACCATGGCAGCATCTGTTTTTTTTTTTTATTAATAGCCATTCTGACTTGTGTGAGATGGTATCTCATTGTGGTTTTGATTTGCATTTCTCAAATGATCAGTGATATTGAGCTTTTTTTCCATATGCTTGTCTTCTTTTGGAAGTGTCTGTTCATGTCCTTTGCCCACTTTTTAATGAGGTTGTTTTTCTCTTGTAAATTTAAGTTTCTTATAGGCACTGGATATTAGACCTTTGTCAGAAGCAGTTTGCAAAATTTTTCTACCATTCTGTAGGTTGTCTGTTTACTCTGTTGATAGTTTATTTTGCTGTGAAAAATCTCTTAAGATTAATTAGACCCCACTTATCAATTTTTGCTTTTGTTGCATTTGTTTTTGGTTTCTCATGAAACTTTTGCCCGTTCTTATGTCCGGTATGGTATTGCCTTGGTTGCCTTCCAGGGTTTTTATAGTTTTGGGGTTTACATTTAAGTCTTTAATCCATCTTGAAGTGATTGTTTAATGTGGTGTAAGGAAGGTGTCCAGCTTCAATTTTCTACATATGGCTAGCCAGTTATCACGGCACTATTTATTGAATAGTGAAACTTTTCCCCATTGCTTGTTTGTGTCAGTTTTGTTGAAGATCAGATGGACGTAGGTGTGCAGCCTTATTTCTGGGCTCTCTATTCTGTTTCATTGGTCTATGTGCCTGTTTTTTTTTTCCCCCACCAGCACCATCCTGTTTTGGTCACTGTAGCCCTGTAGTATAGTTTGTTTGTTGTTTTGTTTTGTTTTTTAGAGATGGAGTCTGGCTCTGTCGCCCAGGCTGGAGTGCAGTGGCATGACCTTGGTTCACTGCAACTTCCACCTCCCAGGTTCAAGGAATTCTCATGTCTCAGCCTCCTCAGTAGCTGGGATTACAGGCAAGCACTGCTGCTTCCGGCTAATTTTGTACTTTTAGTAGAAATAGGGTTTCACCATGTTGGCCAGGCTGTTCTCGAACTCCTGACCTCAGGTGATCCACCCTCCTCAGCCTCCCAAAGTGCTGGGATTACAGGCATAAGCCACAGTGCCTGGCCCCCTGTAGTATAGTTTGACGTTGGGTAACATGATGCCTACAGCTTTGTTCTTTTTGCTTAGGATTGCCTTGGCTATTCGGGCTTTGTTTTGGTTCTATACGAATTTTAAAATAGTTTTTTTCTAGTTCTGTGAAGAATGTCATTGGTAGTTTGATAGGAATTGCATTTAATCTATAAATTGCTTCAGGCAGTAAGGCCATTTTAATGATATTGATTCTTCCTACCTATGAGCATGGGATGCTTTTCCATTTGTTTGTCTTCTCTGATTTATTTGAGAAGTGTTTTGTAATTCTCACTGCAGAGATCTTTCACCTCCCTTGTTAGCTATATTCCTAGTTATTTTATTCTTTGTATGACAATTGTGAATGTGATGGCCTTCCTTATTTGGCTCTCAGCTTGGTTGCTGTTGGTGTATAGTAATGCTAGTGATTTTTGTACATTGATTTTGTATCCTGAAACTTTCCTGAAGTTGAAGGAGCTTATCAGCTGAAGGAGCTTTTGGGCTAAGACTATAATGTTTTCTAGATATAGGGTCATGTAGTCTGCAAACAAGGATAATTTGACTTCCTCTCTTCCTTTTTGGATGCCCTTTATTTCTTTCTCTTGCCTGATCGCTCTGTCTAGGACTTCCAATACTATGCTGCATAGGAGTGGTGAGAGAGTCCATCCTTGTCTTATGCCAGTTTTCAAGGGGAATGCTTTCAGCATTTGCCCATTCAGTATGATATTGCCTGTTGGTTTGTCATAGATGGCTCTTATTATTTTGAGGTATGTTCCTTCAATACCTAGTCTATTGAGAGTTTTTAACATGAAGAGGTGTTGAATTTTATCAAGAGCCTTTTCTGCACCTATTTAGTAATCATGTGGTTTTTGGCTTTAGTTTTGTTTATGTGATGAATCACATGTATTGATTCGCATATGTTGGACCACCTTGCATCCCAGGGATGAAGCCTACTTGATCGTAGTGGATGAGTTTTTTGATGTGCTGCTGCATTCTGTTTGCAAGTAATTTGTTGAGGATTTTTTCATAGATGTTAATCAGAATAATGGCCTGAAGTTTTTGTTGTTGTTGTTGTGTCTTTGCCAGGTTTTGATATTCAGGATGACGCTGGCCTCATAGAATGAGTTCAGGAGGAGTCTCTCCTCCTCAATTTTTGGAAGCGTTTCAGTAGAAATGGTACCAGCTTTTCTTTCTGCATCTGATAGAATTTGGTTGTGAATCTATCATGTCCTGGCCTTTATTTGTTGGTAGTCTATTTATTACTGATTCAATTTCAGAGCTCATTATTTGTCTGTTCAGGGAATCCATTTCTTTCTTGTTCAGTCTTGAAAGGAATTTATCTATCTCTTCTAGGTTTTCTAGTTTGTATGCACAGTGGTGTTTGTAGTAGTTTCTGATGGCTATTTTAGTTTCTGTGGGGTCAGTAGTAATATTCCCTTCATCATTTCTAATTGTGTTTATTTTATTCTTCTCTGTTTTCTTCTTTATTGGTCTTCAAGGACTTTTTATTATGTTTCCCCTGCCTGTAGTGCTCTTTGCCCATGATAATCTAGACATCTTCTAATTGCCTCTAGTAATCTGGCTCTCAGCTGAAACCTCGCCTGCTTATAGAGATCTTAACTTATCTTCCCAACTACACAATAGTACCTGCCCCTCCACATCTGGTCACTTCCCATTCCCTTTTCCTTGCTTGATATTTTTTTCTTTATAGCCCTTATCCTCACCTGACTTGATATATTTACATCTTTGTTATCATATCTCTCCTACATAATTTAAGGTTTGTATAAAACCAGGTTTATTCTGCACCATATTCACACTACCATTTGTAAATGCCAGAGCCTTTGAGCACTTGTAGGGACATGGGCACACAAAAGTGAAAGGTCTGGTTTCAGAGTGACCTTCACTAGGTGAAGAAGATGAGATAAAAGGAAGAAATTTAGGCCACTCCTGGGTCTGTACAAGACCTTTCATGTGACATCAGAGAAGTCCCTTCCCCAAAATTGGAGTTGTGGAGGCAGGATAGGGTGTGGTCCCTAAGGTTTGGAAGGGTCACTGGTTTTTTTTTTGTTCCAGTGAATGCAAAACAGCTGAGCCTAGAGGTGGTCTTGAGGAAAAAGCAAGGCATCTAATAGCCATGCTCTCCCTTTCTCTGTGCTTCTGCCCTAACCATACAATGAAAGCTAAAGATTAAGAAAATGTGGCACATATACACCATGAAATACTATGCAGCCATAAAAAAGGATGAGTTCATGCCCTTTGCAGGGACATGGATGAAGCTGGAAACTATCATTCTCAGCAAACTAACACAGGAAAAGAAAACCAAACACCGCATGTTCTCACTCATAAGTGGGAGTTGAACAATGAGAACACATGGACACAGGGAGGGGAACATCACACACCCGGGCCTGTTGGGGTGGGGGGCTAGGGGAGGGATAACATTAGGAGAAATACCTAATGTAGGTGACGGGTTGATGGGTGCAGCAAACCACCAAGGCATGTGTATACCTATGTAACAAAACTGCACGTTCTGCACATGTAACCCAGAACTTAAAGTATAATAATAATAAAAAAAGCTAAGTTCTCTGCAGTAGACAGATGAATCTTGTTGAAACGTAAATTAAGTCACATCTCTTTTACAGTAAAAACCTCTCCCTACCTCCCACCTTACTCATAGTAAACACAGATGTCCTGTCAATGAGCTGCAACCAGGATGTTTATCTAGCCCCTCTCCATTTATTTCCTTTTTTACCACTTTTCTTGGCTGAGACCACCCAGTCATGCTGCTAGTTTCCTCAATATTCCCAGACATTTGCTAGACACATTTCAAAGCCTTTGAATTTGCCATTAACTGAAACACTTCACTCACTGATAGACATAATTTTCATAAATAGTGACATAGTTACTTGTATGGTAATGAACTTAGTTTCTCCCCTCACCAGTCTGTTGATTCCCTAATGGAAAATAACACTCCCCAGGGTTTTTTTTGATTGAGTTTTTAACCAACCCAAGCCCAAAGTCTGACATGCAGTATAGGAACTGAATAAGTGTTTATGGAATAAATGAACTGAATCAATTTCTAGCAAAATGAACAATTATTATTTTTTAATCCCTACTCTCTGAGAAAAATAGCAAGACAAAACCAGGGTAAGAAATAGAGAAAAGACATAGAGATCCAGCCAGGCCAAAACCAGGTAGGAACTTAAGAGTAGCAGTATTTAGTTCAATTAACTATCTCTTTATCCATTCAACCCTCCAGTCATCCCAGCAGCCATATGTTGACCCAGTATTCCATCCCTTCTTCTCTCTGTCCATCCAATCCCTCCACTCTTCCGTTCCTCCACTCTTTGCAACTAACCATTCATCCATACAACTATCTACCCACTTATCCATTCATCCAACCAACAATTAACCCAACCACCTATCCATTCATTCATCCATGCATTCATTTCATCATCCATCCTTTGTCTACCCACTATCAATACAGTCATCTATACAACTCTTTATCTGTCCATTTATCCATCCAAAAATTCATGCCATCATCCATCCATAAATGTATGGATTTATTTATTCATCCATACATCCTTTGACTCATTCATTTCTTCATCTATCCAGCTGTATGACCACTCATCCATTCATTCAAGCATGTGTTTATCATCTCTCCATGTAGTCATCCAGCCATTTACTCATCCAACTATATATCCATAAATACATCCAACATCCCTTCACCACTGACGAGAGGAAAGAAAAATCATCCAAAGATAGAGACAAAAAACATGAGCACCCTAGACTTTTCTTAGAAGACCACCTTTGTTGTATATTTGTATGTATGTGTTGTGTTGTGTGTAAAATAAATAATCACAGAACAAATTACTCATTTCTGATAGACACTTAAAGAGTTCTTCTTTTTTGTCAGTTTGTGGAAGACAGAAACAGCAGCAGGTACAGACAGACTGCTCTGGCACCTGCAGATTCTGTTCAGTTCCTACAAATATGTGGCAATTATGCCAGGCCCCTTGCTATGTGCCAAGGCCAACAGGATGAATAGATGCAGGTTTGTCTTAATAGGGGCCCAATCTGTGTGATAGGAACTCTGGAGGTTGGAAATGGAGACAAAGAGCCACAACCCCAATTATTCCTATGAGCTCTCACAGGGCCTCCTTGGTTCCTCTCCCCATAGAGACACAGAAGATCTTTCTGATGCAATGCAAGGGATAGGAAAGTGAGGTCAGAGGCCTCTTAAGGCCCCCACCCTGCCTTGCTTACTTCCAAAGAGAAGCTGATGATAAACCGACAGGTAAAGTAGGAGGACTTGCGGAGTCAAATGAGCCAGCTGTTCTATGGAAACATCCACTCTGCATTCAGCGAAGAGCTCTTCTTCCACAGCACAATGAAGGGAAGCTGAAGGGAGGAGTTGAGGGATGGAATGATGACTCCAAAATCCTTCTGGCTGGCCCTCCAGAAAGTGGTTTGAGGAGAACAGAAAGGTGAAGGACGTCCTGGAGGCAGCTTCCAAGCAACACCAGCAACTGCAGCATAAGCAGCAGAGGTGGGCAGGAGCCACCCCCATAAGAGGCTGCCTATGGGGGAAACAGAGAATAGTTGAACCCAGCTCTCACCTGGGAAAGCTCAGGTGAGACATACAAATTCCTTTCTTCTCTTTATCCCCCTCTACATGAAATCCTTCCTCTGCTCTTATTCCTCTTCCATCACCTGCTGTTTCTGCTCCTTCTCCTCTGCTTCCCAATGTTCTCCTTCTCCACCTCTAATCCTTCCCCATGCTTCTTTCTCCCTTCTCCTTTTCTTTTCTCCCTCCACTGTCCTTCAACCCTTCCCTTCCCTTTTCCTTTCTTTCCCTTCTTCCTATTCTTTTCCTTCCCTCCTCTTTCTTCCCTCCTTTCCTCCTTCTCCTCTCTTCCTTTTCTCTCTTCTTCTCATCCACTTCTTCTCTCTTCTCTCTCCCTTTTTTCCATCTCTTCTTTATCTAACCCTTCATCTCCCCACTCCTTCTCTTCAATCTTACTTTACATCCAGAATTATGGCAGAGATAAAGAAGCTGGACATTGAGTTCCTTTCAGAAACTTATAACATCTTAGAAGAAGGGTCCAGAAATGAAAAAATAGGGAGGATGAGGAAAGAAGAGGGAGGAAGATACAGGAAAATGGAGAGAGGAGCGGTTTTTAACCCTAAATGGAGGGATTCCTGTGAAGGAGGAGGCAAACAAGCATGGGGCTGCTATACAGGAGTAGAGGAGCCCATGAAAACCTTTCCAAACATTTTGTCTAGAAGGGACATTTCCTCAGGGGACATACACAGCCAGTGCACAGGCAATGATGTGGAGCCACTGAGGCAGTGAAATTGCAGTGAGGTACTGGCTGACGGGTGTGTGTGTTAGAGCAGTGGTCACCGACCTTTCTGGCACCAGGAACCAGTGAAACTGTTCTACCTCAGATCATTAGGCATTAGTTAGATTCTCATAACGAGCATGCAACTTAGATACCTCGCATGCACAGTTCACAATAGGGTTCACGCTCCTTTGAGAATCTACTGCCACCACTGATCTGACAGGAGGCGAAGTTCAGGTGGTAATGCTGGCTCACCCGCTGCTCACCTCCTGCTGTGCAGCCCCATTTCTGACAGGCCACTGACTGGTACTGGTCTGTGGTCCGGGCATTAGGGACCCCTGTGTTAGAGTTTAGGGAGACCCACACACCCTAGAACCCAAGGTCCCTGTTCCACAACCCTCTCACTTCTAGGTAGAACACCTTCCACAGACCATCCAGGAGTCCCCTTCAGGACCCTAGGAGACCAACTTAGAACACACCTCAGGAAGGGCCACATACCTCCCTGGGAAGAAAGGAAAATAGCTTTATTTAAATTTAGTCAGAAAATGCATCCCAGAGAAAGTTAATGAACTTTAAGATAAGATTTAATGTACACTTAAGATTTTTTTCATGCCAATGAAGATTCATGAGTGAATAATCTTTTACTTGCATGTTTGTACACATGTCCATTTATGTCCTCTGGAATAAATTGTTGAAGGTACATGATTGATTTGGTGGTCCTGCATATTTAATCTTTGATACAACTTGATTTTCATGAAGATTGAATCACTCCACAGTACTACCAGCAGTTTATGAGAGTGACCCTTTCAACACATCTACACTAGTTAAACATTTTTGCATAGGTGCCACCATCAGCTTTTTTCTACAGGTGAATAAAGGCTCCCAGAGGTTTAGCAACAATCACTAGACTACTCAGCTGGTTAATGGCAGAGCCATACTTTTTACCATAGAAATGTTTGTCCCCAGAGCCAGTGACCTTAATTGAAATTCTGAGTATTATCATTCCTTACTATCCTGAATACCTGGATCTACTCTTTATTTAAATACCTCATCTCTTTTTCCATGATCTACCAACTAGGTTTGGGATTAACAGAGCAAAAACAAAACAAAACTAAAAGGTTACATAGTTTTTAGCCTCTGTGCAAGAGTTTTTCTGTACTGATGGTAATTTTTCCCTTGTTAAAATAACAAAAACAAGAAAACCAAGCCATCTTCCTGATCAATGAGATGGGTTGTCCTTTTTATAATTTGGCTTGATGAATCAGGTTTTATAGAAGTGGTTCTGCTGCTGTTTTTCCTGTGATGTGGAAAGTTCCTCAGGGTCCTTCTGTCTAGTCTGGACTTTTTGTCCTGCTGCCACATCACTCGATCTTTGCCACTGAACCCTCCACTGTCTCTCATGATATTCCTTCTCAGGGAACTTTGGTTCTAGGCTGGGGACTGCCTCAGCCATTAGCACTCAGACTTCAGTGGAGGGAATCCTGCTGTCTTACCTGTACCTCTTTACTCCAGGCATGGACTTGGGGCTTTCCCTAATTTCCCAGTGTATTAGTCCACTTTGAACACTTCTGATAAAGATATACCCAAGACTGGGTAATTTCTAAAGAAGAAGAGGTTTAATGGACTCACAGTTCCACATGGCTGGGGAGGCCTCACAATCATGGCAGAAGGCGAAAGGCATGTCTTACATGGTGGCAGGCAAAAGAGAAAATGAGAGCCAAGTCAAAAGGGAAACCCCTTATAAAACCATCAGATCTTGTGAGACTTACTCACTGCCATGAGAACAGTATAGGGAAAACTGCCCCCATAATTCAATTATCTCCCACCAGGTCCCTCCCACAACATGTGGGAATTATGAGAGCTACAATTCAAGACGAGATTTGGGTGGAGACACAGCCAAACCATATCACACAGCAAAAACCAAGCTGTAATATTTACTGAGATTTTATTGAAACTTCTTAAACTGTGGGAGAGAAGTGTAACACAAACACTAGGACTTAGAACCATGCATAGACTTCAGATGCATTCTGAAATCTCTTACTATGCTAATTTCCTGCCTGGCTCCTGGCCTGCCTCCAAATGGCCAGCAGCAGTTTACCACCCCCACCACCAGAATTTTCTATAAGCATTTCCAGCTCAGAATCATAACCAAACTTACTACCAGCCCAAAAGAGAGTGTTGGAAAACTTTTCCCTTATCTCAGTCTAAGAAGGGGGGAGTTCCACAGTGCCTTCATTTTAGGCCTCAAAACCCATCTTCATCAAGAATATTTTATAGGGAACCATTCTTCTTTTTCAGAGGAAACCCTATCCAGATACCCAGATACATAGGAGGTGATCTGATAAGACAGTTGCGAAATACTCTGAACGTTTATCTTCCTATGCTTTGGTTATTACTACTCTTACATAACATGAAAAAAAGTTGTGTCACTTTTTTCTTTTGGGCTTCTACATAAATGCCAGGTGCTAAGCATATTTTCTTTCATTCATCTTCAGAGAAAATCAGAAGGCACATTTGTATTTACATTTTCTATGCCCTTTGCACTGGGTCACAGTAACTTCCCCAAAATAAGAAAAGAATTGGAGCATCTCCCCTGTCTTAGCCATTGGAGTGAAAGCAGTGTCACAGTAATTACATGTCTGGGCTCTGGAGGGAGACTGCCTGGATAAAAATCCTGCTTCCACTACTTGTGTGCTGAGTGACTGTCAGCATGTCACGGAACCTCTCTATCACTGTCTTAATCCATAAAATTGAATATAATACCTATACCTAAACTAATAGGTACCATGTATTGTTGATTAAAAGGAATAACGTGATTAAAACATTTGAGAAAGTGTTTGCATCATGGTAAATGTTCAGTAACATTAGCTATCTGTGAGTCACTGATCAGCATGTCTCAAATCTGTCCTATTTCAGATAAGTAAGGATTACAGCAGCATCTCCATGTCTCTTAGGATTTATATGACAAGTGGACACTAGTTTATTTGGTCCTTACACTTGTGATCTGAAGCCACGATTATCTCATAGGTAAGAGCTTCTTATATGAACATGTCCAAATGTTGAAGCCTAGGAGAAATCTCCAGTATGTAAAAGGTATCCAATGGGTGTTCATGGTGGACAGGAGTACAAGATTAAGATCCCCAGTAAATACATTTGTCCTCTAAGTTTGAACTATAAAACCAAGGAGGATATTTGCAAAGAGTCTTTAAAACTTCAGAATAAAAAAACTTATCATAGTTACAGAAAAAAAAATCAGTCAAAAGATAAATATTTGGCCAGCCATGGAAACAATCATAGTCAATGTCCATTCCATTCCCACTTGTAAGGCTTTAACAATTACTAAATATTGGACTATTTTATACTGATGCCATTAAACAGGTAAATGGCAGGCAAATTTCATGCTGGCTTTCCCTCATTATTGAAATCTGTGAACTCACCATTGGACTGTTTTTACTCTGCATTATCTTGCTGGACCCAGTAATCAGCCACTCATTAAGCACTCACACTCCCCACTTCACACAATATGCCTCCTCTCTCGAAGAACTTTCCTTGACTGAGAAGTGTCTGTTCATGTCCTTTGCCCAATTTTTGATGGGGTTGTTTGTTTTTTTCTTGTAAATTTGTTTGAGTTCATTGTAGATTCTGGATATTAGCCCTTTGTCAGATGAGTAGGCTGCAAAAATTTTCTCCCATTTTGTAGGTTGCCTGTTCACTCTGATGGTAGTTTCTTTTGCTGTGCAGAAGCTCCTTAGTTTAATTAGATCCCATTTGTCAATTTTGTCTTTTGTTGCCATTGCTTTTGGTGTTTTAGACATGAAGTCCTTGTACATGCCTATGTCCTGAATGGTAATGCCTAGGTTTTCTTCTAGGGTTTTTATGGTTTTAGGTCTAACGTTTAAGTCTTTAATCCATCTTGAATTGATTTTTGTATAAGGTGTAAGGAAGGGATCCAGTTTCAGCTTTCTACATATGGCTAGCCAGTTTTCCCAGCACCATTTATTAAATAGGGAATCCTTTCCCCATTGCTTGTTTTTCAGAAGACATTTATGCAGCCAAAAAACACATGAAAAAATGCTCACCATCACTGGCCATCAGGGAAATGCAAATCAAAACCACAATGAGATACCATCTCACACCAGTTAGAATGGTGATCATTAAAAAGTCAGGAAACAACAGGTGCTGGAGAGGATGTGGAGAAATAGGAATGCTTTTACACTGTTGGTGGGACTGGAAACTAGTTCAACCCTTGTGGAAGTCAGTGTGGCGATTCCTCAGGGATCTAGAATTAGAAATACCATTTGACCCAGCCATCCCATTACTGGGTATATACCCAAAGGACTATAAATCATGCTGCTGTAAAGACACATGCACACGTATGTTTATTGCGGCATTATTCACAATAGCAAAGACTTGGAACCAACCCAAATGTCCAACAATGATAGACTGGACTAAGAAAATGTGGCACATATACACCATGGAATACTATGCAGCCATAAAAATGATGAGTTCATGTCCTTTGTAGGGACATGGATGAAATTGGAAATCATCATTCTCAGTAAACTATCGCAAGAACAAAAAACCAAACACCGCATATTCTCACTCATAGGTGGGAATTGAACAATGAGATCACATGGACACAGGAAGGGGAACATCACATTCTGGGGACTGTTGTGGGGTGGGGGGAGGGGGGAGGGATAGCATTGGGAGATATACCTAATGCTAGATGACGAGTTAGTGGGTGCAGCACACCAGCATGGCACATGTATACGTATGTAACTAACCTGCACAATGTGCACATGTACCCTAAAACTTAAAGTATAATAATAATAAAATAAATAAATAAATAAATAAAAAGGAAAAAAAAAGAACTTTCCTTGACTGATTTATGATTGGAAGTGTAGCCCTGTGCTGAGCAATGCACCCTGAGGGGATATTTGCTGTAGTTCTCTTTGGATCTATTTCTCTGCTCTTAAAAAAAAGAGGTAAAAGACAAATCTTTTTTTAATGAGTCAATTTAATGTTATATAGATAATATATAAACATAGACATGCAAGCATGTATACATAAAATTACAGAAAGACACAAATATGTTATAGCATTGATTTTAAAATTTTAGCTGTGAGGCTGTTAAACTCACTAGTTTAAAAGGACAGTTGAATTCAAACTGTGCCTTTGTAAATGGAAAAGGGTAAAGTTTACCAGTCCCACATGACCAGAGCCATGAGTTTTAGAGAAAACAGGGTAGCAAATTTATATCTCAAAGCACACACAGAGAGATAATTGAAGGTTTTAAAAGGAGTTTCTGTGTGTTAAAGGAAGACTAAAAATGGATGTCAAGGTAACATAAAATCTTAGAATTTACCATAGGATTTTTCCCAACTTTTATTTTAGGTTCAGGGTGTAAATGTGCCTGTTTGTTACATGGCTAGATTGCACGAAGAGACCAAATAATTCAGCTTCTGTGTATTGCCTCATCTGGATCTAGGACTGGAAGTGCTGCAGTCACGTCCTAGTGCCATATAGCCCAACAGCACAAAAGAAAAGCATCATGGCAAGAATCACAACTCAGCGACATTTTAATTTATGTATGACATATATCAATATCTACATTGGGCATATGAACAGTTTTCACAGAACTGTAAAACATCAGAGTTGAAATGCTCATTTGTTTTTCATACTAAAATTCTGAGGCCTGGTCAACTGTGCTCCATAAGAATTCATTGACACTGTGTTTTAAATGTTGTGCTAGGGGTTTGAAGAACACAGAGATGATTCACACAAGGTCCATGCCATGAGGAGCTTAACAATATAGAGGAATCACATAAACATACCAATTCGATGCTGACCTACATTGCCTATCAGCTGTGTGCCTGACTACCTTTGTTATTTCCCAAAGACCTGAGAGATATATATTACAATTCCTCTTATACAGTTGAAGAAATAAGCTGTGATGAGTTAAGTAATGTAGGTAGTTAAATGGAATTTGGATTCACATCCAGACCTGTTGGACTCCAAAGGTAGGTCTTTTTCCATTCCCCTTGGAAATATTGCTTATGTTACAGTTGTTGAAATGTGGATGTCATTTCTGATGACAGAACCACCTTCCCCCAACATAGAAGGATACTTGGGAAATCCAGGAATTCTTAAAGTGGTACTATCCCTCAAAAGACTAACTTAAGAGTTCTGAAGATCTATACTGAAACCAACCAGGGTGAAGTACAACTATCTGACATTTTTATACATCAGAAAGGATTAGGTAGCTTAGACTGTGACAGCAGCATTAGAGGCCCCCTCTGAAGATAATGGAGGATTTACATAATTTGAAGAGCTTGGGGGCTGGTATTGTCCCTTCTATCATTGCCCTTTAAATGGAGTCAATGACTAAGAGGCAGCAGTTCTTTTGGAACAACTGTTAGCTAGGAAAGGGAGGTGAAAACCCTGCCTTAGAGCCCTGCCCCACTCAACAGATGAGGAGAGCTTCACTTCCAGAGTTATTCTCTGGGGAAGCATCAGGAAAATATAGGGAGGCTCCCAGCAATCTTTCCTGGAAGTTGTTTCCTGGTCCAAGTCTATTAACTTATTGTGCATATTTTAATAATTTATGGGCAAAGAGAGCCAAGGGAAGGGAAGTAAGTTAAATTGGAGAATGGTATAAGAGAAAGTTTGGCTTAAAACAATTGCATGGGACTACAGACTGGGCAAACTAGAGTGGACAACTTATTACTACCACTACTAGTTCTGTGGCCTTTAATAAGTAACTTATCCTCTAAGACCCATATGCTCGTATGATTGTTTCTTTCACTAAGATATTTGATCTTTGAGAGGGCCTTGAGTGATTGGTCTTTGCATATCAAGCTTTCAGGATACTTCCTGAAATCTAATAGACATCAATGGATGCTAAATTAAATAATTAAATTTTATAATAACACTGATTGTAATAGCCCTCTTTCCAATTTTCTAATTGGAGTAGTACAGTAGATCCTATCTATGTAGGTAACAATATATGACATCTTTGTGTATCAGGCACTGTACAACATCTTGTAGACACCTGTTTTGTGTTGGAGGGTTAGAGTTCTCACTCATTTTTCTTCATCAACCTACACAGACACCAGCAAAATTGTCTATATACCTCATGACTTAAGCAGCATTTTTTTATACTTCAGTCCTTTTTGTATTAACTCAAGGGTTTTTGTCATAGGAAGACAGTTCATTTCATTGTATGCATATTTTTATGTATATAAGAGGATTACTTTCCATAAAAATAATTACAATGAAAACAAAAATAGCAAAATTTGGAAAGCTGATATTAACAAGAAATACAGGCGATCTTACATATTATTGTGTCTTATGTGTGTTATTTCATCTTCACATTGTTTCCTCAATGTATGCATTGTTATTCTCTTGCATAGATATGGGAGAGCCATAATTTGATCCTAGGACTTATTTTATTCTAAAGCTCCAGAGTCCTACAATATGGGAACTCCCCAACTTATACTCTAGCAATTCCCACTCTTTACTCTTCCTTTTCTCTCTGTTACAGCTTCTTACAATTTTCATCCTACCTTTTAACAATTGCAGGCCGGGTGTGGTGGCTCACGCCTGTAACCCCAGCACTTTGGGAGGCTGAGGCAGGCGGATCACCTGAGGTCAGGAGTTTGAGGCCAGCCTCAACATAGAGAAACCCCGTCTCTACTAAAAATACAAAATTAGCCGGGCGTGGTGGTGCATGCCTGTAATCTCAGCTACTCGGGAGGTTGAGGCAGGAGAATTGCTTGAACCTGGGAGGTGGAGGTTGCGGTGAGCCGAGATCACGCCATTGCACTCCAGCCTGGGTGACAAGAGCGAAACTCCGTCTCAAAAAAAAAAAAAAAAATTGCAGGTGCTCCCAATTCCTGAGACTTCTCTCCATATTAAGTGACCAAATTCTGTGCATGCTTCTCTCCGTATTAAGTGACCAAATTCTGTGCAAGAGTCAGTAAAAACTGACTCTTGTTTTTACCCCATGTGTACAATTCTGTACATGGATTTTCTAACTGTTGGAAAAGGCAGTCCACTGTAAGCCCCAAGTGTCTCTGCATGTCCAAACTACAATGCTCAACTGTCCCTCAATACAGAGCAGTTTCTGTAGCTAGTCACATAGGCAATTAAATAGGCAGAGGTGACCTTAGCTTAACTATCTGTGTGACTGCTCATTCCCTGGGAAAGGGAATTAACTTGTTTGTTACAAAAAGGGCAGAGCCCTTGCTCTTTGGTTTGTCAGCTGTGCCATAACACACTATGTGTGAAGCCACCATCTGGGACTTATGGGACTTGAGGGAAGGGAAATTAGTCCTCTCGTACTTATGCTCCTGCTGTCTGCTGTACTGTGAGTAATAAACTGTCTTGCTCTATATTGTTAAGTCTCATCATCTACTTCAGAACTCATCTGCTTTTGGCAAAGCCAACCTGCTTACATGCTTAGTTGTCTTCTTTGGCATCTTGTTATTCCCTGCCATTCTCTATAGGGTTAATTTTCTTCGCTGAAACTAACCCTTGTAACAAACAACTTTGGTTTTTAAGTATTTTTGAGATGAAGAGATAACTGTTATTTACAACTTCCTGCCATTTAACAAGAATTGTGGTTTTTTGAGGAAGGTTTTTGGTGCAAAGTTGGTAATTTATGGGAAGAATGTAATAAATCTGAGAAAGAAGCCAGATTGTCCTACTTATGAAACAATATGAGGATTGATGGCTAATGGTGGGAAGTTGGAGGGACAACTGGAGTTACAGTAGATGGCTGGCAGGTGATGAAGGCTTTAAACCCAGACATGGGGTGGTAGACACCCAAAAGAAGATATTTATGAAAGATTTATTTGTCTATTGAAGATTTTTTAAAAATATACTTCTATAGTGTTTCCCATATCTCAAGCACTGTTCTATGCGCTTTAACTCATTTAGTCATAATCACAATACATGTGGTAGTTCCTATCATTATATTCAATGTATAGATGAGGAAACTGAGGCACAGAGACATTAGTAAAATGAGGAAAACACATTTAGTAAGTGGTGGGGAGAGAGGAGAGACTTGGAGCTGCTTTGTGGGGGCATGGAATGTCAAGGCATGGAGGATTCTGATAGGTAGCTGTTGCTTACTGAGAAACATCAGAAAAAAAAGAGTAATGTTTAGAGGGGAATTTATGGCATTTTCCCCTTGGGATATGCTCGGAAATGCTCTTGTTTATTTCCTCAAAAAGGCCTACATGTAGATGAAATCTTGCTTTAAAAATAATAAACAAATATATTACAATTAAAAAATAACAGCAACAAAAACGTCTGTATGCCACAACAATTCCTTAGGCTCCATCCATGGTTTGCATACCACATTTTGGGAAGCACTAACTGTGAAAAGACCATGGTCTTTGATGTTAAGCAGAGCTGGGCTGGAATTTCAAGTCCGCTACCTAACACCATCCAATTTTGTAATTCTATAAAAATGTTCACTCAGGTTAATGGTGAAGATTTAGTGAAGAAAATGTATATAAATCAACTAGCATATTGCCCAATATGTATTACATATTTGACATTCTTCCTGTCTTTCTCTCCATTCCAGTTAGACCAGTGGATGCTATCCCCTTATTTTCCATCTCATTCCAACCTATCTTACTTTTTCTCCCTTCAGCCATACTGAAATAGTTTGTAGGATTCCTGAATCAGCCTCACTCTTTCATCTCTGCATCTCTTCACATGCTGTTCCCTCTTCCCAGAATTTATTTCCTCTCTCTGCCCCTTCTTTACCTCAATATTTCATTCCTCTTGTAGCCTGTAATCTTTGTCTCCATTAAAGAGTTCCTTAATTCTCTCAGTGTAGGGTGACTATCATCTGTGCTCTCATCCCCATGCTTCTCAGAAATGTTTGCTTTCTTAGGAAGGGATCCCCAGCCTAATTATTTTACCTACCACCAACCCTCTTCAAACTCCCTTTCTAGACAATACCCACAGGCTAGGGTATTGGAAGCCACAGCTGAATCTGGGAAGGATTCAGTGGATTTTGCAGATTATACTATTTGCTGCAGAGTATTAATATTAGGAGAATCTGAGGTGCAATGTTCAACAGCAATGCTATATTGGTCCCAAATAGTTCTGCTAATGATCAGTTTGAAGACTCAGGACATAAAGGTGGGAGAATGTAACTGAGGACTCCAGTAGGCTGAATGATTAACCCTCAAAGATATCCAGGTCCTAATCCCCAAAATCTGTGAACATATTTCCTTAAATGGCAACAGGGACTTTACATTGTGATTAAGTTAAAGATCTTGAGATTGGGAGGTTATTCTGGGTTATCCAGGTAGTCCCAGTGTAATCACAAGAGGAAGGCAGGGGGATTAATATTTGGAGTCAGAGAAGAAGACCATGGTAGCAGAAGTCAAAGAAGAGATAAATTTGAAGATACTACTCTGCTGGCTTTGAATATAGAGGAAGGGCCTATGAGCTAAAAATAATATAGGCTACCTCTCAAAGATGGAAAAGTCAAGGGATTACATCTTTCCCTAGAGCCTCCAGAAGGAATGCAGCCTTACCTACACCTTGAATTTTGCCTAGTAAGACCATTTGTGACTCCTGACTTCCAGAAATATAATAAGTGTTTTGTTTTAATCCCTAAATTTGTGATTATTTGTTACAGCACAATAGGAAACTAATACTGATTTTAGTAACAGAAGTGGGGTGTTGCTGTAATAAATACAACAAATGTGGAAGTGGCTTTCAAATTAGCCAATAGATAGAGGATGGGAGAATTTTGAGCACCATAATAGAAAAAGCCTAGATTGCCATAAGATTTTGAGTTGATGCAATTATGGGTTCAGACTTTTGGAGAACTTGGTATGGAATGAATATATTTTACATGTAGGACAAATGTGAATCTTTGTGGTAGGCTGAATGATGTCCCTCCCCCAAAAGTGCCCACATCCTAATCCCTGCAATCTGTGAATATGTACTTTACATGGCAAAAGAGACTTTGGAGGTATGACTAAGTTGAGGCTCTTGAGATGGATTATCCAGGTAGGCCCAATGTAATCACGTGGGTTCTTGTAAGAGGGAAGAAGCAGGGTCAGGGAGGGAGACCACAGAAGCAGAGGTCAGAGAAGAGGTAGACTTGAAGATGACATGTTGCTGCCTTTACATATAGAGAATGGGCCATGAGCCAAAGAATGCAGGATGACTCTAGAAAATGAAAAAGGGAGTGAGTTCTCCCCTAGAACCTCCATAAAGAGCACATCTTTGCTGATGCATTAATTTTTGTCCAGTAAGATCACTTCTGACTCATGACCTCCAGAAATGTAAAGTTACAGTAGCAATAAGAAAGTAATTCAGAAACAATTGGGGGTAGAATGCAGGGTCTAAGAGTTGGAGGTGGAGTCTGAAATGGGTCTCTGAAATACTGTAGGTAGTGAAGAAGCTATATCAGTTCATCTCTTAGAACATGGACAATTGCCTAAGTTCATCTAGAGTCTCTTGAATGGGGGGGATAGGGGCACACATACAGACACACAGAACATATGACAACTACGGGAAAAACCATAATGTAACTATTGTCCCTATAAGAAGAATATATATTCCAAATCCAAATATAAGTTCCAGCACTACACACAGGGAAGACTGCATTATATAGGTATCTATGGAACTCCTGTCTATGAAAGAGGAGTGGTTTAATAGAGCTTAATTTTAAAAAATTAAATATGTGACAGAGATTAATGATGGAGTTGAACCATGAGACTACATCTGGTGGCACTGAGGAGTTAGTTGTGGGCAAGGTGGCTAGAACCGTGCCTGTATGAAGGAAGACCTTCATGGTAGGAGCAAGAATGTGTAGCACGGTACCCATATGTGGAAGATGGCTGAGTAAAAGGTGCCCAGCACTCTCATCCTCCATAAAGGACCAAAACAGCTAGTAGATAATCACGTGTCAAATAGGGCATCTAAGAGAGAACACTGTAATTAAGCAGGGAAGTGACAGGAACTTTCCAAGGCATGGAAGGAGAAAGAAGTGAAGCAGCCAGCCAAGAGAGGATTGGCTCAGAGACACGAGGGATTCCCCATTGCAAAGAAAAGGTAAGTGAGAGATCCCCACTATTTATTTTCCTACTGTAGACATCAGCAATTTTAGCCACAGAAGAGTCCCTCTGCCCTCACAGGCCCTGAGCATAGTAGAGGGAGCTGCTTGGAGTTCATGTTCCAGAGTGCATTGTTCCAGAAAGGGAAATCACACTGGGTCTTATACATCCCCTGAGACCCAAGCAACTGCAGCAAAGTGCAATTTTGAGAGCCCAGCCCCCACCAGACTAATCAATGGCTTGCCTTGCCTGCTGTCACTTCTGCCTCCTCCATGAGCCAAACAGGGGTTTGAAGACAGGCCCACCCTGCTTGCCACCACCGTTGCCTGTGCACCTAACACTGTTGCTGCTGCTGGTATGTACATGGGACTCCTAGGAGCCCATGAACAAGCCCACCCAGATTACTGTCACGACCACCACCCACATGCACCATTCAGGAAACTGGGGACCAGCTCACGTGGCCCACCACAGCTACCACTGGTGCCTGTATGCATTGACTTGGGGCCCAAGGACTGGCCTACTCACACTACTATCACAGGTGGCATCACACATGTGGCCCAGAAACCAGAAGACCCACCTGCTTGACCTGCAACTGCTATTGCCAATGCCCAAGCGTAGAGCTTGATCTGGGGGCCAGCCCACCTGGGCTTCCCACAACCACTACTAGTGCCCGCATGCATTGATTAGGGCCCTGGCTACTAGCACACCCAGCCCACCACCACCACCACTTATGCTTGAGGACCAGCCCAGTGGTGTTAACATACACAGAAAAGCCTTACTACATCCTCCACTAACAACTGCAGCCTAAGCCATTAAAGAATCCACAGACACCACTGATATTGATTACAGCTGAAGAATCACATGGATACTACAGTACTGTGTGTACCAAGAATCAAAGCCAAATCACTGTACCAAATAAACACTATAGATATATGTAAAGAAAATATTTTCCCTAAAAAAGCCAATTCATAAAGTTGAATAAAGTGACTCTTACACCAGACATGCAGCTATTAATGTAAGGATGCAAGAAACATAAAATTCAATGAAATATGACATCTCCAAAGGAACACAATAATTCTCCAGTATCAGGTCCAAAGAAAAGGAATCTATAAAATGCCTGAAAGCGAAATCAAAATAAATGATCTTAAACTTAGTCAGATGAAAAGAACACAAATAATACAAAGAAATCATGAAAGCAATTCATGATTTCAATGAGAAATCAACAAAGAGATGGATATCATAAAAAATACCAAACAGAAATCTTGGAACTGAAGAATTTAATGAAACAAATTAAAAATATAATCAAGTGCTTCAACAATAGACCACATCAGGCAGAAGACTTTCTGAACATGAAAACTGATCTTTTGAAATATCCACATCAGACCAAAAAAGCAAAGAAGAATAAAAAAGGATGAAGAAAGCCTATGGGATTTTTATGGGACACCATAAGAGAAATAAATATTCAAATTTTTAGAGTTCCAGAAGGAGAAGGGATAAGCAAAGGCATAGAAAACCAATTTAATAAAATAATAACTGAAAACATCCCCCAAATCTTACAAGAGATATAGACATCCAGATATGGGAAATTCAAAGATCCTAAATAGATTCAACCCAAAAAGTTCTTCAAGACACATTAGAGTCATCAACCCAATAAGATCTTCAAGGCACAGTACAGTCAAACTGTCAAAGGTTAAAAACAAAGAGAGAATTCAAAAAACAGCAAGAGAAAAGCGTCAAGTCATAGATAAGGGAATCCTCATCAAACTAACAGAAGATACCTAAGTTGAAACCTCACAGGACAGGAGAGAGTGGGTTGATATATTCAAAGTGCTGAAGAAAACAAACAAACAAACAACAAAAACAACAACAACAAAAAACTCGGCCAAGAAATGAGGAGGAAATAAAGTGTTTCCCAGACAAGAAAAAACCAAGGGAATTCATCACCAGCAGACTGAACCTATAAAAAAATGCTTAAAGGAGTCCTACATCTGGAAGCGAAAAAATGATCTCCACCATCATGAAAACATACAAAAGTATACAACTCAGTGGTACAGCAGATACATAAAGGAGACAGAGAAAGGAATTAAACATTATCACCACAACAACAACAAAAAAAAACCCACCAACCTGGGTGCAGTGGCTCATGCCTGTATTCCCAGCATTTTGAAAGGCAGAGGCAGGAGGATTGCTTGAGCCCAGGAGTTTGAGACCAGTCTGGGCAACATAGTGAGACCTAATCTCTACCAAAAATAAATAAATAAATAAAATTAAAAAATTAGCCAAGCATGGTTGTGCATGCCTGTAGTCTTAGCTACTTGGGAGGCTGAGGTAGGAAGATTACTGGAGCCCGAGAAGATGAGGCTGCAGTGAACAATGATCACATCACTGCACTCCAGCCTGGGTGATAAAGTGAGATCATATCTGAATAAAAAAAGAAGAACAAAGAAACAAACGACACACAAAATAATCATAAAATAATTCAAAAAATGACTGGAGCGTTTGAATGCAAATGGCTTAAATTCCCCACCTAAAAGACACAGAGTAATTGAATGGAAAAAAAAAACCCAACACAAGTCCCAGCTACATGCTGTCTACAAGTAACTCACTTCACCTGTAAAGGCACACACAAACTGAAAGTGAATAAATGACAAAAATACACCACATGAACGAAAACCAAAACTTGCATAAGTAGCTATAGTTATATAAGACAAAATACACACTAAGTCAAAAAAAAAAAAAGAGAGAGACAAGGAAGGTCATTACATAATGAAAAAGGGAATGATTCAACAAGAGGATATAACAATTCTAAATATATGTGCACCCAACACCGGAGCACCCATATATATAAAGCAAATATTAATAGAGCTAAAGAGACAGAGAGACTCCAATACAATAATAGTTGGAGATTTCAACACCTGAATTTCAGCATTGGAGAGATCATTTAGGCAGAAAATCAACACAGAAACATTGGACTTAATCTGCACCATATACCAAATGAACATCTACAAAACATTTCATCTAAAAGATGCAGAATACACATTCTTCTCATAAGCATATGGAACACTCTGGGATAGATCATATGTTAGGACACAAAACAAGTCTCAACAAATTTTTAAAATTTGAAATTATATCAAGTGTCTTCTTGGACCATAATGAAATAAAACTAGAAATCAGTAATAAAAGGAACTTTGGAAACTGGAGAAATATATGAAAATTAAACGTGCTCCAGAATGACCTGGGTCAATTAAGAAATTAAGAAGGAAATCAAGAAACTTTTTTAAAAAACAAATTAAAATAGAAACAAAACATACCAAAACCTATGGCATACAGAAAAATCAGTGCTAAGAGGGATGTTTATAGCAATAAATGCCTACATCAAAAATAGAATGATTTCAAATAAACAACCTAATAAGATATCTCAAGAAACCAAAAAAGCAAGAACAAACCAGTCTAAAAATTAGTAGAATGCAAAAAAATAAGGATCAGAGCAGAACTAAACAAAATAGTGACTAAAGAAAAACTATAAAAGATGAGCAAAATGAAAAGTTGGCTTTTTGGAAAGATAAACAAAATTGATAAAGTGTGAGTGACACAAACCAAGGAAAAGAGAGAAGGCCCAAATAAATAAAATACAAAATAAAAACGAGAAATTACAGTTGATACCACAGACATTCAAAGGATAATTAGACTATTATGAACAACTATATGCTAAAAATATTGGAAAACCTGAAGGAAATGAATAAATTCCTGGACACATAACCAAGATTGAACCAGAAAGAGACAGAAAACCTGAACAGGGCAATAATGAGTAACACAATGAAATCAGTAAAAAGAGACTGCCAATATAGAAAAGTCCAGGACCGAATGACTTCACTGCTAAATTCTACCAAACTTTTAAAGAGAAAATAACACCAATTCTTCTCAAACTCTTCCGAAAATTTAAAGAGGAGGAAATTCTTCCTAATGCACTCTGTGAGGCCAGCATTACCATAATACCAAACTACACAAGGACACAACAAAAAAAGAAAACTACAGGTCAGTGTTCATGATGAACATATATACAAAAATTCTCAACACAATACTAGCAAAACAAAATGATAACATTATGATAAAGTGGGATTTATTCCAAGAATGCAAGGATGACTCAATGTACTCAAATCAATAAACATGATACATCATATCAACAGAATGAAGGACGAAACTCAAATGATAGTCTCAATAGATGCAAGTAAAAGCATATGACAAAATCCAACATTCCATCATAATAAAAACTCTCAATAGGCATAGAAGAAACACTTCAGCATAATAAAGACCAATATGACAAACCCACAAGTAACATCACACTTATGGGGAAAAGCTTGCAGAATTAAGAACTAGAACAAGACAATGATGAACATGTTCACCACTCTTATTCAACATAGTACTGGAAGTCCTAGAAATTAGGCAGGAGGATGAAATAAAAGGCGTCCAAGTTGGGAATGCAGAAGTCCCATGGTCCCTGGTTACAGATGACATGATCTTATATATAGGGAAACCTAGAGATTTCACCAAAACGTTCTTGGAAATGATAAATGAATTCAGTAAAATTGCAGGATACAAAACCAATATACAAAAATCAGTAGTGTTTTTTATTTATTTTTTTAAGAGACCGAGTCTCACTTATGTTGCCCATGCTGGTCTTGAACTCCTGGGCTCAAGTGATCCGCCTTGGCCTCCAAAAGTGCTAGAACTACAGGCATAAGCCACCATGCCCAGCCCTAGTAGCATTTCTACACACCAATAACAAACTGATTGAAAAAGAAATCAAGAAACCAATTTGATTACAATAGGTACAAAAAAAGTACCTAGGAATAAACCTAATCAAGGAAGTCAAAGAGCTCTACAATAAAAACTACAAAACATGAGACAAATTAAAGAGGACACAAACAAATGGAAGGACATTCCATGCTCATGAATCACAATAATTAATATAGTTAAAATGACCACGCTGCCCAAAGAAATCTACACATTCAGTGCAATCTTTATCAAAATACTAATGACATTCCTCACAGAAATAAAAAAAAATCATAAAATTGATATGGAACCACAAAATAACCTAAATAGCCAAAACAATCTGAAATGAAAAGAACAAATCTGGAGGCATCACACTACCTGAATTCAAAACATACTACAAAGCTATAGTCACCAAAACAGCATGGTATTGGTATAAAAACAGACACATAGAGCAGTGGAACAGAATAGAGAAACCAGAAATGATGCTGGGTGTAGTGGCTCATGCCTATAATCTCAGCACTTTGGGAGGCTGAGCCAGGTGGATCACCTGAGGTCAGGAATTTGAGAAACCAGAAATGAATTTATGTATTTACAGATAACTGACTTTTGATGAAAGTGTCAAGAACACACATTGGGGAAAGGGCATACTCCTCAATAAATGGAAGAATGAAACTAGGCTTCTTTCTTGCACCATGTACAAATATCAACTCAACTTGAATTAAAACTTAAGTGCAATACTCAAAACTATAAAACTACTAGGAGAAAACATGTGGGAAACACTTAAAGACATTGGTTAGGTAAAAATTTTATGGCTAAGACTTAAAAAGCACAGTCTACTAAAATAAAAATAGACAAATGGGGTTATATTAAATGAAAAAAAAAGCTTCTGCACAGGAAAGGGAAAAAAATAAACACAGTGAGGAGACAAGTTATGCAATGGGAGAAAGTATTTACAAATGATTCCTCTGATAAGGGACTAATATTCAAGATATAGAAGGAACTCTAAAAACTAAACAGCAAACAAACAAATAATCCACTTAAAAAGTGAGCAAAGAAACTGGACAGCCATTTCTCAAAAGACCAGAAATGGCTAATAAATATGTGAAAAATGCTCCACATCAGGAAAATGCAAATCACAACCATAATGAGATATCATCTCACCCCAGTTAGAAGGGCTATATCAAAATGACAAAAAATAAATGCTGGCAAGAATGCAGAGAAAAGGGACTTATCATATGCTGTTGGTGGGAATGTAAATTAGTACAACCATTATGGAAAACGGTGTAGGATTTTCTCAAAACAAAAATAGAACTACCATATGATCAAGTAATCCCACTACTGGGTGTTTATCAAACAAAAAAAAAAGGAAATTAGTATATTACACGGATATCTGCACCATCATGTTTATTGCAGCTATATTCATAATAGCCAAGCTATGGAATCATATTAAGTGTCCATCAACAGATAAATGAATACATAAAATATTGTATATATACACAATGGAATATTATTGATACAGTTTGGATGTTTGTCTGCTCCAAATCTCATATTGAAATGTGATCCTCAAAGTGGAGGTGGGGCCTAGTGAAAGGTGTTTGGGTCCTGGAAGTGGATCCCTCATTAATGTCTTGGTGCCATCCGTATGGTACTGAGTGAGTTCTCGCTCTATTATTTCATGCAAGAGCTAGTTGTTTAAAAGAACATGGCACCCCTCCATCTCTATCTTGCTCCTTCTCTCGCTGTGTAACATGTCAGCTCCCCTTCCCTTCCTGAGGCCTCACAACAAGCCTTAGGAATACCTAAACCTGGCCAATTTAAAATGTAAAAAGAGATTTATTTGACTCATGGTTCTGCAGGCTGTACAAGCATGGCACCAGCATCTGCTCAACGTCTGGAGAAGCCTCAGGAAGCTTTTACTCATGGTGGAAGGTGAAGAGGAGCTAGTATACCACATGGTGAGAGAGGAAGCAAGAGAGATGTCAGGTTATTTTAATCAATCAGATTTCATGATTACTAATATAGTGAGAACTCACTACCACAGGGAAGGCACCAAGCCATTCATGAGGGATCCGTCCCTATGACCCAAACTCCTCCCACTGGGCCCCACCTCCACCACTGGAGATCACATTTTAACATGAGAATTGGAAGAAACAAACATGCAGACTACATCAATGGTTGTGAATTTCTTTTTGATTGGGATCTGTTTTTGAAGAATCATTGTGTTCCTCTGGAGAGGCCATATTTCCTTGCATTTTGTGTTTCATGTGTCCTTATGTTGATATCTGCACATACGGTGTAACAGTCACTTTTTCCCATTTTATGAATTTGCTTTCATAGGGAGAACATTTTCTTAAATATGTATTTGTGATGTCAGTTAGGTAGGGCACATTGGCTTTGATTCTGAGTGCATGCAGTAGTGTAGTCTCTGTATGATTTCTTCAGCTGTCAACAGCATTAATGTTATCTGTGATTTTTTTTTTGGTGGCTTAGGGTGAAGTTATTAGTGGAGGCTCTGGGACTGGGATGCCATGTAGGTCAGTCTTCAGGCCATAGTGGTGGTAGCAGTGAGCTGAGCATGCCTGTCTTTGGGCCCCAGGGCAGTGTACCCTGGCAGTGGTGTCAGTGGGTCCAGGCAGGGCCATTCTTGGGCTTCCAGGTGGCTTACTTGGATCAAGATAGTGCCAGTTGTAGGCAGGGTGGGTTGGTGGGTTCTTGAGTCCCTGGGCAGCTGGTATGGTATAGGTGATGGCAGTGACAGTGGCAGGACAACCCTCTATGAGCTGGTTTGTGCATGTTGGTGTTGGTTGTGTTTGTGATTGGCTGGATGGACAAGTCTTCAGACCCACAGGTGGCATAAGCAGGTATGTGTCAGCTTAGTTGTAGTAGCTCAGTGGATAGGCCCAATTGGGAAGTGTTCAGGTGCTGATGATGGTGGATGGGGCTGGGTAATCCCCTGGCCCTGGACTGTGTGCTCTGGGTTGGGAGGGCTTGTCCTCTTTGCTATGTACAGGTGCCAGCCATAGTAGATAGGGGCTGGGCTATACCTAGGCCACCAGCAGAATGCTGAGGGGGTAGCAGTGGCCAGGCTGGGGTAGGGCCACCAGCAGGTAGGGAATGTGCATGACTGTCATGCCTCAGCACCTGCTATGGCATCTGTACCACTCATGCCTCAGCTCCAGTAGCAGCAACCTGCTCTTCTCTTGCATCTCATCCCCAACACTATTGGACCTCAGTATGGTGTGCAGTCTGTTGGGGACAGGACTCTAAAAATGGCACTTTTCTGTAGCTGTTTAGGTCTCAGGAAGTGTGTGGGATCCAGTGGGTGCTCCCTCCATAGAGCAGTGCCATTACACAATCTCCTGGCAACTCCTTATGTTAGTTTCAGGGCCTGCAAGAATCTAGTGGCTCTTTCGTGGCTAGGATTACAGGAGTTCATGGTGGAAATTCATTTACGTTCAAAATTGTTATTGATAGGTGAGGACTGGGGACTTTCTCTTGGCTCCCAGCTTATCCCAGCCAAGCAGGCTGCCTTGCTTCCTTCTCCTTCCTTATTTTAGATATTTCCTGTTACTTTTTTTTATTGAATTACAGTGTTCTCCTTTTGATGATCTATTTGAAGTGTGATTATCTAGTGACATGGTTTGGCTTTGTCCCCAGCAAAATCTCACCTTGAATTGTAATAATCCCCACGTGTGAAGGACAGGGCCAGGTGGAGATAATTTAATCATGGGTTGGGGGGCAGTTTCCCCCATACTGTTCTCCTGGTAGTGACTAAGTCTCATGAGTTCTGATGGTTTTATAAATGGGAGTTTCCCTGCACATGCTCTCTTGCCTACCACCATGTAAGACATGGCTTTGCTTCTTAGTCGCCTACAGCCATGGTCGTGAGGCCTCCCTAGCCATGTGGAACTGTGAGTCTATTAAACTTCTTTCCTTTATAAATTACCCAGTCTCAAGTATGTCTTTATTAGCAGTGTGAGAACACACTAATATTGTTTTGATACTTCTTAGTGGAGCAGGTGAGTACAAAATGCCTCTAGTCAGCTATCTTGAAGTCCCTCCTATCTCAAAAATTACTTTAAAAATAAATGAATTATCCAATCAAAAGACACAGGTTGGCTGAACAAATACAAACCACGAGATCCGGCAATATGCTGCCCACGAGAGACTCACTTTAGCCTTTAGGATACACATAGTCCAAAAGTTAAAGTATGGAAAAAGATATTTCATATAAATGGTAACCAAAAGAAAGCAGGGATGATTATCTTATAAGAGATAAAATAGACATTCAGTCAAAATCTGTCATGAGAGAAAAAGGTCAGTATATAAAGTGGCCAATGAATTAAGAGAATATAATGATTGTAAATATACATGCACCCAATATTGGAGCTCCTAAATATACAGGCAAATATTGACAGAACTAAAGGGAGAAGTAGATAGCAGTAAAATAGTAGTAGGGTACTTTAATACCCACTATCAACAATGGATAGACTATTGGGACAGAAAAACCAATAAGGAAACAGTGTATTTGAATGATGATACAGACCAAATGGACTGAGCAGACATAAATAGACATTCCATCAAACAACAGAGGAATATACATTCTTCTGAAGTGCACATGGCCAGTTCTTCAGGATAGACCATATGGTCATCCATAAAACAAGTCTCAACAAATTTGAGAAGATTTAAATCCTCTCAAATACCTTTTCTGACCACAGCTATAAAACCAGAGATCAGTAACAGAAGTAATTTTGGAAATTCACAAATACATGGAAATTAAACAAAATACTCTGGAACAACCAATGGGTCAAAGAAGAAATCAAAAAGGATTTTTGAACAAAGAAAATTTATTGCAACATAGTAACATGTATGGGACATATCAAAAGCAGTTCTAAGAGGGAATGCCTAAATTAAGAAGAATATTTCAAATAAAAAAAACCTAACTATATACCTCAAGGAACTATAAAAAGAAGAACAAACTGAGACCAAACTCAAGAGAAGGAAGGAAATAAAGATTAGAGCAAAGATAAATGAAAAAGAGACTAGAAACCCAACAGAAAAGATAAACAAAACTGAGCTGGGTTTTTTGAAAAGATAAACAAACTTGACAAACCTTTTAGCTAGACTTGAGGAAAAAAGAGGGAGGACTCAAGTTATAAATGAAAGAGAAGACATATATAACTAATGCCACAGCAATACAAAGGATCACAAGGTAATACTCCAAAAAAATATATGCTAACAAATTGGTAAACCTAGAAGAAATGAATAAATTCCTAGAAACATACAATCAACCAAGACTGAATCATGAAGAAAACAAAGTTTTAAGAGACCAATAATGAGTAAAGATATTTAACTAATAATTGAAAATCTTCCAACAAAGAAAAGCCCAGTATCAGATGGCTTTAAAGGTGACTTCTACCAAGCATCTAAGGAAGAATTAATGGTCAATCTTTTTCAAACTCATCCATAAAATTGAAGAGGGGGAAACACTTCCACTCATTTTACAAGGCCAACATTACTCCATACCAAAGACAGATAGGAGATTATAGGAAAATTATAGGATAATATCCCTGATGAATATATGTGCAAAAGTTCTCAGCAAAATACCAGCAAAGTGAATTCAACAGCACATTTAAAGGATTACACATCATGACCAAGCAGGATTTATGCCTGGGATGCAAGGATGTTTCAACTTACGCAAATCAATAAATGGGATACACTACATTAACAGAATGAAGGATAAAAATTATATAATCATGAATAGATGCAGGAAAAGCATTTGACAAGATTCAACATCTTTTCATAATAAAAATTCCCAACAAATTAGGTATAAATGGAAATTTACTCAACGTAATAAAGACCATCTATGACAAGCTCACAGCTAACATAAACTACCATCAGAGAATACTACAAACACCTCTACGCAAATAAACTAGAAAATCTAGAAGAAATGGATAAATTCCTCGACACATACACTCTCCCAAGACTAAACCAGGAAGAAGTTGAATCTCTGAATAGACCAATAACAGGAGCTGAAATTGTGGCAATAATCAATAGTTTACCAACCAAAAAGAGTCCAGGACCAGATGGATTCACAGCCGAATTCTACCAGAGGTACAAGGAGGAATTGGTACCATTCCTTCTGAAACTATTCCAATCAATAGAAAAAGAGGGAATCCTCCCTAACTCATTTTATGAGGCCAGCATCATTCTGATACCAAAGCCTGGCAGAGACACAACCAAAAAAGAGAATTTTAGACCAATATCCTTGATGAACATTGATGCAAAAATCCTCAATAAAATACTGGCAAAACGAATCCAGCAGCACATCAAAAAGCTTATCCACCATGATCAAATGGGCTTCATCCCTGGGATGCAAGGCTGGTTCAATATACGCAAATCAATAAATGTAATCCAGCATATAAACAGAGCCAAAGACAAAAACCACATGATTATCTCAATAGATGCAGAAAAGGCCTTTGACAAAATTCAACAACCCTTCATGCTAAAAACTCTCAATAAACTAGGTATTGATGGGACGTATTTCACAATAATAAGAGCTATCTATGACAAACCTACAGCCAATATCATCCTGAATGGGCAAAAACTGGAAGCATTCCCTTTGAAAACTGGCACAAGACAGGGATGCCCTCTCTCATCACTCTTATTCAACATAGTGTTGGAAGTTCTGGCCAGGGCAATCAGGCAGGAGAAGGAAATAAAGGGTATTCAATTAGGAAAAGAGGAAGTCAAATTGTCCCTGTTTGCAGATGACATGATTGTATATCTAGAAAACCCCATTGTCTCAGCCCAAAATCTCCTTAAGCTGATAAGCAACTTCAGCAAAGTCTCAGGATACAAAATCAATGTACAAAAATCACAAGCATTCTTATACACCAACAAACAACAGACAAACAGAGAGCCAAATCGTGAGTGAACTCCCATTCACAATTGCTTCAAAGAGAATAAAATACCTAGGAATCCAACTTACAAGGGATGTGAAGGACCTCTTCAAGGAGAACTACAAACCACTGCTCAATGAAATAAAAGAGGATACAAACAAATGGAAGAACATTCCATGCTCATGGGTAGGAAGAATCAATATCGTGAAAATGGCCATACTGCCCAAGGTAATTTACAGATTCAATGCCATCCCCATCAAGCTACCAATGCCTTTCTTCACAGAATTGGAAAAAACTACTTTAAAGTTCATATGGAACCAAAAAAGAGCCCGCATCGCCAAGTCAATCCTAAGCCAAAAGAATAAAGCTGGAGGCATCACACTACCTGACTTCAAACTATACTACAAGGCTACAGTAACCAAAACAGCATGGTACTGGTACCAAAACAGAGATATAGATCAATGGAACAGAACAGAGCCCTCAGAAATAACGCCGCATATCTACAATTATCTGATCTTTGACAAACCTGAGAAAAACAAGCAATGGGGAAAGGATTCCCTATTTAATAAATGGTGCTGGGAAAACTGGCTAGCCATATGTAGAAAGCTGAAACTGGATCCCTTCCTTACACCTTATACAAAAATCAATTCAAGATGGATTAAAGACTTAAACGTTAGACCTAAAACCATAAAAACCCTAGAAGAAAACCTAGGCAATACCATTCAGGACATAGGCATGGGCAAGGACTTCATGTCTAAAACACCAAAAGCAATGGCAACAAAAGACAAAATTGACAAATGGGATCTAATTCAACTAAAGAGCTTCTGTACAGCAAAAGAAACTACCATCAGAGTGAACAGGCAACCTACAAAATGGGAGAAAATTTTTGCAACCTACTCATCTGACAAAGGGCTAATATCCAGAATCTACAATGAACTCAAACAAATTTACAAGAATAAAACAAACAACCCCATCAAAAAGTGGGCGAAGGACATGAACAGACACTTCTCAAAAGAAGACATTTATGCAGCCAAAAGACACATGAAAAAATGCTCATCATCACTGGCCATCAGAGAAATGCAAATCAAAACCACAGTGAGATACCATCTCACACCAGTTAGAATGGCAATCATTAAAAAGTCAGGAAACAACAGGTGCTGGAGAGGATGTGGAGAAATAGGAACACTTTTACACTGTTGGTGGGACTGGAAACTAGTTCAACCATTGTGGAAGTCAGTGTGGCGATTCCTCAGGGATCTAGAAGTAGAAATACCATTTGACCCAGCCACCCCATTACTGGGTATATATCCAAAGGACTATAAATCATGCTGCTATAAAGACACATGCACACGTATGTTTATTGCGGCACTATTCACAATAGCAAAGACTTGGAACCAATCAAAATGTCCAACAATGATAGACTGGACTAAGAAAATGTGGCACATATACACCATGGAATACTGTGCAGCCATAAAAAATGATGAGTTCATGTCCTTTGTGGGGACATGGATGAAATTGGAAATCATCATTCTCAGTAAACTATCGCAAGAACAAAAAACCAAACACCACATATTCTCACTCATAGGTGGGAATTGAACAATGAGATCACATGGACACAGGAAGGGGAATATCACACTCTGGGGACTGTTGTGGGGTGGGGGGAGGGGGGAGGGATAGCATTGGGAGATATACCTAATGCTAGATGACGAGTTAGTGGGTGCAGCACACCAGCGTGGCACATGTATACATATGTAACTAACCTGCACAATGTGAACATGTACCCTAAAAGTTAAAGTATAATAATAAAAGAAAGAAGAAAAAAGCTGAAAGCTCTTTCTCTAAGATCAGGAAGAAGAAAAGGGTGCCCACTTTTCTCACTTCTATTCAACATAGTACTAGAAGTCCTAACCAGAGAAATTAGGCAAGAAAAGGAAATATAAGGGATCTAAATCATGAAGAAAACAGTAAAATAATCTCTACTTATACCTTTAAATATTTCACAAAAAAATCTGTTAGAACTAATAAATTCAGTAAAGTTTCAGGATACAATGTAAACATACAAAAATTAGTAGCATTTTTAACAATAAACATCTGAAAAGGAAATTTAAAAAACAATATCATTTACAAAAGCATCAAAAAGAATAAAATGCTTAGCAAATAATTTAATCAAGGAGGTGAAAGATCTATACACTGAAAAGTATGACATTGATGAAAGAAATTGAAGAATACACAGTTAATAAAAAGATATCCCATGTTCCTGGATTGAAGAAATTAATATTGTTAAAATGTCCATAGCACCCAAAGCGATCTACAAATTCAATGCAATCACTATCAAAACTCCAATGGCATTTTCACAACAGTATAAAAATATCCTAAAATTTGTATGAAGTCATTGAACCACAAAATACCTCAAATAGCCAAAGCAATCTTGAGAAAGAAGAACAAAGCTGGGCATATTACATGCCCTAATTTCAAACTGTGTTACAGAGCTATAGTAATCAAAACAGTATAGTACTGGCATAAAAACATATATAGAGACTAATGAAACAGGATTTAAATCCCAGAAATAAACTCGCAGGTATATGGTCAACTAATCTCTGGCAAGAGCACCAAGAATACACAATGGGGAAAGGATATTCTTTTCAAAATGTGATTTTAGAGAAATTACATATCTATATGCAAAAGAATGAAATTGGATCCTTGTCCTACACCATAAACAAAAATTAACTCAAAATTGATTAAAGACTTAAATGTAATATCTGAAGCCATAAAACTCCTAGAAAAAAAATGTAGGGAAAAAACTTCTTTACATTGGTGTTGACAATTATTTTTGGATATGATACCAAAGCACAGGCAACGAAAGAAAAAATAAATAAATTAGACTACATTAAATGAAAAGCTTCTGCACAGAAAAGGAAACAATCAACAAAATGGAAAGGCAACCTACGAATTGGGAGAAAATATTTATAATCTATATATAAGGGGTTAATCTCCAAAATACATAAGAAACTCATACAACTCAATAGCAAAACAATTCACAAATAACCATATTTTAAAATGGGCAAAAATTCCAGATAGCTATTTTTTTCAAAGAAGACATACAAATGCCCAACGGGTACAGGAAAAGTTTCTCAAAATCACTGCTCACCAGGGAAGTACAAATGCAAACTGCAATTGGAGATCACCTCACACGTGTTAGAACTGGCTATTATAAAAAATACAAGAGACAACAATTATTAGCATGGATGTGGAGAATAGGTAACCCTTGTACATTGTCAGTGGGAATGTAAGTTGATACAGTCATTGTGGAAAACAGTAAGGAGCTTCCTCAAAAAATTAAAAATAAAACCATATAATCTAGCAATCCCACTTCTAAGTATATATCCCAAGGGAATAAAATCACTATCACAAAGATATATATGCACTTGTGTTCACTGCAGCATTATTCACAGTTACCAAGATATGGAAACAACCAAACCGTCCACCAACAGATGAATGAATAAAGGAATTGTAGTATATATGTATATATAAGGGAATATTATCCAGCCTTAAAAAAAAGAAAATCCTGCCATTTATGACATTATGAATGAACCTGGAGAACCTTTTCCTAAATGAAATAAGCCAGACACAGAGAGATAAACACTGCATGGTCTAACTTGTATGTGGAATCTAAAAAAGTCAGACCAATAGAATCTGAGGTAGAAGGGTGGTTAGTACGGGTAAGGATGTGTGGGAAATGGGAAGATGTTGGCCAAAGGGCACAAAATTGCAATTATAAAGTGGCTAAGTTCTGGAGACCTAATGTACAGCATGGTGACTATAGTTAATAATAAGGTATTGTATATTTGAAATTTGCTAAGAGAGTAGATCTCAAGTTTCCTCACCCTCCCCCGACCCCCAACACACACAAAATGGTAACTGCTTAAGGTGATGGATGTTAGCTTGATTCTGTTAATCATTTCACAATGTATACTTATATCAAAACATCACATTATACACCTCATATATACACAATTTTTATTTTTCAATAATACTTCAATAAAACTGGAAAAAAATTAGTAAGAATTAACAGCTCAGAAACACTGAGTCTTCTCATTCATGAACACCACGGCTCTCCACCATTTATTTACATCTTTAATATCTCTCTACAATCTTTTATAGGTTTCAGTGTATAGGTCTTGCACATCTTTTGTCAGATTCAACTCAAATTATTTTATATTTTTGATGCTATTATACATTTTTAACATCCGATTTTCAGTTTACCATTATCTAGAAATATACTTCATTTTTATATTGATCTTATATCCTATAGCCTTGCTAAACTCACTTATTATTCATAGCAGTGTTTGCACAGATTCTATCAGTTTCTTTTCTTGCTTCTGATCTTATAGGAAAAGCATTCAGTCTTTCATCATTACAAATGATCTTAGCTGTGCGTTTTTCACAGACGATCTTTTTCAGTTTGGGGAAGTTTCGTTTTATCACTAGTTTGCTGAGAGTTTTTAATATGATGGATAATGGATTTTGTCAAATGCTTTTTCTGAAACTATTGAGATGATTATATGGTTTTCCTTTTGTAGTTTGTTAGTATTGCGAATTACATTGATTTTCTTATTGTCAAACTGTGTTTGCATTTCCAGGATAAACTCCACATGGACATGATATATTATCCATTTTATATATAATTGTATTTGTTTTCTCAAAAGTTTGGTTAGAACATTTGCACCAATATCCATGAAAGATACTGGTTTGTAGTTTTGTTTTGTCTTTGTACTGTCTTTGCCTTGTTTTGGTATAAGAGTATGCTGTTCTCATAGACATAGTTGAGAAGTATTCGCTCCTCAATTTTCCGGAGTAATTTGTATATACTTGGCATTATTTCTTTGTAAAATGTTTTTCAAATTTCACCAGTTAAGTCACCTGGGCTTAGAGTTTTCTTTATAAGAAGGTTTTTATTTTCAAATAGAATTCGTTAAACAAATATAATCCTAATCAGGCGATCTATTTATTCTTGAGTGTGTTTTGGTAGTCTGTATCTTTCAAGTAACATGTACATTTTATGTGAGTTGCCATATATATTAACACAAAGTTGTTTATAATATTGCCTTATTTTTCTTTTAATATCTGTAAGATGATATCTGTGATGTCATCTCTCTTAGTCCCGGTATTGGTAATTTGTGTCTTCTCTGTCCTATTTTCCTGATCTGTCTGGTGAGAAAATTTATCAATATTGCCAATCTTCTCAAACAACCAGCATTTGGTTTCACTGATCCTATCTTTAGCATTTTCTGTTTTCTATTTCATTGATTTCTGCTATCTTTATTATTTCTTATTTTGAATTTTATTTGCTTTTATTTTTCTTGCTTCTTAAGGTAGAAGTTAAAGTAATTGGTTTTAGTCCTTTTTCTTTTAAAATATAGGCAGCTAGTTATATATATATATTTTGTTTGTTTGTTTGGTTTGTTTGTTTGTTTTTGAGATGGAGTCTCGCTCTGTCACCAGGCTGGAGTGCAGTGGCACGATCTCGGCTCACTGCAACCTCTGCCTCCCAGGTTCAAGCGATTCTCCTGCCTCAGCCTCCTGAGTAGCTGGGACTACAGGCGAGCACCACCATGCCCAGCTAGTTTTTGTATTTTTTAGTAGAAACGGGGTTTCACCATGTTGGCCAGGATGGTCTCGATCTCTTGACCTCGTGATCCGCCTGCCTCAGCCTCCCAAAGTGCTGGGATAACAGGCGTGAGCCACCATGACCAGCCTGATATGATATATTTTTAAGTATTGATTTAGCAGCATCTTACAAATTTTGTGCTTTTTATTTACTTTAAAATACTCCTTAATTTCCTGTTTATTTTTTCTTTGATCTGTAGTTTTTCAGATGCTGTTACATAGTTTCTAACATTTTGAGATTTTCCAGATAAATTCTGTTATTTATTTCCAGTTTAATTTTATTAGGGTAAGAAAACATATTTTTGTATGACTTAAATCTATTTTAAAATTAATGATACTTGTTTAAGGCCCAGAATGTATTCAATCACGGTAAATGTTCCATAAGTATTTCATGAGAATGTATGAGAATGTACGTTTTGCTACTATTAGGCGCAGTGCTTTATGCTATGTCAAGTTTGTTAAGTTGTCTAAGTCTTCAACTTCTAAATCCTTACCAATGTTTTGTCTACTTGTTAATGAGAGAAAAGTATTGAAATATCTTACTATATCTGTGGATTTGTTTTTCCTTCATGTATTTTGAACCTCTGTTCTTCTAGTAAGGATTTTTAGCATTTCTAAGTGCTTGTGATGAATTATTTCACATTTTATATGACTTAAAAGTCATTAATTTGCCTTCATTTATGGAATATGTTTTAGATGAATATAGAATTTTAAATTGATTCATTTTCTTTCAATACTAAATAATTATTGCTTTACTGTCTTCTTGCTTGCCTTTTTCCTGAAGCAAAATCTGTCATTCTAATTTTTGTTCCTATATACATAATAATTTTTGCCCTTGGGCTACTTTCAAGGTTTTCTCTTTGGCATTGGCTTTAAGAATTTAATTATGCTACTGTCTGGTATAGTTTTCTTCACATTTCATGTTCTTGGGATTTGCTGGGCTTTTTGGATGTGTGGGTTTGTATTTTTCATAATATATAGAAAAATTTAAGCCATTGTCTCTTCAAGTAGTTTACTCTGTACCATCCCTCTACTTTCTTGTGGGGAACTTCAATTTTATATACCTTTGGCTTCTTAGTTCTTTTTTCTGCGTTTCATTTTCAATGCTTTATAGTTGCACGACTTCAGGTTCAGTAATTTTTCTCCACAATGTCTCATTTGTCATTAATTTCTCCCAGTGTATTTTTTATCTCTGACATTGTGATTTACATCTCTATAAGTTTAATTTGTGTTTTTTATATATTTCACATTTCTAATTAACTTTTTGAACCTTTAGAATACATTTATAATAATTTTAAATGTCTCTTTTGATAATTCTAACATCTGTGTCAGGTGTATGTTGATTTTAATTAATAATTAATTATGTTATAACTAATTATGTTATCATTTCCTACTTCTTTGTATGCGTAGTAAAGTTTGATTGAATGCCAGGCATTGTAAATTTTACCTTATTGGGTACCAGATGCTAATATTTTTATGCATTTTCTTCAGTTTCATTCTGGAATGAAGTTAAAATGCTTGGAAATCTTTTTATCCTTTTGGGTCTTTGAGTTTTTTAAGGAGAGATCAGACCTGTGTTTAGTGCAGAACTAATTATTCTCCACTACTATTGCTAGTCTTTTCTGAATATTTTATCCATTGCTTTGTGAAATATTAGGTTTTGCTATGTTAGTAGTAGAAAGAGGCACAATTCATGGTCATGTGTGAGAGTCAGGCAGTGTTCCCTCTAATCTCTGATGATTCTTTCCTTAGCCCTGGTTATTTTCCACACACACGTGACAATAAGTACTGCTGCATACTAAAAGGAGACTCCTCACAGATCTCCAGAGTTCTTTCTCTGTGCAGCAGTCTCTTCTCTGGTACTCTGTTCTGTGAACTTTTGCTAATTTGGTCTTCCATATCAGTCCTATCTCCTCAAGTGAGGGCATCTGCTGCACTCTACCTGGGTTTTCCCTCCCTGCCATGGCCTGGAAAAGCTCTAAAAGCCATACGTTGGGCCAATAGTAGAGTTCACCTCATTTGTTTTCTATTCCTCAGAGTTCACTTTCATTTGTTGCCTGATCTTGTTTATCATATTTTTATTTGTGTACCTGTGTTTCCTTGTATCCTTATAATAAAATATCAGCTCCATGAAGTTCAGGCCGTTGGTTCAGTGTTGAGTATAATAGCAGCTATCATCTTTCTACTATGTTCTAGCACTTATGCTCACTATCACCCTGGGAGGTAAGTTTTATTAGTTTTATTTGCACTTGAGCAAGCATGCTCTGAATGCTAGACAGACTTGCCCTCCAGTGATACAAAGCATGTAAGAAGTGACAAAGTTTTTGTTTGACCTGAAGTCACTTAGGGAAGCCAGGTGGGATTTTGTTTTGCCATATACAGTATCATTAGGCAGATTCATATCAACATGACTGAAGGCTCACTAACGACAGTCACCACAATTTTGCTCCATTTTTACCTCTGACTCCTAGTCCAGTGATCAGAACCCAATAAGAAATCAAGAATTACTTGATACATCTTTCTTTTTGGGGGGAGTAGGTCCATTTTTAATAAAATTGTATTTATATGAAATGATATGACACTCTTTTATTGGGTTGAGAATTATCCAGTAGGGAAGAAAGTTAGGATCTAGAAGTCTAATAGTTGGAACAAGAGCCACCAGGAGTCGATGATGTATGTTATAACTTGGTAGTTGGTACAAGGGATTTTCTTGTATTATTCTATCTAATTATTTGTATTTTTGACATATGCCATTGAAATAAATAAAACTAATGTTATGTAATGGGATTCATTCTATACTGATATTCTTCAAGAACTCTCCCACACATCATTTTGGATTTATTTTTCTCTAAGTGTCAAAACAAAAGTTTAATTAATTCAACAATTAAAGATAGGTGGATTTGCTGTCATTTTGTGAGTGAAGAATTTATCTATGTTGCAATAAAGTCATTTCAATTACCAAAGTTATCTTCCTGCCACATTTTTTGGAAGCACTTATTTTGAAGGAAAAGGCTTTGAAATTTTAGGACTTTTGTTTGAATCACACATGTGCACCTATTGCTATGTGACTTTCTACATTCTAAAAATCATAACTCATACATTCTTGAGAAAATTAAAGGAGATAAAGCATTAAAGCACCAAGCATAGTACTAAAATATCAAAAGGACTCAATTAGTATTATGATGGCGTTGTTTTTAGAGCCAAAATTCAAATGTAGCCATTGTCATGACTGGACACAACTCTAGTGTTTAGAAAGCCATTTCACATATACACATCTAACTCAGCATATTATCTCCACTTCATTAGTGGAAAAGTATGTTTCAGACAGTTCTGATAGCAAGGATATTAGGTAGAACAGAGTTCAAGGTGAAAAAGAACACAAGTGTCTGGTTTCTAGTCCACTGTACTTTTCTTCTTTGGTCAGGAAATATCTGCCATTTTATCCCCTTTGCCCCCAGGCCTGTTATGGTACCCAATGACAAAAGCTAATACCTTAGGAATCATCCAGACTAATACCTCTTTCTTCTACTTCCTAATTTATGTTTCAATTTCTTTATTCCAGCCTATTTTATTTCCATATTTCCTACCACAGCCCACACCACCTCATTATCCATTGTCTTTCTAGACATACTCTGTTCATTTTATGCATGCCATGTACCAGGCACTGTACTCAGAGCTGGGGACACAATGGTGAAGGAAACATATTCCTTGACCTTTGGCAGGTCTGGGACTAATGGGTGATTCAGACAAAGAACTGCTTGTTTACAACACAGAAAGACTAGGGTTGTGGTAGAGGAAGTACAGAGTGCCATGAGAGCTTTGAATCTCACGTAATTAATAATCCTATCTGGGTCTGTTTCCTTGAGCAGGAAAACAGGGGTTGTCCCTTCCTATATGTGTGTCTTTTGCAACAAGAGAACCCTTCCCAGTAATGCTCTGTTCCCAAATTCCATTTACAGATAATATTTTATTTTCTGAGCCTGAATGAAATCTTGGTTATATTTGGGACATTAAAACAGAGCCTTCACCACATTCAATCCAGTGACATTCCAAGTAAAAAAAAAAAAAAAGTTGTGCTTTTTCATTCAGCTTTACTTGTGGTAGATGAAAACTGATGTTGACAAAGTTTTTCCATCTGCTATTACTGCTATTACCTTCATCCTAACAGCTGAGTTGTGCAACTGTGATGGTGTCTCTCTTTACACCAATATATAAGAGGCTCTATGGAAATTGGACTGAGTGAAACATAGACCCAGCCATCATGGGGCTTACAAGATATTATAACAAACTGTGATGAGTGCTTTCTGATATGGGGAGTACAGGATGCTATGACCATTAGTGCAGGAATCTATTCGAGTTTATGAGAATTTATGCCTTTTCTGTGTTTTCCATATTGGAAACACAACCAAGATTTTGAACTCATTTATTAGGTGTTTTATGCTAATAAAAATTATAATATTAGGGTGTAAATCATTGAATACATTATTCACAGATATGCTGTGGCAAGTGGCACTAGCAGTGGAGAAATGGATATTTTAGGAAGTGGAATATTCATAGACAGTTTTATTGAATCTGTTGGAAAATCCAAATGGTATGGCTTAGGCTTCTTCAGAATTTCTAGAATTCCTGCAGTTAGCTGGCAGCAGATTTCTGTCTCAAAAGTGTCCAGAACGTGAGCCTCTTGCATCAGGAATATAGCTCATTTAGGATGCTGTCCTTTGCAATAAGAGTTCCATTTAGCACTTTCAGGCGAAATAGTATCAAGTACCAAAAAAGAGGCTGCATCTGCTTGTGAGCCTCTTTATAAATATGAACGAAAATTTTTTTTTTCGATAAAGCAAAAAGCAATATGGACATTGTTTATTTCACAGTAAAATACAGTATAACTGGCAAAGTGTTGAAGCTGATAACTATTCATCGTTAGGTAACTGATTTATACATTACAGACCAACACAAGTTTCTGCTCTCCTGTCATTAATGACATTTTACTATAATTATATCATGATGCATATAAACTTAGAAATTATCATACTCCAAAAATGATTTAACAGCACATTTTATGCATCTTACTAAGCACAGACTCAGACTCTTAATCTTTTCGAAAACAAGGATGTTAAATTCTACCCTTGTTCTGAACTTCATAATGCTTTTCATAGAAGACTACCATCTCCTTGTCTCCAACATTCCACATGCCTCAAAAATCTATTTATGGAATGGAAGGTGGACATTTAGGGGTACTGTAGGACATAAAATGTGCTTCAATTCTTCTTAATCCTAAATAAGCCTTATTTTCCCAGTCTGTTTTTTTTTCAAATTCATTGTTTTTTTTAAAATTATTATTATTATACTTTAAGTTTTAGGGTACATGTGCACAATGTGCAGGTTAGTTACATATGTATATATGTATATGTGCCATGCTGGTGTGCTGCACCCATTAACTCGTCATTTAGCATTAGGTATATCTACTAAAGCTATCCCTCCCCCCTCCCCCCATCCCCCACCCCAAAACAGTCCCCAGAGTGTGATGTTCCCCTTCCTGTGTCCATGTGTTCTCATTGTTCAATTCCCACCCATGAGTGAGAATAAGTGGTGTTTGGTTTTTTGTTCTTGCGATAGTTTACTGAGAATGATGATTTCCAATTTCATCCATGTCCCCACAAAGGACATGAACTCATCATTTTTTATGGCTGCACAGTATTCTATGGTGTATATGTGCCACATTTTCTTAATCCAGTCTATCATTGTTGGACATTTGGGTTGGTTCCAGGTCTTTGCTATTGTGAATAGTGCCGCAATAAACATACGTGTGCATGTGTCTTTATAGCAGCATGATTTATAGTCCTTTGGATATATACCCAGTAATGGGATGGCTGGGTCAATAGGTATTTCTAGTTCTAGATCCCTGAGGAATCGCCACACTGACTTCCAGAAGGGATGAACTAGTTTAGAGTCCCACCAACAGTGTAAAAGTGTTCCTATTTCTCCACATCCTCTCCAGCACCTGTTGTTTCCTGACTTTTTAATGATTGCCATTCTAACTGGTGTGAGATGGTATCTCATTGTGGTTTTGATTTGCATTTCTCTGATGGCCAGTGATGGTGAGCATTTTTTCATGTGTTTTTTGGCTGCATAAACGTCTTCTTTTGAGAAGTGTCTGTTCATGTCCTTTGCCCACTTTTTGATGGGGTTGTTTTTTTCTTGTAAATTTGTTTGAGTTCATTGTAGATTCTGGATATTAGCCCTTTGTCAGATGAGTAGGTTGCAAAAATTTTCTCCCATTTTGTAGGTTGCCTGTTCACTCTGATGGTAGTTTCTTTTGCTGTGCAGAAGTTCTTTAGTTTATTTAGATCCCATTTGTCAATTTTGGCTTTTGTTGCCATTGCTTTTGGTGTTTTAGACATGAAGTCCTTGCCCGTGCCTATGTCCTGAATGGTAATGCCTAGGTTTTCTTCTAGGGTTTTTATGGTTTTAGGTCTAACGTTTAAGTCTTTAATCCATCTTGAATTGATTTTTGTATAAGGTGTAAGGAAGGGATCCAGTTTCAGCTTTCTACATATGGCTAGCCAGTTTTCCCAGCACCATTTATTAAATAGGGAATCCTTTCCCCATTGCTTGTTTTTCTCAGGTTTGTCAAAGATCAGATAGTTGTAGATATGCGGTGTTATTTCTGAGGGCTCTGTTCTGTTCCATTGATCTATATCTCTGTTTTGGTACCAGTACCATGCTGTTTTGGTTACTGTAGCCTTGTAGTATAGTTTGAAGTCAGGTAGCGTGATGCCTCCAGCTTTGTTCTTTTGGCTTAGGATTGACTTGGCGATGCGGGCTCTTTTTTGGTTCCATATGAACTTTAAAGTAGTTTCTTCCAATTCTGTGAAGAAAGTCATTGGTAGCTTGATGGGGATGGCATTGAATCTATAAATTACCTTGGGCAGTATTGACATTTTCACGACATTGATTCTTCCTACCCTTGAGCATGGAATGTTCTTCCATTTGTTTGTATCCTCTTTTATTTCATTGAGCAGTGGTTTGTAGTTCTCCTTGAAGAGGTCCTTCACGTCCCTTGTAAGGTGGATTCCCAGGTATTTTATTCTCTTTGAAGCAATTGTGAATGGGAGTTCACTCATGATTTGGCTCTCTGTTTGTCTGTTATTCGTGTATAATTATGCTTGTGATTTTTGTACATTGATTTTGTATCCTGAGACTTTGCTGAAGTTGCTTATCAGCTTAAGGAGATTTTGGGCTGAGACAATGGGGTTTTCTAGATATACAATCATGTCATCTGCAAACAGGGACAATTTGACTTCCTCTTTTCCTAACTGAATACCCTTTATTTCCTTCTCCTGCCTAATTGCCCTGGCCAGAACTTCCAACACTATGTTGAATAGGAGTGGTGAGAGAGGGCATCCCTGTCTTGTGCCAGTTTTCAAAGGACATTTTCTAAAAACTCATTAACCCCAAATTCCATTTTCAGTTACCATTTCTGAGCCTGTATAATACTGTGGTCAACTTGGGATGTTAGGGATTATCCTCCATCACGTTTCACCTAGGAAAAACATCCGATTCCAAAAATGTCACTGAAATTGGCAGAGTAAAGACCTCTGAAAAAATTTCTCCTTTATAAAAGCAATGAGAACACCAACAAAAAGTATCATAATTAGCATTTTCAGAATGTTGGAATAAACCAAAAGCTTGCAGCAATCTGGAGAGTATTTATTCAGGAAAAATAACAGAATCTCAATAATAGTAAATTTTATAGTGTTTTAATATGCCCTATTCCCAATATTTCCACATTATATAATTTGAAAGGTGCAGTTTTGAACAAAAAATTATAAGACATGCAAAGAAACATAAAAGTCTCAGCCATACACAGGAAAAAAGGCAGCCAATAGTGACTATCTCTGAAACCCAGATGTTGGTCTCATTAGACAGAGACTCCAAATAAGCTATTATAAATATTTTCAAATAAGTAAAGGAAACCATGTCTGTAAAAACCAAAGGAAAGTATAGGAATGATTTATTACCAAATAATCATTATCAATAAAGATATGGAAATTATATTTTAAAATAACAAATATAAATTCTGAAGTTGAAAATTACAGTAACTAAAATTTAAAAATTTACTAGAGAAGGTGATTTCTGCATTTCCATCTGAGGTACCGGGTTCATCTCACTAGGGAGTGCCAGACAGTGGGCGCAGGTCAGTGGGTGCAGCGCGCCGTGCATGAGCCGAAGCAGGGCGAGGCATTGCCTCACTCGGGAAGCGCAAGGGGTCAGGGAGTTCCCTTTCCTAGTCAAAGAACGGGGTGCCAGATGGCACCTGGAAAATCGGGTTACTCCCACCCCAATACTGCGCTTTTCCGACGGGCTTAAAAAACAGCGCATCAGGAGATTATATCCTGCAACTGGCTCAGCGGGTCCTACACCCACGGAGTCTCGCTGATTGCTAGCACAGCAGTCTGAGATCAAACTGCAAGGTGGCAGCGAGGCTGGGGGAGGGGCGCCTGCCATTGCCCAGGCTTGTTTGGTAAACAAAGCAGCTGGAAAGCTCTAACTGGGTGGAGCCCACCACAGCTCAAGGAGGCCTGCCTGCCTCCATAGGCTGCACCTCTGGGGGCAGGGCACAGACAAACAAAAAGACAGCAGTAACCTCTGCAGACTTAAATGTCCCTGTCTGACAGCTTTGAAGGGAGCAGTGGTTCTCCCAGCGCACAGATGGAGATCTGAGAACAGGCAGACTGCCTCCTCGAGTGGGTCCCTGACCCCTGACCCCTGAGCAGCCTAACTGGGAGGCACCCCCCAGTAGGGGCAGACTGACACCTCACACTGCCGGGTACTCCTCTGAGACAAAACTTCCAGAGGAACGATCAGACAGCAGCATTCGCGGTTCACGAAAAACCACTCTTCTGCAGCCACCGCTGCTGATACCCAGGCAAACAGGGTCTGGAGTGGACCTCTAGCAAACTCCAACAGACCTGCAGCTGAGGGTCCTGTCTGTTAGAATGAAAACTAACAAAAAGAAAGGACAGCCACACCAAAAACCCATCTGTACATCACCATCATCAAAGACCAAAAGTAGATAAAACCACAAAGATGGGGAAAAAACAGAGCAGAAAAACTGGAAACTCTAAAAAGCAGAGCACGTCTCCTCCTCCAAAGGATCGCAGTTCCTCACCAGCAATGGAACAAAGCTGGACGGAGAATGACTTTGATGAGTTGAGAGAAGAAGGCTTCATACGATCAAACTACGAGCTACAGGAGGAAATTCAAACCAAAGGCAAAGAAGTTAAAAACTTTGAAAAAAATTTAGATGAATGTATAACTAGAATAACCAATACAGAGAAGTGCTTAAAGGACCTGATGGAGCTGAAAGCCAAGGCACGAGAACTAAGTGAAGAATGCAGAAGCCTCAGGAGCGGATGTGATAAACTGGAAGAAAGGGTATCAGTGATGGAAGTTGAAATGAATGAAATGAAGCCAGAAGGGAAGTTTAGAGAAAAAAGAATAAAAAGAAATGAACAAAGCCTCCAAGAAATATGGGAGTTTGTGAAAAGACCAAATCTATGTCTGATTGGTGTACCTGAAAGTGATGGGGAGAATGGAACCAAGTTGGAGAACACTCTGCAGGTTATTATCCAGGAGAACTTCCCCAATCTAGCAAGGCAGGCCAACATTCAGATTCAGGAAATAGAGAACGCCATAAAGATACTCCTCGAGAAGAGAAACTCCAAGACACATAATTGTCAGATTCACCAAAGTTGAAATGAAGGAAAAAATGTTAAGGGCAGCCAGAGAGAAAGGTCAGGTTACCCACAAAGGGAAGCCCATCAGACTAACAGTGGATCTCTCAGCAGAAACTCTACAAGCCAGAAGAGAGTGGGGGCCAATATTCAACATTCTTAAAGAAAAGAATTTTCAACCCAGAATTTCATATCCAGCCAAACTAAGCTTCATAAGTGAAGGAGAAATAAAATCCTTCACAGACAAGCAAATGCTGAGAGATTTTGTCACCACCAGGCCTGCCCTAAAAGAGCTCCTGAAGGAAGCACTAAACATGGAAAGGAACAACCGGTATCAGCCGCTGCAAAATCATGCCAAAATGTAAAGACCATCGAGACTAGGAAGAAACTGCATCAACTAATGAGCAAAATAACCAGCTAACATCATAATGACAGGATCAAATTCACACATAACAATATTAACTTTAAATGTCAATGGACTAAATGCTCCAATTAAAAGACACAGACTGGCAAATTGGATAAAGAGTCAAGACCCATCAGTGTGTTGTATTCAGGAAACCCATCTCACATGCAGAGACACACACAGGCTCAAAATAAAAGGATGGAGGAAGATCTACCAAGCAAACGGGAAACAAAAAAAGGCAGGGGTTGCAATCCTAGTCTCTGATAAAACAGACTTTCAACCAACAAAGATCAAAAGAGACAAAGAAGGCCATTACATAATGGTAAAGGGATCAATTCAACAAGAAGAGCTAACTATCCTAAATATATACGCACCCAATACAGGAGCACCCAGATTCATAAAGCAAGTCCTGAGTGACCTACAAAGAGACTTAGACTCCCACACATTAATAATAGGAGACTTTAACACCCCACTGTCAACATTAGACAGATCAACGAGACAGAAAGTTAACAATGATACCCAGGAATTGAACTCAGCTCTGCACCAAGCGGACCTAACAGACATCTACAGAACTCTCTACCCCAAATCAACAGAATATACATTTTTTTCAGCACCACACCACACCTATTCCAAAATTACTTGCACATAGTTGGAAGTAAAGCTCTCCTCAGCAAATGTAAAAGAACAGAAATTTTAACTAACTATCTCTCAGACCACAGGGTAATCAAACTAGAACTCAGGATTAAGAAACTCACTCAAAACTGCTCAACTACATGGAAACTGAACAATCTGCTCCTGAATGACTACTGGGTACATAACAAAATGAAGGCAGAAATAAAGATGTTCTTTGAAACCAAAGAGAACACAGACACAACATACCAGAATCTCTGGGACGCATTCAAAGCAGTGTGTAGAGGGAAATTTATAGCAGTAAATGCCCACAAGAGAAAGCAGGAAACATCCAAGATTCACACCCTAACATCACAATTAAAAGAACTAGAAAAGCAAGAGCAAACACATTCAAAAGCTAGCAGAAGGCAAGAAATAACTAAAATCAGAGCAGAACTGAAGGAAATATAGACACAAAAAACCCTTCAAAAAATTAATGAATCCAGGAGCTGGTTTTTTGAAAGGATCAACAAAATTGATAGACCGCTAGCAAGACTAATAAAGAAAAAAAGAGAGAAGAATCAAATAGATGCAATAAAAAATCACAAAGGGGATATCACCACCGATCCCACAGAAATACAAACTACCATCAGAGAATACTACAAACACCTCTATGCAAATAAACTAGAAAATCTAGAAGAAATGGATAAATTCCTCGACACATACACTCTCCCAAGACTAAACCAGGAAGAAGTTGAATCTCTGAATAGACCAATAACAGGAGCTGAAATTGTGGCAATAATCAATAGCTTACCAACCAAAAAGAGACCAGGACCAGATGGATTCACAGCCGAATTCTACCAGAGGTACAAGGAGGAACTGGTACCATTCCTTCTGAAACTATTACAATCAATAGAAAAAGAGGGAATCCTCCCTAACTCATTTTATGAGGCCAGCATCATCCTGATACCAAAGCCTGGCAGAGACACAACCAAAAAACAGAATTTTAGACCAATATCCTTGATAAACACTGATGCAAAAATCTTCAATAAAATACTGGCAAACCGAATCCAGCAGCACATCAAAAAGCTTATCCACCATGATCAAGTGGGCTTCATCCCTGGGATGCAAGGCTGGTTCAATATACACAAATCAATAAATGTAATCCAGCATATAAACAGAATCAAAGACAAAAACCACATGATTATCTCAATAGATGCAGAAAAGGCCTTTGACAAAATTCAACAACCCTTCATGCTAAAAACTCTCAATAAATTAGGTATTGATGGGACGTATTTCAAAATAATAAGAGCTATCTATGACAAACCCATGGCCAATATCATACTGAATCGGCAAAAACTGGAAGCATTCCCTTTGAAAACTGGTACAAGACAGGGATGCCCTCTCTCACCACTCCTATTCAACATAGTGTTGGAAGTTCTGGCCAGGGAAATTAGGCAGGAGAAGGAAATAAAGGGCATTCAATTAGGAAAAGAGGAAGTCAAATTGTCCCTGTTTGCAGATGACATGATTGTATATCTAGAAAACCCCATTGTCTCAGCCCAAAATCTCCTTAAGCTGATAAGCAACTTCAGCAAAGTCTCAGGATACAAAATCAATGTACAAAAATCACAAGCATTCTTATACACCAACAACAGACAAACAGAGAGCCAAATCATGAGTGAACTCCCATTCACAATTGCTTCAAAGAGAATAAAATACCTGGGAATCCACCTTACAAGGGACGTGAAGGACCTCTTCAAGGAGAACTACAAACCACTGCTCAATGAAATAAAAGAGGATACAAACAAATGGAAGAACATTCCATGCTCATGGGTAGGAAGAATCAATGTCGTGAAAATGGCCATACTGCCCAAGGTAATTTATAGATTCAATGCCATCCCCATCAAGCTACCAATGACTTTCTTCACAGAATTGGAAAAAACTACTTTAAAGTTCATATGGAACCAAAAAAGAGCCCGCATCGCCAAGTCAATCCTAAGCCAAAAGAACAAAGCTGGAGGCATCACGCTACCTGACTTCAAACTATACTACAAGGCTACAGTAACCAAAACAGCATGGTACTGGTACCAAAACAGAGATATAGATCAATGGGACAGAACAGAGCCCTTAGAAATAACACCACATACCTACAACTATCTGATCTTTGACAAACCTGAGAAAAACAAGCAATGGGGAAAGGATTCCCTATTTAATAAATGGTGCTGGGAAAACTGGCTAGCCATATGTAGAAAGCTGAAACTGGATCCCTTCCTTACACCTTATACAAAAATCAATTCAAGATGGATTAAAGACTTAAACGTTAGACCTAAAACCATAAAAACCCTAGAAGAAAACCTAGGCATTACCATTCAGGACATAGGCATGGGCAAGGACTTCATGTCTAAAACAACAAAAGCAACGGCAACAAAAGCCAAAATTGACAAATGGGATCTAATTAAACTAAAGAACTTCTGCACAGCAAAAGAAACTACCATCAGAGTGAACAGGCAACCTACAAAATGGGAGAAAATTTTTGCAACCTACTTATCTGATAAAGGGCTAATATCCAGAATCTACAATGAACTCAAACAAATTTACAAGAAAAAAACAACCCCATCAAAAAGTGGGTGAAGGACATGAACAGACACTCCTCAAAAGAAGACATTTATGCAGCCAAAAAACACATGAAAAAATGCTCACCATCACTGGCCATCAGAGAAATGCAAATCAAAACCACAATGAGATACCATCTCACACCAGTTAGAATGGCAATCATTAAAAAGTCAGGAAACAACAGGTGCTGGAGAGGATGTGGAGAAATAGGAACACTTTTACACTGTTGGTGGGACTGGAAACTAGTTCAACCATGTGGAAGTCAGTGTGGTGATTCCTCAGGGATCTAGAACTTGAAATGCCATTTGACCCAGCCATCCCATTACCAGGTATATACCCAAAGGACTATAAATCATGCTGCTATAAAGACACATGCACAAGTATGTTTATTGTGGCACTATTCACAATAGCAAAGACTTGGAACCAACCCAAATGTCTAATAATGATAGAATGGATTAAGAAAATGTGGCACATATACACCATGGAATACTGTGCAGCCATAAAAAATGATGAGTTCATGTCCTTTGTAGGGACATGGATGAAATTGGAAATCATCATTCTCAGTAAACTATCGCAAGAACAAAAAACCAAACACCGCATATTCTCACTCATAGGTGGGAATTGAACAATGAGAACACATGGACACAGGAAGGGGAACATCACACTCTGGGGACTGTTGTGGGGTGGGGGGAGGGGGGAGGTATAGCATTGGGAGATATACCTAATGCTAGATGATGAGTTAGTGGGTGCAGCACACCAGCATGTCACATGTATACATATGTAACTAACCTGCACATTGTGCACATGTACCCTAAAACTTAAAGTATAATAATAATAAAAAAAATTTACTAGAGAAGTACAACAGCAGATTTGGGCAGGCAGAAGAATCAGCAAACTTGAAATTATCCAGTCCAAGAAACAGAAAGAAAAAAAACCAGAATGAGAAAAAAATGACCAGAACCGTCTACACCATCCAGCACATAAACATAAGCTTAATGGAAAAATCATAGCAGAGAAACACAGGGACAGAAACAACATTTGAAGAAAAAATTGCCAAAAACTTCCCAAATTTGATGAAAGAAATCAACCTACACATCTGTGAAGCTCAAAAACCTCCAAGTAGGATCAATCAAAGGTATCTGTTAGTCACATCATAATGAAACTGTTGAAAGTCAAAGACAAAAACAGACTCTTGGAAGCAGTAAGAGAGTAGCAACGCATCATGTACAAGGAATCCTCAATAAAAATACTAGCTGATTTCTTACCACAAACCATGGAGAATAGACTTTTAATATGTCATAACATATGTCACTTTTAATGACATATTAAAAGTTCTGAAAGAAAAATAATATCAAATAAGAATCCTATAGCCAGCAAAACTATCCTTGAAAAATAAAGGAGAAATTAAGACATTCTCATATAAAGAAAAATGGGAAGAAATGTTGCTAGCACACTTAACCTACAAGAATAATAAAAGAAATTTATGTAGTATCATGTAAAACACAGTATAAATATATTTTTATTATAATTCTCTTTTCTCCTATCTAATTTGAAAGACAACTGCACAGAGCAATAATTATAAATCTGTGTTGATCCGCATACAGTTTGTTAAGATGTAATTTGAATGATAATAACAGACCAAAGGAGGGTGAAGAGAATGGAGCAATATAGAAACAATGTCCTTGTAAACCATTGTAATTTTATTGATATTAACAAACTACAATGCCATAAATTTTTAAGTTGTTAATTTTAATTACCAGAGCAATTACTAAGAAATTAAGTTTTAAAATATAGTAAAACAAATGACAAGTGAATTTAAATGGTAAGTTAGAAAATAACACTAAAGAAGGCAGTAATGGAGCAATAAAGGGAAATAAAAACATAAGATATTAAAAAATGGCAAAAGAAGCAGACATAAATTTTACCTTATCAGAAATTACATGCAATATAAATGAATTAAGCACTCCAATTTACAGGCAGAGCTGGCAGAATGACTTAAAAAATATTTTCCAATTACATTCCATCTACAAGAGCCACACTTTATTCTGCCAAATTCATATCAAATTTCAGCTGGGATTTTGCAGAGACTGACAAGGTGATTCTAAAATCCCTACGGATATTTAAGGGACCTTGAATACCAAAAAGGATCTTAAACCTAAAGAACAAACTTGATATTAAAGGTATTAAAGAAAGCCTAAAGAGGTTTGTCTCTTCAAGTTCTTCAAAGACAAAAAGAAGTGGATACTATAAGGATAGAAAAAGATATACCATTCCAATAGTAGCCAAAGGGAACTGGAGTGACTATGCTAATAAAAGATAAAACCGACTTTAAAACAAAAATGTTACTAACAGCAATGAAAAACATTTTATAAAGATAAAATTATCAATTTATCAAGAACCTATAACAATTATAAGCATGTAAGCATCATATAGCAGAGCCCTGGAATACATGAAGAAAAACTGACAGAATTTAAGAGATAAATAGACAGTTTAAAAATAATAGTGAATACTTCAATACTCTACTTTCAATAATGAATAGAACAACTAGATGGAAGATCAACAAGGAAATAGAAGATATGAATAACACTAAAAAAACAAACTAGATCTAACAGACATCTAGGAAATACTCTACTCAAAAACAGAAGAATACACATTGTTCTCAAGTGCACAGGGAACATTCTCCAGGATAGATCATACGTTAGACAACAAAACAAGTCCCAATAATATAAAAAATACTGCACTCATATAAAGTATATTCTCTGGTCACCTGTGAAAAACCCACAGAAAACAACATGTTTTTGCAAAAAGACTGAAAATCTTCCCCTAAGATGAGGAACGTGACAAGGATGTCTGCCTTTGTGACCCCTATTCTGTTATACTGGAGGTTCTAACTGGAGAAATTAGGCATGGGAGAAAAAGGTATCTACATATATAAATTATATAATTATAATTATACATGTATGCAGATGACATGACATTTTATAGAAATAATACTAAAAAATTCACACAAAAACTATTAAAGCCAATAAAAGAGTTCAGCAAGATTGCAGGATAGGAGGTCAATACACACACAAAAAATGGTTGTTTTTCCATCCAGTAGGAATGAAAAGTTTGAAAATAATAATAAAAGACAATTCCATATATAATAGACTCACAAAGAATAAAATACTTAAGAATAAATGTAGCATGGGAAGTGTAAGGTTTACACACTGAAAACCACAAAACTTAATTGAAAGATATTAAATAAAACCTAAATAAATGAAATGACGTTCCATGTTTGTGGATTTTGAGACAGTATTTTTAGATGCCAATACTCCCCAAATTTATCTACAGATTTGACACAATACATACCAAATTCCAGCTGGGATTTTGCAGAGACTGAGAAGCTGATTCTAAAGTCCCTATGGACTTGAATATCCAAGTACTTGGTATTCAATATTAATGAAACTTGAATACCCAAAAGGATCTTAAATATGAAGAACAAACTTGAAGGACACACACTTCTCAATTTCAAATCTTACCCCAAAGGTACTGTAATCAAGACTATGAAGTTCTGGACTACAGATATACATATAGATCAGTGGAATAAAATTAAAGTCCAACAAGAAACCCTCACATTTCTGGTCAATTGATTTTTGACAAGGGTGCTAAGAGATGTTAATGTTAATGTTGTCTTTTCAACAAATACTTCTGGAACACCCACATGCAAAGGAATAAAATTAGACTTCTACTCCACATTATATTTTAAAAACTCAAATGGATCAAAGACTTAAATATAAGAGGTAAAACTGTAAAACTCTTAGAAGAAAACAGGTTCAAATCTTCATGACCTTGAATTAAACCATAATTTCTTAGATATGACACCAAAAGCACAAGTAACAAAAGAAAAAGATAATTAAATTGAAAGTCATCAAAATTGAAAATGTTTTGGCTTTAAAGGACACTATTAAGAAAGTGAAAAGATAACTTACAAAATATGAAAATATTTGCAAGTTATATATCCAATAATGATCTAGTATCCAGAATAAAAATCCCTTACAACTAAATAATAAAAATACAAATAACCAAATTAAAAATGGGCAAAACATCTGAATAGGCATGTTTCCAACAAAGTTATACAAATGTCAAATAAGCACACGGAGAGATGCTATTTTTAATAATTATGCAAATGAAAATCAAAATAACAAAAAGTACAATTTCACATCCAGTAAGAGGGCTATAATTTAAAAGTCAGACAGTAACAAACGTTGGTAAGGAGGTCAAGAAATTAGAACCCTCATACATTCCTGGTGGGAATGAAAACTGCTGCAGGCACTTCGGAAAAACAGCTTAGCTGTTCCTCAAAAGTTAAACATAGAGTTGCCATATGACCCAGCAATTCCACTCCTAGATTTATACTCAAGAAAACTGAAGGCATATGTCCACATGAACACTTGTACATGAATGTTTATAGCAGCCTTATTCATGATAGTCAACTGGTGAAACAACCTAAATGTCCATTAGCTGATGAAAGGATAAACAAAATGTGTTATCTCTGTACTCTTGTGGATGCTCTGAAGCACCAGATGGATCTTCACTCAAAATTTGGTTCAGATGTTGTGAGTGGTGACATGCATCAGGAGAATATAGAATGATTTATTATTCACATAATTTAACTTTCTTGGGGAAAGCAGAGTGACTATCAAGAAGGTTTGAAAATGACATGAGAGAGCAGGGATAAAAGACTGGCTTGGGGTTTCTATGCTGGTTAGAGGGTAGGGACTGGGTGAGGATTCCAGGGCATGGTTTGAACTTCTTGCCATCACCAAAGAGAAGAAGGCACAGACTCTTGTCAGCAAGCCCAGATGTGGAGCAGGAGGGGAAAAAGAAGTGTGGTTAAAGCTGTCGGCAGTCAAACATCCAAAAATGGAGTCAGAATTAAAAAGTAAACTTAATAGGTAGTAGTTATTAAGAGCCAGTAATTAAGCTATTCTCCTTCAGCTCCAAATCTACCCTTCTGTTCTCTGCTTTGAGATGCTGGGCCTCAGATTCAGAAAACCGTTTTTCTGTTGATGCCAATGGTTCCTTGTTAAGCTTTGTCAATAGGGAGTGTTGGAGAGAGACTGGAAGCTGAAGGAAGACAGGACCTGCTCCTTCTTGACTGCTTCCTGTTGCTGTCAGTAAAACCCAGAGTTGTCAGGCCACTCATTTCGGGGACAGCAACTGATTTCAGTTTGCGGTTTTTCTAACACTCATTGAATCAGCTTATTGCACCATCAGAGACACTAGCACCAGCCAGTCAGTACCCCCTTCTCAGAGGTCTCAGTTGCAAATCTGTGGGGCTCCTCCTGTAAGCCTCTAAGTTTTATTTATTCTAACCTCCCCATTTTGTTCTTCCAGTCCCAGAGGTAATAGCAGATTCTTGTAATTGTTACCTCCATGATACTTTAGTATTCTCTGCATGCATTCTTACTTCATCCATATCAATTTAACAATTCTTTATATTAAATGCTCTCTTTTTAAAAAAATGAGGTCAGACTTTTATTAAATTTTATTTTGTTTCCCCTTCTAACTTGACTTGTGACTGAAATGTGCCATTTTGTATTGAATTGAACTTGAATTTAAATAAGCCATTATGACACTCTATGAGGACTGCAGTCTGAGGCTGGTAAGGGAGGCGAACATTTCATTGAATTCCATGCTCAACAGGCCAGCACTGTGTGTTCTGAAAAGTAATTTTAATGCCTTGGTTACTACCAGTGATTTCTGTACCTCTGAAGGGGATAATAAGTGTCTTGGTGAAACTTTGCATTGTGGCTTTCTTGTGGGCAGAAATATATGTAACAATTATTTGTATTTTGGGTATCTTGAGATAAACAATTATTGGGAATTGCTGTTGCTGTCATTAGCCAGACCAGCTGTCGAGACTACTGGCAATGACTCAAGCATCTGTAGAAATGTACAGATAGGGTTCAGCCAATTTTGTTGACCACTAGGTCTCATCTTTTATCAGGGGTGCCACAGTAAAGGGATAAAAAGCAGCAACACTCCACTGACCTCCATCACTTGCAATGGTGTTAATGCAATCCATAAAATGTATGAAATCTTCTTGCTATATGCTCAGTTAATAGCAACCAGGTATCCAAATGGGCCAGAAAAAGGGTGACCTCCTCAAGCACCATGGCATCTGGCAAAGGACTAAGGACAGGGAAGGCTATCACTGCCTGCAGGTAGGACATGCCAGAGATTTCAGGTTTGACTCCATTCTGTAATAAGGAAATCTTGGTGGAATGATGAGTTTTCAGGATATTGCTTTCACAACCCGACAAATAATAGGCAGCTAAGTACAGGAAGTCACTGGTTCAGCACCTGAGAGAGCCTCTATTTTCAGGAGACATTTGTATGCTGCCAGCAACTGCCACTCTGGGATATAGCATGAGGCTTAGGAGGGTAGTTTCTTGCGTTAGTCACCCATGGGCAACTTATGGCCATCATGGGTGGTCCTGAGACTCCAAGACACATGAGAGGAGGTTGCTTAAAGTCTCTACAGTGAAGGAGTTCCTGGGGGGCACTAACAAGAGTGCCTATAGTATTGTGATTTTTGCAGATTCTAGAGCCTTTTGTTATAGGGCGCTCTGATGGTTAATTTTATGTGGCAATTTGACTAGGCTATAGTGCTCAGTTATTTGGTCAAACACTAGTCTAGAAGCTGCTGTGAATTTATTTGTAGATGTAATTAGCATTTACAATCAGCTGACTTTATGTGAACCAGATTATCCTTCATAATGTGAATGGGCCTCATCCAATCAGTAGAAGCCCTTAAGAGCAACACCTGAGGGTTTCCAAAAAATAAGCAGTTCTGCCTCAAAATTGCAACATGAAAACTTGCCTGAGTTTCCAGCCTGCTGCCCTGCCCTGCAGATTTGGGGTTTTCCAGCCTCATATTCATGTGAGCCAATTTCTTAAAACAGATTTATCTCTCTCTTCCTCATTCTCACACTGTGTGTATATGTATATGTGTGTGTGTATGTGTATGAAGATGCATGTATATATATGCATATATGTATATTTGTGTATGTATACGTAAACATGTATATATATGTGTGTATATACATCTATTTTTTCTATTTTGTATTTATAGCTATAAAATTTTAATTATAATTATACATTTTCTATTTCATGTTATATATATATACACACACACACACCCACCCACACACACACACAAATTGTTTTCGATGGCAAAGCTGTTTGGATATCCCATGGATAGGGTAGGATATCCATTGTGTGTTTTTGGAGGTGAAGGCAAATGGGCTGAGACGCTGTTGAAATAGGCACTGAACAGAACATATTAGCCAAATCTACAACAACAATATATTAACCAGTTGCTGATTGGATGGAGTCAATAATCTTAAACATATTAGTTACGGTGGCCTTAATCGGTGGGACTACAGCATTAAAGAGTGATGATAATTCAGGGTGAAATGCCATTCATTCTTTCCAAGTTTAATAACAGGCCAGATCGGATTGTTAAGTGAAGAAACAGTGGGGATAATCACCTATTCTATAAATAGGTCTTACAGTTGTTTATGCAGCAATAGATAACCAGGACGATGCAGAAGTAAAACAAATTAGTGTGTAGACTTAACCATATACCAAAACATAATATATTTATGAATGTGTTAGTAGAATTACAAGATGTTTATCAATCATAAACTTAACTTTCACTTAAAATTAAGTCTTGGCTACAGTTTTTTCTCATTAAATGTACAGCTACCTCATTTAAAAAAATACATCTTGTACAACAGGTCTCAATCCTTGAAGGCCCTATTTTAACATACATTGGGATGAATTGACTAGAAGGAAGTTTCATGGGAACCAATATTTTAAGCTGAATTGTAAGTGCCAAAGACTTGACTTAATTTTAATTTATTACTCTTTAGGTCAGAGCGCCCATGCCCACTATGAAGTATTTTAGGTAATGGGTGCTATTACACATGGTGTATTAGGGTACTCTAGAGAGACAAAACTAATATATATATATTATATAGGTAATGGGTGCTATTACACATGGTGTATTAGGGTACTCTAGAGAGACAAATTACCCATTACCTAAAATACTTCATAGTGGGCATGGACGCTCTGACCTAAAACATATATATCCTATATATAGGATATATATTAATAATATATATTAATTAATATAATAATTAATAATATATATTAATATATATCCTATTAGTTCTGTTCCTCTAGAACCCATATATAAATATATATAAATAAATATATATAAAATATATATAAATAAATATATATAAAATATATATAAATAAATATATATAAAATATATATAAATAAATACATATATATAAAATATATATATAAAGGGGAGTTTATTAAGTAGAACTCACATGATCACAAGGTCCCACAATAGGTGGTCTGCAAGCTGAGGAGCAAGGAAGCCAGTCTGAATCCCAAAGCTGAATAACTTAGAGTCTGATGTTTGAGGGCAGGAAGCATCCAGCACAGGAGAAAGATGTAGGCTGGGAGGCTAAGCCAGTCTAGTCTTTTCACATTTTTCTGCCTGCTTTATATTTTAGTCAAGCTGGCAGCTGATTATATGGTGCCCACCCAGATTAAGGGTGGGTTTGCCTTTCCCAGTCCACTGACTCAAATGTTAATCTCCTTTGGCAACACCCTCACAGACACACCCAGGATCAATACTTTGCATCCTTCAATCCAGTCAAGTTGTCACTCAGTATTAACCATTACATATGGGTAATTAAGCAAGGTAACAGTTACAATGGGTAAGATGAGGCATTGCTATCTGTCTTTTATTTTATGTTCAGTCACTTCCCTAAGGCTATGAGATATACCTTGTTTAAATTTCGAGAGATCCCCAAGCATAGTAGCAACCATTTGGGCCACAGTATTGATGACACAAAGATTTGCTAATTGGTGCAAATAAGCAGTTGTTAAATTTATTCAGAACCTATGTTGTAAAGTGTATAAGTCAAATCAGCACCCTTTTATCTTTTTGTTTTATAAATTAGGTAAATGTATTTCCAATTGTGTCAAATTATGGCCATTTCAGGTTTTTTTTTCTTTTGCCTCCCCCTATGTCCAGTTTTCTTTTACTTTTCTCTTTCTCTCTCTCTCTCTTCCCTGCCCCCGACCCCCTGCCCCCTGTGGGTGATTATCGGATATCCTTTGGAAGAAGGAGAGTTCTCTCTACCCTATTTATCTTTATGAATTACTTCCTCTAGAGAACCTCAAATCAGTATTATTAGGGTTAGCCTCCCCCACAGCAATGGTGGTTTTATAGGGTTTAAGGACCCTGGACTTCAGTCAGATTTGAATTAACCCCTTGGTATGCCATACAGTTGCCATGGGTGTTTCTCCCTATAACCCTCAAGATCAGTATCATTCTTATGACAGAGGCATAGGCAGTAGAAGCAAAGGCATTTTGAAGGATCCTAGTGAGCCATCTGCTTTTAGGAGTGTGGACCTCCACATGTCACATATGACTGGTTTTTCCCCTCTATTGGCTGCTTTTTCACTTTCTAATGATTTCTCATTCATAAGCCATCATTCAGTAGGTCAATATATCACAGAGGATATAAGTCTTTCCCCTGAGCACTCTACACAATGGGGGGTAATGCTGGTTGAGACATACAATTAATCTGTCACAGGGCCCAGGTGGTTCCCTCAGCCTAGAGTCATTCAGAGCTTATGCTGAAATTAAAACACGTTATTCATTCTAAGACACAGTTAACTTGAGCCAAGGCACATGACACAGGGCCACATTAAGGAAGATACCAGTCCCATACTCCTGTGAATTATCTAAATTCAGACTTAGGGATATTAAATCTATAAAGGAGGCTTCAGTACAACTCAGCAAATGTAGCACAAAGAAGCTCAGCTCAAAGATCGTGCTAGCCTGCAAGTAGTGGCTCTTAAGTGCCTGCTGGTTTTCAGGCAGAAGACCTAGTTAGCAAGTCAAAGAAAGAGAATAAAGATCCCCAAGATGGTGGTCATAATCTAGACATCCTCCTTACTGCATCACTTGTGGACCCTTGCAGAGGTAGATAGATCTTCATCCAAAATTTGGTCTGCAGAAACTACATACCAACCAAGAGGATATTTCATACCAACAGGGTATGAAAAATTTATTATGTATATGAGGCTTGCTTGAGACAGCAGTGTGGCTCCCAAGCAGGTCTGAAAATGGCTTGAGAATGCAGGGAAGGAAACTGGTGTTTAGAGGATAGGGTCAAGGTGAGGGTTCCTATGTATAGTTTGAACTTCCCTCCAGTATCACAGAAGGGAGCACCCAGGCTTTCCTATCAACTTTCCCAGATTTGAGGCAGAAGGGAAAAGAGGAGGGTTTATGCTTTAAAGCTGAAACATCAAAAATGGGGTCAGTCTTTATTACCATACAATGGAACATGATTGTGCCATAAAAAGGAATGAAGTACTCCCCTTAATGCATGCTACACTATAGATGGCCCTTTTAAACAATATGCTAAATAAAAGAAGTCAAACTCAAAGGGACATATAATCTACAATTCCATTTATATAAAATGTCTAGAATAAGCAAATTCATAGAGGCAGAAAGTAGAACAATAGTTGTCAAGGTCTGGGGATTGGAATGGGGAGTGACTCCTAACGGGCATAGAGTATCTTTCCAGGGTGATAAAAATGTTTTGGAATTAAACAATGGTGATGTCTGAACAACATTGTGAAAATACTGAAATGCACTGAATTGTACCATTTAGCAGAGTCAATATTTTGGTGTGTGAATTATATCTCAATAAAACAATCATATTAGATTTCTATACAACTATAGGTTAAATTTGCATAAAAACATAGCAAAAGAAGTTGAATTTTTGTATACAGTAATCTTCTTGAGAGCAAGGACTCTAATTTATTTCTGAAACCAGAGTGTATGACACATAGTGGGCATTTGATATATTCTTTGAATGTGTGAGTGAGGCATAAACTCATTAATTTAGCTAGTCTTTATTGAAAACACAGTATATTCTACCACTATGATAAAACATTGTTAGCTTACAAATTCAATCTCATTTAAAAATAAGAGAAATAAAAAATAAGCATTTCCTGCCCATGGCAATAAATTCAGAACATAATAAAATATATTAGGAAGAGAAAAAACCTAAAGTGCCACTGATCAGAGATGACCACTGCCAACATTTTGTAGCATACCCTTCATACTTTTCTCTATGTATGACACACATATATATAAACACAATCATAAATATCTTTTTTAAATGTGTAGAAATGCCATATACTTTGTAAACTGTTATTTTAGCTTGATAATAGGAAGTACATATAATTTTACTTCAAATAATATACTTACATCATCATCATTAAAACTTTTCATTGAAAAATAGCATCTATGTTTAAAAGTGTATAAATCATAAGAATGAAGTTAAATAAACTCTCATAAATTGAACAAACCTGTATAATCATTGCCCATATCAAGAAACAGTACTTTATCATCACTCCTGAACCACCTCCTCATGCCCCTTACCAGTTACTATTCCCTCAAGAGTAGTCACTATCCTGACTTTCAAAACTACAAATTACATTTGTTTTAAAAAGTTAAATACACTGAATTTGGCTAAGATAGAGGAACCCCTTTCTCTTATAACTAAAAGACCCTGGACATAACAAAAAAAACAAGTCTGGAAGACTCAGAATAGTGGAAAGATGATAAACAGCACAGGGAGTTTAGAACTCAAAGAACAACACAGAAGTGAATTCCCTGGGTTTCCTTATTTCCTTACATATGTCCAGTACAGAGTGCTGCAGAAGCCTGCAACCTAGAACCGCCAACAGATACAAATAAAGCTACAAGAAAAGACTGTTTTCCCTGGCAAAGGACCAGAAATGATGGCCTAATAATATCAAACTTTCTGGCAATTCCCACTCTACTCCAGGTAAACGCCAATGGAAAAACCATACCCCACCAAACCACCACCTCTGCCTGTGGTTTCAGTGAGACTGAGAAATAAGTTGATCTTCTATTTCATCCCACCTCCATCCCCACAGAATCAGATGTCAGTGTTCTAATTCCCCACTCAGCTGTGTTAACAGGGCCAAAAAGGGGCTTATCTTTTATTATCTGCCCAGTGGAAGCAGTCAGTGATGATCCGATTTCCCTACTTGGACAGTGTTAGCGCGACACAGTGAAAACCTTATTTTGTATGTCCCGCTGGGAAGAAGCAGATGATGCTCCTATCTTCCTGCCCATGTAGTGTAGTGAGGTAGAGTGGGTAGCTCTTCTGTTCCCTATCCGGTAGAAAAAAAGTGGTACTCTAATTCTCCTGTCAGGGAGGAGTCAGCAGGGTCCAGTAGCAAGCTGAACCTCCACCTTCACCCAACAGCAATGTGACTTAACAAGGTAGTGAAAAGTGGAGCTAGTCATCGCTAGGTTTCACAATTTCTCCCTTACAGTGTCAGTGGGTAGAAATTCCTCAGCAGACAGAGGAATTTCTACCCCTACGTGCATCAATGAGACTTAAGAAGACAGTACAAGTCAGAGCTGGTAAGCATTCCCTTTCACTCCATCCCTGATATCAGTGAGGCCCAGGAAGTAGGTGAATCACCAAACTCACAACTCATTTGTACCCTCATTTAGTCTCATAATGAGACTCATAATGAGACTCATTATGAGACTAAATTAGGTGGCACAAATCACAGCTAGTTGTCACCTCTGTCCACCCTCCCATGTATAGAAGGTCATCCAGTGACAGAAGATAGCACAGGTGTGTGCCTCCTACTCATGCAGAAGTCACCAGCATGGATTGGTTAGGAGCCTTGGCAGCACCAGAAGCCGGAATCACACCAGAATATCATTTCGAGGACTCATAAAACTTTTCATTACAATGAAAGCCTGGAAAAGTAGGCCAGAACTTACATACTAAACCAAAACAAGGTGACTCCATTACAATAGAAGATTTAGGTAAGATCATTAGTCCCCTAACATAGTAATAAAAATGTCCACGATTCAATTTTTAAAAATCACTTGTCACATTAAGAACCAGTAAATTCACAATATGAATGAGAAAAGACAATAAACAGAAGCCAATACCAACATAAATCATAAGTTGCAATTATCTGAAAAAGATTTTAAGGCAGACATTGTATAGATTCTCTTTTAAAATGAAAAAAAAAAATCCCAGCAAATGAAAGTCATAAAAAAGAACCAGAAGAAATTGTAGAATTGAAAATTATAACAATTGAAGCTAAAGAAAAACTTTCTAGATGGACTTAATAGTAAAGTAGAGATGACAGCAAATAGAATCAATAAACTTGAGGACAAATCAATAGAATTTACTCAATTTGAACAATGAAAATAAAAGGGACTGAGAAAAATGAAGAGTTTCATGGGCCTGTGGGACAATAACACAAGAGAGAACTTTTGTATCATATAAGTTCTGGAAAGAGAGTAGAGAGACTGTGGGAGGGAATATTAAAGAAAGTAATGAACGAAAACATCTCAAATTTTGTGAAAGATACAAACCTACGAATTCAAGAAACTGAATGAACAACCAATAGATAAATGAAAGGAAATCTATGCCAGAGAACATTATAATTAAACTTTTGAAATTTAAACACAAAGAAAAAAATCTTCAAAGCTGCCAGAGAGAAAATGACATATTACCTACATGTCATTGCCCATGATGCATAACTGTGGGGTAATATAACAATTTGAATAACAGCTGAATTTTCATTGGAAAACATGGAGGCTAGAAGGAAGTGCCACGTTTTTCAAGTGCTAAAAGAAATGAGCTCTTAATCATGAATTCTGTATCTGGTGAAACAATCCCAACACAAAGGAAAGATAAATGGTTTAGATGATGTATATCCCAATTACCCTGACTTGATCATTACACATTGTAAACAGGCATCAAAGTATCACATGTACCTCAAAATATGTACAACTAATATATATAAATTTTTTAAAAGGTAAAACAAAAAGAATAAAAGAGAAATGAAGACAACCTCAGATGACAGAAAACCATAAGCATTTGTTGGTAGCAGACCTATCCTTAAAAACTGGCTAAAGGAAATTATTCAAAAAGATAGGAAATGATAAAAAAAAGAATAGTGGAGGATGAGGAAGAAAGAAGGAATGATAAAAAGAGCACAAATATGAGTATATACAACAGTATATCCTTTACTTATTACTTTAGCTGATAATATGATTGAAACAAAAATTATAACACCATCTGGTGCTCAAGACAATGGTATTTTAAAGTGAGTAAAGCATAAATGGAAGTGAGGCTTACACATCCCACCCAAAGTGGTCAAACTTTGATACTACTTGGCTGAGATAAGTCACATGTACATTTTTTTTTAAGACAGAGTCTCACTCTGTTGCCCAGGCTGCAGTGCAGTGGCGGGATCTCAGCTTACTGCAACCTCTGCCTCCCGAGTTCAAGCGATTCTCCTGCCTCAGCCTCCCAAGTAGCTGGGATTATAGGCATGTGCCACCAAACCCGGCTAATTTTTGTATCTTTAGTAGAGATTGGGTTTCACCATGTTGGCCAGGCTGCTGTCGAACTCCTGACCTTAAGTGATCCACCCACCTAGGCCTCTCAAAGTGCTGGGATTAGAGGCATGAGCCACTGCGCCTGGCCAAGTCACATGTACATTTTAATGCCGACGGCAACCACTAGGAAAACTATACCATGGGATATGCTCAAAACACTAAGAATAAATCAAGAAGAAATTCTAAAAACTGTTCAAATTACCCACACAAGCGTAAAAAGGAAATTTCAAAGAACAAAGAACAAGAACTAGAATAAACAAATGGAAAATAAATAATATGACAGACTTGGCTATACTTGCTTATAAGTTTTTTGAGATCTTTAGGAATTCCATCTACTACATCTAAGGTATCAAATTTGTTGGCACAGTTATTTACAGTATCTTTTTAATATCATTTTAATGACCATGGACTCAGTAGTTATAACCCCTCTTTCATTTCTGGTATTGGCAATTTGTTTTTCTACTTTCTTGGTTAGATAGAGGCTTATCATTTTTATTTGCATTTTTAAAAAAACAGGTTTTGGTGTCTTTTTTTCTTATTATCTTTCTGTTTTCAATTTCATTGATTTCTGCTCCATTTTTAATTATTTCTTCAATTCTACTTGCTTTAGGCTCAAATTATTCATTTTATTTTATTTTATTAACTTTTCTAAGGTAAAAGCCTAGATTTTGAATTTAGATATTTATTCTTTCCTGAAACACAGATTTCATGTTATAATTTCCCTCTACTACTTTCACAGCACCCCACAAACTATAAAAAAGTTGTATTTTTATTATACTGTATTTTTTAGAAGGGCTCTAGGTTTACAGAAAAATTGAGAAGATAGCAGAATTTCCATGCACCTTACACACACTTTCCCTCATCTTTAAAATCCTTTATTGGCATGTTTCATTTGTCACAGTTAATGAACCAATATAAATACATTATGATTAATTAAGTCCATGGTTTATTTATATTTCCTTATTTTTTAACCTAATGTTCTTTTTTTGTTCTAGAATACCACATTATTTTTGGTTGTCATGTCTTTTTAGGTTCCTCTTGTCTGTGGTAATTTCTCAGACTTTGCTTGTTTTGATAGCCTCCACAGTTTTGAGGAGTAATGGTCAGTTATTTTGTAAGATTCCTTATGATTAGAGTTTGATGATGATCTCATGATAATACCAGGTTGTGGGTAACTGAGAGAAAGCCACAAAGGTAAAGTGGCATGTTAATCACATCATATCGATGATACATACTATTCATATGATTTATGATTATTGATGTTGGCCTTGATGACCTTGCTTGTCAGGTTTCTCCACTGTAAAACTCCCCCATTTCTATATCGTACTCTTTGAAGGAAGTGACAATGTGCATCCCATACTTCATACTTAAGAACTGGGGAGTTATGTTCCTTCTCTTTATCTACATAAATTATTTGGAAATCTTCTACATGGGAGATTTTTCCCTTCTCTTCATTCATTCAATCATTTATTTATATCAGTATAGACTCCTGGGTATTTACTTTACACATTGCATTATAATCTAATGTTACTTTATTTTGTTGTTCAAATTGTTATAGCTTTTGTCATTGGGAGCTCTTTCAGTTGGTTCCTATGCTTCTTTAACAAACCCCCATCTATGTGGTAGACTTTTTTGTTTGTTGTTTTGCTTGTATAATAGCATTCCCTTATTTTCTGGTTCCACAAAATGTTCCATGCTCATCATATATATATACCGCACCAGTCCTAGAATCATCCATTTCTCAAAGGAGCCCTGATTCCTTTTATTGGAAAATAGTATTAGAAAACAAGAGCTGGGTGCTAGGTGTGCTCTTTTCTACTTTAGTGTCATTTCTTTAAGGCCTCAGCAAACAGAAAAAAATATATGTGTGGCTACTAACCCACGTATATACCAATATCTATAAATATTTTATATAAAATTATCTGTATCTATATTAGGCTAAACATAAGTTCATATTGATATCTCCAACTCTAACCCATTGTTACACGAATGACTCTAGTCTCCTCCCCTTTCTTATCTGTAAATTTACATTCCTACTGTCAGAAAACCTGGTTTCTACCTCTATACATGTATAACAGTATTAGCATGATTAACCCATACCTCATAGGAGATACAACTTTATCAAATACAGTGGTTATGAGTAGTTACTTTTGCCTTTATTCTTATAGACTTCACTTATTTAAGTAAGCATCTTCCCCCTCCACTTCCATGGATTTTTTTTTCAAGCACTTGTAATACATTTACATTATCTTGTCACAGTCTGCATTCCTTTGCGGAACTTTCTGACCTAAGAAATTTTGTTTTAAATTTACATACCTTAAGGTTTATTCTTTGTGAAGTAAAGTTATATGAGTTTTTATAAATACATAATGTTATATACCCACCATTGTAGTATTATACAGAATAAATTCACTGCCCTAAAAATCCTCTTTGCTCCATCTACTCATCACTCCCTCTCATCTCCAAACCCCTGGCACCCACTGATCATTTTACTGTCTCTATAGTTTTGCCTCTATCTTATGTCATATAAATAGAATCATTCAATATGTAGCCTTTTTAGACTGACTTCTTTCACTTAGCAGCATGCATATAAGGTACTTCTATGTCTTTTAATGATTTGATATCTCATTCTTATCACTCAACAACATTCTGTTGTATGGATGTACCACAGTTTCTTTAACCATTCACCGACTGAAGAACATCCTGGTTGCTTCCAGTTGTTGGCATTTATAAGCAAAGCTACAATAAACATTTGTTTGTAGATTTTTATTTGAACATGAGTTTTCAAGTTAATAGGTTAAAATACCTAAAAGAGTGGTTTCTGGGTCTTATAGTAAGACTATGTCTAGCTGTGTAAGAAACTGTCAAACTGTCTTTCAAAGTGTCTGTACCATTTTGCATTCCCACTGCAATGAATGAGACTGTTTTTTCTCCACATCCCTGCCAGCATATTATATTGTCAGGTTTTTTTGTGTACCTGTTTTAGCCATTCTAATAAGCATGTAACAGTATTTCATTATGGTTTTAATTTGCAATTATCTGATGACAAATTATATTGAGCATATTTTCATATGCTTATTTACTAACTGCATATCTTCTAGCCTCTGATTTAACTTCATAAGTGAACTTCATTTGGCAAGTCTCTGAAAACTTAACAAATAAAAAATGATTGATTTTTTTAACATAGGTCCTCAAACAGTTTTCTTTTTTGGTTGGAAGAACTTCTGAATAAATGTCTGAGAATTAAGTTATATTAATTTACAGGGGAAAGACATGCTATTCTGGCTTACATTGACATAATCATGGATATAAACTCAAAGATGCAAGTAATTGTCACAGGCAAGCACTCTCACATTAACAGGAGAGCTCTCCTGCTCTTATCCTACATCTCAGGCCATGACTTCTCTGTCCATTTCTCTAGTCTACTTCCCCTGTGTCTCTCCTTTGGACTCCCACTGTAGTCTGTACAGATTTATATTTAAGAATCTGCAGTTCCTATTTTGTTCTTTTTCACTTATGTATCTGCCTCTGACACAGTATTGTGAAATTCACAACTGTAATAGATCATGCTTCATTGATCTTTCTATATCCAGCGTACAGAACACTTCTGGAAATAAGGTGGGCATAACTGAGCCTTTGCTATCATAAAAATTAATATTTTATAGAGACCACAGATAGGAAAAACATACACTTCCAATAGGAACTTCATATAATGCATGCTATTTTTGTAGGCACCATTTGTGTAGCTTTTGAGCATCAAGTTCTGAGCAAACTATTAAGCAACTGTGAAGTTTTCTGGGAAAATCTCACTGATAAAGTTTTGTATAATAGCCCATATGGTAACTGGCAAACTTCTCATCAAAAAGCCTGACTTAGGCAGAATTTTCAAAAGCATCTCAATCATTAATGTAATATTTTAGAATTTTCATGATACACACAAATCCATTTTGATGTTTCTTAACAATTTATATTTTATCATCCCCCCACCCCCAGAGAACTATTTCATTTTATTCTAATTTCATTATATTATCTCATCCTTAATTCAAACTCACTTAAAAGGAAATGTTATATCACTATTTAAAAGGTGAAAAAAAACCCATTATGTGTCATGGCAAATAGTTCATAAACTTAATATAATAAAATATAAAAAGTATAAAATTCTAAAAATTAAAAACTGAAATAGAAATGATCAGTATAATTGATTTCCTTTTACTAAGCACTCTGTAAGTGCTGTGTCATTTAATCTTCATAATTGCCTTTTTGAACTTTGTGTACCACTCAATTCACCTTGGTGACTACCACTTGCCTGAGTGAAACTCTGGAAAGCACAAACAAACAAGCAAACAAAAAAACAGCCTCTTTTGAAATGATACAGAGTTGAGCTTTAATACTAGTATCTACAATCTACCACTATCCAACCTTATAAAATATAAAAATCTTCACTACTCTTCATTGCATGGATGAAATAAACATATAAAGCAACAAGCACAGTGCCTAACAAAAAGCACTCAAAAATACCAGTTATTATTATTGGCATTATTGTCCAATAGATGTACATAACATTAATGTTCTTAGATTTGAGCGTTAGACAACATTTCCCACATATTTTCTTGACGTTTGAATATGTATTTTCCTGGAAATAAGTCTTAGTCTCAAAGATGTTAAGTGGCTCAATTTCTTACGGCTTCTACATTCTAATTTCCCACTTCAATCCCCAGCCTATATCCCATTCTGCCACCAGCCAGTTTCCCTGAACTGAACAAGCTCTCTCACACCTCTGTATCCATTCTCTCCTTCATACACACACATGCTAGAGAAGTCTCTGGTTGTTAATAAAGCTTTACATTCTTCACCATCTTAAGTTTTCTGTGTTCTTTTATTTTGTGTGGCTATACACTAGAATAAAATATTGATGAGAGTAAGCTATCTGTCTGTTGTGCTCCCTGCTATATTCCCAGAGGCTGAAATTGATCAATAAATATTTGTTGAATTAATTACCTGACCTTTGTACTAGTCTTGGATACACAGTTGGGTGCATATGGGGCTCCCACTTAAACTCTTGGAAACATGGAAATTGGACAAGTTAATCTTTTTGGGAAGGCCCATCATCCAGAGAGAAGAGTACAACCAAGACTTCAGGCCAGGATGGAATTCTACCTCTCTTTCTCTCTACTTTTTTAAATTTTTTTGATTTATTTTATTTTATTATTATTATTATACTTTAAGTTTTAGGGTACATGTACACAATGTGCAGGTTAGTTACATATTTATACATGTCCATGCTCATGGGTAGGAAGAATCAATATCGTGAAAATGGCCATACTGCCCAAGGTAGTTTATAGATTCAATGCCATCCCCATCAAGCTACCAATGACTTTCTTCACAGAATTGGAAAAAACTACTTTCAAGTTCATTTGGAACCAAAAAAGAGCCCACATCGTCAAGTCAATCCTAAGCCAAAAGAACAAAGCTGGAGGCATCACGCTACCTGACTTCAAACTATACTACAAGGCTACAGTAACCAAAACAGCATGGTACTGGTACCTAAACAGAGATATAGATCAATGGAACAGAACAGAGCCCTCAGAAATAACGCCGCATATCTACAACTGTCTGATCCTTGACAAACCTGAGAAAAAGAAGAAATGGGGAAAGGATTCCCTATTTAATAAATGGTGCTGGGAAAACTGGCTAGCCATATGTAGAAAGCTGAAACTGGATCCCTTCCTTACACCTTATACAAAAATCAATTCAAGATGGATTAAAGACTTAAACGTTAGACCTAAAACCATAAAAACCCTAGAAGAAAACCTAGGCATTACCATTCAGGACATAGGCATGGGCAAGGACTTCATGTCTAAAACACCAAAAGCAATGGCAACAAAAGCCAAAATTGACAAATGGGATCTAATTCAACTAAAGAGCTTCTGCACAGCAAAAGAAACTACCATCAGAGTGAACAGGCAACCTACAAAATGGGAGAAAATTTTCACAACCTACTCATCTGATAAAGGGCTAATATCCAGAATCTACAATGAACTCAAACAAATTTACAAGAATAAAACAAACAACCCCATCAAAAAGTGGGTGAAGGACATGAACAGACACTTCTCACAAGAAGACATTTATGCAGCCAAAAAACACATGAAAAAATGCTCACCATCACTGGCCATCAGAGAAATGCAAATTAAAACCACAATGAGATACCATCTCACACCAGTTAGAATGGCAATCATTAAAAAGTCAGGAAACAACAGGTGCTGGAGAGGATGTGGAGAAATAGGAACACTTTTACACTGTTGGTGGGACTGGAAACTAGTTCAACCATTGTGGAAGTCAGTGTGGTGATTCCTCAGGGATCTAGAACTTGAAATACCATTTGACCCAGCCATCCCATTACTGGGTATATACCCAAAGGACTATAAATCATGCTGCTATAAAGACACATGCACACATATGTTTACTGCGGCACTATTCACAATAGCAAAGACCTGGAACCAACCCAAATGTCCAACAGTGATAGACTGGATTAAGAAAATGTGGCACATATACACCATGGAATACTATGCAGCCATAAAAAATGATGAGTTCATGTCCTTTATAGGGACATGGATGAAACTGGAAATCATCATGCTCAGTAAACTATCGCAAGAACAAAAAACCAAACACCGCATGTTCTCACTCATAGATGGGAATTGAACAATGAGAACACTTGGACACAGGAAGGGGAACATCACACTCTGGGAACTGTTGTGGGGTGGGGGGAGGGGGGAGGGATAGCTTTGGGAGATATACCTAATGCTAAATGATGAGTTAATGGGTGCAGCACACCAGCATGGCACATGTATACTTTTTTTTAAAGTTTTAAGTTCAGGAGTACATGTGCACATTAGTTAAATAGGTAAACTTGCCTCATGGGGGTTTGTTGTACAGACTGTTGTCACCCAGGTATTAAGCCTAGTACCCATACGTTATTTTTCCTGATCTTCTCTCTCCTCGCACGCTCCACCCTCCGATAGGCCCCAGTGGGTGTTTTTCCCTTCTATGTGTCCATGTGTTCTCATCATTTAGCTTCCACTTATAGGTGAGAACACGCAGTATTTGGTTTTCTGTTCCTGTGCTAGTTTGCTAAGGATAATGGCCTCCAGCTTCATCCATGTTCCTGCAAAGGACATAATCTCATTATTTTTTATGGCTGCATATTATTCCATCATGTATATGTACTACATTTACTTTATCCAATCTACCACTGATGGGAATTTAGGTTGATTCCATGTCTTTGCTACTGTGAATAGTGCTACAGTGAACATATGTGTGCGTGTGTCTTTATGATAGAATTATTTATCATATTTATCATACCCAGTAATGGGATTGTTGATTCGAATGGAATTTCTGTTTTTACGTCTTTGAGAAATCGCCACACTGTCAATTCTCTCTCTCTCTTACCAGTTGTATGGCCTTGGACATGCTTCTCAACTTCTCTGAGAGTCAGTTTCCTCCTCTCTTTAGTTATCCTAATGAGATATTTGAAATTGACCAAAAATTTTGTTTATTCATTCTGCAAACATTTATTGAATGTCCTCTATCTGCCAGGCACTGTTCTAGTTGGTATGGATAAGTCAGTAAAAAAGTCATATCCATTAGCTCTCATTCTAATGGATTACACTGACAAATGATTTTCTCTTTACAGCACAGGGTAGAGGAAGTATGGTGTTGGCCATGGTAGAGGAAGTATGGTGTTCTAGTTCCACGGGTTGTAGGACTAGTTGCTGCTCTTCACTTTTGTTTGTTTCTCATATTAAAACCCTACCAGCCTGTCACCACAGCCTGAGGCCTGCTTCCAGAATCATTCTTCATGTTTCTGCATTTCCATGCTCAATGAATCTCTAGATTTGGCATTGGCTTAATAAGGTTTACTATAATTTTGAGGTTTTTCCCAGAACTGAATCTCTTTGGCTATCAGTAGTATCCAAAGATAACAAAAATTGTGATAAAATAGACACTATTTATTTTTAATGCACTCATTGATCCTTATTTTCTCCCTTATAATATAATTCATTATTATAAATTTTCATACTCAAAATATCACATTTTGAAAAATTACTTCTGTGCTAAGCACTTTATTAAAAGCTTTTATTACTTTATTTAAACATCACAACAGAAAATACAAAGTCAGAGGAGACAAAATAAAAAAAGAATAAAAAACAATGAAGCACATCTACAGAATCTAGAAATAACCAAACAAGGCAAACCTAAGACTTATTGGCCTTAAAGAGGAGATAGCAAAAGATATAGGGGTAGAAAGTTTACTCAAAGGGATAATAAGCAAACTTCCCAAACCTAGAGAAAGGTATCACTATCCAACTACAAGAAGGCTATAGAACACCATGCAGATTTAACCCAAAGAAGACTAACTCAGGGCATTAATACTGAAACTCCCAAAGCTCAAGGATTAAGAAAGGATCCTAAAGGCAGAAAGAGAAAAGAAACAAATAACATATAATGGAGCTCCAATACTTCTGGCAGCAGACTTTTCAGTGGAAACCTTACAGGCCAGGAGAGAGTGGCATGACATACTTAAAGCACTGCAGGAAAAAACTTTTACCCTGGAATAGTATGTCCAGCAAAAATATCCTTCAAATGTAAAAGAGATATAAAGACAATCCCAGATAAACAAAAGCTGGGGGATTTCATAAATACCAAACCTGTCCTACAAGAAATTCTAAAGGGAATACTTCAGTCAGAAAGAAAAGGACATTAAGGAGCAATAAATAATCACCTTAAGGTACAAAACTTACTGGTAATAGTAAGTACACAGAATAACACAGAATATTATAACACTGTACCTGTGGTGTGTAAACTACTCTAATCCTAAGTAGAAAGATTAAAAGATGAACTAATAAAAATAATAACTTTTTATGCAGCAATAGAAAACTAATATACAGGTATTTAAGTTATTACTATATGGAATCTGTTGTGCTTAAAGTGATGCACTGCATTATCTAAACCACTGCAGAGGATGAAGAATAATTTCTGGCTCAGCCATAAGCTTACATAGCTCTAATGTACAAATTAAAGTAAATATGGCTAAACTCACCGAGAATGTTAACTGTGTAGCAAAGGTTGATTGTAATACAGCCATGAGAAAAGGCAGCTTAAAGTGTGACAGCAACAATGGAGGACACCCTCAGGTAAGACGGTGTCATTCTCAGTGTGAAGGGCTCAGATGCTGGGGCTGCCCCTTCTGTGCCAGCCCTTTAAACGAGGCAGATATTTCAGTTCCAAGGTTCTCCTGTAGGGCCACAACAGACAAGCAAAGCCAGAGGAATGGCAGGCAGTGTCTCCAAACTAAACTAAAATAACTTATTATGGAAAACTCATGTGATAGACGTTCCTTGAGGCTTTAGAGTCTCCAACACCAGCTATCTCTGTGATTCAATCAGAGTTCCAGGATTCTAATTTATAAGAGGTGTGTGCATACGCGGGTATGTGTGTGTATGTGTAAAACACTTCCCTGATAAATAATTGTGACAAATCATTACAGACCACTGCCACTGGGGTTAAGATATGCCTGCATGATTTTCTTCATGAAGAGAGCTACAAGGTCCCTGAATGCCTCCAGACCCAGAGCCTAACATAGTGCATGGAACATGGGGACTTTCTAACTTTTAATCCAGCTCCCATTTGTCAATAGCTTTCAGTACAAGTGTATTGCTGACTTCCTGCCTTCATAATCGATGTTGGCATTTCTAACAATCTCTCAGTTTCTGAAATGTCCTCACAGTGGGAAGGCTAGTTCAACATACACAAATCAATAAACATAATCCATCACATAAACAGAACCAATGACAAAAACCACATGATTATCTCAATAGATGCAGAAAAAGCATTTGACAAAATTCAACAGCCCTTTATGCTAAAAACTCTCAATAAACTAGGTATTGATGGAACGTATCTCAAAATAATAAGAGCTATTTATGACTAACCCACAGCCAATATCATACAAAATGGGCAAAACCCGGAAACATTCCCTTTGAAAACCGGCACAAGACAAGGACGGCCTCTCTCACCACTCCTATTCAACACAGTATTGGAAGTTCTGGCCCGGGCAATCAGGCAAGAGAAAGAAATAAAGGGTATTCAATTAGGAAAAGAGGAAGTCAAATTGTCCCTGTTTGCAGATAACATGATTGTATATTTAGAAAACCCCATAATCTCAACCCCAAAATCTCCTTAAGCTGATAAGCAACTTCAGCAAAGCCTCAGGATACAAAATCAATGTGCAAAAATCACAAGCATTCTTATACACCAATAACAGACAAACAGAGAACCAAATCATGAGTGAACTCCCATTCACTACTGCTACAAAGAGAATAAAATAACTAGGAATACAACTTACAAGGAATGTGAAGGACTTCTTCAAGGAGAACTACAAACCACTGCTCAAGGAAATATGAGAGAACACAAACAAATGGAAAAACATTCCATGCTCATGGAAAGGAAGAATCGATATCATGAAAATGGCCATACTGCCCAAAGTAATTAATAGATTCAATGCTATCCCCATGAAGCTACCATGGAGTTTCTTCACAGTATTGGGAAAAAACTACTTTAAAGTTCATATGGAACCAAAATAGAGCCCGCATAGCCAAGACAATCCTAAGCCAAAAGAACAAAGCTGGAGGCATCATGCTACCGACTTCAAACTATACTACAAGACTACAGTAATAAAAAGATGGTGGTACTGGTACCAAAACAGAGATATAGACCAATGGAACAGAATAGAGGCCTCAGAAATGACACCACACATCTACAACCATCTGATCTTTGACAAACCTGACAAAAACAAGCAATGGGGAAAGGATTCCCTATTTAATAAATGGTGCTGGGAAAACTGGCTAGCCATACGCAGAAAGCTGAAACTGGATCTCTTCCTTACACCTTATACAAAAATTAATTCAAGATGGATTAAAGACTTAAACATAAAACATAAAATATAAAAACCTTATAAGAAAACCTAGGCAATACCATTTAGGACATAGGCATGGGCAAAGACTTTGTGACTAAAACACTAAAAGCAATGGCAACAAAAGCCAAAATTGACAAATGGGATCTAACTAAACTAAAGAGCTTCTGCACAGCAAAAGGAACTATCATCAGAATGAACAGGGAACCTACAGAATGGGAGAAAATTTTTGCAATCTATCCATCTGACAAAGGGCTAATATCCAGAATCTACAAAGAACTTAAACAAATGTACAAGAGAAAAACAAACCCATCAAAAAGTGGGTGAAGGAAATGAACAGACACTTCTCAAAAGAAGGCATTTATGCAGCCGACAAACATATGAAAAAATGCTCGTCATCACTGGTCATTAGAGAAATGCAAATTAAAACCACAATGAGATACCATCTCACGCCAGTTAGAAAGGTGATCATTAAAATGTCAGGAAACAACAGATGCTGGAGAGGATGTGGAGAAATAGGAACACTTTTACACTGTTGGTGGGAGTGTAAATTAGTTCAACCATTGTGGAAGACAGTGTGGCAATTCCTCAAGGATCTAGAACTAGAAATAACATTTGACCCAGTGATCCCATTACTGGGTATACACCCAAAGGATTATATATCATTCTACTATAAAGACACATGCACACATATGTTTATTGTGGCACTGTTCACAATAGCAAAGACTTGGAACCAATCCAAATGCCCGTCAATGACAGACTGGATTAAGAAAATGTGGCAGATATACACCATGGAATACTATGCAGCCATAAACAAGGAGGAGTTCATGTCCTTTGCAGGGACATGGATGAAGCTGGAAACCATCATTCTCAGCAAACTAACACAAGAACAGAAAACCAAACACCGCTTGTTCTCACTCATAAGTGGGAGTTGAACAATGAGAACACATGGACACAGGGAGGAGAACATCACACAGCGGGGCCTGTCAGGGGTTGGGGGAGGGGGGAGGGATAGCATTAGGAGAAATACCTAATGTAGATGACAGGTTGATGGGTGCAGCAAACTACCATGGCACATGTATACCTATATAATAAACCTCCACATTGTGTACATGTACCCCAGAATTTAAAGTATAATAATAAAAAAGAAATTCCCCTACACTTTACAAGTAAAAACTGATTGATTTAAAAATGAATTAACTGGAGAGATTAATGAATGAATATAAGACTGTTAATCCAATTATTTAAGTGTTTAGGTGAAAAGCATAAACATGCAGGAATATGAAATCAAGCCTCTGGACCCACAAACAGCGGCATTTTCAAGCACAGACATGCATGTTCATAATCACAAGGATTCAGTCCTCCAGATGTGAATCCTGCTCCTAATTCCTCTACTCTTTCTCCCTCAAATTTGTTTGTCTCCTCTCCCTCTTTTCTCTCTTTCTACTGCAAATATGCCCTGTAAAGCCTATGAATGAGAATTTACATTCTTCTGTTTGTTTGTTTTCCTAGGAGACAGTTAAGAACAAGAACCAGTTTTTACTTGGTCTTTACATATGCTCTATCAGTCAGTTACACTGCATGAAACATACAGGCATTGCAGAGGGTTTACTAAATGAATGCATTTCATAATGAAACAGTGATAGCGAAAACACCCACTTTCAAACTAGAGGCAGTACACTAGTTACTTTCCACATAGGTATCCCATGTGTGGCTTTTGTGTATCAGGAGCCATGCAAAGTCTTCTAGAAGCTGGTAGATGTCACAGGGATAGAAAGCAGATTCATTTGTCCATGGGCCTCTACACAGTGCATAGCATGGTTTTCAGCACACAAAAAGGGGTAAATCAACATTACTTAACTTAGTCATATATATATACCTTTTAAAATCTGCCACCCCCAAATATAATGTTAAACTAAATATTTCACAGGAAAGGAAAAATACCATTTGTCACGAGTCAAACTCTAAAATAGATGGATGATGTAACAGCAGTATGGAATTTTAAAATGTACATTAGTGGCTTTCAGAGACACAGGGATTTCTTTACAAGACTGTGTAAAATGTGGGGATAATGACCAATGTAGGCAATGGCCTGTGATGCATGCCTCTTAAATCCCAGCTCTGCACTTCCCAGCTGTGTGAACAGGGGCAAGTAGTCTATCCTTCTGAACTTAAATTTCCTCATCTGTGAAACTGGAAGAAATAAACTTATGTAACAGGGAATTTATGAAAACTATCAGTAAGATATGTCAAGCACCAGATACATGGTGGGCCCTGAAACAGCAATTATTATGTATTCTGATATTGTAGTTAAGAGAAACCACCTTCAGCCAATATAATTTCTTTATTAGAATTTTAGTAATTCCACACAATAAGAAGTTCATCGGATGCAAAAATCACCCTTCTGAGATGTAGGCTGGTAGTAAAAGCCATTTGATCAAAGCTAAAGTGAAAGAATCTCAGAGTGTCATGGGTGTTCCCTCAGAGGATATCTATTGTAGTTTAGGAAAACTACTAACACAACCACTGATTTTCAAACTTGCCTCAAAATAAATAACATGGAAAAAGATGGAAAAAGGGAAAGGGAAACCTCATATTTTTCCCATCTTGTACTCCCAGAGAATGGCTGGCCCAGAGCCCACAGTCAGAAACACTCGTTGATGGTGGAAATCTCTCCAGAACTGGCTGAGTTCATTGGCGGTATGAGATGTTTTAGTGTGGAACAGGGAATGCAGCCATTTCCTGATCACAATTTTGATACGTGTATATGCCTTGCTATCTTCATCTAATGAATTTGTGGAGTTTTAGAACAGCTTGGTGACCCTGGAAAGCCTGTTCTGCTTCTGACGAAACTGGCCTAAGCCTGTGGGTACACAGTGTCATTGATAAGTAAACTATCTTCCTCGTGGGCTGGCCGGATGTCTTTGTGGAGGGGAAGGCATCCTTCCAAGACTGGAATCCTCTCATGCAGGGACTAGCTGTGCATAAAAGACCCTCCTCCAGATCCAGCCTCATCAAGACCTTGAAGCAGCTGTAAGCACCAATCATTTTATCCCTTCACGAGGACTTGAAACAAACTCCATTCCTCTGCCTCTGCAGAAATTAGTGTTGAATTTTCCAGCATTTGGCCAAAGGAGTAGGAGAACAACCTTTAAGATGAGGAGTTTCTGAAAGTGTTAGGAGATGGGAGGAAAATGTTGCAGAGATGTGTGCATGAGAAACAGGGAGGGGAGCAGAGAGAACTCCAGGGGCAAGTTAAGCAATGGGGGTCTGCCTATACTGCCGTCTTTGTGGGGTGTTCTCATCAATAAGCCTGGAAGATTCCACTCATTCAGCCACTTCCTAGTGGTCAGATACTGGACAAGTTACATAATGCCTTAGATCTCAATCTTCTCCCTTGTGAAAATGGGAATGACAACGTTGCATTTGAAGGGTTTTCATTACGGTTAAATGAAAAAGGTACATGAAGTGCCTAGTGTAGCCCATCCATAATTATGTGTCCTATTACAAAACAATAGCGTCCACCTTATTTTCAACTCTTTCATAACATCGTTCTGCTTTCATTGTGTTTAATTATATAATCGTGTTTCTTTCTGAAAGCCACTATCATATGAAAATAAAATACAATATGTAAATCACAGTACATGTCTACCCAGATAAAACCAGAGAGCTGAAAACAGCACCTCAAGTCATGCTGTGTAGTAGGAACTGTGCTACTCTGTAAAGAGGTCATGGAAAATGAATGAGACTTCTGCCCTTAGGTATCTCACGACTGCCCAGCTGTGTTTCTATGGCATCTGGTACCTATGTGGTGCCGACACAAATGGCAACTACTGGAATAGCTGCAGACTACAAAGAGAATGTTTTCCCTATAAGTGTCATTTTCAAAAGATTAATTAATTCAACGACTATTCAGTAGTGCCCTTCTGGTTGTATCAGAGAGTGTGGATGGTGGGTTCACAAAGACCAACAAAACATGGCCCTTTCCCTCACAAGTCTCCCATCTAGCACAGGACACAAACACATTCATTACATCCACAGGTATTTTCTGAGTGACTCCAGTGTATGCTCAGCAGAGATCTGGGCTGCTTGGGATATACCAGTGAGCAAGAGACAAAGATCCCTACCATCAGGAGCTAATACTCTAGCAGGAGCCATCATTGGCTAGGAAAGAGAACAGCAATAATCATCACTAAGTAATTACATAGTCTGTTAGATGCAAAATACTATAACAGAAAGGAAACTTGGGCCAAGGAAAAGGGGATCAGAAGTATCAGCAACAGGGTGGCAAGGAAGCGTGGGTTTAGCAGTCCATCATAAGGTGGCCTGGGTAGGCCTCATCTAGAAGGTGAGAAGTGGTCAAGGCCTCAAGGTGGGTGAGGAAGTTATCCTTGTAGATATGGGAAAGGAGCATTCCAAGCAGAGGGAATGGCTAGAGCAAAGGCCTTGAGGAGGGAAGGAGCCTGCCTGACATAACCCAGAAGCTGCAGAGTCCAGGTCTGCTAGAGATGTGTGGCTCATGGGGACTGGTAGGGACAAAGTCAAAGAGGAAATGGGCCAGATGTTGTAGGGTCTCGTAGGTTTTGGAAGCATTTAACATTTTACTCTGATGCATAAACACAGGGCCACTAGAAAGGCTTTGGTTTCTGAATTAGAAGTCTCTGCAAGGTAGGGTAAAGTTGGAAGGTGACATCAGTGAGACAGGATCAGGTAGTGAGCAAAGAAGAGGGAGAAATCAAGGCATGCTCCATCATTATGAGAGAGGCAGCACTCGCCTGAACTTGACAATTCCACGGATCACTGGGGCCACATCCATGACCTGTGCACATCTATACCATTACTCACAAAATCACAAAAGTAGCAGTTCTGTGTGCATTCTGTCATTTGTCCAGGAAACAAACAAACAAAACAATGAGGGAGGTTACTTTGTATTCCATTCATTTTGTATTTAAGACCTTTCTAGGGAACTAGCTAGTATAGACCCAAAATGAAACTGCCTTTGTGTTTGAACAAGAGTGTCCTAGGTACATGAAGGAAGAAAACATTAGGGAACGTATGAAGGTTGATGTGAAAGACACAACTTACCCCGCCTTCCCCGGTCCTAGTTTCATTTGTATTTTATTTAATATCGCTATTAAATAGTTAACAGGTAAAATAACAACTATCCTTTGTGATCCATGTAGATCCTGTCATCATTTCTCATTCAATCAATATGTTTTAAATCCCTACTGGACACCAGATCCCAGGCACTGTGTTGACTCAGAGGGCAACAGACATGTTTCAGGCTGGTTCCCAGTCCTCAAATTTCTCACAAGTTTGCGGAAAAATCATTTCAAAGCTCCTTAATTAGAGCTAAAACAGAATTAAAGTCAAGGAAGCCTGGAAAAACAGAGGGTGGTACCTCAATCCCAATGTAAAGGAAGGGCCAGCACATGGTCAGGAAAGCTTTCTTGGGAGAGGTGAGGTTCTGAGTAGGTAGTGTTATTATCCCTCTTTACATCTGAGAAATATTAAGGTCAAAGATATTAACTTGCCTAAGGCTGCATAGCTACTGAGAGAGCAGGATTTAAATTTTAGTTCATGTGCATTTCAAAACATCATTTCTTTTCTCATGGACTACTACCAAAATCACTTCCCCTGGCTCTGCTTCCCTTAAGTATTCTGAAGGTTTCTCAGGTACATTGCAGTCCCTCTCCTGATAGCTGGGTCCAGCTGTGATTACCATCAAGCTCTTAGAAGGTCTTTAACACTCCCAACCCCAGGTAACAGCTGTTTCTGCAGAGCTCCTCTCTTAGGACTGTACCCCAATTAAAACACAGAAATGTCACCTTCCATGGCTTTCTCACTAAGTAAAGCACCCAACTTCCCTGAGGATAATTCTACTGTTCCTGTAAATTTTCCATCTGCCTGCCCCTTCCTACCTCTGAAAAAAAAAGGCAGAAATATGTATCCTAGACTTGTTGGTTTCAGGGTAGATCCTCTAAGCTTTTATGCTAGAGATTCTGGAAATGTACTTGGAAGCTCCATTCTCTTGAGTGCCTGGATCTTCCAGGTAGAAAAAAACTAGAAAGGAGGAAGACCATACCAAAAGGAATGACATGCACTGTCTATGTCAGCAACTCTTAACATAAGGGAAACATGCCATAGTAAACGCAAGATGACTACATCTGGACTCAGACAGACCAGGGTGTGGATCCCAGCTCCACCACTTCCTGGCTTGCTCACTGTAACCCATCTCAGCCTGTTAATCTGTTAAAAGGGGATTTTGATACTTTTCACGTTTTTTGGTACAAAAATATTAAGTGCACAAAGAAAGCAGACCATCCATAAATCACCATCATGGCCTAGTATGATGACAGCATAGAATATCTTCTTTTCTGTATCACTTCATTGCATTTTATCTTGCAGGGGAAATGAAAGCTTCAAATCATGAAGTAACATTTGGAGGTGACACAACTATTATTTGCTGGGAGTGAGAGAGGTACTCACATGTTCTTTTCACATTTTGTTCAGAAGAAAAACATGATGGAAAGTACCTTTCTCTGGAGTCAGTGAATCTTAGCTACTGAATACCTTATCCAAAAGGTCAATGCTGAATGTCATCAACGAAGGCCATAACAAACAATAGCTGTGGATAAGAAGAACCCTTCTGACAAGATATGGTGATGTTCACTGGCCATCAGAGAAATGCAAATCAAAACCACAATGAGATACCATCTCACACCAGCTATAATGGCGATCATTAAAAAGTCAGGAAACAACAGGTGCTAGAGAGGATGTGGAGAAATAGGAACACTTTTACACTGTTGGTGGGACTGTAAACTAGTTCAACCATTGTGGAAGACAGTGTGGTGATTCCTCAAGGATCTAGAAACAGAAATACCATTTGACCCAGCGATTCCATTACTGGGTATATACCCAAAGGATTATAAATCATGCTGCTATAAAGACACATGCACACGTATGTTTATTGTGGCACTATTCACAATAGCAAAGACTTGGAACCAACACAAATGTCCATCAGTGATAGACTGGATTAAGAAAATGTGGCACATATACACCATGGAATACTATGCAGCCATAAAAAAGGATGAGTTCATGTTCTTTGTAGGGACATGGATGAAGCTGGAACCATCATTCTGAGTAAACTATCACAAGGACAGAAAACCAAACACCGCATGTTCTCACTCATAGGTGGGAATTGAACAAAGAGAACATTTGGACACAGGGTGGGGAAGATCACACACCGGGGCCTGTCATGGGGTGGGGGGAGGGGGGAGGGATAGCATTAGGAGAAATACCTAATGTAAATGATGAGTTAATGGGTGCAGCCCACCAACATGACACATGTATACATATGTAACAAAACTGCACATTGTGCACATGTACCCTAGAACTTAAAGTATAATAAAAAAATAGATGAATGGATAAAGAAAATGTGGTACCTATACACAATGGAGTACTATTTGGCTATAAAAAAGCATGAGATCCTGTCATTTGTAACTGCATGGATGGGACTGGAGGTCATTACGTTAAGTGAAATAAGCCAGGCACAGAAAGACAAACATCACATATTCTCACTTACGTGTGGGACCTAAAAATAAAAATAACTGAACTCATGGAGTTAGAGAATACAAGCATGGTTACCAGAGGGTGAGAAGGGTAGTGAGGTGTGGTGGGGAGGTGGGTATGGTTAATGGGCACAAAAAATATAGTTAGAAAGAATGAATAAGATCTAATATTTGATAGAACAACATAGGGACTATAATCAAAACAATTTAATTGTACATTTAAAAATAACTAAAAGAGTATTATTGGATTGTTTGAAACACAAAGGATAAATGCTTGAGGGATTGCATGCCTGTATCAAAACATCTCATGTAGCACATAAATATATACACCTACTATGTACCCACAAAATAAAAATAAAAATAAAAAATTTTAAAAAGAAAAAAAAAAGATACGGTGATGTTGTGGGCATGCAGGCTATGGAGACAGGAAGCCTTGAACTCAAATACAAACTCCACTCTGAGTCCTTATTTTCTCTTCTATAAAATGGACTTATTAACTGCCTCCCTCTCTAAGGGTTAATGGGATAACAGTTAAATAGGACACAGGGCCTAACACAGAGCCTCTCACAGGGACTGTACTCAACAAATGTTAGATGTCTTAACCTCATCCCTTTCTTTCTGACTCCAGGAAGAGTTAAATGTCAACATCTTTAAGTAGACGTTACATTTCCACAAGGAAGAATCTTTTCTCTCTCTCTCTTTGGTTGGATTTTGATGGATGGCTGTTAATAGTTGGAGCAGCCATTTTTTAATGCATATCAAAACACCCCGAAGTTTTGTACTTTAAGCAACAATGAATTATTTTGTTCACCATTGTTCAAGTCAATTCCAGCTTAGGAGGAGGCAGCGCACGATGATCAAATGATGCCTCAACCAATTGTCCTCCAAATAGGAACAGCAAATTGACCAACTATCCACACAAATGGGCACCTTTATGAGAGCCAAAAATCAGGTGAGTGATCACAGGACCTGGTTTTAACTTCATATCAACAAAAGGGGCAACGAGGTGGGTAGGAAGACAATCTTGAATTGCCGATGCCACCCCCTCCCACACCCTGGCAGCAGCCACCTGATGCGGAGAGAGAATCTGTGCATGTGGGGGAGGGAGAGCACAGTGATTGTGAGACTTTGCATTGGAACTCCATGCTGTCCTGTCACAGTGCAACGCAACACCATGAAGAACTCAGCTGACACCCAGGGAGGGAACATTTAGACCAGTCCTAGCTAGCGGGGTATCACCCATCCCAGTGGTCAGAATCTGAGTTCTGGCATGCCCTGCCACTATGGGCTAAAGGGCTCTGTGGTGCTAAATAAACTTGAAAGGCAGGCTAGGCCACTAGGACTGCAATTCCTGGACAAGTCCTTGTGCTAGGCTGGACTAGTAGACTTGGGGGGCACACAGCCTACTGAGATACCAGCTGGGGCCGCCAATAGAGTACATGTCCCACCATCTCCCCAGCCTCAGGCAGTACAGCTCACAGCACTAGGAGAGTCTCCTTCCGTCCTCTTAAGGAGAAGAGAGGAAAAAGTAAAGAGAATCTTGTCTTGCAACTTGGTTACCAAGTCAGCCACAGTAGAAGAAGGCACTAGGGAGAGTCCTGAGGCCTTAGCTCTGGGATGACACTTATAGACACACCCTGGGCTAGAAGGAACCAGCCCTGGCAGGAGTCATCACCTGCTGAAGAGCCCTCAGGCCCTAAATCAGCAGCAGCAGCACCCAGGAAGTACTTAGCCTTGGGTGACATTCAGGGACATGCTAGCTTCAGGTGTGACCCAGCACATTCCTATTTGTTGTGGCTAGGGAGAGAGAATCCTTCCGTTTGAGAAAAGTAGAGTGAAGTTTGAAGAAGATTTTGGCTTACACCTTAGGTACCAGCTCAGCCACAGTGGGGTAGAGTACCAAGCGAGCTCTTGGGATCCCCACTTCCAGGCTTGGCTCTTGGGTGGCATTTCTGGACCTGCCCTGGGCCAGAGGGCAGTCCACTGCCCTGAAGGGAGAGTCCCAGCCTGGCAGCATTTACTTCAAGCTGACTGAAGAGCTCTTGGGCCTTGAATGAATATTGGCAGTAGCTAAGCAGTACTTGCTGTGGGCCTGGGACAGTGGTGGCCACAGGAAGAGACTCAACTGCATGTAGAAAGGGGAGGGAAGAGTGGGAAGGACTATGACTTGTGCCATGCATGCCACTTCAGCCGCAGTAGGATAGAGCACCAGGTAGATTCTTAAGGTGTCCAACTCTAGTCCCTGGCTCCCAGATGGCACTTCTGGACTGGCCCAGGCACTGAGGGAACTTGCCACACTGAAGAAAAAGATACAAGCCAGGCTTGCTCCACCACCTACTGACTGTAGAGCCATAGGGCCTTAACTGAACATAGGAGGCAACAGGTAAAGATTAACATGAGCCTTGGGCAAGACTCATTGCTGTGCTGCCTTCAGGTCTGACCCACCTCAGTCCCAATTGTGGTGGCCACAGGGGTGCAGCTCAGCATAGAGAGAGAGACTTTGTTTGGGGGAAAGTAGAGACAGAGCGAGCAAGAGTCTCTGCCTGGTATTCCAGAGTATTTTTCTAGATCTTATCCAAGACAACCAAGGAGGGAACGCTATGACTCTGAAAAAGCAGTGCTCCCAAGTTTGTGGTGTCCCTAATGAAAATATGGCTGCAATGACCCAAACTTAGATTACAACACCCGAGTCCCTTAGAATGCCTGGGAAGGCTTCCCAAAAGAAGGATGAGTACAAAGAAGCCCAGACTATGAACACTACAGTAAATACCTAACTCCTCAAGGCCCAGACACTGATGAACATCCACAAGCATAAGACTATCCAAGAAAAGAGGATCTAACCAAGGGAACTAAGCCACCAGAAACAAATCCTGGAGAGATGTGGGAGCTTTCAGAGAATTCAAAATAGCTGTTTTGAGGAAACTCAAAGAAATTCAAGATAACACAGAGAAGGTTCTCAGAATTCTATCAGATAGATTTAACAAAGAGATGGAAATAATTTTTAAAAATCAAGCAAAAATTCTGAAGTTGAAATAGGCCATAAACTTGAAAGGCAGTCTAGGCCACAAGGACTGCAATTCCTGGACAAGTCCTTGTACTGTGTTGGACCAGCAGACTTGGGTGGAACACAACCTACTGAGATACCAGCCGGGGCTGCCAATGGAGTGTGTCCCACATTGAAACATATGGAAGAATGCATCAGAGCCTCTTAACAGCAGAACTGATTAAGCAGAAGACATAACTCATGATCTTAAAAACAGGCCATCTGAAAATACACAGTAAGGCCGGGCACAGTGGCTCATACCTGTAATCACAGCACTTTGGGAGGCTGAGGCAGGCAGATCATGAGGTCAGGAGATTGAGACCGTCCTGGTCAACATGGTGAAACCCCATCTCTACTAAAAATACAAAAATTAGCTGGGTGTGGTGGCATATGCCTGTAATCCCAGCCACTTGGGAGGGTGAGGCATGACAATTGCTTGAACCCAGGAGGCAGAGGTTGCAGTGAGCCAAGATCGTGCCAGTACACTCCAGCCTGGTGACAGAGCGAGACTCCATCTAAAAACAAACAAACAAACAAACAAACAAACAAACAAAAACACAGTGAGAGGAGACAAAGAAAAGAATTAAAAATGAATGCAGTAGCTAGAAAGCCTCAGAAGGGCAAATTTAAGAGAGTTATTTGCCTTAAAGAGGAGGTAGACAGAGAGATAAGGGTAGAAAGATTATTCAAAGAGATAATATAAGAGAACTTCCTAAACTAGAGAAAGATACCAATATTCAAGTACGAGAACGTTGTAGAACACCAAACAGATTTAACCAAAATAAGACTACCTAAAGACATTTAATAATCAAACTCCCAAAGATCAAGGATAAAGAAAGAATACTAAAAACACCAAGAAAAAATAAGCAAATAACATAAAATGGAGCTCCAATAGGTCTGGCAGCAGACTATTCAGTGGAAACCTTACAGGCCAAGACAGCATGATATAAAGTGCTAAAGGAAAAAAATTTAACCTAGAATAGTATGTCCAGTGAAAATATCCTTCAACATGAAAGAGAAATAAAGACTTTCCCAGACTAACAAAAGCTGAGGGATTTTATCAACACTATACGTGTCCTACAGGAAATGCTAGACAGAGTTCTTCAACCTGAAAGAAAAGGAAGTTAATGAGCAAAAAGAAATCATCTGAAAGTACAAAACTCACTGTTAATAGTAAGTTCACATAAAAACACAGAATCTTATAGCACTGTAATTGTGGCATGTCAACTACTCTTATCTTGAGTAAAATGACTAAAAGATGAACATCAAAAATAACCACAACAACTTTTCAAGACATACACAGTACAATATGATATAAATAGAAACAATGAAAAGTTAAAAAGCAGGCGGATGAAGTTAAAGTGTAGAGTTGTATTAGTTTTCTCTTTTTTAGTTTATGCAATGAGTGTTAAGTTGTCATCAGTTTAAAATGATGGGTTATATTATTTGCAAGCCTCATGGTAACCTGAAATCAGAATGCATACCACAGATCCAGAAAACATGAAAAGCAAAAAATTAAACCATATCACTAAAGAAAATCACCTTCATTAAAAGAAAGATAGGTAGGAAGGAAGGAAAGGAGGAAGAGAAGACCACGAAACAATCAGAAAACAATAAAATGGTGGAAGAAAGTCCTTACAAGTCAATAATAACACTGAATATAAATGGACTAAACTCTCCAATAGAAAGACATAGAGAGGCTGAATGGATTTTAAAAAACTATACCCAGTGACCACTTGCCTACATGAAACATACTTTACCTATAAATATACACATAAACAGCAGTTAATGGAATGGAAAAAGATATTCCATGCCAATGGATACCAAAAAAACAAGCAAGAGTAGCTATACTTATATCAGACAAAATAGTTTCAAGATAGAAACTATAAAGAAGACAAAGAAGACAATTGTATAATAATCATAAGTTGCTCAATTCAGCAAGAGGGAATAAAAATTGTAAATATATATGCACCTAGCACTGGAGCACCCAGATATATAAAGTTAATATTATTAGAGCTAAAGAGAGAGAGATACCCCATCACGATAATAGGTAGATACTTCAACATCCCACTTTCAGCATTGGACAGACGATCTAGACAGAAAACCAAAGAAACATCAGCATTAATCTGCACTACAGACCTAACAAATGTACCTAATAGATATTTACAGAACACTTCATCCAATGGCTACAGAATACACATTCTTCTCCTCAGTGAATGGATCATTCTCAAGGATAAACCATATGCTAGGTCACAAAACAAGACTTAAAAATTGAAAAAAAAAATGAAATGATATCAAGTATCTTCTCTGACCATAATGGAATAAAACTAGAAACAAATAACAAAAGGAATCTTGAAAACTATACAAACATTTGGACATTAAGCAATATGTTCCTGAATGACCAGTGGGTCAATGAAAAAATTAAGAAGAAAATTGAGTCAGGCGCAGCAGCTTATGCCTCTAATCCCAGCATTTTGGGAGGCCAAGGTGGGTGTATCAACAGAGGTCAGGAGTTGGAGACCAGCCTGACCAACATAATGAAACCCCGTCTCTTACCCTAAAAATAAAAAATTAGCTGGGTATGGTAGTGCATGCCTGTAATCCCAGCTACTTGGGAGGCTGAGGCAGGACAATCACTCGAACCTGGGAGGTGGAGGTTGCAGTGGGCCAAGATCGCACCATTGCACTCCAGCCTTAACAAAAAGAGCAAAACTCCACCTCGAAAAAAAAAAAAGTGATTGAAACAAATGATAATGGAAACACAATATACCAAAACCTATGGGATACAGGAAAATAAATATTAAGATGAAAGTTTATAGTTAAAAGTGCCTACTTAAGATAAAACAACTTCAGATAAACAACCTAACAATGCACCTTAAAGAGCTAGAGCAGCAAGAACCAATCAAATCCAAAGTTACTAGAAGAAAAGAAATAATAAAGACCAGAGCAGAAATAAATGAATTGAAATGAAGAAAACAATACAAAAGATCAATGAAGCAAAAAGTTGCCTCTTTGAGAAGATAAAATTAACACAAATTTATTCAAAGTAACTAATAAAAAAGAGAGAAGACTCAAATCAATAAAATCAGAGATGAAAAATGAAATATTACAACTGATACCATGGAAATTCAAAGAATCATTGAAGAGAAAAGACACTCTCTTCAATAAATGGTACTGGGAAAACTGGATATCCATATGCAGAAGAATGAAACTAGACCTCTTTCTCTCACCATATACAAAAATCAAATCAAAATAAAGTCCTAAATCTAAGAACTCAAACTATGAAACTACTACAAGAGAACATTGGGAAACTCTCCAGGACATCAGTCTGGGCAAACATTTCTTGAGTAATAACCCACAAGCACAGGCAACCAAAGCCAAAACGGACACATGGGATCACATCAAGTTAAAATTATTCTGCACAGCAAAAGAAACTACAAAAAAATTAAGGAGACAATCCACAGAATGGGAGAAAATATTTTCAAACTATCCATATGACAACAGATTAATAACCAGAATATATTAAGAGCTCAAACAACACAATAACAAACCTCATACACTGTTGCTGGGAATTTAAAGTCATACAACCATTATGGAGAACAGCTTGGAGGTTCCTCAAAAGACTAAAGACAGAGTTACCATATGTTCTAGCAATACCACTGCTAGGTATCCAAAGGAAGCAAATCAGTATATGGAAGAGATATCTACACCTGCATGTTTATTGCAGCACTATTAACAATAGCCAAGATTTAGAAGCAATCTAAGTGTCCATCAACAGGTGAATGGATACAGAAAATGTGGTGCATATACACAGTGGAGTACTATTCAGCCATTAAAAAATGAGATCCTATGATTTACAACAACATGGATGAAAATGGAGATCATTCTATGAAACGAAATAAGCCAGGCACAGAAAGATAAACTTGGTATGTTTTCACTTATCTGTGAGAGCTAAAAATTAAAACAATCAAACTCATGGAGATAGGAAGTAGAATGATGGTTACCAGAGACTGAGATGGGTAGTTGGTAGGGGTGAAGTTGTGGGGATGGTTAATGGGCACAAAAACATACTTAGAATGAATAAGATCTACTATTTTATACCAAAATAGAATGACTAAAGTCAACAATTTATTGTACATTTAAAAATAACTAAAAGAGTATAATTGGATTGCTTGTAACACAAAGAATGGATAAATGCTTGAGGTGAAGGACACCCCATTTACCCTGATATGATTACTATGAGCTGTATATACCATGTACTCTATAAATACAAAAACCACAATTTTTTTTTCTTTTTTTTTTTTTTTTTTAAGACAGAGTCTCATCTGTCGCCCAGGCTGGAGTGCAGTTGTATGATCTCGGCACACTGCAACCCTCTGCCTCCTGGGTTCAACAATTCTCTTGCCTCAGCCTCCCAAGTAGCTGGGACTACAGGTGTGTGCCACCACACCCAACTAATTTTTGTATTTTTTAGTACAGACAGGGTTTCGCCATGTTGGCTAGACTGGTCTCAAGCTCCTGAACTCCTGACCTCAGGTGATCCACCCACCTAGGCTTCCCAAAGTGCTGGGATTACAGGCATGGCCCACCACATCTGGCCCCTAACAAAAATTTAAAATAAAAAAAAATTCCAGCTGGGCTCATCTCAGTTGTTCTGCTGTTCTTGGCTAAGCTTACTTTCGCATCTAAGGATAGTTCCCTCTTATGACCTATTTAGTTCTTCTGGGGCCCTAATAGTCTAGGATGGCCTCACCCATATGTTGCACAATGGGATCACTGTCACTTGGGGTGAAGGGGATGAATGGCCCATGGATCTTAGATGTGACACAAAAGTACAATCCGCAACACAATGCCCAACATAAAAAATTGTTAAATTTGATTTCAACGATGTTAAAAATTGTTCCTCAAAAACAGTAATAGAAGGAAAAGTCACAGACTGGAAAAAAATCTTTTCAAAGCATATATCTGATAAAGAACTTATATCTATAATATATAAAGAGTTATCAAAACTCAACAATAATAAACAACCAAATTAAAAATGGGCAAAGGATTTGAAAACATGTCAAGTAAGCACAGGAAAATATGCTCAATATCATTTGGGAAAATGCAAATTAAAACCCAAATAAGAAACCACTACATACCTATTACAAGGTCTACAATTTTAAAAAGCTGACCATACCAAGTTTTATGAGAATGTGGAGGAACTGGAACTCTCATACACTGCCAGTTGAAATGTAAAATTGTACAACCACTTTGCAAAACAGTGTTTTAGTTACTTAAAAAGCTAAACATATACCTATCATATGGTCCAGCCATTCTACTACTATGTATTTACCAAAGAATAAAACATATATATGTCCATGTGCTATGGTTTGGATAAGGTTTGTATGTCCCCACCAAAACTCATGTTGCAATTTGATCCTCAGTGTGGCAGTGTTGAGAGGTAGGGACTGGTGGGATGTGTTTGGGCCGTGGGGACAGATTTTTCTTGTTTTTTTCTTGTAAATTTGTTTAAATTCCTTATAGATTCTAGATATTAGACTTTTGTCAGATGCATACTTTGCAAAAATTTTCTCTCAATCTGTAGGTTGTTCACTCTATTGTCAGTTTCCTTTGCTGTGTGAAAGCTCTTTAATTTAATTAGATCCCATTTGTCAATCTTTGCTCTTGTTGCAATTGCTTTTGGCATCTTCCTCAAGAAATTTCTGCCTGTTCCTGTGTCTAGAATGGTATTGCCTAGGTCGTCTTCCAGGGTTTTTATAGGTTTGGGTTTTACATTTAAGTCTTTAATCAATCTTCAATTAAATTTTGTATGTTGTATAAGAAAGGAGTCCAGTTTCAATCCTCTGCATATGGCTAGCCAGCTATCCCAGCACCATTTATTAAATAGGGAATCCTTTCCCCATTGCTTATTTTTGTCAGCTTTGTTGAAGATCAGATAGTTGTACCTATGAGGGCTTATTTCTGGGTTCTCTATTCTGTTCCGTTTGTCTATGAATCTGTTTTTATACCTATACCCTGCTGTTTTGGTTACTGTAGCCCTGTAGGATAGTTTGAATTCAGGTAGCATGACACCTCCAACTTCGTTCTTTTTGCTTAGGATTACCTTGGCTATTCAGGATCCTTTTAGTTCCGTATGAATGTTAAAATAGTTTTTTCTAGTTCTGTGAAAACTGTCAATGCTTGTTTAATAGGAATAGCATTGAATCTATAAATTACTTTGGACAGTATGGCCATTTTAGCAAGGAGCATGGAATGTTTTTCCATTTGTGTCATCTGTGATTTATTTGAGGAGTGTTCTGTAGTTCTCCTTGTACAGATCTTTTACCTCCCTGGTTAGCTGTATTTCCAGTTATTTTATTATTTTTGTGACAATTGTGAATGGAACTGCATTCCTGAGCTGCACTCCTCAGCTTGACTGTTGTTTGTGTATAGTAATGTTAGTGATGTTTGCACATTGATTTGGTATCCTGAGACTTTGCTGAAGTTGTTTATCAGCTTATGAAGCTTTGGGCTGAAACTGTGGAGTTCTCTAGATATAGGATCATGTCATCTGCAAACTGGGATAGTTTGACTTCCTCTCTTCCTATTTGGATGTGCTTTACTTTTTTCTCTGATTGCCCTTGCCAGGATTTCCAATACTATGTTGAATAGAAGTGGTGAGTGAGGGCATCTTTGCCTTGTGCCAGTTTTCAAGGGGAATGCTTACAGCTTAGGCCCATTCAGTATATAATGCTGGCTCTGGGTTTGTCATAGATGTCTCTTATGATTTTGAGGTATATTCCTTCAATACCTAGTCTATTGAGAGCTTTTAACATTAAGGGGTGAATTTTATCAAAAGACTTTTCTGCATCTATTTAGTAATCATGTGTTTTTTTATTTTTAGTTCTGTTTATGTGATGAATCACATTTATTGATTTGCATATGGTGAACCAACCTTGCATCCCAGGATAAAACCTACTTGATTATAGTGGATAAGCTTTTTGATGTGCTGCTGGATTCGATTTGCCAGTTTTTGTTGAGAATATTTGCATAAATGTTCACCAAGGATATTGGCCTGAAGTTTTCTTTTTTTGTTGTGTCTCTGCCAGGTTTTGGTATCAGGATGATGCTGGCTTCATAGAATGAGTTGAGGAGAAGTCTCTCCTTCTCATATTTTTTTTTCCTGAATACTTACAGTAGGAATGGTATCAGCTCTTCTTTGTACATCTGGTAGAATTTGGCTGTTAATCTATCTGGTCCTGGGCTTTTTTTTGGTTGGTAGGAAATTTATTACTGCTTCAATTTTAGAGCTCATTTTTGGTCTATTCAGAAATTCAATTTCTTCCAGGTTCAGTCTTGGGAGGGTGTATGTGTCCAGGAATTTACCCATTTCTTCTAGATTTTTTACTTTATGTGCATATAGGTGTTCATAATATACTCTAGTGGTTCACTGTTTTTCTGTGGGGTCAATGGAAATATCCCTGTTGTCATTTCTGATTGTGTTTATTTGAATCTTCTCTCTTTTCTTATTAGTCTAGCTAGTGGTCTATTTTATTAATTTTTTCAAAAAAAACAGCTCCTGGATTTGATCTTTTGAATGGTTTTTCATGTCTTAATATCCGTCAATTCAGCTCTGATTTTGGTTATTTCTTGTCATCTCCTAGCTTTGGGATTTGTTTGATCTTGGTTCTGTAGTTCTTTTAGTTGTGATGTTAACTTCAGATCTTTCTAACTTTTTGATGTGGGCACTTAGTGCTATAAATTCCTCTCTTAACACTGCCTTAGTTGTGTCCCAAAGATTCTGGTATGTTGTATCTTTGTTCTCATTAGTTTCAAAGAACATCTTTATTGCTGCCTTACTTTCATTATTACCCAAAAGTCATTCAGAAGCAAGTTATTCAATTTCCATGTAATTGTATGGTTTTCAGTGAATTTCTTAGTCTTCATTTCTAATTCAACTGCATTGTGGTCCAAGAGATTGTTATGATTTCAGTTTTTTTTTTAATTTTCTGAAGAGTATTTTATTTCCAATTATGTGATTGGGATTTTAGAGTATGCACCATGCGGTGATGAAAGTAATATATATTCTGTTGTTTTCATGTGCAGAATTCTTTAGATATCTATCAGGTCCATTTGACCTAGGGCTGAATTCAGGGTTCTGAATATCTTTAATTTTCAGTCTTGATGATCTGTGTAATATTGTCAGTGGGGTGTTAAAGTCTCCGAGTATTACTGTGTGGGAGTTTGTCTCTTTGAAGGTCTGTAGTAAATTGCTTTACAAATCTGGGTGCTCCTGTGTTGGGTGCATATATATTTAGGATAGTTAGATATTCTTGTTGAATTGAATCCTTTACCATTAGGTAATGCCTTTCTCTGTTTCTGATTTTGTTGTTTTAAACTCTGTTTTGACTGAAACTAGGACTGAAACTAATCCTCACTTTTTTTCTGTTTTCCATTGCTTGGTAGATTTTTTTCTCCATGCCTTTATTTTGAGCCTATGTGTGTCATTGCATGTGAGATGGGTGTCTTGAAGACAGTATACCAATGGGTCTTGGTTCTTTATCTACCTTGCCACTCTGGAGCATCTTAATTGGAGCAGTTAGCCCATTTAAATTTAAGGTTAGCATTGATATGTGTAAATTTTGATCCTATCATGATGTTAGCTGGTTACCTTGCAGACTTGTTTATGTGGTTGCTTTACAGTGTCACTGGTCTGTGTACCTCAGTTTTTTGTAGTGGCTAGTAATGGTCTTTCCTTTCCATATTTAGTGCTTCCTTCAGGAGCTCTTGTAAGGCAGGTCTGATGGTAACAAATGCCCTCAGCATTTGTCTAAACATGATCTTATTTTTTCTTCACTTATAAAGCATAGTGTGGCTGGCTACGAAATTCTGTGTTGGAATGTATTTTCTTTAAGATTGTTGAATATTGGCCTGAATCTCTTCTGGCTTGTACATTTTTTATTTTGACCTTTGAGAATCTGATGATTATGTGTCATGGGGATAGTCTTCTTTTGAAATATTTTACTGGGCTTCTCTGCATTTCCTGAGTTTGAATGTCAATCTCTTTAGCTAAGGGAGGTTCTCACGGATGATATCATGAAATATGTTTTCCAAGTTGATTCCATTCTTTCAGGGACACAAATCAGTATAGATTTAGTCTGTTTACATAATCCCATGTATCGCAGAGATTTTGTTCATTCCTTTTCATTCTTTCTTCTCTATTCTTGTCTTATTTCATTTTTTAAATTTCATTATTTATTTTTTCAAACAGAGTCTCACTCTCAGTCAGGCTGGAGTGCAGTGGCTCACTGCAACCTCTTCCTCCCAGGTTCAAGCAATTCTCATGCCTCAGCCTCCCAAGCAGCTGGGATTATAGGCATGTACCACCATGCCCAGCTACTTTTTGTATTTTTGGTAGAGACAGGGTTTCACCATGTTGGCAAGGCTCGTCTCAAACTCCTGGCCTCAAGTGATCTACCCACCTCGGCCTCCCAAAGTGCTGGGATTAGAGGCATGAGCCACCACACCTGGCCCTGACTATCTTATTTCATAAAGCCAGTCATCAAGCTCTGAGATTCTTTCCTTTGCTTGGTCTATTCTGCTATTAATACTTGTGATTGCTTTATGAAATTCTTGTAGTGTGCCTTTCAGCTCTATCAGGTTGGATATGTTCTTTTCTATACTGTCTATTTTGTCTGTCGGCTCCTGTTTTATCATAATTTTTAGCTTCCTTGGATTGGGTTTCAATGTACCCCTATTGCTCAATGGCCTTCATTTCTATTCGTATTTTGAATTCTATTTCTGCGATTTCAGCTATCTCAGCCCAGTTCAAAGCTTTTGCTGGAGAGGTGATGTGGTCATTTGGAGGAAAGAAGGCATTCTGGCTTTTTAAGTTTCCAGGGTTCTTGCACTGATTCTTTCTCATCTTTGTGGGCTTATCTACCTTCAATCTTTAAGGTTGCTGGCCTTTGGTGGGTTTTTTTTCTTCTTTTATCCTATTTGATAACTCTGAGGGTTTGATTGTAGTATGAGGTGGATTCAGCTGACTGGCTTGGTTTCTGAAAGATTTGATGGGACCAATGCACAGTTCTCAAATCCTGGACTGCGTACTCTAATTCTGGGGGACTTGGATTGGGTCCCGACTTTGTTCCCTGGCTCCTTGAGATTAGGAATACACTGCACTGGGACGCAAGGTGCAGTAGCTGTGGCAGAGTTCTAGCAGGTGCCAGGGTACCTGCCTCCCTGCAGGCATTCAATACAGTGGCAGAAGCAAGGCAGCTAGGGAGGGGACAGGGAGCTACTGCTGGCAACTGTGTGAGCAGTGTGCTGAAGGTGGTGTTGGCTCAGCAGTGGGGCGCTGGCAGGCACCGGGTCTGGATGCTTTCTTTGTACCCTGCAAGCAGGAGTGATCACTCAGGGTGGGAGATGATCTGCTCTTCTCTGTGCAGTGTTAGCACAAGGGTGGGGTGCTGGTGGGGGAAGGGCTAGCTGGCTCTTTGGCCAGGGGTGGGGGGCTGGACTGTACTCCTGCACATTAGCCAGACAAGAAAAGCAAAACTCGCCCATGCAAACAGGTGCCAGCAAAGTGATGTGGGGAGTTGCTGTGGTCATGGGGGAAGCTGCTGTATGGGGAGGGAGTAGGTGGGCTGTTGTGTGTCTGTAGGGGCTGCCCTGCTGGAGTTGGAGCTCTCCACCAGTCAGGCATGGTCCACCAGCGCAGAAGCTATTGTGTGGGCCCCCATAGCACCCGAGACTGCACGCAAGCAGGAATGGCCAGGCTGGGGTCCCAGGAGAGGCCAGCAAACCAAGGGGTGCTCAGGTCAGACCAGCCTTGACTGATGGGCAAGACCACCCTGCAGAGTTCAGGTCTGACAGCTCCCCTAGGTCTAGAGTCTCCTATAGGAAGCAATTCAAGCTTAGGGTAATGGCCATCTCTGGCCATGCTCTGCTACAGACACTTCCGCACCAAACCGTGTGAGCTCCACGTCATCTAGTTTGCTGCCCCTACCACTTCTCTATTAGCTTTCCCTGCTAACTCTAGTTTCTCTGGTGGTTGAAGGGTCTCCTCCTGCTGGGTTCCAGAGGCCCGTGGTAAAAGTGGGTTGCTCCTTGCCAGTTCAACTCACCCAATTCCCCTCAAGCCACTGTGGGCCAGGAATGAGTCCCAGTGAGGGGTAGCCCCATGTAGGGTTCCCAGCTTTCTCCCCCTTCAGCCCAGCTTCTGTGTCTTCCCTCTATCCACTCTCAGTGCCTTCCCTCTGAAGATCTGTTAGGAGCACACCAATCATCTGGGTCCCTAAGTGGGAGCCATTCCACCTGGCTGCATCCAGTCGGCCATTTTGCCCTCCTCCCCTCCTCCCCTCTTTTCTTTATAAATTACTCAGTCTCAGGTATTCTTTCATAGCAACATGAAACAGATTAAGACACCAAGTAAAAAGTTTCACCTGAAAGTCTGTTGAAGCTTTATTTGTGATACCCCTAAACTGGAAATAACATAACTGCCCATTAACTGATGAATGGTTAGTTGTGGCATAGTCATATGATGGAATATTAGTAATAAGAAGGAAGGAAGTATTGACACATGCGATATGGATAAATCTCAGAATAATTATCTGAGTGAAAGAAGCAAGAAATAAATACATAGTGTATCTGATTCCATTTATTTATATAGAACTTTATATAGTTTATACAAAACTCTAGGAAGTGCAAATTAATAAGAAAATAACAGAAGTCAGTTCAATGGTTGCATGGGTTTAAGGAGTGGTGGGCAGAGTGTTAAGTATGAATCACAAAGGGTCAAAAGAAAAACTTTTAGGGGTAATCAATACATTCATTGTCTTGAATGTATGGATGGTTTTACAAATCTATACATATGTCAAAACTTCTAATTGTACAATTTTAACACACAAGACTTATTATATGACAATTATATCACAAAAAAACTGTTAAAAATGGCCATGAGGGAAAATTTATGGATAACGAAAGCATTCTTGAACTGGATTGTTGTGATGTTTATGCAACTGTAAACATTTCCTAATAAGTTATCTCAATTTAGGGTTACAATGGATGATCCTTTTGGTATATTAACTATAATGCAGTAAAACAATTTAAAAATTCCTAGATATTTTCCCTTTCCTTGGTGATTTGGTAGGCAGGATTTTATGCTGTGAACGGGTATGGTGAGAGATAAAAGGTGAGAGGACTGGTCTGATGAGAAGTAAGAGATTTTGAAAAGGCTGTGTGCAGAATGAGAGAGAGTACTTACCGAAGAAACACGGAAAGCTTTTCAGGCAGCACACATGGCCCAGGTAAAGCACATATTAAGTACTCCAAAATACCAATTAAAGGAGAAAATAATGCATAAAGTTACTTATACAACAAATATTTATTGAGCACCCACCATGTAACAGGCATTCTGTTAGAGACAATGTTTAATTTCAATCACTAATTTTTGCTTCATTCACTTACTATACTACAATGTTCACTTTGTAAGACCCCAATGGCTTTTGTAGTATTAATTACTGCTAAAGTGAATATCTCTTTTTATTTAAGTATCTGCCTACAAACAAATGGAAGAACATTCCATGCTCATGGGTAGGAAGAATCAATATCATGAAAACGGCCATACTGCCCAAGGTAATTTATAGATTCAATGCCATCCCCATCAAGCTACCAATGACTCTCTTCACAGAATTGGAAAAATCTACTTTAAAGTTCATATGGAACCAAAAAAGAGCCTGCATTGCCAAGTCAATCCTAAGCCAAAAGAACAAAGCTGGAGGCATCATGCTACCTGACTTCAAACTATACTACAAGGCTACAGTAACCAAAACAGCATGGTACTGGTACCAAAACAGAGATATAGACCAATGGAACAGAACAGAGCCCTCAGAAATAATGCCGCATATCTACAACTATCTGATCTTTGACAAACCTGACAAAAACAAGAAATGGGGAGACAATTCCCTATTTAATAAATGGTGCTGGGAAAACTGGCTAGCCATATGTAGAAAGCTGAAACTGGATCCCTTCCTTACACCTTATACAAAAATTAATTCAAGATGGATTAAAGACTTAAATGTTAGACCTAAAACCATAAAAACCCTAGAAGAAAACCTAGGCATTACCATTCAGGACATAGGCATGGGCAAGGACTTCATGTCTAAAACACCAAAAGCAATGGCAACAAAAGCCAAAATTGACAAATGGGATCTAATTCAACTAAAGAGCTCCTGCACAGCAAAAGAAACTACCATCAGAGTGAACAGGCAACCTACAGAATGGGAGAAAATTTTTGCAACCTACTCATCTGACAAAGGGCTAATATCCAGAATCTACAAAGAACTCAAACAAATTTACAAGAAAAAAGCAAACAGCCCCATCAAAAAGTGGGTGAAGGATATGAACAGACGCTTCTCAAAAGAAGACATTTATGCAGCCAAAAGACACATGAAAAAATGCTCACCATCACTGGCCATCAGAGAAATGCAAATCAAAACCATAATGAGATACCATCTCACACCAGTTAGAATGGTGATCATTAAAAAGTCAGGAAACAACAGGTGCTAGAGAGGATGTGGAGAAATAGGAACACTTTTACACTGTTGGTGGGACTGGAAACTAGTTCAACCCTTGTGGAAGACAGTGTGGCAATTCCTCAGGGATCTAGAACTAGAAATACCATTTGACCCAGCCATCCCATTACTGGGTATATACCCAAAGGATTATAAGTCATGCTGCTATAAAGACACATGCACACATATGTTTACTGTGGCACCATTCACAATAGCAAAGACTTGGAACCAACCCAAATGTCCAACAATGATAGACTGGATTAAGAAAATGTGGCACATATACACCATGGAATACTATGCAGCCATAAAAAAGGATGAGTTCATGTCCTTTGTAGGGACATGGATGAAGCTGGAAACCATCATTCTCAGGAAACTATCGCAAGGATAAAAAACTAAACACCTCATGTTCTCACTCATAGGTGGGAATTGAACAATGAGAACACATGGACACAGGAAGGGGAACATCACACACTGCGGACTGTTGTGGGGTTGGGGGAGGGGGGAGGGATAGCATTAGGAGATATACCTAATGTTAACGAGTTAATGGGTGCAGCACACCAACATGGCACATGTATACATATGTAACTAACCTGCACGTTGTGCACATGTACCCTAAAACTTAAAGTATAATAAAAAAATAGAAAAAAAAGTATCTGCCTTTGAGCATTTTATCTTAATGTATTAGTTTGTTCAAATATATAATCTCACATGTATGTATTGTAATCGAATAACCAGTCTCTCTCCTAGAAATTCATTGCTTTTTATCCCAACAAAATGTCAATCCTTTAGCTGTAACCTTTCATTCATCCCTAGCTTATCCCAGATGAATCAGGAAAAGGTGTTGAATTACTGTACATGCTAGCATCCCTACTTCCTGCCACCACTAACCATTTGTTTCTAGCAGGAACAGAATGGAATTCACACTTCTGTGCAGTGGGGATTTGGGGCTTCCGGGTTGAGCAGGGCAGACAAGGACCCTGATTTCAGGGAACTCACATTCTGCTGGGGGAGGTGGAAGACAAGTGAATAATCTTCAATCGTGATGAATATGCTATGTGATAGACAGAATTCAGCGGGCTCTGATGGCACATGGCAGGAAACTATAACCTTGTTTAGGAGGCACAGTCTCCCAAAGTGAGAGATTAGTAAGTTCAGATGTGAAGGCTGAGTGGCAGTTAGCTGAGTGGAAGGTAGGTGGTAAAGTTGTCCAGGCAGAGGAACAGCATGAGGAGGACCTGTGGGCCTGAGAGAACATGGGGCATTCAAGGAACAGGCTTCTTACCTGGCCCCTGTAGCAGATCACAGAAGATATTGGTTTACCTGGCTTACCTCATTTCAAAACTATGAGGGCACCATCTGCTTAGTGTAAGTTAAAGAGCACTGGCACAGTGTCATGCCACCTGGGTTCAAATCTCACCACACCCTTTGCCAGCAACATGACTTTCAGCACATTACCTGAGATGCTTCAGCAAGTGTTTCTGCTTCTTCTATTGTTGAATAAGGAAAATCATATCAACTATCTCATGTCAGAGGATACCTCGTAATGGTCCTGTGAGGATTAATTTACACATGAGACAGAGCAGTTCAATGGAGAAAAGATAGACTTGTCAACAAGTAAATTGCCACATGCAGTTCTAGATGCAAAAAATGAATCCAGACACAGATCTTACATATTTTATCAGAAGTAACCCATGTAATTGTTCATATGTAAAACACAAAATTATAAATCTCCTAGAAGATAACATGAAAAAATCCAGATGACCTTAGGTTTGGTGATATTTTAGATACAATACCAAATGTATAATCTCTGAAAGAAAAAATTGATTTCAGACTTTATGAAAAATAAAATCTTGTGCTCTACTAAACACATTCTTAAGAGAATGAAAAGCACATACAGAGTGGGAGAAAATCTTTGCAAAACACATATCCAGTTAAGAAAATATACCAAGATCTCTTAAAACTCAACAATAAAAAACCAAACAACCCAATTAAAAATGGCCAAAATATAGGTACTGATACCTCACCCAACAAGACATATAGATAATCAATAAGCATATAAAAAGATGCCCAATGACATATGTCTTTAGGGAATTGCAAATAGAAACAACAATAATACAACCACTATAAACTTATTAGAATGGCTACAATTCAAAACACTGCCAAATTCTGGATGTAAAGTAACAGAAACTCTCATTCATTGCTGGTGGGAAGGGAAAGTGGTACAGCTACCTTGAAAAATAGTTTGGCAATTTCTTAGAAAACTACACATACTCACATCATACAAACCAGCAATTGAACTCCCAAATGACATGAAAATTATATCCACACAAAACTTTGTACACAAATATTTGTACCAGTTTTATTCATAATTGCCAAAACTTGGAAGTGGCTTGTCTTAGTCCATTTTCTGCTGCTTATACAGAATACATAAAACTGGGTAATTTATAAGAAAATAAATTTATTTTTTATAGATGTAGAGTCTGAGAAGTTCAAAGTCGAGGGGCCACATCTGGTGAGGGTCTTCTTGCTGATGTAGACTCTGCAAAGTTCCAAAACAGTGCAGGGCATCACATAGCGAGAAAGCTGAGCAGGCTAGCTCTGCTCTCTCCTTCTGTTATAAAGCCACCAGCCTCACTCCCATAGTAACCCATTTATACATTAATCTATGAATGGATTAATTCATTCATGAGGGCAGAGCACTCACGACCCAATCACCTCTTAAAGACTCCCCGACCCCAGTACTGCCACATTGGGAATTGAATTTCAACATAAGTTTTGGAGGTGACCAATATTCAAATCATAGCACAGCCAAAATATTCTTCAACAGATGAATGAATAAATAGTGGTACATCTATACAATGAAATAATATTCAATGATAAAAAGACATATTAGCCACAAAAACATGGAGAAAGCATAAATGCATATTACTAAGTTGAAGAAGCCGATCTGAAAGGGTTATACATGGCATGTTTCCAACTACAGGACATGCTATGGAGACAGCAAAAAGTTCAATGATTGAAGTTTCTGGGGAGGGAGAGGGGGTGAATAGGTGGAGCACAGGTGATCTTTAGGGCAGTGAAACTATTCTGTATGATACGGTAAGGATTAATATATGTAATACCTTTGTCAAAAGCCATAGAAGTGTAGAACACAAAGAGAAAACGTTAATATAATCTATGAACTTAAGTTAATAATCATGTATCAATATTGGCTCATCAATTGTAATAAGTGTACCACACTAATGCAAATGTTAATAATGGAAGAGGGGAGTGTACAGGGGTATATGGAAATTCTCTGTACTCTCTGCTCACTTTTTTGTAAGCCTAAAACTCTTCTAAAAATCCTCTACTAATTTTGAGATTTAAAAATAATTGGCTTTAATACAGTATCTGCCTTTGAGACACTTGGTGTTGGTCAAGTAAACTTTCATGCATTCCACAAATTATGAGCGCCTGCTATATTCCTCGCACCATTCTCTCTGTTTCTAGGTTTCTTCATCTAGAAAATGGGAATTATAATAGCAACTATCTCATAAACGATGCAAAGCAGATTAGAAAATATGAGTTCTTAGCGTCCACTGTGTTCTTAGTGTCCACTGTTCTTAGTGTCCACTGTGTTTACTTCTGTTATAGTTCTCCTAATAACCCAGTAATTATCTGTTTATCTCTATATTTTCATTGATCTGAGAAGTCATTTACGTGACAGAGCCTCTGTCATATGTGACCTTAGAATTTGGCATAGAGCCTAGAACCAGCAGGTGCTCAATAAATATGTATTGTATGAATGTGGATGATCCCTAATCTGATCACTGCCCAATAAAACATAGCTATTATTTTATGAGCTATTTATTAGTTGGGAAAATTCACAATAAATTAATGAATACAGGCTATTGCTGTCCTCAGATTATCATTACATAGAGAATGTTTCTGTAGTTGATCATTGCTGTTTTTAGCAACTTCTAGTACCAGTACATTCTGGACTTCTTAATGAATAATTTCACTATGTTCACAGGGAAATATGTTACCCTTAGCCCCTAAGCTGACCTCACAGTTGGACTTTATTTGGTAATACTCTGAAAATTTATCAAATACAAAATGACTGGTTTTTAATGTAGGATCTCAAACTGTTTTTTAATGTTTATTTTTAATTGACACATGAAAATTGTATATATATTGGGGGTATGATGTGATGCTTTGATACACATATACATTGTATAAGGATCAAATCAGAGTAATCAGTACGTCCATCACCTCAAATACTTGTCATTTCTTTGTGATGAAAACATTTGGCCAAATCCTCTCTTCTAGCTATTTTGAAGTATACGATACACTACTGTTGACTACAGTCACCCTGTTGTCCAATGGAACACCAGAATTTATTCCTTCTAATTGTAACTTTGTATTCATTGGTTTTTTGTTTTCATTTTGTGCCTGTTTCACCAGAGAAAGGTCTGAAAGTTTGTACCTGATAATTGTTTTCTTTTATAGGGTAAAGGTTGATTTCATTCAGGCTGACATTGACAGAATTAAGGATGTGAACTCAAAGATGAAAGGAGGTATCATGCACAAGTAAACAGCCTCACATTAACACAGAAGAGTCAGCTCTCCTGTTTTTGTTTTACTGACTGGGCTACTCCTTCTCTGTTTCTCTGGTCCACTTCCTCTGTGCCCCTCCTTAGGATTCCCACTGTACTCTGCACAGGCTTATATTTCAGAGACTATAGTTCCTTTTTAAAGTTCCTTTTCACTGATGTGTTTTACCTCCAAGAAGAGATCATGAAATCCCTGATTATGAAAGGCCGTGTTTCATTGATCATTGTATGTTCAGGGTACAGATTACTTCTGGAGATATGGTGGGCATAAATGAGTGTTTGATGTTTTAATAAATTAATATATCATAGATTGCAGACAGGAAAAATACCCAATTTTGATATAATGGATGCTACTTTTATACTAATGCTTATATGGCTTTAAAAAAACCTGTAGATATTAAATGTATACAACTTAATGTGTTAAGAGACAAATATACACCCACGAAATGATCAAAACATTATTACTCTCAATGCCATAATCTTATCATTCACCTCTGAAAGATTCCTATTGCCCCCCTTTGCTTTTTTTCCTTTTCTTGGTAAGAACATTTAATGAAGATTTACCCTTTTAGCAAACTTGAGTATAAAGTAATAGGCCCTGTATTATACACTAGACCTGCAGATCTTATTTATTACACATAACTGAAACTTTGTGCCCTTTAACAAACAACCCCCCAATTCTGCCTCCCCTCAGTCCCTGGCCACTACCATTCTACTATCTGCTTGTATATGTCTGACAATTTTAGATTTCACATACAGTACAATTGAGATCATGAAGTATTTGTCTTTCTGTGATCTGACTTATTTCACTTAGCCTAATATCCTCCAGGTACATCTATGTTGTCACAAACAGCAGGATTTCCTTCTTTTATAAAGCTGAATAGTATTTCATCATCAACAGACACTGAGGTTGTTTCCATATCTGGCCTACTGTGAATAATGTTGCAATAAACATGGAAATACAGGCATCTCTTGGAGATCGAGATTTCAATTCCTGTGATTTCTATTCCTATCCAATTTTCTTAACACGGTGATTCAAAGAGACCATCTTCCCACATTGTGTAATATTGGCACAAGACATATTTTTGAGTGCTCTATTCTGTTCCACTGTTCTATATGTCTACTTTTATGCCTGTACCATACTGTTTTTATTACTGTAGCTTTGTAACACATTATGGAATCAGGGTGTGTGATACCACCAGCTCTGCACTTGCTCAAAATTGCTTGGCTGTTTAGGGTCTTTTGTGGGTCCATCTGAATTTTAGGATTGTTTGTTCTGTACAAAAATGCCACTGAGATTTTGATAGAGATTGCATTGAATCTTAGATATCTTTGGGAAGTATGGACATTTAATAATATCAATTCTTCCAATACATCAACATGAGATGTTTCCATTTATTTCTGCTTTTTAAAATTTTTGTCAGTGTTTTGTAGTTTTCAGTGTACAACTTCTACCTATTTACATTTATTTCTAAGTATTTTAGTATTTATTAATAAACATTATTTTATATATAATAAATTATATATTTAATAATATAATATATTATTAATTAATTAATATTAATATGTATAATATATAATAATAATATAAATATAAATTGTATAATATATAATATATAATATATTATATATGAATTATACAATATATAATATATTATATATGAATTATACAATATATATAATATATTATATATGAATTATACAATATATATAATATATTATATATGAATTATACAATATATATAATATATTATATGAATTATATAATATATATTATATATTATATATAAATTATATAATATATATTATATATTATATATAAATTATATAATATATATTATATATTATATATATTTATATTATATATAATAAAATTATATATATTATATATATTTATATTATATACAATATAATTATATATATTTATATTATATATAATATAATTATATATATTATATATATTTATATTATATATAATATAATTATATATATTATATATATTTATATTATATATAATATAATTATATATATTATATATATTTATATTATATATAATAAAATTATATATATTATATATATTTATATTATATATAATAAAATTATATATATTATATATATTTATATTATATATAATAAAATTATATATATTATATATATTTATATTATATATAATAAAATTATATATATTATATATATTTATATTATATATAATAAAATTATATATATTATATATTATATTTAATATATATTATATTTAATATATATATTATATATAATATATATATAATATATATATATTATATATAATATATATAATATATAATATATATATATTATATATATATTATATATAATATATATATATTATATATTATATATATTATATATTATATATATATTATATATTATATATATTATATATATTATATTTATATATTATATATAATATTTTATATATAATATAGTATATATTATATATTATATATTACATATTATATAATATATAATATATAAATATATATTATATTTATATATAAATGTATAATATAAATATATAAATAATTAAATAATTAAATATATATAAATTAAATATATAATTAATATATATTAAATATACATTATATTTATATATAAAAATATTTATAATATAAATATATAGATATATAAATATATAAAAATATATATATATTTATATATATTATAAAATTATACATTATATATATTTTTACTATATTTATATATTATATATTGTATATATAATATATAAATATAGTAAAAATATATTTATATTATATATTTATATATAAATATATATTATATAAAATATAAATAAATATATATTATATGAAAATATATAATATATATTATATATAATATATAAAAATATATAATATATAATATATAAATATAATTATATATAATTATTAATATAATTATATATTATATATTAATTATATATAACAAAATATAAATTATATATTTAATAAGATAATATTAATATTATTAATAAATAATATTGTGATTACAATAAATCACAATATGATCTATTGTGAATCAAATTGTTTTTTGAAATTTGCTTTTCAGATAGGTCATTCTTGGTTTATACAAGGGCAGCCATGGATTTAGGGATCTGTGAGGGCCCTGAAACCAATTCCTCATGAACACTGAGGAATGACTGTATTATGTTGAATAGGAGAGCCAAGAGTTGGCATCCTTGTCTTGTTCCTCATCTTAGGAGCAAATCTTTCAGCTTTTCATCGTTAAGCATCAAGTTAATTGTGGGTTTTTCCATATCACCTTTATTATGTTGAGGTAATTTCTTTCTATACCTAATTTGTTGAAAATATTTAGCATATAGAGGTGTTTAATTTTGTCAAATGTTTTTACTGAATCTACCGAGATGACCATGTAATTTTTATCCTTCATTCTATTCATATGGCTTATCAATTGATTAATTTGCATATGTGGCACCTTTCTTGTATCACAGACATAACTTCTACTTGGTCATGGCATATGATTCTTTTAATGCATTTTTGTATTTGGCTTGCTAATAATATTTTGAGGCTTTTTGTATCTATATTTATCAGGGATATTAGTCTGTAGTTTTCTTTTCTTCTGGTGTCTTGCTCTGGCTTTGGTATCAGGGTGATGCTGGCCTCATAGAATGAGGTTGTAAGTACTCCCTATACTTCTGTTGTCTAGAAGACTTTCAGAAAGACTGGTATTAATTTTTTTAATGTTTCACAGAATTTATCTGTGAAGCCACGTGGTCCAGGATTTTTCTTTTTTGGGACATTTTTTATTATTCTTTTAATGTCATTTGTTTTTAATGTCATTATTTGTGTTTTGGTATGTCTGGGCTATTTTTTATTGATGCAGTCTCAGTAGGTTCTATGTTTCTAGGAATTTCTCAATTTCCTCTCAGTTATCCAATTTATTAGCATTTAATTGTTCATAATAATTCCTATAACTCTCCTTACCCCTAGCCATTGGATATCTCTTCTTTCATTTCTGATTGTATTATTTAAATATTTTCTTTTTTCTTATTAGTCTAGCTAAGGGCTTGTCCATTTTATTTATCTTTCCAAAAAAATTCTTCAGGTTTTTTATTTTATTAAATTGTTTTTCTATTCTCTATTTCATTTACTTCTTCTATAACCTTCATTATTACTTCCTTCTGCTAACTTTGACATTAGTTTGTTCTTCTTTATGTAGTTCCTTAAGGGAGGAAGTTAGTTTACTGGAGATCTTTCCCTTTTTCTTCTTTTAATAAACCATTTATTGTTATAAACTTCCTTCTTAGTACTGATTTGGCTGTATCTTATGTTTCACTGTGTTGTGTTTTGGTTTTCCTTTGTCTCAATATATTTTCTAATTTCATCTTCAATTTCTTCCTTGATCCAATAATTGTTTTAAAGTGTTAATTTCCATGCATTTATGAATTTTCTTATTTTCTTTTATTACTGATTCCTAGTTTCATTCAGCTGTGATCAGAAAAGATACTTACATTGATTTCAACCTTCTTAAATTTGTTAAGACTTGATATGAGATTCTATTGTGAGATATCTTGGGGAATGTTCCATGTGCACTTGAGAAGAATTATTTTTGCTGCTGTTAGGTGGAACGTTCTGCATATGTGTGTTGGGTCTATTTTGGCTATAACATTGTTCAGTTCTATATTTCCTTGTTGATCTTCCACCTGGAGAAGAAAGAGGTTCTGATATTCTAGTGTACAGTAGGATGATGATAGTTAACGATAATGTACGCTATATTATAAAATAGCTAGAAGAGAGTATTTTGAATGTTCTCAATATAAAAAAATCAATATTTGGTATGATATACTTGCTAATTAGCCTGATTCAATCATTACACAACGTATACATATATCAAGACATCACATTGCACCCATAAATGTGCACAATTATTAAATGTCAATTAAAAATAAAACTTTAAAAAGGAAATCTTATGTCACTCCTAAAAGTACAAAACACATAGTATTATGTGCTATGGGAAGAATTTTATAAATGTAATGAAATATAAAAATATAAGTTTAAATATTAAGATTGAAATATAAATAATAAATTTCATTATTTTTTCTTTCATTAAGAATTCTATTTCTCCACATCCTCTCCAGCACCTGTTGTTTCCTGACTTTTTAATTATTGCCATTCTAACTGGTGTGAGATGGCATCTCACTGTGGTTTTGATTTGCATTTCTCTGATGGCCAGTGATGATGAGCATTTTTTCATGTGTTTTTTGGCTGCATAAATGTCTTCTTTTGAGAAGCATCTGTTCATATCCTTTGCCCACTTTTTGATGGGGTTGTCTGTTTTTTTCTTGTAAATTTGTTTGAGTTCTTTGTAGATTCTGGATATTAGCCCTTGTCAGATGAGTAGGTTGCAAAAATTTTCTCCCATTCTGTGGGTTGCCTGTTCACTCTGATGGTAGTTTCTTTTGCTGTGCAGAAGCTCTTTAGTTTAATTAGATCCCATTTGTCAATTTTGACTTTTGTTGCCATTGCTTTTGGTGTTTTAGACATGAAGTCCTTGCCCATGCCTATGTCCTGAATGGTATTGCCTAGGTTTTCTTCTAGGGTTTTTATGGTTTTAGGTCTAACATTTAAGTCTTTAATCCATCTTGAATTAATTTTTGTATAAGGTGTAAGGAAGGGATCCAGTTTCAGCTTTCTACATATGGCTAGCCAGTTTTCCCAGCACCATTTATTAAATAGGGAATCCTTTCCCCATTGCTTGTTTTTGTCAGGTTTGTCAAAGATCAGATAGTTGTAGATATGCGGCATTATTTCTGAGGGCTCTGTTCTGTTCCATTGGTCTATATCTCTGTTTTGGTACCAGTACCATGCTGTTTTGGTTACTGTAGCCTTGTAGTGTAGTTTGAAGTCAGGTAGCATGATGCTTGTGGAGAAATAGGAACACTTTTACACTGTTGGTGGGACTGGAAACTAGTTCAACCCTTGTGGAAGACAGTGTGGCGATTCCTCAGGGATCTAGAACTAGAAATACCATTTGACCCAGCCATCCCATTACTGGGTATATACCCAAAGGATTATAAATCATGCTGCTATAAAGACACATGCACACGTATGTTTATTGCGGCACCATTCACAATAGCAAAGACTTGGAACCAACCCAAATGTCCAACAATGATAGACTGGATTAAGAAAATGTGGCACATATACACCATGGAATACTATGCAGCCATAAAAAATGATGAGTTCATGTCCTTTGTAGGGACATGGATGAAATTGGAAACCATCATTCTCAGCAAACTATCGCAAGGACAAAAAACCAACACCACATGTTCTCACTCATAGGTGGAAATTGAACAATGGGAACACATGGACACAGGAAGGGGAACATCACACACTGGGGACTGTTGTGGGGTGGGGGGAGGGGGGAGGGATAGCATTAGGAGATATACCTAATGCTAAATGACGAGTTAATGGGTGCAGCACACCAACGTGGCACATGTATACATATGTAACAAACCTGCACGTTGTGCCCATGTACCCTAAAACTTAAAGTATAATAATAATAATTTTTTTTAAAAAAAGTGCAGCTCAAAAAAAAAAGAATTCTATAAATGCTATGCTAAGTAATTTTCATAACTGCCTTGTAAATGTTGGCCACTCAACTCATCTTGGTCACTACCAGTTGCCTGTTTACAATTCTGGAAGCACAAAGTTGTGAAAAAGAACAAGGGTTTTGAAATTTGACAGACTGGACATGGGCTTCAATCCTAATACCTGGAATCTACTGCTATCCAACCTTATAAAATATAAAAACCCTAACTACTTTTCATTGCAGCGGATGAAATTAACATGGAAAGCAACTAGCATATGGCCTAACAAACAGCAAGCATTCAAAAGTACCAGCTGCTATTATTGTTCAAGAAATGAGCTGGATAACATTAATGTTTTCAGATTTGAGCTTTACACTACATTTTTACACATGATCTCAGATGTCTGAATCCTTGTTTTCCAAGTAAAAACACTAAGTCTCAAAGTTAAGTGGCTCATTTTCTTGTGGATTCTACTTTCTAATTTCTCACTTCAACTCCCAGCCTATATCCCATTCTAACTCCAGACACAGCAAACTCCTCCAGGTCCTCTGAACTTAGCAACCCTCCTCTCACCTCCATATCAACTCTCTCCTTCAAACACACACATGCTGTATAATTTTCTATTTGTTAATCAAGCTTTACTTTCTTTACCATCTTAAGTTTTCTGTATCCCCTTATTTTCTGTCTTTGTGCACCAGAATGGAATATCAATGAGAGGAGGTTATCCATCTGTTGTACTCACTGATATATCTCTGGAACCTATAAGGCCTATAGTAAGTGATCAATAAATAGTTGTTGAATTAATTACTGAACCCTTGAACCAGTCTTGCATACATAGTTTGGCACATATGGGACTCCCATTTGAACTCTGGGAAACATGGGCATTGGACAAGTTAATCTTACTGGGAAGGCTCAGCATCCAGAGAGACCAATACACCCAAAGCTACTAGAGTCAGATCAGGATGGAATTTTACCTCACTCTCTCTTACTATAATAGTTGTATAACCTTGGGCATGCTTCCTTACTTCTCTGGGTCTCAGTTTCCTTCTCTCATTAATTATCCTCATGAGATATTTGAAATTATTCAACACTTTCGTTCATCCCTTCAGCAAACATTTATTGAATGTCTCTTATCTGACAGGCACCATTTCAGGCATTGGGGTAAGTTGGTAAATAAGTCACATCTATCAGCTCTCAGTCTAATGGAGGACACAAATAATTGTTTATAGAACAGTGGATGTGCTGCTATGATAGGGGAAATACAGGGTTCTGGTGACAGGGGTTGTAGGAGTAGTTGCTGCTCTTCGCTTAATCTTTTTTGTTTCCTCATGAATACTGGTGAAGTCTCACCAGTCATCAAGGCCTAAGGCCTGCCTGCTTCTGGAATCATTCCTCCATATTTGTACTTTCACAAGCTCTGTGATTCTGTGGATCTTACTTTGGCTTGACAAGGCTATAAGTGTCAACTTGAAATTTTTCACAGGGCAAAACTTATTCACTGACAAGAGTATTTGATAGTAACAAAATGATGATAAAATAGCTACCACTTATTTTCAAATGGCCTTATGGATTCTGATTTTATTCACTGGGTCACAACCCATTATTATTATTATTATTATTATTATTACTCATTCTAATGTTCAAATGGTCAAATTACAAAAATTACTTTTGTGCCACGTTCTTTGCTAAATGTTTTCAATAACTTATTTTAAACCTCACAACATACCTAGACAAAAATCCTATTTTTATGTGCATTTACATATTGGGTAAATAGAATTAAGGAAAGTTTGGAGGGTTTCAAAGTCATATTGTCAGTAGAGACAGGTGATTCAGAGTGCAGACTTGCTTGTAAAAATCATTCCACACTAAAACAAACAGAGGCGCTTTAGAGAAATGTCTGACTCAAAGGCTGGAACAGGGAAAGTACAAACAGCCAGGAACATCTTGTTGCACTAGAAAGTAAAGAAAGTGTTCCAGCTAAGATAAAGATAGGACAAAAACATACAGGAAGTTTCAAGGAGCTTCGACTAGCCCAATCTGGGCCAATTTGAATATCAAAATAAATTTTGATGATAATCTATTATTACCCAGTGATTAAATATATACCCACGAGCCCATAATGATGTAAGTAAATACATAAATAAGCTAATAAATGAGGAAGATGTGTGTGATGGTTAATATTGAGTGTGAACTTGATTGGATTGAAGGATGCAAAGTATTGTTCCTGGGTGTGTCTGTGAGGGTGTTGCCAAAGGAGATTAACATTTGAGTCAGTGGGCTGGGAAACGCAGACCCACCCTCAATCTGGGTGGGCACCATCTAGTCAGCTGCCAGTATGGCTATAATAAAGCAGGCAGAAGAAGATGGAAGAGCAGACTTGGTGAGTCTTCTGGCCTTCATCTTTCTCTCGTGTTGGAAGCTTCCTGCCCTGGAACATCAAACTCCAAGTTCTTCAGCTTTTGGACTCTTGGACTTACACCTGTCATCTTACACCAGTCGTCTGCCAGGGGCTCTCCGGCCTTTGGCCACAGACTGAAGGCTGCATTGTCGGCTTCCCTACCTTTGAGATTTTGGGACTCAGACTGATCCACCAGTGGCCTCCTTGCTCCTCAACTTGCAGACGGCCCATCATGGGACTTTACATTGTGATCGTGTGAGTCAATTCTCCTTATAAACTCCCTTTCATATAGGCATATATCCTATTAGTTCTGTCCCTCTAGAGAACCGTGACTAATACAATGGGAAAGCTCTTCATGACAGTACAATGCCAACTTATTAAGTGTTGAAAGGCTCTTGTCACTCCCGTGTTCATCGCAGTACTATTGAAAACAGTTAAGATATGGAATCAAACTAAGTGTCCATCAGCAGATGAATGAATCAAGAAAATGTAGGAGATAACGGAATTCTATTGAGCCTTACAAAAGAAGGAAATCCTGCCTGAGCATGATGATGCATGCCAGTACTCCCAGCACTTTGGGAGGCTGAGGTGGGAGGATTGCTTGAGCCCAGGAATTTGAGACCAGCCTGGGCCACATAGTGAGATCCTGTCTCCACAAAAAAATAAAAATTCATGTGGCATGGTGGCACATGCCTGTGGTCCCAGCTACTCAGGAGGTTGAGTTGGGACAATCCCTTGGGTCCCAGAGGTCAAGGATGCAGTGAGCCATGATCACATCACTGCGCTGCAGCCTGGGTGACAGAGAGAGACCCTGTCTCTAAGAAACAAAAACAAAAGACATCCTGTCATTTGCAACAACCTGGATGACATTTTGTTAATGGAAGTAACCCAGGCAGGGAAATACAAAGACTGCAGGATCTTATTTATGTGTGGAATCTAAAAAGGTTGAACTCGTGGAAGGAGAGAGTAGAATCCTAGCTACGAGGAAATTGAGAGGAGGTGGTTGGTGAGCAGTTCATCAAGGATCCAAATTTTCAGTTAGATAGGAGGAATAAGTTCAAGAGACCCACTGTACGTTATGGTGACTATGGTTAATAACACTGTATTGTATTCTCGAAAATCACTGAGAGTAGATTTTGTGTTTTCCCCACAAGAAATGTTAAGTATGAGAGGTAATAATGTACATGTTAATGAGCTTGATTTAGCCATTCCACAATAAATATATATTTCTGAATTCAAAGTTTTTGACCTGTAAGAAAGGATAATCATTGAGCTTACCTACCTCCTAGGGCCATGGTAAGGATTAAACGAGATGATGCACATATGTTTTCAGCAATATCTCGGACAGGGCGAGTACACAATAAAAGTTAACTCACATTGATTTTTTTATTCCTTTTGGTTTTTAGAGGACAACATTTGATTAGACAGTTCTGGTTCCAAGGACTCAGATCTAACCATGTCTCTGACGTGCCTACCAGAGATAAGATCCTAAGTTTTGAGACTCATATAATTAATTACTCAACAAAGGATACCTTTCATCCTTATTAAAATTATTGGCCCAAACATTTCTGATCTTAATATCTAGTCTCTTACCATTCCACTTAGCTGCCTATGTGTGTTCCTGGAGCCAAATATCCTCACTTTAACATTTAGTGTGTACTAAGGTCCCTAGGCTTCTATATGTGCTACCTGTATGTTCAGTGGGAATGTAACTATTTTCAGCCATCCTTCTGACTAGCCCAACGTACCATAGTAAAAATATCTGCCATTCATTTAGAGCCTAAATATACCATGCACAAAAATTCTGGGGAGCAGATTTTATATCTATCTCCTTTTTCAAAGTGAATACACAGGCTCAGAGGGGTGGAGAGACTTTCTCAGAGTCACAGAGCCAATAAGAGGTGGTACATGAAATGCCTCACTGCAATACCCAGGGCCTTGCTGCATAACTGAGCTGTATTCAGTTCTAACACTGTACACTATTATTAGGCACTATCTTCTCAACTAGATTCTAATCTCAGTGAAGGTAGACAGCAAAATTTAGCGCTCATGGATACGCCGGTACCTTCTTCACGCCTAAGCACACAGTAGGTATCCAAGGAATATCTGTTGTCTCTTTAATGTGGAAAAGAGGGCTTGCTTTTAAATATTTCTAAAAGCCTCTATAACCAAGTTAAATAAGGTTACTCTTTAAGTGTACTCTAAAAACTCTGAGCAGAAATATGATTCCGTAAAAATTGCTACAAACTAAACAAGATAGTTTAGAGTTGTTTACACAGGTGGGAAAGCTATAATAAGCAGCAAAGTAGAGATTCTAAACAATGAGCAGGACGGTAGGAACGTCCATTGAGGAAACAGACAGTTGTGGCAGGGAAAGGGACATAAGGTGTTCTAGGGTTTTATCAATATTTCATTTCACTGTTTTGGGTTGCGGTTACACAGGCTTTCGCTTTATAACTATTCATTATTTATCTTTGTATATCTGTTTTATGCACTTTAAGCTGAAACCAAGAAAAAAGAATAAGATTGATTCCAGGTCAAAGAAACACCAAGATCTGAATAAAGGTATTAATATGGCTACATGAAGAATGTATCAGTCAGGAGGGGGTTTGTCAGTCATCCATGAAAGGAAATACTGGAAACGCCCATATAGGCATTGTGTGGGAAAAACAAGTCTCTACATGATTTCTGGTCCCACTGTCAAAGCATTACCTAGTATGAGATGGAAATATTGAATGATGCTAGCCTCATACCATTAACAGACAAAATGTATCTATGCAAGATGTCAGCTCTTTCCCCATCTTAATTACCTTAATTAAACTGATTAATAACCTTAATGCATTTCTTTTCATTTTGTAACACTTGTGTACCAGAAATTACCTCTTTTTCAGGCTCATAGACACATACACACACACACACACACACACACACACGCACACACACACATCCAATCACACCAGGGCACTGATGTATTTCAGTGGACATTGTCATTGACTCCCCAACATCCATTCTGTCTTCTGTCTATCTAAGCCAGTCATGGCAATTCCAATATTCTTGACATTCACTGGTTTTGAAACAGGCATGTGACCTAATTCAGTCCCGTATGTTGGAGTTGATTGTGGGGATATCTTCTGGAAAATACTATGTCCCAGGTCTTGCCTCTTTGAAAGGGCACATTGGAAGATATATTCCTTTCTGTCTGTAAACATTACCATGTCAAAATCAGAGACTTAAAAGTGCTTCAGCCACATTGAGACCAGTACGTTAAGGGCACTGAGAGTGGCACAGAAGAGAGGAAAAAAATCTGAACCCTTCAAGGCATCCTTGAGCTAGAGTTCTCCTTGTATGGAATCCACCTACTTTTGACTTCAGGTCTATTTTGGAAATAGACCAAATATTTAATGAAGAATAACTAACTGCCAGGTACTATGTGGGCTCTAAAGATGCTACAGCAAACAAAGCAGACAACTGTGTCTGGCCTCATGGAACTCATATTTTCATGTAATTATACAAACAGTAAATAAAACAATTACATCCAATTGTATGTCATAAGATTATAATGGTATGGAAAAAGTTAGAGGAAGTTAAAGATCTGGAAGGCAGAGAAGTTGGATAGGGCTGAGAAGTTGGAGAGGGTAGGGCTCTCTCTCAATGTGACATTTGAGCAAAATCTAATGAAGTTGATGAAATGAACCATTAAACATGTGGAGGAAGAATATTTCAGGCAGAGAGAACAGCCAGTAAAAAGCCTTTAGTTGAAAGTATGACTATTATAGGTACAGAGGATGTAGTGGGATCTAGTGGGGGAGTTGTTGGATTTTAGAGAAGTAACAGAGTATCAGATCACATAGGAACTTGCAGCCCATGCCAATGCTTTGATATTTTTTTTCTCTCAATTAGACCGAGAACAATGACAGAGGAGTGGCATGATCTGACCCAGGTTTCAAAAGGATACCTCTGGCTGCTGGGATGAGACTAATCATTAGAAACAAAGGTATAGTGAAATGAACCAGTAAAAATGTTATTGCCATAATCCAGGCAAGAAATTGTAGTGGCTTACAATGAAGTGGTACAGTGGAGGGGGACAGAATTGCTCACATTCTCAATATATTTAGAATGCAGGCCCAACAGTATTTCCAGATAAATTTAATGCCAAGATTGACACCACTGTCTCTAAGTGAGCATCTAAAAAGATAAGGTTAACTTTAACTGAGATGAGGAAGAATGAAAGTAGATGAAATCAGGGGAATGAAATAAGATATCCAATTTTTACACAGTTAAAATCAAAATGTTTGTTTAACATGCATGTGGACATGCCAAGTGGGCAATTGGAAACAGACTGTGGAGTTTAGGTCAGCTATCTAAACCGGACAGAGATGAGAGTGTAGATCACATAGGACACCACACTACTGGATAAGATCACCAAGGTAATGAGTGTAGGCAGAGAAGAGAAGGAGACCAAGGATTGACTTCTGAGGCAATTCAATGTCAAGAGATCATGAGGAAAGGAGGAGAATCAGCCAAGGAGACTCAGGAGTTACAGCTAATGAGGTCACAGAAAAACCAAGAGAATATTGTACTGGAATTCAGGAAGGAAAGGACTTCCGGGTAGAGGGATTGATCAACTCTATCCAATATATGTCTCATATATATATAAACATATATATTTATATATATTTATGTATATTTATATTTATATATATTTATACATATATTAATATATATTTATACACATATTTATATATATTTATATATATTTATTATATATATTTAAATATATTTATATTAATTTATATATATTTATATATATATTTATATACATATTTATATATATATTTATATACATATTTATATATATATTTATCTACATATTTATATATATATTTATCTACATATTTATATATATATTTATATACATATTTATATATATACATTTATATATATTTATATACATATTTATATATATTTATATATATTTATATATTTATATATTTATATACATTTATATATTTATATCATATATTTATATACATATTTATATATATATTTATATATATTTATACATATATATTTATATATTTATATATTTATACATAAATATTTATATTTATATATTTATATATTTATATATACATTTATATTTATATATACTTATGTATATTGTTATATATATTTATATATAGTTATATATATATTTATATATATATTTATATTTATACATATTTATATATATTTTTATATATTTTTTTATATTTACATATATATTTACATATATATTTACATATATATTTACATATATATTTACATATATATTTACATATATATTTATATACATTTATATATATATTTATATATATTTATATATATTTATATTTATGTCTATATTTATATATATTTTTAAATATTTATATTTATATATATTTATATATATTTATATATATTTAATTTATATATATTTATATATATTTATATTTATATTTATATATATTTATATTTATATCTTTATATATTTATATATATATTTATATATTTTCTATATATTTAAATATATTTATATATATTTATATATATTCATATATATTCATAGATATTCAGATATATATTTAAATATATATTCATATATATTTATATATATTCATATATATTTATATATTCATATATATTCATCTATATTTACATATATTTATATATATATTTACATATATTTAGATATATATTTATATATATTTAGATATATTTAGATATACATTTAGATATATATTTAGATATACATTTAGATATATATTTAGATATACATGTATATATATTTAGATATACATTTATATTTAGATATACATGTATATATATTTAGATATACATTTATATATTTAGATATACATTTATATATATTTAGATATACATTTATATATATTTAGATATACATTTATATATTTAGATATATATTTATATATATTTATATATATTTTATATATATTTATATATATTTATATATTTATATATATTTTATATATATTTATATATTTATATATTTTTATATATATATTTATATATTTATATATGTTTATATATATTTATATATGTTTATATATTTATATATATTTATATATATTTTTATATATTTTTATATATTTATATATATTTACGTATATATATTTACGTATATATATTTATATATATTTATATATATTTATATATTTATATATATTTATATATATATTTATATATTTATATATATATTTATATATATTTATATATATATTTATATATAGATATATATATTGATATATATTTATATATTGATATATATATTTATATATATGTTTATATATATTTATATATATGTTTATATATATTTATATATATGTTTATATATATTTATATATATTTATATATATGTTTATATATATTTATATATATTAATATATATATTTATATATATTTATATATATATATGTTTATATATATTTATATATATTTATATATATTTATATATATTTATATATATTTTTATATATATATTTATATATATATTTATATATATTTATATATATATTTATATATTTATATATATATTTATATATTTATATATATTGATATATATTTATATATATTTTTATATATTTATATTATATATATTAATATTTATATTTATATATTATATATATTTATATATATTTATATATTATATATATTTATATATATATAGATATTTGAGACAGGGTTTTGCTCTTATTGCCCAGGCTAGAGTGCAATGGCGCAGTCTCCACTCACTGCAAGCTCCACCTCCTGGGTTCTAGTGATTTTCCTGCCTCAGCCTCCGGAGTAGCTGGGATTACAGGCCTGTGCCACCACACCCAGCTAATTTTTGTATTTTTAGTAGAGACAGGGTTTTCCCATGTTGGCCAGGCTGGTCTCGAACTCCTGACCTCTGGTGATCCACTCTCCTTGGCCTCCCAAAGTGCTGAGATTACAGGAGCAAGCCACCGCCCACACTAACTCTATCCAAAAGTATAAATAGGTAAATTAAGGAGAAGACTGCGAAATAGCCATTCGATTTAGAAATATTGGTGTCATGGTTACCGTGACAAGAACAGTTTGTTTAGTGGAAGGTGCGTAGGCCTGGCTGAAGTATGATTAAGACAGAATAGGAGGAGAGAAATGGGACACAGTGACCATAGACAACACTCTGTGGGAAGCTTGCAATTGGGGAACAGATAAATGGCACTAAGCAAGTAAAAGGAGTGAGGTAAACAGGTTTTTGGTGTTTGCATTTTTTTTTTAACATGGCAAAAATAACACCAGTATGTATGTTGACAGGAATAACATAGTAGACGAAGAAAAAGTCATGTCATGAGGATGTTACAAATGCTTTGAGATTATGAACTTGCTTTTTGATTTAGCCAGTCTAAGTAAGATTTTTCTGTTACGTGTAAGCAAAAAAAACAAAACAAAACAAAAAAAAACTGTCATGTAGTGAGCAATTGGCTTGATATGTCTGACTTTTTGTCTTATGCCAACTGTGGAGGCATAATTTTAATATTGCTCTCTTTCACGTGTTTGAATGATAAATTATATGGTCACAATAATTGGATAGGAAGACTGGTTCTACAGTCATAGATTCCAATCCTGGGCCTGCCACTTAAAAGATGTCATTTAGGATAAATTACTTAGCTTCTGTGTGTTATACAAAATGTCTTCCTATGAACATAGGGATAACAAAGGTACTTATGAATCAAATGAGGTAAAGCATTTAAAGAGCTTGTAGAAGAACTTGCTATGTGGTGAAAATTTCATAACTATTAAAAGTCTGCATGCCACATGGTAAAAGTTCCCTTTTGCAGTAAAGAACATCAACTGCCTGATTAACTGTTTTGCCTATTCACACATATAACCTTAAAATTAATAAACATGAAACTAACAAAGTAAAATTATTCACAGCTCCATTTTATGGGTATGAAAACAAGGAAATAGATCATTTAAGATAAAAAGGGAATTAAAATATAATGGTTAATTTACAAGCTGTGTCAAGACGCTTGTTGTTAATTTTATGTGTCAACATGACTGAGCCACGGGGTGCCCAGACATTTGAGCAAACATAATCCTGGGTGTGTCTGTGAGAGTGACAAGTTGATTTCAGCCTTGCAAGGTCCTAAATGGAGAACCTAGTTGATCCATGGCAGACTTATGGAAACTGTGAAATGATAAATGTGTGCTGTTTTAAGCCACTAAGTGGGTGGTAATTTTTTATGAAGCAATAGGAAACCAATATACAGGTATTTAACTTATTACTATATGGAATCTGTTGTGGTTAAAGTGATGCACTGCGTTATCTAAACCACTGCGGAGGATGAAGACTAATATCTGGCTCAGCCATAACCTATATAGCTCTAAGGTGCAAATTAAAGTAGGTATAGCTAAACGCCAAGGGCCAAGAATGCTAAATGTTATATAGTGAAGATTGATTGCAATATAGCTGTGAGAACAGGCAGCTTCAAGTGTGACAGCAACAATGGAGGACACTTCCAGGTAAGATGGTGTCATTCTCAGTGTGAAGGGCTCAGATGCTGGGGCTGCCCCTTCTGTCCCTGCCTTTTAAATGAGGCAGAGACTTCAATTTCAGGGTTCTCTTGCGGGGCCAAAACAGACAAGCAAAGCCAGAGGAATGGCAGGCAGTGGCTCTGAATTAAACTAAATAACTTATTATGGAAAACTCGTATGATAGACATTCCTTGAGGCTTTAGAGTGTCCAACACCAGCTAGCTCTGTGACTCAATCAGCATTCCAGGATTCTAATTTATAAGAGGTGTGTGTGTGTGTGTGTGTGCACGCATGTGTGGGTGTGAGTGTAAAACACCTCCTGGATAAATAACTGTGACAAATCTTTACAGACCACTGGCAGTGGGGTTAGGATATGCCCGAATGATTTTCTGCATGAGACACCTGCAAAGTTCCTGAATGTCCCTGACAAACCCACAGCCTACCACAGTGCATGAAACATGGGGACTTTCTTTTAACCTAGCTCCCATTTGTCAATAGCTTCTAGTACCAGTGTATTGCTGAATTCCTGGCTTCACGACTGATGCCTTTCTAATAATCTCTCAGTTTCTGAAACGTCCTCACAGTGGGATTAATTTAGAAATTCCCCTAGGTTTTACAAGTGATTGTTTAAAAATAAATTAACTGGAGAGATTAATGAATGAATATAAGATTGCTAATCCAATTATTTAAGTGTTTAGGTGAAAGGCACAAACATGCAGGAATATGAAATCAAGCCTCTGAACCCACAAATAACAGCATTTTCAAGCACAGACATGCATGTTCGTAGTCACAAGGATTCAGTCCTCCAGATGTGAGTCCTGCTCCTATTTCCTCTACTCTTTCTCCATCAAATTTCTTGTCTCCTCTCCCTCTTTTCCCCTCTTTCACAGCAAATACACCCTGTGCAGACTATAATTGAGAATTTACATTCTTTTATTGCTTTGTTTTCCTAGGAGATGGTTATGAATAAGGGCCAGTTTTTACTTGGTCTTTACATATGCTCTATCAGTCAGGTACACTGCATGAAACATACAGGCCTTGCAGAGGGTTTGCTGAACGAATACATTTCATACTGAAACACTGATAGCAAAAACACCCACTTCCAAACTGGAGGCTGTACACTGGTTACTTTCCACATAGGTACGCTATGTGTGGCTTTTGTGTATCAGGAGCCATGCAAAGTATTCTAGAAGCTGGTAGGTGTCACAGGGAGAGAAAGCAAATTCATTAGTTCATGGGCCTCTACACAGTACATAGCATAGTTTTCAGCACACAAAAAGGGGTAAATCAACATTATTTAACTTATTCATATATACACATTTTCAAAGCTGCCAACCCTAAATATATTGTTGTAAACTAAACTAAATATTTCACAGGAAAGGAAAAATACCGTTTGTCATAAGTCAAACTCTAAAATAGAAGGATGACATAACAGCAGTATGGAATTTTAAAATTTACATTAGTGACTTTCAGAGACACAGGGATTTCTTTCCAAGACTATGTAAAATGTAGGAATACTGCTGACCAATGTAGGCAATGGATTGTGATGCATGTCTTTTAAATCCCAGCTCTGCACCTCCTAGCTGTGTGAACAGGGACAAGTAATCTACCCTTCTGAGCCTAAACTTCCTCATCTGTGAAACTGGAAGAAAGATTCGTATGTCACAGGGATTTTAAGAAAACTATCAGTAAGATATATAAAACACCTGATACATAGTGGGCCCTGAAAAAGCAATTATTATATATTCTGATATCGCAGTAAAGCAATACCATTTTCCCACAATATAATTTCTTTATTAGAATTTTGTGAATTCTACACAATGAGAAGTTCATCTGACACAAAAATCAAGGATGCTTCCTTCTGAGATGTAGGTTGGTAGTAAAAGCTATTTGATCAAAGCTAAAGGGAAAGAATCTAAGAATGTGATGGCTGTTCACTCATAGGATATACTATTGTAATGTAGGAAAACTGCTAACAGAACTACTGATTTTCAAACTTGCCTCGAAATAAATAACCTGGAAAAAGATTGAAAAGAGGAAAGGGAAGCCTCATATTTTTCCATCTTGCACTCCCAGAGAATGGCTGGCCCAGAGCCCACAGTCAGAAACGTTCTATCATGGTGGAAATCTCTCTAGAACTGGCTGAGTTCATTGGTGGTATGAGATGTTTTACCATGGAACAGGGAATGCAGCCATCTTCCTGATCACAATTTTGATACCAAACATGCCTGTGTCTTGCTGCCTTTCTCTAATGAATCGGTGAAGTTTAGAACAGCTTGGTGACCCTGGAAAGCCTGTTCTGCTTCTGACGAAACTGGCCTGAGCCTGTGGGTACACAGTGTCATTGATAAGTAAACTATCTTCCTCGTGGGCTGGCCGGATGTCTTTGTGGAGGGGAAGGCATCCTTCCAAGACCGGAATCCTCTCATGCAGGGACTAGCTGTGCATAAAAGACCCTCCTCCAGATCCAGCCTCATCAAGACCTTGAAGTAGCTGTAAGCACCAATCATTTTATCCCTTCACGAGGACTTGAAACAAACTCCATTCCTCTACCTCTGCAGAAATTAGTGTTGAATTTTCCAGCACTTGACCAAAGGAGCAGGAGAACAACCTCTAAGACGAGGAGCTTCTGAAAGTATTAGGAGATGGGAGGAAAATGTTGCAGAGATGTGTGCATGAGAAACAGGGAGGGGAGCAGAGAGAACTCCAGGGGCAAGTTAAGTGGTGGGGGTCTGCCTATATGGCCATCTTTGTGGGGTGTTCTCATCAATGAGCCTGGAAGATTCCACCTCATTCAGATACCTCCTAGCTGTCAGATACTGGCCAAGTTACATAAGGCCTTAGATCTCAATCTTCTCTCTTTTGAAAATGGGAATGACAACATTGTGATTGAAGGGTTTTCATTAGGGTTAAATAAAAAAGGTACATGAAGTGCCTACTATAGCCCATCCATTGTTATGTATCCTATTACAAAACAATAGCTTCCACTTTGTTTTCAACTTTTTTGTAACATTGTTCTGCTTTGTGTTTAATTATATAATTGTGTTTCTTTCTGAAAGCCACTGTCTTGTGAAAATAAAATGCAATATGTAAATCATAGTATATGTCCTGTCCAGATAAAACCAAAACAATTTAGGCAATGAATGACCAAGATCTGAAAACAGCACCTCAAGTCATGCTGTGTGGTAGGAACTGTGCTACCCTGTGAAGATGCCACGGAAAATGAATCAGACTTCTGGCCTTCAGGTATCCCATGGCTGCCTTTCTATGGCATTTGGTAATGGTGCCAGATTCTGCCTATGGCATCTGGTACCTATATGGTGCCGAAACAAATGGCAACCACTGGAAAAGCTGCAGAATGCAAAGAGAATGTTTTCCCTATCAGTGTCATTTTCAAAAGATTAATTAATTCAACGACTATTCAGTACTGCCCTTCTGGTTGTATCAGAGAGTGTGGATGGTAGGTTTACAAAGACCAACAACACATGGCCCTTTCCCTCACAAGTCTCCCATCTAGCACAGGACACAAACACATTCATTACATCCACAGGTATTTTCTGAGTGACTCCAATGTATGCTCACCAGAGATGAGATCTGGGCTGCTTGAGATATACCAGTGAGCAAGAGACAAAGATCCCTACCATCAGGAGCTAATACTCTAGCAGGAGCCATTATAGCTGGAGAGAGAGCAGCAATAATCATCAATAAGTAATTAAATAGTCTGTTAGATGCAAAATACTATAATAGAAAGGACACTTGGGCCAAGGAAAAGAGGATCTGGGGTATCAGCGACAGGGTGGCAAGGAAGAGTGGGTTTAGCAGTCCATCATAAGGTGGCCTGGGTAGGCCTCATCTAGAAGGTGAGAAGTGATCAAGGCCTCAAGGGGGGTGAGGAAGTTATCCTTGTAGATATGGGAAAGGAGCATTCCAAGCAAAGGGAATGGCTAGAGCAAAGGCCCTGAGGAGGGAAGGAGCCTGCCTGACACAACCCAGAAGCTGCAGAGTCCAGGTCTGCTAGAGATGTGTGGCCCATGGGGAGTAGTAGGGGCAACTTTGAGGAGGAAATTGGCCAGATGTTGTAGGGCCTTGTATGTTTTGGAAGCATTTAACATTTTACTCTGATACATAAACACAGGGCCACTAGAAAGGGTTTGGTTTCTGAATTAGAAGTCTCCGCAGTGTAGAGAAAAGGGAAAAGGAGGGTGACAGCAGTGAGGCAGGATCAGGTACTGAGCAAAGAAGTGGGAGAAATCAAGGTGTGCTGCATCTTTATGAGAGAGGCGGTGCTCACCTGGACTTCACATTTCCATGGATCACTGGGACCACATCCATGATTTGTGCACATCTATACCATTACTTGCAACATCACAAAAGTAGCAGTTCTGTATGCATCCTGTCATTTGTCCGGGAAAAAAAAACAATGAGGGAGGTTATTTTGTATTCCATTCATTTTGTATTTAAGACCTTTCTAGGGAACTAGCTAGTATAGACCCAAAATAAAACCACCTTTGTGTTTGAACAAGAGTGTCCTAGGTACATGAAGGAAGAAAAAATTGGGGAACATATGAAGGTTGATGTGAAAGACACAACTTACCCCACCTTCCCTGGTCCTAGGTTAATTCATATTTCATTTAATTTCGCTATTAAATAGTTAACAGGTAAAATAACAACTATCCTTTGTGATCCATGTAGATCCTGTCATCATTTCTCATTCAATCAATATGCTTTAAATCCCTACTGGACACCAGATCCCAGGCACTGTGTTGACTCAGAGGGGAACAGACATGTTTCAGGCTGGTTCCCAGTCCTCAAATTTCTCACAAGCTTGCAGACAGATCATTACAGAGGTTCTTAATTAGAGCTATGACAGAATTAAAGTCAAGAAAGCCTGGAAAAATGGGGGGGGGGGTACTTTAATCCCAATGTAAAGGAAGGGCCAGCACATGGTCAGGAAAGCTTTCTTGGGAGAGGTAAAGTTCTGAGTAGGTAATTATCCCTCTTTACACCTGAGAAATACTAAGGTCAAAGATATTAACTCGCCTAAGGCTGCACAGCTACTGAGAGAGCAGGACTTAAATTTTAGTTCATTTGCATTTTAAAACACCGTATTTTTTTCTCATGGACTACTATCAAAATCACTTCCCCTGACTCTGCTTCCGTTAAGTATTCTGAAAGTTTCTCAGGTATGTTGCAGTCCCTCTTCTGATAGCTAGGTCCAGCTGTGAGTACAGTCAGGCTCTGAGAAGGTCTTTAACATTCCCAATCTCAGGTAACAGCTGTTTTTCAGAGCTCCTCTCTTAGGACTGTACTTCACTTAAAACTCAGTTAGAAATGTCACTTTCCATGGCTTTCTCACTAAGTAAAGCAGCCAACTTCCCCGAGGATGCTTCTACTATTCCTGTCAATTGCCCATCTGCCTGCCCCTTCCTAATTCTGAAAAAAAGGCAGAGATGTGTATCCTAGACTTGTTGGTTTCAGGGTAGATCCTCTCCGCTTTCATCCTAGGGATTCTGCAAATTTACATGGAAGCTCCATTCTCTTGGGTGCCTGGATCTTCCAGGCAGAAAAAAGCTAGAAAGGAGGAAGACCATACCAAAAGGAATGACATGCACTGTCTATGTCAGCAACTCTTAACATAAGGGAAACATGCCATAGTGAATGCAAGACGATTACATCTGGACTCAAGACAGACCAGGGTGTGGATCCCACCTCCACCACTTCCCGGCTTGCTCACTTTAACCCATCTCAGCCTGTTAATCTGTTAAAGGGGATTTTGACACTTTTCAGGTTTGCTTGTACAAAAATATTAAGTGCATATAAGAAAGCAGACCATCCATAAATCAACATCATGGCCTAGTGTGATGACAGCATAGAATTTCTTTTTTTCTGTATCACTTCATTGCATTTTATCTTGCAGGGGAAATCAAAGCCTCAAATCGTGAAGAAACATGTGGAGGTGACACAACAATTATTTGCTGGGAGTGAGAGAGGTACCCACATGCTCTTTTCACTTATTGTCCAGAAGAAGAACATCACGATGGAAAAATACCTTTCACTGGAGTCATTGAATCTTAACTACTGAATACCTTACCCAAGAAGTCAATGCTGAATGTCATCAACAAAGGCCGCAACAACCATAGCTGTGGATAAGAAGAATCCTTCTCTTAAGACATGTTGATTTTTTGAGTGTGCAGGGTATGGAGACATGAAGCCTTAAACTCGAATACAAAATCCACTCTAAGTCCTCATTTTCTCTTCTGTAAAATGGACTTATGAACTGCCTCCCTCCCTATGAGTTAATGAGATAACAGTTAAATAGGATGCAGGGCATAACACAGGGACTCTCACAGGGACTGTACTCAACACGTTAGATGTCTTAACTTCATCCCTTTCTGACTCCAGGGAAAGTGAAATGCCAGCATTTTTAAGTAGACGTTACATTTCTACAGCGAACAATCTTGTCTTACTCTGATTGTTTTTGGTTGATTTTTATGGATCATGTCAATGGTTGGAGCAGCTAGTTTTTAATGCATAACAAAGCGCTGCCAAATTTTATGCTTTAAACAGTAAACTATTTTACTCACAATTCTTCAGGTCAATAATTTCAGCTGGTCCCATCTGAGTGGGTTTTTTTGTTTTTTTTTGTTTGTTTGTTTGCTTTTTTTTTTTTTTTTTTTTTTTGCTGTTCATGGCTAGGCTTAGTTATGCATCTTCAGCTAGTGCTCTCTTATGACCTAAGTAGTTCTGCTTGTGGGCGAATGGTCTAGGATGGCCTCACCCATATGTTGGGCAACGGTTTCACTGTCAGCTGGGGTGAAAGGAAGAATCGGCCATGGGTATCTCATCATCCAGCTAGCCCGGCCAGCCTTCCTCACATTGCTGTCACAATGTTTCAAGAGCGAAAAGAGAGAGGATACCCCAGTGTGCAAGCACCTTTCAGTTCTCTGCTGACTTCTGTTCACATTTGTTATTGTCCCACTGGACACAACAAATTACATGGCCAAGACCAGAGACGACAATGTGGAAGGAGATACAGGCTTCCACGAACAAATTGCAGTTTCACTGTAACAATCTACTACTACAGTGATTCCTGAATTACACTGCTCATTATTGGAGAAATACTTAAATATGCAAAACCAGACAGAGGAATGCTGTTCTCTTAAAAAGGATTTTTACTATCGTTACAAAAGTCTTAGCTTTTCTCGCCCTGTTACTATATTACAGATGAATAATAAAGTTATTAGGCCATTCTCACATTGCTATAAAGAAATACCTGAGACTGGGTAATTTACAAAGAAATGAGGTTTAATTGGCTCATGGTTCTGCAGGTTTTACAGGAAGCATGGTGCCAACAGTTGCTCAGCTTCTGGGGTGGCCTCAGGAAGCTTACAATGGTGGCAGAAGGCAGAAGGGGAGTAGATGCATCACATAGCGAAAGCATGAGCAAGACAGGGGAGGGTGCCACTTGCTTTTAAGTCACCAGATCTTGTGAGCACTCACTATCACACAGACAGCACCAAGCCATGAGGGATCCGCCCTCATGATCCAAACATCTCCCACCAGGCCCCACTTCCACCATTGGGGATTACAATTTAACATGAGATTTGGGCAAGGACAAGTATCCAAACTATGTCAGCTGTGAAAGTTTGGGAGGAAAGGTAATTAAAAAATTCCCTTGCTATTGTATTAAGCCTGTTTTAAGTTGTGGGTCTCCATATCCAGACTTTTCCAGTAGGGTATCAGTCTGTGCCTCTTTCCATGTTATAATGTCCTATTCCTCTTCCCTGCCACAAGTATGCCCCCGGAAGGGACCTATTGCAGAGGCACGGTGTAATGTAGAACTGATACTGATGGAATAGACTAGAAAATGGCACCTCTTTCTTGTGAGACAAAGGAGATAGTACCTGGCAATTGTGAAGCAGCCCTGCCCTGTGGCCGGAGCCTGGATTGGCCCCTCTCGACCCCAGACACCGCACTAGTCTGCTAGTTTTGCTAGAGTGTCTCGTGATTCATTCAAATCATGTTTCAAAGCTCTGAGGAGAAGTTCAACCATTTTGTACTACTAAGTCCTAACCATATTTTTAGGACCCCTTAGTATTTTATTTGTTTTGTGGTGGTTAATAGTACACTTTGGGAGGCCGAGGTGGGCGGATCGCGAGGTTAGGAGTTCAAGAGCAGCCTGACCAACATGGTGAAACCCGTCTCTTCTAAAACTACAAAAATTAGCCAGGCGTGATGGCACCCGCCTGTAATCCCAGCTACTCAGGAGGCTGAGGCAGGAGGATCGCTTGAACCCGGGAGGCGAAGGTTGCAGTGAGCCAAGATCGTGCCACGGCACTCCAGCCTGGGCGGCAGAGCGACAGAGTGAGACTCCGTCTCAAAAAATAAAATAAAATAAAATTGTGAAATAGGACGGGATCTCCATGTGCATGGTTTCCCAAACACCAAGTGGTGCTTATCAAAGAGAAAGACAGAGAAGGGTGGAGTGTGTGGAGAATAGGAGAACGTCTCTGGGCTTCAACGCAGGACTACTAGATGGGTGGTGCTCTGGTCTTTAAGGTGTGCTGCATCGAAGTGCAAATGGCTGCAACAAGGAGGCGAGGAGTGTACCCATGAGGAAACTGAGGTGCAGGGAGGTCAGGCAGGTTGTGAACAGGGGTTCAAGAAAAGCGTTAAATTACTGGCTGCGCCAAGATGCTCTGCAAGGTGGGAACTTGTTGAAGAAATAAAACTGCATCATGTGACTCAGCAAAGATGCCCGGCTACTGTGCCAAGAATCCCGTGGGTTGTTCAGACAACACTAGGGCCCAGGTCCCATGAGTAAGCCAGAATGGTTGATAGTGGGGGAGGATGATGACGACGCTGCCTTTGCCCCTGTCTTGTGTAAAACAACTGCCTGTGGGTTTCCTGCAGCGCAGTGGGTAGTGAGAGGAGAAACGTCCTGCCGTGCCACAGTGCGTTTGGGTCAAAGGCACACGTGGAGGCAGTCTTGGCCAAAGTCACAATGCGGTGAATTTCGCTGTGCGCCAAGGAGGTTCCTGGCCCCAGGAGTGCGAAGCGCCTGCGCAGTGGGCCCCAGGCGTTGCGCGCTGCGGGAGCCAGGAGACCCCCGCCCCTCGCCCCTCGCCCCTCGCCCCTCGCCCCACGCCCTCCCCTGCGAACGCGCACGTGAACGGGAGCGCGGACGCGCCCGAGAATGCGCTTCACCTCGCAGAAGCGGGTGGGCTCTGTGGAGAGTCGCGGGCTCGCGGGCAGCAGCGCCTCCTCCACTCCGGCGGGCCCGGGTTCGGCCGGCCGCCCATCGGACTGGCGGACTGGCTGACTGACACGCCTCGCTTGCCCCCGCCTCCGCCCGTGCCCCGCCCAGCTTCATCTCTCCCTCCGCTCCCCGGGCTCGCAGGCAGACGGCAGACGGAGGCGCCTCTCTCTCCCCGCCCCTCGCCTCGGCCCTTTCTCTTCCCAGCACCTCGGCTGTTCCCCGGCAGCGGCAGCAGCTGCGTCGGCGGCCCACACAGCAGCGAGCAGCGAGAGGAGGCTGCCTCGAGGATGAAATGCAAACCCAACCAGACGCGGACCTACGACCCCGAGGGGTTCAAGAAGCGGGCGGCGTGCCTGTGCTTCCGGAGCGAGCGCGAGGACGAGGTCCTGTTAGTGAGTAGCAGCCGGTACCCGGACCGCTGGATCGTGCCGGGCGGGGGCATGGAGCCCGAGGAGGAGCCGGGCGGTGCGGCGGTCCGAGAGGTGTACGAAGAAGCGGGAGTCAAGGGGAAGTTAGGCCGGCTCCTGGGCGTCTTCGAACAGAACCAGGACCCCAAGCACAGAACGTACGTGTATGTACTGACTGTCACGGAGCTGCTGGAGGATTGGGAAGATTCGGTTAGCATTGGGAGGAAGCGAGAGTGGTTCAAAGTCGAAGATGCCATCAAGGTTCTCCAGTGCCACAAGCCCGTGCACGCCGAATATCTGGAGAAACTAAAGCTGGGCGGTTCCCCAACCAATGGAAACTCCATGGCCCCATCCTCGCCAGATAGCGATCCCTAGTATGTACCGCTTGCGCCCGCACAGACTTCTGTTTGTCTGCCTCGCTTAAAATGCGTCCCGCCTGGAGCACCTCTCGTACCATGTGCGGTCTCATGGGGAGGAGGGAGGCTTTTGTTTCCTTGGCAGACCCTCTGAATCACGCTTGCAAACTGTTGCCAGGCCCTGTTTTCAGTTTGCACGTTTTTTAGTTGCTTTCAAAATCGCTTCTTGGTTACACTGTAAAATGTTTCGGAGAAGCCTATGCCGCTTGGGGTTTTAGGTGCTGTAACTGTTCACCCTGCTTTTGGGCGGGGGGGGGGGGGGGCGAGGGGTGGGCGGGGAGTGTGTGTGTCTGCCTGTGCGCCCTGTGATGTTTTTGGTTCTTTTATATTTCACACATATTCGTGGGTGAGCGTGCGTGCACATTTTTGATACCAGCCTTGTGGTTTGTTTGGTAGTGGAGGCCTTTAAAGTCTGACCAGCTTGGTTGTGTGGCATCTTTTAGTATTTTTTTCCCTTGAGTTGTTTTCTCCTTCACAGCGTTCGCCCTTGTTGTCAGGGAGGCCTTCTGTGGTGGGAGTTGGTTTAAAAGATCAGTTTTGAATTTGTAAAAACATTAGGAAATCCTACATGTTGTGCTCTTTCTGCACTCGACAGTCGCTCTAGCCTCTGAAGTGGTATCTCATTTGCCCCTTTCAGAAATTTCTTTTTCTATTTCTATGTAGATCATTTGGTTTTCAAAAAATTTTCACAAGTAATTTTTCACTGCTGACTTTAAATCGCTATTTCCCATGTAGATTAACCTTACTGAATAGATGCTGCGGAGGATCTGCAAGCCAAACACATCTGATCAGAAAAACTGTATTCACAGAATTTGATTTCCCATACTCAACTTCCAACTCCCATTGCCCCTTACTGGATACCATAGAAGAACCATGGTTCTCTGGATTTAAGTTCGTTTTTGAAAGTGGTCTCCCTCCGATATTTGAATGTAGTGACATTCCGCTTAACCTCCCTGACTCCCAGTAACCACAGGAATGGAATCTTTTGTGGTGATTACATCCCAACTGAGTTAGCTCTAGTGATGTTCAGCTGGTACAGAATCGTCAAACTATTAGGATTCCTGAACAATCTCTCAATGATAGAGAGTAATTGTATTGTCTCACAGTACCACCTTTTCTGGGTGCCAAATTAAAAGCTCTCACGTTTGCCTCAATACTTGCTTGAAGTCAGGAATCCCATCTAGAATAGCTAAATCTCTCTTCTGGACCTTCCGCTGTTCCCCCAGCCATATCTGACATTAGGTAGAAGGAAAGCCTACTTTGTGAAGAGGGTATTCGAATGAAAAGATCATTCCTAATTTCTAGAGCAACCTAGACTATGTCATATCTCATAAACATTATTGACAGGTATTGGGGTCCCTTAACTTTTTTTTTTTGAGACGGAGTCTTGTTCTATGGGTCACTGTTATGCACTTTCTATTAAGAAATTTTGGGGTTCGCTATGTAAATTCTAGGTTCCTCTTCTGGATTTCATCTCCCATGACAGTTGAGGAAACGTCTAGTTTTTGAAGAGAGTATGGGTGGGGGCCGGGGGACGGGGCGCGGTGGCTCACGCCTGTAATCCCAGCACTTTGGAAGGCCGAGGCGGGCAGATAACGAGGTCAGGAGATCAAGACCAGCCTGGCCAGCATGGTGAAACCCCGTCTCTACTAAAAATACAAAAATTAGCTGGGCATGGTGGTGTGCGCCTGTAATCCCAGCTACTCGGGAGGCTGAGGTAGGAGAATCGTTTGATCCCGGGAGGCGGAGGTTGCAGCGAGCCGAGATCGTGCCACTGCACTCCAGCCTGGGCGACGGTCTCAAAAAAAAAAAAACAAGACTGATTTTCCCCCTCGTCCCTGTGCCCCACTGGACAAGTGCCTACTTTTTCTTATTCTAAAAAAAATTTGAAGACGACATGTTGGAGTAAAGGTAAGTTTGGTTGCTTGATACAGAATTTGCTCTGGATGGTTAACATATTTTCTAAGAAACCTATGTTCTGTTGATCAGGTCACCTTTGAAAGAAGTAACCCTGAAAGGGGTGAAAGGTGGCTATAAATATTTTTAAGTCCTGTATATAGTTTCACTTGAGAGAATCATTGTAAAGATTTCAACATTTTTGCATTTAGAAAACCGATAAAAATTGAAGTGTGTATGTGTAAGAGCTTGTAAAGAAACAGCAACATTAGAGGGCCCTTGTCGGATAGATGGTTTAAAGGGCTCTGATGCTGGAGCTGCTCCTTGTCTCACTTGCCTTTAAGTGGAGTTCAATTGTAAGAAAAAGCATGTCTTCCCTCCATAGTTGTTGACTGGGAAAAGGGAGGTTAGAGCTTACAGCACTAACAGCTGGCCAGAATTTTCTTTTTCAGAGTTCCTTTTGTGGAAGCATCAGTCAAAACAAATATTCTCAGCATCATTCTCGTATTGCAATCATGTTTCTGAATGACTGTTGGCCTATTAGAATATGAACTTTTCGAGGACTAGGACCCAGACTGAATCTTCCCCCATATCCTCAGAGCCTAGAACAGTGCCTGGAATTTGGAGACATTTGTCTTTGATCCACAGATTAGAAATGTCTACAAGTGTATTCCCGATTTCTGAGCTTCATAATGTACCTGGGACAATCTGTTATTCCCTCAGGCTCTCATCTGGCCTTACAGTGAAACTGCATTCGATAATTCACTGAAGGCTTTTCCAATTCAAAATGGTTGATGAGCCATAGTAGGTGCTCAATAAGTATTTGTTGATTAGAGGAATGGATGAACCAATAAAACCCTATTAATAAGAATTTTTCTTTTTAGGTGAATGGCATAGATGTTGTTCAGATTTACTTTGAAAGAATCAAGTATGTGAATGGATGGATGAATGGAATTGTGAAGCACAGATGAGCTCTTTCACACTCCAAGGACACAGCTCATCCTATGCTTTTGGACACTTCTTCCCTGTTTATTACAATGACTATTCTCCAGGTTGTTGCACTACCGCTGTATCTGTACAGAATTCTAACTTGGCACCTGTGGCCTTTTTTGTGCTTTTATGTGTCTGTATTTCCCAGCAGATTATATGCCCTTGAATGCAAGGAACTTGTTTCCTTAGTCTTTTTTATATATCTAGCATATAAGATATTGCTTAGAATATGGTAGACATCACTGAAGATTTGTTTCAGTAGTTCATATTTTGTAATGATACTGAATGGTTAAACAATCCCTTTCTAATCTGTCTAGCATATATGTGACTTTTGTTTATCAAGTGTCACACAACTGCTTCAAGGCAGCTGTGAGATACTAGAAAGCAAAAATTCTTACTCCTATGTCTGTGTCATCCCAGATGTGTGCCTCCAGATGGCAGTATACTGCACTATCTGTAAAATATATTTGCAAAGCCAGGCACAGTGTTACGCGTCTGCCTTAGGAGGCTGAGGCAGAAGAATAGCTTGAGCCCAGGAGCTTTAGTCTAGCCTGAGCAATATAATGAGACTCCGTCTCTTAAAATATTTGCCCAAACATTGAACCTAAATTTGACCATGCCCCTAGAAATAATTCCTAAACTTTAGAAAATAGAGAGGGCAGAGAAACATTATTTTACACCATGGAGATGAGATCAGCAGAATCCAGACTATAAGAAACTACAGGACACATGACCTAGTTTCTTCTGTAAATAACTTGCAAGGATGAAAGATGGAGGATGAACCTATAGATTTAAAGAGACTTAAGAGACATATTAACCAATTGTATGGATCTTATTTGAATCGTGATTTGACCGAACTGTAAAACGAATACATTTATGAGACAATAGGGGTAATTTGAACATTGGTGGGGTATTTGGTATTAGAATAATGGTTTTATCATTATGTTAGAAAGAAGGGTCCTCATCTACATTCTCAAACATTTGTGGCTGATATGATGATTCTTGGAATTTGCTTCAAAATAATAAGTCTGGATGTTAAGTGCATTGGAAATATTGATGAAACGAAATTGGCCTTGATAATTGTTGAAGCCGGGTGATGGCTACAATGATGGTTCATTATATATGTTCATCTCTATTTTTGTATGTTTGGCATTTTCCGTAATAAAGTTTATAAAAATAATTACTGGAGTTATTCTTATTAAGCCTAATATATAAGGTAGAAAAAAAGGAAAATATTTAGATTGTTTAAAAAAGGTTGGCTGTGGCATACCGCTTCTGGCCCAAGGGGTCAAATGCCCAAAAAGAGAAGGGAGAAATACCCTGGAGTGGCTAGCAGTTCCCTTGCTGTAGACCAATGTTAGCAGTTTTTTCTTTTAATTTGGCCCATTGAAATAGGAAAAGCTAGATTCTTATTTATTCATACTAGAAAATAAGAATGGATTCTTATATGCTGTTGAGCAGGGGTTTTGGTAACACCTACATACAGGTTCATACAAATGTGAAAAATCAAAGAGGTGGAGTCTCCAAGGAGAAAGTTTATGGAATTTTATAAAAACCTACATAAGCCACTTTTTGAATAGTTTTTAGGGGAACAATAGCTGTAAACTTGTTAGTTGCACATAATTAAGTTTAAAGTTATATTTGAAGGTAGGTAAAACAGGAAATTAAGCAGTTAACATTCCTGACTTCAGTGGACCATTTTGCATTTCACAGATTGCAGATACTCCTTCAGTTCTGGACTGTGCTTAAATTTCTGCAAAGGCTAAAATTCTGTAAAGGCTGTGCTTACATCAACAAACATGGTGTCTGTCCTGATGTTTTTGTGAGTCAAGAAGGAACAGGCAGAAAGTGAGAAGAGTATTAAAGGTCCCTCCTAGGGAAGATGAATTCCTTCCTAAGTGTAAAGTACTGAAGCTGAAGCTGCCCCTTCTACTTCTGTTCTTTAAGTGTGTTCCAATCCCAAGAGCAAGCAACTCCCCAGAACTAACTGTTACTGGGAAAAGGGGAGGTGAAAAGTTTACCTTAGAGCCCTTTACCAGCTATAGCTGGACAGAGCTTTCAGTTCCAAGATTCCCCTGTGAGAAGGCACCATGATATACCAGAAAAACTTTCATCAAGTTTTCCCTGGAAATTGTTTTCTAATTTGAGTCTACTCTGATTGTAGCAGATTTTTTTTTTTGAGACGGAGTCTTGCTCTGTCACCCAGGCTAGAGTGCAGTGTCACGATCTTGGCTCACTGCAAGCTCCGTCTCCCGGGTTCACACCATTCTCCTGCCTCAGCCTCCCAAGTAGCTGGGACTACAGGCGCCCACCACCAATCCCGGCTAATTTTTTGTATTTTTAGTAGAGACGGGGTTTCACGGTGTTAGCCAGGATGGTCTCAATCTCCTGACCTCGTGATCTGCCCGTCTCGGCCTCCCAAAGTGCTGGGATTACAAGTGTGAGCCACCGCGCCCAGCCAGCAGATTTTTTTTTAAGTTTAGAGGCAAGCAGAGCCAGGGAAGCTGTAGTTTGGTGGATGTAAATTAAAACAATTTAGTGATTCGGAATCCAACAAGCTATAGCTCAAAACTATCTTGACCAGAGGCTGTATGGCCTCTGCCAGATTAGTTTACCTCTCTAATTTTCAATTTTCTCATCTGTAAATTTGCGGTAATTACAGTCCCTACTTTTGTAAATCACTGCTTCTGAGAAGCCCTTCTTGATATTTTTTGAAATAGTTATTTTTTCATACAGATGGGCTTTTGCTCTGTTGCCCTAACAGGAGTGCAGTGGCATGATCATAGCTCATTGCAGCCTCAAATTCCTGGGCTCGAGAGATCCCCCTGCCTTAGCCTCTAGAGTAACTGGGACTACAGATGTGTACCACCACACTTGGTTATTTTTTCAGTTTTTGTAGAGATGGAGTCTCGCCATGTTGCCCAGGCTGGTCTCAAACTCTGGGGCTCTAGCCATCTGCTTGGCTTGGCCTCTCAAAGTGCTGGGATTACAGGTGTGAGCTACCATGCCCAGCCCTGTTTTGTCATAGTTCTTATCAAAAGTATACTTATTAGCCTGAATGTCTCTGTCTTCTTAATTCTGAGGTCCACTAGCTTTGAGAGCCAGACTGGGTTGTCTCTGTGTCCTGAGTCAGGCACAGAGCCTGGAATATGGCATCCCACAGATGTTCCTAACATGTTTATTATATAAATGGTTGCCACACCTCCTACTTGTGGAAAACACATAGCTATTATTTTGCCAGGTATTTGTTTACCTGAAAATATGAAAAATGAGATACCATAAGACTGTGATCTCTGATCAAGTTTCTCTTTTAAGTTTCCCTTTATTGGGAAGAATATTTCACCTATAAACCATGCCTTTATTTTTCAGGATTTTCCAGTACCAATATATTCCTGACTTCTTAGCTTCATAAAGGACTGTGTGATATTCCCTTAGGTGCTAAATTGGCCCACAGCTGCATTTGATAATTCACTGAAGGCTTAAAGCTTCCCAAATACAAATGATTTAAGAACATGGTAATCCTTCAGTATTTATTTAATGTAAGAACCTTTGAATGAACACAAGTATCCTAATTATTTTAATTTACAGGTAAAAAACATAGACAGCAATTAGGATTATATGGTAACAAGATCATATAGACAAGGCTAAAGCCTGACTGATTTGACTGGTAAAGATACAAGGAACCACTTTTAGATTGAGACAGTTTAGTACTTACATAAACAGTACAAAGAATGAACCAAAGAGGCCAACTCCCCAGGTACTTGTCTCATATACCCTAAAAGACAACAAAGAAACAAAAGGGGCTAGATGACTATAATGCAAGTTGAGGGATACTCCCTGGCTGAGGAGCCAAATCTATACTGCGGCTGAGTGGCTATATATTCCGCAGCTCTATTCTAAAAGGCACAGGACAGAAAGCTCCATACCTCATCAGAATCTGGTAAGTGATGAGAAATTCATTCAAGACAGCCTCTCAGGAGAGAGAGGGAAGTGACTGGGAGAAGGCCTTATAGCAGCTCCTTACAGCCTCTGATCTTCTTGTGTTCTGGGAGGATCACAAAACATTTAACCAAAACTCAGATTAGCTGCAGTTCAAGCCTATATGGATATATATGGATATATGCAAGGGTGCCAGGCCATCATGGAGGAGCCATTCCCCTACAACTCCACTCTCCTTTCATATATCCACCTAAGGATTCTTTTTACAAACATAAGCCACCTGTTGTGGCCACTCTAAAGATACAGAATGGACCCCATGCAAAATTTGGTTTAGATATCAAGAGCGATAATGCTGTATACACATCAACAGGGTATTCAAAGGTTTATTACTCGCATAATGAGGCTCTTTTGGGAGAGCAAGGCAGGCTTCCAAAGCTGATCTGAAAATGTCTTGATAGAGCTAGGAAAGGAGACTAGCTTACAGTTTTTATGGTGGTTAGGGGTGCTGGGGTGAGGGTTCCAATGTGCAGCTGGGGACTTGCATGGTTTGAAACTCCTTTCAACAACAAAGGAGAGAGCACCCAGGAATTTCATTAGCTTGTCCAAATGCAGGGCTTAAGGAGAACTGAGGTGAGGCTTAGATGCTGTCAGCAAACATCCAAAAAAAAAAAAAAAAAAGCTTCCTTATTACAATTTACTCCTGATGTTCGAGAAATAAAATGTACTACGTTTTTGTAATTGAATTCAAACAGATTTAAATAATCCATTATGGTGCTCTATGAGGTCTGTAGCCTGATACCTGTAAGAAAGATGAAAGTTCCATCAACTGTCCCATTCTAGAGCTCAGCATTGTGTATTCTGGGAAGTGAAATGAATGTCTTGGTGGCAATAAATGGCGTCTGGAACTCCAACGGCAGTAACGAGTGTCTTAATGAGGCCTTGTATTATAGTTTTATTATATGTAAAGGCATGTATGGTATTGACTTATATTTTGGTATCTGTGAGGCAAGAGATTCCCAGAGTTCCATACCCCAAAAGAGACACTGGATAAGAAATTTATGTTGCTGCCATTGTCCAAACCAGACAACCATATAATTGGCAATAACCTAAGGGTCTAAATATTTACAGAGGGGGTCAATTAGTGACCCAGGCATCCACTGCTAAGATAATAGCCTGAAGTTTGGCCAATTGTACTGATCCTTGGGTCCAGTTCTTTATCAGAGACATCCTAACTAAGGGATAAAAAAAAAAAAACAGCAACAATCCACTGAGCTCCATTATGTGTGATTATGACAGTGTATCCATAAAGTGGACAAACTCCCATTATTCTTCATTCAGTTGATTCTACAGGGGTCCCCAAGTAGCCAAAGGGTCTGGTAGAGGGGTAGCCTCATCCAGCACCATGGCATCTGGCAAAGGACTGAGGACAGGGGAGGCCATCTCCACCTGTAAGTGTGATATGCCAGAGGGCCCAGGTTTGGTTCCTTCCTGTAACAAAGAGACTTTGGTGGCTGTGATTAGTTTGTAGGGTGCTGCTTCCAAGACCCAGGGCATAATTAGCTGGAAATGGAAGGTCATGAGCTGAGTGCCTATGAAAACCTCTATTTCCACAAGACCCCAGTATGTATCCAGCAGTTGCCACTCTAACAATATACAGCATAAGACCTACAAAGGCAGTTTCTTGCATCAGAAGGTCATGGGCAACTCATGACCATCATGGATGGTACAAATACTCCAAGAGGCATTAGAGGAGGATGCTAAAGCCTCTACAGTGAAGAAGTCTCAGGGTGGGCATGGCACTAATATGGTTGAAAAAATTCTAGAATATTTTGCTGGGAGGGGGTCCCACTCAAGGTGGGCCTATTTTGCAAGTAATGGGATAAATGGGCCAAAGTAAAATTTGTAAGTGAGGAAAATGTTGCCTCCAGAACCCACAAAGGCCTAAATATGTTGGGCAAGCTTTAATGTTGACAGGCATGGAATGCCCTCAGTTTACCAATATTCAGGAATTTAAACAAGGTGGCAAGGCTTTGTGCCCTGTGTGGGGCAATGGTCCATCCCCTTTTTGTGAGCTCCTTCTTAGAATATTTGTATGTGCTGAATGAGTTTTCTAAAGAATTCTCTTAGAAAAGGATGCCATCAATGTGGTGTCATATCTGTGCTCCTGGAGCAAGTTAGATGCAGTTAAGGTCTTGCCTGCAAAGACTGTGTGAGATAGCAGAGCTGTTGAGGTACCCTCTAAGTAGCCAGGTAAAGGTGTACCATTTCACTTTGGAGGGGAAGGAAAACGGGCTGAGAGGCTATTGAAATACACACTAAACAGAATGTATTAGCCAAATATACAATAGCAGAACATTTATCAATTGCTGATTGGATGGAGTCAATAATTTCCATTGTAATCATAATTAGGGGGTCTAATTACTGGGACCACAGCATAAAGGCTGTGGTAATTCATCAAGAAGTCTCATTCATTCTTTCCAAGTTTAGGAATGGGCCAAATTAAGCTGTTAAATGGAGAAGCATTGGATATAATCACCCTCCCTCTTCTCTAAATAGGCCTTGTAAAATGGGTTGCAATCCTTTGAAGGCTCTGTCTTGAGCTAAGAGCCATTGTCTTGTCAATGTCTAATTGACACTGGGCTCTCTTAGCTCTGTACATTGTGGGGGAGTTTTTCATGGAGGCCCATTTCTTCAAGTCAGTTTGTAAATGCCAAAGACTCAATCTAATTTTGATTTATTATTTAATGAGTCTGAGAGTCCATGCCCACTATTCGACACTTTAGGCAATGGATGCTATAACTATGGGGAATTTAGTCAAGACAACAATTATGATGGTTAAATGGAGGCACACATGTTTGTCCTCTATTTTATATTCAGTAACTACCCTAAGATTACAGGGCCACCATGTGTATTAGGGTTCTCCAGGGAAACAGAACCAATAGGATGTGTATACATATATAGAAGCAGATTATAAGGACTTGGTTCATGAAATTATGGAGGCTGGGGTGAGTCCCAAATCTGCTATGTGGACTAGCAGCCTTGAGACCCAGGAGAGTTCATGGTACAGATGAAGTCCAAAGGCAGTCTGTTAGAGTATTCCCCCTTGATCAGGGAGGTCAGCCATTTTATTCTATTCGGGCCTTCAGTTGATTGGCTGAGGCCCATTCATATTGTGGAGAGCCATCTGCTTAGTCAAAGTTCACTGATTTAAATATTAATCTCACCCCAAAACACCCTCCAAGTTGACATATAACATTAACCAGCACAAGTCCACCCCTCGTCAAATTGGCACCCATACACATCTTAAACCATACTTTATCCCCTCAAAAAGACAATAACAAGGCCATACTTTCTACTTAACATGATACAACTCTCCTGCATGCAATGGAAAGTGAATAACCTTTTCCCCAGGAGAAGATGCAAAGTCTTTGCATTTAATCTCTTTGATAGCTCATAAGTTAAATACTATGATAACAAGTTCATGAATCTTGTGTTACATGAAAAGGAGATTAGAGAAGAAAAAGATATTTGCTACACACACACACACACGCACACACGCATGCAAACACAAACATATAACAAAATAAGGTGGAAATACTCATAGTGATTGCCGTCTTCATTTCTGTCACTGGTCACATAGTAGTAGCTGGTATTTATAATTACCTTCTTCCACTACTGATTATGTATTTCCTTTGCCTTCAGCAAACACCTCACCTGGTCATAGTTCTTTATCTGGTAGGGTGACCCAAACCTTCATTCCTAAGGACATTAGTAGTCTTACTTCAATTAGGTTGTTGAAGTTTACCATTGATTTTAATTACAAGACATGGTAATACTAAGAGATGCCCTGGCGGATCCTCTTATATTGCAGACATACTCTTTCTTATCTCCTTTGAGGAATAGCAATCTGATTTCCTTAGTAGTCAGAATTACTTCAGCTATCAGAGTAAGTCCTTTCTTTACCTGTTGATTCAAAGGCATGAGGATCCCAAAGTGGCCAGGTGGCAATCTTAACTTCCAGATCAGTGGAATAATTGTATCTTCTGGTGGAAGCATTCCTCCCTTTGGGCATAAGACCTCTAGGCCAGCAGAGTATAAGGTTGTGGGGAAAGGAAGCAAAAATTTTGCTAGTGGGTCACAAGGCTTGTTACTGAGTGGTGTCACTCCCATTTCCCTTCCTTGATTACTGGACCTGTGAATCCTGGCTATTGGAGAAACAGCACCATATATTGGACACTGATTCAGTGCATATATATCCTCCTGGAGAACCTTCCTCTAGCCCTGCAAGGTATTGTCACTTAGCATGCAATCCTCAAAAGGTCACTCCACTGTTCTGTCAAGCCAGGTACTTCAAGATGATGGGGAACTTGGTAAGAGCAGTGAATTTCATGAGCGTGAGCTCATTTCAGCACTGCATTTGCTGTGAACTTAGTTTCTTGATTAGAAGCAATACTGTATGGAATGCCATGACAGTGAATAAGGCATCCTTTAAGTCCACGGATGGTAGTTTTGCAGAAGCACTGTAGGTAGTGAAGACAAACCAGTATCCAGAGTAAATGTCTATTCCAGTAAGAATAAAATTCTGCCTTTTCATAATGGAAGTTGCTATGGTTTCAATGTCTCTCCAAAATTAATGTTGAAACTTAATCCCCAATGTGGCAGTATTGAGAGATGGGGGCCTTTAAAAGACAGAGCCCTCATGAATGGATTAATTATTCATTCATGGATTAATGGATTAATAGGTTATCATGAGAGTGAAACTGGCAGCTTTATAAGAAGGGGAAGAGAGACCTGAGCTCCATGTGAGCACACTCCTCAGCTGCCTCAACATGTGTTGCCCTGCACCACCTTAGGCATGTAAAAATAACCTCTACGAGAGTCCTCACCAGCAAGGCTTGCACCATATGCAACCCCTTGACCTTGAACTTCTCAGCCTCCATAACTGTAATAAATTTCTTTATATATTACCAAGTTTCAGGTATTCTGTTGTAAACAACAACAAAAAATAGTCTAACACAGAAGTAGTCCAATGTAACCAACCTGCCATCAGGTAGACAGCTGATCACCCTAGGAAATAGTGCCATATTGGCAACTTGGTGTTGGTCTCTGATGCTGGTAGTTTGGGCACTCAGCAGCAGCTGTAGCCAGGTCAGCCTTGGTGAGTGGAAATCCATGTTGCTGAGCCTGTGCATAACCTCTATCCCTGCCGCCATGGCCACTTTGTTCACAAGCCCATCGCATGATGATGGAGTTACTGGGAAAAAAGGCTGACTGGTATCCACAGAACAGGTCATCCTATCCACTTGATTATGAAGATCCTTCTATACTAAGGCCACCCTTTGTGAGCATTCACGTGAGATGAAATATCTTAACATTTTTCACTCAGAGAAATCTATCCACATAGCTGTTTCCCAACCTTGCTTATCACCAGTTTTCCAGTCACGTTCCCTCCAAGTCCCTGACCATCTGGCGAAAGCACTGGCTATGGCCTGTGCATCAGGATGTAATCCCATGTCTGGACATTTCTCCTTCCAAGAAAAGTGAGCAAAAAGTTGTATTCCTTGTAGTTCTGCCCACCGGGTAATTTTCCTTCACTAATGTCCTTCAGGGATGTTCCAGGACGGGGACGTAGCACTACAGCTGTCCATTTTTGGGTGATGCCTGCATATCACGCATAATCATCTGTAAACCAGGTCTGAGCCTTCTCTTCCTCTGCCAACTAATCATAGGGTATTTGTGTCTCCAGGGCCTGCTTGGGCATAATGTTATTTACACACACACACACACACACACACACACACACAAACCACTTCCACTTCATGGAGTGCTGCTGTGCACACCCAACTTGATGACCTAGTGGGTCAAATAACACTTATTTTATGAATAGCAGTTCAGGTCCCATGGTAACTTGGGGGCCCATGGTTAATTGTTCAGTCTCTACTAAGGCCCGGTAGCAGGCCAAGAGCTATTTCTCAAAAGGAGAGTAGTTATATGCAGAGCATGGCAGGGATCCTCTCCAAAATCCTAAGGGCCTGCACTGTGATTCACCTATAGGGGCCTGCCAAGGGCTCTGTAGTAGTCCATTTTCATGCTGCTGATAAAGACATACCCAAGACTGGGTAATTTACAAAAGACAGAGGTTTACTGGACTTACAATTCCATGTGAATGGGGAGGCCTCAAAATCATGGTGGAAGGTGAAAGGCACATCTCACATGGTGGCAGACAAGAGAAGAGAGCTTGTGAAGGGAGACTTCCATTTTAAAAACCATCAGATCTCGTGAGACTTACTCACTATCATTGGAACAGCATGGGAAAGACCTGTCCCCATGATTCAGTTACCTCCTACTGGGTCCTTTCCACAACACATGGGAATACAAGATGAGATTTGGGTGGGGACACAGCCAAACCATATCAGGCTCCAAACAGCATCTCTATCTGCCACTGTCACTTCAAGCACCATTGGATCTGCTGGATCACATGGCCCAAGTGGCAGAGTAGCTTGCAGAGCAGCCTCAACTTGTTGTAGAACCCTGAGTTCCACAGTCAAGCAAATTAACATGCCCATCATTTCAATTTTGTTGTTGTTGTAATAAACGTACCTAAAATCTACTTTCTTCACAAATTACCAGTATATGATACAATATTATTAACTATAGTCCTCATGTTGTACACTAGATGTGTAGACATTCATCCTACATACCATAACTTTCTATTATTTGACCTACATCTTCTCTGTGTTCCTCTTTTTTCATTGCTGGAGGGGCCAGATGCAACAACTTATCCTTCACCTTAGAAGGGATATCTTGACATGTTCCACACCATTGGACCCCTAGAAATTTCACTAAAGAAGGCCCCTGAATTTTTGTCAGATTTATTTCACATCCCCTGGCATATTAATGTGTTACCAATAAGTCTAGAGTGGTTGCTACTTCTCATGCACTAGGTCCAATCAGCATAATAGTCAATGTAATGTACCAGTGTGATTTCTTGTAGAAGGGAAAGATGATCAAGTTCCCCACAAACTAAATTATGACATAGGGTAGGACAGTTGATATACCCCTGATGTAGGACAGTGTAGGTATATTCCTGGCCTTGACAGCTGAAAGAAAACTGCTTCTGGTGGGCCTTACAGACAGGTATGAAGAAAAAGGCATGTGCCAGATCAATAGCTGAATATCAGATGAGATGTGTTAATTTGCTCAAACAATGAAACCACACTGAAACAGCAGCTGCAATTGGAGTCACCACCTGATTAAGCTTATGATAATCCACTGCCATTCTCCAAATTCCATCTGTCTTCTGCACAGGTAAGATATTTGAGTTGAATGGGGTTGTGGTGAGAATCACCACCCCTGCATTTTTTCAAGTCCTTAATGGTGGCACTAATCTCTGCAATCCTTCCAGGAACATGATACTGCTTTTGGCTTACTATTTTCCTAGTGTATTAGTCCATTCTCATGTTGCCCAAGCGTGAACTTCCCAAGGCTGGGTAATTTATAAAGGAAAGAAGTTTAATTGTTCACAGTTCCACATGGCTGGGGAGGCCTCAGGAAACTTACAATCATGGCAGAAGGGGAAGCAAACACGCCCTTCCTCACATGGTGGCAGGAGACAGAAGTGCCAGCAGGGGATGTGCCAGATGCTTATAAAACCATCAGATCTTGTAAGAACTATCACGAGAACAGCATGGGGGAACCACCCCCACGATCCAATCACTTCCCACCAGGTCCCTCCCATGATATGTGGGGATTATGGGAACTACAATTCAAGATGAGATTTGGGTGGGGGCATAGCCAAACCATATCACCTAGGTAGAGGAAGTTCTAGCAGCTTCCACTTGTCCTTTTCAACCATAATAGCCCTTACTGCAAAAGTCATTCTTTGGGATTCTGCCAGTTGCTGAGTATATCTACACTAATTATTCATTCTTAAAATGGGAAAACAATCATAGGATGGACTCAGGGACTCACTGGGCCCACTGTGAGGTGGACCTGAGCTAAAACTCCATTGTTCACCTGACCTCCATAAAACCTTACTCTGACAATGATGTTTTAGGCCTCCTGGAATTAGTGTCAGAGCCAATAGTAGTCCCTGAAAGGTCTGATTATTTTCTTTTCTCCTATGCAGAGTTACCCTGGCATAAGGCTGTAGGTTCCTTTGGGAAAGGTTGGGAGACAGATTAATAATATTCATTTTTGGCAGTGTTTCAGGGTCCTTCCTCAAGGGGATCTGGCCTCCTTTTCAATTCAAGAGTTTCTGTGTCTGTGAACTGGCTCATATCTGAGAATTGATTGAGGAGCTGTGACACTCTTTTTATGATTCAGGTTACACGTTTATTAATTTGACCTAAAGTTTTCTGCTTATACAGATCAAACATAACTTTAGTAGACTTCTGTCTTTGTCCACTCAGACTGCTCTGATAAAATACCATAGACTGGGTTGTTTTAACAACAGACATTTATTTTTCATAATTCTGGAGTCAGACTCTTTATTATATGACCCTATCAGATGTCCCAATTACTTGTACTGATTATACCAAATCTGTTCTGTTTGTCTTAGGCAACATTGAAGTAGAGTGACCATGACTATAACTCATAGTAGGATGATTGAACCCATCTGCAGGATAGATTTCAGTCACTTGTAGTCAAGGCAGTTAAATATATAAAAGCATAGAAAAGAGCCCAACAATAACAAGATGAGGCTAAAGGGAATCATGTCAGTGTACAAAATATTAATCTTACTATTGTTTCAAGTGGAGGCTATTTCTGGAGTTAGTGGATGTTAGGAGGTTTCTGAGAATTCTTAGATTGGGATTTCTTCTTGGCCAGAAATTAAGTTGAGAATGGTGTGAACATGAAATTGGCCAGATGCCCTGTGAACAAGAGCTGAGAGAGAGATTAATGGTCTCCCTTCCAACTCTTGACCATTCAGGGTCAACGGTGTTTTCTCCCCACCATTCATGGTTGTTCTCTTTCCACAGCCACAAGACTGATGTGACTTGTTTCTGCAGCAGTCACTTCACTGTTTTTCCAGTCTTCTCAATATCTTACCCACTCCATATCTCTGACCTCATCCCTATGTGGTTTGGAAGTTTCTTCTTTGTATTTCTTGTACCATCTAGATTATCTCACACTCCCTGACATGTGGGTCATGCCAAGATCACCTTAGGAGTGGTCATTTCATATTTATGATCAGTACCATCAATGTCCATAATTGCCCAAATATAGCCAGATGGCAAAAGAAGCATTAGGTTAGTCTCCCACCCCCACAGCTTACAAGTTCTAGTAGCTTGATTTCCCAGGAGTAGGTGTAGGAGTGAAAAAGTAGAGTGAGAGGAGAAAATTATGGTTTGTATTTTCTTACTGCCAGCCTGGACTTCCTTTCCCACTCTTCAGCCTCATAATTAAACATTTTATTTAAATAGGAGTTACCCTTCTGAAGAATTACCACATTTAGAGCCCAAACTGCCTGTCTTAAGTGTGTGCTCCATTGGGATCTGAGCCTTGGTTAACCAGTTGTCTTTTTCATTTTCTCCTTTAAGAGTCCACTTTATCTTTCAGTGGCACCTGCTGCCTGGAAATGATATGGGGCATAAAATATCCAGAGAATATCTATATGGCTGCCCACTGTTTGTTACTTTTTGCTATAAAGGCAGTGTCTGACCAGATGTGTTCAGGGAATCCAAATATGTAACATAGTCCATCTTAGAGTCACTGAATAGTATGGCCCCCATTTGCTAAGTTGATAAGAATAGCAATGCCATGCCTGAAAAGTTGTCTATGAAAGTGAATGTCCAGTGGTATCCTCAAGAGGAGGATAGGATGTACATATTTTCCAGGATTGGCCAGGTCTGGTACCTCTGGCTATGTGTCCCAAAGCTCCCTTTGCCACTTGGTTGTATAGCTTTCAGTCTGAACACATCTGCCAGGCTTCAAGTCTCATGTTCTGGAATCACTAGGTCTTGTTTTTATTTTGGCCCAGTCCTGAATTGTAAATAGATTACTGTACCCCATGTGATGTTATATTCAGGTGGATGCCCTACCCAGGTGTCCTTTTATGGGTAGTACAGATTTGATCATCTTGCTGTTGCCATTGATGTTCATCTTCAATGGGTCCTTTGTCGTGGGCATCCCTGTTAGTCATTAACAGAGGTTGTGGTCCTGTGCAATTTGCTGCTATGTTGTTTGTCTCTGCCGGGACTGGGACTTGATCATCCAGTCATCCCACTGCCAGTTACTACACTGCCAGACTCTTGACTCCTGCTCATAAGTCAATGAAAAATATAACAGGGTGCATTTTGGGGGATGTTTTCCAGGGAAAACACCATGAAAATATATCACTAAACAGACATCCCTTTTCCATGAGCAGTTACAGTACACAGTTTTATTTGGAGATAAAATGCAGCAGTGGCCCAGCACATCTCACTGGTTTTGAACTTAGCTGAACCATCTGTAAACCAGGCCCAGGTGTCCTCAGGAACCTCAGTGTACTAAAGCACTCAAGAAGCTGAAGGTGCTGGCAGAGACCCCACATCTAAGACAGCCTCATCTAAAACACGACCAGCCAATATTTCATGTAACTGTTAGGCTCCATAACGCCAAGCTTACTTTTTCCCGGATATACAACTTCCACTTAATAATGGATGCTTGTTGGGTGCTATAGTTTGAATATTTTTGTCCCTTCAAATTTCATATTAAAACTTAATCTGCAATGCAACAGTATTGGGAGATGTGGCCTTTGGGTGGTGATTGAGTCATGAGGGTAGAGCTGTTATAGGATTAGGTGCCATTATAAAAGAGCTAGATGGAGGGAGCCCATCCCTTTTTTGCACTTCCACCTTTTGCCACATGAAGACATAGGATTCCTCCCCTTCAGAGGATGCAACACTTACCAGACAACCAAATATGCTACCACCTTGATGTTGGACTTTCCAGCCTCCAGAACTGTGAGAGAATAAATTTCTATTCCTTATGAATTACCCAGTCTATGGTATTTTGTTATAACAGCACAAACGAAGACACTGGGCAACATCTACTTTGTTGATGTTCTCCTTTCTGACCCACCTCACAGTAGAAATGTCAGGGTGTCACAACACCTGCTGCTGCTTTGTTAGTCTCTCAGAGTCCACCAGCAACCAATAACAACCAGTAATAGGCTGACAAATGGACTATGCCAGGTGGTCATGCCAGCCAAGTGCTGTGTCCAAAACCCCAGGAAGCACCATTGCCTAGTGTATTAGTCTGTTCTCATGCTGCTGGTAAACACATACCTGAGATTGGGCAATTTATGAAAGAAAGAGGTTTCAATGGACTCACAATTCCACATGACTGGGGAAGCCTCATAATCATGGCAGAAGTCAAGGAGCAAGTCACATCTTGCATGGATGGCAGCAGGCAAAAAGAGAACTTGTGCAGGGGAACTCCTCTTTATAAAACTGTCATGTCTTGTGAAATTTATTCACTATCATGGAACAGCATGGGAAAGACTTGCCCCCATGATTCAGTTACCTCCCGTCCCTCCCACAACACGTGGAAATTCAAGATGAGATTTGGGTAGGGACACAGCGAAACCATATCACCTAGTGACCACATTGTTTTGTCATAAGCTCCAGTCTGTGTAATTGTCAATTACTGATACTTGTAGCTCAAAGGGCTTTTTAGAACTGACTGGCCTGAGTGGTAAGTCTGTACAGATTCACAGGACAGGTATAAAATTACGTAGTTTCTTTAGTCACTTCTGCCTCCATTAGTCCTTGGTTAGTATAGTGACATCCATTTCCCACCCCAATATCTTTATTGCTTTGCAGTTACTACATGACTAGACTGGGGAAGTCTGGAAGTCTGGCAGGCTTCCGGTTGTACACTCACACTACTAGCACTGTCCTAACTGTGTCATTTCCCCACAGGAAATATCCATTGCAACCATGAAATGTTACAACCACTTGAGTGTATATTGGTCTCAAAGGACCCATATGTAAGATTTTATAAGTTCATTGTACAATCTGAGATTTCCAAATCTAGTTAAAGTAATTTTGAGGCTATGTTAATTTCCTATTGCTGCTACAACAAATTAGTACAAACTCAGTGGCTCAAAAAATATATACATTTGTTCTATTACAATTCTGGAGATCAGAAGCCTAAAATTAAGGTGTTTGTAGGGCTGCATTTCTTCTGGAGGCTTCTGGGGATAATCTATGTCCTTGCCTTTTCAATCTTCTACAGGCCACCTGCATTCCTTGGCTTGTGGCCCCTAACTCCATCTTCAAAGCCAGCAGCATAGTATTTTCTCTCCTCTCTGACTTTCTGACTCCCTCTTATAAGAAGTATAATGCCTCTTGTGATTACATTGGGCCAGCGTGGATAATCCAGCATTATTTTCCCACCTCAAAATTTGTAACATAATCACATCTACTAAGTTCCTTTTCCCATGTAACATATTCATAGTTTCTGGGGATTAGGATGTGAACATTTTGAGGGGGACAGCATCATTCCACCTGCCACACTAGCCATGACTATGGATGCTAGCTAGCCAGCATCACAATGGCTTGTATCCCAGTGTTCAGAAGAGTTGAAAAGGTTTGGCAACCTTGGTTGCTGTCAAGTCAGTAACACACCTTGACCAGTGTATAAGGCCTCCAGTCCCACTTAGAGAAGTAGGGACCTTGGCCTCTGCCCTAGTTGTTCTTTTCTTGAAGAGGGGCAGGACCTGGGTTAAGAGGTAGTGTTGAAGGTGTTAGGTCAACACTAGCTTGAACAGCACAAATTTCATCAAGGATTCTAGGTCCTTTTGGTGCTCCTCCTGTTTGTCCACAGTAAATACCAAAGCTAGCTAAGGATTCTTCCCTTCTACAGCCAGGATCTTTAAATTTTGTGGTCCTCTTGTGGCCTGATAGTGAGAGAGAACTTCTCTCATGGGAATATTATCAATCTCTTGGGGGACCCTGGCATAATAGCCAGGTCTACAAGGTACTATTGTCTGGATCTTCAGTTGGTTTCTTTTTCTCCTCCTTAGCCTGAAGGACATTTTCCTAGTCCTGTGTTCTGTAGCATTTTGTTTCCCAGGAGCTGAGGAGTTTTCTGGAGGCTATGTCTGGGACACAAGAGAAGATTTTTATTGCCGCTGATAGCCTGGTGGTGCCAACTGAACAAACCAGTGAATCTGACCCTGTATGACTATCTCATCACCTAAGAACTCTTGTTCTCCACTATAAATCCAGGCTCAGGTTACTTTAGCTCTAAGGGAAGTTATAGCTGCCCCTGCTCTCACCCACAGGTGTTTATCAAATACAGAAACTCATCTCAGGTTGGTCACTGTTTCATTATGAATGTAAAGACCTACTGCAACAATTCCTCACTGGTCTCGACATACTCTTCTATGTCAACATTATTAGCCGATGTGTATGTGGCCAGGCTGGCTTGGAGCATGGGGCCAGTCTTTATATCACTGAGTGATTTCCATTCCTTCTCATTTATAAAAACTGGAATGGCTATCTCATCTGTTAGTCGGATAAGCCAAGCCCCTGTACTCTTATTGGGATCTGTTCAAAGCTTTCTCCAATTTACCTAATTTCTAGCTCATTGTAAGAGTGGACCACAGCACACGTATGAGTAACTGACTGCACTTGATTATCAGGGCACATGTTATCTGCGGTTATGGCCAGGGATTAGAGGGAAACAGTTTTGCTTTCCCAATGGGACAGAAGGATGGATAATAACCATGGAATACTTCTTTTTGGCTTTATGGAGTCCCTATCTCTTATCTATAACTATCAATGCAAGTCATCAGGGGTCTCAGGGATGATGGCCAAGGACCACTTGTCCCCCTTTATTGCCAAACGCTTCAGTAACCAGGTCTGTGCTACCACTCACCAATGTTCCATACCTGGCTACCCAGCTTGTGGGGTCACAGCTGTCTTTTTTTCCAAAAAGGCGTTGTGACTTTATAGGCCTCCAGGAAGAGAGGATTAAAAATTGGAATGGAGTCAATCTGTCAGGGTAAGGCCAAAGTCCCCTATAGTGTGGCCTCTTTTATTATATACAAATGGCCAGATTTTGTAGGAGTTACAGTTTTTCTATCAGGAACATACTGTTATTTAGTTTGCAAAACACAGCAGTTTTTCTTTGATGCCAGAGGGATTCAGTGTTGTGAAGCTACCTACATTGTTTCAAGAAATTTTATTTGAAAAGCAGGCCTTGAATTTTGGGGGAGCTTATCAGTTTTTCCTGTAGCTGGGCAGCCAAGGCTGCTGATAATGAAAACTTTAATTTGTCAACCAACAAGACATCATTTATACAGTGAAAACTTTGGACATCAGAGGAATTTCCTAACACCGTATAAACATTCAAGATTCAAGTATGTAACCTATTTTAAACCAATTCCACATTTTTACAACTATATACACAATGGATCTTTTCAAGCCTCACTCAAGTTACTTTTTTTCTGTCTCCATAGCAAGTTTTGCCCAAACTCTACTAGGCATCTTTTTTTTCACAGAAACATAGAACAAGAGGCACCTCCAGAGTTACAGGGTAGCTGGAAGCTCAGAGAATAGGGGAATAGGGTGGCACAGGGTGAGCAACTTACACCAGTAAGTGCATCTTCGCACTTACTTTTTTGTGGTCGTAAATGGCCATTCACTGGGCTTCAACAAATGTACTCTTAATAACATCAAAGCATCAATTGAACAGCTGGTTTCAATCTTACTTCTAGCCACTTGACTTCCAAATGTTTATCAGCAGGTAACACGGTAACACTATGGGATCCCTGGGAGTCCTGTCCCTTAACAGGGCTCATACAGACCCTGTGCAAGGACCCTTACTTCTCCTCCCTCACCTACCTCTTAGGCAAGGGCTATGTTACCAGATCCTGGGAGTCTTATCCTTCCTAATATGGCCTATGTAATCCCTTAATAGGAGGACCCTCCTTCACCTTTTGCCCACCACATAGGCAAAAGCATGTGCAACCAGATGTCAAGGAATCTATCTTTTCACTTAACCAGGACTGTGCAGCTCCATGTTTTCTAAAAGGACACTATAAATTTACTGGCTTCACATTGACACAAAATTTGTCAGGCTCACAAATAATAATAAGGCAAAGCCAAGGCCTGACTGATTTGACTAGTAAAAATTCAACAAGCTGCTTTTAGATTTAGGCAGTTTAGTACTTACATAGACAGTGAAAGAAAGATTAGCCAAAGGTGCCAGATCCCTGTGATCCTTGTCTCACACACCAAAAAGGATGACACCAAAACAAAAGGGACTAGGAGATTACAACAAAACTTGTACAGTACTTTGTTACTGAGGAGCTAAATCTAGATAGCAGTTAAGTGATTCTATATTTTGCAGCCCTATTTTGAAGAGGATGGGACAGAAAGCCTATTACCGCCTCAGAACCAGGAAGTAGATGGGAAACTGTCTCATGACAGCCTCCCGGGGAACTAGGAAGGTAAGAGATCGCCTTATAGCAGCTTCTTATAGGCTTCCCATTCTCTTGTGTTCCAGGAGGATCATAAGGCACTCTTCTAAAACCCAGGTTAGGTGTGGTTCAAGCCTTTGCCAATGTGGATACAAACAAGGCACAAGGGCACCATGACAGAACCATTCCCTTTGGGTGAAAACCATAGATGTGAACCCAGTGATCCATAGAATTACTAAGTCTGTTTAGGCCTTTCACACTTATAATGAGGGATATCTCATTTTCCTCCTCCTCATTTAGCCATTCATTCTCAATCTACTTTGCTGTCTCTTCTGTTTTTCCCCTCCCTGCTCAACATTTTACTCTACACAAACTTCAAATTGAGAACCTATACTCCTTTAGTGTACTTTTGTTTGTGTTTGCTCCCTGTCTAGATTCTGAAACGTTTGTGGGGAAATATCCCATTTCATTGCCTTTTCCATATCCAGTAGATATCACACTGAATGAAATATGGTAGGCTATTTGTTGAATTAAAATTAATTTTAGCATTGACACTAATTGGAAAAAGATCCCATCCAATCTGGAATTAGTAGATGATTTCTCTGTATGTGCTGTATGTGTCTTGTTTGTGATTTTAGTGCATCAAGTGCTATATAAATTCTGTTAGGCAAGTGAGGTATTTGAGGACTAGAAATTGGACTCAATTTTCTGTATCTGTCCTCACAGTGACTAGCTCAGTTCTCAATACAAAATATGTTAAGCATCATTTCTATCACTTTAGTAACTCATGTCTTCCCTACGGTTTTTGTCTCATCTACACATGGCCTGTACTTAATATTTTTAAAATTAAATTAACTCCAAAAACGAATCCTCTGGGTACTGAACAACATTATTAAATAAAAATAAATTTAAATGTTAATATATCCAAAGATACTCCCATCCTCAGAATCCCCTCCCAGAATATACCCTCCATCCCTATCGATGCTTCAAGGGTTCACCCACCAGTTCCAGGGGTTGGTATTTCCAGTTACAGAACCTCCTTAGGAGATGCGATGACCCTGAGTTAGGGCCACCATAGAAACCAGAGAAAGAACTGTTCCTGAAGCTAGAGAAAAGGAAAGTACTTACAATCTGAACCCAAAGGAATCTTGTACTTCCCATATCATGATCTCAGAACTTGTTTGAGCCAGTGAGGCAGAGCAGATGGCAGACCAGAAAGAAAAAAAATGAGCTCACCTTGGCTTATTCTCCTTGAAGAGGAAGATATTCTAGCTTCATGCCCCTGAGGTTCTAGGAGAGATCACAGCCCCACAGCCACTCCTAGAAAAAGAGGCACCTGCATATCAAACAACTCTGAAGAAAATCTGCCAAATTCCAAACTTCCCCTCTCCCACACATTCCCCAGAGAAACTCCCCAACAAGGCCCTCAGTAATAAAGTGGTAACACCAAGAGGATATATGTCAAAAGAAATATAGATCCAAGATTATTTTCTAGGTTTTAAGAAAGGCAACAGCAACAAAATCCAAAATAGACAAATGGGATCTAATTAAACTAAAGAGCTTCTGCACAGCAAAAGAAACTATCATCAGAGTGAACAGGCAACCTACAAAATGGGACAAAATTTTTGCAATCTACCCATTTGACAAAGGGCTAATATCCAGAATCTACGAAGAACTTAAACAAATTTACAAGAAAAAAACAACCCCATCAAAAAGTGGGTGAAGGATATGAACAGACACTTCTCAAAAGAAGACATTTATGCAGCCAGCAGACATATGAAAAAATGCTCATCTTCACTGGTCATCAGAAAAATGCAAATCAAAACCACAATAAGATACCATCTCACACCAGTTACAATGGCAATCATCAAAAAGTCAGGAAACAACAGATGCTGGAGAGGATGTGGAGAAATAGGAATGCTTTTACACTGTTGGTGGGAGTGTAAATTAGTTCAACCATTGTGGAAGACAGTGTGGCGATTCCTCAAGGATCTAGAACTTGAAATACCATTTGACCCAGCCATCCCATTACTGGGTATATACCCAAAGGATTATAAATCATGCTACTATAAAGACACATGCACACATATGTTTTTTGTGGCACTATTCACAACAGCAAAGACTTGGAACCAACCCGAATGTCCATCAGTGAAAGACTGGATTAAGAAAATGTGGCACATATACACCACGGAATATTATGCAGCCATAAAAAAGGATGATTTCATGTCCTTTGCAGGGACATGGATGAAGCTGGAAACCATCATTCTAAGCAAACTATCAGAAGGACAGAAAACCAAACACTGCATGTTCTCACTCATAAGTGGGAGTTGAACAATGAGAACACATGGACACAGGGCAGGGAACATCACACACCAGGGCCTGTCGGGGGGTGGGGGGCTAAGGTAGGGATAGCAGTAGGAGAAATAACTAATGTAAATAATGAGTTGATGGGTGCAGCAAACCAACATGGCACATGTATACGTATGTAAAAAACCTGCATGTTGTATACATGTACCCTAGAACTTAAAGTATAATAATAATAATAATAAATGGTCTCTAAAAACTTAACATTAACAGGAGGAGGACTGGAGACCATGAGAAAGAAGAAAACTTAGGGGTAGAACATGAATCAGATAATAGAGACCTTTTCTTTATTTGTCTTTTATAAATATGAAAATAGGGCTCGTCAATCTAAAATAATCAAAAACATGAGAATCTAGTTTAAAGAGAGTTTTATTCATGAGCAAAAGTTGAGGACAGGCTGCCCAGGAAAGCACAAGCTCCAAAGAATGGAAGTCAGTATTCCAAAGTGTAGAAGTTTGGGATCGTTTATATAAACAAAGTTCAGGAAAGTTTCACAGAATTTCAGTATCTTTCTATGTAAAGCTTAAGGCACAGTTACAATGATCTGATTAGTTAAGGAGGTCCTTTTATTTCATGAAAGGTATATTTAACATTCCACAGTGAAGATGAAACTGTCATGGGGTTCCTATTCAGGTGCCATCTTGTCTGAGTTAGGTATAGGACAATAAAGGAAGCAGTTAATCTGTAACAAAGTTCAGTGATTGGAGGGGGAGGTCTTGTCTCTGATCTTTCCTAGTCATTTACAGAACAATAACAATGAGGACAAGAGTTAAGCTATAATCTGTCTGTGAAGTAGAGTTATAATCATGCTATGTGACTCAGATTACAGTCACATCTCGCTCAAGGCTTAAAATGTTTTGAGGGTTCCAATGGCTTTTTAAAAATTCCAATGGCTTTTAAATCTTATTCATTTTTCACATTTCCCCCTTTTTAATCAATATCTTTCAAAGATTAGAAGGAGCAAGATTATGTGAAAAAAAAGATATTTCAAAGAAAGCATCATAGATGAGCACAACAATAGCTTTGCCTCCTTTTATGTTCAGGAGTATAGTCCCATGTCACTAGGAAGGTTCTTTCCTAGAATGTCATGTGCCATGGCAAAGGGAAATTGGACAAGCCATAAAGTTGATGGAGTATAGGCCAAATTTAAAGAAACATGAAAAAAGTGATTTTGTGACCTGTGTTAGGCTAAACAGATATATCTTCAATTAATGCAGTTCTTTGGGCAATCATTATTCTAATCTTTTTAGTCATGCATTGACTCCATTGCAAACAAATGCCATAACAGCAGTGTAGACAAAACACAACATATGATTATAATTCCCAGGATAAATAACAGATTTTGCCACCAAATTCCCCAAAATCCAAACAAGCTGCTTAGCCAATTGCTTGGAGAGGGTTTTGGATCTGAAAGGTTGGTTAGTTGGGTTTTCATGCCATCGTTTAATTTAGTGATGTTATTTGATTCATCTGGGATATAGATACAACGTTCAGTTTTTATGATAGTGCAGGTTCCCCCTTGGGCAGCACTGAATATGCTTAAAGCCATACAGTTCTATAATATACCATTTCTCACAAGAGTAATTTCATTATTTAATAACAAAATACCCATGCACCTATCATTTAGTGCTTTTTGTGTATAATTGGTTAGGGTCTCTACATGGCAAAATGACATGCTCAATACCTAGTTGTGGTGTGAAGATGGAAGCTAAATGGTCATACCAATAGGACACAACAAATTCAACAAGATTGTAAATGAGGAAAATTTGAAGGTTTTGACAAGGTATGAACTACTTAACCTTGCACCCAACCATAACCAAGGGAATATTGTCCTAACCTTCCTGGGGGTAACCATGGCCATAGGTTAGTGCCACATAGCCAAGACATTCTATTTGGAGCTAACTAATAAATACATGGTCATTGTGCCTATTCAGTGTTATGTCAATCAGTACTTTTTAACATAATGTTGTCGATACAATATTCTTTGGGTATCCATTCCATATCTCTAGTGCTACTGGGCCAGGTATCTTTAGTATGATTTCTCTGTTCCCAACATAAAGGGTCAGGCTGGCTGAGCTGACCAAAGGAGGGGTTAAACCAGATAAAACCATCCCAAATTTGTTATACCATCCTGAAATAGTATTGTCTTAGGTTTTAATTGGGGCAGTGTTATTGTTTCATACATCAGTTGGGGTAGTGGCAGCGTTAAAGCTAATGAACTAAATTTTTTACTGAGAAGCTTTTCCCATGCCCTTTTTCTGCAAAGTACTAACAGGCCAATGATGAACATTGTTCTTAATTACACTAGTGTCAAGCACCAATGACTGGTTTTGAGAAAGATGGATATATTTCTGACGTTTTATCCACTCTTGTCTGAAGGGAGGAGATACTCACCACAGAAGGCTAGAAATACTGGAAAGGGGCATGAGACTACACACCCATCAAGCACCTTTTTGTTATCTATTACATAATCCTGGGCTCATTGCAGAAAGAGATTTGCTTCATAAGCAACAGCTGGTGATAGTAGTGTCAACATGGGAGAAACAAGGACAAAAGGAAAGAAGTTTAGTGGGAGTTTGTAAAGGAAAATGTTCCCCATCTATTAATAATTGTATATTAAGTATTCATTTAGATAGAGGCCTAACCCAGAGTCTTGTGTTTTAGCTGTCTAAATCAGATGTCATCTTCTTCTTGAACTGGCATCAACTTATTTTAAGTTGGAGGTCACTTTTTGGGGAAACAGTCTACTCAGGAGATGGAACATTCTTTAGAAAAGAAATGTGGATCTTTGTGTCTCTTCCTTCTAATTTAACAGCACAAGGGTTACTAAGAAGCATTTGGTAAGGGGCCCTCCATTTTGGTTGGAAAGGGTCTTTTCAAAGATGCTGGGGAGGGGGCGGGGCCAAGATTGCCTACTAGAAGCAGTGGCGTTCTGAGGCTCCCATGGAAAACAACAACAACAACAAAAACAAACAAACAAACAAAACACATAATAAGCATGTGAATCCTTTACCGGCAACCAAGGTATCCAGGTTCTATCATCAAAACTGACTAGAAGGCTGGTGTGACCCACGGAGAAGGAAGATCAATGTGGTGCAGCGGCCCACCTGAGAGCCACAAGAGCCACACAGGGAAGGGGATCCCCCTCCCCGCAGCCAAGAGAGGTGGTAGGTGAGCGTGCTACCCAGCCGGGGAAACCGTGCTTTTCCCAAGTAACTGTGCAACCCATGGATCGGAATATCCCACTCATGAATCCATGCCACCAGGGCCTAGCGTCCCAACCCCAGAACACACAGATTCTTACAGCCTCTCAGCTAGAATCTGCTTAAGCCTACAGAACTCCTGGGGGGAGGGGCGACGAGCACTGGCTGCTGCTGCCTGCTATCTAAGCCCTTTGAGCTCTTTGGGGGTGGGGCAGCAGCCATCAGTGGGACTCGCAACTGCCTAACATACTAAGCTCCCTGAGCAGGGGAAGGGCAGCACCCATCTCTATAGCCCCAGGCTGCGCTTTTCCCCTGCTGGAGCCAGGGAGGCTGGATGGCTTGGTCCCAAGACTTGTCCCCCACAGCCCAACACACAGGCTGTGGTAGTCTGAGGCCAGAGGGCCTCTTCAGGCCTGAATCTGACCCATCCTTCCTCATTGGGTGTGGCTTCCCTGCAGGAACTCCAATAACTCTAGTCAGAGGCTCAGGGACAGAACCCAGATCTCTCTGGGCCTAAGTCCCTAGGGGGAGAGGTAGGCCCAGTCTCTGTGGACCAACAGACTTAGCCTTTCCTCCTGGTAGTTCTGAAGAATATGGGCAGCCCAGATGAGTGGACTTTCCCCCAGTGAGGCACACCCCCCTCCACCAAAGGACAAAGTGCTTCATTACATGGGTCCTGTCCCCCATGCCACCCAACTGGGTGAGACCCTCCAACGAGGTTGTCAGACACCCTATACAGGAGTGATCCTACTGGCATCAGGTTGGTGCCCCTTGAGGTCAGAGGTCCCAGAAAAAGAAGCAGGCACCCATGCCATCTGTGCTGTTCTCCAGCCTCCCTGAGTGACATCTCCAGGTGTGGGAGTGAATCAGATGAATAGGGCCTGAAGTGAACCCCCAGCAAACGGCAGCAGCCCTATAGAAGAGGGACCTGACCATTGACCGAAAAACAAACAAGTGGAAAGCAACAACAACAGCATCGACAACAGCAACAAAAAGCCCCCATAAAAACCCCATCCAAGGGTCAGAGCAAAGAGCAAAGCTAGACAAACTCATGAACATGAGAAAGAATCAGTGAAAAACTGCTGAAAGCCCAAAAGGCCAGAGTGCCTTTTCTCTTCCAAGTGGTCTCAATATCTGTCCATCAAGGGCACAGAACTGGACAGAGGATCAGATGGACGAATGGACAGAAGTAGACTTTAGAAGATGGGTAACAAAAAACAAAGATGAGCTAAAGGAACATGTTCTAACCCAATGCAAAGAAGCTAAGAACATTGGTAAAAGGTTAGAGGAATAGGCTGGGTGTGGTGGCTCACGCCTGTAAGCCCAGCACTCTGGGAGGTCGAGGCGGGCGGATCACGAGGTCAGGAGATCAAGACCATCCTGGCTAACACGGTGAAACCCCATCTCCACTAAAAATACAAAAAAAAATTAGCTGGGCATGGTGACAGGCACCTGTAGTCCCAGCTACTCAGGAGGCTGAGGCAGGAGAATGGCGTGAACCTGGGAGGCAGAGCTTGCAGTGAGCCGAGATCGCGCCACCGCACTCCAGCCTGGGTGAGAGCGAGACTCCATCTAAAAAAAAATAAAAGGTTAGAGGAATTGCTAACTAGAATAACCAGTTTAGAGAGGAAGATAAACGACCTGATGGAGCTGAAAAACACAGCATGAGAACTTCGGGAAGCATACACAAGTATTAACAGCTGAATCAACAGAGTGGAAGAAAGGATATAAGAGTGTGAAGACCACCTTACTGAAATAAGCCATGCAGACAAGACTTGAGAAAAAAAAAATTAAAAGGAATGAACAAAGCCTCCAAGAAATATAGGACTTCATAAAACACCAAACCTACAATTGATTGGAGTACCAGAAACAGACAGGGAGAATGTAAACAAGCTGGAAAATACACTTCAAGATATTATCCAGGAGAACTTCCCCAACCTAGCAAGACAGGCCAACATGCAAATTCAGGAAATACAGAGAACACCATTAAGATACTCAACAAGAAGATCAACCCAAGACAAATAATCATCAGATTCTCCAAGGTTGAAATGAAGAAAAAAATGTTAAGGGCAGCGAGAGAGAAAGACCAGGTCACCTACAAAGGAAAGCCCATCAGACTAACAGCAGAACTCTCACCAGAAACTCTACAAGCCAGAAGAGACTGGGGGCCAATATTCAACATTCTTAAAGAAAAGAATTTCCGACCCAGAATCTCATATCCAGCCAAGCTAAGCTTTGTAAGCAAAGGAGAAGTAAAATCCTTTCCAGACAAGCAAATGCTGGCGGATATTGTTACTACCAGGCCTGCCCTGCAAAAGCTCCTGAAAGGAGCACTAAATATTGAAAGGAAACACCTGTACCAGCCACTGCAAAAACATACCAAAATATAAAGACCAATGACACTACAAAGAAACTGCATCAACTAGGTGTGCAAAATAACCATACAGCATCATGATGACAGGATCAAATTCACACATAAGAATACTAACTTTAAATGTAAATGGGTTAAATGCCACAATTAAAATACACAGACTGAAAAATTGGATATGTAGTCAAGACCCATGGGTGTGCTATATTCAGGAGACCCATCTTACATGCAAAGGCACACACAGGCTCAAAATAAAGGGATGGAGGAAAATTTACCAAGTAAATGGAAAGCAAAAAAAGAAAAAGCAGGGGTTGCAATCCTAGTCTCTGACAAAACAGACTTTAAACCAGCAAAGATCAAAAAAGACAAAGAACAGCATTACATAATGGTAAAGGGAACAATTCAACAAGAAAAGCTAACTATTCTCAATATATATGCACCCAACACAGGAGCACCCAGATTCATAAAACAAGTTCTTGGAGACCAACAAAGAGACTAGGAATCCCACACACTAATAGTGGGAGACTTTGACACCCCACTGTCAGTATTAGACAGATCAACAAGACAGAAAATTAACAAGGATATTCAGGACTTGAACTCAGCTCTGGATCAAGTGGACCTAGTAGATGTCTACAGAAATCTCCACCCCAAATCAATAGATTGTACATTATTCTCAGTGCCACATGGCACTTATTCTAAAATCAACCACATAATTGGAAGTAAAACACTCCTCAGCAAATGCAAAAGAACGGAAATCATAACAAACAGTCTCTCAGACCACAGTGCAATCAAATTAGAACTCAGGATTAAGAAACTCACTCAAAATCACACAATTTCATGGAGATTGAACAACCTGCTCCTGAATGACTCCTGGGAAAATAATAAAATTAAGGCAAAAATCAAGAAGTTCTTTGAAACCAATGAGAACAAAGAGACAATGTACCAGAATCTCTGGGGCACAGCTAAAGCAGTGTTAAGAGGGAAATTTATAGCACTAAATGCCCATATCAGAAAGCTAGAAAGATCTCAAATCAGCAACCTAACATCACAATTAAAAGAGCTAGAGAGGCAAGAGCAAACTAATCCAAAAGCTAGCAGAAGACAAGAAATAACTAAGAGCAGAGAAGAAATGAAGGAAACAGACACACGAAAAACCCTCCAAAAAAAAATTCAATGAATCCAGGAGCTGGTTTTCTGAAAAAATTAACAAAATAGATAGACCACTAGCTAGACTAATAAGAAGAGAGAGAAGAATCAAATAGATACATTAAAAAATGATTAAGGGGATATCACCACTGACCCCACAGAAATATAAACTACCATCAGAGAATACTATAAACACTTCTACACAAATAAACTAGAAAATCTAGAAGAAATGGATAAATTCCTGGATGCATACACCCTACTGAGACTAAACCAAGAAGAAGCTGAATCCCTGTATAGACCAATAACAAGCTCTGAAACTGAGGCAGTAATTAATAACCTACCAACCAGAAAAAAAAAAAAAGCCCAGGACTAGATAGACGGATTCACAGCTGAATTCTACCAAAAATACATAAAGGTGCTGGTACCATTCCTTCTGAAATTATTCCAAACAATTGAAAAGGAGGGACTCCTCCCTAACTCATTTTATGAAGCCAGCTTCATCCCGATACAAAAACTGGGAAGAGACAACAAAAAATGAAAACTTCAGGTCAATATCCCTGATGAACATTGATGTGAAAATACTCAATAAAACGCTGGCAAACTGAATCCAGCAGCACATCAAAAAGCTTATCCACCACGATCAAGTCAGCTTCACCCCTGGGATGCAAGGCTGGTTCAATATATGCAAATCAATAAACATAATCCATCACACAAATAGAACCAAAGAGAAAAACTACATGATTATCTCAATAGATGTAGAAAAGGTCTTTGATAAAAGTCGACATTCCTTCATGTTAAAAACTCTCAGTAAACTAGGTACTGATGGAACATATCTCAAAATAATAAGAGCTATTTATGACAAATCACAGCCAATATCATATTGAATGGGAAAAGCTGGAAGCATTCCCTTTGAAAACTGGTACAAGACAAGGATGCCATCTCTCACCACTCCTATTCCACACTATATTGCAAGTTCTGGCAAGGGCAATCAGGCAAGAGAAAGAAATAAAGGGTATTCAAATAGGAAGAGAGGAAGTCAAGATGTTTCTGTTTCCAGATGAATTTATATCATATATATATAATATAAAATCCAAATGATTTTATATTAAGAAAACCCAATCATCTTGGCCCAAAAACTTCTTGAACTGATAAGCAACTTGAGCAAAGTCACAGGATACAAAATCAATGTGGAAAAATCACAAGCCTTCCTTTATACCAACAATAGGCAAGCAGAGCGCCAAATCATGAATGAACTCTGATTCACAATCACTACAAAGAGAATAAAATACCTAAGAATACAGCTAACAAGGGATGTGAAGGACCTCTTCAAGGAGAACTACAAACCACTGCTCAAGGAAATAAGAGAGAACACAAACAAATGGGAAAACATTCCATCCTCATGGACAGGAAGAATCAATATCATGAAAATGGCCATACAGCCCAAAGTAATTTACAGATTCAGTGTTATTCCCAAACTACCATTGACATTCTTCACAGGATTAGAAAAAACTATTTTAAATTTCATATCAAATCAAAAAAGACCCTGTATAGACAAGACAATCCTAAGCAAAAAGAACAAAGCTGGAGACGTCATGCTGCCTGACTTCAAACTATACTACAAGGCTATGGAAACCAAAATGGCATGGTACTGGTACCAAAACAGACATATAGACCAATGGAGCAGAACAGAGACCTCAGAAATAATACCACACATCTACAACCATCTGATCTTCAACAAACCTGACAAAAACAAGCAATGGGGAAAGGATGTCCTATTCAGTAAATGGTGCTGGGAAAACTGGCTAGCCATATGCAGAAAACTGAACCTGGACCCCTTCCTTACACCTTATTCAAAAATTAACTCAAGATGGATTTAGACTTAAATGTAAAACCCAAAACCATAAAAACCCTAGAAGAAAACCTAGGCAATGTCATTCAGGACATAGGCATGTGCAAAGACTTCATGACAAAAACACCAAAAGCAATGGCAACAAAAGCCAAATTTGAAAATGGGATTTAATTAAACTAAAGAGCTGCTGCACAGCAAAAGAAATTATCATCAGAGTGAACAGGCAACCTACAGAATGAGAGAAAATTTTGGCAGTCTACCGATCTGACAAAGTTCTAATAGCCAGAATTTACAAAGAACTTAAACATATTAGCAAGAAAAAAACAACCCCATCAAAAAGTGAGCAAATGATATGAACAGACACTTCTCAAAAGAAGACATTTACGTGGCCAAGAAACATATGAAAAAAAGCTCAACTTCACTGATCATCAGAGAAATGCAAATCAAAACCACAATGACATACCATCTCACGCCAGTCAGAATGGCAATTATTAAAAAGTCAAGAAACAATAGATGCTGCAAGGCTGTGGAGAAATTGGAACGCTTTTATACTGTTGGTGGGAATGTAAATTAGTTCAACCATTGTGGAAGGCAGTATGGCAATTCCTCAAGGGTCTAGAACCAGAAATACCATTTGACCCAACAATCCCATTAATGGGTATATACCCAAAGGAATAAAAATCATTCTACTATAAAGTCACATGCACACGTATGTTTATTGCAGCACTATTTACAATAGCAAAGACATGGAACCAACCCAAATGCCCAACAATGATAGACTAAAGAAAATGTGGTACACATACACCATGGAATACTCTGCAGCCATAAAAAGGAATGAGATCATATCTTTTGCAGGGACATGGATGAAGCTGGAAGCCATCATCCTCAGCAAACTAACTCAGTAACAGAAAACGAAACAGCATATGTTCTCGCTCATAAGTGGGACTTGAACATTGAGAACATACGGACACAGACAGGGGACACACGAGGGCCTGTTGGGGGGCAGGGGGCGAAGGGAGGGAATTTAGAGGATGGGTCAACTGGTGCAGCAAACCACCATGGCACACATATACCTTTGTAACAAATCTGCATGTTCTGCACATGTATCCCATTTTTTTTTTAGAAGTAATTAAAAAAAAATGCTGGGGAGAAGGTGGAGCAAGATGGCTGGATAGAAAGCTGCCTGATTGCTCCCCCACCTTACCCACCACCACCAGCAAGGACACAAGGCTAACAACTATTTACACAGGAAAAAAAAAAAAAAAACCACCTTCATAAGAATTGAAAATCAGGTGAGTACATATAGTACCTTGTTTTAACTTCGTATCACTGAAAGAGGCACTGAAGAGATAGAAAAAGCAGTCCTGAATCGCCAACACTACCCCTCCCCTACCCCAGCAATGACAGAGTGGTGCAGAGCTTCTCTGGGTGCTGGAAGAGAAACAACACAACAATTTTGAGGCATTGAATTCAGTACCGTCCTGTTACAGCAGAATGGAAAATTAGACCAAATAGAGCTGATGCTTCTCCACGGAGGGAGCATTTAAGCCAGCCCTAGCCAGAGGGGAATCACCCATTCCAGAAGTCTGAACTTGAGTGCCTACAGACCTCACCACCAAGGGCTACACCACTCTGTGTCTCCAAGTAAATGTGAAAAGCACTCTAGGCCATAAGGAGTGAAACTCTTAGGGGAGAGGCCAGTCCTAGGGCTGAACTAGGGTCAAAAACAGTGGACTAGGCAGTAGGGGTGGGGGGACTCGACCTACTGAGACACGAGGAGTTAGGGCAGCCAAGAAGTGCTGATATCATCCCTCCCCTACCCCCAAGCTGCACAGTCATGGCTACAAAACAGACTCCTTCCTTCATTTGAGAAGAGGAGAGGGAAGCGTGGGTAGGACTTTGTCTTACATCTGGGATACCAGCTCAGCCACAGCAGTATAGGGCACCAGTCAGAGCTGTGAAGCCCCCATTGCAGACCCTAGCTCCTGGAGAACATTTATAGACATAACCTGGGCCAGTAAAGAACCCACTGCCTTGAAGAAAAGGACCCAGTCCTGGCAGCATTAATCACCTACTAACTGAAGAGACCTTGGGCCATGAAAAACCAGTAGTGATACCCAGGTACCACATCAAAGGCCTTGGGTGAGCCTCTGACATCTGCTGGCTCCAGGTACCAGCACAGCCACAGTGGGGTAGAGCACCAAGTCAGCTCTTGATGTCCCTGATTCCAGGACTTGATGCTTAAATGGCATTTCTGGACCTGCCCTGAGCCAGAATGTAGCTCACTTCCCTGAAGGGTGAGTTCCAGGCCAGGCAGCATTCACAACATGCTGACTTACAAGACCACGAGCCTTAGGGGGACATCAGTGGTAGTCTGGCAGTACTCCTCATGGCCGGGGGTGGTGGTGGCTACAGGGTAAGGCTCCTCTGAGGGAAGAAAGGGAAGAATTGCGTCTTGTGGTTGAAGTGCCAGCTCAGCTGCAATATAATAGAATACCAGGTAGATGTCTAAGGTTTTTGACTCTAGTCTCTGACTCCCTGACATCACTTATGGACCCTCCCAAAGCCTGGGGGACTTTGATGTCCTGAAGGGAAGGACACACCACACGCCTGGCTGGCTTTGCTACCTGCTGATTGTAGAGCCCCAGGGCCTTGAATGAACAGAGGCAGTAGTCAGGGAGTGGTTACAGCAGGCCTTAAGCAAGACCCAGAACTTTGCTGGCTTCAGGTCTCACCCAGTACAGTCCTAGTGGTAGTAGTGGCCACAGGGTGCCTGGGTCACTCCACCCCCAGCTTTAAGTGGCACAGAACAGACAGAGAGAGACTCTGTATGTTTGGGAGAAATTAACAGAAGAGAATAGGAGTCTCTGCCTGGTAATCCAGAGAATTCACTTGGATCTTGTGCAAAACCATCAAAGTGATACTTCTATGAGTCTGTAAGAACCACAGTGTTATTGGGCTTGGCATGCCCCACTAAAGCAGATACAGGTTAGATCACAATCCCAAGTCCTTTCAAATATCTAGAAAGCCTTCCCAAGAAGGATGGCTACAAATAAGCCCAGACGGTGAAGATTACGATAAATACCTACTCTTCAATGCCCAGACACTGAAGAACCTTTATTTTACTAGCATCAACACCATCCAGGAAAACATGATCTCACCAAATGAACTAAATAAGGCACCAGGGACCAGTCCTAGAGAAAAAGAGATATGTCACGTTTCAGGAAGATAATTCAAAATGGCTGTTTGGAGGAAACTTCGAGAAATTCAGATAACACAAAGAATTAATTCAGAATTCTATCTGATACATTTGACAAAGACATTGAAATAATTAAAAAGAAGCAGAAATTCTGGAGCTGAAAAAAATGCCATTGTCATACTGAAAAATGCATTATAATCCTTTAACAGAATGGATCAAGCAGAAGAAAGAATTAATGAGCTTGAAGATAGGCTATTTGAAAATACATAGAGGAGACAAAAGAAAAAAGAATAAAAAACAATGAAGCATGCCTACAAAATCTAGAAAATAGCATCAAAAGGGAAAATCTAAGAGATATTGGCCCTACAGAAGAGGTAGAGAAATAGGGGTAGAAAGTTTATTCAAAGAGATTAAACTTCCCAAACCTAGGGAAACATATCAATATCCAAGTACAAGAAGGTTATAGAACACCAAGCAGATGTAACCCAAAGAAGACTACCTTAAGGCATTTAACAGTCAAAGTCCCAAAGGTCAAGGAAAAAAGAAAGAATCGTAAAAGAAGCAAGAGAAAGGAAACAAGTAACACACAATAGAGCTCCAATACATCTGGCAGCAGACTTTTCAGTGGAAACCTTATAGGCCAGGAGAGAGTGACATGCCATATTTAAAGCGCTGAAGAAAAAAATATTTTACCCTAGAATAGTATATCTGACAAAAATATCTTTGAAACATGAAGGAGAAATAAAGAATTTCCTGGACAAACAAAAGCTGAGGGATTTCGTGAACATCAGACATGTCCTATAAGAAATGCTAAAGCAAGGACTTGAATCAGAAAGAAAAGAATATTAATGAGCAATAATCACCTGAAGCTACAAAACTCATTGGTAACAGTAAGTACATAGAAAAACACAGAATATTATAACATTGTAACTATGGTGTATAAACTACTCTTATCCCAAGTAGAAAGACTAAACAATAAACCAATTAAAATAACTACAACAAAGTTTTTCAAGACATAGGAAGTACAATAAGATATAAATAGAAACAGCAAAAAGTTAAACAGCAGAGGAACAAAGTTAAGGTGTAAAGTTTTATTAGTTTTTGTTTGATTGTTTATGCAAATAGTGTTAAGTTTTTATCAGGTTAAAATAATGGGTTATAAGATAGTATTTGCAAGCCTCATGGTAATCTCAAACCAAAAAAACATACAATGGATACACCAAAAAAAAAGCAAGAAACTAAATCGTATCACCAGAGAAAATCACCTTCACTAGAGGAAGACAGGAAGGAAAGAAGGAAGAAAAGGCCAGAAAACAAATATCAAAATGGCAGACGTCTTTACTTATCAATAATAACATTGAATATAAATGGACTAAACTCTCACATCAAAAGACATAGACTGGTTGAATGGATGAAAAACAAGACCCATTGATCTGTTATCCTCAAAAAACATACTTCACCTATAAAAACACATATAGACTGAAAATAAAGGGAGAGAAAAAGATATTCCATGCCAATGGAAAACAAGAGCAGGAATAGCTATATTTATATCAGGCAAAATAGATTTCAAGACAAAAACTATTAGAAAAGACAAAGAAGGTCAGCGTGTAATGATAAAGGGGTCAATTCAGCTAGAGAGTATGACAGTCTTAAATATATATGCCCCCAACACTGGAGCATCCAGATATATAAAGGAAAATCTATTAGAGCTAAATAGAGAGTTCAGCCCCAATGTAATCATAGCTGGAGACTTCAGCACCCCACTTTCAGCATTAAACAGATCTTCCAGACAGAAAATCAACAAAGAAACATCAGACTTAATCTGCACTATAGACCAAATGTATACAATATATATTTACAGGACATTTTATCCAAGAGCTGCAGATCTAATATATATTTATAGAACATTTCATCCAAGAGCTGGGGAATACACCTTCTTTTCCTCAGAACATGGAATATTCTCAAGAATAAGCCATATGATAGGTCACAAAACAAGTCTTAAAACATTCAAAAAATTGAAAAATATCAAGCATCTTACCACAATTGAATAAAACTAGAAATTAATAATAGAGAAATTTTGGAAATTATACAAATACATGGAAATTAAACAATATGCTCCTCAATGACTAATGAGTCAATAAAGAAACTAAGAAGGAAATTGAAAAATATCTGGAAACAAATGTTAATGGAAATACAACATACCAAAACCTATGGGATACAGCAAAAGCAGTAGAAAGGGGAAGTTCATAGCTATAAGGGCCACATCAAAAAAGAAGAAAACCTTCAAATGAAGAAAACGATACATCTTAGAAAATCTAGAAAAGCCAGAGCAAACCAAGCCCAAAATTAATGGAAGAAAATAAATCAAAAGGTCTGAGCAGCAATAAATGAAATTGAAATGAAGAAAACAAGACAAAAGATCAATGAAACAAAAGTTGGTTTTCTGGAAAGTTAAACAAAATTGGCAAACCTTTAGCCAGATAAAGAAAGAAAGAATATACTAATAAATAAAATGAAAAATGAAAAAGAGGACATTATAACTGATACTACAGAAATTAAAGGATCATTAGTGGCTACTATGAACAACTATATACCAATAAATTGGAAAATCTAGAAGAAAAGGACAAATTCCTAGGTACATACAACCTACCAAGATTGAACCAGGAAAAAATCCAAAACCTGAACAGACCAATAACAAGTAATGAGATCAAAGCTGTAATAAAAAGTCTCCCAGAAAAGAAAAATCCAGGAGCTGCTGGCTTGACTGCAGAATCCAACATTAATACAAATCCTACTTAAACTTTTCTGGAAAATGGAAGATGAAGGAACACTTCCAAACTCATTCCACAAAGCCAGTATTACCCTGATACCAAAACCAGACAAAGACACATCAAAAAAAGAAAACTACAGGACATCATCTCTGAGGAATATTGATGCAAAAATCTCAACAAAATACTAGCAAACTGAATTCAACAAACATTAGAAAGATCATTCATCATGATCAAGTGGGATTTATTCCTGGGATGCAAGGATGGTTCAACATATGCAAATCAATCAATGCGATCCATCATATCAACAGAATGAAGGACAAAAACCATATGATCATTTCAATTGATGCTGAAAAAGCATTTGATAAAATCCAGCATCCCTTCATGATAAAAAAAAACCCTTAAAAAACTGGTTATAGAAGGAACATATATCAACATAGTAAAAGCCATATATGAAAGACCCACAGCTAGTATGATACTGAATGAGGAAAAACTGAAAGCCTTTCCTCTAAGATCTGGAACACAACAAGGATGCTCAGTGTCACTGCTGTTATTCAGCATAGTACTGGAAGTCCTACCTAGAGCAATCAGACAAGAGAAATAAAGGGCACATGGTTGAAAAGAAAAAAAAAATCAAATTATCTTTGTTTACAGATTATATGAGCTTATATTTGGAAATACCTAAATACTCCAGAAGAAAACTATTAGAACTGATAAACAAATTCAGTAAAGTTGTAGGATACAATATCAACATGCAAAATCAGTAGCATTTCCATATGCCCATAGCCACAATAGCCACACATAAAATTAAAAAGCTAGGAATTAAACAGAGAAGAGAAAGATCTCTTTAAAGAAAAGCATAAAACACTGATGAAAGAAATTGAAGAAATCACCAGAAAATGGAAAAATATTTCATGTTCATAGATTGGAAAAATCAATATTGTTATTGGAAGAATTAATATTGTCCATGCCACTAAAGCAATCTACAGACTCAATGCAATCCCTACCAAACTACCCACGACATTCTTCACAGGAATAGAAAAAGCATTCCTAAAATTTATGTGGAACCATAAAAGACCCAGAACAGCCAAAGCTATCCTAAGCAAAAAGAACAAAACTGGAGGAAGCACATTACCTTACTTCAAATTATACTACAGAGATACAGTAACCAAAAAAGCGTGGTACTAGCATAAAGACAGACACATAGACCAATGGAACAGAATAGAGAACCCAGAAACAAGTCCACACACCTACAATGAACTCAGTTTTGATAAAGGTGTCAAGAACATACACTGGGGAAAACACAGTCTCTTCAATAAATGGTTCTGGGAAAACTGGATATCTATATGCACAAGAATGAAACTAGACCCTATCTCTCTCTCTCTCCATATACAAAAATCAAGTTAAGATGGATTGAAGACTTAAATCTAAGACCTGAAACTGTGAAACTACTACAAGAAAACATTGGGAAAAATCTCCAAGATATTGGTCTGGGCAAAAATTTCTTGAACAATACCCCACAAGCACAGGCAACTAAAGCAAAAATGGACAAATAGGATCACATCAAGTTAAAAAGCTTCTGCACATCAAATGATACAATCAACAATGTTAAAAGACAACCTGCCGAGTGGGAGAAAATATTTGCAAACTACCCATCTCACAAGGGATTACTAACCAGAACATATAATGAGCTCAAACAACTCTAATGGAAAAAAAACTAATAATCCTATCATAAAATGGGGAAAAGATTTGAATAGACACTTCTCAAAAGACATGCAAATGGCAAACAGGCATATGAAAAGGTGCCCAACATCACTGATCATCAGAGAACTGCGAATCAAAACGACAATCAGATATCATCTCACCACAGTTACAATGACTTATATACAAAAGACAGGCAATAACAAATGCTGGCAAGGATGTGGAGAAAAGGGAATCTTTGTACACTGTTGGTAGGAATGTAAATTAGTACAACCACTATGGACGATGGTTTGGAGGTACCTCAAAAACAAAAATTGAGGTACCATATGATCCAGCAATCCCACTGCTGGTATATACCCAAAAGAAAGGAAATCAGTATATGGAAGAGATACCTGCACTCCTATATTTGTTGCAGCACTTTACAATTGCTAAGATTTGGAAGCAACCCAAGTGTTCATCAACAGATGAATGGATAAAGAAGATGTGGTACATATACTCAATGGAGTAATATTCAGCCATAAAAAAGAATGAGATCCAGTGATTTGCAATAACCTGGATGGAACTGGAGATCATTGTGATAAATTAAATAAGCCAGACCCAGAAAGACCAACATCACATGTTCTCACTTATTTGTGGGATCTAAAAATCAAAACAATTGAACTCATGGAGATAGAGAGTAGAAGGATGGTTACTAGAGGCTGGGAAGGGTAGTGAGGGTCTGGGGGTGGGGATGGTTTATGGGTACAAAAAATAGTTAGAAAGAAAGTAGAAGACCTACTATTTGATAGCACGATAGGGTGACTATAGTCAATATTAATTGTACATTTTAAAATCTTAAAGAGTATACTTGGATAGTTTGTTACTCAAAGGATAAATGCTTGAGGGGATGGATACCCCATTCTCCATGATGTGCTTATTGTATATTGCATGTCTGGATCAAAACATCTCAGGTACCCCATAAGTATGTATATCTACTATGTACCCACAAAATTTTTTTAAAAAGATGCCATTTCCAGTAGACAAAATCTCCTGGTTAAAAATTGTGGGTCTTGAATTCTTTATTTCCTAGGAGCCCACTATAAAAATAATCTTTCACTAGGTTATAATTTTTTAGTTAATTAATAAGGTTAGAACAATAAATATGTCTCCCCTTGCAATTATGGAGTTACAATGTCCTGGGGTAGACTCATAGGTCTTCCAGTTGTTATTTCAAATAGGGATAACTGTTGTTTTCCAAAAGGGGCTGATCTTAGGTTAAGCAAAACCAAGGAAAGTGCATTCAGCCATGGAATCTTAAGAACTTCTGTTATTTTTGCCAATTGAGTCTTAATTATTCCATTTGTACATTCCACCAGTCCAGATGGTTGGAAATGATATGCACAATAAAAGTGCTTGAGGATGGGTCAAATTTTACATATTGATTGAATTATCTGTCCAGTGAAGTGAGTGCCTCTGTTGCTCTGAAATTCCACAGGAACTCCCGACGTTGGAATAATTTTTTCTAAGAGAATTTTACTTGCTACTAAGTCCATTTCTTTTCTGAATGGAAATGCTTCTATTCAACAAGAAAACATGCAAATCATCAGTAGAACAGAATTGTATCCTTGTGATAGTGGCAGCTAAATAAAATTTCATTGCCATACTTCAAAGGGGCCTACAAATAAAGGAAAATGTCCTTGGGAACTGTGCAAAAGTTTTCCTGGATTCTATTTTGGGCAGATATGGCAGCGATTGTATGCCTCATGACCTATAGTCAGAGAAAGTTTCCAAAAATATTATTTTCCACAAGCAACCACTTTATCAGGGCTCCAATGAGTGAAATCACGTACATAGGTAAAAATGATGACTACAATTCAGCAGGAAGTATAGGCAAGTTTTTTGACCCCTACTATATCTAATCTTTGGGAGAGTATGTTCCTTTTGTTTTTCCAACTTTCCTGTTTGGATTTTGGAGCTCTAGATTTAGTTCATTTTATGTCAAATTCAGGTGCTTTTAAAAAAAGTTATTCTCTTTTTTGGGGTACTTATTTGAAAGTTAATATAAATTGCTTTTCTTGTTTAGATGCATTTAGAGCATCTCTTAGTGTTACCTTATCAGCTAGCTGATTTCCTTTGCTTTCTGGAGTATCTGATTTGGAATGACCTAGAATTTTAATAATGGCCAGTGATTTGGGTAATAATACGGCTTCTAATCATTGTGAAATAAGATATCAATTTTTTATGGGCTGACTAGAAGTTAAAAATCCTCTTTGCTTCCATAGCATTCCAAAATTATTAGCTACTCTGAAAGAATATCTGCTGTTTGTATGAATATTAGCATTTTTTTTCACCAATTGACAGGCCCTGATTAATGCTATCAATTCTACTTGTTGAGCTGAGGTGGCTTCTGGAAGGGAAGCACTTTCCATTTCTTCAGTTAAATATACTCCTGTATAGCCTGCACAGTAAGTCCCAGATTCATCTTTTAACTAAGGTCCATCTATAAACCAAACAACATCAGTGTTAGTAAGGGTAGTCTCCTGCAGGAGTGTTCTAGAAGAGATAAGCTTGTCAGTTAAGATTACGCAATCATGCAGCATCTCATATGAAGGTAGAGGCAGAAGGGTGGCAGGGTTTATATTATTGCACCTAGAGCTTGTAAGGTGAGGTACAGAAAGAAGAACTACATAAAAAGCTAGTCTGCTGACAGAATAATGTTGAGTGTGGTTTGAATTTAGAAGTGCTTCCACAGAATGTGGAATGAAGACAGTGAGGGGAATCCCATCGCTATTTTTTCAGGGTTTTTTTTTGTTTTTTTACTAAAAGAGCAGTGGCAGTTACTCTCTTCAGGCAGTGTGGCAATCTTTTAGCCATGGCATCCACTTGCTGACTACAGTATCCTGTAAGTCTATTTTGGTCTCAGTGTTTTTGTGACATAACACCTAAAGCATTTCCCTTATTTTTATGGACAAACAATGAAATGGAATATAGATGCTGGGGTATTTATAAGGCTCTTTGTAATCTCTTCCAAAGTTAACGAATTTTCCTCAGTCCATTCCAGGGGATCTGGCTTGTGTTTCTTTAAAAGAGTATATAGATGTTGAGTTGTTTTTTTTTTTAAGCTTGGAATCCAATTTCTACAGTATACTGCCAGTCCCCCAAATCCTCTTGGTTGTTTCTTAGTTTGGAGGATAGGAAGGCCAATATTTCTTTTATTCTATCCTGGTAGATAAAAAGACCTTCCCTTGATATTAGATGACCCAAATATCTTACCTGTTTTTGACAAAACTGAAGTTTTTCCTTTGACACCTTGCATTCCTTTAAGGCTAATTGTTGTAATAAGTGAATCCCATCTTCTATAGAGGCTTCTTTATCCTCTGAACCGAGAAGCAAATCATCTATGTATTGTATTAAAATGGATTTCTTAAGGAAGTCAATATCTGAGAGATCTGCTTCTAATATTTTTTAAAAGTAAGTTGGGCATTCAGTGTATCCCTAAGGCATGAGTTTCCAAATGTGTTGCTTGTCTTCCCAAGTGAAGGAAAAGAGAAATTGAATGTCCTTTTCCATAGGAATACTAAATAATGCACTATATAACTTAATCACAGTAATGATTCACATTAGGTAAGGACAGCAGTCAAAAATGTATGGGGCTTTAGAACTACCAGATGGTGAGGAATGATTATATTGTTAATTGCTCTCACACCCTGTACAAACCTCCATGCTCTATCATTTGCATTTCTTACAGGAAGAATTGGAGTATTACATGGGTATGTACAGAGAATAATCAGACCCCTTTTTATATGGTCTAGAACTTTGAGTCTTATTCCTTCCAAAGCTTCTGGTTTTAAAGGGTATTTTTTAAAGTTTAGATGAGGTTTTTGTGGGTCTATTTGAATTTTTATTGGAGAAGCTAAATCCCTCCATCTTCTAACCCCTATTACTACCAAAAACCTAGAATCTGCATTTTCAAATTATAGACACTGATTCCCATACCCGTGGAGGGGGGAAAGCTGCTCTCTCAACCAAATCTCCAAATAGCACTTGTGGTCTCTCAAATTTATATTCCCAGAATTAAGGCTACAAACTTGAAATCAATTAAAATAATCAAAGAGCTAGAATGGGGTGGGTTGGGTATGGAAATTCAGTTTTATCTTAGTAGTGCTAAGAGGGAAAACATACCTGTAAATGCTAACATTAAAAAAGAAAAAAGATCTCTCATCTATAACCTAACCTTACACCTTAAAGAACTAGAAAAATAACAAGCTTAACCAAAGCTAGCAGAAATAAATAAATAATAAATATTAGAGCAGAAATCATTAACATAGAGAATATAAAAAGTAGGGAAAAACAATGACGCCAATAGTTGGTTCTCTGAAAAGATCTATATGACTGACGTATATTTAGCTAGATTAAGAAGAAAAGAGACAAATAACTAAATAACTAATAACTCAAATAACTAAAAGCAGAAATGAAAGGACATTACAAATGATTTTGCAGAATTAAAAAGCATTATTAAGACATAGTATGAATAATTGCACACCACTATGATGACCTAAATGAAATGGATAAATTCCTAGAAACAGACAAATTGCCAGAACTGAATCCAGAAGAAGTAGAAAATTTGAACAGACTTATAACTAGTAAGGGGATTACATCAGTAATAAATAACCAAAACCCCTGGACCAGAATGCTTCACTGCTGAATTCTACCAAACAGCTAAAAGAAGAATTAGTACCATTCCTTCTGAAACTCTTCCATAAAAATTAAAGGAGGAACACTTCTACAGTCATTCTGAGACCAGCATTATCCTGATACTAAAGCCAGACAAAGGCACTACCATCAGAAAGAACTACTGCACAATATCTCGGATGAACATTAATGCAAAAATTCTCAACAAAATACTAGCAAAGAGATTTCATCAGTACATTAAAAAGATTATACACCATGACCCAGAGGGATATTTTTCTTGGAATGCAAAAATAGTTCAACATGCAAAAATCAAAGTAATATATCACATTAACAGACTGAAGGAAAAAAACCCCACATGATCATCTCAGTTGATGTAGAAAAAGCATTTGACAAAATTCAGTAACTTTTCATGGAAAAAACTCTCAACAAACTAGAAATAGAAGGAAATTTCCTAACATAATAAAGACCATATATGCAAAGCCCACAGCTAACATCATACTAAATGGTGGAAGATTGAAATCTTTTCTTCTAATATCAGAAACAAAACAAGGTTTCTTAGTTTCACCATTTCTATTCAATATAATTCTTGAGGTCCTGGCCATAAGAATTAAGCAAAAAAGAAATAAAAGTCATACAAATTGGAAAAAGAGAAGTAAAATTACTTCTATTCACAGATAGCATGATTTCATATGTAGAAAACCCTATAGAGTCCACACCAAAAAAAAGCTGTTATAATAAACGAATTCAGCAAAGTTGCAGGATACAAAATCCACACACAATCAACACACAAAATCCAGTTGCATTTCTACATACTAACAATGAATAATCTGAAAAGGAAATTGAGAAAACAATTTTATTTGTTTCAAAAATAAATATTTGTTTATTTATTATTTCAAAAATAATGAAATACTTAATAACTTTCTCTCTTCAACAAATAGTGTCTGGACAACTTCATATCCACATGCAAAAGAATGAAGTTGAACCCTTGCCTTAACTCACATACAAAAATTAGTTGAAAATATATCAAAAAACTAAACAAGAAAAACAACTAAAACTCATAGAAGAAGACATAGGGGAAAATTTTATGACATTGAATTTGTCAATGACTTCTTACATATGACATCAAAAGCACAGGCAACAAAAGTAAAAAACAGATAAACCGGCCAGGCACGGTGGCTCACGCCTGTAATCCCAGCACTTTGGGAGGCCGAGGCAGGCGGATCACGAGGTCAGGAGATCGAGACCATCCTGGCTAACACAGTGAAACCCCGTCTCTACTAAAAATACAAAAAATTAGCTGGGCGTGGTGGCTGGCGCCTGTAGTCCCAGCTACTCCAGAGGCTGAGGCAGGAGAATGGCGTGAACCTGGGAGACTCTGTCTCAAAAAAAAAAAAAAAAATTAAAAAATTAAAAAAAAAAACAGAGAAATCGGATTACATTAAAATTTAAAACTTCTGTGCATGAAAAAGTATAATAAACAAATTAAAAGGCAATCTATAGAATGGGCAAATATATTTGCAAATCATATATCTGATAAGGGGTTAAAAAAGAACTTCTACAACTCAACAACAAAAAGCAATCCAAGTTAAAAATAGGCAAAGGACTTCAATAGACATTTCCCTAAAGATGATATACAAATGGGCAATAAACACATGAAATATGCTCAACATCTTTTTGTATCAGAAAAATGTAAATCAAAACCATGATGAGACAGCACCTTACATACATTAGAATGGCTAATACAAAACAAAAAACAAACAGAAAACAATATGTGTTGACAAGATTATTTTTAAAAATCTGAAATCTTGTACACTTTTGGTGGGAATGTAAAATGGTGAAGCTGCTGTGGAAAACAATATGGCAGTTCATTTTAAGAACGGAATTACCATATGATCCTGCAATTCTACTTCTGGGTATGTATCCCAAAGGATGTAAAGCAGGATAATCTCTCTTGCATCTTAAAAAAAACTTGTTTAAAGATTGAATACATAGAAACAGAGTAGAAAAGTGGTTACAGAGGCAGGGGTAGGGGTGGAGGGAGGAACTGGGAGATGTAGTTTAAAGGGCACAAAGTTGCAGTTACTTAGGATGAATAAGTCTAGAGATCTAACATACAGCATAATGATTATAGTTAATAATACTGTAGTGTATACTGGCAATTTGCTAAGAGAGTAGATTTTAGGTGTTCTTACCCCAATACACAAAAGGTAACTTTGAGAGACTAGGATAGATATGTTAAACAACTTGAACACAGTAATAACTTAACAATATATTTATATCAAAACATGTTGTATGCCTTAAATATATATAAGTTCTGAAAAAAAGAATTTCAAACATGGTCTTAGAGATTTGCACACCCATGTTTATAGCAGCATTATTCACAATAGTCAAGAGGTAGAAGCAACCCAAGTTTCTTTCAGTGAATTAATGGATAAACAAAATGTGGTATATACATTCAAGGAAATATTATCAGCCATTAAAAGGACAGAAATTCTGACATGTTATAACATGGATGAAATTTGAAGATATTATGCTAAATGAAACAAGCCAATCACAAAAAGTGAAATACTGTATGATTCCACTTATATGAGGCAACCAGAATAGTCAAACTCATAGAAACAAAAAGTAGAAAGGTGTTTGTTGGGGCTGAGGGAGAAATGAGGTGTTGTTTAATGGGTATAGAGTTTACGTTTTGCAAGATGAAAAATTCCTGGAAACTGATTGCATAACAATGGAAATATACATAAAACTATTGAACTGTACACTTTAAAATGTTTAAGATGGTAGATGTCATGTGTATCTCACCACTATTAAAAATTTTTAAACAGCAGTTTCTTATTGCATGTCTGCCATGTGTCAGCCACTATACTCTGTTCTTTTTCATGATTTTTAAAAAGATATCTCTCTCAAGCTCCTCACCTCCTCCTTAACTCATTCTACAAAGCCAGCATACCATGATACCAAAACCTGGCAAAAAAAAAAAAAATAACAATGAAAAAAGAAAACTACAAACCAAAATATCCCTGATAAACACAAATGCAAAAATCCTTAACAAAATACTAGCAAACCAAATTCAGCAGCATATCAAAAATCTAATTCACCATGATCAACTAGGCTTCATTCCTGGGATGCAAGGTTGGATCAACACATGCAAATCAATAAATGTGATTCACCACATAAACAGAATTAAAAACAAAAATCATATGATCATCTCAACAGATGGAGAAAAAGCTTTTGATAAAATCCAACATCCCTTCATGATAAAAACCCACAACAACATATTAGACATCAAAGCAACATACTTCAAAATAATAAGAGCCATCTATGCCATACCCACACCAAACATCATACTGAATGGGCTAAAGCTGGAAGCATTCCCCTTAGTAACTTGAACAAGACAAGGATGCCCACTCTTACCACTCCTATTCAGTATAGTACTGGAAGTCCTAGCCACAGCAAACAGGCAAGAGAAAGAAATAAAAGCCTTCCAAATAAGAAAAGAAGAATTCAAACTATCTCTCTTCACTGATAACATGATTCTATACCTAGAAAACCCTAAAGACTCCACCAAAAGGCTCCTAGAACTGATAAGTGACTTCAGTAATGTTTCCAGATACAAAATCAGTGTACAAAAATCAGTAGCATTTCTATACATCAAGACCATTCAAGCTGTGAGCCAAATCAAGAATACAATTGAATTTACAATAGCCACAAAAAATAAAATACCAAGGAATACAGCTCACCAAGAAAGCAAAAGATCTCTACAAGGATAACTACAAAACGCTGCTGAAAGAAATCATAGGTGACACAAACAAATAGAAAAACACTGATGCTCATGGAGTGGAAGAATCATTATCATTAAAATAACCATAATACTGCTCAAAGCAATCTACAGATTCAACGCTATTCCTGTCAAGCTATGAAAGTCATTTTTTTTTTCACAGAATTAGAAAACACCATTCTAAAATTCATACGGAACCAAAAAAAAGAGCCCAAATAGCCAAAGCTAAGAAAAAAGAGCAAAGCTGTGGGCATCACATTATCTGACTTCAAACTGTTATAGGGCTAGAGTAACCGAAAGAGCATGGCACTGGTACAAGAACAGCACATAAACCAATGAAACAGAATAAAGAACCCAGAAATAAAGCCACACCCCAACAGCCATTTGATTTTCAGCAAAGTTGGCAAAAATAAGCAATGAGGAAAAGACTCCTGATTCAATAAATGGTGCTTGGATACTGTATAGCTATATGCAGAAAAATGAAAGTGGACTCCTACCTTTCACCAGATACAAAAATTAACTCAAGATGCATTAAAGATTTAAATGTAAGACCTCAAAACTATTATAATCATAGAAGAAAACCTAGGAAACATCATTCTGGATATTAGCCTTGGGAAATAATTTATGACTAAATCCTCAAAAGCCATGGGAACAAAAACAAAAATTGACAAGTGGGACCTAATTAAACTAAAGAGTTTCTGCACAGCAAAAGAAACTATCAACAGAGTAAAGAGACAGCCTACAGAAGGCACGAAAATATTTGCAAACTGTGCATCCAACAAGGGTCTAATCTCCAGAATCTATAAGGAACTTAAACAATTTAATAAACAAAACATAAATAACTCCATTGCTCCATATCACTTATCATCAGGGAAATGCAAATCAAAACCACAATCAGCCAGAATGGCTATTACTAAAAAGTCAAAAACAACAGATGCTGGCAATACTGTGGAGAAAAGGGAATGCTTATACACTGTTAGTGGGAATGTAAATTAGTTCAGCCACTGTGTAAGGCAGTTTGGAGATTTCTCAAAGAACTTAGAACTACCATTCAACCCATCAATCACATTGCTGAGTATATATCCAAAATAAATCATTCCACCAGAAAGACACATGCACTGGTATGTTCATTGCAGCGCTATGCACACTAGCAAAGACATGGAATCAGCTTAGGTGCCCATCAGCAGTGGACTGGATAAAGAAAATGTGGTACACATACACCTGGAATACTAGGGAGCCATACAAAAGAACACTATCATGTATTTTGCAGCAGCATGGATGCAGCTGGTGGCCATTATCCTAAGTGAATTAACACAGGAACAGAAAACCAAATACCACATTTTCTCACTTATAAGTGGAAGCTAAACACTGAATACACACGGACATAAAGATGGCAACAATAGACACTGGCAAGCACTCAGGGAGAAGTAGTCGGGGGGAAGGAGGCGAAGGGATGAAAGACTATTACAAACTATGCTCAATATCTGGGTGATGGGATCAGTCATACCCCAAACCTCAGCATCACACAATATATCCATGTAAGAAACCAGTACATTTACCCTCTGAATCTAAAATAAAAGTTGAAATTATTTTTTAATTTAAAAAAGTGTACACAAGTTTTAAAAATTAAAATAAATGGAATTGATATACAATAGTTGTACATATTACATATTTTAGGGGTACATGTGATATTTTGATATATGTATATGATGCATAATTAAATCAGGGTAACTGGGATATGTATCATCTCTAACATTTATCTTTTCCTTGTGTTGGGGACATTACAATTCTCTTCTAGCTATTTTGAAATATATAACAAATCTTCATTAACTATAATCTCTCTGCTATACTATCAAATAATAGAATGTATTCCTTCTATATAACAATATGTTTGTATCTATTAACCCACTTCTCTTCATCCCCCTCTCTTCTACCCTTCCCAGCCTGTAGTATACACTATTCTACTCTCTATGTCTATGACATCTACTTTTTAAGGTCCCATATATAAGCGAGAACATGTAATATTTGTTTTTCTGCACATGGCTTATTTCACTTAACATAATGATCTCAAGTTTCACTTATGTTGCTACAAATGACAGAATTTCTTTCTGTTTCCTAGCTAAGTAATATTACATTATATGGAGATTCCATATTTTTTATTCATTCATTTGTTGAGGGGCACTTAGGTTGCTTCCAAATCTTGACTATTGTGAATAGTGCTGCAATAAATATGGGAATCCAGATATCTGTTTGATATACTGATTTCTCTACTTTGGGATATATACCCAGCAGAGAGATTGCTGGATAAAATGATAGTTCTATTTTCATCTATTTGAGGAACTACCAAATTGTTCATCCCAGTGGTTGTACAAATTTACATTCCCACTAACAGTATTCAAGTGTTTTAGTCCGTTCTCATGCTGCTATAAAGAACTGCCCAAGACTGGGTAATTTATAAAGAAAAGAGGTTTAACTGACTCACAGTTCTGCATTGCTGGGGAGGTTTCAGGAAACTTACAATCATGGCAGAAGGCAAAGGAGAAGTGGGCACTTTCTTCACGGGGGGGCAGAACAGAGTGAGTGCAAGCAGAGGAAATGCTAGACACTTATAAAACGATCAGATCTCATGAGACTCACTCACTATCATAACAACAGCATAGGGAAACTGCCTCCATGATCCGATTATCTCTGTGTGATCACACCCTTGACATGTGGGGATTATGATAATTACAATTCAAGGTGAGATTTGGGTGGGGACATAGAGCCAAACCGTATCATTCCACCGCCCCCTCTGGCACCTCCCAAATATCATGTCTTTTCATATTTCAAAACCAATCATGCCTTCCCAACACTCCCCAAAAATCTTATTTCAGCATTAACACAGAAGTCCACAGTCCAAAGTCTCATCTAAGACAAGGCAAGTCTCTTCTGCCTATGAATCTGTAAAATCAAAAGCATGTTAGTTACTTCCTAGATACAATGGAGGTACAGGCATTGGGTAAATATACCTGTTCCAAATGGGAGAAATAGGTCAAAACACAGGGGCAACAGGCCCCATGCAAGTCCAAAATCCAACAGGGCAGTCATTAAACCTTAAAGTTCCCAAATGATCTCCTTTGACTCCATGTCTCACATGCAGGTCAAGCTGATGTAAGGTGGCTCCTGTGGTCTTGGGCAGTTCTGCCCCTGTGGCTCTGCAGGGTACAGCCCCACTCCCAGCTGCTTTCGTGGGCTGATATTGAGTGTCTGCCACTTTTCTAACTGCACAGTACAAGCTGTTGGTGGATCTACCATTCAGGGGTGTGGAGGACAGTGACCCTCTTCTCACAGATCCATTAGGCAGTGCCCCAGTGGGGACTCTGTGGGGGGGGTTCTGACCCCACATTTGCCTTCTGCACTGCCCTACCAGAGGTTCACCATGAGGGATTCACTCCTGCAGCACACTTCTGCCTAGACATCCAGGTGTTTCCATACATCCTCTGAAGTCTAGCCAGAGGTTCCCAAACCTCAATTCTTGACTTTTGTGCACCCACAGGCTCAACACCATGTGGAACCTGCCAAGGCTTGGGGCTTGCACCCTCTGAAGCAATGACCTGAGCTTTACCTTGGCCCCTTTTAGCCATGGTTGGAGCTGAAGCAGCTGGGACACAGGACACCATGTCATGAAGCTGCATAGGGCAGGGGGGCAGTGGGACCGGCCCAGGAAACCATTTTCCCTCCTAGGCCTCTGGGCCTGTGATGGGAGGGGCTGCCCTGAAGTTCTCTGATATGCCCTGGAGACATTTTCCCCATTGTCTTGGTGATTAACCTTTGGCTCCTGGTTACTTATGCAAATTTCTGCAATGAGCTTGAATTTCTCCCCAGAAAATGGGTTTTTCTTTTCTATTGCATAGTCAGGCTACAAATTTCCCAAACTTTTATGCTCTGCTTCCTCTTGAACGCTTTGCAACTTAGAAATTTGTTCTGCCAGATACCCTAAATCATCCATCTCAAAGTTCCACAGATCTCTAGGGCAGGTGCAAAATGCCACCACCTTCTTTGCTAAAGCATAGGAAGAGTCATCTTTGCTCCAGTTCCCAACAACTTCCTCATCTCCATCTGAGACCACCTCAGCCTGGACTTTGTTGTCCTTTCCTACATCTTCCTGTCTTCTGAACCCTACAAGTCTCTAGGAAGTTCTAAACTTTCCCACATTTTCCTGTCTTCTTTTGAGCCCTCCAAACTGTTTCAACCTCTGCCTGTTACCCAGTTCCAAAGTCGCTTCCACATTTTTGGGTATCCTTATAGCAGTACCCCACTACCTTGGTACCAATTTACCATATTAGTCCATTCCCATGATGCTATAAGGAACTGCCAGAGACTGGGTAATTTATAAAGGAAAGAGGTTTAATTGACTCACAGTTCCGAATTGCTGGGGAGGCTCAGGAAACTTACAATCATGGCAGAAGGCAAAGGAGCAGCAGGCACCTTCTTCACAGGGCAGCAGGATGGAGTGAGTGCAAGCAGGGAAAATGCTAGACGCTTACAGAAACCATCAGATCTCGTGAGCCTCACTCACTATCATGAGAACAGCATGGCAGAAACAGCCCCATGATCCGATTACCTCCACCTGGTCATGCCCTTAACACATGGGGATTATGGGGATTACAATTGGAGGTGAGATTTGGGTGGGGACACAGAGCCAAACCATATCAATGGGTATTCCCTTTTATCTGTATCCTTGCCAGCATTCATTGTCTTTCATCTTTTTCATAATAGCAACTTTAGGCCATACTGTCCAAAGAAATTTATAGATTCAATGCTATTCCTATCAAACTATCAACAACATTAATAGAACTAGAACAAACTATTTTAAAATTCATATGGAACCCAAAACAGAGCCTGAATAGCCAAGGCAATCCTAACCAAAAAGAACAAAGCTGGAGGCATCAGATTATCCAACTTCAAACTATACTACAGGGCTACAGTAATCAAAACGGCATGGTACTGGTACAAAAACAGACAGACACATAGACCAATGGAACAGAATAGAGATTCCAGAAATAATGCTGCACACCTACAACCATCTAATCTTCAGCAAAACTGACGAAAACAAGCAATGGGGAAAGGACTTCCTATTCAACACATGGTGCTGGGATAACTGGCTAGCTATATGCAGAAGATTGAAACTGGACCCCTTCCTTACACCATATATAAAAATCAATTCAAGATGGACTAAACACTTAAATGTAAAACCCCAAACTATAAAAACCCTGGAAAATAGCTAGGAATACCATCCTGGATAGGAACTGGCAAAGATTTCATGACTAAGACACCAAAAGCAATTGCAACAAAAGAAAAATTGACAAATGAGTTCTAATTAAGCTGATGACCTTATGTACAGCCAAAGAAACTATCAACAGAGTGAACAAATAACCTACAGAATAGGAGAAGATGTTTGCAAACTATGCATCTGACAAAGGTCTAATATCCAGAATCTATAAGGAACTTAAATTTATAAGAAAAAAACCTCATTAAAAAGTGGGCAAAGGACATGAACAGACAGTTCTCAAAAGAAGACTTTCATGCAGCCAACAAGCATAAATAAAAACACTCAGTATCACTGATTGTTAGAGAAATGCAAATCAAAACCACATGAGATATCATCTCACACCAGTCAGCATGGCCATTATTGAAAAGTCAAAAAATAACAGATGCTGGTAAGTTGCAGAGAAAAAGGGACACTTCTACACTGCTGGTGGGAGTCCAAATTAGTGAAACCACTGTGAAAGACAGTGTGGCAATTCCTCAAAGAACTAAAACAGAACTATCATTTGATTCAACAATCCAATTACTGAGTATATACCCAAAGGAATATAAATTTTTCTACCATGAAGACACATGTATGTGTATGTTCACTGCAGCACTATTCACAATAGCAGAGACATCAAATCAACCTAAATACCCATCAACAGTAGACTGGATAAAGAAAGCGTGGTACACATACACCATGGAATACTATGCAGCCATCAAAAAGAATGATATCATGCCCTTTGCAGGAACAATTGATGGATCTGGAGGCCATTATCCTTAGCAAACTAACACAAGAACAGAAAACCGAATACCATATGTTCTTGCTTATAAGTGAGAGCTAAATAATGAGAATAAATTGACATAAAAGGGAACAACAGACACTGGGCCCTACTTGAGGGAGGAAGGTGGGAGGAAAGAGGATCAGAAAAAATAATTATTGGGTACTGTGCTTAGTACCTGGGTGATGAAATAATCTGTACACAAAACCCCCATGACATGAGTTCACCTATATAACAAACCTGCACATGTACCAATGAACCTAAAATAAAAGTTAAAAATAAAAGACAATAGCCATTTCAACTGGGATGAGATCATATCTCACAGCAAAACCTGTGATATACAGTGAAAGAAGTACTAAGAAGAAAGTTTGTAGCTATAAGTGCCTACATCAAAAAACTAGAAAAATTTCAAATCACCAACGTAATGATGCATCTTAAAGAACTAAAAAAGAGCAAGCAAAACCCAAAATTAGAAGAAATAAAAATCAGAGCAGAAATAAATGAAACTGAAATAAAAAACATATGAAAGATTAACAAAAAGTTGCTTTCTTGAAAAGACAAGCAAAATCAAAAAACTTTCAGCCAGACTAAGAAAAAAGAGAGAAGACCCAAATAAATAAAATTAGAGATGAAAAAGGAGACATTATAACCAATACCTCAGAAATTCAGAGGATCATTATAGGCTACTATGATAAATTATATGCCAAAAAATTAGTAAATGTAGCAGAAATGGATAAATTCCTAGACACATACAACCTTTCAAGATTGAACCATGAAGAAATCTAAAATCGGAACAGACCAATAACAAGTAATGAGATAAAGCATTTAAAGAAGAATAGAATACCAATTCTACTCAACGTATCCTGAAAATAGACGAGCAAGGAATATTTCCAAACTCATTCTATGAAGTCAGTATTACCCTGATACCAAAACCAGACAATGACTCATCAAAAGAAAGAAAACTATAAGCCAGTATCTCTGATGAATATTTATATAAAAATCCTCAACAAAATGCTAGCAAACCAAATTCAACAACACATTAAAAAGATCATTTATCATGACTAAATGATATTTATCCCAGGGATGCAAGGATGATTCAACACACACAAATCAAATCAGTGGGATACATCATATCAACAGAATGAAGGACAAAATCTATATGATCATTTCAACTGATGCTGAAAACGCATTTGGTATAATTCTACATTCCTTCATGATATAAACCCTCAAAAAATTGAGGATAGAAGGAACATACCCCAACACAATAAAAGCCATATACAACAGACCCACAGCTAGTATCACACTGAATAAAGAAAATGCAAAAGCCTTTCTTCTAAGAACTGGAACATGATAAAGGATGCCCACTTTCAACACTGTGCCAGAAGTCCTATCTAATGCAATCAGACAAGAGAAAGAAATAAAGGGCATCCAAATTGGAAAGGAAGAAATCAAATTATCCTTGTTTACAGATGATATGATCTTATATTTGGACACACCTAAAGACTCCACCTAAAGACTTCCAAGACCTGTTAAAACTGATAAATTCAGTAAAGTTGTAAGAAACAATATCAATATACAAAAATCTGTAGCACTCATATATGCCAACAGCAAACAATCAGAAAAAGAAATTTTAAAAGTAATCGCATTTACAATAACTGCAAATAAAATTAAATACATAGGAATTAACTTGACCAAAGAAGTGAAAGAGCTCTACAATAAAAACAATAAAACATTGATGAAAGAAATAGAACACAAAAAAATGGAAATATCTTCCATGTCCATAAAATGGACAATGTCCATTAAAAAATCAATGAGGTTAAAATGTTCACAGTACCCAAAGCAATCTATAGAGTCAATGCAATCCCTATCAAAATACCAATGACATTCTTCACAGAAACAGAAAAAAAATCCTAAAATTTATGTGGAATCACTAAAGACCCCAATTAGCCAAAGCTATCCTGAGAAAAAAAGAACAAAACTTGAAGAATTATATTACCTGACTTCAAATTATACTACAGAGATATAGTAGCCAAAACAGCATGGTACTGACATAAAAACAGACACAGACAAATGGAACAAAAGAGAGAACCCAGATATAACTCCATCCATCCACAGTGAACTCATTTTCAACAAAGGTGTCATAGTATACATTGAAGAAAGGACAGTCTCTTCAATAAGTGATTCCAGGAAAACTGAGTATCCATATGGAGAAGAATAAAACTAGACCCCTATCTTTCACCATATACAATAATCAAATCAACGTGAATCACAGACTTAAAACTGAGACCTTGGACTATGAAACTACTGAAAGAAAACATTGGGGAAACTGCCCAGGACATTGGACTGGCAAAGATTTCTGGAATAATACCCCACGAGCACAGGCAACCAAAGCAAAAATGGACACACGGGATCACATCAAGTTCAAAAGCTTCTGCAAAGCAAAGGAAACAATCAACAAAGTGAAGAGACAACCCACAGAATGGGAGAAAATATTTGCAAACCATCCATCTGACAAGAGCTTAATAACCAGAATATATAAGGAGCTCAAACCCTTCAATGGCAAAAAGTCTAATAATCCAATGAAAAATGGGCAAAAGATCTGAATAGACATTTCTCAAAAGAACACACACAAATGGCAAACAGGCATAGGAAAAGTTGCCCAACATCACTGATTATCAGATATATGCAAATCAAAACTACAATGAGATATCATCTCATCTCAGTTAAAATGGCTTTTTTTCCCCAAAAGATAGCCAATAACAAATGCTGGCGAGGATCTGGAGAAAAAAGAACCACCATACACTGTTAGTGGGAATGTAAATTAGTACAACCACTATAATGAACAGTGTGGAAGTTCCTCAATAAACTAAAAATAGAACTATCATATGATCCAGCAATCCCACTGCTAGATATATATCCCAAAGAAAGGAAATTAGTATATCAAAGAGATATCTGTACTCCCATATTTATTGCTACACTATTCACAGTAACCAAGATCTGGAAGCAACCTAAGTGTCCATGAACAGATGAACGGATAAAGAAAATGTGGTACATATACACAATGGAGTACTATTCAGCCATAAAAAAGGATGAGATCCTGTCATTTGCACCATGGATAGAACTGGAGGTCATTATGTGAAGTAAAATAAGCCAGGCACAGAAAGACAAACTTTGCATGTTCTTGCTTATTTATGGGAGCTAAAAACTTAAACAATTGTGAAATAGAGAGTAGAATGATGGTTACCAAAGGCTGAGATGGGTAGTGGGTGGGAATGAGTGAGTGCTGATGGTAAATAGGGACAAAATCATAGACAGAATGAATAATATCTAGATTTGATAGTACAGGATGACTATAGTCAACTATTATACATTTTTAAATAACTAAAAGAGAATAATAGGAACACAAAGAAAGGGTAAATGCCTAAGGTGAGGGATACCCTATTTTCCCTGATTCGATTACAATGCATTGTATTCCTGTATCAAAATACCTCATGTACCCCATAAATATATACACCTAATATGTACCCACAAAAATTAAAAAAAGAAAAAAAGAAAAACCATCAGCTTGTACACTTATGATTTGCATAAATTTATGTATCTTTACTTGAAAAAATTAAGACTGGCTTCCAGATCAGAGCACAACCAAGACTTACTATATCTACTAAAAGAATGCATAAGTCAAAAGATGGTTGGTTGGTCAGGGATGGAAACAAATACTGACAATTCCCTTCTGAACACTGGACTTATCTTTAGTCTCATGCTCTTAATGAGAAAACTATAGATATAGATATGTTAAATGTAAGTTAGCTCTCCCCCACCCCATCGTCTGGTTCCTATGCCACTATAGCCAATTATTCTTCACTCTACACCAATCTAGATCTAGAAATCAGACTTAGCTTCAGGTTCATTCTATCTTACATATGTACACACACATACTCCTTTCATACTCACCAGATGTGAGGCCTAGAACTTCTCCAGGCATCATAGGATCTTCAGAATAAGGATGAAGCCAGCAATGAGGATTTCAGTAAATCACCAATCTCTTTCTTGAATCTTCTTTCTCTGACACACTGATATAAACCATTCCATTATGTAGTCCCTACCTGTACTCTCTCCTGTCTGCTGGCTCACTCCTTCTGGATGCCTTCCCCACCCTACCCTCTAGGAACCAAAAATATAATTCTTTTATATTCTGTTCTATCAAGCCTCTGGAAGTTCTGAGATGCCAAGAATAGGAATTGGGAAGGAAGGTTACAACAGAGGTGACATGATATATGTCTTTGAGTCCTTAGCATGGCATTCAAGGTTCCTCATAATCTTACTCTTGCTAATCTCATTAAAATCATCTCCCTACACCATTTCCATTCACATTTAACACGTGTGTTTGCAGCTCCACTTCACCCATACACCATTCTATTTCTAACCTCTGAGCCATTGCTCACACAATTCTTTTTTGTCTGAATTACCCCCGTATCTCTTAAACCATCTGCTTATCCATTTACACATAACTGAAGTGCCATCTCTTCCAAAAAGTCTTCCTTTACCATAACATTTACAACACTCTAATAAAATTACCTATGTGTTTGTCTCTCCCACCAGATTGTGAGAGCTTTCAGGGCAGAACTATTTCTCTGATTTTCCTCTCTAAGCCTCACTGTACCGTAGGTGTTTAACAAACACCTTCTCACTGTACAGTGTCAATGAAATACAACAGAAGGGGCAACCATTTTGAGGGAAAGGAACAAGGGGAGTAGATTATGTGTGATTTAGAATCACACATACCTGGATTTGAATCTCTGCTGCCAACTTCATAGCAGAGGGGCCTGGCCAAGCTCCTATGTCCTCCTCCATGTAGTGAATTGACTCATAGTGCACGTATGAGTCAGTAAATGAGAGAGAGAAACACAAGACTTCAGGGTCAGGTTGCCTGGGTTCATATCAGCTTCATTACTAACTTCTAGTGTGACCATAAGAAATTTTCTGACCCTCTCCATGCCTCAGTTCTCTCATTTGAAAAATAAGCTTTGTAATAATTCATTTCTCTTAGAGCTTCTGGAAGGATTAAATTGTGATGAAACCTGATAGAATAGCACTATGCAAATGTTAAATCGTTATTAAAGTTAGCAATTATTATCACATAAAATGGGGATCACAATGCTACTTATTTCAAAGGTACTAGAAGCATATACAGTGGATGAGTAAATGATAGTTGTTAACATTAATTTATATATGTCAAATAAAGAACATTTTTATATTTTTACAAAGAAACTAGAGTGTAGCTGAGGTAGGAAAAATAAATTCTGAGAACTAAATTATCATTCTAAAACTCTACTTAAAACAAAAATCTTAGGCCAGGCATGGTGGCTCACACCTGTAATCCCTCCTTTGGGAGGCCAAGGCGGGCAGATTACCTGAGGTCAGGAGTTCGAGACCAGCCTGGCCAACATGGCAAAACCCCGTCTCTACTAAAAATACAAAAATTAGCCCGGCATGCTGGTGGATTCCTGTAATCCCAGCAAGTTGGGAGGCTGAGGTACAAGGATCGACTGCTTGAATCCGGAAGGTGGAGGTTGCAATGAGCCAAGATCGTGCCACTGCACTCCAGCCTGGGCAACAAAGCGAGACTCTGCCTCAAAAAAAAAAACTTGCCTAATCCTGGTCAATTTTCAGCATCACTAAAGAGAAGAAAAAACAAAAGAGGATTTAATATTATGTACTAACACATGCAGTGAAAATGACATAGGCTTCGGAGTCAGATAAGACACACCTGCATTCTAATCCTGGTCCTATCACTTAAGTCATTGTTTCCAATAAAGCATCAGTATTTAGGGTTTTTCCTTGGAAGATGTCTTCCAATACGTTTCTTCACTGTATTCAGCAATTTTTTTAAACAATCCCGAGGCAAGCAATGCCTGGAAGATGCGGTTGAGAATAAAAATGAATGACACTGTCACTAAGGGTGAGCTCAAGGTAATGAAAACTGCATGAGACACTGGGGCCAGACAGACCTGGAGTTGAAAACGGTTTCCACCTCTGCCTTGCTATGAGACCTTGGGCAAGTTACATAAACTCTCTGGCTCTCAGATGACTCTTCTGTAAATTGGGATAATAATAGTATCTGCTTCACAATCACGTCCTCTGAGAGGAGCCTATGCTGATCCTGCCCACCTACCTATGGCTGTGGTTAAGGAGTCTTAGTCTGTGTTCCCAGAGCCCACTGTTCTTGTTATTTTACAGATGAAAGGCATAGATGTCATTCTGGGTTACCCTGAAAGAACCAAGAATGTGAACCCAAAGATTAGTGGAATTGTCAAAAACAGATGAGCCTCACACTTACAAGGAGACAGCTCTCTCAAGTTTCCTGTTTCTTCTTTAACCATTCATCCCCAGTCCATCTCAGTCTGCAGCTTTTCTCTTTGTGTCTCTCTATGCATTCTCATCATACTCCTAAAAGACTTACAATTCTTCACTTGAAGCCCTTTCATGTAATTTTTCTGTGTGTCTGGCTACCACACAAGACTGTGAGATGCTTGAGGAAAAGGATCAAGTTATGTTGGCTTTTACCCACCCAGCAACCAGAACACTTCCTGAATCTTGGCACAAAAACTAAAAATACATCCAACGAAAACTGAAAACTTATTGAAAAAAAAGTTTAGAAATAATATGTATATATATACATATATATAATATATCCACTTCCTCTCTGCTGTATTAAATATTTCAAATAAATTCTTGCATTTACTCCCCACTGCATCTGGGATATATTATTCCCTTTTTTAAAATATGAGATTACTGGGAACCAGAGAACTTCGAAGTCATTTCCATGGTTACAGGGCAGGTATGTAACAGCATGAGCATGGAAACCCTGGGTATGTAATGCCAACGCACACAAGGACGGCAGCATAGGCAATCTCCATACCTATGTGTGGACAATGTAAAAATACCTCTTGGGAGAAGGGGCTGCAAATACAGTTTACCAACATGTTACACCAGTAAAGCTGTCATTTTGAGATAAAGGGAAGGGTCTCCCGGACCCATTTTCAACAAGTGGCCAATCTTGGTAGTGCAGACTAAGAAGCAGCCCAGTAAGTTCTTAGAACCGGAAACTCCCCTCCCCCCAAACACCCAACCGCGCAGCCCACGCTGCGGGGCCACGACTTGGCCGGATTTATGTTCATGGCTGAGGATGCCATGGGCCGAGTAAGAAGGAGAACCGCCACCCAACCACGCAGCCAAGAGCAACCCAGGGATCCCTCCTCTGCTTGCTCCCCTCCCCCACCCCTGCTGTACCTTCTGCGCAGCCACCTCGGTAACGGGCGGCAGGGGCGCTCGGCGGTCTGCTGTCCAAGCTGGGGTCAGGAGCCTGGCGGTAGCAAAGAGCATCACCGAAAGGAAGCTGGTAGGCTAGCGAGGCCAGCCCCAAAGACCCACAGATACACGCGCTGCTCCGAACTCGCGGGCCCGCGGCGTCCACTAATGAGATGAACCTGGGCGCGCAGCGGCTGGACCTCAGCTGCTAGGGCGCCGCCAAGGTCCTGCTGGACACCTTCTGGTACCTGGGCCTCGTGTATTACACCTGTGGCTGCCGCCGAGGCGCGGTTCAATTTGAAGTCTGAGCCCCTACAGGCCCGTGAATCCTGGATTACAACTGCAGTTTGTGCAAGAAGCAGCAGCACCTGCACTTCCACTTAGCAACCTCCGGCTTCACGCTCCTCCAGGGCGCAGAGAGCATCAAAGCATTATCACCGACCCAACACACACCGGCGCTGCGTAGTTTCTGCAGCAGGTGTGGGGTGAAGAGTTGCCACACAGCTATCTGACACCGGCTGTACGGCGTCACCCCTCACTTCCTGGACAAGGCAACATTTTCCTAAAGGTAAAGCCCATAAACATGTAGAGGCCCCCTTACTCTCATGCTAGTCCGCATTCAGCCGGAAGCAATTCAGCAAATTTGCCATTTAAGTGACGCCCTGGATCTGTCTTTCAGAGTAGTGGCTTACCCTGCAGCCTCATTTCTCTGATAAGTATTTTTTTAAAGCCATTGATTCAGTTTGTTCAGCTTTTTCTTGTTGGAAGAAGGGGGTGGGGTGACAATTTCCAGCTTCTTTACATGAAAGAGCTGAAACCAGAAGTCTCGCTTGTGACCATTTTTGCAATATACTACAATCAGTATAAGCCTATGATTTAGAAATATCATGGTAAATGCCTGAGAAGCAGAAAAAATAGTTGAAAGAAGTTTTCTCAGGGAGCCAGAGCAGGAGTGGGGGCGAGTATGGATTTAGATTCAAATGATTTCTGGTTTCATTAAAGGCTAGTGTTATTCTTTAAGAACTTTTAAGATCATGTATGTATATTATTTTGAGAAAATTAAAGAATAAGTGATGCATTTTATGTAGAAATAATCTATATAAATTCTACATAGAAAAATACGTAGAAATACCAAGTTTAATTTCAAGATTAAATAAATGCTCAAAAATACATACAATTCCTAAAAGTTATTACCACTTACTTGTTAATGTTAGTTGTGACTGTTTATAAATTAACGTGCACATTTTACTCTTGATCCAAATGCTACTGTTTGAACATTAATTGGCTTAAGTAATAATTTTTAAATTGTACTTCACAAAATTTAGAGGAAACAATGCAAGGGAAGGGATTATATTCCCATTTCCCTGATGAAGACACTAAAGCTTAAAAGATTAGGTAACTTGCTGAAAGTCATGCACTAAGTAAGTGGTTGACTGGCACAGTCTCACAAATCCATCTGATGTTATGTATACCTCTCTCCCTCTACACATTTTTGAATAGCCATGCCTTTATCAGAAAAAATGGTGTTATTCTTCCACAAGGATCGGGAACCAAAATTACTGATAAAAGTACAAGGAGAGTTGAATACGATCTTTCAATTCTTTTCAAGAATCACAAATCCCTAAGCCAATAAAAAAGTTTAGAAGCTAGAAGCAAAGACAGAGATCTTCCAAATTTGTTTAATGAAGGAAGTCTAAACTCTGATTCCAAAACCTGGCAAAGATAGTTCACTACACACAAAGAAAGATGTGGATCTCTCTCACTTATTAACTTATATTTAATTTTTTATTAATAAAATTTGGGTCCATAAAATTAAACTGTATATAAAAATCTATCATATCCTGGTAGTTTCCTAGTCATGAGAGCATGACGTAATATTAGGAAATATTTTAATTAACCCTCCACAGTATATCAAAATCTATCACATCCTGGTAGTTTTCTAGTCATGAGAGCATGGTGTAATATTAAGAAATATTTTAATTAACCCATTATATCAATAGGTCAAAGGAGAAAAATCCTATCATCTGAGGTGCTGAACAAAGAATTCAATAAATTCAATCAATCTGATGCACTCTGCAGTCGTTCTAAGTTCTTGTCTACTAAAATCCTCGACTACTACACATCCACAATCGCTTCTGTGAAACTCTTGGGACCAAATGGTTCAGAATTTGTCTCCCATACATACATAATATCTATGTCAAGGCCTATAGTAATACTGTGGAATCTAATACAATGATATTTCTGTAGTGAAACATACAAATGTTCACTCCAACATCTAAAGATTACAAATAGCATCATGTCAGTTCAAATCAGGTTTTATGGATAAATGAGTCAGGAAAAGTATGTTTTTCAAAGCATTTTGAATGTTAGACTTGTGCACAAGGGATTGTGAGTCTGAATCATATTTCTGTGAACTCTTCTTGCCTTTCATACAATTTTTTTTTCTTTCTGTTATCTTTTTTATCATTGAAATACAACATTTAAATAGAAGATTGTGCAAATCATAAGGGACAACAAGTTGATGACTTTTTACAAAGTGAACACATGCATGTAACAACCAGTAAGACCAAAATATAGAACATTACTGGCACCCCAGAAACTTATGTTATACCCCTACCTAGTCATTACCCCTGAAATTTAAGCACTATTCTAACCTATGTTACTATAGAATTGTTTTGCCGGCTTTTTATACTTTATACAAACGGAATTATAAATTACGTTTATTTTTATGCCTGGTTTCTTTTGCTCAATATGAATGCTTTTAAGATCTGTACACTTTGTTGCATGTAGGGATATTTGCTTGTTTCATTCCTGAACAGTATTCCATTGTATTAATATACCACAATTTATTCATTCAACTGTTGATATATATTTAGGTTGTTTCTAGTTTGTGACTATTTCCAATAATGCCACTGTGAACATCCTTATGTCTTTTGAAAAACAGGTTTATGTATCTCTGTTGGATATATACTTGTGTGGTAAGCAGAATTCTAAGGTGATCTCCAATGACTCTTGTCTTGGTATAATCTCTTCCCATTGGGTGTAGGTGGAACCTGTAAATATGATGAGATCTTACTTTTATGATTATATTACTTCATATGGCAAAAAGGATCTTGCAGATATAATTAAGGTCACAAATCAGTTGCCCTTAAAGTAGGTGAGGCAGACCTAATCAGGTGAGCACTTACAAGGGCCCAGGTTTTTGCTGAGAGATTCGAAGCATGAGAGAGCATTTGGAGGGGGCCACGTGACAAGGAACTGCAGGAGTCCTCTAGGTGATGAGTTGCTGCCCCTTGTTGACAGCCAGCAAAGGAATGGAGGGGCCTCAGTACTACAGCTACAGGGCACTGGACTCAGCTGGCAACATAGATGAGTCTGCAAGGGCTTCTTCCCCAGAGATCCAGAAAGGAACACAGGAAGTCCAACAGCATCTCACCCTGTGAGACCTTGAGCAGGGAAACCAGTCACATGGTGCACAGACCTCTGACCTACACAACTGTGAGCTAATAAATGAGTGTTGGTGTAAGCTGCTAAGACTGTAGCAATGTGTTTAACACCAACAGAAACCACTATAGATTTTGATACCTGGATGTGAGGTGTAGTCACTGTAAACACCTTAAAATGTGGATGTGGCTTTGGAACTGGATAGTAAGCAAAGGCTGGAAGAATTTTGAGATGCATGACAGGGAAAGCCTAAATTCCCTTGGACAGACTGGTAGTAGACGTCAGCTGGATATCCAAACTGCTTTGGAACTCCTCTTTTCTGCCTTCTATTTTCTCCTGTATAAAATAGAATGTTTATAGATGTTATCCTATGCCTGTCCCATCATTGTATGTGGTGGTGTTGGGGAAAGATAGCTTGTCACTTTAGTGCTGATGGTCCACAGTTGGAGAGGGATTTTGCCCTAGGAGTTTTACTGGATAGGATCATACCCAGGAATCTCATCCGTTCATGATTCAGATGATGAAATTCAGATGAGCTTTTGGAATTGAGCTGATGCCATAATACAAAGAAATTTGGAGACTGTGGGATGGATTGAATGTATTTTATATGTGGGAAATACTGGATCACTGAGGGCCAGAGGGCAGGCTGAGGCAGGCAGAATTCTAAGATGACCTCTAATGACCTCTGGTCTTATATGAACTTCTCTTGAGTATAAGAGCAGCCTGTGAATATGATGAGATACCACTCCTATGATAATGTTACACAATATGGGGAAAGAGATTTTGCAGATGAATTATGCTCCCAGATCAGTGAACCTCGAAATAAGGAGGTTGACCTGTGTGGGCCAGACCTAAGTAAGTGAGCCCTTAAGATGGCCTGAGCCCTTCCTGGGAGACTGGAAGTGTGCGAAGGAATATGTAGAGCTCTATGTGGCAAAGAACTGCATGAGGCCTCTAGGAGCTAAAAATTGAACTGAATTCTGCCAATTACCTGAATGAGTTTGGAAATATATTCCTCCTCAGTCTCCAGAAAGAAACACAGACTCACTGACCAATAGAACAGGCTGATTTCACCCTGTGAGACTTGAACAGAGTACTTGTAAACCTATAGAACTGGGAGCTTAAATAAATGGCCATTGTTTAAAGCCATTAAATTTGTGGTGATTTGTTACTCAGGGATAGAAAAGTAACATAGATGGAATTGCTGGGTTATAGAAAATGCATAAATTCAGCTTTAATAGGTACTCCCAAACAGTTTTCCAAGGGTACTAATTTACACTCCTACCGGCAGTTAGAGTTTCAGTTCCTCTATACCCTCCCCTGCTCTTTATATTGGTAGTCATTCTAGCTATTCTGGTAGATGTTTGCTGATGTCTTCTTGTGATTTTAATTTGCATATCTCTGATGACTTATTTTGGGAAGTCTTTGTTATTTATCAATTTAATATCCTATTTTGTGAAGTACCTGTTGAAATATTGTGCCAGTGTTTAACTGCATTTACTTTTATTCTTTATTTTATTCTGTACATAAAACATTTTCTGAATGTGTGCATGCATGCATGTTTATTTGTAGTTAATGTTTTCCTTTATCGTTAGTGGTTTTTGTGTTGTGTTTTAGATATAATTTACCCCAAGGTCATCAAGATATGATTGTATCTTATTTTCTAGAAGCTTTATCTTTTGGAATTCATTTTGTGTATGGCATAAGTTAGGAGCCAAAGTTATTTTTTTCCTATATGGCTGGATATCCAATTTGTCCAGTTCCACTTACTTAAATGATTATCTTTCTCCCTGAGCACTGCATTGGTATCTTTGTTTTAAATAAGGTGATCATATGTGTGTGTCTGTTTGTGGACTCTTTTCTTGTCCTATTGGTCTATTTATCTATCTTTATCTAAACATATATATCTTTATTTATCTATTCCTGTGTAACAAAATGTTACTGTACACAAATCATACTATCTTAATTATGGCTTTTCTGACTGTGAAAGTTCTTCAAATTCTTCTTCTAGATGGCTTTGGCTGTTCTTAGATCTTTGATATCCATTCATATTTTAGAATCAGTTTGCTGGTTTACATTTTCAAATTATCTGTTGAGATTTTGATTTGTATTGCATTGAATACATAGACTATTTGGATGAGAATTTTCTCTGATTTAATTTTCATAATATTCTAATCTACAAACATGACATGTCTCTGATTAACGTAGGGCTTCTTTAAGAAATGTCATGTTGATTTCTGGACAAAGGTCTTATGAATTTTTTTATTAGATTTGTTCCTAGTTATTTGATATTTTCTGATGCTATAGGAAATGGCAATTTTAAAATTTCCTCTTTATACTTTTTACTGCTAATATGTGGAAATACAATTCCATTGTGTAATATTGACCTTATGTCCAGTGATTATACCAAATTCATTTATTCTAATATTTGATATATATTCTTTAATTTTTAAGTGTAAAAAACATGTTGTGTCTTTTATTTTTTCAAGAGCTGAGAAACCTTTCCCCCCAAAACCCTAAAACACAAGCATCCATATCTTATTGACTGCAACTGGGAAATGACTATTCCCAAACCAGTCACTGGAGTGGTAGTGAGATTACTACGACCTGGTTAGTCAATCACACTACTATTTATATATCAGCTACACTGTGTTATAAATCAAATTTTCTTTATTTTAACCACATATGTAAATATTTAGACATTAATTTTATTAGAAGTTTGAACATCTCTGTTGGATTGATAATTGTGGAATATTCCTCCATCTAAATGAGCTGAAATTACAGATCTTAAATTTTATAAATTCTTAGCAATCAGGCCAGGCCCGGTGGCTCATGCCTGTAATCCCAGCACTTTGGAGGCCGAGGCAGACAGATCACTTGAGCTCAGGAATTCAAGCTCAGCCTGGCCAACATGGTGAAACCCCATCTTTACCAAAAATACACAAATTTAGCTGGGCATGGTCGCACACGCCTGTAATCCCAACTACTCGGGTGGCTGAGGCAGGAGAGTCACTTGAGAGGGGGAGGCTACAGTAAGCTGAGATCACACCACTGTACTCCAGCCTAGGCTACGGAGTGAGACTTGGTCTCATTTAAAAAAAAATCACACCTGTAATCTCAGCACTGGCAGAGGCAGGTGATCACTTGAGGTCAGGAGTTCCAGATAAGCCTGGCCAACATAGTGAAACCATGTCTCTACTAAAATTACAAAAATTAGCTGGGTATGGTGGTACACACCTGTAATCCCAGCTACTTGGGAGGCTGAGGCAGGAGAATCACTTGAACCCAGGAGGCGGAGGTTGCAGTGAGCCGAGATCGCATCACTGCACTCCAGCCTGGGCCATAGAACGAGACTGTCTCAAAAAACAAACAAACAATAAATTATTAAGCAATGAGTAGTATGCTTAATATGTGAAAAATACTTGTGGCTTATTCAGGAATAATGAATTTTTTAAATGGCTTAGTTTATTTCAAAGATATACTGTTGATTATAAAATACAAAAATATCAGAATATTTAATATGTACATATATCAGACTTTTAAACATAGTTATCAGTCACTGGTAAAATTGCTTGTGATTTAAATTATCTTAAACTTTTCTAAATTATCTAAATTCCACACTGCAAGGTTTGCCAAACTTCACACAACTGGCATTTTGGACCAGATAATTCTGTGTTGTTGGAGGCTCTCCTGTGCATTGAAGGGGTTGAGCAGCATCCTTGATGGCTGTATACTAAATGCTGGTAGAACTCCTCCTCCCCAATTATGGCACTCTTCAGACATTTTAAAATTTCCCCTGCAGAGCAAAATTCCCCTAGCTGAGAACAACTGTACTATGGTGAACAAAATTTTAATAACTAGGTAGATGTAAAAATAAACATGTAAATATAGATCAGTAGATACAGTACATCATGGTTTTTTTTTTAATCTCGTAGCCATTTTCCTATGGCATTAAAAATTTTTCAAAAACATCCTGTAACATCCTATATAAGTTTATTCTCTAGGCATCTAGCATTCTACTGGAAATTGGGTTGTTTCAGATTTTTAAAAATAATTGACACTATAATAGTCACCTTTGAGCATATAACACTGTAAAGATATATGAGTATATTTTTTAGAATTAATGCCTGGAGAGGAATTATGCATTTCATATAAGAGTTTTTATAGGTACCATCATATCATCAAATTTTCATCTTGGAAGGTGCTATGAATTTATAATTCTATCCAGTAGTATATATGAGAGCTTGTTTTGTTATAATAGCTTAAAACCTGATTAAACATAATTCTTTTCAGAAATACAGTAGCTATATTTGCTTAGTACAAGAGTGATATATGCTCATTGAAACCATTCAGAAGATGAAGTATGAAAAGAACGAAAAACCACACTTTCAGATTTTTTTAATGCGTACATAGATACATATATACTTTTAAATGGAACAGAGGCAAAGAGAAAAGTGAGGATATTGAAGACAACAATGGAGTTAAAAAGAGGGGCTTCTTTAAAGTTTGAGATCTTGGAGGATAGCAAAACAATAAGTAGAAGACATATATATTCCTTTAAAGAGAGCAAGGGTAGATAGCATTTTAATTATTACTAAGTCAGGGACCACGACTAAGGCCCACGGAGATTCAAGAAAGGAGGAAAACTCTCAGAGAATAGATTGAAATGACTCCCAAGAGGAAAAGTGGATCCATAAAACTGGTGAAAGTTGACCTGCAGAACAAAGAGAATAGCTATAAGTGGGGTTCATACCCCAAAATTTCAACTATACAGGGAACAGTGGTTAACATGGTCATAACAGAATCACTGATTCCCACCATCTTCCTGATCTTTTCAACTGAGCAAGTTTTCCCTGTTTTGGTAAGTGGCACCATCATCCATAAAAATATAGGATTCATCATTTACTGCTGTCCTTCCCTCATGATCTCACAGCCGTTCAAGTTTCCAGCAGAAGTCCCAGACATCGAGGAACACAGACAATCCATCCCCACTATGTACCGTCTGAATTCTAGCTCTACAAAATCCATGGGAATGTTAAAATGGATGTTGTTTCATGACACTAAATTGTGGAATAATGATGAGCAGACACATTCTGTTCATTTTTCTTCTTCACTTACGTCCATCCTGTATTTTATCAATATTTTGTTTTCCATATTCCATTCTTATTGAATTCCTATTCCATCCTTCATAAACTGTATTCTATATTTCATTCTAAATTTCATTCTATTCCGGTATTTAAAAATCTATACTGTATATTTCATAGTCCATTTATTTCAGGCCATTGCACATTTTGTTCCATTCTATATTCCTTCCAATTTTGATTTCCTTTTATTTTCTTTAATATTTTATTTCATACTGTATTGCACTCATTCCTTTTCTCATATATTTTTATTTTATTCCATATGACATTAGATATTTGTTTCCATTTTCTGTTCCATTCCATTTTCCAATTAAATTCCATTAAATTTCCAATATTCCATTCCACATCCTGTTCAAACCCGTATTCTACTCCCCATTTTATTCCAGTTTCTATTGCAGTCTCCATTTCATCCCATCCTGCATACCATTTCAAATCCATTTTCCATACTATATTATTTAACACTCCAAATACCATTCCATTCTATTTTTGAGTTGCATTTCAGCCCAATTGTTCGCCAATTCCGTTAAATATCCGATTTTATTGTGCTCAAAATGTTATAACAGTGACATTCAGGAGACTAGTTTGCCAATATTTTTAATCAAAGAATTACAAATGTGGCTGGGCGCAGTGGCTCACGCCTGTAATCCCAACACTTTGGGAGGCCGAGGCGGGCAGATCGCCTGAGGTCAGGAGTTTGAGACCAGCCTGGCCGACATGGTGAAACCCTGCCTCTACTAAAAATACAAAAAATTAGCCGGCCATGGGTGGCACGCGCCTGTAGTCCCAGCTATTCGGGAGGCTGAGGCAGGAGAATTGCTTGAACCCGGGAGGCAGAAGTTGCAGTGGGCCGAGATCATGCCACTGCACTCGAGCCTGGGTGACAGAACCAGACCCCACCTCAAAAATAAATAAATTAATTAAGTAATTAAAATAATTACAAATGTTCATAGACTTGTACCAAGAATTTTCTCCTCTGGGAATTTATCCACAATGACACATTTAAGGATATGAACAATTTTTAATGAGAAGGATATGTCTCACAATGATGTAAAATGTTGGAAACAGCATAAACGGTGGCCAATATGGGAATGTTTGAAAATGTAAACTTCTTTTATCAATGGAGTATTTTGTAATTTAAAGTGGCCTCGTAGAAATTTGTTTACTGACATAGAAAGTGTGCTTTCTGGAACCCAAAGCAGGTTACAATGCAGTATCTATGGAGAAACTATTCCATTTCATAAAATAAAAAATTTTTAAAACTATGAAATATGTATGAATAGGGCCTTTCTACCAAAGTCTAAGTAAAAATTTCCAGCACTTTCCCATGGGTGCCTGAGGACTTAGGTGTAGTTTTCTTACATTTGCTTTTCTGTTTTGAGTACTGAACATGACACCTTTTGTAATAAATAATGACTAAAAATGAGTGGCCAAATATTAAACTTCAAGTCAATACATTACAGCATATTTATATTAATAGGAGCTAGAGACCACACTAAATAAATTAATATATGTTCATCAGCGGATTACTACGCAGCCCATAAAATATTTAAGGACGGTGTCACCCTTAACCTTAGGCAATCCCAAACTGTGCCTTGGGGGAAAAGGCACAGTTCTAAATCCCCCTCTGGTGTGTGGGACCTGAGGTGTATGGGACCTGGGGGAAGCAGCAGTGCTGAACATCCGAAGGCAAGACGGTGTGGGCCCCTTCCCTTTTCTCGCCTTCAGGCCTCTGTATAACCCTAAAACCCACCAGACCCCACATGGGGTCATCTAGATGCCTGGAGGAGTTCCAGGGTGGTCCCTTCGGGCGTCATGCCTGGGTTCATTGTCCTGACCGGGTGCGAGGAGGGACACCTGGCCAGGAGATATAACCTGCCGGCCAGTGTGGCATTTCTTTCAAATGACCACTTAAGCCTCAGCCACGATTTGGGGTGACTCAAATCGTTCATGTGGAACGAACACACACACACACACACGTGTCTTAGGGACGGACACACACAAACACGTGTCTTAGGGGCCCCGTGTGAGGAGAGGAGATTCACACTATTGACCCAGCAACCAGGGTCGACCCCAGAGGGCTGGAGCACACACTCCGGGTTGACGATAGGCGCCTGGCTCTGGGTTGCACGGCTCCGGATTGGACGGCTCCCGGGAAGAGAGAGGAGTCATCTGACGTCCAGCTCGCCAATCAGAGTCGAGGACTGGCTGGGCTCCACCCACCTTCTTGCTCTACCAGTTCGCACTCTCCTCCGGCAGAAGTAGCAGCTGCGCTCTTGCTCTCTGAGGGAGAACCTGGCGTTGTGGCCACTCAGTCAGACATGGAGAAGGAGCAGAAGCACCAGCAGGACGAGGTGCAGGGAGGGCTGAACAACGAAACCGCCCTTGCCTCCGGGGATGCCTGCGGGACCGGGAATCAAGATCCTGCTGCTTCCGTCACCACAGTCTCCAGCCAAGCATCTCCCTCGGGCGGCGCCGCCCTAAGCAGCAGCACAGCCGGTTCTTCCGCTGCAGCCGCCACCTCCGCCGCCATTTTCATCACCGATGAGGCCTCGGGGCTGCCAATCATAGCTGCTGTGCTGACGGAGAGGCATTCTGACCGCCAGGACGGCCGCAGTCCTCACGAAGTCTTTGGGTGTGTGGTGCCCGAGGGGGGCAGCCAGGCCGCTGTGGGGCCCCAGAAGGCCACTGGCCAAGCCGACGAGCACCTGGCCCAGACCAAGAGCCCCGGGAACAGCCGTCGTAGGAAGCAGCCCTGCCGCAACCAGGCTGCCCCGGCTCAGAAACCTCCAGGGCGGCGTCTGTTTCCTGAGCCTTTGCCGCCATCTTCTCCAGGGTTCCGGCCCAGCAGCTATCCCTGTTCCGGGGCTTCTACGTCGAGTCAGGCAACCCAGCCAAGCCCTGCACTCCTAAGCCACGCATCTGAGGCAAGGCCTGCTACCCAAAGCCGCATCACTCTGGTAGCTTCTGCTCTCCGCAGACGTGCATCTGGTCCAGGCCCTGTCATCCGACGCTGCACCGCCCAGCCAGGCCCTGCTTTTCCACGCCGCGCCACTCATCTAGACCCTGCTCGTCTAAGCCCTGAATCTGCGCCAGGCCCTGCCCGCCGAGGCCGTGCATCTGTGCCAGGCCCTGCCCCCCGAGGCCGCGATTCTGCGCCAGGCTCTGCCCGCCGAGGCCGCGATTCTGCGCCAGGCCCTGCCCTTCGCGTCCGCACAGCAAGGTCAGAACCCGGTCATCGCAGCACCAGCACGACGCCAGGCACTGGCCTCCGGAGCATTTCCACCCAGCAAAGATCAGCCCTTCTCAGCCGCCGCTCTCTGTCTGGGTCAGCTGATGAGAATCCTTCCTGTGGGACTGGCTCAGAAAGGCTTGCCTTTCAGAGCAGATCAGGCTCTCCTGATCCTGAGGTCCCAAGCCGTGCTTCCCCGCCTGTTTGGCATGCAGTCCGTATGCGTGCCTCCTCACCCTCACCCCCTGGGAGGTTTTTCCTTCCCATCCCTCAGCAGTGGGATGAGAGCTCCTCCTCCTCCTATGCTTCCAACTCCTCCTCCCCGAGTAGGTCTTCTGGCCTAAGCCCCTCATCCCCTTCCCCTGAGTTTTTGGGCCTGAGATCTATCTCCACTCCTAGCCCTGAAAGCCTTAGGTATGCTTTGATGCCTGAGTTTTATGCTCTGAGCCCTGTCCCTCCAGAAGAGCAGGCAGAAATAGAGAGCACAGCTCACCCCGCAACACCGCCTGAGCCGTGACCCTCTATGAGCATCCTCTAAGACCCACAGAAGGAATCAACATCTACCCACTTTGTGAATGGGCTGCCTGCCCTGTAGGTAGCTGCGAGGTCTCCCAAAGTTCCAGCCGTTAACCAACATCCTGAGTAGTTTAGAAGCCTCTCCTCCCCATGACTCCACCACCTAGCACTTAACCTGCTGTTGGCCTTTGATTCTGGGCCACCTTCTTCCTCAAGAGTTTGCCTTTGCCCTTGAGCTGAGATTTCTGTTTTCCAAGTTGCTTTTCTGTTATGAAGTGTTTTAATTAGTAAGATAAATTGTTTTGTTTAAACAAAATGTAGAGGTGTGTTTTTTTATTGCGGTTCGAAAAATCGTTAATCCTATATCATATTTGGAGGGTTAAAGAAAGTTGTTAACATACTAGCTGACTCTCTGGACGAGAGAAGAAATAAAATACTGTCCTAGCAATAATTTATTCCCACTGGCTGAAATGGAGTTCTGTGCAGGAAGTTCCCACTTAGGTCTATATACCCTCTTAGCAGAGGTGATTTGCAACTTGGGCAAGAAAAGGGGGCAGGGTCTAACCCAGGTGGCTGGAGAAAAGGAGGGGTGATGGAGACATCCAGGGTCAGGAAAGGAGCAGGGAATGATGAAGTTTGGGGTGAGAGGTAGGGAGACGATAACCCAGATGGGAGTAGGGAAGCTGGGAGGAAGATCCAGAGTCAGGAAATGGGGAACAGCAGGAGTCAGAAGCTTGAGAGGGGAATATCTTAGATTCTAAAGGATAAAAAAATGTTTATGTGTGGGGAACGGGCTCCTGAGGTCTTTGGGGGTGGGGAGAATGTGGGAGGGTGATTTGGGGCTAATAATTGATGGGAAATGGTCAGACATTCAGTGGAAATATGTGTTAATCGATAATGTTACTGTAACAAAAATAATTGTAACTGAGTTTGAGCAGATATGTGAGGGTGTGTGTGTGTGTGTGTGTGTAGACATTTGGAGAGAACTACATGGGCATACACCATGCTGTGAACAAGGTGTATATCTGTTTTTTTTAATAACTGGTGATATGGTCTTCTATAGTCTACAAGTTCCACATTGACCATATAACTATTTTTTTAAAATTAAACTCCGCTGTTTTTTGAAAATTTAAGTTGTAGAAACATAATAGGAGAGACCACATTAAAAGAACAGAGTGAAAAAATATAAAGCAAACCAGCAAAAGAAACTCCCTTTCCCTCCTTTCTCATATTTCTTCTCTCATTTGCTATTCTGGTATGTGAACAGTACAGGCATAGTCCTGACCAAAAAGGGCCCTGGTCACAATTTGGAGGGTCCTGTTCAGGCCCTGCTCATGCTTTATTCACACCACAAAGCTAAGAGTCCATGGGGGATAAGTGGGACCTGGTGGGCACACAGGTCCCAACATCCTGCCACTTTTATAGAAAGTGTTTCAGTTACCCTCATTCTTCAAGGCTGTTTCTAGGGCTTGCAAGGCCGTATTCTCAGGGTCCTTCCTAAGGAAAGAACACATATTTTAAAAGCTCTCGCTTTGTTATATTTCTTTTTCTTGAGTAATTCTAGATATCCAAAGACTAAGACAAAAAGTAGACAGTTCCAATGCAGCAAGTCACAACCTCCCAGTATTGGAGGGCCTACATTTATTCCCATTTCACAGATGTGGAAATTGAGGCTCAGAGCAATTTTGTGATTTTCAAAATCTCATAGCTAATAGAGCTTGGCTCCAGAGTCAGAATTCCTGGGTTTGAATTCTGGTGTTCCTGTTGAATCACTGTGTGACCCAGTGCAAGTTAGTTAACCTGGGATCCAAAGCTTCTGCATTTGTCAATTGGGCACAGTAAGAGTGTACGTCTCCAAGATTATTGTAAGGATTAAAATGGATGGTGCATATTAAGTGCTTCCAACAGTGTCTTGCACATCGTGAGTGCCCAGTACAGATGGTTCTTACTCTGATTAGGATTATGATCATGTGTCCAGATATTTCTGACAGCCCCTTAACAGGTTACTGGTCTTTCCTAAACAACAATACTTTCAAAATCAAACTGGCTGTTTCAAAAATGGAGAGGGGCATTCTTTATTGTACTTAGTACTTTAAAATATGAAGGCATTTCCACAAGCTATTGAGCAACATTTTTACCAATACCAGAGGCCACTGCGCAAAAATGTAAAAAAAAAACAAAGGATTGAGCCTCAGAGGTACAAACTCTAGGAATTTAACAAATTTATACTCGCAGTCGTTACATGAATGCTTCTGAGAACAGTAGTTTTCCTCCCAGCGTTATTTGTATCTTAACTTGTTTAAAATATTCATTTTAATGAATGAATGGAATACATCAAGGATTAACATTATTGACTGCAAGTTGCCTTTATATAATACCTGGCATGCAGATATAACAGGTAAAAATCATAGTATGCTTGCATGTGTTAAGTACTGTTTTAACGTTTATACATACACTAACTCATTTAATTCACAGAACAACCTTAGGAAGTAGATGTTCATATTGAGCCCATTTTATAGATGAAGACATTGAGGAACAGAGGTTACATAAAATATGAAGGAAAGACACATTGAACTGTGGACTCTGTCATGGCCCCCTTGCGAGGTTATTAACTTCTTTTGTGAAGTAAATTGCATGATATGCCCCTGCACAGAGTACTACTATTTTGCCAAGTGTGAAGGTAATGGTTTGGGCATGTTCATCTGCAATTTATTATGAGAAATGGTGTTGGTTTTGTATTGTGTAAAGTTACTCTATCAACCTAAACTTCATATGGAAGGTGAAAAATTCTAGCCCAACCACATTAACTCATTTCACTCGTGAAAATATTCATAGCTGGAGATTATAATTGATTGTGTAGGAAAGACTTATCTACCTAGAAGCAGGAGCAGGTTTAGAAAGTAACAGCAACATTACAGGCCTTTCCTGGGAATTTGTGTGCCCTGTCTGTAGCTTCCCTTTGTGTCTCCATATCTAAGTGGTGTCCAATCCCCAGAAACAGCTGTGAGCTGGGAAAGAGGTGGGGGTGAAAGGCCCATTTCAGAGCCCTGCACTCCTCACAGCTGAGCACAGCTTTCACCCCAGGGTTCCTCTGTGGGGAACATGAAAACACCCGAAAATCCTTCAGCTGCCTTTCCCTGGAAGTTGCCACAATCAGCTACTATACTGAACAGGGCTGGTTTTATGGGCACGTGACCTGTGCAGTTGCACAGGCCCGTGCTTGCTTTAATGATGTGTTGTTGCCATCTTAAATGCTTAATGATTTTTGAACCAGTTGTCCCTCATTTTCATTTTTCACTGTACTTCACAAATTATATGGCTGATCCTAAAACTGTTTTTAGTACTTAAAAAAAAATTTCTAGCAAGCAGAGTGCCAGGAAGTGTAGCTGGTGGCTGGTAATAAAAACAGATGACATTGCCATAAGAGTGAGCTTAGGGTAATGCAAACTGCATGAGACACTGGGGTTGGACAAGCCTAGGCTTGAAATTTGCCCCACCTCTGCCTTGCTGTGTGACCTTAAGTAAGGTTCATAATCTCTCCGATCCTCAGTTTCCACACCTGCAAATTGGGGATAATAGTATCTATTTCATACTCACAACTTCCGAGAGGAGCCTAGGATAATCCTGTCTACCCACCCTTCTGGCTGTGGTTTAGGGTCCTTCCTCCGTGTTCCCAGAGCCTCTTGTTCTTACCCTTGCCAAAGCCCTCATTACACAATTTTGGAAATTATATTTCTGTATAACCATCTTCCCACTAGACTATGAGAACTTTGAGGACTTGGATAGAGCCTGGATTTTCCCTCTGTCCCCAGAACCTAGGGGCCCTAGGCCTTGGTAGGCAGAAAGAAGTATTTCTTGGCTTAATGGTAATAGTATAAGCTACATGCTTAATAAAGAATAACAACTAATTTACAAAATATGTGTTGGAAATAATATGTAAGAAGTGTGTAAACCCAAGATATTTCCCTACTTAAATTTTCTTCACTCAGAGAGGGCGAGGCCTTTTATCCTTTTTTCAGAACCATCAAGAGCCAGTGTTTTCCCAATATCTTACTTCATAGTGTAACTGGCAACTTCTGATACTCCCTCAGTCTCAGATTTGGCCTCACAGTGGACCTGCATTGGACATGGCACTGAAGGCTTCCCAAACACAGTGTTATTGATGCTGAATAGGCCCTCAAGAAATATTTGTTGAATAAATGCCTTGTTAGATTAATAGAAGCCAGCTAATTACATTATTTTATTTTATAGGTAAAAGGATTCTATATCATTTGGTCTTATACTGGTAAAATCGAGAACATGAGCTAAGAAGTCAATGGAATTGTCAAGTTCAAGGAGCATGTTCACACACACACAAACAGCCCACTCTCCTGGTGTTCTGTTTTTTCCATGACCACTCATTTCCAGTCAATTTCACTTTCTTCTCCTCTCCTGTGTTCCATTTTCACATCAATACACTATATTGCAAATGCCATCAAATTCATCAGATACAGACTTTTATTGAGCTTCTCAGGTTGTGTGACTGCCTTCCCAAACAGAATGTGAGATTCTTGAGGGCAGGGAACAGGCTATCTTGGTTATTACAAAAAACAGAATCTAAAATAATGCCTAAAATATGGTAGGAGTCACTGAATAGTTGTTGAATTAATTAATCTGTTGTGACACATATGAAAAAATATCTGCCTTTCAATTTGAGGATCATTGTATAGGCACCATTATTCTATAGACACTACCTGTATAGGCAATATGTGTGTGGCTTTTTTTATCAGTTACCAGATGCATTCTGATATTCAGCTGTAAGGAATTGAGAGAGGATTATTCCAATTCCTCTTTCTACAGCATTTTTGTATAGTAAGTAGTACAGTTTTCAGTACACACCTTAAATAAGGATAGTGTTCCCCAAACCACAGGCATTCATAAGAAACCTTTAGGATTTCTTAAAATTTTCTTTCTTTGTATGTTTCCCTTTCTTTCCTTTTTACTTGCTTTCTCATTATCTTTGCCTCTTCTCTTTCTCCATCTTTCCCTCCCTCTCTTCCCGCTTCCCCTTCTTCTTTCCTTCCTTCCATTGTATGGATAGTCCACAATTTTTATTTATCCAAACACATTAATGGATATTTGATTTGTTTTCATGTTTGGGCTATTACAAATAAAGATTCCATGAACATTCATGTACAGATACTTGTATAGACAAGTTTTCTTTCCTTTTGAGTAAATACCTAATAGTGAAATAGCTGGGTCATGGTAAGTATTTGTTTAACTTTTTAAGAAATGGCCAAGTTGTTTTTCAAACTGTATGTAGAGTTTTATATTCCCACTGGCAGTGTATGAGTCCAGTTCCTCCACAGCCTTGCCAACAATTGATGGGGGCAGACATTAAAATTTTAGACACTCTACCATCAATGATAGACTAGATTAAGAAAATGTGGCACATATACACCATGGAATACTATGCAGCCATAAAAAAGGATGAGTTCATGTCCTTTGTAGGGACACAGATGAAGCTGGAAACCATCATTCTCAGCAAACTATCACAAGGACAGAAAACCAAACACCACATGTTCTCACTCATAGGTGGGAATTGAACAATGAGAACACTTGGACACAGGTTGGGGAACATCACACACTGGGGCCTGTTGTGGGATGGGGGGATGGGGGAGGGATAGCATTAGGAGAAATACCTAATGTGAATGACGAGTTATGGGTGCAGCAAACCAACATGGCACATGTATACATATGTAACAAACCTGCATGTTGTGCACATGTACCCTAGAACTTAAAGTATAATTTAAAAAAAATTTTTTTAGACATTCTAATAGGTGTGTAGCAGTATCTCATGGTGGTTTTGTTGTTGTTGTGGTGGTGGTGGTGGTGGTGGTGGTGTGTGTGTGTGTGTGTGTGTGTGTGTGTGTGTGTGTGTGTGTGTGTGTGTTTGAGATGGAGTCTCACTCTGTTGACCAAGCTGCAGTGGCATGATCTCAGCTCACTGCAACCTCCGCCTCCTGGATTCAAGCAATTCTCCTGCCTCAGCCACCCAAGTAGCTGGGATTACAGGCGCCCACCACCATGCCTAGCTAATTTTTGGTTTTTTTAGTAGAGCAGGGTTTCGCCATGTTGGCCAGGCTGGTCTCAAACTCCTGACCTCAAGTGATCCGCCACCTTGGCCTCCCAAAGTGCTGGGATTACAGGGGTGAGCCACCACACCTGGCCTCTCATGTTTTTTATATGAATTTTCCCAATGGCTAATGATGTTGAATATCTTTTCACATGCTACTTTGTAAATACTCTGGCAATTATTTATTGGGTTGTTCGTTTTCTTACTTTGAGTTCTGAGAGTTCTTTATATATTCTGGATACAAGTCTTCTGTTAGGTATGTGACTTGCAAATATCTTTTCTCACTCTATTGCTTATCTTCTTATTTTTATAGTGCCTTTTGAAGAACAGAAATTTTTAATTTTAATGAAGTCCTGTTTTATAAATCAGGCTTTTGGTGTCGTATCTAAGAAATATTTTTCTAATTCAAGGTCACAAAGCTTTTGTTCTACATTTTTCTCAAATTTTTATATATTTAGCTCTCATATTTAGTTTTATGATCTAGGTTGAGTTAATTTTTAGATATAACTCAAGGTATAGATCAACATTCATATTTTATTTTTGGATGTGGATAACCACTGGTTCCAGGACCATTTATTGAAAAGATTAACTTTTTCCCACTGAATTGTCTTTGTACTTTTGTTGAAAATCAATTGACCATATATGTGCTGACATTTCTGGACTCTATTATATTACATTGAATTTCAAAGAGTCAGTACCACACTATTTTGATAACTGTTACTTTACAATAAGTCAAAAAAACAGTTTCTTCCTTTTCGAGGTTGTTCTGGCAATTTCAGCTCTTTTATAATTCTATAAGAATTTTAGAGCCAGCTTATCCATTTCTACTAAAAAATCTCGAGATTTATTAAGTATAATTTGAGATATAATAAGCCACATATATTTAAAGTACACAAATTTGATGTTTTGATATATGTATATATATGAAAACCATGAACCATCACCACAATCAAGATAATCAATATATTCATCAAACTCCAAAAGTTTTCTCCTGCTTAACTGTAATCCCTTCCTCTTTTCCTATACCCTTACCCTGTCCGTAGGCAATCAATTATCAGCAGTCTGTCACTACAGATTAATTTGCATTTTCTAAAGTTTTATATAAATGGAATCATACAGTATGTATACTTTTATGCTCTGGCTTCTTTCACTCAGGATACTTACTTTGAGATACATCCATGTTGTTGCATATGTCAATACATTATACCGTTTTAATCAATGAGTGGCATTATATGTATATACCAAGATTTATTTAGTCATTTACCTGTTGAAGGACATTTGGGTTCTGTTTAATTTTTGACTATTACAAACTACTATGAATATTTTTGTATGTATTTGTAAGGACATATGCTTTTCCTTTTCATGAGTGAATACCTAGGTGATGAATGACCTAGGAGATAAACATAATAGGAATATGTTTAATTTTGTAAGAAACCTCCAAATATTTTTCAGAGTGGTGGTATCATTTTACACTCCCACCACCACTATGTGAGGGTTCCTGTTCCCTTACATCCTTGCCAAGCCTTAATATCGTTTGTGTTTATAAATTTTCACATTCTAACTGTGTAATGGTAGCACATTGGGGTTTTAGTTTGCATTTCCTTAATAACAAATAAGGTTTGTCTTTTTTATGTGCTTGTCAGTAACATATTTTCATTTGTGAAGTGTGCAAACAAACGTGAACCTAAAACAGCCAGTCCTTCAAGATGGATTTTGAGTGGCTAACAGGACCTAAATTTAAAATACAGCCAAGCGGCCATTTGCTGACTAGAGATCACACAGGTACTCTTGAGTTTCCTGGAAAACTCACGCCTTTGTTTACCTTTGGGGCTTTCAGAGCTCACCTGAACTAACCAATCAGAGCCCACCTGCCTTAGCCAATGAGAGCTCAGTTGTATCAACCAGTCAGAGCTCAGCTGTGTTCACCAATCAAAACCAAGCAAGTCTGAATCCTTCATTTGTATAAAAGGTCCTGACTGGGAACTTGAGTAGGAACTTTCTCTATGAAAGCCAAACCATCTCTTTGTTCTCTGGAATACACTTTCGTTTTACACAGAAGGCTGTGTCTGTTTGCAGACTGTTAAGTCTTTCCTCCACATTCCTTTTCAGAGAACTTTTGTTTACATTCTTAGTGTCAGAAACAGGATTTGAAGCCATCCCCAACTACTCCCAGTGCCATCTGAGACAAGGTATAAGTGCCTGCAAGAGCCTCCTGAGGTCAGTTGTCTTCTTACTGGTGCCAGGGCTTCAGGGATAGGCTAGGGTAATTTCTCTCAAATTCGGACCTCCTACCCTTTGTTTAAGGTCTCAGAGACTTTATTCCTTTCCTGTAGGTTCCCTCCATCCAGACTCCAGAGGAGACCTTCCTTTTGTCTCCTGGCTGGGATGGGGGGTGGGAGGCTTGGGAGGGTGGCCTTCCCAGCCAGTTCCCCCTATCTGGACTCTGGAGGGGGCATTCCCTGTTGGCCCCAGGCTTAGTGGGGGGCCTTCCAAGTCTCAGCCAGTTCCCTCCATGTGGATCCCAGAGGTGGTCCTCCCAGTCACCCCAGGTTTAGAGTGTTGTGGGACTCAGGAGGACAAGAGAGACCTCGGGTTGAAACAGCAGAATCTTTATTGAGTGCACTCAGGCCCAGCTGACTCACATCCAAAAGACTGGGCCCAGAACAAAGACAGTACCTGACTTTTATACACACTTTACAAAAGGGGGTGGGCTAGCTGGAAGCAAGCTCACAGTGGCATGAAAGCAGGGATACAGAGGCAGAACAAAGGCAGGATTGCACATGACCATTGCCAAGCAACCCAGATGTTCGTTATCTAGGTTTGCCTGGGCATGGGCTTATCCCATAACCTTCACTATGGTGCCCAAGCAGCTGTAGTTCAGGCCTGCTCAGGCTTCTCATGATCTTCATTGTACCTCTTAGATAAAACAGAGTACTTGAAGTCACTAGTTACAGAGAACAAGAATCTATAAACTCATTTCATAAAACAAAGGAAAATTTGTTTTTCTTCTCCTTACGTTGAGGGAGTGCTGGGAGAGTCTCCAGAGCACATTAGATAATACTATCAAGACTTTTCCTGGGTCTGGGCTGTGCCTGTTGCTGCCTCTGGGACAAGTCGCCTAATACAGGACAACTTATTTCTCTTTCTTTTTAATTTTCTTTTTCTTTAATTTCCCGCCTCAATAGGGGGTCCTTCCCAGCCCAACTCAGCTGGTCTATAAGGTTTTCTGGGGATGCTCATGCTACAGGCAATGACAGGGAGGCATTCGTCATGTCAGTGCAATGGGTAACCCATATTTTAAGTTTTTCCTTGATCAGCTGCCTTCTGGCACTCCAGCTTGATTTACGAGCAAAAATTATGGTCCAGGGAATTGTAATTGGCTAGGTCTCTGGACAAAAATTATGCAGGACAATCTTTAACTTTATTGGCCAAATGGGGCTTCTTTGAAATTCCAAAACCTGACTATGTGCAGGCACAATTAGAAGAAAGAAAACATGGAACATTCCAGAGACAATGGGAAACCTTTTTTTCAACTGGTACTTTGAAAGTTCTAAATGGAATCAAGGGGCTACCATTGCCTCTTAGGGAAAATAATTCCCAATTGAGTGAGTGCCTTAATGAAACAGAGAGAAGTGCTTGTCAGATTGAAACTAAAGCTGGAAAAAAGAAGCCTGCTCTGGAAGAACCTTCTTCCACTAGCCTCCCCTTGCCTGCCACTCGGCCTGTCTTCTGCACCTTTTTTCCCACCTCTGCTTTATCTTTCACTCCCTCCTTCCTCTTCTACTCTTTGATTTTGAAGGGATTACATTTTCTCTAGACTCATCTGTATGTTTTCTTGTAAAATTCTGTGATAAATTCCCATGATTTTATGTTACCTTGGTATCCATTTCAGTCTTCCTCTAAAACACCCAAACTACTTGAAAAAGCCTAAATTTTCTGTGCTTTGAAATGTAAATTTGTTGCCCTGTTCTCTAAAATTCGGTAAAGGCATCAGCCATGTGGGACAGACAAATGTCAGTTTATTCCATTTACAGAGAAATAGTTTGAATCTAACTGTTCTTTAAACTATGAGTTTTACCTGACTCATAGCTACAGGCTTAGGATTAAAGCTACAAGATCTTTTTTGTCTGTCTGTATTTTCTTTGTGTGTGTGTATATATGTGTATATCTGTATAATGTCTACAGAACCAAATTGGCTTATAAATAAATGAATACTCGTAAATTAAGCAAATAAACGCAAATGCTTTTCAAGTTCATGTGACAGCAATCTTTTGGTGGATGGGACTGGTCTAATATTGTTGGTTTGGTGGCAATGGCTATGTCTTCTGAGTCATTAGAAAAATACGTATATATTTAAATTTAGGGTTCTTTTATACTTATCTGGCATACAGTAATGTAAAATTGTTGACAGAAAATTTTGTTTACGCTAGTGGCTAGATTTTTCTAGTGTCTCATGAAGTCTTCTAGATGTAATTGTTAAGAGTGAATGAATTGAATGGATGTAAATGGGATAAAAGTTTGTAAATGAACTTTTGAAAATGGTTATGTTTCATAATATGTTTACTTGGGAGGACGTTCATTGAATTGAATTAGATCATTTCCAGATAGGATGTAATTCTGAGACATTGGTTACTGAATATGAGTTCAGGCTCATATGCTTTTGGCTTCTTATTTGAAAGAAACAAAAGTCATTTGAGTCTGTTGGTAAATATGTCCTGTTCCATATTAAAAAGATATTCTGTCAGCCTATGTTTCTGGAAATTGTAAAATGTGTATTCATGGATTGTTGGTACATGATTGGCAGTTAAAAATTGCTTAAGTCCCAGGTTTTCACTGAAGATTAGGGTTACTAAGAGTTAACATTTTAATTAATGTGTGTGATTAAACAGACGAGAAATACAGTCTGTATGCAAGTATATGAGGAGAGTAGGATGTATTTTTGGTAAGATAGATTGAAGAGAAAAGAGAATAATTTTGTATAAGAAATAATCTCTTGTGGTAAATTTTTGTCCTAGAGTAAAGTGACTGATTATTTCAGAAAGAGGAAGTATAGGAGAAAGCAGAAAATCTAAACATGTTATAAATTGTCTAAGCACGTTATAATAGGTTTATGAAAAGAAAGTTTATAAAAGGAATTTTCTGTGTGATCAGGTTGGCTACAATTGAAAGGAAAATTTTTATTGGTCTTTCTAAGGATTGAGCTTTGATGTTTAGAAATGCACTGATGCAGAATTTTAAAATCTAATCCCCTGTGTTAGAACAAGATTTTCTTAAAATATTGATTTGCTCTTAGTAAAGTTGCAGGATGTTTTTATTTTTAATTCCAAAATCTCTTCCCTTAACAGCCATCCTGCAAACTATAAACAGTTTTTATTTATGCCACATTTCTTTCTTAGATCTACCTAGTTTTCCTAGTTTCAGGTTAGAAATGCAGCTGTCCTTTTTACCCTTGAAAAGCTATATCGTTTTGCTTGGCTGGGGTAATAATCCTCTCCTTCAACCTTTTCATCACCTCCTGTAATTTTTTCTCCAGTTCTAACACCGATGTTATGGCCTGATGCTAAAATGTTTATCTTGAAAGTCTAGAAAGACAATGTTTCCTTCAGTACAACTTGATTCTGTACTTTTGACTTCTCTTGATGTTTCTGAATTGTTCATGTAACCAGGAAATTTCCCATGCTGTTACTAAAAACCATGTATTCCCCTCTGCTCAAGGTACTAGTTTTCTTGTTTCCATCCCTCTTTAATATAGTGTACACCCATAATCCTGGACACACTTTTCCTGTGTCTGATTAAATTCAGGTACCCTTTTCATCAGGTTTAACTTCCAGGTTATCTAAATGGGCTTTTCATAAGGAGAAGCAACACACTGCAGGAGGTTTTCTTCTCTTTGCCTTTTTGGTAACTGGCCTAGGAAACAAAGATTCTGTGTTTTACCAAGATAATTTCCTGTGCTTCATGTCTTTATTAGGTTTTTGATTACGTTGGAAAACTAACCTTCAGAAAAGTTCAGGTTTCTACATCCAAATAGCATTCTGTATTGCTTTTAAAGTCTTTTGGTTATCACTCTGGTTAAGAGAATAAATATTATTTTACAGTCATCTGTGATTCTGTTTAATCAAGGACTTTGAACCTTTTGACATCTTTGGCAGGTATCCACAGGATCAAAATCCTAAATCTTTTTGACCTAAAGCTAACTTTAGGATTTTCTAGTCGGGCCTTGAAGAGCATAAAAGAATGTGTTTCTCATCTTATGGAAATATTAAATGATTAGGCTTATGTGGTAAATTGTGTGGGAAACATTGTTAATTGGTAAGTGATTCTGGATCCCTTCTCAGTTACACTTATGGGTATATTGTTAAAATATATTTCAAAACTACAGGTTCATACAAATCTAATATGTTATCAGTCATAAATCTGGATATTATTAATATGAATATTCCAAAAAATTACATGAAACTTGTAAAAGTCTGATGGTCCTGATGTGAAGATGTCAATTATAATTCTGGTTGTTATCTTAAAATGCTGCATATAGTAGAGGTGGCTCAATTTCCTTGTCAATTGTAAACTCTCATCAGATTTTTGACCATGACTGTTCTGGGTTTTTGTCATCCACGGTTAATGTTTTAATTCTTTTCTGGAAGCAGTTGCAATCAGCTGTAGTCCAAAATTGCTCTTCATGGAATTGCTAATCAAGATTGAGTAAAAAAACAGATGATGAAATTATTGATGGGTGGACAAAAACTGCTGATTGTCATGTCATGTTCTGATTTGGCTCTGTCGCGTTCTCATGGCCGACGTGTGTCCATGTAGCTCCTGTCTGGGAGCTGGAGGAAGCCTATAGCACTTTTAGCTGCTACCCAGCATTTGTCCCCGGAGTCCCTTTAGTGGTCAAAGTATTGCTAATTGGCACATAAGGCTATCTGTTAAGCAATTTTTAATGCCACTACTTGGTGTGTTTTTGTCTGGTGTTAGAAAAAAGTGGATGGCTAGTTTTCTTACAAGTTGAAAGGATTTAAAATAAGGTTTAGTGTAAATTTTGTTGAGTACAAAAGCATTCTTGACGTGTGCGAGCCTAGAAAAGATAATTACCCCTTTACTTGGCTTGCTGGGTGTCTGGTCAAGATTGAGTACTGCTGAGAATATTTAGAACTTAGGCAACTGGGAACTAGAGAGTAAGGGCTGCTTTGGTTTGGATGCTAATGGTGATTCTTTTCCCTACGGGGGAAAAAAGATTGAGTAAAACAAAATAGTTTACATAAAATTAAGTAATTGACAAGGCTATTGTTTTTATGACTTATTGAAAACATTGTTTTTTCCTTAAATGTTTTGTTCTCCTGATTTAATAAAACTTTCTTTCATATGCTATCTATAGTTTGCAATAATTTGGTAAAGTATCTTTTTATGAAAAGGTAGGAGCATTTGCTTTTTCTCCCTAATCGATTTCTCAAAAATTCAGAAACTAGTCATAAGTATTCTTATTTTTATTTATATAAGCTCAATAAAAATTTACTCTCTTTATAAGTAGGATATAATTGGAAACATCGGTTATGTTATCAAGGTTTTGACTGAAATGTCATATTTATGAATATGCATAAAATACCTGGCTTCAAGGGTTCCCAGCCTTAGTGAATGAGTAGATATTGTCACTTCCTGGAGGGCCCAAGAACCTTAAGATTTTAAGTAACATTTAAAGCCTGCTACGCATTGGTTTTCTAGCCTCAACAGGTTTTTAAATCTGGGATTCCTATATGATCAATGTGGAGATAAAAAGTTATGTTTCTGAAGAAAAACTAAAGTACACCTGTTACTAGATTGTAGCCCTGTGCATTGTTTTTAAGTTCTTACCTACCTGCAGACCGCACTGGATCCTGAATTATCCTAATTTCTCTAATATTTGGCTACAACTAATCCTGATAAAGTATCCCAGCCCTCTTCCCCCAAGCAAAATTACACATACTCTGGGGACATTAAAGGGACATCTCTCCTACTTAAAACTAACCAGATATTAATTAATTAGGTATTAAAATTGGAGATGAACCAGTCAGAGCTCTGGTTGATGCAGGAACTACTCTGTCTATCCTTAATTTTGACACACTTTCCACATCCCCTCTCTGGAGTTCTGAATTCATCCAGATGGTTGGGGTAGCCAACCGGCCTATGAGGGTTCTTAAATCTCTACCTATCCCCTTCCAGCTTGGGCCCCTCACTCTCAGTCATTGCCTTTTGCTTGTCTCATTGTCCCACATACACCTCATGGGAAGAGACTTTTTAGAAACTTGCCATGCCTATATTTCCTTGTCCCAAAAAGAGGAAGTAAGTTATAAGCTTGAGCTGTCTTTGCCAGGAGATTTTGTCACAGAAATGGCTTTTACCTAAGTTTCCATCTGTTCAGTTAGCCTCGCTAATGCTACCTACCCTGATCTCCGAAAGCTACCTGAGAGTCTTCCGGCATAATTCAACAGCAATGATAACCCCTCAGGTTATGAAGATGATAATGGTAGACATTCCCAAGGATGCCATTTACCCAGAGGAGTTAACCCTAGTGAAGGAGCTAGATGAGGAAGGTTTCTAGAGTTCTGATTTGAACTAGGCCCTGCTTGGGATGAATATATGATCAGAAACCTTTACTCCGCTGTTAACAGAATTGCCTACACCACTAACTGGACCATCAGGGTGTAACAGAGGTCCCTAGACTTCTTTGCTTGTATGGCCCTAGGCAACTGCATTACTTTAGACTATTACCTTGCTGTACAAGGTGGTGTTTGTGCTGTTACTAACACTTCCTACTGCACCTGGGTAAATACTTTCAGTCAGGTTGAATTAGAAACATCTAAGATCCTAAAGCTGGTCAAATCTCTGAAAGGAACATCTTCACAAAGCCTCCTGGATGGCTTACTGGACCAAATTTCTGATTTCCAAATATTTTCAGCTGGCTCCCCGCCAGATCCCTATGTCCTACCCTACAAGTCTTAATAATCCTCTCATATTTGGGCTAAGCATTTGACTCCTGTTTAAAATATTTCTATCCTGTTTTAATAGATGCCCACAAGAGACTACCCACCAGTATCATGTTGACCCAATACTTTTAAGACTTTAAATTCACTCCAGCTGGAAACCAGAACCAACTTAACCCAAGAGACTTTGATTCAAATGCAACAGTACCTGAGTGCCTCTCGTAAGTAAATGGCTCTAGTTGCTCAATTGGCCACTGCCCTTCCATTAGGATTCCTGCACAGGACTAGATAGACTCACAGCAGGTATCAGCTGTGTGTTTTTGCAGCAGCCCTTTATGAGTTTGAGTACGTTTTCTCTACTTTTAGTTTTCAGACAGCTCTTTTTAGGAATGGATGTTGGATTTTTGTCAAATGCTTTTTGTCTCTCTATATACTGATGAATCTTTTATCTTCATATTTTAATTGTAATTTGATGTAGTAGGTTTTTTAAAGTTTTATTTTATATTTAATTGACAGATAATAATTGTATATATGGTACATAATATGATGTTTTGATACTAAACTTTATGGAATGATCAAATCAGGCTAAATAATGTATCCATAATCTTAAACACATCATTTATTTGTGGTGAGAACATTCCAAATTCATTCTTTTAGCCATTTTGTAATATACAATACATAATTATTAACTGTACTCACCACACTGTATAATAGATCAACAGTACCTATTCTTCCTGTGCAACTAAAACTTTGTATCCTTTGACCAACAGCTCCACTTTACCCCTCATCTGCACCCCAGTATCCACAGCCTCCCTTCCAGCCTCTGGTAACTACCATACTACTCTATTCTTATATGAGTTCCCATTTTTTTAGATTCTACGTATAAGTGAGATCATGCGTATTCTTATATGAGTTCCCATTTTTTTAGATTCTTATATGAGTTCCCTTTTTTTAGATTCTACGTATAAGTGAGATCATGCGTATTTATCTCTTAGTGCCTGGCTTATTTCACTTAGCGTACTGTCCTCTGGGTCCATCTATGTTATCACAAATGACAGCATTTCTTGCTTTTTTAGTATTTTATTGTGTGTATATATATCACATTTATTTAGTCCATTCATTGGTTGATGGGCACTTCTGTTGTTTCCATATCTTGGCTATAGTGAATAATGCTGCAATGAGTACGGGAGTGCTAATATCCCTTCAACATACTGATTTCAATTCCTTTGGATATATACCCACAAGTGGGATTGCTGGATCATATGGTAATTATATTTTTAGTTTTCTGAGGGATTTCCATACTGTTTTCAAAAATGGCTGTACTAACTTACAATACCATCAACTGTGTACAAGGGTTCCCTTTTTTCTACATCTTCACGAACATTTGTTATCTTTCATATTTTTTATTATATCCAGTCTAACAGGTGTGAGATGATAGATCATTGTGGTCTTCATTTACATTTCTCTGATGATTAGAGATGTTGAGCACTTTTTTGTATATCTGTTGGTCATTCATATGTCTTTTTACATTTTTTACTTTTTTTTTTTTTTGAGACAGTGTCTTGCTCTGTCACCCAGGCTGAAGTGTAGTGACGCAATTATAGCTCACTGCAACCTCCAATTCCTGGGCTCAAGCAATCCTCCACTTTAGCCTCCCAAGCAGCTGGGACTACAGGCACATGCTACCATGCCTGGCTAATTTAAAAAAAAAATTATAGAGATGGGGTCTTGCTATATTGCTCAGACTGGTCTTAAACTTATGGCCTCAAGTGATCCTCTCACCTCAGCTTCCCAAAGTGCTGGGTGTACAGGCACGAGCCACCATGCCTGGCCTTTGTGTGTGTGTGTGTGTGTGTGTGTGTGTGTGTGTGTGTGTGTGTGTGTGTGTGTGTGTAGAGACGGTGTGTATGTCTTCTTTTGCAAAACATCAATTCGGATCCTTTGCCCATTTTTAAATAGGGCTATTTGTTTTCTTGTTATTGAGTAGTTTGAGTTCCTTGTATATTTTGGATATTAGCCCCTTATCTGATATATGATTTGCAAGTATTTTGTCCTTGTCTGTGGATTGTCTCTTTACTGTGTTGTTGTTTGTTTTGTTGTGCAGAAGTTTTTAGTTTGATGCAATTTCATTTTTCTATTTTTGCTTTCATTGACTGTGCTTCTGGGGTCATACACACAAAAAAAATCTCTTCCTATATTATTGTCACGGAGATTTTCCCCTATGTTTTCTTCTAGTAGTTTTACAGTGTCATGTCTTACATTTAGTCTTTAATCCATTTTGAGTTGATTCTTCTGTAAGGAGTGAGATAAGAGTCCATTTTCATTCTTCTGCATGTGAATATCAGATTTTCCCAGTACCATTTATTGAAGAGGATGGCTGTGATCATATTGTGGTTAGTACTCTGAGTTGTGTAATCCTATTTTAAATATTACATTATTTGATTTGTTAAATATTTTAAAATTTTTGCATCTGTGTTCATGATGGATGTGTCTGGCAGTTCTTTCTTTTAATATCTTTGGTTTTCTGTAAGAGCAATGCTGGCATTATGTAATGTGTTGGGAAATAATACTTCCTATTAAATTTTCTGAAGGAATTTGCATAGAATTGTTATTATTTCTTCCATAAATGTTTGGTAAAATGTAATACTAAAATCATCTGGTCCTGGAGTTTTCCCTGTGAGAACATTTTTAACTACAGCATCAGTTTTTTAAATAGATATAGGGTTGTTCAGATTCTGTATTTCTTCTTGAGTAAGCTTGGATAGTGTAAGACTTTCAAAGAATTTGCACATTTCTTAAAGATTGTCTAATTCATTAGCATTAAGTTGTTCTTAATATTCCCTTTTAATCATTTAAAAATCTGTAGAACCTCTGGTGATGTTTCCTCTTTTATTCCTGATATTAATAATTTGTAATGGGAGGTTTATGAATTTTATTGATCTTCTCAAAGAAAATATTTTTTTTTGAGACAGGGTCTCACTTTGTTGTTGCCCAGGCTGGAATGCAGTGGCATGATCATGGCTCACTGCATCATTGACCTCCCTGGCTCAGGTGATTCGCCCACCTCAGCCTCTTGTGTAGCTGGGACTACAGGCACGCACCACCACACCTGGCTAATTTTTGTATATATATATTTTTTTTTTTTGTAGAAACAGGGATTCACCATGCTGCCCAGGCTGATCTTGAACTCTTGAGCTCAAGCCATCTGCCCACCTCGGCCTCCTAAAGTGCTGGGATTACAGGTGCGAGCCACTGTGCCCAGCCCTCAAATAACTATTTTTAAATTTCACTAATTTTTTGTTTTTTACTGTTTCATTGACTTTTTGTTTTTTACTGTTTTTTTAACTTTTTTTTTTTACTGTTTTTTTACAGGCTTTTTTTTTAACAGTTTAAAGAATAATGAATAAAGATCAAAACAAAAATCAATGAAATAAAGTGCAATAATATAGAAGGGGCAAAGTAGTTTAAATAGTAAAACTTTTTAAAAACTGTTTTACCTCTACTATGTTATTGCATCTTATGTCAGTGATCTTTGATTTGGTCTTTACTCTTTAAAATGCTTAATTTGGATTTCATTTGCTCTCTTATTCTCTTGTATTTTAAGGTAGAAACTGAGACCATTAATTTCAGCTTTTGTTCTTTTCTAATATTAGGTTTTATTGCTATAAAATTTTCCTAAGTAAGGCTTTACTAAATCCCATAAATTTTGAAAGAAAGTGTTTTCATTTAGTTCAAAATGTCTTCTGATTTTTCTTTTGATTTCTTGTTAAACTCAGTGATTGCCTAGAACTGTCTTATTTAGTTTCCAAATATTTGGAGATTTTACACATAACTTTCTAGTATTGATTCCTATTTTAATTCCCCTATAGTCAGATGACATACTTTTTATGGCATGCATTTAAATTTATTGAGACTTATTTTATGGTCCAGGATATGGTCTACCTTGGTAAATTATTTGTATAATTGAAAAGATACATTCTTCTGTGGTGGGGTGGAATGTTTTATAAATGCCTTGATGGTGTTGTTCAAGTATTCTGTATTCATAGTGATTTTGTATTTCCTTTTTTTTTGTTTTGTTTTGTTTTTGTTTGTTTGTTTGTTTGAGACGGAGTCTTTCTGTGTCACCCAGGCTGGAGTGAAGTGGCACGATCTCGGCTCACTGCAACCTCCGCCTCCTGGGTTCATTCAAGTGATTCTCCTGCCTCAGTCTCCCAAGTAGCTGGGATTACAGGTACCCACCACCATGCCCGGCTAATTTTTGTATTTTTAGTAGAGATGAGGTTTCACCACGTTGTCCAGGCTGGTCTCGAACTCCTAACCTCAGGTGATCCGCCCACCTCTGCCTCCCAAAGTGCTGGGATTACAGGCATGAGCCACCCTGCCTGTCCTATTTCCTTGTTTTATAAATTATTGAGAAAGTAGTATTGAAATCTTAGACATGTGAAAATTTCTATTTGTCCTTTTAGTTCTATCATCTTTTCTTAATTTATTTTGCAGCTCCGTTACTAAGTACCTACATATTTAGGATTTTATGTCGTTTTAATGAATTGGCCACTTTGTTATTGTGAAGTGACCAGGCGACTCTCTTTGTTCTCGCTCTGACATATACTTTGTTGGGTTAATAATGTAGCCACTCTAGCGTTCTTTTGATGAGTGTTATCTTTTCCAAACCTCTCTCTTTAAGCAATTTATGGTTTAGTATTTAAAGTGGACAGATATACCTTGGATTTTTTCCCCTATCTGATGGTCACTACCTATTAACTAGAGTGATTAAATAATTTACAATTTAAAGTGATTGCTGATATGGCTTCCATCTCATGTGGCTGAGAGAGAGGAATAATACTGGCAGCTTGCCCTTCTTACTGTGAAACTATAGCCCCAGGCTGGGAGCTGGAGGGAGAGGGAGCCCCTGTTTTTTGGCTGCACATGCCTGGAGCTGAGCTTCCATAACATGGAGCTGGAGGTAGAGAGTAATGAAACAAACTGTTACTCTTCTTACCAAAATTTAGTTAAGTTTTCTTGAATAAATGTTTCTCCATTTGTCACATGTCCTCAGGTTAATTTCCATAGGCTTCCAATGATTGCTTTTTAATAACTTTTACCAGTTAAATAGTTGGTTTGCTCGGTAGAGGGTAATCTGAGCTCCTTCCTCTGTCATTCAAGAAGTCTCACCTTAGTAATCACTTCTTTATTGTTTCTGCACCAAACTCTTAATTCTTTCAGTATTTTGAAAGACACAAATCTTAAGACTTTTAATATTGCCTCACAAAACACTAATTTGGGTAATTCCCATTGATCTTTCTTCAAGTTTAGTGATTCTTTCCTTTGTCATTTACTTTCTGTTGTTAGGTCCATCCAGTGAATGTTTTATACACATTAATATGTTTTTCTGTTCTTAACTTTATATTTTTAAATAGTTTTTATTCTGTAGATATCTACTTTTTCATTCATTTCAAATGTGTTTATTTTTACCTCATGGAACATAGATATACCAGCTACTTTAAAGCCTTTGATAATTCCAACATTTTGGTCGTATTATAATTGGTAGCTATTGATTATTTCTTTGGGAATTGATCATATTTATCTGATCCTTTATATGTGGTATAGTTTGAGTTTGCATTTGCAAATTTTTCAATATTCTGTTGTGAATATTTTAATATGAGATCTTGAAGATAGAGAGTACCTGTACAATTATTAGGAGAGACAGAGGGAGGAAATAGAGTCTACTACTTATAGGTCTTGGGGGTCCATGGCACATGTGGAGACTGTACACACTGAGGTCAGGGAGGAGAGAGAGAGAGAGAGAGAGAGAGAGAGAAGAGGGAGGAGAGAGAGAGAGAGAGAGAGAGAGAGAAGAGAGAGAAGAGAGAGACTATTAAAATAGCCTATTAAGTCTATTAAAATAGCCTGGAGAATATTGATTGTTGTTTCTTTGTTAAGCAATCAATCTAGTTAAGTTCAGACTACATGTTCTCTCCTTTGTTTTTTTAATTTATTCTTAATTATGGATGCATAATCATTGTATATAGTAATGGAGTACATGCGATGTTCTGATACATGTATACAATGTATGATGGTTGAATCAGAATAATTGAGGTCTCTATTACCTCAGCTATCTAACGTTTGTGTTAGGAACATTCCAATTCCACTTTTTAATTATTTTAAAATATACAATAAATTGTTGTTAACTCTGGTCACTCTATTGTGCTACTAAATACTAGATCTTATTTGTTCTGTCTGTTATTTTGCACTACCCTCACTTTATTCTCATTCATTCTCTCTCTCTTTCTCTCTCTCTCTCTCTCTCTCTCTCTCTCTCTCTCTCCCTCCTTCTCTCTCTCTCCCCCCCCCTCTCCCCTACCCTTCTCAGCCTCTGGTAACCATCAATCTACTCTCTATATCTATGAGTTCATTTTTTAAAAATTTTTAGCTCCCACATATAAGTGAGAACATGTGGTATTTGTCTTTCCACCCCTGTCTTATTTCACCTAACATAATGTCCTCCAGATCCATCCATCTTCTTGCAAATGACAGAATTTCATGCTTTTTTATGGCTGAATAATATTCCATGTTATGTATGTGTGTGTGTGTGTGTGTGTGTGTGTGTGTACATACATATATATATATATAACATTTTCTTTATCCAATTATTCACTGATGAACACTTAGGTTGATTCCGTATCTTGGCTATTGTGAGTAATGCCAAAGTAAACAAGGGAGTGCAGATATCTCTTTGATATATTGATTTCCTTTCTTTAGAAATATATAGCCGGCACTGGGATTTCTGGATCATGTGGTACTTCTACTTTTAGTTTTTTGAGAACTTGCATACTGTTCTCCATAGTGGATATACTAATTTACATTTCCACCAACAGTGTTTGTGGATTCCCTTTCTCCAAATCCTTAATAGCATTTGTCCTTTGGATAAAGGACAAATAATGGCCTGTCCTTTGGATAAAGGCCATTTTAACTGGAGTGAGATGATATCTCATTGTAGTTTAGATTTGCATTCCTCTGATTATTAGTGATACTGAGCATTTTTCAATATATCTGTTGGCCATTTGTATAATATATCTTCTTTTGAGAAATGTCTGTTCAGATCTTTGCCCATTTTTAAATTGGATTATTTGATTTTTCCCTATTGAGTTGTTTGAGCTTGTTTGATTCCTCTGGATTTGTTCTTTTTGCTCAGGATGGTTTGGCTATTCTGCGTCTTTTGTTATTCCATATACATTTTAGGATTACTTTTTCTATTTATTTGAAGAATGTCATTGGTAGTTTTACAGGGATTGCATTAAATCTGTAGATTGCGTTGGGCAGTATGGTCATTTTAACAATTCTTCTGATCCATGAGCATGGGATGTTTTTCCATGTATTTGTGTCATCTACAATTTTTTCATCAGTGTTTTATTGTTTTCCTTATAGAGATCTTTCACTTCCTTGGTTAAATTTATTCCTAGGTATTTTAATTTTTGTAGCTATTATAAATGGAATTACCTTCTTGATTTTGTTCTCAGAACACTGTTGGTGTATAGAAATGCTACTGATTTTTGTATGTTGATTTTGTATCCTACAACTTTACTAAATTCATTTATCAGTTCTAACAGTTTTCTGGTGGAGTCTTCAGGTTTTTCTAGATATAAGATCATATCAGCAAACAAGAACAATTTGACCTTTTCTTTTCCAATTTGGATGCCCTTTTTTTATTTTGCTTACCTGATTTTTCTGACAAAGACTTCCATTACTATATTGAATAAAAGTGGTGAAAGTGGGCATCCTTGTCGTGTTCCATTTCTTAGAGGAAAGGCTTTCAACTTTCCCCCAGTAAGATGTTGGCTGTGGGCTTGTATATGTGGCCTTTATTATTTTGAGGTATGTTATTTCTATTCCTAGTTCATTGAGGATTTTTATCATGAAGGAATGCTGTAAATTTTTTTTTTTTTTTTTTGAGACGGAGTCTTGCTCTGTCGCCCAGGCTGGAGTGCAATGGTGCAATCTCGGCTCACTGCAACCTCCGCTTCCCGGGTTCAAGTGAAGGAAGGCTGAATTTTATCAAATGCTTTTTCTGCATCTATTGAGATGATCATATTTTTTGTCCTTAATTCTGTTTGCATGATGTACTGCATTTATTAGTTTGCATATGTTGAACTATCTTTGCATCACTGGTGTAAAAAACCCACTTGATCATGGTATATTATCTTTGATGTGTTGTTGGATCTGGTTTGCTAGTATTTTGTTGGGGATTTTTGTGTTATGTTCATAGGGACATTCATCTGTAGTTTTCTTGTTGTGTTCTTATCTGTTTTGACATCAGAGTGATACTGACCTCATAGAAGTTAAGAATTCTCTCCTCGATTTTTTGGAACAGTCTCTGGAAGATTGGTGTTAGTTTTTCTTTGTAAGTTTGATAGAATTTGTCTGTGAATTCATCTGGTCCTGGGCTTTTCTTTGTTGGGAGATTTTTAATTACTGATTTAATCTCACTATCTCACTACTTCTTGTTGACCTGTTTGGGTTTTTTATTTCTTCGTGGCTCAATCTTGGGAGGTTGTATGTCTCCAGGAATTTATCCATTTCCTCTAGGTTTTCTAATTTGCAAGTGTAGAGTTGTTCATCATAGTCTCTAATGATCTTTTGTATTTCTGGGGTATCATTTGTAATGTCTCCTTTTCATTTCTGATCTTGTTTATTTGCATCTTCTCTCCTTTTCTTTTAGTCTAGCTAGCAGTTTATCAATTTTATCTTTCCAAAGAACCATTTTTTTTGTTTTCATTAATCCTTTGTGTTTGTTTTGGGCCTATTTTGTTTAGTGGTGCTCTGATCTTTCTTATTTATTTTCTTCAGCTAATTTTGGGTTTGGTTGGTTCTTGCTTTCCTAGTTCCTTAAGTTTCATTATTAGGTTGTTAATTTGTAACCTTTCTACTTTTCTGATGTAGGCATTTGCTAAAAGCAAAACCTTTTAGCACTGCTTTTGCTGTATCCTGCAGGTGTTGGTATGTTTTGTTTCCAGTTTCATTTGTTTCAAAAACTCGCAGGCAGTTTTTTTTTCTCCTGACCTTTTTCTGGTGTCATGCTGTTCTATTTGTTTAGATGTCTTGTAAATTTTTTGTTGTGAAATAGAGATTTTAGATAATACATTGTAGCAATTCTGGATACTGCCCATCCCACCGCACCCCCCAGTCTTATTATTGCTGTATGTTTGTTAATTTGTTTAGTGACTGGCTAAATTTGTTTATTTCCCCTCCCTGTAGTGTTAAATCTCTGATGCTGCTTCTCAAATAGGCACAGCCTTGGGTATACCCACAGTCACACTGAGGTGCTATTGGTTTTGTTAGAGCTCTCTTTGACTATTCTTTTACTTTACTATCCAGCTGTTAAGCCCTACAAATTAATGATTGGTTGTTGTATGGTCTTTAGTAGTGCTTCAGGACTTAAATTGCTGTGCAGACTAATCCACTAAAACTCAGGCTCTTTTGAAGAAGTTCCTGTGGACCATGATTGAGATTTTTTTCTTAACCCTCATGGGCTGTTCCCACATCTTTTCCACAGGCTCTTTTATCTCCTCAGGCCAAACCTCTGAGTCATGACCCTGGAGGTGGGGTATAGACAATGGCATGCTTCTCTCTGAGTGATATTTCACTTTACCAGCTGAATGCTCAGTGGGTATGTATGTAAACTAACCTCAAACTATCTTGACTTGCCTCTCCTAGTGTGGAACCACTGCCTTACAGGAGTGATTGGATCACTGCTAAGGGTGATTTGGACCTCAGTATTCTCAGTGGCACCGTGTCCAAGATGGAGATTTCACCCCTCAAGTGGTGTTCAGATCAAAGAAGGGAAACCCCACCTCTCAGCTACACTCATCTGGAACTTAGTAACAGGTAGCTGGGGGAAGGATAAGAAACACTGACATCTACCTTCCCAGAAAGATTGTCCTCTAACTGGGAGTTTTGTTGAGAGGAAGCCCTGTGCTCTTGGCTGCAGCAGTCTGGAGTATAGTTCCTATGTTACTGATCTTTGAAAGGGGAAACAAGGAGCAGGTTTCAGCTTGAACACCACAGACTCACCATTTTTATCAAACTCTAGTAGATTTCCTTGAATAAATGCTTCTTCATTACTTACATGTCCCCCAAGACCACTTCTAGAGACTTTAAATGGCTGTTTATTTTTAATATTTTTACCATTTTCACTGGGGAGCAGGTCCGTGAAAATCCTCACACTGCCATGCCAGGAGTAGAACTCTGATAGTTCTCTTTTTAATGAAATTCATATTCTGACTGAAAAATAACTTACGTAGTTATAAGGTGACTCAGTCTGGGTTGCTATAACAAAATACTATAAATGAGTAGTGTCTAAGCAATATAAATTTACTTTCACAGTTCTGGAGGCTAGAAGTGTGAGATCAAGGTGCTAGCAACTTCAGTGTCTGCTGAGAGTCCAATTTATGGTTCACAGACGGCACTTTCTCACTGTGTCCTCCTCACATGGTGGAAGGGGCTAAGCAGTTCCCTGAGGCCTCATTTAAAAGGTCACTAGCCTCAAAATGAGGGCTCTGCCCTCATGACCTCATCACCCCAAGGCTTCACATCCTAATACTATCACATTACTGATTAGGTTTTCAACATATAAACTTTGGGGGGACACAAACATCCAGACCATAGCATAAAATATAAAAGTGAAAGAGAAAATGAGGGAGAGAGAGAAAGCATACAACACAGAAAATAATAAAAAATATTTAAAATGTCACAGTCAACATTTTATTATATATATTTCCAGACTTCTGTCAATTCATACACACAGATTTCTTTATAGAAATAGGATTAGGTTATACCTGCTGTTTTTTAAATTGTTCTTTTCATTTACGAAAGAAGGTAGATGTATTTCATGTTAAATAATATATGTGCTTCATCATTTTTAATGTCTTCATAATATTCTATTACACTGATATACTATGTTTATTTAACTAGCCCTCTTCTGATCAACATTTAGGTTGTTTTATGCATCGCATTATGACAGTGTGTTTTGAAAAATAAACAAGGCATAATTTGCTGGGTTTTTTTATCATATGGGTAAAAATCAGTGGGTAGTCTATGACCCAATAAATTTGCTTAGATGTTACTGAATTATTTAACATGCTTAGGTAATAACAATGTGTTTAAAAGCTGTAAATAAATACACTCAAAGTAATCTTTTTCTCCTGTGTCTACTATACATGAAGTAACTTACCTAGCCTAACAAACAGAAAAGCTCATCACACTTCAATCTCTCTCCTCCCTTCTTTCTCCTGCTCATACCCACCCCCATCCTGAGGGAGCAAATTTAGGATCCTGTCTCTTTACCATGTTCTTTCCCTATAGAGCCATTCCTGCTTTGTTATATAGAGACATCCCTATACTGCAACACTCTGCTCACCAAGCAAATTGATTATAGTCTGGCATCTTGTCTACATCAGCGTCCGGTCAGGAGACAGAAACTACACCCATTATTTTGTAATACAGCATAAGTTTGAAAGTTAACCAGATATAAAATCCTTAACTAGGTAACTGACAGGAAAAAAAGAACTGTAAGGTACCATGAAGGGAGCAACTGCATGAAGCAGGTATAACCCTCAGGGCAGAGGAAACAAAGCAGTTGGAATTATTAAAGCTTGGAATCTTAAAGGAGGAAACTTCATGGAACTGGTGTTTCTTTGTTTGGAGAAGGATCCACGTGAATCTGAGACCAGGTTCTCTGAGGAGGGGTGCTTCTCAGACAGTGTTGATGTATTTGAGCTTGGAAGAGGGGCACTGCAGAGCTGAAAGTCAGACCTCTAAGAAGAGGGCACTGGATGGAAGACTATTTCTAGTGTGCCTGAGCTCAGAAGAGAGGTCCTATTGAGCAGAATTTCACACCTCAGAGGAGGATGCTCTGCTAACTGGTATTGGTGTCTCTGAGCTCTAAAGAGAGGTCCAGGAAAACAGTTTGGGGGCATATGACCCAGAAATTTTAACCCCAGGTATATAAACAAAAGCATTTAAAACTGGTGTTCAAGCAAAAACTTTTACACAGATGTTCATAGCATGCCTATTCACAAGAGAAAATGTGAAAACAATCCAAATGACCACCTGTGGTATATTCATACAATGAAATAATATTATCTATAAAAGGAATGAAATACTGATATGTACTACAATATGAATGAACCTCAAAACCATTATGCTAAGTGAAAGAAGCCAGACACAAAAGGCCACAATAATCTATGATTCTATTTACATGAAATATAAATAATAGGCAAATTCATAGGGAAATAAGGCAGATTAATGGTTGACAAAGACTAGGAGAAATAGTGACTCCTTAATAAGTACAGAGTTAACTTTTGGGGTATGAAAGTGTTCTGGAACTAGATTGTGGTGATGTTTGTGCAATGTTAGTGTACTAAATACCACTGAATTGTATATTTTAAAATGGTTAAAATGGTAAATTTTATGTTCTATGTATTTACCCCAATGAAAGTAATTAATTGCCCCAATTAATTAATTAAACAGCAAGGTAAATGGGCTAAGACCCATACCCTTGAGTAACATTACAAAGTTACATATAGAAGGGTGGGTTTGAATTGAGGGACAATATCTTAGTAACTGACATATACTGAATGCAGTTTGTTTATCAGAGGGAAAAAATGATGTCTGCCGGAGGATCCTGCTTAGGGGGTCTGGCTGTCACTGATTATTAATCATGTGGCACATAGTTTACATGTTATTCACTTACAATAGTTAGAACAAGTCTGCCACCTGAGATACTCATCCAGTTTTGGGGTGGACAAATCCAGCTTTCCAGCCTTAATTCAAGAGCAAGACCCTGGTGAGTCTTGCTACTATGCAAGGTTGATGTAACACACATGCCAAGTTAGTTTCTAAAGAGAAATCCCCAAACTCAACATGCACCTTCTTTTTCCAACCATGCTCTGAGTTAGTTAAGACTGAAGTAGGGTCTCTAGATTTACATAGTTCTGAGGCAGGATAGGCAGTCAAGGAAGAGATCATGTCCTTGGGATGCAGTAACCATGGTGACCGTACAATCAACACAATAAGCCCCAGCATTCTCATTGTAGTTAAGCTCATTCAAGCAAAGCTATCTCCAGTAGGAACTTTTCCCTCTAGAAAGCATGTGCATTTTGATTTTACCTGTCCTCAGACTCACATTTTGCGCATTATAATAGTAAAAAATACAGCCCTGGGTGGAGATTTAAGATGCTAATGAGACATGCGACCTATGAACAAGCATGTACAGGTACTGTGCATGTGCACCTAGAGGACCACCCAGAAAATGCTTACTAGTAACACCTCTTCCCACCTCCTTATAAATAATCATGTAAGACTCCCAGAAAGGCAGTTTCCCTAGTAATAATCAGCACTGTCTCATCCTTATGAACAGCCCACCCTGAATTCTCTGTCTCAGGGTGTACTCTCTATTCTTCACTTAATTTTCAAAATACTTTTTTTTCCTTTGCAATAAATTGCGTTGTGCTGTGTCTCCTTTTCTGTGTGTCTCTTGTTTAAATTATTTTAATCTAAAAAGACAGGAACCAACGTCTCACAACAGTGGTCAACATTTCTGGTGCGGTGACCTGGAGAGACGTTGGTCCGCTTCGTTGAGCAGTTTCCCTTCACCCGCGGTACTATGGCAATCCCAGGCTACCTGATTAACTATGGAAATAGGAGAAGTTCCCTTATCCCCCTCGCAGGGCGTGCAACAGGGGGTGTGGCTCGCTTCTTCAGTGCCCAGCTGCTCAAACCCCTAGGGGGAGCATGCACGGGGCAGGTCGTGGGGAGTGCTTTTGGGCTCCGACCCCACAGCAGCGTCTAGGGTTGAGTGTTTACAGCTCCAGAAGCCCCAGTGGGCGTGTGTTAGTTACGGTGTGCTCTTTCAGCTTTGCCATCTGAAGGCGGCTTCTGTTAATCAGCTCAATTAGACCCTCTGCCTTACCACAAGCACAGACGGCTTTCTGTATCCCGGGTTCTTGCCCTAGTGTACTGGAAAAATCAGATCACACGTGTGCTTGGAGAATGAATGCAAGGTTTTATTAAGTGGAGGAGATAGCTCTCAGCAAGGTGGATGGGGAGCCGGAAGGGGGCAGATGGAGTGGGAAGGTGGTCTTTCTCTGGAGTCAGGCCACCCAGCGGCGGGACTTTCCTCCAACTGCCCCCAGCCGAATTCCACGTTGTCCCTCCTCAGTGGCCTGCTGGTGTCTGTCAGTGTGCCCTGCTCCTCTGGACGTCTGGCCGCTTGCGCCCGTTGGGGTCTCCGGGTTTTGTCGGCACAGGATGGGGGGCGTGGCGGTCCAAAAGGCACCTTTTTGGGCGCGAAAACAGAAAAGCCTGTCCTCATTTAGGTCCGTGGGCACAGGCCTGAGGGTAGAGCCCTCACCAGGGACTCCGCCCTTCTCTATCCAGCAGTTCCCTGCCCTACTCCCGCATCACCATCACTGCTTTTGCCAGCATTGTTTCAGTGAAGTTCTGGGAGAAAAGTTTTTAAGTTGTCTGTATTGCTTACATGAATATATGTGAGAAAAGTTTTTAAGTTGTCTGTATTGCTTATATGAATATATGTGCTGCTCTCCTTTTGAATGTTGCTTCTGTACTAGTCATAATTATACTAACCACATGGGTTGCTGTCAACATTCAATATTTGCGTTATTTTGCTGCTTAGTTTTACATCTTTCAGGCCACATTTCAAACTCAGCTCGTTTGTTGTCCCTCCAGCAGTACTTGAGACTGCCACCTAGTGGACGTTTATTTGCTGATCGAGTTTTCTGTTTACAAAATTTTCTCCATTTTCAGGAGCACATTAACAGTACTCCATTCCTCCAGGCTTTATGCATTTTCAGACTCCTTCAGATTGTCCTTCAATAGACTTTCTTTGCTGAACAAAAGATGCTCAGTCATGTGGACGCCCAGTTGCGGGGATTTCACCGGTGAATTCCAGGTATTATAACTGGCAAACCAGTGAGGTACAGAAAGGCTTGTTGGGGAGACATTCCAGCTCCCCAGCTGGCAGCAGGGGCCATCTTGGTCGTGCCTGGAGATGTCCAGTGTCGGTGAGACTTAGGATGGTGCATGGCAAATGCTCATTACCTCCTAGGGCTTCAGTTTTATGGGGATTCAAGGGGACTCCCTGGACCCCACCATGGTCCAGCTTTGCTCTTAGGGACACCCATGGCCTCCTGGATTTCAATATATGTTTCAAGCAGAACCCCTTATTCCTTTAGGTTTAGTCCTATCCTCTCTATTGGGATTAGCAGGGTCAGCTATGGGAGTTGGAGCCTTGGGAAGCCAGCATAAACTGTCTCAGGAGACTGCAGCGGCCCTCCAACAAACAGCAAAGGACCTAACTAGGCTTCAACAACAGCTAGACTCCCTGGTGCTATAGTCCTACAGAATCAAAGAGCCTTAGATCTCCTCACAGCTAAATAAGGAAGAATATTTTTGTATCTAAGAGAAAAATGCTATTTTTATATCAACCTGTCTGGTCTGGTCCAAGAAAATATTAAAAATATTATTTTCCAGGCAGACAAAATTGAATCTTTAGGAACTTCTGTGGGAAATTAGAAGCAATGGCTATTATCTGCCCTGCTTCCTTTAATATAAGTGGCAATTATTACCATACTTTTAGCCTTAACTTTTGGGCTAACTTTGTTTAAAATTCTAACTGATTTCTTGCTCTCTAGCTTACAGCAATTCCAGGACCACATGATGGTTTTGCAAAGCTTCCAACCTTTAGCTGCTAATGAGCTATCTCATTTCTTGTCCACTGGTCCCATGAATGACATGGCTTACACTCCATTAGATCAGGCAAGAAGAGACTTTAGGGCCCAGGCTAGGCAGGGACAATGTTGCACTGAGCAGGAAGCAGTTTCAGAAAAAATTACCTAGCCCCTCAACCTCCCATATGATTATGTGCCCTAAAATCTCTTAGGTGGGGAATTGAGGCAGGATAGGTGGTCGAGGAAGTGACCATGTCCTCGGGATGCAGCAACCATGGCGACCATACAGTCAACACAATAAGCCCCAGCATTCGCATTGTAGTTAAGTTCATTCAAGCAAAGCTATCTCCAGTAGGGACTTTCCCCTCTAGAGAGGATGTGCATTTTGATTTTGCCTGTCCTCAAACTGACCCTTTGTTCATTATAATAGTAAATAAATACACCTCTGGGTGGAGATTTAAGATGCTAATGAGACATGTGACCTATGAACAAGCATGTACAGCTACTGTGCATATACATTCAGAGGACCACCCAGAACATGCTTACTAGTAACATGTCTTCCCACTTCCTTATGAATAATCATGTAAGACTCCCAGAAAGGGAGTTTCCCCAGTAGTAATCAGCACTGTCTCATCCTTATGAGCAGCCCACCCTGAATTCTCTCTGTCTCAGGGTGTACTCTCTATTCTGCACTTAACTTTCAAAATATTATTTTTCCTTTGCAATAAATTTCTCTATCTTGTGTCTCCTTTTCTGTGTGTCTCTTGTTTAAATTATTTTTAAACTAAGAAGACAAGAACCAGGGTCTCACAACAGCCATCAACAGTACCAAATCCATAAACCCCAAGGATTTTTTTCTGACAACTGTGATTTTAGCTTCTCTCTGGACTACAGCTAATTTGTAGTATAACTATGGGCTATATATTTTGAAGATATGGCATAATGCTATTTCCAATTAATGGAAGCTTCCAAGTCAAGGGAAACTTCAAATCTGGTCACACAGATTACAGTAATTTCACTATTGTAATTCTATTTATAATCAACATAATTGTATTTACTATAGTAGTAAAGGTAGAGTTGTTTTTCTTTATGACTTAATTTTCCTTTTTATATTTTCTGTCCAAGATCATGAGTCATTTGAAACTGTATTAGAGCCTCGATTCACCATGTAAAGTAATGCAAATGGTGTATTCTTTCCAGCTGTAGTTCACATGTCAGCAAAGGACACAAATGGAAAGTATCTTAACTCCTTCCTTCAACACTTGCTGCACCAGGTGTTACAGGAACAGTGATAAAACAGACAAAAAGCTCACAGGAATAGAGAGAGAAAAAGACAGGTACACAATGACAACACAGTTTGATCAATGTTATACAGAGATAGATACAGGGGTGAAGAATCACAGAAAGTGGGTATTTTCCCTTGTCTGGTGGATCAGTAAAGACAGCCTAAAGGAAGATATATGTCCCTAAATTTTGTAATATGAGAAAGGCTTAACTAGAGATGCAGCAGAAGATATTTCTAACAAAGAGAATAGCCGTTGCTGGAAAATTCAGAGTGGTTTGTTTAAATTAGTGATTCCCAATCAGGGAAAATTTTGCCCTCCCCCTTCAGGGACATTTGGTAACAGCTGGAAATATTTTTGATTGTCACAACTGGGATTTTCCTACTAGTATCTAGTAGGTAGAGGAGCCAGGGATGCTGCTAAACCCCACAATAAAGAATTGTCTGGCCCAAAATGTCTATAGTACCCAAATTGAGAAATCCTGGTTTAAATAGATCATGAAGCAGTGACAGAAATGTTTCCATTACTACCCACACAAGATTGAGTGATATGGAGTCATTCTGCAGATACTGGATTCAATATAATAATATGATTTTCCATAATAAATAGGAATTACTCATTTATTGAAGCCTTAATTGTGTCAAAATAAAAAACTGTACTTGACAGAATATTATATACTCAATATTATATGCTCTGCAGGGACATATCATGCAGTTTTACTTTGAAAAGTAGTTCATCAAACACTTTGCCAGGTAAGATATAGAGACAACAGATGACCACAAGAAAAGATGATTCGACATCTTTAAGTCATTAGGGAAATTCTAATTAAAATCACAATGAGATAGCACTACACACCCACTAGGATGACTAAAATTAACAAGTGGCCATACTAAGTGTGACAAGGATATGGGATAATTGGAACTCTCATATACTGCTAGTGGGAATGTAGAATTATACAACCACTTTGGAAAATAATTTGGTCATTTTGTAAAAATTATTTACATAGGTGATTATCCAGAAATATAAAAGCATCTGCCCATGCAAAGATTTGTTCATGATTATTCTAATAGCAGCTTTATTTGAAATAGCCAAAAGTTAAAAGCAATCCAAATGTTTATCAATGGCAAATGGATAAACAAACTCGTATATTCTTAAAATGAAATACTACTCAGTAATTAAATGTATTGAACTACTGATACATGCAAAAACATAAAAGAATCTCAAAATGATTCTGCTGAGTGAAAGAAACAAGACAGAGTACATACTATATGATTCTATTTACATAAAATTTTAGAAAATGCAAACTATAGTGTCATAAAGCATATTAATTGTTACCTGCAAATGAAGGGGCAGGGAAGGTGGGAGGAAAAGATTATAAAAGGGCATGAAGAACATATTGGGTATGATGGATATGTTTATTATCTTGATGATGGTGATGGCTTCATATATCAAAATTCATCAAATTGTATACTCAAAATGTGTATCATTTATTATATGTAAATTGCAACTCAACAGAATTGTTAAAAATGTGGTTCATAATATTACCAAGCAGTTTGATCAGCTTATAAGTTAACATTTCTCTCTAATCACTATTAACTTCTTTTTCAATGGATACATAAAGATGTACATATTTTAGGGTACATGTGATATTTTGATACATTCATATTATGTATAAAGATTAAATCAGGGTAATTGAGATATCCATCACCTTAAATATTCACCTTTTCTTTACGCTAGGAATGTTCAAATTATTTTCTTCTAGCAATTTTGAAATGTATACTAGATTATTGACTATAGTCACCCTACTGATCTATCAAACACTAGACTTTATTTCTTCTATCAATCACTGTATATTTGTACCCATTAATCATCTCTCTTTATCCCCCATTCCTTTGTACCCTTCCTGGCCACTGGTAACCACCAATTTGCTCTCCATCTTCATGAAATCCACCTTTTAACCTCCACATATGAATAAGAATATATAATACTAGTCCTTCTATGCTTATTTCACTTAACATAATGACCTCCAGTTCCACCCATGCTGCTGTAAATGATAAGATTTCATTCTGTCTATGGCTGAATAATATTCCATTTTGTATATATACCACATTTTCTTTAACCATTCATCCACTGATGGGCACTTAGGTTGATTCTGTATTTTGGCTATTGTGAATAGTGCTGCAATAAACATGGGAGTGCAGATACCTCTTTGACATACTAATTTCATTTCCTTTGGAGATATAACCAGTAGTGGAATTGTTGGATCATATAATAGCTCTATTTTACGTTTTCTGAGGAACCTCCATACTGTTTTCCATAGTGGCTATACTAATTTACATCCCCATCAACAGTCTATGAGGGTTCCTCTTTCTCCACATCCTCACCAGCATCCATTATTGCCTGTCTTTCAGAAAAAGGCCATTTTAACTGAGGTGAGATGATATCTCATTGTGGTTATGATTTGCATTTCACTGAGGATTAGTGATGTTGAGCAATTTTTCATATACCTGTTGGCCATTTGTATGTCTTCTTTTAAGAAATGTCTATCCAGATCTTTTGCCCATTTTTAAATCAAATTATTTGATTTTTGGTTTTGGTATCAGGGTAATGCTGACCTTATAGAATGAGTTTAAGAGTACTCCCTTCTCTTCGGTTTTCTCAAAGAGTTTGAGTAGAATTGGTATTAGTTCTTCTTTAAATGTCTGGTAGAATTCACCAGTGAAGGCATCAAGTCTTGGGCTTTTCTTTGATGGGAGATATTTACTTCTTATTTAACATCTCTACTCTTCAGTTTTCTCATAAGTAAACTGCTTTCTTGTTTTAGCTATTCTCAAATCTAAGTATAAATTTAATTAATTGGCCACTAAGAAATGAAGTACTGATGACCTCTTAGAACTATTCACATAGTGATTATGTAGAATTTTATTAAATTACACGAATTTATGCCCTATAGACTGCATCCTTTATATGCACTGTCTTATTTTACAATAACACCAGTAAAAATACATTCTTTAAATTTAAACAATTTTATTCTTAACATCCTATCATCTGGGACTTTAGCAAGGGGTCGCCTTGCCACTCTGGGCTGTTTGTTTTCTGTCTTTTTGGTCATCCTCATTTCTTTTCCCAGAAGTGATATCTGAGAGTCAAAAATGTTTGAAACAACCTAAACCATTTTCTCTTTTTTTTCCTTATTACCTGCTCTGAACATAAGCCTTATTGCAAAAACTACTAATGAACAATTTTTTTTATTCTACCTTCCTCTTATTGATTATTTCTCTCTTGCTACCACACTGGGTGGCTCTAGCCAAGGAGGTTTACTATACTTTTTTTTCTTCTATAAAAAGGATTTTTGAATCCCAAATGGAATTTGAGCAGAGGTCCAAAAATGAATCTGGTGACTCTTCGTATAATCAAATTTATAACAATTTAGTTAAATTTTGCCTAAACTTGTAAGCCAAGGAACCAATGGTCTTGGAATATTATATTGAAAATTTATGGTTCCACCATATACCAAAATAGGAAATACAGAACACTTATAAAAACATATCTAGTCATATATATAAACTGGCCCCAGGCACTCACACAAACTCACATACACATTCCAGAGACAGAATGTCTTCTAATTTTATCAATGGACATGAATGTTTATAATTTTGTAGCTCAATTATTATCTTTTGGGAGGATTCATCACAAACAATTACTGTCCGTGACTTTTCCTTGATTTCAATTCAATTAACTTCCAACTGATTTACACACAATACAGAATTTCAAAGGCAGATTTCTTCATTTAGAAAACAAATCCCCACTTGATCAAGGAGAAATATTATTAACATATTTTATACAGAAGTACTAACATTTAGAAAGACAAAATCATAGGCTAGTTATTTTACCATTTTTATATCTCTTGATCACTTTAGTTAAATATAATATATAGTCTTAACCCTAAATATGACTGAAGATCCTCAAGCCATTTTGGTCCTTCTTGCAAATCAAAGTTTGGTTCACGAACCAGCAGCATAGGTATCATTTAGGAACTTCTTAAAAATGTAAAACCTCAGGCCCTACCATATTCTTACTTGAATTAAAATCTATATTTTAACAAAGACCTCCATGAGATGTATATGTACATAAAAGTTTGAGAAGTACCTATGGTAATATCTTTAGTCAAGTCTATTTCTTGTTTTCATCCAGGAGCCCATCTTATCTTTAAATGTGACTTTCATACATCTGCTCTAATTTTGTAGTTATTCCTTTGATTACGATATTATTTTTCTTATATCCAAGTTCTCCTAGTTGCCTCACTTTTTCCACCATGTGTGTCTGAATGGAAATGGCTTATTTCCTGCTGATTTTTTTTTTATTATTATTATATTTTAAGTTTTCGGGTACATGTGCACAATGTGCAGGTTAGTTACATATGTATACATGTGCCATGCTGGTGTGCTGCACCCATTAACTCGTCATTTAGCATTAGGTATATCTCCTAAAGCTATCCCTCCCCCCGCCCCCCACCCCACAACAGTCCCCAGAGTGTGATGTTCCCCTTCTGTGTCCATGTGTTCTCATTGTTCAATTCCCACCTATGAGTGAGAATATAGGTGTTTGGTTTTTTGTTCTTGCGATAGTTTACTGAGAATGATGATTTCCAATTTCATCCATGTCCCTACAAAGGACAGGAACTCATCATTTTTTATGGCTGCATAGTATTCCATGGTGTATATGTGCCACATTTTCTTAATCTAGTCTATCATTGTTGGACATTTGGGTTGGTTCCAGGTCTTTGCTATTATGAATAGTGCCACAATAAACATACGTGTGCATGTGTCTTTATAGCAGCATGATCCTTTGGGTATATACTCAGTAATGGGATGGCTGGGTCAAATGGTATTTCTAGTTCTAGATCCCTGAGGAATCGCCACACTGACTTCCACAAGGACTGAACTAGTTTACAGTCCCACCAACGGTGTAGAAGTGTTCCTATTTCTCCACATCCTCTCCAGCACCTGTTGTTTCCTGACTTTTTAATGATTGCCATTCTAACTGGTGTGAGATGGTATCTCATTGTGGTTTTGATTTGCATTTCTCTGATGGCCAGTGATGGTGAGCATGTTTTCATATGTTTTTTGGCTGCATAAATGTCTTCTTTTGAGAAGTGTCTGTTCATGTCCTTTGCCCACTTTTTGATGGGGTTGTTTGTTTTTTTCTTGTAAATTTGTTTGAGTTCATTGTAGATTCTGGATATTAGCCCTTTGTCAGATGAGTAGATTGCGAAAATTTTCTCTCATTCTGTAGGTTGCCTGTTCACTCTGATGGTAGTTTCTTTTGCTGTGCAGAAGCTCTTTAGTTGACTTAGATCCCATTTGACGATTTTGGCTTTTGTTGCCATTGCTTTTGGTGTTTTAGACATGAAGTCCTTGCCCATGCCTATGTCCTGAATGGTAATGCCTAGGTTTTCTTCTAGGGTTTTTATGGTTTTAGGTCTAACGTTTAAGTCTTTAATCCATCTTGAATTGATTTTTGTATAAGGTGTAAGGAGGGATCCAGTTTCAGCTTTCTACATATGGCTAGCCAGTTTTCCCAGCACCATTTATTAAATAGGGAATCCTTTCCCCATTGCTTGTTTTTCTCAGGTTTGTTAAAGATCAGATAGTTGTAGATATGCGGCGTTATTTCTAAGGGCTCTGTTCTGTTCCATTGATCTATATCTCTGTTTAGGTACCAGTACCATGCTGTTTTGCTTACTGTAGCCTTGTAGTATAGTTTGAAGTCAGGTAGCGTGATGCCTCCAGCTTTGTTCTTTTGGCTTAGGATGGACTTGGCGATGCGGGCTCTTTTTTGGTTCCATATGAACTTGAAAGTAGTTTTTTCCAATTCTGTGAAGAAAGTCATTGGTAGCTTGGTGGGGATGGCATTGAACCTATAAATTACCTTGGGCAGTATGGTCATTTTCGTGATTTTGATTCTTCCTACCCATGAGCATGGAATGTTCTTCCATTTGTTTGTATCCTCTTTTATTTCATTGAGCAGTGATTTGTAGTTCTCCTTGAAGAAGTCCTTCACGTCCCTTGTAAGTTGGATTCCTAGGTATTTTATTCTCTTTGAAGCAATTGTGAATGGGAGTTCACTCATGATTTGGCTCTCTGTTTCTCGGTTATTGGTGTATAAGAATGCTTGTGATTTTTGTATATTGATTTTGTATCCTGAGACTTTGCTGAAGTTGCTTATCAGCTTAAGGAGATTTTGGGCTGAGACAATGGGGTTTTCTAGATATACAATCATGTCATCTGCAAAAAGGCACAATTTGACTTCCTCTTTTCCTAATTGAATACCCTTTATTTCCTTCTCCTGCCTAATTGCCCTGGCCAGAACTTCCAACACTATGTTGAATAGGAGTGGTGAGAGAGGGCATCCCTGTCTTGTGCCAGTTTTCAAAGGGAATGCTTCCAGTTTTTGCCCATTCAGTATGATATTGGCTGTGGGTTTGTCATAGATAGCTCTTATTATTTTGAGATACGTCCCATCAATACCTAATTTATTGAGAGTTTTGAGCATGAAGAGTTGTTGAATTTTGTCAAAGGCCTTTTCTGCATCTATTGAGATAATCATGTGGTTTTTGTCTTTGGTTCTGTTTATATGCTGGATTACATTTATTGTTTTGTGTATGTTGAACCAGCCTTGCATCCCAGGGATGAAGCCCACTTGATGATGGTGGATAACCTTTTTGATGTGCTGCTGGATTCGGTTTGCCAGTATTTTATTGAGGATTTTTGCATCAATGTTCATCAAGGCTATTGGTCTAAAATTCTCTTTTTTGGTTGTGTCTCTGCCCCGCTTTGGTATCAGGATGATGCTGGCCTCATAAAATGAGTTAGGGAGGATTCCCTCTTTTTCTATTGATTGGAATAGTTTCAGAAGGAATGGTACCAGTTCCTCCTTGTACCTCTGGTAGAATTCGGCTGTGAATCCATCTCGTCCTGGACTCTTTTTGGTTGGTAAGCTATTGATTATTGCCACAATTTCAGAGCCTGTTATTGGTCTATTCAGAAATTCAACTTCTTCCTGGTTTAGTCTTGGGAGGGTGTATGTGTCGAGGAATGTATCCATTTCTTCTAGATTTTCTAGTTTATTTGCATAGAGGTGTTTGTAGTATTCTCTGATGGTAGTGTGTATTTCTGTGGGATCGGTGGTGATATCCCCTTTATCATTTTTTATTGCATCTATTTGATTCTTCTCTCTTTTCTTCTTTATTAGTCTTGCTAGCAGTCTATCAATTTTGTTGATCCTTTCAAAAAACCAGCTCCTGGATACACTAATTTTTTGAAGGGCTTTTTGTGTCTCTATTTCCTTCAGTTCTGCTCTGATTTTAGTTATTTCTTGCCTTCTGCTAGCTTTTGAGTGTGTTTGCTCTTGCTTTTCTAGTTCTTTTAATTGTGATGTTAGGGTGTCAATTTTGGATCTTTCCTGCTTTCTCTTGTGGGCGTTTAGTGCTATAAATTTCCCTCTACACACTGCTTTGAATGTGTCCCAGAGATTCTGGTATGTTGTGTCTTTGTTCTCTTTGGTTTCAGAGAACATCTTTATTTCTGCCTTCATTTTGTTATGTACCCAGTAGTCATTCAGGAGCAGGTTGTTCAGTTTCCACATAGTTGAGCGGTTTTGAGTCAGTTTCTTAATCCTGAGGTCTAGTTTGATTGCACTATGGTCTGAGAGATAGTTTGTTATAATTTCTGATCTTTTACATTTGCTGAGGAGAGCTTTACTTCCAAGTATGTGGTCAATTTTGGAATAGGTGTGGTGTGGTGCTGAAAAAAAAGTATATTCTGTTGATTTGGGGTGGAGAGTTCTGTAGATGTCTATTAGGTCCGCTTGGTGCAGAGCTGAGTTCAATTCCTGGGTATTGTTAACTTTCTGTCTCGTTGATCTGTCTAATGTTGACAGTGGGGTGTTAAGGTCTCCCATTATTAATGTGTGGGAGTCTAAGTCTCTTTGTAGGTCACTCAGGACTTGCTTTGTGAATCTGGGCGCTCCTGTATTGGGTGCACATACATTTAGGATAGTTAGCTCTTCTTGTTGAATTGATCCTTTTACCATTATATAATGGCCTTCTTTGTCTCTTTTGATCTTTGTTGGTTGAAAGTCTGTTTTATCAGAGACTAGGATTGCAACCCCTGCGTTTGTTTCTTTTCCATTGGCTTGGTAGATCTTCCTCCATCCTTTTATTTTGAGCCTATGTGTGTCTCTGCACGTGAGATGGGTTTCCTGAATACAGCACACTGATGGGTCTTGACTCTTTATCCAATTTGCCAGTCTGTGTCTTTTAATTGGAGCATTTAGTCCATTGACATTTAAAGTTAATATTGTTATGTGTGAATTTGATCCTGTCATTATGTTAGCTGGTGATTTTGCTCGTTAGTTGATGCAGTTTCTTCCTAGCCTGGATGGTCTTTACAATTTGGCATGATTTTGCAGTGGCTGGTACCAATTGTTCCTTTCCATGTTTAGTGCTTCCTTCAGGAGCTCTTGTAAGGCAGGCCTGGTGGTGACAAAATCTCTCAGCATTTGCTTGTCTGTAAAGAATTTTATTTCTCCTTCACTTATGAAGCTTAGTTTGGCTGGATATGAAATTCTGGGTTGAAAATTCTTTTCTTTAAGAATGTTGAAAATTGGCCCCCACTCTCTTCTGGCTTGTAGAGTTTCTGCCAAGAGATCCGCTGTTAGTCTGATGGGCTTCCCTTTGTGGGTAACCCGACCTTTCTCTCTGGTTGCCCTTAACATTTTTTCCTTCATTTCAACTTTGGTGAATCTGACAATTATGTGTCTTGGAGTTGCTCTTCTCAAGGAGTATCTTTGTGGCATTCTCTGTATTTCCTGAATCTGAATGTTGGCCTGCCTTGCTAGATTGGGGAAGTTCTCCTGGATAATATCCTGCAGAGTGTTTTCCAACTTGGTTCCATTCTCCCTGTCACTTTCAGGTACACCAATCAGACATAGATTTGGTCTTTTCACATAGTCCCATATTTCTTGGAGGCTTTGTTCATTTCTTTTTATTCTTTTTTCTCTAAACTTCCCTTCTCGCTTCATTTCATTCATTTCATCTTCCATCGCCGATACCCTTTCTTCCAGTTGATCGCATCAGCTCCTGAGGCTTCTGCATTCTTCACGTAGTTCTCAAGCCTTGGCTTTCAGCTCCATCAGCTCCTTTAAGCACTTCTCTGTATTGGTTATTCTAGTTATACATTCGTCTAAATTTTTTTCAAAGTTTTCAACTTCTTTGCCTTTGGTTTGAATTTCCTCCTGTAACTCGGAGTAGTTTGATCGTCTGAAGTCTTCTCTCAACTTGTCAAAGTCATTCTCCATCTAGCTTTGTTCCGATGCTGGTGAGGAACTGCGTTCCTTTGGAGGAGGAGAGGCGCTCTGCGTTTTACAGTTTCCAGTTTTTCTGTTCTGTTTTTTCCCCATCTTTGTGGTTTTATCTACTTTTGGTCTTTGATGATGGTGATGTACAGATGGGTTTTTGGTGTGGATGTCCTTTCTGTTTGTTAGTTTTCCTTCTAACAGACAGGACCCTCAGCTGTAGGTCTGTTGGAGTTTGCTAGAGGTCCACTCCAGACCCTGGTTGCCTGGGTACCAGCTGCAGTGGCTGCAGAACAGTGGATTTTCATGAACCGCGAATGCTGCTGTCTGATCGTTCCTCTGGAAGTTTTGTCTCAGAGGAGTACCCGGCCGTGTGAGGTGTCAATCTGCCCCTACTGGGGGTGGCTCCCAGTTAGGCTGCTTGGGAGTCAGGGGTCAGGGACCCACTTGAGGAGGCAGTCTGCCCATTTTCAGATCTCCAGCTGCGTGCTGGGAGAACCACTGCTCTCTTCAAAGCTGTCAGACAGGGACATTTAAGTCTGCAGAGGTTACTGCTGTCTTTTTGTTTGTCTGTGCCCTGCCCCCAGAAGTGGAGCCTACAGAGGCAAGCAGGCCTCCTTGAGCTGTGGTGGGCTCCACCCAGTTGGAGCTTCCTGGCCGCCCTGTTTACCTAAGCAAGCCTGGGCAATGGCAGGCGCCCCTCTCCCAGCCTTGCTGCGGCCTTGCGGTTTGATCTCAGACTGCTGTGCTAGCAATAGGCAAGACTCCGTGGGCATAGGACCCTCTGAGCCAGGTGTGGGATATAATCTCCTGGTGTGCCGTTTTTTAAGCCCATCGGAAAAGCGCAGTATTGGGGTGGGAGTGACCTGATTTTCCAGGTGCCATCTGTCACCCCTTTCTTTGACTAGGAAAGGGAACTCCCTGACCCCTTGCGCTTCCCGAGTGAGGCAATGCCTCTCCCTGCTTTGGCTCGCGCATGGTGCACTGCACCCACTGACCTGCGCCCACTGTCTGGCATCCCTAGTGAGATGAACCCGGTGCCTCAGATGGAAATGCAGAAATTACCCGTCCTCTGCGTCGCTCACGCTGGGAGCTGTAGACCGGAGCTGTTCCTATTCGGCCATCTTGGCTCCCCCCCTCCTGCTGATTTTTCTCTCACTTCAAAATGTGTAAAGGCCGGAATATTATATACTTTCACCAGAAGTCATGGTATAGTCACAACTCAAATATTAGGGGAGATTGAAGTGATGGGCGTTTGGAGGATACATTGTAGTTGTACTAGAGATGCTGTTGCCATACTGAGTGTTTTGAAAATAAAAGAGTTATTGAGACATGCTGACCTACAAAAACAGATTAATATAGATTGAATACTTTCCATGTGTCATGAACAATTCTAAGACAATTGCACATATTAATCCATTAATCTTAAAATGTATAATGCTGAGTTGTCAATGTTTCATAGAGGCATAGAGAGCTGAAAACAACTATCCTAATGCTGCATAACTGGTAAATGGCAGGGACAATCCAAGTTGCCCAAGAACAGAGATCTGTTTTTAAATACTGTGCTTTTCCTCTTACAACAGACAGATTTCCTATATCTAGTTTGTTCAGAAGTATGAAATAGCTTAACAATTACCAAGGCTATTAGTTTTCTCCCATTTCTCACCCTGTGTCAGGGAGAGGCTCTGTTAAGGAATCTTATGGTCACAAAATCTCATTAAAAATTCAGTCATGTCATATAAAATCAATTTTTTTAAACATTTTATTTTGAAATCATTGTAGATACACATTCAGTTGTAAGAATAATCCAGAGAAATCCAGTGTACCTTTTATCCAGTTTCTTCACAATGATATCAACATGAAGAACTATGGTATAATATCACAACCAGTATATTGACATTGATATACTGCACTTATTTTATTACAGGTTTACTTACATTCTTGTGTGTGTGTGTGTGTGTGTGTGTTTAGTTCCATGAAATTTTATCATATGTGTACGTTCATGTACCCACCACAGTCAAGATATAGAACAGTTCCATCAGCACAAGGATCCTTTGTGTTGCCCTTTATTTATTATTTATTTATTTATTTATTGAGATGGAGTCTCGCTCTGTCACCAGGCTGGAGTGCAGTGGCACGATCTCAGCTCACTGCAAGATGAGCCGAGCAGTTCACTGCACTTCCACCTCCCAGGTTCAAGTGATTCTCCTGCCTCAGCCTCCCAAGTAGCTGGGACCACAGGCGCACACCACCATGCCTGGCTAATTTTTGTATTTTTAGTAGAGACAGGGTTTCACCATATTGGCCAGGATGGTCTCGATCTCTTGACCTCATGATCCACCCACCTCAGCCTCCCAAGGTGCTGGGATTACAGGTGTGAGCCACCGTGCCCGGCCTGTGTTGCCCTTTTAAAACAATACCCACTTCTCTTCACAACCCCTTTGTCCTTAACCCTAGGAATATTATATAAATGGAGTTATACCTGTGATGAACATCTGTCTACAGGCTTTTATGTGAACATGAAGGTTTCATTTCTTTGGGATGAATGCCTAAGTGTTCAACTGCTGGGTTGTATGATAATTGCATATTTAGTTTTGTAAGAAATTTCCAAACTGTTTTCATGATCATTTTTGAATACAAATTAATCAATCAAGTGCAGAAGAAATTGATTAGGGTAAATGCCTGTAAGAAAAAATATAAAAGAAGCTGGGTAAGGCAAAAACAGATTCTTGCCCATTTAATCTTGTCTTAGCTTCCACTTATCTGAGGACTTGAATGAGTACATGAGTCACGCTTGCAGACAGTGCCTCCACTGAGCCTATAGTTCATCTGGGAAGTCAGCCTGAATGACATTGTACATTACCGAAACTGAAGGCAGTTTGAGCAGAAAGGCTTTGGAGTCAGATATATCCTGTGCTATATCTTTTTGGCTTTGTGATCAGTGAGATAATCTATGCTTCTAAACTGGTTTGATTCAGATGAGGAAAACAAAACCTACCTCAAAGGGTTATCATTAGACATTAGTGTTGGTATACTAGTCTCTCCATAAATGTTTACTGCTAGTACTATAGTGTACTACTCAGAATGTAGGATGAAAAATAATCAAGTACTGTCCATGCCATCCAGACAGTGCATACAAAAGACCAGTGTATTTAGTGCAAATTGGATGTTGACCTGAGGATGTGACAGTCTGACAACAGGGAAAACGTAGTGTCTGATAGCCTATGAGAGTATTAAGTAGTAGCTAATTCTGTGAGAAATAACTGAGTTATTAACAATAATGACACTAAGAATCATGAGAGCTAAATTTTATACAGTGCTCAATATGTGCCCAATACTCTTGAAAGCAATTTATGTGCAATCCCATATGTAATCCTTACAACAATTTTATGATGTACAATTATCCTCATTATATAGGTGAAGAATATGAGGATCAGAGATTAAGTGACTTGCTCATGATCACAGAGATCCTAGCATGTAGCTTGACTCCAGTGCCTGACTTTGAAATGCCAAATTCAACAAGCACTCCGTGAGATATTGACCTCCCTTAACAATTCTGACCCTCATATTCTCCATCTCTGTAATGAGGAAGAAATAAGACATACCTCACCAGGAAGTTGTGAGGCTTAAATAAGGAAATATATGTAAAGTACTGGCACTGTGTAGATATTCAATAAATGAAAAATATTACAATTATCAGTTGTGTTACATGACACTCCCATCTTGTGTCACATAGACACTCAGCAAATCCAGAGAAATCTTAGTGAAAGCTCAGGTAGGTTCCATTGGCTGTAAAACCACTGGGACTTCTTAGACAAGGCTTACAGTTCCCAAAGGAATTTTCCCCTCCTCCACATGCTAAAGGCACCACCATGCTCTCAGTCAGCCTGAGTTCAGGCACACCACAAGCCAAAACAACCACAAGTTAAGTCTTTCCGTTTGCAGGTAGATGGGAATGAGGTGTGGGGGAAGCTTACCCTAGAACAGCAGACAGGCTACCCAGAGAGGGAAGGTATAGAGGCCATACTGAGATTTGTGGGGCATTTTACCATCTCTATGAAACTCTGCCACTACTAGGGACTTTAGTTGTTCAAGGAGCTGGGGAACAAGATCCAAGGAGAGTCCTATCCCCATGATAAGAAGGGAATCTTGCTGCCTCATCTCTTCCGAGTTACCCCTTCACATGGCCATTTCTTATTGATCTTTTAGTGCCCAGCTTAGCCATTAATTCCTCTTCATAAATATCTCAAGTACAACCATCTCACAGAAGTCATATTATATTTACAAATCACTGATAACCACATGGCAAAGATAATCTTACTGGAAGTCTAAGAGTTCAAAAAGGCTAGGTTATACTCATAAATCTTTCACTTTTTACTTCTGTGAACTTTAGGAGGTTCCTTTTCCTTATTCTTTTTAGTTGAAAAGAATTGTATTTTAGTAGCCTTTTCTGATAATTGCAGGTATTCTTTTTGGATACTGCTTCAAAACTTGAGAAGTGGTAGTTTCTTAAAAGTTAGTTACAATGTGTAATCAAACCATATCAATGAAATTTTTATACTCTTAAATTCATTAGGCTATCTTGCACTTTGAATGTATTCTTTACCCATGCATGATCTTGTAACCTCATGATTGATTATTTGGAAAAGGTTAGTTCACTGAATTATACAAATCTAACTTAGGAAGATTTCTAAACCTCTCTGAGCTTCATTTTCTGCAAAATAGGAAAATAATGACTTGTAACAAATTAGATAAGCAATAAATAATTACAAATATAAACAAAACATGCAAAGGATTAGTAGTCCTATGAACAGAATTAAGCCAGAATGAGCAGATAAGTGAGTGTCCCCAGTTAGAGGAGAGGCAGTGAAGGTGAGAAGGAGCAGTGTGGGTTTCAGGGAACCTGACATGATTTAGTATGGCTACAGAAAGAATGAGATATGGAGTATGGTGTCATGGTGAGAAACAAGGAAATATAATCCACTGGTCTGACCACCTGGAATGGATAGAGAGGTAGGAGATGGGAGCTAGATAGAGAGGTGAAGGAAGAGTTGGGAGATATATAGAGAGGTGAAGGAAGGGGGTCCATTTAGGGAGACTTCCAAGTTACTAGCTTGACTAGGGAAAGGAAAAGATTAATGGAGAAGAAACAATGGGTATTGTCTGATGAGTCAATCAAAAGAGGAAAGAGGATCAAACTAGGAGTCAGCACACCTGTCATCCTTTTTATTTTATTTTATTTTATTTTATTTATTTATTTATTTATTTATTCATTTATTTATTTATTTTGCTATCTTCTCCTGAATGTGTGACTTGAATTACGAGAGAGCTGAGATTTCCATTATATTGCAGGAAAATGGGACAAAAACACCTCAGGTGAGGAACAGAAATTTGTTGTTCAAACCACAGAACTATGTATAGCCATGAGGATAGCTCCATTTAATGATCTCCCACTCTAATAACAGAATAAAAATATAGTAAATACTTACTGAGTGCTTTCTCTGTGATAGGCACTATATTGGGTGCTTTCTGTGCTTGGCATCATTTAATCCCTACAAGAAGGTGTCCCTCTCATTGAGGTTAGCTTTTATGTTTCAAAAGGACTTAAAAACCTAAGGTCCAGATAGAAACCAAGTTTCTATGTTGGTTATACAAGGCAATGTGCCATGGGATCATAAGAAGATTACTGGACTTAGGATCTAGATGGAACCATCAGGAGATGTGTTCAAAACAGCAGATAGGGTATCACTAACCGAAGGAAAAGAACTCAGGGAAAGTTGCTAAGGCATTATTACAGCAGAGACCACTACCATGCAGACCCCATGGTCTTCAGTATCAACTAGCCCTGGGTTTGCATCTTTGATCTGCTGAGTAGTAGCCATATGATGACAGGAAAGTTCATCAATTTTTCTGAGACTCAGTTTTCCCAATTTTAAAAATAAGAATTGTAGCACTTATGTTGAAAGCTTGTTGAGATTGATAAATAAATAAGAAAACATGAAGTACTAATTACCTTATAAGTGGATTCTGAGTGTATATATATATATATATATATATATATAATTTGCAAAGTAAAAGCCATAATTTTAAAGAAATTTATTTCTACAAACATCTATAATTCTGGTCCTGCGTTTTCAGGTGTGATATCCTTTTCTTACAAAATAAATTTAGTTAAAAAGCAAAAGGTGTACAAAATGGCAGACTAGGAAGCTCTAAGCCCTCATACTCCCACAAAAACACCCAAAAAAAACCCTAAATTTGTAGGAGCTCTTGAAAACAGTGAAAGATTTACAGCTATCAAGCTAACATCAAATCAAGAAAAAAACATTTTTAAAAGGATAGAAATGTTTTTTGGTACTTTTCACCCCTGCTCCATCCCCTCTTCAGTATGGCAGTGGTCTTACCTTAAGCAGGCAGCACCCTGGTTCCCAGTTACCCCCCACGCTTAAAAGGAGGGAATAGGGCATGTCTTATTTGCAAATTGTATGTGTGTGTGTTCACATCTGTCTGGGAGATATCTGAAGGACTGATGCAAGGCACTCATGTGTTTTGACCCTCTTGGAATTAACATCAGTCCTTCTCAAGCTCTTCCATAAAGCTGAAGAGAAAGAAACACTTCCTAACTCATTCCATGAGGCTGATACAAATAGCAGACAAAGACACAACAAGGAAAGAAAACTACAAACTAATATCTCTTATAAATTGTCTTAGTCCATTTAGTATTGCTATAAGGGAACACCTGAGGCTTGGTAATTTATAAAGAAAAGAAGTTTATTTGGCTCACAGTTCTGCAGGCTATACAAGAAGCATGGAACCAGCATCTAGTTTTGGTGAGGGCTGCAGATTGCTTCCACTCATGGTGGAAGGCCAAGGGGAACCAGCATATACAGAGATCACATGGCAAGAGAGGGAAAAAGAGAGAAGGGAGGAAGGTGCCAGCCTCTTTTAACAACCAGCTCTCATGAGAAATACAAGAGTGAGAACTCACTCACCCCGACCCCAACCAAGAGCATTAATCTGTTCATGAGGGATCTGCCTTCATGACCCAAGCACCTCCTATTAGGTCCCACCTCCAAAATTGGGGATCAAATTTCAACATGAGGTTTGGAGGGATAAACATACAGAAATTCTCAAAAAAAACACTAGTAAACCAATTTCAGCAGCTTGTTAAAAGGATTATACACTGTGACCATGTGGGATTTGTTCCCAGAATAAAAGGATGGTTGAACATACAAAAATATATTAATGTAATATACCACATTAATAGCATGAAGAAATGGAACCACATGATCATCTGAATTAATACAGAAAAAAAGCATTTGAAAAACATTCAACACTCTTTCATGATAAAAACACTCAACACCCTTTCATGATAAAAACACTCAATAAACTGGAAACAGAAGGAGACTTCCTCAACAAGGTAAAGACTATTTGTGAAAAGCCCACAGCTAACATCACATTCAATGGTGAAAGACTGAAAGCTCTTCCTTTAAGATAGGAACAAGATAAGAACGCCTGGTTAATCCACCTCTATTCAACATAGTACTGGAAATTCTAGCTACAGCAATTAGGTAAGACAAACAAAAACAATTCAAATTTGAAAGGAAGAAGTAAAATTATCTCCCTGCATAGAAAACACAATATTATGTGTTAAAAACCCTGAAGATTCCACAAAATAAGATTCCAACTAATAAACCAATACAACAAAGTTGGAGCATACAAAAATCATTTACATTTCCATAGACTAACAATGGGAAACAATAAAGAAATCAAGAAAACACTTCAATTTACAATAACATCAAAAAGAGTAAAATGCTTAAGAACAAATTTAACTGAGGAGTCAAAAGACATACACAGGAGCAGAGTAAGAATAGAAGCCTCCACTGATCATTCCTCCCTTCCACAGGAACACCAAATTTTAACAAGCAACTATACACACACAAAAAGCACCATTATAAGAACCAAAAATAAGGTGAGCAATCACAGTACCTGATTTTAACTTCACATCACTGAAAGAGGCACTGAAGAGGGTAAGAAAGACAATCTTGAATTGCTTATGCCACCCCTGCCCCATCCCCCAGCAGGAGCCATTTCACATGGAGAGAGAATCTGTGCACTTGGAGGAGGGACAGCACAGCAACTGGGGGACTTGATATTGAACTCAGTGCTGCCCTGTCACAGTGGAGAGCAAAGCTGTGCTGAGCTCAGCTGGCATCCACCCATGAAGGGAGCATTTGGACCACCCTAGCCAGAGAGGTGAATCGCCCATCCCAGTGGTGGGAACTTGAGTTTCTCAGCAAGCCTTGCCACTGCAGGCTAAAGTCAGAGTCCTCACGAATGGGATTAGTGCCCTTATAAAAGAGGCCCCAGAGAGATGTGTTTCCTCTTCCACCATGTGAAGACACAGTGAGAAGGCTGTATTTATGAACCAGTAAATGGGCCCTCACCAGAAACTAAATCTGGAAGCATCTTAATCTTGGAATTTCCAGCTTCCAGAACTGTGAGACGTTGATGTCTATTGTTTATAAGCTCCCTGGTTTATGGCATTTTGTTATAGCAGAATTAAAATATGGACTAAGACAAAAAATGGTACCAAGAAATGGAGGTGCTGCTCTAACAAGTACTTAAAATATGGAAGCACCTTCAGAACTGGGTAACAGGTAGAGACTGGAAAATTTTTGAGGTAGATGCTAGGAAAAGCCTACATTGCCATAAAAGGGCCTTAAATGGTGACACTGGTGAGGTCTCTGAAGAATAGGAGAGCTGTAGAGAAAGCCTCAGTCTTCTTAGAGAATATCTAAGTGGTCATGAACAAAATGTTGGTCGAAATATGGATGGTAAAGGCCATTCTGATGAGACTCAGATGGAAATGAGTAACATACTGTTGGAAACTGAAGGAAAGGTGATCCTTGTTATAAAGGGGGAAAGGATGTGGCTAAATTTTATTCCTGTCCTAGTGTTTGTTAGAAAGTAGACCTTACAAGCAATGAAATAGAATATTTGGCTGATGAAATTTCTGAGTTAAGTATTGGTGGTTTGGTATGTCTTCTCTTGAATGCTTAAACATCATGAGAACATCAATGTGTGTGGCCAACCAACTATTTGATAAGGAGATTAGTATGGATCAGCCTGGTGCTATTCATCAGGATAATGGAAGAATGACCCCAAAGGCATTTCAGAGATGTGCTGGCCCTCCCTTCACAGGCCCATAGTTCTAGGGCCTTGCAGGCAGAAAGATTTCGAAGAAGGAGCTGAGGCATCCATGGGCCTTAGTGCTTGCTGCCCAACACTGCCTCAAGGATCTGCTCTCTGCATTCTGGCTCAGTGCACCTTGGTCATCCCAGGTGTGGCTCCAGTGGATCCAGGTACAGTATGGGCTACAGTGGCCACTCCTCCAGAGGGCATAGGCAGTAACTCCTGGTGGCACCCACTTGGTGCCATCTTTGCTGGCATACAGTATAATTGAGCTGTGGGGGTATGATTGCCTGCAAATGGATTTCAAAGGATAGAGCCACCTGGAAGTTAGAGCATAGAACCCAGGCAGAAGGCTGCTGTGAGGTCAGGGCCACTGCAGACAGTCCCCACCAGGACAATGCCTAGTGGAGTTGAGGAGGTGAGGCCCCCACTCTGATCTCAGACTAGTAGAGCTACCAGCTTGTGATTACAGCCTGGGAGAGCTGCAGGCACCCTACTCTAACCTGTGAGAGCTGCAGTGTAGGCTACACATTGCAAAGCTGTGGGGGTGGGGCTGCTCAAACTCCTGGGGGCAGGGATGCCCTGAACATTGAAGGCCCAATTCATGCCAGCAAGTCTGTGGAGGTGGGACCCCCAACCCAGTGGGCCTGGAGGACAGACCCTCAAGTCAAAGATAGAGTACTAAGGTTTTAGACTTACTTGGGGTTCATTAGCTCTTTGTTTTTCCTATTTCTCCCTTTTACAATAGGAATATCTATCCCATGCCTATCCTACGATTGTATTTTGGAAGCACATAACTTGTTTGATTTTATAGGCTGACAGCTGGAGAGCAATTTGCCTCGGGATTAATCGAACCTTTAATCTCACCCATATCTGATTTAGACAATATTTAGGAAAGATTTTGGATATTTTGAGTTGTTACTGGAATGAGTTAAGACTTTGGGAGCTATTGAGGTGTAATGAATGTATTTTACATGTGAGAATGACATGAATTTGGCAGGGACAGGGATAGAATGCTATGATCTCAATGTTTGTATTTTCCCAAAATTCATATGTTCAAAACCTAATCACCAATGTGATATTAGAAGATGGGGCTGTTGGGAGGTGATTAGCCCTCATTAGTGGGATTTGTACCCTAATAAAAGAGCTCCCAGAAGGTTGTCTTGTCCCTTTGCCATGTGAGAGCATAGCAAGATGGTTGTGTCCACCAGGTAGCAGGCCCTCACTAGACACTGAATCTGTCTGTGCCTTGATCTTGAACTTTGCAGCCTCCAGAACTGTGAGAAATAATTTTTTGTTGTTTATAATATGCCTGTTATTGCATCCTGAGCGTACTAAGACAATTACTAAAATATATGCCAATGTTTTATACTTTGATAAAACAAAAAGTAATATACCAACAAAACCACAACTTGGTAAGAAGAGAGAAAGAAGAAAGCATAAGTATGCTACTTAACTTATTTTTCACAAAGAATACATGGACACCATCAAAAGTTGAAATGCACCTTTAAAAATGAAAAACATCAGCCTTTTATTGTTTTTCTACTTTAAAGGGACTTTTTTAGAAACTAAAATATAATATTTTGAGGAAAAGAAATAAGCCATACCTTTATGTCCAAACAATAAAAATCTTTCTGTATAAAGAATCACATAAATTTGGATAATATTTTATCTTTCTGCATAATTTAGAATATGAAAGTACATAATTGCTTTCAAAAAGTTACCCATTTTATACTCTTCTTATTCCTTTGACAGCATCTATTTAATTTTTGTTAAGTATCACATGCACTTTAGTTATATTTATATGTGGCAAAATTATTATTTTAAAAATAAGAGCACCAAAGCTATGGCATTCAATTTTGCCAGTGATTGTATTTTTTTATAAAAGCTTAATTTGTGGAATAACAATGTTTAAATCACATTAAATATCCACTTTAAACTTATTACTGGCCTGTAGAATATTTTTACACAGTTTAAGAGCTGTATGTAGAATGATATCTCTGTGCTTACTTTCTTCACATATTAGGCTTTTCCTCAAATTTTTTGGGAGAGCAAGAAGTTCCAGAAGAGGATGCTAGACTTTACACAGCAAAATTCCAAATTTCTTAACACAGAATACATTACAGTGATCCCAAAAATTAGCTGTTATGATATTTATGATTATCAATGATATTTAGAAAATATTATATTGTCTAGGTATTCCTAACAATTAGGAATTATATTTTGATTCCAATACTCTGTTCAAAAAGTGGCTTTCCCTTTACCTAATTTCTGATATGGCTGGGGGAAGATGGAGTTCCAGAAAAAGAGACCTATATATTTTAGATGAGATTTCTGATATCAAGCAAGTATCAAGACAAATGTTAATGGTTCTTAATTTGATGAGATTGGGCATGTTCAGGGTGGTACAGCCCTTGACGAGGGTTCTTAATTTGATAACCAAAAAACTACTGTGTGAAACAAAACACATATCCACAATATTTTGAGGAGATTGTTCAGGTGTCCTTATAGCTTGAGAAGTCTGTAATAGCTGGTTATCAAAAAAGCTAACTCACCCATTGGAATGTAATATTTGAAATCGATATCTAGACAGTCCTGTGACTAATAATAATATTAAATTTGTAGTTTAAAATCTTCATAAAAATAAATCTCTAAACAGAGATGGCTTCACTGACAAATTCTACAAAATATATAAAGAAATAACCTTTTTACATAATCAATTCAAGAAAATAGAAATGGAGTGAACATTTTCAACCTCATTTTAACAACACAGAATTACCCTGATACAAAACTAGACAAAGATATTACAAAGTAAGAAAACTATGAGCCGTTTTCCTTCAGGAACATAGATGCAAATTTCCTCAAAAATATTATAAAATAGAATCCATCAATATCTAAAACTAGTGATGCACTGTAATCAACTAGGATTCAGATATTCAAGGCTGCTTCAATATCAGAAACTCAATCAATGTAATCCATCATATTAACAGAATACAGAAGAAAAATTACATGATTAGATCAATTGATGCAGACAAAACTTTCGACAAAATGAAACACCTATTCATCATGAATAATGGTCATCAGTAAACAATAAATGGAAGGGAATTTCCTCAGCCTGATAAATAGCATATAGAAAAACCTATAGGAGACTTCATACTTAATAATGGAATGCTTATACTTTTCCTCTAAAATCAGTAACAAAGAAATGATGTCCTCATTCACTACTCCTATTTAACATAGTACTGGAAGTCCTAGGCAGAGCAATATGGTAAAAAAAAAAAAAAAAAAAAGAAGAAAGAAAGAAAAAAAAAGAAAATTAAAGACATACATAACAAAAAAAATAAAACGGGGGAGGAGCCAAGATGGCCGAATAGGAACAGCTCTGGTCTACAGCTCCCAGCATGAGCGACGCAGAAGACGGGTGATTTCTGCATTTCCATCTGAGGTCCTGGGTTCATCTCACTAGGGAGTGCCAGACAGTGGGCGCAGGTCAGTGGGTGCGCGCACCCTGCGCCAGCCGAAGCAGGGCGAGGCATTGCCTCACTTGGGAAGCGCAAGGGGTCAGGGAGTTCCCTTTCCTAGTCAAAGAAAGGGGTGACAGATGGCACCTGGAAAATCGGGTCACTACCACCCGAATATTGCGCTTTTCGGACCGGCTTAAAAAATGGCGCACCACGAGATTATATCCCGCACCTGGCTCGGGGGGTCCTACGCCCACGGAGTCTCGCTGATTGCTAGCACAGCAGTCTGACATCAAACTTCAAGGCGGTGCCCGCCATTGCCCAGGCTTGCTTAGGTAAACAAAGCAGCCGGGAAGCTCGAACTGGGTGGAGCCCACCACAGCTCAAGGAGGCCTGCCTGCCTCTGTAGGCTCCACAACTGGGGACAGGGCACAGACAAACAAAAAGACAGCAGTAACCTCTGCAGACTTAAATGTCCTTGTCTGACAGCTTTGAAGAGAGCAGTGGTTCTCCCAGCACATAGCTGGAGATCTGAGAACGGGCAGACTGCCTCCTCAAGTGGGTCCCTGACCCCTGACCCCCGAGCAGCCTAACTGGGAGGCACCCCCCAGCAGGGGCACACTGACACCTCACACGGCAGGGTATTCCAACAGACCTGCAGCTGAGGGTCCTGTCTGTTAGAAGGAAAACTAACAAACAGAAAGGACATCCACACCAAAAACCCATCTGTACATCACCATCATCAAAGACCAAAAGTAGATAAAACCACAAAGATGGGGAAAAAACAGAACAGAAAAACGGGAAACTCTAAAACACAGAGCGCCTCTCCTCCTCCAAAGGAACGCAGTTCCTCACCAGCAAGGGAACAAAGCTGGATGGAGAATGACTTTGACGAGCTGAGAGAAGAAGGCTTCAGACGATCAAATTACTCTGAGCTACGGGAGGACATTCAAACCAAAGGCAAAGAAGTTGAAAACTTTGAAAAAAATTTAGAAGAATGTATAACTAGAATTACCAATACAGAGAAGTGCTTAAAGGAGCTGATGGAGCTGAAAACCAAGGCTCGAGAACTACGTGAACAATGCAGAAGCCTCAGGAGCCGAAGCGATCAACTGGAAGAAAGGGTATCAGCAATGGAAGATGAAATGAATGAAATGAAGCCAGAAGGGAAGTTTAGAGAAAAAAGAATAAAAAGAAATGAGCAAAGCCTCCAAGAAGTATGGGACTATGTAAAAAGACAAAATCTACGTCTCATTGGTGTACCTGAAAGTGATGGGGAGAATGGAACCAAGTTGGAAAACACTCTGCAGGATATTATCCAGGAGAACTTCCCCAATCTAGCAAGGCAGGCCAACATTCAGATTCAGGAAATACAGAGAACGCCATAAAGATACTTCTCGAGAAGAGCAACTCCAAGACACATAATTGTCAGATTCACCAAAGTTGAAATGAAGGAAAAAATGTTAAGGGCAACCAGAGAGAAAGGTCGGGTTACCCTCAAAGGGAAGCCCATCAGACTAACAGCTGATCTCTCGGCAGAAACCCTACAAGCCAGAAGAGAGTGGGGGCCAATATTCAACATTCTTAAAGAAAAGAATTTTCAACCCAGAATTTCATATCCAGCCAAACTAAGCTTCATAAGTGAAGGAGAAATAAAATCCTTTACAGACAAGCAAATGCTGAGAGATTTTGTCACCACCAGGCCTGCCCTAAAAGAGCTCCTGAAGGAAGCGCTAAACATGGAAAGCAACAACCGGTACCAGCCGCTGCAAAATCATGCCAAAATGTAAAGACCATCGAGACAAGGAAGAAACTGCATCAACTAACGAGCAAAATAACCAGCTAACATCATAATGACAGGATCAAATTCACACATAACAATATTAACTTTAAATGTCAATGGACTAAATGCTCCAATTAAAAGACACAGACTGGCAAATTGGATAAAGAGTCAAGACCCATCAGTGTGCTGTATTCAGGAAACCCATCTCACGTGCAGAGACACACATAGGCTCAAAATAAAAGGATGGAGGAAGGTCTACCAAGCAAATGGAAAACAAAAAAAGGCAGGGGTTGCAATCCTAGTCTCTGATAAAACAGACTTTCAACCAACAAAGATCAAAAGAGACAAAGAAGGCCATTACGTAATGGTAAAGGGATCAATTCAACAAGAAGAGCTAACTATCCTAAATGTAGGTGCACCCAATACAGGAGCACCCAGATTCATAAAGCAAGTCCTGAGTGACCTACAAAGAGACTTAGACTCCCACACATTAATAATGGGAGACTAACACCCCACTGTCAACATTAGACAGATCAACGAGACAGAAAGTCAACAAGGATACCCAGGAATTGAACTCAGCTCTGCACCAAGCGGACCTAATTGACATCTACAGAACTCTCCACCCCAAATCAGCAGAATATACATTTTTTTCAGCACCACACCACACCTATTCCAAAATTGACCACATACTTGGAAGTAAAGCTCTCCTCAGCAAATGTAAAAGAACAGACATTATAACAAACTATCTCTCAGACCACAGTGCAATCAAACTAGAACTCAGGATTAAGAATCTCAATCAAAACCACTCAACTACATGGAAACTGAACAACCTGCTCCTGAATGACTACTGGGTACATAACGAAATGAAGGCAGAAATAAAGATGTTCTTTGAAACCAAAGAGAACAAAGACACAACATACCAGAATCTCTGGGACACATTCAAAACAGTGTGTAGAGGGAAATTTATAGCACTAAATGCCCACAAGAGAAAGCAGGAAAGATCCAAAATTGACACCGTAACATCACAATTAAAAGAACTAGAAAAGCAAGAGCAAACACATTCAAAAGCTAGCAGAAGGCAAGAAATAACTAAAATCAGAGCAGAACTGAAGGAAATAGAGACACAAAAAACCCTTCAAAAAATTAATGAATCCAGGAGCTGGTTTTTTGAAAGGATCAACAAAATTGATAGACCGCTAGCAACACTAATAAAGAAAAAAAGAGAGAAGAATCAAATAGACACAATAAAAAATGATAAAGGGGATATCACCACCGATCCCACAGAAATACACACTACCATCAGAGAATACTACAAACACCTCTACGCAAATAAACTAGAAAATCTAGAAGAAATGGATAAATTCCTCGACACATACACTCTCCCAAGACTAAACCAGGAAGAAGTTGAATCTCTGAATAGACCAATAACAGGAGCTGAAATTGTGGCAATAATCAATAGTTTACCAACCAAAAAGAGTCCAGGACCAGATGGATTCACAGCCGAATTCTATCAGAGGTACAAGGAGGAACTGGTACCATTCCGTCTGAAACTATTCCAATCAATAGAAAAAGAGGGAATCCTCCCTAACTCATTTTATGAGGCCAGCATCATCCTGATACCAAAGCCAGGCAGAGACACCACCAAAAAAGAGAATTTTAGACCAATAGCCTTGATGAACGTTGATGCAAAAATCCTCAATAAAATACTGGCAAAACGAATCCAGCAGCACATCAAAAAACTTATCCACCATGATCAAGTGGGCTTCATCCCTGGGATGCAAGGCTGGTTCAATATACGCAAATCAATAAATGTAATCCAGCATATAAACAGAGCCAAAGACAAAAACCACATGATTATCTCAATAGATGCAGAAAAAGCCTTTGACAAAATTCAACAACGCTTCATGCTAAAAACTCTCAATAAATTAGGTATTGATGGGACGTATTTCAAAATAATAAGAGCTATCTATGACAAACCCACAGCCAATATCATACTGAATGGGCAAAAACTGGAAGCATTCCCTTTGAAAACTGGCACAAGACAGGGATGCCCTCTCTCACCACTCCTATTCAACATAGTGTTGGAAGTTCTGGCCAGGGCAATTAGGCAGGAGAAGGAAATAAAGGGTATTCAATTAGGAAAAGAGGAAGTCAAATTGTCCCTGTTTGCAGACGACATGATTGTATATCTTGAAAACCCCATTGTCTCAGCCCAAAATCTCCTTAAGCTGATAAGTAACTTCAGCAAAGTCTCAGGATGCAAAATCAATGTACAAAAATCACAAGCATTCTTATACACCAATAACAGACAAACAGAGAGCCAAATCATGAGTGAACTCCCATTCACAATTGCTTCAAAGAGAATGAAATACCTAGGAATCCAGCTTACAAGGGATGTGAAGGACCTCTTCAAGGAGAACTACAAACCACTGCTCAAGGAAATGAAAGAGGATACAAACAAATGGAAGAACATTCCATGCTCATGGGTAGGAAGAATCAATATCGTGAAAATGGCCATACTGCCCAAGGTAATTTACAGATTCAATGCCATCCCCATCAAGCTACCAATGACTTTCTTCACAGAATTGGAAAAAACTACTTTCAAGTTCATATGGAACCAAAAAAGAGCCCGCATCGCCAAGTCAGTCCTAAGCCAAAAGAACAAAGCTGGAGGCATCACACTACCTGACTTCAAACTATACTACAAGGCTACAGTAACCAAAACAGCATGGTACTGGTACCAAAACAGAGATATAGATCAATGGAACAGAACAGAGCCCTCAGAAATAACGCCGCATATCTACAACTATCTGATCTTTGACAAACCTGAGAAAAACAAGCAATGGGGAAAGGATTCCCTATTTAATAAATGGTGCTGGGAAAACTGGCTAGCCATATGGAGAAAGCTGAAACTGGATCCCTTCCTTACACCTTATACAAAAATCAATTCAAGATGGATTAAAGACTTAAACGTTAGACCTAAAACCATAAAAACCCTAGAAGAAAACCTAGGCATTACCATTCAGGATATAGGCATGGGCAAGGACTTCATGTCCAAAACACCAAAAGCAATGGCAACAAAAGACAAAATTGACAAATGGGATCCAATTCAACTAAAGAGCTTCTGCACAGCAAAAGAAACTACCATCAGAGTGAACAGGCAACCTACAAAATGGGAGAAAATTTTCACAACCTACTCATCTGACAAAGGGCTAATGTCCAGAATCTACAATGAACCCAAACAAATTTACAAGAAAAAAACAAACAACCCCATCAAAAAGTGGGCGAAGGACATGAACAGACACTTCTCAAAAGAAGACATTTATGCAGCCAAAAAACACATGAAAAAATGCTCATCATCACTGGCCATCAGAGAAATTCAAGTCAAAACCACAATGAGATACCATCTCACACCAGTTAGAATGGCAATCATTAAAAAGTCAGGAAACAACAGGTGCTGGAGAGGATGTGGAGGAATAGGAACACTTTTACACTGTTGGTGGGACTGTAAACTAGTTCAACCATTGTGGAAGTCAGTGTGGCGATTCCTCAGGGATCTAGAACTAGAAATACCATTTGACCCAGCCATCCCATTACTGCGTATATACCCAAAGGACTATAAATCATGCTGCTATAAAGACACATGCACACGTATGTTTATTGCGGCATTATTCACAATAGCAAAGACTTGGAACCAACCCAAATGTCCAACAATGATAGACTGGATTAAGAAAATGTGGCACATATACACCATGGAATACTATGCAGCCATAAAAAATGACGAGTTCACGTCCTTTGTAGAGACATGGATGAAATTGGAAATCATCATTCTCAGTAAACTATCGCAAGAACAAAAAACCAAAGACCGCGTATTCTCACTCATAGGTGGGAATTGAACAATGAGAAGACATAGAGACAGGAAGGGGAACATCACACTCTGGGGACTGTGGTCGGGTGGGGGGAGGGGGCAGGGATAGCATTGGGAGATATACCTAATGCTAGATGACGAGTTAGTGGGTGCAGCACACCAGGATGGCACATATATACATATGTAACTAACCTGCACAATGTGCACATGTACCCTAAAACTTAAAGTATAATTAAAAAAAAAGAATATTAAAAGATGTGTTTATACACTTGAAAAAAAAAATAAAAAAAATAAAACTTCCGATAGTGAAAGATTACAAGGTTTTCTACTGAAAACTATCAAAGAATCTTATTTAAGTCTTTAATTTTTATCGATTCAAGGAATACAGGTGCAGGTTTGTTACATGGACATATATGTATTAGGCTGTTCTTCAACTGCTATACAGAAATACCCGATACTGGGTAATTTAAAAGAAAAGAGGTTTAATTGGCCCATGGTTCTGCAGGTTGTACAGGAAGCATAGTAGCATCTGCTTCTGGGGAGGCCTCAGGAAGCTTTCAATCATGGCAGAAGGAAAACAGGAAGCAGGCACATCACATGGCGAGAACAAGAGAAAGAGAGAGAGAGTTGGCAGGGGAGGTTCCACACACTTTTAAATGACCAGATCCTATGTGAACTAACAGCAAGAGCTCATTTATTACCAAGGGAATGGCTCAAGCCATTCATGAGGGATTTGCCCCATGATCCAAAGACTTCCCACCAGGCCCCACCTCCAACACTGGGGATTACATTTCAACATGAGATTTGGATGGGGACATCCGAACTATATCAGTGAACACTGTACCCAATAGATAATTTTTCAACCCTCCTCCCCACTCCCCCGTTTCGGAGTCCCCTGTGTCTATTATTTCCCCCTGTATGTTTGTGTGTACCTGTTGATTAGCTCCCACTTATAAGTGAGAATATACAGTAACTGATTTTTGTTTCTGAGTTATTTCACTTAGGATAATGCCTCCAGCTCCATCCATGTTGCTGCAAAAGACAATATTTTATTCTTTTTTATGGATGCATAGTATTCCATGGTGTATATATACCACATTTTCTGTATGCAATCAACTGTTGATGGACACTTAGGTTGATTCTATGACTTTGCTATGGTGGACAGTGCTGCAATATGAATGCAGGTGTCTCTTTGAGGGATTTATTTTCTTTTGGATATATGCCCAGTAGTGGGATTGCTAGGTCAATAATAGTTCTATTTTTAGTCCAAAGGATCCTTTTTTAAAAAGCTGTTACAATTAATAAGTGAGGTTACCAGGGTGATACAAGTAGCCCTGTGGCCACCACCACTAGGACTGTGCTGGGTCAGACCTGAAGCCAGCACAGCACTGGGTCTTGCCCAAGGCCTGCTGTAACCACTCCCTGGCTACTGCCTTTGTTTGCTCAAGGCTCTGGGGCTCTACAATCAGCAGGTAGCAAAGCCAGCCAGACCTGTGTTCTTCCCTTTAGGGCAGTGAATTCCCCCAGGCCTCAGGCAGGTCCAGAGGTGCCATCTGGGAGCCAGGGACAAGAGCCAAAATCCTTAGAAATCTATCTGGTGATCTATTGTGCTGCAGCTGAGCTAGCACTCAAACCACAAGATGCAGTTCTTCCCACTCTTCCTCCCTTTTCCAAAGGCAGAACAGCCTCACTCTGTGGCCACCACCACCACAGGCCCACAGAGAGCAGTGCCAGACTATCGCTGGTGTTCCCTTAAGGCCCAAGGGCTCTCCATTCAGCTTGTGGTGAATGTTGCCTGGCCTGGAACTCACCGTTCAGACCAGTGGGTTCCTCTCTGGCCAAGGGCAGGTCCAGAAATGCTGCCCAAGAGCCAAGTCCTGCAATCAGGGATGTCAAGAGCTTGCTTAGTGCTCTATCCCACTGTGGCCAAGCTGGTACCTAAGGCATAAGACAAAGTTCCCTTTACTTTTCTCTCCACTTTTCTCAAGCAGGAGTTTTGCCCCATAGCTACCACAGCTAAGAATGTGTTGAGTCTCACTTGAAGCCAGAAAGTCTCAGAGTCTCACTCAAGGCCCATGGCATACTATCTGGGCATCACTGCTGCTTATTCAGGGCCCAAGGGCTCTTCAGTTAGCAGGTGATGCGTTCTGCCAGGACTAGATTCTTCCCTTCAAGGCAGTGGGTTCCCTTCTGGCCCAGGGTGTGCCTAGAAATGTTGTCTGGGAGCTAGGGCCTGGAATGGGGGCCTCACAACTCTGACTGGTGCCCTATCATGCTGTGGCCGAGCTGGTATCCAAGGTGCAAGACAACGTCCTCCCCACTCTTCTCTCTCCTCTCCTCAGGTGGAAGGAAGGGGTCTCTTTAGGATCTGGGAGCTATGCAGCCTGCCTTTAGGAGATGGGTGGTGCCAGAACTCCCTTAGCCACCCTGGCTGGTGTCTCAGTAGGTCACATGCCCAGCCCCAGAATACTGGCTCTAGGCCCAGTACAAAACTAGGACTTGACTAGGAGTTGCAGTCCTTGTGGCCTAGACTCTTTCAAGTTTACTTAGGACCCTGCTCTAGGGGTTGGGGGGTCCTTTAATCCGTTTTGGTGAGGCTTGTGAGAATTCAAGTTCTGACTGCCGGATTCATTGATTCCCCTCTAGCTAGGGCTGGTTTAAATGCTCCCTCCATGAGTGGACATCAGCAAGTTTGGTCCCGTTTTGCTTTCTGCTATAACAGGGCAGCATTGAGTTCATTGCCTCACAACTGCTGCACACCCCCTCTCCTCAGTGCACAGAAATACTCTCCACACGACACTGCCACTGCTGGGGGACAGGAGTGGGTGGCACTGGTGTTTCAAGACTGTTTTTCTACCTCTTCAGTGTCTCTTTTAGCAATATGACGTTGAAACCAGGTACTGTGAGTGATCACCTGATTTTTGGTTTTGCTGAAGGTGTTTCTTTGTGTAGATATTTGTTAAATTAGTGTCCTTGTAGCAGGGGATGATCATTGGGGCCTTCTATTCTGTCATCTTGCTCCACTTCCCGTGATCACTTTTGTCAGCAGGCAGTGAATCCTGCCAGGACTGAGTCTGTCTCACCAAGGTAATGGATTCCCTTCTGGCCCAGGGTGGATCTAGAAATGCCACCTAGGAGTAAAGACCTATAACCAGGGGCTTCAGGAATCTGCCTTGCACTTCATTGTACTATGACTAAGTTAACACCCAAGTTGCAAGACAAAGTTTTCTTTACTATTCCCTCTCTTCCCCCAAGCAGAAAGAGTCTCTCCTGCAGCTGCATTACCTGGAGATGGGGGAGTACCCAAGTATTCCCTTGCCTGTCACAGGCGATGTCACTCTGAGTTACACCCCAAGTCTACTGCCTCAGTGAAGCACCAGGGCTTGCTCAAGGACTATAGTACTTGTGGCCTGACAGCCACTCAAATTTGTTCCTGGCCCCAGGCTACTTCAGTCATCCAGCAGTACAGCCAATGAGACTTTTCTCCCACTGGGGCAGGGAATTTCCCTCTGTCTTAGGACTGGTCTAAATGCTCCCTCTTTGGGCACCAACAGCACTCTGCCCTATATTGTGTTCCACTGTGCCAGGGTAGCACTGAGTTTCAATGCAAAGTCCCGAACTCACTTTAACTTTCCCTCCTCCAAGCACACAGATTCTTACTCCATGCTGTGCTGCCTAGGGTTGGGGGAGGGGTGATATGGGCAATGCAAGACTGTCTTTCCTACCGAATTCAATGCCTCTTTCCTTGATATTATATTTAAAACAGGTACTGTGATTGCTCACCTGATTTCTTGGTTCTTGTGAAGGTGCCTTCTTGCATGGATAGTTGTCCAATGTGGTGTTTCTTTGGGATGATGAGCACTGAAGGGTTCAATTTGGCCGTCTTGTTCTGCCCAAGTTCCTAAAATTTGATGTCTTTTTAGCAAAAGGAAGAAGCTTCTCATCCCCAGTGGTAGCAGCATTCCTACCCTCATCCACAGTGGTAGTGGCCTTTCTATCTCTGTCTCAAGAGTTTAATTCTGCATTGCCTGAGGAAACAGTAATGGCCTCCCCTGAAGCAGTTGACAGGCTGATTCTTCTGAGGATCCACCTTTACCACCCCTTTTTGCTTCTAGATCTATAACTAGATTCAAGTCTCATCAGGCCCCTAAAGGTGAGACACAAAGTGTGACCCATGAGGAGGTATGCTACACTCCACAATAACTACTTCAGTTTTCTGATTTATACAGGCAGAAATCTGGGGAACATATGCAGGTATGGACATTAAGGGTGTAGCATAATGGTGGAAAAAACATGAAGTTGGATCAGGTCAAATTTGTTAATATGGGCCCACTAACCAGAGATTATGCATTTAATGTTGCAGCTTGAGACATTAAAAAAGAGTGCTAATAGTTTGGCTTGTTGGCTAAAATGCAGCTGAAAAGATGGCCTATTATGAGTGAGCTGGAAATGCCAGATCTCCCTTGATTTATGGTAGAGGAAGGGATTCAAAGGCTTGGAGACTGGAATGCTAGAATGGATTTGTCACATAAGACCTACTCACCCAAACTTGGAGGGTCCAGATGATATACTTTTCACTAAAGTGAAAATAGATTTGTAAGGGGAGCACCAGCCATCTTTGAAGAACTCTGTGATTGCTCTTCTCTGTATACCAGACATCACAGTATGAACTGCTGTAACTCAATTGGAAACCTAAATGCAATGAGAATAACTGGACCCCTGCCAAGTGACAGCACTCAACCACCAAAGGCAAGGTGGACATGGTTATTGTAATGGACAGCAGAAGCAAAGCAATAATCAGAATAGTCTGACTCATGTAGATCTATGGTGTTGGCTAGTTAATCATGATGTTCCTAGAAGTGAAATAGATAGAAAGCCTACTACATTCTTATGTGATCTGTAGAAGCAGAAACTTCCAGGTCAAGTGAACAAAAGTCTAACTTGAATCATAAAGCAGAGAATCATGACCCCAAATCAATTTCCAGACTTGAGCCAATTTACAAACCAAGAACTTGAACAAAGGGGAGGTCAGCTCCCCTTGTGGAAGGACCCCAGTATATTATCAAAAATTTATATTTTGTTCATCTTTGTTCCATTTTTGCCCAAAGACCTTTTACCAAGGTAACTATGCATTGGGGAAAGGGAAATAATCAGACCTTTGGGAACTGCCAGACACTGGTTCTGAACTGAAATTGATTCCAGGAGACCTGAAACATCATTGTTGCCCTCTAGTTAGAGTAGGAGCTTAATGGAGATCAGGTGATTAATGGAGTTTTAGCTCAGATCTGACTTGCAATGTGTCCAGTGGGTCCCCAAACCCATTTTGTGGTTATTTCCGTAGTTCCAGAATGCATAATTAAATAGACATGCTTAGTATCTGGCAGAATCCCCACATTGGTCCCCTAACCTGTGGGGTGAGAGTTAATATAGTGGGAAAAGCTAAATGGAAGCCATTAGAGTTGCTTCTACCTAGAAAAATAGTAAATCAAAAACACTACTGCATCCCTCGAGGGACTGCAGAGATTAATGCCACCATCGAGGACTTGAAAGATGGAGGGGTGGTAATTCCCACCACATCCCTATTCAACTCTCCTATTTGGCTTGTGCAGAAAACAGATGGATGTTGGAGAATGACAGTTAATTATCATAAACTTCATCAAGTGGTGATTCCAATTGCAGCCGCTGTACCAGATGTTTCATTACTTGAGCAAATTAACACACCTTCTGCTACCTGGTATACAGCTATTGATCGGGCTTTGAGTCCTGCTACCAGCCTGTCTGGTTCTTCAGCTTGCAGACTACCTATCGTGGGACTTCACCATCTCTGTGATTGTGGTAGCAGATTCCCCCTAATAAATTTCCTTCCATACATTCTACTGGTTCTGTCTCTCTGGAGAACTCTGAGTAATACAATATCCATTCTTTTGCATGTGAATATCCAGTTGTCCCTGCATCATTTTTGAAAACACTATCTTTTCCCCCACAAAATTATCTTGGCCCCTTTGACAAATTTACTTCTTCCTTTACTTTATCAAAGAGTTTGTGAAGGATTGATACTAATTCATATTTAAATGTTAATTAGGATTCACCAGTAAATCCATCTAGACCTGGGTGTTTTTGTGTGGTGGCGGGGGGGAGATTTGAAATTACTAATTTAATCTTTTTATTTGTTATATGTTTATTCAGATTTTCTATTTCTTCTTGTGCTAGTATTGGTAATTTGTGTCTTGGTAGGAATTTATCTATTTAAGTTATATAATTTGTTGGCATATACTTGTTTATAGGTTTCCTTATGATACTATTAATTTATATAAGTTTGTTTGTGTTATCTTCTCTTTCACTCCTAATGTTACCAATTTATGTCTTCCTTTTTTGTTGGTCATTCTAGCCAAAGGCTTGTCAATTTGTTGATCAGATTTAAGAAATAACTTTTGGTTTTGTTATTTTCTATTTAGTTTATTTGAAGTCTAATGTTCATTTTTTCTTTCCTTCCGTTTGCTTTTGGTTTAGTTTGCTCTTCTTTTCCTACTTTATTAAGGTTAAAGGTTGGGTTACTGATTTGAGAACTTTTTTAGCATTTTATAGAAATTATTTTCCTTCCAAACATGCTTAAGGTGCATCACATAAGTTTGGTATGTTTTTTTATTTTCATTCATCTCAACATCTTTTCTAATTTCCCTTTTGATTTATTCTAAAACCCATTGGTTGTTTAGGAGCACATTAATTTCCACATATTTTTGAATTTACAAATTTTCCTTTTACTACTGATTTCTAATCTCACTCTACTGTGGTTGAAGGACATATGTATATAATTTCAATAATTCTAAGTTTATTGTGGGTTATTTTAAGGCCTTGCTTATATACTCTCCTAGAGAATGTTTCATACGTGCACTTACGAAGAGTGTATATTCTTCTATTGTGCTGTAAATTGATTTACAGATATGTGTTAAGTTTAGTTGGTTTATATTATTATTATTCAAGTTTTCTATACCTCCGTTCTTTTGCCTAGATATTTTATTCATTATTCAATGCGTGATATTGAAATTCTCAACTTTTTTTTAAATCATATATTTATTTCTTCAATTATGTCATTTCTTTTGCCTCATGTATTTTGGGATTCTTCTGTTATATGCATGTACATTTATAATTGTTATATTTTCCCAATGGATTGATATTTTATCATTATAAAATATCTCTTTTTATCGCTATCAACATTTTTGACCAAAAAACTATTTTGTCTGATATTAGCATAGCCCCTCCAGATCTCTTATGGCTGTTTTCGCACAACATCAGTTTCCGCCTTTTTAGTTTCAACCTATTTGTATCTTTGAAAGCAAAGTATGTCTTTTGTAGACACCATAAGTAGGATTGGGTCTTGTTTTTCTATCCAGACAATCTCTGCCTTTTGATTGGATAGTTTAATTGATTCACATTTAATATTATTATTATTGATATGCTTTGATTTATGTTTACAATTGTGCTTTTGGTTTCTATATACCTTGTGTCTTTTTTGTTCCTCTAGTCCTTTTTTCTGTCTTATATTAAGTAGTTATTTTCTAGAGTAACTTTTTCATTTCTTTAATGGTTTTCACTACATTTTTTAGCAATTTTCCTGGTTGTTGCTTTGACTTATGGATTATATGTCAAGTTAAACTACTTCAAATAATTCCAATAAGATAGAAAATCTTAGTTCCTTTATAGCTTCTGTACCTCCCACCCCCTTTGCGATATTGTATATACTACATCTATTCATATTACAAAGAACAATATAGTATTACAATTATTGCTTTACATAATTGTGTGTCTTTTAAAGAAGGTAAGAGAATAAAGGAGAAAAAAATATATTTATACCATTTTCATATTAACCTTATTTACCATTTCTGTCTTTGTGTATTTCTCCTGATGAAGTCAGGTTATTGTGTGGTGATATCTCTTTACTCCAATATATTTCATGTCTGACCTCCTTTTTTGTTCTGTTATTATCAAATATATTGTGTTTCTATATGTAATATGTCAAATATATAATTTTATAGATTTTTATTCAATATGTTCTTTTTTTTTTTTTTTGACAGAGTCTCACTCTGTCACCAGGCTGGAGTGCAGTGGTGCGATCTCGGCTTACTGCAACCTCCACTTCCCAGGTTCAAGCAATTCTCCTGCCTCAGCCTCCTGAATAGCTGGCACTACAGGCAAGCGTCACCACGCCCAGCTAATTTTTGTATTTGAAGTAGAGACAGGGTTTCACCATGTTGGCCAGGATGGTCTTGATCTCCTGACCTCGTGATCTGCCTGCCTCGGCCTCCCAAAGTGCTGAGATTACAGGCATGAACCACCACGCCTGGCCGCGATATGTTCTTAACTCAGTTTACAAACAAGGAATGATACAATCTTTTATACTTATCTACATAATTATTTTTAATAGGATTCTTTGTTTTGATGTTTAGATTTAAATTATTCTATAGTGTCCCTTTCTTTCAGCCTGAAGAACTTTCTCTAGTATTTCCTGTGAATAGGAAATACTAGCAGCACAGCTCTGCTAGTATGTTAGTTCCCTATGGTTTCTGTAACAAATTATCACAAACTTAGTGGCTTAAAACAACACAAATGTATTATCTTATTGTTCTGGAAGTCAGAAGTCCATTCATCTTACTATGCCAAAATCAAAATGTTAGTAGGGCTGTACTCTCTTTGGAGGCTCTACAGGAAAACTTGCTTTGTTGCCTTTCCAGCTTCGAAACATCACCTGCATTCCTTGGCTCATGACCCCTTCTAACCTTCCTCAAGTCCATCACTCCAACCTCTGTAATCATAGGTTACAGGGATTAGGACATGGACATCTTTGGTGGACCATATTCTGTCTACCACAGATGGCAATGAAATTATCTCAGTTTTTTTGTTGTTGTTTTTCAGGGTATGTATTTTGCCTTCACTTTTGAAAAATAATTTTGTTGGATATAAGACTATTAGTTGCTTTTTTTCCTTAAACACTTTGAATATGTCATTCCACTGCCTTCTGTCTTCCATGATTTGTGATGAAAAGTCACCTATTATTCTTATTGCAGGATACCTTATATATGATCTTCTTCTCTTGCAAATATCAAGTTTATCATGTGTCCCATACTTCTCTGATGCTCTTTTATCTTTATTCTTGTTTCTGTCTGTTCTTCAGATTGCAAAATCTATTGTTATATCTTTAAGTTTACTGATTCTTTCTTCTGCCAGCTCTGATCTGCTGTTGAGCACCTCTTGTGAGTTTTTATTTAAGTGTACTTTTTTAGTTTAAAAAAAAAAAAGATGCTGGTGAGGTGGTGGAGAAAAAGGAATGCTTATACACTGTTGGTGAGAGTGTAAATCAGTTCAACCATTGTGTAAATTCCTCAGAGACCTAAAGACAGAAATACCATTTGACCCAGCAATCCCATTACTGGGTATATACCCAAAGGAATATAAATTATTCTATTATAAAGACACATGCACATGTATGTTCATTGCAGCATTGTTCACAATAGCAAAGACATGGAATCAACCTAAATGCCCATCAATGATAGACTGGATAAAGAAAATGTGGTACATATATACCATGGAATACTATGCATCCAGTATAAAGAACGAGATCATGTCCCTTGCAGGGACATGGATGGAACTGGAGACCATTATTCTTGGCAAACCAAAACAGGAACAGAAGACCAAATACCACATGTTCTCACTTATAAGTGGGAGCTAAATGATGAAAACACATGGACACATAGAGGGGAACAACACACAGAGGGGCCTATTGGAGGGTAGACGATGGAGGGTGGAAGAAGGGAGAGGATCAGGAAAAATAACAAATGGGTACTAGGCTTAATACCTGGGTGATAAAATAATCTGTAAAACAAACCCCCAGGACACAAGTTTACCTATGTAACAAACCTGCACATGTACCCCTAAACTTTAAATAAAAGTTTAAAGAAATTCTCACTCCTTCAGGGATTATGTAAAGAGTTTTTGGCATTCACTTAAGAAATCAACAGTTGATCTAGTTATAAACCAATTGAAAGAAGTTGTAAAAGAAGTTGATGATGGAATTCCATTGTATCAGGAGAATATCACCAATGCTTGTTATAAATGCCTTTATGCAGCCATGATGCAAAATGAAATCAATAAAATATCAATTATTGCAAAGTTACAAATAGTGTACTTTTTTGATTAATTTTTGACCAAAAAGAAAACTCTGTTAAATATTTCAATAAGTTTATTCTGAGCCAATGTGTCACCATGGCCCAGGGAACAGTCTCAGGAGGTCCTGAGAAAGTACACCTGAGGCAGTCAGGTTATGGTTTGGTTTTATACATTTTAGAGAGACAGAAGTTACAGGCAAAGTCATATGGTATACATTGGTTTAGCCCAGAAAAGCAGGACATCTCAAACTGAGGGGGACAGCTTACAGGTCATAAATGGATTCAAAGATTTTCTGATTGGCAATTGGTTGAAAGAGTTAAGCTGAAGACTTGACATCAGTTAAAAAAAAAAAAAAAAAAAAAAGAAAGAAATGATTGAGTTAAGATAAGGGGAGTTGTGGAAACCAAGGTTCTTATTATGTATATGAAGTCCCCAGGTAGCAGGCTTCAGAGGGAATAGATGGTAAATGTCTCTTTTCAAACCTTAAAATAGGTGTCAGACTCTTAATCTTTCCTAGATTCAGGAAAGGCCTAGCTGTATTAATGGGGATTCTCTACACATGCAAAATTTCCTCAACCAAAGATGGCTTTGCAGGGCCATTTCAAAACATGTCAAAAAAAAAACATTTTAGGGTAAAATATTTTTATTTTCTTCAGGGTCTACTATCTTTCATGTGACGCTATACCAGAGTCAGGTTGATATTTGGTATCTTATTGCCAAAGAGTCTGTTCTGTCAGTCTTAATATCTCTATTTTATTAATTCTGGCCAGTTTTGCCTAAACTCCAAAAGGGAGGGGTTATAATGAGGCATGTCTGACCTCCCTTCCCATCATGGCCTGTAATTTAGTTTTTCAGGTTGCTCTGGGGTCCCCTTGGCCAAGAGGTTTATTTCTGGTTTAAACTTCAGATTGCAAAATCTGTTACATCTAAGTTTGCTGATTCTTCTGCCAGCTCAGATCTACTATTCAGCACCACTCGTGAGTTCATTTTAATACAGGAGTTATTGGCCGAGCATGGTGGCTCATGCCTGTAATCCCAGCACTTTGGGAGGCCGAGGCGGGCGGTTCACTTGAGGTCAGGAGTTCAAGACCAGCCTGGCCAACATGGTGAAACCCCATCTCTACTAAAAACACAAAAATTAGCTGGGTGTGGTGGCATGCATCTGTAATCCCAGCTACTAGGGAGACTGAGGCAGGAGAATTGACTGAACCTGGGAGGTGAAGGTTGCAGTGAGCCGAGATTGCGCCACTGCACTCCAGTCTGGGCGACAGAGCAAAGCTCTGTCTCAAAAAAAGAAAAAATACAGGTGTTATTAAGAAATAGTTTTAGGCAGATAGAGAGGGTTAAAGGAGTTCTCGGTAAGGCTTTTTCTTTTAATAGAAACAGCTCCCGAAACACTTCTTTTCTAACAGAAAGGCGACTTGCAAAAACCAGGCCAGCAAGCATTGACATGCGAATGCTGGTGATTAGAAACTAGGTCCAACCAATATGGCCATTCCCGCCCTCTTCTCCTTGTCACCACATGTGCCAAGTGTCATGGCCACCTCCAGATAACTCTGCATGTACATGCTATCGTGGCGGCTCACATTTGCATATTAAAAGACTATGGTGGGAAGGCCAGGTTTTTCACGGGCTACATAAATGACACACCTGGTCAAACCAATCCCCTGGGCCCTATGCAAATCAAACACCACCTCCTCTAGTCTCCCAATATAACCAACTACTTTTCTGCCACACATGGGGTTTTCTTTTTCCGTTTGGAGCCCCCCTCCCTCTGTCTCTGTATGGGGGAGCTTCTTCCTTCTTTCCTGCCTATTAAACTCTCTACTCTTTAAAACCACTCCACGTGTGTCCATTTATCTACATCAGCGTGAGATCAAGGACCCTGGCATTCCTACATTCATTGAGGTAGTATCATTTTGGTGTATTGGGCAGGAATTCATTTATCGGAGTGGTGAGTATGGAGTGAACCTCAACCTCAAATCTGTCCTTTAATCTCAAGGCTCTTTTCCTGCTATCCTGTCACCAAACTTTCCTTCTTTCTCTATCCAGGGTCTCTTACTGTCTCTGTGTGTCAAATGTGCAGGAATTTTTACAGTTCAGGGAAACAGGTCTGTTAGGAAAGATCAGCAGCTCTGGTGAGCTCATGGTATTTCTAAGCCAACATCACCACCTAGTGAAAATAGAAATCCTCTTCATGAGGCACATTTTTTACAGTAGCACTGAGCTTCCTTTTGCACCACTAGAAATCAGGCTCTCAGCTACTTCTGTGAACAGGAAAGTTCTGCCTTTAGCAGCTAAGAAGTAAAATGTCTTCTATAGTCAAATTTTAGTCTTGATATTGTCCCATAAGCAGGAAAATGGCCATTCGTTTCCTATATTCCTTTAAGGCACCTATTCTGTCTCTGATTCAGACCGTACTTAATTAGTAAGGGGATTTTAAGTTTGGAAGTAAACCAGAACTATTTTTCTGAAGGTAAATGCTTTAGCATGGACCATAATAGCAGGCAATCTAGCACGTTGCCTCCGCTAAAGGAGACTTGCCCAAAGATGACACAGTCTCTCCAGAGATCCATTTTTCAGGGAGCCAGGCAGATCACACAGGTTTAGGAAGTCAAAGGGGATTACACAAGGTGGATAAGCTAAGGTTGCATGGGTAAAGCGTGGTTAGTCCCATCACTTAGTTCATCTGGTCCCATGGCTTGGAGGACCACACCTACAACCATGGGTGACACGTTTAACAGGGTGCCAGGACCCAGGAACCATGGAGGGCAAATAGGAGGATGCTCCACGTCTTCTCCACCCTGGGTCATACAGAAAGGAAGGAAACTAAAAGGACACTTTTATTCTCACCTCTTTTTCTAGATGGGTAACGGATTATCTTCAGCTTGCACCCCTCTGGAATGCACTCTGAAGCACTGGAACTTCCTTAACCTCAGGACTTTGAAGAGAAAAGCGACTCATTTTCTTTTGCACAAAGGCATGGCATTTTTACTAAACCTTTGCAAGGGTTTTAAGGTCAACCCAGCCCTTTTAGCAATCATATCAGGCAGGCCCAAAGAGAATAGTTCCCCAAAGTTAGAGAAGCAATTTCCAGGGGAACTACCTGAGGATCCCCCTTATTTGGGGCCCCTTCAAGTTCCCTTCTCATTATAGGACCTTAGGCAAATAAAGGGAAACTTAGGCTGATTTTCTGACGACGCTGATAGGTATATAGAAGCTTTCCAAAATTTAATTCAGGTGTTTGACCTCACATGGAGGGATGTTATGTTGCTCCTAAACCAGACCCTCATGGCAGCTGAAAAGCAAGCAGCTCTGCAAGAAGCAGAGAATTTTGGAAATGAGCAAAATATCGCCTATAATACACCAAAAAGGAAGAAGGCAGATAGATAGGGAAAGTGAAGAAATAACAGAAACACTATTCCCAGTCGGGAGGGAAGCAGTTCCCAGTACACAACCCTGATTGGGACCCCAATAACTCAGGAGATGAATGGAAAAAGAAGCACTTTTTAAGGTGTATATTAGAGGGCCTACAGAAAACCAGGGCCAAACCTCTCAATTACTCTAAACTGTCTATGATAGACCAAAAGCCAGATGAGAATCCTGTAGCCTTTATGGAAAGGCTGAGAGAGGCACTAATAAAACACACCTCCTATCCCGATTCAGTCGAGGGACACCTCATTCTAAAGGACAAGTTTATTACACAGGCAGCTCTCGATATCAGAAGGGAGCTACAGAAGCAATTTATAGGACCAAATAGCACCTTAGAAAACCTCCTGAGAATAGCCACTTCAGTCTTTTACAACAGGGACCAAGAGGAGGCCCAAAAGAAAGAGAAAAAGCTCAGGAGAAGGACAGAGGCTCTGGTAGCAGATTTGCAGGCTTGCAAAGTCCAGCATCCCCAAGGTGCATCCGCTAGTTGCTATCGGTGTGGCAGGCTAGAGCATTTTAGGAAGGAATGCCCAGGCAGCAAGATGAAGCCATCTCAACCCTGTCCAGCCTGTGGCGGAAACCACTGGAGATGGAACTGCCCCCAGAGATGGAAGTCACTGGGTTCAGGACCAGTCTCACAGATGATCCAGCAAGACTGGATCAAATCCAGCAGGTCCTGGGGCTCAAATCTCAGCTCCAGCGGTTCAAACTGCCATTATAGCACAAGAGCCCTGGGTGATTCTGGAAAATAAAGGAAGGAAAGTAGACCTCCTTTAAACACTAGATCCTCTTTTCTCTCTCTTTTATCCTCTCTAATCCAGGCCTCCCCTCTTCCCATAACATGACCGTAAGGGGCATCTCAGGAAAAACTCTAATCCAATGTTTTTCTCAACCTTAGTTGTAGTTAGGAGGACCTATTTACACAGGCTTCCAAGCCATTGTTATGATAGCTCTACTAAATTAATCCTAGGAAATAATTTAAGTGTTTACACTCCATATAATGTGGCAGGATCACTGTCCTCTAGGGGGAGCTCTTAGCTAGTAAACAGCCTGTAAAGCAAGAAGTACATAAGGCAGGATAAGTAGTAGTAGCTCTAAATAACGTCTCTCCCCAGACACAAGCACTCAATTAGCTGAGCTAATAGCTCTTACAAGAGCACTTGAATTAAGCAAGGGAAAGACAACTAACATTTACACTGATTCCAAGTATGCTTTCCTGGTTCTCCATGCTCATGCTGCCATTTAAAAGGACAGACATTTTCTTACCACTCATGGATCTACTATAAAAATATCACCAGGAAATTAGGTTATTATCCTCAGTTTTTCTTCCGCGAGAAATAGCAGGGATGCATTGTAAGGAACATCAAAAGGAAACAAATAAGGTAGTCAAAGGAGATAGATTAGCTGATCAAGCAGCTAAGTCAGAGGCAAGGAAGCCTCAAGGCATCAACACACTTCAAGCCCCTCCTAATCTAGGAAGGCTCCATAAGAAAAACTAAACCTCAGTATTCCCCTGCAGAGATAGAATAGGCCACTTGTCGGGTGCATACTTTTCATCCCTCAGGATGGCTAGAGTCAGAGGATGGCAAACTCCATTTGCCAGCTTCCAGCCAATGAAAAGTCCTTAAAATCCTTCACCACGCTTTTCACTTAGGAAAGTACTAAGACTTATTAATGTATTCAAAGATTATTTTCAGGCAGGAAAACCTCTAAATTGGTTAAGCACGTAACCTCTCGAGCTCACTTCCAACAAGAATTAACACAACTAGCAGAAGCCCAACCCCAGGAAATAGAACCACCTTTATTTAACCCAGGAAATTTGGTATTAATGAAAACTCTCATCTCTGTCTCCTTCCCTAAGCCAAGCTGGGAAAGGCCCTACACTCTTCTTTCAACTCAACCCCCTCGGCAGTAAAGGTTACAGGAATCAACTCTTGGATACATCACAGTCAAGTGAAAGCCTAAAGAGCTGAGGCAGCAACCCCTGACAGTCCAGAGGAATGTCCTGAATATCAATGTGGAGAAATAGACGATCTTAAGCTGAAAATCATAAAAAATAAGTAACTGAGTGAGGGCTACTCATCTTACTCAGTCCCCCTCCTACCTCACCAGATACCGTTTATTATTTCTCCCCTTTCCTCTCAAAATTTGCCACCAAATATTAGAACTTCTTTTTAATGCATATTTGCAAGGAAATTTTAATTATACATGGGATTGCATTTGTAACTTTGTAGATCGCCAAAGGAAAATGTTATATCTTGGCAAGTAAAATTTTAAACAGAAATTATTTACTATGCCACTCCTGTGGGAATTGTTATAGTCACGCTACTGTTTGCAGTAGAACTGTACACTGTGGCACCCACAATGTGGAATTCTGGTTGTAAAATTCTAATTGCTGTAATATTTTGCCTGATTCTCATCCTTATAACAGGATTAATAATTGCAGGAAAGATCTAGTCAAGGTTGCTTTGCTTATAGCAGGAGTAATAGTTATGGATAAGAAGCAAGCATGGAAGTTTTACTATCATTAAGTTTAATAGGACTTTTTACTGAAGGTTGGTGATAGGATGCACTCTAAGCTATGAAAAGGATATGAAAAACAGAGATTTTACGTAAGGAAGGATCTTGTATGGTAAATTCTTGTCCTAAAAGGAAGTGACTGGTTGTTTAAAGAAAGGATGTTTAGAACAAGTCAGAAAGTTTAAGTATGTTGTAAGAGAGTATGTGAAAGTCATGAAAAAAGTTTAATAATTAAAGGAAAGGATTGTCAAGATTAACACTAAAATTATTTTAGCCACCCAGTAATATATTTCTCCAAATTTTATTGCAAGTTATAAAAATGGTCTAAGCCTAAAGTTGTTGTCTAATGGCAAGTTAAGGGGGAAAATGTATGCTCTTCTCAAGGAAAATGTTAGCTTTGTATGAACGTTTCTGGTAATGTACGGCGACATCTAGTGGAGACAAATGGGTATTGCAATCCATTGGTTTATGTTAACACTTATCAAACTCAGTAATGGTCTATAGGACCCCCACTAACGGTGGTAATCCTAATACTCATATTCTAACACTATATTTTAAACCATCTTGTAAAATTTATCTCTTTTCACCTAGAAGCAATCAAACTCCAAATGGTGCTAGCAGAACCACACATGGACAGGCCATTCTTCTGAGAACCCGTAGCTCAACCTCATGAGAAGGTCCAGTTGCTTTTCCCCCACATGATGCCCCTTTTCAGCAGGAAGTAGCCAGGAAGAATCATCGTCTAACACCCCTTAACAACAGTTAGGTTTACTTCTCTTGAGGGGGGAATAGTAAAGTTATTAAGGAATAATTTTAGGCAGATAGAGAAGGTAAAAGGAGTTCTCAGTGAGGTTTTTTTTTTTTTTTTTAAATAGAAACAGCTCCTGAAACATTTCTTAACAGAAAGGCGGCTTGAAAAAACCAGGCAGACAAGTATTGATATGCAAATGCAGGCGATTATAAACTAGGTCCATCCAATATGGCAATTCCCACCCTAATCCCCATGTCACCAAGTGTCATGGCCGCCTCCAGATAACTCCGCGTGTGCAGGACATCTTGGCGGCCCACATTTGCATATTAAAAAGCTAGGGTGGGAAGGCCAGGTTTTTCTTGGGCTATGTAAATGACACATCTGGTCAAACCAATCCCCTGGGCCTTATGCAAATCAGACACCGCCTCCTCCAGCCTCCCAATATAACCGGCTACTTTTCTGCTGCACAAGGGGTTTTCTCTCTCTGCTTGGAGTCCCCCTCCATCTGTCTTTGTATGGGGGAGCTTCTTCCTTCTTTCTTGCCTATTAATATGTTCTCTGAACATATTCATAATAGATATAGTATTTACCTGCTAACATCTGTCCCACTCAAAGACATCTTCTATTGTCTGTTTTCTTCCCTGTATATGAGTCATACTTTTCCTGTTTCTTTGCATATCTCTTAACTTTTTGTTTAAAAATTGACATTTTACAGGAAACAACAGGTGCTGGAGAGGATGTGGAGAAATAGGAACAGTTTTTATACTGTTGGTGGGACTGTAAACTAGTTCAACCATTGTGGAAGTCAGTGTGGCGATTCCTCAGGGATCTAGAACTAGAAATACCATTTGACCCAGCCATCCCATTACTGGGTATACACCCAAAGGATTATAAAACATGCTGCTATAAAGACACATGCACACGTATGTTTATTGCAGTACTATTCACAATAGCAAAGACTTGGAACCAACCCAAATGTCCAACAATGATAGACTGGATTAAGAAAATGTGGCACATATACACCATGGAATACTATGCAGCCATAAAAAATGATGAGTTCATGTCCTTTGTAGGGACATGGATGAAGCTGGAAACCATCATTCTCAGTAAACTATCGCAAGGACAAAAAACCAAACACTGCATGTTCTCACTCATAGGTGGGAATTGAACAATGAGAACACATGGACACAGGAAGGGGAACATCACACACCGGGGCCTGTCGTGGGGTGGGGGGAGGGGGGAGGTATAGCATTAGGAGATATACCTAATGTTAAATGACGAGTTAATGGGTGCGGCACACCAACGTGGCACATGTATACATATGTAACTAACCTGCACGTTGTGCACATGTACCCTAAAACTTAAAGTATAATAAAAAAAAATTGACATTTTAGATAATATAATAACTTGATATTGAACTCCTTCTGGGGCAGGTTGTTATTGTTTATTTGTCTAGTAACTTGGGTGGACTAATTCTGTGCAGTCTATTTCTTCTGCACAGTGCAGCTCTAGTGTCTCCTGTTCAGATTTTTCTTTTATTTATTTTTTTAATTGTAAGCCTTGCTGACTAGCAGTTGTCCCTGGGTCAGCATAGCTTAGTAGTCAGCCACTGATTGGCCAGAAGTTATGCTTAAGGTCTCTGAGCCAGTGTGTGGTTTGGAGACCGCCTTCACAGCTTATGAATTAGCCCCTCAATCAGCCAGGAGGTTGTAGCTCCTAGCTCGTAAGTTCTCATTCTAGTCATTTCCAAGAATGTGCTGACTCAGGCAGGTGCCCTGTCTTGTATGAGTGTGATTTGGCAGGGTCCTCTTTGGCTATTTCTATCACCGAACTCCCTTTTAGATTTCAGGCTGATCTGCCTCTATTGGTATCACATTCTGATTGTTAGCTGATTGCTCTATTGTATTAGGCCATTCATGTTTTGCTTTAAATACCTGAGACTGGGTAACTTAAAAAGAAAAGAGGTTTAACTGGCTTATGGTTCTGCAGGCTACACAAGCATGGTGCTGGCATCTGCTTGGCTTCTGGGAACGCCTCAGGGAGCTTTTATTCATGGTGGAAGGTGAAGCAGGAGCGGTTAAGCCATATGGCCAGAGCAGTAGCAAGAAAGAGAGAGTGGAAGGTGCCACACACTTTTAAACAACCAGATCTCACATGAACTCACTCATCACCAGGGGGATGTTGCTAAGCCATTCCTGAAGGATACATCGCCATGATCTAAACACCATCCACCAGGCCCCACCTCCAACATTGTGGATGACACTTCAACATGAGATTTGGTGGGGACATATATCCAAACTATATTATCTATTGTGTTCAAAAGTGCCCTGGACCCTCCAAGCTCTGATTCAAATAATGTTAACCCCCTCAGGAAGGACCAGCAATACTTCTTGGCGTACCCCCCTCTCCCTGGGCAAAACCTTTTCATTATGGAGTGGAAGGTGGGGGTGAGTGTGTAGGCTAGTGTGGCTACTTGGCTCCCACCACTTGCCCAGTGTAGATTTTCCACAAATATGAAAGTAAATGCAAATCCAAAAAGGGGAGAAAATTAAACTTTTCATGGCACAAAAAGGGAAAGAGACCCCCTCCATCCCTTTCCTTAGAGCATATACTTTAGACGACGTTTAGTTATGAATCCTTTTTCTGCTCCTTCGAGAGATATGTAAATATTTTTTAAGCTGTTAAAAATTACAGGAAGCCATTGTTTTGGACTGAGCTCCTGCACTAGGTTCCAACATTCAAGAAAAAAACAAAATAGAGTCTCTCGTGTTAAATGCCACATCATCAAACTAAAACTTTAACGAAGCAAACAGATTCTAAAACAGACCAGTTTTTCCTGAAAACAGGAGATTCTAGTCTACCTGTGTCAGCATAATAATAAGGAAGTATCCTCTGCTTTAACCCTTTTAAAAAATTAACCCAAAGTAACCTGATGTTAACCCATCCAGTTTTTTTCTATTGTTCTACTTCCTTGTTCCCACCCTTCAATACCTACTGTTCTGCCATCGCCCAGTGGGAGATCTCATTATTTGTAGAATGGATGCTTCCCAAATTCATGAATCACAGATAAAAGCAAATTAGACCTATAACTAAATTTGTCGTAATTTTGTCTTTTAGTAAAGCTAGATAAGCCTTTTGCCAGCTTTAAAACGCAGAAATGTCTTTCTCAAGAACCTGGGTGACATCTCTTTGAAATGTAAATATCAAAGAATATAGCATCCCTATCTCCTTGGGAGTTTAATGTAGGTGTCTGGCTTCAAATTACAGCTACCTATGTGTCATAGAATTATGAGAAGTTTTACAATTTCTTTGGATAAAGGCAATTAGCAAAGGCAAATGGCCACCCCCAATTACCAGGTGAATTTAAAATGAACTATGTGTAACAAACGGTGCTATTAAGTCCTCTCATATGAAGACTAGTCTATCTTGGGAACATGTATGTAATAGGTTGTATCTGCCTGGGCTAAATAAAAAGATGATATTTCTTTCTATCTTTCCAATCTCTTTAGCAGATTGCTTGTGATGCACATCACATTCTGGTTTAATGCCTATTCAATAATAAAACTGTTTTCCTTCTTTTCTACTTTTGTGGGCAGGTTTTCTGGGTTGGCAGATTTTGTCTGTAATTATGTTTTCCCAACACAGGCACCTGGGGACATTGAGTACTGCCAATGGACTGCTGAACCAAATGAAGAGCTTTTCTGCAACATTCATGTTGCAGAGGAGATGGGAACTGCCACTCAGCTGCTGCCACTCAGCTACTAAATCTGAAATAGTTATTCAGCAATACAAAAATGGTATTGTGGAGTTCTGGGGCAGCCCCTTTGGCTCAAATGCCAGAGCTTTCTGCTATACCTACTGAGTTTCAGTAGATTTTATTGAATAAAAGTTTCTCAATTCGTTACAAGCCCTTTGATCAACCTCCAAAGACTTTGTCTAGTTTCAAATATGTTTTTCTAGGGGAAAGGATTTGCCAAGCTCCTCACACTACCATTCCAGAAGTCCTAACCCTGAACTATGTTTGCAACTTCTTGTGAATCCTAAATTATTTTAAAATAAAGAGTATAAGAAATAAAAATTTAGTGGTGCCTAGCATGATCCAGGCAGTGCCCTTGATGCTGGATTTACAAAGACCAATGAAACCTGGTTCTTTTCCTTCAGGATCTTATAGTCAGGTGTGGGAGACAGACGTGCATTGGAAAAGCACAGAAAAGTGCTATAGGTGCTAAATTAGCAATCTGTGCAAATAGCATGGAGGAAGGGACGAAGAAAACAAAAGTAGTTAGTAAAATAGAAACAGGAATGACCAACAAATTAAAAAGAAAATTCAGGAGAACTATGTCCTTGTGAGTATGAAATCACTCACCTATACTTGACAATGCAACTGGTCATTGGGTTCACATCCTTGGCTCTTCCCAGGTAATAGTGAATGATATCCCTTCTCAAAATAAAATAATTCAGACAGGCTTCTATTCATTCAACTACACATCCAAACAAATACCATTTTTATGGGACTTATCCATACATCAATCACTGTTTATCAGAGAAACCCTCAGTGAATTATCTAATGCAGTTTTTTTTTTTTTTTTGAGAAGGAGTCTCTCTCTGTCACCAGGCTGGAGTGCAGTGGCACGATCTCAGCTCACTGCAACCTCTGCCTCCCGGGTTCAAGCGATTCTCCTGCCTCAGCCTCCTGAGTAGCTGGGACTACAGGCGCCTGCCACCACGCCCGGCTAATTTTTGTATTTTTAGTAGAGACGGGGTTTCACCATGTTGGCCAGGCTGGTCTTGATCTCTTGACCTCATGATCCACCCGCCTCAGCCTCCCAAAGTGCTAATGCAGTTTTACTGTAAGATCAGATCTGAAGGAAAAGGAGTAACAGATTGACCAAAGTTCTTTATGAAGCCAAGAAGTCAGGAATAGAAACTTCCAAAAATGGGAACATGGAGTAAAGAATATAAAAATCTCAAGTGAAGAGAATTTCTAATACAGATGTGTCCTATGTCAATTCATTGTTCACATATATTTTCCAATAAGGGCAAAATTGACACAATGATAGCAATACTTTATTGAGCAAGTAGCAAATGTAATAATTCATTCAATAAATACTGGGCACTGTGTTAGGTTCTGGGGATACAGAGATGACTCAAGCTGGGCTTCAGGCCTCAAAGACTTCGTGTTCTAGTGGACGGACAGACAGACCTGTAGATAGAAAGATTCTGCCTACATGTAGAATTGCGCCTACATGAAATTGTGAGGAGAGCTATGACAGAAATAAGCATGGAGGACCTTGGGAAATAGATGAGGGCCCCTTAATCTAGGTAGCCATGAAAGAATTCTCAGAGGAGATAATGCTTATGAACTAGGTACTATTATGATCCTCAACATTAGATTAGAAAACTGCAGATCAGGGAGGTAAGGTAACTTGGCTGAGATCACATGGATAGTAAATGGTTGAGCCAGTTTTCATTCATGGTAATGTGGACTCCCAAACCTCATTCGTTTTACTTGACTGCCACCACTTAGATTTTCAATGGCTCTGTTTGCTTCATATACTTTTTTGAAATCTGGTACATTTTATGATCTATGTGAAAGTCAGAAAGATACTCCATATCTATTGGTTTAAGTACAGCTCCTCTGAGTTCTAACTACTGGGCCCTGATGCTGTATAGAATTATGAGCACAGCCTAGACACTAAATGTTTTTCTTTTCTGCAGACTTGTCAAATGCTAACTGATTCACTTCAACCTTGAGTATTAATTAATTTTTGTTTTGTTACACCCACTTCTAAAGCTAATTTTAACTTAATGCCCTTTCAAAATCCAATCAAATTAACAGTATAATATGGATTTTCATAAAGATCCCAGAATGTCCTGCTCTGAAACACCATCCAATTGACTATTCATATCAATGTAAACTGGACTTGGAGTGTTACAAAAATCCTGCTCAAAAGCACAAACTAAACCATTACCATTTTCTTGTAAGTACAAATCAATTTTTATGAGACACAGTCTTGCTTTGTCACCAAGGCTGGAGCGCAGTGGTGTGACCACAGCTCACTGCAGCCTCGACCTACAGAGCTCAAGTGATCCTTCCACCTCAGCCTCCCAGGTAGCTGGGACTATAGGCATGCACCAACACTCCAGGATAATTTTTTATTTTTGTAGGGATAAGAGTCTCACTATGTTGCCCAGGCTGGTCTCGAACTCCTGGGTTCAAGCAATCCTCCTGCCCCAGCTTCCCAAAGTGCTGGGATTACAAGTGTAAGCCACCACACCCAGCCCAGGTTTTTGTGGAAGACAGTGTGGCGATTCCTCAAGGATCTAGAACTAGAAATACCATTTGACCCAGCCATCCCATTACTGGGTATATACCCAAAGGATTATAAATCATGCTGCTATAAAGACACATGCACACACGTTTATTGCGGCACTATTCACAATAGCAAAGACTTGGAACCAACCCAAATGTCCATCAGTGATAGACTGGATTAAGAAAATGTGGCACCTATACACCTTGGAATACTACGCAGCCATAAAAAAGGATGAGTTCATGTCCTTTGTAGGGACATGGATGAAGCTGGAAACCATCATTCTCAGCTAACTATCGCAAGGACAAAAAGCCAAACACTGCTTGTTCTCACTCATAGGTGGGAATTGAACAATGAGAACACTTGGACATAGGAAGGGGAACATCACACACTGGGGCCTGTCGTGGGGTGGGGGGAGGGGGGAGGGATAGCATTAGGAGATATACCTAATGTAAATGACGAATTAATGGGTGCAGCACACCAACATGGCACATGTGTACATATGTAACAAACCTGCACGTTGTGTACATGTACCCTAGAACTTAAAGTATAATAAAAATAATAAAAAGACCAATTATAAACATGCCCCACATGAGACTCCAAAAAGTTCTGGACTTCATGGCCCAGAAATAGTAGTATCCTGAATGAAAGCAAACAAACGAATAAGCCAAAAACCAAAAAAACTAAAACTAAAACCTTTCCTCCTCCTCTTTTTGTTGCCTCTACACTAGTACTGACCATAGTGAGACACACTGTGTGTGTGTGTGCGTGTGTGTGTGTATCACCGAATGGTATATTTTCAACCATTTTTGACCTTTGTTTGTGGAAAAGCTGCTTAACCTCTCTGATTCTTGGTTTCCCCATTTTACAGAATAGGACAACTACTTCTCAGAGACAGTGTGAGGATTAGATGTCATAATACATGTAGACATGTTTTTGAGAACTACAAAGGGCTGTATATGTGTTATATACTCCCCTGGGAACATTTGGAGCACACAGAAATTTTGGTGAGTCACAGAAAAAGCAATTTTTATAAAAGCAGCTTCTCCAGCCCAATCCCTTGTATACAACAGTGAGTGTTTAATATATTTTATTATACCAATGAGTTTATGCAAACTTAACCCATTCGGAAGTCATAATAAATGATGCTTGACACCACACTAGGAACTTGAGATTCAAATGGATAAAACAGGGTTCTTTCCTTCAAAGAACTCATGGTCTAGTAGGGGAACCCTGGAAACAAATAACTACAAGGATTGTGACAGGGTACACAGTAGAAGCATATACCAGGTACAGTGTGGTACACAGGTAGGATAGGCACTCCCAAGTCTTTTTACCCTTTCAGGCTCTTGTTCCATTGATCACCACATCTTCCTATGTCTCCATCCTCTTCCTGTCTACTGGCTCCTCCCCATAATCAAATAAGCCATGTCACCCTCTTGGTCACAATCACAGTTTAGTGAGTGAGTCAGATAAGTACTTTAGGCAACTGCAGGATTCACAGTGGATTTTCATCTTAAAGTTAAACAGGAAGGTATGGCAATAGAGTATTGATATAGTGAGATGTGTCTTTAGTTACTGCCATGTTCTGAGTAACTTGGTGAATGACAATTCACCAAGGACCCCAGGAGGAGGGAAAGTATTAGGAGTGGGAGGCTTTGCAAGGTCACAGGTTCAGATTTAGATGAATAAATAATTACAATGTTTAATGCTTCATACTTGGCATGAAATGGGACAAGATAATTGTGGAATAAGAAAACTAAGTTAAAATCCTGGCTCTGTTGTACATGAGCTCTATGACCTTGGGAAATTTTCTATGTGTTGAAGAGTCCATTCACCCAACATTATTGATAAGATTAAAAAACAACAGTAAAATTTATAACATAGCACAATGGTTGAGAACACAGCCTCTGGAGTTGGATTGCTTGGATTTGAAACAGTGCTACCCTTTATTTGCTGTAGGAGAGTGAGGAAATTTTAGCTTCTTAGTTTTCTTATCTATAAAATGGCATACTAAATAGTAGTTCTGACCTCACGGGGTTTTTATGACAATTCAGTTGCTTAATATATTAAATAGTAGAGTAGAGTACCTGGTATATAGCAACTGCTAAATGTTTGCTAAATATATTAGGAATACCTATTTCAGAGTTCACTGCAAATTTCACAAGATATGAAAATTGTTAATTAGTTGTAACTATGCCACTATAGTCTCTTCCAAAATCCTCATTTTGGAAGCCATGGCATGTCATCTAGCTTCGAATTATCTTTAAAGTGAAACTGCACTGTTGAATCCTACAGCTCCTTGAAGTACTTGTCTGACTCTCCAACTAAACAGTGACAGTAGCAGAGATGGTAGCATGGCCTAATTGGGACAGCTAATCTTTAGGTATCTGATCATTCAATGTAGTCCTCAACAAGGGTCAGTCAGTTTCCTGCAGCCAGGGGAGTGCAGCAGAAGCTTCAGAGCACTGGAACCACAGATTGTCCTGTTGAGGATGTGGCCCCGACACTGAAAGTCGTGATAAGACCTAATAGCTCCAAGTTTGTTCTCCTTTCCTTCAGGACTTCTCCCTATATCCCCCCATCGACATTGCTCTCCATCTCATTGCCCACTGACATCAGACACATACACATACCATTCACTGGCAATTAGGACTAATCATGAGACAAACTTTGAATATGTGGATTGTGAGCTTCTTTAAGTAAGAAGAGTATAAAATCCAAATAAACATATTCAAAGAGAGGTGTGCTTTTGGAATGGAAGCAGTCAAGTTTTGTTTAGTTTGGCATTGAGCTGTAAGAAACAGGGTCATGTTAAATAGAGCTTCTATGGGTCTGTAGCCATTTATCACCACACAGATGTTTTCCAGCCCCACTCCTCGCCTGCTGTCCTCTTGCTGTTTCCTCAGTCAGCAATTTCCTATTCTCCACAGAGCTACGTCAATACTGCCCTCACTTTCTCTTAACCTCTTATATTACTCACACTTTCTCACCTCATACTCTCTAGATAACTCTATTACCTCTCCAAGGGAAATGAATATCTCAGGTGTAACATACCTTAGTTTCATAATACAAATCTACCAACCTTCCTTATACCTATCCAGTTTTTTCTCCTTCCCTTCTGGTACAGTGGAAGGGGTAATTTTCCCCCATCTAAGATAAATTCCTTCACTGTGCTTCACATCCCAAGTCCTTCCACCCTCTCAGGCTCTTTTTCCATTGATTACTACATCTTCCTATACCTTCAAGGCTTTCCCTCTGTAAGGGTTCCTCCCCATTAACAAATAAAGGTGCCCAAGTCTCTGACACCTAGAAAACCTTAAAACTCTCCTTCAATGTGACCTTTCTCTTTAGCTACCATCCTATTTCTTGCCTCTCCTTCAATAGTTAATTAAACTATTTGAAAGAATTATTTACTCATTAAATCCAGATCCTTATGTCCCACTTATTCCTCAGCCCACTGCCATCTGCTTTACCACTCTGCCACTCTATTGAGACAATTTTCATTAATGATATTTTCTGCCACCACCACTATAATACTCCATATTCTTCACAACTCCCTCCTTAAAATATTGTATATCCTCAATTCTCTTTATTTTGAGGACTGCTTTTGATAACTCCTTTGTATGCAATTCTCCCTCTGCTCATCACAGAAATGTTTTTTGTTAACAGCTTTATTAAGGTATAATTACATCTGAACTTGCTTCTAGACACAGGTAAATTTAAAATATATATATAGTTACATACCATAAACTTCACCAGTTTAATGTGTACAATTCAATGGCTGTTAGAGTATTTACAAAGTTGTGCAAACATCATCATAATCTAATTTTGAACATGTTCGTCATCACCAAAAGAAATCTTGTACCCATAGAAGTCATTCCTCATTCCCCTTTCCCCTAGCCATAGGCAAGCATTACTCTACTTTCTGATGCTCTAGATCTGCCTATATTAGGTATTACATATAAAACAAGTATTACACAGTATGTAATGTACTGTGTCTGGCTTCTTTCACTTAGAATAATGTTTTCAATGTTCACCCATGTTATAGCATCTATCAGTATTTCATTCCTTTTTATTGCTAAATAATATCCCATTGTATGGGTATACTACATTTTCTTTATATAGTCATAGTCTATGGACATTTGAATTGTTTCCACTTTTGGCTATAGTGAATAACGCTGCTATGATTATTCATATACATGCCTTTTTGTGAAACATTTTCATTTCTCTTGGGTGGATACCTCACAGTAGAATTGTTGGGTCATATGGTAAGCTTGCTTAACATTCTAAAGGACTGCCAAACTATTTTCCAAAGTGGTAGCGATATCTTATATTCTCCCCAGTAATGTATGAGGGCTCAGGCTTCTCCACATCCTTACTAAGTCTTACTTTTAGTCTTTTTGATTATAGCCATTCTAGTGGGTGATAAGTGGTTTCTCGTTGTGGTTTTAATTTGTATTTCCCCAGTAACTAATCTTTTATTATTAGTTAAGCATCTTTTCAAGCGCTTATTGTCCACTTACATATTTCCTTGGAGGAGTCTATTCAAATCCCTTACGTAGCTTTTAATCACATTATTTGCCTTATTATTGATTTTTAAGAATTTTTTTAATATTCTGGATACAATCCAGGTTGCTGATCATTTTAAGGGCGAACTTTTAATGTTGTTAATTTTCTCTATTGTTCTTCTATTCTCTATTTATTTTCATTTGAATATTTAGTATTCCTATCCTGCTTATCTTGTTTTGTTTGCTCTTTTTTTGTGGAGATTTAAATGAATTACCCAGTAAGTACTGCTTTAGCTGCTTCTCGCTTTGGTGTTTTGATTACATCCATCTCGAAATATTCTTTAATTTCCACTGTGACTTCTTATTTGACCCACAGGAATGTGTTGTTTAATTTCTACATATTTGTGAGTTTCACACGTTTCTTTCTGTCATTGATTTCTAAATTCCACTTTGGTTAGAGAACATAATTTGTATGATTTCAGTATTTTTAAATCTATTGAGGCATGTTTATGGCCTAGCATATGATCTATTTTGCAGAAAGTTACATGTACTTGAAGGGGATATATATTTTATTGCTGTTGGGTGGAGTGGTCTTTAGATGTCTCTTAGTTTAAACTGTTTTATAGTGTTGTTCCCTTGTTGCTACTAGTAGCATGGAACCACCAAGCCCCTCTTAATTGCTCACCATTAAGATACTCACTGTTTTCAACAATGCTTTCAGGCATTAACTTCTCCAGATTTTGTTCCCTATAAATTCAGTCCCTTCAGGCAGAGATGCTATGCTTTATGCCCTGCCTTTCTACATATATAGAAACTCTGGACAAGTGTACCTGAGCTGGGTGTGGGTATAGTAGACCACTTCTCCAGTAACACCTTACTCTATTAGTGGACACTGAGGAGGGATGGTAGCCTCTGGTCATTTCAGCTTGCCAGTCTCCATGTAGAAACTTTACCTTACAAATACACTGGCACATAGGAGATTGGGAACCCACTAGTCTTAGCCTATCACAGCTGAGGCAGAGGCCTCACCCTACAAGTAGGAGCTAGTCCTCTAGCCCAGACTTGCCTGCCTCGACTAGGACTTCTGCAAAATGGCGCTGTGGAGGGATAAGAGACTGGTGGCTTTCTCCTCCTGGGTCAAACTATGGACTAGGAACTTGGGGGATAGAGGCCCCCATCTTCTTGGTCATATCCACATGTAGCACATGTAGTAGAGGTCTAGAGTAGAGCTTGTCACATGGGGCTGGGGGAGATAGAACAGCTTGTAGCTCAAATGTCACAGATTCTAACCATTTTTGCCAAGATTTAGTAATTTTCTTAAATACTTCTTCATTTGTTATATGCCCTTATGACAATTTCTAAAGACTTTGTGTGTGTGCATGTGCATGCATGTGTGCGTATATACATAGCTGTCACTAAATAATGGTGTTTCTCTGGGAAATGGGTTCACCAAGATCCTCATATAACTATAACAAAAATGCAGGTTCAGACACTGCCATTTGCAGAGTCCAATTAAAAAGAGCAAGGTCTGGTATAAAGAAAGTGACTTTTTATTCCAAAGCTAGCTTAGGGGAAGAAATACAGGCTTCCTGCCATAGAGGTACAAATTCACTTTTGGAGCAGAAAATGGACACTTTTAAAAAGGGACCTAGCATGAATGGCACACAGGGGAGGAAGCGAACAGGTAGGGGTCTGCATGCTCACTTTGGTGCCTTATCTACCAGGCAGTGAACTGGTGCCTTTGTGAGCAGAACGAGATTGTAAAGGTGGCCGAAACTCTCCAGGTGGGAGAGAGTGTCATAGCAGGCATACTAAGGGTTGTAAATTGACGGTTGTCCCTCAAGGAAGTCTCCTGGTGGGAGAGAATTCTGCTCTGGAGCTTCTAAGAACATGGTTAGATGAACTTGCCCTGTAGGGAGCATCTGATGAAGGGGAGATAAAAGGTTATAACTGCATTTCTAAAGGGCTACGTAAGAAGTGGGGAATGGGGAAATTGATAAAATAAGAGAAAATAATAATAATAACTCATTTTCTTTTTCTTAGAAATATGAGTATACTCAATTATAATTTCCCACTGTCAGGTTCCATTTTACTTCTATGGGATTTGGGTGCCACATTCACTCTGGCTACTTCCTGCTGAGAAAGGGCATAGTCATTGGTTGTCAAAATGAAACTGATCTACTTGGAGTTGGAAATATTCACAAGTACCCAGACTTACAGATGATGTTTGTTGGAACATTACGGTGTGAAGTTTGAAGAGTCTTTGGGAAAGCCTGTCTTGCATTTCCATACAGAGTGTGCAACTGCAGTAAACTCCACAACAGAGGAATATGCCTATCCCTGCAATCAAGGCCAATGTTACAAGCAGATGGTCTTGACCTGAACCAGGATACTGACCATTGGTCTATTGACAATATTGTGTCAGACATAGGTTTGAGTTGTTGGTGCATGTCTTGCAAAGCTAGAGACATTTTCCCAAATTATCGGGGATGTATATACAGCAGCTACTCTTAATTATCATTCAGGTTCCCCACTGCCAACTGTAACTGGATATAATGACAGGATGGCTAAATATGTATTTAAAAGGTTACAGGAAGAGTTATGAACACTCATGAAGGTGGCCATAAGCCCTGTCTAGCCCATGAGAATGGATTAGTTTAGTTAAATAGCTGTGTTCTATCCAGGAGGTAGCACTGCAGATGGGCTAGGCCTCTGTATGTGATGAAGGCAAACAGATTTTTAATAAGAGGCATGTCTATGGAAACAGAAGAAAAATAAAGGTTAATGTTGGGCACAATTTTCCAGATGTTAGACTCACAGCATCTTTAGTTACAGAGGAGGAAAGTTGTGGCAGCCTGACATGTTTTTCTTGCCTGTATTACAAGGAACAATGTAGTAGCGATTTCATTGAGTTCGGATCAGGAAAATGGAAGAAAAAATTCAAAGTGTTTGTTTAGGGACTTGCAGCCCAGAAAGAATTCAGAATTTAGTCCAAATTGCAGAAAATAATAAAAACTCAAAAACAATGGACAAGACTAGAATCTAACACAGGTGTACTATAGTTTTTTCTGAAACATAATTTTTCTCTCTCCAGTCCCCATTTTTACTAAAGACAAATCATAGTAGGATAAATTTATTTGGAAAATAAGGTTTAGTCTTATTTTGCTTGTCCTAATTATTTGCATCAAGTACAGCAAGAATAATTATTTTCCATATAAGTTCCTTTGCAACTTGGCTTTGCTGGAATTTTTATTTATACGGAATCTTGGATTAAACCTTTTAAAGCTTCAAGCCCAGCCACAGATTTATTGGTGCCTGCAAATACCTGCATGGATTGAGTGAATTCCTTTCCTTTTGAAGTCCCAAGGTAACCTGGGGCTCCTAAGCCTGTCAAAAAGTGACCTTCTTTACTTAGCACAAGTCAGGAAACCCTGTACAGGGACTGCGTGGACAAGGTATCAGGCCAGTTTTTCCCAAGGGGCTTTAATTGGCTCTATAAGTCAACTTTGATTTGTTGAAGCCATCTGTTCATATCTGAAAGTATGGCAATCCAGTTAAAGCCTTGCTAAAATAACCAGTGTCTCCAGTGGTGTCCTGTTACAAAAGAGAACAGAATCTTATTGAGTTTATGTAAATAACTATACTGCTATAAACTAAGTATACTTACAAATAGTTTTCAAGTTCTGGAGAAATCAGGTAGAGAGAAATATGCTCCATATTTTTCTCACACGAGTGTACTTTACCCAATTGTTAAAAGCTGTAAATAGCTCAAAAGAAAAAAAGGTTTCTGGACTCTGAGAAACAAAAGAATTAGCAATGCTTCAAACAAAAAGTCATAAAAAGATTAGTCTTCCATTAGTTCAGTCTATGCAATTAACTCCCATTCTGCTCAATATTCAAGAACATATTAGCTCCCTATGGGAGTCTTGGAAGTTTTTTTTGTCCATTCGAGTGTCACAATCCCCAAAGTTAATAGAAACCTGCATTCAAGAATACCTGTCAGAATCCTACAGCTGATTATAAAATGGCCTTTGAAGAGAATCAAAATAAAATAACAATTATGGATGATAGAAGTCTCAGAACACTCACAGATAAAGACACAATTGACAAGGAAATCTGGTCATCTCTGTGGCATGCAATAATTTAACATAGCAATCTTAATTATTACTGATAACATACATTGAGATATATCAGAATTATGGGGATCTTATACAATTCTGGAAAACATACCAATAACATATTTACATGAATATAACCCAAAGAAAGAAAGTTAAACACCATTTTATATGTAACAGTGCTTCCTGTATGGCTTTAATATACCAAGTAAGCCAAATATATCTCTTTTGGACTTCAGGGGACCTAATAAAAGAGTTAAACAGGTCAAAAAAAAGCTTAATTTAGAACTTGACTTTGGAAAGTTTATCTAATATCAAAGCTTTAAACACCTGATATTACAAAATAGATTCCCAGGTCACTATAAGCTATTTATTTAACCAAGATAACTCAAAAGTTTTTTAAAGACTAAAATCTTTACTCACTGATAGAGGGCAGACTCAGCTTTCCAAACAAAACCCAAAAAGACAGCATGAGGACAACTGAATCTCTTTTCTCTCCCTTCTTTTTTCTATCATTATTCAAAAGGCAAACAAAAATCTTTCATTATCTTTTAATATCACACGAAAATCTTGTTCAAAAGAGAAAGCCAAATTTCACCTTTGCATTTAGTGTGCTATTAATGTTAAACCCAATTCTTAATAAAACCTTATAAACAAATCTGTCCAATCTTAATTAGTTTGACCATAATGTAAAATTTCCATAAGCCTTTCATAACACTTTACAATTTTCTGTTAAAGAGCAGATCAATACTCTAAGAAGACCTTGTAATTCCAACACATGGGCCCAGATTCTTGCCCTGCATCAGTGTGCTTTTTTTTTAATGTTTAATTTTTGGAAAAACTAAATAGCCTCCTTCAAATTTTAGCCAACTTGCTGATACCCACAGAACTTCCTTTACAAGATCAATCTCTCACAAATCTTTTACAACTTGCTTAAGCTCTCAGTTTTGTCCTATTATTCTTTTAGCTTAGGACAATCCTTAAAAACCTCTGAACTAGACAAAATTGCATTTCCTTTAACAAAAACCATAATTACATGCCTTCTTATAACCTTTTACTAAAAATACATTCTACCTTCCTTATACACCTTGCATATAAAGCTGTTTCTTCAGTAGTCTCAGTTACTTGTTACAATGTTAACTCTCAGCAACTTTTTTTTTGGTGAAAAACCCGGTAAGTAAGCAATTTTAACCATGTATCAATCAGATTATGGAGCCCAGGACAAAGACAGAGCTGCAGACAATGTCTGACTCTTCCCAGCCTAGCCAGGGAAACTTGCTAACTCTATGTCCCCAGGCCTTAACTAGAGAATCTAATTGGCTGTAAACAGACAAGTTAAGTAATTATTAAAAGTCATAGAAGCAGCTTATGACCTTAAGGCATCTAGAAAACAGTATCTGACCTGCCTAATTTAGACCAAACGTCTAAACGTTGAAGACAGTTTTCTTTTATCAATAACCTTTAAAACTAGGTTTATTTACCAAAGATTACTACAGTCTTGTGAACTAAAAGGCATTACAGTTTTTATTTTTCTAGAAAAATATTTGATTTAAGCACTTATTTTTAAGCCAATTAATTAGAGCTCTTTTATATAAGCATTACACATACCACACATATACATACACAGACAGAAGCAGATCTGGTAGGGAGATAAAATATTAGATACAAGAGGAAGAAGGATTGGACAGGAGTAAATGGAGAATCAGACAGAATTCCATTGACTGAGAAGATTTTAGAGGGCAAGCAGGGGTTTTAAAACAATATAGGTACACATATAACCCAAATATCACCTTTAAGTTAATTTCTAACTACAAAGCTCTCAAAACATATACATATATATATATATATATATTTAAATCTTTTATTACCAGATTTCAGCTAGGACAAAGGGCCAATATTTCTGACTTTTAATTTTTTTTAAATAAAGGTAACCTCCTACATGAAATCAATAAGCCTTAACCAAGGGTATGACTTAACTAACCCTAGGAGCATGGGGCATTTTCGAAAAGATGGCAAGTGATTTTCAAAAGCTCAGGGAAAGGGAAATTTCAAGACAGGAAATCAGAAGCTGTCCATAAAGGGAAAAAGAATCAATAAATGGCCAAAAGTCACACAAATAACAAACCAGAATGGACCTATTCCCTAAGCACCTAGGCTGTCATTGTGAAAGGCAAAGCCTACTGAGCTATGGGATGGGCCACATGCCACTGACCTTTCCAGAAGGACCTAGAGCAGTCATTTTTGAGCTTGCAAAGGATTTTAATTTCTCACAAGAATTAAGGCTAGACATGACATTATCATGTACCCTTTTTAGACCCAAGAGTCAAAGCTCTGTCTTAACAGCACAAGGACTTAAAAAGCAATACAGAAAGTTACGTGTATAATCTCTTCAATTCCATAATTTGAATTAACTTTTAGATAACTTTTGAATTAGTCAAAATTATTTTTCTCAATAATGAGAGGTGAAGCCAGCTGGACTTCCTGGGTCGAGTGGGGACTTGGATAACTTTTCTGTCTAGCTAAACGTTTGTGAATGCACCAATCAGCACTCTGTAAAAACACACCAATCAGCACTCTGTATCTAGCTAAAGGTTTGTAAATGCACCAATCAGCACTCTGTAGAAACACACTAATCAGCGCTCTGTGTCTAGCTAAAGGTTTGTAAACACACCAGTCAGCACTCTGTAAAAATGCACCAATCAGTGCTCTGTGTCTAAAGGTTTGTAAATGCACCAATCAGTACTCTGTAAAAATGCACCAATCAGTGCTCTGTGTCTAGCTAAAGGTTTGTAAACGCACCAATCAGCACTCTGTAAAAACGGACCAATCAGCACTCTGTAAAATGGACCAATCAGCAGGTCGTGGACGGGGCCAAATAAGAGAATAAAAGCTGGCCACCCGAGCCAGCAGCGGCAACCTGCTCGGGTTCCCTTCCATGCTGTGGAAGCTTTGTTCTTTAGCTCTTCACAACAAATCTTGCTGCTGCTCACTCTTTGGGTCCGCACTACCTTTATGAGCTGTAACACTCACCGCAAAGGTCTGCAGCTACACTCCTGAAGCCAGCAAGACCATGAATCCACCGGGAGGAACAAACAACTCCGGACGCACCACCTTTAAGAGCTGTTAACACTCACTGCGAAGGTCTGCGGCCTCACTCCTGAAGTCAGCAAGACTACGAACCCACCAGAAGGAAGAAACTCCAGACACATCTGAACATCAGAAGGAACAAACTCCAGACACACCATCTTTAAGAACTGTAACACTCACCGCGAGGGTCCGCGGCTTCATTCTTGGAAGTCAGTGAGACCAAGAACCCACTGGAAGGAACCAATTCCAGACACATTTTGGCGACCCAGATGGGACTATTGACTATCACCAAGCAGTGAGTACCATCGGACCCCTTTCACTTGCTATTCTGTCCTATTTTACCTTAGAATTCGAGGGCTAAAGACCAGGCACCTGTCGGCCAGTTAAAAGCAACTAGTGTGGCCGCTGGACTAAAGACACAGGTGTCAGGGTTTCTGGGAAAGGGCTCTCTAACAACCCCCAACTCTTCGGAGTTGGGAGCATTGGTTTACCTGGAACCAGCTTCCACTTTTCCTGTACTGCTGGGCTGAGCCAAGGGTCGACAGAAGAGGAAAGCCATTCAGCTCCGGGGTCCCAACAACAAGTTGGTTGACCCTGTGGCCATGAGCAGAACTCTCAAAGTCATGTCGCCCAAGTGAGACTCGCCCATCTATCCTATCTATCCTGACCCTTGCCTCCTGGGTCCTAATGCTTGTCAGACAAACTTCCTCTCACCTCTCTTCTCCGAGGCTAGTCCCGCTTCTAAAAACCACTCCCTGTGTCTGGTGCTTTTCTAGTTTCTCCTGTAAGAATGACTTTTAGTATAAACTCCAGGACTCTGTTACCTTCTTTAGACACCCAGGCTCACCAATTAGAAAGACATAATTTTTGCCCAAAGCCCCGTCGGAGCGGGGGACTATCTTATCTGGAATTTTAGGATCCCTCCTCAGACTAGCAGGCCTAACAAAAGCTATTCCTGAAGCTAAGATATGGGGAGCCTCAGAAATTTTATCCTTCCTATTCATATAAATGAGGACAAGGGCTGATGCAAGCTTTTGTCCTCTTCCAACTCTGGAGATCCCTCCCATCCCTCGGGATATGGCCCTCCACTTCATTTTTGGGACATAACATCTTTATAGGACGGGGTAAAGTCCCAATACTAACTGGAGAATGCTTAGGACTCTAACAGATTTTCGAGAATGCGTCGGTAAGGGCCACTAAATCTGATATTTCTCGGTCCTCTTTGTGGTCTAGCAGGACAGGCAAGGGTGCAGGTTTTCGAGAATGCGTCGGTAAGGGCCACTAAATCTGACCTTCCTTGGTCTTCCTTGTGGTCTAAGAGGAAAACTAGTGTTTCTGCTGCTGCGTCAGTGAGCACAACTATTCCGATCAGCAGAGTCCAGGGACCATTGTGGGTTCTTGGGAAAGAGGTGTTTCTGCTGCTGCATCGGTGAGCGCAACTATTCCCATCAGCAGGGTCCAGGGACTGTTGCGGGTTCTTGGGCAGGGGGAGAAACAAACAAACCAAAACCACGGGTGGTTTTGTCTTTCAGATGGGAAACACTCAGGCATCAACAGGCTCACCCTTGAAATGCATCCTAAGCCATTGGGACCAATTTGACCCGCAAACCCTGAAAAAGAGGCAGCTCATTTTTTTCTGCACTATGGCCTGGTCCTGATATTCTCTCTCTGATGGGGAAAAATGGCCACCTGAGGGAAGTACAAATTACAATACTATCCTGCAGCTTGACCTTTTCTGTAAGAGGGAAGGCAAATGGAGTGAAATACCTTATGTCCAAGCTTTCTTTTCATGGAAGGAGAATGCACAACTATGCAAAGCTTGCAATTTATATCCCACAGGAAGACCTCTCAGCTTACCTCCATATCCTAGCCTCCTTGTAGCTCCCCTTCCTATTAATGATAAGCCTCCTCTAATCTCCCCTGCCCAGAAGGAAAGAAGCAAAGAAATCTCCAAAGGACCGCAAACACCCCCAGGCTATCGGTTATGTGCCCTTCAAGCTATAGGGGGAGGGGAATTTGGCCCAACCCAGGTACATGTCCCCTTGTCCCTCTCTGATTTAAAGCAGATCAAGGCAGACCTGGGGAAGCTTTCAGATGATCCTGATAGGTATACAGATGTCCTACAGGGTCTAGGGCAAACCTTTGATCTCACTTGGAGAGATGTCATGCTATTGTTAGATCAAACCCTGGCCTTTAATGAAAAGAATGTGGCTTTAGCTGCAGCCTGGGAGTTTGGACATACCTGGTATCTTAGTCAAGTAAATGATAGAATGACAGCCGAAGAAAGGGACAAATTGCCTACCAGTCAGCAAGCCGTCCCCAGTATGGATCCCCACTGGGACCTCGACTCAGATCATGGGGACTGGGGTAATAAACATCTGCTGACTTGTGTTCTAGAAGGACTAAGGAGAATTAGGAAAAAGCCCAAGAATTATTCAATGATGTCCACCATAACTCAGGGAAAGGAAGAAAATCCTCTGCCTTCCTCAAGTGGCTACTGGAGGCCTTAAGAAAATATACTCCTCTGTCACCCAACTCACTTGAGGGTCAATTGTTCCTAAAGGATAAGTTTATTACCCAATCAGCCGTGGATATCAGGAGAAAGCTCCAAAAGTGAGCCCTGGGCCCTGAACAAAATCTGGAGGCATTATTAAACCTGGCAACCTCGGTGTTCTATAATAGGGACCAACAGGAACAGGCCCAAAAGGAAAAGCAAGATCAGAGAAAGGCCGCAGCCTTAGTCACGGCCCTCAGACAAACAAACCTTGGTGGTTCAGAGAGGACAGAAAATGGAGCAGGCCAATCGCCCGGTAGGGCTTGTTATCAGTGTGGTTTACAAGGACACTTTAAAAAAGATTGTCCTATGAGAAACAAGCTGCCCCCTCACCCATGTCCACTATGCTGAGGCAATCACTGGACGGCACACTGCTCCAGAGGACAAAGGTTCTCTGTGACAGAAGCCCCCAACCAGATGATCCAACAACAGGACTGAGGGTGCCCGGGGTAGGCACCAGCTCAGCTCATATCATCGCTCTCACTGAGCCCCGGGTATGTATAACCATTGAGGGCCAGGACATTGACTTCCTCCTGGACACTGGTGTGGCTTTCTCAGTGTTAATCTCCTGTCCTGGACAACTGTCCTTAAGGTCCGTTACCACTGAGGAATCCCGGGACAGCCTGTAACCAGGTATTTCTCCCACCTCCTCAGTTGTAATTGGGAGACTTTGCTCTTTTCACATGCCTTTCTTGTTATGCCTGGATGTCCCACACCCTTATTAGGGAGGGATATATTAGCCAAAGCTGGAGCTATTATCTACATGAATATGGGGAACAAGTTACCCATTTGTTGTCCCCTGCTTGAGGAGGGAATCAACCCTGAAGTCTGGGCATTGGAAGGAACAAACTCCGGACACACCATCTTTAAGAACTGTAACACTCACCGCGAGGGTCCACAGCTTCATTCTTGAAGTTAGCGAGACCAAGAACCCACCGGAAGGAACCAATTCTGGACACAATAAGAGCCCATGTTCTTTGGTACATTTTATATAAACCTAGGAAGCAAGAAGTCCTGAACTGTGTATCAGATATTAGCAGTTTATAGATGAGAACATTCCACAATTTTTGGAACATGTTTCCCATACAGCAACCCCTTTTTAATTGGAAATGACCCAGACATCCAATAAGCATCCAAAACAATTCTAAGATTTTAAAGTATACATAAGTCTACTTACAAGCATTTATGTCATTTATATGTACCCAATTTTCCCATTTCTAACAGTTTATTTAGATTACTTCTGAAAACTGAGATATTACACAAAGGTGGTCATTATTTAAAGTTATTTCCCTGTTAACCATTTTAAAGCCTGTAAACATTAGGTGTTTAAGTAAGAACCTTAAACATATGGGCATTTTGTCAATAACTCAGATTTAGAAGTTACCACTGAACTAAAATTAGTCTCTGTCAAAAAAAATATACAAAGTCACCACTTTATGGTGAAATTCACACTGCTAAGCTATTCTTTCATGAGATTGGAACTTGTTTACATGGCTAAACTTTGTTTGCCCCAATACATAATCCAGTAAAAGCTGTGAACTTAAATTTTGGTAAAGCACTCCCTGTGGTGGCTTTTTTTAAAAAAGAAACATTTTACCCTTTTCCCCTTCAGTTTCAAGTGAGTTTCCAATGTTTACGTTCTAGTTAGTCCACAAATAATGAGTCCTATCTCAGTACCAGCAGCTTAGTAACAGCAGATTTAAAGCAGGCAGAAAAGAAGAGAAAGATATAGCCTGGCAGGCCTCCACACAGAAGCCAGGTTTTACAAGTGGGGCATGAGAAAGAAAGGAGGGGAAGAAGGTTTTACGAGTGAGGAATGAGAAAGAAAGGAGGTAAAGTGACTGAAAGGAAACTTGGGAGCCTTCCAGCCATCACACAGTGCAGGGTCACTACCCCCACCATTCTCATTTATCTTCCATTAAAGAGAGCCTCAGTACCCCAAGTGGGAGGCTCTCCCAGATAGTCAGAAGGGTGAAACTGACTAGAGAGTAAAGGGATCAGGGCCCATACACAAAGTCATACATTTACACATGGAAACAAACAGCATGCTTCCGAATGAATCACCAATCAAGGGATTGGGTGAGGTCCTGAATCCCCCGCCCCAGTTCCAAATGGCTCCACAGGCAGCTGAGTCCAAGCCCAGCAAATGGTCCTTTGGTGTTGCACATACAAACAAATGTAAATGTATAAAATGATGAAATGGTGTCACTATCAGCCAAGTCTAAATAAAGCAGGGCCCCGCAGCACCCCAAGAGAGGCAGAAGGTGGTCAGGTGCACTCTAACTCACTCACTCAATTCCAGAGTTTGCTGGCTTCTTCAGAGGTCATTTTCTTTGTACCCGTGAAGCATTGAAAGCAGCAGACATCATGCTGGGAGGTGAAAGGGAGGTTCACCAAGAACAAAAACCTTTCTGGCAGCTGCTGGGAAGTTCCCTAATGGTCCTGTCACGGGTCTGCTAGCCAAGAGCAGCTGGCACTCACAGGCGACCCCACGCCTGACCCAGTGATGAAACCAGGCTGACAGGCTTGGATCGCCTAGGGCACACAGAACTTCCCCACATGGGCCACCAAAACTGTAACCAAAATGCAGGTTCAGTTGCTTGCCACTTGCACAGTCCAATTAACAAGAGCGAGGTCTGGTATAAAGAAAGTGACCTTTTATTCAAAACCTAGCTTAGGGGAAGAAGTACAGACTTCCTTCCTTAAAAGCACCGCTTCACTTTTGGAGCAGAAAGTGCATGCTTTTAAAAGGGGGCCTAGAATAAATGGCATGCAGGGGAGGAAGCAAACAGGTGGGTGTCTGCGTGCTCACTTTGTTGCTTCATCTACCAGGCAGTCGAGTTGGCTTCTTCATGGACAGAACTAGGTTGTAAAGGTGGTTGAAGCTCTCCAGGCGGGAGAGTTTTGTAGCAGGCATACTTTGGGCTGTAAATTGACTGTTGTCCTTGTGGCAGTCTCCTTGTGGGAGAGAGTTCCACACTGGAGCTTCTAAGCACATAGTTAGATGAAATTGCCTTGTAGGAAGTGTCTAGTGAAGTGGAGGTAAAAGGTTATAACTGAATTTCTAAAGGGCTAAGCAGGAAGTCGGGAACAGGGAGAAAAGGAAAAAACAGAAAAGGAGTAACCAAAATAAAAAATAATAACTGATTCTCTTTTTCTTAGAAATATGAAATACTCAGTTACATAACCATCTGGAAGTCCTTAAATGTTGATACTACTCAAAGAGATCTTCACTGTCCTCTCTCTACACCCTCTACTGGATGATCTCATTTATATCCTCTTCACCTACTGCCCATGCACTGATGACTCCAAAATCTACATCTCTGGCTCATTCTTCTTTCCTAGGCTGCACATCAGGGTATCTCCGGCCTTTTGAACATCTCCAAGTTAATGCCCCTTGGGTACCAGAAATTCACATTTATAAAATTAACCTCACATTCTTCTCAGGCCTGCATAGGGGGAAGAAGTACAGGATTCCTGACTTAAAAGTACCACTTCACTTTTGGAGCAGAAAGTAGGTGCTTTTATATTTTTCCTCTATTAGGTTCCATCTAAGGGAATGGCACACCATCAACTCAGTTGCTCCAGCCAAATATTCTAAAAATATATCCATGATATCCACACCTCTCTCTCAACTCCAACATCCAATTAATCAACTTATACTCCTTTAAATGCCACATATTTACGTCTTTTTTTTTTTTTTGAGACAAAGCCTTGCTTGGTCACCAAAACTAGAGTGCAGTGACACAATCATAGCTCACTGCAGCCTCAAACTCCTGGGCTTAAGCAATCCTCCTGCCTCAGCCTCCCAAATTGTTGGGATTACAGGCATGAGCCACTGTGCCTGGCTCACATATTTCTTGAATGTATCTACTTCTTTCAACATAGTCAATACCCTAGTTCAGGTCACCATCATTTCTCACCCGGACTATTACCACAGCCTCTTCTTAGCCCTTTAGCAAACAATTTTCTACTCTTCGGATTGAGGTCATGTCTCCTTTCCTCAAATCCCTGAACAAGTCACATCAGACTCTCTATAATCTAGATTTTTCTTACCCCATCAGTTTCATCTCCAGAAGATCCTTTCTTTTCTTTTATACCCTTACACTACATTCTAGACATAATGAACAAGTTCTTGTTCCCCGAAGCACCATATTTTATCTGTCTTCCAGAACCTCACATTTATTCTTCCTTCTCTGTGGAATACCCTTTCACTACTTTTACTGGCTAAATCCTATTTATCCTTCAGATGTCAAATTACATGGCATTTCCTCCAAGAAACTTTTTCTCTTCTTCCTAGCCTCATATAGATTAGTTCCCTGTACTATGAGCTAGCAGAGCCGACTGAATCCCCACTATCATAAAAAATACTTAGTACATTTTGTTGGAATGTATAATGTCTCCTCAACACACTGAGAGTTCCATAAAGACAGGAGCTATTTCTGATTTGCTCAACCCACGTACCCTGAGGTAGCAGAATTCTTGGCCTAAAGTTCTGAATAGCTTTATCACAGCTAAAGCACAGTTGTAAGGATGGAGGCACTAGATCAGTGCAAATACTTGACTATTTATCTACCAGGTTAAAGCTAGATGGAAAAATACAGCTTAAATAACTCAAAATTTTACTGATTGAAACATGATGAAGGCCCCTTCTTCATATATTAAGTACTAAGATTTAATTCAGAATTAGAAAAAGGTCAATGTAAATAGTCTTGGACAGCAAGTGTTTCTGGGAAGGGTTTCCTTGCTCTAAATCAAATGTAATAGTAAACTTTTAAAAATAGATTTTGTGTATATTTAAGGTATACATGTTATGGGATACATATAGATAGTGAAACAGCTACTATAATGAAGCAAATCAACATATACATCATCTCACAGAGTTGCGCTTTCTTTTTTGTTTTTGTGGCAAGAGCAGCATTTTTTTTTTTTTTTTTGAGACAGAGTCTTCATCTGTCGCCCAGGCTGGAGTGCCTTGGCTCACTGCAAGCTCCACCTCCCGGGTTCACGCCACTCTCCTGCCTCAGCCTCCAGAGTAGCTGGGACTACAGGCGCCTGCCACCACGCCCAGCTAATTTTTTCTATTTTTGGTAGAGACGGGGTTTCACCGTGTTAGCCAGGATGGTCTCGATCTCTTGACCTCGTGATCCGTTCTCCTCGGCCTCCCAAAGTGCTGGGATTACAGGCGAGTGACCGCGTCCGCCCAAGAGCAGCCATTTTTTATGGCAGAATGGCAACAGCATTCTGCATACCTGGTTATCTAATCCCAACTTTGTTCTGTATTGGAAGCGTGACCTGTATCATTTTACCTAACCTTGCTGAGACTCAATTTTCTCATCTGAAATGGAGCTAACAGAACCTCCCCTGCCCCCATGTGACTTTGAGCTCAAATAATTTATGTGAAAATAGTGTTTAATAAATTTTTCTTTAAAAATACATTAGGACTGAACTAACTCCTTAAATGTCCACTAGGGTGCGTCATGCCACCACTGGAACCATCTGCTAAGAATGACTTTGCAGTCTACCTACATAGTCTTCTTTTAACACCCAAGAAATGAGGTCTAAGTTTGAGTGAGTAGATAAAAGAAAAATAATTGTTACCAACTCTGCCCTGAGCCCTCTATCCCCTCAGCACTAGCCCCAAAGTCTAAACTCCCAGAGGTCTTGGCCTGCTTCTTCACATTGCTGTGAAGACTTACACAGTTCACAGTGTTAATGGATCTTCTTGGACCATGGATGGGCTTTTTGGTTCTCCATGTTTACCATTCGGTATAAAGGAGGACCACTGAATTCATTATGAGCTGTTGTCATCATCTTCATCTAAAGAACATGAGCTTTTGAGTAAGATAAAACTGAATTTCCATTCCCAACCCACCACATTCCAGTCCTTTGATTCATTTCATTGATTTCAGGTTTATAGCCTTAATTCTGGGAATAGAAATTTGAGACATCTCAAGTGCTATTTGGAGACTGAGTTGAGGGAACAACTTTCCCCTCTCCTCAGGTATGGAAATATCAGTGTCCATAATTTGAAATTGCAGACTCTCAGTTTTTGGTAGTGGTAGGGGTTGGAGGATGGAAGGATTTCTCTAGGCCATTTGGAGTCAGCGTGGGTCAGAGGACTAGTCTAGCAACAAAACCTACAAAGTGTCTGACCCTTCAAGTATACACTGTGCAGTAGTTGTAAATTGTATTTTTTGTATTACATTCCCCTCACATTATCTGGTAATCTTCAGTAAAATCTCATTAAAAGTCACGGCCTAGTCTCTGATGGTGCTGTAGGAAATTAGGGAAGGGTGTGGGCACATTATGGGGTAAGAAGGTAGAAGAGGGAGAGCAGGATTCCCTTTTGAGTCCAGAGTTATTTACCACTTGGATACCACTGTGCCCAGAGGAGCAGCAACTTCATGAGAGTCAGAGCCTGCAGAGAGGCAGTGATATGGTGGCTTGCTGAGAAGCCAGAGAAGACAAAGACAACTTTCTGGAAAACAGGTAAACTAATAACAGGCCTACTTTTAGCCAATACACTGCAATTGTATGATTTATTACAAGAGCACCCCCTCTGAATTGATGGCTTGTCCCCAGCCTCAGTGCTTGGTAAGTAAAAAGTCTGTGTGGGAATTAGGAAACAAAAGCAAACACAAAACAGGCCTATTCCACCCTGCACTAAGTCTTGGTGACTAGAGCTTGGTCTAGATTTCAGACCCAAGTTTTCTGCTATGCTTTTTATACTTATGCAAGGCAGAAGCAGTACAAATTCCATTATGGCCCTGCGCATTAGCCTAAAAAATTCTAAGGAATAGCGAGATGCCTGTATGGCTGGCATATACTTAACAACAATAAAAAGATCATGGATTATTTGGAAATATTCTGGATGAGGCACACCTGTGCTATCCTTGTTTGAATTATATATATTTGTAAATAGAAAGACTGGAAATTATATATATTTAAACTTGGTTATCTGTGTAGAGGAATCGTGTGATTTTTTTACATGTAATTATTTAAATTTTTATTTTTAATTTTTTTGAGTACATAGTAGGTATATATATGTATGGGGTATATGGGATATTGATAAAAGCATACAATGTGTAATAATCACATCAGGATAAAAGATGCATCCATCACCACAAGCATTCATCCTGTGTTACATGCAATCCAATTATACTTTTAGTCATTTTTTAACGTACAATTAAATTATTGACCGTAGTCACCCTGTTGTGCTATCAAATACTAGATCTTATTCATTTTTTGTTATTTTGGAATTTTAAAAATTTTCTGAAATTAAGATGAATTAATTTTGTAGTCAGAAAAAACAAATTCAGTGCCCTTTTTAAAAAAGGTAAATAGTAGAATGAGTGTCCCAACTGGAACCTAAACTTATGTCCACCACTAGGGTTTAAAGTTTTCCAGTAATGTGTGACATACTGAAGGGGATAAAGTCCTTTGGCATGTAGAACTGGGGGCTTTGCAAGGAAAAATTCACACTAACGGAAGAGCAGTCTGCAAACAAGTTTAGCTCAAGAACAAAAGCTAGGTTTTCGGAGAGGAGGAATCAGTCTTTCTGGGCTGTGGATCTGTCTTCTGATCAGCCTTCTGCACTTAAGTCTAGGAGAGAGGGGGCCTACAAGTAAACTCTGAAGAATACTTTTTTCAATTTTTATTATGGAAAATTTCAAACATATACAAAAGTATAGAGAATAGTATAATGAACTCTCAAACATCCATCACACAGCTTCAGCAATTACCAATTTATGGCCAATCTTGTTTCATCTACGTACTCAATTACCCCACACTCAGATGATTTTGAAGCGAATACCAGTAGCATATCATTTCACCTGTACATTTTTCAGTATACTTCTCTAAAAGATAATCATTTTTTAAAACAACATAACCACAGTACCATACCACATCTTAAAAAACAATAAATCAAGAAGTTATATTTTTATTTCAAATTATGTAACAACTGGGGACACAATCAATACATTTCACTGGTATCATGAGGAAGAGTGTCACACTAAAATGGAGTCCAAGCTTTTATCGATGCAATTGCTTTATAATATAAAAGAAAAAATCAAACAAACTAGCATATTAGAACCACTTTTGGTAATTTGTAAGGAGCTGAAGACTGCTGATATCACACATCCCATGGCAAACTCCGTAAGATTTCTTCTAAACATCTTTGTTATTTTCTTAAAATTGTTCTGGAGGCAGCTGATCCAAGTCCTCTTTTTTAAAAAAACCTTCACTTTGTGTTCCTCTCTAACAGCAGCCTCTTTCCTAAATGCCTTTTCTAAGTGACAACAATTTTGCCCTCTCTCAGCCCTCTGCATTCTCATATGCAGAAACCAGGTAGGATGAGGAGCTAGCTGTGTGTACTGGAAAAGGGATGAAAACTACAGCCAAATGGATCAGTGAGAGAGGCAAAAGAAATCTAGACAAACTAAATGGCATAATTAAGTTTGGAAACTGCCTATGATATAGCCTGTTGGCTCTGGCATCAAATAATACAGTATGTTAAATCTGTAAAATGAGGAAACAGTGTTTCCTCAAAGAGATGTTAAGATGACATGTAAGAAGTGGTTAGGGCAGGCATTGCAAAAAAATGTCTTATATATCATTTTAAAATTTATTTTTATAAAAACTCACAACATTATTTTGTGTCCACTGTATTTATTTTTACAATTACCTTTATAGCAAGTGATAGTTTTTGAATAAAATTTAAGCAAATCATCAACAGTACAAAAACACTAGAGTTGTTACACGAAGGACTGATTCTACAAAACATTACCCTAGGTGATGGCATAATCTTAAAACTGTGCAGCTACTGTGTGGCATGACATAGAAATAGTAGTAATAATTCTTGTCCTCAAACATCTTACAACTGCCTTGAAATATTTCTGAAACACCTGATACACAAAAGCCACACACACGGTGCCTAGATAGCATATACTCTACTAGCACCAGATTGGAAGGGGAATGTTTTGCCACACGGTGATTACAAAATATTAATTGAATCAAAGAACCTTCAGTGATGCCAACCATATTTCAAGTAGTGTCTCAGATGCAGAATATGCAAAGAGTAAGGAAAAATAGTCTTTGCTCTCAAAGACATCATAGTCTAATGAAGGCAGACACATCAAAAAAGCACAACAAAAGGCTATAGGTGCTGAATTAAGAGTCTATTCACGTATAAGAGTACAACAACCAGAGCAAGAGTCAGTGGTATAGACAGGGAAGGAGTGTCCCAAGATGCAGGAAGAAACCAGATGAGCTGTCTTCTTGGGAACACAGAAGTGCTCACCTGTACTTGACAATTCCACTGATCACTGGGTTCACATCAATGTTTCTTTCAGCACAATCCTGAACATCTTTGCTGTTCATCTGGAAAAACAAACCAACATACAATTAGCAGGCTTATGTTAATAATTCCTCCAACTGACAAATGTACCAAGAGCTTATTATGTACATCAATCACTTTGCATCAAGCACTTCACTTCCACAGAATTATCTAATGCAGATGCAATCAATGAGTCTGGATCAGCAACTGAGGGGGTTATAAGCCAATGTATACCATGATGCAAAAAAGTCAGGAAAGCAGCGATATCAGAAGTTTTGTAAAAGAGGAGTGACCATTTAAGACATAAAATATCCTAAATTCCGTGTTACAGACTCTAGACTCATGGAAATAATTCAGGCTGATTCCCGCCCACGAAAGAGTTTTCAGTCCAGTGACCACATGGCCAAGAAAACAGATTAAGTACAATAAACTCTGCGAACCATGACACAGAAGAGGGTTTCTTAACCCAGGTGGTCAGGAAAGGCTTCTCATTGGAGATGTTTGTAAAGTGTCTATTTTTACTATCTCCAACAATAGATTTTTTTTTTTAACTGAGCGTCAGATAGTTAGATAACTTGGCTTAAGTTTCAGTAAGGAAGAACTGGAACTAGATCTGTCTGACTTCAAACCCCCAATGTAGTTTCTATCACATCATGCGCTCACTCTTTTTTTTTTTTTTTTTTTTTTGAGATGTAGTCTCACTCTGTCGCCCAGGCTGGAGTGATCTTGGCTCACTGCAACCTCTGCCTCCTGGTTTCACGAGATTCTCCTGCTTCAATCTCCCAAATAGAAGGTATTACAGGCACGTGCCACCATGCCTGGCTGATTTTTGTAGTTTTACTTCATTAATAATTAGAAGTAGAGTTGGGGTTTCGCCATATTGGCCAGGCTGGTCTCCAACTCCTGACCTCAAGTGATCTGCCCACCTCGACCTCCCAAAGTACTGGGATTACAGGTGTGAGCCACCATGCCCAGCCCATGCTCTCTTATTCTTATAAAAGTGTTATGTTTTAGCACAGTCAGCATAGTAACTTCCACTTCTTATAGTGCTGTTTGCCCAAACATATTTAAAATCTGCTAAATACCATTAGTATTAATAGCTATCTTATCAAGAGACCACTACCAGGAAAATATTGTTTAAAGTCTTTCTGAGAGTACCTGGTGGCTCCCCCACAAGGGAATTCTAGAGGTGAAAGCTCTGCCAGGCAAATACACATTTTCTAACTGTAAACAAATTGGCATTCTTATACTAACCTTCTGAAATGAAATCACAGAAAGAATTTAAAACCTTTACATCAACTGTTGCAAATGAATATATGCAAATAAAGCAACAAAATTATTTTCGAATTTCTTCCCTTTAGTTTGTTTCTTTAAAGTGTAGTCAACAGATTTTGTATCTAAACACACATACACATATACTTCTTGAGAAAAACTGTATATATTATAGACACAGCACCAATTATGTTTCCAGTATATGCATCTATATTAATGTTTCCTCTTTATATATTCACAAGAATAAAACACTTGACCAGCTGAAAATGTAAGCTATTTATAAAACATGCAGAAAATAAATCTGATTCATGTCTGCAAACCTCAATTGTCTGTGTATTCTTTTTCCTTTCTTTATCAAGACAGGGCTGTAAAATTTAGGTGTACATTTTTCTGCTATCACAAAAGAAATAATGTACAAGTGAACTCTACTACTCTTAGAAGGAAAAAAATCTCAACTATACATCAAATTTTGGAGCACTTAAGTGGCAGAAATTTTCTATATACCACCTCTGTTCTAAAGAAATGTGGTGCCACTGTTCCGAAAACAAATCTTATAACACATTTAAGTATAGGTAAACAAAGTACAAATCTCAGTTTTTCAAAACATTTTCTGTACTAATGCTTTTAACTTGAAACTCTTGACTTAGTTTTGAAGAGAAAAAAATAATCTCCTTGGCGCTCTTAACTATTCTGATGAGACTAAGTTCCAGAGAATATTTTACAAAAACTACTTAATTTAACAGTACGCCTTGAAAAGTAACACTACATATTCTAAGTGTTTCTGGAAAAAAAAAAAAAGAAAAGGAAAAACCACAACATATTTATAAGCTAACAATTCTTAAGAGAGGGTTACTATGAATGCTGTACATTATTTTTTACTTTGTCAGATACATAACTTAAGAACCAAATAAGATGATGCATAATTACTTCTAATGATAGAAAGTACGAGTTAAGTCTCCAAGGTAATCGTGACAGTGTTTCATGTGGAACACATTTCATCTACAAAAATATCCATAAAATACAATCTAGTATATCTCCTAGGTCAATATTAATGTAGAAACAAGAACCTTCTGTAATAATTAGGTTATTGAGGAAAATCTTAAGATCCATTTTAGACTGAATAATTAAAGTCAAATTGTTTGGAATTTAAAATATGTGCTTCATGATGATGAAATAATCTGTACAACAAATAACCATGACATAAGTTTACCTGCGGAACAAATCTGCACTTGTACCCCTGGAATTAAAAGTTACAAAATATTTTTTAAAATATGTGGTTCAAATATATATATTCAACATGTATCACTTTGTTAAGAGAAAAATAGAAAAATACTCCGTATTTGATCAGACCATGTAATTCAGATAATAAAACTGTTATAAGTTTTAAAAAGCCACAATTTCTAGTTTACTCTTTCCTTTGATAGCATTAGTGCAGAAAATGTTTTGAGAAACAGATTTGTACTTTGTTTACCTATACTTAAATGTGTTGTTGTAGTATTTCTTTTCAAAACAGTGGCACCACATTTCTTTAGAAAGTGCAACGGCACCCACTGTTTAGCAGCATAAAAATATTATTTGTGAAATTACAATGTACTCCAAATAGAGAAAAATATTTCAGTGTTTTGAAGGGTAAAATACAAAAAGCACACAAGGGGGCAGCAAAAAAAAAACAGTAGAGACGGTTTCAAAAGGAACTTTTCTATGGTATTAAAAGACAGGAGAGCAAAATAATGAGTAGGAGGTTTTTGGATTACAGGCAACGTTAAGTTCTTGATGTAGATGCTGGTCACCTGCACCTAGAATAGGTTGTCCTGTGAGACAAAACAATTATCCTCTATCGTTAAGAGAGATTGTTCAGGAATCCTAATAGTTTGACAATTCTGTACCAGCTGAACATCACTAGAGCTAACTCAGTTGGGATGTAATCACCATAAAAGATTCCATTCCTGTGGTTACTGGGAGTCAGGGAGGTTTAAGCGGAATGTCACTACATTCAAATATGGGAGGGAGACCACTTTCAAAAACGAACTTAAATCCAGAGAACCATGGTTCTTCTATGGTATCCAGTAAGGGGCAATGGGAGTTGGAAGTTGAGTATGGGAAATCAAATTCTGTGAATACGGTTTTTCTGATAAGATGTGTTTGGCTAGCAGATCCTCCGCAGCATCTATTCAATAAGGTTAATCTACATGGGAAATAGCCATTTGAAGTCAGCAGTGAAAAATTACCACGTGAAATTTTTTTGAAAACCAAATGATCTACACATAGAAATAGAAAAAGAAATTTCTGAAAGGGGCAAATGAGATCCCATTTCAGAAGCTAAAGTGACTGTCGAGTGCAGAAAGAGCACAACATGTAGGATTTCCTAATGTTTTTACAAATTCAAAACTGATCTTTTAAACCAACTCCCACCACAGAAGGCCTCCCTGACAACAAGGGCGAACGCTGTGAAGGAGAAAACAACTAAAGGGGAAAAAGAATACTAAAAGATGCCACACAACCAAGCTGGTCAGACTTTAAAGGCCTCCACTACCAAACAAACCACAAGGCTGGTATCAAAAATGCGCACGCACGCTCACCCACGAATATGTGTGAAATATAAAAGAACCAAAAACATCACAGGGCGCACAGGCAAACACACACACTCCACACACAATCCCCACCCACCCCTCGCCCCCCACACACACCTCCCAAAAGCAGGGTGAACAGTTAAGGCACCTAAAACCCCAAGCGGCATAGGCTTCTCCGAAACATTTTACAGTGTAACCAAGAAGCGATTTTGAAAGCATCTGAAAAACGTGCAAACTGTCTTGAAAACAGGGCCTGGCAACTGAGACAGTTTGCAAGCGTGATTCAGAGGGTCTGCCAAGGAAACAAAAGAAGCCTCCCTCCTCCCCGTGAGACCGCACATGGTACGAGAGGTGCTCCAGGCGGGACGCATTTTAAGCGAGGCAGACAAATAGAAGTCTGTGCGAGCGCAAGCGGTACATACTAGGGATCGCTATCTGGCGAGGATGGGGCCATGGAGTTTCCATTGGTTGGGGAACCGCCCAGCTTTAGTTTCTCCAGATATTCGGCGTGCACGGGCTTGTGGCACTGGAGAACCTTGATGGCATCTTCGACTTTGAACCACTCTCGCTTCCTCCCAATGCTAACCGAATCTTCCCAATCCTCCAGCAGCTCCGTGACAGTCAGTACATACACGTACGTTCTGTGCTTGCGATCCTGGTTCTGTTCGAAGACGCCCAGGAGCCGGCCTAACTTCCCCTTGACTCCCGCTTCTTCGTACACCTCTCGGACCGCCGCACCGCCCGGCTCCTCCTCGGGCTCCATGCCCCCGCCCGGCACGATCCAGCGGTCCGGGTACCGGCTGCTACTCACTAACAGGACCTCGTCCTCGCGCTCGCTCCGGAAGCACAGGCACGCCGCCCGCTTCTTGAACCCCTCGGGGTCGTAGGTCCGCGTCTGGTTGGGTTTGCACTTCATCCTCGAGACAGCCTCCTCTTGCCTCTCGCTGCTGTGTGGGCCGCCGCTGCCGCCGCCGCCGCCGGGGAACAGCCGAGGTGCTGGGAAGAGAAAGGGCCGAGGCGAAGGGCGGGGAAAGAGAGGCGCCTCCGTCTGCCCGCGAGCCCGGGGAGCGGAGGGAGAGATGAAGCTGGGCGGGGCGCAGGCGGAGGCGGGGGCAGCGAGGCGCGTCAGTCAGCCAGTCGGCCAGTCCGATGGGCGGCCAGCCGAACCCGGGCCCGCCGGAGTGGAGGAGGTGCCGCCGCCCGCGAGCCCGCGACTGTCCACAGAGCCCACCCGCTTCTCGGGGGCGCGTCTCCCTCCCTCCGCCGCCGGGTAGGGTTTGAGCGAGGTGAGGCGCATTCACGGACGCGTCCGCGCTCCCGTTCACGTGCGCGTTCGCGGCGGAGGGCGAGGGGCGGGGGCGGGGGTCTCCTGGCTCCCGCAGCGCGCGACGCCTCGGGCCCACTGCGCAGGCGCCCCGCACCCCTGGGGGCCGAGAACGTCGTTCGTGCACTGTGAAATTCACCGCATTGTGACTTTGGCCGACTGCCTCCACGTGTGCCTTTGACCCAAACGCGACTGTAGCGCGGCAGGACGTTTCTTCTCTCCCTCCCCACCGCGCTGCACGAAACCCACACGTAGTCGTTTTACACACGACAGAGGCAAGGGCATCGTCGTCATCATCCTCCCCCACGATGAACCATTCTGGCTTACTCATGGGACCTGGGCCCCGGTGTTGTCGAAACGACCCACGGGATTCTTGGCAGAATAGCCGCGCATCCTTGCTGAGTCACATGATGCAGTTTTATTTCTTCAACAGGTTCCCACCTTGCCGAGCATCCTGGCGCAGCTAGTAATTTAACGCTTTTCTTAAACCCCTGTTCACAACCTGCCTGACCCCTTTGTGTCTTAGTTTCCTCATGGGTACACTTCTCGCCTCCTTGTTGCAGCCATTTGCACTTCGATGCAGTACACCTTAAAGACCAGAGCACCACCCATGTAGTATTCCTGCGTTAAAGCCCAAGACATTCTCTCATTCCCCACACACTTCACCCTTGTCTTTCTCTTTGATAAGCACCACTTGGGGGTTGGGAAACCATTCACGTGGAGATCCCCTCCTATTCCACACTTTGATTTTTATTTATTTTTATTTATTTAATTTTTTATTTTATTTTTTTATGGCAAGAAACATTTATTATTATTATACTTTAAGTTTTAGGGTACGTGTGCACAATGTTTAGGTTAGTTACATATGTATACATGTGCCATGCTGGTGCACTGCACCCACTAACTCGTCATCTAGCATTAGGTATATCTCCCAATGCTATCCCTCATTAAAGACTTAAACGTTAGACCTAAAACCATAAAAACCCTAGAAGAAAACCTAGGCATTACCATTCAGGACATAGGCATGGGCAAGGACTTCATGTCTAAAACACCAAAAGCAATGGCAACAAAAGACAAAATTGACAAATGGGATCTAATTCAACTAAAGAGCTTCTGCACAGCGAAAGAAACTACCATCAGAGTGAACAGGCAACCTACAAAATGGGAGAAAATTTTTGCAACCTACTCATCTGACAAAGGGCTAATATCCAGAATCTACAATGAACTCAAACAAACTTACAAGAAAAAAACAAACAACCCCATCAAAAAGTGGGTGAAGGACATGAACAGACACTTCTCAAAAGAAGACATTTATGCAGCCAAAAAACACATGAAAACATGCTCACCATCACTGGCCATCAGAGAAATGCAAATCAAAACCACAATGAAATACCATCTCACACCAGTTAGAATGGCAATCATTAAAAAGTCAGGAAACAACAGGTGCTGGAGAGGATGTGGAGAAATAGGAACACTTTTACACTGTTGGTGGGACTGGAAACTAGTTCAACCATTGTGGAAGTCAGTGTGGCGATTCCTCAGGGATCTAGAACTAGAAATACCATTTGACCCAGCCATCCCATTACTGGATATATACCCAAAGGACTATAAATCATGCTGCTATAAAGACACATGCACACGTATGTTTATTGCGGCACTATTCACAATAGCAAAGACTTGGAACCAACCCAGATGTCCAACAATGATAGACTGGATTAAGAGAATGTGGCACATATACACCATGGAATACTATGCAGCCATAAAAAATGATGAGTTCATGTCCTTTGTAGGGACATGGGTGAAATTCGAAATCATCATTCTCAGTAAACTATCGTAAGAACAAAAAACCAAACACCGCATATTCTCACTCGTAGGTGGGAATTGAATAATGAGAACACATGGACACAGGAAGGGGAACATCACACTCTGGGCACACTTTGATTTTTAAAAGACTCCCGGCGTGAGACTCCCGCAAGGTCACTTGCTGCTCTCTCACCTGTCTGTCTGGTCCTCCTGTCCTCTTGGCCAGGAAATGGCATCCCATCGCCAAAAATTTAACAACCTAGAGCCTTCTTTCTTCTTATTTATTCTTAGTGTTTCCTCAGCTCATAGTAGCCGTAGAGAGAAGAACTCTGAGGTCCCCTGATTTTGGTTGCACCTTTGTCTCTCTCTTACTGGCACTCTGTTGGCATCAGCCAGGGGGGGATCATGAAAGCCTCCTTCGTTTGTTGATGAAATAATTCCTTTATCTAGGGGAAATTGACTCATATGGAAATGGAGAGTAGTCGTGAGACATACATACAGTCCAATTTTCAAACAACAGTTTAGTTCACTTTCCCAGGATCTGCTCAACTCCACTTATACCCAGAATCACAAATAAAAATGATCCTGTTCCCAAGCGCAAGCAATATCTGCACTAACCTAGACCGTAATATGACAAAACGCTGCAGGTCATATATTAACAAAATTATAAAATACAGACATAAAAAGAGTGACCTCGATAGAGACACTACCGCTCCTGACCATATTTTAAAGATGGATGGACGATGGAAGAGCATTTGAAGGAATTCAACACTTGGGATTAAAAACAAACTAAGAGGCTGGGCGCCGTGGCTCACGCCTGTAATCCCAACACTTTCGGAGGCTGAGGTGGGCGGATCACCTGAGGTCGGGAGTTCCGGACCAGCCTGACCAACGTGGAGAAACCCCGTCTCTACTAAAAATACAAAGTTAGCCAGGCGTGGTGGCACATGCCTGTAATCTCAGCTACTTGGGAGGCTGAGGCAGGAGAATCGCTTGAACCCGGGAGGCGGAGGTTGCAGTGAGCCGAGATCGTGCCACTGTGCTCCAGCCTGGGTAACAAGAGCGAAACTCCATCTCAAAAAACAAACAAACAAACAAAAAACTAAGAAAGTATACTTAACTGGCAATATTTCTCAGGGTTCTCAAATTCACAAACACGCAAATTATGTTAAACAACTAGGGAAAACTGCATTACAATCAGGAGCAAGACAAGTCTGCCTACTATCAAAAATATTATTAAATATTGTCTTACAATTTCTTTCTAGTGGAATGAGTTGTAAAGAGAAAAAAATCTGATATATGTTGGTAAAAACACAAAGTTGTCATTATTTGTAGATGATGTGGATATCTTCTTGGGAAACAGCTAAGAAAAAATGTAAAAATAAATCCCTGTAAATAGAAAAATAAAATATTATGATTTAAAATATCAGAAGCTTTCATGCATACCAGCAATAATCATGTAGGAATTAAAATGGGAAATGATGACATCCAACTTGGCACTATCAACCACCACAAAACAAATAAAATACCAAGGGATCCTAAAAAATATTTAGGACTTGGTAGTACAAAATGTTTGAACTTCTACTCAGAGCTTTGAAACATGATTTGAATAAATCACAAGTCACTCTAGCAAAGCTAGCAGACTGGTGTGGTGTCTGGGGGCGGGAGGGGCCAATCCAGACTCCGGCCACAGGGCCGGGCTGCTTCACAATTGCCAGGTACTATCTCCTTTGTCTCACAAGAATGAGGTGCCATTTTCTAGTCTATTCCATCAGTATCAGTTCTACATCACACCGTGCCTCTGCAATAGGTTCCTTTTGGGGGCATACTTGTGGCAGGGAAGAGGAATAGGACATTATAACATGGAAAGAGGCACAGACCGAAACCCTACTGGGAAAGTCTGGATATGGAGACCCACAACTTAAAACAGGCTTAATACAATAGCAAGGCAATGTTTTAATAACCTTTTCCCCAAACTTTCACAGCTGACATAGTTTGGATACTTGTCCTCGCCCAAATCTCATGTTAAATTGTAATCCCCAATGGTGGAAGTGGGGCCTGGTGGGAGATGTTTGGATCATGAGGGCGGATCCCTCATGGCTTGGTGCTGTCTGTGTGATAGTGAGTGCTCATAAGATCTGGTCACTTAAAAGTGCATGGCATCTTCCCCTGTCTTGCTCATGCTTTCACCATGTGACGCACCTTCTCCCCCTCTGCCTTCTGCCACTATTGTAAGCTTCCTGAGGCCACCCCAGAAGCTGAGCAGCTGTTGGCACCATGCTTCCCATAAAGCCTGCAGAACCATGAGCCAATTAAACCTCTTTTCTTTATAAATTACCCAGTCTCAGGTATTTCTTTATAACAATGCAAGAACAGCCTAATAACTTTATTATTCATCTATAATATTATAGTAATAGGTCAAGAAAAGCTAAGACTTTTGTAACAAGAGTAAAAATCCTTTTTAAGAGAACAGCATTCCACTGTCTGGTTTTGCATATTTAAGTATTTCTCCAATGATGAAGAGTGTAATTCAGGAATCACTGTAGTAGTAGACTGTTAAAGTGAAACTGCAGTTTGTTCGTGGAAGCCTATATCTCCTTCTACATTGTCGTTGTATCTGGTCTTGGCCATGTAATTTGTGGTGTCCAGTGGGACAATAACAAATGTGAACAGAAGCCAGCAGAGAATTGAAAAGTGCTTTCACACTGGGGTGTCCCCGCTCATTTTGCGCTTAAAACATTGTGACAGCAATGTGAAGAAGGTGGGGCTAGCTGGATGATGAGATACCTGTGGCAGATTCTTCCCTTTCACCCCAGCTGACAGTGAACCCATTGCCCAACATATGGGTGAGGCCTTCCTAGACCCTTCGGCCCCTAGAAGAACTACTTAGGTCATAACAGGGCACTAGCTAAAGATGCATAACTAAGCCTAGCCATGAACAGCAAAAAAAAAAACCACTCAGATGAGATCAGCTGAAATTACTGACCGGCAGAATTGTTAACAGAATAATTTACTGTTGTCTAAAGCATAAAATTTGGGGGTGCTTTGTTATGCATTAAAAACTAGCAGCTCCAACCATTGACACCATCCATCAAAATCAACCAAAAACAATCAGAAAAAAAAGGTTGTTCGTTGTAGAAATGTAACGTCTACTTAAAGATGCTGGCATTTCACTTTCTCTGGAGTCAGAAAGAAAGGGATGAGGTTAAGATATCTAACATGTGTTGAGTACAGCCCCTGTGAGAGGCTCTGTGTTATGCCCTGCATCCTATTTAACTGTTATCCCATTAACTCTTAGGGAGGGAGGCAGTTCATATGTCCATTTTATAGATGAGAAAATGAGGATTTAGAGTGGAGTTTGTATTTGAGCTCAAGGCTTCGTGTCTCCATACCCTGCACACTCACAACATCAACATGTCTTATAAAAAGGATTATTATTATCCACAGCTATGGTTTGTTATGGCCTTCATTGATAACATTCAGCATTGACCTCTTGGGTAAGGTATTCAGTAGCTAAGAGTCACTGACTCCAGTGAAAGGTATCTTCCATCATGATGTTCTTCTTCTGGACAATAAGTGAAAAGAGCATGTGAGTACCTCTCTCACTCCCAGCAAATAATATTTGTGTCACCTCCACATGTTACTTTACGATTTGAAGCTTTTATTTCCCCTGCAAGATAAAATGCAATGAAGTGATACAGAAAAGAAGACATTCTATGCTGTCATCACACTAGGCCATGATGTTGATTTATGGATGGTCTGCTTTCTTACATGCACTTAATATTTTTGTATAAACAAACCTGAAAGGTATCAAAATCCCCTTTAACAGGTTAACAGGCTGAGATGGGTTAAAATGAGCAAGCGAGGAAGTGGTGGAGCTGGGATCCACACCCTGGTCTGTCTTGAGTCCAAGGGTAATCGTCTTGCATTCACTATGGTATGTTTCCCTTACGTTAAGAGTTGCTGACATAGACAGTGCATGTCATTCCTTTTGGTGTGGCCTTCCTCCTTTCTAGCTTTTTTCTGCCTGGAAAATCCAGGCACGCAAAATAATGGAGCTTCCATGTAAATTTCCAGAATCCCTAGAATAAAAGCGGAGAGGATCTACCCTGAAACCAACAAGTCTAGGATACACATTTCTGCCTTTTTTTCAGAATTAGGAAGGGGCAGGCAGATGGGCAATTGACAGGAATAGTAGAAGCATCCTCAGGGAAGTTGAGTGCTTTACTTAGTGAGAAAGCCATGCCGGCTGACATTTCTAACTGAGTCTTAAGTGGAGTACAGTCCTAAGAGAGGAGCTCTCCAGAAACAGCTATTACCTGGGGTCAGGAATGTTAAAGACCTTCTCAGAGGTTGACTCTACTCACAGCTGGACCCAGCTATCAGGAAAGGGACTGCAACATACCTGAGAAACTTTCAGAATACTTAAGGGATGCAGAGCCAGAGGAAGTGATTTTGGTAGTAGTCCATGAGGAAAAAATATGGTGTTTTAAAATGCAAATGAACTAAAATTTAAATCCTGCTCTCTCAGTAGCTATGCAGCCTTAGGCGAGTTAATATCTTTGACCTTAATATTTCTCAGGAGTAAACGGGGATAATAGGACTACCTACTCAGAACCTCACCTCTCCCAAGAAAGGTTTCCTGACCATGTGCTGGCCCAACCTTTACACTGGGATTAAGGTACTCCCCTCTGTTTTTCCAGGCTTCCTTGACTTTAATTCTGTCATAGCTCTAATTTAGGAGTTCTGTAATGATCTGTCTGCAAGCTCATGAGAAATTGTAGGACTAGGAACCAGCCTGAAACATGTCTGTTCCCCTCTGAGTCAACACAGTGCCCGGGATCTGTTGTCCAATAGGGATTTAAAACATATTGATTGAATGAGAAATGATGACAGGATCTACATGGATCACAAAGGATAGTTGTTATTTTACCTGTTAACTATTTAATAGTGATATTAAATGAAATACGAGTGAACCTAGGACCAGGGAAGGTGGGGTAAGTTGTGTCTTTCACATCAACCTTCGTATGTTCCCTAATGTTTTCTTCCTTCATGTACCTAGGACACTCTTGTTTAAATACAAAGGTGGTTTTATTTTGGGTCTATACTAGCTAGTTCCCTAGAAAGGTCTTAAATACAAAATGAATGGAATACAAAATAACCTCCCTTATTGTTTTGTTTGTTTCCTGGACAAATGATGGGATGCATACAGAACTGCTACTTTTATGATTTTGTGAGTAATGGTATAGATGTGCACAGGTCATGGATGTGGCCCCAGTGATCCATGGAATTGTGAAGTCCAGGCGAGTCCTGCCTCTCTCGTAATGATGCAGCATGCCTTGATTTCTCCCACTTCTTTGCTCACTACCTGATCCTGTCTCACCGATGTCACCTTCCTTTTCCCTTTACCCTACCTTGCAGAGACTTCTAATTCAGAAACCAAACCCTTTCTAGTGGCCCTGTGTTTATGCATCAGAGTAAAATGTTAAATGCTTCCAAAACCTACGAGGCCCTACAACATCTGGCCCATTTCCTCTTTGACTTTGTCCCTACCAGTCCCCATGAGCCACACATCTCTAGCAGACCTGGACTCTGCAGCTTCTGAGTTGTGTCAGGCAGGCTCCTTCCCTCCTCAGGGCCTTTGCTCTAGCCATTCCCTCTGTTTGGAATGCTCCTCTGCCATGTCTACAGAGATAACCACCTCACCCACCTTGAGGCCTTGATCACTTCTCACCTTCTGGATGAGGCCTACCAAGGCCACCTTATGATAGATTGTTAAACCCACTCATCCTTGCCACCCTGTTGCTGATGCTTCTGATCCCCTTTTCCTTGGCCCAAGTTTCCTTTCTGTTACAGCATTTTGCATCTAACAGACTATGTAATTACTTAGTGATGTTTATTGCGGTTCTCTCTCTTAGCCAATGATGGCTTCTGCTAGAGTATTAGCTCCTGATGGTAGGAATCTTTGTATCTTGCTCCCCGGTATATCCCAAGCAGCCCAGATCTCTGCTGAGCATACATTGGAGTCACTCAGAAAATTCCTGTGGATGTAATGGATGTGTTTGTGTCCTGTGCTAGATGGGAGACTTGTGAGGGAAAGGGCCATGTTTTGTTGGTCTTTGTGAACCCACCATCCACACTCTCTGATACAACCAGAAGGGCACTACTGAATAGTCGTTGAATTAATTAATCTTTTGAAAATGACACTGATGGGGAAAACATTCTCTTTGCAATCTCCAGCTATTCCAGTAGCTGCCATTCCTTTCTGCACCATGTAGGCACTAGATGCCATAGAAACACAGCTGGGCAGCCGTGAGATACCTGAGGGCCAGAAGTCTGATTCATTTTCCATGGCATCTTCACAGGGTAGCACAGTTCCTACTACAGAGCATGACTTGAGGTGCTGTTTTCAGATCTCAGTCATTCATCACCTAAATGGTTTTGGTTTTATCTGGGCAGGACTTGTACTATGATTTACATATTGTATTTTATTTTCATAAGACAGTGGCTTTCAGAAAGAAACATGATTATATAATTAAATGCTATGAAAGCAGAACGATGTTATGAAAAAGTTGAAAATAAAGTGGAAGCTATTGTTGTGTAGTAGGACACGTAACTATGGATGGGCTGCACTAGGCACTGCATGTACCTTTTTCATTTAACCCTAATAAAAGCCCTTCAAAGGCAATGTTGTCATTCCCATTTTCACAAGGGAGAAGATTGAGATTTAAGGCCTTATGTAACTTGGCCAGTATCTGACAGCTAGGAGGTATCTGAATGAGGTGGAATCTTCCAGGCTCATTGATGAGAACACCCCACAAAGATGGCAATATAGGCAGAGCCCCACCACTTAACTTGCCCCTGGAGTTCTCTCTGCTCCCCTCCCCGTTTCTCATGCACACATTTCTGCAACATTTTCCTCCCACCTCCTAACACTTTCAGAAGCTCCTCATCCTAGAAGTTGTTCTCCTGCTCCTTCAGTCAAGTGCTGGAAATTTCAACACTAATTTCTGCAGAGGCAGAAGAATGGAGTTTGTTTCAAGTCCTTGTGAAGGGATAAAATGATTGGTGCTTACAGCTGCTTCAAGGTCTTGTTGAAGCTGGATCTGGAGGAGGATCTTTTATGCACAGCTAGTCCCTGCGTGAGAGAATTCCGGTCTTGGAAGGATGCCTTCCCCTCCACAAAGACATCAGGCTAGCCCACAAGGGAAGATAGTTTACTTATCAATAACACTGTGTACCCACAGGCTCAGGCCACTTTTGTCAGAAGCAGAACAGGCTTTCCAAGGTCACCAAGCTGTACTAAAACTTCACCTAATCATTAGAGAAAGACAACATGGCACATACACGTGATGTTTGGTATCAAAATTGTGATCAGGAAGATGGCTGCATTCCCTGTTCCATAGTAAAACATAATATACCACCAATGAAATCAGCCAGTTCTGGAGAGATTACCACATGATAGAGTGTTTCTGACCATGGGCTCTGGGCCAGACATTCTCTGGGAGTGCAAGATGGGAAAAAATATTTCCTTTTTTCAATCTTTTCCAGGTTATTTATTTCAAGGCAAGTTTGAAAATCAATAGTTCTGTTAGCAGTTTTCCTACACTACAATAGTATATCCTACAAGTGAAAGCTATCACATTCTTAGATTCTTTCGCTTTAGCTTTGATCAATTAGCTTTTACTACCAGCCTACATCTCAGAAGGAAGCATCTTTGATTTTTGTGTCAGATGAACTTCTCTTTGTGTAGGATTCACAAAATTCTAATTAAGAAATTATATTGGGGGAATGCGGTTTCTCTTAACTACAATATCAGAATATATAATAATTGCAGTTTCAGGGCCCACCATGTATGAGGTGCTTGACATATCTTACTGATAGTTTTCATAAAATCCCTGTGACATAAGTTTCTTTCTTCCAGTTTCACAGATGAGGAAATTTAGGCTCAGAGGGGTAGATTACTTGTCCCTGTTCACATGGCTAGGAAGCGCAGAGCTGGGATTTAAGAGGCATGCATCACAATCCATTGCCTACACTGGTCAGCAGTATCCCCACATTTTACACAGTCTTGGAAAGAAATCCCTGTGTCTCTGAAAGCCACTAATATAAATTTTAAAATTTCATACTGCTGTTACGTCATCCCTCTATTTTAGAGGTTGACTCATGACAAATGCTATTTTTCTTTTCCTGTGAAATATTTAGTTTACAACATTATATTTGAGGGTGGCAGAGTTGAAAAGGTATATATATGAATAAGTTAAGTAATGTTGATTTACCCCTTTTTGTGTGCTGAAAACTATGCTATTCACTGTGTAGAGGCCCACGGACAAATGAATCTGCTTTCTAGTCCTGCGACACCTACCAGCTTCTAGAAGACTTTGCATGGCTCTTGATACACAAAAGCCACTTTCCTATGTGGAAAGCAACCAGTGTACTGCCTCCAATTTGGAAGTGGGTGTTTTTGCTATCAGTGTTTCAGTATGAAATGTATTCATTCAGTAAACCTTCTGCAATGCCTATATGTTTATGTAGTGTAACTGATTGATAGAGCATATGTAAAGACCAAGTAAAAACTGGTTCTTAGCCAGGCGCCGTGGCTCATGCCTGTAATCCCAGCACTTTGGGAGGCCGAGGCGGGCAGATCACAATGTCAGAAGTTCGAGACCAGCCTGGCCAACATGGTGAAACCCCGTCTCTACCAAAAATACAAAATACAAAAATTGGCCAGCTGTGGTGGCGAGTGCCTATAGTCCCAGCTACTGGGGAGGCTGAGGCAGGAGAATTGCTTGAAACTGGAAAGTGGAGGTTGCAGGAGCCGAGATCATGCCACTGCACTCCAGCCTGGGCAACAAGAGCTAAACTCCATCTCAAAAAAAAAAAAAAAATTCGTTCTTATTCATAACCAACTCCTAGGAAAACAAAACAAACAAAAAGAATGTAAATTCTTAGCTATAGTCTGCACAGGGCGTATTTCCAGTGAAAGAGGGGAAAAGAGGGAGAGGACATAAAAAATTTGATGGAGCAAGAGTAGAGGAAATAGGAGCAGGACTCACATCTGGAGGACTGAATCCTTGTGACTATGAACATGCATGTCTGTGCTTGAAAATGCTGTTATTTGTGAGTTCAGAGGCGTGATTTCATATTCCTGCATGTTTATGCCTTTCACCCAAACATTTAAATAATTGGATTAGCAATCTTATATTCATTCATTAATCTCTCCAGTTAATTTATTTTTAATCAATCACTTTTTACTTGTAAAGCCTAGGGGAATTTCTAAATTAATCCCACTATGAGGACATTTCAGAAACTGAGAGATTATTAGAAAGGCATCAATTATGAAGCCAGGAATTCAGCAATACACTGGTACTAAAAGCTATTGACAAATGGGAGCTAGGTTAAAACAAAGTCCCCATGTTTCATGCATTGTGGTAGGCTCTGGGTTTGATAGGAACATTTAGGAACTTTGCAGGTGTCTCATGCAGAAAATCATGCAGGCATATCTTAACCCCACTGCCAGTGGTCTGTAAGATTTGTCACAGTTATTTATCCGGGAGGTGTTTTACACTCACACACCCACACATGCATGTACACACACACACACACACACACACACACACACCTTTTATAAATTAGAATCCTGGAACGCTGATTGAGTCACAGAGCTAGCTGGTGTTGGAGACTCTAAAGCCTCAAAGAATGTCTATCATACGAGTTTTCTATAATAAGTTATTTAGTTTAATTCAAAGCCACTGCCTGCCACTCCCCTGGCTTTGCTTGTCTGTTGTGGCCCCACAGGAGAATCCTGGAACTGAAATCTCTGCCTCATTTAAAGGGCAGGGACAGAAGGGGCAGCCCCAGCATCTGAGCCCTTCACACTGAGAATGACACCATCTTACCTGGAAGTGTCCTCCATTGTTGCTGTCACACTTGAAGCTGCCTGTTCTCACAGCTACATTGTAATCAGTCTTCCCTACACAATATTTAGCATTCTCACCACTGTGCGTTTAGCTATACCTACTTTAATTTGCACCTTAGAGCTACGTAGGTTATGGCTGAGCCAAAAATGATTCTTCATCTTCTGCAGTGGTTTAGATAACGCAGTGCATCATTTTAGTCACAATAGATTTCATATAGTAATAACTTAAATACCTGTATATTCGTTTTCTATTGCTGCATAAAAAATTACCACACACTTAGTGGCTTAAAACAGCACACATTTATCATTTCCCAGTTTCCATAAGTCTGCCGTGGATCAACTGTGTTCTCTGCCTAGGGCTTTACAAGGCTGAAATCAAGTTGTCGTTCTCACAGACACACCCAGGATCATGTTTGCTCAAATGTCTGGGCACCCCGTGGCCCAGTCATGCTGACACATAAAATTAACCATAACACCAATCGTCTTGACACACTTTGTAAATTAACCATTATATTTTAATTCCCTTTGTATCTTAGTTAAATGATCTATTTCCCTGGTTTCATACCTATAAAATGGAGCTGTGAATAATTTTACTTTGTTAGTTGCATGTTTATTAATTAATTTTAAGGTTATATGTGTTAGTAGGCAGAAACAGTTAATCAGGAAGTTTATGTTTTTTTACTACAAAAGGGAATTTTTATCAGGTGGCATGCAGACTTTTAATATTTATGAAATTTTACCACATAGCAAGTTCTTCTATAAGCTCTTTAAATGCTTTACCTCATTTGATTCAGCAACACACCATAAGTACCTTTGTTATCCCTATGTTCATAGGAAGACATTTCATATGAGACACAGAGGCTAAGTAATTTATCCTAGATGACATCTTATAAGTGGCAGGCCCAGGATTGGAATCTATGGTTGTAGAACCAGTCTTCCTATCCAATTATTGTGACCACATAATTTATTATTCAAAATATATGAAAGAGAACAATATTAAAATTATGCCTCCACAATTGGCATACAACAGAAAAGTTAGACTATCAAGCCAATTGCTCACTCCGTGACAGTTTTTTTGCTTACACATGACAGAAAAATCTTACTTAGACTGGCTAATTCAAAAAGCAAGTTCATAATCTCACAGCATTTGTAACACCCTCATGACATGACTTTTTCTCGCTCTACTATGTTATTCCTGTCAGCATACACACTGGTGTTATTTTTCCCTTGTTAAAAAAATGCAAGCACCAAAAACCTGTTTACTTCATTCCTTTTACTTGCTTAGTGCTATTTATCTGTTCCCCTATTGCAAGCTTCCCACAGAGTGTCATCTATGGTCCAATACTGTGTCCAATATCTCTCTTTCTATTCTCTCTTAATGATACTTCAGCCAGGCCTACGCAGCTTCCACTAAACAGAAACTGTTCTTCTCAAGGTAACCATGACAGAGAGATTTTGTCACCACCAGGCCTCCCTTACAAGAGCTCCTGAAGGAAACACTAAACATGGAAAGGAACAACCAGTACCAGCCACTGCAAAAACATGCCAAATTGTAAAGACCATCTATGCTAGGGAGAAACTGCATCAACTAACAAACAAACTAACCAGCTAACATCATAATGACAGGATCAAATTCACACATAACAATATTAACCTTAAACGTAAATGGGTTAAATGCTCCAATTAAAAGACACAGACTGGCAAATTGGATAAACAGTCAAGACCCATCTGTGTGCTATATACAGGAGACCCATCTCACGTGAAGAGACACACATAGGCTCAAAATAAAGGGATGGAGGAAGATCTACCAAGCAAATGGAAAATGAAAAAAAAAAAGCAGGGGTTGCAATCCTAGTCTCTGATAAAACAGACTTTAAACCAACAAAGATCAGAAGAGACAAGGCCATTACATAATGGTAAAAGGATCAATTCAACAAGAAGAGCTAACTATCCTAAATATATATGCACCCAATACAGGAGCACCCAGATTCATAAAGCAAGTCCTTAGAGATTTACAAAGAGACTTAGACTCCCACACAATAATGATGGGAGACTTTAACACCCCATTGTCAATATTAGACAGATCAATGAGACAGAAAGTTAACAAGGATATCCAGGAATTGAACTCAGCTCTGCACCAAGCGGACCTAATAGGCATCTACAGAACTCTCCATCCCAGATCAACAGAATGTGTACATTCTTCTCAGCACCACATGTCACTTATTCCAAAATTGACCACATAGTTGGAAGTAAAGCACTCCTCAGCAAATGTAAAAGAACAGAAATTATGACACCAATATTTCTAAATCAAGTGGCTATTTCACAGTCTTCTCCTTAACTGACCTATTTATACTTTTGGATAGAGTTAGGCCAGGCGCAGTGGCTCATACCTGTAATCCCAGCACTTTGGGAGGCCGAGGCAGGTGGATCACCTGAGGTCAGGATTTCGAGGCCAGCCTGGGCAACATGACGAAACCCTGTCTCTACTAAAAATACAAAAATTAGCTGGGTGTGTTGGTGGACGCCTGTAATCCCAGCTACTCTGGAGGCTGAGGTAGGAGAATCACTTGAACCCGGGAGGTGGAGGTTGCCGTGAGCTGAGACTATGCCATTGCATTCCAGCCTGGGCAGCAAGACCGAAACTCTGTTTCAAAAAAAAAAAATTTTGATAGAGTTGATAACTTCCCCTACTCGGAAGTCCTTTCTTTGCTGAGTTCCAGTACAATACTCTCTTGGTTTTTCTGTGACCTCATTAGCTGTAACTCCTGAGTCCCCTTGGCTGATTCTCTTCCTTTCCTCATGATCTCTTGACATTGAAGTGCCTCAGAAGTCAATCCTTGGTCTCTTTCTCTTCTCTGCCTACACTCATTACCTTGGTGATCTTTTCCAGTATTGTGGTGTCTTATGTGATCTACACTCTCATCACTGTCCAGTTTAGATAGCTGACCTAGAATCCACAGTCTATTTCCAATTGCCCACTTGGCAAGTACACATGCATTTTAAATAAACATTTTGATTTTAACTGTGTAAAAATTGGATTTATTTCATTCCCCTGATTTCATCTAGTTTCATTCTTTCTCATCTCGGTTAAAGTTAATATTATCTTTTCAGATGCTCGCTTAGAAACAGTGGTGTCAATCATGGCATTAAATTCATCCAGAAATACTGCTGGGCCTGAATTCTAAATATATTGAGAATGTGAGCAATTTTGCCCCCCTACCACTTCATTGTAAGCCACTACAATTTCTTGCCTGGATGGCAATAACATTTTTACTGGTTCATCTCCCTGTACCTTTGTTTCTAATGATTAGTCTCATCCCAGCAGCCAGAGGTATCCTTTTGAAACCTATGTTGGATCATGCCACTCCTCTGTCATTGTTCTCCATCTCATTGAGAGAGAAAAAAATATCAAACCATTTACATGGGCTTCAAGTTCCTATGTGATCTGATACTCTGTTACTTCTCTAACATCCAACAACTCCCCCACTAGATCCCACTACATCAACCCTACCTATAAAAATCATACTTTCAACTAAAGGCTTTTTACCGGCTGTTCTCTCTGCCTGTTATTCTTCCTCCACATAATTAATAGCTCGTTCCATCAACTTCATTAGATGTTGCTCAAATATCACATTGTGAGGGAGCCCTATCCTCTCCACTTCTCAGCCCTATCCAAATTCTCAGCCTTCCAGATCTTTCTTTTTTTAAATTTTTTATTTTTTTATTTTTTAAATTTTAGCTGTATCTTATTTATTTATTTATTTATTTATTTATTTATTATTATTATACTTTAAGTTGTAGGGTACATGTGCACAATGTGCAGGTTAGTTACATATGTATACATGTGCCATGCTGGTGCGCTGCACCCACTAACTCGTCATCTAGCATTAGGTATATCTCCCAATGCTATCCCTCCCCCCTCCCCCCCACCGCACAACAGTCCCCAGAGTGTGATGTTCCCCTTCCTGTGTCCCTGTGTCCTCATTGTTCAATTCCCACCTATGAGTGAGAATATGCGGTGTTTGGTTTTTAGTTCTTGTGATAGTTTACTGAGAATGATGATTTCCAATTTCATCCATGTCCCTACAAAGGACATGAACTCATCATTTTTTATGGCTGCATAGTATTCCATGGTGTATATGTGCCACATTTTCTTAATCCAGTCTATCGTTGTTGGACATTTGGGTTGGTTCCAAGTCTTTGCTATTGTGAATGGTGCCACAGTAAACATATGTGTGCATGTGTCTTTATAGCAGCATGACTTATAATCCTTTGGGTATATACCCAGTAATGGGATGGCTGGGTCAAATGGTATTTCTAGTTCTAGATCCCTGAGGAATCGCCACACTGACTTCCACAATGGTTGAACTAGTTTACAGTCCCACCAACAGTGTAAAAGTGTCCCTATTTCTCCACATCCTCTCCAGCACCTGTTGTTTCCTGACTTTTTAATGATTGCCATTCTAACTGATGTGAGATGGTATCTCATTGTGGTTTTGATTTGCATTTCTCTGTTGGCCAGTGATGGTGAGCATGTTTTCATGTGTTTTTTGGCTGCATAAATGTCTTATTTTGAGAAGTGTCTGTTCATGTCCTTCGCCCACTTTTTGATGGGGTTGTTTGTTTTTTTCTTGTAAATTTGTTTGAGTTCATTGTAGATTCTGGATATTAGCCCTTTGTCAGATGAGTAGGTTGCAAAAATTTTTTCCCATTCTGTAGGTTGCCTGTTCACTCTGATGGTAATTTCTTTTGCTGTGCAGAAGCTCTTTAGTTTATTTAGATCCCATTTGTCAATTTGGGCTTTTGTTGCCATTGCTTTTGGTGTTTTAGACATGAAGTCCTTGCCCATGCCTATGTCCTGAATGGTAATGCCTAGGTTTTCTTCTAGGGTTTTTATGGTTTTAGGTCTAACGTTTAAGTCTTTAATCCATCTTGAATTGATTTTTGTATAAGGTGTAAGGAAGGGATCCAGTTTCAGCTTTCTACATATGGCTAGCCAGTTTTCCCAGCACCATTTATTAAATAGGGAATCGTTTTCCCATTTCTTGTTTTTCTCAGGTTTGTCAAAGATCAGATAGTTGTAGATATGCGGTGTTATTTCTGAGGGCTCTGTTCTGTTCCATTGACCTATATCTCTGTTTTGGTACCAGTACCATGCTGTTTTGGTTACTGTGGCCTTGTAGTATAGCTTGAAGTCACGTAGTGTGATGCCTCCAGCTTTGTTCTTTTGGCTCAGGATTGACTTGGTGATGCGGACTCTTTTTTGGTTCCATATGAACTTTAAAGTAGTTTTTTCCAATTCTGTGAAGAAAGTCACTGGTAGCTTGATGGGGATGGCATGGAATCTGTAAATAACCTTGGGCAGTATGGCCATTTTCACGATATTGATTCTTCCTACCCATGAGCATGGAATGTTCTTCCATTTGTTTGTATCCTCTTTTATTTCATTGAGCAGTGGTTTGTAGTTCTACTTGAAGAGGTCCTTCACGTCCCTTGTAAGTTGGATTCCTAGGTATTTTATTCTCTTTGAAGCAATTGTGAATGGGAGTTCACTCATGATTTGGCTCTCTCTTTGTCTGTTGTTGGTGTATAAGAATGCTTGTGATTTTTGTACATTGATTTTGTATCCTGAGACTTTGCTGAAGTTGCTTATCAGCTTAAGGAGATTTTGGGCTGAGACAATGGGGTTTTCTAGATATACAATCATGTCATCTGCAAACAGGGACAATTTGACTTCCTCTTTTCCTAACTGAATACCCTTTATTTCCTTCTCCTGCCTAATTGCCCTGGCCAGAACTTCCAACACTATGTTGAATAGAAGTGATGAGAGAGGGCATCTCTGTCTTGTGCCAGTTTTCAAAGGGAATGCTTCCAGTTTTTGCCCATTCAGTATGACATTGTCTGTGGGTCTGTCATAGATAGCTCTTATTATTTTGAAATACGTCCCATCAATACCTAATTTATTGAGAGTTTTTAGCATGAAGGATTGTTGAATTTTGTCAAAGGCCTTTTCTGCATCTATTGAGATAATCATGTGGTTTTTGTCTTTGGCTCTGTTTATATGCTGGATTACATTTATTGATTTGTGTATATTGAACCAGCCTTGCATCCCAGGGATGAAGCCCACTTGATCATGGTGGATAAGCTTATTGATGTGCTGCTGGATTCGGTTTGCCAGTATTTTATTGAGGATTTTTGCATCAATGTTCATCAAGGATATTGGTCTAAAATTCTCTTTTTCGGTTGTGTCTCTGCCCGGCTTTGGTATCAGGATGATGCTGGCCTCATAAAATGAGTTAGGGAGGATTCCCTCTTTTTCTATTGATTGGAATAGTTTCAGAAGGAATGGTACCAGTTCCTCCTTGTACCTCTGGTAGAATTCGGCTGTGAATCCATCTGGTCCTGGACTCTTTTTGGTTGGTAAGCTATTGATTATTGCCACAATTTCAGCTCCTGTTATTGGTCTATTCAGAGATTCAACTTCTTCCTGGTTTAGTCTTGGGAGAGTGTATGTGTCGAGGAATTTATCCATTTCTTCTAGATTTTCTAGTTTATTTGCGTAGAGGTGTTTGTAGTATTCTCTGATGGTAGTTTGTATTTCTGTGGGATCGGTGGTGATATCCCCTTTATCATTTTTTATTGTGCCTATTTGATTCTTCTCTCTTTTTTTCTTTATTAGTCTGGCTAGCAGTCTATCAATTTTGTTGATCTTTTCAAAAAACCAGCTCCTGGATTCATTAATTTTTTGAAGGGTTTTTTGTGTCTGTATTTCCTTCAGTTCTGCTCTGATTTTAGTTATTTCTTGCCTTCTGCTAGCTTTTGAATGTGTTTGCTCTTGCTTTTCTAGTTCTTTTAATTGTGATGTTACGGTGTCAATTTTGGATCTTTCCTGCTTTCTCTTGTGGGCATTTAGTGCTATAAATTTCCCTCTACACACTGCTTTGAATGCCTCCCAGAGATTCTGGTATGTTGTGTCTTTGTTCTCGTTGGTTTCAAAGAACATCTTTATTTCTGCCTTCATTTTGTTATGTACCCAGTAGTCATTCAGGAGCAGGTTGTTCAGTTTCCACGTAGTTGAGCGGTTTTGAGTGAGTTTCTTAATCCTGAGTTCTAATTTGATTGCACTGTGGTCTGAGAGATAGTTTGTTATAATTTCTGTTCTTTTACATTTGCTGAGGAGAGCTTTACTTCCAAGTATGTGGTCAATTTTGGAATAGGTGTGGTGTGGTGCTGAAAAAAAAGTATATTCTGTTGATTTGGGGTGGAGAGTTCTGTAGATGTCTATTAGGTCCACTGGTGCAGAGCTGAGTTCAATTCCTGGGTATCCTTGTTGACTTTCTGTCTCGGTGATCTGTCTAATGTTGACAGTGGGGTGTTAAAGTCTCCCATTATTAGTATGTGGGAGTCTAAGTCTCTTTGTAGGTCACTCAGGACTTGCTTTGTGAATCTGGGCGCTCCTGTATTGGGTGCATATATATTTAGGATAATTAGCGCTCTTCTTGTTGAATTGATCCCTTTACCATTATGTAATGGCCTTCTTTGTCTCTTTTGATCTTTGTTGGTTGAAAGTCTGTTTTATCAGAGACTAGGATTGCAACCCCTGCCTTTTTTTGTTTTCCATTTGCTTGGTAGATCTTCCTCCATCCCTTTATTTTGAGCCTACGTGTGTCTCTGCACGTGAGATGGGTTTCCTGAATACAGCACACTGATGGGTCTTGACTCTTTATCCAATTTGCCAGTCTGTGTCTTTTAATTGGAGCATTTAGTCCATTTACATTTAAAGTTAATATTGTTATGTGTGAATTTGATCCTGTCATTATGATGTTTGCTGGTTATTTTGCTCGTTAGTTGATGCAGTTTCTTCCTAGTCTCGATGGTCTTTACATGTTGGCATGATTTTGCAGTGGCTGGTACCGGTTGTTCCTTTCCATGTTTAGTGCTTCCTTCAGGAGCTCTTTTAGGGCAGGCCTGGTGGTGACAAAATCTCTCAGCATTTGCTTGTCTGTAAAGGATTTTATTTCTCCTTCACTTATGAAGCTTAGTTTGGCTGGATATGAATTTCTGGGTTGAAAATTCTTTTCTTTAAGAATGTTGAATATTGGCCCCCACTCTATTCTGGCTTGTAGAGTTTCTGCTGAGAGATCCACTGTTAGTCTGATGGGCTTCCCTTTGAGGGTAACCCGACCTTTCTCTCTGGCTGCCCTTAACATTTTTTCCTTCATTTCAACTTTGGTGAATCTGACAATTATGTGTCTTGGAGTTTCTCTTCTCGAGGAGTATCTTTGTGGCGTTCTCTGTATTTCCTGAATCTGAATGTTGGCCTGCCTTGCTAGATTGGGGAAGTTCTCCTAGATAATATCCTGCAGAGTGTTTTCCAACTTGGTTCCATTCTCCCCGTCACTTTCAGGTACACCAATCAGACATAGATTTGGTCTTTTCACATAGTCCCATATTTCTTGGAGGGTTTGTTCATTTCTTTTTATTCTTTTTTCTCTAAACTTCCCTTCTGACTTCATTTCATTCATTTCATCTTCCATCGTTGATACTCTTTCTTCCAGTTAATTACATCGGCTCCTGAGGCTTCTGCATTCTTCACGTAGTTCTTGAGCCTTGGTTTTCAGCTCCATCAGCTCCTTTGAGCACTTCTCTGTATTGGTTATTCTAGTTATACATTCTTCTAAATTTTTTTCAAAGTTTTCAACTTCTTTGCCTTTGGTTTGAATGTCCTCCCGTAGCTCGGAGTAATTTGTTCGTCTGAAGCCTTCTTCTCTCAGCTCTTCAAAGTCATTTTCCGTCCAGCTTTGTTCCATTGCTGGTGAGGAACTGCGTTCCTTTGGAGGAGGAGTGGCGCTCTGCTTTTTAGGGTTTCCAGTTTTTCTGCTCTGTTTTTTCCCCATCTTTGTGGTTTTATCTACTTTTGGTCTTTGATGATAGTGATGTACAGATGGGTTTTTGATGTGGATGTCCTTTCTGTTTGTTAGTTTTCCTTCTAACAGACAGGACCCTCAGCTGCAGGTCTGTTGGAGTACCCGGCCATGTGAGGTGTCAGTCTGCCCCTGCTGGGGGGTGCCTCCCAGTTAGGCTGCTCAGGGGTCAGGGGTCAGGGACCCACTTGAGGAGGCAGTCTGCCTGTTCTCAGATCTCCAGCCGCATGCTGGGAGAACCACTGCTCTCTTCAAAGCTGTCAGACAGGGACATTTAAGTCTGCAGAGGTTACTGCTGTCTTTTTGTTTGTCTGTGCCCTGCCCCCAGATGTGGTGCCTACTGAGGCAGGCAGGCCTCCTTGAGCTTTGGTGGGCTCCACCCAGTTCGAGCTTCTGGCTGCTTTGTTTGCCTAAGCAAGCCTGGGCAATTGTGGGCGCCCCTCCCCCAGCCTCGCTGCCGCCTTGCAGTTTGATCTCAGACTGCTGTGCTAGCAATCGGCGAGACTCTGTGGGCATAGGACCCTCCGAGCCAGGTGCGGTATATAATCTCCTGGTGTGCCGTTTTTTAAGCCCGTCAGAAAAGCACAGTATTGGGGTGGGAGTGACCCGATTTTCCAGGTGCCATCTGTCACCCCGTTCTTTGACTAGGAAAGAGAACTCCCTGACCCCTTGCACTTCCCGAGTGAGGCAATGCCTTGCCCTCCTTCGGCTCGCTCACGGTGCGCACACTGACCTGCGCCCACTGTCTGGCACTCCCTTGTGAGATGAACCTGGGACCTCAGATGGAAATGCAGAAATCACCCGTCTTCTGCGTCGCTCACACTGGGAGCTGTAGACCAGAGCTGTTCCTATTCGGCCATCTTGGCTCCTCCCCCTAGCTGATGATTCCTACAGATCTTTCTTAACTTCCTCTAATTTTTTCCATGCTATTATAATCTTCTGACATACAGTAGGATGTAATTATTCATTTTATTTATGGTTTGTATAATTACATGGAAATATGAGTTCCATGAGGGTAGACACAGTTCTCTGCTTTATTTGTTGTAGTATCTTTAGGGCCCTCAATCGTGCCCGCAGTTAGTTATTCTTCATTAAATATTTGGTCTATTTCCAAACCAGACTGGAAGTCAAAAGTAGGTGGATTCCATACATGGGGAACTCTGGCTCTAGGATGCCATGAAGAGTTCAGATTTTTTTCCTCTCTTCTTCGCCACTCTCAGTGTCCTTAACATGCTGGTCTCAAGATGGCTGAAGCACTTTTAGGTCTCTGATCTGGGCATGGTAATGTTTACAGACAGAAAGGAATATACTTCCAATGTGCCTTTTCAAAGAGACAAGACCCATGACATAGTACTTCCCAGAAGATATCCCCACAATCAACTCCAACATACGGGACTGAATTAGGTCACACGCCCATTTTAAAACCAGTGAATTTCAAGAATATTGACTGGCTTAGATAAGCAGGAGACAGAATGGATGTTGGGGAGTCAATCACAATGTCCACTGAAACACATCAGTGCCCTGGTGTGATTGGATGTGTGTGCTTGTGTGTGTGTGTGTGTGTGTGTGTGTGTGTGTGTATGAACCTGAAAATGAGCTGATTTCTGGAACATAAATGTTACAAAATGAAAAGAAATAGATTAGGGTAATTAATCAGTTTGATTAAGGTTATTAATTGGTTTAAGGTAATTAAGATGGGAAAGAGCTGACATCTTGCATGGATACATTTTTGTCTGTTAATGGTATGAGGCTAGCATCATTCACATCATTCAATATTTCCATCTCATACTAGGTAATGCTTTGACAGTGGGACCAGAAATCATGTAGAGACTTGTTTTTCCCACACAATGCCTATGTGGGTATTTCCAGAATTTCCTTTCACGGATGACTGACAAACCCCCTCCTGACTGATACATTCTTCATGTAGCCATATTAATACCTTTATTCAAATCTTAGTGTTTCTTTGACCTGGAATCAATCTTATTCTTTTTTCTTGGTTTCAGCTTAAAGTGCATAAAACGGATATACAAAGATAAATAATGAATAATTATAAAGTGAAAACCTGTGTAACCACAACCCAAAACAGTGAAATCAAATATTGATAAAACCCTGGAACCCATTATGTCCGTGTCCCTAACCACCACTGTCTATCTCCTCAACAGAGGTTCCCACCATCCTGCTCATTGTTTAGAATCTCTACTTTGCTGCTCATTAGAGCTTTGATACTCATTATAGCTTTGCCACCTATGTAAACAACTAAAGTACGTTGTTCAGTTTGTCACAATTTTACAGAATCACATCTCTGCTCAGAGTTTTTACAGTCCATTTAAATAATAACCTTATTTAACTTGGTTTTCGAGGCTTTCAGAAATGTTTAAAAGCAAACTCTCTTTCCACATTAAAGGGACAACAGATATTCCTTGGGTACCTACTGTGTGCTTAGGAGTGAAGAAGGTACTGGAGTATCCATGAGAGCTAAATTGTGCTGTCTACCTTCACTGAGATTAGAGTCTAGTTGAAAAGATAGTGCCTAATAATAGTGTACAGTGTTAGAACTGAATATAGTTCGGTTATGCAGCAAGGCCATGGGTATTGCAATGAGGCATTCCATGTACCACCTCTTAGTGGCTCTGTAACTCTGGGAAAGTCTCTGCATCTTTCTGAGCCTGCGTATTCACTTTGAAAAGAGAGAGAGATTTAAAAGCTGCTCCCTAGGATTGTTGTGCATGGTATATTGTAGCCTCTAAATGAATGGCAGATATTTTACTATGGTACATTGGGCTAGTCAGAAGGAAGGCTGAAAATAATTAAATTCCCACTGAACATATATAGGTAGCACATATAGAAGCCTAGGCACCTTAGTACACACTAGATGTTAAAGTGAGGATATTTGGCTCCAGGAACACACATAGGCAGCGAAGTGGAATGGTAAGAGACTAGATATTAAGATCAGAAATGTTTGGGCCAATAATTTTAATAAGGATGAAAGGTATCCTTTGTTGAGTAATTAATTATATGACTCTCAAAACTTAGAATCTTACCTCTGGTAGGCACCTCAGAGACATGGTTAGATCTGAGTCCTTGGAACCAGAACGGTCTAATCAAATGTTGTCCTCTATAAACAAAAAAGAATTTAAAAATCAATGAGAGTTAACTTTTATTGTGTATTCGCCCTGTCCAAATATTGCTGAAAACATATGTGCATCATCTCGTTTAATCCTTACCATGGCCCTAGGACATAGGCAAGCTCAATGATTATCCTTTCTTACAGATCAAAAACTTTGAATTCAGAAATTATTCATAATGTTTCTGCTATCACACAGCTGATAAATGAAGTAGCCACAAATTTATTCTAGTTGTTATTCAGAGCTCACATTACTTTCCTTGGGGGAGGTACTTTTTTTCTGAGATAATTTCAAACTTGCTTACAAAAAAAGTTGCAAGAATGAGACAAAGAACCTCCTTTTGTGCTTCTCCCTAATACCTCCACAGTTAACATTTGACATATTTTTACACTTGCTCTCTGTCTCTGTCTCTCTCAATACACAGATGCATAAGCACAGACACATTTTCATATATGTATTCTAAACCATTTGAGAGTGAGCTAGAGACATGTTCTTTTACTCCTAAATGCTTCAGTGTTACTTCCTGAGAATAAGGACATTGTCTTACATAAACAGTATAATTATCAAAATGTTATCTTTATTAACGTTGAAACAATACTATTATCTATCTCATGTACAAATTTTATTCAAAAGTGACCAATTATCCCAATAATGTCATTTACAGAGTTTTCTAATTTTCTGATCTATGATCCCTCTAGTGTCATGTGTTTTATGTAGTTGTTACTTCACTTTAGTCTTTTTTATTTTTATTTTTTATAATTTTAACTCACTATAGTCTTCTTTAGTTTTGAACAAGTCCTCAGATTTTCTTTGTCTTTCATGACCATAACAGTTCTTTAATGTGTGGGCTATTTACTAGAGTGTCCTTTAATTTGGGTTTGCCTGGTTTTCTATCCTCATGATTAGATTCAATTTATACATTTTTGTCTGGAATACCACAAAATGATAGTATTTTCTTCTCAATGCATTACATCTGTTGGCAAAGTACTTATTTATTCCGTAACTGGTAATGTCAAATTTAATCACTTAATTAATGTTGTATTCAGCAGGTTATGTCAAGTAAAGTTACTATATTTTCTTTGAAATTGAAGTATTCTGTGGTGAGATACTTGGAGACTGTGGAGATATCCCATCTTGTCATCCACTAATACTTCCGCCTGAGTCCACTAATGCATAACTGTTGGAAAATGATGTCTTTCTATAATAACACTTTCTTTTCCTACTTTAAAATATATTTATTTATTTAATCAACAAATAAAAATCATATATATGAATCATGTATAACATGATGTTTTGAAATATGTATACATTGTGGAATGGCTAAAATGAGCTCCTTAACATATATATTACCTCTCATACTTATTATTTCTTGTGGGGAGAACACAAAATCTACTCTCAGTGATTTTCAAGAATACAATACAGTGTTATTAACCATAGTCACCATAACGTACAGTGGGTCTCTTGAACTTATTCCTCCTATCTAACTGAAAATTTGGATCCTTGATGAACTGCTCACCAACCACCTCCTCTCAATTTCCTGGTAGCTAGGATTCTACTCTCTCCTTCCACGAGTTCAACCTTTTTAGATTCCTCACATAAATAAGATCATGCGGTCTTTGTATTTCCCTGCCTGGGTTACTTCCGTTTACACAATGTCATCCAGGTTGTCGCAAATGACAGGATGTCTTTTGTTTTTGTTTTTTAGAGACAGGGTCTCACTTTGTCACCCAGGCTGCAGTGCAGTGATGTGATCATGGCTCACCGTATCCTTGACCTCTGGGACCCAAGGGATTGTCCCAACTCAACCTCCTGAGTAGCTGGGACCAAAGGCATGTGCCACCATGCCACATGAATTTTTATTTTTTTGTGGAGACAGGGTTTCACTATGTGACCCAGGCTGTTCTCGAATTCCTGGGCTCAAGCAATCCTCCCACCTCAGCCTCCCAAAGTGCTGGGAGTACTGGCATGCATCATCATGCTCAGGCAGGATTTCCTTCTTTTTTAAGGCTCAATAGAATTCCGTTATCTCCTACCTTTTCTTGATTCATTCACCTGCTGAGGGACATTTAGTTTTATTCCATATCTTAACTGTTTTGAATAGTGCTGCAATGAACACAGGAGTCATGAGAGCCTTTCAACACTTAATAAGTTGGCATTGTACTGTCATGAAGAGTTTTCCCATTGTATTTGTCAGAGTTCTCTAGAGGGATGGAAGTAATAGGATATATGCCTATATGAAAGGGAGTTTATTAAGGAGAATTGATTCACACGATCACAATGTAAAGTCCCATGATAGGCAGTCTGCAAGTTTAGGAAGCCAGTGGGGATCAGTCTGAATCCCAAAACCTCAAAAGTAGGGAAGCCAACAGTGCAGCCTTCAGTCTGTGGCCAAAGACCGGAGAGCACCTGGAAAACCAGTGGTGTAAGTCCAAGAGTCCAAAAGCTGAAGAACTTGGAGTTTGATGTTCCAGGGCAGGAAGCACCAACAGGGGAGAAAGATGAAGCCCGGAAAACTCAGGAAGTCTGCTCTTCCATCTTCTCCTGCCTGCTTTATTATAGTCATACTGGCAGTTGATTACACGGTGCCCACCCAGATTGAGAGTGGGTCTGCCTTTCCAAGCCCACTGACTCAAATGTTAATCTCCTTTGGCAACACCCTCACAGACAGACCCAGGAACAATACTTAGCATCATTCAATCCAATCAAGTTCACAGTCAATATTAACCATCACACCCAACTTCTTCATTTATTTACTTATTTATGTATTTACTTATATCATTATAGGTTCATGGGTATATATTTAATCACTGGGTAATAATAGATTACCATCAAAATTTATTTTGATACTCAAATTGGCCCACATTTGGCTAGTTGAAGTGCCTTGAAACTTCCTGTACCTTTTTGTCATATATCCATCTTAGCTGGAACACTTTCTTTACTTTCTAGTGCAACAAGATGTTCCTGCCTGTTTGTACTTTCCCTGTTCCAGCCCTTCAGTCAGACATTTCTCTAAAAAGCCTCAGTTTATTTTAGTGTACAATGCTTTTTACAAGCAAGTCTGCACTCTGAATCACCTGTCTCTACTGACAATATGACCTTGAAACCCTCCAAACTTTCCTTAATTCTATTTACCCAGTGTGTAAATGCACATAAAAATAGGATTTTTGTCTAGGTATGTTGTGAGGTTTAAAATAAGGTATTGGGCCAGGCGTGGTGTCTCATGCCTGTAATCCCAGCACTTTGGGAGGCCAAGGTGAGCGGATCACCTGAGGTCAGGAGTTTGAGACCAGCCTGGCCAACATGGTGAAACCCTCTCTCTACTAAAAATACAAAATTAGCCTGGCATGGTGGAGCATGCCTGTAATCCCAGCTACGTGGGCGGCTAAGGCAGGAAAATCGCTTGAACCTGGGAACCGGAGGTTGCAGTGAGCCAAGATCATGCCACTGCACTCCAGCCTGGGCAACATGAGTGAAACTCCGTCTCAAAAAAATAAATAAATAAAATTTAAAAATAAAAACATAAAATAAGGTATTGAAAGCATTTAGCACTGTTCATGGCACAAAAGTAATTTTGGTAATTTGACCATTTGAACATGAGAATGAGTAATAATCATAATAATAACGGGTTGTGACCCAATTAATAAAATCAGAATCCATAAGACCAATTGAAAATAAGTGGGAGCTATTTTATCACCATTTTTGTTATTATCAAATACCCTTGACAGTGAATAAGTTTTACCTCTAGGAAAAATTTCAAGTTTACACTTATAGCCTTGTCAAGCAAAAGTAAGATCTGCAGAATCACAGAGCTTGAGAAAGTACAAATATGGGGGAATGATTCCAGAAGCAGGCAGGCCTTAGGCCTTGATGACTGGCAGGACTTCACTGTTTGAAACAAAAAAGATTAAGTGAAGAACAGCAACTACTCCTACAACCCCTGCTACCAGAACCCCATATTTCCCCTATCATAGCCGCAAATCCACTGTTCCATAAATAGTTACTTGTCTGTGTACTTCATTAGACTGAGAGCTGATAGATGTGACTTATTTGCCAACTTATCCCCAATGCCTGAAATGGTGTCTGTAGATAGGAGACATTCAATAAATGTTTGCTGAATGAATGAAAGTATTAATAATTTCAAATATCTCATGAGGATAATTAATGAGAGAAGGAAACTGAGACTCAGAGAAGTAGGGAAGCGTGCCCAAGGTCATACAACTTTTTTTTTTCTTTTTTTGAGACAGAGTCTTGCTCTTGTTGCCCAGGCACTGGAGTGCAATGGTGCAATCTCAGCTCACTTCAACCTCTGTCTCCTGAGTTCAAGTGATTCTGCTGCCTCAGCCTCCCGAGTAGCTGGGATTACAGGCGCCCACCACCACACCAGGCTAACTTTTTTGTATTTTTAGTAGAGACGGCCTTTCACCATGTTGGCCAGGCTGGTCTCGAACTCCTGACCTCAGGTGATCTGCCCGCCTCAGCCTCCCAAAGTGCTGGGATTACAGGCGTGAGACACCATGCCTGGCCCAAGGTCATACTACTATTTTAGTAAGAGAGAGAGTGAGGTAGAATTCCATTCTGCCCTGACTCTAGTAGCTTTGGGTGTATTGGCCTCTCTAGATACTGAGCCTTCCCAGTAAGATTAACTTGTCTAATTTCCATGTTTACCAGAGTTCAAATGGGAGTCCCATATGTGCCAAACTATGTATGCAAGACTGGCTCAAGGGTTTGGTAATTAATTCAACAACTATTTATTGATTGCGCAATATAGGCCTTACAGGTTCTGGAGATACAGCAGTGAGTACAACAGATGGATAACCTCCTCTTATCAGCATTCCATTCTGGTGCACAGAGACAGAAAATAAGGGGATACAGAAAACTTAAGATGGTAAAGAAAGTAAAGCTTGATTAACAAATAGAAAATTACCCAGCATGTGTGTGTTTGAAGGAGGGAGTGGCTATGGAGGTGAGAGGAGGCTTGTTAAGTTCAGAGGACCTGGAGGAGTTTGCTGTGTCTGGAATTAGAAAGGGATGCAGGCTGGGAGTTGAGGTGAGAAATTAGAAAGTCGAATCCTCAAGAAAATGAGCCACTTAATGTCTATGAGACTAAGTGTTCTCACCTGGAAAACAGGGATTCAAACATTTGAGGTACCGTGTAAAAAATGTAGTGTAAAGCTCAAATCTGAAAACATTAATGTTATTCAGCTGATTTATTGAACAATAATAGCAGCTGGTACTTTTGAATGCTTGCTGTTTGTTAGGCAGTATGCTAGTTGCTTTCCATGTTAATTTCATCCTCTGCAATGAAAAGTAGTTAGGGTTTTTATGTTTTATAAGGTTGGATAGCAACAGATTGCAGGTATTAGGATTAAAGCCCAGGCTCAGTCTGTCAAACTTGAAAAGCTTGTTCTTTTTCACAAGTTTGTGCTTCCAGAATCGCAAACAGGCAACTGATAGTGACCAAGATGAATTGAGTGGTACAACATTTAAAAGACAGTTATAAAACTTACTTAGCATAGCATTTATATAATTATTAATGAAAGGAAAAATAATGATTTATTATTTATATTTCAATCTTAGTATTTAAACTTATATTTTTATATTTTATTAAATTAATTTCTAAAATTCTTACACTAGCACATAATACTAAGTGTTTTGTATTTTTAGAAGTGACATAAGATTTTCTTTTTAAAGTTTTATTTTATTTTTAGTTGGCATTTAGTAATTGTACACACTTATGGGGTGCAATGTGATGTCTTGATATATGTATACACTGTGTAATGATTAAATCAGGATAATTAGCAAATACATCATATCAAATATTGATTATTTTTTGTATTGAGAACATTCAAAATACTCTCTTCTAGCTATTTTACAATATAGAATATATTATCGTTGACTATCGTCACCCTACTGGACACTAGAACATCAGAACCTCTTTCTCCTCCAGATGGAAGATCAACAAGGAAATATAGAACTGAACAATGTTATAGACAAAATAGACCCAACACACATACAAGGAACATTCCACCCAACAGCAGCAAAAATAATCATTCTTCTCAAATGCACATGGAACATTCTCCAAGATATCTCATAGTAGAATCTCAAATCAAGTCTTAACAAATTTAAGAAGGTTGAGATCAATCTAAGTATCTTTTATGATCACAACTGAATGAAACTAGAAATCAGTAATAAAAAGAAAATGAGGAAATTCACAAGTGCATGGAAATTAAATAACACGCTTCGAAACAATTATTATGTCAAAGAAGAAATTGAAGATGAAATTAGAAAATATATTGAGACAAAGGAAAACCAAAACACAACACAGTGAAACATAACATGCAGCCAAATCAGCACTAAGAAGGAAGTTTATAACAATAAATGGTTTATTAAAAGAAGAAAAAAAAGGAAAGAGCTCCAGTAAACTAACTTTCTCCCTCAAGGAACTAGATAAAGAAGAACAAGCAAGTCAAAGTTAGCAGAAGGAAGTAACAATGAAGGTTATAGCAGAAGTAAATGAAATAGAGAATAGAAAAACAATTTAATAAAATTTTAAAAACCGAAGAGTTTTTTGAAAAGATAAATAAAATGGACAAACCCTTAGCTAGACTAATAACAGAAAAGAAAATATTCAAATAGTACAATCAGAGATGAAAGAAGAGACATCCCATGGCTGGGGGTAGAGAGAGTTATAGGAACTATTATGAACATTTAAATGTTAATAAATTGGATAACTCAGAAGAAATTGAAAAATTCCTAGAAACATAGGACCCACTGAGACTGCATCAATAAAAAATATAAAGCCCAGACATACCAAAAAACAAATAATGACGTTAAAAGAATAATCAAAAATGTCCCAACAAAGAAAAATACAGGACCAGGTGGCTTCATAGATAAATTCTGTGAAACATTAAAAAAATTAATACCAATCTTACTGAAAGTCTACTAAACAACAGAATAGGGAATACTTACAAACTAATTCTATGAGGCCAGCATCACCCTGATACAAAAGCCAGAGTAAGACACCAGAAGAAAAGAAAACTACAGACTAATATCCCTGATGAATATAGATGCAAAAATCCTCTAAATATTATTAGCAAGCCAAATACAAAAATGCATTTAAAGAATCATACACCATGACCACATAGGAGTTATGCCTGTGATAGAAGAATCGTTCCACATATGCGAATTAATCAGTGTGATAAACCACTTGAATAGAATGAAGGATGAAAATTACATGGTCATCTCAACAGATTCACAAAAAACATTTGACAAAATTAGACACCTCTTTATGCTAAATATTTTCAACAAATTAGGTTTAGAAAGAACTTACCTCAATATAATAAAGGCCATAGAGGAAAATCCCACAATTAACATGATGCTCAATGATGAAAAGCTGAAAGATTTACTCCTAAGATGAGAAGCAAGACAAAGATGCCCACTCTTGGCTCTCCTATTTAACATAATACAGTCATTCCTCAGTATTCATGGGGAATTGGTTTTGGGACCCTCACAGATACCAAAATCCGTGGTTATGTTTGTATAAACCAACAATGACCTATCTGTAAAGCCGATTTCAGGAAACAATTTGACTCACAATTGCGCAACAAATAAAATACTTAGAAATAAATGCAGGTGACTGGGCATGGTGGCTCATGCCTGTAATCCCAGCACTTTGAGGGGCTGAGACGGGCAGATCACCTGAGGTTGGGAGTTCGAGACCAGCCTGAACAACATGGAAAAACCCCGTTTCTACTAAAAACACAAAGTTAGCTGGGCATGGTGGCACATGCCTGTAATCCCAGCTACTCGGGGAGGCTGAGGCAGGAGAATTGCTTGAACCTGGGAGGCAGAGGTTGTGGTGAGCCAAGATTGTGCCATTGCACTCCAGCTTGGGCAACAAGAGTGAAACTCCATCTCAAAAATAAATAAATAAATAAAAACAAATAAATGTAGGTAAAGGAGGTAAAAGGGTTGTACACTGAAAACTACAAAACATTGACAAATAATTTTTAAAAAGCAGAAATAAATGGAAACATCTCATGTTCATGTATTGAGAAGAATTGATATTATTAAATGTCCATACTTCCCAAAATATCTAAAGATTCAATGCAATCTCTATCAAAATCTCAATGGCATTTTTGTACAGAATAAACAATCCTAAAATTCAGAAGACCCTGAATAGCCAAGCAATTTTGAACAAGTACAGAGCTGGAGTTATCACACTCCCTGATTCCATAATGTGTCACAAAGCTACAGTAATCAAAACAGTATGGTACTGTTATAAAAGTAGTCATATAGAACAATGGAACAGAATAGAGAGCTCAAAAATAAATCTACTGGGTGCCAAGACTACACTATGTGGAAAGATGGTCTCTTTAATACATGGTGTTAAGAAAATTGCATAGGAATCGAAATCACAGGAATTGAGATCTGGATCTCCAAGAGATGAGTGTATTCCCATGTTTGTTGCAACATTATTCACAGTAGCCAAGATATGGAAACAACCTCAGTGTCTGTTGATGATGAAATACTATTCAGCCTTATAAAAGAAGGAAATCCTGCTGTTTGTGACAACATAGATGTACCTGGAGGACATTAGGCTAAGTGAAATAAGTCAGATCACAGAAAGACAAATACTGCATGATCTCAATTTTACTGTATGTGAAATCTAAAATTGTTAACCATATAGAAGCAGATAGTAGAATGGTAGTGGCCAGGGGCTGAGGGAAGGGAGAAATGCGAGTGGGGTGTTGGTTAAGCAGTACAAAGTTTCAGTTATGTGTAATAAATAACATCTGTAGGTCTAGTGTATAATACAGAACCTATGATTTTATACTCAAGTTTGCTAAGAGGGTAAATCTTCATTAAGTGCTCTCACCACGAAAAGGAAAATAAAAAAACAAAGAGGGCAGGAGGAAACTTTCAGAGGTGAAAGATAAGATTATGGCATTGAGAGTGATGATGTTGTGATCATTTCACGGGTGTATACTCGTCTCTTAACACGTGAAGTTGTATACATTAAATATGTACAGCTTTTTGTAAAAATAAAGCCATATAAACGTTGCAATAAAAGTAGCATCCATTGTTTTTCCTGTCTGCAGTCTATAATATATTAATTTATTAAAACATCAAACACTCAATTATGCACACCGTATTTCCAGAAGTAATCTGTACCCTGAACATACCATGATCAATGAAACATAGCCTTTCATCATCAGGGATTTCATGATCTCCTCTTGGAGACATAACACATCAATGAAAAGGGACTTTAAAAAGGACCTGTAGGCTGGGCGCGGTGGCTCACGCCTGTAATCCCAGCACTTTGGGAGGCCAAGGCAGGCAGAACACCTGAGGTCAGGAGTTTGAGACCAGCCTGACCAACATGGAGAAACCCCGTTTCTACTAAAAATACAAAATTAGCCGGGCGTGGTGGCACATGCCTATAATCCCAGCTACTCGGGGAGGCTGAGGCAGGAGAATCGCATGAACACAGGAGGCAGAGGTTGTGGTGAGCCGAGATCCTGCCATTGCACTCCAGCCTGGGCAACAAGAGCAAAACTCCATCTGAAAAAAAAAAAAAAGTCCAGGAAGTCCAGAATGTACTGGTACTAGAAGTTCCTGAAAACAGCAATGATCAACTACAAAAACATTCTCCAAGTAAAGATAATCTGAGGACAGCAGTAGCCTGTATTCATTAATTTATCATGAATTTTTCCAACTAATAAATAGCTCATAAAATAATAGCTATGTTTTATTGGGCAATGATCAGAATAGGAATCATCCACATTCATACAATAAATATTTATTGAGCACCTGCTGGACACCAGGTTCTAGGCTGTATGCCAAATTTTAAAGTCCCATGTGACACAGGCTCTATCACGTATATCAATGACTTCTCAGATTAATGAAAATACACAGATGAACAGATAATTACTGGGTTGTTATCAGGAGAACCATAACAGAAGTAAACACAGTGGACACTAAGAACAGAGAAGGGAATGCTAACTCACATGGTCTAAAGTGCTTCTCATCACTTATAAGATGGTTGCTATTATTGTCCCAATTTTTTATATGAAAAAACCTAGGAACAGAGAGAATGGTGCAGGAATATAGCAGGCACTCATAATTTGTGGAATGCATGAAAGTTTACTTCACCAACACCAAATATCTCAAAAATAGATATTGTAGTAAAGCCAATTAATTTTTAATTTCAAAATTAATAGAGGATTTTTAGAAGGGTTTTAGGCTTATAGAAAAATGAGTGGAAAGTACAGTGAATTTCCAAATACCCCCCCCCACACTCTCCTCCTCCATTATTAACACTTGCATTAGTGTGGTACACTTATCACAATTGATAAGCCAATATTGACACATGATTATTAACTAAATTTCACAGATTATATTAGGGTTTGCTCTTTGTATTCTACACTTCTATGGCTTTTGACAAATATATTACAGGTATTCATCATTACAGTATCATACAGCATAGTTTCACTGCCCTAAAATCCCCTATAGTCCACCTATTCACCCCTCCCTCTTTCCCCACAAACTTCAGACAACTACTGAACATTTTGCTCTTTCCATATCATGTCCTATAGTTGGAATCATGCCATATATAAATCTTTTCAGACTGGCTTCTTCTTCTTTTTTTTTTTTTTTTTTTTTTTTTTGTCAGACGGAGTCTCGCTCTGTCGCCCAGGCTGGAGTGCAGTGGTGCGGTCTCGGCTCACTGCAACTTCCACTTCCCGAGTTCAAGCGATTTTCCTGCCTCAGCCTCCCGAGTGCCTGGGACTACAGGCATGTGCCACCACGCCCGGCTAATTTTTTGTATTTTTAGTAGAGACGGGGTTTCACCGTGTTAGCCAGAATGGTCTTGATCTCCTAACCTTGTGTTCCACCCACCATGGCCTCCCAAAGTGCTGGGATTGCGGGCATGAGCCACCGCACCCAGCCCAGAATGGCTTCTTTTATTTATTTATTTATTTATTTACTTATTTCTTTATTTTTTATTATTATACTTTAAGTTTTAGGGTATATGTGCACAATGTGCAGGTTACTTACATATCTATACATGTGCCATGCTGGTGCGCTGCACCCACTAACTCGTCATCTAGCATTAGGTATATCTCCCAATGCTATCCCTCTCCCCTCCCTCCACTCCACAACAGTCCGCAGAATGTGATGTTCCCCTTCCTGTCTCCATGTCTTCTCATTGTTCAATTCCCACCTATGAGTGAGAATATGCGGTGTTTGGTTTTTTGTTCTTACGATAGTTTACTGAGAATGATGATTTCGAATTTCACCCATGTCCCTACAAAGGACATGAACTCATCATTTTTTATGGCTGCATAGTATTCCATGGTGTATATGTGCCACATTCTCTTAATCCAGTCTATCATTGTTGGACATTTGGGTTGGTTCCAAGTCTTTGCTATTGTGAATAGTGCCGCAATAAACATACGTGTGCATGTGTCTTTATAGCAGCATGATTTATAGTCCTTTGGGTATATACCCAGTAATGGGATGGCTGGGTCAAATGGTATTTCTAGTTCTAGATCCCAGAGGAATCGCCACACTGACTTCCACAATGGTTGAACTAGTTTACTGTCCCACCAACAGTGTAAAAGTGTCCCTATTCCTCCGCATCCTCTCCAGCACCTGTTGTTTCCTGACTTTTTAATGATTGCCATTCTAACTGATGTGAGATGGTATCTCATTGTGGTTTTGATTTGCATTTCTCTGATGGCCAGTGATGATGAGCATTTTTTCATGTGTTTTTTGGCTGCATAAATGTCTTCTTTTGAGAAGTGTCTGTTCATATCCTTTGCCCATTTTTTGATGGGGTTGTCTGTTTTTTCTTGTAAATTTTTTTGATTTCATTGTAGATTCTGGATATTAGCCCTTTGTCAGATGAGTAGGTTGCGAAAATTTTCCCCCATTTTGTAGGTTGCGTGTTCACTCTGATGGTAGTTTCTTTTGCTGTGCAGAAGCTCTTTAGTTTAATTAGATCCCATTTGTCAATTTTGGCTTTTGTTCCCATTGCTTTTGGTGTTTTAGACATGAAGTCCTTGCCCATGCCTATGTCCTGAATGGTAATGCCTAGGTTTTTTTCTAGGGTTTTTATGGTTTTAGGTCTAACGTTTAAGTCTTTAATCCATCTTGAATTGATTTTTGTATAAGGTGTAAGGAAGGGATCCAGTTTCAGCTTTCTACATATGGCTAGCCAGTTTTCCCAGCACCATTTATTAAATAGGGAATCCTTTCCCCATTTCTTGTTTTTCTCGGGGTTGTCAAAGATCAGATAGTTGTGGATATGCGGCATTATTTCTGAGGGCTCTGTTCTGTTCCATTGATCTATATCTCTGTTTTGGTACCAGTACCATGCTGTTTTGGTTATTGTAGCCTTGTAGTATAGTTTGAAGTCAGGTAGTGTGATGCCTCCAGCTTTGTTCTTTTGGCTTAGGATTGACTTGGCGATGCGGACTCTTTTTTGGTTCCATATGAACTTTAAAGTAGTTTTTTCCAATTCTGTGAAGAAAGTCATTGGTAGCTTGATGGGGATGGCATTGAATCTGTAAATTACCTTGGGCAGTATGGCCATTTTCACGATATTGATTCTTCCTACCCATGAGCATGGAATGTTCTTCCATTTGTTTGTATCCTCTTTTAATTCCTTGAGCAGTGGTTTGTAGTTCTCCTTGAAGAGGTCCTTCACATCCCTTGTAAGTTGGATTCCTAGGTATTTTATTCTCTTTGAAGCAATTGTGAATGGGAGTTCACTCATGATTTGGCTCTCTGTTTGTCTGTTGTTGGTGTATAAGAATGCTTGTGATTTTTGTACATTGATTTTGTATCCTGAGACTTTGCTGAAGTTGCTTATCAGCTTAAGGAGATTTTGGGCTGAGACAATGGGGTTTTCTAGATATACAATCATGTCATCTGCAAACAGGGACAATTTGACTTCCTCTTTTCCTAATTGAATGCCCTTTATTTCCTTCTCCTGTCTGATTGCCCTGGCCAGAACTTCCAACACTATGTTGAATAGGAGTGATGAGAGAGCACATCCCTGTCTTGTGCCAGTTTTCAAAGGGAATGCTTCCAGTTTTTGCCCATTCAGTATGATATTGTCTGTGGGTTTGTCATAGATAGCTCTTATTATTTTGAAATACGTCCCATCAATATCTAATTTATTGAGAGTTTTTAGCACGAAGGATTGTTGAATTTTGTCAAAGGTCTTTTCTACATCTATTGAGATAATCATGTGGTTTTTGTCTTTGGTTCTGTTTATATGCTGGATTACATTTATTGATTTGTGTATATTGAACCAGCCTTGCATCCCAGGGATGAAGCCCACTTGATGATGGTGGATAACCTTTTTGATGTGCTGCTGGATTCGGTTTGCCAGTATTTTATTGAGGATTTTTGCATCAATGTTCATCAAGGATATTGGTCTAAAATTCTCTTTTTTGGTTGTGTCTCTGCCCGGCTTTGGTATCAGGATGATGCTGGCCTCATAAAATGAGTTAGGGAGGATTCCCTCTTTTTCTATTGATTGGAATAGTTTCAGAAGGAATGGTACCAGTTCCTCCTTGTACCTCTGGTAGAATTCGGCTGTGAATCCATCTGGTCCTGGACTCTTTTTGGTTGGTAAGCTATTGATTATTGCCACAATTTCAGCTCCTGTTATTGGTCTATTCAGAGATTCAACTTCTTCCTGGTTTAGTCTTGGGAGAGTGTATGTGTCGAGGAATTTATCCATTTCTTCTAGATTTTCTAGTTTATTTGCGTAGAGGTGTTTGTAGTATTCTCTGATGGTAGTTTGTATTTCTGTGGGATTGGTGGTGATATCCCCTTTATCATTTTTTATTGTGCCTATTTGATTCTTCTCTCTTTTTTTCTTTATTAGTCTTGCTAGTGGTCTATCAATTTTGTTGATCCTTTCAAAAAACCAGCTCCTGGATTCATTAATTTTTTGAAGGGTTTTTTGTGTCTATATTTCCTTCAGTTCTGCTCTGATTTTAGTTATTTCTTGCCTTCTGCTAGCTTTTGAATGTGTTTGCTCTTGCTTTTCTAGTTCTTTTAATTGTGATGTCAGGGTGTCAATTTTGGATCTTTCCTACTTTCTCTTCTGGGCATTTGGTGCTATAAATTTCCCTCTACACACTGCTTTGAATGCCTCCCAGAGATTCTGGTATGTTGTGTCTTTGTTCTCGTTGGTTTCAAAGAACATCTTTATTTCTGCCTTCATTTTTTCATGTACCCAGTAGTCATTCAGGAGCAGGTTGTTCAGTTTCCATGTAGTTGAGCGGTTTTGAGTGAGATTCTTAAACCCGAGTTGTAGTTTGATTGCACTGTGGTCTGAGAGATAGTTTGTTATAATTTCTGTTCTTTTACATTTGCTGGGGAGAGCTTTACTTCCAAGTATGTGGTCAGTTTTGGAATAGGTGTGGTGTGGTACTGAAAAAAAATGTATATTCTGTTGATTTGGGGTGGAGAGTTCTGTAGATGTCTATTAGGTCCACTGGTGCAGAGCTGAGTTCAATTCCTGGGTGTCCTTGTTGACTTTCTGTCTCATTTGTCTGTCTAATGTTGACAGTGGGGTGTTAAAGTCTCCCATTATTAATGTGTGGGAGTCTAAGTCTCTTTGTAGGTCACTCAGGACTTGCTTTATGAATCTGGGTGCTCCTGTATTGGGTGCATATATATTTAGGATAGTTAGCTCTTCTTGTTGAATTGATCCTTTTACCATTATGTAATGGCCTTCTTTGTCTCTTTTGATCTTTGTTGGTTGAAAGTCTGTTTTATCAGAGACTAGGATTGCAACCCCTGCCATTTTTTGTTTTCCATTTGCTTGGTAGATCTTCCTCCATCCCTTTATTTTGAGCCTATGTGTGTCTCTGCACGTGAGATGGGTTTCCTGAGTACAGCACACTGAGGGGTCTGGACTCTTTATCCAAATTGCCAGTCTGTGCCTTTTCTTTGGAGCATTTGGCCAATTTACATTTAAGGTTAGTATTGTTATGTGTGAATTTGATCTTGTCACTATGATATTAGCTGGTGATTTTGCTCGTTAGTTGATGCAGTTTCTTCCTAGCCTTTATGGTCTTTACAATTTGGCATGTTTTTGCAGTGGCTGGTACTGGTTTTTCCTTTCCATATTTAGTGCTTCCTTGAGGAGCTCTTTTAGGGCAGGCCTGGTGGTGACAAAATCTCTCAGCATTTGCTTGTCTGTAAAGTATTTTATTTCTACTTCACTTATGGAGCTTAGTTTGGCTGGATATGAAATTCTGGGTTGAAAATTCTCTTCTTTAAGAATGCTGAATATTGGCCCCCACTCTCTTCTGGCTTGTAGACTTTCTGCCAAGAGATCAGCTGTTAGTCTGATGGGCTTCCCTTTGAGGGTAACCCGACCTTTTTCTCTGGCTGCCCTTAACATTTTTTCCATCATTTCAACTTTGGTGAATCTGAAAATTATGTGTCTTGGAGTTGCTCTTCTCGAGGAATATCTTTGTGATGTTCTCTATATTTCCTGAATTTGTATGTTGGCCTGCCTTACTATATTGGGGAAGGTCTCCTGGATAATATCCTGCAGAGTGTTTTCCAACTTCGTTCCATTTTCCCTGTCACTTTCAGGTACACTAATTAGATGTAGATTTGGTCTTTTCACATAGTCCCATATTTCTTGGAGGCTTTGTTTTTTTTATTCTTTTTTCTCTAAACTTCTCTTCTCGCTTCATTTCATTCATTTCATCTTCCATCACTGATACCCTTTCTTCCAGTTGATCACATCAGTTATTGAGGCTTGTGCATTTGTCACGTAGTTCTCGTGCCTTGGTTTTCAGCTCCATCAAGTCCTTTAAGGACTTCTCTGCATTGGTTATTCTAGTTATACATTCTTCTAATTTTTTTTCAAAAATTTTAACTTCTTTCTCATTGGTTCGAACTTCCTCCTTTAGCTCGGAGTAGTTTGATCTTCTGAAGCCTTCTTCTCTCAACTTGACAAAGTCATTCTCCGTCCAGCTTTGTTCCATTGCTATTGAGGAGCTGTGTTCCTTTGGACGAGAGGCACTCTGATTTTTAGGGTTTCCAGTTTTTCTGCTCTGTTTTTTCCCTGTCTTTGTGGTTTTATCTACTTTTGGTCTTTGATGATGGTGATGTACAGATGGGTTTTTGGTGTGGATGTCCTTTCTGTTTGTTAGTTTTCCTTCTAACAGTAAGGACCCTCAGCTGCAGGTCTGTTGGAGTTTGCCGGAGGTCCACTCCAGACCTGTTTGCCTGGGTATCAGCAGTGGTGGCTGCAGAACAGTGGATATTGGTGAACCGCAAATGCTGCTGCCTGATCGTTCCTCTGGAAGTTTTGTCTCAGAGGAGTACCTGGCCGTGTGAGGTGTCAGCCCGCCCCTACTGGGGGGTGCCTCCCAGTTCGGCTACTCGGGGGTCAGGGATCCACTTGAGGAGGCAGTCTGTCCATTCTCAGATCTCTAGCTGCGTGCTGGGAGAACCACTAATCTCTTCAAAGCGGTCAGACAGGGACATTTAAGTCTGCAGAAGTTATTGCTGTCTTTTGTTTGCCTGTGCCCTGCCCCCAGAGGTGGAGCCCACAGAGGCAGGCAGGCCTCCTTGAGGTGTGGTGGGCTCCACCCATTTCGAGCTTCCTGACCACTTGGTTTACCTACTCAAGCCTGGGCAATGGCGGGCACCCCTCCCCCAGCCTCACTGCCACCTTGCAGCTTGATCTCAGACTGCTGTGCTAGCAATGAGCGAGGCTCTGTGGGTGTAGGACCCTCTGAGCCAGTCACAGGATATAATCTCCTGGTGTGCCATTTGTTAAGCCCGTTGGAAAAGCACAGTATTAGGGTGGGAGTGACCCAATTTTACAGGTGCCGTCTGTCACCCCTTTCTTTGACTAGGAAAGGGAATTCCCTGACCCCTTGTGCTTCCCAGGTGAGGCAATGCCTCACCCTGCTTCAGCTCATGCACGGTGTGCTGCACCCACTGTCCTACACCCACTGTCTGGCACTCCCCAGTGAGAAGAACCCAGTACCTTAGTTGGAAATGCAGAAATCACCCATCTTCTGCATCACTCACGCTGGGAGCTGTAGACTGGAGCTGTTCCTATTCGGCCATCTTGGCTCCACCCCCTAGATTTTGTTTTAATTATATGAATTTTTTCTGGAGAGTTGCCTGGCTTTAGCATTGTAATTTGTCATCTCATGGCAAGCAGCCACTAAGGTCTCTGTTTCATTTTTTTATTCTTGTTTTTATTTTTTATTCTGGATTCCTATTAGTCACCCCTATATCTGCATATCTTAGTGATCAGGCAATGGTTTGGCCAGAGATTGTTTTAAAAAACCTCAAGCCTGTAAAGCTTCTACACTCAGCCAACCAATCAATCCATCAATCAATCTGTGTGTGGATTGGGGAGCACAATAAACATTTCAGTCAATTCTCAAGTCTGCCTTCACTTTTACTTTTCTCTGAGCTCTCCTGGGTCTCTCCCATACATGTGCATATTTTCCCAGTCACACAGGATATATGAAGCCCTACTGTGGTGCATTCATTTTCAAAATCTCTTTATTAAATTCCTCTCTGATCCTCTGCTTGCCGCACTGTAACCTCAAACTTAGGCAACCAAATGGACAGATTTTACCATTTGATTCCTAATGAGTATACAACTTTTAACTAATAATAACCCAGCTTTTCACCATCTGACCCAAATGGAATTCACCCACTGGGAGAAAAGCTGCTAAATTGTTTTGGTCAGCACATACTGTAAAACTATCCTTCTCACCTTGGGATCTAAGGGAGATTGCGGGGTGGGCTGGATGGAAGAAGCCCCACGCAAGGACAGAGATTCTTTTACACACAGATCTAGCAGTTTTTCAAGGTTAAACACTTATTAATAAGTTGTTTACCTTGAGTATATTTTCAGAGCCCCAAAACGCTTGTTTTTGACAATTTTGTCCAGCCTTATTCTTGTATTTGGCAAAAAGGATTAACCAAACTCTTCAAGCCACCATAACCGGAATTTCACATCAGGTGTAATTTTCCTCATTTTCTTTCAACTAAACCTAAAAACTTTGTTGTAGTCATTCTCTTATTAGTTAGTTATTGCTGCAAAACAAATGACACCAACACTTAGTGCTTAAAATTATATTGATTTATTTAACTCTTCTTACTCTGGTGAGCAATTTAGTCTTAGCTCACCTGGCCAGTTCTGATCTCTGCTGGATTCATTTACATTTGTGTGATCAACTGGTAGATTGACTGGGAGCTGGATTTTTTTAAGATGGCCCCAGATAAGATGTCTCATCTCTTCTGTATGTGGTCTGTCATCCTCCAGCCAATTGACCCAGGATTTCAAATGTCAGCTGAGTAAGATTCCAAGAGGAAAAGCAGAAGTGTGCAAGGCTTCTTTAGGCCTATACTCAGAATTAGCAAAATATAATTTATTCCACATTTTATTAGTCAAAAGGTTGTAGGAAAATCTGGGTTCTTTTCACATGACCAGGAAAGATTAGGCTTGCAGACACTTTGAAGGGTGAGGGGAAACAGAATTTATTGGGCAAGAAAGGAAAAAGAGAGAAAAACTTTCAGTAGAGTGAGAGGGAAGCCTGTTAACTGGATCTCATCCCACCACACAGGAACTCAAGAGACTGGGCTCCTCTGCGAATGGCGTGACATTCCATGACACCATACTGTTCTCCCAGTGTGCAGGCCAGTTGGAGTTTCTTTGGGACCAGCAGTCCTGTTTTTCAGCCTTTAGGCTGTTTTAGGCTTGAAGGCGGGGTTTTGCTGGGCAGCCCTTGGCTGCCTCCTGTCTCTACCATTCCCCCTTCTAAAGAAGTACATCTAACTGTCCCTAGAGTAAGAATAAAGATAAGGATGAAGACTGATCTTAACTGCTTCCTGCTGAGAGGGGGTGCTGTTTTGGGAAAATGGCAGTCAGATCTCCCTCAGAAAGAGGTGCCATTGTCTGAGGCTCCTGTTGCGTGACCATTTGGACTTTCATGGCCTGAAGGTGAGATAAGACAAACCAGGTTATTAGAAAACATATCAAAATGAAACAAGGGTGAGTAAGGACAGCTTAGGAATTCTGAGGCCTCTTACCAGTTTGCATGGGGAGAGGGAAGCCAATAACTGGACTGGCAAAAAACACTTTTACCCTTTTGATGGCATGTCAGACTTCTGGGTTCCCTTCCCTTGAGCCCAACCCTAAGCCAACCAGTTTAAAGTTTGGGAAATTAACTTTCCCCATTTTGGAGGATGCATCCAAGGGGAGTGTCCCATAGTATGGAGACACAATTACCTATTGGTGAAGAGAGGACAGAGGAGGAGAAAAGAAAGAAGAAAGCGTTTTTTTTCAAAGGAGTCCCAGGGTTTTGGGATGCATTTGAAAGGGGCACAGACTGAAGATGGATGGCTACTCTTCTAGTAAGAGGGGAGCAGCTATCCCTGGTTCCCTTCTCTTCCCAGCAAATACACAGGGTACATGAGGGAGAGAAAGTGAGGCACTCCTCTTTCTTTCCTCCATCTTTGTATCCCCAAGTCCCAGTGACCACAACTGGTTGCCACCCATGAGTGCCAAAGCAGCTTGCACCTATGAAGCAGGGAGGGCCTAGAGAATAGGAATTATCCACTCTCACCTGTGCCTCTATCCCTGCTACTGTCAGTAGCCTTGGAGTTCGCTAGACCTCACTTATGCTATACATACCAGCTTGACATTTATCCATGAAACTGGAAGCTTGGCTTAATCAGCAGGAATTAGCCAAGCTCACCTGCACTGTACCTTTAACCTCTGTTACCAACTGCCTCTGGATCCCTCAGATCCAATTTTCTTTCCTAGGGCTTTGACCCAAAGCTTGGAATAAGGTTGGGACCAAAATGTGTCTTGGGGAGATTGCATGGATTCCTTATTATCAGCTGCATGCTAAGGTGAAACTGTGGAATTGAGTCCTCCTCAAACAAGGTAGAGAAAAGGATGTCTCGTGACATGCCCAGAAAACTTGTGGCTATACTTATGCTTGTTAAGATTTGGGCACATGACGCTTGGCTTTGGTTAGCTCCCTTGGTCTTACTTTCCCAAAAAGGAAACCTCTGGCTGATGGGCACCCTATTTATTCCCATACCTGGCAGGATTTGCAAGATAATTGCTCAGAACAAGAATATTGATCCAGATTTCTACAGTACCCATCTCTTTTGTTCTTTCTGAGCTGCAGCCAGAGATTGCTAGTTGGTTCACAGGAACAAGCAGTGTTAGTCTAAAATGTAGGCAAAAACTTAAAAACAACTAATAAGTCTAGAATTTAATGACAAGTGTATGATAAGTTTCGAAACAAAATTTCTGTCTCTCTAATCCTAACTTTTGTTAAAAGAAATCATGATAGGACTGAGTCGTTTGCAAAATAGACTTTAGTCTTAGACTTAGCCTGATTATTTGCATAAAATGCAGCAAGAATAACTATTTCTACATAGGCCTTTTAGATTGGCTTTGCTGGAAGTCTGTTCAACAAGGAATCTCAGATAAGACCTTTTAAAGCTGAGCGCAGCCATGGGTTTTTATCCTCAAATACATGTGAGTTGGGTGATCCTCTCCTCTTAAGGTCCCAAGATAAACTTGGAGCTCCTGGGCCTGTTAGAAAGTGACATTCTTTACTGACCACAAGTAAGGAACACTGTACAGGGACTGCGTAGATGAGGGTATGAGGCCAGTTTCCCCGAGGGGCTTTTATCAGCTCTGCAAATCAAGCTTGACTCCTTAAAGGGGAGCATACCCTTCCAGTCAAAGCCTTGGTAAAGCAACCAGTTTCTTCACCTGCATCCTGTTGCGAAAGAAAATGGATTCTTATTGCATTGATGCAAACAGCTAGATTAGCACGAGTTAAGAATACTCACAGATAGCTTCTAAATTCTAGAGGAACCAGGCCAAAAGAAACAAACATGCTCTAAATTTTGTTCACAGGAGTATACCTTACTCAATTATTAAGGGCCATAAATAGTTCAAAATAAGTTTCCTTGACTCTGAAAAACAAAACAAGGATCAGCAGTATTCCAAGCAAAAATAAAAAAGGTTGCGTCAGTTTCCTGAGTTCATTCTGTTGGCTCTTGTTTTGCTTGATATTCATGAACATTTCAGCTCTTCATGAGCCCTGTATGTTTTTCCTTTATTCCAATGTCACAATCTACAAAGTTATCAGAAACTTGTATTTGAGAGCACTTGTCAAAGTTCTATAGCTTATTATAAACCATTTTTTGAAAAGGATTAAAACAAGACAACAATTGTCTGTGAATAACAAAATGTCTAGGGTAGTTACAGTTAGAAACACAGTTGACAAAGAAGTTTGGTTATCTCTGTCATTTACAATAACTTAACATAACAAACTTAATTATGATTGATAGCATTATACTTTAGACATTAGAATTTTGGGCTGGGAACAGTGGCTCACACCTGTAATCCCAGCACTTTGGGAGGCCGAAGCAGGCAGATCACTTGAGGTTAGGAGTTTGAGACCAGCCCGCCCAGCATGGTGAAACCCCATCTCTACTAAAAATACAAAATTTAGCCAGGCATGGTGGCATGTGCCTGTAATCCCAGCTACTTGGGAGGCTGAGGCAGGAGAATCGCTTGATCCCAGGAAGTGGAGGCTGTGCTGAGCCAAGATCATGCCAATACACTCCAGCCTGGGTGACAGAATGAGACTTTGTCTCAAAAAATAAAATAAAAAATAAATAGATATTAGAATTTTTGGAATCCCATACAATTTTGGAACATATATTGGTATTATTCTCCAAAATATAACTTAAAGAAGATTGAACATTATTTTGCAATTTCATGCAACTAAAATTGTCAAATAATCCTGTTTACCTCTCATCTCTGAACATTCCAGGGGCCCTTCTGAAGTATCTGAAAAGCTAGGTGTCAAGAAAGACAATTTTGAAACTGAAGTTTGATTTTGGGAAGCCTATTACATGTGTTAGAGGTTTGAAACACTTGGTGTTATGAAATAGAATTCCAGATTACCATAAATTATTTAGTTTCCCAAAATAATGACTCAGAAATGTTTAAAAAGCAAAACAACCTTTTATAATCCTTTACAAATTTTGCTAAAGAGCAGATTAGTGCCTTGGGAGTACCTTGTTTTGCTTTTATTTTAATCCTCAATTTACAGAAAAACCATATAGTACCCTTTTGAATTTAATCAATATGTTCACACAGAGAATTTCTTTTACAAGATTGATTTTTACAATCCTTCCTCCACTTGTTTGAACCTTTAGCTTTATCATATCTAATTTAAAACAATTCTTTAACCCCAAGCAAGAATTTACATTTTTATGCCTTCTTATAACCTTTTATTACAAACACATTTTATGTTCTTATACACCTCGCATGTAAATCTATTTTCAGTAGTTTCAATTACATTTCATAATGGTAACTCCTAGCAATTTTTAACTTTAATGTAAAACCTGGTAAGTTGTTTTAATTTTCTAAGTACAGCCAAGATTTGACTCCTTCCAGTAGAATTAGGGGCATGGTTAGTTCCATATGTCCCCAGGCCTTACCAAGATGAACAGGCATTACCAAGTTGAACAAAAACCAAAAAGCAGTGTATAACCTTAAAACACTCAGCAAACCTTTCATCTTACCTGCATAATTTAGTCCACTTATTTATATTTTAATGACATCTGCATTTTACCAATAATCTTTATAGCTGTTTTTATTTCTCAAAGATTAAAGTCACATGAACTAAAAGGTACCACTTTTATCTTACCTTTAAAAAATATTTGATCCAAGTGCTTATCTTCCTTTAGGCCAAATTAGAGTTCTTTTTACAGATATCACATATACAACACATATATAACTATACAGACAGGCAGAAGAAAATCCAGTTGCCATAAAATCTTCCATCAGAGGAGAAGGATCTATCCACTTTTAATTCCTGGGGTTCTTATGAGGAAAATAGAGGTCTCTTGCCTCATACATGCATCGAGAGTGGCAAGACAAAATCAAGAAAAATAATTCAGCTGACTGAGAACAAAAAACCTTTTTCCAGCAAAAGAAGATCCAAGGAAAGAAAACATAAAGGCCTTTTAAATACAACCATAATTTGGATATGCACTTTTAATGAAGCTGAGCACTCCTTAAGAAAACCATTTTAGGCCGGGCATGGTGGCTCATGCCTGCAATCCCAGCACTTTGGGAGACAGAGATGGGTGGAACATGAGATCAGGAGTTCAAGACCAGCCTGACCAACATGGTGAAATCCCATCTCTACTAAAATTACAAAAATTAGCCAGGTGTGGTGGCACACACCTGTAATCCCAACTACTCAGGAGGCTGAGGCAGGAGAATAGCTTGAGCCCAGGAGGTGGAGGTTGCAGTGAGCCAAGATCATGCCATTGCACTCCAGCCTGGGTGACAGAGTGAGACTGTGTCTCAAAAAAAAAAAATTGCTGGGCATGGTGGCTCACGCCTGTAATCCCAGCACTTTGGGAGGCCAAGGCAGGTGGCTTACCTGAGGTCAGGAGTTCAAGAGCAGCCTGACCAACATAGAGAAACCCCATCTCTACTAAAAATACAAAAATTAGCCAGGCATGGTGGCACATGCCTGTAATCCCAGCTACTCTGGAGACTGAGGTAGGAGAATTGCTTGGACCCGGGTTGCAGTGAGCTGAGATCGCACCAATGCACTCCAGCCTGGGCAACAAGAGCAAAACTCTGTCTCAAAAAAAAAAAAAAAGAAAGAAAAAATCATTTTAACTCCCTTATTATCTGACTTTAGCCATGCCAATCAGCCAATATTTCTAGCTTTCAAACTTTGCTAAAGGCTCAGAGAAAGGACAATCCAAGGTGGCTCGTGGAGGGGAGGGGAATCAACAAATAGCAAAAGGTCATGCAGATATAAAACCAGAAAGCACTCATACCCTAAGCCAGGATTGAATCCAGACCACAGCAGTGAGAATGCCAAATCCCAACCATCGGAACACCAGGGAGAGAAGCTTAATTGCTGTTGGATGAAGCTGGACTCCCTAGCTGGAAAAGAAGGAGAATCCACCAGATGCATGGTGGGGAACACAGGCCAGCCTGCTGTTGGGCACCCCTGGGCCATGCATTCCAGCCCTGGCTGTGAAGGGAGTTGAGGGGCCACCATTCCCCACTTCATCCTGCACATGCCTGCAGCCACTGGGATGTGCCATTTCCTCTACCCTCAGAAGAGATCAGAGGAGAAAAAAGGCTTAGAAGCAAAAGGAAAAAAGGTTTTTTGTTTTGCATGATACTCACCCTTCCTCAAGCCCCATGTTGGGTGCCAAAAAATGTAGGAAAATCCGGGTTCTTGTCACAACCAGGAAATATTGGGCTTGCAGACACTTTGAAGGCTGAGGGAAATGGAATTTATTGGGTGAAAAAGGAAAAAAAGAAAAACTTTCAGCAGAGTGAGAAGGAAGCTTGTTAACTGACTCCTGCCCCACCACACAGGAACTCAAGAGGCCAGGCTCCTCCCCTCTGCAAATGGTGTGAACTTCTGTGGCTCCACCCCATTCTCCCAGTTCACAGGCCAGTTGGAGATTCTTGGGGACTGGCAGTCTGGTTTTTCAGACTTCAGGCTGTTTTCGGTTTGAAGACAAGGTTTTTCCAAGGCTGGGCACGAGGGTGCCTTGGCTGCCTCCTGTCTCTATCAAAACCAAGTCACAAGACCAGTATAAAATGGACAAATCAGGAAAAAAAAAAAAAAAAAAGATACTGACTTTGTTTATAGGTAGTTCCACGAAAATCGTCATAATGGATGGATTTGTCCCTTATGTGTTTTCATTTCCAGACACCCCTTATTTATTTGTAAGTAGAAAAATTATTTCCTTGACAAATATGGATGTTTTATGTTACTCAATATTTTCCTTCTACTCAATAATGATCAAGAGTCATAATGATAAACATGAATAATTTGTAGGTCCTGATTACATTGCAGGTCCTGATTACATTGCTGCTACAATAATTATTTTTGGTCCAATTTTATGGATGAAGAAAATATGATTTATTGAGTAATTGCCCCAAGGTTAAGAAATAGGTAAGCATAGATTTGAATCCATGTATGTCTTTCCAGATCTTGTGTTCTTTCCATATTTCAAGTTAATATATTGAGAGTTCTAAGAAAACTATCACAGTTGCAGCCCATTTCAGGGAGTGGGTGGGCTAGAGGTAACATATAGAAATGAAAACTGTCATATTTTGGTTCCTGATACAGAGTTTTCATTTGCTGTTCAACACACACAGCCTTATCTGGGTGAAAAGCACAAGTAAAAGCTTGAAATTTCACTTGATGGTACTTGATGAAGGTTTATTATAACCAACTGGAATGGACTAAGGTCTAATTATGGTTCAAAGGTCAAAGTAAAGTCTGATAGTATGATTGATATATGCAGCCGAAAAGATTACAGATTAAGCTTTTTCTTTCTCAGTCTACCAGATTATTGGGTTGGAAAAGATATTTTTTCTTTGTTTGACTAATTTTCAGTGTTGCAGTCATCCCTTGGTATATGCAGGGGATTGGTTCCAGGACCACCACCCACCCCACTCCACACATACTCAAGTCCCCCAGTCAGCCTTATGGAACCTGCTTATATATTAACAGTTGGCCCTCCTTATATACAGGTTTCTCGCATCTCCCAGATACTGTATTTTTTATCTGCTTTTGGTTGAAAGAAATATGCATGTAAGTGAACCCATGCAGTTCAAGCCCATGTTGTTCAAGTGTCAACTGTATCTAGTAGTATTTTTTAGTTGTGAAACTGTAAAGCCATAAATGTATTAAGGAAATTACCCAAAGTCAAGCAACCACTCATAACATCTGTTCAGTCATTTTTCTGTCTATAGTAGGTGAATGTTTGTATATTTTATATTAGCAAGTATACACTCTTTCATTTTCGCCTTAGATATTTTAGTTCACTTTTCTGACTAAAAACATAATAATTTTAAAAGTTAAAAAGCAGGCCAGGCATGGTGGCTCATGCCTATAATCTCAGCACTTTGGGAGGCCAATGTGGGAAGATCACTTGAGGCCAGGAGTTCAAGACCAGCCTGAGCAACATAATGAGACCCCATCTCTACAAAAAATTTTAAAATTAACCAGGCATGATGGCATGCACCTGTAGTCCCAGCTACTGAGGAGGCTGAGGTGGGAGGATTGCTTTTGCCCAGGGGGCAAGGCTGCAGTGAACCTTGATTACACCACTGCACTCCATCCTGGGCAACAGAGAAAGACCCTGTCTCAAAAAAAAAAAAAAGTAAACACTAAAGAAGATTTAGGGGAAAAGAAGAGTAAATCATCTGTATAGGGTCCCCCCAAATTAAAATACACACTAACCATCATGACACTGGTTAGATAAATATTTATTATTTATAAGCAAGCCGATTTTATGTCTAGAAAAAGGAAGACAGTTGACAGTGAAAATAACTGTCTTAGAAAAAGTGCCTAATAAATTGTCTGTGTACACAACAAATATTCACAAATTGATATTTCTCAATATACCATAAATAATTAGTTGTTGACACTGGCCATAAAAACATAATGTTTAGAAATTATATGAAAGAAATGTGAGTCCTGTATGAAAAGAATTATTAAATGGAGTGAGACTAAGTGGTGATTTGAATAAATTGAAATATTTGCTTTAATTGGATTTGAAGATTGAATTGTAAAGATATTAGTATTTGATACACTCAATAGATGTTCCAAAGGTATTCAGTAATAATTAAACACCTATTCTCATTTTTTAAAATATATATACTTAAAGTAGATTCTAGTAGGCTATATTGAGGTGATTTTTTTCCCTGTAAAAAAAGCACAGAATGGTTTTATACAACCAGAGGAAATTTCATTAAAATCAAGACCAAGACAAATATGTTCATTATCCCTAGTATTATTTAATATTGCTTTAGAAATTATCTTTACTGTAAAGAGATGTTAAAAAGAAATAAGTTCTGTAACTTTTGAAAAGGAGAAGACAAAGTTATCATTGCTTGCAGAAGATAGGGGTATAGTCCTGGAAAACATTAGAAACAACATAAAATGTCTTGGTATAAATGAATTTTACAAAAGGATAGAATAAATGGTAACTATTTAAAATATCAATAGCTTTTATGCGTATCAGAAAGCCTTACATATAAAACATAATGGGAGAAATGATGGCATTCACAATAGGATCTAGTTTTAAAAATGATAAAAATTACGAATTCTGAAAGAAGATTTGAATAACAAATGGAGAGACAGTTTTGCAGAGCTAGGATGATGGTAGTGGTGACTGGAATGATGAGGAAGTCATCACAAAGCCCCTGTTGAATTATAATTTTCCTAGGTTCCAGCCATATCACAAGGATCCCTCACAATCATCAGGAACAGTTATGTCTCATCTATGTGTCATTTTGTGGAAAAATTCAATTCCACAACCGATTATGCCCCTCTAATTCAGTGTCTTTGCAAGTACCTGTATCAGAGGGAAGGGGAAAGAGGAGAAAGACACGCTAAAATGGGAAAAAAGTTATGAGGTAAGCCAGCCTTGTAATGATAATAGCAGGCAAAACCTTATTTCTAGAACACGAGGGCCATAACTTACTGATTGAATAAAATCCCAATCAAAATGCCAATGGAATTTTATTTGTAGAGCTTTACATAACCATGTTAATATTCACCTATTAGAATAACTAGGAAAGAATGCTTAATTTTTAAGGAAGAGTACAATCATTTTCAAGGGGATGGCATTCTGATGCCTGGATTTGCAATAATTATTAAATATTTCACTAATGTTGCATAAGTATTATTTGCTAACTGCTTTGAACTTTAACCCCCATCTTTTAGCTTCACCAAAAAGCAGAGAAACAAAAACAACCACAAAACTTGGTTTTGTAATGGAAATTTAATCTATGGTCAAATGAGTTAATGCTTAACATTGCCTAGAGTCAAAAGGAAAGGGAAGGGCTGAAGTAATCCAGCATTGGTTGAGCACGATCTATTTGCCAGGCCCTGTGTTAAACACTTCATCTCCTTTAATTCTGATAACATCTTGGTATTAATGTCAATTATATAAGAGTAAACCAAAGATTAGATAGTATTTGGGATTGGAATTCAAGTTTTTCTGGCTCCCGAGCCTATGCTCGCACACTACCACCGTGCCTTGTCTAACCAATTACTTCATTGAGTGCTGTTGTTTGTTATGGCATTTTTCAGTGGTAGACAGCATTTACAACTTAGATCAGGTACTCACCTGCTGAAAAACACTATGTTCTCTGGAAAGCGTTTGATGGTTTTGTTTGTTTGTTTGTTTTTAAGACTGAGTCTCACTCTGTTGCCAGGCTGGAGTACAGTGGTGTAATCGCGGCTCACAGCAACCTCTGCCTCCTGGGCCCAAGCGATTCTCCTGCTTCAGCGTCTCGAATAGCTGGGACTACAGGCGCATGCCACCATGCTCAGCTAATTTTTGTATTTTTTAGTAGAGACAAGGTTTCACCATATTGGCCAGGATGGTCTCGATCTCTTGACCTTGTGATCCACCTACCTCAGCCTCCCAAAGTGCTGGGATTACAGGTGTGAGCCACCGCACCCAGTCTGCTGTGTTTTTTATTCTTCTTCTGCATGATATAGTAATCTCGAGCTTTATCCTAATACATATCTGCATTCCAGTCACATTCCTACCAGTTAATAGCTGTGTAACCTTGGACAAGCTACTTAAACATTTGGAGCCTCAATTCCAGCAGCATACATACAATTTCATAAAGCAACCCAGAAAAGAGGATAGTCTATTTTGTCATTACTCCATGCAACTATTTTGATAAAATCTGCACCTTCACAATGAATTCAATGACGTTTATTTGGGGTAATGATATTGTTGCATTGCCTCTCTTGTGCATTAAATATTGGGTGTTTTTTATCACCCAGCCTAGGGTGAAAAGTAAAGAAACAAATGTGGCTCACACCTAGCCACTTTTAAATCAAAAGTTCAAATAAATAACCAAGTCAAAAGTCTAAATACAGAAAATTTTTACTTTTCTATATAACAAGAGTGTCACGTATATAGAACTGTTGGATATAAGCTATCCTGCCAAATGGAATAGCATCATTTTTCAGAGGGAGAGACTGACAAAAATGTATTTGATATACTGACACCAAGTATATGTTAGGGGCAGTGCTAGTTGTGGAGGGTACATAGACGAATTATATAGAGTTTCTACCCTCAAGGTTTTTACAGTCTAGTTGCGGTTGGGGAAGAAAGATAAACAGACAAATCATAATCTTTCTTGATGATCTCTTCTGTGCTATAAAGAATTTTTTTCTCTCAGAAAGGCTTCAGTTAGACATCAGTGATGCTGAGAGGTTAAATGAGTAAGATTGTAAGTGGTGGAGCTGGGACTTAACACTTAGGTATGTTTACATTAAAGCTGATCTGCTTCCATTCATTATGGCAACAGTTTACTTATGTTATATGTAGTGCCATTTATAATTCCCAGTGAGAGAGTCATCCTGTTTCCCAAATGATTCACATCTGAAAAATCCAGGCACACAACATGCCCATAAAGGCCAGATCACCCAGTCAAAGCTCAAATAAAGTGTGTTGAAACCAACAGGCCAGTTGTCCTTATTCTTGACTATTTTTTGTGTTAGGAAGGAGCAGATAGGTTAGAAAGTGAGAGTCACAATATTGAGCCCTTCTATGAAAAGCATATGTTTTTGGCTGTGAAGGTGGCAGTTACCTCTATGCTTTTGCTATCTTAGTGGGGACCAATCCTAAGAGAGCAGTTTCTCAAAAACAGCTGTTATCTGGGAAAGGGGAGGTGAAAGGCCTAACTCAGAAACTGAGCTACTCACAGCTAGGCAGAGCTTTTCACCTCAGTTTCTCTTGTTGGCAGGCCCCAGAAACAGTTTCTTTAAAGACGTCAGCAGATCTTTTCAAGTAGATTTATTGATAGAAGAGCCATGAGAAATATTTTGGTGGCTATAAATAAAAGCATATTTGCAGGTTCGAGTCAACAGACCCAGAATTGAAAACTGACTTGGCCACTAGTTAGTTGTTTTGTATTCATTCTAGAGCAATTCAAGCCACATTGTATTCACTCAATAAATATTCATTGATTGAATGAATGTGTTTATTCCCCCCATTAAGCTGTGAGACCCTTGAGGGTAAGAGCCATATTTCATTGGTCTTTGTAAATCACATCCAGTTCACTGCCTAAATTCTGTTAAGTATCACTGAATTTTAAATTAATTATTCTTTGGTAAGAAACACTGATAGGGAAAGCATTCGCCCAATGTGAACATAATACAGAAGATACTATTGATGTAGGCACCATGTATTTTGTTGGTTGTATACCAAGCAAACTCTTCTAATCAGCTGAGAGTCTGTGAGGGCAAAGATGTCTGACTCATTATCTTTGGTAATGCACAGTAGCTGACATATTACAGTACATGTAATGATTTACTGCAGCATTTCCTAGAGCTTTTTCATTTGAGTGTCACTCAGGGTTTTTGCTTTATCTGTGCACAGTCTGTATGTTTATTTACTTAACATGTTTCTGTGGTATTTTTGAAATAAAAAGTATCACTTGAAATGAAACATAACGCTACGATTAAAAACTAAGAACAAAAAATAATGTTACTAAATATTTTTAAATGAAATTAAGATTCAGTACAAGTAGTAGTAAGCTACTAATGTGTGTTGCACTAACATTTTATATAACTTCTCTCTTTTAATCCTCATGATAGCTCTTCTAAAAAATATTTTCCCATTACCACAGATGAGATTAAGATCTAGGTAAGTTAGGTAACAGCCCAGTGTCACACAGCTAGTGTAAGGGAGGGCCAGGACTCTAAAGGGAGCTTGTTTTTTAATGCTAAAGCCAACGTGGAATGCGGTATAGGCAATCCTTAACTTTATTATTCCCAAGTGATTCCACCTGGCCCCTTCCCCTTTTTCTTATTGATCCAGCTCTCCTTGGTTCTCAGACCACCTCCTGTTTACACTTTAAGCAGCTCTTTATCCCACAGGTCATTCCAAGACCCTCTGGCCCACTGCCAACACACCCAACACCAAGTTCTGTTAGAGCAGAGGAAAGATGGATATTTTTTCATCTTTCTGAGAACAAAAAACAATTGCTATCTATACTTTATTGAGAACTATTAAGGAGTGAGCATCCTGAGGAAGGCTCTTTGTGATCTGGTTTCTGGGCATAAGAATGCAGATAGGGACTTCAGGGAGAGATTGAAATTGTCCTCCCTGCGCAAAAGTCTGGGAGAGGAGATGGAGTTTGGAGCCTGCTGTGGGGTAAGGGAGGAAGGGAGGGAGGGAAAAAGCTAAGACTGAGTTTTGGTCTGCAGGAAATGTGGGAGACAAGGGAGAGCACACGGCCAGGCTCATGGTGGGTACCCAGTAAATGCCCTTAAGATTTAACTAGAGTGAGGGGTGGTAAGTTGTGGGGATTCACATAAAGAGAAAATTGCTTTCCGAGTTGAAACTGTGACTAGGACCTTTCCGTTTTGGTTCACAAAAATCTTTTCTCTGTTTTTGTAAGCTGGGTAGCTGAATCAAGGAAGTTTGAGGCAGGTAATGATTTAGGGCAAGGTTTGGCCCAAGGAATAATGGATCTGGGACTGGTAACTGAAGCCAAGGGATAGAATATACAGTAAAAGAAAGAGGAAAGGAACTATATGATTTGTTGAAACCAGAACCCCTTTTCTTCAAAGCCAGCTATAAAGCCTAAAAATATAACTCTAACTTTCCCTCTGCCTTTCTATGTAAAAACTGGACATAAAGAAGTGATCTGGCCTCCTTTATTTGACTGTAGGTCATAAGACCCCCCCATTCTAGAGAGGGAACTGCCACATACCCAGAAGGAAGGAATGCTGCTCAGAGAGGCCAAGAAGAATCTAGACAGACAGGCCTTGCTGAGTTTCCCCTCTTAGTCTATTCGCATTAGCTCATACCCTTTTTGTTCAGTCATATTTCTACACAGCTGTTCATACTTTGTTGAACTTAAACATGGACAAAATGGACAATTTCCTTTGTGTCTTTGGGTCTTCATTCTGAAAGCTCCTGTGCATACATGCTGAATCCATTTGTATGCCTTTTCTCCAATTAATCTGCCTTCTGTGAGTTGATTTTTCAGCAAACCCTCAGAGAGCCAAAGGGGAAGCTCTCCCTTAGGCGCTACAGCACCCACTCTCCACTGTGTCAGGTAATTTATTTATATTATTCATTGAAATCTTCAGAGTAACTCTGTAAGGCAGATGTTGTCTCTACATGACAGATGAGGAAATAGGTTCAGAATGATGTGAAGGAATTCAGCCCACCAAAGTGATATAAAGATTATTTTAAACTGAAAATATCTGAACAGACAGCAGAAGCAGAAATGAATATTACCTAAATTTAAGCAGAACCTCCTGAAAATACAACCACAATTGAACAATTGATTCTGAGGGAGTTTCCTATTTGTATTAAGACTGACCCCTTAGCATTGAGAAGTGCAAATGCAGCTGCCATAAACCTCCCCAGAGGGAAATTTCCAGCCTAGGAAAGAGATAAACTGTTCATTTTCATTAGCATCAAAAAAACCAATAGAACCTTCCATACTTTCACATTGAAGCCCTAACCTCTCCTTTGTTAAATCGGGTATATAAATCTCTCTCTCTCTCTGGCTTATTGAGCAAGTTACTCATTATTCAATGGTCCCATGTGCATATGGAAATAAACATTGTCTTTACTCCTGTTAATGTGTCTATTGTCAGTTAATTTGCAGGCCCCTGTCATTTAACTATTGAAACCTTAGGTGATAGAGGATAGATAAAGCAGTGTGGTTCCCTAGAACAGCAGTCCTCAATCTTTTTGGCACCAGAGCCTGGTTTCCCAGAAAACAATTTTTCCACGGGGCAGGGAGTTGGGGGAGGGAGAGGTGGTGGGGTGGCAGGGTAGGGGGATGGCTTCGGGATGAAACTGTTCCACCTCAGATGGCCAGGCATTAGATTCTCATAAGGAGCACACAACCTTGATCCCTCACGTATGCAGTTCACAATAGGGTTCATGCTTCTATGAGAATCTAATGCCCTGCTAATCTGACAGGAGGTGAAGCTCAGGCCATAATGCTCTGCAGGCCCACTGCGCACCTCCTGCTGTGTGGCCTGATTCCTAACAGGCCGTGGACCCATACCCATCTGTGGCCCAGGGGCTGGGGACCCCTGCCCTAGAATAAGACCCAAGAGCAACCATAGAACTGTCCCAGTACATATCCAGGGTTCTTAAACCTCACATAATCATGATCCAGGCCATAGCTCCCAAACTTGTTGAAGCTGAAGCAAACTTTGTACGTGGGTGGACACAGAAGGAACCTGTGTCCCTTCAAGGAGTGGAGTAACAGTTAAGACCAGCAAGTGGTCACTTTACAGAATTATCTTTTGTCCTAGAATCTTCTGGGCAGTCACAGATCCTGGGGAAAAGGTGACCTGAGTCAGGACTATTTGTCAGAGCAGTCAGGGCAGCCTTTGGATTCAGGGAGACCACACTGATTGAGGACAAGTCACTTAACATCCCTAAGGCTCAGTTCTGTAAAATGTGGATACTCTTATCTATTGCCGGAGATCTTGTAGGAAATGGGGATGATATTAGACAAGTGTTTGCCACAGCAAGTTCAGCTTATAATATTAGCAGCTCCTCTGCAACACTTTTTAAAATTCCAGTATACTTTGTAGATAACTGTATCTGCACATATAAAACATATCCAACACACACACATACATGCATGTAGAAAATAAGAAAAATATTTTTAAAAATTAATTCTTCCATTATTTGCTGTTTTAAGCAAGCTGCAACATATAATATTGCACTTAGAATTTACACAACAGTTATATTTCTAGAATTTTGGCAAACCATGGTGCTCAGATCAACTCTTCACGTGTAAAGCAACTCAAAACATTATGGTAAATAACAGTGGGATCTAGACTTTTGAGGATATTTTGTCTTCAATCATTAATTGTTCCTATAAGAAACTAAGAATTGATTTTTTTTGTTTTGTTCTAATTCAAAAGCCATCAGAAAGCCCTGGAGTCATTCTAATATTTCATGAAAAAGGATACTTACTTGGCCTTTTCTAGACCAACTCAAAAAGGAGGAGATTAGCAAGTGGCACACTGCTGATATGCATTATAAAGTGTTTCTAACAAATATTTGGCAAATGAGTGCTTCAAGTGTTCTTATTCTACAAAGTCTCTTCCTGAGGGTTTTAGCATACCATACCAACTAATGCACAATATCTTTCTCAAACTCTTGTTTATGATAGATTTTTCTTAAGAATATTAAAAAATATAATAACTATGATTTATACAGTGTTACCTATATTTGAGGAACTGACTACCCAACAATCAAGGCAGTACAAACTGTTAAATCCACAAAACAACAGTGGCAATATATGCAATTAATTACTGATTTTGTATATTACAAAAGTGAGGCTCACAGAGAATAAGCAACTGACCCAAGGTCACAGAGTCAGTAGACAGAAAATACTAGAGCTGGAACATGTGTAGTGGTGGGCTAGTAGAGGTTTAAAAACCATTAAGGGTGGAAGATGGGGCCTGGAAGCACATGCTTTGTAGAGTTTGCTGATTTCTATGGTGTAAATGCTCTGCTATAGACAATTTTAAGGAGTAAATGCACACAATTACAAGAGCCAGTTCCAGAATGTTACTACAATAGGATCCTATAGTCTGAACGTTTGTGTCCCTCTCCAATTTATATGTTGAAATCTCAACTCTTAATGTGATGGTATTAAGTGGTGGAGCCTTTAAGAGGTGATTAGGTCACAACAGCAGAGCCCTCATGAATGGGATTAGTGCTGTTATAACAGAGGCCCCAGAAAGACTCCTCACTCCTTCCATCATATGAGGACATAAGCAGAAGGTGCCGTCTATGAACCAGGAAGTGGTTGCTCACCAGACACTGAATCTGCTAGTACCTTGATCATGGGCTTCCCGTCCTCCAGAACTATGAGAAATAAATTTCTACTGTTTATATGCTACCTGGTTTGTGGTATTTTATTTTAGCATCCCAAACAGACTAAGACATAGGGGAAGCCATTAACCACTGAGCATCAAAGTTTCTTCACTGTGAAGTGAGAATAAGAATAACTTCACTGAAAAAAAATGCTCTTAAGGCTTATGGGAATAACACAATGTGAGAGTGCCTAATACTGTGCCTAGCTCATAGGTGCTCAAAGAATGTTTGTTTAGAGTCACAATAGTAACAAAATAGCTGCTTTCAACAATAAAACAAGATCATTACTATTCTCCTTAACTAACTCTTGAATGGAATCTACTCTGTATGAGCAACAAGTACCATTTTTACCAAAATATTTCTGTGTGGATCATTCCCTAAAGATATGTTTAAAAACTAAATTTGCACAGAAAACCACAGGCTGACAAGGTTCTCAGTGGCACAACTTAACTCATAGTTATCCAACCTTTCTAAGTCACAGCTCCTACTAAACAGGTATCATGAAAGCTACACTTCAAGTTTGGTAGGATAGAAGCAAAATCTGATGGCACATTTAGCAGAGTCTAGTACATGGTGCAAGCACAATATATGGTACTTACAGACTGGTATAATTCACATGCTGAAGCTTTCTTCAAAGCACTGGAGGATGGGGCTGATGCATTTTTTCCCCCAAGGACACCAAACAAGATCGAGAGAGATTATTTACTTACTAGTGGGATACAGTGTACTGACAGAGACTCCACAGACCAGTTGCCCTGAGGGTACACATGTAGTTCCAGGAATTTCATGGGTGCTTGAGATTTAAAAAGAAAAAAAAAGCTCATACGAGTATATTTTTGCCTCAGAATATATGATCAGTAAAATAGATGCATTCTCTGTTCATTTGTAAAAGCTTCAAGTCCATCCTGTACAATCAGCCTATTCTAGAGAGATGCTTCATTAGCAGGCACCAAGGTAGAGTGGTTATGACCACAGGTTCTGTTTCAGGCCTTACTCTTTTATAATCTATTTGGAAGGAAAATATCTTTTGCTTTTTGTTTTATTCAGACTATGTATTTCAGGGCCATCTTTTCCAATAAATGGAGACCTGTGTTTAGAGTTCAAATTATAAGAATGTACTCTAGAAGAGGACACCAAATAGATGTTTAGTTTATGAGCTCTCTTTAGCTTTAATTGTTTCCAATAACAACCTATGCCTCAGAAGGAATCATCCTTGGCATTTTTTTAAATTTACTTGCCTGTTTTGTGCAATTGTCAAGTTGCCTGTAAAGAAATTCCAATTGTGTGTGACACACTTTATGTATCTGCAGTATAAGACCTAAAGTTAAGGCTCAATATTATGTGCTGCCTTGACATCTGGTGAAATTTAGAGGGCTTCAAATGACCTAACCATGAATTTCCCTCCCTACTCTGCTCCTATGAATCAAGTCCATAGCCAAACAATGGTTCTTATCAGGTGGACCAGGCATAGCTCCTGCTTATCCCTGAGTAGCTGGTTTCAATTCCCTGACCGTCCATGGAATTCTTTAAACAAACCAATCAAATCTTCCCAGGGGAAACAGGGGGCACTCCACCTTCTTAATACCAAATGGCCTGCTTCCAACAGCTCCTGGTTGTCCAAATGCAATCACATTTGGCCCTGCTTGGTATGAGATGTCTTCTTTCCCAGGTTGTGAATACAGGTGAAAATAAACTGTTGTCAATGTTATTTGTTCCGTATTAAGTGTTATGTGCTTGGTCAACCCCATAACGCAAGATTGGGAATACTGCCCTCACTGATGGAATAAATGGGACACGATCTTACTGCTGATTATTAAGATCCTGTGAGATAGGTATCTTTATTCCCATTTCAATAATGAGAAAATTAAGGTTCTGAAAATAGTAGATAACTGCCCCCCAATCACACAGCTGAGAAGTTTCCAACCTGGGATTTGAACTCAATCCTTTTATACTTCAAAATCTGTGTTCATGTTAGCCAACATATCTCAAATATTGTTTAAACACTGAAAAAATTCTGTTTATCCTAAATATGCAACCTAATAAACTTATTTTTAAAAGATCATTATTTTTGAGACTGAGTCTTGCTGTCATCCAAGCTGGAGTGCAGTGGTGAGATCTTGGCTCACTGCAACCTCTGCCTCCTGGGTTCAAGTGATTCTCTTGCCTCAGCCTCCCAAGTAGCTGGGACTATAGGCACCTGCTACCACACCTGGCTAATTTTTGTATTTTTAGTAGAGATGGTGTTTCACCATGTTGGGTAGGCTGGTCTCAAACTCCTGACCTCAAGTGATCCACCTGCCTCAGCCTCCCAAAGTGCTGGGATTACAGGTATGAGCCACCACGCCTGGCCAAATACATCATTTAATTAATTAATTTATTTATTTATTTGAGACGGAGTTTCACTCTTGTTGCCCAGGCTGGAGTGCAATGGCACGATCTCGGCTCACTGCAACCTTTGCCTCCCGGGTTCAAGCGATTCTCCTGCCTCAGCCTACCAAGTAGCTAGGATTACAGGTGCCTGCCACCACGCCCAGCTAATTTTTGTATTTTTAATAGAGATGGGGTTTCACCATGTTGGCCAGTCTGGTCTTGAACTCCTGACCTCAGGTGGTCCACACATGAGAACTTCATGAAGCATACACAAGTATCAATAGCTGAATGGTCCAAGCATAAGAAAGGATATCAGAGTTTGAAGACCACCTTACTGAAATAAGACATGCAGACAAGACTAGAGAAAAAAGAATGAAAAGGAATGAACAAAGCCTCCAAGAAATATGGGACTTCATAAAAAGACCAAACCTATGATTGACTGGAGTAACAGAAGGAGACGGAGAGAATGGAAGCAAGCTGGAAAACACACTTCAGGATATTATCCAGGAGAACTTCCCCAACCTAGCAAGATAGACCAACATGCAAATTCAGGAAATACAGAAAACACCATTAAGATACTTCATGAGAAGATCAATCCCCAAGACACATAATTATCAGATTCTCCAAGGTTGAAATGAAGGAAAAACTCTTAAGGGCAGCCAGAGAGAAAGGCCAGGTCATCTAAAAAAGGGAAGTCCATCAAACTAACAGTGAACCTCTCAGCAGTAACTCTACAAGCCAGAAAAGATTGAGGGTCAATATTTAACATTCTTAAAAAAAAATTTCAACCCAGAATTTCACATCCAGCCAAACTAAGCTTCATAAGCAAAGAAGAAATAAAATCCTTTCCAGACAACCAAATGCTGAGGGATTTCATTACCACCAGGTTTGCCCTGCAAGAGCTCCTGAAAGAAGCACTAAATATGGAAAGCAATAGTTGATACCAGCCACTGCAAAAACACACCAAAATATAAAGACCAATGACACTATGAAGAAACTGCATCAACTAGTGTGCAAAATAACCAAATAACAGCATGATGACAGGATCAAATTCACACATAACAATACTAACCTTAAATGTAAATGGGCTAAATGCCCCAATTAAAAGACACAGACTGGCAAATTGCATAGTCAAGATACATCAGTGTACTATATTCAGGAGACCCATTTCACTTGCAAAGACACACATATGCTCAAAATAAAGGGATGGAGGAAAATTTACCAGCCAAATGGAAAGCAAAACAAAACGAAAAACAAAAAACAAAAAAAACACCTAGGGTTTCAATCCTAGTTTCTGGCAGAACAGACTTTAAACCAGCATAGATCAAAAAAGACAAAGAACGGCATTACATAATGGTAAAGGGAACAATTCAACAAGAAGAGTTAACTATTCTAAGTATATATTCACCCAATACAAGAGCACCCAGATTCATAAAACAAGTTCATAGAGACCAACAAAGAGACTTAGATTCCCACCGAATAATAGTGGGAGACTTTAACACCCCACTGTCATATTAGACAGATCTATGAGACAGAAAATTAACAAGGATATTCAGGACTTGAACTCAGCTCTGGATAAGTGGACCTAGTAGATGCCTACAAAACTCTCTACACCAAATCAACAGAATATACATTCTTCTCAGTGCCACATGGCACTTATTCTAAAATCGACCACATAATTAGAAGTAAAACACTTTTCAGCAAATGCAAAAGAACTGAAATCAGTCTCTCAGACCACAGTGCAATTAAATTAGAACTCAGGATTAAGAAACTCGAAACCACACAATTTCATAGAAATTGAACAATCTGCTCCTAAATGACTCCTGGGTAACTAATGAAATTAGGACAGAAATCAAGAAGTTCTTTGAAACCAATGAGAACAAAGAGACAACGTACCAGAATCTCTGGGACACAGCTAAAGCGGTGTTAAGAGAGAAATTTATAGCACTAAATGCCCACATCAGAAAGCTAGAAAGATCTCAAATTGACACCCTAACATCACGATTAGAAGAGCTAGAGAGACAAGAGCAAACTAATCCAAAAGCTAGCAGAAGACAAGAAATAACTGAGATCGAAGAAGAATTGAAGGAGGTAGATATACGAAAAACTCTCTAAAAAAATCAACGAATCCAGGAGCTGAGTTTTTGAAAAAAATAACAAAATAGATAGACCACTAGCTAGACTAATAAGAAGAGAGAAAAGAATCAAATAGACACAAAAAAAAGATAAAGAGGATATCACCACTGACTCCACAGAAATACAAACTACCATCAGAGAATACTATAAACAACTCTACACAAATAAGTTAGAAAATCTAGAAGAAACAGATAAATTCCTGGACACATACACCCTACCGAGACTAAACCAGGAAGAAGTTGAATCCCTGTATAGACCAATAGCAAGCTCTGAAATTGAGGCAGCATTTAATAGCCTACCAACCAAAAAAGCCCAGGGCCAGATGGATTCACAGCTGAATTCTACCAGAAGTACAAAGAGGAATTGGTACCATTGCTTCTGAAACTATTCCAAACAACTGAAAAGGAGGGACTCCTCCCTAACTCATTTTATGAAGCCAGCATAATCTGATACCAAAACCAGGAAAAGACACAACAAAAAAAGAAAACTTCAGGCCAATATCCCTGATGAACATTGATGTGAAAATCCTTAATAAGATACTGGCAAACCGAATACAGCAGCACATCAAAAAACTTATCCACCACAAACAAGTTGGCTTCATTCCTGGGATGCAAGGCTCCTTCAGCATATGCAAATCAATAAATGTAATTCATCACATAAACAGAACCAAAGACAAAAACCACATGATTATCTCAATAGATGCAGAAAAGGCCTTTGATAAAATTCAACATTTCTTCATGTTAAAAACTCTCAGTAAACTAGGTACTGATGGAACATATCTCAAAATAATAAGAACTATCTATGACAAACCCACAGCCAATATCATATTGAATGAGCAAAAGCTGGAAGCATTCCCTTTGAAAACCAGTACAAGACAAGGATGCCGTCTCTCACCACTCCTATTCAACATTGTATTGGAAGTTCTGGCAAGGGCAATCAGGCAAGAGAAAGAAATAAAGAATATTAAAATAAGAAGAGAGGAAATCAAGTTGTCTCTGGTTGCAGACGACATGGTTTTATATATATAAAACCCCATCATCTCAGCCCAAAAACTTTTTGAACTGATAAGCAACTTCAGCAAAGTCTCAGGATACAAAATCAATGTGCAAAAATCACAAACATTCATTTACACCAGGAATAGGTGAGCAGAGAACCAAATCCTGAATGAACTCCTGTTCACAACTGCTACAAAGAGAATAAAATACCTAAGAATACAGCTAACAAGGGACGTGAAGGACCTCTTCAAGGAGAACTACAAACCACTGCTCAAGGAAATAAGAGAGGACACAAACAAATGGAAAATCCATCTTCATTGACAGGAAGAATCAATATCATGAAAATGGCCATATTGCCCAAAGTAATTTATAGATTCAATGCTATTCCCATCAAGCTACCATTGACATTCTTCACAGAATTAGAAAAAACTATTTTAAATTTCATATGGAATCAGCAAGGTCCCATATAGCCAAGATGATCCTAAGCAAAAAGAATAAAGCTGGAGGCATCATGCTGCCTGACGTCAAACTATACTACAAGCCTACAGTAACCAAAACAACATAGTGCTGGTACCAAAACAGACATATAGACGAATGGAGCAGAACAGAGATCTCAGAAATAACACCACACATCTGCAACCATCTGATCTTCGACAAACCTGACCAAAAAAAGCAATGGGGAAATGATCTCCTATTCAGTAAATAGTGCTGGGAAAACTGGCTAGCCATATGCAGAAAACTGAATCTGGATCCCTTCCTTACACATTATACAAAAATTAATTCAAGATGTATTAAAGACTTAAATTTAAAACCTAAAACCATAAAAACCCTAGAAGAAAACCTAGGCAGTACCATTCAGGACATAGGCATGGGCAAAGACTTCATGACAAAAATGACAAAAGCAATTGCAATAAAAGCCAGAATTGACAAATGGGATCTAATTAAACTAAAGAGCTTCTGCACAGCAAAAGAAACTATCACCAGAGTGAACAGGCAACCTACAGAATGGGAAAAACATTTTGCAGTCTACCGATCTGACAAAGTGCTAATATCCAGAATTTACAAGGAACTTAAACAAATTTACAAGAAAAAAAACAACCCCATCAAAAAGTGGGCAAAGGATATGAATAGACACTTCTCCAAAGAAGAAATTTATGCAGCTGACAAACATGAAAAAAAGCTCAACATCACTGATCATCAGAGAAATGCAAATCAAAACCACAACGAGATACCATCTCAGGCCAACATGACATTTAAGTCATCCCTGAATTAACATGTCAGGAAACAATAGATGCTGGTGATGCTGTGGAGAAATGGGAATGTTTTTACACTGTTGGTGGGAATGTAAATTAGTTCAATCATTGTGGAAGACAGTATGGCAATTCCTCAAGGATTTAGAACCAGAAATACCATTTGACCCAGCAATTTCATTACTGAGTATATACTTAAAGGAATATAAATCATTTTACTATAAAGACACATGCACATGTATGTTTATGGAAGCACTATTTACAATAGCAAAGACATGGGACCAACCCAAATGCCCATCAGTGATAGACCAGATAAAGAAAATGTGGTACATATACACCATGGAGTACTATGCAGCCATAAAAAGGAATGAGCTCATGTCCTTTACAGGGACATGGATGAAGCTGTAAGCCATCATCCTCAGCAAAGTAACACAGGAGCAGAAAACCAACCACTGCATGTTCTCACTCATAGTGGGAGTTGAACATTAAGAATACATGGACACAGTGAAGGGACAACACACACCAGGGCCTGTTAGGAGGTGGAGGGCGAGGGGAGGGAACTTAAAGGATGTGTCAATAGGTGCAGCAAACCACCATGGCACACATATACCTATGTAACAAACCTGCACATTCTGCATATGTATCCAGTTTTTTTTCAGAAATTTTAAAAATTAAAAAAAACTAAAAAATAATTTTAAGAAAAGACAACTGAAAACATAATTCTTCCTCCCTCTCACAAAGGTTGAAAACAAATTTCCCTGTCAAAACATAACTAAAACGTGGAAATGGTTCAAGTTAAAAGCTATTCTAAATTAACCAGATAGTCTGCTGGAGAATCTGGAGAAAAGTCCTAGAGTAAGGAGCTAGTGAAAAGTCTTAAAAGGAAATTAGATTATAAACTTTGCAGAGCCTATTAGTGAGAAAAGAAAAGGTAATAAATTGTAACTATTGGGATAATAATCCAAGTGGAGGGCTGGCTATGCAAGTCTTATGCACACTTAAAATAATCATGGGATTGAATCTTTGATCTGGGAATAGAGTTTATCATAATATTTGTTTATTATCCTTATAATCCCTATAGGGTCTGTAGTAACATCACACCTTTCATTCCTGATATTGGCATTTGGTGTCTTCTCTATTTTGTTATTGGTCAGTGTGGCTAGAGGTTTATCCATTTTATTTATCAAAGACCCAGCTTTTAGCCAGGCATGGTGGTTCCCCTGTATTCCCACCTACTTGGGTGGCTGAGGCAGGAGGATCACTTGAGCCCAAGAGTTCAGTGCTGTAGTGCTCTAAGATCTCATCTGTGAATAGCCTTTTCATTCCAGCCTGGGCAACATAGCAGGAAAAAAAAAAGAACTAGCTTTTGGTTGTATTGATTATCAATCAATTATAATAATTTCTGCTCTTTATTATTTCCTTCCTTCTGCCTTCTTTGGGTTAATTTTGTTTCTTTTTTAATAGTTTCTAGATATGATTTACTTACCATAACACTCACCAATTTTAAGTGTCCAATCAATGATTTTTAGTAAATTTACAAAGTTATGCAAGTGTCATCAAAATCCAATTTTAGAACATTTCCAACCCTCCCCCATCATTGCAATCAATCTCCATTTCTACCTCCAGCCCCAGATAATCACTGAAATTTACAAATTTTCATTTATCAATTTGCCCTTTAAGGCCCCTGCATACAAATTAAATAATACACTATGTAATCTTCTGTGTCTGGCTTCTTTCATTAACATAATGTTTATGAGGTTCACCTATGTCATAGCAGGTATTGGTCCTTAGTTTGTTTTATTGCTCAATAGCATTTTGTATGACTATGCTCTGTGTTGTTTATATGTTTAGATTTACAGACATTAGGGCAATTTTCAGGTTTTAGCTATTAAGAATAACACTGTTACATACCTTCATGAACGGGTCTTTAGGGAACATATGTTTTCATTTATCTTGACTAAATTTCTGGGAGTACAGTTATATGGTAAATTTATGTTTAGCCATTTAAGAAATTGCCAAACTGTTTTTCCAAAGTGGCTCCATCATTTTACATTCCCACTCGCAATGCCTAAGGGTTCCAGTTTCTCCACATGCTCATAAACACTCCTTATTGTTTGTCACTTTGATTACAGTCATTCTAATGGTGTGAAATGGTTTAGATTTGCATTTCCCTAATAAATAAAGATGAGCTTCTTTTATATGCTTTTTGGATGTAGTATTTGTACATCTTCATTGTTAAAATTTTATTACAGTGTTTTGATCATTTTTAATTGGTTTATTTGACCTTTTGCTATTTAGTTGTAAGAATTGTTTATACGTTTGGGATACAAACCCTTATTAGATATGGTTTGCATGTATTTTCACTAGTATGGGACTTGTCTCTTCTTTTTTCTTCATGGTCTTTTGATGTTTGGAAGTATGGGGTAGATGAAGCACAACATATCATTTTTCTCTTTTGTAGACTGTGTTTTTAGTGTTGTATGCAAGATATCTTTATCTAACCTTAGGTCATGAAGATTTGATTCTACCTTTTCTTCTAAAAGCATTATAGTTTTAGCTATTACATTTAGAGATACAATCTGTTGAGAGTTAATTTTTTGTGTAGTGTGAGGTGAATGTCTAAAGTGGTCTTTTTCCAAGTGCATGTTCAACTGTCCAGCACTATTTGTTGAGAAGGCTACTCTTTATCCCAGTGAATTGCTTTGGCTTCTTTGTTTAAAAAAATCAATTAATCATAAATATAAGGGGTTATTTCTGAACTTTCAAATATATTCCATTGAACTATATGTCTGTCCTTATGCCAGTTAATACAGTGTTTTGATTGCTGTAGATGTATAAAAGTTTTAAAACTGTGTAGTAGAAACCCTCCAACAATTTTTTTCTTTTTAAAGATTGATTTGCCAATTCTAGATCTTTTGCTTTCCATATTTTTAATTGGATAGTCACTTTCTACAAAAAGTCCTGCTGGAACTTTGATGGGGATTGTGTTGAATCTGTAGACCAATTTGGGGAAAATTGCCTAACAGCATCGTGTCTTGGAATCCATGAATATAGAAAGTCTTTCTAATAATTTAGATCTTCTTTAATTCCTCTCAGCAATGTTTTACAATGTTCAATGTGCAAGTCTTGCACTTCTTTTGGTAAATTTAGTCCTAAATATTTTTCTCTTATGCTGTTGTGAATGGCCTTCTTTTCCAAAAACTCATTTTTGCTTGTTCATTCGTAATATATAGAAATACAACTGATCTTTTATCCTGCAACTTTGCTAAATGTAGCTATTAGTTCTAATATTTCTGTGTGTGTGTCTTAACATTTTCTTCATCAAGATTATGTTGTCAACAAATAAAGTCAGTTTAACATCTTCCTTTGTAATCCAGATACCCTTTATTTGCTTTTCCTGCCTTCTTTCACTGGATAGCACCTCTAATACAATGTGGAATAGAATTGGTGAGAGCTGCTATTCTTGTCTTGTTCCTGATCATTGAGGGAAACCATTCAGATTTTTACCATTAATTATGATGTTAACAGTAGGTTTCTCATAGATGCTCTTTATCAGGTTGAAAAACATCCCTTTTGTTACTATTTTATTCAGAGTATTTCTTATGAATGAATGTTGGATTTTTGTCAAATGCTTTTTATGTATCTACCAAGATATTCAGGTAGATTTTGTTCTTTATTAATATAATGCATTATATTAATTAATTTTTTAATGATAAACCAACCTTACATCCCTGGTACAAATCTCAGTTGTTCATGGCACATAATCCCTTTTAAATATTGCTGGATTTCACTTACCAATTTTTTTTATTTACTTTTAAATCTATATTCATAAGAAGTATTTGTTGTTTTCTTGTAATGTATTTCTCTGGTTTTGGTGTCAGGGTAATGTTGACATCATAGAATCAGTTGAGAAGTGTTTCCTCTTCTATTCTCTGAAAGATTATGTAAAAAAATCTTTACTTATTTAAATGTTTGGTAGAATTATGCAGTGAAACTACCTGGTCCTGTACTTTTCTTTGTGGAAAGGTATTTTAATTACTACTTTCTTTGATTTCTTCACTTGTTTATTCTGATTTCCTATTTCTATTTTCTCTTTCTTTCTTTTTTTTTTTTGATGCAGTCTCCCTCTGTCACACAGGGTGGAGTGCAGTGGCGCAATCTCAGCTCACTGCAACCTCCACCTCCTGGGTTCAAGTGATTCTTCTGCCTCAGCCTCCTGAGTAGCTGGGACTACAGGCACGCACCACCATGCCCAGCTAATTTTTGTACTTTTAGTAGAGGCAGGGTTTCACCATATTGGCCAGGCTGGTCTCGAACTCCTGACCTTGTGATCTGCCCACCTTGGCCTCCCAAAGTGCTGGGATTACAGGTGTAAGCCACCGTGCCCGGCCTATTTTCTATTTCTTTGTAAGACACTTTCAGCAATTTGTGTCTTCCTAGGAATGTGTCCATTTCATACATTTTAAAATTTGTTGCCATAAAGATTATCATAGTAGCCTCTATAATCCTTTAATTTCTCTAAGGTCAATATTGATGTACCCACTTCCATTTCTGATTCTGGTCCTTTGCATCTCTTCCCTTTATTTCTTGGTCAATCCAGCTAAAATATTGTTAATTTTTTTTTTTTTTTGAGACGGAGTCTCGCTCTGTTGCCCAGGCTGGAGTGCAGTGGCGCGATCTTGGCTCACTGCAAGCTCTGCCTCTTGGGTTCACGCCATTCTCCTGCCTCAGCCTCCAGAGTAGCTGGGACTACAGGAGCCTGCCACCATGCCCAGCTAAATTTTTTTGTGTTTTTTAGTAGAGACGGGGTTTCACCGTGTTAGCCAGGATAGTCTCGATCTCCTGACCTCATGATCCGCCCACCTAGGCCTCCCAAAGTGCTGGGATTACAGGCGTGAACCACCGCGCCCGGCCTAAAAGATTGTTAATTTTTAAAAAAATATTTTCAAAGAAGAAACATACAGTTTCACTGATTTTTGTTATGGCTTTTTTTTTTCTAATTCATTGATTTCCAGTTTAATCTTTGTTATTTCCTTTTTTCATTTGCTTTGCATTAAATTTGCTCTGACTCTTTCTAGTTTACTCAGTTGAAAGCTTCAATTACTGATTTCAAAACTTTTTCCTTTTCTAATACGAGCATTTATTGCCTTCATCGTTCCTCTAATCCTTACTTTAACTGCACCGCAAAGTTTTATTTTAATGGTAACATCTTGCAAAACTATAATAAAAGTTCAAAATAACAATATTGATATTGACATTGATGCAATCCATGCATCTTATTCATATTTCCCCAGCTTGTTTGTACTCATTTGTTTGTGTATGTTTGTGCATTGGCTTCTTTTTTTGTTTTGTTTTTTTTCTCTGTCTCCCAGGCTGGAGTGCAGTGGTGCCATCTCAGCTCACTGCAACCTCCGGCTCCCAGGTTCAAGTGATTCTCCTGCCTCAGCCTCCTGAGTAGCTGGGATTACAGGCACTCGCCACCACGCCTGGCTAATTTTTGTATTAAAAATTAATACAAATTTTTAATAGTGGAGATAGGGTTTTACCATGTTGGCCAGGCTGGTCTCGAACTCCTGACCTCAAGGGATTCGCCTGCCTCCACCTCCCAAAGTGCTGGGATTACAGGTGTGAGCCACCACACCTGGCCTGTGCATTTGGTTCTATATATTTTTATGACGTGTGTAGATTCATAAGTTCATATATTTACTATCAGAGTCAAGATACAGAACAGATCCCAACAGTGCCCTTTCATAACCACACTAACCTCCTCCCCATCCCTGCATCAGCCCTAAGCACTAGCAACTACACATTTGTCCTCCACATCTGTAATCTTTCATTTCATGAATGTTATATACATTGAAAACTACACTATGTGATCTTTTTTTTATTATACTTTAAGTTCTAGGGTACATGTGCACAACCTGCAGGTTTGTTACATATGTATACATGTGCCATGTTGGTGTGCTGCACCCATTAACTCATCATTTACATTAGGTATATCTCCTAATGCTATCCCTCCCCCGCCCCCCACCCCACGACAGGCCCTGGTGTGTGATATTCCCCTTCCTGTGTCCAAGTGTTCCCATTGTTCAATTCCCACATACGAGTGAGAAAATGCAGTGTTTGGTTTTTTGTCCTTGCGATACTTTGCTCAGAATGATGGTTTCCAGCTTCATCCATGTCCCCACAAAGGACATGAACTCATCATTTTTTATGGCTGCATAGTATTCCATGGTGTATATGTGCCACATTTTCTTAATCCAGTCTATCATTGATGGACATTTGGGTTGGTTCCAAGTCTTTGCTATTGTGAATAGTGCTGCAATAAACATACGTGTGCATATGTCTTTATAGCAGCATGACTTATAATTGTTTAGGTATATACCCAGTAATGGGATGGCTGGGTCAAATGGTATTTCTAGTTCTAGATCTGTGAGGAATGGCCACACTGTCTTCCACGTGGTTGAACTAGTTTCCAGTCCCACCAACAGTGTAAAAATGTTCCTGTTTCTCCACATCCTCTCCAGCACCTGTTGTTTCCTGAATTTTTAATGATTGCCATTCTAATTGGTGTGAGATTGTGTCTCATTATGGTTTTGATTTGCATTTCCCTGATGGCCAGTGATGATGAGCATTTTTTCATGTGTCTGTTGGCTGCGTAAATGTCTTCTTTTGAGAAGTGTCTGTTCATATCCTTTGCCCACTTTTTGATGGGGTTGTTTGTTTTTTCCTTGCAAGTTTGTTTGAGTTCTTTGTAGATTCTGGATATTAGCCCTTTGTCAGATGACTAGATTGCAAAAATTTTTTCCCGTTCTGTAGGTTGCCTGTTCACTCTGATGGTGGTTTCTTTTGCTGTGCAGAAGCTCTGTAATTTAATTAGATCCCATTTGTCAATTTTGGCTTTTGTTGCCATTGCTTTTGGTGTTTTAGACATGAAGTCCTTGCCCATGCCTGTCCTGAATGGTATTGCCTAGGTTTTCTTCTAGGGTTTTTATGGTTTTAGGTCTAACATGTAAGTCTTTAATCCATCTTGAATTAATTTTTGTATAAGGTGTAAGGAAGGGATCCAGTTTCAGCTTTCTACATATGGCTAGCCAGTTTTCCCAGCACCATTTATTAAATAGGGAATCCTTTCCCCATTGCTTGTTTTTGTCAGGTTTGTCAAAGATCAGATGGTTGTAGATGTGTGGTATTATTTCTGAGGGCTCTGTTCTGTTTCATTGGTCTATATCTCTGTTTTGGTACCAGTACCATGCTGTTTTGGTTACTGTAGCCTTGTAGGATAGTTTGAAGTCAGGTAGCGTGATGCCTCCAGCTTTGTTCTTTTAGCTTAGGATCGACTTGGAAATGCGTGCTCTTTTTTGGTTCCATATGAACTTGAAAGTAGTTTTTTCCAATTCGGTGAAGAAAGTCATTGGTAGCTTGATGGGGATGGCATTGAATCTATAAATTACATTGGGCAGTATGACCATTTTCACAATATTGACTCTTCCTATCCATGAGCATGGAATGTTCTTCCATTTGTTTGTGTCCTCTTTTATTTCCTTGAGCAGTGGTTTGTAGTTCTCCTTGAAGAGCAAATGCACCAATTTTGCTAAAGACACAATCTACCAAAACTCACTTAAGAAGAAATAGAAAACATAAATAATCCTACACTTATTAAAGCAATGAAATCAATAATTAATAACCATCTGGAATTAAGTTTCTAATAATCTTCCCAAATCAAAGTGCAGCAAGCCCAGAGGGGTTCACTGGTGAATTTAACCTAACATTAAAGGGAAAAAATTATGCCAATTTTCTATAATCTTCTCTTTAAAATAGAAGCAAAGTGAATACTTCCTCACTCATTCTAGAGTCCAACATTACCCTAATACTAAAATGAAGGATGTTACAAGAAATGGAAATACAGACCAATATCCAGTCTGAACATAGATGCAAAAATCCTCAATAAAATATTAGTGAATCGACTCCAATAATATTTAGAAATAATTATACACCCATAACCAAGTGGGATTTATTCCAGGTATGCAAGGCTGGGCCAACATTTGCAAATCAATTGATGTGATCCATCACATTGAGAGGCTAAAGAAAAAAAAGGATTTGATCATATAAATAGATGGAGAATAAGCATTTGACAAAATCTAAGACCAACTAGCAATAGAAACACCCAGCAAACTAAGCATAGAGGTGAACTTCCTCACCGTGGAAAAGAATATCTACACACAAAAAATCTACAGTTAGCATTATAGTTAATCACAAGAAACTAGATGTTTTCCCCCTAAGATCAAGAACAAAACAAGGATATCCACTATCACTACTCTTTTTCAAATTTTTATTGGAAAATTTTGCCAATGCAATAAGACAAGGAAAGGAAATAAAAGTTATACAAATTGGGAAGGAAGAAATCAAACTGTTTGCAGATGACATAATTGTGTATGTTGAAAATTCTAAAGAAGCAATAAAATAAGTCTTGGAACTAATAAGCAATTATAGCAAGGTCACGGGATACAAGTATAATATACATAAGTCCATTGCTTTCTTATATACCCACAATGAAATATTTGAATTTGAAATTTAAAATACAATACCATTTACATTTTCAGTAAAAAATAAGTATAAATCTACCAAAATATGTAGAGGATATATATAAAGAAAATGACAAAACACTGGTGAAATAATTCAAAGAAGAACTAAACAGATGGGGAAATACTCCATGTAAATAAATAGGAAGACACAATATTGTTGAGCAATCAAGTTCTTCCCAACTTGATCTATAGATTCAATGCAATTCCAATCAAAATCACAGTTAGTTATTTTGTCAATATTAACAAACTGATTCTAAAGTTTACATAGAAAGACAAAAAATCAGAATAGCTATGAAAGTATTGAAGAAGAACAAAATTGGAGGACTCACATTACCCAACTTCAAAACTTACTATAAAGCTACAGGAGCCAAGATAGTTTAGTACTGGCAAAATAATAAGCAAATAGTTCAAGAGAATAGAATAAAGAGCCTAGAAATAGACTCATACAAATATAGATAACCCATCTTTTACAAAAGAAGAAAGGCAATTCAATGGAGAAAGGACAGACTTCTCAACAAATGAACTGCTTGCATGCAGTTCTACATGCACAAAAAAAGAATCTGGATATAGATCTTACATCTTCTATCAAAAGTAACCCATGTAATTGTTAATATGTAAAACACAAAATTATAAAACTTCTAGAATCTGGCAGGGGAGAAAATCTTGGTGACATTGGGTTTGACTATTATATTTTGGGTATAATACCAAAATTACAATCTCTGAAAGAAAAAATTGATTTCAGGCTTTATTGAAAATAAAAGCTGCTCTAAAAAACACACTCTTAATGACTAGGCTGGGAGAAAGTCTTTGCAAGACACATAACCAATAAAGGACTAGTATCCAAAATATACAAACAGCTCCTAAAACTCAACAATAAAAAACTGAACAACCAACTTAAAAATGGGCAAAATATAGGAACAGATACCTCACCAAACAAAATGTGCAGATAGCACATAAGCATATAAAAAAATGCTCAATGACATATGTCTTTAGGGAATTGCAAATTGAAACGATGATAAAAAGCCATTATAAACTTATCAGAATGACTAAAATTCAAAACACTGTCAAATGCTTGATGTGGAGTGATGGAAACTCTCATTCATTGCTGGTGGGAAGGAAAAATGGTACAGCTACTTTAGAATTCAATTTGGCAATTTCTTAGAAAATTACACGTATTCATACCATATGATCCAGAAATTGAACTTCCAAATGAGATGAAAATTATATTTACACAAAAACTTGTACACAAATATTTGTATTGGTTTTATTCATAATTGCCAAAACTTGGAAGCGGCCTGTCTTAGTCTATTTTCTGCTGTTTATACATAGTACCTGGACCTGGGTAATTTATATGAAAAGTAATTTATTTCTTACAGTTATGGAGGCTGAGAAGTCCAGGGTCAAGGGGTCACATCTGGTGAGGGCCTTCTTACTGGTGGGTACTCTGCAGAGTCCTGAGGCAAGGCAGAGCATCATACGGTGAGAAAGCTAAGCAGGCTAGCTGTGATCTCTCTTCCTCTTCTTATAAAGCCACCAGTCCCATTCCCATGTCAAAGGCCTTTTCTACATCTATTGAGATAATCATGTGTTTTTTGTCTTTGGTTCTGTTTATATGCTGGATTAAGTTTATTGATTTGCATGTGTTGAACCAGCCTTGCATCCCAGGGATGAAGCCCACTTGATCATGGTGGAAAAGCTTTTTGATGTGCTGCTGGATTTGGTTTGTCAGTATTTTATTGAGGATTTTTGCATCGATGTTCATCAGAGATATTGGTCTAAAATTCTCTTTTTTTGTTGTGTCTCTGCCAGGCTTTGGTATCAGGATGATGCTGACCTCATAAAATGAGTTAGGGAGGATTCCCTCTTTTTCTGTTGATTGGAATAGTTTCAGAAGGAATAGTACCAGTTCCTCCTTGTACCTCTGGTAGAATTCGGCTGTGAATCTGTCTGGTCCTGGACTTTTTTTGGTTGGTAAGCTATTAATTATTGCCTCAATTTCAGAGCCTGTTATTGGTCTATTCAGAGATTCAACTTCTTCCTGGTTTGGTCTTGGGAGGGTGTATGTGTCCAGGAATGTATCCATTTCTTCTAGATTTTCTAGTTTATTTGCGTAGAGGTGTTTATAGTATTCTCTGATAGTAGTTTGTATTTCTGTGGGATCGGTGGTGATATCTCCTTTATCATTTTTTATTGTATCTATTGGATTCTTCTCTCTTTTCTTCTTTATTAGTCTTGCTAGTGGTCTGTCAATTTTGTTGATCTTTTCAAAAAACCAGCTCCTGGATTCATTGATTTTTTGAAGGGTTTTTTTGTGTCTGTATCTCCTTCAGTTCTGCTCTGATCTTAGTTATTTCTTGCCTTCTGATAGCTTTTGAATGTGTTTGCTCTTGCTTCTCTAGTTCTTTTAATTGTGATGTTAGGGTGTCAATTTTGGATCTTTCCTGCTTTCTCTTGTGGGCATTTAGTGCTATAAATTTCCCTTTACACACTGCTTTGAATGTGTCCCAGAGATTCTGGTATGTTGTGTCTTTGTTCTCGTTGGTTTCAAAGAACATCTTTATTTCTGCCTTCATTTCGTTATGTACCTAGTAGTCATTCAGGAGCAGGTTCTTCAGTTTCCATGTAGTTGAGCAGTTTTGAGTGAGTTTCTTAATCCTGAGTTGTAGTTTGATTGCACTGTGGTCTGAGAGACAGTTTGTTATAATTTCTGTTCTTTTACATTTGCTGAGGAGTGCTTTACTTCCAACTATGTGGTCAGTTTTGGAATAAGTGTGATGTAGTGCTGAGAAGAATGTATATTCTGTTGATTTGGGGTGGAGAGTTCTGTAGATGTCTATTAGGTCCACTTGGTGCAGAACACTATGTGATCTTTTGGGATTAACTTCTTACATTCAGCATAATTCTCAAGTAATTGTGTCTATCAATAGTATACTCATTTTTATTGTTCCATTTTATTTCGTGGTTTGGCTAATTTAGAAGTATGACTGGTTTATATTCAGTTTAGAGCTATTATGAATAAAATTTCTGTGAACAGTCATGTAGAGGCTTTTATGTGAACATTCTTCCATTTCTCTGGCATATGCCTAATAGTGAAATTGCTGGATTATTTAGTAATTGGCTGTCTAGTTTTATAAGAAACTGAGTTTTCCAGAATGGTTGTATGATTTAACAACCCTACAAGTCATCTATCTTTGATTCAGTTTCTCTGCATCTTTGCCAATATTGGGGGTTATTATTTTTCATTTTAGCCATTCTGATAGGTATAAAATATTATTACATTGTGGTTTTAACTTGTATTTCCGTGATGAGTAACTATGTTTAATATATTTTCATCTGTTTTGTTTGCCATTCTGTATGTCCTCTTCAGTGAAATATCTGTTCATGTTTTTAACATTTTCAAATTTGACTGTTTACTTTAATACTGCTGAGTTTTGAGAGTTTTTAATATTTTCTGAATTTTAGTCATTTGTCAGATTTGTTGTTTACATATATTTTCTACTATGTTTTAATGTTCCTTATATGTCTGATAATTGTTCTTGTTGCAGAATTTGCTTTGTCTGATATTATTGTAGCCACTCTAGCTCTCTTTCTTTTGATTAGATTTTGCATAATATATGTTCTTTATCCTTTATTTTTAACCTATCCACACCATGATATTTAAAGAGGATTTCTTGTAAATAGAGTACAGTTGAGTGTTCTTTTCTTTACCTAAACTATTTTTTAATTGGTGTACTTTGACCACTTACATTTATTATAGTTACTGATATGTTGGATTTGGCTCCACTGCTTTATTGTATGCTTCTTGTTGCTGTTTTCCCCCTCCATTTATTTGTTTTTCTGTTCTACTTTTTCTTTCTTATTTTAGATTATTTGAATATTTTAATATGTTATTCTATTTATCTCTTGCTTTGTAATTATCTCTCTGTATTACATTTTAAGTGGTTATTCTAGGGGTTTTATATATATATATACTTTACTTTTCAGAATCTACTTCAGTTAATGCTATAAGTAAAATCATCCCTTTTATATTGTAGTTGTCATATGCATTATATCTACATACTTTAATAATCCCATCAGTCAATGTTATAAGTTTTACTTTCTACAGTCAAACATATTTTTAAACTTAAGAGAAATAAATAGTCTATTTATCCAGACATTTACCATTTCTTTTTATTTTTCTTTATGCTGAAGTTCAGTTTCCCTCTCTTACCATGCTCCTTCAGTCTAAAAATCTTCCTTTAACATTTACTTTAGCCTAGAGTTTTCAGCAACAAACTCTATTAGTGTTCCTTTCATCTGAGAATGTTACTGTTTCGTTGTCATTACTTAAGCATATATACATATTGCTGCACGTAGAATTCCAGATTGACAGTTATTTTCTTTTTCTTCAACTTTTCTTCAATTTTTCTTCAATTTTTTCTTCAACTTTTATTTTGAGTTCCAGGGTACATGTGCAGGATGTGCAGGTTTGTTACATAGGTAAACATGTGCTATGATGGTTTGCTGCACCTATCAAGCCATCACCTAGGTATTAAGCCCAGCATCCATTAGCTATTCTTCCTGATGCTGTCCCTCCCCCCAACCCCCGACTGGCCCCAGTGTGTGTTGTTCTCCTCCGTGTGTCCGTGTGTCCTCATCATTCAGCTCTCACTTATAGGTGAGAACATGCGGTGTTTGGTTTTCTGTTCTTATGTTAGTTTGCTGAGGATAACGGCTTCCAGCTCCATCTATGTCCCTGCAAAGGACATGATACAGTTCATTTTATGGCTACATGGTATTCCATGGTGTCTATGTACCACATTTTCTTTATCCAGTCTATCATTGATGGACATTTGGGTTGATTCCATGTTTTGCTATTGTGAATAGTGCTGCGATGAACATACACGTACATGAATCTTTATAATAGAATGATTTATATACCTTTGGGTGTATACCATAGGGATTGCTGGTCAAATGGACTTCTGCTTCTAGATCTTTGAGGAATTACCACACTTTGAGGAATTATCACACTGTAGTGTGAGGAATTACCACACTACAATGGTTGAACTAATTTACACTTCCAATAACAGTGTAAAAGGGTTCCTTTTTCTCTGCAACCTCACCAGCATCTGTTGTTTGCTGACTTTTTAATAATCACCATTCTGACTGACATAAGATGGTATCTCATTGCGATTTTGATTTGCATTTCTCTAGTGATCAGTGATGTTGAGCTTTTTCTCTTATGTTTGTTGGCCACATGAATGTCTTCTTTTGAGAAGTGTCTTTTCATGTCTTTTGCCCACTTTTTAATGGAATTGTTTGGTTTTTCTTTTTGTAAATTTGTTGAAGTTCCCTGCAGTCTCTGAATATTAGACCTGTGTCAGATGTATAGTTTGCAAAAATTTTCTCCCTTTCTGTAGGTTGTCTGTTCATGCTCTTGATAGATTCTTTTGCTGTGCAGGAACTCTAGTTAAATTAGATCCCATTTGTCAATTTTTGCTTTTGTTGCAATTACTTTGGGCATTTTCGTCAAGAAATCTTTGCCTTTGCCTATGTCCTGAATGATGTTGTCTAGGTTTTCTTCTAGGGTTTTTATAGCTTTGGGTTTCACATTTAAGTCTTTCATCCATCTTGATTTTTGTATAAGGTGTAAGGAAGGGGTTCAGTTTCAACTTTCTGCATATGGTTAGCCAGTTCTCTCAGGACTATTTATTAAACAGAGAATCCTTTCTCCATTGCTTGTTTTTCACATTGACAGTTATTTTCTTTCAGCACTTTAGAGATGCTGCGCCACCACCTTCTGGCCTACATGGTTTCTAAAGTGTAGCACACAGCTGTTTGAATCGTTTTCCCTTTGTAGGCATTGTATTACTTTTTACTAGCCATTTTCAAGGTTTTACCTATCTTTGGTTTTTAGAAGTTTGATTATGATTTTTCTGGGCACAATTTGCTTTGAGTTTATAATTTTTGAGATTAGATGAGCCTCTTGAATCTGTAATTTTGTCTTTCCCCTAATTCAAGAAGTTTCAGCAATTATTTCTTCAAATATATTTTCTACACCAATATCTTTTTTCTCTCCTTTTGGGAGTGCAATGAATATGACAATTTCTGAGTTGCTGCTTATTTTATAGCAATATTTTTACTCTGTGTTCATGAGATTGCATAATTTCTATTTATCTAATTTTAAGTCACTGACCCTATATTTATCATTGCCCATTCTTCCATTGAGCTCATCCAGTGAATTTTAAAATTTCACATGCTGTGTGTTTCATTTATAGAATTTCTATTTGGCTTTGTTAAAAATTATATTTCTCTGCTCAGAATTTCTATATTTCATGTCAGCAGCATTTATCCTTACTATACCTTCACCCCATGGAACATGGCCATAATGATTTTACAGCTTTTAAAAAATATTTGGCACTTCCCAGATGACAAATCTGGGTCATCTTAGGGTTCGCATATGTTGCCTTTTTTTATATTGGTTTTTCAAATTTTCCTTGATATTTAGTGTATTCTTGATATTTAGTATAAGTTTAGGTTATATTCTTGGCATTTTGCATAATATCTTGTTAGAATCTGGGTCCTATTAATATCCTCTGGAGAGTGCTGAGTTTTTTTTGGTTGGACTTAGCTAGACCAACATGGCTAGATTCAGACTAAATGTTCTGTCTCGCTTTCTTTGAATTATTATTCCATTTTCAGTTCAGTTTGCAAAGAAATTGCTATTCTGCTTTGGCTGTCCCATAGACACACCTCTCAGTATTTAGTTTGAGACTTGAGTGGCGCTTTATGAAATAGAAACTTCAAAATACTTTACTATGCTGCTTTGGGTAAATTCTGTGAATGCACGACTTAACAGAAAGCCTGAAATTTATGCATATTCCTTCACAGCATTAGGAGATTCCCCTCTCAAGCTCTTTCCTCTTTAAGATTCTCCCTCTCCGGCCAGGCGTGGTGGCTCACGCCTGTAATCCCAGCACATTGGGAGGCTGAGGTGGGTGGATCATGAGGTCAGGAGTTCGAGACCAGACTGACCAACATGGTGATACCCCGTCTCTATTAAAAATACAAAAATTAGCCAGGCATGGTGGTGCACGCCTGTAATCCCAGCTACTCAGGAAGCTGAGGCAGGAGAATCGCTTGAACCCAGGAGGCGGAGGTTGCAGTGAGCCAAGATTACACTACTGCACTCAAGCCTGGGTGACAGAGCAAGACTCCGTCTCAAGAAAAAAAAAAAATTCCATCTTCATATTCTCTGGTTTCCAGGAGCCCCTTTTACCAATCCTCTGTCCAGAAAGATAAGATTTCTTTTAGATTTTTAATCATTCATGACACTAGAGGTGAACTCTGTGGTTCTAAGTTGTCTCTAGCTGTGAATGTCACAGAACTTTCAGGTAAAACATCCACCTCCTCTTTCCCAGGTAACAGCTGTTTCTGGGGAGCTCTCTTTCTGAGGGATATACCCCATCCGATGAGTAGGACACATGGAACAGCTCTGCTTCCCAAGTGTTTTAACTCTGTCAGGTACTCAATTCTCTCTTATAGTGTCTCTCATTTATTGATCAGGCTGCATACTCCATCCTTACCAATGGAAATTTGGAAAGATAAAACCCAACTTTGTTGGTTTCAGAGATCTTCTTAGCTTTAATGAAGAATACTTTGCAGAGATGCTATGCCCTGTGAGGTGCTTGTATTTTTCAGCAAAAATTGTACTGGAGGTAGATGATTATCTCAGGAATAAATATATCTATTAATATATATCAGCAACTCTAACATGATTAAATTATTGTCGTCACTCAAACCTGAATCTTTATATACGTAAAGTGGAATGGAAAATGGTCCACTGCACTCAAATTAACTACAAGACAAAAAATGGTGCTTAGCAGCATAATGAAATATTTTCCCACTTTTAAATAATTTTTAAAAATACATATTTAACTTTCTCAATATAAAAAGCTAATTTGAAAAATAATCTCTTTATACAAGTCTATAGCAGATGGCTCCTCCTCCTTCCTGTGATTCTCTTGGGGGTAACATGACTTCTTTCCCAGTATCTAAGTCCTTGAGCTAGAATTTTAAAACAATTTTAAGCATTGTGACATCTTCTCACCCTCCATTCTTCACAATAGCTTCTTTGAGAATAATGCTGATGACCACTACTTTTTGATACATTGCATTTAAAATCTTTATCTCTTTCTCTTTTACTGGAACAAAGTCATGAAAGCTTGCTTTCTAAACAAAATAATCTCTTGTATCCAAAGGGAAAAATGCAAACCGAAATCAGTAGTTAGGCATAAAATGTACTTTTAAAGAACAATGTTGGCTGGGGGCGGTGGCTCATGCCTGTAATCCCAGCACTTTGGGAGGCCAAGATGGGTGAGTCACCTGAAGTCAGTTCAAGACCAGCCTGGCCAACATTGGGAAACGTTGTCCCTACTAAAACTACAAAAATTGGCCGGGAGTGGTTGTAGGCACCTGTAATCCCAGCTACTCGGGAGGCTGAGACAGGAGAATCACTTGAACTCGAGAGGCAGAGGCTGCAGTGAGCCGAGATTGTGCCACTGCATTCCAGCCTGGGTGACAGAGCAAGACTCCATCTCAAAAAAAAAAAAAAAATGCTGTCCTGTTTCCCAGTACCTACCCCCACTTCACTGAACTTGGAATCCAAGGTTCACTACTTTTCCAAGTATTAGACTGGAGTGTGGAAATGTTATTGAAAAAATGTGTAACTACCAGACAGATCCAGGCCAGAAACCCATAAATATTTTTTTTAATTTAACCGTGTGCATTCATTTTAGGCAGACTAGGTGGACACACATAGGTATGCACACAGACATACACATGGTACAGTAAGAGGGTCTCATAAAACTTCAAGGTACAGTAAGAGGGTCTCATAAAAATTCAACGCTGGAAATAGTTGTTTCCAATCCGGAAGGCACTGTGCCAAGCAAACAGGGATGTCTGAAACCTTTGAACACTGATTTTAAACCAATTGACTCTGAATTGATTTACACAGAAATATTGACACAAACACTTATTGAATACTTAAGATATGCCAGCACTATTTTAAGTATTTGTTATGCACTGACTTAATTCTGACAGCAATCTTTTTTTTTTTTTTTCTGGGACGGAGTCTCACTCTCGCCCAGGCTGGGGTGCAACGGCCTGATCTCGGCTCACTGCAACCTCTGCCTCCCGGGTTCAAGCGATTCTCCCGCCTTAGCCTCCAAGTAGCTGGGATTACAGGCATGCACCACCACGCCCGGCTAATTTTTGTATTTTTAGTGGAGACGGGGTTTCGCTATGTTGGCCAGGCTGGTCTCTAACACCTGACCTCAAGTGATCCGCCCGCCTCGGCCTCCCAAAGTGCTGGTATTACAGGCGTCAGCCACCGTGCCCAGCCTCTCACAGCAACCTTATGTTAAAAGAAAGACTTCAGCTGAATTCAATTTAAAGGAGTTTAATTGAGCAATGAATGATTCGCAAATCAGGCAGTCCCCAGAATAACAGCAGATTCAGAGAGACTCCAGTGCAGCCACATGGTGGAAGAAGATTTATAGCAAAAATAAGGGAAGTGTCATACAGAAATCGGAAGTGAAGTACAGAAACAACTGGATTGGTTACAGCTCCGCGTTTGCCTTAATTGAACACAATTTGAACACTTAGCAGTCTATGAGCAGTTGAAGTATGGCTGTTGGGATTTGCCAAGACTCAGCTATTGTTACAGGGCATACTCCTAAGTTAGGTTTTCAATCTTGTCTACCTAGTAAGTTAGGTTACAGTTTGTCCACAAGGACTCAAATTTAGAAGTATGGAGTCCTTCTCAGGCCATATTTAGTTCGCTTCAACACTTATAATGCAGGTACTATTATTTTCTAAATATCACACTTGAGGAAACCAAGGGACCTCGGTCAGCTTAAACAGCTAGTAAATGGTGGTGCTGAGATTTGAATCCAGGCATAGGTATGGCCCTGGTACCCATTATTTTAACCCAGTACAGTACACTATTGCCTCTCCATTTGTGAAAAGAAAAAAAAAAGACGGAAAGTCGTTTTTATACGGAAATACAGATAGGATTTTAAAAACAGGCCCCAGAAAACCTTACACAACACTTTCTGCTATTAAACCATTCTCTTTCCTTCCCCTTCTCTCTCCTTCCCTTTTCCCTCTCCAGTCCATCAAATCCTTGCTATGGAATATCACGCACTCCTAAATCCAACTGCTCCTTTGACATTCTTTGGCCACAACCTTAAAATAAATGGCCACCCTAGGATAGATGGGGTTAAAACCACAAAAAAGAGTCTTCTTGGCATGCTAGAGTGGCGGCAGTCTAGGAGGCTTTCTGGAAAATGGAGGTGATTCTCCAGAAAATGGAGGTTTGTTTTTCTGGAAACAAAATGTCATGGTTGTCAGGTTACTGATAAGGGGACTATTAGGAAAATTGGGTCCCAAATTTATTCTTAAGGCAAGTAGGGGTGCAGGACGTAAAAAGAAGGTGAGTTTCCCTGTATGCTGGGTGTAATGGCCTAATTATTTCTACTACATGCAAAATACATCACTGCTTCTTGGGATCCTCAAAACACTCAGGCCCTGGGCACTGAATAGTGTGTGCACCGATGAGGGCTGTTCCCCTTAGAGTGATGATTGGTAATGATAGGTGATTCATGAAAAAAAAAAGTACAGAAGGTTACAGGGCAGAGGATGGCAAAGGGACAGGTTGGAGAATCTGTTTTTTTTAAAAAATTATCTGGTTGGTGGTCAAGGACTGGAGGTGGAGAAGAGTGGAGGGGTTGAAGAGGATTGTCTTCTCTGTGAAAAGGGTTTTATAGGTTATTTCTAGTATAGCACACTCCTGTGGGAATAAATGTTCATTTGAATTTTGTGAAATTCTAAAAATAGTTTCTAACATTCACTTGGTAAAGAATTCAGTAACTTTCCAAGTGAATATGTATATTGATCAATAGATTCCCAATCCATTTTTACCTAAATGGTAGCACACTGTACAAACTATTCTGTACCTTGCTCTTTTGAATTAGCACTGTAACCATAGACAACCAGAAAAAAACCTAAGTATTTATCAAAGTGGGCAATGGTTAAAAGAATTATTCTATATCCATGAAATTGAGTATCATGGAGATATTAGAAATGGTGATGCAACCATATATTGACATTAAAATTATATTCATCTTCTAAGGTCAAATGAGAAAAGCAGCTTTTGAAATAGAGATGTGTGTGTACACATGCAAATGCATAGTTAGAAGTTTAGAGAGATATAAACACACAAAAATTGTTGATTGAACATCTCTGAATGATGGCATTACAGATGATATGTTTCCCTATTTTATGTGCATTTTGTAATGTTTGGGATTTGCTACCATTTGGTTAATTACATATTTAATTTTTAATTATGTAATACTTTCACAGAATTTTTTAAAATCAGCAAATAACAAAAGGTATAGATTAAAAAGTCCCCATCCTGCCCCAGGATCCTGCATCCCTAGCTCCCTAGTTCCCATTCCTAGATTAGGAAATTCAACATTCAAATGAATAAAACAAGTTTCTCATGATATAGTGTATATATGGAGAGGCAGGGATGCTGTATTAGCAAATAAGCTCAATATATTATTGTCACGGCTAGGAGAGAAATCTGTTCTTCGTGTGAACCAAGCTCTCTCTGACTTGTTCAGGGCCTCAGATATACTGTTCCAACTAACTGGAAAACTTGCCCTTCCCTTTACACCTGGCTGTCTTTTTACTGTTCCTTCAAGTCTCAGCTGATAAATCTCTTCCTCCAAGAGGCCAGCGTAAACTAGCAGGGATTTCCATCCTGTGCTATCTCAAAGCACTCTGTATTTCTTGTATCTCAGAAAGCACATATACCCTTTGCTGTAGCTTCTTTTTTCTTTTCTGTCTCTTAGCAAACAGCACAAACCCAGCATGAAGCTTGTTCATTTTTGCATCTTAGAATCTAACATGATACCCAGCCAGCAGGTTTGGGAAAATCTATCTCATTTGGGTCACAAAGACCAATACAAAAACTTTGTTCCCATCATTTCCTCATCATCCAACATACATTAGAGCTGTTTGAAAGGCACAAATAAAGGAGTTGACTTTTTGGTGGATGGAAAATGGTAAAAGTTTATTACTAATATCTGAAGTGGACCAAGATGTTACTCAGGCTTAAAAAATGTAATTAGAAATAGAATTTGAGGGCAGGAGACTTCTGGAAATGGTTTCCTTGCTCTTAAAAAGAGACATACAGGGCTGGGAGCAGTGGCTCACACCTGTAATACCAGCACTTTGGGAGGCTGAGGCGGGTAGATCACGAGGTCAGGAGTTCGAGACCAGCCTGGCCAAGATGGTGAAACCCGTCTCTACTAAAAATACAAAAATTAGCTGGGCATGGTGGCAGGCGCCTGTAATCCCAGCTACTCGGGAGGCTGAGGCAGGAGAATTGCTTGAACCCAGGAGGTGGAGGTTGCAGTGAGCTGAGATCGTGCTACTGCACTCCAGCCTAGGCAACAGAGCAAGACTCTATCTCAAAAAAAAAAAAAAAAAAAGACATACAGGTGAAAATGACCTTTTTCTTTACTTTTCTTTTTCTAATTAAGAAAACACATTGGTTTTTCTATTACTCAAGGTTTAATCAAATAAACAAAACCAGCAGGAGATATACATATACACACGCATACACATTCAAGGGACTGGCTTACATAATTGTGGGGGCTGGCTATATAAGTCCAAAGTCCATAGAATAGTCAGTCAGGAAGTAAAGATCACGAGTAGGCTAGAGTCTCCTCAGGTATGGGATGAAGCGGTTTCTACAAGTACAAGCGTCTCTTTTCCCAAGGAAGGCCTAAGCCCCTTTTTAGGGCCGTCTAACCGATTAAGTCAGGCCCACTTAGGACAATTCCTCTAACTCAAAGTCAACTGATTAGGGTATTCTAGTACATCTGGAAAATCCCTTTGCAGCAGAAGCTATATTTGTGTTTAAATAACTGGGAGTAGTGTGTATGCCATAGAATGGCTGCTACTTCCCTTCCATCTTCTAATTCACACAAGAGATTGTCTCTAGTAGCCCACTTATCAAGAAACATAATAGAAAGTTAATTCTGGGGAATGTAATTTTGCCTACCCAAGTTGACACACCACAGAGTTATTATATCCTCTATAGAATGCACCATCCAGGACTTTTCCCAGAACTTGATGAGAGGTAGACTTGTTTTGGGAGATGAGCAAAGGAATTATGAAAGTTTATTTCTTCCTTGTTTCAGTCAGTCTTCTTTTTATACTGGAAGCAGTTGTGCCTAGAATTGATGCCTGGAAGTCTTATTGCAGAGAAAGCATTCTAACCGAAGTGTCTTTTGATGTCAGAGGGCTCATTTCCTGGAACTCCTAGAGACAGAAATCTTCTGACTTCAAGAAACCCAGACACCCCGAAGAGAAGTCAGCCAAGACGCGGGCTTCCCAAATAACCTACCCAGATTGGTACAGTTTCCTCCAATACCCACTGGAGGTCACAACTTCACTGCTGATATCATCAGCTGTTGTCCAGTGGGAATAGAAGTGAATCCTTTACAACCTATTTTAAGTCCTCATAGCACAAAGTATATCAATATAAAATAGGTCCAGGACTTAGTTGTGTGGTCAAAAGGGATAAGATAGAAAGGACAATGATCCTTCCCCCATGATCTATACTGGACTAAAACCCCAGTGGCTCCCGGCATACTGATGTGAATAGCTCTTCTTGAAGCATGGCAGGTATGCTTGGGTGCCCAAGATTCCTGTCCAGGCAGAGCAGTAAGAGTAGTGTTAAACCTTAGGGCCTCGTTGCAATTGGATTGATTGAACCCAAGCTGTAGCAGCAATAGTTTATTTATGTCCACTTATGAACTCTTGTCCTTCAGAGAAAATGCAGGATTTCACTGCTCCTGGAGGGTGAGTTTGGAAATCTGCAATTGCAATATTTTTAGGCAGAACAGAGGAGTTTCTGTTTATTTTTGGTTAATTACTAATACTTCATATTGCCTCTACAGCCCCTCCCCCATCCATTTCCTCAGACGTGGAAATTTTGCTCTCTCTGAACCCCTTCTGTGAGCGCCGTAATACCAAAAGCCAGCACTAAAATATAGGGATCCTCCTTAGAATACAGCAGGAAAAGAAAACAATTTCTTTCTCATTTCTCAAAAGGAGACATATATTAGTTTTATCATATAGTGGTAATCAGCTATAGCACCTCTGCTATTTTGTAGTTTTTTAAGAATTTTACAACTATTTATTTTTCATTGTATTTATTTTTAGTTATAATCTATGACATGAAACATTAGTTTTCCATTCTTGATCATGATGTGGGGCTTCTTTTAAACTGTATTTAAATTTAAAGTTTATATGGTTTCAATGGAAATATTAATCAAATGATTATTCAGGTGGTATTTGGATATGTTAAAAATCCTAAAGATGGTACATGAATGACCAAGATCTGGGAAAAGCAACTTTGATTCACTGTGACAGTTACCATATGCAATGTCTCAGTAAAAGGAGTCAAAGTTCTTCTTCCTCAGTACCTCATAACTCACCAAAAGAGTTAATCTGGTACCTGATACACAAAGCTACACATTGGTACTAATAGTGGTGGCACTTGTTTTTCTCATTCCAGACTGGGTTAGGGAGCTTGTTTTCCTATCAGAGTCACTACTAAGGTTAATTAATTAATTCAACAAACAGTCAGTATGCCTATTAGGTTTCAACCAGTGACCTGTATGCCGGATCTGTAAATACGAAGGAAATATGGTCTTTGTCCTATCTACAGAAACAGGGGAGCACAAAGAAGGGACATAGAGAAACAGGAGAGAAGCGAAATAGACAGAGAAGATGTGGCTACAGAAGTTGGAGGAAAACTAGCAGAACTATCTCTTGTGAATACAAGAGTGCTTACCTGTACTTGACAATTCCATTGATACCTGGGTTCACACCATCAAATATATCTATGTAAGCCTGAAAGATGCTTATACCTTTTACCTATAAAATAAAATATTCTAATTAGCATGCCTATATACATCCATTACCCTGCATGTGGGAAGCAATCAGTGAATTATTCAGTTCAATCTCGTCAGGAGGAAAATCACACTAACAGATACACTCAGATACATTAAGAAATCAAGAATTCAAGAATATACTGGCTCTGGAAATTATGAGAAGTATGGGGTTGAAAGACATAGACCCTTCTCTTAGTGAAGAAAATTGGAGTTGAAAGATGTCCTGTAGTCACTTGTTTAAAAGATATTATTACCAACTAACATATAATCAGTACAATAACATCTAAACTTTATTCTAAACTCTGTGTAGAATGTTCCATATTCTTCACAGAATAAATGTTTACTGAAGACCTTCAGGGCACTAGTTTCCAGGTACTGTGGGTACACATGATGATTCAAGTTTGGTCCCAGGCTCAAAGAACCCACAGTCTAATGGACACGGATAATTACAGTACTGATGTGTGGGAAGCAGGAAAGCTACAAGAGCAGGGGATGTTGGGAAAACAGAGGTGGGCCCCTTTAATCCATGTGGTCTCAGTAGGAGGCTTCTTTAGGAGGTAGGTACTATTATTATCTCCATTTGTCTGATGAGAAATTAACAGAGAGAATAGTACCTGGTATATGGCAAGCACTCAATACACATTCCTTTAAGGAATAAGTGGATGTTAAGCAACTTGCTCAAGAAAACACAGCTAGTTAGCGCTGGAGTTTTTCAGCTCCAAATCTGACTGCCTCAAAGCCCTGTACTGCTTCCAGTATGCTGATCTCTCTCTTTGCCAGTAATGTCACTCATATTGTGGAGAGCTACTCTCCCTCTGAGGATTCAACCTGCCATAGAGAGCAGTGAGAGAAGGGGCAGGTGCAGTTTCCAAGCCTTTCACATTGGATGAGGCACCGAACTTCCAGAGAAGATGCTTCTAATGTCGCTGTCATTTTCTGAGCTGTCTGGTCTTTCTACACTCATTAAAAAGTTAGGAAGGTGTACTGCATGCGTCTTGGCTTCAGGCAAACTCCTTTTAGTGCTGACTTAGAGGCTCCTGTCACATTATAAGGGTGCTGGATCCTGCTGAATTTTTAGATTGTCCGGGAGGAAATGGTTTTCCCAGGAAGATGGCTATCTCATCAGGAATGCCATGTCCTGCTCTGCAGCACTGTGGAAAGGATGCCATAATCGAAAACTAAGGCATTATCTCAGGCTGTGAAATGTAACATGTGTAATTATAAACAAGATTGTTAACTGTTTGCTTACCTGTTCTGCCCTCCTTGAAATGAAATTGTCCAGTCCAGGTCTAACTTCAAAGTCTTTTCTCTTTTCTGAAAGTAAGAGCTTCCAAAAGTGTGGAACACAGAAAACTGGTGATGTTCATAATAATTTTAGTGCTACTTGGACATTAAAATTTTAATAGTTGTATATGTGTTTTACTTTTCAGTAAACATGTAGTATATCACAGCCACATCAAGATCTTTGTGTGGTGATTGGGGAAGAGCGTTGATATTACACACTCCACGGAAAATCACCATAACATTTCCTTTCAAGATCTCTGATCTTTCCCTCAGACTTCCTACCCTGTTGGCAATTGCGCAGTTTTTTCTCACTGTTTAAATCTTTCATCCATTATCAGACTTCTTGTTTCCCCAAGAATAGAAGCCATCCTTCTGTCCTCCCCTTCTGTCATCTGTTTTTACAGAAGCAAAATCTAAGGTTGTGATTTGCATTCTTTCAACCAGAAACCATTTCTGCAATAAAGGACCCTCCTCAGAACACAATCTTTGGCTGACAGCAAGGTATTGTAAACGATGAATTTTTTCTCTCTCAGAAAGCATACAAACAAATTTCCCCACCCCTAAAAGACAGAAATTATAACTGCATTTCAGGAAGAAAAAAAACACCATACCTCATCTCATTGGGTGTCCTGAGCATTTTGCCACAGGATCTAGGGAGAGGTCTCAGGGATGAGAAGTTGGCTGATAGTGTTGAGATCATAAATTCCATAAAGTGTGTCGGAGAGAATGTTGGTGGATAATTAAGCTGACAACGGCCTACACTGCTTACTCAGCAGTCTGTGGGCTTTGGCATCATATGACTGTGGGTGTCCATCCTAAATCTGTGGCATAGCAGATTTGGGCATCTTTTCTAACTTCTCTGGTCTCAGTTTTCTCATCTTGAAAAATGGAAATGGTATTATGCATTCTGAGTTGCTTTATGAGGATTGGATGAGAGAATACATATGAAGTGTTTAGTAGTGTGGAAATCTATTATTTATTTCATTTTTATTTCATTTTAATAAAAAGGGTGAATAAAATATTTAATTGAAATAAATTGATTTAAGTAATTTAAGGAAGTTTTTCAATAAAAAATTTAAAAAAAACCTTTTAAACATTTTATTGTATTTCTTTTTGAAGTTATCTTTCCTACCCTGATTGTCCACTTTTATAGTTACATATGTTACTTTAAGTTACTTTCAATTTTAAGTAATTCCGTTTCACTGAAAATATTAGAAAAAAATCAGCACAATGGTATCTATACTAGTAAAAAATCTTAAAAGTGGTGAATGCATGACTGAGTTCTGAGAAATGTTAACCTGAGTTATGTCCTGTGGTGTGCACTGTGCTAGCTATGATGAGGGATGACACTGAGAACATGAATCAGAATTCCCTGCTCCCTCAATACCTCATATGCAATGGAAAACTTTACTTGACATCTAATACACAATAGCCAAATTATGGTACCTATTGTACTAATCCCAGATTGGAAGATAGTTTTCTGTTGCTATGAGTAGCACAGTAAAATATCAATTCAATAAATACTCGATAATGCTTATTGTATTTCAGTCTAGATTTCCTGAGGTCTAGTGGGTAAAGGCCAATGCATACACAGAACATAAAAATGGGACTGTAAGTGATGAATTAAAAGCCTTTGCCTGGCACATCAAAAAGACAACTACCAAGAAGAAGAAAATTCAAATAGATTGAAAAGGAGTTACCACAGGAGTATGAGGAAAACCAGGAAAGTCATCTCCTTGTGAGTGTGAAAATGTTCACTTATGTTGACGGTTTCACCAGTCATTGGATTCACATATTTAATTCTGTCAAAATGATGTCTATGAATTTAAACTCTGACATAAAATAATACAACTAGCAGGCTTGTATTAACTCAACAAGTTTTTTTCTTCCAATAAGTATTTATTAAAGACTCATTGTGTATCACAGTTTGTATTTGAGAAAGTTTTAGTAAATCATCAATGGCCACCCTAAGGCCAGATCAGTGAATAGGATAATAACGAGTTGACCAAGATTCATCAAGAGGCAAATACGTTAGGTGTGGAAGGTCTGGAGGGTTCTAAACCCAGGGTGTGGATGAAAAGCCCAAATCCCCCTTGAAATGAAGAGAAGTTTGAATGCGGTGGTAGAATACTAGCTATCCTTTACGGAGGGGTGGGTCACACAATAAACATTTACTGAACATGACTGGGCTTTTTGGACACGGAGAAGAACCAAGCCAAGGCTACAAAGTGCTTTTAGTCTAGTGGGCAGACAGTTATACAGAAATGTAATTGCCAAACATTTTGATGAAAATACTGACAGGGCTGAGAAGATGAGTCACTGGAAACACAGAGGAAGGCCTCTAAAAACCAGGCTGAGGGTGTGTGGGTGTGATCAAGCTGTACAAAAGTTTAACTTGGTCAGGGACACAGAGCTAAATAGCAGTGTGGTCAGTTTTCATCACTGGATCAGCCTGATTCCAATGCTCTGTGCAGTTTATTCCAAGTTCACGCCTACAACAAGGCCATCTGTTTTCATTTGGAACTTAAAGGTGCACTTCCCCTGGCTCTGCTTTCACTTTCCATCATGCTTCCTTCTCCTTTCAGACTCACCATAAAGTGAAACAGTTGATCCCAGCCTGTTGGCTTCAGAGCAGCAATTTTGAGCTCTTTCCTAGCACTTTACAGTGATGCTCTTTTCTGCTGAGTGCTGAGATTTTTTAGGCATGAACTCTATTGGAAACATCACACGTGTCTCATCAGGAAGGGCAGGTATATTTCAGCAAGTACAGTATACATGAACTGTTGTCATAGTGAGTGGACAGAGGTCTGGCTTTGGAGACAGACAAATATGGATGCAAACCCCTGCTCCATTACCTACTACCCAAGTTACTGAACAGGGTAGTTACTGAAACTACCCTGTTTGCTCATCTGTAGAAAGCAGAGAAGGTAGGAATTGATAAATATCTCTCAGGGTAGGCTGGGAAAGAAAAATATGCACTCCTTGAGATTATCTGTTTATGTTTCTGACTGTTAAGAGTGTGAACTCCCAGAGGACAGGGATGCCATCTGAGTCATCTCTGTGCCTTAAAAACTCCATAACCACATCCAACCAGAGCAGTCTCAGCACATTTTTCTTGTGCAGAGCTGAATCAGGCCTCAGCTGCTTCTGCTCCAAAGCGATGGTGCTTATTTTGAAGATCCTTTCTTGCATCCTAGAGGTCTATGAATACTACTCATATGCCAACGTTGATGAGAATCTCCACAGAGGAAGATATATTTTGCTCCATTGTGACTTTTGCCATGTCTGTTTCCATTTGCATTTTTGAGCCACACTTGGATACAGCTGAACCAGAAATAATTTCTCGCTCTCTCTGCCATATTAAATTTTATACACAGACAATTCAAGAGGCAGGTCTCAGGCCTTTTAAAGGTATAAGGCTTTATTGGCAGAAAGACTGGAATGTGAACAACAAAAGCTTTCCTTACTATATCTGCCAGTAGCAAGCCATAATATGTCGATTTTAGCCCTAATCCCATTGTGCTGTAAACAGTGGTAACGTGTATGTCTTATTAACTGAACTGTGAGCTTCCAGAGGCCAGGAAATGTATTTATTCTTGTTTATTCCTCTTTTTATTCCCAGCACCCATGACAGTGTCAGGCACATAGAGGACATTCAATAATTGGTTCTTAAGTAAATGAATGAGAGCATTTGTGAGTTTTATATAAGAACCATACAGAGGAGGTGGCAGGCTAAGAGTGGTTCTAAAGCAATGCTGATGTTACACAACTTGCAAGTGAGAGAGACAGAAGCCTCTAGATCTGCTTGAATCCAGAAGCCTGCAGTCTTAGTTGTATTGGCTTTACTAGACTCTGGGACTCCCTGAAGCTTACCTTGGCCACTTTCCATGGTACTCAGAATTCAGAAAGGAGCCCTGTTTAGGATGGACTTTGTGTCCAAGGCTGGTTCATAGATTAGATTACTCATGCAATAAGTAGTTATTATTCACTTAATATGATTAGCTATCCCTCCAGGTGCTGGGAATTTAGCAGTGAAGAAAACTGAGACTGTTCCTTGAGTAAATGTCCCTGCTCTATGAAAGCTGGTATTCTAGTTCAAAGAGAAAGAAAACAAACAAACAAATGCGCAACAAGGCTCACTAAACAGTATTTGAGGATTAATTATTGTGAGATAGGAGTTTAGCAAATTGCAGATGAATTTAATACATGAAAGCAAACAACATAATATCCTCTTATTTATCTTATGGAAGTAATTAATAGCAAGTGATATTTTTGAATTAAATATACGATTATGTAAGTAAAACAGTATAAAGATTCTTGAATTTTGGGAACAAATATCTGATTAAATAGCTATTGCTTCAAGTCTCTTTCACCAACTCACACAGCTTCTGAGAGCAGAAAAATACTTTGATGGAGAGAACGTCTGAGTAATACATTCTTTCTCTAGCTGTGATATCATTACAGATTCAGCCTTGTCAAATTATGTTGAATTTTAAATACAAACTGAGTCCTCGTGAACTAGTCACCAGGTATTTTATGCATACTTATTATGGGGTTAACATTAAATTGGGTGCCAGAGGTACAAGAGAATGCTAAATCATTCTCTGCCTTCAATGATCATATAGCCTTGTTGGGAAGACAATGCGATTTGACCTTTTACACTGGTAGAACTCAAGACAGTTTGAGCTACAGTGCAGGGAATGGAATCTAGATTCATAAATACCCTTGATCATCACTTACTGGTTTTGTGACTCTGGACATGATCTTGCACTCCTCTGAGCTTATTTACCCTTGTGTAAATTAGAGATAATAAAATCCACCTTTCAGGGTTACCAGGAAGATGAGAAATGACTCCTGTACACAGTAGAATCAGAGTATTATTAGTCTGGTACATTATGTGAGCATCAAAGATTAGCATAGAGCTATTGGTATAGATTAGGCATTATTACTCATCTATACTTTTATGGTCAGAAAATGGGAGTGGAAAATAATTAAATACAACCTGATCCATACAAAGAGGACAAACAGAAATCCTTAGAGTAGATTAAATATTGATCTAACAATGTGATGGTCTAGCTAGCACCAGGAAACATGCAGTCTAGCAACATAGTAGATTGGTAAGGTGCTAGCCACTAGGGTCAGAAATAATCATTGTTAGGATGACAGGTGATAGGTGCTCATAGCAGTAGGGGAATTCAAGATATCCTGAGATGAGAGATGACTATGTTTCAACATCCATTTTAATGCATACAGCAACAATATAAGGTAGATACTGTTTTATACACTATTTACATATAAAGAAACCTGAGACTCAGAGGCTAATGAACTTGCCTAGAAATACCTAGCCAGTAAAGGAACAGGTTATGATTCAGACCTAGGCACTCTGATTCCAGTACTTAAGACATACCTGGGGCTACTTTTCTAAACGTTTCACATGTACTATCTAATGTAATCCTTACAGTTACAGAATTTTTATTAAAAAGTACAGTTCTCACTCAGAAAGAGAGAAGGATTTGCATAAAAAAGAATTTCAAGCCCAGAAATACTAAGATTACAGGTGTCCCGAATAGTAACATCCAGCCTACTTCCAGCCTTTCTCTCTCTCTCTCTCTCTCCTTCCCTCCTTTCTTTTCTCCCTACTTCCTTCTCTCTCTCTCCCTCTCCCACCCTCCCTCCTTCTTTCTCTTTCCTCTCCATTCCTCCTTCATTCAAATCCAAGCAATAGAATATTACCAAGGGCTCCTTTAACATTCTTTTGCCATGAAGTCAAAGAACTGCTCCTGCAGAGAAAAGAGTTAATTGAGACCACAGAGAAGAACAGTTCACCAAGCATACTAGAGTTTCTGCCCTGGTAAAACATACCCAAAGATGATGGTGACTGATTGGAGCCAGGGATTCCTGGAAACTAAGAACTTTACATTTAGGGCAAGGGACTTGAGATTTAAAGGAAAGGTAATGTTAGGGAAACTGGGTTGTAATTTTAGTCCTGGGAGTCAGTTGGAGGGGGAGTGTAGAAGGTAGGGTCATCTTTGTGATGGACTGGTTCGGTTTTGTCTCAGGGTTACGTGAATCTGTGGAGAGAAGCCAGCAGTCTGCTGTAGGCAGCTCATACCAACTCACTAGAGATGATGATTAAAAATTAAATTACATGAACTTACAATAAAATAAATTATATTAACAGCAAAGAGTCCAGGCGCGGTGGCTCACGCCTGTAATCCCAGCACTTTGGGAGGCTCAGGAGGGCGGATCAGGAGGTCAGGAGATCGAGACCATCCTGGCTAACACAGTGAAACCCCATCTCTACTAAAAATACAAAAAAATTAGCTGGGCTTGGTGGCAGGCGCCTGTAGTCCCAGCTACTCAGGAGGCTGAGACAGGAGAATGGCATGAACCCAGGAGGCGGAGCTTGCAGTGAGCAGAGATCCTGCCACTGCACTCCAGCCTAGGCGACAGAGTGAGACTCCGTCTCAAAAAAAAAAACAAACAAACAAAGATAAAATACTCAAAATGAATGGGGCTCGTATTTCTCTTATTACATTTTACTATTATCTGTGTTCTTGAAGGGATTTGTGTTTTTCATCTGTACCGTGGAAGTGTTGTGGAATAGTATGCCCCTGCTCATCTGGTCTCAGGTGTGTATTCAGTGACTTCACATTGGTAGCTTGAAGTAAACCATGGTGGGGGAATTTACAGCACCCAGAAATCAGGCCTTCATTTGTTGTTATGTTGATAGACTAGAATTAATGAAATGATGTGGAAAATGTTAATAATGCTGATTAAACTTTAATGCGTTTTGTGTCTGTAGCCACTACATTGTGAATAGAATAGCATAGAAAATTGAGGAACTATTATTTTTGTATTTAAAGACTATTGTTCAGTTTGCCAAAGAGGTCACTGGAGTCATTGATGAATAAGTGAAGTTCTTGATGAATAAATGAAGTTCTGATATGGTTCTTTGTTATATGACTCTTACTTGTTAACATAAACAAGTTAAAACCCCAAATTCATACTAGAACTACACTTGGAGAGATGCTTGCTAGGTATTTACCAGTATATATCTGGCCAATACCTTCAACTCCTGCCGCATCCCATGCACACCAAATTACCTGGTCTCCCAGCACTGACTAGTGGTTCCAGAGCAGTGGGCATTGCAAGTGAGATCAGAAGGGATGGCTAGAGAAAATGGGATATAAGGCCTTGAAGGGAATGGGAAAGGGCAAACTGAGGAGGGGATGAAGGGGTGGAGGAGCTAGCCCATTTCTACGAGTACATATGTGTGAGAATATATAGCTAATGTTCACTTAGAATGTGTTTCTTTACAAACTTCAATGCATATTCCATGAATATTCAAGGATATATATTTGTACATGCATGTACATAAATAGGCATTCAAGCACATAACTACAATAGAGTTAATCAATTTTATTTATTCATTTTTAAACAGGTTAATGCATGGACATATTAATGTGTATGTGCAATGAATGCTTCAAAATTTTCAAAAACACTGGCTAATTGTTTCCCCCACTTCTTTTTACTCAAACCGTAAATACATTTTTTCAGAATTTCCTACCATTGGCAGGAAATAGCTATATTTTAAGTTATGTGCTTTCTAAATAAGTATAATTCTGGAAGTTATAAAACCCCAATAGAAGCTCTACTTCAGTAACTGGTGCACAGTGAGTATTCTTAGCTTATGCAAACACAGATATTTATTGGATAATGATATGTCAAATGATGTACGGGGCACTTGGGATTCAGAAAGAACTGGGTAGTGTCCTCGCCTTCAAATTCTCACAGAAAACAGAAATTAAACAAATGTAATTTATGATCTGGTATTGGGGCCAGGATAGAAGTCTGATCCTCATGTATGTCACACTCTCTCCAGCTTCTAAGACCTCATATATATTATTCCACTCTCTGGAAAATTCTAGTTCTGCTTTTCACCTAACTCCTATTTATTTGCTATATCTCAGATAGCGTGTCTCTTCTTTTGAAAGGCTACATCTTGCCTCCATCTTGATATATACTGTCAGAACATCTTGAATTCCCCTACTGCTATGAGCACCTATCACTCTTTGTTGTAGTTTCTAGTTTTGTTGTCTTCCTCAACAGACCATGAGCTCCACAAGGACTGAGATCAAGGATGCCTTACTCATTTCTATATCCAGGAGCCTACTTCAGTACCTGCCATACCAGTGTGAGGAAAGACACTATGACAGCTTGAGGGCTCAGTTCATAGGATGGGGATAAAAAAGTTAGAAAAAAATAAATCCACGCCAATTTCCTATTCATATATAACAGTCAAAGCTGCATGATCGGACATGACTAGACGCTGGAAATTCACTGATGTAGGCTGTATTCTTAATATTCAAATAGTCGAGGATTTTATTTAGCAAGGAAATAAAATTTGGGAACAATGATTTTATGAAAGATGTCCTATTTCATAGAAAGGACACAGAAAAAAACAGTGCCTCTTTCTCTTCTTGATTCTATTCTTCCTGGTTGTAATTCCTAGAATGCTTATTATAGAGGAAAGCATCCTAACTACTGGGCTTCTTTCCCAGAGACTCTGAGGAAGCAAGCGTCATCCCATTCCCTATTAATTTCTCAAGTGTTAAAATCATCCAACAAGGTGCCATCACTTATAACGTCCACTGGAGGGCGATATACTGCTGCTGGTACCACCTTCTACAGCATAGCCCGCGAGGACTAACTTTAGTTTCCTAACAATGTAATTATAAGTCCTCATAGTGCAGAACACCTAATAAATAAAAGAAGCCTTTTCAGTAGATGTGAAGATACAGATGAGAAGATGGAAATGGCACCAACCCTGCGCCCACCTCCCATTTCCTTACCTATGACCCCAGGGTAGACCAGGTTCCCAGGGGTCCTGTAATACTTCCCCTCCATGCTGACTTGTGACTAACACAGAACACAGAGCTAACGGTTTCACCTAGAACATGGCCGGTCTCTTTAGGTTCCTGGGTATCTCATTCTGGAGAGAGGACAAGATTAGGAGATGAGTGTTATTATCATAACAATTTTAGAGATGACGACACTAAAACTGAGGTCCAAATAAGTTTATTAACTGGCCCAAGAATAAACTTATTAACTGGCCTCTTTTCTGTGCTTCCACAGCACCCCACTTTTTCCTAGTCACACTGTATTTGGAGGCTTTCTCATTCGCTAAATGGAAGTGATAAGGACCTAGAGACTGTGTTTTTTGTTCACTGTTCTATCTTAGCATGGAAAACAGTGCTGGGCAGCCAGGAGGCATAAAGTGGAGGAAGGCTAGGCAGAGAATAGGGTATGAGGTGGGAGAGGATGAGGTTCCATCTATGGTGATTCCCCTGTCACAGCTTGGATGAATGTGGATGGGGGAGAAACAGTGGATGTTGTCTGATAAATCCATTAAGAGGAGAAAGATCATGCAGCACCCTACGGATTTACTTCCTATTACTCCTTCTACCCTGTCACTGGATTGGTGTAACTCTCACTTTAAGTGTCCAAAAAAAATCACACCTGAGAGGGTATCCATGAAAGTATCTAAATCCTAGGATAGAGTGCAATCATGACCCTTGGTTCTATTTATCAGTGTCGTCGCCTAATAAGAGCAACCATCATAGCAAATTCTTGAGTGCCCGCTGGGCGTCAGCCACTGTGCCAGCAGATTATACACACGCCCTCATTTCATCCTCACAATGAAGATGAGGGTGGGCTTTTACAGATTTTTTTCTTTTTTGAGACAGAGTCCTGCTCTGTCACCCAGGCTGGAGTGCAATGGTGCAATCTGGGCTCACTGCAACCTCCGCCTCCCGGGTTCAAGCAATTCTCCTGCCTCAGCCTCCTGAGTAGCTGGGATTACAGGCGTCCGCCACCACACCTGGCTAATGTTTTGTATTTTGACAGATTTTACAAAGCTGGACAGTAGTGTATAGAAGAGTTGGGTTTTCAGCCCTTGCTCTTTCCTTGAAGTAAGAGATGCCTGAAGCATGGCACAGTGGCCACTGTCAGGGTCCATGATCACTAATGGCTCACAAACATTCATTCACAATTTTGAAGTGTAAGATATACTTCTGTGCAATAGAAAAAAAGACAGCTAACACATAAAGTAACATTAACTTTAAAGCCTCCTTTGGAAATACAGGGGAAAACACTGACTTCCTGCAACCTGTGGTAAAATCCCCCAAAGACTCCCTTAAACACCTCTTGCTTTCCCCTATGTTCCTTGCTGGACATAAGCTGCTCGTTGCTTCTCTTTCTCTCCAGTTCTTACTCAGTCATCCCCTTCCCCAACAGCTTGTTCTTTCTCAGGTTTTAGCCCGCCTCCCATTCCTTCTCACCAGCACAACAGTCCTCTGCTTGCATTCTCACACACAGAAACCAGCCTAGCACGCTTAAACTGTATGCCAAGTTAAAAAGGTGCTCAGCACGCTTGAACATGAGTCTTTAACCAAACTGATGAATGATTTGCACATGGCTTAGAGAAGCAAAAATTATCAAAACACGCTTTAAAAGTCATTCTCAGAAAAAGAGAGAAATTATATACACACATTTCTTTGGACAGAAACACTGACATGGCAGAAGCATGACATCTTGAGTCATTTTTTTCCATCCCTCTGGATCTATTCTATGCAATGGAGTGTAATATATGTGTAACTCAGTGCAATTTGGTATTTTCTGACCACCAATATGACTGAATCACCTAAGGCATATATGCATGTTCATGTTCTCCCTTCCTCTCTCCCTCCCTACCTCAACTCAATCCCTAGGTGGAGAAGGACTGGGGCAAGCTATTCCAAAGAACAAAGGAGGAATCTTGGGGAGTAGAGCAACATGTTGGAGAAACCAGGTCACAAAAACCTTCCCTTTAGGTAGGGGTAGGGGAAGATGGAAAAGAAGAGGTATGAATTGAAAGGTGGTAGCATCTCTATGTGAGGCACAGCCATGTCATCTCTCATATACATGGAAACACAAACTTACTTAATTGATCTCTTTTCCCTTCGTTGAAAAGGTAAGTCAAGTTAAACAATTCAACATGCAATGAAACATGTACAGAGGAGAGACAGACAGCAAGTAAAAGACATATGGAAAGAGTATCCAGGCCTTTTTACCGAAGTAGTAGAACAATGCAGACATTTATTAGAAGTTTGCTCCTTTGAAATATTATTATTACACTGAAAGTTGGAAAAAAGCTAAACATCCATCAGAGGAGGTTGATTACATAAATTATGAAAGATCCATATTTTTTAATTCTATGAAGCCATAAAATGATAATATTGATATGTATCATTGAACCCACCACTGATTGTTTGATAAAAATTTCAGATATCAAGAATTACATATAAATTAGAGTTGGTTTCGTAATATACAGCATAGAAATACATACTTTTCTATTATTAAATATTTACTGATTTCTGAATACTTACACATGTATAAGATAGGTATTTAGAAAGATTAAAGAGGGCATACAGCACACAGACGTTTCTCATTCCTGTCTCCCATCTCCTTTTCCAGAGACAGTTTCTAAAACAAAACTGAGGAAAATACTAACATCATTCGTCTAATAAGAGCAATGAGGTATGTAATACTAATGAATCTTAAAACATATCATATAAAAAACACTAAATAACTGGACTAAGTAGTGCAAACGTGAATGTCTATCTAAAACACACACGTCGCACACACACGATAATGAATGGAAGACGTCCTAGCACATGTTTACAAACTGGTTGTGTGTTGCCGTCCTACACACCAGACGCAAAGCGCTGAAAACAACAAGCCTGTTCACAATAGCACCAGGAACGTACAGTACACAGGAATCATCTGCAGGTGATTTGTGACAACTGTAGGCAGAACAGTAAAAGCGAGAGATACAATGGATGGTTTGAAAAATCAGAGACACTCTTCTTCCTTATCGAATTGCAAGATTAACGTTGTACTACGCAGACAAAGGTGTGTTCAAGATTTGGATCGTAAGCGAGTTCACCGAAAACTAGCGGAGGGGAAGGGCAAATACTGGAAGGGAATCCACGGTTTGACCAGGCCAGAAACACCTCTTTCACAGCATGGGATCTGTGCAGGTACTCGGACGCTCCCCGCAGGGCCGCCCGGGCCGGTTTCAGGCGGGCTTGCGGCCCCAGTCACTGCTCCTGTTCGCGGGGACAGGCAGGGGCTGACTGGGAGGACGTCTTGTGGATGGCCTTGTGCTCCTCGGCGGCCTCCTCCCCCGGGTCGCCACCGCCGACCTCCTCGATGACCACGCTGCGCACGGTGCCCTCGTCCAGGCAGTGCGGGGCGACGCCGTACACGCGGGGGTCAGAGACAGCTGCGTGGAAACTCTGCACCCCGCACCTGCTGCAGAAGCTGTGCAGCGCCGGGTGCGTGTTGGACCGATAGGTGACGATGCTTTCTGCGCCCTGGAGCAGCGTGAAGCGCGAGGCCGGGACGAGGAAGTGGCGGTGCTGCTTCTTCCTGCACAGCCTGCAGCTGCAATCCACGACGCGCAGATCTGCAGGGGCCCAGACCGCAAAGCGGACCGCGCCGCAGTGGCAGCCCCCGGTGTGATGCACGAGGCCCGGGTACTCGAAGGCGTCCAGCAGGACCTTGGCGGCGCCCTCGCAGCTGAGGCCCCACAGTTTCCTGAACGTCTCCCAGCGCTCCCGCTGTGCGCCCAGGTCCAGCTCTTTAGGGGACTCGGCGGGCGCCGGCGGGTCCGGGAGTGGCGCGGAGGGCAGCGGATATCTGGAGCCCGCCTCCCGGACCCGCCGCCACCGGCGCTTCCGCCGCAACTTTCCCAGCCACCTCTTGGCGGCTGCGTGGCTCCCGACCCCGACTTGGACCCGGGGGCACTGCGCGCGGCTGGCGCCCATGACCGCGATGGCCGCGCAGGCGGCGGGAGGATCCCCGGGCCGCTTTCGCCTCCGCCGCTGAGCAGTGGCGCGGTTCCTCACTCTGCCCATGGCGCCTGCAGACTCCCGAGCGCGTGCCCAGCCCGCTACCCCCATTTCCCCGTCAGTTGCTGAGCAGCCTCCTTGTCTGCGCCAGCAGGATTGGCCACTTGTTGAATGTGATGTAAAGGGACCCTTCCCTTGACCCTATCACAACAGCCTTTGCTGGCCCGAAATTCTGACTGAGCCTATCAGTTGCCCCTTCTCCTAAATGTTAATTTCTATTGTTGATTCAAATCATCAGCCTAACCTTAACATATTGAACCACTGAAAATACTGTAGATCTTTTAGTTAGCATGCAACAGCAGGTAGATCAGCTTAAGAAAAAAGAATTATTCATCTACTATAGAAGAGACAGAGTCATACATAAAGCCTTGGGGGGCGAAAATGTGTGGTGTGTAAGTAGTTGTACCAAAGTTAAGTGTAGTAAAGATGATGATCCACAGTACTATGTTACATCAGTGGACCCAACCAGAGAAAATACAGGCAAAAAAAAATTTACTCATTTAAATCCATCTTCTAAGGACAAGAGATAAAAGAAGAAACAGTACATTTATTTTTGTATCTGTGCCAAGAACAAATTAACAGCTCTGGCAGGCATGAATATGAAGTGGATATTTTGTTCTTTTAAGATTGATTTGGTTGATCGTTGGGCATAGTCAGAGGAGAGACCCCACAAAATGAGCACAGATCTTCTTTTCTGGGGTGCAATAAGCACCTGGGAAAACAGTGAGCAGTCTTAGGAAAGCTGCTTCTTGTGAGTTAAGTAGTAACATCCACACACATGGGTTTTAAGCAGAGATGCATCCATCTACCCACGACCTAGATTCAATGATTCTTAACATTTTGTTGTATGTATCTATATGCGACAACTGTAGACAGAACAGTAATTCGATAGGAATTACATGTATCTATATGCATGCATATGTGCATACATTTTTTCAAAAACATTTGAAGTAAGATACATACATTAATGCCATGTTGTCTCAATATTTCAGCACTCACATCCTAAGAATAAAGACATAATTTCTCTTTTTTGGAAGCTCAAGATTATGTATTTACTTATTTTTGTAAGTTCGGTGCTACATGTGCAGGTTTGTCACTTGGATATGTTGTGTAGTGGTAAGGTTTGGGGTTCTAGTGTACCCATCTCCCAAATGGTAAACACCGTAGTCAATTGGGACTTTTTGAACTCTCATTTCCCTCCCACCCTCCCTGCTTTTGCAGTCCCCGTGTCTATTATTTCCCTCTGTGTGTGCATGTGTACCCGTTGTTTAGCTTCCACTTATGAATGAGAATTTGATTTTCTGTTTTGGGGTTATTTTATTTAGGATAATAGCCTCAAGCTCCATCTATGTTGCTGCAAAATACATGATGTTATTCTTTTTTATGGCAGTGTAGTATTCCATGGTGTATATATAGCATATTTTTCTTTATTCAATCATCTGTTAATGGACACAAAGTCCGTGACTTCGCTATTGTGAATAGCACTGCAATAAACATACCAGTGCAGGTGTCTTTTTGATGTAACGATTTCTTTTCCTTTGAGTAGATACCCAGTAGTGGGATTGCTAGGTCAAATGGTAGTTCTATTTTTAACTCTTTAAGAATCTCCATACTGCTTTCCACAGGAGTCGTACTAATTCCCACCAACACGATATAAACGTTTTCTTTTCTCTGCATCCTTGCCAACATCTGTTAGTTTTTGGCTTTTTAATAATAGCCATTCTGACTGCTGTGAGATGATATCTCTCTCCTTGTGATTTTAATTTACATTTCTCTGATAATTAGCAATGCTGAGCATTTTTTCAAGTGTTTGTTGGACATTCGTATGTCTTCTTTTGAGAAATGTCTGTTCATGTCCTTTGCCCACTTTTTAATGGGGTTATGTTTTTTTTTCTTGTTGATTTGTTTCGTTCCTTATAGATTCTGGATATTAGTCCTTTGTCAGATGCCTTGTTTGTGAATATTTTCTCCCATTCTGTAGGTTGTCTGTTTACTCTGTTGATTGCTTCTTTTGCTGTGCAGAAGCTGTGCAGTTTAATTAAGTCCAATTTATCTATTTTTCTTTTTCCTGGATTGCTTTTCAGGTCTCAGTCATAAATTCTTTCCCTAGGCCAATCTCCTGAAGAGTTTTTCCTAGGCTTCCTTCTATGATTTTTATAGTTTCAGGTATTACATTTAGGTCTTTAATCCATCTTGAGTTAACTTTTGTGTATGGTGAGAGATAGGGGTCCATATTCTTCTGTGTATGGTGCTAATTTTCCCAGCACCATTTATTGAATAGGGTGTCCTTTCCCTGTTGTTTATTTTTGTCAACTTTGTTGGAGATCAGTTGGTTATGGCTGTGTAGCTTCACTTCTGAGTTATCTGTTCTGTTCCATTGATGTGTCTATTTTTGTATCAGTATCATGCTGTTTTAGTTACTATAGCCTTGTAGTTATAGTTTGAAGTTAAGTAATGTGATGCCTTTGGCTTTTGTCTTTTTGCTTGTGATTGCTTTGACTATTTACTCTTTTCTTGGTTCCATATGAATTTTAGAATTTATTTCTAATTCTGTGAAAAATGATATTGGTAATTTGATAGGAATTACATTGAATCTGTAGATTAATTTGGGCAGTATGGTCATTTTCATGATATTAATTCTTCTTCTTCTTCTTCTTTTTTGAGACAGAATTTTGCTCTTGTTGCCCAGGCTGGAGTGCAATGGCGCAATCTTGGCTCACTGCAACCTCCGCCTCCCAGGTTCAAGTGATTCTTCTGCCTCAGCCTCCTGAATAGCTGGGATTACAGGCATGCGCCACCACGCCCAGCTAATTTTGTATTTCTTGTAGAGATGGGGTTTCTCCATGTTGGTTAGGCTGGTCTCAAACTCCCAACCTTAGGTGATCCGCCTGCCTCAGCCTCCCAAAATGCTGGGATTACAGGAGTGAACCACCGCACCTGGCTGATAATTCTTCTAATCCATGAGCATGGGATGTTTTCTCATTTGCTTGTGTCATCTACAATTTCTTTCAGCAGTGCCTTGTAGTTTTCCTTGCAGAGCTCTTTTATTTCCTTGCTTAAATGTATTTCTAGGTGTTTTATTTGTTTGTGTGTGAATATTGTAGATGGGATTGAGTTCTTGTTTTTATTTTTAGCTTGAACACTGTTGGTGTATAGAAGTGCAACTGATTTTTGTATGTTAATTTTGTGACCTGAAACTTTACTGAAGTCCTTTATCAAGTCTAGGAGTCTTTTGGAAGAATCTTCAGGGTTTTCTAGGTACAAGATCAAGATATAATTTGTTATACAGCCACAATATCATTTTCACATCTACAAATCATTAATGATTTCCTAATATCATCTAACTCCCAGTAGATGTTTAAATTTCTCCAATTGTTTCCTAAATGTGTTTTATAAAAAAGATTCTTCCCTAAACACACTCTAATTAATATTTACACATCAGATTCAGTTGATATGTCTTTTTAGTCTCTTCAATCTACAATAATCTCACCAACATTTATTTTAATAGGCCAGGACAGTTATCTGCTGATTTTACCTGATTGTTTCCTGTGCCATTAGATTGCTCACCTATCTATTTCCTATATAACTAAAAGTCATATCTAAAGGCTTAATTAAACTCAAGTTACATGTTTTGGCAACTATGTCTCATAGGTGGTATTGCATACTTCATATTTCATCACATCAGAGGTTTGTGATACCAAATTATTCCAGTAGTAATAAAACTAAATGTTATCTCTTCACTAAAGTGGTAATTGCTATATTTTTCTATTATGAAAGCATGGTTTTTCCTCTGCAATAAGCAAGTAATCTTGTTGCAGGACAAGCAAACCCCAAATCGAGACTTAACCAAAAAGGGTTCTTGGCTTCACCCAGAAAGGATTTCAAGGGTTAGCTGGTAGTATTAGCTAGCAATCTTCTATTGAACATACTGCTCCTCTTAGAGCATAGCTAACTCATAGGCAGTGCACCCAGAGTCAGCAAAGTATGATGCTCTTGGCAACTGTATTTATACTTACATGGACCCTCTTTCAATTACCTGCAAATTAAGGGGCAGGTCAATGCAAATTGAGGGGTGAGTTATTTAAAACTTTCTAGGGGGAGGGGCGGTTCCAAGATGGCTGAATAGGAACAGCTCCAGTGTACAGCTCCCAGTGTGAGTGATGCAGAAGACAGGGGATTTCTGCATTTCCAACTGAGGTACCGGGTTCGTCTCACTGGGGCTTGTCAGACAGTGGGTGCAGGACAGTGGGTGCAGCCCACCTAGTGTGAGCCAAAGCAGGGCCAGGCATCACCTCACCTGGGAAATGCAAGGGGTCGGGGAATTCCCTTTTCTAGCCAAGGGAAGCTGTGACAAATGGTACCTGGAAAATCAGGTCACTCCCACCCTAATACTGCACTTTTCCAATGGTCTCAGCAAATGGCACACCAGGAGATTATATCCCATGCCTGGCTCGGAGGGTCCCATGCCCACAGAGCCTCTCTCATTGCTAGCACAGCAGTCTGAGATCGAACTGCAAGGCTGCAGCAAGGCTGGAGGAGGGGTGCCCACCATTGCTGAGGCTTGAGTAGGTAAACAAAGTGGCCAGGAAGCTCGAACTGGGTGGAGCCCACTGCAGCTCAAGGAGGCCTGCCTGCCTCTGTAGACTCCATCTCTGGGGGCAGGGCATAGCTGAACAAAAGGCAGAAGAAACCTCTGCAGACTTAAATGTCCCTGTCTGACAGCTTTGAAGAGAGTAGTGGTTCTCCCAGCAGGGAGTTTGAGATCTGAGAATGGACAGACTGCCTTCTCAAGTGGGTCCCTGACCCCCGAGTAGCCTACCTGGGAGGTACCATCCAGTAGGGGCAGGCTGACACCTCACACAGCTGGGAACCCCTCTGAGACGAAACTTCCAGAGGAACAATCAGGCAGCAACATTTGCTGTTCACCAATATTCACTGTTCTGCAGCCTCCACTGCTGACACCCAGGCAAACAGGGTCTGGAGTGGACCTCCAGCAAACTCCAACAGACCTGCAGCTGAGGGTCCTGACTGTTAGAAAGAAAACTAACAAACAGAAAGGACATCCACACCAAAACCCCATCTGTATGTCACCATCATCAAAGACCAAAGGTAGATAAACCCACAAAGATGGGGAAAAAACAGAGCAGAAAAACTGAAAATTCTAAAAATCAGAGTGCCTCTCCCCCTCGAAAGGAATGCAGCTCCTCACCAGCAATGGAACAAAGCTGGATGGAGAATGACTTTGATGAATTGAGACAAGAAGGCTTCAGACGATCAAACTTCTCTGAGCTAAAGGAGGAAGTTAGAACCCATTGCAAAGAAGCTAAAAACCTTGAAAACAGATTAGTCGAATGGCTAACTAGAATAATCAGTGTAGAGAAGTCCTTAAATGACCTGATGGAGCTGAAAACCATGACACGAGAACTATGTGACAAATGCACAAGCTTCAGTGGCCTATTTGATCAACTGGAAGAAAGGGTATCAGTGATTGAAGATCAAATGAATGAAATGAAGTGAGAAGAGAAGTTTAGAGAAAAAAGAGTTAAAAAAAAAAAACCAACAAAACCTCCAAGAAATATGGGACTATGTGAAAAGACCAAATCTATGTCTGATTGGTGTACCTGAAAGTGACAGGGAGAATGGAACCAAGTTGGAAAACACTCTTCAGGATATTATCCAGGAGAACTTCCCCAACCTAGCAAGGCAGACCAACATTCAAATTCAGGAAATACAGAGAACACCACAAAGATACTCCTCGAGAAGAGCAACTCCAAGACACATAATTGCCAGATTCACCAAAGTAGAAATGAAGGAAAAAATGTTAAGGGCAGCCAGAGAGAAAGGTCGGGTTACCCACAAAGGGAAGCCCATCAGACTAACAGCAGATCTCTCGGCAGAAACTCTACAAGCCAGAAGAGAGTGGGGGCAAATAGTCAACATTCTTAAAGAAAAGAATTTTCAACCCAGAATTTCATATCCAGCCAAACTAAGCTTCATAAGTGAAGGAGAAATAAAATTCTTTACAGACAAGCAAATGCTGAGAGATTTTATCACCACCAGGCCTGCCCTACAAGAGCTCCTGAAGGAAGCACTAAACATGGAAAGGAACAACTGGGAGCAGCCACTGCAAAAACATGCCAAATTGTAAAGACCATCAAGGCTAGGAAGAAACTGCACCAACTAACAAGCAAAATAACCAGCTAACATCAAAATGACAGGATCAAATTCACACATAACGATATTAACCTTAAATGTAAATGGACTAAATGCTCCAATTAAAAGACACAGACTGGCAAATTGGATAAAGAGTCAGGACCCATCAGGGTACAGTATTCAGGAGACCCATCTCATATGCAGAGACACACATAGGCTCAAAATAAAGGGATGGAGGAAGATCTACCAAGCAAATGGAAAACAAAAAAAGGCAGGGGTTGCAATCCTAGTCTCTGATAAAACAGACTTTCAACCAACAAAGATCAAAAGAGACAAAGAAGGCCATTACATAATGGTAAAGGGATCAATTCAACAAGAGGAGCTAACTATCCTAAATATATATGCACCCAATACAGGAGCACCCAGATTCATAAAGCAAGTCCTTAGAGACCTACAAAGAGACTTAGACACCCCACACAATAATAATGGGAGACTTTAACACCCCACTGTCAACATTAGACAGATCAATGAGACAGAAAGTTAACAAGGATATCCAGGAATTGAACTCGGCTCTGCACCAAGCAGACCTAATAGACATCTACAGAACTCTCCACCCCAAATCAACAGAATATACATTCTTCTCAGCACCACATGTCACTTATTCCAAAATTGACCACATAGTTGGAAGTAAAGCTCTCCCCAGCAAATGTAAAAGAACAGAAATTATAACAAAGTGTCTCTCAGACCACAGTGCAATGAAACTAGAACTCAAGAATAAGAAACTCACTCAAAACTGCTCAACTACACGGAAACTGAACAACCTGCTCCTGAATGACTACTAGGTACATAACGAAATGAAGGCAGAAATAAAGATGTTCTTTGAAACCAACGAGAACAAAGACACAACATACCAGAATCTCTGGGACACATTTAAAGCAGTGTGTAGAGGGAAATTTATAGCACCAAATGCCCACAAGAGAAAGCAGGAAAGATCTAAAATTGACACCCTAACATCACAATTAAAAGAACTAGAGAAGCAAGAGCAAACACATTCAAATGCTAGCAGAAGGCAAGAAATAACTAAGATCAGAGCAGAACTGAAGGAGATACAGACACAAAAAAACTTTCAAAAAATCAATGAATCCAGCAGCTGGTTTTTTGAAAAGATCAACAAAACTGATAGACCATTAGCAAGACTGATACAGAAGAAAAGAGAGAAGAATCAAATAGATGCAATAAAAAATGATAAAGGGGATATCACCACCGATCCCACAGAAATACAAACTACCATCAGAGAATACTACAAACACCTCTATGCAAATAAACTAGACAATCTCGAAGAAATGGATAAATTCCATGACACATACATCCTCCCAAGACTAAACCAGGAAGAAATTGAATCTCTGAATAGACCAATAACAGGAGCTGAAATTGTGGCAATAATTAGTAGCTTATCAACCAAAAAAAGTCCAGGACCAGATTGATTCACAGCCAAATTCTACCAGAGGTACAAAGAGGAGCTGGTACCATTCCTTCTGAAACTATTCCAATCAATAAAAAAAGAGGGAATCCTCCCTAACTCATTTTATGAGGCCAGCATCATCCTGATACCAAAGCCTGGCAGAGAAACAACCAAAAAAGAGAATTTTAGACCAATATCCTTGATGAACATCGATGAAAAAATCCTCAATAAAATACTGGCAAACTGAATCCAGCAGCACATCAAAAAGCTTATCCACCATGATCAAATGGGCTTCATCTCTGGGATGCAAGGCTGGTTCAACATACGCAAATCAATAAATGTAATCCAACATATATACAGAACCAAAGACAAAAACCACATGATTATCTCAATAGATGCAGAAAAGGCCTTTGACAAAATCCAACAACTCTTCATGCTAAAAACTCTCAATAAATTAGGTACTGATGGGACGCATCTCAAAATAATAAGAGCTATCTATGACAAACCCACAGTCAATATCATACTGAATGGGCAAAAACTGGAAGCATTCCCTTTGAAAACCAGCACAAGACAGGGATGCCCTCTCTCACCACTCCTATTCAACATAGTGTTGGAAGTTCTGGCCAGGGCAATCAGGCAGGAGAAAGAAATAAAGGGTATTCAATTAGGAAAAGAGGAAGTCAAATTGTCCCTGTTTGCAGATGGCAAGATTGTATATTTACAAAACCCCATCGTCTCAGCCCAAAATCTCTTTAAGCTGATAAGCAACTTCAGCAAAGTCTCAGGATACAAAATCAATGTACAAAAATCACGAGCATTCTTATACAACAATAACAGTCAAACAGAGAGCCAAATCATGAGTGAACTCCCATTCACAATTGCTTCAAAGAGAATAAAATACCTAGGAATCCCACTTACAATGGATCTGAAGGACCTCTTCAAGGAGAACTACAAACCACTGCTCAACGAAATAAAAGAGGACACAAACAAATGGAAGAACATTCTATGCTCATGGGTAAGAAGAATCAGTATCTTGAAAAAGGCTGTACTGCCCAAGGTAATTTATAGATTCAATGCCATCCCCATCAAGCTACCAATGACTTTCTTCACAGAACTGGAAAAAACTACTTTCAAGTTCATATGGAACCAAAAAAGAGCACGCATTGCCAAGTTGATCCTAAGCTAAAAGAACAAAGCTGGAGGCATCACGCTACGTGACTTCAAACTATACCACAAGGCTACAGTAACCAAAACAGCATAGTACTGGTACCAAAACAGAGATATAGACCAATGGAACAGAACAGAGCCCTCAGAAATAATACCACACATCTACAACCATCTGATCTTTGACAAACCTGACAAAAACAAGAAATGGGGAAAGGATTCCCTATTTAATAAATGGTGCTGGGAAAACTGGCTAGCCATATGTAGAAAGCTGAAACTGGATCCCTTCCTTACACCTTATACAAAAATTAATTCAAGATGGATGAAAGACTTAAATGTTAGACATAAAACCATAAAAACCCTAGAAGAAAACTTAGGCAATACCATTCAGGACATAGGCATGGGCAAGGACTTCATGTCTAAAATGCCAAGAGCAATGGCAACAAAAGCCCAAATTGACAAATGGGATCTAATTAAACTAAAGAGCTTCTGTACAGCAAAAGAAACCACCATCAGAGTGAACAGGCAACCTACAGAATGGGAGAAAATTTTTGCAATCTACTCATCTGACAAAGGGCTAATATCCAGAATCTACAATGAACTCAAACAAATTTACAAGAAAAAAACAAACAACCCCATCAAAAAGTGGGCAAAGGATATGAACAGACACTTCTCAAAAGAAGACATTTATGCAGCCAAAAGACACATGAAAAAATGCTCATCATCACTGGCCATCAGAGAAATGAAAATCAAAACCACAATGAGGTACCATCTCCCACCAGTTAGAATGGTGATCATTAGAAATTCAGGAAACAACAAGTGCTGAAGAGGATGTGGAGAAATAGGAACAATTTTACATGGTTGGTGGGACTGTAAACTAGTTCAACCATTGTGGAAGGCAGTGTGGTGATTCCTCAGGGATCTAGAACTAGAAATACCATTTGACCCAGCCATGCCATTACTGGGTATATACCCAAAGGACTATAAATCATGCTGCTATAAAAACACATGCACATGTATGTTTATTGCAGCACTATTCACAATAGCAAAGACCTGGAACCAACCCAAATATCCATCAATGATAGACTGGATTAAGAAAATGTGGCATATATACACCATGGAATACTATGCAGCCATAAAAAATGATGAGTTCATGTCCTTTGTAGGGACATGGATGAAGTTGGAAACCATCATTCTCAGCAAACTATCCCAAGGACAAAAAACCAATCACCGCATGTTCTCATAGGTGGGAACTGAACAATGAGAACACTTGGACACAGGAAGGGGAACATCACACACCGGGGTCTGTCGTGGGGTGGGGGGAGGGGGGAGGGATAGCATTAGGAGATATACTTAATGTTAAATGATGAGTTAATGGGTGCAGCACACCAACATGGCACATGTATACATATGTAACAAACCTGCATGTTGTGCACATGTACCCTAGAACTTAAAGTATAACTAAAAAAAACCTCACTATTATTAATAAAACACTCTGGAATACTTATTTAAAAAAAAACTTTCTAGGGAAGAGGTGATAACTTCTTGATTGTTGTCATGGCAAGCGTAAACTGTCATGGCACTGGTGGGATGGTCTTATGCTAATGAGTAGTGACCGCGGCTAGGGATTGCGCTCATCACCACCTACTGGTTCCTGCTAGTTTCTTTGCTTCATCCCGTCTGGAGCAGATCCTGTTTTGGTCAGCAGGGTTGTGACCAGAAAACAAGTCCTGTTGGTCTCCCACCTCAATCTGACGGATATTATTTTGACACAGTGTAAGTATCTTGTTCCTTTACAACATTTTTCCTTGTGGTTTTAGAATCTGTCAGTAATCTTTGACTGAACCAATTATTTCACTGTTGTTACGTTACAAAATGATACTTTTCTAATTCTAAATTCCCTTCTATTTTTATTAGCTGGTATTCACCCATAAAGATGAGCTTTTTCTCATCAACTGTGGATGGACTATTTTTTCTCCCTTAAAGGCAGGATATATGCTTTATTCTTTTCCTTTAATTATCATTTTGCGGAGTAAATAGTTGGAGTAATAGAAATCTCCAATTATGAAACATTATTCTCCCTCTTTCTATCTTTCTCTCTCTTTCTCTGGGTATAACTTTGGATTCATGGATTTTTATTCATTTAATAATTTACAATCATCAAGTAAGTAATCGAATTATCCCAATTTTGGCCCATGGGATTTCTTTCAAACTGGTTCCTGTATCCTTTTGCATTTCTCCATTAATCTTTGAGCACTTCCTTGTTTCCTGGAACAACTAGATGACCCAGTATCTCTTTGTAATTTTTACTTTTGCCATCTGATCCCTGGAATCACATATTTCTCCAAAGACCTCCGGTTCCTTTTAGCAGAGTATGATATTTAGAACCATACCTGGGCACATCATGACACATTGTATATTATCAAAATTTTTATTGAATAGTTGTAGACATGCATACTGTTGTAATATATAATACAGAGAGATCTCTTGTACCCTTTATCCAGTTTCCTCCAATAGTACCATTTTGCCAAACTATAGTAAGACAACTTGTATATTTGTATATTTTTATTGATAAAATCGACCAATTTTGTTCGAATTTCCCCAGTTTTAAATGTATTCATCTGTATGTGTGTTTGTTCTATGAAACATATATATGTGATATATATGTGATATAGAACAAATACACACATACAGATATAGAGATAAGTGTATTGCATGTATGTGTGCATATATATATGTGTGCGCATATATATATATATATATATATATATATATATATGTAGGTTTTATAGGTTCATGTCCCATCATTACAATCAGTAACACTGATACCACAAATCTGTCCAACATTTCCAATATTTTGTCATTTCCAAAATTTTATATAAATGAAATCAAACAGTAAGTAACTGTTTTGAATTGGCTTTTTTCTCTCAGAATTATACTCTGAGTATCATCCAAGTTGTTGAGTGTATTGATAGTTCATTCTTTTTTATTGTTGAGTGGTGTGTGTGTACTATAGTTTGCTTAAACATTTACCTGTTTAAGGATATCTCCTAGATTTTTAGCTATGACAAATAAATATTCCACGGACTTTTGTGTACAGGTTTCTGTGTGAACATAAGTCTTCATTTTGCTAAGATGAAGAACGCGATTGCTAGAGCATATAATAATTGCATATTTTGTTTTATAAGAAACTGCCAAACTATTTTTCAGAGTGACTGTACAATTATACATTCTCACCAGCAATGCACGAGTGATCCAATGTCTCCATATCCTCCTCAGCATTTTGTGTTGTCACTGATTTTTATATTAGCAATTCTGATACATATGTAGTGATATCTCATTATGATTTTAATTTGCATCTCTCTCATTGCTAATGGTGTTGGGCATCTTTTCAAGTATTTATATGCCATCTGTGCAGCCTTATGTCTTTGCCCATTTTCTAATTGGGTTTTTGTTGGCTTTTATTTGTTTATTTCGCATTTTCACTGTTGAGTTTAAGAGTTATTTGTATTCTGAATAGTATTTCTTTGTTAGATATATGGCTTGTAAATATTTTCTTTTAGTCTGTATTTATTTTTTCATCCTCTTCACAATGGTCTGAGAACTTTTTGGTTCTGAATCACACAGATTTTCTCATGTTTTTTTTTTCTCAAAGTTTTAATGTGATTCACTTTCAGTTAATTATCATTATTATTACTTTTTTGAGACAGGGTCTGGCTCTGTCACCCAGACTGGAGGGCAGTCGCCCAATCTCTGCTCACTGCAACCTCGGCCTTCTGGGGCTCAAATGATTCTCCCACCTCAGCCACCCGAGTAGCTGGGATTACAGATGCGCCCTACCATGCCCGGCTAATTTTTGTATTTTTTATAGAGATGGGGTTTCACCATATCACCTAGGCTGGTCTCAAACTCCTGAGCTCAAGTGATCCACCCGCCTCAGCCTCTCAAATTGCTGGGATTACAGGCATGAGCCACTGCACCCAGCCCACTTTCAACTAATTTTTATATAAGGTGTTAGGTTTAGATCAAGCCTTTATTTTCTTACTTTCTGGTTTTTTTCCCCATAGGAATGTCCAATTTCCTTAGCACCATTTTATTGAAAAGGCTATCCTTTCTCCACTGAATTGCTCTTCCACCATTGTCAAAAATCAGTTGAGCATATTTGTGTCTGTCTATTACTGGATTCTCTATTGTGTTTCATTGATCTGTGCAGCCATACCTGCCCCAATACCACACTGTCTTGACTACAGTCTTATTATCAGATAGGTAATTCCTCAAATTTTTGTTCTTTTTCAAGATTATTTAAGCTATTCTAGGACCTGTGTCTTTCCATACAAATTTTAGAATAAGCTTGTCTATGTCTGCAAGAACTTTGCTGGGATTTAGATAGGAACTACATTAAACCTATAGATCAGTTTGTGGAGAATTGACGCCTTTACTGTATTGAGCCTTCCAATCAACTAACACAGTGTACTTCACCATTTATTTACTTCTTCTTTGATTGTTTTCATCACTATATTGTAATAATGTCCATCACACAAATACTGTTCATGTTTTGTTAAATTCATACCTATGTTTCTTAGTCTACTTGGGCTGCCATAACAAAATCCCATAGCCTGGGTGCCTTAAACAATAGAAATTTATTTTCTCACAGTTCTAGAGACAGGAAATCAGAGATCGTGGTATCAGCATGGTCAGGTTCTGGTGAGGGCTCTCTTTCTGTGCTCAGATGACCTTTCTCAGAGAAAAGCAGGGAAAGAGAGTGAGAGAAAGAGAGAGAGAGAGAGAGATCCCTTCCTATTCCTATAAATCCACCAATCCTATCAAATTAGGAACCCATCATTATGACCTCAGTTAACCTTAATTATCCCCTAAAGGCCTCATCTCTAAATATATTTGCATTGGGGGTTAAGGCCTCAACAGATAAATTTGGTGGGGAGAGGACACAATTCAGTCCATAGCACTAAGTAGCTTGTTTTCTTTGCAGTAATTGTGAATGGTACTGTTTTTAATTTGCTTTCCTCATGTTCACTATTACTATAAAGAAATAGGATTAATTTTAATGTGTCGATCTTTTATCCTGTGACATGGCTAAACTCACTTACACTAAGTACTAGAATTTTTCTCTTGTATTAATACTAAGACTTTTTGGTAGACTCCTTGGAAATTTATACATAGACAATCATGTCATCTGCAAATAGAGATAATTTAATTTTTTCCCCAATTTGTATAACTTTTTAAAAATCTTGCTTTATTTCACCAACTGGACCTGGTATATGTTGAGTAAAAGTGGTGAGATCATAAATCCTTGCCCTGTTCCCAATCTTAGGGGAAAACATTTAGTCTTTATCATTAAGTATATTAGCAGTTTTCCTGTAGATATTCTTTATAAAGTTTTGGAATTGGGGCTTTTGACAAACTCTCTGTAACTATTGATAGGATTTTCCTTTTTCTGCTCTTTGATGTGTTGAATTACACTGACTGACTTTTGAATGTTGATCCAGGAGCCTCGAAACCCTGGAATAAATCCCACTTTATCATAGGCATAATTTTTTAATATTTTTTGGTTCGTTCGGTTAGTGTTTGTTGAGGAAATCATTGCCAAAATCAATAGCATAAAGCTTTTTCCTTATGTTTTCTTCTAGAAGTCTTAAAGTTTGGGGTCTTATGTTTAAGTCTTTAATTCATTTTGAGTTTATTTTTGTACATATTGTGAGATAAGATCCAATTTCATTATTTTGCATGTGGATAGCTAGTTTTCCCAATACTGTTTTTTGATGAGACCGTCATTTTCCCATTGTGTATTCCTGGCACCCTTGTTGAAGATCACTTGACCATATAAGTCTGGTATTATTTTCGGGCTCTCTATTGTGTCCCTTTGGCTAATTTGTCTGTTTTTTATACGTCTGGTTTTGGGTTTCATTTTGTTTTGTTTTATTTTTGAGACAGGGTCTCACTCTGATGCCCAGGCTAAAGTGCAGTGGCACAGTCACAGCTCACTAAAGTCTCCACCTCCCAAGCTCAAGCTATCCTCCCACCTCAGCCTCCAGGGTAGCTGGGACCAAAGGTGCATGCCACCACACCTGGCTAATTTTTTTACTTTTTGTAAAGATGGGGGTCTCCCTATGTTGCCTAGGCTGGTCTCGAACTCGTGGGCTCAAGTGATCGCCCCACCTCGGCCTCCCAAAGTGCTGGGATTACAGGCATGAGCGTCCACATCTGACCTATATGTCTGTTTTTATGCCAGTACCATACTATTTTGATTACTGTAGCTTTATAGTACACTATGAAATCAGTTTTGTTTTTCCTTCTCAAGATCGATTTGGGTATTTATGGTCTTCTGTGGTTCCAGACAAAGTTTAGAATTATTTTTTCTATTCCCGTAAACAAACATGCCATTAGGATTTTGATAGGTTTACAATGAATCTGTAGATCACTCTGGGTATTAGGGATATTTTTACACTATTAAGTCTTCAGATCCATGAACACTTCCATTTGCTTGTTTCTTGTTTAATTTTCTTCATCAATATTTTGTAATTTTCTGTATACAAGTCTTTCACCTCCTTCAGTAAGTTTTTATCTATGTATTTTATTCTTTTTGGTGTTCTTGTAAATGAGTTTGTTTTCCTAGTTTCCTTTTTAGATAATTTGTTATTAGTGTATAGAAATGCAATTGATTTTTATATGTTGATTTGTATCCTGCAATTTTACTGAATACATTTATTCTAACAATTTTTAGAGGAATCTTTAGGGTTTTCTAAATATAAGATCATATTACCTGCAAAAGGGACAATTTTACTTTTTACTTTCTGATTTAGCTCACTTGAATTATTATTATTATTTTTTGATTAATTGTTCTGAATAGGACTGCTGGTACTATGATGAATAGAAGTGGTGAAAGGGGCATCCTTGTCTTGTCCCTGATCTTACAGGAAAAGCCTTCACTTTTTCACCATTAAGTATGATGTTAGCTCTGAGCTTTTCATATACAACCTTTATTTGTTGAGATAATTTTCTTCTGGAACTCCCATAAGTCGTATATTGGATTGCTTGATGGTGCTCTATGTTGGGAAAAAGTCTTATGGGGTGCCTGTATAAACTGGCCATAAAAACATGGAACAATAAGTTGTGGAAAGCCACAAGAGGCCTCTGAGGAGGAAAGCCTTCTTATCGCCATTATGTTCCCATGCTCTGAGCGAGACTTGGTCTCTTATCCATAAACATTGTGTTCAAGGAGAAAGACACTCCTTTGAAGCACTGGAATGTGGCCAGATGTGCAGGCTCCTAGTTAAGGCCGCTCCCACTAGCTACTCTCTGATAAGTTAAAGATATGCTGTTTGAGCACAAAGGAGATTCATTTAAACCACTATTGCTATGGATTACGCCTATGACGCACTGCCTCCCTTTCACTGTTTCGCCCTGAACATCTGTTTCTTAGATTTAAGTGATCGTACTCAATAAATAGTGTGGAGACTAGAACTCTGGGCCTTTTGCAGCCTCCATTTTGCAACTGGCCCCCTGGCTCCCACCTTTATGAACTCTTAACCTGTCTCTTATCATTCCTTTGTCGCCACCAGACTTTGGGTACCCTACTGGTGGTGTTGAGGTTGGTACCCAATAGCTCTATGTATCTCTTAAGCTTTCTTCACTTTTTCATTACTCTTCTGTCTCTGCTTAAGTTCCTGCTGGTACCACCTGGAAAAAAGAAGGTGCTTCCTTTTGCCTTCCAAGTATCATAAAGTGAGTTATGGGAAATCCAAAGCAATGGTGCAGAAAGTGTTTCCCCTGATTTTTTTTTCCAGCCCCCCATCGCCAGTGAACTTTCCACTTTATCTCTGCCAGTGCAGACAGGAGTGGGCTGCCTTCCGCCATTGTGTGGAGGAGCAGGAGCCATGAGTCTGGGTGGAAGGTTAGGAGACCCCAGCCCAATTCACCTTCTGCCACTGGGTAAAGAGCCAGGAGACACCAGGCCTGGATTGTCTTAAGCCATTCGGTATAGGGCCAGGACCCACTGGATGTAGGTAGCGGTCTACCAATGGGTAGAAAATCAGGAGACACTGGCCTTAGGCTGCCCTCTGCAGTTGGGTGGAGTGCTGGAAGACACCGGGCCAGCTGGCATTAGCATTTCAGGTAGAAAGGCTCATCTCTGGCCTCCTGGTATGGGGCAGAGAGTATGTTAACCCACCTGGGTCCCCCTGTTACTGCTGTGGGCAGGTCTGATCCTGTCATTGCTGCTGGCTGGTGTAGGTGTGGGGGATGGATTGGTCTTCTCTCCTGCAGCTTTGCTGGTGCAGCTACTCCCGGCAGATCAGCCAGCTGCTGCCACTGGATATGAATCTCCCTGCTAAGTTCCTGCTAAGCTTTCCCTTTCCTGAACCTTTGTTCAGAGAAAGCAGGCTTTTCTTTTGCATTTCTTTATTTGTTTATCTATTTTTGGTCTAGCCTATTGGCAGTTTCTGGGTTGCACACCTCCCAGACACCCAGTTTGGGATACACGAGTGATATAAAGAAAACCTGGGGAGCTCATTATGGTGTCTTCCTCAAGTCCTGAGGCTCCTATCCAGTCTACCTTCTTCCTATATTTGAGAATCTGTTAAATTATTTTCAAGATATTTAGTTGTATTTAGAGGGAAGGAACAGGGAAAAGTAAGCCTATGCCATTGTCCCAGAGCCAGACTAAAACCACTAAGTTTTGACATACTACAATCTAAATATCTTTATTTTTTTCTCTCTAGGTTACATTTCTGGTTCCAGCTAAGAAAGGTGATGAAAAGTTGCTTTTTAGACAAAATAAGCCGTTACCCTCAAAGGAAAGTTGCTCCTGAAATACAAGCAGAAATCAGTGGCAAGTCATACAGCAAATATCTAAAGCATTTTAGATATTTGTTTTTAGACAGTTGTCCAGGATCTGCTCTACTCACCTACAAGAAAGAAGATGCTTCTTTTTGCCTTCCATTTTAGCCAGTTGTCCAGGATCTGCTCTACTCACTCCAGAAAAATTGGAAACCAAGCTTCTACTAGTTCTCTGAGTATTATACTGGAGCTAGTAGATTTTTATTCAAACACTTAAAGTTTCAGGACATAGTAAGGCAAGAAACAGAGAACATAATAAAAATGTGTTGTTTATCTCAGTTGCAATGAGAATATCTAACACCCAGATAATTGTTTCTAAGTATCATTTCTTAATGAAAGGAGCCAGGGGTCCTTGGACAAACCATTGATTCCAGGGATAAAGTATGGAAAGCATAGGTTAATGTGGAACATCTTAATGGGACAGAAAGTAAGGCAGCACTCAAAAAATTACATAGACTTGTCAAAAGGATATAGAACCAGCTTGAATGGGGCTCACATTGCTTAAACCTAGGAAATTTGAGCTTTAGAATAAATAATTATAACAATGAGTTATAAAAAAATTGAATAAAATAAGAATCCATTAATCTGTACTATAAGTAAATAAATAAAGGAAAAGCTCTTCGTTACAGTAGAATCCCATCCAATAAATGTAGAAGAAATGATGCTGTTAGAAAAACACCATTTTATAACTGTCATATAATAATTGTCTAGGACAAGAATCATTAATGGATACTAAAATTAGTGTATGGAAGCTTTGTGATTAATGGGATAGTTACACATTCTCAACACCTCTCCCACAAAACAGGTAATAATTACAAAGGAAAAATAATCAATTTGCATTGGAGTAAGCTGGCAGACACCACTTTAACCACGTGATCAGGTTGCCAGAATCAATATTGGGACAATCCATATCATATGCTGGCCTTTATGATGTAACGAGAAAGACATGTGGCGCTCCTGCCATATATGTCTAACTTACATAGAATCATGAGAAAACAATCAGCTAAGCCCCAAATGAAGGACACCCTACAATATCATTAGCCTGAACTAGCAGGCGTGATGTAGCCCAAACTACAAGGCATGATGCTGAAATGGACCTTTCATTAGGAGAAAAATCCTATAAAAGGCATTATTAGAAAAATTGGTGAAGTTCACATAAACTCTGTAACCTAGATATTGTCATCAATGCAAATTTTCTTATTTTGATAATTATATTTATTCTTAGGAACCATAATGAATTATTTAGGAGTAAGACATAAAGTCTGCAACTTATTCTCAAATGGTTCAGAAAAAAAAGTTACATATGTGCTTATTTGTGTGTATATATGTGTGTATAGAGAGAGAGGGAGCGAGAAAGGGAGAGATAACATGATAAATCAGATGGTAACATGTTAACAACTAAGGAATTTGAGTGAAGGAGTAAAGGGTAAATGTGAATTTCTTGTACTGTCCTTGTAACATTTCTTTTTTCTTTTTCTTTTTCTATTTTGAGATGGAGTCTCACTCTATCACCCAGCCTGGAGTGCAGTGGCGCGATCTCAGCTCAACACAACCTCTGCCTCCCGGGTTCAAGCCATTCTCCTGCCTCAGCCTCTGGAGTAGCTGGGATTACAGGTGTGTGACACCATGCCCGGCTAATTTTTGTATTTTGAGTAGAGATGGGGTTTCACCATGTTGGCCAGGCTGGTTTTGAACTCCTGACCTTGTGATCCACTCGCCTCGGCCTCCCAAAGTGCTGGGATTACAGGTGTGAGCCACCGTGCCTGGCCACTTGTAACATTTCTATGTTTGAAGTCACCTCAACATAGAAAGTTCAGAATTTTTTTTCTAATCATACATCACAGACTGCCTGGATGGGAGCACATGTGTATACACACACACACATACACACACACACACACACACACACAGAGAGAGAGAGAGAGAGGAGTTTCAGGTAATTTTCATGCTGGAACTATGAATTCCAACTTGGTGATGCTATGCCAAGTAAACAGTAATGTCTGAAACTTTTGAACACAGATTTCAAACCAATTAGCTCCAAACCTATGTACACATAAATTTAAATAATAACATCACCATCTTTGAGTACTTATAATATACTTGGCACTGTTTTAAATGCCTAAAATGAATTATCTTAGTCCTTACAAGACCATTATGAGGTATCCTCTGACATGAGATAGTTGATATGATTTTCCTAATTCCACAATAGAAGAAGCAGAAGCACTTGCTGAGGCATCTCAGGTAATGTGCTGAAAGTCATGTTGCCAGAAAGGGGTGTGGTGGGATTTGAACCCAGGTGGCCTGACACTGTGCCTGTGATCTTTAACTTAAACTAAGCACATGGTGCCCTAATAGTTTTGAAGTGGGGTGAGGCACGTAAACCCATATCCTTTGCGATCTGCTACAGGGGCCAGGTAAGAAACCTGTTCCTTGAATGCCCCAGGCTGTATCTGGCCCACAGGACCTCATCATGCATGCTGTTCCTCTGTCTGGACAACTCTTCACACACCTTCCACTCAGTTAACTGCCACTCACTTTTCACATCTGAACTTACTGGTCAGTCACTTGGGGAGACTGTACCCCCTAAACAAGATTATAGTTTCCTGCCACATGCCGTCAGAGCCCACTGAATTCTGCCTGTCACACAACATATTCATCACAGTCGAAGATTATTTACTTGTCTGCCTCCCCCAGCAGACTGTGAATTCTCTGAAATCATAGTTCATGCTTGCCTTGCTCAGCCCTGAAGCCCCAAATCCCCACTGCACAGAAGTGTGAGGCCCACAGATCTGAGAGGTGAAATCAGGGAGTTAGTATGGGAATACTGGGGTATATAGGAGTAATTCATCAACATCCTTTTTCTATTAATTCAAGTCAGGCTAAAACGGATGAAAAGGATTTACGTTTTCCTGGAATGGAAAATGATAGAGGATAAGATTAATTAGCCTGAATGAATCAAGATCGCATTCACTATTAGGGAAGGGTAAGCGAGAACAGACTGTGAGGGCAAGATGTTTATGGGAAATGTTTTCTTATTCTTAAAAACAAAAACAAAAACAAAAAAAAAACTGCACTAAAGGGAAAACCAGCGACTCTTATTCTGTTAGACCCTATTGTGCCTGGATATGGTATCTGAAACTGTTACTATAGATGAAAGTATCATAAGTGAGATATCAACCAGATGCCAAGGACTTTCTTCCTGTGCCATATGGAGAAAAGAATCCGCTGCCTGCTGACTTCTGATCCTCCTCCCAGATTCTCATCCGTGCCTTTTGGTGTCCGCAAAAGATTCAAAACTACACAGAGCTATGTTTGTTCCCACGAAGTTCCACTGGAGGGCGCAATATCATTACTGTTACCAGCTAATAGAACGTGACCTGTTAGGGCTAACATGAATAATTTACAGCGCACTTTTATAAGCTGTCTTAGTATAGGCCACCCAAGAGAGAAAACAGTTTTGTGCCTTAGATGAAAGGACAACACAGGAAATTATAACAATGGTAACAATCCTTTTCTTCATCATCTCCCAGGAGTCCTGGTTGCTTCCTCTGCAAATCAGTGATGGCATATACAAAGAACAGTATTAAAGACTCCGCGGCTGGACGCGGTGGGTCGCGCCTGTAATCCCAGCACTTTGGGAGACCGAGGTGAGTGGATCGCCTGAGGTCAGGAGTTCAAGACCAGCCTGGCCAACATGGTGAAACCCCGACTCTACTAAAAATACAAAAAATTACCCCGGGGCGTGGTGGCAGACAACTGTAATCCCAGCTACTCGGGAGGCTGAGGCAGGAGAATAGCTTGAACCCGGGAGGCGGAGGTTGCACTGAGCCGAGATCACGCCACTGCACTCCAGCCTGGGCAACAAGAGCAAAACTCCATCTCAATAAATAAATAAATAAATAAATAAAGATTCTGCTAAACTGTGGCGGGTCTGTTTGGGTCCCTGTGTATTCTTTCCTAGGAAAAGCATGAGGATTAGGGTTGGGCCATAGGGTCTCATTCCTCCAAGAGTAATGGAACACCAGCTGCAGCAGCTCCAGTCTGTAGCAAGGGTTCAGAACTTGTCCATGACAAGGTCTCAAAACCCATCTTTCAAGAAAAGCCAGGCTTGGCCCGTGGCTCTGCCTGCCCATACATTATTATCATCTGCCAAATACAATATAGTAGTTGATCAGGGGACAACTTCCAGGAAAACACAGCTGCAAGTCTCTCTGATATTTCATGGTTCTTCACCACTAGAGAGTCCCAGAGCTGAAAGCTCTGAGGCAGGCTTCCCCACTTTCCAGGTAACTGCTATTTCTGGGAACTTTTAGTATACCCCACCTAGTGTACAGGAACACAAAGGGAAGCTGCTACTTTGAGCAAAGCATCCCTGTGTGTGGGTCTCTGATGTAGCTGTCGCTTTCTAATATGTCTGGTGTGATTACGTGTATTCATTATTCTACTTTACAATAACCAGTATAAAACAGTATGCTTTCTTTTGCTTCACTCTGACCTTGGACAAGTCACTCACCCTCTTTGAGTCAGCTTTCTTATTTTATGGTGCGTGAAAATGTCACCTATCTCACAGTCTACTGGAATTTGCCACAGTACCTACACATTTGTAATAGTCATTTTTTTTCTTTCAACAATATATTTCAAGTATCAACTGTATGCAAGACATTATTCTATGCACTTGAGATACAGCAGAAAACAAGAAAGACAAGATCCCCATGCCTATGTAGCATACATTCTAAGGGGCAGAAAGACAGACACAGTTTAAATATATATATATATATTTCAGACATTGATAAATGTTATGCACAAAGTGAAGTCAGATAGCGGGATAGAATGTGAGAAGGCATGAAAGGAGCTGCTTGAGATAGAATGTCCTTTAAAGACCTGTCCAAAGATGTGACACTGAATGATAAGGATCCAGTATGTGAAAACTTGGGAGATCCGTGTTTCAGCAAGCATAATGGTCCTGAAGTGATTTGATTGGCATGTTTTAGGGACTAAAAGAATTTCAGGCTGGCTGGAGAATGTTGGATGAGAGGAAGACTTGTAGGAGATGAAGTTGGAAAGGTAATGAGTGGCCTGTTCACATAGTAGTGTGAAGACATTTGAATTGTATTTCATTTTCAGTGCATTGAGGAATCACTGGAAGAGTTTGAAACAACAGAAGGATGTGATTTGATTTTCATTCTAAGAATCTCATGAATGGATGAAAATGAAGGATCAAAACTATTTTCTGAAAATACTAAAACATGATTGGCCATTTCCATTGTTGTTATTTGCACTAATGGTGCAAAAGCAATGATGGGTAAAACCGCTAGGGTCAGCACAAATCAAGGCAGTGGCATCAAACTACACCACACTACTGTACTAGTTGTCGAATTCCTCATTGCCACATGAAAAGAAACATATACACACACCCCATACATGCATATATATGTAGTCAAATCTCAACCCTTCAGTACACATCTTTTTAATATTCTTGAGGATGAACAAAAAAGTGAAAACGTACTGGTAAAGACCTTCTGTTCAGTACCAAAGCCAGATGATTGTCTCAAGGAAAACAAATTGTGTGATTATTTGAGTTGCTGGCTTAACCAGGGGTCCCCAGCTCCCAGGTGGGGGACTGGTACTGGTCTGTGGCTTATTAGGAACTGGGCCACACAGCAGGAGGTGAGTGGAGGGCAAGCAAGTATTATGGCTGAGCTCAGCCTCCTGTCAGGTCAGCAGCTATGTTAGATTCTCATAGGAGCAAGAACCTTATTGCTAACTGAGCATGTGAGGGACCTAGGTTGCGTGCTCCTTATGAGAATCTAATGCCTGATGATAGGAAGTGGAAGAGTTTCATCCAGACACCATCCTCCCCTCACAACCCCATCCATGGAAAAATTGTGTTCCATGAAACCAGTCCCTGGTGCCAAAAAGGATAGGGACCGCTGAGCCTAACTAGCTGGGATTTTCTCCTGTGAATTCCATTTTTGTTGAAAGGACCACTGACGGACAAACTGTGGTTATTCAGATGTGGGTATGTGAAAGATGTCTTGAAGATAAACAAAGGGAGCTTTGTTTCAACAAAAACAACTTACAGCATTTACTGCCAATGATAAAACTGGACTCGAACAAAAGTTAGAATTTTCGGAAAACATGAATCTGCCATCATAAGCTTGATATCTGCACAATACTTAGAGACTATTTGGATAATATCAGGGCTATTGTCAATGAATGTGACTTTAAATTAGTTTGTATAATTCTTTTTAATTGATTTTTTATTGTGGAAAAATATACATAACATACAGTTTCCCATTTTAACCATGTTAAGTGTAGAATTCAGTGGCATTATCTACACTTCTCTTGTTGTACACCATCATCTCTATCCATACCCAGAATATTTTATCCAACCAAACGGAAGCTCTGTTCCCATTAACCTATAACTCCCCATTACCCCAGCTCCTGGTAGAACAGAATCATAAAGATAGACTATATCATAGAGATGGGGGGAGGAGCCAAGATGGCCGAATAGGAACAGCTCCAGTCTACAGCTCCCAGTGTGAGCCATGCAGAAGACGGGTGATTTCTGCATTTCCATCTGAGGTACCAGGTTCATCTTACTAGGGAGTGCCAGACAGTGGGCGCAGGTCAGTGGGTGCACGCACCCTGCACGAGCCAAAGCAGGGCAAGGCAGTGCCTCACTCGGGAAGCACAAGGGGTCAGGGAGTTCCCTTTCCTAGTCAAAGAAAGGGGTGACAGACGGCACCTGGAAAATCGGGTCACTCCCACCCCAATACTGCGCTTTTCCAACGGGCTTAAAAAATGCGCACCAGGAGATTATATCCCACACATGGCTCGGAGGGTCCTTTGCCCACGGAGTCTCCCTAATTGCTAGCACAGCAGTCTGAGATCAAACTGCAAGGCGGCAGCGAGGCTGGGGGAGGGGTGCCCGCAATTGCTCAGGCTTGCTTAGGTAAACAAAGCAGCCAGAAGCTCGAACTGGGTGGAGCCCACCAAAGCTCAAGGAGGCCTGCCTGCCTCTGTAGGCTCCACCTTTGGGAGCAGGGCATAGACAAACAAAAAGACAGCAGTAACCTCTGCAGACTTAAATGTCCGTGTGTGACAGCTTTGAAGAGAGCAGTGGTTCCCCCAGCACGCAGCTGGAGATCTGAGAACGGACAGACTGCCTCCTCAACTGGGTCCCTGACCCCTGACCCCCGAGCAGCCTAACTGGGAGGCACCCCCCAGCAGGGGCAGACTGACAACTCACGTGGCCGGGTACTCCAACAGACCTGCAGCTGAGGGTCCTGTCTGTTAGAAGGAAAACTAACAAACAGAAAGGACATCCACACCAAAAACCCATCTGTACATCACCATCATCAAAGACCAAAAGTAGATAAAACCACAAAGATGGGGAAAAAACAGAGCAGAAAAACTGGAAACTCTAAAAAGCAGAGCGCCTCTTCTCCTCCAAAGGAACGCAGTTCCTCACCAGCAATGGAACAAAGCTGGACGGAGAATGACTTTGACGAGCTGAGAGAAGAAGGCTTCAGACAATCAAATTACTCCAAGCTACCAGAGTACATTCAAACCAAAGGCAAAGAAGTTGAAAACTTTGAAAAAAATTTAGAAGAATGTATCACTAGAATAACCAATACAGAGAAGTGCTTAAAGGAGCTGATGGAGCTGAAAACCAAGGCTCGAGAACTACGTGAAGAATGCAGAAGCCTCAGGAGCCGATGCGATCAACTGGAAGAAAGGGTATCAGCGATGGAAGATGAAGTGAATGAAATGAAGCGAGAAGGGAAGTTTAGAGAAAAAATAAAAAATGAACAAAGCCTTCAAGAAATATGGGACTATGTGAAAAGACCAAATCTAAGTCTGATTGGTGTACCTGAAAGTGACGGGGAGAATGGAACCAAGTTGGAAAACACTCTGCAGGATATTATCCAGGAGAACTTCCCCAATCTAGTAAGGCAAGCCAACATTCAGATTCAGGAAATACAGAGAACGCCACAAAGATACTCCTCGAGAAGAACAACTCCAAGACACATACTTGTCAGATTCACCAAAGTTGAAATGAAGGGAAAAATGTTAAGGGCAGCCAGAGAGAAAGGTCAGGTTACCCACAAAGGGAAGCCCATCAGACTAACAGCGGATCTCTCGGCAGAAACTCTACAAGCCAGAAGAGAGTGGGGGCAAATAGTCAACATTCTTAAAGAAAAGAATTTTCAACCCAGAATTTCATATCCAGCCAAACTAAGCTTCATAAGTGAAGGAGAAATAAAATACTTTACAGACAAGCAAATGCTGAGAGATTTTGTCACCACCAGGCCTGCCCTAAAAGAGCTCCTGAAGGAAGCGCTAAACATGGAAAGGAACAACTGGTACCAGCCGCTGCAAAATCATGCCAAAATGTAAAGACCATCGAGACAAGGAAGAAACTGCATCAACTAACGAGCAAAATAACCAGCTAACATCATAATGACAGGATCAAATTCACACATAACAATATTAACTTTAAATGTAAATGGACTAAATGCTCCAATTAAAAGACACAGACTGGCAAATTGGATAAAGAGTCAAGACCCATCAGTGTGCTGTATTCAGGAAACCCATCTCACGTGCAAAGACACACAGAGGCTCAAAATAAAAGGATGGAGGAAGATCTACCAAGCAAATGGAAAACAAAAAAAGGCAGAGGTTGCAATCCTAGTCTCTGATAAAACAGACTTTAAACTGACAAAGATCAAAAGAGACAAAGATGGCCATTACATAATGGTAAAAGGATCAATTCAACAAGAAGAGCTAACTATCCTAAATATATATGCACCCAATACAGGAGCACCCAGATTCATAAAGCAAGTCCTGAGTGACCTACAAAGAGACTTAGACTCCCACAGATTAATAATGGGAGACTTCAACACCCCACTGTCAACATTAGACAGATCAACGAGACAGAAAGTCAACAAGGATACCCAGGAATTGAACTCAGCTCTGCACCAAGCAGACCTGATAGACATCTACAGAACTCTCCACCCCAAATCAACAGAATACACATTTTTTTTCAGCACCACACCACACCTATTCCAAAATTGACCACATACTTGGAAGTAAAGTTCTCCTCAGCAAATGTAAAAGACCAGAAATTATAACAAACTGTCTCTCAGACCACAGTGCAATCAAACTAGAACTCAGGATTAAGAAACTCACTCAAAACCACTCAACTACATGGAAACTGAACAACTTGCTCTTGAATGACTACTAGGTACATAACGAAATGAAGGCAGAAATAAAGATGCTCTTTGAAACCAACGAGAACAAAGACACAACATACCAGAATCTCTGGGACATATTCAAAGCAGTGTGTAGAGGGAAATTTATAGCACCAAATGCCCACAAGAGAACGCAGGAAAGATCCAAAATTGACTCCCTAACATCACAATTAAAAGAACTAGAAAAGCAAGAGCAAACACATTCAAAAGCTAGCAGAAGGCAAGAAATAACTAAAATCAGAGCAGAACCGAAGGAAATAGAGACACAAAAAACCCTTCAAAAAATTAATGAATCCAGGAGCTGGTTTTTTGAAAGGATCAACAAAATTGATAGACTGCTAGCAAGACTAATAAAGAAAAAAAGAGAGAAGAATCAAATAGGCACAATAAAAAATGATAAAGGGGATATCACGACCGATCCCACAGAAATACAAACTACCATCAGAGAATACTACAAACACCTCTATGCAAATAAACTAGAAAATCTCGAAGAAATGGATAAATTCCTCGACACATACACTCTCCCAAGACTAAACCAGGAAGAAGTTGAATCTCTGAATAGACCAATAACAGGAGCTGAAATTGAGGCAATAATCAATAGCTTACCAACCAAAAAGAGTCCAGGACCAGATGGATTCACAGCCGAATTCTACCAGAGGTACAAGGAGGAGCTGGTACCATTCCTTCTGAAACTGTTCCAATCAACAGAAAAAGAGGGAATCCTCCCTAACTCATTTTATGAGGCCAGCATCATCCTGATACCAAAGCCAGGCAGAGACACAACAAAAAAAGAGAATTTTAGACCAATATCCTTGATGAACATTGATGCAAAAACCCTCAAAAAAATACTGGCAAACGAAATCCAGCAACACATCAAAAAGCTTATCCACCATGATCAACTGGACTTCATCCCTGGGATGCAAGGCTGGTTCAATATACACAAATCAATAAATGTAATCCAGCATATAAACAGAACCAAAGACAAAAATCACATGATTATCTCAATAGATGCAGAAAAGGCCTTTGACAAAATTCAACAACCCTTCATGCTAAAAACTCTCAATATATTAGGTATTGATGGGACGTATCTCAAAATAATAAGAGCTATCTATGACAAACCCACAGCCAATATCATACTGAATGGGCAAAAACTGGAAGCATTCCCTTTGAAAACCAGCACAAGACAAGGATGCCCTCTCTCACCACTCCTATTCAACATAGTGTTGGAAGTTCTGGCCAGGGCAATTAGGCAGGAAAAGGAAATAAAGTGTATTCAATTAGGAAAAGAGGAAGTCAAATTGTCCCTGTTTGCAGACAACATGATTGTATATCTAGAAAACCCCATTGTCTCAGCCCAAAATCTCCTTAAGCTGATAAGCAACTTCAGCAAAGTCTCAGGATACAAAATCAATGTACAAAAATCACAAGCATTCTTATACACCAACAACAGACAAACAGAGAGCCAAATCATGAGTGAACTCCCATTCACAATTGCTTCAAAGAGAATAAAATACCTAGGAATCCAACTTACAAGGGATGTGAAGGACCTCTTCAAGGAGAACTACAAACCACTGCTCAAGGAAATAAAAGAGGATACAAACAAATGGAAGAACATTCCATGCTCATGGGTAGGAAGAATCAATATCGTGAAAATGGCCATACTGCCCAAGGTAATTTACAGATTCAATGCCATCCCCATCAAGCTACTAATGACTTTCTTCACAGAATTGGAAAAAACTACTTTCAAGTTCATATGGAACCAAAAAAGAGCCCGCATCGCCAAGTCAATCCTAAGCCAAAAGAACAAAGCTGGAGGCATCACACTACCTGACTTCAAACTATACTACAAGGCTACAGTAACCAAAACAGCATGGTACTGGTACCAAAACAGAGATATAGACCAATGGAACAGAACAGAGCCCTCAGAAATAACGCCGCATATCTACAACTATCTGATCTTTGACAAACCTGAGAAAAACAAGCAATGGGGAAAGGATTCCCTATTTAATAAATGGTGCTGGGAAAACTGGCTAGCCATATGGAGAAAGCTGAAACTGGATCCCTTCCTTACACCTTACACAAAAATCAATTCAAGATGGATTAAAGCCTTAAACGTTAGATCCGAAACCATAAAAACCCTAGAAGAAAACCTAGGCATTACCATTCAGGACATAGGCATGGGCAAGGACTTCATGTCTAAAACACCAAGAGCAATGGCAACAAAAGCCAAAATTGACAAATGGGATCTAATTCAACTAAAGAGCTTCTGCACAGCAAAAGAAACTACCATCAGAGTGAACAGGCAACCTACAAAATGGGAGAAAATTTTCGCAACCTACTCATCTGACAAAGGGCTAATATCCAGAATCTACAATGAACTCAAATAAATTTACAAGAAAAAAACAACCCCATCAAAAAGTGGGTGAAGGACATGAACAGACACTTCTCAAAAGAAGATATTTATGCAGCCAAAAAACACATGAAAAAATGCTCACCATCACTGGCCATCAGAGAAATGCAAATCAAAACCACAATGAGATACCATCTCACACCAGTTAGAATGGCAATCATTAAAAAGTCAGGAAACAGGTGCTGGAGAGGATGTGGAGAAATAGGAACACTTTTACACTGTTGGTGGGACTGTAAACTAGTTCAACCATTGTGGAAGTCAGTGTGGCGATTCCTCAGGGATCTAGAACTAGAAATACCATTTGACCCAGCCATCCCGTTACTGGGTATATACCCAAAGGACTATAAATCATGCTGCTATAAAGACACATGCGCACGTATGTTTATTGCGGCATTATTCACAATAGCAAAGACTTGGAACCAACCCAAATGTCCAACAATGATAGACTGGATTAAGAAAATGTGGCACATATACACCATGGAATACTATGCAGCCATAAAAAATCATAAGTTCATGTCCTTTGTAGGGACATGGATGAAATTGGAAATCATCATTCTCAGTAAACTATCACAAGAACAGAAAACAAAACACCACATATTCTCACTCATAGGTGGGAATTGAACAATGAGAACACATGGACACAGGAAGGGGAACATCACACTCTGGGGCCTGTTGTGGGGTGGGGGGAGGGGGGAGGGATAGCATTGGGAGATATACCTAATGCTAGATGACGAGTTAGTGGGTGCAGCGCACCAGCATGGCACATGTATACATATGTAACTAACCTGCACAATGTGCACATGTACCCTAAAACTTAAAGTAAAATAATAATAATAAATAAAGAAAAGAATATATCATAGAGATATATTCTATCTCTATGAATTTGATTGTTCTAGGTGCCTCATATAAGGTAAATCATTCTATTTTTTTGTGACTGCTTTATTTCATTATGTTTTCAAGGTTCATCCATGTTGTAGTATGCATCAGAATTTCATTCCTCCCTAAGGCAGAATAATATTCTATTGTATGTATAAACTACATTTGATTTGATTTTTATTCTGAGAATCTCATGGGTGGATAAAAATAAAGAGATCTATCTGGTCAAATGTATTTTCTTAAAATACTAAAACATTATTGCGCATTTCCATTGTGTTGTCATTTGCGTTGATGCAAAAGCAGTGGTGAGTAAAATCATTTTGTTTATTCATTCATCCATCCACAGACATTAGGATTGTTTCTACCTTTTGGCTATTGTGAAAAATGCTGCTATGAACATTGGTATACAAAGATTTGTACAAGTCTGTGTTTTCAATTCTTTGCGGTATATGCCCAGAGCTGCAACATGGTAATTCTATGTTTAAATGTTTGAGGAACCACCATAATATTTTCCGTAGCAACTGCACCATTTTATATTCCCAACAGCAATGAGGCACTGTTACAAAGTAGCCACTTCCTTACCAACACTCCGTATTTTCCCTTTTTGTTTTTGATAATAGCCATCCTAATGAGTATGAAGTGACATCTCATTGTGATTTTGATTTGCACTTCCCTAATGACTAGTGATGTTGAGTATCTTTTCATGTTTTTTTTTTTTTTTGGTGTAGCTTCTTTGGAGAAGTGTCTATTCAAGCACTTTGCTTATTTTTGACTGAGTTATTTGTTGTTGTTGACTATAAGAGTATTTTATGTAGTCTGGATATTAATCTCTTATCTGATATATGATTTACAAATATTCTCCCCTATTTTATGGGTTTTGTTTTCATTCTCTTGATAGTATTCTTTTGTTGTTGTTGTTGTTGTTGTTGTTGTTGTTGTTTTAGACAGAGTCTTGCTCTGGTGCCCAGGCTGGAGCACAGTGGCACGATCTTGGCTCACTGCAACTTCCACCTCCCAGGTTCAAGCGATTCTCCTGCCTCAGCCTCCCGAGTAGCTGGGATTACAGGCATGTACCACCATGCCTGGCTAATTTTTGTATTTTTAGTAGAGATGGGGTTTCACCATGTTGGCTAGGCTGGTCTCAAACTCCTGACCTCAAGTGATCCACCCGCCTCAGCCTCCCAAAGTGCTGGAATTACAGGCATGAGCCACTGTGCCTGACTTCTTGATAGTATTTGTGATGTGCAAAAGTTTATAATTTTGATGAAGTCCAATATATCTATTTTTTCCTTTGTTGCCTGTGCTCTTAGTATCATATCTAAGAAATCACTGCCAAATTTATTGTCATGAAGTTTTTCTCCTATGTTTTCTTCTACAAGTTTTGTAGTTTTAGCACTTAACATTTAGATCTTTGATCCATTTTGAATTTTGTCTAATGTTAGGTTTTGTCTGATTAATGTAATTTTGTCCAATATCAATATTACCTGTCCTACTCTCTTTTGCTTATTATTCTTGCTTATTATTTTTATGGAATATCTTTTGTGATCATTTCACTTCTAAACTATGCATGCCCTAGGTTTAAAGTGAGTTTCTGGTAGACAGTACATAGTTAGATCCTGTTTTTTTTTTCCTTTGTATTCAATTTTTAAGTTTTTGTTTTATGGTGTTTGGTTTGTTTGTTTTTTGAGACAGGGTCCCGTTGGCTCTGTCACCCAGGCCAGATGGCGCGATCGCGGCTCACTGCAACCTCCGCCCCCCTCGCCCCCTCCCCGGAGTCAAGTAATCCTCCCACCTAAGCCTCCTGAGTAGCTGGGACTACAGGTGCGTGCCACCATGCCTGGCTAATTTTTTTTTTTTTTTGTAGAGATGGGGATTTGCCATGTTGCCCCGGATGGTCTCGAACTCCTAGACTCAAGCGATCCCCTGGCCTTAGCCTCCCAAAGTGCTGGGATTACAGGCGTGAGCCACTGGGTCCGGCTGTTTTACAGGTTTTTTAATTTCAGTGTTTCTTTTAGATACAGGGAGTACATGCACAAGTTTGTTATATGGGTATATTGCACCTAGTTAGTGAGTATAGTACCCAAATAAGTAGTTTTTCAACTCACAGTCTTCCTCTAGCCTTCTCCCTCTAGTCGTCTGTGGTGTCTGCTTTTCTCACGTTTATGTCCATGTGTACTCAATGTTTAGCTCTTACTTATGAGAACATGCAGTATTTGGGTTTCTGTTCCTGCATTAAGGTGCTTAGGATTATGGCCTCCAGCTCCATTCATGTTGCTGCAAAGTACATGAAACATGATTTCACTCTTTTTATGGCTGTTAGTATTTCATGGTGTATATACACCATATTTTCTTTGTTTGGTCCAACATTGATGTGCCCCAGAGTCAGCGATGAACACATGAGGGCATGTGACTTTTTTCTATAATGATCTATTTTCCTTTGGATATTATATTAGTCTGTTCTTGCATTGCTATAAAGAAATACCCAAGACTGGGTAATTTATAAAGAAAGGAGTTTTATTTGGCTCATTTTTCTGTAGGCTGTACAAGAAGCATAACACTGGCATCTGCTTCTGGGGAGGCCTCCAGATCTTACAAGAAGTCACTCACTATCTTGAGTACAGTACCAAGAGGGATGGTACCAAACCATTCATAAGAGATCCACCCCCATGATCCAATTACCTCCCATCAGGCTCCACCTCCAACACTGTGGATTACATTTCAATATGAGACTTTGATAGGGACACATCCAAACTATATCAGGTATATTCCCAGTAATGGGATTGATGAGTTGAACCGTAACTCTTTTTAAAGTTCTTTGAGAATAGATCCTGTTTTTTAATACATTCTGCCAATCTAAGTCTTTTCCTTGACAAGTTTGACCCACTTACATTTTAGGTAATTACTGATAGGGAAAGATTTAGTAATTCCATGTTTACCTGTTTTTGTATGTCTTACAGCTTTCTGGTTTCTCATTTCTGTCCTTACTGCCTTTTTGTGTGTTTAATTAATTTTTTTTTTGTAGTGATGCATTTTGATTCCCTTCTGATTTCCATTTGTGTATATTTTGTAGATATTTTCTTTGTGGTTACTAGGGGAATTACATACAACATCCTAAAACTAGAGCAGTCTATTTTAAATTTGTAACAATTATTTGAAGTAGAAATGTGTTAAATCCCAAGCATTTGCCCCCTGGAGATGCAGCCTTGTGATTTTTCACATTTATTTGCGCTGGCTTTAGCTGTTAATGGAAATGTTTCTCAATAGTTTATCAATTCACATTTTCTACCCAATATAAGAAAGACTTTATCTTACTATTTTTAAAGTGGTCAATTAGATATTGAAATCACTGCCTTACAGGACAGCTCACTGAAATGGTAAGAGTGTAGCTACTGTGGTTGAAAATTCTCTGGATGAATTATTAAAATCCTAACCAGGATAGGATTCATTTGTACTGAGTGCTCATTGTGTGCCAATCGTGGAAGCATAGAAAATTTGTTGATGGTGGCCATCTCAGTATTGATTCAATTATTTCTGAAGAGATACATGTTTAAAAAAAATTTTTTTTTGAGTTGGAGTCTTGCTCTGTCACCCAGGCTGGAGTACAATTGTGTGATCTCTGCTCACTGCAACCTCCACCTCCTGGGCTCAAGTGATTCTCCTGCCTCAGCCTCCCAAGTATCTGGGATTACAGGCACGCGCTACCACACCCAGCTAATTTTTTTGTATTTTTAGTAGAAATGGGAATTCACCGTGTTGGCCAGGCTGGTCTCGAACTCCTGACCTCAGGTAATCCATGCGTCTTGGCCTCCCAAAGTCCCGGGATTACAGGTGTAAGCCACTGTGCCCGGCTATGGTTAAACTTTATGTTAACAGGATTTCCATTAAACTGTCTGACATATACATATTGTTCAAATATAGTTATTGAACAGATAATTTTATGCAGGATTTGCTTATTCAGTCAGCATTTATGAAACATATAATATGTGTCTGAAACTGTCCTGGGCACACAGGATTCACAAATACATTAGACAGGTTTATTGCTTTTCACAGGCTTGTAGTCCAAAGGCAAGTTCAGCCATCTAAACACATATAATGTATACTCTTCTATTAAGATCTGAATAGAAATCTTTCCTTCATGTTCGCTCTAGCTTCCAGGATATCATACATGTTGTTCCTATTTCTTCTTCTAGGACAATTCTTACCCTTTCTCTTAAACAGATAACTCTTTCTGAGTCCTTCTGAGGATACAGCTTACAAATCACTACCTCCATGAAGCTTTAGAATCTTCCCCACTACCAAACCATCATCCTGTCAACTGTCAGGAGATCCCAAATTCCCCTATCATAATAAACATTTATATCACAGCTTGTTGCAGTTTCTTGTGTTACTTTATGTTGCTTCCAATAGACAGTGAGCTCCAGAACATTCTCACTATCTACCTTACTCATTGTCTTACTACTTATCTCAGACCTTAGTACAGTACCTGACATAACAGGTGTGAGGAAAGATACTACCATAGCTAGATGTTTCAGGCCATAGAATGGGAAATAAAATAGAGCCAAAATAATCTGCCAACATCATCTAATCTTAGATGAGAAGGCACAGCTAAAGATTTTGCACTTTTACTGAATGGAATATATTTTAATACCTTTATTGAGATATAATTGACATACTGCACATGTTTAAGTTGTCAATTTGAGAAGTTTTGAAGCTTGCATGCATCTGTGAAAACACCAAAATAAAGGTAATAAAGACATCTATCATCAACAAGAGTTTCCTTATGGTTCTTTGTAGTCTATGCCCCTCACCTCTATTTCTAGCCTGCTCTGATCCCAGCCCCAGATAATCACTTACGGGCTCTTTGTTTGTATAAATTGGTTGGCATTTTCTAGAATTTCATATAAATGGAATCAAACAGTGTGTCCTCTTTTATCTGGCATCTTTTCCTCACCATAATTATTGTAATGATGTTGTTCCACATAACAAAAATTCACTCATTTTATTTTTGAGTAGTATTTAATTGTACAGATGTACTACATTTCCCTCATCTGTTGATGTTTCTAGTTTGCAGCTACTAAAATAAAGCTGGTATGAGTATTTAAATGTACATGTTCATTCACATGGTAAATATGTACTTTCATTACTCTTGGATAAATACCCAGAGTTGTAAAGTCTAGATTATATGATAGGTATTGGTATAACTTTTTAAAAAACTGCCAAACCTTTTACCAAAGTGGTTGTAACATTTTATAATTCACAAACAGTGTTTGAGAGCTCCTGTTTCTTCACATCCTCAGGATGTGGTCAGGATTTGTAGTTTGAGATACTCTAATAAATATAGAATGGTATGTCTTTGTGTTGGAATTTCCATTTTCCTAATGACTAATGATGTTGAGCATTTTATGTGCTCATTTTCCATTCATATATCTTCTTAAGTAAAGCATCTGTTCATTTTTTCCCATTTAAAAAATTGGATTGCTTGTTCTCTTATTATTGAGTTTTGATAGTTTCTTATGTATACTAGATACAAGTCCTTTATTAGGTATGTGATTTTCTAATACTTCCTCTAGTTCTGTGGCTTACCCTTTCTTTCATTTAATGATGTCTTTTGAAGGACAGAAGTTCTTAGTTTTAATGAATTCCAATTTGTCACTTTTCTTTTATCAAGTTTTTTGAGTTTCATATAAGAAATTGTTGCCTACTGTATGGTCACAAAGATTTTTCTATATTTTCTTCTAGAAGTGTATAGCTTTGCATTTTACATTTACATGTGTGATCCAATTAATTTTTATATAGGATGTGCTGCATGGGTATAGACAGCAGGTTCTTCCAGCACTAGTTATTGAAGAGATTATCCTTTTTGCACTGAATTACCTTTGCAGCTTTGTTGAAATACAATTGAACATACATGTGTGGTCTATTGCTGATGTCTATTCTATTCATTTTTTGCCTATATTTTTGCCCATATTGGTACCATTACTATACTATCTTTATTAGTGTAGCTTTCTACTGTAAATTGTCCAAATTTGTTCTTTTTAAAAGTCATTTTGGCTATTTTGCATCCTTTGTAATTTCATTTGAAATTTAGAATTAGCTACAAAATAGTCTGTTGGAGTATTTATTTAATCTGTGTTTCTAGATCAGTTCAGGGATTAAAAAAATTGAGTCTTCCACATAAATGTGATGTAACTATCCATTTATTTAGATCATCCTCAAAAATCTCTCAGTACAATTTTCAGTGTATAGATTTTGCCACCTTTTGTGAGATTTATCCCTAAGTATTTCATGTTTTTAATGTTATCTGCTGGTATTTTTATTTAAGTATCAAATTGTTTGTTAGTAGTATATAGAACGGCAAGTGATTTTTATAGATATAGCAATGGGGTTTTTTGCAGATTCTATAGGATTATTTTATAGAGATGATCATATCTTCATAGACAAAAGAGACAGTTTTACTTACCGCTTTCCAAGTTTTTCTTCTGACCCTTTTATTAACATTTTTTCTTGTATTATTGCACTAGTTAGATTAATCGGTGGACAACATATTTGCCCACTTTTTTTTCATTTTAAGAGGTAAGTACTCAGTCTTCATCACTACATTTCAAGTTACCTGTAGGTTTTTCATAGATGCCATTTCCTTATCAAGTTGAGGAAGATTGCTTCTGTTTCTAGTTTGGTAAGAGTTTTACCAGGAATGAATGCTGGATTTGCCAAATGATGTTTCTGCGTCTATTAAAATGACTATTTTACAAATCTGTTAATATTGTGAATTACATTGATTTGTTTTTCTAAGGTTAAACTACCTTTGCATTCTTTGGTCATGATGCGTTATCCTTTTCCCCAGGTAATACTGGCTTCATACAATGAGTCAGGAAATATTCCATTTCTTTAATTTTCTGGAAAAAAAATTCTGTGGGTGGCATTATTTCTTCCTTATATGATTAGTAGAATCCACAAGTAAATCCATCTGGGCCTTTAATTTTCTTTGTGGAAGGTTTTAAAGTAGAAGCTTAATGTATTGAAGAGTGTTTTAATCACCTCCTATTTATCCCATTAGTGAGGGAGGGATTCCTGCCTAGGTTTATGCAGATGGCTGGCATATGACACGACACCGGACAGATGAGACTGTTAGCAATTTATTAGTAATGTATACTCACAACCTGAGAGAGGAGGATACCATGCACCATACAGTGACATATGAAGTGTTGCACTCAGAAATAAAGTGGAAAACCAGGGCCTGTGAAAGGCAGAGTTTGTAGTATTGTTAAAGTGCCCCAGGTTCACATGGGAGGATGTGATTGGCTTGTTTCAGTCATTCTATAGCCTGACAGAGAACTAAGACCTGCTACTCAGAGACGAGCAGGAACTGCATCTGTTCTGCTCAATAAGGAGGATTGCTTGCCTAGGGAACCTTATCCATGGGAGCAGAGAGGGAAGGGAACTTGTGGATTTACCATTCAAGATCCTTCCGATTTCACCAGGTATCAAGGTAATACACAATATTGGACCTTAATTTTAGGCCTCACACCACAAATGGACACAGAGCTAGTCAGATTATCTATTTCTTCTCGACTAGCTGTTGTCTCTCAATGAATTTCTCTACTTTATTCAAGTTATTAAATGTGTTGACATATAGTTTTTTAAAATAATGTTTCCCCCCCCTTTTTTTTTTTTTTTGAGACAGAGTCTCACACTGTCGCCTGGGCTGGAGTGCAATGGCATAATCTCAGCTCGCTGCAACCTCTGCCTCCTGGGTTCAAGTGATTCTCCTGCCTCAGCCTCCCAAGTAGCTGGGATTACAGGCGCCCGCCACCATGCCCAGATAATTTTTTGTATTTTTAGTAGAGACGGGGTTTCACCATGTTGGTCAGGCTGGTCTCAAACTCCTGACCTCGTGATCCTCCCGCCTCGGCCTCCCAAAGTGCTGGGATTACAGGCGTGAACCACCGTGCCCGGCCTCTATTTTTTAATATCTGTAGAATCTATGGTGATATCACACTTCTCATTCCTGATCTTGATAATTTTTGTCTTCTCTCTTACTTTCCTGATCAATCTGGCTAAAGATGAATCAATATTTTTATCTTCTCAAAAACCTAGCTTTTGGTTAAATGGTTTTCTCTATTGTTTTTCTATTATTTCATTGATTTCTTACCTGATTTTTGCTATTTTTTATTCTCCTTAAGCTGAGTTTTATTTGATTTTTTTTTTTTGATATGAAGTCTCACTCTGTTGCCCAGGCTGGAGTGCAGTGGTGTGCTCTCGGCTCATTGCAACCTCCACCTCCTGGGTTCAAGCAATTCTCCTGCCTCAGCCTCCCGAGTAGGTGGGATTACAGGCGCCTGCCACCACGCCTGGCTAATTTTTGTATTTTTAGTAGAGACGGGGTTTCACCATGTTGCCCAGGCTAGTCTCGAACTCCTGACCTCAAGTGATCTGCCTGCCTCAGCCTCCCAAAGTGCTGGGATTACAGGCATCAGCCACCGCACCCAGCCTTTATTTGACCTTTATATTGCTTCTTAAGATGGAACTTGATGTTATTAGTTTGAGATTTTATTTAAATAACATCGAGTGCTGTAAATTCTAATCTAAGTACTGCTCTAGCTGCATCCCAGAAATGTAAACATGTTTTGGATAAATTGTTATTCATTTCAAGATAATTTATGATTATCCTTTTGATTTGTTCTTGTGGCTCATGGGTTACTTAGACGTATGATGTTTAGTTTTCAATGTAAATTTTCAGAATATCTTTTTGTTATTGATTTCTAATTCAATTCCATTTCAGTCAGAGAATATACTTTCTGCTATTTCAAAACTTTTTAATTTATTGAGACTTGTTTATGGCCTATTATTTAAACATTCCATATATGCTTGAGAATAACGTGTATTCTGTAGTTGTTTGGTTCAGCATTGTAAAAATGTCAATAGGTTAGTTTGGTTGAACCTGTTGTTCAAGTCTTCTATATCCTTACTGAATTTCTTTGTACTTGTTCTATCAGTTTTTTTGAGAGGAGGTGTTGACATCTCTATTATTATTGTGGACGTGTCTATGATTACGGTATAATCAATTCGTCAGTTCTTTATGTATTTTGAGTTCTGTTAATAAGTACATATTTAGAATTATTATATCCCCTTGAAGAATTGAGCTCTTTATCATGATGAAATGACTCTCCTTATCCCAGATAATATTAATTGCTCTGACATCTACTTTGTTTGAAATTACTATAGTCAGTCCAGCATTATTTTGATGACTGATTGCATGATATACATTTTCCATCCTATTACTTTTAACCTTTTATATCATTTATAAATTAAGTGGATTTATGTAGGCATCATATTGTATTTCCTTTTTTTTAATCTTATGACAATCCCAGTCTTTTAATTGGGATATTTATATCATTTAATATGTAATGCTATTGATACGTTTTGGTTTAAGTCACCCATCTTGCTACTGGTTTTCTGTTGTTCGCATCTACTCTTTGTATTGTACTCCTTTCTTATTTTTTAATTTGTACAAATATGTACAAAATAGTCGTATATATTTATGGGATACATGAGATATTTTGATATGGGCATGCAATGCATGATCATCACATAGTGGGAAATGGGGTGTCCATCCCCTCAAGCATTTACCCTTTGTGTTACAAACAATCCTTTTATACTCTTTTAACTATTTTTAAATGTACAATTAAATTATTATTGACTATAGTCACCCTCTTGTGCTATCAAATACTAGGTCTTATTCATTCTTCCTAACTACTTTTTTGTACCCACTAACAATTGCCACCTCCCCATGCCACCCTACTACCATTCACAGTCTCTGGTAGCCATCCTTGTACTCTCTATCTCCATGAGGTCAATTATTTTGATTTTCAGATCCCACAAATAAGTGAGGACATATGTTGTTTGTCTTTCTATGCCTGATTTATTTCATTTAATAAAATGACCTCTAGTTCCATTCATGTTGTTTCAAATGACAGAATCTCATTCTCTTTTATGGCTGAATAGTAGTTCATTGTGTATACGTACTCCATTTTCTTTATCTTTTCGTCTGTTGATGGACACTAAGGTTGCTTCCAAATCTTGGCTATTGTGAACAGTGCTTCAACAAAGTAGGAGTGCAGATAATCACTTTGATATATTGATATCTTATCTTTTGGGTATATATCCAGCAGTGGGATTGCTGGTTCATAAGGTAGCTCTATTTTTAGTTTTTTGAGGAACCTCCAAACTATTCTCCATAGTGGCTGTACTAATGTATATTCCAACCAACAGTGTACAAGGGTTCCCTTTGCTCTACATCCTTACCAGCATCCATTATTTCCTGTGTTTTGAATAAAAGCCACTTTAACTAGGGTGAGATGATATCTCATTGTGGTTTTGATTTGCATTTCTCTGATGATCAGTGATGTTGAGCACCTTTTCCTATGCCTGTTTGCCATTTGCATGTCTTCTTTTGAGAAATGTCTATTCAGATCATTTGTCCATTTTTAGATTAGATTTTTTTCCTACAGATCTGTTTGAGCTCATTATATATTCTGGTTATTAATCCATTGTCAGATGGGTAATTTGCAAATATTATCTCCTATTCCATTCTGTGGGTTGGCTCTTCACTTTGTTGATTGTTTTCATTGCTGTACAGAAGCTTTCTAACTTGATGTCATCCCATTTGTTCATTTTTGCTTTGGTTGTCTGTGCTTATTGGGTATTATTCAAGAAATTTTTGCCCAGAGAAATGTCCTGGAGAGTTTCCCCAATGTTTTCTTGTAGTACTTTCATAGTTTGAGGTTTTAGATTTAAGCGTTTAATCCATTTTGATTATATTTTTGTATATGGCAAGAGATAGTGGTCTGGTGTCACTCTTCTGCATGTGAATATCCAGTTTTCCCTGCACCACTTATGGAAGAGACTGTCTTTTCCCCAATGTATGTTCTTGGCATGTTTTTTGAAAATGAGTGCCCTGTAGTTGTGTGGATTGATTCTGGGTTCTCTGTACCAAAGAAGAACAAAGTTGGAGAACTAACACTATCCTACTTCAAGACTTATATAAAGATACAATAACCAAGACAGTGTGTTACTGGCAAAAGAATAGAAAAATAGATCAATGGAACAGAGTAGAGAGCCCACAAATAGACCCACCCTAATATAGTCAACTCATCTTTCACAAAGGAGGAAAGGCAATTCAATGGGGAAATTATGATCTTTTCAACAAATGGTGCTCAAAACTGCACATCCACCTGGAAAAAAAATGAACCTATACACAGACATTATGACTTTCACAAAAATTAGCTCCAAATGGATAGTAGACATAAATATAAAATGCAAACCTATAAAACTCTTAGAAGATAGCATAGAAGAAAATTTAGGTGACCTTGGCTTGGTGATGACTTAGATACAACACAAAACACAGTTCATAAAAGGGAAAATTGCTAAGCTGGACTTCATTAAAATTAAAATGCTCTGTTCTGTAAAAAAAGATGCTGTTAAGATAATGAAAACACAAGTCAAAGACTGGGAATATATTTTTGCAATATAGTATCAAAGGGCTAGCATAAAAAATATACAAAGAATTCTTAAAACTCAACAATAAGAAAATAACAACATGATTGGAAAATTGTCAAAAGATCTGGAAAGGCTACATACTGTATGATTCCAACTATATGACATTCTGGAAAGAGCAAAACTGTAGAGACAGTGAAAAGACCAGTGCTTTCAAAGGATTCCCAGGGTGGGAAGAAGGGATGAATTGGTGGAATGTAGGTAATTTTTAGGGCAGTGAAATTGTTATTTCATGCAATAGTGTAAAGGTGAACAAATATCTTACTTTTGTCAAAAGCCATAGAAGATACAACACAAAGAGTCAACTCTAATGTAAACTATAGACTTTAGTTAACAGTAATGTGTTAATATTGATTCATCAAGTGTACCATATTAATGTAAGTTATTAAAAATAAGGGAAATTGGGTGAGGGTAGAGATATATAGGAATTCTGTGTACTTTTTCTCATTTTTCTCTCTACACCTAAAACTTCTCCAAAAAATTAAATCTATTAGTTTTAAAAAATATATGAAGTCATGGACTGGGAATATAAAACAATAATTTCCAAGATATTGGACATGAAGCAATGAAAGAGAGTAATCTGAGGAGATGAGAAACAAATTGAGTGACATGTATTTAAAAATTCTATTAAACATGCTCAATCTCTCCCTCAAGCTTCCCAAACATATGGAATAGTGATAATAACCATTTTAATATCCTTGTCTAGTAATTCTACCATTTGTGTCATTCTCAATTTGTTTCCATTGAATGCATTTTCTCTGCATTAACAGTTGTATTTTCCTGCTTGTTTTTATAGATAAGAACCATTTTATAGATAAGAAAACCGAGATCCCAAATGGTTTATTGACTTGTTTGACATTGGGCTCCCCATCTGTGTGCTCTTGCGGGATCCTGTACTTTGCCCACCTGTGCCCCTGTCACGTAGTGTTGAATGGAAAAAGCTATCTCTGTTTCTCACACAATACATTGGGAGATGTTAGGATCTAGAGAAAATAGGAACTTAATAGAACCAAGAGGCCTATATTCTTCTCTCCTCCTACCTTTTTGTAGCTATGAGACCTTATCTTCTCTATTGACCAGATATTGTTAATTCTGATTAGTTGAATAATAACTATTTTTATATGTCTGTGGTTTTCCTTTTTGTTCTCAGATATGATTAAGAAATTTCGAAACTATTAATATTTTATAATTTCATGTTTTATTTTTATGCTAGATTAGATATGAGCAGAGTGATGTTCACTCTGGGAATAATTTTCTTCCATTCCCAAAGCAAAGCCTTTTGAGTACTTGATGCTTGATGCTCTGTGAATTGTGAGCTTTTCCACTGTAGCTGGTGGGAGTCACATTCCCCACCCTGTGTGAGCTTAATTCTATTTAACCCTTTCAGATGGCTTTTTCCCTAACCTCTAGTAGTCTTATATGCAAACCTCTGTACCACTTACTTAAATACTCAAAGGGAAATCTGTACAAAGGTCCAAAGTTCTCGCTCTGTGCAGCTCTCTCCTCTCTAACACTCTGCCTTGAAAACTAGAGCCACCTTGACTCCCCTACAATGTACTCCGCACAGGGAGACCACCAAGCTCTGCCTGGGTTACCCTTTCCTACAGTAAACTGAGGCAGTCATGTTACTCAATTTGTTTTTGTTTCTCACCTCTTCAGATTACTCTTTCACTGCTTTATGTTCAATATCTTAGAAGTTTTCGTTTCATGTATGCTGCCTACTTTATTTCATTGCTTCAGGGGGAAAGGTAAATCTGGTAGCCTTTTCTGCATCTTTACTGGAAATAGAATCTCATGAAACATAATTTTTAATATCCCATATTTAGCACGATCCTATTCAGACTAAGAAAAAGAAAACGGGAAAGAGAATCTTCATCAAAGATTTTCTAGAAAAGATTTTTGAATACCCAAGAAGTTATACTAAGTTAAGACGGTCACTCTTTTTCTATTGGACACTGTTGTACTTGCATGTGATCCTGAAACACTTTTTGTAGACATGCCATTCCTAACTGGGATATCTCTCTGATGCTGACAGCAAGCTCTCAGGGCCTTCTACAGGCAGGAATCTGCCACCTTGTAATGATGAGGGTTTATCTCAGAGACCATGTTGTCATAATTTGGCTTTCCCCAGCGGATACCTTCAACTCCCTCGGGCTGTTGACAGTTCCTCCAGTGTCCACTCGTGGGTGTGAAGTCAATGTTGGTTACATCTTTTACAGCCTGACCCATGAGAATAGATTTCATTCACTTCAAATCTATTATTATAAGTGAGAGACAGGAATGACATCAACCCCCCGCCCCAACCTCACACCTCATGCTTGTTCCCTGTGCTTCCTACATTTGGAAGAGCATGAAGACTGTGATAGTGTCTCAGAGCCAAGTCTGAGAAACTGTGAAGGAATCTCTAAACTTGTGCCATTCAGAGAAAAACCTTGATCTCCTGGTCACGATGGGGGAGGGGAAAGATATTGGGGTAACTCACTGACAGATTTACTGCTGAGACCCAAGCAGAACCAATAAGGTCTAGATTTTTTTTGGTCCAAATATCTGGGTATAATAACATAAGTTACATTAGTAACAATATGTGACATTTGTTGACAATTTGACACATCAGGGCATGGAGCTCTGTATTCTTCCAGCACTTCACTTAAAATGCTCAATAAATTAAAAGATACGTAGTTCTATAACCATTTTATAGTTAAGAAAACCGAGACACCAAATGGTTTATTGACTTGTTTGACAGTGGGCTCCCCATCTGTGTGCTCCTGCTGGATCCTGTACTTTGCCTACCTGTGCCCCGTCACGTAGTGTTGAATGGAAAAAGCTATCTCTGTTTCTCACACAGTATATTGGGAGATGTTAGGATCTAGAGAAAATAGGAACTTAATAGAACCAAGAGGCCTATATTCTTCTCTCCTCCTACCTTTTTGTAGCTATGAGACCTTATCTTCTGAATTGCTTTTTTACTTAGTTTTAATGTCAAGGAAACGTGGGGGACGGCTCCTGAGATAGTGGTTCTCAAAGTACTGCCTACACCTCAAGCTGTGTACAGTTGAGACAAAAGCCGCCTTTGAATTTTTGCTCTAGCAGCAACAGTAAAAATAAAAAGAGCTCACATGCAGTATTAGTTTTTAAAGGTGCATTGCCTCATTTAAGCCTCACAGAGACAATGAGTGCACGTTTTTAAACACGTTACAAATTCAGATAACAATAAGTGACAGATTTGAGGCACAAATCAAAGTAAATAAGTGTCAGTTCAAAGCCCCTTTCTTCAAAATAAGTGTTTCCCAAACTGAAATGTGAGGATCATAGTAATTCTGTAAATTTAAACCTGGGATAAAGTATAAAGTTTATTTTTAAAAAGCATGTTGGTACCCTGTTGTAGTAGTTTCAGTCATCTTGAGGCTCTCTAGATAGCTATGCCTTCAGATATAAAATGTAATTTGCTTTAAAAACTATTTTTTAAACTGGCTGACTTCTCCCTAGATTTGGCAAAACAAAACAAAACAAAACATATAAGTATAGATTCAAGGAAATAAGTGAACCCCAAATTTGGTAATCCAAAGTAATCCATGCTAAAGCACATGATATTTAAACTTCTGAAACCTCAAGACAAAAAAAAATCAAGAAACAAAGCACACAAATATGATACATTACTTATAGGGGAACATAAATTCTAGTGACGGCAGATTTCTCTTTCAAAGCATGGAGGAAAGAAGGAAGTGACATGATATTTGTTAGTGTTCTTGAAGAATAAGTTGACAAGTGCAAATTTCGTATCTGGAGATATTATCTTTCAGAAATGAAAGGAGAATAACGACATACTCAGAACAAGAAAAACTAAGATACCGTGTCACTGGCAGACCTACACTTAAAGAATGGCTAAAAGAAGCTCTTGAAATAGAAAGAAAGGCATAACTGAAAAAAGCTGGAAACATAAGAAAGGAAACAAGAAAAAAATGAATAAATGGAAATAGGATTAAATAATATAAGCTACACTTCTCTTCATGAGCTTCTTTGATCATGCTTGATGGTTCAAGCAAAAGTTATAACATTTGTTTTAGTGTTCAATCCGTGTCAGAAACTACTTGAGACAATTATATTTTTAAAGTTAGGAAAGTGTACAGACCTAAATGGAACTTTCTATACTTCATGCAAAAGCATAAAATATCAATACCTATAGATGGTGGTTAAATACATATATCTAGAGTAGTTACTTAAAAAAAAAGATTCAAAGTGATATACCGAAACGTATTATAAAGAAATGGAAGGGGAATTCTTTTTTTTTTTTTTTTTTTTTTTTTTTTTTTTTTGAGATGGAGTCTGGCTCTGTTGCCCAGGCTGGAGTGCAGTGGCGCTATCTCGGCTCACTACTACAACCTCCGCCTCCCGGGTTCAAGCGATTCCGGAATGGGAATTCTAAAACGTTTCCAAGTAACTGCATCTCCAAAAAAAAAAAAAAAAAAAAAAAGTCTGTAAAACTCATAAACCTTGGGTGAGACTTATGAAGATAAAAGGAATAAGACTCAAATTGGTAATATCAAGAATCAATACTGGGAGGCACATCGCTAGAGACCTTCATGCCAATAAATTGAAAATTTAGAAGTGGACAGACCAGGCAAGCTGGCTCATGCCTGTACTCCCACCACTTTGGGAGGCTGAGGCTGGTGGATCATGAGGTCAGGAGTTCAAGACCAGCCTGGCCAAGATGGTGAAACTCCGTTTCTACTAAAAATACAAAAATTAGCTGAGTGTGGTGGTGGGCACCTGTAATCCCATCTACTATGGAGGCTGAGGCAGGAGAATCACTTGAACCCTGGAGGCGGAGGATGCAGTGAGCTGACATCACGCCACTGCACTCCAGCCTGAGCCACAGAGCAAGATTAGTCTGAAAAAAAAAAAAAGAAAAGAAAAAAAAGAAGTGGACAAACAGTAAAATACTTAAAATACTGAAAACTTAAAATACTGAAACCTGAGAGAATACGTTAAAACATGATTTCATCTGTAAATGTGAAATAAATGCAATCAGTAATTAAATAATTTTGACAAAAAAATCTCTAGTCCCAGATGGTTCATAAATGAGTTCTGTCAATGCTTAATGTGAGAGATCACTCCAATACTGCAAAACTTTTTCAGAGAATAGAGCTAGCGAGTACACTACCCCTTGTGTTTTACCAAGTGAACCTTGACAGAAGGTGACAGAAACTAGACAAGGATAATTTAAGAATGGCAAATTTCAAAGCAATCTGTCTCAGAAACATACATGAAAATATCACATGCAAGGTACTTGTTTAAAAAGCTAGCAGTATCTTTTTATTTTTATTTTTAGGTTTTTTTTTTTTTTGAGATGGAGTTTCCCTCATGTTACCTAGGCTGAAGTGCAATGGCACGAACTTGGCTCACTGCAACCTCTGCCTCTCAGGTTCAAGCAATTCTCTTGCCTCAGCCTCGCAAGTAGCTGGGATTACAGGCATGCGCCACCATGCTGGGTTAATTTTTGTATTTTTAGTAGAGAAGGGGTTTCACCATGTTGGTCAGGCTAGTCTCAAACTCCTGACCTCAGGTGATTTGCCCTCCTTGGCCTCCCAAAGTGCTGGGATCACAGGCGAGAGGCGCCTGGCCTCTAGCAATTTTGTTTTAAAAGATACTATAAAAGTATAAAAATTTTTGAAAAAAAAGATAGTACATGATGTGATTTGGATGTGTGTGCCCACTGAAGTCTCATGTTCAATTCTAATCCATTGTGTGAAGATTATTGCAAAAGAGTACAATTTCCAAGGGAGATATAACACTTATGATTACTGTGCACCAGCAACATATCACCAACATTCCTAAAGAAAAAGATACAGAACACTCAAGGAAAAACAGACACAAATTAGCAATACAGGATTTTAAATAGGCCCTCTCAGATCAAAGGGACGCAATTAATAAGAACATAGAACTACATAAATAACAAATAAGATAGGTCTGACTGCTCCATATTGTAATCTGCACATGCACCAAGATCTCAGGCTTTAACTCTCATAAATGGGAAGTAGGTCATAAGGGCCAATGTTCCGGCAACAGTAACCGAACAAAGCCTGGGTGAAATCATGTTTAAAAATTCAAAAACAGGCTAGGCACGGTGGCTCACACCTGTAATCCCAGCACTTTGGGAGGCCCAGGCAGGTGGATCACGAGGTCAGGAGTTCAAGACCAGCTTGGCCAAGATGGTGAAACCCGTCTCTACTAAAAATATGAAAATTAGCTGGGCATGGTGGCGGGCACCTATAATCCCAGCTACTCAGGAGGCTGAGGCAGAGAATTGCTTGAACCCGGGAGGTGGAGGTTGCAGTGAGCCAAGATTGTGCCACTGCACTCCAGCCTGGGCAACAGGCTCAAAAAAAAAAAAAAAATCAAAAACAAATACAGTACTCAGAGGACAGTGAGGATCTCTTAAGGGAAGGCAGGACCTGCAGATTAAACCTAGGACTTCAAACTGCTTTTACTCAGAATGCCTACCTGAAAAGAAACAGCTGTAAAATTAAGCTGTGCTTTGGTGACACTGCTAGAGATGAAAGCCATATCTCAGAGCTGACCAAAGGTGGTGATGTTAGTAAACCACCTCCTCACTTTTAGCTGAGACCCCAATGGCCATCACTTTTTGAGTCAGGAGGAAGAAATCATAAGTAAATAAGCTGTCACTTGTAGCCTGACTTTGCATCACCTGTGTGCAAATTATAAAATACATTAAACTGGATGGCAATGCAAATATCACAGATAGAGCTAGGGAATACAGTTAACCTAGGTGGAAACATATATCCTTAAAGGCATATAATTGTAAAGGAAGAACAGCTGAAAATTACTTAGTCATCCATCTAGAGAAATTACAAAAATAACAACAAAATAAACACAAAGAAATACAAAGAATCATTAAAGACAGAAATAAATGAGAAAGAAACCAAATACTCAATACAGAGTTTTAACAAAGGGCTTCATCAGTCCTTCAAAAGTCTGTAAAAACTCGGCTGGGTGCAGTGGCTCACTCCTGTAATCCCAGTTCTTTGGGAGGCTGAGGCGGGCGGATCACTTGAGCACAGTTCAACATGGTGAAACCCCATCTCTGGTCAACCTGGTGAAACCGCATCTTTACTAAAAATACAAAAATTAGCCAGGTGTGGTGGTACATGCCTGTTGTCCCAGCTACATGGGAGGGTAAGATAGGAAAATCGCTTGTACTTCAGAAGCGGATGTTGCAGCGAGCTGAGATTGCGCCACTGCATTCCAGCCTGGGCAACAGGGCAAGACTCTGTCTCAAAAGCAAGAAGCAAAAAACAAAAAGTCTATAAAACTCATAAACCACGCGTGAGACTTGTGAAGATAAAAGAAATAAACACACAAATTGGTAATATCAGGAATCAAAACTGGGAGGCACACCATTAGAGACCATCATGCCAATAAATCGAAAACTTAGAGGAATTGGACAAACGGTAAAATATTTAAAATACTGAAACCTGAGAGAAGATGTAAAAACATGATTTGAAATGTAAATGTGAAATAGATGCAATCAGCAATTAAATAATTTTGACAAAAAATCTCTAGCCCAGATGGTTCTGTCAATGTTTATGTGAGAGATCACTCCAATACAGCACAACTTTTTCAGAGAATAGAGCTAGTGAGTACAATACCCCTTGTGTTTTACTAAGCGAACCTTGACATGGAAACTAGACAAGTATAATTTGAGAATAGCAAATTTCAAAGCAATTTGTCTCAGAAAAACACATAAAAATATCACATGCAACATACTTGTTAAAAAGGCTAGCACTATCTTTTAAAAAGATACTGTAAAAGCCAGAAGTCCTTTTTTAAAAAAAAGATAGTATATGATATGGTTTGGATGTATGTCCCCATCCAAATCTCATGTTCAATTGTAACCCACAATGTGAAGATGGGGCCTGGTGGGAGGTGACTGGATTGTGGGGACCGAGTTCTCATAAATGGTGTAGCACCATCCCCTTGGTGCTTTTCTCCTGATAGTGAGTTATCAGGAGACCTGGTCCTTTAAGTGTGTAGCACCACCTCCTAATCTGTCTTCCTCCTGCTCCAGCCTTGTATAGAGGTGCCTGCTTCCTCTTGGCCTTGGGACATGATTGTAAGTTTTCTGAGGCGTCCCCAGAAACAGAAGCCCCTATGCTTCTTGTACAGCCTGTAAAACCATGAGCCAATTAAACCTCTTTCTTTTATAAATTACCCAGTCTCAGGTATTTCTTTATAGCAGTGTGAGAACAGACTAATACGCTATATTATGACCAAGTTATATTTATTCTAGCAAAGCAAGGTTGGTTTAACATTAGAAAAGAAATGAATGTAATTCACCACTTGAACAGATTAAAGGGAAGAACTAAACTAAATGTGACCACCTCAATAGATACAAGAAAATAATTTGGTAAAAGTCATCATTCATTCATGATGAAACAACCTGTGGAAAAGACGGAATCTATGAGCCTCTCCGAGAGAGTTTCAGATGCAGTGTTGCAGTTGACAGTCTTTGGAGGTATGTCACAACACCGGAATTCCTACTAGGAAGAGGTAATAAGTTTAAGTGCATGAAGACTAGAAGAAGATACTGCAAGCTAAATCCACCTAAAGTAAAGATAAAATTCAAGAAGCAAAGTTGAAAAGTGCTTGCCAATCATATCGCAGACAAAGGGTGGATTTCCCTAATAAGTAAATACCATCAGTGGATTCATTTTTTGAAAAAAGGAACTAAGCCTACTCTATTGTCATTGATAACGCTAGCTGCTGTAACAGATGAACTCCAACCTCTTAGTGGCCTAACACTATGAACATTTTTCTTGCCTACATTTTTCCAAAAGGAAACAGGACTGGGGAGGGTTGGCTCTTCTTTTTGAAAACAATCTAGGACCAGGCTGACAGAAGCTCTGCCATCTTCAACACCTGGCTTCATAAGTCGCTCTGGGTGTCAACATCTTTCCAGCAGATGGGGAAGAAAGAGTAGGAGGATCTCATAGGAGGTTTTTATGAATCATGCTTGGGAGAATTGCCACTCGGGCCCACCATCCATTGCCCAGGCCTCAGTCCACCAGCCACAGTTACCTGCCAGGAGGCTGGGAAACCCCAGGAGGAAAAGAAAACAGGTCTGGAGGACAGCTAGTCAGTCTCTGTATATGTATGCCTGAACAGTTCACAGAAAGAAAAACACAAAAAGCTCCCAAATGTATATAAAACTTCCCAGCCTCACTCCTAATAAGAGAAATGGGTATCTGAACCACAATAAAATACTGTCCATGATCTATCCTATGGACAGATATGCAAATGTTTGAAACAGACTGATTTGGTGAAGATATGGGAAGAGTCACATTCCTGCATTGTTAGTATGGGTGTAACTTGATGTAACACCTAGAGAAGGCAATTTAGCAGTATCTGTCCACATTGTGTGTGCTTTACCCCCCTCCTCCAGACATCCTGCTGCTATGAATTTGTCCTTTGGATGTACTTGCACTTGTATGGAATGATATAACATGTTAGTTTACTCGATGTGGTATTGTCTGTAATAGCCTAAGCCTGGGCAAACCCCTGTGTCAACAGGGCACCGGCTAAATAAAGAAAAGGATATATCCGTATCAAAGGATACCATGCAGGCATGACATAGAGCAGAACGCTTTTACCTCTGTGGAGCTACACCGCATGGGTGCAAATCCTGGTTCTTCCCTCGTTTAGAAGTATTACCTATGGCAAGTAATGTCAATTGCATGTGCTCTTCACTCCTCATGCACAAAATGAGGAAAGCACCTACTTCCCTAGGTTTTGGTGAGGATGAGTTTAATTGATTTGAAGCATTTACAGCAATGGCATAGCAAGCACGCTATAACTTTTGCCTGTATTAAGCACAGAAAGTACTCCAGGATACATTCTTTTTCTTTTCTTTCTTTTTTTTTTTTTTTTTGACGGAGTTTTGCTCTTGTTGCCCAGGATGGAGTGCAATGGTCACCACAACCTCTGCCTCCCGGGTTCAAGTGATTCTCCTGCCTCAGCCTCCCGAGTAGCTGGGATTGCAGGCGTGTGCCACCATGCAAGGCTAATTTTGTATTTTTAGTAGAGACGGGGTTTTTCCATGTTGGTCAGGTTGGTCTCGAACTCCCGACCTCAGATGATCCACCCACCTCGGACTCCCAAAGTGCTGGGATTACAGGCATGAGCCACCGCACTCAGCTCCAGGAGACATTCTGAGATGGAAAAAATGCCAGGTCAACACAGCGTTTGGTACACACCTTAATACAGAAAGAGGAGTTTGGATGATGTATATGCCTGAATACCAGTGATGTTCCTCCAGAAGGGTATCTAAAAGCCTGGTGGGAAAGAGGAGTGGCCTTTGGGAATGAGTTCTGGATGGTTCAGCAGTGGAGGTGAGAAGAATCCGTTGCCTGCACGTAGTTTTAGAAACTTTGGAATTTTACACCAAGTGTGCATGTATCACCTATTCCATTTCTTAATCTTTGCTAAAGGAAAGAACAGAAAAGAAAAAAAAAAATAACAGGCTTTGGAGCTATGCAAGCCTGAATTTGTGACCCTTCTCTACTAAGCAGGTCAGACGATATAAGGAGGGACCTCATATAAAAGGAGCATGTGGGGTCCACTCTTCAGAAGCAGCAAAATCTCACTTTCCTTTCTGACTCAATCTCTGTTTTGACCTCTCAGGGTTTTTGTAGTTGCAATTTAATGTGGTGCTGCCTCAGTTAAGGGGACACGCATAGGGTGAGTGGAGATCCTCCCAGGTGTCCAGAGCCCTGCCCTGTGGCTTGGCATTCCCACCCTGCCCCTCCCTGCACCCACACCCAGGCCTTCTCCTGAGGGTGAAGTGCAGCAGCAGTCACTGGGTTGGCAGAGGGAAGGGGAGTCTGAGAGGGTGGGTGGGTGATTGGGCAGCAGAGAGCCTGTCCCAGTGAGGCCTGGAGGTGGTGGAAGCTGGACCACATGATAGCTGAGGCTCCAGGACCCCAGCACACACTGCACTGTTTCATCACACCTCACCTACCAAGCACAAATTCAAGGAAAGAAATAGTTAAGAATTTCAAGACAGCCACACTAAACCGCAAGCCCAGGGACCCATTCTGAGCATGGAGCCGTGTGGGACCACTTCAGTTGCAGTTTTGTGAAACTGGCCGTGCTACCACATGTTACTTGTGTGCAATGACCTGACTTCTCTGTGGCCTCAGTTTCCTCATCAGTGATATAGATATTGAAAAAACCATACAGGGTTTTTGTAAGACTCAAATAACATACTTTGTGCTAAGTACTTAGCGAAGCATGTGGCATGGTATAAGTCTCGACATGTTAAGTAAAATTAGTGTAAGCCGGAAATAAAATTCTAAGGCTCCCAACCATCTGAGTGTTTCATAGGAAAACGTTGTAGCATTTTCATTTGCGCTTGTTCCACCTTCTCCCTGACCTGGTGGCGGCATTGCACCCAGCAGCCTGCATCCCATGTGTGGAACCCTGGTACCTGGTTCCGGAAGGAGAGAGCAGAGCTTATTCAAAAATCATGGTTTTCATTGGTTCTAACCCGTCTAGGGGCTTCCTGAAGGACAGAAGCAAAATGCTCCTCTCTGTTTGACCTAACAGGGAAGTCAGGGCAGAAAAAGCTTGGGCAGCTCCTGAAAACCTTATAAGGCAAATCAAAAAACTGCAACTGCGTGAGGCAGAAACTACAGTTGAAACCTATAGCAGATAACCCAAAACCTGGGGGATACGCTGGCGGACAGGCCATTTGGGAAATTAGATCATTCGGAAGCAGTCATGTACCCTGGGGATTGTCAAAAGCCAGGTGCGTGCCCAGGATTGGATGCATGCTCAGGAAAGACCCGAGAAGACCCTAAGCTTCCACCAGCTGATCTCTGGACTCAGTCTAAACAGGAAGTGACAGCCAAGACAGAGTTGTAAGTGGCCTGGCTGAGGTTTCAAGGAGCGCCACAGCCCAGAGCGAATCCACAAAGGCTGACAGAGGAACTTTTTGCTTTTTTTTTTTTTTTTTTTTTTTAAGCTCTGGGCTGTCAAGGGAATTGCTGTCAAAATACAAGCAGAAAACAAACTAAAGGAACAGAGAATTCAGTGGCCACACGTGACAACGAATGCAGGCTCTCCCAAAAGAGTTTGGAAAACCCTCTAGACAAATCAATGACTGCAGCTTTCAGAAATCAGCAACTGCAAATCCTGGAGAAGGTAGAGGATCTAATATTCAGTGTTACCACATTACCACAATCAAAGACCTAGTTTTCAGCAGCAACAAAAGAATCCAAAAGCCTACAAGGAAACTTGAAAGTATGGCCCATTCAAAGGAAAATTGCAAACTGACAACTCAATGGTAGTTTCTCAAAAAGAAGAGTGTTTCCTCCTGTTCATAGAGTTGGAGCTATAAAATGATATGAGGACAGAACATTCCATTGTGCTCAACATTATGAACACCATGGTGACCTTTGAGAGAGCCATTTCATTGGGATTTGGGGGACAAGAATGAGTTTTAGGATGAATAGGTGATGAAGTAATGACAAGTGTGGAGAGCTCCAAGTTTCATTGTGAATGGAAGGAGATGAGGTAGTGGGTGCAGGGTAAAATGGAGAAGACGGAGGGTGCTTTGAGCGTTTGATTGTTGATTTTTATCATTATAAGGTTTTCATGACCAGTGCGTGATTTAGTGCTATTGGAAAGATATATTTGGAAGGACAGGTTGAAGTTGACAGGGGCAATCAGGAGAGTAAATGGATGATGGATACCATAAGATTCCTGGGAAGATAGGAGCAGTGAGATTCAAAGCACACATTGAAGGATTACCCGGAAAGAGCAGGAGGGACGTTCTGTCATAAATGGAGGAAAGGCAACAACTTGTACCTGTACATGCAGGTAGGTGTTTACAATTGCTGGTAGGAAATGGAGAGAGTCCTTCCTGAGGTCTTGGATTTTCTCAGGAAAATAGGAGGTGCGGCCAGCTTCTGAGAGTGAGGGAAAGGAGATCAGGGGTTTCCAGAGTCGTACAGTTGTGTAATAAATGGTCATTACAGGTAGTTGGAGAGAGAGCTGGTTGGGAAAATACAGTAGACTAACTGACCCCCATATAGGGCTTGGTTGGGGTTGATGTCTACGATTGTCCGTGGTACTGCTCTCTGGACTCATCTGACTTTTCCCCAGTCTTCTGCTGTTTCTTGACTTCAGGCCTAAGTTCATCCGGTCTTTGATAAGGGAACGTTTCTGGGTTGGATGACTGAGCAATGCTAGAGTACTCAGTTGAAGCATTAAATACAGGGGCGTGCACACATTTGCAGGTGAGGGGAGTGCACTGAGAGATAGATCTGCGTTTGAGGTGCTTGTGAAAACATCCAGGATGTACAGAAGGCAACTGGATGTTTCAGTGTGGTGCTCAGCAATTACTTTCAGACCAGGAATACACGTTTGTGAATCCTCTCAACAATCAGTCAGACGAAGCCATGAGCGTGAGTTAATTCATCCCAGGATGTAGGCAAGATAGCCTGTAAAGAGCTGGCCGAGGACCAAACCTAGGGAATAGTAACACTGAAGAACACAGGGAAACAGAAGTCCAGGAAGGAGATGGAGAGAGAAATCTCCAAGGAATAGGATAGTAACTAGGAGAAAAAGTAGAACCACAGACGTGAAGGAAGGACGGAGGGTGATGCTGTGGAGATGTAAGGCCAGATCATAAGGGAGAGAGGAGTCCATTGGGATTCATTAGTTAGGACATCCTTGTTACCTTATGGACAGCTCGGGGTTGGGACAGCTCGGGGGCCCACGTGAATGAAGACAGACTACATGAAATTGAAGAGTGAGGAAGAGAAGTCCAGGGTACTTCATTTAAAAGGAAATGAGGAAGAGTTTGGTAGGTAGAGCGGAAGACAAAGGAAGGTTATTTAGGTTGAAGGATAGTTGAATACATTTTTAGAATCAGGAGAAGGAGACCTTAAAAAGGGAGAAAGTGAAAATGCAGGAGTGACAAACTCCATTTTTATCATTCTAATCTCTTATTCTCAGAGCAACCCTCCAGGGAAGGTAGTAGTATCGCTGTGGCAGCGATGCAGAGTTGGCAGAGGTGAGACAACTGCAAGGGAGAATTTCAGTCACTCGCCTGTGGTCACACAGCTAGTAAGTGGGATCCGGGACTTGAACACAGTTATAACTCCAAAATGGTTGCACTCACCAGGGTAACTTGTCACAGATACCTTGAACCTTGTTCTTTCTTGGAAAAAAAAAAAGAAATTGACATACTAGACGCAGTACCTTGTTTAAACATTTACCTTCTTAAAGAATCCTCCCCGTACTCTAGTAAGTAATATGAGTTTCACCCTTCCTGGAGTGGCTGTTAATCCCAGGCACTCAGTTGAATGTTTCATATTCATTGTTATTTAATTCCCACAATGTCATGTCAAAGTAGAAGTAGTTACCTCAAAGATGAGGAAATGAAGTTTCACAGCGGTCACAGCTCTTGCCAAACTACACGTTAACCATTGATTTCTGCTTCTCATCTCCCAAAAATACATCAGGTTATCAGTGCTTTTCAAAAGTCTCAACCAATTAGTGGACATGAATGTTACTCATGTACATTTGGAAATAAATAGAGGTAAGTGTACATAAAGTGGACGATAAATGGTAGTTTTGAAAAAAGACTTTGTTGGCATATAATCCACATGCCATAATCTTCACCCATTTCAAGTGTACAATTCAGGTGTTTTTCTTTTCATTCTGCATATTCACAAGGTTCTGCAACCATCACCACAATCTCATTTTAGAACCTTATAATCACCTTGGAAAGAAGCCCCATACACATTAACAGTCACTTCCCACCCTGTTCTCCTTCTCCAAGCAAATGGAAATCAAATTTCTTAGTCCATAAGTTTACATATACTGGACGTTTTTCCAAATGGAATCACATAATATGTGGTCTTTTGTGATTTTCTTTCATGCAGCATCACGTGTTCTAGGCTCACGCATGTTATGGCATGTATCAGTATTTCATCCCTTTTTGTTGCCAAGCCACACTCCCCTGAATGGAGAAACTAAATTCCATCCGTCAGTTCATCAACTGATGGACGCCTGCGCCACTCACAATCTTTGACCACTAGGAATAATGATACCGTGTATGTTTGTGTACAGGTTTTTGTTTGGACATAGAGTTTCATTTCTCTTTTGTAGAAAGCTAAGAGTGGACCTCCTGGGCCATATGGAAATTGTGTTTCTGGTACTGAGGAGCAGCCAAATTCTTTCAAACCAGGCTGCCCTATGTTATAGTCCCACTAGCAGTGTATGAGGACTCCAATCTCTCCACATCCTTGTCAGCAGTTGTTATCGCCTGTCTTTTTTATTCTTGTCATCCTACTGAGTGTGAAGTGGTAGCTCATTGTGGTTTTGATTTGCATTTCCCTACTGGCTAATGATGATGGTGGGTGGCTTTTCGTGTGCCTATTGGCCATTTGTATACTTTCTTTGGCAAAATGTCTATTCAGATTCTTTGCTCCTTTTTGAATTTGACTGCTGATTCATCAGAGTTCTTTGTATATCCTGGATACATCTACGATCAGATGCGTTTTCTACGGGTTGTCTAAAAGTCCACGTTATCTACTTTTTTGTTTTGTTGCTTGTGCTTTGGTGTTGAATGCAGACACACACAAAAGCCTTTGCCTAAGGGAAGGTCACGACGTAAGACTTACGGAAGAGAAACGTAAGATTTAGTCTTATATTTCCTTATGAGAGTTTTATCACTGTAGCTCTTATATTTAGGTCTCTGATCTGCTTTGAGTTAATTTTTGTATGTAGTGTGAGGTAAGGTCCAATCCATTCTTTTGCATCTAGCGGTCCCTCATCATTTTGTGAAATTACTTTCTTTCTTTATTTTTCAATTGACAAGTAAACATTGTATATATTTATGGTGTACCTCAGGATGCTTGATATCTGTATATGTTGTGGAATTGCCAAATCAAACTAATTAACACATTCCACCCTTCACATATTTATCAGTTTTTTGTTTGTTTGTTTGTGGGTAGAAACACCTAAAAGCTACTGTCTTACGAATTTTCAAATAACCAATCTATTGCTATTGAGTATAACCACTATGACTTACAATAGCTCCCTTGAACTTATTCCCCCTGTCTAACAGAAATTTTCTATCCATTGCCAACCCTCCCTATGCCCCCCAACCCTTAACCTCCAGTAGCCACCATTTGTACTCTCTGCTTCTATGAGTTCCAATTTTGAGACTCCACATATAAGTGAGATCACTTGCTATTTGTCTCTCTGTGCCTGGCTTATTTCACTTGACCTAACATGCTCCAGGTTCATTCATGTTGCCACAAATGGCAGGATTTCTTTCCTTTTTAAGGAGGACTCATGTTCCTACCACGTACCCCGCAACTCGGGGAGACAACGTGGCTCCGCCTGAGTTTCTCCTCCCGCCAGTAGGCTGAGACAGGCGTGCGGCTCGACATGTCTCTTTCTTCTGTCTTGCAGATAGCTCTCTTCCATTGCATTAGGTCCAATATCTTGGAAACCACTGTCATCTCGGTTCTTTCGTTGCTTTGCGGGGGAAGGATCAATGTGGTGTTTTTTTCCTCCAATGTAGCCAGAAATGCAATCTCCTGAAACATAGTTTTTAATATCCCATATTTAGCAAGATCTTATTCAGGTTGGCAGAAAGAAAATGGGAAAGAGAATGTTCGTCAAAGTGTCTCTAGGAAAGATTTTCCAGTGTGCAAGAAGATATACTCAGGCAAGATGGTTTTTCCGGTGGACACCCTTGTGCCTGCATGTGATACTGGAAACACTTATTTTAGAGATGCGAGTCCTAAACAACTATCTCTGCGATGCCGGGAGCAAACTCCCTGGGTCTTCTAGAGGCGGGAATTTGCCACCTTGTGATGATGAGAGTTTATCTCAGAGACCATGCGGCTATAATTTGGTTTTCCCCAGCTGGTATCTGCAGCTGCCCCCGGCTGTTAACAATTTCTCCAATGTCCACTCCTGGGTCCGAAGTCACTGTTGCTTACATCTTTTACAGCCTGACCCATGAGAACAGCCTTCACTCACTTCAAGTCTACTATTTAAGTGAGAGACAGTGATGGCATCAACCCCACCAACCGCACACCTCACATTGGGAAGAGCATGCAGACTGTGATAGTGGCTCAGAGTCAAGTCTCAGGAATTGTGGTGGAGTCACAGAAATTGTGGTGCCATTCCCAGAAAAACCTTGATCCTGGTCATAATAGAGGAGGGGAAAGGTATTAGGGTAACTCATTGAGGCATTTACTGCGGAGTCCCAGGCAAAAGCGATAGGGTCTAGCTCCCTTTGGTCCAAATATCGGGGTATAATAACATAAGTTATATTAGGAACAGTGGATGACATTTCTTGACAATTTGACGCATCAGGGCGTGGAGCTCTATATTCTCCTTCCAGCACTTCACTTAAAATGCTCAGCAAATTAAGATATATGTAATTCTGTCGCCGTTGTACAGATGAGGAAACCAAGGCCAAGAACGGTGTACTGACTTGTCTGACAGAGGGTGCCCTATCGCTGTGCTCCTGCAGGACCCTGTACTTTGCCGACCCGTGCCCCCGTCACACAGTTTTGAATGGAAAAGGCTATCTCTGTTCCTCACGCCATACATTGGGAGATGACAGTGTCTAGGGAAAGTTGGAACTTAATAAGGAACTGGAAGGCCTATGTTCTTCCCTCCTCCTACTTTTTTTGTAGCTGAATTGCTTTTACGCTCAGTTTTTACATCAAAGAAATGTGGATGACGGCTCCTGAGATAGTGGTCCTGGAAGTACTGCCTACACCTCAGGCTGTGTGCAGTTAAGACAAAAGCTGCATGTGGATTTTTGCTCAAACAACAAGAAGACGAATAAAAAGGGCTCATATGCAGTAAGTGCTTATATAGGCTAGGCTCCATCATTCCTTCATGGGCATGCTCTCACTGAAGCCTCACAGAGAAGGTGAATGCAACTTTTAAAACTTGTTGCCATTTCAGGCAGGAACAAGTAGCAGAGTTGGGACACAAGCCCAGGTGGATATCCGTTCAAAGCCTCTGTCCTCAAAATAAGTGTTTTCCAAACTGTGATATGCAGGTTGTTTGTGGCCATAGACACAAGTATATTGGCACATAAAGAAACAACGTGGGGGCTCATGAAATAGCAGAACATCCAATCTACGGTCATTTCACATTTTTATAGGAGGCCCGCGTCATGGTGGCGTGCACTGGGCAGCTGGCCACAGGATCTCGGCCAGGGATGAAGAGCTGCTTTTGATGTGAGGAGGAGATAGGGTGAAATGCGTAGAGAGTTGGATCCATGAAAACAGAGAGGGGCCAGGATGAATGGGGCAGAAGTGCCTGAGAGCTACTTTTTTCCCCAGTCCTTACTGACCATGGTATCCAATCACCCTGGCTTTCCAACTTCTTCCTGCCACCTGCCCTCTTGGCATCCATGGGCTTGGTCCTTCCCTTATCAGCGTCTCAGTTTCTTCCTCCACCAATTGAGATTAACAATAGGTGTTCTGAAAGATTTTAGTGAGTAGTAAATAAAGGAACACACGTGAAGTATTTGTGAGAGAGAGAGAGTCCTTAGGTCTATTTCATATTTTTCATTTTCAAAGGCACATGTACAAATTATGTATCACACCTGTAATCTCAGCACTCTGGGAGGCCGAGGCAGTCGGGAAGCTTGAGCTAAGGAGTTCGAGACCAGCCTGGTTCACATGGTGAAACCCCGTCTCTACAAATAATACAAGAGATTAGCGGGCTGTGGTGGCACGTGCCTGTAATCCCAGCTACTTGGGAGGCTGAGGTGAAAGGATCACTTGAGCAGGGGAGGTGGGGGCTGTAGTGAGCCGAGATCGAGCCACTGCACTCCAGCCTGGGCACCAGAGCGAATATCTGTCTCAAAAAATAAAACAAAATAATAGAAATTATGTATAATAATAAACATTTTCATTACATCTGTTTCTAGTTATATTTTATGACCAGTGATATTGTCTTCCATTTGGTTTCATGCTGGGAATTTTCCTTTTTAAACACATTTCTAAGTCTTTCCTTGACGCTTGTCAGAAAGGAAATTCACCTTCTAGTCTGGAGTTCATCCTAAGATGTCATCTGAAGAGCCAGCATACAAACAAGCGGCCTTTGTGGATCGGTGCCAGATGCGCTCTTCCATTCTACTGAGAGGGGGGTGTTTCCATTCCCTTCCCTATGGTATTCTATGGAAGAGCTGAGCTACATTCTAAGAACCTCGCTTGAGCATCTTTACCCAGCTCCACTTTTTGTCCATAGCCTTAAGTCCTTCTCACATTCTGTTTGACACATTCCAAACCCACTGTAAATGCTTGTGGAATGGATGAACAAGTGAACAACGGGCTTAAAAAGGATAGGGGAAGGGACAGTCAGTGGCATGGGGCTAAGGCAGTCCAGCATATGCAACTAGCAGGAAGTTAACGATTTCTGGTGGGGTCAGAGATACCGATGGTCCCGAAGATAATAAGACTTCTACCCTGGGCTGTGTTTGCGTGGGCATGGCCAAGGTCGGCTCCAGGACTAACCAGCCAGCCCCCTTCTGACTGTCGTCTTCCCTCCGTACCTCCAGTCATTCATTTAGTCTGCTCTTGGTCTTGCTCAGAGATAGGAGTCAGTCACCTATTTTGTTTCCTTATTATGTCTTCAATCATACACAGCTGTACACAAACAATATGTGACCCGTTAAACACATCTGAGTGGCCACCATGTGGGAGAACCGAATGAAACATAACCAGCTCCCTAGGAGCCCACTGTGCCAGACTGTATGGCCACAAAAGTATCTCCCATCTCTCGTGCTGTGATAAAAGTTGCCCCGTTCACACCGAGACCTGCGATTTAATCCCCCTCCCACGCTTGAATCTGAAAAGGCTGTGACTCACCTCTAATCAATAGAGTATGACACAGTTGACTCAACATGACTTCTGAGTCTTGCCTATGAGAGGTGATGCAACATTCACCTTGGATACGGAAAAGTGCTGCTTGGAGCCTGAGTCATGAGGTCGGAAGCCTGACTACTGGGAGGCCCACCCTGCTGTGAGGAAGCCAAAGGCCATGGAGTGGTAATACGGAGGCCCTCCACTCGCCAGGCCTAGTCTTCCAGTCCTCTCCATGCAGGCACCAGGGATGTCAGTGAATGAGCCTTCAGATGGTTCCAGTCCCCAGCCAGTCAGGTTTCTGCAGCTGAGGTCCCAGACTCATGTGAAGCAAGCCATATCCACTGTGCCCTTTCTGAATTCCTGCCTCTGAAATTCCATGCATATGATACAACGCTCGTCATTGTATGGACTCACTGTGGGGCCGTTTGTTACACAGCAAGAGGAACAGGGATGCAGGACACCCTCCCCTCCCCCCACCCCCACTCAAAGCCATTCCTCCTCCATAGAGTTAAACCCTAATCTGATGCTGGCTTAAGTTATTTCACTGCCAGTTCTTCATGGTTTTCCCATGTGTATGGACGCCCCTAAACAGTGCAGTTTCATATTGTCTGGGTGCCTTGATAGGAGTTTTGGGGGCCTGAAATTGAGAAAACAAGCATTCATGGATCAGGTAGTCAAGGCAAGGCACTGTGTTTACCCCGAGAACAAACACTCTGTTAGCTGTTAACATTCTTGAGGAAAGAGCAAGTTGAGGAATCGGGTTTAATCTACTCGATACCGGTTATACAGCGAGCAGGCGGCAGGTCCAGGATTCAAACACAGGTAGTGTGTCCCCAGAGGCCAAATGTGTAAACCCTCTGCTAATTCCTCTCATCAAAAGGTAGGGGACCCTGGGGAAGCTTTCTCTACTACAAAAGCCAGAGTCACCACCACCTTCTGAAATAATCTGAGACCAAGTACCTTCAAAAACCAAGCCTTGCCATAGCCAAGCCGGACTTTATAGACACACCAACACACACAGTTTCCTAGAAGGTATTTACTGATTTCTATATACTTAACACATGTACAAGGCAGGTATTTCAAAAGATTAAAGAGGGCAGACAGTGCGCAGATGTCTTTCTCATTCCTGTGTGCACAGATGTCTTTCTCATTCCTGTATCCCCATCTCCTTACCCAGAGACACTTTCCAAACAGCAAGCGAAATAGTAACAGCTTTCGCTGTTACAGGAAATAAAGAGTAATGAGGTATGTAACACGACCAAATCTTGAAATATATCATTAAAAAACCAGTAAATGGCATAACTCGAATCTAAGCAGTGAAAATATGAACGTCTACCTAAAACTCACAGGTGCGGGAGCGCACGCACACCATAATCAATGGAAGACGTCCTAGCACGTGTTTACAAACTGGTTGTGTGTTGCCGTCCTACACACCAGACGCAAAGCGCTGAAAACAACAAGCCTGTTCACAATAGCACCAGGAACGTACAGTACACAGGAATCATCTGCAGGTGATTTGTGACAACCGTAGGCAGAACAGTAAAAGCGAGAGATACAATGGATGGTTTGAAAAATCAGAGACACTCTTCTTCCTTATCGAATTGCAAGATTAACGTTGTACTACGCAGACAAAGGTGTGTTCAAGATTTGGATCGTAAGCGAGTTCACCGAAAACTAGCGGAGGAGAAGGGCAAATACTGGAAGGGAATCCACGGTTTGACCAGGCCAGAAACACCTCTTTCACAGCATGGGATCTGTGCAGGTACTCGGACGCTCCCCGCAGGGCCGCCCGGGCCGGTTTCAGGCGGGCTTGCGGCCCCAGTCACTGCTCCTGTTCGCGGGGACAGGCAGGGGCTGACTGGGAGGACGTCTTGTGGATGGCCTTGTGCTCCTCGGCGGCCTCCTCCCCCGGGTCGCCACCGCCGACCTCCTCGATGACCACGCTGCGCACGGTGCCCTCGTCCAGGCAGTGCGGGGCGACGCCGTACACGCGGGGGTCAGAGACAGCTGCGTGGAAACTCTGCACCCCGCACCTGCTGCAGAAGCTGTGCAGCGCCGGGTGCGTGTTGGACCGATAGGTGACGATGCTTTCTGCGCCCTGGAGCAGCGTGAAGCGCGAGGCCGGGACGAGGAAGTGGCGGTGCTGCTTCTTCCTGCACAGCCTGCAGCTGCAATCCACGACGCGCAGATCTGCAGGGGCCCAGACCGCAAAGCGGACCGCGCCGCAGTGGCAGCCCCCGGTGTGATGCACGAGGCCCGGGTACTCGAAGGTGTCCAGCAGGACCTTGGCGGCGCCCTCGCAGCTGAGGCCCCGCAGCTTCCTGAACGTCTCCCAGCGCTCCCGCTGTGCGCCCAGGTCCAGATCCTTGGGGGACGGGGCGGGCCCCGGCGGGTCCGGGGTTGGCGCGGAGGGCAGCAGGTCTCTGGGGCCCGCCTTCCGGACCCGCCGCCAGCGGCGCTTCCGTCGCCACCTACCCAGCCACCTCTTGGCCGCCGCGTGGCTCCCGACCCCGACTTGGACCCGGGGGTACTGCGCGCGGCTGGCGCCCGTGACCGCGATGGCCGCGCAGGCGGCGGGAGGATCCCCGGGCCGCTTTCGCCTCCGCCGCTGAGCAGTGGTGCGGTTCCTCACTCTGCCCATGGCGCCTGCAGCCTCCGGAGCGCGTGCCCACACCCCACCCTCATTTCCCCGTCAGTCGCTGAGCAGCCTCCTTGCCTGCGCCAGTAGGATTGGCCCCTTGTTGAATGCGATGTAAAGAGACCCTTCCCTTGACCCTATCACAACAGCCTTCGCTGGCCTGAAAGGCAGTCATGAGGCGTTCAGCAAACACCTGCCGGGCACCAGATACCCTCACCTGGGCGCTGGGATGTGGAGATGCATCAGGCTTTCCAAAGCACTCACATTCATTTAGGATCAGGTGTATGCAAATACAGTCCCCAACACCTTGGGATACTTTGCTCTGACAGAAATAAGAACCAGGGGCTCTGGGAACAGAGAGGAACGCCCACACACTGTAATTGGAGGGGCGTGTGGGAGGGGCACGGAAAGACTCTTCTAAAGTCTTCTCGGGGGCTTGATTCTTTTATTCGGCTGTAGCGTTTTATTTTTCTTGTAATTTTCGTTGCGCTGAAGTCCTCTTTACCTAATGTTGACATACCTACTTCTGCTGTTTTAATTAATGTTTACCTGATGTGACTTTTCCCACCCGTTGTATCCTTTTCGTTTACCCAGGGCGACCGAAGTGGAACTGAGTTTCATATAAACGTGGGATAATCAGACCGTGTTTCTCACTGACTCTGCCAGTATCTACCTTTTCATACATGTTTCTAGTTCATTTCCATGATCTCTGGGCTAGTGTTTAGGTCCACAGATTTATTGTTTGTTTTCTTTTGTTTCCTCCGTGTCTCGGCTAACCGAGACTTCCTTTTTTTGCCCTTCTGTGGCTTACGTGTACACCTTGCAGGATTTATCCTGATTTCCGAAAGTGTTTTCGAGTGTTTGGCTTTGTAAAATTGTCTCAGTGGTTGCTCTGGGATTTTCAGTGTGCATATGTGACTTACCACAGGCTCCTGGTATCCAGTTCTCATCACTTCCATTGCAGTGTAGAAGCATCAGACCCTTTTAGCCCCTGTGCCTTCCTGCTTATAGACAACGTTGTCTGGAGTATCGGATGGTTTCATAGTTTTTGCTTTAATCGTCAAACATGACTTCCACAATTCACAAGGAAAACGGTGGCTTAGTGTTTGTCCCCTAAGGGTGTTTTTTCTACTGGTCTTGACTCCTTTCTGATAGATACTTCCAGAGGCCATCTTTTATTCTTTCCTCTTTTGTTTCAAGCACCTACTCTAGCCATTCTTTCACCGTGGGTCTGCTCGTGACAAAATGCTTTCCTTTACCTGAGAATGTCTTGATTTCCCCTTCGTCCATGAAGGATGGTATCACTGGATACAAAATTCACAGCTGACAGGACTTTTGTTCAACATCCGAAACTTTTCGGGACACTTCCTGATGACCGCCACTGGTCAGAGGAGACATTTGCCCTCATTAAAACTGGTGTTCTCCTATAATCAATGAATCACTTCGGTCTTGCTGCTTTCAGTGATTTTATCAGCTTCAAAAACTGACTATGATGTGTGTGTTGGTGTGAATTGCTTTGTGGTTGTCTTATCTGAAGTTTGCTCGTTTTCCAGAATCTATGGGTTTATGGTTTTCACTAAAATTTGGATATTTTCAGCCTTCTTTTCTTATACTCCTCTTTCAGTCCACTCTCTACTTTTGGTACTCCAGTCGTAGGGATATTGGAACTTTGTTATTGTCCTAACTTCGCTGAGGATCCATTCAGCTTTTAATCAGTCCACGATCTCTCTCTCCCGCTCAGGCATAGTCAATCCTATTTTCTGTTTGTTTGTTTTGTTTCTTGAGGAAGAGTCTCGCTCTGTCACCTAGGTTGGAGTGCAATGGCGCAATCTCCGTTCACTGCAACCTCTGCCTCCCGGGTTCAAACGATTCTCCTGCCTCAGCCTCCCAAGTAGCTGGGATTACAGGCGCCCACCACCACGCCAAGCTGATTTTTGTATTTTTAGTAGAGACGGGGTTTCCCCACGTTGGCCCGCGGTGATCTGCCCGCCTCGGCCTCCCAAAGTGCTGGGATTACAGGTGTAAGCCACCATGCGCGGCCGTCAATCTTATTGATTGGGCCTCCATTACGATGATGGTATCTTTTGTCATCACAGGTCTCTTACCGAGTGCATCCAGCAATGTTTCCAAATTCTGTTATTGTTTTCGTTTTCTGTTCCATCATTTCTTTTTTATACATCTTCTACTCATTGCTGAGATTTTCCATTTTCTAGTGTGGTTCCAGACTATTTGCAATTACATAATGAAGCATTTTTATGATGGTTGCTGTAAAATGTTTGTCAGATAATGGCAACATCTGCGTCGTCTCTATGTTGGTACCACTGGATTCTATTTCCTCATTCAAGCTGTGTTATTCCTGGTTCTTCACATGGTGGGCTATGCTCTATGGCATACAATGTATTTTGCTTGTTACTTTAGGAGTCTCTGGACAGGAGACAAATATTTGATGTTAGAAGTCAGCTACTTTCTTTAGGTTTAGCATGTAGATTCTGGTGTCCATTTTTAGGTTCTGGGATTTTTAAAAAGTTTATTTTCAGAGCATTCGCGGTGCTATTTTTGTGTGTTTGGCTTACCTGCCGACACAGCAGCCCCAATTGCTCCCTACTGGTGGTATTTGAAAGGCAGAAAAAAACTAAAGCCCACACTTTATTCCAGGTTTCCTACTTCCTACCTAATATTTTTTTTTTTCTGTTCCAAGATACCATGCAGCCTACCACACTACATTTAATCACCATACTGCCTTAGGTTCCTCTTGGCTGGGACAACTTCTCAGACTTTGCTTGTTTCCATGACCTTGAGAGTTTTCAGGGTCACTAGTGAGGTATTTTCTAGAATATCTTTTTTTTCTTTTTCTTTTTTTTTTCTTTTTTTTTTTTTTTTTGAGACAGGGTTCCTTGCTTTGTCACCCAGGCTGGAGTATGCAACGGCAATGGTGGGATCTCAGCTCACTGCAACTTCCACATCCCAGGTTCAAACGATCCTCCTCCCTCAGCCTCCCAAAGTACATGGGACTACAGGCATGCACCACTATGCCCGGCTAATTTGTGACTTGTGTGTGTGTGTGTGTGTGTGTGTGTGTGTGTGTGTGTGTGTGTGTGTGTGTGTTTTGTAGAGACAAGGTTTTGCCATGTTGCCCAGGCTGGTCTTGAACTCCTGGACTCAAGTGATCTGCCTGCACCGGCCTCCCTAGAATATTTTTCAACTCAAGTTTTTCTAATGCTTGTCTCATGATTAGACTGATGTTGTGAGCTACCGGAGAATCACCACAAAGGTAAAGAGCTGTTTTCGTCTGATCGCATCAAGGATATGTAATATCAACATCAGTTTTGATTGTGTAAGTTGACCTTGGTCACCTGGCAGAAGCAGTGTTGGACAGGGTGCTCCCATGAAAAGTTGCTCTTTTAACCACTGTCCACATGCTACTCTTTGGAAGGAAGTCATTAAGTGAAGTTCACACCTAACTGGTGCTAAGTTTTAAATCCTTTCTTTGAGGCAGAGTATCTACATACATTCTTTGGAATTCTCCTTCATGGCACAGCTATCTATGCTCCTGCATTTATTTCCTTATTCAATCGTTTATGTATATCATGATACTTTCATGGATATTTACTTGATACTTTAGATTATAATCCAATACTTTGCTATTTCTTTTTCATTATTATCATTCTTGCAGTTGTGGCCACTGGGTGCACGTTCAGTTCACCCCTAGGTCCCGTTGGTATGCTCCCATTATTTGGGGTTCCATTTTGTGTAATTCCTTGCTTTGTGGCTCATCCTGCACATTTCTGTCTTGCATATGTTCTAGGCTGGTCTGGCCTATTTACTAGCTCCTAGGATCAGCCAATTCTCCAAGGATTTCTGTTTCCTTTTATTAGAAAATGGTATCAGAGACCAACGTCTGGCAACTAGGTGTGCTCATAGCTGCCAGAGTCTAGTGGTTTCTAGGCCCTCTCTGCTGAAGCAGAAAGGAAATACGTATGTATGTATACTAACCCACGTATGTACACATTTCTGTAAATATTTTGATACATGACCATGAGGATCTATAATAAGCTGAATATGAGTTCCTACCCATGTCTGCAACTCTATTCCATTGCAGCACGAATCATTCTTGCCCCTGCCACATTACGATCTGCACCTCCCTCTCCAGCAGTGAAAAACCTGCCTCTCACCCTCCACCATCCATTTACTAATTGTTCAGTTCCAGTACGCATGGAGAACGGTGTCAGATTTTTCAACCTGTGTCCATACCGGCAACAGGTTTGTCTAGTCGAGTATGCTGCATATGTGCAATTGCCTTTGTCTTTAGCCTTACACACTTCTTTCATTTCCAAAGTTGCTTAGATCAGCACTTTGTACTTCACAGCCTTCAGTGAAGCTTTTCCTTCATTGGTAAGGTTAGAACCTTTTGTCACATTCTGCATTTCAACCTGATAGTTCCCTACCTCCCTAATGTTGTCTTAAAAGATTAAACACGTTAAGTTTCATTCTGTGTCCTGTCAGTTTCCACGGATTCTGACAAATGCTTTGTCTCATACAACCACCATTAGGGTATCTCACCCTGTCCTCACACAGAGACAGCTATTTTTATTTCCTCTTCTTCGGAGGACACGAACCCTATCATAAAGACTCCACCCTCATGACCTCATAACCTCAAACCCCATTACCTCCCAGAGGCCTCACTTGCAAATACCATCACACTGGGAGTCGGGACTTCAACACGTGAATTTGGGCGGGAAGCAAACATTCTGTCTATAACGCACATGATGGTTTCCCTGCCCTAAAGCATTACCTGTGCTTTACCTACTCATGTCCTCCTGCAAAAGTCCCCTCCACATAGCTTGCCTCCTTCTACTCATCCTTTTGAATAAAGTTTCTCTTTACTAATCCTGGATTTGTATTTTGTTTGACAACACGTACGTTTTGAAGCAAACTGGGCAAACACTTAATAGCGAGAATGCTGGACCACCGGTGTGGCAAGACTATTGAGCCTTGTTAAGGACCAAGCAGACTGTCTTCCAAATTTGCTGGAAGATAGAGACTTCCCACTTTACATGAATGGACGTTCCTGTTCTGCATCCTTGGCAGCAGTTGGTTTGTCAGTTTGGGGGTCTTGGCCGTTCTGTTAGACGTGTAGTGTCATGTAATTATTATTTGAATTTGCATTTATCTATCAATGCCAAATAACAGTAAACATTCTTTCACATGCTCATTTATCACTTCCAAATCTTTGGTGAGGTGTCTGCTCAGACCTTTAGCTCATTTTTAAATTGGGTTATTTGTGGTTGTTTGGTTTTTGAATGTCCACAGTTTTTTGAATATTTGGAATCAAGTCTTTTCTCAGATATCTCTTTGAAAATATTTTCTTTCAGTCCTTAGGTTATCTTTCTTCCTTAACAGTAATGTCTTCCGCACAGCAGAAGTTTTAAGTTTTAACAAACTCCAAATAATTGCTTTTTGTTCACAGACTCTGTGGTAGGGTTTGTGACTAAAACCCCATCAGGAAACACAAAGACATGTTGATGTTTTTCCTGTGTTTTCTTCCCTGTGTTTTATATTTCTATATTTCTTTTTAAATTTTATATATATTGTTTGTTTGCTTGTTTTGTTTTGTTTTGAGACAGAGTCTTGTCCTATCGTCCAGGCTGGAGTGCAGTGGCGCGATCTCGGCTCACTGCAACCTCTGACTCCCAGGTTCAAGCGATTCTCCTGCCTCAGCCTCCCGAGAAGCTGGGATTACAGGCGTCTGCCACCATGCCCGGCTAATTTTTTTTTGTATTTTTAGTAGAGACGGGGTTTCACCATGTTGGCCAGGTTGTTCTCGAATGATTGACCTCGTGATCCACCTGCCTCAGCCACCCAAAGTGCTGGGATTACAGGTGTGAGCCACCGCGCCCGGCCTATAATTTATATTTTTATATTTCCTGTGCTTTATAATTTGAATTTTACATACGGGACTTTGGTCCTTTTTGAGTTAATTTTTGTTAAAGTGTAAGTTCTTGGTCTAGGTTAATGTTTTTTCCATATGGGCCCGAAATCTCCCACCACCATTTATTGAAAAGACTATCCTTTTCCCATTGTATTGTGCACGTGCCTTTGTCAAGGATCAGTTGAGAAATATTTCTGCAGTTCGATTATTGGGCTTGCGAGTCTGTTGCATTGAACTGTGTGTGTATTCTTAGTAAATGCCACCCTGTCTTGATTACTGTAGTCTTATAGTAGGTCTTAGAATCGCATCTTATGACTTTTGCAACTCCGTTCTCCTTTTTTTAGAATGGCTTTTCTCAATACGAAATTTCGAGTCAATATGTTGATATCTACAAAGTGAATGCTGTAATTTTGATTGGGATTCTGATGTTACAATAGATCAGTCTCAGAGGATTTGAAATCTTCTAGCAATTACAAATCTTCCAGTCCGTATATATGACATCTCTCTCCACTTATTCAGATCTTCTTTGTTTTTTTTTTCTCATCAATATTTGTAGTCTCTGCAAGCAGATCCTATGCCTGACATTTAGATTTAGACCTAAGTACTTAATAGGTACTTAAGTTGCCCTTTAAAAAAATCAAATTCTCATTGTTCACTAGTCATATAAAGCTAAACAGTCATCATCAATATATTGATTATGTCCTGTGACCTTGAGAACCTCATTTATTAATTCAGCAGTTTGTTGCAATTCTTTGGAGTTTTCTACGTAGATAACCATATCCCCTGTAAGCAAAAAGTCCCTCTTTCTTTATGTTGTTGTCTCTTCAGGTTTTACCTGGGCATTGGTAGCCTCTCTTAGCATATGGATCATATGGCTTTTAGAACTGCTTTTTGCCCTAGGCTTTACAATATACGTATTTACGTATCCCAGTCCACCGTCTAGTAACGGTACATCGCTTAATGTGCAGTGCAGCTACCTAACCCGACAGAATTCCCAATTAACCCCTCATGAACTTATCCATATGCTATATAGTCACCAAATACATTGTCAGTATTATTTTAAACAAACCGTGTTCCTTTAGACCTTGCAAGAATAAGCAACAGAAAAGGTGCGATTTTACCTCCACTTGTTCCTTCACTGATTCTGGCCCTGCCTTTATGTAGATTCAAGTGTCTCATCTATCTTATTTTCCTTCTGCCTTTTAACATTTCTCCCAGAGCAGAGTTTCTGAAGGTTAATTTGCTTGATTTTAATTTGTCTGAGAAAGTCTTTGTTTCCTGTTCACTTGCTAATGATAATTTTGCAGGACATACAATTCTAGCTAGGTGATATTTTTCTTCACTGAACACTTTAGTATTTCAGTCTACGCTCTTCTTTTTTCGTGGGTTCTGACGAGAAGTTGGCCATAATTTTCTTCCATGTTCCTCTACCAGTAAGGTGTTTTTATTGAGGTTTTCAGACTTTCTCTTCCTCTTTAGTTTTCTGCAGTTTCACTATGTCTAGACGTGAGTTTGTGTTTGTGTGTGTGTGTGTGTGTGTGTGTGTGTGTGTATTTGGTATATATGCTGCTTGATATATGCTGAGAGATTCCTGACTCTGTGCTTTGGTGTCTGTTATTAATTTTGACAGCACTAGGCCCTTATTGCTTCCAACGTTTATTCTGCTCTGTTCTCTCTGTCTTCTTTCTCTGTCTGGGATTCAGATTAATAGGTCGAACCTTTTGCAATTTTCACACAGTAAGATGTTCAATTCCATTTCTTCCCCTCTTTTTCCTCTTTGCATTCCGTTTTGGAAAGTGTCTGTTGTCCTCTGACCTTTCAGCATGCTTTCCAATTCTTACCTTTGTTGTGCTGACTCTACTGATGAGCTTCTGGAAGACATTCGTCATTTCTGTTAGTGTTTTTGATTTCTAGTATTTCCTTTTAATTCTTTCTGAGAATTCCCATCTCTCTCTCCCTTTGTCCTCCCACTTGAATCTGAGGCTAACAGAGTGCTCCTGCTCAGGGAGAGCCTGTGTCTTGCAGCACGTTCAGTTGTAACCTGCCGTTATTTCCCTGGAGCCTGGTTGTAGTGGTGGTAAGGTGTAGGGGCAGGAAAGCATTCCACAGCTTTATGACTGGATCTCTGTCTTTCAATGGGACTGTGTCTCTGGGCTGTGACCTTGACAAGTGTTTCTCCAGCGGTATTACCCTCTCCCCATGTCCGCGGTCCTTTCCCTGGCTTCAGCATTCCCAAATAACACCTTTACACACTTGAGCCCTCTTGATTTGTTTTTCCCCCACAGGTGACACTGGAAGCCTGGAGGGGCAGACAATGGAGGAATACCCTTCCTGCACCTAAGATAAGGCTTTGGTCAAGTCTTTTGCTCTGAAGACTGGGCCTTTGTCTTGGAGAAGGCACTGGGAGTATTTGACAATGATTACTCTTCCTCTCTCCCAGCCAGAAAAACCACGGCGTCTTTTTCAGATCTTCACCATGAAAACCCATGTGTTGAGCCAAAGGCCATGAACATGTGAATGCCCCTGAGACTGCGGGCCCCCAGCGTATTCTCACACTAATGCCAGTCCACACACAGCCTCAAGCACTTCATCGTATTTACTACTGAAGCACTCCTACAGGCTTCTGTCTGCAGAAGCTGCTGATTCAGGTAAGCAGATCTCAGCTGTGACACTGGATTTGACAGTCTCTCAAGATTCCAGGGTGGTGTCTTGCTGTCCCCTCTTGGTTCTCTGATGAGTCCAAAAGATACCTGAATCCATTTTCCAGCATTTTCTTGTTGTAAGGATGGGATTGGTCATTTGTCTACTTACACGTAGAGCTGAAAGTGGAAGTCTCATTTGTGGCCATTTTTGAAACATGTCACAATCAGAATAAGTCTATGGTTTGCAAATATCTTGCCAAGTCCTAGGAGAAGCCGATGAGAGTTGAAAGTAGTTGTCGCAGGGAGCCAGCAGGAGAAGTAGGTGTGTGTGGTGGGGGTGGGAGGTTTTCAGAACCAAATGACTTCTGTTCTCATTGAATGCAAATTACTATTACATTGTTTAGTAATGTAATTACTAACAGGTATGACTGTTTAACTCTTAAAATCCTATATATATTATATATATATTTTATATATATATTATATATAATATATATTTATATATATTATATATAATATATATATTTATATATATATTTTATATATAATATATATATTTATATATATATTATATATATATATTTTATATACATATTATATATATATTTTATATACATATTATATATATATATTTTATATACATATTATATATATATTTTATATATTTTTTATATATATATTATATATATTTTATATATATATTTCATATATATTTATATATATATATATTTATATATATATACGATTTGAGAAAATTAAATAATGGACAGTGCATTTTATGTAGAAATTGTCTAGAAATTTTGCATGAAGGAATGCACAGAAATTGTAAACATAATTTGAAGGTTAAATAAATGCCCTCAAATGCATACAATTTCTGAAACTGTTATTAACTCTTGCTTGCTGGTTGATGTCAGCTGTCAGTATTACCTCCTCACTATGCATGCATTGCCTAGGATCACAGCAGCTTTACACACCAATTGGCCAGGGCGATGATTTGAAAATCGGCCTCTGCCAAATCATGAGGAGGCAATGACGTAGAAGGGGACCTTATCCCCATTTCACAAATGGAGAAACCAAGGCTAAAAGAGACTAAGTAGCTTGCTGAAAGTCATACACTATGTAAGTGGTGGATCTGGGACAGTCTCCCAAGCTGTGTCTGACATCAGCACCCATGTCCTTTCTGGTATACTTCTCTGCCTATCCAAGGGTGGGCAGCATTTTGAATTGTCACACCTTTATCAGATAATGGTGTTCTTTTTTTTGTTTTCTTTTCATCTGAGCTTGGAAAAAAAGTACTCACAAATACACAAGTAGAGATGAATACAATCATCTGGTACTTTTTAGAAAATACAAACCCATAAGCCTCATTAAATTGACTTAGAAGCTGGAAACAAAGATAAAAATCTTCCAAATTTATTTACTGAAAGTAGCCTGATACCAAAATCTGGAAAAGACAGTACATGCACAAGGGACCCCAGGTGCGCACGGGCACACACGCACACACACACACACACACACACAAACACACACACTCACAGGCATGCACGCGCAGAGAGAAATATGGATCTATATCACTTATGAAATCTATCACTAATAAATTTCATTTTGTATCCGTAAAGTTTCAGTGGATAAATAGCAGTGATATGTAGAAAACCTACCACACATCTGGTAGGTTTTTTACTCATGAGAAGATGATGTCATATTTAGAAATATATATGTACAACATGGTGACTACTGTGAATAGCAATGCATTGCATACTTGAAATTTGCTAAGAGAGTAGATCTCCAGTGTTCACACCATACACAAAAGGGTAACTGTGTGAGATGATGGATATGTTAATTAGCTTGATCTTGGTAATCATTTCACAGAGTATACACATATCGAAACATCACATTGTACTTCCTAAATATACGCAGTTTTATTTTTCAGTCATACCTCAGTAAAACTGGGGGAAATCTCATTTGCTGTAGAGGAACCCTTCTCATCCAGGGGCATTTTGCCTCCCAGGGTACATCTGGCTATGTTTGGAGACATTTTTGTTTATCGTTATTGGGGAAAAGAGGAGGTGCTTCTGGCATCCAGTGGATCCAGGCTAGTGATGCTACTTAACTCCCTGAAAGCACAAGACGGCCACGCGCTATAATTATCTGGTCCAAAATGTCAATAGCGTCAACGTTGACAAGCCCTGTCGTAGGATATTTACATAACTCAGAAAAGCCAGAAACAAAATTTAACTCATGTGCAGTCCTGCCAATGATCCGTAACAATTGCTAAACATTTGATATGTGTGTGTGTTAAATTTTCTGCTACAGTTTTTTACCTCATAATCACCAAAAGACTATGGTTGGAGGAAACTATTTTATTTCAAAGGTTAATTCTTCCACCACATTCTACAAGTGTTTTTCAAATATTCCACATATTAGTCTGTGCTTAAGAACACATGTCCCTTAAGATTTGTAATTTCAGCTGACTTACATGGAGGGGTATTCTACTAGTATCAATCCACCATCACCTATCTCCTGATTTTCACCTCTCTGAACAGAGGTATCATTTCCATATATTTGGTGAAAAAAAAGAAAAGCAGTGCCTCATACCACAATGCATGGGATGTACAAAGGGCAGCATGTTTGACTAACTGCATCAAAGCAATCCCATTACCCCACCAGTGACTGGCTTTGAAATGGGCCTTTCCCAGTTGCCATCCATGAGATATGGGTGTTTGTTGGCTTACAGTCTTCGAAGAATATTTTCTCAGCTCTTAGAGATATAGAAGAGACACAAAAGATGGTACACATGCACGCACACACATATGGTTGCACACACACAGTCTAAAAGAATATCTAGGATTATAATTAACAAATGAATTTAGTGTGATATTGCTGGGTATAAGGTCAATATCACAAAATTCAATTGAATTTGTATATCCTGGCATTAAACATGTAAAGAGACAACTTTTAAATGTCATTTCTCATTGTATCAGAACACATCAAATGCCTAGGAACAAATCTAGCAAAGATTCCCAAGACCTCTGCCCAGAAGTCTACACGACATTTTCGAGAGAAATTAAAGAAGACCTAGGTAAATCAGAGCTATATCGCACTTATGGACTGGAAGACAATGTCATGAAAGTAAACCGAAGAGAGAATTCTAATGAAAATGATTTATAGATTCAATGTGACCCCAGTGAAATTCCCGGCTCTTTTTCTGAAAAGGGAAATAAATGGGCACGCCACTTCTAAGTTCTATAAGGATGTCCAAGATCCAAGAAAAGCCAAGGCCTTCTAAAGCAAGAACACTTTTTAGAACCCTCACAGCCAGATAGCAATACCAACCATAAAGGTATCATAATTAAGGAAGTGTGGTACGTGCACAGTAATAGACAAATAGACCAATAGAGCAAAGAGAGGGTCCCACAAACACAGGTGCACATACATACGTATATGGTCACACTCATTTACAAAAAATGTGCCACCTCAATGCTCTGGAGGCAAGATGGTCTATTAAATAAGTGGAGCTGGACTAATTTGGATATCCATATGGAAAAAGATTAACGTTGGCCCCTAAGTTACACCATACACAAAGATTAACTCCAGAGGTTACGGCTTGTACAAAATAATGCATAAGCATATCTGCATGACCTTGGGGGTGAGCAAAGATATCTGAAATAGGACACAGAGTCACTAACGATAAAGGAAAACACTGTTCATCTTTACGTTATCAAAAGGAAGGACCTCTGTTCATCAAAAGATGAATTTAGAGAATCAAAAGATAAATCTCATGATAGAAGAAAGATATTTGCAATATACATATGTATATACCACAAATGTCTGATGTACAGAATGTAATACCCCCTAAAATCAAGAGAGGAAAAGAATAGTGCAACGAAACATTGGCAAAATATTTGAACAGCACCTTCACAAAACAGGACATCCAGCGGACTAATAGACAAACAGACAAACAGCTGCTCAACCTCAGTCACCAGGGAGAAGTCAGCTAAAGTCCCAATGAGATCTCCCCAAACACCTGACAGAAGAGCCAACACAACCAACAACATGAAGCCTTGGTGAGCATGTGGAAGAGCCCTCTACAGCCGGCAAGAGTGTAAACAGGTACTTGCACTTTGGAAAACTGTTTGGCCATAGCTATGAAAGCTGAACATGTGCATTTTCTATAAGCCAGCAATTCTGTCTGTGTTAGTTGCCTATTCCTGCAAAACAAGCTGCCAAGCCTTAGTGGCTTGAAAACGGTGTGTATCTTCCAGCTTACAGTTCTGTAGGTCAGAGGCTTTGTTCTCTGCTCCATGTATCACAGGGTGAAATCAGGCTCAGCCAGGCTGCGTTTCTCTGCGGAGGCTCTGAGGAGGAATCTGATTCCCAGCTCATTCAGGTTATGGGCAGAATTCAGTCACGCTCTCAGCTCCTAGGCACCGCCTGCAGTTCCTTGCCATGTAGACCACCCCGTACACCCTCTCACACTTGAATGTCTCAGGAAGAGCCCAGGCCATTTTAAGAGCTCGCCTGATTAGGTCTGGCCCACCCAGGATAACCTCCTTATGGGAAAGTCTCCTGATCGGGACCTTGATACATCTGCGACATCTATTTCCCCAAATAATGTGACATAATCACAGGAGGGATATCTCATCATATTCACAGGCTCTTCTCACACTCAGAGTGAGGGGGTTATACAAGGCCGAGGTTAGTTAGGGTCAACCTTGGAATTCTCCCCACCACAGTTTGCCCTCTGGCCCCCAGGGATCCATGTGTCTCACATACAAGATACTTTCACCCCATCCCAGATTTCTCATGATATTTCAGCATCACCTCAATTCCTGAGGTTCATCTAAATCTTATCAGTTCAAAGTCTTGACTCTCCTCATCTCCACCATCTAAATCAGGCATGGACGATGTTCCTGGGTGTGATCCACTCAGTACAACTCCGGGAACAGAGTCCCTCTCCAACTTTGGGTCGGTGACACTAAAGTGACAAGCTCTCTTCCTCTAACACTCCCAAAATACAGTGATGGGAGAGGCATAGGGTAACAGCTGTGAACATTCTGGTTTGATGCCTGGGGAGGGGAAGAGGAAAGGTAGGAAGATGTTAGCATTCTAAAGCAGACTGGAAATCCAACTGGGAAAACACCAGAATTCTCTGATAAAGTTTCAAAGCCTGAAACATCCTCGGCACCTCTCGGTCCTGCCTGTGGGCCCTTGGTTCTTCCTCCTGGGTCATGTTTCCTTCTTCATGAATGGTAGCAGGTGTGTGCAGCTGAGTAGTCGTATCAGCCTGCTCCCTGCCGCAGCATCTTAGGGGTCCCACAGCCCGTCTCTCTTTTCCTTTAAGGCCAGTGGGTCTGGCATCCAGTGGATCCAGGATAGGGATGAGACTTAACCCCCTGAAAGAACAAGACAGCCTCCCACAAGAATTATCTGACCCCAAATGTCAATAGTCAATAGTGCAGATGGTCCAGGCTGACAGTATTTCTGCTACCTGAAGTTTCTCAAGAACCTTGTGTGATTCATGTGGATTTTACTGGCAAGCACTGTATTACACACAAGCCGCGTCTCCCATTTGTTCAAGATACTGCCTTCTTCATTTGCGGTTATTGCGGAGATGATGGAGAGACAGCACCCTTAAGCTTCCCAGAGGCCTGCTGATATAGTTGAGACAATCTCTGAGGCACATCTTTAGCTTCCTGAAAGGGGTTTTTGTGGGACTGAATACTCTGGACTGTTGGCCTTACTGAGCTCTCAGCAAACGTTGAACCTTGAACAGCCACACTCACTGAGTTCTCCCTAGCCCACACACTCAGAAGCATTCTCTTCATTTAGCGCCCCCAACCCCACCCCCACAGGGATTCCTCTAGCATGGCTCAGTCCAAGTCCCAAAGCCTCTGAACCAGGGAAGCCGATGTCATAATTCTCAGCCCAGAGCTGAAGGTCTGAGAACCCACTGGGCCACTGGAATAAGTCCTGAATTCCCGCCCCTCCCCGCCCCAACATCTACATAGCCTGAAAATTTCCCAAATCATCCCATCCCTGTTCCTTTTGTTTAACATCTCTTCCCACAATTTCTTTCTCCTTTCACTTTCTATATTGGCATCAAGAAGTAAGCAGGCCACTCCTTCCGCAATTTGCTTGGAAGGGTCCTCAGCAATATAATAAATATAACTTCATAATTTTAAAGTTCAGCTTTCCCCCTTTCCCCATTACCGTGGAATACAATCCTGCCAAGCTCTCTGCCACTCTCTAGTGACATTCCCCCTTCCCATAGTTTCCAGCAACATGCTCCTCACTCCTTCTGCAGCCCTTACAGTCGGAAACTTTCAAGTTCACATTTGTACTAGAAGTCTGTACACCGTGATTTTGGCCAGCTCAGAGGCAACGTAGGGTCTCCCAAAAGTCCTCCTTATTGTTGGAGAGCTCCCAGCAGCAGATATTTTAAATTCCAGATTTGTACTGACTGTCTGCTCAAGGCAACCTTGGTTTCTCTCTTAGGCTCCCCAAATCCTGCCAACCTCCACCCACTGCCTCGGCCATATATCCAAGTTTGTCATTTATATTTTTCTTCTTTCCACAAAACTGTGGGCAATAATCTTGTTAAACTTTCGGCCACTACCTAGCAGGGATCTCCCTTTCTCCAGTTTACAATGACGCGTTCCTCCCTCCTTCTGAACCCTCATCAGCAGTGTCCTGAAAAGTCAGACTTCTACTAACTGTCTGTCCATGGCAATGAAACCTTTCCCAAGGCGATTTAGGCATTCTATCTTGTGCACTTAAGAATTCTTCCAGCCTTCACCAACTACCCAGTTCCAAAGCCACAGTCACACTTTTAGGTGTTTGCAGTGTGTGATGGTTAATTTTACGTGTCAACCTGACTGGACCAAGGAATACCTAGAGAACTGGTAAGGCATTACTTCTAGCTGTGTCCGTGAGGGTATTTTCAGAGGAGATTGTCATGTGAGTCAGTGGACTGAGTGGCCAACATTTGCCCTTGACAAAGGCAGGCATCATCCAGTCAGCCAGGGGCCTGGAGAGAACAAAAAAAGGAAAAGAAAGGATTTCTTCTCTTCCCCTTCCCCATCCTTTTCCCTTTCTCCTTCCCCTTCCCCTCTCTCTCTCTGTCTCACAGAGCTAAGACACTCTCCCTCTCCTGATCTTGAACATCACAGGACTTACACCAGTGGCCCAATGGGTTCTCAAGCCTTCAGCTTCGGCCTGAGAATTAAAACACCAGCTTCCCTGCTTTTGAGGCTGCGGGACTTGGACTGAGCCAGCCTCCATCATCACGTGAGTCAATCCCCCTAATAAATCACCTCTTGTACATTTATATCTATCCTATTGGTTCTGTGTCTTTGGAGAACCCTGACTAATACACAGTGTAGCACCGCACATTCAGGTACCAAAACCTATACTGGTTTTCTGTTGGTGCAGAACACATTACTGCACTCTTAGCAGCTTAAACCAACACTCATTAGCTCACAGTCACGTAGGTCAGAAGTCTGTGCATTGCGTCACTGGCCTCTCAGCTCAGGGTCTCACAGGGTGGGATGCTGTTAGACTTGCTGTGTTCTTTTCTGGAGTATCTGGGGACGATGCCCTTGCTGACCCATCCATGTTGCAGCTGAATTCAGTGCCCTGCAGCTAGAGGACTGAGGTCCCCTTCTCTTGCTGGCTGTCAGCGGGGGGACAGCACTCATCTCCTAGAGGACACCTGCAGTTCCTTGTCATGTGCCCCCTCCAAACGCTTTCTCTGCTTCAAATCTCTCAGCAAAAACCTAGACCCTTGTAAATGCACATCCGATTAGGTCTGGCCCACCCCACATAATCTCCTTATCTTAAAGGGCAACTGATTGTGACCCTCACTCCATCTGCAAAATCTTCTTGCCCTAAAAGTAATATAAGTCTACTAAAAGCGGGCACCCTGTAGTCCCAGCTACTCGGGAGGCTGAGGTAGGAGAATGGCGTGAACCTGGGAGGCCTAGCTTGCAGTGAGCTGAGATCGTACCACTGCACTCCAGCCTGGGCGACAGAGCGAGACTCTGCCTCAAAAAAAAAAAGTAATATAAGCATGGGAGTAATATCCTGTCATATGCACAGTTTCCACCCCAACTCAATGGAAGGGGACTCGAAAATTCAAGGGTCAATGGGAGTCATCATAGAATGCTGACTACCACACAATCCAAGAATATATGCAACAGAAATGCATAAGCATCTTCTCCATAAGTCATGAATGAAGACATTCTCAGCATCATCACTGATGAGAGTCACAACCAGAAAACAATCTGAAGGACTCATCACAGTTGAATCGATCAATAGATTGTGGTATATTCATACAACAGACCATTATACAACAATAACACAAGCAAACATCTCTACATGCACCAGCATGGGTAGACCTCAAAATAAGAATATTAAGCAGCAAAACAAGCCAGGCATAAAAATGTCCATGATATATAATTCTGTTTGTGTAGGGTTTTAAAACAGACAAAAAAATAACCACACTGACAGAGATCAGAAACCTGGATACTTTCAGGGGTGATGACTAGATGGGAACATAATACAGGTTTCTGGGGTGCCACCAATGTTCTATATACTACTACACATCTAAAATCCCGAATGTTGTGTAAACCAATTATTTTTCCTGACTCGTTTGTCCATAAAACATGACCTGAGCTGATATGATGTTGTTTGTAGTCTTTTGGGGTCTTATCTTTCTGGGTAAAAATATTTACATTTCTCAGTGGAAATATTGTTTTATCGGGTTCAGCTCGCTAGTCCAGACCCTGCCATGGTTCTTATGTAAAGTATGGTTTATGAATTCTAAAACATTTGGTCCCAAGATTTTCAGGTAAGGGATTGTGGATAGGTGGTATTAGAAGATTTTAACCTAATTCTGCCAACCAAAGACAGATTTAGTAGGCAAGAGCTAAGAAAGACTGAACAGAGCTTATCGAAGACAGATTGAATTTTAGCCTGTTTTTTTCTTTTTTTTCCAGCAACATTTCAGATGATATGTTTTTTCTCCTTGGACCTATCAATATAATGGACTAACAATATATTTCTAAATATGACATCATCTTCTCATGAGTAAAAAACCTACCAGATGTGTGGTAGGTTTTCTACATATCACTGCTGTTTATCCACTGAAACTTTACGGATACAAAATGAAATTTATTAGTGATAGATTTCATAAGTGATATAGATCCATATTTCTCTCTGCGCGTGCATGCCTGTGAGTGTGTGTGTTTGTGTGTGTGTGTGTGTGTGTGTGCGTGTGTGCCCGTGCGCACCTGGGGTCCCTTGTGCATGTACTGTCTTTTCCAGATTTTGGTATCAGGCTACTTTCAGTAAATAAATTTGGAAGATTTTTATCTTTGTTTCCAGCTTCTAAGTCAATTTAATGAGGCTTATGGGTTTGTATTTTCTAAAAAGTACCAGATGATTGTATTCATCTCTACTTGTGTATTTGTGAGTACTTTTTTTCCAAGCTCAGATGAAAAGAAAACAAAAAAAAGAACACCATTATCTGATAAAGGTGTGACAATTCAAAATGCTGCCCACCCTTGGATAGGCAGAGAAGTATACCAGAAAGGACATGGGTGCTGATGTCAGACACAGCTTGGGAGACTGTCCCAGATCCACCACTTACATAGTGTATGACTTTCAGCAAGCTACTTAGTCTCTTTTAGCCTTGGTTTCTCCATTTGTGAAATGGGGATAAGGTCCCCTTCTACGTCATTGCCTCTTCATGATTTGGCAGAGGCCGATTTTCAAATCATCGCCCTGGCCAATTGGTGTGTAAAGCTGCTGTGATCCTAGGCAATGCATGCATAGTGAGGAGGTAATACTGACAGCTGACATCAACCAGCAAGCAAGAGTTAATAACAGTTTCAGAAATTGTATGCATTTGAGGGCATTTATTTAACCTTCAAATTATGTTTACAATTTCTGTGCATTCCTTCATGCAAAATTTCTAGACAATTTCTACATAAAATGCACTGTCCATTATTTAATTTTCTCAAATCGTATATATATATAAAAATATATATATATAAATATATATGAAATATATATATAAAATATATATAATATATATATAAAAAATATATAAAATATATATATAATATGTATATAAAATATATATATATAATATGTATATAAAATATATATATATAATATGTATATAAAATATATATATATAATATATATATAAATATATATATTATATATAAAATATATATATAAATATATATATTATATATAATATATATATAAATATATATTATATATAATATATATATAAAATATATATATAATATATATAGGATTTTAAGAGTTAAACAGTCATACCTGTTAGTAATTACATTACTAAACAATGTAATAGTAATTTGCATTCAATGAGAACAGAAGTCATTTGGTTCTGAAAACCTCCCACCCCCACCACACACACCTACTTCTCCTGCTGGCTCCCTGCGACAACTACTTTCAACTCTCATCGGCTTCTCCTAGGACTTGGCAAGATATTTGCAAACCATAGACTTATTCTGATTGTGACATGTTTCAAAAATGGCCACAAATGAGACTTCCACTTTCAGCTCTACGTGTAAGTAGACAAATGACCAATCCCATCCTTACAACAAGAAAATGCTGGAAAATGGATTCAGGTATCTTTTGGACTCATCAGAGAACCAAGAGGGGACAGCAAGACACCACCCTGGAATCTTGAGAGACTGTCAAATCCAGTGTCACAGCTGAGATCTGCTTACCTGAATCAGCAGCTTCTGCAGACAGAAGCCTGTAGGAGTGCTTCAGTAGTAAATACGATGAAGTGCTTGAGGCTGTGTGTGGACTGGCATTAGTGTGAGAATACGCTGGGGGCCCGCAGTCTCAGGGGCATTCACATGTTCATGGCCTTTGGCTCAACACATGGGTTTTCATGGTGAAGATCTGAAAAAGACGCCGTGGTTTTTCTGGCTGGGAGAGAGGAAGAGTAATCATTGTCAAATACTCCCAGTGCCTTCTCCAAGACAAAGGCCCAGTCTTCAGAGCAAAAGACTTGACCAAAGCCTTATCTTAGGTGCAGGAAGGGTATTCCTCCATTGTCTGCCCCTCCAGGCTTCCAGTGTCACCTGTGGGGGAAAAACAAATCAAGAGGGCTCAAGTGTGTAAAGGTGTTATTTGGGAATGCTGAAGCCAGGGAAAGGACCGCGGACATGGGGAGAGGGTAATACCGCTGGAGAAACACTTGTCAAGGTCACAGCCCAGAGACACAGTCCCATTGAAAGACAGAGATCCAGTCATAAAGCTGTGGAATGCTTTCCTGCCCCTACACCTTACCACCACTACAACCAGGCTCCAGGGAAATAACGGCAGGTTACAACTGAACGTGCTGCAAGACACAGGCTCTCCCTGAGCAGGAGCACTCTGTTAGCCTCAGATTCAAGTGGGAGGACAAAGGGAGAGAGAGATGGGAATTCTCAGAAAGAATTAAAAGGAAATACTAGAAATCAAAAACACTAACAGAAATGACGAATGTCTTCCAGAAGCTCATCAGTAGAGTCAGCACAACAAAGGTAAGAATTGGAAAGCATGCTGAAAGGTCAGAGGACAACAGACACTTTCCAAAACGGAATGCAAAGAGGAAAAAGAGGGGAAGAAATGGAATTGAACATCTTACTGTGTGAAAATTGCAAAAGGTTCGACCTATTAATCTGAATCCCAGACAGAGAAAGAAGACAGAGAGAACAGAGCAGAATAAACGTTGGAAGCAATAAGGGCCTAGTGCTGTCAAAATTAATAACAGACACCAAAGCACAGAGTCAGGAATCTCTCAGCATATATCAAGCAGCATATATACCAAATACACACACACACACACACACACACACACACACAAACACAAACTCACGTCTAGACATAGTGAAACTGCAGAAAACTAAAGAGGAAGAGAAAGTCTGAAAACCTCAATAAAAACACCTTACTGGTAGAGGAACATGGAAGAAAATTATGGCCAACTTCTCGTCAGAACCCACGAAAAAAGAAGAGCGTAGACTGAAATACTAAAGTGTTCAGTGAAGAAAAATATCACCTAGCTAGAATTGTATGTCCTGCAAAATTATCATTAGCAAGTGAACAGGAAACAAAGACTTTCTCAGACAAATTAAAATCAAGCAAATTAACCTTCAGAAACTCTGCTCTGGGAGAAATGTTAAAAGGCAGAAGGAAAATAAGATAGATGAGACACTTGAATCTACATAAAGGCAGGGCCAGAATCAGTGAAGGAACAAGTGGAGGTAAAATCGCACCTTTTCTGTTGCTTATTCTTGCAAGGTCTAAAGGAACACGGTTTGTTTAAAATAATACTGACAATGTATTTGGTGACTATATAGCATATGGATAAGTTCATGAGGGGTTAATTGGGAATTCTGTCGGGTTAGGTAGCTGCACTGCACATTAAGCGATGTACCGTTACTAGACGGTGGACTGGGATACGTAAATACGTATATTGTAAAGCCTAGGGCAAAAAGCAGTTCTAAAAGCCATATGATCCATATGCTAAGAGAGGCTACCAATGCCCAGGTAAAACCTGAAGAGACAACAACATAAAGAAAGAGGGACTTTTTGCTTACAGGGGATATGGTTATCTACGTAGAAAACTCCAAAGAATTGCAACAAACTGCTGAATTAATAAATGAGGTTCTCAAGGTCACAGGACATAATCAATATATTGATGATGACTGTTTAGCTTTATATGACTAGTGAACAATGAGAATTTGATTTTTTTAAAGGGCAACTTAAGTACCTATTAAGTACTTAGGTCTAAATCTAAATGTCAGGCATAGGATCTGCTTGCAGAGACTACAAATATTGATGAGAAAAAAAAAACAAAGAAGATCTGAATAAGTGGAGAGAGATGTCATATATACGGACTGGAAGATTTGTAATTGCTAGAAGATTTCAAATCCTCTGAGACTGATCTATTGTAACATCAGAATCCCAATCAAAATTACAGCATTCACTTTGTAGATATCAACATATTGACTCGAAATTTCGTATTGAGAAAAGCCATTCTAAAAAAAGGAGAACGGAGTTGCAAAAGTCATAAGATGCGATTCTAAGACCTACTATAAGACTACAGTAATCAAGACAGGGTGGCATTTACTAAGAATACACACACAGTTCAATGCAACAGACTCGCAAGCCCAATAATCGAACTGCAGAAATATTTCTCAACTGATCCTTGACAAAGGCACGTGCACAATACAATGGGAAAAGGATAGTCTTTTCAATAAATGGTGGTGGGAGATTTCGGGCCCATATGGAAAAAACATTAACCTAGACCAAGAACTTACACTTTAACAAAAATTAACTCAAAAAGGACCAAAGTCCCGTATGTAAAATTCAAATTATAAAGCACAGGAAATATAAAAATATAAATTATAGGCCGGGCGCGGTGGCTCACACCTGTAATCCCAGCACTTTGGGTGGCTGAGGCAGGTGGATCACGAGGTCAATCATTCGAGAACAACCTGGCCAACATGGTGAAACCCCGTCTCTACTAAAAATACAAAAAAAAATTAGCCGGGCATGGTGGCAGACGCCTGTAATCCCAGCTTCTCGGGAGGCTGAGGCAGGAGAATCGCTTGAACCTGGGAGTCAGAGGTTGCAGTGAGCCGAGATCGCGCCACTGCACTCCAGCCTGGACGATAGGACAAGACTCTGTCTCAAAACAAAACAAAACAAGCAAACAAACAATATATATAAAATTTAAAAAGAAATATAGAAATATAAAACACAGGGAAGAAAACACAGGAAAAACATCAACATGTCTTTGTGTTTCCTGATGGGGTTTTAGTCACAAACCCTACCACAGAGTCTGTGAACAAAAAGCAATTATTTGGAGTTTGTTAAAACTTAAAACTTCTGCTGTGCGGAAGACATTACTGTTAAGGAAGAAAGATAACCTAAGGACTGAAAGAAAATATTTTCAAAGAGATATCTGAGAAAAGACTTGATTCCAAATATTCAAAAAACTGTGGACATTCAAAAACCAAACAACCACAAATAACCCAATTTAAAAATGAGCTAAAGGTCTGAGCAGACACCTCACCAAAGATTTGGAAGTGATAAATGAGCATGTGAAAGAATGTTTACTGTTATTTGGCATTGATAGATAAATGCAAATTCAAATAATAATTACATGACACTACACGTCTAACAGAACGGCCAAGACCCCCAAACTGACAAACCAACTGCTGCCAAGGATGCAGAACAGGAACGTCCATTCATGTAAAGTGGGAAGTCTCTATCTTCCAGCAAATTTGGAAGACAGTCTGCTTGGTCCTTAACAAGGCTCAATAGTCTTGCCACACCGGTGGTCCAGCATTCTCGCTATTAAGTGTTTGCCCAGTTTGCTTCAAAACGTACGTGTTGTCAAACAAAATACAAATCCAGGATTAGTAAAGAGAAACTTTATTCAAAAGGATGAGTAGAAGGAGGCAAGCTATGTGGAGGGGACTTTTGCAGGAGGACATGAGTAGGTAAAGCACAGGTAATGCTTTAGGGCAGGGAAACCATCATGTGCGTTATAGACAGAATGTTTGCTTCCCGCCCAAATTCACGTGTTGAAGTCCCGACTCCCAGTGTGATGGTATTTGCAAGTGAGGCCTCTGGGAGGTAATGGGGTTTGAGGTTATGAGGTCATGAGGGTGGAGTCTTTATGATAGGGTTCGTGTCCTCCGAAGAAGAGGAAATAAAAATAGCTGTCTCTGTGTGAGGACAGGGTGAGATACCCTAATGGTGGTTGTATGAGACAAAGCATTTGTCAGAATCCGTGGAAACTGACAGGACACAGAATGAAACTTAACGTGTTTAATCTTTTAAGACAACATTAGGGAGGTAGGGAACTATCAGGTTGAAATGCAGAATGTGACAAAAGGTTCTAACCTTACCAATGAAGGAAAAGCTTCACTGAAGGCTGTGAAGTACAAAGTGCTGATCTAAGCAACTTTGGAAATGAAAGAAGTGTGTAAGGCTAAAGACAAAGGCAATTGCACATATGCAGCATACTCGACTAGACAAACCTGTTGCCGGTATGGACACAGGTTGAAAAATCTGACACCGTTCTCCATGCGTACTGGAACTGAACAATTAGTAAATGGATGGTGGAGGGTGAGAGGCAGGTTTTTCACTGCTGGAGAGGGAGGTGCAGATCGTAATGTGGCAGGGGCAAGAATGATTCGTGCTGCAATGGAATAGAGTTGCAGACATGGGTAGGAACTCATATTCAGCTTATTATAGATCCTCATGGTCATGTATCAAAATATTTACAGAAATGTGTACATACGTGGGTTAGTATACATACATACGTATTTCCTTTCTGCTTCAGCAGAGAGGGCCTAGAAACCACTAGACTCTGGCAGCTATGAGCACACCTAGTTGCCAGACGTTGGTCTCTGATACCATTTTCTAATAAAAGGAAACAGAAATCCTTGGAGAATTGGCTGATCCTAGGAGCTAGTAAATAGGCCAGACCAGCCTAGAACATATGCAAGACAGAAATGTGCAGGATGAGCCACAAAGCAAGGAATTACACAAAATGGAACCCCAAATAATGGGAGCATACCAACGGGACCTAGGGGTGAACTGAACGTGCACCCAGTGGCCACAACTGCAAGAATGATAATAATGAAAAAGAAATAGCAAAGTATTGGATTATAATCTAAAGTATCAAGTAAATATCCATGAAAGTATCATGATATACATAAACGATTGAATAAGGAAATAAATGCAGGAGCATAGATAGCTGTGCCATGAAGGAGAATTCCAAAGAATGTATGTAGATACTCTGCCTCAAAGAAAGGATTTAAAACTTAGCACCAGTTAGGTGTGAACTTCACTTAATGACTTCCTTCCAAAGAGTAGCATGTGGACAGTGGTTAAAAGAGCAACTTTTCATGGGAGCACCCTGTCCAACACTGCTTCTGCCAGGTGACCAAGGTCAACTTACACAATCAAAACTGATGTTGATATTACATATCCTTGATGCGATCAGACGAAAACAGCTCTTTACCTTTGTGGTGATTCTCCGGTAGCTCACAACATCAGTCTAATCATGAGACAAGCATTAGAAAAACTTGAGTTGAAAAATATTCTAGGGAGGCCGGTGCAGGCAGATCACTTGAGTCCAGGAGTTCAAGACCAGCCTGGGCAACATGGCAAAACCTTGTCTCTACAAAACACACACACACACACACACACACACACACACACACACACACACAAGTCACAAATTAGCCGGGCATAGTGGTGCATGCCTGTAGTCCCATGTACTTTGGGAGGCTGAGGGAGGAGGATCGTTTGAACCTGGGATGTGGAAGTTGCAGTGAGCTGAGATCCCACCATTGCCGTTGCATACTCCAGCCTGGGTGACAAAGCAAGGAACCCTGTCTCAAAAAAAAAAAAAAAAGAAAAAAAAAAGAAAAAGAAAAAAAAGATATTCTAGAAAATACCTCACTAGTGACCCTGAAAACTCTCAAGGTCATGGAAACAAGCAAAGTCTGAGAAGTTGTCCCAGCCAAGAGGAACCTAAGGCAGTATGGTGATTAAATGTAGTGTGGTAGGCTGCATGGTATCTTGGAACAGAAAAAAAAAAAATATTAGGTAGGAAGTAGGAAACCTGGAATAAAGTGTGGGCTTTAGTTTTTTTCTGCCTTTCAAATACCACCAGTAGGGAGCAATTGGGGCTGCTGTGTCGGCAGGTAAGCCAAACACACAAAAATAGCACCGCGAATGCTCTGAAAATAAACTTTTTAAAAATCCCAGAACCTAAAAATGGACACCAGAATCTACATGCTAAACCTAAAGAAAGTAGCTGACTTCTAACATCAAATATTTGTCTCCTGTCCAGAGACTCCTAAAGTAACAAGCAAAATACATTGTATGCCATAGAGCATAGCCCACCATGTGAAGAACCAGGAATAACACAGCTTGAATGAGGAAATAGAATCCAGTGGTACCAACATAGAGACGACGCAGATGTTGCCATTATCTGACAAACATTTTACAGCAACCATCATAAAAATGCTTCATTATGTAATTGCAAATAGTCTGGAACCACACTAGAAAATGGAAAATCTCAGCAATGAGTAGAAGATGTATAAAAAAGAAATGATGGAACAGAAAACGAAAACAATAACAGAATTTGGAAACATTGCTGGATGCACTCGGTAAGAGACCTGTGATGACAAAAGATACCATCATCGTAATGGAGGCCCAATCAATAAGATTGACGGCCGCGCATGGTGGCTTACACCTGTAATCCCAGCACTTTGGGAGGCCGAGGCGGGCAGATCACCGCGGGCCAACGTGGGGAAACCCCGTCTCTACTAAAAATACAAAAATCAGCTTGGCGTGGTGGTGGGCGCCTGTAATCCCAGCTACTTGGGAGGCTGAGGCAGGAGAATCGTTTGAACCCGGGAGGCAGAGGTTGCAGTGAACGGAGATTGCGCCATTGCACTCCAACCTAGGTGACAGAGCGAGACTCTTCCTCAAGAAACAAAACAAACAAACAGAAAATAGGATTGACTATGCCTGAGCGAGAGAGAGAGATCGTGGACTGATTAAAAGCTGAATGGATCCTCAGCGAAGTTAGGACAATAACAAAGTTCCAATATCCCTACGACTGGAGTACCAAAAGTAGAGAGTGGACTGAAAGAGGAGTATAAGAAAAGAAGGCTGAAAATATCCAAATTTTAGTGAAAACCATAAACCCATAGATTCTGGAAAACGAGCAAACTTCAGATAAGACAACCACAAAGCAATTCACACCAACACACACATCATAGTCAGTTTTTGAAGCTGATAAAATCACTGAAAGCAGCAAGACCGAAGTGATTCATTGATTATAGGAGAACACCAGTTTTAATGAGGGCAAATGTCTCCTCTGACCAGTGGCGGTCATCAGGAAGTGTCCCGAAAAGTTTCGGATGTTGAACAAAAGTCCTGTCAGCTGTGAATTTTGTATCCAGTGATACCATCCTTCATGGACGAAGGGGAAATCAAGACATTCTCAGGTAAAGGAAAGCATTTTGTCACGAGCAGACCCACGGTGAAAGAATGGCTAGAGTAGGTGCTTGAAACAAAAGAGGAAAGAATAAAAGATGGCCTCTGGAAGTATCTATCAGAAAGGAGTCAAGACCAGTAGAAAAAACACCCTTAGGGGACAAACACTAAGCCACCGTTTTCCTTGTGAATTGTGGAAGTCATGTTTGACGATTAAAGCAAAAACTATGAAACCATCCGATACTCCAGACAACGTTGTCTATAAGCAGGAAGGCAGAGGGGCTAAAAGGGTCTGATGCTTCTACACTGCAATGGAAGTGATGAGAACTGGATACCAGGAGCCTGTGGTAAGTCACATATGCACACTGAAAATCCCAGAGCAACCACTGAGACAATTTTACAAAGCCAAACACTCGAAAACACTTTCGGAAATCAGGATAAATCCTGCAAGGTGTACACGTAAGCCACAGAAGGGCAAAAAAAGGAGGTCTCGGTTAGCCGAGACACGGAGGAAACAAAAGAAAACAAACAATAAATCTGTGGACCTAAACACTAGCCCAGAGATCATGGAAATGAACTAGAAACATGTATGAAAAGGTAGATACTGGCAGAGTCAGTGAGAAACACGGTCTGATTATCCCACGTTTATATGAAACTCAGTTCCACTTCGGTCGCCCTGGGTAAACGAAAAGGATACAACGGGTGGGAAAAGTCACATCAGGTAAACATTAATTAAAACAGCAGAAGTAGGTATGTCAACATTAGGTAAAGAGGACTTCAGCGCAACGAAAATTACAAGAAAAATAAAACGCTACAGCCGAATAAAAGAATCAAGCCCCCGAGAAGACTTTAGAAGAGTCTTTCCGTGCCCCTCCCACACGCCCCTCCAATTACAGTGTGTGGGCGTTCCTCTCTGTTCCCAGAGCCCCTGGTTCTTATTTCTGTCAGAGCAAAGTATCCCAAGGTGTTGGGGACTGTATTTGCATACACCTGATCCTAAATGAATGTGAGTGCTTTGGAAAGCCTGATGCATCTCCACATCCCAGCGCCCAGGTGAGGGTATCTGGTGCCCGGCAGGTGTTTGCTGAACGCCTCATGACTGCCTTTCAGGCCAGCGAAGGCTGTTGTGATAGGGTCAAGGGAAGGGTCTCTTTACATCGCATTCAACAAGGGGCCAATCCTACTGGCGCAGGCAAGGAGGCTGCTCAGCGACTGACGGGGAAATGAGGGTGGGGTGTGGGCACGCGCTCCGGAGGCTGCAGGCGCCATGGGCAGAGTGAGGAACCGCACCACTGCTCAGCGGCGGAGGCGAAAGCGGCCCGGGGATCCTCCCGCCGCCTGCGCGGCCATCGCGGTCACGGGCGCCAGCCGCGCGCAGTACCCCCGGGTCCAAGTCGGGGTCGGGAGCCACGCGGCGGCCAAGAGGTGGCTGGGTAGGTGGCGACGGAAGCGCCGCTGGCGGCGGGTCCGGAAGGCGGGCCCCAGAGACCTGCTGCCCTCCGCGCCAACCCCGGACCCGCCGGGGCCCGCCCCGTCCCCCAAGGATCTGGACCTGGGCGCACAGCGGGAGCGCTGGGAGACGTTCAGGAAGCTGCGGGGCCTCAGCTGCGAGGGCGCCGCCAAGGTCCTGCTGGACACCTTCGAGTACCCGGGCCTCGTGCATCACACCGGGGGCTGCCACTGCGGCGCGGTCCGCTTTGCGGTCTGGGCCCCTGCAGATCTGCGCGTCGTGGATTGCAGCTGCAGGCTGTGCAGGAAGAAGCAGCACCGCCACTTCCTCGTCCCGGCCTCGCGCTTCACGCTGCTCCAGGGCGCAGAAAGCATCGTCACCTATCGGTCCAACACGCACCCGGCGCTGCACAGCTTCTGCAGCAGGTGCGGGGTGCAGAGTTTCCACGCAGCTGTCTCTGACCCCCGCGTGTACGGCGTCGCCCCGCACTGCCTGGACGAGGGCACCGTGCGCAGCGTGGTCATCGAGGAGGTCGGCGGTGGCGACCCGGGGGAGGAGGCCGCCGAGGAGCACAAGGCCATCCACAAGACGTCCTCCCAGTCAGCCCCTGCCTGTCCCCGCGAACAGGAGCAGTGACTGGGGCCGCAAGCCCGCCTGAAACCGGCCCGGGCGGCCCTGCGGGGAGCGTCCGAGTACCTGCACAGATCCCATGCTGTGAAAGAGGTGTTTCTGGCCTGGTCAAACCGTGGATTCCCTTCCAGTATTTGCCCTTCTCCTCCGCTAGTTTTCGGTGAACTCGCTTACGATCCAAATCTTGAACACACCTTTGTCTGCGTAGTACAACGTTAATCTTGCAATTCGATAAGGAAGAAGAGTGTCTCTGATTTTTCAAACCATCCATTGTATCTCTCGCTTTTACTGTTCTGCCTACGGTTGTCACAAACCACCTGCAGATGATTCCTGTGTACTGTACGTTCCTGGTGCTATTGTGAACAGGCTTGTTGTTTTCAGCGCTTTGCGTCTGGTGTGTAGGACGGCAACACACAACCAGTTTGTAAACACGTGCTAGGACGTCTTCCATTGATTATGGTGTGCGTGCGCTCCCGCACCTGTGAGTTTTAGGTAGACGTTCATATTTTCACTGCTTAGATTCGAGTTATGCCATTTACTGGTTTTTTAATGATATATTTCAAGATTTGGTCGTGTTACATACCTCATTACTCTTTATTTCCTGTAACAGCGAAAGCTGTTACTATTTCGCTTGCTGTTTGGAAAGTGTCTCTGGGTAAGGAGATGGGGATACAGGAATGAGAAAGACATCTGTGCACACAGGAATGAGAAAGACATCTGCGCACTGTCTGCCCTCTTTAATCTTTTGAAATACCTGCCTTGTACATGTGTTAAGTATATAGAAATCAGTAAATACCTTCTAGGAAACTGTGTGTGTTGGTGTGTCTATAAAGTCCGGCTTGGCTATGGCAAGGCTTGGTTTTTGAAGGTACTTGGTCTCAGATTATTTCAGAAGGTGGTGGTGACTCTGGCTTTTGTAGTAGAGAAAGCTTCCCCAGGGTCCCCTACCTTTTGATGAGAGGAATTAGCAGAGGGTTTACACATTTGGCCTCTGGGGACACACTACCTGTGTTTGAATCCTGGACCTGCCGCCTGCTCGCTGTATAACCGGTATCGAGTAGATTAAACCCGATTCCTCAACTTGCTCTTTCCTCAAGAATGTTAACAGCTAACAGAGTGTTTGTTCTCGGGGTAAACACAGTGCCTTGCCTTGACTACCTGATCCATGAATGCTTGTTTTCTCAATTTCAGGCCCCCAAAACTCCTCCTATCAAGGCACCCAGACAATATGAAACTGCACTGTTTAGGGGCGTCCATACACATGGGAAAACCATGAAGAACTGGCAGTGAAATAACTTAAGCCAGCATCAGATTAGGGTTTAACTCTATGGAGGAGGAATGGCTTTGAGTGGGGGTGGGGGGAGGGGAGGGTGTCCTGCATCCCTGTTCCTCTTGCTGTGTAACAAACGGCCCCACAGTGAGTCCATACAATGACGAGCGTTGTATCATATGCATGGAATTTCAGAGGCAGGAATTCAGAAAGGGCACAGTGGATATGGCTTGCTTCACATGAGTCTGGGACCTCAGCTGCAGAAACCTGACTGGCTGGGGACTGGAACCATCTGAAGGCTCATTCACTGACATCCCTGGTGCCTGCATGGAGAGGACTGGAAGACTAGGCCTGGCGAGTGGAGGGCCTCCGTATTACCACTCCATGGCCTTTGGCTTCCTCACAGCAGGGTGGGCCTCCCAGTAGTCAGGCTTCCGACCTCATGACTCAGGCTCCAAGCAGCACTTTTCCGTATCCAAGGTGAATGTTGCATCACCTCTCATAGGCAAGACTCAGAAGTCATGTTGAGTCAACTGTGTCATACTCTATTGATTAGAGGTGAGTCACAGCCTTTTCAGATTCAAGCGTGGGAGGGGGATTAAATCGCAGGTCTCGGTGTGAACGGGGCAACTTTTATCACAGCACGAGAGATGGGAGATACTTTTGTGGCCATACAGTCTGGCACAGTGGGCTCCTAGGGAGCTGGTTATGTTTCATTCGGTTCTCCCACATGGTGGCCACTCAGATGTGTTTAACGGGTCACATATTGTTTGTGTACAGCTGTGTATGATTGAAGACATAATAAGGAAACAAAATAGGTGACTGACTCCTATCTCTGAGCAAGACCAAGAGCAGACTAAATGAATGACTGGAGGTACGGAGGGAAGACGACAGTCAGAAGGGGGCTGGCTGGTTAGTCCTGGAGCCGACCTTGGCCATGCCCACGCAAACACAGCCCAGGGTAGAAGTCTTATTATCTTCGGGACCATCGGTATCTCTGACCCCACCAGAAATCGTTAACTTCCTGCTAGTTGCATATGCTGGACTGCCTTAGCCCCATGCCACTGACTGTCCCTTCCCCTATCCTTTTTAAGCCCGTTGTTCACTTGTTCATCCATTCCACAAGCATTTACAGTGGGTTTGGAATGTGTCAAACAGAATGTGAGAAGGACTTAAGGCTATGGACAAAAAGTGGAGCTGGGTAAAGATGCTCAAGCGAGGTTCTTAGAATGTAGCTCAGCTCTTCCATAGAATACCATAGGGAAGGGAATGGAAACACCCCCCTCTCAGTAGAATGGAAGAGCGCATCTGGCACCGATCCACAAAGGCCGCTTGTTTGTATGCTGGCTCTTCAGATGACATCTTAGGATGAACTCCAGACTAGAAGGTGAATTTCCTTTCTGACAAGCGTCAAGGAAAGACTTAGAAATGTGTTTAAAAAGGAAAATTCCCAGCATGAAACCAAATGGAAGACAATATCACTGGTCATAAAATATAACTAGAAACAGATGTAATGAAAATGTTTATTATTATACATAATTTCTATTATTTTGTTTTATTTTTTGAGACAGATATTCGCTCTGGTGCCCAGGCTGGAGTGCAGTGGCTCGATCTCGGCTCACTACAGCCCCCACCTCCCCTGCTCAAGTGATCCTTTCACCTCAGCCTCCCAAGTAGCTGGGATTACAGGCACGTGCCACCACAGCCCGCTAATCTCTTGTATTATTTGTAGAGACGGGGTTTCACCATGTGAACCAGGCTGGTCTCGAACTCCTTAGCTCAAGCTTCCCGACTGCCTCGGCCTCCCAGAGTGCTGAGATTACAGGTGTGATACATAATTTGTACATGTGCCTTTGAAAATGAAAAATATGAAATAGACCTAAGGACTCTCTCTCTCTCACAAATACTTCACGTGTGTTCCTTTATTTACTACTCACTAAAATCTTTCAGAACACCTATTGTTAATCTCAATTGGTGGAGGAAGAAACTGAGACGCTGATAAGGGAAGGACCAAGCCCATGGATGCCAAGAGGGCAGGTGGCAGGAAGAAGTTGGAAAGCCAGGGTGATTGGATACCATGGTCAGTAAGGACTGGGGAAAAAAGTAGCTCTCAGGCACTTCTGCCCCATTCATCCTGGCCCCTCTCTGTTTTCATGGATCCAACTCTCTACGCATTTCACCCTATCTCCTCCTCACATCAAAAGCAGCTCTTCATCCCTGGCCGAGATCCTGTGGCCAGCTGCCCAGTGCACGCCACCATGACGCGGGCCTCCTATAAAAATGTGAAATGACCGTAGATTGGATGTTCTGCTATTTCATGAGCCCCCACGTTGTTTCTTTATGTGCCAATATACTTGTGTCTATGGCCACAAACAACCTGCATATCACAGTTTGGAAAACACTTATTTTGAGGACAGAGGCTTTGAACGGATATCCACCTGGGCTTGTGTCCCAACTCTGCTACTTGTTCCTGCCTGAAATGGCAACAAGTTTTAAAAGTTGCATTCACCTTCTCTGTGAGGCTTCAGTGAGAGCATGCCCATGAAGGAATGATGGAGCCTAGCCTATATAAGCACTTACTGCATATGAGCCCTTTTTATTCGTCTTCTTGTTGTTTGAGCAAAAATCCACATGCAGCTTTTGTCTTAACTGCACACAGCCTGAGGTGTAGGCAGTACTTCCAGGACCACTATCTCAGGAGCCGTCATCCACATTTCTTTGATGTAAAAACTGAGCGTAAAAGCAATTCAGCTACAAAAAAAGTAGGAGGAGGGAAGAACATAGGCCTTCCAGTTCCTTATTAAGTTCCAACTTTCCCTAGACACTGTCATCTCCCAATGTATGGCGTGAGGAACAGAGATAGCCTTTTCCATTCAAAACTGTGTGACGGGGGCACGGGTCGGCAAAGTACAGGGTCCTGCAGGAGCACAGCGATAGGGCACCCTCTGTCAGACAAGTCAGTACACCGTTCTTGGCCTTGGTTTCCTCATCTGTACAACGGCGACAGAATTACATATATCTTAATTTGCTGAGCATTTTAAGTGAAGTGCTGGAAGGAGAATATAGAGCTCCACGCCCTGATGCGTCAAATTGTCAAGAAATGTCATCCACTGTTCCTAATATAACTTATGTTATTATACCCCGATATTTGGACCAAAGGGAGCTAGACCCTATCGCTTTTGCCTGGGACTCCGCAGTAAATGCCTCAATGAGTTACCCTAATACCTTTCCCCTCCTCTATTATGACCAGGATCAAGGTTTTTCTGGGAATGGCACCACAATTTCTGTGACTCCACCACAATTCCTGAGACTTGACTCTGAGCCACTATCACAGTCTGCATGCTCTTCCCAATGTGAGGTGTGCGGTTGGTGGGGTTGATGCCATCACTGTCTCTCACTTAAATAGTAGACTTGAAGTGAGTGAAGGCTGTTCTCATGGGTCAGGCTGTAAAAGATGTAAGCAACAGTGACTTCGGACCCAGGAGTGGACATTGGAGAAATTGTTAACAGCCGGGGGCAGCTGCAGATACCAGCTGGGGAAAACCAAATTATAGCCGCATGGTCTCTGAGATAAACTCTCATCATCACAAGGTGGCAAATTCCCGCCTCTAGAAGACCCAGGGAGTTTGCTCCCGGCATCGCAGAGATAGTTGTTTAGGACTCGCATCTCTAAAATAAGTGTTTCCAGTATCACATGCAGGCACAAGGGTGTCCACCGGAAAAACCATCTTGCCTGAGTATATCTTCTTGCACACTGGAAAATCTTTCCTAGAGACACTTTGACGAACATTCTCTTTCCCATTTTCTTTCTGCCAACCTGAATAAGATCTTGCTAAATATGGGATATTAAAAACTATGTTTCAGGAGATTGCATTTCTGGCTACATTGGAGGAAAAAAACACCACATTGATCCTTCCCCCGCAAAGCAACGAAAGAACCGAGATGACAGTGGTTTCCAAGATATTGGACCTAATGCAATGGAAGAGAGCTATCTGCAAGACAGAAGAAAGAGACATGTCGAGCCGCACGCCTGTCTCAGCCTACTGGCGGGAGGAGAAACTCAGGCGGAGCCACGTTGTCTCCCCGAGTTGCGGGGTACGTGGTAGGAACATGAGTCCTCCTTAAAAAGGAAAGAAATCCTGCCATTTGTGGCAACATGAATGAACCTGGAGCATGTTAGGTCAAGTGAAATAAGCCAGGCACAGAGAGACAAATAGCAAGTGATCTCACTTATATGTGGAGTCTCAAAATTGGAACTCATAGAAGCAGAGAGTACAAATGGTGGCTACTGGAGGTTAAGGGTTGGGGGGCATAGGGAGGGTTGGCAATGGATAGAAAATTTCTGTTAGACAGGGGGAATAAGTTCAAGGGAGCTATTGTAAGTCATAGTGGTTATACTCAATAGCAATAGATTGGTTATTTGAAAATTCGTAAGACAGTAGCTTTTAGGTGTTTCTACCCACAAACAAACAAACAAAAAACTGATAAATATGTGAAGGGTGGAATGTGTTAATTAGTTTGATTTGGCAATTCCACAACATATACAGATATCAAGCATCCTGAGGTACACCATAAATATATACAATGTTTACTTGTCAATTGAAAAATAAAGAAAGAAAGTAATTTCACAAAATGATGAGGGACCGCTAGATGCAAAAGAATGGATTGGACCTTACCTCACACTACATACAAAAATTAACTCAAAGCAGATCAGAGACCTAAATATAAGAGCTACAGTGATAAAACTCTCATAAGGAAATATAAGACTAAATCTTACGTTTCTCTTCCGTAAGTCTTACGTCGTGACCTTCCCTTAGGCAAAGGCTTTTGTGTGTGTCTGCATTCAACACCAAAGCACAAGCAACAAAACAAAAAAGTAGATAACGTGGACTTTTAGACAACCCGTAGAAAACGCATCTGATCGTAGATGTATCCAGGATATACAAAGAACTCTGATGAATCAGCAGTCAAATTCAAAAAGGAGCAAAGAATCTGAATAGACATTTTGCCAAAGAAAGTATACAAATGGCCAATAGGCACACGAAAAGCCACCCACCATCATCATTAGCCAGTAGGGAAATGCAAATCAAAACCACAATGAGCTACCACTTCACACTCAGTAGGATGACAAGAATAAAAAAGACAGGCGATAACAACTGCTGACAAGGATGTGGAGAGATTGGAGTCCTCATACACTGCTAGTGGGACTATAACATAGGGCAGCCTGGTTTGAAAGAATTTGGCTGCTCCTCAGTACCAGAAACACAATTTCCATATGGCCCAGGAGGTCCACTCTTAGCTTTCTACAAAAGAGAAATGAAACTCTATGTCCAAACAAAAACCTGTACACAAACATACACGGTATCATTATTCCTAGTGGTCAAAGATTGTGAGTGGCGCAGGCGTCCATCAGTTGATGAACTGACGGATGGAATTTAGTTTCTCCATTCAGGGGAGTGTGGCTTGGCAACAAAAAGGGATGAAATACTGATACATGCCATAACATGCGTGAGCCTAGAACACGTGATGCTGCATGAAAGAAAATCACAAAAGACCACATATTATGTGATTCCATTTGGAAAAACGTCCAGTATATGTAAACTTATGGACTAAGAAATTTGATTTCCATTTGCTTGGAGAAGGAGAACAGGGTGGGAAGTGACTGTTAATGTGTATGGGGCTTCTTTCCAAGGTGATTATAAGGTTCTAAAATGAGATTGTGGTGATGGTTGCAGAACCTTGTGAATATGCAGAATGAAAAGAAAAACACCTGAATTGTACACTTGAAATGGGTGAAGATTATGGCATGTGGATTATATGCCAACAAAGTCTTTTTTCAAAACTACCATTTATCGTCCACTTTATGTACACTTACCTCTATTTATTTCCAAATGTACATGAGTAACATTCATGTCCACTAATTGGTTGAGACTTTTGAAAAGCACTGATAACCTGATGTATTTTTGGGAGATGAGAAGCAGAAATCAATGGTTAACGTGTAGTTTGGCAAGAGCTGTGACCGCTGTGAAACTTCATTTCCTCATCTTTGAGGTAACTACTTCTACTTTGACATGACATTGTGGGAATTAAATAACAATGAATATGAAACATTCAACTGAGTGCCTGGGATTAACAGCCACTCCAGGAAGGGTGAAACTCATATTACTTACTAGAGTACGGGGAGGATTCTTTAAGAAGGTAAATGTTTAAACAAGGTACTGCGTCTAGTATGTCAATTTCTTTTTTTTTTTCCAAGAAAGAACAAGGTTCAAGGTATCTGTGACAAGTTACCCTGGTGAGTGCAACCATTTTGGAGTTATAACTGTGTTCAAGTCCCGGATCCCACTTACTAGCTGTGTGACCACAGGCGAGTGACTGAAATTCTCCCTTGCAGTTGTCTCACCTCTGCCAACTCTGCATCGCTGCCACAGCGATACTACTACCTTCCCTGGAGGGTTGCTCTGAGAATAAGAGATTAGAATGATAAAAATGGAGTTTGTCACTCCTGCATTTTCACTTTCTCCCTTTTTAAGGTCTCCTTCTCCTGATTCTAAAAATGTATTCAACTATCCTTCAACCTAAATAACCTTCCTTTGTCTTCCGCTCTACCTACCAAACTCTTCCTCATTTCCTTTTAAATGAAGTACCCTGGACTTCTCTTCCTCACTCTTCAATTTCATGTAGTCTGTCTTCATTCACGTGGGCCCCCGAGCTGTCCCAACCCCGAGCTGTCCATAAGGTAACAAGGATGTCCTAACTAATGAATCCCAATGGACTCCTCTCTCCCTTATGATCTGGCCTTACATCTCCACAGCATCACCCTCCGTCCTTCCTTCACGTCTGTGGTTCTACTTTTTCTCCTAGTTACTATCCTATTCCTTGGAGATTTCTCTCTCCATCTCCTTCCTGGACTTCTGTTTCCCTGTGTTCTTCAGTGTTACTATTCCCTAGGTTTGGTCCTCGGCCAGCTCTTTACAGGCTATCTTGCCTACATCCTGGGATGAATTAACTCACGCTCATGGCTTCGTCTGACTGATTGTTGAGAGGATTCACAAACGTGTATTCCTGGTCTGAAAGTAATTGCTGAGCACCACACTGAAACATCCAGTTGCCTTCTGTACATCCTGGATGTTTTCACAAGCACCTCAAACGCAGATCTATCTCTCAGTGCACTCCCCTCACCTGCAAATGTGTGCACGCCCCTGTATTTAATGCTTCAACTGAGTACTCTAGCATTGCTCAGTCATCCAACCCAGAAACGTTCCCTTATCAAAGACCGGATGAACTTAGGCCTGAAGTCAAGAAACAGCAGAAGACTGGGGAAAAGTCAGATGAGTCCAGAGAGCAGTACCACGGACAATCGTAGACATCAACCCCAACCAAGCCCTATATGGGGGTCAGTTAGTCTACTGTATTTTCCCAACCAGCTCTCTCTCCAACTACCTGTAATGACCATTTATTACACAACTGTACGACTCTGGAAACCCCTGATCTCCTTTCCCTCACTCTCAGAAGCTGGCCGCACCTCCTATTTTCCTGAGAAAATCCAAGACCTCAGGAAGGACTCTCTCCATTTCCTACCAGCAATTGTAAACACCTACCTGCATGTACAGGTACAAGTTGTTGCCTTTCCTCCATTTATGACAGAACGTCCCTCCTGCTCTTTCCGGGTAATCCTTCAATGTGTGCTTTGAATCTCACTGCTCCTGTCTTCCCAGGAATCTTATGGTATCCATCATCCATTTACTCTCCTGATTGCCCCTGTCAACTTCAACCTGTCCTTCCAAATATATCTTTCCAATAGCACTAAATCACGCACTGGTCATGAAAACCTTATAATGATAAAAATCAACAATCAAACGCTCAAAGCACCCTCCGTCTTCTCCATTTTACCCTGCACCCACTACCTCATCTCCTTCCATTCACAATGAAACTTGGAGCTCTCCACACTTGTCATTACTTCATCACCTATTCATCCTAAAACTCATTCTTGTCCCCCAAATCCCAATGAAATGGCTCTCTCAAAGGTCACCATGGTGTTCATAATGTTGAGCACAATGGAATGTTCTGTCCTCATATCATTTTATAGCTCCAACTCTATGAACAGGAGGAAACACTCTTCTTTTTGAGAAACTACCATTGAGTTGTCAGTTTGCAATTTTCCTTTGAATGGGCCATACTTTCAAGTTTCCTTGTAGGCTTTTGGATTCTTTTGTTGCTGCTGAAAACTAGGTCTTTGATTGTGGTAATGTGGTAACACTGAATATTAGATCCTCTACCTTCTCCAGGATTTGCAGTTGCTGATTTCTGAAAGCTGCAGTCATTGATTTGTCTAGAGGGTTTTCCAAACTCTTTTGGGAGAGCCTGCATTCGTTGTCACGTGTGGCCACTGAATTCTCTGTTCCTTTAGTTTGTTTTCTGCTTGTATTTTGACAGCAATTCCCTTGACAGCCCAGAGCTTAAAAAAAAAAAAAAAAAAAAAAAGCAAAAAGTTCCTCTGTCAGCCTTTGTGGATTCGCTCTGGGCTGTGGCGCTCCTTGAAACCTCAGCCAGGCCACTTACAACTCTGTCTTGGCTGTCACTTCCTGTTTAGACTGAGTCCAGAGATCAGCTGGTGGAAGCTTAGGGTCTTCTCGGGTCTTTCCTGAGCATGCATCCAATCCTGGGCACGCACCTGGCTTTTGACAATCCCCAGGGTACATGACTGCTTCCGAATGATCTAATTTCCCAAATGGCCTGTCCGCCAGCGTATCCCCCAGGTTTTGGGTTATCTGCTATAGGTTTCAACTGTAGTTTCTGCCTCACGCAGTTGCAGTTTTTTGATTTGCCTTATAAGGTTTTCAGGAGCTGCCCAAGCTTTTTCTGCCCTGACTTCCCTGTTAGGTCAAACAGAGAGGAGCATTTTGCTTCTGTCCTTCAGGAAGCCCCTAGACGGGTTAGAACCAATGAAAACCATGATTTTTGAATAAGCTCTGCTCTCTCCTTCCGGAACCAGGTACCAGGGTTCCACACGTGGGATGCAGGCTGCTGGGTGCAATGCCGCCACCAGGTCAGGGAGAAGGTGGAACAAGCGCAAATGAAAATGCTACAACGTTTTCCTATGAAACACTCAGATGGTTGGGAGCCTTAGAATTTTATTTCCGGCTTACACTAATTTTACTTAACATGTCGAGACTTATACCATGCCACATGCTTCGCTAAGTACTTAGCACAAAGTATGTTATTTGAGTCTTACAAAAACCCTGTATGGTTTTTTCAATATCTATATCACTGATGAGGAAACTGAGGCCACAGAGAAGTCAGGTCATTGCACACAAGTAACATGTGGTAGCACGGCCAGTTTCACAAAACTGCAACTGAAGTGGTCCCACACGGCTCCATGCTCAGAATGGGTCCCTGGGCTTGCGGTTTAGTGTGGCTGTCTTGAAATTCTTAACTATTTCTTTCCTTGAATTTGTGCTTGGTAGGTGAGGTGTGATGAAACAGTGCAGTGTGTGCTGGGGTCCTGGAGCCTCAGCTATCATGTGGTCCAGCTTCCACCACCTCCAGGCCTCACTGGGACAGGCTCTCTGCTGCCCAATCACCCACCCACCCTCTCAGACTCCCCTTCCCTCTGCCAACCCAGTGACTGCTGCTGCACTTCACCCTCAGGAGAAGGCCTGGGTGTGGGTGCAGGGAGGGGCAGGGTGGGAATGCCAAGCCACAGGGCAGGGCTCTGGACACCTGGGAGGATCTCCACTCACCCTATGCGTGTCCCCTTAACTGAGGCAGCACCACATTAAATTGCAACTACAAAAACCCTGAGAGGTCAAAACAGAGATTGAGTCAGAAAGGAAAGTGAGATTTTGCTGCTTCTGAAGAGTGGACCCCACATGCTCCTTTTATATGAGGTCCCTCCTTATATCGTCTGACCTGCTTAGTAGAGAAGGGTCACAAATTCAGGCTTGCATAGCTCCAAAGCCTGTTATTTTTTTTTTTCTTTTCTGTTCTTTCCTTTAGCAAAGATTAAGAAATGGAATAGGTGATACATGCACACTTGGTGTAAAATTCCAAAGTTTCTAAAACTACGTGCAGGCAACGGATTCTTCTCACCTCCACTGCTGAACCATCCAGAACTCATTCCCAAAGGCCACTCCTCTTTCCCACCAGGCTTTTAGATACCCTTCTGGAGGAACATCACTGGTATTCAGGCATATACATCATCCAAACTCCTCTTTCTGTATTAAGGTGTGTACCAAACGCTGTGTTGACCTGGCATTTTTTCCATCTCAGAATGTCTCCTGGAGCTGAGTGCGGTGGCTCATGCCTGTAATCCCAGCACTTTGGGAGTCCGAGGTGGGTGGATCATCTGAGGTCGGGAGTTCGAGACCAACCTGACCAACATGGAAAAACCCCGTCTCTACTAAAAATACAAAATTAGCCTTGCATGGTGGCACACGCCTGCAATCCCAGCTACTCGGGAGGCTGAGGCAGGAGAATCACTTGAACCCGGGAGGCAGAGGTTGTGGTGACCATTGCACTCCATCCTGGGCAACAAGAGCAAAACTCCGTCAAAAAAAAAAAAAAAAAGAAAGAAAAGAAAAAGAATGTATCCTGGAGTACTTTCTGTGCTTAATACAGGCAAAAGTTATAGCGTGCTTGCTATGCCATTGCTGTAAATGCTTCAAATCAATTAAACTCATCCTCACCAAAACCTAGGGAAGTAGGTGCTTTCCTCATTTTGTGCATGAGGAGTGAAGAGCACATGCAATTGACATTACTTGCCATAGGTAATACTTCTAAACGAGGGAAGAACCAGGATTTGCACCCATGCGGTGTAGCTCCACAGAGGTAAAAGCGTTCTGCTCTATGTCATGCCTGCATGGTATCCTTTGATACGGATATATCCTTTTCTTTATTTAGCCGGTGCCCTGTTGACACAGGGGTTTGCCCAGGCTTAGGCTATTACAGACAATACCACATCGAGTAAACTAACATGTTATATCATTCCATACAAGTGCAAGTACATCCAAAGGACAAATTCATAGCAGCAGGATGTCTGGAGGAGGGGGGTAAAGCACACACAATGTGGACAGATACTGCTAAATTGCCTTCTCTAGGTGTTACATCAAGTTACACCCATACTAACAATGCAGGAATGTGACTCTTCCCATATCTTCACCAAATCAGTCTGTTTCAAACATTTGCATATCTGTCCATAGGATAGATCATGGACAGTATTTTATTGTGGTTCAGATACCCATTTCTCTTATTAGGAGTGAGGCTGGGAAGTTTTATATACATTTGGGAGCTTTTTGTGTTTTTCTTTCTGTGAACTGTTCAGGCATACATATACAGAGACTGACTAGCTGTCCTCCAGACCTGTTTTCTTTTCCTCCTGGGGTTTCCCAGCCTCCTGGCAGGTAACTGTGGCTGGTGGACTGAGGCCTGGGCAATGGATGGTGGGCCCGAGTGGCAATTCTCCCAAGCATGATTCATAAAAACCTCCTATGAGATCCTCCTACTCTTTCTTCCCCATCTGCTGGAAAGATGTTGACACCCAGAGCGACTTATGAAGCCAGGTGTTGAAGATGGCAGAGCTTCTGTCAGCCTGGTCCTAGATTGTTTTCAAAAAGAAGAGCCAACCCTCCCCAGTCCTGTTTCCTTTTGGAAAAATGTAGGCAAGAAAAATGTTCATAGTGTTAGGCCACTAAGAGGTTGGAGTTCATCTGTTACAGCAGCTAGCGTTATCAATGACAATAGAGTAGGCTTAGTTCCTTTTTTCAAAAAATGAATCCACTGATGGTATTTACTTATTAGGGAAATCCACCCTTTGTCTGCGATATGATTGGCAAGCACTTTTCAACTTTGCTTCTTGAATTTTATCTTTACTTTAGGTGGATTTAGCTTGCAGTATCTTCTTCTAGTCTTCATGCACTTAAACTTATTACCTCTTCCTAGTAGGAATTCCGGTGTTGTGACATACCTCCAAAGACTGTCAACTGCAACACTGCATCTGAAACTCTCTCGGAGAGGCTCATAGATTCCGTCTTTTCCACAGGTTGTTTCATCATGAATGAATGATGACTTTTACCAAATTATTTTCTTGTATCTATTGAGGTGGTCACATTTAGTTTAGTTCTTCCCTTTAATCTGTTCAAGTGGTGAATTACATTCATTTCTTTTCTAATGTTAAACCAACCTTGCTTTGCTAGAATAAATATAACTTGGTCATAATATAGCGTATTAGTCTGTTCTCACACTGCTATAAAGAAATACCTGAGACTGGGTAATTTATAAAAGAAAGAGGTTTAATTGGCTCATGGTTTTACAGGCTGTACAAGAAGCATAGGGGCTTCTGTTTCTGGGGACGCCTCAGAAAACTTACAATCATGTCCCAAGGCCAAGAGGAAGCAGGCACCTCTATACAAGGCTGGAGCAGGAGGAAGACAGATTAGGAGGTGGTGCTACACACTTAAAGGACCAGGTCTCCTGATAACTCACTATCAGGAGAAAAGCACCAAGGGGATGGTGCTACACCATTTATGAGAACTCGGTCCCCACAATCCAGTCACCTCCCACCAGGCCCCATCTTCACATTGTGGGTTACAATTGAACATGAGATTTGGATGGGGACATACATCCAAACCATATCATATACTATCTTTTTTTTAAAAAAGGACTTCTGGCTTTTACAGTATCTTTTTAAAAGATAGTGCTAGCCTTTTTAACAAGTATGTTGCATGTGATATTTTTATGTGTTTTTCTGAGACAAATTGCTTTGAAATTTGCTATTCTCAAATTATACTTGTCTAGTTTCCATGTCAAGGTTCGCTTAGTAAAACACAAGGGGTATTGTACTCACTAGCTCTATTCTCTGAAAAAGTTGTGCTGTATTGGAGTGATCTCTCACATAAACATTGACAGAACCATCTGGGCTAGAGATTTTTTGTCAAAATTATTTAATTGCTGATTGCATCTATTTCACATTTGCATTTCAAATCATGTTTTTACATCTTCTCTCAGGTTTCAGTATTTTAAATATTTTACCGTTTGTCCAATTCCTCTAAGTTTTCGATTTATTGGCATGATGGTCTCTAATGGTGTGCCTCCCAGTTTTGATTCCTGATATTACCAATTTGTGTGTTTATTTCTTTTATCTTCACAAGTCTCACGCGTGGTTTATGAGTTTTATAGACTTTTTGTTTTTTGCTTCTTGCTTTTGAGACAGAGTCTTGCCCTGTTGCCCAGGCTGGAATGCAGTGGCGCAATCTCAGCTCGCTGCAACATCCGCTTCTGAAGTACAAGCGATTTTCCTATCTTACCCTCCCATGTAGCTGGGACAACAGGCATGTACCACCACACCTGGCTAATTTTTGTATTTTTAGTAAAGATGCGGTTTCACCAGGTTGACCAGAGATGGGGTTTCACCATGTTGAACTGTGCTCAAGTGATCCGCCCGCCTCAGCCTCCCAAAGAACTGGGATTACAGGAGTGAGCCACTGCACCCAGCCGAGTTTTTACAGACTTTTGAAGGACTGATGAAGCCCTTTGTTAAAACTCTGTATTGAGTATTTGGTTTCTTTCTCATTTATTTCTGTCTTTAATGATTCTTTGTATTTCTTTGTGTTTATTTTGTTGTTATTTTTGTAATTTCTCTAGATGGATGACTAAGTAATTTTCAGCTGTTCTTCCTTTACAATTATATGCCTTTAAGGATATATGTTTCCACCTAGGTTAACTGTATTCCCTAGCTCTATCTGTGATATTTGCATTGCCATCCAGTTTAATGTATTTTATAATTTGCACACAGGTGATGCAAAGTCAGGCTACAAGTGACAGCTTATTTACTTATGATTTCTTCCTCCTGACTCAAAAAGTGATGGCCATTGCGGTCTCAGCTAAAAGTGAGGAGGTGGTTTACTAACATCACCACCTTTGGTCAGCTCTGAGATATGGCTTTCATCTCTAGCAGTGTCACCAAAGCACAGCTTAATTTTACAGCTGTTTCTTTTCAGGTAGGCATTCTGAGTAAAAGCAGTTTGAAGTCCTAGGTTTAATCTGCAGGTCCTGCCTTCCCTTAAGAGATCCTCACTGTCCTCTGAGTACTGTATTTGTTTTTGATTTTTTTTTTTTTTTTGAGCCTGTTGCCCAGGCTGGAGTGCAGTGGCACAATCTTGGCTCACTGCAACCTCCACCTCCCGGGTTCAAGCAATTCTCTGCCTCAGCCTCCTGAGTAGCTGGGATTATAGGTGCCCGCCACCATGCCCAGCTAATTTTCATATTTTTAGTAGAGACGGGTTTCACCATCTTGGCCAAGCTGGTCTTGAACTCCTGACCTCGTGATCCACCTGCCTGGGCCTCCCAAAGTGCTGGGATTACAGGTGTGAGCCACCGTGCCTAGCCTGTTTTTGAATTTTTAAACATGATTTCACCCAGGCTTTGTTCGGTTACTGTTGCCGGAACATTGGCCCTTATGACCTACTTCCCATTTATGAGAGTTAAAGCCTGAGATCTTGGTGCATGTGCAGATTACAATATGGAGCAGTCAGACCTATCTTATTTGTTATTTATGTAGTTCTATGTTCTTATTAATTGCGTCCCTTTGATCTGAGAGGGCCTATTTAAAATCCTGTATTGCTAATTTGTGTCTGTTTTTCCTTGAGTGTTCTGTATCTTTTTCTTTAGGAATGTTGGTGATATGTTGCTGGTGCACAGTAATCATAAGTGTTATATCTCCCTTGGAAATTGTACTCTTTTGCAATAAAATGTGCCCTTCTTTGTCTGTTTTATTGCATTCTAATCGTAATTCATTCTGGTTAGATTTTAAGATTGTGAATCACTTTTAAAAAATTATCTGCACTGGGCCGGGTGCGGTGGCTCAAGCCTGTAATCCCAGCAGTTTGGGAGGCCGAGGTGGGTGGATCACGAGGTCAGGAGTTCAAGATCAGCTTGGCCAAGATAGTGAAACCCGTCTCTACTAAAAATACAAAAAAAAAAAAAAAAATTAGGGGGCGTGGTGGCGGGCGCCTGTAGTCCCAGCTACTCAGGAGGCTGAGGCAGGAGAATCGCTTGAACCCGGGATGTGGAGGTTGCAGTGAGCCAAGATCACACCACTGCACTCCAGCCTGGGCAACAGAGCGAGACTCCATCTCAAAAAAAAAAAAGTAATTAATTAATTAATGAACTCTGCCAATCTCTGCCTTTAATTGGTGTATTTAGGCAATTTACCTTTAAAGTAAATATTGATATGGTAGGGTCTCAGACTGCCATTTTATTATTTGTTTTCTGTTCCCTGTGTTTCTCATTCCTGTGTTTCTTTGTTTGCATTTGTTTGGTCTAGTTGAATATGTTTTAAAATTCAATTTTCACTGTTCTGCAATACTTTTGAGCATATCGCCTTGTATATTTTTTTGAACACACTTGTTCTGAAATTTTTGTGGATACATAGTAGGTGTATTTATTTATGGGTTACATGAGATATTTTGATACAGACATGCAAAACATAGTAATCACATCAGGGTTAATGGGATACCCATCACATCAAGCATTTGTCCTTTATGTTACAAACAATTCAATTATACTGTTTTACTGATTTTTAAATGTACAATTAAATCATTTTTGACTATGTCACCCTGTTATGCTCACCTTGTACCTTTTTTTAGTGGTTGCTCTAGGTATTACAATATACATATGTAACCACCATCTTTGTTATTTAAAGATTTGGCATGAAGTGTTTGCATAACCTTACTTATGAAGTTTGCATAATCTTACTTATGTTAATATGGTTAGGAGTTAGGCTTTGTTTAAAGTTTGCTGTAGCACTAGGATTCAAAGGCTACAATTTCTTCCAGTGTAGTTGTTTTTGTATCCTGTTTGCACTATGGGCTTATCTAAGTATTCCTTCTCTGAGAGAGTTTTCTATGTTGCAGTTCTTTCAGCTATAATTTAATATTATTTTACTGATGCCTTGTGTTGGAAAGATGTGGGGGGAAAGAGGGCATTCTGTAATATCCCATTTAAATCTCAGTGGCTTTAGTGAGCCTATTTCTCTGGCTTCTGTTTTTGTTTTTTTCTTTTCTTTTCTTTTCTTCTTTTTTGAGATAGGGTCTCATTCTGTCATCCAGGCTGGAGTGCAGTGGCGCGATCACAGTTCACTGCAGCCTCAACCTCCCGGACCGAAGTGATCCTCCCACCTCAGCTTCCCAAGGAGAGTAGCTGAGACTACAGGCGTGTGCCATCATGCCCAGCTAATTCTTCTGTATTTTTTGCAGAGACAGGCTTTTGCTATGTTGCCCAGGCTGGTCTCAAACTCCTGGCCTTAAGTGATCCTCCTGCCTCAGCCTCCCAAAGTGCTAGGATTACAGGCATGAGCCACCACACCTGGCCCACAAGTGTCTTCTGGTATATCTTCATTCACTCCTTAGGTGAGAATGTAAAGCTAGAGGCCGTTTGAGTAAGAATATCCTCCCCCATGGCTCTGGACAAGGCTCTGTAAAGTATTCCCCACGAACACTTAGCCTTTATTATGGAGAAGGTGTTACTGGAAAGGGATCCCAATCCAGACCACAAGAGAGGGTTCTTGTGTCTCATGCAAGAAAGAATTAGGGGACAGTCTATATAGTAAAGTGAAAGCAAGTTTATTTAAAAAGTAAAGAAGTCTGGGCACAGTGGCTCACACCTGTAATCCCAACACTTTGGGAGGCTGAGGTGGGCAGATCACCTGAGGTCAGGAGTTCAAGACCAGCCTGGCCAACATGGCGAAACCCCATCTCCATTAAAAATACAAAAAATTAGCCGGGCGTGGTGGCAGGCGCCTGTAATCCCAGCTATTTGAGAGGCTGAGACAGGAGAATCACTTGAACCCAGGAGGTGGACATTGCAGTGAGCTTAGAAGGCACCACTGCACTCCAGCCTGGGCGACTCTCTCTCAAAACAAACAAACAAACCATAAAGAAATAAAAGAATGGCTACTCCAAAGGCAGAGCAGCCCCAAGGGCTGCGTGTTGCCAATTTTTATGGCTATTTCTTGATTACATGGTAAACAAGGAGTGGATTATTCATGGCTCCCCCTTTTAGACCATATAGGGTAACTTCCTGATGTTGTAAAGTGTTATGGCACTGGTAAGAGTGTAGCAGTGAGGACAACCGGAGGTCACTCTCATCACCATCTTGGTTTTGGTGGGTTTTAGCTGGCTTCTTCACTGCAACCTGTTTTATCAGCAAGGTCTTTAAGACCTGTATCTTGTGCCGACCTCTATCTCATCCTGTGACTAAGAATGCCTTAACTTACTGGGAATGCAGCCCAGTAGGTCTCAGCCTTTTTTTACCCAGCCTTTATTCAACCAAAATTGCTTTGCCTCAAATGCCTGGGATAAAGGCTCTGGGCATATTCCAGAATGACTATTCTTTCCTGTCAAAACCATAAAGGAATCATTCTGAAATCACTGTCAGAACCTGGTGGGATTCCTAGTGGTAAGACCATGATAGTGTGGATCCTGCATCTCCAAGAACGCAGCTCTCCAAAGTTAATTCACCCTCATACTAATCCACACTCAACCTCAAGCTATTTGTCAAAATTACAGTTTAAATTTTCTACCAGCTATGGTTCAACCAGTTTCTGTTCCTGTTAAGTAGATCTTAGCTGTGATCTACTTAGCTGAGATCTACTTAGCCGTGACTCTCTGGATTCACCTGCTTCTCAAATTTCAGGATGGTGGTTTGTCCTGACAACTCGGTTGTCTGCTGGGACCTAGAAAAATTATTGATTTTTAATTTTGTCCAATTTTATTCTGCTTGAAGGATGAGTGTGACAAATTCCAAGCACATTACATGTCAGAATAGCTCCCCGTTTCCTCAGCAATACTTGAGTATTGTCTTTAGCTCCCAAATACTTATTCTCTCTTTCTGAAGCTCTGGTGATTCAAATGTTTGATCTTTTGTTTTAATCCCACTGTTCTGTCCATTTTTGTTTACTTGTTTTTCCCTGTTTTCAGATTGAGTATATCCTATTAATCTGTACTAATGTACAGATTAATGTACATGAGTACAGTATGCTGCATTACTGTACATGAGTACAGTACTTATATACAGATTAATAGGATATACTCAATCTAAAAACAGGGAAAAACAAGATATAATCAGGTTCACTGATTATATAAAATATAAAACAGGGAAACACAGATATAATCAGGTTCACTGATTATATCTTCCATCATCTCCATTCTACTGTAGAGCCTGTCCAGTAAGTTTTTAATTTTGTTTATCATATTTTTTAGTTTTATAATTTCCATTTGGTCCTTTTCTATAATTTCTATAACTTGCCAGGGATTTTCTTGTTTTCATTTACTTCACGGTAATCCAGACTTACTTCTTCAAGTAATTTTACATTGGCTACTTTAAAATCTTTGTGTGATACTCCCAAAATCTGACTAATTTCTGTTGGTGTCAGTTGATTGACTTTTCTCATTTGCGTTGTGATTTCCCAGTTCTAGGTATGATGAATGATTTTTTTATTGTGTCCTGTATATTGCAAAGAGATCCTTAATCCTTTCATAGCTTCTATTTTTGCATGAAGTTGCTCTGTTAAGGTTTGGCCTGTTGGTTCTGGCATATTTTCATGGGCTGTAGTTCCAATGGCATTTAGTTTAATGAGCCTTTTCAATGCAGTTCTGGGCTTCATTGTTTTACTAACCCCACTTGAGTTCCCGATGAATTGCTGTGGGAGCTGCCTATAGAGGCAGAAGGTGCTTTCCTGGGCCACCCAGTGACATTATGTAGGAGGTGTGGGATTCAGGATCCATAGAATATAGAATATTTCCCTGGTCTCTTTTTCAGTCATCTAGTACCACTGGCCTTCGTAATCAATATCGACCAGTTTCCCCAGGAGAGGGAAGTATGTACCTGGGCCATCTGCTGCTGCTGGTTGGAGGGCCAGGAGCTACAGACCTGGCTCTCTTCTACTGGGGGAAGCGTTGGATATCTCTCTTCCACTGGGGGAAGCGTCGGGAGATTCTGCAACTGGTTCACCTTCTGTTGCAGAATAGATGTCTGGAAAATGCCAGGCCTAGTTGCTTTCTGCTATTGGGTGGAAGGGCCACAGATAACCTGGCCTGGATCTTCTGCTGCCAAGTCTATTGATACAGACAGGAGGCAGAGAAATACTGGGTAGAAGATGGCGGTTCCCCAGCAAAGGCCCCACCCTCAAGCCTGGAAACCGCAGCCCTAAATGAGAACAGTTATCCCTGTTTTCCCGCCCGAATGTTGCTTTTTCCAAAACCACCCTTGCTCGCCATGCCCCCTATCCTGTACCCATTAAAACCCCAAATTCCACTGGCAGAAGAGCAGAGCAGTGCAGCAGAGAAGGAGAGAAGAGAACAAGGGGCCGAATGTCTAGAGGAGAAGAGGCAACTGAGCATCAGAGACTACAATAGATGTGGCTTGACTTCAGATGGCAGGACTTTGGGGAGGAGCCCGGCCAGAGATGACCAGGCTTCAGGGGAGATCACCTTCTCAGCTCCCCTTCAGCTGAGAGCCACTTCCACCGCTTAATAAAGTCTCCACGTTCACCTTCCTTGAAGTCCCTGTGACCTGATTCTTCCTGGACACTGTAGAAATACCCGGGTACAAAGAGGGCAGGGTGTAACAGACTGTCACCCTGACTCCCCACTGAGCTGGTTAACATTTAGCCATCCACAGACGGCAACCGCTAAAAGAGCATTGATTGTAACACACCCCAGTCACTGCCACGGGGCCAGGGCTCAAAAGTGCTCACCCCAGCCTGGCACCCGCTTGCCTATGTGCTCTCCCCCCTACTACAAGAGGTTTGAGCTTGGAGGCAGAGCAAAATGAGCCACCCCACCCCCACACTCCATCACAAGGCCCAGAAGGGGGTCAGGAGGGAACTGTCCGGTCTCACTATGTCTAGACGGTTCTTTTCCCTTGGATGAAGACTAGGGAGACAATGGCCTTGGGTTACTTTCTGCCACTGAAGGGAGGGCCCAGAGGAAATGAGGCTTGTTGGCACCACCTGTGCATGTGGAACCACCCACCTGTAATCAGCCTGTGAAGGTCACTGGGTGAGTTGGCCCTCTGGGGATTAGCTGTAGCTGCAGGCAAATAAGACATGCTGTTTCCTTCATTTTGGGATGCAGAGTGGTTATTCTGCCCACCAGGCCATGAATACCTGTTGCAGCTGCTGCTGATTGGTTGATTAACTGAATATTTATTTTTTTGAAATAGAAAAAATTATGTGTGGGCCATTTTCACATCCAGTCACGACTGTGATGAAATAACTTGTTACAATCCTACTCACTACAGGGAAAAAGTAAAAAAGCTCGATGAAAGAAAAAAATGGGCCAGGTGTGGTGGCTTGTGCCTGTCATGCCAGCACTTTGGGAGGCCAAGGCGGGAAGATCATTTGAGGTCAGGAGTTTGAGAGGAGCCTGGCCAACATGGTGAAACCCTGTCTCTACTAAAAATACAAAAAATTAGCTGGGAGTGGTGGCAGGCGCCTGTAATCCCAGCTACCCCGGAGGCTGAGACAGGAGAATCACTTGAACCCAGGAGGTGGACGTTGCAGTGAGCTTAGATGGCACCACTGCGCTCCAGCCTGGGTGACAGAAAGAGGCTCTGTCTCTAAAAAAATAAAAAGAAAAGAAAAGAAAATTTTACTTGAAGGCATCAGAGAACTTATTTTGTGTCCAGGACATCAGAGTGGAAGAATCTGGAGGTTAGAGAAACTCACTGAGGGGAATTCAACTATCTTGTGCTGCTTTTTCCCTCAGATAATTTGCTGAATCCCAAACTGCCTGTGTGAGAGGACATCATTCCATATGCAAAACATTAGCTAAGAGGTAGAGAAGACATCAGCTCTTCAGGAAACTCACGGGGCTATGGAAACAAAACTTAGAGTTCAGACAACCAAACTTGTGAATATTTGAGAAGTCAAGATCTCAGGAAAAAGAAAAGCAGACAAAAGTGAGACTAATATGGGGTGGTTTTCTTCCTAAAGGCATTTGTCCACACTTAAGCTAGAAAACATGTGACTAAGAAGCTCAGCAGACATCACTTAAAAGTCTCAACAGATTTCTCAGAAGTCCCCAGGCATCAGAGAACTTATTTTGTGTCCAGGACATCCCCTTTGACCTTCCCCATGGTATGACACAGTATAAAAGCCCACACCAGAAGCCAAGCAGATTCCAGCACCATGCCCCTTGAGCTTCCCAGCCCGCAGAGCCATGAGCTAAGTAAGCCTCTTTTCTTTATAAATTACCCAGTCTCAGATATTCTGCTATACAGAATGGACTAAGACATCAATCAAATGGATACACTGAAACATGGAGAAATGAAAATTTTAAACCTGAAACTAAGAACTCAATATTTGAGTTTAACTGAGTACTGGAAACAGAAGAATAGAAGGAGAGGGAAAGGCCAAACAGAAATCACACATACGTGTAAAGTTTGCTCCTGAGACATCATAGATACACCACCTGCATAGAAGGGGCAAGGACCAATAATGGTGAACACGGTAGCTAATACCTATGGCAACTAATACCAATACCAACACTGTGTGATGGACACTGTCTGGACTCCATTATCCAGAGACAGAATATAGGTGTCACATATGTTCAAATCATTACATGAAATATGCCTCACACTGTGCTGAGCAAACAATAGACCTCTTTCCCTTCCTCTGTTGATGTGTCCCATGGTGATTTTGGGAATCTTCAGAAGTGGTTATGACCAGTGGCACAGGGAAAAAGTAATATCCCATGAAGTCACCAATCAGAATGCTGAGTAAACCACGTGGCCCCTCCTATTTGAGCTCCTAGTCCCTCATACATAACATGGATATAATGCCAAATTCTTGCTTTGCAGAACTGTTGTGAGTACTGAACAATGTAGCAGGTTAAAAAAAAAAAAAAGAGTGCCTGAACACAGTAGGTGGCTCAATTACTATGAATTTATTCCCTTCAGTCCATATTCAATCCTTGCCCCTGACTGTGTTTTTGATTCCAGGAGCTCTACTCCTCTCTCACTGGCTTTGTTGATTGCTGACCCAATAGCCTTTCCCACCAATATCAGGTGGTAAAACACTGATTTTGTTCAAGGAAGCAATCTGTCCAATCCTGGGGGGCCCCCTTAAGATTCTTCTAATCATGGATATCACAATCCCCTTTGTCCAATGATGGTTTTCAACCTCCCTTGCAGCTAGTAGTGGATATGGGACCCAGTTCTGCCCAGTGAGGTGTACAGGGAGTGTCTGGGAGGCTTCTGTAGAAAAAGACTGTTTCTTAAAAAGGACAGATGTGAAAGAAGAGAATGGTGATACTTGGAATGTAACAAAGATGCCTGGAGCCATGCTATGACAAGCATGAAATCAATAGAGTCAACTTGTTCAAAATGGTGAAGCAGTATGGAAGCCTTGATGTTTTGTGGGTCTCTGAGCAGCTGAATCAGGACACGTGTACTTTCAGCCTTCTTATCACAGAAATTAAAAGAATGAGGCCCGGTTGATCATTGGCTTTAAACTTTAATTTAAACTCATTTGAAGGTAGTTTTAGAAATACTAATGCTCTGGCTCCATGTCCAGAAACTCTGATTTCAGCAGTCTATATTGTGATGGCTTTGGACATTTTTAAAAAACATTCTGTTTTAAACACTGTCAAGCAGACACATGACAAGCTATTATGTGATAAAGAACCTACATATAGATCACACTCCACTTCAACAGTCATAAACTCTTGGTCAATCTTATTCATCTATACCCACTAACTTCCCCCACCCCTCCAGCTTAGCTTCAGGGAAATTCCAGACATCCTATCAGTTAACCCATATATACTGCTGAATATATCTGTCAGAGAAAAAGACAACTTAAAAACACTACTTAAAAATATAATGTATGCCATTATCATGCCTAAACAATAATGAAGAAGTGCCAAATATCTTCAATATTTATTCACAGATAATATTTCTCTTATTGTGTCATAAATGCTAATTTTTTCCTTTGAGTTTTTCAACTCCAGACCCCATTTAGTCTCACGCGTTGTAACTGGTTGTTATGTCTGTTCATCTTTGGTAAAATCCACTCTCTCCCTCTCTTTCTTTTGAGAAATGAGTCCTTTATTCTATAATGTCTCCCACATGCTGGGTTTTGCTGATTTCTTTTCATTGACATTGTTTAACACACTCCTGTTTCCTATCTTTCCAGTAAATTCCGAGTTAGATCTAGAGTCTCCATCATATTTAGCTTGATATTTTAGCAAAAATACCTCAGAGGCAGAGTTGCATAAATCCATCAGGGGATGCATACTGAATGGTTGTCTGTCCTTTGCAATGGGAGCAGATATTGGTGGTCATTGCCTAGATCACTTGTGTCATTTGAGGCTTACTATGAAGATTATTTACTTCTGTCTATCCTTCTTTGTTAGACAGAAATCTTCCCTGATAAGAAACTTCTCTCATCCCCTACTTGGTAATCAAGTATTATAGTTTATATGCCAAACACAGTTAACTGTTTCAATTTTTGCCTCTGTTTACCCAGTTTCAAAATAATGAATTTATTCCCTAGCATCTAATATTTTTTAGATATTTTTCTTTATTTTTAATTGCCTAATAAAAATTGTATTGTGTACAATATGTTGTTTTAATTATGTATTCATTGTGGAATGGCTAAATTGGGCTAATTAACATATGAATTACCTCACTACTTATCATTTTTTTGTGGTGAGAATACTTATAATCTATTGTCTCTTTTTTTTTTTCTTTTTCTTTTTTTGAGATGGAGTCTTGCTGTGTCACCCAGGCTGGAGTGCAGTGGTGCGATCTCAGCTCACTGCAACCTCTGCTTCCCGGGTTCAAGTGTTTCTCCTATCTCAGCCTCCTGAGTAGCTGGGATTACAGGCGCACGCTGCCATGCCGGCTAATTTTTGTATTTTTAGTAGAGACGGGGTTTCACTATGTTAGCCAGGCTTGTCTTGAACTCCTGACCTCAAGTGATCTGCCCACCTAGGCCTCCCAAAGTGTTGGGATTATAGGGGTGAGCCACCACGCCCAGCCATAACCTATTCTCTTAGCAATTTTCAAGACCTAGAATTTTATGATGGAGGAAATGATGTTTTCCTTTAGAGCTAACTATGCACTCAAAATTCAATTGTATTTGAATGCATGTCAGTTATTATTTTTATTGACACTAAAATTTTCCCCACATGATGCAAACTTCCCATCTGAATCTGCCTACTAGAACACAGGGGCAGTCACAAAGTAGGTGCTTAGTAAATGTGTGTTCAAAGTATATCAAATGACTTAGTGAGGTATGTTGACATCATACTTGATTGTTTTATTATAACATTACTGTTCTGGTCCTTCCACCAGATGTTTAAAACTGACATTACCACTTTGCTGTCTTTGGCATTATTCAAGTATTACTGCATTTGGAGACAGAAAAACTAAGACTCACTCTCCTTTACTGGATCTTCCTACTTATTAGGGAACAAGTGACCTCCACTAGGCTCATAGATTTGATTATCTTTTGGCTTGCAAAATTCATTTCTTCATATTACCATTAATTATCATTCACGCTATTTGCTTTATGCTAGTCTATGCAGTCATCTGCTATTGCTCTACTTCCCAGAGACTTGTACAGCTCAAATTAGCTTGTTCCCTAACATACTTCCTCTTTACTGTAGTACCAGAGCTCCTATGATTGTAGTTTGTCAATAAATCACCAAGTTCCTCTTCTCTGCTTCTTAATCTCTATGTTTTTTATTTTCCATTATGGGTGTGCATTTTGAGGACTAATAAGTGTTTGGGCCTTGGCCACATCAAAGAATATTTTGTGACCAGCCTTTTTTTCCCTCAAACTTCAATTTTCTGATTGCTAACATGGATCTAGGAGTTTGCTCTCCTGTGTTACTGTATGCAAATTCTGGGATGTGTAAGACATATATGTACATGTTTACTTGGTGACTTAGTCTATTAGTACTATTATAACAAAATACCTGAGACCACATAATTTATAAAGAGCGAAAATTTGTTTTTCACAGTTCTGGAAGCTGAAAGTCCAAGATCAAGGTGTGGGCATTGCAAGAATTGGGGACTGCCTCAGAATGGGTAATATGGTTTGGCTCTGTGTCCCCACCCAAATCTCATCTTGAATTATAATAATCTCCATGTGTCACTGGAGGGACCCAGTAGGAGGTAATTGAATCATGGGGGTGGGATCTTCCCATGCTGTTCTCGTGATGGTGAATAAATCTCACAAGATCTGATGGTTTTATAAAGGGCACTTTCCCTACACATGCTGTTTCTCTTGCCTGCCACCATGTAAGACGTGTCTTGCTTTCCCTTCACCTTCTGCCATAATTGTGAGGCCTCCCCAGGCATGTAGAACTGTGAGTCAATTAAACTTCTTTCCTTTATAAATTACCCAGTTTTGGGCATGTCTTTATTAGCAGCATGAGAACAGAGTAATACAATGGAGATACATTTTTCCCTTTTAACCTCAAACTTGAGCTGTATTTGGGTAAGGTATTTTCATGCTTGGATATCAGACATTTCAGCCCTAGCTAAGATTTCTGTCCCATAGTTTCCTGTGGTAGTGGTAGGTACTGGTGTTTGAAAATGATGAAGTTTCTTAAGTGACATATAATTCCCATCTCTGTGGTTCTTTGTAGCTTCCACACATCCTTGCATCTAGCACCCCAGGGCCATACCTATGAATGTGGGTCCACCTCTTAGATCAGAAAATTGAGGCAGATAGTGGTTAATAAAATTAAACAAAACACAAGATTACATATGGTAAGTCTTGCATTTGAACCCCAGCCATGTGACACTTGTACAAGTCAGTGTTTGGTTGATGTTAACAGAATGTACTCTGTTAATTAGCACAGGGACTAACATGGGGAGTTAGGGGTTTATAAATAGTGTACTTCTAAGGTTCAGAGAAACAGATTGTTTTGTTTTGTTTTGTTTTGTTTTTTCCCAACCTCTCAGAATAATTACCACAATCATACAGCACAGTTGACTCTCAAGTAGGGCTGCCGCCTCTTTCACAGTTGAAGAGTTGGGGAATCAGGAGGCTTCCACTGCAACTGCAGGTTCTTGGAAAACAGTACCTTAGCTGATCTCCTGGAAACAGGAAACTCCACCAGAAGTGTTGGCCCAAGGGAGATATTTTTCCCAGCTAGGTCTATACCTCCAAGTTATGCTTGCCTTACCTCACATTTCTCTACACTTAGATTGGCTTTAAGTGGAATCTGTCTGAGGTGCATCAGATTGACAGAAGGTAAAACACATTTGGAATCTCAGCAGCAAAACTCTAGGAAATGGAGGCTTAAGCTTTCTAGCCTTCTCAGTACAGAGAAGCTTATTTGTGAATGGGGCTGGAACATACGCCAAGAGAACCAATATAAGGCACAGTGTTCTTAACTCTATGTTCACTAGCTCCTCAATATTTTTCTGTTCTCCTCCTTTCAGCCTACCATACACCACTGTTACCTAAACCTGGATGAAACTTAAGACTCTGCTTGTGCCCCAAGTTGCTCAGTGATGCTAGATGTAAGATGGGGAAAGAGAGGAATCTCAAAACCTAAACATATTATGTCCTCCAGTCTAGTGCTGTTTTGGTTTACCTAAATTCTTTAAAAAATAATTTTATTACTCCCAAATCAGCCACCTCCCCCATACCATAAGGGCCTGTTATAAATCTTCCCGTATTCATCATTTTTCTTATTTTAGTCTTCCTTCACAATTTCCAGTCTCCTACTTCAGGAAAGAAACACAAATCCTCATGAAAGAACTACAGTGAATTATCCTTTCTCTCTTAAATTTATTATATTTCCATTCTTTCCAGATAATCTAAGATTTTACCTTCTTCCTCTATTTGTGATTTAACTCTGCCAAATCTCCCTATTCCTTTCTTTATATATATATAATAGATGATACAAGCCAGTGTGGTCTTAGAATCATATTGTCTGTGTTTGAACTCCAAGTCTGCTATTTACTAGCTATGTGACGTTGAGTAATCCCTGGCCTCTCTGAATGTTATTTTCTTATCTGTAAAACAGAGTGATAAGATTACCTTCTTCAAAGGATGATAGGGAAAATTAAATGAGAGAATCCATATAAAATAATTGAAATATGATCTACGCTTATGAAGCACTCAATAAAATTGACTATCAGATAGATACAATTCAACTATGAAATACAGGCAGAGAATAGAGAGAGCATTTATGCAAAGAAAAAATCTGTTTATTTTAAATCATATTGATGGTGGTGGTACTGAGACAACTATATGTGTAGGTGGGATAAATCAAATGAGTAATTATTTTATTTTCTAATTCTATCTATCTTTCCATGTTATCATTGAGAACCAGTATTCCTGGTTTGGCAAACATTTGTATAATTGGTCTGGTACATCTTGTCAAACCATATAATAAATAAACCATCAAGGACTACTAGCATAGTCTCAAAAGTGTTCAGAACTCAACCAGAAGAGGCACTGGCAAATGATCATCAATAAGTATAGTAAGCAAAATTTATCAAAATGCCTCAAATATATGTAAATCCAATAATTCACAATTATCCCTTTTAAAATCCTTATTTGTCATGTGTGTAGGATTCTAGGGAACCAACTTATTATTTTTTAAAACTCCTAAATAACACGAAAGAATCAAGCACTTTTCCCGCATTTCCTTTGCAATCTATATCTGAAAGTAACAAAACTGTTGAAGGTAAATTTTTTGGAACAGCACTCCAGTTAATAAAAAAAGAAAGAATGACAGAAGTGCAATATCACAATTTTGCAACCTCTAATGATATGTCTCTACACAAGTATCAATAATTGTGGCTAACTGTAAAAAGAGTCACAACCCGACCTCATGTGCCTCTTGATGGAAATAATCAAAATTCCCTTGAAGTATTCTTGTTAAAAAATTGCACCTGAATCTGATCAAGCTCATAGATTTAATTACTGATAAACAGGAAATACAGAGAACAAAGGAATATTCTAAACTCTACCATAGAGATACAGTCAGCAAAGCTGAGAATGTAAAAAAACAAAAAAACAAACAAAAAAACCTCTCTACCCGTCACATCATCCACTTTCCTCAATAAATAAATGACATGAAAAAGGGGAAGATAGGTTGGGTATCCAGAGATAAAAAAGACTTAAAAGAAATATCAAAAAAGCATGCCAAATTGAACTGTGGTGTCTGAGTGTACACATTTGTGTAATAAAACTATACAGAAAATCGTATAGGTTATTACCATAAATGTCACAATAGCAGTTACATTGAGAGGTGGAGGAAGTCGTTTGTGATTTAACAGGGCACAAGGAAGCCTTCTGGGCTGGCTGGCAAATTTCTCTTGACTTGGATGGTTGTTACAAGTGTGTTTCCTTTCTCATAAGTCAATAACCTATAATTTTTAATGTGACTTTCTGTGTTTGTGCTATATTTTACAATAAAAAAGATTTTTAAAGGAGGAAAAAGATTGAATTAAGCAATGGTTGGATACCACCTACACTCTTTTTTAAATTTTCCTCTTTGGTGAGGAAAATTCTCTCATTTACTGATGAACTCTTAGGCAGAAAGACTGGAGACAAGCATCCCATCACACAAACCAAAAGATTTTTGTCCAAGGCCAATCTCTCTGGACACAATCTGGTCAGTGCTTCTCTCTCTTGCATTGAACTGCCTCCCCTGGCACCTCATGAATGATGGTTTATGAGGACATTCACAGACTATTTCTGACTTCTCCTTTATGGTTCTAACAGTGAAGTATCCTCTGTTCTCTGAGATATCACTAAGTAGCAGTCATACCAATATGTTCATGACCAACGCATTCGACCCAGGTGAAGGAAAAATCCCAGATGTCTCCCGCTTCCTTGCATGAATTACCTTATGTGAACACGGCTGCCAAAACCTTGACAGGTTCTCCCAGAAATGTCCATTCTAGGTTCACACAATGTCCAAGAAGGCTCCAGCACTTGTGTGGAGGGTCTCTCTGCACATTCTACCTCTCAGTTCTTCCTGTTTATTGTGAATAGGTGTGCACATTCTCTTTATGTCACTGTAAATAATTAATCCATAACCGGAGGCAAAAAGAATGAAGGTGTGGAAACAGTACAGAGCTAGTATAATAGCGGCAGCCCCAGAGTGAAAACATCAAGGGCCCAAGTCTGTCTTTTTTCCTACCCCTAAACTCTGGAGAACACAATTCTCAAGTTATAATCAGGTACTTGGTTTTATAATATTTTGCTTTGTTGTTGGATTTATTTAATATCCAACTATGAGGCCAGGCGTGGTGGCTCATGCCTGTAATCCCAGCACTTTGGGAGGCCGAGGCAGGTGGATCACCTGAGGTCAGGAGTTCAAGACCAGTCTGGCCAACATGGTGAAACCCTGTCTCTACTAAAAATAAATATTAAAAAAAATTAGCTGAGCTTGGTGGCGGACGCCTGTAATCCCAGCTACTCAGGAAGCTGAGGCAGGAGAATTGCTTGAACCCAGGAGGCAGAAGTTGCAGTGAGCTGAGATCATGCCACTGCACTCCAGCCTGGGCAATAAAAGTGAAACTTTGTCTCAAAATAAAAAAATAAATCCATCTATGTGACACCATCTTGTACTAAGCAGATTGTTTGGACTGAATAGTCTTTCTAGGTATGTCACAAAACCTGAATTCATAAAAGCAAAAGGTGACAGATTTGAGTACATGAAGACTAAAAACAGATTCAGAGAAATAAGTTTGTATTTTCTATGTCAGTTTGCACTAAATTAATTTACAAACAAGGTCGCTGAGGCTTTGACTCAACTCTTAACACTTTCTGAGAGTGAGATTCTTTTGATTAGGGTCTTAAGGTCTTTGTTCATCTCAGAAGTCCTAATTGGTTTAATTAGGCTGACACCTACAGCCCTGTCTCATTACCATAAACTGTAGAGGGGTTCAACATGACACTGATTGTTTCTTAGAGCAAAGCCAGTGCAGTGAGTAGGATTCCAGGCCCCCCGGAATGAAGCAGGAAAACCCGAGGCCTGTGGATGCAGGATGTACTAGGGAGGTGCTGGGGAGTAGTGCAGATAAACCCGGAATTCGGTTGGTTGGTAAAACAAGAGTGATCTGAGTCCTGTGCTTGTCTACGTGATCCACCATTGAATGGCAGGTCAGCCATTGTGCAGGCATCTGCATATGAAGTGACTGGAAGCTTCACTGGAACAAGGATCTCCTTGGAAATTCTCTCCCCTCAGACAGCCAGGGTGCTTAACATGAAAAGAAGTTGTAACCCTATCCTTAAACTATAGAAGCCATCAGCAGAAGTTACAGGCTTATGGGGGCCCACTGGAAAGGGAAAATCAAAAGGCCTCTGGATTTCAAATTAATGAGTGATCTTAAGTTGCATTTCCTAAGTTCGGCTACAGACTCATATATTTCATGAGTCCCTCCCTACCCATTCCTTGCCTCTCCCTTCAGTTGCTGGGTTTCTGAATTTCTGTATAGTTAAACCCTTATCCTGCCTCCCATTTGTTCAATAGAAATGTTCACTTTTACTTGAATCTTTTGGTAGAATTGTATATCATGTGTTCCTGTCTAGGTTTAATCATCAGATTGTGGTCAAACTGCTCTGCCAGACTGTGTGAACAAAAAAGTGAATGGAAATTTACGTTTTAAAAAATAGTACTTTTGGACTTAGCCCCTGGCTAAGAAGAAGTAAGGAAGCCAAGCGTACGGATAGCAGCGAGGGGTCAATCCACGCCCGGCGTTGGGTCGGGGGTGGAGGAGTCGGAAGTGGTTGGGGTTTGGGGGAGGAGATCCGCTCACACACAAGAGGAGAGTGTTGAGCCGCCATATCTGCTGCTGCCGCCGCAGTTGCGAATGCAGCATCGGCGCTTAGCTGCCTCCGCGGTGCCGCTAAGGTTCGTGTCGCTACCCCTTGGCCCTTCGCTCTTGCTGCCTTAACCCCGCCGGCGGAGCCCGCTCTTCTGGCCTGTTGAGCCCGCTCCCTCACTGCCACACAGCAAGTTCCCAGACCATGGATTCGGGCAGCAGCAGCAGCGACTCGGCGCCCGATTGCTGGGACCAGGTGGACATGGAAGCCCCGGGGTCGGCCCCGAGCGGGGATGGAGTCTCCTCTGCGGTGGCCGAGGCCCAGCGCGAGCCCCTCAGCTCGGCTTTCAGCCGTCAGCTCAACGTCAACGCCAAGCCCTTCGTGCCTAACGTACACGCCGCGGAGTTCGTGCCGTCCTTCCTGCGGGGCCCGACTCAGCCGCCCACCCTCCCGGCCGGCTCCGGCAGCAACGATGAAACCTGCACCGGCGCGGGATACCCTCAAGGTAAAAGGATGGGACGGGGGGCACCTGTGGAACCTTCCCGAGAGGAACCGTTAGTGTCGCTTGAAGGTTCCAATTCAGCCGTTACCATGGAACTTTCAGAACCTGTTGTAGAAAATGGAGAGGTGGAAATGGCCCTAGAAGAATCATGGGAGCACAGTAAAGAAGTAAGTGAAGCCGAGCCTGGGGGTGGTTCCTCGGGAGATTCAGGGCCCCCAGAAGAAAGTGGCCAGGAAATGATGGAGGAAAAAGAGGAAATAAGAAAATCCAAATCTGTGATCGTACCCTCAGGTGCACCTAAGAAAGAACACGTAAATGTAGTATTCATTGGCCATGTAGACGCTGGCAAGTCAACCATCGGAGGACAGATAATGTTTTTGACTGGAATGGTTGACAAAAGAACACTGGAGAAATATGAAAGAGAAGCTAAGGAAAAAAACAGAGAAACCTGGTATTTGTCCTGGGCCTTAGATACAAATCAGGAGGAACGAGACAAGGGTAAAACAGTCGAAGTGGGTCGTGCCTATTTTGAAACAGAAAGGAAACATTTCACAATTTTAGATGCCCCTGGCCACAAGAGTTTTGTCCCAAATATGATTGGTGGTGCTTCTCAAGCTGATTTGGCTGTGCTGGTCATCTCTGCCAGGAAAGGAGAGTTTGAAACTGGATTTGAAAAAGGTGGACAGACAAGAGAACATGCGATGTTGGCAAAAACGGCAGGGGTAAAACATTTAATAGTGCTTATTAATAAGATGGATGATCCCACAGTAAATTGGAGCATTGAGAGATATGAAGAATGTAAAGAAAAACTGGTGCCCTTTTTGAAAAAAGTAGGCTTCAGTCCAAAAAAGGACATTCACTTTATGCCCTGCTCAGGACTGACCGGAGCAAATATTAAAGAGCAGTCAGATTTCTGCCCTTGGTACACTGGATTACCATTTATTCCGTATTTGGATAACTTGCCAAACTTCAACAGATCAATTGATGGACCAATAAGACTGCCAATTGTGGATAAGTACAAAGATATGGGCACTGTGGTCCTGGGAAAGCTGGAATCCGGGTCCATTTTTAAAGGCCAGCAGCTCGTGATGATGCCAAACAAGCACAATGTAGAAGTTCTTGGAATACTTTCTGATGATACTGAAACTGATTTTGTAGCCCCAGGTGAAAACCTCAAAATCAGACTGAAGGGAATTGAAGAAGAAGAGATTCTTCCAGGATTCATACTTTGTGATCCTAGTAACCTCTGCCATTCTGGACGCACGTTTGATGTTCAGATAGTGATTATTGAGCACAAATCCATCATCTGCCCAGGTTATAATGCGGTGCTGCACATTCATACTTGTATTGAGGAAGTTGAGATAACAGCGTTAATCTCCTTGGTAGACAAAAAATCAGGAGAAAAAAGTAAGACACGACCCCGCTTCGTGAAACAAGATCAAGTATGCATTGCTCGTTTAAGGACAGCAGGAACCATCTGCCTCGAGACGTTCAAAGATTTTCCTCAGATGGGTCGTTTTACTTTAAGAGATGAGGGTAAGACCATTGCAATTGGAAAAGTTCTGAAACTGGTCCCGGAGAAGGACTAAGCAATTTTCTTGATGCCTCTGCAAGATACTGTGAGGAGAATTGACAGCAAAAGTTCACCACCTACTCTTATTTACTGCCCATTGATTGACTTTTCTTCATATTTTGCAAAGAGAAATTTCACAGCAAAAATTCATGTTTTGTCAGCTTTCTCATGTTGAGATCTGTTATGTCACTGATGAATTTACCCTCAAGTTTCCTTCCTCTGTACCACTCTGCTTCCTTGGACAATATCAGTAATAGCTTTGTAAGTGATGTGGACGTAACTGCCTACAGTAATGAAAAATTAATGTACTTTAATTTTTCATTTTCTTTTAGGATATTTAGACCACCCTTGTTCCACGCAAACCAGAGTGTGTCAGTGTTTGTGTGTATGTTAAAATGATAACTAACATGTGAATAAAATACTCCATTTGAAACTCTTCGGTTATTTGAAATGCTTTTGAATAATGTTTAAATGTCATTATGTAATGCTATTCAATTAGCTTTATTACTTTCTCAAATAGTTGAATATGTTCTATCACTTAAAAACTTAAAAACTCTTCACCACTTAACTGTTTTAAGTGAGGAATTTACAAACAATGCATAAGTGTGTATTAAAGGAATAATTTTAATTTTGAGAAAAAAACGTATGTTAAGGCTCTTCCCAGTGGGCTTTGTTTTCTCTGTCCAAGTCCAGTCAATAAAGGAGCTCTTCTGCTTCCCCACTTGTGATTTGAAAATGAAAGGCTCAGGCCGTCTTTATTTGTATAGCAGTAGTTCATGTAACATTATCCATAGGTTCTTGAAGACTACAACATTAAGCAAAACAATGTACAGCAGGTGTACATCGTACAACAATGCACAATGTATGACATTGTTCAGTGTTATGACATTGTTCAATGTTGTTTAGTTATGACATTGTTCAATGTTGTTTAGTTATGACATTGTTCAGTGTTGTTTAGTTATGACATTGATAAGGGGAAAAATTCATTTTGTTAGATGTTATTTCACTTGAAGTCACAATTTCCAAGAACCAGTGGACTATGTTAAGTGAGGACTTACTGTATTCCATCAGGTCCCATCACGTTAAGCATGGCCAAATTATAAATACTCCTGGAGATTTGGACCATAGGTTTACAAGACTCTTTATTTTTTTTAAAGACAGGGCCTCACTCTGTCACCCAGGCTGGAGTGCAGTGGTGCAGTCATGGCTCACTGCAGCCTCAACCTCCCAGGCTCAAGCAATCCTCCCATCTCAGCCTCCCAAAGTGGTGGGATTACAGGCGTGAGCCACTGTGCCCAGCCTTGGCTAGATTCTTAACTGTACTCCATCATCTTAACAAACACAGCTCTTGGTTTTGTTCACCATGAAACTTGTGATATGGGACACAACCCAATAAGGGGTATGGCTATTGAGAAGATAAATGCTTGCAATGGGACCTTTGGTCATTGAGTAAAAACTAAGGATTAGTGACTCCTGGGCTGGGAAATGAGATGATGTCACCTTTGTCTCTTTCATGCTTGGGTTGATAGGAAAGGTGGGAAGTCATTTTTAAATTCAGATCATGACCTACACTTGGGGTCAGAGGCACTGGATATTTCTCTGAACAACTTCTTGAGGAAAACACCAATTATGGATTCTGAGGTGGCTACATTTATTGGCAAGAGAGTGGCCTTATAACCTGCATATAACTGTCAACAACTAAAGAACCTTCTGTCTTATTAAGTGGGTAGTGCCTTAGGCACAGCAGTATACCTGGAGAGAGAGATAGTTTGCTTTGCTGTCAAACCTCATACTCATGAGCTAGTTGAATAGGTGTGGGGACTGCTGGCACAACACCCTGGGCTCATTCATGCTTAGGTAAAGGCAATGTATCCTTCTACATTGTCCCTTTGTGTGTACATGTACCTCCAGGGTGTCTTACCTGTCAGAGATAGCCACACTGGTCTTGTTGGAGCATCAGTATTTTGACTGTATTGCCCATAGGTCTTCAGGGCACCCATGTGGGAAATGAGGATTTTTATTTTGTCATACATAAGCTAACCTAGTCCACACGGATGTGCCTCATACGTCTTGGACCCAGTTTTTTAATCATTAGAATGTCAATGGCAAGAGTTTTATTTTTATCATAAGAGCTCTATGCACTGAACCTCATACAAAATACAAACCATCCAGTACTTGGTAAGTTTTGCCCTGGAAGCCACTTTATAAACAATTATTTTTGCTGCTGCATCAATCTCATTGTTTTGTAATTTTAGTGATTTACCAGTAGTATTTTGTGGCTGTGTTCCACTGATAGGCCAAAACCACAAGCCAGGACAGAACTCTTTGTCTCCATCCAATTTGGATGATTTCCCATCAAAAACTGGCTCCTAAATGTCTTTCTCATTAGCCAATTGTTTAGCAATTTCCCTACCAGACATTCTGAACTGTTTATATATGAATACAAAAACCTTCAGAGAAAAAGACAATTTTTGGAAATAGATTTTAGAAACCAATTCTTTGCATTTCAGTGAGAAGCAGATCATCCAGGTGCTTGGAGATACTGGACTGTCTCTTTAACAAAGTAGATACAAACTCGTGGTAACATTTCTTTCTAACTTCCTGGATACATTTCTTTATAGTTGTTGATATCTGATGGTGTTCTCCAATACTCCAAATTGGGGCCATTCACAGAGTACTAGTTTCCCTAGGGCATCCAACTATTTATAAAAACCATGTTCAGGACAGTTTCCTTTCAGAGATCCCCTATTTCCTCTAATTCAGGTCAGTTTGATTTAACTGTCCTCAGAGTTTCATCTCCAATTCCTAGCAGCCAAGATAATATGGAATCTTCTCAAATCTGGTTGCATACTGTAAGTACTTTATGAGGTTCCTACTTCAGGCTTTCTCAGTGTCTACCCATTTGTTCTTGGCAATTTTTCTCCCAATTTTCCTTCTTTATTCCTCTGGTCATTATGGGACAAGTCTGAGGAGATTTAAGGAAAGGGGCCAACTTATTCTATACTTCAGCAAAGACCTGAAAAGGAAAAAAGGGGGAATGTTTGGGCTGGATAGAAGGTAGTAGACCACATTGCTCACTTTGAGCATCTTTCCCTAGTACCTAGGAAAAACAGCCAGTGCTTTTACTATCCACTAAGGCCTCTGTTCCTGTCCACAAAAGACAAATCCTCTCTCAAAATAGACCCTCCTTTCACAATATCATGATTTTGATTCATTGCAGTGCAAGAACTTGCCCTTTTTATCATTTACTTACAAACATTTTGCGGTATACATACTCATTTTAGTAAAATGGGGCTGTAAACAAACTATCCAACAACCACATAAGTTCTGTCAAAACCTGAGCATTTGAGTTGCTCCAGTGCCTGTTTTCATGTCCAATATTACTCTTTCTATATTTTCTGTTAAGACAATTGCCATTTTTTTTATTTTTCTAGTTTTCAGTTACAGCATCTACTCATTGGCCATTCAGAGGAAGGAGAATTTGAACCAAGGCTTCTCCCCAGGGACACCACTGGTTACTTCCACAGAATGGGGAAAGTGAACTTACCTTAGAATTTGGGAGAGGCTTTTTCAAAGCACCTCGTGTGTGTGCGTGTGTGTGTGTGTGTTCAGCAAATAACCAAAATCAGCAAGGGAAAGGGAAAAGAAAAGAAGAACCTGCTAAATGAACATGCCATGTATCAGAACAAACAGAAGGGAACAAAAGCTCTACTTACATACAGAAAACACAGCTTACAACGCTACACTACAGATCCTGTAAAATACTGAATATTGGCCCCCCACACAGTTCAATCCTGCACTAGACTATGCCAGATTGTTTTAGAGAAAATTTATCTAAATTCTAGAGAGATTCTCTTTTCCCACACTTAGCCTTTAAAAATTGTATGATTTCTTTTTATAAATCAGTGTTGATAAAAGCTTCAGGCTTTAAGACTCAGACATCAAACAAAAGGGATTTCTGCAAAGCCCCTTGTTTTCTACTTGGATTAATATTAAACACTAATACTAAATTTGCATAAACATAATTTGCAGACATTTCTCAGCCCTCTAAAGAAGATGTTTCTCTCTTTGATTGCTGAACTTTTTCCAAAGTCCAAGCAGATAATATTGAAACTTGGCCTTGGTTTTGGCATACAAGCACAGAAAAAGATTTGTTCATAGTCAGGCTGCTGTACACAATCATGTCGTTACGTCTCTCACCTGGTAAGATATATATACAAAATATATGCAATTATAGCCCTTCTTTCACATTTGGGGCATTGAGTAAAGGGCCTCCTCTATTCTCTAACAGAAACTTAGATGAATTATCTCCTCCTGAGACTGCTTTTACTTGTTCTATGGCAGTGTAACAGTGACCTTTTGCCAAACCAATAAATTCACAAAAGAAGGACACTTTGTCACACAGCAAGTGACCAAAAAATACCCCAAGTAGCTTCTGCGGGTTTAGCTGGCAGTTCCTGGATTCAATTTTAGTGTTTGATCGCCACCCTTGAATCTCTTTTTTGTCTCTTCTTTAATTGATGCTTCTATCACTTTCTAAACTGTCTTAATTTATTTTGCCAGTTTGGTAGTGTATAAACGAATGGTGAAACAAAACATATCATTACTTTTTTTTTTTTTTTGAGACAGAGTTTGGCTCTTGTTACCCAGGCTGGAATGCAATGGCACAATCTCAGCTCACTGCAACCTCCACCTCCCGGGTTCAAGCGATTCTCGTGCCTCAGCTCCCCAAGTAGCTGGGATTACGGGCATGTGCCAGCACGCTCAGCTAATTTTGTATTTTGAGTAGAGACGGGGTTTCACCATGTTGATCAGGCTGGTCTAGAACACCTACCTCAGCCTCCCAATCATTACATTTTTTAAACATCCAAAGACTTAGATCCTGAGTGATGTTGGTGACAGAATGCTCCATCCCCAACCACATTCTTCAATGCATGCTAAATTAAAAAGAACTCTTGTCTGAGAGGGTCTGAGAGGGTAGGTGGTCCGCAAGCATAAATTTGACACATTTAAGAAGTGAGTGAGGGTTTGAAGGTCAGGAGGTATATTTGAGGAAGCCCTAACCTTAAAGGATGATGATTGCAGCCAGATGAAATGTGGCTTCCCAAGATCTTCGTGGGGAGTAAAACATCATAGTGACCAAATGTTAAGTCAGGAAGAACTGTTTGCCTCCATGGATGGCACACTATTCAAGGCCTGGAGGAAAACTAGGGGCATGAGAAAAATAATACTGATTTGCTAGCAGAATCTGAGCTGAGCTTGGAGGTGGCTAGGGAATGAATGTGTATATCAGATTCATTCCATAAGACAAAGAAGTCAAAGCTGCTGGCAATACAGACAGCATGGGAGCCAACTCAGGGTGGTGAGATTGCCAAGCCTCACAGACTTCCATGTACGAGTATTAGACTCCACATATCTACCAATGCCTGACTAAGTTAGTGGCACCCAAGATACCACATATGACCTGAGTGTGCAGCCTGTCAGTAGCTACAATGAAGGGCAAGTTCTGCTCTGGGCCACCCTTGGGCCCTCAACTCTGCCAACAGTTCCCACCATCAGACTGGGGGCCAAAATCAAAATACATTCTCCTCCCAACATGAAATATGCCTAGCATTGTGCTGAGCAAACAATTGACCTTTTCCCTTTCCCTGCTGGTATTTCTCATGGTGAACTTGGTATCCACAGAAGTAGCTATGATCCATGGCAGAGAGAAAAAGTAATGAATGCCCTGTGGAACCACCAATTAGAATTCTGAGCAAAGCATCTAGCCCCTCCCCTATGAGCCTCTTGTCCCTCCTGCATAACAGTGATATAATGCCAGTTACTTGGTTTGTAGAACAGTTGTGAGGACCGAACGAGGTAGCAAATACAAAAATTGCCTGGATGCAGTATGTGGCTCAATCGCTTTGAGTTTATTCCCTTCAGTCCATATTCAGTCCTTACTCCTGACTGTATTTTTGACTCTAAGAGCTCTGCTTCTCCTTTCTCACTGGATTTGCTAATTGCTTACCCAACAGCGTTTTCTACCAATGCCCAGTGATAACAAAAACTGATTTTGTTCAAAGAAGGAATATGTTCAGTTGCGGGGCAAGGGTGGGGAGGCTCAGAAATTCTCCAATCCAAGCATGGCTATCCTATTCTCCTTGGTTATATGATGGTTTTTCCAGCCTCCCCTACAGCTAGGGGTGAACATGTGACCCAGTTCTGCCCAATGAGGTGTACAGAGAATACTTTAGGACTTCTGTAAAAGAGGCTGTTTCTTAATAAGAAAGACAGATGTGAGAGAATGGTAGTACTTGGAATGTGATAGAGATGCCTGGAGCTGTTGCAGCCACATTGTAACAAACATGAGGTCCCAGAGTAAACTTCGTGAAAATAGTCGAGCTGGAATATGGAAGCTGTGGTGTCCTTCAGGCATATTTGAGCAACTGAACCAGTGCAAGCATACTTCCAGACTTCTTATGGGGAGGGGAAAAAATTAAGGTCCTGTTTGTTTATACTGTTTGCTCTAAACTTTAACTGCACAGTAAATTTATTTGAAGGTAGCATTTAGAAGTGCTAATGCCTTAGCCCCATATCTAGAAATTCTGATTTCATTAGTCTATATTGTGACTCTGTACACTTTTTAAAACTTTCTGTTATAAATAGTGTGAGATACATGACAAGATATAATATTATAAAGAATGCATGTAGATTTTACACAGCTTCATTAGTTAATAACTCTTGGTCAATATAATTTTATCTAAACCCTCACCAACTTCTCTCCACCCAAACATTACTTTGAAGCTAATCTTAAACATCATATCACTTAGTAAAAGATTATTTCAGTATGTATCTGTAAAAGATGCAGACACTTTAAAAAATATAAACAATAATATTATCACATGTAAAAAATTAGTTACAGGCTGGGTGTGGTGCCTCATGCCTGTAATCCCAGCACTTGGGGAGGCTGAGGCGGGTAGATCACTTGAGCTCAGGAGTTCAAGACCAGCCTGGCCTACATGATGGAACCTCGTGTCTACAAAAAATGCAAAAATTAGCTGGGTGTGGTGGCATGGTACTACAAGTACCAGCAACTTGGGAGGCTGAGTGGGGAGGATGGCTTAAGCCCAGAAGGTGGAGGTTGCAGTGAGCTGAGATTGTACCACTGCACTCCAGCCTGGGCAATAGAGCCAGATCCTGTCTAAAAAATATTAATTATAATTCCTAAATATCTTCACCTACTCATTCCTAGTTCAAATTGTCCAATTGCTTATAAATATTTAATTTTTGAAATTTGATTTTCAACTCAGGATTCAATTTACTCTCATGCATTATAATTTGTTGAATCTCTTTTAATCTATAAGTTGTCCCTTCTCTGTTTTTTTTTTCCTTGTAATTTATTTGTTGAAGAATTTGGGTCCTTTATTCTCTAGAGTTTCTTACAGTCTGGCTTTTGCTGACATCCTTCCTTTATTACTGTTTAATATGTCCCTCTGTGTCCTGTCTTCTCTGTAAATTGGTTGTTAGAGCTACCTGGGAAGTGTCTGGTTAGCTCCTTTTTTAGCAGACACTGATGATTATTGGCTAGATCCAATATTTCATCACAGATTGTAGAATGAAGATGTTCCATTTATCTTTCTACATTTATTAGCTAAGATATGTCTTTAAGAAGAATCTTCCCCTCATTTACTATTTGGTGACACAGTAAATAGTATATATGCAAATAGAAGGCTAATTATTTGATTCTTTCCTTTTATTTACTAGTTTTCAAATAATGAATTTATTCCCTATCACTTTTAGAGATGACTACAAAGTATATTTTAGAGTCATTATGAACCCAATATTTAAACACACTTAATGTGTTTAAGTCTGTTTAGTTGTTATTCTTATATATGCTCAAACTATTCCATTTTTAGGCATTCAGGCTCTTCAGGTTGGCTCTTGAATTCTTTTTACATGACCCCAGTAGTCTGTGATAGCTTCCTGTTTTCTTGTACATCAGGTTGTTCCAGTCTCACCTTATACATTTCCCCAAATCAGCTCATTCATTATGTACTGATTTTTTTTTTTTTTTTTTTTTTGGTGAGAAACGCTTTTTTAGAGAGTAAAATCATCAGGCTTAACTGCATGCCACTGGGTTCATCATGGTTTCTGGTGCTTTGTAGAGTACTGAACTAAGAAATACATATTTAAGCAAAATACATCATGAGTTTATACTCATAATTCCCATTCAAATTTAGGGCTCCAGCATATGTACTTTATGTCATTAATTTTACTTCAGTATATCCTTTCTATGAAGCCACAAGTACTGACTCCCAATGATGCCAACAAAGTTACTCATTAGTATTATCCCCCAATTTACACCTGACAATATCTGAAAAACATGCCAACACTACCATCAAAAATGCTAATTTTGAAAACAGTTTAAATATTTTGTGTGGTTCTTTTGATCCTCAGGTTGTATCTCGCTAGGAATAGAATGTACAGAACAAATGACTATGTTTATAAACCATTCGAAATAGTTTCTCTCTGTATGATAATGCCACCAACTAAATGTACAATAAAATCAATTTTGCTTTTCATTGATAGGAATTATTTTATATTATTTAATTAGTTTTTATAAATATGTGGAAAGTTTACATAGTACCAAAGTCAAACCTACAAAACAACATATTTGAGCGAAGTCCCCCTTGCATTCTTGTCCCTCTCACTCTGAACCTTCTTTCCCCGGGTACATTTTTTTCTAGTTTGTTGATTATAATTCCATATATGGTTTTATTCACCATTTATGCTAAATAATAATACACTATGCAGTTTTCTCCAACTTGATTTTTTTTGTTTACCAATATATCCTGGAGAGTGCTCCAAATCAACATATAGAAATAGTTATTTTTTATAGTTGCATAATATTCAATTATTTTATTTGTCAAGTCTTCTACTAATGGTTATTTAATCATCCCAATTTTTTCCATAACACATACTTCCATAATCAGCAACATTTTCATATTTCCCCAGTGTTTCTTTGATTTTGAGAATTGTGATTTATAGGCCAACATGTATTCATATATGCTAGATCTTGCCAAATTCCCCTCCATAAGAATTTTGCCATTTTGTAGGGAGTTTAGTCTTTTTAAAAAGTTTCTCAGGTGATTTTGTGACTTAAACCACTGGTTTAAGTCATTGTTACTGGGTTTTTGTTGCTTGTTTTGTTATTGATGCTAAACACATAATAACCTAGTGTAAACTACATAATTGGAATCTTCCTACTAGATCCAATACTAGTAGAGATCACGGACTGTGCTGTGTTCTTAATACCCACAGTGGCTAGCACAGGGACTAGAACAAAGCTTATTAAATGTATGTTGAGTGTTAAATGAGGCAGTGAAATGTAGTGACATCACCGTTAATCTATTTCTTATAAAAAATATATTACTGTGCCTGCCTCTATATCAGATGTTTCATTCTCTGAAGGCATGAAGTGGGTATTACTGATACATTAATGTAGCAAACATTTATTTAGAGTGTACCATGTGACAGTAGTATTCTAGATGATGTACATAGAATAAAAACAAAACAGGCAAAAATCTATGCCCCTGTGGAGTATTACATTTTAGCAGAATTTAAAGAATTTAAGAGTTGAATATAAGCGGGATAGTACTTAGTGTTAATAAGAATATTATAACAGTGTGACCATGAGACTGACAGGGATTTTAAGCTGTGGCTAGACCTGCCCATGCCTTTTAAGCAGAAACCTGAATTAAGTGAAAGATGGCTTGGCATAGAGGATATCTTTGAATATTCATTGAATAAATGAATATGACTGCCAAGAGAATCTTCTGCCTCTGGCTATGTACCAGTCACCAGATTAGAGCATCTCTCCCTATTCCTGTATGCTAAGTTCCTCCCTTTCCATCCCCTAAAATGTCCCATAAGAAATCCACCTGGGACAAACTGGACCTCCGGATCCTGAGTGATAAGCTGGGATTACAGGCATGAGCCACCGTGCCTGGCCATAATTGACTTAGATTTAAATTAAATCTTTTTACTTCCACTTATTAATTATGCAACAGATAGTTTTTTCTTGCTCTCCTTTTCCTTGTTCCTTTTTCTTCTCTTTTAATGCTCTCTTTCTGTCTCAAAATCTAAAACGTTTTCATATTCTTTCACCCTAGTCCCCAAACTTTGTTTTAGTCTTTGTAAATGCTGAAAGTCACAATTCCCAATGAAGACAAAACAGTTATGAATATTTATGCACAAGATAACACATACATATTTTCATAAAGCACAAATTATAGGAGATGCAGGGAGGAATATACAGGAACATGCCAATAACAGATTATAACACAACTGTCCAAGACAGGCCAAATGGACAAAAAATAAGCAAGGATATAGAAGACCTATTTCACATAATCAATAAGGTAGATCTTCTGGATATATATCAAACTTTACAACTAGATAATTGAAAAACACTTTCTCAAGCACCCAAGGAATATTCATAAAACTTTACCATATTCCAGGTCACAAAGAAAGTATCATCAAATTCAATAATGTAGAAATAACACAGCCAGCATTCATTTGTCATAATGTCTAGCTAAAAAAATAAGTCTTTCCCAGGTTAAATTTTAAAACTCTCTACTTAAAGCAAAATAAAATGAAAACTGCTGAGTGAAAGGGGAAATACAAACCAAAATTGCAGTATTAAAAAACAAAACAATGATATTAGAAAGTCTACATAGCATAATATGTGTGATACGTATTTCAACCCTAAAGTTAGGCAAAGATCAACAAAGTAAACCAAAAGAAAACACAAGGAAGCAATAATAAAGATAAAAGGAAGCACTAATGAGACAAGAAATGGAAGAGCAATAGAACTAAATTAATCAAAATTCTCTTTCCTTAAAATAAATTAACATCATGCTTAATACCTAATATATTAGTTAATATAATAAACCACTATTACTACTTAATATAATAAAAACCACTACTTAATATAATAAAAAAGAGAAAACAGAGATACACAAAATAAAAAATGAAAAGGAATAACTATTAAAACAGAAAAAAATTTAAAAAATAACAATAAAAGACTGTTTTTTCACAATAAATTGAAAACCCAAAGGATAAGTACGATTTCCTAGGAAAAAATAATTCATCAAAATTGACACCAATGGTGATGAAACTCTTAAGGACCAATTTTAATAGAAGAAATCGAGAGATTTATTAAAGCACTTCCTCAAAAACAAGCATCAGGCTTTAATATTTCCACAGGGTGATTTTACCAAAATTTAAGCACCAACTAATCATAACACTACATATGTTATTACTCTCAGTGCTACACAACATTTTCCAAAGCATAGAAAATAAAGAAAAATTCAAATTACTATTATAAAGCAAATATAACATTGATACCAAAAGCTGATGGAGACAGTATAACAAAAGAAGTTAGAGATCAATTTCAATTTTGAATATTGATACAAATCTCCTAAATTAAATATCAGTGGACAGAATCTAACACCACATTAAGAAAATAATACATCAGGAACAAGTAGGATTTACTCCAGGTAATCAGGGGTGATTCAATAATTAAGGAATCAATTAATGTAATTCATCTTATGATAGGTCTAAGAAGCAAAAGCATATGAAAATTTCCAGAAATCCTTATAAATCCTTATAAATGTTCATTCCAACAAACCAAACCAAAACAAAACAAAATGAAAAAATACTCAATAAAATGATGTATGCTTCATATATATTATGTATGTGTGTATATAACAAGTATATGATATATACACACATGCACATAAAGAAGTACCTACCCACTGTATGTCTGAATAACTACAAATGTAAATACTAAAATTTCTAATGGAAAACACAAGAGGCATTCCTGCTAAGGTTAAAAGCAGGGAAAGAGTTGCCCAGTCTCTCAGCTATCCAATTTGTTGGCGGTATTAGCCAACACAATTAAAAAACAAACCCTACAAAAACAAGTATAGGCATGAGAATTACAAACATATTGTAATTCTATTTGTAGATTATGTGGTATTTTACTTGGCCAAGTTGAGAAGTCTAACGATGAAACTAACACAAACAATAAAAGATTTGAAAAATTTAGAAGGATATAAATTAATATACATATTCAATGACTTTACATACTTATAAACAATAACAAGAAACAAAATATAATGAAAGAAAAAATCTCTATAATAGCAATAAAGAAGATAACAATCTTAGGAATAACTGTGACAAATAATGTGGAAAACCTGTATGAGGAAAGATTTAAAGACTCCTGAATGCTCTAATTCTTATTTAGGAAAGTTAACATTATTAAGATGTCAGCTAGGGAATACAGATAGATTCTGTAATAACCTGGGAGTGTGGAAAGGACTTCTATCAAGGAATCCAAATCCAGACACAATCAAATAAAAAATTGATAAATAGCCCCTCCAGAATAAAGAAGAAGACACATTTTGGCCTAGCAAAAAATGAAAACAAAAACAGAGAAACAAACAAATAAAAAATAATAAATTTGGAGAAAATATTTTCAAAATATATTTTTAAAAAGCTAATATCCTCAATAAACGTAAAGCACTCTTTAAAATCAAATAAAAAAGGTCATAAACCCATTACATAAATTGGCGAAAGACCTAAACAAATAGTTTACAAAAAAAGCCCACACAAATGGCCCTGAACTATATCAAAAGATGGTCAAATCTACTCATAATTACAGAAATGTAAATTAAAGCTACTTTGAAATACCATTTCTCACCTATCAGGTTGTCTGTTCTCTGTTTCTGTCTGTTGCAATTCAGGCACCGTTACTTCAAACATTTATTATTTTAGGTTTATTATACAGTACACTGAATAATAAGCTACTGCTAATCAAGCTACCTATAAAGAACAAGGAGTAGAATCTACTAGATAGAAAGTGCTCAAATAAGCACAAACTATCTTTATTTCAGTTCATCCCAGTCATGAATAATATATCACCTGGGTGCTCCTCCAACAGTTTGGGAAACAATTGGTGTCCTCCATCCAGTACACCCCCATCATGCAAGCACTCCACATGTGCACACACCTGCTAACAATAATAAAATTTCCATATTTGCATAATCATCTCCCAATTATGGAGCCAAATAACTTATAAGGTAGTGAGTATCTTTGGGAAAAAAATTTTGTTGGCTCTATTTTCTCACTGAGCTGACAAAGAAGAGGATGCTGGCAGCTCAGGAAAAGCTGCCTTTGGTGTGTCAAGTCTGAATGAGACTGGGTCAAGTGTATGAGTTACCATGACAACGACACGATCAGGATGCATCATCTCCCATAGCAACTGCATTGAGGGGGCCTAGTGTCTGAGTCGAAGCTTTCTCTCAGCATCAGACCTTATTTGAATCCACATCTAAAGCTACACCCTGGGGTGCTAGCTAAAAGGATACATGGAGAATATAAAGAACCACAGAGGCTAGAATTATATAACTAATTTCAGCAGCTTCATCATTTTAAACCCGTCACTACTATAGTAAACCCACCACTACTATAGTAAAGTGTGGGACAGCAGTCTAAACGAGGGCTGAAATGCCTGAAATAGCCAAGCACGGGAATATCCCACCCAGTAAATAGTCCAGTTTTGAGGTTAAAAGCAAAAAAAATACATCTCCATTGTAAGGCAGTCTCCATAGCCTGCAATGTCCACACCACACTCATCTAATGCCTCCAATCCTAGGTGACAATGGAACTACAAAATCAAAGCTGACTCTATAATCCCTGCTGTTTTCAGACTAATTCACACACAATTAACGTGGAGAATATGAAAAATTTCCCCAAGTGGGATTATTAGTCATGCAGCCCTTTTCAATTTCTACCGGTACCCAAAACTGCTACAATAAAATTTAGTGAAACATCCTCAAGAACAGAATTGCCTGATAGCCAAATGCTGGACTAGCCCACCAGAAAGTAGTCTACTTTTGGAGTTAAAAGGTGGAAAGAGTATCTTTATAGGTTAACATGATGGCAAGCCAATCCCTGCATATATCCTGACAAACCCTGAAGAAAGTATTGTTCTGTTTTCTCAGAGTAATAGGGTAAATGCAAGGGGTTGTGTAATTCCCCTACATTAAATCCAGCACTTCTTATGTGACAACCTATATCCAAGCAATCATGGGTACAAATGTCTTACATATCTCATAATTTGCATGCTTCATAATGTGCTCGCATCTTTTGTAGAGCTCGTTTCACAATGACACAGAAGAGTAAGCTCCTAGCCTCATGTCAAAAATCAGAAAATTGAAGTTTTAGAAAAAAGAGGCTGATCACCAAAGGGTCTTTGATATGACCAACACCCAACACCCAAACACTCATTAGTTCTCAAAATGCATACCCATAATTGGGGGAAAATATCATTGAAAAGCAAGAGAAGAGACACTTGGCGATTTACTGACAAACTACAGTAGTCCCTCCATAACCATGGGGAAACGGTTCCAGGACTCCCTCCATGAATACCAAAATTCTCAGATGTTCAAGTCCCTGATATAAAGTGCGTAGTATTTGCATATAACCTACACACATCCTCCCCTATACTTTAAAGTATCTTCCGATTGCTTGTAATACCTAATACATGCCAAAACATCACTCATTCATGTGGATTCAACATAGTACTCAGCATGTAGCAAATTCAAGTTTTGTTTTTTTGAACTTGGTAGAATTTTATTTTTTTTCAAGTGCAGTTGGTTGAGCCCACAAATGCTGCGTAACCCATGGATACCGAGGGCTGACTGTACTTCCATAAGAACACTCGTTCTATGGTAAGAAGGAAATGTACTAGGGAATGAGGAAATTTGAGTTATGCAAGGCTCAGCAATAGCAGATGACTGCACAGACTAGCACAGAGCAAACAGCGTGAATGAGAATTAATGGTAGTGTGAGGAAATCAATTTTGCAAGCCAAAAGATAACAAACCCATGAGTCTAGTTGAGGTCACTTGTTCCCTACTAAGTAGAAAGATCCAGTAAAGGAGAGTGAGCCTTATGCAGTCTCCAAATGCAGTAATACTTTAATAACACCAAAGACAGCAAAGTGGTGATGTCAGTTTTAAACATGTGGTGAAGGACAGGCACAGTAAGGTAATCTTATAATAAAACAATTAAATATGATGCCAATACATCTCACTAAGTCATATGACATACTTCGAGTACACATTTACTAACCACCTGCTTTGTGATTGCCCCTGTGTTCTAGTAGGCAGATTCAGATGTGAAGTTTGCATCACATGGGGAAAATTTTAGTGTCAATAAGAATAATAACTGACATGCATTCAAACGCATCAAATATGATTACATCTTTAGTCCATAGTAACTCTAAAGGAGCAATGACCACATGTCTACCATTATAAAATTTTAGAGAATGAATTCACTATGCCAAATTGGGTAAAGAGAGGCAAATAAGGAAACAATTGTCCTGTGTTTGGCATATGAATTGTATCTCTTGGTTACCAAATATTAGATGAGGTTAGTTCTCACTATTGAAGAATTCCAGCTAATAAAAAAAAACAGATGTAATTAAAACATCTCAATTTTAAGTCTCAAATGACAGGAATGATCTAGGCAAAGACGGCCAATATCTGCTCTCATTACAAAAAGAGGGACAACCATACAGTTTGTGACTCCTGAAAGGCTAATGTGACACTGTCTCTGAAGTATTCATTCCAAATTATGAAGCCAATAGATAGATATAACTTCCAATTTACAAGAAAGGCAGGGGACAGAAGAGAGTGTTAAACAACATCAATGGAAAGAAATTAGCAAAATCCAGCATGTGGAAGACTGTAGAATAAAGGATTCATTTCTCACAAGAAAGGGATTTTACCAAGGATTAACAGGCATATCAACCAATTGCATGAGACCAGATGGGATCTGGAGTTTAAAAAAAAACTAAGCGAAAACATTAATGATACAATACAGGAAATATTATCTGTGAATAATATTGAAGAATTAAGCAACTACTCATTATTGTTTAGGCATGATAATGGTATGTATCATATTTTAAAGTAGTATTTTTTTAAATGTCTTTCCCTTTGAGAGATATATTCTGCAGTATATATAGATTAACTAATATGTCTGGAATTTTCCTGAAGCTATGCTGGATTGGTGGGGGAACTTAATGGGTGTAAAAGAAATAATATTGACAGGCCGGTCGTGGTGGCTCATGCCTGTAATCCCAGCACTTTGGGAGGCCGAGGTGGGTGGATCACAAGTTCAGGAGTTCACGACCAGCCTAGTCAACATGGTGAAATCCCATCTCTACTAAAAAAAAAAAAAAAAACCTAGCTGGGTGTGGTGGTGCATGCCTGTGGTCCCAGCTACTTGGGAGGCTGAGGCAGGAGAATCACTTGAACCCAGGAGGCGGAGGTTGCAGTGGGCAGAGATTGTGCCATTGCACTCCAGCCTGGGCAATAGAGGGAGACTCCATCTCAAAAAAAAAAAAAAAAAAAAAAAGATTTAGAAAGAATTTGTGATTGTTGAGGTAAGGCGCGATCTACATGTGGGTTCTTTATTTATTTTTTTTGTTTTTTTGAGATGGAGTCTCGCTCTGTTGCCAGGCTGGACTGCAGTGGCGTGATCTCTGCTCACTGCAATCTCCGCCTCCCAGGTTCAAGCACTTCTTCTGCCTCAGCCTTCCGAGTAGCTGGGATTACAGGCATGCACCACCACACCCAGATAATTTTTGTATTTTTAGTAGACACGGGGTTTCACCTTTTTAGCCAGGATGGTCTTGATCTCCTGACCTCGTGATCTGCCCGCCTCAGCCTCCCAAAGTCCTGGGATTACAGGTGTGAGCCACCGCGCCCAGCAGTGGGTTCTTTATCATATAATAGCTTGTCATGTATCTGCTTGATAGAATTTATAACAAAATTTTTTTTTAATGTCCAAAGCTATCATGAAATAGACTACTGAAATCAAAATTTCTGGATATGGGCCAGGGTTTTAGTACTTCTAAAAGCTACCTTCAAATGAGTTTAGAGCCAATGATCAACAAGGCCTCATATTTTTTTTCTTGTAATAAGAATCAGAGGTTAAAATACAAGGAGATACACCAGGGGCATACATTCACAGAGGGACAACCCTGTGAAGAGGTAACAGAGGGGAATCATCTGCAAGCCAAGGAGGGATGCCTCAGAGGAAATCAGCCAGGCTGGCACCTTGATCTTGGCTTCCAGCCTCCAGAACTGTGAGAAAATAAACTGTTTTTAAGCCAGCCAGTCTGTGGATTCTATTATGGCAGCCCAAGCAAACTAATACGCTTCCCCATACTATCCCTGCTGCCCATTCTGTAGAGCCGACTCACACATGATAAGTAAGATTGCAGGAACTCAGTTGTGCACTGACACAGGAGCTGAAGGCCTAACACTCTTCCTGGGAGGCTGTGAGGCTTGACGATTTTACCATACTCAGAAGTGCTGCCATGCTGGTCATGTTGCCAGCAGGTCTGGCCATAATCGCAAGGAACGAATCTGACAAACATTTGGTTCCATGAGCTCCAGAAGAGCCCAGCTTACGCCCTGCCAGAACATCAAAGAAAGTTCCTAGAAGGCCTTTCTTATGCTCCACAACTTCCCTTCATGCCAACAAGAGATTGCCATTCATAGAGGCAAATAGCTGTTATTTATTGTGTTGATCCCTTACCATGTATTTTATTTTTACTTATTTTTTTTGAGACAGGGTCTCGCTCTGTTGCCCAGGCTAGAGTGCAGTGGCGTGATCTTGGCTCACTGCAACCTCCGCCCCCCAGGTTTAAGCAATTCTCCTGCCTCAGTCTCCCGAGTAGCTGGGACCACAGGCGCCCACCAGCACGCCCGGCTAATTTTTTTGTATTTTTAGTAGAGACGGGGTTTCACCGTGTTAGCCAGGATGGTCTCGATCTCCTGACCTCGTGATCCACCCGCCTCGGCCTCCCAAAGTGCTGGGATTACAGGCGTGAGCCACCACGCCCGGCCCCAACATGTGACCCTTTTGCTTCCTCTGGGACCTACTGTAGACTTACTAACCTTTCTAAATAGGAAATCAAAGCACAGCAAGATGAAAACATTTCTGTTCACAGTAGATAATGTAGGTAAGAGCAAAGGAAGCAGAACGGATCAAAGGATGTCCCTTGTTTATTAATCTGATTATATCTTGTCGATATTTACATGCTTACCTATTAGTTATAAAATCTGTTTAGCAATAGATGAAGTGAACCACTCAGATCTGAAAATGAGTAAAGAAAAGTAGTGGAGTGTCAATCATCTTGGCGTGTAAATAAGAAAGGTGTTGGCCGGGTGCAGTGATTCACGCCTGTAATCCCAGCACTTTAGGAGGCCGAGGGAGGCGGATTGCCTGAGGTCAGGAGTTCAAGACCAGTCTGGCCAACATGGTGAAACCCTGTCTCTACTAAAAATAAAAAAAAATTAGCTGGGCGTCATGGCGTGTGCCTGCAATCCCAGCTACTCGAGAGGCTGAGGCAGGGGAATTGCTTGAACCAGGGAAGTGGAGGTTGCAGTGAGCCGAGATCGCGCCACTGCACTCCAGCCTGGGTGACAGAGGGACACTCTGACTCAAAAAAAAAAGAAAGAAAAGAAAAGTATCACCTAAATGAATAGAAACAGTGAACAGGTTGTGTCCACAGGGTTTGACATTGGGGCAAACCTCTTTTTTTCTCTGTCCCATCTAAGGTGACTGAGCTTCCCTGGAAATGGCTGGGAGGTGTAAAACATCTCCACTCTCATCTTGAAATAATTCATCCACTAAGGAGAGAAATTTACCATCAAAGTTCCGAGAAATTTGTGTAGATAAAATATTATTTCATTTAATTTAATCTTTAGTAGAAAATAAATGATCTATGACGAAAAACCCTCTTAACTCTTTTCTGCCTGGTAGAATTCAGAACATCTCACTCCCTCATTTATTGAAACACCACATCTATTATTTGGCAGGCTTGTCAGTGGGAGAAGAATCTTACTTAATCTTTGCCTCAACACTCTAAAATACCCAAGATGTGACTGAAAATGCATACAATAAATTATGCACATGCCTATAGTGGGCTACTAAAGGTTGGTTCTAAATTATTCATACCAGCTCAAATGAAAATGGAAAACTAGTTATTTCTATCCTTTCAAATATCTTTATGGGAAGAAAAAGTGTGAATGTGATTAATGCCACTGAATTATACACTTAAAAATGGTTAAAATGGCAAAAATTTTTATACATATGTAAACACCATAAATACTCTTTAAAAAATCTTTAAGATTTTTAACCAGGAACCAGAAAAGTCTGAAAAGTCCTAGGGCCAGATGCACTCATCTCTAAGGTGACACCTACGTTCTGTCTCTGGATAATGATTACAGAGTCCAGATGAGTGTCCAGCACACAGTGAGGGCTTCAAAGGTACTAGCTGCCACTTTATCATCTGTCCTTGCCCATTCTAACAGATGGTGTATCTGTGATGTCTCAGGGACAAACTTCACGTACCTGTAAACTTTTCTGCTTGATCTTTGCCTCCCGCTCTCTTCTGCTGTTTCCAATATTCTGTTAAATTCAAATACATGAATTCTTAGTTTCAGGGTTTGAAATTTTCAGTTCTCCATTTTTCAATGTATGATCAATATGATTGATTTTGAAATTCCAGTTTTCTGTTGAAATTTAAATTTTGTCATCCATATTTGAACATACCAATTATAATTACTTCATTGTCCATGTCTGATAACTCCAATATTGAAGGGTTGTGGGTATTCTTCTTTGTGTTTATATTCTCTTGACCTGTTCTGATATGGACAGGAGGCAAGGAAATACCGGGTACAAGAGGGCAGTTCCCGAGCAAAGGCCCCACCCTCAAGTCTGGAAACCCACAGCGTTAAATGGAACATGCATTCCTGTTTTGGTGCCCAAATGTTGCCTTTTCCAAGAGCACTCTGGCCTGCCATGCCCCTAACCTGTACCCATGTAAACCCCAAACCCCAGGCTCCACAAGCAGAAGAGTGGAAGAGCACAAGAGCAGCAGAATGACACAGCATAGAAGGAGAAAAGAGAAGGAGTGGCCATCCCACAGCCAATCTCCTCTCCAACCATCCCCGGAGGAGTTGGAGGAGTTCGGCTGGGGATGGTTGGAGAGGAGATTGGCTGTGGGATGGCCAAACTCCAGGGAAAGGTCATCTTCCCACTCCATCCCCTTTCCAGCTCCCCAGCCATTCTGCTGAGAGCCACCTCCATCACTCAATAAAACACCCGCATTCACCACCCTTCAAGTCCATGTGTGACCTGATTCTTCCTGGACCTCAAACAAGGACCCAGGTACCAAGACCACAGAGTGTAAAAGGCTGTCACCCTGACTCTCCACTGAGCTGGTTTAACACTTTAAACTGTTAAACTGTTTAAAATGTTTGTTAAACTGTTAAACTGTTTAAACTGTTGGTTAAACTGTTAAACTGGTAAAACTGTTTGTTAAACTGTTAAACTGGTTAAACTGTTTGTTAAACTGTTAAACAACTGTTAAACTGTTAAACTGGTTTAATAGTTGCTGGCAACTGCTAAAAGAGTATTAATTGTAACTCACCCTTAAACACTACCCTGGGGATGAAGCCAAAAAGCACTTGCCCCGGCTCCTGCACTTGCCTGTCTGTGGGCTCCCCCTCCTGAAAGGGGTTTCAGCTCTCCGAGGCTAAGCCACGACCCCTCACAAGTCCCGTGAGGGTGCCAGGGAACTCTCCTGTTTCATTTATTAATAAGTCTGGTAATTGAATTAAGTGTCGGGCATTGTTATTGAAAAAGTTTATGGGCTCTACATGATGTTATCCCCCTCCCTAGAAGATTCATCCTGTCTTCTGGCAGGCTGCTAGTGTAGGGACAATCACATTCATCCAATCAGAGACTTAGCTGACATAGGGATGCTTCAGACTTTATAAAGCTTCATCTATGTATGATTTTTTTTTCCTCCCAAGCTGCAGCTCTCCAGGACCCCCAACTGTGAGTCTGGGGTGCTTTTTGAGGGTCCCATTTTGGGTGACTTCTGAATTCAGTATTTTGCCATGCAATGTCATGAGATGGCAGATAAATCTGTTGAGACTTAAGTGCTATCTGCTGAGGTTCTTAGTGGCATGTCCTCTGTAGATTAAGTGTGAACAAATGCCTCCAGAAAGAAAACCACCCCATATGGATCTCACTTCTGTCTCTCCTTCTTCTTCCTAAGATCTTTACTTCTTAGGCATTGACTGGTTTGGAAGTCTGAGTTCCAAATTTTGTTTCCCTAGTCCCATGAAATTTTCTGAAGAGCTGATGTCTTTGCTGCTTCTTAGCAGGTTTTTGCATATAAAATTATGTCCTCTCACCAGAGAAGTTTAGGATTCTGCATATTCCCTAAGGGAAAAAGCAGCACAAGATTGTAGGATTTTAGCCCCATAACCTTTGGCAAATTATTTAAATTGTATGTGCTCTAGTTCCCTCATACATAAAATAAAGATAAAACCTACTTCATTGTATTATGAGGAGGATTAGCTCAACGCATTTAAAGCACTAAAAACAATGGCAGGACAAATACTCTATAACTTTTGCCCTTATTAAGCACAGAAAGTACTCCAAGACACATTCTGAGATGAAAAAATGCTGGGTCCACACACCATTTGCTACTCACCATTGGTATACAAAGAGGAGTTTGGAATGATGTATATGCTTGAACACCAGTGATATACCTCTGGAAATGTCTCTAAGAGCCCAATGGAAAAGAAATGTGGCCTTTGGGGTAAAGTTCTGGATAGTTCAGCAAGGTGGTGAGAAGAATCCATTGCTTGCATAGTTTTGAAACCTTGGAATTTTATACCAAGTGTGTATGTATCACCTATTCCTTTTAAAAATCTTTGTTTAAGGAAAGAACAGAAAAGAAAAAGAAATAGCAGGCTTTGGAGTTATGCAGTCCTGAATTTGTGACCCTTCTCTACCATGTAGGTAAAGCAATATAATGAGGGGCCTCCTGAAAAAGGAATATGTAGAGTCCTTTGTCAGAAAAGCAGCAAAAGCTGACTTTCCTTTCTTATTCAGTCTCTCTTTTGACCTCTCACAATTTTTGTAGTTGCAATTTAATGTGGTGCTGCCTCAGTTAAGGGGACACGCATAGGGTGAGTGGAGATCCTCCCAGGTGTCCAGAGCCCTGCCCTGTGGCTTGGCATTCCCACCCTTCCCCTCCCTGCACCCACACTCAGGCCCTCTCCTGAGGGCGAAGTGCAGCAGCAGTCGCTGGGGTGGCAGAGGGAAGGGCAGTCTGAGAGGGTGGGTGGGTGATTGGGCAGCAGAGAAACTGTCCCAGTGAGGCCAGGAGATGATGGGAGCTGGACCACATGACAGCTGAGGCTCAAGAACCTCAGCAAACACTGCATTGTTTAATCAGACCTCACCTACCAAGCACAAATTCAAGGAAAAAAAAACAGTTAAGAATTTCAAGACAGCCACACTAAACCTCAAGCCTAAGGACCCATTCTGAGCATGGAGCCCTGTGGGACTATCTTGGTTGCAGTCCTATGAAGCTGGCCCTGGTACCACATCCTACCTGTGTGCCATGATTTACTTATCTGTGGCTTCAGTTTCCTCATGAGTAATGTGGATATTGAAAAAAAAAAAAAGAAAAAGAAAAAAACCTCACATTTTTTTTCTAAGACTTAAATAAGATATTGATAGCGACAGGAGGCAGCCAAATGCCTAGGCAGATAGGGGTGGGTCCCCAGTGAAACCCCACCTTCAAGCCAAACACATCCTGAAGGCTGAAAGACCAGACTGCTGTCCCATATGAAACATGCAACCAGAGAGAGAACTTCTGTTCCTGTTCGCTGGCCTTTTCCGATTGATTGTTTCTGAATTATGCCTTTTAACCAATCCAATGTTGCCTTTTCCAATACTACCCCATCTGAGTCCATAAAAGCCCTGGACTCAGCCATATTAAGGGGACTTTCCTGCCTTTGGATAGGGGGTTCACCCCTGCATACCCTCTCTGCTGAAAGCTGTTTCATCACTCAGTAAAACTCCCCACTCACTCTTCAATTGTCAGTGCATCCTCATTCTTCTTGGGCACCAGACAAGAACTCAGGAACTAGTGCACAAGCCAGACTCGGCCTGGGTGGGCCATCTCCTGCCACAGGTGGCCTGGGTGAGCTAGGCCCAGGTCAGGTGTCACTGGCCGAAGCTACCCAGCTTGCAAAGTGACTGAGAAGAAAATCTTGTGCCAATATTAATGCTAAGTACTTAGCAAAGTATCTGGCATGGTGTAAGTCTTTACATGTTAAGTAAAATAATTGTAAACCAAAAATAAAATTCTAAGCACCCCCCACCAAAATATCTGAATGGACTTCCTCCTAGGCCAGAGCACTCTTAAAATTTAACTTGAAAGACTAGTTCAGGCCATGACAGGAAGTAGGGTTCAGACACGCTTCATTATACCTCTCTGGCATTCACATCAACACAGACCTTAAGTCTGATAAGAAGTATTTGCAATCTATTCTCTCTGCAGCCTGCTACCTGAAGCTTTCCTCTGCACAATAAGAACTTTGGTATCCACAATTCTTTATCTTAACCCAGACATTTCCTTTCTACTGATCCCAGGTCTTTAGATAAACTCAACCAATTGTCAACCAGAAAATTTTTAAATCTACCTGTAACCTGGAAGCCCCCTCCCCCTAGTTCAAATTGTCCCACCTTTCTGGATCGAACCGATGTATTTCTTAAATGTATTTGACTGAAGTGTCATGTCTCCCTAAAACGTATAAAACCAAGCTGCATCCTGACCACCTTCAGCACATGTTCTTAGGACCTCTTGAGGGCTGTGTCATGGGCCATGGTCACTCATATTTGGCTCAGAATAAATCTCTTCAAATATTTTACAGAGTCTGACTCTTTGTCAACAATAATTTGGTGCCTGAACACGTGGGGCCTCAGAGGAGAAGCCTCAGGATCCCAAAATAGTTGTAGCCCAAACTCGGAGCTAAGGTACCAGCAAGGGCCCATTGAAAGCCTCCCAGACTTTGAGCTTCCCTTGAGATGGAACTGGTAAGTCCTTCTGAGCCTTGGACCTCCCTTTGGTTGATGGTCCTTGATTTATTCTAAGCTGGATTTTTTTCTCCTAGGAAGTTGGTTGTTTAGATCCCAAATTCTTGTTTGGAGATTCATCCTAAATGGTCTTCTCCATTGCTTGTATCTCCCCAAATTAATCTTGATTTGACTTGTGTGCACATTTGCGTCAGGAACTGAGCTGCCATTTTTGTAAATGAGAGACTGAGTTTTCTCAGTTCTGAAGAGAATGGGCATTTTGTTCCTCCCAGCCAAAGGTGCCCCTGGGTGACTGGGGGCCAACTGGGAGTGTCTGGGGTGTTGAACCCCTGATCCCACATACAGCAGCCCTATAAGGAGCTCTCAACAAAATTAGCTTAAAAAGGCTCCTCCAGGAAGCACATATAGGAGATGGTCTTTGCTGTGCTTTGAGCCCTCCCAGAGGTGCTAGGCCTCCAGAGAGGGAAACTGAGACACATAAGAGACCGGAAATGACTCAGTGGTGACACACTGTGACGTCCCACTTGCAACCAGCACACTTTGATCCACTCCACTAAAACCCGAGGCCATGGCTCAGTTCCTCCTTTTTTTTTGGAGACAGAGTCTCACTCTGTTGCCCAGGCTGGAGAGCAGTGGCATGATCTTGGCTAACTGCAACCTCTGCCTCCCGGGTTCAAGTGATTCTCCTGCCTCAGCCTCCCAAGTAGCTGGGATTACAAGTGCGCGCCACCACATCCAACTAATTTTTGTATTTTTAATAGAGACAGGGTTTCACCATGTTGGCCAGGCTGGTCTTGAACTCCTGAACTCAGGCAATCCACCTCCGTCAGCCTCCCAAAGTGCTGGGATTACAGGCGTGAGCCGGAGCTCCCAGCCAGTTCCTCCTTTTAAAGAAAAAAAGGTGGGAAATAACCCTCTTTCAGGCACTCCATTGGTTTTATGGTGCCTCCACTTGTGAGAGTTTGTGTAAAATGGAAATATTATGGTCTTTTTGTGAACAATTACATCAAAGAAAAAGAGCTCTAAGGTTGACCTGCAAACTATAGAGTTCCTAACTTCTCTTTTTCTCTATTTTCTTTTCTGCCTGCTTTAAATCTGCTGTTGCTTTTCTACTGAGATGAAAAAACACTGTTTGGCTCCAACTGGGTTTTTTTTCTGTGTGTGTGTTTTTTGTTTGTTTGTTTTGCAAGCCAGTAAATTTGTATTAATAGCTAGAATTCTGAAGTAAAAGCTATAGGATCTTTGTGTGTGTGTATGTGTGTGTGTGTACATATATATATATATATATATATTTAAAAGGCCTTTATGTTTTTTATTTGTTTTCTTTCCTATGACCTTGTTCTTCTTGAGAGAGTTTTTCTTAATTTCTAACAACCTGGGATCCTTTAAAGGAACTAGAGAAGGCATCAGACTCCTTTTTGGGGAGAAACCTCTGTTTTTCCTTATGAAATCCCAAGAGTATAAACAGACAAGTTTCCCTTCAGATATTAAACTACTTGTTTGTATTGTGTTACCTTTTTTCAACTAAAATAGTTACTAAAACAGAGGCTACTCTTGGATGCTTAAAATAAGAAAGAGTGTAGTTTAGACACTTAGAGAAATGTCTTTGTTAAAAAAAAAAAAACAAAAACCTGCACGTTGTGCACATGTACCCTAAAACTTAAAGTATAATAATAATAAAATTTTTTTTAAAAAAAAGGTGCACTGTAAAAGCATGGACTAGCCTCATTATAATTCTCTTTTAGGAGGCCCAGGATACAGTGTGGACTCTCCCCAGAGCTCGGAGGTCCAATTAAAAGATGGAGAATAAAATTAGAACTACCTATCTAAATAAAATTTATCTCCTTACACAATCGTATGATAAATTTCTATACTTTTATGCTTAACTTGGCAATGAAATTTGTTTTATTTCCCTCTAGCATACCAGGCTTTTTCTCTCTGTGCTTTGAGATGTCAATTTTGCTATCTGATTTTTCACCTAAGAGCTGTTTCTTTTAATATGCAAATTTAGGGCTATTCAGCTGACAACTGCTTAGGGTAAGGAAACAGGTAATCAAGAATTTAGGTCAGGCGTGGTGGCTCATGCCTGACCTCCCAACACTTTGGGAGGCTGAGGCAGGCAGATCACCTGAAGTCAGAAGTTTGAGAACAGCCTGGCCAACATGATGAAACCCCATCTCTACTGAAAATACAAAAATTAGCCGGGTGTGTTGGTCCACACATGCCTGTAATCCTATCTCCTTGGGAGACTGAGGCACGATAATTGCTTAAACCTGAGTGGTAGACATTGCAGTGAGCCGAGCTGGCACCCCCGCACTCTAGCCTGGGCCACAGAGCAAGATTCTGTCTCAAAAAAAAATAAAAAGACTTCCGAAGTCTAATAAAATGTACTTCTATTGGCATGCCTAATATGTATTTGTGTTGTATGTATATTTCACTACTAAAAATATATAAAGTGCTCTAATTAATTGGCTTAAACATTTTTTAATCAGAAAATTTTTTATAAGAAAAAATAGAGACTTTAAGTCAAATGTTTTTTCCTTTTTTTTTTTTTTTTTTTTGAGACGAGTCTCGCTCTGTCGCCCAGGCTGGAGTGTAGTGGCACGATCTTGGCTCATTGCAACCTCCGCCTCCCGGGTTCAAGCAATTCTCTGCCTCAGCCTCCTGAATGACTGGGATTACAGGCGCCCACCACCATGCCTGGGTAATTTTTTTGTATTTTTAGTAGAGATGGGGTTTCACCATCTTGGCCAGGCTGGTCTTGAACTCCTGCCCTTGTGATCCACCCACCTCGGCCTCCCAAAGTGCTGGGATTACAGGAGTGAGCCACCGTGCCCAGCCCAGTCAAATGCTTTTTTAAGCTCACATGACTTAACAAATAAGCTGGCTTTAAAATTATTGGTAAAATAATATTTAAAATGTCTTAAGAATTGTTGGCATTTTTGTTTGCATGTATTAATCAAAAGGTTTCATATTTATTCCTGCAGAATACCTAAAGTGTCAAGATTTGCCATAAGGATTATAAAACTATAAACCCAGCCCAAAACAGAAGGATCTTACTTGTGTAATTTTTGATAAATAAGACATGTAATATAGTTGGTTTAATGAAAACAGCTAAATCCTGAGTTATTGGTAAAAAAAAATACACTTATATTTAACCATAAGTTTCCTTATTTTTAGATAAACACATGAAATTCATAGGTAATAAAAATGGTTAACAAAGAATTCACTTTAAATGAAGACCATCACAGTTTTCATAAATAATCTAGGTAAACTATTAATCAGGTAAATGTAATGGAATAAATGCTTGTAAACAAACTTGTCATATAATTTAGAATCTAAGGTTATATTATAGTAGATATTAGTTAAATGTCTAGGTAATTTCCAATTTAAAAGTTATCAGAAATTTTTTTTAAAATGTATTCTTATTAAAAGGTGAATCTTTTCACCTAATTCAGAGTTACTTAAAGCTGAAGTATAAAACAAGGTAAAAGGCATCAGTAAATTAGAACTGTGAATTATAGCTATAAAGAGGTATTTTGGGTAAGAAAGGTAAAAAGGAAAATAATTTTACATGAGAAATAATCCTGTATGGTGAAATTTTGTCCTAAAATAAAATGACTGGGTTTTTCAATGAAGAGGGATATTTAGGACAAAACAAAAAGTTCAAATATGTCTTGAATGGTCTAAGTCATAATAAGGTCATTAAAAAAAGAGAATTTATAAAAATGTTATGTGATTAATTGGTTTTAATGAAGGAAAATTGTAATAAAGTTCTTCTAAAATTAAACTTTGATATTAAAAATACACTAATACAAAACTAAATAATTGGTTAAAACAAGATTTTCTTTAAAATGTTGACTTATGCTTAAAGCAAAATTTTTAATTTTTGAATTCTATAATCTGTCTGAAATTTTTCAGATTGATATCTAAGAAGCTCACCTCTTTCTTTTAAAAAGGACTTGGATGATAACTTTCACCTTTTATTGGCACCTATAACTTTTAAAATCTAAAGGAGAGTTTTTTTTAATAGGCAAATTAAATATATTTTGGATCTGCCTTTTTAAATTCTGTATGCCTGTTATATCTCTATCTTTATATGTGTCATGTGAAAGTGATACTTCACTACCAAACTATATGAAAGAGCTCTAATCAAGTAACTTACAAAAAAAGTAAGTATTCACTAGACTGGTAGAAGCTAGCTCAGATGCCTTTTAATTCACATCACTTTGATAATCTTTGGTAAAATTAATTTGGTAAATTTAATCTCAAAACTCTCTCCAGTAATTTAAAATCTTAAAGTTATGTCGTGTTAAATTAAGTAATCTCAGGGTTTTTTTTTTTTTCAACTGAGAGTTTAGGTTACTAAAAGTTAAAATTGTAGGGTCATAAAAATGTTTTTGGTGAAGTTTATAAAACACAAGGATATGGATTTTGCTAAAGAAAGTGTAAGTCGGTGGCTCACACCTGTAATCCCAGCACTTTGGGAGGCCGAGATGGGCAGATCACGAGGTCGAGAGATCGACACCATCCTGACCAACATGATGAAACTCTGTCTCTACTAAGAATACAAAAATTAGCTGGGGGTGGTGGCCCACGTCTGTAGTCCCAGCTACTCGGGAGGCTGAGGCAGGAGAATCGCTTGAACCCGGGAGGTGGAGGTTGCAGTGAGCCGAGACCACGCCACTGCACTCCAGCCTGGCACAGAGTGAGACTCCCTCTCAAAAAAATAAAAATAAAAATAAATAAATAAAATGTAGGGTTTTTTTCTAGTTAAGAAACTATTTAAGAGTTGCTTTAAAATAAATGAAAAATTATACAGATAAAAGTAAATGGATAAAAGGAAAAATTAAGCCAGAGCAACAAAAGTTAATTCTGAGACCTTTGATTACCAAAATGATAGTCAATGTAGGGGAAGGGCAAAACCAAGTAACTATACTAAAGGGTATAATGTAAAACCAGAGGGTATAATGTAAAGGAATTGTTCCATTTTGTAGATTGGTATCACCAGCTTCTTGAGAAACCTTTACTATAATAGATGGTAAAAATAACCATCTTAAGGACACAATCCTTAATTTTAAATGCTACAGAAAATAAAAGCTTGTTTGGGCTGACCCAGAACCCACAGCTCACTATTGAACCATCACTAATGAGTATATGTGATTTCAATGCACAGGAGAGAACAACCAGCCTAGTGGACTGGATAAATGACACTGTAAGCTCTGTTTGCCCTGAGAGGGGACTACCCAGTTCTCCCTATAAAATACCAAGTGCAGAACCCCAGATGAAGCACTTAGTATGCTTCATATGCAAGCCATGTGGGACCAGCTTTATGATAACTGGGATATCCTCCTATCAAATGTGCCTATTACCCTGGTCATGGTAAATTTGGGGGTTAAGTGGGGAGCCCTTTTACATGGGTGCCCCTCCTGCAGAATCATACAACTGTCTGAGAAGCCTTATCAAGTTTACTGTCCCTCATGGGTTTTACAGATGCAACTCCCTGCTGGGAACACAAATCCTTTTTCACTAGAAAAAGTAAAATGATCTGGGGATAGTAAAACAAGTTCCTGGGATCAGAACACAAAAACATACAGGTTAATAGAATTATGAAATTTAAGATGTTTAAACAGGCTTTATGTAAAGTAGTTGTGACCCCTTTACGTAAATGTCTTACGAAAATAAGTATTGTATCTGACTGGGGGATTTTTCCCCTATCTAGTACTATAAAACTGAAGACATGTACATCTGCTCTTTGAGAACTGTTGCTTGGACTCACTAAATGAAAAGTAGTAAGATTCCCTGAGCCCACAAAATATAGCCTAAAGGGTGGAGTGCTAGTTGAGACAAATCCTCCACTTTATAGCCCTTTATGAAGTATTTATTGGGGCTTAATGCAAAAAGGCTGTACTTTCCAATGACAAAGACTGAACTAGAGAATTTCCACTTGAGGAACATTTACTGCCTTGCTATGAAATGTTAACTGAAGCTACCCCTATGCTGAATGAAAATAATGGTGCCCCAAAGAGTAAAATAAAAAATGGTTTACATAGAATCTTGCTACCTGGGGATACAAGGAGGAGAAACTTATAAGCAGAGAGCTTCTTTTTTCCCTAGGACTAATTCTCACTATGTGAGGATCTGCTAGATTCTACAGTGCCTGATAGACAGCTCCCATGAGTTATTTGGTTTGCGAATGGCATTTCCAAGGTGAACAAACATCTTGTTTGAAAGCTGCTGCTCTGGTTAAAGAAGGATAAAAAAAATCATTTTCTTTTGAGTTATTTGGGTGAAGTATGTTTTTGTAAGCAAATTTACCTTTCTCTGTACCTGAGTTCTCCAGAATTCGGGTTGTGATTTCATGACAATATAGTTATTTGCATAAATTTAGTAATAGTCTTTTAAAACAAAACAATTGGAGACACTGGTTATTTTACCAAGACTTTAACTAAAATAGCATATTTTAGGTAAAGTTCCAGCAAAGCCAACTTAAAAGGAGCTTATATGGCCAATCAATTCTTGTTACATTTTATGCAAATAATCAGGCCAAGTATAATAAGCCTAAAACCTATTTTGCACACAAATTGGTCTTACTATAATTTCTCTTTAATAGAAAAGGAGGGCTAGAGTAAAAGAAATTGTTTCCAACGAAAAGCGTAACACTTGATACTAGATTTCAGCCCTAACTTTTCTTTTTTTAAGTGCAGATTGAATCATGAATTATTTCTTGGCTACAATAATCCTCTACAGAGTACTAGATTATAATTTTTCTTCATATCTTTAGTTGGTGCCCTAATGGAATAGGTTCCTTTTTCTGTTCAAACACACAAAAATTCTTTGATTGTCAAAACATTAATGTTATTATCTCTCCTTGTTTTACTTCCAAGGAAACCCAAATCATGGTTTTCTGAAGACCAGAGATGCAAATCTCCCTCATTTGCCATCCCACTGGGTCTGATCTGTTTTTCACTGCAAATGCCCTACTGCTAAAACTATGCAAGCACCATCCCCCCAGGCCCAGGGATTGTCACAGAAGAGGTGGGTGTGAGAGATAGTAAGGGCTGGTTTTGAGGAATAAAATTAGGTCAAGATCAGACCCTCCAAAGCAAGGATAGATACAAAGATGCCTAAAGAGCTGGTAAAACAAGGGACTTTGTCTTCTAAGCTATTATGTGTCACTTTTGCATCCACCCCAACCATAAAGCATTTTTTGCTCCCTGTAGAATTAAAAGAAAATATTTGTGACACAAGAAAGATACCTTGTGATAAAGCTTCCTGGATATAATACTCCCAGTTATGAGTTGAGAAGATAAATATATTAAAACGTTTTTTTTTCAGAGCAGTGCTTATGATTTGTATAGCTAATTGCTACAAATCTGTAACTAAATCCAAACTCATAGTGGGTCAACGCATAAAAGTTACAGTCAGTTTTGTAACCTTGCCTTTGGTTTTTGTTTGTTGGCTTTTTACCTAAAATAATAATAATTTTAAGAGATAATAAATACCCGTCCACGTTCATCCTATCTGGCCTATAACAATTAATTGGCTGTAAGTCTTTTTACTCTTAAGGTTCTTGGCCATAGGGACTCCCACCGAGGGACAGGATGGACCCAGGGAGGGCAGCCCTGCCACCCCAGCAACGCTATGAGAGAAAATAAAAATTTACTGGCTAAAAAAATAAATAAATAAATAAATTTACTGGCTATTGATGTTGCCTCTGGCAAATCTTGTCAAGAAGGAGGAGAATGTAAACCAAAAATAAAATTCTAAGCACCACCCCCAAAACATCTGAACGGACTTCCTCCTAGGCCAGGGCACACTTAAAATTTAACCTGAGGGACTGGTTCAGGCCATGATGGGAAGTGCGGTTCAGATGTGCCTCATTGTACCTCTCTGGCATTCACATCAACACAGACCTTAAGTCTGATAAACATTTACAATCTTTTCTCTCTGAAGCCTTCCTCTGCACAATAAGAACTTTGGTATCCACAGTTCTTTATCTTAACCCAGACATTTCCTTTCTACTGATCCCAGGTCTTTAGATTAAACTCAACCAATAGTCAACCAGAAAATTTTTAAATCTACCTGTAACCTGGAAGCCCCCTCCCCCTACTTCGAATTGTCTCACCTTTCTGGACCGAACCAATGTATTTCTTAAATGTATTTGACTGAAGTGTCATGTCTCCCTAAAATGTATAAAACCAAGCTGCATCCTGACCACCTTGGGCTCATGTTCTTAGGACTTCCTGAGGGCTGTGTCATGGGCCATGGTCACTCATATTTGGCTCAGAATAAATCTCTCCAAATATTTTACAGAGTCTGCCTCTCTTCATTGACACTATTAAATTATTAATGAGACTATGATTGGTATTACTTGATCAGTTAACAACTTGTGAATGCTACATATGAAATATAAACTATGAAATACCTTATGAAATAGTGTAAAGTTGATATCATCAATACATGGCAACATCACAAGAGACAGAATCATGGAACACCAGATTAAACAGGGCTATTCTTTCTTTAGTAGGAGAGGAATTGTCTCATCCATCCATAAAGTCCAACTAGGCCACCCACCTGCAGATCATCTCAGTCAGTTCACAACAAAGTACCTGATCATTATGAATCCAACTGGGAAGAAGTTGGTCCCGGTGAGGCACCTGTGGTTCCTAGAAGCGGGGTCATGGCCCTGAGTCCCCAAGGCAACCAATATATCAGGGAGATCTCTCTCCCTTAGGAAATGCAGGGTGAGATTTTCCCTAAGGGTCAGGCTTGGAAGTTGGTTGGAAGAGTTGGTGCCTATCTTCTGGGTATTGTCCAGTTTGCACCAGAAACACACCCTGTCTTCAAACTAAGAACACCTGTTGGTGTGCCATTTTCATGCTTCCATGGGACAGGAGTGTTCATAGGTTTAGCCTTCTTTCCTGTCCTCAGCCCAGGACACCAGCCTCTTTGCCTCTACCTGCTCTGCCTTCCTTATGGGTTTGGGTAGCTCTTCTTTTCATTCACCATAGTGCCATCATCCCTGTCCATGCTCTGCTCATCCGAGATACTCCAGGGTATGTTCCCTTCCTCGCATTCCATTTATAGGGTGGTGGGGTGGGGGGGGGGGGTGGTAGCCAGAGGGGGTGTGGAGGTTAACAGAGGAGAGATCATAACATGTTTGTGGAGTGATAGGGATGATTCATATATGGTGTAGGCCAGTGATTCAGTGTCAGTTTTCTCCATGGTAATGAGCCAGTTCTCCAAATGTTAATGTTTTAAAGACACAGTGTTGGGAGAGGAAATCTGCTGGGAGCCCTGAGCATTCCTTTATGCTTTTGCTGAGTACACCAATAATTCAAAGTCCCCCACTCTTTACCTGGGAGATTTCTCAGAGTTCTCTTTTAGTGAGCAACAAACAGGGATGCTTGAGGGATGAGGTAACACCCCCCACAGAGAGCATGATTGCTCCCACTCCCAAGAAAGACATAGGATCTCCCAAGCTCAGTGTTCCTCTCTTGTAACACAATTCTCAGCAAGTGTAAGCATCCACGCAAGTCCACCTTCATCACCCCCGTGGGGCTTGGAGGGCATATAGAGCCAGTGCAAACAGGAGGCTCTGGCAACTACTTTTGTTGAAAGGAATAAAGTCCTTTGCCTCTGACCCAGAGGGTTTCTGTCTTCTGCCAGAATGTCAATCTGTGGCAAATTAACTTGTAAACTTGCAAGTAGGATAAAATCATAGGCCCTCTACCATTCTTGACACATAGATTTAAACTTATCAGTACTAAACCTCATCAGAGTGCACAAGTTCTCTGCTTCCCTTTGCAATTTGCATCAAAGTCAACTCCACTAATATGGTCTTCATGGTCTTCCAGGCCCTGCATAGCCTGGCCCTGCCTACCTCTCCAGGATCTTGTGCCAGTTGTGTCCAAATCTCTCTGCTTTTGAGTCATATGGGGAAAAATTTGTCCCTGACATCTGGGCACTGGTATGACACTTACAATTAAGCTTCTGTGTTGCTACTAGCATGGCCTCTTGCCGATGGCTAGACCATGTTGTTCTCCAGATAGACATAAATACCAGAATCACCCAATCAAATCCCAAATCCCATAACAGATTCTTTCTATCATGATCTTTCTGAAACACCATTGTTCTTCCTGACATGCATTGTCCTTTATTGCCATGAATAGTAAACCCAACTTATTTAACTACTTGTGCATTCCTGGCACTCTTTGGCTGGAGGACATTGGCATATACACACGCTGATCTTCTTCCAGTTTATCAACATTCCATTTTCTTTCCTGCCACAGGCACTTTGCACATACTATTCCTTCTGCCTAGAACATTGTTCTCTTCACCTCCTTGACCTTGCTAGCCCCTCCCCATCTTGAAGTTCTCAGCATAAATATCACTTTCTTTAGGATGTTTTCCCAACTCCTTCGGCAAAATCTGGGTGTATTCTCTGATAGTGTGTTAGGTTTTTCCCATTATATACACTTTTCTAATTTGTAATATACATTCGTTTGTGTTACTCTTTATTTATTTAATATCTTTAAGGGTAGATACCAGTCTTCTTTGCTTATTGCTATAGCCCAGCATCTATTAGGAGGCCTAGTACATTATGGGCACTCAGTATTCATCATTTCTTTATTCTACAAATAATTATTGCATTGATCTAGGATCCTAAAACTGTCCAAGTCCTGGTCCTCATGGAGATTCCATTTTAGTCAGAAAAGATAACATAAGAAATGACTAAGTCCCTTAACAAATATTTATTGAGCAACTCCTAGAAACTGCACATTGTTCTGGAAGGTAGGGATGCAGCAGAGAACAAACCTGATACAATTTGTATTCTCTCAGACTTTACATTTTGTTTTACATATGTTCATGTTAGTGTATATTTATATATTAATAGATCTATATGAGGTTTGGTACTGATAATATTTCATGTAAAATAAACATGGTATGGTGATAGAGAATTAGAGTGGGTGCCATTTTTGGTATGATAGTCAAGGTCTCTCTGAAAAGTTGATATATGACCTGTGGAAAAATAGAAAATGCCGTCATTGATCATGTGAGCCCTTGATGTTCATTGTAGTAAGTTTTTTATCTGAGCAAGGTGGAGAGCCATTGGAGATTGTTGAGCAAAGTAGGAAATTAACTTACATTTGAACAGGATTTCTCTGGCTGTTGTGAGGAGTACTGACTCAAGAGTGGAAGGTGAGGGACTACAGTGATAGGGAAATTAGGTAAAAGGCTACTCAATTACTCAAATGAGAAATGATGGTGGCTTAGATCATGATGCTGCGGCACATATGGAGATGCACCTCTGGAATCCTTCTTTAAAGTGGGACTTGCCATCCAACTGAGAAAAGTGTGGTTAGCTGACAAATTCCACTTGTTAGCTACTTCAGGATCTTCAAATACTTCAAATTTTGAAATTTTGTATGTGCGCAGTGTCTCATGCCTGTAATTCTAACACTTTGGGAGGCAGAGATGGGAGGATAGCTTGGTTTAGGAGTTCAAGACCAGCCTGGGCAACATAGCAGGAACTCGTCTCTATAAAAAAAATTTTTTAAATTAGCCAGGCATGATGGCATGAACCTGTGGTCCTAGCTACTCAGGAGGCTGAGATGGAAGGATCACTTGGGGCCAGGAAGTTGAGGCTGCAGTGAGCCATGATCATGCCACTGCACTCCAGCTGGGTGACAGCGAAACCCTGTCTCAAAATTGAATTTTTATCTTTTCCTGGGCTAGTGATATGCAGTATGATACTCTCCCATGTTGCTGGGCAGTGGCAGTGAGCCACAGTTCCCAGCCAGCCAAATAATCCCAATGGTAAACAAATAATGCTATAGAGTGTACTGTATTCAACAAACTTATATGAAATATCCACCACCTTATTATAGAATATGTATTATGTTAGATTATTTTGGCCAACTTTATGCTAATGTAAGTGTTCTGAGTGCACTTAGGGTAGACTGGGCTAAGCTGTGATGCTCAGTAGGTTAGGTATATTATATGCATTTTTTACTTATAATATTTTTAAATTACACTGAGTTTATCTAGACGTAAACCCATGGTAAGTTGAGGAGCATCTGTAATAAATCTCTTTATATATCTCATATTGGTTCAGTTTCTCTGAAAAACTCTGACTAATACAGTCTCAAATAAAATTTTGACACTCCTAACTCTGTCTCATTATCTGCATCCCAATGAACCCAGTCTATGACAGAGGTTAATAGATGATAGGAGAAGTGCACAGATTCGGGATACATTTGAAGATAGAGCTGACAGAATGTGCTGATGAATCAGATATGCCATGTAAGACAAATATTTATTAAATGTTTCTTAAACAAATATGTGATAGATATTACCACTCTTCACCAATTTTGAATCTGGGAAATTCTGCACAAAGGGGAATGTCACATTTTCTTGTCCTCTTGAAGTTAGAGGTAGCAATGTTCTTTTCTCTGGTAAATGAAATATGAATGAAATTTTAAAAATGGTCACTTCCTTTTGGGAGCAATTAAGAATTGTTGAGTGTTTCTCCATGCTTTCTTCTCCCTACTCCTATAACTGGTAAAGTTCAGAGAGTATAGTCTCCATCATTATGAGTCCCTGAATGAGCTCAATGTGGATCACATACCCCTTCTGATTCATGATAAACAAGTACAGTGAACAAGAAACAAACGTTGGTGTGTTAAGCTACCGAACAAGAAAATGTTATGTTTTATTACAAGGGCCTAATCCAGCTTAACCTGACTGAAATAGCTGTTGGTGCTGGAAGTGAAGTGCTACAGAGACAAAACCCATAAAAACCTAAATGGCATTGACTAAGCAGTCGGGTGGTGAGGAAAAATTCATTGAGAATTCAGAGATATTAAGAACATTGTTTATGTTCACACATCTGGTAAATGGGAGAGGTGAATTTGAATGCAACTCTACTTGACTCTAAAGTCTACGTCATTTGTCGCTATAGCCTCTCAGTTTTGGCTTATGTGGTTGGATAGTGGTAATCTGTCTTTAACTGATACATTTATTCTTTCAATAAATATTATTTGTAGTAATATTGACTATGTTCTAGGCACTGTGCTAGACAGGCAGAGGAACATATAAATCAGTAAGTGAATTTTTAGTCATGTTGAGTTTTACCTGACTTTGGGACTGCTGGATGGAGAGAATGGTCCAGTAAAAATTAATTAATTAATTAATGTGACAAATGTGTCAAGCATTTATACAGTTTGTGTTACTGCTGGGGCTGGAGTGGTGAGAAAATCCCTCTTAATCATGGTCTCTAATTCTTTTTATACATCTTTGGATTCTATTTTTAACATTTTATTGGGTTTTTTAAAAACATCTAGGTTCATTCAAAATAATGGTCTGGCTGGGCACGGTGGCTCACACCTGTGATCTCAGCACTCTGGGAGACTGAAGCCGGAGGATTACTTGAGCCCAGGAGTTTGAGACCAGCCTGGTTAACATAGCAAAACCCTGTCTCTCCAAAAATACAAAAAATTAGCCAGGCATGGTGGTGTGCTCCTGTGGTTCCAGCTACTTGAGAGCCTAAGGCAGGAAGATCTGTTAAGCCTGGGAGATGGAAACTGCAGTGAGCCGTGATTGTGCCACTGCAGTCCAGCCTGGGTGACAGAGTGAAACCCTGTCTCAAATAATAATAATAATAATAATAGCCTGTAGTTTTCCCCTTTTGTACTGCTTTTGTTTGGTTTTGGAATTAGGATAATACTTAAATCATAAAATGATCAGGAAGTGTTGCCTCCTCTTTTATTTTCTAGAAAAGATTGTGTATATTGGTTTTAATTATTCTTTAAACGTTTGGTAGACTTCTCCAGTTAAACCATCTTCGCATGGAGACTCCTTTTTCTGAAGCTTTCAATTTAAAAATTCAATATCTTTCATGGTTATAGGATTGTCAGATTATGTATTTTATCTTGGTTGGGTTTCGGTAAGTTGTGATTTTTTGAGGAATGTGTTTTTTTCTTCTATGCCATCAAATGAATGAACATAAAGTTGTCCATACTATTACTTATTATCTTTTTAATTATGTAGGCTCTACAGTGGTATCCCATTTCATTCCTGATATTGGTGATTTGTGCTTTTTTATTTTGTTTTTCTATCAAGAGGTTTATTAATTGTACTGGCTTTTTTGTCATAGAACTTCCTTTTGGTGATGTTTGCAGTGTATATCTTTTCCCATGCTTTCACTTTAATCTACCTATGTCATTTAATTTGAATTGAGTTTCTTGTAAATGGTAGCCTATCTTCTCAAAAGTTCCTGAGACCGTTTTATTTGTTTTTGGCCAATTTCCATGTTCAGATTAGATAAATTCTATTGATATGTCCTCACTTCACCAATTCTATCCTCTGTCTTCTCCACTAGAGCTTATCCAGGAAGTGTTTTCTTAACTCAGATATTATATTATTTCTGACTGAGAGTTTCTGTTTTTTCATTTGTTTCAAGAGAATTTCAAATTTCTTGTAGAAGTATTTTTATGAGGGCACCTTTAAAAATCCTTGTCTAGGGTGTCCCGGCCCTGGAAATGAATAGGCATCTGGGTGGAGCTGCTTGTTGTGGTGGGAATATGCTGGATCCTGCTACACTGTTGCAGCCTATCTCTGGTGATAAAGGATAGCCCAACAGAGAAGAAAAGAAAGCACTTTCCCTGGCCATTTACTGTCAGCAGATCCCCCTGGCCGTTGCTATCTAGCTCTGTTGGTATTGATGACGGCACTTAAGTTCAATTCAGGGAAGAAATGAGCCTGCCTTGGCTTTCTGTTGTAGCTAGGTTGGTGTCTGGGAAATGTTGAGCCTGGGTTGCCTTATTCTGTTAAGTTGGGGGGGTCATGAGACACCCTACTCCTACAGGTTGCTCCCACAGTCCTGGGATCCCTTACTAGTTTGCCTTCTTCTTTCTACCTTTCAGAGATCTTTTTTGATTGCTTCTTGCATTCGTTACATAGTATATAGTTGTACTTAGCAGTAAGGAGCAAGGAAAAAAGTGAGTCCACGGACTGGATGTTCACTCATAGCATTTTTATCATTTTGTCATTTTGATTTATCTCTATTATTTTGGGGTGTATTTCTTTGTATAGATTTTTTAGTTGTTGCTTTAGATATTACATTATGTATTATACATATTATTGCATTATACATACATTTCTTATTATAGTTTACCCATGTCCTGATTTCACCAGTTCAAGTGAAGTGTAGAAAACTTTCTAGGCTTTAATTCCCTTTGCCTCCCCTATTTATGATACAATCATCTTAAACATTAATATTTTCCTAAATACTTTATGAGCCATACAAGACAATGCTATAACTTGTACTTCAATTGTCAAACATAATTTGGAAAACTAAAGAGAAGAAAAGTGGGTTGTATTAACCCCTAATTTTGCTCTTTTCATTGTTCTTTCTTCCTTCCTGATGTTCCAAGATTTCTTCCTTTATCATTCTTTTCTGTTTATGTTCTCTAACCATTCATTCAGGGCAGGTCTATTCGTGACAAATTCTCTTAGTTTCTTTAAATCTCAGACTATCTTGGTTTCCTCTTCTTTTCTGAAAGATGTTTTCCCTGGATATAGATTTCCAGATTAATAGCTCATTTCTTGTAGCACTGGAAAAAGGCTTTGTCACTTCCTTCTAGACATCATGATTTCTGATGAAAAATCCACTGTCAACCTAATTGCTTCCTCTTTGTAGATAATGCATCACTTCTCCCTTGCTGCTTTCAGGAATTTTCCCCCCAAATTTGAAAATTTTTCTACTAGTATTTCTTCAAATATGCTTCCAGCTCCCACTCTCTTTCTTGCTTTCTGTGAGGCTATAATGGCAGGAATATTAGGTCTTTCATAATAGTCCATCAAGTACCTGAGGTTCTGTTCTTTTTTTCCCAGTATACGTTCTCTCTTTGTTCATATTAGGTAATTTTTATTATTCTATTTCAAGTTCACTGATTCAATCTTCTGTCTTCTCTAGTCTGCTTCTGAGTCCATCCAGTGATTTTTTTAAATTTTGGTTTTCATATTTTTAGTTCTAAAATGTATCTTTGAGTTTTCTTTATGTCTTCTATTTCTTTGCTGAGGCTTTCTATTTTTTATTTGTTTGAAGCGTGTTTGTAAATGCACATTGAAACCTTTTTATGATGGCTGCTTTAAAATACTTGTCCAATAATGCCAACATCTGTGTCATCTCAGTGTTTTTTTTCTTTTTGGGATGGAGCCTCGCCCTGTTGCCCAGGCTGGAATGCAATGGCGTGATCTCAGCTCACCGCAACCTCCGATTCCTGGGTTCAAGCAATTCTCCTGCCTCAGCCTTGCGAGCAGCTGGGATTACAGGTGGCTGCCACTACGTCCGGCTAATTTTTGTAACTTTAGTAGAGGTGGGGTTTCACCATGTTGGCCAGGCTGGTCTCGAACTCCTGACCTCATGATCAGCCTGCCTCGGCCTCCCAAAGTGCTGGGATTACAGGCGTGAGCCTCGGTGTTTTTTATGTTATGAGACTCTGGATATTATTTAAATCTTTTGTTTCAGCAGATCTTCTCTGATACCATATCAGTGGGGAAAGGAGGAGTGTTGCCCTATAACTGCTAGGTGAGTGTGGAAGTCCAGATTCCCCACTTAGCCTCCCTTGGTACCCAGAGAAGGAGGGGTTCCTCATTACTACTGGGAAAAGGGTAGGAATCCCCACCAGGCCAACACCGAATTACTCTGTCTCTGTGTTGTAGGGGGTACCTCATTACTGTTTCCAATATGGCCTCTACTGAAACCATGGGGGAATGCCTCCTTATTACCAGGTGGGGATGAATGTCACAGCCTCCCATTCATCCTCCTCTGAAACCACCCCAACGAGGGAGAAGTAGTGCTTTGTTATAGCCAGGTGAGAATGCAAGTCTAAGCTCCCAACTTGGTCTTTGTTAGTCCAGAGGTGGAGTAAGGCCACATTCTTTGCCATGAAATTTGGCTGGAGTAGGGTGGTTATTTTCTAAAGTTTTCTATATTGTTATGCTGATCCTTTCCTGGTCCTTTGGCTAGAAAGACAAGGCTTTTCTTGGGCTTTTTTTTTTTTCTGTGCCCTTAGCATTTCTGGGTTTCTAGATTCTGCAGTACCCAGACTTGGATATGTAAGGCAAAAGGAAAATGAATAGTCTCACTTCTTTGTTGCACCTCATGTTCTGAAGTTCCTAGCTGGTCAGGTTTCTTCTCTCTATGTTTCAAAACCTTCTTATATAGGTTTTATATACTATGTAAGGGTTTTTAGCTATATTTAGTGGGAAGAATAGGGAGAAGCGCATCTTCTCCATTTTGTTCTAGAACCAAAAGCTGACTGGCAATTCTAAATGAGAATTTTAGTTTGCAAATGGGCTAACGATTTGCATCTTTGCATTCACATGTTCTCTTCCTGTCTGCATAGGAAAACAAATTTTATTAAGAAGCTTCCTTGGTGAGCAAATAAGAGTCAGAGCCAAGTGATTCTTACTAGTTATGTCAAGGAGCCTAACATGCTTATCACTGCTACCAAAAGGAATTTAATGTTCAATTTTTATTTTCATGCACCATTTTTCTGGGTTCTATAATAACAGCCCATTCCTCCTTTCTTTACTAGTTTTTCTTCAGTCTGTGCCCAATGTAGTTCATTAGGTTTCAAATTTCTTGGATTCTATCCTACCCCTTTGATGTTTCATTCTTGTCATTCATATAGACCTCGATATTGTTAAATTGCCTCAGATACAAATTTGCATATATAGTGTACATGGTAGCCAATGGTATATCACACAAGAGCATTTGGTATCTGAATAATCCTTGATAAAATTGTTAAAGTGAAGTTAACATACGTTATGGGTGTTATAAAGTGACTTGATACGTTTAACAAGAGATAGGATTCAGTTATCTAACATTCTTGTGATCAGTAATATTAAAAATATTGTAGCACACTAAAGACATAAAAAGGTATAAAGAATGGTGCAATGCAGTCCCATGTACTCACCATCCAGCTTAAGAAATTAAACTACATTAAACTATATTAATGTTTGTTTTTGTATTCTTTGAAACATTATTATGGCTCTGCAAATTTTGAGGACAAAGTAAAGACTGTAGGCGTTGATGTCAGATCGAGGTTCTAGTCCAAAGTTTACTATTTATTAGTTAATTGGCCTTAAGCAAGTCATTTAACCTCTTAGAAACTGTTTCCTCATCTGTAAAAGAGTAGGGATAGTGCCTGTTTCACAAGGTAGTTGTGATAGTTAAATGAGATAATTTTGTTATTAAGGTGCCTTATCACAGTGCCTGACACCCAATAAATGCAGTTTCTATTGTCATTTTGTGTCATCCTAAGTATGCAGGGGAAACAAAAGTAAGCCATTATTCTTGTCTTCAAGGAGTTTGTCAAAAAGTAAGAAGGATAAAGTAGGCATACAAATAGCTACTATAAGATGTATAATAACATAAATTCCATTATCAAAATGCTGTGAGAGTTCAAAGGTTTGGAACATGCTGAGATCTGGCGATGTAGCTTTTTTTTTTTTTTTTTTGAGATGGAGTTTTTTGCTCTTGTTGCCCAGGCTAGAGTGCAATGGTGTGATCTCGGCTCATCGCAACTTCCGCCTCCCGGGTTTAAGCAATTCTCCTGCCTCAGCCTCCTGAGTAGCTGGGACTACAGGCATGCACAACCACACCCGGCTAATTTTGTATTTTTAGTAGAGACGGGGTTTCCCCATGCTGGTCATGGCTGGTCTTGAACTCCCAACCTCGGGTCATCCGCCTGACTTGGCCTCCCAAAGTGCTGGGATTACAGGCGTGAGCCACTGCGCCTGGTCGAGATGTAGCATTAAAACTAGGAAAGCAAGTATATTGCCATACCCCTCCTATATCCATGGGCAGACACTACTTTTTGATCTCAGATATGACCTCAATTTTTTTTCTCAACATATTGATTCAGGGAATCATAACTAATCAATTGGAGTTGTCCTTGAAATAGAGTATGTACCTAAAGTATGACACTCCTGGGAGGACATGAAGAAGAAGGGGACATAGGCTGAGAGTGCCAAATAGCAGAAATAAAAGTGATAGAACGGTATCAAATTTTAAAGAAAGTCATTGCTGGTGAATTTTGAGAAACAAGTTATATTAAATTGAATCTATAGTAAAGGGCATAGGAATTGTTGGGGTTGTGGGCATCAAAGAACGTTGAGACTAAATTTGGATGGATAATCCAAATAAATCTTGAGGTTATTTATGATAATGGCAGAAATTGCAGGGGGAAATAAGAACCAGCTACATGCTGAGGAGCAATGACCAAGAACATAGCATAGTATAACAAGGAAGAGGATTTGTGTACATGTTGACTCCCCCTACTAGATTGCGGTACCTGAAAGTCAGGGAATCATACTTCATCTTCCTGGAATCCTAGCATCTAATACAGAGTACAAAGCATTGAATATATGGATGAATGAATTAGGGAATGTGTGGTGATCATCAAACGAGTGTAAACAATATATTTGAGAACAAGTTGAAAATACCACCCTAAAAGAGTTTATATTGGGGTTAAAAAGAAGTATTTAAAATTGAGTTTCCTTTGAGTAAATCATGCCCTCGTTTTCCTGAGATTAAATTGGTAATTTACCTTATTGATCACTCATTATTATCTCAGTCTATGTCAAAGCTTCTTATCCATGGCTGCAAGTTAGAAACACCTGAGTAGTTTAAAACATATCCCAATAACCTGGCTGCACCCCAGGCCAAATCAGAATCTCTGGGGATGTGACCTAGTCATCAGTATTTTTAAAAGCTCCCCAGATGACTTGTGCTGCCAAGATTGAGAACCACTGAGTGACGACAAGATAAGACAGGGTACAGGTGTGTTAACTTGTATAATTACATAAAATTCAGTATTACAGCTAGAATTAATTGTAGCAGTCTTTTTTAAGAAATGAAATATCTCAAACTCAACTTCTGTTTACAATGTTTATTTAACAACTACCTAGTACTCAATATAGAGTTTGCTAACTGGAGGACTATAGACAGTTTGAGTTTGGTTATCACAGTGCTGAAAGTTTTACATCAATTGCCAACATTTTATGGATAAAATTCAGTAGATTTCACGTAAAATTAGGAACTTCAAACTTCTCTTGAAAATGAGAAGATTTGGTAACTTGATATTTGCATTCCCTAGAGGTACCAATCAACCGAAACTGAGTAGTAGCTGCTAGCTGCTGCCCCATTTAGATGGAAATAGTCAATTTTGTGGGTTTTTTTATTTTTATTTTTTTGAGATGGAGTCTTGCTTTGTTGCTGATGCTGGAGTGCAGTGGCACAATCTCGGCTCACTGCAACCTCCACTTCCCAGGTTCAAGTGATTCTCTTGCCTTAGCCTCCTGAGTAGGTGGGACTACAGGCGCGTGCCACCATGCCCGGCTAATTTTTTGTATTTTTTAGTAGAGACGGGGTTTCATCACGTTAGCCAGGATGGTCTCGATCTCCTGACCTGGTGATCCACCCACCTTGGCCTCCCAAAGTGCTGGGATTACAGGTATGAGCCACCGTGCGTGCCTGGCCTGTTTTTTCTTTCTTTCTTTCTTTCTTTTTTTTTTTCGCTCTCATTAGAGGTTAATCAATTTTACTGATCTTGTAGAACCAGCTTTTGGTTTCATTGATTTTCTCTGTTGTTTTTTTATCATTTCTCTTACATTAGTTTCCACTTTGATTCTTATTATTCCCTTTTTTTCCTGCTTACTTTGGGATTTTCACTTTTTCTTAAGTTTCTAAGGATGAACAGGAGGTCATTGATTTGAAATCTTTCTTCTTTTCTAATGTAGATATTCATTGCTATTAATTTCCTCCTAAGTACTTCTTTAACAGCATCCCACAAATTCTAATATAGTGCATTTTCATCTTCCATTAGGCTAAAAATACTTTTTTTTTTCAGACCAGAGTCTTGCTCTGTTGCCAGGCTGGAGTGCAGTGGCACGATTTTGCCTCACTGCAACCTACGCCTCCCTGGTTCAAGCGATTCCCCTGCCTCAGCCTCCCGAGTAGCTGCCACCACGCCCAGCTAATTTTTTCTATTTTAGTAGAGACGAGGTTTCACCATTTTGGCCAGGATGGTCTTGATCTCCTGACCTCGTGATCCGCCTGCCTTGGCCTCCCAAAGTGCTGGGATTACAGGCGTGAACAACTGTGCCCAGCTTAAAAATACTTTTTAATTTCCCTTTTCATTTAATCCTATGATACATGAGTTATTTATAAGTTTGTTATTTAGTTTCCAAATGTTTAGGGATTTTCCAGAGTTTATGCACTATTGATTTCTTAGTTAATTCCATTGTTATCTAAAAATATACTTTGTATGGCTTGAATCCTTTAAAATTTACAGGGAGATGTTTTATTCCACAGAATACGGTCTATTTTGGTAAATGTTCCATATGTATTTGAGAAGAATGTACATTCTATTGTTGATTAGAGTGTTCTATAAATGTCAGTAAGGTCTAGTTGGTTGATTGTGTTGTTCAAATCTGCTTTATATCATTTTGACTTTTCTGCTTACATTGAGAGAAGAATATTAAAATCCCTTACTGTATTTGTGGATTTGAATATTTCTCTTTGCAGTTCTATCAGGGTTTGCTCCATGTATTTCTTTTATTAAGTACATAAGCATGTATGATTATTATGTCTGCTTATGTAATTGACTAAGTTATAACTTTTTTTTTTTTTTGAGACGAAGTCTTGCTCTTGTCCCCCAGACTGGAGTGCAATGGTGCGATCTCAGCTCACTGCAACTTCTACCTCCCGGGTTCAAGCGATTCTCCTGCCTCAGCCTCCTGAGTAGCTGGGATTACAGGTGCCTGCCATCATGCCCAGTTAATTCTTGTATTTTTAGTAGAGATGGAGTTTCACCATGTTGGCCCGGTTGGTCTCGAACTCCTGACCTCAGGTGATCCGCCTGCCTCGGCCTCCCAAAGTGCTGGGATTACAGGTGTAAGCCACTGTGCCCGGCCAGTTATAACTATTAAATATCCTTCTTTATCCATGGTAATATTCTTGGCTCTAAAATCTACTTTGTCTCCTCCAAATTTAGCCTCTCTGGCTTTCTTTGCACTAAAGTTAACATGGCATATCTTTGTCACATCTTTTAGTTTTATTATATTTGTGCCTTTAAAACTAACGTGCATTTTTTAATAGATAGCATATAGTTGTGTCTTACATTTTTATTCAATCTGCCAATCTCTGACTTTAAATTGGGGTGTTCAGACCTGTTACATTTAATGTCATTTATTACTATGATTTGGTTTGAGTCTAGTATTTTTTTATTTGTCCCACCTGCTCTTTGTTCCCTTTTCCCTGTTTTCTGTCTTCTTTTGATTAGTCAAGCATTTTTTTTCTTTCTTTTTTTTTTTTTGAGACGGAGTTTAGCTCTTGTTGCCCAGCCTGGAGTGCAACGGCACCATCTCAGCTCACCGCAACCTCTGCTCCAAGGTTCAAGCGATTCTCCTGCCTCAGCCTCCCGAGTAGCTTGGATCACAGACATGTGCCACCACACATGGCTAATTTTTGTATTTTTCGTAAAGACGGGGGTTTCCCCATGTTGGTCAGGCTGGTCTCGAACTCCTGACCTCGTGATCCGCCTGCCTCGGCCTCCCAAAGTGCTGAGATTACAAGCATGAGCCACCGCGCCTGGCCTAGTCAAGCATTTTTCTGATTCTATTTTATCTCCTTTGTCAGTTCATTGCTTGTAACTTTTTGTTTTGTTATTGTAGTGATTAGTCAAATTTCATTTTAAAGGCTTTAAATAATGAGGATTTTAAAAAATATATTTATCCTTTTCACTACCATTTCTGGCCCTCTTAATTCCTTTCTGTAGATACATATTTCCACCTAGTATCATTTTCCTTCTGCATGAAAGACTTTAACATTTCTTGTAGTACAGTTCTGCTAGTAATGGATTATTTCAACTTTTCTATGTCTGGGAAATGTCTTTGTTTTACCTTCGTTTTGAAAGATCCTCTACAGAATTTTACTTTGACATTTTATTCTTTCAGTATATTAAAGGTGTTTCTCCATTGTCTTCTCGTTTGCATTATTTCCAATTAGAAATCCAATGTCGGCTGGGTGCGGTGGCTCATGTCTGTAATCCCAGCACTTTGGGAGGCCGAAGAGGGTGGATCCCCTGAGGTCAGGAGTTCGGGACCAGCCTGGTCAACATGATGAAATCCCATCTCTACTAAAAATACAAAAATTAGCCGGGCGCCTGTAATCCTGTACTTGGGAAGCTGAGGCAGGAGAATCGCTTGAACCTGGGAGATGGAGGTTGCAGTGAGCAGAGATCATGCCACTGCACTCCAGCCTGGGTGACAGAGTGAGACTGTCTCAAAAAAAAAAAAAAAAAAAAGAGAAGAGAGAAATTCAATGTGATTGTTATCTATATTCCTCGGTATATAACATGCTTCTTATCTCTAGCTGCCTCTAAGATTTTCTCTTTTTCACTGATTTTAAGCAATGTGATTATAATGTGCATTGGTGTAGCTTTCTTCATTTTTCTTGTTCTTGGGATTCATTTATCTTTTTAGTTCTGCAGATTTATAGTTTTCATCAAATTTGGAAATTTTCAGTTATTATTGCTTTAATTTTTTTCTGTCTCCTCCCACTCTCTCTTTTAGAGACTCCAATGACCCATCTCTTAGTCAGCTGAAGTTGTCCCACTTTTCACTGATGGTCTTTTAATTTCTTAGAATTCATTTTGTCCCTGTGTTTTATTTTGGATAGTTTACATTGCTATGCCGTCACATACACTACAATGTTCTTCTGCATATCTAATCTGCCATTAATTTCCATCATCATGTTTTTCGTCTTAAAAATTTTAGTTTTCACTTCCAGAATATCTATTTTGGTCTTTTTAATATTTTCCATGTCTCTACGTAACTTTTTGAACATATGGAACATAGTTATAATGTCTACTTAAATGTCCTTGTCTGCCAATTCTAACGTCTCTATTAGCCGTGGCTCAATTTCAATTGTTTGTTTTTTCTCTCAATATAGCTCGTATTTCTATGCTTTTTTTCATTGTTCATAATTTTTAATTGGATATTAGCTAGACATTGTAGAGTGTACCTTGTTTGGTGCTGACTTTCTGTAGTTACATAAATATTCTTAACATAGTTCTGAAACATAGTTAAGGTATTTAGTTTGACCCTTTTGGTTCATACTTTTAAATTTTGTTACAGGACTGAAGTGGTGTTCATTTTAGGCCTAATTATTTTCCACTACTGAAGCTATCCTTCTGTGCACTCTACCCAATGCTCCATGAATTTTGAGGTTATCTAGTGTAGCTGGTGAGAACACCATTATTTTTGCCCCTTCATTCACCGCAGACACTGTTAGGTCTAATCTTTTTGGGTGATTCTCTATCTGGTCTTGGGTACTTTCCTCACATGCATGCTCTCATCAGTCCTCAGTTGAATGTTGGAGGAAAATCTCTGTAGATATCTAGCTATCTACAGCTCTCTCCTCTCTGATCCTTTCTCCTGCAAAGTCTATTCACCTCAGTCTTCCTGGATGCTCAGCTCCATCTTCTTGATGTACCATACCCCAGAAAATATTTCAAGGCAAAAATTGGGACAGTCTTTGGGCTCACCTCATTTCCCCCACCCCCATCATTCAGGGCTCACTATCCTTCATTTCTGGATTTCTGGATCTCCAATGTCTTGGAAACTGTTTCCTATAGCTGAAACATATTTTGGTTATTTCAGTCATAAGGGTAAATCTGATACTTCTTATTCCATGTTGTCCATAACAGAACAATAAATAATTTTTAATTGAGGTATTTTATATGCAATAATATGTACTACTCATGTGTGTATAGCTCAATTATTTCTGTATCTGTGCAATCACCATCTGGATCAAGATATTAACATTTTCAAGCACCCCTAACAGGCTACCTCACTACTCTGTCTTATTGAAAGCTATCTTATTCTTTTGTTTTGACCTTGAGGAAACTTATGCTAGAATCAGTATAAATCTGAGTAATTTTACTGCTGCCACCCCTACTATCAATCTCCATCTTCCAGAAGTAGTCCCATTTCAGAGATTCATTTTTTTTTCCCAACAGATGGTCATTACAGAGTGAGTATTTTTGTCCAAGAATATTGGGCCTAAGTATTTAGATGTTCCCAGTTTAACATTGAAACCCACCCTGATCTCACTGTTACCAGTTTATTATTCACATAGAATACCAATAGATGCTACAGAAAGTAAGTGATGCTAATGGATTATGATTATGACTCAGATCACGAAAAGCAGCATGGTGCTGTGGAAAAAGTAATGGCTTACTTCCTCTTTTCCCTCTTTCCTGCCTAGACGAGAAATCAAAAACTTTATTTTAAAATCAGCGCCATTTTTTCCTGAATTTCTGATAGAATTGTTACTCCTATATAGCTCTGTTCCCCCTTCCTGATTTTTGTAGTATTATTTGTATACATATCATATCCATATATATTACAAACCCAATAATACTTTATTATGATTATTACTGTACATACTCTCGGGCCTTGTAAAGAAGCTGAGAGATGAAAGGTGAGCAACTATATATTTATGGTGTTTGTCACATTAACCTTTTAATTTATCATTTCTGATTCCTATTTGTTAATGTGAATTTGAATTGCCACCTGTGTCTTTACTCCGATAAGCTTTGCTCCCACCCACCTCCCATGTGATGTTATTGGAAATTATATTGTATTTATGAATGTTATAGTCCCAACAATAAAATTGTATGCATTTTTATATAATTGTTGTTAAATGAGTTAAGAGAACAGAGAATAAATATAGATTTACATAGCCATTTTTATTATTATATAGTTTCCTTTACCAGTATTTACTTTGTGTGTGTGGATTCTGTGTGCTCTGTGCTTTTAGGCTGAAGAAGTTTCTTTATTACATTTATTGTTAGATTTATCTACCAGCAATAAGTGTTTACAGTTTTTAAATCTGTGAATGTGTTTATTTTGCCTTCATGTAAGTTTTTTATTTTTTAATCATTATTTTTTTGAGACAGGGTCTCACTCTGTCACCCAGGCCGTAGTGCAGTGGTGCAATCACAGCTCACTGCAGCCTTCACCTCCCAGGCTCAAACAATCCTCCTGCCTCAGCATCCTGAGTAACTGGGACCACAGGCATGTGCCACTAAATTAGCCACTGGCTAATTTTTAAGTTTTTCATAGACATGGGGTCTCCCTATGTTGCCCAGGCTGGTCTCAAACTCCTGGGCTTAAGCGGTCCTCCTGCCTTGGCCTCCCAAAATGTTAGGATTACAGTCATGAACCACCGTGGACAGCTGTCTTCATTTTAAAAGATAGTTTTGCTGAATGTAAGATTCTATGTTGACATTTTTTTTCTTTCAGCACTTTGAATACGTCATCCCACTATCTTGTGGTCTCCATTATTTCTAAAGAGAAGTCAGTTGGTAATATTAGTGGGGCTCTGTTGTAGGTGATGAGTTGTTTTTCTCTTCTTCCTTTCAATATTATCTCTGTCTTTGGCTTTCAGCGTTTTTCTGTGTATGGTTCTTGCGTTTATCATACTTGAAGTTTACTGAACTTATTGGATATATAGATTAATTTTTAAAATCACATTTTGTAATTTTATCAGTCATTATTTCTTTGAATACTTTTTTCCTGCTCCCTTTTCTCTCCTCTCTCCTTATTGTACATCTGTTATGTGTATATTTGTGGGCATAATGGTGTGCTGCCTTTTTCTGGGGCTCTGTTCATTTTTCTTCATTTCTTCTTCTCTCTGTGCCTCAGACTGGTGAATCTTAATTGATTTATCTTCAAGTTTGTTGATTCTTCCTTCTGCCTGCCCAGGTCTGTTATTGAGCTCCTCCCAGGAATTTTTCACTTACACTTTTCAACTCCAAAATTTTAATTTTTCTGTTTTATAATTTCTATATCTTTACTAATATTCTCTATTTGTCAACATACCTCCTTTCCTTCTTTAAGCGTGGTTTCCCATGGTTCTTTGTATGTATGCATAAAGGCTGATTAAACATTTTTTCTGTTATATCTGACATCTAGGCCATCTCACTGGCAATTTCTGTTGCCTCCTTCTAATTCCTGTGCATGGGTCAGACACTTCTGTTTGTTTGCGTGTCTCATCATTTTTTTGTAAAACATATTGTCTTTTTTCATGATCTGTTACGCTGTCTGCCTGTGTTAGTATCATTCCCTGCTATTGGGCTCCACTAATTGCCGGCTGATTTGCTCTATTGTTTTGGATAACACCCTTGGGCATAAATTACTCAACAGTCTGATCCATTAAATTTGACCCCTTTGCAGGAATAGTTTTTGAAGTCAAACTGAAGTTCCTTCTGACTCTAGGAGGATTTTTGTTAGCTGTCTCTTTCTCTGATCCTCCCTGGAAAACTACCTGGCTTGTGGTTTATTTTGCTTCTCTCATGGATCTACCAGACTGTTCTCAATGCTCACCACTAAAAACTTCATTGTTTTTGAGATTGTGCTTGTGCTTGAACTTACCACACTCTGTTCCAAATAAATTCAGTTTTATTGCAGAGAGCTTTGAAGCTCTCTTCTTATGGCCAGTCTCCCTCCTGGGCAAAATCACTGCACCACTGCTCTGGGGCTTGGAGTAGAAACAGTGGACTGCTTCTCTCAGAGTGAAAGCCCTACTTTATGAGTTGAGCACTGGGTAGAGGCAGCACCCTCTGGTCTTCTTGGCTTGTCTCTGCCACTGTGGAACCTGCACTCTATGAGCAAACTTGAACGAGGGATATTAAAACCCCAGTATTTTTGGCGTGCCATTCCTGACATAGAGTTTCCACCCTATAAATGGTGGCTAGGTAGAGGAAGGGCACCCTGGGCCTCTCAGCTGCACTCACTTTGAATTTAGACTCTGCAACATAAAGCTGGAGGTGATGAAAAATACTAATACTGGTGGCCTGCTCACCCCAGGGAGAAATAACAGCCCTTAACCAGGAGACTGGGGAAGAGGAGGCTATATTTTCTTGGCCATACCCACCCAAATGATAGCTTTAATCACGCTGATTTTGATGGGGGAGGGATTGAGTAGGTCATGGCTCAAGTGCCGCAGACTTTCACTGTTCTTACTGACATTTATATTTTTTGAATAAATGTTTCTTCATTTGTTCTATGCCTTTAGAGAAATTTTCTGAGACTTTATATGGTTGTTTTAAAAATAATTTTTAGCAGTTATGGTTGTTTCCCTGTGCGGATGGTCTGTAGAACACCTGATACTTCCTTTCTGGAAGTCTGTGTTTTTATTCATACAAAAGCTGAGATTAATGGATATCTTCAAATTAAGTAGAGTGAAACTCAGTAAGAAATCAGTAAAAGGGAAGGCAAAACAAAAAGCTGCAGAACAAATAAATTTAGGTTATTTGCATTAGCTGCTCATATCAGTAGGGAAAAAATAGATTCAGTCAAAATATGTTTTTGGAAAAAGAAAGTAAACCACCTGGAAGAAAAAAATATAAAATGGGATTTTCCCTCATACGTCATCTAGAATAAATTCCTAATGGATCAAATATTTAAATTCAAACATTGATACATTAGAAGTAACAGGAGAGCTGTTCATAATCTTGGAGGAGAAAAAGGTTTTCTAAGTATGCTTACAAGAAATTCACATCAGTAGCCTAAAAGTAAAAAGATGGAAAGGTATATCATGAAAGCACTAATCAAAAGAAAGATAGAGGGCCAGGTGCAGTGGCTCATGTCTGCAATCCCAGCACTTTAGGAGGCTGAGGAGGGCCAATAGCTTGAGCCCAGGAGTTTGAGACCAGCCTGGCAACATGCCAAACCCCTGTCTCTACAAAAAATACACAAATTAGCTGGGCATCATGGTGCACACCTGTGGTCCCAGCTACTCAGGAAGCTGAGGCCAGAGGATCACTTGAGCCTGGGAGTTTGAGGCTGCAGTGAGCTGTGATTGCAACACTGCACTCCAGTCTGGGCAACAAGGTAAGACCCTGTCTTCAGAAAAAAAAAGAAAAGAAAAGAAAAGAAAGCTGGAGTGGTTATATTAATATCAGACAAATTATACTCCAGAGCAAAGGTAATTCCCAGGAATAAAGAAGGGCATTATATAATAATAAAAAGGTTCCATTCACCAAGAAGACATAACCTTCCTACATGTGCATACACTAACAAAAGAGTTTCAAAATACGAGGGGACTTCAAAAAGTTTGTGGGAAAATATAATTAAAAGATAAAAATAAAAACTATAAACTTTATTTCTCAACATTAGCTCCATCAAGTTCAAAACACTTTTGTAAGCAAAGATTCCAGCCATTTAGTCCATATCTAAAGAACTGAAGGGCCTGGAAATTTAACCATGTTAATGCAGGTTTTTGTTTGTTTGTTTGTTTGTTTTTTACATTATTAATCGAAGAGAAACAAGCACCTTTTAAAGATTTTTTTAAGATTAGGAAACAAAAAGAAGACTGAAAGAGCCAAATCGGGACTGCATGGTTGATGCCTAATGATTTCCCATCAAAACTCTCTCAAAATTGCTTTTGTTTGATTAGAGGACTGAACAGGAGCACTGTTTATGTGAAGCTTTTCTGGGTGTTTTTCTGCTTAAGCTTTGGCTAACTTCCTCAAAACACTCTCATAATAAACAGATGTTATTTTTCTTTAGCCCTCCAGAAAGTCAACAAGCAAAATGCCTCAAGTATACCAAAAAACTGTTTCCTTTACCTTTGCTCTTGACCAGTCTACTTTTCCTTTGACTAGACCACTGCCACCTCTTTGTAGCCATTACTGTGATTGTGCTTTGTTTTCAGGATCTTACTGGTAAAGCCACGTTTCATTTTCTGTTATAATTCTTCGAAGAAAGGCTTCAGGATATTGATCCCACTTGTGTAAAATTTCCATTGAAAGCTCTCCTCTTTATCTGCTGCCGATCTGGGCACAATGGTTTTGGCACCCATTGAGTGGACAGTTAGCTCAACTTTATTTTTTCAGTCAGAATTGAGTAAACTGAACCAGTTGAGATGTGTATGGTGTTGGCTATTGTTTCTGCTGTTAATCATCAGTTCTCTTCAATTAGGGCACAAACAAGTTGAATCTCTTCCTCACAAATTTATGTGGATAGTCTGCTGCTGTGAGCTTCCTCTTCAACATTGTCTCACTCCTTCTTTTTTTTTTTTTTTTTTTGAGACAGGGTCTCACTCTGTCACCTGACACCCTGGCACTGCACAGGGTGGAGTGCGGTTTTTGTGATTATGTCTCACTGCAGCCTCGACCTCCCTGGCTCAAGTGATCCTCCCACCTCAGCCTCCTGGGTAGCTGGGATTAGAGGTGCACACCAACACACCTGGCTAGTTTTAAAATTTTTTGTAGAGATTGGCGTCTCACTATGTTGCCTAGGCTAGTCTCAAACTTCTAGGTTCAAGCAATCTTCCCTCCTTGGCCTATCAAAGTGCTGGGATTATAGATGTGAGCCACCACACCTGGCCTTCATCCCTTCTTAAAACAGGTTATCCATTTGTAAACTGCTGATTTCTTTTTTTTAATTTTCTTTTCTTTTTTCTTTCTTTCTTTCTTTTTTTTTTTTTTTTTTGTTGAGAGTCTTTCTCTGTTGCTCAGGCTGGAGTGCAGTGGCACAATCTTGGCTCACTGCACCCTCTGCCTCCTGGGTTCAAGTGATTCTTGTGCCTCAGCCTCCTGAGTAGCTGGGATTACATGTGTGCACCTGTAATCCCAGCACTTTGGGAGGCCAAGTCAGGAAGATCACTTGAAGCTTGGAGTTTGAGAACAGCCTGGCAATGTGGTGAAACCCCATCTCTACTAAAACTACAAAAAAATATATAAACTGCTGATTTCTTTGGGCATTGTCTCTGTAAACTTTTCATAAAACATCAATGATTTCACCATGCATCCACCCAGCTTCACCATAAATATGATGTTTTTCTTGTTTCAATTGTAGCAGAATTCATGTTGCTCTCACAGGCGCTCTGTTCAAACTGATGTCCTATCCTTCATAGCGCTTCAAGCTAGATCCTGTTCGGACATGTTAGCATTTATTTTGGTGCAAAAAATTTTTGAAATCTAGGCATAGTTTTTTTAATAATATGTATTTCCATGAACAGTTTGAAGACCCCTCAAATATAAAGCAAAATCTCAGAGGCTGAAAGAAGAAATAGACAAATTCACAAATATAATTAGGGACATCAACACTCCTCTCTCAATAATTAATATAATATTTTACATAGCAAATAACCAAGGATACAGAATAACTGAATATTATCAATTATCTCTAGCTGATATTTATAGAGCATTTCACTCAACAACAGGAGAATGCATATTCACATTCTTTTCAAGTGTACATGGAACATTCACCAAATTGACCATATCTTCAGTCATAAGACAAAATTTAACAAATGTAAAAGAACTGAAATCATATATTGTAAGTTTGCTGATCATAATGGAATTAAAAAAACAATAGTGGAAAATAACAGGAAAATCTCCAAATACTTGGAAATTAAACATGCATTTCTAAAGAACCCATGGGTCAATGAGGAAGTACACACTGGAGACAGTGGCTCATGCCTGTAATCCCGGCACTTTGGGAGGCTGAGGCAGGAGAATTGCTTGAGCCCAAGAGTTCAAGACCAGCCTAGGTAACAAAGCAAGACCCCATCTCTACAAAAAATAAAAAAAGATTAGCTGGACATGGTGGTGTGCTTCTGTAGTCTAGCTACTTGGGAGACTGAAGCAGGAGAATCACTTGAGCTTAGGAGTTTGAGGTTATAGTGAACTATTATCATGCCACTGCACTCCAGCCTGGACAACAGAGTGAAACCCTGTCTCAAAAAAAAAAAAAAAAAAAAGGAGGAACTACAAAGGTAAAATTAGAGATCATTTTGCACTAAATTAGAATCAATATACAAAAATATCAAAATACAAAATATAAAGATTGGTGGGATGCAGCTAAAGCAGTGCTTAGTGGGAAACGTGAGTCAAATTGATGAAATAAATTGTAAAAGTACCAGCAAAACTAAGGACCGATCTTATTGCTGGTTTCCTTCTTTGCTCTGACCACATTTTGGTCATTTATTCATTTAACAAACATTGATAAACACGTATTTTATGCTAGGCTCTTACGTGTTTAAATGTCATCTTTAGCTCTAGGCTCTGGGATCCTAGTGTAGTGTCTCTGGGTGTAGCATAGTATTTGGGACATGGTAGGTGCTCAGTATATACTTGTGGACTGACTAAAAATAACCACAAGAGATCCTCCCCTGTGGTGAGAATTGTGGCGCAGATTTGGGGGCCAGGAGAACTTTCTGGAGGTAGTGGCAATAAATAATTCAGTTCTAAACTTGTTCTGAAAGTATTTAACCAGAGTACGGATTTTTATTATTGAAACATTTTTTTCAGTTTTCATTTTCTTCCTTTTCTTGGGGAGTATGTAAAATAATGCAAGAATGCTTTCTAAATGAGTCCACGTTTATTCTTTGGATATTTGAATACGGTATGTAACTCTGGATACGATCTCAAAGCAAAAATGATTTAGATTGAAGATTTTTGTAAAAAGCTTGAAATTGAAGTATACCGCTAATACAAATGAACTTTTTAAAAGTGGTGTGCCAGAAAACAGTAAATTAGTTTGGTAAATATGTAACTGTAGACATCCAAGACAGAGAAAATGAGGCCTGAGTTAAGGGACTAAGATGAAGGGAGATATTTCTAAGGCGAATCAACAAGGAGAGGTGGCGAATTGTACATGAGGGATTTGGCGGAGATACTGCAGCTCCTGGCACGACTAGAATTAGGATTTGTAAAAAGTTAGTGATTCTCTCTCCCTGCCGGTTTACATCACAATGTAGGTGTTGATCTAGGGAGGGAGTCAATGAGATAGAGCATTGCAGAGCTTGCTAGAGAGGCACAGGAAGTTGCCTGAAGTGAAGGAGGGGGTGGCGGCTGCAGAAGCTAAAGCTTCCGCCAAACAAAAGAGGACAGCACTTCCGGTCACGCCATCGTTGCTGCCTTCTTCGTCAAGGTGAGTGTAAAGAAGGGGACTTGGTAATTCTCACAAATAAATCCCCATACACTCCAGGGAAACCTCCTTTTGTGCCTCAACGTGGGGTGGAAAGGAGAATTCATCCCCGCGTACGTTGTATGAAGGATGCTTCTGACGCCTGTGGTTCTGATCGCCTCGCTATCTCCTCCCTTCTCCTCCGGAGATGGGGGGCCCGCTCCTGCCTCACCTCCTCACTCTGGTGGTCCCTTTAACCGCTTGACTCCCGGTCATGCTTCACCTCTCCTCTTTATCCCGTATCCTCTTCTCTGGTCTGAGCCAGCGTCATTCCCTCTACCACAGGTCACTCCTACCTCCTACCTCTCACCTCCGCCTTCTGCCCCCCATCCTTTTAACCTGCGACACTTTGCGAGCCCCTTCCTACCCTCTGTTTTACTCCCCCTGCTGGCCTTTGGTCTTTCCTGTTCCCCTCCCGCGGAGACCAGTAAATTACGTACTTTGCAACAGTAGGTGTGACTTCAAGGTCAAGGCTTTTTTTTTTTTTTTTTTTTTTTTTTTTGGTTCTTTTAAAGTATAAGCAAAGAAGCAGAAACCTTAGAGCCCTAAGAGGCGTAGGCACTTGTCCAAATGATGTTCTTTTTTTTTTTTTTAACTCTAAACAAAATTACACATCATTTAGATACTATTGCACAGGTTTCAGTCTTCTACACATTGCATTTATTTTTTTATGTTGCCATAGAATCCTCAGATTTTGGGGGGCAAACATAGTGGATTATACCTATAACCTGGTTTCAGCTTCAGCGTAAGCTTTCCCATCCCCTGTAAAACTTCTCTTAGCGGCGAAATGGTTGACAGGAATGGCATCCAATCACAAATTTATTACTTTATATGAGTTGAGTTTATTATGCAATTTCTTTTCTGGTCTCTGATAGCAACATTAAACAGCAAGCTGACATTTTGCAGACGAAGACTTTTTCTCAGAGCTTTGCAAGTATTACATAATCTATTTGTTGCAATGTGAAATGTACTTTTCTATTACATTTGTTACCATGTCAAATTTATCTTGTGAGAACATTAGTTATTAAATAATAATCACAATACCGAAATGATCATTAAATTTATGCTGAGAATCAGAGTTTTCCAGGCTCTATCAGGATCTAACGAGGAATTTAACCAAAGTTCTCTTTGAACAAGCAGTGGACTCCTTCCTGTGTGTTATGCTTGCCAGACTAAGGGGTGATTATCTTTTCTAGGCCATGTATAGTTTTTATTTAAGAATAAACAATGAGGCAGAGCTTTTGTGACACCAAAACACTTAGGAAAGAGTATTGCTGATGTCTCTTTATACTCTATTCAAATCATTATTACACAGCATTTAAATATTATCACACTTGTTTCAACCCACTGTGCATCCATCCATTCATTCAATAATTTTTTATTGAATAATTTTTATTTGCCAGACAGTGTTCTCAGCACTGGAGATACAACAGTGAATAACAAAAACAAAGTCTTTTAAACTATAGCTGGGAGACAGACAATAACTTAATATATAAACAATATATATCGGCAAGTGGCACTGGTGTTAAATGAACAAAACAAAAAAATACATGAAGAAATAAAAAAGAAAAAAACAAAAAAAGAAATAAATATGTAATAGGTTGTAATGTGGACGGGTTCTACTATTTTAGATAGGATGGGCAGGAAGGCTTCACTGGTAAGGTGATATTTGAGCAGGAACCTGAAGGAACTGAGGGCACACACTATGCAGATATTAATGGGAAAACAGGATTTATGTCACAGTCTTTGCATTTGTTCACTCTGTTTCCTAACCCGCCCCCACCTTCCCATTCCCCTAGTGGTCACTTTTCTGCATAGCATTAATTCAACGCTCTGCATACTCAAATAACCTGATCCATTCACATTAATTTCTCATATTCTCTTCCTCCTGGCTAGCTTCTTGCTACCATTTAGGCGACTTGTCAGCCTCTTTAGGAAGACATATCACTATCTCCATACCCACCTCATCCTCAGTTTGTTGATTGCTGGTGCACTGTGTGCTATCCTACAGGATATTTGATTATCTCTCTCGCTGCTCTTACCACTTTGTGTTCATAATATGTTGTCCATAAATATTTGGTACGGTAAAGTGAAATGAATTCAGTGCTTGTTTATAAAAGATAAAACTTTTAAATATGGCTTTCCCCCTAATGTTCAACACTATTCTCTAAGGTCAGTATTATCATTGTCATTTTATTAATGCTAAAACCAAGACTAGGAGGTAAGTAGTAACTTGCTAAACTGTGGTACAGTTTATGGAGTTAAGGTTTTTCAGGCACTCAGTCCTGGTCTGGTTCTCTCTATCTGTGTTTCTTAATGAGAAATAAAAAATATACAGAATATTTTATTATTTTATAAGACAATCCGGGTATAGAAATTTTATTTTTTGTGCTTCTTTCACAACTTAGATCATATCAGGTGCTTGAATTACTCCCTAATTATAAATATTAAGCTCTGAGAGGCATGAATAATGCCTCTTTTTACCAGAATATTTTTAAATAAAAAATTAAACAAGCAGAAGTTGAAAGAAGAGTACAATGAAAACTTTTATATTCTGGACCTAGATTCAACAACTGTTAACCTTTGCCATATTAGCTCACTCTCTCTATTACTCACTCTCTTTCTCCATGCATCCATCCATCCATCCATCCGTCCATCCATCCATTTATCCATCCATCCATCTATTTTTTGATCTATTTTGGCTGAACCATTTGACACTTGCAGGCATTATTTTAAGTAAATGTAAATACATGCAGAAAAGTGCACATTGTCCTAAGTGTACAGCTCAGAGCATTTTCTTTTCTTTTCTTTTCTTTTCTTTTTTTTTTGATGGAGTCTTGCTCTGTCCCCCAGGCTGGAGTGCAGTGGTGAAATCTTGGCTCACTGCAACCTCCACCTCCTGGGTTCCAACGATTCTCCTGCGTCAGGCTCCCGAGTAGCTGGGATTACAGGCACATGCCACCATGCCTGGCTAACTTTTTTACTTTTAGTAGAGACGGGGTTTCACCATGTTGGCCAAGCTGGTCTCGAACTCCTGACCTCGTGATCCACCCGCCTGGGCCTCCCAAAGTGCTGGGATTACAGGCGTGAGGCACCGCGCCCGGCCAGCTCAAAGCATTTTCACAAAGTGAACTCAGCTGTGTAACCAGCATCAAGATCGGGAAATTTTGAAAGCCCCTAAATGTATCCCTTATTTGTTACTATTCCAAATTAATCACAATCCTGGCCTCTGTCATTGTATAATAATAATTTTGTCTGTTTTTAAACTTTAAAAAGTAACACAGTTTGTGTTAATTTTTTGGCTTGAGGATTTGTTTTTGAGATTCATCCATGTTATTGAGTGTAGTAGTAATTCCTCTATTTTCATTGCTATTCCATTGTATGAATGTACCACAATGTAGTTACCCTTTTATTGTAGATGACATTTTTGTTGTTTCCATTTTCAGCTTGCAAATAGTATTGTGAGCATTCTAGTACATGTCTTTTGGTGATATATTCACACATTTCTGTTGGACATATACCTAAGAGTAGAATTGCTGAATCACAGGTTAGGTATATGATTAATTTTAGTAAATACTGCCAGCCAGCTTTCCAAGGTGATTGTACGAGAAGACTCCTAACATAATTTTTTTTTTTTTTTTTTTTTGAGACAAAGTCTTGCTCTGTCGCCCAGGTTGGAGTGCAGTGGCGTGATCTCAGCTCACTGCAACCTTCGCCTCCCGGGTTCAAGTGATTCTCCTGCCTCAGCCTCCCGAGTAGCTGGGATTACAGGTGACCGCCACTACGCCCAGCTAATTTTTTGTATTTTTAGTAGAGATGGGGTTTCACCATGTTGGCCAGGCTGGTCTCAAACTCCTGACCTCGTGATTCTCCAGCTTCCGCCTCCCAAAGTGCTGGGATTACAGGCCTGAGCCACTGCACCTGGCCAGAAATTTTTCAGAGTGGAAGTTGCTCTAGAATATTGCCAACACTTGCCTTTGTCTTGGTAGCTATTCTAATGGTTATGAATGGTATCTCACTGTGGTTTTATTTCGCATTTCTCTGATGATGGACCTTTCCGTAAATTTGTTAGTCTTTTGGATATTTTTTATGAGGTGCCTGTTCAAATCTTTTGACTACTTTTTCTCCTGGGCTAACTTTTTTTATTGATTTATAGGAGCTCTTTCTATATTAAGGATGTGAATGCTTTGTCAGATATATGTATTACAAATCTCAGTGGCTTGTATCTTCAGTCTCTTCATGGTGTCTTTTGATGAACTATATATCTGAATTCTAATTTTCAGATTTTTTTTTCATTTATGGTTAGTGCTCCTTTGTACTGATTAGGAAACTTTTATATTTCCCAAGGTCATGAAGATAGTTTCCTAGGCTGTGTTATTGTTTAACCTTTCATATTTATGTTTATAATCTGTAATTGATTTTTGTGTATATTGTCAGTATGGGTATATGTAAAGGCCCTTTTTTTGTTGTTGAAGTGACATTCAGTCAACCCCAAACCACTTATTGAAAAGATCATTCTTTCCCTTTTGTAGTGCCATCCTTTTCATTAACTCAAATATATAAATCAATAATTTGATTTAGTTCTGAATTCTGTTCAGTTTGGTTTGTCTATCCTTGTATGAATACCACTGTCTTAATTAATGTAACTTCACAACGTGCCTTATGTATGGTTATGTGAGTCTTACACTTTTGTTCTTTTTCTTCAATAATGCCTTGGTTATTCCTGGTCTTTTTCCTTATACGTTTTAGAGCTAGTCAGTTTCTACAAACATTCTTCTTGGCATTCTGATTGAGATACCATCTAACAGATCAGTTTAGGGAGCAGATATCATGGCACATCACCCTTAAATATCTCAGCATTCATCTCCTAATATTAGCATTACTTTGTAGTAATTAATTACCATTATCTCACTAAGGAAAATTAATGATTCCCTAATATCAACAAATACCTAATCTTTTCAAATTTATTTTCCTCAATAAGCCTTTGTAAGCTGATATTTAAAACTATCATCCAACCTAGATTAATGTATTGTTAAGTTTTTGGGGATTTTATTGGTGTTATTTTCTCTCCTTTGTTGAACTTGTGAATATTTATATATTTAGTACTTTTCAATCCGTTGCAGTCATTATTTCTTCTGTTGTTCCAACTGTCCAATCATGGCAAGTGGGAGCCCATTCACATTCACATTGGCTTCTGTGTCTTTTCTCTTTTGTTACATACATTTTCAAATATATTCAAGGTAGAAAATAGTAAAATAGGCTGTGCACGGTGACTCACCCCTGTAATCCCAGCACTTTGGGAGGCCGAGGTGGGAGGACAACTTGAGCCCAGGAGTTTTAGACCAGCCTGGGCAACAAAGTGAGACCCCATCTCCACAAAAAATTTAAAAATTAGCTGGACATGGTGGCACGTGCTTGTAGTCCCAGCTACTTGGGAGGCTGAGGGGGGAGGATCGCTTGAGCTGGGGAGTTTGAGGCTGAAGACAGCTGTGATTGCACCAGTGCACTCCAGCCTGGGCGACAGAGTGAGACCCTGCCTTAGAAAAAAAAATAGTAAAATAAACATGCATGTATCCATTCCCCAGCTTCAATAATTAACAACATTTTGCCAGAACTGGCAAGTTTTGTTTTATCTATTCTCACCCATTTTTTTCCACATCCCAGATATGTCATCACACAGGTGAATAACTCAGTATGTATCTCTAATTCATAGGTGCATTAAGTAACCACCACGTCATTATTATACTTAGTAAGATAAATAATAATTTATTTCTTTTTTCTCTTTTTTGAGACGGAGTCTTGCTCTGTGCCTGGCGAATTGTCTTAAAGTTATAGTTATACAGTAGCTTTGTTAAGTCAGTATCCAAACAAGGACCATTTATTGCCAATGGATGTTTTTCTCTTAAGTCTTATAAAGCCCTTGCATAGTCCCCTTTTTATTTTATTTTATTTTATTTTTTTTTTGAGACGGAGTCTCGCTGTGTCGCCCAGGCTAGAGTGCAGTGGCGCGATCTCTGCTCACTGCAATCTCCGCCTGCCGGGTTCACGCCATTCTTCTGCCTCAGGCTCCCGAGTAGCTGGGACTACAGGCCCCTGCCACCATGCCCGGCTAATTTTTTGTATTTTTAGTAGAGATGGGGTTTCACTGTGTTAGCCAGGATGGTCTCGACCTCCTGACTTTGTGATCCACCCGCCTCTGCCTCCCAGAGTGCTGGGATTAATTACAGGCGTGAGCCACCACGCCTGGCCCCTTAGTCTCCTTTTTGAAAGATCGTTGATTAATTCAAGAAACTGCGTCATTAGTTCTATAGACTGTCTCATCTGGATTTAGATGATTGCTTCCTTGAGGTGGCATTTATTTTGTTTTCTCATCCTCCTGTTTCCTATTTACTGACATTTAGAGCTAGGGGCTTGATTAGATTCAATTTTGATTATTTTTTAAGAGAAAGACTCATTTTAGGCAGTGCTGTTTACTTTCTATTGTATTTTATCATGTCTAATTTTATCTTTTTTTTAATTGATGCTGGGATTGATTTGTCATTTCAGGGTGTTGTTGGGCTGATCTCTCCATTGTAGCTTTTCCCACCAACCTTTCTTCTGTTGGTTTTAGCAGCCATTGATGATAATTGCCTAGATTCATTATTTCTGTAGAGGTTGAAAAATGGTGATATTTAATTCTTTCAATCTTTCTGCATTATTAACTGGAATTACTTTATAAAGAAGACTTTTTCCTTATCAGCTATTTTTTGTCCTGAAGTATATTTCATAATAATCAAGATAAATGATGCTGCCGCTGCTGCTTTTTTTCATTTATCAGTGTTCGTAGTAATGAGTTGGTTTCTTAGCAACCGCCACTGTTTTCTTTAATATCATTAGGAATTCATGGATTTTTATGTATTTTAAGTGTATCAACCCATTGTGGTCATTTTTTAATGCTTAAACAGTGTCATCTTATAAATTAGGAGCCCCTTCTGTTTTAACTTCTATGTTTTTTTTCACATTATCTTGTTAGTCTTTGTTGGCATCCTTGCTTTTTGGCGTAAGCTATTTTAGGCTCATCATGTACACTCCCTGCCCCACCCCTGCAATTAGCCATTTTACAAGGAACTATGTAATTTTTCAGTGAACCTTGGTATTTAGAAACTAAGATGGGAATACTCAGGGGATTATTATTTTAAAAGTCATGCTACCTGATCTTTTGTTGTGCTCTTTTCCCTGCTATTGTGAATACATTGGAATGACTCTTGCAGCATTTTATTGAAAATTCGCTAAACATGGCTTTCATTTGTTTATGTAGTCATTCATTCAGCAAAAATTTATAGAATACTTACCATCATGTGTCTGGTCTTATGCTGGGCACAGGGAATATGAGGGTAAACCTGACTGGTCTCCTGTCCTTGGAGAAGACTCATTCTAGTGTGGATATGAGCAAATAGGCAGTGTCTAAAGAGCAGTGAACAGTACTGTGTTCATACTCTTTAGACATTGAGCATACTCTAGGCATAGGCAAATGGGCTATAGGAGCACAGAGAGGACATCCCAAAATGCTTTGGAAAGGGAAGATAATGCTTGATACTGGATGAGTAAATGAGGTATGAAGGTAGAAGAGTAATGAAGAGTGTTCCAGTTAGCAAACTGGAAGAAGTAGGGGGGGATCTTGATATAGTCAAGGAAAGGCATATATGTAGTTGGTTATGATGGGAACATAATTGTGTAAGTTTTTCAGTTTTCAGAAGATTGACAAAATAGTCTATTTACCACAGACATGAAGATGTAAAATGTTGTACGTATGTGTTGTTGATTTTTATTTTAAATCTGATAATGAAATAATCCAAATTCTAATTAAAATTAGTATTTAATGTACTTCTTGGACCTGATCATATTTTTTAGTTATTTCATTAATATTAAAGCATAGTTACAGTTAGGAGATGTCTATTTCATGTTTTAGTTCACTGCTTCTTTATTTTTTACTATTATTTTGCTTTATACGTGTTAAGAATCTGAATTTTCAAGATATGACATTAAAAATAGTGGCATATTTATTGTGGCTCTTCATCTCCCTTCATCCTTTGGCTGCTATTTGTGTCAACCTGTTTAATACCATAATTACAGCCTCTTGCATACTCACAAGGCAAAGTTGTTCCAGAAAACATGTCATCTCTCTTTATTACCAATTGGACATTATACTATACCTGTTACATTTTACAGCGTGTTGCACCTGAGGCTATCCATCTGACAGATACTGCGTGAATAGTATGTTAAACACAGGTTTGTGGTTTACCGGAGTGCTATGGTTTACCAGTTGGGAATTTTGGGACCGTGAGTGTGGGAGAATCACTAGGCTTAGGAGGGAACCACATCTCATATGTGGCCAGTAGGTGAAGAAGGGGTGTTCTATAAATCATTGAAGAATGTGGGGAAGCTTATTTTTTAAGAAGGGGAATTCTAGAGGTCACAAAGAAAAGATTCCAGGTGGGAAGGAGAGCAGTGAAACAGTAGATTAAAGGGGAAGTGGGAGTAGATTACTACTTTTCATTCTCTCTATTTGTCTTCTTTATTATAAGAATAATATGTTCCCAGAGTCCTGAAAGGCAAGAAGTATGAGTGAACAAGCGGGGAGTCAGAGAAGGTGAAAAAGGAAAACATACACTGTCTGAGAATGTCAGATGTGATGGGAGAGCAGTGGGGGGAAGATAGATTGCAAGCCTTAGGATGGATTGATAAGTCTTAGAAAAGACAGATCATTAATTAATTAATCAGTCAATTAACTAAAAACATACTGAAGACTAGCTGGATAATGAGAACATGTAATTGACTTAAACATGTTTTCAACTGAGTGAGGTAGACATAGACATTGCAACAGTGGTGCTATGCTAGAGGAGAGACCAAGGTGTGGTGCTGGCAGTAGAAACATAGAGGAAGGACCTCTAACCTACCTTAAGGGCTCAGAGAAGGCTTCCTAGAAGAGACCATATTAAGTGCACATGTACCCTAAAACTTAAAGTATAATAATAACAATAAATAAAGAAAGAAAGAAAGAAAAAAAAAGAACTGAATTTTGACAAAAAAAAGCTGTGAGTGGCACCAGAGAGCAAGTGGTCATTGGTCATTTAGACGATGTAAAGTAGCTGACTGGATATGCCATTTAGCCTTGAGCTTGAAAGTACCTAAAATAATGGGCAATTTAGAGGTTACTCTGTGGTCTAGTAAAGCTAAGGAAAAGGGGCAAATGGAAAGGAATAGTTTTATAAATGGTGTCCCCATTCTCCCAGCCCATGGCAACCACTAATATACTCTCCGTCTCTCTGAATTTCCCTATTCTGAACATTTCATATAATTAGAGTCTTGCAATATGTGGCCTTTTGTGTCTCACTTCTTCCAGTTAGCATAGTGTTTTCAAAGTTTATCCATATTATAGCATGTCTTAGTATTTCCATTCCTTTTCATGGCTGAAAGATATTCCATTGTATGATTATACCACCTTTTATGTATTCATTCATCAGATTGTAGATGGACAGATGAGTTGTTTCTACTTTTTGGCTATTATGAATAATGCTGCTGTGAACTTTTGGTATACGTTTTTGTGCAAACATATGTTCTCATTTCTCTGGGGTATATGCCTAGGAGTGAAATTGATAGTAACTCTATATTTAACTCTTTGAAGAACTGCCAAACTCTTTTCCAAAATGGCTCTACCACTTAAATTCCCACCAGGAATGTATAAGGTTCCAATTTCTCCACATCCTTGCTAACACTTGTTTTCCTTTTTTTTTTTTTAAATTACAACCATCTTAGTGAGTATATATAATAAAGAATCTCACTTAATTTTTAAAATATAATATTTAACCGCTGACATCTTTTTTTTTTTTTTTTTTTTTTGAGGCAGACTTTCACTCTTGTTGCCCAGGCTGGAGTGCAATGGTGCCATCTCAGCTCACCACAGCCTCCACCTCCCGGGTTTAACCGATTCTCCTGCCTTAGCCTTCTGAGTAGCTGGGATTACAGGCATGTGCCACCATGCCTGGCTAATTTTGTATTTTTAATAGAGACGGGGTTTCTCCATGTTGGTCAGGCTGGTATCGAACTTCCGACCTCAGGTGATCCACCCGCCTCTGCCTCCCAAAGTGCTGGGATTACAGGTGTGAGCCACCATGTTCTGCTAACTGCTGACATCTTTTAAGCCTCACCTCTCCCTCTTCATTTTCTGCTCCACAACTGGGCAAGTTAATTAGAAAGCATGAGTGCTTCATCCTTTGGAGCTAGCAAGAGATTCAAATCATGCAAGTGTCTTCCTGAATGTAAGAACCCTCACTCCTGCCTCATCCTTTAACCACAGTAAAAACTCAATTTAGTTTCCTTTCCTTGCTTTTTCTAACCTGCTTAGGAGACTTGCCTTGCTGTCCCCAGAAATGCATTGTTTATGTAAGTAAGTAGTAAACATTTTCATACCCTCTTTGTGTGTGAGGTGTTATCAATCTGAACATTGGAATCAAAATTTGGGTGGGGTCCCTCCTTCTTCTGCAGGATGGCAAGAACAATTGGCACAGTGAGCTTGGTGCTCAGATAATGACAGCCATCATGGGGGGAAGGGAGTATCTTTCCTTAATTGCTTTGGCTCACTGATTGGTTCTGATGGCAAGCATAAACATTGAGCCTGCAAGGGTAGCTAGTTTTTTAGTTGTGCTGTGCTGTGTTGTATTGTTGACTCCTGTAGAACCTCTCTTACAGATTTAGCTAACTTGGAAGTTTAGGTAATTTAATGGACATTTAGGAACAGTAGCATGGGATCCTTAAAGTAGCCCTGGATCATGTGTCTCAGCCCAGACCTATTTGTGTGTCTTAACGTAAAGCTGTGACTGATGCTAGGCTCAGGAGGAAAACCATGTCTATGACTAGCTGGTTTTGTGTCTCAATTAGGCTCTGACCCTGACAGCTGACTGCCCATTGGGTGGTCGCTCTTGAGAGCAGTCATCAGGGAGTGAAAAAAGAGAGAGAAAAGAGAAAAGAAACAGCTATTATGTGGCTTGCTGGGGTCTGGACTTCGAAGCACAAATGACTCACTAGAACCCTTAAATACCTCCGTTTTTATGGCTGTTGCTGCTGCTGCTGCCGCTGCCACTGCTGCTACCGCCGCCGCCGCCGCCGCTGCCACTGCCGCCACCACCACCTGTGCTTCTGTTGCAACAAAGATTCTGATCTTCAGGATTATAGGGAAAAACATTAGTGGCACCCCTGTAGCATGGAGAAAGGGGTAATTCAAACCCATAAAGCTCCTAGTCCTTTAATCTTATATGACCACCATTGCCTTTGGGGAGGCCCCTTACAGTGACAGTGCTGATTTGAGACTTTCTGCAGGAAGACATTTATAAATATGAGCAGGTTAGGGACCCCCCCAGAAATATATCCAGTAACAACAGCAACAAAAAAACAAGTACAGTCATGTACAGCATTATGATGTTTTGGTCAATGACAGATCACATTTGAGGACGGTGGTCTCATAAGACTATAATGGAGCCGAAAAATTCCTGTCATCTAGTGATGTCATAGCTGTTGTAACATTGTAGTGCAACGCGTTACTCACGTATTTATGGTGATGTTGGTGTAAAGAAGCCTGTAGTACCAGTCATATAAAACTAGAACAAGTACCATTATATATGGTACATAATACTTGATAATGATAAAAAAACAGCTAGGTGTGGTGGCTCACGCCTGTAATCCCAGCACTTTGGGAGGCCGAGGCAGGCAGATCACTTGAGGTCAGGAGTTTGAGACCAGTCTGGCCCACAGGGTGAAAACCTCTCTCTTAAAAAAAAAAAAAAAAAAAATTAGCTGGGCGTGGTGACGCACGCCTGTGGTCCCAGGTACTCTGGAGGCTGAGGCATGAGAATTGCTTGAACCTGGGGGGCAGAGGTGGCAGTGACCCAAGATTGTGCCACTGCACTCCAGCCTGGGTGACAGAGCGAGACCCTGTCTCAAAAAAAAAAGATGAAAAACAACCATGTTTATGTATTTACTATACCATAATTTTTATCAGTATTTTAGAATGTAGTCTTTCTACCTATTAAAAAAAAAGTTAACTATAAAAGAGCCACAGACAGGTCCTTCAGGAGGTATTCCAGGAGAAGGCATTGTTATAGGAGATGACAGCTCCATGTGTGTTATTGCCCCTGAAGAACTTCCGGTGGGACAAGATGTGGAGGTGGAAGACAGTGATATTGGTGATCCTGACTGTGTAGGGTTAGGCTAATTTGTGTGTATCTTAGTTTTTAAGAAAAAAGTTTAAGAAATAAAAAATTTTAAACAAATAAGCTTATAGAATAATAATATAAAGAAAGAATTTCTGTATAGCTGTATATATATATATATATTTTTTTAAGATGGAGTTTTGCTTTTGTTGCCCAGGTTGGAGTGCAACGGTGCAATCTCGGCTCACTGTAACCTCCGCCTCCCGGGTTCAAGTGATTCTCCTGCCTCAGCCTCCGGAGTTCTGGGATTATAGGCGTGTGCCACCATGCCCGGCTAATTTTGTATTTTTAGTAGAGACGGGGTTTCTCCATGTTGGTCAGGCTGGTGTCGAATTCCTGACCTCAGGTGATCCACGCATCTCGGCTTCCCAAAGTGCTGGGATTACAGATGTGAGCTACTGTGCCCGGCCATGTGTTTGTGTTTTAAAAGCTAAGCATCATTACAAAAGAGTCAAAAAGCTTTACAAAATTTAAAAAAGTTTATAAGTAAAAAGTTATAGAAAGCTAAGCTTAATTTATTATTGAAAGAAATGTTTAAAAAATGATTTTAGTGTAGCCTAAGTGTACTAAAGTGCACATTAGTGTACAGTAATATCCTAGGCCTTCACATTCACTCACCACTCATTCACTGACCCACCCAGAACAACTTCCAGTCCTGCAAGCTTTATTCATGGTAAGTGCCCAGTACAAGTGTACCATATTTTGTCTTTTTTTTTTTTGAGATGGAGTTTGACTCTTGTAGCCCAGGCTGGAATGCAATGGTGCGATCTCTGCTCACTGTAACCTCCTCCTCCCGGGTTCAAGTGATTTCTCCTGCCTCGCCCTCCCAAGTAGCTGGGATTACAGATGCCTGCTACCATGCCCGGCTAATTTTTGTATTTTTAATAGAGATGGGGTTTCACCATGTTGGCCAGGCTGGTCTTGAACTCTTGGGCTCAAGTGATCTGCCTGCCTGGGCCTCCCAAAGTGCTGGGATTACAAGCGTGAGCCACCGCCCCTGGCCATATTTTTGTCTTTTATACCATATTTTTACTGTACCTTTTCTATGTTTAGGTAGGTTTAGATACACAGATACAAAAATACACAGATACACAAATTGTGTTAAAATTGCCTACAGTATTCAGTACAGTAACCTGCTGTACTGGTGTGTAGTCTAGAAGCAATAGTCCATACCATATAACACAGGTGTGTAGTAGTGTATACCATCTAGGTTTGTGTAAGTACACTCTGTGATATTCGCACAACAGTGATGAAATCACCTAATGACACATGGCATTTCTCAGAATGTATCTCCATTGCTAAGTGACACGATTGTAAAAGAAAGAAAAAAAAACAGATATGAGAGGCCGAGGAAACAAACAGAAACGGAGATCCACAATTTGACCCAATTAGAATCCAGAATTTATGGAAAAATTTTACTAAAAGAGCAAAAAGATAAAAGGGTGCTGATTGGTGTTGAAATGCAGTGGGTGGCAAAACTTCATGACCTTAATTACTACTGGGGCTCAAATTGGTTATTATGTCAGGATCCCACTATATTTAATCAAGGTGCCTCCTGTAATCTAAGGGGAGTTCCTGAACAGGAAAGAGATAAACAAGTATACCTCACATTAACTATCAGAACTATTGCCTTGCCTGAATTCCTCACATTTGTACCATTCATTGCCTTAAAATATCCCATAGTGGGTATGAGCACTCTGATCCAATGAGTGATAAAATTAAGTATTTGGCACATGTGAATCCGTTTGACAACGTGAGATCCCAAGGACTATACCCCCAGTTAAAATAGGTTAATACAGCCCACTGTAAATTAGAATAAGTCTACAAATACGGAAACCCATGATACAAGGCCTATTTGGTGAAAGGGTGATTATCCCCATGTCTTCTCCATTAACAACCCAATTTGGCTTGTTCTTAAACTTCAAATGAATGGCACCTAATGGTGGATTACCATAACGCTAATGTTGTGGTCCCACACATTAAGGTCCCCATACCCAATATTGTTGACATTACTGACTCCATCCGGTCTGTGACTGATAAATATTTTGCTATTATAGATTTGGCTAATATGTTCTATTCACTGCCTATTTCAACAGCCTTTCAGCCTCAGTTTGCCTTCACCTCTGAAGGGACACAATAAACATGTACCTGGCTACTCATGGGATACCTCCACAGCTTTGCCATTGTACACTATCTTTGCTGGCAAGATCTTAACTGTACCGAGCTTTTTCTAGATGTACAGGTGTGATGTTACATTGATGACATCCTTCCCTGAGGAGATTTATTTGACACACTCATTCAGGAAATACAGATACTCACAAAATTGCTCATAAAATGGTATGGCTGTTGTGCCACATGTAGTGCAAGGCCCTACCACTTTTCAATACCTACACATTATTTGCTAAACTGAAGACCATTCTGTCTCTGACACTGTCAGAAAAGCAGCTATTGACCCTGTCAGCACCCACAACTTCTTTTAGGCTCATTTATGTTCTGGAGACAAAACATTCCTCTTTTATAAATTTTATTGAAGCCCATTTACGCTATTTCTTACAAATCAGTTCATCTTGAATGGGGGTCCCCTCCAACAAGAGGTTCTAGAATCTGTCAAAATTGCAATATGACACTAATGACAATTAGTCACGACAATATCGTTAGTGACCCCAGATGCGCTTCACCATAGAGGTTTTAGCAACTTCCTCATTTCTCCCTCTGGAACATCCATCATTGCCATAAGTTGCCAAGGGTTTCTGATGCAAGAGACTGTCATCCTTGGACCTGTTTTATACACCATTAGAGTGACAATTGCTAGCTGCATAGTGGACTGTCTTAGAAATAGAGGCTATCACAATCCCTCAGCCTGTGACCCTCCATATCCAGCTGCCTATTGTGCCTTCGGTCATGGAAGCCATGGCATTACAAGCTGGGCATGGCTACTGAGGCCTCTTTGCTACAAGATGGAGAAAAACCTGGGTCTTCTGTCATATACCACTTGGAGGAAGGGGTAGCCTCCCGTCTTTAGTTCGTTGCTAAATACCATGGTGTTGGGGGACCCATCATCCCTCTCCCAGACCCTGTGGCTACCTGCAGAGCCCCTTGAGATCAAATGGAGTGAAAAACAATGGTTTGTACAATTTATGGATGATACCACAAGCATTGTATACAATGGAGTTTGCTGGAGAGCTTATGCGTTTCATCCTTTAACCATGATGCTTCTGATAAGGACAGGAACACAGGTGTCAGTACAGTTGGCCAAACTTCAGGCATTCACCTTAGCACTGTATGCCCTAGCCAACAATTGGCCCCATCTGCACATTTTTACAGATTCTTGAGCCACTGCCTAAGAGTTGCCCCATTTGGGGAAAGAACTCTGAGAATCTCTAACCTCACAGATACCCAAAATGTAAATGAAGTTAACACATTTATCTTCACATAGTGAAGGTCAAACATAAGGTCTCACCAAGAGACTCCTTATTTTCCTTCAGAATTTGAGGCATCATTGATAGTGATGAAGGCACTCATTTCATTTCTTAGAATATACAGTGCTGGGCTTAATGAAGGAATACAACGAAACATTTACTTTCCTTACAGACTTCATTCTGAAGGACTTACAGAGCACCATACTGGCTTCATTAAACAAATGTATATTTGATTAAATGAACATGGCACATTTCAGTCATTAGACAAACATCAGGGGTGTTTGTCTAAGATTCTGACTCTATTTTTTCAAGTTTGCTGACTTTTTTTTAAGCTTCACCTTCTTCCCCTCTGCCCCACATCGGGACAAATTGATAAGAAGCTCTGGTTGCTCCCTCCTTGGGGATCAGGAAAAGATTCAAACCATGGAAGCTCCTTCATGTGTATAGGAAGCCTTACACTGGGCCCTAACCACAACGAAAACCCAAGCTTGTCTCCTTTCCTTGTTCTGTCAAGCCGTTTCTTACCTGCTTGGGAAGCCTGACCTTCTCCACCAAGAAAATCTTCATTTAGGTAAGTATTAAACTTCCTTGTACCCTCTTGGTGTGTGTAACCAGTCTCAACGTCTAACCTAAGTTTGGGATGGGGGTCCCTTCTTCCTCTTCACAGTGTCAAGTAGTACCTGATTGAGGTTCTTATTTGCATTTCCCTAATGACTAATGATGTTGAACGTATTTCCGTGTCCTTATCGGCTATTTGTATATCTTCTTTAGAGAAATATCTATTCAAGTCCCTTCTTTTTAAATTACATTATTTATATTTTTAATTGTTTAGTTATATGACTTTTTATGTATTGTGGGTATTAGGTCCCTAACAGATACATGATTTTCAATTGTTGTCTTCCATTTTATGGGTTGTCTTTTCACTTTCTTGATAGTGTCTTTTGGGTACAAAAGTTTTTCATTTTAATGAAGTCCAAGCTGTCTAGTTTTTCTTTTATAGCTTGTGTTTTTGTGTCTTATATAAAAATTGTTACCTAATCAAGTTCACAGTGATTTACACCTATGCTTTCTTCTGTGAGTTTTATAATTTTAGCTTATACATGTAAATCTTTGATCTCTTTTGAGTTTATTTTTGTATGTGGTGTGAGATAGGGGTCCAGTTTCATTTGCACATAGATATCCAGTTGTCCTGGCACCATTGTTTGAGAGACTATACTTGGCACTCTTGTCAAAAGTCAATTGACCATAAATATAAGGGTTTATATCTACACTCTCAATTCTGTTCATCAGTCTATATGTCTACAATTATTCTTGTACCTTAGAATCTTAGTAACTGAAGCCTTGTAGTAAGTTTTGATATTGGGAAGTATGACTCCTCCAACTTTGTTCCACGTTTTCAAAATTGTTTTGACCATTTTGAGTTACTTCCATTTTAGTATTAATTTTAGGGTCAGCTTTTCTGTTTCTGCACAGAAGGTATTTAGAATTTCAATAGGAATTTCACTGAATCTATAGATCAGTTTGGAGAGTATTGCCATCTTAACAATATTAAATCTTACAATTAATGAAACCAAGTGTTTTCCCATTTTTAAAGGTCTTAAATTTCTTTCAGCAATATTTTGTAGTTTTCAGTGTACAAGTTGTGGTCCCACACATTAAGGTCCCCATACCCAATATTGTTGACAAGTCTTTCACCTCCTTGGCTAAATTTATTCCTAAGTGTTGAATTTTTCTTTTATGCTACTGTAAATGGACTTGTTTTCTTTTTTAAGTTTTATTTTATGTTTTATTGACACACAATAATTCTATTTATTTATGGGGTACAGTGTGATGTTTCAATAGATGTATACATTGTGCAGTGATCAAATCAGGGTATTTAGCATATTATCACCTCAAACATTTATCATTTCCTTGTGGTAAGAACACTCAAAATCCTTCAACTAGTTATTTTGAAATGTATAACACAATATTGTTAATTATAGTCATTCTACTGTTCAATAGAACAACAGAACTTATTGCTCCTATTTAACTGTAATTTTGTACCCTTTAACTAGTCTTTCTGCCTCTCTTCCACCCCACTTTTTCCCTCTACTCTCCTCAGCCTCTGGTAACCACTATTCTAATCTGTACTTCTATGAGATCAGCTTTTTTAAGATTCCACAAATGAGTGAGATCATGTGCTGTTTGTCTTTTTGTGCCTGGCTTATTTCGCTTAGACTTGTTTTCTTAATTTTATTTTTGGATTTTTCATTGCAAGGTAGAACTATAATTGATTTTTGTTTACGATCTTGTAACCTGCAACTGCTGAACTCATTTATAAGTTCTAGTAGTTTTTAGTGGATTCCTTAGAATTTTTACATTCAAGATCATGACATCCACAAATAGAGATAGTTGTACTTCTTCCTTTATAACTTAAGTGCCTTTCATTGTGTTTTCTTTTAAAATTGCCCTTGTTAGAATCTTCAGTACATTGTTGAAGTGGAGAGAGTAGACATCCTTGTCTTTTTCATGATTTTAGAGGAAAAGCTTTTGATCATTAATTATTTATTGATATTATTATTATTATTAGAGACAGGGTCTCCCTCTGTCACCCAGGCTGGAGTACAGTGGCGCAATCTCTGCTCACTGCAGCCTCGACCTCCCGGGTTCAAGTGATCCTCCTGCCTCAGCCCCCCAAGTAGCTGAGACTACAGGCACATGCCACCTTGCCGGATAGTTTTTGTATTTTTTGTAGAGACTGGGTTTCGCCATGTTGCCCAGGCTGGTCTCAAACACCTGGACTCAAGCAACCTGCCCGCCTTGGCCTCCCAAAGTGCTAGGATTACAGGCGTGAGCCACTGTGCCTGGGCCTGATCTTTAATTATTAAGTATGGTGTTTCTGTGACTTTTTCCTAGATGCCATTATCAGGTTGAAGAAATTTCCTTCTGTTCCTAGTTTAAGGGTTTTTTTTATGAAAAGTTATTGGGCTTAATCAAAGGCTTTTTCTATATCCATTGAGATGGTCATGTGGTTTTCATTTTTTATGCTGTTAGTATAGTGTATTACACTGCTTTTCATATATTTATCCAGCTTTTTATTTCTGGAATAGATCTCAGTCATGGTGTGGAGTTCTTTTTAATACGTGTCAGAATTTGGTTTGCTAGTATTTTGTTGAGGATTATTGTGCTTATATTCATAAGGGATATTGGTCTGTAGGTTTCTTTTCTAGTAATGCCTCTGTCTGGTTTTGCTATCAGAACAATACTGGCCTCACAGAATAAGTTAGGAAGTGTTCCCTTGTCTTCCCTCCTTTCAAGGAGTTTGTGTAGAATTTAGCAGTGAAGCCGTCTTGGCCTTGGCTTTTATTTGTGGGTAGTGTTTTGATTACTAATTCAATGTCTTCACTTGTTATAGGTCTCTTTATCTTATCTATTTCTTCCTAAGTCAGATTCAGTAGTTTTTGCTTTTCTAGGAGTTTGTTTTATTTAAGTTAATCTGATTTTTTGCCATACACTTATTTATAGCATTTTTTTATAAGATTGGAAGTAATATTCCCTCTTTCATTTCTTATTCTAGTAATTTGAGTCTTCTATCCTTTTTCTTGGTCATTCTGGTTAAGGGTTTGTCAATTTTGTTGATCTTTTGGAAGTACCAACTTTTATTTTCATTGATGGCTCTCTATTATTTTTTGATTCTCTATGTCATTTATTTACTCCTTAGTCTTTGTATTATTTCCTTCCTTCCTTCTGTTTGCTTTGGGTTTAGTTTTCTTTTTATAGTTAATTAAGATGAAAAGCTAGGGTCATTGTTTTAGATCTTTCTTGTTTTTCATATATTTATCCAGCTTTTTATTTCTAGAATAGATCTCAGTCATGGTGTGGAGTTCTTTTTATACGTGTCTGAATTTGGTTTGCTAGTATTTTGTTGAGGATTATTGTGTTTATATTCATAAGGGATATTGTAATATAGTTATTACAACTATAAATTTTCATCAATAAAAAATACTGCTTTCACTGCATCTCATATGTTTTGGTAGGTTGTGTTTAAGTTTTCATTAATTTCAAAGAACTCTCATTTCCTGTGTAGTTTCTTATTTGACCTTTGGCTTATTTAGAGGTGTGTTGTTTAATTTCTACTTTTGAATTACTTTACAAAATATCTTTCTGTTACTGATTTCTAATTTAATTCCATTGTGGTTGGTGAAGATACTTTTTATTATTTCAGTCCGTTTTATGGAGACTTGTTTTATGATCTAACATATGGTCTATCTTCCATGAGAATATTTAATATGCATTTGAGAAGAATGTGTATTCATCTGTTAACTGGGTTAAGTGTTCTATAGTGTCTATTAGGTGCAGTCTTCTTTTTCCTTGTTGATCTCCTGTCTCATTGTTTTTATCTGTTATTGAAAGTGGGATATTGAGGCAGCCAGAATATGTTATTGAATTGTTCATTTCTCTCTTCAGTTCTGTCAGTTTTTGGAATCTGTTGGTAGATGAATGTAAGTTTATCATAGTTATATTTTTGTGATGGATTGGCAGCTCAAAGATTGCAAAATGTTATTTTTTGTCTGTTTTACCAATATTTGTTTTAAAGTCTATTTTGTCTGCTATTAGTATAACCACTCCTACTCTTTTTTGGGTAATGTTTATATGGTATCTCTTTTTCCATTCTTTTACTTTAAACTTATTTGTGCCTTTGAATCTAAAATCATTCTCTTGAAGATAATGTATAGTTGGGCCATACCTTTTTTTGTCGATTTAACTAGTCTCTCTCTTTATTGGAGAGTTCAATCCATTCACATTTAGTGCAGTTACTCTTCAGGTAGAATTTACATGTGTGTTTTGTTATCTGTCCTCCTTATGTCTTATGTCACTTTTGTTTTTCTGTTCTTACGTTACTGCTTTCATTTGTCTTAAATATTTTCCACTGTGCCATTTCAATTCCCTTGTTGTTTCTTTTGCTATATATTTTGGCATTTTTTTTTTAGTTCATTCTTTGGAGATTACCATTAACATCTTAATTGATGAGAATCTAGTTTAGATTTATATGAACTTACTGTCATAGAATACAAAAGCTTTGCTTCTTTAATAGCACTGTAACCTTCTTTATGTTGTTAGTGTCATAAATTACGTCTTTTTGCACTGTGTGTCCATCAACGTAGATTTGTAATTATTGTGGTAGTCATGTTTTAAGTCAGACTGGAAAACATAGGAATTGCAAATTTTAAAAAAGCAACAACTATATTTATACTGTTTTTAATATTTACCTATGTAGTTACCTTTACCAGTGTACTTTATTTCATCTTATGATTTCACGTTACTATCTAGTGTCCTTTCCTTTCAGACTGAAGGACTTCCTTTAGTATTGCTCATAGGGCATCTGCCAGCTACTTGATATCTCTTTCAGTTTTGTTTATCTGATAATGTCCCATTTTCTCCTTCACTTTTGAAGGATAGTTTTACTTCCTTTATTAGATATAGAATTCTTGATTGCAGTTTTTTTTCTTTCTGTAACTTGAATATGTCTTCCCACTGCTTTTTGGCCATAGCTTCTGAGGAGAAGTCAACTGTTAAACTTCTGTTTTCTTGTTTGTGAAGAGTTGTTTTTCTCTTGTTGCTCTTTGGGATTTTCTCCTTGTTTTTGGCTTTCAGTATTTTTATTATGATGTGCCTATGTGTATATACTTCTCATTTTTCCTGCTTGGTGTTTGTTTGCTTTTTAGAATGTGTATGTAAACATTTTTTCATCAAATTTGTGATGCTTTCAGCTGTAATTTGTTCAAATATCTTCTTCCTCTTTTCTATTTTCTTCTCTGATTCCCATTATATGTATTTTGGTTGCTAGATGATTTCTTACAAGTTTCTGAGGCTGTGTTTATATTGTCTCTCTGTGTGTGTGTGTCTGTATATATATATATATATACACGTATATATATACACATATATATACGTATATATACGTACATATATGTATATATACATATATATATATACAGACACACACAGTCTCAGAAACCTCTGTGTGTGTGTGTGTGTGTGTGTGTGTGTGTGTGTGTGTGTGTGTGTAAAATTTCTGTTCCTCAGACTGGATGATCTGAATTGGACTATCTTCAACCTTGCTGATTATTTTTTTCTATCAGTGTAAATCTGCTCTTGAGCCCCTCTAATGAATTTTTCATATCTGTTACTTTATATTTGTAGGGGGCTTGAGGGATTTAGGGGCTTATCAAAGAAAGACATATGACTATGAGGTGGCAGTATCACACACAAGCTTTATTGGGAGATGTGTTGACAGGCTTGCATGTTGGGGAAGTCTCTCACAGTAGGAGCCTGTCCAGAGGCCATGGCTTGGGAGTTGCTACTCTGAAGGGGAAGAGGCCATGGAATTTCCAGAGAGGGAGATTGTAGAGGGGACTTGACTTACATGTTTAGGTGATGGCTACTCAGCAGCACAGTGGGGAGTCTCTAGGTCAGAGGGAGCTCTAAAGGGCAGCAGTGTGTCAAAAGACAAAATTACAACAAATTTAGTTTAAAGATCTCACTTGGCCGTATTTGTGATTCTAGAATCAGGCAACACTATTCCACAAAATAGAATACTTGTTCAAATGAGCTGAGAGCAGAAGAGGTTGACTTCATAGAGGAGAAGGGCTGAAGAAGCAAAGAACAAAGTGTATTTATTGTATGTGTAACCACTAAAGTATCTACTCAGTAGCTTAGCCATCATTGGATAAAGATTTCCTTAAATGCCTGGGACCAATAAATTGCATCATCTTTAACAAAGGGATCTGTATACATCTTGGGGCATGCAACACTTAGCCAGGCAGTTTACAACCGTACATTAGCCTTCACTTCCTGATTGCAAAGAGCCGAAAAGTCAGTTAGAAGTGAGAGTTTATGGCCTTCTCAGGTGTTTCCTGAGCATGCACACAGCCCTATACATGCAGATGGTCTTCTATATTCCCTAGAAAATATCAGAACTCTTCAAATCCCCTATTGATAGCGTATTCCTCAGCTTTTCCTTTCATTCTTTTTATTTAGTTTATTGTTTGCTCCAAGTGTTATCATTTGTGGAGGGGCTTTTAGTATGGGTTTTGCACTGAATCAAACATAAACCTTTTAAGTAGCGTCTTCTGGGGAACCAACAGACAGGACAAATAATGACAGTTCTTTAGAACTGAAGCTTTGGGAGTTGATGCCACTGCTAAACAGCTGAGCCAGCTAATGTAGTTCTTTGACAGCACAGAAATGTAGGGAGAAATGAGCAGCCCCCGGCTGAAATGCCGCAGGCTCTCCTTGTTCTTACTTAGTTCTGTAGATTTTGTTGCCGTTGATCAATCCCCAGAGACTTTAGGTGATTGGCTTTGCTTGTTTTGACCAGTTTTATTAGATGTCTCTTTGGGGAGGAGATTTCACTGAGCTCCTCACATAGCCATTCCAGAATTCCCATAAGTTTGGTGTTGTATCTAAAACCTCATTGCTAAAGCCTAAGGTCATGCAAGTTTTCTGTTTTCTTCTAGAAGTTTTATAATTTTCTGTTTTATATTTAGATTCGTGATCCATTTTGAATTAATTTTCATGTGAAGTGTGAGGTTTGTGTCATAATTTTATTTTGCACATGGATTCCAGTTGTTTCAGCACCATTTTTTTTGGCAAAGATTGTCCTTCTCCATTGAATTACCTTTATGCTTATGTAAAAAAAATCAGTTGACTAAATGAAATAAACTGATTAAAAAATAGGCAAAAGATCTGAACAAAGACACCTCACCAAAGAAAATATACAGATAATATATAAGCATGTGCAAAGATGCTCAACAGCATATGTTATTAGGAAATTTTAAGTTAAAAAAGATACCGCTACACATTTATTAGAATGTTCCAAATCCAAAACACTAACAACATCACTCACTGGTGGAAAGATGAAGCAACAGGAGCTCTCATTCTTTCCTGGTGGGAATACAAAATGGTATAGCCACTTTGGAAAACAGTTTGACAGTTTCTTACAAAACTAAATGTAGTCTTACCATATGATCCAGCGATTGCGTTCCTTGGTATTTACTCAAATGGGTTGAAAACTTATGTCTACACAAAACTCTGCACATAAATGTTTATAGTAGCTTTATTCCTAATTGCCAAAATGTAGAAACAATCAAGATGTCCTTTAGTAGGTGAATGGATAAATTGTAGTGCGTCCAGACGATGGAGTTTAGTGCCAAAAAAGGGCTATGAAAAGCCTTTTCAAGCCATGAAAAGATATGGTGGAATCATATGTGCATATTACTGAGTTTTAAAATAAGCCAGTCTGAAAAGGCTGCATATCCCAGCTACTCAGAGGCTGAGGTGGGAGGATGGCTTTAGCCTGGGAGGCAGAGGTTGCAGTGAGCTGAGATTGCACAGCACCCCAGCCTGGACAACAGAGCGAGTCCCTGTCTCAAAAAAACAAAGAAAAAAAAAAAGAAAGAAAAGGCTACATTCTGTATGATTCCAAGTATTTGACATTCTGGAAAAGGCAAAACTATGGAGACAGTAAAAAGATCAGTGGCTTCCAGGGTTTGGGGGTTGGGAATGGATGAATAGACGGAGCACATGGGATTTTTAGGGCAGTGAATCTACTCTGTATGGTACTATAATAGTGGATACATGTGTTTATACATTTGTGAAAACCTATAGAATGTACAACACCGAGAGTAAACCCCAATGTAAACTATGAACTTTAGGTGTGAATGATATGTCAATATAGGTCCATCAATTATAACAAATATACATACCCTTCTGGTGGGAGATTTTCATAGTGAGGGTGGTTGTGCATATATGGGAGCAGAGAGTATGTGAGGAATCTCTACCTTGGACTCAGTTTTTATGTGAACCTTAAAGCTTATCTAAAAACTAAAGTCAATTTTTTAAAAGTCAACTGAAAAAAAGAAATGCTTCTCTCTCCCACACCTTGCCCCAATCCTCAGGCAATAATAAATGGTTTTGCGGTATCAAAAAAAATCTGTGATTGTATTTGTGTGGATCTATTTATGGCCTCCCTATTCTGTTCTGTTGATCTATGTGTCATTTCTTTTGCTAATACTATGGCACCTTGATTACTATAGACTTACACTGCGACTTGAAATCGGATAACACGAGTCCTCTAACTTGGTTTTCCTTTTTCAGAGTTGTGATAGCTGTTAGGTCATTTGCCTTTTCATGTATATTTTTTAGATTCAGTTTGGCTATGTCTACAAAATGCTTGCTAAAATTTTGATTGGAATTGTGTTTATATGGCTTTAATTGAGCATTTTCTCTCTCTCTTTGCATATCATTTATACTTGTTTTTCATAACTTTTTAGTAGTTACCCTAGTTTTCACAGTACACATTTTTAATCTAAGTCTTTCAAATACTATTGTATTGCTTCCTGTGTAGTGTAGGTACCTTATAAGAGTTATCCTCCATTTCTCCCTTGCTTTCTTTTTGACATTGCTGTCATCCCTTTCACTTACTTATATGCTACAGTCATTTCATACATTGTAGTGTTTTTACTTTATACACAGTTAACTCCTAGATTGATTAAGAAAAATAAAAAGTTTTATATTACTTATATTTATTTTTCTCTGACTTTATGAAGATTCAAGTTTCTGACATGTTGTTTTTTTTTTTTGTGCGTGGAGAACTTCTTTTGACATTTCTTGCAGGATATGTCAGCTTATGGTATCCAGCAGTTTCTCTACCATGTAAACAAATCATAAGTGCTAGATCTTCCTGTCTCTCCAAATGTGCAAGTGGTGATTTCCCATGTGGCCTCAGTTCTCTGATGATTTTTAAAAAGTTATTGATTTTCATTTTGTCTAGCTTTTCTGTCTTGTAAGGGCAGGAGTGACATCTTCCCAGTTCTTTACAATTTGGAGCTACAATTAGAGGTGCTCACATATGTATTTTTAAATTTTTCTTGTGGATATGTTGCCAAAAAAAAAAAAAAAAAAAAAAAAAAAAAAAAAAAAAAAAAACAGTAAAAAGAAAACAGGTGAAATTAATTTTAATTAAGTATTTTATTAAACCCAAACAACAAAAACAACATTTTAACATGTAGTCTGTATAAAAATACTTAAGAGCTATTCCACATTAAAAAAAAAACTCTTCTAAATATCATATGGATTTTTTCTACTTGTATGACATCTCACTTTGAACTATTGCATTTCACGTTATCAGTAACCCAATGTGGTTTGTGGCTATTGCATTGGGCAGCACATGTCCAAAGAGAATATGTAGAAAGAGAAGGAAGGAGAGTTGAGGATGAACTTTTGGGGATACAGTTAGGTATTAAGCAGAGGAAGAGAGGCCTAAAGACAGAGAAAGAAAAGTCGGAGAAAAATCGAAGACAGCAAAAGTATAACTGAAACAAAGGGAAGAATATGTTTCAAGGAAAAATAAGTATTCAAATAGTGTCAAATGTGGCGAGGAGCTCAGGGTAGATATGGAGTAGATATGGGAATTGACAAATGGAAAAGAATAGAGAATACAGAAATAGACCAGTGTGTGTGTGTATGTGTGTGTGTGTGTGTGTATATGTATATATATGTGAAATTAGTAAATGAAAGAGGTGTCAACATAAATTAATAGAGCAGAGTATATCATTCAATACATGGTGATGGGGCAATTGATTATCCATATAGAATAAAATAAAATACCAACACCAAAAACAAAACATTAATTTTTTATAGATTATAAGCCCAATTATGAAAAGCAATACTTTAATTTTTTTAATAAAAAAAATTAGGGGACTGTTTATTATCTCAGGGAAGGGAAGGGTTGTCAAAACAGAATGTATAATGAATGCCTATAAATCAATGATAAACCATCCAGTCCGAAAAATGGGCAAAGTTATGAACAGGTAATTTATAAAAAAGGAAATACAGAAGTCCAATAAATACATTAAAATGTGGTCAATTGCACTAATAACAAGGACAAGGGACTGAAAATGAAAATAATGAAATGTCACTTTTAACATATCAGGTAAAAATTTTATTGTTTGACAATACCTGGTATTGGCATGGTTGTAGGGAAACAGTAGTCTTCATATATGGCTGATGTGGGTGGAAAGAAATACAATCACATTCAAATGAAATTAATTGTCAAGGATCTAGTAAAATTGTAGATGGGCATTTCCTTCTGTTGCAACATTTCCAATTCTAGGAGACATGGAAGAAAACATTGAGGTATTACGTGATATTGTGAAAAACTGGAAATAAACTAAATTCCCCAACTGTTCCAAATTAATAGGGGAATGATCAATAACTCATCAGTCATCATCTATTCATACAGTGCAATTTAATATGGCAGTGAAAATGAAGAAATCACATCAATATATATCAGTGTCATCTTAAAAACATAATGCTGATTGAGAAAAGTGAGTTACAGAACAATCACATAATATACCATTTATATAAATTTAAAACATACAAAAATACTATATATTGCTCATAGATACAGATGTGTTTGAAAATGTATGTATAAAGAAGGAATTGAAATGATGCACACCATATCAAATTTGGTTGCCTCTGGGGAGAGGAAAGGATAATGGCTAGGGGTGGGTTTAAAGAGTACTTCATCTTTATCTAGAATGTTTAGTTTATTTCATAAAATAGATGAAGCAAGTGTGACTACATTTTTAAAAATGTTAGCAATTGTTAATTCTGGGTGGATATTCTATATTATTCTATATTTTTGAGATATTTCCAAAATAACACCAATACCAATTAAAGTTTATAGGAGATGAGGAAAGAGGGGAAAAAAAAGGTAGTACCTCGAGAAACATGCAGAAATCTGGAGGAGAAATTACTTTCAAAGTGGTAAAAACTCAAATAGATTTAACTACTGGTGGGAAGGAGCCTAGGGTGAGGGAGTGGTTCAAAGTACAGGTGTAAGGAGAGATGATTAAAGTACCAGGACCCAGCTTGTGAGGAGTGAAGCACAGCCATTTTCCCCAACTGATCTATCATGTATTTGTCACCTAAGGCAAAAAATGTATTTCTTAACTGATACAGCTATTTGTAATAAGGTTTCATATGCTGTCTCCTTTGTGTTTTATATATTTATTTATTTATTTATTTACTGAGACAGAGTCTCACTCTGTCACCAGGCTGGAGTGCAGTGGCACGATCTCGGCTCACTACAACCTCTGCTTCCCTGGTTCAAGCGATTCTCCTGCCTCAGCTTCCCAAGTAGCCAGGACTACAGGTGCGTGCCACCACGCCCAGCTAATTTTTGTATTTTTAGTAGAGACAGGATTTCACCATGTTGGCCAGGGTCTTGATCTCTTGACCTCATGATCCACCTGCCTCGGCCTTCCAAAGTGCTGGGATTACAGGCGTGAGCCACTGCACCCTGCCTTCTTGGTGTTTTATATATGATAACTACATATCAAGCAGCTGTTATTCCCAATCTTGACTTGAAAAAGTAACAAAATATTCCTAACAAAGTTACACTGAGATGCAAGTACAGTGTTTTCTGACATAGCTCTTGCAAAAAATATTGGCAATAAATGTATTTAAAAATAATTTTAGGCTGGAGGCAGTGGCTTAAGCCTATAATCCCAGCACTTGGGGAGGCCAAGGCGGGTGGATTACCTGAGCCCAGGAGTTCAAGACCAGCCTGGGCAACACAGGGAGACCCCATCTCTACAAAAAAATAAAAGAATTAGCCAGGCATGGTGGTGTGCACCTGTGGTCCTAGCTACTCAGGAGGCTGAGATGGGAGGATTGCTTGAGCCCAGGAAGTGAAGGCTGCAGTGAGCTGTGATCTCACCACTGGACTCCAGCCTGGGCGACAGAGTCAGTTGCTGCCTCAGAAATTAAATTAAATTATAAATAAATAAATACATAATAATTTTAATGATTAAGAAAATTTCAGGAATTAGTAAGTTCCCAATGTTGTTGTTTGGGCATTGGAAGCAATGTACTATGAATCTTTAAATTTTCCAAATACAGAGTTTCCAAAAGATAAATGGACATCCTCACTGGGCTCTATGGGTAACTTCCTTTTCATCTTCTCCCACTTTGCAGGCTAAACAGGCACTCTGCACTTTTTTCCTTTTTAAAGAAATTATTTTTATTTCTAATTATTATGGCTATATAATAGTTGTGTATATTTATGGCATACATGGGATGTTTTGATACAAGCATATAATGTGTCATGATGAAGTTAGTGTTTATCATTTGTGTTAGGAACATTCCAATTCCACTCTGTTAGTTATTTTATTTTTATTTTATTATTCTTACTTTTTTGAAAGAAGATCTCACTCTGTCACCTAGGCTGGAGTGCAGTGTTGTGCAGGCGGTTCACTGCAGCTCCGCCTTCCGGGCTCAGGTTCCTCCCACCTCAGCCTCCTGAGTAGCTGGGACTGTAGGTGCGCACCACCACACCTGGCTAATTTTTGTATTTTTAGTAGGGATGGGGTTTCACCATGTTGCCCAGGCTGGTCTCGAACTCCTACACTCAAGGGATCCGCCCACCTTGGCCTCCGAAAGTCCTGGGATTACAGGCATGAGCCACTGCACTCGATCTCCTTTAGTTATTTTTAAATATGCGATAAATTATTGTTAACTATAGTCACCCTATTGTGCTACTGAATACTAGATCTTATTCATTCTATCTAACTGTATTTTTGTACCCATTAACCACTCCCACTTTATCTCTCCCTCTCTGCTACTCTTAGCCTCTGGTAACCATCATTCTACTCTCTCCATGAGTTCAGTTTTTTTTTTAGCTTCCACATATGAATGAAAACATGTGATATTTGTCTTTTTGACTCCACTTCTTTTCTCCCATCCAGGCTCCATGGAGGGGAAAGAGAAGGGAAAAGGTAGACAAGAAAGACTGGAAACTTGTTCTTGACCCTGCTACTCACGAGCCTTAATGTGTCTTCTTACCTCTTCTTTTCCTCACCTGCCAAAACCTCTGCAGCCCTACTTCTGCATGCCTCCCCACCTTCACTCTTCAGGAATTAGTAGGAAGTTCTACTCATACTGGGAGTCAAATGGGATATCAAGGAGATAGGTAGGAGAATCAGCAGTACTACCAGGGATATAGCACTGGAAGATAGGTTCTTAGCATCTCAGTGTTAGCCCCCTTTTATTAATTTCTCATAAAAGCACATTGTTTTATTAGTGGTCTTTATCTACAATAGTATTGGAAAATTTCAGCACCAACATAGGTCAAGCAATCTTATGTAGTCCAACGTAAGTACCTAACTACCATTTATGGCATTTTCTTTTTTTACATGGAAAACTGTTTTGTATGCAATTTTCTTATAAATGGTAGTTTGGGGCTACATTTAATTCATGAAAGTAAGAAAGTAGAAGAAGAATAAAAGTTTGAGTTGACAAATCCCATATGTGAATCCTTTGAAATGTTTATTAAACTAAAGTGTTATATTGTGGTTAGATTTCAGGAGGTAAAAAGTGGTAGAAATTACTTTATTTAGTTTTTTTTTTTTCTACAGGAATAAGATAGTGGAATTTCTCTCTGATACCCTAAGTCAGTCAACCAGTCTCTCCCACCCCACACACATACATTTAGTTTTTTCTATATTTCTCAAATGTGAGGTACCTTTAATTTCTTAAAAAATCTTAGTAAGTGTGCTGTTGCTGAATCAATTTTTTTTACATTAAGTACTACAGGGTTTCATCTGTCATTACTTTTTGTGCTAACCATTTTGTAACTTTTATCTGAATAATTCAATACTTGTAACTAAATTATGTTTGAAGATTCTTAATCTATATAGGAGAAAACTTGTTTTATTACATTTCATTTATTAGTGTTACTCATATTAGTAAAGTGTCTACTTTTTCTCTATGGTTGTCAGAAGCTGGAGAACACCAAGTAATTTAAGATTTATTTGATTTGAGACTTTACCATCGTCAGGATATTTAAAGATATTTAACTAGGGACAGTATATGTGTTAAAAGCTGACTTCTACTTTATAAAATCATGAAATATTAAAATATGCAGAAAAGTGTAAATAATAAAACAATGAACACTTTTGCATTTATTGCCTAACTCAATACATTTAGAAAATCGCAATGCAATTGAAGCCCCCTGTATGAACCCCCAATCACATCCTACTCCTTTCCCTCTACATGTTGCCATTATCTTCAATTCAGTATTTATCATTTCTCTGCATTTCTTTTGATTTTCCTACTTATATAAATATCACTTGAAATATATGAAATTATTTTGCTTTTTTGAACATTATTTATATGGTAGAAATGTATGCATTCTTCTACAAACTTGCTTTTTTATTGTTCATCATGGTATTTGTAAGACTCATTGATGAATGTAAAACTCATGCATCTATTTATAATCCCATATAAAATCATAATTAAAAGTCTCACTCCATTTTTTAATGTTTGACTGCTGACAGCTTTGAAGTCTTATCTCTCCCTCTTCTCCCTCTGTCCCACATCTGGGCAAGATAAGAAAGCCAAGATGCTGCATTCCTTACCACCAGTGTAAAGTTCAAACCACAGGTGAGAATCCTCATCCCAGCCCCACCCCTAACCACCATAAAAACCCAAGCCAATCTTCTGTCCTTGCTCTATCAAGCCATTTTTGGATGTGTCTGAGAGCCACCCCTGCTCTCTGCAGAAAGCCTCATTATGTGAGTAATCAGCTTTTTTATGAATATTGGTGTGTGTTTGTTTGGTATCATTGGTGTTGACATTCAAACCAAATTTTGAACTGGAGTCCATCCTGTCCTTGTGGAGTATTCAAAAAATTATTTCAGTGTTCTTTTGTTAATGGATATTAGGTTGTTTCCTTTTTTTATAGTTGAAAACACTGTTTCTATGGATACTTTTTATTTTTCTTATTGATTTGTAGAAGTTACATTTATATTCTGGATATGGATTCCTTGTTAGTGTTGCAGATATCTGCTCTCAGTCCGTAGTTAGTCTTTTTACCTTAATGGTTTCTTTTGTAGTACAGAGGTGATGAATTTTGATATAAATTTTGATCAAATCTACCAGTCTTTTTATTTATGATTGATCTTTGTATCTTTAAGAAATATTTCTCTGATTTGGAGACTATAAAAATGCTCTTCTAAATGTTCTAAAACCTTTAAAGTTGATTTTTCCCATTTAGGACTTTGATCTATTTATTTTTTGTTGTATAAATTATTTTCTTTCTTGTAATGTCTGTCTGGTTTTCGTATCAGGATCATGCTGGCCTCATAGAATGAGTTAGGAAGTATTTGCTATTCTTGAATTTTCTGGAAAAGTTTGTGTAGAACTGGTATTATTTCTTTTTTAAATGTTGGTAGAATTTGCTAGTGAAGTCGTCTGACTCTTTAAAATTTCCTTGTGGGAAGGTTATACAGATGCTCCTTGATTTACAGTGGTGTTAAATCCCAATAAAGCTGTTTAAGTTGAAAATACTGTAAGTTGAAAGTGCATTTAATACACTTATCCTAGCAAACATTGTAGCTTAGCTTAGCCTACCTTAAACATGCTTAGAACACTTAATATTAGCCTACAGTTCGGCAAAATCATCTAACACGGAGCTTCTTTTATAATAAATTACATGAATATCTCATGTAATTTATTGAATACTGTGCTGAAAGTGAAAAGCAGAATGGTTGTATTGGTACTCAAAGTATATTTTTTATGGAATGTATATTGCTTTTGCGTCATCGTAAAGTTGAAAGATCATAAGTTGAACCATCATAAGTTGGGAATTGTCTGTACTACTAATTTAGTTTCTTTGTCCCTTTGTTACTAATGTGTCTTTTTGTTTTTCCTGGATTGTTTCCAGAGTTTTTAAAAAAATCTCTTAATCAGATTGATTGTGATGAGCCTTGTAGTTTCCTTCATGTTTCTTTTGCACCAAATTTGTTGATATTTTTTGATTTGGAAGTTAAAATTATCGCTAAAATAATGGCAAAACCCACAATTAATAGTAACCCACAATTAATAGTAATACTATTAATAGTAATTAATAGTAATTAAAGAAACAGTGGCTAAGAATTTTAGCTGCCTTCCTCTCCCGGGACTCTGAGCTTCATCTCCTTACCTCAGGGGACCTGCCAGGTGAAAAGTATTAATACTTCTCTCATCCGCTTTGGGGACTTTACCTGTGTATTAAGTTGCTTGCCATTGTTCAACAGTCCACTGATATTTTTCATACTTCAAAAAAATTCTTTTCTGTTTCATTTTGGATGATTTTTATTTCCATTTTTTCAAATTCTTTAATCTTTCCTTTTCCATAGTTTAATATGTCATTTATCCAATTTGTCGTATTTTTAAGCTCAGATATTATTATTTACATCTCTAAAATTTTAATTTGGGTGTCTCTTTGTTACAGTTTTCCATGCCTCTACTTAACTTTGTAAATGAATAGATTATGTCATAACTTTTTAAATGTCCTTGTCTGGTAACTCTAACATCTGCATCAATTCTTGGTTGGTTTCAATTTATTGATTTTTTTTTTATTTTGTAATTTCAAGCTTCTTTGCATTGCTGGTGATGTTTGTTTACATTCAAGCCTTGTGGATTTTACCTTGTTGGATGCTAGATATTTTTATATAACTAAAAATGTCTTGAGCTTTATTCTGGAATGTGATAAAACTACGTGGAAACAATTTGATCCTTTTATGTCTTGCTTTTAAGATTGATTAGGTGGAACCAGGGTGGTGCTCAGTCTACGGAAAATTATTCCTTGCTGGCTGTTGGTAACAGGTGCTGTTCCTGTCTCAGTGTAAGTGATGAAAACTGTTCTTTCTAGTGATTTCAAATGGTTCTTTCCCCTGCCTTGGGTGGTTGCCTCTGTATACACTAATGTATACTCTGTTTTTTTTTTTTTTTTTTTTTTTTTTGAGATGGAGTCTCGCTCTGTCTCCCAGGCTGGAGTGCAGTGGCACGATCTCAGCTCAATGCAACCTCTGCCTCCCGGGTTTTACGCCATTCTCCTGCCTCAGCCTCCCGAGTAGCTGGGACTACAGGCATGCACCACCTACGCCCGGCTAGTTTTTTTTGTATTTTTAGTAGAGATGGGGGTTTCACCATGTTAGCCAGGATGGTCTCGAACTCCTGACCTTGTGATCCGCCCGCCTCGGCCTCCCAAAGTGCTGGGATTACAGGTGTGAGCCACCGCGCCTGGCAATGTATACTCTGTTGAATACTCAGTGGAGCCTTTGCAGATCTCAGGAGTTCTTTTTCTGCACTGTTTCCCCATTCTGCTAACTATTACCTGCAGATTTTAGCTGCCTTCTTCTCACTGGACTCTGAGCTTTGTCTCCTTACCTCAGGGGATCTGCCAGGTTCTGACTTGGTTATTACCCTTGCCTGTGGCATGATCTGAAAATTCTCTCAGGGAAGTACGCTGGGGCATTTATAGGGTCACCTTGTTTCTTTACCATTTCTCAAGCATTATTGGCCCTCACTACCTGATATCTATTGTTGTGAGAATAATTTACTTTTTGATTTCTCAACAAGTTGGGTAAATGGTCCCTGTTATTCCATCTTGCCCAGAAGTGCAAGTTCAGCTGAGAGTTTAAAAAGTGTTAAGATTCTCATAAGTTTTTTATGTAGGGAATCTTATCAACTCTAAATATTAACAATTCCCTTTATTCATTTCTAATCCTTACTCTCTTCTGCTTTCTCCTTTTCCTTCTTCCTCTTACTTCCTCCCACACCTCTGGATAGGGCCTTCAGTATAATGAATGAAAGGGATGATAGCAGTGATTCCTGACTCCCATTATTAAAGGGGGAACACATTTCTAATGTCATTATTTGTTTTTTACAATGAAGCCTTTGTGCTCTTCTTTCACATCAGTTTACAAGTGCTGTTTGACAAGAATTTCCTGTAAGCCCTTAAGTTATTGAGTAACAGTTTAGTGCTTAAGTTAACTGTCAAACAACATTTATTGTATGCCATCTTTCAAAGTACTTACCTATATTAACGCATGAGAGGCCCAAAACAAACATAAGAGGTAGGTACTGTTATTATCCCCACTTCACATATGAGAGACGGTGAGGTTAAATACATTTCCTAAGGTTGCACATAATAAATGGTGAAGCTGAGATTCGAGTCTAAGAAACCTGGCACTAGAGCCCAGGCTGCTTCTGCACGGTATTTCTCTGCTCTTAACTAATATGAGAGTATTAAATGCAATTGTCAGTTGGTTCATTTAAATGACCACAAAGACATTTCTAGCACTTAGTGTTCACATTTCAATTGTTTATGCCAGCCAAGTAACCACTATCAACAAAAGTTACAAACAGTAGATATTTCACTATAGGAAAAGATGGGAGTAAAATTGTAGCCCTCTTAGCAGGTTGGTTTTGAGGAATTTAACTTACTAGATTCAAGTTACGTGATTCCTGCTATCCCATGAGTTTTGTTGGCTGCAGGCCAGGGATTGGCTGTTTACTACTTTCCGCTGTCTCAGTGCTGTAATACCCTGGCCTAATGGCTCTAATTAACTCCATATATTTGTTCCAGAAAGATGAAGAGGTTCTGTATAGTTAAGAATCAATAAAATACAAATTGTTGCTTAGGAAACCCCATGTACTCTTAGTGTCAGTAATTAACTTTTTTTCTGGAGAAGTTTAAGAAACAGGCCCAAGCCATTCAATAGCCATTTGTGAAGCTGATATTTAAAGAAATGTAGATGCTGCATTAGAATCTTTAGGCATCTACACCAAGAATGCAGTGATTCCATCACAAAAATTTCTTTTCTTTCCTATTGGCAGATTATAGGAATAAAGTATTTCTGATTTAACTAACTCAGGTACCAGGGAATATTTGGGCAAATTAGTACATCTCTTGTTTTGTTTTTTAAAATTTTTTCATAAAATCCAGATCCTGCACAATAATAAATCTCTTAATTTATTAGTAGCTGCTTTCTTAAAAGGATTTATGAACATAACTTTCTGCTTTACTAATAAAGAGCTGAAGCAGACTTAGGACCGATGAGAAGAATGTAAACTAAAAATCACGTCTTTATGAAAATAGGAATTTCTTCCTAAGATCTGGGTGAGGTTTCTCAGTGGCATACATTGACCTCAGTGGTCAGGATACAAAACTCACACAGACGATAAAGCTGACGAAGTGGAGGAAATTGGCTTGCAAACACTTGGAGAAATCACTTCAAAGTAAAACCACTTTCAAATTGCTTTTTTTTTCTGACTATGGAATAGTGTTTAGCATGTTTCAGCAAAAGTCTGCACAACAATACACTAGATATAAATTTTAAAAGACAAATAGTATCACAGAGCGACACTCAGGGAGAGATCTATTTCTGTAGAGTATAAGTGGCTTAAGAACCTAAATGTGGATATTTTAAAATTAAAAAAATCAAACCTCTTCCACTTTGGAGATTGTTTATGTGAAGGTTTCTTATGGCCATTCCTCTGCCAGAGCTCTCTAGAAGAGCAGAGTGTTTCTTAATTTTATTCCAGTCAGATTCACTACTATTCGAACATTTATCCCAAATATTTATACTCTCAATACTTAAATTTATCTCAATCTATCAAGTCTCACTGCTTCTCCTTTTCTTTTTATTCTCCACATATTTAAAGTTACTAGTGTGTCCACATTAGCAGAATTCCTTGTATCCAGGAAGATGTGTCTTCTGTGTACTAAAAAGCAATATCCTCCTGTCCTATGTGTACAGAAATGGATCCAGGCAGAAACCTTTGAGTAGTCAACTGCATGAGCAGCTTCAGATCCATGACAAGTCCTTCCCTTCCTGTTCCATACCTGCTCTTTTGTTCTAAGAGAAAACTGTTTTATAAGAAAATATGTATGCTTCTGTCTCTATTATTATATAAAATTCAGCCTTCCTCCATTTCTGCTAGAAAAAAATATGTTCTTTAAGCTTGCATTTTTTTCTATAATCTTAATAAAATTTTAGAACTTAGCCTTAAAAATTCAAGGCTCATAATTGACAAAATGAGTCTTCATGCCTATAGCTGCAAAGGGATACATGCCATCTTGTATTATAAAACCAATTCCACGAATCTTATTTGATATAGAAATCAATATGTCTGCAAATATTTTTATCTGGTTTTCTTTTGCTGCATGGAGATTTGTGTGAATATACAGAACTGTTACCAACCTGTGGTCTTCTTGGTTAATAGAAATCTGTCCTTCAAATTTTTCATGTCAACAAATGGAGTCCTGTAAGACAATGGTTCTCAAAATGTGGTCCAGGGAGCCCTGGGTGTCCATGTGACCCTTTCAAGGCCTTTTCAAGATTGAAACTATTTTCAGTAACGCTAATATATTCGCTTTCTAAATTTCATTATCTTGCAGTGTTACAGTGGATTTTAAAAAGAGACTTTCTGTTGTGAGATATCATAACAGATTGGGTGAGGAATCAGATATGAGAATTTAGTTGTCAGCTATTAAGTCAAACATTAAAGAGATTTGCAGAATTGTAAATCAGTGCCACTCTTCCCACTATTTGTTTTATTTTGGAAAATAGAGTTATTCTTCATAAGATAGGTTATTTATATTAACATGTAATGAGTTTTGTTATTATTTAAAAGTAGGTGAATAAATATTTAAATTTCTAATACACTAAATATGGATAGATAGAACCCACATAAACCAAGGCCTTTTGGGGTCCTCAAAAAATTTTTTTCAGAGTATAAAAGGCTCTGCAAAACAAAAAGTTTGAGAACCGCTGCTCAAGATTCCAAAGACTTTTTTTTTAAATTTTATTATTATTATATTTTAAGTTTTAGGGTACATGTGCACAATGTGTAGGTTAGTTACATATGTATACATGTGCCATGTTGGTGTGCTGCACCCATTAACTCGTCATTTAGCATTAGGTATATCTCCTAATGCTATCCCTCCCCCCTTCCCCCACCCCACAACGGTCCCCAGAGTGTGATGTTCCCCTTCCTGTGTCCATGTGTTCTCATTGTTCAGTTCCCACCTATGAGTGAGAACATGCGGTGTTTGGTTTTTTGTCCTTGTGATAGTTTACTGAGAATGATGATTTCCAGTTTCATCCATGTCCCTACAAAGGACATGAGCTCATCATTTTTTATGGCTGCATAGTATTCCATGGTGTATATGTGCCACATTTTCTTAATCCAGTCTATCATTGTTGGACATTTGGGTTGGTTCCAAGTCTTTGCTATTGTGAATAGTGCTGCAATAAACATACATGTGCATGTGTCTTTATAGCAGCATGATTTATAGTCCTTTGAGTATATACCCAGTAATGGGATGGCTGGGTCAAATGGTATTTCTAGTTCTAGATCCCTGAGGAATCGCCACACTGACTTCCACAATAGTTGAACTAGTTTCCAGTGCCACCAACAGTGTAAAAGTGTTCCTATTTCTTCACATCCTCTCCAGCACCTGTTGTTTCCTGACGTTTTAATGATTGCCATTCTAACTGGTGTGAGATGGTATCTCATTGTGGTTTTGATTTGCATTTCTCTGATGGCCGGTGATGATGAGCATTTCTTCATGTGTGTTTTGGCTGCATAAATGTCTTCTTTTGAGAAGTGTCTGTTCATATCCTTCGCCCACTTTTTGATGGGGTTGTTTGTTTTTTTCTTGTAAATTTGTTTGAGTTCATTGTAGATTCTGGATATTAGCCCTTTGTCAGATGAGTAGGTTGCAAAAATTTTCTCCCATTCTGTAGGGTGCCTGTTCACTCTGATGGTAGTTTCTTTTGCTGTGCAGAAGCTCTTTAGTTGAATTAGATCCCATTTGTCAATTTTGGCTTTTATTGCCATTGCTTTTGGTGTTTTAGACATGAAGTCCTTGCCCATGCCTATGTCCTGAATGGTATTGCCTAAGTTTTCTTCTAGGGTTTTTATGGTTTTAGGTCTAACATGTAAGTCTTTAATCCATCTTGAATTAATTTTTGTATAAGGTGTAAGGAAGGGATCCAGTTTCAGCTTTCTACATATGGCTAGCCAGTTTTCCCAGCACCATTTATTAAATAGGGAATCCTTTCCCCATTGCTTGTTTTTCTCAGGTTTGTCAAAGATCAGATAGTTGTAGATATGTTGCATTATTTCTGAGGGCTCTGTTCTGTTCCATTGGTCTATATCTCTGTTTTGGTACCAGTACCGTGCTGTTTTGGTTACTGTAGCCTTGTAGTATAGTTTAAAGTCAGGTAGCGTGATGCCTTCAGCTTTATTCTTTTGGCTTAGGATTGAATTGTCAGTGCGGGCTCTTTTTTGGTTCCATATGAACTTTAAAGTAGTTTAAGTCAAGATTCCAAAGACTTTAGAAACTGTTGCCATGTCCTCTGAAAAAAGCTTCAGAAGAAAAACCTATAGTTCTCATTGGTTGTCTTAATTGATGATTTGTTACCCTAGTAATAATGTTGTAATGAACTTACATGTATTCTCAAACAGTGCAGATACTTTTGGTGTTTTCTTCTCTACCTCATTCATGGAGGTGCAAATAAAAACTTACAAGCCTGTTAGTTTTGTAATATATTTGAAGAGCCTTTGTTTATTTAGTTTAACACTGTACTATGTGACACATTAATAGAAGAGTTTCCGGTTTGTTGGTGAGATAGTCAGTTTTTAGTAGTAGGAAAAGCTTTATTTTCAACATTATGATTTGGGGACTTTGTTGTTTGAATGCTTTGGTTTGCTCCACTTTCTCATGTCTTCTTTTTCACCTTCTACGTGTAGTATACTTGCTATAGCTTTAAGTTCCAATTGCATATCTTCTTTATGTAAAATGATATAATCTTGAGTCCTGCTAAGTTAGGTGGGCCAAGGGAGAAAAGGCAATGAGCAGAGGCCCCAAAATGTTAATGGTGTTCCTATGAGATGAGGTCAGGCTATCAGAAGCTCATACAGCTGTAGACACTTTAAAGACATCACTTCTCTTTATTCTTAGTGGATTTTATATTTTGAGTATGATTTGACGTTCTTTTAATGTGCCAACAATATTAGATACCACTTAATTAATTAATTATTTATAAGATGGGGTATCACTCTGACACCCAGGCTGGGGTGCAGTGGAGTGGTCTTGGCTCACTGCATCCTCCACCTCCGAGGCTCAAGCGATCCTCCCACCTCAACTCCCTGAGTAGCTGGGACCACAGGTGCGCACCACCATGGCTGGCTAATTTTTTTTTTTTTTTTTATGTTTGGTAAAAATGGGGTTTCACCATGTTGCCCAGGCTGGTCTCTAACTCCTGAGTTCAAGTGATCCACCCGCCTCAGCCTCCCAGAGTTCTGGGATTATAGGCATGAGCCACTACACCCAGCTAGGTGTCACATTATTAAACATGCTTGAAGTAATAACTTCTGGCCTTATAAAGAGTTTTTATAAGTCTCCTTTTGAGGGCTTTATTTTCTTGGAGAAGGCTTTGTTGCCAGTGTTTGTTGTCAATTGAACACATTAACTGTTGCTTCTCCTTTCTTAGACATGAGCCAGGGTGTGACTTCTCATTCTGCCCCTTTCCAGGTTCCCAGATTGTTTTTGTGGTAAGCTCAATAATGGTCCCCTAAAGATGTTCACATTCTGAACCCCAGAACTTGTCAGTATGTTAATTTACATGTTACAAGGGACTTGCAGATATGATTAAGACTTTGAAATGAGGGGATTATCCTGGATTATTAGGATGGGCCCAATGTGATACAAGGGTCCTTATAAGATGGAGACAGGGGAATTAGAGTTATAGAGAGAAGATGTAAGACTGACAAGTGGTCAGAGAGGAGAGAAGATGCTATCTTGATGGCTTTGAAGATGGAGGAAGGGACTGTGATCCCAGGAATGTAAACAGCCTCTAGAAAATGGAAAGGACCAGTAAATAGCATCTCACCTAGAGCCTCCAGAAGAAACGAACCTCACTAACAGCTTAATTTTAAACCAGGGAAGTAAATTTTTAGACTTTTTACCTCCAGAATTATAAGATAATAAATTCATATTGTTTTAGCTACTAAGTTTGTGGTAATTTTTTTATAGCAGCAGTAAGAAACCAACACAGATTTTGGTACCTGGAAGTAGAGTGCTGCTGTACCAAGCACCTAAAAATGTGGAAGTGGCTTTGGAATTGGGTAATGGTTGAGAATGGAAAAATTTTGAGAATACGTGGAAGAATTTTGAGAATGATTGAGGATGGAGAATTTTGAGAAGTGTGATAGAAAAAGCCTATATTTCTTTGAATTCTTTGAATTGTTAGTAGAAACATAGATGTTAAACATTCTAATAGTGAGGGCCCAAAAGGAAGTGAGGCACATATCAGAGAAAACCTATATTATCCTAAAGAAAATCTGTATCAGCTTGTTAAAAATACAGATATTAAAAAAGCTTCATGTGAAGGCAGATATGTAGACTTTAAAGGTATTGCTGGTGACAGCACAGAAGGAAATGAGGAACATTTTATTGCTCCTCTCTTAGGTATGAGCCAGCATGTGACTTCTCCCTCTGCCCCTTTCCAGGTTCCCAAATTGTTTCTGTGGTAAGTTGAATAATGGCCCCCTAAAGATGTTCACATTCTAATCCCCAGAACTGAAGAAAAGAAGATCCTTACTATATAGTGGCAGAAAGCTTAGCTGAATGTCGCTTACAGTTTTGTAGTAAGCAGACATTGTAAGCAATAAGCTTGGATATTTAGCTGAGATTTCCAAGCAAAGTGATGCTCATTAAAATGTGACAAGAATGAAAGAAATTGAAGGAAGAACTGTTAAGCAAAAATGAACTAGGACTTGATAGTTTGGGAAATTCTCAGCCTATCCAGACTGCAAATGATGTTAAAATTTGGAGATTCACAGTCAGGAAAGCTTACTATGGAGAGAAAGCCAAAGCAGGCAGTGTGGCATCTTCTCTTCTCTCTGATCTCTGCAGCATCTTCTCTTCTCTCTGATCTCAGTCACACACAAAGGTGTGACTGGACAGCCTTTTGCTACTGCCTTGGAAGAGGGCTTTGTGAAGAGATTAGGCATGCATCTCATAAATCCTCTAAGCCAGGAATAGAGATGGAATTATCCAGGATAGATATCTGGAGGAAGTCCTTGTCTAATGAAGTGAATACTGAGACATACACAAGAGACCCACAAGGCATTTTAGAAGGTTGTAGCAGCAGAAACACTACCAGCTTGGACTGAAAGGGACAGAGAGAGAATGGAATGAAAGAAGGCTGTTGGACTTCTAAAATTCTACAGGCAGAAGACAGGCTGATAAAAATATTCAGCAGTAGGCTGGGCGTGGTGGCACATGCCTGTAATCCCAGCGCTTTGGGAGGTTGAGGCAGGAGGAACACGAGGTCAAGAGATCGAGACCATCCTGGCCAACACAGTGAAACCCCGTCTCTACCAAAAATACAAAAATTAGTTGGGCATGGTGGTGCGTGCCTGTAATCCCAGCTACTCAGGAGGCTGAGGCAGGAGAATCGCTTGAACGCAGGAGAATCGCTTGAACCCAGGAGGCGGAGGTTGCAGTGAGCAAAGATCGCACCACTGCACTCCAGCCTGGCGACAGAGTGAGACTCTGTCTCAAAAACAAGCAACAAAACAAAACAAACAAACAAAAAATTTAGCTGTAAATACATGCTACCTTTTATGAAAAAGAATGACTCTGAAGGTGGAATGAGCCTGGGTCCAGAGGGTAGACCCTTGAGCCACAGAGGATATTTTTAGGCCTTTAGCCTAATGGAGTATGACTGGTTAGATTTTAAAATTGCTTGGGACTGGTAGCTCTTTTTTTCTCTTTCGTTTTTCTCCCATTTTGGATGGGAATGCCTGTAACTATTAAACTATGCCTGTTTCACCTTTGTATTTTGGGAGCAGATAATTCGTTTTGCAGTTTAACAGGTCCACTGATGGAGGTGAATTTTTCCCCAGGATCCTTTATATCTAGAGCCTCACCCATACCTAAATGAGATGACTTATATGATGAGATTTGAGACTTTTGAGCTGATGAGACTTACACGAGATTTTGGACTTGATCCTGTAATGGGTTGAGACTTTTCAGATCTTGGTATGAAATGAATGTATTTTCTATGTGGATCTGATGTGAATGTTTTGTTTTGTTTTGGAGACAGGGTCTCACTCTGTCACCCAGGCTGGAGTGCAGTGGCGTGACCATGGCTCACTGCAGCCTCTATCTCCCAAGTTCAGGTGATCTTCCCATCTCAGCCTCCCGAGTAGCTGGTACTACAGGTGCATACCACCACGCCCGGGTAATTTTTGTACTTTTTGTAGAGATGGGTTTTTGTCATGTTGCCCAGGCTGGTCTTGAATTCCTGAGCTCAAGTGATCCACACACCTCAGCCTCCCAAAGCGCTGGGATTACAGGCATGACCCACCATGCCCGGCCCGATGTGAATCTTTGGGGGCCAGAGAGTGGACTATCATAGGCTGAATAATGGCCTCCAAAGATGTCCACATTCTAATCCCTGAAACTTGTGAATATATGACCTTACACGATGAAAAGAGACTTTGCAGATATGATTAAGTTAAGGATAGATATTAAGGTGGGGAGATTATCCTGTATTAACCAATGTAGTCGCAAAGTTCCTTATAAGGGAGGCAGGAGATTTGGAGTCAGAAAGGGAAGATACAAGGTTGGAAGCGGAGATCAGAGAGAAGAGAAGATGCTGCGGTGCCTGCTTTGAAGATGGAAGATGGAGCCACGAGCCAAGGAATGTAGGTAGACTGTGGAAGCTAGAAACTGCAGGGAACTGGATTTTCCCCAAAAGCCTCCAGAAGTAATGATCCATATTGACACCTTAATTTTAGCCCAGTGAAACAGATTTTGCATTTCTGACTATATTAGTTCATTCTCGCACTGGTATAGAGAAATGCCTGAGACTGGGTAATTTACAAAGAAAAGAGGTTTAATTGGCTCACAGTTCTGCAGGCTGTACAGGAAACATAGCAGCTTCTGCTTCTGGGGAGGCCTCAGAAAACTTAACAATCATGGCAAAAGGCATGTCTTACATGGCTGGAGCAGGTGGAAGAGAGAGAGGGGGAAGGTACTATACACTTTTAAAACAACCAGATCTTGTGATAACTCATTCACTCATTATCACAAGAACAGCACCAAGTGGATGGTGCTAAACCATTCATGAGAACTCCACTCTATGATCCAACCACCTCCCATCAGGCCCCACCTCCAACATTGGGGATTATAATTGAACATGAGATTTGGGTGGGAACAGAGATCCAAACCGTATCAGTGACTTTCACAACTATAAGAAAATACATTTGTATTGTTTTAAGCAACTAAGTTTGTCATAATTTGTTATAGCAGCAACAGGATGATTACAACTTCTTAAAACAAACAAATATGTATCTGTTTAAAATGTTGATTATCAAATACATCAAACCTATAGAAAAGAATCAGAAAATAACAGGGATTCACTATCCAGGTTAAAATAAACATTTTACCACACTTTATTTCAATGTCTTGTTAAAAAGAAATAAAGTGTACAAATACACCTTCAGCTCACTCTCATCCCATTTCCCTTGTTTCCTCTGTAAAAGTAACCATTATTCTGAGATTGGTATGTATCCTTTTGGGTCACGTTTTTGGACATATACCCCTAAAATAGATATAGTATTGTTTTCTACGTTCTAAAATATTGTATAAATGCTATCATACTGTACCTGTTATTTAACTCCTTATTCATCAACATGTTTTTAGATTTATTGAGTTCATTTTTAACTGCTATATAGTATTGTTGCAGAATTTTGCTCCTTAGTTCAGCTAGAACTGGGTTCTTGTCACAAGACCAAGAAGGATTAGGAACATGGATACATTGAAGGGTGAGGGGAATGGAATTTATTGGGTGAAAAGGAAAAAAAAAATCAGCAAGGGGATCCTGCCAGCAGCAGGCTCCCATCTCACAGATTGAATGCCAGGCCACCACACAGGAACCGAAGATGAAGAGGCCAGGCTCCTCCCCACTGCAAAGAGTGAACTTCCCATGGCTCCACCCCATTCTCCCAGTGGGCAAACTAGTCGGAGATTCTCTGGGGGACCCTCCTCCTATCTCTTTCTCCTGCATTTATCAATATTACATTTTGTGGTGTTTATCTTTCCATTCCTGATATGTCATATACCAAATATGGACATTTACTTGTTGCCAGTTTTTTCAATATTACAATGCTGAAATGAGCATTCTTGTACAAATTTCCTGTGTACGTGTGCAAGATTTTCTCTAGAATAGATATCTAGAAGAGGAATTACTGTATAGTAAGTTATGTACATCTTCAGTTAGCTAGATGTTGAAAAATTGTGGCTGTGACACTTTAATTTCAATTTGTCTCCCTATATTTTCAGCACTTTGTATTGTTGGACTTTTAAATTTTTGTCAGTATTATGGGTGTGAAATGGTATCTAACTTTAATGTCTCAGATAAACTAGGGGGATTTGACATCTTTTCATATATTGACTGGCCATTCTTTTTTCCTCTTCTATGATTTGCCACTTTACATCCTCTTCCTATTGTGTGGGGTCTTTTTTATATACCTGCAAGACTTGTTGTTATATATTTATATACAATGGATATTTATGTTGATTTTACAGTTTATAATATCTTCTAGTCTGTGGCCTGTCTTTTCCATCTGCTTATTGTGTATTTTAACCAAGACCACCCTCAGGCTTGATGATTTGCTAGAAGGATTCACAGAACTTACAAAAGCTGTTATACTCATGGTTACAATTTATTAGGATGTGTGACGGTGCATGTGAAGTGTTGTCAGCCAGGGAAGCATACCTGAACCTTGGTGTCCCGGGCTTTTAAAATTGGGAATCAGTCACATAAGAATGCAGCACTTGCATGACTAGCCTTAGTTACTGAGACTACAGCCTTCCCCTCACCCATAAAGCACAAAAACAGGCACTTACCACAAATCGCAGCATTTGCACAAACTATCTGATCATAATGGTACTGTATGGCCCAAGGCCTCAGGCATATGAAAGCAACGTGAAGCAAAATATGCCGGTGGCTGAGAACTCATCTCCCAGGAATTGGGCAAGGGCCAGCCACTCCTGGAGACAGGACTTTCCTGAGAATTTGCAGGGTTTGGGGGTTTTTGAGTTAACCCTTTCCTGCACAGGAGGTATATATTTTAATAGTCACATTTATCTTCCTTTTCCTGCATGTTGTACTTTTTCTGTTTTTTATTTCTTTTTTTTCTCTTTTTTTTTCTTGCTTCCAGTGGGATTAATATCTTTTCTGTTTTTTTTTCATCTCGTTTAAGGAATTCTTCCTTACCTTGATGTCATAAAGATATTCTACTATAAATTCTCATGTAAAATTTTATAGTTTCCTTTTCAGTTATAGTTTCCTTTTATAGTTATAGTTAGCTCTGTGGTCCACTTGGAATTTCTTTTTGTAGAAAAGAAATTCTATTAGAAGAATGTAGGGATGTAAGGATCTTACTTAATTTTTTTCTGAATGATTAATGAGTGGTTCCAGGACTATTAATTATTCTGTTCTTTCTCCACAGATTTATAATGTTAGTCATATACCAATTTCCTATATATATGTGTGTCTGCTTCTAGGCTTTCTATTCTGTTCCATTGGTTCATTTGTCTATTTCTGTAGCTTTATAATGCATCTTAATATTTGGTAGGGAAAGGCCTCTTATTCCTCTCCCTCAAAAATATGTTCTTTTCATATGAGTTTAAGGTCAGCTTACTTTAAATCTTAAGGTCTGTAAGAAACATTGAGATTTGATTAGAGCTGCATTTTGTTTATAGATTAGAGACAGAACTGGCATCTTTACAAAAATGAAGGTGGTTCATCTCTCCCTTTATATAGGTGTTTTTCATTATTTTGAGAAAGTTTTATAAGTTTTTTTATAAGTATCTAATTCATAGTTTGCTAGATATATTTTTGTGTGCCTATTGCTCTCATGAATATTTCTAAATTACATTTTGTTATTGGTTGTGCCAGGTGTATAGGAATGCTTGATTCTGGTATATTGTTGTTAAATCCATCCACCTTGCTGACCTCTCTCTCTAAGTCCAATTATTTGTTTATATATTTTGCTAGGGTTTTATATAAATATTATATAAAACACGCTTAAAAGTACATGAACCATAACTATAGAGCTAAATGAAATGTCACAAAGTGTTTTTGGTTTATTTATGTAATTTGTGAATAATTTTTTTCCCTTTTCCTTATACCTCCAGAATTTGATGTCTTTCTATGTAAAATAAAATAGAATTTCTTTTCTGAAATAATCTCTTTTTTTTTTAGACAGAGTCTTGCTCTGTCGCCCAGGCTGGAGTGCAGTGGCGTGATCTCGGCTCACTGCAACCTCTGCCTCTGAGGTTCAAGCAATTCCCCTGCCTAGCTGGGACTACAGGTGCGCAACACCACGCCTGTTTAATTTTTTATATTTTTAGTAGAGATGGGGTTTTGCCATGTTGGCCAGGCTGGTCTCAAACTCCTGGCCTCAAGTGATCTGCCCACCTCGACCTCCCAAAGTGCTGGGATTACAGACGTGAGGCACTGCGCCCGGCCTGAAACAATTTTATTTAAGCACCTGAGGAGGCTCACGCTCTAGTGAGCTGTGTTGGATGTGTCAATGCTTTTCAACTTATCAAAGAAAGGAAATTACCACTATTTGGAAATTCCAACAGAACTTAACAAGAGGGCCTACAGAGTGGTGATATCAGTTAGTTGACCACAGTCCAGGATTTGGTTCTGAGCATTTGTGAAATGTTGAAACAAGACTTTGTGGTAAACAAATACAAATTAATTTACTGAGACTAACATAGATACAGGTACAGAGAGAAAAACACACACATCATACTAATGTATTATTTCCACTGGTCAACACACTCAGGCCTTGTATCCAGGGCATGTCAGTTTCAGTATTGAGGTACATGGGAAGTCAAACTAAGAAAACAAAATGCTGGCTGGGCGCAGTGGCTCACACCTTTAATACCAGCACTTTGGGAGGCCAAGGCAGGCGCATCACCTGAGGTCAGGAGTTTGAGACCAGCCTGGCCAACATGGTGAAACCCTGTCTCTACCAAAAATACAAAAAATTAGCCAGGCATGGTGGCAGGTGCCTGTAATCCCAGCTACTCGGGAGGCTGAGGTAGGAGAGTTGCTTGAACCCGGGAGGTGGAGGTTGCAGTGAGCTGAGATGGTGCCATTGCACTGCAGCCTGGGCGACAAGAGTGAAACTCCATCTCAAAAACACACAAACAAAAAAAAGAGAAAGCAAAATGCTGTTTACTGTGACCTAGCACTAAAGCAAAGGAAAGTAAGGAATCTTGTAAACGTGGAATCCTTTGTATTAAGGAATATATTCAGTTACTCTGCCTTCTCTTTATCACACCCCAAGCAGTTTGAGAGGCAGCAAGATGCAGTGGAAAAGTACTGGGTTTGATAACTGATTGACAGGGATTTGAATCCTAGCTCTTTGTGGATGGACCTTAGGCAAGTTACTGCACTTAACTTCTCAGAGTTTCCATTTTCTCACTGTTGAAATAGAAATCATGACATTGTTGATTTAAAAGAAATACAGCATCTCAAAGTAATTATTATAGAGTAAATCCAGCAGAATCACAGGCTTGCATTTGCTTATCCAGGCCTGTGAGTAAAGAAGAAAGTGCCAGTCAATGATTATGCCTAATTTGCCAGAATAAATCATAGTACCAGTCTGTTTCCAAGTACAAGTAGTCCCCGCTTATCCTCCAGGGATACATTCCAAGACCTTCAGTGGATGCCTGAAACTGTTGACAGTACTGAACCCTATACATACACTGTTTTTTTCCTATACATAATGTACCTGTAAATTAGGCACAGTTAACAACAATAACTAATAATGAAATAGAAAGATTATAACAATAGACTGTAATAACAGTTATGGTAATGTGGTCTCTTTCTCTCTTTTCTCTCAAAATATCTTATTGCACCATACTCACCTTCTTGTGATGTTGAGAGATGATAACCTAGCCAGCTACTAGATGACTCATAGACAGGGAGCGTCTATAGCACAGATACGCTAGACAAAGGGAGGATTCATGGCCCAGGTGGTACAGCCAGAGATTTCATCATGCTATTCAGGACAGTGTGCAATTTAGAATGTATGAATTGTTTATTTCTGGAATTTTCCATTTAATATTTTTGGACTGTAGTTTATTGCAGGTAACTGAAACTGCAGAAAGTGAAACCACAGATAAGGGGGTACTGCTGTATAGAGATGGCAACTACAGCTTTACTACCAGATGTGTTAGTTTCCTATTACTGCTGTAGTAAATTATGACAAACGTAGTTTAAACCACACACTTTTAATGTTACAATTCTGGAGGTTAGTGGTCCTAAAATCAAGGTGTTGGCAGGGCTACCCTTCCCTTAGGGACCGCTAGAAAAGAATCTGTCTCCTTGCTTTTTCCAGTTTCTAAAGGCCACCTACCTTCCTTGGCTCCTGCTCCCTTTCTCCATCTTCAGATATAACAGCAAAGCATCTTCAGCTCTCTGACTCTGACCTGCTCCCGTTGCCATCTCTCCTCTGACTCTGATCCTCCTGCCTCCTTATAAGGATCCCAGTAATTACACTAGGCTCACCAAGATAATCCAGGATAATCTCTTCATCTCAGAATCTTAACTCAGTCACGTCTGCAAAGCCCATTTGCCATGTAAGGTAACATCTTCACAAGGGTTGGGATTTGAACATCTTGGGAGGACCATTATTCTGCGTACCACACCAGGTTAATGAATTACGAAGTAAAATACCTAATTAGAATTACACATCTCTTTTGTAGGTTATTTTCACTGAAACAGGCATTAATTTCTAAAGTTGTAGGAGTCATAAAATGGCTTTATTTAGACAATACTTCCAAGGAAAGATTTGTATTAACAGAGAATAGAACTAGTTGGTAACAGTTACAAATATTCTCAAATCACCATATTGCAAAGGGGAACAAGATTTACATTCTTGTTAAAGTTCTCAATTTAGTGCCTTTTTAAATTCAGATTATTTGAAATTATTGTGCAGCAAAATGGTTTCCACGCCTCCACAGCAGCAGGGGAGCGGGCACAGAGCCTTCATATCTTTCTGAGTTTCCTTTTGTTAATTCTGAAGATTTGCATTTGTAAAGCTAGGCTCTGGAATTTCTTAGCTAGTTTTAAATAAAAAACATGTCTGGGGCCTCGTTATGCTGGCAGAAATGGAGAAAAAGCTGAAAGGATTTTATTACCAATGAAATTCTATATTTTGTGCCTTGTAAAGTAGTTGTGAAGATTTAATGTGACCACTTACAAGCCCTGACTACTGCTTGATGAATGAGAGCAGTTTGAGTCTCTTACCTTCTTTTTTGTACTTTCCACCCTTTTGTATCTTCCTGCTGAGCTCAGATAATTTCGTCTTACCTGTCTTTAAATTTAAATTCTCTACTTAATCTTCTAATTAAAGCTATCCCTTGAGTTTTTAATTTTGAGTACTGTATTTTTTTTCTAAATGTTTGATTAGGTTCAATTATGGTCTGCCATTTGTTATGGCTTCCTGTTGCTTGGTAAGATCTTCAAGTTTTTTATTTATCTCTTTATGCATAGTAAACATAGTTGTCTTATAGTTTGTGTTTGATAATCCTATTGTTTAAAGTCTTTTTGTGAACGTTTCTGTTGTCAGCTGATCCTGCTGATTTGCTTCTTTATCTAATTCAAGGCTCAAGGTTCCCAGGGCAAGTTATGTGATCCAAATCTGAGCTGCAAAACTGGCCTGCTTCCATTCACCCTCCCCTTTAGGGGGTAGCCCTTTGAGGTCCCAGCTTATTGTTGGGAATGTCTCCTCTTAGTTTTCCCACTTAGTGTAGCTCTGGGTTTTAATCTCTTATCTCTTTTGCCTTTCAACGCAGCCAAAATGAAAGCTGAAATTTTTGGAATAGAGAAATGCCCTTAGGACAGAAGTTACTTCACTGCTCTATTTACCTCTAGGTTCCCCATTTCCCAGGAATGTTGCCCTAGTGTTTCCATACTGCCATTTTATTGTTTTTAAGTAGGTGTTACTACTTTTCTTTCATCAAGATTTTTAAAATTTGTTTTCAACCTGAGGATTGGTCCAAATAATGTGGCAGGCAATCATCAGAACTAGAAACATTTCTTATAACTCCTTGCTACATTTTCTTTGAGATTAGATTTAGGCTCAGAACTTCATTATCTTTTGGGTTTTGTTTCTTCTGTTTTATAGAGGACACATCTGATGCTCAGAAAAGTACAAATACTTGCTCAAGGTCACATAGCAAGTAAGTGGTAATATTGGGCTTTGAACCCAGCTCTGTCCAACCCTGAAACCTACACTGTGTCAGTTTTTGTTCCTGGGTTCTGGGACTTCTTTCTTTTAGGAAGCAGGTAAATGACTCGTGATTTTCTTCCTTGAGTTTTATCTCTCAAGGTCAAGACCATCTATCTCCCTGTCTCTTGGAAGCACACACAGTTCTGTGCTTTTTTCACAAGGTCCTTGTCCTGTTTCTAAGACGTCCTGATAAATAAGTATCCCTTTCTACCACCCACCCTGTACCTTTCAGAACTGAATTCAGGGACATTCAGTATCCAACTGTAACCATAAAGTTTGATTTCCTTTTCAACTGCAGTATTTTCCTCAAAAGACCTAGATGAATTCCCTGCTGAATTTGGAAAGAGCTAAGGACAAAGTGACCCGGGAAGCAATCCTTTTAGATGAAAGGAGGAGGGAGAATGATACAAGTAGGGGTTAGAGAACTTACAGTTTAGTTGTATGGTGGTGGGATAGTTGAAGATTTTGGATTGGTGAATGCCCACAAGGCATCTTGTCATGGTGACAAATACAGGAGCTTTGGAGCCAGACCCACTTCAGCTGAATATCAGTTCATCTACATATTAACTCTAAAATGTTGGGCAAGTCAGCTTCCCTCTCTTGACCATCAGTTTCTTCATCTACAAACTTGGAATAATAATAGCAAACTTTCAAGGTTTCCATGTGAAATACCAATGATGTATTTCAGTGAAGTGTTTGTGTTTGGTGCATGCTTACTAAATGGTTGTGGTAGTTATTATTATTGTTGTCCCCCTCAAACTTTTCATCTGGTGGGTGCCCTAAGACCAGGCAGGAGAGTTCGTTTTTCATTTGTGTGTATGCCCAGTTACTCCTCTCTCCTCTGTTGCATCACCTTCTTCAGTCTCCTAAAGATCTCTTACCCTCTACATTCTTCCCAATCCTTGCTTTCCTCTCCTAGTTCTACACAGTCAACACCTCCTTTGTTCAGATAATCTTCCCATTTCCCTACTCAATTTAATCTCTTTTCATTGCCTCTGCATTGCCCTCCAGATAAACTAGTCATCCTCATATCACTTTGTTTCTTCATGTCCCTCTCTCCCTGATTTGGGAGGCCACCCCAAAGTGAGACATATCACTGGGTCTCAGCAGGCCTTAATTTCTCAACTGATTCTCTGTCTTATTTTGTCAGCTTCTTTTCATCAAGTAAAAGTTATGTTTTTCTGCGTATTATTTTTTAAGCTGTTTAGTTATGGATATCTTCCTTTTTTACGTATTTTACATTATAAAAGTAGAGACATGCTCATTTTGAAGATTTTAGAGAACAACAAAACTTTATTAGGAAGGAAATAAAAGTGACCCACAGTTTTATTAACTAGAGATAAATACTATTCAGTAATTGATATATTTCTTTTCAGTATATACAGTTTTGTATCATTTGCTAGGACTGTGTACCACAGTCTGGGTGGCTTAAACAATAGAAATTTATTTTTTCCCAATTCTGGAGGCTAGACATCTGAGATCAAGGTGCTGGCAGGGTTGGTTTCTTCTCAGGCCTCTCTCCTTGGCATGTAGATGGCTGTCTTCTCCTTCCTGTGTCCTCACATGGTTTTCCTTCTCTGTGTATCTCTGTCTTTATCTCCTCTTCTTTTTATTTTATTTTTGCAATTCTCCTGCCTCAGTCTCCTGAGTAGCTGGGATTGCAGGTGCCCACCACCATGCCCGGCTAATTTTTGTGTTTTTAGTAGAGACGGGTTTTCACCATGTTGGCCAGGCTGGTCTCGAACTCCTGACCTCAAATGATCTGCCCACCTCGGCCTCCCAAAGTGCTAGGATTACAGGCATGAGCCCCCGCACCGGGCTTATCTCTTCTTCTTATAAGGACACCAGGCATGTTGGATTAGAACTCTAATGATGTCATTTTAATTTAACTACCTAACTAGACACTAATGATGTCATTTTTAATTTAACTACCTTTTTAAAGATCTTGTCTCCAGTGTAGTCATGTTCTGAGGTACTAGGGGTTGGGACTTCACCGTATGAATTTTGAGGGGACACAGTTCAGCCCATAACACCTGCTTTCTTCTCTAAAAGTTATCTTTTAAGAATTCCCACTTGTTGATAACAATTCTTTGACAATAGTTCTGATGACTACATAATATCCCATCATTAAAATATACCACAATTGACTTAATCAATTTCATATTCTTGGACCTTTCGGGTGTTTTCATTTTTTCACTAATATAAATGCTTCCATAAGTAGTTTTGTACATGGATGTTTGGATATCTGACTATTTTTTTGGAATAGATTGCTTGAAGAGTGATTATTGGGTCAAAAGGTATGACTATTCTCTGGTTTTTAATTACATACTGCAAAATTGTTTTCCAAAAAGGTGTACTAATTTACATTCATACCAGGAAGGAGAATAGTCAGTTAGGCATTCATATAAGCTGCTGGTGGGAATGAGAAAGGAAAAATAAACTCTCATGGTTGTTTCACTTTACATTAATTGATGACTAACAAAATGGAATATTTCATGTATTTATTAATCTGTTTGCATTTCCTTTTTTGTGAACTGTTACTCATGTTCTTTGCCCATTTATGTATGTGAGTCTATCATTTTAGGTGATAAGATTATGATTTAGAGTGAGTTCTACTCTAAAGAGGGAAATTTCAGAAAAAGTGAAATTCCAAAGAATGTTATGGATCCAGAATCCAAGGACTATTGGTCTGAGTCTCTTCTTTGGAGAAGACTTGGCATGTGATGACATATAGGTAAAGGAATGGCTGCAGGAAAGCTTGGCAGGGAAGAGTTGAATGTATTCCTTACGCAGGGAAATTTGTTACAGGCACAGTACTGCCACTTACACTACTGAAGAGAAAGGCTGTGAGTGAATTAACTGAGGAAAGGCAAGCTAGATGCATATTATATATGGGAATCTTCTAGGAAAAAAAGCACAGAGATATGATTCACATGACCATAACTCTTGCAAAGGTTTTAGAATTTGTGAGACACTGGGGAGGTTCTGATGGGGAAAAGTCTTATTTATGTGATTAATGTCAAAAAGCCCTTTGTCAGTGTTCAAGGGAGGTACCTCAGAGTACTCATGGTAAAGAGAAACCCTATGAATGCTGTGAATGTAGTGAATATGAAGAAATTTTTAATCATGATGCCAGTCTTACTTGCCATCTGAGGACTCACACCTGAGAATTCATTGATTTGTTATGGCCATAAGAATGTGGAAAGGTCTTTAGGCAGGACATGATTCTCTTTCAACACCAGAAATTTCATAGGGTAGAAAAACTTTCCCAGTGCTGGACAAATTGCAGTGGGTGATGAAGCTTTTTGAATCATGCAAAAGTTTATACTGGACAGAATCCCTATGAGTGTACTGACTGTGGGAAAGGCTTCAGGACAAACTCAGACTATTTTTTTTAACATGAGAGAATTCATAGTGGAGAACAACCCTATGCTCATAATGCATGTGGAAAGGCTTTCAGATCCAGCTCAGACTTTACTAAACGTGAGAGAATTCATAGTGGAAAGTAACCTTATGCAATGATGAATGTGGGAAAGGGTATCTGGAGATAACAGACCTTCAAAAACATTGGAAAATTTATAGCGGAGATGGAAAGAGATCCTTTCAGTGTAATGAATATGGAAATGTTTTTAATCTAGAGCTCAAATTTTATTTGTCATCAAAGATAATCTTTTACAATGAATATACAAAAACCTCCAAACAGAAATCAATCCTTGTTCATCATCTGCAGATTCATAGTGGACAGGCACTCTGTACCTGTAATGAATAAGCCTTCAATTAGAGGCTAAGTCTTATTCATTATCAGAGGATTCATAAAGGCATCACCTATGTACGTAAAAAATTATGGGTATGCTTTCAGCAGGATATCAACCTTATTTGATATTGGCAAGTCTATAGCGAGTTCGCTTAAATGCAGTGAATGTGGAAAGGCCTTCAATCTGAAGTTTAATCTTACTCAGCATCAGAAAATACAGAGTGGCAGGAATCTTATTAATGTAATGTGTGGGAAAGTCTTTATGAGAAAATCAGGTCTTGGTAAAAATGAAAAAAAGATTCTTTGTAAAAGTTAGTAAAAAGTTACCACATAATTACATGCCTGCCAGTGTGCCAAGCACTGCAAGAACTTTACATTGTTTAATCATTTTTTTACAATAATCATACAATGTAGAAATCCTCATTGTTTTACACAACATGAAGAAACCAAAGAAATGAGGTGGAAAAACTTCCCCAAGATCACATACTAGTCACTGGAAGAGCCAGGGTTTGAGTCCTAGAGAGTTTAATTGTTCTGGGTTTATAGTGGCAATATGTAAATCTTCAAGGATGTGTTAGTCTTTATTCATTATTAAGAAATTCCTTCAGAAATCAGGATTCACTCTTCAGTGAGTATTGGGAGCCTTCAGTCAGTTTTGGAATTAGAGACTCTACATTGGATTCTATCAAATTTAGTAAGGACTATAAAGACTTTATCATATTTATATTATCCCTTTGAATAGGGATTACTTCCAATCTTGAAAGATTTCATTAATAACAAAATTCTGTTCTCAAATGCTCACCCTAACCACTTTCTGTGGTGTAGACAACGTGGAGTGGGATGGAAAGCACAGGCTCTGGGATTGGCCAGGATAGCTTCACCATCGGGAACAAGGTAGAGTTACCCAGTTCTTAAAAAGATTGAGTAGGAATGGAGAGGACAGATGTGGTGAGAGCTTCAGGAACAGAGTCAGGTCATTCTAGGAATTATAACCAAACAAGCCAAAATAAAGTAGAATTCAGCCTATAAGGAAGTGGAGAAGCTAGGGTATGTGGCATGATTTTCTCCCCAGATGGATTTAGCTATAGGTTGCTTGTGTATCACCCAGTATTCAGAGGAACTTGAATTTGAAATTGCTTCAGGAATATGCAGTACTCTAGCACTGAGTCAAAAATAAGCGTGACTTTCAGAAACTCAAGGTATAAGAAATATTAATAAATTGATTTTCTACCTTCTCACTTCAAGGAGGCAGTGTGCTACACCAGAAAGTATTCAGGATCTACCTTCAGGTATAACTGGGTTTATTTGCCAGCTTAACCACCTTCTAGCTGTGTGACTTTAGTTATATTAATAAATCTCTTTGAGTCTCACCTTGCTCATTTTTTTTTTTAGGTCAGGATATAATACTGTACCAAGTTGTAAGGATTCTAGATAAAGGGTATAAAGTGTCTAGTACAGCGCCTGGCATGTAGTACATACCTAATAAATATGTTATTGAAATATATTATTGTTGGTTCTGCAAGGATCTTAACACTCTGTAATAGACCTCTCCAACCCCAGTTGAGGAATGAATGTGTTACACTTGTGTTGTGATAGTATTAATCACTTTAGATTATGGGGCTTCTGCTGGCTTATATGGTACCTTTGTGTGAATTGTAAAATAATACCTCTTCCTCAAAAGACTTTCTTACCACTTGCTAGAAAATTGTCATAATAAACACAGATATCTTTGATGGTCATAATGTGAATGGTATTCTGCAGAATCATGTGGCCCACAATTTGCAAAACCTGCAGTTGGTAGGCTGAATAATGGCCCCCCAAAACTGTCTGCATTTTAATCTCTAGAACCTGTGAATATATATTACCTGAAATGGTAAAAGGGACTTCGGCAGATGTGATCAAATTAAGGATTTTGAGATGCAGGGATAATACTGGATTATTAGGGTGGGCCCAATGTAATCACAAGGATCCTTATAAGAGAGAGGCAGGAGGACCAGACTTATAGAGAGAGAATGTGAGGACTAAAGGAGAGGTCAGAGAGGAAAGAAGATGCTATGCTGCTGGCTTTGAATTTGGAGAAAGGAGCCATGAACAAAGAACTGCCTGGGAGGCAGAGGTTGCAGTGAGCTGAGATCATGCCACTGCACTCCAACCTGGGCAACAGAGTGAGATTCTGTTTCAAAAAAGAAAGAAAGAAAGAAAGATCCTGTGGGTAGGAGTGTGATGGATAGCCGGGTGCATTGGTTCACATCTGTAATCCCAGCACTTTGGAAGGCCGAGGCGGGCAGATCATTTGAGGTCAGGAGTTCCAGACCACCCTGGCCAACACTGTGAAACCCTGTCTCTACTACAAATACAAAATTAGCCAGGCATGGTGGTGCACATCTGTAGTCCCAGCTACTTGGGAGGCTGAGGCAGGAGAATCGCTTGAACCTGGGAGGGGGAGGTTGCAGTGAGCTGAGATCACGCCACTGCACTCCAGCCTGAGTGACAGAGTGAGACTCGGTCTCAAAAAGAAAAGAAAAAAAGGAGTGTGATGGATAGATTGGAAAAGAGAACTGCGTGCAGGGAGACCAGTTAGGAGGCTATTTATAAAGTAGATACTGAAATCTGGGTTAAGGCAGTGGGAATGAAATGAGAATACCATATATGCAAGAAATTTGGAACTTGGTCACTGACTAGATATAGGGGGACTGATGGAGAAGAAGGAATCAAGGATGATGCCCAGTTGTCTTTCTGCCTTGGATGGTTAACAAGATGTAAAAACCATTCATGGAGAACTCAGAATAAGGAGCAGGTTTGTGGGGAAAGAATGACCTTTGCAGTGTCCAAGAGGAATTATTCAGTAGGTAGTCCGGAATTCATTCTGCTGCTGTGAAGCAAGTAGGGTTACAGATAGAAATCAGATAGAAATTTGGTAGTCATCAGATACAGAAGTGGTGGTTTTAATTGAAGTATCAGTGAGATTGCCCCGGGAGAGGGTGGTGTGGAGTGAGGGAAAAAAAAAAAAAAAAAAAAAAAAAAAGACCCAAGGCAGAATCTCAGAAACCTAGGCATTTTGAGGGAAGACAAAGCTGAGAATCAACAGAAGAAAGGTAGGAGGGGGACCAGAGGAGATACAGCATTCTTGTTCTGCCCTCTTGTGGCAAGCTGAGTGTGTCCCAGCATAAATCTTCCCTCTCTTGTCTTCAGTCTTCCAGGTCTCTGACTCATAATTCCATTCCCACCCTACCTGGGAGAATGGAGCTGCCAGGTCTTCTCATGGTCATTTCTCAAATGTAAAGCTCCTCTTTGATTATTTCTACAATTCAAGAGCAATTTGGACCCCACCCCCATGTTGCAAAAGAATAAAAAGCAAACAGTGGGGCGGGGCTTCAGTTTCCACATTTATATGCTCCACCATCTTTTGATCTATTCTATTGGCCTCATTAATTTTAGTACATCTCAACTCTCATCATATCCCTTCGCTCCCTTTATAATTAAAAGACATTTTATTTTGAATTTTTTATAGTAAATATACTGTATATTATAGCAAGACCTATGTATGGCTTAAAAAAGAAATAACAAAAAATAGCAGTATTAGCTTCACTTTTTTTCACCACCAGACTTGAACACTTGAAGGCTAGAGTGCAAATTAGCCAACTTTGAAATCTACTTCTTTTGGTTTTTATCTAAATACCATTATTTCATGAGTTACCTATTTCAGATATTAGCTGTTGACTTCCCATTATGGTAGATGAAGATTTAATTCACTTTTTCTCCCTCAATTACCTTCTCTATTCTTTTAGTATAGCTATAGCATACTTTCTGGTTAATGATGTTTATACTATTGTGATTGTGCAAACATTGTTCACTAAAGAGACAGGTAGTGAATTGTGTCTACATTTCTGTTTTGAACACATTTGTATCATTTCTAGAGTTATAATTCGCTTTTATCTGTGTATTTTTATATATTTATATTTGAGGCAGAGTCTTGCCCTGTCGCCCAGGCTATAGTGCAATAGTGCGATCTTGGCTCACTGCAACCTCTGCCTCCTGGGTTCAAGCAATTTTCCTGCCTCAGCCTCCAGGCAGCTGGGATTACAGGCGCCCACCATATCCAGCTAATTTTTTTGTATTTTTAGTAGAGATGGGGGTTCACCATGTTGGCCAGGCTGGTTTCAAACTCCTGACCTCAAGTGATCTGCTCGCCTTGGCCTCCCAAAATATCCTTATTTTTTCTGTTAGCTCTATCATATGTCTATTTTTGTGTAACTGCTAAAAAACGTCAGAGTATTCAGAATATTTATTTTCTAGAAATCCCCTTTGTAGAGCCTTCTCTCTTGATCCAGTCTGGGCTGTTTTCAATCCTGAAAGCTTTTGGGATTTCCACTTTATCCCTGATATTCTAAAATTTCATGATGATGTGTGGATATTTGTATATCTGTTGTCCTAGATACCTGGTAGGTAGACTCTTTCAGTTTGTATGTTTTTGTACTTGGACTCTGGAAAGTTTTATTATTTCTTGGATACTTTGTGAGCTCCATAAGGACACATTTTTATCTATTTTATTTATTTCTGTTTTTCCAGTGCCTAAAATAGTGCCTGATACATGATAGACATTTATTTGTTGAATGAATTACTATTTACATTTAAAATAATAAAAATGAAATAATGCCTCCAGACCCACCGACCAGGACAAGAAATAGAACATTATCAGTACTTTAGTGCCCTTTCCAATCACACCTTCCTGTCCGCCTCCACCTAGAGATAATACTACCCTGATTTTTGTATTAACAATTTCTTTGGTTTTCGTATATTTTTATCACTTGTATATATGTTTTTAAACAACATATTGTTTAGTTTTGAAAAAATGGAAAAGCGAACACAAACCTAGTTGTATGAGAAAAGGGTACTGTTGCCCCTGTTAGATAGTCTCCCAGGAAAACAGAGGTTCTGCGTCAAAAACTGATTTTAGCTTCTCTGAGAACATATAAAGCCATTTCTGGGATAATTAGTGAATGAGGTCATGAAATTTACTGTTACTGATGAAAGTCCTATCTGTCTAATTTAATTTTTCTATTGCAGGTGACATTTTCTCTCTTTTCAGCTCTCTTAGAGTTATAGTTGACAAAAATTTTACATATTCAAGGTGTATACATATTCAAACTGATATTTTGATATAAATATACATTGGGAAATGATTTCTACAGTCAAGCTAATTAACATATCCATCAACTCACAGTTACCTTTTTTGTGGGAATACTTAAGATCTACTCTCTTAATGAATTTCAAGTATGTAATACATTATTACTAACTATATTCACCATGCTGTACATTAGATCTCCAGAACTTACTCATCTTACAACCACAAGTTTGTATCCTTTGACCATCTCTCCACTTCCCCCACACACTGGCTGACCTTGGGTAACCACCCATCCACTCTCTGTTTCTATGAGTTCAACTTTTTAAAGATTCAGCATATAAGTGAGATCATGCAGTATTTGTCTTTCTGTGTTTGGCTTATATCACTTAGCATAGTGTCCTCCAGGTTCATCTGTGTTGTTGCAAATGGCAGGATTTCCTTTATCAAGGGTGAACAATATTCCATTGTGTGTGTGTGTATGTGTGTGTGTGTGTGTGTGTGTGTGTATACACACAATTTCTTAATGCATCTGTTGCAGACACTTAGATTGTTTTCATATTGTAACTATTGCTAAAAATGCAGCAATGAACAGGGGAGTTCAGATGCTTCTTTAAGATAGTGATTTTATCTCCTTTGGATATACACCCAGAAGTGGAATTGCTGGATCATATGGTAGTTCAATTCTTAATTTTGGGGGGGAACCTCCATACTGTTTCTGCTAGTGAGTGTACCTCTTTATACTCTCACCAACAATGTATAAAGGTTCACTTTTTGCCACTTTTTGCCAACACTTGTTATCATTTGACTTTTTGATAATAACTATCATAACAAGTGTGAGATGTTATCTCATTGTGGTTTTAATTTGCATTTCCTTGAAGATTAGAAATGTTTAACACTTTCCATATACCTGTTGGGCATTTGTATGTCTTCCTTGGAAAAAATGTCTATTCAGTTCCTTTGCCCATTTTTAAATTGGGTTATTTGTGTGTGTGTTTTTTTTTTAACTACTGAGTTAACTATGTGAGTTCCTTATATATTTTGTATATTAACCCCTTATCAGATATATGGTTTGTGTATATTTTCTCCTAATCTGTGGGTTGCCTTTTCATTTTGTTGATTGTTTCCCTTGCTGTGTAGAAACTTTGTAGTTTGATGTAGTCCCACTTGTTTATGTTTGCTTTTGTTACCTACCTTTTTGGTGTAATAACAAAAAAATCATTGTCATGTTCAATGTGAAGGACCTTTTCCGATGTTTTCTTCTAGAAGTTGTATGTTTTAGGACTTGCATTTAAATCTCTAATCCAATTTCCAATTTGAGTTGAGGAGTGTGAGAGAGAGAGAGAGAGAGAGTGTGTGTGTGTGTGTGTGTGTGTGTGTAAGATAATGATCCAATTTCATTTTTTTCTGCAATGGACATTCAGTTTTTCCAACACCATTTGTTGAAGAAACTATCCTTTCCGCATTATGTATTCTTGATACCTTTGTCAAAGATTAGTTGACTGTATATGCATGGATTTGTTTCTGGGCTATTTTATTTATTTGTCTATGTGTCTGTTTTTATGCCAGTACCATGTTGTTTTGATTACTATAGCTTTGTAACGTAATGTGAAATCAGGAAGTATGATGCCTCTGACTTTGTTCTTCTTATTCAAGATTGCTTTTAGTTATTAATAGGGGTTTTATTGAATCTGCAGATTGCTTTAGCTAGTACGGACATTTTGACAATATTGATTCTTCCAATCCATGAACACAGAATACTTTTCAATTTATTTGTGTCTTTTTCAATTTCTTCCATTATTGTTTTGTAGTTTTTAGTGTACAGATCTTTTACCTCCTTGGTTAAATTTATTCCTAAGTATTTTATTGGTTTTGATGTTATTATAAATGGGATTATTTTCTTAATTTCCCTTTTGGATTATTTATTGTTAGTACATAGAAATACTATTGATTTTTCTATGCTGATAGTATATTATGTAACTTAATTCATTTATTAGTTCTAATAGTTTGTTTTATGGAGTCCTTAGGTTTTTCTGTATATACGATTATGTCATCTGCAAACAGATATAATTTCACTTCTTCCTTTCCAATTTCGATGCATTTTATTTCCTTTTCTTGACTAATTGCTCTGGTTAGGGCCTCCAATACTATGATGAATAGAAATGGTGAGAGTGGGCATCCTTGTGTTGTTCATGATCTTAGAGGAAAAGCTTACAACTTTTCAACATTGAGTATGTTGTTAGCCATGGGCTTGTGATATACGGCCTTTACTGCTTTTGGGTACATTCCTCTTATACCTAATTTGTTGAGAGTTTTTATCATTGAAGATTTCTAAATTTTGTTTCTCTTTCTCTTTAAGATTGTAATTTTTTTTCTTGTTTCCTTGAATTCAAGAATTTAATCAGGGTATCCTGAGTATATCTTAGAATGTAAGCTCCACAAAGACAGGGATTTTTGTCTGTTTTGTTCACTGATATATCCCAAGTGCCTAGAATAGTGCTGGCTATGTAATAAGTCCTCATTAGATGAGTTGATTAAATTAATGTATGAATGCATAAATTGAGGAATGGATGGATGAACAGGTACTCAATCTTGTCTGGAATTCAGGTAGCCCTTTCTTTAGCTCAGGGAAATTTTCTTCTATCATTTAGTTAAATATTGCCTTTCTTCCTTCTATTTCTTTTCTCCTTTAACTCCCCATCCATCTCCCATATTCACATTTTAGGTTCATTGACACTATCCTCTAGGTACCTTGTCTTGTATCTCATTGTATCTATTGCTTTATGGGTTTTTTTTTTTTGCTCAGTGCCTTGATATAAATCTTGCACTTAATTTTCTAGTCAAGTAATTCAGGGCTCATCATTGACATCATTTTTCATTTTATTGTTTAATTGGAATTTGATACAGTTTGGATTTGTGTCCCCACCCAAATCTCATGTTGAACTGTGATCCCTAATTTGGGAGAGAGGCCTGGTGGGAGGTAATTGGATCAAGAGGGCAGATTTCCCCCTTGCTGTTCTCATGATAGTGAGTTCTCACGAGATCTGGTTGTTTAATAAAAGTGTGTAGCACCTCCACCCTTCTCTCTCTTCCTCCTGCTCTGGCCATGTAAGATGTGCCTGCTTCACTTTCACCTTCTGCCATGATTGTGAGTTTCCTGAGGCCTCCCCAGCCAAGCTTCCTATACAGCCTGTGGAACCATGAACTAATTAAACCTCTTTTCTTTATAAATTATGCAGTCTCAGGAATTTCCTTATAGCAGTGTGAGAACAGACTAATATAGAATTTGTTTTTAAAGCTTTGAGCTCTAGAAAGTTTTTGTGTGTATATGCTGCATTTTCCTCAGGTGTTCTTATTACTTTTTAGTCAGTTTTTACATATCTTGTCTAATAGCTTTGTTTTATTTCTCTCTGACTGCTGAAACTTTTTAATGTTTGTTTTTATTAATGATCACTTTGTGGGCCTTGATGTAGATTGGAATGTATTTGAGTCAGTACTGCTAGAATATCAACTATGTGCAGATATGAATGGTGTTACTATGGAAACGAGGTCACATGTGAGTTCTGATCTTCACACTGCCTTATTTCCAGCGAAAAGTTGCCATTTCTTTAGAACACTGATTGTCCCCGGATAAAACTGTGAAAATTCCAATATTTAGGCCTAGTCACCTTGGACACAAATTGCACTCTGAAATATTGTTCTTTCACTGAGAGCAGACAAGCACAGTATTTAAGTTTATATGCAAGGGCTCAAAAGCTAACACAAAGCTAGCTAGCAAAAAGAAAAAAGAAAGAGCTAAAATGACTGTTAGATGTAATTCTACATAACCTGTTTTTAACAAGAGCATTCTATAAGACTAAATTCTAAATTTTTTCATCAAAGGGTGTTTTTCTACTCCTGATTAATTTTCACCTACTGTACCATGGTAACTCTACCCATTCAGAATTTGAATTCCTAGTTCAGGGAAAGGAGGAATCTGGGGTAGTGGCAATGCAATATCCTTGTTTAGACTTGATGTTAATTTGTATCAGTGTTTGCTGGTAATGCTAATCAAAAACAAACTCCACCTAGAAACCTGTTAGTGGTAAAACATGGATAACACCAGTAAAGAGAATTTATATGATTTCATTGATCCATTGTGTGGAGCTGTGAGGGATCAATAAATAACACTCATCTTTCCTGACTAGATTCAGAACCAATTGAAATTGAAAGATGTAGGAATCAGATAAATGGAACTCAAAACATCATCGTTATTACTGAGAACACTTCAGAGAATATGGCTTTAATGTGGACTTCCTAATATTGGACCCCAGAATTAAGCAGATTTACCTAAACCACCATAAGCAATGATGAAAAACCACAAGACTCTGGGCCAAAAGTGGGCCACTTGATGCATGATATGTTTTCTGTAAGCATGTAGATGAAGGGCAGAGAGCAAGAGCCTAAGCCAAGCTGTATTAGTCAGGGTTCTCTAGAGGGACAGAACTATATATACACATAAAAATAAAGGGGAGCTTATTAAGTATTAACTTACACGATCACAAGGTCTCACAATAGGCTATCGGCAAGCTGAGGAGCAAGAAGAGCCCATCCGAGTCCCAAAACTGAAGAACTTGGAGTCTGATGTTCAAGGGCAGGAAGCATCCAGCACGAGAGAAAGATGTAGGCTGGGAGGCTAGGTCAGTCTCTCCTTCTCACGTTTTTCTGCCTGCTTTATATTCGCTGGCAGCTGATTAGATTGTGCCCACCAGATGAAGGGTATATCTGCCTTCCCCAGCCCGCTGACTCAAATGTTAATCTCTTTTGGCAACACCCTCACAGACACACCCAGGATCAATACTTTGTATCCTTCAATTCAATCAAGTTGATACTCAGTATTAACCATCACACAAGCATACTCAGATGTTTCTTCCAAACATACTAGTCATATAACTCATTCCTTCTTCTGTGGACAGAAAAGCAGGAGTGTTAGTCTATTTGAAGTTCTTCCACTTAGAAACATGAGAAGTAAAGATTAAGTGTTCCCTCTAACATAGCTCAGTGATATATTCAGTATTGCCATGTACTTGAACTTGTCTATCTCTTCAGGACCAAAAATATCATAATTTTGCTGTGACACGAAAGGTATTAGGATATTTTAGGAAGACTGTAGTACAAATAGCTCAATTACAGAATATCATGTTAATGACATATCAATAGAATATTTAAAACCCCATCTAAATGCTATAACAAAACATGAAGAAATGCTTCTTAAAGGCAGATGTACCAAAAGGAATCCATTCACCACTCTCTACCAATGGGAACATCAAACATTGTACCTTTAGAGCATGGTATGTTTCTCCACTTAACACCTACTAGAACTCTGCAGTGAGGCTTCAAGTGAGAAACTTCTCTGTTATATCTGGGTTGATGTAAGATCCACATATCAGGAAAGTAAGTGTGTGTGTGTGTTTGTGTGTGTGTGTGTATGAGAGAATAAGATAGGAGTGGGGGACAAGAAAGGAGAGGAGAGGAAATAAAAGAAGGAAAATGAGATATCAGGGAATGAGCACCACAAGTGTAAAATCCTAAGTGATGTGGGTCATGTGTTTGATGGAGAGATAGGGAGAGTATTGTGTGGTAGTGGGGTAGTGGAGGTATGTGGCCGAGGTATGTGTGATAATGGTGTCCATGGGGACAGTGTAAGGATGGTATGAAATCACTGTGATCATGAAGACAGAGGCAATGTGAGTGACAGTAACAGGAAGAGATCAGAATGTGTGTGACAGTTGTAGTTATGGTCACAGTGTATGTGAAAGACAAGAATTGTGCATGTGTGTGAATATGGTTGTGTGAGAAAGTGGGGAGGGAGAGGACAGGATAATGGGACACTGGGATCATTGTGTGTGTGAAAATGTGGATGGGACATGTTGATGTAGAGGGAGGATGGAATGGGGCAGGTGTAATGTCATTATGGAAGATAGGTACATGATGGAAGTGAGAAGGTTGGTGTATGTCTGTGTGTCTATGTGTGCTGGGGAAAATGAGAAGTGTGTTTCTTTGTGAGGACAGATGGATACAGTGAGCATGGGTAATCGCAGTCAATGAAAATGTGATAATTTGGAGTGGGGAAATCATGAGTGTCTGAATAGGGTTGTTGAATAAAGTATATGATGGGAAAATGCAAAGAGTTTCTGAGTGCCAGTGAGGAATGGGGAATATATGTGTGTGAGAGCAGAGTTGATGTGGTTATTGGTTGTGAGTATGTATGAAATGGAGGTGGTATGAGAATGTGTGGAAGGAGATTTGGAGGATGATACAAGTTTGATAATGGAGACGTGGACTGTGTGTATGATAGTGGGTGTGGCTAGACACTGCGTAATGGCGTAGTGTAGGGATTGAGTAATTGGGGTGTGACTATGTGAATGATGGGGATGGTGTGTATGATAATGGGGATTGATTTAAGTTAGTGGTATTTGACAGTGGGTGTCGTGGGTACCATATCTGTTCTGGTCTAAAGACATTTTATTTATGATAGTACAGGATAGGACAGAGTATGTGTGGAAATGGGAGCGATAGAGACAGTGTACATGTTAGTGGGCATATTAATCCATTTTCACACTGCTATAAAGAGATACCTGAGACTGGACAATTTATTAAAAAGAAAGAGGGTTTAGGGTGCTGGTATTGCAGGCGTGAACCACTGCCCTTGGCCTGGAAGATCTCCATTTTTATGATTTTTTTCATTTTTAATTTTTTTTTAAGAGACAGGGTATCCGCCGGGTGTGGTGGCTTATGCCTGTGATTCCAGCAGTTAGGGAGGCCAAGGCAGGCGAATCGCTTGAGCTCAGGAGTTTGAGATCAGCCTGGGCAACATGGTAAAACCCTGTCTCTACAAAAATAATGCAAAAATTAGACCGGTGTGGTGGCGGGTACCTGTGGTCCCAGTGCTTGGGAGGCTGAGGTGGGAGAATTGCTTGAACCCAGGAGGCGGAGATTGCAGTGAGCCGAGATCGTGCCACTGAACTCCAGCCTGGGTGACAGAGTGAGACCCTGTCTCAAAACGAAACAAAACAAAAAAAGACGGAGTCTTGCCCTGGCGCCCAGGCTGGGGTGCAGTGGTGCTATCATAGCTCACTGCAGCCTAAACTCCTGGGGTCAGGGGATCCTTCTGCCTCAGCCTCCTGAGTAGCTGAGACTAGGAGGGTGAGCCACCGTGCTGGGCTAAGACCTCCATTTTTAGACACTTTATCTCAGTGTATTCAAAATATGGTTCTTGGACAAGTGTGGGTTGGTGATCTGGTCTGCCATGAAACTAAATACAGAACTGAGCCTAAGTGTTTGGGAACTTTTACTGCAATTTTAGAGTGATTTTATTTATGTTGAATCAATAATTTAAAAAGTGAGGCTTGTATTTTGTATTCTATAATTTACTGTAATATTTTTTCTAGAAACAGACTCTTATTTCACAAAAGTATTGGTTGAAACGAATTAAAGTGAACAAAAAACCAACTGGTTTTGCACAAGTAGTTTGAGATATATTGCTCTATCTTACTCAAAATTGATGTGTATGTGATTTCTTTTTCTATAATGTGAAGTTTTTGTTGTCGTTGTTCTTTGGGGATCTTGTGCTCTACTCCTAAAATATTAATGTCATGCAGGATTCCAGAATTGTTTTGTTTTGTACCAGATATTTGCCTTGCATATATAAAGATGTGGTCATTCTTTGCATGCTCTTTCCCCAGAGACACATGTAAATGGAGTTGTAATTTCCTGTTGGTAAACAGCAAGTATTTAAATTTAGAATCAGGTGGTAAGGTTGATATGTAGAAGGGTAATACATTGGATTGCCTTCAAAGTGATATCTTTTCCAGTTAACTGTTAACTCACTAGTTTACTGTTTTTCTTTTCTTTCTTATGCTTCATGAATTTGTGTGTCATCTGTACAGGGGCCATGTGCTAATCTCTGCACGGTTCCAATTTTAGTGTTTGTGCTGCCAAAGCAAGCACGGCTTTTCTTAATCGTATCAAATATTACATGGTATGTGAAAACAGTATAGATCTGGCTTAAGGTATTTCACGGATGACAAATGGACCTCATGTTATAGAGGAATGAAAGATATAAATTAATAAAACATGATCATGATAAGAATAAAACCAAACTAAATCTCCTCTCCAGTGCTTGGCAGCACACTCCCGGAGAGGGTTCAGGCTGTGTGTGGCCCCCCAGCAGGTGCTCAGAGATGGCTTAATGGCCTCGGTGACAACAGGAGCCCAGACTGCATAAGATTCTGCCTCTGCAGATGCAGAACAGTAGGGGCCTCTGATGTGCTTGAACACCTGTTTTGGATCCCCATTTCTCCTCAAGAAGAGACTCCTTTTTAAAAATTATTTTTTTTGAAGCTGCATTACTTACTGATTTCCAGAGTCCTCTTACACCTGCCACTTCTCAAGGGAATATTTTGGGCATAATCTTTTTTTTTTTAATTATACTTTAAGTTATAGGGTACATGTGCACAACGTGCAGGTTTGTTACTTATGTATACATGTGCCATGTTGGTGTGCTGCACCCATTAACTCGTCATTTACATTAGGTATATCTCCTAATGCTATCCCTCCCCCCTTCCCCCACCCCACAACAGGCCCTGGTGTGTGATGTTCCCCTTCCTGTGTCCAAGTGTTCTCATTGTTCAGTTCCCACCTATGAGTGAGAACATGCGGTGTTTGGTTTTTTGTCCTTGTAATAGTTTGCTGAGAATGATGGTTTCCAGCTTCATCCATGTCCCTACAAAGGACATGAACTCATCATTTTTTATGGCTGCATAGTATTCCATGGTGTATATGTGCCACATTTTCTTAATCCAGTCTATCATTGATGGACATTTGGGTTGGTTCCAAGTCTTTGCTATTGTGAATAGTGCCACAATAAACATACGTGTGCATGTGTCTTTATAGCAGCATGATTTATAATCCTTTGAGTATATACCTAGTAATGGGATGGCTGGGTCAAATGGTATTTCTAGTTCTAGATCCCTGAGGAATCGCCACACGGACTTCTACAGTGGTTGAACTAGTTTCCAGTCCCACCAACAGTGTAAAAGCGTTCCTATTTCTCCACATCCTCTCCAGCATCTGTTGTTTCCTGACTTTTTAATGATTGCCATTCTAACTGGTGTGAGATGGTATCTCATTGTGGTTTTGATTTGCGTTTCTCTGATGGCCAGTGATGATGAGCATTTTTTTAATGTGTTTTTTGGCTGCATAAATGTCTTCCTTTGAGAAGTGTCTGTTCATATCCTTCGCCCACTTTTTGATGGGGTTGTTTTTTTCTTGTAAATTTGTTTGAGTTCATTGTAGATTCTGGATATTAGCCCTTTGTCAGATGAGTAGGTTGCAAAAATTTTCTCCCATTCTGTAGGTTGCCTGTTCACTCTGGTGGTAGTTTCTTTTGCTGTGCAGAAGCTCTTTAGTTGAATTAGATCCCATTTGTCAATTTTGGCTTTTGTTGCCATTGCTTTTGGTGTTTTAGACATGAAGTCCTTGTTGGGCATAGTCTTTTAATCTTTCTGGAAAGCTAACAAAACATTATCTATGCCAGGCTTTCCACCAGGAACACCTCATTCTTTCCATCATAGTGCTTTTTAAAGGACTTTATCATTTGTTCTCTGGGTTCATTTAACTCTTAACTTACACCGATTTAGCATCTTTGCTATATTTCCTTTCTTATTTCATTCTTTATATGTTATGTTACATTTCTGTTTGAGTCTTTACAGTATCTTCTTTCTTACCAACTTGTCTTTCTAGAATATTTTCACAATTAATGTTTTGGTTTGCTTTGAGGTAGGCGATCAGCAGGACTTGTTTTCTGAGCACTGGTCAGGACCCTGTCTATCTAAATGGTATGTAGCAAAGAAACTGGCCAAAGCCATGTAGGACCAGCAATTATAATGCACTTGCGTAAGACACTTCTACCACTACCATGACAGTTTACAAATGCCATGGCAATGACCTGGAAGTTACCTTATATAATTCTGGGAACTCTCTTCCCTTTTCCCCTAAAGTTTGTGAATAACCCATCCCTTATTTAGCAAATAATTAAGAATGGGTATAAATATAGGTAGCCAGCAATCCACAAGTGCTACTCTGGACCAATCTGCCTCTGGGGTGGCCCTGCTCTGTCTATGGAGCAGTCACTTGGCTGTACACTGTTGCTCAAATAAACTTGCTTTCTTTCATTGTCAAAAAAAATAAAAGATAAAAAAATAAAAAGAAAGAGGGTTTAATTGACTCACAGTTCTGCATGGCTTGGGAGGGCTCAGGAAACTTACAATCATGGTGGAAGGGGAAGAGGCACATCTTGCATGGCAGCAGGTGAAAGAGAGTGAGCAAGAGTAGGGAAAACTGCCTTATAAAACCATCAGATCTCATGAGCACTCACTCACTATCATGAGAACAGGATAAGGGAAAATGACTCCATGATCCAGTCACCTCCCACCTGGTCCCTCCCTTGACATGTGGGGATTATGAGGATTACAATTTGAGATGGGATTTGGGTGGGGACACAGAGCCAAACCATATCAGCAGGATTGAAAGGTAAAGTGTGAATATGATAGTTTGGAGAACTGGGACAATATGTGGAGATAATACTTTATAAGTCATAGTCATGATCATGAGTCAGAGAGAGTCGTGTGAATGAGATAGTGTGTTAGACTCTGTGTGTGTGTGTGTGTGTGTGTGTGTGTGTGTGTGAGAGAGAGAGAGAGAGAGAGAGAAGTTGGGGTAGGGGCATGTCATGTTTTAGGATGGGTATTTGGAATATCATTTGGATATGAGTAACAAGGACCTAAAAATGAGTTGCTTAAAATAATTAGGGGATATCTTTTCCTTACCTGAAACAAGCCCAGGACCTCCACAATTTTATCAATGTCTCAGTCCCCTTTTATATTTTTTTTGTTCCTTGGTCCTTGGTATATAGCTCTCATCTTCCAGGTACCTTCTGGTTGAAGGATGCCTGCTGCAACTCTGGCCATCACTTCTATGTTTCAGGTAGAAAGAATGAGGAAGAGGAGAGGGCAAAAATACCTTGTCAGTGGAATTAGTCTCCTTATACAGAGCTTTCCCAAAAATCCTATCCAGTTACTGCCAAATACATCTCATGGGAAAGAACTGTGACACATAGCCACCACTATCTGTAGCTGAGAGAACATGGTAAGAAAAAACAGTTTCTTAGTAAGGAAAAGGAGATGTTGGTAGGATATCACCAGTAGAGAAGGAGAGGTTGAAGATTTGCGAGAGGGAGTATAATTAATAGATGAAAATCACGAAGGTGCTAGATACAGATGGGATATGACTGGCAGAGTTTGAGATGCTGGAGGATATCATGGTAAGCAAAAATAGACATATTGTCTCTGCCCTCATGAAGCTACTGTCTTGTGAAGAAGACAGTAATCGCAGACTCAAATATTTGTGAAGTTGTCACTCTGGTAAGTGCTATGGAGGGGAAGTACATGGTTCTGTGAATAGGTTAAAAGAGGGCTTTACCTAATCAGGGAAGTAAAAGCAGGGAGGAAGTAATGATGGAGATGAAACCAGAAGACAGATTCAGAATTGATTGGTTGAAGGATCTGTGGATGGGATGGGGTAAAAGTGTTTCCAGAAGAGGAAACAGCATGAACAAAGGGACTTATGCTCTGTTGTCTTTTAAAATGTATTTTATTTCACTTAGAATCTTTTCTATTATGTCTTCAAGTTCACTAATCTTTAGTAATTAATATCATCTAGCATTTTTTTCTTCTCAAATATTACAGTTTTTATATCTAGATGTATGACTTGGACCTTATTAAATAGATCTCATGTTTTTACTTAACATGACCATTCTTTCCTCTAAGTTTTTGGACACATGGAAATAGTTATAATGGCTTTTAATGTGCTTATCTGCTAATTATAACATCTATTAAATATTTAAGTTCTGGGTAAGTTTGGATTGATTGATTTTTCTCCTCAAGATGGGTCCTATTTTTCTGCTTCTTGGTATGCCTGTTTTTTTTAATTCGATGCCAGGCAATGTAAATTTTACCTTTCGGTAAAATTTTGGTGAAATTTTTTCTTTTGGTGCTAGATATTTTTATATTCCTACAAAGCTACCTGAGCTTCGTTCTGAAATGCACTTCTTTGGAAACAGATCTTTTTGAGTCTTGCTTTTATGATTTGTTAGGCAGGACCACAGCAGTTTTTTGCATAAAGCTAATTATCCCTGACTGATGAGGCAAGACCCATCTGAGTATCCCATGCCACATGAATTAGGAAGTTTTCCACTTTAGCTGGTGAGAACAGCATGGTCGCCAGACCTGTTGGAGCTTCTGGCACTTGTTCCCTTTAATCCTTTCAGGTGACTCTTTCCCCAGCCTCAGGCAATTTCCTTTTATGAATTCACTGATCAGTACTCTGTCAAATACTTAATGGCAATCCTTCAAAGATCTCCAGTGTTCTCCCTGTGTAACTCTCTCTTTTTGGGTACTCTGCTCTGTGAACTCTAGCTACCTTGGTCTTTCTGGTCTCTCATCTCTGTCACTCCAATTCAGGGAATCCCCTGGATTCTGACTACATTCTCCCTTGTTGCTCCACAAACTGGAACCTCTCAAGCAGTAAGTGCTCACTTCTTTTTTCCTCATCTCTCAGGGATTACTCTTCTTCATTGCCTAATGTTCAGTGTCTTGAAAAACCATTATTTCATATTTTATGTCCATTTTTAAGTGTTTTTTGTCAGGTTGGAGGGCAAAATCCTGTCTCCAGCTTGCCTCTTAGGAAGTTATATGGTGGAGACCTGTTAGATAATTATTTTCTTTTCTTTTACAGTTGTTTGACCTTCTCACTACTGCCAAGTATCACAAATGAGTGACAGTTATAATTTTTTTATCAAATGAGAAAAGCCTGAGAATAAGAAATGTATTCAAAATCAGGGATTTGAGGAACAATTTGGGTCACAGGGGAATGTGGCCATATGTTACAAGGATAACTCCTCATGACTCTAACCACAAGGAACTTCTGAGCATAAAGACAAGTTAGAAAAGGAGATTAACCTTCTTTCAAAGGATAGATGTTTAAGGCTTGGGGTAGATATTCACAGGATTGGTTCCCAGCCAGGGGGCTTCCAAGACTATAGTAAGTGTTAAAGTAATTGTGCTCTAATCTCAGACATCCTACGGGAGGATGAAACCGTACATAGGACAAACCCACACCCACACCCATAGTGTGGGTCACATGACCATAGCTTCAGACCAATTTCAGAGACTATAAATCAGCATGAAAAGGCCATGATGGTGAGAAAATGTGTGAAGAGCATTGAAGAGCCTTTGGCCAAGCTTCAGATCTTATTAACATCAGATAATTCATTAGCAGAGATAAACTCTATGAATGTAGTGATCATGGATGGTCTTTTTTTTTTTTTTCTTTTCACATTCAGTTGACTTTGTGGATGGTCTTTCAACCAGAGTTCAAATGTCATTCATTATTGTTAAACACATACTGAAGCCATAGAAATGCAGTCAGTGGAAAAAAGCCTTCAGGAACAAATCAAACCTGAGTAATCATGAGAAATTTCAACCTGGAGAGAAACTGTTGAATATACAAAATGTGATACTCCACTCTGTTCTTATCCCATGCAGACTCCCCCAATCTGTGTAAGTGATTCCTTTGGATCCCTCCTCATATGGCTTTGGTGAGGGAGTTGCATGCCCCTCTCCTTCCTCAAGAAAAAGGAAAACACTCTTCCCCAAGCCAAGGACTCACAACACTGTAAATTCTTATCTAATTCTTTCTAGCTTTCTGAGTACATATGGGCTGAAAAGGAATGGAATGAATACCAGTAGCATGACTAGTATGCTCTCCCCATGTAAGGCCCGTAGGATTGTGTTCAGATCTCCTGGGATGTTCTTTTTAGAATGTGGAGGCACTGGGTACCTTTTTCTTTTCTTTTCTTTTCTTTTTAAAGGCTATATGGCTTTAACCAAAATTCTGAGGAAAGTGTGAAAGTTCCATTCAATAACCTGCTAAATTTATATTATCTTTTCTCATTTAATATTACAATAGAAGCATGCTTCTGCCATTAAAAACATCTGAATCGGATTTTTTATCACTTTCAATTTAAAGCATAGTCTTCAAAGGTAAATTACTAAGAAAGTATAGATATTTTTTAGGCTCTAAATATACGTTTCTGAATTGTTTTCTAGTAAAAGGAATATTTGTTTGGCTTTTCAATAGCAAAAGACATCCTCAGCATTTTTTTTTAATGGAGAAAATGATAGTGGAAAAGAAAGTCATAGATTGCATTTTTTCCTAGATCCGGAATTCATAAATAAGACTAAGAGGCAAGATACCAACCAAAAAAAGCATTTGCAACAAGTGTGACAGATACAAGGTTAATAACCTTAATGTACAAAGAACTCTCACAGCAAAATACAAATGATTAAGAAACACCGAGAGTATCTTCCCATCATTAATAATAATAATAAATACAGTTTGAATCAATTAAATGTCATTTTGTCTATCAAAATGGCAAAGATATTTTTAAAGCAAATGTTCAGCACTGTTAAGGGTATGTGAGAAGTCTTCTGCATTGCTAGTGTTGACAAAAACCTTTCTAGAAAGCAATTTGGTATTATTGAATAACGGCCTTAAGATAGTGCATACCCCTTTGAACTAGTACTTCCATTTCTAATAATATACCATAAAGAAATAATTGGAGGTATGCACAGAGGTTTGTTGGGGGAAAATCACCACAATGATAATCTAGTGAACAAAAATAAATGGAAACAAGATTTTTGTTATTTGGTCAAGTAGGTAAGTTCATATGATGGGATATTACACGTTATCATAAAGAATTTTGCAAAGACTTTTTAATGTCATAGAAAATGTTATGCCAAGATAATTGTGATAAAACATTATATACAAAAAGAATCTCAGATGTAGTATATTAATTACAACTGTGCATGTATGTGTGTCATGTTAGACTTGGTATGGATCATTTTCCCAATGTTTTTCAGATGATTTTTCTTTTATAAAATGAAATCAGGAAATGTCATACTATGTAGCTGAACTCATATGACTTTTCTGAGTCCAGCTATATATCTATTTTAATTGTTGTTAGTGTTCCATGATTCCCAAATTAAGTGGTTTATGAAGTTTATATTGATGCTGAACATTGAGGACACTTATGGCACTAAATCATATCCCAGGTGTCTGAGAGCATTCAGATATGTCTTGAAATTTTCCAGTGCAAATCAAAGAGGGACTCTATGTCACAAGATACCAGAAGCTCACATGGTAAGGTCATCTGATGCAGTATCAAACAAATATCCCCAAACTGTGCATTGAGGTTCTACTTGCAGGCTTCCTCCCCTTGTCTTTTCTGATAACCTTCTGCTTATTAATGGAATGTGAGTTGCTGTGGTGATGGGGGTGAGGAATTAACTGGAAGGGAATTGTGCAATATGAAGGAAGGTGTAATCTATTTAAGTCTGTAAGAGATTACAAGTCACCAAGAAAGCCTGCGATGGTGAGAAAATGTGTGAAGAGCATTGAAGAGCCTTTAGCCAAGCTTCAGATCTTATTAACATCAAAATTCATTAGCAGTGATGAACTCTATGAATGTAGTAATCATGGATGGTCGTTCAAGCAGAGTTTGGATGTCATTCATTATTGTTAAATACATACTGAAGCCATAGGAACGCATTTGATATAATCCTAAGATGTCACTTTGCCTGCTCTTATGATGCAAATTGGCACCAGAAATCCAGCCAACTTTATTAAAATTGTGGAAATCTGACTGGACTCAGATCCATTAATCCTTGAAAGCAGGTAATACATGTATTTTTGCCATCATTATTTCTCCAGCACTTATCACAATGTGTAGCACTTTACTAGGTATACTTTTAAAATGTTTTAAAATTCTTATACATATATAAATAAAGAAGATAAAATCAAGTTGACTCAAGTCTAGAAAACATGGATGAGGGATTTAAGAATTCTAAAGTGTTTATTCTGAGGCACCATATTGCTTTATGTTTGGGCCTCAGTGTATATTATCAATGTAGAGGCTTCAAGAGGACCCATTATTTCATATGGTTATTCTATCCTTTACTTAGGGGTGTTATAATCTCATGCTATGATTTTGTTTTTATTATATTTTGCTTTAAAGTACTATGATATTAATACATCATCTTTTTATTATTTGCATGTAATAACTTATTCCATCCTTTTATTTTCATCTTTGCTGTATCTTTATGTTTAAGATATTTCTCTTGTTAATTGCATGTAGCTGCCTTTATAATGGAAAGATACATAAATTTCCTTTAATTACAGCATCTTCAAATATTCTGTAATTGGAGATTTGATTTCCTCTTTGAAGGAAAGCTTCATTTATTCCTTCTCCAGTGCTCTCCCTTTCTTTATGTACTTCCAAGTTTCTGCCCTATATCATTTTCTTTCTGCCCGAAGAAAATCTTCTAATATTTCTTGCAGGGCAGGTCTGTTGGTGATCAGTTCATTCTGTTTTTGTTCATCTGAGAATGTCTTTATTTCTCCTTTACTTTTTTTTTCTTCTCCTTTACTTTTGAAAGATCTTTTTCTATATGTAGAAATCTAGGGTGGTAGTCATTTTTCTTTTAACACTTTAAATATTTCACTTTACTCTTGTTGCTTGCATGGTTTCTGATGAAAGCTGCTATAATTATTATTCTTATTCTATTCTAACTAAGATATTTGGTGTTCTCCGAGCTTCCTGGATCTGTAATTTGGTGTCTGTCATTAATTTTGGAAAATTCTTAGCCATTATTACTTGATATTTCTTCTGCTGTATTCTCTTTCTCTTCTCCATCTGATGTTCCAGTTATGCATACGTGGCTCCAGATTTGCCTATCCATCAAGATTTTAGGGTGATGATTTGCCCTGAAATTTCATTTCTCTGACAGGTCCAAAAAAGTGATTGATTTTTAGTTTGTCCAGGTTTTTTTTCTGGTTGTTGGTGCCTCCAGCCTCACATTGATTCTGTGGTGGAAGAAAGGCATGGGGAAGCAGAGTCAGTAGATATTGTGGGTTCCTTAAAAAGGAGGAACCATAAGCCCCATATTTTAGGGATGGGAAGAAATGCCAGGTAGGTTTGTAAGATCCTTAAGCAATGTGTTCTTGTGTCTCACCTTCTGGCTAAGGCCAGAGAGGACAAGACTACAAAATAGAATTGTCTGCGTGGTGTCTATAATTATTTGGAGCCTCTTCGTGTGGTTTCCCTCAGCTCAGGGTATTTACAGGAGTATATGTGAGACAAAGACAGCCTCACAGAGGTTAATAGACCTCAGCATATCATAGGAACAGTAGAATGTTTTCCATGTATATGAGTGATATATGATACCCAAAGAGATAGTTGGACCCAAAGCAGCTTTACAGTAAAGAAGGAAGCTCACTCAACAGCTACCTGCTTGGACAGACATTGATGAACAAATATGACATGTATGCCAGCATGGATACATGATACCCAACATATGTTACCCATCCTGATGTTTTGACACTATTTAACATCCCTAGAACTTAAATACAACCCCAAAGCAGAGAGTGAGAGGGGGACTCCATACTGCTGGAGATTAAGTTTCCACCACTCGGTAGAATGGGAACTTGACATATAATTTATGTTGAGTTGCAGAGAAAATAACTTACATTTCCTGCATACCGGAGTTTGTCAGATAATACCCATACCTGCAGAACAATCATTAACAGAAAGTGGGTGATAAACACTGAGTATCTCAAACAAATTTATCTACTCAAAACATGGGGTATGTGGCTCTTATAGTAGAAAACCACGGTGGTCTTATCTCAAGGCCAGAGTGAGATGTGAGAAATGACCTCTGGCATTTTGGTGGGTACCAACATAAAGAGAACAGGGAATCTGAGGAGAGCAAAGGACAACTTCTCTGCAGAATGAAATCACTGTCATTGGTGAGGTGTGATTCTACTTCATTTCTTCATCTTCCTGTCCCTGTCCCTCCTACTTCAAATACTTCTCTTTTCTCCCTGGTTATTTCCTCTACTCCCTCCTTCCTCTTTTTTATCTCTCTCCTTGTTTATTTTTCATCCCTCCTTATCTACTCCTTAACCTCTTGTCTTAGTCAGTTCGGGCTGCTGTAACTGACTACCATAGACTGGGTGGCTTAAACAATAGAAATATACTTCTCACCATTCTGGAGGCTGGGAAGTCCAAGACAAAGGCACTGGCAGATCTGCTGTCTGTTGAGGGCCCTCTTTTTCCTGGTTTGCAGATAGCCATCTTCTCGTTGTGTCCTCACAAGGTGGAGAGCAGACTGAGGAAGCAAGCTTTCTCCCTTCTCTTCTTATAAGGTCATTAATCTCATTATGAGGGCTCTACCCATATGACCTTATTACCTCCCAAAGTCCCCATCTCCAATACAGTCACACTGAGGATTTAGGTTTCAACATCTGAATTTGGTGGGGCCACAAACGTTTTGTCCATACCACCCCTCTATCTACTCCTGCCTCCCTCTCATGCTCTTCTACCTTACATCCTCTTCTCTTTCCTCTTGCTTTTTCTTTTTCTTTTCTTTTCTTTTTTTTTTTTGAGACGGAGTTTTGCTCTCGTTGCCCAGGCTGGAGTGCAATGGTAAGATCTTGGCTCACTGCAACCTCCGCCTCCTGGGTAGAAGCGATTTTCCTGCCTCAGCCTCCTGAGTAGCTGGGATTACAGGCACTTGCCACCATGCCCAGCTAATTTTTTGTATTTTCAGTAGAGATGGGGTTTCACCATGTTGGCCAGGCTGGTCTCGAACTCCTGACCTCAGGTGATCTACCTGCCTCAGCCTCCCAAAGTGCTGGGATTACAGGCATGAACCATTGCACCTGGCCTCCTCTTGCTTTTTCTACTTCAACTTAGTATCTGTTCTTTCTCCATTATCTTATTTTTCCTTATCTTCCTAATTCCATTTACTTCCAGCTGCTATTTTCATTCATCTTTTCTTATTCCCGTTATATTCTTTCTTCTTTTCTTCTTCCCTGTCTTCCTCCTCAATTCCTTTCTTTCCTACTTGACCTTCTTTCTCATTTCTCCCACTCTTCATGCTCCCATCTAACAAGATAGTGGAAAAGAGAGAAAAAGGTAATAGAATGCAATAAAAATGTACTTAAAATGGTAACAGGAATAGGTGATGGGTTTGACTGGGGAATAAGGCAGAGAGAGGCATTATGAATAACCCAAAGTAAAATAGGGAGAAAAAGAAGCTATTAAATATGATTTTTTAAAACTACTTATCAAAAAGCCATAATTATTCTGATAGGCAAAATGGTAAAGTCACTTCAGGAAAAAGAAAGGGATGTTACTTATTTAGATTATTACTCAATATTGCTCTTGATGTTTTAGCAACTCATATAAGAGAAGACCACCAAATAAGTGCTATTCATATTGTAAAAGAAGTGATCAAATTATTTCTTTTTCTTATAGTGTGATTGTACATTAAGAAATCACAATAGATTTTTTAAAAAATAAAATACTAGAATTGAGGACTTCTACTTCCAGAAAAAAGTAGTAAACAGGGTAGATGTATTTTCCCTATTCATCTCTGGAAAAAATATATAAACAAAACATAAGAAGACCCAGAAAGTTGAAAAGAAGATGATGTATTCTCTAGGGAACTTGGAACCAAGGAATCAACATGGAGGTAAGTTCCCTGTGTTTTCTTTTTGCTGCATACATCCTAGACCAGATGCTAGAGAAACTGGCAAACTGGAAACACCAAAGGGCACAGACAAAAAAAAAAAAAGGCTTCAATGTAAATCCACTCTTTCTTCACCTAAAGAACAGACAGCTTAGTAAGGCAATTATTTTTTACTTTTATTTTTTTTTGAGACAGAGTCTCACTCTTGTTGTCCAGGCTGGAGTGCAGTGGTGCGATCTTGGCTCACCGCAACCTCCGCCTCCCGGGTTCAAGCGATTCTCCTGCCTCAGCCTCCTGAGTAGCTGGAATTACAGGCACGTGCCACCACGCCCGGCTAATTTTTGTATTTTTAGTAGAGACGGGGTTTTGCCATGTTGTCCAGGCTGGTCTCGAACTCGTGACCTCAGGTGATCCGCCCGCCTCAGCCTCCCAAAGTGCTGGGATTACAGGCGTGAGCCACTGCGCCTGGCTGACAAAATTTTTTAAACAATGACCGCTCTACTGTAGCTAAATACCAGAGAAGACTATACCTCTACCCCTACTAGCAAAGGCCAACTAGAGAGACTTCCACCCTTGCCAGCCTGTAATAAGGCCTCTAGTTCCCTGATAGAGTGGTAAGATGAACGGGGAGTGGGAACATTCTAGTCCCCTCAGTTAGTAGAGACTATGTGGGGAGCCTAGATTTCCACCCCTAATGAGTGATAATGAGGTGCCTCTCCCCTAACAAATGGTGTGGTATCAAGAGGAAGCCTAATGAAGAGTCAGGTTTTTATCACCACCCAACAGTAACAATGATACCTGTCTATCAGTGGTCTCAATGGAGGCCATTTGGAGAGAAGTAACTGGGCACCCAGTCTCTCCCAAGCAGAGTGGTACTGGTAAAAGCTGGAACTGTCACTTAGCCCATGGTGACAGGAAGCTCCTCAACCCCAGGTATCAGTGGAATCTGAGTATGGAACCTGGACTTCCACCTACATGTGGTAAAACAGAAGATTTAAATAAGACCCAGATCTTCATAACATAATATGCAAAAATATCCAGGATTCAACTGAAGATCACTTGTCATAGTGAGAACTGTAATAATCACAACTTGAGTGACAAAAGACGGTCAACACACATGAACATCAAGATGGCACAGTTATTAGAATCATCTGACAAAGATTTTTAAACAGCCATCCTAAAAATGTTTCAGTGAGCAATTGTGAACATGCTTAGAACAAATGAAAAAAAGGATGTCTTAGCAAAGAAATTGGAAATCTCTAAAAGAAATCGGAGATATAAAGAAAAATTAATAGGAAATTTTAAAACTGAAAATTTTAATACATGGACTTTAAAAAACAAACCTCAGTAGATGAACTCAACAGCAAAATAAAAATAACAGAAGAATTAATCAGGGAACTTGAAGATAGAACAATAGAAATTATTCGGTCTGAATGACAGAGAAAAATATACTGAAAAACAAAACAACAACAACAAAAAACAGAGCCTTAGGCACTTGTTGGACTATTACAAAAGATTTAAATATGTGTCATTGTAATCACAGAAGAGAGAGAGAAGAGGGACTGAAAAAGTGTTGAGAGATACAATGGCTGAAAATGTCCCAAATTTGGGGGTGGGGGAGACAATCCCACAGATTCAGTGATTCAAGAAGCTGAGCAACCCCCCAAGAAGATACGGTCAAAGAAACCATTTTCAAACTTCTGAAAACTTAAGACAGAACAAAAAATCTTGAAACCCACCAGAGCAAAATGACACCTTACCTATAGAGAATACCAAAGCAATGACAGACAGAAGCTCTCTCATTAGATACCATAGAGGCCACAATATTTTTCAAGTGCTGCAAGAAAAGACTCATTAACCTGGAATTAAATACCCAATGAAAATAAAATACCCAATGAAAATAAAATATCCTTTAGTAACGAAGAGTAAATCAAGACATTTCCAGAAGAAGGAAAACTAAGAATTTGTTTCTAGCCTACCTATCCTAAAATAATGGCCAAAGGAAGTTCTTATAAAAGAAATTAAGAATTCTAACAATTGTTCAAAGAAGGATGAACAGCATTTCTACACAATCTCATCCAGAAAATAAGAGGAAACAACTTCCATTAATTCTATGAAGTCAGTCTTACCCTCATCCCGAAACCAAAGTACACGAAAGAAACTTACACATTAATATGTCTCACGAACGTAGACGCAAAAGTCTTCAACAGAATATTAGTAAGTCAAATCCAGTGTTGTAGAAAACGTTATACACCATGACCAAGTGGAATTTATTCCATGTACGGTTCAGCATCCATAAATCCAGCAATGTAATCTATTATATCAACAGGCTAAAGAATAAAAGCCATTATCATATTGATTGACAAAGAAAAAGCATTTTAGAAAATCCAACAGTTCATTTTTGCTAAAAACTGTCAGCAACCCACTAATAGAGAGTAACTTCCTCAATTTGATTTTTTAAGATATGCACTAAACCTTCACCTGGCATCAGACTTAATGGTGAGAGACTGAATTTCTCCTTGCCATCAGGAACAAGGTAAGTATTTGCACTCACCACTGCTATCAAAATAGTATTGGGTTGCTGGATCATATGACAGTTCTGTTTTTAGTTTTTTGAGGAACCTCTATACTGTTTCTAAAGTGGCTGTATTAATTTACATTCCCAAAAAAATGTATGAGTGTTCCTCTTTCTCCACATCCTTGCCAACATCCATTACTTTTTGTCTTTTTGGTAATAGCCATTATTAACTGGAGTGAAATTATATCTCTTTGTGGTTTTGTATTTCTCTAATGACTAGTGATGGTGAGCATTTTAAAAATATATTCCCTTGGTCATTTGTATGCCTTTTGAGAATTATCTATTCAGGTCATTTACCCATTTTTAAATTGGAGTATTTGCGGTGTGTGTGTGTGTGTGTGTGTGTGTTTCTATTGAGTTATTGGAGTTCCTTATATATTCTGGTTATTAAATTCCTTGTCAGTTGAATAGTTTGCAAATATTTTCTCCCATCCTGTAGGTTTTCTCTTCACTTTGTTGATTGTTTCCTTTGCTGTGCAGAAGCTTTTTAGCTTGATGTGATCCCATTTGTTCATTTTTTCTTTGTTTGAGGTGCTTTTGAGGTCTTACTAAAAAAATCTTTGCCCAAATCAATCCCGGGGCACTTCCCTAATGTTTTCTTCCAGTATTTTAATAGTTATAGGTCTTATATTTAAGTCTGTAACCCATTCTGATTTGATTTTTGTATATGGTGAGAGATAGGTCCAAAAGAAAGAAAAATCAATATATCAAAGAGATAACTGGATTCTTGTGTTTATTGTAGCACTATTCACAATGCCGAGATAGGGAATCAACCTAAGGGTCCATCAGTGGATGAATGGATAAAGAAAATATGGTATATATGCACAATGAAATATTATTCAGCCATAAAAATAAGGAGAGCCTGTCATTTGCAGCAACATGGATGGAACTGGAGGACATTATATTAAGTGAAATAAGCTAGACACAGAAAGACAAATATTACATATTCTCACTTATATGCAGGAGCTAAGGAAAATTTGATTTCATGGAAGTAGAGAGTAGAGTGATGATTACCAGAGGCTGAGAAGGGTGGGGGGTGGGGAGCCTAAAGAGGGGTTGTTTAAGGGGTACAAAAATACAGTTAGATAGTAGGAATAAGACCTAGTAGTCAGTAGCACAATATGGCAACTATAGTTAACAATCATTTATTGTATATTTCAAAATAACTAGGGGAGTGGATTTGGAACGTTCCCAATACAAAGAAATGATAAATGTTTGAGGTGATGGATATCTCAGTTACCCTGATGAGATCATTATACAAGATCATACCCTGATGAGATCATTATACATCATATACATGTATCAAAGTATCACATGTAACCCATGAATATATACAACAAATATGTATCCATAAAAATTAAAAATTAAAGGTAAATCTAAGCATACTTCTTAAAAAACAAAGCACAACAAAAAGCAAAATAATAATGGAAATTCTAGCCAGCTCAGTAAATAAAGAAAAGCAATACAGATCAGAAAGGAAGAAATAAAACTCACTATTTCCAGATGTCATGATAGTATATGTAGAAATTTTCAAAATCTACAAAAAAAAAAAAAAATCTCCTAGAACTAATAAGTGAGTTTAGCAGGTCACAGGGTACAAGGTCAACTTACCAATATCAATTTTATTTCTATATCCTAGCAATGAGCACGTGGAAATTAAAAATAGAATACTGGGCTGGGCACAGTGGCTCACACTTGTAATCCCAGCACTTTGGGAGGCTGAGGCGGGAGCAATCACTTCAGCTCAGGAGTTCAAAACCAGCCTAGGCAACATAGGGAGACCACATCTCTACAAAAACTCAAATAATTAACTGGGCATGGTGTCACGCACCTGTGGTCCCAGCTACTTGGGAGGCTGAAGTGGGAGGATCGCTTGAGCCCAAGAGTTGAAGGCTGCAGTAAGCCATGATCGCACCATTGCACTCCAGCCTCGGCAACAGAACAAGGCCCTGTCTCAAAACAAAGAAGAAAAAAAAGAGAATACAATGACTCAAAAAAAAAAAAAAAAGGTGAAATACGTGTAAATTAACAAAACATATACAATATTTCTATACTAAAAACTACAACATGTTAGTGAAGATATTAAAGAAGAGCAAAATAAATGGAGAAGCACATATCGTCACATTCATGGATTGTAAGAATCAATGTAAAAAATGATATTAATTTTCCCTAAATTGATACACAGTTTAAGTGCAGTTCCTATCAAAATCCCTGCAAGATGTTTTGTAGATATAAATAAGATTATCCCAAAATATATGGAAAGACAAAAGAACCAGAATAATACATAAAATAATTTTGAAAAAGAAAAAGTGGGAGAAATCATTCTATTCAAATTTGAGACTACTGACTATTATAATCAAGACTGTAGGATTTGGTAGATGAACAGACACAGAAAATAGAATAGAACAGAGAACTCAGAAATTGCCTCACAAATATGCCAGCTGATTTTCGACAAAGGTGCAAAAACGATTCAAAGGAAGAAGGATCACCCTTTAATCACCCTGTACTGGCCTGACTGGATATCCATAGCTCTGACACCCGCCCCCCTGCCCCCTCCCTGCTGCCAAATGAACTTCAGCCTAAACCTCACACCTCATTAAAACTTAAACTCAAATGGATGACAGACATCAATGTAAAAATTAAAACCATAAAACTTTTAGAAGATATTTTAGGAGAAGATTGTGAGGTATTAGGGCTTGTTGAAGAGTTCTTAGAAATGAAATAAAACCCACAATCCATAAAAGGAAAAAAAAACCCAATAAATTGAATTTCTTCAAAATTTCCCCTGCAAAAGTCTCTGCAAACTGGGAGAAAGTATTTGCAAACCATATATCTGACAAAAGACTCGTACATAAAATACATGAACTCTCAGTATTCAACAGTAAAAGAGAAAAGAAAGAAAACAATGCAATTAAGGGTAATGGGGGGCTGGGAAGGAGGTGGGGATGGTTAATGGGTACAAAAAATACTTAGAAACAATGGATAAGACCTACTACTTGATAGCACAATAGGGTGACTGTAGTTAATTGTACATTTTAAAGTAACATAGTGTAATTGGGTTGTTTGTAACTCAAAGGATAAATGCTTGAGGGGATGGATTCTCAATGATGTGCTTATTTTACATTGCATTCCTGTATCAAAACGTCTCATGTACCCCATGAATATATATACCTACTATGTACCCACAAAATTGTTTTAATTAAAAAATAGGTAAAAGGCATGAAGAGGCATTTAATCAAAGAGGATATATGGATGGCAGATAAGCACATGTAAAAATGTTCAACATCATTAGCCATTAGGGAAATGCAAATTAAAACCACAGTAAGATATTACTACACACCTATGGCCAAAATATACTGACACCAGCAGATGCTAGCAAGGATTTGGAGAAACTGTATCCTTCACACATTGCTGGTGGGAATGTCAAATGGTATGATCACTCTAGGAAAGTTTGGTAATTTCTTGTAAAACTAACATGCACTTACTATATACCCCAGCAATTGCACTCTTGGGTACTTATCCCAGAGAAATGGGAACTCAGGTTCACACAGATACTTGTACACAAATGTGTATAGCAGCTTCATTCACAGTAGCCCAAAACTGGAAATGACCCAGATGTCTTTCAGTGGGTGAATGGTTAAACCAACTGCTGTAGCACCTCTATACCATGTAATAGTACTCAACAATAAAACAAGAAACTCTGATACACAAGACAACTGGGATGCATCTCACAGCATTATGCTGAGTGTGAAAAAAGCCAGTCTCAAAATGTGACATATTGTATGATTACATTTTCATGACCTCTTGAAATGATAAAATTATAGAGATGGAGAACACATTAGTGGCTGCCAGGGGTTAGGGATGGGGGCGGTGGAGGAGGGTTGGTTGTGACTATAATGGGGTAATAAGAGGGAAATCTTTGTGGTGATGAAATAGTTCTGTGTCTTGATTGCTGTGGTGTTTGTAGAGACTTCCACATGTGATAAGGTGATATAGAACTATATACACATATTGTACCAATGTCAGTGTCTTGGTTTTGATTTTGTACTGCAGTTACACAGATGTAACCATTGGGGAAGCAGATAAAGGGTACATAGAACCTCACTGTACTATCCTCGCAATTCCCTGTGTATCTGTAATTATTTCAAAATAAAAAGTTTAAAAAGTTTTTTAAAAGCAGAATTAATAAAATATTACCTAAAAGCAGTAGGGCATCAGTTATATTTCAAAAATCATGTCATAGGGCCGGGCATGGTGGCTCATGCCTGTAATCCTAACACTTTGGGAGGCCGAGGTGGGTGGATCACCTGAGGTCAGGAGTTCTACACCAGCCTGGCCAACATGGTGAAACCCCATCTCTACTGAAAATAGAAAAATTATCCGGGCGTGGTGGTGGGTTCCTGTAATCCCAGTTACTTGGGAGGCTCTAGCAGGAGAATCACTTGAACCTGGGAGGTGGAGGTTGTAGTGAGCTGAGATCATGCCACTGCACTGCAGCCTGAGTGAAAGAGTGAGACTCTGTCTCAAAAAAAAAAAAAAAAAAAAAAAAAAAAGCCATATGTATTAGCTGGTTGGATACCATTGCTGCCGCTACTGAACAATGGACACCAGATGTTAGCCCTGCCGCTAATGCTGCCCCTAGAAACTGGATTTTCTTGTGGCTGCTGCTCCCACCACCACAACTATGGCGATGAATTCCATCACTGCATATTTGAATCACTCCTTTGAGACAAAGTGTTAGGTCTAAGTTGTAACTGCAGTGAAAGGGTTGTACTCAGCAGGTCTGCAATGTTCAAACCCTGTGCTTTCCAAAAAAAGGTCTTTTGCAAAGAATGCTTTGGCTCTTGACCAGCTCTTGGGAGATAATCTGTAAGCCCTTGGAGTATCCTGCCTGATCAGAGTGTCTTTGTTTACTGTGGCCTTGGCCCACACTGGATAGTTTGTGCTAACAGTGTGATTTGTGGTGTGAGCCTTGGGCTGAGAGATACTAGTTTAACCTCTGCATGGACTAGAGACTGAATAACTAAGGTCAACCACACAGGTGCTCCATGCCTATCTGACTGAACCCCAAAAACAACTCTGGGCACCAAGGCTTGGGTGAACTTCCCTGGTTGACAGTATTTCATACATGTTTTTACACATCATTGTTGGGGGAATTAAGCACTGGCCATACAACTCCATTGGGAGAGTACAACTGAAAAGTCGTGCCTGGTCTCTCCTGAATTTTTCCCTGTGCACTTTTTACTTTTGCTGATTTTAATCTGTATCCTTTCACTGTAATAAACAATAGCCATAACACTTTTTCTGAGTTCTCCGAGTCCTTCTAGCAAATCATTGAATCTGAGGATGGTCTTCAGGAGCTTGCCACACTGGTAAATCCTAGATCACATTCTCTTAGCTGCCAAGGGCATGTGAAGAAGTGAATATCTGGCCTTTGTGGCTTTTGCAGTTGGAACTGTTAAGTAAGAATATATATGACCTTACTAAAATGTTAAAAATCGAAATACGTCTGGCCCCAAGGGTTTTCAATAAGGATCTATAACGCTATATAAAGAACTCCTAAAAGTCAGTAAGACAGACAACCCAAGTGAAAAACAGGTAAAATATACAAGCATATTACAAAATAAATCTAATATGTTCATTAATGTATAAAAATGTGTTCTGCCACATTGCTTATCAGAAATATAAATTAAAACCATAAGGAGATACCAATAAATACACATAAGATTGGCAAAAAAAAAAAAAAAAAAAAAGGAAAAGTCTTGTAGAGTATGTCAGTCTTACTCCTGGGCTTCTGGTGTCACGGAAATAAAGACAAACATTAATTATTAAAGTATAAGAATATATGTACAAGTATTTTTATTGCAATGTTGTTGTATGTGCCATGCTCCCCACAAAAATCCTGAAACTAAAATGGATTCCATCCATGGGGGAATGGTTAAATACACTGTGGTACATTCTTACCATGGAATATTATGCAGTCATTTAAAAGAACGAATCACAGGTAGACTGTTGTCAAATAAGATAATTCAGACACATAAAAGTTCATGTAATCTTAAATTTGTAAAAATAAAAAACAACTTTTGAGTATGGAAGGATATCAAATGGTGTTAAAAACAAGTGTTTGGCAGGTGAAGGTAGAATTGAAAGGAAGTGGGAAGCAGTAAGGAAAAGAATGCAATTTAAGGTCTGGCATATATAACACATCATTTATGTAACAACATATATGTGCGTAAAGTATGAAAAGGTAGCACCAAATCTAAGCAATTGTCCAAGGTGATGAGATTTAGAGTGATGTTTATTTAATTTCTAAAATATTTAGGCAGTGTTTGAATGTATAGTGATGAGTGTGCATTTGTATAATGAGGAAAAATAAGTGAATTGATCACAGGAAAAATTGCCTCTCAGGTTTCTTGCTTTAGCAATGGGATGGAGAGTGCGATTCATTCATTTAACAAATATTTATTGAGGATATAAAAATGTGCCAGGCATGGTTCTAGGCGCTGGGGAAACAACAATGAATAAAACAAAAATCTGTCTCCCTAAGAGGTTTACACTCTAAATGGAGGAGAAAGGCATAACTAGAGGAGAAACACTGTGTTGGTGGGAAGGAGGAGGCGTATGAAGGAATCGGTTTGGGACCTGTTAATTTAGAGAATACTGAGAGATATCCATTTGGAGAAGTGAGGTAGGTAGTTACTATGGATCTAGAATTCATAGGCCAAGTCATGACCGAAGGTACAGATATGGAAACAGATAGCATAGAAAATGGTGTTTCTGACCTCCTTTCCTGAGTCTGATCACGTCTCACTGCAGACACTTTACAGAGGAAGTGCTGAGGAAAAACAGGCAGCTGACAGAGGAGGTTGCTATGCAACAGATGAGGAAAGTCATCCAGCCAGGCAGAACTGATGTTGGCCCTTGGGGACCAAATGCTGCAGTCCTTCCTAGCATTAGCTTCCTTTCATGTTCAGGCTTCTGGCATGAGTTGATGCCAGAACAAATGTGAACTGCACAAAGATCTGTCTTGAATTTTGGAAATGTACCAGTTTAATTTGAGTCACCTCACATCTGTATTTAATTTTCTGCCTTTTTGAGTTTCTCCAGTTATCCTGGAAGCATAGCAGCGTGTGTGTCCTTGGGTAGGACCCACTTGCTGTGCATTCCACTTTGCACATTGAGAAACCAGGCCCAGAGAATTGAGTGACCCGTGCGGGCTCACACAGCTCGAGACAGACAGGCTGGGCACTCCATCCCCGGAATTCTGAAGCCCAGCCCAGTTTCTCTCCATAAAACCACAGCTGCCCCAGGCCCCAGCCCTGAAAGGAACCAGGGCTTGCCATGGCTCAGACACACAGGTCTGATTGTCCTGGCTGCTCCAGTGGGCACCAGGAAGGCCTCAGGGACAGTGTGATTGTATCCCTGAAAAGGAAGAGGCCTGATGTTCTGAGCACAGAGTGGACCCCAAGGAGCAATTCCCACACCTGGATGGACCCACACAGGGCAGGGGGAGAGTGGGGGCCTCAGCTTGTGTCCTCCTGAATGCAGAGCATGAGCTTGGGCCTCCTAGAACACAAACTTTGCTTGTTTGGTACAAATGGGGTACCGTGGTCTGTTGCTCAAATGGAGGAGGGAGGGGTACCCTTAGTCCCCAGGCCAGCATGAGCAGAACGTGGGCTTTGGAGTCAGGAAGACCCAGACCCAAATTTTGCATTTTGTTTCCTGGCTCTGTGGCCTTGTCTAGTTCATGCAATGTATCTGTGCCTCAGCTTCCTGATCTGCAAAATGGGGGTGCTGACATCCACTTCCCAGGGCTGCTGTGACAGGAAGACAAGCCCCAGCACAAATCCTGCTGTGATGTACAAGCTGTGCCCTTCCCTCCTTTCCTCCCCCAACACACACAAAATGAGTCCATCACCGGAGCTGCAGAAAGAAAGGGAAGAAACTAACGTTCTTTCTGCGTCTGGGAGCTTGTGGGGGCGGGCAGGGGGTGAGGGAGAAATCATGGAGTCACGTGGCAGCCACAGACTTACTACTACTACTTTGTTAGCTCCAATAGTGTATCCTCTCAGGCCATTCCGTTTCCTCAGCAGAGGTCTAACACTTGTTGCAATTAGAGACCCCACACAGAGACCTAAGCATGCTGGACAAGGGGGTGGAGATGCAAGCCGGCCTGACAGGAGGGGCCTTGAATAGGGGAGGGACGGAATAGAGACGCATTGCGGAAAAGGTAGGGGGCCGGTGTGTGGGGCAAGGGGTGGGACCAAGAGGCACAGCGCATCTGTTGGGGGAGGGGGCGTAGAGGAAGGGGAGGTGCTGTTGTATAGTGTCGACCTGGTTGGTGGTGGGGTGGTGTGTTGGCAAAGGGGGCGGGACCGCCTTCCAGCGCACATGCGCATCATGGTCTCCAGGACGAAGCTTTTGTTGGGAAAGCAGGCGGGACTGACTTTGCCTGTTCAGTGTTTGCGCATGCGCTTAACGTCCTGAGGCGGTGGGTGGTATATTAGGCGAAGAGGCGGGGTCGCCCAAGCTGCCGCGCTGGCATTTTCTCCTGGACAAGGAGAGAGTGCGGCTGCTGAGAGCCGAGCCCAGCAATCCCGATCCTCTGAGTCGTGAAGAAGGGAGGCAGCGAGGGGGTTGGGGTTGGGGCCTGAGGCAAGGTGAGAATTAGCCCCCAGACTGGGCATCTGCCCCCTGGTGCGGGCCCCCATTTTTTTTTTATCCCGATCCCTTCACCCTGGATTCTGAATCCCCTTCCACCCCCCAAACCCCAATTCAATGCCCCTCCCGATCCTTCCTGATTCAAAACCCCTGTCCGATCCCTCCCATCGTTCGAAATCCTCAGATTCCTTGACCTCGATCTGTACTGTTAGATGATTCCTCCTGACTCAAAACCTCCATGCAACTTCCCAAATGCGAATCCCAACCCAACCGCACCCCCCCTCCGAATTCAGAACTCATCTGCTTCCCGATCCCCATTTGAAGCTTCGCCCTGTCAGTAGCTTCTCGGGGTTCAGAACCTCCATCTGAACGCCCATTCACTTTTACCGCTCCGATCCGTTCCTCCTCACATTCACCTTATCCGCCCGCACAGTCAGACCACAGTCACCCCCCTCCCAATTAGGTCCTTCGTATTTGCCCTCTGTAGTATAACGCCCTGCCCCTCTCCCACAGCCCCCAGGCTCCGCTCTTGCCAGAGGGACAGGAGCCATGGCTCAGAAAATGGACTGTGGTGCGGGCCTCCTCGGCTTCCAGGTGAGATCTCCACTCCCCACCCCACCATTTCCCCAGCCGACAGTCACCCCTCCCCGCGGGCCTCTTTGGTCTCCCAAACGCCGGGATCCGGTTTGACCCTATTTAGTGACTAGACTCCGTGGGCTTTTCGAATTCCCATCGTTTATCGAAGCGGGGGAGGGGCGTCTCTTTTCAGCCATCAGTCCCTGCTCAGAGAGAGGGGAGACCCTGTTAGTAGTCAGGGCAATCTGCCCAGAGAATGCGGGGTGGGTAAGGAACCATTTTTTTTTTCCAGAGTCCTGACGCTTGTAGAGCAGTCTGTCACCCCCTCCCCCAGCCTCCTGCCTCCACCCTCCCTCTTTCTGCATTCCCCACTCTGTGCGACCCCCCTTATTCTCAACTCCGCCATCCGCCTGCCGTCCTGAGCTGCTACTGCACGCCTCTTGGAGCGTCCCCGGCTCCTGTTCGTGCCCACTTTCCGCATACCGCCCCACCCCTCATTTTGCCCCTGCCCTACTTCACCCCTGCCACATGTTTAGTACCCGCCTGGTCCCCCATCGCCCCTCGCGGGCCCCCTAGATCTCTGCCTCAGCCCTCCTGTTTTTGCACCCACCGCCCGCCTGCAGCTCCGCTGCTGCGCTGCCACCCGGGCTCCCTATTCGCACCCCACCTCCTGCCTCAGAGGCCCAGAGATTTAATGTTTTCCCCCCTGTGTTTGCAGGCTGAGGCCTCCGTAGAAGACAGCGCCTTGCTTATGCAGACCTTGATGGAGGCCATCCAGATCTCAGAGGCTCCACCTACTAACCAGGCCACCGCAGCTGCTAGTCCCCAGAGTTCACAGCCCCCAACTGCCAATGAGATGGCTGACATTCAGGTTTCAGCAGCTGCCGCTAGGCCTAAGTCAGCCTTTAAAGTCCAGAATGCTACCACAAAAGGCCCAAATGGTGTCTATGATTTCTCTCAGGCTCATAATGCCAAGGATGTGCCCAACACGCAGCCCAAGGCAGCCTTTAAGTCCCAAAATGCTACCCCAAAGGGTCCAAATGCTGCCTATGATTTTTCCCAGGCAGCAACCACTGGTGAGTTAGCTGCTAACAAGTCTGAGATGGCCTTCAAGGCCCAGAATGCCACTACTAAAGTGGGCCCAAATGCCACCTACAATTTCTCTCAGTCTCTCAATGCCAATGACCTGGCCAACAGCAGGCCTAAGACCCCTTTCAAGGCTTGGAATGATACCACTAAGGCCCCAACAGCTGATACCCAGACCCAGAATGTAAATCAGGCCAAAATGGCCACTTCCCAGGCTGACATAGAGACCGACCCAGGTATCTCTGAACCTGACGGTGCAACTGCACAGACATCAGCAGATGGTTCCCAGGCTCAGAATCTGGAGTCCCGGACAATAATTCGGGGCAAGAGGACCCGCAAGGTGAGATCCCTGCTAACTTCATTTTGCTTTGGGGCTCTCTCCTTTCTTCTCTGAGGGTGTTCATTTGTTCTAAACAAAACAATGTATGTAACTGTATTCAGCTAGGCTATAGGGCATTTGAAGAGAATGTTTATTCCTGTCCTCCGGATGTTCACAAACTGATGGGGAGATAATACATGGACACAAATAATATATACAACCTGTATGTAATTCAGTTTACATTTTGTTATGTTAGTAACCACCATGTGTTAAGCCTTGAGCTAGGCACATTCACACAGGTTGTCTCATTAAACCTTAAAGGCACCTCCTACCAGGTAGGGATCATAGCGCCAATTTTACAAAGAAGGAAATTAAGTGCCAGAGAGGTGAAGTGACTTGAGTGATTTGTTCAGGGTGGTACAGGCAGAACCAGTGGTGGACATAGGAAGAGGAGAAGCCTCAGGCCCCATCTTTGGGTTGCTCCTGGCCTGGCTCGGAGATGAAACTCCTGCCTGGAAGACAGTGAAAGACAAACCCAGGACTCAGGGTGACCAATGGCTAGTGGGTCAGGCTGTCACTACAGGTGAGGGTTTAGAGGGCATTCCTGGAATAGATAAGGTGAGGACACAGAACCCACTGGTGATTCTGAACTTTTCTTCTCTCTGATGATGCAGATTAATAACTTGAATGTTGAAGAGAACAGCAGTGGGGATCAGAGGCGGGCCCCACTGGCTGCAGGGACCTGGAGGTCTGCACCAGTTCCAGTGACCACTCAGAATCCACCTGGCGCACCCCCCAATGTGCTCTGGCAGACGCCATTGGCTTGGCAGAACCCCTCAGGCTGGCAAAACCAGACAGCCAGGCAGACCCCACCAGCACGTCAGAGCCCTCCAGCTAGGCAGACCCCACCAGCCTGGCAGAACCCAGTCGCTTGGCAGAACCCAGTGATTTGGCCAAACCCAGTAATCTGGCAGAACCCAGTGATCTGGCCAAACCCCATTGTCTGGCCCGGCCCTGTTGTCTGGCCGAATCCACTGGCCTGGCAGAATCCACCTGGATGGCAGACCCCACCTGGATGGCAGACCCCACCGGGCTGGCAGGGTCCTCCAGACTGGCAAGGTCCTCCTGACTGGCCGCTACCACCCGACTGGCCACTGCCGCCTGATTGGCCACTTCCCACTGACTGGCCACTACCACCTGACTGGATCCCCGCTGATTGGCCAATTCCACCTGACTGGCAGAACCTGCGCCCCTCACCTAACCTGCGCCCTTCTCCCAACTCGCGTGCCTCACAGAACCCGGGTGCTGCACAGCCCCGAGATGTGGCCCTTCTTCAGGAAAGAGTAAGAGCTGTAACTCCCCAGTCACTTTTCCCCTCTCTTCCTCTTTTCTTTGTCATCCTCTCATCTATAATTCAACCAAGTTTTTTTGTAAATATTTTATAAGTTTAATGATTTCCTTTTTCCCTCCCAGGCAAATAAGTTGGTCAAGTACTTGATGCTTAAGGACTACACAAAGGTGCCCATCAAGCGCTCAGGTATGCATCCAGTGTCCCCTCCCCAAGCTCTGCCCTTCCCTTCACTCTATGCTCTGTCGACATTCTTGTGCTTGTAGCTCTGCCCTTCCCTTCACTCCGTGCTCTGTCGGCATTCTTCTGCTTGTATGACCCTTCCCCTTCTATCCCCTCCTTTCCATGGTTGGCTCTTTCCACCCTTGAGGACCTTGACTGTGCTACCCCCAGCAGGGCTGGCAAAGGGACTGCTGCTCTGTGGCCCCCGCTCGGCTCAGATGGCTCCCTCCTCTCTCCTACAGAAATGCTGAGAGATATCATCCGTGAATACACTGATGTTTATCCAGAAATCATTGAACGTGCATGCTTTGTCCTAGAGAAGGTGAGAAGGCAGCCCTGGGGTACAGGAATAATGGGGAAAGTCTTGATTTCAAAGATTCATGGGGTTCCTACTGAGAGTTTAGGGCAAGTCTCAGGGAGATGAGTGTCTGCCTATGGGTAGCTTATGCTAGATGTTGTAATTTCATAGTCTGTTTTCTTGCCCCTGTAGAAATTTGGGATTCAGCTGAAAGAAATTGACAAAGAAGAACACCTGTATATTCTCATCAGTACCCCCGAGTCCCTGGCTGGCATACTGGGAACGTAAGATGGGAAAGAAGGTGGAACATGGCCTTTCTCAGTGGTGCTTTTTTTCTAGGAGTTTCACGTAGATCAGGGTCCAGGGTTCAGGGTCACATAGCAGGTCATGGGCAGAGCTGGGGTATAATTCTCCCCTAGCTGAGGAATATTGGGGAGGCTAGATGGGCAAGCTGGTTGGGGTCTCTCACGCAAATAGCTGCTGAAAATATATTCTTTCTATATTCCCTTAGGACCAAAGACACACCCAAGCTCGGTCTCCTCTTGGTGATTCTGGGTGTCATCTTCATGAATGGCAACCGTGCCAGTGAGGGTGAGTGGCTGGACCTGCAGCTGGGGGTTGGCCACAGCCTGATTTCCATGCTTATTTTCCGTCCCTTGTCTCCCCTTGCCTCCCATTGCAGCTGTCCTCTGGGAGGCACTACGCAAGATGGGACTGCGTCCTGGGTATGATTGGGCTCTCTCATCTCTTGCCTGTTTGTACCATCCTTTGGCAACAGTGGATGGTCCCAGGATTGCATTAACCTGGGGGTCTGGAGGGTTTGGTTTGGGGATGTTCAGAGCCCAAAGATGTGACCTGGGTGGATGGGGAAACAGTTCTGAACTCTCTGCCTCTTTTCTCATCTCTGACCTCTGTTCTGGAAAGCTCTTTGGGCATGGTAATAGCCTCTGATTGTGGGTTTCCTTTTTTTACCTTCAGGGTGAGACATCCCCTCCTTGGAGATCTAAGGAAACTTCTCACCTATGAGTTTGTAAAGCAGAAGTAAGTGATGCCTAAGGGGCTTTTCCTGCTTCTTATGATTCTGCCTGTGTGCTGGTCAGCTTTAGAAAGCCCTTCCTGGCTGGATACAATGGCTCACGCCTGTAATCCCAGTACTTTGGGAGGCTCAGGTGGGCAGATCGCTTGAGCCCAGGAGTTCAAGACCAGCCTGGGCAACATAACGAAACCCCATCTCTACAAAAAAATACAAAAATTAGCCAGGCGTGGTGGCATGCACCTGTAGTCCCAGCTACTTGGGAGGCTGAGGTAGGGGAGAATCATCTGAGCCCAGGAAGTTGAGGCTGCAGTGAGCTGTGATCATGCCACTGCACTCCAACCTGGGCAACGGAGTGAGACCCTGTCTCAAAAAAAATAAAAGAAAGCCCTTCTCAAGCTCGTTTCTTACACTATACTTGTGCATATGTGTTTCTGTGCATACAGAAACACTTATGTCCTCAGGAGTATTTATTGCATATACTCCTCATGGTTAAATTCTTTATTTTTTATTTTTTTATTTTTTGAGATGGAGTTTCGCTCTTGTTGCCCAGGCTGGAGTGCAACGGCGTGATCTCGGCTCACCGCAACCTCTGCCTCCTGGGTTCAAGCGATTCTCCTGCCTCAGCCTCTTGAGTAGCTGGGATTACAGGCATGTGCCACCACGCCCACCTAATTTTGTCTTCTTAGTAGAGACGGTGTTTCTCCATGTTAGGCTGGTCTCAGACTCCCGACTTCAGGTGATCTGCCTGCCTTGGCCTCCAGAAGTGCTGAGATTACAGGCATGAGCCACCGTACCGGGCGAATTCTTTTGTTTGTTTTTTTCGAGACTGAGTCTCACTCTGTTGCCCATGCTGGAGTGCAGTGGTGCAATCTTGGCTCACTTGAACTTCCACCTCCCAGGTTCAAGCAATTCTTGTGCCTCAGCCTCCCAAGTAACTGGGACTTCAGGTGCGTGCCACCGTGCCTGGCTGTTTTTGTATTTTTAGTAGAGATGGGGCTTCACCACGTTGGCCAGGCTGGTCTCAAACTCCTGACCTCAAGCAATCCACCCACCTCTGCCTCCCAAAGTGCTGGGATTACAGGTGTGAGCCACCACACCCGGCCAGAATTTTTCTAATTTTTCTACTTTTCTAAGCAGTTGTGTTGCAAGTGAAGCCCATCCACCATCCCCACAGTAGACATTCCCAAGGCTGGGCCAGGCTGACACTTTTGCACTGCATTGTACTCATTTCAATGGACCTCTGTGGCTCATTGACAAGATTACAAGAATCTGGAGCTAGAGCTGAGGCAGAAGGAGTGAAAGGAAATGTTGTCCTTTCTGTGACCCTATACAAGCCTCGCCTGCATCTCTAGTGAGTGCTTAGCGTTCTAGTGCAGGAATTTAAGGCTTGATGATTAAGGGGTAAATACCCTGATGGTGTTCAGGAATGAGCCCGAGGGGGAGTTGCTATCTGAAATCTGTTGTTAAAAAATGTAAGATTATTTTTCATTAGTGGACTACCATTCTTCCTGGGTAGGTAGACACAAAGACTGTTTTGCTCTTTCAGATACCTGGACTACAGACGAGTGCCCAACAGCAACCCCCCGGAGTATGAGTTCCTCTGGGGCCTCCGTTCCTACCATGAGACTAGCAAGATGAAAGTGCTGAGATTCATTGCAGAGGTAATGGAGGAACTGTTCTAGCATTGATAGGTCAAGGGATGAAGTGTAGCTGGCTGGGAAAGGCCCAGGGAAGGAATGAGATCCTAGGAGTGGCACGTGGTAGGTGCCGCATTGCTGGTGGTATTTGTTGTTGCTGTTAGGTAAACTTAACATGTATTAGGTGCTAACATATGTTAATATATTAGCTAATACAATTATGAGTTTGTTTTGGGTTTTTTTTTTTTAGGTTTTTAAAGTGTTTTTATTTTTTCCCAACTTTACTAAATTATAATTGACAAAAATTGTATATATTTATGGTGTACAATGTAATTTTTAAGTATTTTGTTTTATTTATTTATTTATTTATTTTCTCCCGAGATGGAGTTTTGCTGTGTTGCCCAGGCTAGAGTGCAGTGGCGCAATCTTGGCTCACTGCAACCTCTGCCTCCCAGGTTAAAGCGATTCTTGTGCCTCAGCCTCCCAAGTATCTGGGATTACAGGCACGTGCCACCACCATGCCTGGCTAAATTTTTATTTTTCTATTAGAGACAGGGTTTCGCCATGTTAGCCAGGCTGATCTCAAACTCCTGACCTCAAGTGATCTGCCTGCCTCAGCCTCCCAAAGTGTTGGGATTACAGGCGTGAGCCACCGTACCCGGCCCATTCATTTATTTTTAACTGACTAATAAAAAATATACATATTTATGGGGTACAGTATGATGTTTTGATAATACATGTACATTGCAGAATGATTACATCAAGCTAGTTAACTCTCCATAGCCTCATATACTTGACATTTTTTTTGTGATGAGAACATTTAAAATGTACTCTTTTAGCAATTTTAAATAAACGACACATTATTATTAACTATAGTCGTCATGCTATACGGCGATCTCCAGAACATATTCTTCCTATCTAAATGAAACTTTGTACCTTTTAACCGATATCTCCCTATGCCTCCTGACCCCAGGCCCTGGAAACTACCATTCTACTCTCTGCTTCTATGAGTTAGACGTTTTTAGATTCCACGTATAAGTGAGGTCATGCAGTATTTGTCTTTCTGTGTCTGGCTTATTTCACTTAGCATAATGTCATCCAGCATCATCCATGTTGTTGCAAATGGCAGAATTTCCTTCTTTTTAAAGGCTGAATAGTATTCCATTGTGTGTGTGTGTATATCGCATTGTCCTTATCCATTCATCCATTGATGGACATGTAGGTTGATTCCATATCTTGGCTATTGTAAATGGATTTTGTTTTGTTTTCTATTCCTCATCTCAGGTTCAGAAAAGAGACCCTCGTGACTGGACTGCACAGTTCATGGAGGCTGCAGATGAGGCCTTGGATGCTCTGGATGCTGCTGCAGCTGAGGCCGAAGCCCGGGCTGAAGCAAGAACCCGCATGGGAATTGGAGATGAGGCTGTGTCTGGGCCCTGGAGCTGGGATGACATTGAGTTTGAGCTGCTGACCTGGGATGAGGAAGGAGATTTTGGAGATCCCTGGTCCAGAATTCCATTTACCTTCTGGGCCAGATACCACCAGAATGCCCGCTCCAGATTCCCTCAGACCTTTGCCGGTCCTATTATTGGTCCTGGTGGTACAGCCAGTGCCAACTTCGCTGCCAACTTTGGTGCCATTGGTTTCTTCTGGGTTGAGTGAGATGTTGGGTAGGTACATCACTTTGGATTGGGCAGTTAGGGTCTCTGGGGGATATAGGGTCCATGGGGTTGTATTTATGTGCATGAGCTAGAAGTATTAGGAAACTCATTGTAGGGAGATGAGGAAAGTATGGGGCAGCACTCTTTGGTATGTATATTCCTTATTATTTGATATATATCATTGATTTTTTTACTTCTTCTTTCTTATGTTCACAGATATTGCTATCAATCGCAGTAGTCTTTCCCCTGTGTGAGGCTGAAGCCTCAGATTCCTTCTAAACACAGCTATCTAGAGAGCCACATCCTGTTGACTGAAAGTGGCATGCAAGATAAATTTATTTGCTGTTCCTTGTCTACTGCTTTTTTTCCCCTTGTGTGCTGTCAAGTTTTGGTATCAGAAATAAACATTGAAATTGCAAAGTGAATTAGATGTGCTCTCTGCTTCTTTTTTTCCCTATATTTGGGGAGCGAGCAACATGTTTATGTGGGAGAGACAGGACCTCAGCTGTAGTTTGAAGGGTAGATCAGCTTTCAGCAGGTGGAAATGTGGGAAGATCTAGCTACTGGATTGGGATACAAAGGCAGGATCAATGAACATGAGACCCAAGAACTAGTATAGTTTATTCAATAAATATCACTTAAGTGACTCTCATGTGATAGATACGCTGCTAGGTGTCTTGGAGTGACATTGCGAGAAGTCGCATAGTGAGAGAGGGTATTGGTGCTCAGACAGTTGCACTTAAGAACACAGAGGAGGTGGAGCTCCAGGTGATGATAAGGTCCAGAGAGTAGGTAGTTGAAGGGGACAGAAGGTGACTATTCTGGAGATAAGGGGTCCATGGCCTGTGATTCTAGGGTGTTGGTTATACAACCCATGTGGAAAGTGAAAGAACTCCAGGAGGGCAGCAGGAGTAGGAGTAGAGAACACTATGAGTTAGATGCCAGAGTCTCCTCTGTGAGAAGGAAGATATACCCCTAGTCACATTGCTCATAAAGGGATGGGCTCACAGGCACTCCTCCCCATCTCTGGAAATGCTGCCCAGGATCCTGTCCCTCTAGGAGGCCCTCACAATCTTCCCACTTGCACAGGACCGGGGCTGCCTCCTCGAGACAGGATCTTATGGACAGTGAAGGAGGCCTCACAATGGCGTCTTCTCTCCTGCAGGGAGAAAGAGAAGACTTTGTTACCTCAAGAACAAGAATTACAAAGTAAGACAAAGCTCCATGCACAGGCTTTGACTGTGACTGTGAGCAGGAACTTGGCTTGAGCTGCCGAGTTCTATGCTGGAAGCAAGGCTCTCCCACTGAGGACAAAATTAGGCCTAGGCCATGACTTCCTTGGGTGCTTGGTGGTATCTGGACATGTGGACAAGGGCAGAGACGGGAGCTCCTGGGGCACAAAAAAGAGCAAAGACAATTTGGCCTCCTGGGAAGGGTTTGGTAGTGGGTAGGGATGGTGTCCACTGCTTCCTTAGGTTCCTGAGTGATGTCCACATTCTGAGGAGAGAGCCCAGGATTAATAGGAAGGAGACAGCAGTGCAGGGCCCCAACACCTCCCCTGCCTGTTGTCCTCATTGCCAGGCTCCCCTCTTTCAGCCAGGCCTGGATCCTGACCCTCAGGTAGGCCTGGGGGAAATCTCAGCCTGAGGCCTTTTTGGCAGGGATTCACCAGCCCTGCATCTCCATGATGCCTCAGGTCTGGGCTGTAGTTCCTGCATTTCTGGGAGCTGTTTTTTCCACCTTTTGGTGCAAAACACCCAGGCTCGGTGGGGTTGGGGCAGTCTTTCTGTGGAGAAGGTGCTTCCACCATGTGCTGTGTCCACAGCCAGCTTGGGCAATGGAGTCCCCCACCTACCTCAGGCTTCTCCCGGTGTGTGTTCACGGCCTCCACATTCAGGTGGACGGACTCCACCTTGCAGCCTTGGAAAAGAACAATCCATCTTTCCATAAGTCCCCAAGGTAGGCACAGGTCTTCCATGGGGTATCACCTCCCGCCCATCACCACCCACACTCCCAGCTTCATACTGTGTACAGATCATGACTTGCCTGGGGAATTTAGACAGCTGTGTGATGTGTGGGGAAGACACCAGGCCTAAGAGGCAGCCAACAGGGCATCCTGTCACCTCTGCCCCTAACAGTCTTGGTTCTCTGAGCTTTAGTTGCTCATTTGTAAATGGGGATGGAGATGAGAGATGAACTCTACGGCTGCCCACAGCTCTTGAGGTCCGCAGGACATCAGTCGCATCTGTGTAATATTGATGTAGCTCTGTGGATCCTCCAAGCCATGTTAGGTGCTGAAGAGGTGCAAGAGTCCTGGGGCCACTGCCTTGGGTGATCAGTGCCAGGCAAAGTTTATCAGGAGGACAATGTGGTTGTGGCAACACCAGGAGTGTGGAAGATCACGTGGGAGTTTTAGGGAACCTGAAGAAGGAAGAGGGTGCATCTTTGGGGTTTGGGGCTGCATCTTTGGGGTTTGGGGCTGACAGAGGAGGCCTAATGCCTGTGGAAGCTCTGTGGACTGCACCTTACTCCAGGCTTCAGTAGGCCATTCTGCTCTGTCCACACCCCAGAATAGGTTTGATTCTGTCCCTTCCCTGCTCATGAAATTGTGTAATTTGCACAATTGGCAAAATCAGAACAAAGTCTTCAGATTTAGATTAGACAACAATATTATATTAATGTTAGTGGCCTTAGTTTGATTATATTATTTTTTTCTGTAAGAGAGTGTCTTTGTAATTTAGTCTCCAAATATTTATGGAAGTGTGTGTGCGTGTGCACATACATAGAGAGAGAGAAGGAGAGACAAAAGACAGGATAAAACAAATGTGATAAAATGTTAACACTGAAGAATCTAGGTTAAGTGTAGACAGGAATTTTTTTTAACTAGTTTTGCAACATTTTTTGTAAGTCTTCAATTATATCAGAATAAAAATTTAAATTTAAAAAGTACTTTTATTTTTACAAATATTCACTGAAATTCATCTGACTAGCATGTACTACACACACTTCTTTTTTATCACCAAATGCTCACTTCCTTTTAATTATTATTATTATTTTTAATTAATTTCTATAGGAATTTTTTAAAATTATACTTTAAGTTCTAGGGTACATGTGCACAATGTGCAGGTTTGTTACATAGGTATACATGTGCCATGTTGGTTTGCTGCACCCATCAACTCGTCATTTACATTAGGTATTTCTCCTTATGCTCTCACTCCCTCAGTCCCCCACCCCCTGACAGGCCCCGGTGTGTGATGTTCCCCGCCCTGTGTCCATGTGTTCTCGTTGTTTAACTCCTACCTATGAGTGAGAACATGCAGTGTTTGGTTTTCTATCCGTGTGACAGTTTGCTGAGAATGATGGTTTCCAGCTTCATCCATGTCCCTGCAAAGGACATGAACTCATCCTTTTTTATGGCTGCATAGTATTCCATGGTACTACACACACTTCTTGACATTGCACCCTTTGGGAAAAGGTCACTGTGCAACATGATGCAGTTATTCTTCATACAAACAAAAGTGCATTCACTCCTTTCCAAAGCAAGAAAACCAAAAGTCTCATAAGCTGTTGCATGCAGATCCAAATCCAGGGATAATTGTTCATCCTAATTTAGCAGGGATTTTGAATAAGGACATGTGGGAAAATATCCAAAAAAGAGGTCTAGGGAAGTGGTATGTGGACTTCTTGGGATTGATCCAAAGCATGAGACTTAGTGTTAAATGTCCATTCTCACCAATAAGCTCTTAGTAATCAGGTGAGCAGTACTACCTACTCATTGGAGGTCAGGAAGACTGTTTTCTCAGCTATTCCTGTGCTTGCTCGATGGGCACCTATACAAAGTCATATGGTGGCATGAACAGAGGCTATGTATGGCCTCAACAAAAGGCGCTCACAAAGGCTGATATGACTACCCCTACTGCTGAGTGTGCAAATTTCCAAAACTATCCTGAGTTTCTGATATGTACCAGTCCAAAGAGGACCAGCCCAGTACCTGGCAGTAAATTAATTACATTGGGCCCATTACATCATGGAGGGGTTTGTTGGCTTTATGATTTGTCAGCAATAAGTGAATATTCTAGGTATGGATTTGCCATCCCTACACACAATATTTCTGTCTTATCACCACCTGTGATCCTACAGAATGCCTCATTCACTGTTGTGAAATTTCAGCGTGGGATGACAAAAAAATATGTGTATATGTTAACCAAATGAACTGTGGTGAATATTTATCTTGTTGGTATCCTGATTGCACCCATTTTCCTTTTAGGATAATACAGTTTCCAATTGTAGTAAATGGGATTTTAGGATGGCCGACAAGATCCCCACCCTCTGGTGTACATAGACTTTTTGGCAGTTATTCAGTAAAACACTAATCTAGATGCTGTTGTGAAAGGACTTTGTACATGTAATTAACATCCAAAATCAGTTGACCTTAAAATCAGGTGGGCCTGACCTACTCAAGTAAGACTTTAGAGGGTACTGCACTCATCTTGGGAAGAGAGATTTGAAGATTGAGAGGGATTTATGCATGGAAATTCTCCATTCCTAGATTTGAAGATGGAGATGCTACATGACAAAGAATATGAGTGGCCTCTATGGGATTAATGAGGCCTCCAGCTGATAGCCAGTAAAGAAATGAGGACCTCAGAACTATAGCTGCAAGTACAAAAGTTCTGCCAATAGTCTGAATGAGACTGGAAGGCATCAGAAAGAAAGGCAGCCCTGCTGACACCTTGATTTCCATCTTGCTTGAACAGAGAACCTAGCCAAGGCATGCCACACCTTTTGTCCTATAATAACTTGGAGATAATAAATGGATGTTGTTTTAGCCACTCAGTCTGTGGCTGTTTGCTATGCATTAAAAGAAAACCAATATGTAGTCTTTGTGGAATGACATGTCTAGATGTTTTCCTCCCCTTATTGACAAGGAGTAAATCAGATTATTCCTCTCTGGTTCCAATATTGCCAAGGGACAGGCATGCAACCTATTCTTAGTCAATTACATGCCCTCTCCTTGGACTTTGAAACTTAAGTGATTGACACAAGAGTGAAAAAAAAGGCTTATGTGATTTTTATCCCCAGAGCAGCATCCTTATCAGACCATTCCTGTGTTTCATGCTCCTATCCAGTTCTCAAGTTACTTTCTCCAGTCTCCTTCCAGTTCTGTGAGCCTCTGACATCTGTCTAACAAAATCCATTTTATTTACATTGGCAAAGAAAAATTCTTATTGATTGTGACCAATCATGTGGTGAAGCCAGTTTGTACCAGCTTGAGACAGTGTATTGTATGTACCTCGTCCCACCTTTGCCTTCAGTGAAATTGGCCATCGTGGGATTATTAACTTTGTGAAAAATGGCAGACTACCAATTGGGAATTTTTAAAATCAGAGAACTAGTTATTAACCATTTACCAGCACATCATTGCTTGCAAACAAAATCTTTTTTTTTATTATACTTTAAGTTTTAGGGTACATGTGCACATTGTGCAGGTTAGTTACATATGTATACATGTGCCACGCTGGTGCGCTGCACCCACTAACTCGTCATCTAGCATTAGGTATATCTCCTAATGCTAACAAAATCTTAAGTAATGGAATACGTATGGATTACAAAGGGGCTGGACACTGAGCTCTAGGAGGGCAAAGGCAGCAGGGTATTGTGGAAAGAACTTGGATTTCACCATCAGAGAATCCTAGATTCTAATCCCACGTTTCTTCAGTGGTGTGACTTTGAGCAAGTATCTTCGCCTCTCTGAGTCTTAGTGTACTCACCTATGAAAGTAGGTGAGGAAATACACCATTTGGCAAAAACCGAATTTTCATGCACTCCCCTACATTTCCCAGCCAACTTTCTTGTTGTGTTGGGGTCATATGACTATTTCTGGCCAGTGTACAGAAGTGATATCTGCACTTCCAGGATAAGACACCTAAAAGCCCAAATATCTTTAAAATAATGTGTGCCCAGCAGAGTCCTGGGGTAGGTACCCTGAATGGTTGGTTGGATATCCTCGCGGGGGCGAGACTGGTGCAGTAGGATGATAGGGGAAGGACTGGGATGGCCTCAACCTGGAGCCTGGCATCAACCTTCCCTGTCTCTGACAGAGCAGTAAGCTGCAAAAGGGCTCACATGTGGGAGTTGATTTTAGTAAGTTTGATTTGGTGTGGAGAGGGGCAGGAGAATGATGCAGAAAGACTGGACTAGAGGGCCCAGAGGGGACCAAAATAACAAGTGTAGGCTGAGGCCAGATTGAAGAAAAGCCTTAAAGACAAGCTTGGGCAGGTTACACTTTCTCCTGGGGCATTAGACACGTACATAATGTCATTTTTTTTCATCGACTGATTTTAGTATCCATTAATTATTCTTCCCTTGTTTAATTATTACCATGTTTATTGTGCAAAAATAACTTTCTATTTCCATGATTCTTTCTCTTTCAGCTTTATTGAGGTACAGTTGACAAAAATTGTATATATACATATATATATGTATATATATATACAGAGTACAACATGATGTTTTGTTTTGTTTTTGAGATAGTGTTTCGCTCTGTCACCCAGGCAGGAGTACATTGGCGCGATCACAGCTCATTGCAGCCTCAACCTCCCAAGCTCAAGCGATATACCTCATATAAACAGAATTACATGATATACCTCATAAACAGAATTATACAGTGTTTGTCTTTCTGTAACTTGTTTATTTTACTTAGCATAATGTCTTCAAGGTTCATTCATGTTGTAGCATGTGGCTAATAAAAGTCCATTATTTTTCAAATCTGAATAATAAAACATTTTGTTTATCCATTCATCTGTCAATAGATACTTCGAATTCTCCCACCTGTTAGCTATTGTGAATAGTATTGCTATGAACATAGGTGTGCAAACATGTCTTTGAGACCCTGATTTCAATTCTTTTGGATATATACCCAGAAGTGGAAATACTGAAACATATGGTAGTTCTATTTTTAAGTTTTTGAGGAACAGCCATACTATTTTCCATAGTAGTTGCACAATTTTACAATCCCGCCAGCAGTGCACAAGGGTTCCAATTTCTCCGCATCCCCAGTGACACTTATTTTCTCTCTTTTGATAGCAGCCATCCTAATCGGTATGAGGTAATATCTAATTGTGTTTTTGATTTGCATTTGTCTGATGATCAGCAATGTTTAGCATCTTTCAATATGCTTGCTGGCCATTTGCATATAATCTTTGGGGAAATGTCTGTCTTTTGTCCATTTTACAATTGGGTTACTTGTGTTTTTCTTTTAAGAAATAGGGTCTTGCTCTGTCACCCAGGCTGGAGTGCAGTAGTGCAGTCGTAGCTCACTGCAGCCTCAACCTCCTGGGCTCCAGTGATACTCACACCTCAGCCTCCTGAACAGTGAGGACTACAGGTGAACACCACGTCTGGCTAATTGATTTTTTTTTTTTTTTTTAGAAACAGGTTCTCACTATTTTGCCCAGGCTGGTCTTGAACTCCTCACCTCAAGTGATCCTCCCGCCTCTGCTGAGCTAGGATAACAGGCATGAACCACCGTGCCAAGCAAGTTATTTAATTTTTTGTTGTGGAGCAGTATTTTTTATATATTCTGCTTATTAATCCCTTATTAGGTATATACTTTGCAAATATCTTCTCCCATTCTGTATGTTGCCTTTTCACTGTGTTAACTTTGTCCTCTGATACACAAACGTATTTGTTTGATGTAGTCCCATTTGTCTATTTTTTGCTTTTGGTGTCATAACCAGAAATTATTTGCCAAATCCAGTGTCATGAAGATTTTCTATCTTTACTTCTAGGAGTTTTTAAATTTTAGGTCTTACATTTAAATCTCCAAACTATTTTATTAATTTTTATCTTGTAAAAGGTCTATTTTACTTTTTTGCAGATGGATGTCCAGTTTTCCCAGCACCATGTGTTGAAGATTGTCATTTCCCCATTGAGTAATCTTGGCACCCTTGTCAAAGATCATTTAACTACACATATGAGGGTTCATTTCTTGACTCACTATTCTATTTCATTGGTCTATATGTCTATCTTTATGCTAGTACCATATATATAAAATAAATATTATAATATAGAATATATATATACAATATATTATATATAATATATTATTATATATATATTATGGTTTTCAGTGTATAAGTCTTTTTGCTACCTTGGTTGGGTTTATTCCTAAGTATTGTATTCTTTTTCATTGTATTGAAAATGGAATTGTTTTCTTAATTTTCTTTTTGAATTGTTCATTGTTACTGTATAAAATGCAATTTATTTTTGTGTGTTGATTTTAGTATCCTGCAAGTTTCCTAGATTTGTTTATTAGTGCTAACAGTTTTTGTGTGTGGAATCTTTAGAGTTTTCAGCATATAAGAAAGATCATGTCATCTGTAAACAGAGATAATTTTACTTCTTCATTTCCAGTATGGATACTTTTTACTTTTTCTTTTCCTTTTCCTGATTGTTCTGGATAGGACTTTAACACTATGTTGAATAGAAATGGCTGCAGTGGTCATCCTTGTCTTATTCCTTAACTTAAAGGAAAATACTTGGCTCATTAAATTAGTTTGGAAGTGTTTTCTATTCTTATATTATCTGTATCTTATATTGTGTGAAATCAATACTAATTGTTTAAATACTTGATTATATTCTCATGTGAAGCCACCTGGACCTGTAGGTTTCTTTTTATGGAGCATTGAAATTACAAATTATTTTATTTAATAGTTATATACTTCTTTCATCTCAATTGAATTTTGTTATCTTGTAGTATTTAAGGAATTGGTTCATTTCTTCTAAGTTGTAGCTTTTATAAGCATTAAGTTATTTGTCATGTTCCCTATTATCCTTTTAATGCTTGCAGGGTGTGTAGTAATAGTCTTATTTCATTCTTGATATTGGTCATTTATATCTTTTCTGTTTTTATTTTTGTCAGCTTTACTGAAGTTTGATCAATTTTATTGATATTTTCAAAGAACCAGCTTTTGTTGCATTGATGTTCTGTATAATTTTCTTGTTTTCAATATTATTGTTTTCTATTCTTGTCTTTATTATTACTTTCTTTCTGCATGTTTTAGGTTCACTTTACTCTTCTTTTTCTAGTTTCTTGGAATAGAAACTTAGATCATTGATTTTACATCTTTCTTCTTTCTAATGTAAGCATGTAGTACTCTAAATTTCCATTTCATCTTTGCTTTATAGTATTCCACACATATTGATATTTTTTGTGTTTATTCTCATTCTGTTCTATGTATTTTTAAAATTTTCTTAGAAACTTCTTTGATTCATGAATTATGTAGAAATATGTTGTTTAATTCACAAGCATCTGTAGATTTTCTGTTGTTTTTCTGTTATTGATTACTATTTTCATTTCTTTATGGATAGAGAACATACTCCGTATGATGTCAATTGTTTTAATGTTGTTGAAGTTTTCCCCATAGTGTATCCTATTGAATGTTCCACTGGTGCTTGAAAAAATGTGTTTTCTGCTGTTGTTAGTTGGAGTGCTCTTTCTATATATATGTATCAATTATATCATATTGGTTGATTGCATTGCTCATTTCTTTTATGTCCTTCCAGATATACTGTTTAGTAGCTTTATCAATTGCTGGGAGTGCACTGTTGAAGTCCCCTAGTATAAATTTAAATGTGCCTATTTCTTCTTTCTGCTCTATCAGCTTTTCCTTCATATATTTTGAGGCTCTTTTGTTTGATGCATACACATTTAGGATTGTAGTTTCTTGTAAATCGTTGTAAATCTCGGTGATTGACCTTTTATCATTACGCAGTGTCTCTCTGTCTCCAGTAATTTCCTTTGCTCTCAATTCTATTTTATTTGATATTAATATCAATACTCCTGCTTTCATTTTTGTTTTGAGACAGAGTCTTATTCTGTCGTCCATGCTGGAGTGCAGTGGCTCACTGCAACCTCCACCTCCCAGGTTCAAGCGACTCTCTGGCCTCAGCCTCCCAAGTAGCTGGGATTACCACGATGCCCGGCTAATTTTTTTTTTTTTTAATAGAAAAGGGGTTTCTCCATGTTGGCCAGGCTGCTCTTGAGATCCTGATCTCAAGTGATCCATTCGCCTTGGCCTCCCAAAGTGCTGGGATTACAGGCGTGAGCCATTGCGCCCGGCCCCTGCTTTCATTTGTTAATGTTTGCATTATACATCACTTTCCATCCTGCACTTTCATCCTACTATGTCTTTGTATTTTTATTTCTTTTTAAATTGATACATAATAGTTGTACATATTTTGGGGGTACATGTGATATTTTGATACCTGTATACAATGTGTAATAATTAAATCAGGGTAATTGGGGTATCTGTCACCAAACATTATGTTGTCTTTATGTTGGGAGCATTGTGATTCTTCTAGCTATTTTGAAATATACAATAAATTATTGTTAACTACAGTTTCTCTACTGTACTATTGAATACTATAACTTATTCCTTCTATCTAACTGTATTTTTGTACCCCTAAAACAATTTCGCTTCATTGCCCCCTTACCTTTTCTGGCCTCTGGTAATTACGGTTTTACTCTCTGCTTCCATGAGATTCACTTTTTAAGCTCCCATTAAATGGGCATGGGAACATGCAGTATTCACTCTTAAATGAATGAGAACATGCAGCGTTTGTCTTTCTGTGCCCAGCTTATTTCACTTGAGGTAATGACCTCCAGTTCCATCTATGTTGCTGCAAATGATAAGATTTAATACTTTTTTATGGGTGAATAATATTTCATTGTATACATGTACCACATTTTCTTTATCCATTTATCTGTTGATGGACACTGAAGTTGATTCCATGTCTTGGTTATTGTGAATTGTACCACAATAAACCTGGGAGTACAGATATCTCTTAAGTATACTTATTTGCTTTCTCTTGGATATATACCCTGCAGTGGAATTTCTGAGTCATATGGAAGTTCTGTTTTTAGTTTTCTGAGGAACTTTTCTATACTGGCTGTACAAATACCTTCTCAGCAACACTGTACCAGTTTTCCCCTTACTCTGCATTCTTACCAGCATTTGTTATTCTTGTCTTTTTTATAATAGCCATTTTAACTGGAGTGAGATGATATCTCATTGTGATTTTGATTTGCATTTTCCTAGTGATTGGGTATTTTCTCTATATCCATTGGTCATTTGTTTGTCTTCTTTTGAGAAATGTCTATTCAGATCTTTTACCCATTTTAAAATTGGATTATTTGTTTTTTTTTTTGCTATGAGTTGTTTGAGTTACCCATTGTATTAGTTCGTTTTCATGCTACTGATAAAGACATAACCGAAACTGGGAACAAAAAGAGGATTAATTGGATTTACAGTTCCACATGGCTGGGGAAGCCTCAGAATCATGGTGGGAGGTGAAAGGCACTTCTTATATGTTGGCAGCAAGAGAAAATGAGGAAGAAACAACCTTTGATAAACCCATCAGATCTCGTGAGACTTATTCACTATCACGAGAATAGCACTGGAGAGACCAGCTCCCATGATTCAATCACCTATCCTTGGGTCCCTCCCATAACACATGGGCATTCTGGGAGATGCAATTCAAGTTGAGATTTGGTGGGGGGACACAGCCAAACCATATCACCTGTATATTCTGGTTATTAATCCCTTGTCAGATGAATAGTTTCCAAATATTTTTTCCATTATTCAGGTTGTATCTTCACTTTGTTGATGGTTTCCTCTGTTGTGCAAAAGGTGTTTACCTTGATGTAGTCTTATTTGTCTATTTTTACTTTTGCTGCCTATGCTTTTGAGGTCTTAAAAAAATCTTTGACTAGACCAACAGTCTAAAATGTTCCCCCAGTGTTTTCTTTTAGTAGTTTTATAGTTTTAGGTCTTAGATTTAAGTATTTAATCCATTTTGAGTTGGTTTGTGTATATGGTGAGAGATAGGGGTATAGTTTTGTTCTTATACATAGACACATCAAGTTTTCCCAGCATCAATTATTGACGTGCCTGTCCTTTCTGTAATGTGTATTTTGGTTCCTTTGTCATTTAGGTCTTTTTATCCGTTTTGAGTTGAGTTTTGTGCATGGTGTAAGATAACAGTCCAAGTTCATTTTTTTCCTTGTGGAAACCCAGTTTTCCTAGCACCGTTTGTTGAAGAGACTATCTTTTCCCCCATTGTGTTCTCTTGGTGCCCTTATCTACAATTAGTTGACCGTATATGTGTGGATTTATTTTGGGGCTCTCTATTTTGTTCCACTGTTTTGTATGTGTTTGTTTATGACACTACCATACTGTTTTGATTACTGTAGCTTTGTAATATAATTTTAAATAAGGAAGTGTGATCCCTCCAACTTTATTTTTCTTCCTCAGAATTCCTTTGGCTATTCAGTGTCTTTGTGATTCCACACAAATTTTAGGATTATTTTTCCTATTGCTGGGAGGAATGCCATGGCAATTTTGATAGAGAGTGTATTGAATTTGTATATTGCTTTAGGTAGCATGGGCATTTTAACAATATTATCAGGTTAGTGCAAAACTATTTGTGGTTTTTACTGTAACCAAAAGAAATGGCAAAACCCACAATTACTTTTGCAGCAAACTAATAGTTCTTCCATTTCATGAGAATGGACTATCATTCCATTTATTTGTATCTTCTTCAACTACTCTCCTCAATGTTTTATAGTTTTCCATGTGCAGGTCTTTCATCTCCTTGGTTAAATTTACTCTTAAATGTTTTTTAATGCTACCATAAATGGGATTGTTTTGTATCCTGCAATTTTCCTGAATTGATTTATTAGTTCTAACAGTTTTTTTGTGTGGAATCTTTGAGGTTTTCTATATACAGGATTATGTCATCTGCAAATGGAGATAATTTTACTTTTCTTCTTTCCAACTTGGATACCTTGTATTTCTTTTAGCAGAAGTAAGTAATAATGATCAGAACAGAAGTAAATCAAATAGAGAATAGAAAAACAATAAGAAAAAATCAATAAAACTGAGTGATTTTTTTTTTCAAAAAAAGCTAGACTAACTAAGAAGAAAAGGCAGAAGAGTCAAATCAATAAAATTAGAAATGAAAGGGGTCATAAGGGGCTATTATGAACAATACACCTGCAGACTGGATAATTTAGATAAAATGGACAAATTCCTGAAAAAATACAACCTACCAAGGTTGAATCAGGAAGAAATAGAAAGTCTGAACAGAACAATAACAAATAGATTGAAGTGGTATAATAACTTAAAAGCTCCCAACAAAAAAAAGCCCAGGAACAGATGACTTTATCGCTGAATTCTGCAAAACATTCAAAGAAGAATTAATACAAATATTTCTTCAATTCTTCCAAAAACTAGAGCTAGAGGGACTATTTCCAAACATATTTTATGAGGCCAGCATCACCATGATACCTAAGCCAGACAAAGACACCATAAAAAAAGAAAACTTCAGGTCAATATCTCTGATAAACATTGATACAAAAATTTTCTATAAAATATTAGCAAACCCAAGTTCAACAACACATCAAAAAGATTATACATCATGATTGCTATGATTTGAATGTCTTCTCCAAAACTCATGTTGAAACTCAATCCCCAGTGTGACAATATTGAGAAGTAGAGCCTTTAAGAGGTGAATAGGTAATGAGATCTCTGCCTTCATGAATAGATTAATCCATTTATAGATTAATGGATTAATGAGTTAATGGACTAATGGGTTATCATGGGAATGGAACTGGTGGCTTTATAAGAAGAGAAAGAGACTCAAGCATGCTCTGCCACCTCACCATGTAATGCCCTGAGCCGCCTCGGGACTCTGCAGTGTCCCCAGCAGCAAGAGGGTTCTTACCATTTGTAGTCCCTTGACCTTGGACTTCTCAGCATCCATAACTATAAGAATAAATTCCTTTTTAAAATAAAGTACCCTCTTTTGGATATTCTGTTATAAGCAACAGAAAAGACTAAGACAATGGCCAAATGGAATTTATCCTTGGCATGCAAGCCTGTTTTAAAGTATGCATATGAATCAATGTGATACATTAACAGAATGAAAGATAAAAAGCACACAAAAATCATCTCAATTTACACAGAAAAAGCATTTGACAAAGTTCAACATCCTTCCTTGATAAAAATGCTGAACAGTTTAAGTATAAAAGGAAAGTTTCTCAGCAAAATAAAGGTCATTTATGAAAAACCCACAATTATTATCATAATCAATGGGGAAAAATGAAAAACTTTTCCTGTAAGATCCAGTGCAAGGTAAAGATTCCCACTCTCTCCACTTCTGTTCAATATAGTACAGGAAGTACTATGATGTAAATTTCTTGTAGATAGTATACATTGGATTTTTTGAAAATTCATACTGCCAATCTGTTTTTTCGCCAAGTATTTAAAAAAATTTTTTTATAATTAACACATAATAATTATACATGTTTATGGGGTACACTGTGATGTTTCAATACATGCATACATTGTATAATGGTAACATATATTGAAACATGTATACATTGGGTATACATGTATACATGTTTGGGTAATTCACAGATCCATCACCTTAAACATCTATCATTTCTTGGTGGTCTAATCTCTTTTTAATTGGTATATTTAAACCATTTATATTTACAATAACTGTCCCTATTTTAAGGCTTAAGTATGCCATTTTGTTTTCTGTGCATCCCTCTGTTTTTTGTTTCTCTCTGTCTCTGTCTCTCTCTCTCTCCGCTCCCTATAGGTTATATGAACATTTGTTAGGATTCCACTTAGAGTGAAGTGTAGAAACATTACTTTTGATGTGTTTTTGATCCTGTGTTAACACTGCTTAATTCTTGGTGTTTCAATTTGGTATAATATATTGCTTTTGCCTTTATATTTTCCTATAGTGCTTGATTTTTATAAAGCAATGAATATATAATAAATTTGTGAAGTCACTATCCTTCTATTATATTTGTAAATGTAGCTATATATTGTCAAGGAAAAAGATGTGGCTGATTTACACTGTTATTAAAACTTTAAAATCCTCAGTATTTATAGTTTTTAGACTTGACACACTTGAGATTTGAGCAGCAAAATCCTTTTTTACACATGACCTAATTTTTTCTATGATCATATCAGTTTCTACCCAAGCATTAGTGATTTAGGTCACTCGGATGGGGGCAGGTTTCTCTTACAACTCATCTCCAGCTCAAGAAAAGCCTCTTTCTCTCAAGCTTCTTCCTCACTACTCCCTTAGAGGAAGGAAGACCAATGTGATAGGTCAAATTCTGGAGCACTGTAAGGAGTACCACTGTGCATTGCTAAGTGACACCTATACATGTAAGACACATCTAAGCTCTTCTCTTTCTTATGATACTGAAGTGATGAGATAAGCTGGTGCTGACTGTGAAAGCTGGGCATTGACACACTGGCCTCTCTTTCTTCTCACTGGAGATTTTGGGCTCTGTCATTCCTGCCTACTAGGGGTCAGCTGGTGATAAGATTTCTGTAGAATAAAAGAGGCAAAGAGACCCTACTTCATTCTTGTGCCTAAACCTGTGCTTCAATTCAAGTTGACCTGAGGGCTCTGCACTGAGGGGTCATGGGAACTGGCCCAGTGAATGATATTTCAGGTCCTTGTGTGCATGTCTTTTTCAAGGAAAGCCCTAAGAGGGGGCAATAAAGCAGTGTAACATAGGAGTAGGGTGTTCTTGTATCCTCTGAACAAATGCTAACCTCACACTGTCAGATTCTTACCAGTAATGCCACATAATTGGATAACTCTCGCTCTACTGCAGGTGGTGCAGATGGCGACCCAAATGTCATAATCCACATTGAAATGTCACACATACCCACTCAAATAGACATGCCCTCAGGTGTTGCCATGCCCCCATCCAGATGTCAGCACTAGGTATTTGCAGATATGATTGGTGGACTTCATGTATGAAAAGACAAGGGTAACTTTCTGTAGTTCTTAGTAGTTTCAATCATTTGCAGAGTCATTATTCCCTCCCTGTTCTCCTTTTTGTTTCTTCCCCATTTATTCTTTGGGGTGTTCTATGATACTTAGCCTTATTGGCACCTGCTTTCATTTCCTGAGTTCGTATCAGGATGTCACCCGTACCCTGCCTTCTTAGAATTCATGGTGATGCAATACAGGCAACTTAAATAAAAAGACTGATGGGAGGCCTCTTGAACTCTGTTAGTTTCCCTACTCTTTACTTTTCTTTTTATGTTTCATGCACCATCCTCAGGTGCTGTGAAACCAGTTCCTGGTTTTTAATCTAGTCTCACAGTAAGCAGGTTGTCCTCATTTAGCTATCATTTTACTTCTCATTAATTTAACTCTGACATTAAATTGTCCAAACTGACAAACACATCCCAGGTGAACTTGCTGTTTTTTTGCCACTTCTCAGTTGTCTTAATTACAGTTAGAATTGGACAATTAAGTTCATCTTTAGTAACTGCACACACATATTTAACTAATTGTTATCTTTCCTTGCACATAATGCTATTCTATGTACCTCATATTATTTGATGTCCTTGAAAGAGAGAGCACATATCGCTCTTGTGTTTTTAAGAAGCAACTTTCAGCTCTCAGTAAGTTATGTATTTGAAATTTTGTCCTGCAGCATTGCTACCACTTTCCAATATACATTTTCTCTTGTACACAAACCTCACACGGGCTCGTGTCAAATATTTATATAAGCATAGTCAAAACAGGGTGAATAAATTTCTCTTTGGTGGTCAGTTTCCAATTACACCTTCACATGACAGGTAGAGCCTGCTTTAGAGTCTCTATAATCAATCCTCAACTGTCTGTTACACAACAGTTTCTCTACCATTGGAAAATCAATTCTCTGTTCCCATAGGCTTTGGTAGAGTTACATTCCTCTGCCATCTCGAAACAAATCCATTTGTGAGATCATACTCATATCACATGGTACCATCACACAAGTTGAGCCCCAGCGGAATGGTAATAAAGTAAGTATTCCTAATACATGCCCACGAAAGGGGACTGGAATCACCCTATGACAAAGCTAAGATTGGTGCAGTAAAGTGGTCTCAGGATGGGAGGCACTTTTCCATTTCAGTTTATCTGAATACTGAAAGTCTTGACAAAAAGACTTTATCAGCTTGTATTAACAATACCAGCTCATGAGGAATTAAAAAATTTAATACCAGGCCAGGCGCAGTGGCTCATGTCTGTAATCCCAGCACTTTGGGAGGCTGAGGAGGGATGGCTCACCTGAGGTCAAGAGTTCGAGACCAGCCTGGCCAACATGGTGAAACCCAGTCTCTACTAAAAATACAAAAAATTAGCTGAGCGTGATGGCAGGTGCCTGTAATCCCAGCTACTTGGGAAGCTAAGGCAGGAGGATCGCTTGAACCCGGGAGGTGGAGGTTGCAGTGAACCAAGGTCGTACCATTGCACTTCAGCCTGGGCAACAATAGCGAAACTTCGTCTAAAAAAAAAAAAAAAATTAACGTGAGAAACCTGTAACACCATCCTGCAGCTTTGCACCAAGATTACCTTGTTTAATGGTCATAGTTGGTAATATTTATTTGTGTCAGGGGAATAACATTTTCATGGCTCCTGAATTTAAGTTTCCTATTTAGTACGTTTATTTTTATCTAATGAATTTAAAATACCAGCATGAGTATTTTGCTAAGAGAGAGGATTAGATAACACCCTAGTGTCCCAGAAAAGGGTATGGATACTTCACCACAAAATATTCAAAATATTCCCAAGAGAAACTTTTTAGTTTATGCTATTCACTATGTGAAAGAAGAGGCATCCACCACTCTTGTTCATTCCCTAAAGTGCTGGTAGTATTTGCTTTGTAACAACATACCCCTGTTAAAATTCTTTTGACTATCACCTATAGGATAAGCATAGAACTCTGTGTCATGTGCCTTTAAGATTTTCTATGTTTTGACTAAACTTCCTTAGCAGGCCCATTTTTCTCCCTCTTCTCCCGAGAGTCACCACCCACTCTTACCCAGCACCTTCATTAGCATAGAGCTCTCTGTCCTTTTCTTTTTCTTTTTTCTTTTTTCATACTGTGCATGGGAATAACTAAAACCTTTATTAGATATGATTTTCCATTAACAATAATGTGAAAATTACAATTATGAATTCAAAAGGCAGTGAAGTCTGAACATTTAAAAAGAAGACTAGGTGTTAGGGAACAAAAGGTAAAGGAAGATGAGAATGTTTCTTTTATACTATTCATTATCTCCCCTCTGTACACAGTGTTGCATATATACAACCACTTCATTTTTACTGACTTTATATAATAGTGAAATCCCCTTAAGCAACCTAGGGTATACAGTTGGGGTCCAACTTTCAGGGGGTTGGCGGGGGGGAGTAGAAACACATTTGATTAACAGTTTTCACCCACACATTTTAGACAATTTTTTTCTTTTTTTGCCAAGATTTTAGTAGTAAGTTCACAAATATAGGAAATACTTTCACTTCTTCAGTGTTAAAATGGAAAACCAAACAGTGCTGACAGTAGTGGCTTAATTATTGGTATACAAGAAAAACACAACACCAATGGGTTTTCTTAATTATGCATTTTAAATATCAGTATGTGCATTTGTTTTTACAGTTATAAATTTTCTCATCTGTTTTAGACAACAGCTTGTAATAGTTTTGAATCAATTAAGATGTTGCTTTCAATTTGAAATATTTTGTGTATACATGTATATAAAAAATAACCCAAAGTATGACTCATCTGACAGATGTTTAAGATCAATAAAGGCTTATTTTTCAACATGCAGTTAGGAAGAGAGGGAAGCAAGCCAACCTCTCTACACTGTCTTTTTGCTGGCTTGTTTTTGCAGTGGTATCAATAGTGGTTTTTGAAGGGAACCATGTGCCGTCAGCCTATCTAGTTAAGATTAGATACCACAATCAACAAGAGGAGTAGAAGAGATGGGGAAGGGGGAGTAGGTAAGTGTTAGATATCAATTTTTTTTAAGTGTGCATTTTGTACTCTTCTAGGTATGGGATTAAAAGCAGGCCAGTGAGGAAAAAAATGTTTTAATTAGGAAAAAACTGCAATCAAATCAAGACATAATAGCCGAACTAAGTTCTTTTAATAGACTGCATATATAGATGTTTAGCCATACTCTTAGATGAACTTTTTAAGAGTAGAACTTTATATCCAATTTACATGCTCTAGATACCACCTTTCTTATTTTTTATAGTAAGGTCTGGTATTAAAATACCCACTTGTACACTGACAGCTTTAAGAAAAACAGGACACAGAATGAGTCGTCATTTTTAGCAGCAATGAAATACCACTAACCCATTTTTACATACCAAATTCAAGTCACTATCAGAGGTGAGTGTCACACAAAGTCACCAGGTATAAAATTGCTAGTTCATTTTTAAATTAATAACTTGAAATTACCCATGCCTCCCCACCCCATTACATCTTTTTATAAACAGAAAACATTTTGCTATTTTATACATAGGCTAGCAGCCTTGTTTTAATATGAAAGTGCTAATTCATTTACAGATTTGTATAATCAGTTATGTAGTGCTACAGTAAGTGTCCAATAATCTACATAGGAACAATGATGAATGAAAATGATGAAGATTGAATAAGGCTATCAGATTACCTTATCTTATTTACATATAAAGAATAGATACCCAATGGCGAGGAAGAGATAGAAATTGGACAAATACCCACGGGTGTAAACATTACATCTACTTTTGAGCTTTATACTGTAAATGAAACATTTTAAGTAGTCCTGTAGCCCATGCCTATTTTTTCCTCAGAAAAAGAAAAGCTGCCTTCATGACATCCCCTCTTGTTTCAGATTTCCACAGTGTCACTTTGAAGCTTCAGAGTCAGGATCTTACTTCAAAAAATAAAGAAAATATGCCCCCTAAGTTACCTAAGGTAAGATCCCCCCACCCCCCAAATCCCACTGGTTTCTTTTCCAGTGCCAGGTTGCATGATCAGGTCCCATCTCCTGGGGTTGTTGGTGTTTGTTTGTTTGTTTGTTTTTTCCATCTATTGATCATTAGTTTAGAATAGATAACATGAACCAGTTCTGGAGCCACTACTAGGAGGAACGCAAGCTCTTCACTGCAATCACACAGCAGGAAAGAAAGAGATAACTCAATTCATCCGTGGTGCTGGGCCTCCAAAATTCAAAGAACTTGGCACAACTGAAGCACTAAATTTGTATCCTCCATGCTTCTCAATCATTTTGGATTTATGGGCTGCTCTTCTTTGATTGGCCAGAGTTGCTATGTCTTGTAACTGTTTTCTTTGTTCTTCATTAAGACTGTGTGAGTCAGAGCCTGATACCACACAGGATTACGATTTTGAATAGTTTGAAAGATAGCTTTAAATATCTGATACTCATCAACAGGGTTATCTTCATCATCAGTGATTGTGGAATAGCCTTCCAGAGCAGTCTCTTCAGCATCACCTTCTTCCCAATCTTCATCATCTTCATCTTCACCTGCCTGCTTAGCCAGAATCTCCAAATATTCTTGCTCATCTTCATCAATATAATCTTCATCACTCCCCAGTTCCTCGGTTTCATCATCATCTTCAGCTTCATCATCATCATCAGCTTCATCATCATCATCACTGTCATTCCCGTGTTCTGCATGGCAGGCATATGCTCTTTTAAATCCATTAAATCTACTGAACAAGAGCATAGAAGATCTTGAATATTTGTTTCTGGTTGAGGACAGACTGATCAGACTGGTCAGAAAGAAGCTGGATAAAATGATCCTTTAGAACTGGCAGAAAATGTTGCATTGCCTCCTAGTCTGGTCTGTCTGTTCTAAGGTGAATTTACCTTGGTCCTGCAGTGTTGACACAGTGTTTCCAATCTTTTGTATTTCCTTAGGGCTCCTCAACCCTCTGTGAAAGGTGTGGAGGTACAAAGAAATGTTAAGTCAAGTCGCCAGGCAGGTGATATCAGTTCCCTGCAGAACAATGTGTGTAATAGCTGATGGGTGAGTCCCCTTCCCCATCCCTTTCCCTCTCTGCATCTGCCTCCTGGATAATCTAAGCTACTTTCTTATTTCCTAATTGGATGACAACGGGGGGCCAGGGTTGCCTCAGGGATAATAGAGGCCCTTGGTTTTGGTGGCGTATTGTTGTGCATCTGGAAAGCACTAATGCTTAGGTTTTTAGTCCTAGTACCAAGTCAGAAAAACATGAAAGAGGAGGAAGGAGGATTTAGATTTAGCAATCAAGAGCTATAACAGAATTTTTACATTACTCCCAAAACAATACTGCTGCCTTACTTTTCTTCAATATATGTAAAGTGCAAAACGAAAAAATTAACTGTTACACCAACATTTTATATCATATATATATTATATATGTACTTGAAAAATCAATGTGAAATACAAATCTTTTGTGAGAAGTGGAGACTAAGAGAGGTTGTTACCAGCAGAATAGTACTACAAATAATGCTAAATGAAGTTCTTTAGGTTGAAGGAAAATGAGATTCAATGGAAATTTTTATCTACAATGAGGAATAAAGAGCAGCAGAAATGTTAAATATGTAGGTAAGCATAAAATATTATCTTTTATTTTCTCTTAATTATAAAAAGGAAAACTAAAGCAAAAAAATTCTATTGTGGAGTCTATAATGAATGTAGAAATAAAATATATGTCCACAACTACACAATTGAGAGACGTGAATGAATTTTTACTATTGTAAATGTATTATGTTTTATGTGAAGTTGTAAATATTAACGTTAATAGGCTGTGATAAGTTAAAGATGCATATGGTAACCCTTGAGCAACCCCTAAAATTAATACCAAAATTTATTATTAAAAAGATAATAGAGGAAGAAACATGGCGATGCCGACGTTGACTGCGAAATTGTACTCCCTGCTGTTCCGCAGGACTTCCACCTTCGCCCTCACCATCGCTGTGGGCGTCCTGTTCTTCGAGCGAGTCTTCCATCAGGGCGCGGACGAGATCTACCAGCACATCAGCGAGGGGAAGCTACGCAAACACATCAAGCAAAAGTATGAGAAAAAGTAGTTCCTTGGAGGCCCCCATCCAGGCCAGAAGGACCAGGTCCACTCGCCAGCTGTTTGCCCAGAGTTGGGGCCTCAGCTTGAAGACGATGCTCAAGTTACTTTTCATGTACCACTGTTCGCTGTTGGCAAGAAACAGCTTTACCTACAGAACAGACTCTTTACCTTCTGCGGTGTTTGAAGTATGTTTAGTCAGCATCATCAAGAAATAAATGTGAATTGCCCTTGAAAAAAAAAGACAATAGAGGTATTGAAATAAAATACTAAAAATGTTTGATTATCCCCAAATAAGTAAGGAATGTGAGACAGAGGAATAATAAACAAATGAGACAAAAAGAAAACAAATAGCAAATGACAGACTGAATCGCATCTATAATTACATTAAATAGAAAGAGACTAAACACTAAAAAGAAAACAAATAGCAAATGACAGACTGAATCGCATCTATAATTACATTAAATAGAAAGAGACTAAACACTCCAATAGAAAGGCAGAGATTATTAGATAGGATAAGAAAGCAAGGCCCAACTATTTGCTAACAAAAAGAGATGCATTTACATATAAAAACTTAAATAGATTGAAAATAAAATGAAGAAAAAGCAAAATACAAACCTAAGAATACTGCTTTGGCTATATAAATATCAGACAAACTAGACCAAGAAAAAGAATATCACATGAGATAGGGGTATAAAGATAGTGCATTAATAAATAGTAATGCTAAATATATATGTGTCTAAAAACAGAGCCTCAAAATTTATGAGACAAATGCAGACAGATCTGAAGGGAGAAAGAGACATATCTAAAATCATAATTGATGATTTTTATCACTCCTTTCTCGGTAATTAATGGAAGAACTAAAAAAATCAGTAAAGATTTAAAATATTTCTATAATACTGTCATCCAAATTAATGTAATTGACATTTTATAGGACACTACTCCTAATTGCTGAAGAATTCCTATTATTTCCAAGGGCACATGGAGTGCTCATCAAAGTAAATTATATTCTGTACCATAAAATATGTATCCATAAATATCAAAAGTTTGAAATCTTACAGAGTATGTTCTCTGACCACAACAAAATTTAATTAGAAATAAACATGAAGTATCTAGAAATATCTGTAAATGCCTCCAAATATTTATAAATGAAATAACATATTTGTAAATAAGATGTTAATCACCCAGCACTTTGGGAGGCCAAGGCAGGTGATGGTCAGGAATTCGAGATCAGCCCGGCCAAGATGGCGAAACCCCTCTCTGCTAAAAATACAAAAATTAGCCAGGCATGGTGGTGTACACCTGCAATCCTAGCTACTAGGGAGGCTGAGACAGGAGAATCGCTTGAACCCGGGAGGAGGAGGTTGCAGTGAGCCGAGATCGTGCGATTGCACTCCAGCCTGGGTGACAGAGCAAGACTCCATATCCAAAATATATATATATGTATTTTATCAGAGATGAATATAAAGTATATATTTTATCAGAGATAATTTGAAAAGATTAATAAAAATTATAAATTCCTAGAGAGAATGTCCAAGGAACAAAGAAAGAGAAAACTCTGGTAACAGGAATAAAAGAGTGTACATCACTGCAGATTTGATGGATATTAGAAGACTGATAACAGTATATTCTCTGACCACAACAAAATTAAATTAGAAATCAATATTACTATAAAAATAAAGATTTCCTCTGAGAATGGCAGACATATTTTTTCCTCAGTTATATGTCTGATTAGCCTATGTACTTATTGATTTGATCCCATATTAGTTGAGTAGCACAAAAGAGAATGGGGAAAGATGACATTGTGGGAATTGCCTGGTAAAGAGGATTTATAGGACTGTCATAGCATTGACAACTGAGAGAAGATGCGATTGAGGGCCATAGTCTTTCTAGTACTGCCACAGTATGTGGGTGGATAGCTAAAAGGCACACACAATAGAACGATGCTATATGAAAGCCACCAGTTGGAGGACAGTGGGGAGTGGTGACCAAATCTTGCAAGGTATTCAGTGTTTAGGGAGGTTACATTGAGGTGAGCCCCTCATCAATAAGGCATTAGTATAATTACAACCCATTCTCGTTAAGCCTCAACTGTGGTCTAAGGAAGAAGTTACATCAATAAGAGAGTGGGACTGGAAAATTCATCCAGTTGAGTAGAGTTGCGTGTCCCTGTTTTTGTCTTTCCATATCCCACAACACCACAGAGGGGAAAGTAAGTGTCTAGAAGGGAGGACAACAAAGGGAGGGAATGTACAGTCCTTGACGTCTTCATCTCCTTTACACGTTATGATCTTGAAGTCACAGCCTGATCTAGCATGACCTGAGGTAGGCAAGGAGATCTGAGATTTACATCAAGTTCAAAAATCAAATTGTAAAATAAATGTGACTGACTTACATGGCACATATATTTACTATATTTATAAGTAAATAATTATATGAGATCATGCTAATAATATCACCACCAACTAATAGGATGTGGCCAACCCATGCAAGTGTAAAGGGCATGTTTTCAACTTTCTTAGATGGAGAACAGTCAATGGAAAAAATAACATCATGTTTTATGTTTGCACTCTAATGAGTTGAGAATCCTTAATATATTCACTTACAGTTGAAGTTTGACTTTATCTCAACTATTACTTCTCTTTGCATCCCTGTCCTTTTGCTTGCTCTTCAGCTTGCCCATTTCTCTTTTCTCTGTATTTAGTCCTTCGTCTCCTCTTCTCAATCTTTATTATCCTTCATAATCTCTCCTCTTCCTGCATCTTTCCACCCCTCCTACACTTAAAATTTTATTACATCCTCCTGTCATTCCTCTTACTCCTCTCTTCTGCCTGATTTCTACTACTTCTCTGCATGTATTGGACCTCTACTTAGAGTTAATCATATAATTTATCGACCAAGTGGTGTCACTTTTGAAAGTAAATGAAGGTGCTATTTGTAATTTTGCTAAGGCAACAGGTACAAACCAGTACTGTCCTAGGAAAACTGGGATATATGGTCATGCTAGCTGTAGTAAAGCCCCAATTTAGGGTCCAGATGGGTAGGGAAGGTCATTATGAGAAAATGATATTAAGTCAATTTCTGTAGGATGTGTAAGAGCCAGATGAAGAGTGGGGAGAAGCATATTACTGGCAAAACAAATGAGAGTACAGAGGCGCTGAGGTGAGAATGAAGGAAGTTCAAAGTAGCTGGAGAATGGAAAAAGATGGGAAAAGTGGCATAGGCTGAGGCTGCAGATGTGGATAATAATGAGGAGCCAGATCAGGACAGGAATTGAAAAATGGACATCCAGAATTCCTGTACGTGGGGGAAGGGAACTTAGATGAGGCTTTCTGGTTGAAACGAGGGCAATAGATTATTTGTCAACAAAGTTGCATTTTTATAACAAGCATAGGAATTCTATATAGAATTGCATGTTACAGGTCAATAAAAATATCACTGTTTTAAAAAGATATTTATATTAACAAATTGCATGACCTAAGGAAGCAAGAATTCTTATTGAAGAATGTTATTAATATTTGAAATGAAGTGATGGTGAGGAATGGAGATGAAGAAAACAGAAGGGAAAGAAGGTTAAAGCCCTGCCAAAGCCACTGCTTGGCCAGGGTTAGGAGTTGACTTTTATTCTAATTGCAATGGGAAGGCAATAGGAGATATAAGCAGGGAAATGACATGATTCGATTTACATTTTTTAAAATTTTACTTTAATTTCTGGGATAACTGTGCAGAAGGTGCAGGTTTGTTACATAGGTATACTCATGCCATGGTGGTTTGCAGCACCCATCAACCTGTCATCTAGGTTTTAGCCCCGCATGCATCACGTATTTGTCCTAATGCTCTCTCTCTCCTTGCCCCCACCCTCCAACAGGCTCCAGTGTGTGATGTTCCCCTCCCTGTGTCCATGTGTTCTCATTGTTCATCTCTCATTTATGAGTGTGAACATATGGTGTTTGGTTTTCTGTTCCTGAGATAGTTTACTGAGAATGATGGTTTCCATCTTCATCCATGTCCCTGCAAAAGACATTAACTCATTCTTTTTGATGGCTGCATAGTATTCCATGGTGTATATGTGCCACATTTTCTTTATCCAGTCTATCAGTGATGGGCATTTGGGTTGGTTCCAAGTCTTTGCTATTGTAAACAGTGCTACAATAAACATATGTGTGCATGTGTCATTATAGTAGAATGATTTATAATCTTTTGGGTATATACCCAGTAATGAGATTGCTGAGTCAAATAGTATTTCTGGTTCTAGATCCTTGAGGAATCGCCACACTGTCTTTCACAGTGGTTGAACTAATTTACACTCCCACCAACAGTGTAAAAGTGTTCCTATTTCTCCACATCCTCTCCAGCATCTGTTTTTTCCTGACTTTTTAATGATCGCCATTCTGACTGGTGTGAGAAGGTATCTCACTGTGGTTTTGATTTCCATTTCTCTAATGACCAGTGATGATGAGCTTTTTAAAAATATGTTTGTTGGCCGCATTAATGTCTTCTTTTGAAAAGTATCTGTTCATATCCTTACGTTTGTTTTTTCTTTTTTTTTTTTCATGATCTGTGGTTTTCTTTTTAATTATCTTTAGTCTTGTGATCACACATAATTTTAAAATTTGTGTATATCTCCGTTACTTTAATCCTTTTAAGTTGGCAGAAGCACCATTCCCAATCACAAATACAGTTCTACAGTTTTGTTTCTGAATGGCTGTTTAAAGACAATCCTAAATTATAACTTAGTTTGACTTAGATTGTAAAGAATTCAAGAGTGAAGTTTAACTTGCTACTATTTTAAAAGCATGTGACCTTATAGATCTATAAGATGTGAGAGGTGTTGAATAATCTTTAATATTACACATAAACCACACTAAAATGCCTTTCAATAAGTAAAAGGAACCATTTTAAATACAGGGAATTATAATTAGATTGGCATAGTTAAGGCCAAAACTATAGACATTGCTACCTTATTTATCTTCAACCCTTGCCTTTAAGAGGCAAATGAACATGAACACAAAACACAGGTGAATCTTGCTTGGTTCTAAAACAGTGAAGGAATTTCCCCAGTATTTAAATATATTCACATAACCAGTTATATAAATCTAAATATAAAACCAATCTCCAGTAAGTTTTAAGACGGCACTCACCATCTTTGTTTTTTTCTTGTAAATTTGTTTAACTTCCTTATAGATTCTGGATATTAGACCTTTGTCAGATGGATAGATTGCAAAAATTTTCTCCCATTCTGTAGGTTGCCTGTTCACTTTGATGATAGTTTCTTTTGCTGTGCAGAGCTCTTTAGTTTAATTAGATACCATTTGTCAATTTTGGCTTTTGTTGCCATTGCTTTTGGTGTTTTAGTCATGAAGTCTTTGCCCATGCCTATGTCCCGAATGGTGTTGCCTAAGGTTTCTTCTAGGGTTTTTATGGTTTTAGGTCTAACATGTAAGTCTTTAATCCATCTTGAATTAATTTTTGTATAAGGTGTAAGGAAGGGATCCAGTTGTAGCTTTCTGCATATGGCTAGCCAGTTTTCCCAGCACTATTTATTAAACAGGGAATCCTTTCCCCATTGCTTGTTTTTGTCAGGTTTGTTGAAGATCAGATGGTTGTAGATGTGTGGTGTTATTTCTGAGGCCTCCGTTCTGTTCCATTGGTCTATATCTCTGTTTTGGTACCAGTACTATGCTGTTTTAGTTACGGTAGACTTGTAGTATAATTTGAAGTCAGGTAGCATGATGCCTCCAGCTTTGTTCTTTTTGCTTAGGATTGACTTGGCAATGCAGGCTCTTTTTTGGTTCCATATGAAACTTAAAGTAGTTTTTTTCTAGTTCTGTGAAGAAAGTAAATGGTAGCTTGATGAGAATAGCATTGAGTCTACAAATTACTTTGGGCAGTATGGCCATTTTCATGATATCGATTCTTCCTATCCGTGAGCATGGAATGTTTTTCCATTTGTTTGTGTCTTCTCTTATTTCCTTGAGCAGTGGTTTGTAGTTCTCCCTGAAGAGTTCCTCCACGTCCCTTGTAAGTTGTATTCCTAGGTATTTTATTCTGTTTGTAGCAATTGTGAATGGGAGTTTGCTCATGATTTGGCTCTCTGCTTGTCTATTATTGGTGTATAGGAATTCTTGCAATTTTTGCACATTGATTTTATATCCTGAGACTTTGCTGAAGTTGCTTATCAGCTTAAGGAATTTTTGGGCTGACACGATGGGGTTTTCTAAATATACAATCATGTCATCTGCAAATGAAGACAATTTGACTTCCTCTCTTCCTATTTGAATACCCTTTATTTCTTTCTCTTGCCTGATTGCCCTGGCCAGAACTTCCAATACTATGTTGGATAGGAGTGATGAGAGAGGGCATCCTTGTCTTGTGCCAGTTGTCAAAGCGTGCCAGCTTTTGCCCATTCAGTATGATATTGCCTGTGGGTTTGTCATAAATAGAATAAAATAAAATAAATAAAATAATAACATGTCTTATTATTTTGAGATATGTTCTATCAATACCTAGTTTACTGAGAGTTTTTAGCATGAAGGGGTGTTGAATTTTATTGAAGGTCTTTTTTGTCTCTATTGAGATAATCATGTGGTTTTTGTCATTGGTTCTGTTTATGTGATAGATTACGTTTATTGATTTGTGTGTGTTGAATCAGCCTTGCATCCCAGGGTTGAAGCTGACTTGATCGTGGTGGATAAGCTTTTTGATGTGCTGCTGGATTCAGCTTGCCAGTATTTTATTGAGGATTTTCACATCGAGGTTCATCAGGGATATTGGCCTGAAATTTTCTTTTTTTGTTGTGTCTCTGCCAGGTTTTGGTATCAGGATGATGCTGTCCTCATAAAATGAGTTTAGGAGGAGTCCCTCTTTTTCTATTGTTTGCAACAGTTTCAGAAGGAATGGTACCAGCTCCTCTTTGTACCTCTGGTAGAATTCGTCTGTGAATCTGCCTCGTCCTGGGCTTTTTCTTGGTTGGTAGGCTGTTAATTGCTGCCTTAATTTCAAAACTTGTTATTGGTCTATTCAGGGATTTGACTTCTTCCTGGTTTAGTCTTGGGAGGGTGTATGTGTCCAGGAATTTATCCATTTCTTCTAGATTTTCTAGTTTATTTGCATAGAGGTGTTTGTAGTACCCTCTGATGGTAGTTTGTATTTCTGTGGGATCAGTGGTGATATCCTCTTTATCATTTTTATTATGTCTATTTGATTCTTCTCTCTTTTCCTCTTTATTAGTCTGGCTAGCAGTCTATTTTGTTAATCTTTTCCAAAAAACAGCTCCTGGATTTATTGATTTTTTTGGAGGGTTTTTCGTGTCTCTATAACAAGATAGTTATTTCTTGTCTTCTGCTAGCTTTTGAATTTGTTTGCTCTTGCTTCTCTAGTTCTTTTAATTGTGATGTTAGGGTGTCGATTTTAGGTCTTTCCTGCTTTCTCTTGTGGGCATTTAGTGCTATAAATTTCCCTCTCCACACTGCTTTAAATGCGTCCCAGAGATTCTGGTATGTTGTCTTTGTTCTCATTGGTTTCAAAGAACATCTTTATTTCTGCCTTCGTTTCATTATGTACCCAGTAGTCACTCAGGAGCAGGTTGTTCAGTTTCCATGTAGTTGAGCGGTTTTGAGTGAGTTTCTTAATCCTGAGTTCTAGTTTGATTGCACTGTGGTCTGAGAGACAGTTTGTTATAATTTCTGTTCTTTTACATTTGCTGAGGAGTGCTTTACTTCTAACTATGTGGTCAATTTTGGAATAAGTGCGATGTGCTGCTGAGAAGAATGTATATTCTGTTGATTTGGGGTGGAGAGTTCTGTAGATATCTATTAGGTCTGCTTGGTCCAGAGCTGAATTTAAGTCCTGAATATCCTTGTTAATTTTCTGTCTCGTTGATCTGTCTAATATTGGCAGTGGGGTGTTGAAGTCTCCCACTATTATTGCGTGGGAGTCTAGGTCTCTTTGTAGGTCTCTAAGAACTTGTTTTATGAATCTGGGTGCTCCTGTATTGGGTGCATATATATTTAGGATAGTTAGCTCTTCTTGTTGCATGGATCCCTTTACCATTATGTAATGCCCTTCTTTGTCTTTTTTGATCTTTGTTGATTTAAAGTCTGTTTTATCAGAGACTAGGATTGCAACTCTTTTTTTTGCCTTCCATTTGCTTTGTAAATATGATTTACACTTTAAAGCAATTGCTGTAGGTACTCTGTGGAGAACTGATTGTAGAAGCGGAAATATTTGAAGTAGGGAGGTCACTTAAGAGACTCTTATGCCAGTGGCCTCAACTAGGATGATATAGAGATAAGTTGATATATATTTGAGGTAGAATATTAAGGATTTTGTGGTATTTTTAATATGGGATAGGAGATCAGGTAAAGTAAGCAGTGATGGAAGACTCATAAATTTCTGGTTTGGGAATCTGAATGTATGTCGGTGGTATTCACTGAGCTGAAAAAGTCAAGTGAAGGAATACATAATGTTTGTGAGAAGGATACATTATAAGATATCAATATGAGACATGTTAATTTTGAATGTACTGAGAGATTCCAATTGTAGAATGGAGATAGGCAGTTGCATTATGGGTCTAAAAATCATAGGCCAAGTTAGTAGAGGAGATACAGATTTGGGAGCAGGAAACATAAAATGGTGTTTTAAACCTCCTTTCCTGAACCTGTTTACATTTCACTGTAGAGACATTACAGAGGAAGTGCTGAGGAAAAGCATGCACCTGAAAGGGAGGTTGCTATGCAACAGATGAGGAAAGTCATTCAGCCAGGCAGAATTGAAGTTGGCCTTTGGGAACAAAATGCTGCCGTCCTTCCTAGCATTAGTTGCCTTTCATATGAAGGCTTCTGGCATGAGTTGATGCCAGAACAAATGTGAACTGCACAAAGATCTGTCTTGAATTTTGGAAAAGTATCAGTTTAATTTGAGTCACCTCACATCTGTATTTAATTTTCTGCCTTTTTGAGTTTCTCCAGTTATCCTGGAAGCATAGCAGCATGTGCGTCCTTGGGTAGGACCCAATTACTGTGCATTCCACTTTGCACATTGAGAAACCAAGCTCAGAGAATTGAGTGGCCTGAGCGGGCTCACACATCTTAAGACAGACAGGCTGGGCACTCCATCCCTGGAATTCTGATGCCCAGCCCAGGTTCTCTCCATAAGACCACAGCTGCCCCAGGCCCCAGCCCTGAAAGGAACCAGGGCTTGCCATGGCTCAGACACATAGGTCTGATTGTCCTGGCTCCTCCAGTGGGCACCAGGAAGGCCTCAGGGACAGTGTGATTGTGTCCCTGATAAGGAAGAGGCCTGATGTTCTGAGTACAGAATGGATACCAAGGAGCAATTCTCATGCCTGGATGGACCCACACAGGGCAGGGGGAGGGTGGGGGCCTCTGCTTGTGTCCTCCTGAATGCAGAGCATGAGCTTGGACCTCCTAGAACACAAACGTTGCTTATTTGGAGCAAATGTTGGGGTGGAGGAGGTCTGTCATTCAAATGGGAAGGGTGCCTCGGTCCCCAGGCCAGCATGAGCAGAATGTGAACTTTGGAGTTAGGACGACCCAGGCTCAAACTTCTTTTTATAATTTCAACTTTTATTTTCAATTCAGGAGGTAAATGTGCAAGTTTGTTACATGGGTATATTGCGTGATGCTGAGGTTTGGGGTATGAATGATCCCATCACTCAGGTAATGAGCATAGTACCCAATAGGTAATTTTTTAGCCCTTGCCCCACTTCATTTATCCATTCTCTAGTAGTCCACAGTGTGTATTGTTACCATCTTTATCTCCATGTGTACTCAATGCTTAGCTCCCACTTATACGTGAGAACATGAGGTATTTGGTTTTCTGTTCCTGCGTTAATTCGCTTAGGATAATGGCCTCCAGTTGCATCCATGTTCCTGAAAAGGACATGATTTCATTATGCTTTTTGTGGCTCTGTAGTATTCTCTGGTGTATATGTACCACATTTTCTTTTTTTTATTATTATTATACTTTAAGTTTTAGGGTACCTGTGCACATTGTGCAGGTTAGTTACATATGTATACATGTGCCATGCTGGTGTGCTGCACCCATTAACTCGTCATTTAGCATTAGGTATATCTCCAAAAGCTATCCCTCCCCTCTCCCCCCACCCCACAACAGTCCCCAGAGTGTGATGTTCCCCTTCCTGTGTCCATGTGTTCTCATTGTTCAATTTCCACCTATGAGTGAGAATATGCTGTGTTTGGTTTTTTGTTCTTGTGATAGTTTACTGAGAATAATGATTTCCAATTTCATCCATGTCCCTACAAAGGACATGAACTCATCATTTTTTATGGCTGCATAGTATTCCATGGTGTATATGTGCCACATTTTCTTAATCCAGTCTATCATTGTTGGACATTTGGGTTGGTTCCAAGTCTTTGCTATCATGAATAGTGCCGCAATAAACATACGTGTGCATGTGTCTGTATAGCAGCATGATTTATAGTCCTTTGGGTATATACCCAGTAATGGGATGGCTGGGTCAAATGGTATTTCCAGCTCTAGATCCCTGAGGAATCGCCACACTGACTTCCACAATGGTTGAACTTGTTTACAGTCTCACCAACAGTGTAAAAGTGTTCCCATTTCTCCACATCCTCTCCAGCACCTGTTGTTTCCTGACTTTTTAATGATTGCCATTCTAACTGGTGTGAGATGGTATCTCATTGCGGTTTTGATTTGCATTTCTCTGATGGCCAGTGATGGTGAGCATTTTTTCATGTGTTTTTTGGCTGCATAAATGTCTTCTTTTGAGAAGTGTCTGTTCATGTCCTTCGCCCACTTTTTGATGGGGTTGTTTGTTTTTTTCCTGTAAATTTGTTGGAGTTCATTGTAGATTCTGGATATTAGCCCTTTGTCAGATGAGTAGGTTGCGAAAATTTTCTCCCATTTTGTAGGTTGCCTGTTCACTCTGATGGTAGTTTCTTTTGCTGTGCAGAAGCTCTTTAGTTTAATTAGATCCCATTTGTCAATTTTGGCTTTTGTTGCCATTGCTCTTGGTGTTTTAGACATGAAGTCCTTGCCCATGCCTATGTCCTGAATGGTAATGCCTAGGTTTTCTTCTAGGGTTTTTATGGTTTTAGGTCTAACGTTTAAGTCTTTAATCCATCTTGAATTAATGTTTGTATAAGGTGTAAGGAAGGGATCCAGTTTCAGCTTTCTACATACGGCTAGCCAGTTTTCCCAGCACCATTTATTAAATAGGGAATCCTTTCCCCATTTCTTGTTTTTCTCAGGTTTGTCAAACATCAGATACTTGTAGATATATGGCGTTCTTTCTGAGGGCTCTGTTCTGTTCCATTGATCTATATCTCTGTTTTGGTACACATTTTCTTTATCTATTACACCACTGATGGGCACCTGGGTTGGTTCCATGTCTTTGCTGTTGTAAATGGCATGGTAATGAACTTATGAATGCATGTTTCTTTTAGGTATAATAATCTATTTTCTTTTGGATATATATCTAGTAATGGGATTGCTGGGTCAAATTGTAGCTCTATTTTAAGTTCTTTGAGAAATGTCCAGCTCTGTTTTAAGTCCTTTGAGAAATATCTAGACTACTTTCCACAGTGGCTAGACTAATTTACATTCCCACCAATAGCATATAAGCATTCCTTTTTCTCTGCAGCCTTGCCAGCATCTGTTGTTTTTTAACTTTTTAATAACAGCCATTCTGAGTGATGTTAAATGGTATCTCATTATGATTTTGATTTGCATTTCTCTAATGATAGTGATGTTGAGCATTTTTTCGTATGTTCTTTGGCCACTTGTATGTCTTCTTTTGAGAAGTGTCAGCCAGGTGTGGTGACACGTGCCTGTAATCCCAGCACTTTGGGAGGCTGAGGAGGGCAGATTGCTTGAGTCCAGCAGTTCAAGGCTAGCCTAGGCAACATGGTGAAACCCTGTCTCTACACAAAACAAAAAAGTTAGCCGGGTGTGGTGATGCACACCTGTAGTTCCAGCTGCTCAGGAGGCCGAAGTGGGAGGATCACTTGAGCCTAGGAGATTGAGGCTGCACTGAGCCATAATTTTGCCACTGCACTCCTTCCTGGGTGACAGAGTGAGACCCTGTCTCAAATAAACAACAACAACAACAACAAAACACACACACACAAAAACAGAGAAATGTTCATGTCCTTTGCCCATCTTAAATTTTTTTTTTTGCTTGTTAAATTTAAGTTCCTTGTAGATTCTGGATATTAGACATTTGTTGAATGCATAGTTTGAGAATAATTTCGCCTATTCTGTAGGCTGTTTACTCTGTTGATAATTTCTTTTGCTGTGCAGAAGCTCTTTAGTTTAATTAGGTCCTACTTGTCAATTTTTGGTTTTGTTGCAATTTCTATTGAGGACTTTTAGCCAATAATTCTTTCTGAAGATCAACATCCAGAATGGTGTTTTTAAGGTTTTCTTCTAGGATTCTTATCGTTTAAGGTATTGTATTTAAATCTTTAATCCATCTTGAGCTGATTTTTGTATATGGTGTAAGGAAGGGGGTCCAGTTTCAATCTTCTGCTTATGGCTAGCCAGTTATCCCAACACCATTTATTGAATAGAGAGTTCTTTCCTCCTTGCTTATTTTTGTCAACTTTGTTGAAGATCAGATGGCTGTGGGTGTGAAGCTTCATTTCTGGGTTCTTTATTCTCTTCCATTGGTTTATGTTTCCGTTTTTGTACCAGTACCATACTGCTTTGGTTACTGTAGCCTTATAGCATGGTTTGAAGTTGGGGAATGTGCTGCCCAGGACCAAATTTTAAATTTTGTTTACTAGCTCTGTGGCTTTGTCTAGTTCATGCAATATGTATGTCTGTGCCTCAGCTTCTTGTCTGTAAAATGAAGATGCTGACATCCACCTCCCAGAGCTGCTATGAGAGGAAGACAAGCCCCATAACAGATCCTGCTGTGATATCCAAGTCTGCCTTGCCCTTCTGTCCTTCCCCAGCACACACAAAATAAGTTCATTGCTGGGCCTACACAACAGGCAGGGAAGATACAGGCAATTCATGAGTGAGGTGCTCATGTGGAGGCACTCGGCCCCCATTTATGCGTCTTCTCTCAGTCCTTGCTTTTCCTTAGCCCTAGAGCTGAGGAGTTTTTCAAGAGGTATTTGATGTAGCACTTGTTTCAGTTAGAGGCCCTCATAAAGATCTCTTTTAGAGAAGCAGCTGATATCTTCTACTGGCCACCTTGTGGAAAGTCCTGTGGTTCACAGTATTTCATGTTGTTGACACTCAGCAAAGATACTGCCTAAGGAGGCTGATCCATGGCAATTGGACTCACAGAAGTAATTATAGAACAGAAGCCAATTTATTAACATAAACTCATTTTGACTGCCTGGTGCTCACTCTTGTGCACCTTCTCTCCCAATAAAGGAAAACAGTCACAGGTAACTTGAGGGAGGGGAATTGATGGTCATGTCAGTGGCTGGAATTCTTGAGTTAAAATTCTCCATTCACAGAAGCTTTTACATGGAATGTCTGGTTACAAATTTTGGTGGTCTGCAGACAAGTTAGTTTGTCTATGTTCCAAGTTTGAAGCATGAAGAAACAGAAAAACCAAATAGACCAATAATAAGTAAAGACATTGGATCAATAAGAAAGCCTCCCAACAACAAAAGGCCAGGGACCAAATAGCTTCATTTTTGAATTCTACCAAACTTTAAAAGAAAAACTAATATCAATTTATCTCAAAATATTTCCAAACATTGAAGATGAGGGAATTCTCCCTAACTCATCCTATAAGCCTAGCATTACCCTGGGCCCATACAAAAATCAAAATCAGACAAGGCCCCCCCCACCCCAAAAAAAGAAGTTGCAGTACAATATTTCTGATGAGTATTGATGCAAAAATCCTCCACAAAATATTAGCACACTGAATCCAACGGCACGTCAAACAGGTTATTCACTATGAACAAGCTAAATTTATTCTAGGGATGCAATAATGGTTCAACATGCACGTATCTATAAATGTGACACATAACATTAACAAATGAAGGATGAAAAGCATATGATTATTTCAATAGATGTGGAAAACTCATTTGACAAAGTTCAGCATCTCTTCACGATAAAAAACCTCTCAGCAAATTAGGCATAAAAAGAACATTCCTCAAAAAAATGAAGGCCATATATGACAAACCCACCACTAACATTATACTGAATGGAGAAAAATAGAAAGTCGTTCCTTTAAGATCTGGAACAAGACAAGAATGCCCATGTACACCACTTTTGTTCAACATAGTATTGGAAATCCTAGCTAGAGCAATTAGGCAAGAAAAAGAAATAAAGGGCATTTATATTGGAAAAAATAAGTCAAATTGTCCTTGTTTTCAGATGACATAATCTTATACTTAGAAAAACTTAACAACCCCACCAAAAAAACTTGAAACTGATAAATGAATTCAGTAAAGAGGCAGGATACAAAATCAGGACTCACAAATCAGTAGCATTTATATATACCAACAGCAAACAATCTGAAAAAAGGAATCAAGACATCAATTCCATTTACAATAGCTATAAAAATGGAATACTTAAGAATTAATTAAACAAAGAAGTCAAAGATCTCTGCAATGAAAACTATAAAACACTGATGAAGGATATTGAAGAGGACACAAAAACGGAAATATATCCCATGTACATGGATTGGAAGAATTAATATTGTTAAAATGTCCATACTACCCAAAGCAATCTACAGATTCAATGCAATCCCTATCAAAATACCAATGTCATCTTTCACAGAAACAGAAAAAGTAATTCTAAAATTTATATGGAACCAAAAAAGACCTTGAATAGCCACAGTGATTCTGAGCAAAATGAACAAAGCTGGAGACATCACATTATCTGACTTCAAAATATACTCCACAGGTATAACTAAAACAGCATGGTACTGGCATAAAAACAGCCACATAGACCAATGTATCAGAATAGAAAACCCAGAAGTAAATCTATACATTTACAGCTAACTCATTTTTGACAAAGACATCAAGAACAAAGACGTAAATATCAAACCTGAAACTATGAAACTTCTAGAAAAAACACATTGGGGAAATGCTTCAGGACATTGGTCTTGGTAAAACTTTTGTGTAGGACCTCAAAAGCACAGGCAGCTAAAGCAAAAATAGACAAATCGAATTATGTCAAGCTAAAACCTTCTGAACAGCGAAAGACACAACAGATTGAAGAGGCAACCTACAGAATGGGAGAAAATGTTTGCAAACTATTCATGTGACAAGGGATTATTAACCAGAATATATAAGAAACTCAAAGAACTCAACAGTGAAAAAAACAAATAATCTGATCTTAAAATAGGCAAATGATCTGAATAGACATTTCTCAAAAGAAGACATTCAATGGCAAACAGATATATTAAAAGTACTCAACATTGCTAATCATCAGGGAAATGAAAATCAAAACCATGAGGCATAATCTCATCCCAGTTAATACTGCTATTACCAAAAAGACAAAAAATAACAGATGCTGGCGAGACTGTAGAGAAAGGGAAACTCCTGTATATTGTTAGTGCAAATGTAAATTAGTACAGGCATTTTGGAAAACAGTATGTAGGTTTCTAAAAAATCTAAAAATAGGAATACCATATGATCCAGCAATCCCACTGCTGGACATATATCCAAACAAAGAGAAATCATATCAGCATGCCCATGTTTATTGCAGCACTATTTGCAGTAGCTGAGATATAAAATCCATCTAAATCCCCATCAATAGATGAATGGATAAAGAAAATGTGGTGTATTTATACACAATTGAATAATATTCAGCCATAAAAAGAATGAAATCCTGTCATTTGAAGCAACATAGATGAGCCTGGAGGGCACTGTGCAACAGATGAATGGAGAAACAAATGTGGTATATCCATACAATGGAATATTACTCGACCATAAACAGGAACAAAGTACGATTGAGTCTTGAACAATGGTGGGGGGGTGGGGCTAGCTGTGCCCATCCTCTACACAGTTGAAAACTCATGTCTAACTTTAGACTCCCCCAAAACTTAACTGCTAATAGCCTACTGTTGACTGGAAGACTTACTGGTAACATAAACAGTTGATTAAAACCTATTTTCTGTTATATATATTATATACTCTATTCTTACAATAAAATAAGATAGAGAAAAGAAAATGTAATTAAGAAAATCATACGAAAGAGAAAATATACTTACTATATTTTACCACAATAAAAAATAAACTTAAAAAATATTTTAGTGTGCCTGTCAGCAGCCAGATCATCCTCTCACAGCTAGACTGCCTCAGAAAAAGTACTACACATATTTTTTGCTGCTTAGATGTCCCCTTCATAGATTCCATACAGCCCACCACCCTCCTTCCTACACAGTCCTTTCTTTATTTTTTAGTGTAATTATTAAGTTTTAATTGAGATATTTATATAACTTTTTACTTTACAGATCATTTACTCTCTTTCCAGGCATCAAAGAACCATTTATAAAAATTTATTTTATACCAAATCACAAAGAAAACCTCAAAAAATTCCCAAAAGTAGAAAGTATAAAACAACCTTCTCTGTGACCACAATGCCAAAAGCAATCTAGAGCAATGCTGTTTAAAAGAACTTTGTGTAATGATGGAAATAGTCCATATCTGCAGTGTCCAATATGGTGATCACTAGCCACATGAGACTAGTGGGCACTTGAAATGTGGCTACTTTATTGGAGGGACTGATTTTTAACTTTTAGTTAATTGTGATTAATCTGAATGTAACTAGCCACATGTGGCCAGTGGCAACCATATTGGACAGGGCAAATCTAGGAAATTAGAACAAAAGTTAAACAGAAACCATACTTTTAAGTTAAAAAGCACTTGTACCCACAAATAAAACTGTGCATACACATATACATGCACACTCTCACACATGCACTTCAAAGTAACTATTGAATTAAAGAGAAGAGCAAATCCACAGGGCACTTAGAAAATGAAAACATTGCATATATCAAAGCAAACAGGATGCATATAAAACTACATATTCATAGTATTAAATATTTTCTTCCTTATTAAAGAAAAAAGAAGCAAAACAAGTGAACTAGACACTACAATCCAGACATCAAAGATAAGCACAGAAACCTTTTAATGAAAATCAGAAAACTAGAAATTATCATAAATCCAGGAGCTGATCATTTGGAAAAAAAAAATGGATTTTTTTTTTGTAAATCACATGAAGAAAAAACTGAAATTAAAATAAGAAATTATAATAGGATGTACACTTTTATATAAATATACAATGTGACATAAAACTATTCTAATAAATTTAAAATCTTGATACTAATCAAATTAGAATCAAATCAGAATATTAGCAAAAACTACTTGAGAAATAAAAAGAAATAAAAAATTTTTGAAATTCTAATTTTTATTTTAGATACGGGGGTACATGTGATTTGTTATATGGGAATATTGCATGATGCTGAGGTTTGGAGTATTGATCCTGTCACCCAGGTAGTGAACATAGTATCAAATAGGTAGGTTTTTAACCTACCCTTCCTCTCTCCATCCTCTAGTATTCCACAGTGACTATTGTTCCAAATTTATGTCCATATATATTCAATGATTATCTTCCACTTCTAAGTGAGAATATACAGTATTTGGTTTTCCATTCCTGCATTAATTTGCTCAGGATTATGGCCTGTAGCTCCATCGATGTTGCTGCAAAGGACATGATTTTATTTCTATTTATGGCCGTGTAGTGTTCCATGGTATATATGTACCACATTTTCTTTATCCAGTCTACCATTGATGAGCACCTAGGTTGATTCCATATCTTTGCTATTGTGAATAGAGTGGTGATGAACATATGAATGGGTGCTTCTTTTTGATATAATAATTTATTTTCACCTCGCAGAGATACAACAAAAAAAAGAAAACTTTAGGCCAATATCCTTGATGAACATCGATGCAAAAATCATCAACAAAATACTGGCAAACTGAAATGAGCAGCACATCAAAGAGCTTATTTACCACGATCAAGTAGGCTTTATCCCCAGGATGCAAGTCTGGTTCAACATATGCAAATCAAAAAATGTGATTCATCCCATAAGCAAAACTGAAGACAAAAACCACACGATTATCTCAATAGATGCAGAAAAGGCCTTTGACAAAACTCAACATCCCTTTATGTTAAAAACTTTCAATAAACTAGGTATTGAAGTAACATACCTCAAAATAATAAGAGACATCTATGACAAACCCACAGCCAATATCGTAATGAATGGGCAAAAGCTGGAAGCATTTCCCTTGAAAACTGGCGCAAGACAAAGTTGCCCTCTCTCATCACTCTTATTCAACATAGTATTGGAAGTTTTGGCCAGGGCAATCAGGCAAAAGAAAGAAACAAAGAGTATTCATATGGGAAGAGAGGAAGTCAAACTATCTTTGTTTGCAGATGACATGATCCTATATCTAGAAAACCCCATCATCTCAGCCCAAAAGCTTCCTAAGCTGATAAGCAACTTCAGTAAAGTCTCAGGACACAAAACCAATGTGCAAAAATTGCTAGCATTCCTATACACAAACAACAGGGAAGCTGAGGGCCAAATTATGATTGAACTCCCATTCACAATTGCCAGAAAAAGAACAAAATACCTAGGAATACAGCTAACAAGGTAAGTGAAGGACCTCTTCAAGGAGAACTACAAACCATGGCTCAAAGAATCAGAGATGACACAAACAAATGGAAAATCATTCCATGCTCATGGATAGAAAGAGTCAATATTGTGAAAATGGTGATACTGCCCAAAGCAATTTATACATTCAATGCTATGCCCATTACACTACCATTGACGTTCTTCACAGAATTAGAAAAAACTATTTTAAAATTCAAATGGAACCAAAAAAGAGCCCAAATAGCCAAGGCAATTCCTAAGCAAAAAGAACAAAGCTGGAGGCATCGTGCTATTTGACTTCAAACTATACTACAGGGTGACAATAAGCAAACCAGCATGGTACTGCTACAAAAACAGACTAATGGAATACAATAGTAAACTCAGAAATTAGACCACACATCTACAGCCAACTGATCTTTGACAAACCTGTTGAAAACAAGCAATGGGGAAATGATTCCTTATTTAATAAATGGTGCTGGGAGAACTGGCTAGCCTTACGCAGAAAATTAAAACTGAACCCCTTCCTTACACCATATACACAAATCAACTCAAAATGGATCCAAGACTTAAATGTAAAACTCAAAACTATAAAAACCCTAGAAGAAAACCTAGGCAGTACCATTCAGGACATAGGCATGTGCAAACATTTCATGATGAACATGCCAAAAGCAATTGCAACAAAATCAACAACTGACAAATGGGATGTAATTAAACTAAAGAGCTTCTGCACAGCAAAAGAAATTATCAACAGAGTAAACAGACAACTTACGGAATGGGAGAACATTTTTGCAAACTACGCATCTGACAACGGTCTAATATCCAGTATCTATAAGGAACTTAAACAAATTTACAATAAGAAACAAACAACCTCATTAAAAAGTGAAAAAAAGACATGAACAGACACTTCTCAAAAGAAGACATACATACATACATGCAGCCAACAAACGTATGAAAAAAATCTTCACAGATCATTAGAGAAATGCAAATCAAAACCACAATAAGATACCATTTCATGCCAGTCAGAATGGCTCTTATTAAAAAGTCCAAAAACAACAGATGCTAGTGAGGTTGCAGATAAAAAGGAATGCTTTTATGCTGTTGCTGGGAGTGTAAATTAGTTCAACAATTGTGGAAGACAGTGTGGTGATTTCTCAGAGATGTAGAGGCAGAAATACCACCTGACCCAGCAATCTCATTATTAGGTATATACCTAATAATTACCATATATATATATTTCTATTATAAAGATATATGCATGTGTATGTTCATTGCAGCACTATTCACAAATGCCCATCAATGATAGACTGGATAAAGAAAATGTCGTATATACACCATGGAATACTATGCAGCCATAAAAAGAAGTGAGATAATGTCCTTTGCAAGGACATGGATGGAGCTGGACACCACTGTCTTTAGCAAACTAATGCAGGAACAGAAAACCAAATACCAAAAACCGTGTTCTCACTTGTAAGTGGGAGCTAAATGATGAGAACACATGGACACATGGGGGAGGGAATAACACATTGGGGTCTTCGGAGGGTTGGGGATGGGAGGAGGGAGAGGATCAGGAAGAACAGCTAATGGATGCTGGGCTTAACACCTAGGTGATAGGTTGGTCTGTGCAGTAAACAACCATGGCACACATTTACCTATGTAACAAACCTGCACATCCTTCACATGTACCCCTGAACTTAAAATAAAAGTTGGAAATCAAAAAAAATAATTATCTATTTTCTTTTGGGTATGTGGTAGGATTGCTGGGTCGAATGGTAACTCTGTTTTAAGTTCTTTGGGAAATGACCAGACTGCTTTCCACGGTGGCTGGGCCAATTTACATTCCCACCAACAGTGTATAAATATTCCCTTTTCTCTGCAGCCTTGCCAGCATCTGTTATATTTTGACTTTTAAATAATAGCCATTCTGACTGGTGAAAGATGGTGTCTCATTTTGGTTTTAATTTGCGTTTCTCTGATGATTAGTGATGCTGACCATTTTTTTGCATGTTTATTGGCTGCTTGTATGTCTTATTTTGAAAAGCGACTGTTCACATAATTTGCCTATTTTTAATGGGGTTTGTTTTTTTGCTCCATGCAGTTTTTTCTCATACAAAACACAGTGTCATTATATTAGGTATTAATATCAATATAGCTTTACCTCCTCCACATGAGAATCTGGCCACTGGTGGGAGGTGTGTCCTCAGGCTTCCCACATCTACAAATGCTCTCTAGGATTAATCTTAAAGATAATTTTATTCCTTAAATTGTGGTTTTTCCTCACCCTTTCCTAATGCCATGAAAATATTACTCAAAAAGATGTGTTTTTTTTTAAGAGCAGAAAAGTATGCTAACTGTGGATTTACATTCTTTGTAATGTAATAAAATAATTCCATATTGTTGGACATTCAGGTGTTTTCCAATTTTTACAATTGCATATGAAGCATGAATATTTTTACTTTTAAATATTAAAGTAAATCTCTGATTGTTTCTTTGCAGTTAATTCCTAAAGCTGGAATCATTGATATGTGACCATATGAACATTTCTAAAGCTTTCATGAATACATTTCTCTCTGGAATAGCTGTACCAATTCATAATGCTACAGCTATGTGTGAATGCCAGTTCTACTGCATTATCATCAACACTGGCCACTATTCTCTAAATATTTGCCGACCTCATATTGTTTTTTTTTGAGACAGAGTCTCACTCTGTTGCCCAGGCTGGAGTGCAGTGGTGCGATCTTGGCTCACTGCAACCTCTGCCTCCTGGGTTTAAGCAATTCTCGTGCCTCAGCTTCCCAAGTAGCTGGGATTACAGATGTGCACCACCATGCCTGGCTAATTTTTTTGTATTCTTAGTAGAGACAGGATTTCACCATGTTGGCCAGGCAGGTCTCAAACTTCTGACCTCAAGTGATCCACCTGCCTTGGCCTCCCAAAGTGCTGGGATTACAGACGTGAGCCATCACAGCTGGCCGCCAACCTCGTATTTGAAAAATAGGTGATTTAATATTGTTTTATTTAAAAATATATTTACTGCCTTTTAATTATAGAAACCATTTATATTTATCTAGGAAACTGGAAAATACATAAGAGAATGAAGAACAAAATAAAGTCTATAATCTTACACTAATATAACTACTGTTATCATTTTAAATATTTTGTTTACATTTAGTTGTTTATTTAATTATCATTGACTCCTTCTTTCTCTTCACATTCAATATCCAACCAATCTGTCAGGAAAATATTTTGGTTTTATCTTCAAAATATATTTAAAATTTGGCAACTTATTACCAGTTCTATAGTTATCACTCTGGTTCCAATCACCATCATTGCTCATGTGGACCATTACAATAGTATTTTCACTGGTGATATGGTTTGGTTCTGTGTCCCTACCCAAATCCCATCTTGAATGGTAATCCCCTCCTGTTGAGGGAGGGACCTGGTGGGAGGTGATTGGACCATGGGGGTGGTTTCCTCCATGCTGTTCTAGTGATATTGAGTGAGTTGTCATGAGATCTAATGGTTTAAAAGTGTTTGGCAGTTCCCCCCTTGCTCTCTCTCTCTCCTGCAGCCATGTGAAGAAGGTCCTTGCTTCGCTTTCACCTTCCACTATGATTGTAAGTTTCTTGAGGCCTCCCCAGCCATGCAGAACTGTGAGTCAATTAAACCTTTTTTCTTCATAAATTACCCAGTCTTAGGTAGTTCTTTATAGCAGTGTGAAAATGGACTAATACAACTGGTCTCCTTACTTTGACCCTGTCTCAGGCAGTCTCCTCTCCACACAGCATCTGGAGGTATCCTGTGACATCTTATGTCACTTCTCTGCTCAAAATCTTTCCATATTTCTTATCAAACTCAGAGGAAAATTAAAGTTGTTACAGTGGTTTATAAAGTCTAACTGGATTCATTTATCACCTCTATGATCTAATTGCCTCACCCTCTCATCCACTCCACTGTAGCCATATTGGCTTCCTTCCAGATCCTTAAATATACCAGGCTTGCTCTCCCACTTTAGGTATTTTTCTCAGCTGTTTTCATTGACAGAAATACTCTTCCATAATACAGCTGCATGACTAATTCCCCTCATTAGCTCAAGTGAGCACCCCAAGAATATTCTGATCCCCTTTGCTATGCTCTATTTTTTCTCTTCTACACAACTCTTATTTTGTAATGCACTATATGGTTATTTACAGAATATTTCTTCCACTGGAAAATAAGATTCAAAAGGGAAGAAATATTTGGGTGTTTTGTTTTATGTTTCTGAAGAACATTAAACAAGGACCTGGCACATAGAAGGCACTTAGTAAATATTTTCCATGGTCTACAGTGACCATAAAGTCATAACAAACCAATTGCTTATGAGAGATACAACTGTTCCTGCTAATAATACAATTCCTTTGTTTTGTTGGCAAATAACATCCTTAATAACAGTGATTTGCTTATCAGTAAAACATGGATATTTGTACCAATCTAACTTACAGGTTTGTCATAAGAACTAAAATAGATAACATATTTAAAGGACTTACTGCTTTGCACATAGTATACACTCAATAAATGTTAGCTACACTATTTTATAGTGCTTATGAGTGCTTTGCTCAGGAGTTAGTCCTGGGTTTATCATCTCTTTCTTCCACTACTGGTTACATGGTATTGGTCAATTTACTTAATAATGTATATACAAGGGGATATTATTCAGCCCTAGAAAAAAAGAAAATCCTGCCCTCTGTGACAATATGGTTGAACCTGGTAGACATTATGCTAAGTGAATTAAGCTAGACACAGAAAGAAAATTACTGCGTAATCTTATTTACATGTGGAATCTTAAAAAGTTGAATTCATAGAAGCAGAGAGTAGAATGGTAGTTACAGGAGGAGGGGAAGAATGGGAGATGGTGGTCAAAGGGTACAAAGTTTCAATGATGCAGAATGAATAATTTCTAGCGATCTAATGTACAGCATGGGGACTGTAGTTAATACATATGTGGATATTTAAAATTTGCTAAAAGGTTAGATCTTGAGTATTCTTACCATAAAAATGTAACTATGTGAAGAGATAGATATGTTAATTAGCTTGACTGTAATAATCAGTTTACCGGTTATTTATATCAAAACATCACACTGTACATATTAAACACACAAAATTTTAAGTTAAAAACATAAATGTTATATGTTTTTACCACAATACAAAAAAAAACCAAAGAAAAAAACAGGCAATTTTTTGTGTGCGAAATCCAGAGAAGGGACAGAGTTAATGAGTTTTCCTGTAGTTCTAGAAATTATTGAAAAATGGAGAAGATACAAATCAAGATTATCTAAATGTCCAAAGTTCAAACATGTGGGGTACATATGATAATTAAATACATTCACATAATTTGTAAAGGTCAAGTCATTGTAATTAGGATATCCATCACCTTAAATATTTGTCTTTATGCTGGAAAGATTTGATATATGCATATAACCTAAAAGATTAAAAAGCAGAATCTTGAAGAGATATTTGCACACTCATTTTCATAGCAATTCTATTCACAATACCTAATGAGATTGGAAGTATTCTTCTAGCTGTTTTGAAATATACAGTAGATTGTACAGTTACCCTACTGATCTATCAAACACTAGGTCTTATTTCTTCTATCAAACTGTATGTTTGTACCCTTTAATCAACCTCTCTTCATCCACCTCTCCCCCATATGCTCCCTGGCTCTGGCCATCACCAGTATACACTCTATCTTCTTATGTTTTCCTCTTTAAATTGGCTGCTAGAAAGCTTAGGGTCATATTTGCGGTTCACCTAATGGTGTTCCTTCTGTGTTTTAACTTCTTAATATTGATTTTATTTTTTTCTACCCATTTCCCTTTTGTCTTAATTATTTTCAAATGTTAATTGCATATTGTGTGAATCATATGCATTCTCAAAGCAAATTTTAAAATAATAACAAAAGTATTAAAGTGCATATAATTACATATGCACTTACATATAATCAAATAAATATTATTTAAGCCAAAACAATGAGACATTTTTCAGCTACCAAATTATCGATAGTTAAAAATTATTCAGTGTTATAATGAATACAGCGTATGACACTATTATACGTTTTTAGTGAAAGGAATTTAGCAATATGTGTTAAATGTGGCCAAATATGCAAAAAGTTCAATGTTGCATTATTGAAATAAAATAAAAGGCAATAAAGAAATTGTTAGGCAACATATGACGATTCTTACCCTCTAGTATTGGGCAATCAGTCATTAAATGGTGTTTACAAAGAAATTTGAATTGTAAAGGGAGAAGCCCTGATCATATAATGTGTAGCAAATAAATATTTAGGATTCGGCCAGGCGCGGTGGCTCACGCCTGTAATCCCAGCACTTTGGGAGGCCAAGGCGGGTGGATCACAAGGTCAAGAGATCGAGACCATCCTGGCTAACACGGTGAAACCCCATCTCTACTAAAAAAATACAAAAAAAAAAAAAAAAAAAAAAAATTAGCCGGGCGTGGTGGCGGGCGAGGCAGGAGAATGGCGTGAACCCGGGAGGCGGAGTTTGCAGTGAGCCGAGATCGCGCCACTGCAGTACAGCCTGGGTGACAGAGCGAGACTCTGTCTCAAAAAAAAAAAAAAAAAAAAAGAAAGAAAGAAATATTTAGGATTCTGCTACAGTTTGGATGTTTGTCCCCTCAAACCTCATGTTGAAATTTGATCTCCAGCATTGAAGGTGGTGCTAATGAGAGGTGTTTGGGTTATTGGGGCAGGTCCCTCACGAATGGTTTGGTGCTGTCCTCACTGTAATAGGTGATTTCTCACTCTGATAGCTTCCAAGAGAGCTGGTTGTTAAAAAGGGCCTGGTACCTCCCTCTCCTTTCTTGCTTTCTCTCTTGCCATGGGATCTCTGCACACGTCAGCTTCGCTAACCTTCTGCCATGAATGAAAGCAGTCTGAGGCCCTCACCAGAAGCAGATGCTGGTGTCACGCTTCTTGTGCAGCCTGCAGAACCATAAGCCAAATAAACCTCTCTTCTTTATAAATTAATAGCCTCAGATATTCCTTTATAGCAACACTAAATGGACTAAAGTAGATTCAATACTGGATAATATATTATCTTGCGTGCAAAATTTTTTTCTTAAATGTTGAGAAGAGTATCCAAAAGGTATTGAAATGGTTATCTATGAGTGGCTGGATTCTTTATGCTTTCCCTGTATTCCCAAGTGTTTATATATGAAACAAATTTCCTTTACAGTCTAAGGCAAAAATAATTTACTGAATATATGTATAAGACAAAACTCCTTAGAGGCTTTGTAAACTCTCATACTCATGAACAGGATCAAGAGAGCAGTAGGCCGTCTCCACAGAGACAATGATGTAAAGTTTCTGGAGAACAGAGACAGTAGAATTACTCCATGTGTATTTCACACAAATCTTCTCTGCAAAACTCAAATGTCTTTTATCTTTTAAATGGTAGAACAAATTCTGGTAAGAGGACTCTATCACTCTATTCAAATCCTTCCTTCCTTCCATGCTTTCTCTTTCTTTCTTTCTTTCTTTTTCTTTCTTTCTCTTTCTTCCTTTCTTCCTTCCTTCCTTTCTCTCTCTCTTTCTTTCTTCTTTCTCTTTTTCTTTCTTTCCCTTTCTTTTTCTCTATATTTGTTCACAGTTTATTGAGGTATAAGTGATCTACAAAAAACTGGACATATTTAATATATACAATTTGATGGATTTGGAGATATGCATACATTTATAGGCCATCATCACAATCAAGGTAGTGAACACATCCATCACCTCCAAAATTTTCCTCCTGCCTCCTCTTTCTATATTCAAAACCTTTCTTTATCATTATGTGTTCCTTTCATACTAAAATAACCTTACTTGCACCTCCATAAAATAACCTTATCTGCACATTGGCTTCACCAATGTTATGGGCTGTTTTTAAAAAATTTCCTTTGCAAATTTATTATTGTTTCATATCTCTAGATTCAGAAACTGTAGACACTTTGATAAATGGATTGAATTTGTTTGTCTTTGGTCTTCTCTTTTAAGGTGATATATCTAGATATAATATGTGTGTGTGTGTATGTGTAGTGCATGTTTGTGCATGTTTATCCTGTTTGGTGTTTTTTGAGCTTCTTGAATGTGTGGTTTAGTATCTGTCATTAATTTGAAAAGTTCTTTTCCACTATTTCTTCAAATATTTCTTCTGTGACATTTATTCTTTCTTCTCTTTCCGGTATTACAATTATTTATTTATTTATTTATTTTGTGACGGAGTCTCGCTTTGTCACCCAGGCTGGAGTGCAGTGGTGCGATCTCGGCTCACTGCAAGCTCCGCCTCCTGGGTTCACGCCATTCTCCTGCCTCAGCCTCCCGAGTAGCTGGGACTACAGGCGCCCGCCACCATGCCTGGCTAATTTTTTTGTATTTTTAGTAGAGATGGGGTTTCACTGTGTTAACCAGGATGGTCTCGATCTCTTGACCTCGTGATCTGCCTGCCTCAGCCTCCCAAAGTGCTGGGATTACAGGCATGAGCCACCAAGCCCGGCCACAATTATGTATATGTTATATTTGTTCCTATTGTTCCACAGTTCTTGTATGTTCTACTCTGGTTTTTTTCTATAATTCTTTTTTCTCTTTGTATTTTAGTTTGGAAAGATTCTATTGGTCTACCATCAAGTTAACTGATTCTATTGATGGCTGTGTCCATTCTATTAACAAACTTGTCAAAGGCATTCTTCTTTTCTGTTGCTGTACTTTTTATTTGTAAAATTTCCTTTTGATTCTTTCTTAAAATTGCCACCTTTCTGGTCATGCATGTTGCCTACTTTTACGTTAAAGCCTAAATATATTAAACATTCTCCCCATTTCATATCTGAGTCTGGTTCTGATAATTGATATGTCCCTTCAGAGTATTTTCCTTCTTGCCTCTATGGTGTTTCTTTTCATTTTTATTGTTGTTGTTAAAAGCTGTGTATGGACTTCTGGTTTGTGGTTCTGCATGTAAGGAGCTTGGAAATCCATGCCTTCCTAACAACTACAAAGCTGAATAGTTTGAAAAAGTCAACAACTCTTCTTGGATCTGTAAGATAGGGGAGGACACAGGGAAACTACTACTCCCAAGGTTGGAGATACAGGTAAATATAGTCATGACTCATGAGCAGAAACTGCCAGAGGAACCGGTACTAGGGCAGGAAAATCTAAACTGTAATTAAATAATTGCTGAAGGTTCAGCACAGACAAGTCTAAGAATTAAAAACTCCAGGAGGACCCAGTGATAGATGGGTTTTTACAGTATTATGAGATTTACCTCCAGGAGCTCAGCCATGTTGCCATAGTAAATATTGGAGGAAAATCTTCTCATGCTTTCAGCAGTGGGAAGGAAAAAGGAACCATTTTGAAATACACCAAAGTACTCAGAGTACATAAAGACTAAGACTTATTCATAGGACCATAGAATGCTTCTTCTCCCCACCCCACTTTACCACATTACCAAAGGCCTATTTGCAGAAGTTCATTTTACATAGTACATCATGTCTCATTATTAAGAAAAAATTACAAGACATATCAAAAGGCAAAAAAAAAAAAAACCCCACAAGTTCAAAAGATAGGGTAAGCATCAGAACCAGATATGGCAGGGTGTTGAAATTATCAGACCAGGAATTTAAAAATGCCGAGGGTTCTAAAGGATGAAGTAGGCAGTATGCAAGAAGAGATGGGCAATGTAAACAGAGAAATGGAAATCCTAAGAGAGAACCAAAAAGAAATGCTCAAGATCAAAAACATTGTAACAGAAATAAAGAATGCCTTTGTTGGGTTTATTAGTAGACAGGATACAACTGAGTAAAGAATCTCTGAGCTTGAGGATAAATCATTAGAAACTTCAAGAACTAAAAAGCAAAGAGAACAGAAACTGAAATAAAACAACAGAATAGATTATCCAAAAACTGTGGGAAAACTGCAAGGGTATAACATATGCATAATGGGAATACAAGAAGGGGAAGAGAAAGAAAGAAATATAAGAAATATTGGAGTCAATAATGACTGAGAATTTCCCTAAATAATTCCAGACACCAAACCACAGATCCAGGTGGTTTCGTGTCTGGCATTATTTGGGGAGAGTCTCAGTTCAGAGAACATCAAGCAGGGTAAATGCTAAAAAATGACACCTAAGCATATCATTTTCAAACTGCAGAAAATCAAAGAGAAAAAAATCCTGGAATAAGCCAAAGGGTTGGGGGGGATTCTTATCTATAGAGTAACAAAGATAAGAATTACTTCCAACTCCTCAAAAACCACGCAAACAAGAAGAGAGCGGAGCAAAATATTCAAAGTGTTGAGGGAAAAATCCACCAACCTAGAATTGCATATTTTGCAAAATTATTCTTCAAAAGTGAAGGATGAAGACTTTCTTAGAGAAACAAAAATTGAGGGAATTTATTGTTAGTAGACTGGCCTTGCAAGCAACGTTAGAAGTTCTTTAGAGAGAAGGAAAATGATAAAGGACAGAAACTCTGATCTACATGAAGAAAGTAAAACCATCAAAGAAGGAATAAGTAAAGGTAAAATGAAAACTTTTATTTTACAATTCTTAATTGATCTAACAGATAACAGTTTGTTCAAAATAATAGCAGCAATATAATCAATTATGTAGGTGAATGTATATATCATATATAGCTTATGTATGCTTACATACAAGTGAAATGAATGTATCTTTGATACAAGGAACGGGAGGGAGAAATTAGGTTATTTTGTTATTATGAGGTATTCACACTGCCTGCAAAGCGGTACAGTGTCATTTGAAAATGGACTTGGATTAGTTGTAATTGTATGTCCAAAATAATTGAAAACAGGTATTAAACAAAAAAACCTAAAAACTTGTACACCAATGTTCATAGCAGTACTAGTCACAATAGCCAAAGTAAGGAATCAATGAAATTTCGATCAACTGATGAATAGACCAACAATTGTGGCATATCCATACAATGAAATATTGATGGCTGGCCTCGATGGCTCATCCTGTAATCCAAGCTCTTTGGGAGGCCAAGGTGGGCAGATCGTTTGAGCCCAGGAATTCAAGACCAGCCTGGGAAACAAGGCAAAACCCCATCTCTACGAAAAATACAAAAATTAGCCAGCCTCATAACTTGGTCTCAAAAGAAATAAATAAATAGATAAAAATTAAAAAATAAAAACATTTAAAGAAATATTGAGCCATAAAAAGGAATATAGTACTAATCCATGATGCAACGCAGTTGAACCTCAAAAACGTGCTAAATCAATGAAACCAGACACAAAATACCAAGTATTGTATGATTCCATTTGTATGAAATATCCAGAATAGTTAAATCCATACAGAGAGAAAGTGGTTAGTGGTTGTCAGGTACTGAAGGAGAAGGAAATGGCCAGCGACTTCTTAATGGGTTCAGGGTTTCCTTTTGTAGTGATGAAAATGTTTCAGAGCCAGGTCAAGGTGCTTGTTGCAACATTATAAATATGCTAGATGACTCTAAATTGTGCACTTTAAAATGGTTATTGTATGTTATGTGAATTTTTCTTCAATAAAAAATTTGATGAAAAGCAATAGATTGCAAATTTAACATGTGCAAAATCTAACTCGTGATTCCCTCACTGCCAAATCTGAAATCACACAGTCTTTCACACTCCAGTTAATTGCAAATCCATTCTTCTTTTTCCTCAGGCCAAAAACCTTGTAGTCATCTTTGACTCTCTCACACTCCACATCTAATCCATAGGAAACTATGAAAGGATTTACATTTCTAAATATATCCAGAATGTGACAACATCTCACCATTACCACTTCTATCATTCTCGTCTAAACTACTATAATCTCCTTCACTAGATTTTCACAATAGCCTCTTAACTGGCTTCGATCTTTTCCCCTCTTCAGTCCTTTTCAGTACAACACCCAGAGGATCCTATTAAAGCATGTTATATAACATAAATTTTCTGTTCAAAACCCTCCAATGATTTTCTGCTGCTTTCAGAGTTAAAGCCAAAGTTCATACAATAGCCTGCAAGGCTCTAGATGATATGAACTAACGTAAAATCTGTGACCTAATCTCCTATTCTTTTCCCCTTCATTCACATTGCCCCATCTGCACCACCCTTCTGGCTGTTAGTAAAACTTCCAGGAAGAATATTTCTTCAGGAAACTGCCATTGATGTCTCCTCTGTCTGAAATATCCACCACAACTGCCATCATCGTTACCATCACAGCCGATATCCAAATGATTTTCTACCTTACCTCCCTCAGTTATTTACTCAGATATAACTTACACAGTGAGCCCATCTCTAACAACCCTACCTAACACTGTAACCCCCTCATCCTTCCCAGCTCACTTCCACACCTTACATTTCTCCTTACTGCTTATCACCATTAAAATCCTATGCATTTTATTTATTTAGATTTTTTATCTATCTTCTTCAATTATAATATAAACTTCACAAGTTCAGGTAATTTTACCTATCTCATTCACTACTATATTTTCAGCACCTAAAACAGTACTTGGTAAACCATAGAAGATAAGTAAATATTTGTTGAGTGGGAGTGGATGAATGACATTGTAGGAAGAATCTCCTAATGGCCACCTCTCTGCACAATATGGTTCCATAATCACTGCAGGATCTCCTTGCAGAAAGCCTGCCTGTCAATTCCTTGCTGAGCTCTATTCTCTCACATCTAGAGTAGTTGTGTTTCTACCTATTCAAGGAACGATGAGGACACTACCTCACAGAAGTCTGGCTGGTATTTATTCTTCTGTGGTGAACACCTCTAAACAAAAAGGATTTTGAGTTGATCTCTTGCCTATCCATAAATGGGATCAAGTCCAGGGGTTCAGAGAGAAAAGATAATGGGGAGCATCACCACAGAAAAACCTAAGTCTGTTAGCATGTAAACATTATTAATTATGTGTATGTGTCTTGGGGGAAAAGTGCAAGAAGAGGTGGATAATAATTTTTATAAGAGAAGAATGATTCATATTTGCAGCTTAATAGAAGTCTGTAATATCTAGATATGTCTGTAACGTCAAAGTCCAGAGCAAAGACAGAATAGAGATAAGGGAACAGGACAAAAGGTCATGTTTGGACAGAGAAGGGAGACTGATTTTTGGAGGGGCAGAGATGCATTTAACTCAAGTTAAATCTAGCTTATTTGTAGTTTGGAAACAGCAAGAGGTTTAGGCCATAGTCAAAGCTATCTACATATCTTACCTGTAAACTGGAATAAATCAAATGCAACTTGTTCAACTGATCACTCTCTCTGGTATTCAGGATTTGACAGTTCCAAATCTGTTACCCTCCAGAGCTGCCGCAAAACATCAAAGACTTACAGGTTTCAGAGATACTCTTCCCCAATTTTAAAAAAGTAGCTGTACCACCTTTCAAATGAAAAGAGTTAGGTCTAAATAAATTGTTAACATAGTTCAAAGTGTAAAGAAAATGTGAAATATGAATATTGAAGGAAAAGCTATGTAATGATCTTTAAATAATAAAGACTCGCTGAACACAACATACATGTACTGTTTCTGTAATCTGGGTCCTACTTTCCTTTCAGCCTCATAGCATTCCTCTTCAACACAACGACCACAACTTCTTTTACTCTAGTCACACTGAGTCACTGTGCTAATCTGCTCAGAACTGCACACCTGTGAATGAGCTTCCATAATCTAACTTGTGTCTCAAGTTTCACTTGTTATTTTTGTCGTGACTCAGATTAGCTTCGGTTTCCATAATAGCCTGTCTGAGTCGTTTGCCTTAACCTGTCACCACAAGAAGACAAAGACAGTAGAGAGACATGTTTTCTCACCTGTCCCTGGCTTCTATTCACCAAGCTTCCTGCCTGACCTGAGCAATCCAGTGGGCATGAGCAGAAAAATGCTCATCAAAAAGTTGGATTCCAGCAACTTTTTATAGCAGCTAGACCCTTTTCTTTTTCCTCTGCCTTTTGAGACTCTATACTTAAACAAAATAGACTTTAAGTAAAAAACTGTCACTATAAATGTAATCACAAAGGAGATTGTTACATAATGATAAGAGGGCCAATTCAACAGTAACATATAAAAATTATAAATATATAAGCACATATCATCAAAGCACCTAAATATGTAAAGTAAACGTTGTCAGATCTGAAGGGAGAAATACATAGCAATACAATGGAAGTAGGAGATTTTAAGACCCCACTTACAACTGTGGATAGATAATCCAGAGATAAGATCAATAAGGAAAAACTACAGACTGAATAGACCTAACAAAAATCTTCAACAAAATATTACCAAATGAAATTCAACAGCACATTAAAAGGATTATATGCCATAACCAAGTGTAAGTTAGCCCTAGGATGCAAGGGTGGTTCAACATACTCAAATCAATCAATGTAATACACCACATTAATGGAATGAAGGCTACACATCACATGATCATATTGATAGATGCACAAAAAATATGTGACAAAATTCAAGACCCTTTCATGCTAAAAACTCAACAAACTAGGTATAAAAGGAACTTAAAACAATACAGACCATATATGAAAATCCCACTGCAAACATCATATTCAGTGACGAAAAACTGAAAGATTTTTCTGTAAGATATGGAGCAAGACAAGGATGCCTACTCCCACCACTTCAATTTAACACAGTACTGGATGTCATAGCCAGAGGAATTAGGCAAGAGAAGAAAATAAAACACATCCAAATTGGGAAGGAAAAAGTAAAAATATCTGTTTGCAGGTGACATGATCTTATTAGACTTTTTTCCCATAGAGCTGTTTGAATGCCTTATATTCTGGTTATTAATTCCTTGTCAGATGGGTAGTTTTCAAATATTTTCTCCCATTCTTTGGGCTCTTTCTTCACTTTGTTGCTTGTTTCTTTTGCTGTGCAGGAGCTTTCTAACTTCATGTGATCCCATTTGTACATATTTGCTTTGGTTGCCTGTGCTTGTGGGTATTGCTCAAGAAATCTTTGCCCAGACCAATGTCCTGGAGGTTTTCACCAATGTTTTCTTGTAGTAGTTTCATAGTTTGAGGTCTTACATTTAAAGCTTTAACCCATTTTGGTTTGATTTTTGTATATAGTGAGATACTGGGGTCTACTTTTGTTCTTCTACATATAAATACCCAATTTTCCCAGCACCATTTATTGAGGAAATTGTCTTTTCTCTAGTGTATATTCTTGGCCCCTTTGAGCTCACTGCAGGTGTGTGCATTTGCTTCTGAGTCCTCTATTCTGTTCCATTGGTCTACCTGCCTTTTGGGGGTAGTACCATGCTGTTTTGGTTACTATAGCTCTGTAGTATAATTTGAAATCAGGTAATGTGATTCCTTCAGTTTTGTTCTTTCTGCTTAGGATAGCTTTGGCTATTCTGGACTCTTGCATTTCCACATAAATTTTAAGGTTGTTTTCCTATTTCTGTGAAGAATGTCATTGCTATTTTGATAGGGATTGCACTAAATCTGTAGATTGCTTTGGATAGTATGAACATTTTAACAATATTGATTCTTCCAGTCTATATATAGTTTTATAGTTTTCATTGTAGAGGTCTTTCACTTCTTTGGTTAAGTTGACTGGTAGGTATTTAATATTATTTGTGGCTATTGTAAATGAGATTATGTTTTGATTTCTTTTTCAAATTATTCATTATTGGCATGTAGAAAAGCTACTGGTTTTTGTATGTTGAATTTGTGTCCTGCAATGTTACTGAATTTATTTAACAGTTCTAAAAGTTTCCCTGTGGCATCTTTAGGCTTTTCCCGAATATAAGACCATATCATCTCCAAACAAGGACAATTTGACTTCTTCCTTTCCAATTTGGATGTCGTTTATTTCTTTCTGTTGTCTAACTACTCTAGCTAGGGTTTCCAGTACTATGTTAAATAACAGAGGTGAAAATGGGCGTCAATGTCATATTCCAGATTTTAGACAAAAGGCTTTCAGTTTTTTCCCATTCAGTACAATACTAGCTGTAGGTCTGTTGTATATGGCTTTTATTATGTTGAGGTATTTTCCTTTTATGCCCAGTTTTTTGAGGATTTTTAGCATGAAGGGATGTTACATTTTATCAAATGCCTTTTCAGTATCAGTTGAAATTATGATATAGTTTTTATCCTTTGTTTTGTTGATAAGATGTATCACATTGATTGATTTGCATATGTTGAACCATCATTGTAGCCCAGGGATAAATCCCACTGGGTCATGGTATATGATTCTTTTACTGCACTTTGGTATTTGGCTTGATAGTAATTTTTTGAGGCTTTTTGCATCTATGTTCATCAGGGATATTGGCCTGTAGTTTTCTTTTCTTCTTGTGTCTTTTCTTTCTTTCAAATTCATTTATTTCTGCTCTGATCTTTTCTTTTACTAATTTTGGATTCAGTTTGCTCTAACTTTTCTCATTCTTTAAGATGTATCATTAGGTTATTTGTTTGAAATGTTTCTCCTTTTCTGATGTAGGCACATAGCTATAAGATTCTCTCTTAGTACTGCTTTTGCTGTCTCCCATATGTTCTGGTATGTTGTGTTTCCACTATAATTTGTTTCAAGAATTTTTAAAATTGTCTTCTTAATTTCTTCATTGACCCACTGGTCATTCAGGAGCACATTGTTTAACTCCATGTGTTTATATAGTTTCAAAAATTTTTCTTGTTATTGATTTCTGGTTTTATTCCATTGCTTGATATAATCTTAATTTTTTTGAATGTTTTAAGACTTGTGTTATGACCTAACATATGGTCTATCATTGAGAATGATTCATGTACTAAAGAGAAGAATGTGTATTCTACAGCCATTGGATGAAATGTTCTGTAAATATCTATTATGTTCATTTGCTCTATAGTGCAGATTACGACTGATATTTCTTTGAAGTCTTCAGGTATTATTGTATTGAGGTCTATCTCTCTCTTTAGCTCTAATAATGTTTGCTTCATATATCTTGTTGCTCCAGTGTTGTGTGACTATGTATTTACAATTGTAATATCCTTTTGTTGAATTGACCCCTTTATCATTATATAATAATCTTCTTTGTCTCTTATTTTTTATCTTGAAATCTATTTTGTTTGATATAACTAAAGTTACTCCTTCTCTTTTTTTGGTTTCCATTGGCATGGAATACTTTTTTCCATCCCTTTATTTTCAATCTATCTGTATGTTTATAGGTGAAGTGTGTTTCTTGTAGGCAACAGACCCTTGGGTCTTTTTTTTTTTTGATGGAATCTCGCTCTGTCATCAGGCTGGAGTGCAGGGGTGTGATCTTGGCTCACCGCAACCTCTGCCTCCCGGGTTCTGCTGCCTCAGCCTCCTGAGTAGCTGGGACTACAGGCACATGCCACCATGCCCAGCTAATTTTTGTATTTTTTAGTAGAGACAGGGTTTCACCATGTTGGCTAGTATATTCTCGACCCCTTGACCTCGTGATCCACCTGCCTCGGCCTCCCAAAGTGCTGGGATTATAGGTGTGAACCACCGTGCCTGGCCGGGCCTTGGTTTTTTTTAATCTATTCAACCTCTCTATGTCTTGAATTGGAGCGTTTGTTCCATTTACATTCAATGTTATTAGTGATAAGTATGGACTTACTCCTGCAATTTTGTTATTTGTTTTCCAGATCTTTTCTAGTCTTCTCTTCCTTCTTTCTTTCCTTCTTTTTTTTTTTTATTATTATTTTACTTTAAGTTTCAGGGTACATGTGCACAATGTGCAGGTTAGTTACATATGTATACATGTGCCACGCTGGTGTGCTGCATCCATTAACTCGTCACTTAGCATTAGGTATATCTCCTAATGCTATCTCTCCCACTTCCCCCCACTCCACAACAGTCCCCAGAGTGTGATGTTCCCCTTCCTGTGTCCATGTGTTCTCATTGTTTAATTCCCATCTATGAGTGAGAATATGCAGTGTTTGGTTTCTGGTCCTTGCGATAGTTTACTGAGAATGATGATTTCCAATTTCATCCATGTCCCCACAAACGACATGAACTCATCATTTTTTATGGCAGTATAGTATTCCATGGTGTATATGTGCCACATTTTCTTAATCCAGTCTATCATTGTTGGACATTTGGGTTGGTTCCAAGTCTTTGCTATTGTGAATAGTGCCACAATAAACATACGTGTGCATGTGTCTTTATAGCAGCATGATTCATAGTCCTTTGGGTATATACCCAGTAATGAGATGGCTGGGTCAAATGGTATTTCTAGTTCTAGATCCCTGAGGAATCGCCACACTGACTTCCACAATGGTTGAACCAGTTTACAGTCCCACCAACAGTGTAAAAGTGTTCCTATTTCTCCACATCCTCTCCCGCACCTATTGTTTCCTGACTTTTTAATGATTGCCATTCTAACTGGTGTGAGATGGTATCTCATTGTAGTTTTGATTTGCATTTCTCTGATGGCCAGTGATGATGAGCATTTTCTCATGTGTTTTTTGGCTGCATAAATGTCTTCTTTTGAGAAGTGTCTGTTCATATCCTTTGCCCACTTTTTGATGGGGTTGTTTGTTTTTTTCTTGTAAATTTGATGGAGTTCATTGTAGATTCTGGATATTAGCCCTTTGTCAGATGAGTAGGTTGTGAAAATTTTCTCCCATTTTGTAGGTTGCCTGTTCACTCTGATGGTAGTTTCTTTTGCTGTGCAGAAGCTCTTGAGTTTAATTAGATCCCATTTGTCAGTTTTGACTTTTGTTGCCATTGCTTTTGGTATTTTAGACATGAAGTCCTTGCCCATGCCTATGTCCTGAATGGTAATGCCTAGGTTTTCTTCTAGGGTTTTTATGGTTTTAGGTCTAACGTTTAAGTCTTTAATCCATCTTGAATTAATTTTTGTATAAGGTGTAAGGAAGGGATCCAGTTTCAGCTTTCTACATATGGCTAGCCAGTTTTCCCAGCACCATTTATTAAATAGGGAATCCTTTCTCCATTCCTTATTTTCCTCAGGTTTGTCAAAGATCAGATAGTTGTAGATATGCGGTGTTATTTCTGAGGGCTCTGTTCTGTTCCATTGATCTACATCTCTGTTTTGGTACGAGTACCATGCTGTTTTGGTTACTGTAGCCTTGTAGTATAGTTTGAAGTCAGGTAGTGTGATGCCTCTGGCTTCGTTCTTTTGGCTTAGGATTGACTTGGCGATGTGGGCTCTTTTTTGGTTCCATATGAACTTTAAAGTAGTTTTTTCCAGTTCTGTGAAGAAAGTCATTGGTAGCTTGATGGGCATGGCATTGAATCTATAAATTACCTTGGGCGGTATGGCCATTTTCACGATATTGATTCTTCCTACACATGAGCATGGAATGTTCTTCCATTTGTTTGTATCCTCTTTTATTTCATTGAGCAGTGGTTTGTAGTTCTTGAAGAGGTCCTTCATGTCCCTTGTAAGTTGGATTCCTAGGTATTTTATTCTCTTTGAAGCAATTGTGAATGGGAGTTCGCTCATGATTTGGCTCTCTGTTTGTCTGTTATTGTTGTATAAGAATGCTTGTGATTTTTGTACATTGATTTGTATCCTGAGACTTTGCTGAAGTTGCTTATCAGCTTAAGGAGATTTTGGGCTGAGACAATGGGGTTTTCTAGATATACAATCATGTCATCTGCAAACAGGGACAATTTGACTTCCTCTTTTCCTAATTGAATGCCCTTTATTTCCTTCCCCTGCCTAATTGCCCTGGCCAGAACTTCCAACACTATATTGAATAGGAGTGGTGAGAGAGGGCATCCCTGTCTTGTGCCAGTTTTCAAAGGGAATGCTTCCAGTTTTTGCCCATTCAGTATGATATTGGTTGTGGGTTTGTCATAGATAGCTCTTATTATTTTGAGATACGTCCCATCAATACCTAATTTATTGAGAGTTTTTAGCATGAGGCTTTGTTGAATTTTGTCAAAGGCCTTTTCTGCAACTATCGAGATAATCATGTGGTTTTTGTCTTCAGTTCTGTTTATATGCTGGATTACATTTATTGATTTGCATATGTTGAACCAGCCTTGCATCCCAGGGATGAAGCCCACTTGATCATGGTGGATAAGCTTTTTGATGTGCTGCTGAATTCGGTTTGCCAGTATTTTATTGGGGATTTTTGCAGCAATGTTCATCAAGGATATTGGTCTAAAATTCTCTTTTTTGGTTGTGTCTCTGCCCGGCTTTGGTATCAGGGTGATGCTGGCCTCATAAAATGAGTTAGGGAGGATTCCCTCTTTTTCTATTGATTGGAATAGTTTCAGAAGGAATGGTACCAGTTCCTCCTTGTACCTCTGGTAGAATTCGGCTGTGAATCCATCTGGTCCTGGACTCTTTTTGTTTGGTAAGCTATTAATTATTGCCACAATTTCAGGTCCTGTTACTGGTCTATTCAGAGATTCAACTTCTTTCTGGTTTAGTCTTGGGAGAGTGTCTGTGTCGTGGAATTTGTCCATTTCTTCGAGATTTTCTAGTTTATTTGCATAGAGGTGTTTGTAGTATTCTCTGATGGTAGTTTGTATTTCTGTGGGATCAGTGGTGATATCCCCTTTATCATTTTTTATTGCGTCTATTTGATTCTTCTCTCTTTTCTTCTTTATTAGTCTTGCTAGCGGTCTATCAATTTTGTTGATCCTTTCAAAAAACCAGCTCCTGGATTCATTAATTTTTTCAAGGGTTTTTTGTGTCTGTATTTCCTTCAGTTCTGCTGTGATTTTAGTTATTTCTTGCCTTCTACTAGCTTTTGAATGTGTTTGCTCTTGCTTTTCTAGTTCTTTTAATTGTGATGTTAGGGTGTCAATTTTGGATCTTTCCTGCTTTCTCTCGTGGGCATTTAGTGCTATAAATTTCCCTCTACACACTGCTTTGAATGTGTCCCAGAGATTCTGGTATGTTGTGTCTTTGTTCTTGTTGGTTTCAAAGAACATCTTTATTTCTGCCTTCATTTCGTTATGTACCCAGTAGTCATTCAGGAGCAGGTTGTTCAGTTTCCATGTAGTTGAGCCGTTTTGAGTGAGTTTCTTAATCCTGAGTTCTTGTTTGATTGTACTGTGGTCTGAGAGACAGTTTGTTATAATTTCTGTTCTTTTACATTTGCTGAGGAGAGCTTTACTTCCCAGTATGTGGTCAATTTTGGAATAGGTGTGGTGTGGTGCTGAAAAAAATGTATATTCTGTTGATTTGGGGTGGAGAGTTCTGTAGATGTCTATTAGGTCTGCTTGATGCAGAGCTGAGTTCAGTTCCTGGATATCCTTGTTAACTTTCTGTCTCATTGATCTGTCTAAGGTTGACAGTGGGGTGTTAAAGTCTCCCATTATTATTGTGTGGGAGTCTAAGTCTCTTTGTAGGTCACTCAGGACTTGCTTTATGAATCTGGGTGCTCCTGTATTGGGTGCATATATATTTAGGATAGTTAGCTCTTCTTGTTGAATTGATCCCTTTACCATTATGTAATGGCCTTCTTTGTCTCTTTTGATCTTTGTTGGTTGAAAGTCTGTTTTATCAGAGACTAGGATTGCAACCCCTGCCTTTTTTGTTTTCCATTGGCTTGGTAGATCTTCCTCCATCCTTTTATTTTGAGCCTATGTGTGTCTCTGCACATGAGATGGGTTTCCTGAATACAGCACACTGATGGGTCTTGACTCTTTATCCAATTTGCCAGTCTGTGTCTTTTAATTGGAGCATTTAGTCCATTTACATTTAAAGTTAATATTGTTATGTGTGAATTTGATCCTGTCATTATGATGTTAGCTGGTTATTTTGCTTGTTAGTTGATGCAGTTTCTTCCTGGTCTCGATGGTCTTTACATTTTGGCATGATTTTGCAGCGGCTGGTACTGGTTGTGCCTTTCCGTGTTTAGTGCTTCCTTCAGGAGCTCTTTTAGGGCAGGCCTGGTGGTGACAAAATCTCTCAGCATTTGCTTGTCTGTAAAGGATTTTATTTCTCCTTCACTTATGGAACTTAGTTTGGCTGGATATGAAATTCTGGGTTGAAAATTCTTTTCTTTAAGAGTGTTGAATATTGGCCCCCACTCTCTGCTGGCTTGTAGAGTTTCTGGCGAGAGATCTGCTGTTAGTGTGATAGGCTTCCCTTTGACGGTAACCCGACCTTTCTCTCTGGCTGCCCTTAACATTTTTTCCTTCATTTCAACTTTGGTGAATCTGACAATTATGTGTCTTGGAGTTGCTGTTCTTGAGGAGTATCTTTGTGGCGTTCTCTGTATTTCCTGAATCTGAATGTTGACCTGCTTTGCTAGATTGAGGAAGTTCTCCTGGATAATATCCTGCAGAGTGTTTTCCAACTTGGTTCCATTCTCCCTGTCACTTTCAGGTACACCAATCAGATGTAGATTTGGTCTTTTCACATACTCCCATATTTCTTGGAAGCTTTGTGCATTTCTTTTTATTCTTTTTTCTCTAAACTTCCCTTCTCACTTCATTTCATTCATTTCATCTTCCATCACTGATACCCTTTCTTCCAGTTGATCGCATCGGCTCCTGAGGCTTCTGCATTCTTCACATAGTTCTCGAGCCTTGGCTTTCAGCTCCATCAGCTCCTTTAAGCACTTCTCTGTATTGGTTATTCTAGTTATACATTCATCTAAATTTTTTTCAAGGTTTTCAACTTCTTTGCCATTGGTTTGAATTTCCTCCTGTAGCTCGGAGTAGTTTGATCGTCTGAAGCCTTCTTCTCTCAACTCATCAAAGTCATCCTCCATCCAGCTTTGTTCCGTTGCTGGTGAGGAACTGTGTTCCTTTGGAGGAGGAGAGGCACTCTGCTTTTTAGAGTTTCCAGTTTTTCTGCTCTGTTTTTTCCCCATCTTTGTGGTTTTATCTACTTTTGGTCTTTGATGATGGTGACGTACAGATGGGTTTTTGGTGTGGATGTCCTTTCTGTTTGTTAGTTTTCCTTCTAACAGACAGGACCCTCAGCTGCAAGTCTGTTGGAGTTTGCTAGAGGTCCACTCTAGACCCTGTTTGCCTGGGTATCAGCAGCGGTGTCTGCAGAACCGCGGATTTTCGTGATCCGCGAATGCTGCTGTCTAATCGTTTCTCTGGAAGTTTTGTCTCAGAGGAGTACCCGGCAGTGTGAGGTGTCAGTCTGCCCCTACTGGGTGGTGCCTCCCAGTTAGGCTGCTCGGGGGTCAGGGGTCAGGGACCCACTTGAGGAGGCGGTCTGCCCGTTCTCATATCTCCAGCTGCATGCTGGGAGAACCACTGCTCTTCTCAAAGCTGTCAGACAGGGACATTTAAGTCTGCAGAGGTTACTGCTGTCTTTTTGATTGTCTGTGCCCTGCCCCCAGAGGTGGAGCCTACAGAGTCAGGCAGGCCTCCTTGAGCTGTGGTGGGCTCCACCCAGTTCGAGCTTCCTGGCAGTTTTGTTTACCTAAGCGAGCCTGGGCAATGGCAGGCGCCCCTCCCCCAGCCTCACTGCCGCCTTGCAGTTTGATCTCAGACTGCTGTGCTACCAATCAGCGAGACTCCATGGTCGTAGGACCCTCTGAGCCAGGTGCGGGCGGGATATAATCTCCTGGTGCGCCGTTTCCTAAGCCAGTCAGAAAAGCGCAGTATTTGGGTGGGAGTGGCCCAATTTTCCAGTTGCCGTCTGTCACCCGTTTCCTTGACCAGGAAAGGGAACTCCGTGATCCCTTGCAGTTCCCTAGTGAGGCAATGCCTGGCCCTGCTTCGGCTGGCGCACGGTGCGCTGCACCCACTGTCCTGCACCCACTGTCTGGCACTCCCTAGTGAGATGAACCCGGTGCCTCAGATGGAAATGCAGAAATCACCCGTCTTCTGCGTTGCTCACGCTGTGAGCTGTAGACCGGAGCTGTTCCTATTCGGCCTTCTTGGCTCCTCCCTTTCTTTCCTTCTTGTCTTTCTTTTAGTAAAGGAGATTTTCTCTGGTGGTATGATTTAATTTCTTGCTTTTTGTTTTTTGTGTATTCATTGTATATTTTTCAATTTGAGGTTACCATGAGGCTTTCAAATACTATCTTATAACCCACTATTTTAAACAGATGACAACTTAAAACTGATTGCATAAACGTGCAAAAAGAAAACTAATAAAAACTCTACACTTTAAATTCATCCCCCCACTTTTTAACTTTTTGTTGTTTCTCTTTATGTCTTATTGTACTGTCTATGTCTTGAAAAGTTGCATTTTTTATTGGCTCATTTTTAAGTCTTTCTACTTAAAATAAGAGTAGTTTACACTCTAAAATTATGGTGTTATAATATCTTTTGCTTTTCTGTGTGCTTGCTATTACCAGTGAGTTTTGTACCTTCAGATGATTTCTTCTTGCTCATTAACATCGTTTTCTTTCTGATTGAAGAACTCCTTTTAGCAATTCTTGTACAAGTCTGGTTTTATGAAATATCTCAGCTTTTGTTTTTCTGGGAAAGTCTTTATTGCTCCTTCATTCTTGGAGGGTATATTCACCAGATATACTATTCCTTCAATACTCTAAATATGTCATGCTACACTCTCCTGACCTGTTTGATTTCCACTGAGTAGTCTGCTGCCAGATGTATTGGAACACCATTGTATGTTATTTATTTATTTTCTCTTGCTTGTTTTACAATCATCTCTTTATCCTTGACCTTTGGGAATTTGATTATTAAATGCCTTTAGGCAGTCTTCTTTGGGTTAAATCTGCTTGGTGCTTAAAACCTTCTTATACTTCAATGTTGATAACTTACTCTAGGTTTCGGTAGTTCTCTGATTTTTTTTTTTTTTGAATAAACTTGCTACCCTTATCTCTTTCTCTGCTTCATCTTTAAGGGGATTAACTCCTAGATTTGCCCCTTTGAGGTTATTTTCTAGAGCTTGTAGGTATGCTTCATTTTTTTTTTGAATTTTTTCTCCTTTGACAGTGTATTTTCAAATAACCTGTCTTCAAGCTCACTAATTATTTCTTCTGCTTAATAAATTCTGCTATTAAGAGACTCTGATGCATTCTTTAGTATATCATTTGCATTTTTCAACTCTAGAATTTCTTCTTGGTTCTTTATAGTTATTTTAGTTTCTTTGTTGAATTTATTTGATAGAATTCTGAATTCCTTTTCTGTATTATCTTGAATTTCTTTGAGGGCTTCAAGACAGCCATTTTGAATTCTCATCTTAAAGGCCACATATCTGTTTCTCCAGGTTTGGTCACTGGAGTCCTGTTTAATTGATTTGATGAGGTCATGTTTTCTGGAAGATCTTGATGCTTGTAGATTTTCATCAGTGTCTGGACATTGAAGAGTTAAGTACTTATTTTAGTCTTCACAGTCTGGGCTTGTTTGCTCCTGTTGTTATTAAGAAGGCTTTCCAGGTATTCCAAGGGACTTGGGCCCTAAGCCCAATAACACTGGTTTTTGCAGACTTGTATAAGTACTGTGTTGGTGGTCTTAGATAAGATCCAAAAGAATTTTCTGGATTACCAGTCAGAGGCTCTTGTTCTTTTTCCTTAGTTTCTCCCAAACAAATAGTCTCTCTCTCTTTCTCTCTCTCTCTCTTTTTCTGCCAAGCCACATGGAGTGTGATGGTGCAAGGACCACTGTGGCTACACTACTGGGATTTCACTGAGTCAGACCTGAAGCCAACACAGCACTGGGTTTTGCCCAAGGCCCTCAGTAACCATTACCTGGCTACCGTCTATGTTCACTCAAGGCCCTAGGGCTCTATGATCAGTAGGTGGCAAATTCACCCAGGTTTGTGTTCTTCCCTTCAGGGCAGTGAATTCCCCCAGGCCCCAGGTGGGTCCAGAGGTGCTGTCTGGGAGCCAGGGATTTGAGGAAAAAAACCTTAGAAATTTGCCTGATGCTCTGTGCTACTGCAGCTAAGCTGGCACTCAAACCACAAGATGCAGTCCTTCCCTCCCTTTCCATAGTCAGAGGAACCTTTCCCTGTGGCCACCACCAACACTGCCCTATAGGGGTTTCTGCCAGGCCACTGCCAGTGTTCACTTAAGGCCTAAGTTCTCTTCAGTCAGCTTGTGGTGAATGATGCCAGGCCCTAAACTCACCCTTCAGGGCAATGATCTCTTCTCTGGCCCAGAGAAGGCCCAGAAATGCTGTCCAAGATTCTAGGCCTGAACTCAGGGACCCCAAGAGCATGCTTGTTGCTCTACCCAATTGTAGTCAAGCTGATACTTAAGGTGCAAGACAAAATCTCCTTAACTTTTCACTCTACTTTTCTCAAACAGAAGGAGTCTTTATCCATACACCACAGCTGGCAATGTGCTCAGTGATACCTGAAGCCAGCAGGTCTCACAGCCCAAGGCCCATGGCATACTACCTGGGTATTGCTGCTGGTTATTCAGGGCCCAAGGGCTCTTTAGTAAGCAGGTGATGAATTCTGCCAAGACCGTTTCTTCCCTTCAAGGCAGCGTGTTCCCTTTTGACCCAGGGTATATCTAGAAATGCTGTCTGGGAGCTAGGTCCTGGAACGGGAGCCTCATGACTGACTCTGCCTGAGCTGAGGAAGTAGTCACTTTTGCTGCTGTGAGTTTCACTGCCTGGGTTGGGGAAGGGGTCGTGCAAGCATTCCTTTACCTGCCCAGCTTGTCTCCCTATGTCATGTGCCACCCTAGTCCTCTGGCTCTGGGCCCAGCCCAGCAGTAAGAGTTGTCTAGGAATTGCAGTTCTTGTGTGCTAGACTGCCTTTCAAGTTTATCAAGGACCCCAGAGCACTGTGACCCACAGTAGCAAGGCTTGCCAAGAAATTCAAGTTCCAACTGCTGGAGTGGGAAGTTCTCCTCTGGCTGAGTCTGGTCCAAATGCTCTCTCTCTGCATGAGTGCTGGCTGAACCCAGCACAGTTTGCTCTCCTCTCTGCTGTGATAGAGCATTACCGAGTTCGATGTTAAGTCTTCCAGTTACTGCACTCTCCCTCCCCCAAGTGCACAGAGTCTCCATGCAGCATGGCTCTACTGGGGGATGGAGGAGGTGTGGCATTGGCGACTCAAGACTGTCTCTTTGACTCTCTTCAATGCCTCTTTCAATGATATGAAGTTAAAAACATGTACTATGATTGCTCACCTGATTTTTGGTTCTGCAATGGTGCTTTTCTGTGTGCAGACAGTTGTTAAAATTTGGTGTTCCTGCATGTGAGACAAATGGCGTAGGCTCGTATTCTGCCATCTTGCTCCAACCCATCCCATTCTATATTTTTATTTTTATTTTCCATATATGATGAGGGAGTGAAACTGCATTTAACTCTGTCAAGTTTCTCTGCAATTTAGTACCTATGTAAATCACAATAGCATTTACCAAATATTCCATTTTCTGCTCTTGATTTCTCACACAACCACTTGGTGAGGCAGAGTCATATGACTTGTTCTGGCTAGATACTCAGAGTATAAAACCTTCTAAAGTGGAGGGAAAAAGAAAGTAGCAACCATAGCAAAGTTAGAGTAGTTATACCATTATCAATCAAGAGAGATTTTAAACCAAAAAGTATGTTACTAGAGACACAAAGGGACATTTTATAATGATAAAAGAGTCAATGCATTAGAAAGTTATAACAATTATATATGCATCTAATAACAGAGCACCAAGATACATGAAGTAAAAACTGACAGGAATGAAGGTAAAAATATGTAACTCAAAAATAGTTGTTGAAGATGTCAATATCCCATTTTCAATAATGATACAATGACCACACATCAGATTAGCAAGAGATTAGGTTTGAACAACACTATAAAGCCATGAGTCCTAAGAGACATCAATAGAACCTTCCATTCAACGACAATAGAATATACATTCTTCTCAAGTGCATATGGAACATTCTCCAGGATAGAGCAAATGCTAGTCCATAGACAAAACTTCAGTAAATTTAAAATGAGAGAAATAATATGAAGTATGTTCTCTTACCACAAAATATTTAATTTGAAATCAATAATAAGAATTTGGGAAACTCACATATATGTGAAAATTAAGCAAGATACTCCCAAATAACCAATGGGTCAAAGAAAAAATCAAAGGGGAAATTAGATAATCTCTTGAAATGAATAACATGACGACATAGAATAACAAAATTTATGCAATGCAACAAACTCGGTGCTTAGAGGGTAATTTATAACTGTAAATACCTATGTTAAGAAAGAAGAAAGACTACAAATCTATAACCTAACCTTCCACCTTAAGACACAACAAGAAAAACAACCCAAACCTTAAGCAAGCAGAGGAAATAGTAAAGATTAGAATGGGAATTAATGAAATAGATAATAGGAAACCTATCAAGAAAATCAAAGAAACAAAAAGCTATTTTTTTAAAAGCTCAACAAAATTGATAAACTTTTATCTAGGTTGACCAAGTAAAAAGGGAGTGGAGACACAAATTACCAGAATCAGAAATTAAAGAGAGATCATTACTACTGACCTTACAGAAATAAGAAGGGGTATAAAGAAATATTATGAATAATTGTACACCAACAAATTAGATTACTTAGATGAAATGGACAAATTCCTGGAAACACAAACTACTGAAACTGATTCAAGTATGAGTCTTTATAGGCCCATAACCAGTGAAGAGCTTGAATCAATAATTTAAAACCACCCATAAAGAAAAGACGAGACCCACATGGCTTTATCACTAAAGTCTATCAATCATTTTTTGAAATACTAATTCTTCCTGAACTCTTCCAAAAAACAGAAGAAGGAATGCTTCTCATCTCATTTTATAAATTTATAGCTTTTTATACCCTGACACCCAAACCAAATACACCACAAGAAAAAAAAAACCTACAGATCAAAATCTCTTATGAATATGGATACAGACACTTTCAACAAAATACTAGCAAACTGAATATGGCAGCACATAAAAAGAGCTATACACCATGACCAAGTGGTATTTATCCCAGGAATGCAAGATTGGTTTAATATTTTAAAAAATCACTTAATATAATACATCATATTAATAAAACAAAACTAAAAAATACATGACTGTCTCCATAAATGCAAAAAAAGGATGTGACAAAATCCAACATTCTTTCATGACAAAAACACTAAAAAACTGGGAGTAGGTGGGGACTTCCTCAACATGATAAAGAACATCTATGAAAAATCAACAGCTTATGTCATACTTCTGTTCAAAGACTGAAGGCTTCCCCCTGAGATCAGGAACATGACAAGGATGTCTGCTCTCACCGTTTTTACTCAGGATTTTACTGGAGGTTATAACCAGTGCAATTAGTCCAGCAAAATAAATAAAAGGTATCCAGATTACAAAGGAAGGGTTAAAACTATCTCTATTTGAAGATGGCATCATCTTGTATACAGAAAATCTTAAGGAATCCATAAAAAACGATAGAACTAATCAATGAAGAATCAGAAAGAAAAGTTGGAAAAGCAATCTTATTTACAATAGCATCCAAAAGAATAAAATATTTAGAAATAACTTTAACCATGGGGATAAAATATCTGTACAGTGAAAACTATAAGACATTGATGAAAGAAATTGAAGACACACGTAAGTAGAAAGATATCCTGAGTTATTGAAACAGAAGAATTAACATTGTTACAATGTCCATACTACTCAAAGCAATCCGATGAAAATAAATGAAAATCCTATCAAAATTCTAATCTTATTTTTCACAGAAAATAAAAAATACTAAATTTGCATGAAACCACGAAAGACCCTGATTTCAAAGCAATCTTAAGAAAGACTAACAAAGTTAGAGGCATCACACTTCCTATTTCAAGCTGTATTGCAAAGCTGTAGAAAGCAAAACAGCATGTTACTGGCATAAAAGCAGACACATAGAGCAATAGAATGGAGAGCCCAGAAATATACTTATCCATCTACAGTCAATTTATCTTTGACAAAGGTGTCAAAACCACGTCATGGGGAAAGGCTCTTCAATAAATTGTATTGGGAAAACTGGATATCCACAGGCAAAAAAAAAAAGGACACTTATTTTACACTACTTACAAAAATGAACTCAAAATGAATTAAAGACATACATGTAACACTTGAAACCTTAAACTCCTACCAAAAAAAAAACAGGAAAAAGATCTCCTTGACATTGTTCTCAACAATAATTTTTTGCACATGACACCAAAAGCAAAAATAAACAAGTGGGGTTACATCAAACTAAAAAGCTTTTGCACAACAATGAAAACAATCAATAAAATGAAAATGTAACTGACAGAATGGGAGAAAATATTTGTAAACCATATACCTGATAAAGGGTTAATATTTGAAATTTATAAGGAAGTCCTACAACTCCTTAGCAAAAACAAAACAAGAAAAACAAAGAAAACCCAGAAAACAACAAAAAACCCACTCCTAATAATCCTATTAAAAATGGGCAAAGAAGCTGAATAGACATTTTTGCAAAGAAGATATACAAATGGCCAACAGATATAATGAAAAGTTGCTCAACATTACTAATCATCAAAGAAAACAAAACCACAATGAAATATCACCTCACATCTGTTAGGATAGCTATTATAAAAAAGACGAGATAACAAATGTTGACTAGGATATAGAGAAAAGTGAACCCTTGCACAGGTTGATGGGAATGTAAATTGGTGTACATTAAGGAAAACAGTATGGAGAATTCTTGAAAAATTAAAAACAGAACTACCATATGATCAAACAATCTCACTTCTCATTATATATCCAAAAGAATTGAAATCAAGATCTTGAAGAGATAGCTGCACTCCCAAATTCATTGTAGCATTATTCAGAAGAGCCAAGATATGAAAACAACTTGTATGTCTATTGACAGATGAATGGATAAGAAAAAAAACTGTGGCATATACAAACAATGGAATATTATTCAGTCTTTAAAAAGAAGGAAATCCTGCCATATGTGACTATGTGAATTAACCTAGAGAACATTATGCTAAGTAAAATAAGCTAGTCACAAAAGACAAATACTCAATGATTCCACTAACAGAAGGTATCTAAAACAGTCAAACTCATAGAAGCAGAGAGTAAAATGGTGGTTGTAGGGGCTGGGGCAAGGAAGAAATGGGGAATATGTTAAATGTGTATAAAGTTTCAGTTATGCAGGATGAGTAACTTCTAGAGATCTGCTATACAAGTTGGTGTCTATAGTCAACAATACTGTATTGTGCACTTTAAAAAACTGCTAAGAGGGTAGACCTCATAATGAGCATTCTTACTACAATAAAAGGAGAGTCCTGAGGAAACTTTTAGAGATGATGGATATATGTTAATTACTTTAATTGTAGTGATGGATTTATTGTGTATGCCTATGTCCAAACTTACCAAATTGCTTGCATTATATATATGCAGGTGTGTGTGTGTGTGTGTGTGTGTGTGTGTGTGTGTGTGTGTGAAATCTTACCATCAAGCCAGTAATCAAGAAGGTGTGGTATTGGTATAAACACAGGCATATTGAACAATGGAACAGAATAACAACCCTTAATAAGTGAAATAATTCCAGTCAGTAAAAACACAATTCTAAAAGATAAAAATATAACCCAGAAATTTTACTCCTGAGTATCTTCCAAATAGATACAGAAATATTCATTCATGCAAAGACTTTTACATGAATGTTTATAGCAGAAATCCTCACAATGGTTAAAAAGTGAAAGCAACACAAATGTCCATCAATTGCTGAATGGACAAACCACATTCCTCAAAATCTGAATTTGTCAGTCTAGATTAACCTCTGTTACTCAGTCTGGATCTCACGGACCTCAAACCTCATTTCTTCACCCTCTGGACATCTCAGCCTTGCCAATCCCTCATTCTCAATTTTGTCATCCACTGGGATGTAGGTTATCAGCATTTAAGGGTATGAAACTTGAGGCTGATGAGTCACAATTTTTAAAAAGCCAGTATCTCCAGTTGATCTAATCTTTATCTCCCACTCTTTAAAAATTTTAACTCCTACACATAACCACCATTTCTCTTCCATCTTCAAATTCTCCTACTCTAGTGGTTACTCCCATCAATATACAATTTATGCTCTACTGTCCTCCATTTTCAACAAATACCTTCCCTTGATGACACTTCCCTACCAGCTATTGTTCTATATATCTGCTGTCCTGTTTATATGCTGGATTACATTTACTGATTTGCATATGTTGAACCAGCCTTGCATCCCAGGGATGAAGCCCACTTGAACATGGTGGATAAGATTTTGATGTGCTGCTGGATTCGGTTTGCCAGTATTTTATTGAGGATTTTTGCATCGATGTTCATCAGGGATATTGGTCTAAAATTCTCTTTTTTGGTTGTGTCTCTGCCAGGCTTTGGTATCAGGATGATGCTGGCTTCATAAAATGAGTTAGGGAGGATTCCCTCTTTTTCTATTGATTGGAATAGTTTCAGAAGGAATGGTACCAGCTCCTCCTTGTGCCTCTGGGAGAATTCGGCTGTGAATCCATCTGGTCCTGGACTTTTTTTGGTTGGTAAGCTATTGATTATTGCCTCAATTTCAGAGCCCGTTATTGGTCTATTCAGAGATTCAACTTCTTCCTGGTTTAGTCTTGGGAGGATGTATGTGTCGAGGAATGTATCTATTTCTTCTAGATTTTCTAGTTTATTTGTGTAGAGGTGTTTATAGTAGTCTCTGATGGTAGTTTGTATTTAGAATGCCGATCATTAAAACGTCAGGAAACAACAGGTGCTGGAGAGGATGTGGAGAAATAGGAACACTTTTACACTGTTGGTGGGACTGTAAACTAGTTCAACTATTGTGGAAGTCAGTGTGGCGATTCCTCAGGGATCTAGAACTAGAAATACCATTTGACCCAGCCATCCCATTGCTGGGTATATACCTAAAGGATTATAAATCATGCTGCTATAAAGACACATGCACACATATGTTTATTGCGGCACTATTCACAATAGCAAAGACTTGGAACCAACCTAAATGTCCAACAACAATAGACTGGATTAAGAAAATGTGGCACATATACACCATGGAATACTATGCAGCCATAAAAAATGATGAGTTCATGTCCTTTGTAGGGACATGGATGAAGCTGGAAACCATCATTCTAAGCAAACTATTGCAAGGACAAAAAACCAAACACTGAGTGTTCTCACTCATAGGTGGGAATTGAACAATGAGAACACATGGACACAGGAAGGGGAACATTACACACCAGGGCCTGTTGTGGGGTGGGGGGAGGTGGGAGGGATAGCATTAGGAGATATACCTAATGCTAAATGACTGATGAGTTAATGGGTGCAGCACCCCAACATGGTACATATATGCATATGTAACAAACCTGCACGTTGTGCACATGTACCCTAAAACTTAAAGTATAATAATAATAAAATTAAAAAATATATATATCTGCTGTCCTTCACAGCACAACTTTTCTGATAAGTTATCTAATTGGTTGTCTCCCACCCTCTTCCAGTCACTCTTATATTTCTTCTTGTCCTTTAAACAAGTTTTTTTTTTCATGGTCTTTTTTTTTGTTTATTATTATACTTTAAGTTTTAGGGTACATGTGCACAATGTGCAGGCTAGTTACATATGTATACATGTGCCATGCTGGTGTGCTGCACCCATTAACTCGTCATTTAGCATTAGGTATATCTCCTAATGCTATCCCTTGCCCCTCCTCCCACCACACAACAGTCCCCAGAGTGTGATGTTCCCCTTCCTGTGTCCATGTGTTCTCATTGTTCAATTCCCACCTATGAGTGAGAACATGTGGTGTTTGGTTTTTTATCCTTGTGATAGTTTACTGAGAATGATGATTTCCAATTTCATCCATGTCCCTACAAAGGACATGAACTCATCATTTTTTTACAGCTGCATAGTATTCCATGGTGCATATATGCTACATTTTCTTAATCCAGTCTATAATTGTTGGACATTTGGGTTGGTTCCAAGTCTTTGCTATTGTGAATAGTGCCACAATAAACATACGTGTGCATGTGTCTTTATAGCAGCATGATTTATAGTCCTTTGGGTATATACCCAGTAACGGGATGGCTGGGTCAAATGGTATTTCTAGTTCTAGATCCCTGAGGAATTGCCACACTGACTTCCACAATGGTTGAACTGGTTTCCAGTTCCACCAACAGTGTAAAAGTGTTCCTATTTCTCCACATCCTCTCCAGCACCTGTTGTTTCCTGACTTTTTAATGATTGCCATTCTAACTGGTGTGAGATGGTATCTCATTGTGGTTTTGATTTGCATTTCTCTGATGGCCAGTGATTGTGAGCATTTTTTCATGTGTTTTTTGGCTCCATAAATGTCTTCTTTTGAGAAGTGTCTGTTCATGTCCTTTGCCCACTTTTTGATGGGGTTGTTTGTTTTTTTCTTGTAAATTTGTTGGAGTTCATTGTAGATTCTGGATATTAGCCCTTTGTCAGATGAGTAGGTTGTGAAAATTTTCTCCCATTCTGTAGGTTGCCTGTTCACTCTGATGGTAGTTTCTTTTGCTGTGCAGAAGCCCTTTAGTTTAATTAGATCCCATTTGTCAATTTTGGCTTTCGTTGCCATTGCTTTTGGTGTTTCAGACATGAAGTCCTTGCCCATGCCTATGTCCTGAATGGTAATGCCTAGGTTTTCTTCTAGGGTTTTCATGGTTTTAGGTCTAATGTTTAAGTCTTTAATTCATCTTGAATTAATTTTTGTATAAGGTGTAAGGAAGGGATCCAGTTTCAGCTTTCTACATATGGCTAGCCAGTTTTCCCAGTACCATTTATTAAATAGGGAATCCTTTCCCCATTTCTTGTTTTTGTCAGGTTTGTCAAAGATCAGATACTTGTAGATATGTGGCGTTCTTTCTGAGGGCTCTGTTCTGTTCCATAGATCTATATCTCTGTTTTGGTACCAGTACCATGCTGTTTTGATTACTGTAGCCTTGTACTATAGTTTGAAGTCAGGTAGCGTGATGCCTCCAGCTTTGTTCTTTTGGCTTAGGAGTGACTTGGCAACGTGGACTCTTTTTTGGTTCCACATGAACTTTAAAGTACTTTTTCCAATTCTGTGAAGAAAGTCATTGGTAGCTTGATGGGGATGGCATTGAATCTATAAATTACCTTGGGCAGTATGACCATTTTCACGATATTGATTCTTCCTACCCATGAGCATGGAATGTTCTTCCATTTTTTGTATCCTCTTTTATTTCATTGAGCAGTGGTTTGTAGTTCTCCTTGAAGAGGTCCTTCACATCCCTTGTAAGTTGGATTCCTAGGTATTTTATTCTCTTTGAAGCAATTGTGAATGGGAGTTCACTCATGATTTGGCTCTCTGTTTGTCTGTTATTGTTGTATAAGAATGCTTGTGATTTTTGTACATTGATTTTGTATCCTGAGGCTTTGCTGAAGTTGCTTATCAGCTTAAGGAGATTTTGGGCTGAGACAATGGGGTTTTCTAGATATACAATCATGTCATCTTTTCATGGTCTTTAATAATTTGCACGCTGTCAAATGAAATGACAATTTCTTTGCTCTTGTTTAACCTCTTAGCAGCACTAAACACTGCTCTTCATTAAAAATTCACTCTTTCTTCTCCTGTATTCCATGAAAATACTCTCTTTTGGTTTTCTTTCTTCCCATGTGAACTCTTTTCCTTGACTTATTTATTAGCTCATTTGCTGCTAAACTTCCTCTACATATTGGTGTGCTCCAAGTTGTAGCCTTGAATTCTCCTTTTCTACATTTTCTGTCTAGGGAATTTTCTTTTCACTTTATTACCGTAGTTAACATCTACATCTTCCATCTCCTGTATTAATCAGGTTGATTTGTTGCAAACAACAGAAAAATACTCTACATTACTAAAATGGAATCTGATGTAAGGACATTGAGCTGTACAGGGAATCAACAGGAAGGCTGGAGAACCAGGATTAAACAGCAAGCAGAATCCATGCTAGCCTGGGAAGTAGAAATGATTGTGAAAGTCATGCCTGAGAAATAGTCTAGTTTGGGCCTTCTTACTTGCAATACTGCTACTCTGGCTATCTGGTGCTGCTGACACTTGACTTGTAATGCTTCTGTTGCTGGATGTTTTGTGCTCCAAACAAAACTAATTTGTTAATTTTTTTCTGGGTATTGAAAATCCTGAGTGGGAGCATTTGATGGTCACAGTCTACACCAGCTTTCAAAGGCTGAGGGTGGGAGTGTAGGGTCTAGCTTGGTTTCTGTTGTGGGAGGTGGGGGCACTGCCTCTCATCATCATTTAAACAGTGGTTGAAACTCTCTGAAGGATGGAGCTTCAGATACTGAAAATAAAGAACGAATAGAAAAATCTGTGTCTCTAGCTTTGATCACTCCTTTGGGGTCCAGACTCAGCATCTGGAAGTTAGCATGACTAAAATTAAACTCATGATCCTCACCTAAACAAAACAAAATATGTAACACTCTTGCAGTCTTACCTATACGAGTAAAGCTACCATCCATCTTCTCAGATCAAAAACCTAGGCATCATCCTTGGTTTTACTTCTTTTACCTTTATATCTTATGTTGAATGATTCAGCATATCCTGCCTACTCTGCCTTGTAGTATATCCAGCTTTCATCTCCACTTTTCTCCATCTCTACTGGTAGTCCCCTAGTTTAGGCTACCACTGATCATTTACTCAGACAACCTAAATTAGGAGGTGATTGACCTCCTAACTGGACTCCTTTGTTCTATTCTTTTTTCCACAGTTTTTCACACTATAAAGTGATCATTTAAATCGAGTGACATGATAACTCAGTTGTCTGTGTCCCTCCATTGGCTTCCCATTTTAGTTAGAATAAATTCTAGACTTCTTGGCATAAACAAGACCTTATATAATCTGGCCGCTACCTAGTCTCTGACTGCATCTCATGATTTTTTCATCCCTCCAATTTATCCTACTATTACTCACTACTTTAATTATGCTCCAGTCACTCTGGCATTCCTTTGATTCCTAGAATTAAGCAAATCCTTTACCAGCTGGTTCTACCGATTGCTTTCCAAAGATCCAAAATACTATTACTGGTCTGTTCACGTGGCTGGTTTCTCATCATGTTTTGATAGTAGGTCAAGTGTAACATTCTCAGAGATGTCTTATCTAGCTTTACTTTTGCATTATCTATTTTTTTTTGCCTTTTGGTTTTGGTTCGCTTGGTGTTGTCCCCTCTTATGCCTGGTAATTGTTTATCAACAATCAAATACTACATATGAAGAATTGTAAAGAAAATTTTAGCCTTATAAAAATGCCATCTTCCTCTGTTTCTGGAAGGCAATTAAGATAGGAAGAGATTAACTTATCAGAGTTTGAGATGATGTAAAGCTAGTCTTAGTCTCTGTAAGAGATGGTCACAACCTTGGATAGGTTCACTGCTATACACCTAGTATCCAGCAGTTTCTCCATAATACACTATTGGCACTTTTGATAGAGAAATTCATTTTGCATGACTGTCCCACACATTGCAAGATTTTTATCCTTTCTTCCAGTCACTGTGACAAGCTTCACACATTACCAGAAGCCCCCTAGGGAGGCATTAACATCATTGATTGAGATATAATCTCTTGAACAATATAAGAGGCATAGTAGGCATACAACGAATGGTTCTGGGTCAACAAAAAACTGACAGCCTCACAAATCTACATTCATGTTGCTTAGGGTTGCCAGTCTGGGACCAAGAGGAATTACGGCATTTGAAGAGAAATAATGTGTATCGATTATTTTAAAGCATCCTCTGTTTCAAGAGGCAAAGCTTGAATGTGCAATGGGGTGATAACTTCGGTTTTCTCAATCTAGCTTGAACTGTATTATAGAAAAGATACTAATAATAATAGGCACTGTTTATTGAGTTACTAAGAGCCGTAAAAAGGCCTACTTTGTTAGAGTGCCAGCAACATTTTCCAGATGCTTCAGGTGGAATCCGTTTCTTACTCTTGTGTCAGCTGAAATTTGAGCTTGAAAGAGACACTCTATTCTGAGGGAATCCACTTTTACAAGCCATTTTCATTATGCAGCCATCAAAATAGACATATCTAAGTATTATTTTGAGAAAATCCATGCACTGGGGCATGATTTATATGCAGATGCTTCAAATTAAGGTAGTAAATACTAAGCTGAATAATATAAAAAGCTGTATTGATAATATAAGGTATATCTTGGCAGAGATCAAGACGTTACCTCCTTTTTGGCTGGGCCAGAGAGAATGGGAGTTAGTTTTCTAGTCTTAGAGAATGTGGGGCAGAGTCAAGTGGGATCACAGTCTGACGAAGTAATTAGATTCCTGCAATATTGTGGTAGGTCAGGGCATAAGTAGTGGACATTCCATGATATGGAAAACCATAGTGTCACCCTTTTGTGCATTGTAATATCCTCTAGTTTCCTAAAATGGGTAGCATGTTTGTTAAACCTTATAGTCTGCTGTTAGCAGTGTTTTGGGAATGAAGGAACAGGTAGATCTGGGAAAGGAAAGAGCAGTAGCCTGCGGAATTGGATGGAGACCCTGACAGTTCCCCGCTAGAGAAGGCTGGAACTGCCAACTAAGCCGGAGGTGACAAGTAACAACCCCCATGGATTTCTGGAACATGTAAGCACTGCCCGGGGAATTTAATATATATTAAGAGAGAGTTCCTGTAGTCAGCCAGGTAACGGTCTCAGAAGGAACTTACTTGGTATTGTTGGAAGAGACAGACAGGGAGAGAGAGAGAGAGAGAGGCTTTTCTCCACCTCTGCCTCTCCGTTTTTCAGCCCACAGAGAAGATAAAACAGAACTTGAAATGGGTATGTGTTTACATATGAGAGTTGAAAAAAGACAGTAGAATATTCTCTTGGTCAGTCTCAGCTGGGAACATGTGTGTCAGGTGACTCAATGTTTTTGCTGGTCTGTGCATGTCTACAAATGACCACAAACGTGCTACAAGTATTGATTTGGGGGTTACAAATAAATTTTAGCAAGTATACAAATTCCAGTGTACACCAGAATTCAACAAGGCGATGATGAAGAACTTCGGAGGCACAGAAACTCGAGATAGCAGCATAGAGAGGGAAGTGAAGCCCCTGGCCTAAACAGGCTTTGGAGTCAAGAGGCACTCCCCATTGTGGGAAAAAGGTAAGCAGAAAATCCCTAGCAGTGCTCATTCTCACCATGGATGCCTGCAATCCTAGCTACAGGAGATCATGACAGCCCTCACAGGTCCTGAGTCCAGTATAGGGAGCTGCCTAGAGTTCATGTGACTGCATTCTTTTAGAGAGGGAATTCACACTACATTTTCCTGTGACCCCAGGACTCACGGGGGCTCAGACTGCTGCAGTATGGTGCCATTTTGAAAGCAGAGTCACGGGAGTATGTATTGCCCTTGATGTTCAATGGCCCCTGTATCTCCATATCCCTGGAGCCCTGTCAATATCCCACCACAACCACCTACAGGGCTGCACAGTGGGGTGTTGAAGTCCTCAACTATTATTTATTGGGGTCTGGTTATCCCTTTAGCTTTAATAATATTTGCTTTATATATCTGGGTGCTCTGGTGTTGTGTGCACACATATATTTACAATTGTGATATTCTTTTGTTGAATGTTTTTTTACTGTATAATGTCCTTCTTTGTCTCTTTTTATAGCTTTTGATTTGAAGTCTGTTTTGTCTGACATAAGCATAATTACTCCTGCTCACTTTTGGTTTCCATTTGCAAGGAATATCTTTTTCCATCCCTTCACTTTCAGTATACGTGTGTGTTTTCACAGATGAGGTGAGTTTCTTGTAGGCAGTATATAGCTGGGTCTTTAAAAAAATCATTCAGCCAATCTATATCTTTTAAACAGGGAATGCAATCCATTTACATTCAAAGTTGTTATTGATTAGGTGAGGACTTACTCCTTTCATTTTATTGATTTTCTAGTTGTTTTGTATGTACTTTGTTCCTTACTTCTTCTCTTATTGTTTATTTTTGCAGTTGGGTGGCTTTCTGTAGAGATAAGGTTTGACTTTTTTCTTTTTCTCCTTTGTGTGTTGGCTCTACCAGTGAGTTTTATAGTTTCACATGTTTTCATGATCATCTTTTCACTTCCAGATGTAAAACTCCTTTGAGCATTTCCTGTAAGTCTGGTCTAGTGGCAATGAATTCCCTTATTTTTTGCTTGTTTGTGAAATGTTTTACTTCTGAAGAATATATTTGCTGCCAAATATTTTATGGGTAAAACTTCAAAAGCACAGGCAAAAAAGCAAAAATAGACAACTTGGTTATATCAAACTAAAAAGCTTCTTTACAGTAAAGAAAACAATGAACAGAGTGAAGAGTGGGCAAATATATTTGCAAACTATTCATCTGACAAGAGATTAATATCCAGACTATACAATGAACTCAAAAACCTCAACAGGAAAAAAACAGATTATCTAATAAATGTGGGCAAATGATATGAACAGAGATTTCTAAAAACAAAACCATGCAAATGGCCAATAAGTTCACGTAAAAATGCTCAACATCACTAATCATCAGGGAAATGCAAATCAAAACCATAATGAGCTATTATCTCACTCCAGTTAAAATGGCTAATATCAAAAGAAAAAAATAACAAATGCTGGTGAGGATGTGAGGAAAAAGGAACTCCTATACTGTTGATGGGAGTGTAAATTGCTGTAACTATTATGGAATACAGTATGGCAGTTCCTCAAAAAGTTAAAAATAGAACTACGATATGATCCAGCAATTCTACTACTGGGCATTTATCCAGAGGAAAGGAAAGAGATGTCTGAATCCCCATGTTTATTGCAGTACTATTCACAATAGTCAAGATATGGAATCAATCTAAGGGTCTGCCAACACATGAATGGATAACGAGAACGTGGTATATATACACAATGGAATACTATTCAGTCATAAAAAAGTAAATCCTATCATTCATTGCAATATGGTTAAGCCTAGATGACATTATGCTAAGTGAAATATCGGGCATAGCTGGGCACAGTGGCTCACACCTGTAATCCCAGCACTTTGGGAGGCCAGTGTGGGTGGATCACTTGAGCCCAGGAGTTCAAGACCAGCCTGGGCAACATAATGAGACTCTGTCTCTACAAAAAATTAAGAAATTAGCTAGGTGTAGTGGCTCATGTCTGTAGTCCCAGCTACTTAGAGGGCTGAGGTGGGAGGATTGCTTGAGCCTGGGAGGTCAAGGCTGCAGTGAGCCATGATCATGCCACTGCACTACAGCCTAGGCAACAAAGCAAGCACCTGTCTCAATAAATAAATAAATAAATAAATAAATAAATAAATAAGAAATATCAAGCACAGGTACATAAATATTGCATGTTTTTACTCATGTGGGAGCTAAAAAAGTTGAGCTCATAAAAGTATTAGAAGAGTAGGATTGTGGTTGTTAGAGGTTAGGAAGGGTAGGGAGGAGGAAAGGATAGGGAGAGGTTGATCGATGGATACAAAATTTCAGCTAGATAGGAGGAATACATTCTAGTATTCTATAGAACTATAGAGTCACTGTAGTTAAGAATAATTTTGTAACTTAAAAAAGTAGTACAACTTGGGAATATTTTGCTTCACATAGACTGGATTATTTAATTAAAATTTATTTGTTTATTGATTCTGTTACACCTAAAATTATGTATGGAGAATATGTGTGAAAAGGGATACTAGAATTTGAGTAAAAACACAAGGGTTTATAGTAAAAGATAATCTTTTATATAACTCTTGGGACCATCTTGAACTCTATTGAAGTGTTACGTCCTTCAATCATTCTAAATTTCATAAAGATTGTCAGTTTTTCTGCCAGGTGTGGTGGCTCAGCCTGTAATCCCAGCATTTGGGGAGGCTGAAGTGGGAGGATTGCTTGAACCCAGGGTTTCAGACCTGCCTGGGCAACATGGCAAGACCTCGTCTCTACAAAAAATTAAAGAAAAAATTAGGTGGGTATGGTGGCATGTGCCTGTGGTCCAAGCTACTTGGGAGGCTGAGGTGAGAGGGTGGCTTGAACACAGGAGGTTGAGGCTGCAGTGAGCAATGTTTGTGCCACTGCACTTCAGCCTGGGTAACAGAGTGAGACCCCATCTCAAAAAAAAAATAATGTCGGTTTTTCTAGGTCTGCTATATTTATGTAATATGCATTGCATTTTTCTTTTATTTTTTAATTATACAAATAATACATGCCGATTGATTTTTAAAAGGTCTTTCAGTCTATATGACACACAGGTATAATCTTTCACCATCATACTCTCCTCTTCAAAGGAGCTACTTTACCATTTTACTATGTAAGTTCTTCTAAAAACTTCTATGCATTTTTGAGCAAGAATCTACTATATTATTTATAAGCAATAAAAAATTCATCCATTACATTTTGAGGCCTCAGCATAATTTTCAATTGCTCAGAAATTCAAAAACTCAAAAACATTTTGATGTTACTTTATTTTGCTTACATCTTACTTACTTTTCTGTAAGTAGATACAACCTTTTAAAAATGTGGTCAATTCCCAAACTTTTATGTCATTCCTCAAAAGCATCAACCTTCTCAAGACAATGAATATTACATACTGTACTGAACAGCCTTTCAATTTCAGCAAGTAGAACACAAAATGGTGGGCCTGCATGTTTAGTTGGATCATAGGAAAGAACACACATGAGGTACTGAAACCCTTTACCCAGGTTGGACGACATTATAACTGCATAGCATTTGTGATCAGCTGGATTAATGGCAACTAATGCTCTTCCATCCTAAATCCTGTCAAATTTGCCAATATTTGCTCTAGGAGGATAAAAAATACAGCAACAGTACAATGAAATGTTCCCCAAAGAACTCTTAAACACTTTGGCTCCAGGAATTTTGGTGATTGGCTCTTCTGAGTAAGAAAGATTCTGCTCTGTAAAAAAAAATCTCATATCCCACACCAAGCACTTGGTGATTTCCACACCAAAAGTACTTGGTGATTTCCACACCAAAAGTACTTGGTGATTTCCACACCAAAAGTACTTGGTGATTTCCACACCAAAAGTACTTGGTGATTTCCACACCAAAAGTACTTGGTGATTTCCACACCAAAAGTACTTGGTGATTTCCACACCAAGTACACTGTGTCCCCAGTCTGCAAAATATTTCATCTCAACTGCTTTTCCACACAGAGGAAAAAATACCCTCACTCCACTCTTGCCTTTAAGAAAAGTATCTAAATGCTGCTTTAATAGCTGATGTCCTTGTTTTTGATGAAAACCAATATTTCAGTTCACCAACTTGTCTTGCCATTCTTGCAGAGTTAGTACTTGTTTTTTTGCACCTCAGTATCTGGGTACTATTCAATATCAAGTGAAGTCCTTGTACCATCCATAGTTTTGTAGACACTTTTGTCTCACAATCACATATCTTCAATGCCTTTATGGGTTTATTATAAAGGATATTGCAAAGGATAAAGATGAAGAGATGTGTAGAGTGAGGTAGGCATGCCATGCTCCAGGAACCTCCAAATGTTCAGCTACCAGGAAGCTCTCTGATATGTTTAGGCTATGTCTCCATCCAAATCTCATCTTGAATTGTAGTTCCCATAATCCTCATATGTGGTGAGAGAGACCCAGTGGGAGGTAATTGAATCATGGTGGTGGTTACTCCCATCCAGTTCTTGTGATAGTGAATGAGTTTTCACAAGATCTGATGGTTTTATAAGGGGCTTTTCACCCTTTGCTCGGCACTTCTCTCTCCTTCCACCCTGTGAAGAAGGATGTGTTTTCAAAATGATTGTAAGTTTCCTGAGGCCTCCCCAGCCATGCGGAACTGTAAGTCAATTAAACCTCTTTTCTTTATAAATTACCCAGTCTTGGGTATTTCTTCATAGCAGTGTGAGAACAAATTAATACACTCTCCAACAATAATTTACAGTATATTTTTAAACAGAAACAAGGATTTTGAATGTTCCCAACACAAAGAAATTGTAAATGTTTGAGGTGATGTACATTCTAATTACCCCAATTTGGTCATTACACATTGTATACATTTATTGAAATATCACTTCCTACTCCATAAATATGTACGATTATTATGTGTCAATTAAAAGAAAATTTCCAAAAAATTGTTTGACTATGTATGCAGGGGATTATTTCTGGACTGTCTATTCTATTCCATTGGTCTATGTGTCTGTCTTTATGCCAGTACCAACACTATTGATTACTGTAGCTTTGAAGTAACTTTTGAAATTGAGAATTGTGATTCCTCCAACTTCGTTCTTCCTTTTCAAGATTATATTGGTGATTTAGAATCCCTTGAAATTTTATATACATTTTATGGTTCTACTACTCCATTTCTACACAAAAGGCCACTGGAATTTGATAAGGATTAAACTAAATCTGTACATCACTTTAGATAGCATTGATATTTTGAGAATAATGTCTTTCAAGACACAAAAATATATATTTTTTTCAATTTTTAAAAGGTTTTCTTTAATGTCTTTCAGCAATGTTCTATAGTTTTCAGTGTGCAAGTCTTTCACATTCTTGGGTAAATTTATTCCCAGGTATTCTTTGTATGTTATTGCAAATGTCATAGATTTCTTTATTTTTTGTTTTGTTCATTGCTGGTATGTAGAAACAACTGAATTTTAGACTATCATATAATTTTGCTGAATTCATTTATCAGCTCTAGTAGCTTTTTTTGTGGATTATATGTGATTGTCTACATATAGGATTATCGCACCTGCAAATAGAGATAGGTTTACTTTTTCCTATTTTGAATGCCTTTTATTTCATTTTTTGCCTAATTGCCCCAGTTAGAACTTTCAGTACAATGTTGAATATCAGTGATAAAAGCTTGTCTTGTTCCTGATCTGGGGGAAAGCTTTTAGTGTTTTGAAACTGAGCATGGTGATAGCTATAGTTTTTAAAATAAATGCCTTTTAACATGTTGAAGAAGTTACCTTTTACACTTAGGATTTTTTTTTTCTGTTTTTATCATGAAAGCATGTTGGATCTTGTCACATGTCTTTTAAACATCAATTTGGATGGTTATAATTTTTCTTTTCTTCATTCTATTAACCTGGTTTATTGCATTGATTGATAGTAATATGTTGAAACACCCTTACATTCTTTGAATAAATTTACTTGTTCCTGGTTTATAATCCTTTCAATATGCTGTTGGATTCAGTTTGTATGCATTAAGTATTTTTGCACTTGTATTCATAGGGGATATTGGTGTGTAGTTTTCTTGTGAAGACTTTATCTGGTTTTTGTATCAGAATAATGCTGACCTCATAAAATGAATTAGGAAGTGTCCTTTTACTACTTTTTTTGGAAGAGCTTGAGTAGAACTCTCATTTATTCTTATTTAAATATTTGGCAAAAATCATAGTGAAGCCATCTGTTCCTGGTCTCCTCTTTGTGGAGAGGTCTTTAAAATTACTGATTCAATCTCTTTACTTGATATACATTTTCAGATTTTCTATTTCTTTTTAAGACAGTTGTGGTAATTTGTGTTTTGTAGGAAGTTGGCCATTATATATAGTTTATCTCATTCCTTGGAATACAGTTCTTAATAGAATTCTATTTCTTATTTCATTAAGGTCAGTAGTAATAGCCCTGCTTTCACTGTTGTTTACCTGTTCTCTCTTTTTAAATTCAGGTTAGCTAAAGTTTTGTCAGTTTAGTTGGTATTTGCAAGGAAATAAATTGAGTTTTGTTGCTTCTCCTATTGGTTTCCTATTTCACAGATTGCCACTCTAATCTATTATTTCCTTCCTTCTACTAGATTTGACTTTTGTTTGCTCTTGTTTCTCCAGTTTCTAAAGGTTTAAAGTTAGTTTACTGATTAGAGATTTGTGTTTTTTTAAAAAAGTATTTAATTGACAAAGATTGTAAATATTCTAGGTGTACCATGGGATGATCTGATTTATATGTTATATAATGGTTACCACCATCAAATAAATTAAGACCTATCACCACCTATGCTGTACTTTAGGTCTACAGACTTGTTCATCTTATAACTTAAAGTTTGTTTCCTTTGACCAATATCTTCCCATTTCCTCCACGCCCCTCTCCTAGAACCACCATTCTACTCTCCAATGCTGTGAGTTTGACTTTTTTAGATTCTCTACATAAGAGAGATCATACAGTATTTGTCTTTCTGTGTCTCATTTTTTTTCACTTAGCATAATGTCCTCCAGACTCATCTATGTTATTGAAAATAGTAGATTTTTTATAGCTGAGTAATATTTCGTTGTATATATATCACATTTTCTTTTTTTTTAACTTTTATTTTAAGTTCTAGGGTACATGTGAAGGTTTGTTGCGTAGGTAAACTCGTGTCATGGGGGTTTATTTTACAGATTATTTCATCATCCAGGTATTAAGCCCAGTACCCAATAATTATCTTTTCTGTTTCTCTCCCTCCACTCACCCTCCACTCTCAAGTACACCTCAGTGTCTGTTGTTTTCTTCTTTGTGTTCATCAGTTCTCATCATTTATTTAGCTCCCACTTATAAGTAAGAACATGTGGTATTTTGTTTTCTGCTCCTGGGTTAGTTTTCTAAGGATAAGAGCCTCCAGCTCCATCCATGTTCCCACAAAAGACATTATCTTGCTCTTTTTAATGGCTGCATAGTATTCCATGGTGTGTACGTACCACATATTCTTTATCCACTCTGTCACTGATGGGCATTTATGTTGATTCCATGTCTTTGCTATTGTGAATAGTGCTGCAATGAACATTTGCATGCATATATTTTTATGGTAGAATGGTCTGTATTTTTTTGGGTGTATACCCGGTAATGTCATTGTGGGGTTGAATGGTAGTTCTGCTTTTAACTCTTTAAGGAATTACCATACTGCTTTTCAAAATGGTTGAGCTAATTTACACTCCCACCAAAAGTGTATAAGTGTTCCCTTTTCTCTGCACCCTCAACAGCATCTGCTTTTTTTTTTTTTACTTTTTAATAATGGTCATTCTGACTGGCGTGAGATGGTATCTCATTTTGGTTTTGTCTTGCATTTCTCTAATGATCAGTGACATTGAGCTTTTTCTCAAATGCTTGTTGGCCTCATGTATGTCTTCTCTTCATAAGTGTCTGTTCATGTTCTTTGCCCACTTTAAATGGGGTCGTTTGTTTTTCTCTTGTAAATTTGTTTAAGTTCCTTATAGATGCTGGATATTAGACCTTTATCAGATGCATAGTTTGCACATTTTTTCTCCCATTCTGTAGGTTGTCAGTTTATTCTGTTGACAGTTTGTTTTGCTGTGCAGAAGCTCTTCAGTTTAAGTAGATTCCATTTGTCAATTTTTGCTTTTATTACGATTGCTTTTGGTGTCTTCATCATGAAATCTTCACCCTTTCCTATGTCCAGGATGGTATTGCCTAGGTTGTCCTCCAGGGTTTCTATAGTTTTGGGTTTTATATTTAAGTCCTTAATGCATCTTGAGATTATTTTTATATGTGATGTAAGGAAGGGGTCCAGCTTCAATCTTGTTTATATGGCTAGCCAGTTATCCCAGCACCATTTATTGAATAGGGAGTCTTTTCCCCATTGCTTGTTTTTGTCAGCTTTATTGAAGATCAAATGATTGTAGGTGTATGGCCTTAATTCTGGGCTATCTATTCTGTTCCATTGGTCTATATGCCTGTTTTTGTAACAGTACGATGCTGTTTTATACTGTAGCCCTGCAGTATAGTTTGCAGTTGGGTTACATGATGCCTCCAGCTTTGTTCTTTTTGTTTAGAACTGCCTTGGCTATTTGGACTCCTTTTTGGTTCCATATGAGTTTTAAAATAGTTTTTTTTCTAGTTCTGTGAAGAATGTCATTGGTAGTTTGGTAGGAATAGCATTGAATCTTTAAATTGCTTTGAGCAGTATGGCCATTTTAATGATATTGATTCTTCCTATCTATGAGCATGGGATGTTTTTCCATTTGTTTGTGTCTTCTCTCATTTCTTTGAGCAGGGTTTTATAATTCTCATTGTAGAGTTCTTTCACCTCCGTGGTTAGATGTATTCCTAGGTATTTTATTCTTTTTGTGGCAACTGTGAATGGGATTGCCTTTATGATTTGGCTCTTGGCTTTGCTGTTGCTGGTGTATAGGAATGGTAGTAATTTTTGTACAGTGATTTTGTATCCTGCAACTTTGCTGAAGTTGTTTATCAGCTGAAGGAGCTTTTGGGTCTAGATTATGGGGTTTTCTAGGTATAGAATCATGTCATCTGCAGAGATAGCTTGACTTCTTGTCTTTCTATTTGGATGCCCTTTATTTCTTTCTCTTGCCTGATTGCTCTGGCTATGACTTCTAATACTATGTTGAATAGGAGTGGTGAGAGAGAACATCCTTGTCTTGTGCCAGTTTTCAACAGGAATGCTCCCAGCTTTTACCCATTCAGTATAATGTTGACCCTGCGTTTGCAATAGATGGCTCTTATTATTTTGAGGCATGTTCCTTTAATATGTAATTTATTGAGAGTTTTTGTCATGAAGGGGTGCTGAATTTTATCAAAAACCTTTTCTGCATCTATTGAGATAATCATGTATATCGCGTTTTCTTTATCCATTTATCCATTGATGGACATTTAGGTTGCTTTAATATTGTGACTATTGTGAATAATGCGGCAATGAACATGGAGGTGCAGACACCTCTTTGAAACAGTGATTTCATTTCCTTTGGATATATGCCCAAAAGAAATGCTTAGCTAGACTAACCAAGAAGAAAGAAAGATCTCAATCAAATTAATAAAATTATAAGTGAAAGAACAGACTTTACAATTGATACCAGAGAAATACAAAGGATCATAAGAGACTGCTATAAACAATTATACAACAACATATTGAATAACTCAGAAGAAATGGATAAATTCCTAGATACTTACAACCTACCAAAACTGAATCATGAAAAATTAGAACATCTGAGCAGAGCAATAATAATAAAGTGATTGATTCACTAACCAAAGTCTCCGAACAAAGAAAAGCATGGGACCACATGGCTTTACTGGTAAATTCGACCAATAATTTAAAGGAGGTCTGGGAGCGGTGGCTCACGCCTGTAATCCCAGCACTTTGGGAGATGGGCAGATCACGAGGTTAGGAGGAGATTGAGACCATCCTGGCTAACACGGTGAAACCCCATCTCTACTAAATGCAAAAAATTAGCCAGGCGTGGTGGCAGGCACCTGTAGTCCCAGCTACTCGGGAGGCTGAGGCAGGAGAATGGCGTGAACCCAGGAGGCAGAGCTTGCAGTGAGCCGAGATCACACCACTGCACTCCAGCCTGGGCGACAGAGCATGACTCCATCTCAAATAATAATAATAATACTAATAATAATAATAATAATAATAATAACTTAAAGGAGAATTAATGCCAAGCCTTCTCAAACTCCTTCAAAAAATCGTAGAGGAGGGAAAACTTCCAAACTCATTTTATAAGGCCAGCATTACCCTGACAACAAAGCAAGATAAGAACAAAACAAGAAGAGAAAATTACAGGCCCATATCTCTAGTGAAGATAGATGGAAAAATCCTGAACAAAATACAAGGAAACTGAATTTGACAGCACATTAAAAGGATCATACACTGTGATCAAGTTAGATTTATCTCTGAGATACATGATGGTATCTCACATCAATAAATGTGATACACAACATCAACAGAATAAAAGATAAAATCATATAATCATGACAATAGAGAAAAAGCATTTGACAAAATTCAATATCTTTTTCTGATAATAAATTATGTGTAGAAGGAATGTACCTCAACATAATAAGGGCCATATATGACAGTCCCACAACTGACATCATACTTGGTAATGGAAAGGTGGAAGCATTTCCTCTAAGATTAAAACAAGACGAGGATGCCCACTCTTACAAATTCCATTCAACATAGTACTGGAAGTCCTAGCCAGATAAACTGGGCAAGAAAAAGAAATAAAAAGACATCTATTGGAAAGGAAGAAGTTGAATTGTTTCTATCTTTTTATTGTAGACTTTTACAGCAATAGATTTCCTCCTGAGCACTGCTTCCACTGCATCCCATAAATTTTGGAATGTTATCTTTCATGGTCATTCATCTCTAGGTATTTTCAAATTTCCTTCCTGATTTGTTTTCCAATCTGGTGGTTAAGACTGTGTGGCTTAACTTCTACATATTTGTGAATTTTCTTTTTTGTCTACTGTTATGATTTTTAGCTTCATTCCATTTTGAACATGTTAGGTCTAGTTGGTTTACAGTGGTGTTCAAGTGCTCTGTTTTCTTACTTATCTCCTGTCTAGATGTTCTATGAAGTATTGAAAGTGGAGTCTTGAAATCTCCAGCTATTATTGTAGAATGGTCTATTTCACACATAGATTTGATCTGTCAATATTTGGTTCACATATTTGGGGGCTCCTTTGTTTTGTGTAATATATTTATAATGGTTATATCTTCTTAATATATTAATATTTTTATCAATATGTAATGCCCATCATTTTCTCTTATAGTAAATGTAAACTTGGAATCTATTTGGTCTGATATTAGCATAGTTATCCTTTTCTCCTTTGATGACTATTTGCATAGGATCTTTTCTTTTTTTGAGACATGGCCTTGCTATATTGCCCAGGGTGGACATAAACTCCTGGCTCAAGCAATCCTTCCACCTCAGCCTCCTGAGTACCTAGGACTACAGGCGCCTGCCACTGTACTCAGTAGAATATATTTTTCTTTTCTTTTCTTTTTTGACTGATGTTAGTGGTTAGCTTTTATTTCATTTTATTTTTTTCTTCAACTTTTATTAAGTTCAGGGGTACATGTACAGAATGTGGAGGTTTTTAGCATGGGTAAACGTGCGCCATGTTCGTTTGCTGCACACATCATCCCATCACCTAGGTATTAAGCCCAGGATCCATTAACTATTCTTACAGATGATCTCCCTTCCCCAACCTCACTCAACAGGCCCCAGTGTGTGTTGTTCCCCACCATGTGTCCATGTGTTCTCATTATTCAGCTCCCACTTAAAAGTGAGAACATGTGGTGTTTGGTTTTCTGTTCCTGCGTTAGTTTGCTGAGGTTAATGGCTTCCAATTCCATTCGTGTCCCTGCAAAGGACATTATCTCTTTCCTTTTTATGGCTGCATAGTATTCCATGGTGTATGCGTACCATATTTTCTTTACCTAGTCTATCACTGATGGGCATTTAGGTTGATTTCATGTCTTTGCTATTGTATATAGTGCTGCAGTGAACATACACATGCATGTATCTTTATAATAGAATGATTTACATTCCTTTGGGTATATATCTAGTAATGGAATTGCTGGGCCAAATGGTATTTCTGCCTCCAGGTCTTTCAGGAATTGCCACTCTGTCTTCCACAATGGTTGAAATAATTTACCCTCCCACCAACAGTATAATAGTGTTCCTTTTTCTCTGCAACCTCGCCAGCATCTGTTTTTTTTTCTTTAAATTTCAGTAGGTTTTTGGGGGAACAGGTGGTGTTTGGTTTCATGAATAAGTTCTTCAGTGGTGATTACTGAGATTTTGGTGCACCCATCACCTAAGCAGTGTACACTATACCCAATGTGTAGTCTTTTATCCCTCACCACCCCTACCCTTTTCCTCAAGTCCCCAAAGTCCAGTGTATCATTCTTAGGCCTTTGTGTACTCATAGCTTAGCTCTCCCATATGAGTGAGAACAAACGATGTTTGGTTTTCCATTCCTGAGTTATTTCACTTAGAATAATAGTCTCCAATTCCATCCAGGTTGCTGCGAATGCCATTATATCTTTCCTTTTTACGGCTGAGTAGTATTCCATGGTATATATCTACCACATTTTCTTTATCCACTCGTTGATTGGTGGGCATTTGGGCTGGTTCCATATTTTTACAATCGCAAATTGTGCTACTATAAACACGTGTGTGAAAGTATCTTTTTGGTATAATGGCTTCTTTTCCTTTGAGTAGATACCTAGTAGTGGGATTGCTGGATCAAACAGTAGAACTACTTTTAGTTCCTTAAGGAATCTCCACACTGTTTTCCATGTGGTTGTACTAGTTGACATTCCCACCAACAGCATAAAAATGTTTCTTTTTCACTACATCCACTTCAACATCTGTTATTTTTTGAGCCTCTTACTGCTCAGCGTTAGGGAAGCCCGAGGGCAGAAAGGAGGAGAACCGCAGCTGATGTAAAGCACTGTGAGGTCAGGCATGCCAAGACAAGAAAACAATTGGTGTCAAAGGTGGGCACAAAAGGTATCTGATAGAGAAGGTAATGGAGTAACCTCTATAGTGCTCTGGGGAAAAAAACGGTTGTAGCCCAAGAATTCCCCCAGCACTTGTCATTTGAGTGATGGCAATGGAAAGGTGTGTGTATTAGATATCATCCCCTACTTTCTACTAAAGCACGCCTTTTATCCTGTAGATCTTTCTCTTTTTTTTAACTTTTATTTTAAGTTACAGGGTACATATGCAGGATGTGCAGGTTTGTTACATAGGTAAACATGTGCCATGGTAGTTTGCTGCACAGATCAACCCATCACATAGATATTAAGCTCAGCATACACTGTCTATTCTTCCTGATGCTCTCCCTTCCCTTACCCACCCCCCAACAGGACCCTGTGTGTGTTGTTCCCCCCACCATGTGTCCATGTGTCCTAATCATTCAGCCCCCACTTATAAGTGAGAACATGTGGTGTTTAGTTTCATGTTCCTGCATTAGTTTGCTGAGGATAATGACTTCCAGCTCCATCCATGTCCCTGCAAAGGACATGATCTTGTTCCTTTTTATGGCTGCATAATATTCCATGGTGTATATGTACCACATTTTCTTTATCCAGCCTATCATTGATGAGCATTTAGGTTGATTCCATGTATTTGCTATTGTGAATAGTGCTGCAGTGAACAAACATGTGTATGTATCTTTACAATGGAATTATTTGTTCCTTTGGGTATTTACCTGGTAGTGGGGCTTGCTGGGTCAAACGGTATTTCTGGTTCTAGATCTTTGAGGAATTGTCACTCTGTCTTCCACAATCATTGAACTAATTTATACGCCCACCAACGGTGTAAAAGCACTCCTTTTTCTCTGCAACCTCACCAGCACACCAGCATCTGTTGTTTTTTGACTTTTTAATAACACCATTCTGACTGATGTGGGATGGTGTCTCGATGTGGTTTTGATTTGCATTTCTCCAATGATCAGTGATGTTGAGCTTTTTTTCATGTGTTTTTTGGCCACACAAATGTCTTCTTTTGAGAATTGTCTGTTCATTTCCTTTGCCCTCTTTTTAATGGGGTTGTTTGTTTTTTTTCTTGTAAGTTATTTTAAGTTCCTTGTAGATTCTGGATATTAGACTTTGGCAGGTGGACAGATTGCAAAATTCTTCTCATATTCTGTAGTTTGTCTGTTTACTCCGATGATAGCTTCTTTTGCTGTGCAGAAGCTCTTTAGTTTAATTAGATTCCATTTGTCAATTTTTGCTTTTGTCACAACTGCTTTTGGCATTTTTGTCATGAAATCTTTGCCCGTGCCTATGTCCTGAATGGTATTACTTAGATCTTACTCTAGGGTTTTTATAATTTTGGACTTTACATTTAAGCCCTTAATCCATATTGAGTTAATTTTTGTATAAGGCATAAGGAAGGGGTCCAGTTTCAATTTTCTGCATATGGCTAGCCAGTTTTCCCGACACCATTTATTAAATAAGAAGTCCTTTTCCCATTGCTTGTTTTTGTCAGGTTTGCTGAAGATCAGATGGTTGTAGGTGTGCGGTGTAATTTCTGAGTTCTCTATTCTGTTCCATTGGTCTATGTGTTTGTTTTTGCAGCAGTACCATGCTGTTTTATACTGTAGCTCTGCAGTATAGTTTGAAGTTGGGTAACATGGTTCCTCCAGCTTTGTTCTTTTTGCTTAGATTGTCGTGGATACTCGGGCTCCTTTTTGGTTCCATATGAACTTTAAAACAGTTTCTTCTAATTCTTTGAAGAATGTCAATGGTAATTTAATGGGAATAGCATTGAATCTATAAATTACTTTGGGCAGTATGTCCATTTTCACGATATTGATTCTTTCTATCCATGAGCATGGAATGTTTTTCCATTTGTTTGTGTCCTCCCTTATTTCCTTGAGCAGTGGTTTGTAGTTCTCCTTGAGGAGGTCCCTCACTTCCTTTGTTAGCCGAATTTCTGGTATTTTTTTTTTGTAGTAATTGTGAATGGGAGTTCATTCATAATTTGGCTCTCTGCTTGCCTGTTATTGGTGTATAGGAATGGTAGCAGTTTTTGCTCATTGATTTTGTATCCTGAGACTTTTCTGAAGTCGATTATCAGCTTAAGGAGCTTTTGGGCTGAAACGATGCTGTTTTCTAGATATAGGATCATGTCATATGCAAACAAAGATAATTTGACTTCCTCTTTCCCTATTTGAGTATGCTATATATCTGTCTCTTGCCTGATTGACCTGCCCAGAACTTCCAATGCTCTGTGGAATAAGAGTGCATATACCACATTTTCTTTATCCGTTAATCCATTCAATGAACGTTTGGATTTCTTCCACCTCTTCACTGTGGTGAATAGTGCTGCAATGAACATGGGAGTACACATATTTCTTTGAGATTTTCCTTAAAATTCCTTTGGTATATTGCTAAAAGTGGGATTGCTGGATCATGTGGTAAATCAGTTTTCAGTTTCTTGAGGAACAACTATACTGTCTCTTTTTTTATTATGCTTTAAGTTTTAGGGTGCATGTGCACAACGTGCAGGTTAGTTACATATGTATACATGTGCCATGTTGCTGTACTGCAACCAGTAACTCGTCATTTAACACCAGGTATATCTCCAAATGCTATCCCTCCCCTATCCCCCCACCCCACAACAGGCCCCGGTGTGTGATGTTCCCCTTCCTGTGTCCATGTGTTCTCATTGTTCAATTCCCACCTATGAGTGAGAACATGTGGTGTTTGGTATTTTGTCCTTGTGATAGTTTGCTGAGAATGACGGTTTCCAGCTTCATCCATGTCCCTACAAAGGACATGAACTCATCATTTTTTATGGTTGCATAGTATTCCATGGTGTATATGTGCCACATTTTCTTAATCCAGTCTATCATTGTTGGACATTTGGGTTGGTTCCAAGCCTTTGCTATTGTGAATAGTGCCACAATAAACATACGTGTGCATGTGTCTTTATAGCAGCATGATTTATAGTCCTTTGGGTATATACCCAGTAATGGGATGGCTAGGTCAAATGGTATTTCTAATTCTAGATCCCCGAGGAACCGCCACACCGACTTCCACAATGGTTGAACTAGTTTACAGTCCCACCAACAGTGTAAAAGTGTTCCTATTTCTCCACATCCTCTCCAGCACCTGTTGTTTCCTGGCTTTTTAATGATCGCCATTCTAACTGGTGTGAGATGGTATCTCATTGTAGTTTTGATTCGCATTTCTCTGATGGCCAGTGATGATGAGCGTTTTCTCATGTGTTTTTTGGCTGCATAAATGTCTTCCTTTGAGAAGTGTCTGTTCATATCCTTCGCCCACTTTTTGATGGGGTTGTTTGTTTTTTTCTTGTAAATTTGTTGGAGTTCATTGTAGATTCTGGATATTAGCCCTTTGTCAGATGAGTAGGTTGCAAAAATTTTCTCCCATTCTGTAGGTTGCCTGTTCACTCTGATGGTGGTTTCTTTTGCTGTGCAGAAGCTTTTTAGTTTAATTAGATCCCATTTGTCAATTTTGGCTTTTGTTGCCATTGCTTTTGGTGTTTTAGACATGAAGTCCTTGCCCATGCCTATCTCCTGAAGGGATTACCTTGGTTTTCTTCTAGGGTTTTTATGGTTTTAGGTCTAACATGTAAGTCTTTAATCCATCACGAATTAATTTTTGTATAAGGTGTAAGGAAGGGATTCAGTTTCAGCTTTCTACATATGGCTAGCCAGTTTTCCCAGCACCATTTATTAAATAGGGAATCCTTTCCCCATTGCTTGTTTTTCTCAGTTTTGTCAAAGAACAGATAGTTGTAGAGATGTGGCATTATTTCTGAGGGCTCTGTTCTGCTCCATTGATCTATATCTCTGTTTTGGTACCAGCACCATGCTGTTTTGGTTATTGTAGACTTGTAGTATAGTTTGAAGTCAGGTAGCGTGATGCCTCCAGCTTTGTTCTTTTGGCTTAGGATTAACTTGGCCATGCGGGCTCTTTTGTGGTTCCATATGAACTTTAAAGTAGTTTTTTCCAATTCTGTGAAGAAAGTCATTGGTAGCTTGATGGGGATGGCATTGAATCTATAAATTACCTTGGGCAGTATGGCCATTTTCATGATACTGATTCTTCCTACCCATAAGCATGGAATGTTCTTCCATTTGCTTCTATCCTCTTTTATTTCATTGAGCAGTGGTTTGTAGTTTTCCTTGAAGAGGTCCTTCACATCCCTTGTAAGTTGGATTCCTAGGTATTTTATTCTCTTTGAAGCAATTGTGAATGGGAGTTCACTCATGATTTGGCTCTGTTTGACTGTTATTGGTGTATAAGAATGCTTGTGATTTTTGCACATTGATTTTGTATCCTGAGACTTTGCTGAAGTTGCTTATCAGTTTAAGGAGATTTTGGGTTGAGACGATGGGGTTTTCTAGATATACAATCATGTCATCTGCAAACAGGGACAATTTGACTTCCTCTTTTCCTAATTGAATGCCCTTTATTTCCTTCTCCTGCCTAATTGCCCTGGCCAGAACTTCCAACACTATGTTGAATAGGAGTGGTGCGAGAGGGCATCCCTGTCTTGTGCCAGTTTTCAAAGGGAATGCTTCCAGTTTTTGTCCATTCAGTATGATATTGGCTGTGGGTTTGTCATAGATAGCTCTTATTATTTTGAGATACGTCCCATCAGTACCTAATTTATTGAGAGTTTTTAGCATGAAATGTTGTTGAATTTTGTCAAAGGCCTTTTCTGCATCTATTGAGATAATTATGTGGTTTTTGTCCTTTGTTCTGTATATATGCTGGATTACATTTATTGGTTTGCGATTGTTGAACTAGCCTTGCATCCCAGGGATGAAGCCCACTTGATCATAGTGGATAAGCTTTTGGATGTGCTGCTTGATTCGGTTTGCTAGTACTTTATTGAGGATTTTTGCATCAATGTTCATCAAGGATATTGGTCTAAAATTCTCTTTTTTTGTTGTGTCTCTGCCAGGCTTTGGTGTCTGGATGATGCTGGCCTCATAAAATGAGTTAGGGAGGATTCCCTCTTTTTCTATTGATTGGAATAGTTTCAGAAGGAATGGTACCAGCTCCTGCTCGTACCTCTGGTAGAATTTGGCTGTGAATCCATCTGGTTCTGGACTTTTTTTGGTTGGTAATCAATTAATGATTGCCTCAATTTCAGAGCCTGTTATTGGTCTATTCAGAGATTCAACTTCTTTCTGGTTTAGTCTTGGGAGAGTGTATGTGTCGAGGAATTTATCCATTTCTTCTAGATTTTCTAGTTTATTTGCGTAGAGGTGTTTATAGTATTCTCTGATGGTAGATTGTATTTCTGTGGGATCGGTGGCGATGTCCCCTTTATCATTTTTTATAGCATCTATTTGATTCTTCTCTTTCTTCTTTATTAGTCTTGCTTGCGGTCTATCAATTTTGTTGATCTTTTCAAAAACCAGCTCCTGGATTCATTGATTTTTTGAAGGGTTTTTTGTGTCTCTATTTCCTTCATTTCTGCTCTGATCTTAGTTATTTCTTGCCTTCTGCTAGCTTTTGAATGTGTTTGCTCTTGCTTCTCTAGTTCTTTTAATTGTGATGCCAGGGTGTCAATTTTAGATCTTTCCTGCTTTCTCTTGTGGGAATTTAGTGCTATAAATTTCCCTCTACAAAATGCTTTGAATGTGTCCCAGAGATTCTGGTATGTTGTGTCTTTGTTCTCATTGGTTTCAAAGAACATCTTCATTTCTGCCTTCATTTCGTTATGTACCCAGTAGTCATTCAGGAGCAGGTTGTTCAGTTTCCATGTAGTTGAGCAGTTTTGAGTGAGTTTCTTAATCCTGAGTTCTTGTTTGATTGTACTGTGGTCTGAGAGACAGTTTGTTATAATTTCTGTTCTTTTACATTTGCTGAGGAGTGCTTTACTTCCAAGTATGTGGTCAATTTTGGAATAGATGCGGTGTGGTGCTGAAAAAAATGTATATTCTGTTGATTTGTTCTGTACATGTCTATTAGGTCCACTTGGTGCAGAGCTGAGTTCAATTCCTGGATATCCTTGTTGACTTTCTGTCTCAGTGATCTGTCTAATGTTGAGAGTGGGGTGTTAAAGTCTCCCATTATTATTGTGTGGGAGTGTAAGTCTCTTTCTAGGTCTCTAAGGACTTGCTTTATGAATCTGGGTGCTCCTGTATTGGGTGCATATATATTTAGGAGAGTTAGCTCTTCTTGTTGAATTGATCCCTTTACCATTATGTAATGGCCTTCTTTGTCTCTTTTGATCTTTGTTAGTTTAAAGTCTGTTTTATCCGAGACTAGGATTGCAACCCCTGCCTTTTTTTTGTTTTCCATTTGCTTGGTAGGTCTGCCTCCATCCCTTTATTTTGAGCCTCTGTGTGTCTCTGCACATAAGATGGGTTTGCTGAATACAGCACACTGATGGGTCTTGATTCTTTATCCAGTTTGCCACTCTGTGTGTTTTAATTGTGGCATTTAGCCCATTTACATTTAAGGTTAATATTGTTATGTGTGAATTTGATCCTGTCGTTATAATGTTAGCTGGTTATTTTGCTCGTTAGTTGATGCAGTTTCTGCCTAGCCTCGATGGTCTTTACAATTTGGCAAGTTTTTGCAGTGGCTGGTACTGCTTGTTCCTTTCCATGTTTAGTGCTTCCTTCAGGAGCTCTTTTAGGGCAGGCCTGGTGGTGACAAAATCCCTCAGCCTCTGCTTGTCTGTAAAGTATTTTATTTCTCCTTCACTTATGAAGCTTAGTTTGGCTGAATATGAAATTCTGGGTTGAAAATTCTTTTCTTTAAGAATGTTGACTATTTGCCCCCACTCTCTTCTGGCTTGTAGAGTTTCTGCCAAGAGATCCGCTGTTAGTCTGATGGGCTTCCCTTTGTGGGTAACCTGACCTTTCTCTCTGGCTGCCCTTAACATTTTTTCCTTCATTTCAACTTTGGTGAATCTGACAATTATGTGTCTTGGAGTTGTTCTTCTCAAGGAGTATCTTTGTGGCGTTCTCTGTATTTCCTGAATCTGAACGTTGGCCTGCCTTGCTAGATTGGGGAAGTTCTCCTGGATAATATCCTTCAGAGTGTTTTCCAACTTGGTTGCATTCTCCCCATCACTTTCAGGTACACCAATCAGACGTAGATTTGGTCTTTTCACATAGTCCCATATTTCTTCGAGGCTTTGTTCATTTCTTTTTATTCTTTTTTCTCTAAACTTCTCTTCTTGCTTTATTTCATTCATTTGATCTTCCATCACTGATACCCTTTCTTCAAGTTGATCGGATTGGCTACTGAGGCTTGTGCGTTCATCACGTAGTTCTTGTGCCGTGGTTTTCAGCTCCATCAGGTCTTTTAAGGACTTCTCTGCATTGGTTATTCTAGCTAGCCATTCTTCTAATTTTTTTTTCAAGGTTTTCAACTTCTTTGCCGTGGATTCGAACTTCCTCCTTTAGCTTGGATTAGTTTGATCATCTGAAGCCTTCTTCTCTCAACTCATCAAAGTCATTCTCCATCCAGCTTTGTTCCGTGGCTGGTGAGGAGCTGCGTTCCTTTGGAGGAGGAGAGGCGCTCTGATTTTTAGAGTTTCCAGTTTTTCTGCTCTGTTTTTTCCCCATCTTTGTGGTTTTATCTACCATTGGTGTTTGATGATGGTGACATACAGATGGGGTTTTGGTGTGGATGTCCTTTCTGTTTGTTAGTTTTCCTTCTAACAGTCAGGACCCTCAGCTGCAGGTCTGTTGGATTTTGCTGGAGATCCAATGCAGACCCTGTTTGCCTGGGTATCAGCAGCAGAGGCTGCAGAACAGTGGATATTGGTGAGCAGCAAATGTTGCTGCCTGATCGTTCCTCTGGAAGTTTTTTCTCAGAGGAGTACTTGGCCATGTGAGGTGTCAGTCTGCCCCTACTGGGGGGTGCCTCCCAGTTAGGCTATTCAGGGGTCAGAGACCCATTTGAGGAGGCAGTCTGTCCATTCTGAGATCTCCAGCTGCATGCTGGGAGAACCACTACTCTCTTCAAAGCTGTCAGACAGGGACATTTAAGTCTGCAGAGGATTCTGCTGCCTTTTGTTTGGCTGTGCCCTGCCCCCAGAGGTGGAGTCTATAGAGGGCTCCACCCAGTTTAAGCTTCCCAGCCGCTTTGTTTACCTACTCAAGCCTGAGCAATGGCAGGCGCCCCTCCCCCAGCCTCGCTGACGCCTTGCAGTTTGATCTCAGACTGCTGTGCTAGCAATGAGCAAGGCTCCGTGGGCATAGGACCCTCCGAGCCAGGCATGGGATATAATCTCCTGGTGTGCCGTTTACTAAGACTGTTGGAAAAGCACAGTATTAGGGTGGGAGTGACCCAATTTTCCAGATGCCATCTGTCACCCCTTTCTTTGACTAGGAAACGAAATTCCCTGACCCCTTGTGCTTCCCGGGTGAGACAATGCCTCGCTCTGCTTCGGCTCATGCTCGGTGCACTGCACCCACTGTCCTGCACCCACTTTCCAACACTCCCCAGTGAGATGAACCCAGTACCTCAGTTGGAAATGCAGAAATTACCCATCTTCTGCATCGCTCATGCTGGGAGCTGTAGACGGGAGCTATTCCTATTCGGCCATCTTGGCTCCACCCCCCCCAAACTGTGTTTCATATTGCTTGCACATTTAATATTTCCACTAACTGTGCACAAGGTTCCAAATTCTCCACATCCTTGACAACACTTGTTATTTTTGTTTTTGATATTTGCCATCCTAATGAATGTGAAGTGATATGTAGATTTAATTTGCATTTCCTTAATGATTAGTAATGTTCAGCATCTTTTCATAGACTTTTTGGCCATTTGATTAGCTTTGCAAAAATGTCTATTCAAGTCCTTTTTCCGTTTTTAAAATTTTATTTTAGATTCAGGGGGTACTTGTGCAGGTTTGTTAAATGGGTAGATTGTATGATGCTGAGGTTGGGCTTCTAATGTTCCTGTCCCCCAAGTAGTAAACCCTGTATTCAATAGATGGTTTTTCAACCCTTTTCCCCCTACTTTCTTCCCCCTTTTAAAATCCCCATTGTTTAGTGTTCCTGTCTTTGTGCCCATGTGTACTCAATATTTAGCTCCCGCTTATAAGTGAGAACATGTGGTATTTAGTTTTCTGTTTCTGTGTTAATTCACTTAGGATAATGGTCTCCAGTTGCATCTATGTTCCTGCAAAGGACATGATTTCATTCTTTTTTTATGGCTGTGTGGTATTCCATGGTGTATATGTACTACATTTCCTTTATCTAATCCACCATTGATGGACACCTAGGTTGATTCCAGGTCTTTGCTGTTGTGAATAGTGTGGTGATATGAGTTCATGTGTCTTTTTAATATAATGATCTATTTTCCTATGGATATGTAGCTCTGTTTTAAGTTCTTTGAAAAATCTTCAGACTACTTTCCACAGTGGCTGGACAGATTTACATGCTCACCAATAGTATACAAGTTTTCCCTTTTCTCCGCAACCTCAACAACATCTCTTATTTTCCAACTTTTTAATAATAGCCATTTTGACTGGTGTGAGATGATATCTCATTGTAGTTTTGATTTGTATCTTTCTGATTATTACTGCTGAGCATTTTTTCATATGTTTTTTGGCTGCTTTTTTGTCTTCTTTTGAGAGATTTTTGTTCATGTACTTTGCTCGTTTCTTAATGATGTTATTTGTTTTATTCTTTTTAATTCGTTCAAGTTCCTTATAGATTCTGGATGGTAGTCCTTTGTCAGATGCATAGTTTGCATATATTTTCTTCATTCCATTCTATAGGTTGTCAGTCTACTCTGTTGATAGTTTCTTTTGCTGTGGAGAAGCTATTTAATTTAATTAGATCTCATTTGTCAATTTTTGTTTCGTTTGCATTTGCTTTTGAGAACTTAGTCATAAATTCTTTGCCTAGGCCGATGTCTAGAAGGGTATTTCCCAGGGTTTCTTCTAGGACTTTTATAGTTTAAGGTCTTGCATTTAAGTCTTTAATCCATCTTAAGTATGGTAAGAGATAGTGGTCCCAGTTCATTGTTCTGTACATGGTTAGCCAGTTTTTCCAGCTCCATTTTTTGAATGGCATGTTCTTTCCTCACTGTTTATTTTTGTTGATTTTGCCAAAGATCAGTTGGTTTTAGGTGTGTGGCTTTATTTCAGAGGTCTCTATTCTGTTCCATCGGTCTATGTGCCTGTTTTTGTACCAGTACTTTACTGTTTTGGTTACTATCGCCTATAGTATAGTTTGAAGTTCGGTAATGTGATGCCTCTATCTTTGTTCTTTTTGCTTAGGATTGCCTTGGCTATTCAGGCTCTTTTGTGGTTCTATATGAATTTTAGAATAGTTTTTTTCTAATCCTGTGAAAAATCACATTGATAATTTGGTAGGAATAACATTGAATCTATAGATTTCTTTGCTTTGCCTATTTTTAAATGGGGTTATTTGTTTTTGTTGTTGAGCTGAAAAAGTTCTTTATACATTCTGGATATTAACCCTGTATCAGATTATGATTTGAAAATATTTTCTTGCATTCCATACATTGCCTTTCCATTCTATTGATTGTATCCTTCAATTTACAGAAGTTTTGAAGTTGTATGTAGTCTCATTTGTTTATTTTTGCTTTTGTTGCCTGTGCTTTTGTCGTCATATGTAAGAAATCATTACCAAATCCAGTGTCATGAAGACTTTTTCCCTATGTTTTTGATAAGGTTTGGCTGTGTCCCCACTCAAATCTCATCCTGAATTGTAGTTTCCATAATCCCTGTGTGTCATGGGAGGGACTCAGTGGGAAGTAATTGAATCATGGGGTCGGTTAACTTCATGCTATTCTCATGATAGTGAGTCAGTTTGCACGAGATCTGATGGTTTTATAAGAAGCTTTTACCCCTTTTACTTGGCATTTCTCCTTCCTGAGAAACTTTCTGACTGTAAGTTTCCTGAGGCCTTCCCAGCCATGCTGAACTGTGAGTCAATTAAACCACTTTCCTTTTTAAATTACCCAGTCTCAGGTATGTCTTTATTAGCAGTGTGGGAAGAGACAAATACAATTTTCTTCCAAGAGTTTATAGTTTTAGGTCTTATGTTTAGGTCTTTAATCCATTTTTAGTTAATTTTTGTATATGGCTTAAGGTTAGGATTCCACTTTATCCTTTTTCTGCTTAAGAGAAGCGGTTTCACTTTGTCACCCACACTGGAGTACAGTGGCCTAATCAAAGCTCATTGCAGCCTTGAACTCTTATCCTTAAGCAATCCTCCCATCTCAGCCTCTCAAGTAGCTGGGATTACAGGTGGAAGCTGCCACATCTGGCCCATTTTATTCTTTTGCATGTAGGTTCTCAGTTTTATCAACAGTGTTTGTTGAAAAGACTGTTCTTTTTTTTCACTATGTGGTCTTGGCACTCTTGTTGAAAATCATTTGGCCATATACACAAGACTTTATTTATGGGCTCTATATTCTGTTCCATTGGCCTATATGTCTGCCTTTGAACCAGTACCACAATGTTTTGATTACTGTAGCATTTTTGTGTATTTTAAAATCAGGAAAAGTGAGACCTTCAACTTTGCTCTTCTTTTTCAAGATTGTTTTGGCTATTCAGGGTCCTTGAGATTTCATATGAATTTTAGGATGGTTTTTCCTATTTCTGTAAAAAATGTCACTAGGATTTTGATAGGGATTGCACTACATCTATAGATTGCTTTGGGTAGTATGAAGCTGAAACAATATTAAGTCTTCTAATCCAAAAACACAGGATTCTTTTTTTCCATTTACGTGTTATCTTTGATTTCTTTGAGCAATGTTTTTTAGTTTTCAGTGTGTAAGTCCTTCACCTGGGTTAAGTTTGTCCCTAAGTGTTTTATTATTTTTGAGGCTACTGTAAATTGTATTGTTTTCTTAATTATCTTTTTGTACTGTTCACTGTTAGTAGTACATAGGAAAAAAAACCTTCTTTTTTGTGATGATTTTGAACCTTGCAACTTTGCTAAATTTATGTATTAATTATAGCAGTTTTTAAAAAGAATGCTTGGGGTTTTCTACATATAAGATTATTCTAAGTGAAGTAACTCAGGAATGGAAAACCAAATGCCATATGTTCTCACTTATAACTGGGAGCTATGCTGTGCGTATGTAAAGGCATACAGAGTGGTATAATGGACTTTGGAGACTCAGAAGAGGGAGCATGGGAGGGGGTGAGGGGTAAAAACAACTACATGTTGCGTACAGTGTTCACCACTTGGGTGATAAGTGCACTAAAATCTCAGACTTCACCACTATACAATTCATCCATCTAATCAAAAACCACTTGGACTCCAAAAGCTATTGAAATAAAAAATATTTTAAAAGGATTATGTCATATGAACAGACATAATTTTACTTCTTCCTTTCCAGTTTGGACCATTATTATTTATTTTTTGTAGTAGGATTATTTTATTGGCCATATTCACTGATGGATTCTCCTATTGAATTGAATAATCTTTAAACACATTATATGTATCCCCTCAGACAACAACAATGGTGACATTTTCATATATTATTATTTTTTTTTTATTATAGTTTAAGTTCTGGGGAACATGTGCAGAACGTGCAGTTTTGTTACATAGGTATACACGTGCCACGGTGGTTTGCTGCTCCCATCAACCCATCACCTACATTAGGTATTTCTCCTAATGTTATCCCTCCCCTAGCCCCTGACCCTCCAACAGGCCCCGGTGTGTGATGTTCCCCTCCCTATGTCCATGTGTTCTCAGTTCAACTCCCACTTATGAATGAAAACATGCAGTGTTTGATTTTCTGTTCTTGTGATAGTCTGCTGAGAGTGATGGTTTCCAGCTTCATCCATGTCTCTGCAAAGGACATTAACTCATCCTCTTTTATGGCTGCAAAGCATTCCATGGTGTATATGTGCCACATTTTCTTAATCCAGTCTATCATTGATGGACATTTGGGTTGGTTCCAAGTCTTTGCTATTGTGAATCATGCCACAACAAACATACATGTGCATGTGTCTTTATAGAAGACTGATTTATAATATTTTGGGTATATATCCAGTAATGGGATTGCTGGTTCAAATGGTATTTCTAGTTCTAGATCCCTGAGGAATCGCCACACTGACTTCCACAATGGTTGAACTAGTTTACACTCCCACCCACAGTGTAAAAGCGTTCCTATTTCTCCACATCCTCTCCAGCATCTGTTGTTTCCTGACTTTTTAATGATTGCCATTCTAACTGGCGTGAGATGGTATCTCATTGTGGTTTTGATTTGCATTTCTCTAATGACCAGTGATGATAAGCATTTTTCACATGTCTCTTGGCTGCATAAATGTCTTCTTTTGAAAATTTTAAAATTCTATGTGTCATGAGTCCAGTACAATCTTAGAACACAGGCATTATTTTATGCCTGCACTGTGTTTATGGGACTTGGCTAACCAATAGATGGGACATCATATCCCTCTTTAAAACATGGAAGGATAATGTGAAAAGTTAAAAAAATATATAGGTGTCTTCTTCTTCCAAAATTATTCGTCTAACAGATGAAATGCTAATAGATGAAACTGTTGATCCAAGAGAAGAATGAGAGCTTCACATCCCTAAATCACGAAATAATATGGAATTGTTAACCCATTCCCTGGATTCCTCTCTTCCACATCTTCTAATTCAGTCCTTTCAAAGTGCAGCTCTTGTCTTGTCTTTTTCTTGACAATTTTCTTTTAATTAAGTTTAATTCATAAATGGAACCCATGTTACGTAGCCTTCTTGGGAACAGAGTATCACAAGTCACCTGGAATAATCATGCAAAGCTCAAGTCTAGAAATCTAGAATTTGTTGGATTCTAGAATAAGATATTTCCAAAGAGTGAACAGGCATAGGGGTCATGGCTTTTAAAAATTACTTCTTAAAGATGCATTGAGAAATTATAGACAAATGAAAATGGTGTATATTCAAGGTATACAATGTGATGCTTCGATATACATTGTAAAATAATTAACACAATCACGCTAACTTATTCATCTCCTTACACAGTTACCGTGTGTGTGTGTGTATGTGTGTGTGTGTGTATACAGTAAGAATAGCTAAAATCTAGTCTCTTAGCGTATTTCAAGTATACAATATAGTATTATTAATTATTGTCACCATGGTGTACATTGAGTCTCCAGAACTTATTCATCTCATAACTGGAAGTTTGTACTCTTGACAAACATTTCCCCATTTTTCCCACCTCTGACCACCAGTAACAACCCTTCTACTCTTTTCCTATGAGTTCAACTTTTTTAGAGTTCTTGCATATAAGAGAAATCATACAGTATTTGCTTTCTGTGTCTGGCTCTTTTCGTCTAGGATAATGTTCTCCAGGTTCATCCATGCTGTCACAAATGGTAGAATTAAGGCTAAATTGTGTGTGTGTGTGTGTGTGTGTGTGTAAAACTCATTTTCTTTACCCATTGATGGAAACTTGGGTTGTTTGAATATTTTGACTATTGTGAATATTGCTGCAATGAACATGAAAGTGCTGATATCTCTTTGAAACAGTGGTTTTATTTCCTTTGGATGTATACCCAGAAGTGTAATTGCTGGATTATATGGTAGATCTATTTTTAATTATTTTAAGAACCTCCATACTGTTTTCTCTAATGGCTGTAGCAAATTATATTTGCAGTAACAGTGTACAAGGGTTGCTTTTTCTCAACACCCTTGCCAACACTTTTTATCTCTTGACATTTTGATAGTAGTCATGCTAACAGATGTGAAGTGACATTTCATTTGATTTTAATTTTCATTCCCTTGGGTAGGAGCTGTAAAAGTGAGGCTGCTTGACGCATGCACAAACTCCTTCTAGGGAGAATTTGCAGACCTGAATTAATCACTGGAGTGAGCCAGGGGAGATGGCATGGAAAGTGCCCACATTCTCATTCAGGCTCCCAAAGGCCTACTGTTTATCTGCCCCATCAGCTCCTGGAATCAGGTTAGTCAGACATCCAACCCTGTAACAGCAACTGGAAAAGTGTATAGACAAATACCAGGAAGAAACTGGGAGCTTGAAGCTTTTGTCAGTTTTCTCTTTTTTGAGTACAGAGGTGAAGAAAGGGGTAGGATAGTCACTGAACCTGCTCACGCACCCATTTAAAACTGTCTCTTTGTTCTCTGTGGTCTGGGGAGATCTGGTAATGCCAAGTCTTTTCTGCTTCCAGATCTGGGTGATCTAGGACCCAAACACTGTGAGGAGAGCAGTAAAAGTTGAAATGCTCTATGTGTGGTCCAAAGCTTTCACTCTTTAGGGAGAAGTTGGGAGTTAGGGATTTCTTCCTGATTGTAAGGTGCTGTGCTTGTGATGGGATTTGTGCATGAATATATCTTAGCCTTTCCTACCTAATTGGAAGTGAATATTTTCTCAGCTGCCTGGAGTACAGGAGTCAGGATTTCTGGATTTCTCTCAGAGGAAATTGATCCATGTGTAGACACTTATTTGGTGCATCTGTGGTAGAAAGGAAAGCAGGAGCTTCCTATTCTTCCATCTTCGTGATGTCACTTCCCTAATTTCCTTTTCTTGTAGTGTCCTTGTCTGGCTTTGATATATCACTGCTGCTGCCTCATAACAAGTTTGAAAGAGTTCTCTCCTCTTAACATTTGTATAAGAGTTCGAGAAGGACTTGTATTATTTCTTCTCTAAATGGTTGGTAGAATTCACCTAAGAAGACATGTCCTTGGCTTTTTAATAATGGGAGATTTTTGAGTACTGATTCAATCTCTTTACAATTAATATCTACTATTACTATTGTTATTACTTTACTATTACTATTATTGCTCTGTGGTTTTTTATTTCTTCATGATTCAACTTGATAGATTGTATGCTTTTAGAACGTTATCCACGTCTTCTAGGTTATCCAATGTTTTGGCGTATAATTGTTCATAGTAGCCTCTTATAATCCGTTATATTTCTGTGCTATTAGTTGTAATGTTCCTCTTTCATTTTTTATTTTATTAACGTGTCTTTTTCTTTGTTAGTCTAGCTAAGGGTTTGTCAAATATTTAATTTTTTCAGAAAACCAACAACTAAAGTTTTATTTTTATGGTGTTTTTTAGTCTCTATTATACTTATTTATGTTCTGATCTGTGTTATTTCCTTTCTTTTACTAACTTTGGACTTTGTTTTCTTTTTCTAGATCCTTGAGGTATAGCATTACTTTTTTTTATTGGAATTCTTTCTTCCTTTTAAATGTAGGTATTTATCACTGTAAATATCCTTCATAGAACTGCTTTTGCTGCATTCCACGAGTTTTGGTATACTGTGTTTTCATTTACATTTGTCTCAAGATACTTTTTAATTTCTCCTTTGATTTATTCTTTGATTATTGGTTATTCTGGAGCCTGTTGTTTAATTTTCACATATTTGTGACATTTTCAGTTTTTTTTCCTGTTACTAATTTCTGGTTTCATCCTGTTGTAGTTGGAAAAGATACTTGATATGATTGCAATCTTCTTGAATTGTTAAGACATGTTTTGTGGCACAACCTATTATCCTGGAGAATGTTCTATATGCCCTTGAGAAAAATATGTATTCTGCTGTTGGATATAATGTTCTGTATGTGTTCGTTAGATCCATTTGATCTAAAATACAGTTCAAGTTCAAGATTTCCTTACTGATTTTCTGTCTGGATGATCTATCCAATGTTGCAAGTTTGGTATTGAAGTCCTTTACTATTATTGTATTGTGCCTATTTCTCCCTCAGTTCTGTTAACATTTGCCTAAATATTTAAGTGCTCTAATATTGAGTGCATATATATTTACAATTGTTATATCCTCTTGATGTATTGGCCCTTTTATCATTACATAGTGGTGTTCTTTCTCTCTTCCGATAGATTTTTACTGAAAGTCTATTTTGTCTGTTATAAGATAGCTACTCCTGCTCTCTCATAGTTTCAACTTGCCTGGAATATTTTTACCATCTATTCACTTCAGTCCATGTGTGTTTTTAAAGCTTAAGTAAGTCTTTTGTAAACAGCACAGTGTTTTGTCTTGTCTTATTATTATTTTTATTTTTCATTCATTCAGCTGCTCTATATCTTTTGAAATGGAATAAACCCACTGATCAGAAGGTCTGTACATTCTGATGAATGGACTTTCTTTTTTTTTGAGACAGAGTTTCGCTCTGGTTGCCCATGCTGGAGTGCAATGGAGTGATCTTAGCTCATCCGGGTTCAAGCTATTCTCGTGCCTCAGCCTCTGGAGTAGCTGGGATTACAGGCATGTGCCACCATGCCCAGCTAATTTTGTGTTTTTAGTAGAGATGGGGTTTCTCCATGTTGGTCAGGCTGGTCTCAAACTCCCGACCTCAGGTAATCCACCTGCCTCGGCATCCCAAAGTGCTGGGATTACAGGCATGAGCCACCATGCCTGGCCGATGAGTGGATTTTTATAAAAACAGAATCCAGTGATATGCTTAGTACAAGAGATTTACTTTATATTTAATATGAAAGAAAATTAAATTTCTGGACCCCAAACCCACTATACCAATGAGAAAGTTAAGCTTGGAAACTTAGTCATGCAAAAAAACTTCCTCTTTTAGTTCCCACATAGCTGTAAATTTCACATGATTACTTTATCTTACATAGAATATGGATCTACCCAGCACAAGATGAATGCATAGTCTTTCCCCCGCACTTTTCTCTTTTCAGAGGTAAAATGTGGATTCAGTGAGTGCTATTCAAAGCCTCACAAGAATGTAACATTGCCCTCACCTCCTACACCCCCATTTCGCCCCTCCTTTCCCTCCTGCCTGCTCTTTCCCCGTTAAATATTGCAGTCCTCAAACACTCTTTGGACAAAGCACAGGCTACACATCCTACTGTGACTTGTGTGCTTTTTCCTAGGTGTGTCCTCAACCTTGGCAAAATAAACCTCTAAATCGATTGAGATCTGTCTCAAATACTTTTTGATTTACAGTTGGCAACCACTAAGGGATTTTGAATGGAGTTTGGTCCTTTGGCTTGCAGCAATTCTCCCAGCAAGGATCTGGTACCAGCTGGAAGCTCTTTATTGCTCTGACTGATTGAACTATTTGCTGAAATATGGGAGCTTCTCTCTCCAGAGATCCCTGATCTCCCAATTTTTTTTGGTTGAATTTTGAGTTGTATTCTGTTGTAGAACTCATTTCCTTGGAGTTTTCTGCTTTTGTGCAGGTGAAGATCAGTCTTCACATTGGCCTCCATCTTCAAGTAAGAAGCTGGTTTGGGGTTTCATTTGGGGGTTTGATAGCTGAAGGTCAAGCTTTATTGTCAGCTGGCTATAACTTCTCTTACGCTCAGAGATCTCAACTGTATGTAAATTGTGTGATCACTTTTTTTTCTGTTTTTTGTTTGTTTGTTTCAGTTCATCTTCCACTAGATTTGACCAACTCCTGGCCCCCTCTACTGTTGACTGAAATTAGAAAGTCAAAATTCCATCTCTAAATAGAAAACTGGCCAATTAAGAAAGTTAAAAAATTTGACTACCTGAAAGGTTTTGCCCACATAACAAGGCCACCTTTTACTAACTTTTGCTAACCAAGTCTTTTCCTTTCTTCTTCCAATAACCTGTCTTGCCACTAAGACTATTTTTTTGTTTTTGTTTTTTTTTGTGTGTGTTTTTTTACATACCTTGAATCTGCATGCTTTCTTTCATTTCAGTATGGTATATGAGCTTCTGTTATTTATTGGGAAATTGGGCCTTCATTCTGAAGGTTCCTATGAATATATATTAAAGAAATTTGTATGCCTTTTCTCCAATTAATCAATTGCCTCATTCCAGTGATTTTTCAGTGAACCTTTGGGCACAAGCAGTCATGACCCCCACAGTTTGGTGCAGCAAGCAAGGTGACCAAAGCTGCTCTTCTCTTCTGGAACCCATGGTGAAGGGAACCCAGGAATCTGATCTGCCAACAAAGGGGGAAGAATTTCTTTTTTTTATTTATTTTATTTTATTATTATTATACTTTAAGTTTTAGGGTACATGTGCACAATGCGCAGGTTAGCTACATATGTATACATGTGCCATGTTGGTGAGCTGCACCCATTAACTCGTCATTTAACATTAGGTATATCTCCTAATGCTATCCCTCCCCCCTCCCCCCACCCCACAACAGTCCCCAGTGTGTGATGTTCCCCTTCCTGTGTCCAAGTGTTCTCATTGTTCAATTCCCACCTATGAGTGAGAACATGCGGTATTTGGTTTTTTGTGCTTGTGATAGTTTACTGAGAATGATGATTTCCAATTTCATCCATGTCCCTACAAAGGACATGAACTCATCATTTTTTATGGCTGCACAGTATTCCATGGTGTATATGTGCCACATTTTCTTAATCCAGTCTATCATTGTTGGATATTTGGGTTGGTTCCAAGTCTTTGCTATCATGAATAGTGCCGCAATAAACATACATGTGCATGTGTCTTTATAGCAGCATGATTTATAGTCCTTTGGGTATATACCCAGTAACGGGATGGCTGGGTCAAATGGTATTTCTAGTTCTAGATCCTTGAGGAATTGCCACACTGACTTCCACAATGGTTGAACTGGTTTCCAGTTCCACCAACAGTGTAAAAGTGTTCCTATTTCTCCACATCCTCTCCAGCACCTGTTGTTTCCTGACTTTTTAACGATCGCCATTCTAACTGGTGTGAGATGGTATCTCATTGTGGTTTTGATTTGCATTTCTCTGATGGCCAGTGATGGTGAGCATTTTTTCATGTGTTTTTTGGCTGCATAAATGTCTTCTTTTGAGAAGTGTCTGTTCATGTCCTTTGCCCACTTTTTGATGGGGTTTGTTTTTTTCTTGTAAATTTGTTGGAGTTCATTGTAGATTCTGGATATTAGCCCTTTGTCAGATGAGTAGGTTGCAAAAATTTTCTCCCATTCTGTAGGTTGCCTGTTCACTCTGATGGTGGTTTCTTTTGCTGTGCAGAAGCTCTTTAGTTTAATTAGATCCCATTTGTCAATTTTGGCTTTTGTTGCCATTGCTTTTGGTGTTTTAGACATGAAGTCCTTGCCTGTGCCTATGTCCTGAATGGTAATGCCTAGGTTTTCTTCTAGGGTTTTCATGGTTCTAGGTCTAACGTTTAAGTCTTTAATCCATCTTGAATTAATTTTTGTATAAGGTGTAAGGAAGGGATCCAGTTTCAGCTTTCTACATATGGCTAGCCAGTTTTCCCAGCACCATTTATTAAATAGGGAATCCTTTCCCCATTGCTTGTTTTTCTCAGGTTTGTCAAAGATCAGATAGTTGTAGATATGTGGCGTTATTTCTGAGGGCTCTGTTCTGTTCCCTTGATCTATATCTCTGTTTTGGTACCAGTACCATGATGTTTTGGTTACTGTAGCCTTGTAGTATAGTTTGAAGTCAGGTAGCATGATGCCTCCAGCTTTGTTCTTTTGGCTTAGGATTGACTTGGCGATGCGGGCTCTTTTTTGGTTCCATATGAACTTTAAAGTAGTTTTTTCCAATTCTGTGAAGAAAGTCATTGGTAGCTTGATGGGGATGGCATTGAATCTATAAATTACCTTGGGCAGTATGGTCATTTTCATGATATTGATTTTTCCTACCCATGAGCATGGAATATTCTTCGATTTCTTTGTATCCTCTTTTATTTCATTGAGCAGTGGTTTGTAGTTCTCCTTGAAGAGGTCCATCACATCCCTTGTGAGTTGTATTTTATTCTCTTTGTAGCAATTGTGAATGGGAGTTCACTCATGATTTGGCTCTCTGTTTGTCTGTTATTGGTGTATAAGAATTCTTGTGATTTTTGTACATTGATTTTGTATCCTGAGACTTTCCTGAAGTTGCTTATCAGCTTAAAGAGAATTTGGGCTGAGACAATGGGGTTTTCTAGATAGACAAACTTGTCATCTGCAAACAGGGACAATTTGACTTCCTCTTTTCCTAATTGAATACCCTTTATTTCCTTCTCCTGCCTAATTGCCAAAGGGGGGAAGACTTTCTTACCAGCTAGGCTCCTGGCCTCTCTCTCTGAACTCCAGGTGAATGGATGGTAAAATCGTCTCATCTGCAAAGTTTTAATTTTTAAAAAAGGATTTTTGTGACTAGCCTTGGTATAGTGACTCTGGTGTATTTTTGGTACTTTGTGCTATGAATATTCACTATTGGAATAAAGTATATTATTGAAAATTCTGATTGTCAATGGCCAAAAGATAAAGATTTTAGAGATATCTTATTCTAAACAATTGATGAGAAAATTAAATTTAAAAAGGACACATAGTAGTGTCATGAGACCTCACTAAATTGAAAAGCAAAAAAAAAAAAAAATTATTTTTGACTTAAAAGAAAGTTAGAATCCTTTCCAAGCTCAAAACTGCCTGCTCTAGATTTCTTCTTGGAATAACAGTAGAGACTGCCCCATGCTGTAGTTTAGTAGCTAAGGTTTTGCCCTTTCACCATAGCAGCCTGTGTTCAGTTCCCAGCCAGGGAATGAGTCTTTTTTCATTTGATATTTGCATGAATTTTGCTGCTTATTGATCCCTTTCCCTTTGATGGACTGCTTATGATTTCCTGTCTTGAATTTTACCTTCTCTAAGGTATCTTTTGGGTGATTCTGAATCTTGAAAAAACTACTTGCCACCGCTTTGGAGACATCTCACACATCTCTGGTTAAGTCATAATCTTGGTTAAGCACTTGGGAGGATACCTTTGGTAAAGAACTTCAAAAGCCAAAAATATTGGCTGTTTATCCTGGCTAAAATCTGATAATAAGAGATTTAAAATGGTTGTTTTAAAAAGAACTCTAGGTTAAAAGTCAGTTTAATTAAAAGCTGATATCCAAGCTATATATTAAATACTTAAAGGCCTTTATGCCTTTTCTTTATATGGATCGTGATTTGGGGATTTTTTTTCCCAGCTGACTGAAGTCTTTTTTAAAAATCCTTTTGTAAAATAAATTTACATTTTAAGAAAAATTTCTATTTTTAAGGGTGTCTGCCTGTGTACATTAAAACCTCTTACCATTGCTGGGAAAACTGGCTAGCCATATGCAGAAAGCTGAAACTGGATCCCTTCCTTACACCTTATACAAAAATTAATTCAAGATGGATTAAAGACTTAAATGTTAGACCTAAAACCATAAAAACCCTAGAAGAAAACCTAAGCAATACCATTCAGGACTCAGGCATGGGCAAGGACTTCATGTCTAAAACACCAAAAGCAATGGCAACAAAAGCCAAAATTGACAAATGGGATCTAATTAAACTAAAGAGCTTCTACACAGCAAAAGAAAGTACCATAAGAGTGAACAGGCAACCTACAGGATGGGAGAAAATTTTTGCAATCTACCCATCTGACAAAGGGCTAATATCCAGAATCTACAAAGAACTCAAACAAATTTACAAGAAAAAAACAAACAACCCATCAACAAGTGGGCAAAGGATATGAACAGACACCTCTCAAAAGAAGACATTTATGCAGCCAACAGCCACATGAGAAAATGCTCATCATCACTGGCCATCAGAGAAATGCAAATCAAAACCACAATGAGATACCATCTCAAACCAGTTAGAATGGCAATCATTAAAAAGTCAGGAAACAACAGGTGCTGGAGAGGATGTGGAGAAACAGGAATACTTTTACGCTGTTTGTGGGACTATATACTAGTTCAACCCTTGTGGAGGTCAGTGTGGCGATTCCACAGGGATCTAGAACTAGAAATACCATTTGACCCAGCCATCCCATTACTGGGTATATACCCAAAGGACTATAAATCATGCTGCTATAAAGACACATGCACACGTATGTTTACAATAGTGAAGACTTGGAACCAACCCAAGTGTCCATCAATGATAGACTGGATTAAGAAAATGTGGCACATTAGGCTGGGCATGGTGGCTCACGCCTGTAATCTCAGCACTTTGGGAGGCCGAGGCGGGCAGTTCATGAGGTCAGGAGATCGAGACCATCCTGGCTAACATGGTGAAACCCCGTCTCTACTAAAAATACAAAAAATTAGCTGGGCATAGTGGCAGGCGCCTGTAGTCCCAGCTACTTGGGAGGCTGAGGCAGGAGAATGGCGTGAACCCGGGAGGCAGAGCTTGCAGTGAGCCAAGATGGCACCGCTGCACTCCAGCCTGGGCAAAAGAGCAAGACTCCGTCTCAGAAAAAAAAAAAAGAAAGAAAATGTGGCACACATACACCATGGAATACTATGCAGCCATAAAAAAGGATGAGTTCATGTCCTTTGTAGGGACATGGATGAAGCTGGAAACCATCATTCTCAGCAAACTGTCACAAGGACAAAAAACCAAACACTGCATGTTCTCACTCATAGGTGGGAATTGAACAATGAGAACACTTGGACACAGGAAGGGGAACATCACACACCGGGGCCTGTTGTGGGGTGGGGGGAGGAGGAGGGATAGCATTAGAAGGTATACCTAATGCTAAATGACGAGTTAATGGGTGCAGCACACCAACATGGCACATGTATACATGTGTAACAAACCTGCTGTGCACATGTACCCTAGAACTTAAAGTGTAATAAAAAACTAAAAAATAAAATAAAATAAAAAATAAAACCTCTCACCATTGCTTTAAATTCATGTCATATGCTTGTTGAAGCACTTTTCCTATCTTATCTGCAATTTACTTACCCTGGTTTTTGCCCTGGGTTTGAGCAAATAACGATACAATATTTAGGAATAACTTCTTAGTTCTGAACTTTGACTTGTAAATTCTCTATCTTATTTCATGTAGGAGTTGTCCCTTTAGAAATGCAAATTTAAGGTGTCGTGGCTAACAATTGCCTAGAACAATGAAACTGTTAATTAAAAGAGATTGAGCATCTAAAGCGGGGGAGGGGAACTTTAAAAACTAGCAAATGAAAAATCTTATAAATCTATAAAATCTGTTTCTGTCTATATGTCTGCATGTCTATGTGTTTATACGTGTCATGTGTTTGTGATGTTTCACTACCAAAATATATAAAAAGCTCTAATTAATAGGCTTATAGACAAAAGTAAATGCTCAAATATTTCATCAGAAAAATAAAAACTTTATTTGAACACCTTTTCGTTCTTGTGACTGTAATAACCTTTAGTAAATAAAGCTAATTTAAATTATTGGTAAAATAGAATGAAAATGTCTTCAAAATTTAATTTAATAATTTGATCTGAACTGGTCAGGCAGGTCAGATACTGTCTTTGTTAGATATTTTAAGGTCATAAACTGCTTCTGTGACATTTTAAATAATTGTTTGAGTTGTCTATCTTATAGTAAGCCCTGGGGAAATGTGAAGTTCTCCCTGGCCCAACTATGCTACTTGACTATGTTGGGAAGGGTTAGACATTATCTGCAACTCCGTCTTTTGTCCTGGGTTCTGCATCTGATACATAATTAAAATTGCTTACATCCTAGATTGTTCACTAAAAAGGAGTTGCTTAGAGTAATACACTAATTACTATATATGATTAAAATGACTAGTAAAAGAGAAACATTTCTATATAGAGAGTACATAAGGAAATTAGGATGTGTTTGGAAAAAGGGGTTATAGAAAGTCATGGAAATATGTTCTTTGCTAAAGGGAAAGTAATTTTGTCTAGTTTAGAGGTTTTAAGGATGAGTTTGTTTATGTGATTTTATTAAAATTAGCTTTACTGTTAATACATTATGCAAAGATAAAATTCGATTTTCTCTTTTGAACAAGGTTTTCATGTAATATTAAGAGATAGTAAAGATTTTTGTTTGTGTTTTGAGTAAACTGCAAAAAAGAGGGGAGGGATAGATTTAGTTGCCCTTTTACTGTCTTTCTTAGGTCTCATTATTTGAGAAATTGAGTTTCCTCTCTATCAAATAATAAAAGTTTTTGCTTTTTTAAAATCTTTAAATTATTACTTTGGCTAAAAGAATATTTTGCAGTGACCTGTGATCCTATTTTGTGATATCAAATGTTTTAAACCTTTGATATTTAATAAACATTCCAAAATCAAGTCTAGATTCAGTCTTTTTGACTTCATTAACTCTTTTAAATGTTAGATTGCCTGAATTCCAAAGAAGACATATTTGGCTTATTTGATAGGTTAAAATCATACAGGAAGCATCGTCAAATATGAAATGTTTAGCTTTCCTTGGGTTCTATTTATATAAGCTTGTAATTAATATATGTTCCAAAATTGTATGAGATTCCTGTAATTCTGGTATGTCTTAGTATATGTTACCAGTAATAGTTATAATTATTATGTTAAATTGTTGTATGCCACAGGGAAAGAAAAACAAATTTTCATGTCAGTTGTGTCTTTAACCATGACTGCCCTAAGATTTTGGACATCACAATTATTATTTTACTTTTATTCTTCTAAAAAAAAGGCTGTTTATAAAAAAGCTGCAGCCCCAAACGTGCTTTTTTAGGGGAATTCATGAAAAGGACTCTGACAGGTGTTCTTGAATGCAGGTTTCTGATAACTTTGGAGACTGTGCCATAGTACTAGCAAATAAAACAGAGACAAAAACTTCCAAGACTCTAATTAAAAGTCTGATATGTTCATGAGTATTGCTAACCCAATATCAAGTGGAATGACTTAATTACATGGGACTGAACAAATAGAAGACTGAAATAATTTTTATGACCATTTTTTTTGAAACATTGCTAAATATTTCTGATGTTTTTCAGAGTCAAGAAAACTAACCTTCTTTTGAGCTACTTATAGCTTTTCTTTTAACAATTGAGTAAAGTACACTCTTGTGAGCAAAATTTGAAGCATATTTCTATTTCTTTCTCTCTACCTGATTTCTTCAGAATTCGGAAACCATTTGTGCATCTTCTTAATTTCTGGCAATATAGTTATTTGCATAAATTCAACAAGAATCTATTTCCTTTTATAACAGAACACCATTGGAGATACTGGTTATTTTACCAAGGCCTTGACTGAAATGGTATATTTTCAGATGTGGAGCAGACTGCTTTGAAAAATAGAAGTTGACTTATAGAGCTGATAAAAGCACCTTGGAAAACCTGGCCTTGTACCTTGTCTATGTGGTTCCTTTACGGGGTTCCTGACCCGTGGAAAGTAAAACATGTCACTTTCTGACAGACCCGGGAACCCCAAGTTATCTTGGTACCACAAGAATAGAAGAATTCACTCAATTCATTCAAGTATCTACAGACACAGATGAATCCTTGGCTGGGTTCAGGAGGCTTTTCAAAAGTCAAATCTGAGATTCCTTATTTTTAAGAAAGTTCCAGAAAAGCCAATTTAAAGAAAGCCTATGTGGGAAATACTTATTCTTGTTGCATTTTATGCAAATAATCAGGCCAAGTATAATAAGACTGCAACTTATTTTGCAAACAAATTGATTCCATTATGATTTGTCTTTAATAAAAATGAGGAACTGAAGAGAGAAAAATCACGTTTCAAAAGAAACTATAGTACACCTCTTATTAGATTCAAGCCTTGGCCTTTGTTTTCCATTTTTATTATTTGTCTATGGTTTAACTAGATTGAATCCTGAATTCCTTACAGGCTACAAGTCTCCAAACTGTTTTCAATTTTTTTTCTCTCCCATTTTTCTGACTTGGCATCACTGGAAATTAAAACTATGCTTTTCTTAAAGCTCTGTAGGCTGAAGCTAGACAACTTAAACTTTGGGAGAAATAACAGCAACTTATTTATATACATAAACCACTTTTTTGCCTGCCTAATGATGTATGGACTTTGCAATATAGCCTAAATCAGTTTTCCAGGGTTGCTTTCCCCTTTATTGCTATAATCTGGATTTGGTCCTTTTTTTCTCCACCTTTCTTCCTCCTGCTATTTCTCTCCATGGGATGTGAGACTTCACAACTTTCTAGAATGAGGCTTCCTAACAACATGGGACCTACCATCCTAGGAATAAACCATCCTAGCAATGAAGGATCAGACCAAACCCATTACCGGCGACTCATTTTCTTCTACAATGCTTTCTCCAAAAGATTTTGAAGAACACGGGGGAAACATGAAAGGAAAATAAAATCTCAGGACCCAAACTCACTATGCCAAAGAGAAAGTTAAGCTTGGGAACTGAGTCATGCAAAAATCGCAAAAATCTGCCTTCCTTTTTGTTCCTAGGTAACTGTAAATTTCACATGGTTACTTTATCTTACATAAAGTGTAATGTATGCAGCACAAGATGAATGCATAATTGACTGTCCCCACTCCTCTCTTTTCACATGTAAAATGTGAATTCAGTGAGCACCAATCAAAGCCTCACAAGAATGCAACACTTGCTTCACCACCTACCCCACTTTTTCTTTCTTTGTTTCCCTTCCTTTTCCTCCTGCCCACTCTCTCCCCTTTAAATATTGAAGTGCTCAAAACCCTCTTTGGAGAAAGCACGGGCTACAGATCTTGCTATAACTCGTGTTTCTTTTTCCTGGGCACATCCTCAACTTTGGCAAAAGAAACCTCTAAATTGATTGAGATCTGTCTCAGACATTTTTTGGTTTACAGTAAAGACATTCATGGGCTGAAAGTGCTGAGACAGAAAAAGACATTTCATGCAAACAGTAATTGAAATAGGCAGTAGTGGCTATACTTGTATCAGACAAAATAGATTTTAAGTCTAAAACTTTTGGTACAGACAAAAAAGTCATTGTAGAATGATAAAAAGGTCAATTCAACCAAAAGATCTATTGTAAATATATAAACATCCAATATGAGAACACCTAAATATATAAAGGAAATATGGACAGATCTGAAGACAGAAATTCACAGGAATAAATTAATAGTAGGGGACTTCTATATTCCATTTTGGAATGGATATCCAGTCAGAAAAATCAGTAAAGAAAGAACTGACTTGAACAACACTATAGACCAAAGCCAAAAGACGTAAGCCAAACTTTCCATTCAACAGCAGAAGCATACACATTATTTTCAAGTGCACGTGGAACATTCTACCGAATAGATCACATTTAGGTTGCAAAACAAGTCTTAACAAATGCGAGAAAATCAAAATCATTTCAAGTATCTTTTTTGGTCACAATGGAATCTAGAAATCGATAACAGCAAGAAAACCAGAAAATATACATGTGTGGAACCTAAACAACATGCTCTTAAACAATCATTGTGTCAAAGAGGAAATCAAAACGTATCTCAAGACAAACTAAAATGAAAGCAGAACATACCAAAACTTTTTAGATGCAGCTAAAGCAGTACTGAAAGGGTGGTTTATACCAATAAATTCCTACACGAAGAAAGAATAAAGCTCCCCAAAATACAAACTAACTTTCCAACTCAGGAAACTAGAAAATGAACAACAAACTAAGTCTAAAGTTAGCAGAATGAGGAAATAATAAAATTAGAACTGAAATAAATCAAGTGGAGGATTTTTAAAAATAAAAAACTCAACAAAACCAAGAGTTTGTTTTTTGAAAAGATGAACAAACTCAACAAACCTTTAGTTGTACTAATTAATAAAAGAGAGAAGACTAAAATTTTAAAAAATCATAATTGAAAGAGGAGACATTGCAGCTGATGCCTTATGCTATGGTTAGAATGTTTGTGTCTCCTTGTAATAGTCAGGTTTCTCCAGAGGGGCAGAAACAATAGTATATATGTGAAAGAGAATTTATTAGGGGGAATTGGATCACACAATCCGAAAGGTAAAGTCTCGTAATAGGCCATCTGCAAGCTGAAGGACCAGAGAAGCTTGTCATGTGGCTCCCAGAGAAGCCAGTAGCCTGGCTCAGTACAAGTCTGAAAGCCTCAAAATCAGGGAAGCCACCAGTGCAATCACCAGTCTGAGGCCAAAGACCTGAGAGCCCATGTGAGGCCACTAGTGCAAGTCTGAATCTAAAAGCAGGAGAACCAGGAGTCTGATGTCCAAGGGCAGGAGAAGAACAAAGGCCTCCTGCTCTGGAAAGGAGAGAGAGAAGAAGCCAGAGCAAACTGAATATCCCCATTTCTGCCTGCTTTGTCCTAGACAAGCCCCTAGTCAATCAGATGATGCCTGCCTACATTAGGGTGGGTTTTTCTCTCTCAGTCCACTGTCTCATATGTCAGTTTCCTTGGGAAACGTCCTCACAGATACACCCATCTGCAATGCTTCACTAGCCACATAGGCATCTCTCAATTCAATCAAGTTGACACATAACGTTAACCATCATACCCTTCCAAAATTCATGAAAATTAATCTTTAAATCGATAGTATTAGAAGGGCCTTTAGGAGGTGATCAGGTCATGAAGGCTCCTATCTCATGAACGGGATTAAAACTGCTATATAGAAGGCTTCACACAGCTTTTGACTCTTTTTACCCTTCTGTCCCTTCTGCCATGTGAGACTGTATTATTCATTTCCCAGGAGGATGTAGCAATGAGGCACCATCTTGGAAGCAGAGAGCAGCCCTCACCAGACGCTGAACCTACCACTGCCTTGACGTTAGACTTCTCAGCCTCCAGAAGTATGAGAAATAAATTTCCATTCTTTATAAATTACCTAGTCTCAGATATTTTGTTACAGGAGCACAAATAGATTAAGACACCTCAGTATCAAACGGATCATAAGGGATTATTATGAACAATTATATGCCAACAAAAGGGATAACCTAGAAGAAATGGATAAATTCCTAGAAACATTATAAAAAAAAGAAAGCCCATACCAATAAAAAAATAAGAAAATTTAATCCGTAACCAGAACTATCCCCGCAAACAAAACCAAGGACCAAATAATTCACAGCTAAATTCTATCAAACTGTCAAAGAAGAATTAATACCTATCTTTCTAAAAGTCTTCCCAAAGATAGAAGAGGGAACATTTCCAAACTCATCATAGAAGGCCAGTATCAGCCTGATACCCAAAACAGACAAAGACACTACAAGAAAACTATAGTCTGATATACCTGATGAACATATATGCAAAATTATTCAATAAAATACTAGAAAACTGAATACAAAAACATTTTAAAAGGAACATATCCCAGTTGAATAAATTCCAAGTGGAATTTATTCCTCAGATGTAAGAATAGTTCAATATACACAAGTGATTCATTGTGATACAATGCATTAAGAAAATGAAAGAAAAAATCCACATGATCATCTGAATAGATGCATAAAATCCATTTGACAAAGTTCAACATCCATTCATGATTAAAACTCTCAACAAAATAGGTACACAAGCAATTTACCTCAATACAATAAAGGATATATATGAAAATCCCATAGCTAACACAATAAATGAGGAAAAATTAAAAGCTTTCACTCTAAGATCCAGTACAAAGCAAGGATGCCCACGCTTGTCACTTATTTTTATTTTTGTATTTTATTATACTTTAAGTCCTGGGGTACATGTGCAGAACAGAACGTGCAGTTTTGTTACATAGGTATACATGTGCCATGGGGTTTGCTGCACCCATCAACCCATCACCTACATTAGGTATTTCTCCTAATGCTATCCCTTCCCTAGCCCCCCACCCCCAATAGGCCCCACTGTGTGATGTTCCCCTCCCTGTGTCCTTGTGTTCTCATTGTTCAACTCCCACTTATGAGTGAGTACATGTGGTGTTTGGACTTCTGCTCTTGTGTTAGTTTGCTGAAAATGATGGTTTCCAGCTTCATCCATGTCCCTGCAAAGGACATTAACTCATCCTTTTTTATGGCTGCATAATATTTCATGGCATATGTGTGCCACATTTTCTTTATCCAGTCTATCATTGATGGACATTTGGGTTGGTTCCAAGTTTTTGCTATTGTGAATTATGCCACAATAAACATATGTGTGCATGTGTCTTTACAGTAGACTGATTTATAATCCTTTGGGTATATACCCAGTAATGGGATTGCATGGTAAAATGGTTATTTCTAGCTCTAGATACTTGAGGAATCACCACACTGTCTTCCACAATGGTTGAACTAATTCACACTCCCACCCACAGTGTAAAAGCGTTCCTATTTCTCCACATCCTCTCCAGCATCTGCTGTTTCCTGAGATTTTAATGATTGCCATTCTAAGTGGTGTGCGATGTTATCTCATTGTGGTTTTGATTTGTATTTCTCCAGTGATGATGAACACTTTTCCATATGTCTGTTGGCTGTAAAAATGTCTTCTTTTGAGAAGCGTCTGTTCATATCCTTTGACCACTTTTTGATGGGGTTGTTTTTTTCTTGTAAATTTGTTTAAGTTCCTTATAGATTCTGGATATTAGACTTTTGTCAGATGGATAGATTGCAAAAATTTTCTCTCATTCTGTAGGTTGCCTGTTCACTTTGTTTTTTTTTATTTTATTATTATTATACTTTAAGTTTTAGGGTACATGTGCACAATGTGCAGGTTAGTTACATACGTATACATGTGCCATACTGGTGTGCTGCACCCATTAACTCGTCATTTAGCATTAGGTATATCTCCTAATGCTATCCCTCCCCCCTCCCCCTACCCCACAACAGTCCCCAGAGTGTGATGCTCCTCTTCCTGTGTCCATGTGTTCTCATTGTTCAGTTCCCACCTATGAGTGAGAATATGCGGTGTTTGGTTTTTTGTTCTTGTGATAGTTTACTGAGAATGATGATTTCCAATTTCATCCATGTCCCTACGAAGGACATAAACTTATCATTTTTTATGGCTGCATAGTATTCCATGGTGTATATGTGCCACATTTTCTTAATCCAGTCTATCATTGTTGGACATTTGGGTTGGTTCCAAGTCTTTGCTATCATGAATAGTGCCGCAATAAACATACGTGTGCATGTGTCTTTATAACAGCATGATTTATAGTCCTTTGGGTATATACCCAGTAATGGGATGGCTGGGTCAAATGCTATTTCTAGTTCTAGATCCCTGAAGAATCGCTACACTGACTTCCACAATGGTTGAACCAGTTTACAGTCCCACCAGCAGTGTAAAGTGTTCCTATTTCTCCACATTCTCTCCAGCACCTGTTGTTTCCTGACTTTTTAACGATTGCCATTCTAACTGGCGTGAGATGGTATCTCATTGTGGTTTTGATTTGCATTTCTCTGATGGCCGGTGATGGTGAGCATTTCTTCATGTGTGTTTTGGCTGCATAAATGTCTTCTTTTGAGAAGTGTCTGTTCATATCCTTTGCCCACTTTCTGACGGGGTTGTTTGTTTTTTTCTTGTAAATTTGTTTGAGTTCTTTGTAGATTCTGGATATTAACCCTTTGTCAGATGAGTAGGTTGCGAAAATTTTCTCCCATTTTGTAGGTTGCCTGTTCACTCTGACGGTAGTTTCTTTTGCTGTGCAGAAGCTCTTTAGTTTAATTAGATGCCATTTGTCAATTTTGGCTTTTGTGGCCATTGGTTTTGGTGTTTTAGACATGAAGTCCTTGCCTGTGCCTATGTCCTGAATGGTAATGCCTAGGTTTTCTTCTACGGTTTTTATGGGTTTAGGTCTAACATTTAAGTCTTTAATCCATCTTGAATTAATTTCTGTATAAGGTGTAAGGAAAGGATCCAGTTTCACCTTTCTACATATGGCTAGCCAGTTTTCCCAGCACCATTTATTAAATAGGGAATCCTTTCCCCATTGCTTGTTTTTTGGTCAGGTTTGGCAAAGATCAGATAGTTGTAGATATGCAATGTTATTTCTGAGGGCTCTGTTCTGTTCCCTTGATCTATATCTCTGTTTTGGTACCAGTACCATGATGTTTTGGTTACTGTAGCCTTGTAGTATAGTTTGAAGTCAGGTAGCGTGATGCCTCCAGCTTTGTTCTTTTGGCTTAGGATTGACTTGGCAATGCGGGCTCTTTTTTGGTTCCATATGAACTTTAAAGTAGATTTTTCCAATTCTGTGAAGAAAGTCATTGGTAGCTTGATGGGGATGGCATTGAATCTATAAATTACATTGGGCAGCATGGCCATTTTCAAGATATTGATTCTTCCTACCCATGAGCATGGAATATTCTTTGATTTCTTTGTATCCTCTTTTATTTCATTGAGCAGTGGTTTGTAGTTCTCCTTGAAGAGGTCCTTCACATCCCTTGTAAGTTGGATTCCTAGGTATTTTATTCTCTTTGAAGCAATTGTGAATGGGAGTTCACTCATGATTTGGCTCTCTGTTTGTCTGTTATTGGTGTATAAGAATGCTTGTGATATTTGTACATTGATTTTGTATCCTGAGACTTTGCTGAAGTTGCTTATCAGCTTAAGGAGATTTTGGGCTGAGACAGTGGGGTTTTCTAGATATACAATCATGTCGTCTGCAAACAGAGACAATTTGACTTCCTCTTTTCCTAATTGAATACACTTTATTTCCTTCTCCTGCCTAATTGCCCTGGCCAGAATTTCCAACACTATGTTGAACAGAAGTGGTGAGAGAGGGCATCCTTGTCTTGTGCTGGTTTTCAAAGGGAATGCTTCCAGTTTTTGCCCATTCAATATGATATTGGCTGTGGGTTTGTCATAGATAGCTCTTATTATTTTGAGATACGTCCCATCAATACCTAATTTATTGAGAGTTTTTAGCATGAAGGGTTGGTGAATTTTGTCAAAGGCCTTTTCTGCATCTATTGAGATAATAATGTGGTTTTTGTCTTTGGTTCTGTTTATATGCTGGATTATATTTATTGATTTGCATATATTAAACAAGCCTTACATCCCAGGGATGAAGACCACTTGATCATGGTGGATAAGCTTTTTGATGTGCTGCTGGATTCGGTTTGCAGTATTTTATTGACGATTTTTGCATCAATGTTCAAGGATATTGGTCTAAAATTCTCTTTTTTGGTTGTTTCTCTGCCCGGCATTGGTATCAGGATGATGCTGGCCTCATAAAATGAGTTAGGGAGGATTCCCTCTTTTTCTATTGATTGGAATAGTTTCAGAAGGAATGGTACCAGTTCCTCCTTGTACCTCTGGTAGAATTCGGCTGTGAATCCATCTGGTCCTGGACTCTTTTTGGTTGGTAAGCTATTGATTATTGCCACAATTTCAGAGCCTATTATTGGTCTATTCAGAGAGTCAACTTCTTCCTGGTTTAGTCTTGGGAGGTTGTATCTGTCGAGGAATTTATCCATTTCTTCCAGATTTTCTAGTTTATTTGCATAGAGATGTTTGTAGTATTCTCTGATGGTAGTTTGTATTTCTGTGGGATCGGTGGTGATATCCCCTTTATCATTTTTTGTTGCGTCTATTTGATTCTTCTCTCTTTTCTTCTTTATTAGTCTTGCTAGTGGTCTATCAATTTTGTTGATCCTTTCAAAAAACCAGCTCCTGGATTCATTGATTTTTTGAAGGGTTTTTTGTGTCTCTATTTCCTTCAGTTCTCCTCTGATTTTAGTTATTTCTTGCCTTCTGCTAGCTTTTGAATGTGTTTGCTCTTGCTTTTCTAGTTCTTTTAATTGTGATGTCAGAGTGTCAATTTTGGATCTTTCCTGCTTTCTCTTGTGGGCATTTAGTGCTATAAATTTCCCTCTACACACTGCTTTGAATGCCTCCCAGAGATTCTGGTATGTTGTGTCTTGTTCTCATTGGTTTCAAAGAACATCTTTATTTCTGCCTTCATTTCGTTATGTACCCAGTAGTCATTCAGGAGCAGGTTGTTCAGTTTCCATGTAGTTGAGCAGTTTTGAGTGAGTTTCTTAATCCTGAGTTCTTGTTTGATTGCACTGTGGTCTGAGAGACAGTTTGTTATAATTTCTGTTCTTTTACATTTGCTGAGGAGAGCTTTACTTCCAACTATGTAGTCAATTTTGGAATAGGTGTGGTGTGGTGCTGAAAAAAATGTATATTCTGTTGATTTGGGGTGGAGAGTTCTGTAGATGTCTATTAGGTCCACTTGGTGCAGAGCTGAGTTCAATTCCTGGATAGCCTTGTTAGCTTTCTGTCTCATTGATCTGTCTAATGTTGACAGTGGGGTGTTAAAGTCTCCCATTATTATTGTGTGGGAGTCTAAGTCTCTTTGTAGGTCACTCAGGACTTGCTTTATGAATCTGGGTGCTCCTGTATTGGGTGCATATATATTTAGGATAGGTAGCTCTTCTTGTTGAATTGATCCCTTTACCATTATGTAATGGCCTTCTTTGTCTCTTTTGATCTTTGTTGGTTTAAAGTCTGTTTTATCAGAGACTAGGATTGCAACCCCTGCCTTTTTTTATTTTCCATTTTCTTGGTAGATCTTCCTCCATCCTTTTATTTTGAGCCTCTGTGTGTCTCTTCACGTGAGATGGGTTTCCTGAATACAGCACACTGATGGGTCTTGACTCTTTATCCAATTTGCCAGTCTGTGTCTTTTAATTGGAGCATTTAGTCCATTTACATTTAAAGTTAATATTGTTATGTGTGAATTTGATCCTGTCATTATGATGTTAGCTGGTTATTTTGCTCTTTAGTTGATGCAGTTTCTTCCTAGCCTTGATGGTCTTTACAATTTGTCATGATTTTGCAGTGGCTGGTAACAGTTGTTCCTTTCCATGTTTAGTGCTTCCTTCAGGAGCTCTTGTAGGGCAGGCCTGGTGGTGACAAAATCTCTCAGCATTTGCTTGTCTGTAAAGGATTTTATTTCTCCTTCACTTATGAAGCTTAGTTTGGCTGAATATGAAATTCTGGGTTGAAAATTCTTTTCTTTAAGAATGTTGACTATTTGCCCCCACTCTCTTCTGGCTTGTAGAGTTTCTGCTGAGAGATCTGCTGTTAGTCTGATGGACTTCCCTTTGTGGGTAACCCGACCTTTCTCTCTGGCTGCCTTAACATTTTTTCCTTCATTTCAACTTTGGTGAATGTGACAATTATGTGTCTTGGAGTTGCTCTTCTCGAGGAGTATCTTTGTGGCATTCTCTGTATTTCCTGAATCTGAATGTTGGCCTGCCTTGCTAGATTGGGGAAGTTCTCCTGGATAATATCCTGCAGAGTGTTTTCCAACTTGGTTCCATTCTCCCTGTCACTTTCAGGTACACCAATCAGATGTAGATTTGGTCTTTTCACATAGTCCCATGTTTCTTGGAGGCTTTGTTCATTTCTTTTTATTCTTTTTTCTCTAAACTTCCCTTCTCACTTCATTTCATTCATTTCATCTTCCATCACTGATACCGTTTCTTCCAGTTGATCACATCGGCTCCTGAGGCTTCTGTGTTCTTCACATAGTTCTCGAGCCTTGGCTTTCAGCTCCATCAGCTCCTTTAAGCACTTCTCTGTATTGGTTATTCTAGGTATCCATTCGTCTAAATTTTTTTCAAAGTTTTTAACTTCTTTGCCTTCGGTTTGAATTTCCTCCTGTAGCTCGCAGTAGTTTGATCGTCTGAAGCTTTCTTCTCTCAACTCGTCAAAGTCATTCTCCATCCAGCTTTGTTCCATTGCTGGTGAGGAACTGTGTTCCTTTGGAGGAGGAGAGGCACTCTGCTTTTTAGAGTTTCCAGTTTTTCTGCTCTGTCTTTTCCCCATCTTTGTGGTTTTATCTACTTTTGGTCTTTGATGATAGTGATGTACAGATGGGTTTTTGGTGTGGCTGTCCTTTCTGTTTGTTAGTTTTCCTTCTAACAGACAGGACCCTCAGCTGCAGGTCTGTTGGAGTTTGCTAGAGGTCCACCTCAGACCCTGTTTGCCTGGGTATCAGCAGAGGTCGGTACAGAACAGTGGATTTTTGTGAACCATGAATGCTGCTGTCTGATCGTTCCTCTGGAAGTTTTGTCTCAGAAGAGTACCCCGCTGTGTGAGGTGTCAGTCTGCCCCTACTGGGGGGTGCCTCCCAGTTAGGCTGCTCGGGGGTCAGGGGTCAGGGACCCACTTGAGGAGGCAGTCTGCCCGTTCTCACATCTCAAGCTGCATGCTGGGAGAACCACTGCTCTCTTTAAAGCTGTCAGACAGGGACATTTAAGTCTGCAGAGGTTACTGCTGTCTTTTTGTTTGTCTGTGCCCTTCCCACAGAGGTGGAGCCTACAGAGGCAGGCAGGCCTCCTTGAGCTGTGGTGGGCTCCACCCAGTTGGAGTTTCCCGGTGGCTTTTTTTACCTAAGCAAGCCTGGGCAATGGCGGGCGTCCCTCCCCCAGCATTGCTGCCACCTTGCAGTTTGATCTCAGACTACTGTGCTGGCAATCAGTGAGACTCCGTGGGCGTAGGACCCTCTGAGCCAGGTGCAGGATATAATCTCCTTGTGCACTGTTTTTTAAGCCCGTCGGAAAAGCGCAGTATTAGGGTGGGAGTGACCCGATTTTCCAGGTGCTGTCTGTCACCCTTTTCGTTGACTAGGAAAGGAAATTCCCTGACCCCTTGTGCTTCCCGAGTAAGGCAATGCCTCGCCCTGCTTCGGCTTGTGCATTGTGCACTGCACCCACTGTCCTGCACCCACTGTCTGGCACTCTCTAGTGAGATGAACCCAGTACCTCAGATGGAAATGCAGAAATCACCCGTCTTCTGTGTCGCTCATGCTGGGAGCTGTAGACTGGAGCTGTTCCTATTCAGCCATCTTGGCTGCCCGACCGCCTGTTCACTTTGATGGCAGTTTCTTTTGCTGTGTAGAGTCTCTTTGTTTTAATTAGATTCCATTAGAAAATTTTGGCTTCTGTTGCCATTGCTTTTGCTGTTTTGGACATGAAGTCTTTGCCCATGCCTATGTCCTGAATGGTATTGCCTAGGTTTTCTTCTAGGATTTTTATCGCTTTAGGTCTTACGTTTAAGTCTTTAATCCATCTCAAGTTAATTTTTGTATAAGGTGTAAGGAAGGAGTCCAGTTTCAGTTTTCTGCCTGTGGCTAGCCAGTTTTCCCAACAGCATTTATTAAATAGGGAATCCTTTCCCCATTGCTTGTTTTTCTCAGGTTTGTCAGATATCAGATGATTGTAGATGTGTGGTGTTAATTCTGAGGCCTCTGTTCTGTTTCATTGGTCTATATATCTGTTTTGGTACCAGTACCATGCTGTTTTGGCTACTGTAGCCTTGCAGTATAGTTTGAAGTCAGGTAGTGTGATGCCTCCAGCTTTGTTCTTTTTGTTTAGGATTGTCTTGGCTATGCAGGCTCTTTTTTTGGTTCCATATGAAGTTTAAAGTAGTTTTTTCCAATTATGTGAAGAAAGTCAATGGTAGCTTGATGGGGATAGCATTGAATCTATATTCTACTTTGGGCAGTATGGCCACTTTCACGCTATTGATTCTTCCTATCCATGAGAAGAATGTTTTTCCATTTGTTTTTATCTTCTCTTACTTCCTTGAGCAGTGTTTTGTAGTTCTCCTTGAAGAGGTCCTTCACATCCCTTGTAAGTTGTATTCCTAGGTATGTTATTCTCTTAGTAGCAGTTGTGAATGGGAGTTCACTCACGGTTTGGCTCTCTGTTTTTCTGTTATTGGTGTATGGCAATGCTTGTGATTTTTGCACATTGATTTTGTATCCTGAGACTTTGCTGCAGTTGCTTATCAGCTTAAGGATATTTGGGGCCGAGATGATACAATAATGTCATCTGCAAACAGAGACAATTTGACTTCCTCTTTTCCTATTTGAATACCCTTTATTTCTTTCTCTTGTTTGATTGCCCTGGCCAAAATTTCCAATACTATGTTGAATAGGAGTGGTGAGAGAGGGCATCCTTGTCTTGTGCCAGTTTTCAAAGGGAATGCTTCCAGTTTTTGCCCATTCAGTATGATATTGGCTGTGGGTTTGTCATAAATAGTTCTTATTACTTTGAGATACATTCCGTTGATACCTAGTTTATTGAGAGTTTTTAGCATGAAGGGTGTTGAATTTTGTCGAAGACCTTTTCTTCATCTGTTGAGATAATTATGTGGTTTTTGTCATTGGTTCTGTTTGTGTGGTAGATTACGTCTATTGATTTTCATATGTTGAACCAGCCTTGTGTCCTAGGTATAAAGTCAACTTGATTGTGGTTGGTAAGCTTTTTGATGTGCTGCTGGGTTCAGTTTGCCAGTATTTTATTGAGGATTTTTGCATTGATGTTCATCAGGGATATTGGCCTGAAATTTTCTTTTTTTGTTGTGTCTCTGCCAAGTTTTGGTATCAGGATGATGCTGTCTTCGTAACACGAGTTGGGGAGGAGTCCCTCTTTTTCTATTGTTTGGAATAGTTTCAGAAGGAATGGTACCAGCTCCTCTTTATACCTCTGGTAGAATTCTTCTGTGAATCCATCTAATCCTATACTTTTTTTGGTTGGTAGTCTATTAATTACTGCCTCAGTTTCAGAACTTGTTATTGGTCTACTCAGGGATTTGACATCTTCCTAGTTTAGTCTTGGGAGGGTGTATGTGTCCAGGAACTTATCCATTTCTTCTAGATTTTCTAGTTTATTTGTGTAGAAGTGTTTATAGCATTCTCTGATGGTAGTTTGTATTTCTATGGGATCGGTGGTGATATCCCCTTTATCATTTTTTATTGAATCTATTTGATTCTTCTCTCTTTTCTTCTTTATTAGTCTGGCTAGTGGTCTATCTATTTTGTTGATCTTTTCAAAAAAACAGCTCCTGGATTCATTGATTTTTTTTGGAGGGTTTTTGTGTCTCTATTTCCTTCATTTCTGCTCTGATCTTAGTTATTTCTTGTCTTCTGCTAGCTTTTGAATTTGTTTGCTCTTGTTTCTCTAGTTCTTTTAATTTTGATGTTAGGGTGTCAATGTTAGATCTCTCCTGCTTTCTCTTGTGAGCATTTAGTGCTATAAATTTCCCTCTACACACTGCTTTGAATGTGTCCCAGAGATTCTGGTATGTTGTGTCTTTGTTCTCATTGGTTTCAAAGAACATCTTCATTTCTGCCTTCATTTCGTTATGTACCCAGTAGCCATTCAGGAGCAGGTTGTTCAGTTTCCATGTAGTTGTGCAGTTCTGAGTGTGTTTCTTAATCCTGAGTTCTAATTTGATTGCACTGTGGTCTGAGAGACTGTTTGTTATGATTTCCGTTCTTTTGCATTTGCTGAGGAGTGTTTTACTTCCAATTATGTGGTCAATTTTAGAATAAGTGCAATGAGGTGCTGAGAAGAATGTATATTCTGTTGATTTGGGGTGGTGAGTTCTGTAGATGTCTATTAGGTCCACTTGGTCTAGAGCTGAGTTCACGTCCTGAATATCCTTGTTAATTTTCTGTCTTGTTGATCTGTCTAATATTGACAGTGGGGTGTTAAAGTCTCCTGCTATTATTGTGTGGGAGTCTAAGTCTCTTTGTGGGTCTCTGAGAACTTGTTTTAAAGTCTGTTTTATCAGAGATTAGGATTGCAACTTCTGCCTTTTTTTTTTTGATTTCCATTTGCTTGGTAGATCTTCCTCCATCCCTTTATTTTGAGTCTATGTGTGTCTCTGCATGTGAGATAGGTCTCCTTAATATAGCACACTGATGGGTCTTGACTCTTTATCCAATTTGCCAGTCTATGTCTTCTAATTGGGACATTTAGCTCATTTACATTTAAGGTTAATATTATTATGTGTGAATCTGATTCTGTCATTATGATGCTAGCTGGTTTTTTTGCCCATTATTTGATGCAGTTTCTTTATAGTGTCAATGGTCTTTCCAATTTGGTATGTTTTTGCAGTCTTGTCACTTATTTTTAACATGGCACTGGAATTCCTAGCCACAGTAACTAGGTAAGGAGAAGAAATAAAAATCATTCAAATCAGAAAGGAAGAAGAAAAATTATCTCCATTTCCAGAAACATGATCATACACATAGAAAGCCCTAAACCTAAACTGAAATGACTTAACAAAAATAAACTATTAGAACTAATAAGTAAATTCAATAAAATACAAGATACAAAGTCAATATACCCAATTAAAATCACATTTTTATACACAAAGAACTTTCCAAAAGCTCAGGTAACAAAAGCAAAAATAAACAAGTGGAGCTACATCAAACTAAGAAGTTCTTTCACAGCAAAGGAAAAAAGAATCAATGAAATGAAAAGACAGCCTGTGGATTGAGAGGAAATATTTGTAATCATATGTTCTATAAGGAGTTGATAACTAAAATATATAAGGAACTCCTACAAATCAACAGCAAAAAACCCTGATTTAAAAAATAGGTAATGGAACTGGGTCGATATTTTTCCAAAGACATACACATGGCTAAAAGTATGTGAAACGATGTTCAACATTACTAATAATCAGGAAATGAAAATCAAAACCAAAACAAGATACCACCTCACACCTGTTAGGATGACTATTATTAGTAAGTCAAAAGATAAAAGCTGTTGGTGAAGATGTGGAGAAATTGGAGACCTGGTACACTGTTGGTGGGAATATGAACTAGTAAAGTCATTATGGAAAACATTACGAAAGTTTCTCAAAAAATTAAAAACAGAACAACCAACCATACGATACAGCAATCCCACTCCTGTGTATATATCAGAAGGAAATGAAATCAAAGAGATATCTGCACCCCATGTTTATTGCTGCATTATTATAATAGGCAATAAATGGAAACAGCCTAAGTCCATTGATGGTCCATTGACAATGGAGAAAGAAAATGTCATATGTATAGCATTACTAAGTCCTCTGGACAAATACTAGCCCCAAACTCTCCAGTTCTCACCAGTGACCACATATACTTGATGTCTCTCAGTGACATTAAAATGTCACATATAACCATTCGGATAGTCATGCCCTCAGGTGTTGCCATGCCCTCATCTAGAGCTCTGCACCTGGTGTTTTCAGGCATGGTTGGCAGATTTCATGTGTGAAAAGATAAGGTGAACGTTTGTTGATGAGAGGATGGTCAAAGCCTCCTGAATCCCACTGGTTCCCCAACACCTGTCTTTTCCATCCGGGGCCCATGCACCAACCTCAAATACCAGAAAGCCAGTGTTCTGGTTCTAGAACAAGTCTCACAGAAATAGGTTGTCCTCATTTAGGCCTCATTTTATCTGTCAGAAGTTTAACCTTTAAATTTACACTGCCCAAGTTGGCAAATATCCCATGGCTGACTTACTGGCTTCTGCTATTTCTCATTTAAAATTAGAAATTTCTGGTCATCTTCAGTAACTGTTTCTACATATTTAACTAATTATTAGTTTTTCTTCACCCAAATGTTAATTATTTACCTCACATTTTACATTTGCTTTGAAAGAGATGACACATATCAGTACCATCCTTTTAGAAATGGCTTTAAGCTATCACTAAGTTGTGTATTTTAACTTACCTTTTTTCTTAGAGGTAGCCCAAATGTCCTGCAGAATCACTACCACTTATCAACATGTAATATTACCCTTGCACAAAAATCTCACACTCAGACCCGTGTCAATTGTTAATTATTGAGAGTCAAAAATCACATGAGATAAGTTTCTCTTAGGTGATCAGTTTCCAAATATGCCTCCACATAAACAGGTGGCATCTTCCCTATACTCTCCATAATCTGTTTTATAATGCTGGCTCCACAACTTTTTCTCCATGACTGGAAAATCAGTTCTCTGTTCTCATAGGTTGTGGTCAAGCCTGCATTCCTCTGCCATCCGAAAATAAACCCACTACTGAGATCACACTAGTATCACATGGTGGCATCACTCAAATTAAGCCCTAGTGGAATGGTCATAAAGTAAGTATTCCCTAATACATACTCAGGAAAGGGGACTGGGAGAACCTTATGACAAAGCTAACATTGGTGCAGTAAAATGACTTCAGGATGAGAGGCACTTTTCCATTTGAGTTCATCAGACTACCAATAATCTTGGCTAAAAGACCGTATCAGCCAGCATTCAAAATATTTGTTCATGGTGCATTATAACACAGCATAACTTGAGAAATAACTTTAAAAAATACTTAGCTTAGTGCTTAGTGGTCATGGTTTATAATAGATACTTGTGCCAGGGGAATAACATTTTCATGTCTCCTGAATGTAAGTTTCCTATTTAACAGATTTATTTTTATCTAATGAATTTAAAATACCAGCATGAGTATTTTGCTAAGAGAGGGGATTAGATAACATCCCAGTGTCTGAGACAGGGGCATGGATACTTCATCATGAAATATTCAAAGAATTCCCGGGAGAAACTTTTTAGTGATGACAAGTGCAGCAGTTTATGCTATTCACTACATAAGAGAGGAGGCCTTCATCATTTTTTCTGTTCCCCATAGTGCTTCTAACATGAATTTTACAAAAACACACCCTTGATAAAAATTATTTCAACCATCACTAATAAAATAAAGTTAAAACTCTTTGGCATGTGCCTTTAAAAAACTTTCTATATTTGCACCAAAATACCTTAGCAGGCTTATCTCTCACCCTACTCAACTGAGGTTTATTCCATTCTCCTTTACCTGACACCCACGTCAGCACAGAACTCTCTGTTCTTTACTAAGTCATTGATGTATTCTTCCCTAAGGGTCTGGGTCATAACTTATTTTTCGGTGACTGCTCTGTCCTCCTTACAGCCACTGACGTTTGGTGTTTGCTTGTCCTAAATTGACAGTGATTCTGGGTTGTTCACCCTGGAACCTATGGGGAAGAATGTTGTTGTCATTGCATCAGGAAGAGAAGGCAGCCCGTTGACTCAGTAGTGCTGCTCTGGGCAGGGTTGGGAGCTGAGCAATAGACTTTTCATTATTTCCAGGTGTGGCACTCCTTTCAGAAGCATTATATCTCTGGCCTCTAAATATTCCACGCTGGGGAAACCGGAGGCATTCTAATCATGAAGGAGTTTAGTAACAACTCCCCAAGGTGAAAGCCTCCCAGTCTTGTCCTTCTGTTCTAATTGAATTTCCCTGGTTCCATGGGGTTGATGCTGCGTTTCTAATTTTTAATGTTTCCTTTCATGCTTTTCAATCCTATTTGAAAGGTGTTAGGGCAAAGTTTAAGTCAAGGTACCAAGAAGGTGAGAGCAGTGAGGAGTAAGTCTGCTTCCCCACCCTTTTCCCTCTCTTTGCCCAACCTCCTGAATATTCTAAACTACTTTCTCATCTCCTAAGCCAATTATAGGAAAGGAACAAGGGCTGCCTCAGAGATACTAGGGGTCCTTGTTTTTGGTGGCCTAATGTTCCGCATTTGGAAACCTCTAACACTTGGGTTTTTAATCCCAGAATTAGAGCAGTAGAACACGAAGAAAGAGCAAGGAGAGTTTGGGCTTAGCAAGTGAGAGCAAGAATAGGATTTTTTTAGAGCACTCCCAAAACAACATTGCTGCCCTAAGTTTGTTTTTGTACTGTTTTCAAAGTAGAGAGGATTGACTTGTATTTAATTCAATTTCTAAGATAAGCATGAACAATCTGACTCCTCATATAAACCAAGGAAGGCTACTACAATTCTGTGATGTTTGTGAGGGATGCAGGTGGGCAACATGATTCAGGTTGGTGATCAGCTCCTGGCTGAAACTTCTGGATAGCCTCTTCAACCTCCAGCCCATGTCATTCTGGAGGATAAACCCACCTTTGCCATTGCCAAGGTCAGTGGCTTTTAGTGAAACCAGGTTCTTGTCAATGTCCAGTAGGCCTTTCGCAATATTTAAAATTTCGTAGTCACTACTTACTAAGCAAACTCTGTTCAGAGAGGTAAATGTCTAGTTCTGGTTTATGGATTATGTAGAGTACACAGAGAACTTTATAACTTGAGCTGTGCAAAATTTTGCAATATTAACTAACTTTTCCTTCCATATTTCTTCATACTTCTCTGGATTTGCACTACAAAATCAGTCATTCAGCCAGCCATTCACTGATTTAGGGAAAGCAGAAAAGATAGGTACCTCCATTCTCCCTCACATGAGGAGGTTGTCTATGTGTCAATGAAGGCTGAATACGGTCCTTCTCTTCCCACAATCCCATTCTATGTACTCAAAGATTGTTTCTCTGACAGTAGAGATTAGATAACCTTTTCCCGGGAGAGACTGAGACAGACAGAATTTTTTAGATAGTGTATTGTTTCTAAATTAATCTGTGTTCTGCAAAAAGCAATGAAAAATACGTTAAATCCCTTTTGAGATTAAATTCCTCCTCTCAATAGAATGGTGATTGAGATTTGTAAAACTAGTTATACTAGCTGGGCTATGACATAGTAACTGGCTCATGACATGTACTTACAGTGTAAGCAACTATAAAATTGTACAAAATTCATTAGGAGACCGTTTGGGAGCATTGTAAAACAGGCAGTGCAGAATTGTGATCTTTGAGAGAAGGAAATCCCATGAGATAAACCAATGTTTTCTACAGGATACAATGTGCCTGGGGGTATGTTCCAGGCTGTGGCACAAGGAGATGGAGTCCAAACAAAGTGCAAGGACTTCGCTGAGCTGGAGAGACAGTTTGTGGCTACTGAAGCATTTGAAGTTGCTTGTCATATCTGGAGAGAAGGCAGTTCTGGTCAAGGGTTTAGGGCAAGAGTCCAAGAAACCTATGACAGAGCAAGTGATGTGGGGCTAAGCACAGAGACCTTGCTGAACATTGTGGATATTCAATTCAGACCATAACTAGGCCAGGCATTAGGAGTAAGGACATATTTCAGAGTAAATACTTTGCCCTAGGACTAAGTTCAAAACTGATGTATAACCATCCTAACAAAGAATAAAAGCAAGCTTGGCAGGACCAAAAGGCCCAATAGTAATTCAACTACCTGCCACAACAAAACTGAGCAACCTTTATGGAAGATGTTAAAGTCCAAATTTCAAACAATGCATCATTCACAATGTAGTGCACATTGTGCACACAAAAACATTTCTAGACATATCAAGAAGTGTGAACCAGAATCAACAAAAGCAGCAAGTAATAGAAATGATCTCAAGATATCTAAATGGTAGGAATTAGAAGAAAAGTTGAAGAAAAAACATGTTCACAGTTCTCCTATACATATATGCCCTCACCAACACAGGTACCACCACTGACCCCTGTGAATCAAAGAGACTTGTTTAATAACTTCTTCAAGGTCACACATCCCGTGGTGGAGTCAGGGTTTGAACCCAGAGAATTTTTCCCACTGCACTCGTTTTAGTGATTATTTTTGATGCACAAATGTCTTCCATACTTAGTAGTTTTGAAGATAGTTTCCTCTTTTTTGCATGGTATAAAATGATAATATATAACAATTATATTAAATCAGATATCTTACATGTTAATTTTTTTTTTTTTTGAGATGGAGTTTCACTCTTACTGTCCATGCTGGAGTGCAGTGGTGCGATCTTGGCTCACTGCAACCTCCACCTCCCAGGTTCAAGCAATTCTCCTGCCTCAGCCTTCCAAGTAGCTGGTGTTACAGGCGCCTGCCACCAAGCCCGGCTAATTTTTGTACTTCTAGTAGAGACGAGGTTTCACCATGTTGACCAGGCTGGTCTCAAACTCCGGACCTCAGGTGATCTGCCTACCTCGGCGTCCCAAAGTGCAGGGATTACAGGTGTGAACCACCATGCCCGGCCCATGTTAATTTTTAATATGATCCTAGAGAAGATAGTGAAGGAAAAAGAGACAGAGAAAGAATGGACATGTGGCTTATGGCCCCCCTCCCCACTCCCAGTGTTGTACCTGTGCCTCTACTTCTCATAGGGCCTTCACATGGGCCTGGAATGGAGATGCTGAATTTAAACTCTTGCCTGGTAAATAAGGGGGCTTTTAGGCTTTCTGGTGTGAAGAATATTGGCTTCAAATGGTTGGCATGATATGGAATAGCTTGGTACTGTGGTCCACACATCAACCCATTTGTGTACTTAGAAGCTCTGTTTTATATGTTATATGGAAACAGCTTTCTAATATAGAGTTGGCAAGATGAAGCCTTACCAGCTGGCCAGCTATTGTGTGAGAAACAGAGTTTACACCAGGCTCATCCATCTTGCAACACATCACCTTCATTCCCAGCAAAATTCTGCTCTTCCAAGTGCCAGACTATGACTCAGCAGTACCTAAAATGTCATGTGGTAATGAAACTTGAAAAATCAAGAGCCTTTTCAAAATATCAAAATGCAATATTCCCTGTAATTAATGTCCTTTTGGGTGATCTCTTTGAAGAATATAATGCAAACCGTAATCCTTCAAAGGGAATTTACAAGGCTAACTACCTCCTGAACTCATCTTAAAGGAAATGGGAGGGAAATACGGCAGGGGAACCATAAGAATCACTAGACCAGCCTCACCAGTCTGTGACATACCTACATCTTCCCCCTTTTCAATAACAAGCCCTCATTGCAAGCATCTTCCTGGCATCTGGGTTACTATGATGAAGGGAGGAGCAATGACCTGAGAAGTAATGGTCACTAGTAACATGAACAATGACATTTATGGTAGCTAAAATGTATTTATCACTCGCCATTTGCCAGGTATCCTACTACTACTTTATAGGGACTACCTCATTTAATTCTCTCAAACACCCCTTGAGTTTGGTCATTATAGAAATTTCACAGAAGATTTTGGAATTGAGAAAGCAAAAGTAATTCTCCTATTGTCACATGGCCAGAAGTGATGGACCTAGGATTTGGACCAGGATCTGTGTCTAACACCCTTACTGTAAATGATTATATTGGTGTTTCTAGATTTTTACATGTTTTTCTAGTTCCCTCAGGTGTACATTTAGGTTGTTTATTTCATATTTTTCTTCTTTTTAAAATGTAGGTGTATATCACTATAAATTTTCCTCTTAGGATTGCTATTGTATTTATCTATTATAAACTATAAAAAAAGCAGGTTTAGAGAACATAATGGGATGCAAGACATTGGAGATTGAGAGGAGGAAGTGGGGATAACCCATGTAGACAACTTATAAGAAAAATTTTGCTGTGAAGGGAAGCAGGTATATATCTGGTAGAGAAGTGTCATCAGAAGAAGGTATTTGTTTAAAATGGAGGGTAATGGAGCATAAGTGTATGCTGATGGTAATAACCACTGGAAAAGGAGAATTTGAAGATGCAGAGAAACAGTGGTCATCTGCAGGAATTAAACCTTTGCAAGGGTGAGAGGTAAAGATTAGATCAACTGGAGATGTTGGATTTGATAAAATGGTGACGCACCAGCCCCAACTTGCATACTCAGTGATAACCTGCATGCCAATAACCTACATCCCAGGGATGGTCAAATTGAGAATGAGGGATTGGCAAGACAGAGATGTCCAGAGAATGAGGAAATGAGAGGTTTGAAGTCCCTAAGACTCAGACTGACTACTAGAGGCTAATCTGTACTGACAAATTCATATTTTGAGAAATGTATTGGTTTGGGATTATTGTGTGCCACTCATAGTTCCTTCAAGTTTGTGTGTGTTTATATGTTCACAGGGAGGTGGAGATGTGGGAAGGTCCCATTGTTGATTAAAAAAGAAAACCCCACAGTAAAGCAGATTAATGGAGGGGACTTTCTCCTTTCCAGGGAGAGAAAAGGGCAGTGTTCAAAGCAGGAAGAAAAGCCATGAACAGGAATTCACCCGAAATGGAATGTCATCAGAAGACCTTATCTTTTCCATGGGAGGCAGGGGATGGGCAATTCTTTTTGTACTCTAGGTGCATGGATACATAGCCATTGCTCGCCAGTAGTTTGTTCCACTATAATTTCATGTAGTCACTATTGACCCTTCATTGAAGTCTGTAACTGGCAGAGTCTACAGTCCTGTGAGTGGTGCTTTTGGAGAGTTAAGAAGCAGAGCAGTCAAGAGAAGCATTGCCTTCTTGGCATTGCCATTCCCCATTGGTCCTTCTCCAAGGGAAACTGGTCCTGGTCATCCAGAGACCAGCAGCCAAGTGGATCTGGGATCCCCTGAAAGGGATGTGAAACACAGAGAAATCACTGGCAGGTGGATACTCAGGAGTGCATATGAGACAGCCCCCTTGTCCCAAAGCAGACTGGATGTCACACAACATCCCTGGAGGTCAGGGAGAGCAGCACACCTCCATGTGATTCCTTCTGGTGTAGGGCATGGCTATGGGTGTGGGTTGCTCCATTGAAGTGAAGACAAGGTTACATGGCTATTTCAGACAGAGGAGTTCCAGGACATAAGAAATGGTAGGCAGCTGGGTCCCAGGAGGGGAGAGTGCAGCTGGACAGACTTTCCAAGACTCGTTGGAATAAGGGGAAAGAAGGGAGGGGAAAGTGGGGGCCTATGAGCAGCTTTCTTGTTGTCTTTTTTCACAAATTTATGGTGTGAGGGTGGGGGTGGAACAAGTTGGCAGAGTAGAAGGATCCACCAATTGTCCCTGCAACAAGAACACCAATTTAACAACTATCTACACAGAAAAAAGCATTTTTATAGGAACAAAAATCAGCTGAACACTCACAGTACCTGGTTTTAAATTTATATTGCTGAAAGAGGCATGGAAGAGGTACTAAAAACAGTCGTGAATTACCGACACCACCTCTCTTCCACACCCCAGCAGCAGCAGCATTGTGTGAAGAGCGTTTCTGTGCTCTGTGGAAAGGGAGAGCCAGCAATTATGAGACACCAGACTCAATGCTGCCCTTTACACAGCAGAAAGCAAAATGGGATCAAACTTAGCAGATGTCTGCCCATGGCAAGAGCATTTAAACCAGCCTTAATCAGATGAGAATCACCAGTCCCAGCGGTCAGAACTTGAGTTCCAGCAAATCTTGCCCCTGTGGGCTAAAGTTCTCTGGGATGCTAAATAACATGAAATGCAGTCTAGGCCACAAGGACTACAACTCCTAGGCAAGTTCTACTGCTGAAAAGGGCCCAGAGCCAGAAGACTAGGGGGACACACAACCTACTGAGACAACAATCGGGATCCTAAGGGAGTTCTGGCATCACCCCTTCCCTCACCCCAGGCTGCACAGCATGTAGCTCCAAAAGAGGTCCCTTCCTAATAACTGAGGAGAGAAGAGGGAAGAGTGAGGAGGAGTTTCTCTTGCATCTTGGATACCAGCTTAGCCGCAGCAGGATTAGGCGCCAGGCAGAGTCATAAATCTACCTTTCTAGGACCTAGCTCATGGACAACATTTCTAGACACACCCTGGACAAGGAGGGAACATAATACCTTGAAGGGAAGCACTCAGTCTTGTCAGGATTCATCACCTGCTAACTGAAGATCCCTTAGGTCCTGAATAACCAGCAATGATATCCAGGTACTACATCAAGGACCTTGGACAATACTCTAAGACTTGCTGGCTTCAGGTTAGACTCAGAACATTCTCAGCTTTGGTGGCTGCAGGGCAAGACCCCTGCTTGAGAAAAAGCAGAGGGAGAAGTAACAAATAACATAAAATGGATCTCCAATATGCCTGGCAGCAGACATTTAAGTGGAAACCTTACAGGCCAGGAGACAGTAGCATCACATATTTAAAGTGATGACCTAGATGACAGGTTGATGGGTGCAGCAAACCACCATGGCACATGTATGCCTATGTAACAAACGTGCACATTCTGCACATGTATCCCAGAACTGAAAGTAAAATTAAAAAAAAAATAAAGTGCTGAAGGAAAAAACCTTTTACCCCAGAATAGCATTTCTGGTGAAAATATCCTTGAAACATAAGGAGAAATACTTTCTCAGACAAACAAAAGCTGAGGGATTTCATCAACACTATACCTGTCCTACAAGAAATGCTAAAGGAAGTACTCCAATCAGAAAGAAAAGGATATTGATGGGCAGTCAGAAATCATCTGAAGGTACAAAACTCACTGGTAATAGTAAGTACACAGAAAAACATAGAATAGTATAACACTGTAACTGTAGTGTGTAAAGTACTCTTATTTTAAGAAATATTAAATGGAAAACCAATTAAAAATAATAACTACAACAACTGTTCAAGACATAGACAATACAAAAATATATAAATAGTAAAAAAATATTAAAAAGCTGGGGGACAAAGTTAAGGCATACAGAATTTATTACCTTTTTGCTTGTTTGTATGTTTATTTGTTAAAGAAAACAGAGTTGTTATTAGCTTAATATAATGCACTATAAGATAGTATTTGCAAGCCTCGTGTTATCCTCAAACTAAAAAAATACAATAAATACACAAAAAATAAAAAGTAAGAAACTAAATCATATCACCAGAGAAAATCACTTTCACTAAAAGGAAGACAGGAAGAAAAGAAAAATGGAAGAGAAGACTACAAACAATCAGAAAACAATAACAAAATGGCAGGAATAAATTCATACTATCAATAATAATATTGAATGTAAATAGACTAAACTTTCCAAACTTTCCAACTGAAAGACAGAGTAGCTGAAAGGATGAAAAAACAATATCCAAGGATCTGTGGCCTACAAGAAACACACTTCACCTATAAAAACATACATAGACTGAAAATAAAATGATGGAACAAGATAGTCCATGCCAATGAAAATCAAAAGAAACAGGAGTAGCTATACTCATATAAGATAAAATAGATTTTAAGATGAAAATTATCAGAAGAGACAAAAGTCATTGTATTATGATGAATGGATCAATTCAGCAAGAGTATATAACAATTCTAAATACATATGCACCTAACACTGGAGCACTCAGATATATAAAGCAAATATTATTAGAGCTAAAGAGAGAGATAAGAAACAATACAATAATAGTTGGAGACTTTAACACCCCACTTTCAATATTGGACATATTTTCTTTTCCTTTTCTTTTCTGTCTTTCTTTTTTTTTTTTTCTGAGATGAAGTTTTGCTCTTGTTGCCCAGGCTGGAGTGCAGTGGTTCAATCTTGGCTCACTGCAACCTCCGCCTCTCAGGTTCAAGTGATTCTCCTGCTTCAGCCTCCCAAGTAGCTGGGATTGCAGGCATCAGGGAGGCAGGAGATGGGTGGTTCTTTTTGGACTCCCGGGGCAATGATATTTAGCCATTGCTCACTAGTGGTTTGTTCTACTATCATTTCATATAGAAACTATTGACTTTTCATTGAAGTCTGTAAGTGGCATAGAGTCTACGGTCTTGTAAGTGGTGTTTTTTGAGGACTTAAGAGCAAAGCAGTCAAGCGAAGCATTACCTTCCTCACATAAGCATTTCCCATTGGCCCTTCTCTAAGGGAAACTGGTCCTAGTCATCCACACAGAGACCAGCACCCAAGTGGATCTGGGATCCCCTGAGAAGGGTGTGAAACACAGAGGAGTCACTGGCAGGTGGGTACCCAGGAGAGCATATGAGACAAACCCCCAGACCAAAAGGAGACTGGACGTCGCCTACTGTCCATGGAGGTCAGGAAGATGGGCAGACCTTCATGTGGTTCCTTCTGGTGGAGGGCATGGCTATGGGTGTGGGTTGCTCCATTGCAGTGAAGATGAGGGATACGGTTTGGACCTGTGTCTCTGCCAAAATCTCATGTCCAGTTGTAATCCCGTGTTGGAGGTTGGGCCTGATAGGAGGTGATTGGATGATGGGGGTGGTTTCTAATGGTTTAGCATCATTTCCCTAGTGCTGTTATCAGGATAGAGTTCTCATGAGAGCTGGTTGTTTATCAGTGTGTAGCATCTCCTCCTGACTCTCTTCTTTCTGCCCCGCCCATGTGAAGTTCTCCCTCCCCCTGTGAAGTGCTCCTTCTTCCCTTGCCTTCCGCTAGGATTGCAAATTTCCTGAGGCCTTGACAGAAGCCGAGCAGATGCCAAAATCAGGCTTCCTGTACAGCCTGCAGAACTGTGAGCCAATTAAACCTTTTTTCTTTATAAATTACCCAGTCTCAGGTATTTCTTTACAGCAATGCAAGAAAGGAATAGTACAATGAAGTTACTTGGGTATTTTGGGCCGAGAGTTTCCAGGACATGGGAAATGGCAGCTGGGTCCCAGGAAAGGAGAGTGCAGCTGGACAAAGGGACTTCAGAGACTCGCTGGAATAAATGGAAGGAAGGGAGTGGAAGTTGGGGGCCTATGCCCAGCTTTTGTGTGGTTTTTCTTCACAAATTTATGGTGTGGAATGTGTCATGTCCTGCCTGGAACCCTATTTGTCCAGCCTCTGATACAGGGAGCCAATACAAAGGAGATAGCTACTCAGGAAAAAGGGACAGGGAAGAGGCCCCTCATTAGTTTGGCTGCTTCCCGAAACAGGAGCTTCCCTCCTTTGGGTCTCCCCCCAGGCCCTGGTGGAATGGGAGTGTGGCAGGAAGGGGGAGCCCTAGGAACTGGTCCCATGATCTGGGCCGAGGTCTCCCAGGCCACAGAGGAGAAAAGGGAGGGAGTCAGTTCTGTTCTGTGATATCTGGCAGGAAGGGTCAGGGAACTTTTCTGGGGCAGCATTTCTGAAATCGGGCTGGAACTATCTGACATAAAATGGGGATGACTGAAAACCTCCCATATTATGATAGAGGCTAGTGGGTGGGGAACAGGGCAGGTGGACTGGGATAGCAAGAATCCTAGATTCCACGGGCATGATTTGGAGGTACAACACATTGTTGGTAAGATGGTGGCTAAGGGACAAGGAAGCCTGGATGTAAACGCTTAAGATTGGTATTGGATCCCTCTGCCTTTCCGTTCTCCTCCACCCAGCAGTGAGGGGAGGTCAGGGCAGAACTAAAGTGAATGTTCTTTTCATTTGCTGAATAGGGGCTTGTGTACCTCACAGGAAGACAGAATGTGCACATTTCTCTGTGTTTCTCTTTGTCTCATTCTTAGTCCTGAGACCATTAGTCCTAGTTACCATGGGAACCAAAGCTGAGTGTCTGACGCATTCATTGGACTCTGGGAGAAAATTCGAGTTGGTCCCTGGTTTCAGCAATCATCCGTTTACCACCTTCACTCTTTTTGCCATATTTAATTGTGGTAAAACTATTATAATACCAAATGCTTCCGATCTACGTTAATATTTCACTTGCATTTCTTATAGTTTGTTTAGAATTTTAATTCATTAATATCACACGCTATCTTCATTGTCGTGTTTAGAAGGCATAGTGTTTTCCTCTGAACAAAATAGTTTTTCATCAATAAGTATATTTTCAAAGGAAACTTAATATCACTACCATAAGTGGAAATCCAACATCACTTGTCATAAATAGAAAGTTACTGTAAAAAGCAAACATGAGGCAAAATGTATCATTTAGGACAAATTATTTAATGTGTTTTAAAATTGTCAATGTTTCATTCAAATGATGCACCTGACCTCATTGTGTGTACCATATGGGTATAATTTTGGTAAATTTTATCAATGTGAGGCAGTCTTCTGTAGCCCAATTCCCTCTGGATGTGTGGACAACGTTTAATTGCTGCACCTACAAAACTGGGAATAACGGTGATCATAGCATGGTACTGACTTCCCCTGTGGGGGACCTGACCGGATGACGAGATGGCCTTCCCCAGGCATCCTTGGAGTCATTATACCTTTTAAAATGATGAGAACTGGTTTGTGAATGTTTCCCTTGCCAGTTCAGGGTACGTGGATTCATTAGTGATCTGGACAGAGGCATTGTTCATTTCTTCTGTAGCTCTCAAACCTTGCACAGTATTTGGGGAAGACAGAGTTCTCAAAAAATGTGTGTCAAATAAGCTTCCTTCTTTGCAAATTCTGTTCCTTCTTCCCAGAATGTCATTGCCACAGCTTTGATGGTTGATAACCTGCAACTCATCGCTTAAACTTGGAGCAAGTGCTCCTGACTCCCTCAGGAAGTTGTTTCTTCCCTCCTCTTTGTTCCTGTAAGAAAGGTAATATTCACTATGATAAGTATCGTTGTCTATGAGCCTTATCTCTCCCACCAGACTCTGAACTTCTCAATGGCAGTGACTAATTCTCGTCCATCTTTTCGAAGGCTCTTCAGCTTATATAGCACCTTTCATTATATTGAATAATGTCATGTGTGGGTCCCCTTTTTCAAACCAGATTGGGAGTTCCCGTGGTAAGAGGAAGCCTGATCTTCCATTCTGTATGCTGTGTGATTCTACAGCCATCAGTCCTGCTCCTAGTGCCCCAGCAAGCCCTTCCTTGGCTATGAAGATTGCCAAAATACTGAAGCCTCAGTGAAGCCTCTTCGTTCCCCCAGGTTTCATTTTCTGGACTCAGGGATTTTATTACCCACTGTAAAGACTAAATATGCTTTTCACTGTGTGGAAGAAAGTATAGAAGTTCAACGGCACATTGTTGCTTCATCATCCTATGTTCTCTGAAAAATATTTGGGTTCAGAAATATTTTGTGCGCCTCTTATCCAATCCACTGTTGGAGAAAGAGAAATTTCATCTAAAGTTCCGCAAACTCCTTCGAATTCCTTGTGGTAGACGTAAATGGGGAGGGAGAGAGGATGGGCAGGAAGGTGAAGGGAGGACCTGGGAGATAAGGGGTGCACAAGATGATATCTGACCCCACTATCCATCCACTCCTCATTCTACTCCTAGCAGGTGCCTCCACCCCACCACCACCTGGAGAAGACTGCTTAGAGAAAAGAAGACCTTCCAGACTCAGCCCATTCACATTCCTCTTAGTCTTTGAGGTTCATGAAAGTTAGGTAACTTGCTCAAACTCACTGAAGTCATTCTATGAGACCAATATTACCCAGAAACCAAAGGCAGAAGAGGACATCCCAAGAAGAGCATACTACAGAACAATATCTTTTATAAATGTAGAAGAAAATGCCCTCAACAAAACCAAAAGGAGAGATTGGCAGAACAGATTTGTTTAAATGCTCCAGTTACATGCTGTCTTGAAGAGGTGTGCTTTACTTTCAAAGACATAAATTGCTTAAGATAAAAGCATGGAAAAGTATAGTGTGGAAACAATCATGAAAAGAGAGTTGGAGTGGCTCTACTAATATTCTCTGAGACAAAAATATACTTTAAGACAACAATTCGATTTAGATACAGAGAAGGACGTTTTATCACGGTAGAGTGCTCAATCCATCAAGAAGATATAAAGATTGTTATAAAAATATATAGACACATAGCAATAGTGCCCCACAATACACGAAGCAAAAATGGACACAACCGAAGGGAGAAAGATGCACACAAGATCCCAGCCTTGTAGGATGCGGCTAAATTAGCTCTTAGATGCAAATGTATAGCTATAAACACCTATATTAAAAAAAGAGTAGTGCTCTCAAAAAAATTCTCCTAAATTTTTATGTTAAGACACAGGAGCAAGAAAATTAAACTAACCCCAAACAGGCAGAAGGAAGGAAATAAGGACTGTTAGAGCGATATAAATAAAAAGAATATAGGAAATAATAGAGAAAATTAACCAAACCAAAAGTTGGTTCGTTAACAAGGATCAATGAAATTGACATGCTTTTGCCAGACTAAGAAAGAATAGAAAAGATGCATATTACGAAAATCAAAACTAGAATATAGGATATTAATACAATCTTACAGAAATAAAAAGGTTATGGGAAATACTGTGAACAACAGCATGGCAACAAATTAGATAATCTTGTGACAAGGACAAATGTCCAGAAACACACAAATTACTGAAACTGCCTAAAGGAGAAGTAGAAGATTTGAATTGATTTACAACAAGTAAAGGGATTGAATTACTAACAAATATATTCCCCCAAAGAAAAGCCCAGGGTTAACTGGTGGAATTCTACCAAATATTTAAAGGACACTTAACACCAAAGCTTCACAAGGTTGCTCAAGAACAGAAGGGCGCCCTTCCTAGCTAGTTTTTGGAGCCCAACTTTAACCAAACTCCAAAATTAGACAAGGCATCAGAAGGAAATAACTAACCTAATTACAGATGCATATCTGTTATGTATACACGAATCTCCTCCACAAATTACACACATACCTAATCCAGCAACACACACATGTGCACACACACACACACACACAAAGATTTTACACAAAGACCAAGTGGAACTTGCTCCAGGAATGTAAAGCTGGTTCAACGTACAAAAATCAATCAATAGAATATACCACACTAACCAAATAAAAACCCCATATTATCGTTTCCGTAGACACAGAAAAAACTTGTGACAGATCCAAAACCGTTTCACAATTAAAAAAATATGAAGAAACTGGAGAAAAAAGGCGCTTCTGCAACTCAATAGACTCTACCAAAAACTCACAATTGCCATCATGATTAATGGTGAAAGGCTGAAAACTTTCACCCTCAACAAGCAACAATGTGTGCTCTCACCATTTCTGTTTAATATTGTACAGGAGCTTCTAGTTAATGCATTTAGGCAAGAAAAAGAGATAGAAGACCTCCAGACTTGAAAGGAATAAGTAAAACTCTCTCCGCTCACAGATGACATTATCTTGTACATAGAAAACACTAAAGAAGCCAGAAAAGAAAATACTATCAGGACGAGTCATTGAATTTATTCCATATAATATCTACATCAATGTAAAACATACAATTTTATGTCTTTATACTACCAATGAATAATCCAATAAAGGACACTTTAAAAACAATTCCACTTATCATAGCATCCAAAGAAACACAATAGTTAGAAATAAATTCCACAAAAGAAGTGTAAGACTTGTACGCAGAACACTACAAAACCTTACTGAAAGAAATTAAAGAAGACCTAAAGAAATGTGAAGGTGTCCCTTACACATGGACGGGGAAGACTGTGTATCATTAAAATAGTAACAGTCCACAAGTGGATCTATAGATACAACATACTCACTGTTTCAAATCCCACCAGGATCTTCTTGCCATAATTGACAATCTGATTCTGACATTCCCTTGGCAATGCAAGGGACCCAGAAAAGCCAAAACAATCTTGAAAAAGAGCAATGATGGAGGACTCACACGTCTCTATTTCAAAACTTACTGCAAAGCTACAGTAATCAATGTGTTGTGGTACTGGCATAAATTTAGGCATATATACATCAGTGTCATAAAAATGCAAATTTTAGAAATAAACCTCTTCTTTTAAGTTCAGTTGATTTTCGACAAGTGTATCAAGGCAACTCAAAGTGAGAAAGAATAGCATTTTCCACAAACGGTGCTGGGACAAATGGTTATGCCCATGGAGAAGAATGAAGTGGACCCACCATCTCATGCCATGCCTGAAAATTAATTCAAAATGAATGATAGACATAAACCTAAGGGGAAAAAAACTATGTAACTTTTGGAAAAAAACTTTGGGGATAACCTTCATGACCTTGAAATTGGAATTGGCTTTGTAGATACGGTACCCATATCACGGGTGAAAAGCATGAAACACAGAGGAATTGTACTTCATTAAAATTAAATACTTTTGTGCTTCAAAGCCCACCATCAAGGACAGGGAAGACAACTTATGAGATGATTGAAAAGATTGGAAAATCATATATCTCATATTTGACTCTATTTGCAATATCTACTAAACACTTACGACTGCCTCATAAAAAAGACACACAGCCCAAATAAAAGTGGGCAAAGCATTGCAATAGACATTTCTCTAAAGAACATGTACAAATGGCTAATAAGCTCAAGAAAAATGCTCAGTGTCATTAGTCATTAGGGAAGTGCAAGTCAAATCCACATTGTGATACCGCTTCCCACTCACTAAGATGGCTGAAATCAAACAGATAGACAATAACAAATGTTGGCAAGGTTGTGGAGGAACTGGAATCTTAAGACATTTCTCATGGGATTGTAAGATGGCCCAATCACTTTGGGAGAGGGTGCAGCAGTTCCTCCAAAAGTAAGAGTTCCTTTATGACCCAGCAAGTCCACTCCAGGTGTTCACCCAAGGGATTTGAAAAAATAACTCAGGTAAAATCCTGTACAAGAGTGTCCATAACAGCCTCCTCCATAGTAGCCAAAAAGTGAAAGAATCTAAATGTCCATCAACAGTTGAATGAGTAACCAATATGTAGTATCATTATATGGTAGTTAATGGAATGTACGAGCCACAACGTTGATTAATCTGGAAAACATAGTGCTTACTGAAAGAAGCCGGTCCAAAAGGTCACATATTGTATGATCTGATTTATAGGAAACATTCACTACATGCAAAATCAGAGAGCCAGAAGATAGATCAGAGGGTACCAGTGGTTTGAAGAAGAGGGGAGATTAGGTCACTTAAATACATAAAGCGTGTTTTTTGAATAAAAAAGTTCTTAAATTACATGGTTGTGATAGTTGCACAACTTTTCTGTTTTTTAAATTTTATTTTATTGTGCTAAGAACACGTAACATGAGATCCGCCCTCACTAAAATTTTAAGTGCAAAATACCATATTCTTAACCATAGGCACAGGGTTGTACAGGAGATCTCAAGAATGTATTCACCTTGCACAACGGAAATTTTACACCCATAGAATAGCGACTCCCTGTTTCCCCCTCCCTCCAGGTTCAAGCAGCCGACACTGCACTCTGGTTTTTAAGTTTGACTATTTTAGATAGCTGAAATATTTAGAACCCACATTATTTGTGTGTGATGGCAGGAATTCCTTCTTCATGGAAGCGGAATAATGTGCCATTTTATGTGTATACCACATTTTTAATATCCATTCATCTGTCGATGAACATTTAGGTTGTTTCCACATTGTTTTTAAATTTTGACTGTTAGATGTAATGCTTCAGTAGAGGTGGGAGTGCATATATCCCTTCAAGGTCCAGATTTCAATTCTTTTGGATATATACCCAAAAGTGGGATTGCCAGATCACATGGTCGTTCTATTTTTAATTTTTTGAGGAACCACTATGGTGTATTCCATAGTGGCTGCACCGCTTTACGTGCCTACTCCAGTGTGCCCGTGTTGGAATTTTTACACATCTTCTCCAAAACAGCACTTGTTATCTTTTCTTTCTTTCTTTTTTCTTTCTCTTTTTTTTCTTTCTCTTTCTTTCTTTCTTTCTTTCTTTTCTTTCTTCTTTCTTTCTTTTTTGTTTTGATAATCGCTATCGTTCAAAGTGTGAGGTGATAGCTCATTGTGGTTTGGAGTTGCATTTCTCTGATGAGTAGTGACGTTGAGCACTTTTTCATATACTGTTGGGCATGTGCATGTCCTCTTTGAAGAAACGTCTATTCAAGTCTTTTGCCCATTCTTTAGTCAGTTTGTTGTCTTCTTTTTTGGTATTGAGTTGTAGGAGTTCCTTGTATAGCTTGGATATTAATCCCTTATCATATATATCCTTTTCAAATATCTTTTCCTGTAAATCTCCTAGAAGAGAACATAGGTGAAAAGTTCCATGGCATTTGACTTGGAAATTATCTCTTGAATATGACAAAAAGCACGAGCAACAAAAAGCCACGTTAGACTGGTGAGACTAAGTCGAACCAAAACCTATGGTGAACCCACGGGGGCCTGTTGTGGGTGGGGGGAGGGGGGAGGGATAGCATTAGGAGATATACCTAATGCAAAAGACGAGTTAATGGGTGCACCACACCAACAGGTAACAAACCTGCACGTTGTGCACATGTACGCCAGAACTTAAAGTATAATATATATATATATATATATATATATAAAATAAAATAAAATGAAAGCAAAAAACAAAAACGAAAACAAAAACCTATGGTGAACCAAATGAAACAATCAACACGGTGAAAAGGCCACCTACAGAATGGGAGTTGCTCAACTTTTGGAATATACTAACAACCACTGCACGGTACACTTTAAAAGGGTGAGCTTTGTGGTATCTGAATTATATCTCAATAAAGCTGTTTCTTTTAATGAAGGAGGAAAGAATCTCTGAAGGAATTCAAAATGTTCATAACTTATTCCTAAGTTAACATACATGCTAGTATATTAAGATACAAGTTGGAGGGATATTTTTGAATTATTACAAAATGAAACCTATACAAAGACTTCCATAAGGCTGAAAAATTAAATGTGGTAGGAGGCTTCCAAAGCGGCCTCTCTGGCAGAGTAGCAAGGTTGCAAGAACAATGTCAAAACAAAGCTATTTCTCAGGCATGACCTTTGTGATTGTTTCTATGTCTCAGACTCCCATGGATCCTACCTGCTTTCCAATTCTGGTTATGCAGCCCTCTTATTGACTTCGTGTGCAACCTGATATTCTTGCATCAGGTTTTTTTTTTTTTGGTTGAGCAATCGTGAGTGTTTTTCTGTTGTTGCTAACCAAACATTCTGATGGACACAGGAGGTGGCAGATGTAGGTGTTATTTACATCTGTAAAGTGAAAGGAAATTTCTTCGAGAAAAAAATGTAGAAAAGGAGGAAACAAGGCCACAATCTGGAGCATATTAAAAAGTAGAGGAGTTTACAAGAAGAGGAGCCAGGAAACAACTCAAAGAATAGGATCTATCCTGGAAGGAAGATCACCAGAAGAAGATGGTTTCATGGAACCCACAAGATCTCAAGAGACCGATAGCGGCCAGCACGTTCAATGCTACTAAGAGGGCAAGCCAGGTCAGAGGGATGATAATTGGATTTGACATCATGTAAGTTACTAAAGAGCATGAAAAAAAAAAAAAGCCTATTGGAGGACAGAAGGCCATGCAAGACATCGGAAGTGGAGATGAGGATGAGGAAGTGGTGACAACCTGTTCAGACAACTTACCAGAAAAGTTTTGCTGTGAAAGGCAGCAGGTATGTGGGAGAACAGCTGGCAGGGAAGTGTCGCCAAGGGAAGGTATTTGTTTAAAATGGAGGACAGTGGAGCGTAATTGTATGCTGATGGGAATAGCCACCGGAGCAGAAGAATTTGAAGATGCAGAGGAACAGTGGACATCTGCAGGAATTCAAACTGTGAAACAGTGAGGGGTAAAGACGGGGTCAACCAGAGAGGCTGGCTTTGTTAAAAAGATGAGCCACCAGCCCCATGCTTCATGCTCTCAGTTAAAGCCATGCTGATAACCTCCATCCCCGGGGATGGCCAAATTGAGAATGAGGGATTGGCAGGGCAGAGATGTCCAGAGGACGAGGAAATGAAGTTTGAAGTCCATAGGATCCAGGCTGAGTAACGAAGGTTAATGTAAACTGACAAATTCAAATTTTGAGAAATGTATCGGTCAGAGATATTTTTAATTTTTTTTAATTTAATTTTATTTTTTTTCTGCAGTTGGGGTCTCGCTGTGATGCCCAAGCTGGTCTTGAACTCCTGGCTTCAAAGTGCAGCCTCCCAGAGCTCTGTGCAGTGGTGCTGTCATAACTCACTGCAGCCTCAAACTCCTGGGCTCAAGTGATCCTCCTGCATGAGTCTCCCGAGTAGCTGGGACCACAGATGCGTGCCACCATATAAGGCTAATGTTTTCTATTTTTATAATTTTAGAGATGAGGTCTCGCTACATTGACCAGGCTCGTGTCCAACTCCTGGCCTCAACCAATCCTCCTGCTTCGGTGTCTTGCATAGCTGGGGTTATAGGTGTGGGCCACTGCGCAGAGCTAGGTGAGGGATTATGATGTGACACTCGTAGCTCCTTAGTGTTTGGTGATTGTCTCTGGGTGTTCATATGTTCACAGGGAGGTGGAGACATAGACAGATCCCATTACTGAGAAATAAAGAAATCCCTACAATGAAGCAGATTAATGGAGGGACTTCCTTCTTTCCAGGGAGAGAAAAGGGCAGTGCTCAAAACAGGAAGAAAAGCCATGAACGGGAATTCACCGGAAATGGAATGTCCTCAGAAGACCTTATCTTTTCCGTGGGAGGCAGGGGATGGGTGATTCCTTTTGGATTCTAGCAGCATGGATGCTTAGCCATCGCTCACTAGTAGTTTGTTCCACTATAATTTCATGTAGTCACTATTGACCCTTCGCTGAAGTCTGTAACTGGCATAGCGTCTACAGTCCTGTGAGTGGTGCTTTTGGGGATTTAAGGAGCAGAGCAGTCAAGCGAAGCGTTGCCTTCCTGGCATTGCCATTCCCCATTGGTCCTTCTCCAAGGGAAACTGGTCGTGGTCATCCAGACAGAGACCAGGAGCCGAGTGGATCTGAGATCCCCCGAGAGGGGTATGAAACACAGGGGAGTCACTGGCAGGTGGGCACTCAGGAGTGCATATGAGACAAACCCCCTGACCCAGAGGAGACTGGATGTCGCGCAACATCCGTGGAGGTCAGGAAGATGGGCAGAACTTCATGTGGTTCCTTCTGGCATAGGGCATGGCTGTGGGTGTGGGTTGCACCATTGCAGTGAAGACGAGTTTACTCAGATATTTTGGACTGAGGGGTTCCAGGACATGGGAAATGGAGGGCAGCTGGGTCCCAGGAGAGGAGAGTGCAGCTGGACAAAGGGACTTCTGAGACTCACTGGAATAAATGGAAAGAAGGGAGGGGAAGTTGGGGGCATATGCCCAGCTTTTGAGTTGCTGTTTATCACAAATTTCTAGTGTGGGACATCTCATGTCCTGCCTGGCACCCTGTTTGTCCAGCCTCTGGTAAGGGGAGTCAATACACAGGAGGTGGTGGGCTTCTCAGGAAGAGGGGCAGGCAAGAGGCCTCTCATTAGTTTGGCTGCTTCCAGAAGTGGGAGACTATCAGAAACCTCCCTCGTCTGAGTCTCCCCAAGGCCCTGGCGGAACAGGAGTGTGGCAGGAAGGGGGAGCCCTAGGAACTTGTCCCATGGTCTGGGCAGAGGTCTCCCAGGCCACAGAGGAGAAGAGGGAGGAGGTGTGTCCTGTGTGACTCTGGCAGGAAGGATCAGGGAGCCCTCCTGAGACAGCGCTTCTGAAATTGGGCTGGCTGGAACTTTCTGTCAGAAAACAGGAATGACTGAAAAAACTCCCCTACTATGATAGAGGCTAGAGGGTGGTAAAGAGGAAAGTGAGTTGGGGTAGCAGGAATCCTAGGTTCCACAGGCATGGTTTGCAGGTACAATACATCGTTGGTAACATGATGGCTTGGGGACAAAGAAGCCTGTCTCCAAACCGTGCAGGTGCATTGAGAGGATGTAGAAATTCTGGATTCATGTCAGGCCCGTCTGCGTTTCTGCCCTCCTCCACCCAGCATTGAGGGGAGGGCAGGGTAGAACTAAAGCGAATGTTCTTTTCAATCCCTGAATAGGGGCTTGCGTACCTCAGAGGAAGACAGAACACGCACATTTCTCTGCGTTTCTCTTTGTCTCATCTTTAGTCTCTAGGCCATTAGCCCCTGTTGCCATGGGAACTGAAGCTGAGTGTCTGATGCATTCATTGGGCTGTGGGAGAAAAGCAGAGTTGGTCCTTGAAATAAAGGCCCCTGGGAGAGGGGATTCTAGCAAGGCAGTCACTTCGAAAGAATTCACAATTCCCACAGATATATTGATCCTTGTGATTATTAGTACACACACACACACACACACACACACACACGCACACACACGCACACATCCCACACACCCCCACCCCATATACACACACACACACACACACACACAGGCTTCATCCTGAACAGATATGATGTACAGAGCATCACACTGGCTGGCCCATAGGGTTCTTGTGGGAGAGGCCAGGCCTCTGTGACCATGAAAGGGGTTGCAACTGATACAGGCAGGGAGGGATCCCAGGAAGGGGAGTGATTCCCTTAAATTTGCTTGTTGAAACCCATATCTGGCAGGGGAAAGGAGGATCCGGTGCAGAGCTTGGATTCAGCAGAGGTGGCTGTTGATGTGACCGGTCCCCGTGTTTGGGTGGGAAGGCCCTGAATGACACACGCAGCAAGGCAAGAGTGGTCCCGTGCACCCTTTGCTCTTTCTTGGCTTATCCAGCTCCTCCCTCTGAGATAGTCCCACGGGGAGCCCCAGGTTGACCTGGGATGGGGATCCCCTCTTTCCAGGGACAGGGTAGAGTTCTCAAAGCTGGCAGTTTTCTCCTACTTACCCTTTCTCCCTCGCTGCCCCTTCTTCTTGCCCCCTGCTCATCAATCACCCTTTGGTAAAGGACCTCTCCCCTTGTTCCTTTCTCTTTACTCCCTCATCCATGTCCTCTACACTCCTTTCCTCTTTCCTCTCTCTTCCTACCTCACTTCAGCCTCTGTCATCACCTCTCATCTCCCCTCTCTGCTCTCTCTCCTCCATGCCTTGGCTTTCCCTTTGTCCTCCCTCCGAGTTCCCATATCCCTCACTGCCCTTTCTCTCCCTCTTTCCTTTCTCATGTTGTCCTCCCCTGGTTTTCCCCTCATTTTGCTTTTTCCTTCTCTCTATGCCGTTCCCTCCCCTCACCCTCCCCGCCCTCCCCTCCCCTGATACTTACCCAGTGACTAATCCTTAGTTCCTTAAGTGGTACTGGGCGTAACGTGGGCTCTATGTGTTTAGCTTTCAGCCTCGGAGGGCAGTACATCCTAAAGTGAATCACCAACTTAATTATTCCTCTGCAAATTACCATCAGTGATATGAGATTCAACGACAAGGAGCTGTGAGAGCGCACAGGAAGGGAGCTCATTTGTGGGGTGGGCTCAGTGAAGAAAATGTCATTGATGATAGTCCTTGTTCTGCCATCCACCATCCTCTGCTTGCCTCTTTCTGTCACTGCCTTCCCTTTTATGTTGGGGGCAACTCTCCTCTTCCATCTTTTGCAGCAGGGTGGGACTCCTCTCATGGTGTCCTGCCCTCCACACCCCAAGGTGTGAGTTCTCATGAAGTCCAACCGGATGCCCATTTCCTGCAACCTGAGCACCCAACAGACCAAAGAGCATGAGGGGTAGTTTCAACTCGCCCGGGGACCCTTGTTCCTGCTCCCAGCTTCCCCAGGGCACCTTTGGTCATGTACTTCACTCACCCCTTCTCTTTCTCACGTTCACTTCTCACCTCTCTTCCCCCTCCCTCTTTCCTGGCTGCATCCTTTTCTCCTAAGGCTTTACCCCATAAAGACAAAGAAACTGGCTGAGGAGACAAAAGAAAGAAAGTAGCAGAAGATGGGAAGGAAACAGGTGAGTGACACTGACTTAGCTGATTAAGAGAGCTTGATCTTTTTTGAGGGTGTGGGGGGGTTCTCGCTCTGTCGCCCAGGCTGGAGTTCAGTGGTATGATCATAGCTCCCTGTAGCCTCGAACTGCTGAGCTCAAGGGATCCTCCAGCCACAGCCTCCAGAGTAGCTGGGAGTACATGTTAATTTTTTTTTATGTTTTGTTTTTTTACAGACGGAGTCTCACTTGTGTTGCCAAGAGAGCTTGAGCGTCAACTGGCAGTGAGGACGGCAGGAAAGCAACTGACTTATCCCCTCTCACCAGACCTTCCAACTGTCTGCAACACCGGCATTGCCACGTATCCCGGCACGTTGTTGGTAACGGTGGGGGCTGTAAATTGCACGATTGCTCTAGAAAGTGTATTTACAAATCACTTAGACACCCAGATCCCCTCTCAGCTCCTCGTAGCATGACAAATCGCTCTCCCCCCACTCTGGGAGATGGCGGACAAATGTACTCTCTGCAGAGCATGAACCAGCAGATTTATGGGCTTTGGAACTTCAGGCTCACTTGAAGGCATACATCCCAACCCGGCGTAGGGATTTCAGTTGCTGTCTACAGCAATCTTCAGTCCCTCACCTCCGCTGGAGTTTGGCGTCCAGATTGCTGGCATCTTGCCCCTTCTCAGAGATGCAGGAGAGTCTTCCTGTGTAATCTAAACTTCCCCAGAGAGGAGACTTAGTAATATTGGCAGGCAAAGACCTCTGGAGTTTGCTTCATTAGTAAGCTCAAAATATTTTCTTATTTCAACGTTAGTTTTTCTTAGAGCCATGGGTTACTTAGGAGGATGTTTCTTAATTTACAAACATATACGGGGGTTTGTAGTGATCTTTTGTTATTAATTTCTAGATCCCATTGTGGCATTGTGGTCAGAGAATATACAAATCACTGAAGAATCCATTGTTTATGGACATTCCTGGGATAGTATTCATTTAAATATCTCTATGTACACTGTAATGGAATATAATACAAAAATGGAGTTGCACGCAAAATGAGGGTACCACTCAGTAAATGGTTCCACAGGGGCGTCTGATCCCCTACGATCTGGGTTAAGAAATGGTGTAGTGTATTGCCGGCAGCTCAAAAGCGCTCTCATGCCAGTCACTCTTGTCTTCCACCTCAGCAAATCTAACCACTCTTGTGACTTTTAACACTTGACGATAATCCTGCCTGTTTGTGAACGCATTACACATGAGTAGAATCAGTACAGTACGTATTTTATAATCCGGGTTTCTCTTGGCAACATTCGGTTTTTCTCGTTGCTATTCACTTTTGTCGTGCTGTGTAGCTGAATTTCGTTTCTTTGCATTCCTGCGCAGTGTTTTGAATTGTATGACGATGCCACAATTTATTCATGCCTTTATTTCTAATGGACTCTTCAGTAGTTTCCAGCGCTGGAGTGTTAGTGTTATTATTGTGGTGCACGTTCACAAGGATGTCCTTTGGTTAACATGCGTATGCATTTAAGGCTGTGCTTGCAGGACTGCTTTGATTACTTTTTCTTCCTTCATGGCACTGTAAGTGGTGACAGTGGATGTATCTGGTTTTTTTTTCCCCCTGATCTCAGAGGGAAAGCTGTCAACATGTCACCCGTAAGTATCGTTGTTTTTGTAGGCTTTTAAAAGGTATTCCAACGGAATCAAGAGAGTTCCCTTTTGTTCGTAGTTGGCTAAGAGGTTTTATCATAAGTGCATGGTCATTTAAAAAAAATCAAACCCATGAAATACCCTTCCTGCGTCTGTAGGGAATATCATATTTTTTCTCCTTCATACATTACTTCTGAGAGATAGATTTTTCAAGCACTGAACCGCTTCATTTCTAGAATACTCTTGACTTGTTTGTGATACGTTTTCCTTTTTGGAGATTTAACTGATTTGTTTTGCTAATGCTTTATTCAAGATTTCTTCTTCTGTGCTTATGTAAAAGATGGGCCTGTGCGTTTCATTTCTTACCATGCCCTTTAAGGTTTTTGCCTCATAAAACGGGATGGGAAGCATTTCCCGTTTTTTATGTTACCTGGCAAGAAGGTAAGATTGATATTCCTTCCTTCACAAACGTTTTGTAGAATTAATCGGTGGCTGCATCAGAGTCCGTAGGTTCTTGTGGCTGCTGCTGTTGTTTCCTTCAGATTCCGCCCGTTTAGAATTTGTAGGACAATTCAGATGTTTAGTCTGCTTTCTGTCATTTTGTTGTATTTTCTTGAAATGTGTAAATTATATCCAAAGTTTCACGTTTGTGGGCATAAAGTTGCTCATGGTTTTGAATAATGATCTCTTTAATGCCTTCATTGCCCATAGTGATGTCTCCTTAGCCACTCCAGACACGGGTTGCTTCATGAGTTATCTCCTTTTTGTTCAGGCCTACACAAGGCATGTCTTAATCACATCATCTTTACAAAAAACCACCTCTGGCTGTGTTGTTTTATCTTTAACTGATTTGTACTTTTATCGTTATTTCATTTCTTCTGCTTTCTTCAGGTTTAATCTGTTGTTCAACATTGTTGAGAAAGATGCAAATGTTGTGCCTTTCTTTTTCATGCAATCTAGACAATTAAAATATATCCCATAAGTTTTCATCAGGTTCAAAATACTTTGTGATTTCATTGGTGATGTTTTCCTTGAGCTATGGGTTATTTAGAAAATAGGAAATAAAAAGGATGCCTTTTCTAAAAATAAAATGAAGTGAAATAAAAAGGTTGCCCTTTTATTTCATTTTCTTGCTTAATTGCCCTCTGAACTTCCGGGACTATGTTGAGAAGAAGTAGCAAAAGCGGGCATCTCTGTCTTGCTCCTGATCTTAGAGGAAAAGCTTTCACTCTTTCGCCATCGAGTACAGTGTTCACAATGAGTATTTTATATAGGACTTTTGTGACGTTGAGGTTGTTTCCTTCTGTTTCAAGGAGTTTGAGTGTTTTTATCACAAAGGGGGTTGACTTTTGTCAGATGCTTTTAGTGCATCAATTGAGCCGATCATGTGGTTTTGTCCTTCATTTTGTTGATGCCGTACACTAAATTAGTTGATTTTCATTGATCGAAACTTCCTTGCATTCCACGAATAAATCCCACGTGGTCATGGGCCTTTCATGTGTTGTTGAACTCGGTGTGCTAGACTTTTGTTGAATATGTATGCATAAACATTCTTTTGGGAAGTGTGTGTGTGTGCGTGTGTTTCTGGTCCTAATTCTTCTCTAAATGTTTAGTAGAATTCTCCACTGAAGCCATCTAGTCCTGGGGTTTTCTCTATTGGGAGGTTGATGAATACTGGTTAAGTCTCCTTATGAGTTGTCGAGATCTGCTGAGATTTTTTATTTCTTCAGGAGTCAGTCTTGGCAGCGTGTATGTTTCTCAGAATTTATCCATTTCTTCTAAAGTATCGAATTTGTTGGGGTATAGTTGTTCCTGGTCTTCTCCTTATAATCTTTTTTATTTCTGTAGTATCAATTGTAATGCCCCTCTGTCATTCTGATTTTAGTTATTTGACCCTTCTCTGTTTTTTTCTTAATCTGCTTAACCTATGTTGACCTTTTCAGAGACACCAGCTCTTAGTTTCATTGTTTTTTTTCCTATTATTTGTCTATTCTCCATTTCCTTTATTTGTGCTCTAATCTTTATTACTTCCTTCCTTCTGCTAACTTCGGGTTTACGTTGTTCTTCCTTTTCTAGTTCTCGAAACACAAAGATAGGCTGTTGATTTGAGATCTTTCTTCTTTTTCACTGTAAGGATTTACCACAATAAACTTCCCTCTTAACACTGCTTTCCCTGCATCTCCTTAGTTGTGGTATGTGGTGTTTTCATTTTCATGTGTCTCAAGATACTTTCTAATTTCCTTGTGGTCTGTTCTTTGACCCACTGGTTGTTGAAGAGAGTGTTGTAATTTCCACCTGTTTGTGACTTTTTCAATTCTCCTTCCGGTATTGCTTTCTAGTTTCATTCCATTGTGGTCAGAAAAGATAATTGGTATGATTTCAAACTTCTGAAGTTTGTGAAGATCCTAAACGTCAACAAAAAAGCTAAAGCATAAGACCTCTGGAAGAGAATTCAGGATAAAGCCTTGAAAAACTTGCTGTAGGCGAAGGACTCTTATAGCTATGACACAGAAAGCAATAGCCATGCAAAAACACCTTAAGTGAATTTCATCAAATTTAGAAATCTGGCTTTTCATCATTAGCGAAATGAAAAAGCAAACCATTCATTGCGGCAATGTTTGCAATATGTACTACCTGACAATGGAAAAGTTTGCACGCAAAAAAGCACTCTTATAATTCAGTATTAAGACGACAAATGATAATCAATGTGCAAACCATGTGAATGGTTCTTCACATGCAACACCGAACGATATGCAACTGGTCAAGAGAAGAGGCTGGGCCAAGGTCACTAGTGGAGGCAGCGGCAAAGCTGGGTCAGAGATCTCAGGCAAGTCACATCCCTTCTCTGAGTCTGTTTCCTCAAGTGCACAGTAGTAGCTCAGACGATCTTTGAGGGTGTCACAAGGTAGTGGGCAAAACGCCCTTGGCCCAGGGCCTGATGAGGACAAAAACAAGGAGGAGCAGCAGGATGGATGCCCAGGAAGGAAAGCACCCAACCTGATGTCTCAGGAGGCTGGGAGGGCGGTGGCAGGCCTCAGAAACCTAGGGTGGAACCTGTCGTTCAGGGAAGCCGTGAGGGGTAGCGAATCATGCACAATGAAGGGAGATGGGGAGCGGTATGTGCACGTGGGTGGGAGGGTGGGTGTCAGGAGAGAGTGCCCAGCAGGTGGGTGTATCACCCCCAGGACACTGCAAGCCCCTGGATGGCAGGGGCGGCCGACAGCAGGGCCCAGTGCACGCACCCTGGCCTCAGAGGGTCCCGGGTTCAAGTCTGTGCTCTGCCGTTTCCTGGCTGTGTGACTTGGGGAGAGCGTCTTCCCTCTCAGAGCCTCAGTTGGCTGAGACCATGAAATGGCCTTACTGCCCCCACCTCTCGGGCTTGGCCGAGAAACAGAAACATAGGCCCAGATGAGAAATTGTACATGAATATTCAGAACAACTTTATGCATAATGTCAATAACTGGAAACAAGTGAATGCACGAATGCTCGTCCATCGCCAGGCCTGGGGCAGGGGTGATCAGAGGGAGCAGGCCAAGCTGGGAGAAGGCTGTGAGTGCTGTCCACTGACACAGCAGGGCCTCAGAAAACACTTGCTGACATGGACTGTGGGCCTTTGCAGTGCGGGGTCTGCAGAAGGCCCCAGGCCGGGGGCAGCGGGGAAACCTGCCTGGGTCTCCTGTTTGCCATGTGAGTGAGGTGGTGGCCGTCTCCAGGGTGGCCGGTCTGACCCTTCTGCAGGACGCTCAGTCCAGTCCGCCCCCATTTCCCACCAGGGTGCTCTCGCCTCCCTGCTCTCCTCCTCTCTTCCCAGGTGCCCTCAGCGCTGCCCCTACAGGGTAGGGGGAGTGGGTCCCTGGTGAGGCCCCACCGCAGCAAGGTGTTGTGAAAGGGAGAGTGTCCAGCAAGCCTGGAGGCCTGAGGAGGCCGTGACCTGGCCAGCACCCTGCCTCTGAGGGCTGCTTCCTGTTCCTTTCCGGTGGAACTTCCGTATCTCAAGTGCCCTCTGCACACAGTGTTCAAACTCACTCCTGTGGCTTATGGTGACTACCCCCACCCTGATCCAAGGACAGGCATGTGCCTGCTATGTGCACAAGGGTGTCCGGGGAGGTTCCAGCCAAATAGCATTAAATTTATGACGCCAGGGGTGGAGTCCCAGGCATCCCTCATCTCTTCCACAGCCCAGACCACAAACCAGGAGACATAAAGGGAAGGGGACTCCATTGTGTGTGTGTGTGTGTGTGTGTGTGTGTGTGTGTTCCAGTAAAACTTTGGGACTGGATTTCTGTCAGAGTCCCAGAATGTCAGTGTGGCCAAGCATGGACCCAAGCACCAGAGAAGCAGAAATCACAGCGGCAGCCAACACGGAGACCCACCCAAAGCCTTTCTGATGGACAGCTTCTGGGGTGTGCAACCAATGCAGTCTGATGCTCACCAGGGCTCCCCATGTGGCTCCATGCTCTGCTGTTGTTGTTTTGAAATCCTTCATAGTTTTTGACAAGGAGACTCGTGTTTTCATTTTCCACTGGGCCTCCCAAATTAGGTAGCCCGGTCTGGGTCAGGATCTGGCCGTGGCGGAGATGGCAGCCCTTCCTGGGGAAACAGAGGCTGGGGCTGGGTGAGGGGGTGGGAAGCAGGGAGCCTTCCACTGCTATGTTTTCCCTCCTTATCTAGGGCTCTGTCTTCCCAAGGCCTGGACATTACCGGGGAACTCCAGAAGCCCTGGACACTGTCCCTGCCTGCCACTGAGCCCTTCCCAGGAGACCAAACTGTCTCTGCCCTCACCGTCTTGTACCTGAAGCATGTGCAGCCCTACCTCAGACCCCTCCAGACATCACCCAGCCCTTGAACACACCAGGACCTAGGTAGGCCTGGTGTTGTCCTCACTGGGAGAGCCCTGCTGCTGGGGGAGAAGGGCTGCGAAGCTCCAAACAGGCCACCGTTCCGTCACAGGCAAGGGGCTGTGTACGCGTGCACCGTGCGTTGTTTTTATTACATCCTGCTCCCTCAGCAATCACGGCCCCTCCTTCTACACACTGGAGGGCTGCGAACATCACTGCGGGGCCCACCTCATTGTCCGTCAGACTCTGTACCGAGGACGGGGTCCTGAACTGTGTGGATGATGAGCCAAGGGTTCCGGAACATCATCTCCAAGGAGGGGGTGTGGGAGGTGGGTCCTGGTGAGAGCCTTGCACCCTGTCCCTCGGCGGGAGGGGCAGTGGCACCAAGCTGCAATTTTCCACCCCGCCCCTGCTCTGGCCCCCGCTCTTGCCATGTCCCTGGGGCTGCTGAGCAAGGCTTGTAGAAAATCACATAACGATGAGCACTGGGGCCTCTCCAAACTCCTGGTCATGCACTCAGGCGTAACCAACCTCCGCACCTCCCAGCATCCCACCTGTCCCTGTGGGCCTTTTTGGCAGAGGTGGGGCCCACCTACCCCAGAGAGCCTGAAGAAGTTTCCTTGCTACAAGCCCAAGCGTGGCCAGGTATAGCAATGGGTGTGCAGGTAAAGGAAGAAACATCCAAATTAATTTTGCAACTTTAATGTAACACTGATACCCAAAACATGAAAGCACAAGGAAAAGCACAAAATGAAAGCAGGAAGAGCAAAGAGAGCTTCATCTTGCATGCCACCTCCGACTGACAGGAAGAAGCCGCCTAGGGTGCTGTGTCGAGAAGGAATCTGAGAGGAGGCGCTCTGGCTTGGCCAGTGAGAGCGCTGCAGTTCGTCAACGGTGCCTATAAAAGCACAAGAAACCAAAGTGACAACATCCGTGGACACACGCGAGCCAGGGAGGGGTATACGTAACAAAATAAGTGTCCGTCCATGCTGTTGCCGTTGCCCCCAGCGCCCCCACCCCAGCCCTCCCTCTGACATCTCACCCCCCTCCGCAGCCCTCCTGCAGAGTCTCATTTCTCTACCGAAACTCTTACTGGATCCAGGAGAAGAAGCTGGCGCCAGCTCTGGCAGCATTTCTGGTCCGGATGGTGGAGCTGGTGCTGGGGCCATCTAGGACGCTGGTGCTGGCCCCTCCATTGGTGCCACTGCTGACGCCAGCTCTCCACGTGGCCCTCCTGTTGGCACGGTTGCTATTCAGAATGTACTGATGGTATCTGGCCCAGAAAGCAAAGGGGATCCTGGCCCAGGCATCGCCAAAATCTCCGTCCTCATCCCAGGTCAGGAGCTCGACTTGTATGTCATCCCAGCTCCACCGTCCAATCAGCGCTTCATCCCCGATATTCATCTGGGCCCTCATCTGGGCCCTGGCATGTTCCTCAGCCATATCCACATCCATTGTCTTGAAAGCATCATCCACAGCCTCCAAGAAATGAGCCTTCCATTCCCGGGGGTCTCGGTTCTGATTCTGAGGAGGAAAAGGGCAAGCATAGACACAGAGCTACCCCACACTGGCTGAGCACCCGCGGCCCGCCTCACCCCCTCCCATGTGCTTTGTGCAATGATGGCAAAAATCAGGACCACAGGGATTGGGGGCTCCTACTCTCCTGTGCCAGACCTGGGATTTTGCCCCATCTGTGACCTTGTGTAGGGTGCTCAGGTGCCTCTGTGAGTGTTTGGTACCCTCACTGGAATACAGGGTAATGGGAAGGAGGCCTCGACCAAGAAGCAAGCAAGGTGTGGAGAGCACCACCCCCGGTGCCGGGCACCCAACAGAGGCTCTCCCTTACCTGGGCGATGAATCTCAGGACCCTCATCTTGCTGGTCTCATGGCGGGCTCGCAGGCCCCAGAGGAATTCATACTCAGGTGGGTTGCTGTTGGGGATCTTCTTGTATTCCAGGTACCTTGGCATGAGAGGAAAGTAAACTTTGCTTCTAGCCAAGCAGACCTGTTGCTGAACGGATGGGTTCCAGGGGGCCCCTCCTCAACCCGATGCCGCAGCTCAGCTCCTGGAAGAGGACTGCCCTGCCCCTCCAGCCCTTCACTCATTCCCAAACCCACTCCCAGGACTTCTGCCTGCAAAAGTGAGGCCTTCAAAGCCTTTTGCCATTGGTCCTCCCCGGAAGCCATGTGGAGATGCAGGGGGGCCACATGTAGGGCATTTGTCTGTAGGGAGGCCACAAGTTTGTGCCCCTCATCACGATGACCCCAGCTTCCTGTTGGGTGTGTTGTAAACAGAGGAGCCATTCTTCAGGCCCCCTGCTCTGAGCACACCCCACCTCGAGGGTCTTGGCCACACCCCGGCGGAGCCCTGGAGAGGCCCACCAGAGGAAACGACTGGAGAGGAAGAAACAGTCAGCCAGGAGAAGCGTGCTCCAGGCATCCTCCTCAAGTCCTGACCCTTTGTTGGTGTGCATGTGCGCCTGTGCGTTGGCAAGTCCTCCAGGGACGGGGAGAGGGTGGCCCCTGGCCTGAAAATCAGGAGAGTTGGGCTGAGGCCCTTACCAGCTGGGAGCCATGCTCAGAGGCGTCCCCTCTCTGAGCTCCGGGTTCCTTAGGTGTAAACCAGGGGGAACTCTTGTGTCAGTCTACAGGGCAGGTGCTCAAGGTGATGGCGGCCGTTTTCACACCCCACACCGTGTTCTCAGGTGACGTGAGCTCCCTTTTCCCAAGACCACCCTGGCCTTCGGCTCCCCACACGCTCGCATACCCCCACTGCCACTCACTCCCAGGTCAGAGGCACCCATCCCTCCAGTTGAAGATTTGGGATAGGGAACTGCTTTCTCAGCCAGACCAGTACACAAAGGATGCTCGAGTGAGAGCCGCAGTTAGCTCAGGTGATACTTACTTCTGCTTCACAAAGTCATCTGTGATGAGCTTCCTCAGATCGCCGAGGAATGGGTGCCTCACCCTGAGGGCAAGGAAAGGAATCCATGAGCAGAGACGGTGGCAGGGGCCCTCCCTAGCATGACTATGACTTCCCAGCCCACGGGGAGTCGCTGTGGAGGCCTGGGCATGCAGCAGAGGCCAGAGGACTGTTGGTCAGGGACGCCCCAGGTAGGGATTTGATGGAACCCCTGACTCTGACTGTCTCTCTTAGATGTCATCTGGGGCCACAGAGCAGAGAGAGGGCTGAGCAGCGTCCAGCACCGCTTCCCCATCCGCCCTGGTGAGATCCTTTGCTCTCTACTGAGCCCAGGGCGCCCCACGCCCTTGCGCCAGACCACCAGGCTATTGCAATCCCAGGACCTCTTTGGCCAGAGGATAGCACCGAGGGGAGGAGCTGGAGAGGCCAATCATACCCAGGGCGCAGTCCCATCTTGCGTAGTGCCTCCCAGAGGACAGCTGCGAGGGGAGAGGAGGTACGAGAGTTTGGCACTCAGAAGATGAGACTATGGGCAGCCCCCCAGTTGCAGGTCCAGCCACTCACCCTCGCTGGCACGGTTGCCATTCATGAAGATGACGCCCAGAATCACCAAGAGGAGACTCAGCCTGGGAGTGTCCTTGGTTCTAAAGGTGTGGAAAGAGAAATCCTGTTCAGCAGCTATTTGCCTGAGAGACACCACCAGGCTCTCCCAACTAGCCTCTCTCAGGTTTCCCAGCTTGAGGGGAACTCTTCCCAGGACAGGCACAGCTCACTAGCTGCTGACAGACCATTCGCACCTCCGCCTGAGACTTAATCGCCTCCTCTGTAAAACATGGGTACTAACACTTCCCTGACAGGGTTCTGCAGAGGACAGGGCGAGGCAGGGAGCCGAAGCTCTGCAAATGGCAAACGTGTGTCCAGAGATGGCTCCAGACCTTTCCTGCCCCTTCCACATCAGGACCTACACTGAAGAGGAAGCTCTCCCCTAGGCCAGCTCTGCCGGGCCCAGGCCAGGCAGGCAGGAGGAAGAGGAGGGAGGAAGAGGCACTTTCCTCCGAAGCTTTGGGGATAAAGCCCGGCAGCAGCTTGGGGAGAAGTGATGGCAGCAAGGCCTCACCCCAGGCTATCATTCCTTTCATCCAGCAGTCACCAGGCAGCCCTCGCTGTGTGTGGGAGCCGTGCGCCGCACTCGAGCCCCGTCTTCCTGCTTCACTGAAGGGGTGTGGGCAGGGAAGGGACACCACCGAGGAAGGCCACGACCCGCTTTCCCTTTCTTACTTTCCAAGGAGGCGAGCTGAGGAGTCCCGTGTGCAGACAAGAATATACAGGTGTTCTTCCTTGTCGATCTCCTTCAGGTGGATCCCAAACTTCTATGTGGGGGAGAAAACAGAGTGTGAGATCCAAACCCCATGCTGGGCATCCTGCCGGCAGACAGTGATTCCGGGTTAGAACTGCTCCTCAGCAAGGAATCCAAACTCGTGAGCGAGGGCAGAAGAAGACAGCACACGGAAGACCTTCGCTGTGGGAGCTGACGCTGGCAGAGGCGATGAGACCCACCTGGCCAGACGGCGAGACACTCAGAGAGCATGAGAGAGAGAAGCCGAGGGCAGGAAGCACGAGTCAAACTGCCAGTGCAGTGGAAGCTCAGAGTCGGAGAGGTGAGAGATGGCTCCAGAGACTGGGCCTTGAGGGGCTGCAGGGTCACCGCACCCCCATGCCCGCTCTTCCCCCACAGAGCTGCTCCCATCCTGCACCCACCTTTTCCAGGGTGTACGTTGCTCGTTCAATGATCTCAGGGAAATGTTCATCATATTCTCTGATGACATCCTTCAGCATGTCTGCAGGAGGGGGAAGAGTTGGAGAAAGCACCTGGGCTGAGCAGGGGTCATAGAGCTGTAGCCCCTTGGTCAGCCCTGCCGAGGGTGACGCAGCCAGGACCCCGTCCTGTGGCTATGGAGGGACCAGCCGTGGCGCGCAAGCAAAGGGATGCCCACAGACTAGGGGATGGTGAAGGGGGCACAGGCTGCCTACCTGCACGCTTGATGGGGATCTTCTTGTAGTCCTTAATCATCAGGTATTTCACCAACTTATTTGCCTGGAGAAGGAGGAACACGCGGGGAGGTCAAGGCATGGGTGACAGCAGAGACGTGGCCCACAAGGGAGGAGAGGAAGGAGATGGGGGAGGGTGGGCTTCTTACCCTCTCCTGCAGAAGGGTCACGTTGCGGGGGGGCAGGCACAGTACGTGCCTTGAGGGTATCTGGGACCTCGGGGCCATCGGGGGCCGAGGGGCCAACTGAGCCCGCACCGTCAATGAGGGCTGTGATGCTCTCCAGGTGGGTGGGACCGCGGGAGTCTCTCTCTCCTCCTCGCTGCTCTCATACTCATCATCCAGGTGCTTGGACTGTATCATTTGAGAGAGGAGAGACCCAGGGCTACCAGGCTCCCCGTGCCAAAGCACCCGGCACGCCCCTCACCCGTAGCAGGCTCTCGGAAATGAGAGCAGTACCAGCAGCGGCTGGCATGTGCTGCGTGCTTACTAAGTGCCAGGCACTGAGCCAGCCTCTTCTCCCACCAGTCCTGAGGGTAGGGACTACGTGGAGTGAAAACATGCTCAGCAAACTTGTGTTGGAGAAACATGGACTAGCTGAGAGGAGAGGAGGGGAGGAGAGGGGAGGTGAGGAGAGAAGGAGGGGAAAGAGGAGAAGAGAGGAAGAAGGGGGAGAGGAGAGGGAGGAGAGGAGCAGGAAAGGGAGGAGAAGGAAAGGACAGGAGCAAGGGGGTGTGGAGGTGGCAGGGGGCAGGGGGATCTCACCTTCTTGGTCCTCTTGCCTCCCATCCTGGCCCAGGGCTCAGCACTGTGCTGAGCAGTGGCAGCAGCTGCACCCTCCGGCTCAGGGATGCTCGTGGCCATCTTGGCCTTGGCAGCAGCTGCTGCCACAACATTCTGAGGCTCCACCCACCGAGTCTTGGCCAGCGCCTTCCCCGACTTGGTGGTCTTGGGCCGGGTGGCTGCCACCTCCCTGCCAGGTCCCGTCTGGGGCACACCAGAGGCAGCACTAGGGCCCTCTGTGGCAGCCTCTTGGGCTGGGGCAGGTCTCTTGGGGCGCGGGAAGGCCATGCCACTGACACCTGCCGGCTGAGTGAAATCAAAGACATCATTCTGGCCCAGGAAGGCTGTGCTGGGCCGGTTGGCGTCCACCTCCCTGGCACACGGAGCCTGAGAGAAAGCACAGGCGCTACTAGGGCCCTCAGTAGCAGCCTCCTGGGCCGGGGAGCCTGTCTGGGACTGTGCGGAGGTTGCCGGAGCCCCGGGGGCAGCCATCTTACTGGTGACTAACATCTGGGAGGTCTGCGGAGAAGCAAGGGGTGGCTCAGGGGTGGGCCCCTGAGCCTCGGCGGCGTAGGTCGTGGGTTGGGTATCCTCTCCTGAGACCTGCGGCGTGGCCACCCGGTGGCTAGCGACCACCTGACTGAAGGCGGTACGGGCAGCGGCGGCAGCGGCCCGAGCCGCACGGTTGGAGGCGGCGGCGCGGGCTACGTTGGCAGCACGGGCGGCCGTCTCATTGGCAAGTGTTTCCGGATCCAGCTGCAATGCCTCCACCAGGGTCTGGGCCAGCACAGGGTTTTCCAGTTCCCAGGGCTCATTCTGCAAGGCCAGAGAGGGGGGTTGGGGAAGGCAGGCCACTCGACGACATACTTGTGTTAGCTTCCCTGTGCTGGCCAGCCTCTTCCCAGCAGTCAGCCCTGAACACCCCAAGACCTTCCCAAATCTTCTTCTTCCGAGCAGGGGAGGGAAGGCTTGGGAAGCTGGGCAGTCCTTTCCCACACAACCCTCCTTGCTCCCCCGTCTTCCCTCCCCCATTCACAGGGGAAAGGCCCAGGCCAGCAGGTGTCCAGGAAGGGGCCTCACCGATAAGATGCGAAGGCCTGGACCCAAGCTTCCGAAGGCTCTCAGGATGTGGATGTCAAAGCTGGTGAGGGTGCCATAGCCACCAAACGCACCGAATTCTTCATAGTCGTTGCCTTCAACCATCTCTTCCTCCCCGACTTCGTCGCTACCCTCATCCATGTCTTCAACACTGTAGTTTTCCGATTGCACGCTGAAGCTTCCCTCAGCCATGCTGCGGGTCCCAGGGAGATGAGAGCTCAGCCTGAGAGGGAGGGTGAAGCAGCTGCAGGGGGAGGGGGCGGGATCCAATGGGAGGCGGGATCTCCCGGGAGGTGAGGGGCGACAATCATCAGGTTACTAGGCAATATTAGGCAGTAGGGGGCAGGGGGGAGGAGGTGGGGGGGGGGGGGGAGACGGTTTGGCTTTCTGATGGGGTAGACCTGGTCAGGGACAGAGCCCAAGGAAAGGGACAGAGGAGGTCGCAGGAGGCGCCGCACTGAAAGCGGAGTTTAGGATGGGCAGGCTCGCCATCCCAGCGGCTAGATTTGACGAGGGGGTGTTCTGGAGGGCTGGGGTCCGAAGAGTCCCAAAGGGGATGCATTGGGGAAGAGAGAAACAAAGGGTTTGGATTTACGGGCCAGAGAAGGGGACCGGGATGAAGGGGGAGCAGATGGGAGAGCTCAGACAACAGGGACAGTGGCAAGCCGCAAGCTCTGCGAAAGAGAACCCCAGGGACCTTTGGCTAGGTCCGGGCGGGGGGCCTAGGTGGGGCTCAGACTCGAGCACTAGAGGCGGATGGAGTGGGGGCCTCAGACCTAGGTGAGGCTCCAATCGGAGCGCTGCAGATCTCAAACGCGAGGACTGGGCACTCCAGGAAGGGGGCAAGCGGTCAGCTCGGTTCGAGTAATCTAGGAGTGGTTGGGGTGGGGGTGGGGCCTCAGGTCCAAGGGAGCTCAGCTCGGAGCACACGGGTCTGCTAAAGGGGTGAGGATCCTGGGCTCCGGTTTCAGTAGGGCTCAGATCGGGGCGCCTGGGTCTGATGGTGATGGGGGCTCCTATCTAGACCTTGGGTCTAATGGGGTTCCGGTTCTGAGTGCTTGGGCTTTGTTCAGATCCGGAGGCGGAGGGAGGGCGCAGCGTGTCGGGTTCCACTCGCCCTCTCCCGGTCCTGTCTGGGGCTGGATCCTTACCTTCTCGGGGGCTCCAATGGCGTCCGTCCTCAGCACCAGGAACCCCGCAGCCGCGCCCTCGCCTACTGCTGCCAGCACAGCAGCCCGGACCACCCCGCCCCTTTTCTCCGTGCACCCCCCGCGGCTGGGTAGCCTGCGCATGCGCGGACCCCTCCAGCCCGCCCGCTTTCCCAACAAAAGCCCTTTCCTCCAGGTCTCCAGTGCGCATGCGATTCCGCGGGTGGGTGGGCGGTGGGGTCGAAGGTAGGGTGGGGGGGGCTCTTCCCGCCAGATCCACTTCACCTCTCCTCCTCCTCCTCCTACCGCGGGCGCGCACACTCATACCCTGCAGTGCAGCTCGACCCACCCAATCATCTCTTCTCAGTCCCCCCACTTTTGCACAATGCTTCTCTGTCCTGCCCTGCCCTTTCACCCAAACTCCTCCAGCCTGGTCTGGGATACACTATGCCCCGTTTCCCCGGCACGACCCCTTAGGTCACAATTAGTGAGGTCTCACAATTAATAAGCTGGGTCTCTAACCGCAACAAGTGGAAATCCTCAACCTGCGGGGCTACGAAATGGACATGGCCAGAAGATGGCACTTCGCTTTGTGTGCTTCTCCACTAGCCAACTCTCTGGCCCCCAGACATACTGGGAACATCTGCTTCCTCAGCTACCCTTTATGCAGCTTGTATGTCACAGAGGGATCTGTGCTGGGGCTTTTCTTCCTCTCACAGCAGCGCTGGGAAGTGGATGTCAGCATCCCCATTTGGCAGATCAGGAAGCTGAGGCACAGACACATTGCATGAACTAGACCACAGAGCCAGGAAACAGAAAATGCAAAATTTGAACCTGGGTCTTCCGGACTCCAAAGTCCACCTCCTGCTCCTGCTGGCCTGGGGACAGAGGCACCGCCTCCTCCGTCTGAGTGACAGGCCTCCCCCACCGCAACATCTGTCCCAAAGAAGCAACGTTTGTGCTGTAGAAGGCCTAAGTTCATGCTCCGCATTCAGGACACAGGGCGACAGAGCCTCCCCCCGCCTCGCCCCCAGCCTCTGCGGCTCTATGTGGGTCCATCCAGGTATGAGAATTGCTCCACCGGGTCCACTCTCTACTCAGATTGTCAGGCCTCTTCCTTATCAGCGATACAATCACGCTGCCGCTGAGACCCTCCTGGTGTCCGCCAGGACAATTAGACACCTGTGTGTCTGAGCTAATTACTCCACAATCTACAAGCCCAGTTCAAACTTCACTTTTGAGGTCCAAGTGCATAGTACATTCACCTGCCTACGTGACATCTCCACTTGGATGTCTTTTGAGGCAGAAAATGCTGTGGTCTCATCTGCAGTCGAACCTGGACTGTTTGTAAAATTCGTAGTAGATTTTTATATTTGTTTTTATGTCAGCCTCACCAGGACCCCTGTGTATGAATGGAAGGTATTGCTAGGACAGCAGCTTTTACTCTCCGCTGACCAGTATCCATTCTGCCTGGCTCTGTGGTTTTCTCCAGCTGTTATATACCAATCTCTCCTGTCAGCTGCTTGTGCCTCTTTAGCCCTTCCCCTGTTGTAACATGTCCTCTGCGGGAGAGGAACACACCCTACAAACGAAAGCCTTCAGAAAGTGCTACGTGCTAATCACTCCAAAAAATCTACAACCCCAGTCTGAACTTCACTTTTGAGGTCCAAGTACATACATTCACCCACCTACGTGGCATCTCCACTTGGAAGTCTCAAGGGCTCTTCATGGTTTGCCTGTCCAAAACTGGTCACTTGGTATACTCACTCCTCCCATACACTCACACATCCCCATCGCTCCTGTTCCCCCCCGCCCCACCCATCTTCACAGTCTCAGTAAATGGCGCCATTATCCACACAACCACTCACTCCAGAAACTGGGAGTCATCGATCACCACTCCCCGTTTCTGATACGCTGCATCCAGAAGGGCAAGCTCTGAAGGGTCTCCAGAGCTGCCTCTCTGTGCAGCTGTCTCCTCTCCATTACTCCCGGCAAATTCTGGTCCTATGGACCTCTTGAGCTCTCAACTCTGTCTCCTTCACTCAGACGGTCCACCGGGCTCTGTTGTGTTCAGCTCCCCTGTGCTGCAGCCTGCAAACTCTATCCGGGCAAGAAGTTGGTGGGATTGGGCGATCAGAGGGCTCACCTAGTCAGGTTCCCTTTCTCTCAGGGATCACTGTCCCGCATGCAGGTGGTGCCATGACGTTAAGCCTTATAATTTTTTTGGTTTATAGGTATTTAGGCGAGACGGTAAATCCGGTTCCTGTTAATCCATCATGGCTGGAAACACAAGTATCCACCAGATTTCTTAATTTTCTTTTCACTGAGCCCTGTGCTTTCAGGAGGCCTCCACGTTGCCACGCATAATCTAAAGTATGTCCAAGGTGCTATGCACAGAGAATCCATGGTGTGCATTCCTGACATTTTACCTATCTGCTCTCCCAGAGATTTACCCTTTCTCCTAAGTAACTAGAAAATCAGAAGAAAACCATAAGAAACATTTAGATGTCCAAAGAGAAGAATGACAGCACATTTCTCATTAGCAATATGCAAGTCAGAAGTCATGTGGCACACCATCTTTAAAATCGTGAAATAAAAATAAATGTCAACTCTTAAGTCTATACTCAATGAATATCTTTTCAAATGAAGTTGAAATAGTAGGTGTTTAGACATACAGAAGTTGAAAGAATTGATCATCAATAGACTTGCACTGTAACATTTTTTAAAACTTTTATGTTTGGGGGTACATGTGAAGGTTTGTTACATAGATAAACACGTGTCACGGGGGTTCGTTGCACACATGACTACATCACGCAGGTATTGAACTCACTATCCAATAGTTATCTCTTTTCTGCTCCTCTCCGTCATCCCACCCTCCCCCTTAAGGAGACCCCAGTGTCTGTTGTTTCCTTCTTTGTGTTCATAAGTTCTTATCATTTAGCTCCCAATTCTAAGTGAGAACACGTGGGATTTGCTTTTCTGTTCCTGCGTTAGTTTGCTGAGCTTATAGCCTCCAGCTCCATGCCTGTTCCCACAAAAGACATGGCCTTGTTCTTTTTTATGGCTGCATAATATTCCATGGTGTATATGCACCATATTTTCCGTATCCAGTCTGTCATTGATAGGCATTTATGTTGATTCCACGTTTTTGCTCTTGTGAACAGTGCTGCAGTGAATAGTCCAGGTGCATGTGTCTTTATGGTAGAATGCCTTATATTCCTCTGGCTCTATACCCAGTAATGGGATTGCTGGGTCAAATGGTAGTTCTGCTTTTAGCTCTTTGAGGAATTGCGATACTGCTTTCCACAATGGTTGAACTAAGGTACACTCCCGCCAACCGTGTATATGGGTTTCCTTTTCTCGGCAACCTCGCCAGCATCTGCTATTTTTTGTTTTTAGTAACAGCCATTCTGACTGTTATGGGATGGTATCTCATTGTGGTTTTGATTTGCATTTCTCTAATGATCAGTGATATTGAGCTGTTTTTCATATACTTCTTGGCTACATGTATGTCTTCTTTTGAGAAGTGTCTGTTCATGTCATTTGCCCCCTTATTAATGGGGTTGTTTGTTTTTCTCTTGTGCATTTGTTTAGGCTTTTTATAGATGCTGGATATCAGACCTCTGTTAGATGAGTAGTGTTGCAAAAATTTTCTCCCACTTTGTAGGTTGTCTGTTTACTCTGTTGATAGTTTCTTTTGCTGTGCAGAAGCTCTAAGTTTAATTAGATCCCATGTGTCAATTTTTACTCTTGCTGTGATTGCTTTTGGTGCCTTTGTCGTGAGATCTTTGCCTGCTCCTATGTCCAGGATGGTATTGCCTAGGTTGTCTTCCAGGGTTTTTATGGTGTTGGGTTTTACATTAAAGCCTTTAATCCATCTCATGTGGATTTTTGTAGATAGTGTAAGGAAGGGGTCCAGCTTCAATCCTCTGCATATGGCTAGCCAGTTATCACAGCACCATTGATAGAATATGGAGTCTTTTTCCCACCGCTTGTTTTTGTCAGCTTTGTCAAAAAAAAAAAAAAAAAACAAACAAAAGCTGGTTGTAGATGTGCGACATTATTTATGGCCTCTCTATTCTGTTCCATTGGTCTATGTGCCTGTTTTTGTGCCAGTACCAAACCATGCTGTTTTGGTCACTGTAGCCTTGCAGTATAGTTCTTTTAGCTTACGATTGCCTTGGCTATCTGGGCTCCTTTTCTGGTTCCATGTACATTTTTAAATAATTGTTTCTAGCTCTGTGAAGAATGTCCTTGGTAGTTCGATGGGAATAGCATTGAATCTATAAATTGCTTTAGGCAGTGTAGCCACTTTAATGACATTGGTTCTTCCTATCCATGAGCATGGGATGTTTTTCCATATGTTCATGTCTGCTCTGATTTCTTTGAGCAGTGTTTTGTAATTCTCATTGTGGAGATCTTTCACCTTCCTGGTTAGCTGTATTCCTAGGTGTTTTATTTTTGTGTGTGTGGCAATTGGGAATGGGATTGCCTTTCTGATTTGGCTCTCAGTTTGGTTGGTGGTGGGGTATAGGAATGCTAGTGATCTTTGTACATTGATTTTGTATCCTACAACTTCGCTCAAGTTGTTTATCAGCTGAAGGAGCTTTTTGGACAAGACTATGGGGTTTTCTAGATATAGAATCATGTCATCTGCAAACAGAGGTGGTTTGGCTTCCTTTCTTCCTATTTGGATACACTTTATTTATTTCTCTTGCCTGGTCGCCCTGACCAGCTCTTCCAATACAATGTTGAGTAGGAGTGATGAGAGAGGGCAACCTTGTCTTGTGCCGGTTTACAAGGAGAATGCGTCCAGCTTTTGCCCATTCAGTATGATATTGGCCGTGGGTTTGTCACAGATGGATTTTCATTATTTTGAGGTATGTTCCTTCAATATCGAGTTTATCGAGAGTTTTTACCGTGAAGAGATGTTAACTTTTATCAAAAGCCTTTTCTGCATCTATTGAGATCACCATACGTTTTTTGTCTTTAGATCTGTGTATGTGATGAATCACATTTATTGATTTTCGTATGTTGAACCAAACTTGCATCCCGGGGATGGAGCCTACTTGATCGTGGTGGATTAGCGTTTTGATGTGCTGCTAGGTTCAGATTGCCAGTATTTTGTTGAGAATTTTCGCATCGATGTTCATCAAGGATATTAGCCTGAAGTTTTCTTTTGTTGTGTTTGTGTCTCTGCCAGATTTTGGTATCAAAATGATGCTGGCCTCCTAGAGTGAGTTGGGGAGAAGTCCCTCCTCCTCAGTTTTTTTTTTTTGGAATAGTTTCCGTAGGAATAGCACCAGCTCTTCTTTGTACATCTGGTAGAATTAGCTGTGAATTCCTCAGGTCCTTTTTTCTTGTTGTTGTTGTAGTTGTTTTGTTGTTGTTCTTGTTGTTAGGCTATTTATTACTGAATCAATTTCGGAGCTCATTATTGGTGTGTTCAGGAACCAATTTCTTCCTGGCTCCATCTTGGGAGGGTGTATTTGATTGATTTGGGAGGAATTTATTGATTTCTTGTAGGTTTTCTAGTTTGTGTCTATACAGGTGTTCATAACAGTCTCTGGGGTTTTTCGGTACTTCTCTGGGGTTGGTGGTAATGTCCACTGTGTCATTTCTGAGTGTGTTTATTAGGATCTTCTCTCTTTTTTTTGAAAATTAGCCTAGATAGGGGTTTATCAGTCTTATTTTTTCTTTCAAATAACCAACACCTGGTTTCATTGATCTTTTGTACGGTTTTTTGCAACTTAAATTCATTCAGTTAAGTTCTGATTTTTGTTACTTCTTGTTTTCTGCTAGCTTTGGGGTTGGCTTGCTCTTGTTTTTCTAGTTCCTCTAGGTATGACGTTAGATTATTAATTTGAGATCTTTCTAACTTTTTGACATGGGCATTTTGCACTAAAAACTTTCCTCTTAACACTGCTTTAGCAGTGTCCCAGAGATTCTGGTATGTGGTAGCTTTGTTTTCATCAATCTCAAAGAATTTCTTGATTTCTGCCTTAATTTCATTGTTTACCCAAAAGTCACTCAGGAGCAGTTTGTTTAATATCCTTGTTATTGTATGGTTTTAAATGATCTTCTTAGTATTGATTTCTGTTTTTATTGTATTGTGGTCTGAGAGGGTGGTTGGTAATTTTTCGTTTTTTTTTTATTTTGCTGAAAATTGATTTATGGCCAATTGTGTGGTCAGTTTTACAGTATGTTTCATGTGCAGATGAGAAGAATGTAGATACTGTTGTTTTGGGGTGTAGAGTCCTGTAGAATAGTCTGTTCAGTCTATTTGGTCAAGCATACTGTTCAGATCCTGGATAACTTTGTTTGTTTTCTGCCTGATGATCTGTCTAATACTGTCAGTGGGGTGTTGAAGTCTCCCACCATTATTTTGTGGTTATCTAAGACCCTCTGTCGGTCTCTAAGAACTTGTTTTATGAATCTGAATGATCCTGTTGTTAGGTGCCAGTGCTCCTATTGTTGGGTGCATATATATTTAGGATTGCTAAGCCTTCTTGTTGAATTGAACCCCTTACCCTTATGTAATGCCCTCTTTGAGGAAATTACAACTTTCTTCATCTTTTTGGTTTTGGCAAAGATTTTCAAAATGAGACACCCAAACCACAAACTATAAAAGAAGAAAAATTAATACATTTGATTCCACCACAATTAAAGCTTTTGGCCTTTAAAAAGCATTCTTTTGAAATTGAAAGAGAAATCCACACTCTGTGATAAAATATTTAGAATTCATATATCTATATCCAACACAGGACACTTCTAGACTATAAAGAAGTCTTATAACTCAATTATAAGAAGGCAAATACTCAACTATAAATATGGAGAAAAGACTTCAACAGACTACCTCACCAAAGAAGATATACAGGTGGCTAACAACCACACAAAAAGATACCATCATTTATCATTCAGGAAATGCAGATTAAAATCAAATTTAAATACTGTCGTAGATACATGAGCATGATTGAAATTAAAATAACTGATTATACCCAGTGCTAGCAATGATGTGGAACTTCTGAATGATGGAAACACTTCGGAAATTGGTTTGGTAGTCACTTACCCAGTTAAATATTCACCTCCCATAAACCAGCCATTCCACTCCAAGACATACACAGGAGAAAAGAAAATATATTTTCATATGATTACTTGTTTATGAATATTCATAGCAAATTTATTTGTAATAGCCAAAAGCCTGAAGACAACCCAAGTGTCCATCAACAGGGAGATGAATTATGAAATTGTGCTATGTCCATACAACGGAATACTACAGCGCATTAAAAAGAAATGAATTGTTGATACTTATGACAACATAAACGCATCTGAAAATATGCTCTCTGAAAGAAGCTAAACCAAAAAAAAAAAGAGTGCAGGGAGTAAGATTACGTTTATTAAAATTCTGGAATTTCAAAGGAGCCCGAGGATATAGTTTTGTTTGTAATACAGGTGTTCATTATCATTACTATACTGATTGTTTCACAGGTGTGATACCAAAACTTATTAGATCATATATGTTAAATATGCTCAGTCTAACATATGTCGATTATAATTAATAAAGATGTAAAGAAGCCGGGCGTGGTGGCTCACGCCTGTTATCCCAGCACTTTGTGGGGGCGAGGCAGGAAGATCACTTGAGGCCAGGAGTTGAAGATCAACCTCACCAACATAGTGAGACCCAGTCACTATAAAAAATTTTAAAATTAGCCAGGTGTGATGGGGCATGCCTCTAGTCCCAGCCACTTGGGAGACTGAGGCAGGAGTATCACTTGAGCCAAGGAGTTCCAGGCTGCAGTAAGCTAAGAAGATGCCACTGCACTGCAGCTGGGGTGACAGAGTGAGACCCTATCTCTAAAAAAATAAAAAATAGACACAGTATGGGATATCCCTATCTATCTATATATCATATTATATAATATGCATAATGATATATCTAAAAATAATCTTACGTAAAACAAGAACACATGTCACACATTGTGTGTTTTTGTTTTTTTTTTTTAATTTTCAAAAATAGCTAGCCTCTACAAAGCTCTCTTTCAATTATTATTATTATACTTTAAGTTCTAGGGTACCTGTGCACAATGTGCAGGTTTGTTACATATGTATACATGTGCCATGTTGGTGTGCTGCACCCATTAACTCGTCATTTACATTAGATATATCTCCTAATGCTATACCTCCCCCCTCCCCTCACCCCATGACAGGTCCCGCTGTGTGATGTTCCCCTTCCTGTGTCCAAGTGTTCTCATTGTTCAATTCCCACCTATTAGTGAAAACGTGCAGTGTTTGTTTTTTTTGTCCTTGTGATAGTTTGCTGAGAATGATGGTTTCCAGCTTCATCCATGTCCCTACAAAGGACATGAACTCATCATTTTTTATAGCTGCATAGTATTCCATGGTGTATATGTGCCACATTTTCTTAATCCAGTCTATCATTGATGGACATTTGGGTTGGTTCCAAGTCTTTGCTATTGTGAATAGTGCCGCAATAAACATACATGTGCATGTGTCTTTATAGCAGCATGATTTATAATCCTTTGAGTATATACCCAGTAATGGGATGGCTGGGTCAAATGGTATTTCTAGTTCTAGATCCTTGAGGAATTGCCACACTGACTTCCACAATGGTTGAACTAGTTTACAGTCCCACCAACAGTGTAAAAGTGTTCCTATTTCTCCACATCCTCTCTAGCACCTGTTGTTTCCTGACTTTTTAATGATCGCCATTCTAACAGGTGTGAGATGGTAACTCATTGTGGTTTTGATTTGCATTTCTCTGATGGCCAGTGATGATGAGCATTTCTTCATGTGTTTTTTGGCTGCATAAATGTCTTCTCTTCAGAAGTGTCTGTTCACACCCTTTGCCCATTTTCTGATGGAGTTGTTTGTTTTTTCTTGTAAGTTTGTTTGAGTTCTTTGTAGATTCTTGATATTAGGCCTTTGTCAGATGAGTAGATTGCAAAAATTTTCTCCCATTCTGTAGGTTGCCTGTTCACTCTTATGGTAGTTTCTTTTGCTGTGCAGAAGCTCTTTAGTTTAATTAGATGCCATTTGTCAGTTTTGGCTTTTGTTGCCATTGCTTTTGGTGTTTTAGACATAAAGTCTTTGCCCATGCCTGTGTCCTGAATCATATTGCTTAGGTTTTCTTCTAGGGTTTTTATGGTTTTAGGTCTAACATGTAACTCTTTCATCCATCTTGAATTAATTTTTGTATAAGGTGTAAGGAAGGGATCCAATTTCAGCTTTCTACATATGGCTAGCCAGTTTTCCCAGCACCATTTATTAAATAGGGAATCCTTTCCCCATTGCTTGTTTTTCTCAGGTTTGTCAAAGATCAGATAGTTGTAGATATGTGGCATTATTTCTGAGGGCTCTGTTCTGTTCCATTGGTCTATATCTCTGTTTTGGTACGAGTACCATGCTGTTTTGGTTACTGTAGCCTTGTAGTATAGTTTGAAGTCAGGTAGCGTGATGCCTCCAGCTTAGTTCTTTTGGCTCAGGATTGTCTTGGTAATGCGGGCTCTTTTTTGGTTCCATATGAACTTTAAAGTAGTTTTTTCCAATTCTGTGAAGAAAGTCATTGGTAGCTTGATAAGGATCGCATTGAATCTATAAATTACCTTGGGCAGTATGGCCATTTTCATGATATTGATTCTTCCTATGAATGAGCATGGAATGTTCTTCCATTTGTCTGTGTACTCTTTTATTTTGTTGAGCAGTGGTTTGTAGTTCTCCTTGAAGAGGTCCTTCACATCCCTTGTAAGTTGGATTCCTAGGTATTTTATTCTCTTTGAAGCAATTGTGAATGGGAGTTCACTCATGATTTGGCTCTCTGTTTGTCTGTTATTGGTGTATAAGAATGTTTGTGACTTTTGCACACTGATTTTGTATCCTGAGACTTTACTGAAGTTGCTTATCAGCTTAAGGAGATTTTGGGCTGAGACGATGGGGTCTTGTAAATATACAATCATGTCATCTGCAAACGGGGACAATTTGACTTCCCCTTTCCTCATTGAATGCCCTTTATTTCTTTCTCCTGCCTGATTGCCCTGGCCAGAACTTCCAACACTATGTTGAATAGGAGTGGTGAGAGAGGGCATCCCTGTCTTGTGCCAGTTTTCAAAGGGAATGCTTCCAGTTTTTGCCCATTCAGTATGACATTGGCTGTGGGTTTGTTGTAAATAGCTCTTATTATTTTGAGATACGTCCCATCAATACCTAATTTATTGAGAGTTTTTAGCGTGAAGGGCTGTTGGATTTTGTCAGAGATCTTTTCTGCATCTATTGAGTTAATCATGTTGTTTTTATCATTGGTTCTGTTTATATGCTGGATTACGTTTATTGATTTGTGTATGTTGAACCAGCCTTGCATCCCAGGGATGAAGCCCACTTGATTGTGGTGGATTAACTTTTTGATGTGCTGCTGGATTCGGTTTGCCATTATTTTATTGAGGATTTTTGCATCAATGTTCATCAAGGATATTGGTCTAAAATTCTCTTTTTTTGTTGTGTCTCTGCCAGGCTTTGGTGTCAGGATGATGCTGGCCTCATAAAATGAGTTAGGGAGGATTCCCTCTTTTTCTATTGATTGAAATAGTTTCAGAAGCAATGGTACCACCTCCTCCTTGTACCTCTGGTAGAATTCGGCTGTGAATCCATCTGGTCCTCGACTTTTTTTGGTTGGTGGGCTATTAATTATTGCCTCAATTTCAGAGCCTGTCATTGGTCTATTTAGGGATTCAACTTCTTCCTCGTTTAGTCTTGGGAGAGTGTATGTGTCGAGGAATTTCTCCATTTCTTCTAGATTTTCTAGTTTATTTGCATAGAGGTGTTTATGGTATTCTCTGATGGTAGTTTGTATTTCTGTGGGATCAGTGGTGATATCCCCTTTGTCATTTTTTATTGTGTCTATTTGACTCTTCTCTCTTTTCTTCTTTATTATTCTTGCTAGTGGTCTATCAATTTTGTTGATCTTTTCAAAAAACCAGCTCCTGGATTCATTGATTTTTTGAAGGGTTTTTTTGTGTCTTTATCTCCTTCAGTTCTACACTGATCTTAGTTATTTCTTGCCTTCTACTAGCTTTTGAATGTGTTTGCTCTTGATTCTCTAGTTCTTTTAATTGTGATGTTAGGGTGTCAGTCTTGGATCTTTCCTGCTTTCTCTTGTGGGCAATTTAGTGCTATAAGTTTCCCTCTATACACTGCTTTGAATGTGTCCCAGAGATTCTGGTATGTTGTGTCTTTGTTCTCATTGGTTTCAAAGAACATCTTCATTTCCACCTTCATTTCGTTATGTACCCAGTAGTCATTCAGGAGCAGGTTGTTCAGTTTCCATGTAGTTGAGCGGTTTTGAGTTAGTTTCTTAATCCCGAGTTGTAGTTTGATTGCAGTGTGGTCTGAGAGACAGTTTGTTATAATTTCTGTTCTTTTACATTTGCTGAGGAGTGCTTTACTTCCAACTATGTGGTCAATTTTGGAATAAGTGCTATGTGGTGCTGAGACAAATGTATAATCTGTTGATGTGGGGTGGAGAGTTCTTTACATGTCTATTAGGTCCACTTGGTGCAGAGCTGAGTTCAATTCCTGGATATCCTTGTTAACTTTCTGTCTCATTGATCTGTCTAATATTGACAGTTGGGTGTTAGCGTCTCCCATTATTATTGTGTGGGAGTCTAAGTCTCTTTGTGGGTCTCTAAGGACTTGCTTTATGAATCTGCATGTGCCTGTATTGGGTGCATATATATTTAAGGTAGTTTGGTCTTCTTGTTGAATTGATCCCTTTACCATTATGTAATGGCCTTCATTGTCTCTTTTGATCTTTGTTGGTGTAACATCTGTTATATCAGAGACTAGGATTGCAACTCCTGCCTTTTTTTGTTTTCCATTTGCTTGGTAGATCTTCCTTCATCCTTTCATTTTGAGCCTATGTGTGTCTCTGCACATGAGATGGGTTTCCTGAATACAGCACACTGATGGGTCTTGACTCTTTATCCAATTTGCCAGTCTGTGTCTTTTAATTGGAGCATTTAGTCCATTTACATTTAAAGTTAACATTGTTATGTGTGAATTTGATCCTGTCATTATGATGTTAGCTGGTTATTTTGCTCTTTAGTTGGTGCAGTTTCTTCCTAGCCTTGATGGTCTTTACAATTTGGCATGATTTTGCAGTGGCTGGTACCGGTTGATCCTTTCCATGTTTAGTGCTTCCTTCAGGAACTCTTTTAGGGCAGGCCTGGTGGTGACAAAATCTCTCAGCATTTGCTTGTCTGTAAAGGATTTTATTTCTCCTTCACTTATGGAACTTAGTTTGGCTGGATATGAAATTCTGGGTTGAAAATTCTTTTCTTTAAGAGTGTTGAATATTGGCCCCCACTCTCTCCTGGCTTGTAGAGTTTCTGCCGAGAGTTCAGATGTTAGTCTGATGGCCTTCCCTTTGTGGGTAACCTGACCTTTCTCTCTGGCTGCCCTTAACATTTTTTCCTTCATTTCAACTTTGGTGAACCTGACAATTATGTGTCTTGGAGTTGCTCTTCTCGGGGAGTATCTTTTGACGTCCTCTGTTATTTCCTGAATTTGAATGTTGGCCTGCCTTGCTAGGTTTTGGAAGTTCTCCTGGACAATATCCTGAAGAGTGTTTTCCAACTTGGTTCCATTCTCCCTGTCACTTTCAGGTACACCAATCAGACGTAGATTTGGTCTTTTCACATAGTCCCATATTTCTTGGAGACTTTATTCATTTCTTTTTACTCTTTTTTATCTAAACTTCTCTTCTCGCTTCATTTCATTCTTTTGGTCTTCAATCACTGATACCCTTTCTTCCAGTTGATTGAATCGGCTACTGAAGCTTGTGCATTCATCCTGTAGTTCTTGTGCCATGGTTTTCAGCTCCTTCAGGTCATTTAAGGACTTCTCTACACTGGTTATTCTAGTTCGCCGTTCATCTAATCTTTTTTCAAGGTTTTTAGCTTCTTTGCAATAGGTTCGAACTTCCTCTTTTAGCTTGGAGAAGTTTTTTCATCTGAAGTCTTCTTCCCTCAACTTGTCAAAGTCATTCTCCGTGCAGCTTTGTTCGGTTGCTGACGAGGAGCTGTGTTCCTTTGGAGGAGGAGAGGCGCTCTGATTTTCAGAATTTTCAGCTTTTCTGCTCTGTTTTTCCCCCATCTTTGTGGTTTTATCTACCTTTCATCTTTGATGATGGTGACATACAGATGGGGTTTCGGTGTGAATGTCCTTTCTGTTTGTTAGTTTTCCTTCTAACAGTTAGGACCCTCAGCTGCAGGTGTGTTGGAGTTTGCTGGAGGTCCACTCCAGACCCTGTTTGCCTGGGTATCAGCAGCAGAGGTTGCAGAACAGTGGATATTGGTGAACAGCAAATGATGCTGCCTGATTGTTCCTCTGGAAGCTTCATCTCACAGGGGTACCCGGCCGTGTGGGGTGTCAGTCTGCCCCTACTTGGGGGTGCCTCCTAGTTAGGCTACTTAGGGGTCAGGGACCCACTTGAGGAGGCAGTCTGTCTGTTCTCAGATCTCAAACTCTGTGCTGGGGGAACCACTACTCTCTTCAAAGCTGTCAGACAGGGACATTTAAGTCTGCAGAGGTTTCTGCTGCCTTTTGTTCGGCTATGCCCTGCCCCCAGAGGTGGATATTAGAGAGGCAGGCAGGCCTCCATGATTTGCGGTGGGCTCCACCCATTTCGAGCATCCCGGCTGCTTTGTTTACCTACTCAAGCCACTGCAATGGTGGGTGCACCTCCCCCAGCCTTGCTGCTGCCTTGCAGTTCGATCTCAGACTGCTGTGCTAGCAATGAGAGAGGCTCCGTGGGCGCATGGGGCCCTCCAAGCCATGCACAGGATATAATCTCCTGGTGTACCATTTGCTCAGACCATTGGAAAAGCACAGTATTAGGGTGGGAGTGACCCAATTTTCCAGGTGCCATCTGTCACAGCTTCCCTTGGCTAGGAAAGGGAATTCCCTGACTCCTTGTGCTTCCTGGGTGAGGCGATGCCTCACCCTGCTTCGGCTCACGCTCAGGGGGCTGCACCCACTGTCCTGCACCTGCTGTCTGACAAGCCCCAGTGAGATTAACCCAGTACCTCAGTTGGAAATGCAGAAATCAACTGTCTTCTGTGTTGCTCACACTGGAAGCTGTAGACTGGAGCTGTTCCTATTCGGCCATCTTGGAACCGCCCCCCTACAAAGCTCACATTTTGTGTTTTTATCACATAAGAAAAATGATAAATAATAAACATATTAGAATGGTACATTTAGATGAGCAGTGCACAGTGGGAGTAGAGAATGCAAACAAAAAAGATCAAATAAATAAATGGCAACAAGATGGGGGCCTTGCCTAACAGAATGGCAAGAACAGTGATATGAGTTGGAAATGATTTTCTCAACCCTCTGACCCTAACGTATCCCCACCCTCCCCTTGCCTGAATTATTCTGACCTTCTGTTAATCCCCTGTTGAAGCCATGCTTGTTGGTTTTAGTGACTGACTTTATAGTTTTGCTTCCAATACGCCTGAACTGGTAACCCTCTTTGCTGTTCACCTGTCTACCTCATGCATATTTCCAAGTCCTCAGCTTAAATGTCACTTCTTCATGATAGCATTTTCTGGCCACAAAACACTTCACCCTCAATTTAAATTATTTTTTCTCTTTTACTTTCTCTTAGTGCTCTGGAAACTTCCTCTATACCATTTATCCCAGTATATGTCATAATGATACATAGCTTTAGAGGGATTCTTTTTGAAACATCTTTCTCCCCATTGCAGTGAAAGCCCCAGGGTGAAAGTATCATTGTCTGTTTTCTTCTCCACTGTATATCCTAAGGGCCTGCCTAGTCCAGTGCCTGTTATATATTAGAATCTCAAATATGTTTGTTGGAGGCATGAATGAGTGAATGAATGAATGAGTTGAAAAACCAAATGTGATCTTCCCACATGTTGGCTTTCCTGGTAGTGGGGAAACAGACAGAGATGTGTGTGGGAGAGCAAAGTGATGAAAGAGTCTCAAACCTGGAATACAGAAGGAGAAAGCACGGATAGGAGAAGGATGGAATGAAAAGCCAGTTGGAGGACTGAAACGATGCAGGAAGGAGGGGGGGAGAGAGAGAAAGAAAGTGAGATAGATAGATAGATAAAAGATAGATAGATAGATAGATAGATAGATAGATAGATAGATAGATAGACAGCAGCAAACAGAGAGGGCAGAGGCAGGGGAGATGAGGGAGCGATGGAGGAGAGAGACAGGAGGTTGTACTACAAGGTGACAAGCAGAAAGCCAGGAGCAGGAAGAAGGCACAGGAACACATCTTCCTGATGCCTGTGCAGTGATCAAAATATGAAATTCCAGAAGTTCCCCTTTTCTTTTCCTTACCACAAGCTCTTAACATTAGCTATCAGAAATTAAAGCTGTTTGTAAAACTTAACATAGCAAAGGTCTCACTTTAAACATTGCTTTTGGTGAAAAGCTAGTTGCTGACATCTCACCAGTAATAAAGCCGCAGGGAAAGGTACAAGGACATGAAGGCACTCCTCTTTTAGAAGCAAGCTGCATTCATGTGTCTGCTTGGGAAACATACTGCAAAGGTAGTAGACTGATGTATGCTTTGCTGTTAAAAGAAAAAAGGAACGAAATATTGAGCCTTTTGTATAATATCCCATGAAGAATTCCCCACCATGGGGCACAGGGGGTGAAACTGAATCATCTTCTCAGGGACATAACAAGGAATTCCAGATGGAATTTGCCCTGCTGCTGGTATTGGAAATTCATTATATCAAACTTCTAAAATGAAATAGAGAATTTAATTTCACAAGCCATAAAAATGTTGAATCCATGTTTGTTAGATACCAAGGACGATTTTGCAAGTGCTGTAGAGTAACGAAACAGTGGAACCCATCTATTTCAGAATTTTAGTGATATATTTCCCAAGATATATGTCTTGTTATAATTCACTGTGGGCCTGAATTGTTATCAAGCTGATAGAAAATTATAAGCAACATTTTGATTTTGAATGAAGTGAAATGAAGACGTTCTTCTCATATTGAAATCACTGTAATCTTCCGATTTCTTGCCATAAGATCTTTGCTTCCCCTCTCCTGAGACATGAAGTGGGTAGAAATTTGCAATGATCCCACTGTGAATTACTTTACATAGTGGTGCATACAGCATGGGAGTGGCCTCACAGTGGGATTTACTTGGGGAGGGCAGAGGAAAAGACTCTGATGAGAGCTTATGTAAAGTGCAACATTGGTTTTTCAATGGTAACCAGCAGCTCTAGGACAGTTAATACAGGCCACCATGAGACACTGATCAACTAGCATACTTGTGAGGCTTATTCAGATAGTGGTCATAGAGGAAAAATTTGTCATCAGATAAATAATTTCTTTCCGCAGATCCTTTTGTTTGGGGTAGATAGGGCAGTTTTTGTCTAGGTACACAAGAATGTGCAAAAATATTTTCAATATACAACTTAGTAATAGCTGAAAAGCAAAAAGACAGTAGTGATATGTGTATGTGTTGTCTATCTGAAGGTAAAATGTGAGGGGTAGCTGACCCTTGCATAACACAGGATTAGGAGCACTGACCCCCCTCCACCGTGAAGTTGAAAAATCTGTGTATAACTTTTGATTTCCTGCCAAAATTAACTACTAATAGCCTACTATTAACCAGAAGCCTTACTGATAGCATAAGTAGTTAATTAACACATGTTTTATATGTTATACCTATTATGTACTCTATCTTACAATAAAGTAAGCTAGAGAAAAGAAAATATAAGAAAATCATAAAGAAGAGGAATAAATTTACTATTCATTAAGTGAATGTTTGAGTATTGATCATCATAAAGATCTTCATCCTTGTCATCTTTACAATGACTAGACTGAGAAGGAGGAGGAGAAAGAGGGGTTGGTCTTTCTGCATTGGGAGTAGTAGAGGTGGAAAAGGTGGAGCAGATGGAAGGGGAGGCAGGAGAGGTAGGCACATTTGGTGTAACTGTACAGAAACACATTGTAATTTCTGTCTGACTTTTTTTGTTTTTCATTTTTCTAAAAATGTTTCTATACTGTACCAATCCTTCTCCCACTGTTTGCTTTCATTTCAGTGCCTGTATCATAGAAGGTCAGTGTCCTAAAAGAAATCAAAAGCAGTCTTAAATAACTGGGACTCTACTGCCATATTATCTAATGTCAATTGGTTTTCTGGCATTGCTTCTTCTGTCTTCTTTCTCATCGTCTGGCATTGAAAGCACTTGTCTCCATCAAGTTGCGTTCTGTCAATTCCTCTGGTGTGGTGTCTGTTAGCTCTTGAATTTCTCCAAGATCCATATCTTGAAATCCTTCACCCCCTACCTTGTTTTTTCAATATTCACAATCTCTTTCATGATGTCCTTGATTGCCTCCACCATAAATCCTGTTAAGTCGTACACAAAATCTGGACAGTTTTCTCCAGCAGGAATTTATTGTTTGGTGCTTGATGGCTTTCATAGCTTTTTCTGTAACAACAATGGCATCTTCAATGATGTAATCCTTGTAGACTTCCATTATGTTCTTTCCATCAGGGTTCTCTTCCATAGTTTTGATAATCTTTTTCTTACAGTACCATATATAATGAGACTTAAAGGTCCTTATGACCCCCTGATCTAGAGGCTGAATTAGAGACATTGTGTTGGGGGACAAGTAGACTACTTCCATGCATTTGGTGTTGTACTTATAGGATTCTGGGTCTCCAGGGACATTGTTCAAAATTAAAAGAACTTTAAAAGGTGGTGCCTTACTAGCAAAGTACTTCCTGCCTTGAGGGACAAGGTGTAAATGTAACCAATTCAGCAAAAGCTCTCATTGTCCAGGCCTTCCTGTTGTACAATCAAAAGACTGCCAACTGTTATTTATTTTTTCCCTTCCAGGCACAGGGGTTAGCAGCAGTTCCAATTATAAGGCTGACTGCTTTTACACAAAACAGTAGAGATAGCCTATCCCTTCAAGCCTTAAGTCCTGGTGTTCATTTCTCTTCCTTATTAATAAATGTCCTTTGTGACATTTTTTCCAGAATAGGGCACTTCAATCTGCATTAAAACCTGTTATGACAAATACCCTTTCCCCACAATGATTTTCTTTTTCTTTTTTCTTTTTTTCTTTTCTTTTCTTTTTTTTTTTTGAGACAGAATATCACTCTGTCATCCAGGCTGGAGTGCAGTGGTGCGATCTCGGCTCACTGCAACCTCCAAATCCCAGGCTCAAGCGATTCTCCTGCCTCAGCCTCTCAAGTCACTGGGATTACAGGCACACACCACCAAGCCTGGCTAATTTTTTGTATTTTTAATACAGATGGAGTTTCATCATGTTGCTCAGGCTGATCTCAAACTCCTGACTTCAGGTGACCTGCCTGCCTTGGCCTCCCAAAGTGCCGTGATTACAGGAGTGAGCCACTGTGCCCGGCCTCCCCTCAATGATTTTCTTAATAGTGTCCAGGAACTCACTTGCTTCTTGGTTGGCAGAAGCTGTTTCTCCTGTTATTTTGACTTTTTATTTATTTATTTTTATTTTTTATTATTATTATTATACTTTAAGTTTTCGGATACATGTGCACAACGTGCAGGTTTCTTACATATGTATACACGTGCCATGTTACTGTGCTGCACTCATTAACTCATCATTTAGCATTAGTTATATCGCCTAATGCTATCCCTCCCCCATCCCCACACTCCACAACAGTCCCCGGTGTGTGATGTTCCCCTTCCTGTGTCCACATGTTCTCATTGTTCAATTCCCACATATGGGTGAGAAGATGTGGTGTTTGGTTTTTTGTCCTTGCGATAGTTTGCTGAAAATGATGGTTTCCAGCTTCATCCATGTCCCTACAAAGGATAAGAACTCATCATTCTTTTTTTATTATTATACTTTAAGTTTTGGGACACATGTGCACAACGTGCAGATTTGTTACATGTGTATACATGTGCCATGTAGGTGTGCTGCACCCATTAACTCACCATTTAGCATTAGGTGTATCTCCTAATGCTATCCCTCCCCCCTCCCCCCACCCCACAACAGTCCCCAGAGTGTGATATTCTCCTTCCTGTGTCCATATGTTCTCATTGTTCAACTCCCACCTATTAGTGAGAACACTCAGTGTTTGGTTTTTTGTCCTTGTGATAGTTTGCTGAGAATGATGGTTTCCAGCTTCATCCATGTCCCTACAAAGGACATGAACTCATCATTTTTTATGGCTCCATAGTATTCCATGGTGTATATGTGCCACATTTTCTTAATCCAGTCTATCATTGTTGGACATTTGGGTTGGTTCTAAGTCTTTGCTATTGTGAATAGTGCCACAATAAACATACATGTGCATGTGTCTCTATAGCAGCATGATTTATAGTCCTTTGGGTATATACCCAGTAATGGGATGGCTGGGTCAAATGGTATTTCTAGTTCTAGATCCCTGAGGAATCGCCACACCAACTGCCACAATGGTGGAACTAGTTTACAGTCTCACCAACTGTGTAAAAGTGTTCCTATTTCTTCACATCCTCTCCAGCACCTGTTGTTTCCTGACTTTTTAATGATTGCCATTCTAACTGGTGTGAGATGGTATCTCATTGTGGTTTTGATTTGCATTTCTCTGATGGCCAGTGATGATGAGCATTTTTTCATGTGTGGTTTGGCTGCATAAATGTCTTCTTTTGAGAAGTGTCTGTTCATATCCTTCACCCACTTTTTGATGGGGTTGTTTGTTTTTTTCTTGTAAATTTGTTTGAGTCCATCGTAGATACTGGATATTAGCCCTTTGTCAGATGAGTAGGTTGTGAAAATTTTCTCCCATTCTGCAGGTTGCCTATTCACTCTTATGGTGGTTAATTTTGCTGTGCAGAAGCTCTTTAGTTTAATTAGATCCCATTTGTCAATTTTGGCTTCTGTTGCCATTGCTTTTGGTGTTTTAGATATGAAGTCCTTGCCTATGCCTATGTCCTGAATGGTATTGCCTAGGTTTTCTTCTAGAGTTTTTATGGTTTTAGGTCTAACACATAAGTCTTTCATCCATCTTGAATTAATGTTTGTATAAGGTGTAAGGAAGGGATCCAGTTTCAGCTTTCTACATATGGCTAGCCAGTTTTCCCAGCACCATTTATTAAATAGGGAATCCTTTCCTCATTGCTTGTTTTTGTCAGGTTTGTCAAAGACCAGACAGTTGTGGATATGTGGCATTATTTCTGAGGGCTCTGTTCTGTTCCATTGGTCTATATCTCTGTTTTGGTACAAGTACCATGCTGTTTTGGTTACTGTAGCCTTGTAGTATAGTTTGAAGTCAGGTAGTGTGATGCCCCCAGCTTTGTTCTTTTGGCTTAGGATTGACTTGGCAATGCGGGCTCTTTTTTGGTTCCATATGAACTTTAAAGTAGTTTTTTCCAATTCTGTGAAGAAAGTCATTGGTAGCTTGATGGGGATGGCATTGAATCTATAATTACCTTGGGCAGTATGGCCATTTTCACGATATTGATCCTTCCTACCTATGAGCAGGGAATGTTCTTCTATTTGTTTGTATCCTCTTTTATTTCACTGAGCAGTAGTTTGTAGTTCTCTTTGAAGAGGTCCTTCACATCCCTTGTAAGTTGGACTCCTAGGTATTTTATTCTCTTTGAAGCAATTGTGAATGGGAGTTCACTCATGATTTGGCTCTCTGTTTGTTTGTTATTGGTGTATAAGAATGCTTGTGATTTTTGCATATTGATTTTGTATCCTGACACTTTGCTGAACTTCCTTATCAGCTTAAGGAGATTTTGGGCTGAGACGATGGGGTTTTCTAGATATACAATCATGTCATCTGCAAACAGGGACAGTTTGACTTCCTCTTTTCCTAATTGAATGCCTTTTATTTCCTTCTCCTGTCTGATTGCCCTGGCCAGAACTTCCAACACTATGTTGAATAGGAGTGGTGAGAGAGGGCATCCCTGTCTTGTGCCAGTTTTCGAAGGGAATGCTTCCAGTTTTTGCCCATTCAGTATGATATTGGCTATGGTTTGGTCATAGATAGCTCTTATTATTTTGAGATACATCCCATCAATACCTAATTTATTGAGAGTTTTTAGCATGAAGCCTTGTTGAATTTTGTCAAAGGCCTTTTCTGCATCTATTGAGATAATCATGTGGTTTTTATCTTTGGTTCTGTTTGTGTGCTGGATTACGCTTTCTGATTTTCGTATGTTGAACCACCTTTGCATCCCAGGGATGAAGCCTGCTTGATCGTGGTGCATACACTTTTTGATGTGTTGCTGGATTCGGTTTGCCAGTATTTTATTGAGGATTTTTGCATCAATGTTCATCAAGAATATTGGTCTAAAATTCTCTTTTTTGGTTGAGGATTCCCTCTTTTTCTATTGATTGCAATAGTTTCAGAAGGAATGGTACCAGCTCCTCCTTGTACCTCTGGTAGAATTCGGCTGTGAGTCCATCTGGTCCTGAACTTTTCTTGGTTGGTAAGCTATTAATTATTGCCTCAATTTCAGAGCCTGTTATTGGTCTATTCAGAGATTCAACTTCTTCCTGGTTTAGTCTTAGGAGGGTGTATGTGTTGAGGAATTTCTCCATTTCTTCTAGATTTTCCAGTTTATTTGCGTAGAGGTGTTTATAGTATTCTCTGATGGTAGTTTGTATTTCTGTGGGATCGGTGGTGATATCCCCTTTATCATTTTTTATTGCGTCTACTTGATTCTACTCTCTTTTCTTCTTTATTAGTCTTGCTAGTGGTCTATCAATTTTGTTGATCTTTTCAAAAAACCAGCTCCTGGATTCATTGATTTTTTGAAGGGTTTTTTGTGTCTCTATTTCCTTCAGTTCTGCTCTGATCTTAGTTATTTCTTGCCTTCTACTAGCTTTTGAATGTGTTTGCTCTTGCTTCTGTAGTTCTTTTAATTGTGATGTTAGGGTGTCAATCTTGGATCTTTCCTGCTTTCTCTTGTGGGCATTTACTGCTATAAATTTCCCTCTACACACTGCTTTGAATGTGTCCCAGAGATTCTGGTATGTTGTGTCTTTGTTCTCATTGGTTTCAAAGAACATCTTCATTTCTGCCCTCATTTCGTTATGTACCCAGTAGTTATCCAGGAGCAGGTTGTTCAGTTTCCATGTAGTTGAGCAGTTTTGAGTGAGTTTCTTAATCCTGAGTTCTAGTTTGATTGCACTGTGTTCTGAGAGACAGTTTGTTATAATTTCTGTTCTTTTACATTTGCTGAGGAGTGCTTTACTTCCAACTATGTGGTCAGTTTTGGAATAGGTGTGGTGTGGTGCTGAAAAAAATGTATATTCTGTTGATTTGGGGTGGAGAGCTCTGTACATGTCTATTAGGTCCACTTGGTGCAGAGCTGAGTTCAATTCCTGGATATCCTTGTTAAGTTTCTGTCTCATTGATCTGTCTAATGTTGACAGTGGGGTGTTAACATCTCCCATTATTATTGTATGGGAATCTAAGTCACTTTATAGGTCACTGAGGACTTGCTTTATGAATCTGGGCGCTCCTGTATTGGGTGCATATATATTTAGGATAGTTAGTTCTTCTTGTTGAATTGATCCCTTTACCATTATGTAATGGCCTTCTTTTTCTCTTTTGATCTTTGTTGGTTTGAAGTCTGTTTTATCAGAGACTAGGATTGCAACCCCTGCCTTTTTTTGTTTTCCATTTGCTTGGTAGGTCTTCCTCCATCCTTTTATTTTGAGCCTCTGTGTGTCTCTGCACGTGAGATGGGTTTCCTGAATACAGCACACTGATGGGTCTTGACTCTATCCATTTTGCCAGTCTGTGCCTTTTAATTGGAGCATTTAGCCCATTTACATTTAAGGTTAGTATTGTCATGTGTGAATTTGATCCTGTCATTATGATGTTAGCTGGTTATTTTGCTCGTTAGTTGATGCAGTTTCTTCCTAGCCTTGATGGTCTTTACAATTTGGCATGTTTTTGCGGTGGCTGGTACCAGTTGTTCCTTTCCATGTTTAGTGCTTCCTTCAGGAGCTCTTTTAGGGCAGGCCTGGTGGTGACAAAATCTCTCAGCATTTGCTTGTCTGTAAAGGATTTTATTTCTCCTTCACTTATGAAGCTTATTTTGGCTGGATATGAAATTCTGGGTTGAAAATTCTTTTCTTTAAGAATGTTGAATATTGGCCCCCACTCTCTTCTGGCTTGTAGAGTTTCTGCTGAGAGATCCACTGTTCGTCTGATGGGCTTCCCTTTGTGGGTAACCCGACCTTTCTCTCTGGCTGCCCTTAACATTTTTTCCTTCATTTCAACTTTGGTGAATCTGACAATTATGTGTCTTGGAGTTGCTCTTTTCGAGGAGTATCTTTGTGGCATTCTCTGTATTTCCTGAATTTGAATGTTGGCCTGCATTGCTAGATTGGGGAAGTTCTCCTGGACAATATCCTGCAGAGTGTTTTTCAACTTGGTTCCATTCTCCCCATCACTTTCAGGTGCACTAATTAGAAGTAGATTTGGTCTTTTCACATAGTCCCATATTTCTTTGAGGCTTTGTTCATTTCGTTGTATTCTTTTTTCTCTAAACTTCCTTTCATGCTTCATTTCATTCGTTTTGTCTTCCATCATTGATACCCTTTCTTCCAGTTGATCATATCAGTTACTAATGCTTGTGCATTCATCACGTAGTTCTCATGCCATGGTTTTCAGCTCCATCAGGTCCTTTAAGGACTTCTCTGCATTGGTTATTCTAGTTATCCATTCTTCTAATTTTTTTTCAAAGTTTTTAACTTCTTTGCCATTGGTTGAGCTTCCTCCTTTAGCTCGGAGTAGTTTGATCTTCTGAAGCCTTCCTCTCTCAACTCGTCAAAGTCATTCTCCGTCCAGCTTTGTTCCATTGCTGGTGAGGAGCTGAGTTCCTTTGGAGGAGGAGAGGTGCTCTGATTTTTAGAGTTTCCAGTTTTTCTGCTCTGTTTTTTCCCCATCTTTATGGTTTTATCTACCTTTGGTCTTTGGTGATGGTGATGTACAGATGGGTTTTGGGATGGATGTCCTTTCTGTTTGTTAGTTTTCCTTCTAACAGGCAGAACCCTCAGCTGCAGGTCTGTTGGAGTTTACTGGAGGTCCACTCCAGACCCTGTTTGCCTGGGTATCAGCAGCAGTGGCTGCAGAACAGCGGATATTGGTGAACCACAAATGCTGCTGCCTGATTGTTCCTCTGGAAGTTTTGTCTCAGAGGAGTACCCGGCCATGTGAGGTGTCAGTCCACTCCTACTGGGGGGTGCCTCCCAGTTACGCTACTCGGGGGTCAGGGACCCACTTGAGGAGGCAGTCTGCCTGTTCTCAGATCTCAAGCTGCATGCTGGGAGAACCACTATTCTCTTCAAAGCTGTCAGACAGGGACGTTTAAGACTGCAGAGGTCATTGCTGTCTTTTGTTTGTCTGTGCCCTGCCCCCAGAGGTGGAGCCTACAGAGGCAGGCAGGCCTCCTTGAGGTGTGGTGGGCTCCACCCAGTTTGAGCTTCCTGGCTGCTTTGTTTACCTACTCAAGCCTGGGCTATGGCGGGTGCCCCTCCCCCAGCCTCGCTGCCACCTTGCAGTTTGATATCAGACTGCTGTGCTAGCAATGAGCAAGCCTCCGTGGGTGTAGGACCCTCTGAGCCAGGTGCGGGATATAATCTCCTGGTGTTCCATTTGATAAGCCCATTGGAAAAGCGCAGTGTTAGGGTGGGAGTGGTCCGATTTTCCAGGTGTCGTCTGTCACCCCTTTCTTTGACTAGGAAGGGGAATTCCCTGACCACTTGTGCTTCCTGGGTGAGGCAATGCCTCACCCTTCATGCACAGTGAGCTGCACCCACTGTCCTGCACCCACTGTCTGGCACTCCCCAGTGAGATGAACCCAGTACCTCAGTTGGAAATGCAGAAATCACCCGTCTTCTGCGTCGTTCACACTGGGAGGTGTAGACTGGAGCTGTTCCTATTTGGCCATCTTGGCTCCTCCCTCCATGTTTATTTTTTAAGAACCTCCGTACTGTTTTCCATAATTGCTTTACCAGTTTACATCCTTACCAACAGTATACAAGGGTTCCCTTTTCTTTACACTCTCACCAACACTTGTTACCTCTTGTTCTCTTGATAATAGCCATCCTAACAGGTGTGAGGTGGTATCTCATTGTGATTTTCATTTGCATTTTCCTTATGATTAGTGATGTTGAACACATTTTAATATACCTTTTGGACTTTTTTGTTTTTTTCAAATGGAGTCTCACTCTGTCATCCAGGCCGAAGTGCAGTGGCACCATCTCGCCTCACTATAAGCTCTGCTTTCTGGGTTCACACCATTCTCCTGCCTCAGCCTCCCGAGTAGCTGGTACTACAGGCACCTGCCACCACGCCTGGCTAATTTTTTTGTATTTTTATTAGAGACAGGGTTTCACCATGTTAGCGAGGGTCGTCTCGATCTCCTGATCTCATGATCTGCCCGCCTTGGCCTCCCAAAGTTCTGGGATTACAAGTGTGAGCCACTGTGCCTGGCCTGGACATTTTTCTGATTTTTTTTTGGAAAATGTCTATTTAGGTCCTTTCCCCATTGTTAAATTGGGTTATTTGTTTCTTTGCTATTGAATTGTATGAGTTCCTTATATATTTTGGATGATAATTTCTTATCAGTTACATGGCTTGTAATTATCTTCTCCCATTCTATAGTCTGCCTGTTAATTCTGTTGTTTGTTTCTTTGCTGTGCAGAAGCTTCTCAGTTTGCCAAAGTCTCACTTGTTTATTTTTGTTTTATTTGCCTTTTGCTTTTGGTGTCATAGCCAAAAAATAATTGCCAAGAGCAATGTCAAGGACTTTTTCCCTTATATTTTCTCCTAGGAGTTTTCTGGTTTTAAGTCTTACATTTAAGCCTTTAAACTATTTTGAGTTTGTTTTTGTGTATGCTGTAAGATAGGAGTTCAATTTCAGTGTTTTGCATATGAATGTCCAATTTCCCCAACATCATTTATTGAAGAGACTCTCCCATCCCCATTGTGTATTCTTGGCACACCTGCCAAAGGTAAGTTGACGTTATGTGCTTGAGTTTATTTCAGGGCTCTCTGTTTTGTTCCCTTGGTCTATATGTCTGTTTTTAAGCCAGTATAATACTGTTTTGAGTATATATCCTTGTAATATAATTTGAAATCAGAAAATGTGATGCCTGGAATTTGGTATGGATTGCATTGAATCTATAGGTCCACTTTGGGTAGTATGGACATTATAACAATATTAATTCTTGCACACCACGAGATATCTTTCAATTTATTTGTGTCCTTTCAATTTCTTTCATCAGAACTTTTTCCTTATAGTTTTCAGGGTACAGATCTTTCACTCCCTTGGTTAAATTTGTTCCTAAGTATTTTATTGTTTTGAGTTTAGTAAATGAGATTGTTTTCTTCATTTCTTTTTCAGGTAGTTCACTGTTAGTGTATATAAATGCAACTGACTTTTTGTGGGTTTACTTTGTATAACTTTACTGAATTAATTTATGAATTCTAATGGGTTTTGTTTTTTTTTAGGGTTTTCTATATGTAAGAGCGTGTCATCTGCAAACATGGTCAATTTTACTTTTCCCTTTCTAATATGTATACTTTTGTTTCTTTTTCTTGCCTAATAGCCCTAGCTAGGACTTCTAGTAGTATGTTAAATAGAAATGGTGTGAGTAGGCACCCTTATCTTATTCTTCATCTTAGAAGAAAAATTTTTAGTTTTTCACTGTTGAGTATGTTAGCTGTGGGCTTTTCATATATCGCATTTATGATGTTGAGGCACAATCTTTCTATACTCAATTTGTTGAGAGTTTTTATCATGAAAGGATGTTGGATTTCGACAAATGCTTTTTTTCTGAAACCTGTTAGGATAGGTATAATCAAAAGGACAAGAGATAACAAGCGTTAGCAAGAATATGGAGGAAAGCAAACCCTGTACACTGCTGGTGGGATTGTAAATTGATGCAACCATTACAGAAAATAGTAGGGAAGTTCCTCAAAAAATTAAAAATAAACTACCATATGATTCCTTGGGTATATATCTGAAGGAGATGATATCAGTATGTCTTAGAGATCTCTGCACTCCCATGTTCATTGCAGCATTATTCACAACAGCCATTATTCATTGCAGCAATATTCACAATATCCAATAGACATGGAAGCAATCTAAGTGTCTGTCAACAGATGAACGGACAAAAACTATGTATATATGTATTATGCATATATACATATACTGTGTGTATATATATATGAATGGAATAGTATTCAACCATAGCAAAGAAGGAACTCTTGCCATTTGTGACAACACGGATGAATCTTGAAGGCATTATGCTAAATGAAATAAGTCAACTACAGATAGATAAATTCTGAGTGATCTCACTTATACTGCACTCCACCTATATGTGGAACCTAAAAATGCCAGATTCGTAGAAACAGACAGTAGTAGAATGATGGTTACGAGGGGCTGAGAAGTGTGGGAAATGGGGAAATGTTGGTCAAAGAGTACCAACTTTCAGTGATGAGATGAATAAGATTTGATGTATGCATGGTAACTATAGTTAAAAATACTGTATTGTATACCTGAGATTTGCTAAAACAGTAGATGGTAAATTTCTCACCACAATGCACCAAAATGATAACTAGGTGTGGTGAAAGATGTGTTAAATAACTTGATTGTGATTTTTACAATGCATACATATATCAAATCATCACATTGTGTACCTTAAATTTATACAATTTTATTTGTCAATTATACCCACAATAAAGGTAGAAAAAAGATTAGGGGGTATCCTATAATGCCAGAAAGTAAGAAAGTGCTCAAAAATACAATAAATGACAAGAGTAAGTCAAAAGGACACAGGAGTCCGCTGAAAAAGTTCCAATGATCAAAGCTGAAATAGGTTGAGCAACAAAATAAAGTAGCTTTTGATTATAATCCAGAGTATGAAATAATTATCCACAATTCCATATTAATATAAATACATTATTGAAGAAAATATACGGAGGAGAATAGAATGGACACAGGGAGAGGAACGACACACACCAGGGCCAGTAGTGAAGTGGGGGGCGAGGGAATGGAGAGCATTAGGACAAATAGCTAATGCATGTGGGGCTTAAAACCTAGATGATGGGTTGATAGGTGCAGCAAACCACCACGACACATGAATACCTCAATAACATAAAATACAATAAAAATAAATAAAAAGATAGAAAATGTGGGTTTCTCATAGTGACTTTATTTCAAAGAGTAAAGTATGCAAAGGTGAAAAAATTAGTAGCTTTTCTGTGTTCAAGCCTGACAAACACCATCAGCCAAGTGATCAAAGTAAAACTCAGCAGTGAAAAATCATGTTGATAGTATGTACACTTGATATAATGTGATGAGAATGGCATTGTACCTCTGTAGGCTTTTCCGCAAATCCTGTAATCCCACTCCAATCATTATAAAAACACCAGACAAATCCCAAGTAAGAGACATTCTATAAAATTCCTGACCAGTACACCTAAAAACCATCAAGGTAATCAAAAACAAGGGAAATCTGAGAAACTTTTAGAGCAGGAGGACCTAAGGAAACATGATGACTAAATGTAATGTGATATCCTGGATGGAATCCTAGAACAGAAAAGAGTTATTAGGTAAAAACACGGAAATCTAAGTATAGGCTTTAGTTAATACATGCTAATATTGACTTATTCATTTATTTATTATTATTATACTTTAAGTTTTAGGGTACATGTGCACAATGTGCAGGTTAGTTACATATGTATACATGTGCCATGCTGGTGCGCTGCACCCACTAACTCGTCATCTAGCATTAGGTATATATCCCAATGCTATCCCTCCCCCCTCCCCCCACTCCACAACAGTCCCCAGAGTGTGATGTTCCCCTTCCTGTGTCCATGTGTTCTCATTGTTCAATTCCCATCTATGAGTGAGAACATACGGTGTTTGGTTTTTTGTCCTTGTGATAGTTTACTGAGAATGATGATTTCCAATTTCATCCATGTCCCTAGAAAGGACATGAACTCATCATTTTTTATGGCTGCCTAGTATGCACGGTGTATATGTGCCACATTTTCTTAATCCAGTCTATCATTGCTGGACATTTGGGTTGGTTCCAAGTCTTTGCTATTGTGAATAATGCCACAATAAACGTACGTGTGCATGTGTCTTTATAGTGTATTGACTTATTAATTGTGACAAAACTGCAATACTAACGTAAGATGTTAATAACAGAAGAAAGTCTCTTTGCTATTTGTACTATCTTCACTTTTTTTGTAAATCTAACACTATCCTAAAATAAAAGGTTTACTTTTAAAAAGAATAACTTCAGGAAAAAATGTCTTGTGATCATTACAGTGCGTTTGAATAAGAACACAAAATTATAGAAATTAGGAAAATCATAAAAATGGAGAAAAAAGTTAATATAAAATTAGTTTAGTTGGATTCCTTAAAGTAGAGGATGCTACAATGGAATATAATATAATTTCAACAGTATAATATAGAAAATTTTCCTTGAAATAGAAGACGTAATAAAGCTGCGGATCAAAAAAATCACACCACATATCAGAAAAATGTGTAAAGAAATAATGACAAAGATGAATCCAATTTAAGTTATTTAAGTTCAAAGATAAAAACATAGTTATTCAGATATCCAAGCAGAGAAAGCAAATTACATACAAGGAGGAAACATAGTTTGAGCTCAGATTTTCACACCAGCATTTTAAGCCAAAAGGCAATGAAGCTATATTCACAAACTGTTAGCAAGTTTTTTTGTTTGTTTGTTTTATAAATCCACTCATCTACTGAGGGAATTTAGGTTGTTTCCACTTCTTGGCTATTGTGAATAATGCCACTATAAACATTGGAGTGCAGATACCTCCTTGACATCCTGATTTCAATTCTTTTGGATAAATACCCAAAAGTGGAATTGCTGAATCATATGGCTGTTCTATTTGTAGTTTCTTGAAGGAATCTCCATGCTATTTTCCATAGCAGCTTCACTGTTGCATTCCCACCAACAACATGCAAGTGTTCTAATTTCTCCACGTCCTCGCCAACACTTGTTGTCTTTTCCTGTTTTGACAACAGCCATCATGAGGACATTATGTTATGTGAAATAAGCCAGCCACAAAAGGACAAATACTGCATGATTCCACTCTTATGAGGTAACTAAAATAGTCAAACTCATAGAATCAGACACTAAAAGGGTGGTTGCCAGTGGCTGGGGGAGGGAGAAATGAGATGATGATCAAAGGATACAAAGTTTCAGTTATGCAAGATGAATACATTCTGAAGATCTAATGTACAGCAATGTGGCTATAGTTAACAACACTGCATTATATACTTGAAATTTGCTAAGGAGACAGATCTAAATTGCTCAACACAAAAAGCGGAAAAACCCAAAATTATATGAGTTGATGGATATATTAATTAATTTGATTGTGGTGATTATTTCACAATGTATACCAAAACATCAAGATATAACTTAAAGATATACAATTTTATTTGTCAATTATACTTCAATAGATCTGTAAAAAAGAAACATCACTTTTAAAAATTTACATCCGTTTTTGTCTATGGACCCTCATTTTAACAGATTCCAGAACTGGTGGATTTGGGATTTTAGCAGTAAAATGAATTTTTACACACAGTCTACTTTTCTCTGTGTTCAGACCAGCTTCTATCCATAGTTCCAGGTCACTGGAGGTGGGGGCAGGATTCTCTTTTCAGTATTCCTAATCTTACAGAAAACGCTTTTCTCCCAAGCCCTTTTGTCACTCCTCCCTTGGACAAAGGAAGACTGACGTGATAGGTCAGATTCAGGAGCACTATCAGCAGTACCACCGTCCAACTTGACACCCATGCATGTAGGACATGGCCATGCTCTTCCCTCTCACAATACCAAAGTGATAACCTGAGCCAGTGCCTGCTATGAAGGCTGGGCTCTGCCACATTACTCCCTATTCCTTTCTTCTTACTGGAGATTTGGGGCTCTGTTGTCTGCACACTAGGGGTCAGCTGGTGATAAGTTGCAGTTAGAGAGTGGAAGAGATTCTGCTTCTTTCTTGAGCTTAAATTTGTTCTTTTATTCAACTCCACCAGAAGGCTCTTCATTGAAGGGTTATAGAAACTGGTCCAGTAAGGGATATTGTAGGTATCTGTGTGTATGTCTCCATTATAGAAAGCCTTGCGACAGAGCAGAGCAGCAGTGTAAGACATAAAGTAAAGCATTCTTGTCTACTCCAAACAAATACTAGCCCCATTCTGTTGGATTTTCACCAGTGACCCCACATATTCAGATGTATCTCAGTGACATTGAAACGTTACATTGTACCCATTAAGATAAGTATGCCCTCAGTCTTTGCCAGGTTCCCATCCAGAGGTCAGTAGTTGGTGTTTTCAGGCATGGCTGGTAGATTCCATCCGTGAAAAGATAAGGTAAATGTCTGTTGGTGGGAAGAGGTCAAGGCCTCCTGAAACCCAGTGGTTCCCCTACACCTGTCTTTTCCCTCAGAGGTTCATGCACCAGCCTCAGTAGCAGAAAGACAGTGTTCTGCTTCTTAAACTGATCTCAAAAAAAAAAAACAGGTTTTCCTCATTTGGGCCTCATTTTAGCTCTCTGAACTTTGAACTTGACATTTAGACAGTCCAAACTGCAAACACATCTCATGGCCGACTCACTGGCTTCTGCCATTTCTCAGTTGGAATTGGCCACCTTAGTTTATCTTAAGTATTCTCCCATATCTAAATCATCATCATCATCTTTCTTTACATAGAATGTTATTTTATATAAAGTTGACCTTTGAAAAACATGGGTTTGAACTTTTTAAGTCCACTTCTATGTGGATTTTTAAAAATAAATATATTCGAAAATTTTCTGGAGATTTGTGACAATTTGAGAAAACTCAAAGGTCAACTGCATAGCCTGGAAATATGGGGAAAAAAAAGTTAAGTATGTAACAAATGCATAAAATGTATATAGATAACTAGTCTATTTTATCATTTGCTATAATAAAATATATATAAACATATTATAAAAAATTAAAAGTTATCAAAACATGCACACACAAAAACAGACCATACATTGTACCACTCGCAGTCAAAAGAAATGTAAAAAAATGTAAAGATGCAGTATTGAATCATGACTGCATAAAATTAACTGTAGCTACATACTGTAGCACTACTTTTCTACTACTATAAGAAGTAGTACTATAAGAAGTACTACTGCAATAACTTCTTATCCACCTTATGATGCTATTGTGGTGAGCTCAAGTTTTTAAAATACCAGCTTAAAACTCCATGTGATGGTAATGATCTTCACTTGAGCAATTTCTTCCTCTGGTAAAGTATGTATCACAGAAAAAGTAATCTCTCATGTTTCCTGTATGTTTTTCATCATGTTTAGTGCAATATCCTAAACCTTGACTAACACCATGAAATGTACACGAAGTGCTACTAGTGATTCTGGAAGTGCTCCCAAGATGTAGAGAAGAGTCATGACATTCCAAGAAAAAGTTGAATTGCCTGATATGAACCATAGATTGAGTGTGAAGCTGTGGTTGTCTGCCATTTCAAGATAAATTAATCCAGCATAAGGACCAGTGTAAAAAAAGAAAAGGAAATTTGTGAAGTTGTCACTGCAGGTATGCCAGCAGGCACTAAAATCTTGCACTTTTGGCAAAATACCTTTTTATCTTGTACTGAAAATGCAGCTCGTATGTGGGTGAAGGACAGCTCTAAGAAAGAGATTTGAGAAAAAGTGAAGTGACTGTATGACACCTTAAAGCCAAAAAAAAAAAAGTGAATGATTTAAAGCTGAAGAATTTAATGCCTGCAAATGATGGGTGGATCATTTTAGAAAGAGGTTTGGCTTTTTCTTTAAAAAAAAAAAAAGTCATTCCGTAGGTTGCCTGTTCACTCTGATGGTGGTTTCTTTTGCTGTGCAGAAGCTCTTTAGTTTAATTAGATCCCATTTGACAATTGTGGCTTTTGTTGCCATTGCTTGGAGAAAATTTTTGCAACCTACTCATCTGACAAAGGGTTAATATCAACAATCTACAATGAACTCGAACAAATTTACAAGAAAAAAACAACCCCATCAAAAAGTGGGTGAAGGATATGAACAGACACTTCTCAAAAGAAGACATTTATGCAGCCAAAAAACACATGAAAAAATGCTCATCATCACTGGCCATCAGAGAAATGCAAATCAAAACCACAATGAGATACCATCTCACACCAGTTAGAAAGGTGATCATGAAAAAGTCAGGAAACAACAGGTGCTGGAGAGGATGTGGAGAAATAGGAACACTTTTACACAGTTGGTGGGACAGTAAACTAGTTCCACCATTGTGGAGTGGTGTGGTGATTCCTCAGGGATCTAGAACTAGAAATACCATTTGACCCAGCCATCCCATTACTGGGTATATACCCAAAGGATTATAAATCATGCTGCTATAAAGACACATGCACACGCATATTTATTGCCGCACAATTCACAATAGCAAAGACTTGGAACCAAGCCAAATGTCCAACAATGATAGACTGGATTAAGAAAATGTGGCACATATACACCATGGAATACTATGCAGAAATAAAAAATGATGAGTTCATGGGTGGAGCCAAGATGGCTGAATAGGAACAGCTCCAGTCTACACCTCCCAGCATGACTGACACAGAAGACGGGTGATTTCTGCATTTCCAACTGAGGTACCGGGTTCATTTCACTGGGGAGGGCCAGACAGTGGGTGCAGGACAGTAGGTGCAGTGCACCGTGTGTGAGCCGAAGCAGGGCAAGGCATTGCCTCACTCAGAAAGTATAAGGGGTCAGGGAATTCCCTTTCCTAGTCAAAGAAAGGGGTGACAGACGACACCTGGAAAATAGGGTCACTCCCACCCTAACACTGTGCTTTTCCAATGGGCTTATCAAATGGAACACCGGGAGATTATATCCTGCACCTGGCTCAGAAGGTCTTACACCCACAGAGGCTCACTCATTGCTAGCACGGCAGTCAGAGATCAAACTGCAAGGTGGCAGCGAGGCTGGGGGATGGGCGTCTGCCATTGCCCAGGCTTGAGTAGGTAAACAAAGCAGCCAGGAAGCTCAAACTGGGTGGAGCCCACCACACCTCAAGGAGGCCTGCCTGCCTCTGCAGGCTCCACCTCTGGGGGCAGGGCACAGACAAACAAAAGACAGCAATAACCTCTGCAGTCTTAAATGTCCCTGTCTGACAGCTTTGAAGAGAGTAGTGGTTCTCCCAGCATGCAGCTTGAGATCTGAGAACAGGCAGACTGCCTCCTCAAGTGGGTCCCTGACCCCCGAGTAGCGTAACTGGGAGGCACCCCCCAGTAGGAGTGGACTGACACCTCACATGGCCGGGTACTCCTCTGAGACAAAACTTCCAGAGGAACAATCAGGCAGCAGCATTTGTGGTTCACCAATATCCGCTGTTCTGCAGCCACTGCTGCTGATACCCAGGCAAACAGGGTCTGGAGTGGACCTCCAGTAAACTCCAACAGACCTGCAGCTGAGGGTTCTGCCTGTTAGAAGGAAAACTAACAAACAGAAAGGACATCCATCCCAAAACCCATCTGTACATCACCATCACCAAAGACCAAAGGTAGATAAAACCACAAAGATGGGGAAAAAACAGAGCAGAAAAACTGGAAACTCTAAAAATCAGAGCACCTCTCCTCCTCCAAAGGAACTCAGCTCCTCACCAGCAATGGAACAAAGCTGGACGGAGAATGACTTTGACGAGTTGAGAGAAGAAAGCTTCAGAAGATCAAACTACTCCGAGTTAAAGGAAGAAGTTCGAACCAATGGCGAAGAAGTTAAAAACTTTGAAAAAAAAATTAGAAGAATGGATAACTAGAATAACCAATGCAGAGAAGTCCTTAAAGGACCTGATGGAGCTGAAAACCATGGCACGAGAACTACGTGATGAATGCACAAGCCTCAGTAACTGATGCGATCTACTGGAAGAAAGGGTATCAGCAATGGAAGACGAAATGAATGAAATGAAGCATGAAGGGAAGTTTAGAGAAAAAAGAATACAAAGAAACGAACAAAGCCTCAAAGAAATATGGGACTATGTGAAAAGACCAAATCTACTTCTAATTAGTGTACCTGAAAGTGACGGGGAGAATGGAACCAAGTTGGAAAACACTCTGCAGGATATTATGCAGGAGAACTTCCCCAATCTAGAAACGCAGGCCAACATTCACATTCAGGAAATACAGAGAATGCCACAAAGATACTCCCCGAGAAGAGCAACTCCAAGACACATAATTGTCAGATTCACCAAAGTTGAAATGAAGGAAAAAATGTTAAGGGCAGCCAGAGAGAAAGGTCAGGTTACCAACAAAGGGAAGACCATCAGACTAACAGCTGATCTCTCAGCAGAAACTCTACAAGCCAGAAGAGAGTGGGGGCCAATATACAAGATTTTTTTTTTATATACTTTATGTTTTAGGGTACATGTGCACATTGTGCAGGTTAGTTACATATGTATACATGTGCCATGCTGGTGCGCTGCACCCACTAACTCGTCATCTAGCATTAGGTATATCTCCCAGTGCTATCCCTCCCCCCTCCCCCCACCCCACAACAGTCCCCAGAGTGTGATATTCCCCTTCCTGTGTCCATGTGATCTCATTGTTCAATTCCCACCTATGAGTGAGAATATGCGGTGTTTGGTTTTTTGTTCTTGTGATAGTTTACTGAGAATGATGGTTTCCAATTTCATCCATGTCCCTACAAAGGACATGAACTCATCATTTTTTATGGCTGCATAGTATTCCATGGTGTATATGTGCCACATTTTCTTAATCCAGTCTATCAATGTTGGACATTTGGGTTGGTTCCAAGTCTTTGCTATTGTGAATAATGCCACAATAAACATACATGTGCATGTGTCTTTATAGCAGCATGATTTATAGTCCTTTGGGTATATACCCAGTAATGGGATGGCTGGGTCAAATGGTATTTCTAGTTCTAGATCCCTGAGGAATCGCCACACTGACTTCCACAATGGTTGAACTAGTTTACAGTCCCACCAACAGTGTCAAAGTGTTCCTATTTCTCCACATCCTCTCCAGCACCTGTTGTTTCCTGACTTTTTAATGATTGCCATTCTAACTGGTGTGAGATGATATCTCATAGTGGTTTTGATTTGCATTTCTCTGATGGCCAGTGATGATGAGCATTTTTTCATGTGTTTTTTGGCTGCATAAATGTCTTCTTTTGAGAAGTGTCTGTTCGTATCCTTCGCCCACTTTTTGATGGGGTTGTTTGTTTTTTTCTTGTAAATTTGTTTGAGTTCATTGTAGATTCTGGATATTAGCCCTTTGTCAGATGAGTAGGTTGCGAAAATTTTCTCCCATGTTGTAGGTTGCCTGTTCACTCTGATGGTAGTTTCTTTTGCTGTGCAGAAGCTCTTTAGTTTAATTAGATCCCATTTGTCAATTTTGTCTTTTGTTGCCATTGCTTTTGGTGTTTTGGCCATGAAGTCCTTGCCCATGCCTATGTCCTGAATGGTAATGCCTAGGTTTTCTTCTAGGGTTTTTATGGTTTTAGGTCTAACGTTTAAATCTTTAATCCATCTTGAATTAATTTCTGTGTAAGGTGTAAGGAAGGGATCCAGTTTCAGCTTTCTACATATGGCTAGCCAGTTTTCCCAGCACCATTTATTAAATAGGGAATCCTTTCCCCATTGCTTGTTTTTCTCAGGTTTGTCAAAGATCAGATAGTTGTAGGTATGCGTCGTTATTTATGAGGGCTCTGTTCTGTTCGATGGATCTATATCTCTGTTTTGGTACCAGTACCATGCTGTTTTTGTTACTGTAGCCTTGTAGTATAGTTTGAAGTCAGGTAGTGTGATGCCTCCAGCTTTGTTCTTTTGGCTTAGGATTGACTTGGCAATGCGGGCTCTTTTTTGGTTCCATATGAACTTTAAAGTAGTTTTTTCCAATTCTGTGAAGAAAGTCATTGGTAGCTTGATGGGGATGGCATTGAATCTGTAAATGACCTTGGGCAGTATGGCCATTTTCACGATATTGATTCTTCCTACCCATGAGCATGGAATGTTCTTCCATTTGTTTGTATCCTCTTTTATTTCCTTGAGCAGTGGTTTGTAGTTCTCCTTGAAGAGGTCCTTCACATCCCTTGTAAGTTGGATTCCTAGGTATTTTATTCCCTTTGAAGCAATTGTGAATGGGAGTTCACTCATGATTTGGCTCTCTGTTTGTCTGTTGTTGGTGTATAAGAATGCTTGTGATTTTTGTACATTGATTTTGTATCCTGAGACTTTGCTGAAGTTGCTTATCAGCTTAAGGAGATTTTGGGCTGAGACAATGGGGTTTTCTAGATAAACAATCATGTCGTCTGCAAACAGGGACAATTTGACTTCCTCTTTTCCTAATTGAATACCCTTTATTTCCTTCTCCTGCCTGATTGCCCTGGCCAGAACTTCCAACACTATGTTGAATAGGAGCGGTGAGAGAGGGCATCCCTGTCTTGTGCCAGTTTTCAAAGGGAATGCTTCCAGTTTTTGCCCATTCAGTATGATATTGGCTGTGGGTTTGTCATAGATAGCTCTTATTATTTTGAAATACGTCCCATCAATACCTAATTTATTGAGAGTTTTTAGCATGAAGGGTTGTTGAATTTTGTCAAAGGCTTTTTCTGCATCTATTGAGATAATCATGTGGTTTTTGTCTTTGGCTCTGTTTATATGCTGGATTACATTTATTGATTTGTGTATATTGAACCAGCCTTGCATCCCAGGGATGAAGCCCACTTGATCATGGTGGATAAGCTTTTGGATGTGCTGCTGGATTCGGTTTGCCAGTATTTTATTGAGGATTTTTGCATCAATGTTCATCAAGGATATTGGTCTAAAATTCTCTTTTTTGGTTGTGTCTCTGCCCGGCTTTGGTATCAGGATGATGCTGGCCTCATAAAATGAGTTAGGGAGGATTCCCTCTTTTTCTATTGATTGGAATAGTTTCAGAAGCAATGGTACCAGTTCCTCCTTGTACCTCTGGTAGAATTCGGCTGTGAATCCATCTGGTCCTGGACTCTTTTTGGTTGGTAAACTATTGATTATTGCCACAATTTCAGCTCCTGTTATTGGTCTATTCAGAGATTCAACTTCTTCCTGGTTTAGTCTTGGGAGAGTGTATGTGTCGAGGAATGTATCCATTTCTTCTAGATTTTCTAGTTTATTTGCATAGAGGTGTTTGTAGTATTCTCTGATGGTAGTTTGTATTTCTGTGGGATCGGTGGTGATATCCCCTTTATCATTTTTTATTCTGTCTATTTGATTCTTCTCTCTTTTTTTCTTTACTAGTCTTGCTAGCGGTCTATCAATTTTGTTGATCCTTTCAAAAAACCAGCTCCTGGATTCATTGGTTTTTTGAAGGGTTTTTTGTGTCTCTATTTCCTTCAGTTCTGCTCTGATTTTAGTTATTTCTTACCTTCTGCTAGCTTTTGAATGTGTTTGCTCTTGCTTTTCTAGTTCTTTAATTGTGATGTTAGGGTGTCAATTTTGGATCTTTCCTGCTTTCTCTTGTGGGCATTTAGTGCTATAAATTTCCCTCTACACACTGCTTTGAATGCATCCCAGAGATTCTGGTATGTTGTGTCTTTGTTCTCGTTGGTTTCAAAGAACAACTTTATTTCTGCCTTCATTTCGTTATGTACCCAGTAGTCATTCAGGAGCAGGTTGTTCACTTTCCATGTAGTTGAGCGGCTTTGAGTGAGATTTTTAATCCTGAGTTCTAGTTTGATTGCACTGTGGTCTGAGAGATAGTTTGTTATCATTTCTGTTCTTTTACATTTGCTGAGGAGAGCTTTACTTCCCAGTATGTGGTCAATTTTGGAATAGGTGTGGTGTGGTGCTGAAAAAAATGTATATTCTGTTGATTTGGGGTGGAGAGTTCTGTAGATGTCTATTAGGTCCGCTTGGTGCAGAGCTGAGTTCAATTCCTGGGTATGCTTGTTAACTTTCTGTCTCATTGATCTGTCTAATGTTGACAGTGGGGTGTTAAAGGCTCCCATTATTAATGTGTGGGAGTCTAAGTCTCTTTGTAGGTCACTAAGGACTTGCTTTATGAATCTGGGTGCTCCTGTATTGGGTGCATATATATTTGGGATAGTTAGCTCCTCTTGTTAAATTGATCCCTTTACCATTATGTAATGGCCTTCTTTGTCTCTTTTGATCTTTGTTGGTTTAAAGTCTGTTTTATCAGAGACTAGGATTGCAACCCCTGCCTTTTTTTGTTTTCCATTGGCTTGGTAGATCTTCCTCCATCCTTTTATTTTGAGCCTATGTGTGTCTCTGCACGTGAGATGGGTTTCCTGAACACAGCACACTGATGGGTCTTGACTCTTTATCCAACTTGCCAGTCTGTGTCTTTTAATTGGAGAATTTAGTCCATTTACATTTAAAGTCAGTATTGTTATGTGTGAATTTGATCCTGTCATTATGATGTTAGCTGGTGATTTTGCTCATTAGTTGATGCAGTTTCTTCGTAGTCTCGATGGTCTTTACATTTTGGCATGATTTTGCAGCGGCTGGTACCGGTTGTTCCTTTCCATGTTTAGCGCTTCCTTCAGGAGCTCTTTTAGGGCAGGCCTGGTGGTGACAAAATCTCTCAGCATTTGCTTGTCTGGTGCAACACAACTCTTTTAGTATTAGTGTATTTTGAATTTTACTGTGTGCTTACTATTACCAGTGAATTTTATGCCTTCTGATTCTTTGTGTTAAGAATTAACATTTTTTTTTCTTTCAGCTTGAAAATCTCCCTTTAGCATTTCTTATAAGACAGGTCTGGTGGTGATGAATTCCCTTAGCTTTTGTTTGTCTGGGGAAGTCATGGCTCTCCTTCATTTCTGGAGGATAGTTTTCTTGGGTACAATATTCTTGATTGGCAGTTTTTTTCCTTCAATATATTGAATGTATCATCTCACTGTCTCTTGGCCTGTAAGGTCTTCATTAAGAGATCCACTGCTAGCCTTATTGAAACTCACTTATATGTGATTTGCTTCTTTTGGTGCTTTCAGGATCCTTTCTTTGTCCTTGATTTTTAACAACTTGAATATAATATGTTGTGGTGTAGTCTTGTTTGAACTGAATCTGATTGGAGACTTTTGACATTCTTGTACCTGGATATTTATATCCTTTTCCAATTTTGGAAAATTTTCTGCTATTATTTCTTTAACTAAGCTTTCTACTCCTGTCTTTTTCTTCCATTTCATAAATTCTGTTGGCTTTCTTGATTCCTTTTTATTCTTTTTGCTTTTTTCTTCCCTGACTATATGTTATCAAATAACTTGTCTTCAAATTCAGATTCTTTTTTCTGCTTGATCAGTTTTAATTTAATTCATTATATTTTTCAGCTCTAGAATTACTGATTGATTTTTAAAATAATTTCAATCTGTCTGTAGAATTTCTCATTTTGTTCATTCATTGTTTTCCTGATTTAAATGCGTTATTTATCTGTATTTTCTTGAAGTTAGATGAGCTTCCTTAGTACAATTATTTTGAATTATTCATCTGGGAGTTTGCATATCCTGATTTCTTTAGGGTCAGCTACTGGGTGCTTACTGTGTTCTTTTGGTGGTGTTTTGTCCTTTAGTTGTTCTTGTTTCTTATTGCCTTACCTTGATGTCTGCACATTTGAAGAAATAGGGACTTATTTTAGTCTTTGCAGAACTGGCTTTGTCTGGGAAAGCTCTTCACATCCAGAGATTATGGGCAGGCCATCTTGTGTCGAGTGAGGGTATACTTGCTGCAGGAGTCCTTGGGCAGGTTGGCCTGGTGCCTGGATCAGCAGGTAGGCTGACCTGGTGCCTGGGTCCACAGGGGATCTGCTGACACTGGAGTGGCCCTGGTACCTGGAACTCTGAGACAGGCCTGGAGCCTGAGTCCTTGGGAACTCGCATAGCACTGGAGCAGACCTGGAGCTTGAGTTCAAGGAGGTAGGTCTGGGTTTTGAGTCCATAGGGTCTGGTCTGAAGCCTGGGTCTGTAAGGTGGTCATTGAGCCTCAGTTCATGGCATCTGGCCTGGTACCAGGGTCTGCCAGGGTGGGCCTGGCCCCTGAGTCTTGTGGGGCATACCTGGAACCTGAGTGCTCTGGAGCCAGAGGCTATGGAGATTGGCCTTAAGCCTGAGACCTGCCTGGTGCTGGGTCTGAGATGGAACCTAGGTCCACAAGGGCTGCTCTGGGGCCTGGGATTGTAGGCACTGTCTGTTGCCTGGAGCCACGGGGGCTGACCTGGAGCCTGAGGCCATAGAGACTGGCCTGTAGCCTGTGTCTGTTGGTGCTGGCCTAGAAGTTTTCTGTAAAGACTGGCATAGGTCATGGGTCCTTGGAGGCTGGCCTAAGACCTGGATACATAAGGACATTCCTAGAGCCTGAGTCCATGGAGACTCATACAGTGCTAGGATCTACTGGGACAGACCTAGACCTTGCATCTTCTGATCCTGGCCTGGACACTGGATCTGCTGGAATGTGAACCCACATAAGCTGGTCTAAAGAGTGGGGCTGCAGGAGCCAGTCTGGTACTAGGCTGACCTGAAGCCTGTGTCTGCAGGTACCTGCCTGGTGGTTGAGGCCAGAGTTGCCAACATGTTGCCATGGTAGGCCTGAAGTTGGGGGCCGGCTTGGTGCTGTGCAGACCTGGATCCTGTATCTGCAAGAGCCAGCCAAGGTTCTGGGTCCATGGGTGCTGGCCTGTGCTAGAGTGGGCTTGAACCCTGGGGCTATGGAAGCTAGTCCAACCCTGGGACAGTCCTGGAGCCTGATTCTGTGGCCTGGTGCTTGGCCGGGCCCAAAGCCTAGGGCCTACCTGTTGCTGGGACTAGTCTAGAGCATGGAATAGCTGGAGTTGGCCTGGCACTGAGTTCAGTCCAGAAACCACTTCTGCCAGGAAGGCCTGAAGCCTGTGGCTACAAGTTCCTGCCTGGCAATGGGAAGGGCTTGCAGGTTCAGTCCATGGTACCTGCCTGATGACTAGTGCTGTGGGGTTGGCCTAGTGCTAGGGCAGGCCTAAAGCCTGTGGCTGTGAGGGTCATCTGGGTACTGGAGGTGATCCAGAACCTGGGGCCACTGGGTTCAGCCTGGAGGTAGGGCAGCCAGGGACCTGAGGCCACTGGGGCGGGTCTGGTGCTGAGGGAAGTCTGGAGCCTGGGGCTGCTGAGGTTGGTCTGGTGGTGGGCTATCCTGGAGACTGAGTCTACTGGGTAGGCTAAGAACCTGGGGCCATGGGATATAGCCCTGTGTCAGAAAGGGCCTGAAGCCTCAGTCTGAGAGTACCAGCCTGAAGTCTGGGTCTGTGGGGACCTGCTTGACATTGGGTTTTACTGTAGCAAGCCCAGTTTTGGGATTCAGACAAAACTGTGTGCTCAGTTCCTTCTCTTTCCCCCACATGGAGGTTGTTTCTCCATGCTGTGCTGTCTGCAGTTGGGGAAGGGGTAATGTAAAATTATTTTTCCTACCCTCTTCAATGCATCTTTTCTTATTTCAGCGCTATATCCAGGTGCTATAATCTCTCACCTTGTTTCCTTAGCTCTTACGAAGGTATTTTCATGCACGGATAGTTGTTCAATGATGTTTCTGAAAGGGGTCAAGCATTGTTGAGTCCTATTCTGCCATCTTGCTGATGTCCATCTCCTGTTTTCCCTATTTTTTAATTGGGTTCTTTGATTTCTTATTATTGAGTTTTTGATGTTCTTTATATATTTTTGATATAAGTAATTTATTGGATATATCACTTGTAAATATTTCTTCCCAATGTGTGCCTTATCTTTTCATTCTCTTAAAGTGTCTTTTACACATCAAGTTTTAAAATTTTCAACAAAGTTCAATCTGTTCTTTTTTTATTTCAAGGACCTTGATATTAGTATCATATCTGAAATTTCATTGCTAATGTCTAAGTTAAGCATATCTACTGTTATATTTTCTTCTAAAATTTTTATAGTTTTATAATTTATAATGAGTTCTATGATCAATTATGAGTTAATTTTTGCATAAGGTGTTAATTTTTTTTTGTTACATATGAATGTTCAATTGTCCAGTTGTTCCAGTACAATTTGTTGAAAAAATTATCTTTGTTTTTTCATTAAATTTGTTTAAAACTTGTCAATATTAGTCAATGTTATATATTAGGGTCTATTTCTGGGCTCTCTATTCTGTTCCTTTGATCTATGTGTCTATGCCAATAAAAAACTGGTTTGATTACTGTAGCCTTATAAAAAGTCTTAGGATCAGGTAATGTGAGTCCTCCAACTTTGTTAATCTTTTTAAAAGATATTTTTTGCTAGTTCCTTATGTTCCTTTTTCCTTTCCATATACATTACAGAATAAAGTTTTCAATGTCTATAAAATTGCTTTCTTGAATTTTGATTGAGATTACATCTATAGATAAAGTTGGGGAGAATTTACATTTTAAAAATAGTGAGTCTTCAAATTAGTCAACATAGTATGTCTCATTCATTTATATCTTCTTTTATTTCTCTCATCATTGTTTTATACTTTCTGCATACAGATTTTGCATATATTTTATTATATTTATATTTAAGTTCTTCATTATTTGGTGCTATTGTAAATAGGGTTGATTTTAAATTTCAGATTCCAGCTGTTTATTGATCGTATATAGGAACACAATTGACTTTTGTAGGTTAATCTGATATTTTGGATCTTTGCTAAACTTATAAATTTCAGCAGCACTTTTTGTAGACATTGGTATTTTCACATAAAAAAATTAGTTTATCAGAGAACAAATATAATTTTATTTATTTCCACATTGCCTGTCTTTTATTTCTTTTTCATGACTCATATCATTAGCTAGGAATTCCAGCACAGAGTTGAACAGGAGTTGTTAGTGAGGCCATCCTTGTCTTACTATAAATCATACAAGGAAAATGTTGTGTCTCACCATTAATATATCACCTGTAGATTTTGCATAGATTGCCTTTATCAGATTGAGGAAGTCATCTTCCATTTCTAGTTTACAAAGAATCTTTATAATGAATGGGTATCAAATTTTCTCAAAAGATTTTCTTCTGCATCTACTGATGTGATTATATGTTTTTAAAAATTTAGTCATTAGTATGGTGAATTACATTGATTTTTTTTACTATTTAATCCACTTGGATTACTGGGATAAACCTGCTTGTGATGATATTTTATCCTTTTTTATATATTGATGAATTCTTTTTGCTAATATTTTGTTAAGGATTTTTATGACTGTATTTATGACAGATATTGATCTACAGTTTACTTATAATGTTTTTGTATGGTTTTAATATTAGGCTAATGCTGGCCTCATAAAATATGTTGAGAGGTGTTCTCTCCTTTTCTGTTTTCTGGGAGAAAATGTGGAGAATTGATGTCGTTTCTTTTTTCAAGTTTTGGTAAAACTCACCAGTGAAACCATCTGGGCCTAAAATAGGTTTTTTTGGAAGATTTTTAATTTTGTTTGTTTGCTTTTACTGTAAATTCAATTTAATAGGTCCAGGGATGTTCAGATTATCTCTTTCTCTTCTTTAGTATGTTTTGGTAGTAAGTGTTTTTTTTTCCCTGAGGAATTGGTTTAATTTGCCAAAATTTTAAAATTGAATGGCACAAACTTGTTCATTGTTTTTCCTTATCATCTCTTTAACAGCTGTGTGATCAGTAATCATTCCCTTACTTTTATTCCTGATATTGGTAATAAGTGTTTTCTCTCTCTCATTCTCTTTGGCTAGAGGTTTATCAACTTTATTAATCTTTTCACTAACCAACTTTTGCTTTCATTGATTTTCTTTGTTTTCCCATTTGCAATTTCATTGATTTCTGCTCTATTTTTTATTATTTTCTCCCTTCTGTTTAAGTTAAATTTTCTCTTCTTTCTGTACTAGGGTGGGATCTTAATAAACAGATTTTAGGTATATTTTTTCTTTTCCAATGTATACCTTCAGTGCTACACATTTTCTCTTCTTTTAAAGGCAACAGTCAAATTGAATTGGAGCCCACTTTAATTGAGTATGACCTCATATTAACATGATTGCATCCACAAAGACTCTATTTGCAAATAAGGTCACATCTATCCATAGGTACTAGAGGTAAGAACATCAGATATCTTTTGGAGGGACACAGTTCAATCCGTAACACATTTTGTGATGAGAATTTACTCCAACTCTTAATCTTGTTTCTTTATAGGTAAGTTGTTCGTTTTCTCTGGTTGCCTTCAAGATTTTCCCTTTGTCTTTGTTTTTCAGAAGTTATATTTTGATTTGCCTAGTGGTGTGTGAGTGTGTGTTTTTATTTATTTGGTTTTATTTTATTTTTATTTTACTCCGTCTGGTGTTCTCTGAGCTTCTTGGATCTTTGGTTTCATGTCTATCACTAATACTGGAAAAATACACCCACTGATTTTTCAAATATTTTCTCTGTCTTATTTTTATTTCTGTGGTTCCAATTACCTATGTGTTACATCATTTGCTATTATCCCACATCTCTTAGATTTTCTGTTCTGCTTTTTACACTCTTTGTGTAACCTCCATAGTTCTATTTTCAAGTTCACTAATTTATCCCTTTGCTCTGTAAATCAGTGATGATCCTCTAAAAGATATTTTTCATATTTGTTATCATATTTCTTATTTCTACTATTTTTCTTGGTTTCACATTTATGGTTTCAATCTCTTTACTGAAATCACCTATCTACTCTTGCATGTGGTCTACCTTTTCTATTAGAGGTTTTAACATATTAATCATAGTTATTTTAAATTCCCCGTATGATAGTTCCAACATATGTATCATTGCTGAGTTTGGTTCTGATTACTTATTTGTCTCATCAGACTGTGTTTTTTTTTTCTGTTTTGTTTTGTCTTGCCTTTTGTCATCATTTGTAAATTTTTGTTGAAAGCCTGACATCTCATTTAGGGCAGTAGACATGAGGTAAATAGGCCTTTAATATGGGTGTTTATGTTAAAATACCCAGGAATTGCACTGTGTTTGAGTTTTTTTCATTGCCATAGTTGAAATCTTATTGTTGCTGTGGATACCAGAGGTTTTATATTTCTCTACTGGAATTGTTTTTGTCTCTCACATCGCTTTTTGGTTTTCTCTTTGTCTTGCTCAGAAGACAGTCTCTCTCTTGCAGCTCTCCCAGTTGTAATCCATTCTTATTATGGCTTTTCTTTTACTTATTTATTTATTTATTTATTTATTTATTGTTATACTTTAAGTTTTAGGGTACATGTGCACAATGTGCAGGTTAGTTACATATGTATACATGTGCCATGCTGGTGTGCTGCACCCACTAACTCATCATCTAGCATTAGGTATATCTCCCAATGCTATCCCTCCCCCCTCCCCCCACCCCACAACAGTCCCCAGTGTGTGATGTTCCCCTTCCTGTGTCCATGTGTTCTCATTGTTCAATTCCCACCTATGAGTGAGAATATGCGGTGTTTGGTTTTTTGTTCTTGCGATAGTTTACTGAGAATGATGATTTCCAATTTCATCCATGTCCCTACAAAGGACATGAACTCACCATTTTTTATGGCTGCATAGTATTCCATGGTGTATATGTGCCACATTTAATAACGCTGTATATCTACAACTATCTGATCTTGACAAACCTGAGAAAAACAAGCAATGGGGAAAGGATTCCCTATTTAATAAATGGTGCTGGGAGAACTGGCTAGCCATATGTAGAAAGCTGAAACTGGATCCCTTCCTTACACCTTATACAAAAATCAATTCAAGGTGGATTAAAGACTTAAACCTTACACCTAAAACCATAAAAACCCTAGAAGAAAACCTAGGCATTACCATTCAGGACATAGGCATGGGCAAGGACTTCATGTCTAAGACACCAAAAGCAATGGCAACAAAAGCCAAAATTGATAAATGGGATCTAATTAAACTAAAGAGCTTCTGCACAGCAAAAGAAACTACCATCAGAGTGAACAGGCAACCTACAAAATGGGAGAAAATTTTTGCAACCTACTCATCTGACAAAGGGCTAATATCCAGAATCTACAATGAACTCCATCAAATTTACAAGAAAAAAACAAACAACCCCATCAAAAAGTGGGCAAAGGATATGACTTTTCTTTCTTTCTTTTTTTACTGTGGAGATAGAGACATAATGTTCTTATTATGTCTTAGTCTTTGGAGTACACAGTGGGCCTGTCTCTCAGGGTGTGGCCCTTACAGGCTTTTCTATCACTCCTGGATGGCTAGAGCTTTCACCATCCTCACTCAATTCCCCGAGCTGCCGTGGATATCAACCAATATTCTGTGTCTTCAACTTGAGGACCTTCCTTCTGCAGATTAAGACTTTTTTGTTATTTTTTGACATAGGTGAGGTTGTGGATGGGATCTGAGCATTTCTCCAGCTGCAGTGGTATTTCACTAGTGTCCCCAGTGATATTCTGCACCCTGCTAATTAGGAATTTTTTTCTATAAGGTAAAAGCATCTGAGAAGATATCCCAGTGGCTTGATGTTCCGTTGCCCCAGTCATCACTATGGGAGAGGGAGGTAATTTTTCTAGGTTCTTCTTTATTCTCACTTTGAGAGCCTGGTGGAGTTCCTTTGAAAGCCTGCATAAGAGTGGTGTCCCCCTCTATGAGTGTGGCCTCCAGGAATTCACACTTTCTAGCTATATTTGGAGGCTATATTTGGTCTCCAACACTTTACTAAAATTTCTATTTTAATCTTCATACCAGCTTATATGAAATTCAACACCTTCTTCCCTAGGTAATAAGATGCTCAAGGCATTGTGTGTCTGTCTCAAAATTTCAGGAAGGCTGTTATTTTTGTGAACCCAGATCCATGTTGGAATCAGATAACAAAATTAATATACTGTCTGTCCAGCTGTTTTTTTATTGTGAGTATAAATCTTACCTCTTTCTATCTCCTTCCATGTTTGAGCTGAAAATTGAAGTCCAGCCTTCATTTGTGTGTGTACGCATGGGGTATACTTTTATTTGTGGAGGATTTCACAGCCAACTTTTTTTTAGCATAGTACCCAATAGGTAGTTTTTTGATCCTCAACCTCCTCCCACCATTCACCCTCAAGTAGGCCCCAGCATGTATTGTTTCCTTCTTTGTTTCCATGTGTACTCATTGTTTAGCTCCCACTTATGAGTGAGAATGTATGATATTTTATTCCCTGTTCCTGCATTAATTTACCTAGGATAATGGCCTCCAGCTGCATCCATGCTGCTGCAAAGGACATGATTTCACTCTTTTTTATGACTGTGTAGCATTCCATCATATACACGTACCACATTTTGTTTATCCAGTCCACCTTTGATGGGCTCTAGGTTGCTTCCATGTCTTTGCTACTGTGAATAGTGCTGCAATGAACGTACACATGCATGTGTCTTTATGGTAGAACAATTTATATTCTTTTGGATATATAGCCAGTAATGGAATTGCTGGGTTGAATGGTAGTTCTGTTATAAGTTATTTGAGAAATCTCCAAACTGCTTTCCTCAGTGGCTAAGCTAATTTACATACCCACCAACAGTGTATAAGCATTCCTTTTTTTCTGAAGCTTGGCCAGCATCAGTAGTTTTTGGACTTTTAAATAGTAACCATTGTGCCTGGTATGACATAGTATCTCATTGTGATTTCGATTTGCATTTCTCTAATTATTAGTGCTGTGGAGCATTTTTTCATATGTTTTTTGGCCGTGTGTTTGTCTTCTTTTGAGAAGTATCTGTTCATGTCCTTTGCCCATTTTATAATGGGGTTGTTTTTTACTTGTTAATTTTTTAAGTTACGTATAGATTCTGTATATTGAACATTAGTCAGATGCATAGATTGCATATATTTTCTACCATTCTGTAAGTTGTCTGTTAACTCTGTTGATAGTTTCCTTTGCTGTGTGAAAGCTCTTTAATTAGGTCTCACTTGTCAATTTTTTGTTTATATAGCATTGTTTTTGGAGTCTTCATTATGAAATCTTTGCCAGAGCCTATGTTCAGAATGGTATTTCCTAGGTTTTTTTTCCAGGGTTATTATAATTTTTGTTTTTACATGGAAGCCTTTAATCCATGTTGACTTGATTTTTGTATATGGTGAAAGGTTGGGGTTTAGTTTCAATCATCTGCATGTGGCTGGCCAGTTATCCCAGCACCATTTATTGAATAGGGAGTCTTTTCCCCATTGCTCATTTTTGTCAACTTTGTCAAAGATCAGATGGTTGTAGATATGCAGCCGTATTTTTGAGTTCTCTGTCCTATTCCATTGATCTATGTGTCTGTTTTGGACCAGAACCATGCTGTTTTGGTTACTGTAGCCTCGTAGTATAGTTTGAGGTTGGGTGGTGTGATACCTGTAACATTGCTCTTTTTGCTTAGGACTAATTGGCTCTTTTTTGGTTCCATATGAATTTTAGAATCGTTTTTTCCTAATTAAGTGCAAAATGTCATTGGCAGTTTGATAGCAATAGCACTGAACCTGCAAATTGCTTGGGGCAATATGGCAAATTTAACAATATTGAATCTTCTAATCCATAAGCATGGAATATTTCTCCATTTGTGTCATCTCTGATTTCTTTCTGCAGTGTTTTGTAATTCTCATTGTGGAGATCTTTCATCTCCATGGCTAGCTGTATTTCTATGCATTTTGTTGTTTTTATGGCTATTGTGAATGGGGTTGTGTTCTTGATTTGGTTCTCAGCTTGGATGTCGTTGGAGTATAAAAATGTTGCAGATTTTTGTACATTGATTTTGTATCTTGAAACTTTTCTGACATTGTTCATCAGATCTAGGAGCTTCTGGGCAGAGACTATTGGGTTTTCTAGGTAGAGAATTGTATCATCTGTAAACAGGGACAGTTTGACTTCCTCTCTACCTAGTTGGATGCCTTTTATTTCTTTCTCTTGTCTGATTGCTCTGGCTAGGACTTCCAGTACTATGTTGGCTAGAAGTGGTGAGAATGGATATCCTTGTCTTGTTCTGGTTCTTAAGAGGAATGCTTCCAGTTTTTGCCCATTCAGTATCTTGTTGGTCATGGGTTTGTCATAGTTTTGAGATATGTTTATTTGATGCCTAGTTTATTGAGGATAATTAACATGAAGGGATGCAGAATTTTATTAAAAGCCTTTCTGGCCAGGCGCGGTGGCTCATGCCTGTAATCCCAGCACTTTGGGAGGCCAAGGCGGGTGGATCACGAGGTCAGGAGATCGAGACCATCCTGGCTAACATGGTGAAACGCCGTCTGTACTAAAAAAATACAAAAAATTAGCTGGGCGTGGTGGCAGGCGCCTGTAGTCCCAGCTACTCGGGAGGCTGAGGCAGGAGAATGGCGTGAACCCAGGAGGTGGAGCTTGCAGTGAGCCAAGATTGCGCCACTGCACTCCAGCCTGGGTGACAGAGCAAGACTCCGTCTCAAAAAAAAAAAAGCCTTTCTGCATCCATCGAGATTATCATGCGTGTGGTTTTTGTTTATGTGATGAATCACATTTATTGATTTGTGTATATCGAACCAACCTTGGATCCCAGGAATAAAGTCTAGTTGATTTTGGTGGATTAGCTTTTTAATGTGCTGCTAGATTTGGTTTGCTAGTATTTTGTTGAGAGTTGCATCTATGTTCATAAGACATATTGGCCTGAAGTTTTCTTTTTTTGTTGTGTCTCTGCCAGATTTTGGTATCAGAATGATGCTGGGCTCATAGAATGAGTTATGGAGGAGTCTCTCCTACTCGATTTTTGGGAGTAGTTTCAGAAAGATTGGTACCATCTCTTCTTCATAGGTCTGATAGAACTCAGCTGTGAATCCATCTGTCCCAGGGCTTTTTCTGGTTGGTAGGCTTTTTATTACAGACTAAATTTCAGAACTGATTATTGGCCTGTTCAGGGTTTCAATTACTTCCTCATTCAACCTTGGAGGGTTGTATATTTCCTAGAATTTATCTATTTCTTGTCGGCTTTCTAGTTTGTGTGCATAGAAATATTCATAATAGTCTCTGAGGGTTTTTTGTATTTCTCTGGGGTTAGTGGTAATGTCCACTGAGTCATTTCTGGGTGTGTTTATTTGTATCTTCTCTCCTTTTTTCTTTATTAGTCTAGCTAGTGGTCTATCAGTCTTATTTTTTTCAAAGAACAAACTTTTGCTTTTATTGATCTTTTATGTGGTTTTTTCCTGTCCCCATTTTATTCAGTTAAGATCAGATTTCGGTTATTTCTTATTTTCCGCTAGCTTTGGGGTTGGCTTGCTCTTGTTTTTCTAGTTCCTGTAGGTGTGATATGAGATTGTTAATTTGAGATCGTTCCAAATTATTGATGTGGGCATTTAGCACTAAGAAGTTCCCTCTTAATACTGCTTTAGCTGTGTCCCAGAGTTTCTGGTATGTTGTAGCTTTGTTTTCATTAATTTCAAAGTATTTCTTGATTTCTGCCTTAATTTCATTGTTTATCAAAAGTCATTCAGGAGCAGATTGTTTAATTTTCATGTTGTTATATGGTTTTGAGAGATTTTCTTAGCATTGATTTCTATTTGTATTGTGCCGTGATCCGAGCATGTGGTTGCTGAAATTTCAGTTTATTTGAAGTTTTTGAGAATTACTTTATGGCCAAGCGTGTGGTCAATTTTAGAGTGTGTGCCATGTGCAGATAAGAAGAATGTTGTTGGATAGAGTCTGTAGATATATGTTAGGTACATTTGATCAAGTGTTGAATTTAGGTCCCAAATATCTTTGTTAGTTTTCTGCCTCAATGATCTCTATAATACTGTCAGTGGGGTGTTGAAGTCTCCCGCTATTATATTACTGTGTGGTTATTCTAGTTTCTTCATAGCTCTCTAATAACTTGTTTTATGAATCTGAGTGCTCCAGGGTTGTGTGCATGTATATTTAGGATACTTAAATCTTCTTGTTGAAAGAAACCATTTACCATTATGTAATGTCCTTGTTTATTTTTTTTTAAATCATTGTTGGCTTAAAGTCTGTTTTGTCTGAAATAAGAAAGGCAACCCTTGCTTTTTTTCTTTTCCATTTTCTTAATAGATCTTTCCCTATCCCTTTACTTTGAGCCTACGGGTATCATTGCATGTGAAATGGGTCTCTTAAAGATACCATAGAGTTTGATCTTGCATCTTCATACAATTTGCTACTCTGTGCCTTTTAAGTGGAGTGTTTAACCCATTTACCTTCAAGGTTAATATTGACATGTGCTGATTTCATCCTGTTAATTGTGCTGTTAGCTGAATGTTCTGTAGACTTTGTGAACCCAAAGTATCTGAGACAGGTCTCAGTCAATATAGAAAGTTTATTTTGCCAAGGTTAAGAATGCAATCATGACACAGCCTCAGGAGGTCCTGATGACATGTGCCAAGTTGATTGGGGCACAGCTTGCTTGTATACATTTTAGGGGGACATAATACATCAATCTCTATATATAAGACTTACATTGGTTCAATCTAGAAGGGTGAGACAACTCGAAGCAGGGGTGTGGGTGGGAGGGGAGCAGTATTCCAGGTCATAGGTAGATTTAAACATATTCTGATTGGCAATTGGTTAAGAGTTATTATCAGTAGAAAGAAATATCTGGGTTAAAATAAGGGGTTGTGGAGACCAAGGTTTTATCATGCAGATGAAGCTTCAGGCAGCAGGCTTCAGAGAAAGTAGATTGTAAATATTTCTGATCAGACTTAAGGTCTGTGTTGATGTTAATGCTGGAGGGGTATAATAGGCATGTCCAATACCCACTTTCCATCATGACCTGAACCAGTCTTTCAGATTAAATTTTAGAGTGCCCTAGCTAATAAGGGAGTCCATTCAGATGGTTGCAGGAGGCAGGGGTGTGGGGGAGTGGGGCGGGGGGCTTCGAATTTCATTTTTGGTTTATGACTTGATTGTGTCATTGTTTTATTACTGTCAATGATTTATATACTAAAGCATGTTTCTGTTTTGGCTGGTAAGAGTCTTTCATTTCCATATTTAGCACTCCCTTAAAGGACCTTTTGTGAGGCAGGTCTGGTGGTAATGAATTCCCTTTGCATTTGCTTGTCTGAAAAGGATTTTATTTTATTTCTCCTACACTTATGAAGCTTAGTTTAGCTGGATATAAAATTATTGACTGGAATTTTGTTTCTTTAAGAATGATGAATATAGGCCCCCAAGCTCTCCTGGCTTGTGGAGTTTCTGCTGAAAGTTCTGCTGTTAGTCTGACAGGGCTTCCTTTGTAGACGACCTGCCCCTTCTTTCTAGCTGCCTTTAAGATTTTTTCTTTCATGTTCATCTTGGAGAATCTGATGATTACGTGTCTTGGGGATGGCTGTCTTGTATAGTATCTTGCAGGGTTTCTCTACATTTCCTGAATTTGAATGTTGACCTCTCTAGTGAGGTTGGGGAAATTTTCATGGATAATATCCTCAGCTATGTTTTCCAAGTTGCTTGTTCTCTCTCCCTTTCTTCCATGGACACAAATAAGTCATATATTTGGTCTCTTTTGCTCATTCTTTTTTATTCTTTTTGCTTTATTTTTGTCTAAGTCAATTTGAAGAACTGGTCTTCGAGCTCTGAGATTCTTCAGTTTGGTTTATTTTGCTGTTAATACTTCTGATTGTATTACAAAATTCTTGTAGTAAACTTTTCATGTCTATCAGATCAGTTTGCTTCTTTCTTAAAATGGTTCTTTCACCTTTCAGTTCTTGTATCATTTTACTGGGTTCCTTGGATTCCTTGGATTGGGTTTCAAGTTTCTTTTGAATGTCAATGATCTTCATTGCCATCCAGATTCTGAATTCTATGCCTTTCATTTCTGCCATTACAGCCTGGATAAGAACCATGACTCCGGAGCTAGTGTGGTCATTTGGAGGTAAGAAGACACTCTGGTTTTTTGAGTTGCCAGATTCTTATGTCAGCTCTTTCTCATCTGATGTTCTTTTAATCTTTGAAGTTGCTGTCTTTTGCATTGGGCTTTTTGCTTTTATATTCTTTGATGTCCTTAAGGGCTTGACTTTAGTATAAGTTGGATTCAGTCCACTGGCTTAGTTTCTGGATGATTTCAGAGGGCCAAGACTCAGCTCGGCACTCCTGGGCTGTATGCTGTAACACTAGAGGACTGGGCCCAGGCCCATGGCTTTGTTATCTGGCCCCTCAAAATTAAGCATCTGTTGCATTGGAGGAGCCAAGATGTTCCTGGTCCACTGGCAACAACACTCTGATGGGGGATGCAGGCAAAATCATTTCATAGAGGTGGCAAGGCCCATGCTGGCATATGCATAACAGTGCTGGCAGGGTGGGAGTAAGGCAGTGGCGTCCACATGTGCGTGCACCAGCACATGTGGTGCAGAAGCAGGAACTATGTATATGCACTTGTGCTGGCAGTGGCTAGGCAGCAAAGTTCACATGCTTACACATGCCAGCAAAGTGGTAGGCGGAGGGTGTGGCCAAGTACATGCTGGCAAGGCAGTGGGGGAAGCCTGTGGGTGGGTGCATGCTTATAGGGGATCATCTGCAGAAGCTCTCCAATGGTTAGGTGGGATCTGCCAATGAAGGAGTTATGGTACTAGCCACCAGGATGCTCCCCAGTTGAACATCTGAGACTGTGCTTCAAATGGGCATGGCCAGGAAGGTACTCTGAGAGAGGCCAGCAAAGAGGGGCCTGCTCAAATCTGACTGGATCCATTTCACAGGCAAGATAGCCCTGTTCTGTCCATACTTGACAGTCAACAAAGGCCAAAGCCACCCAGAGGAGGATGGTAAGCCTTGGTAAATGGACATCACTGGCTATGCTCCACTGCCACCGTTCCTATGCTAAACCCTCTGGGCTCCATGCAGGCTGGAGTCCCATCCTGGCTAGCTCTCCAAGCAGCTCTCCCTGACAGCTCAAATGTCCATGAAGGTCATGAGATCTCCTGCAGCTAGTATTCATAAAGTTTATGGTGAAAGTAGGCCACCCCATGCCTACTCACCTCTTCCCCAGGAGCCACTTGAGGCCAGGAATGAGTCCTAGTGTTTGGCAACCTCATGCAGAGTTCCCAGTTTCCTCTCCCTTTACCCCAGGGTCTGCATCCTCCCTCTATCCACCATCAATGCCTTACTTCAGAAGATCTGCTTGGAGTGTGCTTGTCTTTTTGATGGTCTAATCTCTCAGTGGGGGAAGCTCTTCCTGGCTGTGTCTAGTCACCCGTCTTGGCTCTACCACCCAGCCTTCATTTTTGAAGCGTAGTTTTGCTGGGTAAAGCATACTTGATTGGCAATTTTTTTTCCAACTCATGGAAGATGTCAGTCAATTGCCTTCTTGTTTGCATTTTTTCCAATGATAATTCTGCTGTAAATCTTATCATTTCTCCTTTGTGGGTAATATGTCTTTTTTTTCCTATGACTGTCTTCAAGATGTTCTCTTTTCCTTTGGTTTTCAGAATTTTGAATACTATATGCCTAGTTGTGTGCATGCATGTTTGTGTGTGTTTGTGTGTGTGTGTTGGTATTTATACTGCTTGATGCTCTCTGCCTTCTTGGATCTGTGGCTTGGTGTCTGTCACTAATTTCAGATATCTCTTGGCCATTATTTCTTCAAATATGTATTCTGATCCACTCTCTATTTCTTCTATTTATGGAAGTGCACATATATTAAATTGTTTGATATTGTCCTATAGCTCTTGGATGCCCTATTCTGTTTTCTTCACTTTTTTGTTTTTGGTATTTGAAAGTAGATAATTTTTTGACCTATATTGAAGTTCACTGGTTCTTTCATAGCTGTTTTGAGTTTACTGCTGATCCTGTTGAAGGCATTCTTCATTTCTGTTACTGTATGTTTTATTTGTAATGTCTCTTTATTATTTTTTATAATTTGCCTCTGTCTGCTTAATTGCCTATCTGATCTTTCATGTTGCATACCTTTTCCAATGGAAACTTTAACACACTAATTATAGTTGTTTTGAATTCCCTGCCTGATATTTCCAACTTCTAAATCACATCTGAACTTGCTTTTAGGATTGCTTTGTCTCTCTTCAGGCTTAATTTCTGTTGCCTCACTTTATGCCTTATAATATTTGTTGCAATCTGCACATGTTGTATAGGTTAGTAGATACTGAAATAAATATATTTTTTAATCTATTTTTAAATTTTATTTATTTTTTTAAGAGACATCCTTTTTTTTATTATTATACTTTAAGTTCTAGGGTACATGTGCACAATGTGCATGTTTGTTACATATGTATACATGTGCCATGTTGGTGTGCTGCACCCATTATCTCATCATTTACATTAGGTATATCTCCTAATGCTATCCCTCCCCCCTTCCCCCACCCCACAACAGGCTCCAGTGTGTGATGTTCCCCATCCTGTATCCAAGTGTTCTCATTGTTCAATTCCCACCTATGAGTGAGAACATGCGGTGTTTCGTTTTCTGTCCTTGTGATAGTTGGCTCCGAATGATGGTTTCCAGCTTCATCCATGTCCCTGCAAAGGACATGAACTCGTTCTTTTTTATGGCTGCATAGTATTCCATGGTGTATATGTGCCACATTTTCTTAATCCAGTCTATCACTGATGGACCTTTGGGTTGGTTCCAAGTCTTTGCTATTGTGAACAGTGCCGCAATAAACATATGTGTGCATGTCTCTTTATAGCGGCATGATTTACAATCCTTTGGGTATATACCCAGTAATGAGATGGCTGGGTCAAATGGTATTTCCAGTTCTGGATCCTTCGGGAATCGCCACACTGTCTTCCACAATGGTTGAACTAGTTTCCAGTCACACCAACAGTGTAAAAGTGTTCCTATTTCTCCACATCCAGTCCAGCACCTGTTGTTTCCTGACTTTTTCATGATCGCCATTCTAACTGGTGTGAGATGGTATCTCATTGTGGTTTTGATTTGCATTTCTCTGATGGCCAGTGATGATGAGCATTTCTTCATGTGTGTTTTGGCTGCATAAATGTCTTCTTTTGAGAAGTGCCTGTTCATATCCTTTGCCCACTTTTTGATGGGGTTGTTTGTTTTTTCTTGTAAATTTGTTTAAGTTCTTTGTAGATTCTGGATATTAGCCATTTGTCAGATGGGTAGATTGCAAAAATTTTCTCCCATTCTGTAGGTTGCCTGTTCACTCTTATGGTAGTTTCTTTTGCTGTGCAGAAGCTCTTTAGTTTAATTAGATCCCATTTGTCAATTTTGGCTTTTGTTGCCATTGCTTTTGGTGTTTTAGACATGAAGTCCTTGCCCGTGCGTATGTCCTGAATGGTATTGCCTAGGTTTTCTTCCAGGGTTTTTATGGCTTTAGGTCTAACGTTTAAGTCTTTCATCCATCTTGAATTAATTTTTGTATAAGGTGTAAGGAAGGGATCCAGTTTCAGCTTTCTACATATGGCTAGCCAGTTCTCCCAGCACCATTTATTAAATAGAGAATCCTTTCCCCATTTATTGTTTTTCTCAGGTTTGTCAAAGATCAGATTGTTGTAGATGTGTGGTATTATTTCTGAGGGCTCTGTTCTGTCTCATTGGTCTATATCTCTGTTTGGTACCAGTACCACGCTGTTTTGGTTACTGTAGCCTTGTGGTATAGTTTGAAGTCAGGTAGCGTGATGCCTCCAGCTTTGTTCTTTTGGCTCAGGATTGTCTTGGCAATGCGGGCTCTTTTTTGGTTCCATATGGAGTTTAAAGTAGTTTTTTCCAATTCTGTGAAAAAAGTCATTGGTAGCTTGATGGGGATGGCATTGAATCTATAAATTACCTTGAGTAGTATGGCCATTTTCATGATATTGATCCTTCCAACCATGAGCATGGAATGTTCTTCCATTTGTTTGTATCCTCTTTTATTTCCTTGAGCAGTGGTTTGTAGTTCTCCTTGAAGAGGTCCTTCACATCCCTTGTAAGTTGGATTCCTAGGTATTTTATTCTCTTTGAAGCCATTGTGAATGGGAGTTCACTCATGATTTGGCTCTCTGTTTGTCTGTTATTGGTGTATAAGAATGCTTGTGATTTTTACACATTGATTTTATATCCTGAGACTTTACTGAAGTTGCATATCAGCTCAGGGAAATTTTGGGCTGAGACGACGGGGTTTTCTAGATATACAATCATGTCATCTGCAAATAGGGACAATTTGACTTCCTCTTTCCCTAATTGAATACCCTTTATTTCTTTCTCCTGCCTGATTGCCCTGGCCGGAACTTCCAACACTATGTTGAATAGGGGTGGTGAGAGAGGGCATCCCTGTCTTGTGCCAGTTTTGAAAGGGAATGCTTCCAGTTTTTGTCTATTCAGTATGATATTGGTTGTGGGTTTGTCATAAATAGCTCTTATTATTTTGAGATACATACCATGACTACCTAATTTATTGAGAGTTTTTAGCATGAAGGGCTGTTGAAATATGTCAAGGGCCTTTTCTGCATCTATTGAGATAACCTTGTGGTTTTTGTCTTTGGTTCTGTTTATATGATGGATTACATTTATTGATTTGTGGATGTTGAAGCAGCCTTGCATCCCAGGGATGAAAGCAACTTGATCGTGGTGGATAAACTTTTTGATATGCTGCTGGGTTCGGTTTGCCAGTATTTTATTGAGGATTTTTGCATCGATGTTCATCAGGGATATTGGTCTCAAATTCTCTCTTTTCCTTGTGTCTCTGCCAGGCTTTGGTATCAGGATGATGCTGGCCTCATAAAATGAGTTAGGGAGGATTCCCTCTTTTTCTATTGATTGGAATAGTTTCAGAAGGAATGGTATGAGCTCCTCCTTGTACCTCTGGTAGAATTCGGCTGTGAATTCATCTGGTCCTGGACTTTTTTTGGTTGGTAAGCTATTAATTATTGCCTCATTTTCAGAGCCTGTTATATTGGTCTATTTGGAGATTCAACTTCTTCCTGGTTTAGTCTTGGGAGGGTGTATGTGTCCAGGAATTTATCCATTTCTTCTAGATTTTCTGGTTTATTTGTGTAGAGGTGTTTTTAGTATTCTCTGATAGTAGTTTGTATTTCTGTGGGATCGGTGGTGATATCCCCTTTATCATTTTTTATTGCATCTATTTGATTCTTCTCTCTTTTTTTCTTTATTAGTCTTGCTAGCAGTCTATCAATTTTGTTGATCTTTTCAAAAAATCAGCTCCTGGATTGATTGATTTTTTGAAGGGTTTTTTGTGTCTCTATTTCCTTCAGTTCTGCTCTGATTTTAGTTATTTCTTGCCTTCTGGTAGCTTTTGAATGTGTTTGCTCTTGCTTCTCTGGTTTTTTTATCTGTGATGTTAGGGTGTCAACTTTAGATCTTTCCTGCTTTCTCTTGTGGGCATTTAGTGCTATAAATTTCCCTCTACAAACTGCTTTGAAGGTGTCCCAGAGATTCTGGTATGTTGTGTCTTTGTTCTCGTTGGTTTCAAAGAACATCTTTATTTCTGCCTTCATTTCATTATGTACCCAGTAGGCATTCAGAAGCAGGTAGTTCAGTTTCCATGTAATTGAGCGGTTTTGAGTGAGTTTCTTAATCCTGAGTTCTAGTTTGACTGCACTGTGGTCTGAGAGACAGTTTGCTATAATTTCTGTTCTTTTACATTTGCTGAGGAGTGCTTTACTTCCAACTATGTGGTCAATTTTGGAATAGGTGTGGTGTGGTGCTGAAAAAAATGTATATTCTGTTGATTTGGGGTGGAGAGTTCTGTAGATGTCTATTAGGTCCGCTTGGTGCACAGCTGAGTTCAATTCGTGGATATCCTTGTTAACTTTCTGTCTCGTTGATCTGTCTAATGTTGACAGTGGGGTGTTAAAGTCTCCCATTATTATTGTGTGGGGTGTCTAAGTCTCTTTGTAGGTCTCTAAGAACTTGCTTTATGAATCTGGGTGCTCTTGTATTGGGTGCATATATATTTAGGATAGTTAGCTCTTCTTGTTGAATTGATCCCTTTACCATTATGTAATGGCCTTATTTGTCTCTTTTGATCTTTGTTGGTTTAAAGTCTGTTTTATCCGAGACTAGGATTGCAACCCCTGCCTTTTTTTGTTTTCCATTAGCTTGGTAGATCTTCCTCCATCCCTTTATTTTTAGCCTATGTGTGTCTCTGCACATGAGATGAGTTTCCTGAATACAGCACACTGATGGGTCCTGACTCTTTATCCAATTTGCCAGTCTGTGTCTTTTAATTGGAGCATTTAGCCCATTGACTTTTAAAGTTAATATTGTCATGTGTGCATTTGGTCCTGTCATTATGATGTTAGCTGGTTATTTTGCTCGTTAGTTGATGCAGTTTCTTCCTAGCCTTGATAGTCTTTACAATTTGGCATGTTTTTGCAGTGGCTGGTACTGGTTGTTCCTTTCCATGTTTAGGGCTTCCTTCAGGAGCTCTTTTAGAGCAGGTCTGGTGGTGACAAAATCTCTCAGCATTTGCTTGTCTGTAAAAGATTTTATTTCTCCTTCACTTATAAATCTTAGTTTGGCTGGTATGAAATTCTGGCTTTAAAATTCTTTTCTTTAAGAATGTTGAATATTGGTCCCCACTCTCTTCTGGCCTGTAGAATGTCTGCCGAGAGATCAGCTGTTAGTCTGATGGGCTTCCCTTTGTGGGTAACCCGATCTTTTTCTCTGGCTGCCCTTAACATTTTTTCCTTCATTTTAACTTTGATGAATCTGACAATTATGTGTCTTGGGGTTGCTCTTCTTGAGGAGTATCTTTGTGGTGTTCTCTGTATTTCCTGAATTTGAATGTTGGCCTGCCTTGCTAGATTGGGGAAATTCTCCTGGATAATATCCTGCAGAGTGTTTTCCAACTTGATTTCATTATCCCCGTCACTTTCAGGTACACCAATCAGACGTAGATTTGGTCTTTTCACATAGTCCCATATTTCTTGCAGGCTTTGTTCGTTTCTTTTTATTCTTTTTTCTCTAAACTTCTCTTCTTGCTTCATTTCATTCCTTTGACCTTCCATCACTGATACCCTTTATTCCAGTTGATCGCATCGGCTACTGAGGCTTGTGCATTCGTCACGTAGTTCTTGTGCCTTAGTTTTCAGCTCCATCAAGTCCTTAAGGACTTGTCTGCATTGGTTATTCTAGCTAGCCATTCGTCTAATTTTTTTTCAAGTTTTTAAACTTCTTTGCCATGGGTTCGAACTTCCTCCTTTAGCTCAGAGTAGTTTGATCGTCTGAAGACTTCTTCTCTCAACTCATCAAAGTCATTCTCCATCCAGCTTTGTTCCATTGCTGGTGAGGAGCTGCGTTCCTTTGGAGGAGGATAGGCACTCTGATTTTTAGAGCTTCCAGTTTTTCTGCTCTGTTTTTTCCCCATCTTTGTGGTTTTATCTACCTTTGGTGTTTGATGATGGGGACGTACAGATGGGTTTTTGGTGTGGATGTCCTTTCTGTTTGTTAGTTTTCCTTCTAACAGTAAGGACCCTCAGCTGCAGGTCTGTTGGTGTTTTCTGGAGGTCCACTGCAGACCCTGTTTGCCTGGGCATCAGCAGCAGAGGCTGCAGAACAGCGGATATTGGTGAGCAGGAAGTGTTGCTGCCTGATCGTTCCTCTGGAAGTTTTGTCTCAGAGGAGTACCCGACCGTGTGAGGTGTCAGTCTGCCCCTACTGGGGGGTGCCTGCCAGTTAGGCTACTCGGGGGACAGGGATCCACTTGAGGAGGCAGTCTGTCCATTCTCAGATCTCAAGCTGCATGCTGGGAGAATCACTACTCTCTTCAAAGCTGTCAGACAGGGACATTTAAGTCTGCAGAGGATTCTGCTGCCTTTTGTTTGGCTATGCCCTATCCCCAGAGGTGGAGTCTATAGAGGCAGGCAGGCCTCCTTGAGCTGTGGTGGGCTCCACCCAGTTCGAGCTTCCCAGCTGCTTTGTTTACCTACTCAAGCCTCGGGGCAATGGTGGGCATCCTTCCCCTGGCCTCGCTGCTGCCTTGCAGTTTGATCTCAGACTGCTGTGCTAGCAATCAGTGAGAATCCGTGGGTGTAGGACCCTCTGAGCCAGGTGTGGGATATAATCTCCTGGTTTGCCGTTTTCTAAGCCCATCGGAAAAGCGCAGTTTTAGGGTAGGAGTGACTCAATTTTCCAGGTGCCGTCTTTTACCCCTTTCTTTGACTAGAAAAGGGAATTCCCTGATCCCTTGCACTTCCCAGGTGAGGCGATGCCTTGCCCTGCTTTGGTTCACACTCGGTGCACTGCACCCACTTTCCTGCACCCACTTTCCGACACTCCCCAGTGAGATAAACCTGGTACCTCAGTTGGAAATGCAGAAATCACCTGTCTTCTGTGTTGCTCACGCTGGGAGCTGTAGACTTGAGCTGTTCCTATTCGGCCATCTTGGCTCCACCCCCCTTATTACTGTTTTATATTTAAAAATCCTTCAACAAACTGAGGCTAGAAGGAAATTATTTCAAGATAATAAAAGCCATATGTGAAAAGCACACAGCTAACATCATAGCCAGTGGTGAAAAACTGCAAACTTTCCCTCTAAAATCAGAAACAAGGTATGGGTTCCCACTTTTCCTACTTCCATTCAATATGCTGTTGGAAGTTCTACCCAGAGCAATTAGGGAAGAAAAAGAAATAAAATTCATCCAAAGCAGAAAGAAATAAGTAAAATTATCTCTACTCAAAAATTACATGATTTTATATGTAGAAATGCCTAACAAATAAACACACACATGCCAACACACACACACAGTTAGAACTAAGTAAATGAATTCAACCAAATTGCAAGGTACAAAAGCAACATGCAAAAATCAGTCATGTTTCTACACACTGAGAATCATCAATGTGTAAAAGGAATTAAGAAAAACTTTTCTATTTATAATAGCATCAAATAAAAAATACTTAGGTATAAATTTAAACAAAGAAATGAAAAACCTATACACTAAAAATTATACAATACTGCTGAAAGAAATTAGATAATTACACAAATAAATGGAAAGACATCCTGTGTTAATGGATTTTAGGACTTCATATTTTTAAGATATCCATACTACCCAATGCAAGTCTTTCAAATTGAATGCAATTCCTATCAAAATTCCAGTAATGTTTATGGCAGAAATAGACAACTTCATCCTAAAATTTATATAGACGGTAAAGGAACCCCAAAAAGCCAAAACAATTTTGAAAAAGAGGAAAAGTTAGTGGAATCACACTTCCTAGTTTCAAAACTTACTATAAAGCTATAAGAACCAAAACAGTATGATACTGGCACAAAGACAAAAATATAGACCAATGGAATAAAATAGAGACGCCCTGTGTTAGCCCATTTTTGCATTGTTATAAAGAAATACCTGAGGCTGGGTAATTTATAAAGAAAAGAGGTTTTTTTAATTGGCTCACAGTTCTGCAGACTGTACAAAAGTGTGACACCAGCATCTTCTTCACTTCTGGTGAGGCCTCAGAGAACTTTTACTCACGGCAGAAGGCAAAGGAGAAGCAAGCATATCACATGGCAAGAGAAGGACCAAGAGAGACAAGGGGGTGATTCCATACTGTTTTAAAAAAAACAGATCTTCCATAAATAGAGCTAGAATCTACTCATCACCAAGGGGATGGCACTAAGCCATTCATGAGAAATCTGCCCCCATGGTCCAATACCTCCCACTAGGCCCAACCTCCAACATTCAAAATCACATTTCAACATGAGATTTGGAGGGAATATCCTTTCTGTATTGTGTATTGTTATTGCTTTTTTTGAAGATTAGTTGGCCGTATATGTGTGAATATATTTGTGAACTATCTATTTTGTTCAGTTGGTTGATGTATCTGTTTTTATGCCAGTACAATTCTCTATTGATTACTATATCTTTATAATATACTTGGAAATTAGGCAGCGTGATGCCGCCAGATTTGTTGTCTTTTCTCATTATGTCTTTGGCTACTTAGGGTCTCCCAGGTAGGTGAAAAGGTGCTTAACATAATTAATCATCAAGGGAATGCAAATTAAAACCACAGTGAGATATCACTTCACATCTGTTAGTATGAATATGATCAAAATGCCAAGTGATAACAAGTATCAATGTAGGCTTCTCAAAACAACGAATACTAGGAGAGGGAGGCAGGGCAAGATGACTAAATAGAAGCCTACAGCAGGTTTCCCCCTACCACACAGGAACACCATATTGAACATAAATAAAGCACCTTCAAAAGAACCAAATATCAAGGGAGTGGTCACAGTACTTGCTTTAACATCATATTAAGGAAAAAGGCAATGAAGAGGGTAGGAAACACAGTCTTTCTTAAATAGCCTACACCACCCCTCTCGTATCCCCCAGCAGTGGTTACATGGAACAGAGAGAATCTCTGTACTTAGGGAAAGGAAAGTGCTGAAATTTTGGGACTATGCATTCAAACTCAGTGCTGCCCTACCATAGTCAAAAGCAACACAGGGCAGAACTCAACCAGCACCCACGGAGGGAGCATTTAGACCAGCCATAGTCAGAGATGAATTGTCCATCCCAGCAGTCGACACCTGAGTTCCAGCAAGCCCTGCCACTGCAGGCTAAAGTGCTATGGGGCCCTAAATAAACTTGAAAGACAGTCTCAGCCACAAGGACTGCAATTCCTACGTGAGTCCTGGTACTATGCTGGGCTCAAAGCCAGGTAGACTTGGAGTGTAGACAATGTAGTGATGCACCAGCTAGGGCAGCCTAGGGAATGCTCATGTCACCCTTCCCTCAAACCCAGGCATCACAACTTGCAGCTCCAGGAGAGACTCCTACCTTCTCCTTGAAGAGACGAGAGGAGAGTGGGGAGTGAAGAGGACTGTGTCTTGCAATTGGGTACCAGCCCAGCCATAGTAGGATAAAGCAACAGGAATAGTCCCAAGGCTCCCATTACAAGCCCCAGCTCACAGATGACATTTCTTGACACACTGTGGACTAGAAGGGAACATGCTACCTTGAAGGGAAGGACCAAGTCCTGGCAGGATCTATCACCTGCTAACAAAAAAGCACTTGGGCTCTGCATAATCATCAGTGGTAACCAGCCAGTGCTTGCTGTGGGCCTGGGGTGGTGGTAGCTATGGGGAGAAACTCCTCTACTTGAGGATAGGGGAGGCAAGTGTGAGAGGGACTTTGTCTTGCAGCTTCTTGCCGGCTCAGCCACAGTTTAACAGAGCACCAGGTAGATTCCTAAGATTCTGAACTCCAGGTCCTAGGTCCAGAAGAGCAACTTTTGACCCACCCAGGGCAAGGGGGAACTTGCTGCCCTTAAGGGAAGAACACAAGACTGACTGGCTTCACCACCTACTGGTTGTAGAGCATTTTGGCTTTAAGTGAACATAGGCAGTAGCCAGGCAGTGGTCACTGTGGTATTGGGCAACACCAAGTGGCATGCTGACTTTGGGTCTGACCCAGCACAGTCCCAGTGGTGAGTACCATAGAGGTACTTGTGTCATCCCACACCCAGCTCCAGGCAGCTCAGCACAGAGACTCAATTGGTTTGGGGTAAAGTAAGGAAAGAAAACAAGAACCTCTGCGAGGTAATCCAGGTAATTCCTCCATGATCTTACCCAAGACCACCAAGGCAGTACCTCAGAGTCTGCAAGAGCCATAACATTACCAGACTTAGGGTGTCCCCTAATACAGACAAAGCTGCAGTGACCAAAGGTTTAGAACAACACCTAAATCCCTTTGAATACCTGGAAAGCCTACCCAGGAAGGATGGGTACCAAGCCCAGACTGTGAAGACTACAATAAATACCTAACTCTTCAATGCTCAGACACTGAGGAACATCCACAAGCATCAAGAACATCCAAGAAAACATTACTTCACCAAATGAACTGAATAAAGCACCAGAACCTTAATACACTGTTGGTGGTAAGGTACATTAGTACAACCACTATGGAGAACAGTTTGGAGGTTCCTCAGAAAACTAAAAATAGAGCTACCATACAATCCAGCAATCCCACTGCTGGGTATATGTCCCAAAGAAAGGACATCAGCACATTGAAGACATATCTGCATCCCCATGTTTATTGCAGCCCTACTTACAATAGCCAAGATTTGGATGCAACCTATGTATCCATCAATAGATGGATGGGTAAAGAAAATGTAGTACATATACACAGTGGAGTACTATTCAGTCATAAAAAAGAATGAGATCCTGTTATTTGCAACAACATGGATGAAACTGAAGGACATTATGTTATGTGAAATAAGCCCGAAACAGAAAGGCAGCTTCACATATTTATGGGAGCTAAAAATTAAAACACTTGAACTCATGGAGATAGAGAGTAGAACAATGTTTACCACAGTCTGGGAAGGGTAGTGGGGGTAGGGGGAGTGTGAATGGTTAATGGGTACCAAAAAATAGTTAGAGTAGATAAGATCTAGTATTTGATATCACAACAGGATAACTACAGTCAACGAAAGTTTATTGTACATGCCAGTTGTCACGGCTCTTGTCTGTAATCCCAGCATATTGGAAGGCCAAGGCAGGAGGATGGCTTGAGTCTGGAAGTTCAAGACCAGCCTGGGCAACATAGAGAGAACTTGTCTCTACAAAAAATAAAATAAAATAAAATAAAAACTAACTGCATGTAGTGGCATGCACCCATAGTCTCAGATACATGGGAGGCTGAGGTGGGAGGATCACTTAAGCCTGGGAGGTCAAGGCTGCAGTAAGCCATGATCATGCCACTGCACTCAGTCTGGGTGACAGAGTGAGAATAAATAAAAGTAATGTACAGTTAAAAATAACTAAAAGAGAAGATTGTATTGGTTGGGTGGAGCCAAGATGGCTGAATAGGAACAGCTCCAGTCTACAGCTCCCAGCGTGAGCGACACAGAAGACGGGTGATTTCTGCATTTCCATCTGAGGTACCGGGTTCATCTCACTAGGGAGTGCCAGACAGTGGGAGCAGGACAGTGGGTGCAGCGCACCATGCGCGAGCCGAAGCAGTGCAAGGCATTGCCTCACTCGTGAAGCATAAGGGGTCAGGGAGTTCCCCTTCCTACTCAAAGAAAGGGGTGACAGACAGCACCTGGAAAATTGGGTCACTTCCACCCTAATACTGTGCTTTTCCAATGGGCTTATAAAATGGCACACCAGGAGATTATATCCCGCACATGGCTCAGAGGGTCCTATGCCCACAGAGTCTTGCTGATTGCCAGCACAGTGTTCTGAAATCAAACTCCAAGGTGGCAGCGAGGCTGGGGGATGGGCGCCTGCCATTGCCCAGGCTTGATTAGGTAAACAAAGCAGCCTGGAAGCTCAAACTGGGTGGAGCCCACCACAGCTCAAGGAGGCCTTCCTGCCTCTGTAGGCTCCACCTCTGGGGGCAGGGCACAGATAAACAAAAAGACAGCAGCAACTTCTGCAGACTTAAATGTCCCTGTCTGACAGCTTTGAAGAGAGCAGTGGTTTGCCCAGCATGCAGCTGGAGATCTGAGAACGGGCAGACTGCCTCCTCAAGTGGGTCCCTGACCCCCGAGCAGCCTAACTGGGAGGCACCCACCAGTAGGGGCAAACTGACACCTCACACGACTGGGTACTCCTCTGAGACAAAACTTCCAGAGGAACAATCAGGCAGCAGCATTTGCAGTTCACCAATATCCACTGTTCTACAGCCACCGCTGTTCTGCAGCCACCACTGCTGATACCCAGGCAAACAGGGTCTGGAGTGGACCTCCAGCAAACTCCAACAGACCTGCAGCTGAGGGTTCTGTCTGTTAGAAGGAAAACTAACAAACACAAAGGACATCCACACCAAAAACCCATCTGTATGTCACCATCACCAAAGACCAAAAGTAGATAAAACCACAAAGATGGGGGAAAAACAGAGCAGAAAAACTGGAAACTCTAAAAAGCAGAGCACCTCTCCTCCTCCAAAGGAACTCAGCTCCTCACCAGCAACGGAAAAAAGCTGGATGGGGAGTGACTTTGACGAGCTGAGAGAAGAAGACTTCAGATAATCAAGCTACTCCAAGCTAAAGGAGGAAATTCAAACCAATGGCAAAGAAGTTAAAAACTTTGAAAAAAAAATTAGATGAATGGATACTTAGAATAACCAGTGCAGAGAAGTCCTTAAAGGAGCTGATGGAGCTGAAAGCCAAGGCTCGAGAACTATGTGAAGAACGCAGAAGCCTCAGGAGCCAATGCAATCACCTGGAAGAAAGGGTATCAGTGATGGAAGACGAAATGAATGAAAGGAAGCGTGAAGGGAAGTTCAGAGAAAACAGAATAAAAAGAAATGAACAAAGCCTCCAAGAAATATGGGACTATGTGAAAAGACCAAATCTACGTCTGATTGGTGTACCTGAAAGTGACAGGGAGAATGGAACCAAGCTGGAAAACACTCTGCGGGATATTATCCAGGAGAACTTCCCCAATCTAGAAAGGCAGGCCAACATTCAGATTCAGGAAATACAGAGAACGCCACAAAGATACTCCTCGAGAACAGCATCTCGAAGACACATAATTGTCAGATTCACCAAAGTTGAAATGAAGGAAAAAAATGTTAAGGGCAGCCAGAGAGAAAGGTCAGGTTACCCACAAAGGGAAGCCCATCAGACTTACAGCGGATCTCTCCGCAGAAACTCTACAAGCCAGAAGAGAGTGGAGGCCAATATTCAACATTCTTAAAGAAAAGAATTTTAAAGCCAGAATTTCATATCCAGCCAAACTAAGATTTATAAGTGAAGGAGAAATAAAATCTTTTACAGACAAGCAAATGCTGAGAGATTTTGTCACCACCAGACCTGCTCTAAAAGAGCTCCTGAAGGAAGCCCTAAACATGGAAAGGAACAACCAGTACCAGCCACTGCAAAAACATGCCAAATTGTAAAGACTATCAAGGCTAGGAAGAAACTGCATCAACTAACGAGCAAAATAACCAGCTAACATCATAATGACAGGACCAAATGCACACATGACAATATTAACTTTAAAAGTCAATGGGCTAAATGCTCCAATTAAAAGACACAGACTGGCAAATTGGATAAAGAGTCAGGACCCATCAGTGTGCTGTATTCAGGAAACCCATCTCATGTGCAGAGACACACATAGGCTAAAAATAAAGGGATGGAGGAAGATCTACCAAGCTAATGGAAAACAAAAAAAGGCAGGGGTTGCAATTCTAGTCTCGGATAAAACAGACTTTAAACCAACAAAGATCAAAAGAGACAAATAAGGCCATTACATAATGGTAAAGGGATCAATTCAACAAGAAGAGCTAACTATCCTAAATATATATGCACCCAATACAAGAGCACCCAGATTCATAAAGGAAGTTCTTAGAGACCTACAAAGAGACTTAGACTCCCACACAATAATAATGGGAGACTTTAACACCCCACTGTCAACATTAGACAGATCAATGAGACAGAAACTTAACAAGGATATCCACGAATTGAACTCAGCTGTGCACCAAGCGGACCTAATAGACATCTACAGAACTCTCCACCCCAAATCAACAGAATATACATTTTTTTCAGCACCACACCACACCTATTCCAAAATTGACCACATAGTTGGAAGTAAAGCACTCCTCAGCAAATGTAAAAGAACAGAAATTATAACAAACTGTCTCTCAGACCACAGTGCAGTCAAACTAGAACTCAGGATTAAGAAACTCACTCAAAACCGCTCAACTACATGGAAACTGAAGAACCTGCTTCTGAATGACTACTGGATACATAACGAAATGAAGGCACAAATAAAGATGTTCTTTGAAACCAATGAGAACAAAGACATAATATACCAGAATCTCTGGGACACATTCAAAGCAGTTTGTAGAGGGAAATTTATAGCACTAAATTCCCACAACAGAAAGCAGGAAAGATCCAAAATTGACACCCTAACATCACAATTAAAAGAACTAGAAAAGCAACAGCAAACACATTCAAAAGCTAGCAGAAGGCAAGAAATAACTACGATCAGAGCAGAACTGAAGGATGTAAAGACACAAAAAACCCTTCAAAAAATTAATGAATCCTGGAGCTGGTTTTTTGAAAAGATCAACAAAATTGATAGACCGCAAGCAAGACTAATAAACAAGAAAAGAGAGAAGAATCAAATAGACGCAATAAAAAAATTGATAAAGGGGATATCACCACCGATCCCACAGAAATACAAACTACCATCAGAGAATACTACAAGCATCTCTACGCAAATAAACTAGAAAATCTCAAAGAAATGGATAAATTCCTCGACACATACACCCTCTGAGGACTAAACCAGGAAGAAGTTGAATCTCTGAATAGACCAATAACAGGAGCTGAAATTGTGGCAATAATCAATAGCTTATCAACCAAAAAAAGTCCAGGACCAGATGGATTCACAGCTGAATTCTACCAGAGGTACAAGGAGGAGCTGGTACCATTCCTTCTGAAACTATTCCTATCAATAGAAAAAGAGGGAATCCTCCCTAACTCATTTTATGAGGCCAGCATCATCCTGATGCCAAAGCCTGGCAGAGACACAACCAAAAAAGATAATTTTAGACCCATATCCTTGATGAACATTGATGGAAAAATCCTCAGTAAAATACTGGCAAACTTAATACAGCAGCACATCAAAAAGCTTATCCACCATGATCAAGTGGGCTTCATCCCTGGGAGGCAAGGTCATTTCAACTTAGGCAAATCAATAAATGTAATCCAGCATATAAACAGAACCAACAACAAAAACCACATGATTATCTCAATAGATGCAGAAAAGGCCTTTCACAAAATTCAACAGCCCTTCACGCTAAAAACTCTCAATAAATTAGGTATTGATGGGACGTATCTCAAAATAATAAGAGCTGTCTATGACAAACCCACAGCCAATATCATACTGAATGGGCAAAAACTGGAAGCATTCCCTTTGAAAACTGGCACAAGACAGGAATGCCCTCTCTCACCACTCCTATTCAGCCTAGTATTGGAAGTGCTGGCCAGGGCAATTAAGTAGGAGGAGGAAATAAAGGGTATTCAAATAGAAAAAGAGGAAGTCAAATTGTCCCTGTTTGCAGATGACATGATTGTATATCTAGAAAACCCCATTGTCTCAGCCCAAAATCTCCTTAAGCTGATAAGCAACTTCAGCAAGGTCTCAGGATACAAAATCAATGTGCAAAAATCACAAGCATTCTTATACACCAATAATAGACAAACAGAGAGCCAAATCATGAGTGAACTCCCATTCACAATTGCTTCAAAGAGAATAAAATACCTAGGAATCCAACTTACAGGGGACGTGAAGGACCTCTTCAAAGAGAACTACAAACCACTGCTCAATGAAATAAAAGAGGATACAAACAAATGGAAGAACATTCCATGCTCATGGGTAGGAAGAATCAATACTGTGAAAATGGCCATACTGCCCAATGTAATTTATAGATTCAATGCCATCCCCATCAAGCTACCAATGACTTTCTTCACAGAATTGGAGAAAACTACTTTAAAGTTCATATGGAACCAAAAAAAGCCCGCATCACCAAGTCAATCCTAAGCCAAAAGAACACAGCCAGAGGCATCATGCTACCTGACTTCAAACTATACTACAAGGCTATAGTAACCAAAACAGCATGGTACTGGTACCAAAACAGAGCTATAGATCAATGGAACAGAATAGAGCCCTCCGAAATAATGCTGCATATCTACAACCATCTGATCTTTGACAAACCTGACAAAAACAAGAAATGGGGAAAGGATTCCCTATTTAATAAATGGTGCTGGGAAAACTGGCTAGCCATATGTAGAAAGCTGAAACTGGATCCCTTCCTTACACCTTATACAAAAATTAATTCAAGATGGATGAAAGACTTACATGTTAGACCTAAAACCATAAAAACCCTGGAAGAAAACCTAGGCAATACCATTCAAGACATAGGCATGGGCAAGGACTTCATGTCTAAAACACCAAAAGCAATGGCAACAAAAGCCAAAATTGACAAATGGGATCTAATTAAACTAAAGAGCTTCTGCACAGCAAAAGAAACCACCATCAGAGTGAACAGGCAACGTACAGAATGGGAGAAAATTTTCACAACCTACTCATCTGACAAACGGCTATTATCCAGAATCTACAATGAACTCAAACATATTTACAAGAAAAAAACAAACAACCCCATGAAAAAGTGGGCAAAGGATATGAACAGACACTTCTCAAAAGAAGACATTTATGCAGCCAAAAAACACATGAAAAAATGCTCATCATCACTGGCCATCAGAGAAATGCAAATCAAAACTACAATGAGATACCATTTCACACCAGTTAGAATGGCGATCATGAAAAAGTCAGGAAACAACAGGTGCTGGAGAGGATGTGGAGAAATAGGAACACTTTGACACTGTTGGTGGGACTGTAAACTAGTTCAACCTTTGTGAATGTCAATGTGGCGATTCCTCAAGGATCTAGAACTAGAAATACCATTTGACCCAGCCATCCCATCACTGGGTATATACCCAAAGGACTATAAATCATTCTGCTATAAAGGTACATGCACACGTGTGTTTATTGCGGCACTATTCACAATAGCAAAGACTTGGAACCAAGCCAAATGTCCAACAATGATAGACCGGATTACGAAAATGTGGCACATATATACTATGTTATACTATGCAGCCATAAAAAGTGATGAGTTCATGTCCTTTGTAGGGACATGGATGAAACTGGAAACCATCATTCTCAGCAAACTATCACAAGGACAAAAAATCAAACACTGTATGTTCTCACTCATAGGTGGGAACTGAACAATGTGAACACATGGACACAGGAAGGGGAACATCACACTCCGGGGACTGTTGTGGGGTGGGGGGACGGGGGAGGGATAGCATTTGGAGATATACCTAATGCTAAATGACGAGTTAATGGGTGCAGCACAACAACATGGCACATCTATACATATGTAACAAACGTGTACATTGTGTACATGTACCCTAAAACTTAAAGTATAATAATAATAAAATAAAATAAACAACTAAAAGAGTATAACTGGTTTGTTTGTAACATAAAGAAAGGATAAATAATTGAGATGATGGATACCCAATTTCCATGATGTTATTATTATACATTGTATGGCTGTATCACAATATCTCATGCACTCTACAAATATATATGCCTACTAGGTACCCACAAAAAATAAAAAGGTAGGTAGCTTGCAAATATTTTCTCCCATTCTGTGGGTTGCCTCTTCACTTTGTTGATCGTTTGCTTTGCTGTGCGGAAGCTTTTTGATCTGATGTGATTCCATTTGTCCATTTTTGCTTTGGTTGGCTGTGCTTGTTGCATATTGCTCAAGAAATTTTTGCCCAGACCAAAGTCCTGGAGATTTTCACCAATGTTTTCTCATAGTAATTTCATTGTTTATGGTCTTAGATTTAAGTCTTCGATCCATTTTGATTTGATTTTTGTATATGGCAAGAGATAGGTATCTAGTTTCATTCTACTTTTGTATATGGCAAGACATAGGCATCTAGTTTTTATTCATTCTAATTGCAGATGGAAAAAATTTGATCAGGCCAACTATATATTGATAACAGTTGACTTAGCAGAGATTCTACATTTAATGTTGCAACTTGGGGAATTAGAAATGGCTCTAACAGTTTGGTTGGTGTGCTGAAATGTGGACTAAAATATGGCCCACGGTGAGTGAATTGGAAATGCCCAACTTCCCTTGATTTAATGTAGAGGAAGGGATTCAAAAGCTTAGGGAGATTGGAATGTTACAGTGGATTTGTCATTTAAGATCTACTTATTCACAAAGGAGGCTCTAGAGACATACCTTTCATCAATACTTTAAGAAATAAAATTGTGAGTGGAGCCCCAGTATCCTTAAAGAGCTCCTTGATTACTCTTCTCTATAGACTAGACTTTACACTGGAAACCATAGCCTCCCAATTGGAAAACCTAAGTGCACTGGGAGTAACTGAATCCTCAGGTGGCAAGGCCAAGAGATGTCACTCATCATCCAAAGGCAACATGGGAGTGGTTACCATGATGGACAGCAGAGTCAAGGCAGCAATCAGAATAGCCTGACTCATGGCATTGGCAAGTTATTTATGCTTGATCTTATAAGATCAAACTTTACTCGATATGTATAAACAGAAAATTTCTAGGTCAAGTGAACAAATATCTAATTTGAATCATTAGAAAGAGAGTCATGGCCCCTCAACCAATTACCAGGCTTGAGCCAGTTTACAGACCCAGAACTCCTTGAATGAACGGGATGCTGGGTTTCCTTGAGGACAGACCCCAAAACACTAACAAAATTTTATGCTGCTAATATTTCTGCCAGCCTTCTCCAAAGGGACCTATGGCCTTTTACCTGAGTAACTGTGCATTGGAGAAAAGAAAGAATAAGGCCTTTTGGGAACTACTCAACACCAGCTCTGAACTGACACTGACTCTAGGAAATCCCAAATGTCACTGTGGTCCTCCAGTCAGAGTAGTAGCTCATGGAGGTCAGGTGATCATTGAAGTTTTAAATCAGGTCTGTCTCACAGTAGGTCCCCAAATACATCTTGTGGTTATTTCCCTAGTTTCAGAATGCATAATTGGAATAGACACACTTAGCAGCTTGCAGAATTCCTACATTGGTTCCCTGCCCTGTGCCATGAGGGCTACTGTGGTGGGAAAGGCAAAGTGGAACCCACTAGAACTGCCTCTACCTAAGAAAATAGTAAATCAAAAGCAACACCATATCCCTGGAGGAATGGTAGAAATTAGTGCCATTATCAACAATTTCAAAGATGCAGGTGTAGTGATTCCCACTACAACTCCATTCAATTCTTCTCTTTGAACTCTGCAGAAAATAAATGGACCTTGGAGAATGATGATGAAATCTTGCAAGCTTAACCAAATGGTGACTTCAATTGCACTGCTGTGCTAGATGTTGTTTCGTTGCTTGAGCAAATTAACATATTCCCTGGTACCTGGTATGCAGCCATTAATCTGGCAAATGCCTTTTTCTTCATACTTTTCCACAAGGTCGGCCCTCCAGAGCTGTTTGTTTTCAGTTGGCAAGGCCAGCAACATACCTTCACTACATACCTCAGAGTTACATCAATTCTCTAGCTTTATGCCATAATTTACTTTGCATGGACCTTGATCATCTTTCCCTTCATACTGATATCATACTGCTCCATTACATTAATGACATTATGCTGATTGGAGCTAGTGAGCAAGAAGTAGCAACGACTCTAGACTTACTTCTGTGTCAGAGGGTGGGAAATAAATCTGACTAAAATTCAGTGAAATTTCTTTAGGTCCAGTGATGTGGGCCATGTCAATGTATTCCTTCTAAAGTGAAGAATACGTTGTTTCATCCAGATTCTCCTACAACCAAAAAAGATACACAATGTGTTGTGGGCCTGTTTGGGTCTTGGAGGCAACATATTACTTATATGGATGTGCTACTCTGACACATTCACTGAGTGACCTGAAAAGCTGCTAGTTTTGAGTGGTGCCCAGAACAGGAGAAGACCTGCAAGAGGTCTAGGCTGCTGTGCAAGCTGCTTTGCCACTTGGGCCATATGATGCATCAGATCCAGTGGTGCTTGAAGTGACAGTGGGAGATAAAGATGCTGTTTGGAACCTTTGGCAGTCCCCTATAGGTGAATCACAGTGCAATGTTTCAGGACTTTGAAACAAGTCCCTGACATTATCCTCAGATAATTATTCTCCTTTTGAGAAACAGCTCTTGGTCTGCTACTGGGCTTTAGTAGAAACTGAATGCTAGACCATGGGCTACTAAGTTACCATGTAACCTGAGTTGCCATTCATGAATGGGTGTTATCTGATTAAGCTAGCTACACACCATCATCAAATGGAAATAGTCTATACAGATCAGGCCTAAGCAGGCTCTGAATGCACAATTAAGTTACATAAAAGCGTGATTGAAATGTTCATGGTCCTCAGTCCTTCTACACCGTCTTCTCTCTTCCAGTTCATACCTATGGTCTCATGCAGAGTACCTTACAATCAGTTGTCAGAAGAGGAGAAGACTTGGGGCCAGTTTACAGACAGTTCTGCATATGTGGATACCACTCAAAATTGGACAGATGCAGCACTATAGCCCACTCTGGGATATTCTTAATTGAGACTTATGAAGGGAAATCTTTCCAATGGGAAGAACTTTGGGCAGTGTACTTGGTTGCACACTTTGCTTGGAAGGAGAAATAGCCAGACACACTATTATGTACTGATTCGTGAGCTGTAGCAAATGATTTGGCTTATTAGGGAAATACAAATCATAAACACAGTCAGGGACTTGGAAAGAGCATAATTGGAAAATTGGTGACAAATATTTCTAGGGAAGAGACATGTGGGTAGACTTTTTTTTTTCTTTTTTTGATATAGATCTTGCTCTGCCACCCAGGCTGGAGTGCAAGGGCTTGATCTTGGCTCACTGCAAACTCCGCCTCCAAGGCTCAAGTGATTCTCCTGCCTCAGCCTCCTAAGGAGCTGGGATTACAGGCACCTGCCACCATGCCCAGCTAATTTTCTTATTTTTAGTAGAGATGGGGTTTTGCCATGTTGGCCAGGCTGGTCTGGAACTCCTGAACTCAGGTGATCCACCCGCCTTGGCCTCCTAAAGTGCTCAGATTACAGGCGTGAGCCACCTTGCCCAGCCAGACCTCTTTTAATGGGCAATAAATGTGAAGATACTTGTGTTCCATGTAAATGTTCACCAAAGGGTGACCTCAGCAGAGGAGTATTTTAATACTTAAGTGGAAAGGATTGATCAATTTTGTGGTTACCAGTAAGCTTCTATTCCTGGTTACTCTTATCATTGTCCAGTGAGGTTATGAACAGTGGCCATGGTAGCAGGGATGATGGTTCTGCATGGGCTCAATAACATGAACTTCTACTCACCAAAGCTGACCTGGCTATGGCTACTGGTTAGTGTCCAACCTGCCAGCAGCAGAGACAAACATTCAGTCCAGGTAATGGCACCAGTCTCCAGGGTGATCAACCTGGTGGACAGTTGATTACACTGGATAGCTTCCCTTATGGAAGGGACAGTGCTTTGTACTTAGCGAAATAGATACTTACTCTGGATACAGATTTGCATTCCCTATGTTCAATGCCTATGCCAAAACTACCATCAGTGGACTTTTTTTTCTATTCAGGCCCTCATCAGATTGGGTGGTGCCCACTTACATTGGTGAGAGCATGCTTATTTACTTATTTATTTATTTATTTATTATACTTTAAGTTCTAGGGTACATGTGCACAACGTGCAGGTTTGTTACATATGTATACATGTGCCATGTTGGTGTGCTGCACCCATTAACTCATCATTTACATTAGGTATACCTTCTAATGCTATCCCCCACCCACTCACCCCACAACAGGCGCCAGTGTGTGATGTTCCCCTTCCTGTGTCCATGTGTTCTCATTGTTCAATTACCACATATGAGTGAGAACACGCTGTGTTTGGTTTTTTGTCCTTGCAATAGTTTGCTGAGAATGATGGTTTCCAGCTTCATCCATGTCCCTACAAAGGACATGAACTCATCATTTTTTATGGCTGCATAGTATTCCATGGTGTATATGTGCCACATTTTCTTTTTTTAAATTTTATTTATTATTATTATACTTTAAGTTTTAGGGTACATGTGCACATTGTGCAGGTTAGTTACATATGTATACATGTGCCATGCTGGTGCGCTGCACCAACTAACTCGTCATCTAGCATTAGGTATGTCTCCCAATGCTATCCCTCCCCCCTCCCCCCACCCCACAACAGTCCCCAGAGTGTGATGTTCCCCTTCCTGTGTCCATGTGTTCTCACTGTTCAATTCCCACCTATGAGTGAGAATATGCGGTGTTTGGTTTTTTGTCCTTGCGATAGTTTACTGAGAATGATGATTTCCAATTTCATCCATGTCCCTGCAAAGGACATGAACTCATCATTTTTTATGGCTGCATAGTGTTCCATGGTGTATATGTGCCACATTTTCTTAATCCAGTCTATCATTGTTGGACATTTGGGTTGGTTCCAAGTCTTTGCTATTGTGAATAATGCTGCAATAAACATACTTGTGCATGTGTCTTTATAGCAGCATGATTTATAGTCCTTTGGGTATATACCCAGTAATGGGATGGCTGGGTCAAATGGTATTTCTAGTTCTAGATCCCTGAGGAATCGCCACACTGACTTCCACAATGGTTGAACTAGTTTCCAGTGCCACCAACAGTGTCAAAGTGTTCCTATTTCTCCACATCCTCTCCAGCACCTGTTGTTTCCTGACATTTTAATGATCGCCATTCTAACTGGTGTGAAATGGTATCTCATTGTGGTTTTGATTTGCATTTCTCTGATGGCCAGTGATGGTGAGCATTTTTTCATGTGTTTTTTGGCTGCATAAATGTCTTCTTTTGAGAAGTGTCTGTTCATGTCCTTTGCCCACTTTTTGATGGGGTTGTTTGTTTTTTTTCTTGTAAATTTGTTTGAGTTCATTGTAGATTCTGGATATTAGCCCTTTGTCAGATGAGTAGGTTGCAAAAATTTTCTCCCATTTTGTAGGTTGCCTGCTCACTCTGATGGTAGTTTCTTTTGCTGTGCAGAAGCTCTTTAGTTTAATTAGATCCCATTTGTCAATATTGGCTTTTGTTGCCATTGCTTTTGGTGTTTTAGACATGAAGTCTTTGCCCAAGCCTATGTCCTGAATGGTAATGCCTAGGTTTCCTTCTAGGGTTTTTATGGTTTTAGGTCTAATATTTAAGTCTTTAATCCATCTTGAATTGATTTTTCTATAAGGTGTAAGGAAGGGATCCAGTTTCAGCTTTCTACATATGGCTAGCCAGTTTTCCCAGCACCATTTATTAAATGGGGAATCCTTTCCCCATTGCTTGTTTTTGTTAGGTTTGTCAAAGATCAGATAGTCGTAGATATGTGGCATTATTTCTGAGGGCTCTGTTCTGCTCCATTGATCTATATCTCTGGTTTGGTACCAGTACCATGCTGTTTTGGTTACTGTAGCCTTGTAGTATAGTTTGAAGTCAGGTAGTGTGATGCCTCCGGCTTCGTTCTTTTGGCTTAGGATTGACTTGGCGATGCAGGCTCTTTTTTGGTTCCTTATGAACTTTAAAGTAGTTTTTTCCAATTCTGTGAAGAAAGTCATTGGTAGCTTGATGGGGATGGCATTGAATCTGTAAATTACCTTGGGCAGTATGGCCATTTTCACGATATTGATTCTTCCTACCCATGAGCATGGAATGTTCTTCCATTTGTTTGTGTCCTCTTTTATTTCATTGAGCAGTGGTTTGTAGTTCTCCTTAAAGAGGTCCTTCACGTCCCCTGTAAGTTGGATTCCTAGGTATTTTATTCTCTTTGAAGCCATTGTGAATGGGAGTTCACTCATCATTTGGCTCTCTGTTTGTCTGTTATTGGTGTATAAGAATGCTTGTGATTTTTGCACATTGATTTTGTATCCTGAGACTTTGCTGAAGTTGCTTATCAGCTTAAGGAGATTTTGAGCTGAGATAATGGGGTTTTCTAGATATATAATCATGTCGTCTGCAAACAGGGACAATTTGACTTCCTCTTTTCTAATTGAATACCCTTTATTTCCTTCTCCTGCCTAATTGCCCTGGCCAGAACTTCCAACACTGTGTTGAATAGGAGTGGTGAGGGAGGGCATCCGTGTCTCGTGCCAGTTTTCAAAGGGAATGCTTCCAGTTTTTGCCCATTCAGTATGATATTGGCTGTGCATACCAGAATCTCTGGGATGCATTCAAAGCAGTGTGTGGAGGGAAATTTATAGCACTAAATGCCCACAAGAGAAAGCAGGAAAGATCCAAAATTGACACCCTAGCATCACAATTAAAAGCACTAGAAAAGCAACAGCAAACACATTCAAAAGCTAGCAGAAGGCAAGAAATAACTACAATCAGAGCAGAACTGAAGGAAATAGAGACACAAAAAACTCTTCAAAAAATCAATGAATCCAGGAGCTGGTTTTTTGAAAGGATCAACAAAATTGATAGACTGCTAGCAAGACTAATAAAGAAAAAAAGAGAGAAGAATCAAATAGATGCAGTAAAAAATGATAAAGGGGATATCACCACCGATCCCACAGAAATACAAACTACCATCAGAGAATACTACAAACATCTCTACATAAATAAACTAGAAAATCTAGAAGAAATGGATAAATTCCTCGACACATACACTCTCCCAAGACTAAACCAGGAAGAAGTTGAATCTCTGAATAGACCAATAACAGGAGCTGAAATTGTGGCAATAATCAATAGCTTACCAACAAAAAAGAGACCAGGACCAGATGGATTCACAGCCGAATTCTACCAGAGGTACAAGGAGGAACTGGTACCATTCCTTCTGAAACTATTCCAATCAATAGAAAAAGAGGGAATCCTCCCTAACTCATTTTATGAGGCCAGCATCATCCTGATACCAAAGCCGGGCAGAGTCACAGCCAAAAAAGAGAATTTTAGACCAATATCCTTGATGAACATTGATGCAAAAATCCTCAATAAAATACTGGCAAACCGAATCCAGCAGCACATCAAAAAGCTTATCCACCCTGATCAAGTGGGCTTCATCCCTGGGATGCAAGGCTGGTTCAATATACACAAATCAATAAATGTAATCCAGCATATAAACAGAACCAAAGACAAAAACCACATGATTATCTCAGCATATAAACAGAACCAAAGACAAAAACCACATGATTATCTCAATAGATGCAGAAAAGTCCTTTGACAAAATTCAACAACGCTTCATGCTAAAAACTCTCAATAAATTAGGTATTGATGGGACGTATCTCAAAATAATAAGAGCTATCTATGAGAGCATTCTTCTTAATGCTCCAACCAGCATCTTTATCTGCCACAGTCTGCTTATTCAAATATTAATCTCTTCTGGAAACATCCTCACAGACATGGTCAGAAATAACATTTTACTAGCTATATGGGTATCCCTTAGCCCAGTCAAATTGACAGATAAAATTAACCATCACAACACATTCTTTCTTTTCACTTGGGTAAATGCATGAGTGTTATGGCTAGATGATATGGTAGGTAAGTGTTTAAGCTTTTAAGAAACCAGCAAACCATTTTCCAAAGTGGTGGTATTATTTTACATTACCACAAAGTGTACGCAAGTTTCAACTGGTCATCACACTTGACAACACTTAATATGGTCAATCTATGTTTTAAATTAGCCATCTTAGTTGTTGTGTAGGGGCATCTTATTTTTTTGTAATTTGTATTTTCCTAATAACTAAAGATGTTGAGCATATTTTCATATCTGATTTGCCTTCAGTTTATCTGCATTGTGAAGTGTCTCTTCAAATATTTTCCCTATTTTTATTGCATGTTTTGTATTCTTAAGTTTGAATTGTGAAGGTTTCTACACATTCTAGATACAAGTATCATATGTATGTCTACAAGTATTTTTAATACTCTTTAAATTGCATTTTTACTTACTTTTTTTTTTTTTTTTTGAGACGGAGTCTCTCTCTGTCGCCCAGGCTGGAGTTCAGTGGTGCAATCTCGGCTCACTGCAAGCTCCGTCTCCCAGGTTCATGCCATTCTCCTGCCTCAGCCTACCGAGTAGCTGGGACTACAGGCGCCTGCCACCACGCCTGACTAATTTCTTTTTGTATTTTTAGTAGATATGGGGTTTCACCGTGTTAGCCAGGATGGTCTCCATCTCCTGACCTCGTGATCCGCCTGCCTGGGCCTCCCAAAGTGTTGGGATTACAGGCGTGAGCCATGGCGCCCGGCAGCATTTTTACTTTCTTAATAGTGTATTTTGAAAGCAAAATGATTTTAATTTTGATTAAGTTCAATTTATTGATATTGTTCTTATATAGTTTGCTCTTTTTGTGTCTGACTTAAGAAATCATTGCTAAACACAATGTCAATAAGATCTTTTTTCTATGTCTTACATTTTCTTCTAATAATTTTATAGTTTTAGTTTTTAAATTTAGGTTTATAATCCTTTTCAGTTACTTTTTGTATATTGTATGAAGTAGTGATTGAAATTTACTATGTTGTTAATAGTAATCCAATTGTCTTCATAGTATTTATTGAAAATATTTTTTATTTATTGAATTGTCTTGTCAACTTTGTCAAAAATTGATTGAACTTCTATGTGTGAGTATCTTTATTAACTTTACTTCTGTTCATTTATACCTCAATATTTCATGGTTTTAATTACTACTACTTTGTAATAATTCTTGAAGTCATATAGTGTAAGTTCTTTAATTTGCTCTTGTCAAAATTGTTTCTTATATTGTAAGGCATTTGCACTATCAGATAAATTTTATAATAACCTTGTCAATTTCTACGGAAAAAGCCTTCTGGGGTTTTAACTGTGATTGAATTAAATGTATAAAGCAATTTGGAGAAAATCGATACCTTAACAACATTAAGTCTACAAATCTAAGAATACAGCTAATTTCTCCATTTATTTACATTTTCTTTAATTACCCTAAGTAATGTAGTCATTTAGTGTGCTATAGTAATGTGCAGGTCTTGAAAATATTTTATCAATTTATTAATGCATTATCTCAATTTCTACTACATTGCTGGTTCATTAATTTAACCAGTATATAGAATTCATTGCTAGAGTATAGAAATATAGTTTATTACTATAGATCAATGTTATATCCTGAAAACTTCCCAACTTATCATTAATTCTAGTAGCCTTTTGTAGATTCCTTAGGATTTTCTACATATCATCTCCTGATAAAGACATTTTTACTTCTTCCTTTCTGATAATGTTAATTTTATTTCATTTTCTTACTTTATTGCTTATTGCAGTTTAAACAGAAGTGGTGAAGAGTGGTTATTCATCCCTTTTTTCCTAATATTGTGTGGAAAGCATTTGGCCTCTCATTCAATGTTATCTTACTTGTAGGAAATTGCCCTTTACCAGCTTGGGAGAGGTATTGTCTATTCACATTTTTCTGAGAGACATTTTGTCAGTAATGGATGTTGGGTTTTGTCAATTGTTTTCTTCATCTATGAGATCATTATACATTTTTAGAATATTAAAGAAAATTAAATTGCTTTTCAAATGTAAAACCACATTTGTATTTCTGGGATACACACGTCTTGGTCAGAATGTATATTTCATTCCTTTAGATTGTTGGATTTTATTAATATTTGCTGAAATTGTGTTAATAATTTTTCAACTGTGGTCATGAGAGATATTGGCTTGTAGTGGTCTTTTCTTTTTTGATACCTAATAGATGTACATATTTTCAGGGTACATGTGTGTATTATTCTGTTCTTGCGTTGCTATAAAGAACTACCTGAGACTGGGTAATTTATAAATAAAAGAGGTTTAATTTGATTCAGTTCCACAGGCTGTACAGGAAGCATGGCTGGGGAGGCCTCAGGAAACTTACCATCATGGTGGAAGGTGAAGGGAAAGCAAGTACATCTTACATGGCCAGAGAAAGAGGAAGGTAGCAAAGGGGGAGGTGCTACACACTTTTGAACAACCAGATCTCATGAGAACTCACTACCACGAGAACAGCAAGGGGAAAGTCCACCCCCATGATCCAATCACCTCTCACAAGGCTCCTCCTCCAACACTGGGGATTATGATTCGACATGAGATTTGGGTAGGGTCACTTTCTGTATCCTGGGTTCTTGCCCTAGTGTACTGGAAAACTTGGATCACACATGGGCTTGGAGAAAGAGTGAAAGGTTTTATTGAGTGGCGGAAGTAGTTCTTAGTGAGATGGATGGGGAGCCAAAAGGGGAATGGAGTGGGAAGATGGTCTTCCCCTGGAGTTGGGCCACCCAGTGGCCAGACTCTTCCAACCACCCCTGACCGAATTCCACACCATCTGGCCATCCGATGGCCTGCCGGTGTCTGCTGGTGTCTGTCGGTGTGCTGTTCTGCTCCTCTTGACATCCAGGTGCTTGTGTGTGTGTCTGCTATGGTGTCAGGTTTTTATGGGCACAGGATGAGAGGCATGGCAGGCCAGAGTGGTCTTGGAAAATGCAACATTTGGATATGAAAACAGGAGTGCCAGTTCTCTTAGGTTCATGGGAACAAGCCTGATGGTGCAGCCCTTGCCAGGGACCATGCCCTTCTCTACCCAGCACATCCCTGCCCCCCTCCTGTATCAGAGCCTTGGCAGAGCAGCCACTCAGGCATTCATGGAGACCCAGGAGCTTTAGATACTCTGGCTCTGGGCTTCCCAGAAAAAGTAACTGCAACACTGGCAAACTGGGAAGTTAGATCCCCGTACATACTTCTAGGAAAGAGCCTGAATCCAGGAAGCCAAGCAGTGACAGTCTGCGGTCCCCACTTCCACAATGCCTCACAGGACAAGGCCCACTGGCTGGGAATTTCAGCCAGTCACTGGTAGCAGTGTTGTGCTTCCCTGGGACAGAGCTTCCAAGGGGAGGGGAAGGCTGCCATCTTTGGGCAAGCCATTCCAGCTTGTGGGCTTTGGAGAGTCCAAACCAACTGGGACAGAAGGGATCCCCCAGCACAGCACAACTGCTCTACCAAACAATGGCCAGACTGCTTCTTTAAGTGGCCACTGATTCCATTCCTTCTCACTGGGCAGAAACTCCCAACCAGGGCCTCCAGCCAACACTGCCAGTGTTCTACAGCTGAAAGTGATTTGACAGCTCCATGGGATGGAACTCCCAGAGGGAGGGGTAGGCCACCATATTTGCTGTTTGGGCAACTTAGCAGTTCCAGCCTTTGGGCTTTGGAGGGCCTAAACTGAACAGGAGTGGACACAGTACCCCAGCACAGCACAACAGCCCCACAAAAACATGGCCAGAGTGCTTTTTTAAGCATGTCCTTAACCCTGTTCTTCATCACCAGGTAGAGCCTCTCAACCAGGGTCTCCAGCTACCCCCACCAGCGTTCTCCAGCTGACAGAGGTTTCAGGCCTCCTTGGGACACAGCTCCCGGGAGGAGTGGCAGGCCTCCATCTTTGCTGTTTGTGCAACTTAGCCATTCCAAGCCTTTGGGCTTCACAGTGTCTGAGGCAACCAGAGGCTGAAGTGGACCCCCAGCATAGCACAATTGCTGTGTGAAAACTTTGTCAGGCTACTTTTTAAAGCAGGTCCCAATCCCATTCTTTCTGACTGGGTCAGACTTCCCATCTGGGGTCTCCAGCCACCTCCTACAGGTGTGTTCAGGCTAGCAACAGGTCTGTACTTCCCTGGGATGGAGCTCCCAGAGGAAGAGGCAGGCTTTCATCTTTGTTGTTTCACAGACTGGTGATACTTTCAGTTACTGGAAAATCTGAGGTGACTAGGAGTGAGTGGAACCCCAGTATACTGCAGCAGCCCTACAGAAAAGTGGCCAGACTGTTAAAAGAAAAAAAAAGGTCCAGAGTTCAGCAATCTCAAGAATTGAAGATGGAGAAGCCCACAAAGATGAGAAAGAATCAGTGCAAGAACACTGCAAACTCAAAAATCCAGAGTGCCCTCTTTCTTCCAAATGACCACATCACCTCTCCATCAAGGGTTCAGACCAAGGCTGAGGCTGAGATGGCCAAAATGACAAAAGTAGAATTCAGAATACGGACAGAAATAAAGTTCACTGAACTAAAAGAGTATGTTGTAACCCAATGGAAGGAAGCTAAAAATCATGATAAAACATTGCAGGAGCTGACAGATAAACTAGTCAGTATAGAGAAGTAGGTAACCAACCTGATAGAGCTGTAAAACACACTACAAGAATTCCATAATCCCATCACGAGTATTAATAGCAGAATAGACCAAGCAGAGGAAAGAGTCTCAGAGCTTGAAGACTGGCTTTCTGAAACAAGACAGGCAGACAAGAATAAAGAAAGAATGAAAAGAAATGAACAAAACCTCTAAGAAATATAAGATTATATAAAGCAACTGAATCTGTGACTGGCATACCTGAAAGAGACGGGGAGAATGGAACGAACTTGGAAAACACATTTCAGGATATCATCTATGAGAACTTCCCCAACCTTGCTAGAGAGGCAAACATTCAAATTCAGGAAATGCACAGAACCCCAGTAAGATACACCACAAGAAGATCATCCCCAAGACACATAAATCATCAGATTCTCCAAGGTTGAAATGAAAGAAAAAATGTTAAAAACAGCTAGAAAGAAAGGCTAGGTCACCCACAAAGGGAAGCCCAACAGGCTAACAGCAGACCTCTCAGCTGAAATCCTATAGGCCAGAAGAGATTGAGGGCCAATATTCAACATTTTTAAAGAAAAGAAATTCCAACCCAGAATTTCATATCTACCCAAACAAAGCTTCATAAGTGAAGGAGAAAAAGGATCCTTTTCAGACAAGCAAATGCTAAAGGAATTTGTTACCACTAGATCTGCCTTACAAGAGCCCCTGAGGGAAGCATTAAATATGGACAGAAAAGACCCTTACCAGCCATGACAAAAACACACTGAAGTACACAGACCAGTGACATTATAAAGAAACCACATAAACAAGTTTGCAAAATAACCAGCTAACATCATGATGCAAGGACCAAATCCACACATATCAATACTAACCTTATATGTAAATAGGCTAAATTCCCCAATTAAAAGACACAGAGTGGCAAGCTGGGTAAAGAACCAAGACTCATTGGTATGCTGTCTTCAATAGACCCATCTCACATGCAATGACACCCCTAGGCTCAAAATAAAGGGGTGGAGGAAAATCTACCAAGCAAATGAAAAACAGGAAAAGCAGGGGTTGCAATTCTAGTTTCTGACAAAACAGACTTTAAATCAACAAAGATTTTAAAAGACAAAGAAGGGCATTACATAATGGTAAAGGGTTCAATTCAACAAGAAGACCTAGCTATCCTTAATATATGTGCACCCAACACAGGAGCACCTAGATTCATAAAGCAAGTTCTTAGGGACCTTCAGAGAGACTTAGACTCCCACACAATAATAGGCAGAGAGTTTAATGCCAGACTGACAATATTAGATAGATCACTAAGACAGAAAATTAATAAAAATATTCAGGACCTGAACTCAGCTCTTGATCAAATAAACCTGATAAGATATCTACAGAACTCTCCACCTAAGCACAAAGGAATATACATTTTTCTAATTGCCACATGGCACTTACTTGAAAATTAGTCAATAATTGGAAGTAAAACACTCCTCAGCAACTGCAAAAGAACTGAAATGATAACAAAAAGTCTCTTGGACCACAGCAGGATCAAATTTAAAATTAAGACTAAGAAATTCACTCAAAACTATTCAATTACGTGGAAGTTGAATAACCTGTTCCTGAATGACTTTTGGGTAAATAATGAAATTAAAGCAGAAATCAAGAAGTTCTTTGTAACTAATGAGAACAAAGATACAATGTACCAGAATTTCTGGGACACAGCTAAGGCAGTGTTAAGAGAGAAATTTATAGCACTAAATGCTGACAGAAAAAAATAGGAAGATCTCAAGTAACAACCTAACATTACAACTAAAAGTACTAGAGAACCAACAGCAAACAAGTCCCAAAGCTAGCAGAAGAAAATAAATAACCAAAATCAGAGCTGAACTAAAGGAGATAGATACACAATAAACCATTCAAAAAATCAATGAATACTGGATCTGTTTTCTTGAAAAATTAATGAAATAGATAGACTGCTAGCTATACTAATAAAGAAAAAAAGAGAGAAGAGTCAAATAGATATAATCAGAAACTGCAAGGGGGATATTACCACAGAAATAAAGACAACCATAAGAGAATAATATGAACATGTCTATGCACATAAACTAGAACATCTAGAAGAAATCTATAAATTTCTGCACACATACACCCTCCCAAGACTGAACCAGAAAGAAATTGAATCCCTGAACAGACCAATAACAAGTTCCGAAATTGAGACAGTAATGGATAGTCTACCAACCAAAAAAAAAAAGTCCCAGGACCAGGTGAATTCACAACTAGACTCTACCAGATACACAAGAAAGAGCTGGTATCATTCCTACTGAAACTATTCCAAAAAATGGAAAAGGAAGGACTCCTCTCTAACTCATTCCATGAGGCCAGCATCATTCTGATACTAAAACCTGGCAGAGACACAACAAAAAAAGAAAACTTCAGGCCAATATTCTTGATAAACATAGATGCAGAAATCCTCAACAAAATACTTGCAAATTGAATCCAGCAGCACATTAAAAAGCTTATCCACCATGATCAAGTAGGCTTCATCCTTGGGATGCAAGGTTGATTCAACATATGAAAATTAATAAATGTGATTAATCACATAAACAGAACTAAAGACAAAAGCTACATGATTACCTCAATAGGTACAGAAAAGACTTTTGATAACATTAAACATCCTTTCATGTTAAAAACTCTCAATAAACTAGGTATTGAAGGAACGTACCTCAAAATAATAAGAGCCAACTATGACAAACCCACAGGCAGCATCATACTGAATGAGCAAATGCTGGAAGCATTCCCCTTGTAAACTGGCACAAGACAAGGTTGCCCTCTCTCACAACTCCTATTCAAATAGTATTAGAAGTTCTGGCCAGGGCAATCAGGCAAAATAAAGAAATAAAGTCTATTCAAATAGGAAGAGAAGTCAAACTATCCCTGTTTGCAGATGACATGATCCTATATCTAGAAAACCCCATAATCTCAGCCCAAAAGCTTCTTAAGCTGATAAGCAACTTCAACAAAGTCTCAGGATACAAAACCAGTGTGCAAAAATCTCTAGCAATTCTATACACCACCGACAAGCAAGCCAAGAGCTAAATCACAAATGAACTCCCATTCACAATTGCCATAAAAAAGAATAAAATACCTAGAAATACAGCTAACAAGGGAAATGAAGGACCTCTACATGTAGAACTACAAACCACTGCTCAAAGAAATCAGAGATGACACTAACAAATGGGAAATCATTCCATGGGCATGGATAGAAAGAATCAATATTGTGAAAATGGCCATACTGCCCAAAGCAATTTATAGATTCAATGCTATTCCCATTAAACTACTATTGATATTCTTCACAGAACTAGAAAAAACTATTTTGAAATTCATATGGAACCAAAAAAGAGTCTGAAGAGCCAAGGCAATCTTAAGCAAAAAGAACAAAGCTGGAGATAACACGCTACCCGACTTCAAACTATACTACAAGGCAGTAGTAACCAAACCAGCATGGTACTGGTACAAGAACAGACACATAGACCAATGGAACAGAATAGGGAACCCGGAAATGAGACCACACACCTACACCTTATTTTCAACAAACCTGACCAAAAAAAGCAATGGGGAGAGAATTCCATATTTAATAAATGATGCTGGGAGAACAGGCTAGCCATATGTGGAAAACTGACACTGGACCCCTTCCTTACGCCATATACAAAAATCAACTCAAGTTGGATTAAATACTTAAATGTAAAACCCAAAACTATAAAAAATAGAAGAAAACCTAGGCAATCTCATTCAGGACACAGGCACAAGCAAAGATTTCATGATAAAGACAACCAAAAGAAATTGCAATAAATACAAAAATTGACAAACGAGATCTAATTAAACTAAAGAGCTTCTGAACTGCAAAAGAAATTGTGAACAGAGTAAACAGACAACCTACAGAATGGGAGAAAATTTTTGTAAACTATGTATCTTACAAAGGTCTAATACCCGTTATCTATAAGAAACTTAAATTTACAAGAAAAAAAAAACCCCATTAAAAAGTGAGCAACTGACATGAACAGCCACTTCTTAAAAGAAGACGTGCATGTGGCCAACAATCATATTTAAAAAGCTCCACATAACTAATCATTAGAGAAATGCAAATCAAAACCACAGTGAGATACCATCTCACACCAGTCAGAATGGCTATTATTAAAAAGTCAAAAAATAACATGCTGGTGAGGTTGTGGAGAAAAAGGAATGCTTTTAAACTGTTGGTGGGAGTGTAAATTAGTTCATCCATTGTAGAAGACGGTGTGGTGATTCCTCAAAGATCTGGAGAAAGAAATACCATTTGACTCAGCAATCCCATTACTGGGTATATACTCAAAGGAATATAAATCATTCTATTATAAAGACACATGAATGCAAATGTTAATTGCAGCACTATTCACAATAGCAAAGACATGGAATCAACCTAAATGTCCATCAATGATAGGCTGGATAAAGAAAATGTAGTACATATACACCATGGAATACTATGAAGCCGTAAAAGAATGAGATCATGTTCTTTGCAGCAACATGGATGGAGCTGGAGGCCATTATCCTTAGCAAACTAACACAGGAACAGAAAACCAAATACCTCATGTTCTCACTTATAAGTGTGAGCTAAATGATAAGAACATATGGACACATACAAAAGAACAACACACACTGGGGCCTACTGGAGGACAGAGGGTGGGAGGAGGGAGAGGATCGGGAAAAAATAACTACAAAATAAGCAATGGAAAAAGGACTCCCTATTCAATAAATGTTGCTGGGATAACTAGCTAGCCATATGCAGAAGAATGAAACTGGACCCTTACCTTTCACCATATAGAGAAATCAACTCAAAATGGATTAAATACTTAAACATAAGACCTAAAACTAAAAGAATCATAGGAGCAAACCCAGGGAACACCATTCTAGACATTGACCTTGTGAAAGAATTTATGACTAAGTCCTCAAAAGCAATTGCCAAAAAGAAAAATTGACAAGCAGAAACTAAGTAACCTAAAGAGCTTCTGCACAGCAAAAGAAACTATCAACAGAGTGAAAAGACAACCTACAGAATGGGAGAAAATATTTGCAAACTATGTACCTGGAAAAAGTCTAATATCCAGAATTTATATGGAATATAAACAATTTCACAAGCAAAAAACAAATAACCCCATTAAAAAGTGGTCAAAAGACATGAACAGACACTTCTCAAAAGAAGACATGTGGCCAACAAACATACGAAAAAAATGCTCCACATCATTACTCATCAGAGAAATGCGAAGCGAAACCACAATGAGACACCATCTCATGCCAGGCAGAATGGCTATTAACAAAACGTCAAAAAACAACAGATTCCGGTGAGGCTGCAAAGAAAAGGAAATGCTTATACGCTGTTGGTGGGAGTGTAAATTAGTCCAGCAACTATGGAAAGCAGTTTGGAGATTTCTCAAATAACTTAAAACAGAACTACCATTCAACCCAGCAATTCCATTACTGAATATATATCCAAAAGAAAGTAAACTATTCTACCAAAAAGACACATGTACTTGTATGGGCATCACAACACTATTCAAATAGCAAAGACATGGAATCAACCTAGGTGCCCATCAATGGTAGATTGGATAAAGAAAATGTGGTACATGATACACTATGGAATATCACATTGCCATAAAAAATAACTAAATCATTTCCTTTGCAGCAACGTGGATGCAGCTGGAGGCCACTATCCTATGGATTAACATAGCTGCAGAAAAACAAACACTGCATGTTCTCACTTATAAGTGGGAGCTAATCATTGGGTACTCGTGGACATAAAGATGGCAATAATTAACACTGGGGACTACTAGAAGATGGAGTGAGGGACTGGGGAGGAATGAGAAACTAACTTTTGGGTCCCATGCTCACTACCTGGGTGATACGATCATTCATATCCCAAACTTCAGCATCACACAATATACCCATGTAACAGACCTGCACGTGTACCCCCTGAATCTAAAATAAAAGTTAAAATCATAAAAGAAAGAAAAGATCCTTGATATGATTCCCACTTTTTTTTTAATTTGATGAGAATTATTTTGTGGTCCAAGGTATGGTTTATTCTGGAGAATGTTCCATGTGCTGATGAAAAGAATGTGTATTATGCAGCATTTGTATGAAATACTCTGTAAACATTAGTTATGTCCATTTGATCTAGAGTGTAGTTTAGCTGAAATGTTTCTTTGTCAATTTTCTGTCTAGATGATCTGTCCATTACTGAAAGTGGGGTGTTGAAGTCCTCTATAACTATTGTATTTCAGTCTATCTCTCCATTCAGACCTGCTAATGTTTGATTTATATACTTGGAAGCTCTGGTGTTGCCTGTGTAGATATTTATAATGGTTATAGCTACTTGCTGAATTGATCCCTTTATCATTTTATAGTGACCTTCTTTGTATCTTTTTATAGCCTTTGATTTGTAGTGTATTTTATCTAATGTAAGTATAGTTGATCCTGCTCTTTTTTAGTTTCCACTTGGGCAGAATATCTTTTTCTGTTCCTTCACTTTTAGTCTGTGTTTGTCTTTATATGTGAGATGGGTTTCTTGTAGGCAACATACAGTTGGGTTTTGTTTTTATCCATTCTGGAAAATAGAGTTTTATGTTTTTAGTTCGAGAATTTGGTTCATTTGTATTCAGTGCTATTATTGGTAAGGACTTACTACTGCCATTTTGTTGCTTGTTTTCTGGTTGTTTCGCAATTTTTCTGCTTCTTTCTTCCTTTCTTACTGACTTCCTTTGTGGTTAAATGATTTTCTCTGGCACTATATTTTAATTCATTGCTTTTTTACTTTTTGTGTATCTATTATAGTTTTTTGCATTGTGGTTACCATGAGGCTTGCAAAAAATATAGATATAACAAGTTATTTTAATGAGATGACAAAAATAATAGAAACAAATAAAAACAACCCTGTACACTTTAACTCCATCCCTCTATATTTTGACTTTTTGTTGTCTCAAGTTACATATTTTCATATTGCCTATCTCTTAACAGGTTGTTGTAGCTATTATTGTTTTGATAGATTTGGCTTTTGGGCTTCATACTAGAGATATGAGGAGACTGCTCACCACAATTACAGTATTAGAGTATTCTGGGTTTGTCTGTGTACTTAATTTTACCAGTGGGTTTTATACTTTCAAATGGTTTATTGTTGAATATTTAGTGGCTTTTTTTTCTTTCAGATTGAATAACTCCCTTTAGAATTTCTCGTAAGATGGATTTGATGGTGGAAAATTCTCTCAGCTTCTGTTTGCCTGGGAAAGTATTTATCTGTTCTTCATTTTTGATGAGTATCTTGGCTGGATACAGTATTATTAAATGACAGTATTTTTTGCAGCATTTTGAAAATGTAATAAAACTCTCTCCCACTCCCAATCTGTATGGTTTCCATTGAGAAGTTTGTTGCCAGATGAATTGGAACTCCTTTATATGTTACTTGCTTCTTTTCTTTGCTGCTTTTAAGATTCTCTCTTTGCTCTTGACCTTTGATAGCTTGATTATTATATGCCCTTGGGTAGTTTTATTTGAGTTTTATCTGTTTGGTGTTATCTAACCTTCCTGTACCTGATATATTTCTTTCTTTCTCAAGTTTTGGAAAGTTTTCTGTCAGCATTTCTTTGAATAAACTTTCTACCCCTTGATCTTGCTCAAATTCCTCCTGAACACCAATAATTCTTAGATTTGTTATTTTGAGGTAATTTTCTGTATCTCGCAGATGATCTTCATTCCCTATCATTCTTTTTTCTCCTTTGACTATGTGTTTTCAAGTAGCCTATCTTTGAGCCCACTGATTCTTTTTTGTTTGATCCAGTCTGCAGATGAGGGCCTCTAATGAATTTTTCAATTCATTAGAAAATAAATATTTCTGTTCCAAGATTTCTGTTTGATTTGTTTTATTATTTCAATCTCTGTGTTATATTTCTCTCATAGGCTGGGCATGGTGGCTCATGCCTGTAATACCAGCATTTGGGGAGGCTGAAGCAGGCAGATCACTTGAGGCCAGGAGTTTGAGACTAGCCTGGGCAATATAGAGAGACCCCGTCTCTACAAAAACTAAAAATAAATAAATACATACATACATACATACATACATTTATTTCTCTCATAAATTCCACAATTGATTTTCTGTGTTATCTTGGAGATGACCGCATTTCCTTAAAACTACTATTTTGAATTATTGGTCAGAGGGCTCACATATGATCATCTCATTAGGGTCAGTCAGTTGTTTCTTGGTTTGTCCATTTGGGGAGGTCATAGTTCCCTGTCTGCTGTTGTTTCTTGTGGATGTTTCTGTGAGACCTTACACTACTCTCATAGAAAGCAAGTGATCCTTATTTAGGCCTCATCTGATCTCTAAGAACTTTGAATTTGACATTTAGATGGTGCAAGTTGGAACACATCCCATGGCCAAGTCACTGGCTTCTGCTATTTCTCAGTTAGAACTGATCATTTAGGTCCTCTTCAGTAAGTACTCCCCTATATCTAAATGATCGTCTTTCTTTGCACGCAATTTTAAAAATGGATCTCACATTTTATAATTGCCTTGAAATAGGCAATATATATCACTACTGGTCTCTTGAGAAATCTATTATAGCTATTACTAAGTAATATTTTGAAAATATTTGGCACAATACTTTTTGGCTTCTTACCAGTCACCACCCACACTCTCCACAAAAGGATCTTAAGATAAAAAGGGATTATTTGATTATAAATTTTTTTCTTAACAACGAGCCTTACAAGTATGCTGGTTGATCAGCCACTTGGTTAAGTCTGTATTAACTGTTCTAAGGCTGCTAGTTACCAATGGATAACCAATGCTGGACTCTTACAAGTTGTCATAATGGTTTTTTCCTCTGTCCTTCCCAAATAAATACCATTGTAAAGCCATACCCATGCCACAGGCACCATTAAAAGGTAGCCAGACTTGAATCATTGTAAAATGTAACCTACCCCGTGTTTCAGGAGAGAGGAAAGGAAGAGCTTATGCGAAAGCTAAAATCACAGTATTACAGAGATTTCACTATGGGAAGCATTTCTCCATTAGAGCTCATTAAACTATGCAAGATATTGCCCATAATACTCTATCAGGGTCAAGTAACAATTCACGCCTATGGTGAATTAAAACACTGTGGAGCTTTGGAAAAATCAACATTTAAAGAAAATGACTGTTTTCTCTGAGTCTCCTTACTCTTACAATACCTGCAAAAATATTCTTGGTATCTAATGATGATGGTTCCAATATTTTTATGGCTTGTGAAATTAAATTCTCTATTTCATTTTAGAAGTTTGATATAATGAATTTCCAATGCCAGCAGCGGGGCAAATTCCATTCTGAATTCCTTGTTTTGTCCCTGAGAAAATGATTCAGTTTCATCCCCCGCGCCCCATAGTGGGGAATTCTCCATGGCATATTATACAAAAGAGTTGATATTTCATTATTTTTCTCCTTAACAAAAATTAAAGGAGAAACCCTATATCAGTCTACTACCCTTGCAATATGTGTTTCCCACACAGACACATGAATGCAGCTTGCTTCTGAAAGAGGAGTGCCTTCTTGTCCTTGTCCCTTTCCCTGCAGCTTTATTACTGCTGAGATGTCAGCAACTAGCTTTTCACCAAAAGCAATGCCTAAAGTGGTACCTTTAGGTTTTACAAACAGCTTTAATTTCTCATAGCTAAAGTTAAGAGCTTGTGGTAAGGAAAAGAAAAGGGGAACTTGTGGAGTTTCATATTTTGATCACTGCACAGCTGTCAGGAAGACATGTTCCTGTGCTTTCTTCCTGCTCCTGGCTTTCTGCTTGTCACCTTGTAGTACAACCCCCTGTCTCTCTCCTCCATTGCTCCCTCATCTCCCCTGCCTCTGCCCTCTGTTTGCTGCTATCTATCTATCTATCTATCTATCTATCTATCTATCTATCTATCATCTATCTATCTATCTCCCTTTCTTTCTCTCTCTCTCCCCCTCCTTCCTGCATCATTTCAGTCCTCCAATTGGCTTTTCATTCCATCCTTGTCCTATCCATGCTTTCTCCTTCTATATTCCAGGTTTTGGGACTCTTTCATCACTTTGCTCTCCCACACACATCTCTGTCTGTTTCCCCACTACCAGGGAAGCCAACAGGTGGGAAGATTATCGGTACTTACATATATTCACCAGTCTCTCTATCAAGCCATCCATCTTTTCCATTTGGTTTTTCAACTCATTCATTCATTCACTCATTCATGCCTCCAACAAACATATTTGAGATTCTAATATATAACAGGCACTGGACTAGGCAGGCCCTTAGGATATACAGTGGAGAAGAAAACAGACAATGATAACTTTCACCCTGGGGCTTTCACTGCAATGGGGAGAGAGATGTTTCAAAAAGAATCCCTCTAAAACTATGTATCATTATGACATATACTGGGATAAATGGTATAGAGGAAGTTTCCAGAGCACTAAGAGAAAGTAAAAGAGAAAAAATAATTTAAATTGAGGGTGAAGTGTTTTGTGGCCAGAAAATGCTATCATGAAGAAGTGACATTTAAGCTGAGGACTTGGAAATAAGCATGAGGTAGACAGGTGAACAGCAAAGAGGGTTACCAGTTCAGGCGTATTGGGAGCAAAACTATAAAGTCAGTCACTAAGACCAACAAGCATGGCTTCAACAGGGGACTAAGAGAAGGTCAGAATAATTCAGGCAAGGGGAGGGTGGGGATGCGTTAGGGTCAGAGTGTTGAGAAAATCATTTCCAACTCATATCACTGTTCTTGCCATTATTTTAGGCAAGGCCCCGTTCTTGTTGGCATTCATTTATTTGATCCTTTTTGTTTGCACTCTCTACTCCCACTGTGCACTGCTCATCTAAATGTACCATTCTAATATGTTTATTATTTATCATTTTTCTTATGTGATGAAAAACACGTAAAGTGTGACATGTGTTCTTGTTTTACGTAAGATTATTTTTAGATATATCATTATGCATATTATATAATATGATATATAGATAGATAGGGATATCCCATGCTGTGTCTATTTTTTATTTTTTTAGAGATAGGGTCTCACTCTGTCACCCCAGCTGCAGTGCAGTGGCATCTTCTTAGCTTACTGCAGCCTGGAACTCCTTGGCTCAAGTGATAGTCCTGCCTCAGTCTCCCAAGTGGCTGGGACTAGAGGCATGCCCCATCACACCTGGCTAATTTTAAAATTTTTTATAGTGACTGGGTCTCACTATGTTGGTGAGGTTGATCTTCAACTCCTGGCCTCAAGTGATCTTCCTGCCTCGCCCCCACAAAGTGCTGGGATAACAGGCGTGAGCCACCACGCCCGGCTTCTTTACATCTTTATTAATTATAATCGACATATGTTAGACTGAGCATATTTAACATATATGATCTAATAAGTTTTGGTATCACACCTGTGAAACAATCAGTATAGTAATGATAATGAACACCTGTATTACAAACAAAACTATATCCTCGGGCTCCTTTGAAATTCCAGAATTTTAATAAACGTAATCTTACTCCCTGCACTCTTTTTTTTTTTTGGTTTAGCTTCTTTCAGAGAGCATATTTTCAGATGCGTTTATGTTGTCATAAGTATCAACAATTCATTTCTTTTTAATGCGCTGTAGTATTCCGTTGTATGGACATAGCACAATTTCATAATTCATCTCCCTGTTGATGGACACTTGGGTTGTCTTCAGGCTTTTGGCTATTACAAATAAATTTGCTATGAATATTCATAAACAAGTAATCATATGAAAATATATTTTCTTTTCTCCTGTGTATGTCTTGGAGTGGAATGGCTGGTTTATGGGAGGTGAATATTTAACTGGGTAAGCGACTACCAAACCAATTTCCGAAGTGTTTCCATCATTCAGAAGTTCCACATCATTGCTAGCACTGGGTATAATCAGTTATTTTAATTTCAATCATGCTCATGTATCTACGACAGTATTTAAATTTGATTTTAATCTGCATTTCCTGAATGATAAATGATGGTATCTTTTTGTGTGGTTGTTAGCCACCTGTATATCTTCTTTGGTGAGGTAGTCTGTTGAAGTCTTTTCTCCATATTTATAGTTGAGTATTTGCCTTCTTATAATTGAGTTATAAGACTTCTTTATAGTCTAGAAGTGTCCTGTGTTGGATATAGATATATGAATTCTAAATATTTTATCACAGAGTGTGGATTTCTCTTTCAATTTCAAAAGAATGCTTTTTAAAGGCCAAAAGCTTTAATTGTGGTGGAATCAAATGTATTAATTTTTCTTCTTTTATAGTTTGTGGTTTGGGTGTCTCATTTTGAAAATCTTTGCCAAAACCAAAAAGATGAAGAAAGTTGTAATTTCCTCAAAGAGGGCATTACATAAGGGTAAGGGGTTCAATTCAACAAGAAGGCTTAGCAATCCTAAATATATATGCACCCAACAATAGGAGCACTGGCACCTAACAACAGGATCATTCAGATTCATAAAACAAGTTCTTAGAGACCGACAGAGGGTCTTAGATAACCACAAAATAATGGTGGGAGACTTCAACACCCCACTGACAGTATTAGACAGATCATCAGGCAGAAAACAAACAAAGTTATCCAGGATCTGAACAGTATGCTTGACCAAATAGACTGAACAGACTATTCTACAGGACTCTACACCCCAAAACAACAGTATCTACATTCTTCTCATCTGCACATGAAACATACTGTAAAACTGACCACACAATTGGCCATAAATCAATTTTCAGCAAAATAAAAAAAAAACGAAAAATTACCAACCACCCTCTCAGACCACAATACAATAAAAACAGAAATCAATACTAAGAAGATCATTTAAAACCATACAATAACAAGGATATTAAACAAACTGCTCCTGAGTGACTTTTGGGTAAACAATGAAATTAAGGCAGAAATCAAGAAATTCTTTGAGATTGATGAAAACAAAGCTACCACATACCAGAATCTCTGGGACACTGCTAAAGCAGTGTTAAGAGGAAAGTTTTTAGTGCAAAATGCCCATGTCAAAAAGTTAGAAAGATCTCAAATTAATAATCTAACGTCATACCTAGAGGAACTAGAAAAACAAGAGCAAGCCAACCCCAAAGCTAGCAGAAAACAAGAAGTAACAAAAATCAGAACTTAACTGAATGAATTTAAGTTGCAAAAAACCGTACAAAAGATCAATGAAACCAGGTGTTGGTTATTTGAAAGAAAAAATAAGACTGATAAACCCCTATCTAGGCTAATTTTCAAAAAAAAGAGAGAAGATCCTAATAAACACACTCAGAAATGACACAGTGGACATTACCACCAACCCCAGAGAAGTACCGAAAAACCCCAGAGACTGTTATGAACACCTGTATAGACACAAACTAGAAAACCTACAAGAAATCAATAAATTCCTCCCAAATCAATCAAATACACCCTCCCAAGATGGAGCCAGGAAGAAATTGGTTCCTGAACACACCAATAATGAGCTCCGAAATTGATTCAGTAATAAATAGCCTAACAACAAGAACAACAACAAAACAACTACAACAACAACAAGAAAAAAGGACCTGAGGAATTCACAGCTAATTCTACCAGATGTACAAAGAAGAGCTGGTGCTATTCCTACGGAAACTATTCCAAAAAAAAAAAACTGAGGAGGAGGGACTTCTCCCCAACTCACTCTAGGAGGCCAGCATCATTTTGATACCAAAATCTGGCAGAGACACAAACACAACAAAAGAAAACTTCAGGCTAATATCCTTGATGAACATCGATGCGAAAATTCTCAACAAAATACTGGCAATCTGAACCTAGCAGCACATCAAAACGCTAATCCACCACGATCAAGTAGGCTCCATCCCCGGGATGCAAGTTTGGTTCAACATACGAAAATCAATAAATGTGATTCATCACATACACAGATCTAAAGACAAAAAACGTATGGTGATCTCAATAGATGCAGAAAAGGCTTTTGATAAAAGTTAACATCTCTTCACGGTAAAAACTCTCGATAAACTCGATATTGAAGGAACATACCTCAAAATAATGAAAATCCATCTGTGACAAACCCACGGCCAATATCATACTGAATGGGCAAAAGCTGGACGCATTCTCCTTGTAAACCGGCACAAGACAAGGTTGCCCTCTCTCATCACTCCTACTCAACATTGTATTGGAAGAGCTGGTCAGGGCGACCAGGCAAGAGAAATAAATAAAGTGTATCCAAATAGGAAGAAAGGAAGCCAAACCACCTCTGTTTGCAGATGACATGATTCTATATCTAGAAAACCCCATAGTCTTGTCCAAAAAGCTCCTTCAGCTGATAAACAACTTGAGCGAAGTTGTAGGATACAAAATCAATGTACAAAGATCACTAGCATTCCTATACCCCACCACCAACCAAACTGAGAGCCAAATCAGAAAGGCAATCCCATTCCCAATTGCCACACACACAAAAATAAAACACCTAGGAATACAGCTAACCAGGAAGGTGAAAGATCTCCACAATGAGAATTACAAAACACTGCTCAAAGAAATCAGAGCAGACATGAACATATGGAAAAACATCCCATGCTCATGGATAGGAAGAACCAATGTCATTAAAGTGGCTACACTGCCTAAAGCAATTTATAGATTCAATGCTATTCCCATCGAACTACCAAGGACATTCTTCACAGAGCTAGAAACAATTATTTAAAAATGTACATGGAACCAGAAAAGGAGCCCAGATAGCCAAGGCAATCGTAAGCTAAAAGAACTATACTGCAAGGCTACAGTGACCAAAACAGCATGGTTTGGTACTGGCACAAAAACAGGCACATAGACCAATGGAACAGAATAGAGAGGCCATAAATAATGTCGCACATCTACAACCAGCTTTTGTTTGTTTTTTTTTTTTTTTTTTTGACAAAGCTGACAAAAACAAGCGGTGGGAAAAAGACTCCATATTCTATCAATGGTGCTGTGATAACTGGCTAGCCATATGCAGAGGATTGAAGCTGGACCCCTTCCTTACACTATCTACAAAAATCCACATGAGATGGATTAAAGGCTTTAATGTAAAACCCAACACCATAAAAACCCTGGAAGACAACCTAGGCAATACCATCCTGGACATAGGAGCAGGCAAAGATCTCACGACAAAGGCACCAAAAGCAATCACAGCAAGAGTAAAAATTGACACATGGGATCTAATTAAACTTAGAGCTTCTGCACAGCAAAAGAAACTATCAACAGAGTAAACAGACAACCTACAAAGTGGGAGAAAATTTTTGCAACACTACTCATCTAACAGAGGTCTGATATCCAGCATCTATAAAAAGCCTAAACAAATGCACAAGAGAAAAACAAACAACCCCATTAATAAGGGGGCAAATGACATGAACAGACACTTCTCAAAAGAAGACATACATGTAGCCAAGAAGTATATGAAAAACAGCTCAATATCACTGATCATTAGAGAAATGCAAATCAAAACCACAATGAGATACCATCCCATAACAGTCAGAATGGCTGTTACTAAAAACAAAAAATAGCAGATGCTGGCGAGGTTGCCGAGAAAAGGAAACCCATATACACGGTTGGCGGGAGTGTACCTTAGTTCAACCATTGTGGAAAGCAGTATCGCAATTCCTCAAAGAGCTAAAAGCAGAACTACCATTTGACCCAGCAATCCCATTACTGGGTATAGAGCCAGAGGAATATAAGGCATTCTACCATAAAGACACATGCACCTGGACTATTCACTGCAGCACTGTTCACAAGAGCAAAAACGTGGAATCAACATAAATGCCTATCAATGACAGACTGGATACGGAAAATATGGTGCATATACACCATGGAATATTATGCAGCCATAAAAAAGAACAAGGCCATGTCTTTTGTGGGAACAGGCATGGAGCTGGAGGCTATAAGCTCAGCAAACTAACGCAGGAACAGAAAAGCAAATCCCACGTGTTCTCACTTAGAATTGGGAGCTAAATGATAAGAACTTATGAACACAAAGAAGGAAACAACAGACACTGGGGTCTCCTTAAGGGGGAGGGTGGGATGACGGAGAGGAGCAGAAAAGAGATAACTATTGGATAGTGAGTTCAATACCTGCGTGATGTAGTCATGTGTGCAACGAACCCCCGTGACACGTGTTTATCTATGTAACAAACCTTCACATGTACCCCCAAACATAAAAGTTTTAAAAAATGTTACAGTGCAAGTCTATTGATGATCAATTCTTTCAACTTCTGTATGTCTAAACACCTACTATTTCAACTTCATTTGAAAAGATATTCATTGAGTATAGACTTAAGAGTTGACATTTATTTTTATTTCACGATTTTAAAGATGGTGTGCCACATGACTTCTGACTTGCATATTGCTAATGAGAAATGTGCTGTCATTCTTCTCTTTGGACATCTAAATGTTTCTTATGGTTTTCTTCTGATTTTCTAGTTACTTAGGAGAAAGGGTAAATCTCTGGGAGAGCAGATAGGTAAAATGTCAGGAATGCACACCATGGATTCTCTGTGCATAGCACCTTGGACATACTTTAGATTATGCGTGGCAACGTGGAGGCCTCCTGAAAGCACAGGGCTCAGTGAAAAGAAAATTAAGAAATCTGGTGGATACTTGTGTTTCCAGCCATGATGGATTAACAGGAACCGGATTTACCGTCTCGCCTAAATACCTATAAACCAAAAAAATTATAAGGCTTAACGTCATGGCACCACCTGCATGCGGGACAGTGATCCCTGAGAGAAAGGGAACCTGACTAGGTGAGCCCTCTGATCGCCCAATCCCACCAACTTCTTGCCCGGATAGAGTTTGCAGGCTGCAGCACAGGGGAGCTGAACACAACAGAGCCCGGTGGACCGTCTGAGTGAAGGAGACAGAGTTGAGAGCTCAAGAGGTCCATAGGACCAGAATTTGCCGGGAGTAATGGAGAGGAGACAGCTGCACAGAGAGGCAGCTCTGGAGACCCTTCAGAGCTTGCCCTTCTGGATGCAGCGTATCAGAAACGGGGAGTGGTGATCGATGACTCCCAGTTTCTGGAGTGAGTGGTTGTGTGGATAATGGCGCCATTTACTGAGACTGTGAAGATGGGTGGGGCGGGGGGGAACAGGAGCGATGGGGATGTGTGAGTGTATGGGAGGAGTGAGTATACCAAGTGACCAGTTTTGGACAGGCAAACCATGAAGAGCCCTTGAGACTTCCAAGTGGAGATGCCACGTAGGTGGGTGAATGTATGTACTTGGACCTCAAAAGTGAAGTTCAGACTGGGGTTGTAGATTTTTTGGAGTGATTAGCACGTAGCACTTTCTGAAGGCTTTCGTTTGTAGGGTGTGTTCCTCTCCCGCAGAGGACATGTTACAACAGGGGAAGGGCTAAAGAGGCACAAGCAGCTGACAGGAGAGATTGGTATATAACAGCTGGAGAAAACCACAGAGCCAGGCAGAATGGATACTGGTCAGCGGAGAGTAAAAGCTGCTGTCCTAGCAATACCTTCCATTCATACACAGGGGTCCTGGTGAGGCTGACATAAAAACAAATATAAAAATCTACTACGAATTTTACAAACAGTCCAGGTTCGACTGCAGATGAGACCACAGCATTTTCTGCCTCAAAAGACATCCAAGTGGAGATGTCACGTAGGCAGGTGAATGTACTATGCACTTGGACCTCAAAAGTGAAGTTTGAACTGGGCTTGTAGATTGTGGAGTAATTAGCTCAGACACACAGGTGTCTAATTGTCCTGGCGGACACCAGGAGGGTCTCAGCGGCAGCGTGATTGTATCGCTGATAAGGAAGAGGCCTGACAATCTGAGTAGAGAGTGGACCCGGTGGAGCAATTCTCATACCTGGATGGACCCACATAGAGCCGCAGAGGCTGGGGGCGAGGCGGGGGGAGGCTCTGTCGCCCTGTGTCCTGAATGCGGAGCATGAACTTAGGCCTTCTACAGCACAAACGTTGCTTCTTTGGGACAGATGTTGCGGTGGGGGAGGCCTGTCACTCAGACGGAGGAGGCGGTGCCTCTGTCCCCAGGCCAGCAGGAGCAGGAGGTGGACTTTGGAGTCCGGAAGACCCAGGTTCAAATTTTGCATTTTCTGTTTCCTGGCTCTGTGGTCTAGTTCATGCAATGTGTCTGTGCCTCAGCTTCCTGATCTGCCAAATGGGGATGCTGACATCCACTTCCCAGCGCTGCTGTGAGAGGAAGAAAAGCCCCAGCACAGATCCCTCTGTGACATACAAGCTGCATAAAGGGTAGCTGAGGAAGCAGATGTTCCCAGTATGTCTGGGGGCCAGAGAGTTGGCTAGTGGAGAAGCACACAAAGCGAAGTGCCATCTTCTGGCCATGTCCATTTCGTAGCCCCGCAGGTTGAGGATTTCCACTTGTTGCGGTTAGAGACCCAGCTTATTAATTGTGAGACCTCACTAATTGTGACCTAAGGGGTCGTGCCGGGGAAACGGGGCATAGTGTATCCCAGACCAGGCTGGAGGAGTTTGGGTGAAAGGGCAGGGCAGGACAGAGAAGCATTGTGCAAAAGTGGGGGGACTGAGAAGAGATGATTGGGTGGGTCGAGCTGCACTGCAGGGTATGAGTGTGCGCGCCCGCGGTAGGAGGAGGAGGAGGAGAGGTGAAGTGGATCTGGCGGGAAGAGCCCCCCCCACCCTACCTTCGACCCCACCGCCCACCCACCCGCGGAATCGCATGCGCACTGGAGACCTGGAGGAAAGGGCTTTTGTTGGGAAAGCGGGCGGGCTGGAGGGGTCCGCGCATGCGCAGGCTACCCAGCCGCGGGGGGTGCACGGAGAAAAGGGGCGGGGTGGTCCGGGCTGCTGTGCTGGCAGCAGTAGGCGAGGGCGCGGCTGCGGGGTTCCTGGTGCTGAGGACGGACGCCATTGGAGCCCCCGAGAAGGTAAGGATCCAGCCCCAGACAGGACCGGGAGAGGGCGAGTGGAACCCGACACGCTGCGCCCTCCCTCCGCCTCCGGATCTGAACAAAGCCCAAGCACTCAGAACCGGAACCCCATTAGACCCAAGGTCTAGATAGGAGCCCCCATCACCATCAGACCCAGGCGCCCCGATCTGAGCCCTACTGAAACCGGAGCCCAGGATCCTCACCCCTTTAGCAGACCCGTGTGCTCCGAGCTGAGCTCCCTTGGACCTGAGGCCCCACCCCCACCCCAACCACTCCTAGATTACTCGAACCGAGCTGACCGCTTGCCCCCTTCCTGGAGTGCCCAGTCCTCGCGTTTGAGATCTGCAGCGCTCCGATTGGAGCCTCACCTAGGTCTGAGGCCCCCACTCCATCCGCCTCTAGTGCTCGAGTCTGAGCCCCACCTAGGCCCCCCGCCCGGACCTAGCCAAAGGTCCCTGGGGTTCTCTTTCGCAGAGCTTGCGGCTTGCCACTGTCCCTGTTGTCTGAGCTCTCCCATCTGCTCCCCCTTCATCCCGGTCCCCTTCTCTGGCCCGTAAATCCAAACCCTTTGTTTCTCTCTTCCCCAATGCATCCCCTTTGGGACTCTTCGGACCCCAGCCCTCCAGAACACCCCCTCGTCAAATCTAGCCGCTGGGATGGCGAGCCTGCCCATCCTAAACTCCGCTTTCAGTGCGGCGCCTCCTGCGACCTCCTCTGTCCCTTTCCTTGGGCTCTGTCCCTGACCAGGTCTACCCCATCAGAAAGCCAAACCGTCTCCCCCCCCCCCCACCTCCTCCCCCCTGCCCCCTACTGCCTAATATTGCCTAGTAACCTGATGATTGTCGCCCCTCACCTCCCGGGAGATCCCGCCTCCCATTGGATCCCGCCCCCTCCCCCTGCAGCTGCTTCACCCTCCCTCTCAGGCTGAGCTCTCATCTCCCTGGGACCCGCAGCATGGCTGAGGGAAGCTTCAGCGTGCAATCGGAAAACTACAGTGTTGAAGACATGGATGAGGGTAGCGACGAAGTCGGGGAGGAAGAGATGGTTGAAGGCAACGACTATGAAGAATTCGGTGCGTTTGGTGGCTATGGCACCCTCACCAGCTTTGACATCCACATCCTGAGAGCCTTCGGAAGCTTGGGTCCAGGCCTTCGCATCTTATCGGTGAGGCCCCTTCCTGGACACCTGCTGGCCTGGGCCTTTCCCCTGTGAATGGGGGAGGGAAGACGGGGGAGCAAGGAGGGTTGTGTGGGAAAGGACTGCCCAGCTTCCCAAGCCTTCCCTCCCCTGCTCGGAAGAAGAAGATTTGGGAAGGTCTTGGGGTGTTCAGGGCTGACTGCTGGGAAGAGGCTGGCCAGCACAGGGAAGCTAACACAAGTATGTCGTCGAGTGGCCTGCCTTCCCCAACCCCCCTCTCTGGCCTTGCAGAATGAGCCCTGGGAACTGGAAAACCCTGTGCTGGCCCAGACCCTGGTGGAGGCATTGCAGCTGGATCCGGAAACACTTGCCAATGAGACGGCCGCCCGTGCTGCCAACGTAGCCCGCGCCGCCGCCTCCAACCGTGCGGCTCGGGCCGCTGCCGCCGCTGCCCGTACCGCCTTCAGTCAGGTGGTCGCTAGCCACCGGGTGGCCACGCCGCAGGTCTCAGGAGAGGATACCCAACCCACGACCTACGCCGCCGAGGCTCAGGGGCCCACCCCTGAGCCACCCCTTGCTTCTCCGCAGACCTCCCAGATGTTAGTCACCAGTAAGATGGCTGCCCCCGGGGCTCCGGCAACCTCCGCACAGTCCCAGACAGGCTCCCCGGCCCAGGAGGCTGCTACTGAGGGCCCTAGTAGCGCCTGTGCTTTCTCTCAGGCTCCGTGTGCCAGGGAGGTGGACGCCAACCGGCCCAGCACAGCCTTCCTGGGCCAGAATGATGTCTTTGATTTCACTCAGCCGGCAGGTGTCAGTGGCATGGCCTTCCCGCGCCCCAAGAGACCTGCCCCAGCCCAAGAGGCTGCCACAGAGGGCCCTAGTGCTGCCTCTGGTGTGCCCCAGACGGGACCTGGCAGGGAGGTGGCAGCCACCCGGCCCAAGACCACCAAGTCGGGGAAGGCGCTGGCCAAGACTCGGTGGGTGGAGCCTCAGAATGTTGTGGCAGCAGCTGCTGCCAAGGCCAAGATGGCCACGAGCATCCCTGAGCCGGAGGGTGCAGCTGCTGCCACTGCTCAGCACAGTGCTGAGCCCTGGGCCAGGATGGGAGGCAAGAGGACCAAGAAGGTGAGATCCCCCTGCCCCCTGCCACCTCCACACCCCCTTGCTCCTGTCCTTTCCTTCTCCTCCCTTTCCTGCTCCTCTCCTCCCTCTCCTCTCCCCCTTCTTCCTCTCTTCTCCTCTTTCCCCTCCTTCTCTCCTCACCTCCCCTCTCCTCCCCTCCTCTCCTCTCAGCTAGTCCATGTTTCTCCAACACAAGTTTGCTGAGCATGTTTTCACTCCACGTAGTCCCTACCCTCAGGACTGGTGGGAGAAGAGGCTGGCTCAGTGCCTGGCACTTAGTAAGCACGCAGCACATGCCAGCCGCTGCTGGTACTGCTCTCATTTCCGAGAGCCTGCTACGGGTGAGGGGCGTGCCGGGTGCTTTGGCACGGGGAGCCTGGTAGCCCTGGGTCTCTCCTCTCTCAAATGATACAGTCCAAGCACCTGGATGATGAGTATGAGAGCAGCGAGGAGGAGAGAGAGACTCCCGCGGTCCCACCCACCTGGAGAGCATCACAGCCCTCATTGACGGTGCGGGCTCAGTTGGCCCCTCGGCCCCCGATGGCCCCGAGGTCCCAGATACCCTCAAGGCACGTACTGTGCCTGCCCCCCCGCAACGTGACCCTTCTGCAGGAGAGGGTAAGAAGCCCACCCTCCCCCATCTCCTTCCTCTCCTCCCTTGTGGGCCACGTCTCTGCTGTCACCCATGCCTTGACCTCCCCGCGTGTTCCTCCTTCTCCAGGCAAATAAGTTGGTGAAATACCTGATGATTAAGGACTACAAGAAGATCCCCATCAAGCGTGCAGGTAGGCAGCCTGTGCCCCCTTCACCATCCCCTAGTCTGTGGGCATCCCTTTGCTTGCGCGCCACGGCTGGTCCCTCCATAGCCACAGGACGGGGTCCTGGCTGCGTCACCCTCGGCAGGGCTGACCAAGGGGCTACAGCTCTATGACCCCTGCTCAGCCCAGGTGCTTTCTCCAACTCTTCCCCCTCCTGCAGACATGCTGAAGGATGTCATCAGAGAATATGATGAACATTTCCCTGAGATCATTGAACGAGCAACGTACACCCTGGAAAAGGTGGGTGCAGGATGGGAGCAGCTCTGTGGGGGAAGAGCGGGCATGGGGGTGCGGTGACCCTGCAGCCCCTCAAGGCCCAGTCTCTGGAGCCATCTCTCACCTCTCCGACTCTGAGCTTCCACTGCACTGGCAGTTTGACTCGTGCTTCCTGCCCTCGGCTTCTCTCTCTCATGCTCTCTGAGTGTCTCGCCGTCTGGCCAGGTGGGTCTCATCGCCTCTGCCAGCGTCAGCTCCCACAGCGAAGGTCTTCCGTGTGCTGTCTTCTTCTGCCCTCGCTCACGAGTTTGGATTCCTTGCTGAGGAGCAGTTCTAACCCGGAATCACTGTCTGCCGGCAGGATGCCCAGCATGGGGTTTGGATCTCACACTCTGTTTTCTCCCCCACATAGAAGTTTGGGATCCACCTGAAGGAGATCGACAAGGAAGAACACCTGTATATTCTTGTCTGCACACGGGACTCCTCAGCTCGCCTCCTTGGAAAGTAAGAAAGGGAAAGCGGGTCGTGGCCTTCCTCGGTGGTGTCCCTTCCCTGCCCACACCCCTTCAGTGAAGCAGGAAGACGGGGCTCGAGTGCGGCGCACGGCTCCCACACACAGCGAGGGCTGCCTGGTGACTGCTGGATGAAAGGAATGATAGCCTGGGGTGAGGCCTTGCTGCCATCACTTCTCCCCAAGCTGCTGCCGGGCTTTATCCCCAAAGCTTCGGAGGAAAGTGCCTCTTCCTCCCTCCTCTTCCTCCTGCCTGCCTGGCCTGGGCCCGGCAGAGCTGGCCTAGGGGAGAGCTTCCTCTTCAGTGTAGGTCCTGATGTGGAAGGGGCAGGAAAGGTCTGGAGCCATCTCTGGACACACGTTTGCCATTTGCAGAGCTTCGGCTCCCTGCCTCGCCCTGTCCTCTGCAGAACCCTGTCAGGGAAGTGTTAGTACCCATGTTTTACAGAGGAGGCGATTAAGTCTCAGGCGGAGGTGCGAATGGTCTGTCAGCAGCTAGTGAGCTGTGCCTGTCCTGGGAAGAGTTCCCCTCAAGCTGGGAAACCTGAGAGAGGCTAGTTGGGAGAGCCTGGTGGTGTCTCTCAGGCAAATAGCTGCTGAACAGGATTTCTCTTTCCACACCTTTAGAACCAAGGACACTCCCAGGCTGAGTCTCCTCTTGGTGATTCTGGGCGTCATCTTCATGAATGGCAACCGTGCCAGCGAGGGTGAGTGGCTGGACCTGCAACTGGGGGGCTGCCCATAGTCTCATCTTCTGAGTGCCAAACTCTCGTACCTCCTCTCCCCTCGCAGCTGTCCTCTGGGAGGCACTACGCAAGATGGGACTGCGCCCTGGGTATGATTGGCCTCTCCAGCTCCTCCCCTCGGTGCTATCCTCTGGCCAAAGAGGTCCTGGGATTGCAATAGCCTGGTGGTCTGGCGCAAGGGCGTGGGGCGCCCTGGGCTCAGTAGAGAGCAAAGGATCTCACCAGGGCGGATGGGGAAGCGGTGCTGGACGCTGCTCAGCCCTCTCTCTGCTCTGTGGCCCCAGATGACATCTAAGAGAGACAGTCAGAGTCAGGGGTTCCATCAAATCCCTACCTGGGGCGTCCCTGACCAACAGTCCTCTGGCCTCTGCTGCATGCCCAGGCCTCCACAGCGACTCCCCGTGGGCTGGGAAGTCATAGTCATGCTAGGGAGGGCCCCTGCCACCGTCTCTGCTCATGGATTCCTTTCCTTGCCCTCAGGGTGAGGCACCCATTCCTCGGCGATCTGAGGAAGCTCATCACAGATGACTTTGTGAAGCAGAAGTAAGTATCACCTGAGCTAACTGCGGCTCTCACTCGAGCATCCTTTGTGTACTGGTCTGGCTGAGAAAGCAGTTCCCTATCCCAAATCTTCAACTGGAGGGATGGGTGCCTCTGACCTGGGAGTGAGTGGCAGTGGGGGTATGCGAGCGTGTGGGGAGCCGAAGGCCAGGGTGGTCTTGGGAAAAGGGAGCTCACGTCACCTGAGAACACGGTGTGGGGTGTGAAAACGGCCGCCATCACCTTGAGCACCTGCCCTGTAGACTGACACAAGAGTTCCCCCTGGTTTACACCTAAGGAACCCGGAGCTCAGAGAGGGGACGCCTCTGAGCATGGCTCCCAGCTGGTAAGGGCCTCAGCCCAACTCTCCTGATTTTCAGGCCAGGGGCCACCCTCTCCCCGTCCCTGGAGGACTTGCCAACGCACAGGCGCACATGCACACCAACAAAGGGTCAGGACTTGAGGAGGATGCCTGGAGCACGCTTCTCCTGGCTGACTGTTTCTTCCTCTCCAGTCGTTTCCTCTGGTGGGCCTCTCCAGGGCTCCGCCGGGGTGTGGCCAAGACCCTCGAGGTGGGGTGTGCTCAGAGCAGGGGGCCTGAAGAATGGCTCCTCTGTTTACAACACACCCAACAGGAAGCTGGGGTCATCGTGATGAGGGGCACAAACTTGTGGCCTCCCTACAGACAAATGCCCTACATGTGGCCCCCCTGCACCTCCACATGGCTTCCGGGGAGGACCAATGGCAAAAGGCTTTGAAGGCCTCACTTTTGCAGGCAGAAGTCCTGGGAGTGGGTTTGGGAATGAGTGAAGGGCTGGAGGGGCAGGGCAGTCCTCTTCCAGGAGCTGAGCTGCGGCATCGGGTTGAGGAGGGGCCCCCTGGAACCCATCCGTTCAGCAACAGGTCTGCTTGGCTAGAAGCAAAGTTTACTTTCCTCTCATGCCAAGGTACCTGGAATACAAGAAGATCCCCAACAGCAACCCACCTGAGTATGAATTCCTCTGGGGCCTGCGAGCCCGCCATGAGACCAGCAAGATGAGGGTCCTGAGATTCATCGCCCAGGTAAGGGAGAGCCTCTGTTGGGTGCCCGGCACCGGGGGTGGTGCTCTCCACACCTTGCTTGCTTCTTGGTCGAGGCCTCCTTCCCATTACCCTGTATTCCAGTGAGGGTACCAAACACTCACAGAGGCACCTGAGCACCCTACACAAGGTCACAGATGGGGCAAAATCCCAGGTCTGGCACAGGAGAGTAGGAGCCCCCAATCCCTGTGGTCCTGATTTTTGCCATCATTGCACAAAGCACACGGGAGGGGGTGAGGCGGGCCGCGGGTGCTCAGCCAGTGTGGGGTAGCTCTGTGTCTATGCTTGCCCTTTTCCTCCTCAGAATCAGAACCGAGACCCCCGGGAATGGAAGGCTCATTTCTTGGAGGCTGTGGATGATGCTTTCAAGACAATGGATGTGGATATGGCTGAGGAACATGCCAGGGCCCAGATGAGGGCCCAGATGAATATCGGGGATGAAGCGCTGATTGGACGGTGGAGCTGGGATGACATACAAGTCGAGCTCCTGACCTGGGATGAGGACGGAGATTTTGGCGATGCCTGGGCCAGGATCCCCTTTGCTTTCTGGGCCAGATACCATCAGTACATTCTGAATAGCAACCGTGCCAACAGGAGGGCCACGTGGAGAGCTGGCGTCAGCAGTGGCACCAATGGAGGGGCCAGCACCAGCGTCCTAGATGGCCCCAGCACCAGCTCCACCATCCGGACCAGAAATGCTGCCAGAGCTGGCGCCAGCTTCTTCTCCTGGATCCAGTAAGAGTTTCGGTAGAGAAATGAGACTCTGCAGGAGGGCTGCGGAGGGGGGTGAGATGTCAGAGGGAGGGCTGGGGTGGGGGCGCTGGGGGCAACGGCAACAGCATGGACGGACACTTATTTTGTTACGTATACCCCTCCCTGGCTCGCGTGTGTCCACGGATGTTGTCACTTTGGTTTCTTGTGCTTTTATAGGCACCGTTGACGAACTGCAGCGCTCTCACTGGCCAAGCCAGAGCGCCTCCTCTCAGATTCCTTCTCGACACAGCACCCTAGGCGGCTTCTTCCTGTCAGTCGGAGGTGGCATGCAAGATGAAGCTCTCTTTGCTCTTCCTGCTTTCATTTTGTGCTTTTCCTTGTGCTTTCATGTTTTGGGTATCAGTGTTACATTAAAGTTGCAAAATTAATTTGGATGTTTCTTCCTTTACCTGCACACCCATTGCTATACCTGGCCACGCTTGGGCTTGTAGCAAGGAAACTTCTTCAGGCTCTCTGGGGTAGGTGGGCCCCACCTCTGCCAAAAAGGCCCACAGGGACAGGTGGGATGCTGGGAGGTGCGGAGGTTGGTTACGCCTGAGTGCATGACCAGGAGTTTGGAGAGGCCCCAGTGCTCATCGTTATGTGATTTTCTACAAGCCTTGCTCAGCAGCCCCAGGGACATGGCAAGAGCGGGGGCCAGAGCAGGGGCGGGGTGGAAAATTGCAGCTTGGTGCCACTGCCCCTCCCGCCGAGGGACAGGGTGCAAGGCTCTCACCAGGACCCACCTCCCACACCCCCTCCTTGGAGATGATGTTCCGGAACCCTTGGCTCATCATCCACACAGTTCAGGACCCCGTCCTCGGTACAGAGTCTGACGGACAATGAGGTGGGCCCCGCAGTGATGTTCGCAGCCCTCCAGTGTGTAGAAGGAGGGGCCGTGATTGCTGAGGGAGCAGGATGTAATAAAAACAACGCACGGTGCACGCGTACACAGCCCCTTGCCTGTGACGGAACGGCGGCCTGTTTGGAGCTTCGCAGCCCTTCTCCCCCAGCAGCAGGGCTCTCCCAGTGAGGACAACACCAGGTCTACCTAGGTCCTGGTGTGTTCAAGGGCTGGGTGATGTCTGGAGGGGTCTGAGGTAGGGCTGCACATGCTTCAGGTACAAGACGGTGAGGGCAGAGACAGTTTGGTCTCCTGGGAAGGGCTCAGTGGCAGGCAGGGACAGTGTCCAGGGCTTCTGGAGTTCCCCGGTAATGTCCAGGCCTTGGGAAGACAGAGCCCTAGATAAGGAGGGAAAACATAGCAGTGGAAGGCTCCCTGCTTCCCACCCCCTCACCCAGCCCCAGCCTCTGTTTCCCCAGGAAGGGCTGCCATCTCCGCCACGGCCAGATCCTGACCCAGACCGGGCTACCTAATTTGGGAGGCCCAGTGGAAAATGAAAACACGAGTCTCCTTGTCAAAAACTATGAAGGATTTCAAAACAACAACAGCAGAGCATGGAGCCACATGGGGAGCCCTGGTGAGCATCAGACTGCATTGGTTGCACACCCCAGAAGCTGTCCATCAGAAAGGCTTTGGGTGGGTCTCCGTGTTGGCTGCCGCTGTGATTTCTGCTTCTCTGGTGCTTGGGTCCATGCTTGGCCACACTGACATTCTGGGACTCTGACAGAAATCCAGTCCCAAAGTTTTACTGGAACACACACACACACACACACACACACACACACACAATGGAGTCCCCTTCCCTTTATGTCTCCTGGTTTGTGGTCTGGGCTGTGGAAGAGATGAGGGATGCCTGGGACTCCACCCCTGGCGTCATAAATTTAATGCTATTTGGCTGGAACCTCCCCGGACACCCTTGTGCACATAGCAGGCACATGCCTGTCCTTGGATCAGGGTGGGGGTAGTCACCATAAGCCACAGGAGTGAGTTTGAACACTGTGTGCAGAGGGCACTTGAGATACGGAAGTTCCACCGGAAAGGAACAGGAAGCAGCCCTCAGAGGCAGGGTGCTGGCCAGGTCACGGCCTCCTCAGGCCTCCAGGCTTGCTGGACACTCTCCCTTTCACAACACCTTGCTGCGGTGGGGCCTCACCAGGGACCCACTCCCCCTACCCTGTAGGGGCAGCGCTGAGGGCACCTGGGAAGAGAGGAGGAGAGCAGGGAGGCGAGAGCACCCTGGTGGGAAATGGGGGCGGACTGGACTGAGCGTCCTGCAGAAGGGTCAGACCGGCCACCCTGGAGACGGCCACCACCTCACTCACATGGCAAACAGGAGACCCAGGCAGGTTTCCCCGCTGCCCCCGGCCTGGGGCCTTCTGCAGACCCCGCACTGCAAAGGCCCACAGTCCATGTCAGCAAGTGTTTTCTGAGGCCCTGCTGTGTCAGTGGACAGCACTCACAGCCTTCTCCCAGCTTGGCCTGCTCCCTCTGATCACCCCTGCCCCAGGCCTGGCGATGGACGAGCATTCGTGCATTCACTTGTTTCCAGTTATTGACATTATGCATAAAGTTGTTCTGAATATTCATGTACAATTTCTCATCTGGGCCTATGTTTCTGTTTCTCGGCCAAGCCCGAGAGGTGGGGGCAGTAAGGCCATTTCATGGTCTCAGCCAACTGAGGCTCTGAGAGGGAAGACGCTCTCCCCAAGTCACACAGCCAGGAAACGGCAGAGCACAGACTTGAACCCGGGACCCTCTGAGGCCAGGGTGCGTGCACTGGGCCCTGCTGTCGGCCGCCCCTGCCATCCAGGGGCTTGCAGTGTCCTGGGGGTGATACACCCACCTGCTGGGCACTCTCTCCTGACACCCACCCTCCCACCCACGTGCACATACCGCTCCCCATCTCCCTTCATTGTGCATGATTCGCTACCCCTCACGGCTTCCCTGAACGACAGGTTCCACCCTAGGTTTCTGAGGCCTGCCACCGCCCTCCCAGCCTCCTGAGACATCAGGTTGGGTGCTTTCCTTCCTGGGCATCCATCCTGCTGCTCCTCCTTGTTTTTGTCCTCATCAGGCCCTGGGCCAAGGGCGTTTTGCCCACTACCTTGTGACACCCTCAAAGATCGTCTGAGCTACTACTGTGCACTTGAGGAAACAGACTCAGAGAAGGGATGTGACTTGCCTGAGATCTCTGACCCAGCTTTGCCGCTGCCTCCACTAGTGACCTTGGCCCAGCCTCTTCTCTTGACCAGTTGCATATCGTTCGGTGTTGCATGTGAAGAACCATTCACATGGTTTGCACATTGATTATCATTTGTCGTCTTAATACTGAATTATAAGAGTGCTTTTTTGCGTGCAAACTTTTCCATTGTCAGGTAGTACATATTGCAAACATTGCCGCAATGAATGGTTTGCTTTTTCATTTCGCTAATGATGAAAAGCCAGATTTCTAAATTTGATGAAATTCACTTAAGGTGTTTTTGCATGGCTATTGCTTTCTGTGTCATAGCTATAAGAGTCCTTCGCCTACAGCAAGTTTTTCAAGGCTTTATCCTGAATTCTCTTCCAGAGGTCTTATGCTTTAGCTTTTTTGTTGACGTTTAGGATCTTCACAAACTTCAGAAGTTTGAAATCATACCAATTATCTTTTCTGACCACAATGGAATGAAACTAGAAAGCAATACCGGAAGGAGAATTGAAAAAGTCACAAACAGGTGGAAATTACAACACTCTCTTCAACAACCAGTGGGTCAAAGAACAGACCACAAGGAAATTAGAAAGTATCTTGAGACACATGAAAATGAAAACACCACATACCACAACTAAGGAGATGCAGGGAAAGCAGTGTTAAGAGGGAAGTTTATTGTGGTAAATCCTTACAGTGAAAAAGAAGAAAGATCTCAAATCAACAGCCTATCTTTGTGTTTCGAGAACTAGAAAAGGAAGAACAACGTAAACCCGAAGTTAGCAGAAGGAAGGAAGTAATAAAGATTAGAGCACAAATAAAGGAAATGGAGAATAGACAAATAATAGGAAAAAAAACAATGAAACTAAGAGCTGGTGTCTCTGAAAAGGTCAACATAGGTTAAGCAGATTAAGAAAAAAACAGAGAAGGGTCAAATAACTAAAATCAGAATGACAGAGGGGCATTACAATTGATACTACAGAAATAAAAAAGATTATAAGGAGAAGACCAGGAACAACTATACCCCAACAAATTCGATACTTTAGAAGAAATGGATAAATTCTGAGAAACATACACGCTGCCAAGACTGACTCCTGAAGAAATAAAAAATCTCAGCAGATCTCGACAACTCATAAGGAGACTTAACCAGTATTCATCAACCTCCCAATAGAGAAAACCCCAGGACTAGATGGCTTCAGTGGAGAATTCTACTAAACATTTAGAGAAGAATTAGGACCAGAAACACACGCACACACACACACTTCCCAAAAGAATGTTTATGCATACATATTCAACAAAAGTCTAGCACACCGAGTTCAACAACACATGAAAGGCCCATGACCACGTGGGATTTATTCGTGGAATGCAAGGAAGTTTCGATCAATGAAAATCAACTAATTTAGTGTACGGCATCAACAAAATGAAGGACAAAACCACATGATCGGCTCAATTGATGCACTAAAAGCATCTGACAAAAGTCAACCCCCTTTGTGATAAAAACACTCAAACTCCTTGAAACAGAAGGAAACAACCTCAACGTCACAAAAGTCCTATATAAAATACTCATTGTGAACACTGTACTCGATGGCGAAAGAGTGAAAGCTTTTCCTCTAAGATCAGGAGCAAGACAGAGATGCCCGCTTTTGCTACTTCTTCTCAACATAGTCCCGGAAGTTCAGAGGGCAATTAAGCAAGAAAATGAAATAAAAGGGCAACCTTTTTATTTCACTTCATTTTATTTTTAGAAAAGGCATCCTTTTTATTTCCTATTTTCTAAATAACCCATAGCTCAAGGAAAACATCACCAATGAAATCACAAAGTATTTTGAACCTGATGAAAACTTATGGGATATATTTTAATTGTCTAGATTGCATGAAAAAGAAAGGCACAACATTTGCATCTTTCTCAACAATGTTGAACAACAGATTAAACCTGAAGAAAGCAGAAGAAATGAAATAACGATAAAAGTACAAATCAGTTAAAGATAAAACAACACAGCCAGAGGTGGTTTTTTGTAAAGATGATGTGATTAAGACATGCCTTGTGTAGGCCTGAACAAAAAGGAGATAACTCATGAAGCAACCCGTGTCTGGAGTGGCTAAGGAGACATCACTATGGGCAATGAAGGCATTAAAGAGATCATTATTCAAAACCATGAGCAACTTTATGCCCACAAACGTGAAACTTTGGATATAATTTACACATTTCAAGAAAATACAACAAAATGACAGAAAGCAGACTAAACATCTGAATTGTCCTACAAATTCTAAACGGGCGGAATCTGAAGGAAACAACAGCAGCAGCCACAAGAACCTACGGACTCTGATGCAGCCACCGATTAATTCTACAAAACGTTTGTGAAGGAAGGAATATCAATCTTACCTTCTTGCCAGGTAACATAAAAAACGGGAAATGCTTCCCATCCCGTTTTATGAGGCAAAAACCTTAAAGGGCATGGTAAGAAATGAAACGCACAGGCCCATCTTTTACATAAGCACAGAAGAAGAAATCTTGAATAAAGCATTAGCAAAACAAATCAGTTAAATCTCCAAAAAGGAAAACGTATCACAAACAAGTCAAGAGTATTCTAGAAATGAAGCGGTTCAGTGCTTGAAAAATCTATCTCTCAGAAGTAATGTATGAAGGAGAAAAAATATGATATTCCCTACAGACGCAGGAAGGGTATTTCATGGGTTTGATTTTTTTTAAATGACCATGCACTTATGATAAAACCTCTTAGCCAACTACGAACAAAAGGGAACTCTCTTGATTCCGTTGGAATACCTTTTAAAAGCCTACAAAAACAACGATACTTACGGGTGACATGTTGACAGCTTTCCCTCTGAGATCAGGGGGAAAAAAAAACCAGATACATCCACTGTCACCACTTACAGTGCCATGAAGGAAGAAAAAGTAATCAAAGCAGTCCTGCAAGCACAGCCTTAAATGCATACGCATGTTAACCAAAGGACATCCTTGTGAACGTGCACCACAATAATAACACTAACACTCCAGCGCTGGAAACTACTGAAGAGTCCATTAGAAATAAAGGCATGAATAAATTGTGGCATCGTCATACAATTCAAAACACTGCGCAGGAATGCAAAGAAACGAAATTCAGCTACACAGCACGACAAAAGTGAATAGCAACGAGAAAAACCGAATGTTGCCAAGAGAAACCCGGATTATAAAATACGTACTGTACTGATTCTACTCATGTGTAATGCGTTCACAAACAGGCAGGATTATCGTCAAGTGTTAAAAGTCACAAGAGTGGTTAGATTTGCTGAGGTGGAAGACAAGAGTGACTGGCATGAGAGCGCTTTTGAGCTGCCGGCAATACACTACACCATTTCTTAACCCAGATCGTAGGGGATCAGACGCCCCTGTGGAACCATTTACTGAGTGGTACCCTCATTTTGCGTGCAACTCCATTTTTGTATTATATTCCATTACAGTGTACATAGAGATATTTAAATGAATACTATCCCAGGAATGTCCATAAACAATGGATTCTTCAGTGATTTGTATATTCTCTGACCACAATGCCACAATGGGATCTAGAAATTAATAACAAAAGATCACTACAAACCCCCGTATATGTTTGTAAATTAAGAAACATCCTCCTAAGTAACCCATGGCTCTAAGAAAAACTAACGTTGAAATAAGAAAATATTTTGAGCTTACTAATGAAGCAAACTCCAGAGGTCTTTGCCTGCCAATATTACTAAGTCTCCTCTCTGGGGAAGTTTAGATTACACAGGAAGACTCTCCTGCATCTCTGAGAAGGGGCAAGATGCCAGCAATCTGGACGCCAAACTCCAGCGGAGGTGAGGGACTGAAGATTGCTGTAGACAGCAACTGAAATCCCTACGCCGGGTTGGGATGTATGCCTTCAAGTGAGCCTGAAGTTCCAAAGCCCATAAATCTGCTGGTTCATGCTCTGCAGAGAGTACATTTGTCCGCCATCTCCCAGAGTGGGGGGAGAGCGATTTGTCATGCTACGAGGAGCTGAGAGGGGATCTGGGTGTCTAAGTGATTTGTAAATACACTTTCTAGAGCAATCGTGCAATTTACAGCCCCCACCGTTACCAACAACGTGCCGGGATACGTGGCAATGCCGGTGTTGCAGACAGTTGGAAGGTCTGGTGAGAGGGGATAAGTCAGTTGCTTTCCTGCCGTCCTCACTGCCAGTTGACGCTCAAGCTCTCTTGGCAACACAAGTGAGACTCCGTCTGTAAAAAAACAAAACATAAAAAAAAATTAACATGTACTCCCAGCTACTCTGGAGGCTGTGGCTGGAGGATCCCTTGAGCTCAGCAGTTCGAGGCTACAGGGAGCTATGATCATACCACTGAACTCCAGCCTGGGCGACAGAGCGAGAACCCCCCCACACCCTCAAAAAAGATCAAGCTCTCTTAATCAGCTAAGTCAGTGTCACTCACCTGTTTCCTTCCCATCTTCTGCTACTTTCTTTCTTTTGTCTCCTCAGCCAGTTTCTTTGTCTTTATGGGGTAAAGCCTTAGGAGAAAAGGATGCAGCCAGGAAAGAGGGAGGGGGAAGAGAGGTGAGAAGTGAACGTGAGAAAGAGAAGGGGTGAGTGAAGTACATGACCAAAGGTGCCCTGGGGAAGCTGGGAGCAGGAACAAGGGTCCCCGGGCGAGTTGAAACTACCCCTCATGCTCTTTGGTCTGTTGGGTGCTCAGGTTGCAGGAAATGGGCATCCGGTTGGACTTCATGAGAACTCACACCTTGGGGTGTGGAGGGCAGGACACCATGAGAGGAGTCCCACCCTGCTGCAAAAGATGGAAGAGGAGAGTTGCCCCCAACATAAAAGGGAAGGCAGTGACAGAAAGAGGCAAGCAGAGGATGGTGGATGGCAGAACAAGGACTATCATCAATGACATTTTCTTCACTGAGCCCACCCCACAAATGAGCTCCCTTCCTGTGCGCTCTCACAGCTCCTTGTCGTTGAATCTCATATCACTGATGGTAATTTGCAGAGGAATAATTAAGTTGGTGATTCACTTTAGGATGTACTGCCCTCCGAGGCTGAAAGCTAAACACATAGAGCCCACGTTACGCCCAGTACCACTTAAGGAACTAAGGATTAGTCACTGGGTAAGTATCAGGGGAGGGGAGGGCGGGGAGGGTGAGGGGAGGGAACGGCATAGAGAGAAGGAAAAAGCAAAATGAGGGGAAAACCAGGGGAGGACAACATGAGAAAGGAAAGAGGGAGAGAAAGGGCAGTGAGGGATATGGGAACTCGGAGGGAGGACAAAGGGAAAGCCAAGGCATGGAGGAGAGAGAGCAGAGAGGGGAGATGAGAGGTGATGACAGAGGCTGAAGTGAGGTAGGAAGAGAGAGGAAAGAGGAAAGGAGTGTAGAGGACATGGATGAGGGAGTAAAGAGAAAGGAACAAGGGGAGAGGTCCTTTACCAAAGGGTGATTGATGAGCAGGGGGCAAGAAGAAGGGGCAGCGAGGGAGAAAGGGTAAGTAGGAGAAAACTGCCAGCTTTGAGAACTCTACCCTGTCCCTGGAAAGAGGGGATCCCCATCCCAGGTCAACCTGGGGCTCCCCGTGGGACTATCTCAGAGGGAGGAGCTGGATAAGCCAAGAAAGAGCAAAGGGTGCACGGGACCACTCTTGCCTTGCTGCGTGTGTCATTCAGGGCCTTCCCACCCAAACACGGGGACCGGTCACATCAACAGCCACCTCTGCTGAATCCAAGCTCTGCACCGGATCCTCCTTTCCCCTGCCAGATATGGGTTTCAACAAGCAAATTTAAGGGAATCACTCCCCTTCCTGGGATCCCTCCCTGCCTGTATCAGTTGCAACCCCTTTCATGGTCACAGAGGCCTGGCCTCTCCCACAAGAACCCTATGGGCCAGCCAGTGTGATGCTCTGTACATCATATCTGTTCAGGATGAAGCCTGTGTGTGTGTGTGTGTGTGTGTGTATATGGGGTGGGGGTGTGTGGGATGTGTGCGTGTGTGTGCGTGTGTGTGTGTGTGTGTGTGTGTGTGTGTGTGTACTAATAATCACAAGGATCAATATATCTGTGGGAATTGTGAATTCTTTCGAAGTGACTGCCTTGCTAGAATCCCCTCTCCCAGGGGCCTTTATTTCAAGGACCAACTCTGCTTTTCTCCCACAGCCCAATGAATGCATCAGACACTCAGCTTCAGTTCCCATGGCAACAGGGGCTAATGGCCTAGAGACTAAAGATGAGACAAAGAGAAACGCAGAGAAATGTGCGTGTTCTGTCTTCCTCTGAGGTACGCAAGCCCCTATTCAGGGATTGAAAAGAACATTCGCTTTAGTTCTACCCTGCCCTCCCCTCAATGCTGGGTGGAGGAGGGCAGAAACGCAGACGGGCCTGACATGAATCCAGAATTTCTACATCCTCTCAATGCACCTGCACGGTTTGGAGACAGGCTTCTTTGTCCCCAAGCCATCATGTTACCAACGATGTATTGTACCTGCAAACCATGCCTGTGGAACCTAGGATTCCTGCTACCCCAACTCACTTTCCTCTTTACCACCCTCTAGCCTCTATCATAGTAGGGGAGTTTTTTCAGTCATTCCTGTTTTCTGACAGAAAGTTCCAGCCAGCCCAATTTCAGAAGCGCTGTCTCAGGAGGGCTCCCTGATCCTTCCTGCCAGAGTCACACAGGACACACCTCCTCCCTCTTCTCCTCTGTGGCCTGGGAGACCTCTGCCCAGACCATGGGACAAGTTCCTAGGGCTCCCCCTTCCTGCCACACTCCTGTTCCGCCAGGGCCTTGGGGAGACTCAGACGAGGGAGGTTTCTGATAGTCTCCCACTTCTGGAAGCAGCCAAACTAATGAGAGGCCTCTTGCCTGCCCCTCTTCCTGAGAAGCCCACCACCTCCTGTGTATTGACTCCCCTTACCAGAGGCTGGACAAACAGGGTGCCAGGCAGGACATGAGATGTCCCACACTAGAAATTTGTGATAAACAGCAACTCAAAAGCTGGGCATATGCCCCCAACTTCCCCTCCCTTCTTTCCATTTATTCCAGTGAGTCTCAGAAGTCCCTTTGTCCAGCTGCACTCTCCTCTCCTGGGACCCAGCTGCCCTCCATTTCCCATGTCCTGGAACCCCTCAGTCCAAAATATCTGAGTAAACTCGTCTTCACTGCAATGGTGCAACCCACACCCACAGCCATGCCCTACGCCAGAAGGAACCACATGAAGTTCTGCCCATCTTCCTGACCTCCACGGATGTTGCGCGACATCCAGTCTCCTCTGGGTCAGGGGGTTTGTCTCATATGCACTCCTGAGTGCCCACCTGCCAGTGACTCCCCTGTGTTTCATACCCCTCTCGGGGGATCTCAGATCCACTCGGCTCCTGGTCTCTGTCTGGATGACCACGACCAGTTTCCCTTGGAGAAGGACCAATGGGGAATGGCAATGCCAGGAAGGCAACGCTTCGCTTGACTGCTCTGCTCCTTAAATCCCCAAAAGCACCACTCACAGGACTGTAGACGCTATGCCAGTTACAGACTTCAGCGAAGGGTCAATAGTGACTACATGAAATTATAGTGGAACAAACTACTAGTGAGCGATGGCTAAGCATCCATGCTGCTAGAATCCAAAAGGAATCACCCATCCCCTGCCTCCCACGGAAAAGATAAGGTCTTCTGAGGACATTCCATTTCCGGTGAATTCCCGTTCATGGCTTTTCTTCCTGTTTTGAGCACTGCCCTTTTCTCTCCCTGGAAAGAAGGAAGTCCCTCCATTAATCTGCTTCATTGTAGGGATTTCTTTATTTCTCAGTAATGGGATCTGTCTATGTCTCCACCTCCCTGTGAACATATGAACACCCAGAGACAATCACCAAACACTAAGGAGCTACGAGTGTCACATCATAATCCCTCACCTAGCTCTGCGCAGTGGCCCACACCTATAACCCCAGCTATGCAAGACACCGAAGCAGGAGGATTGGTTGAGGCCAGGAGTTGGACACGAGCCTGGTCAATGTAGCGAGACCTCATCTCTAAAATTATAAAAATAGAAAACATTAGCCTTATATGGTGGCACGCATCTGTGGTCCCAGCTACTCGGGAGACTCATGCAGGAGGATCACTTGAGCCCAGGAGTTTGAGGCTGCAGTGAGTTATGACAGCACCACTGCACAGAGCTCTGGGAGGCTGCACTTTGAAGCCAGGAGTTCAAGACCAGCTTGGGCATCACAGCGAGACCCCAACTGCAGAAAAAAAATAAAATTAAATTAAAAAAAATTAAAAATATCTCTGACCGATACATTTCTCAAAATTTGAATTTGTCAGTTTACATTAACCTTCGTTACTCAGCCTGGATCCTATGGACTTCAAACTTCATTTCCTCGTCCTCTGGACATCTCTGCCCTGCCAATCCCTCATTCTCAATTTGGCCATCCCCGGGGATGGAGGTTATCAGCATGGCTTTAACTGAGAGCATGAAGCATGGGGCTGGTGGCTCATCTTTTTAACAAAGCCAGCCTCTCTGGTTGACCCCGTCTTTACCCCTCACTGTTTCACAGTTTGAATTCCTGCAGATGTCCACTGTTCCTCTGCATCTTCAAATTCTTCTGCTCCGGTGGCTATTCCCATCAGCATACAATTACGCTCCACTGTCCTCCATTTTAAACAAATACCTTCCCTTGGCGACACTTCCCTGCCAGCTGTTCTCCCACATACCTGCTGCCTTTCACAGCAAAACTTTTCTGGTAAGTTGTCTGAACAGGTTGTCACCACTTCCTCATCCTCATCTCCACTTCCGATGTCTTGCATGGCCTTCTGTCCTCCAATAGGCTTTTTTTTTTTTTCATGCTCTTTAGTAACTTACATGATGTCAAATCCAATTATCATCCCTCTGACCTGGCTTGCCCTCTTAGTAGCATTGAACGTGCTGGCCGCTATCGGTCTCTTGAGATCTTGTGGGTTCCATGAAACCATCTTCTTCTGGTGATCTTCCTTCCAGGATAGATCCTATTCTTTGAGTTGTTTCCTGGCTCCTCTTCTTGTAAACTCCTCTACTTTTTAATATGCTCCAGATTGTGGCCTTGTTTCCTCCTTTTCTACATTTTTTTCTCGAAGAAATTTCCTTTCACTTTACAGATGTAAATAACACCTACATCTGCCACCTCCTGTGTCCATCAGAATGTTTGGTTAGCAACAACAGAAAAACACTCACGATTGCTCAACCAAAAAAAAAAAAACCTGATGCAAGAATATCAGGTTGCACACGAAGTCAATAAGAGGGCTGCATAACCAGAATTGGAAAGCAGGTAGGATCCATGGGAGTCTGAGACATAGAAACAATCACAAAGGTCATGCCTGAGAAATAGCTTTGTTTTGACATTGTTCTTGCAACCTTGCTACTCTGCCAGAGAGGCCGCTTTGGAAGCCTCCTACCACATTTAATTTTTCAGCCTTATGGAAGTCTTTGTATAGGTTTCATTTTGTAATAATTCAAAAATATCCCTCCAACTTGTATCTTAATATACTAGCATGTATGTTAACTTAGGAATAAGTTATGAACATTTTGAATTCCTTCAGAGATTCTTTCCTCCTTCATTAAAAGAAACAGCTTTATTGAGATATAATTCAGATACCACAAAGCTCACCCTTTTAAAGTGTACCGTGCAGTGGTTGTTAGTATATTCCAAAAGTTGAGCAACTCCCATTCTGTAGGTGGCCTTTTCACCGTGTTGATTGTTTCATTTGGTTCACCATAGGTTTTTGTTTTCGTTTTTGTTTTTTGCTTTCATTTTATTTTATTTTATATATATATATATATATATATATTATACTTTAAGTTCTGGCGTACATGTGCACAACGTGCAGGTTTGTTACCTGTTGGTGTGGTGCACCCATTAACTCGTCTTTTGCATTAGGTATATCTCCTAATGCTATCCCTCCCCCCTCCCCCCACCCACAACAGGCCCCCGTGGGTTCACCATAGGTTTTGGTTCGACTTAGTCTCACCAGTCTAACGTGGCTTTTTGTTGCTCGTGCTTTTTGTCATATTCAAGAGATAATTTCCAAGTCAAATGCCATGGAACTTTTCACCTATGTTCTCTTCTAGGAGATTTACAGGAAAAGATATTTGAAAAGGATATATATGATAAGGGATTAATATCCAAGCTATACAAGGAACTCCTACAACTCAATACCAAAAAAGAAGACAACAAACTGACTAAAGAATGGGCAAAAGACTTGAATAGACGTTTCTTCAAAGAGGACATGCACATGCCCAACAGTATATGAAAAAGTGCTCAACGTCACTACTCATCAGAGAAATGCAACTCCAAACCACAATGAGCTATCACCTCACACTTTGAACGATAGCGATTATCAAAACAAAAAAGAAAGAAAGAAGAAAGAAAAGAAAGAAAGAAAGAAAGAAAGAGAAAGAAAAAAAAGAGAAAGAAAAAAGAAAGAAAGAAAAGATAACAAGTGCTGTTTTGGAGAAGATGTGTAAAAATTCCAACACGGGCACACTGGAGTAGGCACGTAAAGCGGTGCAGCCACTATGGAATACACCATAGTGGTTCCTCAAAAAATTAAAAATAGAACGACCATGTGATCTGGCAATCCCACTTTTGGGTATATATCCAAAAGAATTGAAATCTGGACCTTGAAGGGATATATGCACTCCCACCTCTACTGAAGCATTACATCTAACAGTCAAAATTTAAAAACAATGTGGAAACAACCTAAATGTTCATCGACAGATGAATGGATATTAAAAATGTGGTATACACATAAAATGGCACATTATTCCGCTTCCATGAAGAAGGAATTCCTGCCATCACACACAAATAATGTGGGTTCTAAATATTTCAGCTATCTAAAATAGTCAAACTTAAAAACCAGAGTGCAGTGTCGGCTGCTTGAACCTGGAGGGAGGGGGAAACAGGGAGTCGCTATTCTATGGGTGTAAAATTTCCGTTGTGCAAGGTGAATACATTCTTGAGATCTCCTGTACAACCCTGTGCCTATGGTTAAGAATATGGTATTTTGCACTTAAAATTTTAGTGAGGGCGGATCTCATGTTACGTGTTCTTAGCACAATAAAATAAAATTTAAAAAACAGAAAAGTTGTGCAACTATCACAACCATGTAATTTAAGAACTTTTTTATTCAAAAAACACGCTTTATGTATTTAAGTGACCTAATCTCCCCTCTTCTTCAAACCACTGGTACCCTCTGATCTATCTTCTGGCTCTCTGATTTTGCATGTAGTGAATGTTTCCTATAAATCAGATCATACAATATGTGACCTTTTGGACCGGCTTCTTTCAGTAAGCACTATGTTTTCCAGATTAATCAACGTTGTGGCTCGTACATTCCATTAACTACCATATAATGATACTACATATTGGTTACTCATTCAACTGTTGATGGACATTTAGATTCTTTCACTTTTTGGCTACTATGGAGGAGGCTGTTATGGACACTCTTGTACAGGATTTTACCTGAGTTATTTTTTCAAATCCCTTGGGTGAACACCTGGAGTGGACTTGCTGGGTCATAAAGGAACTCTTACTTTTGGAGGAACTGCTGCACCCTCTCCCAAAGTGATTGGGCCATCTTACAATCCCATGAGAAATGTCTTAAGATTCCAGTTCCTCCACAACCTTGCCAACATTTGTTATTGTCTATCTGTTTGATTTCAGCCATCTTAGTGAGTGGGAAGCGGTATCACAATGTGGATTTGACTTGCACTTCCCTAATGACTAATGACACTGAGCATTTTTCTTGAGCTTATTAGCCATTTGTACATGTTCTTTAGAGAAATGTCTATTGCAATGCTTTGCCCACTTTTATTTGGGCTGTGTGTCTTTTTTATGAGGCAGTCGTAAGTGTTTAGTAGATATTGCAAATAGAGTCAAATATGAGATATATGATTTTCCAATCTTTTCAATCATCTCATAAGTTGTCTTCCCTGTCCTTGATGGTGGGCTTTGAAGCACAAAAGTATTTAATTTTAATGAAGTACAATTCCTCTGTGTTTCATGCTTTTCACCCGTGATATGGGTACCGTATCTACAAAGCCAATTCCAATTTCAAGGTCATGAAGGTTATCCCCAAAGTTTTTTTCCAAAAGTTACATAGTTTTTTTCCCCTTAGGTTTATGTCTATCATTCATTTTGAATTAATTTTCAGGCATGGCATGAGATGGTGGGTCCACTTCATTCTTCTCCATGGGCATAACCATTTGTCCCAGCACCGTTTGTGGAAAATGCTATTCTTTCTCACTTTGAGTTGCCTTGATACACTTGTCGAAAATCAACTGAACTTAAAAGAAGAGGTTTATTTCTAAAATTTGCATTTTTATGACACTGATGTATATATGCCTAAATTTATGCCAGTACCACAACACATTGATTACTGTAGCTTTGCAGTAAGTTTTGAAATAGAGACGTGTGAGTCCTCCATCATTGCTCTTTTTCAAGATTGTTTTGGCTTTTCTGGGTCCCTTGCATTGCCAAGGGAATGTCAGAATCAGATTGTCAATTATGGCAAGAAGATCCTGGTGGGATTTGAAACAGTGAGTATGTTGTATCTATAGATCCACTTGTGGACTGTTACTATTTTAATGATACACAGTCTTCCCCGTCCATGTGTAAGGGACACCTTCACATTTCTTTAGGTCTTCTTTAATTTCTTTCAGTAAGGTTTTGTAGTGTTCTGCGTACAAGTCTTACACTTCTTTTGTGGAATTTATTTCTAACTATTGTGTTTCTTTGGATGCTATGATAAGTGGAATTGTTTTTAAAGTGTCCTTTATTGGATTATTCATTGGTAGTATAAAGACATAAAATTGTATGTTTTACATTGATGTAGATATTATATGGAATAAATTCAATGACTCGTCCTGATAGTATTTTCTTTTCTGGCTTCTTTAGTGTTTTCTATGTACAAGATAATGTCATCTGTGAGCGGAGAGAGTTTTACTTATTCCTTTCAAGTCTGGAGGTCTTCTATCTCTTTTTCTTGCCTAAATGCATTAACTAGAAGCTCCTGTACAATATTAAACAGAAATGGTGAGAGCACACATTGTTGCTTGTTGAGGGTGAAAGTTTTCAGCCTTTCACCATTAATCATGATGGCAATTGTGAGTTTTTGGTAGAGTCTATTGAGTTGCAGAAGCGCCTTTTTTCTCCAGTTTCTTCATATTTTTTTAATTGTGAAACGGTTTTGGATCTGTCACAAGTTTTTTCTGTGTCTACGGAAACGATAATATGGGGTTTTTATTTGGTTAGTGTGGTATATTCTATTGATTGATTTTTGTACGTTGAACCAGCTTTACATTCCTGGAGCAAGTTCCACTTGGTCTTTGTGTAAAATCTTTGTGTGTGTGTGTGTGTGTGCACATGTGTGTGTTGCTGGATTAGGTATGTGTGTAATTTGTGGAGGAGATTCGTGTATACATAACAGATATGCATCTGTAATTAGGTTAGTTATTTCCTTCTGATGCCTTGTCTAATTTTGGAGTTTGGTTAAAGTTGGGCTCCAAAAACTAGCTAGGAAGGGCGCCCTTCTGTTCTTGAGCAACCTTGTGAAGCTTTGGTGTTAAGTGTCCTTTAAATATTTGGTAGAATTCCACCAGTTAACCCTGGGCTTTTCTTTGGGGGAATATATTTGTTAGTAATTCAATCCCTTTACTTGTTGTAAATCAATTCAAATCTTCTACTTCTCCTTTAGGCAGTTTCAGTAATTTGTGTGTTTCTGGACATTTGTCCTTGTCACAAGATTATCTAATTTGTTGCCATGCTGTTGTTCACAGTATTTCCCATAACCTTTTTATTTCTGTAAGATTGTATTAATATCCTATATTCTAGTTTTGATTTTCGTAATATGCATCTTTTCTATTCTTTCTTAGTCTGGCAAAAGCATGTCAATTTCATTGATCTTTGTTAACGAACCAACTTTTGGTTTGGTTAATTTTCTCTATTATTTCCTATATTCTTTTTATTTATATCGCTCTAACAGTCCTTATTTCCTTCCTTCTGCCTGTTTGGGGTTAGTTTAATTTTCTTGCTCCTGTGTCTTAACATAAAAATTTAGGAGAATTTTTTTGAGAGCACTACTCTTTTTTTAATATAGGTGTTTATAGCTATACATTTGCATCTAAGAGCTAATTTAGCCGCATCCTACAAGGCTGGGATCTTGTGTGCATCTTTCTCCCTTCGGTTGTGTCCATTTTTGCTTCGTGTATTGTGGGGCACTATTGCTATGTGTCTATATATTTTTATAACAATCTTTATATCTTCTTGATGGATTGAGCACTCTACCGTGATAAAACGTCCTTCTCTGTATCTAAATCGAATTGTTGTCTTAAAGTATATTTTTGTCTCAGAGAATATTAGTAGAGCCACTCCAACTCTCTTTTCATGATTGTTTCCACACTATACTTTTCCATGCTTTTATCTTAAGCAATTTATGTCTTTGAAAGTAAAGCACACCTCTTCAAGACAGCATGTAACTGGAGCATTTAAACAAATCTGTTCTGCCAATCTCTCCTTTTGGTTTTGTTGAGGGCATTTTCTTCTACATTTATAAAAGATATTGTTCTGTAGTATGCTCTTCTTGGGATGTCCTCTTCTGCCTTTGGTTTCTGGGTAATATTGGTCTCATAGAATGACTTCAGTGAGTTTGAGCAAGTTACCTAACTTTCATGAACCTCAAAGACTAAGAGGAATGTGAATGGGCTGAGTCTGGAAGGTCTTCTTTTCTCTAAGCAGTCTTCTCCAGGTGGTGGTGGGGTGGAGGCACCTGCTAGGAGTAGAATGAGGAGTGGATGGATAGTGGGGTCAGATATCATCTTGTGCACCCCTTATCTCCCAGGTCCTCCCTTCACCTTCCTGCCCATCCTCTCTCCCTCCCCATTTACGTCTACCACAAGGAATTCGAAGGAGTTTGCGGAACTTTAGATGAAATTTCTCTTTCTCCAACAGTGGATTGGATAAGAGGCGCACAAAATATTTCTGAACCCAAATATTTTTCAGAGAACATAGGATGATGAAGCAACAATGTGCCGTTGAACTTCTATACTTTCTTCCACACAGTGAAAAGCATATTTAGTCTTTACAGTGGGTAATAAAATCCCTGAGTCCAGAAAATGAAACCTGGGGGAACGAAGAGGCTTCACTGAGGCTTCAGTATTTTGGCAATCTTCATAGCCAAGGAAGGGCTTGCTGGGGCACTAGGAGCAGGACTGATGGCTGTAGAATCACACAGCATACAGAATGGAAGATCAGGCTTCCTCTTACCACGGGAACTCCCAATCTGGTTTGAAAAAGGGGACCCACACATGACATTATTCAATATAATGAAAGGTGCTATATAAGCTGAAGAGCCTTCGAAAAGATGGACGAGAATTAGTCACTGCCATTGAGAAGTTCAGAGTCTGGTGGGAGAGATAAGGCTCATAGACAACGATACTTATCATAGTGAATATTACCTTTCTTACAGGAACAAAGAGGAGGGAAGAAACAACTTCCTGAGGGAGTCAGGAGCACTTGCTCCAAGTTTAAGCGATGAGTTGCAGGTTATCAACCATCAAAGCTGTGGCAATGACATTCTGGGAAGAAGGAACAGAATTTGCAAAGAAGGAAGCTTATTTGACACACATTTTTTGAGAACTCTGTCTTCCCCAAATACTGTGCAAGGTTTGAGAGCTACAGAAGAAATGAACAATGCCTCTGTCCAGATCACTAATGAATCCACGTACCCTGAACTGGCAAGGGAAACATTCACAAACCAGTTCTCATCATTTTAAAAGGTATAATGACTCCAAGGATGCCTGGGGAAGGCCATCTCGTCATCCGGTCAGGTCCCCCACAGGGGAAGTCAGTACCATGCTATGATCACCGTTATTCCCAGTTTTGTAGGTGCAGCAATTAAACGTTGTCCACACATCCAGAGGGAATTGGGCTACAGAAGACTGCCTCACATTGATAAAATTTACCAAAATTATACCCATATGGTACACACAATGAGGTCAGGTGCATCATTTGAATGAAACATTGACAATTTTAAAACACATTAAATAATTTGTCCTAAATGATACATTTTGCCTCATGTTTGCTTTTTACAGTAACTTTCTATTTATGACAAGTGATGTTGGATTTCCACTTATGGTAGTGATATTAAGTTTCCTTTGAAAATATACTTATTGATGAAAAACTATTTTGTTCAGAGGAAAACACTATGCCTTCTAAACACGACAATGAAGATAGCGTGTGATATTAATGAATTAAAATTCTAAACAAACTATAAGAAATGCAAGTGAAATATTAACGTAGATCGGAAGCATTTGGTATTATAATAGTTTTACCACAATTAAATATGGCAAAAAGAGTGAAGGTGGTAAACGGATGATTGCTGAAACCAGGGACCAACTCGAATTTTCTCCCAGAGTCCAATGAATGCGTCAGACACTCAGCTTTGGTTCCCATGGTAACTAGGACTAATGGTCTCAGGACTAAGAATGAGACAAAGAGAAACACAGAGAAATGTGCACATTCTGTCTTCCTGTGAGGTACACAAGCCCCTATTCAGCAAATGAAAAGAACATTCACTTTAGTTCTGCCCTGACCTCCCCTCACTGCTGGGTGGAGGAGAACGGAAAGGCAGAGGGATCCAATACCAATCTTAAGCGTTTACATCCAGGCTTCCTTGTCCCTTAGCCACCATCTTACCAACAATGTGTTGTACCTCCAAATCATGCCCGTGGAATCTAGGATTCTTGCTATCCCAGTCCACCTGCCCTGTTCCCCACCCACTAGCCTCTATCATAATATGGGAGGTTTTCAGTCATCCCCATTTTATGTCAGATAGTTCCAGCCCGATTTCAGAAATGCTGCCCCAGAAAAGTTCCCTGACCCTTCCTGCCAGATATCACAGAACAGAACTGACTCCCTCCCTTTTCTCCTCTGTGGCCTGGGAGACCTCGGCCCAGATCATGGGACCAGTTCCTAGGGCTCCCCCTTCCTGCCACACTCCCATTCCACCAGGGCCTGGGGGGAGACCCAAAGGAGGGAAGCTCCTGTTTCGGGAAGCAGCCAAACTAATGAGGGGCCTCTTCCCTGTCCCTTTTTCCTGAGTAGCTATCTCCTTTGTATTGGCTCCCTGTATCAGAGGCTGGACAAATAGGGTTCCAGGCAGGACATGACACATTCCACACCATAAATTTGTGAAGAAAAACCACACAAAAGCTGGGCATAGGCCCCCAACTTCCACTCCCTTCCTTCCATTTATTCCAGCGAGTCTCTGAAGTCCCTTTGTCCAGCTGCACTCTCCTTTCCTGGGACCCAGCTGCCATTTCCCATGTCCTGGAAACTCTCGGCCCAAAATACCCAAGTAACTTCATTGTACTATTCCTTTCTTGCATTGCTGTAAAGAAATACCTGAGACTGGGTAATTTATAAAGAAAAAAGGTTTAATTGGCTCACAGTTCTGCAGGCTGTACAGGAAGCCTGATTTTGGCATCTGCTCGGCTTCTGTCAAGGCCTCAGGAAATTTGCAATCCTAGCGGAAGGCAAGGGAAGAAGGAGCACTTCACAGGGGGAGGGAGAACTTCACATGGGCGGGGCAGAAAGAAGAGAGTCAGGAGGAGATGCTACACACTGATAAACAACCAGCTCTCATGAGAACTCTATCCTGATAACAGCACTAGGGAAATGATGCTAAACCATTAGAAACCACCCCCATCATCCAATCACCTCCTATCAGGCCCAACCTCCAACACGGGATTACAACTGGACATGAGATTTTGGCAGAGACACAGGTCCAAACCGTATCCCTCATCTTCACTGCAATGGAGCAACCCACACCCATAGCCATGCCCTCCACCAGAAGGAACCACATGAAGGTCTGCCCATCTTCCTGACCTCCATGGACAGTAGGCGACGTCCAGTCTCCTTTTGGTCTGGGGGTTTGTCTCATATGCTCTCCTGGGTACCCACCTGCCAGTGACTCCTCTGTGTTTCACACCCTTCTCAGGGGATCCCAGATCCACTTGGGTGCTGGTCTCTGTGTGGATGACTAGGACCAGTTTCCCTTAGAGAAGGGCCAATGGGAAATGCTTATGTGAGGAAGGTAATGCTTCGCTTGACTGCTTTGCTCTTAAGTCCTCAAAAAACACCACTTACAAGACCGTAGACTCTATGCCACTTACAGACTTCAATGAAAAGTCAATAGTTTCTATATGAAATGATAGTAGAACAAACCACTAGTGAGCAATGGCTAAATATCATTGCCCCGGGAGTCCAAAAAGAACCACCCATCTCCTGCCTCCCACAGAAAAGGTAAGTTTCTCTAGGGACACTTCATTTTGGGTGAATCCTTGTTCATGGCTTTTCTTCCTGTTTTGAGCACTGCCCTTTTCTCGCCCTGTAAAGGAGAAAGTCCCCTTCATTAATCTGCTTCACTGTAGGGATTTCTTTATGTCTCAACAATGGAATCTGTCCACATCTCCACCTCCCTATGAACATATGTACACACAGGGATACTCACACAAACACTAAGGAACGATGAGTGTCACACAATAATCCCTAACCAATTCACTTTGCAAAATCTGAATTTGTCAGCATAGGTTAACCGCCATTACTCAGTCTGAGTCTCAGAGTCTTCAAAGTTCAATTCCTCATCCTCTGGACATCTCTGCCCTGCCAATCCGTCATTCTCAATTTGGCCATCCCTGGGGATACAGATTATCAGCATGTCTTTAACCAATAGCATGAAGTGTGGGGCTGGCGGGGTGACTTTTTTTTTTTAATTAAACAAAGCTAGCCTCTCTGGTTGATCTCATCTTTACCTCTGACTGTTTTAAATGTTTTATTTCTAAAGATGACCATTGTTTCTCTGCATCTTCAATTTCTTCTGCTCCACTGATACTTAACATCAGCATACTCCACCATCCTCTATCTTAAATACCTTCCCTTGTTCACACTTCCCTACTACTTATTGTTCCATATATTTGCTGCCCTTCACAGCAAAACTTTTCTGATATCTTGTCTAAACTGGTTGTCACCACTTCCTCATCTCCACCGTCAATGTCTTTTATCCCCTTCAGACCTTTAAACATGCCTTTCTTCATGGTCTTTAACAAATAAATGCAATAGCAATCCTTAGAGGAAAGTTTATAGTAATAAATGCCTACATTAAAAAGTAGAAAAATGACAAATAAACAACTTAACTTTACACGTGAAGGAACTAGAATAAAAAGTAAAAACTAAGTCCAAAGTTAGCAAAAGGAAATAATAAAATATAATATAGACTAGAGCAGAAATATGCCAAATAAATAACTAGTCAAATAGAGAAATGGTAAAGAAAATCAACAAAATTAGGAGTTTCCTTCTTGAAAAGATTAACAAAATTGATAAGCCTACAGCTAGATCTACTAAGAAAAAAGAGAGAAGCCACTAATAAATAAAATCAGGTTTGAAGGAGAAGACATTTCAATGGATGCCTCAGAAACAAAGAATATCCTAACGGAAGATTATCAATGTATATACACCAACAAATCAGATAACGTACAATGGATACATTCTTAGAAACATAAAACCTACCAAAACTGAATAAAGTGAAGTAGAAATCCTGAACAGACCAAAAATATAAGGGTATTGCATTATTAATTAAAAATAGCCCAGCAAATAAAACCCCAGAAGCAGATGGATTCGTGGGTGACTTCTATCAAACATTCAAAGAAAAAGTGCTAACAATCCTTCTCAAACTCTTCCAAAAAATAGAAGATGGAATACTGGCAAACTCATCTTATAAAGTTAGCATCACCCTGATCACTAAAGATACCAAAAGAAAATACGACTGCTGACCTATATCCCTGACAAACATAGATGCAGAAATCCTCAATGAAATATTAGCAAATTGAATTCAACAGCACGTTAAATGTATCATACGTCATAACCAAGTAGGATTTATCTCTGGGATACAAGAATGATTCTTCATGCTCAAATCAATCAGTGTGATACATCACATTAACAAAATGAACATAAATATACCCCACATGATTATCTTGATAGATGCACAAAAAGCATTTGGCAAATTTCAACATCGATTGATTAATCTATCCATGATTAAAACTCTCAACAAGATAGATGTAGAAGGAACTTACCTCAACACAATAAAGGCCGTGTATGAAAATCCCACAGCAAACTTTATAATCAATAGGGAAAACCTAAAATCTGTCCCTCCAAGTTCAGGTACTAGGCAAGTATGCCCACTCTCACCAATTCTATTCAATAGAGTACTGGAAGTCTTGGAGTTTTAGCCAGAACAACGAGATACAAAAAGGAAATAAAATGCTTCCAAATTGGAAAGGAAAAAGTAAAATTATCTCTGTTTTCAGTATCATCATAAAAACGTTTTGTTTAAACAATGTTTGTAAAACAATGATGTTTTGACATCATCATAAACAAAGAAAACCATAAAGACTCAACCAAAAGTAACGTTAGAATTCATAAACCAATTCGGTATAATTGCAGGATATAAAATCAACATACAAAAATTAGTCACATTTCCACATGCAAACAATGAACTATCCAAAAATGAAGTTAAGAAAACAACCCATTCACAACAGTAACAAAAATAATTAAATAATAAAATACTTAGGAATAAAGCCAACTGAAGAAGTTTAAGACCTGTACACTGAAAATTACAGAACATTGATGAAATAAATTAAAGAAGACACAGATGAATGGAAAGACATCTTGTGTTCTATACATTTCCAATATGTATAGAAACTCCTAAAAGTCAATAGCAAAACATGTATTAAAAATTTAAAAATGGCGAAAGACTTGAATGGACATTTCTCCAAAGAATACAAACAAATGGCCAACATGTATATGAAAAGATGCTCAATATCACTAAGCATAAGGAAAATGCAAATCAAAACTAGAAGGAGATATCACCTCATGCCTGTTAGAATAGTTGTAACAACAGAAAACACTAAGGGCAATATGTATTGACAATATTGCAGAGAAATTGAAACCCTTTTAAAATATGGTAGGTATACAACGTGATGCAGTCATGATCAAAAACATTACGGGGTTCCACGAAAAAATTGCCATATGATCCAGCAATCCCACTTCTAGATATATTAAAAAGATGAATACAGGATCTCAAAGGGATATCTGCACTCTATGTTTGCTTCAGCATTATTTACAATAATCAAGTGATGGAAACAACCCAAATGTCAATTGACAGATGAATGGATCAAGAAAATATGGTGACACACAATGGGATATTATTCAGACTTTAAGAAGGAAGACTTCCTGTGGAGGAGGTAGAGCAAGATGGCAGAATAGAAGGCTCCTCCGATTGACTCCCCCATCCCTACTCCGCAAGGACATCAATTTATCTACACACAAAAATATGTTCATGAGAACCAAAAATCACAGTACCTGGTTTTCACTTTGTATCACTGAAAGACGCACTTAAGATGTAAAAGGGACTGTCTTGAATTGCTGACATGACCCATCCCACACCTCCCAACAGCAGTGGTGTGGTGTGGAGAGCACTTTTGCACGCTGGTGGAAGGAGAGCACAGCAACTGCGAGGCATTGAACTGAATGCCGTCCTGTTAGAGCAGAAAGGAAAACACGGCCATCAACTCAGCTGATGCCTACCCACAAAGGGAGCATTTAAACCAGCCTAGCCAGAGGGGAATTGCCAATCCCAGCAGTCAGAACTTGAGTTCCCACAAACCTCGCCACTGAGGAGTAACATGCTCTGGGTCTCTAAGTAAACTTGGAAGGCAGTCTAGGCCACAAGAACTGCAACTTTTAGGCAAGTCTTAGTGCTGAACTGGACCCAGAGACAGTGGACTGGGAGGGCACGTGACCTACTGAGACACCAGCTGGTGTGGCTAAGGGAGTGCTGGCATCACCCTCCCTGAACCCCAGGTTGCACAGCTTGCAGCTCCAAAAGAGACCCCTTCCTTCCACTTGAGGAGAGGAGAGGGAAGACTGGGGAGGACTTTGTCTTACATCTTGGATACCAGCTCAGCCACAGCAGGATAGGGCACCAGTCAGAGCCATAAGGCCCCCATTCTTGGCACTAGCTCCCATACATGTCTAGACACTCCCTGGGCCAGAAGGGAACCCACTGTCTTGAAGGGAAGGATCCAGTCCTGGCATCTTTTATCACCTGCTAACTGAAGTGTGCTTGGGCCCTTAAAAACCAGAAGTGATACCCAGGTACTACGTTGAGGGCCTTGGGAGAGTCTCTGAGACTTTCTGGATTCAGGAGAGACTTAGCACATTCTTAGCTGTGGTGGCTAGAGAGCGAAACTCCTTCTGCCTGTGAAAAGCAGAGGGAAAAGTAAAAGGGACTTTGTCTTGCACCTTAGGTACCAGCTTGGCCACAGGGGAGTTGAGGACCAAGCAAGCTCTTGGAGTTCCTGATTCTAGGACTTGACTCTTGGATGGCATTTCTGGACCTACCCTGGGGCAAATGGGAGCCCATTGCCCTGAAAGGTGAGTTCCAGGACAGGCAGCATTCACCACAGGCTGACTTAGGAGCCCCTGGGCCTTACAGGAACATCAGTGATAGTCTGGCAGCACTCCCTGTGGCCTGTGGTGGTATTGGCTATAGGGTGAGGCTCCTCTGCATTTGGAAAGAGGAGGGAAGAGTGAGAAGGGATGCATCTTGTGGTCTGATTGCCAGCTCAGCCACAGTACAATAGAACACCAGGTAGACTTCTAAGGTTTTTGACTCTAACCCCTAATTCCTGGACGGTATCTCTGGACCCACTTGGGGCCTGGGGGACCTCACTGCCTTGAAGGGAAGGACAGAGGTCTGGCTGGCTTTGCCCCCTGCTGATTGTGGAATCCCAGGGCTTTGAGTGAACGTAGGCAGTAGCCAGGGAGTTGTTACATCAGGCCTTGGTCAAAACCCAGTGTTGTTCAGGCATCAGGTCTGACCCAGTGCAGTCCCAGTGGTGGTGGCCACAGGGCATCTTGTGTCACTCTACCACCAGCTTTAGCTGGCTTGGAACACAGAGAGAGACTCCATTTGTTTGGGAGAAAATAAGGGAAGAAAATAAGAGTCTCTGCCTGGTATTTCAGAGAATCCTCCCAAAATCTGTCCTAGACCATCAGGGTGGTACCTCTGCACATCTGCAAGAATGATAGCATTATGGGCTTGGGGTGCCCCCTAAAGCAAATACAGCTTAAATCACAACACCAACTCCTTTTGAATAGCTGGAAAGCCTTACTAAGAAGGACAGGTACAAACAAGCCCAGACAATGAAGACTACAATAAATACCAATGCACAGACACTGACAAACATCTACAAACATCAACATCATCTGGGAAAACATTACCTCACCAAGTGAACTAAATAAGGCACCAGAGACCAATCCTGGAGAAACAGAGATAAGTGACCTTTCAGACAGATAGCTGTTTTGAGGAAGCTCAAAGAAATTCAAGAGTAACACTGAGAAGGAATTCAGAATTTTATTGGATAAACTTAACAAAGATATTGAAATAATTAAGATGAATTGAGCAGAAATTCTGGAGTTGAAAAATGCAATTGGCATACTGAAGAATAGATCAGCGTCTTTTAATACCAGAATTGATCAAGCAGAACAAAGAATTAGTGAGCTTGAAGACAAGCTATTTGAAAATACACAGAAGAGACAAAAGGAAAAAGAAAAACAAACAATGAAGCACACCTAAAGGATCTAGAAAATAGCCTCACGAAAGCAAAGCTAAGAGTTATTAGCCTAAAAAGAAGGTAGAGAAAGAGATAGGGGTAGAAAGTTTATTCAAAGGGAACATAACAGAGAACTTCCCAAACCTAGAGGAAGATATCAATATGCAAGTACTAGAAAATTATAGGACACCAAGCAGATTTAACCCAAAGAAGACTAGCTCAAGACATTTAATAATCAAACTCCCAAAGATCAAGGATAAAGAAAGGATTCTAAAAGCAGCAAGAGACAAGAAACAAATAACATATAATGGAATTCCAATACATCTGGTAGCTGGCTTTTCAGTAGAAACTTTACAGGCCAGGAGAGAGTCACATGGCATATTTAAAGTGCTGAAGGAAAGAAACGCTTACCCTAGAATAGTATATCTGGCAAAAAAAAATCCTTCAAACATGAAAGAAAAATAAAGACATTACCAGACAAACAAAAGCTGAGAGATTTCATGAACACCAGACCTGTCCCACAAGAAATGCTAAAAGAGGTACTTCAACTGGAAGGAAAGGACAATAATGAGCATCAAGTAACCACCTAAAGATACAAAACTCACCGGTAATAGTAAATACACAGAAAAACACAGAATATTACAAAACTGTAACTGCAGTGTATAAACTACTCTTTCCCTAAGTAGAAAGGCTAAATGATGAGCCAATCAAAAATAATAATTACAATGGTTTTTCATGACATGAACAGTACAATAAGATATAAGAGAAAAAAGAAAAATTTAATAAGTAGGGGGACAAAGTTAAGGTATAGCATTTTTATTAGCTTTCTTTTTGCATGTTTGCTTATTTATGCAAACAGTGTTGTTATCAGCTTAAAACAATTGGTTATAAGATAGAAATTGCAAGCCTCATGGTAACCTCAAACCAAAAACATATACAAGGGACACACACACAAAAATCAAGAAACCGACCTATATCACCAGTGAAAATCACCCTCACTTGAGGAAGACAGGAAGGAAAGAAAGAAGGAAGAAAAGACCACAAAACACCAGAAAACAAATAACAAAAGGGCAGGAATAAGTTATTACTTATCAGTAATATTTGTATTACTTTGTTCTCGTGTTGCTTTAAAGAACTGTCTGAGACTGGGTAATTTATAAAGAAAAGAAGTTTAATTGACTCACAGTTCCACAGGGCTGGGGAGGCCTCAGGAAACTTGCGATCATAGCAGAAGGGGAAGCAAACACATCCTTTTACACATGGCAGCAGGAAGGAGTTTTGGGAGCAAGCCCCCAAAATCTGGCCATAAACTGGCCCCAAAACTGGCCATAAACAGAATCTCTGCAGCACTGTGACATGTTCATAATGGCCCTAACACCCAAGCTGGAAGGTTGTGGGTTTACGGGAATGAGGACAAGGAAGAACTGGCCCACCCAGGGTGGAAAACCGCTTAAAGGCATTCTTAAGCCACAAACAATAGCATGAGCGATCTGTGCCTTAAGGACATGCTCCTGCTGCAGTTAACTAGCCCAACCTATTCCTTTAATTTGGCCCATCCCTTCGTTTCCCATAAGGGATACTTTTAGTTATTTTAACATCTATGGAAACAATGCTAATGACTGGTTTGCTGTTAATAAATACGTGGGTAAATCTCTGTTCAGGGCTCTCAGCTCTGAAGGCTGTGAGAACCCTGATTTCCCACTTCACACCTCTATATTTCTGTGTGTGTGTCTTTAATTCCTCTAGTGCTGCTGGGTTAGGGTCTCTCTGACCAAGCTGGTCTCAGCAGAGAAGTGCTAAGCAAACAGGGAAAAGCCCCTTATAAAATCATCAGATCTTGTGAGAACTCACTCACTATCACAAGAACAGCATGTGGTAACCGCCCCCAAGATTCAATTACGTCCCACCACGTCCCTCCCATGACGTGGGGATTATGGGAACTACAATTCAAGGTGAAATTTGGGTGTGGACACATCCAAGCCATACCAATATTGAATGAAAATGGCCTAACTCTCCAATCACAAGACATAGACTAGCTGAATGGATAAAAAACAATACCCATCAGTCTGTTGCCTACAAGAAACACACTTCACCTATAAAGACACACAAAGACTGAAAATAAAAGGGTGGAAAAAGGTAGTCCATAGCAATGGAAACCAAAAAGCAGCAGGAGTCACTGTACTTACATCAGACAAAATAGATGTCAAGACCAAAACTATAAGAAAAGAAACAGGTCACTGTATAATGCTGAAGGGTTCAACTTAGCAAGAGGATATAAGAATTTTAAGTATATATGCACCCAACACTGGAGCACCCAAATATATAAAGCAAATATTATTAGAGTGAAAGAGACAGGCCCCAGTACAATGATAGCTGGAAACTTCAACACCCCATTTTCAGCACTGGACAGATCTTCCAGTCAGAGAATCAAGAAAGAAACATCAGATTTAATCTTTACTGTAAATCAAATGGCTCTAATGGTTTGCAAGAGCAAATCAAACCCCAACATTAGTAGAAGAAAGGGAATAATAAATATCAGAGCAGAAATAATGTTGAAGAAAGAAGGCAGAAGATTAATGAACTAAAAAGTTGCTTTTTTGAAAACTTAAACAAAATTGACCAACCTCTAGCCAGACTAAGAGAGAAGATCCAAATAAATAAAATCAGACATGAAAAAAGAGACATTAAAACTGATACTGCAGAAATTAAAAGGATTATTAGTGACTAATATGAGCAACTAAATGCCAATAAACTGGAAAATCTAGAAGAAATGGGCAAATTCCTAGACACATACACCCACCAACATTGAACCTGGAAGAAATCCAAAACCTGAACAGACCAATAACAAGTAACAAAATTGAGGCCATAATAAACTCTGCCAGTAAAGAAAAGCCCAGGACCCAATGGCTTCCCTGCTGAATTCTACCAAACATTTAAAGATGAGCTAATACTAATCCTACTCAATACCACTCCGAAAAATAGAGGAGGAGGGACTACTTCCAAACTCATTCTACGAGGCCAGTATTACCCTGATACCAAAACCAGGCATCAAAAAAAAGAAAACTACAGGCCAATATCTCTTAGGAAAATTAATGCAAAAATCCTCAACAAAATACTAGCTAACTGAATTCAATAATACATTAGAAAGATCAGTCATCACGACCAACTGGGATTTCTCCCTGGAATGCAAGGATGATTCAACATATGCCAATCAATCAATATGATACATCCTATCAACAGAATGAAGGATAAAAACGATATAACCATTTCAATGGATCATTTCTATATAAAGCATTTGATAATATCCAACATCCCTTCATGATAAAAACCCTCAAAAACTGGGGATAGAAGGAATATACCTCAACATAATTAGAGTCATTTATGACAGACCCACAACTAGCATCACACTGAATGGGGAAAAACTGAAAGCATTTCTTCTAAGATCTGAAACACAACAAGGAAGCCCACTTTCACTGCTGCTATTCAGCATGGTACTAGATGTCCTAGCTAGAGCAATCAGACAAGAGAAAGACATAATGGACATCCAAGTTGGAAAGCAAGAAGTTTAATTATTCTTGTTTGCAGAAAATATGATCTTATAAATGAAAAAATCTAAAGACTCAGTGAGAAAACTATTTGAGCTAATAAACAAACTCAGTAAAGTTGCAGGATACAAAATCGACATATGAAAATCAGTAGCATTTGTATATGCCAACAGTGAGCAATCTGAAAAAGAAATAAAAAAGTAATCCCATTTACAATAGCCACACATAAAATTAAATACCCAGGAATTAACCAAAGAAGTGAAAGATCTCTATAAAGAAAACTATAAAACACTGATAAAATAAATTGAAGAGGACACGAAAAAATGGAAAAATATTCCATGTTCACAGATTGGAAGAATCAATACTGTTAAAATCTTCATACCACCCAAAGCAATTTACAGATTCAATGCAATCCCTATCAAAATACCAATGACATTCTTCACAGAAATAGAAAGAACAATTCTAAAATTTATATGAAACCAAAAAAGACCAAGAATAGCAAACACTGTTTGGCTAACAAATAAAAATAAAACATTATGAACTTAAAATTTATACTACTGAGATATAATAACCAAAACAGCATGGTACTGGCATCAAAAGAGACACAGAGACCAACAGAACAGAATAGAGAACCCATAAACAAATCCACACACCTACAGTGAACTCATTTTCGACAAAGGTGCCAAGTACCTACAGTAGGAAAAAGATAGTCTGTTCTATAAATGTTGCTGAGAAAACTAGATATCCATACGCAGAAGAATGAAACTAGGCCCCTATCTGTCACCATATAGAAAAATCAAATCAAAATGTATTAATGACTTAAATCTAAGACCTCAAACTATGAGACTATTGCACAAAAATATTGGGGAAAATTTCCAGGACATCAGACTGGGCAAAGATTCCTTGAGCAATACCGCACAAGGACAGGCAACCAAAGCAAAAATGGACAAATGAGATCACATCAAGTTAAAAGGCTTCTTCTGCACATCAAAGGAAACAATCAAGAAAGTGAAAAGACAACCCATAGAATGGGAGAAAATATTTGCAAACTACCCATCTGACAAGGGATTAATAACCAGAATATAGAAGGAGGTCAAACAACTCTATAGGAAAACATCTAATGATCCGATCAAAAAATGGACAAAAGATTTGAATAGACATTTCTCAAAAGAAGACATACAAATGACAAAAAGTCATATGAAAAGGTGCTCGACATCACTGATCATCATAGAAATGCAAATCAAAACTACAATGAGATATCATCTCACCCCGGTTTAAATGGCTCCTATCCAAAAGACAGGCAATAACAAATGCTGGCGAGGATGTGGAGTAAAGGGAACTCTTGTACACTGTTGGTGGGAGTATACATTGGTATGGCCACTATGGAGAACAGTTTGGAGGTTCCTCAGAAAACTAAAACTTGAGCTACCATATGATCCAGCAATTTCAGTGCTGGATATATACCCCCAAAGAAAGAAAATCAGTATATTGGAGAGATATCTGCACTCGCATATTTGTTGTGGCACTATTCACAATAGCTAAGATTTGGAAGCAACCTAAGTGTCCATCAAGAGATGAATGGATAAAAAACATGGTACATATACACAATGGAGTACTATTCAGCCATAAAAAGAATGAGATCCTGTCATTTGCAACAACATGGATGGAACTGGAGATGATTATATTAAGTGAAATAAGCTAAGCACAGAAAGACAAACATTGCACGTTCTCACTTGTTTGTAGGATCTAAAAATCCAAACAGTTGAACTCATGGACACAGAGAATAGAAGCCTGGTACCAGAGGCTGGGAACGGTAGTGGGGGCTGGTGAGAAGGTAAGGATCATTATTGGGTACAAAAAAATAAAAAGAATTTATAACACCTACTATTTGATAGTACAACAGGATGACTGTAGTCAATAATAATTTAATTGTACATTTAAAAATAACTAAAAGAGTGTAACTGGTTTCTTTTATTATAACACAAAGGATAAATGCTTGAGGGGATGCATATCCCATTCTCTATGATGTGATCATTGTACAGCACACTCCTGTACCAAAACATCTCATGTATGCCCACAAAAATTTAAAATAAAAAAATTTAAAATAAAAAAAGGAAATTCTATCTTTCATGACAACATCGATGGACCTAGAAGATACTAGCTAAGTGAAATAAATCAGTTGCAGAAGGACAAATACTGCATACTTTCTCTTCTATGAGGCATCAAAAATAGTCAAACATGTAGAAGTAGAAAATAGAGTGGTGGTTACCAGCAGATGGGGATATGGGATATTAGGAGCTCTTTTTTCAGTGGTTATAAAGTTACATTTATACAAGATGAGTGCGTTCCAGAGATTTCCTGCACAACATAGTGTCTGTAGTTAACAGTGAGGTATTGTGCACTTAAACATTTGTTAAAAGGGTATATTTCATGTCAACTTTTCTTATAAAAAGAAAAGTTAAAAAACAACATTAAAAAACAACAACAAAGGAACACAAGGAAACTTTTGCAGGTTACGGATATGTTTATTACTCTGATTGTAGCATGGCAACATGAGTGTATACATATGTCCAAACTCATCAAATTGTACACATTAATTAGGTACAGTTTTTATATACCAGTTGTACCTCAGTAAATCTAGAAGCAGGAAGAAACCTTGTGTCACTTCATCAAAAATACATAACCATCCAAATATGTTATCAGCTAATTCCAGAGATTCAAAATATATGAAGAAAATATTGACAATAATAAAATAATAAATAGACAAATCTACAAATATAACTGAAGACTTTCCACATCTTTCTGCCAAAAATTTACACAAGTAGACAAAAGAAAACCAGAAAGAACATTTTAAAAACTATACCAACCAACTCGACCTAATTGATGTTTATAATACATTCTTTGTGAGTCCATAAGAAACATCTACCAAGATTGACTGTGTTCTAGGCTCTAAGGCATGTCTCAATAAATATCAGAGGACTGAAATTCAGATTATATTTTCTGATCAGATCATTATTAAATGAGTTATCTATAATAATAATATATCAAGAAATATCTATTTGGAAATTAAACAATCCACTTTTAAATAACTAATCGATTCAGGAATAAATCATAAGGAATTTATAAAATATTTTCTACTGAATTGCCATCAATTTTTTTAGGCAGATCTCAAATCAATCATCTTATGCCTTAAGACTCAAGAAAAGGAATAGAAAATTAAACCCAAAGTAAATAAAAGAATAAATAATTAAAGTGGTAGATGTCATCATGAGAAAATATAAAAAACAAAAAAAAACAAATTCAAAAGGCCATTTAAAAAATATTAGTAAAGTTTATATAACCCTAGCCAGAGTGATTAAGAACCAAAATGACTCAAAATACCAACATAAGGAATGTAAAAGTGGAAATTACTGTAGACTCTAGTGAAATTAAAGGAAAGTAAAAATATATAAAAACTGGATAACAAAAATTTGGAAAACTTGGATAAAATGAACAAAATTTCTTGAAAAATATAATTTAACAAACTTACACATGAAAATATAGAACATGTAAGTGGTCCCACATAGAACTTAGTCAAAAGCCTTCTATCCTAGTTAGCTTCACCAGTGCATTCTCTTGATAATCAAGCAGGAAAACAATGCCAATTCTACAGAATTTCTTTCAGAAAATTGAATAGAATTAAAAACTTCCCAACTCATTCTATGAGACCAGCATCAACTAGATAAAATGTTAAGTTTCTTAAGTATTTCCAAATCAAGCAAGGTAATATATCTCATTAACAGAATAAAGGAATGATAGTGTAACTATCTCAGTAGATTAAGAGAAAACTTTTGACACCGTTTAAGACACACACGTGATTTCTTAAAACCAATTTCTAGATGTTAGGAGCTACTATTTGTATCTTTCTTAAAGAAAGTCTTAGTTTTAATAATCTTTGGGGGTAAATAATTTTAAGTTTACATAAAAGTTCCAAAGATAGTACAAAGAATTCTTGTATAGCCTCTACCAAGTTTCCTTTAATGTTAACATACAATGATACGTTTGTCAGAACTAAGAAATCAACATTCGTACAATACCAATAGCTATAGATATTATCAGATTTCACTAATTTTCTAATGTAGGGGCAGAAAAGGTGTGATACCTTTCTTCAACCATCATAACAGTCATGGCCAACATTCTTATAACAAAGACAGATTAACAAAAGAAATGTACAACAAGTTTATTTAATCAAAGTTTTACATGACATGGGAGAGTTCAGAAATGAAGGCTCAAAGACCCAGGGAAAACTGCCCATGTTTATGCTTAGATTCTATGAATAATGGACAGCCATATGGAAACGTGATTGGACAAAAAGGTATGACCTAATGATAATAGGCCAAGAGGGGGAACCTGGCAAGGCCTGTCCAGATTCTTCTTGGCCTCTCTGTTTAGCATTCCTTCATCCATGGTATGGAGCAAGACCCTTCTGGAATGGAGGTCTTATGACCTACTGTCAGACAAGTTAGTTCAGAGAATTTCTTTATGGCCTGTTCTTACACAGAAAGGAGGGGGTAGGTTAGAGCAGTATTTCTAGGTTTTATGGCTGACTTTGGGGGAGAGGAGTTGTAGTTTCTATAACTATCCTTGGGGAAGAAGAATTTTGTTTCTATGACTTGTTTGAGGGGAGAAAGAAGGGTGAGAGACAGGAGGGCAGGAGAAGGTCGGAGAGACTTTGCTTCTGCAGCTATTTCTGAGGTCTTCTGATCTCCTTTAGTTCAAAGTACTCATCATACAAAAGCACCATACTTTGGGGTATTATTTTCTGAGCCCTAACACCACTAATACCCTTTTACTGATAATATACAGTATATCACATTACATTTTGTTATTGTGTCTCTGTATTCTCCTCTACTCAGTGATAGTTTTTATTGTTTCTCTTTTTTTATGGCCTTGATACAATTGAAGCATTCTGTTAAGGTAATTTGCAGCATGTTCCTCAATTTGAATATAACTGATGTTTTCTCATGATTAAATGGGGTTATAAGTTTGGGAGAAGAATATCACAAAAGGTGAAGTTCCCTTTGCATCTTTCTCTCCAGAAGCTGGAGCTTAATTTCTTCCCTTAGAGTGTGGGCTGAATTTTGTGACTTGCTTCCTAACAGTAGATTATGGAAAAGGTAAATAGCAACTTTACAGTGAAGAAACATGGCAGACAACACCTTAAACAAGTGATCAATAGTAACATCATGCTTGATGTAACGCAATGAGAAGTGAACCTCTCCTTTCATGACCAGTGTTAATGCATGCCCTCAATCTGAGGGACCTGAATCTAACTCCAGGTGGATAATGTCAGAATTGAATTAAATCATAGGACACATGATTAGTGTCCACTGAAGAACTGTTTGGTGTAGGGGTAAGCCCCTACACATCTGGTCACAGAAGTGATCTGTCTTGGGAGTATAATAGGAGAAAAAACAATTAGCTTGTTTAGTTTTTTTTTCCTACTTTACAAAATGTATTTTGTGTGATCTCTATTCTCTTAAGTTTGTTAAGACTTATGGCCCGGAATGTGATGTCTCTTGATGAAGAATATATATTGTCCTGATGTTGAGTAGAGTACTCTATAAAATGTTCAACTGGTCAAGTTGATTAGAAGTGTCATTCAGGTAATCTATATCTTTATAAATTCTCTGCCTACTTGTTCTATTGATTACAGAGAAATGAGTTTTAAACTCCCCAACTATTACTCTGAAATTGTCTGTTTCTCCTTTCAGATCTATCCATTTTTGTCTCATGTATTTTAAATAAAGCTCTGTTGTTAGGCACATACATATTTAGGATTGTTATGTCTTCTTGGAGAAGCGACATCATTATCACTATGCAATATTCCTCTTTATGTTATAATATTATGTGACCTGAAGTCTACTTATCCAAAATCAATATAGCTATTCCAGTTTCCTTTTAGTGTTAGCATTGTATACCTTTCTTGACCCCTTTACTTTTAACCTAAGTCTTTATATTTAAAGTGGCTCTCTGTAGACAACAAATAGCTGGGTCTTGGCTTTTAATTCAATCTGATAATCTCTATCTTGTTTTTATTTGTAAAAATTTAAGAGGTACCAGTGCAATTTTGTTACATGGATATATTGTGTAGCAGTGAAGTCTGGGCTTCCAGTGTAACCATCACCTGAACAGTGTACATTGTACCCATTAAGTAATTTCTCATTTCTCATCCCTCATCCCCCCTCCCACCTTCCCATCCTTCAAGTCTCCAATGACTATTATTTCACACTATTTGTCCATTTGTACATGTTATTTAGCTCCCACTTATGAGTGAGAACATGTAGTATTTGACTTTCTGTTTCCGAATTGTTTCACTTAAGATTAGGGCCTCCAGTTCCATTCACATTGCTGCTAAAAACATGATTTTATCCTTTTTCATTGCAGAATAGTATTCCATTATGTGTGTGTATGTGTATATATATGTATATGTATATATCACAGTTTTATATATGCATATATTTGTGAGATATATATGTATATATGTATGTATGTATATCACATTTTCTTTACCCAATCATCCATTGATTGACACGTAGGTTGATTCCATATCTTTGCTATTGTAAATAATGTTGTGATAAACACATGAGTGTAGGTATCTTTTTGAAATAATGGTTTCGTTTTCTTTGGGTAGATACTCAGTAGTGGGATTTTGCTGGATCAAATGATAGTTCTATTTTTAGTTTTTTGAGGAATCTCCATGTTGTTTTCCATAAAGGCTGTACTAATTTACATTCCCACAAACAGTGTATAAGTGTTCCCTTATTTCCCATCCTCGCCAACATCTGTGGGGGTTTTTTTGTCTTTTTAATAATAGCTATTCTAAGTAGTGTAAGGTGATACCTCATTATGATTTTAATTTGCATTTCTCTGATGATTAGTGATGTTGAGCATTTTTTCATATGCTTATTGGCCATTTTTATGTTTTCTTTTAAAAATGTGTGTTCATATCCTTTGTCCACTTTTTAATGGAGTTATTTGGGGGTTTATGTTGAGTTGAGTTCCTTGTAAATTCTGGATATCAGTCCCCTGTCAGATTCATAGTTTGCAGTTTTCTCCCATTCTGCAAATTGTCTGTTCACTTTGTGGATTATTTCTTTTTTTTTTTTTTTTTTGCTTTCTTGATTTTATTTCAAAAGTAAACAAGGTCACAAAACTAGAGTAAGTTGTTTTTCTTAACAAATTTTGTTCTTACAAATTTCAAAATCTGCACCATTGGATATATAAGCCAAAAATCATATATACAAAATCTGAAACTGACACTGTCAATTCTATACTTTGCACACGTGAAGTGTCAAAATATTTTTCTCAGTAGTACAAGTGTATTTATCACTAAAATTCACAATTAGGGAAAAGAATAAGTGAATCAATGAACTGTGGTTCTCTTAAAACTTGTGTCATTAAATATGTTAGCAGAAAACACAAAGTTCTGTTTTGATGGAACTTTTAGTCTCGATGACTAAAACCAAACCCAATGGATATGTAATATATTCTTAAATTATAAAATAAGATAAATTATAATAGTTAACCTTAATGAATAAGAGGCTAGTTGTTGCGGGAAGTCAGGGACCCCAAACAGAGGGACCGGCTGAAGCCATGGCAGAAGAATATGGATTGTGAAGATTTCATGGACATTTATTAATTTCCCAAATTAATACTTTTATAATTTCTTATGCCTGTCTTTACTGCAATCTCTAAACATAAATTGTGAAGATTTCACGGACACTTATCACTTCCCCAATCAATACCCTTGTGATTTCCTATGCCTGTCTTTACTTTAATCTCTTAATCCTGTCATCTGGTAAGCCGAGGAGGATGTATGTCACCTCAGGACCCTGTGATAATTGTGTTAACTGCACAAATTGTAGAGCATGTGTGTTTAAACAATATGAAATCTGGGCACCTTGAAAAAAGAACAGGATAACAGCAATGTTTAGGAAACAAGAGAGATAACCTTAAACTCTGACCGCTGGTGAGCCGGGCGGAACAGAGCCATATTTCTCTTCTTTCAAAAGCAAATGGGAGAAATATCGCTGAATTCTTTTTCTCAGCAAGGAACATCCCTGGGAAAGAGAATACGTGCCTGGGGGTGGGTCTATAGATGGCCCCCTTGGGTGTGGCCGTCTTCTATGGTTGAAACTGTAGGGGTGAAATAAACCCCAGTCTCCCATAGTGCTCCCAGTCTTATTAGGAAGAGGAAATTCCCGCCTAATAAATTTTGGTCAGACCAGTTGCTCTCAAAATGCTGTCTCCTGATAAGATGTTATCAATGACAATGGTGCCCGAAACCTCATTAGCAATTTTAATTTCGCCCCGGTCCTGTGGTCCTGTGATCTTGCCCTGCCTCCATTTGCCTTGTGATATTCTGTTACCTTGTGAAGTACGTGATCTTTGTGACCCACACCCTATTTGTACACTCCCTCCCCTTTTGAAAGTCCCTAATAAAAACTTGCTGGTTTTGCAGCTTGTGGGGCACCACGGAACCTACTGACATGTGATATCTCCCCTGGACGCCTAGCTTTAAAATTTCTCTCTTCTGTACTCTGTCCCTTTATTTCTCAAACCGGCCGATGCTTAGGGAAAGTAGAAAAGAACCTATGTGACTATAGGGGCAGGTTCCCCGATAGTTGTTATTATCTGCTATAAGATAAATGATCAGCCTTCCCTAAAGATAAACTGAACCACAATTCACAAATTTGTTTATTATTCTTCCCTGCTTCTATAATATTTACAAAAAGAATTTGTCCTCAGTTATGGCCTATTTTAGTGTTAAAATAGGTAAATGAGTAAGAAATCCTATTGCAGAACATAATGCCTTTATTGCTGGAATATCCAAAGGCATTCAAAATATTAAAACTTGCCCAGAACATTTACACTACTAAACACAGGAATGTTATAAAGATATATGTACATATATATAATATATAATGTCACAAGCCACTAAGAAGTTAAAATTCTGCCAACATTTTATACAAACTACTCTTTATGTGACACATCAAAGCATTAACCATGTAAAATATGAACTTTTTCTGTTCCCACTGGAATAAGGCATCTGAAAGCCCTAAACACTGCTGAAGTGAAAATTAGAAGAAAAAACACTTAACATTCACATAACACCAAATGTACATGCTGCATGCACACAAAAGACACTTAGAATATTTTTAAGATTATTTCTTTTGCTATGTAGAAGCTCTTTAGTTTAATTAAGTCCCATTGTCTACTTTTGGCTTTGTTGCTTGTGCTTTTAAGGTCTTAATCTCCATCTTTTAATTGGTATATTTAGATCATTCACATTTGAAGTGATTATTGATACAGTTGGATTAAAATATATAACCTTTCTAGATCTTTACTGTTTGTTTCATTTGTTTTTTGTTTCTTTTTTCCTTTTATGTCTACCTTCTCTGGGTTTAATTGATGTGTTTATGACTTTTCTGTATGCTTTATTGAATTATTATTTATACCTCTATTTTGCTTTTTACATGATTGTTCTTACATTTGCAATGAACATTTTTAAATAACCTAAGTCCAATTTCAAATACTATTATATGAATTTTTGTGTAGTGTAAGAACCTTATAACAGTACATTCCTATTGTCCCCTCTCATACCTTGCGGCATTACGTTTCATTTTTACATAAGCTATCAACACATAGTATTTTGTTACTGTTGTTTTAAATAATCTGTCCTATTTTCTAGTAAATAGAAGGAAGATTATATTTTATCCTCATGTATTATTCCATTTTCAATGTTCTAGATTTCTTTGTGTAGATCCAAGTTTCTGGCCTTATCATTTTCCTTTTGCCTGAAGAATTTATTTTAACATTTCTACAAATGGTCTGCTAACAATAAATTATCTCAACTTACATTTATCTGAGAAAGCCTTTATTTCTCTTTTACTTTTGAAGAATAGTTTCACGAGAGATAGAATTCTGGGTTGAAAGGGTTTTTTTTCTTTCAGCACTTTAAATATGTAACTTCATTGTCTTCTGGCTTGCATGATTTCTGATGAGAAGTCTGCTGTAATTATTATTATAGTTTCTCTATAGATAATGTGCCCCTTCCCATCCATTGGCTACCTTCAAGAATGTCTTTCTTTGGTTCTCAAAAACTTGAATATGACTTGACTGTATGTGGTTTTATTTTGCTATCTATCCTGTTTGATGTTTTCTGAGCTTCTTGGACCCATGTGGGGAGGGGTTGTTTGTCATTAATTTTGGAAATTTTGGGGCTATTTTCCTGCTCACATTTATCTTATGGCCCTTTCCTTGTCTTTCTAAGATTTCAATTATGCATATATTAACCTATTTGATATTGTCTAATAGATGTTGGAAGCTCTATTCTGCTTTGTTTTCACTCTTTATTCTGTTTCAGTTTATGAAATTTTGCATGATATTTTTTCAAGTTCAGTGCTTCTTCCCTTGGCTATATTAAGTCTACTGATATACCCACTGAAGGCATTCTTCATCTTTGCTACTATGTTTCTTATTTCTACCATTTACATTTGACCTGTTCTCATCATTTTCATCTCTCTGCTAAAATAATCTGTCTGATCTTGCATGCTGTCTACATTTCTCATTAGAGATTTTGATACATTTAAATCACAGTTACTTTTAATTCTTTGATAGTTAGAACATGTGTTTCATACCTGAGTCTGGTTCTAATTATTGCTTTGATTCTTCAGAATGTGAGATATTTGTATACCTCATAATTTTTGTTAAAAGCAGGACATGTGTATAGGACAGGAGATACAAACATAAATATTACATTTTACGCTTGGACATGAGTATGGCTTTCATTTTGCTAGAACTTTATTATGGGGAGTTTGCTAATACAGTAAGGAGTTGACCTGGGCATTTGAAGTTCCTTGTTGCAATAGTTACTCTACATGAACCAGAGATTTAAGATTGATACATTGAGACACTTTCTGGGGGAAGCAGGACAAAGGGAAGATGCAAAGAAAAGGGGAGTAGGGAGACAAAAACAAGACAAAAAATTTCTCCTCCTGCTCCTTCCCAAGGAGTAGCACTGCTTTTCTTTTTTCTATGTTCCCCTCCTACAGCTAGGTTACAGTTTTGATACCTCTTTCCCTATAGATTAAACCTTTTGTACTGTAAGGAAAATAGGGAAGACTAGTCAGCTGGAACTTTTGGTAGGGGCTTCTCTTTCTCTCTCCCAGCAAGCTCTATTGGTGTTCTTTCTAAGGATCCTCTCAGATCTTTTTGTGGGCATCTAGAGAGGTTCTTGGAGAAAAAGCTCAGGAGACAATGTGAGACCCCTCCAGGGACTTCATACTCTCCTAGTAGCCCACATTCAGCCTTGTCTTGAAATTTCAGACATTTCTTGAAATTTTCTATTTTAATCTTCTTAATGTCTTATGTCAGTGTACGTGGTCCTCAACCTTTTTGGCACCAGGGACCAGTTCCGTGGAAGACAATACTTTTTTTTTTTTTTTTTGAGATGGAGTCTCGTTCCGTCACCGAGGCTGGAGTGCAATGGCGTGATCTTGGCTCACTGCAACCTCTGCCTCCTGGGTTCAAGAGATTCTCCTGCCTCAGCCTCCCGAGTAGCTGGGATAACGGGCGCGTGCCACCATGCCTGACTAATTTTTGTATTTTTAGTAGAGACGGGTTTCCCCATGTTCGTCAGGCTGGTCTTGAACTCCTGACCTCATGATCTGCCTGCCTCGGCCTCACAAAGTGCTGGCATTACAGGCGTGAGCCACCGTGCCCAGCCGGAAGATAATTTTTCACGGACTGGGCATGGAGTATGGTTTTGGGATGATTCAAGTGCATTACATTTATTGTACACTTTATTTCTATTATTATTACATTGTAATATATAATGAAATAATTATACAACTCACCATAATGTAGGATCAGTGGGAACCCTAATCTTGTTCTCCTGCAACTAGACAGTCCCTTCTGGGGGTGATGGGAGATAGTGACAGAGCATCAGGAATTAGATTCTCATAAGGAGCGTGCAACCAAATCCCTGGCATGCACAGTTCACAACAGAGTTCGCATTCCTATGAGAATCTAATGCCGCCACTGATCTGACAGGAAGTGGAGCTCAGGCGTAATGCAAGTGATGGGGAGTGGCTGTAAACACAGATGAAGCTTTGCTCACTCACTCTCCGCTTACCTCCTGCTGTGCGACCCTGCTCCTAACAGGCCACGGACCAGTACCAGTCCGTGGCCCAGGGGTTAGGGACCCCTGGCTTACATGGCATTTGGGCAGTGTCTGTCCCATGCAAGCAAATGCTCATGTCCTCTTTCTACCTGCGAGCACCTGAGTTTCACTAATTTTTGTGTTAAATGTATTTCATGAGACCTCCGTTCTCTGAAGGGTTCCCAAGAAGTCATTACTTTGCAGTCTTTCCACCTCTTTTTCTTGTTTTATGAGTAGGAATGATGCTCCTGACATCTATGGGCATTTCTGAGCTCAAACCATAAGCACTCAGCAAAAATCTTTTTAAAAGATGGTGCTGATCAGTTGAATATCAATATGAAAAGAAATTTGATCCTTGATCCCTATCAGACTTCATATATGGTCCTTCACCAAATAGCAATATTTCAGTCAATGACAGACCACATATATAATGGTGGTCCCATAAGATTGTAATACAGTATTTTTATTGTACCTTTTATATGTTTATATACTTTTATGTATACAGATACTTACCATTGTGCCACAATCAGTTATAATATTCAGTATAGTATCATACTGTACAGGTGTGTAGCCCAGGAACAATATGGCTAGGTATATAGCAAGCTATATAGTCTAGGTGTGTAGTAGGTTATACCATCTAGGGTCATGTGAGTACACTCTATGATATTTGCACAATTATGAAATTGCCTAACAATGCATTTCTCAGAACATATCCCCATCATTAAACAATACACGATTGTACATCCTTATCTTATTACTGTCCACTGTTTGGGCCTCTTGAAGACACCAATCTGGCAAGCTACTCTACATGCTCTTAAAAGTTCTACTGGCTTTTTCTCACTCCAGTAAAGTTCCTTCGCCTATTATTGTTCTGATACCTTGTCCACCATTGCACAGACTCATCACATAACTCTAGCAGCTAGTGATCTTTGTTCACCAAATAAGGACATGTCCTATTATGGAATTTAGTTTCTTTAAATTTATTTGTCTACACAGATCTTTCACGTCTTTACAAATGAGTACTTTTTTTGAGTTTTCTTTTATTTTGTCAGTTTTTTGTCTTAGTTGATACAATTGTCACAATGGTCTGTCATGATATTCTACCTCTGAAATGGAAGTGACACATCTATTAATAGTTATTTAAATGGTATGTTCAAAGAAGGTACATTAAGGACTGCCTGACACAAGTCATTTCTAACTAAAAGCCACCACAAATTATTCCTGACTAGATGCCTTCATGTTTATTTTTTGAAAAAAAAATCAAAATAATACTCCATAAAATCTGCTGTAAATTTTATATTCTATGTATTACTGACATATTTGGATATTTGTACATAATCTTTAACTATATATTTATTAATGCCTGTATACTACAATGCCATATGGATGTACCATAATTTATTTAAACACTCCCCTGTTGGTGGTCATTTAGATTTTTCTCCTGGTGATAAGTAGGTTTGAGCAATAGCTACACACAATATAATTGGTTAGGTAGTTTTTTAAAGCACAGACATGTTCTTAATTATTCTTGAACATTATATTTTATGTTAGAAGAATTTTAAAGGACTAAATTAATGTAGTTAGTAGAAAAACTCTTAGTCAATAAAATATGAGGAGACAGAGATGAGATTAAAAAAAAAAAGAAGACTATTGCCAGGCGCGATGGCTCATGCCTGTAATCCCAGCACCCTGGGGGGCCGAGGCGAGTGGATCACCTGAGGTCAGGAGTTCAAGACCAGCCTGGTCAACATGGCGAAATCCCGTATCTACAAAAATTAGCCGGGTGTAGTGGCGCCTGCCTGTAGTCCCAGCTACTTGGGAACATGAGGCAGGAGAATCGCTTGAACTCGGGAGGCGGAGACTGCAGGGAGCCAAGATCACGCCACCGAACTCCAACCTGGGTAACAGAGCGAAACTCCGTCTCAAAGAAAAGAAAAAGAAGACTACAAATATTCTCAAGGCTAAGGACCACAAAATGTAACTGAACTAAGGATATAGCTGGAATCTGAGAGAGTGGGGGACACGTTTCATGTAAAACTGAAGGGACGAATCTACTTCAGGTTTTTCCATTTATGAGAACCACCTCCTCACCTCTCCCCACCCACCCCCAAGGGCACATTTGCTGTTGAAATTATACGAGGCAAATCCAGCCACAAGTTAAATAAGTAGAAATGAAGAGCAGAGATACAGGGCTTTTATGAATTTTAACTAGGGGGAGAATTTGGGAGATGTTTGACTAGAGAATAAAGGAATAAAGTGTGACATTCTATGGAGAAGGGCTTGAAGCTAAACACAAGATGTATTTTGAACTTGCAAACTTGAGAAATTCTTGATCTTTGTATCTGCCTGTCATCTCCCCAGCTGCAATGAGTAGGATCAAGGTAAAATAACCAAGTCTTTTTTTTTTTTTTTTTGAGACGGAGTCTCGCTCTGTCACCCAGCCTGGAGTGCAGTGGCGCGATCTCGGCTCACCGCAAGCTCCGCCTCCTGGGTTCATGCCATTCTCTTGCCTCAGCCTCCCGAGTAGCTGGGACTACAGGCACCCGCCACCTCGCCTGGCTAATTTTTGGTATTTTTTTTTTTTTTTTTTTTTTTTTTAGTAGAGACGGGGGTTTCACCGTGTTAGCCAGGATGGTCTCAATCTCCTGACCTCGTGATCCGCCCACCTCGGCCTCCCAAAATGCTGGGATTACAGGCTTGAGCCACCGCGTCTGGCAACCAAGTCTTTCTTAAGTCCAAACTGCATATTTCTATTATATTTAGAAGAGAATAACAAGAGAGAGGAGAGAAGAGGGAAAGCCTGGGTGCAGGTATATCTGGGAGTGAGTGGTGGCTTATTTGTTTTGATGGGAGTTGTCAGCTGTTCTCAGACCACTATCTTGACTTATCTTCTTGCCTCTTGCTGCTGCCAAAGATCACCAATTTACTCAGAGTTAGTTGAATCGGAATACCTCGGAAGTCTTAGACAAACAATTTATAATATCTTATTTCAAATACTGTTGTAATGGGCATACTGTACATAAAATTCTTATTAGGCCAGGGAGGCTGAGGTGGGAGGATCACTCAAGACCAGGAGTTTAATACCAGCCTTATCAACATAGTGAGACCCCGTCTCTACAATAAATAAATAGCCAGGCAAGGTGGCACACACCTGTAGTCCTAGCTACTTGGGAGGCTGATGTGGGAGTATCGCTTGAGCCCTGAAAATTAAGGCTGTCATGAGCTATGATCATGCAACTATACTCCAGCCCAGGTGACAAAGTGAGACCCTGTCTCTAAAAATAAATAAATAAATATAAATATAAATATAAATATAAATTCTCATTAATCTCTGATTTTCTCCTTAAGATTAATCTCCAGAAGTTGTGCTACCAGGTTATTTTCTCCTATATTGCCAAATTTCACTGTAGGTTCTTCTTTTAATGACCAACTCCAAGAAGTTTCTACATGATTTATTTTCCCCAAATAGGGCGTAAATCATGAGAACATTACAAAAAAGGACAGAAACAAGCAGTGGAGAAAGGATTCCCTATTTAATAAACGGTGTTGGGAAAACTGGCTAGCCAAAAGCAGGAAACTGAAACTGGACCCCTTCCTTACACCTTATACAAAAATTAACTCAAGATGGATTACAGACTTAAATGTAAGACCTAAAACCATAAAAACTCTAGAAGAAAACCTAGGCAATACCATTCAGGGCATAGGCATGGGCAAAGACTTCATGACTAAAACACCAAAAGCAATGGCAACAAAAGCCAAAATAGACAAATGGGATCTAATTAAACTAAAGAGCTTCTGCACAGCAAAAAAAAAACTATCATCAGAGTGAACAGGCAACCTACAGAATGGGAGAAAAACTTTGCAATCTATCCATCTGACAAAGGGCTAATATCCAGAATTTACAAAGAACTTAAACAAATTCACAAGAAAAAAACAACCCCATCAAAAAGTGGGGGAAGGATACGAACAGACACTTCTCAAAAGAAGACATTTATGCAGCCAACAAACAGAAGAAAAAAAGCTCATCATCACTGGTCGTTAGAGAAATGCAAATCAAAGCCACGATGAGATACCATCTCACGCCAGTTAGAATGGCGATCATTAAAAAATCAGGAAAGAACAGATACTGGAGAGGATGTGGAGAAATAGGAATGCTTTCACACTGTGAGTGGGAGTGTAAATTAGTTCAACCATTGTGGAAGACAGTGTGGCGATTCCTCAAGGATCAAGAACCAGAAATACCATTTGACCTAGCAATTTCATTATGGGAGCCACCTGGGTATACACCCAAAGGATTATAAGTCATTCTGCCATAAAGACACATGCACATGTATGTTTATTGCGGCACTGTTCACAATAGCAAAGACTTGGAACCAACCCAAAAGCCCATCAATGATAGACTGGATAAAGAAAATGTGGCACATATACACCATGGAATACTATGCAGCCATAAAAACGGACGAGTTCATGTCCTTTGCAGGGACACGGATGAAGCTGGAAACCATCATTCTCAGCAAACTAACACAAGAACAGAAATCCAAACACCACATGTTCTCACTCATAAGTGGGAGTTGAACAATGAGAACACATGGACACAGGGAGGGGAACATCACACACCAGGGCCTGTCGGGGGATAGGGGGCTAGGGGAGGGATAGCATTAGGAGAAATACCTAATGCAGAGGACGGGTTGATGGGTGCAGGAAACCACCATGGGACTTGTATACCTATGTAACAAACCTGCACGTTCTGCACATGTACCCCAGAACTTAAAGTATAATAATGATAAAAAAAAGAATACTAAAGCTGAAAGGTTCACATTACCAGATAGCAAGGCTTATTTAAAAACTGTAGTAATTAAGAGACTGTATTATGGGTAAAAGAATAAAAACTAGACCAAACGAACAGGCTAGACAGCCCAGAAACACACATACACATATATGGTCACTTGATTTATGACACAGTACCATAACACTGCAGTGGCAAAAAATATTTCTAATTGTGCTTTGTCAATTGGATATTGCTATGGAAAAAAAGCAAATCTTAACTCCTTCTGCATAACATACAAAATAATCAGTTCTAGAAGTATTTTAGATCTAAATGTGAGAGGTAAAGTAATAAATATTAAACAAACTGTGATACACAGCTGATTGGAGTGTAAATTTATATGGCCATTTTGAGACTTACATGCCACTTTGGTAGCATATAAGAAAGCTGGATGTATGCAATGTCCTATGATCTAGTAGTTCCACATACAGGTAAATACTTAGGGAAATCCACACACGAGTATAATTATCACCAAAAAATATGTGCAAGATTGTTCATACAGCACAATATATAATACTGAAGACACAATGAGTAGAATTAATAAATGAATTTTCCTACATTCATATGATGAAATACGTTGTAGCAATACAATGACTGAAAAACTACCATATCCAAGAGCATAAATAAAACATGGGAAAATTATGTTGAGCTAAAGGAGCTAAACACAAAAGACTGCATATCATATGATTCTACTTACATAAATTTAAAATCAGACAAAAAAAGGCCATTGGAGGTAAGGATAGTAGTTACTTTTCTGGGAGAGGGATCAAGATAACTGAGAACTGTGAAGGGAAACAAAGGGGACTTGTAGGGAATTATGCATTATACTAACTTTTAATTTGAGTGGTCATTACATAGGTATGTTCACTGTGCAATTTCATAGAGCAATATACTTATAATTTCTATACTTTTACATATGTCATACTGTAATGACTAAATGTATGTGAAAAATTAGAAGGCAGAGGAGAGTGTGGCAGAAAGTACAAGGAGCTTATCCTCCTGAAATTTCATCTTCCAAAGCAAGGAATTTCCTGTTTTTTTGCATAAATTTTTAAACGTCATTAAAAATAATTGTGGTTCCAAACTGGTGTTGTTTTTGAAATTCTTTTTGCTTAACCCTGAAGGAATCTTTCAGGAATGAATATCTTTTCAGTTAGAGAAATTATTAACTAAAGATTCACCTCTTTCTTGTTCTCCTTCCCTTTATTTTATCGTAGTCTAGTAAAATAAAATCTAGTACTTTAAAAACTTGAATAGCACATATAGTATAAGCTCATCATTGTAAAATTTATTTCTGTAAAATTCTCTCTCTTTCTGGCTATCTACTAGTCTATCCATTTATTTCATAGTGAATAGAAAGATATTTGTAATGATTTTGACCCAGTGTCCGAACTAGCTAATTCTGGAGGTTGCAATTTGATTTAATTTAATTTATCTGCCTTCATATTTTCTTGCAGTACTTGATGTTTTTTGCTACAAGCTCTTAAAACAATTCCAGTGCTTGATTTTTAATACAATAAAAATGTTCTAATAAATTTATGAAGTCATTGTTCTGTTTTTAAATTTATGTATATCTCACCCTGCTATATATTGTAAGTGTAACAATATATTGTCAATCAAAGCATGTAGCTTATTAACACTATGATTAAAAACCTTAAAATCTTGGGCATGTATATGCAAGATTTTGTTCCTTTTTAATTTTCTATTGAAAATTTCCTTTTGTGAATTTACTTTTGGTTTTGTCAACTGACCCACATTTTAAGTTTTCAGATTTGATATATTTGAGATTTTAATAGCAAAATCAATTTTTTACACACATCCTACTTTCTCTATGTTCAGAGCAGTTTCTATCTATAGTTCCAGGTCACTGGAGGTAGGGGCAGGTTTCTTTTTTCAGTATTCCTAATCTTACAGAAAACAGCTTTTCTCCCAAGCCCTTTTGTCACTCCTCCCTTGGACAAGGGAAGACTGATGTGATGGGTCAGATTCAGGAGCACTATCAGCAGTACCACCGTCCAACATGACACCCATGCATGTAGGACACGGCCATGCTCTTCCCTCTCACAATACCAAAGTGATAAGCTGAGCCAGTGCCTACTATGAAGGCTGGGCTCTGCCACATTACTCCATATTCCTTTCTTCTCACTGGAGATTTGGGACTCTGTTTTCCACACACTAGGGGTCAACTGGTTATAAGATGCAGAGTTAGAGAGTTGGAGAGACCCTGCTTCCTTCTTGAGTCTGGGCCTGTGCTTCAACCCAGCTTGGCCTGAGATCTCTGCATTGAGGGTCATGGGAATTGGCCCCGTGAATTATATTCGGGGTCCTTGTGTGCATGTCTCCTTCAGAGAAAACCCTGGGAAGAGACAGAGCAGCAGTGTAGGGTAAAAGTGGGGCATTTTTGTGTCCTCTGGACAAATACTAGCCCCACACTGTCAGATTCTCACCAGTAACACTATACATTTGGATGTCTCTCACTCCATTATAGATGGTATAGATGGTGACCCGAATGTCACAACTCACATTGAAGCATCACATGAAACCATTCCCTAATCATGCTCCCATCCAGAGGTCAGTACTTGGTGTTTTCAGGCATGGTTGGTGGATTCCATGCATGAAGGGATAAGGTAAATATCTGTTGATGTGAAGATGGTCAAGGCCTCCTGAATTCCAGTGGTTCCCCCACACTTGTCTCTTTCCTCGGGGGCTCATGCATCAACCTCAGATAACAGGAAGCCAGTATTCTGGTTTTTAAATTGATCTCACAAAAACAGGTTGTCTTCATTTGGGCCTCATTTAAGCTCTCAGAACTTTGAACTCGACATTTATATGATCCAAATTGCAAATACATCCCATGGCTGACTCACTCACTGGCTTCTGCTGGAATTGGCCACTTACGGTCCTCTTCAGTAATTACTTCCCCATATCTAAATAATCATCATCTTTCCTTGCATACAATGTTATTTTATGTACTTCATTCACATTTTACAATTGCCTTCACATAGAAAACATATATCACTCACTTTTAAGACATGCCTTCCAGCTATCACTAAGTCTTGTATTTCAAATTTTCTGCTTACTTAGAGGTAGCCCAGATGTCCTGCATTATCACTACCACTTACCAATACAGATAGATGATTAATTGATAGATAGATAGAGATAGGTATGTAGGTAGGTAGATAGATAGATTAGATAAATAGATAATTTTTTCCTTGTCACAAAATCTCATGCAGGTCAATGTCAACTGTGAATAGAGTCAAAATAGGATGAGATAAGCTTCTCTTTGGTGATCAGTTTCCAAATATGCCTCCACATGAACAGGTGGTGTCTTCTCTACAGTCTCTATAATCCATCCTAAGCTGCCTGTTCTATAACAGTTTGTTCACTACTGGAAAATCAATTCTCTGTTCCCATAGGCTCTGTTCATGCCCACATTCATCTGCCATCCCAAAATAAAATCACTACTGAGATCACACTCATATCACATGGTGCCATCACTCAAATTGAACCCTAGCGAAATGGTAGTGCACTAAGTATTCCCTAAAACATGCTCAGAAAATGAGAATGAAAGACCTCATGACAAACTTAAGATAGATGTGGTAAAATGGTTTCTGGATGGGATGCATTTTTCTATTTAAGTTCATCTGAGTACTGCAAGAAAGACTTGGCTAAAAGACTCAGTATCGGACTGTGTTAACAATACTGACTCACGGTGAATTATAACACAACATATAACTTGAGAAACATTCACAACATATTGCAGCTTATTTTATTAACACACACCTTGGTGTTTAATGGTTATAGTTGATAATATTTACTTGTGCCAGGGGACTAATACATTCATGGCTCCTAAATGTAAGGTTACCTATTTAGTAGATTTTTTATCCAACAAATAAAAAATATGAGCATGAGTAATTTTGCTAAAGAGAAAGGATCTGATAACATTCCAGTGTCCCAGATAAAGGCATGAATACTTCATCATGAAATATTCAAAAGATTCCCAAGATAAACATTTTAACAATGACAAATGAAGCAGGTTATGATATTCCCTACCTGAAAGAGGAGGTCTCCATAATTCTTGTCTGTTCCTTACAGAGTGATATTAGGGATTTTCTAAAAACATACTCCCATCAGAATTCTTTCAAACCTCACTTACATGATAAACTTAAAACTTATTGGTATGTGACTTTTTTAAACCAGCTTTATTTTTTAGAACAGTTTCAGGTACACAACGAAACTGAACAGGAAGAACTCTGTATACACACTCACAGCCTCCCTGACTATTAATATCCCCCCCACCAGAGTAGTACATTTGTTACAACCAATGAATCTACTTTAACACATTATCACCCAAAGTCCATAATTTACATTAGGTTTTACATTTGGCGTTGTACATTCTATAGGTTTGGACAAATGTATAAATACATGTGTCCACCATTATAGTATCATACAGAGTAATTTCACTGCTCTAAAAATGTGTGTTCTGCCTATTTATCATCCCTTCCTTCTAACTTCTGGCAACCACTGACCTTTTTATAGTCTCCTTCATTTTGTCTTTTCCAGACTATCAAATATTTAAACTAATACAGTATGTAGTCTTTTCAGATTGACTTCTTTCACTTAGTTATATGCATTTTAAGCTTCCTTCATCATGTCTTTTCATGGCCTGATAGCTCATTTTTGGTACTGAATAGTATTTCATTGTCTGGATGTACCACAGTTTATCTATTCACGTACTGAAACACATCTTTGTTGATTCCGACTTTTGGCAATTATGAATAAAACTGCTATAAACATCCATGTGCAGGTTTTTGCGTGGGCATAAGTTTTCAACTTATTGACTAAATACCAAGGAGTCTGACTGCTAGATCATACGGTAAGAATATGTTTAATTTTGTAAGAAACTGCCAAACTGCCTTACAAGGCTATACCAACAACAACGAATGAGAGTTCCCATTACTCCACATCCTTGTCAGCATTTGGTGTTGTTAATGTTCTGGATTTTGGTGATTCTAATAAGTATATAATGACATCTCATCGTTGTTTTAAGTTTTATTTTCCTGATGACATATGATGTTGAGCAGTTTTTCATATGCTCATTTGCCATCTATGTATCTTCTTTGGTGAGGTGTCTGCCAAAGTCTTTCGCCCATTTTTTAATAGAGTTGTCTTTTTTCTGAATGTTTGGTTTTAAGAGTTATTCATTCTCAGCAAACTATCGCAAGGACAAAAAACCAAACACCGCATGTTCTTACTCGTAGGTGGGAATTGAACAATGAGAACACATGGACACAGGAAGGGGAATATCACACACCCCGGGCCTGTTGTGGGGTGGGAGCAGGGGGGAGGGATAGCATTAGGAGATATACCTAATGTTAAATGACGAGTTAATGGGTGCAGCACACCAGCATGGCACAGGTATACATATGTAACTAGCCTGCACGTTGTGCACATGTACCCTAAAACTTAAAGTATAATTTAAAAAAAAAAAAGAAAAAAAAAGAACTACAAAAAAAAGAGTTATTCATATATTTTGGATAACGTTACTTTATCAGATGTGTCTTTTGCTAATACTTTCTCCCAGTCTGTGGCTTATCTTTTCATTCTACTAAAAGTGTCTTTCACAGAGCAGAAATTTTAAATTTTGATGAAGTCCAGCTTACCCATAGTTTTTAAATAGAATGTACCTTTGGCATCATATCTAAAAAGTCATCACCAAACCCAAGGTTATCTAGATTTTCTTCGATGTTATTTTCTAGTAGTTTCATAATTTTGCATTTTACTTTTAGGTTGGTGATTCACTTTGAGTTAATTTTTGTGGAGGGTGTAGGTTCTGTATATAGATTCATTTTTTACATGTGGATGTCCAATTGTTTCAATATCGTTTGCTGAAAACACTACCTTACTCCATTGTATTGCCTTTGCTCCTTTGTCAAAGCTCAATTGAATATACTTGTATTGGAACTACTGCTGGGCTCTCTATTCTATTCCATCGACCTAAGTGTCTGTTCGCTTACCAATACCACACTGTCCTGATTACTGCAGCTTTATAGTAAGTCTTAAAGTTGGGCAGTCTTCCAACATTTTTTTTCTCAGCAGAAACTTCAGAATTAATTTGTAAATTTCCATGGAAATCCAGCAAAATCGCCCTGTTGGGATTTTGATTGGAATTGCACTGAATCTATAGATTAAGGTGAAAAGAACTGGCATCTTGACAATATTGTCTTCCTACCCATGAATATGGAATCTCTCTACATTTATTTAGTTCTTTGATTTCTTTCATCTGAGACTTGTACATTTCCTCATATAAATCTTTTACATATTTTGCTAGATCTATATGTAAGCATTTCATTTTTCTGGATACTAATGTAAATTACATTGTGCTCTTATTTTCAAATTCCACTTGTTCACTGCTGATATATATGAAAGTGATTGATTTTTCTTGTATCTTGCAACTTGCTATAATTGCTTAGCTGTCCCAGAAGTTTTTCTGTCAATTCTTTTAAATTTTTTACAGAGATAGTCATGTCATCTGTGAACAAAAAGTTTTTATTTTTCTCTCCTGTTATGCAAACCTTTTATTCCTTTTCCTTGTCATATTACATTAGCTAGGACTTCCAGTATGATGTTGAAAAGCAGTGATGAGGGGGAACTATTTGCCTTAATCCTGATCTAGTGGGAAAACTTGTAGTTTCTCACCACTCAGTATGATGTTAGCTGCAGGTTTTTGTGAATGTTTTTCATCAAGTTGAGTAAATTCCTCTCTATTCCTAGTTTACTGAGAGTTTTTTTTTTATCATAAATGGGTGTTGGACATTGTTAAATGCTTTTTCTTTGTCTATTGATATGATTATGTGGTTTTTCTTTTTTAGCCTGTTGATGTGATGAATTACATTAATTGATTTTTGAATGTTGAATCAGTCTCGCATACCTGGGATGAATCTCACTTGGTCATGATGTATAATGCTTTTGATACATTGTAGGATTTAATTTGAAAAATTTCAGAATTTTTGCATCTATGTTTATGAGACATATTGGTCTATAATTTTCTTTTTTGTAATGTCTTTGTCTGGCTTTGGTATTAGGTTTATGATGGCCTCATAGAATGAATTATCAAGTATTCCCTGTGCTTTTATCTTCTAAAAGATACTCTAAATAATTGGCAAAATTTCTTCCTTCAATGTTTGGCAGAATTCACTGCTGAACTCAATTTGACCTAATGCTTTAGTTTTAGAAGGTTGTTATTGATTCAACTTCTAAAATAGATATGGGCCTATTCAGATTGTCTATTTCTTCTGTAAGTTTTGGCAAATTGTATCTTTCAAGGAATTGGTCCATTTTCTCTAGATTATCAAATTTGTGGGCGTGGAGTTGTTCATAGTACTTCTTTATTATTCTTCTAAGGTCCATGGCATCTATAGCAATGTCCCTTCTTTCATTTCTGATTTTAGTAATTTGTTTCCTCTCTTTTTTTTTCTTAGCCTAGCTGGAGTCTTGTCAGTTTTATTGATCTTTTCAAAGAACCAGCTTTTGGCTTCATGGATTTTCTCCACTGATTTTCTATTTTCACTTTCATTGATTTCTGCATTACTTTTTATTTTTTTAATGCTCACTTTGGATTTAATTTACTCTTCTTTTTCTAGTTTCCTACAGTGAAAGCCTATAGATTTTAGATCTTTCTTCTTTTCTAATACATGCATTCAATACTACAAATTTCCCCTGAGCACTGCTTTCACTGCATCCCACAAATTTTAATACACTGTATTTTCATTTAAAATATTTTTAAATTTCTTTGATGCTTCTTCATTGATACATGTGTTATTCAGAATTATGTTATTTATTCTCCAAGTACTTGAAGATTTTCCAGCTTTTTTGTTACTAATTTCTAATTTAATTCCATTTGGTCTAAGAGCATACTTGTATGATTTCTATTCTTTTATATTTGTTGAGGTATGTTTTATGGTCCATAATGGAGTCTAGCTTGGTGAATGTTTCATAAAAATTTGAGAAGGTATATTCTGCTAATGTTGCATTAAGTAGTCTATAGATATCCACCATACCAGGTGATTTATGGTGTTATCGACTTCAACTACATACTTATTGGTTTTCTGCCTGCTGAATGTGTCAGTTGTGATACAGAGATGTTGATGTCTGTTACTATAATGGTGGATTCATCCAATTTTCCTTGCAATTCTATCAGTTTTCACCTCACATACGTTGATGCTCTCTTGTTAGGCACATACATGTTAATGATTGTTACGTCCTCTGGAAAAATTGACCCTTCATCATTTGGAATACCCCTTTTATTCCTGATAACTTTCCCTGCACTGAAGTCTACTCTCTGAAATTAATACAGCTATTCTTTTCTTTTGATTGGTGTTAGCATGGCATATAATTCTCCATCCATTTAATCTGTATGTGTCATCATATTCATTGTAGGTTTCTTGAGACAATATATATTTGGGTCTTGTTTTTTGATCCACTTTGTCAATCTGTCTTTTAATTGGTGCATTTCGAAGGCTGATGTTCACAGGGATTATTTATATAGTTGGATTAACAGCTACCATATTTGCTACTGTTTTCTATTCATTGCCCTTGTTCTTTGTTCTGATTTTTGTCTTCCACTCTTTTTCTACCTTTCGTGGCTTTGAGCATTTTATATGATTTTATTTTCTCTCCTTTCCTAATATATCAGTTATACCTCTTTTTTGTAACTGTTTTTACTGGTTGCCAGAGAGTTTGCAATATGTACTTACAACTAATCTAAGTCCACTTTCAAATAACACTATACTGCTTCATGGGTAGTCTGAATACCTTGTAATAATAAAATATTCTAATTATTTCCTCTGGTCCCTTCTATAATAGCTACCACTCATTTCAGTTATACATAAGCACACATAAGCATATGTGCTTACACATAAGCATACATAACTGGATATATTGTTGCTATTATTATTTTGAACAAACTGTTATCTGTTCGACCAATTAATAAGGAAAATAAAGTTATTTTACCTTCACTATTTCTTCTCTGATGCTTTTCCCTTCTTTATATGTATCTTAGTTTGCAAACCTGAGAGAAATATGAGGGAACTTCAGTGATGCCTTGAAGCATCACAGTCCAAGCGTACTGTTTATTCTATGTGAAAAAAAAGACAGTGGGAGTAAGGAAAAGGGGATACTAAAAAAGGCTAAAGAGAGACCTACTACTACGTTCAATTTGGAGGCAGAAAAGCTAGGATAATATTTGTGTTGGGGACCAAGGGAAATGTGTACATTATGTAATTTATATCCCTTAAATCTTTATTCATAGAGTTATTCACATTCATTTGGACTTCTTATCTGGAGATGCGGTGCTGCAGAGACTAGTACAAGGAATGAGTAAGCCCTTAGCTATGAAATCTGCAACAATGGGCTGTATTCCCTCCAATACTTACAGTTTTAGGAGATACTGGGACAATTTAGGCAGAAGCATTATGGTGTCAGTATTGACTTGTATGGCTTTAATATTACTTATTTACCCCATGTCTGCAGATGATGTGGACCAGAAAATATGGGGTACTAAAAAAACAAATCAGAAAATTAAGGTTATTCTAGGGATAAGAGAGTTGGAAACAGTGCAGGATAGAAAAGGGAAGACACCATAAGATGGTACATTGGGTCATCCCATTCAGGGAGATCAAGAAAAATCTTTCAGATATGCACCTAATCATGACTCCTCATTGAGCCAAAACATCCTATCCTGATAGGTTGGACTGGGTGGAAAGACTGAGGAGAAAGGCAAGTTAAGATGTGAAGTGACCTAAAGAGGTGGGCAAAGGGGTAAAGAGAAAGAATATATTCAACTGGTAAGTCACACCACTGAAATCTCTTTATTACTTCAAGGTAAGTTGGAAGGAAATTGGGAGGAACTATTGGTGAAGACTGTGGCTCCAATGTCTATAAAAAAGTAGATGACTGTGATGGTTAATTTTATGTCAACTTAGCTAGGCCATAGAAACACTACTTTAGATGCTTCTATAATGATATTTTTAAAATGAGATTACAATAGACTGAATAAAGCAGATTACCTTGCATAATGTAGGTGGTGTGTTTCATCCAATCAGATGAAGATCTTAATAGAAAAAAGACTGATGTTACCCAAGGAAGAGGGAATTCTGCCAGGAGATAGCTTTCAGACACAAGCTGCAAGGTCAACCCCTGGGTCTCCAGGCTGCTGGCCTACCTGCAATTTTGGACTTGACAGCCTCACAATCATGTATCAGTTCCTTAAAATACACACACACACACACACACACACTTGTTCTGGTTCTCTGGAGAACCGTGATTAATACAATGGCCATTTACTAACAGAGTTCTTTCTCTTTGCTAAATCAAAAGCAATTGGAGACACTAAGGACAGATTCCTTGGGAATCATACTGTTTCCAATCGAGCAGCTTTTTGGGCTGCTTGTGTCCTGGTCAAAGCAATAAAATTGTAGGCATAGTAACATCCTCCTCCCAATATATGCAAGTATTCTTGCCTATCTGTTTTGTATTTGTGGAGGGTCTTTTGTTTCCCTCAAGTTAAGCTGTAGTGTTGCAAGTTTTTGCATGTAGTTTTATCTTTGTTTTTCAGGGTATCCTCAAAATGTTGGACTAATTGTTGTAACTCATGAATGGGTATTGTCTGCCAGCCTATTTTCTGCTTCTGAACAGCAGCTGATATTTCAGGCTTAGGGCTATTAACAAAAAAGGTGGTAATTTCAATGCTGATGTTAGCATTAATTCCCAACCCTGAGCATTCTTTAAAGTGATTTATAATAAAGATTCATTCCATCCCTGTCAATAGGGTTAGACTGTTCCCCAGTAACTGTGAGAGGGATAAACTTCAATATACCATTTAAAAGACCTTCTTGTATCTATAGGGCATCAAGGTTAGCCTAAATCCTCATTTTTGGTAACCGATTTGGCCTTGTCACACCAGGTTCTAGCACCTCCAGGTTCTACTAAAAGGTGTGTTAACTAATGTAAATCTGGAAGCCATTTCAGTCAGCCTCTTAGTCAGTAGGAAATCCTCTCAGATTTTGCCAAGTAGTTGGCAGCCAACTGTAACTTAGGAAACTGAAATCACAAAGAATGGGGATAAAAATAAGTAACAGGACAGGTGGTTAGGGAGCCTTTTCAGCCTTCTATTAAGAATAGAGTGAAGTTACACAAAAAAAGATTGAGAAGACTACATAAAAATAAAATTATCTATGCCTCTGAAAACTACACATTTAGGAAGCAAAAACCAGGAAAAGTATTTGCAATGTATGTGACAGAATGGAAGATCAGTATCTTGACATATAACTTACAATCATTAAGATAATTATCTTTAAAACATTGATAAATACTGGTTAGGGTATAAAAAAAAACAACAATTCTCACATAATGTCAGTGGCAATATAAATGGGTATTGTGTTTCTTGCAATGCACCAAGAGAGTTAATAGCGATCATGCCTTTCAAACCAGTAAATCTATTTTTGGAAATCTATTATAAATAATCAGAGATGGTAAAAAATATATGTGTGCAAAAGTATTCTTTTCATTTAATGAAGTGATAAACTTTAAGAAATCTATCAATGTGCTTTCCTCCTACACATTTCCTTGACTGAATGGCCCTAAAAACTAGTAGTATGAATTTTCTACTAGAAGGCAGAAATGGGAAATTGAAGGAAAGGTGTCAGCTCTATGTAAATCTGGAGTACATTTTATCAAACTCGGTCTCATGGATTGAAAATCCTAATACACACATTGTTGTGAATACTGGAGATAACAACAACAATAATTATATGTCTACAATTGCCAGGAACTAAGAACCTGTTGTGCTATTCATGGTGACCACCATCCTCCATGAAGCACGTGCTATTATAACCTTCATTTTGCTCACGTGGAAACTGTGATACAGGAAGAAGCAGTAAATTGCCAAGGTTCTTGGGGTTCCTCAAAGAGGGCACTGGCGTTCAGATCACCGGTCTATCATACACAAGATTATACACTGGTTTACAGAACGCTTTCCTGCCTCCAGTGCAAGAATGAAATAAAAGACAAACTGGGTAGAGTGTAAAACAGCCAGCAAAACTTTTTTCAAAATGGTAATAATTTAATGCTCACAATAAAGTGCTAAGTGGAAGGGTGAGGGGGAAGCCACGTTGTTTCATCCAGTATCATCCAAACATTATTTAAAAATACACCGTATTTACAAAGATAAACATCTGGAAGAAATAAGGTACTTCTTCATGTATTCAAAACTATATGTTGAGAACACTCCTCTACATTCTTGTCAGTTTGCCGAAAAGGCAATGGTGAGCAAAAACAAAGCAGAACAGTCACAGTTCCTGTTCTTAGGAAGGTTACATGATCACATTTACCGATGAGATAGGGGGTCAGGGGTTATTTTTGCTTTCCATTTCAGTTATTAAGTATTTTTTCGACGCTTCTAGACTGTGTATTGTTTTAGAATGGGAAATGAATAAAAATTTTCAAGCATTTTTCAAATGATTTTTAGAACACGGTAACTCACACTGAAAATCTGAGTTTAAAAAAGATGAACTAACGATGGAATATGAACTCGTGTTTAAAATGCACCTTTGGGAATGAAAAACTCTAAGGAAACAACAAATATTATCAGTGGTCATTGCTGGGTGATGGGACTGAGGGTAAGACTGGCTTTCTTTATTACACTGTATTTGTCCTCCAAATTTTCTACAGTGAGGTTGAGTCACTTCCATAATAAAAGATTGCGTGCATTCATCAATATAAAACCAGGTCCACAAAGCCCAGTACAACCTGGGGACAGTGAATGACAAGACCATTGAGAGAAGTCAAAATACAAGTTACTAAGGAACCTAGGCATCATTTCAAGAGGAATGCCAATTTCAAAAGCAAAAAGGTTTTGTTCATCAGCTCTGAGTTTTCTTAAGGGACACTACCCGCTCCGCTTCACCCCCTAAAAAACAGGCAGCTCCAGCAGCAGGACTTGGCAGGTTTAAGAACCAACCTCTTCTCTCAAAAAAGATTCCGCGGCATTTTTTTCAAGCAAGAAGGGCGGGGGGAGAGGCGAGTTGGGCGTATCCATAGGGCAATATTGCCACCTGCAGGCCACAAGAATGAAGCGCCACCAACCGCGGAAGAAAATTCATCCTTTCTACTGCTTTTCGGCAAAGAGTCGGTAGAGCTAACCTGAGGAAGCTACGCAGACTGAAGATGAGGACCAGAGAATAGACTAGTACCGGTCAGACAGGCCCCGACGAACCGGCCGTACAAGGCAGCCTCCCATAGTCCCGCCCTCGGAACCATAGCAACCCAGCAGGAAGTTCCTGCGCCACCGGAAAAAGCAGCTCTCGGGGCGGGGCTGGCCTAGGATTGACGGGCTCTGGTCCTGCGCATCGGAGTCTGGGGAGGTCGGCGCTAGTCTCTTTCTCAGGGTCAGCCGCAGGCCTCCTTCCCTGCTATTGAGAGTTGATGGCTCAGGCTCGCGTCCGCTGAAGGCCAGGCTCTACTGCACGGCTGCCCCAGCCGCCTCACGTTCGAGACCTGTGCCAATCCCATGGACACTTTCCTCCCAGCCAGCCCCTGGACACGCTTCTCATGTGACACACGCCCTGTCCTCCTCTCAGCCCTCACAGCACGAATCCTCCCCGGCGACCTCAGCGCCCCCCGGGGCTGACCAGGCCGCGGCCGGCTCTCCTCCGTCTTGAGGGGGTCTCCTCCTCCCCACCTAAGTCTCCTCCGCGCGCGGTAATGCTCTGGGCCTCAGGAAAGACCGCACCCCTTCACGATGTCTATTTCTTGCATCCCGCACTCTCATCATGGGCAGCACCCAATCCAGTCCTAACAGCTCCCTCTCTCCAATGCCCCAGCATCCACAGCCTTCAGCCTCAAGGAGGCCTGTCCACTGACCCCAACCGCGTTCCTCACCATTCACCTTCCTTACCCAGCTTACTCAAAGCTATTAACTCTCGCTCCTCAAACGCATCTCTTCATTTTCCTTCCTCCCTACTCTCCTGGTAACCCCCTGCCTTCCCCCGCCCCCCTGTAACCAAGTAGACAAACAATGTGCACCCTCCACAAGTGTACCTTCTCTCTCCTCTCCCTACAATAGCCCCCACAAGGACCAGCACCAACTCTTCTCATGATATTCCTTGATATTCCCCTGAGAAAACAGGAGCGATTGGAGAGAAACTCTCACCACTTCCCAACAGCAGTGGGTTTGCACTTGTAATCTCAGCTGCCCCACTGGAGGAAGTGACAGGATCCTACTTGAGGCCGGCCCTTCACCTGAATCCTATGCCCTCTACCTTCTCAAGGTAGAGACTTTTGTAGTGATTATCCCTTATTCCTGAATTGTCACATTCTTTCTTTATTCTGGATTCTTCTGTCATCTATAAACATGCTCTTGTTTCTGACATTTTATACAAAATGTAATAAAACAGAAACCCGTTCCTTATCCCATATTTCTCCAAGGTAATGACACATTTCCCTGATGCTCCAAGCAGCAAATCTGTCTTCCCTTGTTCTATAATCATTATCATTACAAACCTCTTCAATGCAGCTTCTACCTGCTCACCTCTCAACAGAAAATTGCTTTTGTTAAAGGCACTGATGGCCTTCATATTGCCTAACACTATGATCACGTCCTCATCCTTTTACACTACATGTCCAGATGCCTTCAGTACATCTGACACCTCCCTCCTTCTCAAAGCTACTCTCCTCCCTCCTTCTTTATCTCCCTCCCTGTCTTCTCTCCTCTTTGCCCTGCCTTGTTTTTCTTCTTAATCATAAAATTATTTTATTGATATTTTAAGTGGCATAAATACAATAAATTTGAGGGAGAATGAGGAAGATGTTAGCTAATGAATAGGTCATGTAGGCCTCCACAAAGCTTCAGGACTAATACAGACATGAACAGACACCTGAGCTTGCCCTTGTAACTCCACGAACACACCACAAGCTTCAGGATAGTTTGTCTCTGATGCTCAAGTAGTCTCAGGAGTTACCAGACAATGGTGGGGAGAGATAGCTTAGAAGTGACGCTCTCTGTACACACATATAAAAACCGCTGATGCAGCACCTTGTAGGCCCCTTTTAAAGCGTGATGATTCCTGTGATGGTTAATACTGAGTGTCAACTTGACTGCATTGAAGGATGCAAAGTATTGATCCTGGGTGTGTCTGTGAGGGTGTTGCCAAAGGAGATTAACATATGAGTTAGTGGGCTGGGAAAGGCAAATCCACCCTTAATCTGGGTGGGCACCATCTAATCAGCAGCCAGTGCGGCCAGAATGTAAGGCAGGCAGAAAAACGTGAAGAGACTAGACTGGCTCAGCCTCGCAGCCTACATCTTTCTCTCATACTGGATGCTTCCTGCCCTCGAACATCAGACTCCAAGATCTTCAGCTTTGGACCCGGACTGGCTTCCTTGCTCCTCAGCTTACAGACGGCCTATTGTGGGACCTTGTGATCGTGTGAGTTAATACCACTTAATAAACTCCCATATAGATACATATATATATTACTTTTGTCCCTCTAGAGAACCCTGACTAATACAACTCCCTTTGAACTCCAAGTTTATTTTTACAGAGAGCTTGTCCTGCTACTGACGGTGTATTGACTTGTATTTGGTAATCCCTTCCATTTTGTGTTTCTTTATCTGTTAGTCAATCTCCTTCAAACATTCCAAATAAATTTGAATTCTACAAGAGAAAGTACAAATCCTAAAGCCTTCCCTTTATGATCTGGATTTAATATGGGAATCCTTATGTCAACATGAAAGATAGGGAAAACAAAAGAATGTTCTGTTCCAGTCATGGGGGAGTAGAAGGCATGGAGACAGTGTCTCATCCCAGTCTCTCTTCTAAGGGCCTTATCTTACATGTGACAGGTGTGTCAGAGAAGTGGAAGGGAGTTCCAAATAAAGAGATTTTTGCCCAACTGAAATTTAGGACTCAGAAGTTTAGTTTTGCAGGATGAAATAGTGAGCTTCTTGGTTAGAATAATGGCTGGAGTTCAGGAATTTCTATTTTTGGAGCTGATCTTGGTTCCTGCAGGGAGCTAACATTCTCTGAGAGGGGGACTGTGGAAGTGGCTGATTCAAGAGCCAGGGGTGCTACCATGAAACAAGCATAAGCCAGATAGGGGCTAGGTGAACCTGCAGCTGAGGCTGTGGTGTGGACAGCCCTGCCCAGATGTGGGAGGGAGATGAGGCCCAGATTCAGAGGGGTCTGCTGATGCCAGCACGGGTGGGCCAAGGCCGAGTCAGCCTGGGAGCACCAGATTCCCTCACAAACCACCGAGAACACTGCAATCAACATAAGATGTCACCGACCCCTTCCCATTATCACCATGAAGACTGGAAAGCCACACGCACCATTAATCATCTTGGAAAGGAGTAGGGAGGTGGGGCAGAAATCTGGGAGACTGATCATTTTCAGCAAAACAGGCTGAGCATTTATACAAATGGACCATTGACATGATAACGTCAGCTAACACCAGATTAAACATAACTCCAGTATTTTCTCACCTTCTTGTCCAGTACAGAGGTTATACATTCATAATGAAGATCAGATCAGTCTTAGCAAGTAAATGCATCAAAGCCCCCATCAGGTCTGAGAAGCACAAATTAATTTGTGGTCTCTGCACACCATCTCTTCCAGCTCCCCCTCTGCCCACTGTCTTATCAGTCCGTGGAAGAGGGCATTGAGACATCCTTGCCTCCTCTTCTCCTTTAACCGAGGACAATTTTAACCTGTTATAAACTGACCCTGACAACAGAGCACAGAAAGAGGAGAGGACCAGAAGAGAGACACACAGAGTGGAGTAACAGATGAGAGTTATTGCTGAGGTGAGCAGGGCCTCCTCAAGGCTTACAGCTGCCCTCCACAAGTGATACCAGGCTCCACTGCCCTTTATGAACACAGAAATTCTTTTTCGGGGTCTATGCCCTGGAGCTTAGAGTCAGAAAATAAACGTAGCTCTGTGTACTGCTGGAGAAAATCGCCGAACCACATGTTAGAACCACTGCATTTTCATAGTCATCATTGTCTCCTGGGATCTCAGTGCCCAGCAGCAGGCTTTCTTGGTGACTCTTGTCCCCCCTCCAGTCCCTTCTGAGGGGATCCCAAGATTTCTCCTCTCTCCTGGAACCCTCTACCACACATCTATCCCCTCGCTTTTAGCCACAGCAAATTCCCATTCTCACCTGAGATCCAAGCAGGTAGTGAGAGGGAGGAAGGCCTCAGTGCTGGAAAGGGGTATGGATTCCGTTGTCTTGGCAACATTCTTCTTCACATCGGCACTGGGTCACTCAGCTCAGATCCATGGTTGGTTACCTGGGAAACTGAAGCTTTATCCATCTGACTCCAGAGAATAGCAAACAAAAGAGTGGAAACTAAGAGGATTATCATGGGAGGCCACCCACAGACATGGAATCGTGACTCTCAATAGATGTGTTTGTCACAAGGGTCCTTGCACATGAAGAGACAATGTACATGTGTTTACTCAGTAGCACTCATTGCTCCCTAGAGGAGCACAGTGACTATGGCAAAAGGTACACATTGGGGAGGCAGAGGATGAAGTGGGAATGTAGGCACGTGACAGATCATGAAAAGCATGGAACATATAATATCAATGACAACCTCTTCACTGAACGTAACCAAGATGCTGTCTCACAGTCCCTTGCAGCCATGAGTGAGCACCTCACTGTGAGGGTATGGGCAACTGCTTCTCCATATTGTACAAGGTCCCTCTTCAACGGTTGAATTTGGGGGCTACTTTTAGAACTCATAAAGGCAAACTATTCCCAATATGGTAGAAAAACAAGTCCCCAGAGCTCCAACCTTCCAAATCTATTAAGGAAGCCCAACATGTGGTAGGAATCTTTGGATTCTGGCACCATGATATTCCTCACATCCAATATTTGCTGGATGCTATCTATGGAGTCTCCCTTAAGTCTTCTGCTTTCCAGTGGGGACCTGAGCAACAGACACTAGAGAAACTAAAGGAAGCTATTCCTTCTCTTCTCTCATCTGCTCCAAAGGCATGACTTACAATGAGAATTTTCTGCCATGCCAAATTTGCTTCCAGGCACCTCTGGACCAAATGGATAGGCAAACACCTACCCACCAGCTTTTGCTGTAAGTGGCTCCCAGCCTAAGCCCAAAGATATTCACCATGAGCGAGGAACCACCTGGCAGTGTACTGGGCACTTCTTAAAACTAACGCCCTTACTGGGGTAGAGCCAATTACCCTGTTATGCCCTGCACAGTGGAAGAAGCTCTCCTTAAAACTGAATCTGCAACAGAGATTCCCTTATAAAATGGTCTTCCCAGACTCCAGCTAAAATCAACCCTACTGGAGTGTCACATCCCATGAGCAAATAGCCACATGCCCTGCCCATAAGGCTAACTTGCCAAACCCCAGAAATGGCTTCATCCCTTGCTCAAGGGGAGCCAGAGGGAGGAAGGCCAGCACTCTAAAAACAAGAGAAGCAATGCTTTTTTTCCTCTCCCAAGTATATTACCTAGACAATGGAGATATAATTAGCAAATACCTATAGTTATTTTTTATATAATAACCTATGACAGGATATAAACTTAAAACCACATTTATCCTGAGTAGGATCCACTATAGATGGAGGTTTGATGATAATCAGAAATGTCAAGACATCAGGGAAATTGAGTTTTCCTTGCAGGATCCATGAACATCTTCAACCAAAGCAGAAATAGCCTAATCAGAAGAGAGGTGAGGGTTCAGGTCACCAAGTAAGGTTCAGTTGATTTGGGGTTGGAGGAGCTTCAAATCTTCTAAATCTTTCCATAATATAGCCCTGATAATTTAAATGAGGCAGTGCTTCATAAACTTGGTTGAAATAAGAATTTCAATGGAGTCATAGTTTATTTAAAAAGAAAAATTTACCTCCAAGGGGCAGATGAAAGAGTCAGTGTTCCTCTTCTGGCTGAAGGAGAAAACTCACAAATGTGAGTTTAATGTACATCTTAAAAGAAAACAGAGGCTGTGATCGGTGGTTCACATGTATAATCTCACTTTGGAAAGCAGAGGCAGGAGGATCGCTTTAACTCAGGAGTTCGAGACATGTTGTCTGTCATATGTGGGAGCTAAAAATTTTGATCTAATGGAGTAGAATTTTGGTGACCAGAGGCTGGGAACAGGGGGTGGGTGGGATGAAGAGAAGTTGGTTAATGGGTACATACAATTAAGTAAAAGGAATAACTTCTATTTGATAGCACAGTAGGGTGACTAACGGTAACAATAAATTATCATATATTTCAAAATGGCTAGAAGGGAAGATTTGACATGTTCCCATCACAAATAAATGATAAATGTTTGAGGTGATGGATATCCTAAATACCCTGATTTAGTCATTGTCCTTTGTATACATGTACCCCATAAATATGTACAACAATGTATCAATAAAAAAGAAATAAGTAAACAAAATACAATCTAATTTACATTGGTGTATGTATACACAATGGAATACTATTCAGTCATATAAAAGAATGAAATCCCGTCATTTGAGGCAACATGTATGGGCTTCAGATGTGTGAGCCTGGAGGACATTAAGTGAAATAAGCCAGACACAGAAAGATAAATACCGAATGTTCTCACTGATATGTGGAAGCTTAAAGCTTTTATTTCATAGAAGTAGAGAGTGGAATCGAGATTAGTAGAGTCTGGGAAGGGTGGGGGATGAACAGGTAGAGTTTAGCTAATGGATACAAAATTAAGACTAAATAGGAGGAATAATCTCTAGTGGTCTATTTAGCACTGTAGGGTGACTATAGTTAACAATAATCTATTGTATATTTTCAAATAGCTATAAAAGAGGATTTTGAACGTTTCCAACACAAACAAATGCTAAATGTTTGAGGTGATGGATACGCTGATTATCCTGATTTGATCATTACAAGTTGTGTATGTGTATCAAAATATCACACTGTACCCTGTAAATATGTACAATTATATACGAATTGGATATATGTACACACACACACACACACACATATATGTCCTAATTTACTAACAGAAAGCTATTAGCTCATCAAGGCCCCCTTCCTCTCCTTCCCTTTCCTATATGACCTACCACACTCATAAGTTATCTAAAAGTAAGTAATGAGAACTGAAACCACGCACACAGCTTACTGCCTATATGAACAAGAGTTTACTATTCCACTGGCTTCATTAACATAACATTATTACTACAATAATCTTTTGCCTGCGAAGATAAAAGTTGAACATAACTTATTATTGATTCTAGGAACTGCATAAAAGGCAGTAAAAAGTTTACCACTGTTCAGTAAAAAGTGCCAAATGGCATTTTACAACCTCAAGCCTCTTTGAACCACTTGCCTTAAAATCCTTGACTTGCTGTGTCCACCAAACCTAAAACCAGCATATCACTATTCCCACCCAATCCTAATCACATCCTTCCCCTACATTGAAAGACCTGCTTTACGCCAGATTTCAAAATATGAATAAGTGTCCCCCAAATCCTTCTACCTCTGAGACTCTGCTAAGACCCTGTTCAGGAAGTACTCTTCCTTACAGCCTTATGCAATAAAGTTAGCTTTGCTTATCAACAAGTTATTTGGCTAATATTTGGGGAGTACAGCATATGATGAGTATAGTCACCACTGCTGTACTTCATGTCAGAGTAGACTGAGCCTAAATCCTAGGTCCAGTATCTATGGATATTTCTGAACCATGCACTGTGACCACAGGCATATTCAGGGAAATCAGTTACCAGCCAGGAGATTTAAATGTAAAAGAACGTAACCAAAAAGAGGAAACAGGTCTTAATGTATTTATTTTACGATGCCGCTATGGTCTTGCTGTTGTGGTGCCCTCTGGACAGGGTAGGAAGGTGGGCCATAGAGGGGAGGTGGATCAGCTGAGAAAAGGGTGAGTTGTGAAAGGGACACTATCTGAAGTATTTGAGTCCTACAGGCATATGAAACTGCCCACAGAGGACGGATTCTGGAGTTTTTAGTGGGGACCTGGGAAGGGGCAGGGTGGAGTAGGATGGGGCGGGGCACTGCAGTCTAAGAGGCAAGAGCCGGCCTCAGTGCACATGTTTGCTGGGTGTCTTCCCATCTGCCCCTTCGCACTGCGTGGTGAATGCCACCAAGCTGCGCGGGTGCTGGTTACATTCCTACCGTCTGGACTCTCTGGATGACTGAGACACAGCTGATAGGTCCATAGGTCAGTCCTCCCAGGAGTTTAAGTGTCAGTGAAGTGTCAGGAGGAGTTAGCAGGCTTTGGGCAGGTCAGGCAGTGTGGTAGGTGGCTTCATAGCGGGAAGGGCCCGGAGGTCATTGTTCTTTTAAGAGGTGGCTATTCTGCCACCAGCCTTATCGTTGTGGTATGGCGGAGACAGGGGAGGAAAGTGGGTCATGGAGGGGAGGAGGGTCAGCAGAAGATGAGGTGAGTTTTGGAGGAGGACATTATTTGAGGCATCTGAGCCTTTGAGGCTATGAAACCGCACACAGAGGATGGATTCCGGAGTCATTAGTGGGGAACTGGGAGGGAGGGTGGGACAGACTGGTGCACCACAGCTGCCATGAATGGTGACAAGTTGGAAATAACCAGGTCCACATGTGCTTGTGCCTTTCCACAATATCAGGCTTTTATTGATGCTAATTCAGTCGTAAAAGCCACAAGCTACACGGAGTTCCTAAGGAGGCAGTTCTCCTTAGCACTTATCGTTCACCTGGTAGTTAGAGCAGCAGGCACACAAACTCAAGCCACTCCACAAGTCAGTCAGTATTGCAAACCATACATAACAGTATGCTAAATCAATTTATAAGTGTTATAAGTTAAACATTCCACAACAAAGTAACACTTTTCATCAAAGTAAAACTTTTTCATTGAGAGGAAAAAGAGGAGAAAGGGTTAAGGAACCAGTCCAGGGGGAGTGAAGAAGACAAAAAGAGTCCTGGTCTGGGCTGAGTGGTCCATGGGTCTTGCAAGGAAGTCTTTGAGGTGGCAGAGCCTTTGGCAGCAAATGCCAAGTTCTTGTCATGATTGATTGCAAGAAGGTGTCAGTTAAGACAGATGTTTGAAACTGCTGAAGGCCTAATCTTTTATAGTCACAGGGTCCTCTGGTAAGAGCTGATCGTGGAAGAGTGCTTGTTTGTGTCCTTATCTGGTTGGATGCAGTCTTCATGTTTTATTTGTTTATTAAACAAAACATGCTATTATTGTTGGCAAAGTGCCCTATGAAATATAAAATGCAGTATTTTTCTAAGATGGTGTTAGTTATGTCAAGGGTGCTCTATACAATCTACTCCAAGATTTTAGTAATCATAATGCAAACAATGTTTGAGGAAGGGGTTACAAAAATAAAAAATGACAAGTCACCATGGGAATTAATTTCCTCTTGGTAACTTGTTTACAATTTTGTGTTACAAAGGCTGAAAACGCAGATCTTAAGTATATGGTAAGCAAAGAGGATGTTTACAATGAAGATGACAACGTTCTGTAAATGTTCACAGATACATTTAGACCAATTCCAGAGTCCAGTTTTTAATATATTGACTGGGTTCCAGTCTGACCATGAGCCTTCATAAGGGGTATGGCTAAAAGTCTTCTTAATCATTTGGAAGAAGATGCATCTTCTGTGTAAGCCATCTAGTTTGAATGCTATTTTATTTGTGTTTAGTATTGCTAGTCCATGTGTTACTACCTCAGTGGTGTGTTTTAATTGTGCTAATTCTGTTTGGAATGTGTCATGAACTTGTTGAAGTTCCTTAGAGCTTCCTTGTGAAAGAGGAAAAGTTCCCTTATCCCCTCACAGGGCATGTGATGTGGGTGTGGCTTGCTTCTTCAGTGCCTGCTGCTCAAACCTCTAGGGGGAGCATGCAGACAGGCATGTTGTGGGGCTCTGACCCCAAGGCAGTGTCTAGGGGTGAATGCTTACAGCTCCTGAAGCCCCAGTGGGAGTGTGTTACAAGGTGCTCTTTTAGTTTAGCCATCTGTAGGCAGCTTGTGTTAGCTCAATTAGACTCCCTACCTTATCGCGAGGACAGAGGGCTTTCTGTATGCCAGGATTTCTTGCCTTGGTGTACTGGAAGAATCAGATCACATGTGGGTTTGGAGAATGAATGCAATGTTTTATTGAGTGGAAGTTCTCAGCAGATGGATGTTGCAGGAAGTCAGGGACCCCAAACGGAGGGACTGGCTGAAGCCACGGCAGAAGAACGTAAATTGTGAAGATTTCATGGACATTTATTGGTTCCCCAAATTAATACTTTTATAATTTCTTATGCCTGTCTTTACTGCAATCTCTGAACATAAATTGTGAAGATTTCATGGACATTTATTACTTCTCCAATCAATACTCTTATAATTTCCTATGCCTGTCTTTACTTTAATCTCTTAATTCTGTCATCTTTGTAAGCTGAAGATGTATGTCACCTCAGGACCCTGTGATTGCGTTATCTGCACACATTGTTTGAAAAGCACGTGTGTTTGAACAATATCAAATCTGGGCACCTTGAAAAGAACAGGATAACAGCGATTTTCAGGGAACAAGGAAGATAACCATAAAGTCTGACTGCCTGTGAGGCCGGGCAGAACAGAGTCATATTTCTCTTCTTTCAGAAAGTGAATAGGAGAAATATCGCTGAATTATTTTCTCAGCAAGGAATAACCCTGGTAAATGCATATCTGATTGCCTTCTTTAGAGAGGCTCATCAGAAACTCAAAAGAATGCAACCATTTATTTGTCTCTTATCTACCTATGACCTGGAAGTCTCCTCCCTGCTTCGAGTTGTCCAGCCTTTGCTTCGAGTTGTCCCGCCTTTTCCAGACTGAACCAATGTTCATCTTACATATGTTGATTGATGTTGCATGTTTCCCTAAAATATATAAAACCAAACTGTGCTCTGACCACCTTGGGGACATGTCATCAGGACCTCCTGAGGCTGTGTCACAGGCATGTGTGCTCAGCCTTGGCAAAATAAACTTTCTAAATTAACTGAGACCTGTGTCAGATATTCAGGGTTCACAGTTATAATAGGTCAGTGTGTTGTTCCTCTCTAAGCTTATTATCTAATTGAAGTTTCATAAGTCTAGAGTCTTTGTGGGGATTTTCGTGATGCTGATAGGTGAGTAATCTAGTTTAGGAACTTTGTCCTGACAGGTAGAGTATATAGTGTTTGATCATTGGAATATTAATTCTTTTTGTATAAAATAACCATCAATAAATAGTGGTCTTTCTAAGGCAGTTATATGTAGATTATGTCTTATCTGTCTGTGTAATTGCCATTGTGTCTTATGCCATTGAGTCTCCTTCTCTTAATTCAAATAGATTTAATATACATTGCCCTGAATCCTGATGCTTTGAATGTATCCAATTTAACTACAGACATTTTGTCCCAATTTTCTGTGAATAATTTTCCTGATGTGTATAATGTTCCTTATGTCATTCCAAGTCTGAGTTAGTAAAATACTTAGCCTAGTACACTGTGTTTGCAGCAAGTTTTTCACCATAAAGTTTCTTAATGTAAATAGGTTAGTTTTCAGGTGTCTAACTTGTGATCAATATTGTAATTGAATTCCTTTTGGGATTCTGTGAGGTCGTGTGTATGAGTCATCATTGACTATATCTCGTTAATTGCCTATGAGATAGATGAAAGTATAGATGTGGTAGTTGTTTGCAGGAGTTACGTTTATGTTCATAGGTCTGTTTTAACTTCCTAAATTTTTGCTTCTTGTATTCCTGAAATGACTGAGTTTGAAATAATTCCAATTGCTGCAAATAGTTGTGGTGGTTTTCTTAGATGATATTTATCTAGTGAAGGTAAATTTGGTAAAATGAACTGCTTGTCATATCCTTGTCCCTCAAATTACATAACTTGTGGTTTGATGTATGTGACTTTAAGTTCTTTTTTGAAAAATATTTTGACTCTCCTAGGTGCTGGTTTGTAAATTAATCTTAATGGGTTAATTAGGATAGGTTCAACTAAATTTGGTTTTAATAATTTAGATAGAGGGTTTGTTATTCCTTTGGTACACTGTGGTGTCCAGTGGTGTGTTCCTAAGCAATGTGTCAGTCCAGCATCCTCTGCGAATTATGCATGGCCCGAGGTTCTGGGGTTTAACATAGCATTTTGCAAAAGAGATATGTCTAGCTACAAATAAAGGTAAGTGGGAGTCTAGTTTGGCTATATTTTGATAAATAGGATGTTGGACTGACCATATAACTTTATTCTATGATCCATCAAATGGCTGAATCATGAAGAAAAAGTAATTTGACATACCTGAGTCTATTTTTGTGACTTTATCCATATTTATTTTGGTTCCTAGTGTTTCCCACCGGTCAATTGATTTAAATTGTGTATTGTTTCTATCTACATCTTCAAAATTAAAGTTTACATCATCCTGAATTACCAGTGGATACATTGTAAAAATAACTTGATTTTGTATATACTTAGTTTTCCTGGTAAATTTGTCTAATATAGTTATGTCTCTTGGTTCATTTCCTGTAAAGAATGTGCCAATAACCTCTGCTGTTTTGTAGGTCAGTGTGAATGGTCCAAGTACTAAGAGTGAGTTAGATAATAGCAGATTGTATATATCTGGTCTGTGAGTAGATGTGAATATTAATTGTTCCCATTTTGTTTGTTGTAATTTACCAAAAATAACTGTTTCTAATGTCCAGTACCACCATGGGTTTCTAGAAGATGTTGACATCCAGCAATCAGTAAATTTAGAAGGGATTTTGTATGTCATTGTATCTATTGTGATGACTGGGAACTAGTGTGGTTTTTGTGGTTGTGTCCAACATAAGCCTGCTTTGGTTTCTGTCACATTCCACCATAGAGTGGACTTTCCAGTTATGATAACATATCTGTCTACATTCTCTATAAACTCTTTGCTTATTGTGTAAAGGTAGTTTTGATATATTGTAGCCAAGTTTGCCATGTAATGCTGTAAATTTAGCATGTGTTGTATTATGCCAAAGTCTGAATTGTGCTGTGTCTGTTGGTTTGTTTTGTTTTGTAAAGCCTGTTGATCTTGGAACGTGTAACCATGTTAGTAAGCAACTTATAGTGTAGAATGGGCAAGGATAAGGTTTTCATCCGTGGGATAATGAAATGTAGCTTTAATATATGTAAAGTTAAGGTTAAAGCATATTAATGTTGGTTGTCCCTCAAAATGTATATCTTGTTGGGTAGTGTTGATTCTATTTTTTATCTTTATAAGTTCCTTATTTGTGGAGGGCAAGTATACTTGTATTCAAGACAAGCTTTATCTACATACATTGTTTTAGTGTGTGTTTCAAAGGTAGTGTGTGTAAAGTGATAGTCAGCATTAGTTAAGATTACTGGGTGTCATCTATGTTTTCAATATAATTCTGCCAGTGAGAATTTTTTAGCCTTATTAAAGAATTGTTACTCCAGCTCTCTTTTGTCTAATAAAAAGAAAAAAGAAGAATTGTGAGACTGTCAAATAATTTTGGCTTTTTGCATAATAATCATAAGATGAACAGGGTGGGTGAAGGCAAAAGTTTCCAAAAAACAGAAAGTTAGGAAAGTTAATTAGATGATAGTTATAGTATGTCTTATCCTCTTCTGTTGTTATTATATCATAATCTAATGGATATCCTAGTGGCATTGACACTTTTTCCTGTGGGGGTCTGATATATGGGTGTAAGATGAAGTGGTTGGTTTTGTAGCTATATTTAGTCTTGTGTCATCCCTTGAATCTACTTCATAATCATAATGTTCATTTCCTTCAAGTCCAGATTGGTACCAGAATTCATACCAACTATTAACAAATGACTTGTAGGAGTGTCGTATCATATCCAAGCATGTCATGTGAGATCTTCCAACATATGGTTCTATCTGTGGTACTATGATTGGGGATTGGTATGATATAGCGCTTCTTATGTAATGAACTGTTTTGATTGGCATGTCTGTTTCTATTAGCATTTCTCTACCTATTATGTGAGCCATCCATGGTTTGAGATGTTATTGAATGCTTCATTGTAGCTGCATAAGTTGGGGTGTCACATTTAGTCATGTCATTTATGCATTCTTCTAAAGTATGTTTAGGAATATGCCCAAAGATTCTATAAAGATACAATGATTGGAAGTGTGTGTAAAAGCTCTTCAGGCATTGCTTTGGGTCAAATGAATATGAACAAAATGGTCTAATTGAAGCTCTAAGTATTCTTTTATCAGTCGCTTGATTTTCTAACAATTGTTCAAAAATGATATATTTTCATGAAGTATATATTGCGGAATTTGTTCTGGTAATCATGTGATTTTAGGTGCTGTATGAGTTGGCACTGTTGGATATGTATGTGTTTGAGGCTCAGAAATTTTAATGGTCACTTTAGGAATAAACATAGTAGTAGTAGTAGTAGTAGTAGTAGTAGTAGTAGTAGTAGTAGTAGTAGTAGTATCTGTTATTTCCCTTCTGTATCTCCTAACATATTTTAAGCTATTTGCATCAATCTTATGTTTGCTATTAATTATCAGATGTATAGGCATTAAATATAGCACTGCAAACAAACTAAGATATAATAATCTATGTCATCCTAATATTTCTCTAAGTAGTATAGTCAAAGATTGCTTCCAGTAGTAGTATTGCTGCTGGGTTAGGTTGGGGTAGATCAAAGTAAGGTAGTTCTATGGGGTCTGTCCTCTCTTATTAAGCAGTTTAGCAATGCAACTTATGTAATAGGTTAGTAGCCAAGCAAGACTTATGCAGTCATTGGGGTGTACACTTTCAACTAAACCTTCAATAGCTCCTAATGCTGCAGTTAGTTCATAAACGTAAGGAGCAGGAAGGTGGCAGTGGCGCCTAGATTCTACAAAGTCTGGTCTGAAATTCCAGTCCGCGCCTGCCTGTATGGGCCAGTCTGCTTGAGCTAATTCCTGAAGGAAATCTGGTGAAGGGGCTCTGAAAGCTATAGGTGGCGAACATGAGGCTGAAGCTTAAAAGGAAGGAGGGCAAGGCGGAATATACATGGATGATGGAGATCCTGGAGAGGCTAAGTCCATATGCTGGGGATGCATTATAGCTGTCAGTCTGCAAATTATTAATCAAATAATATACTTAACAAGCAAATAGTGAAATTTGTAATTTTTCTGCTGTGAGGGGTGTGTGTGCTTGTGTTAGTTTGATTTATCTGGTTACAGTCTCCCTGGTGGCAATATAAGTAATAACAAGGCAGTAAAGTTACTATGATGGCTAATATGAGGTGAATGAGAAAGTTGATAAGACCAGTTGAGAAGCTACACAAATTTGTAGCCATCTTGATGTCCTAAGTGAGTAAAGTATTTAATTATTCCAGTGATAGCTAGGAGTGACGTTGAAGTTAAAAATATTAGATTAGTGGCAAGCAAAATTGGATTGAAGTACACCTTCACTTATTCTCGTGGATAATATTAATGCAATGACTAGAAGAAAGCATTGTAAAGAGAGATTGGAGATTTTGTCTAATTTGAACTCTCCTGTTTCCTGTAGTCTAACATGTGTTTCCGTGTCCATGGGCCACAGTGTCCTGTTGGGAGATAGTGTTGTTATTTAGTCTACTGTTCACCTTGTAAGGTATAATATTTGTATCATATTCTTCCTTATCTTTTGTGACAGTTAAGTTTGGGTGATTAAGATAAGAATGGAGGCTGCTCTTACAGTCTTTCTCTTTGATTTAAGTTGAAACATGCCAGGTTAAGAGCTTGATGAAATGTACTCATTTGGTCTAAGGCTTTCCATTCTCTTTTTATTAGCCATTAAATCTTTCTATATATCCCACTGCTGTAAGATTGCAAGGTAGGTAAAAATTTAATTATATATCCCATTGGTCCACCAATGCTTGTGTGGTCCTTGATGTAAAATGAGTTCCTTGATCACTTTCAATCATTTTGGGGGCTCCATAGTGAGCCACCCAAATTTCTAAGGCTGAGATAGTATATTTGGCAAATGAGTGGCTAGCTGCTGTTGCTATGCCAATCCCTTTATATATATCCACCACTGTAACTGCATATTTTTGTTAGTAGGAGCAATTTAATGGTTCTATAAAATTTACCTGTAAGCAGAAATTAAAGATGTCAGATTTGTATGTATATTGGTTTAGTATATTTATATTTGTCCAGATTAGTTTTACATTATTCATAATTACCTGTAGCCTTTTTAATTTGATGTCATGTCACCTTTTGATTTCTGACAGCCACTTGTACAGTGAGTGTGTGCCTAAATGTCCTTTCTGCTTACGTAATTGTAGGAGCATTTGTGGAATGTAAGCTGCTTCTGGTGTCTGTTTAATTTTTTTTTTTTTTCAGGTGGAGTCTCGGTCTGTTGCCCAGGCTGGCGTGCAGTGGCACGATCTCAGCTCACTGCAACCTCTGCCTCCCGGGTTCAAGCGATTCTCGTCTCAGCCTCCTGAGTAGCTAGGATTACAGGCAAGTGCCACCACGCCTGGCTAATTTTTTGTGTGTGTTCTTAGTAGAGACAGGGTTTCACCATGTTGGTCAAGCTGATCTCGAACTCCTGACCTCGTGATCCACCTGCCTCGGCCTCACAAAATGCTGGGATTATAGGCTTGAGCCACCACACTCAGCTGTCTGTTTAATTTTCAAGTCATACCCCTGTTTCATTATAGTTATTGGGGGGTACTTGTACTATCTCACATTCATTGTCTGATTTTCTCCTGAGTTGTAGAAGTGGTAATGAATGTCTCCATGGGTTGTCTGGATTTCTGTGTAGTTTTAATTTGGGTATGTTTTGAGTGTCAATGTTTATATTCCCTGTTAATGCATCTACTTGGTTATTAAATCTTGTGGTCTCTGAATTGTCTTTTTGGTGTGCTGATTCATGCATCAAAAATATCTAAATTCAGTTTCATGATTCATATAGTTCCTTCCAGTAAGATGTGGACTATATGTCTTTACCATTAATTGTAAAATTATTTTGTTTTCATTGATGTGACTATAGGACTATGACATTTGCAACTGCCCATGAGTCTGTAAAAATATAAATTTTCTTTCAATTTTCTGATAGTGTCTGACTGGTAGGACAGCTGCACTCAGTTCTGCATGTTGTGTGGGGAGAGATTTACCTGCTTCCTTCAGGATTGTTTATTTCTGGGGTCTGAGTGCTGTTGCTGTCCGTTGGGTCTGGCTTTGGGTCATGGAGGCTGATCCCTCTGTAAACCAGGTGTTGGACAGTACATCAGGCTACACTGGGCCCCATTTACCTACATTTGCATGGATTGTCCCTGTCCTCAGAATAAATTCCAGCAAGTCTATTTCAGTCTTGTGGATCTCCTTGGTGAGGAGGCCTGGTTGACCCTTAAAGCCTGTATCTCGACCCTGGATGTACCATTTCCATGCAATCAATTTGGATACCTATTTATTCTTCAGGACTCAATTTTATCCAGTGAAGGAGAGGTATATGGTATCTAATGGTAATGGTGTTGTTACCAGTCAGAGGCTCAGTGCTTGTGAGGGCTTCATGTGTAAGCCATATATATTTTTCAAATGGGCTATATTTGTTGTTTAGAGCATGGGAATTTTGTTGTCCAAAATCTGACCAGTAGGAAGGATTTAGAATCTGGTTTCTTTGTCCATAATGACAATGTTCCATCTTCATTGCTCATTAAAATTTTTAACCTAAGTTGTGTATCTGGAGATGGCTAATGTTGTGTTTGGAATGTGGTGATGTAGTCTTTGAGTGTTTCGAGTGCTTGTTTTTGTTCTTGTCCCAATGTGAAGTCGGGATTTCCTAGTCATCTTACATATTGGTTTTAGGATGATGTTTAAATGAAGTATATGTTGTCTCCAGTATCCAAATAAATCTGCAAGTCTTTGTGCTTCCTGTTTATTCTTTGGTGCCTTAAGGCTTTTATTTTATCTACCACTGTGGTGGGGATTTTTCTCCCTTTTAATGACCACTGTACTCCTAAAAATTTGCAATTGGTGTTTGGACCTGTGTTTTTATCTCTATTAATAGTCCATCCCAGTGATCTTAAGTGTGTTATTGAGATTTTTTTCTTGTTTAAGTGTTTCATGGTCATTGTTTACCATTATAATGTCACCTATATATGATATTGTTAGTGATGTGTATTTTGACTGGTCTATGTGTGATGATAAAATGGAGTGAGCTATTACTGGACAACTTAAATATCCCCATGGTAATATTTTATATTGGAACTGTTTGCCTTCCCAGGTAAAAGCGGTATATTCCTGACTTTCTTGTTCTATTGGTATGGCAAAGAACATGTCCAACATGTCTATAGTTACACAGTATTTGTCATTACAGTTAGTGATCTTATTAATGACTTCTGCATCTGGTAATACTCCTGGCATTTTAGGTATGACTTTATTTAAATTTCTGTAGTTAATAGTTATTCTATAGCTCCCATTTGGGTTCAGGACAGGCCATGCTAGACTATTAAAGTTATTTGAAATGCCAATTGTAATAAGTTCTTCCTTAAGAAGTTCTAGAATCTTTGCTTTTATTTCTTTGTGTCCTCCCTTTAATGGATATTGTTTACTGTACGCAACCTGGTATGGTGTAGACAGTCTTATGCGCTTCATTTTAATTTGTGCTATGTAAGAGAATTTTAGTTCCTAAGTTTCTTAATAGACCACCATGGGTTAAAAAGTTTCACAACTCGATCCATTCCTATAATGTTTTCTAGTTCAGGTGAATAGTAAATAGTGCAATGTATAAGTTTAGAGTTACAGAGCCATATAGAAGCAGAGATAGGGAAGTCTCAAGTTACTTTTCCTCCAAGTCCTTCTATGAGGATGTTTGTGTTAAGGTTTGGTGCATTATATCTAAGACAGCTTGTGATCCAGTGTCTAATTAAATGTATAAGTATGTGTATATTTGTCAATTTGTATAGCTAATTGTATGTATGGTCTATTATCCCCAGGATTGAGTGTTACAGTTCGTACCCAGGGGGTTTCTCATTTGTTGAGAAACATTTTCTTGCAACATTTTTCTGTTGTTGTTGCTGTTTTTGACATTGTGAGTTTGGCCCTGGACCTCGGGAGGTCCATTATTTTGGACCTTATTTTGGTATCTGGCTGGTGGCCTTAGATGGCCCTGTTGCCAGTGTTGGAAATAAGAACTTGGAGTCACAAAGAAAACGAGCACTCGAACAAAGGATTTCTCAGCAAGGTAAATTTACTTCTGCAGAAGGATGCTGCTTGCACCTCTGGCCACTACGAGAGCACACTGAACAAAGGAGGGAAGGGGTTTTTATCCCTAACACACTCCCTACCTCTGTGTCACTCCCCCATGGGCTGGGGTCAGACCACACAATCTAAGCTGACTTGATTGGCTATTTGTGAATATTTTCCCAAATAAGGGAAGGGAAGGGGGATATGAGTTTTTGGCGGGAAGAATAGTTGCATTTGCAGAGTGGGTAACCAAGGGAACAGGTGTGAATTATTGATTAGAACTGGCGGGAAGGTTGTTTACTGTAACTAGGGGCAAGGAGGCACAAAGAATGAGGAAGTTAGGCTTTGAAAATAGAGAACAAAGAACAAAGAAGTTGACCAAGCTGACTTTTTGAAGAGGAACTTACTGTACCTAACACCAGTTTGGTCCTTGTGGCCTTAGTTGCCAATTATTTTGCCTGGGTTGCCAACTTGTCTGCCTTGGTTTATTTTTCCAAGGTCCTCCAGGTCCATTTTGAATAAACGTTCAGATTTATGTATTAAATGTAAAGAATTTTGGTGCCTTCCTGAGATTATCTCTTGGTGTTTTTTTAAATCAGGTTTGCCATAAATGTTACCTTGTGAGTTCCTGATAATTCGGCAGAAAGTTGAAAATTTTCTAGTATACTTTCTATGGTTCTTCATGCTGAGAGAGAATTAATGTAGGAGACTTTTAGGTTAGGTGGTGCTCCTACAAGTGCTCTTTCAATTTCATTTGTAGCTGGAATTTCAGATGGAATGGTATATTGATTATATCCATCATTTATCATTCCTAAGATAGATCATTTTCTTGTATCCTTTTGTGCCTGTGTTAGATCAGTCCGTTTAAGTCCATCACCAAATTTTGTTGGGTTTAAATATTGGATAGATAGATATCAGGCTAATGTAATCCAGTCCCAGATGGATAGGACACATGTTGGATAATTTGTTGTTAGTTCTAATAATTTCTGATTTAGTGATGGGTTTTCTGCTAATGTATTGATCTGATGCATTTCTGTGCCTGATAGTGCTGTGGTGTTTGCTTCATTATTGCATAATGGAAGGAGTCAGTCTGCATCTGTGGTCTGTCTTTGGCAAAAATTTATTCTTAGTTTTTGTAATTCTGCTGTGGTGTATTCTCTGTCCTTACTGATGTCCTGAGGTCTGCCATTTCCACTGTTATAATCTATAACTCTTTTTTGTAGTTATTGTAGGTCTTGCTGCATATATCCCACCCACCTCTGGGATCATTATATTCTCCTAGGTCCACTAGTTGGGGGTCCTTAGGACCCAGGGGTTCCTCCTTAAAAGTTACATCTGAAAGGGATTTACTTTTCCTTAAAATTCTGTGAGCTAGCTCTTTGGCTTTCTGAGGACCCGTGTATATCTGTGAGCTACTTTGCATTAAAAGTGCAGGAATTTCTTCAAAAGCCTAGCTCTTGGGAGCATTGAAATGTAAGCTCAGAGTTACATTTTCAAATCTTGGGAAGAGGCTTGTGAGACACATTGTTTGCTTTCTGCTGAGATAAGGAATGCATCACTCTGCCAGAGTATGACTTTTTATAGATTATTAAATAAAGTTGTGTATGTCTCAAAAAAAGTGCAGGGATTTCTTCTTTGGGAGCTCTGGTAATTAAAGGCTTAACATTTTGTCAGGTCCCTCGAGTCTGACCATACATCCTTGGGGGATCCTACAGGGACTCTTTCTGACTTCCAACTCTGTTGGGTACCAAGGACTCTCAACACTAAGTACTGTATTTGGGTGATGAGCCCTCTGGCATGCCTGCTTAATTTTCTTAACTAGAACCCACATTATGCCATAGTAGTAGTTACTTTATATAGTTTCTTAATAATATTTCAATTTCCCACCTTAACCAACTGTCTGAGTGGAGGTTATGTAATAATTGACTTTCTTTTGGCCAAATTAAAAATTTGTTTTGCCAGTCAGCATCCCATAAATTGAGACCTGCCTGATGTGAGCATTCCTGGCTCCACCAGCTTCCTAGCTTGGCATCAACCAAGACCTTGTCAGCCGTGGGATCTTCACAACTTGAGCAAGTTGTCTTATCACCCAAGGTTTTCCTCAAGTAGCCAGGCTTTCAAGGTGAGGCAAGATTATGTCTGCTGTCAGAGAGCATGGCAGTTTGTTTTGTCAAATGGTGTGATTTCCAATGGAAGTTTTAGTGGGGGCTTTGGCCTTAAAATTGAGTACACCAATTATGCCAAGTAAGCCAACTATGCCAGTTGTGCCCAGTAAGCTGACTATGCCAGCTTATCATGAGAAGTACTGGATTAGAAATAACCAGGTCCATGCATGCTTGTGTCTTTCAACAATATCAGGTTTTTATTGATGCTATCCAATCACAAAAGCCACGAACTACATGGAGTTCCCAAGGAGACACTTCCCCTTAGTTCTTCCTGTTCACTTAGTAGTCAGAGCCACAGGCACACAAGCTCAAGCCACTCCACAAGTCAGTCAGTATTGCAAACCATACATAACAGTATGCCAAATCAATATGCAAGTGTTACAGGTTAAACACTCCACAACAAACAAAGTAAAATTTACCATCAAGAAGAAAAAGAGATAAGATAAAGGATTAAAGAACCTGTCTAGGTGGAATGAAGAAGACAAAAGGAATCCTGGTCTGGGCCAGCCAGTCAATTGGTCTTGCAAGGAAGAGTGTTTGTGGTGGCAGAGCCTTTGGCAGCAGATGCCAAGTTCTTATCATAAATGACTGCAAGAAGGTATCAGTGAAGATGGCTGTTTTGAGCTGCTGAAGGTGTAAACTTTTATAGTCACAGAGTCCTCTGGTGAGAACTGATTTGCAGTGTGAAATGTGAGTGGGTGAGGAAGATTAGCATACAGGCCTTAACCAAGAAGAAATGGACAAGAATCTTCTCAGCCTGATAGGCCTGTAGTTGTGCGTACTTTAACATTTGATATTTTCTATTAGCTGAAATTTCTTTTTGTAATAGTGTTGTTGAACTAGTATAGATACACCGATAAAGATCTTCCATGCTGATAAAAAATGATCATGGCATCTCATGAACGAAAGACTAATCTAAGAGGATTATGTTCTGGCTTTGCCTGGATGAATGATCTTGTGTTTCCCGGATTTTGCCCATGACTCCCTCCTCATGCTTATTGATAACAGATTGCACACATCTATCCCAACAGAGATTAAAATGACTTCTAAAGCCCTTGAGGGTGTCTCTGTCTTAGAGTAACCTCTCCATGGGAAGAGTAACTTTATGAAGAATAAGTATATGTTTTGTGGGATCTATGGGGTGTTGCTTTTCTGGCCAGAAACCTCTGTGGCTGGTGGCATCTTTGCCCAAGTTCTTGTCTTGTGTCCAGGAAGAATGAGGTAGGCAGACAAGTGGAGAGTGAGCAAGATGAAAAAGAGCTTTATTGAGTGTTAGAACAGCTCAGAGGAGACCTGCAGTGTGTAGCTCCTCTCTGTACGTAGTTCCTCCTATCGTACAGTGTTCAGCTCTCAGCAAGGAGGAGGCCTGGAGTGAGTGGCTCCTCTCTGCAGACAGGTCGTCTTCATGAGTGTTCACCTCTCAGCATAGAGGGTGGCTCCTTTCTGCAGCTTGTCATCCTGTTGTCTGCAGCTCTCAGCAGAGAGAAGGCTCTGAAGAGGGTAGCTCCCCTCTGCAACTGGTGGTCCTGAAGTCTGCTGCTCTGGCAGAATCTGGGGTTTGTATGGGCTTCAGGGAGAAAGTGCATGCTGATTGGTCCATGGGCAGCCGTGGGCAGGCCCGGTAAAAAGCACCATGAGTTCCCCCTCCAGTCCGCAGTAATGGCAGCCTGGATCCCAGGCTTCAGGCCTTTCCGGGCCTAAAGGTGGCGTTTCACCAGGGACCCCCCTTCTGCCCAGAAGCCTGTCGGACTCCTACCACCATTCATGGCTCCCAGACTGTTTGTGCCAAGGGCTGCCTGCAGGCCAGTGCTGAACTTCCTTCCGCCCCCCACTCAGTTTCCCTCCTGTGTTCATTGGTGCCCAAAGCCTGGGGGACTCAGGCAAAAGGTGTCTGGCAGGTCAGCACTACCCTGAGCGTGCATCCACCCAGCCGGTCTGTGACAGTGCCCAGGCGGCCCCAACCTTGCTCCACAATCAGAGCGGGCACTGGGAGTAGGGAGAGGCCAGGCAGTGGGAACAGGCACTTCTGAGCGGGGGCACAGGGGCCTTCCAGGGCTCCCAAGAGCACAGATATGCCTAGGTCCAAAGCCGAGCTTGGCAGGCTGCAGCTGCACCTGGGCAGCTCCCGTCCCACCAACTTGGAAGAGGCGGCTCCTGCTTGTCCCTGGCTCCCACTTGTCCTTGGCTCCCACCAGTTTCATGCAGTGTGCAGCCCCGGCCATGCCTCTGAGATCGGAGTGGACGCTGACAGTGCGGAGAAACCAGGCAGTGGGAGCAGGCACTTCCAAACCTGCCGGGGAGGCACTTCCAAACCTGCTGGGTGGGGGGGCCTTTCCTTGGCCCCCTAGGGCACAGAGACACCCAGATCTGGAGCCACAGTAGAGCAGCTGCAGCCATACAGGGGGCAGGGCTCCTGCCTGCTCTGTGGAACAGAAGGCCGGGCCGTGCTGCAGCCAGTATGATGGCAGCTGCTGCTCCAGATGGGCCACCCCTGCCCCTGCCATCATATGGAATCATGTTGGAGAAATATCTTTAGACTTACTTAGGATTAGAAATATCTATATATTCTGTATACTTATATTATTGACATGTAGTAATAACAAAACTTTTTATTTGCGCACACACGCGTGCGGGCACACATACATACACCGCTAGTCCCAGGAGCCAAGTGAGAGAGAAGATCAGGGTGCAGCTGAGATTTAAGGTGCTGGGAAGGAAAAGAAGGAATGTCTGTGGTGGAGAGAGAGGAGGCCTATATGTTCATCATGCATTATGCCATAACTAGTAACAGGAGGAAAGAAAACATTAAGAAAGGATCTCAAACATTTCCTGAAAGTTGGCTGGAAAAGTGAAGAGTATAGTATGCAGTTTTGTGCAGTCCCTCACTATAAAGAATTTCCCTTTTTCCTTGAGACTTATTTTCTGTGTTTGAAAATATCTTTCTCATCAGTGTTCTACATTAGCAAATCCAAGAAAACAACGTTTAATATTAGTCATAAAATTGTGCACTATCTCTTAGTTATTACATCAAAAACATAAGCATCTTTTAATAAAACGTATAGAGTGCCAAGTCAACACACTTATAACACCTAGGATAAGGCCTGTTTACATGGGGTTTTTAACTCCTTTCTAAATGAGACAACTCAGGCTCCGAGATTGTGTCTTACTAAAGAGCACTTGACTGGTTGAGATAGATTGGTACTTCATTCCCTAAATAGTATTTTTCCCCTCTCTGTTTTTGTAAGTAAAAAGTGAATGGTTTTGCTTAAAATGCTTAATGATCAAATGTGTCTGCACTGTAAGGTAGCTCAGTACTGGCTCAGGAAAAGACACAGTTCAATGAAGAGACTCCAGAAAAGAGCTCAGTGAATGATGGCCATTGTCCTTTGGTTGATATTTTTTGCAGTAAATTTGGTAAAAGCTGGACAATTCAAGATACTGACCTATAAGCAGTTATATCACTATGACTTTAAGAGGCTTTTTAAAAGTTGTTTAAATACTTTCATAATTAGAAAAATCAAAAGTATCATAAGATAATCATGAAACAGAGATTATTTCCTCAAAATATAGCATTTCCAAACTAAACATTTACATAATTTGGTCCATGGATTATTTTAGCAATTCACTGTTAAGGAGTTTCCAAAACATGACTGACAACAATGCCCATTAATTTCTTTCCATCCTACTTCTTTATTCTCACTTCAAGACAGTAAATTCACTGTTAGTCACAAATAATTTTGCTATTATTTCTGGTACTTTGTTTCACATAGGATTCATTTATGAAATGTTACTTATAGGACTTTTGGACCTAAATATGACTTTTTAAAATTTTTAATTTTTGTGGGTACATAGTAGGTGCATATATTTGGGGGGTATATAGAATATTTTGATACAGGCATACAATATGTAATAATCACATCAGGATAAATGGGGTATCCATCACCTTAAGCATTTATCCTTTGTGTTACAAACAATCTAGTTATACTCTTTTAGTTATTTTTAAAATGCCATTACATTATTATTGACTATAGTCACCCTGTTGTAATGTCAAATACTAGATCCTTTTTATTCTTTCTAACTTATTTTATTTAACATAATGACCTCCAGCTCCATCTATGTTACTGCAAATGACAGGATTTCATTTATTTTTATGGCTGAATAGTATTCCATTGTGTATATATACCATATTTTCTTTATCCATTTGTCCGTTGATGGACACTTAGTTTGACTCCATATCTTGGCCATTGTGAATACTGCTGCAATAAACATCGACATGCAGGTATCTCTTCTATATACTGATTTCCTTCCTTTTGGATATATACCCAGTATTCAGAATGCTGGATCATATGGTAGATCTATTTTTTCTATTTTGAGTAACCTCCATACTGTTTTCCGTAGTGGAAATTTGCATGCCCATCAGCAGTGTACTAGCATTCCCCTTAGTCTGCATCCTCTCTAGCATCTGCTATTTTGTGTCTTTTTGATAATAGCCATTTTAACTAGGATGAGATGATATCTCACTGTGGTTTTAATATGCATTTCTCTGAAGATTGTGATGGCAGTGGCAGCCCATCTGGAGTGGCTGCTGTGAAAACACTGGCTGCAACAGGGAAGGCTCAGCAATGGCTGTGCACTCCCTGGAGCTGGTTGGTGCTGGGAATGGGCAGGAGCCTTGCTCCCTCAGGCCCCTCTGGACTTTGGGCACTGATGAGAGTGGGAGGGAGGCTGGGGGTGCTGAGGGTGCCTTGGTGCAGGCCTGCAGCACCAAACAGTCCCCTCAGCACAAACAGCCTGGGCAGCATTGATGGCATGTTGATGGCAGTAGGAGGCAGACAGGTTCCTGAGCAGAAAGGGGCAGGTCTATTGTGAAGTCCCACTTTCAAGCCATGGGTGGCCTGAAGCCTGCAGGCCAAGCTGCCCGTTCTGGGTGGAGTCTGCAGCCTGGAATGAAAACTTATGGTGCTTTTTCTGGGCCTGCCCATGACTGCCCATGAACCAGTCTGCACATGCTTCCTCCCTTCTAAGCCCATAAAAACCCCAGACTCAGCCAGACTCATACAGACATCAGGACTACCTGCCTGCAGAAAGGAGCTACCCACTATAGAACTCCTCTCCACTGAGAGCTGGACACTCATTGGGACAAGCTGTGTGCAGATAGGAGCTACCACTCCAGATCTTCTCTCTGCTGAGGGCTGCACTTGTCAGGTCTACCTACCTGCAGAAAGGAGCTACCCACTATGGGTCTCCTCTCTTCTGACAGCTGGACACTTGTTGGGATGACCTGCCTGTAGAAAGGAGCTTCCAACCCTGGGTCTCCTTGCTGCTAGCTAGACACTTGTTGGGACAACCTGCCTGCAGATAGGAGCTACCCACTCCAGGTCTCCTCTCTGCTGAGGGCTGGACTCATCAGGACTATCTGCCTGTGGAAAGAAGCTACCCACTATGGGTCTCCTCTCCACTGAAAGCTGGAAACTCGTTGGGATGACCTGCCTGTAGAAAGGAGCTGCGCACCCTGGGTCTCCTTGCTGCTAGCTAGACACTTGTTGGGACAACCTGCCTGCGGATAGGAGCTACCCACTCCAGGTCTCCTCTTTGCTGAGGGCTGCACTCATCAGGACCACCTGCCTGTGGAAAGAAGCTACCCACTATGGGTCTCCTCTCCACTGAAAGCGGAAACTCGTCAGGATGACCTGCTTGCAGAAAGGAGCTACCTACTTTGGGTCTCCTGAAAGCTGCTCTGTGGCTCAATAAAACTCCTCTCTGCCTTGCTCACCCTCTAGTTGTCTGTGTACCTTGTTATTCCTGGACATGGGACAAGAACTCAGGATCCACCCACTGAATGGCAGGACTGAAAAAGTTGTAACACAAACAGGGCTAAAACACGCCCTTCCACTTGCCACATTGTGGGTGACAAGAATGAGGGAAGAGTTGTGGCTCTTCGGGGAGCCCAGACCTAGGTGCTTTCCAAGCCAGGGCTATGACACCCTCTTTGGGGCTTGCAGTTTCTGGCATCTCCAAACTTCCAGGGGCCACTGTGTTCCCCTCATGCAGACACAGGTGCCTGCAGCAGAAGCCACTTGTGGTGCATCTGATCCAGTTGCAGGCTTGCATGGAGCTAGCACCTGTGCCAGTGACTGGCACTGCCTCCCCTGCTGCAGCAGCTGGCATGCCTGGCTGTGAACAGTGGCCGGACCCTGTGCTCATTTGCTCATGCACCCCTCACTGCTCTATACCTGTCTTGCCCTTGGCAGGCATGGAATCTGGGCTGGTAGTGTGAGCTGAACACAGCCTCCCAGGCCAAATGGGCAGAGTGAGCCCCAGCAGACCCAAGCAAAACTCGGACAAAAGCGCCATTGGCCACAGAGGTTTCCATCTGGAAATGTGACACCTGATGATCCTGTGACATTTTGTAATATTGAGCATTTTTTCATATTCCTGTTGGCTGTTGGTGTGTCTTTTTTTCGAGAAATTTCTATTCAGATCTTTGCCATTTTTAATTGGATTACTTGGTTTTGTTGCTATTGAGTTGTTTAAGTTTCTTATATATTCTGGTTATTAATTATTTGTCAGGTAGATAGTTTGCAAATATTTTCTCCAATTCTCTAGGTTGCCTTTTCACTCTGTTGACTGTTTCCTTTGCTGTGCAGAAGGTTTTTAGCTTGATATAATCCCATTTGTCTATTTGTGCTTTGGTTTTGCTTTTAAGGTCTTAAGCAAAAAATGTTTGCCCAGACCAATGTCTCGAAGCATTTTCCCAATGTTTTCTTCTAGTATTTTCTTAGTTTCAAGTCTTATATTAAATTCTTTAATCCAACTTGAGTTGGTTTTTGTATATGGTAAGAGATAGGGGTCTAGTTTCATTTTTCTGCACTGGAATATCTAGTGTTCCCTGCACCACTTATTGAAGAAACTTTCCTTTCCCCACCGAATGTTTTTGCTGCTTTTGTGAAAAATCACTTGGCTTTAAATATGTGGATTTAAATCCAGGTTCTCTATTCTGTTCCACTGGTCTGTGTGTGGCATGCTGTTATGCAAGCACCATGCTGTTTTGGTTACTCTGGCTTTGTAGAATATTTTGAAGTCAGGTAGTGTGATGTTTCCAGCTTTTTTCTTTTTGCCCAGGATGGCTTTGGCTATCTGGGGTCTTCTTTGGCTCCATATGAATTTTAGGATTTTTTTTTCATTTCTGTGAAGAATGTAATTGACATTTCAATAAAAATTGCCTTGAACTGTAGATCACTTTTGGTAGTTTGGTCACTGATAATCTTTTCATTTTTAAGGAACTGACCTGGAAGCCAATCTTGAGGAACTGTCTCAAATGATGAATGGAGGTAAACATGGATATGGTACTGATATAAAGGGGGAGTTTGTGTCAAATATAGAGCCTGCTTGAGTGCCAGGAGCAGGCACATTGTTCATTAAGATGCAAAATTATGTGAATTTGTTTTCTACAAGATTATATATAATAATATACTGATAATGACACTGCTACTTCGATAACAGAGTTCAATTACAAAGGGTCTTTGAAAGGTAATTCTGATCCCAAATGCCTGGTTACATGATTAATACACTGTCATATACAGAAACAAATTGGATCAAAGCCATATTGAGTCATAAAATATGCAACCATTTTCTTACCTTTGAGTATAACAGTTAACAATTTTCAGATTATTTTCTTATTTCTACTTTTAACAAACACAGAATGCATTTGTAATACCAGTTTGTGTGAAATATGCTGAGCCCTGAAGGAGACTGTAGTACTAGCTCTGCTATAATTTGTGAGATTCTGGATGAATCCCATAAATTATACACCTATCTTTGTGCTTTTTGAAAATAATGAATTCAAACCAGATGTTTTAAAATCAGTTTCAATACTGATTTCTGTATTCTCTGGTTCTTTTGGATAGAATACAAAGATATTCTGTTTTCCATGGTTGGTTTATCATAAAATATCAGCTTGAGTCAAGGTATACTATCTGAATTGAGATTTGATTGCTCCTAAGAAAATGAGTGTGCACTCTGCTTGATGTTTGTTTTTGTATATGGAGACCTGAATGACTGTTCTTGGATCTTATCAACTTTTGAATTCTCTGGCTCTTAAAGAATAATTGCTCTTTAAGTTCTTCCCCCAGTGAAGCTTCAAATGACCAAATAATCAAATGGCAAGAGATAGTCTAGTTTCTAGTTTCTGTCACTGATGAGTTAGGGAGAGTGCATGGAGGTCAGTAAGGCCCAAGGTAGGTGTAAGATATCTGTAATAAGCACTCTCCCTACTCTACTCTCTGTCTTTATGAGCTACTATTTCTAATTAGACTATAGACGTGTATATGATATAATCACCTCTATATATCATATGTTACATATTACAAGTTTCTGCCTTGAGACATCCATTGATAGGATCTGAGATTCAAAGACCATAACATAGTAATTCACGAGTAGTCAACATAAGTATGTGTGGCATGTTTTCCAAATTGCTGACTGTTCATTACAGAAGATTCTGCATTTAAAGGAAGCATTTGATGTTTAGGGAAAAAATTACCTTGCATTAGTCTTCTAAATGTTTTTGCTCTACACTGCTGAACCATTCCATCAGATGACTTACATTAAAAGATAGTTTTCAGACCACTTCAAGCAGCCTTCTGAATATGGCTAAAATGCACTCTTAGGAAGATCATAGCCTTTAAATGTGTATGTTATTAAAATAGATAAATTACATGAACATCCAATATAAAAATAATGATAGAGTAGCAACAGAATAAACCTAAGGGGAAAGGAAAGAGGTACTTAATTAAAGACATGTATGAATTATTAGTAAAAAGAAAAGTAATCCAACCAGTAAATTTTAAAAAGATTACTCTTTTTAAAAATAGCTATGAGGTGGAGCCAAGATGGCCAAATAGGAACAGCTCCAGTCTAGAGCTCCCAGCGTAAGTGATGCAGAAGATGGGTGATTTCTGCATTTCCAACTGAGGTACCGGGTTCATCTCACTGGGGATTGTCAGACAGTGGGTGCAGGACAGTGGATGCAGTGCACCCAGCTTGAGCCGAAGCAGGGTGAGGCATCGCCTCAACCAGGAAGCGCAAGGGGCCAGGGAATTCCCTTTCCTAGTCAAAGAAAGGGGTGACAGATGGCACCTGGAAAATCGGGTCACTCCCACCCTAATACTACACTTTTCCAACGGTCATAGCAAACGGCACACCAGAAGATTATATCCTGCACCTGGCTCGGAGGGTCCTACGCCCATGGAGCCTCGCTCATTGCCAGCACAGCAGTCTGAGATCAAACCACAAGGCAGCAGTGAGGCTGGGGGAGGGGCACCAACCATTTCCGAAGCTTGAGTAGGTAAACAAAGCGGCCAGGAAGGTCGAACTGGGTGGAGCCCACCGCAGCTCAAGGAGGCCTGCCTGCCTCTGTAGACTCCACCTTTGGGGGCAGGGCATAGCCAAACAAAAGGCAGCAGAATCCTCTGCAAACTTAAATGTCCCTATCTGACAGCTTTGAAGAGAGTAGTGGTTCTCCCAGCATGCAGCTTGAGATGTGGGAACAGGCAGACTGCCTCCTCAAGTGGGTCCCTGACCCCGGAGTAGCCTAACTGGGAGGCACCCCCCAGTAGGGGCAGACTGACACCTCACACAGCCGGGTACTCCTCTGAGACAAAACTTCCAGAGGAACAATCAGGCAGCAGCATTTGTGGTTCACCAATATCCGCTGTCCTGCAGCCACCGCTGCTGATACCCAGGCAAACAGTGTCTGGAGTGGACCTTTAGCAAACTGCAACAGACCTGCAGCTGAGGGTCCTGACTGTTAGAAGGAAAACTAAGAAACAGAAAGGACATCCACACCAAAACCCCATCTGTACGTCACCATCATCAAAGACCAAAGGTAGATAAAACCACAAAGATGGGGAAAAAACAGAGCAGAAAAACTGGAATCTCTAAAAATCAGAGTGCCTCTCCTCCTCCAAAGGAATGCAGCTCCTCACCAGCAACAGAACAAAGCTGGACAGAGAATGACTTTTATGAGTTGAGAGAAGAAGGCTTCAGATGATCAAACTACTCTGAGCTAAAGGAGGAAGTTCGAACCCATGGCAAAGAAGTTAAAAGCATTGAAAAAAAATTAAACGAATGCCTAACTAAAATAACCAATGCAGAGAAGTCCTTAAAGGAGCTGATGGAGCTGAAAACCAAGGCTCGAGAACTACGTGACGAATGCACAAACCTCAGTAGCCGATTCGATCAACTGGAAGAAAGGGTATCAGTGATGGAAGATCAAATGAATGAAATGAAGCAAGAAGAGAAGTTTAGAGAAAAAAGAATAAAAAGAAACGACAAAGCCTCCAAGAAATATGGGACTATGTGAAAAGACCAAATCTACGTCTGATTGGTGTACCTGAAAGTGATGGGGAGAATGGAACCAAGCTGGAAAACACTCTGCAGGATATTATCCAGGAGAACTTCCGCAATCTAGTAAGGCAGGCCAACATTCAAATTCAGGAAATACAGAGAACGCCACAAAGATACTCCTCGAGAAGAGCAACTCCAAGACACATAATTGTCAGATTCACCAAAGTTGAAATGAAGGAAAAAATGTTAAGGGCAGCCAGAGAGAAAGGTCGGGATACCCACAAAGGGAAGCCCATCAGACTAACAGCTGATCTCTCGGCAGAAACTCTGCAAACCAGAAGAGAGTGGGGGCCAATATTCAACATTCTTAAAGAAAAGAATCTTCAACCCAGAATTTCATATCCAGCCAAACTAAGCTTCATAAGTGAAGGAGAAATAAAATACTTTACAGACAAGCAAATGCTGGGAGATTTTATCACCACCAGGCCTGCCCTAAAAGAGCTCCTAAAGGAAGCACTAAACATGGAAAGGAACAAGCAGTACCAGCCACTGCAAAAACATGCCAAATTGTAAACACCATCAAGGCTAGGAAGAAACTGCATCAACTAATGAGCAAAATCACCAGCTAACATCATAATGACAGGATCAAATTCACACATAACAATATTAACTTTAAATGTAAATGGACTAAATGCTCCAATTAAAACACACAGACTGGCAAATTGGATAAAGAGTCAAGACCCATCAGTGTGCTGTATTCAGGAAACCCATCTCACATGCAGAAACACACATAGGCTCAAAATGAAAGGATGGAGGAAGATCTACCAAGCTAATGGAAAACAAAAAAAGGCAGGGCTTGCAATCCTAGTCTCTGATAAAACAGATTTTAAACCAACAAAGATCAAAAGAGACAAAGAAGGCCATTACATAATGGTAAAGGGATCAATTCAACAAGAAGAGCTAACTGTCCTAAATATATATGCACCCAATACAGGAGCACCCAGATTCATAAAGCAAGTCCTTAGAGACCTAGAAAGAGACTTAGACTCCCACATAATAATAATGGGGGACTTTAACACCCCACTGTCAACATTAGACAGATCAATGAGACAGAAAGTTAACAAGGATATCCACGAATTGAAGTCAGCTCTGCACCAAGAAGACCTAATAGACATCTACAAAACTCTCCACCCCAAATCAATAGAATATACATTCTTCTCAGCAACACACCACACTTATTCCAAAATTGGCCACACAGTTGGAAGTAAAGCACTCCTCAGCAAATGTAAAAGAACAGAAATTATAACAAACTGTCTCTCAGACCACAGTGCAATCAAACTAGAACTCAGGATTAAGAAACTCACTCAAAACCACTCAACTACATGGAAACTGAACAACCTGCTCCTGAATGACTACTGGGTACATAACGAAATGAAGGCAGAAATAAAGATGTTCTTTGAAACCAGTGAGAACAAAGACACAACATCCCAGCATCTCTGGGACACATTTAAAGCAGTGTATAGAGGGAAATTTATAGCACTAAATGCCCACAAGAGAAAGCAGGAAAGATCCAAGATTGACACCCTAACATCACAATTAAAAGAACTAGAGAAGCAAGAGCAAACACATTCAAAAACTAGCAGAAGGCAAGAAATAACTAAGATCAGAGCAGAACTGAAGGAAATAGAGACACAAAAAACCCTTCAAAAATCAATGAATCCAGGAGCTGCTTTTTTGGAAAGATCAACAAAATTGATAGACCACTAGCAAGACTAATAGAAAAGACAGAAGAATCAAATAGACGCAATAAAAAATGATAAAGGGGATATCACCACCGATCTCACAGATATACAAACTAGGATGAAAGAATACTATATACACATCTATGCAAATAAACTAGAAAATCTAGAAGAAATGGATAAATTCCTGGACACATACACCCTCCCAAGACTAAACCAGGAAGAAGTTGAATCTCTGAATAGACCAATAACAGGCTCTGAAATTGTGGCAATAATTAACGGCTTACCAACCAAAAAAAGTCCAGGACCAGATGGATTCACAGCTGAATTCTTCCAGAGGTACAAAGAGGAGCTGGCACCATTCCTTCTGAAACTATTCCAATCAATAGAAAAAGAGGGAATCTTCCCTAACTCATTTTATGAGGCCAGCATCATCCTGATACCAAAGCCTGGCAGAGACACAACAAAAAAAGAGAATTTTAGACCAATATCCTTGATGAACATTGATGCAAAAATTCTCGGTAAAATACTGGCAAACCGAATCCAGCAGCACATCAAAAAGCTTATCCACCATGATCAAGTGGGCTTCATCCCTGGGATGCAAGGGTGGATCAACATACAAAAATCAATAAATGTAATCCAGCATATAAACAGAACCAAACACAAAAACCATATGATTATCTCAATAGATGCAGAAAAGGCCTTTGACAAAATTCAACAGCACTTCATGCTAAAAACTCTCAATAAATTAGGTACTGATGGGACATATCTCAAAATAATAAGAGCTATCTATGACAAACCCATAGCCAATATCATACTGAATGGGCAAAAACTGGAAGCATTCCCTTTGAAAACTGGCACAAGACAGGGATGCCCTCTCTCACCACTCCTATTCAACATAGTGTTGGAAGTTCTGACCAGGGCAATCAGGCAGGAGAAAGAAATAAAGGGTATTCAATTAGGAAAAGAGGAAGTCAAATTGTTCCTGTTTGCAGATGACATGATTTTATATCTAGAAAACCCCATCGTCTCAGCCCAAAATCTCCTTAAACTGATAAGCAACTTTAGCAAAGTCTCAGGATACAAAATCAACATGCAAAAATCACAAGCATTCCTATACACTAATAACAGACAAACAGAGAGCCAAATCATGAGTGAACTCCCATTCACAATTGCTTCAAAGAGAATAAAATACCTAGGAATCCAACTTACAAGGGACGTGAAGAACCTCTTCAAGGAGAACTACAAACCACTGCTCAATGAAATAAAAGAGGATACAAACAAATGGAAGAACATTCCATGCTCATGGGTAGGAAGAATCAATATCATGAAAATGGCCATACTGTCAAAGGTAATTTATAGATTCAATGCCATCCCCATCAAGCTACCAATGACTTTCTTCACAGAATTGGAAAAAACTACTTTAAAGTTCATATGGAACCGAAAAAGAGCCCACATTGCCAAGTCAATCCTAAGCCAAAAGAACAAAGCTGGAGGCATCACGCTACCTGACTTCAAACTATACTACAAAGCTACAGTAACCAAAACAGCATGGTACTGGTACCAAAACAGAGATATAGATCAAGGGAACAGAACAGAGCCCTCAGAAATAATGCCACATATCTACAAGTATCTGATCTTTGACAAACCTGACAAAAACAAGAAATGGGGAAAGGATTCCCTATTTAATAAATGGTACTGGGAAAACTGGCTAGCCATATGTAGAAAGCTGAAACTGGATCCCTTCCTTACACCTTATACAAAAATTAATTCAAGATGGATTAAAGACTTAAATGTTAGATCTGAAACCATAAAAACCCTAGAAGAAAACCTAAGCAATACCATTCAGGACTCAGGCATGGGCAAGGACTTCATGTCTAAAACACCAAAAGCAATGGCAACAAAAGCCAAAATTGACAAATGAGATCTAATTAAACTAAAGAGCTTCTGCACAGCAAAAGAAACTATCATCAGAGTGAACAGGCACCCTACAGAATGGGAGAAAATTTTTGCAATCTACTCATCTGACAAAGGGCTAATATCCAGAATCTACAATGAACTCAAAGAAATTTACAAGAAAAAAACAAACAACCCCATCAAAAAGTGGGCAAAGGATATGAACAGACACTTCTCAAAAGAAGACATTTATGCAGCCAAAACACACATGAAAAAATGCTCATCATCACTGGCCATCAGAGAAATGCAAATCAAAACCACAATGAGATACCATCTCATACCAGTTAGAATGGCAATCATTAAAAAGTCAGGAAACAACAGGTGCTGGAGAGGATGTGGAGAAATAGGAACACTTTTACACTGTTGGTGAGACTGGAAACTAGCTCAACCATTGTGGAAGTCAGTGTGGCGATTCCTCAGGGATCTAAAACTAGAAATACCATTTGACCCAGCCATCCCATTACTGGGTATATACACAAAGGATTATAAATCATGCTGCTATAAAGACACATCCACACGTATGTTTATTCTGCACTGTTCACAATAGCAAAGACTTGGAACCAACCCAAATGTCCATCAATGATAGACTGGATTAAGAAAATGTGGCACATATACACCATGGAATACTATGCAGCCATAAAAAAGGATGAGTTCATGTCCTTTGTAGGGACATGGATGAAGCTGGAAACCATCATTCTCAGCAAACTATTGCAAGGACAAAAAGCCAAACACCACATGTTCTCACTCATAGGTGGGAATTGAACAATGAGAACACATGGACCCAGGTAGGGGAACATCACACACCAGGGCCTGTTGTGGGGTGGGGGCAGGGGGGAGCGATAGCATTAGGAGATATACCTAATGTTAAATGACGAGTTAATGGGTGCAGCACACCAACATGGCACATGTATACTTATGTAACTAACCTGCACGTTGTGCACATGTACTCTAAGACTTAAAGTATAATAATAATAAAAAATAAATAAATAGATAATTAAAAATAAAAAGTAAAAGACCTATTACAATTTCTGTCAAAAAAATAGCTATGAGTAGAGTATTAAGTCATTTACATAATCTTGAAAAAAGTGGAAAAAACTCAACATGGAATATGAACAAGATGCTGACAGATATTCAATATATGGTATAATCCAAAGTGAATACATTCTTGAACTCTAATATTTTCAAAATATGCATGAAATGGTTGATATGCTAGGAAAGCATATAGTCTTTAATATATCCCAGTAATACCTGAATATCTAAGCATCACAAGTACCATGGAAGAACTTCTGAAATTTGTCAGTTGTTCTTCAAAATTACTGACTTTTAGAAACAAATACTTGGCTTTTGCAGATATCGTACTCTCTCTATCCATTTCCCTCTCCCTCTCTCCATTCATTCATTCATTTATTTAATTTATTTATTTTTCTCTTTTTTTCTTTTTCTTTTTCGTTTTTTTTTTTTTTTGGCCGTACTGTGAGATATGGTATATATCTCCACATTTATTTTATGTTGAAAATGATGGTAGTAACCATATGATGTATTATATTAACTGGATTGCTTTCAAGTGTGAAAAGAAGCATTCCTCGTAATTGCAACAGGACTATAGGTGAAAACTCGGGACAAATGGTTATCCTACTTTAAAAACTCCAAAAGGGTTGTACTAGCCCAGAGAAATATTTTTGCACTTCTGCAAAATAGAGAAAAGAAGAAATGCAGTGCTGAACTTTCTGTGTTTTTTCACTTATATAATTCCAAATGTAATATTAACCAGTTTTGGTTTTCTGTTCCAAAATGGCCAAATAGGAACAGCTCCAGTTTGCAGCTCCCAGCGAGATTGAACCAGAAGATGGGTGATTTCTGCATTTCCAACTGAGGTACCTGGTTCATCTCACTGGGACTGGTTGAACAGTGGGTGCAGCCCAGGGACGGCCAGCTGAAGTAGGGTGGGGTGTCGCCTCACCCAGGAAGCACAAGGGGTCAGGGGATTTCCCTTTCATAGCCAAGGAAAGCCATGACATACTGTACCTGGAAAAACGGGATACTCCTGCCCAGATACCGCACTTTTCCCATGGTCTTAGCAACCGGCAGACCAGAAGATTCTCTCCCGTGCCTGGCTCAGTGAGTCCCACGCCCATGGAGCCTTGCTCACTGCTAGTGCAGCAGTCTGAGATCAACCTGTGAGGCTGCAGCCTGGCTGGGGGAGGGACGTCTGCCATTGCTGAGGCTTGAGTAGGTAAACAAAGTGGCCAGGAAGCTCAAACTGGGTGGAGCCGACCGCAGCTCAGCAAGGCCTACTGCCTCTATAGACTCCACCTCTGTGGGCCGGGCATAGCTGAACAAAAGGCAGTAGAAACTTCTGCAGAGTTAAATGTCCCTGACAGCTCTGAAGAGAGCAGTGGTTCTCCCAGCATGGCATTTGAGCTCTGAGAACACACAGACTGCCTCCTCAAGTGGGCCCCTGACCTCTGTGTAGCCTAACTGGGAGACACCTCCCAGTAGGGGCTGACAGACACCTCATGCAGTTGGGTGCCCCTCTGGGACGAAGCTTCCAGAGGAAGGATCAGGCAGCAATATTTGCTGTTCTTCAGCCTCTGCTGGTGATACCCAGACAAACAGCATCTGTAGTGGACCTCCAGCAAACTCCAACAGACCTGTAGCTGAGGGACCTGTCTGTTGGAAGGAAAACTAACAAACAGAAAGGAATAGCATCAACATCAGCAAAAAGGACATCTACACCAAAACCCCATCTGTAGGTCACCAACATCAAAGACCAAAGGTAGATAAAACCACAAAGACGGGGAGAAACCAGAGCAGAAAAGCTGAATGTTCTAAAAACCAGAGTGCCTCTTCTCCTCCAAAGGATCGCAGCTCCTCGCTAGCAATGGAACAAAGCTGGACGGAGAATAACTTTGATGAGTTGACAGAAGTAGGCTTCAGAAGGTCGGTAATAACAAACTTCTCCGAGCTAAAGGAGCATGTTCTAACCCATTGCAAGGAAGCTAAAAACCTTGAAAAATGGTTAGACGAATGGCTAGCTAGACATCTTCTACTGTGCTACAGGAAAATATAACTAGAATACACTAAAGCCATTTGGAACAGTTTGTGAGGACTCGGAAAAAACAACTGATATCACAATCTTCACATGGAAAAATGACACATCTGCAAATATGTCTGACCTTTCTTTAAAAATTATGAGGTGGAGAAGGAGAAGCACCAAACCTCTTTTTCCATCTACATAATTCCATCAGCCTGAAAGTCACCACATCTCATTCAGAAGCTCCTGCAGCTGTCTGACTGCAGCCTGATATCCCTCTTACTAGAGATAATACATGAGTTACAACTCTGAGCTCTGTTCATATCCTCACCCTCCAAAAGATAATTCTGCAGCAAAGGGCCCTACTCAGAATCTGCACTGCTTAGGGAGGGGAAGGGGATTATAATCAGCAATTATTTCTCCCTTTTACAGAGATTTTAAAATGTTTTCTGATCCAAAAGGACTGAAAAGCTAGGGTTCAAATAAAAAGTAAGACTAAATGTAGGGGATCCTATTTGCCACAAAATATGTAAGAAGTCCGTAGGCTGTTGAGCTGGATGAAAGAATTAGGGCCTAGGTAGAAGAAAGGGGAAAGCAACCAGGGCAACTTGCTAAAGCGAAATGAGTTGAGTCCTAGCTACACTGTCTGCTTATAGGCTATGACATGAAATAACCATGGGTGTCCATTCTGGCTCTGACACACTGACCTTGAGATGGTGGGAACGTTACACTCATTGGGTCTGTTTCCCTAATTTTAAAGTAGAAATTAGAATACTTACACTAAATGATTACTATGAAGAATAAATGAGATAACATTTGAAGTAGGAACTACTTTGCAGATGGATTTGGTTTATTCCATTTTTCTTTTTTTAAAATTTTTAATTGACATATAATTGTACATATTTATGGGGTACACCAAGCTTGTTTAACTTGTGGCCTGAGGGCCACATGCACCCCAGGACAGCTTTGAATGCAGCCCAACACAAATTCGTAAACTTTCTTAAAACATTATGAGATTTTTTTTGTGATTTTTTTTTTAGCTCATCAGCTATTGTTAGTGTTCATATATTTTATGTGTGGCCCAAGACAATTCTCCTTCCTCCTTCTAGCTATTTGAAACTATATGTTATTGTTAACTATAGTCATCCTACAGTGGTATAGGACACTAGAACTTATTCCTCTTATCTAGCTGTTATTTTATATCCTTTAACAAATCTCTCCTATCTTTCCCTTCCCCCTACCTTTCACATCCTTTAGTTTTCTTTATTTTTTTCATTTAAATTTTCAGATGAGATCAGTAAGGTGGTAAGACCATAGACTTCATTTACATTTTGAAAAATTTTTATGTCATTTACTTTCACAGTTAGATCTCTAGTAGGTCATACTGCTTTTGAATTTTGAGTAGGAATATGAGGTTACCTTTTTAAATGAATTTGAGTTCATAAACTTTAAAGAAATCATTTAATAGCAATGTAGCTGGTGTAGGACATGGCATCTATTCTAATAACCGAAGTCTGGCAAAGTCTGCCCTAAGTCATGATATGTGCTGAGAACTTCTTGTTCTGTGTGATGTCAAGGAAAATAAAATATTCTGGCTGCCAAGTGATCAGTCAGTTTCTAAGCAGCATTGCAGTGGCTAACAGGGCCACAAGGATCACTACTGCAATTGTCAGGTTGGCTTGTCACACTTCCATAGATTCGGCCAGTAAGAAAATAATTGAGCCCAAATGGATCCAAACAGTATATTACAGACACAGCAAAAGCAAGATCAGCATTGTGTCAGCTCCCTGGTTCCCCGGTTCCACAGTTTGACACTGAATCAAAGGTGCTCGGTGACAGCACAGATAGTAGGTTGCTCTTCCAGTGAGGAGCCCACAGCTATACCGTAAGGTGGTAAGCAGTTTTATACCTCACAGCTGTACCTTAAAATGGGGCAAGGAGGAATGTCCTGTGCTTATGATTAATGACCTTGTGTCAGCTTCTAGCAAAATAGGGAGGCAGGTGGAAAAGTTCCTTGTGGCAGCTCCTCACTAGGTTGCTTATTCCCCCTTGCCCCAAGAGGAACCACTGCATGTTTGACAAGATTCTAGTCAGAGTACAGTTAATCCTTGCTGATGTGGCCTGTGTGACATGCAAGGTCACCAGGGCACCAAGGCAAAGCCACTCTTCTACATCTGGCACAAAGTGAAAAGCTGTATGTATGGTACCTGCAAACATAGTATCTACAATAATGACTCCTAAATGGAGGAGATGCTTTTACTGCCAAGATCATTATAACAGCATGTTTCAGGAAATATCTGGGATGCTAGAAATGAAAAGACCAAAGATGTACAGTGTTTGCCATGGGGGCCATATCACACTATGGTGGAGCAGACAGACATATAAACAGAAAAGGAATTTAAGTACAAAGTAGAAAAAATGGATGAGACTCAGCAGGAAAATTAAAACTCCGTGAGCAGGGTATCCAAGAATCTGGATATAGAATAGTTATATAAGATATAGAATAGTTATATCACTCCCCCAAATTTCCTCCTTCCTTTTTTATTCGACCACTCTGCCAAGCTCCAGTCCCTGGAGACCACCAATCTGTTCTCTATCCCTTTAGCCTTGCCTTTTGCAGAATGTTATATAAATCAAGTTATAAAATGCATAACCTTTTGGGTCTTTTTTCTCTTTGCATAATACATTTCAGATTCACCTATGCTATTGCACATATCAGTATTTCATTCCTTTTATTGCTGAGTCGTATTTCCTTGTATGGATATAATACAGTATGTTTATCCATTCATCAGTTGAAATATTTGAAATTGTTTTCAGTTTTGGGCTACTATGAATAAGGCCATCATAAATGTCCATCTGCAGGTCCTGTGTGAACATAACTTTTCATTTGTCTTGCATGAATATCTAGGAGTGGAATTGCTGGTTCATATAGTAAGTATATGTTTAACTTCATAAGAAATTGCCAAACTGTTTTCCAAAGTGGGTGTATCATTTTGCATCCCTACCAGCAATGTGAGAGTTCCAGTTGCACTGTATCCTAACTAGCAATTAATATTGTCAGAGTTCTTTTTAAATTTTTCTTCTCATTTTAGCTTTTGGAATAGGTAATTGTGATTTTGATTTGCATTTCCATCATGATTTATGATATCAATATCTTTTCCTGTGCTTACTTGCCATCCATATATCTTCTTTGGTGAAGAGTTCAAATCTTTGGTTCATTTCAATTGGGTTGTTTCTTATTATTGATATTTGAGTGTTGTTTATGTACTCTGAAAGCAAGTAGTTTATCAGATATGTGTTTTGCACATATTTTCTTCTTCTATGTGGCTTGTCTTGTTTTTCTCTTAATTTTGTCTTTTTAATGTTGAAGTTCAATGTATCAGTATTTTTCACATAGATGGTGTTTTTGGTGTCTTATGTAACAAATCTTTGCCTAACCTTATTAATTTTCTAGGGCTGTCATAACAAATTACCATAAAATTGGTGGCTTAAAGCAACAGAAATGTATTCTCTATACTCCCAGACACCAAAGGTCCAAAATCAAGGTGTTAGCAAGGTTGGTTCCTTTTGGAGGCTCTGAGGGAGAATATGTTCCATTTCTCTCTCCTAGCTTCTCGTGGAAATTCTTGCTACAATTTCTGCCTCTATTTTCAGATAGTGTTTTGTGTTTCTCTGTGTTCTATTCTTATCTTATAAGAGCACCACTCATTGGATTTAGGGCCCATCTTAATCTAGCATGACCTCATCTTAACATAACTAATTACTTCTACAAAGATCCTATTTCCAAATAAGGTCACATTCTGAGGATTCAGGTGAACACGAATTTATGTTAACTAAAGGCCACAAGTATCTTATATATTTCGTTCTAGAAGTTTTGTTACTTTTGGTGACAACTTTCACTCCATGTTCCAAATTAGGTTCACTTTTGTATGTGGTATGGATTATAAGTAAAGGTTCACTTCTTGTTCTTGTGAAATCCAATACACCAAAAGTGTATGTTGAAAAGATTGTCTTTCCCCATTGCCTTTACACCTTTGTTGAAAATCGTTTGATTAAATGAGTCTATTGCTAGACTCTATTCACTGATTTTTTTTTTGTCAATACTACATTCTTTTTTTTTTTTTTTTTTAAGAGATGGGAGTCCTACTCTGTCACCCAGGCTGGAGTGCAGTGGCATGATCATAGCTCATTGCAGCCTCGAATTCCTGGGCTCAAGCGATACTCCTGCTTCAGTTTCCTAAGTAGCTGGGACTACATGCAGGTACCACCACGCCTGGCGAATTGCACATCCTCTTGATTACTGTAGGATTATAGTTGAGTCTTAAAATCAGGTAGAGTGAATTCTTCATCATTGGCCTTTTTCAGAATTGTTTTTCGTATTTTAGTTCCTTTGCCTTTCAATACAATTTTGAGAATCAGCTTTATTGAAGTAGGTTGAAGACAGAATAGTCTAAGCACAATGAAGCAGTTTTTGCTTTGAAGGGAAACAAATAAATGTGTTAGTAGCTGCAGGAGGACATGTGAGAAGGGGATGAGGTTTTTCCTCCTTAGCTTGGGGAATGATCCAATATAGAGGGGGACATTGATGGTTCAGGAGCCGGAGTGATCATTGCAGGAGCAAAGCTCCTGTGAAGGTGGGAGGCATGGGATCCTGAGCTGAGGTGAGGGCACTGGCTTCAGTTAGGAGCATTGTATGCAGAAGGGCGGCAGAGAATGCCAGAGCAGGCATGGGTAGACTAGGTTTGGGAAGCTACGAGAATTCCCAGCAGATTTCTTCTGTCCTCTCAATGAATTATTAGAGGAAGCCATTCAAATGGAGAAGAGATTCTAGCATTATCGGGGAGTAATGTAGTGGTGGAGGTAGGATGAGAGTGAAAGTGAAAAGCTATGCTCTTATGGTCATGGATTTAAGGTAAAATAATTTAGAAGGTTTTCTATTTTATTATTATTATACTTTAAGTTTTAGGGTACATATGCACAATGTGCAGGTTTGTTACATAGGTATACGTGTGCCATGTTGGTGTACTGCACCCATTAACTCGCATTTAGCATTAGGTATATCTCCTAATGCTATCCCTCCCCCCTCCCCCCACCCCACAACAGTCCCCGGAGTGTGATGTTCCCCTTCCTGTGTCCATGTGTTCTCGTTGTTCAGTTCCCACCTGTGAGTAAGAACATGCGGTGTTTGGTTTTTTGTCCTTGCGATAGTTTGCTGAGAATGATTTCCAGTTTCATCCATGTCCCTACAAAGGACATGAACTCATCATTTTTTATGGCTGCATAGTGTTCCATGGTGTATATGTGCCACATTTTCTTAATCCAGTCTATCATTGTTGGACATTTGGGTTGGTTCCAAGTCTTTGCTATTGTGAATAGTGCCGCAGTAAACATGCGTATGGATGTGTCTTTATAGCAGCATGATTTATAGTCCTTTGGGTATATACCCAGTAATGGGATGGCTGGGTCAAATGGTATTTCTAGTTCTAGATCTTTGAGGAATTGCCACACTGACTTCCACAATGGTTGAGCTAGTTTCCAGTCCCACCAACAGTGTAAAAGTGTTCCTATTGCTCCACATCCTCTCCAGCACCTGTTGTTTCCTGACTTTTTAATGATTGCCATTCTAACTGGTGTGAGATGGTATCTCATTGTGGTTTTGATTTGCATTTCTCTGATGGCCAGTGATGATGAGCATTTTTTCATGTGTGTTTTGGCTGCATAAATGTCTTCTTTTGAGAAGTGTCTGTTCATATCCTTCGCCCACTTTTTGATGGGAATTTAGAAGGTTTTAAGGTTTTCTCATCACTGCTCAGTTGCTCAGATACAGGCATCATTATATGGTCATTATATTAGTAGGAGAAAGAGGAGTGCTAGCACACAAAATACATATGATAATACCTCCTGAAGACCACTAAAAGTATTTCTATTTGTTTGTTAAGGCTGCCATCAAAAACTACCACCGACTGGGTGGCTTAAACAACAGAAATGTATTTTCTCACAATTCTAGAGGCGAAAAGTCTGAGATCAAGGTGTTGACAGAGTTCATTTCTTCTAAGGCCTCTCTCCTTGCCTTGTAGACGGCTGTCTTCTCCCTGTGTCTTAATCATAGTTTTCCCTACATACGTGTCTGTGTCCCAATTTCCTCTTGTAAGGACACCAGGCATATTGCATTACGACCCACTCTAATTACCCCATTTGACTTAATTACCTCTTCAAAGACAGTCACATTCTGAGGTACTAGGGGTTAAGACTTCAACATGTGAATTTTGAGCATACACAACTCAGCCAAACAACAGTATTATTTTATTATTAGTTTTACTCCTATTGTTACTATAATTTATTTCGTTTTTAAAATTACCCTGCAAGGTAGGAGGTAGTCACTAAAGCTCAGGAGCTATATCTCTTGCTGAACCTCACCAGGAATGAAAGTACTAGTCAAACAGGCAAAACTCATGTGTTTTGTAGTATATGTAGCTGAGATAGAAAGTCAACCTAGTTGTTATCATGAATTCATTTGTTATCATTAAATTATAAATATTCAGCATCGGTAAAGAAAATAATGAAAAATAATCAGTCTCATCAAATCTACAAGTATAATGGAAGTCATACTGAATTTAGAGTCCAATGAGATACACTTGGTCAGGTAACTGCAGGAAAATGCTGCCAATGGTCCTCATCCCTGCATCCTCGAGGCAGGTGATTAACAGGGGAATCCTGAGACCACTGCAAACATTCTCACACTCACACCTGTCCAAACCTACACATCTGTAACGATTTATGAAGGGAACAAAAAAATGGCTCTACTTCCCAAGTTTTAGGAGTGGGGATATCATTAGCAACACCTGAGAAATTGTGGCACACCACTGCTTGTACAGGGTCCTTGGACATTTAGGTGTCAAGATTGGGTCACCAGCAACACTAGAGAATGTATCAGAATTTGATCTATGTCCTTTGTGACAGAAGCTTTCTAAATGATGAGGTTCATGTGTATTTGCTGTTCTATGGATCCCCTTGAATAAGTATATTGCACTGGACATTTTTAAGAGGCACATATTATTTTCAAGTTTTTTGACTTGGGGAATAAACCATCTGTAAAATTTACACAGAAATTCAGTGGACTACAAACAGCCAAGCTGAAGAAGAACACAGGTGAAGAACTTACAGTACAAAAATCAACACTCATTATAAAATACGAGTAATTAATACAGTGATGTATTGACACTAGGATAGTAAAAATAAACCAGTGGAACAGAATAGACTCAAGAAATAGTCCCAGTCATATAAAATCACCTGACTTACTACAAAGGAGCCATTGCAACTAAGGGAAGAAAGAATGATTCTTGATCACTGGATACCACATGGAAATTAAATCTTGGGCCTTTGGTCATATCGGCCACAAAAATCAATTCCTGATGGATCTTTTGACCAAAAATTGGTCAAAATATGAAAGTTAAAACAAGCTAGAAGTAGCATAGGAAAATATTCTTATCACTTCAGAATAGGCATAGTTTTTTTTAAAAAAAAACAGGACATGATGAGCACTAAGAATAAAAGATTGACAATATATAATTGATTAAAATTAAGATAATCTGTTCATCTCCAAGGCACCACTGAGAAGATGAAAAAACTAGCCATTGAATGGGAATATGTTAGTTCTAATACATATATCCAAAAAAGGACTCATGGAGAATATCTAAGGAACTTCCACAAATGACCAAGAAAAAGGCAGACAATCTAGTAAGAATAGGCAAAAGGCTTGGAAAGCCATTTCACAAAAAAACAATAACCAAGTAGAAAATAAATATGAATATGTGCTCAATAAGTGTTCAAAATCTTTAGTCATCAGGGAAATACAATTAAAACCACAATAAGATACTACTACATGCTCACTATAAAGGTTAAATTGAGAGAGAGGGAGAGGGAGAAAAATCCACTGTTGTCAGGGATCTGAAGCAACTGCAGCTGGAGGGCACTCCCACACTGCTTCTGGAACATAGTTTGTTACAACCACTTTTGCCATCTGTTTTCTTGTAACACTTAAAGCTAAGCATGGTACTGGTACCAAAACAGAGATATAGACCAATGGAACAGAGCAGAGCCCTCAGAAATAATACCACACATCTACAACCATCTGATCTTTGACAAACCTGACAAAAACTAGAAATGGGGAAAGGATTCCCTATTGAATAAATGGTTCTGGGAAAACTGGCTAGCCATATGTAGAAAGATGAAACTGGATCCCTTCCTTACACCTTATACAAAAATTAATTCAAGATGGATGAAAGACTTAAATGTTAGACCTAAAACCATAAAAACCCTAGAAGAAAACCTAGGCAATACCATTCAGGACATAGGCATGGGCAAGGACTTCATGTCTAAAACACCAAAAGCAATGGCAACAAAAGCCAAAATTGACAAATGGGATCTAACTAAACTAAAGAGCTTCTGCACAGCAAAAGAAACTACCATCAGAGTGAACAGGCAACCTACAGAATGGGGGAAAATTTTTGCAATCTACTCATCTGACAAAGGGCTAATATCCAGAATCTACAATGAACTCAAACAAACTTACAAGAAAAAAATAAACAACGCCATCAAAAAGTGAGCAAAGGATATGAACAGACACTTCTCAAAAGAAGACATTTATGCAGGCAGCAGACACATGAAAAAATGCTCATCATCACTGGCCATCAGAGAAATGCAAATCAAAACCACAATGAGATACCATCTCACACCTGTTAGAATGGCGATAATGAAAAAGTCAGGAAACAACAGGTACTGGAGAGGATGTGGAGAAATAGGAACACTTTTACACTGTTGGTGGGACTGTAAACTAGTTCAGCCATTGTGGAAGTCAGTGTGGCAATTCCTCAAAGATCTAGAACTAGAAATACCGTTTGATCCAGCCGTCCCATTACTGGGTATATACCCAAAGGATTATAAATCATGCTGCTATAAAACATGCACATGTATGTTTATTGCAGCACTATTCACAATAGCAAAGACTTGGAACCAACCCAAATGTCCAACAATGATAGACTGGATTAAGAAAATGTGGCACATATACACCATGGAATACTATGCAGCCATAAAAAAGGATGAGTTCATGTCCTTTGTAGGGACATGGATGAAGCTGGAAACCATCATTCTCAGCAAACTATCACAGGGACAAAAAACCAAACACCGCATGTTCTCACTCATAGGTGGGAATTGAACAATGAGAACACATGGACATAGGAAGGGGAACATCACACCCCGGGGCCTGTTGTGGGGTGGGGGAAGGGGGAAGGGATAGCATTAGGAGATATACCTAATGTAAATGACGAGTTAATGGGTGCAGCACACCAACATGGCACATGTATACATATGTAACTAACCTGCACATTGTGCACATATACCCTAGAACTTAAAGTAAAAGAAAAAAGAGAAAACAAAAAGAAAAAAAAAGCTAAGCATTTAAAGCTGCATCCCCTATTACAGCAATGCCACTCCTTAGGTTATACAGCCCAAGTCTTCACTTAATGTAGTTGGATAGGTTCTTGGAAATTTCGACTTTATGCAAAAATGTACAGTAGGTCCCCAAATAATGTCATTTCCTTCAACATCATTTTGTTATAGCATTTATAAGAAAAAAATGGTTTTGTTATATGTTGCTTCACTTACAGTCACAGTTTCCAAGAACCTGTTCATGACATTAAGTTACTGTACCTAACAGGTATGTGCCCATAGGTTTACATGAAACATGTACAGGAATATTAATAGCATTGATTAATAACATCAAAAATGGGAAATAATCCGAATGTCCATCAACTATAGAATGAGTAATAAAATTGTTGAGTATTCAAGCAATGAATTATTAGACAGAAATGAAAAATCTTAAACTACTTCTATGTGTAACAGGATAGATGAATTTCACAGACATAAGATAGAATGAAAGAAGCCAGGCATGAAAAGCTTACATATAGTGCTATTCCATTCACAGAATGTTACAAAAAAACAAGCAAAACTATTCTTTTAAGTTGGGTTAATGATTGGGAAAGGATTGCTATGGAGGCTTCTTTGGTGATGTAAATGGAGCACAGGGGATATTTAAGATTGTGAAACTCCTCTGTATGATACTGTAATGGTAGATACATTATGAATTTATTAAAACTCATAGAACTGTACAACACAAATAGTGAACTCTAATGTAAATTATGGACCTTGGTCAATAATAATGTCAATGTTGGTTTATTAATTGTAGTAAATGTACTAAATTAATAATAGGGGAAATTGAGGGGAAGGGCTTAAGGGAACTATCTGTGCTTCCTATGCAGTTTTTCTGTAAACCTAAAACTTCTCTAAAAATATAGTCTATTAATTTTTAAAAAGTCAAAATAGTGATAATTTTTGCTGGATTAATGATTGGGAAAGGATTATGATGGGAGCTTCGGTGGTGCTGGTAATGCTGTATATTATGTTGTGAATATTGGTGATGTGCATGGTTCATTGTGTAAAATTCATCCAGTTGTATTACTAAAATTTAGGGGTGTATGTAATGAAAAAAACATACCCTCCAAAAAAAGAAGTCCCAGAAAAACCAAACTGAAGTTTAGAAGCTAAAGGCCTTGTTAGAACACTCCTGTAGTTTGAGAAATCTATAAACACAACCGCTGATTGCTAAAATTAGTTCTGAGATAAATAGCCTGAAATAAATTGTAAAAAGAAGCCATTTTTCTTCCAAACTTGATTCTTCAGAATATGATACCTATTTCTGAGTCCATGGTTGTAATGACTCTACTATATTGCTTAGTAAGGGTGTATCTGTCCAAAACATGTTCATTGTACAGATGTTACTTGAGGCTTTTACTGTGGGACAGGAAATACAGGCACTTTCCTGACCCCAGATTTTGAAGGCAAAATATACAGTTGTATGTGATTTGTCATCTTCATCTCAGAAACCTGTGAACTTTGTGGAGCTTCTTGCTGACCATGGAAAGCCTATCACCTGTCTTTGGGGATTGCCCTGTGGTGCCAGGTCTTTAAAGCACACCATCAGTTACCAAGTAAATTATTTTCTCCCCCAGACTGATGATGTGTTTGGAAGAAGGGAAGGATATTCTACCATCCTCTGTCACTTTGGGGAAAGCTGCAAGGTTGATTAAGTGAACTAGTGGCCATATTATATGGAGCTCCAACTATGTAGCAGGCACTTCCCTTTGTGCCCCCACATCCTGTTCCCATTATCTTCTCAACCTTGCAGTGTAACTCTTATGATGCCTTTTGAAAATAGTTATGAAAGTTAAGACACAGATTAGATTTTTACCAAGTTAAAGAACACTACTCACACTCTTCCATGTCATGTGTTACATTGCAATGTTAAACATTAATTTTTCATTTGTTTCTCAGAATCAATATTCACACCATGATATAGAACATTACCAGCACCACAGAAGCTCCCATCATAATCCTTTCCCAACCATTAACCCAGCACAATTTTCCACTATTTTTACTTTTAAAAAATTAATGGAGCTAGGTCCACATTGCAATATTTTGATGAATAACAATATGACAATAGCTGTCATTGCTCTTAGATGGTAAGTGCAATTTGGCTGTTCATTGATGGAATCAGCTATCATCTTGAGCTTGTGTTTCATACTAGATGCTGGGTACTTAGAAACCTTAATCCTCATTATTGTTGTTAATCTAAACCTTAATTGAGCACATGTGTTCCAGGCACTGAGTTATGTGCTACCCCAGTAAAAGTCCAGACCATTTCAGGCACATAGATAATATTTTTCTCACTTTACAGAGAAGAAGCTGAGGGAATGAGACATTGACTAGCCACAAATTGAATGCCAATTCTAGGTTTTCCAGGTTCTGTCTATATGATGTTGTGTTGGTGGCTTACCCTTTTATGAACTTCAATTTCCTCATCTATAAATCGGGATTAGTTACAATATGCACCGCCTCTGTTTCTGGTGGGTTCAATAGAATACACTGCCTCAGTGTCTGGGTGGAGTAGATGAAATCACATATGAGGTACTTAGCCCAGTTGTTTGCAAAGAGTAAATGCTCAACACATCATAATAATTTTGGTCAACACTATTACTATTATTACTACTATAGAAAATTCCAGACTGTGATCTATCACTGGAGAAAGACATAGTGCAATCTGTGGAAGATGTTTAGAAGGACTAATTTGCCAACTCTTGTCACAACGATTTTCTTTAAGAAGGATCTTGAAAGTATACCACTAGTCAATCCCCCTTTTCTTGGGGTATGTCATTAAAAGCTAAATAAGATAATAAAAAATTGCAAGTTTAAAGCAGGCTGAAGGCCTTCTTACAGAAGTGGTGGAGATGCTAGGCAATGATGGCTTCTTGTCTTATCCCTTATTTTCCATAGCTGCTGCCAAAAATCATGTTCTCTGGACAAGATCTTTATATTTCATATTATATACATTTTTGAAGACACTGAGATGATGCCCAAGGTGAGCATTACTTGTTTTTTTTGGTGTTGTGTAAGTTTTTTTGAATGCAGATACATGCAGTTATTTACAAGATAACACTGGAATAAAGAAAGTAAAGTTCCTGAAGTTGAAAACACTTGGTTTACCATTATCTCCATTCCCCCACAATACCCCTGGCAGTACATAAAAGAATCCATGTTTTATAGAACTGAGGCTCAGAGATGTTAAGTGACTTGTCCTCAATCACAGTGTGGTCTCCCTGAATCCAAAAGCATCCCTGGCTGCTCTGACACATGGTCATGACCCAAGCCAGCCTTTTCTCAGTATCTGCAGCTTATCAGAAGATTTTAGGACAGAAGATAATTCTATAAAGTGACCATATATTGATCTTAGCTGCCATCTCACTCTTTGTAGGGACACAGCTTCTTCCTGTGGGCCACTCATTTACATAGTTTGCTTCAGATTCTATGATTTGGGGAGCTATGGCCTGGAACATGATTATTGAGGTTTAAGAACTCTGTATATGTACTGGGTCAGTCCTGTGGTTGCTCTAGGGTCTTATTCTAGGGAACCACACTGCTCTGCCATTGTAAAATTTCTACTCTAGAATCCAGGAATTCCTCAAAACTTTTTCTTTGGGGCACAAACAACCAGAGGTAACATCCTAATCTCTGCCATTTTCAGTGTGTGTGACCTGTGGCAAGACATTTACTCACTCTGAAACAATTTTCTTATCTGTCATGTGAGGTAACTGCCTTGCAGATTGGCTCTGAAGATTTCATGGAATAACACATGTAAATTATCTGACACAGTATAGGGAGAGTGCCAGAGACCACTAGTTCTCTTACTTCATCCTCTTACTGCCCATTCTATTCCTTGGCTTCAGTTACCAGCACATTATACTTTAGACCAAATCTCTGCTTAAATCACCCCTGCCTCAAGTTTCCTTCATCTAGCTACTCAGCTTCTGAAAACAGAGGAAAGATTTCTGTGAATCCAGAGGGAAATTTCTTGGTCACAGTTTCAGTCGGGAAGGAAATTTCCTTATTATATGGATTCCCACAATTTACCACATCTTTTGGTTAGATCCTAAGAACATTTCATTGTTGCCCACCATGAGCCTGGCCCTGTAACCTCTCTTTTTTTCCTATGTTTCCTGCTGATCAACAGGTCAGTCTCAGCTCCTTCCCTCCACAGCAACCTCTAGGTCCTCCATGCTTCAGCCCCTCCTCTGCCCTTTGCACGAGGAGGACAATTTCCATCTCTCCCTAAGGTTCCTGTCTGAATTCTTACTTCCAAAAAACAGCTCTGTAACTAAGAGCCCTCTTCAGGATGCTCACTCCTTCATAGTCCTTAGCAAAGTGTACACAATTGTTTTATGCTCTCAAAATATTTAAAAATGATCTTCCCTCCATTCTAGTAGGCCTCAGCATCAGATGTATAGGCAACGGGCCAGAGGATCTGCAGAATGTTCTCTAGGATGAGAAGTTGCTGAAAGTGTTAAGAGCAGATGGTCTGAGAACCAAGGAGAGCTAGATCAGTGAGAAAAGGAGGAAGGAACCAGGGGAATCAACTGGGAATAATAAAGTTGGGGACTGCCAGCAGTGCACTCTACGTGGGCTTTAGTATCAGATAGACTTGGGTTAGAGTCCTGGTCCTCCCATACTAGCTGTCTGACCCTGAGAAAGTTAACTAACTTCTCTGGGTCTCTGTATTCTAGTCTGTGATGATAGACCATAAAGTGCATAAAATTATGCAACATTTTTCTTCGGAAATTTTTAAATTTTTCTTATTTTCGTTTTTAATTCTGGCAAAATACACATAACAAAATTCACCATCTTAACCATTTTAAAGTGTACGGTTCAATAGTGTTACATACATTTACATTGTTGTATGACCAATTTCCAGAACTCTTTTTATCCTGCATAACAAACCCATTAAACCTATACTCATCAAAAAACAACTTCCCATTGCTTCCTCCTCCCAGGCTCTGAGAGCTGCTACTCTACCTTCTGTCCCTATGAATTTGTAAAAATCATAAAATTCTACTATTACTTATTGTTTTGTTCTATTTGGGATGCTATAACAAAATACCATAAACTGGGTGGTTTATAAACAACGGAAATGTATTTCTCACAGTTCTGGATGCTGGAAAGTTGAAGATTTGGTGTTTGATGAGGGCTCACTGGTTCACAGATGACACCTCACTGTGTCCTCACATGGTAGAAGGGGAAAATGTGCTCCCTGAGTCTTACTTTATGAAGGCACACCTTTTTGGGGAGGTGATTAGGTCACAAGAGCAAAGCCCTCATGCATGAGATTTCATAATCTAATCACCTCCCCAAAGTCCCCATATGCTAATGCTATCACCCTGGGGATTAGGATTTCAACATATAAATTTGGAGAGAGAGACAGAAACATTCAGACCACAGCACTTATATCCAATCTGAGCCTTATTTTTTTTTAAATGTTATTATATAATTTTGATTTTGCTGTACTTAATTTTAATTAGATTTTTGTTGTTCTTTGGGAGTTTGTTGTTTTTATTGTTTCTTTTTGCCAAGTGACATTTTTATTTAAGTAAAGTTATCAAGTCACAGGTAGAAAGCAGAGAAAGTAGTAACTCTGAAGGTAGTACTTAATGATTGAAGTTGGGAATTAATTAAATGATTAATTCAACATTCAGTGGTATGTAGCAAGATTTGGGAAGTGTCCCGAATGATCAGCTTCTAAAGACCAGGGTCCTTGTCCTAGAGGGGCTCACAGCTCTGTGGCAGAGACAGACCCATTCATCTAATCTACATGAATTTATTAAGTGCCTATGACATGCCAGACAATGTTCTGAATATTTAAGATACAGCAGTTCACAAAACAGACAAAGATTCCTGTCCTACAAAAGCTTATATTACCTCAGGGGTGGTGATGGTTGAAATATAATTTATGGTTCATTTGATACAGTCATGTGCCCGGTCTCTGCCAATAGTGTTCGGGAATAAGGATACCCTCTTAACTCCCTCTCATGTACTATAATTTAATTCTCCACCCTGCGGATGCCAAGCAGAAGCATTAGGATTGAAGAGGCATGATCTGATGTGGTCCTGATGCAGTACCACATGGCACCCATGATGTAGCATGGCAACACAGCCTTGTAATTGTGAGAGATAGATCCATGATGTCAGTGCGTACTGGGGGATTTATAACTGTGGAGGGCCATGGTGACTGTGATCTCTTATCCCCATCCCAGCCAATCACCAGCCTCACCACAAGCTATCCTGAAAGTCTCTTGATTCATTTAAATTGTTTTTCAGAGTGGTGAGTAAAGTTTTATCATGCTCTGCTATTAAGCACTACAGATTTCACTTTATAGTTTCTCAGTATTTTATTCTAAGAAATTTCGCACTAGTTCTCTTGATTTTCTGGGCAAATAATCACACCGATACACAAAAATCATGTCTTTTCAAACAGCGAGCACCTCTGTTTACTTCACATAGATTTCAACGTGAGATTTATATTGCCAGATTTTTTTCTTACTGTTTTCTAGATGTCTTCTGCTCAATATTTGCTTTTAACGTTGTTTCATTTTAAGAGAAAAGCAATTTAACAAAATATGCTGGCAAAAATTGTATATAAAGTATGATTTTAATGTTGTAAACTATGCATATATATGCCCACTCCCACACATACAGAAAAATGACTGGACAGAGATATGCCAAAATGTTAATAGTGTTTGTCTCTGGGCTATTTCCTTTTGTGTGCCTTTGAAATTGTATGCCACCCTAAATAGTCTACCTTTATAACAAAAAATGGCCATAAAATGACATTTAAGATTATCTAAGCAGAATTTTATATGATACAATAAATACCATTTGGCAGAAAATTAAATATTCATGTATTATCTCTTAGACTGCATACTGCATATATCAATAATGTAAAAATATATTTCTAATTATCTTTAAATAAGCCAAAATTAGATCTTGCTCCATTCAGAGAATTTATAGTGAAACTCCATGATATTCTATTGAGTAAAGTTAATGGGTGCAGCACACCAACATGGCACATGTATACATATGTAACAAACCTGCATGTTGTGCACATGTACCCTAAAACTTAAAATGTAATAAAAAAAACTTTGTCATTTCACTTGTGAATTCTTAAGCAGCTTTAGCCTCCCTTTGTTGAACAGGGAACCTGGCCACTAATTCATATCTACCTGTGAGTCCCATCCTAATATTTGAGTTTCAGCTGTAATACTGCTTTTCTCACAATTGTCAATATTTTCCTGTAATTGTGTGAAAGAAAGTTCACAGGCTGAGGTGCTAAATCAGTGCTTTGTCATTTATCGGCTACATTAACTTTGGTCCAGTTACTCTCCTTTGCTGATCCTCAGTTTCCTCAGATAAAGAGACCTAATAATTCTTATTCGAATTTCTCATGATCAACACATGGCGAATGGAAATAATAATCATTCTCATTACTCTTGATAGTCATTTAATAGAATGGAATGATCAGATTGCAGTGGAATTGCATTCGTATTTAGTGGGGTAATATATCAGTTATTATTAACAGACAACTGAACATGGGATGACTGGGAATTTGAAGCACTTAAAAAGTAAACTTGAGGCTTGATGAGGTGGCATGGAGCAAGCTACAAAGGACTCCAGCTCCCACTTCCTGCCTCATCTCCATGCTGGGTGTGGACCAGGTGGCACCTGCTCAATCAAGAATGACTGCTAGGGTTCTAGTCTAGGCAACTAGGTAGACGGTGGTGACCACATCCAAGCAACTCCTTCCTCAGTGATTCAGCAACTTGCACTGTTCTGTGATTGACTATCTCCTCTCCTCTCCAGTTTCATTCAACCAGGAAATCAGCAATAATAAAGGCTGTAATTCCCTCAGCACCCACTCTGTGCCAGACACTTCATTCATTCCAGATATAAACATTAATTGAGGGCCATCTGTGTGCCAGGCAGTGTCCTAGGAGCTGGGGATTCTCCAGTGCACTAAGCGGTCTTAAATGCCTGCCTTTGTTCAGTTTATATTCTTGTGGGGGAGACAGTCATAAATAATAAATTTAAATAAGTCAACAAATAATGCAGTGCAGTAGTTGGCAATTCATGCTACAGGAAAAGTAGAGCAGGAAAGGGGGATTGGGAGTGCTGGTTGGTGGGTATGCCATTTTAAATGGGATGTTCATGGTCCACCTCATTGAGAAGATGACATGTGAGCAGATACTTGAAGACTGTGAAGAGTAAGGGAACAGTGGTATCTAGAGGAGCAATGCTGTAGGCACCGAGTACAGCTCATGCACACAAAGAGGAGTTTGTATGCTCTGAGTTCCAAACACACTGAGCTGGGCACTTGTGTCACAATTTTAAAATCACAGTCTAGGGGACATGGGAAGGATAGAGAATTGCACAAGCAATTACAAGAAACGTGTAAGCACTACCTATGTCAGAATGAAGAGTACTTTGTCAGCATTTGGCTTTTGGGCAAGTCAGATGAGCTCCCCTGAGGAAGTGCCACGAATCTCAGAACTAAAAGGATAGGAGGAGTTAGCCAGGATGTGGAGAAGAGTTTTCTAAACAAGATGCAAAGGTATGACCTTCCATTAGGAAGTGCAGCTTAGAATTCTGCCTACAGGGAATGTAATTGTCAGAGGGCACCAGCTGCTACATTCTAAAATGCATCTCCATGTTTTTACTAGACCACAAATCTTGCAGGCTGCTCTTTGCCTGTGACTGAGTGTAGCAGAGACACTAAGGTAGGACTGTTCCCAAGGGGCAAGGGACTCTTGTGATGGCTGACTTTATTGTCTGTTCATTCCATCTGCCCTTTGTTCCCTTTTCCCTTATTCTGCTTTTTTTTTGTTTATTTTTGTGGATTCATTTTATTTCCTTTGTAAGCTTATTGGCAATAACTTTGTTATTTCAGTGTTTGCTCTTGGGTTTAAAATATACTTTTAACCTGTCATTGTATACATTTAAGTAATATTATATAACTTAATTTATACTATTAGAATGTTACAGTATACTCCATCTCTTTCCTCCCAATCTTTGTGTTACTTTTCATACATTTTACTTTTACATATGTGAAAATCCCTACACTACATTGTTTTTTCATGAACAAATATCTTTCAAAGAGTTTAAATAGTAATGAAATCATATACCTTAACCCATACAGTTAATATTTCCAGTGCTCTTCATTCCTTTGTATAGATCCATATTTTCATCTGGTGTCATTTTCCTCCTGCTTGAAGGACTTCCTTTAATATTACTTGTAATGCAGTTCTGCTGGTGATGAATTCTCTGATTTTGTATGTCTGAAAAAGACTTTATTTTGCCACTGTTCTTAAAAGTTATTTGTACTGTGTATAGAATTCTAGGCTGACAGGGATTTTTTTTTCACTCAGTACTTTAAGATATCCCTGTATGTCTTCACTTGCATTGTTCAGAAAAGAAATTTCCTCTTTGTAATTAATGTGTCTTGTTTATCTGGCTGGTTTTAGGACTTTTCTCTGTATCACTGGTTTTGAGCTATTTTATTATCATGTGCTTTGGTATAATTTTCTTTGCTGGGTGCGGTGGCTCACACGTGTAATCCCAGCACTTTGGGAGGCCAAGGTGGGCGGATCACCTGAGGCCAGGAGTTTGAGACAAGCCTGACCAACATGGAGAAACCCCATCTCTACTAAAAAATACGAAATTAGCCGGGTGTGGTGGCACATGCCCGTAATCCCAGCTACTCGGGAGGCTGAGGCAGGAGAATTGCTTGAACCTGGGAGGTGGAGCTTGTGGTGAGCCGAGATGGCATGCCATTGCACTCCAGCCTGGGCAACAAGAGCGAAACTCCGTCTCAAAAAAAAAAAAAGAAAAAGAAAAAAAGAAATTTTCTTCATGTTACTTGTGCTCGGGCTTGTTGAGCTTCTTGTACCTGTGCATTTATAGTTCTCATAAAATGTGGAAAAAAATTTGCCCATTGTTTCTTCAAATATTTTCTCTGTCCTCACCCCTTGCTCTACTACTTCAGGAACTCCAGTTGCATCTGAAGTTGTCCTCTGGCTCACTGATACTCTGTTAGTTTCTTTAAATTATTGTCTTTTCTTGGTGGTTTCATTTTGGATCATTTGTATTGCTGTCATCAAGTTTGGTATTTTTTTTCTGCGATATCTAATATACCATTAATCTCATCCAGTGTATTTTTAATCTTTCACATTGCCGTTTTTATCTATAGGTCATTTGTGTCTTGTTGATATTTTTCACGACTCAACTTAATTTTTTGAACATACGGAATATAGGTATAGTAACTGTTTTAATATCCTAATATGCTATTTCTAATGTTTGGGTCAGTTTCAATTGATTGACTTATCTTCTAATTATGGGTTGAATTTTAATGCCTATTTTCATGCCTGCTAGATTTTATAGCCTGACTGGTGGGAACAGATGCTATTCCCATTTCTGCAAGAGCACTGGGTATTATCCCCTCTAATCCTGTGAGATGGTTCTTTTCTAGGCCTCAGGAAGTTACCTCACAGTGAGGTGCTGAGGGAGACCCTATTAAGACCTTATAGATTTTATATTTAAATCTTGATGCATATTCCTAGCTTGCCTTCCAGTGTCACCAGGAGTGTATAGAAGTAACCATTATCCTTCATCTTCTCCAATATTACTTATGTGTTTGCTCTTTCATTCATTCATTTACTTACTTATATTTCATGTGAATTGTTAGGCAGGACTGAAATAGTGCTCAGTCTAGGGCTAAGTTACACCACACTACTGAGAAAAAAGATCCTTATGAGTACTCTACCGAATGTCTTATGAATCTTGAGGTTTTCTAGTGTGACTGGTGAGAACAGGCACTATTTCCAGTCCTGTACATGTGCTAGCTACTCTTCTCTCTAATCCTATGAGATGGTTCTTTCCCTGGCCTCAGGAAGTTACCTAACATGCATGTACAGAAAAGTAATCTGCTGAATACCTGAGAGAGACTCTTTTAAGATCCCTGGGGTTCTCTCCCTTTGCAACTTTCTCTTCTCTGGTACTCTCTGAGCTCCAATTGTCTTGATCTCCTCAGACACTCAGCTCATGGAGTCCACTGGGCTCCACCTGGTTTCCCTCTACATGTGCAGAAGCCTGAAAGCTCTCTCAAGGCAATAAGTTGAGGCAATCTTTGGTCCCACCTTTTTTGTTTCCTTTCTCTCCGGGATCACTGTCCTTTGCTGCCTGATGTACAGTGACTTTCCAGTCTTTGTTTTATCTATTTTGTCTGTTTTTTTATGGGGGTGGGGGAGGGTTGTTTCAGGTGGGAGGTTAAATCTCGTTACTGTTACTCCATTTTGTCTAGAAACAAGTTGATGACCAACTTTGGCTCAAGGATTCCCCAACGACCTTGCCAAACTCTACTTAGAACTGGTGTGCAATCTAAAATGCTTTCATCCCACCTGATTCCTTATTTCTCTCTCTTCCTCACTCAAGTTCAGACCTGAGGGACCCAAGTTCAGACCCAGCTCCCCCTAGTCTGCCATTCACTCTCACCCAATAAATGTATTATTTGTTTCCCCTCATAAATTTTGTGCAGGTTGAATCCTACTTCAGTATCAGCTTCTCAAAGGCTTGGACTAACACAAAAAGCATGTGTGAGATACTTTGACTCCAAAACAACACATTGGAGTCTTATGTTCTTTGTGATCTTAACACCTACTCTAATGGAGGCCAAGTTTTATTTACTGGATGTAGCCTGAATATTTCAAGACATACTTAGAATGTAAAATGTATATAACTCCATGCATGGAAGTAGCCTATTTATTGCAGTTAAACCCTTACAGGTGTATATTTGTTTCCACTTTTCCACAGTTTCAAATATAGGTAGTGTAAATACCTTTGTTTAGAAATGTTTGTATATTTCAAACAAATGGAAGAACATTCCATGCTCATAGGTAGGAAGAATCAATATTGTGAAAATGGCCATACTGCCCAAGGTAATTTATATATTCAATGCCATCCCCATCAAGCTACCAATGACTTTCTTCACAGAATTGGAAAAAACTACTTTAAAGTTCGTATGGAACCAAAAAAGAGCCTGCATTGCCAAGTCAATCCTAAGCCAAAAGAACAAAGCTGGAGGCATCACGCTACCTGACTTCAAACTATACTACAAGGCTACAGTAACCAAAACAGCATGGTACTGGTACTAAAACAGAGATATAGACCAATAGAACAGAACAGAACCCTCAGAAATAATGCCACATATCTACAAGTATCTGATCTTTGACAAACCTGACAAAAACAAGAAATGGGGAAAGGATTCCCTATTGAATAAATGGTGCTGGGAAAACTGGCTAGCCATATGTAGAAAGCTGAAACTGGATCCCTTCCTTACACCTTATACAAAAATTAATTCAAGATGGATGAAAGACTTAAATGTTAGACCTAAAACCATAAAAACCCTAGAAGAAAACCTAGGCAATACCATTCAGGACATAGGCATGGGCAAGGACTTCATGTCTAAAACACCAAAAGCAATGGCAACAAAAGCCAAAATTGACAAATGGGATCTAATTAAACTAAAGAGCTTCTGCACAGCAAAAGAAACTACCATCAGAGTGAACAGGCAACCTACAGAATGGGAGAAAATTTTTGCAATCTACTCATCTGACAAAGGGCTAATATCCAGAATCTACAATGAACTCAAACAAATTTACAAGAAAAAAACAAACAATCCCATCAAAAAGTGGGCAAAGGATATGAACAGACACTTCTCAAAAGAAGACATTTATGCAGGCAGCAGACACATGAAAAAATGCTATCATCACTGGCCATCAGGGAAATGCAAATCAAAACCACAATGAGATACCATCTCACACCAGTTAGAATGGCAATCATTAAAAAGTCAGGAAACAACAGGTGCTGGAGAGGATGTGGAGAAATAGGAACACTTTTACACTGTTGGTGAGACTGGAAACTAGCTCAACCATTGTGGAAGTCAGTGTGGCGATTCCTCAGGGATCTAGAACTAGAAATACCATTTGACCCAGCCATCCCATTACTGGGTATATACGCAAAGGATTATAAATCATCCTGCTATAAAGACACATGCACATGTATGTTTATTGCAGCACTATTCACAATAGCAAAGACTTGGTACCAACCCAAATGTCCAACAATGATAGACTGGATTAAGAAAATGTGGCACATATCCACCATGGAATGCTATGCAGCCATAAAAAAGGATGAGTTAATGTCCTTTGTAGGGACATGGATGAAGCTGGAAACCATCATTCTCAGCAAACTATCGCAAGGACAAAAAACCAAACACCGCATGTTCTCACTCATAGGTGAGAATTGAACAATGAGAACACATGGACACAGGAAGGGGAACATCACACACCAGGGCCTGTTGTGGAGTGGGGGAAGGGGGGAGGGATAGCATTAGGAGATATACCTAATGTTAAATGACGAGTTAATGGGTGCAGCACACCAACATGGCACATGTATACATATGTAACTAACCCGCATGTTGTGCACATGTACCCTAAAACTTAAAGTATAATAATAAAAAATACAATAAAAAAAGACTTTAGAGGATTTGAACAACTCAAAAAAAAAAGAAACGTTTGTATATCTGTCCAATCATTTCATGAAAAGTTTTTTATAAGTAATATGTCTGGATCCTATAGATTTTACACTGAAATTGTGATGCAATGCATATTCTTAGCCTTGATTCCAATCTCGCCAGAAGTGTATGAAGGTAACTGATATCCCTTATCCTCTCCAACATTATTGATTATTTGCTTAATTAGTTTTAGTATCTTTTCCAGGGGTAGGATTAAAAAGGAAGCAAAGCAAGTCTCAACCTTTATATGACAATCTTGCTCTGGATAATAATTTTCTCTTGTTAAATAAAAGAACTATAACTGAAGCTTTCTTTCTCTTCAGTCTTTATATCATGATATATCACTAAATCAAACATGCCTTTGTCCTGATCCTCCAGAACAAGCCAGTAAAATGTTCTGATTTTTTGTACCTGTTCCCTAAGAAAGGCCTCATGGCACAGATATGAAGAGTTCTGGCTTTGGGGATAGGAAGATCTGAAGCAGAATTTCCAGCTCCATCACTTACTAACTGTTTTTTAGGCAAGTTACTGTAGCTCTGGGTGCCTCAGTTTTGCTGTACACATCTGAGGGGTAAGAGGAGTGAGAGACATAGACGAATTTTGAGCCCTGGTCAGAGACTTGAACATGGCTCCTATGACTTCATCCATTCTGTGAAGATGAGACCACAAGACCCATCCCTACTGCCCCTGCTCTCTTCAGTATGGGAAATGGAAGGATACAGACAGCCTAGTTACAGGCTAGGAGGTACCATTAACCACGGGCCTGCATAAGTCACACATCAGTGAGGAGATGAAGGGTGCCAGGACCCCTGAAAATCTCATTTAGCTTAGCAGCACTCAGTGGTGTTCTGGACCCAGATCATATCAAGTCACAAAAGCTGATCTCTAAATACCCAGGAATTTTTCAAACCATTTATGAAATTGTCAACAACTTGAAATCTGCGATGATGGAAGTATTTACACCACAGACATTAGCTAGCAAATGCTACACATCAGTGTCATCCTTCCACACCCCATTACCTCACCAGTACTTTTCTTTTTGTTTATACTTTCAATGTACATGCTTCACTTTATCCTTAGTTAAGTTGTACTAAGAAGAGGTAAAATAATAGCTGCAAAGTTATGGAGCTAATCCTCATAGCTTATTTTGTAGTCATCCGTACCAACAGTGGAGTCCCAGCTTTTCAATGAACACTGTAGGAACAGGCACAACCCTGAGTGGGTTTAACGAATCTATTGAGGAGCCAAAGGGGATGGATGAGGCTTGTCAAATTCTCTGAGATGGTCCCCAGGGTCAGCAGACAACTGATCCATATCTCCCTGGTGATGAGAAAGGACCAGAAATGAACCCCTTGACAGAGCTAGGGTAACTTAGTTAAGATACATTTTTTATATAGCAGAAAACATGACTAAATAGGTTTAATCTATGATGAAAAATTATCTCATATAACAAAAAGTCCACGGGTATGATGGTTTCAGGCATGATTAATTTCATAGTTCTATGACACTGTAAAGTAACAAACTCTGTATTTTTGGGCTTCTGTCCTTACTGGATAGGCTTCTCCTCAGCCAGGATCTCCTTGTGTTACCAAAATTGTGGCTACAATTCCAGGCACCATATTCAGACACAATGACATTCAATGGAAAACAAGGGCCTGACACTTGCTATGTGGATTCTATTATGAGCAAGGAAACCTCCTGAAACTCCAGAAATTAGATTGCACTTCCAGTCAGCTCATTCTGAACCTGAATAAAATATTGTTCTATTTGTGGAATTTATTATGAATTCCCATGTTCCACCCAGTAAAAATATAAAGATTATTAGCTATGCTCTTCCATCCAGATTTAACCTTTGTTGGATGAGTAGGAATTTTTGATGTGTGGTTTCATACTTGATTATTACCCCTTACTAATGTCTGATATTTAACTATCACTCTAGATATATAAAATAGTATCCTAAATTATGTTAGGTCCTTGGATTCAAGGGAGGAAAAGATACATATGACCCCTGCCCTCAAGGAACTCCTACTCTGTTAGGAAAGATTCCATAAAATAAGCACTGACAAGAAACTGTGATAAGTGCTTTGTATTAAGGAGAAGGCAATTGTATGGACTTTGTCTGCACATGACAGGAAATAATCTAACTTCAAGAAGGCAGACAAAGCCTCCTAGAGAAATGTAAGTGTAACTTGAAAGATGGAGATTAAGTAGCAGTTAGCCAGATGGAGAGGGAAAGCATCCTACACAGAGGGAACAACATGGGTGAGGTTATGAAAATCAGAGAGAAAATGGGCCATCTGATGAACAGAAGGTTGTTCAGATTGGCTGGAAAATAGCATGTAGGATACTGTTTCATGATACTGCCTGAAATATAGTAGGCTTCTTTGAATATATATTGGGTTAATTAATCTTTTTAATGACCCTGATTGGAAAAACATCCCCTTAAGTCTTGGATGAGTACTGAAGGGTTATTTGTGTAGGCACCAGTCTGTAACAATTCCTCAGTCTTTCCAGCATGCCACATTATATTTAGATGTCATGTCGCCTCAGTCTTCTAGAATCAGCCATTTATCCCAGAAGCCCTGGTTCCTTTTATTAGAGAATGGTATAAAGAAACCAAGACCTGGGTGTCAGGTGTGCTCATTGCAGCTAATGGTATAAAATTCACAAGATACAGCATAATAATTAGAAAACTAGTAGACCTTTGGCTTCCATGCTTTCAGGAGAGGAGCAAGCCTGGACCAAGGAAGCCACTTTAATATGACTTTCACTGTATGTTCAATTATTAACATGCTTCACTGTTGTTGGTACAATTTCTATTTGGGGTAGAAAGATGTTTTCTACCATAAAAAAATACAAAGTGTTTTTGTGACCCTCCCTGTTCTTTCTTTTACCTCCAACACTTTTTTTGCAGTTTAACAACTTTTGGCTGCGGTCTTTTCCTCACTAATTTCAAGTAATTTGAGAACGTCGAGCTTCGATTTCCTGTCCAGCCCTGAAGATCCAATAAGAGCTTCAAGCTGGGACTGTAACTTCATGGATCCACCACAGAGAGTCACTCCAACTTTGAATTCTGATTCATCTCTGATTCCAACCAAAGAAATGTCCCAGAAAGTTACATCAACCTCCCAAACATCCTTCCCTGAAATGCAAAACCTGGGCCCAATTAACTTCAACCATGGTCCTTGTAGCAACTACGTCAACCCTCAGCCAGAGGGGCTGCTCCAACTGCAGTATGAAGATGAGATGACCCAACAAGAGAGGCAATGGGAAAGGTCAGCATTCCCTGAGAAGAAAAAGATATTCATGGAGAACATAAGACAGAAAATCCTCAATCCCATGGCACCTTACTAGGCTGAAGGGAAAGTAAAAATCTCTTCCTCATATGATAAAGATAAAAATAAATGCAAATATCTTTACTGCCAGATCTACAGGGAAGATAATTCTAGGAGCCCTAGTGGGCAGAATCCATCCTCTTGGAAAATGCTAGTGCAGGGCCTTAACCACTTGACCTTCAGCCCTGGTAACATACAGACCTGTCATCTACCAGAGGAGCTGCTCAAGAGAAGTAAAGAGAGAAGAGCCATCATGAGAGCCAGAAGAAAGGCAAAAGAGCCTAGGCTCCTAAAATGACAGTCGAAATAAATCCAAGACTCTAATCCTCGTGATTAGATCAGAATTGATTCAGATGTGTGAATATTGATTTTAGCCAGTTGCTTGGGTGGAACTTTTTGGGAACTATACAATTAGGAATGGTCATTAGAAGCAGCAAGAACCAGTATTTTGACAAAAAAAAATTGTATCAGTTTGAGATTTGATCTAGTTCTAGGAAAGCAACTATCATTTTCCCAGTAATTTTAGAGTCAATCTGGGAAATACTGGGATGGTCTACTCTGCGGCAAGGAAGATGGGTAAACAATGGTTCTTTCTATTATTATTATTATACTTTAAGTTCTAGGGCACATGTGCACAATGTGCAGGTTTGTTACATAGGTATACATGTGCCATGTTGGTTTGCTGCACCCATCAACTCATCATTTACATTAGGTATTTCTCCTAATGCTATCCCTCCCCCAGACCCCACCCCCCGACAGGCCCCAGTGTGTGATGTTCCCCGCTCTGTGTCCAAGTGTTCTCATAAACAATGGTTCTTATCTTATTATTTAGTTTTTATGATACGACCTGTCTTTCTTCTCCTTAGATCTCTTTTTCCCCATCCTGTTTCCAGTAAGGTATAAAGGATATGTGTAGTGTAAGTGTCTTGCTGGTTTTGAAGTGTTTTTGTTCAGTCTCATGGATTGACCAAAAGGAAAAAAAAAGCAAAAACACAATGTCTGATGAAATTTATTTGTGTTTTGGAATTCTGAGGTTAACAAAAAGATGAGATCCACTTTTAAAGTTTTGAATCAAAAGAATGTGTGACCAAAGGATGTGTGAATAGAATTTGTGGGCTTCACATTGAATTGTTTGGATAAACTACTTTTCATGAGGCACGTACAGGAAAAAATTTTTTTTTTGAAACGGAGTTTCACTCCTGTTGCCCAGGCTGGAGTGCAGTGGCACAATCTCGGCTCACTGTAACCTCTGCTTCCCAAGTTCAAGAGATTGTCCTGCCTCAGTCTCCCGAGTAGCTGGGATTACAGGCACCTGCCACCATGCCCAGCTAATTTTAGCATTTTTTAGTAGAGACGGGGTTTCACCATGTTGGCCAAGCTGGTCTCGAACTCATGAGCTCAGGTTATCCACCATGACAAAGTGCTGGGATTACAGGCATGAGCCACTGCACCCCCGGCCAGGAAAATATTTTTATGCTCCTTTACAATTGTTAAACACCTCCCTGAAGAAATTTCCAATGTGTTGTCTCAACTGTCAACACCAATACCTGTGTATTTTTATTTAATATTACTTGGATGGTAGTTTGTCAAGGGGAACTACTTGCAGATTAGAATAGGGATGTAGGAAAGGGACCTTTGAAAACATTTGCATTACTCTTTATGGTACCATAATCAGGACAGCATGTGAAGTAGCCGTTGGATGGTCCAACTCCTGCTTTGTGATAGCAGTGGGAAGCAGTATCCTGCCCACCGTGTAAGCATATGCGTGTTGTGCAGCTGCCACGGATTTAGGTGTTCCACAATACATTCTTCCCTCTCAGGTGCCCCAGCACTCTCATGCTTGCTATTGGGGCGGGGGCCCAGAGCATTATTATGTTGTTTTTACTTCTGCCAGTTGTGTGACCAACAGTATATATGCGTTTTCTTTTCGTAATATGAAATTGATTGTGCTAATTTCTTTCCTGTAGAGCCCTCTGAGAGTTATCCCACCACAGGTCATAATATTCTGCTGATGGGAAAATAAGTTTGGCTCTGGGGCAATCTGCTTTCTTATACAATCTTCAGTGGTGCAATAGAGCAAAAACTCCATAATGTTTTCACACATAAACACTTGAGGACATACAAATTAATATGGACTGGATCCTAGGCTTGTGATTTCATCAGAGTATGAGAGTTAAAGTAATCCTGTATTGTTTATATCACAATTCAAGAGGACAGTGTAAAAAATTGCATATTTTATACATTTGAAAGGTCATGGCCTAATTTCATTATGTAAAATGTGATATGTTTTCAGAGAAATATAATAGTTTTCTTATGACTCTGGCAATATTCCAAATACATATAGGTGCATGTACATTTAAAGATACAACCAGCTTGGAACTGATTAAAATCAAGGCAGGTTTTTGGGGGAGAAAACATTGACAAACAATACAACCTTATTCTTCAAGATTGAGTTTGCTATTTATATATAAGTTTTAGAAGAAGTATGGCTGGATGTCTCAAAATATTAGGGTCCCCCAGAGAAACAGAACAAATATATATATATATATATATATATATATATATATATATATATGCACACACACACACACACACACACACACTCATATATGTATATATACACAATCTATACACACACACACACACAAACATATAGAAAGAGAGAAAAGACAAAGGAAGACTTTTATTTTTAAGGAATTGGCTCACATGATTGTAGAGGCTACTAAGTCCAAAATCTGTGGCATCCAAAATCTGCGGGATAGGCTGGTACTCTGGAGACTCAGGGAAGAGTTTATATTGCAGATCAAGCTTGAAGACAGTCTGGGGGCAAAATTCTCTCTTCCTCAGGGGACTCCAGCCTATTTACTCCCAAGGTCTTCAACTGATTGGATGAGGCTTGCATTACGGAGAGTAGTATGCTTTTCTCAATATCTACTGATTTAAACATTAATCTGATCTAAAAAAATAGTGTCCCAGCAACACCTAGATTGGTATTTGATCAAATATCTAGATACCATGGCTTAGCCAACTTGACACGTAAAATTAAGTATTACAAGTCCACTTTTTGTCAACTTGGCACCCAAATACATATCTTTAAACCATTCCTAATCTCCAAGTAAATATAATAATGAGGTTGTGCTTCCACCTAACAAGATACAAGTATCCTATGTAAAACCAAAAGCGCACTAACCCTTTCCCCAGATAAGGATGCACTTGGGTGATGTTGACTCTTCTCCATGATATCCTGTAACTTAAATACTACAATGTAAAGTCAATAAATCTCATATGATAAGGGGATAAAAGATGGAAAAAAAGCTATTTGTTTAACGTGTATATAGGCACAACCTCCATCCCTGTGCATATACACACATACATTTCATGACAAAATAAAGAAGAAATACTCAGACAATTATAGTCCTTGTTTGTAAAACTGGTCACATGATCATACTTGGTATTTATAACTACCTTCTTCCACTATCCATTTCTTAGTCCTTTCGCCCTCTGCAAGCACTTCAGCTAATTGTATTTCTTACCTGGTGGGGTGACCCAAACCTTCATTCCTAAATTCTCCCGGCCATTAGTAGTCCTACCTGCATTATTGGGTTGTTGTTGTGTCCCATTGATCTTAATCACAAGGCATGGTAATATTAAGAGACACCCTAAGAAATCTCCTATTTTCTGGACATTCTGTTCCTTACCTCCATTGTGGAGGAGCAGTCCAGTTTCCCCCTTGGTAGTCAGGATCAATCACCTCAGCCAGTACAGAAACTCCCTTATTTGCTTGTTGATTCAGAGACATGAGGAAACCAAAATGGCTAGTTGGCAATTTTAACTTCTAGTTCAATGGAATCATTGTGGTCTCTCCTGGTAGAAACATTCCTCCCTTTGGAACTAAGACCTCTAGGCCAGCATAGCATAAAGACATAGGAACGAGAAGCAAAAAGTTTGCTAGTGGATCACTAGGAGTAATAGTGAGTAGTGTCACTCTCATTTCCATCCCTTGATTCCTGGACTTGTGAATCCTGGCTATGGGAGAAACAACACCACATGCTGGACACTGATTCAGAGCATATACAGCCTTGTGGAGAACTTTGCCACAGCCTTGCAAGTATTGCCACCTAGCTGGCACTGTAACTGAGTCTTTAAAAGGGCATTCCACAGTCTTATCAAGCCAGCTACTTCAGGATGGTCAGGAACATGGTAAGACCAATAAATTTTAAGAGCATGGGCCCTTTGCCACTGCTGTAAATTGAGTTCCTTGATCAGAAGCAATGTCATATGGAATAGCACAATGGTGGATTAAGCATTCTGTAAATTCATAGATAGTAGTTTTGATAGAGCATTACCTGCAGGGAAGGTAAATCCTTGTTCAGAGTGTCTAATACAATAACAACAAAACACTACACTTTCCATGATGGAAGCAGTCGAATCTAATCAACCTGCTACCAGGTAGCTGGATGATCACCCTAGAGAATGGTGCTATATCCTGGACTGAATGTTGGTCTCTGCTGCTTGTAGGTTGGGCACTCAGCAGTGGCCATGGCCAGGTTGGCCTTGGTGAGTGGAAGTCCATGTTGCTGAGCCCGTGCATAACCTGCATCCCTGCAACCTTGGGCACTTTACTCATAGGCACATTAAGCAATGACGGGGTGGCTGCGGAAGGAGGCTGAGTGGTGTCCATAGAACAGATAATCTTATCCCCTTGATTATTAAAATCCTCCTCTGCTGAGGTCACCCTTTGGTGAGCATTCACATGAGAAGCAAATATTTTCACATTTTTCACCTATTCAGAGAGGTCTATCCACATACCTCTTCCCCATACTTCCTTGTCACCAATTTTCCAATCATATTTTTTCCAAGTGCCTGACCACTCAGCTAAACCATTGTCCACAGCCCATCAACTGGTACCTAGTCACATGTCCAGCCATTTCTCTTTCTAAGCAAAATAAGCAACCAGGTGCACTGCTTGAAGCTCTGCCCACTGGGAAGATTTCCCTTCACCACTGCCCTCCAGAGATGTCTCAGAAAGGGAGGATAATTCTGTAGCTCTTCACTTTCAGGTGATTCCTGCATATCATGCAGAACCATCCGTAAAGCAGGGCCAAGTTTTCTCTTCCTCTGTCAACCGCCTGTGCCACTGGTCTGCACAGATCCACGAAGAGACTTGTTTCCAGATCAAAGCTGAAAGAGAAAAGAGTAAAAGAAAAGTTATAATTCAACCTGTACCAGTCACTTTTCCATGGGTTCACTCTCTGGTATAAGGCATCTGCTTCTGCTTACTTTTCAGATTCCTCAGGTAAGTGTTTTTGTTTTTGTTTTTGTTTTTGTTTTTTTGTTTTGTTTTTGTTTTGTTTTGGTTTTTTGGTGTTTTTTTTTTATTTGGTCTCGAATCTTTAGTTATAATCAGTGGGAGAGATAGGCAGTACTATGCCAACTCCATGGTGGCCAAAAGTGGAACTCCTGATTGGGTTGCTTTTATAGACTTTAGTTTTTAGAGCAGTTTTAGGTCCACAGTAAAATTGAACAGAAGACACAGAGATTTTCCATATGCCTCTGCCCCGACACATGCATAGCCTTCCCAATTATCAATATCCCTCACCAGAATAGTGCATTTGTTACAATTGATGAACCTACATTGATATATCACTATCATCCAAAGCCCATAGTGTACATTAGGGTTCACTCTTGGTGTCATGCATTATATGGGTTTGGACAAATGTATAATGACATGTTTCCACCATTATAGTATCACATACAGTAGTCTCATTGCCCTAAATAATTCCTCTGTGCGTTGTGTATTTATCCCTGCCTCCCTCCAACCCCTAGTAACCACCAATCCTTTTACTATCTTCATAGTTTTGCCTTTTCCAGAATGTCACATCGTTGGAATCACACAGTATGTGGTCTTTTCAGATTGGCTTTTTTTCACTTAGTAATATGCATTTAAGGTTCATCTGTGTCTTTTCATGTCCTGATAGCTTGTTTCTTTTTGGCTCTGAATAATAAATAATTGTCTGGGTGTACCACAGTGTACCCATTCACCTACAGAAAGACATATTGATTGCTTCCATGCTTTGGCAATTATTAATAAAGCTGCTTTATACATCCATGTGCAAGTTTTTGTGTGGACATAAGTTTTAACTCATTCAGGTAAATAGCAAGGAGTGTGATTGCTGGATCATATGGTAAGAGTATGTTTAGTCTTGTGAAAAAAACAAAACAAAACCAAACCTGCCAAACTGCTTTCCAACGTTGCTATACCATTTTGCATTCCCATCAACAATAAATGGGAGTTCTTATTGCTCCACACCCACATCTTCCTCAGTATTTAATGTTGTACATGTTTTGGATTTTGGCCATTCTATGTAATAGTATATTATTGTTGTTTTAACTTACAACCTCCTAGTGATGTTAAGTATCTTTTCATATACTTATTTGCCATTTGTATTACTTCTTTGTGAGGTGTCTCTTCAGGTTTTTGCCCATTTATTATTGGGTTGTTCATTTTTATATTGTTGAATTTTAAGAGTTCTGTGTGTGTATATATATATATATATATATATATATATATATAGTGAGAGAGAGAGAGAGAGAGAGAGATGGAGTTTTGCGTTTTGCTCTTGTTGCCCAGGCTGGGCATACATATATATATATATGTATGTATAATTAATTTTAATTAAGTTTAATTAATTAAAGTCTTAATTTTAATTAAGTTCAGTTGATCAATTCTTTCTTTCATAGATCATGTCTTTGGTGTTATATCTAAAAAGTCATCACCATACCCAATGTCATATAGATTTTCTCCTATGTTTTCTTCAGGGAGTTTTATAGTTTTTATAGTTTTTCATTTTACATTTATGTCTATGATATATTTTGAGTTAATTTTTGTGTCTGGATTCTTTTGTTTTCATATGTCAGTGTAGAGTCTTTCACCACCATTTGTCGAGAAGACTATCTTTTCTCCACTATATTGCCTTTGTTCCTTTGTCAAAGATCAGTTGACTATATTTATATGAGTCTATTTCTGGGCTCTATATTCTGTTCTATTGCTCTACTTATCTATTCTTTCACCAGTACCACGCCATGTTGATTACTGTAGCTTTATAGTAAGTCTTGAAGTAGAATAGTGTCAGTTCTCCAATTTTGTTCTTCTCCTTCAATATTGATTTGGATATTCATGGTGTTTTGTTTCTCCATATAAACTTCAGAATCAGTTTTTTGGTATCCACAAAATAACCTGCTGGGATTTTCATTAGGATTGTGTTGAATCTATACATTAAGTTTGGAAGAACTAACATCTTGACAATATAGACCCTTCCTATCCATAAACATAAAGTATCTCTTTATGTATTTCTTCTGTGATTTATTTTATCAGATATTTGTACTTTTTCCCATATAGATCTTGTACATATTTGGTTAGATTTATACCACTTTCACCTGTTTATTGCTGGTATATAGGACAGTGATTAAATTTTGTATATTAACCTTGTATCCTGCAACCTTGTTACTTATTAATAGTTCCAGGATGGTTTATTGTCTATTGTTTTTCGAATTTTCTACATAGACAGTCATGTAATCTGCAAACATAGACAGTTTTATTTCTTCCTCCCCACTCTGTATACCTTTTATTTCATTTTCTTGTCTTATTGCATTAGCTTGTACTTCCAATATGATGTTGAAAATGAGTGGTGAGAGGGGACATGCTTGCTTTTTTTCCTGATATTAGCAGGAAAGCTTCTAGTGTCTCACCATTAAGAATAATGTAAGCTGTAGGGTTTCTACAGATGTTCTTTATCAAGCTGAAGAAGTTCCCCTCTGTTTCTAGCTGTATTAGAGTTTTGGATTTTGTCTACACTTTTTCTGCATCTATTGATATGTTGGATTTTGTCTACACTTTTTCTGCATCTATTGATATGATCTTGTGATTTTTCTTTAGCCTGTTTCCTCACTGTATTTTATGGAGTGTACAATTGAATTGGAAGTTATAATAAGTTGGTGGTCTGAGTGCAATAGATTCTGCTTGGAGTTATAAGTCACTCAAATGATGATTTTATTATTGAAAATTAATGTGTTATTAAAAAGTGGCAGTGGAGGGCTTCACTGAAGACCAGAAATTATGAGCAACAATTGAAACATGGAAAAAATATATAATCTGCTACAATACTAATATCTGTAGATGTAATGAGCATGGTCATGTGACTACTGACACTCCTACTCATTTTAATAGGTACAAATCCTTGGTCTTCTAAGGCACCACAAAAAGTAACACTGGAAATGAACATTACTGAGTATTTAGTATGTGCTGGGCACACTTTAATACCTTGATTTGTTTAAACTCCCAACAGTATCTTGTGAGGTAGATGACTCCAAAACAAAAGACCACTTACTTGTGCTGCCTGCCTATTTTATACAGATCCCTCTGTAACATTGTCATTACCAAGGGAAGACCAGGGGTCTGAATCCTAGCTGAATCTATCATCCCTGCAGTGGTTGTTACCATTAAAAAGTCTGCACTGAAAGATCTCAGGCTTCCCTCTATTATGCCAATCACACAAAGACCTTTATACCAGCAAAGAAACTCTCACAGACACTGCACAATCTTGTTTAAATCCATCCATCCATCTCTCCATCCAGCCATGCATGCAATCATGACTCTATCCATCTATCCATCCAAGAAATATACTTTAAGAGCTTCAATAGGCCATACTCCATTAAAAAGCATCAGCATCATTCTATAAGGCAGATCAACGGACTCTCTAAAGGGACCTTCTTCCTAATTTTAACACTATGGTTCTCTGTGACCTCCTCCAGGCCCGAATGCCACCTTTAGGCATTGTGTGACATGTTTATCACCAGCTCATAAATAAAAGCTTGCAGTTGCATGATGCTTTTAATGCATCTATTTGGCTGCCGAATCACTGGAATTCTCCTCACTGACCAACATCTGAGCGCTAGAAAATATACAAATGATGTAAATGCCACATACCCACTTGAGTAGTGCTTCTTAACTCAATATGCATCACACAGCAGGAAGAATAATAACTATAAAGTTTTGCTTGAAAAAGTACAATTTGGGGATGAATTCTCATATGTAGGTTAAGACTTCCGTGTATTGGACCACCATCTCTCCATCTATTCATTCATTTCCTAATATCAGTGAGTACATTTCCATCCCTATTTATCTAGGTCTATCTTCTTTTTTGGACCTAAGCTGCTATAAATGAAAAGCAACATGTTCAACCCACCTCTTACTCTGGTGTTCAAGAGTTGTCATTTCAGCATCCGCTGAACTCGAGAGCAACTACACAAGATAACAAAATCAGAAGAGCCAGCAATGTAATATTACAGTTTTTAGTTTTCATTTTATTTTTTTAATTTTTATTTTTATTTTAAGTTCTGGGGTACATGTACAGGATGTGCAGGTTCGTTACATAGGTAAACGTGTGACACGGTGGTTTGCTGCACCTATCAACCCATCACCTAGGTATTAAGCCTATGGTGATTCCTCACAGATCTAGAACCAGAAATACCATATGACCCAGCAATCCCACCACTGGGTATATACCAAAAGGAATATAAATCATTTTATTACAAAGATACATGCACGCGTATGTTCATTGCAGCACTATTATGACTTTTTAAAAGAAATGGGGCTTCATCTCTCAGGTGAGACAGATTTAGTATAGAGTTTACTCTAAATAAATAGTTGTGCATGAGGCTCTAACTGTAATGCAAATGTCAAAATCAGCCTTGAAAGAAAGGGTAGGTAATAATTTTTAAAAGACAAATCTTGCCTCTTCACCTTTCATGATCTACCATGTGCCTACATTCCCGCCTCATCCCAGGTGTCCCCAATGTACACATTTGGGACTTATGCCACAGTCATTGTGCTCCTCTAGGGAGCAATGAGTGCTCCTGAGTACACATGTGTACACGTGTCTCTGCATGTTCAAGGACCCCTGTGACAAACACATCTATTGAGAGTCACGATTCCATGTCTGTGGGTGGCCTCCCTTGATACATCCTGTCTTAGTTTCCACTCCTTTGTTTGTTATTCTCTGGAGTCAGATGGATTAAGCTTCAGATTCCCAGGTAACCAACTATGGATCTGAGCTGAGTGACCCAGTGCCGATAAGAAGAATGTTGCCAAAACAACAGAATCCATACCCCTTTCCAGTACCTAGGCCCTCCTCCCTCCCCCTGCCTGCTTGGATCTCAGGTGAGAATGGGAATGTGATGTGGCTAAGAGTGAGGGGATGGATATGTGGTAGAGGGTTCGAGGAGAGAGGTGAAATCTTGGGGTCTCCACAGAAGGGACTAGGGGAGGGACCAGAGATGCCAAGAAAGCCTGCTCCTGGGCACTGAGACCCTAGGAGATGACTATGAAAGTGCAGTGGTTCTAACATGTGGTTCTATGAATTTCCCCAGCAGTACACAGAGCTGCGAACATTTTCTGACTCTAAGCTCCAGGGCTCAGACCATGGGAAATGAGGCCTGTGTTGGCAAAGGGCAGTGGAGCCTGGAATCACTAGTGGAGGGCAGCTGCAAGGCTTGAGGAGGCCCTGCTCACCTCAGCAATAACTCTCATCAGTTACTCCACTCTGTGTGTCTCTCTTCTGGTCTTCTCTTTCTGTGCTCTGTTGTCAGGGTCAATATATAACAGGTTAAAATTGTCCTGGGTTAAAGGAGAAGAAGAGGCAAGGATGTCCCAATCCCCTCTTCCACTGACTGGTAAGACAGTGGGCAGAGGGGGAGCTGGAAGAGATGGTATGCAGAGACCACAAATTAATTCGTGCTTCTCAGACCTGACGGGGGTCTGGTGCATTTACTTGCTAAGGCTGATCTGATTTTCATTATGAGTGCATAACCTCTGTACTGGACAGTAAGGTGAGAAAATACTGGAGTTATGTCTAATCTGGTGTCAGCTGATGCTATCATGTGAATGGTCCATTTGTATAAATGCTCAGCCTGTTTTGCTGAAAATGATCAGTCTCTCAGGTTTCCACCCCACCTCCCTACTCCTTTCCAAGACGATTAATGGTGTGTATGGCTTTCGAGTCTTCATGGTGATATGGGAAGGGGCCTATGATATCTTATGTTGATTGCAGTGTCCTTAGTTGTTTATGAGGGAAGGCTCAATCTTCTCTCTCAGGTTCTGCTGACGATGCTGATTTGCTCACCCATTTCTCTGGCTGGTGTAACTTGCATTTTTGTCTCTCTCATTTTGGTCAGGATCTGGTGCTCCCTGGCTGACTCAGCCTCAGCCCACCCGTGCTGGCATCAGCAGACCCCTCTGAATCGGGGCCTCCTCCTCCTTCCCACATCTGGGCAGGGCTGTCCATAGCACAGCCTCAGCTGCAGGGTCACCTAGCACCTATCTGGGTTATGCTTGCTTCATGGTAACACTCCTGGCTCTTGAATCAGCCACTTCCACATTCCCTTCTCAGAGAATGTAGCGCCCTGCAGGAACAAAGATCAGCTCCAAAAACTGAAATTCTTGAACTCCAGCCATTTCTCTAACCAAGGATCTTGCTATTTCTTTCTGCAAAAGTAAACTGAGTCCTAAATTTCAGCTGGGCAAAAAATCTCTTTATTTGGAACTCCCTTCCACTTCTCTGACACACCTGTCACATGTAAGATAAGGCCCATAGAAGAGAGACTGTGATGAGAGTCTCTTACCTCCATCTGACACTGTCTCCATGCCTTCTACACCCCCAAGCCTGGAACAGAACACTCTTTTATTTTCTTTATCTTTCATGTTGACATAAGGATTCCCATAGTAAATCCAGATCATAAAGGGAAGTCTTTAGGATTTGTACTTTCTCTTGTAGAATTCAAATTCATTTGAAATGTTTGAAGGAACTTGACTAACAGATAAAGAAACTCAAAATGGAAGGGATTACCAAATACAAGTCAATACATCATCAGTAGCAGGGCAAGCTCTCTGTAAAAATAAACTTGGAGTTCAAAGGGAGTTGTATTAGTCAGGGTTCTCTAGAGGGACAAAAGTAATAGAATATATATATATATACATGCACACATATATATGAGTTTATTAAGTAATATTAACTCACACAATCACAAGGTCCCACAATAGGCCATCTGCAAGCTAAGGAGCAAGGAAGCCAGTCCAAGTCCCAAAGCTGAAGATCTTGGAGTCCAATGTTTGACGGCAGGAAGCATCCAGCATGGGAGAAAGACGTAGGTTGCGAGGCTGAGCCAGTCTATTCTCTTTATGTTTTTCTGCCTGCTTTATATCCTAGTCGTAGTGGCAGCTGATTAGATGGTGCCCACCCAGATTGAGGGTGGTTCTGCCTTTCCCAGCCCACTGACTCAAATGTTAATCTCCTTTGGCAACACCCTCACAGACACACCCAGGATCAATATTTTGCATCCTTCAATCCAATCAAGTTGACACTCACTATTAACCGTCACAAGAGTCATCATGCTTTAAAAGGTGCTTACAAGGTGTGGCATCAGCATTTTCAATATGTGTGTCCAGAGAACGTCACTTAAGCAAGCTATCCCCAGCATTGTCTGATAACTTCTGAGACCACTTGAGAATCAGAGACAAACTATCCTGAAGCTTGTGGTGTGTTTGTGGAGTTACGGGGGCAAGCTCAGGTGTATGTTCATGTCTGTATTATTTCTGAAACTTTATGGAGGCCTATGTGACCTTTTCATTAGCTAACATCTTCCTCTTTTTCCCTCAAATTTATTGTATATGCCATGTAAAACATCAGTAAAATAATTTTATGATTAAGAAGAAAAACAAGGCAGGGCAAAGTATTCCTATGGCTTTACTATACATAACCAGAAATCTACAGGAGTTATTGTGGGGAACATACACATTGCAAAATTTCTTGCAGAGTTGAAGAGAGATTCTTCAGTCATGCCTCCACCCTGGCAAGGAAGCATAAAGTCGCAAGTGATTCTTTATTAAGTATTAAACAGATATTTGTGTAATCTCTCGTAATAGCTATTTGGTAGTCTTATATAAGTTGGTAATTTAGCACTGAACCGGGGAGCAGCAGAAGACCAACCAATAAATGAATAAATAAGTCCAGATTGCGATCAGTGTTAGGAAGCAAATACTTTAGGTGCTAGTCTACAAACTCACTACTTTAAACAGGACAGTCAGAGAGAGCTTCTCTGAGCAGAAACCCTAAGATTTATAAGGATACTGCTGTATGATGGGAAAATGGAAGAAACAACCCAGGGGGAGAGTGTAGAATGAGAAGGGGAACTGGCTAAACTTCATGCCGAAAGGAAGAGCAAGCAATGGGCAATGGCTAGTGAGAAAGAGTGGAGTGACCAATATGGTTGGAGGTACACCAGGAGAGGTATTTTCACAAATCTAAAATTTAAAAGATAGCATAAAAAGAGAGAGGAGAGAAAGCAGGGAGGGAGGGAGGGAAGAGAGTAGGCTTTGAGAAGGAGGGAGGTGTCAAATGTACTGAAGGCATTTGGACATATAGTATAAAAGGATGAGGACGTGATCGTAGGGTTAGGCAATATGAAGGCCATTGGTGCCTTTAACCAAAGCATTTTTCTGTTGGGAGGTGAGCAGATAGAAGCTGCATTGAAGTGGTTTGTGATGATAATGGTTATAGAACAAGGGAAGACACATTTGCTGCTTGGAGCATCAGGGAAATGTGTCATTACCTTGGAGAAATATGGGATAAGGAACGGGTTTCTGTTTTATTACATTTTGTATAAAATGTCAGAAACAAGAGCATGTTTGTAGATGACAGAAGAATCCAGAATAAATAAAGAATGTGACAATTCAGGAAAAAGTGATAATTACTACAAAAGCCTCTACCTTGAGAAAGTAGAGGGCATAGGATTCAGGTGAAGGGCTGGCCTCAAGTAGGATCCTGTCACTTCCTCCAGTGGGGCAGCTGAGATTACAAGTGCAGGCCCACTGCTGTTGGGAAGTGGTGAGAGTTTCTCTCCAATCACTCCTGTTTTCTCAGGGGAATATCAAGGAATATCATGAGAAGAGTTGGTGCTAGTCCTTGTGGAGGTTATTGTAGGGAGAGGAGAGAGAAGGTACACTTGTGGAGGGTGCACATTGTTTGTCTACTTGTTTGGTGGCGGGGGGGTTGCCAGGAGAGTAGGAGGAGGGAAAATGAAGAGATGCGTTTGAGGAGCGAGAGTTAATAGCTTTGAGTAAGCTGGGTAAGGAAGGTGAATGGTGAGGAATGCCGTTGGGGTCAGTGGACAGGAGGCCTCCTTGAGGCTGAAGGCTGTGGATATTGGGCCATTGGAAGGAGGGAGCTGTTAGGACTGGATTGGGTGTTGCCCGTGGTGAGAGTGGGGGATGCAAGAAATGGACATCGTGGAGCAGCTTGGTCTTTCCCGAGGCCCAGGGCACGACCACAAATAGAGGAGACGTAGGTGGGCAGGAGATCCCCTGAAGATTGGAGAGGCTCTGGTCGTGGCCTGGTCAGTCTAGGGGGTGCTGAGGTTACCAGGAAGGATCGGCAGAGTGAGGCCCTTAACAAACAACTCACAAAACTGTCAAAACAGTTTCTTCAAATCGGAATCATTTTTTTTTTTTAGACGGAGTCTCACTCTGTCACCCAGGCTGGAGTGCAGTGGCGCGATCTTGTCTCACTGCAACCTCCACCTCCCAGGTTCAAGTGATCCTTGTGTCTCAGCCTCCCAAGTATCTGGGACTACAGGCACGAGCCACCACGCCAGGCTAATTTTTTGTATTTTTAGTAGGGACAGGGTTTCGCCATTTTGGCCAGGCTGGTCTCCAACTCCTGACCTCAGGTGATCCTCTCACCTTGGCCTTCCAAAGTGCTGGGATTACAGGCGTGAACCACCATGCCTGGCCAAGAAACCTTTGGTTGTAAGATTTCTGGATTTTCTGGACACCTATATCCAGGATGAGAAACATTTTCACATTTCAAAATTTAAGATGGGAAGTGATTGCAGTCTGGACCTGACCTGCCAATCTGATCAGTGTCCAAAGATGCAGTGAGAAATTGGTCTGATGTGATTAACAACGAATTTGTCCACACCAGCCTCCTGTGAACCTAGCTTCCTTCTTGTCTATGAACATAGTGTTTATGTAACCTTCAGTCTCTCCCCTACAGTTGCACTCACCCCATCTTCCTGTAAATTATACAGCCTCCTTTGATGCCACTTGTGGATATCTCACTGAGGAGTATTTACTTCATGACTTCTGAAACCAACCACAGAGTGAGTCATAATTAATCACAGAATGAGAGTACTGCCCATCTTGTTCTCAAATATTGGAGTCTATCTCCCCTCAGACCAGATCAACACTCATTATTATAGTGTCCAGGACACTATGAGTTTTGAAGCCTGGCAGACATGCAGACATATTTTCAAAGCCTAGAGAAACTGTCTTCTCAAGACTCAATAGAAATCATAATCAATAAAATGATTCCAATGCCCTCCTTGGAGAGAATCTATGCATCTTAGTGATGTGTTTAAAGTGTCTGGCTCCCAATCACCCTTTAAGAAGGATTTCGTGAGCTATGTTCTAGGTGTAGAGGATACAACAGGTAACAAAACTGAAAGAGACTCTGACACAATAGAAGTTATCAGTAAATACATAGCATATCACAGGGCGGCAAGTGCTAGGTAGAAAGTTAAGACAGGAGCTGGGCGCGGTGGCTCATGCCTGTAATCCCAGCACTTTGGGAGGCCGAGGCTGGTGGATCGCCTGAGGTCAGGAGTTCGAGACCAGCCTGCCAATATGGTGAAACCCCGTCTCTACTAAAAACACAAAAGATTGGCTGAGCATGGTGGTGGGCGCTTGTAATCCCAGCTGCCAGGGAGGCTGAGGCAGGAGAACTGCTTGAACCCTGGAGGCGGGGGTTGCGGTCAGTCGAGATTGCGCCATTGCACTCAAGCCTTGGGGACAAAAGCGAAACTCCATCTTAGAAAAAAAAAAAAGTTAAGACAGGGTCAGGTAAATGGGTAAGTGGGCAGGATGTTGTTATTTTATTCAGGATGTGTGGGGAAGGCATCCCTGGAGAGGTGATGACTGAGCAGAGACCTGGAGGCAGTGAGGAGCAGGCCTTGCAATTACCTGAGGGAAGAGCATTCCAGGCAGAAGGAACAGCAAGTGCAACAGCCCTGGAGCAGGGGAAGCACCTGGTGGGTCCGGGATCTCAAGGATGTGTGATGGTAAAGAAAGGCTCATCCCAGGTTTTGACATGTGGCACTCATTGACAGGTGCCTGGTGTCCCCATCTCTATTTCTCCCACAACCTGAGAGGGAGATGGGGTTCTCCCATGTCACAGATGAAGGACCTGAGGCTCAGAGAAGTGCCCTGAGCCTGCTCTCCTGCTCACACCTGAAATTCCTAAAAGAGGGATGACCTTCTATTGCACCACAGGAGACATAGGGCTTGAGCCCACAGCTGGGGGGAAGGTGCCATCCACACTGAATGTCAGCCAGCCAGCCAGTAGAAATTATTAATGATAATATGGGAACCATGGCCAGCATGACATTTCTACTTCCAATGGGAAGGCAGGACTTTAGGAATGAGAAAGGAACTGGGATGGAAGAGAGAGGCAGAAAGGGGAAGGTGGGGGACAGTGAGGAAAAACACACTGATTGAGAAGGGACCCTGGGGACTTCTGGGATGGTGATCGACCTTGAACTATATGGTTGTTACATGAATGTGCAGCTTATTGCTTGTCATTAAAACATACACTTAACGTTTTATATACTCTCAGGCAAAAAAAAAAAAAAGACTCACAAGTGAAGCAGAGTGCTGTGGGAAGTGGGAGTAGCGTGAGTGTCCCTGACTCCTGCACACAGGCTCACAGCGCCCCGGCCTCCTGGTGTGGACCACACAGCATAGGCGGCCTCCTTCCTGCAGAACCTCCCCTGGGCTCCAGGTCTTGCCTTCTATCCTGGAGGCTCCAGAGGCTCCCTCGGGCCTGTTTGTGGAGATTGTCTGGTGGGAAATCCTCTATCCTGTGCTCCTGACGCCAGCCATGGAGCAGGAACACCACCTCTCAGGGGATAGACAGGATCTGCCCATTTTGTCCTCAGATGTTGGGGTCCATCTCCCCTCAGGCCTCATTTACACCCACAATAGCCCAGGACACGTGGGCTTTGGGGCCTGGCAGCCTTCATAGAAGCCTGGAACCCCAAGCCCTGGTGGTGTGACTTTGGGCAAGTCACCTGTCCTTGACCACCCTCAGTTCCCCATTCATAAAGGAGGCTAATGCCCGCCAAGCAGGGTTGGTGCAGGTTTTGGGGAAAACATGTGTACTGCCCTCCTCCCGAGCCCATGTTAGATGGGTCTAGTAGTTGAGGCAGGGTAGGAGCAGGGGCTGGAGTGACATTGGCAGGGACTAAATTGTCCCGGATCACACGGTGGGCAAGTGGCTTCAGCTCTCTCTGCCTCCCTTTGCTCGTCTGTCATCAGGGTACTAACTTTCCCTCCTCACAGGGTTATGTGAAGGAGAGGTGAGACAACTGGCAGTCACCGAGAGCAGTGCCGGGCACAGGGCAAGGCTGAGTACAGGCCCACTGTCATCTCCCTGGCTGGAATAGGTTCTAGCAATAATGACATGGATGTGTTTGGGGGGCCACTATTCTGCCTACCACTTACCCTCTTCCTTGGCAAGCCTTGATGGTAACTGTCATTGTCCCCATACTGGGGCCACAGAGGTAGACAGATGGACCTTAGCCTCCAAGAGAGTGAGTGCCCACCCTGTAGAGGAGAACAGCATGTCGCAGGCAGTTCACAGAGTGATGCCTTTTATATCACTATTGTGATGGTTAGTTTTAGGTGTCTGCTTGACGGGGTTAAGAAAAACCCAAATAGCTGGCAAACCATTATCTCTGGGTGTGTCTGTGAGTGTGTTTCTGGCCTTTGAATCAGTGAACCGATGGAGGAAGATCGGCGTGGGTGGGCATTGTCTGATCCCTCGAGGGCACAGGTACAACAAGAAGGCGGAGGAAAGGGGAATTTGCTGTCTTCTGGAGTTGGGACACCCCGTCTTCTCCTGCCTTTGGACATAAGAACTCCGGGTTTTCAAGCCTTCAGACTCCATGAGTTATGCCTCTGGCTCTGCTGGTTCTCGGGCCTTTAGACTCAGACTGAATCACACCATCCACCTCCCTGGCTCTCCAGCTTGCAGACGGAGATGGCGGGACTTCTCAGCCTCCACAGTCATGTGAGCCAATTCCCATAACAAATCTCCTCTTATATATCTATAGCTAGGTATCCTATTGGTTCTATTTCTCTGGAGAACTCTGACTAATACAACCATCCATACGAATACTATCAGCATTCACCTCACCGTGATTCTGTACCAGACACTGGCTGACCACCTAACATGAATCATGCTTTTCTCACCCAACTCCACGACTGTCAACTCTACTTCTATCACCCATTCACAGGTGAGGGCCTTCTGTATTCTCATCAGCCCCGATCTCTAAGCACAGTCCTTTGCAGAGGTTTTCCCAATTCTCCTCTTCCTTCTCCTCCTCCTTGTGACCAGGGCTAGCATCTTTTTTCTTTTTTTCTTTTTTTTTTTTTGAGACAGTCTCACTCTGTTGCCCACTCTGGAATGTAGTGGTGTGATCTCAGTTCAAACCTGCACCTCCTGGGTTCAAGCAATTCTCCTGCCTCAGTCTCCTGAGTAGCTGAGATTACAGACACATGCCACCACACCTGGCTAATTTTTGTATTTTTAGTAGACAGAGGGTTTTGCCATGATGGCCAGGCTGGTCTTGAACTCCTGACCTCAAGTGGTCCACCACCCCTTGGCTTCCCAAAGTGCTGAGATTACAGGCATGAGCTACCACGCTTGGCCAGAGCTAGCATCTTAGTCTCACAGTGGCCCCTGCTCTCTAGGTCCTCAGCCCTTAGCCCTGCTGTCACCCACCCACATCCTACAACCCCTCCACTCCCTCTTCTTCGTGTCTGTTGTCCAGGGTGAGACCAAGTCCAAACCTGAGCTTCCTGCTAAGTCAAAGTGACCTTTTCCTTTCAGTCAGGGAAGCCTGACTGAAGCCTGTGGTCCCACGGTAAGGTCTTGGTGTCTCTAGGCACAGTGCATCCATGTTGCAGTGATACCCACCTTTGCCAGCAGGGGGCATCTCATCTCCAAGACTGGGAAAGCCTCAGAGAAGACAGAGGAACAGTCTTAAACATTCACTCCTGGCCAGGCTCAGGCCTGTAATCCTAACACTTTGGGAGGCTGAGGTGGGTGGATTACAAGGTCAGAAGATCGAGATCACCCTGGCCAACACTGTGAAACCTCGTCTTTACTAAAAATACAAAAAAAAAAAAAAGTAGCCAGTCGTGGTGGCCTTTAATCCCAGCTACTCAGGAGGCTGAGGCAGGAGAATCACTTGAACCCAGGAGGTGGAGGTTGCAGTGAGCTGAGATCGCACCACTGCACTCCAGCCTGGGTGACAGAGTGAGACTCTGTTTCAAAACAAACAAACAAACAAAAACATTCATGCCTGGTGGGGTCACAGGCCTCAGGGTGCATGAACTCCAGGCTGGGTGTCCCTTGGAGCCTCCCTCTCTGCATGTGGACAGGTAGGGGCAGCCGAGGGCCAGGTTTTAGTGCTGTTTGGGGTCATCTGCAGATGGCTTTTCACTCCTTCCTACTCCCTTTCCTTGTACCAGAAGCTCATTTCCATGGCTAAAGGAAAATTCTCATATAATTTTATCTTCCTTTTCTTATTTAATGATTGCATCATATGCTTTCTTCTACAAGATGCACTGGCTCAGAGGTCTGTGCCCAGGGCAGATCAGGCTATAGGTTGGCTAGTCCTGAGGGCAGCGGCCTGAATCCTGAAGGCACTGGGGACAGGCCCCAACAGAGCCTGGGGCTCAGGAAAAGGCCACCAACCTCCTAGCCAGATCCTGGCCAACTGCCGGCTCTGCCTCCACCCAGTCATCTCCCAGGGCCTGAACTCCGGGTCTAGAAGCTCCAGGCCTGGTGGTCTGGGGGAGATACAGGCTGGAAGGATCCCTCGGAAGAGGAGGCAGCAGACAATCTCTGTACAGCTTGAGAGGGTGCACAGCTATAGGGTGAGGCACGGCCCACCCAGCACAGATCCACTGACCTGCTGTGCAGCTGCAGGCCCAGCTGCTTCCCTCTACCGACCTCAGTCTCCTCACCTGTGCAATGGGCATCATTCAGCCCCAACATGCAGGGGATGCTCGTGAATGGAAGGGAGCTGAGGCATTGAGAAAGCAGATTTGCCCCAAGAGATGGAAGAGTGGGTCAAGGTTGGTGGGGAAGGATGGATGAGGCCACCTCAGGGAAAGCCAGGGGCTGCCTTCCTGGAAGTGCTCAGGGCAGTCAGGTGGGGCAATTTCTGAGGCAGTGAGCAAGAACCGTGGGCTGGGGACCAGGTGAGGTTGTCTCTATAGTGTTCTGGGGTGGCCAGCCGCTGTGTCACTGTTTCTTCCTGTTTGTCCTCACCCCTGCCCATGGGGAGCCTAGAGATGAGCCCAGTGAGCTCACTGTGAGTCATTGTGACCCACATGCAGTCATTAGAGCCATGCATCATCATCACAACAGCCACCAGGTTAGCACTTGGGTAATTTATCCAAATAATGACTCACCTGTTCTGACCTGATTTGGATGATATGCCATCATTTATTGTAGCCATAGTTTATTCAGTCATTCTCCTATTGGATCGTTAATTAGTGTTTGATTTACTTTTTGACCATCCAGACCTGTGATGAGAATTCTTGTACACGCAATGATGTTCATAGAGTAACCCTACTTGTAATAGCTAAAAACTGGAAACAACCCAATTACACACCAATAAGAAGTCACATAAATAAATTCTACCAGATTCACACTATGAATTACTGCACAGCTATGAGAAGGAATGAGCTAGACCATGGAGAGACATAACATTAGGTGAAAGAAGTCAAATACAAAAGAGGATACGCTATGTGATTCCCTTTCTACATGGCTCAAAAGCAAATAACAATAGTGTTTAGGCATACATATGCCTATATTATAACAATTTTACAGACAGCAAGGATTCTAATTTGCCTGGTGGGCAAATTTTCTTAATTTTTGAAATTATACAGTAAAATGGACACTTGAGGTATAGTTCTATGAATCTGAACACATGTATAGATAGATATAACCACCATCACAGTCAGTATCCAGAACATATGCATCACCCCAAAGAACTTCCTGGGTTCCTTGTGCTGCCCTTGTATAGTCACTTCCTTCCCCCACCCCTAAGCGCTGGCACCCACGGATCTGTTCTCTATCACTATACTGTTGTCTTTTCCAGGATATCATAGAAATGGAATAATACAGCCTGTTGTCTTTTGAGACTGGCTTCTTCACTCAGCATAGTGTCTTTGAGTTTAATTCAAGTTGTTGAATATATCAATAGTTCTTTTTTCAGAATAATATTCTATTGTATGAGTGTAGCAGATTTTCTTTATCCATTCACCCATTGAAGGACATTTGGGTTATTTCTAATTTGGTGTAATTGTGAACATTTGTGCCATAAACGTTTGTGCATGAATTTTTGTGTGAACATAAATTTTCATTCTTCTATGATAAATATCCCAGATGTCCAATTTTTACAACACCATTTGTTGAAAAGACCATCCCCTTTCTTTTGAATTGCCTACAAAAATAAGATCAATTGATTTTTCTTTTTTTACAAAGGTGCTTTTATTTTTGGGCTATGTATGAAACTGTCAAGATTGTTCTAGTATTATAATACTTTTTAAATTTTGTTCTTTTTCAAAGTTATTTTGATGGTTCTAGTTCCTTTGCCTTTCCTCACAAATTTTAGAATCAGTTAGTCTGTATCTAAAAAAAAAATTCCTGCTGGGAATTTGATTGGAATTGCATTAAATCTATACATCAATTTGGGGACATCATACCTACATTGAGTCTACCAATCTATGAGTACAGTATGTCCCTCTCTTTATTTAGTTCTTCTTTTATTTCTTTCATTCGCTTCTGATGGTTTTCAGCATATGACTCCTGCACATGTTTTGTCGGATTCTGAGGAGCAGCTATTGTAAATCTTATTGTGTATTTTTTAAAATGTTTGTTCCTGGAACTTCATTACTAGTCTATAGAAGTGCTTTGATTTCTTTGTTGAACATGTATCCTGCAATGTTGCTTAACTCCCTTGTTCATTCTAGAAATATTTTTTATGAATTCAGCAAGATTTCCAACAAGATAATCATAACATCTGTGAGTTGGAGTAGTTGTAGAACCTCCTTTCCAATCTGTACACCATTCATTTCCTTTTCTTGCCTTTTTAAACTGGTTGGAACTTCTAGTACAATACTGAATAGCAGGGGTGAGAGTTAGCAACCTTGCTTGGTTCCTGATGTTATGGAGAAAGCAGTTAGTCTTTATTAAGTATAATGTAAGGTGTAGGATTTGCTTTTAGTTGCTCCATATCAAGTTAAGCAAGCTCCTTCTACTCCTGGTTTGATAAGTGTTTGATACTGTTGTCTGTAATCATAAATGGCTGTTGAATTTTGTCAAAGGCTTTTTCTGTATCAATTGTTTGACCATGTGGTTGGGGTTTGGGTTTTTTATTTTTATTTTTTCGGCATGTTAGTATGCTGAATTGCATTGATTATTTTTTGAATATTGAACCAGCTTTGTATTCTCAGGACAAACCCCACTTGGTTGTGGTGCATTATTCTTTTTATATATTATTGGATTCAATATTAACAAAATATTTGTTTGCTAATATTTTGTTGAGAATTTTCTGCATCTATGTTCATAGGAGAGATTAGATTATATTTTTTAAGCTGTCTTTGTCTGATTTTGGTGTCAGAATAATGCTGATCTTTTAAGATGATTTGGTAAATATTCCAACTGTCAATTCCATCTTTTAATAGGTATACATCTATTCAGATTATGTTTATTTTTGAGTGAGCTTCGGCAGTTTGTGTCTTTCAAGGAATTGTTCCATTGTCATCTAAGCTGCTGAATGTATATATGTAGAGTTATTCATAGCATCCTTTTCATTTTTGTGTGGCCTCTAACTTGTATTAAACTTTTCAAAGAACAAATGCAATCTTGGCTCACTGCAGCCTCAACCTCCTGGGCTCTAGTGATCCTCTTGCCTCAGCCTCCTGAGCAACTGGGACTACAGACACACTATCATGCCTAGCTAACTTTTGTACCTTTTGTAGAGATGGGGTTTCATCATGTTGCCCAGGCTGGTTTCATACTCCTGAGCTCAAGCAATCCGCTTGCCTTGGCCTTTCAAAGTGCTGGGATTACAGGCGTGAGCCACTGTACCCGGCCTGGTGCTTCCATTCCTGAAGTCTGGCATCTTAGCACATGCTAATCAGAGGGTACCTACATGACCAGCATCTAGTAAAAGTCTTGGACACTGACTCTCTAATGAGCTGCCCTGGTAGAAAATATGTCACGTCACACATGTCACAATTCATTGCTGGGGGAACGAATTCTGTGACTCTCCTAGAAAAGAACTCCTAGAAACTTGGGCTGCTTTCCTCAGGCCATTGGCCCATACACCTTTTCTTTGCTAAGTTTGCTGTATACTTTCATTGTAATAAATCTTCACCACCATGAGTCCAGCTATATGCTGACTATGAGTCCTGTGAGTCCTCCCGGCAAATAATCAAAAATGGGAGTGGTCTTGGGGACCCCTGACACAGTTGTCACAGTGGTTGGATTTGCCGGAATAAGCCTGACTCACTAAAATATGGTGAAAGCCTTGTTTGAGTAAAGAAAGACTGAAGGAGTAGGGGGTGATGAAAGTGCTCAGGTGATTATGGCCTTATGCATACTGTGAAACAGTAGCTAGCTGTTGTCTCTTGTGAGAGGTAAATGTTACTTATAGATTTTAAAAAGAACACATCCAACTCTGGGAGACCTGAATCACTGCATTCCTTGGCGTCTTTCGCCATGCTGGAGATTGGGGGGTGGGAACACAGCCAGGTGAAGATTTTGGTGTTTTTCCTTTCCTCCAAATAGAAGAAAGGGGCTGGGAATGCACAAAAGTAATTTTAGGGTGGCGAAAAATGTTAAAAATTTGGGCTTCTCTCTCCTCCAAGTGGAAGGGAAAAAAATTAAATCAGTTCCCTGCGCTGGAGCAAAGCTTAGATAAACCAAGTAGAGGGAAAAGGAAAAAATCCTCCAGTCTTTTCTTCAGCTTTGCTGCTGCTACTGCAGCCCCTCCCAGCCTTCCAGAAAGAATCTCTCCTGGCAGCTATGATGTTAACCTTATAATTGCAATGAGAGCCAAAAAAAAAAGGAATTAAAAGTGGCTTTTTAATTTATGGCTGTTACATCCAGATATATAATAAAAGTGATGTGAAATGTTATATACTTATAATGTCATAAATGCTAGAGGGACCATCCCCTTCAGGGAAAGCTGGACAGGAAAAAGATTTTAATGGGATACAACTTTTTTGCTTTTTGACTCAGGTGAGGATATTGGAATTTAAAGTCAAATTTAGCTTTGAATGTTACAAAGAAAACGAATCTCCATAATAGGATTTTTGCTCTGATGATTGCCTTTGGAACAAGGAAGGCAACATGAAAAGATAGGCAATGTCCAGGTGGAGGTGCACTTTTAGAGTTTTTGAAGTGGTTTTCAATTGTTAATGAACTCTAATGAAATCAGATATCTGACCCTTAGAGAGTGAAGATTTGTCAGCCAGATGTGCACATTTTTGAGTGGGTCCATTAAATTCTAAGGCTGACAAGAAAATCGGGCTTAGGATAATTTTGCTTGTTACTTCAGCTTGGAACAAGGCTGTCTGGTTTTCAGCTTCTTCTTTTTGCTGCTGCCAAAGAAAAGTCTCTTTGTTTTGTTTTGTTTTTTCATATGCTGAATTCATAGATCCTAATGGCCTGGACCTCACTGTAAGCTGAAATTGATATTGTCTGCTATGGGCTATTTCAGCCTCAGTAGGAGCTGTGCAGAACCTGAAGCAGGCACAGGCTCAATACACAGGACTCTGACTCTGTAACTTTCACAGAATTAAAATGTTTTATTTTATTTTTTTAATCTTTTGATAGAGATGGTGTCTCCCTATGTTGCCCAGGTTGGTCTCAAACTGCTGTGCTCAAGAGATCCTCCTGCTTCGGCCTCCCAAAATGCTGGGATTACAGGCATGAGCCACCATGTGTGGCTGACTTTTACAGATTCAAGAAACCCCTCTGTAAAGACTTCAACAATAGAAACATCAAGGATGCTTGCTGGGCCATCTGGGTCACCTGCAGTTGCCCATGGAAAAAGGCTTATTCTCTGATGGGACCATTTACAATCTAGGGGCTTATCAGCTCTATTTCTGATGCAAAGGCTAATTACATTCCTCATTTGTTATTCCTGCCGAAACTGAAGGGAAGGGGAGAATATATCACAGACAGTGACTCCTCCATGCACTCCTGACAGATCAGTCTCTAGATCTCCTCTAGGGAATATGTCACTGGTATTGACTTGGGGTTCCCCTTTCTTTTTTGTTTTCTCCTCCCTCCTCTCTTTCTTTCTTTCCTCTTTCCTTCCTTCCTTCTCCTTCTCCTTCTCCTTCTCCTTCTCCTTCTTCTTCTTCTTCTTTTGACAGGGCCTCACTCTGTCACCCAGGCTGGAGTGCAGTGGTGCAATAATAGCTCACTGTGGTGTCCACCACCCTCTCAAGTGATCCTCCCACCTCAGCCTCCCAAGTAGCTGGGACTACAGGCACAAACCGCCATGCCCAGCTGGTGGTGTGTGTGTGTGTGTGTGTGTGTGTGTGTGTGTGTGTGTGTGTGTGTAGACATGGGGTCTCACTATGTTGGCCAGGCTGGTCTCAAACTCCTGGCCACAAGGGATCATCCTGCCTTGGCCTCCCAAAGTGCTGGGATTACAGGAATGAGCCACTGCGTCAGGACAGGTTCCACTTTCTAGACTAATTGCAGTTTGCAAGTGTTGTGGCTCAGAAAACAGTATCCCAGAATGGAGGCCTCAGAAGCAGCCTCAGAAGTAAAAGTTTTTCTGTGACCTTATCCTGCCCTCTTATCTCTCAGTCCCATTCTCCCTTGAGGCTAGCCATAGAAACTAGGATCCCCCCTCCCCAAAGTGGGTCTTAGAAACCAGAAGTCCTTTTCTCCAAGCTAGTCATCAAGCCTAAAAATATGATCCTAATTTTCCCTCTGTTTTTCTGTGTAAAAAACAGGCCATAAAGAAATTACCTGTCCTACCTTGTTCAACTATATAAGTCATAAGACACCCATTCCAGAGAGGGTCCTGCCCCCCATACCCAGAAGGAAGGAATGCTGCTCAGAAAGGCCTAGAAGAATCCAGACAGACGGGTCTTGCTGGGTTTCCCCACTCAATCTATTTGCATTAGATCATATCCTTTTTTTCTAATCATATTTTTGCCTGGCTGTCCATACTTTGTTGAACCTAAGCATGAAAATGGACAATGTCCCCTATATTTTTGGATCTTAATTCTGAAGGCTCCCATACATACATATTAAATAAATTTGTATGCCTTTTCTCCTATTAATCTGCCTCATGTCAGGGATTTCCAGTGAACCTTTAAAGGGCCAAGGCCCATGGCCCCTACATAACAAAGGACTAATAGCCTGACTCTGCTTCCCTAACCTTTCTCCTGGTGCACACACCTTGGTAAGGCACTTTGACCATTCAATACAGCTGTCACCAGCAAAGCATTGAACTTTTCCAGCCTGCTCACTAAATAAATGATAGAGACAAAAGGGATAAGAAGTTATGCAAACCCATCTAAATTTGTTTTAAAATGTGAATTTTCATCCCAATCAATTTCAGAACATGATGAGTATTACTGGTTATTTATTAAATTGTTTTTTCTGGGCTGGGCACAGTGGCTCATACCTGTAATTCTACTGCTTTGGGAGCTGAGGCATGAGGATCCCTTGAGCCCAGGAGGTAGAGACTACAGAGAACCATGATTGCACCACAGCACTCCAGCCTGGGTGATGAAGCAAGACCCTGTCTCAAAAAAAAAAAAAACCTCTATGAAAATTATTTTGTTCTGCTTGCATATGACCATTTCAGACAAAAGGTCTAGAGGAGAATCGATGATAATAGAAGAAACGGAAAGTTTCGATTACAGAATGGCACACACTGATTTTCTAACAATGAAGAAAACACGAAACCTGACACCTGGAAAGAGTCAAGCCAGAGAGAGGGGACGTTAATGATCTCCGTTTTTCAAAATGGTTCCTGAAAACTTTCCCTTTTTCCTGAAAAAACGCTCCCCATTCAGCCATCCCAAGCTACTGTAAGTATATTGAAATCACACTGACTGCTGAGCACACAATCACATCTGACAGAGCTGCAACTAGGGAAGGGACAGCAGGGGCAACCCAGCTCCTGAACATCCCACTCAGAACACCTACAGATGTCATCCAGGTTTGTAAAGAGGAAGAACTGGTGTCAATGGTTAACAGAACCTGGACTGACTGCCGTCTGTCAGTCCCTCTGAAACCAAGGACACAAATGACTTGTTTGGAATGCACAGGGAACCCTAGAGGGAAATGTCCCACAGTGGGAGGCCACCCTGGGGGCCTTTGCAAGTTCCTGCCTGACTAATGTATGCCCTGCTGAGGGTGCACTTAAAATGGTAAATGTTAGGTTTCCAGGGATATAATCATGTACTTGCATGTGCCCCCTAACTATCCTGATACTGACTTAGCTATGAAAGGCCTTCACATCAGCTTCAGCTTACTGGCCAGAGCTATGCTGAGCCTGAATTGGTGGCTTGGGTTGGGCAAAAAAGGTTAATGCAAAAATTTAGGTAGGAAGTCAGCTGCCTTTCTAAGATAAACCTTCATGGTTACTGGGATTTGTATTAATTGGCTGTGATGGTAAACTTGATTTATCAACTTGACTGGGCCAGAGTACACAGGTATTTGTTCAAACACCAGACTAGGTATCTCTGTGCAGGTAATTTTAAATGAGACTAACATTAAAATCAGTAGACTTTGAGTAAAGCAAATTACACTCCATGATGTGGGTTGGCCTCATCCAATAACTTCAAGGCCTTAAAGAGAAAAAAGACTGGGTTTCCCCCAGTGAAGAAAATATTCTGCCTGCAGACTGTCTGTGAATTTGAGCTAACTTACCTGGGTCTCCAGAATGATGTCCTGCCCTACATAATTTGGATTTGCCAGCCCCCACAGTTGCATGAGCCAGTTCCTCAACATCAATTTCAACAATCTCTCTCTCTCTCTCTTTCTCTCTCTCTCTTTCTACACACACACACACACACACACACACACACACACACACACACGGAGGAGCCCGAACCAATAGGGTGCTTACATCTAGGACCCTTAAAGGGCATAACAGAGATCAGTACTGCAGGTTGGTCTCACTCTGCTGCATGGGTTCTAAGGCAGAGTGCTGTGGTGTTCCCCTCCCACCCTCTACAGACTGACATCCGTGTGGCTCATCACTGTGATGCAGGGTTTGGCCATCCAACCATTCAGAAATCACTACAATTCCACAAGGGTTCTCTCCTCTCCTTCTGCCTGTCATGTACTCTGTTCTATCCGGAAGACACAGCGATCTACTGGATACGATTCCAACTTTCCAGGAATGACCTGAAAACCTGGTGAGGGAGATACACTTGCAAAGAGAAGTTCAGTGAAATAGCAGCAACAGGCATAGCTGGTGTGTTCACCAACTCATGAGAGATCACACTATCAACATCTTCCACTTGATTTTCCCCATCAATTAACAGCTTATCCTGGAAACAATCCCTTTGGTAGGTAAGTAAGTTGGATTCCCCTCATTGTTTCCCCAAGGCATGCGGAGCTACAAAGCAAACTGATACTGGTATGTTGTGTGAGAGTGGAGTCCAAGAATGGAATGCTCTGCAGTGATGTGATTGCCAAAGCAGTCAATTAGTCTTTGTAAGTTCCCAGATGAAGTACCATTTACAAGCCTCTCTCAGTTTACAGGGAGTGACATGTATGGAAAATCCAGTTTATTTAAGACTCTGGAAAAAGTCATTTGCCTCGCTGTAACACTCAGTCCCCAAATGCCAGTAGACCCCGCCAATCATTCCAACAATCAAAGCTGCCCTCCAAAATGCCCCAAAGTGGGCAATGATATTCTGGCCACCACTTTAGGATTCATAAGAAGTACCCTCAAAACTCTTATTTACATCAAAAGGATAGGAATGTTGCAGTCGGTACAAAGGAAATAACACGGCACCATGGAGCAGGACACAATATTCCCGAGAAAGGATTGTGGGCACCTTCCTCCTCTGTGTTGCTTTCTGTGATTAAAAAAAAAAAGTGGTTCAGGGCCAGCTGGGGTGCGCAGTGAAGCTTCATTTCAAAGGTCAACCACTGCCATGGGACATTGATGCTCAGGATGGTTCTGTGGTAGTCATAATTCTGGTATCCTGAGACTAGTGTCCTTCTCCTAGGCAAGGGCAGCCCCAGGCTGGGGCACAGGAGAAAAGGCCCAGGCTAGGTTGTCAGTCTGCTAGGGACAGCTGTTTGTCGTGGGATCACAGATGAGATCAGGAGAAGGGCAACTGAAAGGAGAAGAGAGGAGACCATCTCACACTGTCCAATATCACACTGTCCTGATTACCATAGTTATCATACACATCTTGAAATCAGGTAATAAGAGTCTTCCAATATTCTTTGTCTTTTATAAAATTGTTAGGCTATTATAGTCCCTTTTCTTTTCCATATAAATTTTAAAGTCAGCTTGCCAATTTCTATTATAGAAACAAAAGGCTGCAAGGATTTTGATTGGGTTTACATTGAATGTATAGATTATTTGAGAGAAACTTATATATTGATAATCTTCAGTCTTGCAATCCATTAACATGGTATGTCTCTTCATTTATTTCAGCTTGCATTAATATTTCTCAGCAATGCTTTTCAGTCAGGTCTTGCACACATTTTGTTAAATTTTACCACTAAATATTTCATGGGGTTTTTGGTGCTATATTAAGTGATATTGATTTTTAATTTTCAATTGTTTGTTGCTGGTATATAGAAACAGCATTGATTTTTGCATATTTATCTTGAGTATGTTACTTTGCTAAACTCACATTTATGTTCAAGTCATGGAATAAATTCCATTTGGCTATGATGTAAATTTTTTATATATTGCTAGTTTTTATATATTGGTAGTTTTTATATATTGCTAATTTTTATTACACATTTTGTGTCTATGTTCATGAGTTATATTGGTCTGTCATGTTATTTTCCATAATGTTTGGTTTCAATATCAGGTTGACGCCAGCTCTGTAAAGTGCTTTGGAAAGTGTGATCTCTCACCAATTTTCATGAAGAGTTTGTGTAGAATTGACATTAATTTTTTTTCCATCTCCCTTTCCTGGTATGGAGTTGTTTCTTCCACAAACGTTTGGCGGAACGCTTGGCAGAATTAGCCTAGAAGTCACCAGGAACTTGAAGTTTATTTGAGAAAAATCTTTGTTTTATTTATTTGTTGTTTTTATGAATTCCTTTTATTTTTATATAGATATATATGTCATCTATTTATTTTTGAATAAGTTTTGTTAGCTAGGGTCCTTTGAGGAACTTTCCCATTAAATTAAAAAAATACTTTTTTTGATAATATTTTTCATAATGTATCATACATTTAATATCTGAAGGATCTGTATTGATGTGTCCTCTAGTATTCTCTTTCTCTCTATCATCAGTCTGGCTAAAGGTTTATTAATTTTTCTGATCTTTTCAACTAAACAACTTCTGGTTTCACTGATTTTTTTCCAATTGAAGTTCTCATTTCTATTTAATTTATTTCTCCTCATATCTTAATTAATTTTTCCTTCTTCTTGCTTTGGGTACATTTTATTTTTCTAGTTTCCTAATGTGGAAGCTTAGATAGTTGATTTGGAACTTTTCTTCCTTTTTGGTGTAAGTACTTCATGCTATAAGTTTCCTTCTATGCACTGTTTTAGTTTCATCTTGCAAGTTTTGATATTTTGTGTTTTTATCTTTAAATTTTCCTTGTAATTTCTTCTTTGAGCTCTGAATTACTTAAAAGTATTGTTTAATTTCTAATATTTCATGGATTCCACATATCTTTCTATAAATAATTTCTATTTCAAATATTTTGTGGTCACAGAACATGTTTTGTAAGATTTCATTCCTTCTGAATTTGCTGAGATTTGGTTTTCAGCCCAGAATATCATCTATCTTGGTGAACATTCCATTTACACTTGAGAAGAGTAGGTATTCTGCTGTTGTTCTAAAAATATCAATTAGGCCAAGCTGGTGGATAGTGCTCTCTCTATATATAGATATTATATATATATATATATGTATCTATGTCTATATATATCCATATACATATATATACATTATTAGGCTTTTTCTCATTTTTAGGGCTAAAGTGACTTTCTGTTGAGGCTTTCTGCATCTTATGTGGAGGTAGAGCTCTCCTTTGTCAATATTTTGACTACTGGTACAAAAGTATAGCATTCACATATTTGAATTAAAATATAATCCAGGGACAAGCTGAGTATGGCTTGCAAGCTAACTCCAGCCCATGGCTTATTTCTGCACAGCCTTGGAGATAAGGATTTTTTTTACATTTTAAAGTATTTTATATATATATATATCCTGAATTTTTGTTTCCACCAATTGCTAGGAGGAATGTTGAAGTCTTCAACTATAACTGCAGATGTGTCTATTTCTTCTTTGTGATATATCAGTTTTTCTCTCATATATTTTGAAGTTGCATACATATTCATGGTTTTATGCCTTCTCAATAAATGCACCTCTCTATGATTGTTGTGTGATGCCCCACTTCATTCCTTGTAATACTCTCCACTATAAAGTATGCTTTGTGAGGTCTTAATTTAGTACCTCTAGTTTTTATGTGATTTATATTTGCAAGGTCCATCCTTTACTTTTAACTTATTTATTTCTAACTGGGGTTCTTTTTAACAGTATATAATTTGTTCTTGCTTTTTTTTACCCAGTCTTATAAACTCTGACTTTTTTTTTTTTTTTGAGACAGGATCTCATTCTGTCTGTGAACATGGATTCCACTTGTGTCTGAGACTTCCAGGGATTCCAGCTCTCCCAATTGCCTGTGTTTGGCCTTTATGAATGTGTTACATTTTCAGTTGTTTCCTTCTTACCCACTTTTATGGCTGTCATTTCTTCCATACATGCTGTGCCAGAGGTGATGCAGTTTGTGTGTCTCATCTCTCCTCAGAATGACTTGTCACCCTTTTATATCATGGAACATATATCATGGGAACATGGCTGACTTGTTACCTCAGCTCTCTGACGATCTAATAAAAAACTGTAATGTCATACATTATTAGGCTTTTTCTCATTGTCAGGGGTAAAGTGACTTTCTGTTGAGGCTTTCTGCATCTTATGTGGAGGTAGAGCTCTCCTTTGTCAATATTTTGACTACTGGTACAAAAATACAGTATTGAAATATTTGAATTAAAATATAATCCAGGGACAAGCTGGGTATGGCTTGCAAGCTAAATCCAGCCCATGGCTTATTTCTGCACAGCCTTGGAGATAAGGATTTTTTTTACACTTTAAAGTATTATTTTTTTAAAACACAACAATATGCCACAGAAACGATGTGGCCCATAAAAACTGAAGTATTTACTACCAGGCCCTTTAAAGAAAAATTTGGTGACCCTGTATTCATCTAATATCTATTATTCTGCTTTATATTATTGCATACATTTTCATCCATTTATTTATTTACTCACATATTGAAAAGTATGGATTACTTTTTGATCTTACCCTATCCCCTCAATAAAGCATCCAGCTTTATGATGCCATGATCTCAATCTGGGAAACTTGGCCCAGGGCTCAGGTGAATACACAAACATATATCTGAGGTAGGAGACCGGCAGGACTTGTTTCTGGCTATAACCCTGCTGACTAAAACAGGATCTGAATTGGGAGGCTGAGGTGGGAGGATCGCCTCAGGTCAGGAATTCGAGACCAGCCTGGCCAACATGGTGAAAACCCATCTCTACTAAAAATACAAAAATTAGCCAGGCATGGTGGCGTGCACCTATAATCCCAGCTACTCTGGAGGCTGAGGCATGATAATCACTTGAACCCGTGAGGCAGACGTTGCAGTGAGCCAAAATCGCACCGCTGCACTCCAGCCTGTGTGACAGAACGAGACTCTGTCTAGAAAAAATTTTAAAAATAAAATAAAACAGGATCTGATTCAGACAGGATAAAGGGAAGAAACTGGCAGAAACTAGCAGATGGCCACGAGAGTGATCCCTGTCTGCCCTCCTTGCTTATTAGCGTGGGACACTCCCACCCAGCAGCATCATAGTTTACAAATGCCTCGGCAAGAACCCAGAAGTTACAACAGCTTGCCATTGCAATGGGCTGGAAGTTACCAGCCCTTTCCTAAAGAGTTCGAAATAACCTGCCCCCACCCCTAAATTTGCATTAACCCGCCCTTAATATACATGTAATTGAAAGTGGGTATAAGTGAGTAGAAATACAGTTGCTAAGACCCCATAGGTTGCTGATTCTTGGTTTACTGCCTATCAGTTAGCCCTGCTCTGTAAGCAGCAGTACCATTCAATAAAAGACTGCTGTCTAACACCACTAGCTTACCTTTGAATTCTTTCCTGGGTGAAGTCAAGAATCATCCTAGATTAAGCCACAATATTGAGGCTCGCTTGTCCTGCAGCAATTCCATATCTTGGCTGTTGTAAATAATGCTTCATAAACATGGGAGTGCAGATATCTTTTCAACATACTGATTTCATGTCCTTTGGATATATATCCAGTAGTGGGCTAGCAATTTTGAGGGGGAACCTCCATATTCTTTTCCCAGTAATAATGTACAAGTGTTCCATTTTCTCACCAGAACTTTCATCCTTTTGATAATAGGCACTCTAACGGGTGTGAGATGAGATCTCATTGGTGGTCTTCATTTGGATTTCCCTGATGATTAGCGATGTTGAGCATTTTTTCATATACGTCTTGGCCCTTTGTATATCTTCTTCTGAGAAATATCTATTCAGATCTTTTGCCTTGTTTTGTCCTGCTTTTGTTTTGAAACAAGGTCTCAATCTATGTCATATGATCAAGGCTAACTGCAGTTTCGACCTTCTAAACTCAAGTGATCTTCCCACCTCAGCCTCCTGAGTAGCTGGGACTACAGGAACGCACCTTTGCTATTAAAAACAGCAAAGTAAAAAGGTAATTTTCACTTTTTTGGGGAGAAAGTTTCTCACAGTTGTTAACTGCTTGGAGTTGCATAATGTAGCCAATGCCAGTTTTATAATGTTTTTATTCCAATTTTAATTTTAGAAATTTCTTTTAAATGTGATATTCAATGAGTATAAGGTAGAAAAAAATAAGAGGGAATTTCTTTCATCTCTTAGCTCAGTGCCCACTAAGACACATGCCACAGGTTTTTGGTTCCTTCAGGTTGTTATAATAGTTAAACCAGAGAACCCATTAGTAGAAGAATCAATGTCATTGATGCTGCTTTCACAGAAAAGGGACTGGCTCCATAGTCATGATAGTGGAGAAGTTTGGGAGTTAGTAAAGGAGCCAACCTATGTAAGTTTTGCGCAAAAAGAGTTATATAAAAATAGCCAACTTCTGAACCCCATGTACATAATGATAGATGAGAAAATATAAATATATTTGGAAGAGGCTAAGGCAAATTTACAGATGACAGACTCCTAAGTGGCTACATTGAAAAGCAGAGATATCCTTGAGCATTCAGAGTGATGAACTTTCGTTTCTTGTCTGCTGACTGAACACAATGATTCCTTGCCTTCACTGCAGTGATAAAATGAATAAAGACAAAGATGGGATAGATGTCAGGACATGCTATTACAGCAAATATCATAGCCTTCTTTCTGGCACAAAAAGCTACATTCCATTAACTTTAACCAAGCAAAATCAGATTCCAAGGTACTCTCTATCCTCCACCCACCAAATGATACCTAAAAAGGAAAATTGTCTTTACCAAGAAAATGTACTCAAGATAGCACATTACTATTTATTTCATCAAAGATTTGTGGTTGTATACTCTGTAAAGAAACTTAATATTAATTTTCTTGATGTTAAATATTATTTCTTTTCTGATTAAAAAGTAGTAGATGGTTTTTATAGAAAATTATAAAATATGGAATAGCAGAATCAAAACTAACATCCACAATTTCACCACTCTGTGGTAAACAATTTGTTGCCCTTCTATCCAGTCTTTTATAATGTACTCATCTCTTAAATTGTACACATATATCAAAACATCACATTGTACCCCATAAATATATATAATTATTATTTATTAATGAAACATTTCTTAAAAAAGAAAAAAATGAAAGTCATCAACAACCTTAAAACAATATATAAACAGAAAAATTATTCTTTATATAATATGACAGTGTAAATATTCTTTGTACACACACACAAAAGTCTTGAAATGGGCCGGGCGCGGTGGCTCACGCCTGTAATCCCAACACTTTGGGAGGGTGAGGGGCTTGGATTGCTTTAGCTCAGTAGTTCAAGACCAGTCTAGGCAACATGGTGAAACCCTATCTATACAAAAATTAGCCGAGCGTGGTGGTGTGCACCTGTTGTCCCAGCTACTTGGGGAGCAGAGACAGGAAGATTAAGCCCTGGAGGTATAAGGTGCAATGAGTCATGTTTACACGGTGAACCCCAGACTGGGTGATAAAGTGAGATCCTGTCTCAAAAAAGAAAAGAAAAAAAACCCTTGAAATGAAAAAAAATTAAAGCTCAGTGGAAATAATAAAAGTAAATATAAAAATAAAGTAGAAAATTAGAACCCAAACAGTTCAAATTACAAAGATATATGATCACTTACACACTTTCTAGTAATCTGAGAATAAAAAATAAAGTAAAAATGACATTAAATTTTCTCAGTCAAATGAGAAAACACTTAATTATTTTTGAAAAAACAAGAAATACCCAATGGACGTTTTTCATAATGATGCAGTGAAATGGGTATTTTTATAAATCACCCATTGCTGAAATTTTTTTGTTTATAATTTTCTGTTTTGTAATTTTTCAACAAGCAACATGAAAAACTCAAGATACAAAAGAATGTTTTTAATTATGTTTAAAATAATTTGTATTAATGTAAAGACATATTTATGTTATCATGCATACATTTTAGAAACATTGGTCCACTTAAAAAGCACATAACATTCTTCCAAATATTTTCAAACTCGCATACGCTCTCTTAATATTTTATGGAACTGTCAATCTATTTCCCAACTAATCATTTGAAACCTTTTTCTTTGTTTCTAAACATAATATTAGAAGTTTTTATAATTATCATTAATTATTTCAGAATGCTACTCTACTTATGACAAATATACATTTGTACTTTCAAGGACTAGCAGTATAGCAATATATTTAGCATATAAATAGAGTTTTATTCAGAGTTACATCTAAAAATATTACCTATCATTGAAAGCAAATGCTCACATGATAACCACAACTCCAAGTGTTATGGCTTGCTTATAGTACTGATGATGTGTCATTGATTAGATATGATGGTCACATAAGAATGATAAGGATCACACCTAGTACAGGGATCCCGGAAATCTTGTTGGCATCAAATTTGGCTACTTGGTCTTCCTAAACATCCTAAGCTGAAAGTGAAGCCGGATAGAAGATTTAGGACAAGACTTTGTATAAAATGCAAACTTTGAATGACTGTATGCAATGAGAAATACGCCAATAATTAAAGGGACACCTGATTTTAATGAGAAAGAAAACACTACATTCCCTCTGTAGTTTTGAAGTAGAAGAAACGCAGGACTTAATTCCTGGTCCCGAGAGGATGAAGTGAAGAAACCCGCATGAACCAGCAGATGGCGATAAGAGCAATCCCTAGCTGCATTCATTGCTTATCAGCATAAAAGAGACTCATGACAGTTTACACGACACGGCAACATTCCAGAAGTTACCACCCCTTTCCATGGCAACCACCCAGAAGTTAGTTACTACCACTTTCCATGGCAATGACACAGAAGCTGGCACCCTTTTCCTAGAAAGTTCTAAATAACCCACCCCTCAATTTGCGTTAAACTGACTCATAATTTAAAGTGGGTATAAACGAGTATAAATACAGTTGCCAAGAGCCCATAGGTTGCTGACTTCTGGCTCACTGCCTGTGACTTAGCCCTACTTGGAAAGGAGAAGTACTGTTCAATAAAAGTATTGCTGTCTAACACCACCAGCTCACACTTCAATTCTCTCCTGGGCAAAGCCAAGAACCCTCCTGGGCTAAGCTCCAAATCTGGGCTCACCTGTCTTGCATCAGTTATAAGAGGAGAACGCTTCCAAATATTCCATGATTGCATATTTCTCAAGTTGATTTGTTAAAAATCTTTCATCTTTGTCATAGTCAATGTGTCATTTATCTAAGCATTATGGCGACATAAAAGCTCAGGTGTAACAGGAATTAGTATGATTAGAAATTTAGCAGGATTATTGCCCAATAAGATCTAACATCAAATACTGATATTTAATTGCATTGAACTCCTCCAATTACTTAAGGAAAAGTTTTTAATAATAAATATTCGTGCTTGAAAATATCTTTGAATACATGTAAAATGGATCAAAACTGAATACCACAGATGTTGCTGTCACTGGATGCCAATAAAGTACATAATAGGAACCATAAGACACAATCAATAATAAAGGAGGAAATAAAAGGGAACATATCAAAGCACCATCAGACGAGTGCAGAAGCACACACGTGAACACACCCTGCAGCTGCAGAAAGACATGGTGGGAAGTAAAGCCCCACAACTCATCAGCCTTCCTTCTCACCAACTCATGAGTTCACAAGTGAGTTTGCTGAGAGTCAAATGCTCACAGTAAAACTGACAAATTTAAACATCACTCAGAGCTATTTCAAGCATTATGTAGAAAGCTACAGACAACAGTGAACTTGCTCTGAGCAAGTCTTAATCTATCATCCTCATCAATGGCTAAATAAATGGTCCCTAGACATTTTGTCCAATAACTTCTAAAGTAATGACCCTCAAACTTTTTAAATTACAATTCATGGGAAATACATAGTTTGTATATAATTCAGTAGGGAAATAAATATATGTATGTGTATGTGTGTGTGCAGTCTGTTTGAATATTCTATGTGCAGTGAATGCTATTTACTAATTTATTTTATCTCATTTCTTCAAAATGCTGTTTGTGGAGGACAACATTAATCTTATGAACCACTATGGATGACAAACCAGTATGGAAAAGATTAAAGTCTTTTCACAAGATATCCTCAATGGTTAATAAGTGTTATTATAGAAGTATATGAAAATACACATGAGAACCCAATGTTGTCTTCCTCCTTGGGAATTCAGTCTTTTCAGAAAAAAATGGTCGTTTTTGTTTGTTTTTGTTTGTTTGTTTTGAGACAGGGTCTCCCTCTGTCACCCCAATCTTGGCTCACTGCAACCTCTGCCTCCCAGGTTCAAGCGATTCTCCCACCTTAGCCTGCCAAGTAGCTGGTATTACAGGACTGCGCTACCGCACCTGGCCAATTTTTGTATTTTTAGTAGAGATGGGGTTTCACAATGTTGGCCAGGCTGATCTCGAATTCCTGACCTCAAGTGATCCACCCTCCTCGGCCTCCCAAATTGCTGGGAATACAGGTGTGTGCAACTGCACTTGGCCAAAAACGTGGTCTTTGATATGGGCCACAAAGGCTACCACGAAATATGTAATTACAGAGGAAACGTGTGTTCCATCAGCAGATAACCATGTCTGTTTTGCACAGGTGAAGTGTTACTTGGACAGACATAAAATCACATGCAAAAGGGACAGAAAATACATGTGACCTCTTGTCCTCTTGGTATCATGAGGAGGCTTTGTTTGGGCTGCAGCATAGCTGAATGTCATGAATTGCATCCATTCACGCGGACCTCCCTGTGAATGCACAGGGACCTCCATTTCCCTTTTGTGCTCCCACTTTATGAGGCAAATAGGGGAGTTGCAATTAACATGGTAGGTAGTAAATAATTTGACCTCAACCAACAAGCAATCTGAAGAGCTCAGGTGACAGTGTTTACTATGGTACTATGAAAACTGCCAGCTGCTCAGAATCTGTAGACTTTGTCCCACCCAGCCACGGTCCTGTGGAAATCTCAGTTTGTTCATATTCCAGTGCTTGGAGGATGGGAAGGTCTTTTCATGTGGTGAAATTGAGCCCACCAACAGGTAGATAGCTGTGTTGGTCCCGGCTCCAACTTCTCCTTTAGCAGCCCTCAGAGTTGCTAGCATCATGTATCAGGCAAGTCTTCTTGCCTCTAAAGAGTTTCTCATACTTTCTGCTGCTTCCTGTGAGTGTCACAAGGGCTACTTCACAACTTGCTCACATCCCAATCCAATTATGATCCTTTGAACTCATCCAGCTGGACGAGGGTCACCTGCCATGGGAATAACAGGAGGAAGCTCAAATTTGGGAGGAAGTTAAAACCTGCCCTTTGAAGCTGGAGTGTGTCCACTCAGGAATCATTAAAATCCAGGTCCTTGTGAAGCACATCCATCCAGCCATCTGATGGCATGACTTTGACCATTTGCTAATTCGATGCTCACAGAAAATCTAAACCCAGATGTCACTATCTCTCATTCTTTGAACATTTCTGAGTGCACTATACTAAAAACCGGAGTTAATAAGGGAAAAATGCAAGTAAAATTTAGTAATGACAATGTCCTTGCCAAGAAAAAACAAAAAAGATAACAGATAAACTAAATAATAGTTTATGAGTGCCCTCACTCCTTAAATAAACTTTGAGAACTACAATGACTACTCAAGCCGCTTTTTGGAGACAGAGATTGAGGAATCTCTTTTTTCCTACTCAGGGTATTTCCTTAAAAGGAGTGCAGCTGTGGCCAGGCACGGTGGCTCACACCTGAAATCCCAGCACTTTGGGAGGCCGAGGTGGGCGGATCACTTGAGGTCAGGAGTTCGAGACCAGCCTGGCCCACATGGTGAAACCCCGTCTCTACTAAAAATACAAAAATTAGCTGGGTGTATTGGCACGTGCCTGTAATCCCAGCTACTTGCGAGGCTGAAGCAGGAGAATCACTTGAATCTGGGGGGCAGATATTGCAGTTAGCCAAAGATCATGCCACTGCACTCCAGTCTGGGTAACAGAGTGAGACTCCATCTCAAAAGAAAAAAAAAAAAAAGAAGCTCAACTAGATAGAATATATAGATGTCAGTTCAACAATATATCCTAATTTATTTATAAAAGGCTACATTCTGATCAGGGCTCCCTTCCTATCCTTCCCTTCCATATACTATTCCCCACATTAAACTGCTAGGTAATATAAAAGTAATAAGAACAGGAGTCATGGACACAGTTTACTGTCTACATTAACGAGAGTTTATATTCCACTGTCTTCATTATCATAGTTTTATTAATACAGGAATCTCTTACCAAGGAAAATAAAAGTTTCAAAAAAACTTTATTGTTCTTTCCAGCAATTGCCTGAAAGATCCATCAACTCCTCAATAAAAAGTGTCAAATGACATTTTTCAATCCCAAAACTCTTTGAACCCATTGCCTAAAAAGTCTTGTTGCGTCCACCAATCCTAAATCATTGTCATTCCTACCCAATTCTAACCAAACCATCCCCCACTTTAAAATACCCACTTTATACCGGACATGAAGAGCACAACAAATATACCCAAAGCCCTTCCACATCTGACATACTAGTGCCTCTGTGGAGGTAGTGCTCTACCTTATAGCTTTATTTAAATAATGTCAGCGCTGTCTTATGAACAGGTTATTTGGCTGATATTTGGGGAGTAGAGTATATGATGAGCATAGTCACCACTGCTGTACATCATGTCACAATAGACTAAGTCTAAATCCTAGGACCAATGTTGTATTAGTCCGTTCTCATGCTGCTATAAGGACATACCTGAGAGTGGGTAATTTATAAAGGAAAGAAGTTTAATTGACTCATAGTTCTGCAGGGCTGGGGAGGCCTCTGGAAACTTAACAATCATGGAAGAAGTGGAAGCAAACACATCCTTCTTCACATGGCAGCAGGAGAGAGAAGAATGAGTAAAAGGGGAAAAGCCCCTTATAAAACCATTAGATCTTGTGAAAACTTACTCACTATCAGGGGAACAGCATGAAGGTAACCACCCCATGATTACATTACCTCCCACAGGGTCCTTTCCATGACTTGTGGGGATTATGGGAACTACAATTCAAGGAGAGATTTGGGTGGGGACAGAGTCAGACCACATCATATGTATGGATATTTCTGAACCATACACTGTCTGAATGACCTACAGGTATATTCAGGGAAATCACTTACCAGTCCAAAGATTAAAATGTGCAATAATACAACCTAAAAAAGGAAGAGGTGTGAATTTATTCAGTCTACAGAAGTGGTTCTATTCATTGGTAGCATGGCAGAAAACCTCAGACCAGAGAAGGAAGTGATTAATCAAAGCATGAATAAAAATTGGCCAAGGTGGGAGGATCACTAGATCCCAGAAATTGAGACCAGCCTGGACAATCTAGTGAGATTCTGTCTCTAAGTAAATAAATAAATAAAATAGCTGGGCATGGTGGCACACACCTGTAGTCCCAACTACTTCGGAGGCTGCATCTTGAGTATTGCTTATGCCCAGGAGATCCAGGCTGCAGTGAGGTAAAGTCATGCCATTGCCCTCCAGCCAGGGCGACAAAGTAACACCCTGTCTGGAAAAAAAAAGCATGTATAAATATAAACATTAAAATAATTTATTTCTGTCACAAAAGGTCTTTCTGAGACACATCAACCACCAAGGGTGACATGGGACTCTCTGTTCCCAAAGTTTCTGGATGCATGAGAATGGTAGGACAAGAGAGAGAGAGAAAAAAATATCTCTTAAGTCCCTTTCTTTCTACTACAAACATACTGGGGATTCTGGTTTGGGGACAGTGGGAAAACCCTGGCTGGCCTTGCATGTGCCTGACTCAGTGTGAACGCCCCTTACTGCCCAAGTCCCTTGTTGCCCATGCGCCTTACTGTCTGCCTTCTGTCCCAGCAGAGCTGTGCAAAGAGACATCGTGACTTCCTTCTGTCTTGCCGACTAGGAGTCAGCCAGTAGGTCTGCAGTTCAGTAGTCCTAGAAGTTTGAGTGTGAGTGAGTGTGAGGAGGAGCCTGCGGACACGATCCATGGCCTCCTAGGGGTAAGGGCTTTGAGGTCCCCGTCCTTCTAACACGCAGCGATGCAGCCATGGCCTTGCTGTGGTGGGGGTGCCGGACAAGGGAGGGAGAAGGACCATAGATGGGAGGAGGGTCAGGTAAACAAGCAGTGAGTTTTGAAGGGGGAAACTATTTGTGGTATTTGAGTCCCCGAGGCATATGAAACTGCTTACAGACGATGCATTCCAGAGTCCTCAGTGGGAACCAGGGAGGGGAGGGAGGACTGCATGACGCGGGATGGGGTGGGGCGAGGCGGGGCACTGCAGCACACAACGCAGGCACCGACTTCAGTGTGCATGTTCCTTGGACACCTGCCTCAGTGTGCATGTTCACTGGGCATCTTCCCTTCGATCCCTTTGCCCACGTGGTGACCGCTGGGGAGCTGTGAGAGTGTGAGGGTCACGTTCCAGCCGTCTGGACTCTTTCTCTCCTACTGAGACACAGCCTATAGGTCCGCAGGCCAGTCCTCCCAGGAACTGAAATGTGAGTGAATGTGAGGAGGAGTGAGCGGGCTTCCAGAGGGTCAGGCGGCGTGGTCTGTGGCCTCAGAGGGTAAAGAGCCTCTAGGTCATAAGGAAGGTCGGCCGCGGAGTGAAGGGGAGCCAGATGAAGATAGGGTGAATGCTCAGGGTGCTGTTGGAGGTATCTGAGTCCCGAAAGTGCCTGGACCTCCCAATGGGACGGATTCCAGACTTCTTGGTAGGGACCCAGGAATGGGCTGTGTAAGCGGTAAGAAAGGGGCATGGGAAGTGGGAATGCTATGAGCTGGTGATCACGACCCCGAGGTCTGTAGAGCTCCGGGTAGAAATGTCCAGCGAGGAGCGTCCAGTGATGTGTCACAACTTCTCAACTCCACCCTGGAGGTTCGAATGGGCGGGACTGTGCTTTCCAACAAAACTTTGATTTTAGGGAGGGAAATCGTCCAAACAAGTGGGTGTGTGACGAAAGCCGTGGTCACTGCAGTTTTAATTCTCTAGCTGTATAAACTTAAATGTCTCCACTATGGAGAATCCAACTGTGAAACCAAATCTCATCGGAAATATCCTGTATCTTTTGCCAGGAGCATTAAGACATTGCTCTGCTAGATTGCCCAACTTAAGTGGCTATGCAAGCATTCGATTCAGAAGATGTACACACTTCTAGTTGCCCTGGGACTTACTTTCAAATTATTTCCAAACTTTTTTAAAAACTGAAATTTAACATTTGGCCATGAAAGTGGTCAAATACAGCTATCCTCTCAAACACACTTTTCCAATCACAGTATTCTGTTTGCAGAGTGAAATATGAGTTGGCGAGGAAGATCAACATATAGGCCTAGGCCAAGAAGAAGTTTACAGCCTCCTGAGCTGATTGGGGCTATGCTTGTGAGTGCTTTAATATTTTGATGTTTTTTATTAGCAGAAATTTCTTTTGTGATAGTGTTGTTGAACTAGTATAGATACACTGATAAAGGTCTTCCATGTTGATAAAAATGATCATGCATCTCATGAAGGAAAGACTAATCCAAGAGTATTACAATCTGATTTTGCCTTCATGGATAATCTTGTGTTCCCCATCATGACTTCCTCCTCATGCTTACTGATAACAGATTGCACACATCCAACCCAACATAGATTAAAATGGTTTCCAAAGCCTTTGAGGGTAACTGTCTTAGAGTAACCTCTCTTTGGGAAGAGTAACTTTGTGAAGAATAAGTATATGGAACAGTGTTGGAGAAGTGTCTTTAGACTTACTTATGATTAGAAATACCTGTGTATTCTGTATATTTGTATTATTGACATGTATTAATAACAAAACTTTTTATCTGCACACATACTGCCTCCCCTTTGTCCCAGGAACCCAGTGATGAAGAGCCTAAAGAAGAGAAACCACCCACTAAAAGTCAGAATCCTACACCTGATCAGAAGAGAGAAGACGATCAGGGTGCAGCTGAGATTCAAGGTGCTGGGAAAGGAAAGAAATAATGCCTATAGGGGGAAGGAGGCCTATGTGTGCGTCATGCCTTATGCCATGACCAGTAATAGGAGGAAAGAAAACATTAGGAAAGGATCTCAAACACTTGCTCAAAGTAGGCTGGAAAAGTGAAGAGTATAGTTTGCAGCTTCATGCAGTCCCTGGATATAATAAATCTTCTCTTTTTTTTCAAGATTTATTTTGTATGCTTGAAAATACATCCCTTGCTAAATCAGATGAAACTGTTTAATTTGATGTATCAAAATGTACATTATTTCACTTGATTAATTTGATCTTCTTAGAATGTTGCTGTATGATTGGCTCAGCCATGGTGTCCACAGTGTTATAAGCACCCTTTTATAGCATATAGAGTGCCAAGTCACCCCACCTTATAACACCCTGAATAAAGCCCATTTGCATAGGGATATTAGCCCTATTTTATAAAAAGGAAATGGTTGCTCAGAGATAGAGGCTTACCAAGAACGCTTGAGTCATGGAGACAGAATTCATATTACGTTCCAAGGTCTGTGTTCTTCCTAACATCTACGTTGTTAGAAAACGTGAATTATTTTGCTTAAAACGTTTAATACTCGAATGTGTCTGTACTGTAAGGTACTTGAGTATTGGCTCAGGAGAAAACAAATTCAGTGAAGCAGGATAGCAAATCCGGAAAAGGGCTCAATGAATGACAGCCACTGTTCCCTTTGATCAGTATTTTTTGACAGTATGTTTGGTAAAAGGTGGATAATTCAGGACACTGGCATACAGGTAGGTATATTAGTATGTTTTTTAATGAACTTTTAAAAGTTGCCTAAATACTTTTATAATTAGAAAACTCAAAGTATGATAAAATTATCATGAAACAGAAATTGTGTCCTCAACAGATAGCATTTTCAAGCTAAAGTTGACAGAATTTGGACCACGGATTATTTTAGCAATTCACGGTTAAGAGGTTTCCAGAATATGACTGTCAACAACACTCATTACTTTCTTTCACTCCATTTCCTGAACTCTCATGGGAAAACTGTGATTTTTTTTTTCCTCTTATTTTTGGTACTATATTCTCAATAGGATTTATTTATGAAAAGTTACATTTAGGACCTTTGGACCTAAGCATAATTTTAATTAATTATAACCAAATAATTTTCAAATTACCTCAACAAGATATGGTTGTCACAATTGTAAGTTTTTGTCATAAGCCCAGGAATACATTGATCTAGTCTTTCAGAAAATTATCTTTGAGTTATTATTAAAATGCTATTCATGCAGCAAACTTCAGATATCTTACATAGTTGATACTCACTGTTTATAATGCACACTGGCAAAGTATAGGAAATGAAGGTGTAGTGTGATTTATCCTTAGATTGTCATTTTAAATTAGATTTCAGGCTGGGTACACTGGCTCACACCTGTAATCCCAGCACTTTGGAAGGCCGAGGCTGGTGGGTCCCTTGAGCCTGAGAGTTAGGAACTAGCCTGGGCAACATGGGGAAACACCAAAAAATTTTCTCTGCCAAAAAAATACAAAAATTAGCCTTGGTGGTGGCATGTGCTTATAGTCTCAGCCTCTCACAAGGCTGAGACAGGGGGATCACTTGAGCTCGGGAGGTCAGGGCTGCAGTCACCTGTGACTGCACCCCTGTACTCCAGCCTGGATGACAGAGTGAAACCCTGTATTAAAAAACAAATAAAATAGGAATTCATAATACAGGAAAACAAAGGTGTGACAGCTTTGCATCACATTTATTATCACACTAGCCTACAGGGTTTTATGTCATAACTCTGTGGAATAGAATATTATTACTTCCTTATTTATACTTCATGTTTTTGTACTCAAGTTCAATAACCTTTGTATTTTTTAGTGCCTGACCTGGAAGCCGATCTCCAGGAGCTATGTCAGACAAAGACTGGGGATGGATGTGAAGATGGTACTGATGTCAAGGGGAAGATTCTACCAAAAGCAGAGCACTTTAAAATGCCAGAAGCAGGTGTGTTATTCATTAAGACACAAAGTCATGTGATTTCTATTTTTTACAATATTATACTTTTGATCATAGAGAGATAATATTACTGCCACTTTAATAACAGTGTTCAAATACACACTTTCTTTGAAAGGTACTTCAGATCCCAATGCCTGACTGCAAGACTTAAATGCTCTCAGATACAGACACAAATTGGGTGAAAGCCATATTGAATCATCAAATATGACAGCATTTTCTTACTTCTGAGTATAACCAACAGCTAACAATTTTCAGATTCTTTTCTAATTTCTGCTTTTAACAAATACATAATGCATTTGTAATACCAGACTGTGTGAAATATGCTGAGTACTGAAGGAGATTCTAGTAGCAGCTCTATGACAATTTGTGAGAATCTGGACAAATTCCATAAATTCTACACCCATCTTTGCTGTTATTGAAAATGGTGAATGCAGATCAAATGTATTAAAATCCGTTTCAATGCTGATTTCTGCATGCTCTGGTTCTGTTGGAGAGAATAGAAAGATATTCCAATTCCCATGATTTGTTTTTCCTAACAATCAGCTTCGGTCCAATTACAATATCTGAGCTGAGATTTCATTGCTCCTAAGAAAATGAGCAGGCACTCTGCTTGATGTTTGTTTTCCAGTATGGAGACTTGAATGAGTGTTCTTGGATTTTGTCAAATTCTGAATTATCTGGCTTTTAAAGAATAATTGCATTTTAAAGCCTTCCCACCGTGAAGCCTTGAATGACTGAATAATAAAATGGCAAGAGACAGTCTACTTTCTGTGGCCAATGAAGTAGGGAGAATGCATGTAGGTCAGTGATGATCGAGGTGGGTGTAAGATGCCTGTGCTAAGCATGCTTTTTGCTCTCCTGTCAGTCTTCATGAGCTACTGTGTGTAATAAAGACACACATGATATAATCACCTCTAACCATGTCATAGGTTACATATCACAGGTTTCTGCCTTGAGACATCAGATGATAGGACTTAAAGTTCAAAGACTATAATGTACTAATTCTTGAGTAGTCAACATAAGTATCTTTTACACATTTTTTTTTATAAATTGCTGACTGTTAATGAGAAGAGCTTCTGAATTTAAAGGAAGAACTCCATGTTTAGGGAAGAAATTACCTAAATGTTTTACTCTGCACTGCTGAACCATTCCATTAAACTACTTACATTAAAAGATAGTTTTCAGGAGCCGATTGAACAAGCCTCAGTTGTATTCTTAGGAAGATCACAGCCTTAAATGCACATCTTATTAGAATAGATAGCAAATTACATGGTAAAATAATAATCAATATAATAATAAAAGAGCAACAGAATAAACCTAATGGAAAAGGAAAGAGGTACTTAATAACAGACAGGTAGGAACCTGGATTTTGGATTAGGAAAACTAATCCAAAAGTAATACATTTAACACATTGTTTATTTTAAAAATAGCTATGAATAGACTATCTATTTCTTTCTCCAGTCTTGAAGAAAATGGGAAAAGCACAATACAGAATATGAAGAAGACACAGATATTGAATATATAGTATAACTGAAAGTAAATACATTCTTTTGTTTTGTTTTGTTTTGCTTTTGAGACAGAGTCTCGCTCTGTCACCCAGCCTGGAGTGCAGCAGCATGATCTTGGCTGACTGCAACCTCCACTTCCCGGGTTCAAGTGATTCTCCTGCCTCAGCTGAGTAGCTAGGAGTACAGGCATGCACCACCATGCCTGGCTATTCTTTGTATTTTTAGTAGAGACGAGGTTTCGCCATGTTGGACAAGCTGTTCTCGAACTCCTGACCTCAAGTGATCCACTTGCCTTGGCCTCCCAAAGTGCTGGGATTACAGATGTGAGCCACCACGCCCAGCTGAAAGTGAATACATTCTTAAACTCCAATATTTTCAGAATATAGATGAAATGGTTGATAAGCTAGGAATGCATGCATTATTAAATATATCCCAGTAGTACCTGAATATCTCTTCATCACAAAGACTGTGCATGAACTTGTGGAATTTGCCAGTTGTACCTTGATAATATTTACTTTTAGAAATAAATATTTAGTTATTCTAGATGTCTTCCTCTACATCTCCATTTCCCTTTCCGTTTCTTTTTTTTTCGTGCCATACTGTTCATGATATATACCTCTTTCATATTTTGATATCAATAATGATAATGATAGATTAAAAGTAATGCGATCATATAATTAATTATACAAAGGGGAATTTTTTCAAGTGTAAAAAGAGATATTTGTATTAACATCAGGACTATAGGTGAAAACTGGGGACAGATGTTTACCATACCTTAATATCTACAGAAGGGTAAACTAACCCAAAGCAACATTTTTGCACTTTGGCACAATAGAGGAAAAAACAAATGCAATACTGTCCTTTCTATTCACCACGCATATGCAGCTTCTAATGTGACATTAACTCTTTTCTTAAAAGATAGTTTTCATACTATTTCCAGGAGCCTATTAGACATCCAGACCATAGTTTCAAGCCAAAATATTAAATTATACATTTTTTATAAATTCCTTTGTTTCTTAGTTTTTTTGTGTGTATTGGTTATATTTTTAGTAAAATTATACACAATTTTTGCTTTATACATTAAATCCCTTTTTAAGAGTTTCACTTGATTTAATGTGTTCTGACCTTGGACTGTCTTTTGGTTTCCTTGTAGCACTAGAAAGCAGAGTGTGTTTAAAAAATATTAATAATGTATATGTTTGGAAGTTTATCTCCAAAGTCTCCACAGAGGTCTAATTGAATGTAAGCCAGAGGGTGACTCTTGGGTTTATGGTCTTAGTCCACTGTACGAAACAAAAACTTTGGTGTCATTTGCATATCTTAATGTGATCTAAATACAGTTCTGCTAGTAATGTTCCACCTGTTATGTTTCTATTACAGGTGAAGGGAAATCACAGGTTTAAAGGAAGATAAGCTGAAACAACACAAACTGTTTTTATATTAGATATTTTACTTTAAAATATCTTAATAAAGTTTTAAGCTTTTCTCCAAAGAAGTCTTGCACATCTTCTGTTAATTTCTTTTTTTCTTTCTTTTTTTTTTTCTAGATGGAATTTTGCTCTGTTGCCAGGCTGGAGTGCAGTGGCATGATCTTGGCTCACCACAACCTTTGCCTCCTGGGTTCAAACAATTCTCCTGCCTCAGACTCCTGAGTAGCTGGGACTACAGGCACGTTCCACCATACCTGGCTAATTTTTGTATTTTTAGTAGAGATGGGGTTTCACCATGTTTGCCAGGTTGGTCTCAATCTCCTGACCTCGTGATCTGCCTGCCTTGGTCTCCCAAAGTGCTGGGATTACAGGCATGAGCCACCGTGCCCAGCCTCTTCTGTTAATTTCATTCCCAGGTATTTTGATACTATTGAGAATTGTGGCCAGGTGCAATGGCTCACACCTGTAATCCCAGTACCTTGGGATGTTGAGGTAGGAGGATTGCTAGAGCTCAGGAAAGTGACACCAGTCTGGGGAATATAGGAACCCCTCTCTACTACAATGAATGAATGAATGAATGCAACTATAGTCTCAGCTACTCTGGAGGCATAGGTGGGAGGATCCCTTGAGCCCAGGTGGTCGAGGATGCTGGTAGTCATGTTCACGCCACTGCAACTCCAACCTCCATGACAGAGCAAGACTCTGTTTCAAAAAAAAGTATCATTTTTGATATTTTGTATTCTGAGTTAGCTGATACACAAGTGTGGTATGGTGAAATGTATATTTGGTCATTGACTGTGCTTACTGGCATACAACTCCTACAAAGTGATGTCTTTTTGTATGCTAGTGAGTTGACCAATGTCTGGCAGTCCCTAGGAGCTCTAGGATGAGGAATTAGAGGGTTGAGACTGTCAGCCCCATGCCCAAACTTCAGAGAAGGTTGGGGCTGAAGGTTAAGTTGTTCACCAATGGCAAGCCAACATTTTAATCAGTCATGCCTACATAATGAAAACCTCCATGAAACCCAAAAGGACACAGTTCAGAGAGCTTCTGGCTAGCTGAACACATGGAGGGTAGCATGCCCGTAGAGGCCATGGAAACTCCCTGCCCCTCCCTGCATACCTCACCCTATGTGTCCCCTCATCTGCATCTTTTCTAAGGGTGTTCCATTTGCCACAAAATATGTGAGAAGTCCCTAGGCTATGGAGCTGGATGAAAGAATTAGGGCCTAGGCAGAAGAAAGGGGAAAGCAACCAGGGCAACTTGCTGAAGCAAAATGACTTGGGTCCTACCTACACTGTCTCCTTATAGGCTATGGCATGAAATACCCATGGGATTCCATCCTGCCTCTTACACACTGGCCTTGAGGGGGTGGGCAAGATATTATAATCTGTGAGGCAATGTCCCCATTTCTAAAGTAGAAATTAGAATATTTACACTAAATACTTGTTATGAAGAATAAATGAAATAACATATGGATTAGGCAATACACTGTAGATAAATTTGGTTTATTATATTTCTTTTCTTCTTTTAAAATTTCAATTTTTTTTCATTCCCTTTGCCTTTACAATCACATGTTTAGTAAGTAATAACCGCTCTTAAATTTCAAGTAGGGGTATCAATTTACCTTTTTAAATGAATTTGACTTCTGAGACTTACTTAATTTAAATAAATATATTAATTAAAACCGGGGTAGCTGGTGTCAGACATGACATCAATTCTAAAGTTGGTTTGTGAATAAACGCAGTCTGACAAGGCCAACCCTAAGTCAATGGAATGTGCCGAACACTGTGCCCTTTGCTGTGTGTGATGCCGTGAAGAATAAGTCCTTCTGGTCAGCCAACACCACACAACACAATAGTGTGTCAAGTGTTCAAGCAGTCCACCTGTAGTGGCTAACAGGGCAGCAAGGAGCCCCACTGCCGTTGTTAGTTTGGCTTGTCACACATCCATAGATTTGACCAATAAGAAGACAATGAGCCCAAATGGGTCCAAATGGTTGATTGATTGCAGGCAAAGTAAAAGCAAGGTCAGCATTGTGTCAGCACTGTGTCACTAGTCCCACAGTATGACACTGAATCGGAGGTATACAATGACAGCACAGACGGTGGGTCTCTCAGCCTGTGAGGAGCCCACAGCTGTACCCTAAGGCAGTGAGCAGTTTTATACTCCACAGTTGTACCCTAAGATGAGGAAAGGCCCATGCTTAATGGAAACTAGGAAAATGGATAAAGAATGGTCTCGTGTCAACCTCCAACCAGATAGGGAGCTGGTGAGAAAATACCTGTGGCAGCTCCCACCATGCTGCCTATCTCCCCTTGCAACAAAAGGAATCCAGGTATTCTTCCAACATTCAGGTTAGCCTGCAGTCTGGCTTTGCCTACGTGTCCTATGTGGTGACCTGCAAGATCTCCAAGACACCATGGCAGAGCCTTTGCCCTATAGTGTCTGACACAAAACCATATGTAAGGTGCCTAGAAACATACCATCTCCAATAATGACTCCTAAATAGAGGGGATGCTTTTCTGTTAGGGTCATTACAAAAGATTGATAATTTAATTCAACAGATATGCATTGATGACTGCCATGTTATAGGAAATGTCTTGGATGCTGGAAATGAGAAGACCAACCAACAATATGTGGTACTTGCTGTGGAGGCTGTCACACTGTTGGTGGGGGGAGGAGGGCACCTTTACAGAAGACCCTTAAACAGAAGAGCAGCTGAAGTGCAAAGGAGAAACACAGGGAAGGGACACAGGGGGATAAAAACAATGAATGTGGGGCCAAGTAGCAGGAGTAAAACAAGACAATTTCTCGAAAAGATAATTTCTCCATTGCCTTTGTGCCTTTTCTGAAAATCAGTTTATCATGTCTGTGAGTCCATTACTGGACTTCCTGCTGATCTGTTGGTTTTTCCCCAATACCACATTCTCTTGATTACTATAGAATTAACGTGACTCTTGATATTAGGTAGTGTGAGTTCCCCAAAATTATACTTCAGAATGGTTTTGGCTGTTCTGGCTCATTTTCCTTTCTAGGTAACTTTGAAAATTTACTCCAATGAAGTTAGTTGTATAAGTTGAGGCAGTTTTCCTTTGAAGGGCAGCAGATAAACATGTTAGTAGCTACAGAAGGACATGGGAGAAGAAGGTGAGTTCCCCCTTAGCTTTGGGAATGATTCAATGTAGAGGGAGCCATTGATGGTTCAGGAGAGGGGAGTGATCACTGTAGGAGCAAAGCCCCTGGGAAGGTGGGGGGTATGGATCCTGAGCTGAGGTGAGGGGCTGGCTTCAGTTAAGAGCATTGTATGTAGAAGGGCAACAGAGAATGCCAGGGCAGACATGGGTAGACTGGGTTTGGGAACCTCTGATAATTCCCAGCAGATTGCTTCTGTCCTCTGAATGAATCACTATGTCTCAAAAATAAACAGTATTAATATAAAACTAACAGTCATACTGTTATAGGCTGAGTTGTCTCTGCTCAAAATTCATACCATGCCCAGCCTTATTTTAATACTGTCTTTAGTACCATATAGGCTGAGTTGTGTCTGCTCAAAATTCATATGGTGAAGTCTGAACCCCTAGTGCCACAGAATGTAACTATATTTGAGATAGGTGTGGTCTTTAAAGAGGTAATTAAGTGAAATAGGGTCATTAGAGTGGTCCTAAGGCAATTTGCCTGGTGCCCTTATAAGAAGAGGAAATGATGACACACACATGTACAGAGGGAGGACTAAGGCGGACACCGGGAGAAAACAGCAGACTACAAGGCAAGGAGGGAGGCCTTAGAAGAAACCAGTTCTGCTGACACCTTGATCTCAGACGTGTAGCCTCCAGAATTGTGAGAAAATACATGTCTGTTGTTTAAGCCACCCAGTCTGTGGTAGTTTTTGATGGAAGCCTTAACAAACAGATAGAAATACTTTTAGTGCCCTCGTGGAGGTATTATCATATCTATTTTATAAGCTAGCACTCCTGCTTCTTCTACTAATGTAATAACCATGTAATGATGTCTATATCTGAGCAACTGAGCGGTGATGAGAGAACTTCAAAACCTGAATTCATGACCAAGAGAGAATTACTTCTCACTTTCACTCTCATTCTGTTTCCAATACCATATTACTCTCACTAAATGCCAAAACCCCTCCTCGATTTGAATGAGGTATTTTGTGAGAGTATTATAGTATTGGAAATTTCTTATCATGAAGTCATTTGTTATTAAATTATATGTGTTCAGCATCAGTAAAAAAATAGTACGGAAGAATAATCAAGTCTCATAAAATACACAGTTATCATGGAAATCATACTAGATTTGGAGTACAGTGAAATATGCCTGTTCAGGCAACTGCAGGAGACGTCTGCCAAACGTATCTGCCCCTTGAAGTCCTGAGGCAGATGATTAGTAGGAGAATCCTGAAGCCACTGCAAACACTCACACATTCACCATTCACACCTGCCAAAATATTCCAGCATTCACCATTCACACCTGCCCAAACGTTCCCACATTCACCATTCACGCCTGCTTAAGCATTCTCATGTTCGCCATTCACACCTGTCCAAACATTCCATTTACCATTCACAACTCCCAAGCATTTGCAGATTCACCATTCACACCTGCCCAAACATTCCCATATTGACCATACACACCTTTGACCATTTTGGGGTGAAATAAGAAAATGACTTCTACTTCCCAAATCTTTTAAGAGGTGCATATTATTAGCATCACCTGGGAAGCTGTGGCACACCACCCTCTGCAAGGGATCCTGGGACGGGTATTTATCAAGATTCTAGCAGTAGCCATACAAGGGAGAGCAGAAGAGATGGGAGTGCCTGTTGTTCAAATGCTTGTGGAAATTATACCTGCCAGGGTTTTCCATGGTCTATGTTGTGAAAGAAGCTTCCTGGACAGTGAGGTTCATGTGGAGATGTTTCCATGGGCCCCCTGAGAATGGTTTGGCAAGAGAGAAAAAAAAGATCTCTTAAGTCATTTTCTTTCTACTAGAAATAGCCTGTGGATGTGGGTCTGGGGACAGCGGGAAAACCCTGGCCGGCCCTGCATGTGCCTGACTCTGTGTGTACACCCCTTGTTGCCCATGTGCCCTGCTGTCAGATCAGTTGTCCCAGAAGTTTCAGTGTGAGTGAGTGTGAGGAGGAGCCCGCAGGCGCAGTCTATAGCCTCCTAGGCAGAAGGGCCTTGAGGTTGTTGTCCTCCTAACAGGCAGCGATGCACTGCTTGGGGGTGCCGGATAAGGGAAGAAGGAGGGCCATAGAGGGGAGGAGGGCCTGGTGAACATACAGTGAGTTATGAAGGGGGACACTATTTGAGGTATTTGAATCCTTAGAGCATATGGAACTAACTGCCCAAAAAGGATGGATTCCAGAGTCCTTAGTGGATACCTTGGAGGAAGTGGAGAATGCAGTGAGGCAGGGTACCACAGCCTACAAGGCAGGCACCCATCTCACTGCGCATGCTCCTTGTACCTCAGTGGGCATGTTCACTGGGCATGGTCCAGTCGGCCCCTTCGACCACATGGTGAATGCCATGGAGCTGTGAGGGTGGGAGGGTGGCGGTCCTGTGGTCTAGACTCTCTCCTCTACTGAGACACAGCTGGTAGGTGTGAAGGCCAGTCCCCCCAGGAGGTGTAGTGTGAGTGAATGTGAGGAGGAGCCAGCAGACTTCCTGAGCTTCAGGCAGCCTAGTCCCTGGCCTCAGCGGGGGAAGGCCTTCGACGTCATGAGTAAGGTGGACCACAGAGTGGAGGTAGCTCAGGTGAAGATGGGGCGAGTGCTGAAGGTAATGTTGGAGGTATCTGAGTCCTGGAAGCCCCTGGAAACCCCAGTAGAAGACAGATTCCAGACTCCTCGGTGGGGAACCAGGAAGGGGCAGGGTGGGTGGGAAGGAACGGGCCTGGGAACTGGGAATGCTGTGGACTGGTGACCCAGGCCCGAGGTCTGTAGAGTGCCCACATAGGTGTCCAGTGAGGAGTGGCCAGTGCTGTGTGGCAACTTCAACTCCCCCATGGATGTTCGAATGGGCTGGGTTGTGCATTTCAACAAAACTTGATTTTAGAGGGAAAATGGGCCTAGCTAACAGATGTGTAATGAAAGCTGTGTTCACTCCAATTTTAATTCTGTAGCTGTATTTTCCTATATGTCTCCACTATGGAAAGTCCAGTTGTGAAACTAAACCTCATCAGAAATACCCTGTGTCTTTTGCCAGGAGCCTTAAGACACTGCTAACTTGACCACCTTAAGTGGCTTTGCAAGCATTCGATTCAGAAGGCACACACACTTAAACTTGCCCTGGGACTTACTTTCAAAGTATTTCCAAATTTTAATAAAATTACAAGTTTACATATGGCGATGGAAGTGGTCAAATACAGCAATCCTCTCAAGTGCACTTTCCCAATCACAGTATTCTGTTTGCAGAATGAAACATGAGTTGGCAAGGAAGATCAACATATAAGCCTAGACCAAGAGGAAGTTTACAGTTTCCTGGACTGATTGGGCTTATGCTCATTAGTGCCTTAACATTCCATGTTTTCTGTTAGCAGAAATTTCTATTTGTGATAGTCTTGTTGAACTAGTGTACATATACAGATAAAGGTCTGCCATGCTGAAAAATGATCATGGCATCTCATGAAGGAAAGGCAAGCCCAAGAGGATTACATTCTGGTTTTGTGTGGAGGAATGATCTTGTGTTCCCCAGATTTCACCCATGATTTCCTCCCCATGTTTATTCATAACAGATTACACACATTCCTCCCAACATAAATTAAAATGGCTTCCAAAGCCCTTGAAGGTAACTGTCTTAGAGTATGACCTCCCTGTGGGAAGAGTAACTTTATGAAGAATAAGGATATGAAATAGTGTTGGAGAAATGTCTTTAGACTTATGATGAAAAATATGTATTCTGTATATTTATATTATTGACATATATTGATAACAGAACTTTCTAATCTGCATAAACACATACCCCTCGTCCCAGCAGCCCAGTGATGAAGAACCTCAAGAAGAGAAACCACCCACTGAAAGTCAAGATCCTACACATGGTCAGGAGAGAGAAGATCAGGGTGCTGCTGAGATTAAAGGTGCTGGAAAGGGAAAGAAAGAATGTCTATGGTGGCGGTGGGGGCAGAGGAGGCCTATATGTGCATCATGCATTATGCCATAAACAGTAACAGAAGAAAGAAAACATTAGAAAAGGTTCTCAAACACTTGCTGAAATTTGGCTGGAAAAGTGAAGAGTGTAGTTTGCAGCTTCATGAAGTCCCTGGATGCAACGAATCTTCTCTCTTTTTCTGAGGTTTATTTTGCATGCTTAAAAATACAGTCCTTGCTAAATCAGATGAAACCATTTAATTTTATATATACAAATGTACATTATTTCACTAGTTTAACTTGATGTTCTTAGAATGTTGTTGTATGATTATCTCAGCCATGGTGTCAATGGTGTTGTAAGCACCCTTTAATAGCATGTAGAGTGCCAAGTAACCCTACCCTGTAACACCATGAATAAAGCCCATTTGCATAGGGATGTTAGCCCCACTTTATAAATAAGAAAACTGAGGCTTAGAGATTGAGGCTTACCAAGAACACTTGACTCACGGACAAAGATTTCAAATTACATTTCAAAGTTTGTATTTGTCCTACTGTCTATGTTATTAGAAAACACGACTGATTTTGCTTAAAATGCTTAATACTCGAATGTGCTTCTCCTGTAAGGTACTTCAGTATTGGCTCAGGAAAAGGCACAGTTCAGTGATACAGGATAGCAACTCCAGAAACGAGCTCAATCAAAGGAATACCGACCAAAGGAAACAGCCACTGTTCCCTTCGATCAATATTTTTTACAGTAAGTTTGGGAAAAGCTAGATAATTCAGGATACTGGCATACAGGTATATTACTATATTGGCTATATTAGTATGGTTTTTAAGGGACTTTTAAAAGTTGCTTCAATACTTTTATAATTAGACAGTTTAAAGTATAATAAGATTGTCATGAAACGGAAATTATTTCCTCAAAGGGTAGCATTTTCAAGCTAAATACTGACCAAATTTGGGCCATGGATTATTTTAGTAATTCACTGTTAAAAGGTTCCCAGAATATGACTGTCAACAATGCCCATTAATTTGTTTGCCCTCAGGTTCCCATACTCTCACTGAAGACAGTGATTTTGCTGTTATATTTGGTACTTTTGGATCCCTTCCTTACACCTTATACAAAAATCAATTCAAGATGGATTAAAGACTTAAATGTTAGACCTAAAACCATAAAAACCCTAGAAGAAAACTTAGGCATTACCATTCAGGACATAGGCATGGGCAAGGACTTCATGTCTAAAACACCAAAAGCAATGGCAACAAAAGCCAAAATTGACAAATGGGATCTAATTAAACTGAAGAGCTTCTGCACAGCAAAAGAAACTACCATCAGAGTGAACAGGCAACCTACAAAATGGGAGAAAATTTTCTCAACCTACTCATCTGACAAAGGGCTAATATCCAGAATCTACAATGAACTCCATCAAATTTACAAGAAAAAAACAAACAACCCCATCAAAAAGTGGGCAAAGGACATGAACAGACACTTCTCAAAAGAAGACATTTATGCAGCCAAAAAACACATGAAAAAATGCTCATCATCACTGGCCATCAGAGAAATGCAAATCAAAACCACAATGAGATACCATCTCACACCAGTTAGAATGGCAATCATTAAAAAGTCAGGAAACAACAGGTGCTGGAGAGGATGTGGAGAAATAGGAACACTTTTACACTGTTGGTGGGACTGTAAACTAGTTCAACCATTGTGGAAGTCAGTGTGGCGATTCCTCAGGGATCTAGAACTAGAAATACCATTTGACCCAGCCATCCCATTACTGGGTATATACTCAAAGGACTATAAATCATGCTGCTATAAAGACACCTGCACACGTATGTTTATTGAGGCACTATTCACAATAGCAAAGACTTGGAACCAACCCAAATGTCCAACAATGATAGACTGGATTAAGAAAATGTGGCACATATACACCATGGAATACTATGCAGCCATAAAAAATGATGAGTTCATGTCCTTTGTAGGGACATGGATGAAATTGGAAATCATCATTCTCAGTAAACTATCACAAGAACAAAAAACCAAACACCGTGTATTCTCAGTCATAGGTGGGAATTGAACAATGAGAACACATGGGCACACGAAGGGGAATATCACACTCTGGGGACTGTTGTGGGGTGAGGGGAGGGGGGAGGGATAGCATTGGGAGATATACCTAATGCTAGATGACGAGTTAGTGGGTGCAGCGCACCAGCATGGCACATGTATACATATGTAACTAACCTGCACATTGTGCACATGTACCCTAAAACTTAAAGTATAATAATAATTTAAAAAGTGGGAAAAAAAGTTATATATAGGGCCTTTGGACCTAAGCATAACTTTCATTAATTTTTACCCCAAAATTTTCAAGTTACCTAAACAGGGGATGGATGTCAGGGCTATAAGATTTGTCATAAACCTGCCACTACATTGATCTAATCCTTCAGAAAGTTACATTTAATTTATGATTAAAATGCTATCCATGCAGCAGGCTTCAGATTTCCTAGATATCTGATACTCACTGTTTATAATACACAATGGTAAAGTATAGGAAATGGAGGTGTAGTGTGATTTACCCTCAGATTGTCATTTAAAATAAGATTTCATAATATAGGAAAACAAAGGCATGAGATCTTTGCATCACATTTATTACCACAATAGCTTACAGGATTTTATTTCCTAACACTGAGAAAAACAATATTATAATTTCCTTATTTATCATTCTTGTTTGCCTGCTTCAATTGATACCCTTTAGTATTTTTTAGTGCCTGACCTGGAAGCTGATCTCAAGGAGCTGTCTCAGTCAAAGACGGGGGATGAATGGGGAGATGGTCCGATGTCCAGGGGAAGATTCTGCCAAAATCAGACCAATTTAAAATGCCAGAAGGCGGTATGCTATCCATTAAGATGCAAAATTATGTGCTTTCTGTTTTCCACAATATTATAATTTTGATAATACAAAGAGAGAACATTACTGCCCCTTTAAAAACAGAAAGCAGAGTTCAAATGCAGACTTACTTTGAAAGTTAGTTCAGACCCCAGATGCCTAACTGCAAGATTTAAACACCACCAGATGGAGACACAAATTGGGTCAAAGCTATACTGAATCATCAAATATTAAAGCATTTTCTTCTGAGTATAACCAAGAAGCAGCATCATAAGTGGGCGCCATCTGTATTCTCTTTGTTGGACTTTGGTATCAAGGTTACACTAGCTTCATGAAATGAATTGGGATATAAAACCTCTTTCTATGCTCTGGAACTGAAATCCCTGCAAGAGTGAATCACTTGGAGATAGGAGTTCCCATGTGTGTTTGTTTCCAGATTGCATGTCTTTTTGTTTTGTTTTGTTTCAGCTTTGGACACTACTTAAAAGAAAGACAGAAGGGGCAGCTCCAGGTTTCCATGCCTTTAAACTTTGTAAGGTGCCTCTCTTCCCTACAAAGATGCCTCTAATTATGCCATCACTCTGAAAACTACCTGCTCCTGTTTCTGTACTGACATTAACCTCTGTATAAAGCAAGTTAAAAGTTGCCACTCTATTAATTTGCTTACGTAAGTTTTTTCAGAGATACCTTCTTGCTAAGTTGCCCAGGCTGATCTTGAACTCTTGGACTCAAGCAATTCTCCCTCCTCGTCCTCCAAAAGTGCTGGGATTACAGGTGACAGCCACCTTGCCTGGCCTGCCTACCTGATTTTGATCTGTGGTGTATGTTTTTGAATGGATTGACTACACCAAAGCTGTGAATAGTTAGGATGATAACTGCATTTATTGAGTTCTTTAACGGAAATAATAACTCATATTTATAGATTGTCTAGTATCTGTTAACCAGTTATCTGAGCTGTGTTTCATTATTTCTGACCTCATTATTAAATCCACTAAAAAGGTGAGTCAGAGTTTTCATAAAATTTACAATAAATGACTCTAGTAAGAAACAGATATGGGGATTCAAGGTCTAAGTTCACAGTCTCTGTGCTTCCTGAAAGTAAATGCTTCTGAAAGTGTTGAATGCAGAACTGGTGTTGTGTATATTGACTTTAGTGGTAATCTGATGTTTTCATGTAAATCCATGGTAATATATAAAATACATATATTTTATTGTTTAACATAAAGGGATATGTTGTTCTCTTGAAGTATTTGTCAAAATGTGGAACATAAACCTCACATGGGTTCCCAGATGAAATCATTGTTATGAAAGCATTTTAAAAATTAATAGTAACATACCTGTTTTACTGTGCAACAGAAAAAATATAATAAGAATACTAAATTCTTCTGGAATAGTTTGTGGGATGGAGAAAAGAACTGATGTCTCAATCCCCATGGAAAAATGCCACAACATCTCCTGCAAACATGTCCTTTCTTTAAATGATACAAGGCAGAGAGGGAGAAACACCAAACCTTTCTTTTTCTTCTGAGCCTGACAGTCACCACATCTCAATCAGAAGCCCCTGCAGCTGCCTGGATCCAGCCTAATACGCCTCTTCTTGTACATAATACACGACTAACAACCCTGAGCTCCATTTATATTCTCACACCCAAAAGGATAATTGTCCAACAATGGGCCCTACTCAGAATCCACGCTGCTTAGGGAGGGGCAGAAGAATATACACAGCAATTATTTCTCCCTGTTACAAAGATTTTAAAATATTTTTGGATCCAAAAGGACTGAAAAGCTAGGGTTCAAATAAAAAGTGAGACTAAATGTAGGGGATCCCATTTGCCACGGAATATGTGAGAAGTCCCTAGGCTATAGAGCCAGATGAAGAATTAGGCCCTAGGTAGAAGAAAGGGGAAAGCAACCACCACAACTTGCTGAAGCAAAATTACTTGGGTCCTAGCTACACTGTCCCCTTATGGCACAAAATAACCATGGGTTTCCATCATGGCTCTGACATACAGGCCTTGAGATGGTAGACAAGGTACTTATATCCTGTGAGATCTTTACTACTATTGTCACTATCATTTATTTCATTCTTGCAATTATCTTGCAAGGTAGGAAGTAGCTACTGAAGCTCAGAAAGTTCATCTCTTGTTGAACCTCACCAGGAATGGAAGTACTAGTCAAACATACAAAACTCACGTATGTGTTTTTGAGTGGAGTTTAACTACGAAAGTCACATTTGTTAGATTTCTTATAGTGAATTTATTTGTCATTATGTTCAGCATCAATAAATAAAATAGTAATGAAGACTCATCAAGCCCAGAAAAAAATCCATGCACTTACAGTCAATTGATTTTTGACAAAGTTATCAAGAACACACGGTGAGAGAAGGGCAGCCTTCAATAAGTGGTATCAGGAAAACTGTATATCCACATACAGAAGAATGAAATTCTACCATCATCTCTTACCATAAGTAAAGGTAAACTTAAGATGAATTAAAATCTTATAATGTAAGACCCGAATCTATGAAACTACTAGAAGAAAACACAAGAAGACAACTACGTGACATTGGTCTGGGCAGCGATTTTTTGGATATGATCCCAAAAGCACAGGGAAGACAAACAAATGTAAACAAATATTACACCACTACATCCTGTACATGTAGTGGTGTAATATTATTTGAAGGCTTACTGTTACTTAAAGATGCATGTAGTAATCCATAGAGCAATCCCTAGAAAACAAAGATATGTAACTAATAAGCCAATAGTGGAGATTAAAATGGTGTAGTATAAAATGTTCAACTGGTCTAAGAGAAGGGAGGAAACAGAAAAACCTGAATAAAAAACAGATATGATAAATAAAAATATAAAGCAAGTTGGTAATTTAAAGGTAAACTGGTTCCACATTAAATTTAATTTGCTTACACTTGTCTATTAAAAGTCAGAGTTTGGCCAGGCCCAGTGGCTCATGCCTCTAATCCCAGCACTTTGAGAGGCCAAGGCCATACCAGCCAGGGCAACATAGTCAGACCCTGTCTCTACAAATATTAAAAATGAGGCAGGCATGGTGGTGCACACCCGTAGTTCCAGCTCCTCGGGGAGCTGAGGTGGGAAGATAGCTTGAGCCCAGGAGGTTGAGGCTGCAGTGAGCTATGATCACATGACTGTACTCCAGCTTGGGTGACAGAGCGAGACCCTGTCTCAAATGTAAAACGTTAGAGATTGTAAGACTGGATAAAAAGAGCAAGAACAAATTATATGCTGTTAAAAAGAACCACAGTTTAAAAATAAAGAAGTTAAAAGTAAAGGATGTTAAAAGTAATTTCAAAGTAAACGGTTAAAAGATATACCCTGCAAATATGAATCACGTAGAAATTGGAGGTGCTCAATTAATACCTCACAAAACACACTTTATAGTGGAGATTATTACAATGGACAAAGTGGAACATTACATAATAATCATAGAGAGGTGCATTGATTCAGAAGACAGAAACACCATGAGTATGTATGCACCATCGAAATACATGAGGGAAAAACTGATACATCAGAAAGAAGAAATAAATAGACACATTTGCATTTATAGTAGAAGACTTCAACATTCATCCCAGCAATTGGTACAAAGAATGTAGAGAAAAATCAGGATATATATATATATGTATATGTATATAACAGGGGGCTTTCTGTATCCTGGGGAACTTGCCTTAGTGAACTGGAAAAATCGCATCACACGTGGGCTTGGAAAATCAGTGCAAGGTTTTACTGAATGGTGGAAGTAGCTCTCAGATTGATGGGGAGCTAGAAGGTGGAGGGAGTGGGAAGGTAGTTTTCCCCTGGAGTCAGGCCGATCAGTGGCCGAACTCTCCTTTGACCACTGTGGCCAAATTCCTGTCGGCAACCACATCACTCAGCCATTCAATGGCCTACCAGCATTTGCTGCTGTCTGCTGTTGTGTTCTTCTGCTGGTGTGTTCTGCCGGTGTGTTCCTCTCGATGTCCAGCCACCTGTGTCTCTGCCTGGTAGGATCTCGGGGCTTTTATAGGCACAGGATGGGAGCATGGTGGGCCAGGGTGGTCTTGGAAAATGCAACGTTTTGACATGAAAATAGAAATGCCTGTCCTCACCTAGGTCCGTGGGCACAGGCCCGAGGGTGGAGCCTTCACCAGGGACCTTCCTCTACTCCTCCCAGCACTTCCCTGCCCCACTCTTGTATCAACAATATATCAACATTTGCAAGATGACACTAGAGCAGTGTCACAGAGGGAAATAATAACGCCACTTCTACACAACATCATAGCCAAATGGGATTTACTCCATGACTTGAATATATATATATATATGAGTTTAGCAAAGTAATATGGCACAAGATAAGTATGCAAAAGTCAATGCTATTTTTATATACCAGCAACAAACAACTGGAAATTGAAAATCAGTATTACTTAATATAGCAGCAAAAAACCCCAAGAAATATTTAGTGGTAAAATGTAACAAAATATGTGCAAGACCAGTACTCAGAAGCTTAAAAATCACTGTGGAGAAATATGTATATATATATATATATATATATACACATATATATAAATATATATGTATATATATGTATATATAAATATATATGCATATATATGTATATATATATATGTGTGTATATATATATATTATGTAGAGAGAGAGACAGAGTCTCACTCTGTCACACAGGCTGGAGTGCAGTGGTGCAATCTTGGCTCACTGCAACCTCACTGCAGAGAAATATTAAAGCAGGCTGAAACAAATGGAGAGGTATGCTACGTTAATGGATTGCAAGATTGTGAAATGTCAGTTTCTCTCAAATAATCTATACATTCAATGTAAACCCAACCAAATTCCATGCAGCCTTTTGTTTTAAGAAATTGGCAAGCTGATTTCAAAATTTATGTGGAAAGGCAAGGGGACTAGAATAGTCTAACAATTTTATAAAGAACAAAGAATATTGGAGGACTCATTACCTGTTTCAAGACGTTTTCACAACTATGGTAATCAGGACAGCATGATAATGGCATAAGAAAAGAAATAAGGGTCCAAATCTAGACCTATATATTCAGATTAAATTGATTTTTCTATAGGGTGCCAAGATAATTCAGTGGGAAAAAATGATTTATTCAGGGAATGGTGCTGGAACAATTGGAAATTGACATGCAAACAAATGAACCTCAACCTTTGTCTCACATCATATACAAAAGTTGCCTTAAAATGCATCATAGAACTAAATGTAAAAGCCAACGTTATCAAACTGCTAGAAGAAAACATAGGAGAATCTTTAGCATCATGTAAAACTAAGATAGGTAGGATATGAAATGCACAAACTATGAAATAGAAAAATCATGATCTTTTTAGTATTTATATACTTATGTACTATCCTTATCCAGTCACTAGTTACTTTTCCAAGCACTATACAAATCGCATGAAGATGTCATTAGAGCTCTAATTTCCTAGAGAAATTTCCATTCAAATTTTCCACACAAGCTCATGATGATGAAACCCCAGCATTGCATTTAGGCTTCACAATAACCCTGTGAGGAGAGCTGAATATTCATTACGCTTATAAAAATAAGCTGTCCCCCAAGCCACCTAGCTTCAGTTCTTGAGTCCCTGAAGGGCTAAAGTGATAATCAAAAGATCATCCAAAGGGTCAAATGTACTCTTGACGTTGTCTCTCTGGAACATGCTCCAGGGAAATGTGGGAACAGCAACGATATAAACAGCAAAACAATAACAGCTAGAATTGATTGGAAATTTATCATATGGCAGGCACTGTCCTGACAACTGTACATGTCTTAACAGTCAGTGCTCTAAACTGCCCAAGAAGTAGATGACTTTACTAGTAGTATTTCCATGGTACTAATGGAGAAAGGAGTCACAGAGATGTTAAGGATGTTTCTCAGTGTCACCCAGCAATGAGTGGTGGAGCCACAGGTCAGAGGCGTCATGAAAAACTCTACTGTGTTGCATATTTATGTAATCAAGAGTAAGATCCAAAGGCTATTGCAAAATATTTAGAATTTTACAGCATAAGATTGCACAGGTTAGAGACATTTGATTTCTTCAGAAATATTTAAGAGATGGAGACTTGAAAGGATTGGTCTGGGTATCATTTGGAGACAGGCCCTGAGAGCATCATTAGAATAACAGGCAGCATGTCCGTTTTAGTCTCCTCACCTGAAGGCCGTGGGTTCGTCCATCAGAGAACACACCAAACCTGTCCCTTCTATACCTTCACAAAGGAGAAAGAAGCTGTGTAGCTTGGAAAGGAGACTATTCCTCTGCTCCAGTAGTTCTCAGACGAATTTCCATGAAAATTTTAACCCAGGATCTTTTAAAAATGCAGATTCCACTATTCACACCCGGTGAATCTCATGTAGTGTGGCCACAGTGGTGCCTTAGGATCTGGGAATTTACTGCCCAGCCTAGGAAACATTCAGAAACCTTATTAAATCCCTTTTGTCACATGACTGCCTCCAATACACCCACTCTTCCCAAGACTGACGTGAGGTTGAGAAGACCGACCTGAGAGCACACAGGAACACAAGACATAATGGACACAGTGTAAGAGTCACCATAAGGGTAAGGTAGTGCATCTTTTGAGAAGACCTTATAACTCTTACAGGCCTTTCTTCCCAAAGGCCTCTTCTTGTCATGCACAGTGAATGGAAGGGTGTCAAGAAATGACCTTTTAGATACCCAAAGGGTATGGGCTCCTATCAGCAACCATTGAACACATAGGATGGGAGGCGATGTAATCTACCATCTCCCTCCCACCAGCCTTGATTTCTTTCTTTCACTGTCATGTCCTTCCACAGGAGTCTGGAGCAATGCCAGGACTTAGGGCCAATGTCTTCTCTTCACTAACAGACACCTACCTGCACCTCACCTGAGGAGATCGTCTCCCTTCTCCTTTCAGCTATCCTTCTCCTGATCTCATCTGTGATCCCACAGCAAACAGCTGTCCCTAGCAGCCTGATGACCTAGCCTGGCCCCTACCTCCTGTGTCCCAGCCTGGAGAAGGCTGTCTTTGCTGAGGAGAAAAACACCAGTCCCAGGATCCCAGAGCCATGACTACCACAGAACCATACTGAGCGTCAATGTCCTATGGCAGTGGTTGATCTTTGAAATGAAGCTTCACCACACACCCCAGCTGGCACTGAAACACTTTGTTTTTAGGTTGAAAGACTTTGTTATTTATTTATTTATTTATTTATTTATTTATTTATTTATTTATTTTTAATGAAAAAATATTGGGAAACCGGTGGTGTTTGTTTACATTAGTAAGTTCTTTCGTGGTTATTTGTGAGATTTTGGTGCACCCATGACCCAAGCATTATACACTGCACCCAACTTGTAGTCTTTTATCCCTCACCTCCTTCCCATCCTTTCCCCCTGAGTCCACAAAGTCCATTCTATCATTCTTATGCATTTGCATCCTCATAGCTTAGCTTCCACTCATGAGTGAGAACATATGATGTTTATTTTTCCATTCCTGAGTTACTTCACTTAGAATAATAGTCTCCAACCTCATCCAGGTCATTATGAATGCCATTAATTCATTCCTTTTTATGACTGAGTAGTATTCCATCATATATATATTTCTTTATTCATCAGTTGATGGGCATTTGGGTTGGTTCCACATTTTTTTGCAACTGCGAATTGTGCTGCTACAAACAGGCATGTGCAAGTATCTTTTTCATATAATGACTTCTTTTCCTCTGGGTAGATACCCAGTAGTGGGATTGCTGAATCAAATGGTAGTTCTACTTTTAGTTTTTAAGCAATCTCCACACTGTTTTCTATAGTGGTTGTATTAGTTTACATTCCTACCAGGAGTGTAGAAGTGTTCCCTGTTCACTGCATCCATGCCAACATCTACTATTTTTTTTATTTTTAAATTATGGCCATTCTTGCAGGAGTAAGGTGGTATCATATTGTGGTTTTGATTTGCATTTCCCTGATCATTAGTGATGTTGATCATTTTTTCTTTTTTTTCTTTTTTTTTATTATACTTTAAGTTTTAGGGTACATGTGCACAACGTGCAGGCTAGTTACATATGTATACATGTGCCATGTTAGTGTGCTGCACCCATTAACTCATCATTTAACATTAGGTATATCTCCTAATGCTATCCCTCACCCCTCCCCCCACCCCACAACAGGCCCCAGTGTGTGAAGCTGGAAACCATCATTCTCAGCAAGCTATAGCAAGGACAAAAAACCAAACATCGCATGTTCTCACTCATAGGTGGGAATTGAACAATGATCATTTTTTCATATGTTTGTTGACCATTTGTATATCTTCTTTTGAGAATTGTCTATTCATGTCCTTAGCCCACTTTTTGATGGGATTGTTCAATTTTTTCTTGCTGATTTGTTTGAGATTGTTGTAGATTCTGGATATTAGTCCTTTGTCAGATGTATAGATTGTGAAGATTTTCTCCCACTCTATGGGTTGTCTGTTTAATCTGCCAACTGTTCCTTTTGCCGTGCAAAAGCTCTTTAGTTTAATTAAGTCCCAGCTATTTATCTTTGTTTTTATTGCATTTGCTTTTGGGTTCTTGGTCATGAAATCCTTGCCTTAGCCAATGTCTAGGAGGGTTTTTTAATGTTATCTTCTAAAATGTTTATAGTTTCAGGTCTTAGATTTAAGTCCTTAAGCCATCTTCAGCTGATTTTTGTACAAGGTGAGAGATGAGGATCTAGTTTCATTCTCCTACATGTGGCCAGCCAATTATCCCAGCACCATTTGTTAAAAAGGGTGTCTTTCCCCACTTTATGTTTCGTTTGCTTTGTTGAAGAGCAGTTGGCTGTAAGTATTTGGGTTTATTTCTGGGTTCTGTATTCTGTTCCATTGGTCTATGTGCCTATTTTTACACCAGTATTATGCTGTTTTGGTGACTATGGCCTTATAGTATAGTTTGAAATCAGATAATGTTATGCCTCCAGATTTGTTCTTTTTGCTTATTCTTGCTTTGGCTACATGGGCTCCTTTTTTGGTTCCATATGAATTTTAGAATTTTTTTCTAATTCTGTGAAGCATGATGGTGGTATTTTGATGGAAATTGCGTTGAATTTGTAGATTGCTTTTGGCAGTATGGTCATTTTCACAATATGGATTCTACCCATCTATGATCATGGGATGTGTTTCCATTTGTTCGTCATCCTTGATTTCTTTCAACAGTGTTTTGTAGTTTTCCTTGTAGAGGTCTTTTACCTTCTTGGTTAGGTATATTCCTAGTATTTTATTTTTTTGCAGCTATTGTAAAAGGGGTTGAGTTCTTAATTTGATTCTCAGCTTGGTCACTGTTGGTGTATAAAAGAGCTACGATTTGTGTAGATTAATTTTGTATCCAGAAATTGGGCTGAATTCTTTTATCAGTTCTAGGAGCTTTCTGGAGAAATCTTTAGGTATTCTACGTAAACAATCATATCAACAGCATACAGTGACAGTTTGACTTCCTCTTTACCAATTTTGATGCCCTTAATTTCTTTCTCTTCTCTGATTGCTCTGGCTAGGACTTCCAGTACTATGTTGAAGAGGAGTGGTGAGAGTGGGCATCTTTGTCTTGTTCCAGTTCTCAGATGGAATGCTTTCAACTTTCTCCCATTCAGTATTATGCTGGCTGTGGGTTTTTCACGAATGGCTTTTATTACATTAAAGTATGTCCTTTGTATGCCGATTTTTCTGAGAGTTATAATCATAAAGGGATGCTCGATTTTGTCAATGCTTTTTCTGCATCTATTGAGATGATCATGTGATATTTATTTTTTATTCTGTTTATGTGGTGTATCACATTTATTGACTTGCATATGTTAAACCATCCCTGCATCCCTGCTATGAAACCCACTTGATCATGGTGGATTATCTTTTTGGTATGTTGTTGGATTTGGTTAGCTAGTATTTTTTTATTATTAAACTTTAAGTTCTAGGGTACATGTGCACAACATGCAGGTTTGTTACATAGGTATACATGTGCCATGTTGGTTTGCTGCACCCATTAACTCGTCATTTACATTAGGTATTTCTCCTAGCATCTACGTTCATAAGGGTATTGGTCTGCAGTTTTCTTTTTTGGTTATGTCCTTTTCTGGTTTTGGTATTAGGATGATACTGGCTTCATAGAATGATTTAGGGAGGATTCCCTCTTTATCTTGTGGAATAGTGTCAGCAGGATTGGCACCAATTCTTTGAATGTCTGGTAGAAGTCTGCTGTGAATCCTCCTGGTCCTGGATTTTTCTTTTGCTGTTGGTAATATTTTAATTACCATTTCAATCTCGATGCTTCTTATTGGTCTGTTCAGGGTATCTAATTCTTCCTGATTTAAGTGAGTACGGTTGTATCTTTCCAGGAACTTATCCATCTCTTCAAGGTTTTATAGTTTATGCATGTAAAGGTGTTCATAATAGCCTTAAATGATCTTTTGTATTTCTGTGATGTCAGTTGTAATATCTCCAGTTTCATTTCTTATTGAGCTTATTAGGATTTTCTCTCTTCTTTTCTTGGTTAAGCTTGCTAATGGTCTATCAATTTTATTTATCTTTTCAAAGAACCAGATTTTTTTTCATTTATCTTTTTTATTTTTTTGTTTCAATTTCATTTAGTTCTGCTCTGATCTTGGTTATTTCCTTTCTTCTCCTGGGTGTGGGTTTGGTTTGTTCTTGTTTCTCTAGTTCCTTGAGGTGTGACCTTAGATTGTCTGTGCTCTTTCAGACTCTTGGATGGAGGTGTTTAGGCTATGAACTTTCCTCTTAGCACTGCCTTTGCTGTATCCCAGGGGTTTTGATAGGTTGTGTCTTTATTGTTGTTCAGTTTGAAGAATTTTTAAATTTCCTTCTTGATTTCATTTTTGACCCAATGATCATTCAGAGCAAGTTATTTAATTTCCATGTATTTGCATGATTTTGAAGTTTCCTTTTGGAGTTGATTTTCAGTTTTATTCCACTGTGGCCTGAGACAGTGCTTGATAAAATTTCAATTTCCTTAAATTTATTGAAGCTCATTTTGTGGCCTATCCTATGGTCTATCTTGGAGCAAGTTCCATGTGCTGTTGAATAGAATGTGTATTCTGCAGTCATTGGATGGAATGTTCTGTATGTATTGGTTAAGAACATTTGTTCCAGGGTATAACTTAAATCCATTGTTTCTTTGTTGACTTTCTGTCTTAATGACCTGTCTAGTGCTGTTAGTGGAGTGTTGAAGTCCCCCACCATTACTGTGTTGCTGTCTATCTCATTTCTTAGGTCTATTGCTAATTGTTTTATAAATTTGGGAGCTCCAGTGTTAGGTGCGTATATGTTTATGATTGTGATATTTGCCTTTTGGACAAGGTCTTTTATCATTATATAATGTCCCTCTTTGTCTTTTTAAACTTCTGTTGCTTTAGAGTTTGTTTTGTCTGATATAAGAATAGCTACCCCTGCTCACTTTTGGTGTCCATTTGTGTGAAATGTCTTTTTCCACCCCTTTACCTCAAATTTGTGCGAGTCCTTCTGTATTAGGTGAGTCTCTTGAAGGCAGCAGATAGTTGGTTGGTGAGTTCTTATCCATTGTGCAATTCTGTATCTTTTATGTGGAGTATTTGGGCCATTTACATTCAACGTTAGTATTGAGATGTGAGGTGCCATTCCATTCATTGTGCTATTTGTTGCCTGTATACCTTGATTTTTTGTTTTGTGTTTTTGTTTTTTAAATTGTATTTTTGTTTTATAGGTCCTGTGAGATTTATGCTTTAAGAGGTTCTGTTCTGATGTGTTTCCAGGATTTGTTTCAAGATTTAGAGTTCCTTTTAGTAGTTCTTGTAGTGGTGGCTTGATCGTGCTGAATTATCTCAGCATTTGTTTGTCTGAAAAAGACTGTATTTTTCCTTCATATATGAAGCTTAGTTTCTCTGGATACAAAATTCTTGGCTGATAATTGTTTTGTTTGAGGAGGCCGAAGATAGAGCCCTGATCTCTTCTAGCTTGTAGGCTTTATGCTGAGAAATCTGTTGTTAATCTGATAGGTTTTCCTTTATAGGTTACTTGGCACTTTTTTCTCACAGCTCTTAAGATTCTTTCCTTTGTCTTAACTTTAGATAACCTGATGACAATATGCCTTGGCGGTGATCTTTTTGTGATGGATTTCCCAGGTGTTCTTTGTGCTTTTTGTATTTGGATGTCTAGTTCTCTAGCAAGGCTGGGGAACTTTTCCTCAATGGTTCCCCCAAATATGTTTTCCAAACTTTTAGATTTCTCTTCTTCCTCAGGAACACCAACTATTCTTAGGTTTGGTCATTTAACATAATCCCAGACTTCTTGGAGGGTTTGTTCATATTTTCTTATTCTTTTTTCTTTGTCTTTGTTGGATTGGGTTAATTCAAAGACCTTGTCTTTGAGCTCTGAATTTCTTTCTTCTACTTGTTCAATTCTATTGCTGAGACTTTCCAAAGCATTTTGTATTTCTGTGTGTCCATTGTTTCCTGAAGTTTTGATTGTTTTTTATTTATGCTATCTATTTCATTGAATATTTCTCCCTTCACTTCTTGTATCACTTTTTGGATTTCCTTACATTGGGCTTCGCCTTTCTCTGGTGCCTGCCTCATTAGCTTAATAACTAGCCTCTTGAATGCTTTTTCAGGTAAATCAGGGGTTTCTTCTTGGTTTGGATCCATTGCTGGTGAGCTAGGTTGATTTCTGGGGTGTGTTAAAGAGCCTTGTTTTGTCATATTTCCAGAGCTGGTTTTCTGCTTCCTTCTCATTTAGGCTGGCTCTGTCAGAGAGAGGGTCTAGGACTGAAGGCTGTTGTTCAGATTCTTTTGTACCACGGGGTATTCCCTTGTTGTAGTACTCTCTCACCTTCCTATGGATGTGGCTTCCTGAGAGCCGATCTGTAGTGATTGTTATCTCTCTTCTGGATCAAGACACCCAGCAAGTCTACCAGGCTCTACGCTGGTACTGGGGGTTGTCTGCACAGAGTCCTGTGATGTGAACCATCCTGTGATGTGATGTTCCTAGGAGGATTATGGCTGTCTCTACTGTGTCACGCAGGTTGTTAGAGGAGTCAGGGAAAGCTTGCAGTCACAGGCCTCACCCAGTTCCCACACAATCTGAAGGGCTGGTCTCACTCCCACCGTCCCCCACCCAACAGCACCAAGTCTATTTCCAGGCAGTGGGTGAGCAGGGCTGAGAACTTGCCCCAGGCTACCTGCCTCCTAGCTGTGAAAGTAAGTTGGCTTTCCTTCTTCCCCTGCCTGTGGAATCTGCACACCGGATTCACACCCTCCCCCAAGTTCTGGCCAGGACACTTTTGGATCATTTCAAATTGTTACTAAGTTCAGCTGGAGATTTCCTTCTTTCTGTGGCCTTTTCCCAGTGCCTCTGGCTGCCCTCCTGAAGGACTCTTGTGAGGCCGAGCAGAGACGACTTACTAGGGAACACAGCACACTCACAGGGCTTTTTCTGCTGCTTCCTCTACTCCTGTATTTTGCTTAGCTCTCTAAACTGACTCAGCTCCAGGTAAGGCCAGAATCTTCTTCAGTAATCTAGACCTTCAGTTTCCCCAGTGGGAGTGTGTGCTCAGGGTTGGGTGATCTCCCTTTCCCACTTCCACAGTTTGGGCACTCACAATATTTGGGATGTCTCCCAGGTCCTACAGGAGCAATCCGCTTCCTTCAGAGGGTCTGTGGGTCCTCTCAGATTTCCCAATTTATTCCTGCAGTTGTTCTGGAGCAAAAATTCATGATGTGAGCCTCCACACACTGCTCTGTCCATCCGAGTCAGTGCTGTAATCTCTCTTTCTTTGTTGTTTTAATTGAGACAGGATCTCTTTCTGTCACTCAGCTTGGAGTGCAGTGGACAAATCATGGCTCACTTTCAAGCTCAAGCAATGCTTCCATCTCAGCCTCCCTAGTACCTAGGACTACAGGCATGTTCCACCAACCCTGGCTATGTTTTATAAAATTTTTTGTAGAGACGGGGTCTCCCTATGTTCCCAGGCTGATGTGAGCCACCACACCTATTCTGGAATCACATTCTTATCACAGAAAACAAGACATAGGAGGAAGGTTCCTGCAGCCCTTCCTGGGGAGCATTGTGTTCTCCTTCCTGGTGCCGTGTTATTTCCTCTGTGCCAACCACAACATTCCTATTCTTTTGATGTAAATAAGAAGTTTGAGGATACTTATTTTCAATCCTAAACTTGTGATTTATAGGCAGAATATCATCGCCCACTTTGAGGCATTTTGGAAATTTCTGTGGGCTGCTGCTGTTGTTGGAATAATTGGCAGGAGCTACTGGCATTTGGGGACTGAGTGTTAAGTGAGGCAAACGTCTTGTTCCAGAATTTTACATAAACTAGATTTTCCATACATGTCACTTCCTTGTAAACTGAGGGAGGCTTGCATATTGCTTCATCTGGGAACATATAAAGACTTATTTACTGCTGTGGAAATCACATCACTGCAGGGCATTTTTTTCTTGGATTCCACTCTGTCACAATATACCAGTATCAGTTTGCTTTGTAGCTGTGCATCCCTGGGGCAAATAGTGAGAGGAATTCAATTTACTGACCAATGGGGTCTTTTCCAGGATAAGTTGTTAGTTGATGGGGAAACTTAAGTGGGAGATGTTCACAGTATGAAGTCTCATGAGTTGGTGAACAACATCAGCTATGCCCATTGCTATTACTGCACTGAAGTTCTCTTTGCAGGTGTATCTCCCTCACTAGGCTCCCAGGTCTTTCCTGGAAGGTTGGAAACATACACAGTAGATCCCAGTGTCCTCAGGATGGAGCATAGAATGTGACAGGCAGAAGGCAGGGAACACTTGTGGAATTGTAGTGATCTCTACATGGTTGGATGACCAAACCCAGTGTCACAGTGATGAGCCACATGGATATCAGTCTGCAGAGGGTGGGAGAGGCCTCTGTCTTAGGAGCCATGTAGCAGAGTGACACCTACCTGCATTACTGATCTTGGTTACACCCTTTAAGGATCCTAGATGTAAGCAGCCTATTGATTAGGGTTCTTCTGTGGGTGTGTGCATGGGAAGAAAGAGAGAGATTGATTGATTGATTGATTTTGAGGAACTGGCTCATGGAACTCTGTGTGCTGGCATACCCAAACCTTGCAGAGCAGGATGTCAGGCTGGAGACCCAAGGCAGAGGTGAAATGATACCTCAAATCTAAGGGCAGCGTGGAGACTGAAATTCTTGATCTTGAGGAGGACCCCAGTCTTTTTCTCTGAAGGCCTTCAAGTGATTGGACGAAGGCCACTCCACACTGTGGAGGGCAATTAGGCTTACCCAAAGTCTGCTGATTTAAATGTTAGTTCTCATGTAAAAAATACCTTTCACAGAGGCATCTACTCTGCTCAAGGTGAACATTTTTTGTGTGTATCGTGGCCTAGCAAAGTTGACATATCAAATTTCCCATCACAGGCATCTTATACAAATCCTATTAATGATGGATGTCTACCTTACGAAGGCAGATGACTTCCTACCTAAGATTCTGTATTAAACTTTTTTTTTTGGCCAGGCCAAGCCACCATTTCAGGCTCAGCACAACTCTGGCCAGGAAGCTGAAGCTGATGTGAATGCCTTCCAGAGATGAGGCAGTGAAGGGATACTCAGGGCGCACATGTAAGAAAAATCTCAGAGGGCATAGGTGATACCCCTGGACTCCAAGAGTTTACCCTTGATAGGGCACCCCCCAGCAGGACATACAGTTGTGAGGCAGGAGCTGGCCAAGGCCCCCACTGTGGCCTCCCACTGTGTGACCTTTCCCTCTAGGGGTTCCTCGTCCAGTCCAAATAATTCATTTGCATCTTTGGTTTTAGTGGGACTCTCAGAAGGCAGTCAGTTCAGGGTGGTCATTGACACCTGTTCCTCCTCTTCACAAGCCTAGATGACATCCCTAAGTGTTCTACATGGAATGTTCAGGAGCTGGGTCATCCCTGCTGTCCCATAGTCACAGCTGTCAGGTGTGATCGTGATCTCAGTATTCAGTGTGGTTCCAGCATTGGCCTTAGGGTATGGTTGTGGGCTCCTCGCCGGCAAGGAGACCCACCACCTGTGCTGTTATTTTGTACCGCCAATTCAGTGTCATACTGTGAGACTAGGGACACAGTGCTGACACAATGCTGATCTTGCTTTGGCTGTGTCTTCAAGCAATCAATCACTTGGATCCACTTGGGCTCATTTTGTTCTTCTTGGCCAAATCTATGGATATGTGACAAGGTAAACTAAGAACTGCAATGGTGATACTTGTGGCCCTTTTAGCCACTGCAGGGCTGCTTAGGGATTTCTTGAGCACTTTACACACTATTGTATTGAGGTGTGTGTTGTGTTGCCTGACCAGAATATTGACTTATTCCTTGTGAAATCACACTGATCCAGGAGAACAGTTTGCAGCACATACTACTGACTAGCACATACTAATGACAGCATTAATGAACATATTTATTTAAATCAAATAATCTTTGGAGGTCAAATGCATTTTAAAATGCAATTTGGTATTTTCTTACAATTCCAAAGCAGTTATCACTTACTATAGATGTAGCTGTAAAGACAAGTCAAATGAAAAAATAAATTGTAAAAGAAAAATATATAACTAGTAAACAAAATTATCTGCAACGTAATGCCTACTTAGTATATTATTTCATTTATTCTCCATAGCAATCATTTAGTGTAAATATTCTAATTTCTACTTTAGAAATGTGGAAATAGTCCCACAGGGTATAAGTGCCTTGCCCACCATCTTGAAGCCCAAGTGTTAGAGCCACGATGGAAACCCAAGCCAATTTCATGCTATACCCTATAAGGAGACAGGGTAGCTAGGACCCAAGTCATTTTGCCTCAGCAAGCTCCCCTGGTTGCTCTCCCCTTTCTCCTACCTACACCCTAATTCTTTCATCCAACCTTACAGCCTTGGGACTTCTCACATATTTTATGTCAAATGGGATCCCCTACACTTAGTCTCACTTTTTTTTCAACTCTATCTTTTCAGTCATTTTGGATCAGAATATACATTAAAATCTCTGTAAGAGGGAGAAATAATTGCTGATTATAATCCCCTGCCACTCCCTAAACACTGTGGATTCTGAGTAGGGACCTTTGTTGGAAAAATGTCTTTTTGGGTGTGAGGATACACATGGAGCTCAGAGTTGCAGTTGGTGTATTATTTACTGTAAAAGGGATATCAGGCTGGATCCAGGCAGCTCCAGGGGCTTCTGAATGAGATGTGGTGACTGTCAGGGTGATGGAGTTTTATGCAGATGGAAAAAGAGGCTTGGTGCTTCTCCCTCCCTGCCTCTTAATAACTTTTAAAGAAAGGTCAGAAGCGTTTGCAGAAGTTATTGTGGCATTTTTCCATGGGGACTGAGAAATCCCTTCTCTCTGTGTTCCCACAAACTATTCCAAATGGCTTTAGTGTTCTATTTTTCTGTAGCAGAGTAAAATAGGCATGTTATTATTAATTTTTAAAAATGTTTTTGTACCAATGGTTTCATCTGGTAATGTCTGTTAGCTCTATGTGCCATATTTTGGGAAACACCTTCCTCAAGATAAGACCAAAATCTTTTATGTTGAAAAATGAAAAATATATATATTTTATATATTACCATAGATGTGTATGAAAATATGCAATTACCAATAAAATCAACATATACAACACTAGTTCTGCATTCAACACTTTCAGAAGTATTTACTTTGAGAAACCATAGACTGTGAACTTAGAACTTGAATCCACATATTTGCTTCTTACTAGAGTCATTTGCTGTAAATTTTATGAAAACTCTGACTCCCCTTTTTAAAGGATTAAATGAGGTCAGAAACAATGAAACATAGCTCAGAAAACCGGCTAACAGATACTGAACACTCTATAAATGTCAGTTATTATTCCTATTCTTTTTAAAGAACTAAATAAATGGAGCTATTGTCCTAACTATTCACAGCTTTGGTTTAGCCAATCCATTCACAATCAACATCAGGTAGACAGACCAGCCACGGTGGCAGTCACCTGTAATCCAAGCACTTTTGGAGGCCGAGGAGGGAGAATCACTTGAGCTCAAGAGTTCAAGATCAGCCTGGGCAACTTAGCAAGAACGCATCTCTGAAAAAACTTATGTAAGCAAATTAATAGAATGGCAATTTTTAACTTTCTGTGTACAGAGGATAATGTCAGTACAGAAACAGGAGCAGATTGTTTTCAGAGTGACATCATCATTAGAGGCATCTTTGTGGGGAAGAGAGGTGCCTTACAAAGTTTAAATGCATGGAAATCTGGAGCTGCCCCTTCTGTCTTTCTTTTAAGTAGTGTCCAAAGTTAAAAAAGATATGCAATCTCAAACAAACACACATGGGAAATCCTATCTGTAAGTGATTCACTCGTGCAGACATTTCAGCTCCTGAGAATAGAAAGAAGTTTTATATCCCAATTCGTTTCATGAAGCCAGTGTAACCTTGATACCAAAGTCCAACAAAGAGAATACAGATGGCCCCTGACTCCTGATGCCGCTATTTAAAATTTCTTGACTTTACGATAGTGTGAAAATGAAATGCGTTCAGTGGAAACAGTTTTTTGAGTAGCCATATAACCACTGTGTTTTTCATCTCCAGGAAAATATTCAATAAATTACATGAGACATTCAACGTTATGATAAAATAGGCTTTGTGTTAGATGATTTTGCACAACTGTAGGGTAATGTCAACGTAACTGTAACTGTAGGGTAATGGGCACTTTTAAGGTAGGCTAAGCTAAGCTATAATGTTTGCTAAGTTAGTGTACTGAATGCATCTTCAACTTACGCAATTTTCAATTTATGATGGATTTATTGGGACATAATCTCATGGTAAGTTAAGGAGCATCTGTACATGAAATAAAAACATAGGCTAATGCCACTTATGAGGACATACATAAAAATCCTAAACAAATTAGTAAGGCATAGATTATTAAAAAAGGATAATATGTTGTGACCCACTTTTTCCCCTAGAAAGGCAAGGTTTGTTTAAACATAGCAACTTACCAATGAAATTCACCACGTTAACAGATTAATAAAAGAAAAAGTCCTATGATCATCTGTGTGGATGCACTACAAGTGCTTGATGAAATTCAACATCTATTGAAGATAAATACTCCTAGGAAATGAGGAATACAATGGAACTCTCTATTGTGATAAAGTGTATCTATATTAAAAAACACAGGAAACATTGTAAAATGTTAAAAAAAACTTTCCAGCGCCTATTAGGCATAAGAGAAGGATGGCCACAATTACTGGTTCTATTCAGCATTCTATTGGGTGGGTCTGTCCAATGTTGTAAAATAGGAAAAAGGACAAAGCGTACTGTTTGAAATGTCAGAAACAAGCTGTTGTTATTCAAAGATGATATGATTGTGTAAGTTGAAATTCAGAAAGGATCTAGAGATAAATTTGGAATAAGTATATTTAGCAAGGTTACTGGATAGAAAACCAATATACAAACACTGAATCCATTGAATGGATAAAAAAAGTTTTTTCTCTGTTCTTACCTCACAACAATTAACATGGAAGAGTTTTGTGACCAAATGTGTGGGGGCTTTTCTACACACACCAAACAAGCAATGAGTTTTGCAGCACACACCAGCTGGGTGTCCTCTTATTCAATTCTGACGCAAGCTACCTTGACATAGAGTAAGATTGCACAGGTTAAGGGCTCAGTCCCACAAGATTTCCCTCACTACAAGCCCTAGGTTGTTTCACCTGTGTTTCTGACCCACCAGCTATAAATTGAGTTTTCCATGAGTCCTACTCAGGTTCAGTCAGTTAATTTCCTACAGCATCTCACAAGACTCAGGGAAACATATACGTTTACGGGTTTATTAAAACAGGATACTAGAAAGGATGCAGATAAAGAGATGCATAGAGTAAGGAATGGGGAAAGGGGCAAGGAGCTCCCATGCCCTCTACAGGCATGCTGCCCTCTTTGTGTTCAGCTAGCCAGAAGCTCTCTGAACCCTGTCATTTTGGTTTTTTTGGAGGTTTTCATTATGTAGCTATGATTGATGAAACCAATGGCCAGACATTTTTGACCAAGTTAACCTTGAGTCCCTCTCATTTCCCTGAAGGTTAGGGGTGGGGCTGAAAGTCCCAACCCTCTAATCCCCCATCCTAGAGCTACTTAGGGGCTGCCAGCCATCAGCCAACTAATTAGCATACAATAAGATATCATTTTTTGAGATTCTAAACATTTTAAAAACTGTATGCCAGTAAGCAGGGTCAAGGACCAAATACACATTTCACAAAATCACACCGGTATTAGACCATTTTCACACTGCTATAAAGAACTACCTGAGTCTGGGGAACTGATGAAGGTTTAATTGACTCACAGTTCCACAGGCTTAACAGCAAGCATAATTGGAAGGTCTCAGGAAACTTACAATCATGGAGGAAGGGAAAGCAAGCACCTCTTCAAATGGAGGCAGGAGAAAGCATGAAGCAGGAAGTGCCACACACTTTTAAACCATTAGAGGGTTGGAACTTTCAGCCCCAACCCTTGAGTACTAACTGACTGTCAGAACAACAAGGAGGAAATCCACTCCCATGATCCAATCACCTCCCACCAGGTCCCTCTCCAAACACTGGGAACAATTAAACATGAGATTTGGGTGGTGACACCCAGCCAAACCATACCAACACTTGTATACCAACTCAATTTTCAAAATTTCAAAATTTTGAAATACAAAATTTAAAGAAATGATACCTTTTACTCTTGAAAAAATCTCCCTCTGTCACTCAGGCTGGAGTTGCAGTGGCATGAACATGCACTGCATCCTCTACCTCCTGGGCTCAAGTGATCCTCCCACCTCAGCATCTGGAGTAGCTTGAACTACAGCTACATAAATACGTACATTCAGTCAATCATTTACTTTTGTAGAGAAGGGGGTCTCACTATTTTGCCCAAGCTGGTGTCAGTCTCCTGAGCTCAAGCAATCCTCCTGCCTCAGCATCCCAAAGTCCTCAGATTATAGGTGTAAGCCACTGCACCTGGCCACACTTTTCAGTAGTATAAAATGTGTGAAATAAAATTAACAAAAGATGTGCAAGTCTTCTTTGAATAAAACTGTAAAACTTTATTGAGATATTTTTAAGTCAAATATCAAATATAAAAACAGTTTGCATTCTTTCAGCTTCTCTTCATTTAAAACTGTGGTTGCCCTTCACGTGTAACAGAAACATAACAGGAGGGAATATTACTAGCAGAACTGTATTTAGATGACATTAAAGGTATGCAAAGTTTTGGTTTTATGCGAAAGACTAAAACTGTAAGCCTAAGTGTCACCCTATGGCTAACATTCAATAAGACCCCTGTAGGGACTTTGAAGATAGACTTCCATGCATATACAGTATTAACTTTTTTTGAACCCACCCTGCTTTCTGTGCTCTACAAGAAAACCAAATGACAGTCTAAGGTCAGAACACATTAAATCAAGTGAACCTAATAAAAAGTGGCTCAAAGTGGAAAGCAAACATTGTGTATACATTTACTAAAAATATCACTGATACACAAAACATCTAAGAAAAAAAGGAATTTACAAAATTGTATAATTTAGTGTTTTGGCTTGAAATAATAGACTGGATGTTTGACAAGCTCCTGGGAAACAGTTAATGTCACATCAGGAACTGCATAAGTACATTGAATGGAAAAGCCCATATTGTATTTGTTTGTCTCTGTGGCACAAAAGTGCAAAAATGTAGCTTTGAGCTAGTTTACACTTCTGTGGATTTTAAGGTACAGTAACTATTTGTCCAAGGTTTTCACCTATCATTATGATGTCAATATGAAGAGTGCCTCTTTTTACACCTGAAAGTATTCCCTTTTGTAAAATAAATTACATGGTCACATTCTTTTTAATCTATCACTATCATTTTAGATAGAGGCATATATCATGAACAATGGGGGAAAAAAAAGAAATGGAGGGAGAGGAAAATGGAAAAGGAGAGTAAGACATCTTTAAAATGCAAATATTTGTTTCTAGAAGTAAGTGTTTCTGAGTGTCAACTGGAAAATTTCAGAAGTCCCTCCACAGTGTTTGTGATGTTTAGATATTCAGGTATTCCTGAGATATATTTACTAATGTATGCATTCCTAGTTTATCAACCATTTCGTCCATATTTTGAAAATACTAGAGTTCAAGAATATATTCACTTTCAATTATACCGTATATTGAGTTCTGTTAGGGTCTTGTTCATATTCTGTGTTGAGCTTTTACCATTTTCTTCAGGATTATGTAAACTATTAGATACTCTATTCGTAGCTATTTTTAAAAAGAACAATATTTCAATTTATTGCTTTTGGATTACGTTTCCTTTTCCTAATGATTCATACCTTTTATTCACTCCTGCTTTCCTTTTCCCTTAAGTTTATTCTGTGGGTCTTCTATTACCATTTTTATTTATTATTATCACTTTCATTTATCCTGTAATTTGCTATTTTAATAAGATATGCACTTAAGGCTATGATCTTCCTAAGAATACAGTGGAGCCTTGTTCAATAGACTCCTGGAAATCGTCTGAAAACTATCTTTTAATGTAAATGTCTAACGGAATGGTTCAGCAGTGCAGAGTAAACGCATTTAGGTAATTTCTTCCCTAAACATGGAGTCCTTCCTTTACATTCAGAAGCTCTTCTAATTAACAGTCAGCAATTTGGAAAATATGTGTAAAAGATACTTATATCGACTACTCGGGAATTAGTTCCTTATGGTTTTTGAACTTTAATATCAGATAATAATCTGATGTCTCCTGCCTCAGCCCCCCAAGTAGCTGGGACTACAGGCGTGTGCCACCATGCCCGGCTAATTTTTGTATTTTTAGTATAGACAGGGTTTCGCCATGTTGGCCAGGCTGGTATCAAACTCCTGACCTCAAGTGATCTGCCCGCCTCAGCCCCCCAAAGTGCTGGGATTACAAGCATGAGCCACCACACCTGGCCTGAACTCTGTTTTTAAAGGAGCAGTAATGTTCTCTCTTTGAATTATCAAAAGCACAATATTATGAACAGTGAGTATCAGCTATCTAGGAATCTGAAGCCTGCTTCATGAATAGCATTTTAATCATGATTTAAATATAATTTTCTGAAGGATTAGATGAATGTATTGGTGGGTCTATGACAAACATAGTCCTGATGCCCATCCCCTGTTGAAAATGTTTTAGTTAAAATTAATTAAAGTTATGCTTAGGTCCAACTGTCCCATATGTGACTTTCCATATATAAATCCCATTAAGAAAAAACTACTAAATATAATAGCAAAATCACTGTCTTCCAGTGAAAGTATGAGAACCTGAGTTCAAGGAAATTACTGGGCATTGTTGACGATCATGTTCTGGAAACCTCTTAAGAGTGAATTGCTAAAATAACTCATGGCCCAAATTCTGTCAATGTTTGGCTTGAAAATGCTACCCATTGAGGAAATAATTTGTCTCAAGATAATCTTATCACAATCTGAATTTTCTAATTATAATAGTATTTAAACAACCTTTAAAAGTCCCTTAAAATCACACTAATATAGCTATCTGCATACGAGTGCCCTGAATTATCCAGCTTTTCCACATATACTGCCAGAAATACCAAAGGAAGGGAACAGTGGCTGTCATTCATTGAGCTCTTTTCTGGAGTTGCTATCCTGCTTCATTGAACTGTGTTTTCTTGTGAGGCAATATTGAAGTACTTTACCATACAGACACATTCGAGTATTAAACATTTTAAGCAAAATCATTCATGTTTTCTAACAACATAGATGGTAGGAACAACGCAAATCTTGGAATGTAATATGAGTTCTATCTCCATGAGTCAACTCTTCTTCATAGGCCTCAATCTCTAAGCCTCAGTTTTCTTATTTATTATATAGAAAGGACTATATTTTCAAGCATACAAAATACATCTCAAACAAAAAGAGAAGATTCATTATATTCAGGGACTGCATGAAGCTGCAAAATATCCTCTTCCCTTTTCCAGCCAACTGTCAGCAAATGTTTGAGATCCTTTCCTAATATTTTGTTTCCGCCTGTTACTGGTCATGGCATAATGCATGATGCACACATAGGCCTCCTTCCCCCATAGATATTCTTTCTTTCCCTTCCCAGCACCTTGAATTTCAGTTGTACCCTGATCTCTGTCATGAACAGGTGTAGGATCCTGATTTTTAGTTTGTGGTTCCTCTTCTTGAGGCTTTTCATGACTGGGCTCCAGAGGATAGGGGTATATATGTGTGTGTGCAGATAAAAGGTTTTTTTTATTAATACATGTCAATAATATAAATATGCAGAATACAGAGTTTTCCCTGATCATGAATAAGTCTAAAGACATTTCTACAACACTATTCCATAAACCTATTCTTCATAAAGTTATTCTTCCCACAGAGAGGTTACTCTAAGACAGTTACCCTCAAGGGCTTTGGAAGCCATTTTAATTTATGTTGGGATGAATTTGTGTAATCTGTTATCAATAAACATGAGGAGAGATTCAGGTGCAAAATCTGGGGAGCACAGATCATCCATCCAGGCAAAACCAGAACATAATATTCTTGGGCTAGTGTTTCCTTATGAGATGCTATGATCATTTTTTATCACCATGGGATACTTTTATCACTGCATCTATAATAGTGCAACAACACTACCACAAAAAGAAATTTCTGCTAATAGAAAACATTGAATGTTAAGTCACTCACATGCATAGGCCCAATCAGCTGAAGAGGTTGTAAATATCATCTTGGTCTAGGCCTATATGTTGATCTTCCTCGCCAACTCATATTTCACTCTGCAAACACAATACTATGATTGGGAAAATGCGCTTGAGAGGACAGCTATATTTGACCACTTTCATGGACAAATGTTAACTTGCAAAATTTTTTTAAAAATTTGCAAACACTTTGAAAGTCCCAGGGCAAGTATAAGTGTGTGTGCCTTCTGAATCAAATATTTGTAAAGCCACTTAAGGTGGTCAAGCTAGCTGAGCAATGTCTTAAGGCTCCTGGCAAAAGACAGGATATTTCCGATGAGGTTTGATTTCACAACTGAACTCTGCTCTGTGGAGACATTTAGGAAAATACAGTTAGAGAATTAAAACTACAGTGACCACGGCTTTTGTCACACATCCATTTGCTAGGCCCATTTCCTCTGTACAATCAAGTTTTGTTGGAACACACAGTCCCATTCGGACATCCAGGGTGGAGTTGTGAAGTTGGCACACAGAACAGGGCACTCCTCACTGGACAGTTCTGCAGGGTGCTCAAGAGATCTCGGGCCTGGTCACCAGCCCGCAGGGTTCCCAGTTCCCAGGCCCTTTCCTAACCATCCCCCTCCCTGCTTCCCAGGTCTCCACCAATGAGTCTGGAATGTGTCTTCTGTTGAGGGTTCCAGGTGCTTCCAGGACTAAGAAAACTCCAATAGCTCCCCCTAGCACTCTCCTCATCTTCACCTGCACCCCCTCCATTCTGTGGCCCACCTTCCTCCTTCATTCTGAGTGCCCCACAAGGCCCATGGCAATGCTATTGCACCAGGAAAAGGACGAAGACTCTTCACCCTCCAAGGTCAGGGACTATGCTGCCCAACACTCCAGAAGCCCACTGGCTCCTCCCCACACTCATTCAGACTTCAACTCCTGGGAGGACTGGTCTGAGGATCTACCAGCTGGGTCCGAATTGGGGAGAAAGGATCCAGAATGCAGGAACGCAACCCTCACACCCTCACAGCTCCACAGAGTTCACCACGCTGGCAAAGGGATCGATTGGAAGATGTCCAGTGAACATGCATTGAGGTGGGCATTCAAGGAGCATGCAAAGTGAGATTGGTGCCTGGTGCCCAGCCTCACACCAGTCCATTTGGCACCCTGTAGTCCTGCACTCTTTCACCCCCTTTCAGGTCCCCATTGAGGACTTTGGAATCCATCCTCTGTGGGGGGTTTCATATGCCTCCAGGATTCAACCACCACAAATAATTTCCCCCTTCAAAACTCACTCCATGTTTTCCAGAACCTCCTCTGCTCTATGACCTTCCTTCCTCCCCTGTCCAGGCCCCCCACCACAGCAAGGCCATAGCTGCGTCACTGACTGCTAGGAGAAAAACGGGGACCTCAAAGCCCTTCTCCCTAGGAGGTCCTGGACCATGACTACGGGCTCCTCACATTCACTCACACTTCAACTTCTGGGAGGATTGATCTGAGGATCTACCGACTTAGTCGTAGTCAGTGAGACAGAAGGAAGTCATGATGTCTACTTGCACAGCTCTGCAGAAGACAGCAAGGCGCATGGGCAACAAGGGACTTCGGCAGCAAGGCGCGTGCACGCTGAGTCAGGCACATACAGGGCAGGCCAGGGTTTTCCCGCTGTCCCCACACCCACATCCCCAGGCTGTTTGTAGTAGAAAGAAAGGGACTTAGGAGATTTTTTTTTTGTCTCTCTCTCTTGTCCAACCAGAAACTTTGGGAACAGACAGTCCCATGTCACTCTTAGTGGAGGATGTGTCTCAGAAATATCTGTGACAAAAATAAGGAATTTTATGTCTATATATATGTATATATATATACGTGCTTTTTCCTCAGTGTATTGCTTTGTCACCCAGGCTGGAGGGAGGTGGCATGACCATACCTCACTGCAACCTCTATCTCCTGGGCTCAAGCAATCCTCATGCTGCAGCCCTCTGAGTAGTTGGGAATATGGGTGGGTGCCACCATGCCCAGCTAATTTATTTATTTTTTTAGATGCAAAGTCTCACTGTGTTGCTCAGGCTGGTCTCAAATACATGGACTCAAGTGATCCTCCCACCTCCGCCAATTTTTATACATGCCCTGATTAATCACTTCCTTCTCTGGTTCAGGGTTTTCTGTCATGTGCACAATGAGTTTGACTATCTGTATACTCAATAAATTCACACCATTTTACTTTTTAAGGTTGTGTTATTGCACATTTACATCTCTAGACTAGTAACTGTTTTTTCTGAATTTTCCTGTAGATCATTCAGGCAATAGGGTTCTGAAATATCCATAGATATTGATCATAGCTTCTAGGCTCAGTCTACTGTGATATGATGCACAGCAGTGGTGACTATGCTCATCATATACTCCCAAATATCAGCCAAACAACCTGTTCATAAGACAGTACTGACATTATTTGCATAACGCTGTAAGAAAGAGCACTACTTCGACAGAGGCACTCGTATGTCACACATGTGGAAGGGCTTTAGGTATATTTATTCTGGTTTTGGAGTCTGGTGTGAAGTGCATTTTTTAAAGTGGGGGATGGTTTGGTTAGAATTCGGTAGGAGTCATAATAACTGAGGATTGGTGGACACAACAAGAGGAGGATTTTTAGACAAGGGGTTCAAAGAGCTTTGGCATTGAGAAATGCCATTTGACACATTTTACTGAGGAGTTGATGGATCTTTCAGGCAGTTGCTGGAATGAACAATAGTTTTTTTTTTTTTTTACAACTTTTATTTTCCTTGGCAAGGGATTCTTGTATTACTAAAGTTACATTGATGAAGCCAGTGGAGTATAAACTCTCATTTATGTAGATAGTAAGCTGTGTGCATGATTCCTCTTCTTATTACTTTTATATTATTCCCAGTTTTATATGGGAAATAGTATATAGAAGAGAAGGATAAGAAGGGGGCCCTGATCAGAATGTAGCTTGTTGTAAACAAATTAGGATATATTGTTGAATTGACTCCTATATATTCCATCTAGCTGGGCTCCTTTTAAGGAAATACCTTGAGAAGGAAATGTGTGGTTCCTCAGTCCCTCCCTCCCTCTCTGTAAAAAGCAGCTTGAGTAAGAATTGTGGTTCTTCAAAGTTTTTTTAAGGAGTGAGAGTAGTCATAATCCTGATCTATTATTAATTTGTCTTTTATCTTTTTGGTTCTTTTTTGGCAAGAACACCATTAAATTTTACTTTCTTTTGTCCCTTATTAACTCTAGTTTTTAGTATAGTGCACTCATAGGTTCTCAAAGAATGGATTTAGACTTTCTGTGAGCAACTCATTAGCAAATGATCAAGGTCATGTCATCAGATGGCTGGATGGTTCTGCTTCACAAGGACCTGGAATTTAATGATTGCTGAATGGCTCCACTCCAGCTTCAAAGGCCAGGCTTTAACCTCATGCCAAATGTGAGCTTCCTCCTGCCATTCCTGTGGGAGACAACCCAGGACCAAGTGGATGGGTTAAAGGATAATAATGGATTGGGATGGGAGCAAGTTGTGAAGTAGCCCTTGCAACACACAGGAAGCAGCAGAAAATATGAAAGACACTGTAGAGACAGGAAGAGTTGTCTAATACATGACCCTAGCAACTCTAGCTGCTAAGGGAAGAGTCAGAGCTGGGACCAGCACAGCCGGTCTACCTGTGGGAGGGCTCAATTTCCCACATGACTAGAGCTTCCCATACTTCAAGCACAGGAATCTCTGAACAAATTTGGATTTCAACAGGATGGTAAGTGGACAAAGTCTACAGATTCTGAGGAGTTGGCAATTTTCAGAGTACTGTAGTAAACATTGTCACCTGAACTCAGAATGCTTGGTGATTGAGGTCAAATTATTTACTACCTATCATGTTAAATGGAAGTCTCCTACTTGCCTCATAAGAGGGGAGCAGAGTAGGGAAATGGAGGTCCCTGTGAATAAATGCATTTAGCTATGCTGCAGCCCAAGTGAAGCCTCCACATGAGGCCGAGAGGACAAGAGGTCACATGTACTTGCTGTCTCTTTTGCCTGTGAGTTCTTGTCTGTCCAAGTAACACTTCACATGTACAAAACAGACACAGTTATCTGCAGATGGAACACACATTTCATCAGTAATTACATATTTTGTGGTAGCCTTTGTGGTCCACAAAAAAGACGACCTTTTTGTCTGAAAAGACTGAATTCCCAAGGAGGGGGCAAAATTGGGTTCCCGTGTGTATTTGCCTATACTTTTTTTTTTTTTTTTTTGAGATGGAGTCTGGCTCTGTTGCCCAGGCTGGAGTGCAATGGCGGGATCTCGGCTCACTGCAACCTCCATGTCCCGAGTTCAAGCAATTCTCCTGCCTCAGCCTCCTGAGTAGCTGGGACTACAGGCACGTGCCACCATGCCCAGCTAATTTTTATATTCTTAGTAGAGGTGGGGTTTCACCATTTTGGCCAGGATGGTTTCGATCTCTTGATCTCGTGATCTGCCCAACTTGGCCTCCCAAAGTGCTGGGATTACAGGCGTGAGCCACTGCACCCGGCCTGCATATACTTCTATAACAGCATTTATTAGCCATTGAGGATGTTCTGTGAAAAGGATTAAATATTTTCCATGCTGGTTTGTCATCCATAGTGGTTCATAAGACTCATGTTGCCAGCCACAAACAGCATTTTAAAGAAATGAGATAAAATAAAATAGTAAGTAGCATTTATTGCATATAGAATATTTAAATAGACTGCACACCAACATACACATGCACATATTTATTTGCCTAGTAGAATATACACAAATGGTGTATTTCTCATGCATTGTAACTGTGTATTTCTCATGCATTGCAATAAAAATTTTGAAGTTGACTACTTTAGCCATTATCAGACAAAATATCTAGAAGCCAGTTCTTTAGGCTTCTGTGAAGATGATGGATTAAGACCCGCTCAGAATAAGTTCACTGTTGTCTGTAGCTTTCTACATAATGCTTGAAATAGATCTCAGTTATGTTTATATTGGTCAGTTTTACTGTGGTCATTTGACCCTCAGCAAACAAATTTGTGAACTCCTGAGTTGGTGAGAAGGAAGGCTGATGAGTTGTAGGGCTCTACTTCCTACCATGTGTTTCTGCAGCCGCAGGGTGTGTTCATGTGTGTGCTTCTGCACTCATCTGATGGTGCTTTAATGTGCTTCTTTCATTTCCCCCCTGTTATTGTTGACTGTGTCTTATGGTTCCTATTATGTACTTCATTAGCATCCAGTGACAATGACATCTGTAGTATTCAGTGTTGATCCATTTTACATGTATTTCAAAATATTTTCAAGCATGAATATTTATTCTTACCAACTTTCCTTTAAGCACTTGGAGAAGTCCAGTGCAATTCAATATTAGTATTTGATGTTAGATCTTACTGGGCTATAATCCTGCTAAATTTCCAATCATACTAAGTGTTGCTACACCCAAGCTTTTATGTCACCATAATGCTTCGATATATAACACATTGACCAAGACATAGTTGTAAGATTCTGAGATATTCACTTTTTAAATTTCCTACTTTTAAGTTCAGGCATACAAATGCAGGAGGAGGTGCAGGTTTGTTACATAGGTGAATGTGTGCCATGGTGGTTTCCTGCACAGATCATCCCATCACCCAGGTATTAAGACCAGCATCCATTAGCTATTCTTCCTGATCCTCTCCATCTGCTCACTCCCTGCTCTTTGCTAGGACCCAATCAATGCATGTTTTTCCCCCAGATGTGTCCATGTGTTTTCATCATTTGGCTCTCACTTTTAAGTGAGAACATGCAGTATTTGGTTTTCTGTTCCTGCTTTAGTTTGCTGAGGATAATGGCCTTTACCTCCAACCATATCCCTGCAAAGAATATGATCTGATTCATTTTTATGGCTGAATAGTATTTTATGGTGTATATGTACCATATTTTCTTTATCCAGTCCACCACTGATGGGATTGATACATCAAGTATCACAATAACATGTGGTACTTGCTGTGAGGGCTATCATATTGTGATGGGGCAGACAGACCCTTACAGAGAAAAGCAGCTGAAATACAAAGGAGAAACACAGGGAAGGGACCCAGGAGAATAAATAAACAGTAAATGCAGTGGCCATGAAGCAGGAAGAAAACAATACAATTTCTTGAAAAGATAATCTTTCTCCTTTGCCTTTGCACCTCTTCTGAAAATCAATTTTTAATGTCTGTGAGTCTATTGCTGGACTCTATTCTAATCTGTTGGGATTTTTCCCAATACCACACTGTCTTGATTACTATAGAATTAACATAATTGATGTATGAGGCTGGATGGTTAAAATCATCATAATAAAATAATAAGTAAATAAATAAATAAAATTAATGTGAATCTTGTCATTTTGTAGTGTGAGTTTCCCAAAGTTATGCTTCAAAATTGTTTTGTCCTGGTTCATTTTCCTTTCTAGATAATTTACTTCAATGTAGTGGGTTGTTTACATTGATGCAGTTCTGCCTTCAATGGCAGCAGATAAATGCATTAGTAGCTACTGAGTGACACGGGGGAAGAAGGTGAGTTCCACCTTAGCTTGAGGAATGATCCAATATAGAGGGAGCAGCTGATGCTTCAGGAGAGAGAAGTAGATCACTGCAGGAGCAGAGCCCCTGAGAAGGTGGGAGGCGTGGGATCCTGAGCTGAGGTGAGGGGGCTGGTTTCAGTTAGGAGCATTCTATGCAGAAGGATGGGAGATAATTTGAGGGAATCACTGAAAGCGAGGGTGGTCTTGGGGATCCCTGACACAATAGCAGCAGCAGTGTGATTCACCAGCAAGACCATGACTCACTATAAAATGTGAAATCCTTCTTCCAATAAAGGAAGAGTGAAGGGGTAGAGATGATGAAGCTGTAACACCTTGGAGATTATGGATTTCCCCATAATGTGAAGCAGCTGCCGACCTGCTATCTGTTAGAAACACATGTACTCCCAGCATTTAACAATAATCCCTCCAACTGCAAGAGAGCTGGCTCACTGGATCCCTCGTCCGCAGTTCTGTGCTGGATAATTTAAGGGGGAAAAGTGCAGCCAGATGCTGACTTTGGCTTTTCTTTTCTTCTAAAGGCAGGTAAGGAAAGGACCTATACATTACCAAAGGTGAGCTTTGTGTAGGCCAAAAATGTTAAAAGTTTGAATTTCTCTTTCCTCCAAGTGGGAGGAAAAAAATCAGTTTCCTGGACTTCTGCAAAGCCTTAGATCAACCTTAAGCCGTAGATAAATGAAAAAAAGCAGGGAGCGGGGCGGGGGGAAGGCCGCATGCAATGGCTCACACCTGTAATCCCAGCATTTTGGGAGGCTGAAGCATGAGAATCACTTGAGACCAGGAGTTCAAGACCAGCCTGGGCAACATAGTGAGGCCAGGCCAAAATTTTAAAAATTAGCTGGGCATGGTGGCATTGCCTGTAGTCCCACCTACTCAGGAATGTGAGGCGGGAGGATTGCTGGAGCCCAGAAGCCCGAGGTTGCTGTAAGTTATGATCCCACCAGTGCACCCTAGCCTGGGCAACAGAGGGAAACCCTGTTTCAAAAAGGAGGTTGGGGGAGTGTGAAGACACATTCCGGCCTTGTCTTCAGCTGGGCTACTGCTGCTGCAGCCCCCTCCCAAACATTTGAGCCAGGATCCCTCTTGGCCATGGTACTTGTGACTCTGTAATGCTGAATTTAGTGCTAGCAGTTTGAAGGAAATTTCCATGAGAAGAAAAAAGGGGGAAGTTTTAAACTGGCCTTGCATCTTGTGGCTATTACACCTGGATGTGTGATGATATTGACGGAAGAGGTCCGGCAGTTTGACTACTCAGTGAAGCAGCCACAAACCAGGGAGTGATGTTTTCCATGCTTCTCACTGGATAAATGATAGAGAAAAAAGGGATGGAGTTTCTGTAAACCCATTTTTTGAATTTTGACAAATTCAAGATTTCATCTTGACTATTTCTTAAACATGATGAATCTTTTCACCTAAATTATACTAAAATACTTTTTTCTGAAAATCCTTTTGTCCCTCTTGCAGAGAACTCTTCCAGAAAAAGAGGTCTAGAGAAAGGAAGGGGATGATTAAAGAAGTAAAATATTTGCATCACAAAATGGTATATGGTGATTTTTAACAATTGGAGAAAACATGAAACCTGGCAATAAGGAGAGGCAAGGGAGGGAGGGAGGACATTAGTTGTCTCTGTTTTTCAAAATTGTTGCTAAAAACTCTCCACTTTTTCTCAATAAATACTTTCCATGCAGGCTTTCCAAGCCACTGTGAGCCAACGTTGAAATCACACTGACTGCTGAGCCCACAATCACCTACAGGTATTCAGGGATTTCAGTTACCAGTCCAGAGACTTAAATGTGCAATAACACAATGTAAAAAAGTAAAGAGGCATGAATGTATTGAGTCTACAGAAATAGTTAAATTCATTGTATGCATGGAAGAAAACCCAGAACCAGAGAAGGAAGTGATTAATCAACGCATGTATAAAAATTGGCCCAGGTGGGAAGATCACTTGAGCCCGTGTATTTGAGACCAGCCTGAGCAACACAGTGAGGCCCCGCATCTAAAAAAAAAAAAAAAAAAAAAACACTAAATAAATTAGCTGGGCATGGTGGCGTCCACCTGTATTCCCAACTACTCAGGAGGCGGCAGCATGAGGATTGCTTGAGCCCAGGAGATGGAAGCTGCAATGAGGTATGGTCATGCCACCGCTCTCCAGCCTGGGCAAGAAAGCAACACCCTGAAAAAAATCATGTGTAAATATGGACATAAAATTCCTTATTTCTGTCACAGATTTGAGACACATCCTCCACTAGGGGTGACATAGGACTGTCTGTTCCCAAAGTTTCTGGATGCATGAGAATAGTTGGGCAAGAGGGAGAAAAAAAAAACCTGGCTGGGTATGGTGACTCATGCTTGTAATCCCAGCACTTTGGAGGGCCAAGGCAGGGGGATCACCTGTCAGGAGTTCAAGACCAGCCTGGCCAACATGGTGAAACCCCGTCTCTACTAAAATACAAAAAATTAGCCGGGCGTGGTGGCGCACACCTGTATTCCCAGCTACTCTGGAGGCTGAGGCAGGAGAATTGCTTGAGCCCAGGAAGCAGAGGTTGCAGTGAGCTGAGATCATGCCACTGCACTCCAGCTGGGCGACAGAGCAAGACTCTAAAAACAAAAACAAACAAAATCTCAACTCCCTTTCTTTCTACTACAAACAACCTGGGGATGTGGGTCTGGAGACAGCAGGAAAGCCCTGGCCGGCCCTGCATGTGCCTGACTCAATGTGCATGCTCCTTGCTGCCCAACTCCCTTGTTGCCCATGCACTGTGCTGTTTGCCTTCTGTCCCTGCAGAGCTGGGCGAGAAGATGTCGTGACTTCCTTCTGTTGTACCAACTACAAATAAGTCGGTAGATGCTCACATCAATCCTACCAGAAGTTAAAGTGTGAGTGAGTGTGAGGAGGAGCCCGTGGGCGTGGTCCATGGCTTCCTAGGGAGAAGGGCCTTGAGGTCCTTATCCTTCTCCTAACAGGCAGTGATGCAGCCATGGGCTTGCTGTCATGGGCAGCCCAGACGCAGGAGTAAGGAGGGCCATAGAGGGGAGGAATGTCAAGTGAACATGGAGTATTTTTGCTGTTGTTGTTTGTTTTTGTTTTTGAGACAGGGTCTCACTGTGCCACCTAGGCTAGAGTGCAGGGGCATGATCATGGTTCACTGCAGCCTCAACCTCCTGGGCTCAGGTGATCCTCCCACCTCAGCCTCCCACATAGCTGGAACTGCTGGCAGGCACAACCATGCTCAGCTAATTTTTTGTATTTTTAGTGGAGAAGGGGTTTCACCATGTTGCCCAGGCTAGTCTCAAACTCCTGGTAGAGTGAGTTTTGAGCAGGGAAACTATGTGTGTTATTTGAGTACCAGAGGCATATGAAACTGCTCACAGAGGACAGATTCAGAAATGCTCATTTGGGACCTGGGAGAGAGGAGAGGACGGCAGCGGGGGATAGGGTATTGTGAGGTGGGTCACCAGAGCCCACAAGGCAGGCACCAATCTCACTGTGCATGCTTCTTGGGGGCTGGCCTCAGGGCACATGTTCATTATGTGTCTTCCCGTGGGCCCCTTCACCCGCGTGGTGAACGCGGGGAAGCTGTGAAGGTGTAAAGGTCACCGTTCCAGCAGTCTGGACTCTTTCTCCCCTACTGAGACTCAGCTGGTAGGTCTGCAGGCCAGTCCTCCCAGGAGTTGAAGTGTGAATGAGTGTGAGGAGGAGTCAGTAAGCTTTGGAAGTGTCGGGTGATGTGGTCCCTGGCTTACAGGGAGAAGGGTTTCAAGTTTATGGTCCTTCTCTTGTGGGGGCGCCGCCATGGGCCCTATTGTGGGGAGTGTCAGAATGAGGGAGGAAGGAAGGCTGCAGACAGGGGATGTCGGGTCAGGTGAACATGGGGTGAGTGCTGGGGGTGCTGTTGTGGGTATCTGAGTGCCAGAAGGGCCTGGAACCCCCGACAGAGGACAGATTCCACATTCCTCGGTGGGGAACCACGAAAGGGTGGCATGGGCACTAAGGAAGGAGCCTGGAAACTCGGAACGCTGTGGGCTAATGACCATGGCTCCACGGTCTGCAGAGCTTCTGATAAAGGTGTCCAGTAAGGAGCGCCCAGTGCTGTGTGACAGCTTCTCAACTCCACCCTGGAGTTTCTAATGGGCAGGGCTGTGCGTTCCAACGAAACTTGATTTTGGGGGAGGTGTAAAATGGGCCTAGAAAATGGGTGTGTGATGAAAGCAGTGGTCACTCCAATTTTAATTCTCTAGGTGTGTAAACTTAAATGTCTCCACAATGGAAAGTCCAGTTGTGAAACCAAACCTGATTGGAAATACTGTGTGTCTCTTGCCAGAAGCCTTAAGACATTGCTCAACTAGCTTGACCAACTTAAATGACTGTGCAAGCATTCTATTCAGAAGGCTTACACACTTATAACTGCTCTAAAACATACTTTCAAAGTATTTCCATTCTTCAAAAAAAAAAACAAGTTAACATTTGTCCACGGATGTGGACAAATATAGCTATCCTCTCAAGTGCATTTTCCCAATCACAGTACTCTGTTTGCAGAGTGAAATATGAGTTGGTGAGGAAGATCAACATATAGGCTTACACCAAAGTAATATTTACAACCTCTTCACATGATTGGGCTTCTCCTTATGAGTGACTTAATATTCAATGTTTTCTACTAGGAGCAATTTCTTTTTGTGGTAGTGTTGTTGAACCAGTATAGATACACTGATAAAGGTCTCCCATGTTGATAAAAAGTGATTGTGGCGTCTCATGAAGGAAAGAGTAACCCAAGAGGGCTACATCCTGGTTTTGCCTGAATGTGTGAACTTGTTTTCCCCAGATTTGACTGGTGATTTCCTCCTCATGCTTATTCATAGAGCATTACACACATTCAACCCAACATAAATAAAAATGGCTACCCAAGCTTTTGAGGGTAACAGTCTTAGAGTAACCTCTCTATGGGAAGAGTAACTTTATGAAGAATAAGTATGTGGAATAGTGTTGGGATAGTGTTGGAGCATGTCTTTAAACATGCATATGATTAGAAGTATCTATGTAATCTGTATTCATATTATTCACAGGCATTGATAAGAAATTTTTTATTTGCACACACACACATGCACACACACACAAACACACACACACGAACATGTGTGCATGCACACACACACACCCCTTGTCCCAGGAGCCCAGTGTGCCAGAGCCTCAACAAGAAGAACCACCAGCTGAAAGTTGGGATCCTACACCTGGTCAGAAGAGAGAAGAAGATCAGGGTGCGGCTGAGATTCAAGGTGCTGGGAAGGGAAAAAAAGAATGTTTATTGGGAGAAGGAGGCCTATATGGGCATCATGGCTTATGCCATGACCAGTAACAGGAGGAAAGAAAACATGAGGAAAGGATCTCAAACATTTGCTGAGAGTTGGCTGGAAACGTGACAGGCATAGTTTGCAGCTTCCTGCAGTCCCTGGATGCGATGATTCTTCTCTTTTTCTTCGAGATGCATTTTGTAGGCTTGAAAATACAGTCCTTCCTAAATCAGATAAAACCATTTAATTGGTTGTATAAAAATGTACATTATTTCACTAGTTTAATTTGATCTTCTTAGGATGTTGCAGTGTGACCTCCTCAGCCATGCTGTCCACAGTGTTGTAAGCACCCTTTAATAGCATGTGGAGTGCCAAGTCACCCTACCTTATAACACCCTGAATAAAGCCCACTTGCAAAGGGATGTTAGCTTCATTTTATAAATAAGAAAAATGAGGCCAGACAGCGCAGTGGCTCACGCCTGTAATCCCAGCACTTTGAGAGGCCTATGCGGGATAACCTGAGGTCAGGAGTCCGAGATCAGCCTGGCCAATATGGTGAAACCCCGTCTCTACCGAAAATACAAAAATTAGCTGGGCATGGTGGCACACCCCCGTAATCCCAGCTACTAAGCAGGCTGAGGCAGGAGAATCCCCTGAGCCTGGGCAGCGGAGGTTGCAGTGAGCCGAGATTGTGCCACTGCACTCCAGTGCAAGTGGGTGACAAAGACTCCATTTCAAAATAAATACATAAAAAAATGAATAAAAAAATGAATAAGAAAACTGAGCCTCAGAGATTGAGACTTACCAAGAACAATTGACTCATGGAGAAGGAATTCATATTTTTGTTCCAAGGTTTGCATTCTTCCTACCATTTATGTTAGAAAATGTGAATGATTTTGCTTAAAAATGTTTAATACTCAAAAGCATCTGTACTGTAAGGTACTTCACTATTGGCTCAGGACAAAACGCAGTTCAGTGAAGCAACTCCAGAAACGAGGGCAGTGAATGAAAGCCACTGTTTCTTTGAGGTGTATTTTTGACAGTATGTTTGGTAAAAAGCTGGATAATTCAGGACACTGGCATACAGGTAACTATATTAGTAGGATTTTCAAGGGGCTTTTATTTTTTTATTTATTTATTTTTTATTATTATACTTTAAGTTTTAGGGTACATGTGCACATTGTGCAGGTTAGTTACATATGTATACATGTGCCATGCTGGTGTGCTGCACCCACTAACTCGTCATCTAGCATTAGGTATATCTCCCAATGCTATCCCTCCCCCCTCCCCCCACCCCACAACAGTCCCCAGAGTGTGATATTCCCCTTCCTGTGTTGTTTCAATATTTTTATAATTAGAAAACTCAAAGTACGATAAGATTATCACGAAACAAATTGTTTTCTCAACGGATAGCATTTTCAAACTAAAGATAGACAGAATTTGGGCCATGGATTATTTTAGCAATTCACTGTTAAGGGGTTTCCAGAATATGCCTGTCAACAATACCCACTGATTTCTTTGCACTTCAGTTCCCATACTCTCACTGGAAGACAGTGATTTTGCTGTTACATTGCATACATTTTTCTTAATGACATTCATGTATGGAAAGTTACATGAAGGGCATTTGGACCTAAGCATTACTTTAATTAAGTTTAACCCCAACATTTTCAAGGTACCTCAACAGGGTATGAGTGTCAGAACTATAAGATTTTTCCTAGGCCCACCAATACATCGATCTAATCATAGAAATTTACATTTAAGTTTTGATTAAAATGTTATCCATGGGGCAGTCTTCAGATTTCCAAGGTAGCTGTGTGTGTATAATATACAATGGTAAAGTATCGGAAATGTAGGTGTGCTGAGACTTATCCTCCCTGAAATGACTGCCTTCTGACAGTTCCCCTAAACCAAAGATGCAAATCAGTTGTTTGGACTGGACGAGGAACCTTAGAGGGAAAGGTCCCTCAGTGGGAGGCCATATCGGGGGCCTTGGCCAGCTCCTGCCTGATGACTGTATGTCCTGCTGGGGGTGCCCTAACAAGGGTAAACTCTTGGTGTCCAGGGGTATCACCTGTGCCCTGTGGGATTGTTCTTACCTGTACTCCCTGACTAGCCCATCACTGCCTCATCCCTGGAAGGCATTCACATTAGCTTCAGCTTCCTGGCAAGAGCTGTGCTGAGCCTGAAATGGTGGCTTGGGCTGGACAAAAATACAGAATCTTAGTTAGGAAGTCACCTGTCTTTGTCAGATAGACCTTCACCATTAATAGGATTTGTATAAGATGGCTGTGATGGGAAATCTGATGTGTCAACTTTGCTAGGCCACGATACAGGAGAAATGTTCACTTTGACCAGGGTATATGTCTCTGTGAAGGGTTTTCTTTACATGAGAACTAGCATTTAAATCAGCAGACTTCAAGTAAACCTAATTGCCTTACCCAATGTGGGTGAGCCTCATCCAGTCCCTTGAAGGCCTTCAGAGAAGAAGACTGGGGTCCTCCTCAAGTTGAAGAAATTCTGCCTCCACCCTGCCCTTGGATTTGGGCTCTCATATCACCTCTGCCCTGGCTCTCCAGCCTGACATCCTGCTCTGGGAGATTTGGACTTGCCAGTCGCAACAGCTGCATGAGCTAGGTCTTCAAAACCGCCCCCCCCCCCCCGTCTCTCTCTCTCTCTCTCCACACACACACACACACACACACACACACACACACACACCCAGAGGAACCCTAACAAATAGGGTGCTTATATCTGGGACCCTTGAAGGGCATAACTGAGATCAGTACTGAAGGTTGGTCTCACTCTGCTGCATGGCTTCTAAGGCAGAGGCCTGTTGCGTTCCCCTCCCACCCTCTGCAGACTGACATCCGTGTGGCTCATCACTGTGACTCAGGGTTTGGTCATCCAACCATGCAGAGGTCACTACAATTCCACAAGTGTTCCCTGCCCTCCTTCTGCCTATGAGGTCCTCTATCCCATCCTGAGGACACAGAGATCTACTGGGTATGTTTCCAGTCTTCCAGGAAGGAGCCAGGAGCCTGGTGAGGGAGATACACCTGCAGCAGCAGTAACAGCAAGGGGCATAGCCAGTGTGTTCACGAACTCATGAGAGATCACATTACCAACATCTCCCACTTAAGTTTCCCCATCAACTAACAGCTTATCCTGAAATTATCATGTTCGTAGGTAAGTTGGATTCCCCTTATTCTATTGGCCCTCAATATGCACAGATACAAAAAAAACTGATACTGGAATGTTCTGTCAGAGTGAAATCCAAGAATGGAATGCCTTGCTGTGATGTGATTTTTGAAGCAATCAATAAGGCTTTATAAGTTCCCAGATGAAGCAACATACGGGCCTCCCTCAGTTTAAAAGGAGTGACATGTATGGGAAATCCAGTTTATTGAAGACTCTGGAAAAAGACGTTTGCCTGCCTGTAACATTCAGTACCCAAATGCAAGTAGCACCTGCCAATAATTCCAAAAACTGCAGCTGCCCTCAGAAATTTCTAAAATGCCCCAAAGTGGCCGAAGATATTCTGGCTATAAACCACAAGTTTAGGATTGAAAAGAAGTATCCTCAAACTTCTTATTTACATCAAAAGAATAGGAATGTTGCCGTTGGTACAGAGAAAATATCAGGGTAGCGTGGAGAAGGACACAATGTTCCCCAGGAGGGTTTGCAGGCACCTTCCTCCTCTGTCCTGCTTTCTGTGATAAGAAAGTCGTTCAGGGATAGGTGAGGTGGCTCCTGCCTCTAATAGAGATTGAGGAGTGAGTATTGCTTGAACCCAAGAGTGTGAGATCAGCCTGGGCAACATAAGGACACCCCACCTCTACAAAAAAAAAAATTGGCCGTGGGCGGTGGAGACTCCATGTAGTGAAACTACTTGGGAGGCTGAGATGGAAGGATCACTTCAGCCTGGGAGGTTAGGGCTGCACTGAGTCATGATTTTTCCACTGCATTCCAGGCTGAGCGACAGACCCGGTCTGAAACAGCAACAACAAGTGGTTTGGGGCCAGCTGGGGTGTGCCGGGAAGCTTATCCTGGAAAAGATACTGTTGCTAGGTAAGTTGGATTCCCTTCATTTTTACCCCAGGCATGCAGAGCTACTAAGCAAACTGATACTGGAATGTTGTGTCAGGGTGGGATCCAAGAATAGAATGGCCTGCAGTGATGTGATTTTCCAAAGCAGTCAATAAGTCTTTCATAACTTTCCAGATGAAGCAACATACCAGCCTCCCTCAGTTTGCAGGGGAGTGACATGTATGGAAAATCCAGTTTATTTAAGACTCTGGAAAATGATCTTTGCCTCCCTGTAACGCTCAGTCCCCAAATGCCAGTAGCTCCTACCCAACATTCCAACAACCACAGCTGCACTCAGAAACGACCAAAATGTTTCAAAGTAGACAATGATATTCTGGCTATAAACCATGAGTTTAGGATTGAAAAGAAGTACCCTCACACTTATTTACATCAAAAGAGTAGGAATATTGCGACCAGTACAGAGGAAATAACAAGGCACCAAGGAGGAGGACACAATGTTCTCCAGGAGGGGTTACAGGCAACTCCCTCCTCTGTCTTGCTTTGCTTTTAGTGACAAGAAAGTGGTTCAGGGATAGGCATGGTGTCTCAAGCCAGCCTGGGGAACATAGGGAGACCGCCATATTAAAGAAATTTAAAAAAACAGCCAGGCGTGGTGGAGCATGCCTGTAGTCTCAGCTACTTTGGAGGCTGAGGTGGAAGCATCACTTGAGCCTAGGAGTGAGCCATGATTGCTCTACTGCACCGCGGGCTGAGAAAGAGAGTGGGACCCCATTTCAAACAAAACAAAAATAAGAGAAAGTGTTTCAGGGCCAGCTGGGGTCTGTGGTGAAGCTTCATTTCAAAAGTCAATCACTGCTATTGGACATTGATGCTCAGGATGTTTCCTTGGTAGTCATAGTTCTGAGATCCCAGGACTGATGTCCTTCTCGGCAAGGACAGCCCTCTCCAGACTGGGGCACAGGAGGAAGGTGCCAGGCTAGGTTGTCAAGCTACCATGGACAGCTGTCTGCTGTAGAATCACAGATGAGAACAGGAAAAGAACAGCTGAAAGGAGGAGAAGGGAGACAACTTCTGCAGTTGAGGAGCAGGTGTCTGTTAGTGAAGGGAAGACATTGGCCCTAAGTCCTGACATTGCTCTAGGCTCCCATGGAAGGACATGATGGTGCCAAGCAGAATCCAAGGCTGGTGGGAGGAGCAGAATAGCTGGGAACACCTCCCACCTATGCGTTCAATGGTCCCTGAGAGGAGCCCATGCCATTTTGGAATCTGAAAGGTTATTTTTTGACATTCCCTCCATTCACCGCCCATGAAGAGAAGGGATTTGAGATAAACTGAGGCCTTCAGGGAGAAAGGCCAGACGGAGTTGTGAGGCCTTCTCAAAAGTCTGTCTGCCCCACCCTTATGGTGAGTCTCACTGCGCTCATCTTGTCCTGTGTTCCTCTTTGCTCTGATGTCGATCTCCTCAACCTCATGTCTGTCCTGGGAAGAGTAGGTATATTGCAGACAGTCTTGCTACCTAAGCGATTTAATAAGGTTTCTGAAAGTTCCCAAGGCTGAGCAGTAAATTCCAAGATCCTAGGACACCACTGTGGCCACGCTACATGAGATTCGCTAGGTGTGAATCGTGGAATCTTCATTTTAAAGGATCCTGGCTTGCAACCTTAATGGAAACTTGTCTGAGAACTAGTAGCGGAGCAGAATAATCTGCTTTCCCAGCAAGACAGCTTCTTTCTCCTTTGTGAAGGTATAGAAGGGACAGGTTTGGTGTGTTCTCTGATGTACAAATCCAAGACCTTCAGGTGAGGAGACCGACACTGACGTGCTGCCTGTTATGGTAATGACACACTCAGGGCACCATCTCCAAATGATACCCAGGCCAATCCTTTCAAGTCTCCATCTCTTAACTGTTTCCGAAGAAATCGAATGTCTCTTGCCTGTGCAGTCTCATGCTATGAAATCCTAAATATTTTGCAATAGCCTTTGGACCTTACTCTTGATTCCACAAATATGCAGCACAGTAGAGTTTTACATGATGTCTCTGACCTGTGGCTCCAGCACTCACTGCTGGGTGACACTGAAAAAGTTACTTAACATCTCTGTGATTCCTTTCTCCATTAGTACCATTGAAATACTACTAGTAATTACATCTACTTCTTGGGGCAGTTTAGATCACTGACTGTGTGAAGACATGCACAGTTGTCAGGACTGTCCCTGGCACATTGTCAGTTTCCAATGATTTCTAGCTGTTACTGTTTTGCTGTTTATATTGTTGTTGTTCCCACATTTCCCTGGAGCATGTTCCAGAGATACAATGTCACGACTACCTTTGACCCCTTTGATGATCTTTTGATTATCACTTTATTTCCTCAGGGACTCAAGGACTGAGTCTGTGGGGCAGGGCGAGGCCATATTTTTAAGAGCATAATGAATATTCAGCTCTCCTTACAGGGTATTGTGGAGCCTAAATGTAGTGCTGGGATTTCATCATCATGAGCTTGTACGAAAAATTCGAATGGAAATTTTTCTAGGAAATCGGAACTCTAATGACCTCTTCATGTGATTTGTATAATGCTTGGAAAAGTAACTAGTGACTGGATAGGGATAGCACATAAGGATATAAATATTTAAAAGATTATGAATTTTCTATTTCTTAGTTTCTGCTTTTTGTATCCTATCTGTCTTTGTTTTACACGATGCCACAGGTTCTCTTACATTTTCTTCTAGAACTGTCAAAACATTAGCTTTTACATTAAGTTCTATAATGCATTTTGAGGTAACTTTTTTATATCGTGTGAGATAAAGGTTGAGGTTCACTTGTTTGCATGTCAATGTCCAATTATTCCACCATCATTCTCTGAATACAACATCCTTTCCCACTAAATTATCTTGGCACCTTATGGAAAAAATCAATTTAACGTGACTATATAGGTCTAGCTTTGGCCCCTTATTTCTTTTCATATGCCGATATCACACTGTCCTAATTACCACAGTTAGGAAATATGTCTTGAAAACAGGTACTGAGTCCTCCAATAATTTTGTTCTTTATAAAATTGTTAGACTATTCTAGTCCCTTTGCTTTTCCATATAGATTTTAAGGCCAGCTTATCAGTTTGTAGAAAGAAAAGGCTTCAAGGATTTTGATTGTGTTTACATTGAATGTATAGTTCATTTGGGAGTAACTAACTTATTCACAATCTTGAGTGTTGCAATCCATTAACGTGGTATACCTTTCCATTAATTTCAGCCTGCTTTAATATTTCATAGCAATGTTTTTTAGGCTTCTGAGTATAGTTTGTGTGCATATTTTGTTAAATTTTACCAGTAAATATTTCATGGATTTTTGCTGCTATATTAAGTGGTAATGATTTTCAATTTTCAATTATTTGTTGATGATATTTAAAAATCACATTGACTTTTGCATACTTATCTTGTACCATATTACTTTGCTAAACTCACATATGTATATATATTCAAGTCATGGGATGAATCTCATTTGGCCATGATGTTGTATATTTTTAATACATTCTTAGTTCTGAACTGCTATTATTATAGCATAGATATATATCTATGCTTTTATGAACATGAGTTATATTAGTCTGTCATGTTATTTTCTCATAATGTTTGTATGGTTTTGATATAAGGCTGATGTGGGCTCTGTAAAATGCTTTGAAAAGTGTGATCTCTTTCAATTATCATAAAGGGTTTGTGTAGAATTGATACTATTTCTTCCACAAATGTTTGCAGAATTAACCAGTGAAATCACCAGAAACATGAATTTTATTTGAGAAAAAAATTTTGTTTCATTTCTTTGTTGGTTTTAGTGAATTCAATTTCTTTAACTGGTATAAACACTATATATGTCATCTATTTCTTTGGGGGGAATGAGGTTTGCTAGCTAGTGTCCTTCAAGGAATCTTCCCACTCCATTTAAAAAATAATATTTTGGATAGTGCTTTTCACCATGTTCCCTATCATATATTTAATATCTGAATGATTTGTATTGATGTGCCCTCTGGCGCTACTGATATCTGTGATTTGTATTCTCTCTCCACTTCTCTCATCAGTCTGTCTAAAGGTTTATTAATTTGACTGTTCCTCCCAAACAAGCGACTTCTGGTTTCACTGATTTTTTTAATAGATTTTCTCATTTCTATTTAATTTATTTCTATTCATATCTTTATTAATTTTTCCTTCTTGTTGTTTTGGGTATAATTTGATTTTATTTTTCCAGTTTCTTATTTTATTTATTTGTTTAGGTTTTTTTTTTTTCATAGACAGTCTGGCACTGTCACCTAGACTGGAGTGCAGTGGCACGACCTTAGCTCACTGCTACCTCCACCTACTGGGCTCAAGCGATTCTCCTGCCTCAGCCACTATGCGCAGCTAATTTTTTTTTTTTTTTTGAGACAGAGTCTCGCTCCTTCACCCAGGCTGGAGTGCAATGGCACGATCTTGGCTCACTGCAACCTCCGCCTCCTCAGTTCAAGCGATTTTGCTGCCTCAGCCACTTGAGTAGCTGGGATTACAGGCACGTGCCCCCACACCCAGCTAATTTTTGTATTTTTAGTAGAGCCAGGGTTTCACCATGTTGGTCAGGCTGGTCTTGAACTCCTGACCTTGTGATCTGCCTGCCTCGGCCTACCAAAGTACTGGGATTACAGGCATGAGCCACCATGCCCGGCCAACTGTTTTTCTAGTTTCTTAATGTGGAAGCTTAGGTAATTGACTTGAGACATTTCTTCCTTTCTGATATAAGTATTGAATGCTATAAATTTCCCTCTGTGCACTGCTTTACTGTGTTATCTTGCATTTTTTGATAGGCTGTGTTTTCATTTTCAAATTTTCTCTACAATTTATTCTTTCATCCCTGCGTTACTTAAAAGTGTCGTTTAATTTCCAATATTTCAGGGATTCCATATATCTTTCTACAACTAATTTCTATTTCAATTCTTTTGTGGTCACAAAACATGTTTTGTAAGATTTCATTCCTTTAGAATTTGTTGAGATTTGTTTTTTGGCCCACAGTAAGGTCTATCTCGGTGAACATTCCATGTGCACTTGTGAAGAATGTATATTCTGTTGTTGTTCTATAAATAACAATTAGGCCGAGTTGGTTGATACCATTGTTCAAGCCTTCTGCATATATATATATATATATATATATATATATATATATATATATATCCTGATTTTCTTGTACACTGTTTCTACCAATTGCTGAGAGAAATGTTGAAATCTCCTACTATAAGTGCAGATGTGTTTGTATCTTCTTTCTCATGTATGGGTGTTCCCCTCATGTATTTTGAATATAATATATAATTAAATACACCTAATGTATTTAATTATTTTTTCAGATGCAGGGTGTTACTGTGTTGCTCAGGCTGCTTTCAAACACATGGGCTCAAGTGATTTTCCCATTTTGGCCAATTTTTATACATGCTTTGATTAATCACTTCCTTATCTGGTTCTGGGTTTTCAACCATGTGTACAATGAATTTAACTACTTCTGTAGACTCAATCAATTCACATCTCTACCCTTTTTTTTTAGGTTGTGTTATTACACATTTAAATCTCTCGACTGGTAACTAATTTCCCTGAATACCTATAAGGTGATCGTGGGCTCAGCAGTCAGTGTGATTTCAACGTTGGCTCACAACAGCTTGGAAAGCCTGCATGGGAAGTATTGCTTGAGGAAAAGTGGAGAGTTTCCAGGAACAGTTTTGAAAAACAAAGACAACCGATGTCATCCTTCCCTCCCTTGCCTCTCCTCATGTGCCGGGTTTTCTGTTTCCTCCAGCTGATAGAAAATCAGCATGAAGTATTCTGTGATGAAAAGTTTTTATCCCTTTAATCATCCCGTTTCTTTCTCCAAACCTTTTATTCTTTCTGGAAGGGTGGTATGCAGAAGGAACAAAAGCATTTTCAGAAAAACACATTATAATATAAATTTAGTGAAAAGATTCATCATGTTTAATAAATGGTCAGGATGAAATCCTGAATTTGTAAAAATTGTAAAAATCAGTTTACGTAATCTCCATCCCTTTTGTCTCTATCACTTATCCAGTGAGAAGTGTAGAAAAGATGAATTCCTTATTTGTGGCTGCTGCGTTGAGTAGTCAAACTGCCGGCCACCTTCCATCAATATCATATATCCAGATGTAATAGCCACAAAATGCAAGGCCTGTTTAAAACTTTCCCTGATTTCATCCATCTCATTGAAATTTCCATCAAACTCCTAGCAGTAAATTCAGCATTCCAAGAGTTACAAGTACTGTGGCTAAGAGAGATCCTGGCTCAAATGTTGGGAGGGAGCTGTAGCAGTGGGTGCCGAGCTGAAGACAAGGCTGGAATGTGTCTTCACAACCCCCCCACCCTTTTTCAGACAGGATTTCTCTCTGTTGCCCAGGCTGGAGTACACTGGAGGACTCACAACTCACCATGACATGAAACTCCTGAGCTAAAGTGATCCTCCTGCCTTACCTTCCTGAATAGATGGGACTACAGGCATGTGTCACCATGCCCAACTAATTTTTTAAATTGTGTAGAGCAAGAGTCTCACTATGCTGTCCAGGCTGGTCTTGAACGCCTGGCCTCAAGTGATTCTCCTGCCTCAGCCTCCAATAATGCTGGAATTCCTGGTGTGAGCCAGTGCATGCAGCCACTTTTACCCGCCTTTTAAAATCTAAGGCTTAAGGTTTTTCTGAGGCTTTGCTCCAGCCCAGGAAGCTGATAATTTTCCTCCCGCTTGGATGAAAGAGCAATTCAAATGTTCAGGATTTTTGGCCTGTGCAAAGCTCTTTGGCAATTATTGAGCCCTTTGTCTACCTGCCTGCAGGAGAAAACAAAAATTAACGTTAGCATGAGGCTGCACCTTTCCCTCATATATTATCTGGAGCAGAACAGTGGTTAAGGGATCCAGGGATCCAGCTGTCTTGCAGTTGGAGGGACTATTGTTAAATGCTGTGAGTACATGTATTTTTCATAATAGACAACAGCTTCGGCTGCTGCTTCATATTATGGGTAAATCCATGGTCTCCCAGGCATGACAGCTTCATCATGTCTACCCCTTCACTCTTCCTTTATTCAAACAAGGCTTTCACCATATTGTATGCAGTTCCTAATGTGACATTAACTGATTTCTCCAAAGATACTTTTCAGGCTATTTCCAGGAGCCTATTAGGCATCCAGACCGTAGTTTGAAGCCAAAACATTAAAAGCAAGTTTACAGAAAAAGTACACATTATTTGTAAATTCCTTTAGTTTCTTAGGTATTTTGTGTGGTGCTGATATTTTGAGTAAAACTATGCACATGTTCGGACCTTGGACTATCTTTTGGTTTCCTTGCAGGACTAGAAAGCAGGGTGTGTTTTAAAAATGTTTTTAATGCATATGCTTGGATGTTTATCGTCGAAGTCTCTACAGAGGTCTACCTCAATGTAAGCAAAAGGGTGACTCTTAGACTTCTGGTTTTTGTCCACTGTATAAAACTAAAATTTTGGTGTCCTTCCCATATCTTTAATTTCATCTGAATATAATTCTCGTAGTAATGTTCCCAACTTTTATGTTTCTATTATAGGAGAAAGGCAACCACAGGTTTAAACGAAGACAAGCTGAAACAACACAAACTGGTTTTATATTAGAGATATTTGAATTAAAAATATTTCAATAAAGTTTTGCAACTTTCACCAAAAAAGTCTTGCACATCTTTTGTTCATTTTATTCCCAGGTATTTGATACTATTGAAAACTGTGGCTTGATGTGGTAGCTCAAGCCTCTAATCCCAGCACTTTGGGATGCTGAGGCAGGAGGATTGATTGAGCACAGGAGATTAGACCAACCTGGCCAACAGAAAGAGACCCCCTTTTTTAAAAAATAAAAGAATAAATGCATGAATGTATGCATATATGTATGTAGCTGTAGTCCCAGGTACTCTGGAGGCTAAGGTGGGAATGTATGCATATATGTATGTAGCTGTAGTCCCAGCTAATCTGGAGGTTAAGGTGGGACCTCTTGGGCCCCCAAGAGGTCCAGGATGCGGTTAAATTATTTTGGAATGGAGACTCAATTTCAAAAAAAATTAAGAATCATTTTTGAAATTTTGTATTGTGATTGAGCTGGTATGCACAGGTGTGATATTGTGAAACACACATTTGGCTCTAGACCCTGCTTCCAGGCATACAACGCCTACAATTTTTAGAATCTCCACAAAGTAGTGTCTTTTTGTATGCTAGTGAATTGACTGATGGCTAGCAGCACCTAGGTAGCTCTAGGTTGGGGAAGAAGAGAGTTGGGCCTTTCAGCCCCACCCACAACCTTCAGGGAAGGGACAAGGGCTGAAGGTTAAGTTGATCACAAATGGCGGGCCAACAGTTTAATCAATGACACCTACATAATGAAAACCGAAAAAGACATGGTTCAGAGAGCTTCCATCTAGCTGAACACATGGAGGGCAGCTTGTGCATAGAGGGCGTGGAAGCTCCCTGCCCCTTCCCCCGTACCTCACCTTATGTGTCTCCTCATCTGCTTCCTTTGTTAGGATATCCAATTTGGCACAAAATATGTAAGAAGTTCCTAGGCTGTAGAACTGGATGGAAGAATTAGGGCTTAGGTAGAAGAAAGGGGAAAGCAACCAGGGCAACTTGCTGAAGCAAGATGACTTGGGTCCTACCTACACTGTCTCTTTAGAGGCTATGGCATGAATTAGCCATGGGTTTCCATCCTGCCTCCCACACACTGGCCTTGAGATGGTGGGCAAGATACTTGCAATGTTTGGGACCGTTTCCTCATTTCTAAAGTAGAAATTACAATAGTTACACTAATTACTTGCTATGAAGAATCAATGAAATAACATACCAAGTAGGCATTGCTTTGCAGATAAATTTGGTTTACTAGATTTCCTTGTTTCCTTTAAGATTTCAAACTTTTTCTTTCCATATTTCTTTAAAACTACATCTCTTGTATGTGATATCTGCTTTTGAATTTCAAGTAGGAATGTCGAGTTACCTTTTAAAATGCATTTGGCTTCACAAAATTATTTGATTTCAATGAATATGTTAATGAATTAGCAGTGTAGCTGGTGTCAGACACGGGATCGATTCTAAAGTGGATTTCTAAAAAACTGAGGTGTGACAAGGCCAAACCTAAGTCAATTGTCCGTGCAGAAAACTTGTTTGCTGTGTGCAATGCCATGAAGAATAAATCAATATTCTGGGCATGCAATGCCACACAACTTAATACAGTAGTGTGTCAAGTGCTCAAGCAGTCCCTAAGCAGCCCTGGCCACAAGGATCACCACTGCAGTTGTTAGTTTGCCGTGTAACATATTCATAGATTTGGTCAATAAGGAGATAATGAGCCCAAATGGATCCAAGTAGTTGATTGCTTGCAGACACAACAAAAGCAAGAGCAGCATTGTGTAGGCACCGTGTCCCTAGTCCCATAATACAACACTGAATAGCAGGTACTCAGTGACAGACAGCACAGATGGTGGGTCTCTCTGCCTGTGAGGAGCTCACAGCCATACCCTAAAGCAGTGAGCAGTTTTATAACAAGTTAGGATAACAGCTGTACCCTAAGTTGTGGAAAAGGCCTGTGGTTTTCTGAAACTAGAGCAATGGATGAAAATGGACTCCAATGAAGTGAAGTTGTATAAGTTCATGAAGTTTTGCTGTGAAGGGCAGCAGATAAATGTGTTAGTAGCTACAGAAGGACATGGGGGAATAAGGTGAGTTCCTCCTTAGCTTGGGGAATAATCCAGTATAGAGGGAGCCGTTGATGGTTCGGGGGCAGAAGTGATCATTGCAGGATCAAAGCCCCTGGGAAAGTGGAAGTTATGTGATCCTGAGCTGAGGTGAGGGGCTGGCGCCAGTCAGGAGCAATTGCATGCAGAAGGGCCGCAGAGAATGCCAGAACAGCACAGGTAGACTGGGTTTGGGAAGCTCTAAGAGTTCCCAGCAGATTGCTTCTGTCTTCTGAATGAATCATTAGGGGAGGTCATTCAAATGGAGGAGGGTTCCTGGCATTTTGTGAGAGTATTGTAGTAGTGGAAGTAAGAAGAGCATGAAAGGGAGAAAATTCTCTCGTGGTCATGGACTTAAGGTAAACTAATTCAGAAGGTTTTGAAGTTTTCTTATCACTGCTCAGTTGCTCAGATACAGGCATCATTATGCGGTCATTAAATTAGTAGGAGGAGCAGTAGTGCTAGTTCATAAAATAGATATGATAATGCTCACCTCCTGAGGGGCGCTAAAAGGATTTTTATTCGTTTGTTAGGGCTGCCATCAATAACTACTACCGACTGGGTGGCTTAAACAACAGAAATGTATTTTCTCACAATTCTGGAGGCTACATGTCTGAGATCAAGGTGTCAGCAGAGTTGGTTTCTTCTAAGGCGTCCTTCCTTGCCTTGTAGTCAGCTGTTTTCTCCCTGTGTCTGCCTTAGTCCTCCCTCTGTACGTGTGTCTGTGTCCTCATTTCCTCTTCTTATAAGGGCACTGGGCAAATTGCCTTAGGGCCCAGTCTAATGACCTAATTTCTCTTAATTACCTCTTTAAAGACCCCACCTATGTCACATACAGTTACATTCTTAGGCACTAGGGGTTAAGACTTCACCATATGAATTTTGAGCAGACACAATTCAGCCCATAATAGTATTGCTGTTAGCTTTATCTTAATACCATTTTTTATTTCTGAGACAGGGTCTCATTCTGTTGCCCAGGTTGGAGCGCAGTGATGTTAATGTGGGTCACTGCAGCCTGCAACTCCCGGGCTCCAGGGATCCTGCCATGTCACCCTCCCTATTAGCTGGTAGTACAGGCATGTGACAGCACACCAGGCTAATGGTTTAATTTTTTTTTTTTTTTGACATGGGACATCCCACTATATTTCCCAGGCTGGTCTGGAACTCCTGTGCTCAAGTGATCCTTCTGCCTCAGCCTCCCAAAGTGCTGGGATTACAAGCATGAACCAACAAGCCCAGCCTTATTTTAATACTATATTCACTACTATTGTCACTATCATTTATTTTATTCTTACAATTACCTGGAAAGGTAGGAAGTAGTCACTGAAGCTCACAAAGTTCATCTATTGCTGAACCTCACCAGGAAAGGAAGTACTAGTCAAACAGACAAAATTCATGTGTTTTCAAGTGAAGTGTAACTGAGAAAGTCAGATTTGTTAGATTTCTTATCATGAATTTATTTGTTATTGTTAAATTTTACATGCTCAGCATCAGTAAAGAGTAATGAAAAATCATTAAGCCCAGAGATAAATCCACACACTTACACTCTATTGATTTTTGACAAAGATGCCAAGCACAGACAGTGAGGGGAGGGCAGCCTTCAATAAATGGTATCGGGGAAATTGTACATCCACACGCAGATGAATGAAATTTGACCCTCATCTCTCACCATATACAAATCATAAACAGAGGGAGGCTGGTATGTTGCTTCATCTGGGAACTTATAAAGATGTATTGACTGCTTTGGAAAATTACATCACTGCAGGGCATTCCATTCCTGGATTCTGCTCTGACACAACAGTCCAATATCAGTCTACTTTGTCGTTGTGCATGCCTGGGGGAAAGAATGATGGGAATCCAACTTCCCTACCAACATGACCTTTTCCAGGATCAGCTTCACTGTATTCCTTGTTTTTAAAAAATTAAGTGTTTTCTACTTTGATGGAGAAAATTTTAATCTCAATTTTGCCTTATTTTTCATTCTAAAATTACTAGATTGCATAATTATTTCCATAGCTTTGTACTTTGAATTGTTTTAGTACTAATTTTTTATTTTATTGTGTTATTTGTTTGTCTTGTTACTTATATAGTGCTTTAAATTTATTTTTCATTTCAAGGGTTTTTTTGTCTGTGTGAAGAATATCAACTCTACATATTATATAAAGACTAATTTTTCTGTATATATATTGTTCGAAGGTTGTTGACTTACTATTTTTTCTTTTCTAAAACCTGTTTAATTAACAACTATTATATGTATTTATGGGGTACAATGTGATGTTTTGATATATGTATACAACTTAAGAGTTGCATCAGTTATAAAAGGTACTGGATAGAAGTGCAACACATTGTTTACCTCAGACTGGAGAAATTGTGGTTGTTAGTGTTTATTCTGCTATTCCATATTTTACAAGTTTCTATAAAAAGCATCTACTACTTTTTTAATCAGAAAAGAAATATTATTTTACATCAAGAAAATCAATATTAAATTCCCTCAGAGAGAATATACTATCACAAATCTTTGATAAAATAAATAGCAGTGTGCTATCTTGAATACATTTTCTTGGCCTATTAGCTGGGGTTCTCTAGAGGGTCAGAACTAATAAGAGATATATATATATATAGCTCCTATATATATGTGTATATATATATATATATATCTCCTATATATGTGTGTGCGTATATATATGTACGCACACATATATATCTACATATATACATATATATACATACGTATATATGAGTTTATTAAGTATTAACTCACAAGATCACAAGGTCCCGCAATAGGCCATCTGCAAGTGGAGGAGCAAGGAAAGCCAGTCTGAGTCCCAAAACTGAAGAACTTGGAGTCCAATGTTCAAGGGCAGGAAGATTCCAGCATGAGAGAAAGGTGTAGGCTGGGAGGCTAGACTGCTCTAGCCTTTTCACATTTTTCTGCCTGCTTTATATTCTAGCTGCACTGACAACTGATTAGGTGGTACCCACCCAGATTAAGGGTGGGTCTGCCTTTCCCAGCCCACTTACTCAAATGTTAATCTTCTTTGGCAACACCCTCACAGACACACCCAGGATCAATAATTTTCATCCTTCAATCCAATCAAGTTGACACTCACTATTAAGGTCACACTTGGTTATGTCAATTTTCCGTTTTAGGTATCATTTAGGGGTGGAGGATAGAGAGGACCTTAGTTTCCATTTTTCTTGGTTAAAGTTAATGAATGCTGCTTTCTGTGAAAGAAAGAAGGCTACAATATTTGCTGTAATAGTATTTCACGACATCAATACCATCTTTATCTTTATTTCTTTCATCATTACAGCAAAGGGAAATAATCATGGTGCTCAGTCATCAGACAAGAAGCAAAAGTCCATCAATGTGAATGCCCGAGGATATCTTTGCTTCTTAGAGTAGCCATTTAGCAGTCTGTCATCTGTAAATTTGCCTTAGCCTCTTCCAAATATTTCCTCATCTATCATCATTTAGGGGTTCAGAAAGTGGCTATTTTCGTATTTTTTTTGTCCAAAACTTACTTAGGTTGGCTCCTTTACTAACTCCTAATCTTCTCCACTATAATGACTCTGGAACCAGTCCCTTTTCTGTGAAAGCAGCATCAACAACATTGATTCTTCTACCTCAGACCCACTGGATAACATAATTAATGAAATTTTTAAAGTTAAAATTGGAATGAAAACACTATAGAATTAGCAATGGCTAAATTATGTAACTCCAAGCAGTTAACAATTAAGAGAAACTTTGTCCCTCAAAAAGTGAACATTACTTTCTTCTTTTTGATTTTTCTCAGAATTTTTTCTGAACTGAAAATGTAACAATTCATAAAGGCCAAACACAGGCAAATTTTCTATTTTTTAATTTTTAATTTTTGTGAGTACATGGTAAGGTGTATATATTTATGGGGTATATAAGATATTTTGAAACAGGCATACAATGCATAATAATCACATCAGGGCAAATGAGGAATCTATCCCCTCATGTACTTTGATTTTTAATCCAAAATGTTAATTCTGCCTTTTAAGTTTTTTTCTTTTTTTAGCATCCATTTTTCTTTTTAAGACAGTCTCACTCTACTGCCTGGGCAGGAGTTCAGTGGTGCAATCAGCTCACTGAAACATCTGCCTCCCATGCTCAAGTAATTCTCCTGCCTCAGCCTCCTGAGTAGCTGGGATTACAGGCACCTGCCTCCAGTCCTGGATAATTTTTGTATTTTTAGTAGAGACGAGGTTTCACCATTTTGGCCAGGCTGATCTCGAACTCTTGACCTCAAGTGGTCTGCCTGCCTCAGCCTCCCAAAGTGTTGGGATTACAGGTGTGAGCCACTGTGCCCAGCCAGCATCCATCTTTTTAATGACTATTTTAGTCTTAAAAACAATAAATTTCTCCGGACGCAATTCCTTTGAAAAAAATTATGACAACATTAAATTGAATTATGCAATTTTAAAAATTATAATGATAAATTTACATGTCTCTGGGCTGGGTTTGATGGTTCACACTTGTTTTTGTTTTGTTTTGTTTTGATGGTTCACACTGGTAATCCCAGTTCCCATGGGAGGTCCAGGTAGGAGGATCACTTGTGCCCAGGAGCTCAAGGCTACAGTGAAGTAGCAACACACTACTGCAGTGCAGCCTATGTGACAAAGCCAGACGCTGTCTCAAAAACAAAGAAAGAAAAACTTTAATTAATTTATGTGTGTCCTTAACCAAATTGCATATCCTTTGAGGGAAGAGGCTATTGAGCATCCTTTTGCCTCCCCGTAGCTTCTAACACCTAAACTTATAATGATGGATCAATTCTCCAAAGGAAAGAATATAGAGCAAAGCTAAGGAATACATGAAAACTGACAGAGAGAAGCAAGGACAACAAAATTGAGGAATATAAATCCGGAAAGAGAACTGAAGTATTATGGCATCCCCAAAATAGACATGTGACCCAAAGGAACAGAATAGAGAGCCCAGAAGTAAATCCATGCACTTACGGTCAATTGGTTTTTGACAGAGGTGCCAAGAACACACAGTAAGGGAAGGGCAGCCTTCAATAAATGGTATTTGGAAAATGATATATCCACATGCAGAGGACTGAAATTCCATCCTCATCTCTCACCATATACAAAAGTCAACTTAAAATGAATTAACATTGTATAATGTAAGACCTGAATCTATGAAACTACTAGAAGAAAACATACGGAGAACGCTCCATGACGCTGGTCTGGGCAATGAGTTTTTGGATATAATCCCCAAAGCGCAGGGAACAAAAGCAAAAGTAAACGAATGAGATTATCTCAAACTCAGAAACTTCTGCAGAGCAAAGGAAACAATCAACAGTGTGCAAAGACAACCTATGGAATGAGAGAATACATTTGCAAACCATACATCTGAGAAGGGGTGAAGACCTAAAATATATAAGGAACTCAACAGTAAGAAAACAAATAATCTGATTAAAACCTGAGCAAAAAGCCCGGCACAGTGGCTCACACCTGTACTCCCAGCACTTTGGGAGGCCAGGTCAGAGGATTGCTTGAGGCCAGGAGTTTGAGACCAGTCCTGGCAACATAGTGAGACCTTGATTCTACAAAAAAATAAAAATAAATTAGCTGGGGTAACAAGGCAGCCATGGGAACTGATACCAAGGGTGGCTAGTCTCTCTGAGGGGAGATGAGACACACAAACTGCATCACCTCTGGCAGAGCACATGTGGAAGAAGTGACAGTCATAAGAGGGGATAAGAAGGAAGTAATTGAAAATGTAACAAATTCATAAAGGCCAAACACAGGCAATTGGGAGAGCTGGAATCCCAGAAAGTCTCAGACACAAGTGGAATCCACATTCACTTGCCAGCTTTTTCCTGCACACCACCATCTGGCATTCATGAGGAAGACTGGAGGAATCCACGGAGGCCTCGGGGCATCTTCGTTGGCAAGAAACCCTGATTGCTTCGAAAACCTTGTCCCTTTAAAAAAAAAATCATTGTGTATATTTGAGGTTTACAACATGATGGTATGGGTTACATAAAGATAGTAATGTGGCTAATGTAGTGAAGGAAATTAACCTATTATATCATCTCACAGTGACTTTTGTGTGACAAGAACAGCTAAAATCTACTTATTTAACCAAAGTGCCTAATATAATAGCAACAATCCTCATGTTGTACCTTAGCTCTCTAGACTTGTTCATCCTACATATCTGCTACTTTGTATCCTTGGACCTTCATCTCCCCATTTCCTCCCCTATCCTCCCCTGTCCCTGATCACCACCAATTTATTCTCTATCTCCCTATTGCTTGCTCTTTCTTCTATCTCCCTATTGCTTGCCCTTTCTTTCTTTCTTTCTTTCTTTCTTTCTTTCTTTCTTTTTTCTCTCTTTCTTTCTTTCTTCTTCCTTCCTTTCCTTCTTTCTTTCTTTCCTTCTTTCTTTCCTTTTTTTCCTTTCTCATTCTCTTTCTTTCTCCCCTCACCTTTCTTTCTGGTTCCACACATAAGTGAGATCATACAGTACTTTTCTTTCTATATCTAGCTTATTTCACTTGGCATACTATCCTCCACATCCATCCATATTGCGGAAAATGAAAGGATCTCCTTACTATTTACCGCTGAATAATATTCTCTTGTATAAATACACCAACAAAACCTTCTCTTACAGAAGCAATGTCATTGGGAGAGGGACAGGAAATTCTCTCAACATAATCCCTAGTGAAAGTCTAAGGAGGAATGGAAGCAAAGATATTTGAGTCAGGAAATAGGAAAGGAAACCCAGTTTGTCGCACTAACCCACACTGATATGAAACAGAAGTCTGCTATTTTGGGGGAAGGAATGGGAAATTCCCACACAAGATACCCCAGTGAAACAGGGAAGAATTTGGCCAACACAAAGGGAGGCTGACAGGAATGCTGAGAAAGTCCTGCCCCTGAGGGTTAAGCATAAAGCACTTGCCTAAGACTGAGGTTGAGCGGGAGAACTGAGAACACCCCTGCCTCACCAAGAGCAGCAGCAGTCATGCCCTAGGAGAGAGTCTATTGTGGCCCAGCTGTGTATGACATGCTGAGTGCCACATCAGGAGTAGGATTGTAAGGGGTGGAAGGTATCCAAGTTACCAGTGGCAAATCAATGCAGATCTGCAGCAACCTCAATTCTTGCCTCCTCAGAAGAAGGAGTTGTACCAAGGGGCATAAGGCAGAAGGAGAGACTGAGGCAAGTTTCAGAGCAGAAGTAAAAGCTTATTAAAAAGCTTTAAAGCAGTAAGAACAAGAAGGAAACCAAAGAAAGGAAGGAAAGTACACTTGGAAGAGGGCCAAGCGGGCAATTTGAGAGGCCAAGTGCCTGGCTTGACTGCTTGATTTGGAGTTTTCTATGTTGGCATACTTCCAGAATCTTGTGTTACTTCTCCCCACTCCTGACATCTTATTGGGAAGCTGTTGATCAGTTTCAGGTGTTTTCTATCTATTGGGAGCCCGCCTTTCCTTGGCGCCAGCTGTGACCAATTATTACTTTAGAGACACAGTTAACAACTGCCTGACCATCACCTGATGGGCGCCCAACACTCCTGGTGTGTGTGCTGGGGAGAGAACACAATTGAAACCCAGCTCAGCTACTGACATGATTGGCTCAAACACCAATGCTAATGCCCAGAAGAGAAGAAAAAAAAGAGAGACATGTTACATACAGAAAAACAAACTTAAGAAGGGAGGTAGAATTCTAATCAGAAGCTATACAACCCAGTATTCTCTAATCAATTCTAGCATTTTCCGAAAAGTAAAAGTAAAACAAAAACTTTGAACAGCAACAAACAAGCAAAAAGCTGACATTATTCACTATCAGCAGATCTGCCCTACAAAATTTGTTAAAGGAAGTTCTTGAAGCAGAGGGAAAATTATATCAGAAGGAAATTTGGAACCACAGAAAGGACGGAATAGAGCAGGAAGTGATAAAATTGTGGCTAGATGAAATGCTTTTCTTATATTTAATCTCTTTAAAAGATAATTGGCAGCTTAAAGAAGAAATAGTAACAATGTAATATAAGGTTTTTCACATGTGTAGAATTAAAACATAAGACAATGAGAGTATACAGAACAGAAGGAAAGAAAGGGAAATAAGGTATTGCATTGTACTTGTAGTGGTATAATATTATTTGAAGGCTTACTCTGACTTAAAGGTATATATATATATGGTAATCCTTAGAGCAATCCCTAGAAAACAAAGGTGTGTAACTAATAAGCCAATAATGGAGATGAAAATGGTGTAGTACAAAACGTTAAACTGGACTAAAGGAAGGGAAGAAACAGGGAAAATAATAAAAAACGGATGTGATAAATAAAAATATACAGCAAGTTTGAGGATTTAAGGTAAACTGTTTCCACATTAATTTGCTTACACTTGTCTATTAAAAGTCAGAGTTTGGCTGGGCACGGTGGCTTATGCCTCTAATCCAAACATCTTGGGAGGCCAAGGCGGGAGGATCCCTTGAGACCAGGAGTTCAAGATCATCCAGGGCAACATAGTGAGACCTTGTCTCTACAAATATAAAAAATACTAGGCAGGTGTGGTGATGCACACCTCTAGTTCCAGCTCCTCCGGGGACTGAGGTGGGAGGATCACTTGAGACCAAGAGGTTGAGGCTGCATTGAGCTATGATCACACCACTACACTCCAGTCTGTGTGACAGAACGAGACCCTGTCTCAAATGTAAAAAGTTAGAGATTGTAAGACTGGATAAAAGGAACCAGAACAAAGTATATGCTGTTTAAAAGAATCACAGTTTAAAAATAAATGGGTTAAAAGTAAAGGATGTTAAAAGTAAGTTAAAAGTAAAGGGTTAAAAAATATACCTTGCAAATATGAATCACATAGAAACTGGAGGTGCTCAATTAATACCTCATAAAGCACACTATATAGTGGAGATTATTACAAAGGACAAAGTGGGACATTACATATTAATTATAAAGAGGTGCATTGATTCAGATGACAGAAACACCATGAGAATGTATGCACCTTCAAAATACCTGGGGGAAAAACCGATACATGAGAAAAAAGAAATAAACACATCTGCACTTATAGTAGAAGACTTCGACTTTCCTCCCAGCAATTGGTAGAAAAGTTGTACAACAATATCAGGATATACATATGCAGAAGGCTTGAACAACAGTATCAACCAACTCGGCCTAATTGTTATTTATAGAACAACAGCAGAATATACATTCTTCGCAAGTGCACATGGAATGTTCACCAAGATAGACCTTATTATTGTGGGCCAAAAAAAAAACAAATCTCAACAAATTCTAAAGGAATGATATCTTACAAAACATGTTTTGTGACCGCAAATAATTGAAACAGAAATTAGTTGTAGAAAGATACCTGGAATCCATGAAATATTGAAAATTAAACGACACTTTTAAGTAATGCAGGGATGAAAGAAGAAATTGTAGGGAAACTTTGAAAATAAAAACACAACATATCAAAAAATGCAAGATGACACACTAAAGCAGTGCTCAGAGGAAAATTTATAGAATTCAATACTTATATCAGAAAGGAAGAAATGTCTTAAGTCAATTACCTAAGCTTCCATATTAAGAAACTAGAAATATAGTTGGCAGGATACGGTGGCTTATGTTTGTAATCCCAGCATTTTGGGAGGCCAAGGTGGGCAGATGACATGAGGCCAGGAGTTTAAGACCAGCCTGGCCAATATGGCAAAACCACATCTCTACTAAAAATACAAAAATTAGCAGGGCATGGTGGCTGAGGCAGGAGCATCGCTTGAACCTAGGAGGTGGAGGTTGCAGTGAGCTGAGAGGTTGCACCACTGCACTCCAGCCTAGGTGAGAGTGCCAGACTCCATCTCTGAAAAATAAAAAAAGAAAAAGAAATGAAATAAATAAATAAAATAAGAAATTGGAAAAATAAAATCATATTATACCCAAAGCAAGAGGAAGGAAAAATTAGTAAAGATATGAGGAGAAATAAATTAAACAGAAATGAGAAAATCTATACAAAAAAAAATCAATGAAACCAGAAGTCGCTTCTTTGGGAGGATCAGTCAAATTAATAAACCTATAGCCAGACTGATGAGAGATTTGGAGAGAGACAATACAAATCACAAATATCAGTAAGGCCCGAGAGCACATCAATACAGATCCTTCAGATATTAAATGTGTGATAGGGAACATAGTGAAAAGCACTATCCAAAAAATAATTTTTTAAATGGAGTGGGAAGATTCCTTGAAGGACACTAGCTAGCAAACCTCATTACGCCAGAAGAAATAGATGACACATATATAGCATTCATACCAATTAAAGAAATTGAATTCACTAAAACCAACAGAGAAATGAAACAATTTTTTTTCTCAAATAAAATTCATATTTCTGGTGATTTCACTGGATAATTCTGCAAAACATTTGTGGAAGAAATAGTGTCCATTCTACACAAACTCTTTATGATAATTGAAACGAGATCACACTTTTCAAAGCATGTTACAGAACATGCATCAGCCTGATATCAAAACCAGACAAACATTATGAGAAAATAACATGACAGACTAATATAACTCATGTTTATAAAAGCATAGATATGTATATATGCTATAATAATAGCAGTTCAAAACTAGGAATATATTAAAAATTTACAACATCATTGCCAAATGACATTTACCCCATGACTTATATATATATATATATACATATACATATATATGCACATAAATATGTGAGTTTAGCAAAGTAATATGGTACAAGATAAGTATGCAAAAGTCAATGCAATTTTTAAATATCATCAACAAATAATTGAAAATTGAAAATCATTGCCACTTAATATAGCAGCAAAAATCCATGAAATATTTACTGGTAAAATTTAACAAAATATGCACATGACCTGTACTCACTCAGGAGCCTAAAAAGCATTGCTGTGAAATATTAAAGCAGGCAGAAATCAATGAAGAGGCATACCACGTTAATAGATTGCAACACTCAAGATTGTGAATATGTCAGTTTCTCCCAAATGAACTATACATTCAATGTAAACACAGTCAAAATCCGTGCAGCCTTTTGTTTCTATAAATTGACAAGCTGACCTCAAAATTTGTATGGTGAAGCAAAGGGACTAGAATAGTCCAACAATTTTTTAAAGAACAAAGAATATTGGAGGACTCGTTACCTGTTTTCAAGACACAGTTATATTTCATAACTGTGGTAATTAGGACAGTGTGATATTGGCATAAGAAAAGAAATAAGGGTCCTAAGCTAGGCCTATGTAGTCACGTTAAATTGATATTTTCCATAAGGTGCCAAGATAATTTAGTGGGAAAGGATGTTGTATTCAGAGAATGATGGTGGAACAATTGGACATTGACATGCAAATGAATGAACCTCTACCTTTATCTCACACCATATAAAAAAGTTAACTCAAAATGCATCATAGAACTTAATGTAAAAGCTAATATTATCACACTTCTAGAAGAAAATGTAGGAGAACCTGTGGTGTCGTGTAAAAGAAAGACAGATAGGATACATAAACAGAAATTATGAAATAGAAAATTCATTATCTTTTAAATAATTATATACTTATGTGCTATCCTTATCCAGTCACTATTTACTTTTCCAAGCATTATATAAATCACATGAAGAGGTCTTTAGTGTTCCGATTTCCTAGAAAAATTTCCACTCAAATTTTTCATACAAGCTCATGATGATGAAACCGCAGCATTACATTTAGGCTCCACAATACCCTGTAAGGAGAGCTGAATATTCATTATGCTCTTAAAAATATGGCCTCGCCCTGCCCCCACAGACTCAGTCCTTGAGTCCCTGAAGAAATAAAGTGAGAAAAGTTCATCCAAGACGTCAAAGGTGGTCGTGACATTGTATCTCTGGAACATGCTCCAGGGAAATGTGGGAACAGCAACAATATAAATAGCAAAATAGTAACAGCTAGAATTGATTGGAAACTGACCACATGACAGGGACAGTCCTGACAACTGTACACGTCGTCACAGTCAGTGTTTGAAACTGTCCCAAGAAGATAAATTTACTAGTAGTATTTCCATGGTACTAATGGAGAAAGGCATCACAGAGATGTTAAGTAACTTTCTCAGTGTCACCCAGCAGTGAACGGTAGAGCCACAGGTCAGAGGCATGATGGAAAACTCTACTGTGCTGCATATTTGTGCAATCAAAGGTAAGAGCCAAAGGCTATAGCAAAATATTTATAATTTTATAGCATGAGACTGCACAGGCAAGAGACATTCAATTTCTTCAGAAATAGTTAAGAGATGGAGACTTGAAAGGATTGGCTTGTTTGGAGACAGTGCCCTGAGTGTGTCTTTACCATAATAGGCAACATGTCAGTGTTGGTCTCCTTACCTGAAGGTCTTTGGTTTGTATATCCAAGAACACACCAAACCTGTCCATTCTATATCTTCACAAAGGAGAAAGAAGCCGTGTAGCTAGGAGAAAAGACTATTCCCATGCTCTACTAGTTCTCAGACATGTTTCCATGAAATTTGGAACCCAGAATCCTATAAAATGAAGATTCCATGATTCACACCTGGCGAATCTCATGTAGTGTGGCCACAATGGTGCCCTAGGATATGGAAACTTACTGCCAAGCCTTGGGAACTTTCAGAAACCTTATTAAATCCCTTAGGTAGCAAGACTGTCTGCAGTATACCCACTCTTCCCAGGACTGACATGAGGTTGAGAAGAGAGACCTCAGAGCACATAGGAACACGGGACATGATGAACGCAGTTTCAGACTCACTGTAAGGGCAGGTCAGATGGACTTTTGAGAAGGCCTCACGACTCTGTCTGGCCTTTCTCCCTGAAGGCCTCAGTTTATCTCAAATCCCTTCTCTTCATGGGTAGTGAATAGAGGGAATGTCAGAAAATAACCATTTAGATCTGAAAATTGCAAGGACTCCTCTCAGGAACCATTGAGTACACAAGATGGGAGGTGCTACCAGCTATTCTGCTCCTCCCACCAGCCTGGGATTCACTCTGGCACCATCATGTCCTTCCACAGGAGCCTAGAGCAATGTCAGGACTTAGGGCCAATGTTTTCCTTTCACTAACAGACACCTGACCCTCACCTGTGGAGGTTGTCTCCCTTCTCCTCCTTTCAGCTGTCCTTTTCCTGATCTCAACTGCGATCTCACAGCAGACGACTGTCCCTGGTAGCCTGATGACCTAGGCTGGCCCCTTCCTTTTTTGTCCCAGCCTGGAGAGGGCTGTCCTCACCAAGCAGGACATCAGTCCCAGGATCTCAGAGCCATGACTACCACAGAACCATCCTGAGCATCAGTGTCCCATGGCAGTGATTGACCTTTGAAATGAAGCTTCACCACACTCCCCAGCTGGCCCTGAAACACTCTCTTTTATTTTTGTTTTATTTGAGATGGGGTCTCACTCTGTTGCTCAGCCTGGAGTGCAGTAGAGAAATCATGGCTCACTCCCACGCTCAAGTGATGCTTCCATCTCAGCCTCCCAAGTAACTGGGACTACAGGCACGCTCCACCACACCCGGCTGTTTTTTAAAATTTTTTGTCGAGACAGGGTCTCTCTGTGTTACCCAGGCTGGCGTGAGTCACCAGGCATATCTCCGAACCACTTTTTTTATCACAGAAAGCAAAGCAAGACAGAGGAGGAAGGTGCCCGTAACCCTTCCTGGGGAACTTTGTCTCCTCCTCCTTAATGTCGTGTTATTTCCTTTGTACCAACCACAATATTCCTATTCTTTTGACGTAAATAAGAAGTGTGAATATACTTCTTTTCAATCATAAACTTGTGGTTAATAGCCAGAAAATCATAGCCTACTTTGGGATACTTTCGACATTTCCGAGTGCAGCTGTGGTTGTTGGAATGATTGTTAGGTGCTACTGGCATTTGGAGACTCAGTGTTACAGAGAGGCAAACATCTTTTGCCAGAGTCTTCAATAAACCGGATTTTCCATACATGTCACTTCGCTGTAAACTGAGGGAGGCTGGTATGTTGTTCCATCTGGGAAGTTATGAAAGACTTACTGACTCCATTGGAAGATCACACCACTTCAGGCCATTCCATTCCTGGATCCCACTCTGACATAACATTCCAGTATCAGTTTGCTTTGTAGCTCTGCATGCCTGGGGGAAACAATGAAGGGAATCCATCTTACCTACCAACAGGATCTTTTATGGGATAAGCTTCACCGCACACCCAAGCTGGCCCCAAACCACTTGTTATTATTTCAGAAGGGGTGTGTTGCTCTGCCTGGAGTGCAGTGGAGAAATCATGGCTCACTGCAGCCTTGACCTCCCAGGCTCAAGTGATCCTTCCATCTCAGCCTCCCAAGTAGCTGGGACAACACGCAGGCTCCACCACCCCTGGCCATTTTTTTTATTTTTTTTGTAGAGGTGGGGTATCCTTATGTTGCCCAAGCTGATCTCAAACTCCTGGGTTCAAGCAATAGCTATGCCTTGACCTCCAAATGTGCTGCAGTTAGAGGCATGAGCCACCTCACCTATCCCTGGACCACTTTTTTTTTTTAGTCACAGAAAGCAAGATAGAAGAAGGTGCCTGCAAGGGCTCCTGGGGAAAATTTTGTCCTTCTTCATGCTACCCTGCTATTTCCTCTGCACCAACTCCAACATTCCGATTTTTTGATGTAAATAAGAAGCTTGAGGATACTTCGTTTCAATCATAAACTTGTGGTTTATTGCCCCAATATCTTTGCCCACTTTGGGTCATTTTGGAAATTTTTGAGGGCAGCTGCAGTTGTTGGAATGATTGGCAGGGGCTACTGGCATTTGGGGACTGAGTGTTACAGGGAAGCAAACATCTTTTTCCAGAGTCTTCACTAAACTGGATTTTCCATACATGTCACTCCCTTTAAACCGAGGGGGGCCTGTATGTTGCTTCATCTGGGAACTTATAAAGACTTACTGACTGCTTGAGAAATCACATCACTGCAGGGCATTCCATTCTTGAATTCTACTCCGACACAACATTCCGGTATCAGTTTGCTTTGTATGTGTCCATTCCTGGGGAAAATAGAATAAGGAGAATGCAACTTACCTATGAACTTGACCATTTCCAGGATAAGCTATTAGTTGATGGGGAAACTTAAGTGGGAGATGTTGGTAATGTGATCTCTCATGAGTTGGTGAACACACTGGCTATGCCTGTTGCTGTTACTGATGTTGCATGTGTATGTCCCTCACCAGGCTCCCAGTGCCTTCCTGAAGGCTGGAAACATACCCCATAGATCTCTGTATCGTCAGGATGGAACAGAGGACCTCACATGCAGAAGGAGAGCAGGGAACACTTGTGGAATGGTAGTGATCTCTACATGGTTGGATGACCAAACCCTGAGTCACAGTGATGAGCCCCATGGATGTCAGTCTGCAGAGGGTGGGAGGAGAATGCCATGCAGCAGAGTGAGACAAACCTGCAGTACTAATCTCAGTTATGCGCTTTAAGTGTCCCAGATGCTTTGTCTTCAAAGCATCTTCATTTCTGCCTTCATTTCATTATTTACCCAGTAGTCATTCAGGAGTAGGTTCTTCAGTTTTGATGTAGCTGTGTGGTTTTGTGTGAGTTTCTTAATCCTGAGTTCTAATTTGATTTCACTGTGTTCTGAGAGACAATTTGTTGTGATTTCTGTTCTTTTGCATTTGCTGCGGAGTGTTTTACTTCCAATTACGTGGTCAATTTCAGAATAATTGTGATGTGGTGCTAAGAAGAATGTATATTCTGTTGATTTGGGGTGAAGAGTTCTGTAGATTTCTATTAGATCCGTGTGGTCCAGAGCTGAGTTCAAGTCCTGGATATCCTTGCTAATTTTCTGCCTTATGGATCTGTCCAATATTGACAGTGGGGTGTTAAAGTTTCCCATTATTATTGTGTGGGAGTCTAAGTCTCTTTGTAGGCCTCTAAGGACTTGCTTTACGAATCTGAGTGCTCCTGTATTGGGTGCATATATATTTAGGATAGTTAGCTCTTCTTGTTGAATTGATCCCTTTACCATTATGTAATGGCCTTCTTTGTCTCTTTTGATCCTTGTTGGTTTAATGTCTGTTTTATCAGAGACTACAATTGCAACGTCCTTTTTTTTTCTTGCTTTCCATTTGCTTGGTAGATCTTCCTCCATCCCTTTATTTGAAGTCTATGTATGTCTTTGCAGGTGAGATAGTTCTCGTGAATACAGCACACGGACGGGTCTTGACTCTTATCCAATTTGCCAGTCTGTGTCTTTTAACTGGGGCATTTAGCCCACTTACATTTAAGGCTAATATTCTTATGTGTGAAGTTGATGTGTCATTATAATGTTAGCTGGTTGTTTTGCCCATTAATTAATGCAGTTGCTTGATAGTATCGATGGTCTTTATAATTTGGTATGTTTTTGCAGTGGCTGGTACCAGTTGTTCCTTTCCATGTTTAGTGCTTCCTTCAGGAGCTCTTGTAAGGCAGGCCTGGTGGTGACAAAATCTCTCAGCATTTGCTTGTCTGTAAAGGATTTTATTTCTCCTTCACTTATGAAGCTTACTTTGGCTGGATATGAAATTCTGGGTTGAAAATTCTTTGCTTTAAGAATCTTGAATATTGGCCCCCATGCTCTTCTGGCTTATATGATTTCTGCCAAGAGATCAGCTGTTAGTCTGATGGGCTTCCCTTTGTGGGTAACCCAACCTTTCTCTCTGGTTGCCCTTAATATTTTTTCCTTTGTTTCAGCCTTGGTGAATCTGACAATTATGTGTCTTGGGGTTGCTCTTCTCGAGGAGTATCATTGTGGTGTTCTCTGTATTTCCTGAATTTGAATGTTGGCCTGCCTTGCTAGGTTGGGGGACTTCTCCTGGATAATATGCTGAAGAATGTTTTTTAACTTGGATCCATTCTCCCTGTCACTTTCAGTCACACCAACCAAACGTAGATTTGGTCTTTTCACATAATCCCATATTTCTTGCAGGCTTCGTTCATTTCTTTTCATTCTTTTTCTCTAATCTTGTCTTCTAACTTTATTTCATTAATTTGATCTTCAGTCACTGATATGCTTTCTTCCACTTGATCAAATCTGCTATTGAAGCTTGTGCGGAGGTGGTTCCAAGAAGACTGAATAGGAACAGCTCCAGTCTACAGCTGCCAGCGTGAGCGATGCAGAAAATGGGTGATTTCTGCATTTCCAAATGAGGTCCTGGGTTCGCCTCACTGGGGATTGTCAGACAGTGGGTGCAGGACAGGGGGTGCAGTGCACCGAGCATGAGCTGAAGCAGGACGAGGCATCACCTCACCCGGGAAGTGCAAGGGGTCAGGGAATTCCCTTTCCTAGCCTAGGGAAGGAGTGACAAACGGCACCTGGAAAATCGGGTCACTCCCACTCTAATACTGCGCTTTTCCAATGGTCTTAGCAAACGACACACCAGGAGATTATATCCCGCACATGGCTCAAGGGTCCTATGCCCATGGAGCCTCACTCATTGCTAGCACAGCAGCCTGAGATCGAACTGCAACGTGGCGGCGAGGCTGGGAGAGGGGCGCCTGCTATTGCTGAGGCTTGAGTAGGTAAACAAAGCAGCCGGGAACTCAAAATGGGTGGAGCCCACCACAGCTCAAGGAGGCCTGCCTGCCTCTGTAGACTCCACCTCTGAGGGCAGGGCATAGCCGAACAAAAGGCAGCAGAAACCTCTGCATACTTAAATGTCCCAGTCTGACAGCTTGGAAAAGAGTAGTGGTTCTCCCAGCACGGAGCTTTAGATCTGAGAACGGACAGACTGCCTCCTCAAGTGGGTCCCTGACCTCTGAGTAGCCTAACTGGGAGGCACCCCCCAGTAGGGGCAGACTGACACCTCACACGGCCGGGTACCCCTCTGAGATGAAACTTCCAGAGGGATGATCAGGCAGCAACATTTGCTGTTCACCAATATTGACTGTTCTGCAGCCTCCACTGCTGATACCCAGGCAAACAGGGTGTGGAGTGGACCTCCAGCAAACTGCAACAGACCTGCAGCTGAGGGTCCTGACTGTTACAAGGAAAACTAACAAACAGAAAGGACATCCACACCAAAACCCCATCTGTACATCACGATCATCAAACACCAAAGGCTGATAAAACCACAAAAATGGGGAAAAAAACAGAGCAGAAAAACTGAAAATTCTAAAAATCATAGCGCCTCTCCTCCTCCAAACGAATGCAGCTACTCACCAGCAACAGAACAAAGCTGGATGGAGAATGACTTTGACGAGTTGAGAGAAGAAGGCTTCAGACAATCAAACTTCCCCGAGCTAAAGGAGGAAGTTCAAACCCATCACAAAGAAGTGAAAAACCTTGAAAAAAGATTAGACGAATGACTAACTAGAATAACCAATGCACAGAAGTCCTTAAAGGACCTGATGGAGCTGAAAACCATGGCATGAGAACTACGTGATGAATGCACAAGTTTCAGTAGCCGATTCGATCAACTGGAAGAAAGGGTATCAGTGATTGAAGATCAAAGGAATGAAATGAAGCAAGAAGAGAAGTTTAGAGAAAAAGAATAAAAAGAAATGAACAAAGCCTCAAAGAAAAATGGGACTATGTGAAAAGACCAAATCTAGTCTGATTGGTGTACCTGAAAGTGACGGGGAGAATGGAACCAAGTTGGAAAACACTCTGCAGGATATTATCCAGGAGAACTTCCCCAACCTAGCAAGTCAGGCCAACATTCAGATTCAGGAAATACAGGGAATGCCACAAAGATACTCCTCGAGAAGAGCAACCCCAAGACACATAATTGTCAGATTCACCAAGGCTGAAACAAAGGAAAAAATATTAAGGGCAACCAGAGAGAAAGGTCGGGTTACCCACAAAGGGAAGCCCATCAGACTAACAGCTGATCTCTTGGCAGAAATCATATAAGCCAGAAGAGCATGGGGGCCAATATTCAAGATTCTTAAAGCAAAGAATTTTCAACCCAGAATTTCATATCCAGCCAAAGTAAGCTTCATAAGTGAAGGAGAAATAAAATCCTTTACAGACAAGCAAATGCCGAGAGATTTTGTCACCACCAGGCCTGCCTTACAAGAGTTCCTGAGGGAAGCACTAAACATGGAAAGGAAAAACTGGTACCAGCCAATGCAAAAACATGCCAAATTGTAAAGGCCATCGAGGCTAGGAAGAAACTGCATCAACTAACGAGCAAAATAACGAGCTAACATTATAATGACAGCATCAAATTCACACATGACAATATTAACCTTAAATGTAAATGGGCTAAATGCTCCAATTAAAAGACACAGATGCACAAATTGAATAAGGAGTCAAGACCCATCAGTGTGCTGTATTCAGGAAACCCATCTCACATGCAGAGACACACAGAGGCTTAAAATAAAGGGATGGAGGAAGATCTACCAAGCTAATGGAAAACAAAAAAAGGCAAGGGTTGCAATCCTAGTCTCTGATAAAACAGGCTTTAAACCAACAAAGATCAAAAGAGACAAGGAAGACCACTACATAATGGTAAAGGGATCAATTCAACAAGAAGAGCTAACTATCCTAAATATATATGCACCCAATACAGGAGCACCCAGATTCATAAAGCAAGTCCTTAGAGGCCTAAAAAGAGACTTAGACTCCCACACAATAATAATGGGAGACTTTAACACCCCACTGTCAACATTAGACAGATCAACGAGACAGAAAGTTAACAAGGACATCCAGGAATTGAACTCAGCTCTGCACCAAGCGGACCTAATAGACATCTACAGAACTCTCCACCCCAAATCAAAAGAATATACATTCTTCTCAGCACCACACCGCACTTATTCCAAAATTGACCACATAGTTGGAAGTAAAACACTCCTCAGCAAACGTAAAAGAACAGAAATTATAACAAACTGTCTGTCAGACCACAGTGCAATCAGACTAGAACTCAGGATTAAGAAACTCACTCAAAACCGCTCAACTACATGGAAACTGAACAACGTGTTCCTGAATGACTCCTGGGTACATAATGAAATAAAGGCAAAAATGAAGATGTTCTTTGAAACCAATGAGAAAAAAGACACAACATACCAGAATCTCTGGGACACACTTAAAGCAGCGTGTAGAGGGAAATTTATAGCACTAAATGCCCACAAGAGAAAGCAGGAAAGATATAAAATTGACACCCTAACATCACAATTAAAAGAACTAGAGAAGCAAGAGTAAACACATTCAAAAGCTAGCAGATGGCAAGAAATAACTAAGATCAGAGCAGAACTGAAGGAGATAGAGACACAAAAACCCTTCAAAAAAATCAATGAATCCAGGAACTGGTTTTTTGAAAAGATCAACAAAATTAATAGACCACTAGCAAGAATAATAAAGAAGAAAAGAGAGAAGAATCACATAGACGCAATAAAAAACGGTAAAGAGGATATCACCACGATCCCACAGAAATACAAACTACCATCAGAGAATACTATAAACACCTCTATGCAAATAAACTAGAAAATCTAGAAGAAATGGATAAATTCCTGGACAAACACACCCTCCCAAGACTAAACCACGAAGACATTGACTCTCTGAATAGACCAATAACAAGCTCTGAAATTGAGGCAATAATTAATAACTTACCAACCAAAAAAAGTCTAGGACCAGACGGATTCACAGCCGAATTCTACCAGAGGTACAAGGAGGAGGTGGTACCTTTCCTTCTGAAATTCTTCCAATCAATACAAAAACAGGGAATCTTCCCTAACCCATTTTATGAGGCAAGCATCATCCTGATACCAAAGCCTGGCAGAGACACAACAAAAAAAGAGAATTTTAGACCAATATCCCTGATGAACATCGATGGAAAAATCCTCAATAAAATACTTGCAAACCGAATCCAGCAGCACATCAAAAAGGTTATCCACCATCATCAAGTGGGCTTCATCCCTGGGATGCAAGGCTGGTTCAACATTCACAAAACAATAAACGTAATCCAGCATATAAACAGAACCCAAGACAAAAATCACGTGATTATCTCAATAGATGCAGAAAAGGCCTTTGACAAAATTCAACAGCCCTTCATGCTAAAAACTCTCAATAAATTAGGTATTGGTGGGATGTATCTCAAAATAATAAGAGCTATTTATGACAAACCCACAGCCAATATCATACTGAATGGGCAAAAACTAGAAGCATTCCCTTTGAAAACTGGTACAAGACAGGGATGCCCTCACTCACCACTCCTATTCAACATAGTGTTGGAAGTTCTGGCCAGGGCAATCAGGCGGGAGAAAGACATAAGGGGGATTCAATTAGGAAAAGAGGAAGTCAAATTGTCCCTATTTGCAGATGACATGATTGTATATCTAGAAACCCCATCATCTCAGCCCAAAATCTCCTTAAGCTGATAGGCAACTTTAGCAAAGTCTCAGGATACAAAATCAGTGTGCAAAAATCACAAGCATTCTTATACAACAATAACAGACAAACAGAGAGCCAAATCACGAGTGAACTCCCATTCACAATTGCTTCAAAGAGAATAAAATACCTAGGAATCCAACTTACAAGGGACGTGAAGGACCTCTTCAAGGAGAACTACAAACCACTGCTCAATGAAATAAAAGAGGATACAAACAAATGGAATAACATTCCATGCTCGTGGGTAGGAAGAATCAATATTGTGAAAATTGCCATACTGCCCAAGGTAATCTATAGATTCAATGCGATCCCCATCAAGCTACCAATGATTTTCTTCACAGAACTGGAAAAACTACTTTAAAGTTCATATGGAACCAAAAAAGAGCCCGCATTGCCAAGTCAATCCTAAGCCAAAAGAACAAAGATGGAGGCATCACACTACCTGACTTCAAACTATAGTACAAGGCTACAGTAACCAAAACAGCATGGTACTGGTACCAAAAGAGAGATATAGACCAATGGAACAGAACAGAGCCCTCAGAAATAATACCACACATCTACAACTATCTGATCTTTGGCAAACCTGACAAAAACAAGCAATGGGGAAAGGATTCCCTATTTAATAAATGGTGCTGGGAAAACTGGCTAGCCATATGTAGAAAGCTGAAACTGGATCCCTTCCTTACACCTTATACAAAAATTAATTCAAGATGGATTAAAGACTTACATGTTAGACCTAAAAACATAAAAACCCTAGAAGAAAACCTAGGCAATACCATTCAGGACACAGGCATGGGCAAGGACTTCATGTCTAAAACACCAAAAACAATGGCCACAAAAGCCAAAATTGACAAATGGGATCTAATTAAACTAAAGAGCCTCTGCGCAGCAAGAGAAACCACCATCAGAGTGAACAGGCAACCTACAAAATGGGAGAAAATTTTTGCAACCTACTCCTCTGACAAAGGGCTAATATCCAGAATCTACAATGAACTCAAACAAATTTACAAGAAAAAAACAAACAACCCCATCAACAAGTGGGCAAAGGATATGAACAGACACTTCTCAAAAGAAGACATTTATGCAGCCAAGAAACACATGAAAAAATGCTCATCATCACTGGCCATCAGAGAAATGCAAATCAAAACCACAATGAGATACCATCTCACACCAGTTAGAATGGCAATCATTAAAAAGTCAGGAAACAACAGGTGCTGGAGAGGATGTGGAGAAATAGGAACACTTTTACACTGTTGGTGGGACTGTAAACTGGTTCAACCATTGTGGAAGACAGTGTGGCAGTTCCTGAGGGATCTATAACTAGAAATACCATTTGACCCACCCATCCCATTACTGAATATATACCCAAAGGATTATAAATCATTCTGCTATAAAGACACATGCACACGTATGTTTACTGCAGCACTATTCATAATAGCAAAGACTTGGAACCAACCCAAATGTCCAACAATGATAGACTGGATTAAGAAAATGTGGCACATATACACCATGGAATACTATGCAGCCATAAAAAAGGATGAGTTCATGTCCTTTGTAGGGACATGGATGAAGCTGGAAACCATTATTCTCAGCAAACTATCGCACGGATAAAAACCAAACCTCACATGTTCTCACTCATAGGTGGGAATTGAACAATGAGAACACTTGGACACAGGAAGAGGGACATCACACACCAGGGCCTGTTGTGGGGTGGGGGGAGTGGGGAGGGATAGTCTTAGGAGATATACCTAACATAAATGATGAGTTAATGGATGCAGCACACCAACATGGCACATGTGTACATATGTAACAAACCTGCACATTGTGCACATGTACCCTAGAACCTAAAGTATAATAATAAATAAATACATAAATAAATAAATAAATAACAAAAGATAGCAAAGCAAAAAAAAAAAAAGAACTGTGGCCTGGAGGCCCTTCCCACTACGAGGCCACTTACCACATTGCCTGACCTGCCCAAAGCCTGCTAACTCCACCTGACACTCACTGACACTTAAACTCCTGGGAGGACTGACCTATGGACCTATCAGCTGTGTCTCAGTCATCCAGAAAGAGTCCAGACGGTAGGAATGTAACCAGCACCACGCAGCTCGGTGGCATTCACCACGCAGTGTGAAGGGGCAGATGGGAAGACACCCAGCAAACATGTGCACTGAGGCCGGCTCAAATACTTCAGATAGTGTCCCCTTTCACAACTCACCCTTTTCTCAGCTGATCCACCTCCCCTCTATGGCCCACCTTCCTACCCTGTCCAGGGGGCACCACAACAGCAAGACCATAGCGGCATCGTAAAATAAATACATTAAGACCTGTTTCCTTTTTTTGGTTACGTTCTTTTACATTTAAATCTCCTGACTGGTAACTGATTTCCCTGAATATGCCTGTGGTCACAGTGCATGGTTCAGAAATATCCATAGATACCGGACCTAGGATTTAGGCTCAGTCTACTCTGACATGAAGTACAGCAGTGGTGACTATACTCATCATATGCTGTACTCCCCAAATATTAGCCAAATAACTTGTTGATAAGCAAAGCTAACTTTATTGCATAAGGCTGTAAGGAAGAGTACTTCCTGAACAGGGTCTTAGCAGAGTCTCAGAGGTAGAAGGATTTGGGGGACACTTATTCATATTTTGAAATCTGGCGTAAAGCAGGTCTTTCAATGTAGGGGAAGAATGTGATTAGGATTGGGTGGGAATAGTGATATGCTGGTTTTAGGTTTGGTGGACACAGCAAGTCAAGGATTTTAAGGCAAGTGGTTCAAGGAGTCTTGAGGATGTAAAATGTCATTTGGCACTTTTTTGTTGTTGTTGTTTTTTATTATTATTATACTTTAAGTTTTAGGGTACATGTGCACAACATGCAGGTTTGTTACATATGTATACATGTGCCATGTTGGTGTGCTGCACCCATTAACTCGTCATTAAGCATTAGGTATATCTCCTAATGCTATCCCTCCCAGCTCCCCCAACCCCACAACAGTCGCCGGTGTGTGATGTTCCCCTTCCTGTGTCCATGTGTTCTCATTGTTCAATTCCCACCTATGAGTAAGAACATGCGATATTTGGTTTTTTGTCCTTGTGATAGTTTGCTGAGAATGATGGTTTCCAGCTTCATCCATGTCCCTACAAAGGACATGAACTCATCATTTTTTATGGCTGCATAGTATTCCATGGTGTATATTTGCCACATTTTCTTAATCCAGTCTATCATTGTTGGACATTTGGGTTGGTTCCAAGTCTTTGCTATTATGAATAGTGCCGCAATAAACATATGTGTGCGTGTGTCTTTGTAGCACCATAACTTATAATCCTTTGGGTATATACCCAGTAATGGGATGGCTGGGTCAAATGGTATTTCTAGTTATAGATCCCTGAGGAATCGCCACACTGTCTTCCACAATGGTTGAACCAGTTTACAGTCCCACCAACAGTGTAAAAGTGTTCCTATTGCTCCACATCCTCTCCAGCACCTGTTGTTTCCTGACTTTTTAATGATTGCCATTCTAACTGGTGTGAGATGGTATCTCATTGTGGTTTTGATTTGCATTTCTCTGATGGCCAGTGATGATGAGCATTTTTTCATGTGTTTTTTGGCTGCATAAATGTCTTCTTTTGAGAAGTGTCTGTTCATATCCTTTGCCCACTTGTTGATGGGGTTGTTTGTTTTTTTCTTGTAAATTTGTTTGAGTTCATTGTAGATTCTGGATATTAGCCCTTTGTCAGAGGAGTAGGTTGCAAAAATTTTCTCCCATTCTGTAGGTTGCCTGTTCACTCTGATGGTGGTTTCTTTAGCTGTGCAGAAGCTCTTTAGTTTAATTAGATCCCATTTGTCAATTTTGGCTTTTGTTGCAATTGCTTTTGGTGTTTTAGACATGAAGTCCTTGCCCATGCCTGTGTCCTGAATGGTATTGCCTAGGTTTTCTTCTAGGGTTTTTATGTTTTTAGGTCTAACATGTAAGTCTTTAATCCATCTTGAATTAATTTTTGTATAAGGTGTAAGGAAGGGATCCAGTTTCAGCTTTCTACATATGGCTAGCCAGTTTTCCCAGCACCATTTATTAAATAGGGAATCCTTTCCCCATTGCTTGTTTTTGTCAGGTTTGCCAAAGATCAGATAGTTGTAGATGTGTGGTATTATTTCTGAGGGCTCTGTTCTGTTCCATTGGTCTATATCTCTCTTTTGGTACCAGTACCATGCTGTTTTGGTTACTGTAGCCTTGTACTATAGTTTGAAGTCAGGTAGTGTGATGCCTCCATCTTTGTTCTTTTGGCTTAGGATTGACTTGGCAATGCGGGCTCTTTTTTGGTTCCATATGAACTTTAAAGTAGTTTTTTCCAGTTCTGTGAAGAAAATCATTGGTAGCTTGATGGGGATCGCATTGAATCTGTAAATTACCTTGGGCAGTATGGCCATTTTCATGACATTGATTCTTCCTACCCATGAGCATGGAATGTTCTTCCATTTGTTTGTATCCTCTTTTATTTCATTGAGCAATGGTTTGTAGTTCTCCTTGAAGAGGTCCTTCACGTCCCTTGTAAGTTGGATTCCTAGGTATTTTATTCTCTTTGAAGCAACTGTGAATGGGAGTTCACTCATGATTTGGATCTCTGTTTGTCTGTTATTGTTGTATAAGAATGCTTGTGATGTTTGCACATTGATTTTGTATCTTGAGACTGCTAAAGTTGCTTATCAGCTTAAGGAGATTTTGGGCTGAGACAATGGGGTTTTCTAGGTATACAATCATGTCATCTGCAAATAGGGACAATTTGACTTCCTCTTTTCCTAATTGAATACCCTTTATGTCTTTCTCCCGCCTGATTGCCCTGGCCAGAACTTCCAACACTATGTTGAATAGGAGTGGTGAGAGAGGGCATCCCTGTCTTGTACCAGTTTTCAAAGGGAATGCTTCCAGTTTTTGTCCATTCAGTATGATATTGGCTGTGGGTTTGTCATTTGGCACTTTTTACTGAACAGTGGATAGGCCTTTTAAGCAGTTCCTAGAATCAATAATAAAGTTATGTTCAACTTTTATCTTCCCAGGCAAGAGATTCTTGTAGTAATAATGTTATGTTAATGAAGCCAGTGGAATAGTAAACTCTTGTTCATATAGGCAGTAAGCTGTGTGTGTGGTTTCAGTTCTCATTACTTACTTTTTGATAACTTATGAGCGTGGTAGGTCATACAGGAAAGGGAAGGAGAGGAAGGGGGCCTTGATTAGCTAGTTGCTTTTTGTTAGTAAATGAGGACATGTGTGTGTGTGTGTGTGTGTGTGTGTGTGTGTGTGTGTACATATATCCTATTCATACATAATTGTACGTATTTACAGGGTACAGTGTGATTTTTGATACACATACACTACTTGTAATGATCAAATCAGGATAATCAGCATATCCACCACCTCAAACATTTAGCATTTCTTTGTGTTGGAAACGTTCAAAATCCTCTTTTACAGCTATTTGAAAATATATAATAGATTATTGTTAACTATAGTCACCCTACAGTGCTGTATAGACCACTAGAGATTATTCCTCCTATTTAGTCTTAATTTTGTATCCATTAGCTAAACTCTACCTGTTCATCCCCCACCCTTCCCAGACTCTACTATTCTCTATTCTACTCTCTACATCTGTGAAATAAAAGCTTTTAGCTTCCACATATCAATGAGAATATTCAGTATTTATCTTTCTGTGTCTGGCTTATTTCACTTAATGTCCTCCAGGCTCACACATCTGAAGCCCATACATGTTGCCTCAAATGACGGGATTTCATTCTTTTATATGACTGAATAGTATTCCATTGTGTATACATACACCAATGTAAATTAGATTGTATTTTGTTTACTTATTTCTTTTTTATTGATACATTGTTGTACATATTTATGGGGTACATGTGACACTTTGATACATGTATACAAAGGATAATGGTTAAATCAGGGTATTTAGGATATCCATCACCTCAAACATTTATCATTTATTTGTGCTGGGAACATGTCAAATCTTCCCTTCTAGCCATTTTGAAATATATGATAATTTATTGTTACCGTTAGTCACCCTACTGTGCTATCAAATAGAAGTTATTCCTTTTACTTAATTGTATGTACCCATTAACCAACTTCTCTTCATCCCACCCACCCCCTGTTCCCAGCCTCTGGTCACCAAAATTCTACTCCATTTGATCAAAATTTTTAGCTTCCACATATGACAGACAACATGTCTCGAACTCCTGAGTTAAAGCGATCCTCCTGCCTCTGCTTTCCAAAGTGTTGAGATTATACATGTGAACCACCGATCACAGTCTCTGTTTTCTTTTAAGATGTACATTAAACTCACATTTGTGAGTTTTCTCCTTCAGCCAGAAGAGGAACACTGACTCTTTCATCTGCCCCTTGGAGGTAAATTTTTCTTTTTAAATAAACTATGACTCCATTGAAATTCTTATTTCAACCAAGTTTATGAAGCACTGCCTCATTTAAATTATCAGGGCTATATTATGGAAAGATTTAGAAGATTTGAAGCTCCTCCAACCCCAAATCAACTGAACCTTACTTGGTGACCTGAACCCTCACCTCTCTTCTGATTAGGCTATTTCTGCTTTGGTTGAAGATGTTCATGGATCCTGCAAGGAAAACTCAATTTCCCTGATGTCTTGACATTTCTGATTATCACCAAACCTCCGTCTATAGTGGATCCTACTCAGGATAAATGTGGTTTTAAGTTTATATCCTGTCATAGGTTATTATGTAAAAAATAACTATAGGTATTTGCTAATTATATCTCCATTGTCTAGGTAATATACTTGGGAGAGGAAAAAAAGCATTGCTTCTCTTGTTTTTAGAGTGCTGGCCTTCCTCCCTCTGGCTCCCCTTGAGCAAGGGGTGAAGCCATTTCTGGGGTTTGGCAAGTTAGCCTTATGGGCAGGGCATGTGGCTATTTGCTCATGGGATGTGACACTCCAGTAGGGTTGATTTTGGCTGGAGTCTGGGAAGACCATTTTATAAGGGAATCTCTGTTGCAGATTCAGTTTTAAGGAGAGCTTCTTCCACTGTGCAGGGCATAACAGGGTAATTGGCTCTACTCCAGTAAGGGCTTCAGTTTTAATTAAATGGTCATGTAAGTTTTAAGGTATCAGGATCATTATTGACATTAAAACGTGAAAGAGTTATACATCATATCCAGTATGGCAAAAAAAAAAAAAAAAGAAAATGGAGAAGGAAAGAAAACTGAGAGTAAGGCATCTGGAAAAGCTAAATATTTGCTTCTAAAAGTAACTGTTTTGAGGGATGACCAGCAAATTCCACAAGCTCATGCACAGTCTTTGTGATGTTCAGATATTCAGGTATTAAAGGGATACGTTAAATAATGTAGGTGTTCCTAGCATGTCAACCATTTCATCAATACTCTGAAAATATTAGTGTTCAAGAATGTATTCCCTTTCAATCATGCCCTACATTCAATATCTGTGTCTTGTTCATATTCCGTGTTGTGCTTTTTCCATTTTCCTCAAGATTGTTTAAGCTACTGGATGCTCTCTTCCTAGATATTTCACAAAAGAACGATCTGTTAAATTTACTACTTTTGGATTAGTTTTCCTTTTGTTAATGATTCGTACCTTTCATTTACTGCCTGTTTCCCTTTCCCTTAAGTTTCTTTTGTGACTCTTTTTTTATTTCTTAGTATTATTTTCTTGTATCATGTAATTTGCTGTCTATTTTAATAGGATATGCATATAATGCTATGACTGTCCTAAGAATACAATTCAGGCTTGTTCAATAGGCTCCTGGAAATCGCCTACAAGCTATCCTTTAATGTAAATAGTCGAATGGAGTGGTTCAGCAGTGTGAAGTAAAAACATTTAGATATTCTCCCCTATACGTGCAGTGCTTCCTTTAAATTCAGAAGTTCTTCTAATTAAGTCAGCAATTTGGAAAACATGTATGAAAAATACTTATGTGGACTACTCAGGACTTAGTACATTATAGACTTTGAACTCTAAATCATATCATCTGATGACTCAAGGCAGAAGCCTGTAATATAACGTCTGATATGGTTAGAGGTTACCATATGTGTCTTCAATCTAATTACACACAGTAGCTCATGAAGACTGACAGGAGGACAGGGAGCATGCTTAGCACAGGCATCTTACAACCACCTTGAGCATGACTGACCTACATGCATGCTCCCTACTTCATGGGTCACAAAAACCTGACTGTCTCTATCGATTTTATTACTCAGTCATTCAAGGCTTCACTGCGGGAAGACTTTAAAATGTAATCATTGGGTCTGGCGCAGGAGGAGGTTCACCCCTGTAATCACTCCCAACATTTTGAGAGGCCGAGACGAGTGGGTCACTTGAGGTCAGGAGTTCGAGCCCAGCCTGGCCAACATGGTGAAACCTCGTCTCTACTAAAAATAAAAAAACTGGTTGGCATGGTGGCAGGCACCTGTAATCCCAAATACACGGCAGGCTGAGGCATGAGAATCACTTGAACCCGGGAGGCAGAAGTCGCAGTGAACCGGGATCGGAACACTGCACTCCATCCTGGGCGACAGAGTGAGACCCCATCTGAAAAAAAAATGCAATCATTGTTTAAGAGCCTGAGAGAATTCAGGATTTGACAAAATCCAAGAACACTCATGAAGGTCTCCATACAGGAAAACAAGCATCAAGCAGAGTGCCTACTCATTTTCTTAGGAGCAATGAAATCTCAACTCAGATATTTTAATTGGACTAAAGCTGATTGTTATGATGAAAAAATCATGAAAATCAGAATATCTGTGTATTCTCTCCAACAGAACCATAGCATGCAGAAATCAGCACTGAAATGGATTTTAATCTATTTGATGTGCATTTACTACTTTCAATAAAAGCAAAAATGGGTGTAGGATTGATGTGATTTGTCCAGAATCTCACAAATCATGTTGGAGCTGGTACTAGAATCTCCTTCAGAGATCAGTATATTTCATACAAAGTGGTATTACAAATGCATTATATATTTGTGAGAAACAGAAATTACAAAGTAATCTGAAAATTGTTAGCTGTTGGTTATACTTAGAAGTAAGAAAATGCTTTCCTATTTGATGGTTCATTATGGCTTTCACCCAATTTGTGTCTGTATCTGATAGTGTTTCGGCTTTGCAGTCAGGCTTCTGGGGTCTGAACCACCTTACAAATAAAGTCTGCATTTGAATTCTGTTTTTAAAGGGGCAGTAATATTCTCTCTTTTTATTATGAAAAGTGTAATATTGTGGAATACAGAAAGCACATAATTTTGAATCTTAATGGATAACATACCTCCTTCTGGCATTTTAAATTGCTCTGACTTTGTCAGAATCTTCCCCTGGACATCAGGACCATCTCTGCATTCATCCCCAGTCTTTGACTGAGAAAGCTCCTGGAGATCAGCTTCCAGGTCAGGCACTAAAAAATACCAAGGAAATCGATTGGAGCAGCCAGACAAGAATGATAAATAAGGAAATGATCCTATTCTTATCCTCAGTGTTGTGCAATAAAAGCCTGTAGGCTACTGTGGTAATAAATGTGATGCAAAGATGTCCCCGTTTGTTTTCCTGTATTATGATATCTTATCTTAAATGACAATCTGAGGATAAGTCACAGCACACCTGCATTTCCCATACTTTACCATTGTGTATTATAAACACACAGCTACCTAGGAAACCTGAAGATGGCCTCGTGGATGGCATTTTAATCATAACTTAAATGTAATTTTCTGAAGGATTAGATCAATGTATTGGTGAGCCTATGACAAATCCTATAGTCCTGACACTCATCTCCTGTTGAGGTATCTTGAAAATGTTGGGGTTAAACTTAATCAAAGTTATTCTTAGGTCGAAAGGCGCTATATGTGACTTTCCATACATGAATGTCATTAAGAAAAAAGTACGGAATATAAAAGCAAAATCACTGTCTTCCAGTGAGAGTATGGGAACTGAAGTGCAAAGAAATTAATGGGCATTGTTGACAGTCATATTCTGGAAACCCCTTAACAGGGAATTGCCAAAATAACCCATGGCCCAAATTCTGTCTCTGATTAGTTTGAAAATGCTATCTGTTGAGGAAACAGTTTCTGTTTCATGATAATCTTATCATACTTGGAATTTTCTAATTATAAAAATATTGCAACAACTTTTAAAAGCCCCTTCAAAATCCTACAAATATAGTTACCTGTATGCCATTGTCCTGAATTATCCAGCTTTTATCAAACATACGGTCAAAAATATAAATCAAAGGAAACAGTGGCTGTCATTTATTGGCCTCCTTTCTGGAGTTGCTATCTTGCTTCACTGAACTGCGTTTTGCTCTGAGCCGATACCAAATTTCCTTATAGTACAGACACATTTGAATATTAAGCATTTTTAAGCAAAATCATTCACATTTTCTAAAATAGAATGCAAACCTTGGAACAAAATATGAATTCCTTCTCCATGAGCCAAGTGTTCTTGGTAAGTGTCAACCTCTGGTTCTCAGTTTTCTTATTTATTTATTTATTTTTATTTTTATTTTTGGAGACAGAGTCTCGCTGTGTCACCGAAGTTGGAGTGCAGTGGTGCGATCTTGGCTCACTGCAACCAATGCCACCCGGGCTCAAGTGACTCTCCTGCCTCAGCCTGCTTAGCATCTGGGATTACGAGTGTGTGCCACCATGCCCAGCTAATTTTTGTATTTTTAGTAGAGATGGGGTTTCACCATATTGGCCAGGCTGGTCTTGAACTCCTGACCTCAAGTGATCTGCCCGCTTCGGCCTCCCAAAGTGCAGGGATTACAGGCATGAGCCACCACATCGGGCCTCAGTTTTATTTATAAAATGAGGTTAACATCCCTTTGCAAATGGGCTTTATTCAGGGTATTATAAGGTAGGGCGACTTGGCACTCCACATGCTATTAAAGGGTGCTTACAACACTGTGAACACCATGGCTGAGAAGATCTCACTGCAACATCCTGAGAATATCACGTTAAACTAGTGAAATAATGTACATTTTTATACAACCAATTAAATGATTTCATCTGATTTAGGAAGGACTGTACTTTCAAGCCTACAAAATGCATCTCGAAGAAAAAGAGAAGATTAATCATATCCAGGGACTGCAGGAAGCTGCAAACGATACCCGTCACGTTTCCAGCCAACCCTCAGCAAATGTTTGAGATCCTTTCCTAGTGTTTTCTTTCCTCCTCTTACTGGTCATGGCATAAAGCATGATGCACACATAGGCCTCCTCTCCCCATAGACATTCTTTCTTTCTCTTCCCACCACTTTGAATCTCAGCTGCACCCTGATCTTCTTCTGTCTTCTGACCAGATGTACTATCCTGACTTTCAGCTGGTGGTTCTTCTTGTTGAGGCTCTGGCACACTGGGCTCCTGGGAAAAGGGGGTTTTCTGTGTGCATGTGCAGATAAAAAATTTTTCTTATCAATGCATGTCAATAATACGAATATACAGATTACATAGATACTTCTGATCATATGCATGTTTAAAGACGTGCTGCAACACTAGCTATGTGCTAGTGTAATGAGCTATGAATAAGCATGAGGAGGAAATCACTAGTCAAATCTGGGGAACACAAATTCCCACATCCAGGCAAAACCAGTATGTAGTCCTCTTGGGTTACTGTTTCCTTCATGAGATGCCGCAATGGTTTTTTGTCAACATGGGAGACCTTTATCAGTGCATCTATGCTAGTTCAACAACACTATCACACACAAAAAAATTCTGCTAATAGAAAACATCAAATGTTAAGTCACTCACAAGCATAGGCCCAATCAGCTGAGCAAGTCGTAAACATCATCTTGGTTCTATATCATCTTCCTCGCCAACTCATATTTCAGTCTGCAAACAGAATAGTGTGCACTTTGGGAGGCCAAGGTGGGTGGACCACCTGAGGTCAGGAGTTCGAGGCCAGCTTGGCCAAAATAGTGAAACCCCATCTCTACCAAAAATACAAAAACTTAGCTGGGCGTGGTAGCAGGTACCTGTAATCCCAGCTAGTTGGGAGGCTGAGGCAGGAGAATCGATAGAACCCAGGGGCAAAGTTTGCAGCCAGCCGAGATCATGTCATTGCACTCCAGCCTGGGCAACAAGAGCAAAACTCCCTCTCAAAAAAAACCAAACCAAATCAAAACAAAACAAAGCAAAAATCAGAAAACTGTGATTGGAAAAATGCACGTGAGAGGATACTACGTCCATGGCCAAATGTTAACTTGCAATTTATAAAAGTTTGCTAAGACAGTGAAAAGTAAGTCAGAGAGCATGTATAAGTGTGTATGCCTTCTGAATCGAATACTTGCACAGTCACTTACGTTCGTCAAGTAATGCCTTAGGGCTTTACTGAGCTGAGCAATGCCTTAGGGCTTAGGGCAAGAGACACACAGTATTTCCAATGAGGTTTGGTTTCACAACTGGACTCTCCATGGTGTGACACTTAGGAAAATACAGCTTGAGAATTCAAATTAAAGTGCCCACAGCTTTTGTCACACATCCATTTGCTAGGCCCATTTCCCCCACAAAATCGAGTTTTGTTGGAATGCAGAGCCCCGTCCACGCATTCGAACGTCCAAGATGAAGTTGAAAACTTGCCACACAGCACTGGGCGGTCCTCACAGGTCGGGCGCCACTGGGAGACACTACACAAACCTTGGGGCGGCGGGAACCAGTCTGGAGTGTTCCCACTTTGCAGGCCCTTTCCTTACCGCCCACACCTCCCAGCCCTGATCCCCCTTGAGGAGTTCAGAATCTGTCCTCTGTTGGGGGTTCCAGGGGTTTCTGGGACTCGATACCGCCAGCAGCACCCCAGCATCGCCCCACTCCGAGGCCCTCCTTCTTCTTTCGTTTGCACTCCGGCAAGACAAGAAGGCCCACAGTGGCAGGGCCGCATGAGAAGGACGACAACATCAAAGCCCTTCTCCCTCAGAGTCACCGACCAAGCTGCCCGACCCTCTGGAACCCCAGTGTCTCCTCCTCACTCTCACTCACACTTCAATTCCCAGTAGGAGGGGCCTGTGGACTTACCGGCTGCGTCTCAGTAGGGGAGAAAGAATGCAGATCTCAGGGACCGAGCTGCAGGCTCACAGCTCTAAGGCACTCACCACGTGGGCAAAAAGGCAGATGGGAAGACGCCCAGTGAACCTGTGCACTGAGGCGGGCACCCAAGGAGCGTGCGCAGTGAGTTCCCCTCTTGCCTTAAAGGGCTGCACTGCACCTCCTTGTTCCTGCACTCACTGTCCTCTGCTCCTTCCAAGGTCCCCACTAAGGATGTTGGAACCCATCCTCTGTGGTTTCTTATGCCTCGGAGACTGAAATACCGCAAATAATGTCACCCTTCAATTCATTCCTTGATCATCTGACCCTCCTCGCCTCTACGGCCTTAACTCCTCCCCTCTCCAGGACCCCACAACATCAAGGCCATGGTGATGCCACTGCCTTTTAGTAGAAGGATGACGACCTCTATGAGGCCATAGACCGAGTGGTCCAACCCACAGGAAGCCCTTCCGCTCTCCCTCACACTCACTGACACTTCAACTTCTGGGAGGACTGATCTGGGACCTACGTGTTGTGTCATAGTAGGCAAGAAAGAAGTCACAACGTTTCCTTCCACAGCTCTGCAGGGACAGAAAGCAGACAGCAAGGCACATGGGCAGCAGGAATTTGCTTAGCAAGGGGCATGCCCATTGAGTCTGCCACTTGCAGGGCCGACCGTGGTTTTCCTGCTGTTCTCATACCCGCACCCACAAGTTGTTTGTAGTGGAAAGAAAGGGACTTAAGGGAGCTTTTCTTTTTCTTTGCCCAAACAATCTCATGCATTGAGAAACATTGGGAACACACAGTCCTATGTCACCCTTAATGGAGGACGTGTTTCAGAAAAGCCTGTTGTGAAATAAATAAACTATTTTTATATCCTTATTTATAAATGCTTTTTTTTTTTTTTTAGACAGGGTGTCACTTTCTCACCCAGGCTGGATGGCAGTGGCATGATCATAACTCACTGAAGTCTGGATCTCCTGGGCTCAAATAATCCTCATGCTGCAGCCTCTCAAGTGGGTGGTACTACAGGTGCGAACACCACACGTGGGCAGTAAATTCATTTTTTAGAGCATGGTCTCACTCCGTTTCCATGTTGGTCTCGAATTCCTGGGCTCAAGCGATCCTCCTACCTTGACCAATTTTTATACGTGCTTTTATTATTCACTTTTTTCCTCTGGTTCTCAGTTTTCTGCCATGCTTCTAATGAATGTAATGGAATAAACTCTTCTGCAGACTAAATATATTCACACATGCTAAATTTATGGGGAGGTGTGTTATTGAACATTTACATCTCTGGACTGGTGACTGATTTGCCTGAATATACATGTAGGTCATTCAGACCGTATATGTATATTCAGAAATATATATAGATATTGATGACAGGATCTAGGCACAGTCTACTGTGACATGATGTCATGCAGTGGTGACTAACGAGATCATATACTGTACTCTCCAAATATCAGCCAAATGGCCTGTTCATAAGACAGGGCTGATATTATTTGCATAACGCTGTAAAAGAGAGCACTACTTCAACAAAGGCACCAGTATGTCAGACCAGGGGATTTAAGTATCTTTATTCTCATTTTGAAATCTGGTGTAAAGTGGGTCTTTTAAAGTGGGGGACTGTTTGTTTGGAGTTAGATAGGAATCATAATGATTTAGGACTGGTGGAGCCAAGAAGACAAACACTTTTAGGCAATGATTCAATGTGTTTTGGGCTTGAAAAATGTCATTTGAATCTTTTGACTGAAGACTTGATGGATCTTTCAGGCAGTTGCTGAAATTAACAGTAAAGTTCTTTGCAACTTTTATTTTCCTAAGCAAGAGATTCCTGTATTAGTAAAGTTATCTTAATGAAGCCAGTGGTGTATAAACTTTCCTTAAAGTAGACAGTAAGCTGTGTGCATGATTCCTGTTTTTATTACTTTTGTATTACTTAGCAGTTTAATGTGGGAAATAGTATATGAAACAGAAGGATAGGAAGGGGGGCCTGATGAGAATGCAGGCTTTTATAAATAAATTGAGATATATTGCTGAAATGACTCCTATATATTCCATTCACCTGGGCTTCTTTTAGGGAAATACCTTGAGTTGGAAATAAAAGTTTGCTCAGTCTCTCTGTCTCTCTCTCAAAAGCAATGTGAGTAGGAATTATGGCGTTTCAAAGATTTTTTTAAAAGGTGAGAGCAGTTGTAATCATGATGACAATTAATTTAACTTTTATCTTTTTATTCTTTCTTGGCAAGGGCACTATCGTTATTAAATTTTACTTTATTTTGTTTCTTATTAACCCCAGTTTTTAATATAGTGCACTCAGACGTGCTCAAAGAATAGGAAATAGTGATTTCTGGACCCAGACTTTCTGTGGGCAACTATTTAGCAAATGGTCATGCCATCAGATGGCTGGATGGTACTGTTTCACACTGTATTAGTTACGGATCTGCAGAAGGACAGAACTGATGCATAGATGTATATGTGAAGCAGGGCTTATCAAGGAATATTGATTTACACAATCACAAGGCGAAGTCCCAAAATAGGCTGTCTGCAAGCTGAGGAGCAAGAAAGGCAGTCTGAGTTCCAAAACCTCAAATGTATTGAAGCCAGCATTGCAGCCTTTTTAGTCTGTGGCTGAAAGCCTGAGAGCCCCTGGCAGATCACCAGTGTAAGTTCAAGAGTCCAAAAGCAGAAGAACCTGGAGTCTGATGTTTGAGGACACGAAGCATGCAGCACGGGAGAAAGTTGGAGGCTGGAAGACTCAGCAAGTCTGGTTTTCCATGTTCTTCTGCCTGGTTTATTCTAGTGGCACTGGCAAATGATTAGACAGTGCCCACCCAGATTGAGGGTGGGTCTACCTCTCCCAGTCCACTGACTCAAATGTTAATCTTCTTTGGCAACAACCTCTCAGACACACCCAGGAACAATACTTTGCACCCTTTGATCCAACCAAGTTGACACTTAATATTAAACATCACCTGCAGACCTGGACTTTAATGATTCCTGAGTGGCCTCACTCCAGCTTCAAAGGGCAGGCTTGAATTTCTTGCCAAATTTGAACTTCCCGCTGCCCTTCCTGTGGACTATAACTCCGGACCTCCTGGATAACTTCAAAGGATCATAATTGCATTGGTATTGGGAAAGTTGTGAAGGAGCCCTTGTGACAAACAGGAAGCAGCAGAAAGTATGAAAGACACTGCAGAGACAAGAAGAGTTGCCTGATACATGACCCTAGCAACTCTCTAGCTGCTAAGGGAGGAAACAGAGCTGGGACCAACACAGCCAGTCTACCTGTGAGAGGGCTCAATTTCCCACATGACCAGAGCTTCCCATCCTCCATGCATGGGAATCTATGACCAAACATAGATTTCCACAGGATGGTGGGTGGGTGGGACAAAGTCTACAGATTCTGAGCAGCTGGCAAGTTTCAGGGTACCAGAGTAAACACTGTCACGTGAGCTCAGATTGCTTGGTGGTTGAGGCCAAATTATTTACTACCTACCATGTTCCATGCCATTCTCCCACTTGCCTCATAAAATGGGACCACCATAGGGGAATGGAGGTCCCTGTGCACTCACAGGGAGGTCTCCATGAATGCAGGAAATGCATAACATTCACATATGCTGCAGCCCAAGCAAAGCCTCCACGTGATACCAAGAGGACAAGAGGTCGTATGTACTTTCTGTCCCTTTTTGCCTGTGAGTTCCCATCTGTCCAAGTAAGACTTCACCTTTGCAAAAGAGAAACAGATATCTGCAGATGAAACACACGTTTCATCAGTAATTGTCTATTTTGTAGTGGCTTTTGTGGCCCATATCGAAGACGACATTTTTGTCTAAAAACACTGAATTGCTAAGGAGGCAGACAAAATTGGGTTCTAATGTGTTTTTGGATATATACTATAGCAACATTTATCAACCATTCAAGATGTTCTCTGAAAAGGCTTTAATCATTTCTAAACTGGTTTTTAATCCATGGTCGATCATAAGATTAATGTTGTCAGCCAAAAACAGCATTTTAAAGAACTGAGATAAAATAAATTACTAAATAGCATTCACTGCACACAGAATATACAAATATACAAATATTCACTGCACATCCCCAAGCACATATATATATTTATTTGCCTAGTCGACTATATATAAACTGTGTGTTTCTCACACATTGTCATAAAAGAGTTTGAACGTCACTACTTTAGCGGTTATCAGACGAAATGTTTACAGGCCATTTCTATAGCCATCTGTGAAGATGATGGATTAAGACGTGCTCAGAACAAGTTCACTGTTGTCTGTAGCTTTCTACATAATGCTTGAAATAGCACTCAGTGATGTTTAAATTGTCAGTTTAACTGCAGGGTGTGTTCATGTGTGTATTCCTGCATTCATCTGATGATGCTTTGATATTTCTCCTTTTATTTCCCCCTTTATTTATGACTGGGGTTTTTTTTATTATTATACTTTAAGTTTTAGGGTACATGTGCACATTGTGCAGGTTAGTTACATATGTATACATGTGCCATGCTGGTGCGCTGCACCCACTAACTCGTCATCTTGACTGGGTTTTATGGTTACTATTATGTAATTCATTAGCATCTAGTGACAGTGACATCTGTGGTAATCAGTGTTGATCCACTTTACATGAATTTTAAAAATGTCTTCAATCATGAATACTTTTTCTTACCAACTTTCCTTAAGCACTTCAAGGAGTTGAATGCAATTCAATATTAGTAGTTGATGTTAGATCATACTGAACTAACATAGCTAGTATGACTAGCTAAATTGCTAATCATACTAACTGTTGTTATGCCTCAGCTTTCATGTCACCATAATGCTTAGATAAATGACACAAAGACCAAAACATAGAAATAAGGATTCTGAGATATTGACTTTTTTTTAATTTCCAAATTTTACTTTAAGTTCAGGGGTACATGTGCAGGATGTGCAGGTTTCTTACACAAGTAAATGTGTGCCACGGTGATTTACTGCACACATTATCACATCACCCAGATATTAAGCCCAGTATCCGTGAGCTATTCTTCCTGATCCTCTCCCTGCTCCCACCCCCGCCCTCCAGTACGCCCCAGTGTGTGATGGTTCTCCCATGTGTCCATGTGTTTTCATCATTTACCTCCCACTTATGAGTGAGAACATCCGGTATTTGGTTTTCTGTTCCTGCATTAGTTTGCTAAGGATAATGGCCGCCACCACCATCCACCTCCCTGCCAAGGACATGAGCTCATTCATTTCATGGCTGCATAGTATTTCATGGCTGCATAGTATTCCATGGTGCATGTGTATCACATTTTCTTGATTCGGTTTATCATTGATGAGATGGACATAGCAAATATCACAAAGACACTTGGTCCTTGCTGTGGGAAATATCGTACTGTGGTGGGGCAGACAGACAAACAGAACAGCAGTTGAAGTGCAAAGGAGAAACACAGGAAAGGAAACCAGAGGAATAAAAAACAATTAATGTAGTGGCCACGAGGCAGGAGAAAATAACACAATTTTTAAAAGATAATCTTTGTCCATTGCCTTTGCCTCTTTTCTGAAAATCAACTTATTAGGTTTGTGAGTCTATTGCTAGACTCTATTTTGATCTGTAGATTTTCCCCCAATATCACACTGTCCTGAATACTGGAGAAGTAACATAATTGCCACATGGGGCTGGATGATTAAAAATCATAATCAATAGCTTCATTCAATGCTCCTAACTCAAGGCAGCACCCTCACCTCAGCTGAGGATCCCATGCCTCCCACCTTTTCAGGAGTTCTGCTCCTGCACTGATCATTCCTCTCTCCTGAACCATCAACGGCTCCCTCTATATTGGATCAACCCCCAAGCCAAGGGGGAAGTCACCTTCTTCCAACTCACTGATAACATAATCAATCAATAAATAAAATAGAATTAATGTGAATCTTGACATCGTGTGGGGTGAATTCCCCCAAGTTACACTTCAGAATTGTTCTAGATATTCTGGTTCATTTTCCTTTGTAGAAAATTTTGAAAATGGACTCCAGTGAAGTGTGTTGCATAAGTTCATGCAGTTTTCCTTTGCAGGGCAGCAGACACATGTGTTCGTAGCTACAGAAGGACATGGGGGAAGAAGGTGAGTTTTCCCGTAGCTGGAGAATGATCCAATGTAGAGGGAGCAGTCGATGGTTCAGGAGAGAGGAGTGATCACTACAGGAGCAAAGCCCATGACAGGGTGGGACGCATGGTATACTGACCTGAGGTGAGGGGGCTGGCTTCAATTAGGAGTATTGTATGCAGAAGGGCAGCAGAGAATGTCCATGAATCACTGAAGGTGAGGGTGGCCTTGGGGGTCCCTGACACAGTGTCAGCAACCGTGTGATTCACCAGCAGGACCCTGACTCACTACAATATGGTGAAAGCTTTCTTTGAGTAAAGGAAGAGTGAAGGGTTAGAGATGATGAAGCTGTCACTCCTGGGAGACTATGCATTTCCCCATAGTATGAAGCAACAGCCGAGCTGTTGTCTGTTATGAAAAATACATGTACTCCCAGCATTTAACAATAATCCCTCCAACTGCAAGAGAACTGGCTCACCGGGTCCCTCAAACGCTGTTCTGCACAGGATAATGTATGGAGGAAAAGTGCAGCCTGGTGCTGACTTTAATTTTTGTTTTCTCCTGCAGGCAGGTAGAGACAGGACACAATTGTTGCCAATGAACTTTCAGTAGGTCAAAAATCCTGAAGGTTTGAATTGCTGTTTCCTCCAAGTGGGAGGGAAAAAATTCAGTTTCCTGGGCTGGAGCAAAGCCTTACATAAACCTTAAAACTTAGATAAAGGAAAAATAAGTGAGAGAAAGGCCACGGGCAGTGGCTCACGCCTGTAATCCCCGTATTTTGAGAGGCTGAGGGAGGAGAATCACTTGAAGCCAGGAGTTCAAGACCAGCCTGGGCAACATAGTGAGACCCCTGCTCTACACAATTTTTAAAATTACCTGGGCGTTGTGGCACATGTCTGTAGTCCCATCTACTCAGAAACGTAAGGCAGGAGGATCGCTTGAGCACAGAAGTCCTACGCTGTGGTGCACTATAAGTCGTCCAGTGTACTCCAGCCTGGGCAAAAGAGAGAAACCCTGCCTCAAAAAAGGGGTTGCAGGTTTGTGAAGACACATTCCAGCCTTGTCTTCAGCCAGGTTGCCACTGCTGCAGCCCCCTCTCAACATTTCAGGCAGGATCTCTCTTGGCCATGGTACTTGCAAGTGTGTGAATGTTGAATTTAGTGCTAGGGGTTTAATGGAAATTACAATGATATAAAGAAAACCGCCACAGTTGTAAAATGCCTTTGCATTTTGTGGCTATTAAATCTGGATGTGTGATATCAATGGACAGGGTGCAGCAGTTTGACTAACTAATGCCACTGTCACAAGCAAGGAATTCATCTTTTCTACACTTCTCACTGGATAAGTGATAGAGACAAAAGGATTGGAGGTTATGCAAACTGAGTTTTACAATTATTACAAATTCAGGATTTCATCCTGACCATTTCTTAAACATGATGAATTTTTTCACGAAATTTATATTATAATGTGTTTTTCTGAATATGTTTAGTCCCTTCTGCCTACCACTCTTCCAGAAAAAAAAAAGTTTTGAGGAAGAAACGGGATGATGAAAGAGATAAAAGCGTTTCATCACATAATACTCCATGCTGATTTGTTAACAATTGGAGAAAGCAGAAAACCTGGCACATGAGGAGAAGCAAGGGAGGGAAGGAAGACATAAGTAGTCTCTGTTTTTCAAAACTGTTCCTGGAAGCTCTCCAGTTTTCCTCAAGACATACTTCCCATGCAGGCTTTCCTAGCTGCTGTGAGTCAACGCTGAAATCACACTGACTGATGAGCCATGATCACCTTACAGGTTTTCATGGAAATCAGTTACCAGTTGACAGGTTCAAAGGTGGAGTAACACAATATTAAAACAGCACACAAGTGCGAATTGATTGAGTCTACAGCATGTATAAAAAGCCTTTATAAAAATTGGCCAAGATGGGAGGATCACTTGAGGCTGTGTGTTTGAAGGCAGCCTGAGCAACACACTGACACACCTCATCTAAAAAAAAAATTAAATACATTAGGTGGGCATGGCGGCGGCCATCTGCACTCCCAGCTACTTGGGAGGTTTCAGTGTGAGGAGGCTTGCTTGAGCCCAGAAGATGGATGCTGCAGTGAGGCGTGATCATGCCACTGCCCTCCACCCTTCACAACAGAAAAACACCCTGAGAAAAAGGCATGTGTAAATATAGACATAAAATTCTTTATTTCTGTCACAAAAAGTCTTTCTGAGACACACTCTGCACTAAGGGTGACGTGGGACTCTCTGTTCCCAACGTTTCTGGATGCAGGAGAATGGTTGGACAAGACACACACACAGACAGACACAGACACACAAACACAGACACACGCAGACACACATACACACACACACACACGCAGACACACATACACACACACACACAAGCACACACACAAAAGCTCTCGCATCCCTTTGTTTCCACTACAAACACCCTAGAATTCGGGTGTGGGGACACCAGGAAAACCCTGGTCGGCCCTGCCTGTGCCTGACTCAGTGTGTCTGCTATAAAGACACATGCACACGTATGTTTATTGCAGCACTATTCACAATAGCAAAGACTTGGAACCAACCCAAATGCCCATCAATGATAGACTGGATAAAGAAAATGTGGCTCATATACACCATGGAATACTATGCAGCCATAAAAAAGGGTGAGTTCATGTCCTTTGCAGGGACATGGATGAAGTTGGAAACCATCATTCTCAGCAAACTAACACAGGAACAGAAAACCAAACACTCCATGTTCTCACTCATAAGTGGTAGTTGAACAATGAGAACACGTGGACACAGGGAGGGGAACATCACACACTGGGGCCTGTTGGGCGATGGGGGTCTATGGGAGGGATAGCATTAGGAGAAATACCTAATGTAGATGACGGCTTGATGGGCGCAGCAAACCATCATGGCACGTGTATACCTATGTAACAAACCTACACGTTCAGCACACATATCCCAGAACTTAAAGTATAATAGTAACTTTAAAAGAAAGAAAATGGTTCACGGCAAGGTAAGGTGGCTCACACGTCAAATCTCAGCATGTTGAGTCATCGAGGCATGAGGATTCCTTCAGCCCCAGAGTTTACGACCATCCTGGGCAACATAGGGAGACCCCATTTTACAAAAAATTTTAAAAGCATATACCCAGGCATGGTGGAGCATGCATGTAATTCCAGCTACTTGTGAGGCTGAGATGGAAGGATTGCTTGAGTCTGGGAGGTCAAGGCTACTGTGAGCCATGATTTCTCCACGGCACTACAGGCTGAGCAACGCAGTGAGGGCCTGTCTCAAATGAGACAAAAAGAAAAGAAAGTGTTTCGGGGCCAGCTGCGATGGGTGGTGAAGCTTCATTTCAAAGGTCAGCCACTGCCATGGGACACTGATGCTAAGGATGGTTCTGTAGTAGTCATGGCTCTGGGACCCTGGGACAGATGTCCTTCCACTCGGGGAGGGCAGCCCTCTCCAGGCTGGGACATAGGAGGAAGGGGCCAGGCTAGATCATCAGGCTACGAGGGACAGCTGTCTGCTGTGGAATGGCAGATGAGATCAGGAGAAGGACAGCTGAAAGGAGGAGAGGGGAGACGCACTGCTCAGGCGAGGGGCCGGTCTCCTAAAAAGGGAAGACATTGGCCCTAAGTCGTGTCATTGCTCTAGGCTCCCGTGGAAGCACATGATGGTGCAAGAAGGAAACCAAGGCTGGTGGGAGGGGGACAATAGCTTGCATCACGCCCCATCCTATGTGTTCAGTGGCCCCTGAAAGGAGCCCATGCCTTTTGGGGATCGAAAAGGTCATTTCCTGACACAACTCCATTCACCACCCATGAGGAGCAGGGATTTGAGATAAACTGAGGCCTCTGGGGAGAAAGGCCAGTAAGAGTTGTGAGGTCTTCTCATAAGACGCACTGCCTTACCCTTATGGTGATTTTCACACTGTGTTCATCGTGTCCTGTGTTTCTGTGTGCTCTGAGGTCGCTCTTCTCAACTTCATGTCTGTCCTGGGAAGAGTGGATATATTTCAGACAGTCTTGCTTGCTACCTAAGGGATTTAATAAAGTTTCTGGAAGTTCCCTAGGCTGGGCAGTGAATTCCCAGATCCTAGGACACCATTGTGGCCACACTACATAAGCTTCACTGGGTGTGATTCCTGGAATCTGCACTTTTAACAGATCTTGGGCTCTAACTTTCATAGAAGCTTGTCTGAGAACTACTAGAGCAGGGGAATAGTCTGCTTTCCCAGCTCCAAAGCTTCTTTCTCCTTTGTGAAGGTAGAGAAGGGACAGGTTTGTAGTATATAAAATTTTAAAAATCTATGCTTGTTCTATTTCATAGTTTGTGCTTTTTGCATCCTGTCTATCTTTATCTTACATGATGCTGCAGATTCCCTTACATTTTCTTCTACAAGTGTTGTAACATTAGCTTTCACATTTAGTTCTATGAAGCATTTTGAGTTAACTTTTGTGTATGGTGTGAGGCAAAGTTTGAGGTTCATTTGTTTGCATGTCAATGTCCGACTGTTCCAGCACCACTCCTGGAATAAAACATCCTTCCCCACTGAATTCTCTTGGCACTTTATGGAAAAATCCATTTAACTTGAATATATAGATCTAGCTTCGGACTCTTATGCCTTTTCTTCTGCCAATATCACAGTGTCCTGATTAGCATAGCTGTCAAATGCATCTCGATATCAGGTAATGTGAGTCCTCCAATATTCTTGGTCCTTTATAAAATTGTTAGGCTATTCTAGTCCCTTTGCTTTCCCATATAAATTTTGAAGTCAGCTTGTCATTTTATAGCAACAAGAGGCTGCAGGGATTTTTATTGGTTTACACTAGACATATAGATTATTTGGGAGTAACTGACATATTGACAATCTTGAGTCTTGCAATCCATTAATGTGGTATGTCTCTCTGTTTAATTCAACGTGGTTTCATATTTTTCTGAAATGTTTTTTAGGCTTCTGAGCACAGGTCTTGCACACATTTTGTTAAATTTTACCACTACAGATTTCACGGGGGGTTTTGCTGCTATATTAAGGGATATCGATTTTCAATTTTCAATTGTTTGTTGCTGGCATATAAAAATAGCATTGACTTTTCCATGTTCATCTTGTACCATGTTACTTTGCTAAACTCACATGGAGGAAATTCCATTTGGCTAGGATGTAAATTTTTTATGTTGCTAGTTTCTAACTCCGGTTAATTGTTTTCTACAGAGTTTGTGTCTATGTTCATGAGTTATATTGGTCTGTCACGTTATTTTCTCATAATGTTGTCTGGTTTTGATATCAGGCTTGTGCTTGCTCTGTAAAATGCTTTGGAAAGTGTGGCCTCTCCTCAATTATCTTGAGTGGAGAACTGGTGTTATTTCTTCCAGAAACGTTTGGCAGAATTATCCAGTGAAGTCACCAGAAACATGAGGTTTAATTGAGAAATATCTCTGTTGAGTTTCTTTGTTGCTTTTACTGAATCCAATTCCTTTAATTGATATACGGCTATATATGTCGTTTATTTGTTTTTTAACGTTTCATTTATGTCCATTTTTATGGGTATTTAGTAGGCACACATACTTCACATGTTTTGATGCAGCTTGCAATTTGAAATGAGGACATGATGGAGATTGAGGTATTCCTCCTCTCAAGCATTTATCCACTGAGTTGCAAATAATCCAATTATACTGTTCATGTTATTTTAAAATGCACAGTTACACTCTTTTTTTTGTTTGTCTTTTTTAGCACTTGTCCACTGTTTATTCATTGGAAGGAAGGCCCGGTCCTAGGTAGACTCGACCTCCCCCGAGGAACCTTGGAGCCAAAGGCAGGAGGCTTCCAGAATGCTTAGACTCTGATCCTCCTTACTATCACCCTGAGACCTGTCTCACCAAAGCCTTCTTCTGTCCATGGTTTTCTCGCTGGGTCTACAAGGGAATCCCCCCACAAGTCTGGGGTCCAGTGTGGTCACTCCTGATGGTTTTCAAGAAGGGGAAGGCCAGGAACCTAGGGAAATACCTCATTTGGCCCGACCACAACTGGCCAGAGCAGGACAAACATGCCATGCCATGTCAGGCGCCCAGTTACCCAGCTGGAGGGAAAGTCAGTCCTGAGGGGGTGGAAGGGGCCAGTCACAAATCCCGGATAGATAGTGACCTGGGCTCCACAGGTGAGCTGGGCTCTGATGGCTTTCCCTGCCTTTGGAAACAAGGAGGAGAAGTTTTTTGCAGAAAAAGCCTCTTTTCCTTCCAGAACTGCTGTTTTATGACAGCTGTTTCGGCAGTGAGTCTTGTGTCTGTCATGAGGGTGGGTCCCCCTCTTGGCCCCGCTCTACAGAAAATGATGGAGCAGGGCAAGCTGTCCTCAGTGAATGTACACCAGAATGGCCTGGACGTGAGCCATGCCTTCAGAAACCATGCGTGCTCCAAGAGCGCTACAGCATCAAATAAGGCCTATGGAGGGTCCCCATCTGAAGGGCATCGGGGAGGTCTCTGAGTCGAGGTAGGTGTCTCAGAGAAGAGGGTGACAGCCCAGCCTACTGCCTGGAGTTCTGGCATTGGGTAGGGACTGCAGAGGGCCCGGGAACGGGGAGGCTTTCAGGGAAGTCCTAGGGGCTCTGAACACCTCTGCTCCTTCCATGAGGACAAGGAAATGTTGTGCACCCAGATTGCCACCTTAATGTGCTTCCCACAGCACTCAATTGATGGGGCAAGGATGCACAGGAGACCGCCCCCCCTCCCCAGTCCAGTGACCCTGCTGCCCACAGTGCCTGGCTTCCCCGCTGTAGGGTTCTGACCCCTCCAGAATGATCCTGCTTGTCTCCTCTGCACAGGAGGCAGAGGCACGTCCCTGCAGGGCACAGAAACCATGCCCTGCCTGAGAGGAGACATCCCACAGCAGGGGCTGGGGCTCAGAGCCGGCATCGTGTGCAGACTGGGCTAGGACTCACCTTGGGAGAGAACTTGGGGAGCCCCTTCTTCCAGGGGCCACATCCCACTGAGATGAGTCGACCCCCATGAGGATCTGCAGGATCTTGTCTGACATAGCCTCATTGGGAAGGGGGGTCTGATACTGTGCAGAGTGGGTCCCCGGCACTACAGACTGGGATCCCAATAGGCTCTGCTCACTCCACCAGCCGTCAGCCTTGACGGGCCAGGTCCTCCCAGGCCTGCTGTCCCCACAGACCCCTTTTGGGCTCATCCTGAGGCTCTGGGAGGTCTGCCTTCTGCAGGGCGAGCACAAGCTCACAGCCAGGACATAAGCGGCATTCAAAGTTCATAGAAACTTGTCCCCATGTGCCTGAAGGTGGCAGGAGGAGCACACAAGACAGACCTCAACTGTCCTGAGGGCAGCACTTGCACTGTCCACACGACCCTCTGCTCTGGCCTAGAGGGAAAGCCAAGCCAAGCCAGGCCTGGTCAGCTGCGCAGGGCACCGTGAGTCCTTCTGGAAACTGAGCCCACCCCTGACACGACACAGATGAAAGGCAGGAGCGTGGTGAGCATTCCCCTGCCTGGGCCTTCCCTGCATCCATGGCCTCCTGTGCACAGCTGGACCCCAGGGTTGTCCAAAAGGGGCCCAGCACTGCCCACTGGGAAGTGCCCAGAGCAGAAACGAGGTGAAGGCACAGACCTCTCCCAGGAGACCCCACCTGGCCTGATGTGCAGCCCCATTCCTAGAACATCTCCTGAAGCTGTCTCTCTTTGGCCCATGGGAGCTCCTTCAGGACATGCTGTCTCAGGCCTGGACTCTTGAGGACCACGTGGTGCTCAGGCCTCCATGACCGAGTTGAGAAGGACACACTGCGACCTGCATCCCACGTGGGCTCCAGCCTCCCGAGTCACCCTCTGAGGCATTAAATCATGGGGAGTGCCCAGGACCCTCCATCCCTACTCCCTGGGCCTTCCTCCTTTTCCTCTTCCTTCTCAAAGAAGTTTCTGAAAACAGGCCAGCTGGGCCCCAGGGCAGGTGCTAGACTCGCCTCAGTGACAGGGCATGGGATGAGGGCAAGACCCCTCCAAGCCCCTCCCCCACACCCTTCCCCTCCTGGCCTAGAAGAACCCTAGGGGGCACTGGAGGGGTTGGTCCCATCTGTGCGAGCCAACACCCACAGCTGCCAGCACCAACGCCAGAGAACAGCAGGGGCGCCTCACTCACAAGCACCCCTCCAAGTGTGTCAGGACAGCAAGCCTTGAGCCAGGGAGTGGAGAGAATCAGTGTCTCAGACCCAGAGAGAGGATTCAGGGAAACGGTGCAGTAGGCCCCTTGGTGTGGGAAGTCATGGCATGGCGTGGATTGTCCGGGATGGCAGAGGGGCCCAGTGCCCAGGAGCGTCTCACGCGCTATGGAGACAGATCCTCATCTTAGGTGGTAAGGGGGCCAGGCGACAGGTAAGGCCTCTCCCAGCTGAGTTCTGCACCAGGGCTGAAGCCCAGACCGAGCCGCCCTGGGGTGAGGGTATGAGGCCTGGAGCCCCGAGCCAGCCTGAACCTTGGGGTCCGTCTCAGGAGCAGCCTGAGATGCTCTGACAGCAACCATGCCCCAAGCTGCACACACCCCTCACTCTGGGTTCAGCAGCCTGTGGGTGTTTCCTCAGTGTCACACCAGGTGGGCCACTAGAGACCCCCAAAACTCCAGGGGTCCAGGTTCATGAGGCCCAGCCCTGCAAGGAACAAATGGGCTTGGTGGAGAAGTGGACCAAATCTGCTTTTCTTTCAGCCAAACCCGCAAAGATCCCTAGGAAGGTCCTGGGCCTGGAGCGAGTGTCCCTGGCACCCAGGCCTCTGTGGGCATCCCTCAGCATGCAGACCCTCCCCAAGGGGGATGGGCTGGCCCTCCGTGGCCCACCAGCCCAGCTCCAGAAGTCCAGAAGCTGACCCTGAGGCCAAGGCCCAGCAGCATGAGGGGGACTTCTGCAGAGCCCCGGGCAGCAGGACACTCTCTGGGGGCTCAGCCGCCCAGAGTGCAGCAAGTCTGTTCCTATCTCAGGACAGACCCCAGGATTTTGGGCGATTTCTGTGTGGGTGTCCTCTCCCAAAACTCCCCATGTACCTGGACATCCAGGGCTCATGGTTTCTACAGTGCAGCTTTGAGCAAGCATGCTGAACTCCTATTCCTTCCACATCTGCTCTGGACATCGCCAGGACCAATGGACAGACCCATCCCTGCAACCCCAGCGGGGCTCCAACAACCAGACCCAGCCCACCCCACTGAAAACCCAGAGGTAGGACCACAGAAACTCCCCTTGCATGGTGGCATCTGGATCTGACGTTTCTCTGAGGATAGTGACCTGCACAGCCCCAAAGCAGTCAGTACTACTGCTAGGCCATATGGGATCAATATCAATGGGGAAGCTGGGCCCTCAGAGGCTGCTGGAGGGGAGAGTGACTGTGGCATCTGCACAGCCCCAGCCAGCCAGCAGCATATCATATGTCCTCATGTCTGCCCATTCGTGTGACAGAGCCTCTCTCACATGGCAAGCGTCCTAGAGCCATGGGGCTGTGATCCAGCCCAAGCCCTCCCCAACCAAAGCCCTAAGAGAAAAAGGACCCAGGGGAGCCATGGGTGCCCCAGAAACAGCTAAGATGGATACACAGGGGACTGAGTTCCTGGGACACTGGCCAGAACTAGACTGTGGCCCAAGGCAGGGCAAGCCCCTTAAAGCAGTGTGTGGGTATGCAGGGCCTGTGCATGCCTGGCAGAGCCAAGCCAGTGACGTTACCAGGCTCAAAGAGCAACCATCCACGATGGCCATGGTGGGGCAGGAGCAGGTGGGCCAGCCCCCTGCCTCATCAACTCAAGGAATCAGGGATGGCTGGGTTCCCAGGCCCTGAGTGCCCACCACCTGACCATTAGTGAGGCAGAAACATGAGGCCAATCACATGATCCTGGGGCCCTGCTTCCATCTTACAAGAACTCCTTCAGCTCACAGCACCAAGAAAATCCTGGGCAAGTGAGGGTCCAGGAGGCCAGGTTTGTACGTCTATTCTCCTTGTCAGGTGCATTTTGCCGTTGGGAAAAGTCAGAAAAGGTGGCCTCAGTCCATGTAAGCAGGCTCCAAAGTAGGCACCATAGCTGCAGGGGGAGAAGGAGCTCCTGGCGGCACTGGAATAGGCTCCGGCAGGATCCCAGATTCTGTGATTCTGTCCCCCGCAACTTTTTTTTTTTTTCCCCTTGAGTGCTTGGAATCGTCCCCATTTTACACGGAGTCTGCAGCCATTGACAATCAGTTTATTAGAGGACTTGTCGGCACCCACTTCTGTAGCCACCCTGTGGAAAGCTGGATGAAAGGCACACTGCTATCTCTGCACAACGGTGACCATCCGGATCTCACCAACAGGCAGAGACAATTTCTTAAATCTGTCTGAGTAATGGTATCCGCCAGATCACCAACATACACTCTGGTGGAATCCTTCTCTGCTGGTGATTCAAGATGAAGCGTGGTTGAAGCCTGCTTTAGAAGCTTATCTGCTACAGGGTCATTGTTTCCACAATATCGATCTTTAATATTCTGACCAGCAAGAGGGGGTCATCCGGATCTGCAGGCTTCTCATGTCTTTACAGACAGTCCTCTGCTTTCACCTGGACAGAACAAATGTAAGGCTTATTCCTCAGCCAGTACAGTGTGGTCCGGGCCAGTTTGAGCAGCATCTCACTACTGGACATGGCTTTCCCCAGCAGAACAACTGGCCATGTTCTATCAGGGTTAGAAATTCCTCTGTCCATATCTGCAGTCACCTTTAAAGGCAAGTCTGTGTCATGAACCTGTATGGGCAGTCATACTCTAGGTCTAAGAGGCAAGTCTGACAGACATTTCCTGCAGGCTTGGCCCCCTTCAGTCTTCTTGGGATGCATGTGCTCCCCCGGGCACCAGCCAAACACTGAATGGCCTGACAGAGTTTGCATCTTTTCTCATAGTTCTCCTTGGTCATGTTTCTCTGAGACATATCTGGCACAGAATGGAGAAATCGACGTCCTCCCAGTTTTGCCTGTTTTAGGCACTGGAACCCAGAGAGGTCGCCATCTTGAGAGGGTCGGCAGGCAGCAGTAGATTTCCAGGTGGGAGAGAGGACCCCCAGAATCCCACCAGACCCAGCTCTCCTTCCTGGTGCTGTTCTTGAGGCCCTGGATAATTGCCTTTCACCATACGTGACTCATCTTTCTTGAGTCAAGGTGAACCTCACTTCCAAGGAATCCCCATTCTTGTAGGACACTCTGTGCTTCCTGGTCTCTCCAGGAGCTGGCTAAAATTCTATGCTTTTTCATTGGAATACTGAGATAGACAATCTTGAAGTGCAGTTTTTTTACAAGTGTCTTTATCCAGCCATGGCATTAATTTCCCGTTTGGTAGGAGGACAATAGTCTTATTTTCATCAGTATGTGTAGTGCATGTTAGTGCACAGCATGAACCTTAGAGGAAGACTTCTACCTTGAGATGTGAAATGCATCAATACTTGTGTGGAGTTAATAAACCTGCTCTACCTCCACAAGTGTCAGTTTCCTCACCCATACAATGGGGATCACACAACGACTTCTTCAAGTTGTTGCCAGAGTTACATTCACCAAGATATTTAAAAGTACCTAACCACAAGGGTCCACAGCATTAATAAAACCACATCAGACTTCAATGCACACAAAAGGAATAAAGTACATGTGTCCAAAGACGAGATGAGCAGCTTTCTAAGCAGCCTGATGAGCATCAGAATGAGATCTACATTTAAGTAGAATTCTTCACAGCTCCACTGAAGAGGACACACATGGGGGCTCCAAGAAGATAAGCACATGGCCATTGCACAGTAACTGGTGTAGTGTGGATGGAATCCCTGAAGACCCTCTGAAATATCATTACACAACTGGCTCTCAGGGAACACTGGAACAAATCAGGAAACTCAGCAGATGCTACCAGGAACTGGGTGGGCAGAGGGGGGTCACATCCACAAATTTAAGCAGAAGACACCAAACCGCAAGGAGCTCCTGGCTCTGCAACAGCAGCTGTGGTGGCATCGGGGCCAATCTTCTGAGACAGCTGCTGTGGGATTGCTGAGACCATGTGTTTTTGCAGCCACACACCCAAAAGCAGTGCATTTGAAAACGGATCACAAAACTCTCCTCTCCATTCATCTTTGTTTTAAGATGACCGATGATGGATACCCTCACATTGCAACATCCCCACCACCACTTGTGGACAATCATATTTAGAAAATCCCACCTAAAGAGGGAACAGTCAGGAGTAGGATGAGAATATTGAGGGATGGGGGAGAGATGCGGGTACTTCACCCCAGACTCTGTTTGAAACAAGAACCATTGTGCTGTGGTCTCCCTATACTTCCTCATTTTGCCACATTCGTAGATGCCACCTGGTTTTTGTCCCTTTACTTACAAAGGTGCTGATGAGCCCATGGGTAGTTAATCCTGAAGGAGGAAATTCTTCACAAAATACAATAACAGAGTCTAATTTCAATGACCAGGTTTTTTAGTTTTTTTTTTTTCATAGTATCCCACATTAAAAATCACAAATGAAACCTGTTGGAATGTGTGATATGAACAAAGTCTTATTTTCATGCAGATTAACAACTTGGCTTTTACGGATTACACATAAAAGCATAAAAGCTGGTACCATCCCAGAATCAAAGGAACAGTCCCAGAGGACATACGGAATTTAGTGACATCAATTATTAAGAGGCTACACGAAACTGGAAGTGCTCCCAGAAGTTTTCATTGTCTAGACAGAAAAATTCAAGACATCAGCCCCAGCGAGTAAAGGTACGTCCCCTGGCTGCCGTGGGTGATGAGCTTTTCATTCAAAGCAGAGATATGAAGCCTAAGGTGTCTCAAAGTCACCCCAAGTGCTCCACACCTTGAAAGTCACTCCCACAAAGCTGGAACACCATCTGTTCCTGAAGGATCAGGTCATGACCTGTATCTTTGAGACACTGGGCAGTCAGGCCTCAGTTGAGATGAAGCCAATGATTTCAAGTGTAAAATACCTAAAACCAAATCTTCAGGTATCTATTAGCAGCCCCGTCCACTTAAATGGGTTGGTGAACATGGCCCATCAGACAGACACACACCTGAGCACTGGGGTTTTCTCTTCTGTTCTTAGCATCCCCTGGGTAAACCAGTAATTACCCTCCCTCATGCCTCAACGTTCACATCCGTGAAAAAGGTGATGGGGTGAGCGGCCTTTCCAGGAAAGCGGAGCACATGTCAACACCTGCTAAGCTCTGAATTTGTGCGTGGGCCCAGGCGACGGATTCCTCCAGAAAGCGGCTGAACTGGGACTCTGGCTGAAGAGAGCGGAGGTCAGCAGCACAATGCACAGCCCCTGGGACCTCAGGCCAGTTCCATAGCAGCTTAGGAAAGCAGTTGGGTCCCTAGGCTGGAGGAGGCCCGGTGCTCTGGAAAGATCCAGGGTGCGGGTGGAGAGGAAACGGAGCTGAGCAGTGAGAGGTGGGGTGAGCACCACATCCATCCGGTTTGGGCAAAGGCAAGGTGTCCTTTGCAGTGTCACACCCTCCTCACTACTGAGCCCAGAACTGCCTCTCATGGCCTTCTCCAGACTCACTTCCCATGGCCAGGAGGTGGCACATGATCAGTAGCTGGCACATGATCAGTAGCCAGCATCATTCTTCTATACAGTTAACTTCTTATTGACTACCGTCTCTCGGTTGTGCTATCAAATAGGACGTCTTATTCAGTCTTTCCAACTATGTTTTTGGTACCCATTACCATCCCCGCATCCCCCAAGCTCCCCACTACCCTTCCCAGCCTCTGGTAACCATTCTTCTACTCTCTATGTCCATGAGTTGAATTGTTTGGATTTTTAGATCCCACAAATAAGTGAGAACAATTGATGTTTGTCTTTCTGTGAATGGATTATTTCACTTAACATATTGATCTCCAGTTCCATTCATGGTTTTGCAAATGAGTGGCTCTCAATTTTTTTTATGGCTGAAGAGTACTCCCTTGTGTGTATGTGCCACATTTTCTTCATTCCTCTGTTGCTGGACGCTTAGGTTGCTTCCAAATCTTAGCTATTGTGAACAGTGCTGCAACACACATGGGAGTGCAGATATCTCTTCGATATACTGCTTTCATTTCTTTGGGGCATAAACCCAGCAATAGGATTGCTTGATCATATGGAAGCTCTATTTTTAGTTTGTAGAGAAACCTCCAAACTGTTCTCCGTAGTGGTTGTATATTACATTCCCACTGACAGTGTATGAGGGTTCCCTATTCTCCACATCTTCGCCAGCATTTGGTATTTCGTGACTGTTGGTTAAAAGCCATTTGAACTGGAGTGAGATGATATCTCATTGTAGTTTTGATTGGCATTTCTCCAAAGATCAGCGACGCTGAGCACCTTCTCACATGCCTGTTTTCCATTTGTATGTCTTCCTTTGAGAAATGTCCACTCAAATCTTTTGGTGATTTTTTGATCAGATATTAGATTTTTTCCGATAGAATTGTTTGAGCTTCCCGTATACTCTGGTTATTAATCCCTCGTGAGACGGGTAGTTTGCAAATATTTTGTCCCATTCTGTGTGCTGTCTCTTCAATGTGTTGATTGTATCCTCTGCTGTGCAGAAGCTTTTGAACTTGATGTGATCTCATTTGCCCGTGTTTGCTTTGGATGCCTGTGCTTGTGGGGCATTACTCAAGAAATTTTCGCCCAGGGAAATCTACAATCTAAATGTCTTGTAGAGTTTCCTCAATATTTTATTGTAGTAGTTTCATAGTTTGAAAGCTTAGATTTCTTTAACCCATTCTGATTTGATTTTTGTATATGGTGAGAGATAGGGGTCTAGATTCATTCTTCTGCATATGGATATCCAGGTTTCCCAGTACCATTTATTAATGAGACTGTCTTTCCCCAGTGTATGTTCTTGGCACCTTTGTGGAAAGTGAGTTCACTGTAAGTGTGTGGGTTTGTTTCTGCTTTCTGTATTCTGTTCAATGGGTCTATACGTCTGTTTTAATGTCAGTACCGTGCTGTTTGGGTTACTATCTCTCTGTAGTATGATTTGAAGTCAGGTAATGTGAGTCCTCCAGATTTGTTCTTTTTGTTTAGAATAGCTTGGCTATTCTGGGTCACTTGTGGTTCCATATGAATTTTATGATTGCTTTATCCATTTCTGTGAGAAATGTCACTGTCTGTTGTTGTTTTTTTTTTTTTTAGGGATTGCACTGAATCTGCAGATTGCTTGCTTGTATATGTTTTAGAATGAGTTTTGCTAGCTAGTGTCCTTCAAATAATTTTTTCATTCAATATAAATATAAGTTTTTGGATAACATTTCTTGAAAGGTTCCCTGTTGTACATTTGATATCTAAAGGATCTGTATTGACGTAACGACCCTCTGGGTTTGCTGATATTAATATTTGTAGTCTCTGTGTCTCCCTCTCTCATCAGTCTGGATAAAGGTTTATTAATTCGAGTTGTCTTCTCAAAGAAACAATGTCTGGGTTTCACTGATAATTTCTATAGATTTTTATCAATTCTATTTAATTCATTTTTCCTCATGTCTTTTAAATTTTATCCTTCTTTTTTTCTCCTTTTTTTTTTTTTTAACAGAATCTCGCACTGTCACCCAGGCTGGAGTGCAGTGGCATGATCTCGGCTCACTGCAGCCTGCACCTCCCAGGTTGAAGAGATTCTCCTGCCTTAGCCTCCCGAGTAGCTGAAACTATAGGCGTGCACCACCAGCCCAGCTAACTTTTGTATTTTTAGTAGAGCCAGGGTTTCACCATGTTGGCCAGGCTGGTCTCGAACTCCAGACCTCAGGGGATCGGCCACCTCAGCCTCCAAGAGTGCTGGGATTACAGGCATGAGCCACTGTGCACGGTCTAACAGTTTTCCTTCTGACTTTGGGTATAATTTGATTTCATTTTTCTAGTTTCTTAATGTGGAAACCTAGATAATTGATTTGAGACTTTTCTTCCTTTCTGACATAAGTATTGAAGGGTATAAATTTCCCTCTATGCTTTAGTTTCATCTTGCAAAGTTTGATAAGTTGAGTTTTCATTTTAAAATTTTTTCCTGCAATTTCTTCTTTGATCTCTGAGTTACTTAAATGTGACATTTAATTTCCAAGATTTCATGAGTTGCAGACATCTTTCTACAACTAATTTCCATTTCAATTCTTTTTTTGGTCATAGAACATGTTTTATAACATTTCATTCCTTTTGAATTTGTTGAGATTTGTTTTTTGGCCCACAATATGGTCTATCTTGGTGAACATTCTATGAGCACTTGAGAAGAATGTGCATTCTGCTGTTGGTCTATGAATATCAATTAGGCCATGCTGTCTGATAGTGTTGTTCAAGCCTTCTGCATTTATATATCCTGATTTTTTGTACACTTTTTCTACCAAATGCTGGGAGTAATGGGGAAGTCTTCTACTAAAGGCACATGTGTTTATTTCTTCTTTGTGATGTATCAGTTGTCCCTCAAGTATTTTGAAGTTGCCTACATATCCGTGGTGTTTCTGTCTTCTGAATCAATGCACCTCTCTATGATTATTATGTAATGTCCCACTTTGTCCCTTGTAGTAATCTCCACTATAAAGTGTGCTTTGTGAGATACTAATTTCACACTTCGAGTTTATGTGATTCATATTTGCAGGAAATATCTTTTTCCATCTTTTACTTGTAACTTATTTATTTTTAGAGTGGGGCTCTTTTTTTCAAGATACAGATTACTGATAAATACACCGTGAAAATCAAGATCCTCTTGCAACTGTGCAACAACAATAAAAATACTGAAAAATTAGAGGCGGAAGTTAATATACAACTAAAATGTTACGCAGAAGTCCACAGAATAATCTGCTCGGCTCTTCAAAAGAACCTCAATTAAACTCTTTGACAGCCTTCATAGAAAGATACCTTCACATTGAAGTGGTATATTTATATGAAAAATATAATTTTATCCCCCTATTTTCTACAGTAGGGTTTTGGGTAAAATTTCACTTCACGAAGGTGTTCTTTTGCTAAAAATCCTTTGAGAAACATCTATATAAAATGATCTCTCAGAGCTCTCTTAGCTTTGAAATGTGGAGATTCAAATATCCCTCTGTAGATTGAGGAGGAGATGTAAAAAAAAAAAAAAATCACGGGGGAGGAAATGTTGGTCTCCTGCACTTTTCTTTTCTTTTTCTTCCTAGACTAACCAGTCTGTGTTGGTCCTCCGCTGGGCTGTTAATCCAGGGAAGAGTTGCCCTTCTGAAGAATACGTGGATTTAATGGAGACCAAGGCAGGTTTGAATCGCTCAGAAACAACAGCCAGAATAACTTTTGAAGGGCTGTAAATGAAGATGATTAAAATCCTCTGATTTATGTTACTTTTCACTCAAGTTTCTAAAAGTGCCTTCCCATCAAGAGCTGTTTGGCTAGGGACAGAAACGTTTGTTCAGCCCTATTTTTCTCTTCCTTCCTTCCTTCCTTCCTTCCTGCCTTCCTCCCTGCCTCCCTCCCTCCTTTACTTCTTTCCACCCTCCCTCCCTCGCTCCATTTGTCCTTATTTTCTCCCTTCCTCCCTCGCTCCCTTCATGCCTCACTCCCTTCCTTCTTTCCTACCTTTTATAAAAAGAAGTGAACTGATATTTGTAAAGTAGAAAGATCAGAAGAGTTCACAATTATTTTCGAGTTTTCTTTTAACTTTTATTTTGGGTTCAGGGTGCATGTGCAGGTTTGTAATATAGGTAAACTCATGTCATGGGGTTTGTTGTACAGATTATTTCATCACCCAGGTAGTAAGGCCAGTGCCCATTAGTTATTTTGTTGATCCTCTCCCTCCTCCCAGCCTCTACCCTCTGATAAGCCCCAGCGTGTTGGCCCTCTCTGGGTGTCCATGTGTTCTCAGCAATTAGCTCCCATTTATAAGTGACTTCATGTGGTATTGGGTTTTCTGCTCCTGCATTAGTTTGCTAAGGATAATGGCCTCCAGCTCCATCCGTGTTCCTGGAAAGGACATGATCTCACTGTTTTTTATGGCTGCATAGTACTCCATGGTGTATATGTACCACATTTTAAAAAGTGCAGTCTATTATTGATGGGCATTTAGGTTGATTCCATGTCTTTGCTATTGTGAGTAGTGCTACAATGATCATACATGTGCATGCGTCTTTATAATAGAAAGGTTTATGTACCTTTGGGTATAGTCCCAGCAATGGGATTGCAGGGCCAAATGGTATTTCTGTTCTTAAGTCCGTGAGGAATTGCCACACTCCTTTCCACAATGGTTGAACTAATTTATACTCCAACCAACAGGGTATAAGCGTTGCCTTTTCTGCACAAACTCACCAGCGTCTGTTATTTTTGTTCTTGCTTTTTATCCAGCCTTATAGACTCTGACTCTGTTTTTTGAGACAGGATGTCTTTCTGTCTGTGAACGTGAATTCCGCTGGTGTCTGAGACTTGCCAGGATTCCAGCTCTCTCAAATGCCTGTGTTTGAACTTTATGAATTTGCTACATTTTCAGTGGTTTTCTTCTTACCCCCTGTTATGGCTGTCACTTCTTCCACACATGCTCTGCCACAGGTGATGCAGTTTGTTTGTCTCATCCCTCCTCAGAGGGACTAAGTCACCCTTTTGGATCAGTTCCCATGGCTGCCTTGTTACCTCAGGTCTCCCATGATCTAAAAACAAAGCAAAACAAAAGATAACGTTATAGATTATTAGGCTGTTTTTCATTTTCAAGGCTAAAGTGACTTTCTCTTGATGCTTTCTAAATCTTACCTGGTGGTAGAACTCTCCTTTGTTAATCTTTTGACTACTGGTGCAAAAATACAGCATTCAAATATGTGAAGTAAAAGATAATCCAGGGACTAGCTGACTATGGCTTGAGATCTAAATACAGCCCATGGCTTGTTTTGCATAGCCATTGAGATAAGGATTTTTTTCCATTTAAAAGTATTATTGCTAAAAAACACAACACTACGCCACAGAAACTACATGACCCACAAAGACTGAAATAATTACGATCAGATCTGTTAAAGCAAAATTTGGTGATGCCGTATTAATCAAATACCTGTTATTCTGCTTTGCATTATTGCATACATCTTTTCATCCATTAATTAATTTATTTACACACGGATTGAAAATATGGATGTTACTCTATCCCCTCAAGAAAGCATCCAGCTTTACGATACCATGATTTCAGTCTGGGAAACTTGTCCCAGGGATCAGGTCAATACACAAACATACATTTGAGGTAGGAGACTGGCAGGACTTGTTTTCTGGTCATAACTGAGCCTAGAGCCTACAGTCAGAATCTATGGCTATTTCTGAAACATATACTGTCTGAATGACCTACAGGTATATTCAGGGAAATCAGTTACCAGTCCAGAGATTTAAATGTGAAGTAACACAACCTAAAAAGAAAAAAGTAAACAGGTGTGAATGTATTTATTCTACAGAAGAATTTATTCAATTACGTTTATTGGAAGCATGGCAGAAAACCCAGAACCAGAGAACAAAGTGATTAATAAAAGCATTTATAAAACTGGCCAAGGTGGGAGGATCACTTGAGCCCAGGAAATTGAGACCAGCATGGGCAACACAGTGAGACCACTATCTAAAAAAATAAATAAATAATAAATAAACCAATTACCCAGGTGTGGTGTCTACACCTGTAGTAGCAGGGACTGGGGAGGCTACATCGGGAGGATTGTTTGAGCCCAGGAGATGGAGGCTTCAGTGAGGTGTGGTCATGCCACTGTCCTCCAGCCTGAGCAACAGAGTGACACTCTGTCTGGAAAAAACAATAAATAAAAACGGCTTTATAAATAAAGATATGAAAATAATTTATTTCTTCCACAAAAGGTCTTTCTGAGACACATCCTCCAGTAAGGGACTGTCTGTTCCCAACGTTTCTGAATGCATGAGACTGGACAAAGGGAGACGAAAGCTCTCAAGTCCCCTTTTCTACTACAAACGCCCTGGGGATGCGGGTCTGGGAACAGCGGAAAACCTTACCCTGCCCTGCAAAGTCCCTGGCTCAATGTGCATGTCCCTTTCTATGAAAGTTCCTTGCTGCCTATGCGCCTTGCTCTCTAACTTCTGTCCCTCCACAACTGTGAAAGGAGACGTCGTGACTTCCTTCTTTCGTGCTGACTACGACTTAGCCAGTAGGTCTGCAGATCAGTCCTCCCAGAAAGTGAAGTGTGAGTGATTGTGAGGGGGAGCGTGGGGGGCTTCCTGTGGGTTGTGCCACTTGGTCCATGGCCTCTGAGGTCGTCATCTTTCTACTAAAACTCAGCGATACTGCCATGGCCTTGCTGTTGTGGGGTCCCGGGCATGGGACGAAGGAGGGCCATAGAGGGGAGGAGGGTCAGGTGAACATGGAGTGAGTTTTTTTTTTTTTTTTTTTCACGGAGTCTTGCTCTGTCACCAGGCTGGAGTGCAGTGGTGCAGTCTCGGCTCACTGCAACCTCCGCCTCCCGGGTTCAAGCGATTCTCCTGCCTCAGCCTCCCGAGTAGCTGGGAGTACAGGCACGCACAACCACACCCAGCTAATTTTTGTATTTTTCAGTAGAGACGGGTTTTAACCATGTTGGCGAGGATGGTCTCGATCTCTTGGCCACATGATCCACCCGCCTCGGCCCCCCAAAGTGCAGGGATTACAGGCGTGAGCCACCGCGCCCGGTCATGGAGTGAGTTTTGAAGGCTGACATTATTTGAGGTATTTGAGTCCTGGTGGGGGGGAACCCACACACAGAGAGGAGGGATTCCAAAGTCGTTAATGGGGACCTGGGAAGGAGCATAGGACAGGGCAAGGCGGGATAAGGAGGGGCACCACAGCCCTTAAGGCACGAGGGAACCTCACTGCGCATGCTCCTTTGGTGCCCACCTCAGTGCGCATGTTCACTGGGCGTCTTCCCATCGGCCCCTTCGCCAGTGTGGGGAACGCGGCGGAGCTGTGAGCCAGCGACTCGGGTCCCTGAGGTCTGGATTCTTTCTCCGCTACTGAGACACGGCGGGTAGGTCCACAGGCAGATCCAGCTGGGAGTTGAAGTGTGAGTGAGAGTGAAGAGGAACCAGCAGGCTTCCGGAGGGTTGCGTGGTCAGTGACTCAGAGTGAGAAGGCCCTCGAAGTCGTCGTCCCTCTCATGCGGTGCCACGCCCATGGACCTTCTTGTCTCGTCACGGCCATAACTAGGGAGGAAGGAGGGCCGAGGAGTGGAGGGGCTCAGGCGAAGCTGGGGTGCTGTTGGGGGTATCCGAGTCCCAGAAGCACCTGGAACCCCGACAGAAGATTCTGGACTCCCCAGACGGGACCAGGAGAGGGACGGCATGAGCGGTATGGAAGGGTCCTGGAGACGGGGCATGCTGCCGGCTAGTGACCGCAGCCCCGAGGTCTGTAGAGTGCCTGGCATAGGGGTCCTGTGAGGAGTGCCCACTGCTGTGTAGCAAATTCTCAACTCCACTGTGGAGATTCCAATGGGCGGGGCCCTGAGTTCCTAAAAATGTGACTTTGGGGTGGGGGGGAAGTGGGCCTAGCAAATCATTATGTGACAAAATTGGTGGTCACTGCAGTTTCAGTTCTGTAGCTGTAATTTCCTACTTGTCTCCCTGATGGAGTGTCCAGTTGTGAAACCAACCTCATGGGAAATGCCCTGTGTTTTTTGCCGGGAGCCTTAAGACATCGCTCAGCTAGCTAGACCTACTTAAGTGGCTTTGCAAGCATTCGATTCAAAAGGTGCATACACTTATACTTGCCCGGGGACTTTCAGAGTATTTCTAAATTAAAAAAAAAAAAATGTCCAAGTTAACATTTGACCATGAAAGCGGTCAAATCTAGTTGTCCTGTCAAGTGCATTTTCCCAATCACAGTATTCTGCTTGCAGAGTGAAGTATGTGTTGATGAGGACGATCAACATGTAGGCCTATGCCAAGAAGTTCACAACCTCCTGAGCTCATTGTGCCTCTGCTTGTGAATGTCTTAACATTCGATGTTTTCTCTTAGCAGAAAGTTATTTTTCTGATAGTGTTGATGGACTAGTATAGATACACTGATAATGGTCCCCATGCTGATAAAAAATGATCATGGCATCCCATGAAGGAAAGATTAGTCCAGAGGATTATATTTGGGTTTTGTGTGGGTGGATGATCGTGTGTGCCCAGATTTTGTCCATAACTTCCTCCTCATGCTTATTCAGAACAGATTACACACGTTCATCCCAACATTGATTAAAACGGCTTCCAAGGTCCCTGAGGATATCTGTCTTTGAGTAACCTCTCTGAGGGAAGAATAGTGTTATGAAGATTAGGTATACGGGGTAGTGTTGGAGAAATGTCTCTAGACATACTTATAATAAGACATATCTGTGTATTCTGTATATTTATATTATTGACATGTATTAATAACAAAACTTTTTATCTACACACACACACAGACACACACAAACACAGAACCACACAGCCAGTCCCAGGAGCCCAGTAATGGAGAGCCCCAAAAAGAAGAACCAGCAGCTGAAAGTCGGGATCCTACACCTGTGCAGCAGACAGAAGAAGATCAGGATACAGCTGAGATCCCAGGTGCTGGGAAGGGAAAGTATGTCTATGGGGCGGGAGAAGGTCTATGTGTGCATTGTGGCCTATGCCATGAGCAGTAACAGGAGCAAAGAGAACATTAGGAAAAGATACCAAACATTTGCTCAAAGTTGGCTGGAAAGGGGAGAGTATAGTTTGCAGCTTCATGCTGTCCCTGGGTATAATGAATCTTCTCTTGTTCTTCGAGATGGATTCTGTATGCTTGAAAATACAGTCCTTACTAAATCACTTGAAACCATTTAATTTGGTGTATAAAAATGTACATTTTTTTATTATGTGGCAGAGGCTCATCTGTCACGCAGTGTGGATTGTTGTGGCATGATCTTGGCTCACTGCCACCTCCAGCTCTTGGGTTCAAGCGACCTCGGCCTCCCAAAGTGCTGAGATTACAGGCATGAACCACTACGCCTGGCTCAGGCTTTATTTCGTAATGCGAAGGAAAAGAATATTATCATTTCCTTATTTATATTTCATGTTGGAATGCTTAACTCGATAACCTTTGTATTTTGAAGTGCGTGACATGGAAGGTGATCTGCAAGAGCTGCATCAGTCAAACACCGGGGATAAATCTGGATTTGGGTTCCGGCGTCAAGGTGAAGATAATACCTAAAGAGGAACACTGTAAAATGCCAGAAGCAGGTATGTTATCCAGCAAGATGCAAAGTTATGTGCTTTCTCATTTACACAATATTATACTTTTGATAATAGAGGGATAACATTAGTGCTACTTTAAAAACACAGTGCAAATGCAAATGTTCTTTGAAACGTCGTTCAGACCCAAATGCCAGATTGCAAGACTTAAACACTATCAGATACAGAAACAAATTGGGTCAAAGCCATATTGAATCATCAAACATGACAGCATTTTCTTAGTTTGGTGTGTAACCAACAGCTAACAATTTTCAGATTCTTTTCTAATTTCTGCTTTTAACAAATACATAATGCATTTGTAATACCAGTTTGTGTGAAGTATGCTGAGCCCTGAAGCAGATTCTAGTACCAGCTCTACCATAATTTGTGAGAGTCTGGATGAATCGTGTAAATTCCACAGGCATCCTTGCTCTTAGTGAAAAGAGTGGATGCACATCAGATAGATTAAAATCCATTTCGTTGCTAATTTCCGCATGCTCTGGTTCTGTTGGATAGAAGACCAAGATGTTCTGATCTTCATGATTTGTTTATCATAACAATCAGCTTCAGTCCAATTATAGTGTCTGAGTTGAGATTTCATGGTTCCTAGGAAAATGAGTGGGCACTCTGCTTGATGTTTGTTTTCCTGTGTGGAGCCCTGTATGAGTGTTCTTGTATTTTGCCAAATTCTGAGTTCTCTGTCTCTTAAAGAATAATTGCATTTTAAAGCCTTCCCGCAGTGAAGCCTTGAATGACTGAATGATGAAATGGCAGGAGATCATCAGGTTTCTGTGGCCAGTGAAGTAGAGAGAATGCATGTAGGTCAGTGATGCTCAAGGTGGGTGTAAGATGCTTCTGCTAAGCATGCTCCCCGCCCTCCCGTCAGTCTTCATGAACTACTTCGTGTAATTAGATTGAAGACTCATATAGTAGAGTCACCTCTAACCATACCATAGGTTACATATTACAGGTTTCTGCCTTGAGGCATTAGATGATAGGGTTTGAAGTTCAGCAACAGCACTGTGCTAATTCCTGAGTAGTTGACACAAGTATGTTTTATACATATTTTCCAAATTGGTGACTGTTAATTACAATACCTCTTGAAGTTAAAGGAAGCACCCCATGTTTAAGGGAGAAATTACCTAAGTGTTTTTACTGTACCCTGCTGAACCATTCCATTACACTATTTACATTAAAAGATAGTTCTCAGACGATTTCCAGGAGCCCACTGAACAAGCCTCAGTTGTATTCTTAGGGAGATCATAGCTTTAAATGCACGTCTTATTAAAATAAATAGCACATTACATGATAAAGGAAAAGAATACTATGAAATAACAATAAAAGAGCCAGAGAATAAACTTAAAGGAAAAAGAAAGTGGTAGTGAATAAAAGACAGGTACGAATCATTAGTATAAGGAAAAGTAGTTCAAATGTCATAAATTGAAAAGATTGGTGTTTTGAAAATTAGCTACGAATATTCAGTAATTTACACAATCTTGAAGAAACGGAAAAAGCACAACATGGAATATGAACAAGACAGAGTGATTTAATACAGGGCTTTATTGAAAGACTGTATTCACAGTCTTGAACGCTAAGATTTTCAGAGCATGGATGAAATGGTTGGTAAGCTAGGAAGGCATGCATTATTTATTTCTGTAATACCTGATTAAGCATCACAAAGCCTGTGGAAGAAACTGTGAAATTTTCCAGTTGTCCCTCAAAAACATTTACTTTCAGAAGCAAATTTTGGCTTTTTCAGCTGTCCTACTCTTGTTTTCCATTCCCGTATCCCTCCGTGTGTTCATGTGTGACGCAGTTCATAATGCTATCACATATTGATGACAAAACTGATAGTGATAGCTTAAGAGTAATGCGACCATATACTTAATTATACAAATGGGAATACTTTCAAGTGTAAAAAGAGGCATGATTCGTGTTGACATCACGGTAGGAGAAAACTGGGTACAAACGGTTGCTGTACCTTAAAAACCACAGAAGGGTAAACGAGCCCAAATAAATATTTTTGCCCTTCTGCACAATAGAGTAAAAACAAATGCAATGCTGGCCTTTCTATTCACTTTACTTATTCAGTTCCTAAGGTGACATTAACCGTTTTCTTCCAAGATAGTATTCAGACCATTTCCAGGAGCCCGTTTGGCATGCAGACCACAGATTCAAGCCAGAATATTAAAAGAGTGTTTGCCAAAAATTATACATTTTTCGTAAATTCCTTTTTTGTTTCTTAGGATTTTTGTGTGGTGCTGGTATTTTGAGTAAAACTATGCACAATGTTTGCTTTCTACTTTAAACCCCTTTTTAGTAGGTTCACTTCATTTAATGTGTTCGGACCTTGGACTGTCTTGCTTTCCTTGTAGCACTAGAAAGCAGGGTGTGTTTGAAAAACATCTTTAATGCATACACTTGGACGACTGTTGTCAAAGTCTCTTCAGAGGTCTACCTGAATGTAAGCAAAAGGGTGACTCTTAGGCTTCTGGTTTTGTCCATTGTAGAAAACTAAAACTTTGGTGTCTTTTCCATATCCTTAATGTCATTTAAACACAGTTCTGCTAGTAATGTTCCCACCTGTTATGCTTCTGTTATAGGTGAAGAGCAACCACAAGTTTAAATGAAGACAAGCTGAAACAACGCAAGCTGGTTTTATATTAGATATTTGACTTAAACTATCTCAATAAAGTTTTGCAGCTTTCACCAAAGAAGTCTTGCTCATCTTTGGTTCACTTCCTTCCCAGGTATTTGATAATATTGGAAATCGTTTCTGGCTGTGGTTGTCCACGCCTGTAATCCCAGCACTTTGGGATGCTGAGGCAGGAGGATTGCTTGAGCTCAGTAGTTTGAGACCAGATGGGGCAACAAAGCAAGACTCTCTCTCTACAAAAATAAAAGAGTGAATGCATGAATGTATGCAAGTTTGTATGTAGCTAGAGCCCCAGCTACTCTAGAGCCGAAGGGTGGAGGATGCCTCCAGCCCAGGAGGTCCAGGATGAGGTTAATTTTTTTTCGAGATAGAGACTCTATTTTTTTTTTAAATTAAGTATCATTTTTGAAATTTTGTGTTCTGATTGAGCTGGTATGCACAGGTGTGATATTGTGTAATACATATTTGGTCCTAGACCCTGCTTCCTGGCATACAACTCCTACAATTTTTAAAATCTCCACAAAGTGGTGTCTTTTTATATGCTAGTGAGTTGACTCATGGCTGGCAGCACCTAGGTAGCTCTAGTTTGGGGAATAGGAGGGTTGGGGCTTTCAGCTGCCCCCCCACCCCCAGCATTCGGGAAGAGGCAGAAGGTTAATTTGATCCCCAGTGGCAGGACAACAGTTTGCTCAGTCACGCCTACAGAATGAAAACCTCCATCAAAACCGAAAGGACAGGATTCAGACAGCTTCTGGCTAGCTGAACATATGGAGGGCAGCATGCCCCTAGTGGGCACAGAAGCTCCCTACCCCTTTCCCCATACCTTGCGCTATGTCTCTCCTCATCTGCTTCCTTTCTTAGGGTATCCCATTTGCCACAAAACATGTGAGAAGTCCCTAGGCTATAGAGCTGGATGAAAGAATTAGGGCCTAGGTAGGAGTAAGCGGCAAGGAACCAGGGCAACTTGCTGAAGCGAGATGACTTGGGTCCTACCTACACCGTCTCTTTAGAGGCTATGGCATGAAGTAGCCATGGGTTTCCATCTTGCCTCTCACACAGTGCCCTTGATATGGTGGTCAAGATACTTACACCCTTTGGGACTGTTTTTCCATTTCTAAAGTTGAATTTACAATATGTACACTAAAAATACTTAGTATGAAAAATAAAGGAAATAACATCAAGGAGGCTTTACATTGCAGATAAATTTGGCCTGCTACTTAGATTTCCTTTTTTCCTTTAGATTTCAAACTTTTTCATTTCATTTTTCCTTACAACTACATTTCTGGTGTGTGATAACCTGCTTGTGAATTTCAAGTAGGAATGTCAAGTTCACTTTTAAAATACATTTGAATTCAGAAAATTATTTGATTTAAATATGTTAATTTAGTAGCAGTGTAGCCGGTATCACCCACGGCATAGATTCTGAAGTTGATTTGTAAATAACCGAGGTGTTATAAAGCCAACTGAATGTCAGCAATGTGTGCTGAAAACTTGTTTGCTATGTGTTATGCGGGTGGATCACCTGAGGTCAGGAGTATGAGAGCAGCCTGGCCAACATGGTGAAACGCCATCTCTACTACAAATACAAAAATTAGCCAGGTGTGGTGGTGTATGCATGTAATCTCAGCTACCGGGGAGGCCGAGGCAGGAGAATCGCTTGAACCCAGGAGGCGGAGCTTGCAGTGATCAGAGATCATGCCATTGCACTCCAGTCTGGAAAATAAAGAGTGAAACTCTGTCAAAAAAAAAAGAAAGGAAGGAAGGCAGACAGGAAAAGAGAAAAAGAAAGAGAGAAGGAAAGAAAACGAAAGAAAGAAAAAGGGAGAGAGAGAGAGAAGGATGGAGAGGGGGAGGAAGGAAGGAAGGAAGGAAGGGAAGTCCCTCTGTCCGTATTTGCAGTCACTTTAAAGGCACGTCTGTGCCATGAACCCGGATCGGCAGTCATACTCTATGTCTAAGAGGCAAGTCTGAAAGACATTGCCTGCAGGCTTGACATCCTTCATTCTTCTTGGGATGCACGTTCTCCCCAGGGCACCAGCCAAACACCGAATGGCCTGACACAGAGTTTGCATTTTTTCTCATAGTTCTCCTTGGTCATTCAGATAATATGGGTTCTCTCTAAGACATATCTGGTGCAGAATAGAGAAGGTTGCATCCTCCCAGTTTTGCCTGTTTTCGGTGCTGGAACCCAGATAGGTCGCAATCTTGAGAGGGTCGGCAGGCAGCAGTAGATTTTCAGGTGGGAAGGAGGACCCCCGCAATCCCACCAGACACAGCTCTTCTTTCTCATGCTGTTCTTGAGGCCCTGGGCAATTGCCTTTGACCGTATATGATTCATCTTTCTGTGTCAAGGTGAACCTCACTTCCAAGGAATCCCCATTCTTGTAGGACACTCTGGGCTTCCTGTTCTCTCCAAGAACTGGCTAAATTCCATGTTTTTCCATCGGAATACTGAGATAGACAACCTTGAAGTGCAGTTTCTTTACAAGTGTCTTTATCTGGCCATGACATTAATTTCGCATTTGGTAGGAGGGTAACAGTCTTATTTTCATCAGTATGTTCAGTGCATGTTAGTGTACAGCATGAACCTTAGAGGAAGACTTCTACATTGAGATGTGAAATGCATCAAAAGCTTGTGTGGAGTTAATAAAGCTACTCTACCTCTACGAGTGTCAGTTTCCTCACCCATAAAATGAGGATCACAAGATGACTTCTTCAAGTTGTTGCCAGAGTTAAATTCAGAAAGATATTTAAAAGTACCTAACTGCAAGGGTCCACATCATGAATGAAATAGCATCAGATTTCAAAGCACACAAAAGGAATAAAGTACACATGACCTAAGATGAGATGATCAGCTTTCTAAGCAGACTGACGAGCATCAGAATGAGATCTATATTTAAGCGATTTCCTCGCAGCCCCACTGAAGAGGACACACATGGGGGCTCCAAGAAGGTACGTACGTGGCCATTGTAGAGGAACTGATGTTGTGAGGGCGGAATTTGAAATGTCATTACACAACTGGTTCTCAGGGAGCACTGGAAGAAACCGTGCAACCCAGCAGATACTACCAGGAATTGGGTGTGCAGAGGAGGGTCATGGCCACAAATCTAAGCAGAAGACACCAAACCACAAGGAGCTTCTGGCTCTGAAACAGCAGCTGTGATGGCATAAGGAGCAATCTTCTGAGATAGCTGCTGTGGGATTGCTGAGAGCACATGATTTTGCATCAATACACCCAAAAGCAGTGCATGTGAAAACAGATCACAAAACTCTCCCCTCCATTCATCTTTGTTTTACCATGACCAATGATGGATACCCTCACGTTACAACATCCCCACCAACACTTGTGGACAAGTATATTTAGAAACTCCCACCTAAATTGGGAATGCTCAGGAGTAGGGTGAGAATATTGATGGATGGGTGAGGGATGTGGGTTCTTCACCTCATAGACTCTGTTTGAAACAAGAGAAGAGCTGCTGTGCTGTGGTCTCCCTATACTTCCTCATCTTGCCACATTCATAGATGCCACATGGTTTTTGTCCCTTTATTTACAAAGGGGCTGATGAACCCATGGGTAATTAATCCCGAAGGAGAAAATTCTTCACAAAGTACAATAACAGGGTCTAATTTCCATGGCCAAGTTTTTTAGGTTTTTTTTTTTTTTAATAGTGGCTCACATTCAGGAATCAAAAGAAACCTGTTGGAATGTGTGATATGAACAAGGTCTTATTTTGATGTAGATTAGCAACTAGGCTTTTACAGATTAGACATAAAAGCATAAAAGCTGGTACCATCCCAGAATCAAAGGAATGGTCCCTGAGGACATACGGAATTTAGGGACATCAATTACTAAGAGGCTACAGGAAACTAGAAGTGCTCCCAGAACTTTTCATTGTCCAGATAGAAAAATTCAACAAATCTGCTCTAATAAGTAAAGGTACCTCCCTGACTGCCATGGGTGATGGGCTTTCCATTCCAAGCAAAGAAGTGAAGCCTGAGGCCCTTCAAAAGCACCCCAAGTGCTCCACACCTTGAAAGTCATTCCCACAAAGCTAGAACACCGTCTGTTCCTGAGGGATCAGGTCATGATCTGTGTCTTTGAGACACTGGCCAAACAGACTCTGAGTCCTGAATGGGTCTTCACTGGGTAACTGCATCTCTATTCCTGCATTCTGCTGAGATGGTTGATGGAGCCATGAGTCACATACCTCACCTCTTAAGCAATCAATTGTCCAGCTACATCCTTGGCCATGTTTTCATGGCATGCTATCTGAATAGGCTGAGAATCTTCCAAATCATCACAGGCTGATTTCTTTTTCTTAGCAGTTCTGTTGTTGATTTATTTCTCCTCTCTTGCATTTTGCTATCAGCAGCAGGGAGAAACATGGCAACATCTTCAATACTCGGCTTAGAAATCTTAGCTAAATACCCACGTTCATCACTTGCAAATTCTACTTTGCATCTAAGAGTATGCAGTTTAGCTAAATTCTCTGCGATTTTCTCATAAGGAATGTGAATCCATGTTTCCAATAACATGTTCCCCATTCCTGTCTGAGACCTCACCGGAAGCACCTTTAACATTCATTTTTCTAGCAACATTGTGTTCTTGATGTTGGATGTATTCTCTAAGAAGACAGAAATTTTCTGTATAGCTCTCCTGTTTTTTTCTGAGCACTTGCCAGAATTTATCTTAATGTCCATATGTCTACCAATTGCCCCTTCAAGGAAGTGTAGGCTTTTTCTGTCACTTACTTTGAAACTCTTCCAGCATCTCTTCACGACCCAATTCCAAAGCTACTTTCATGCTGTTAGGTATCTGTTAGAGCAGCACTTTGTTTCCTGGTACCACAATCTTTGAGAGTTCTCTAGGGCTGCAGTAACAAATCACCACAAACTCACTGGGTTCAACAACAGACATTTATTGTATCACAGTTCCGGAGGCTAAGAGTCTGAAATCAAGGTGTGGGCAGGGTTGACTCCTTCTGAGGGCTGAATGGAAGAATCTGTTCCATGCCTTTCTCATAGTTTCTGTTGGCTTGCTGGCAATCCTTGACATTCATTGACCAGTAGATGCATCACCCCCTCTCTTCCTTCATGCTCACATGGTTTTTTCCCTGTGTGCACGTTGTAGTCCATTTTGTGTTGCTATAAAGGAATACCTAGAACCAGGTAATTCATAAGGAAAAGATATTTATTTAGCTCACAGTTCTGCAAACTGAGAAATTCAAGGGAATGCATAGCCCTCTGGCTTTCGGTGAGGGATTTCGATCCACATCACAACATGGTGGAGAAGGCCAAAGTGGAAGTGGACACTTGTGAAGAGGGGAAAACCTGAGGGGTGTCCTGGCTTTACAACAACCCACTTTAAACGGAATGAATCCATTCCTTCAAGAGCTACTGCAGCATTCTGAAACTGAGAACTCACTTACCATTTCACCAAGAGATCAGCACCAAGTTATTCATAAGGGATCCACACCCATAACCCAAACTCATCCTAACAGGCCCCACCTCCCAACACTGCCACGGGAAGTGGGGGGTCAAATTTCTTTTTTTTCCTTTTTCTTTTTTTGAGACAGAGTCTTGCTCTGTTTTCCAGTCTACAGTACAGTGGTGCGATCTCAGCTCACTGCAAACTGTGCTTCCCAGGTTCAAGTGATTCTCCTGCTGCAGCCTCCCAAGTAGCTGGGACAACAGGTGCGTGCCACCACTTCCAGCTAATTTTTGTATTTTTTTTTATTAGATACAGAGTTTCACCATGTTGGCCAAACTGGTTTTGAACTCCTGACCTCAGGTGATCTGCCCACCTGCCTTGGCCTCCCAAAGTGCTGGGATTACAGGCATGAGCCACCGCACCAGGGCAAGGGGGTCAAATTTCAACATGAGTTTTCCTGGAGACAAACCAACCATACCCAAGCCATACCAACGTCTGTGTACAAATTTCCCCCTCTTCTAATAACAACAGTCATATTAGATTAGGGGCCCACCCAACCTCATTATGACCTCATCTGAAATTAACTAATTATATTTTCAATAACCCTATTTCCAAATAAGGTCACATTCTGCGGTACCTGGGGTTAGGACATCAACATATGAATTTTTCAGGAAACCCAAAATAAACTATGTGTATTTTGCCACAATAAAAAATGTTTAACCTCCTCCTGTGCAGTAAACTGCTTCAAGGGCACCTTTGGAAACATCTCCATGTGAACCTCACTGTCCAGGAAGCTTCTTTCACAATAAACACCATAGAAAGCTCTTGACAGGTATAGTCTCCACAAGAATTTGAACAACAGCCACTCCCATCTCCTCTGCTCTCCCCTGTATTGCGACTTGTTGCTGCTGCTGCTGCTGCTGAAATGTTGATAACTACTCCTCCCTGGATCCCTTGCAGAGGGTTGTGCGCCAAAGTTTACCAGGTATTGCTAATAATATGCCCTATTATAAGATTTGGGAATTAGAAGTAATTTTTTAGTTCTACCAAAAATGGTTGCAGTGTGAATCGTGAATGTGACAAAGTTTAGGCAGGTGGGAATGGCGAATGTGAGAATTTTCAGCAGGTGCGCATGGTGAATATGGAATGTTTAGGCAGATGTGCATGGTGATTGTGGAATATTTGGGCAGGTGTGAATCGTGAATGTGAAATGTTTGGGCAGGTGTGAATAGTGAATGTGGGAATGTTTGGGCAGGTATGAATGACAAATGCAGAATGTTCTGGCAGGTGTGAATGGTGAATGTGCGAGTGTTCAGGCAGGTGTGAATAATGAGTGTGCGAGTGTTTGTTATGGCCCCGGGATTCCCCTACTGATCACCTGCCTCAGGATTCCAGGAGGCAGAGACATTTGGCAGAGGTTTCCTCCAGTTGCCTGACCATCACGTATATTTCAGTGGACTCCAAATCTAGTATGATTTCCATTATGTCTGTAGGTTTTATGAGACTTGAAGATTCTTCATTACTATTTTCTGTACTGATGCTGAACACATATAATTTAATAACACATGAATTCATAAGAAATGTAACAAATTTGACTTTCTCAGTTACATTCCACTCAAAAACACGAGTTTTGTCTGTTTGACTAGTACTTCCATTCCTGGTAAGGTTCAGCAAGAGCTGAGATTTCTGAGCTTCAGTGACTACATCCTACCTTGCAGGTTACTTGCAATAATGAAATAAATGATAGTGATAATAGTAGTAAAAATAGTAGTAAAAGAAGGCTGGGCTCAGTGGCTCATGCTTATAGTCCCAGCACTTTGGGAGGCTGAGGCAGGAGGATCGCATGAGCCCAGGAGTTCCAGACCAGCCTGGAGAACATGGTGCAACCCCCCGCCCCTGTCTACAAAAAGGTTAACAAAATTTAGTCCAGTGTGGTGTCACACGCCTGTACTGCCAGCTACTAGGAAGATGACATGGCAGGATCCCTGGAGCAAGGAGTTCCAGACAGTAGTGAGCCATGGCAAAGTCAGTGCACTCCAGTCAGGGTCACCCAGTGAGACTTGGTGTCAAAAATAATCAGTTTTAATATAAAACCAACAGTCATACTGTTACGGACTGACTTGTGTCTGCACAAAATTCATATGGTGAAGTCCTAACCCCTAGAGCCTCAGACTGTAACTGTATGTGAGATAGATGGGGTCTTTAAAAAGGTAATTAAGTGAAATGGGGTCATTAGAGTAGAGTCTAAGGCAATGTGCCTGGTGCCCTTACAAGGAGAGGAAATGAGACACAGACTTGTACAGAGGGAGGGCTAAGGCAGACACGGAGAAAACAGCTGCCTGCAAGGCAAGAAGGGAGGCCTTAGAAGAAGCCAACTCTGCTGACACCTTGATCTCAGACGTGTAGCCTCCAGAATTGTGAGAAAATATATTTTTGTTGTTTAAGTCACCCAGTTGATGGTAGTTTTTGATGGCAGCCCTAACAAACCAATAGAAATACTTTTAGTGCCCCTCAGAAGGCAAGCATTATCATATCTATTTTATGAGCTAGAACTCCTGCTCCTCCTACTAATATAATGAGCATGTAATGATGCCTGTATCTGAGCAACTGAGCAGTGATGAGAAAACTTCAAAACTTTGGAATTATTTTACCTTAAGTCTATGACCACGAGAGAATCGCTTCTCCCTTTCGCACTCATCCTACTTCCACTACTACAATACTCTCACAAATTCCTAGGAACCCTCCTCCATTTGAATGACCTACCCTAATGATTCATTCAGAAGACAGAAGCTATCTGCTGGGAATTCTCAGAGCATCCCAAACCCAGGCTACCCCTGTTGGGCCTGGCATTCTCTGCCACCCTTGTGCATACAATGCTCCTAACGGAAGCAAGCCCCTCACCTCAGCTCAGGATCCCATAACTCCCACTTTCCCAGGGGCTTTCCTGCTGCAATGATCGTTCTTCTCTCCTGAACCATCAATGGCTCCCCCTATATTGGATCACTCCCCAAGCTAAGGGGGAAACTCACTTTCTTCCCCCATGTCCTTCTATAGCTACGAATACATTTAGCTGCTGCCCTTCAAAGCAAAACTGCCTCAAAATATACAACTCACTTCACTGGAGTCATTTTCCAAAATTACCTGGCAACAAAAATGAACCAGAACAGCTGAAACAATGCTCAACTATAACTTTGGGGAACTCACACTACCTAGTAGTAAGAGTGATGTTAATTCTATAGTAATCAAGAGAACGTGGTAATTTGGAAAAATCAACAAATCAGAATGGAGTCCAGCAATAGACTCACAGATATGATAAATTGATTTTCAGAAAAGGTGCAAAGGCAATGGAGAAAGATTGTCTTTTCGTGAAAGTGTTATTTTCCTCCTGCCTCTAGGCCACTACATTGATTGGTTTTTTATTCCCCTGGGTCCCTTCCCTGTGTTTCCCCCTTTGCACTTCAGCTGCTCTTCTGCTTAGTGGCCTCTCTGCCCCCACCACAGTGTGACAGCCCCCACAGCAAGTACCATGTGTTGTTGGTTGTTCTTCCAATTTCCAGCATCCCAGGTATTTCTTGTAACATGGCGGGCCACTCATGCATGTCTACTGAATTGATGAATTAACCTTTTGTAATGATCCTAACAGAAAAGCATCTCCTGTGTTTAGGAGTCATTATTGGAGATGATATGTTTCTAGGCACCTTACATATGGACTTTGGTTTTGTGCCGGACACTCTAGGGTAATGGATCTGTATGGTGCTCTGGAGCTCCTGCAGGTCACCACTAATAGGGGAAGTAGGCAAAGCTAGACTACAAGCTAACCTGAGTCTGGGCAGAATATCTTGACTGCCCTTGGAACAAGGAAAGATAGGCAGGGTGGTGGGAGCTGCCACAGGTATTTTTGCACCAGCTCCCTATCTGCCTGGAGGCTGACACAAGGCCATTCTTCATCCGTCTCCCTAGTTTGAGGTAAGCACAGGCCTTTCTTCATCATAGGGTACAGTGGTGGAGTATAAAATTGCTCACTGCCTTTGGGCACAGGTGTGGGCTCCTCACCAGCAGAAAGACCCACTATCTGTGCTGTCCATCACTGAGTACCTCCGATTCACTGTCACACTATGGAAATAGGGATACGGTGCTTACACAATGCTGATCTTGCTTTTGCTTTCTCTACAAGCAATCAACCACTTGGATCTGTTTGGGCTCATTGTCTCCGTATTGGCCAAATTTAAGAATATGTGAAAAGGCAAACTAACGACTTTAGTGTGATCCTCATGGCCCTTTTAGCACAACACAGGGCTGCTTAGGGACTGCTTGAGCAATTGACACACTACTGTATTGAGTTGCGTGGTGTAGCATAGACAGAATATTGATTTAGTCTTCCTGGCATCACACACAGCAAATAAGTTTTCAGCACATACTATTGACTTATGGTTGGCCTTGTAACACCTCAGTTATTTACAAATCAACTTCAGAATCTATGCCATGGGTGACACCGGCTACACTGCTACTAAATTAACATATTTAAATCAAATAATTTTCTGAATTCAAATGTATTTTAAAAGTGAACTTGACATTCCTACTTGAAATTCACAAGCAGGTTATCACACACCAGAAATGTAGTTGTAAGGAAAAATGAAATGAAAAAGTTTGAAATCTAAAGGAAAAAAGGAAATCTAAGTAGCAGGCCAAATTTATCTGCAATGTAAAGCCTCCTTGATGTTATTTCCTTTATTTTTCATACTAAGTATTTTTAGTGTACATATTGTAAATTCAACTTTAGAAATGGAAAAACAGTCCCAAAGGGTGTAAGTATCTTGACCACCATATCAAGGGCACTGTGTGAGAGGCAAGATGGAAACCCATGGCTACTTCATGCCATAGCCTCTAAAGAGACGGTGTAGGTAGGACCCAAGTCATCTCGCTTCAGCAAGTTGCCCTGGTTCCTTGCCGCTTACTCCTACCTAGGCCCTAATTCTTTCATCCAGCTCTATAGCCTAGGGACTTCTCACATGTTTTGTGGCAAATGGGATACCCTAAGAAAGGAAGCAGATGAGGAGAGACATAGCGCAAGGTATGGGGAAAGGGGTAGGGAGCTTCTGTGCCCACTAGGGGCATGCTGCCCTCCATATGTTCAGCTAGCCAGAAGCTGTCTGAATCCTGTCCTTTCGGTTTTGATGGAGGTTTTCATTCTGTAGGCGTGACTGAGCAAACTGTTGTCCTGCCACTGGGGATCAAATTAACCTTCTGCCTCTTCCCGAATGCTGGGGGTGGGGGGGCAGCTGAAAGCCCCAACCCTCCTATTCCCCAAACTAGAGCTACCTAGGTGCTGCCAGCCATGAGTCAACTCACTAGCATATAAAAAGACACCACTTTGTGGAGATTTTAAAAATTGTAGGAGTTGTATGCCAGGAAGCAGGGTCTAGGACCAAATATGTATTACACAATATCACACCTGTGCATACCAGCTCAATCAGAACACAAAATTTCAAAAATGATACTTAATTTAAAAAAAAAATAGAGTCTCTATCTCGAAAAAAAATTAACCTCATCCTGGACCTCCTGGGCTGGAGGCATCCTCCACCCTTCGGCTCTAGAGTAGCTGGGGCTCTAGCTACATACAAACTTGCATACATTCATGCATTCACTCTTTTATTTTTGTAGAGAGAGAGTCTTGCTTTGTTGCCCCATCTGGTCTCAAACTACTGAGCTCAAGCAATCCTCCTGCCTCAGCATCCCAAAGTGCTGGGATTACAGGCGTGGACAACCACAGCCAGAAACGATTTCCAATATTATCAAATACCTGGGAAGGAAGTGAACCAAAGATGAGCAAGACTTCTTTGGTGAAAGCTGCAAAACTTTATTGAGATAGTTTAAGTCAAATATCTAATATAAAACCAGCTTGCGTTGTTTCAGCTTGTCTTCATTTAAACTTGTGGTTGCTCTTCACCTATAACAGAAGCATAACAGGTGGGAACATTACTAGCAGAACTGTGTTTAAATGACATTAAGGATATGGAAAAGACACCAAAGTTTTAGTTTTCTACAATGGACAAAACCAGAAGCCTAAGAGTCACCCTTTTGCTTACATTCAGGTAGACCTCTGAAGAGACTTTGACAACAGTCGTCCAAGTGTATGCATTAAAGATGTTTTTCAAACACACCCTGCTTTCTAGTGCTACAAGGAAAGCAAGACAGTCCAAGGTCCGAACACATTAAATGAAGTGAACCTACTAAAAAGGGGTTTAAAGTAGAAAGCAAACATTGTGCATAGTTTTACTCAAAATACCAGCACCACACAAAAATCCTAAGAAACAAAAAAGGAATTTACGAAAAATGTATAATTTTTGGCAAACACTCTTTTAATATTCTGGCTTGAATCTGTGGTCTGCATGCCAAACGGGCTCCTGGAAATGGTCTGAATACTATCTTGGAAGAAAACGGTTAATGTCACCTTAGGAACTGAATAAGTAAAGTGAATAGAAAGGCCAGCATTGCATTTGTTTTTACTCTATTGTGCAGAAGGGCAAAAATATTTATTTGGGCTCGTTTACCCTTCTGTGGTTTTTAAGGTACAGCAACCGTTTGTACCCAGTTTTCTCCTACCGTGATGTCAACACGAATCATGCCTCTTTTTACACTTGAAAGTATTCCCATTTGTATAATTAAGTATATGGTCGCATTACTCTTAAGCTATCACTATCAGTTTTGTCATCAATATGTGATAGCATTATGAACTGCGTCACACATGAACACACGGAGGGATACGGGAATGGAAAACAAGAGTAGGACAGCTGAAAAAGCCAAAATTTGCTTCTGAAAGTAAATGTTTTTGAGGGACAACTGGAAAATTTCACAGTTTCTTCCACAGGCTTTGTGATGCTTAATCAGGTATTACAGAAATAAATAATGCATGCCTTCCTAGCTTACCAACCATTTCATCCATGCTCTGAAAATCTTAGCGTTCAAGACTGTGAATACAGTCTTTCAATAAAGCCCTGTATTAAATCACTCTGTCTTGTTCATATTCCATGTTGTGCTTTTTCCGTTTCTTCAAGATTGTGTAAATTACTGAATATTCGTAGCTAATTTTCAAAACACCAATCTTTTCAATTTATGACATTTGAACTACTTTTCCTTATACTAATGATTCGTACCTGTCTTTTATTCACTACCACTTTCTTTTTCCTTTAAGTTTATTCTCTGGCTCTTTTATTGTTATTTCATAGTATTCTTTTCCTTTATCATGTAATGTGCTATTTATTTTAATAAGACGTGCATTTAAAGCTATGATCTCCCTAAGAATACAACTGAGGCTTGTTCAGTGGGCTCCTGGAAATCGTCTGAGAACTATCTTTTAATGTAAATAGTGTAATGGAATGGTTCAGCAGGGTACAGTAAAAACACTTAGGTAATTTCTCCCTTAAACATGGGGTGCTTCCTTTAACTTCAAGAGGTATTGTAATTAACAGTCACCAATTTGGAAAATATGTATAAAACATACTTGTGTCAACTACTCAGGAATTAGCACAGTGCTGTTGCTGAACTTCAAACCCTATCATCTAATGCCTCAAGGCAGAAACCTGTAATATGTAACCTATGGTATGGTTAGAGGTGACTCTACTATATGAGTCTTCAATCTAATTACACGAAGTAGTTCATGAAGACTGACGGGAGGGCGGGGAGCATGCTTAGCAGAAGCATCTTACACCCACCTTGAGCATCACTGACCTACATGCATTCTCTCTACTTCACTGGCCACAGAAACCTGATGATCTCCTGCCATTTCATCATTCAGTCATTCAAGGCTTCACTGCGGGAAGGCTTTAAAATGCAATTATTCTTTAAGAGACAGAGAACTCAGAATTTGGCAAAATACAAGAACACTCATACAGGGCTCCACACAGGAAAACAAACATCAAGCAGAGTGCCCACTCATTTTCCTAGGAACCATGAAATCTCAACTCAGACACTATAATTGGACTGAAGCTGATTGTTATGATAAACAAATCATGAAGATCAGAACATCTTGGTCTTCTATCCAACAGAACCAGAGCATGCGGAAATTAGCAACGAAATGGATTTTAATCTATCTGATGTGCATCCACTCTTTTCACTAAGAGCAAGGATGCCTGTGGAATTTACACGATTCATCCAGACTCTCACAAATTATGGTAGAGCTGGTACTAGAATCTGCTTCAGGGCTCAGCATACTTCACACAAACTGGTATTACAAATGCATTATGTATTTGTTAAAAGCAGAAATTAGAAAAGAATCTGAAAATTGTTAGCTGTTGGTTACACACCAAACTAAGAAAATGCTGTCATGTTTGATGATTCAATATGGCTTTGACCCAATTTGTTTCTGTATCTGATAGTGTTTAAGTCTTGCAATCTGGCATTTGGGTCTGAACGACGTTTCAAAGAACATTTGCATTTGCACTGTGTTTTTAAAGTAGCACTAATGTTATCCCTCTATTATCAAAAGTATAATATTGTGTAAATGAGAAAGCACATAACTTTGCATCTTGCTGGATAACATACCTGCTTCTGGCATTTTACAGTGTTCCTCTTTAGGTATTATCTTCACCTTGACGCCGGAACCCAAATCCAGATTTATCCCCGGTGTTTGACTGATGCAGCTCTTGCAGATCACCTTCCATGTCACGCACTTCAAAATACAAAGGTTATCGAGTTAAGCATTCCAACATGAAATATAAATAAGGAAATGATAATATTCTTTTCCTTCGCATTACGAAATAAAGCCTGAGCCAGGCGTAGTGGTTCATGCCTGTAATCTCAGCACTTTGGGAGGCCGAGGTCGCTTGAACCCAAGAGCTGGAGGTGGCAGTGAGCCAAGATCATGCCACAACAATCCACACTGCGTGACAGATGAGCCTCTGCCACATAATAAAAAAATGTACATTTTTATACACCAAATTAAATGGTTTCAAGTGATTTAGTAAGGACTGTATTTTCAAGCATACAGAATCCATCTCGAAGAACAAGAGAAGATTCATTATACCCAGGGACAGCATGAAGCTGCAAACTATACTCTCCCCTTTCCAGCCAACTTTGAGCAAATGTTTGGTATCTTTTCCTAATGTTCTCTTTGCTCCTGTTACTGCTCATGGCATAGGCCACAATGCACACATAGACCTTCTCCCGCCCCATAGACATACTTTCCCTTCCCAGCACCTGGGATCTCAGCTGTATCCTGATCTTCTTCTGTCTGCTGCACAGGTGTAGGATCCCGACTTTCAGCTGCTGGTTCTTCTTTTTGGGGCTCTCCATTACTGGGCTCCTGGGACTGGCTGTGTGGTTCTGTGTTTGTGTGTGTCTGTGTGTGTGTGTAGATAAAAAGTTTTGTTATTAATACATGTCAATAATATAAATATACAGAATACACAGATATGTCTTATTATAAGTATGTCTAGAGACATTTCTCCAACACTACCCCGTATACCTAATCTTCATAACACTATTCTTCCCTCAGAGAGGTTACTCAAAGACAGATATCCTCAGGGACCTTGGAAGCCGTTTTAATCAATGTTGGGATGAACGTGTGTAATCTGTTCTGAATAAGCATGAGGAGGAAGTTATGGACAAAATCTGGGCACACACGATCATCCACCCACACAAAACCCAAATATAATCCTCTGGACTAATCTTTCCTTCATGGGATGCCATGATCATTTTTTATCAGCATGGGGACCATTATCAGTGTATCTATACTAGTCCATCAACACTATCAGAAAAATAACTTTCTGCTAAGAGAAAACATCGAATGTTAAGACATTCACAAGCAGAGGCACAATGAGCTCAGGAGGTTGTGAACTTCTTGGCATAGGCCTACATGTTGATCGTCCTCATCAACACATACTTCACTCTGCAAGCAGAATACTGTGATTGGGAAAATGCACTTGACAGGACAACTAGATTTGACCGCTTTCATGGTCAAATGTTAACTTGGACATTTTTTTTTTTTTAATTTAGAAATACTCTGAAAGTCCCCGGGCAAGTATAAGTGTATGCACCTTTTGAATCGAATGCTTGCAAAGCCACTTAAGTAGGTCTAGCTAGCTGAGCGATGTCTTAAGGCTCCCGGCAAAAAACACAGGGCATTTCCCATGAGGTTGGTTTCACAACTGGACACTCCATCAGGGAGACAAGTAGGAAATTACAGCTACAGAACTGAAACTGCAGTGACCACCAATTTTGTCACATAATGATTTGCTAGGCCCACTTCCCCCCCACCCCAAAGTCACATTTTTAGGAACTCAGGGCCCCGCCCATTGGAATCTCCACAGTGGAGTTGAGAATTTGCTACACAGCAGTGGGCACTCCTCACAGGACCCCTATGCCAGGCACTCTACAGACCTCGGGGCTGCGGTCACTAGCCGGCAGCATGCCCCGTCTCCAGGACCCTTCCATACCGCTCATGCCGTCCCTCTCCTGGTCCCGTCTGGGGAGTCCAGAATCTTCTGTCGGGGTTCCAGGTGCTTCTGGGACTCGGATACCCCCAACAGCACCCCAGCTTCGCCTGAGCCCCTCCACTCCTCGGCCCTCCTTCCTCCCTAGTTATGGCCGTGACGAGACAAGAAGGTCCATGGGCGTGGCACCGCATGAGAGGGACGACGACTTCGAGGGCCTTCTCACTCTGAGTCACTGACCACGCAACCCTCCGGAAGCCTGCTGGTTCCTCTTCACTCTCACTCACACTTCAACTCCCAGCTGGATCTGCCTGTGGACCTACCCGCCGTGTCTCAGTAGCGGAGAAAGAATCCAGACCTCAGGGACCCGAGTCGCTGGCTCACAGCTCCGCCGCGTTCCCCACACTGGCGAAGGGGCCGATGGGAAGACGCCCAGTGAACATGCGCACTGAGGTGGGCACCAAAGGAGCATGCGCAGTGAGGTTCCCTCGTGCCTTAAGGGCTGTGGTGCCCCTCCTTATCCCGCCTTGCCCTGTCCTATGCTCCTTCCCAGGTCCCCATTAACGACTTTGGAATCCCTCCTCTCTGTGTGTGGGTTCCCCCCCACGAGGACTCAAATACCTCAAATAATGTCAGCCTTCAAAACTCACTCCATGACCGGGCGCGGTGGCTCACGCCTGTAATCCCTGCACTTTGGGGGGCCGAGGCGGGTGGATCATGTGGCCAAGAGATCGAGACCATCCTCGCCAACATGGTTAAAACCCGTCTCTACTGAAAAATACAAAAATTAGCTGGGTGTGGTTGTGCGTGCCTGTACTCCCAGCTACTCGGGAGGCTGAGGCAGGAGAATCGCTTGAACCCGGGAGGCGGAGGTTGCAGTGAGCCGAGACTGCGCCACTGCACTCCAGCCTGGTGACAGAGCAAGACTCCGTGAAAAAAAAAAAAAAAAAAACTCACTCCATGTTCACCTGACCCTCCTCCCCTCTATGGCCCTCCTTCGTCCCATGCCCGGGACCCCACAACAGCAAGGCCATGGCAGTATCGCTGAGTTTTAGTAGAAAGATGACGACCTCAGAGGCCATGGACCAAGTGGCACAACCCACAGGAAGCCCCCCACGCTCCCCCTCACAATCACTCACACTTCACTTTCTGGGAGGACTGATCTGCAGACCTACTGGCTAAGTCGTAGTCAGCACGAAAGAAGGAAGTCACGACGTCTCCTTTCACAGTTGTGGAGGGACAGAAGTTAGAGAGCAAGGCGCATAGGCAGCAAGGAACTTTCATAGAAAGGGACATGCACATTGAGCCAGGGACTTTGCAGGGCAGGGTAAGGTTTTCCGCTGTTCCCAGACCCGCATCCCCAGGGCGTTTGTAGTAGAAAAGGGGACTTGAGAGCTTTCGTCTCCCTTTGTCCAGTCTCATGCATTCAGAAACGTTGGGAACAGACAGTCCCTTACTGGAGGATGTGTCTCAGAAAGACCTTTTGTGGAAGAAATAAATTATTTTCATATCTTTATTTATAAAGCCGTTTTTATTTATTGTTTTTTCCAGACAGAGTGTCACTCTGTTGCTCAGGCTGGAGGACAGTGGCATGACCACACCTCACTGAAGCCTCCATCTCCTGGGCTCAAACAATCCTCCCGATGTAGCCTCCCCAGTCCCTGCTACTACAGGTGTAGACACCACACCTGGGTAATTGGTTTATTTATTATTTATTTATTTTTTTAGATAGTGGTCTCACTGTGTTGCCCATGCTGGTCTCAATTTCCTGGGCTCAAGTGATCCTCCCACCTTGGCCAGTTTTATAAATGCTTTTATTAATCACTTTGTTCTCTGGTTCTGGGTTTTCTGCCATGCTTCCAATAAACGTAATTGAATAAATTCTTCTGTAGAATAAATACATTCACACCTGTTTACTTTTTTCTTTTTAGGTTGTGTTACTTCACATTTAAATCTCTGGACTGGTAACTGATTTCCCTGAATATACCTGTAGGTCATTCAGACAGTATATGTTTCAGAAATAGCCATAGATTCTGACTGTAGGCTCTAGGCTCAGTTATGACCAGAAAACAAGTCCTGCCAGTCTCCTACCTCAAATGTATGTTTGTGTATTGACCTGATCCCTGGGACAAGTTTCCCAGACTGAAATCATGGTATCGTAAAGCTGGATGCTTTCTTGAGGGGATAGAGTAACATCCATATTTTCAATCCGTGTGTAAATAAATTAATTAATGGATGAAAAGATGTATGCAATAATGCAAAGCAGAATAACAGGTATTTGATTAATACGGCATCACCAAATTTTGCTTTAACAGATCTGATCGTAATTATTTCAGTCTTTGTGGGTCATGTAGTTTCTGTGGCGTAGTGTTGTGTTTTTTAGCAATAATACTTTTAAATGGAAAAAAATCCTTATCTCAATGGCTATGCAAAACAAGCCATGGGCTGTATTTAGATCTCAAGCCATAGTCAGCTAGTCCCTGGATTATCTTTTACTTCACATATTTGAATGCTGTATTTTTGCACCAGTAGTCAAAAGATTAACAAAGGAGAGTTCTACCACCAGGTAAGATTTAGAAAGCATCAAGAGAAAGTCACTTTAGCCTTGAAAATGAAAAACAGCCTAATAATCTATAACGTTATCTTTTGTTTTGCTTTGTTTTTAGATCATGGGAGACCTGAGGTAACAAGGCAGCCATGGGAACTGATCCAAAAGGGTGACTTAGTCCCTCTGAGGAGGGATGAGACAAACAAACTGCATCACCTGTGGCAGAGCATGTGTGGAAGAAGTGACAGCCATAACAGGGGGTAAGAAGAAAACCACTGAAAATGTAGCAAATTCATAAAGTTCAAACACAGGCATTTGAGAGAGCTGGAATCCTGGCAAGTCTCAGACACCAGCGGAATTCACGTTCACAGACAGAAAGACATCCTGTCTCAAAAAACAGAGTCAGAGTCTATAAGGCTGGATAAAAAGCAAGAACAAAAATAACAGACGCTGGTGAGTTTGTGCAGAAAAGGCAACGCTTATACCCTGTTGGTTGGAGTATAAATTAGTTCAACCATTGTGGAAAGGAGTGTGGCAATTCCTCACGGACTTAAGAACAGAAATACCATTTGGCCCTGCAATCCCATTGCTGGGACTATACCCAAAGGTACATAAACCTTTCTATTATAAAGACGCATGCACATGTATGATCATTGTAGCACTACTCACAATAGCAAAGACATGGAATCAACCTAAATGCCCATCAATAATAGACTGCACTTTTTAAAATGTGGTACATATACACCATGGAGTACTATGCAGCCATAAAAAACAGTGAGATCATGTCCTTTCCAGGAACACGGATGGAGCTGGAGGCCATTATCCTTAGCAAACTAATGCAGGAGCAGAAAACCCAATACCACATGAAGTCACTTATAAATGGGAGCTAATTGCTGAGAACACATGGACACCCAGAGAGGGCCAACACGCTGGGGCTTATCAGAGGGTAGAGGCTGGGAGGAGGGAGAGGATCAACAAAATAACTAATGGGCACTGGCCTTACTACCTGGGTGATGAAATAATCTGTACAACAAACCCCATGACATGAGTTTACCTATATTACAAACCTGCACATGCACCCTGAACCCAAAATAAAAGTTAAAAGAAAACTCGAAAATAATTGTGAACTCTTCTGATCTTTCTACTTTACAAATATCAGTTCACTTCTTTTTATAAAAGGTAGGAAAGAAGGAAGGGAGTGAGGCATGAAGGGAGCGAGGGAGGAAGGGAGAAAATAAGGACAAATGGAGCGAGGGAGGGAGGGTGGAAAGAAGTAAAGGAGGGAGGGAGGCAGGGAGGAAGGCAGGAAGGAAGGAAGGAAGGAAGGAAGAGAAAAATAGGGCTGAACAAACGTTTCTGTCCCTAGCCAAACAGCTCTTGATGGGAAGGCACTTTTAGAAACTTGAGTGAAAAGTAACATAAATCAGAGGATTTTAATCATCTTCATTTACAGCCCTTCAAAAGTTATTCTGGCTGTTGTTTCTGAGCGATTCAAACCTGCCTTGGTCTCCATTAAATCCACGTATTCTTCAGAAGGGCAACTCTTCCCTGGATTAACAGCCCAGCGGAGGACCAACACAGACTGGTTAGTCTAGGAAGAAAAAGAAAAGAAAAGTGCAGGAGACCAACATTTCCTCCCCCGTGATTTTTTTTTTTTTTTACATCTCCTCCTCAATCTACAGAGGGATATTTGAATCTCCACATTTCAAAGCTAAGAGAGCTCTGAGAGATCATTTTATATAGATGTTTCTCAAAGGATTTTTAGCAAAAGAACACCTTCGTGAAGTGAAATTTTACCCAAAACCCTACTGTAGAAAATAGGGGGATAAAATTATATTTTTCATATAAATATACCACTTCAATGTGAAGGTATCTTTCTATGAAGGCTGTCAAAGAGTTTAATTGAGGTTCTTTTGAAGAGCCGAGCAGATTATTCTGTGGACTTCTGCGTAACATTTTAGTTGTATATTAACTTCCGCCTCTAATTTTTCAGTATTTTTATTGTTGTTGCACAGTTGCAAGAGGATCTTGATTTTCACGGTGTATTTATCAGTAATCTGTATCTTGAAAAAAAGAGCCCCACTCTAAAAATAAATAAGTTACAAGTAAAAGATGGAAAAAGATATTTCCTGCAAATATGAATCACATAAACTCGAAGTGTGAAATTAGTATCTCACAAAGCACACTTTATAGTGGAGATTACTACAAGGGACAAAGTGGGACATTACATAATAATCATAGAGAGGTGCATTGATTCAGAAGACAGAAACACCACGGATATGTAGGCAACTTCAAAATACTTGAGGGACAACTGATACATCACAAAGAAGAAATAAACACATGTGCCTTTAGTAGAAGACTTCCCCATTACTCCCAGCATTTGGTAGAAAAAGTGTACAAAAAATCAGGATATATAAATGCAGAAGGCTTGAACAACACTATCAGACAGCATGGCCTAATTGATATTCATAGACCAACAGCAGAATGCACATTCTTCTCAAGTGCTCATAGAATGTTCACCAAGATAGACCATATTGTGGGCCAAAAAACAAATCTCAACAAATTCAAAAGGAATGAAATGTTATAAAACATGTTCTATGACCAAAAAAAGAATTGAAATGGAAATTAGTTGTAGAAAGATGTCTGCAACTCATGAAATCTTGGAAATTAAATGTCACATTTAAGTAACTCAGAGATCAAAGAAGAAATTGCAGGAAAAAATTTTAAAATGAAAACTCAACTTATCAAACTTTGCAAGATGAAACTAAAGCATAGAGGGAAATTTATACCCTTCAATACTTATGTCAGAAAGGAAGAAAAGTCTCAAATCAATTATCTAGGTTTCCACATTAAGAAACTAGAAAAATGAAATCAAATTATACCCAAAGTCAGAAGGAAAACTGTTAGACCGTGCACAGTGGCTCATGCCTGTAATCCCAGCACTCTTGGAGGCTGAGGTGGCCGATCCCCTGAGGTCTGGAGTTCGAGACCAGCCTGGCCAACATGGTGAAACCCTGGCTCTACTAAAAATACAAAAGTTAGCTGGGCTGGTGGTGCACGCCTATAGTTTCAGCTACTCGGGAGGCTAAGGCAGGAGAATCTCTTCAACCTGGGAGGTGCAGGCTGCAGTGAGCCGAGATCATGCCACTGCACTCCAGCCTGGGTGACAGTGCGAGATTCTGTTAAAAAAAAAAAAAAGGAGAAAAAAAGAAGGATAAAATTTAAAAGACATGAGGAAAAATGAATTAAATAGAATTGATAAAAATCTATAGAAATTATCAGTGAAACCCAGACATTGTTTCTTTGAGAAGACAACTCGAATTAATAAACCTTTATCCAGACTGATGAGAGAGGGAGACACAGAGACTACAAATATTAATATCAGCAAACCCAGAGGGTCGTTACGTCAATACAGATCCTTTAGATATCAAATGTACAACAGGGAACCTTTCAAGAAATGTTATCCAAAAACTTATATTTATATTGAATGAAAAAATTATTTGAAGGACACTAGCTAGCAAAACTCATTCTAAAACATATACAAGCAAGCAATCTGCAGATTCAGTGCAATCCCTAAAAAAAAAAAAAACAACAACAGACAGTGACATTTCTCACAGAAATGGATAAAGCAATCATAAAATTCATATGGAACCACAAGTGACCCAGAATAGCCAAGCTATTCTAAACAAAAAGAACAAATCTGGAGGACTCACATTACCTGACTTCAAATCATACTACAGAGAGATAGTAACCCAAACAGCACGGTACTGACATTAAAACAGACGTATAGACCCATTGAACAGAATACAGAAAGCAGAAACAAACCCACACACTTACAGTGAACTCACTTTCCACAAAGGTGCCAAGAACATACACTGGGGAAAGACAGTCTCATTAATAAATGGTACTGGGAAACCTGGATATCCATATGCAGAAGAATGAATCTAGACCCCTATCTCTCACCATATACAAAAATCAAATCAGAATGGGTTAAAGAAATCTAAGCTTTCAAACTATGAAACTACTACAATAAAATATTGAGGAAACTCTACAAGACATTTAGATTGTAGATTTCCCTGGGCGAAAATTTCTTGAGTAATGCCCCACAAGCACAGGCATCCAAAGCAAACACGGGCAAATGAGATCACATCAAGTTCAAAAGCTTCTGCACAGCAGAGGATACAATCAACACATTGAAGAGACAGCACACAGAATGGGACAAAATATTTGCAAACTACCCGTCTCACGAGGGATTAATAACCAGAGTATACGGGAAGCTCAAACAATTCTATCGGAAAAAATCTAATATCTGATCAAAAAATCACCAAAAGATTTGAGTGGACATTTCTCAAAGGAAGACATACAAATGGAAAACAGGCATGTGAGAAGGTGCTCAGCGTCGCTGATCTTTGGAGAAATGCCAATCAAAACTACAATGAGATATCATCTCACTCCAGTTCAAATGGCTTTTAACCAACAGTCACGAAATACCAAATGCTGGCGAAGATGTGGAGAATAGGGAACCCTCATACACTGTCAGTGGGAATGTAATATACAACCACTACGGAGAACAGTTTGGAGGTTTCTCTACAAACTAAAAATAGAGCTTCCATATGATCAAGCAATCCTATTGCTGGGTTTATGCCCCAAAGAAATGAAAGCAGTATATCGAAGAGATATCTGCACTCCCATGTGTGTTGCAGCACTGTTCACAATAGCTAAGATTTGGAAGCAACCTAAGCGTCCAGCAACAGAGGAATGAAGAAAATGTGGCACATACACACAAGGGAGTACTCTTCAGCCATAAAAAAAATTGAGAGCCACTCATTTGCAAAACCATGAATGGAACTGGAGATCAATATGTTAAGTGAAATAATCCATTCACAGAAAGACAAACATCAATTGTTCTCACTTATTTGTGGGATCTAAAAATCCAAACAATTCAACTCATGGACATAGAGAGTAGAAGAATGGTTACCAGAGGCTGGGAAGGGTAGTGGGGAGCTTGGGGGATGCGGGGATGGTAATGGGTACCAAAAACATAGTTGGAAAGACTGAATAAGACGTCCTATTTGATAGCACAACCGAGAGACGGTAGTCAATAAGAAGTTAACTGTATAGAAGAATGATGCTGGCTACTGATCATGTGCCAGCTACTGATCATGTGCCACCTCCTGGCCATGGGAAGTGAGTCTGGAGAAGGCCATGAGAGGCAGTTCTGGGCTCAGTAGTGAGGAGGGTGTGACACTGCAAAGGACACCTTGCCTTTGCCCAAACCGGATGGATGTGGTGCTCACCCCACCTCTCACTGCTCAGCTCCGTTTCCTCTCCACCCGCACCCTGGATCTTTCCAGAGCACCGGGCCTCCTCCAGCCTAGGGACCCAACTGCTTTCCTAAGCTGCTATGGAACTGGCCTGAGGTCCCAGGGGCTGTGCATTGTGCTGCTGACCTCCGCTCTCTTCAGCCAGAGTCCCAGTTCAGCCGCTTTCTGGAGGAATCCGTCGCCTGGGCCCACGCACAAATTCAGAGCTTAGCAGGTGTTGACATGTGCTCCGCTTTCCTGGAAAGGCCGCTCACCCCATCACCTTTTTCACGGATGTGAACGTTGAGGCATGAGGGAGGGTAATTACTGGTTTACCCAGGGGATGCTAAGAACAGAAGAGAAAACCCCAGTGCTCAGGTGTGTGTCTGTCTGATGGGCCATGTTCACCAACCCATTTAAGTGGACGGGGCTGCTAATAGATACCTGAAGATTTGGTTTTAGGTATTTTACACTTGAAATCATTGGCTTCATCTCAACTGAGGCCTGACTGCCCAGTGTCTCAAAGATACAGGTCATGACCTGATCCTTCAGGAACAGATGGTGTTCCAGCTTTGTGGGAGTGACTTTCAAGGTGTGGAGCACTTGGGGTGACTTTGAGACACCTTAGGCTTCATATCTCTGCTTTGAATGAAAAGCTCATCACCCACGGCAGCCAGGGGACGTACCTTTACTCGCTGGGGCTGATGTCTTGAATTTTTCTGTCTAGACAATGAAAACTTCTGGGAGCACTTCCAGTTTCGTGTAGCCTCTTAATAATTGATGTCACTAAATTCCGTATGTCCTCTGGGACTGTTCCTTTGATTCTGGGATGGTACCAGCTTTTATGCTTTTATGTGTAATCCGTAAAAGCCAAGTTGTTAATCTGCATGAAAATAAGACTTTGTTCATATCACACATTCCAACAGGTTTCATTTGTGATTTTTAATGTGGGATACTATGAAAAAAAAAAAAACTAAAAAACCTGGTCATTGAAATTAGACTCTGTTATTGTATTTTGTGAAGAATTTCCTCCTTCAGGATTAACTACCCATGGGCTCATCAGCACCTTTGTAAGTAAAGGGACAAAAACCAGGTGGCATCTACGAATGTGGCAAAATGAGGAAGTATAGGGAGACCACAGCACAATGGTTCTTGTTTCAAACAGAGTCTGGGGTGAAGTACCCGCATCTCTCCCCCATCCCTCAATATTCTCATCCTACTCCTGACTGTTCCCTCTTTAGGTGGGATTTTCTAAATATGATTGTCCACAAGTGGTGGTGGGGATGTTGCAATGTGAGGGTATCCATCATCGGTCATCTTAAAACAAAGATGAATGGAGAGGAGAGTTTTGTGATCCGTTTTCAAATGCACTGCTTTTGGGTGTGTGGCTGCAAAAACACATGGTCTCAGCAATCCCACAGCAGCTGTCTCAGAAGATTGGCCCCGATGCCACCACAGCTGCTGTTGCAGAGCCAGGAGCTCCTTGCGGTTTGGTGTCTTCTGCTTAAATTTGTGGATGTGACCCCCCTCTGCCCACCCAGTTCCTGGTAGCATCTGCTGAGTTTCCTGATTTGTTCCAGTGTTCCCTGAGAGCCAGTTGTGTAATGATATTTCAGAGGGTCTTCAGGGATTCCATCCACACTACACCAGTTACTGTGCAATGGCCATGTGCTTATCTTCTTGGAGCCCCCATGTGTGTCCTCTTCAGTGGAGCTGTGAAGAATTCTACTTAAATGTAGATCTCATTCTGATGCTCATCAGGCTGCTTAGAAAGCTGCTCATCTCGTCTTTGGACACATGTACTTTATTCCTTTTGTGTGCATTGAAGTCTGATGTGGTTTTATTAATGCTGTGGACCCTTGTGGTTAGGTACTTTTAAATATCTTGGTGAATGTAACTCTGGCAACAACTTGAAGAAGTCGTTGTGTGATCCCCATTGTATGGGTGAGGAAACTGACACTTGTGGAGGTAGAGCAGGTTTATTAACTCCACACAAGTATTGATGCATTTCACATCTCAAGGTAGAAGTCTTCCTCTAAGGTTCATGCTGTGCACTAACATGCACTACACATACTGATGAAAATAAGACTATTGTCCTCCTACCAAACGGGAAATTAATGCCATGGCTGGATAAAGACACTTGTAAAAAAACTGCACTTCAAGATTGTCTATCTCAGTATTCCAATGAAAAAGCATAGAATTTTAGCCAGCTCCTGGAGAGACCAGGAAGCACAGAGTGTCCTACAAGAATGGGGATTCCTTGGAAGTGAGGTTCACCTTGACTCAAGAAAGATGAGTCACGTATGGTGAAAGGCAATTATCCAGGGCCTCAAGAACAGCACCAGGAAGGAGAGCTGGGTCTGGTGGGATTCTGGGGGTCCTCTCTCCCACCTGGAAATCTACTGCTGCCTGCCGACCCTCTCAAGATGGCGACCTCTCTGGGTTCCAGTGCCTAAAACAGGCAAAACTGGGAGGACGTCGATTTCTCCATTCTGTGCCAGATATGTCTCAGAGAAACATGACCAAGGAGAACTATGAGAAAAGATGCAAACTCTGTCAGGCCATTCAGTGTTTGGCTGGTGCCCGGGGGAGCACATGCATCCCAAGAAGACTGAAGGGGGCCAAGCCTGCAGGAAATGTCTGTCAGACTTGCCTCTTAGACCTAGAGTATGACTGCCCATACAGGTTCATGACACAGACTTGCCTTTAAAGGTGACTGCAGATATGGACAGAGGAATTTCTAACCCTGATAGAACATGGCCAGTTGTTCTGCTGGGGAAAGCCATGTCCAGTAGTGAGATGCTGCTCAAACTGGCCCGGACCACACTGTACTGGCTGAGGAATAAGCCTTACATTTGTTCTGTCCAGGTGAAAGCAGAGGACTGTCTGTAAAGACATGAGAAGCCTGCAGATCCGGATGACCCCCTCTTGCTGGTCAGAATATTAAAGATCGATATTGTGGAAACAATGACCCTGTAGCAGATAAGCTTCTAAAGCAGGCTTCAACCACGCTTCATCTTGAATCACCAGCAGAGAAGGATTCCACCAGAGTGTATGTTGGTGATCTGGCGGATACCATTACTCAGACAGATTTAAGAAATTGTCTCTGCCTGTTGGTGAGATCCGGATGGTCACCGTTGTGCAGAGATAGCAGTGTGCCTTTCATCCAGCTTTCCACAGGGTGGCTACAGAAGTGGGTGCCGACAAGTCCTCTAATAAACTGATTGTCAATGGCTGCAGACTCCGTGTAAAATGGGGACGATTCCAAGCACTCAAGGGGAAAAAAAAAAAAAGTTGCGGGGGACAGAATCACAGAATCTGGGATCCTGCCGGAGCCTATTCCAGTGCCGCCAGGAGCTCCTTCTCCCCCTGCAGCTATGGTGCCTACTTTGGAGCCTGCTTACATGGACTGAGGCCACCTTTTCTGACTTTTCCCAACGGCAAAATGCACCTGACAAGGAGAATAGACGTACAAACCTGGCCTCCTGGACCCTCACTTGCCCAGGATTTTCTTGGTGCTGTGAGCTGAAGGAGTTCTTGTAAGATGGAAGCAGGGCCCCAGGATCATGTGATTGGCCTCATGTTTCTGCCTCACTAATGGTCAGGTGGTGGGCACTCAGGGCCTGGGAACCCAGCCATCCCTGATTCCTTGAGTTGATGAGGCAGGGGGCTGGCCCACCTGCTCCTGCCCCACCGTGGCCATCGTGGATGGTTGCTCTTTGAGCCTGGTAACGTCACTGGCTTGGCTCTGCCAGGCATGCACAGGCCCTGCATACCCACACACTGCTTTAAGGGGCTTGCCCTGCCTTGGGCCACAGTCTAGTTCTGGCCAGTGTCCCAGGAACTCAGTCCCCTGTGTATCCATCTTAGCTGTTTCTGGGGCACCCATGGCTCCCCTGGGTCCTTTTTCTCTTAGGGCTTTGGTTGGGGAGGGCTTGGGCTGGATCACAGCCCCATGGCTCTAGGACGCTTGCCATGTGAGAGAGGCTCTGTCACACGAATGGGCAGACATGAGGACATATGATATGCTGCTGGCTGGCTGGGGCTGTGCAGATGCCACAGTCACTCTCCCCTCCAGCAGCCTCTGAGGGCCCAGCTTCCCCATTGATATTGATCCCATATGGCCTAGCAGTAGTACTGACTGCTTTGGGGCTGTGCAGGTCACTATCCTCAGAGAAACGTCAGATCCAGATGCCACCATGCAAGGGGAGTTTCTGTGGTCCTACCTCTGGGTTTTCAGTGGGGTGGGCTGGGTCTGGTTGTTGGAGCCCCGCTGGGGTTGCAGGGATGGGTCTGTCCATTGGTCCTGGCGATGTCCAGAGCAGATGTGGAAGGAATAGGAGTTCAGCATGCTTGCTCAAAGCTGCACTGTAGAAACCATGAGCCCTGGATGTCCAGGTACATGGGGAGTTTTGGGAGAGGACACCCACACAGAAATCGCCCAAAATCCTGGGGTCTGTCCTGAGATAGGAACAGACTTGCTGCACTCTGGGCGGCTGAGCCCCCAGAGAGTGTCCTGCTGCCCGGGGCTCTGCAGAAGTCCCCCTCATGCTGCTGGGCCTTGGCCTCAGGGTCAGCTTCTGGACTTCTGGAGCTGGGCTGGTGGGCCACGGAGGGCCAGCCCATCCCCCTTGGGGAGGGTCTGCATGCTGAGGGATGCCCACAGAGGCCTGGGTGCCAGGGACACTCGCTCCAGGCCCAGGACCTTCCTAGGGATCTTTGCGGGTTTGGCTGAAAGAAAAGCAGATTTGGTCCACTTCTCCACCAAGCCCATTTGTTCCTTGCAGGGCTGGGCCTCATGAACCTGGACCCCTGGAGTTTTGGGGGTCTCTAGTGGCCCACCTGGTGTGACACTGAGGAAACACCCACAGGCTGCTGAACCCAGAGTGAGGGGTGTGTGCAGCTTGGGGCATGGTTGCTGTCAGAGCATCTCAGGCTGCTCCTGAGACGGACCCCAAGGTTCAGGCTGGCTCGGGGCTCCAGGCCTCATACCCTCACCCCAGGGCGGCTCGGTCTGGGCTTCAGCCCTGGTGCAGAACTCAGCTGGGAGAGGCCTTACCTGTCGCCTGGCCCCCTTACCACCTAAGATGAGGATCTGTCTCCATAGCGCGTGAGACGCTCCTGGGCACTGGGCCCCTCTGCCATCCCGGACAATCCACGCCATGCCATGACTTCCCACACCAAGGGGCCTACTGCACCGTTTCCCTGAATCCTCTCTCTGGGTCTGAGACACTGATTCTCTCCACTCCCTGGCTCAAGGCTTGCTGTCCTGACACACTTGGAGGGGTGCTTGTGAGTGAGGCGCCCCTGCTGTTCTCTGGCGTTGGTGCTGGCAGCTGTGGGTGTTGGCTCGCACAGATGGGACCAACCCCTCCAGTGCCCCCTAGGGTTCTTCTAGGCCAGGAGGGGAAGGGTGTGGGGGAGGGGCTTGGAGGGGTCTTGCCCTCATCCCATGCCCTGTCACTGAGGCGAGTCTAGCACCTGCCCTGGGGCCCAGCTGGCCTGTTTTCAGAAACTTCTTTGAGAAGGAAGAGGAAAAGGAGGAAGGCCCAGGGAGTAGGGATGGAGGGTCCTGGGCACTCCCCATGATTTAATGCCTCAGAGGGTGACTCGGGAGGCTGGAGCCCACGTGGGATGCAGGTCGCAGTGTGTCCTTCTCAACTCGGTCATGGAGGCCTGAGCACCACGTGGTCCTCAAGAGTCCAGGCCTGAGACAGCATGTCCTGAAGGAGCTCCCATGGGCCAAAGAGAGACAGCTTCAGGAGATGTTCTAGGAATGGGGCTGCACATCAGGCCAGGTGGGGTCTCCTGGGAGAGGTCTGTGCCTTCACCTCGTTTCTGCTCTGGGCACTTCCCAGTGGGCAGTGCTGGGCCCCTTTTGGACAACCCTGGGGTCCAGCTGTGCACAGGAGGCCATGGATGCAGGGAAGGCCCAGGCAGGGGAATGCTCACCACGCTCCTGCCTTTCATCTGTGTCGTGTCAGGGGTGGGCTCAGTTTCCAGAAGGACTCACGGTGCCCTGCGCAGCTGACCAGGCCTGGCTTGGCTTGGCTTTCCCTCTAGGCCAGAGCAGAGGGTCGTGTGGACAGTGCAAGTGCTGCCCTCAGGACAGTTGAGGTCTGTCTTGTGTGCTCCTCCTGCCACCTTCAGGCACATGGGGACAAGTTTCTATGAACTTTGAATGCCGCTTATGTCCTGGCTGTGAGCTTGTGCTCGCCCTGCAGAAGGCAGACCTCCCAGAGCCTCAGGATGAGCCCAAAAGGGGTCTGTGGGGACAGCAGGCCTGGGAGGACCTGGCCCGTCAAGGCTGACGGCTGGTGGAGTGAGCAGAGCCTATTGGGATCCCAGTCTGTAGTGCCGGGGACCCACTCTGCACAGTATCAGACCCCCCTTCCCAATGAGGCTATGTCAGACAAGATCCTGCAGATCCTCATGGGGGTCGACTCATCTCAGTGGGATGTGGCCCCTGGAAGAAGGGGCTCCCCAAGTTCTCTCCCAAGGTGAGTCCTAGCCCAGTCTGCACACGATGCCGGCTCTGAGCCCCAGCCCCTGCTGTGGGATGTCTCCTCTCAGGCAGGGCATGGTTTCTGTGCCCTGCAGGGACGTGCCTCTGCCTCCTGTGCAGAGGAGACAAGCAGGATCATTCTGGAGGGGTCAGAACCCTACAGCGGGGAAGCCAGGCACTGTGGGCAGCAGGGTCACTGGACTGGGGAGGGGGGGCGGTCTCCTGTGCATCCTTGCCCCATCAATTGAGTGCTGTGGGAAGCACATTAAGGTGGCAATCTGGGTGCACAACATTTCCTTGTCCTCATGGAAGGAGCAGAGGTGTTCAGAGCCCCTAGGACTTCCCTGAAAGCCTCCCCGTTCCCGGGCCCTCTGCAGTCCCTACCCAATGCCAGAACTCCAGGCAGTAGGCTGGGCTGTCACCCTCTTCTCTGAGACACCTACCTCGACTCAGAGACCTCCCCGATGCCCTTCAGATGGGGACCCTCCATAGGCCTTATTTGATGCTGTAGCGCTCTTGGAGCACGCATGGTTTCTGAAGGCATGGCTCACGTCCAGGCCATTCTGGTGTACATTCACTGAGGACAGCTTGCCCTGCTCCATCATTTTCTGTAGAGCGGGGCCAAGAGGAGGACCCACCCTCATGACAGACACAAGACTCACTGCCGAAACAGCTGTCATAAAACAGCAGTTCTGGAAGGAAAAGAGGCTTTTTCTGCAAAAAACTTCTCCTCCTTGTTTCCAAAGGCAGGGAAAGCCATCAGAGCCCAGCTCACCTGTGGAGCCCAGGTCACTATCTATCCGGGATTTGTGACTGGCCCCTTCCACCCCCTCAGGACTGACTTTCCCTCCAGCTGGGTAACTGGGCGCCTGACATGGCATGGCATGTTTGTCCTGCTCTGGCCAGTTGTGGTCGGGCCAAATGAGGTATTTCCCTAGGTTCCTGGCCTTCCCCTTCTTGAAAACCATCAGGAGTGACCACACTGGACCCCAGACTTGTGGGGGGATTCCCTTGTAGACCCAGCGAGAAAACCATGGACAGAAGAAGGCTTTGGTGAGACAGGTCTCAGGGTGATAGTAAGGAGGATCAGAGTCTAAGCATTCTGGAAGCCTCCTGCCTTTGGCTCCAAGGTTCCTCGGGGGAGGTCGAGTCTACCTAGGACCGGGCCTTCCTTCCAATGAATAAACAGTGGACAAGTGCTAAAAAAGACAAACAAAAAAAAGAGTGTAACTGTGCATTTTAAAATAACATGAACAGTATAATTGGATTATTTGCAACTCAGTGGATAAATGCTTGAGAGGAGGAATACCTCAATCTCCATCATGTCCTCATTTCAAATTGCAAGCTGCATCAAAACATGTGAAGTATGTGTGCCTACTAAATACCCATAAAAATGGACATAAATGAAACGTTAAAAAACAAATAAACGACATATATAGCCGTATATCAATTAAAGGAATTGGATTCAGTAAAAGCAACAAAGAAACTCAACAGAGATATTTCTCAATTAAACCTCATGTTTCTGGTGACTTCACTGGATAATTCTGCCAAACGTTTCTGGAAGAAATAACACCAGTTCTCCACTCAAGATAATTGAGGAGAGGCCACACTTTCCAAAGCATTTTACAGAGCAAGCACAAGCCTGATATCAAAACCAGACAACATTATGAGAAAATAACGTGACAGACCAATATAACTCATGAACATAGACACAAACTCTGTAGAAAACAATTAACCGGAGTTAGAAACTAGCAACATAAAAAATTTACATCCTAGCCAAATGGAATTTCCTCCATGTGAGTTTAGCAAAGTAACATGGTACAAGATGAACATGGAAAAGTCAATGCTATTTTTATATGCCAGCAACAAACAATTGAAAATTGAAAATCGATATCCCTTAATATAGCAGCAAAACCCCCCGTGAAATCTGTAGTGGTAAAATTTAACAAAATGTGTGCAAGACCTGTGCTCAGAAGCCTAAAAAACATTTCAGAAAAATATGAAACCACGTTGAATTAAACAGAGAGACATACCACATTAATGGATTGCAAGACTCAAGATTGTCAATATGTCAGTTACTCCCAAATAATCTATATGTCTAGTGTAAACCAATAAAAATCCCTGCAGCCTCTTGTTGCTATAAAATGACAAGCTGACTTCAAAATTTATATGGGAAAGCAAAGGGACTAGAATAGCCTAACAATTTTATAAAGGACCAAGAATATTGGAGGACTCACATTACCTGATATCGAGATGCATTTGACAGCTATGCTAATCAGGACACTGTGATATTGGCAGAAGAAAAGGCATAAGAGTCCGAAGCTAGATCTATATATTCAAGTTAAATGGATTTTTCCATAAAGTGCCAAGAGAATTCAGTGGGGAAGGATGTTTTATTCCAGGAGTGGTGCTGGAACAGTCGGACATTGACATGCAAACAAATGAACCTCAAACTTTGCCTCACACCATACACAAAAGTTAACTCAAAATGCTTCATAGAACTAAATGTGAAAGCTAATGTTACAACACTTGTAGAAGAAAATGTAAGGGAATCTGCAGCATCATGTAAGATAAAGATAGACAGGATGCAAAAAGCACAAACTATGAAATAGAACAAGCATAGATTTTTAAAATTTTATATACTACAAACCTGTCCCTTCTCTACCTTCACAAAGGAGAAAGAAGCTTTGGAGCTGGGAAAGCAGACTATTCCCCTGCTCTAGTAGTTCTCAGACAAGCTTCTATGAAAGTTAGAGCCCAAGATCTGTTAAAAGTGCAGATTCCAGGAATCACACCCAGTGAAGCTTATGTAGTGTGGCCACAATGGTGTCCTAGGATCTGGGAATTCACTGCCCAGCCTAGGGAACTTCCAGAAACTTTATTAAATCCCTTAGGTAGCAAGCAAGACTGTCTGAAATATATCCACTCTTCCCAGGACAGACATGAAGTTGAGAAGAGCGACCTCAGAGCACACAGAAACACAGGACACGATGAACACAGTGTGAAAATCACCATAAGGGTAAGGCAGTGCGTCTTATGAGAAGACCTCACAACTCTTACTGGCCTTTCTCCCCAGAGGCCTCAGTTTATCTCAAATCCCTGCTCCTCATGGGTGGTGAATGGAGTTGTGTCAGGAAATGACCTTTTCGATCCCCAAAAGGCATGGGCTCCTTTCAGGGGCCACTGAACACATAGGATGGGGCGTGATGCAAGCTATTGTCCCCCTCCCACCAGCCTTGGTTTCCTTCTTGCACCATCATGTGCTTCCACGGGAGCCTAGAGCAATGACACGACTTAGGGCCAATGTCTTCCCTTTTTAGGAGACCGGCCCCTCGCCTGAGCAGTGCGTCTCCCCTCTCCTCCTTTCAGCTGTCCTTCTCCTGATCTCATCTGCCATTCCACAGCAGACAGCTGTCCCTCGTAGCCTGATGATCTAGCCTGGCCCCTTCCTCCTATGTCCCAGCCTGGAGAGGGCTGCCCTCCCCGAGTGGAAGGACATCTGTCCCAGGGTCCCAGAGCCATGACTACTACAGAACCATCCTTAGCATCAGTGTCCCATGGCAGTGGCTGACCTTTGAAATGAAGCTTCACCACCCATCGCAGCTGGCCCCGAAACACTTTCTTTTCTTTTTGTCTCATTTGAGACAGGCCCTCACTGCGTTGCTCAGCCTGTAGTGCCGTGGAGAAATCATGGCTCACAGTAGCCTTGACCTCCCAGACTCAAGCAATCCTTCCATCTCAGCCTCACAAGTAGCTGGAATTACATGCATGCTCCACCATGCCTGGGTATATGCTTTTAAAATTTTTTGTAAAATGGGGTCTCCCTATGTTGCCCAGGATGGTCGTAAACTCTGGGGCTGAAGGAATCCTCATGCCTCGATGACTCAACATGCTGAGATTTGACGTGTGAGCCACCTTACCTTGCCGTGAACCATTTTCTTTCTTTTAAAGTTACTATTATACTTTAAGTTCTGGGATATGTGTGCTGAACGTGTAGGTTTGTTACATAGGTATACACGTGCCATGATGGTTTGCTGCGCCCATCAAGCCGTCATCTACATTAGGTATTTCTCCTAATGCTATCCCTCCCATAGACCCCCATCGCCCAACAGGCCCCAGTGTGTGATGTTCCCCTCCCTGTGTCCACGTGTTCTCATTGTTCAACTACCACTTATGAGTGAGAACATGGAGTGTTTGGTTTTCTGTTCCTGTGTTAGTTTGCTGAGAATGATGGTTTCCAACTTCATCCATGTCCCTGCAAAGGACATGAACTCACCCTTTTTTATGGCTGCATAGTATTCCATGGTGTATATGAGCCACATTTTCTTTATCCAGTCTATCATTGATGGGCATTTGGGTTGGTTCCAAGTCTTTGCTATTGTGAATAGTGCTGCAATAAACATACGTGTGCATGTGTCTTTATAGCAGACACACTGAGTCAGGCACAGGCAGGGCCGACCAGGGTTTTCCTGGTGTCCCCACACCCGAATTCTAGGGTGTTTGTAGTGGAAACAAAGGGATGCGAGAGCTTTTGTGTGTGTGCTTGTGTGTGTGTGTGTATGTGTGTCTGCGTGTGTGTGTGTGTGTATGTGTGTCTGCGTGTGTCTGTGTTTGTGTGTCTGTGTCTGTCTGTGTGTGTGTCTTGTCCAACCATTCTCCTGCATCCAGAAACGTTGGGAACAGAGAGTCCCACGTCACCCTTAGTGCAGAGTGTGTCTCAGAAAGACTTTTTGTGACAGAAATAAAGAATTTTATGTCTATATTTACACATGCCTTTTTCTCAGGGTGTTTTTCTGTTGTGAAGGGTGGAGGGCAGTGGCATGATCACGCCTCACTGCAGCATCCATCTTCTGGGCTCAAGCAAGCCTCCTCACACTGAAACCTCCCAAGTAGCTGGGAGTGCAGATGGCCGCCGCCATGCCCACCTAATGTATTTAATTTTTTTTTTAGATGAGGTGTGTCAGTGTGTTGCTCAGGCTGCCTTCAAACACACAGCCTCAAGTGATCCTCCCATCTTGGCCAATTTTTATAAAGGCTTTTTATACATGCTGTAGACTCAATCAATTCGCACTTGTGTGCTGTTTTAATATTGTGTTACTCCACCTTTGAACCTGTCAACTGGTAACTGATTTCCATGAAAACCTGTAAGGTGATCATGGCTCATCAGTCAGTGTGATTTCAGCGTTGACTCACAGCAGCTAGGAAAGCCTGCATGGGAAGTATGTCTTGAGGAAAACTGGAGAGCTTCCAGGAACAGTTTTGAAAAACAGAGACTACTTATGTCTTCCTTCCCTCCCTTGCTTCTCCTCATGTGCCAGGTTTTCTGCTTTCTCCAATTGTTAACAAATCAGCATGGAGTATTATGTGATGAAACGCTTTTATCTCTTTCATCATCCCGTTTCTTCCTCAAAACTTTTTTTTTTCTGGAAGGGTGGTAGGCAGAAGGGACTAAACATATTCAGAAAAACACATTATAATATAAATTTCGTGAAAAAATTCATCATGTTTAAGAAATGGTCAGGATGAAATCCTGAATTTGTAATAATTGTAAAACTCAGTTTGCATAACCTCCAATCCTTTTGTCTCTATCACTTATCCAGTGAGAAGTGTAGAAAAGATGAATTCCTTGCTTGTGACAGTGGCATTAGTTAGTCAAACTGCTGCACCCTGTCCATTGATATCACACATCCAGATTTAATAGCCACAAAATGCAAAGGCATTTTACAACTGTGGCGGTTTTCTTTATATCATTGTAATTTCCATTAAACCCCTAGCACTAAATTCAACATTCACACACTTGCAAGTACCATGGCCAAGAGAGATCCTGCCTGAAATGTTGAGAGGGGGCTGCAGCAGTGGCAACCTGGCTGAAGACAAGGCTGGAATGTGTCTTCACAAACCTGCAACCCCTTTTTTGAGGCAGGGTTTCTCTCTTTTGCCCAGGCTGGAGTACACTGGACGACTTATAGTGCACCACAGCGTAGGACTTCTGTGCTCAAGCGATCCTCCTGCCTTACGTTTCTGAGTAGATGGGACTACAGACATGTGCCACAACGCCCAGGTAATTTTAAAAATTGTGTAGAGCAGGGGTCTCACTATGTTGCCCAGGCTGGTCTTGAACTCCTGGCTTCAAGTGATTCTCCTCCCTCAGCCTCTCAAAATACGGGGATTACAGGCGTGAGCCACTGCCCGTGGCCTTTCTCTCACTTATTTTTCCTTTATCTAAGTTTTAAGGTTTATGTAAGGCTTTGCTCCAGCCCAGGAAACTGAATTTTTTCCCTCCCACTTGGAGGAAACAGCAATTCAAACCTTCAGGATTTTTGACCTACTGAAAGTTCATTGGCAACAATTGTGTCCTGTCTCTACCTGCCTGCAGGAGAAAACAAAAATTAAAGTCAGCACCAGGCTGCACTTTTCCTCCATACATTATCCTGTGCAGAACAGCGTTTGAGGGACCCGGTGAGCCAGTTCTCTTGCAGTTGGAGGGATTATTGTTAAATGCTGGGAGTACATGTATTTTTCATAACAGACAACAGCTCGGCTGTTGCTTCATACTATGGGGAAATGCATAGTCTCCCAGGAGTGACAGCTTCATCATCTCTAACCCTTCACTCTTCCTTTACTCAAAGAAAGCTTTCACCATATTGTAGTGAGTCAGGGTCCTGCTGGTGAATCACACGGTTGCTGACACTGTGTCAGGGACCCCCAAGGCCACCCTCACCTTCAGTGATTCATGGACATTCTCTGCTGCCCTTCTGCATACAATACTCCTAATTGAAGCCAGCCCCCTCACCTCAGGTCAGTATACCATGCGTCCCACCCTGTCATGGGCTTTGCTCCTGTAGTGATCACTCCTCTCTCCTGAACCATCGACTGCTCCCTCTACATTGGATCATTCTCCAGCTACGGGAAAACTCACCTTCTTCCCCCATGTCCTTCTGTAGCTACGAACACATGTGTCTGCTGCCCTGCAAAGGAAAACTGCATGAACTTATGCAACACACTTCACTGGAGTCCATTTTCAAAATTTTCTACAAAGGAAAATGAACCAGAATATCTAGAACAATTCTGAAGTGTAACTTGGGGGAATTCACCCCACACGATGTCAAGATTCACATTAATTCTATTTTATTTATTGATTGATTATGTTATCAGTGAGTTGGAAGAAGGTGACTTCCCCCTTGGCTTGGGGGTTGATCCAATATAGAGGGAGCCGTTGATGGTTCAGGAGAGAGGAATGATCAGTGCAGGAGCAGAACTCCTGAAAAGGTGGGAGGCATGGGATCCTCAGCTGAGGTGAGGGTGCTGCCTTGAGTTAGGAGCATTGAATGAAGCTATTGATTATGATTTTTAATCATCCAGCCCCATGTGGCAATTATGTTACTTCTCCAGTATTCAGGACAGTGTGATATTGGGGGAAAATCTACAGATCAAAATAGAGTCTAGCAATAGACTCACAAACCTAATAAGTTGATTTTCAGAAAAGAGGCAAAGGCAATGGACAAAGATTATCTTTTAAAAATTGTGTTATTTTCTCCTGCCTCGTGGCCACTACATTAATTGTTTTTTATTCCTCTGGTTTCCTTTCCTGTGTTTCTCCTTTGCACTTCAACTGCTGTTCTGTTTGTCTGTCTGCCCCACCACAGTACGATATTTCCCACAGCAAGGACCAAGTGTCTTTGTGATATTTGCTATGTCCATCTCATCAATGATAAACCGAATCAAGAAAATGTGATACACATGCACCATGGAATACTATGCAGCCATGAAATACTATGCAGCCATGAAATGAATGAGCTCATGTCCTTGGCAGGGAGGTGGATGGTGGTGGCGGCCATTATCCTTAGCAAACTAATGCAGGAACAGAAAACCAAATACCGGATGTTCTCACTTATAAGTGGGAGGTAAATGATGAAAACACATGGACACATGGGAGAACCATCACACACTGGGGCGTACTGGAGGGCGGGGGTGGGAGCAGGGAGAGGATCAGGAAGAATAGCTCACGGATACTGGGCTTAATATCTGGGTGATGTGATAATGTGTGCAGTAAATCACCGTGGCACACATTTACTTGTGTAAGAAACCTGCACATCCTGCACATGTACCCCTGAACTTAAAGTAAAATTTGGAAATTAAAAAAAAGTCAATATCTCAGAATCCTTATTTCTATGTTTTGGTCTTTGTGTCATTTATCTAAGCATTATGGTGACATGAAAGCTGAGGCATAACAACAGTTAGTATGATTAGCAATTTAGCTAGTCATACTAGCTATGTTAGTTCAGTATGATCTAACATCAACTACTAATATTGAATTGCATTCAACTCCTTGAAGTGCTTAAGGAAAGTTGGTAAGAAAAAGTATTCATGATTGAAGACATTTTTAAAATTCATGTAAAGTGGATCAACACTGATTACCACAGATGTCACTGTCACTAGATGCTAATGAATTACATAATAGTAACCATAAAACCCAGTCAAGATGACGAGTTAGTGGGTGCAGCGCACCAGCATGGCACATGTATACATATGTAACTAACCTGCACAATGTGCACATGTACCCTAAAACTTAAAGTATAATAATAAAAAAAACCCCAGTCATAAATAAAGGGGGAAATAAAAGGAGAAATATCAAAGCATCATCAGATGAATGCAGGAATACACACATGAACACACCCTGCAGTTAAACTGACAATTTAAACATCACTGAGTGCTATTTCAAGCATTATGTAGAAAGCTACAGACAACAGTGAACTTGTTCTGAGCACGTCTTAATCCATCATCTTCACAGATGGCTATAGAAATGGCCTGTAAACATTTCGTCTGATAACCGCTAAAGTAGTGACGTTCAAACTCTTTTATGACAATGTGTGAGAAACACACAGTTTATATATAGTCGACTAGGCAAATAAATATATATATGTGCTTGGGGATGTGCAGTGAATATTTGTATATTTGTATATTCTGTGTGCAGTGAATGCTATTTAGTAATTTATTTTATCTCAGTTCTTTAAAATGCTGTTTTTGGCTGACAACATTAATCTTATGATCGACCATGGATTAAAAACCAGTTTAGAAATGATTAAAGCCTTTTCAGAGAACATCTTGAATGGTTGATAAATGTTGCTATAGTATATATCCAAAAACACATTAGAACCCAATTTTGTCTGCCTCCTTAGCAATTCAGTGTTTTTAGACAAAAATGTCGTCTTCGATATGGGCCACAAAAGCCACTACAAAATAGACAATTACTGATGAAACGTGTGTTTCATCTGCAGATATCTGTTTCTCTTTTGCAAAGGTGAAGTCTTACTTGGACAGATGGGAACTCACAGGCAAAAAGGGACAGAAAGTACATACGACCTCTTGTCCTCTTGGTATCACGTGGAGGCTTTGCTTGGGCTGCAGCATATGTGAATGTTATGCATTTCCTGCATTCATGGAGACCTCCCTGTGAGTGCACAGGGACCTCCATTCCCCTATGGTGGTCCCATTTTATGAGGCAAGTGGGAGAATGGCATGGAACATGGTAGGTAGTAAATAATTTGGCCTCAACCACCAAGCAATCTGAGCTCACGTGACAGTGTTTACTCTGGTACCCTGAAACTTGCCAGCTGCTCAGAATCTGTAGACTTTGTCCCACCCACCCACCATCCTGTGGAAATCTATGTTTGGTCATAGATTCCCATGCATGGAGGATGGGAAGCTCTGGTCATGTGGGAAATTGAGCCCTCTCACAGGTAGACTGGCTGTGTTGGTCCCAGCTCTGTTTCCTCCCTTAGCAGCTAGAGAGTTGCTAGGGTCATGTATCAGGCAACTCTTCTTGTCTCTGCAGTGTCTTTCATACTTTCTGCTGCTTCCTGTTTGTCACAAGGGCTCCTTCACAACTTTCCCAATACCAATGCAATTATGATCCTTTGAAGTTATCCAGGAGGTCCGGAGTTATAGTCCACAGGAAGGGCAGCGGGAAGTTCAAATTTGGCAAGAAATTCAAGCCTGCCCTTTGAAGCTGGAGTGAGGCCACTCAGGAATCATTAAAGTCCAGGTCTGCAGGTGATGTTTAATATTAAGTGTCAACTTGGTTGGATCAAAGGGTGCAAAGTATTGTTCCTGGGTGTGTCTGAGAGGTTGTTGCCAAAGAAGATTAACATTTGAGTCAGTGGACTGGGAGAGGTAGACCCACCCTCAATCTGGGTGGGCACTGTCTAATCATTTGCCAGTGCCACTAGAATAAACCAGGCAGAAGAACATGGAAAACCAGACTTGCTGAGTCTTCCAGCCTCCAACTTTCTCCCGTGCTGCATGCTTCGTGTCCTCAAACATCAGACTCCAGGTTCTTCTGCTTTTGGACTCTTGAACTTACACTGGTGATCTGCCAGGGGCTCTCAGGCTTTCAGCCACAGACTAAAAAGGCTGCAATGCTGGCTTCAATACATTTGAGGTTTTGGAACTCAGACTGCCTTTCTTGCTCCTCAGCTTGCAGACAGCCTATTTTGGGACTTCGCCTTGTGATTGTGTAAATCAATATTCCTTGATAAGCCCTGCTTCACATATACATCTATGCATCAGTTCTGTCCTTCTGCAGATCCGTAACTAATACAGTGTGAAACAGTACCATCCAGCCATCTGATGGCATGACCATTTGCTAAATAGTTGCCCACAGAAAGTCTGGGTCCAGAAATCACTATTTCCTATTCTTTGAGCACGTCTGAGTGCACTATATTAAAAACTGGGGTTAATAAGAAACAAAATAAAGTAAAATTTAATAACGATAGTGCCCTTGCCAAGAAAGAATAAAAAGATAAAAGTTAAATTAATTGTCATCATGATTACAACTGCTCTCACCTTTTAAAAAAATCTTTGAAACGCCATAATTCCTACTCACATTGCTTTTGAGAGAGAGACAGAGAGACTGAGCAAACTTTTATTTCCAACTCAAGGTATTTCCCTAAAAGAAGCCCAGGTGAATGGAATATATAGGAGTCATTTCAGCAATATATCTCAATTTATTTATAAAAGCCTGCATTCTCATCAGGCCCCCCTTCCTATCCTTCTGTTTCATATACTATTTCCCACATTAAACTGCTAAGTAATACAAAAGTAATAAAAACAGGAATCATGCACACAGCTTACTGTCTACTTTAAGGAAAGTTTATACACCACTGGCTTCATTAAGATAACTTTACTAATACAGGAATCTCTTGCTTAGGAAAATAAAAGTTGCAAAGAACTTTACTGTTAATTTCAGCAACTGCCTGAAAGATCCATCAAGTCTTCAGTCAAAAGATTCAAATGACATTTTTCAAGCCCAAAACACATTGAATCATTGCCTAAAAGTGTTTGTCTTCTTGGCTCCACCAGTCCTAAATCATTATGATTCCTATCTAACTCCAAACAAACAGTCCCCCACTTTAAAAGACCCACTTTACACCAGATTTCAAAATGAGAATAAAGATACTTAAATCCCCTGGTCTGACATACTGGTGCCTTTGTTGAAGTAGTGCTCTCTTTTACAGCGTTATGCAAATAATATCAGCCCTGTCTTATGAACAGGCCATTTGGCTGATATTTGGAGAGTACAGTATATGATCTCGTTAGTCACCACTGCATGACATCATGTCACAGTAGACTGTGCCTAGATCCTGTCATCAATATCTATATATATTTCTGAATATACATATACGGTCTGAATGACCTACATGTATATTCAGGCAAATCAGTCACCAGTCCAGAGATGTAAATGTTCAATAACACACCTCCCCATAAATTTAGCATGTGTGAATATATTTAGTCTGCAGAAGAGTTTATTCCATTACATTCATTAGAAGCATGGCAGAAAACTGAGAACCAGAGGAAAAAAGTGAATAATAAAAGCACGTATAAAAATTGGTCAAGGTAGGAGGATCGCTTGAGCCCAGGAATTCGAGACCAACATGGAAACGGAGTGAGACCATGCTCTAAAAAATGAATTTACTGCCCACGTGTGGTGTTCGCACCTGTAGTACCACCCACTTGAGAGGCTGCAGCATGAGGATTATTTGAGCCCAGGAGATCCAGACTTCAGTGAGTTATGATCATGCCACTGCCATCCAGCCTGGGTGAGAAAGTGACACCCTGTCTAAAAAAAAAAAAAAAGCATTTATAAATAAGGATATAAAAATAGTTTATTTATTTCACAACAGGCTTTTCTGAAACACGTCCTCCATTAAGGGTGACATAGGACTGTGTGTTCCCAATGTTTCTCAATGCATGAGATTGTTTGGGCAAAGAAAAAGAAAAGCTCCCTTAAGTCCCTTTCTTTCCACTACAAACAACTTGTGGGTGCGGGTATGAGAACAGCAGGAAAACCACGGTCGGCCCTGCAAGTGGCAGACTCAATGGGCATGCCCCTTGCTAAGCAAATTCCTGCTGCCCATGTGCCTTGCTGTCTGCTTTCTGTCCCTGCAGAGCTGTGGAAGGAAACGTTGTGACTTCTTTCTTGCCTACTATGACACAACACGTAGGTCCCAGATCAGTCCTCCCAGAAGTTGAAGTGTCAGTGAGTGTGAGGGAGAGCGGAAGGGCTTCCTGTGGCTTGGACCACTCGGTCTATGGCCTCATAGAGGTCGTCATCCTTCTACTAAAAGGCAGTGGCATCACCATGGCCTTGATGTTGTGGGGTCCTGGAGAGGGGAGGAGTTAAGGCCGTAGAGGCGAGGAGGGTCAGATGATCAAGGAATGAATTGAAGGGTGACATTATTTGCGGTATTTCAGTCTCCGAGGCATAAGAAACCACAGAGGATGGGTTCCAACATCCTTAGTGGGGACCTTGGAAGGAGCAGAGGACAGTGAGTGCAGGAACAAGGAGGTGCAGTGCAGCCCTTTAAGGCAAGAGGGGAACTCACTGCGCACGCTCCTTGGGTGCCCGCCTCAGTGCACAGGTTCACTGGGCGTCTTCCCATCTGCCTTTTTGCCCACGTGGTGAGTGCCTTAGAGCTGTGAGCCTGCAGCTCGGTCCCTGAGATCTGCATTCTTTCTCCCCTACTGAGACGCAGCCGGTAAGTCCACAGGCCCCTCCTACTGGGAATTGAAGTGTGAGTGAGAGTGAGGAGGAGACACTGGGGTTCCAGAGGGTCGGGCAGCTTGGTCGGTGACTCTGAGGGAGAAGGGCTTTGATGTTGTCGTCCTTCTCATGCGGCCCTGCCACTGTGGGCCTTCTTGTCTTGCCGGAGTGCAAACGAAAGAAGAAGGAGGGCCTCGGAGTGGGGCGATGCTGGGGTGCTGCTGGCGGTATCGAGTCCCAGAAACCCCTGGAACCCCCAACAGAGGACAGATTCTGAACTCCTCAAGGGGGATCAGGGCTGGGAGGTGTGGGCGGTAAGGAAAGGGCCTGCAAAGTGGGAACACTCCAGACTGGTTCCCGCCGCCCCAAGGTTTGTGTAGTGTCTCCCAGTGGCGCCCGACCTGTGAGGACCGCCCAGTGCTGTGTGGCAAGTTTTCAACTTCATCTTGGACGTTCGAATGCGTGGACGGGGCTCTGCATTCCAACAAAACTCGATTTTGTGGGGGAAATGGGCCTAGCAAATGGATGTGTGACAAAAGCTGTGGGCACTTTAATTTGAATTCTCAAGCTGTATTTTCCTAAGTGTCACACCATGGAGAGTCCAGTTGTGAAACCAAACCTCATTGGAAATACTGTGTGTCTCTTGCCCTAAGCCCTAAGGCATTGCTCAGCTCAGTAAAGCCCTAAGGCATTACTTGACGAACGTAAGTGACTGTGCAAGTATTCGATTCAGAAGGCATACACACTTATACATGCTCTCTGACTTACTTTTCACTGTCTTAGCAAACTTTTATAAATTGCAAGTTAACATTTGGCCATGGACGTAGTATCCTCTCACGTGCATTTTTCCAATCACAGTTTTCTGATTTTTGCTTTGTTTTGTTTTGATTTGGTTTGGTTTTTTTGAGAGGGAGTTTTGCTCTTGTTGCCCAGGCTGGAGTGCAATGACATGATCTCGGCTGGCTGCAAACTTTGCCCCTGGGTTCTATCGATTCTCCTGCCTCAGCCTCCCAACTAGCTGGGATTACAGGTACCTGCTACCACGCCCAGCTAAGTTTTTGTATTTTTGGTAGAGATGGGGTTTCACTATTTTGGCCAAGCTGGCCTCGAACTCCTGACCTCAGGTGGTCCACCCACCTTGGCCTCCCAAAGTGCACACTATTCTGTTTGCAGACTGAAATATGAGTTGGCGAGGAAGATGATATAGAACCAAGATGATGTTTACGACTTGCTCAGCTGATTGGGCCTATGCTTGTGAGTGACTTAACATTTGATGTTTTCTATTAGCAGAATTTTTTTGTGTGTGATAGTGTTGTTGAACTAGCATAGATGCACTGATAAAGGTCTCCCATGTTGACAAAAAACCATTGCGGCATCTCATGAAGGAAACAGTAACCCAAGAGGACTACATACTGGTTTTGCCTGGATGTGGGAATTTGTGTTCCCCAGATTTGACTAGTGATTTCCTCCTCATGCTTATTCATAGCTCATTACACTAGCACATAGCTAGTGTTGCAGCACGTCTTTAAACATGCATATGATCAGAAGTATCTATGTAATCTGTATATTCGTATTATTGACATGCATTGATAAGAAAAATTTTTTATCTGCACATGCACACAGAAAACCCCCTTTTCCCAGGAGCCCAGTGTGCCAGAGCCTCAACAAGAAGAACCACCAGCTGAAAGTCAGGATAGTACATCTGGTCAGAAGACAGAAGAAGATCAGGGTGCAGCTGAGATTCAAAGTGGTGGGAAGAGAAAGAAAGAATGTCTATGGGGAGAGGAGGCCTATGTGTGCATCATGCTTTATGCCATGACCAGTAAGAGGAGGAAAGAAAACACTAGGAAAGGATCTCAAACATTTGCTGAGGGTTGGCTGGAAACGTGACGGGTATCGTTTGCAGCTTCCTGCAGTCCCTGGATATGATTAATCTTCTCTTTTTCTTCGAGATGCATTTTGTAGGCTTGAAAGTACAGTCCTTCCTAAATCAGATGAAATCATTTAATTGGTTGTATAAAAATGTACATTATTTCACTAGTTTAACGTGATATTCTCAGGATGTTGCAGTGAGATCTTCTCAGCCATGGTGTTCACAGTGTTGTAAGCACCCTTTAATAGCATGTGGAGTGCCAAGTCGCCCTACCTTATAATACCCTGAATAAAGCCCATTTGCAAAGGGATGTTAACCTCATTTTATAAATAAAACTGAGGCCCGATGTGGTGGCTCATGCCTGTAATCCCTGCACTTTGGGAGGCCGAAGCGGGCAGATCACTTGAGGTCAGGAGTTCAAGACCAGCCTGGCCAATATGGTGAAACCCCATCTCTACTAAAAATACAAAAATTAGCTGGGCATGGTGGCACACACTCGTAATCCCAGATGCTAAGCAGGCTGAGGCAGGAGAGTCACTTGAGCCCGGGTGGCATTGGTTGCAGTGAGCCAAGATCGCACCACTGCACTCCAACTTCGGTGACACAGCGAGACTCTGTCTCCAAAAATAAAAATAAAAATAAATAAATAAATAAGAAAACTGAGAACCAGAGGTTGACACTTACCAAGAACACTTGGCTCATGGAGAAGGAATTCATATTTTGTTCCAAGGTTTGCATTCTATTTTAGAAAATGTGAATGATTTTGCTTAAAAATGCTTAATATTCAAATGTGTCTGTACTATAAGGAAATTTGGTATCGGCTCAGAGCAAAACGCAGTTCAGTGAAGCAAGATAGCAACTCCAGAAAGGAGGCCAATAAATGACAGCCACTGTTTCCTTTGATTTATATTTTTGACCGTATGTTTGATAAAAGCTGGATAATTCAGGACAATGGCATACAGGTAACTATATTTGTAGGATTTTGAAGGGGCTTTTAAAAGTTGTTGCAATATTTTTATAATTAGAAAATTCCAAGTATGATAAGATTATCATGAAACAGAAACTGTTTCCTCAACAGATAGCATTTTCAAACTAATCAGAGACAGAATTTGGGCCATGGGTTATTTTGGCAATTCCCTGTTAAGGGGTTTCCAGAATATGACTGTCAACAATGCCCATTAATTTCTTTGCACTTCAGTTCCCATACTCTCACTGGAAGACAGTGATTTTGCTTTTATATTCCGTACTTTTTTCTTAATGACATTCATGTATGGAAAGTCACATATAGCGCCTTTCGACCTAAGAATAACTTTGATTAAGTTTAACCCCAACATTTTCAAGATACCTCAACAGGAGATGAGTGTCAGGACTATAGGATTTGTCATAGGCTCACCAATACATTGATCTAATCCTTCAGAAAATTACATTTAAGTTATGATTAAAATGCCATCCACGAGGCCATCTTCAGGTTTCCTAGGTAGCTGTGTGTTTATAATACACAATGGTAAAGTATGGGAAATGCAGGTGTGCTGTGACTTATCCTCAGATTGTCATTTAAGATAAGATATCATAATACAGGAAAACAAACGGGGACATCTTTGCATCACATTTATTACCACAGTAGCCTACAGGCTTTTATTGCACAACACTGAGGATAAGAATAGGATCATTTCCTTATTTATCATTCTTGTCTGGCTGCTCCAATCGATTTCCTTGGTATTTTTTAGTGCCTGACCTGGAAGCTGATCTCCAGGAGCTTTCTCAGTCAAAGACTGGGGATGAATGCAGAGATGGTCCTGATGTCCAGGGGAAGATTCTGACAAAGTCAGAGCAATTTAAAATGCCAGAAGGAGGTATGTTATCCATTAAGATTCAAAATTATGTGCTTTCTGTATTCCACAATATTACACTTTTCATAATAAAAAGAGAGAATATTACTGCCCCTTTAAAAACAGAATTCAAATGCAGACTTTATTTGTAAGGTGGTTCAGACCCCAGAAGCCTGACTGCAAAGCCGAAACACTATCAGATACAGACACAAATTGGGTGAAAGCCATAATGAACCATCAAATAGGAAAGCATTTTCTTACTTCTAAGTATAACCAACAGCTAACAATTTTCAGATTACTTTGTAATTTCTGTTTCTCACAAATATATAATGCATTTGTAATACCACTTTGTATGAAATATACTGATCTCTGAAGGAGATTCTAGTACCAGCTCCAACATGATTTGTGAGATTCTGGACAAATCACATCAATCCTACACCCATTTTTGCTTTTATTGAAAGTAGTAAATGCACATCAAATAGATTAAAATCCATTTCAGTGCTGATTTCTGCATGCTATGGTTCTGTTGGAGAGAATACACAGATATTCTGATTTTCATGATTTTTTCATCATAACAATCAGCTTTAGTCCAATTAAAATATCTGAGTTGAGATTTCATTGCTCCTAAGAAAATGAGTAGGCACTCTGCTTGATGCTTGTTTTCCTGTATGGAGACCTTCATGAGTGTTCTTGGATTTTGTCAAATCCTGAATTCTCTCAGGCTCTTAAACAATGATTGCATTTTTTTTTCAGATGGGGTCTCACTCTGTCGCCCAGGATGGAGTGCAGTGTTCCGATCCCGGTTCACTGCGACTTCTGCCTCCCGGGTTCAAGTGATTCTCATGCCTCAGCCTCCCGTGTATTTGGGATTACAGGTGCCTGCCACCATGCCAACCAGTTTTTTTATTTTTAGTAGAGACGAGGTTTCACCATGTTGGCCAGGCTGGGCTCGAACTCCTGACCTCAAGTGACCCACTCGTCTCGGCCTCTCAAAATGTTGGGAGTGATTACAGGGGTGAACCTCCTCCTGCGCCAGACCCAATGATTACATTTTAAAGTCTTCCCGCAGTGAAGCCTTGAATGACTGAGTAATAAAATCGATAGAGACAGTCAGGTTTTTGTGACCCATGAAGTAGGGAGCATGCATGTAGGTCAGTCATGCTCAAGGTGGTTGTAAGATGCCTGTGCTAAGCATGCTCCCTGTCCTCCTGTCAGTCTTCATGAGCTACTGTGTGTAATTAGATTGAAGACACATATGGTAACCTCTAACCATATCAGACGTTATATTACAGGCTTCTGCCTTGAGTCATCAGATGATATGATTTAGAGTTCAAAGTCTATAATGTACTAAGTCCTGAGTAGTCCACATAAGTATTTTTCATACATGTTTTCCAAATTGCTGACTTAATTAGAAGAACTTCTGAATTTAAAGGAAGCACTGCACGTATAGGGGAGAATATCTAAATGTTTTTACTTCACACTGCTGAACCACTCCATTCGACTATTTACATTAAAGGATAGCTTGTAGGCGATTTCCAGGAGCCTATTGAACAAGCCTGAATTGTATTCTTAGGACAGTCATAGCATTATATGCATATCCTATTAAAATAGACAGCAAATTACATGATACAAGAAAATAATACTAAGAAATAAAAAAAGAGTCACAAAAGAAACTTAAGGGAAAGGGAAACAGGCAGTAAATGAAAGGTACGAATCATTAACAAAAGGAAAACTAATCCAAAAGTAGTAAATTTAACAGATCGTTCTTTTGTGAAATATCTAGGAAGAGAGCATCCAGTAGCTTAAACAATCTTGAGGAAAATGGAAAAAGCACAACACGGAATATGAACAAGACACAGATATTGAATGTAGGGCATGATTGAAAGGGAATACATTCTTGAACACTAATATTTTCAGAGTATTGATGAAATGGTTGACATGCTAGGAACACCTACATTATTTAACGTATCCCTTTAATACCTGAATATCTGAACATCACAAAGACTGTGCATGAGCTTGTGGAATTTGCTGGTCATCCCTCAAAACAGTTACTTTTAGAAGCAAATATTTAGCTTTTCCAGATGCCTTACTCTCCGTTTTCTTTTCCCCCTCCATTTTTTTTTTTTTTTTGGCCACACTGGTTATGATGTATAACTCTTTCACGTTTTAATGTCAATAATGATCCTGATACCTTAAAACTTATATGACCATTTAATTAATTATATAAACGGGAATACATTCCGGTGATTAAAGTGTCATTATTCATATCCTCATGAGGACTATAGGTGAAAACTGGATGCAAATGTGTACTTTATGTTAAAAAAAAAACACAGAAGGGTAACCTAGCCCAAAGGAATATTGTTGCACTTCAGCACAATAGAGAAAAAACAAATGCAGTACTGGCCTTCCTATTCATTTCACTTATGTATTTCCTAATGTGACATTAACTGTTTTCTCCAAAGATAATTTTCAGACTTTTTGCAGGAGCTTATTGGACATCAAGACCATAGTTTCAAGCCAACACATTAAATTATACATTTTTCACAAATCCCTTCTGTTGCTTAGGTTTTTTATGTCCTGGTCGTATTTTGAGTAAAACTCTACATAATGTTTGCTGTCTACTTTAAGCACCTTTTAAATAGGTCCACTTGATTTAATGTGTTCTGACCTCAGACTGTCTTTTGGTTTCCTTCTAGCACTAAAAGAAGGGTGTGTTTAAAAAATGTTACTAATATGTACCCTTGGAAGTGTATCTTCAAAGTCTCTACAGAGGTTTAGTTGAATGTTAGCCGTAGGGATGCTGAAGCACGAGGATGTCTTGAGCTTGGGAGACTGAAACATGCTTGGGCAACCTGCTGAAACCCCCTGTCTACAAAAATAAATGAATGAATGCATGAATGTATGCATGTATGTATGCAGGTGTAGTCCCAGCTACTCTAAATGAATGTATGCATGTAATGTAGGTGTATATTCCAGCTACTCTGGAGGCTGAGGTGAGAGGTTCCCTTGAGCCTAGGAGGTTAAGGATGCAGGTGGACATTTTCATGCCACTGCAACTCCAGCCCGGGTGGCTGAGACTGTTTTAATAAAAAATAGTATCATTTTTGGAAGATGGCCAAATAGGAACAGCTCCAATCTGCAGCTCCCAGTGAGATCGATGCAGAAGACGGGTGATTCCTGCATTTCCAACTGAGGTACCTGGTTCATCTCATTGGGACTGGTTGGACAGTGGGTGCAGTCCACGGAGGGTGAGCCGAAGCAGGGCGGGGCGTGGACTTACCCGGGAAGTGCAAGGGGTCAGGGGATTTCCCTTTGCTAGCCAAGGGAAGCCGTGACAGTCTGTACCTGCGCTTTTCCCACAGTCTTCGCAACCGGCAGACCAGGAAATTCCCTCCTGTGCCTGGCTCAGCGGGTCCCACGCCCATGGAGCCTTGCTCACTGCTCCCACAGCAGTCTGAGATCGACCTGTGATGCTGCAGCTTGGCGAGGGGAGCGGCGTCCGCCATTGCTGAGGCTTGAGTAGGTGATTCTGTGCTCACAGTGTAAATAAGGAGGCTCGGAAGCTTGAACTGGGCGGACCCACTGCAGCTTAGCAAGGCCTACTGCCTCTCTACATTCCACCTCTGTGGGCAGGGCATATCAGAACAAAAGGCAGCAGTCAGCTTCCACAAACCTAAACATCCCTGTCTGACAGCTCTGAAGAGAGCAGTGGTTCTCCCAGCATGGCATTCGAGCTCTGAGAACAGACAGACTGCCACCTCAAGTGGGTCCCTGACCATCATGTAGCCTGACTGGGAGCCCCCAGTAGGGGCCGACAGACAGCTCATACAGGCAGGTGCCCCTCTGGGACGAATCTTCCAGAGGAAGGATCAGGCAGCAATATTTGCTGTTCTGCAGCCTCCGCTGGTGATACCTAGGCAAACAGGGTCTGGAGTGGAACTCCAGCAAACTCCAACAGACCTGCAGCTGAGGGGCCCGACTGTTAGAAGGAAAACTAACAAAGAGAAAGGAATAGCATCAACATCAACAAAAAGCACATCCACGCCAAAACCCCATCTGTAAGTCACCAACATCAAAGACCAAAGATAGATTAAACCACATAGATGGGGACAAACCAGAGCAGAAAATCTGAAAACTCAAAAACCAGAGCCCCTCTTCTCCTCCAAAGGATTGCAGCTCCTCGCCAGCAAAGGAACAAAACTGGACGGAGAATGAGTTTGATGAGTTGACAGAAGAAGTCTTCAAAAGGTCAGTAATAACAAACTTCACCAAACTAATGGAGCATATTCTAACTCAACACAAGGAAGCTAAAAACCTTGAAAAAAGGTTAGACGACTGGCTAACTAGAATAGACACTGTCGAGAAGACCTTAAATGACTGGATGGATCTGAAAACCACAGCACGAGAACTTCATGATGCATGCACAAGCTTCAATAGCAGATTTGATCAAGTGGAAGAAAGGATATCAGTGACTGAATATCAAATTAATGAAAAAAAGAGAGAAGACAAGATTAGAGAAAAAAGAGTGAAAAGAACAAAGCCTGCAAGAAATATGCGACTATGTGAAAAGACCAAATCTACGTTTGATTGGTGTGACTGAATGTGATGGGGAGAATGGAACCAAGTTGGAAAACACTCTTCAGAATATTATCCAGGAGAACTTCCCCAACCTAGCAAGGCAGGCCAACATTCAAATTCAGGAAATACAGAGAACACCACAAAGATACTCCTCGAGAAGAGCAACCCCAAGACACATAATTGTCAGATTCACCAAGGTTGAAATCAAGGAAAAAATGTTAAGGGCAGCCAGAGAGAAAGGTCGGGTTACCCACAGAGAGAAGCCCAACAGACTAACAGCAGATCTCTTGGCAGCAACCATACAAGCCAGAAGAGAGTGGGGGCCAATATTCAACATTCTTAAAGCAAAGAATTTTCAACCCAGAATTTCATATCCAGTTAAACTAAGATTCATAAGTGTAGGGAAAAGAAAATCCTTTACAGACAAGCAAATGCTGAGAGATTTTGTCACCACCAGGCCTGCCTTACAACAGCTCCTGAAGGAAGCACTAAACATGGGAAGGAACAACCGGTACCAGCCACTACAAAAATATACCAAATTGTAAAGACCATCGACGCTATGAAGAAACTGCATCAATTAACAGGCAAAACAACCAGCTAACATCACACTGACAGCATCAAATTCACACATAAGAATATTAACCTTAAATGTGAGTGGGCTAAATGCCCCAATTAAAAGACACAGGCTGGCAAATTGAATAACAGTGAAGACCCATCGGTGTGCTGTATTCAAGGGATGGAGGAAGATCTACCAAGAAAATGGAAACCAAAAAAAAAAAAAAGCAGGAGTTGCAATTGTAGTCTCTGGTAAAACAGACTTTAAACCAACAAAGATCAACAGAGACAAAGAAGGCCATTACATAATGGTAAAGAGATCAATTCAACCAGAAGAGCTAACTATCCTAAATATATATACACCCAACACAGGAGCACCCAGATTCATAAAGGAAGTCCTTAGAGGCCTACAAAGAGACTTAGACTCCCTAAAAAAAATTTTGGAGGAATATGAAAGCACGCTGAAATAAGTGGAGAGACATACCACGTTAAAGGATCCCAAGACTTAAGATTGTCAATATGTCAGTTTCTCCCAAATAATCTGTACATTCAATGTAAACCCAGTTAAAATACTTGCAACCTCTTGTTTCTATAAATTGACAAGTTGACTTCAAAATTTATATGGGGAAGCAAAGGGACTAGAATAGCCTAACAATGTTATAAACGGCAAATAATATTGGAGTACTCACATTATCTGATTTCAAGATGCATCTGACAACTATGCTAATCAGGACACTGTGATATTGGCAGAGGAAAAGGCATAAGAGTCTGAAGCTAGATCTATATATGCAAGTTAAATGGATTTTTCCATAAAGTGCCAAGATAATTCAGTGGGGAAGGATGTTTTATTCCAGGAATGGTGCTGGAACAATTGGACATTGATATGCAAAAAAATGAACCTCAATCTTTGCCTCACGCCATATACAAAAATGAACTCAAAATACATCATAGAACTCAATGTAAAAGCTACTGTTACAACACTTGTAGAAGAAAATGTAAGGGAATCTGCAGCATCTTGTAAGACAAAGATAGACGGGATACAAAAAGCACTAACTATGAAATAGTACATGCATACATTTTAAAAATTCTATATAATTATGTGCTACCCTTATCCAGTGACTACTTACTTGCCCAAGAATTATACAAATGATATGAAGAGGTCATTAGAGTTCTAATTTCCTAGAAAGTTTTCATTCAAATTCTCCATACCAGCTCATGAAGATAAAACCCCAGCTTTAAATTTAGGCTTTAGAATAACCCCATGAGGACTATTGATTATTCATTATTCTAAAAAAAATATGCCCTCCTTCCAGCCACACAGACTCATTTCTTGAGTCCCAAAAGAGCTGAAGTGATAACAGAAAGATCATCCAAGGGGTTAAAGGTATTCATGACATAGTCTCTCTGGAACATGTTCCAGGAAAATGTGGACACAGCAACAATCTTGGCAAAAATAACAGCTAGAATTGATTGGAAATTTATGATATGGCTGGCAATGTCCTGACAACTGTGCATGTCTTAATACACTCAATGCTCTAAACTGCCCCAAGAAATAGATGACATTACTAGTAGTATTTCCATGATACTAATGGAGAAAGGAGGCACAGAGATGATAAGGAACTGTCTCAGTGTCACCCAGCAGTGAGTGGTGGAGCCAAAGGCCACAGGCATGGTGAAAACTCTACTGAGCTGCATATTTGTGTAATCAAGAGTAAGATCCAAAGGCTACTGCAAAACTTTAGAATGTTAGAGCATGAAACTGCACAGGCAAAAGACATTTGATTTCTTCAGAAATCTTTAAGAGATGGAGACTTGAAAGGACTGGTCTGGGTATCATTTGGAGACGGCATCCTGAGAGTGTCATTAGAATAACAGCCAGAATGTGAGTGTCCGTCTCCTCACCTGAAGGTCTTGAGGTCATCCATCAGAGAAGGCACCAAACCTGTCCCTTCTATACTTTTACAAAGGAGAAAGAAGCCGTGTAGCTGGGAAATGAGACTATTCCCCTGCTCTAGTAGTTCTCAGACAAGTTTCCATGAAAGTTAGAATCCAAGATCTGTTAAAAGTGCAGATTCCAGGAATCACACCCAGTGAAGCTCATTTAGTGTGGCCGCAACTGTGTCCTAGGATCTGGGAATTTACTCCCCAGCCTAGGGAACTTTCAGAAACCTTATTAAATCCCTCAGGTAGCAAGACTCTCTGCAATATACCCAGAAAAATATTCCCAGGACAGACATGAGGTTGAGAAGAGTGACCTCAGCACACAGGAACACAGGACAGGATGAACGCAGTATGAGACTCACCATAAGGGTAAGGCAGTGTATCTTATGAGAAGACCTCACAACTCTTACTGGCCTTTCTCCCCAGAGGCCTGTTTATCTCAAATCCCTGCTCCTCATGGGTGGTGAATGGAGTTGTGTCAGGAAATGACCTTTTAGATCCCAGAAAGGCATGGGCTCCTCTCAGGGGCCACTGAACACATAGGATGGGGCGTGATGCAAGCTGTTGTTCCCCTCCCACCAGCCTTGGTTTCCTTCTTGCACCGTCATGTGCTTCCACGGGAGCCTAGAGCAATGACATGACTTAGGGCCAATGTCTTCCCTTTTTAGGAGACCGGCCCCTCACCTGAGGAGTGCGTCTCCCCCTCTCTTCCTTTCAGCTGTCCTTCTCCTGATCTCATCTGCCATCCCACAGCAGACAGGTGTCCCTGGTAGCCTGACAACCTAGCCTGGCCCCTTCCTCCTGTGTCCCCACCTGGAGAGGGCTGTCCTCACCAAGGGGAAGGACACTGGTCCAAGGATCCCAGAGACATGCCTACCACAGAACCATCCTGAGCATCAATGTCCCATGGCAGTGCTTGACCTATGAAATGAAGCTTCACCACACACCCCAGCTGGCCGTGAAATACTTTCTTTCTTTTTGTCTTATTTGAGACAGGGTATCACTGTGTTGCTCAGCCTGGAATGTAGTAGAGAAATTGTGGCTCACTGTAGCCTTGAATTCCCAGACTCCAGCAATCCTTCCATCTCATCCTCATATACCATGCACGGGCCACCATGCCTAGGTATATATTTTTAACTTTTTTGTAAAGATGGGGTCACCCTCTGTTGTCCTGGCTGGTCTTGAACCCCAGAGCTTAAAGAATACTCACACTTCGATGAACCAACATGCTGAGATTTGAGGTCTGAGCCACCTCACCTTGCCATGAACCATTTTCTTATCACGGAAAGCAAGACAGAGGAGGAAGGTGCCTGCAACTCCTCCTGGGGAACATTGTGTCCTTCCCCTTGCTACCGAGCTGTTTCCTCTGTACTGACTGCAACATTGCTATGCTTTTGATGTAAATAAGAAGTTTGAGGGTACTCCTTTGCATTCCTAAACTTGCGGTTTATAGCCAGAACATCATTGCCCATTTTGGGGCATTTTGGAAATTTCTGAGGGTGGCTGTGGTTGTTGGAATTATTGTCAGAGGTTACTGGCATTTGGGGATTAAGGTTATGGGGAGAGGCAAAGTTTTTTTTCCTGAGTCTTAAATAAACTGGATTTTCCATACATGTCACTTCCCTGTAAACTGAGGGAGACTTATATGTTGCTTTATCTGGGAACTTATAAAGACTTGTTGACTGCTTTGGAAAATCACATCACTGCAGGGCATTTCATTCTTGGATTCCACTCTGATACAACATTCCAATATCAGTTTGCTTTGCACCTGTGCATGCCTGGGAAAAACAGAATGAGGGAAATCCAGCTTGTCTACCAACAGTATCTTTTCCAAGATAAGCTGTCAATTGTTGGGGAAAATGAAGTGGGAGATGTTCACAGTGTAATTTCCCTTGAGTTGGTGAAAACACCAGCTATGCCCCTTGCTGTTACTGCACTGAAAGTTCTCTTTGCAGATGTATCTCCCTCACTGGGTTCCCAGGTCCTTTGTAAAAGGTTGAAAATTTACCCAGTAGACCCCTATGTCTTTGGGATGGAACAGAGGACCTCACAGGCAGATGGAGGGCAGGGAACACTTGTGGAATTGTAGTGATCTCTACATGGTTGGATGATCAAACCCTAAGTCACAGTGATGAGCCACGTGGATGTCAGTCTGCAGAGGGTGGGAGGGGAATGCCACAGGCCTCTGCCTTAGGAGCCATGCATCAGAGTGATACCAACCTGCAGTACTGATCTCAGTTATGCCCTTTAAGGGTCCCAGATGTAAGCAGCCTATTGGTTGGGGTTTCTCTGTTTGTGTGGGTGTTGAGGGGAGTGAGTGGAGAGATAGAGAGAAAGAGAGGAGATTTTGAGAAACTGTCTCAGGCAACTATGGGAGCTGGAAAGTACAAACTTTGCAGAGCAGGATGTCACCCTGGAGTCCCCTGGCAGAGGTGATGTGATAGCTCAAATTTAAGGGCAGTGTGGAGGCAGATGTTTTTCATCTTATGGAGGGCCCCAGTCTTTTTCTTTGAAGGCCTCCAAGTGACTGGATGAGGCTCAAACACATTGTGGAGGACAATTAGCTTTTCTCAAAGTCTGCTGATTTAAGTGTTAGTCTCATATCAGAACACCCCTTCAGAGAGACAGCTACATTGATTAAAGTGAAGAATGTCCTACGTAGTGTGGCCCAGCAAAGTTGACACATCAAATTTCCCATCATAGCTGTCTTGCACAAAAGCTATTAATGATGAATGTCTATCTTAGATAGGCAGGGGACTTCCTAACTAAGATTCTGTATTAACCACTTTTGTCCAGTCCAAGCCACCATTTCAGGCTCAGCTCAACTCTGGCCAGTAAGCTGTAGCTGACATGAATGCCTTCCAGGGCTCAGGCAGGGTCCGGATAGTCGGGGGACACATGCAAGCACATTGCCAGAGGGCACACGTGATACCCCTGGACACCAAGAGTTTACCCTTGTGAGGGCACCCCTCTGGGACATACATTAGTCAGGCAGAAGTTGGCCAAGGCCCCAACATGGCATCCTTCTGTAAGACCTTTCCTCTAGGGTTCCTCATCCAGTCAAAACAATGCATCTGCATCTTTGGCTTAGGGGAACTGTCAGAAGGCAGTCAGTTCAGCATAGTCATTGACACCAGTTCCTCATCTTCACAAGCAAGAATGACTTCCATAGGTCTTCTGTGTTCAGGAGCTGGATTGCCCCTCCTGTCCCGGCTGATGTTGCAGCTCTGTCAGGTGTGATCGTAAGCTGAGTATTCAGTGCGGTTTCAACATTGGTCTTAGGGTACAGCTGTAGGTTCCTCACAGAAAAAGAGACTCTCCATCTATGCTGTCTGTCATTGAGTACCTCTGATTCACTGTCATACTGTGGGACTAGGGACATGGTGCTGACACAATGGTGATCTTGCTTTTGCTGCGTCTGCAAGCAATCAGTCAATTGGATCCATTTGAGCTCACTGTCTTCTTACCGGACAAATCTATGGATATGTGACAAGCCAGACTAACAACCGTATTGGTGATCCTTGTGGCCCTGTTAGCCACCACAGGGCTGCTTAGGTACTGCCTGAGCAGTTGACACACGATTGTACTGAATTATGTGGTGTTGCCCGATCAGAATGTTGACTTATTCCTCATGGCATCACACAGAGCAAGGAGCAAAGTTTTCAGCACATACTACTGACAGGATTTTCCTTGTCACAGTTGGGTATTTACAAAAATATTTCAGAATTCATTCCATGTGTGACCCCATTAATGAACATGTATATTTAAATCAAATAAGCTGTGGAAGTCAAATGCATTTAAAAAGGCAACTTTGTATTTTTACTTGCATTTCACAAAGGTAGCTATCACTTAATATAGATGTAGTTGTAAAGGCAAATCTAGTGAAAAGATTAAACTTTAAAGAAAAAAATAAATAACTTGTAAAGCAAATTTATGTGCACTGTAATGCCTTCTCGGTATGTTACTTCTTTTATTCTTCATAACAATCATTTAGTGTAAATAATCTCATTTCTAATTTAGAAATGGGGAAACAGTCCCACAGGATATAAGTACTTTGCTCATCATCTCAAGCCGGTGTGTCAGGGCCATGATGGAAACCCATGGCTATTCCATGTTATAGTCTGTGAGGAGACAGTGTAGCTGGGACCCAAGTCATTTTGCTCAGCAAGTTGCCGTGGTTACTTTCCCCTTTCTTCTACTAGGCCCTAATTCTTTCATTCAGCTCTACAGCCTAGGAACTTCTCACATACTTTGTGGCGAATGGGATCCCCTACATTTAGACTCACTTTTTATTTGAACCCTAGCTTTTCAGTCCTTTTGAACAAAAATATTTATAATCTCTGTAAAAGAGAGAAATCATTGCGAATTATAATGCCCTTGCCCTCTCTAAGCAGTGTGGATTTTGAGAAGGGGCCTTTACTGCAGAATTATCTTTTATGGTGTGAGGATACAAATGGAGCTCAGAGGTGTCAGTCGTGTATTATGTATTAGTAAGAGGGATATCAGGCTGGATCCAGGCAGCTGCAGGGGCTTCTGAATGAGATGTGGTGACTGCGAGGCTGATGGATTTTATGTAGATGAAAAATGAGATTTGGTGCTTCTCCTTCCCTGACTCTTAATAATTTTAAAGAAAGGTCGGATGTGTTTGCATGAGATGTTGTGGCCTTGCTCCACAGGGATTGAGACATCATTTCTTCTCTCCGTGTTTCCACTCACTGTTTCAGATGGCTTTAGTATTCTAGTTACATGTTTCTGTACCACAGTAAAATAGGTGTGTTCTCATTAATTTTTAAAAAATGTTTTTGGACCGGTCGGGCGCTATGTGACTCCCAAATGTAATCGCAGCACTGTGGGAGGCTGAGGTGGTCTGATCACCTGAGGTCAGGGGTTCAACACCAGCCTGGTAAACAAGGTGAAACTCCATCTCTACAAAAATACAAAAATTAGCCAGATGTGGGTGCATGCGACTGTAATCCCACCCAATCGAGAGGCTGAGGTGTGAGAATTGCTTGAACCAGGGAGGCAGAGGTTGCAGTGAGCCAAGATGGCACCATTGCACTCCAGCCCAGTGACAGAGTGAGAATGCATCTCAAAAAAAGAAAAAAAAAAGTTTTTGGACCAATGGTTTCATCTGGGCATGCCTGTTAGGCCTATGTGCCATGTTTTGGCAAACCCCTCCTTCAAGAGAAGAACAAAGCCTTTTATCTTGAATAATGAAAAAATATATTTTATATATTATCCTAGATTTATATGAAATCATGTGATTACCACGAAAGTCAACATGTACAACACCAGTTCTACGTTCAACACTGTCAGAAGCATTTGCTTCAAGAAAGCGCAGACTGTGAACTTAGAACTTGAGTCCCCATATCTGCTTCTTACTAGAGTCATTTATTGTTAATTTTAGGAAACTCTGACTCACCTTATTAAAGGATTAAATGAGGTCAGAATCAATGAAACATAGCTCACAGAATTGGCTAATGGATAACACATACTCTATAAATGTGAGGTATTATTATTCCTGTTTTTCTTAGAGAACCCAATAAGTGGAGCTATTTTTGTAATTATAACAGAGTTTGGTTTGTTAACCCATTTACAAGCACATACAAGCACAGATCAAAATCATGTAGGCAGGCAAGACACAGTGGCTCTCACCTGTCATCCCAGCACTTTTGGAGGCCAAAAAGGGAGGATCCTTTGATGCCAGGAGTTCAAGATAAACCTGGGCAACAGACTGAGAACCCATCTCTTCAAAAACTTACGTAGGCAAATTAATAGAATGGAAAATACAACTTTCTATGTACAGAGGTTAATATCAGTACAGAAACAGGAGCACGTTTTCAGAGTGACAGCATCATTATTGACATCGTTGTAGGGAAGATAGGCGCCCCATAAAGTTTAAAGTCATGGAATCCTGGAGTTGCCCCTTCTGTCTCTTTAAGTACGGTCCAAAACTTAAAAAATGAGATTCAATCTAGAAACAAAGGAACATAGAAAAGGCTATCACTAAGTATTCAGTCTTGAAGAGATTTCACTTCCAGAGGATAGAAAGAGGTCTTATATCCCAATTCATTTCATGAAGCTAGAGCAACCTTGGTAGCAAAGTCCATCAAAGAAAACACAGATGGTCCTGACTTATGACGCTTCCACTTAAATTTTTTGATTTTATGATGGTGGATAAACGAAATGCATTCCGTAGGAATGGTGCTTCATCTTGCCATGTAAGCACTGTGTTTTTCACTTCCATGACACTATTCAGTAAATTACGTGAGATATTCAAAGTTATGATAAAATAGACTTTGTGTCACATGATTTTGCACAGCTGTAGGCTAATGTAAGCATTCTGGCTACGTTTAAGGTGGACTAAGCTAAGCTGTGTGCTAAGTTAGGTGTACTGAATGCATATTCAACTTACAAAATTTTCAGTATATGATGGATTTATTGGACAAAATCCCATGATAAGTTTCGAAGCATATCTACATAAAATGAAAATATAGGCTAATGTCACTTCTCAGGACATGCATAAAAATCCTAAACAAATTAGTTAGACATAGATTATCCAAAAAATATAGTGTGTCATGACCCAATTTTTCCACCTAGCAATGTAAGGTTGGTTTAAACACAGCAACTTACCAACGTAATTCACAATGTTAACAGATGAGTAAAGGAAAAAGTCCTGTAATCGTCTATGTGGATGCACTACAAGTGCTTCATGAAAATAAACATGTACTCAAGATATATACTCTTAGCAACTGAGGAATACAATGGAACTTCCTATTCTAATAAAGTATATGTATTTTATAAGCACAGCAAGCATGGTAAAATGTTGAAAGTTTTTCAGTGTCTCTTAGGCGTAAGAGAAGGATGGCCACAATTACTGGTTCTAATCAGCCTTGTATTGGGTGGGTCTGTCCAATGTTGTAAAATAGGAAACAGGATAACGCTTGAAATGTCAGAAACAAGCTTTTGTTATTCAAAGATGCTATGAATGTGTATTTTGAAAATCAGAATGGATCTAGAGATAAATTTGGAATAAGGCTATTTAGGAAGGATACTGTATAGAAAATCAATATATAAACATTATACCTGTTGAATGGAAGATAAATGTGTTTTCTCCATTCTTATTGCACAACTAGTAACATGAAAGGCTTCTGTGACCACATCTATGGGGACTTTTCCAGAAACACCAAGAAAACAATGAGTTTTGCAGCATACACTAGCTGGGTGTTCTCTCATTCAACTCGATCCACCTGGAGATAGCGTGAGGTTGCACAGGATGAGGGCTCAGTGCCACAAGATGGCCCTGCCAATCGGTGCAAGCCCTAGGTTGTTTTACCTGTGCTTCTGAAACACCAGCTTTAAATTGGGTTTCCAATAACTCCTACTCAAGTTTAATTAATTTGCTAGAACATCTCACAAGACTCAGGGAAATATATAATTTTATGGGTTTATGAAAACAGGATACTAGAAAGGATGCAGATAAAGAGATACACAGGATACAAAAATGGGGAAGGGGGCAGGGAACTTCCATGCCATCTATGGGCATGCTGCCCTCCATGTGCTCAGCTATCTGGAAGCTCTCTGAACCCTGCCTTTTGGTTTTTGAAGGAGGTTTTCATTATGTTTGAATGATTGATTAAACCATTGGCTGCCCATTGGTGATCAACATAACTTTCAGCCCTTATCCCTTCCCTGAAGGTTGGGAATGGGGCTGAAACTCCCAACCCTTTAATCCCTTCCCTGAAGGTTGGGAATGGGGCTGAAACTCCCAACCCTTTAATCCCCCATCCTAGAGCTACAGAGGGGCTGCCAGCCATCATTCAACTCACTAGCATACAAAAAGATATCATTTTATGAAGATCTAAAAATTTTAGGATATGTATGCCAGTAAGCATGGTCAAAGACCACACACATATTTCACAACATCACTTCTGTGTATACCAGCTCAATCAGAATACAAAATTTCAAGTGATTCTTTATTTTCCTTTTTTTTTAAGAGTCTCCCTTGCAGACTTGCAGTAACGTAAAAATCATTACCAGCATCCTCGACCTCCTGGGCTCAAGGGATTCTCTTGCCTCAGCCTCCAGAGTAGCTGGGACTACAGTCACATACAGACATGAGTACATTCATGCAATCATTCATTTATTTTTGCAGGGAGGGGGTCTCGCTGTGTTGCTCAACCTGGTGTCAGTCTCTGAGCTTAAGCAGTCCACCTCCCTCAGCATGCCAAAATACTGGGATTACAGACATGAGCCACTGCACCTGGCCACAAGTTACAAAAGTATTAACTACCTGGGAATAAAATGAATAAAAAATGTGCAAGAATTCTTTGGAGAAGGCTTAAAACTTTATTGAGACATTTTTAAGTCAAATATCTAATGTAAAACCAGTTTGTGTTGTTTCAGCTTGTCTTCATTTAAAACTGTGGTTGCCCATCACCTATAATAGAAACATAACAGGAGGGGACATTACTAGCAGAACTGTATAAAATAAACAGATAAAATTAAAGGTATGAGAAGGACACCAAAGTTTTAGTTTTACACAATGGACTAAAACTAGGAGCCTAAGAGTCACTCTATGGCTTATATTGAATTAGACTTCTGTAGAGACGTAATATGTGTCTGTATTCTCTGTAGAGAGTACATTTATTACTTTTGAATAACTTCAACTAATGATTCATACCTGTCTTTTATTCACTACCTGTCTTCCCATAAGTTTGTTCTGTGGCTCTTCTACTATTATGTTTATTTCTTTGTATTATTTTCATTTGTCATGTAATTTTCTGTCTATTTTAGTAACATGTGCATTTAAGGCTATGATCTTCCTAAGAATACAATTGAGGCTTGTTCGATATTCTTCCAGAAATCGTCTGAAAACTATCTTTTAATGTAAATAGTCTAATGGAATGGTTCAGCGGTGTAGAGTAAAAACATTTAGGTAATTTCTCCCCTAAACATGCAGTGCTTCAGTTAAAATCAGAAAGTCTTCTAATTCATAGCCATCAATTGGCATTTTATGCGTAAAAAATACTTATGTCAACTACCCAGGAATTAGTACCCTTAGAATACTTGAAATTTAATTCCTATCATCTGAGGTCTCAAGGCAGAAACCTGTAAAATGTAACCTATGATATGGTTGGAAGAGATTGTATCATACTTGTCTTCTATCTAATTGCACACAGTAGGTCATGAAGACTGACAGGAGGGCAGAGAGCATGCTTAGCACAGGCATCTTACACCTACCTTGAGCATCACTGACCTACGCGCATTCTCTCTACTTATCAGCCACAGAAATAAGACTGTCACTTGCCATTTTATTATAACGGTTTCTTCTGATTTAGCAAGGACAGTATTTTCAACATAGAAAATGTATCTCAAAGGTAAGAGATGATTCATTATATCCAGGGACTCCAGGAAACTACAAACTATACTTATCAATTTTCCAGCCAACTTTCAGCAAACATTTGAGACCCTTTCCTAATGCTTTCTTTCCTCCTGTTACTGCTCAAGGCATAAGGCATGATGCACACATAGGCCTCCTCCCCCCATAGACATTCTTTCTTTCCCTTCCCAGGACCTTGAATCTCAGCTGCACCTTGATCATTCTTCTCTCTCCTGACCAGGTTTTGGATCTTGACTTTCAGCTGGTGGTTCCTCCTCTCATGGCTCTTTATCACTGGGCTCCTGGGAACAGGGGTGTGTGTTTGTCCAGATAAAAAGTTTTGTTATCAATTGCATGTCAATAATATAAATGTATAGAATACAGACATATTGTTGATCATAAGTACGTCTGAAGACATTTCTCCAACACTATACCATATACTAATTGTTCATAGAGTTACTCTTTTCACAGACAGGTTACTCTAATACAGTTAACCTCAAGGGCTTCAGAAGCCATTTTAATTTATGTTGGGATGAATGTGTGGAATCATGGGATACTTTAATCATTGTACATATACTAGTTCAACACTATCATGAAAAGGAATTTCTGCTAATGGAAAGCATTGAATGGCAAGGCACTCACAAGCATAGGCCCAATCAGCTCAGGAGGTTGTACATATCATCTTGGTCTAGGCCTATATATTGATCTTCCTAGCCAATTCATATTTCACAGTGCGAACAGGAAACTGTGATGGGGAAAATGCACTTGACAGGATAGCTATATTTGACCACTTCCATAGCCAAATTTCAACTTGTAATTTTTTTTAAATTTGGTAAGACTTTGAATATAAGTCCTAGGGCAAGTATAAGTGTGTTTGCCTTCTGAATGAAATGCTTGCACATTCACTTACATTGGTCAAGCTAGCTAAGCAATGTCTTAAGGCTCTTGGCAAATGACACAGGGTATTTCCGATGAGGTTGGTTTCAAAACTGGACCTTCCACATAAAGACATATAGAAATATACAGCTAGTGAATTAAAACCACAGTGGCCACGGCTTTTGTCACACAACCATTTGCTAGTCCCATTTCTCCCCTAAAATCGAATTTTGTTGGAATGCAGAGCCCCATCCATTCGAACCTCAATGGTGGAGTAGACAAGTTGAGACGCATCCCTGAGTGCTCCTACAGACCTGGGAGCTGCCATCAACAACCTGCGGTGTTCTGAGTTTCCAGGCCCCTTCCTTATCTCCCACCTGGCCCTCTCTGGGGTCCCTCACGGTGAGCCTGGAATCTGTCATCTCTCAGGTGTTCCAGGCCCTTGTGGGCCTCGGATACCTTCAACAGGGCCCCCAGCACTCTCCCCATCTTCACCTGATCCCCCTGAAGTCCATGGCCCACCTTTCTCCTTTGTTCTGAACCCACCATAACAATGCCCGTGATGGTGCCGACACACGAGGAAAAGGACAATCACCTCATGACCCTTCACCCTGAGAGGCCAAGGACCATGCTGCCCCATGCTCTGGAAGGCCACGTTCCCCTCCTCACACTCACCCACACTTCCACTCCTGGGAGGGCTGGTCTGTGGACCTACGGACTGCATCTCAGTAGTGGGAGAAAGTGACCCTCACACCCTCACAGCTCTGCGACGTTCACCACGTGGCAAAGGGGCCGACTGGAAGATGCCCAGTGAACATGCGCACTGAGGCAGGGGCCCCAAGAGCATGGGCAGGGAAGTCGGTACCTGCCCTGTGGGCTGTGGTGCCCCGCCTTGCCTCACCTCATCCCCCACTCTGCAGGCCTGCCCCCTGCCCCAGGTCACCACTGTGGACTTCAAATGTGCCCTCCGTGGGCGGTTTCATATGCCTCCAGAACTGAAATACCACAGATAGTTTTCCCCTACAAAATGCACTCCATCTTCATCAGGCCCTCCTCCTCTCTATGGACCTCCTTCCTCCCCTGTCCAGGCCCTGCACGACAGCAAGGCCGTGGCTCCTTTGTCGCCTGTTAGTAGAAGGACGGGGACCTCAAGGCCCTTCCCCCTAGGAGGCCATGGACCGTGCCCGCAGGCTCCTCACACTCTCTCACACTTCAACTCTGGGAGGACTGATCTGTGGACCTACTGGCTGACTCTTAGCAACACAGAAGGAAGTCATGATGTCTCCTTGCATAGCTCTACAGGGACAGGAGGCAAATAGACAAGGCACCTGGGCAACAAAGGACATGCACACAATCAGGCACGTGCAGTGACAGCCAGGGTTTTCCCACTGTCCCCAGGCCCACATCCCCAGGGTGGTGTTTGTAGTAGAAAGAGACGCGAGATTTTTTTTTTTTTTTTGTCTCTTGCCCAAACATTCTCATGCATCCAGAAACATTGGGAACAGAGAGTCCCATGTCACCCTTAGTGGAGGATGTGTCTCAAAAAGACCTTTGTGACAGAAATAGACTTGTATGTCTACATTTACACATACTTTTTTCTCAGGGTGTTGCTCTGTCCCCCAGGCAGGAGGGCAGTGGCATGACCATGCTTCACTGCAACCTCCATCTCCTGGGCTCCAGCCATCCTCCTCAAGCTGCTGCCTCCCGAGTAGCTGGGACTGCAGGTAGACGCCACCAGGCCCAGCTAATGTATTAAATTGTTATTGTTTTAGATGCGGGGTGTCACTGTTTGCTCAGGTGGCTTTCAAACACATGGGCTCAAGTGATCCTCCCATCTTGGCCAACTTTTATACATGCTTTGATTAGTCACTTTCTCCTCTGGTTCTGGGTTTTCTACCATGCATACAATGTAATTAACTACTTCTGTAGACTCAATCAATTCACATCTGTACCCATTCTTTAGGTTGTGTTAACGCATATTTATACTTCTCCACTGGTAACTGATTTCCCTTAATACCTGTAAGGTAATCACCTGTAAGGTAACTCTGTGTGATTTCAACATTGGCTCACAGTGACTTGGAAAGCCTGCATGGGAAGTTTTTCTTGAAGGAAAGTGGAGAGTTTCCAGGAACCATTTTGAAAAACAGAGACAAGCGATGTCCTCCTTCCCTCCCTTGCCTCTCCTCCTGAGCCAGGTTTTCTATTTTCTCCATTGTTACAAAATCAGCATGTAGTATTCTGTGATGAAAAGTTTTTATCTCTTTAATCATCCCGTTTTTTTCCTCTAGACCTTTTTTTTTTCCTGGAAGGGTTGTATGCAGATGGAACAAAACATTTTCAGAAAAACACATTATGATATAAATTTAGTGAAAAGACTCATCATATTTAAGAAATGGTCAGGACGAAATCCTGAATTTATAAAAATTGTAAAAATCAGTTTACATAACCTCCATCCCTTTTGTCTACATCACTTATCCAGTGAGAAGTGTAGAAAAGATGAATTCCTTGCTTGTGACAGCTGCATTAATTAGTCAAACTTCTGGAACCCTTCCATCAATATCATACATTCAGATGTAGTGGCCACAAAATGCAAAGCCATTTTACAACTGTACCTGTTTTTCTTTTTTTTTCTTTTAATCTCATTGTAATTTCCATCAAACCCCTATCACTAAATTCACCATTCACAGAGTTACAAGTATCATGGCCAAGAGAGATCCTGCCTCAAATTTTTTTTTGTGGGTGGTGGGGTGCTGCAGCAGTGGCAGCCCAGCTGATGACAAGGCTGGAATGTGTCTTCACACACCCGCATCGCCCTTTTGAAACAGGGCTTCTCTCTGTTGCCCAAGGTGGAGTACACTGGAGGACTTACAGCTCACCACAACCTAGGACTCCTGGGCTCAAGCGATCCTGCTGCCTTACCTTCCTGAGTAGATGGGACTACAGACACGTGCCATGATGCCCAGCTAATTTTGAAAATTGTGAAGAGCAGGGGTCTCATTATGTTGCCCAGGCTGGCCTTGAACTCCTGGCCTCAAGTGATTCTCCTCCCTCAGCTTCCCAAAATACTGAGATTTCAGATGTGAGCCACCTCATGTCGCCTTTTATTTTCCTCACTCTTCTCCCTTTATAAAGGGAGAAGGCTTAAGGTTTATCGAAATCCTTGCTCCAGTCCAGGAGACTGGTTTTTTCCCTCCTGCTTGCAGGAGAGAGCAATTCATACGTCAGGGTTTTTGGCCTACTGAAAGATCTTTGGCAACAATTGCGTCCTTTCTCTACATGCCTGCAGGAGAAAACAAAAATTAAAGTCAGCACCAGGCTGCACTTTTCCTTCATACATTATCCTGTGCAGAACAGCTTTTAAGAGATCCAGTGAGCCAGTTCTCTTGCAGCTGGAGGGATTATTGTTAAATGCTGTGAGTACATGTATTTTTCATAATAGACAACAGCTCAGCTGGTGCTTCATACTATGGGGAAATCCATAGTCTCAAAGGAGTGACAACTTCATCTTCTGTATCCCTTCACACTTCCTTTATTCAAACAAGGTTTTCACCATATTGTAGTGAGCCAGGGTATTGCTGGTGAATCACACTGTTGCTGCCACTGTGTCAGGGATCCCCAAGGCCACCCTCACCTTCAGTGATTCCCTGGCATTCTCTGCTGCCCTTCTGCATACAATACTCCTGACTGGAGCCAGCCCCCTCACCTCAGGTGAGGATACCATGTCTCCCACTTTCTCAGGGGCTTTGCTCCTGCAATGATCACTCTTTTCTCCTGAACCATCGACTGCTCCCTCTACATTGGATCATTCCCCAAGCTAAGGGAAAACTCACCTTCTTCCCCCATGTCCTTTTGTAAGTACCAACACATGTATCTGCTGCCCCGCAAAGGAAAACTGCATGAACTTAAGCAACACACTTCACTGGAGTCCGTTCTCATATTATCTACAAAGGAAAATGAACCACAATATCCAAAACAATTCTGAAGTATAACTTTGGGGTATTCACCGTACATGATGTCAAAATTCACATTAATTCTATTTTATTGATTGATTATGTTCTCAATGAATGGGAAGAAGTGGAGTTCTCTCTTAGCTTGGGGATTGATCTAATATAGAGGGAGCCGTTGATGGTTCAGGAGAGAGGAGTGATCACTGCAGGAGTAAAGCCCCTGAGAAGAGGGGAGGCATGGCATCCTGAGCTGAGGTGAGGGTGCTCCCTTGAGTTAGGAGAATTGTATGTAGTTGTTGATTATGATTTTTAATCATCCAGCCCCATATGGCAATTGTGTTACTTCTCCAATATTCAAGACAGTGTGGCATTTGGGGAAAATCAACAGATCAGAATAGAGTCCAGCAATAGACTCACAGACATAATAAGTTGATTTTCAGAGAAGGGGAAAAGGCAAAGGAGAAAGTTTTTTTTTAAATAAATGATGTTGGTTTTCTCCCACCTCGTGGCCACTACATTGTTTTTTATTCCTCTGGTTTCCTTCTCTATGTTTCTCCTTTGCACTTCAACTGGTCTTCTGTTTGTCTTTCTGCCCCAACATAGTGCGGTATTTCCCACAGCATGTATCAAGTGTCTTTGTGATATTTGATATGTTCATCACATCAATGATAAACTGGATCAAGAAAATGTGGTACATATACACCATGGAATACTATGCAGCCATAAAACTAAAGAGATCATGTCCTTGGCAGGGACGTGGACAGTGGTGGAGGCCTTTATCCTTAGCAAACTAATGCAGGAACAGAAAACCAAATACCGGATCTTCTCACTTATAAGCGGGAGTTAAATGATGAAAACACATGGACACATGGGAGAAGCATCACACACTGGGGCCTACTGGAGGGCGGGGGTGGGAGGAGGGAGAGGATCAGGAAGAATAGCTCGTGGATGCTAGGCTTAATACCTGAGTGATGTGATGATCTGCGCAGTAAATCATGGTGGCACTCATTTACCTATGTAACAAATCTGCACATCCTGCACACGTAACCTTGAACTTAATATAAATTTTGGAAATAAAAAAGTCAATATCTCAGAATCCCTCTTTCCATGTGTTTGTCATCATGTCATTTATCAAAGCAGTATGGTGACATAAAAGCTCAGGTGTAATAACAGTTAGTATGATTAGTGATTTAGCAGGATTATAGCCCAGTAATTGCTAATATTGAATTGCATTGGACTGCTTACAGTACTTAAGGAAAGTTGGTAAGGAAAAATATTCATGCTTCAAAATATTTTTAAAATTCGTGTAAAATTGATCAACACTGAATACCACAGATGTCGCTGTCACTGGATGCTAATGAAGTACATAATGGACCCATAAGACACAGTCAATAATAAAGGGGGAAATAAAAGGGAACATATCAAAGCACCATCAGACTAGTGCAGAGGCACACACATGAACACACCCTGCAGCTGCGGAAAGACATGGAGGAAGTAAAGCCCCACAACTAATCAGCCATCCTTCTCACCAGCTCATGAGTTCACAAATGAGTTTGCTGAGGGTCAAATGTCTACAGTAAAACTGACCAATTTAAACATCACTGAATGCCATTTCAAGCCTCAGGTAGAAAGCTACAGACAAGAGTGAACTTATTCTGAGCAAGTCTTAATCCATCATCTTCACAGATGGCTAAAGAAATGGCCTGTAAATATCTTGTCTGACAACCGCTAAAGTACTGACATCCAAACTCTTTTATTACAATGCATGAGAGTGTTGCAGGAAAATCAGAGATGGGAGAGACGGAACATAGTTCAGGAGAGCCCTTTATTATTAAGGTGATCACCGGCTCAATCGGACTAGGGTCCAGAAAGTCTGAGCCCCGAACAAAGGGATCAATCACCTTTTAAGTAGTTTGTGGCAGGAGTTACGTGCTGCAGGAAGCGTACTTGCGGAAGCGAGAACAAAGGCAGTTAATCTTTCTTTCACATTTGTTGCACCACATGTCTTACATCCTTAGGAATACATATTTTTGTAGCATTTGCTTATCAACCTTGTGACTTCACAGCCGCGCTAGGGAGGGAAGAAAGAACTCGCTGTGCCTCAAGGAATGTGAAATGATGGAACACAGATAAGCCTCTCTGAGCATAGAGGAGAAATAAGCAGTTAATATTCTCTTTTAACCCAGGCCTCTGGGTTGGGGGGCTATATGACATTCTACCTTTAAGGAAAATAATACATTTCTTGACTATTATATTTTAAAAATTCATTAATTCCCCCTTCATTTCCCCACTTTGGTGCTTGCCATACATGCAGATTAATAAAGGGCACCACAGTCGTTTATCTCTTCCGGTGTAGGTTCATATTCTTCTTGAAGGACTGATTGGTATTTTTGCAGTGCCATTAGTTTGGTGGTAGTCGTCCGGTCTACTACCGCTTCAGTGGTGGATTGGATGCTTCTGATGAGAAGAAGTAAAAGCCAAGGCAGTATTAGGCATCCTCCAATTATGACTATAAAACCGATTATTAGAGTTTTAAAGCCTCCAAGCCATGAGAACCATCCTCCAAAAAGTGTATTTGGGCTCCATCTGGACCAGGTCTGCACTGAGACATGGGCTAACTTTCACATCTTAGCAGTAATTTCCATAACAGCTCTTCCATTGTTGTCAATTTGTAAGCAACAGTTGGTCAAATTTAGTTTGCCACAAACTCCTCCTTTGGAGGCTAGGAGATAGTCTAACGCTAGCCTATTTTGGTATATGGCATCCCTCATTTGGGTGGCATGTATAGCTAGCAAATCTAAGGCTCGAGCTGTCTCATTGACTATAATTTCTAGTACCGCTTGTAATCTTATAATTCAGTTCAGCATGTATATAGGAGTATGGTAACCCCATGACCCATCTTGGGCCTACGTAGTTGGTCCATAATATTTTATGATCCTCTCTGGAGGCTATTCATTGTCTTTCCAATTTCTTATTTCAATGTCTTTTCTTATGTTTGTGTTTACCTTTTTGGTGGTACTTATCTGGGTGGAGACATTTCTTCTGGTCCTTTTCCTTTCTTTGTTATAGACTAGGTAACTTAAATCTTCTCCTTGGGTTAATGGGAGTAAAAAGAAAGATGGTCTTATTGTTCCTAATACACAGGCTCTGATCCAATTTTCAGGCAGTAGTTGGTAGGCCTTTGTCCCAGAGATCCAGTATAGTCCTGCTGGTGCCTTCCAAATATTTGGGACATCCAGCCAATACCATGACTGATTTAACACTGGAAATTGGGAGAGGGGATTGAAATCCAGCACAGAGGAATTACCTGTACAACTTCTCTCCTGGGTCTTATTTTCTGATTCCTCGAAATATTGTTGATGTGAACAAGTTGTATCCCCTACCTCAGTTTGAAAGTTTTTTTCCCCATCGTGCTATGCAATATCTCCCAATGATAGGGGCCTTTAGTAGCCAAACACTTGGGTTGGCATTGAATTTTGTAACGAATTCTGGTATGGTAAAATTATCTTGTGGCATTAATTCTCTGGCTTCCCAAGGCTATTGATCTCCCATATTTGTACCTCCACAAACATAACGTGATGTGACCCCAAGATTAGTAGCAATACTTTCAGCTAGTTGAGCAAACAGATTTTCTGCTGTTATTGGTGGAATTTGAATCTTTGATTCTTTGGGGTCGAAATGCTTAATAAGGAATTTATAAAACCTGAATTGCTGCATTGGGTTAACTTGAACTTTAGCTCGTTGAGTCTTTTTAATAATTACAATCGGAATCCCTTGGTTTGCTCCTTCCTGGTTAAAGCCCATTAGTCCTTTATGTCCGTTAGTCCAGAAAGGCATATTTGGTTTCAGTATAGTCAGATTGAGGGGGTTGCATGTTCGGGTTGTGCACCCAATTTTGGCTTTCAGGCAGGCAAACAAAGCCACTCTTCCTGGTTAAAGGTGCTGACTGAACTCATGGGTAGTCCATTGACTGTGACAGTCAAGACAATCCTTTTCTGTTTCTCCCATTAAGATCTTAGCAGCTTTGCTGCTGATTCTTTCTTGGCCTAGATCCCTACAGACCACTCCTAGATTGTTCACCTTGCTAAATGTGCAGCTTGGCAGGCATCAAAATATATTGAGACAGGCCCTCTGTGTGAAAAAGGAAATACCTTTGTTTTGGTTACAAGCTTCCCTACTCCAGTGTCTATTGGATTCGTATATGACGGCAACAAGGGTTCCCCTATTCGGATTTCAAGCCAGAAATCGTAGGGCAGGGATTCCAGATCATAACAGATTTGAGGCTGCCCATTTCCCAGGTCACAAACAGAGTAGCTGGTTTGGTTATAAACACAAGTTCCTACCTGAGTCCCTGTGCACTCATAGTAGGTCTGGTATATCAGAGTCTTAGTTATGCCTTTTTCAGACCAAGCATCCATCATGCAGTGATGGCAACTATCTTGGTTTCCTTGGACAGCTGTTAGCATTTTTGCTACTAGTACAATCAGGTTTAGACTATGCACGGGCATCCTCCTGGGCAGCAAGTTCGACAGCAATTGCAAAGGTAACGTGACAGTAAGACAATTAGTACAAGCAAAAGAATAACTACACTGGCAAATTCTATCCACATTTACTTATCTGGCACTGGCTTCCTCAGGCTTCGGCCATGTGTAGACTACTCAGCTTCTGGTTGTGTGACTAGAGCAAGGTTTGGTGTTTCTTCAAGCTTCAGCCATACATGGACCGACCAGCCTCCAGTGTGGTCGGAGCAGGGCAGTCGTCCTTCTCTGACGCACCTTGGTCTTTCTGCAAGATCAGTCCAGCTGGATTATCTGGATCTTGCTTACTTGTCCACCAGTCTGGGGCTGGGGCTGCAGGTTTCAGCAGGCTATGATGAACCCAAGGTGTGATACCTGCAACTTTAACAGTGGTAGGGGTAGACATGATTGTTGTGGGAAGTCAGGAACCCCGAATGGAGGGACTGGCTGAAGCCATGGCAGAAGAACATGGATTGTGAAGATTTCATGGACATTTATTAGTTCCCCAAATTAATACTTTTATAATTTCTTACGCCTGTCTTTACTGCAATCTCTAACATAAATTGCTAAGATTTCATGGACACTTATCACTTCCCCAATCAATACCCTTGTGATTTTCTATGCCTATCTTTACTTTAATCTCTTAATCCCATCATCTTCGTAAGATGAGGAGGATGTATGTCACCTCAGGACCCTGTGATGATTGCTTTAACTGCACAAATTGCTTGTAGAGCATGTGTGTTTAAACAATATAAAATCTGGGCACCTTGAAAAAAGAACAGGATAACAGCAATGTTCAGGGAACAAGAGAGATAACCTTAAACTCTGACCACCAGTGAGCCGGGCAGAACAGAGCCATATTTCTCTTCTTTCAAAAGCAAATGGGAGAAATATAGCTGAATTCTTTTTCTCAGCAAGGAACATCCCTGAGAAAGAGAACGCATCCCTGAGGGTAGGCCTCTAAAATGGCCGCTTCAGGGGGCAGCCATCTTTTATGGTCGAAGCCGTAGGGATGAAATAAGCCCCAGTCTCCTGTGGCACTCCCAGGCTTATTAGGACAAGGAAATTCCCACCTAATAAATTTTGGTCAGACCGGTTGTCTGCTCTCAAACCCTGGCTCCTGATAAGATGTTATCAATGACAACACGTGCCCAAAACTTCATTAGCAATTTTAATTTCGCCCTGGTCCTGTGGTCCTGTGACCTCGCCCTGTACACTCCCTCCCCTTTTGAAAATCACTAATAAAAACTTGCTGGTTTTACGGCTCAGGGGGCATCATGGAACCGGCTGACATGTGATGTCTCCCCCAGACACCCAGTTTTAAAATTTCTCTATTTTGTACTCTGTCTCTTTATTTCTCTCTTTTGTACTCTGTCCCTTTATTTCTCAGACCGGCTGACACTTAGGGAAAATAGAAAAGAAACTACGTGAAATATTGGGGGTGAATTTCGCCTGATATCTGGCTGAATTTCCCCCGATACATGATCACAACATGGGGGCCATCCCATAAAGGCCTGAGGGTGATGGGGTTCCAACGTTTAACCCATACAGAGTCTCTGGGTTGAAAGGGTTGTACTGCATCTGTAAGACTAACAGGTATTCTCTGTCTTACCCACCCTTGTACTTCTTGCATTACTTCACCTAATGCCTGCATTTGTCTCCTTAGAGTTAGTTCTCCTATTTCTTTTAAATCTCCTCTTATTTGAGCTATGAGTGGGGGTGGTCAGCCATACACTATCTCATAGGGTGAATACCCAGTTAATTTAGTGGGGGTACACCTGACTCAGAGAAGGACCATTGGCAACACCTGATCCCACCTTAAATGAGTTTCCTGGCAAAACTTCTTCCACAGTTGTTTCAGTGTTTGGTTCATCCTTTCAACTTTTCTGGAACTCTGTGGACGATAGGCAGTACGCAGCTTCCGTTTAACATTTGGGTTAACTGCTGCACTACTTCTGCCACAAAGGCTGGTCTGTTATCTGAGCCTAAAGTTAGTGGCAGTCTAAATCTAGGAATAATGTCTTTTAGTAGTATCCTGGTTACTTCTCGAGCCTTCTCTGTTCTGGTGGGAAATGCTTCAACCCACCTTCAAAAGGTGCAGACTAACACTAACATGTACTGATAGTCTCCAGCCCAAGGCAGCTGGGTAAATTCTACAAGCAGGTTTTCACATGGCAACTGCTCCTGTTTCTTGAATTCCTGGGGACTGAGTGGGCCCTTGTCTGGGGTTATTTTGAGCACATATGACACATTGCTCGCAGATGGCTCGTGTGACGGCAGTCAGGTGTGGTACAAAGAAGTATCGCCCTACAAGAGTTTCTAAGGCTGTCTTCTTTATCTGTGTTCCTTGGTGAAGTTGCTTTATAAGTCAAGGGGCGACGGCTTCTGGGATGGCAAGCCTCCCGTCTGAAAACTTCCACCAGCCTCCTTTCTTTGATAATCCCCGTTTTCCTGTGCGAACCATGCCTTTTCACTGGAGGTGTAGTTAGGAGTTTCTGCAAGGGGAGGTTCTAATAAGGGCATGACATAAGTCTCTCTTTTTTCTGTCATTTTTGTTATTGCAGCCCTTTTTGCTTCCCTGTCTACTTTCCTGTTTCCTGTAACCTCGTTACTTCCTCCTGTTTGATGTCCATTACAATGAATTAATGCTACTTTCTTTGGAGTCCATACTGCTTCTAGGAGCTGCTCTATTTCTTTTTTGTTCTTTATTTCTTTCCCTTCAGTAGTTAACAGTCCTTTCTCCTTGTAGATGGCTCCATGAGCATGCAAGGTAGCAAAGGCATATTTTGAGTCAGTATAGATATTCACTGACTTTCCTTTTGCTAGAAGTAGCGCTCTTATGAGAGCTATTAGTTCTGCCTTCTGTGCAGAGGTTCCTACTGGTAAAGGGCAGGCCTCAGCGACTGAGTTCAGTGTGGCTACTGCATATCCAGCCTTTCTGATACCTTCGGATATGAAGCTACTTCCATCAGTAAAATACTCTATGTCTGGGTCCTTTAGGGGCTGGTCTTTTAGGTCTTTCTGGCTTGAAAAGACTTCATCTACTGTTTCTACACAGCAATGATACCCTGGGGCACATAACGGGGGCTTCCCATGCTCTGCATATTCTATTGGCAGAAGTGTAGACAGATTTAGGGTGTTTACAGTCTCTAAGGTGATGTATGGATTTTCACACAGGAGCCATTGGTATCTCAGCATTCTAGGGTTAGAGAGCCAACGATGTCCTCTCTGTTCCATCAGGGTGACAACTGTATGGGGCACCTGAATTATCAACTTCTGTCCAAAAGTGAGCTTGTTAGCATCCTCAGCTAACAGAGCAGTGACAGCCAGCACCTTGAAACGGGGCGGCCATCCTGTGGCCACCCAGTCCAGTTGCTTGGACAGATATGCTACAGGTAGATACCATGACCCTAACATTTGCACCAAGACTCCTGTGGCCACCTCCTTTCTTTCATGAACATACAGGTAAAAGGGCTTTGTCAAGTCTGGCAACCCGAGTGCCAGAGCTTGAATTAAAGCTTTCTTGATTTCCTTGAAGGCCATGTCCTGTTGTTTTCCCCAAAGGAGGGGCTCCTTTATCCCCACTTTGGTAGCCTCATATAAAGGTTTTGCTAAGAGCGAGTAGTTGGGGATCCATATACGGCAGAAACCAGCCACCCCAAGGAACTCCCGTACTTGCCAGTGTTGTGTCTGGCCAAGGAATGCTACACACAGTCTCTTTTTGCTCTCGCCCAAGCTCACGCCGCCCTTGGGGAATAGGAAAACCAAGGTACTGAACTCCTTGGCCACAGATATGTGCCTTTTTCTTAGACACTTCATAGCCAGCCTCCCACAACACTCAAAGGAGATTTTCTGTCCCTTTGATACATTCCTTTCTAGTGGGTGCGGCCAACAATAAATCGTCAATATATTGCAGTAAGATACACCGGTCACTAGGTGGCGTGAAAGCCTTCAAGTCTGAGACAAGCGCTTCCTCAAAGATAGGGGAGTTCTTAAATCCTTGGGGAAGTCTAGTCCAGGTATACTGAGATGGTCCCCACTCAAAAGCAAAGATGTCTCAGCTCATAGGGGCTAACTGAATGCAAAAGAATGCATCTTTTATGTCCAGGCATGTGAACCAAGCAGCACTAGCAGGCATTTGTCCAAGCATAGTATACGGGTTAAGTACAATAGCATGCAGTGTAGCCGCCACCTTGTTGACTGCCTTTCAGTCTTGTACAGGTTGGTAGTCACCAGACGGTTTTAACACTGGCAGCAAGGGGGTATTCCAGGAGGAAGTACATTCTTCTATTATCCAGAACTCAAGGAGTCTTTTTAAATGTTTTTCAATTCCCCAATAGGCCTCCATGGGAATGAGATATTGGCGAATCCACACTGGATAGGTTCTGTGCAGTAACTCTACTACCGCAGGTGCTCGATTCACTGCTAGCCCGGTGGGGTTGTCCTCTGCCCAGACACCTGGCAATTTAAGGAGCAGATCTGTAAACAGTTTTTCTCCTTCAGCTACAGTGTATCTCTTTCCACATTCTTGACAATTGCTTTCATAAAGCCTGTATTCCTCTGTTTTTTGAATAGTAAGTGTTAATACCATAGCCTCTTTCAGTCCTAGGCTTAAGGTCATATCTCCACTGGGTGTAAAGGAGATCTGAGCCTGCAACTTGTGTAGCAAGTCTCTTCCTAATAGTGGCACCGGGCAATTTGGCAAAATAAAAACTTGTGTTGGACTTCTTGGTTCCCAACCATACACCTCCTAGATTTGAAAAAAAGGTGTCTTTTCTGTGGTACCTGTGGCTCCGATAATGTTCACATAGTCCTTTGATAACGGTCCAATTGTCTGAGTCACAACCGAGTGTTCAGCACCTGTGTCTATCATCAAGTCTGTTTGTTGGCCCCCTACTACCATTGAGACCATAGGCTCCTCGGGGCCCAGTGAAATGGAGCTTGGTCTGTCTCAGTCCTCAAGATAATCGTTGGCTCCTGCCAGCCCAGTTAGATCCATGTCTGCTCCTATTATGCCCTGTTCAGTGGCAGAAGGAGGTCCTATCCAGCCATTCCGTCCCTGGTTGTTGCCTTTATCTTTTCCCTTCTCTGGGCACTCATTTTTCCAATGCCCTCTTTGCTTGCACCTGGCACATTGATATCTCTCTAGTCTTGGCTGTCCTTCCTGACCTGTCCTGGCCTTCTGGCCTGACCTAGCTTGTTCTCTACCTTGACCACATCCTTGACCATGTCCATGCCCTCTTGCAAATCTGGCTTCTCTTTCAACCAAAGCTGCGACTAAAAACTCTGCCTTCTCCTTTGCCCTACACTTGGCTTCCCTCTTAGCTTCTTCATCCCAATTCACATAAACCTTGGTTGCCACCTGGATTAACTGGGATATGTTCATACCCTCAAACCTTTCTAATTTCTGCAGCTTTCGTTTTATGTCATTCTGTGCCTGACTTACGAATGCTGCATTAACCATGCACTGATTCCCTGCTGCTTCCGGATCAAATGGTGTGTAGAGCCGGTAAGCCTCACAAAGCCTTTCATAGAGCTCACTGGGGCTTTCATCTGGTTTTTAATGGACCTCTGAGACTTTTCCAATGTTTGTTGCTTTTTTCTCTCCAGCTTTTATTCCTTGTACTAACACTTCTCGATATCTCAACAAGTTCTGCAGTCCTTGAGCCTGATTTGGGTCCCAGCCAGGCTCTATTTCAGTTGGTAAAGCCTGCTGTGCATACTGCTTAACATCGGCTATGCCCACAGGGGCATTGCTCTCTAGCCACTGATGAGCCGTTTGTATTACTTGGCAGCATTCGTCTGTATTAAACAGTGACAGGAAAAGTTGTTTGCAGTCTGGCCAAGTTGGGTTGTGGGTTAGAAGGATGGACTTCATTAGGTCAATGAGAGCCTGGGGCTTCTCCGTATAGGAGGGAGTATGTTGCTTCCAATTGAAAATGTCAGCAGTGGACAAGGGCTGATAGACATAAATCTGCTCCCCTCCCTGAACTTCATTTTGTGCGTCTAAATAGATTTGCCCTCTGGTCTCTTGGAGGGGCATTTGCGTGGCTCGGGCACGTCTGGACCAGAGCCAGCCTGCCCCGTCCTGAAACTCCTCCTTTGATTTATCTGGCAGTGGTTCCAGTCCTTCCCACTGTGGGGAAGTTTGGGGAGTACTCTCTTCTGAATCCGACCCTCCAGAGGTGGCTACCGGAGCAGCCTCTTGCCTAAGCCTCTCCAGAGATGGGTAGATTGGAATGTAGTGGGGTGGAGTTTCCAACTCTTTGGGCGGGGCTTGTAGGACAGGTTTTTCTCATTTTCCTTGCTGCTCCTTCTCCTGAGTCAGCGCTTTGTGGGTTCTTTCTACAGTGCCCTGATTTGCATGAGCCACTAAAGTCTTACAATCATCTTCAAAGCAGGCCTGTAGCCATTTTGGGTGGTTCTGAATTACGCTCAGCCAGGAGTCTATATGTGGAAACTGATCAGGGTGCCCAGGTTGTTCCCCGACTCTGGTTACCACCCAGAACACTCGGCCAATTGTTTCCCTATCTATGGTTCCCTTGGCAGGCCACCCTACATTAAAAGAGGGCCAGTCAATTTCAAAAAGTGTTCTCAGCCTCTGTGGTGTTAACTTCATTCCATAATCACCATCAAAGCCTTTCCTAAAGTTCTTCAACATACATTCTGATGGAGCTGGCTTCCATGCATTTCCTCCCATTTCTTCCCTTTCGGTGAACTTTCACTCTCACTTTCACTCTCAGAGTCACCAGACCAGGTCCTATTATGGGAGGTTCAGATGCTGCTTGGCCAAGTCACAGCCAACTACTGCTGTGAAGCTATAAACCTGATCCTGTCGGCCTTATGCAGCGACCTAGGTCTGGCTCATCCCACACTCACTTCCGAGGACACAGTCTGCGCTGAGAGACTTGTGCCTCCCAACATCACTGCCCGCATTGGCCTCTCACAAGACTGTCTCTTTCATGCTTTTTCACACACCTCCCCCTTTCTCCCAAGAACCAGTGTCCTGAGACTGGCTCACGAACTTTGTTCATGCCCAATGCCGATCTGGGCGTGAGTTTTGTCTGAGTCAACAGGCCCCTCCCGTTGATTGCTCTCTAGAGTAGGACTAATCGCCGCACCCTGAGAGGTGATCAGGCTCCCCTTCTGTCCTTATGGGACGGGCTTTCCTAGGGCCCAAATATAGCGTGGTTCAGTAGTCTGCCTGCGTGCTGCTCCTGTGACTGTCCTGCAACTCCCGAGTCGGTTCCATTTGCGCTGTCAAGTGAAGGCTTCAAGACATGAGAGAGCCGTTCTCCTTCTGGGTAACTTCACCCAGTGGCGCCAAGGGTCCCAAATCTCCCGCGTCCTGGGGCTCAAGCCATAGGTAAAGGAGACAAAAACCTACCATCTCCAATCCTGGATGAGCCCCCAGAAATGTTGCAGGACAAATGAGAGATGGGAGAGACAGAACAGAGTTCAGGAGAGCCCTTTATTATTAAGGTGATCACAGGCTCAGTCGGACTAGGGTCCAGAAAGTCTGAGCCCCGAACAAAGGGATCAATCACCTTTTAAGTAGTTTGTGGCAGGAGTTACGTGCTGCAGGAAGCGTACTTGTGGAAGTGAGAACAAAGGCAGTTAATCTTTTTTTTACATTTGTTGCACCACATGTCTTACATCCTTGGGAATACATGTTTTTGTAGCATTTGCCTATCAACCTTGTGACTTCACAGCCGTGCTAGGGAGGGAAGAAAGAACTCGCTGTGCCTCAAGGAATGTGAAATGATGGAACACAGATAAGCCTCTCTGAGCATAGAGGAGAAATAAGCAGTTAATATTCTCTTTCAACCCAGGCCTCTGGGTTGAGGGGCTATATTAAATTCTACCTTTAAGGAAAAGAATAAATTTCTTGACTATTACACTTATAAAATTCATTAATTCCCCCTTCAAGAGTACACAGTTTGTATATAGTTGACTAGGCAAATAAATATATGTATGTGTATGGGGATGTGCACTGTATTTGTATATTCTATATGTAGTGAATGCTCTTTAGTAATTTATTTTATCTCCTTTCTTTAAAATGCTGTTGCTGGCTGACAACATTAACCTTATGATCCACCATGGATTAAAAACCAGTTTAGAAACGACTAAAACCTTTTCAGAGAACATCCTTATGTTGCTATAGAATATATGCAAATACACGTGAGAACCCATTTTTTTCCACCTCCTTAGCAATTCAGTGTTTTTAGACAAAAAGTTCTTCTTTGATATGGGCCACAAAGACAACAACAAAAGGTATAGTTACTGATGAAATGTTTGTCAGTTATCAGTGTCTGTTTTGCACAGGTGAAGTCTTACTTGCACAGACAGGAACTCACAGGCAAAAGGGACAAAAAATACATGTGACTTCTTGTCCTCTTGGTATCACATGCAGGCTTTGCCTGGGCTGCAGCATAGCTGAATGTCATCTATGGCATCCATTCACAGGGGGACCTCCATTTCCCTACTGTGCTCCCATGTTATGAGACAAGTAGGAGAGTTGCACTGAACATGGTAGGTAGTAAATAATTTGGCCTCAACCACAAAGCAATCTGAGCTCACATGACAGTGTTTACCCTGTACCCTGAAACTTGCCAGCTGCTCAGAATCTGTAGACTTTGTCCCACCCACCAAACATCCTGTGGAAATCTAAGTTTGGTCATAGATTCCCATGCATGGAAGATGGGAAGCTCTGCTCATGTGGGAAATTGAGCCCTCCCACAGGTAGACTGGCTGTGTTGGTCCCAGCTCTGTTTCCTCCCTTAGCAGCTAGAGAGTTGCTAGGGTCATGTATCAGACAACTCTTCTCTCTACAGTGTCTTTTATACTTTCTGTTGCAGCCTGTGAGTCACAAGGGCTCCTTCACAGCTTCCCTGATCCCAATCCTATTATGATCCTTTGAGCTCATCCAGCAAGTCTGGAGTTATATTCCATAGGAATGGCAGCAGGAAGCTCAAATTTGACATGAAATTCAAGCCTGCCCTTTGAGCTGCAGTGAGGCCACTCAGGAATCATTAAAGTCCAGGTCTGTGCGTGATGGTTAATATTAAGTGTCGAGTTCATTGGATTGAAGAATGCAAAGTATTGTTCCTGGTTGTGTCTGAGAGGGTGTTGTCAAAGGAGATTCACATTTGAGTTGGTGCGCTGGGAGAGGCAGATCCACCCTCAATCATGGAGGGTACCATCTAATCAGCTTCCAGTGTGGGTAGAATAAATCAGGCAGAAGAAGGTGGAAAAACTAGACTTGCTGAGTATTCCGGCCTTCCACTTTCTCCCATGCTGGATGCTTCCTGCCCTCTAACATTAGGCTTCAAGTTCATCAGCATCTGGACTCGTGGACTTCCACCAGTCATCTGCCAGGGGCTTTGGAGCCTTCAGCCATAGACTGAAGGCTGCACTGTTGGCTTCCCTACTTTTGAGGTTTTGGAACTCGGACTGGCTTCCTTGCACCTCAACTTGCAGATGACCTCTTGTGGGACTTCACCTTGTCATCGTGTGAGTCAATACTCCTTAATAAACTCCACTTCATATATACATCTATGCTATTAGTTCTATCCTTCTAGATATTGCTGATACAATATGTATTGTATATATATATATAGAGAGAGAGAGAGAGACAGAGACGGAGACTTGCTCTGTCACCCAGGCTGGATTGCAGTGGCAAGATCCCGGCTCACTGCAATCTCCGCATCCCGGGTTCAAGTACTTCTCCTGCCTCAGACTCCCTAGCAGCTGGGATTACAGGCACTCATCAGCTCACCAGGTAATTTTTGTATTTGTAGTAGAGACGGGGTTTTGGCATGTTGGCCAGGCTGGTCTCGAACTCCTGACCTCAGGTAATCTGCCCACCTTGACCTCCCAAAGTGCTGGGATTACAGGCATGAGCCACCACGCCTGGCCTCCCTTACTTTAAAAGACCCACTTTACACCAATTTCAATATCAGAATAAATATACTTAAATCCCTTTGACCTCTAACATACTAGTGCCCCTGTCAAGGTAGTGCTCTCCCTTACAGCATTATGCAAATAATGTCAGCCCTGCCTTATGAACAGGCTACTTGGCTGATATTTGAGGAGTACAGTATATGATGCAGATAGTCACCACTGCTGTGCATCATGTCACAGTAGACTGCGCCTAGATCCTGTCATCAATATCTGTGAATATTTCTGAACCATAATACACAGTGTGAATGACCTACAGGTATATTCAGGTAAATCAGTTACCATTCCACAGATTTAAACGTGCAATAACACAACCTTAAAAAAAGTAAACACGTGTGAATATATTTAGTTTGCAGAAGAGTTTATTCCATTACATTCATTAGAAGCATGGCAGAAAACTGAAAACCAGAGGAAAAAGTGATTAATCAAAGCATGTATAAAAATTGGCCAAGGTGTGAGGACCACTTGAGCCCAGGAATTTGAGACCAGCATGGGCAACAGAGTGAGGCCCCCCTCTAAATATAAATTAATTGCCCAGGTGTGGTGTTCTCATCTGTAGTACCACCCACTTGGGAGGCTGCACCATGAGGATTGTTTAAACCCAGGAGATCGAGACTTTAGTGAGGTATAGGACACATCCTCCATTAAAGGTGACATGAGACTGTGTGTTCACAATGTTTCTCAATGCATGAGATTGTTTGGGCAAACAAAAACAAAAGCTCTCTTTAGTCTCTCTTTCTTTCCTTCCTTCTTCCTTCCTTCCTTCCTTCCTTCTTTCTTTCTTTCTTTCTTTCTTTCTTTCTTTCTTTCTCTCTTTCTTTCTTTCATGGAGTTTCACTCTTGTTGCCCAGGCTGGAATGCAATGGCGTGATATTGCCTCACCGCAACCTGCGCCTCTGGGTTCAAGCGATTCTCCTGCCTCAACCTCCTGAGTAGCTGGGATTACAGACATGTGCCACCACGCCCGGCTAATTTTGTATTTTTAGTAGAGATGGAGTTTCTCCATGGTGGTCACGCTGGTCTTGAACTCCCGACCTCAGGTGATCTGCCCACCCACCTCGGCCTCCCAGCGTGCTGGGATTTCAGGCATGAGCCACCGCACCCAGCCTAGTCCCGTTCTTTCTACTATAAGCACCCCGTGGATGCGGGTATGAGAACAGCAGGAAAACCATGGCCCACCCTGCAAGTCCTGCAAGTGCCTGACTCAATGGGCATGCCCCTTGCTATGTAAGTTCCCGCTGCCCATGCGCCTTGCTGTCTGCCTTCTGTCCCTGCAGAGCTGTGGAAGGAAATGTCGTGACTCTTTCTTGCCAACTGTGACACAGCAGGTAGGTCTGCAGATCAGTCCTCCCAGAAGTTGAAGTGTCAGTGAGTGTGAGGGAAAGCAGAGGGCTTCCCATGGGTTGGACCACTCGGTCCATGGCCTCATAGAGGTCGTCATCCTTCAACTAAAAGGCAGCAACACCGCCATGGCCTTGCTGTTGTGGGGTCCCGGGCAAGGGAGGAAGGAGGGCCGTAGAGGGGAGGAAGGCCAAGTAAACATGGAATTAGTTGAAGCATGACATTATCTGAGGTATTTCAGTCTTGAAGGCATAAAAAACCACAGAGAAGATGGATTCCAAAGTCCTTAGTGGGGACCTTGGAAAGGGTAGAGGACAGGGCAGGACCGGAGGAGGAAGGGCAGTGCAGCCCTTAAGGCAAGAGAGGACCTCACTGTGCATGCTCCTTGGGTGCCCGCCTCAGTGCACATGTTCACTGGGCATCTTTCCATCTGCCCCTTTGCCCACATGGTGAATGCTACGGGGTTGTCAGCCTGCAGCTCGGGACCCTGAGGTCTGGATTCTTTCTCCACTACTGAGACGCAGCCAGTAGGTCCACAGGCCAATTCAACTGGGAGTTGAAGTGTGAATGAGGGTGAGGAGGAGCCGGTGGGCTTTCAGAGGCTCGGGCATCGTGGTCGGTGACTCCAAAGGAGAAGGGCTTTGAGGTCGCCATCCTTCTCATGCCGCCTGGCGACTATGGGCCTTCTTGTCTTGTTGGAGTCCTAACAAAGGGAGAAGGAGGGCCTCAGAGTGGGTTGGGGGGTGGGGTAGGTGAAACCGGGGTGATACTGGGGTGCTGTTGGTGGTATCCGAGTCCCAGAAACGCCTGAAAACCCCAACAGAGGACAGATTCCAGACTCCTCAAGGGGGATCAGGGCTCGGAAGGCTTGGGCGGTAAGGAAGGGGCCTGGAAAGTGGGAAGTCTTCGGGATGGTGACCTTGGCTACAAGGTGTGTATAGTGCCCTGCAGAGGTGCCCAACCAGTGAGGACCACCCAGCGCTGTGTGGCAACTTCTCAACTCCATCTTGGAAGTTCCAATGGGTGGGGCTCTGCGTTCCAACAAAACTTGATTTTCAGGGGGAAATGGGCCTAGCAACTGGGTGTGTGACAAAAGCCATGGTCACTTTAATTTTAATTCTCAAGGTGTATTTTCCTAAATGCGTCATGATGGAGAGTCCAGCTGTGAAACTAAACCTCATCGGAAATACCATGTGTCTTGCCATGAGCATTAAGACATTGCTCAGCTAGCTTGATCAAATTAAGTGGCTGTGCAAGCATTCAATTCAGAAGGCATGCACATTGATACATGCCCTGTGTCATATTTTTCAATATATTACCAACTTTTTAAAAAATAACAAGTTAACATTTAGCCATGGAAATGCTCAAATATAGTATCCTCTTACATGCATTTTCCCACAGTATTCTGTTTGCAGAGTGAAATATGAGTTGGCGAGGAAGATCAACATGTAGATCAAGACAATATTTATAGCCTGTTCAGCCGATTGGGCCTCTGCTTGTGAATGTCTTACCATTCGATGTTTTCTATTTGCAGAAAGTTATTTTTCTGATAGTGTTGTTGGACTCGTATAGATACACTGATAAAGGCCTCCCATGTTGATAAAAAATGATTGTGGCATCTCATGAAGGAAAGACTAACCCAAGAAGACTAAGTACTGGTTTTGCGTGGATTTTGCTGATGATTCCTTCCTCATGCTTATCCATAGCACATTACATATATTCAATCCAAGGTAAATTAAAATGGCTTCCAAAGCCATTGAGGATAACTGCCTTAGAGTAACCTCTCTATGGGAAGAGTAACTTTATGAAGAATAAGTATGTGGAATAGTGTTGGGATAGTGTTGGAGCACGTCTTTCGACATGCTTATGATCAGAAGTACCTATGTAATCTGTATATTCATATTATTGACATGTATTGATAAAACTTTGCACACACACAGACACACACACACACACACACACCTTGTCCCAGGAGCCCAGTGTGCCAGAGCCTTAACAAGAGGAACCACAAGCTGAAAGTCAGAATGGTACACCTGGTCAGAAGACAGAAGAAGATCAGGGTGCAGCTGAGATTCGAGGTGGTGGGAAGGGAAAGAAAGAATGTCTATGGGGGGAAGGAGGCCTGTATGTGCATCATGCCCTATGCCATGACCAGTAACAGGAGGAAAGAAAACATTAGGAAAGGATCTAAAACATTTGCTGAGAGTTGGCTGGAAACGTGACAGGCATAGTTTGCAGCTTCCTGCAGTCCCTGGATATGATGATTCTTCTCTTTTTCTTCGAGATGCATTTTGTAGGCTTGAAAATACAGTTCTTCCTAAATCAGATGAAACTGTTTAATTGGTTGTATAAAAAGGTACATTATTTCACTCATTTAATTTGATCTTCTTAGGATGTTGCAGTGTGACCTCCTCAGCCATGCTGTCCACAATGTTGTAAGCACCCTTTAATAACATGTGGAGTGCCAAGTCACCCTACCTTTTAACATCCTGAATAAAGACCATTTGCAAAGGGATGTTAGCCCCATTTTATCAATAAGAAACCTGAGACTTGGAGATAGAGGTTTTCCAAGACCACTTGACTCATGGAGAAGGAATTCATATTTTGTTCCAAGGTTTGCATTCTTTCTACCATCTACGTTGTTAGAAAATATGAATGATTTTGCTTACGAATGTTTAATACTCGGATGTCTCTGTACTATAAGATACTTCAATATTGGCTCAGGACAAAACACAGTTCAGTGAAGCAGGATAGCAACCCCAGAAAAGAGCTCAGTGAATGAAAGCCACTGTTGCGTTTTCCTCTGTATTTTTGACAGTATATTTGGTAAAAGCTGGATAATTCAGGACACTAGCATACAGGTAGCTATATTAGTAGGATTTTGAAAGGGCTTTTAAAAGTTGTTTAAATACTTTTGTAATTAGAAACCCCAAAGTACGATAAGATTATCATGAAACAGAAATAATTTCCTCAGTGGATAGCACTTTAAAACTAAACATAAACCGAATTTGGGCCATGTATTATTTTAGCCATTCATTGTTGAGGGATTTCCAGAATATGACTGTCAACAATGCCCATTAATTTCTTTGCACTTCAGTTCCGGTACTCTCACTGGAAGACAGTGATTTTGCTATTATATTTTGTACTGTTTCTTAATGGCAATCATGTATGGAAAGTCACATAGAGGGCCTTTGGACCTAAGCATCACTTTAATTAAGTTTAACTCCAACATTTTCAAGGTACCTCAACACGGGAGGAGTGTCAGGAGTATAAGATTTGTCATAGGGCCACCAATACATTGATCTAATTCTTCAGAAAATTACATTTAAGGTATGATTAAATTGCTTTCCATGGGGCAGTCTTCAGAATTCCTAGATAGCAGATACTCACTGTTTATAATACACAAGGTTAAAGTATAGGAAACAGAGATGTGGTGTGATTTATCCTCAGATTGTCATTTAAGATAAGGTATCATAATACAGGAAAACAAAGGCGTGGCATCTTTGCATCACATTTATAACCACAGTTGCCTACAGGCTTTTATTGCATAACAATGAGGAAAAGAATATTATCATTTCCTTAGTTATCTCCTTGTTTGCCTGCTTTAATTAATAACCTTTGTGTTTTTCAGCGCCTGACCTGGCAGCTGATTTCCAGGAGCTGTCTCAGTCAAAGACCAGGGTAAAGGCAGAGATGGTCCTGATGTCCAGGGGAAGATTCTGCCAAAATCAGAGCAATTTAAAATCTCATAAGGAGGTATGTTATCCATTAAGATTCAGAATTATATGCTTTCTGTTTTCCATAAAATTATATTTTTGATAATAAAAAGAGAGAACATCACTGCCTCTTTAAACAGAGTTCAAATGCAGACCTTTCTTGGAAGGTAGTTCAGACCCAACATGCCTGACTGCAAGACTGAAACACTATCAGATACAGAAACAAACAGGCTCAAAGCCATATTGAATCATCAAATAGGAAAGCATTTTCTTACTTCTGAGTATATCCAACAGCTAACAATTTTCAGATTATTTTCTAATTTCTGCTTTTCATGAATGCATAATACCTTTGTAATGCCATCTTATATGAAATATGCTGATCCCTGAAGGAGATCCTAGTACCAGCTCTAACATAATTTGTGAGATTCTGGACAAATCACATAAATCCTGCACCCATTTTTGCTTTTATTGAAAGTAGTGAATGCACATCAGATAGATTAAAATCCATTTCAATGCTGATTTCTGTATGCTCTGGTTCTGTTGGAGAGAAAACAAAGATACTCTGATTTTCATGGTTTGTTTTTCGTAACAATCATCTTCAGTTCAATTGTAATATCTGAGTTGAGATTTCATTGCTCCTAAGAAAATGAGTGGGGACTCTGCTTGATCTTTGTTTTTGTGAATGGAGACTTTCATGAGTGTTCTTGGATTTTGTCAGATTCTGAATTCTCAGGCTCTTAAACAATGATTGCATTTTAAATCTTTCCCGCAGTGAAGGCTCGAATGACTGAATAATAACATGGCAAGAGACAGTCAGGTTTCTGTGGCCGATAAGTAGGGAGCATGCATGTAGGTCAGTGATGCTCAAGGTGGGTGTAAGATGCCTGTGCTAAGCGTGATCCCTGCCCTCCAGTCCCTTCAGGAGCTACTGTGTGTGATTAGATTGAAGACACATATGATAGGATCACCTCTAACCGTATCAGAGGTTACATATTACAGGTTTCTGCCTTCAGTCATCAGATGATACGATGTAAAGTTCAAAGACTGTAATGTACCAATTCCTGTGTAGTAGACATAAATATCTTTTACACATATTTTCAAAATTGCTGACTTAATTAGAAGAACTTCTGAATTTAAAGGAAGCATTGCATGTTCAAGGGAGAAATTACCTAAATGCAGAACCCTTCCATTCGACTATATTAAAAGATAGTTTTTCAGATGATTTTCAGGAGCCTATTGAAAAGGCATCAGTTGAATTATTCGGACAGTCATAGCCTTAAATGCACATCTTATTAAAATAGATAGCAAATTACATGATCCAAGAAAATAATACCAAGAAATAAAAAAATTATAAAAGAGTCACAGAATGAACTTAAGGAAGAAGGAAGCAGGCAGTAAATAAAAGGTACAAATCATTAACAAAAGGAAAACTAATCCAAAATTAATAAATTTAATAGATTGTTCTTTTGAGAAATAGCTGTGAAGAGAGCATCTAGTAGTTTACACAATCTTGAAGAAAATGGATAAAGCACAGCACGGATTATGAGCAAGACACAGATATTGAGTGTAGGGCATAATTGAAAGTGAATACACTCTTGAATACTAATATTTTCAGAGTATGGATGAAATATTTGGCATGCTAGGAATGCCTACATTATTCAGTCTATCCTTGTAATACCTGAATATCTGAACATCACAGAGACTCTGTATGAGCTTGTGAAATTTGCCAGTTGTCCCTCACAACAATTACTTTTAGATGCAAATATTTAGCTTTCCCAGTTGTCTTTCTCTCCTTTTTCATTTCCCTCTCCATTTCTTTTTTTTGCCACACTGTTTATGATGCGTACCTCTTTTATAGTGTAATATCAATAATGATAATGACAGCTTAAAACTTGTATGACCATTTAATTAATTATACAAAGAAGAATACTTTCTGGTGAAAAAACTATCATTATTCATATTAACATGAGGTCTGCAGGTGAAAACTAGATGCAAATGGTTACTGTATGTTAAAACACACACACACACACACACACACACACAGAGAGAGAGAAGAGTAAACTAGCCCAAAGCAATATTTTTACACTTCTGCATAATAGAGAAAAAACAAATGCAATACTGGCCTTTCTATTCATTTCACTTATGTATTTCCTAATGTAACATTAACTGTTTTCTCAAAACATAGTTTTCTGACTATTTGAAGGAGCCCATTGGATATCCAGACCATAGTTTCAAGCCAAAACATTAAATTATACATTTTTCACAAATTCCTTCTGTTTCTTAGGTTTTTTGTGTTCTGGTTGTATTTTGAGTAAAACCCTACACAATGTTTACTATCTAATTTAACCTCTTTTAATAGGTTCACTGGATTTAATGTATTCTGACCTCGGACTGTCTTTTGGTTTCCTTCTAGCACCAAAAGCAGGCTGTGTTTAAAACATGTTGCTAATGTATATGCTTGGAAGTGTATCTTCAAAGTCTCTACAGAGATCTAGTTGAATGCTAGCCATAGGGTGACTTTTAGGCTTCTGGTTTTAGTCCACTGTATAAAACTAAAACTTTGGTGTCCTTTGTATACCTTTCATTTCATCTGAATACAGTTCTCCTAGTAATGTTCCCTCCTGTTATATTTCTGTTGCAGGTAAAGGGCAACCACAGGTTTAAACGAAGACAAGCTGAAAGAATGCAAGCTGAATTTTTCTGAGATATTTGGCTTTAAAAAAATCTCAATAAAGCTTTACAGCTTTCTCCAAAGAAGTCTTGCACATCTTTTGTTCATTTATTCTCACATATTAGACGCTAATGAAAATTGTGGCTGGGTGCAGTGGCTCACACCTGTAATCCCAGCCCTTTGGGAAGCTGAGGCAGCAGGATTGCTTGAGCTTGGGAGACTGAGAAGTGCCTGGGCAACATGGGAAAATACCCTCTCTGCAAAAATAAATGAATGAATGCATGAATGTATTCATGTATGGATGTAGCTGTAGTCCCAGCTACTCTGGAGGCTGAGGTGGGAGGATCCCTGGAGCCCAGCAGGTCGAGGATGCAGGTAGTCACGTTCATGCCACTACAACTCCAGCCTGGGTGACTGAGACTCTGTTTGAATAAAAAATAGTACAATTTTTCAAACTTTGCATTCTCATTGATCTGGTATCCACAGGTGTGGTATTGTGAAATATATATTTGGTCCCACACCCCGCTTACTGATACACAACTCCTACAATATTTAGAATCTCCACATAGTGATGCCAGTGAGTTGCCTGAAGGCTAGCAGTTCCTAGGTAGCTCTAGGATGGGGGATTAGAGCATTGGGACTTTCAGCCCCATCCCCAACATTCAGGGCAGGGAGAGGGGCTGAAGGTTAAGTTGATTGCCAATGCTTGGCCAACGGGTTAATCAATCATGCCTATATAATGAAAACCTCCATCAAAACCCAAAAGTATAGGGTTCAGAGAGCTTTAGGCTAGCTGAACACATGGAGAGTAGCATGCCCATAGAGGGCATGGAAGCTCCCTTCCCCTTCCTTCATTCCTTCCCCTATGTAGGTCTTTATACGCATCCTTTGTTAGGGTATCCTATTTGCCACAAAATATGTGAGCATTCCCTAGGCCATATAGCTGGATGAAAGAATTAGGGCCTAGGTAGAAGAAAGGGGAAAACAACTAGGGCAACTTCCTGAAGCAAAATTACTTCGGTCCTACCTACACTGTCTCTTATAAGTTATGATAGCCATGGGTTTCTATCCTGCCTCTCACACACTGGCCTTGACATGGTGGGCAAGACACATCCTGTGGGACTGTTTACCCATTTCGGAAGTTGAAATTACAATATTTACACTAAACAGTTGCTATGAAGAATAAATGAAATAACATAGGAAGCAGGTATTACATAGCACATAAATTTATTAGTTATATTTCCTTAATCCCTTTAAAATTTTAAATAATGTTCTTTCATTTTGCATTATAATTACATCTTTAGTATGTTACCGATGCTATGGAATTTCAAGTAGGAATATGAATCTACCTTTTTAAATGCATTTGACTTCACAAGCATATTTTATTTAAATATGTAAATAAAATAGCAATGTAGCTGGTATCAGACATGGCATTGATTCTGAAGCTGATTTGTAAATAACTGAGGTGTGACAAGGCCAACCCTATGGCAGCAGTTTGGGCCAAAAAATTTCTTTGTTGTGTGTGATGCCATGAAGAATAAGTCAATATTCTGGTCAGGTAACACCACATAACTCAAAACAATAGTGTGTCAGTTGCTCAAGCAGTCCCTAAGCAGCCCTGTGGTGGCTAATGGGGCCACAAGGATCACCAGTGCAGTTGCTTTTGGCTTGTCATATATTCATAGATTTGCTCAGTAAAAAGACAATGAACTCAAATTGATCCAAGTGGTTGAACACTTGCAGACGCAGCTAATGCAGATCGACACTGTCTCAGCACTGTGTCCCTACCCCCGCAATACCACACTGAATCAGAGATACTCAGTGATAGCATAGATGTTGGGTCTCTCTGCCTGGGAGTAGCCCACAGTCATACCCTAAGGCCAAATTAACCACACTGAATCCTGAACCCAAGATCACCCCTGACAGAACTGCGACTATGGGACAGCAGGGGTGACCCAGCTCCCAAACATCCCACACAGAACACTTAGTGATGTCATCCACGCTTGTGAAGAGGAGAAACTGGTGTCAATGAGTACCCTGAACTTACTGCCTTCTAACAGTTTGCTTAAATCAAAGACCCAAATGAATTGTTTGGACTGGAAGAGGAACCCTAAAGGGAAAGGTCCCTCAGTGAGAGGCCACACTGGGGGCCTTGGCCAGCTCCTGCCTGATGAATGTATGACCTGCTGGGGGTGCCCTAACAAGAGTAGATTCTTGGTGCCCAGGAGTACCACCTATGCCCTCTGGGATTGTTTTTACATGTGTGCACTCACTATCCGTCACTGCCTTATCCCTGGAAGGCATTCACATCAGCTTCATCTTCCTGGCCAGAGTTGTGCTGAGCCTGAAATGGTGGCTTGGGCTGGACAAAAATGGTTAATACAGAATCTTAGGAAGGAGGTCCCCTGCCTTTCTAAGATAGACCTTCATCATTAATAGGATTTGTATAAGACGGCTATTATGGGAAATCTGATGTGTCAACTGTGTTATGCCATAAAGCACAAAAAATGTTCACTTTGACCATGGTAGATGTCTCTGTGAAAAGTTTTCTCCACATAAGAACTAACATGTACCTTGGCAGACTTTGGGTATACCTAATTGCCCTCTATAATGTCGGTGGGCCTCATCCAGTCACTTGAAGGCCTTCAGAGAAAAAGACTGGGGTCCTTTCAAGATGAAGAATTTCTGCCTCCACACTGCTCTTGGATTTGAGCTCTCATATCAGCTCTTCCCCAGGTCTGCAGCCTGACATCCTGCTCTGCAAGATTTGGACTTGCCAGCCCACACAGTTGCATGAGCCAGTACCTCAAAATCAATGTCTCTCCTGAAAATCAATGTCCCTCCTGAAAATCAATGTCCCTCTCTCTGTCTGTCTCTCTACACTCATGCAAACACACACACACACACTCACATGAACACAGAGTAACTCTAACCAATAGGCTGCTTACATCTGGGCCCCTTAAGGGGCATAACTGAGATCACTACTGCAGGTTGGTCTCACTCTGCTGCATGCCTCCTAAGGCAGAGGCCTGTGGCATTCCCCTCACATCCTCTGCAGACTGACATCCAAATGGCTTATCACTGTGAGTCTGGGTTTGGTTATCCAACCATGTAGAGATCACTACAATTCCACAGGTGTTCCCTGCCCTCCTTCTGCCTGTGAGTTCCTCTGTTCTATCCTGAGGACACACAGATCTACTGGGTATGTTTCCAAACTTCCAGGAAGGACCTGGGAGCCTGGTGAGGGAGATACATCTGCGAAGGGAACTTCAGTGCAGTAACAGCAATGGGCATAACCAGTGTGTTCACCAAATCATGAGAGATCACACTACCAACATCGCCCACTTGATTTTCCCCATCAACTAACAGCTTATCTTGGAAACGATAGTTTTGGTAGCTAAGTTGGACTCCCCTTATTCTGTTTTCCACAGGAATCCACAGATTCAAAGCAAACTGATACTGAAATGTTGTGTCAAATTGGAATGCAAGAATGGAATGCCCTGTAGTGGTATGATTTCTGAAGCAGTCAATAAGTCTTTATAAGTTCCCAGATGAAGCAACATACAAGCATTCCTCAGTTTACAGGGAGTGACATGTTTGGAAAATCCAGTTATAAGCTTAATTTTTTTTTAACTATAGACTCCATTTTTAAAAAAATTTAGTATAATTTTTGAAATTTTGTATTCTGACTCAGCTGGTATGCACAGTTATGATATTATGAAATACATATTTGGTCCTAGACCATGCTTCCTGGTATAGAACTCCTACAATTTTTAGGATCTCTACAAAGTGGTGTCTTTTTGTGTGCTAGTGAGTTGACTGATGGCTGGCAGCACCTAAGTAGCTCTAGGCTGGGGAATAAGAGGGTTGGGACTTTCAGCCTCACCCCCAAACATCAGGGAAGGGAGAGGGGCTGAAGGTTAAGCTGACCACCTGTGGTGGGCCAACGGTTTAATCAATCACGCCTACAAAATGAAAACCTCCATGAAAACCCAAAAGGACAGGATTCAGAGAGGCTCCAGCCTAGCTGAACACATGGAGGGAAACATACCCGTAGAGGGCATGGAAGCTCCCTGCCCCTTTCCCCAGACCTCACCCTATGTGTCTCCTAATCTACTTCCTTTCTTAGGGTATCCCATTTGCCACAAAACATGTAAGAAGTCCCTAAGCTACAGAACTGGATGAAAGAATTAGGGCCTAGGTAGAAGAAAGGGACAAGCAACCAGGGCAACTTGCTGAAGCAAGATGACTTGGGTCCTACCTACACTCTCTCTTTACAGGTTATGGCATGAAATAGTCACGGGTTTCCATCCTGCCTCTCACATACTGGCCTTGAGATGGTGGGCAATATGCTTACATCCTTTGGGACTGTTTCCCTTCTTCCAAAGTAGAAATTACAATATTTACACTAAATACTTGCTATGAAGAATGAAGGAAATAACATACCAAGTAGGCATTACATTGCAGATAAATTTGGATTACTACTTAGATTTCCTTTTTCCCTTTAGATTTCAAACATTTTCATTTCATTTTTCCTTATAACTGCATCTCTAGTATGTGATAAGTGCTTTTGAATTTCAATTTGGAATGTCAAGTTACTTTTAATCTGCATTTGACTTCAGAAAATTATTTGATTTAAATAAATGTATTAGTGAAATAGCAGTGTAGCTGGTGTCAGACATGGTATTGATTCTGAAGTTGATTGGAAAATAACCGAGGTGTGATAAAGCCAACCCCAAGTCAGTACTATGTACCGAAAACCTGTTTGCTATATGTGATGCCAAGAAGAATAAGTCAATATTCTGGCCATTCAGCACCACACAACTCAATACAGTAGTGTGTCAAGTGCTCAAGCCATCCGTAAGCAGCCCTGTCGTGGCTAACAGGGCCACAAGGATCACCACTGCAGTTGTTAGTTTACCTTGTCACATATTCATAGATTTGGCCAATAAGGAGATCATGAGCCCAAATGGATCCAAATGGTTGATTGCTTGCAGACACAGCAAAAGCAAGATCAGCATTGCTTTGGCACCATGTTCCTAGTCCCATAGAATGACAGCGAATTGGGGGTTCTCAGTGACAGCAAAGATGGTTGGTCTCTCCACCTGTGAGGAGCCCACAGCCGTACCTTAAGGCAGTGGGCACTTTTATACTCCATAACTGTACCCTAAGATGAGGAAAGGTCTGTGCTTACCTGAAACTAGGGAGATGGATGAAGAACGGCCTTGTTTCAGCCTCCAACCAGATAGGGAACTGGTGAGAAATAACCTGTAGCAGTTCCCCCACCATGCTTCCTATCTCCCCTTGCTCCAAGGGCATTCAATGTATTCTGCCAAGACTCAGGTTAGCCTGGAATCTAGTTTTGCATACGTGCCCTATGTGGTGACCTGTTAGAGCTCCAGGGCACCGTGGCAGATGCATTACCCTAGAGTGTCCAGCACAAAATCAAGGATCACATGTAAGGTGCCTAGAAACATATCATCTACAATAATGTCTCCTAAACAGAGGCAATGCTTTTCTGTTAGGATCATTACAGAAGATAGATTATTCAATTCAGTAGACATGCATTGATGGCCTGCCATGTTACAGGAAATATCTGGGAATTGGAAGACCAACCAACAACACGTGGTACTTTCTGTGGGGGCTATCACACTGTGGTGGGGTGGAGAGATCCTTAAACAGAAGAGCAGCTGAAGTGCAAAGGAGAAACACAGGGAAGGGAGCCATGGGAATAAAAAACAATGAATGTAGTGGCCACAGGGAAGGAAGAATACATCCTTAAGGTATGTGCCTTCTATGCCGATTTTGCTGAGGGATTTAATCATAAAGCGATGCCGGATTTTGTCAAATGCATTTTCTGCATCTGTTGAGATGATCATGTGACTTTTGTTTCTAATTCTGTTTATGTGGTGTTTCACATTTATTGACTTATGTATGTTAAACCATCCCTGCATTCCCGGTATGAAACCCACTTGATCATGGTGGATTGTTTTTTTGATATGCTGTTGGATTCAGTTTCCTAGTATTTTATTGAGGATTTTTGCATCTATGTTCATCACGTAACATAAACCTATAATGTTTGATCAATTCTCCAAAGGAAAGAATAAAGAGATAAGCCAAGGAATACATGAAAACTGACAGAGAGAAGCAAGTACAACAAAACAGAGTAATGTAAATCCAGAAAGACAACTAAAATACAATGGCATCCCCCAAATAAACACATAGACCAAGGGAACAAAATGCAGAGCCCAGAAATAAATCCATGCACTTATAATCAAATGAATTTGACAAAGGTGTCAAGCACACACAGTGAGGGAAGGACAGCCTTCAATAAATGGTAATGGCAAAATGGTATATCCACATGCAGAGGAATGAAATTCAACCCTCATCTCTCACCATATAAAAAAGTCAACTTAAAGTAAATTAAAACCTTATAATGTAAGACCCGAATCTATGAAATTACTAGAAGAAAACATAGGGAAGAAGCTCCATGACATTGGTCTGGGCAATGATTTTTTTGGGATATGATTCCAAAAGCACAGGGAACAACAACAAAAGTAAACAAATAAAATTATCTCAAACTCAAAAACTTCTGCACAGCAAAATAAACAACCAACAGTGTGCAAAGACACCTTGTCTCCTCCTCCTTAATGCCTCCTCCTTAAGGCCTCCTCCTTAAGGCCTCCTCCTTAATGCCTCCTCCTTAAGGCCTCCTCCTTAATGCCGTGTTATCTCCTTTGTACTGACCACAATATTTCTATTCTTTGGATGTAAATAAGAAGTGTGACTATACTTCTTTTCAATCATAAACTTGTGGTTAATAGCCAGAATATCATCGCCTACTTTGGGATATTTTCGACGTTTCCAAGTGCAGCTGTGGTTGTTGGAATGATTGGTAGGGGCTACTGGCATTTGGGGACTCAGTGTTACAGGGAGGCAAACATCTTTTGCCAGAGTCTTCAATAAACCGGATTTTCCATACATGTCACTTCACTGTAAACTGAGGGAGGCTGGTATGTTGCTTCATCTGGGAAGTTATGAAAGACTTACTGACTCCATTGGAAGATCACATCACTTCAGGCCATTCCATTCTTGGATCCCACTCTGACACAACATGCCAGTATCAGTTTGCTTTGTAGCTCTGCACGCCCGGGGGAAACAACGAAGGGAATCCATCTTACCTACCAACAGGATCTTTTCCAGGATAAGCTTCACCACACCCCCCAGCTGGCCCCAAACCACTTGTTATTGTTGTTTCAGAAGGGGTCTGTTGCTCTGCCTGGAGTGCAGTGGAGAAACCATAGCTCACTGCAGCCTTGACCTCCCAGGCTCAAATGATCCTTCCATCTCAGCCTCCCAAGTAGCTGGGAAAACACACAGGTTCCACCACCCCTGGCCATTTTTTTATTTTTTTGTAGAGGTGGGGTATCCTTATGTTGCCCAGGCTGATCTCAAACTCCTGGGTTCAAGCAATAGCTATGCCTCGACCTCCTAATGTGCTGCAGTTAGGGGCATGAGCCACCTCACCTATCCCTGAACCACTTTTTTTTTTTTTTTAATCACAGAAACCAAGATAGAGGAAGAAGGAGCCTGCAAGCCCTCCTGGGGAAAACTGTGTCCTTCTTCATGCTACCCTGCTATTTCCTCTGCACCAACTCCAACATTCCGATTTTTTGATGTAAATAAGAAGCTTGAGGATACTTTGTTTCAATCATAAACTTGTGGTTTATTGCCCCAATATCTTTGCCCACTTTGGGTCATTTTGGAAATTTTTGAGGGCAGCTGCAGTTGTTGGAATGATTGGCAGGGGCTACTGGCATTTGGGGACTGAGTGTTACAGGGAAGCAAACATCTTTTTCCAGAGTCTTCACTAAACTGGATTTTCCATACATGTCACTCCCTTTAAACCGAGGGGGGCCTGTATGTTGCTTCATCTGGGAACTTATAAAGACTTATTGACTGCTTGAGAAATCACATCACTGCAGCGCATTCCATTCTTGGATTCTACTCCGACACAACATTCCGGTATCAGTTTGCTTTGTGTGTGTCCATTCCTGGAGAAAATAGAAAAAGGGGAATGCAACTTACCTATGAACGTGACCATTTCCAGGATAAGCTGTTAGTTGATGGGGAAACTTAAGTGGGAGATGTTGGTAATGTGATCTCTCATGAGTTGGTGAACACACTGGCTATGCCTGTTGCTGTAACGATGTTGCATATGTATGTCCCTCACCAGGCTCCCAGTGCCTTCCTGAAGGCTGGAAACATACCCTATAGATCTCTGTATCCTCAGGATGGAACAGAGGACCTCACATGCAGAAGGAGAGCAGGGAACACTTGTGGAATGGTAGTGATCTCTACATGGTTGGATGACCAAACCCTGAGTCACAGTGATGAGCCCCATGGATGTCAGTCTGCAGAGGGTGGGAGGAGAATGTCATGCAGCAGAGTGAGACGAACCTGCAGTACTAATTGCAGTTACGCCCTTTAAGCATCCCAGATGTAAGCAGCCTATTGGTTAGGGTTCCCGTGTGTGTGTGTGTGTGTGTGTGTGTGTGTGTGTGTTTAGAGATTGAGAGAGAGAGAGAGAGACTGAGTTTGAAGACCTAGCTCATGCAACTGTTGTGAATGGCAAGTCCAAATCTCACAGAGCTGGATGTCAGGCTGGAGAGCCTGGGCAGAGGTGATATGAGAGCTCAAATCCAAGGGCAGTGTGGAGGCAGAATTTCTTCATCTTGAGGAGGACCCGGGTCTTCTTCTCTGAAGGCCTTCAAGTGACTGGTTGAGGCCCACCCACATTAGGGAGGTTTACCCAAAGTCTGCTGATTTGAATGCTACTTCTCTTGTAAAGAAAACCCTCCACGGAGACATCTACCCTGGTCAAAGTGAACATTTCTCATGCATTGTGACCTAGCAAAGTTGACACATCAGATTTCCCATCATAGCCATCTTATACAAATCCTATTAATGATGAAGGTGTATCTGACAAAGGCAGGGGACTTCCTAAGATTCTGTATTAACCATTTTTATCCAGCCCAAGCCAGCATTTCTGGCTCAGCACAACTCCGGCCAGGAAGCTGAAGCTGATGTGAATAAGGGAGTGATGGGCTAGTCAGGGCGCACAGGTAAGAACAATCCCAGAGGACACAGGTGGTACCCCTGGACAACAAGAGTTTACCCTTGTTAGGGCAGCCCCAGCAGGACATACAGTCATCAGGAAGGAGCTGGCCAAGGCCTCCATTGTGGCATCCCACAAAGAAACCTTTCCCTCTAGGGTTCCCCGTTCAGTCTAAAAAATTGATTTGCATCTTTGGTGACTCTCAGTCCATTCTGGAAGGTGGGAAGAGAGCCAGCCAGCAGCATTAAAGCCCTACTGTGTGGCAGGGGAGAAGCTAGGGAAAGTCCCTCATTTTCTGTCAGTTAGCCATGACATCAACCAGGACAGATTATCATTCCCACTTCCCAGATCCAGCACACAGGAAGCGGCTCCAGCTGAATGGCAGAGATGCCTAGCTGAGTACTGCCAGAATTCCCTTTTTATCTTTTCCTAGGCCTTCAATGATACTGCCAAATACTTCTCTGAGAAAGAATGGAAAAAGATGAAAGCCTCAGAGAAAATCATCTACGTGTATATGAAGAAAAAGTATGAGGCCATGACTAAACAGGGTAACTGAAAGTTCTAGGTACAGACAAGTCTGGGGACACATGAGCATCCCTTTTCCTGCTTTGGCTACTTCTTAGGCTGCAGAAAGTACGCCACATTTTCCTTTTGTGCGGGGAAAAATCGCAAGGCAGCTTCTGGGTGCTCTGCTCTTCTGTATTCTGTCAGGGCTGAGGGCAGGGACTGGCCACAGTGGAGCTCATACCTGGATCCTGCACGTTTCTCTCCATTAGGAGTCTGTTGTGATGAGCCCAACTGTCTCTGTGGCATCCCAGGCCTCCCCCACCCCGCCGCCGCCCCCAACACACCCACCCTACCTTCCTTCTCTCGGCTTGTCTCTCTCTCTCTCTCTCTGTCTTTTTTTATTTTTGAGTCTGAGTCTCACTCTGTCACCTAGGATAGAGTGCAGTAGTGCAATCATAGCTCACTACAGCCTTGAATTCATGGCCTCAAGCAATCCTCCAGCCTTAGCCTCCCAAAGTGCTGGTACTACAGACATGAGCCACCATGGCAGGCCTAAGCGTGTCTCTTAAGGAATAAATATTTTGCTTCTTACTAGGTTTCAAGGCTACCATCCCAACTTTCATGGGTGACAAAGGGGCCGCAGACTGCCAGGGGAATGATTTTGATAATGACCATAACTGCGGGAACCAGGGTGAGTAGATGGGAAGGGGCTGGAAAGGGTCTCCTCAAGCCCAACTGCTTTTCAGCTCAGCTACCTGGGAAAGATCCTCAAGCATTTGTTCCCTCATACACATCAGGGCTGAGTGAAAAAAAAATTGCAGGCGGAAAGTTAACTACAGAGGCCATTCATATAAAACTTTAAAACATGCAAAACAAGAATATATATTTTTATGGATAATAAGTAAATGGTAAATGTATACAAACATGAATGTGAATAAAAAGCCATCAAATTAAGGTGACTGGTTGTAAGTGGAGGAGGGAGGGAGGGCAGGGATTGCTGAGTGCTGCACACACAGCTTCAGCTGTGACTTGTCGATAGTGTGTTTTGTTTGTTTTTGTTTTTGAGATGGAGTTTCGCTCTTGTTGCCCAGGCTGGAGTGCAATAAGGCACTCTCAGCTCACTCTGACTTTCACCTCCTGGGTTCAAGTGATTCTCCTGTCTCAGCCTCCGGAGTAGCTGGGGTTACAGGTGCCCGCCCCCACACCCAGCTCATTTTTTAATGTTTGGTAGAGACGGGGTTTCACCATGTAGGCCAGGCTGGTCTCAAACTTCCTGACCTCAGGTGATCCACCCGCTTCAGCCTCCCAAAGTGCTGGGATTACAAGTATGAGCTACCACGCTCAGCCTGTTTGCAGTATTTCTAATATTCTGAATAAATAAATCAGACCTAACATAGCTGGGGGTAATGTTGAGATCCGACCAGACTCAATATTATTCCCCATACTTTTCTGTGTGTTTGAAATATTTCTTTTTAAAGGACATGTTGTTCTTCCTAAGCACCGTTAATGAATCAAAGGACAGTTAAGAAAATGTGAAAAGTGACAAAAAAAGAAAGAAACTATTAAAACTGTGGATCCGCCAAAAACTTCAAGAGGTTGTTTCATTAACAGCGTGTAGGTATTGGATAGGTATCTTAGGAGTGAGGGTGGTGAACACATTATGTAATAAAGATCGCTGTTTTTCTGTATCTTATCAAAACCAAATACTCTTCTCATTCCCAAACAACCCCAATTCTCCGTGATGTGCTTGGAAGAGAGTTTGAAAGAGTGATCCCTCATCCAACACGGAGAGAGCTTTCCCACTTATCAGTGAGCAGAAATAACATGGGGTGAAAAAAAGACAGGTTCTTGGCTAGACATCTTTGTACATTTCAGGAATATAAAGGGGACATATGTGTTTACTGGCTCTTCTGCTCTGACAACACAAATATACGACAAGGTCAGAAAGTCCATACCGTCTCCAATAGACCGATAACTCCCCAACTAAACAGGCCAGATTCTTTCAACTCCCACAATCACTATAAGAGATCTGAAATCAGGTAGCGTGATGCCTCCAGCTTTGTTCTTTTGGCTTAGAACTGACTTGTCGATGCGGGCTCTTTTTTGGTTCCATATGAACTTTAAAGTAGTTTTTTCCAATTCTGTGAAGAAAGTCATTGGTAGCTTGATGGGGATGGCATTGAATCTATAAATTATCTTGGGCAGTATGGCCATTTTCATGATATTGATTCTTCCTACCCATGAGCATGGAATGTTCTTCCATTTGTTTGTATCCTCTTTTATTTCACTGAGCAGTGGTTTGTAGTTCTCCTTGAAGAGGTCCTTCACGTCCCTTGTAAGTTGGATTCCTAGGTATTTTATTCTGTTTGAAGCTATTGTGAATGGGAGTTCACTCATGATTTGGCTCTCTGTTTGTCTGTTACTGGTGTATAAGAATGCTTGTGATTTTTGCACATTGATTTTGTATCCTGAGACTTTGCTGAAGTTGCTTATCAGCTTAAGGAGATTTTGGGCTGAGACGATAGGGTTTTCTAGATATACAATCATGTCATCTGCAAACAGGGACAATTTGACTTCCTCTTTTCCTAATTGAATACACTTTATTTCCTTCTCCTGCCTAATTGCCCTGGCCAGAACTTCCAACACTATATTGAATAGGAGTGGTGAGAGAGGGCGTCCCTGTCTTGTGCCAGTTTTCAAAGGGAATGCTTCCAGTTTTTGCCCATTCAATATGATATTGGCTGTGGGTTTGTCATAGATAGCTCTTGTTATTTTGAGATACGTCCCATCAATGGTACTGGTACCAAAACACAGATACACATCAATGGAACAGAACAGAGCCCTAAGAAATAACGCCGCATATCTACAACTATCTGATCTTTGACAAACCTGACAAAAACAAGAAATGGGGAAAGGATTCCCTATTTAATAAATGGTGCTGGGAAAACTGGCTAGCCATATGTAGCAAGCTGAAACTGGATCCCTTCCTTACACCTTATACAAAAATTAATTCAAGATGGATTAAAGACTTACGTGTTAGACCTAAAAACACAAAAACCCTAGAAGAAAACCTAGGCAATACCATTCAGGACATAGGCATGGGCAAGGACTTCATGTCTAAAACACCAAAAGCAATGGCAACAAAAGCCAAAACTGACAAATGGGATCTAATTAAACTCAAGAGCTTCTGCACAGCAAAAGAAACTACCATCAGAGTGAACAGGCAACCTACAAAATGGGAGAAAATTTTCACAACCTACTTATCTGACAAAGGGCTAATATCCAGAATCTACAATGAACTCAAACAAATTTACAAGAAAAAAACAAACAACCCCATCAAAAAGTGGGCAAAGGACATGAACAGACACTTCTCAAAAGAAGACATTTATGCAGCCAAAAAACACATGAAGAAATGCTCACCATCACTGGCCATCAGAGAAATGCAAATCAAAACCACAATGAGATACCATCTCACACCAGTTAGAATGGCAATCATTAAAAAGTCAGGAAACAACAGGTGCTGGAGAGGATGTGGAGCAATAGGAACACTTTTACACTGTTGGTGGGACTGTAAACTAGTTCAGCCATTGTGGAAGTCAGTGTGGCGATTCCTCAGGGATCTAGAACTTGAAATACCATTTGACCCAGCCATCCCATTACTGGGTATATACCCAAAGGATTATAAATCATGCTGCTATAAAGACACATGCACAAGTATGTTTATTGCAGCACTATTCACAATAGCAAAGACTTGGAACCAACCCAAATGTCCAACAATGATAGACTGGATTAAGAAAATGTGGCACATATACACCATGGAATACTATGCAGCCATAAAAAAGGATGAATTCATGTCCTTTGTAGAGACATGGATGAAATTGGAAATCATCATTCTCGGTAAACTATCACAAGAACAAAAAACCAAACACCGCATATTCTCACTCATAGGTGGGAATTGAACATTGAGAACACACGGACACAGGAAGGGGAACATCACACTCTGGGGACTGTTGTGGGGTGGGGGGAAGAGGGAGGGATAGCATTAGGAGATATACCTAATGCTAAATGACGAGTTAATGGGTGCATCACACCAGCATGGCACGTGTATACATATGTAACTAACCTGCACATTGTGCACATGTACCCTAAAACTTAAAGTATAATAATAATAAAATAAAATAAAATAGATCTGAAAATCCAGTGCTTGAATATCTGCCAAGTTTTTGACGTTAAAGGAGTGTCTTTATACTGAAAATATTTCAGAGCCACTGGACCAAATCATCCATGGTTCATCACACATTTAACAGGTTAATTCACATACCATAAGATTCACCCATTTTAAGTGTACAATGATTTTTAGTTGTTGTACATTTGAGTGAATATAGTTCAGATTCCAAACCAATCAATTTAATTATTTGGGTAAAAGTAAAACATATGTAATGGAATAAGATGAGACTGTGATGGGGTTTAGTCCAATGTGATGAACCATGAGATGGAAAATTCTGAATTGATGCCACCGATAAATGAACCAACCATGACTAAACATAATTCAGAAGCGAATCTCCAATAACTCCTCAACAATGAGTGGACTCATAACCCTCTGCTGCAGAATGCCCTCATGCAATAGAAGTCTCTCTAGAGTTTGGAAATCTTTACCAACAAAGAAAAATTCTGATGTATTCTCTTTCAGTTGAACGTCCTCAGATGACTTTCAGCAGGCTCCAGACTTCGTGATCTGCACACCTCGGCCTCCCAAAGTGCTGGCTTTACAGGCATGAGTCACCATGCCCGGGTGATTTCCCATGCTCTTTCTACTCCCTGTCCTGTATATCTAAGGGATCCTCCCTACCCAGGATGCTGTGGGCTCCCAAACCCCAGGTCAGCCCTGATATGCGGGCCACACCTTCCTCTAGCCTAGAAATTGATAACCCAGGCGAGGAAGTCACTTTGACATGAGCACATGGTTCACTTCGAGGAATCGTGGAAGGCGTGTGCAGGTCCTGAGGTACGGCAGAATCGGAGTGTGCCAGGTCTGCAGGTCAGGAGGAGTTGAGATTGAGTTATCAGGCAGTGGGAACTCATGCCACTTACTTTCCTTATCTCCTCTTGCCTCAGCCTCGGGGATATGACACATGCCCATGATGAGAAGCAGAACGTGGTCACCATTCACGAACGTGGGCATGGCTGCAGACCCTCATCATCAGGTGTATAGCAAGTGAAAGCAAGTGTTCACAACAGTGAAAAGTTGAGCATCATTTTTCTTAGTGTGCCAAGAGTTCGATGTTAGCGTCTCCATTGTATTTTCTTACAGTGTGCCGTTCTGTTAGATATTATCCTTTTCATTGATTAGCAAGACATACTTAATGCATATTTCGGTTTGTGTATCCATGCACCTACCTTAGAAAACAGGTATTGTCAGGTATTCTCTGCATAGAACAGTACTACCCTCCTCTCTCCCCAAATGTGACTACTGAGGGCAGTTCTGAGTGTTTAATTTCAGACTTTTTCCTCTGCATTTACATACCACGCCACACACACACACACACACACACACACCAAGTACCACTATAAGCATCTCACATCTGCTTTTCCCATTGCCATGTGTCCTGGTCAAGCCCAGCTCACTCTGTTTCCTGTTCAGCATGTACTCCCCTCATCAGATTCCCCTGTATCAGTCACTGACGTTTAAGAAACCTTTGCAACATTGCATCCAGTTTTTCACATTCGCTGGCTTACAGAGGCTGACAGCTTAGACCCACACCAATACAGGCCAAATGCCAATGAAAGTTTTAGCTTCTGGCTCCTTCCGCTGTCAGGTTTAGATTCCCAACCTCTTCACTTAAGGGAACACTCACCTATACCTCCTTTCATTCAGCATGTATTTAAGGGCACACAGGCATACCTTGTTTTATTGCACCTCATTTTTATAGTGCCTCACAGATACCGCAATTTTGTTTTTGAAATTCTCACCAATTTTACACTTTTCCATTATTATTCTATCTGGTATGGTGATCTGTCATCAGTGAGCTTTGATATTATGATTGCAATTGTTTTGTTGTTCTTTAGTGTTTTAAATCTTGGTTTTTTATTTTTGTGGGTACACGGTAGGTGTATATTCTTATGGGGTACATGAGATGCTTTGATACAGGCATGCAATGCGTAATACTCACATCATGGAAAACAGGGTATCCATGCCCTCAACCATCTATCCTTGTGTTACAAACAATCCACTTACACTCTTTATTTTTTTTAAATGTACAATTAAGTTATTATTGACTATAATCACCCAGTTGTGTGTCATGGTTTTGGGGGTAACAGGAACTGAGCCCATAGGAGATGACAAACTTAATCGACCAATGTTGTGTGTGTTCTGACTGCTCCACAGATGAGCTCTTCCCTGCCTCTCTTCCTTTTCTTGGGCCTTCCTAATTCCTGACACACAGCAACACTGAAATTAGGATGACTAAGAGAACCCTACAATGGCCGCTAAGTGTTCAAATGAAAGGAACAGTCACATGTCTCTCACATTAAATCAGAAGCTAGAAATGGCTAAGCTTAGTGAGGAAGCACGCTGAAAGCCAAGGTAGGCTGAAAGCTAGGCCTCTTGCACCAAACAGCCAAGCTGTGAATGCAAAGGAATAGTTCTTGAAGGAAATAATAGTATATAATGCAAAGGAAAAGTTCTTGAAGGAAATAATAATACTAATACTCCAGTGAACACACGAATAAGAAAGCAAAACTGCCTTACTGCTGAAATAGAGAAAGTTTAGGTGGTCAGGATAGAAGATGAAACCAGCCACAACATTCCCTTAAGCCAAAGTCTAATTCAGAGCAACACCCAAACTCTCTTCAAGTCCATGAATGCTGAGAGAGGTGAAGAAGCTGCAGAAGAAACGTGTGAAGCTAGCAGAGGTTGGTTCATAAGGTTTAAGGAAAGAAGCCGCCTCCATAAAATAAAAGTGCAAGGTGAAGCAGCAAACCCTGATGGAGAAGCTGCAAGTTATCCAGGAGATCTAGCTAAGATCACTGTTGAAGGTGGCTACAGTAAGCAACAAATTTTCAATATGGATAAACTAGCCTTTTAATGGAAGGAGATGCCATCTAAGACTTTCATAGCTAGAGAGAATTGACTTGAACTTTGAAAGAAGTTCTACTGTGGGTAAAATGCTATCCAATAGCACCACATACTACAGAGATATGCTTCACAAAAGGGAGAGCTAATCGATGTGGCAAATTTCACTGTGTTCTTTTAAGAACTGCCACGGCCACTCCAGCCTTCAGCAACCATCACCTTGATCCACCAGCAGCCATCAACACCGAGGCAAGACCCTCCACCAGGAAAAAGAGTGTGACTCACTGAAGGCTCAGAAGATTGTTAGCATTTTTAACACTGAATTATTTTAAAATTAAGCTATGTACATTTTTAGACATAATGCTATTGCACACTTAGTAGACTACAGGATAGTGTAAACGTGTTTTTATGCACTACGAATTCAAAAAAGAAAAATGTGTGACTCTCATTATTGCAGTGGTCTGGAACTGAACCTGCAATATCTCTGAAGTACACCCGTATTGGGTATCAGGCATTGAGCTGAGTAAGAAATGATCCCAGGTAATCACCGATAGAATTGCTTGAGCACTTTCCATATCATCAGACCTTTTAGATTTAATTTAATACCTCCAAATGATTTATGAACTACGATTCTTTATTTCCATCTTATGGACTAGGAATCTGGAGCTGAGAAAATTTGGAAGACTTGCCCCAAATCATGTGGTTTTTTATATGGATGACAACTCCAGTCTGTGTTTCTGGAAGTCACGTTAGACATGGCTTCATCTGGAGCTGGGCAAGCTCCTCTGCCCAGCCTGGACCCAGGCTTGTCTGGGATCAATGCCACACACCCAGTCCACACACCTGAAAATAGCCAGAAAAGCCAGAGGGGTTGTTCCCGAATTCTTTCTTCTTACCAGATCTCTTGTGAATCTTCTCAGAAGTGTTTGCTTTTCTTGGGGGGCGCGGCTGTTTCCCATCGTTTTGTGGGCCAGATGCTTCTGGCACTCCCTTCGAATCATTTCCTTCCTCTGCTGTCTTCTTGGGCATGATCTTTATAATGTGAAGGTCACAGATAAACAGTATCAGTGACATTTCTACAGTGCTTCAGAGCTTACAAAGTGTCTTCACATGCATTACCTTAATCAATGTTCTCAATAACGCTGGGAGAGTTACACTTGCCTAAATTAGGAGAAACCTGGGAGGTCAGAAGGGAAAGGAACGGCCCAAATGAATGGGGTTTCCAGGGCTAGAATGCTTATCTTCACACTCTTTTAAGACTGGCATTCTTGCAAACAGCAGAAATCTCCATGTAGTTGAGAGTTTGGTATACAGGAGATTTGAAGAAAAATAGCATTCTAAGAATTCACAAGGTCTACAAGGGGAAGAGGTTCTGTAAAATACAAGGGATCCCATATAAGCTTGTAGACAGCTGCTGAGAGAGTAAATGTAAAAACATAGGGAGGGGACAAAACACTGCTGGGAAAGATGGTGTGGGGAGATGAATACAGGGAAGGGAGAGGGAAAGAAATGGTTTGCTGAAATTAATCTAGGCAGCAAACAAAGCAGTATCACATACGGCATACCACCCTACCGAGGCACCAACATTGAATGTGGAATTAAGTGAGGTGGTTCCCATAACAATTCTGGTTGCTTTGGGATGTGTCACTGACAAAGCTATTTTTTTTTTTTTTTTTTTTTGACGCAGTCTTGCTCTGTCGCCAGGCTGGAGTGCACTGGCGCAATCTCAGCTCACTGCAACATGCAACTCCCGCGTTCAAGCGATTCTCCTGCCTCAGCCTCCCTAGTGTCTGGGACTACAGGCAGGTGCTATCACGCCCCACTAAGTTTTGTATTTTTAGTAGAGATGAGGTTTCACCATGTTGGACAGGTTGGTTTTGATCTCTTGACCTCGTGAACTGCCCACCTCGGCCTCCGAAATTGCTGGGATTACAGTCGTGAGCCACTGCACCCGGTCATTAAGCTACTTTTTATTCAGCTCCCTCACTTATGAAATAGTGAACAATACATGTAAAATAGGCTAAGGGAAAGTCCTCTCTGAGCTTGTAAACACGGTTTAAATGTAGTAATAATAACAATTAATACCTTTCTGAATCCTTCTTTGAATTCGGTCTCCATACTGGCAACCCAACTCCTAGATCCCTTTACCCTCTAAACAAGAGTTGAATCTGCAGTTGTGGGGTCACTCATTCAGGGGCCTCCGAGGTATCCCCTGGGCTGGGACGGGGGATTCCCGGATGTTCCAGGTGCAGGCAAAGCCCTCAAGGAGCTCACAGTAGGGAGGGGCCAACAGTCAAACCTATTCCTAAGCCATGCGAGTGGCCCCAGTAACAGAGCTGAGGCCAGCTGGTCCTTCCTGTTGTGAGAGTGGGTGTCTCAATGGAAGCACCAGCAGGCCCTATGGGGTGAAGCCCTAGTGAGCAACATCTGAACTTCATAACAAATGCAGACGTGAATGAGCTTTAAATGGCTTGGAGCTCTGGATCAGACTACCACTGCCACTGTGCCCCAGGAAAATTCTTTAACATCTCTGTACCACGATAGCCTCATTTTATTATTATGCTGCTGATAGCTATGATCTAAAACATGAACTATGATTCTTTACTTCCATTTCATGGACCAGGAATCTGGACCTCAGAGAACTTAGAAGATTTGCGCCAAGTCACATGACTTTTATATGGATGAAAACTCAACTGTGTGACTCGTTATTATTTGGAGATAATAACAGACACAACGTCACAGAGGTCTTTTAGGGATTAAATAAATTCATCCATGTGAACTGCTTAAAACAGTATCTGGCATCACTATGAAGACAAAAGAAGTAATAAGGATCACAACTGTTAGTATTATCAAACCGTTGGTGCTACACCAGGTTTTGTGATAGATATGGGGAGAAGGAGGCAATGAGGGCATTTTTTATATTCTCCCACTCTTACCAGTGTTCACATCCATGAAGGGACAAAGGTTCTGTGGTCCATCAGATTTGAGAGATACTCACCTTCGGGAAGATTCTCTGGAGCCTGCTGAAAGTCATCTGAGGACGTTCAACTGAAAGATAATACATCAGAATTTTTCTTTGTTGGTAATGATTTCCAAACTCTAGAGAGACTTCTGTCGCATGAGGGCATTCTGCAGCAGAGGTTGTGAGACCACTCATTGTTGAGGAGTTATTGGAGATTCGCTTCTGAATTATGTTTAGTCATGGTTTCCATCTCATAGTTTATCAAATGGGGACTAAACCCCGTCACAGTCTCATCTTATTCCATTAAATATCTTTTACTTTTTCCCAAATAATTAAATTGATTGGTTAGGAATCTGAACTGTATCCACTCAAGATGGGCAACAACTGAAAATCATTGGGTGATTTTCAAATGGGTGAATACTGTGGTATGGATGAATATTGTGGTAAATGGGTGAATACTGTGGTATGTGAATTAAGCTGTTAAATGTGTGATGAACCATGGATGATTTAGTCCAGTGGCTCTGAAATATTTTCAGTATAAAGACACTCCTTTAATGTCAAAAACTTGGCAGATACTCAAGCACTGGCTTTTCAGATCTCTTATAGTGATTGTGGGAGATGGTAGAATCTGGCCTGTTTAGTTGGGGAGTAATAGGTCTATTGGAGACAGTTTGGACAGTTTGACCTTGTCTTATAATTGTGTTGTCAGAGCAGAAGAGCCAGTAAACACATATGTCCCCTTTGTATTCCTGAAATGTACAAAGATCTCTACCGAAGAACCTGTCTTTTTTTCACTCCATGTTATCTCTGCTCTCTGACAAGTGGGAAAGCTCTCTCTGTGTTGGATGAGGGATCACTCTTTCAGACTCACTCCCGAGCTCATCACAGAGAATCAGGGTTGTTTGGGAATGAGAAGACTATTTGGTTTTGATAAAATACAGAGAAACAGCGATGCTTATTACATAATGTGTTCACCACCCTCACTCCTAAGATACCTATCCAATACCTACATGCTGTTAATGAAACAAACTCTGGAAGTTTTTGGCGGATCCACAGTTTTAATAGTTTCTTTCTTTTTTTGTCACTTTTCACATTTCTTAACTGTCTTTTGATTCATTAACAGTGCTTAGGAAGAACAACATGTCCTTTAAAAAGAAATATTTCAAACACACAGAAAAGTGTGGGGAATAATATTGAGTCCAGTCAGATCTCAACATTACCCCACAGCTATGTTAGGTCTGATTTATTTATTCAGAATATTAGAAATACTGCAAACAGGCTGAGCGTGGTAGCTCATACTTGTAATCCCAGCACTTTGGGAGGCTGAAGCGGGTGGATCGCCTGAGGTCAAGAAGTTTGAGACCAGCCTGGCCTACATGGTGAAACCCCGTCTCTACCAAAAATAAAAAAATGAGCTGGGTGTGGGGGCGGGCACCCATAACCCCAGCTACTCCGGAGGCTGAGGCAGGAGAATCACTTGAACCCGGGAGTTGAAAGTTGGAGTGAGCTGAGATTGCCTTATTGCACTCCAGCCTGGCCGAGAAGAGTGAAACTCCATCTCAAAAATAAAAACAAACAAAACACACTATCGACAAGTCACAGCTGAAGCTGTGTGTGCAGCACTCAGCAATCCCTGCTCTCCCTCCCTCCTCCACTTACAGCCAGTCACCTTAATTTGATGGCTTTTTATTCACATTAATGTTTGCATATATTTACCATTTACTAATTATCCATAAAAATATATATTCTTGTTTTGCATGTTTTAAAATTTTATATGAATGGCCTCTGTAGTTAACTTTCTGCCTGCAATTTTTTTTCACTCAGCCCTGATGTGTATGAGGGAACAAATGCCTGAGGATCTTTCCCAAGTAGCTGAGCTGAAAAGCAACTGGGCTTGAGGAGACCCTTTCCAGCCCCTTCCCATCTACTCACCCTGATTCCCGCAGTTATGGTCATTATCAAAATCATTCCCCTGGAAATCTGCGGCCCGTTTATTATGCATGAAAGGTGAGAGGGTAACCTTGAAACCTAGAAAGAAGCAAAATGTTTATTCCCTAAGAGAGAAGCTTAGGCCTGGCACTGTGGCTCACATCTATAGCACCAGCGCTTTGGGAGACTGAGGCGGGAGGATTGTTTGCGGCCAGGAATTCGAGGCTGCAGTAAGCTATGATTGCACTACTGCACTCTAGGCTGGGTGACATGGTGAGAGTCTGACTCAAAAGAGAGAAAAGCCAAGAGAAGGAAGGTAGTGTCGGTGGGGGGTTGCCAGGATGCCACAGAGACAGTTGGACTCATCAGAACAAAGGCCTAATGAAGAGAAACGTGCAGGATCCAGGTATGAGCTCCACTGTGGCCAGTCCCTGCCCTCAGCCCTGACAGGATACAGAAGAGCAGAACACCCAGAAGCTGCCTTGCGATTTTTCCCTGCACAAAAGGAAAATGTGGGGTACTTTCTGCAGCCTAAGAAGTAGCCAAAGCAGGAAAAGGGATGCTCATGTGTCCCCAGACTTGTCTGTACCTAGGACTTTCTGTTACCTAGTTTAGTCATAGCCTCATACTTTCTCTTCATATACACATAGATGATTTTCTCCGAGGCTTTCATCTTTTCCCACTCTTTCTTAGAGAAGTATTTGGCAATATCATTGAAGGCCTAGAAGAAAAAAAATGGAGTTCTGGCAGTACTCAGCTAGGCATGTCTGCCATTCAGCTGGAGCCACTTCCTGTGTGCTAGATCTGGGAACTGGGGATGATAATCCTTCCTGGTTGATGCCATGGCTAACTGACAGAACATGGGGCACCTACCCTAGCTTCTCCCCTGCCACACAGTAGGGCTTTAATGCTGCTGGCTGGCTCTCTTCCCACCTTCCAGAGTGGACTGAGATTCACCAAATGAAGTGCACAGTCATAGACTTGTCTCCAGAGATGCTAGGTGATGACAGAGCGAGGGTGGGAAGTTCCCAAGGATCCAGATCTCCCCCAAGACCCTGCTCCTTGTCTCCAGTGTCTCTGTCCTCCCCTCCTCAGAAACCTGGTCACCCCACACTGTCCCCTGGGCCACTACTATGCCCCCTCCAGGTCACCTCAGCTTTTGTATCTTCTCTGGTATTTGAGCATCATCCCTAGCTCTCTTTGCACAGTCGTTGTCTCCGTTCATGGCACCAGGACTAGTCTGACCTGCAAGAGAAACAGACCAAGTCTTTCCAGCCGCAGGACCTTTGGTCTTGTGGAGGGAGAAATCAGTGAAGTCCGGCCACACTCAGTCACCTGGAATCAGGTGCTGCATTTCTCCATCCGGGGCTTATCTGTCCCTGAGTAAGGATATGGGGAGAAATCAGATGAAAACAGGGAACCAGGGGTCTCTGGGAGAAGTATTGATAGGGGATGACAGGTTTCCTATGGGCAAAGCAGCCTTGAGTCTTTAGGAGGGGGTTGGCTACTCTTGTTAGTAGTTTCCCTGGAGCTAGCCTTGCCCTGAAAGATGTACAGACCCTTGTTGGGGAGGCAGGGACATGACTATGTAATTGTATTGAGTGAGGGCGTTCTGACACCCTCACTCAATAAAAAAAGGAAGGGAAGTGAGTCCCAGAGATAACATGGTCTCTGGTGATGGATCTGATCAGGCAGAGGGTTGGGGGGTTCTGTTCTGTTGAAGAGAAATGAGCATGGCTACTGTGAAGAGATTTAGAGGCTATTACTGGGTGATTTGTAAATTATTAGAAGGAAGTGAGCTAGAATTTCTGAGACTGCAAGAGCCCACCAACACTTAGAGAGAATATGGGGTATTTCAAGATGCAGCAATCAGCCAGGAGTGGTGGTTCACGCCAGTAATCCCAGCACATTGGCCAATCCTCCCGCCTCGATCTTGGGACTACAGTACAGGCATGCACCACCCAGCCCCCACTAATATTTTTATTTTTGTTTTTTTTAGTGGACAGGGTTTTGCTATGTTGACCAAGTTGGTCTCGCCCTCTTGGGCTCAAGCGATACTCCCACCTCAGCTTAGGGACTACAGGCATGCACCACCCTGCCTTTTGCTATGTTTTCAGGCTGGTCTTGACCTCCTGGGCTCACTCCATGACTTGAACCCGGGAAGCAGAGGTTGCATTGAGCCGACATCACACCACTGCACTCCAGCTTGGGCGACAGTGCAAGATTGTCAAATAAATAGATAAATACATACATAAGAAAGAAAGAAAGACCAGCTGAATCTCCATAAGAATAGTAGTAAGCTTTGTGGTATTTTTACTTACCCTCGTCCCATCTCATGCTCCCAGCTTGGTTCTGTTCATTGCTGATGAAATACAGATAGGATTGGCCAGAACTGGTAGATGGCTGGCTGTTGATCATGAAAATGTCAGACCTGATATAGTCCTCCTTGGAAAGGCCCTTTCTAGGGGCTGATACTCTGTGTCAGTGGTGCTGTGAGACAATGACATAATGCTGACCATTAAGCCAGGGGAACATGGGTCCACATACGGCGGCAATCCACTAGGCTGCTGAGTGACCATCACAGCCGTTGAGGTTTTAGAAGAAGAAAACCTTGCTGAAAATGCAGAAAAAAAATGGGTATTCTCTTGAGAAATGAACCCATGAAGCTACCTTCTGATGCTGTGACTGCCGTAAGAGGAAAATTATTGTTTTATTTATTCATTTAGTTATTTTATTGAGTCAGAGATTCACTCCGGTTGCCCAGGCTGGAGTGCAATGCCACGATTTTGGCTCACTGCAACCTCTGCCTCCTGGGTTAAAGGGATTCTCCTGCCTCAGCCTCCTGAGTAGCTGGGATTACAGGGATGTGCCCCTATGCCCAGCTAATTTTTGTATTTTTAGTAGAGATGGGGTTTCGCCTTGTTGGCCAAGCTGGTATTGATCTCCTGACCTCAGGTGATGCACCTGCCTCGGCCTCCCAAAATGTTGGGGTTACAGGCGTGAGCCACTCTGCCTAGGAGGAAAAGAATTATTAAATGCTATTGTTATTCAAGACAACAAAGACTGTGATGCTTGGAAGGTGTATCTACAGCTTCGAGATTATGGATTTCTGGCCCAGCCAATCCATGGTGACATCATCAGTTTTTGCCTCTGCTAGTGGTCAAGGAGGATGAGATTCGAGAGTCCAGTGAAATCAATAACAAGACCATCTTGTCGTTCTGAGTGTAGCAGCCATTTTCAGTGGTCCCTGGGAGCCAACTAGAGACAGGTGGTCCTGTAAAAGCTCTGCTCTTAATGTGGGCACATTCCACTCCCATGTGTCTTCAAAACCTTTTTCTGGAATATATGGTTTTTTTTTCAGTTGATACATAATAGAATAGTGTTTATGAAGCTGCCTTTTGCTTTGTAACATAAGTAAGAGAATGTAATGGCATCTATATTCAGTGAAAGTGTTTTGATGTGCAGAACATGGCGAGGTGCAGTGGTTCATGCGTGTAATTCCAGGATTTTGGGAGGCGAGGTGGACAGATCACTTGAGGTCAGGAGTTTGAGACCAGCCTGGCCAACACAGAGAAACCCCGTCTCTACTAAAAATACAAAAATTAGCTAGGTGAGGTGCTGGGTGCCTGTAGTCCTAGCTACATGGGAGACTGAGACAGGAGAATCCCTTGAACCCAAGAGGCAGATGTTGCAGTGAGCCAAGATCATGCCACTGCACTCAAGCCTAGATCACAGAGTGAGAATCCCTTTGGAAAAAAAAAAGGTACACAACACTTCCATCACCACAATGCTATTCCTTGTGCTAGTCATTTTTAGTAATACTCACTCTCCTCCCACCCACCATTCCTAACCCCTGGCAACCACTAATCTGTTTTCCACTTCTACAATTTTGTCTTTTCTAGAATGCTGTACAAATGAAATCTTATAGTATATCACGTTTTAAGAGCTTATTCCACTCAGCATAATTCCCTGGAGATTCATCCAAGCTATTAATATCTGTGTATCAATAGTTCATTGTTGCTGTTGTTGTTGTTGAGACAGAGTCTCACTCTGTCACTCAGGCTGCAGTGCAGTGGAATGATCTCGGCTCACTGCAACATCCACCTCCCTGGTTCAAGTGATTTTCCTACCTCAGCCTCCTGAGTAGCTGTGACTACAGGTGCACGCCACTACACCCTGGTAATTTTTGTATTAGTCATAGAGACGGGGTTTCAACATATTGGCAAGGCTGGTCTTGAACTCTTGACATCATGATCTGCCTGCCTCAACCTCCCAAAGTGCTGGGATAACAAGGTAAGCCACTGTGCCTGGCCAATAGTTCATTTTTATTACTGAGTAGTATTCCATAGGATGGATGTCCCACAGTTTGACCATTCACTTATTGTAGGACATATTGATTATTTCCAGCTACTGGCTATTACAAATAAAGCTGCTATGAACAATTATGTACAAGTTTCTGGATAGGCATACATTTTAACTTCTCTGAAGTGTAATTGTAGAATTGTATGGTCATTGCATGTTTAGTTTTGTCAGAAACTACCAAACTGCTTTCCAGAGTGGCTGTAAGATTTTACCTTCCCAACAGCACTTAATGAGGTGTCCAGTTTCTCTGCATCCTCGTCACCATTTGGTGTTGTCACTATGTGCTTTATTTCATCTATTGTAATAAGTGTGTAGTGATGCCTCACCATGGTCTTAACTTGCATCTAGTGAAGGAAATGAGTGTTGAACATCTTTTCATGTGCTTATTTGCTTATTTCCTCTTCAGTGAAATGTATGTTCATATCTTTTCATGATTTTCTAATTGGATTATTTGTTTGCATTTTTTACCATTGAAGTTTTTTATTATTATTATCATTATTATTATTATTATTATTATTATTATTATTATTATTATTGAGACAGAGTCTCGCTCTGTTACCCAGACTGCAGTGCAGTGGCACGATCTTGGTTCACTCCAATTTCCGCCTCCCAGGTTCTAGCGATTCTCATGTCTCAGCCTCCCGAGTAGCTGGGATTACGGGCACGCATCATCATGCCTGTCTAATTTTTGTATTTTTAGTAGAGATGGGCTTTTGCCATGTTGCCCAGACTGGCCTTGAACTCCAGGCCTCAAGGGATCTGCCCTCCATCCACCTCGACCTCTCAAAGTGCTGGGATTACAAGCGTGAGCCACCACACTCAGCATACCATTGAGTTTTGAGAGTACTATACATATCCATTATATATTCTGGATGTGAGTCCTTTCTTGGATATGTGGTTTGCAAACATTTTCTCCTAGTCAAGACCCAGTTTTTTCATCCTGTTAACAGGGTCTCTTGCAGAGCACAAGTTTTAAATTGGATGAAATCTAATTTATTTGTTTTCCTTATGGATTATGCTTTTTGAACCATTCACTATGCCCTAGATCTCAGACGTTTGTCCTATGCTTTCCTGTAAAAGATTTTTTTTAGTTTTATATTTTAGATTTAAATCTATGATCCACTTGAGTTATTTTTTGTATAAAAATATGAAGATTAGGTCTTTTTTTTTTTAGCCTATGGCTCTGCAACTGCTCCAGCACCATTTGTTAAGCAGATGACCCTTCCTTCTTTTTGTCCCTGTAAAAAATCATTGTGGGGCTATTTCTAGGTTCTCTATTTTGTTCCAGTGATCTATGTGTCTATTCTTCTCCCAGTACTACACAGACTTGATTCCTGTAGCTATATAAGAAGTATTGAAATATGGTAGAGCCATTCCTCCCACCTTATTCTTCCTTTCCAAAAATTGTCTTAGCTACATATATATATATTTTGAGATGCAGTCTGACTTGTGTTGCCCAAGCTGGAGCGCACTGGGGTGATCTCGGCTCACTGCAACCTCCACCGCCAGGGTTCAAGTGATTCTCCTGTCTCAGCTTCCTGAGTAGCTGGGATTACAGGCATGCGCCACCACACACGGCTAATTTTTTTATTTTTAGTAGAGAGGGGGTTTCGCCATGTTGATCAGGCTGGTCTTGAACTCCTGACCTCAAGTGATCCGCCTGTCTTGGCCTCCCAAAGTGCTGGGATTACAGGCCTGAGCCACTGCACCCAGTGTTGTCTAAGCTATTGGAAACTTGTTACAGCAGCAATCAAAAATGAAAACACATGGAAACATTTATTAGTGAAACAAAATAGAAACTCAAGAAACAGACTGATCTATATGCAAACTTCAGCATGCATTTCCAAACAGTGGGCAACAGATGATGGGTTGTATAATAAATGATTGCTTGACAAGTGTCTATCCATTTCAAAAACTAAAGATTAAATCCTTACTTTGAAGCACATAAAATAAAAAATTCTAAAAATTCAGTGACTTAAATGTGAAAACGTGAAATCATAAAGAACTAGATGAAAATTTAGGAAAATATTACAGTGTAAGACATTCTGAGTTGGCATAGGAACTTCCTGACATTACTCTAAGGCTATAAACAATGAATCTGACATAAAGATGCAAAAATTAAAGTATCATCTAATTCAAAAGACACCATAAACAACTGTTTAAAAAGGCAAATGTTGGGGAAATTGGTGAAGCATCCCCAATAAACTAACAGTAACTATCTCTAATATACAACAAAGCTTTTGCATATCAGTAAGAGAAACTGGAACAACTCAATGAAAAAATGTGTTCAGGCATGGCACTACTTCACTGTATAGCACAAAAGGATTATGAAATAGAAAGTATAAAAGAAAAATAATAAAGGAAATGGAGAATAGATCCCAGAAGTTTCAAAGTTCATCCAATAGAAGTTCCAGAGATAGGCCAGGCATGGTGGCTCACGCCTGTAATCCCAGCATTTTGGGAGGCCGAGGTGGGCGGATCAACTGAGGTCACAAGTTTGAGACCAGCCTGGCCAACATGGTGAAACCCCGTCTGTACTAAAAATACAAAAATTAGCTGGGCATGGTGGCACTTGCCTGTAATCCTAGCTGCTAGCAGTGCTGAGGCAGGAGGATCACTTGGACCTGGGAGGCAGAGGTTGCAGTGAGCCGAGATTGTGCCACTGCACTCCAACCTGGGCAACAGATCAAGACTCCGTCTTAAAAAAAAAAAAAGTTCCAGAGGTAGAGAATAGAAAGACTGGGCCAGGCGCCATGGCTCATGCCTGTAATCCCAGCATTTTGGGAGGCCGAGGCAGGCAAATCACCTGAGGTCAGGAGTTTGAGACCAGCCTGATTAACAGGATGAAACCCCGTCTCTACTAGGGTTTGGTGGTGGGTGCCTGAAATCCCAGCTATTTGGGAGTTCAGAACAGTTCCTGTAACAAAACCCTTGATGGTTTGGCCCCACTGGGGAGTGAGATGTCTTCGAGTGGGAAAAGGTCAGAGGCCACAGATGGAGGATCAGCCCAGTTGGAGCTTTCTAAGTTACATTCTTTTTTTCTCCTTGTTTTCTAGATGGCTTATTACCTGTTCTGTAAACATACAGAGCAGACACTTGGCAGGGCTGGCCCAGTGGCAGCCGAAAGTGGCGTGATAACATTAAGGAATAGGGGGCTTGGAAAGCTCCTAGAAAAAGTGCAGACTCATCAAAGCTGGCCAGTAACTGAGCATTCCTTTCCTACCTCTTTCTCTGCCCTCTGAGCTAGGCAATTACAACCAATATCACCCATCCATAGACTCCCTCCACACTGTAAGGCAGAAATCCTATAAGCGTCTCTGGGGGCTCATAGGCTAGGGACTGGAAAGAAGAATTGGCTCAGCTCAGCTCTAGAGGCTCTATATCCTACGACCTATCAATCCAGAAACCCTGAAACTCATATGGAGTGTCTGGGCTGACACGTCTTCCCAGGAACAAAGAGTTATACAGAAAAACTGTTGGATAGGCCTGGCATGGTGGCTCATGCCTGTAATCCCAGTATTTTGGAAGGCCAAGGTGGGACGATCACCTGAGGTCAGGAGTTTGAGACCAGCCTGGCCAAGATGGCGAAACCCCATCTCTACTAAAAATACAAAATTAGCTGTGTGTGGTGGTGCACACCTGTAATCCCAGCTACTCAGGAGGTGGGGGCAGGAGAATCACTTGAACCTGGGAAGCAGAGGTTGCAGTGAGGTGAGACCACACCATTGCACTTCAGCCTGGGCAACAATAGTGAAACTGTCTTAACAACAACAACAAAAAAAGGCCGGGCATGGTGGCTCACGCGTGTAATTCTAGCACCTTGGGAGGCTGAGGCGGGCGACTCACCTGAGGTCAGGAGTTCAAGACCAACCTGGCCAACATAGTGAAACCCTGTCTCTACTAAAAAGACAAAAATTAGCCGGGCGTGGTGGTGGGCACCTGTAATCCCAGCTACTCGGGAGGCTGAGCCACAAGAATCACTTGAACCTGGGAGGTGGAGGTTGCAGTAAGCAACCTTGCTTACTACAGTGGCTGGATCCCACCACTGCACTCCAACCTGGGCGACAGAGGAAGACTCCATCTCAGAAAACAAAAACAAAAACCTAATAAATGCAGTTAGGAAACTATCTTAAAACACAAAATCCCCGTTTTTTTAGACTGATTGTTTAAAAGATAAAGAAAAACAGATCAACATGTTAAGAAAACCTATTTCAAAACGAGAGGAGTAGACTCGCCCTGCTTCAGTGCACCCTTGACACTAATGGTCGATTTTTAGATAAACTGATAAACAATTTATTTTCAATCACAACCAACCTGATCATATATAAGACTCCCTTCCCAAGGCTCATCCTTCATAAACCCTCAGCAACTTGCCTAGAGATTCCATCATTTTTTATCCCCAGTCTTAGTCCCATAATTTTTCATTTTTATATTGGACTCCAATTCAAGTTCTAGTAAAATGTTAGAGGAAAAGGATAAACTGAGGAAAGGACTGTTAAGCAAAAAGGATCCAGGGAAATTCTCAGCCTATCAAGATTGCAAAAGACACTAAAATTAGGAGAGGCACTGTCAGGAAGGTATGCTCTAGAGAGAAAGTCAAGAATGTGGCTATGTTTGCCAGTGCTGAGGAGATTAGGCACGTGACTCAAGGAGCTCTTCCACTATGCTCAGCCATAGCTGCTAATAGAAATGATATTATCTGGGAAAGATACAAAAGGACCTGCTGATCTAAGGGTGTGAATCACTATGACATACATTCTGAGAGGAGGGCTATGGGACCAGAGGGGAGAGCTTCAAGCTACAGAGGATTATTCTGAGTACTTGAAACCAAATGGAATTTGTCCTGCTAGATTTCAAAATGGTTGGGAGCAGTGACTCCTTCCTTTCTTCCAGTTTCTCCCATTTGAAATGGAAATATCAGTAACTATTATCCTACACCTGTCTCGCCACTTTATTTTTGGAACAGATAACTTGTTTTCTAGTGTCACAAATTCACGGCAGGAGAATTTTGCCCCAGGATGTTTCATAACCAGAGTCTCACCCTTATCTGTTTTAGATGAGAGTTGGTACTTTTGAGCTATCTTATATGGATAAGATGTTGGACTTCAGCTAATGTTGCACGGTTTGAGACATTTGAGGATTTGGGGATGGGGCGCATGTATTTTGCATGTGGGAGAGATGTGAATACTTGGGGGCCAGAGGGCAGGCTGTGGTAGACTGAACAACGCCCCTCCAAAAGATAGCGACATAGTAACCCCTGGAACCTGTGAGTGTTAGCTTACAACAAAAAAAGTGATTATGTTGGCCAGGTATGGTGGCTCACGCCTATAATCCCAGCACTTTGGGAGGCTGAGGCGGATGGGTCACGAGGTCAGGAGTTCAAGACCAGCCTGGCCAAGATGGTGAAACCCCGTCTCTACTAAAAAAAAATATATAAAAATTAGCTGGGTATGGTGGCGGGCACCTGTAATCCCAGCTACCCAGGAGCCTGGGGCAAAGAATTGCTTGACCTGGGAGGCAGAGGTTGCAGTGAGCTGAGATCACGCCACTGCACTCTAGCCTGGGTGACAGAGTGAGACTCCGTCTCGGAAAAAAAAAAAAGTAATTATGTTAAAGCTCTTGAGATGGGGAGATTCTCCTGGATTATCTGGGTGGCCCCTAAATGTAATAATGAGTGTCCTTATCACATTGAGGCAGGGAGATCTGACACAGACAGAAGAGAAGACGGCAGTATGCCTGCCATGGTTTGAACGTCCCCACCAAAACTTGTGTTGAAATTTAATTGCCATTGTAACAATATTAAGATGTGGGGCTGTTAGGAAGTGATTAATGCCATTATCATAAGAGTGGATTAGTTATCACGAGACTGGGTTTGTTATAAAAGGGAGCTTAGCCACATTTTCTCTGTCTGTCTCCTGCACTTGCTTTTGCCTTTCATCCTTCCATCATGACACAACCCTCACCAGATGCCAGCGCCATGTTCTTGGACTCCTAGCCTCTAGAACTGCATATGAAATAAACTTCTATCCTTTATAAATTACCCAGTTTGTGGTATTCCATTATAGCAACAGAAAACAAACGAAGGCAATGACCATGGAGATAGAGATTAGAGTGATGCAGCCATGTATTAGTCCGTTCTCACACTGCTATAAAGAACTGCCCGAGACTGGGTAATTTATAAAGGAAAGAGATTTAACTGACTCACAGTTCCGCATGGCTGGGGAGGCCTCAGGAAACAATCATGGCCAAAGGTGAAGAGGAAGCAAAGACTTTCCTCACATGGTAGCAGGAGACAGAAGTGCAAGCAGGGGAAATGCCAGACGCTTATAAAACCATCAGACCTCATGAGAACTCACTGTCACAAAAACAGCATGGGGAAAACCACCCCCGTGGGGATTTGTAATCTGTGGGGATTACAATTGGAGATGAGATTTGGGTGGGGATACAGAGCCAACCCATGTCAAGCCACAAGCCAAGAAATGCTGGCAATCACCGGAAGCTGGAAGAGGCAAGGAACAGATTCTCTCCTAGAGCCTCTGGAGGACTACAGCCCCGCTGACAACTTGATTTCAACTCAGTGAAACTGATTTCAGATTTCTGGGCTCCAGAATTGTGAGAGAACAAATTGATGTTGTTTATGCCACAAAGTTTGTGGTAATTTGTTACAGCAGCCAGAGGGAATTTGGGGTGATTGTAAGGAGTTATGTAAATTATGTTAAAGAACCATTGCAGTTGTAAGATGCATTCATTCATTCAACAAATAGTCGAGGCAATATAGAAGAGTAATTAAAAGCACTGACTTTGAGGCCGGGTGTGGGGTGGTTCACTCCTGTAATCCCAATGTTTTGGGAAGCCAAGGCAGGAGGATTGCTTGAGGCCAGCAGTTCCTTCCAGATCAGCGGGGGCAACATAGCAAGACCCCATCTCTAAAAAATATTATTTTAATTAAAAATAAATAAATACATAAATAAAAGCACAGACTTTGGACTCAATTCATCTTGGGGGTGAATCCCAGCTCTGTCACCCACTGACTATGTGAACTTGAGCACACTGCTTAATTCTCTGAGCTTCAGTCTCAACATCTGCACACTGGGGATGATAATAGTATTTAACTCAAGAGAAGATTGTGAAAATTAATGGGAAGATGCACATAAAGGGCTTTGTGCTGGGCTCAAGGGCCATTGCCCTGTCCCTGCCCTAACAGAGCTTGCTGTCATCCTGGGAGGATCTTAGAGAGATCAGGGCTGTAGATGGAAAGCCCAGAGAGAAATGGGGACTTGTTGGAGGTACTAGGGATGGGGGTAGGGGAAACTTCTTAGACAAATTGACTTATGAGCTCCCTGATGAACACAGTGGGCCCTAATTACATACTCTTTTTAATACTATTATTATAAATATTATTAATATCAATGGGTAAAATATATTTCTGCTTCTTTGGTCTTTCAGAAAAAAACATACATAGAAGTGTAGAAGTGGTTTTTTTTGTTTAAATTTCTTTTTTAAAAATTTTTTTATAGAGACGGGGGTCTCACTATGTATCCCAGATTGTTCTGGAACTCCTGGCCTCAAGTGATCCTTCCACCTCCTGCCTCAGCCTCTCAAAAAGTGTTGGGATTACAGGCATGAGCCACTGGGACTGGCTCACTGAAACTTTTCTCTCTCTCTCTCTCTCTCTCTCTCTCTTTTTAAAGACAAGATCTCGCTCTGTGGCCCAGGTAGGCAGCAGTAGCCGGATCATGGCTCACTGCAACCTCGTACTCCTGGGCTCAAGCTATCCTTCTACCTCAGCCTCCTGAGTAACGGACTACAGGCACACCACCCCACCTCGCTAATTTTATTTATTTTTTTTGTAGAGAAAAGAGACAGGGTATTGCTCTGTTGCCCAGGGTGGGGTGCAGTGGCATGACCATGGCTCACTGCAACCTCTGCGTCCCAGGTTCAAGTGATCCTCCAGCTGTGGCCTCCCAAAGTGCTGGGATTACAAGTGTAAGCCACCGCTCAGGCCCAAATTTCTTACGTCACTACAGAGTTCCTAGGAAAAATTCCATACCTGAAAAAGTTAGGAACTGACAGGAAGGATTTGAGATGATGACCTGCTTCATATACACTCCTTATTAAAACTGAACAACAATCCACCACTGGGGGGGGGGGCGGTAAGGGAGATAGGAAAAATGAAAAGAGAAAATCAGCGCATGCATACTCTGATTTTGGAAGAATCTAAAGAGAAAATCAGAGCATGCGTACTCTGAACTTGGAGTAGCCAATCCCAGGGGATGCTTTAGGCGGGAAAATCAGAGTCTCTGCCTCCATTTTGAGAAGGTTCTGTCCCTGGAGCCTGGACTGATAGACCCCACATCAGCTTGGCTTTTCCCACCTACTGTTCTGACTTCTGATTGACCAGATGGAGTTCACTAACTGCCCTGATTGGTCCATCATCCTGGAGCAGTGACATTGCAGAATATTTTCTCCTCCTCCAGCCACCACCAACTGCTGCCAACTCACCACCACTGCTGCCGACCTCGCCACCACTGCTTTGTCTCTGAAGTAGGTTCTCTTCAAGGGACACCCTAGATGGGCTAATCGGGGCAGATAGAAAAGGAGGAAGCTTCTGTAGGGCCGTCAAGTGCTTGGGGTTCTGAAAATCTTGAGGACTGAAAGACAACTAATGCCTTTCAGGACGATCATCATGGAGGATTCTCCCGCCTCGGCCTTGGGTGTACAGGCCTGTATCATCCCACCCCTGGTATTTTTTTGGGGGGGGTATTTTAGTAGAGACAGGGATTCGTTATGTTGGCCAGGCTGGCCTCAACCGCCTGGGCTCAAGCAATCCTCCCACCTTGGCCTTGGGACTACAGGCACGCACCACCCCACCCTCACTAGTATTTTTTATTTTTATTTTTTTTAGTACAGATGGTTTCACTATGTTGGCCAGGCTGACCTCGACCGCCTGGGCTTAAGCAATCCTTCCGCCTCGGCCCCAGGACTACAGAAGTGCACCATCCTGCCCACGCTTTTTTTTTTTTTTTTTTTTTTAGTAGAAACCGGGTTTCACTATGTTGGCCAGGCTGGCCTCAACCTCCTGGGCTCAAGCGATCCTCGCACCTTGGCCTCAGGACTACAGATGTGTGCCATTCTGCCCCTGCTAGTTTTGTTGTTGTTCTTTTTACTAGAGACAGGGTTTCGCTATGTTGGCCGGACTGGGCTTGACCTCCTCAGCTCAAGTGATCCTCCCACCTCAGCCTCGGAACTACAGGCAAGAACCACCTCGCTGATGTTATTTTGTTGTTGTTGTTATTAGTAGTAGTAGAAATGGGGTTTTGCTATGTTGGCCAGGCTGGCCTCGACCTTCTGGGCTGAAGAGATCCTCTTGCCTCGGCCTCGGGACTACAGGCGAGCACCACCCCGCCCCCACTAATACTTTTTATTTTATTTTATTTTATTTTATTTTAGTAGAGGGTTTCGCTAGGTTGGCTAGGCTGGTACCGACCTCGTGGGCTCAAGCGATCCGCCCCCCTTGACCAAAGTGCTGAGATGCTACAGGCCTGTGCCACTGCCCCCAGCTAAATTTTTGTGATTTTTTTTTTTTTTTTTTTTTTTTTTTTGTAGAAATGAGGGGTTTGCTATGTTTCCCAGGCTGGTCTCATCCTCCTGGGCTCAAGAGATCTGCATGCCTCGGCCTCCCAAAATGCTGGGATTACAGGCATGAGCCACTGTGCCTGGCCGATTGCTGCAAATTGAAACACCCCACATTTTCTGTAAGTGATGGCAGGCTCATCTAGTCTCAGAGATTCTAGCTGTCTTCCTTCTAATAATTTACAAATCACCGAGTAATAGCCTCTAAATCTGTTCATATTAGTGAAGGTCATTTCTCTTCAACAGAACAGAACCCCTCAACCCTCTGCCTGATCAGATCCATCACCAGAGAGACCAGGTTATGTCTGGGACTCACTTCCCTCCCTTTATTTATTGAATGGGGGTGTCAGAACGCCCCCACTGAATAGAATTACACAGTCACGTCCCTGCCTCCCCAACAAGGGTCTGTACATCTTTCAGGGTAAGCCTAGCCCCAGGGAAACTACTAACAACATTAGCCAAACGCCTCCCAAAGACTCAAGGCTGCTAGGAAACCTGTCATCCCCAAGCAATACTTCTCCCAGAGACTCCAGGCTCCCTGTTTTCATCTGACTTCTCCCCATGTCCTTACTCAGGGACAGATAAGCCCCGAATGCAGACATGCAACCCCTAATTCCAAGTGACTGAGTGTGGCCGGCCTTCACTGATTTCTGCCTCCACAGGACCAAAGGTCCTGTGGCTAGAAAGTCTCAGGCTGTTTCTCTTGCAAGTCAGACTGCTCCTGGGGACATGAACGGAGACGACGCCTTTGCAAAGAGACCCAGGGATGATGCTAAAACATCAGAGAAGAGAAGCAAGGTAAGGTGACCTGGAGAGGGCATAGCAGTGGTCCAGGGGACAGAGTAGGGTGACCAGGTTTCTGAGGAGGGGAGGACAGAGGTACTGGGGACAAGGAGCAGGGTCTCGGGGGAGATCTGGACCCTTGGGAGCCTCCCACCTGCACTCTGTCATCACTTAGCATCCCTGGAGACAAGTCTGTGACCTTGCACTACATTTGGTAACTCTCAGTCCATTCTGGAAGGTGGGAAGAGAGCCAGACAGCAGCATTAAAGCCCTAATGTGTGCCACGGGAGAAGCTAGGGTAGGTCCCCCGTGGTCTCTCAGTTAGCTGTGGCATCAACCAGGACGGATTATCATCCTCACTTCCCAGATCCAGCACACAGGAAGTGGCTCCAGCTGAATGGCAGACATACCTAGCTGAGTCGCCGCCAAAATTTCTTTTTTTTTTTTAGGCCTTCGATGATATTGCCACATACTTCTCTAAGAAAGAGTGGGAAAAGATGAAATCCTCGGAAAAAATCAGCTATGTGTATATGAGGAGAAACTATGAGGCCATGACTAAACTAGGTAACAGAAAGTTGTAGGAACAGACAAGTCTGGGGATACATGATCATCCCTTTTCCTGCTTTGGCTACTTCTTAGGCTGCAGAAAGTACCTCACGTTTTCCTTTTGTGCAGGGAAAAATCGCAAGGCAGCTTCTGGGTGTTCTGCTCTTCTGTATCCTGTCAGAGCTGAGGGCAGGGACTGGCCATAGTGGAGCTTGTACCTGGACCCTGCACTTTTCTCTCCCTTAGGCGTCTGTTCTGATGAGCCCAACGGTCTCTGTGGCATTGCAGCACACCTCCCACCCTACCTTCCTTCTCTCGGCTTGTCTTTTTCTCTCTCTCTCCCTTTTTTTTTTTTTTTTGAGTCAGAGTCTCACTCTGTCACCTAGGCTAGAGTGTAGTAGTGCAATCATAGCTCAATGCAGCCTCGAACTCCTGGGCTCAAGCAATCCTTTTGCCCAGCCAATGGAATAGCTGAGGCTACAGGCACATGCCACCATGCCCAACTAATTTTATTTTATATTTTATAGATATGGGGGTCTCTCTATGTTACACAGTCTCATCTTGAACTCCTGGCCTCAAACAATCCTCCTGCCTCAGCCTCCCAAAGTGCTGGTACGACAGACATGAGCCACCGTGCCAGGCCTAAGTTTGTCCCTTAAGGAATAAACATTTCGCTTCTTTCTAGGTTTAAATGTCACCCTCCCACCTTTCATGTGTAATAAACAGGCCACAGACTTCCAGGGGAATGATTTTGATAATGACTGTAACCGCAGGATTCAGGGTGAGTAGATGGGAAGTGGCTGGAAAGGTCTCCTGAAGCCCAGTTGCTTTTCAGCTCAGCTACCTGGGAAAGATCCTCTGACATTTGTTCTCTCATACACATCAGCGTTGAGTGAAAAAAAAAATTGCATACAGAAAGTTAACTACAGAGGCTATTCATAAAATTCTAAAGCATGCAAAACAGTAATATGTATTTTCATGGATAATAAGTAAATGGTAAATGCATAAAAACATAAATGCGAATAAAAAGGCATCAAATTGAGGAGACTGGCTGTAAATGGAGAAGGGGCGGGGGCAGGGATTGGTGAGTGCTGCACAGACAGCTTCAGTCATGACTTGTTGATAGTGTGTTTTGTTTTGTTTTTGTTTTTGTTTTGAACTGGAGATTTGCTCTTGTCGCCCAGGCTGGAGTGCAATGGCACAGTCTCAGCCCACTACAACCTCTGCCGCCTGGGTCCAAGGGATTCTCCTGCCTCAGCCTCCTGAGTAGCTGGGATTACAGGCACCCACCACCATGTACACCTAATTTTTGTATTTTTAGTAGAGACGGGGTTTCACCATGTTGTCCAGGCTGGTCTCAAACTCCTGACCTCAGGTGATCCACCCTCCTCAGCCTCCAAAGTGCTGGGATTACAGGTGTAAGCTACTGCACCCAGGCCGTTTCTAGTGTTTCTAACATTCTGAATAAATAAATCAGACCTAACATAGCTGTGGGGTAATGTTGAGATCCGACTGAATTTAATATTATTCCCCATACTTTTCTGTGTGTTTGAAATATTTCTTTTTTAAAGGACATGTTGTTCTTGCTACACACTGTTAATGAATGAAAGGACAGTTAAGACAATTTTAAAAGTGAAAAAAAAGAAAATGTTAAAAGTGTAGATCCGCCAAAAACTTCCAGAGATTGTTTCATTAACAGCATGTAGATATTGGATAAATATCTTAAGAGAGAGGGTGATGAACACATTAGGTAATAAAGATCGCTGTTTCTCTGTACTTTATTAAAACCAGATATCTTCTCATTCCCAAACAACCCAAATTCTCCATGATGAGCTTGGAAGTGAGTTTGAAAGAGTGATCCCTCATCTAACACACAGAGAGCTTTCCCAATTGTCAGTGAGCAGAGATAACATAGGATGAAAAAAAGACAGGTTCTTCGGTAGAGATCTTTGTGCATTTCAGGAATATAAAGGGGTCATATGTGTTTACCTGCTCTTCTGCTCTGACGATACAATCATAAGACAAGGTCAGAATGTCCAAACCGTCTCCAATAGACCTATTACTCCCCAACTAAACAGGCCAGATTCTACAATCTCCCGCAATCACTATAAGAGATCTGAAAAGCCAGTGCTTGAGTATCTGCCAAGTTTTTGACGTTAAAGGAGTGTCTTTGTACTGAAAATATTTCAGAGCCACTGGACCAAATCATCCATGGTTCATCACACAGTTAACAGCTTAATTCACATACCATAAGATTCACCCATTTGAAGTGTACAGTGATTTTTAGTTGTTGCACATCTTGAGTGATTACAGTTTACATTCCCAACCAATCAATTTAATTATTTGGGTAAAAGTAAAAGATATGTAATAGAATAAGATGAGACTGTGATGGGATTTAACCCCCATTTGACAAACCATGAGATGTGAAATTCTGAACTGATGCCACAGATAAATGAACCAACCATGACTAAACATAATTCAGAAGCAAATCTCAAATAACTCCTCAACAATGAGTGGACTCATAACCCTCTGCTGCAGAATGCCCTCATGCGACAGAAGTCTCTCTAGAGTTTGGAAATCTTTACCAACAAAGAAAAATTCTGATGTATTCTCTTCCAGTTGAACGTCCTCAGATGACTTTTGGCAGGCTCCAGAGAATCATCCCGAAGGTGAGTATCTCTCAAATCTAAAGGACGAGAGAACCTTTTTCCCTTCATGGATGTGAACACTGATAAGAGTGGGAGAATATCAAAAATGCCCTCATTGCCTCTTTCTCCCCATGTCTATCACAACAACTTATGTAGCACCGACGGCTTGATAATACTGACAGTTGTGATCCTTAATACTTCTTTTGTTTTCATAGTGATGCCAGATACTATTTTAAGCAGTTCACATGGATGAATTTATTTAATCCATAAGAAGACCTCTATGATGTTGTTTCTTTTATTATCTCCAAATAGTAATGAGTCACACACTTCGGTTGTCATCCATATAAAAGTCATGTGACTTGGCACAAATCTTCTAAGTTATTGGAGCTCCAGATTCCTAGTCCACGAAGTGGAAGTAAAGAATAATAGTTCATGTTATAGACCATAATTATCAGCAATATAACAATAAAATGAGGCTATCATGGTACAGAGATGTTAAAGAATTTTCCTGGGGCGCAGTGGCAGTGGTAGTCTAATCCAGAGCTTCAAGCCATTTAAAGCTCATTCACGTTTGTATTTGTTTATGAAGTTCAGATGTTGCTCACTAGGGCTTCACCCCATAGGGCCTGCTGGTTCTTCCATTGAGACACCCACTCTTGCAACAGGAAGGACCAGCTGGCCTCTCTTCTGTTACCGGGGCCACTCCCATGGCTTAGGAATCGCTTTGACTGTTGGCCCCTCCTTGAGCTCCTTAAGGGCTTTGTCTGCACCTGGGGCATCCGAGAAGCCCCAGTCCCAGCCCAGGGGATCCCTCAGAGGCCCCTGAATGAGTGATTCTGGAAGTGCAGATTCAGCTCTGGTTTAGAGGGTAAAGGGATCTGGGAGCTGGGTTGCCAGTATGGAGAACGAATTCAAAGAAGGATCCAGAAAGGTATTCATTGTTATTATTATTACATTTGAACAACGTTTACAAGCTTAGAGAGGACTTTCCCTTAGTCTATTTTACATGTATTATTCACTATTTCATAAGTGAGGAAGTTGAGTAAAAAGTAGTTTAAGGGCCGGGCGCGGTGGCTCATGACTGTAATCCCAGCAATTTAGGAGGTCAAGGCGGGCAGATCACGAGGTCAAGAGATCGAGACCGTCCTGGCCAACATGGTGAAACCTCATCTCTACTAAAAATACAAAATTTAGTGGGGCCTGGTAGCGCCTGCCTGTAGTCCCAGCTACTTGGGAGGCTGAGGCAGGGGAATCACTTGAACCGGGAAGGAGGGGAGGAGGAGATTGCAGTGAGCCGATATCGCGCCACTGCACTCTAGCCTGGTGACAGAGCGAGACTTTGTCAAAAAAAAAAAAAAAAAGTAGCTTAAGATTGTTGGTCAGTGACACATCCCAATGCAACCAGAATTGGTATGGGTACCACCTCACTGAATTACACATTCAATGTTGGTGCCTCGGTAGGGTGGTATGCCATATCTGGTACTGCTTTCTTTGCTGGCTAGATAAATTTCAGCAAACCATTTCTTTCCCTCTCCCTTCCCTGTATTCATCTCCCCACACCATCTTTCCCAGCAGTGTTTTGTCCCCTCTCTACGTTTTTACATTTACTCTCTGAGCAGCTGTCTACAAGCTTATATGGGATCCCTTGTATTTTATAGAAGTTCTTCCTTTTTTAGACCTTGTGAATTCTTAGAATGCTATTTTTCTCCAAATCTTCTGTGTACCGCACTCTCAATCACATGGAGATTTCTGCTGTTTGCAAGAATGCCAGTCTTAAAAAAGTGTGAAGATAAGCATTCTAACCCTGGAAACCTCATTCATTTAGGCCATTCCTTTTGATTCTAATCTCCCAGGTTTCTCTTATTTAGGCAAGTGTAACTCTCCCAGCGTTGTTGAGAACATTGATTAAGGTAATGCATGTGAAGATGCTTTGTAAGCTCTAAAGCACTATAGAAATGTCACTGATTCTGTTTATCTGTGACCTTCACATTATAAAGATCATGCCCAAGAAGCCAGCAGAGGAAGGAAATGATTCGAAGGGAGTGTCAGAAGCATCTGGCCCACAGAACCATGGGAAACAGCTGCGCCCCCCCGGGAAAAGCAAATACTTCTGAGAAGATTAATAAGAGATCTCGTAAGAGGAATCAATTTGGGAACAACTCCTCTGGCTTTTCTAGCTATGTTCAGGTGTGTGGACTGGGTGTGTGGCATGGATCCCAGACAAGTCTGGGTCCAGGCTGGGCTGAGGAGCTCGCCCAGCTCCAGATGAGATGTTAGACATGACTTCCAGAGACACAGACTGGAGTTGTCACCCATATAAAAAACCACGTGACTTGGGGCAAGTCTTCCAAATTTCCTCAGCTCCAGACTCCTAGTCCATAAGATGGAAATAAAGAATCATAGTTCATAAATTGTTTGGAGACATTAAATTTAATCTAGAAGGCCTGATGACATGAAAGGTGCTCAAGCGATTCTATCAGTGATAACCTGGGATCATATCTTACTCAGCTCAATGCCTGATACCCAATGCAGGTGTACTTCAGAGATATTGCAGATTCGGTTCCAGACCACTGCAATAAAGTGAGTCACACACATTGTTTTTCGATTGTTTCGCAGTGCATAAAAACATTATGTTTACACTATAGTGTACTCTACTAAGTGTGCAATAGCATTATGTCTAAAAATGTACATACCTGAATTTTAAAATAATTCATTGTTAAAAAATGCTAACAATCTTCTGAGCCCTCAGTGAGTCACACTCTTCTTGTTGGTGTAGGGTCTTGCCTCAGTGTTGATGGCTGCTGGCTGATCAAGGTGGTGGTTGCTGAAGGGTGGAGTGGCTGTGGCAGTGCCTTAAAAGAACACAACAGTGAAATTTGCCACATGGATTAGCTCTCCCTTTCATGAAAGATTTCTCTGTAGTATGTGATGCTATTCGATAGCATTTAGCCACTTTAGAACTTCTTTCAAAGTTGAAGTGAATCCTCTCTAGCTGTGAAAGTTTTAGATGGCATCTACTTCCAATAAAAGGCTATTTTATCTTTATTGAAAATCTGTTGTTTAGTGTAGCCACCTTCATCAGTGATCTTAGCTAGATCTTCTGGATAACTTGCTGCAGCTTCTCCAACAGGGTTTGCTGCTACACCTTGCACTTTTATGTTATGAAGATGACTTCCTTCCTTAAACCTCATGAACCAACCTCTGCTAGCTTCACACGTTTCTTCTGCAGGTTCCTCACCTCTCTCAGCTTTCATGGACTTGAAGAGAGTTCGGGTCTTGCTCTGAATTAGACTTTGGCTTAAAGGAATTTTGTGGCTGGTTTCATGTTCTATCCTGATCACTCAAACTTTCTCTATTTCAACAGTAAGGCTGTTTTGCTTTCTTATTCATGTGTTCACTGGGTATTAGTATTATTATTTCCTTCAAGAACTTTTCCCTTGCATTATATACTATTCTTTCCTTCAAGAACTTTTCTTTGCATGCACAGCTTGGCTATTTGGTGCAAGAGGCCTAGCTTTCAGCCTATCTTGGCTTTCAGCATGCCCTCCTCACTAAGCTTAGCGATTTCTAGATTCTGATTTAGTGCGAGAGAATGCAACTCTTCCTTTCATTTGAACTGTTAGCGGCCATTGTAGGATTGTTAATTGTCCTAATTTCAGTATTGCTGTGTCTCAGGGAATAGGTAGGCCCAAGAAAAGGAAAAGAGTCGGGGAAGCGCTCATCTGTGGAGCAGTCAGAATACACACAACATTGATCAATTACGTTCGTCATCTTCTCTGGGTGGAGTTCCTGTTACCCCCAAAACATTTACACACAACAGGGTGATTATTGTCAATAATAACTTAGTCATACATTTAAAAATAACTAAAAGAGTGTAATTGGATTGTTTGTAACACAAGGATAAATGGTTGATGGGATGGATACCCTATTTTCCATGATGTGATTATTACGCATTGCATACATGTATCAAAACATCTCACATACCCCATAAGTATGTACACCTACTGTATATCCACAAAAATAAAAAAACTATTTTAAAGACTAAAAAACAACAAAAACAATTGCAATAATAACATCAAAGCTCACTGATTACAGATCACCATAACAGATATACTAATAACAGAAAAGTGTAACATTGGTGAGAATTCCCCTCAAAAAATTACAGTATCTGCAAAGCACTATAAAAATGAGGTGCCATAAAACAAGGTATGCCTCTGTGCCCTTAACAAATACGTGCAGCATGAAAGGAGGTATGGGTGAATGTTCCTGTAAGTGAAGACGTTGGGAATCTAAACCTGACAACGGAAGGAGCCAGAAGCTAAAACTTTAATTGGCATTTGGCCTATGTTGGTGTGGATCTAAGGCCTCAGCCTCTCTAAGCCAGAGAATGTGAAAAACTGGATAAAGAAGGCCCATGGGCACTTGGGAGGGGGGAGGCATCTCCTTTTTTTGAGAAAACAGAGCCTAACACTCTCCAATCTACCCAGCCCTCATCTTCCAACTCTTCTTCATCATAGGACCCAAAAGGGGGAAACATGCCTGGACCCACAGACTGCGTGAGAGAAAGCAACTGGTGATTTATGAAGAGATCAGCGACCCTGAAGAAGACGACGAGTAACTCCGTAAGTGAACCTTCCACTCACCCCCCACATCCCTGCAGATGTGCTATTCTGTTATGATACTGGTATCCCATCTGTCACTTGCTCCCCAAATCATTCCCTTCTCATAATTTTCTAGTGTACAGCATTGAGGCTGAATGATGAGATTTCCCATTCTTTTTCTTTCTTTTCTTTCTTTCTTTCTTTCTTTCTTTCTTTCTTTCTTTCTTTTTTTTTTTTTTTTGGAGGGATTCTTGCTCTGTCGCCCAGGCTGGATGTGGTGGCCCGATTTCGCCTCACTGCAACTTCCACATCCCGGTTCAAGCAATTTTCTTGCCTCAGCAACCTGAGTAGCTGGGATTACACGTGTGCACCCCACACACCCGGCTAATTTTTGTGTTTTTAGTAGAGATGAACTTTCACCATGTTGGTCAGGCTGGTCTCGAACTCCTGACCTCGGGATCCACCTGCCTCGGTCTCCCAAAGTGCTGGGATTACAGGCATGAGCCACTGCGCCCGGCCGATTTCCCATGCTCTTTCTACTCTCTACCCTGTATATCCAGTGATGCTCCCTACCCAGGATGCTGTGGGGTCCCAAACCCCAGGTCAGCCCTGATATGCGGGCCACACCTTCCTCTAGCCTAGGAATGGATAACCCAGGCGAAGAAGTCACTGTGGCACGAACAGTTGGTTCACTTCGAGGAACCGTGGAAGGCGTGTGCAGGTCCTGAGGTAGGACAGAATCAGAGTGTGCAGGGTCTGCAGGTCAGGAGGAGTTGAGATTGAGTTGTCACGTGGTGGGAACTCACTGCCACTTACTTTCCTTCTCTCTTCTTGCCTCAGCCTCGGGGATACGACACATGCCCATGATGAGAAGCAGAACGTGGTGACCTTTCACGAACATGGGCATGGCTGCGGACCCCTCGTCATCAGCTGCACAGCAAGTGAAAGCAAGTGTTCACAACAGTGAAAAGTTGAGCGTCATTTTTCTTAGTGTGCCAAGAGTTCGATGTTAGAGTTTACGTTGTACTTTCTTACAGTGTGCCATTCTGTTAGATATTAACATTTTCACTGATCAGCAAGACATACTTAATGCATATTTCGGTTTGTGTATCCATGCACCTACCTTAGAAAACAAGTATAGTCAGGTATTCTCTCCATAGAACAACACTACCCTCCTCTCTCCCCAGATGTGACTGCTGAGGGGAGGTCTGAGTGTTTAATTTCCGATTTTTTCCTCTGCATTTACACACCACACACACACACACACACACACACACACAAAGTAACACTATAAGCATCTCCCATCTGCTTGTACTCCCCTCATCCGATTCCCCTCTATCAGTCACTGACAGTTAATAAACATTTGCAAACGTTCCCCAGTTGTTTGCTCCTCTCATTATTGTGCACACAGCTCTCTGCATGTGTATGAATATTTCTTTAGGAAAGATTCTTAGAAGTGGAATTGCTGTGTCAAACGAGTCACTTATTCAACAAAAAACTAATGAGTGCATACTCATGCTGAGCGCTGTTCTAGGTGCTGGAGAGACATCAGGGAACAAGGCAGACAGATGTTTCTGACCCCCATTCTAGAGGAAGATGTTTCCCGTTGTTGGGTTTCTTGGTTTGTTTGTTTGTTTCTTCTAGAGATGGGGTCTTGCTCTATCCAGGCTAGAGTGCAGTGGCATGATCATAGCCCAATGCAGCCTTGAACTCCTGGGCTCAAGTGATCCTCCCACAGCAGCCTCCAGAGTAGCTGTGACTACAGGCATGCACCATCACGCCCCACTGATTTTTTTAGGTTTTGTCTAGAGAGTCTCACTATGTTACCCAGGCTGGTCTCCACCTCCTGGGTTCAGGCAATCCTCCCACCTTGGCCTCCTAATATATTGGGATTACAGGCGTAAGCCACCGCACCTGGCCTCCAGTTTTTATTTTGATAGAGACTATACACTTCAGTCCTGGAGCAGGATTCTGCAGCAGGTGTTTGGGCATCTTGGCCTTCGCTCTCTGAACCATTTTCGGGTTCTAGGGCTGGGACGGTCCATTTGGGAGTATGTAGGAGGAGACACAGATGAAATCGTCATCTGGGGAACGCAGAGGGATGAGGAAGATGCGTGCACTGTAGACCCTGTGATGCACAGGGAATAGAAGAGTCCACTTAGTCTCCATGCAAAGGAGCAACGGTGGGAAAGTCTCCTGGACAGGAGCATGAGACTGCCCATCAAGGATCTCACCACCCAAGGGCCTGGGGGCTGGGGTGGGGACGATGATTTGGGAATGGGACAGTTCTTTCTCACAGGTACCACTGCAAGGTGCGGAGGTGAAACAGTTGTGGGGAAGGAAGGGCAGAGGGGAGTCCGTTTTAGAACAAACCAGTGTGTGTGAATGAAGACATTAAACCTCCATTCACACACAACAGACTTGAAACACCAGCCCCGGGTGGAGGCAGGATTGGAGCTCTTTTGACCATTCATACCCCATCACCTTGGCCTCCTGGTTCTCCCCAGCCTTGGAAGGAGGACACTATCATCATTATGCCTATATGATAGATGAGAGAGGGAGTCCCAGACAGATGGTAGGCATCTTGTCACAGGTTCTACAGCTGGCAGGTGCAGGAGGGGCTGAGTTTGGAGTTCATTGACTCTAGAAATATTAAGGAGGAAAGGTGTGTGTGGTGGAGGGAGGGAGAATTGAACAAGCCCCGGGTTCTGTCCCCAGTTGCAAGGTAGAGGTTGTGGGTTCATTTTCCAAGACAGGGAGCCCTTAGAGATGGAGAGTGCAGGGAGGGAGAGGCAATCGTGGACATAGTGGGGACAGTGGGAGACAGAGATGTGCAGCCTGGGCGGAAGAGAGGCAGGCAAAGAAGCAGGGGATACCCAAGACCAAGTGTGGGCTGTCACAGCCACCAGAGGGAGAGGGTGCCAGGAAGGAGGTTGTGGGGGCTCCAGGAGCAAGAGGTTCCCTAGATCTGTGAGCATGCCCTGCCTGGCACTGCAGGAAGAGGTGGCTGCCACCCAGGTCAGTGTGGACCTACCTCTACCTGTGTCTCAGAGGAAACAAATTCTATTTTATCCCAATATAGTTCTGTATTACACAAATGTAACATTCCGATACTAGATATTGAGTGCCTTATCCTCCATGCAAATAAAGGAGAGGATACCCTAAAGGAGATACCGAAGGATTTGGTTTTTCTTTCTCCCTGGGAAGATAGGATCCATAAGTTGAGTCCCCCAGCCCACAAGACAGGTGCAAAGAAGGGTGGCTGGAAGATTGTGAGTCATGACAGGGAACATTTTTCCTTAGGTTCCATGGGTATATAAAGCTCCCGACTATCTGTCTATCAGGGATAAAGAGTGAACATGGTCCCCTCTCCACAAATGTGTTTCTCTCCTTCACTATTACAGTGAAGGTCTGAAGTTCCGTCAAGTTCTGATACATTACTTTTATTATTATTATTTGTTTTTTTCTTTTTCTTTTTTTTTTTTTTGAGACAGAATGTCACTCTGTCGCCCAGGCTGGAGCGCAGTGGCGAGATCTCCCACTGCACTTCCAAGTTCGAAGGAATGTTGGGTAGGGTACGGGATCTATCTGCCATCTTGCTCCAATCATCCGGTTTTAGATATTTTATGTACTTTTGTCACTATATATGTGTAATTTTTCTCAATTTGGATTTCTAAATGGTTATTATTGGTATGTAGAAAAGCTATCTATTACTGTATATAATATTTTGTTACCTGTCTGGGTGCAGCTTCCCCTGCATTTTGGCACAAGACTCAATATGTTTTATTCTCAAAAAAACAAAAACAAAAACAAAACAAAACAAAACAAAACCTGATAGTCTGGGTGTGGTGGCTCATGCCTGTCATCCCAGCACTTTGGTAGGCCGAGGTGTGTAGATCACCTGAGGTCAGGAGTTCGAGACCAGGGTGGCCAAGATGGTGAAACCGCATCTCTTCTAAAAATACAAAATAAAAAAAAAATTAGCCACGCCTGGTGGCGCACGCCTGTATTCCCAGCTACTAGGGCAGCTGAGACGGGAGGATCACTTGAACTCGGGAGGCAGAGATTGCAGTGAGCCAAGGTGGCACCACTGCACTCCAGGCTGGGCGACAGAGTTTCTATCTCTAAATAAAAAGAAAAAGAAAAAAAGAAAAATCACTTCACAGGCAATAGAGAGTTATAAAAGGAAGATTTCATAGAGAAGACTGATGGAAAGAAAGAAGTGTATATTTTACAGAGCTGAGCAGTTCACAGCAAAAATCACCAGAACTGCCTTTTTCTCCAAAATTATTACCCCTAAGCTATTCTACTACTGGTTCTTCTAGTCCTTCCCTCTATTCCAAATCCTCAAATTGTCCATTTTCTTATTGCAATAATTTTCCTCTGCCCAGATCTAGGTCCTCCACAACACTTAGCACTCTCTTCGAGTGTTCGAATGCCCATTGTTTTAGCTCAGGTTCCCAAGGAAACAGAATTTGGGCCATTCCGGACACCTCTAGACAGACTATACCGAGAAACCACGCCTGGAACGGTGCATGAGGAGAGGAGAGGAGAGGGAATTTACATACCTGGCTCTCACTCCTGGTTCCTTTTCTTAACGGTCAAAATTTATCCCACAGGCACGAGCTCCCCTACGCTTCTAGATTGCATCATCTGCCCCCTTGGCAGCTGTCTGGGAAGCCAGATCCCACACTTGGAAGTGTAGTTTTTCATACAATCCAAAAGTGGTAGCAGAGGCCAGGTGTGGTGGCTCACGCCTGTAATTCCAGCACTTTGGGAGGCCGATGCAGGCAGATCGTGAGGTCAGGAGTTCGAGACCAGCCTGGATAGCATGGTGAAACCCCGTCTCTACTAAAAGTACAGATTTAGGTGGGCATGGTGACGTGCACCCGTAATCCCAGATACTCCGGAGGCAGAGGTGGGAGAATCGCTTGACCTCGAGAGGCAGAGGCTGCACTGAGCTGAGATCTCACCATTATACTCCAGCCTGGACGACAGAGCGAGACTCAATCTCAAAAACAAAACAAAACAAACAAACAAACACAAAAGTGGTAGCAGAAGTCAGAAAGTCCAGGTATGTAGCTACTTTGCCTAGTTGTAAAGCAGCAGCCAAGGGTGAAAACTGAATACTCCCAGGCAAGTCCTAAGTTCACCGAGTAACTGGAGTACCCATCTGTGTTAGTTAATTGCCTTTATCTGAAGGAAAAGTAAAACTCATGTCTCTGTGACAACCAGGTGCTTACAGCTTGGAGCGAGGCACCTAGGCTAAACTCCTCTGGTGACAGGGAGACAAGGACATCACCTTCCTCAATGTTCACATTTCAAAGAGATGGCTCCAAGGCCCTGAAGAAAGACATTCCTAGGGGATGGGCATGGTGGCTCACGCCTGTAATCCCAACACTTTGGGAGGCTGAGGCTGGAGGATCACTTGAGGCCTGGAGTTCAAGTTCAAGACATTCCTGGGTTCTAGGATGGCCAGAGGCTTACAGATCAAAGGAAGAATTTACAAATACAAATTTTCTCAAGAAAATGCTCTAAGGAAAGTGAAATGGGGAAAGGTCTCTTCTTCCCTTTTGGCAACAGGAAAAATTCAATTTTATGTTTAGTTACCCTTACAATATCCCCCTTTTGTTATTGTTTTATAGTAACACTGCAATTTTCTAATTATCTCCACTGCTGTTTCTATCTTTCTCTGTGTAGTTTACAGCCACCTAGATATCCAACAAGTCCATAGTAAGATGCAAAGCAAAGCAAAGCAATTCTCAGGATTACAATAGAATGATTTTTTTTTTTCAGGACAGAGTTTCGCTCTTGTTGCCCAGGCTGGAGTGCAGTGGTGCGATGTCGGCTCACTGCAACCTCTGTCTCCTGAGTTCAAGCGATTCTCCTGCCTCAGCCTCCCGAGTAGCTGGGATTACAGGCATGTGCCACCACGCCCAGCTAATTTGGTATTTTTTGTAGATATGCGGTTTCACCATTTTAGCCAGGCTGGTCTTGAACTCCTTACCCCAGGTGATCCGCCCACCTCGGCCTCCCAAAGTATTAGGATTACAAACGTGAGCCACCATGCCCTGCCTAGAAAGAATTCTTAAATTCAGTATAATACTCCCCTTGTTTGGGCGGGGGGACCTTTAAACACATCATACTGGTTAATTGTGTCAAAGTCAAAATAAATTATAGAGACAAATCCCTAAATCAAATGCTGTATTTAGGAATCACAAAATTGCAATCCAGGGCATATACAAGGACTAGGGTGGTCTTCAGTGTGTCCAACGAACAAACAGAAGTTGGAAATTTTATTAGAAAGAAAAATGTTACATATTGTTTTGAAATGAGGCTCATTGGCCCTGGAGAAGCTGTTTCATTCACACAATCAGCTTTCACATTCCCTCTTTTGATCAACATCTTTGTTTGAAAACCTCACTGATTAACCATCTTAAAGTGAGGCTTCATTGTCACTCCATGCCAGGATGGACGTGGGCCGGTTGTCTTTGTCCCATGTCAAGGGAAAGGTAAGGGAGTCTAGATCAGGGACATGGGCCATATTTGAGCCACAAAGAGGCCAGAAGGAAAAAAAAAAAAAATCAGGCAGGTTTGTCTGGAGTTCAGCATCAAATTCCATCTTGTTAGTCCCATCTATATTAGCATTCATCTTGAAGCACTAGGCCAACATTTTCCTCTTGGTAGAACTGGCTTAACAAATATTAGACAGGCAACAAGAATGGAGCTCAAAGATCATAATACAAAAGTAATTAGCTATCGTTATTTTATTTTATTTTATTTTATTTTATTTTATTTTATTTTATTTTATTTTATTTTATTGCAATGCGGTCTTGCTCTGTCACCCAGGCTGGAGTGCAGTGGCGTGATCCCAGCTCACTGCAACCTCCACCTCCTGGGTTCAAGCGAATCTCCTGCCTCAGCCTCTCGAGTAGCTTGGATTACAAGTGCTCACCACCACGCCCAGCTAATTTTTGTCTTTTCAGCAGAGACAGGGTTTCATCATGTTGGCCAGGCTGGTCTCGAACTCCTGACCTCAAGTGATCCGCCCTCCTTGGCATCCCAAAGTGCTGGGACGGTAGGCGCGAGCCACTGCACCCAGCTATAATTAGCAATAGTATAATAAATTTAGTTTGTACAATGATTTTGAACTAAGATCCCAAGCCTAAGGGCCACCAGCTAAACAAATCAAAAGACTATGGGGGAATTGAATGAGACCTCTTATAGTCTTTGAGTAGCATTTGAGGACTGGGTTGAATTAAAGCAGAGTGCCAACTCTATAAAAGGGACCACTCTATAAAAAGGATTCACTAGGTGAATCAAAGGATTTGGGAGTCATGGTCTGCCAAGTGAAAAATGTAGACATTAAGGGGATAAGAGTCTCATTATGATATGAAGACTTATTCTGATATCTTGGGAAAAGCTGTCTACAATGTGGAATCGTCAACTTCTCATCCTGATTTGTGGTTCGAATCTCTCTGGTTATGGCATTCGACAGTTTGGTGAACTTTTTGTGTGGTCCATACATCAGACACGAGACTTGTTCCTTAAAATGTATGCAGTTTGGCTAGGTGCAGTGGTTCATGCCTGTAATCCCAGCATTTTGGGAGGCTGAGGTGGGCAGATCACGAGGTCAGGAGATAGAGACCATCCTGGGTAACTCGGTGAAACCCCGCCTCTACTAAAAATACAAAAAATTAGCCGGGGATGTTGTCACGTGCCTGTAGTCCCAGCTACTCGAGAGGTTTGGGCAGGAGAATCGCTTGAACGCGGGAAGCAGAGGTTGCAGTGAGCCGAGATCTCACCACTGCACTCCAGCCTTGGCGACAGTGTGAGACTCCATCTCAAAAAAAAAAAAAAAAATTATGGTGTTTTTATCTTAGAGTATTTGTAAACCAAAAATAGCATCCTAAGCACCCCCACCCTTAACCATCTGAATGGACGTCCCCCTCAGCAAGGGCTCTTTTAAAATTAACCTGGGAGACTGTTTTAGGCCATGACAGGACTTGTGGGTCAGACATGCCTCATTATACCTCTCTGGCATCAATATCAACACAGACTTAAATCTCATAAGAAACATGTTACAACCTAGTCTCTCTGAAGTCTAGTACCTGAAGGCTTCCTCTGCAAATAAGAACTTGGGTCACCACAATCCTTTATCTCAACCCAGGCATTCCTTTCTGTTGATCCTAGGCATTTTTGTTTGTTTGTTTGTTTTTGTTTTGAGACAGAGTCTAGATCTGTTGCCCAGGCTGGAGTATAATGGTGCATTCTCTGCCAACTGTAACCTCTGCCACCCGGATTCAAGCAATTCTCCTGTCTCAGTCTACCCAGTAGTTGGGGTTACAGGCACCCGCCATCACATCCAGCTAATTTTTTTGTATTTTTAGTAGAGACGGGGTTTCACCATGTTGGCCAGGCTGGTCTCCATCTCCTGACCTCAGGTGATTCATCTGCCTCAGCCTCCCGAAGTGCTGGGATTATAGGCATGAGCCACCAGGCCTGGCGGATCCTAGGTTTTTAGAAAACCCAACCAACTGTCAACTAGAAAATTTTTTAATCTACCTGTAAGCTGGAAGCCCCTGCTTCGAGTTGTCCTGCCTTTCTGGACCAAACCAATGTATTTCTTAAATGTATTTGATTGAGTCTCCATAAAATCTGTAAAACCAAGCTGCACCCCAACCTCCTTGGGCAACTCAGGACCTCCTGAGGCTGTGTCACGGGCCATGGTCGCTCCTATTTGGCTCAGAATAAGTCTCTTCAAGTGTTTTCCAGAGTTTGACTCTTTTCATCAGCGGGCTTCAGGAACAGAGCAATTTCTGTTTTTAGTAATTTTATGGGAAAAAGTTGGATCTGGTCTAGTCTGTATGTAGATAACAAGAACTCGGCCAGGCGCAGTGGCTCAGGCCTGTATTCCCACCACTTTGGGAGGCCGAGGCGGGCAGATCACGCGGTCAAGAGATTGAGACCATCCCGGCCAACATGGTGAAACACCGTCTCTACTGAAAATACAAAAATTAGCCGGGCGTGGTGGCATGCACCTGTAGTCCCAGCTACTCGGGAGGCTGAGGCAGGAGCATCGCTTGAATGTGGGAGGCAGAGGTTGCAGTGAGCCGAGATCCCGCCACTGCACTCCAGCCTGGTGACAGAGCGAGACTCTGTCTCAAAAACAACAACAACAACACAAAAAGAAAAAAAAAAAAGAAAAAAAACACAAGAACTCGAAAAAATGCAGAGAGCTACAATCTAATAACTGGTCTATTAGAGCTTTTCTTTAGCAACATAATTTTTCTCTATACATTGATCACTTAGGAATCTCAGATTTAAAAACCTCTTGAGCATAGAAAGTGAAACCAAGGCCGACTTTAGATTTCACCTACCTTCTTAAGGTTCCTGGGCCTGACAGAAAGTGACCGTTTCTATTCACCCACTCTAAAGCCAAACACACTTGAAGTCAGGCATTCCATGCATTTTGATGAAAGCCTTGGTAATATAACCATTTTTTTTTCTTTTTGAGACAGAGTCTTGCTCTGTCACCCAGACTGGTGAGATCTCAGCTCGCTGCAGCCTCCACCTCCTGGGTTCGAGCAATTCTCCTGCTTCAGCCTCCTGAGTAGCTAGGATTACACATGTACACCACCATGCCCTACTACATTTTTTCTTTATAATTTTTAGTAGAGATGTGGTTTCCCCATGTTGGCCAGGCTGGTCTCAAACTCCTGACCTCAGGTGATCCACCCACCTCAGCCTCCCGAAGTGCTGGGATTACAGGTGTGAGTCACCATGCCCGGCCCTATAACCAATGTTTTTAATTGTATCTGTCTATAAAGAGAGAGCAGATTTTGTGTGTGTGTTTAGAAAAAAGGTGGGTCAGGTGCAATGGCTCACACCTAAAATCCCAGAGCTTTAGGAGGCCACTTGAGCCCAGAAGTTCAAGATCAACCTGGGCAACATAACTAGACCCCCATTGCTAAAAAAAAAAAAAAGAGAGAAAGAAAAAAAAAAGGAAAGATAGATGGAAAAGAGAAAAGAAGTATGGTTTTATAACTACCTGCAGGTAGGGCCTGCATGAGGTGGTGGGTGTACTTGAGAGAAGAGAAGAGGAACGGAGGAGAGGAGAGGGGAGGGGAGGAAAGGGGGGGAGAAGGGCAAGGGGAGGGGGAGGAAGGGGACAGGGGAGGGGGAGGAAGGGGACAGGGGAGGGGGAGCGGTGGAGCGGCACGGAGGAGGGAATGGTTTTATTACTACCTGCAGGCAGGGCCTGCATGAGGTGGTGGGTGTGCTGGGCCCAGGGTACGTGTGGGCTGTGAGGAGATGGTGATGGTGAGGCTGGAAGGAAAGGGGGTGGCTTGGAAACCAGGCCCAGGGGATCCTCAGATCCGCTTCTTGGAATGGGCAGCCTTGAGAAAAGAGTCATGGTAAGCGACAGTCATGCCATCCATCAGATGCAGACATTCTTGGAAATCTAGCTGCCCATCACTAGTGAGGTCCAGTTTCTTCATCATGTGGTCAAAGACACTGGGGGCCTCTGGTTCTTCATGAAGGCATCCAGTTCTGTATTCATGAAGCTTGGGAACTCCATCTTGGAGTGAGTGCTATCGTAACCATCCTTTCCAGCCTATTTCTGGAAAACAGCAATCAGGGACTCTCTGTAGGGCTGGAGACTTTTGCCATGTTGGAGTTGAATGAGGCACCAAGAGCAGGTTTTTACTGGACCTGTGTAAATAACCATATTGCCATAGGAATATTTACAAATAGTTTTCAAATTCTGGAGGAATTGAGTAGTAAGAAAAAGCAAACATTTCCATCTCAGTTTACAAAAGTATACTTCACAAAATTATTATAAACTATAGATAGTTTAACAGAGAAAATTTTCTCCTTTTTTTTTCATTTTTTTGAGAAAGGATCGTGCCCCGTCGCCCAGGCTGGAGTGCAATGGTGCAAACACGGCTCCCTGCAACCTCTGCGTCCCGACTCAAGTGATCCTCCCACCTCGGCCTTGCAAGTAGCTGGGACCACAGGTGCGTGCCACCATGCCCAGCTAATCTTCTTATTTTTGTTTTTGTTTTTGTAGAGACAGGGTTTTGCCATGTTGCCCAATCGGGTCTGGAACTCCGGGGCTCAAGCGATCCTCCTGCCTTGGCTTCCAAAGTGAGCCACCACATCCCACCAGAAAATTTTCTTAAATGTGGAAAACAAAACATTTAGGTAAAAAACAAATAAAGTTTTATTTTCTTAATTTCTTTCAGAAACCGGGTCTCCTATATTTCCCAGGTTGGTCTTGAACTCCTGCACTCAAGGGATCCTCCTGTTCCAGCCTCCAAAAGTGCTGGGATCAGAGGTGTGAGCCACTGCACCCAGCCCAAGAATAAATAAAGTTTTAAATAAAGGTCACAAAAACATTATGGGTTATTTAGCCTCATATAATTAATGTTTGTTCTGCTTGATCTTGATAATCAGTTGCATGAACCCATCAGTTTTCGTTAAGAGTTTTCAAAAATAATTCATTTAGTTCATTGATCTGAAAGTTATTACAAATCTATATTCAATAGTACTTGTTAAAATATTTTTTATGAATCTGATTCTGGATGCCTTTAGAGAAGAATCAGCACTGTAGATGATAAAGCTTAGAATAGTAACGATTAAAATCCGATGAAAGTTCAATAATTGACAAGGAAATTCAGTTATTTCTATTATAGAGAGAATTTTAAGATAACAACCAGAATCATGACTAATGGCATCACACCAGGACCATCAGACCTCTGTAAATTTTACATGATCTTCTGAACATTAACATCAATAATATATCTATGTAAATGTAAACACCAATTAGTATTTTTTATTATCTGACATTGTTTTTCATATAATGTAACATATCAAATAAGCCTAATGAGAGACACATTCTTTGAGGCTCTCCAGGGGCCTCACTGGTAAATCTCAAAGTCAATTTTAGGTTAAAAAGACTTAAATTAGAATTTGATTAGTTTGTTCAACAGCAATAGATAAATTAAAAAAGAATTGCGTTTTGGGGAAGTTTGTCAAAGATGTTAAAAGGCTCAAAACACTTGTGCAAAACAGGATCATGGGTCACTGTGAAATAATAGTCACTCATTTAACCAGAGTGATAGTCCACAGACTTCAAAAGCAATACAGAAAGTTACATGGACTTAAAAACTTACCCTTTCAAAGCTCAGTTTTCCTAAGCAAGAAGAAACCTAATTAGTAGGCCGGGCGTGTTGGCTCACCCCTGGAATCCCAGCACCTTGGGAGGCCGAGGCGGACAGATCACTTGAGGCCAGGAGTTCAAGACCAGGCTGAGCGACATGGCAAAACCCCTTTTCTACTAAAAGGACAAAATATTAGCTGGGTGTCGTGGCCCACGCCTGTGGTCCCAGCTACAGGAGGCAAAAGAATTGCTTGAACCCGGGAGACAAAGGTTGCAGTGAGCCAAGATCCCGCCCATTGCATTCCAGCCTGGGCGACAGAGAGAGACTCCATCTCAAAACAAAACCCTAGGATCAACAGAAAGGAATGCCTGGGTTAAGATAAAGGATTGTGGAGACCCAAGTTCTTATTTGCAGAGGAAGCCTTCAGGTACTAGGCTTCAGAGAGACTAGGTTGTAACATGTTTCTTATTAGACTGAAAGTCTGCGTTGATGTTGATGCCAGAGAGGTATAATGAGGCATGCCTGACCCCCACTTCCTGTCATGGCCTGAAACCATCTCTCAGGTTAAATTTTAAAAGAGCCCTGGCTGAGGAAGAAGTCCATTCAAATGGTTGCGGGTTGGCGGGGGATAGGATTTTATTTTTGATCTACAAGTTCTATAAGATAAAAGTGCATACATTTTAAGGAACAAGTCTGCTGCCTGATGTATGGACCACACAAAAAGTTCACCGAACTGTCCAATGCCATAACCACAGACATTCGAACGACAAATCAGGACGAGAAGTTGACGTTTCCACACTATAGACAGCTTTTCCCAAGACGTCAGAATAAGTCTTCATATCGTAATGAGACTCTTACCCCCTGAATGTCTACATTTTTCACTTGACAGAACCCGACGCCCAAATCCTTTACCTCACCTAGTGGTCCCTTTAGAGTTGGCACTCTGCTTTAATTCAACCCAGTCCTCAAATGCTACTCAAAGACTACAAGAGGTCTCATTCAATTCCCCCATAGCTTTTTGATTTGTTTAGCTGGTGGCCCTTAGGCTTGGGATCTTGGTTCAAAACCATTATACAAACTAAATTTATTATACTATTGCTAATTATAGCTGGGTGTGGTGGCTCACGCCTGTAATGCCAGCACTTTGGGATGCCAAAGAGGGGGGATCATTTGAGGTCAGGAGTTCGAGACCAGCCTGGCCAACATGGTGAAACCCCATCTCTACTGAAAAGACAAAAATAAGCCAGTCATGTTGGTGGGCACCTGTAATCCCAGCTACTCGGGAGGCTGAGGCAGGAGAATCGCTTGAACCCGGGAGATGTAGGTTACAGTGAGCCGGGATCACGCCACTGCACTTCAGCCTGGGTGACAGAGCAAGAATCCATTGCAACAAAATAAAATAAATAAAATAAAATAAAATAATAAAATAAATAAAATAAAATAAAATAAACAATTGCTAATTATTTTGGAATTATGATCTTTGAGCTCCATACTTGTTGCCTAATATTTGTTAAGCCAGTTCTCCCAAGAAAATAATGTTAGCCCAGTGCGTCAAGATGATTGCTAATACAGATGGGACTAACAAGATGGAACTTGATGCTGAACTCCAGGCAAACCTGCCCAAAATTTTTTTTCCTTCTGTCCTCTTTGTGGCTCAAATATGGCCCATGTCCCTGATCTAGACTCCCTTACCTTTCCCTTGACATGGGATAAAGACAACCGGCACAGGTCCATCCTGGCATGGAGTGACAGTGAAGCCTCACTTTAAGATGGCTGATCAGTGAGGTTTTGAAAGAAAGATCTTCATCAAAAGAGGGAATGTGAAAGCTGATTGTGCGAATGAACCAGCTTCTCCAGTGCCAATGAGCCTCATTTCAAAACAATATGTAACATTTTTCTTTCTAATAAAGCTTCCAACTTCTGTTTGCTCGTTGGACATACTGAAGACCACCCTAGTCTGTGTGTATGCCCTGAATTGCAATTTTGTGATTCCCAAATACAGCATTTGATTTAGGGATTTGTCTCTATAATTTATTTTGACTTTGACACAATTAACCAGTATGATGTGCTTAAAGGTTGCCCCACCCCCTGACAGGGTGAGTATTATACTGAATTTAAAAATTCTTTCTAGGCAGGGCATGGTGGCTCACATCTGTAATCCTAACACTTTGGGAAGCCGAGGTGGGTGGATCACCTAGGGTGAGGAGTTGAAGACCAGCCTGGCTAAAATGGTGAAATCCCATCTCTAAAAAAATACCAAATTAGCTGGGCGTGGTGGCACATGCCTGTAATCCCAGCTACTCGGGAAGCTGAGGCGGGAGAATCACTTGAACTTAGGAGACGGAGGTTACAGTGAGCCGACATTGCACCATTGCACTCCAGCCTGGGCAACAAGAGCGAAACTCCATCCCGAAAAAAAAAATCATTCTATTACAATCTTGATAATTGCTTTGCTTTGCATCTTACTATGGACTTGTTGGATATCTAGGTGGCTGTAAACTACGCAGAGAAAGATAGAAACAGCAGTGGAGATAATTAGAAAATTGTAGTGTTACTATAAAAGAATAAGAAAAGGGGGAAATTGTAAGGGTAACTAAACATAAAATTGAATTTTTCCTGTTGCCAAGAGGGAAGAAGAAACCTGTCTCCATTTCACTTTCCTTAGAGCATTTCCTTGAGAAAATTTGTATTTGTAAATTCTTCCTTTGATCTGTAAGCCTCTGGCCATCCTAGAACCCAGGAATGTCTTGAACTTGAACTCCGGGCCTCAAGTGATCCTCCAGCCTCAGCCTCCCAAAGTGTTGGGATTACAGGCGTGAGCCACCACGCCCTGCCCCTGAAATGTCTTTCTTCAGGGCCTTGGAGCCATCTCTTCGAAATGTGAACATTGAGGAAGATGATGTCCTTGTCTCCCTGTCACCAGGGGAGTTTAGCCTAGATGCCTTGCTCTAAGCTGTAAGCAGCTGGTTGTCGTAGAGACATGAGTTTTATTTTTCATTCAGATAAAGGCAATTAACTAACACAGATGGGTACTCCAGTTACCTGATGAACTTAGGACTTGCCTGGGAGCATTTAGTGTTCACCCTTGGCTGCTGCCATTCAGCCAGGCCAATTACCTACATATCTGGACTTTCCGATTTCTGCTACCACTTTTTATTGTTCGTTTGTTTTGCTTTTTTTTTTTTTTTTTTTTTTTGAGGCGGAGTCGCCCTCTGTTGCCCAGGCTGGAGTGCAGTGGTGTGATCTCAGCTCATTGAAACCTCTGCCTCCCAGATTCAAGCGATTCTCCTACCTCAGCCTCCCGAGTAGCTGGGATTACAGGCGCGTACCACCATGCCCAACTAATTTCTGTTATTTTTAGTAGAGACGGGGTTTCTCCATTCTGGCCAGGCTGATCTCCAACTCCTGACCTCATGATCCGCCTGCCTTGGCCTCCCAAAGTGCTGGGATTACAGGTGTGAGCCACCACGCCTGGCCTCTGCTACCACTTTTGGATTGTATGAAACACTACACTTCCAAGTGTGGGATCTGGCTTCCCAGACAGCTGCCAAAGGGGCGGGTGATGCAATCTAGAAGTGTAGGGGAGTTCGTGCCTGTGGGATATCTACTGCCTGTGAAGTGAATTTTCTTTTTATTTCTTTTTCTTTTTTATTTAGAGACAGAGTCTCTGTCGCCTGGGCTGCAGTGCAGTGGCCCGATCTAGGCTCACTGCAATCTCTGCCTCCTGAGTTTATGTAATCCTCCCTCCTCAGCTGCCCTGGTAGCTGGCACTACAGGCATGCAACACCAATGCCTGGCTAATTTTTTCATTTGTATGTTTAGTAGAGAAGGGGGTTCACCATCTTGGCCAGGCTGGTCTCGAACTCCTGACCTCAGGTGTTCCACCTGCCTCAGTCTCCCAAAGTGCTGGGATTACAGGCATGAGCCACCGTACCCGGCCTGTCACATTTATTTTGGAGAATAAAACAGGTTGAGTCTTGTGCCAAAATGCAGGGGAAGCTGCACCCAGACAGGTAACAAAATATTATATACAATCATAGATAGGTTTACTACATACCAATAATAACCATTTAGAAAACCAAATTGAGAAAAATTACACTTTCATAGTGACAAAAGTACATAAAATATCTAAAACCAGATGATTGGAGCAAGATGGCAGACAGATCCCATGCCCCACTCAACATTCCATTGAACTGAGAAGAAAATGTTTTCAAGGGTCAACTCTTAACAGTAGAGGAAAATAAGAAAACATGTCAGCGGTCCACCAGAAATATTGAGGCATTCCTGGGAGATAGAGTAGATGGGATCAGACTGATAGAGAAACCCGAGGAGACAAGACCACAGCTCAAATCACTGTAGTAAAGAGATGCTGTTTGCTTTTTGAGACAGACTTACTCTGTGAGACAGACTTACTCTGTTGCCCAGGCTGGAGTGCAGTGGCGTGATCTCGGCTCACTGCACACTCCGTCTCTCAGGTTCAAGGGATTCTCCCGCCTCACTCCCCGCAGTAATTGGAATTCACAGAGGCCTGCCACCACTACCGGCTAATTTTTGAATTTTTAGTAGAGACGGGGGTTTCACCCTGTTGGCCAGGCTGGTCTCAAACTCCTGACCTCAAGTGATCTGCCTGCCTCGGCCTCCCAAAGTGCTGATATTACAGAGTGGGTCACCGCGCCCGCCCAGGAGATTCTCTTTGTAACAAAGCCTCTGAAAATCTCCAAACCCTGAATCAAAAAAAACACGGAGCTGGAAAGGGCCTTAGGATAATCACATCATGTAGGTTAATTTAAAAGTTCATTAGAGGAACCAACCCAAATGTCCAACAATGATAGACTGGATTAAGAAAATGTGGCACATATACACCATGGAATACTATGCAGCCATCAAAAACGGTGAGTTCACGTCCTTTGTAGGGACATGGATGAAGCCGGAAACCATCATTCTCAGCAAACTATCGCAAGGACAAAAAACCAAACACCGCATGTTGTCACTCATAGGCGGGAATTGAACAATGAGAACACATGGACACAGGAAGGGGAACGTCACACACCGGGGCCTGTTGTGGGGTGGGGGGAGGGGCGAGGGATAGCATTAGGAGATATACCTCATGTTAAATGACGAGTTAATGGGTGCAGCACACCAACATGGCACATGTATACATATGTAACAAACCTGCACGTTGGGCACATGTACCCTAAAACTTAAAGTATAATGAAGATAAAAAGTTCATTAGAAACATCTGAATCAGCCAGATTCCCCTCCAACGCCACAGACAGATTGGCTGGCAGTAGCCACTTTTGCCTCTAAGATGAAACTCTGATAATTGTTCATTAAAGAAAGTGAAGGCCTGGCGAGGTGGCTCACACTTGTCATCCCAGCACTTTGGGAGGCTGAGGCAGGAGGATTGCCTGAGGCCAGGGGATCCAGACCAGCCTGGGCAACATAGTGGATGCCGTCTCTATAAAAAAAATACAAAAACTAGCTGGGTGTGGTGGCGTGTGCCTGTAGTTCCAGCTAGATCAGAAGCTGAAGTGGGAGAATCCCTTGAGCCTGGGAGATCGAGGCTGCAGTGAGCTGTGCTTGCATCACTGCACTCCAGACTCAGCGACAGACTGCGATACTGTCTCAAAAAAAACAAAAACAAAAACAAACAAAAAAAAAACAAAAAAAAAACCAAAAACAAAAAACCACGAAAAAGTAATGTATCAGGACTTGGTGTAACTTCAGCCCTTTACAGTAATAATTGAGGAGAGAAACACATTTGTGGAGAAGGGACCATGTTCACTCTTTATCTATCCATGATAGACAGATAGTCCGGAGCTTTACATACCCATGTAACCTAAGGAAAAATGTTCCCTGTCATAACTCACAATCTTCCTGCCACACTACGTTGCACCTGTCTTGTGGGCTGGGGGACCCAACTTATGGATCCCATCGTCCCAGGGAGAAAGAAAAATCAAATGCTTCGGTATCTCTTTTAGGGTATCCTCTCCTCTATTTGCATGGAGGACATGGCACTCAATATCTAGTAGCCGAATGTTACATTTGTGTAATACAAAACTATATTGGGATAAAATAGAATTTGTTCCCTCTGAGACACAGGTAGAGGCACGTCCACACTGACCTGGGTGGCAGCCACCTCTTCCTGCAGTGCCAGGCAGGGCATGCTCACAGATCTGGGGAAACTCTGTTGCTCCTGGAGCTCCACAATCTCCTTCCTGGCACCCTCTCCCTCTGGTGGCTGTGACAGCCCACATGTGGCTTTGTCTCCCCTGCTTCTTTGCCTGCCCCTCTTCTGCCCACCCTGCATATCTCTGTCTCCCACTGTCCCTGCTGTGACCACGAATGCCTCTCCCTCCCTGCACTCTCTCTCTCCTAGGGCTCCTTGTCTTCGGTAAATGAACCCACAGCCTTTACATTTTGATTGGGGTCAGAGCCCAGGGCTTGTTCAATTCCCCTTCCCTCCACCACACACACCTGTCCTCCTTAAAGTTTCTGAAGTCAGTGAGCTCCAAACTCAGCCCCTCCTGCACCTGCCAGCTGTAGGACCTCTGACAAGACACCTACCATCTCTCTGGGACTCCGTCTCTCATCTATTATATTGGCATAATGATGATAGTGTCCTCCTTCGAAGGCTGGGGAGAACCAGAAGGCCAACGTGATGGGCCATGCACGGTCAAAACTGCTCCAATCCTGCCTCCACCTGGGGCTGGTGTTTCAAGTCCATTGCGTGTGAATGGAGCTTTGATGTCTTCATTCACACACAGTGGTTTGTTCTAAAATAGAATCCCCTCTGCCCTGCCCTTCCCCACAACTGTTTCCCCTCCACACTGTGCAATGGTACATGCGACAAAGAACTGTCCCATTCCCAAATCATCGTCCCCACCCCAGCCCCCAGGCCTTTCACTGGTGAGAACCTTGATGCGCCGTCTCATGCTTCTGTCCAGGGGACTTTCGCGCCGACTGCTCCCCTGCACGGAGACTAAATGGACTCTTCTATTCCCTGGCCATCACAGGGTCTACAATGCATGCATCTTCCTCATTCCTTCATGTTCCCCAGATGACGATTTCATCTGTGTCTCCTCCCACGTACTCCCAAATGGACCGTCCCAGACCTTGAACCCGAAAATCATTCAGAGAGCAAAGGCCAAGACGCCCAAACACCTGCTGAAGAATCCTGCTCCAGGACTGAAGTGTATAGTCTCTATCAAAATAAAAACTGGAGGCCAGGCATGGTGGCTCACTCCTGTAATCCTAGTACTTTAGGAGGCCAAGGTGGGAGGATCGCTTTGGCCCAGGACTTTGAGACCAGCCTGGGTAACAGAGCGAGACTTTCTTGACAAAACCTAAAAAAATTAGTGGATCATGATGGTGCATGCCTGTAGTCACAGCTTCTCTGGAGGCTGAGGATGGAGGATTGCTTGAGCCCAGGAGTTTAAGGCTGCACTGAGCTATGATCATGCCACTGCACTCTAGCCTGGACAGAGCAAGACCACCATCTCTAGAAGAAACAAACAAACAAACAAAACCCAACAACTGGAAACATCCTCCTCTAGAACGGGGGTCAGGAACTCCTGCCTGCCTTGTTCCCTGACGTCGCTCCAGCACCTAGAACAGCGCTCAGCACGAGGACGCACTCATTAGTGTTTTGTTGAATAAATGACTCCTTTGACACAGCAATTCCACTTCTAAGAATCTTTCCTAAAGAAATATGCACACACGTGCACAGAGCTGTGTGCACAATAATTGCACGAGCAAACAACTGGGGAACGTTTGCAAAGGTTTATTTACTGTCAGTGACTGCTACAGGGGAATCGGATGAGGGGAGTACATGCTGACCAGGAAACAGAGTGAGCTGGGCTTGACCAGGACACATGGCAATGGGAAAAGCAGATGGGAGATGCTTATACTGGTACTTGGTGTGTGTGTGTGTGTGTGTGTGTGTGTGTGTGTGTGTGTGGTGTGGTTTGTGTGTGTGTGTAAATGCAGAGGAAAAAGTCTGAAATTAAACACTCAGAACTGCCCTCAGTAGTCACATCTGGGGAGAGAGGAGGTTAATGCTGTTCCATGCAGAGGTAACTGACAATACTTGTTTTCTAAGGTAGGTGCATGGATACACAAACCAAAATATGCATTAAGTATGTCTTGCTCATCAATGAAAATGTTAATATCTAACAGAATGACACAGTGTAAGAAAATACAACGGAAACGCCAACATCGAACTCTTGGCACGCTAAGAAAAATGACGCTCAACTTTTCACTGTTGTGAACACTTGTTTTCACTTGATGACGAGGGGTCCGCAGCCATGCCCATGTTCGTGAAAGGTCACCACGTTCTGCTTCTCATCATGGGCATGTGTCGTATCCCCGAGGCTGAGGCAAGAAGAGAGAAGGAAAGTAAGTGGCAGTGAGTTCCCACCACGTGGCAACTCAATCTCAACTCCTCCTGACCTGCAGACCCTGCACACTCCGATTCTGCCCTATCTCAGGACCTGCACACACCTTCCACGGTTCCTCGAAGTGAACCATCTGTTCATGCCACAGTGACTTCCTCGCCTGGGTTATCAATTCCTAGGCTAGAGGAAGGTGTGGCCCGCATATCAGGGCTGACCTGGGGTTTGGGACCCCACAGCATCCTGGGTAGGGAGCATCCCTGGATATATACAGGGCAGGGAGTAGAAAGAGCATGGGAAATCTCATCGTTCAGCCTCAATGCTGTACACTAGAAAATTATAAGGGAATGATTTGGGGAGCAAGTGACAGATGGGATACCAGTATCATAACAGAATAGCACATCTGCAGGGATGTGGGGGGTGAGTGGAAGGTTCTCTTACGGAGTTACTCGTCATCTTCCTCAGGGTCGCTGATCTCTTCATAAATCACCAGCTGCTTTCTCTCACGCAGTCTGTGAGTCCAGGCATGTTCCCCCCTTTTGGGTCCTATGATGGAGAATAGTTGGAAAGTGAGGGTTGGGTAGGTTGGAGAGTGTTAGGCTCTGTTTACTCAAAAAAAGGAGATGCCTGCTTCCTCCCAAGTGCCCATGGGCCTTCTTTATCCAGTTTTTCACATTCTCTGGCTTAGAGAGGCTGAGACCTTAGATCCACACCAGCATAGGCCAAATGCCGATTAAAGTTTTAGCTTCTGGCTCCTTCCCTTCTCAGGCTTAGATTCCCAACCTCTTCACTTACGGGAACATTCCCCCATACCTCCTTTCATCCAGCACGTATTTGTTAAGGCCACACAGGCGTACCTTGTTCTGTTGCACTTCATGTTCATACTGCTTCGCAGATGCTGCAATTTTTTTTTTTTGGAAATTCTCACCAATTTTACACTTTTCCATTATTATTATATCTGTTACAGTGATCTGTGATCAGTGAGCTTTGATATTATTACTACAATTGTTTTTATTGTTTTTTAGTGTTTTAAAATAATTTTTGTTCTTTATTTTGTGGGTACACAGTAGGTGTATATTCTTATGGGGTACATGAGATGCTTTGATACAGGCATGCAATGCATGATAATCACATCATGGAAAATAGGGTATCCATCCTCAAGCATTTATCCTTGCCTTACAAACAATCCATTTATGCTCTTTTAGTTTTTTTAATGTACAATTAAGTTATTATTGACTATAATCACCCTGTTGTGTGTAATTGTTTTGGGGGGTACCATGAACTGCACCCATAGAAGTTGACAAACTGAATCGACCAATGTTGTGTGTGTTCTGACTGCTCCACCGATGAGCTGTTCCGCGTCTCTCTTCCTTTTCTTGGGCCTCCCTATTTCCTGAGACACAGCAATACTGAAATGAGGATTATTAACAACCTTACAATGGCCGCTAAGTGTTCAAATGAAAGGAAGAGTCGCATGTCTCTCGCTCTAAATCACAAGCTAGAAATGGCTAAGCTTAGTGAGGAAGCATGCTGAAAGCCAAGACAGGATGAAAGCTAGGCCTATTGCACCAAACAGCCAAGCTGTGAATGCAAAGGAAAAGTTCTTGAAGGAAATAATAGTATATAATGCAAAGGAAAAGTTCTTGAGGGAAATAATAATACTAATACTCCAGTGAACACACGAATAAGAAAGCAAAACTGCCTTACTGCTCAAATAGAGGAAGTTTGAGTGGTCAGGATAGAAGACGAAACCAGCCACAACATTCCCTTAAGCCAAAGTCTAATTCAGAGCAAGACCAGAACTCTCGTCAAGTCCATGAATGCTGAGAGAGGTGAAGAAGCTGCAGGAGAAACATGTGAAGATAGCAGAGGTTGGTTCATGAGGTTTAAGGAATGAAGCCGTTTCCGTAACATAAAAGTGCAAGGTGAAGCAGCAAACCCTGATGGAGAAGCTGCAGCAAGTTATCCAGAAGATCTAGCTAAGATCACTGTTGAAGGTGGCTACATGAAACAACAGATTTTCAATGTAGATAAAATAGCCTTCTATTGGAAGGAGATGCCATCTAGGACTTTCATAGCTAGAGAGGATTGATTTCAACTTTGAAAGAAGTTCTACTGTGGGTAAAATGCTATCCAATAGCATCACATACTACAGAGAAATCCTTCATGAAACGGAGAGCTAATCGATGTGGCAAATTTCACTGTTGTGTTCTTTTAAGAAACTGCCACAGCCACTCCACCCTTCAGCAACCACCACCTTGATCAGCCAGCAGCCATCAACACCGAGGCAAGACCCTCCACCAGCAAAAAGAGTGTGACTCACTGAAGGCTCAGAAGATTGTTAGCATTTTTAACAAAGAATTATTTTAAAATTAAGGTATATACATTTTTAGACACAACGCTATCACACACTTAGTAGACTACACTATAGTATAAACATAATGTTTTTATGCGCTGCCAAACCAAAAAACAACGTGTGTGACTCACTTTATTGCAGTGGTCTGGAACTGAACCTGCAGTATCTCTGAAGTACACCTGTATTGGGTAACAGGCATGGCATTGAGCTGAGTCTTAATCAGGTAATGATCCCAGGTAATCACAGATAGAATTGCTTGAGCACCTTTCATGTCATCAGGCCTTCTAGATTAAATTTAATGTCTCCAAACAATTTATGAACTATGATTCTTTATTTCCATCTTACGGACTAGGAATCTGGAGCTGAGAAAATCTGAAAGACTTGCCCCAAGTCACATGGTTTTTTCTATGGGTGACAAATCAAGTCTGTCTCTGGAAGTCATGTCTAACATCTCATCTGGAGCTGGGCGAGCTCCTCAGCCCAGTCTGGACCCAGGGTTATCTGGGATCCATGCCACACACCCAGTCCATACACCTGAACATCGCCAGGGAAGCCAGAGGGACTGTTCCTGAATTGCTTCCTCTTACCAGATCTCTCGTGAATCTTCTCAGAGGTAGTTGGTTTTCCCGGGGGGCACAGCTGTTTCCCATCATTTTGTGGGCCAGATGCTTCTGGCACTTCCTCCGAATCATTTCCTTCCTCTGCTGGCTTCTTGGGCATGATCTTTATAATGTGAAGATCACAGATAAATAGTATCAGTGACATTTCTATAGTGCTTTTGAGCTTACAAAGGGTCTTCACATGCATTAGCTTATTCAATGTTCTCAACAACACTGGGAGAGTTACACAGGCCTAAATTAGGAGAAACCTGGGAGGGGAGGTTAGAAGGGAAAGGAATGGCCTAAGTGAATATGGTTTCCAGGGATAGAATGCTTATCTTCCCACTCTTTTAGGACTGACATTCTTGCAAACAGCAAAAATCTCCATGTAATTGAGAGTGTGATATACAGATGATTTGGAGAAGAGTAGCATTCTAAGAATTCACAAGGTCTACAAAGGGAAGAGGTTCTGTAAAATACAAGGGATCCCATATAAGCTTGTAGACAGCTGCTGGGAGAGTAAATGTAAAAACATAGGGAGGCGACAAAACACTGCTGGGAAAGATGGTGTGGGGAGATGAATACAGGGAAGGGAGAGGGAAAGAAATGGTTTGCCGAAATTAATCTAGGCAGCAAACAAAGCAGTACCAGATATGACATACTACCCTACCGAGGCACCAACATTCAATGTGGAATTCAGTGAGGTGGTACCCATACCAATTCTGGTTGCATTGGGATGTGTCACTGACCAACAATCTTAAGCTACTTTTTTTTTCTTTCTTTCTTTCTTTCTTTTTTTTTTTTTTGAGACGGAGTCTCACTGTGTCGCCAGACTGGGGTGCCGTGGCATGATATCGGCTCAAGGCAACATCCGACTCCCGCATTTAAGCGATTCTCCTTCCTTAGCCTCCAGAGTATCTGGGACTACAGGCAGGCACTACCACGCCCCGCTAAGTTTTGTATTTTTAGTAGAGACATGGTTTCACCATGTTGGGCAGGATGGTCTTGATCTCTTGACCTCGTGATCTGCCCGCCTCAGCCTCCCAAAGTGCTGGGATTACAGTCGTGAGCCACCGCGCCCGGCTCTTAAGCTACTTTTAATTCAGCTTCCTCCCTTATGAAATAGTGAACCATACATGTCAAATAGCCTACAGTAAAGTCCTCTCTGAGCTTGTAAACACTGTTTAAATGTAGTAATAATAACAATTAATACCTTTCACAATCCTTCTTTGAATTCAGTCTCCACACTGGCAACCCAACTCCCAGACCCCTTTACCCTCCAAACCAGAGTTGAATCTGCACTTGTGGGATCACTCATTCAGGGGCCTCCGAGGGATCCCCTGGGCTGGGACTGGGCCTTCCCAGATGCCCCAGGTGCAGACAAGGCACTCAAGGAGCTCACAGTAGGGAGGGGCCAACAATCAAAGCGATTCCTAAGCCCTGCAAGTGGCCCCAGCAACACAGCAGAGACCAGATGGTCCTTCCTGTTGAGAGAGTGGGTGTCCCAATGGAAGCACCAGCAGGCCCTATGGGGTGAAGCCCTAGTGAGCAACATCTGAACTTCATAAACAAATGCAAATGTGAATGAGCTTTAAATGGCTTGGAGCTCTGGATTAGACTACCACTGCCACTGCGCCCCAGGAAAATTCTTTAACATCTCTGTACCACGATAGCCTCATTTTATTATTATGTTGCTGATAACTATGATCTAAAACATGAACTATAATTCTTTACTTCCATTTCATGGACCAGGAATCTGGAGCTCAGAGAACTTAGAAGATTTGTGTCAAGTCACATGGCTTTCATATGGATGAAAACTGAAGTGTGTGACTCATTATTATTCGGAGATAATAGAAACAATGTCTTCTTAAGGATTAAATAAATTAATCCATGTGAACTGCTTGAAATAGTATCTGGCATCACTATGAAAACAAAAGAGGTATTAACAATCGCAACTGTTGGTACTATCAAGCCGTCGGTGCTACATCAGGTGTTGTGACAGACATGGGGAGAAGAAGGCAGTGAGGGCATTTTTGATATTCTCCCACTCTTACCAGTGTTCGCATCCGTGGAGGGACAAAGGTTCTCCGGTCCTTTAGATCTGAGAGACACTCACCTTCGGGGAGATTCCCTGGAGCCTGCCGAAAGTCATCTGAGGACGTTCAACTGAAAGAGAACACATCAGAATTTTTCTTTGTTGGTAAAGGTTTCCAAACTCTAGAGAGACTTCTGTCGCATCAGGGTATTCTGCAGCAGAGGCTTATGAGTCCACTCATTGTTGAGGAGTTATTTGAGATTTGCTTCTGAATTATGTTTAGTCATGGTTGGTGCATTTATCTGTGGCATCAATTCAGAATTTTCCATCTCATGGTTTGTCAAATGGGGACTAAACCCCATCACAGTCTCACCTTATTCCATTACATATCTTTTACTTTTTCCCAAATAATTAAATTGATTGGTTAGGAATCTGAACTGTATCCACTCAAGATGTGCAACAACTGAAAATCATTGTACACTTCAAATGGGTGAATCTTATGGTATGTGAATTAAGCTGTTAAATGTGTGATGAACCATGGATGATTTGGTCCAGTGGCTCTGAAATATTTTCAGTATAAAGACACTCCTTTAACGTCAAAAACTTGGCAGATACTCAAGCACTGGCTTTTCAGATCTCTTATAGTGATTGCGGGAGATTGTAGAATCTGGCCTGTTTAGTTGGGGAGTAATAGGTCTATTGGAGACGGTTTGGACATTCTGACCTTGTCTTATAATTATGTTGTCAGAGTAGAAGAGCAAGTAAATACATATGTCCCCTTTATATTCCTGAAATGTACAAAGATCTCTACCCAAGAACCTGTCTTTTTTTCACCCTATGTTATCTCTGTTCTCTGACAAGTGGGAAAGCTCTCTGTGTGTTGGATAAGGGATCACTCCTTCAAACTCTCTTCCAAGCGCATCACGGAGAATCAGGGTTCTTTGGGAATGAGAAGACTATTTGGTTTTGATAAAATACAGAGAAACAGCGATCTTTATTACATAATGTGTTCATCACCCTCACTCCTAAGATACCTATCCAATACCTACATGCTGTTAATGAAACAAGCTCTGGAAGTTTTTGGCGGATCTACAGTTGTAACACTTTCTTTCTTTCTTTTTTTCACTTGTAGCATTTTTTTTAGCAGTCCTTTGATTCATTAACGGTGCTTAGGAAGAACAACATGTCGTTTAAAAAAGAAATATTTCAAACACACAGAAAAGTATGGGGAATAATATTGAGCCCAGTCGGATCTCAACATTACCCCACAGCTATGTTAGGTCTGATTTATTTATTCAGAATATTAGAAAAACTGCAAATAGGCCGGGTGTGGTAGCTCACACTTGTAATCCCAGCACTTTGGAAGGCTGAGGCGGGTGGATCACCTGAGGTCAGGAAGTTTGAGACCAGCCTGGCCAACATGGTGAAACCCCGTCTCTACCATAAATTAAAAAATGAGCTGGGTGTGGGGGCACGCGCCTGTAACCCCAGCTACTCGGGAGGCTGAGGCAGGAGAATCACTTGAACCCAGGAGGTGAAAGTTGGAGTGAGCTGAGATTGCCTTATTGCACTCCACCCTGGCCGAGAAGAGTGAAACTCCATCTCAAAAACAAAAACAAACAAAACACACTATCAACAAGTCACAGCTGAAGCTGTCTGTGCCGCACTCAGCAATCCCTGCCCGCCCTCCCTCCCTCCTCCACTTACAGCCAGTCACCTTAATTTGATGGCTTTTTATTCACATTCATGTTTGTATACATTTACCATTTACTTATTCTCCATAAAATATATATTCTTCTTTTGCATGTTTTAAAATTTTATATGAATGGCCTCTGTAGTTAACTTTCTGCATGCATTTTTTTTTTTCACTCAGCCCTGATGTGTATGACGGAACAACTGCCTGAGGATCTTTCTCAGGTAGCTGAGCTGAAAAGCAATTGGGCTTGGGGAGACCCTTTCCAGCCCCTTCCCATCTACTCACCCTGATTCCCACGGTTAGGGTCATTATCAAAATCATTCCCCTGGAAGTCTTCGGCCCGTTTATTACACATGAAAGGTGGGAGGGTGGCCTTGAAACCTAGAAAGAAGCAAAATGTTTATTCCTTAAGAGACAAGCTTGGGCCTGGTATGGTGGCTCATGTCTGTAGTACCAACACTTTGGGAGGCTAAGGCCAGAGAATTGCTTGAGGCCAGGAATTCAAGGCTGCAGTAAGCTATGATCGCACTACTGCCCTCTAGCCTAGGTGACAGACTGAGACTGACTCAAAAAAAAAAAAAAAAAAAAAAGGAAGAGACAAGCCGAGAGAAGGTAGGGTGGGTGTGTGTGGGGTGGGGGTAGGGGGGTTGCCGGGATGCCACAGAGACAGTTGGGCTCATCAGAACAGAAGCCTAAGGGAGAGAAACGTGCAGGATCCAGGTATAAGCTCCACTGTGGCCAGTCCCTGCCCTCAGCCCTGACAGGATACAGAAGAGCAGAACACCCAGAAGCTGCCTTGCGATTTTTCCCTGCACAAAAGGAAAATGTGAGGTACTTTCTGCAGCCTAAGAAGTAGCCAAAGCAGGAAAAGGGATGCTCATGTGTCCCCAGACTTGTCTGTTCCTAGAACTTTCTGTTACCTAGTTTAGTCATAGCCTCATACTTTCTCTTCATATACACATAGAAGATTTTCTCCGAGGCTTTCATCTTTTCCCACTCTTCCTTAGAGAAGTATTTGGCAATATCATCGAAGGCCTACAAAAAAAAAAAAAAAGGAATTATGGCAGGGACTCAGCTAGGCATGTCTGCCATTCAGCTGGAGCCGCTTCCTGTGTGCTAGATCTGGGAACTGGGGATGATAATCCTTCCTGGTTGATGCCATGGCTAACTGACAGAACACGAGGGACCTTCCCTAGCTTCACCCCTGCCACACAGTAGGGCTTTAATGCTGCTGGCTGGCTCTCTTCCCACCTTCCAGAATGGACTGAGAGTCACCAGATGTAGTGCAAGGTCACAGACTTGTCTCCAGGGATGCTAGGTGATGACAGAGCGAGGGTGGGAGGCTCTCAAGGGTCCAGATCTCCCCCGAGACCCTGCTCCTTGTCTCCAGTATCTCTGTCCTCCCCTCCTCAGAAACCGGGTCACCCCACACTGTCCCCTGGGCCACTACTCTGCTCCCTCCAGGTCACCTCACCTTTTGGATCTTCTCTGGTATTTGAGCACCAGCCGCGGGTCTCCTTGCAAAGGCGTCGTCTCCGTTCATGGCACCGGGAGCAGTCTGACCTGCAAGAGAAATAGCCTGAGTCTTTCCAGCCACGGCAGCTTTGATCCTGTGGAGGGAGAAATCAGTGAAGGCCGGCCACCCTCAGTCACCTGGAATCAGCTGCTGCATTTCTCCATCCGGGGCTTATCTGTCCCTGAGTAAGGATATGGGGAGAAATCAGATGAAAACAGGGAACCAGGGGTCTCTGGGAGAAGTATTGATAGGGAATGACAGGTTTCCTATGGGCAAAGCAGCCTTGAGTCTTTGGGAGGGGGTTGGCTAATGTTGTTAGTAGTTTCCCTGGAGCTAGGCTTACCCTGAAAGATGTACGGACCCTTGTTGGGGAGGCAGGGACATGACTGTGTAATTTTATTCAGTGGGGGCATGCTGACACCCCCACTCAATAAATAAAGGAAGGGAAGTTAGTCCCAGAGATAACATGGTCTCTTTGGCGGTGGATCTGATCAGGCAGAGGGATGGGGGGTTCTGTTCTGTTGAAGAGAAATGAGCATCGCTAATATGAACGTGTTCAGAGGCTATTACTCGGTGATTTGTAAATTATTAGAAGGAAGAGAGCTAGAATTTCTGAGACTACAAGAGCCCGCCATCACCTAGAGAGAATGTGGGGCATTTCAAGATGCAGCAATCAGCCAGGCGCCGTGGCTCACGCCTGTAATCCCAGCACTTTGGGAGGCCGAGGCGTGCAGGTCGCTTGAGCCCAGGAGGTCGAGACCCGGCTGGGAAACACAGCAAAACCCCCGTCTACAAAATACACAAAAAGTTAGCTGGGGTTGGTGGAGCAGGCCTGTACCATCCCAGCACTTTGGAAGGCCAAGGTGGGCAGATCGCCTTAGCCCAGGAGCTTGAGACCAGGCTCGCAAACGTAGCAAAACCATCTCTACTAAAAAAAAACAAACAAAATTTAGCAGAAGCGGGGTGGTGCGCGCCTGTAGCCCCAAGGCCTAGGCGAGAGGCTCACTTGAGCCCAGGAGGAAAGATTTGAGTGAGCTTTTTGTTTGTTTGTTTTTTCAGACAGGGTCTCGCTCTGTTGCCCAGTCGGGAGTGCACTGGCGTGATCATGGCTCACTGCAACCTCCGCCTCTTAGGTTCAGGCGATCCACCAGCTGTGGCTTCCAAAAGTGCAGGGATTACAAGTGTAAGCCACCGCGCCCGGCCCAAATTTCTTAAGTTACTACAGAGTTCCGAGGAAAATTCCCGTACCTGAAAAAGTTAGAAACTGACAGGAAAGATTTGAGATGGCGGCCTGCCTCATATACACTCCTTATTGAAACCAGACAGCAAATGCACCGCGGAGGAGGGGAGGGGTAGGAAGAACGGAAAAAGAAAATCAGCGTATGCTTACTCTGATTTTGGAAGAATCCAAAGAGAAAATCAGACCGTGCGTACTCTGAGTATGGAAGAATCGAAAGAGAGAGAAAGTCAGAGCATGCGTACTCTGAACTTAAAGTAGCCAATCCCAGGGGATGCTTTAGGCGGGAAAATTAGAGTCTCCACCCCCACTTTGAGAAGGTTCCGTCCCTGGAGCCGGGACTGATAGAAGCCACATCCGCTTCGCTTGTTCCGCCTACTGTTCTGACTTCTAATTGGCCAGATGGAGTTCACTAACTGCCCTGATTGGTCCATCATCCTTGGGCAGTGACGTAGCAGAATAATGTCTCCTCCTCCAGCCACACTTTGTTGCCACTGCGAAAAAGTGGGTGGTCCTCAGGCGCCGTCAGATTTTGAACTCTCCGAAGACCGTTCCTGGATCTTGGGTTAAAAATCTGGATTCTAGTCTGAACTGTGGGAAGAAAAAAATAGTCAATCTGTGATTTTTCTACTTGAAAGACACGATGTTTTCCAAACTAGCACATTTGTGGAGGTTTGCTATACTTAGTCGTGGCTTTCATTCTTCAGTGGCTTCTATATCTGTTGCCACTGAAAAAAACAGTCCAAGGCCCCGCAACCTCTGCTTACATTTTTGAAAGGGAATCTAAGTATGGTGCGCACAATTACCATCCTTTACCTGTAGCCCTGAAGAGAGGAAAATGTATTTACTTGTGGGATGTGATTGTGGTATTGGTTACATCTGCCTTGGCCAATCCTCCGGCCTCCGTCTTGGGACTACAGGCGTGAACCACCCCACCCCCACTAATATTTTTTATTTTTTGATTTTTTAATAGAGAAGGTTTCGCTGTGTTGGCCAGACTGGTCTTGACGTCGTGGGCTCAAGCGATCCTCCCACCTCGGCCTCGGGACTACAGGCATTCACCACCCAGCCCACGCTTTTTTTTTTTTTTTTTTTTTAAATGGGAGCCAGGTTTTGCTATGTTGGCCAGGCTGGTCTCATCGTCCTGGGCTCAAGGGATCCTTCCGCCATGGCCTCGAGACTACAGGCATGCACCACCCTGCCCACGCTTTTTTTTTTTTTTTTTTTTTTTTAGTAGAAACCGTGTTTCCCTATGTTGGCCAGGCCGGCATCAAGCTCCTGGACTCAAGGGATCCTCCCGTCTCAGGACTACAGCCATGCACCACCCTGCCCAAGCTATTTTTTGTTTTGTTTTGTTTCGTTTTAGTGGAAACCGGGTTTCGATATGTTGCCCAGGCTGGCCTCCACCTCTTAGGCTCAGATGATGCTTCCACCTCGGCCTCAGAACTATAGGCGTGTGCCATTCCACCCCGCTCATTTTTATTTATTTATTTATTTATTTATTTATTTATTTATTAGGAGAGGCAGGCTTTCGCTTTGTTGGCCAGGCTGGTATCAAACTCCTGGGCTCAAGCAATGCTCCCACCTTGGCCTCAAAACTACAGGAGTGAGCCACCCCGCCCACGCTATTTTTTTGTTGTTCTTGTTGTTAGCAGAAATGGGGTTTCGCTATGTTGGCCAGGCTGGCCTCGACCTCCTAGGCTCAAGCAATCCTCCCGCCTCGGCCTCGGGACTACAGGCTCACACCACCCCGCCCCCACTAATATTTTTAATTTTTCTATTAGAGACAGTTTCGCTATGTTGTCCAGGCTGGGCTCTACCTCTGGGACTCAAGTGATTCTCCCGCCTCGGCCTTGGGACTACAGGCATGCACCACCCTGCCTTTTGCTATGTTTCCCAGGTTGGTCTTGACCTCCTGGGCTCACTCAATGATTTGAACCCGGGAAGTGGAGGTTGCATTGAGCTGAGATCACACCACTGCACTCCAGCTTGGGCGACAGAGCAAGACGGAAAAAAGAAAGAAAGAAAGAAAGAGCGAGAGAGAGACCAGCTGAATCTCCGTAAGAACAGTGAGCTTTGTGGTATTTTTACTTGCCCTCGTCCCATCTCATGCTCCCAGCTTGGTTCTGTTCATTGCTGATGAAATACAGATAGGATTGGCCAGAACTGGTAGATGGCTGGCTGTTGATCATGAAAATGTCAGACCTGATATAGTCCTCCTTGGAAAGGCCCTTTCTGGGGGTTGATACTCTGTGTCTGCAGTGCTGTGGGACGATGGCATAATGCTGACCATTAAGCCAGAGGAACATGGGTCCACACATCGTGGCAATCTACTAGGCTGCTGAGTGACCATCGCAGCCCTTGAGGTTTTAGAACAAGAAAATCTTGCTGAAAATGCAGGAAAAAAATGGGTATTATCGTGAGAAGTGAACCCATGAAGCTACCTTTTGATGTTGTAACTGCCATAAGAGGAACAGAATTATTATTATTGCTATTATTTTGAGTCAGAGGTTCATTCTGGTTGCCCAGGTTGGAGTGCAATGGCACGATCTTGGCTCACTGCAACCTCTGCCTGCTGGGTTCTAGCGATTCTCCTGCCTCAGCCTCCTGAGTAGCTGGGATTACAGGCATGCGCCACTATGCCCGGCTAATTTTTATATTTTTAGTAGAGACGGGGTTTCGCCATGTTGGCCAGGCTGGTCTCGAACTCCTGACCTCAGGCGATCCACCCGCCTCAGCCTCCCAAAGTGTTGGGATTACAGGCGTGAGCCACTGTGCCCGGGAGGAAAATAATTATTAAATGCTATTGTTATTAAAGAAACCATAGACTGTAATGCTTGGGAGTTGTGTCTATGACTTTGAGATTATGGACTTCTGGCCAAGCCCACCCATGGTGACATCATCAGGTTTCACCTCTGCTGGTGATCAAGGAGGATGAGATTCGAGAGTCCAGTGAAATCATTAACAAGACCATCTTGTCGTTCTGAGGGTAGCAGCTGTTTTCAGTGGTCCCTGGGAGCCGGCTGGAGACAGGTGGTCCTGTAAAAGCTCTGCTCTAAATGTAGGCACATTCCACTCCCATGTGCCGTCAAAATCTTTTTGTGTATATATGTTTTTTTCAGTTGATACACGATGGAACAATGTTCATGAACCTGACATTTGCTTTGTAGTGTTAAGAGAATGTAATGGCATCTATATTCAGTGAAGGTGTTTTGATGTGCACGTGTACTTTATAAGGTGAAATGCATCTGTATATACAGACAGCCTTTAAATCACATCCTTCAGTATACTTTATATATGCTTTTATAATTTCCTTGCTGGTATAAAGGTTTTGTATTTGAAAAAGTATCTCTAGCGTATTACATAAAAGGCTGCACCTTATAAAGTCAAATCATTGTTTTCATTGAATTTTAGGAAGGATCAGTGGTTAAGCATATAAAAAATACTAGTTTTTTTGTTTTCTTTTGTTTTTTGTTTTTGTTTTTGTTTTGAGACGGAGTCTCGCTCTGTCGCCCAGGCTGGAGTGCAGTGGCTCGATCTCCGCTCACTGCAAGCTCCGCCTCCTGGGTTCACGCCATTCTCCTGCCTCAGCCTCCCGAGTGGCTGGGACTACAGGTGCCCACCAAAACGCCTGGCTAATTTTTTGTATTCTTAGTAGAGACGGGGTTTCATCGTGTTAGCCAGGGTGGTCTCGATCTCCTGACCTCGTGATCTGCCTGCCTCGACCTCCCAAAGTGTTGGGATTACAGGTGTGAGCCACTGAGCCCGGCCTATAAAATACTAATATTAAGTAAACTTTATGTTGACCAACACCAGGATATATTCTATGGATGTCATTATTTTGAATTAAGAATTAGTGTTTAACATCCCTAAATTGTTTTGAGTGCTTGATTATAATTTGTAAAAAAAAGTTTATTTTTAATATTTCTTTACATTTTAAACAAAGCTTATATTTCAGAAAAAAAAAAAAAAAGAGAGACAGAACATGGCCGGGTGCAGTGGTTCACGCTTGTAATCCCAGCACTTTGGGAGGCCGAGGTGGGCAGATCACTTGAGGTCAGGAGTTTGAGACCAGCCTGGCCAACATGGAGAAACCCCGTCTCTACTAAAAGTACAAAAATTAGCCAGGCATGGTGGCACCCGCCTGTAGTCCCAGCTACATGGGAGGCTGAGACAGGAGAATAGCTCGAACCCGGGAGGCAGAGGTTGCAGTGAGCTCGAGAGCGTGCCACTGCACTACAGCCTAGGAGACAGAGTGAGAATCCCTCTTGAAAAAAAAATGTACAGTACATTTTCATCACCGCAATGCTATCCCTTGTGCTACTCATTTTTAGTAATACTCTCCTCCCATCCGCCATCCCTAATCCCTGGCAACCACAAATCTGTTTTTCGTTTCCACAATTTTGTCTTTTCTACAATGCTGTACAAGTGAAATCTTACAGTACATAACGTTTTACGGGCTTATTTCACTCAGCGTTAATTCCATGGAGATTCCTCCAAGATATTGATATTTGTGTATCAATAGTTCATTGTTGTTGTTGTTGTTGTTGTTGAGACAGAGTCTCACTCTGTCACCCAGGCTAGAGTGCAGTGTCTCGGCTCACTGCAACTGTCTGCCTCCCGGGTTCAAGCAATTTTCCAGCCTCAGCCTCCCGAGTAGCTCTGACTACAGGTGCGTGCCACCACACCTGGGTAATTTTTGTATTAGTAGTAAAGATGGGGTTTCAACATACTGGCAAGGCTGGTCTTGAACTCCTGACGTCATCATCCACCCGCCTCGACCTCCCAAAGTGCTGTGATAACAGGATGAGCCACTGTGCCCTGACGATAGTTCATTTTTATTGCTGAGTAGCATTCCAGGGGATGGATGCACCACAGTTTGACCATTCACTTATTTTAGGACATATTGATTATTTCCAGCTATTGGCTATTACAAGTAAAGCTGCTATGAACAATTATGTACAAGTTTCTGGATGGGCATACCTTTTAATTTCTCTGAAGTGTAATTGTTGAATTGTATGGTCACTGCATTGTTTAGTTTTATAAGAAACTACCAAACTGCTTTCCAGAGTGGCTGTAAGATTTTACCTTCCCAGCAGCACTTAATGAGGTGTCCAGTTTCTCTGCATCCTCGTCACCATTTGGTGTTGTCACTATGTCTTTTATTTTAGCTGTTGTAATAAGTGTGTAGTGATGCCTCATCGTGGTGTTATTCTGCATCTAGTGAAGCAAATGAGTGTTGAACATCTTTTCATGTGCTTATTTGCTTATTTGCTCTTCAGTGAAATGTATGTTCACATCTTTTCACGATTTTCTAATTGGATTATTTGTTTGTATTTTTTACCATTGAGGTTTTTATTATTTTTTTTTCTTGAGACAGAGTCTTGCTCTGTTACCCAGGCTGGAGTGCAGTGGCACGATCTTGGCTCGCTCCGACCTCCGCCTCCGAGGTTCAAGTGATTCTCGTGCCTCAGCCTCCAGAGTAGCTGGGATTACAGGCATGCATCATCATGCTTGTCTAATTTTAGTATTTTTAGTAGAGATGGGTTTTTTGCCATGTTGCCCAGGCTGGTCTTGAACTCCTGGCCTCAAGGGATCTGCCCTCCGTCCACCTCGACCTTTCAAAGTGCTGGGATTACAAGCGTGAGCCACCACGCTCAGCCTACTGTTGGGTTTTGAGAGTACTATACGTATCCATTATATATTCTGGATGTGAGTCATTTCTTGGATATGTGGTTTGCAAACATTTTCTTTCAGATCGTACCCTATTTTTTCATCCTTTTAACAAGATTTCTTGCAGAGCAAAAGTTTTAAATTGGATAAAATCTAATTTATTTTTTTCCTTATGTATTATGCTTTTTGAACCATTCACTATGCCCTAGATCTCAGACGTTTCTCCTATATTTTCTTGTAAAACTTTTTTTTAGTTTTGTTTGTTTGTTTGTTTGTTTGTTTGTTTTTTGAGATGCAGTCTCGCTCTGTTGCCCAGGATGGAGTGCGGTGGCACGATCTCGGCTCACTGCAAGCTCCACCTCCCGGGTTCACCCCATTCTCCTGCCTCAGCCTCCCGAGTAGCTGGGACTACAGGCGCCTGCCACCACGCCCAGCTAACTTGTTTGTATTTTTAGTAGAGACAGGGTTTCACTGTGTTAGCCAGGATGGTCTTGATCTCCTGACCTCGTGATCCGCCCACCTCGGCCTCCCAAAGTGCTGGGATTACAGGCGTGAGCCACCGTGCCCGGCCTTTTTTAGTTTTATATTTTAGATTTAAATCTATGATCCACTTGACTTACTTTTTTGTATAAAGGTATGAAGACTAGGCCTTATTATTATTATTATTATTATTATTTTGGCCTATGGCTCTGCAACTGCCCCAGCACCATTTGTTAAGCAGATGATCTTTCCCTATTTTTGTCTCTTGGTAAAAAATCAGTGTGGGCTATTTCTAGGTTTTCTATTTTGTTACAGCGATCTATGTGTCTATTTTTCTCCCAGTGGTATATAGTCTTGATTCCTGTAGCTATATAAGAAGTATTGAAATATGGTAGAGCAATTCCTCCCACCTTATTCTTCTTTTCCAAAAATTGTCTTAGCTATATAAATATTTTTTGAGATGGAGTCTCACTTTTGTCGCCCAAGCTGGAGGGCAGTGGGGTGATCTCGGCTCACCGCAACTTCTGTCTACTGTGTTCAAGCGGTTCTCCTGTCTCAGCTTCCCGAGTAGCTGGGATTTCAGGTGCACGCCACCACACCCGGCTAATTTTTGTATTTTTAGTAGAGACAGGGTTTCGCCATGTTGGCCAGGCTGGTCTCAAACTCCTTACCTCAAGCGATCTGCCCCTCTCAGCCTCCCAAAGTGCTGGGAATACAGGCGTGAGACACGGGGCCCAGTGTTGTCTTAGCTGTTGACAATTTGTTACAGCAGCAATCAAAAATGAATGCACATAGAAATAGATTAATTAGTGAAACAAAATAAAAAGTCAAGAAACAGACTAATTTATATACAAATTTCAGCATGCATTTCCAAACAGTGGGCAAAAGATGGGGTGTATAATAAAGGATTGTATAATAAAGGATTGTTGTCTATCCATTTGGAAAAATAAACATTAAATCCTTACTTTCAACCACATAAAATAATAAATTCTAAAAATTCAGAGACTTAAATGTGAAAACGTGAAGTCATAAAGAACTAGATGAAATTTTAGGAAAATATTACAGTGTAAGACATCTTGAGTTGGCATAGGCACTTCCTGATATTACACCAAGGCTATAAACAATGAATCTGACATATTTAAAGATGTAAAAAGTAAAGTATCATCTAAGTCAAAAGACACCATAAAAAAACTGTTTAAAAAGGCAAATTTTAGGCCAGGCACAGTGGCTCATGCCTGTAATCCCAGTACTTTGGGAGGCCAAGGCGGGCAGATCACGAGGTCAGCAGATCAAGACGATCCTGGCTACCACGGTGAAACCCTGTCTCTACTAAAAGTACAAAAAATTAGCCAGGTGTGGTGGTGGGTGCCTGTAGTCCCAGCTACTCGGGAGGCTGAGGCAGGAGAATGGTATGAACCCGGCAGGAGAATGGCGTGCACCTGGGAGGCGGAGCTTGCAGTGAGCCGAGATTGCACCACTGCACTCCATCCTGGGCAACAGAGTGAGACTCCGGCTCAAAAAAAAAAAAAAAAAAAAAAAAAAAGGCAAATTTTGGGGAAAATGAAGCATCCCCAATAAATTAACAGTAACCATCTCTAATATGTAACAAAGCTTTTCCATATCAATAAGAGAAACTGGAACAACCCAATGAAAAAATGTGTTCAGGCATGGCACTACTTTATCGTATAGCAGAAAAGAATTACAGAATAGAAATTACGAAAGGAAAATAATAAAGGAAATGGAGAAGAGATCCAAGAACTTTCAACGTTCATCCAATAGAAGATCCAGAGGTAGAGAATAGAAAGACTGGGACGGGCGCGGTGGCTCACGCCTGTTATTCCAACACTTTGGGAGGCCAAGGCAGGCAGATTACCTGAGGTCAGGAGTTCGAGACCAGCCTGTCCAACATGGTGAAACCCTGTCTCTACTAAAAATACAAAAATTAGCCCAGTGCGGTGGTGGGCGCCTGAAATCCCAGCTACTTGGGAGGCTGAGGCAGGGGAATCACTTGAACCCGGGAAACAGATGTTGCAGTGAGCTGAGGTCCTGCCACAGCACTCCAACCTCGGTGTCAGAGCAAAACTCCATCTCAAAAATGAAAAAAAAAAAAAAAAAAAAAGACTGGAGAGAAGGCACTACTTGAAGAAATAATGTTCTAGAATTTTCCCAACTGAACAAAGACATGAATCTTCAACCTGAAAAGAGCCACCTAGTTCTGAGCCTGATTAACACACATGTGCACACACACCTGTGCATGCACGAGTGCACGCACACACACACCCCCTCGTGGTAAAATTTCTAGGATAAAGATAAAATCCTGAAAGGTCCCAGAGAGAAAAAGAGAAGAGAGAATGCAATGGAGAGGTTTTTCAAGGAGCTGATTTAAAATAACTTTGGACCAGGCGCAGTGGCTCATGCCTGTAGTCCCAGCACTTTGGGCGCCAAGACCGGATGCTCGCTTGAGCTCAGGAGTTTGAGACCAGCCTGGTCAACAAGGCGAAACCCACTTCTACAAAAAACACAAGTAACCAGGTGTGGTGCCACATGCCTGTAGTCCCAGCTACTTGGGAGGCTGAGGCAGGAGAACTGCTTGAGTCCGGGAGGTGGAGATTGCAGTGAGCCGAGATTGTGCCATTGCATTCCAGCCTGGGTGACAGAGCCAGGCACTGTCTCAAAAAAACAAAACAAGAACAAACAATAAAAAAGTTGAACCTAGATATCTATATACAGCCAGAATAATCCAGAATGAGGGGAGAAATATTTCAGAAAATTCATGACGCATATACCCTTCAGAAATAATTATTGGTATCCAGTCCTGTGAGAAGGGAAAACTAAATTTAGGAGGAAGGAGGTGATTTCAGTAAGCAATGGCGAGCAGAAAAATAGTAAAATTTATTGAAAAGTGTAAACTTTAGATTGAAAAATTTTAAAATTACAGTCTTGAACTAAAATTCCCAGTATTATAAACTTGGAAGACGGGAGCAGGGACAGGAAAGAAAAGATAAGTTTTTTTTGGTGTTCAAGGAAGGGATACAGATGCTAATGAATGATAGAATGCGGTGGTGCACGCCTGTAACCTGAGCTATTCAGGAGGCTGGGGCAGGAGAATCACTTGAACCTGGGAGGTGGAGGTTGCATTCAGGTGAGATCACACCATTGCACTCCAGCCTGGGAAACAAGAGTGAAACTCTGGAAAAAGAAAAAAAAAAAGGCCAGGCACAGTGGCTCAAGCCTGTAATCCCAGCACGTTGGGAGGCCGAGACAGGTGGATCCCTTGAGTTCAGGAGTTCGAGACCAGTCTGGCCAACAAGGTGAAACTCCATCTCTACTAAAAATTCAAAAATTAGCCTGGCACAGTGTCACATGCCTGTGGTTCCAGCTACTCAAGAGGCTGAGGCAGGAGAATTGCTTGGACTCGGGAGGCAGAGGTTCAGTGAGCCAAGATTGTGCCACTGTGCTCCAACCTGGGCGACGGAGGAAGACTCTGTCTCAAATAAATAAATAAATAAATAAATAGTAAGTAAGTAAATAGAAAACCTATTGGATAGATTGGATATGAAAACATTAACTGCTCAAATCAATAATTCAGCGGAATAGATTGGATGTTAAAACCGATATAGTTGAAAAAGCAATTACTGAGCTGAGGAAATGCGTCTAAAGAATTCATAAAAGTAATCAGTAATGGATAGAGAAGAAGTAAATGAAAGAAAAGTTAATTAATAGAGAGGATAGAAGAATAAATGTCAAAACACATCTAATAGTAGCCTTATAAGAAGAGAATACAGTTATTAAAAAGGAGAGTGTACTTAAATAAGTAATCAATGAGAATTTCTCAGATTTTAAAAAATGACTTAAGGTTTAAAGGTATTATAGTACACACATACACACAGGAAAAGTGAAATGTAAAATTGTGAAAGACAAAGAAAAAAATATTTTAAAAACGATCAGAGAGAAATAGCAGGTTACTCACGGAGGAAAAATAATTAAACTGACACCGGATCTCTCAAATACCACACTGGAGGCAAGGATGCAATGGTGTAATAACTCCAAGCTGTTGAAAAAAATGATTTTTTTTTTGAGACAGAGTCTCGCTTTCTCACCCAGGCTGGAGTGCAGTGGCATGATCTCAGCTCACTGCAACCTCTGCCTCCTGGGTTCAAGCAAATCTCCTGCCTCAGCCTCCTGAGTAGCTGGGGCTACAGGCGCACACCACCACGCCCGGCTAATTTTTGTACTTTTAGTAGAGGTGGGGTCTTGCCATGTTGGCCAAGCTGGTCTGGAACTCCTGACCTCAGGTTATCTGCCTGCCTCGGCCTCCCAAAGCGCTGGGATTGCAGGCGTAAGCCACTGCACCCGACGAAAGAAAGGAATTTTTATACCGGGTGGAGTAAAGACAATGTCAGCCACATGACTTCAGGAGATTGAAGACACAGGGAAATGTTAAAGCAAACAAGTATTTATTGCACTTATTAGAGACTGTAAGGAAGGGCCAGCTGCAGTGGCTCGTGCCTGTAATCCCAGCACTTTGGGAGCCTGAGGCAAGAGGATTGATTGAGCCCAGGAGTTCAAGACCAGCCTGGGCAACATGGCAAAACGCCATCTCTACAAAAAATTCAGAAATTAGATGGGCATATCAAGTTCCTGGGTCTGTAGAAAATTAAAAATATATATATATATATATATATATATGGCTGGATTTGGTGGTGCATACCTGTAGTCCCAGCTATTCGGGAGGCTGGGGCAGGAAGATTGCTTGGGCCCTGGAGTTTGAGGCTGCAGTGAGCTAGGATTGGGTCACTGCACTCCAGCCTGAGTTACAGAGTGAGACTTTGTCTCTGAAAAAAAAAAAAAAGATCGTAAGGACGACTTTACTCAGAGGGGGGACTACTGTGATAGGTACAGGGACCACCGTAATGGGGTCTTGCGGTGGGAGAGTGATATTGGGATCGACTTCAACTCCCCAAGGACAAGTGGGGATTTGTAGTCAAGGAGTAGGGTCGGGGGGTCAGAAGATGGGAAATTACTTGGAGGAAAACTCAGGTGCAGGGGAATTCTGGCTAAACTGACTTGACAGGATTTTTGCTGAAACAGGCTAAATGGGCAGAGTCCCTGGATGAAGGACAGAGCCCGAGGTTGGGACCTAGTCGGAAACAGGACTCAGAGGAGCCCGATTCAAGTTTGGTCAAAGGAGAGTGTCTCTGTCTGAAAGCAAAAGCAAGAAAGCCAACAGCAGTAAAATGAATGGGTCACAAAGGAGAATTTTTGTGCATTGCTAAACAGGACTCTGCTTTAAACATTGTGAAAGTTGATTATGTGAAGTGAGTCGCTCTTAGTTGTTTTTTTGTTTGTTTTGTTTTGTTTTTTGTTTTTTTGGTTTTTTTTTTGTTTTTTTTTTGTTTTTGTTTGTTTGTTTGTTTTTTTGAGATGAAGTCTCTCTGTGTCACCCAGGCTGGAGTGCCATGCGTGATCTCGGCTCACTGAAACCTCAGCTTCCTGGGTTGAAGCGATTCTCCCGCCTCAGCCTCCCGAGTAGCTGGGACTACAGCCACGTGCCACCACACCCGACTAATTTTGTATTTTTACCGGAGACAGGGTTTTGCCATGTTGACCAGGCTGGTCTCAAACTCCTGACCTCAAGCCATCTGTCCGCCTTGGCCTCCCAAAGTGCTGTGATTACAGGCGTGCTCCACCGCAGCCCACCTGAATTGACTCATTCTTGACATACACAACTATGTCAGAGTTGTGTGGCCAGGGGAAAAAGCACTCAGGGCACATTGCACCTGCTCTAAGAATTGAATTTTCCACAAGGCTGGTGGCTGAAATGGCCTGCTGCCACCCTAAGAGCACTTTTACCTAGTAACTGCTGAAACAACCTGCAATGACTCTAAGGCTTGTTTTACCTATTGTCCACACTCACCAATCAGAGCTTCCAGCTCCTGAAAGCTTCTCTGGTGCCAATGGACTTGCTTTAAAAACTATAGGTAACATTTCTGTTTCTAATAAAACTCTCAACTTTCTCTTTGTTCTTTGGACATACCAAAGACCAGCCAGTTTGGGTGTATGCCTCAGATCACAATTCTGTGATTCTCAAATAAAATGTTTAGAGATTCATGGCCTGGCGTGGTGGCTCACCCTGTAATCCCAGCCCTGTGGGAGGCTGAGGCCGGTGGATCGCTTGAGCCCAGGGGTTCATGACCTGCCTGGACAACGTGGTGAAACCCTGTCACCACAAAAAAATACAAAAATTAGCTGGATGTGGTGGTGCATGCCTGTAATCCCAGCTATTCCAGAGGCTGAGTCGGGGAGGCAGAGGTTGCAGTGAGCCGAGATTGTGCCACTGCACTCCGGGGTGGGCGACAGTGAGACCCGGCCTCAAAACAAAAAACAAAAACAAAAACATAATATAACATCCTTAATATTGTAGTTTAAAAAAGAGACTTGTCTCCATAGGTTTTGACTTTGATATTTGTGGTGTCAGAAGTGGGGTCCGAAGCTGACTCACCTTGGAGATATCAATGACCTCTGGAACTATGGCGTGAGGTCTGCACACTTGGTCCCCTTGAGCTTTTGCTTTTCTGGTTGCCTCTTTCCCCCCGGTGAGACTTTCTTGGATCAAACTGCCATTTGTTGGGGAGTTGAGTTCAGTTTTATTTGGGAATTTGTTAGGAAGGGTCTTTCTCTGTCTCCTGGTTATGAAACCTCCTCTTTTCTTTTCTTTTCCTTTCTTTTCTTGTCTTGTCTTTTTTATCTTGTCTTTCTCTTTTCTTTTTTTTTTTTTGAGACAGTGTTTCGCTCTGTCGCCCAGGCTGCAGTGCAGTGGTGTGATCTGGGCTCACTGCAACCTTCACCTCCGAGGCTCAAGTGATTCTCGTGCATCGTCCTCCCGAGTAACTGGGATTACAGGCGTGCGCCACTACGCCTGGATAATTTTTGTGTTTTTTAGTAGACATGTGGTTTCACCCTGTTAGCCAGGCTGGTCTTGAAGTCCTGAGCTCAAGTGATCTGCCCGCCTCGGCCTCCCAAAGTGCTGGGATTACAGGCATGAGCCACTACACCCAGCCAGAGACGGCCTGTTTAAGAGGGATTTTCTCCCTCCTGGTTATGAGGCCGGGTTACAGAGATTTTTCTGTTAGAGAAGGCTTCTCATGCTTCCTGGTAAGTTTGTACTTTATTTTCTGAATCGTTTGCATGCTTAGAGTTTAATTTGGCTTTTGTGTATTAGGCATTAAACCGAATCACCTAGATTAATTTATTTACACACAGGCTCTCAAAGTTCAAAGGCATGCCAACATAGTTCCCTCTTTCTGGGACGCCAGCTGGTAATGTGTGCCAACATTATGGGGATCATTCACGCAGTCTGTTTTCCTCAAACTGAACTAAAATAATACAGTCCAAATGGGACTCCTATCTCAGTTGGTATCTTGAGGCTCCAGAACACATTGAAGACTCAAAGGCTGCCTCACTGCAAGATACTGTCTAAAGCTAGCTGAGATTTTCTTCTCCAAAGCCTTCCCCTCTCCTTTGTTTACCTCTTCCTCTTTATCCTTCTTTAAGCAAAACTCTTTTTCCAAAACTCCTCAGCTACTCTGGCATACTGACTATTAAAATAAAGACAGTTGAAAGACATCAGATACAAATAAAATAAAATCACTGACCTTTGTAGTGTTTCTTAAAAGCAAAAGATGAAATTCCCATGTAAAAGATCTCCTTCCTATACTAAAAGGGAAGACAACACTCTTATCTTCAAGGATGAGGAATTGAGACCAAGAGAACATTATACAAAGCTTATTGGAATACCACTTACCTTTTGGGCCTCCTCACATAATTCAGTCACATTTTTACAGTTAACAATTCTTTGTCTAATTCAACATGTTGGTAACTGACTCAAACTGCTTTACCCAAAATTTGGGTCACCACCTTCATAAGATTACCTATTGAGGAGAAAAATCTTAAATAAAGTTTAGCCTTCTTCCATTTTGTCAGAAATATAATTTAGATCCAACGTCTTTTATAAATCAGTGAGTTTGTATGTTTTACTGTCCCATAATCAAAATTCTAAAATGAAAGTTATCTTTGTTTATGTACGTATCTGTGTTTGGGCGTATTCCTGCGTATGTACATGTGTTATGTTAAATGTGTCTACATGGTAAAATCTGGAATCGTTGGCAAACAATTATTTAAAGAATCCTATTCAGATTGGCTTAAATAGGTACTCATATAAATATACAGTAATTAACTAAAACGCATTTAGTTCATGCAACTTAATTAAGTAGTTGAAAAATAAGCTGGTTTTAAAATTGTTGGTAAAATAAAATGAGAAATGTTTTCAAAATTGTGACCACACATTTTTGGCTGGGTTTACTGGTTCTATATTTGTCTCTGTTGGATGTTTTAAGGTTATGAAACATAAACCTAACCTAAAAACAGAATGGTCTTTTATGTGCAATTCTTTGATAAGTAAGACTAATTTAATATTGTGGGTGTAATAAAACAGCTGTATTTTCTGAGTTATTGGCAAAATACTCATATATTTAAGGTTTTTGCTCAGGTGGATACCTGACATTTACAGGCTATAAAAATGTTTTAATAGGAAAATAACTCCAAATGACTAGCTTTATTTATTTATTTATTTATTTATTTATTTATTTATTTAATTTATTTAGAGCAGAGTCTCCCTCTGTCGCCCAGGCTGGAGTGCAGTGGTGCTATCTCGGCTCGCTGCAGCCTCTGCCTCCCAGGTTCAAGAGATTGTCCTGTCTCAGCCTCCCAAGTAGCTGGGACTCTAGGCGTGCGCCCCCATGCCTGGATAATTTTTGTATTTTTAGTAGAGATGGGGTTTCACCTTTTTGGCCAGGCTGGTCTTGAACTCCTGACCTCAAGTGATCTGCCCTTCTTGGCCTCCCTAAGTGCTGGGATTACAGGCGTGAGCCACCGACCCCGGCCGACTGGCTTTGTTTAATATGTCAGTTTTCATAAGTAATCTAGGTATAATAGTTAAAATGAATAAATGAGGTAACTGTGAGATACATGTTTATAAGTGAACTTTTCATGTAATCTGAAATGTTTTTTTCTCTTGCTCTTACCATATGGAGATGAAATATTAAAGTTGTGTTATGTTAGATTAAGTAATAGGTACTCACTAAATGCCAGGATCATTTCCAACTAAGAAAACAATGGCTTTGGGAGGCCGAGGCGGGCGGATCACGAGGTCAGGAGATCGAGACCATCCTGGCTAACACGGTGAAACCCCGTCTCTACTAAAAATACAAAAAAAAAAAAAATTAGCCGGGCGTGGTAGTGGGCGCCTGTAGTCCCAGCTACTCGGGAGGCTGAGGCAGGAGAATGGCGTGAAACCGGGAGGTGGAACTTGCAGTGAGCCGAGATCGCGCCACTGCACTCCAGCCCGGGCGACAAAGCAAGACTCCGTCTCAAAAAAAAAAAAAAAAAAAAAAAAAAGAAAACAATGGATCCACCTGCCTAGGCCTTCCAAAATGCTGGGATTACAGGCGTGAGCCACCATGCCCAGTGAGGAAAAGAAGTATTAAACGCTATTGTTATTAAAGAAACCAAAGATCGTGATGCCTGGAAGGTGATTCTAAGACTCGAGATAATGGACTTCTGGCCAAGCCAACCCATGGTGACATCATCAGGTTTGCGCCTCCACTGGTGATCAAGGAGGATGAGATTCGAGAGTCCAGTGAAATCATTAACAAGACCATCTTGTCTTTCTGAGGGTAGCAGCTGTTTTCAGTGGTCCCTGGGAGCCGGCTGGAGACAGGTGGTCTTGTAAAAGCTCTGCTCTAAATGTAGGCACATTCTACTCCCATGTGTCTTCAAAGCCTTTGTGTGGAATATCTATTTTTTTCAGTTGATACACAATAGAACAACGTTTATGAACCTGCCTTTTGCTTCCTAACGTAAGTAAGAGAATGTAATGGCATCTATATTCAGTGAAAGTGTTTTGATGTGCATCTGTACTTTCTAAGGTAAAACATATCTATGTATACAGAACAGCCTTTAAATCACATCCTTCAGTATACTTTATACATGTTTTTATAATTTCCTTGCTGGTATAAATGTTTTGTATTTGAAAAAGTTATCTATGGAGTATTACATAAAAGACTTCACCTTGTAAAGTCAAATCACTGCTATCATTGAATTTTAGGAAGGGCGAATGGTTAGTCATATGTAAAATACTAATATTAAGTAAACTTCATATTGGCCAACACCAGAATGTATTCTATGGTTGTCATTATTTTGAATTAAGAATTAGTGATTAAAATTCCTAAATTGTTTTGAGTGCTTGATTATAATTTGTAAAAAAAGTTTATTTTTAATATTTCTTTAAATTTAAAATAAGGCTTATATTTCAGGAAAAAAAAAAAAAGATACAGAACATGGCCAGGTGCAGTGGTTCACGCCCGTAATCCCAGCACATTGGTAGGCCAAGGTAGGCAGATCACTTGAGGTCAGGAGTTTGAGACCAGCCTGTCAAGATGGTGAAACCCCCTCTCTACTAAAAATACAAAAATTAGCCAGGCGTGGTGGCACGTGCCTGTATACCCAGATCCATGGGAGTGTGAGACAGGTGAATGGCTCAAACCTGGGAGGCAGAGGTTGCAGTGAGCCGAGAGATCCTGCCACTGCATTCCAGCCTGGGTGACAAAGTGAGACTCAATCTTGGAATTAAAAAAAAAATGGTACAGACCATTTCCATCACCACAGTGCCATCTCTTGTGCTACTCATTTTTAGTAATACTCTCCTCCCATCCACCATCCCTAACCCCTGACAACCACTAATCTATTTTTCATTTCTACTATTTTATATTTTCTACAATGCCGTACGAATGAAATCTCATGGTATATAACATTTTAGAGGCTTATTTCACTCAGCATAATTCCCTGGAGATTCATCCAAGCTATTAATATTTGTGTATCAATAGTTCATATTTTTGTTGTTGTTGTTGTTGTTGAGATGGAGTCTCACTATGTCACCCAGGCTGGAGCGCAGTGGCGCGGCTTTGGCTCACTGCAACCTCTGCCTCCCGGGTTTAAGCGATTCTCGTGCCTCAGCCTCCCAAGTAGCTGGGACTACAGGTGCACGCCGCCACGCCCAGTTAATTTTTGTATTATTAGTAGAGACAGGGTTTCACCATATTAGCCAGGCTGGTCTCAAACTCCTGACCTCATGATCTACTTGCCTCCTGACCTCATGATCTGCCTGCCTCAGCTTCCCAAAATACCAGGATTACAAGTGTGAGCCACCGCGCACGGCCAATGGTTCATTTTTATTACTGAGTAGTATTACATGGTATGGATGTACCACAGTTTCACCATTCACCTATTGTTGGACATATTGATTATATCCGGCTATTTGGCTATTACAAGTAAAGCTGCTATGAACAATTATGTACAAGTTTCTGGATGGGGATAAATTTTAATTTCTCTGAAGTGGTAATTGATGAATTGTATGGTCACTGCATGTTTAGTTTTATAAGAAACTACCAAACTGCTTTCCAGAGTGGCTGTAAGATTTTACCTTCCCAGTAGCATTTTACTAGATGTCCAGTTTCTCTGCATCCTTTCCAGCATTTCGTATTGTCACTATGTCTTTTATTTTAGCTGTTGTAATAAGTGTGTAGTGATGCCTCATCGTGGTCTTAATTTGCATCTAGTGAAGCAAGTAAGTGTTGAACAGCCTCTCATGTGCTTATTTGCTTATTTCTTCAGTGAAATGTATGTTCATATATCTTCATAATTTTCTAATTGAATTATTTGTTTGTTTGTTTTTACCGTTGTTTTGTTTTGTTTTTGAGACAGAGTCTCGCTCTGTTACCAAGGCTGGAATACAGTGGCATGATCTTGGCTCACTCCAACCTCTGCCTCCCAGGTTCAAGCGATTCTCGTGCCTCAGCCTCCCGCGTAGCTGGGATTACAGGTGCGAACCATCATGCCTGTCTAATTTTTGTATGTTTAGTAGAGATGGGTTTTGCCATGTTGCCCAGGCTGGTCTCGAACTCCTGGCCTCAAGGGATCTACCCTCCGTCCACCTCGACCTCCCAAAGCGCTGGGATTACAAGCGTGAGCCACCACGCCTGGCATACCATTGAGTTTTGAGAGTACTATACATATCCATTATATATTCGGGATGTGAGTCGTTTCTTGGATATGTGGTTTGCAAACATTTCCTCCCAGTTTACACCCTGTTTTTTCATCCTTTTAACACGGTTTCTACAGAGCAAAAGTTTTAAATTGGATGAAATCTAATTTTTTTTTCCTTATGGATTATGTTTTTTGAACCATTCACCATGCCTAGATCTCAGACGTTTCTCCTACGCTTTCTTGTAAAAGTTTTTTTATTGTTATATTTTAGATTTAAATCTATGATCCACTTGAGTTTTATATATATATACACATATATATACGTGTATATATACACATATATGTATATATATACGTATATATCACACATATATACGTATATATACATATATATGTATATGTATATATGTACGTATATATGTATGTATATATGTGTGTATTATACATATGTGTATATATATGCATATATATATACGTATATATATATATATGAAGATTAGGTGTTTTTTGTTGTTGTTGTTGTTTGTTTTTTGTTGTTGTTGTTTCTTGTCTATGGATATGCAACTGCTCCAGCACTATTTGTTAAGCAGACGATCCTTCCTTCTTTTTGTCTCTTGGGGAAAATCAGTGTGGGGCTATTTCCAGGTTCTCTATTTTGTTCCAGTGATCTATGTGTCTATTCTTCTCCCAATACTACACAGTCTTGATTCCTGTAGCTATACAAGAAGTATTGAAATATGGTAGAGCCATTCCTCCCACCTTATTCTTCTTTTTCAAAAATTGTCTTAGCTACATATACATTTTTTGAGAAGGAGTCTCACTTTTGTCGCCCAAGCTGGAGGGCAGTGGGGTGATCTCGGCTCACTGCTATCTCTGCCTCCCATGTTCAAGCGATTCTCCTGTCTCAGCTTCCCAAGTAGCTGGAATTTCAGGTACCCGTCACCACACCCGGCTAATTTTTGTATTTTTAGTAGAGACGGTGTTTCTCCATGTTAGCCAGGCTGGTCTCAAACTCCTGACCTCAAGCAATCCACCCATCTCGGCCTCCCAAAGTGTCTTTGTTCAGTTCAGAAAATTCTAGAACATTATTTCTTCAAGTACTGCCTTCTCCCCAGTCTTAATATTCTTTTTTTTATGTTTTTCATTTTTGTGACGTAGTTTTGCTCTGTCACCCAGGGTGTAGTGCAGTGGCAAGACCTCAGCTCACTGCAACCTCCGCTTCCCAGGTTCAACTGATTCTCCTGCCTCAGCCGCCCAAGTAGCTGGGATTTCAGATGCCCACCACCTCAGCGGGCTAATTTTTGTATTTTTAGTAGAGACAGGGTTTTGCCATGTTGGACAGGCTGGTCTCGAACTCCTGATCTCAGGTAATCTGCCTGCCTCGGCCTCCCAAAGTGCTGGGATGACAAGTGTGAGCCACCTCGCCAGGCCTTCACTTTCTTTAATGAACAATTATCAGAGTTTCATCTTAGAGGCAAAAGTGGCTACTGCCAGCCAATCTGTCTGTGGTGTTGGAGGGGAATCTGGCTGATTCAGACGTTTCAAATGAACTTTTAAATTAACCTACATGATGATTATCCTAAGGCCGTTTCCTCCTCCGTGTTTTTTTGATTCAGGGTTTGGAGTTTTTCAGAGGCTTTGTTATAAAGAGCATCTCCTGGTCGGGCACAGTGACTCACGCTGTAGTGCCAGCACTTTGGGAGGCCGAGGCAGGCAGATCACTTGATGTCAGGAGTTTGAGACCAGCCTGGCCAACAGGGTGAAACCCCCGTCTCTACTAAAAATACAAAAATTAGCCAGCCGTGGTGGCAGGCTCCTGTGAATTCCAGTTACTGCAGGGGCTGAGGCAGGAGAATCCCTTGAACCTGGGAGACGGAGGGTGCAGTGAGCCGAGATCACGCCACTGCACTCCAGCCTGGGCGACAGAGTAAGTCTCCGTCTCAAAAAACAAACAGCATCTCTCGCCTACAGTGATTTGAGCTGTGGTCTTGTCTCCTTGGGTTTCTCTATCAGTCTGACCCCATCTACTCTATCTCCCAGGAATGCCTCAATATTTCTGGTGGACCGCTGACACGCTTTCCTCTTTTCCTCTACTGTTAAGAAGAATTGATCCTTGAAAACATTTTCTTCCCAGTTCGATGGAATGTTGAGTAGGGCACGGGATCTATCTGCCATCTTGCTCCAATCATCTGGTTTTAGATATTGTATGTACTTTTGTCACTATGAAAGTGTAATTCTTCTCAATTTGGTTTTCGAAATGGTTATTATTGGTATGTAGAAAACCTATCTATTACTGTATATAATATTTTGTTACCTTTCTGGGTGCAGCTTCCCCTGCATTTTGGCACAAGACTCAATCTGTTTTATTCTCCAAAAGAAAACTGACAGGCTGGGCGCGGTGGCTCACGCCTGTAATTCCAGCACTTTGGGAGACTGAGGAGGGTGGAACACCTGAGGTCAGGAGTTCGAGACCAGCCTGGCCAAGATGGTGAAACCCCATCTCTACTAAAAATACAAAAAATAATTTAGCCATGCGTTGTTGGCGCATGCCTGTAGTCCTAGCTACTAGGGCAGCTGAGGCAGGAGGATCACTTGAACTCAGGAGGTGGAGATTGCAGTGAGCCGAGATCACCCCACTGCACTCCACCCTGGGCGACAGCAATTCTATCTCCAAAAAAAAAAAAAAAAAGAAACAAAAAAGAAAAAAAGAAAATTCACATCACAGGCAATAGATAGCTATAAAAGGATACTTTATGAAAGATTTCACAGGAGAGACTGATGGAAAGACAGAAGTATATATTTTACAGAGCTAAGCAGCTCACTGCAAAAATCAATGGAACTGCCTTTTTCTCCAAAAATAGTACCCCTAAGCTATATTACTACTGGTTCTTCTAGTCCTTCCCACTATCCCAAATCCTCACATTGTCCATTTCCTTATTGGGATAATTTTCCTCTGCCCAGATCTGGGTCCTCCACAACACTTAACCCTGTCTTCAGGTGTTTGAATGCACATTGTTTTAGCTCAGGTTCCCAAGGAAACAGGCTTTGGGCCATACAGGAAACATCTAGGCAGACTATACTGAGAAACCATGCCTGGAAAGGTGCAGGGGGAGAGGAGAGGAGAGGCAATTTACGTACCTGACTCTCACTCCTGGTTCCTTTTCTTATTGGTCAAAATTTACCCCACAGGCACGAACTCCCCCACACTTCTAGATTGCATTAGCTGCCCCTTTGGCAGCTGTCTGGGAAGCCAGATCCCACACTTTGAAGTGTAGTGTTTCATACATTCCAAAAGTGGTAGCAGAGGCCAGGCATGGTGCCTTACTCTGTAATTCAATGCCATCCCCATCAAGCTACCAAGGACTTTCTTCACAGAATTGGAAAAAACTACTTTAAAGTTCATATGGAACCAAAAAAGAGCCCTCATTGCCAAGTCAATCCTAAGCCAAAAGAACAAAGCCAGAGGCATCATGCTACCTGACTTCAAACTATACTACAAGGCTACAGTAACCAAAACAGCATGGTACTGGTACCAAAACAGAGATATAGACCAATGGAACAGAACAGAGCCCTTAGAAATAATGCCGCATATCTACAATCATCTGATCTTTGACAAACCTGACAAAAACAGGCAATGGGGAAAGGATTCCCTATTTAATAAATGGTGCTGGGAAAATTGGCTAGCCATATGTAGAAAGCTGAAACTGGATCTCTTCCTTACACTTTATACAAAAATTAATTCAAGATGGATGAAAGACTTAAATGTTAGACCTAAAACCATAAAAACCCTAGAAGAAAACCTAGGCAATACCATTCAGGACATAGCATGGGCAAGGACTTCATGTCTGAAACACCAAAAGCAATGGCAACAAAAGCCATAATTGACAAATGGGATCTAATTAAACTCAAGAGCTTCTGCACAGCAAAAGAAACTACCATCAGAGTGAACAGGCAACCTACAAAATGGGAGAAAATTTTCGCAACCTACTCATCTGACAAAGGGCTAATATCCAGAATCTACAATGAACTCAAACAAATTTACAAGAAAAAAACAAACAACCCCATCAAAAAGTGGGCAAAGGATATGAACAGACACTTCTCAAAAGAAGACATTTATGCAGCCAGAAGACACATGAAAAAATGCTCATCATCACTGGCCATCAGAGAAATGCAAATCAAAACCACAATGAGATACCATCTCACACCAGTTAGAATGGCGATCATTAAAAAGTCAGGAAACAACAGGTGCTGGAGTGGATGTGGAGAAATAGGAACACTTTTACACTGTTGGTGGGACTGGAAACTAGTTCAACCACTGTGGAAGTCAGTGCGGCAATTCCTCAGGGATCTAGAACTAGAAATACCATTTGACGCAGCCATCCCATTACTGGGTATACACCCAAAGGATTATAAATCATGCTGCTATAAAGACACATGCACATGTATGTTTATTGCGGCACTATTCACAATAGCAGAGTTGTATCCAACCCAAAAGTCCAACAATGTTAGACTGGATTAAGAAAATGTGGCATATATACACCATGGAATACTATGCAGCCATAAAAAATGATGAGTTCATGTCCTTTGTAGGGACATGGATGACACTGGAAACCATCTTTCTCAGTAAGCTATCACAAGGACAAAAAACCAAACACCGCATGTTCTCACTCATAGGTGGGAAGTGAACAATGAGAACACATGGACACAGGAAGGAGAACATCACATTCTGGGGACTGTTATGGGGTGTGGGGAGGGGGGAGGGGGGAGGGGGAGGAATAGCATTAGGAGATATACTTAATGAGAAATGACAAGTTAATGGGTGCAGGACACCAACATGGCACATGTATACATATGTAACAAACCTGCACATTGTGCACATGTACCCTAAAACTTAAAGTATAATAATAATAAAATTTAAAAAAATGTTTTCAAGGATCAATTCTTCTTAACAGTAGAGGAAAAGAGGAAAGCGTGTCAGCGGTCCACCAGAAATATTGAGGCATTCCTGGGAGATAGAGTAGATGGGGTCAGACTGATAGAGAAACCCAAGGAGACAAGACCACAGCTCAAATCACTGTAGGCGAGAGATGCTGTTTGTTTTTTGAGACGGAGACTTACTCTGTCGCCCAGGCTGGAGTGCAGTGGCGTGATCTCGGCTCACTGCACCCTCCATCTCCCAGGTTCAAGGGATTCTCCTGCCTCAGCCCCTGCAGTAACTGGAATTCACAGGAGCCTGCCACCACGGCTGGCTAATTTTTGTATTTTTAGTAGAGACGGGGGTTTCACCCTGTTGGCCAGGCTGGTCTCAAACTCCTGACATCAAGTGATCTGCCTGCCTCGGCCTCCCAAAGTGCTGGCACTACAGCGTGAGTCACTGTGCCCGACCAGGAGATGCTCTTTATAACAAAGCCTCTGAAAAACTCCAAACCCTGAATCAAAAAAACACGGAGGAGGAAACGGCCTTAGGATAATCATCATGTAGGTTAATTTAAAAGTTCATTTGAAACGTCTGAATCAGCCAGATTCCCCTCCAACACCACAGACAGATTGGCTGGCAGTAGCCACTTTTGCCTCTAAGATGAAACTCTGATAATTGTTCATTAAAGAAAGTGAAGGCCTGGCGAGGTGGCTCACACTTGTCATCCCAGCACTTTGGGAGGCCGAGGCAGGCAGATTACCTGAGATCAGGAGTTCGAGACCAGCCTGTCCAACATGGCAAAACCCTGTCTCTACTAAAAATACAAAAATTAGCCCGCTGAGGTGGTGGGCATCTGAAATCCCAGCTACTTGGGCGGCTGAGGCAGGAGAATCAGTTGAACCTGGGAAGCGGAGGTTGCAGTGAGCTGAGGTCTTGCCACTGCACTACACCCTGGGTGACAGAGCAAAACTACGTCACAAAAATGAAAAACATAAAAAAAAGAATATTAAGACTGGGGAGAAGGCAGTACTTGAAGAAATAATGTTCTAGAATTTTCTGAACTGAACAAAGACACTTTGGGAGGCCGAGATGGGTGGATTGCTTGAGGTCAGGAGTTTGAGACCAGCCTGGCTAACATGGAGAAACACCGTCTCTACTAAAAATACAAAAATTAGCCGGGTGTGGTGACGGGTACCTGAAATTCCAGCTACTTGGGAAGCTGAGACAGGAGAATCGCTTGAACATGGGAGGCAGAGATAGCAGTGAGCCGAGATCACCCCACTGCCCTCCAGCTTGGGCGACAAAAGTGAGACTCCTTCTCAAAAAATGTATATGTAGCTAAGACAATTTTTGAAAAAGAAGAATAAGGTGGGAGGAATGGCTCTACCATATTTCAATACTTCTTGTATAGCTACAGGAATCAAGACTGTGTAGTATTGGGAGAAGAATAGACACATAGATCACTGGAACAAAATAGAGAACCTGGAAATAGCCCCACACTGATTTTCCCCAAGAGACAAAAAGAAGGAAGGATCGTCTGCTTAACAAATAGTGCTGGAGCAGTTGCATATCCATAGACAAGAAACAACAACAACAAAAAACAAACAACAACAACAACAAAAAACACCTAATCTTCATATATATATATATACGTATATATATATGCATATATATACACATATGTATAATACACACATATATACATACATATATACGTACATATATACATATACATATATATGTATATATACGTATATATGTGTGATATATACGTATATATATACATATATGTGTATATATACACGTATATATATGTGTATATATATATAAAACTCAAGTGGATCATAGATTTAAATCTAAAATATAACAATAAAAAAACTTTTACAAGAAAGCGTAGGAGAAACGTCTGAGATCTAGGCATGGTGAATGGTTCAAAAAACATAATCCATAAGGAAAAAAAAATTAGATTTCATCCAATTTAAAACTTTTGCTCTGTAGAAACCGTGTTAAAAGGATGAAAAAACAGGGTGTAAACTGGGAGGAAATGTTTGCAAACCACATATCCAAGAAACGACTCACATCCCGAATATATAATGGATATGTATAGTACTCTCAAAACTCAATGGTATGCCAGGCGTGGTGGCTCACGCTTGTAATCCCAGCGCTTTGGGAGGTCGAGGTGGACGGAGGGTAGATCCCTTGAGGCCAGGAGTTCGAGACCAGCCTGGGCAACATGGCAAAACCCATCTCTACTAAACATACAAAAATTAGACAGGCATGATGGTTCGCACCTGTAATCCCAGCTACGCGGGAGGCTGAGGCACGAGAATCGCTTGAACCTGGGAGGCAGAGGTTGGAGTGAGCCAAGATCATGCCACTGTATTCCAGCCTTGGTAACAGAGCGAGACTCTGTCTCAAAAACAAAACAAAACAACGGTAAAAACAAACAAACAAATAATTCAATTAGAAAATTATGAAGATATATGAACATACATTTCACTGAAGAAATAAGCAAATAAGCACATGAGAGGCTGTTCAACACTTACTTGCTTCACTAGATGCAAATTAAGACCACGATGAGGCATCACTACACACTTATTACAACAGCTAAAATAAAAGACATAGTGACAATACGAAATGCTGGAAAGGATGCAGAGAAACTGGACATCTAGTAAAATGCTACTGGGAAGGTAAAATCTTACAGCCACTCTGGAAAGCAGTTTGGTAGTTTCTTATAAAACTAAACATGCAGTGACCATACAATTCATCAATTACCACTTCAGAGAAATTAAAATTTATCCCCATCCAGAAACTTGTACATAATTGTTCATAGCAGCTTTACTTGTAATAGCCAAATAGCCGGATATAATCAATATGTCCAACAATAGGTGAATGGTGAAACTGTGGTACATCCATACCATGTAATACTACTCAGTAATAAAAATGAACCATTGGCCGTGCGCGGTGGCTCACACTTGTAATCCTGGTATTTTGGGAAGCTGAGGCAGGCAGATCATGAGGTCAGGAGGCAAGTAGATCATGAGGTCAGGAGTTTGAGACCAGCCTGGCTAATATGGTGAAACCCTGTCTCTACTAATAATACAAAAATTAACTGGGCGTGGCGGCGTGCACCTGTAGTCCCAGCTACTTGGGAGGCTGAGGCACGAGAATCGCTTAAACCCGGGAGGCAGAGGTTGCAGTGAGCCAAAGCCGCGCCACTGCGCTCCAGCCTGGGTGACATAGTGAGACTCCATCTCAACAACAACAACAACAACAAAAATATGAACTATTGATACACAAATATTAATAGCTTGGATGAATCTCCAGGGAATTATGCTGAGTGAAATAAGCCTCTAAAATGTTATATACCATGAGATTTCATTCGTACGGCATTGTAGAAAATATAAAATAGTAGAAATGAAAAATAGATTAGTGGTTGTCAGGGGTTAGGGATGGTGGATGGGAGGAGAGTGAGTATTACTAAAAATGAGTAGCACAAGAGATGGCACTGTGGTGATGGAAATGGTCTGTACCATTTTTTTTTTAATTCCAAGATTGAGTCTCACTTTGTCACCCAGGCTGGAATGCAGTGGCAGGATCTCTCGGCTCACTGCAACCTCTGCCTCCCAGGTTTGAGCCATTCACCTGTCTCACACTCCCATGGATCTGGGTATACAGGCACGTGCCACCACGCCTGGCTAATTTTTGTATTTTTAGTAGAGAGGGGGTTTCACCATCTTGACAGGCTGGTCTCAAACTCCTGACCTCAAGTGATCTGCCTACCTTGGCCTACCAATGTGCTGGGATTACGGGCGTGAACCACTGCACCTGGCCATGTTCTGTATCTTTTTTTTTTTTCCTGAAATATAAGCCTTATTTTAAATTTAAAGAAATATTAAAAATAAACTTTTTTTACAAATTATAATCAAGCACTCAAAACAATTTAGGAATTTTAATCACTAATTCTTAATTCAAAATAATGACAACCATAGAATACATTCTGGTGTTGGCCAATATGAAGTTTACTTAATATTAGTATTTTACATATGACTAACCATTCGCCCTTCCTAAAATTCAATGATAGCAGTGATTTGACTTTACAAGGTGAAGTCTTTTATGTAATACTCCATAGATAACTTTTTCAAATACAAAACATTTATACCAGCAAGGAAATTATAAAAACATGTATAAAGTATACTGAAGGATGTGATTTAAAGGCTGTTCTGTATACATAGATATGTTTTACCTTAGAAAGTACAGATGCACATCAAAACACTTTCACTGAATATAGATGCCATTACATTCTCTTACTTACGTTAGGAAGCAAAAGGCAGGTTCATAAACGTTGTTCTATTGTGTATCAACTGAAAAAAATAGATATTCCACACAAAGGCTTTGAAGACACATGGGAGTAGAATGTGCCTACATTTAGAGCAGAGCTTTTACAAGACCACCTGTCTCCAGCCGGCTCCCAGGGACCACTGAAAACAGCTGCTACCCTCAGAAAGACAAGATGGTCTTGTTAATGATTTCACTGGACTCTCGAATCTCATCCTCCTTGATCACCAGTGGAGGCGCAAACCTGATGATGTCACCATGGGTTGGCTTGGCCAGAAGTCCATTATCTCGAGTCTTAGAATCACCTTCCAGGCATCACGATCTTTGGTTTCTTTAATAACAATAGCGTTTAATACTTCTTTTCCTCACTGGGCATGGTGGCTCACGCCTGTAATCCCAGCATTTTGGAAGGCCTAGGCAGGTGGATCCATTGTTTTCTTTTTTTTTTTTTTTTTTTTTTTTTTGAGACGGAGTCTTGCTTTGTCGCCCGGGCTGGAGTGCAGTGGCGCGATCTCGGCTCACTGCAAGTTCCACCTCCCGGTTTCACGCCATTCTCCTGCCTCAGCCTCCCGAGTAGCTGGGACTACAGGCGCCCACTACCACGCCCGGCTAATTTTTTTTTTTTTTGTATTTTTAGTAGAGACGGGGTTTCACCGTGTTAGCCAGGATGGTCTCGATCTCCTGACCTCGTGATCCGCCCGCCTCGGCCTCCCAAAGCCATTGTTTTCTTAGTTGGAAATGATCCTGGCATTTAGTGAGTACCTATTACTTAATCTAACATAACACAACTTTAATATTTCATCTCCATATGGTAAGAGCAAGAGAAAAAAACATTTCAGATTACATGAAAAGTTCACTTATAAACATGTATCTCACAGTTACCTCATTTATTCATTTTAACTATTATACCTAGATTACTTATGAAAACTGACATATTAAACAAAGCCAGTCGGCCGGGGTCGGTGGCTCACGCCTGTAATCCCAGCACTTAGGGAGGCCAAGAAGGGCAGATCACTTGAGGTCAGGAGTTCAAGACCAGCCTGGCCAAAAAGGTGAAACCCCATCTCTACTAAAAATACAAAAATTATCCAGGCATGGGGGCGCACGCCTAGAGTCCCAGCTACTTGGGAGGCTGAGACAGGACAATCTCTTGAACCTGGGAGGCAGAGGCTGCAGCGAGCCGAGATAGCACCACTGCACTCCAGCCTGGGCGACAGAGGGAGACTCTGCTCTAAATAAATTAAATAAATAAATAAATAAATAAATAAATAAATAAATAAATAAAGCTAGTCATTTGGAGTTATTTTCCTATTAAAACATTTTAATAGCCTGTAAATGTCAGGTATCCACCTGAGCAAAAACCTTAAATATATGAGTATTTTGCCAATAACTCAGAAAATACAGCTGTTTTATTACACCCACAATATTAAATTAGTCTTACTTATCAAAGAATTGCACATAAAAGACCATTCTGTTTTTAGGTTAGGTTTATGTTTCATAACCTTAAAACATCCAACAGAGACAAATATAGAACCAGTAAACCCAGCCAAAAATGTGTGGTCACAATTTTGAAAACATTTCTCATTTTATTTTACCAACAATTTTAAAACCAGCTTATTTTTCAACTACTTAATTAAGTTGCATGAACTAAATGCGTTTTAGTTAATTACTGTATATTTATATGAGTACCTATTTAAGCCAATCTGAATAGGATTCTTTAAATAATTGTTTGCCAACGATTCCAGATTTTACCATGTAGACACATTTAACATAACACATGTACATACGCAGGAATACGCCCAAACACAGATACGTACATAAACAAAGATAACTTTCATTTTAGAATTTTGATTATGGGACAGTAAAACATACAAACTCACTGATTTATAAAAGACGTTGGATCTAAATTATATTTCTGACAAAATGGAAGAAGGCTAAACTTTATTTAAGATTTTTCTCCTCAATAGGTAATCTTATGAAGGTGGTGACCCAAATTTTGGGTAAAGCAGTTTGAGTCAGTTACCAACATGTTGAATTAGACAAAGAATTGTTAACTGTAAAAATGTGACTGAATTATGTGAGGAGGCCCAAAAGGTAAGTGGTATTCCAATAAGCTTTGTATAATGTTCTCTTGGTCTCAATTCCTCATCCTTGAAGATAAGAGTGTTGTCTTCCCTTTTAGTATAGGAAGGAGATCTTTTACATGGGAATTTCATCTTTTGCTTTTAAGAAACACTACAAAGGTCAGTGATTTTATTTTATTTGTATCTGATGTCTTTCAACTGTCTTTATTTTAATAGTCAGTATGCCAGAGTAGCTGAGGAGTTTTGGAAAAAGAGTTTTGCTTAAAGAAGGATAAAGAGGAAGAGGTAAACAAAGGAGAGGGGAAGGCTTTGGAGAAGAAAATCTCAGCTAGCTTTAGACAGTATCTTGCAGTGAGGCAGCCTTTGAGTCTTCAATGTGTTCTGGAGCCTCAAGATACCAACTGAGATAGGAGTCCCATTTGGACTGTATTATTTTAGTTCAGTTTGAGGAAAACAGACTGCGTGAATGATCCCCATAATGTTGGCACACATTACCAGCTGGCGTCCCAGAAAGAGGGAACTATGTTGGCATGCCTTTGAACTTTGAGAGCCTGTGTGTAAATAAATTAATCTAGGTGATTCGGTTTAATGCCTAATACACAAAAGCCAAATTAAACTCTAAGCATGCAAACGATTCAGAAAATAAAGTACAAACTTACCAGGAAGCATGAGAAGCCTTCTCTAACAGAAAAATCTCTGTAACCCGGCCTCATAACCAGGAGGGAGAAAATCCCTCTTAAACAGGCCGTCTCTGGCTGGGTGTAGTGGCTCATGCCTGTAATCCCAGCACTTTGGGAGGCCGAGGCGGGCAGATCACTTGAGCTCAGGACTTCAAGACCAGCCTGGCTAACAGGGTGAAACCACATGTCTACTAAAAAACACAAAAATTATCCAGGCGTAGTGGCGCACGCCTGTAATCCCAGTTACTCGGGAGGACGATGCACGAGAATCACTTGAGCCTCGGAGGTGAAGGTTGCAGTGAGCCCAGATCACACCACTGCACTGCAGCCTGGGCGACAGAGCGAAACACTGTCTCAAAAAAAAAAAAAGAAAAGAGAAAGACAAGATAAAAAAGACAAGACAAGAAAAGAAAGGAAAAGAAAAGAAAAGAGGAGGTTTCATAACCAGGAGACAGAGAAAGACCCTTCCTAACAAATTCCCAAATAAAACTGAACTCAACTCCCCAACAAATGGCAGTTTGATCCAAGAAAGTCTCACCGGGGGGAAAGAGGCAACCAGAAAAGCAAAAGCTCAAGGGGACCAAGTGTGCAGACCTCACGCCATAGTTCCAGAGGTCATTGATATCTCCAAGGTGAGTCAGCTTCGGACCCCACTTCTGACACCACAAATATCAAAGTCAAAACCTATGGAGACAAGTCTCTTTTTTAAACTACAATATTAAGGATGTTATATTATGTTTTTGTTTTTGTTTTTTGTTTTGAGGCCGGGTCTCACTGTCGCCCACCCCGGAGTGCAGTGGCACAATCTCGGCTCACTGCAACCTCTGCCTCCCCGACTCAGCCTCTGGAATAGCTGGGATTACAGGCATGCACCACCACATCCAGCTAATTTTTGTATTTTTTTGTGGTGACAGGGTTTCACCACGTTGTCCAGGCAGGTCATGAACCCCTGGGCTCAAGCGATCCACCGGCCTCAGCCTCCCACAGGGCTGGGATTACAGGGTGAGCCACCACGCCAGGCCATGAATCTCTAAACATTTTATTTGAGAATCACAGAATTGTGATCTGAGGCATACACCCAAACTGGCTGGTCTTTGGTATGTCCAAAGAACAAAGAGAAAGTTGAGAGTTTTATTAGAAACAGAAATGTTACCTATAGTTTTTAAAGCAAGTCCATTGGCACCAGAGAAGCTTTCAGGAGCTGGAAGCTCTGATTGGTGAGTGTGGACAATAGGTAAAACAAGCCTTAGAGTCATTGCAGGTTGTTTCAGCAGTTACTAGGTAAAAGTGCTCTTAGGGTGGCAGCAGGCCATTTCAGCCACCAGCCTTGTGGAAAATTCAATTCTTAGAGCAGGTGCAATGTGCCCTGAGTGCTTTTTCCCCTGGCCACACAACTCTGACATAGTTGTGTATGTCAAGAATGAGTCAATTCAGGTGGGCTGCGGTGGAGCACGCCTGTAATCACAGCACTTTGGGAGGCCAAGGCGGACAGATGGCTTGAGGTCAGGAGTTTGAGACCAGCCTGGTCAACATGGCAAAACCCTGTCTCCGGTAAAAATACAAAATTAGTCGGGTGTGGTGGCACGTGGCTGTAGTCCCAGCTACTCGGGAGGCTGAGGCGGGAGAATCGCTTCAACCCAGGAAGCTGAGGTTTCAGTGAGCCGAGATCACGCATGGCACTCCAGCCTGGGTGACACAGAGAGACTTCATCTCAAAAAAACAAACAAACAAACAAAAACAAAAAAAAAACAAAAAAAAAACCAAAAAAACAAAAAACAAAACAAAACAAACAAAAAAACAACTAAGAGCGACTCACTTCACATAATCAACTTTCACAATGTTTAAAGCAGAGTCCTGTTTAGCAATGCACAAAAATTCTCCTTTGTGACCCATTCATTTTACTGCTGTTGGCTTTCTTGCTTTTGCTTTCAGACAGAGACACTCTCCTTTGACCAAACTTGAATCGGGCTCCTCTGAGTCCTGTTTCCGACTAGGTCCCAACCTCGGGCTCTGTCCTTCATCCAGGGACTCTGCCCATTTAGCCTGTTTCAGCAAAAATCCTGTCAAGTCAGTTTAGCCAGAATTCCCCTGCACCTGAGTTTTCCTCCAAGTAATTTCCCATCTTCTGACCCCCCGACCCTACTCCTTGACTACAAATCCCCACTTGTCCTTGGGGAGTTGAAGTCGATCCCAATATCACTCTCCCACCGCAAGACCCCATTACGGTGGTCCCTGTACCTATCACAGTAGTCCCCCCTCTGAGTAAAGTCGTCCTTACGATCTTTTTTTTTTTTTTCAGAGACAAAGTCTCACTCTGTAACTCAGGCTGGAGTGCAGTGACCCAATCCTAGCTCACTGCAGCCTCAAACTCCAGGGCCCAAGCAATCTTCCTGCCCCAGCCTCCCGAATAGCTGGGACTACAGGTATGCACCACCAAATCCAGCCATATATATATATATATATTTTTTTTTTTTTAATTTTCTACAGACCCAGGAACTTGATATGCCCATCTAATTTCTGAATTTTTTGTAGAGATGGCGTTTTGCCATGTTGCCCAGGCTGGTCTTGAACTCCTGGGCTCAATCAATCCTCTTGCCTCAGGCTCCCAAAGTGCTGGGATTACAGGCACGAGCCACTGCAGCTGGCCCTTCCTTACAGTCTCTAATAAGTGCAATAAATACTTGTTTGCTTTAACATTTCCCTGTGTCTTCAATCTCCTGAAGTCATGTGGCTGACATTGTCTTTACTCCACCCGGTATAAAAATTCCTTTCTTTCGTCGGGTGCAGTGGCTTACGCCTGCAATCCCAGCGCTTTGGGAGGCCGAGGCAGGCAGATAACCTGAGGTCAGGAGTTCCAGACCAGCTTGGCCAACATGGCAAGACCCCACCTCTACTAAAAGTACAAAAATTAGCCGGGCGTGGTGGTGTGCGCCTGTAGCCCCAGCTACTCAGGAGGCTGAGGCAGGAGATTTGCTTGAACCCAGGAGGCAGAGGTTGCAGTGAGCTGAGATCATGCCACTGCACTCCAGCCTGGGTGAGAAAGCGAGACTCTGTCTCAAAAAAAAAATCATTTTTTTCAACAGCTTGGAGTTATTACACCATTGCATCCTTGCCTCCAGTGTGGTATTTGAGAGATCCGGTGTCAGTTTAATTATTTTTCCTCCGTGAGTAACCTGCTATTTCTCTCTGATCGTTTTTAAAATATTTTTTTCTTTGTCTTTCACAATTTTACATTTCACTTTTCCTGTGTGTATGTGTGTACTATAATACCTTTAAACCTTAAGTCATTTTTTAAAATCTGAGAAATTCTCATTGATTACTTATTTAAGTACACTCTCCTTTTTAATAACTGTATTCTCTTCTTATAAGGCTACTATTAGATGTGTTTTGACATTTATTCTTCTATCCTCTCTATTAATTAACTTTTCTTTCATTTACTTCTTCTCTATCCATTACTGATTACTTTTATGAATTCTTTAGACGCATTTCCTCAGCTCAGTAATTGCTTTTTCAACTATATCGGTTTTAACATCCAATCTATTCCGCTGAATTATTGATTTGAGCAGTTAATGTTTTCATATCCAATCTATCCAATAGGTTTTCTATTTACTTACTTACTATTTATTTATTTATTTATTTATTTGAGACAGAGTCTTCCTCCGTCGCCCAGGTTGGAGCACAGTGGCACAATCTTGGCTCACTGAACCTCTGCCTCCCGAGTCCAAGCAATTCTCCTGCCTCAGCCTCTTGAGTAGCTGGAACCACAGGCATGTGACACTGTGCCAGGCTAATTTTTGAATTTTTAGTAGAGATGGAGTTTCACCTTGTTGGCCAGACTGGTCTCGAACTCCTGAACTCAAGGGATCCACCTGTCTCGGCCTCCCAACGTGCTGGGATTACAGGCTTGAGCCACTGTGCCTGGCCTTTTTTTTTTCTTTTTCCAGAGTTTCACTCTTGTTTCCCAGGCTGGAGTGCAATGGTGTGATCTCACCTGAATGCAACCTCCACCTCCCAGGTTCAAGTGATTCTCCTGCCCCAGCCTCCTGAATAGCTCAGGTTACAGGCGTGCACCACCGCATTCTATCATTCATTAGCATCTGTATCCCTTCCTTGAACACCAAAAAAAACTTATCTTTTCTTTCCTGTCCCTGCTCCCGTCTTCCAAGTTTATAATACTGGGAATTTTAGTTCAAGACTGTAATTTTAAAATTTTTCAATCTAAAGTTTACACTTTTCAATAAATTTTACTATTTTTCTGCTCGCCATTGCTTACTGAAATCACCTCCTTCCTCCTAAATTTAGTTTTCCCTTCTCACAGGACTGGATACCAATAATTATTTCTGAAGGGTATATGCGTCATGAATTTTCTGAAATATTTCTCCCCTCATTCTGGATTATTCTGGCTGTATATAGATATCTAGGTTCAACTTTTTTATTGTTTGTTCTTGTTTTGTTTTTTTGAGACAGTGCCTGGCTCTGTCACCCAGGCTGGAATGCAATGGCACAATCTCGGCTCACTGCAATCTCCACCTCCCGGACTCAAGCAGTTCTCCTGCCTCAGCCTCCCAAGTAGCTGGGACTACAGGCATGTGGCACCACACCTGGTTACTTGTGTTTTTTGTAGAAGTGGGTTTCGCCTTGTTGACCAGGCTGGTCTCAAACTCCTGAGCTCAAGCGAGCATCCGGTCTTGGCGCCCAAAGTGCTGGGACTACAGGCATGAGCCACTGCGCCTGGTCCAAAGTTATTTTAAATCAGCTCCTTGAAAAACCTCTCCATTGCATTCTCTCTTCTCTTTTTCTCTCTGGGACCTTTCAGGATTTTATCTTTATCCTAGAAATTTTACCACGAGGGGGTGTGTGTGTGCGTGCACTCGTGCATGCACAGGTGTGTGTGCACATGTGTGTTAATCAGGCTCAGAACTAGGTGGCTCTTTTCAGGTTGAAGATTCATGTCTTTGTTCAGTTGGGAAAATTCTAGAACATTATTTCTTCAAGTAGTGCCTTCTCTCCAGTCTTTTTTTTTTTTTTTTTTTTTCATTTTTGAGATGGAGTTTTGCTCTGACACCGAGGTTGGAGTGCTGTGGCAGGACCTCAGCTCACTGCAACATCTGTTTCCCGGGTTCAAGTGATTCCCCTGCCTCAGCCTCCCAAGTAGCTGGGATTTCAGGCGCCCACCACCACACTGGGCTAATTTTTGTATTTTTAGTAGAGACAGGGTTTCACCATGTTGGACAGGCTGGTCTCGAACTCCTGACCTCAGGTAATCTGCCTGCCTTGGCCTCCCAAAGTGTTGGAATAACAGGCGTGAGCCACCGCGCCCGTCCCAGTCTTTCTATTCTCTACCTCTGGATCTTCTATTGGATGAACGTTGAAAGTTCTTGGATCTCTTCTCCATTTCCTTTATTATTTTCCTTTCGTAATTTCTATTCTGTAATTCTTTTCTGCTATACGATAAAGTAGTGCCATGCCTGAACACATTTTTTCATTGGGTTGTTCCAGTTTCTCTTATTGATATGGAAAAGCTTTGTTACATATTAGAGATGGTTACTGTTAATTTATTGGGGATGCTTCATTTTCCCCAAAATTTGCCTTTTTTTTTTTTTTTTTTTTTTTTTTTGAGCCGGAGTCTCACTCTGTTGCCCAGGATGGAGTGCAGTGGTGCAATCTCGGCTCACTGCAAGCTCCGCCTCCCAGGTGCACGCCATTCTCCTGCCGGGTTCATACCATTCTCCTGCCTCAGCCTCCCGAGTAGCTGGGACTACAGGCACCCACCACCACACCTGGCTAATTTTTTGTACTTTTAGTAGAGACAGGGTTTCACCGTGGTAGCCAGGATCGTCTTGATCTGCTGACCTCGTGATCTGCCCGCCTTGGCCTCCCAAAGTACTGGGATTACAGGCATGAGCCACTGTGCCTGGCCTAAAATTTGCCTTTTTAAACAGTTTTTTTATGGTGTCTTTTGACTTAGATGATACTTTACTTTTTACATCTTTAAATATGTCAGATTCATTGTTTATAGCCTTGGTGTAATATCAGGAAGTGCCTATGCCAACTCAAGATGTCTTACACTGTAATATTTTCCTAAAATTTCATCTAGTTCTTTATGACTTCACGTTTTCACATTTAAGTCTCTGAATTTTTAGAATTTATTATTTTATGTGGTTGAAAGTAAGGATTTAATGTTTATTTTTCCAAATGGATAGACAACAATCCTTTATTATACAATCCTTTATTATACACCCCATCTTTTGCCCACTGTTTGGAAATGCATGCTGAAATTTGTATATAAATTAGTCTGTTTCTTGACTTTTTATTTTGTTTCACTAATTAATCTATTTCTATGTGCATTCATTTTTGATTGCTGCTGTAACAAATTGTCAACAGCTAAGACAACACTGGGCCCCGTGTCTCACGCCTGTATTCCCAGCACTTTGGGAGGCTGAGAGGGGCAGATCGCTTGAGGTAAGGAGTTTGAGACCAGCCTGGCCAACATGGCGAAACCCTGTCTCTACTAAAAATACAAAAATTAGCCGGGTGTGGTGGCGTGCACCTGAAATCCCAGCTACTCGGGAAGCTGAGACAGGAGAACCGCTTGAACACAGTAGACAGAAGTTGCGGTGAGCCGAGATCACCCCACTGCCCTCCAGCTTGGGCGACAAAAGTGAGACTCCATCTCAAAAAATATTTATATAGCTAAGACAATTTTTGGAAAAGAAGAATAAGGTGGGAGGAATTGCTCTACCATATTTCAATACTTCTTATATAGCTACAGGAATCAAGACTATATACCACTGGGAGAAAAATAGACACATAGATCGCTGTAACAAAATAGAAAACCTAGAAATAGCCCACACTGATTTTTTACCAAGAGACAAAAATAGGGAAAGATCATCTGCTTAACAAATGGTGCTGGGGCAGTTGCAGAGCCATAGGCCAAAATAATAATAATAATAATAATAATAAGGCCTAGTCTTCATACCTTTATACAAAAAAGTAAGTCAAGTGGATCATAGATTTAAATCTAAAATATAAAACTAAAAAAGGCCGGGCACGGTGGCTCACGCCTGTAATCCCAGCACTTTGGGAGGCCGAGGTGGGCGGATCACGAGGTCAGGAGATCGAGACCATCCTGGCTAACACAGTGAAACCCTGTCTCTACTAAAAATACAAACAAGTTAGCTGGGCGTGGTGGCAGGCGCCTGTAGTCCCAGCTACTCGGGAGGCTGAGGCAGGAGAATGGGGTGAACCCGGGAGGTGGAGCTTGCAGTGAGCCGAGATCGTGCCACCGCACTCCATCCTGGGCAACAGAGCGAGACTGCATCTCAAAAAACAAACAAACAAACAAACAAACAAACAAAACTAAAAAAAAGTTTTACAAGAAAATATAGGAGAAACGTCTGAGATCTAGGGCATAGTGAATGGTTCAAAAAGCATAATACATAAGGAAAAAAATAAATTAGATTTTATCCAATTTAAAACTTTTGCTCTGCAAGAAATCTTGTTAAAAGGATGAAAAAATAGGGTACGATCTGAAAGAAAATGTTTGCAAACCACATATCCAAGAAATGACTCACATCCAGAATATATAATGGATACGTATAGTACTCTCAAAACCCAACAGTAGGCTGAGCGTGGTGGCTCACGCTTGTAATCCCAGCACTTTGAAAGGTCGAGGTGGACGGAGGGCAGATCCCTTGAGGCCAGGAGTTCAAGACCAGCCTGGGCAACATGGCAAAAAACCCATCTCTACTAAAAATACTAAAATTAGACAAGCATGATGATGCATGCCTGTAATCCCAGCTACTCTGGAGGCTGAGGCACGAGAATCACTTGAACCTCGGAGGCGGAGGTCGGAGCGAGCCAAGATCGTGCCACTGCACTCCAGCCTGGGTAACAGAGCAAGACTCTGTCTCAAGAAAAAAAAATAATAAAAACCTCAATGGTAAAAAATACAAACAAATAATCCAATTAGAAAATCGTGAAAAGATGTGAACATACATTTCACTGAAGAGCAAATAAGCAAATAAGCACATGAAAAGATGTTCAACACTCATTTGCTTCACTAGATGCAGAATAACACCACGATGAGGCATCACTACACACTTATTACAACAGCTAAAATAAAAGACATAGTGACAACACCAAATGGTGACGAGGATGCAGAGAAACTGGACACCTCATTAAGTGCTGCTGGGAAGGTAAAATCTTACAGCCACTCTGGAAAGCAGTTTGGTAGTTTCTTATAAAACTAAACAATGCAGTGACCATACAATTCAACAATTACACTTCAGAGAAATTAAAAGGTATGCCCATCCAGAAACTTGTACATAATTGTTCATAGCAGCTTTACTTGTAATAGCCAATAGCTGGAAATAATCAATATGTCCTAAAATAAGTGAATGGTCAAACTGTGGTGCATCCATCCCCTGGAATGCTACTCAGCAATAAAAATGAACTATCGTCAGGGCACAGTGGCTCATCCTGTTATCACAGCACTTTGGGAGGTCGAGGCGGGTGGATGATGACGTCAGGAGTTCAAGACCAGCCTTGCCAGTATGTTGAAACCCCATCTTTACTACTAATACAAAAATTACCCAGGTGTGGTGGCACGCACCTGTAGTCAGAGCTACTCGGGAGGCTGAGGCTGGAAAATTGCTTGAACCCGGGAGGCAGACAGTTGCAGTGAGCCGAGACACTGCACTCTAGCCTGGGTGACAGAGTGAGACTCTGTCTCAACAACAACAACAACAACAACAATGAACTATTGATACACAAATATCAATATCTTGGAGGAATCTCCATGGAATTAACGCTGAGTGAAATAAGCCCGTAAAACGTTATGTACTGTAAGATTTCACTTGTACAGCATTGTAGAAAAGACAAAATTGTGGAAACGAAAAACAGATTTGTGGTTGCCAGGGATTAGGGATGGCGGATGGGAGGAGAGTATTACTAAAAATGAGTAGCACAAGGGATAGCATTGCGGTGATGAAAATGTACTGTACATTTTTTTTTCAAGAGGGATTCTCACTCTGTCTCCTAGGCTGTAGTGCAGTGGCACGCTCTCGAGCTCACTGCAACCTCTGCCTCCCGGGTTCGAGCTATTCTCCTGTCTCAGCCTCCCATGTAGCTGGGACTACAGGCGGGTGCCACCATGCCTGGCTAATTTTTGTACTTTTAGTAGAGACGGGGTTTCTCCATGTTGGCCAGGCTGGTCTCAAACTCCTGACCTCAAGTGATCTGCCCACCTCGGCCTCCCAAAGTGCTGGGATTACAAGCGTGAACCACTGCACCCGGCCATGTTCTGTCTCTCTTTTTTTTTTTTTTTCTGAAATATAAGCTTTGTTTAAAATGTAAAGAAATATTAAAAATAAACTTTTTTTTACAAATTATAATCAAGCACTCAAAACAATTTAGGGATGTTAAACACTAATTCTTAATTCAAAATAATGACATCCATAGAATATATCCTGGTGTTGGTCAACATAAAGTTTACTTAATATTAGTATTTTATAGGCCGGGCTCAGTGGCTCACACCTGTAATCCCAACACTTTGGGAGGTCGAGGCAGGCAGATCACGAGGTCAGGAGATCGAGACCACCCTGGCTAACACGATGAAACCCCGTCTCTACTAAGAATACAAAAAATTAGCCAGGCGTTTTGGTGGGCACCTGTAGTCCCAGCCACTCGGGAGGCTGAGGCAGGAGAATGGCGTGAACCCAGGAGGCGGAGCTTGCAGTGAGCGGAGATCGAGCCACTGCACTCCAGCCTGGGCGACAGAGCGAGACTCCGTCTCAAAACAAAAACAAAAACAAAAAACAAAAGAAAACAAAAAAACTAGTATTTTTTATATGCTTAACCACTGATCCTTCCTAAAATTCAATGAAAACAATGATTTGACTTTATAAGGTGCAGCCTTTTATGTAATACGCTAGAGATACTTTTTCAAATACAAAACCTTTATACCAGCAAGGAAATTATAAAAGCATATATAAAGTATACTGAAGGATGTGATTTAAAGGCTGTCTGTATATACAGATGCATTTCACCTTATAAAGTACACGTGCACATCAAAACACCTTCACTGAATATAGATGCCATTACATTCTCTTAACACTACAAAGCAAATGTCAGGTTCATGAACATTGTTCCATCGTGTATCAACTGAAAAAAACATATATACACAAAAAGATTTTGACGGCACATGGGAGTGGAATGTGCCTACATTTAGAGCAGAGCTTTTACAGGACCACCTGTCTCCAGCCGGCTCCCAGGGACCACTGAAAACAGCTGCTACCCTCAGAACGACAAGATGGTCTTGTTAATGATTTCACTGGACTCTCGAATCTCATCCTCCTTGATCACCAGCAGAGGTGAAACCTGATGATGTCACCATGGGTGGGCTTGGCCAGAAGTCCATAATCTCAAAGTCATAGACACAACTCCCAAGCATTACAGTCTATGGTTTCTTTAATAACAATAGCATTTAATAATTATTTTCCTCCCGGGCACAGTGGCTCACGCCTGTAATCCCAACACTTTGGGAGGCTGAGGCGGGTGGATCGCCTGAGGTCAGGAGTTCGAGACCAGCCTGGCCAACATGGCGAAACCCCGTCTCTACTAAAAATATAAAAATTAGCCGGGCATAGTGGCGCATGCCTGTAATCCCAGCTACTCAGGAGGCTGAGGCAGGAGAATCGCTAGAACCCAGCAGGCAGAGGTTGCAGTGAGCCAAGATCGTGCCATTGCACTCCAACCTGGGCAACCAGAATGAACCTCTGACTCAAAATAATAGCAATAATAATAATTCTGTTCCTCTTATGGCAGTTACAACATCAAAAGGTAGCTTCATGGGTTCACTTCTCACGATAATACCCATTTTTTTCCTGCATTTTCAGCAAGATTTTCTTGTTCTAAAACCTCAAGGGCTGCGATGGTCACTCAGCAGCCTAGTAGATTGCCACGATGTGTGGACCCATGTTCCTCTGGCTTAATGGTCAGCATTATGCCATCGTCCCACAGCACTGCAGACACAGAGTATCAACCCCCAGAAAGGGCCTTTCCAAGGAGGACTATATCAGGTCTGACATTTTCATGATCAACAGCCAGCCATCTACCAGTTCTGGCCAATCCTATCTGTATTTCATCAGCAATGAACAGAACCAAGCTGGGAGCATGAGATGGGACGAGGGCAAGTAAAAATACCACAAAGCTCACTGTTCTTACGGAGATTCAGCTGGTCTCTCTCTCGCTCTTTCTTTCTTTCTTTCTTTTTTCCGTCTTGCTCTGTCGCCCAAGCTGGAGTGCAGTGGTGTGATCTCAGCTCAATGCAACCTCCACTTCCCGGGTTCAAATCATTGAGTGAGCCCAGGAGGTCAAGACCAACCTGGGAAACATAGCAAAAGGCAGGGTGGTGCATGCCTGTAGTCCCAAGGCCGAGGCGGGAGAATCACTTGAGTCCCAGAGGTAGAGCCCAGCCTGGACAACATAGCGAAACTGTCTCTAATAGAAAAATTAAAAATATTAGTGGGGGCGGGGTGGTGTGAGCCTGTAGTCCCGAGGCCGAGGCGGGAGGATTGCTTGAGCCTAGGAGGTCGAGGCCAGCCTGGCCAACATAGCGAAACCCCATTTCTGCTAACAACAAGAACAACAAAAAAATAGCGTGGGCGGGGTGGCTCACTCCTGTAGTTTTGAGGCCAAGGTGGGAGCATTGCTTGAGCCCAGGAGTTTGATACCAGCCTGGCCAACAAAGCGAAAGCCTGCCTCTCCTAATAAATAAATAAATAAATAAATAAATAAATAAATAAATAAATAAATAAAAATGAGCGGGGTGGAATGGCACACGCCTATAGTTCTGAGGCCGAGGTGGAAGCATCATCTGAGCCTAAGAGGTGGAGGCCAGCCTGGGCAACATATCGAAACCCGGTTTCCACTAAAACGAAACAAAACAAAACAAAAAATAGCTTGGGCAGGGTGGTGCATGGCTGTAGTCCTGAGACGGGAGGATCCCTTGAGTCCAGGAGCTTGATGCCGGCCTGGCCAACATAGGGAAACACGGTTTCTACTAAAAAAAAAAAAAAAAAAAAAAAAGCGTGGGCAGGGTGGTGCATGCCTGTAGTCTCGAGGCCATGGCGGAAGGATCCCTTGAGCCCAGGACGATGAGACCAGCCTGGCCAACATAGCAAAACCTGGCTCCCATTTAAAAAAAAAAAAAAAAAAAAAGCGTGGGCTGGGTGGTGAATGCCTGTAGTCCCGAGGCCGAGGTGGGAGGATCGCTTGAGCCCACGACGTCAAGACCAGTCTGGCCAACACAGCGAAACCTTCTCTATTAAAAAATCAAAAAATAAAAAATATTAGTGGGGGTGGGGTGGTTCACGCCTGTAGTCCCAAGACGGAGGCCGGAGGATTGGCCAAGGCAGATGTAACCAATACCACAATCACATCCCACAAGTAAATACATTTTCCTCTCTTCAGGGCTACAGGTAAAGGATGGTAATTGTGCGCACCATACTTAGATTCCCTTTCAAAAATGTAAGCAGAGGTTGCGGGGCCTTGGACTGTTTTTTTCAGTGGCAACAGATATAGAAGCCACTGAAGAATGAAAGCCACGACTAAGTATAGCAAACCTCCACAAATGTGCTAGTTTGGAAAACATCGTGTCTTTCAAGTAGAAAAATCACAGATTGACTATTTTTTTCTTCCCACAGTTCAGACTAGAATCCAGATTTTTAACCCAAGATCCAGGAACGGTCTTCGGAGAGTTCAAAATCTGACGGCGCCTGAGGACCACCCACTTTTTCGCAGTGGCAACAAAGTGTGGCTGGAGGAGGAGACATTATTCTGCTACGTCACTGCCCAAGGATGATGGACCAATCAGGGCAGTTAGTGAACTCCATCTGGCCAATTAGAAGTCAGAACAGTAGGCGGAACAAGCGAAGCGGATGTGGCTTCTATCAGTCCCGGCTCCAGGGACGGAACCTTCTCAAAGTGGGGGTGGAGACTCTAATTTTCCCGCCTAAAGCATCCCCTGGGATTGGCTACTTTAAGTTCAGAGTACGCATGCTCTGACTTTCTCTCTCTTTCGATTCTTCCATACTCAGAGTACGCACGGTCTGATTTTCTCTTTGGATTCTTCCAAAATCAGAGTAAGCATACGCTGATTTTCTTTTTCCGTTCTTCCTACCCCTCCCCTCCTCCGCGGTGCATTTGCTGTCTGGTTTCAATAAGGAGTGTATATGAGGCAGGCCGCCATCTCAAATCTTTCCTGTCAGTTTCTAACTTTTTCAGGTACGGGAATTTTCCTCGGAACTCTGTAGTAACTTAAGAAATTTGGGCCGGGCGCGGTGGCTTACACTTGTAATCCCTGCACTTTTGGAAGCCACAGCTGGTGGATCGCCTGAACCTAAGAGGCGGAGGTTGCAGTGAGCCATGATCACGCCAGTGCACTCCCGACTGGGCAACAGAGCGAGACCCTGTCTGAAAAAACAAACAAACAAAAAGCTCACTCAAATCTTTCCTCCTGGGCTCAAGTGAGCCTCTCGCCTAGGCCTTGGGGCTACAGGCGCGCACCACCCCGCTTCTGCTAAATTTTGTTTGTTTTTTTTTAGTAGAGATGGTTTTGCTACGTTTGCGAGCCTGGTCTCAAGCTCCTGGGCTAAGGCGATCTGCCCACCTTGGCCTTCCAAAGTGCTGGGATGGTACAGGCCTGCTCCACCAACCCCAGCTAACTTTTTGTGTATTTTGTAGACGGGGGTTTTGCTGTGTTTCCCAGCCGGGTCTCCACCTCCTGGGCTCAAGCGACCTGCACGCCTCGGCCTCCCAAAGTGCTGGGATTACAGGCGTGAGCCACGGCGCCTGGCTGATTGCTGCATCTTGAAATGCCCCACATTCTCTCTAGGTGATGGCGGGCTCTTGTAGTCTCAGAAATTCTAGCTCTCTTCCTTCTAATAATTTACAAATCACCGAGTAATAGCCTCTGAACACGTTCATATTAGCGATGCTCATTTCTCTTCAACAGAACAGAACCCCCCATCCCTCTGCCTGATCAGATCCATCGCCAAAGAGACCATGTTATCTCTGGGACTAACTTCCCTTCCTTTATTTATTGAGTGGGGGTGTCAGCATGCCCCCACTGAATAAAATTACACAGTCATGTCCCTGCCTCCCCAACAAGGGTCCGTACATCTTTCAGGGTAAGCCTAGCTCCAGGGAAACTACTAACAACATTAGCCAACCCCCTCCCAAAGACTCAAGGCTGCTTTGCCCATAGGAAACCTGTCATTCCCTATCAATACTTCTCCCAGAGACCCCTGGTTCCCTGTTTTCATCTGATTTCTCCCCATATCCTTACTCAGGGACAGATAAGCCCCGGATGGAGAAATGCAGCAGCTGATTCCAGGTGACTGAGGGTGGCCGGCCTTCACTGATTTCTCCCTCCACAGGATCAAAGCTGCCGTGGCTGGAAAGACTCAGGCTATTTCTCTTGCAGGTCAGACTGCTCCCGGTGCCATGAACGGAGACGACGCCTTTGCAAGGAGACCCGCGGCTGGTGCTCAAATACCAGAGAAGATCCAAAAGGTGAGGTGACCTGGAGGGAGCAGAGTAGTGGCCCAGGGGACAGTGTGGGGTGACCCGGTTTCTGAGGAGGGGAGGACAGAGATACTGGAGACAAGGAGCAGGGTCTCGGGGGAGATCTGGACCCTTGAGAGCCTCCCACCCTCGCTCTGTCATCACCTAGCATCCCTGGAGACAAGTCTGTGACCTTGCACTACATCTGGTGACTCTCAGTCCATTCTGGAAGGTGGGAAGAGAGCCAGCCAGCAGCATTAAAGCCCTACTGTGTGGCAGGGGTGAAGCTAGGGAAGGTCCCTCGTGTTCTGTCAGTTAGCCATGGCATCAACCAGGAAGGATTATCATCCCCAGTTCCCAGATCTAGCACACAGGAAGCGGCTCCAGCTGAATGGCAGACATGCCTAGCTGAGTCCCTGCCATAATTCCTTTTTTTTTTTTTTTTGTAGGCCTTCGATGATATTGCCAAATACTTCTCTAAGGAAGAGTGGGAAAAGATGAAAGCCTCGGAGAAAATCTTCTATGTGTATATGAAGAGAAAGTATGAGGCTATGACTAAACTAGGTAACAGAAAGTTCTAGGAACAGACAAGTCTGGGGACACATGAGCATCCCTTTTCCTGCTTTGGCTACTTCTTAGGCTGCAGAAAGTACCTCACATTTTCCTTTTGTGCAGGGAAAAATCGCAAGGCAGCTTCTGGGTGTTCTGCTCTTCTGTATCCTGTCAGGGCTGAGGGCAGGGACTGGCCACAGTGGAGCTTATACCTGGATCCTGCACGTTTCTCTCCCTTAGGCTTCTGTTCTGATGAGCCCAACTGTCTCTGTGGCATCCCGGCAACCCCCCTACCCCCACCCCACACACACCCACCCTACCTTCTCTCGGCTTGTCTCTTCCTTTTTTTTTTTTTTTTTTTTTTGAGTCAGTCTCAGTCTGTCACCTAGGCTAGAGGGCAGTAGTGCGATCATAGCTTACTGCAGCCTTGAATTCCTGGCCTCAAGCAATTCTCCGGCCTTAGCCTCCCAAAGTGTTGGTACTACAGACATGAGCCACCATACCAGGCCCAAGCTTGTCTCTTAAGGAATAAACATTTTGCTTCTTTCTAGGTTTCAAGGCCACCCTCCCACCTTTCATGTGTAATAAACGGGCCGAAGACTTCCAGGGGAATGATTTTGATAATGACCCTAACCGTGGGAATCAGGGTGAGTAGATGGGAAGGGGCTGGAAAGGGTCTCCCCAAGCCCAATTGCTTTTCAGCTCAGCTACCTGAGAAAGATCCTCAGGCAGTTGTTCCGTCATACACATCAGGGCTGAGTGAAAAAAAAAAATGCATGCAGAAAGTTAACTACAGAGGCCATTCATATAAAATTTTAAAACATGCAAAAGAAGAATATATATTTTATGGAGAATAAGTAAATGGTAAATGTATACAAACATGAATGTGAATAAAAAGCCATCAAATTAAGGTGACTGGCTGTAAGTGGAGGAGGGAGGGAGGGCGGGCAGGGATTGCTGAGTGCGGCACAGACAGCTTCAGCTGTGACTTGTTGATAGTGTGTTTTGTTTGTTTTTGTTTTTGAGATGGAGTTTCACTCTTCTCGGCCAGGGTGGAGTGCAATAAGGCAATCTCAGCTCACTCCAACTTTCACCTCCTGGGTTCAAGTGATTCTCCTGCCTCAGCCTCCCGAGTAGCTGGGGTTACAGGCGCGTGCCCCCACACCCAGCTCATTTTTTAATTTATGGTAGAGACGGGGTTTCACCATGTTGGCCAGGCTGGTCTCAAACTTCCTGACCTCAGGTGATCCACCCGCCTCAGCCTTCCAAAGTGCTGGGATTACAAGTGTGAGCTACCACACCCGGCCTATTTGCAGTTTTTCTAATATTCTGAATAAATAAATCAGACCTAACATAGCTGTGGGGTAATGTTGAGATCCGACTGGGCTCAATATTATTCCCCATACTTTTCTGTGTGTTTGAAATATTTCTTTTTTAAACGACATGTTGTTCTTCCTAAGCACCGTTAATGAATCAAAGGACTGCTAAAAAAAATGCTACAAGTGAAAAAAAGAAAGAAAGAAAGTGTTACAACTGTAGATCCGCCAAAAACTTCCAGAGCTTGTTTCATTAACAGCATGTAGGTATTGGATAGGTATCTTAGGAGTGAGGGTGATGAACACATTATGTAATAAAGATCGCTGTTTCTCTGTATTTTATCAAAACCAAATAGTCTTCTCATTCCCAAAGAACCCTGATTCTCCGTGATGCGCTTGGAAGAGAGTTTGAAGGAGTGATCCCTTATCCAACACACAGAGAGCTTTCCCACTTGTCAGAGAGCAGAGATAACATAGGGTGAAAAAAAGACAGGTTCTTGGGTAGAGATCTTTGTACATTTCAGGAATATAAAGGGGACATATGTATTTACTTGCTCTTCTACTCTGACAACATAATTATAAGACAAGGTCAGAATGTCCAAACCGTCTCCAATAGACCTATTACTCCCCAACTAAACAGGCCAGATTCTACAATCTCCCGCAATCACTATAAGAGATCTGAAAAGCCAGTGCTTGAGTATCTGCCAAGTTTTTGACGTTAAAGGAGTGTCTTTATACTGAAAATATTTCAGAGCCACTGGACCAAATCATCCATGGTTCATCACACATTTAACAGCTTAATTCACATACCATAAGATTCACCCATTTGAAGTGTACAATGATTTTCAGTTGTTGCACATCTTGAGTGGATACAGTTCAGATTCCTAACCAATCAATTTAATTATTTGGGAAAAAGTAAAAGATATGTAATGGAATAAGGTGAGACTGTGATGGGGTTTAGTCCCCATTTGACAAACCATGAGATGGAAAATTCTGAATTGATGCCACAGATAAATGCACCAACCATGACTAAACATAATTCAGAAGCAAATCTCAAATAACTCCTCAACAATGAGTGGACTCATAAGCCTCTGCTGCAGAATACCCTGATGCGACAGAAGTCTCTCTAGAGTTTGGAAACCTTTACCAACAAAGAAAAATTCTGATGTGTTCTCTTTCAGTTGAACGTCCTCAGATGACTTTCGGCAGGCTCCAGGGAATCTCCCCGAAGGTGAGTGTCTCTCAGATCTAAAGGACCGGAGAACCTTTGTCCCTCCACGGATGCGAACACTGGTAAGAGTGGGAGAATATCAAAAATGCCCTCACTGCCTTCTTCTCCCCATGTCTGTCACAACACCTGATGTAGCACCGACGGCTTGATAGTACCAACAGTTGCGATTGTTAATACCTCTTTTGTTTTCATAGTGATGCCAGATACTATTTCAAGCAGTTCACATGGATTAATTTATTTAATCCTTAAGAAGACATTGTTTCTATTATCTCCGAATAATAATGAGTCACACACTTCAGTTTTCATCCATATGAAAGCCATGTGACTTGACACAAATCTTCTAAGTTCTCTGAGCTCCAGATTCCTGGTCCATGAAATGGAAGTAAAGAATTATAGTTCATGTTTTAGATCATAGTTATCAGCAACATAATAATAAAATGAGGCTATCGTGGTACAGAGATGTTAAAGAATTTTCCTGGGGCGCAGTGGCAGTGGTAGTCTAATCCAGAGCTCCAAGCCATTTAAAGCTCATTCACATTTGCATTTGTTTATGAAGTTCAGATGTTGCTCACTAGGGCTTCACCCCATAGGGCCTGCTGGTGCTTCCATTGGGACACCCACTCTCTCAACAGGAAGGACCATCTGGTCTCTGCTGTGTTGCTGGGGCCACTTGCAGGGCTTAGGAATCGCTTTGATTGTTGGCCCCTCCCTACTGTGAGCTCCTTGAGTGCCTTGTCTGCACCTGGGGCATCTGGGAAGGCCCAGTCCCAGCCCAGGGGATCCCTCGGAGGCCCCTGAATGAGTGATCCCACAAGTGCAGATTCAACTCTGGTTTGGAGGGTAAAGGGGTCTGGGAGTTGGGTTGCCAGTGTGGAGACTGAATTCAAAGAAGGATTGTGAAAGGTATTAATTGTTATTATTACTACATTTAAACAGTGTTTACAAGCTCAGAGAGGACTTTACTGTAGGCTATTTGACATGTATGGTTCACTATTTCATAAGGGAGGAAGCTGAATTAAAAGTAGCTTAAGAGCCGGGCGCGGTGGCTCACGACTGTAATCCCAGCACTTTGGGAGGCTGAGGCGGGCAGATCACGAGGTCAAGAGATCAAGACCATCCTGCCCAACATGGTGAAACCATGTCTCTACTAAAAATACAAAACTTAGCGGGGCGTGGTAGTGCCTGCCTGTAGTCCCAGATACTCTGGAGGCTAAGGAAGGAGAATCGCTTAAATGCGGGAGTCGGATGTTGCCTTGAGCCGATATCATGCCACGGCACCCCAGTCTGGCGACACAGTGAGACTCCGTCTCAAAAAAAAAAAAAAGAAAGAAAGAAAGAAAGAAAAAAAAAGTAGCTTAAGATTGTTGGTCAGTGACACATCCCAATGCAACCAGAATTGGTATGGGTACCACCTCACTGAATTCCACATTGAATGTTGGTGCCTCGGTAGGGTAGTATGTCATATCTGGTACTGCTTTGTTTGCTGCCTAGATTAATTTCGGCAAACCATTTCTTTCCCTCTCCCTTCCCTGTATTCATCTCCCCACACCATCTTTCCCAGCAGTGTTTTGTCGCCTCCCTATGTTTTTACATTTACTCTCCCAGCAGCTGTCTACAAGCTTATATGGGATCCCTTGTATTTTACAGAACCTCTTCCCTTTGTAGACCTTGTGAATTCTTAGAATGCTACTCTTCTCCAAATCATCTGTATATCACACTCTCAATTACATGGAGATTTTTGCTGTTTGCAAGAATGTCAGTCCTAAAAGAGTGGGAAGATAAGCATTCTATCCCTGGAAACCATATTCACTTAGGCCATTCCTTTCCCTTCTAACCTCCCCTCCCAGGTTTCTCCTAATTTAGGCCTGTGTAACTCTCCCAGTGTTGTTGAGAACATTGAATAAGCTAATGCATGTGAAGACCCTTTGTAAGCTCAAAAGCACTATAGAAATGTCACTGATACTATTTATCTGTGATCTTCACATTATAAAGATCATGCCCAAGAAGCCAGCAGAGGAAGGAAATGATTCGGAGGAAGTGCCAGAAGCATCTGGCCCACAAAATGATGGGAAACAGCTGTGCCCCCCGGGAAAACCAACTACCTCTGAGAAGATTCACGAGAGATCTGGTAAGAGGAAGCAATTCAGGAACAGTCCCTCTGGCTTCCCTGGCGATGTTCAGGTGTATGGACTGGGTGTGTGGCATGGATCCCAGATAACCCTGGGTCCAGACTGGGCTGAGGAGCTCGCCCAGCTCCAGATGAGATGTTAGACATGACTTCCAGAGACAGACTTGATTTGTCACCCATAGAAAAAACCATGTGACTTGGGGCAAGTCTTTCAGATTTTCTCAGCTCCAGATTCCTAGTCCGTAAGATGGAAATAAAGAATCATAGTTCATAAATTGTTTGGAGACATTAAATTTAATCTAGAAGGCCTGATGACATGAAAGGTGCTCAAGCAATTCTATCTGTGATTACCTGGGATCATTACCTGATTAAGACTCAGCTCAATGCCATGCCTGTTACCCAATACAGGTGTACTTCAGAGATACTGCAGGTTCAGTTCCAGACCACTGCAATAAAGTGAGTCACACACGTTGTTTTTTGGTTTGGCAGCGCATAAAAACATTATGTTTATACTATAGTGTAGTCTACTAAGTGTGTGATAGCGTTGTGTCTAAAAATGTATATACCTTAATTTTAAAATAATTCTTTGTTAAAAATGCTAACAATCTTCTGAGCCTTCAGTGAGTCACACTCTTTTTGCTGGTGGAGGGTCTTGCCTCGGTGTTGATGGCTGCTGGCTGATCAAGGTGGTGGTTGCTGAAGGGTGGAGTGGCTGTGGCAGTTTCTTAAAAGAACACAACAGTGAAATTTGCCACATCGATTAGCTCTCCGTTTCATGAAGGATTTCTCTGTAGTATGTGATGCTATTGGATAGCATTTTACCCACAGTAGAACTTCTTTCAAAGTTGAAATCAATCCTCTCTAGCTATGAAAGTCCTAGATGGCATCTCCTTCCAATAGAAGGCTATTTTATCTACATTGAAAATCTGTTGTTTCATGTAGCCACCTTCAACAGTGATCTTAGCTAGATCTTCTGGATAACTTGCTGCAGCTTCTCCATCAGGGTTTGCTGCTTCACCTTGCACTTTTATGTTACGGAAACGGCTTCATTCCTTAAACCTCATGAACCAACCTCTGCTATCTTCACATGTTTCTCCTGCAGCTTCTTCACCTCTCTCAGCATTCATGGACTTGACGAGAGTTCTGGTCTTGCTCTGAATTAGACTTTGGCTTAAGGGAATGTTGTGGCTGGTTTCGTCTTCTATCCTGACCACTCAAACTTCCTCTATTTGAGCAGTAAGGCAGTTTTGCTTTCTTATTCGTGTGTTCACTGGAGTATTAGTATTATTATTTCCCTCAAGAACTTTTCCTTTGCATTATATACTATTATTTCCTTCAAGAACTTTTCCTTTGCATTCACAGCTTGGCTGTTTGGTGCAATAGGCCTAGCTTTCATCCTGTCTTGGCTTTCAGCATGCTTCCTCACTAAGCTTAGCCATTTCTAGCTTGTGATTTAGAGCGAGAGACATGCGACTCTTCCTTTCATTTGAACACTTAGCGGCCATTGTAAGGTTGTTAATAATCCTCATTTCAGTATTGCTGTGTCTCAGGAAATAGGGAGGCCCAAGAAAAGGAAGAGAGACGCGGAACAGCTCATCGGTGGAGCAGTCAGAACACACACAACATTGGTCGATTCAGTTTGTCAACTTCTATGGGTGCAGTTCATGGTACCCCCCAAAACAATTACACACAACAGGGTGATTATAGTCAATAATAACTTAATTGTACATTAAAAAAACTAAAAGAGCATAAATGGATTGTTTGTAAGGCAAGGATAAATGCTTGAGGATGGATACCCTATTTTCCATGATGTGATTATCATGCATTGCATGCCTGTATCAAAGCATCTCATGTACCCCATAAGAATATACACCTACTGTGTACCCACAAAATAAAGAACAAAAATTATTTTAAAACACTAAAAAACAATAAAAACAATTGTAGTAATAATATCAAAGCTCACTGATCACAGATCACTGTAACAGATATAATAATAATGGAAAAGTGTAAAATTGGTGAGAATTTCCAAAAAAAAAAAATTGCAGCATCTGCGAAGCAGTATGAACATGAAGTGCAACAGAACAAGGTACGCCTGTGTGGCCTTAACAAATACGTGCTGGATGAAAGGAGGTATGGGGGAATGTTCCCGTAAGTGAAGAGGTTGGGAATCTAAGCCTGAGAAGGGAAGGAGCCAGAAGCTAAAACTTTAATCGGCATTTGGCCTATGCTGGTGTGGATCTAAGGTCTCAGCCTCTCTAAGCCAGAGAATGTGAAAAACTGGATAAAGAAGGCCCATGGGCACTTGGGAGGAAGCAGGCATCTCCTTTTTTTGAGTAAACAGAGCCTAACACTCTCCAACCTACCCAACCCTCACTTTCCAACTATTCTCCATCATAGGACCCAAAAGGGGGGAACATGCCTGGACTCACAGACTGCGTGAGAGAAAGCAGCTGGTGATTTATGAAGAGATCAGCGACCCTGAGGAAGATGACGAGTAACTCCGTAAGAGAACCTTCCACTCACCCCCCACATCCCTGCAGATGTGCTATTCTGTTATGATACTGGTATCCCATCTGTCACTTGCTCCCCAAATCATTCCCTTATAATTTTCTAGTGTACAGCATTGAGGCTGAACGATGAGATTTCCCATGCTCTTTCTACTCCCTGCCCTGTATATATCCAGGGATGCTCCCTACCCAGGATGCTGTGGGGTCCCAAACCCCAGGTCAGCCCTGATATGCGGGCCACACCTTCCTCTAGCCTAGGAATTGATAACCCAGGCGAGGAAGTCACTGTGGCATGAACAGATGGTTCACTTCGAGGAACCGTGGAAGGTGTGTGCAGGTCCTGAGATAGGGCAGAATCGGAGTGTGCAGGGTCTGCAGGTCAGGAGGAGTTGAGATTGAGTTGCCACGTGGTGGGAACTCACTGCCACTTACTTTCCTTCTCTCTTCTTGCCTCAGCCTCGGGGATACGACACATGCCCATGATGAGAAGCAGAACGTGGTGACCTTTCACGAACATGGGCATGGCTGCGGACCCCTCGTCATCAAGTGAAAACAAGTGTTCACAACAGTGAAAAGTTGAGCGTCATTTTTCTTAGCGTGCCAAGAGTTCGATGTTGGCGTTTCCGTTGTATTTTCTTACACTGTGTCATTCTGTTAGATATTAACATTTTCATTGATGAGCAAGACATACTTAATGCATATTTTGGTTTGTGTATCCATGCACCTACCTTAGAAAACAAGTATTGTCAGTTACCTCTGCATGGAACAGCATTAACCTCCTCTCTCCCCAGATGTGACTACTGAGGGCAGTTCTGAGTGTTTAATTTCAGACTTTTTCCTCTGCATTTACACACACACACAAACCACACCACACACACACACACACACACACACACACACACACACACACCAAGTACCAGTATAAGCATCTCCCATCTGCTTTTCCCATTGCCATGTGTCCTGGTCAAGCCCAGCTCACTCTGTTTCCTGGTCAGCATGTACTCCCCTCATCCGATTCCCCTGTAGCAGTCACTGACAGTAAATAAACCTTTGCAAACGTTCCCCAGTTGTTTGCTCGTGCAATTATTGTGCACACAGCTCTGTGCACGTGTGTGCATATTTCTTTAGGAAAGATTCTTAGAAGTGGAATTGCTGTGTCAAAGGAGTCATTTATTCAACAAAACACTAATGAGTGCGTCCTCGTGCTGAGCGCTGTTCTAGGTGCTGGAGCGACGTCAGGGAACAAGGCAGGCAGGAGTTCCTGACCCCCGTTCTAGAGGAGGATGTTTCCAGTTGTTGGGTTTTGTTTGTTTGTTTGTTTCTTCTAGAGATGGTGGTCTTGCTCTGTCCAGGCTAGAGTGCAGTGGCATGATCATAGCTCAGTGCAGCCTTAAACTCCTGGGCTCAAGCAATCCTCCATCCTCAGCCTCCAGAGAAGCTGTGACTACAGGCATGCACCATCATGATCCACTAATTTTTTTAGGTTTTGTCAAGAAAGTCTCGCTCTGTTACCCAGGCTGGTCTCAAAGTCCTGGGCCAAAGCGATCCTCCCACCTTGGCCTCCTAAAGTACTAGGATTACAGGAGTGAGCCACCATGCCTGGCCTCCAGTTTTTATTTTGATAGAGACTATACACTTCAGTCCTGGAGCAGGATTCTTCAGCAGGTGTTTGGGCGTCTTGGCCTTTGCTCTCTGAATGATTTTCGGGTTCAAGGTCTGGGACGGTCCATTTGGGAGTACGTGGGAGGAGACACAGATGAAATCGTCATCTGGGGAACATGAAGGAATGAGGAAGATGCATGCATTGTAGACCCTGTGATGGCCAGGGAATAGAAGAGTCCATTTAGTCTCCGTGCAGGGGAGCAGTCGGCGCGAAAGTCCCCTGGACAGAAGCATGAGACGGCGCATCAAGGTTCTCACCAGTGAAAGGCCTGGGGGCTGGGGTGGGGACGATGATTTGGGAATGGGACAGTTCTTTGTCGCATGTACCATTGCACAGTGTGGAGGGGAAACAGTTGTGGGGAAGGGCAGGGCAGAGGGGATTCTATTTTAGAACAAACCACTGTGTGTGAATGAAGACATCAAAGCTCCATTCACACGCAATGGACTTGAAACACCAGCCCCAGGTGGAGGCAGGATTGGAGCAGTTTTGACCGTGCATGGCCCATCACGTTGGCCTTCTGGTTCTCCCCAGCCTTCGAAGGAGGACACTATCATCATTATGCCAATATAATAGATGAGAGACGGAGTCCCAGAGAGATGGTAGGTGTCTTGTCAGAGGTCCTACAGCTGGCAGGTGCAGGAGGGGCTGAGTTTGGAGCTCACTGACTTCAGAAACTTTAAGGAGGACAGGTGTGTGTGGTGGAGGGAAGGGGAATTGAACAAGCCCTGGGCTCTGACCCCAATCAAAATGTAAAGGCTGTGGGTTCATTTACCGAAGACAAGGAGCCCTAGGAGAGAGAGAGTGCAGGGAGGGAGAGGCATTCGTGGTCACAGCAGGGACAGTGGGAGACAGAGATATGCAGGGTGGGCAGAAGAGGGGCAGGCAAAGAAGCAGGGGAGACAAAGCCACATGTGGGCTGTCACAGCCACCAGAGGGAGAGGGTGCCAGGAAGGAGATTGTGGAGCTCCAGGAGCAACAGAGTTTCCCCAGATCTGTGAGCATGCCCTGCCTGGCACTGCAGGAAGAGGTGGCTGCCACCCAGGTCAGTGTGGACGTGCCTCTACCTGTGTCTCAGAGGGAACAAATTCTATTTTATCCCAATATAGTTTTGTATTACACAAATGTAACATTCGGCTACTAGATATTGAGTGCCATGTCCTCCATGCAAATAGAGGAGAGGATACCCTAAAAGAGATACCGAAGCATTTGATTTTTCTTTCTCCCTGGGACGATGGGATCCATAAGTTGGGTCCCCCAGCCCACAAGACAGGTGCAACGTAGTGTGGCAGGAAGATTGTGAGTTATGACAGGGAACATTTTTCCTTAGGTTACATGGGTATGTAAAGCTCCGGACTATCTGTCTATCATGGATAGATAAAGAGTGAACATGGTCCCTTCTCCACAAATGTGTTTCTCTCCTCAATTATTACTGTAAAGGGCTGAAGTTACACCAAGTCCTGATACATTACTTTTTCGTGGTTTTTTGTTTTTGGTTTTTTTTTTGTTTTTTTTTTGTTTGTTTTTGTTTTTGTTTTTTTTGAGACAGTATCGCAGTCTGTCGCTGAGTCTGGAGTGCAGTGATGCAAGCACAGCTCACTGCAGCCTCGATCTCCCAGGCTCAAGGGATTCTCCCACTTCAGCTTCTGATCTAGCTGGAACTACAGGCACACGCCACCACACCCAGCTAGTTTTTGTATTTTTTTTATAGAGACGGCATCCACTATGTTGCCCAGGCTGGTCTGGATCCCCTGGCCTCAGGCAATCCTCCTGCCTCAGCCTCCCAAAGTGCTGGGATGACAAGTGTGAGCCACCTCGCCAGGCCTTCACTTTCTTTAATGAACAATTATCAGAGTTTCATCTTAGAGGCAAAAGTGGCTACTGCCAGCCAATCTGTCTGTGGCGTTGGAGGGGAATCTGGCTGATTCAGATGTTTCTAATGAACTTTTTATCTTCATTATACTTTAAGTTTTAGGGTACATGTGCCCAACGTGCAGGTTTGTTACATATGTATACATGTGCCATGTTGGTGTGCTGCACCCATTAACTCGTCATTTAACATGAGGTATATCTCCTAATGCTATCCCTCGCCCCTCCCCCCACCCCACAACAGGCCCCGGTGTGTGACGTTCCCCTTCCTGTGTCCATGTGTTCTCATTGTTCAATTCCCGCCTATGAGTGACAACATGCGGTGTTTGGTTTTTTGTCCTTGCGATAGTTTGCTGAGAATGATGGTTTCCGGCTTCATCCATGTCCCTACAAAGGACGTGAACTCACCGTTTTTGATGGCTGCATAGTATTCCATGGTGTATATGTGCCACATTTTCTTAATCCAGTCTATCATTGTTGGACATTTGGGTTGGTTCCTCTAATGAACTTTTAAATTAACCTACATGATGTGATTATCCTAAGGCCCTTTCCAGCTCCGTGTTTTTTTTGATTCAGGGTTTGGAGATTTTCAGAGGCTTTGTTACAAAGAGAATCTCCTGGGCGGGCGCGGTGACCCACTCTGTAATATCAGCACTTTGGGAGGCCGAGGCAGGCAGATCACTTGAGGTCAGGAGTTTGAGACCAGCCTGGCCAACAGGGTGAAACCCCCGTCTCTACTAAAAATTCAAAAATTAGCCGGTAGTGGTGGCAGGCCTCTGTGAATTCCAATTACTGCGGGGAGTGAGGCGGGAGAATCCCTTGAACCTGAGAGACGGAGTGTGCAGTGAGCCGAGATCACGCCACTGCACTCCAGCCTGGGCAACAGAGTAAGTCTGTCTCACAGAGTAAGTCTGTCTCAAAAAGCAAACAGCATCTCTTTACTACAGTGATTTGAGCTGTGGTCTTGTCTCCTCGGGTTTCTCTATCAGTCTGATCCCATCTACTCTATCTCCCAGGAATGCCTCAATATTTCTGGTGGACCGCTGACATGTTTTCTTATTTTCCTCTACTGTTAAGAGTTGACCCTTGAAAACATTTTCTTCTCAGTTCAATGGAATGTTGAGTGGGGCATGGGATCTGTCTGCCATCTTGCTCCAATCATCTGGTTTTAGATATTTTATGTACTTTTGTCACTATGAAAGTGTAATTTTTCTCAATTTGGTTTTCTAAATGGTTATTATTGGTATGTAGTAAACCTATCTATGATTGTATATAATATTTTGTTACCTGTCTGGGTGCAGCTTCCCCTGCATTTTGGCACAAGACTCAACCTGTTTTATTCTCCAAAATAAATGTGACAGGCCGGGTACGGTGGCTCATGCCTGTAATCCCAGCACTTTGGGAGACTGAGGCAGGTGGAACACCTGAGGTCAGGAGTTCGAGACCAGCCTGGCCAAGATGGTGAACCCCCTTCTCTACTAAACATACAAATGAAAAAATTAGCCAGGCATTGGTGTTGCATGCCTGTAGTGCCAGCTACCAGGGCAGCTGAGGAGGGAGGATTACATAAACTCAGGAGGCAGAGATTGCAGTGAGCCTAGATCGGGCCACTGCACTGCAGCCCAGGCGACAGAGACTCTGTCTCTAAATAAAAAAGAAAAAGAAATAAAAAGAAAATTCACTTCACAGGCAGTAGATATCCCACAGGCACGAACTCCCCTACACTTCTAGATTGCATCACCCGCCCCTTTGGCAGCTGTCTGGGAAGCCAGATCCCACACTTGGAAGTGTAGTGTTTCATACAATCCAAAAGTGGTAGCAGAGGCCAGGCGTGGTGGCTCACACCTGTAATCCCAGCACTTTGGGAGGCCAAGGCAGGCGGATCATGAGGTCAGGAGTTGGAGATCAGCCTGGCCAGAATGGAGAAACCCCGTCTCTACTAAAAATAACAGAAATTAGTTGGGCATGGTGGTACGCGCCTGTAATCCCAGCTACTCGGGAGGCTGAGGTAGGAGAATCGCTTGAATCTGGGAGGCAGAGGTTTCAATGAGCTGAGATCACACCACTGCACTCCAGCCTGGGCAACAGAGGGCGACTCCGCCTCAAAAAAAAAAAAAAAAAAAAAAAGCAAAACAAACGAACAATAAAAAGTGGTAGCAGAAATCGGAAAGTCCAGATATGTAGGTAATTGGCCTGGCTGAATGGCAGCAGCCAAGGGTGAACACTAAATGCTCCCAGGCAAGTCCTAAGTTCATCAGGTAACTGGAGTACCCATCTGTGTTAGTTAATTGCCTTTATCTGAATGAAAAATAAAACTCATGTCTCTACGACAACCAGCTGCTTACAGCTTAGAGCAAGGCATCTAGGCTAAACTCCCCTGGTGACAGGGAGACAAGGACATCATCTTCCTCAATGTTCACATTTCGAAGAGATGGCTCCAAGGCCCTGAAGAAAGACATTTCAGGGGCAGGGCGTGGTGGCTCACGCCTGTAATCCCAACACTTTGGGAGGCTGAGGCTGGAGGATCACTTGAGGCCCGGAGTTCAAGTTCAAGACATTCCTGGGTTCTAGGATGGCCAGAGGCTTACAGATCAAAGGAAGAATTTACAAATACAAATTTTCTCAAGGAAATGCTCTAAGGAAAGTGAAATGGAGACAGGTTTCTTCTTCCCTCTTGGCAACAGGAAAAATTCAATTTTATGTTTAGTTACCCTTACAATTTCCCCCTTTTCTTATTCTTTTATAGTAACACTACAATTTTCTAATTATCTCCACTGCTGTTTCTATCTTTCTCTGCGTAGTTTACAGCCACCTAGATATCCAACAAGTCCATAGTAAGATGCAAAGCAAAGCAATTATCAAGATTGTAATAGAATGATTTTTTTTTTCGGGATGGAGTTTCGCTCTTGTTGCCCAGGCTGGAGTGCAATGGTGCAATGTCGGCTCACTGTAACCTCCGTCTCCTAAGTTCAAGTGATTCTCCCGCCTCAGCTTCCCGAGTAGCTGGGATTACAGGCATGTGCCACCACGCCCAGCTAATTTGGTATTTTTTTAGAGATGGGATTTCACCATTTTAGCCAGGCTGGTCTTCAACTCCTCACCCTAGGTGATCCACCCACCTCGGCTTCCCAAAGTGTTAGGATTACAGATGTGAGCCACCATGCCCTGCCTAGAAAGAATTTTTAAATTCAGTATAATACTCACCCTGTCAGGGGGTGGGGCAACCTTTAAGCACATCATACTGGTTAATTGTGTCAAAGTCAAAATAAATTATAGAGACAAATCCCTAAATCAAATGCTGTATTTGGGAATCACAAAATTGCAATTCAGGGCATACACACAGACTAGGGTGGTCTTCAGTATGTCCAACGAGCAAACAGAAGTTGGAAGCTTTATTAGAAAGAAAAATGTTACATATTGTTTTGAAATGAGGCTCATTGGCACTGGAGAAGCTGGTTCATTCGCACAATCAGCTTTCACATTCCCTCTTTTGATGAAGATCTTTCTTTCAAAACCTCACTGATCGGCCATCTTAAAGTGAGGCTTCACTGTCACTCCATGCCAGGATGGACCTGTGCCGGTTGTCTTTATCCCATGTCAAGGGAAAGGTAAGGGAGTCTAGATCAGGGACATGGGCCATATTTGAGCCACAAAGAGGACAGAAGGAAAAAAAATTTTGGGCAGGTTTGCCTGGAGTTCAGCATCAAGTTCCATCTTGTTAGTCCCATCTGTATTAGCAATCATCTTGACGCACTGGGCTAACATTATTTTCTTGGGAGAACTGGCTTAACAAATATTAGGCAACAAGTATGGAGCTCAAAGATCATAATTCCAAAATAATTAGCAATTGTTTATTTTATTTTATTTTATTTATTTTATTATTTTATTTTATTTTATTTATTTTATTTTGTTGCAATGGATTCTTGCTCTGTCACCCAGGCTGAAGTGCAGTGGCGTGATCCCGGCTCACTGTAACCTACATCTCCCGGGTTCAAGCGATTCTCCTGCCTCAGCCTCCCGAGTAGCTGGGATTACAGGTGCCCACCAACATGACTGGCTTATTTTTGTCTTTTCAGTAGAGATGGGGTTTCACCATGTTGGCCAGGCTGGTCTCGAACTCCTGACCTCAAATGATCCCCCCTCTTTGGCATCCCAAAGTGCTGGCATTACAGGCGTGAGCCACCACACCCAGCTATAATTAGCAATAGTATAATAAATTTAGTTTGTATAATGGTTTTGAACCAAGATCCCAAGCCTAAGGGCCACCAGCTAAACAAATCAAAAAGCTATGGGGGAATTGAATGAGACCTCTTGTAGTCTTTGAGTAGCATTTGAGGACTGGGTTGAATTAAAGCAGAGTGCCAACTCTAAAGGGACCACTAGGTGAGGTAAAGGATTTGGGCGTCGGGTTCTGTCAAGTGAAAAATGTAGACATTCAGGGGGTAAGAGTCTCATTACGATATGAAGACTTATTCTGACGTCTTGGGAAAAGCTGTCTATAGTGTGGAAACGTCAACTTCTCGTCCTGATTTGTCGTTCGAATGTCTGTGGTTATGGCATTGGACAGTTCGGTGAACTTTTTGTGTGGTCCATACATCAGGCAGCAGACTTGTTCCTTAAAATGTATGCACTTTTATCTTATAGAACTTGTAGATCAAAAATAAAATCCTATCCCCCGCCAACCCGCAACCATTTGAATGGACTTCTTCCTCAGCCAGGGCTCTTTTAAAATTTAACCTGAGAGATGGTTTCAGGCCATGACAGGAAGTGGGGGTCAGGCATGCCTCATTATACCTCTCTGGCATCAACATCAACGCAGACTTTCAGTCTAATAAGAAACATGTTACAACCTAGTCTCTCTGAAGCCTAGTACCTGAAGGCTTCCTCTGCAAATAAGAACTTGGGTCTCCACAATCCTTTATCTTAACCCAGGCATTCCTTTCTGTTGATCCTAGGGTTTTGTTTTGAGATGGAGTCTCTCTCTGTCGCCCAGGCTGGAATGCAATGGGCGGGATCTTGGCTCACTGCAACCTTTGTCTCCCGGGTTCAAGCAATTCTTTTGCCTCCTGTAGCTGGGACCACAGGCGTGGGCCACGACACCCAGCTAATATTTTGTCCTTTTAGTAGAAAAGGGGTTTTGCCATGTCGCTCAGCCTGGTCTTGAACTCCTGGCCTCAAGTGATCTGTCCGCCTCGGCCTCCCAAGGTGCTGGGATTCCAGGGGTGAGCCAACACGCCCGGCCTACTAATTAGGTTTCTTCTTGCTTAGGAAAACTGAGCTTTGAAAGGGTAAGTTTTTAAGTCCATGTAACTTTCTGTATTGCTTTTGAAGTCTGTGGACTATCACTCTGGTTAAATGAGTGACTATTATTTCACAGTGACCCATGATCCTGTTTTGCACAAGTGTTTTGAGCCTTTTAACATCTTTGACAAACTTCCCCAAAACGCAATTCTTTTTTAATTTATCTATTGCTGTTGAACAAACTAATCAAATTCTAATTTAAGTCTTTTTAACCTAAAATTGACTTTGAGATTTACCAGTGAGGCCCCTGGAGAGCCTCAAAGAATGTGTCTCTCATTAGGCTTATTTGATATGTTACATTATATGAAAAACAATGTCAGATAATAAAAAATACTAATTGGTGTTTACATTTACATAGATATATTATTGATGTTAATGTTCAGAAGATCATGTAAAATTTACAGAGGTCTGATGGTCCTGGTGTGATGCCATTAGTCATGATTCTGGTTGTTATCTTAAAATTCTCTCTATAATAGAAATAACTGAATTTCCTTGTCAATTATTGAACTTTCATCGGATTTTAATCGTTACTATTCTAAGCTTTATCATCTACAGTGCTGATTCTTCTCTAAAGGCATCCAGAATCAGATTCATAAAAAATATTTTAACAAGTACTATTGAATATAGATTTGTAATAACTTTCAGATCAATGAACTAAATGAATTATTTTTGAAAACTCTTAACGAAAACTGATGGGTTCATGCAACTGATTATCAAGATCAAGCAGAACAAACATTAATTATATGAGGCTAAATAACCCATAATGTTTTTGTGACCTTTATTTAAAACTTTATTTATTCTTGGGCTGGGTGCAGTGGCTCACACCTCTGATCCCAGCACTTTTGGAGGCTGGAACAGGAGGATCCCTTGAGTGCAGGAGTTCAAGACCAACCTGGGAAATATAGGAGACCCGGTTTCTGAAAGAAATTAAGAAAATAAAACTTTATTTGTTTTTTACCTAAATGTTTTGTTTTCCACATTTAAGAAAATTTTCTGGTGGGATGTGGTGGCTCACTTTGGAAGCCAAGGCAGGAGGATCGCTTGAGCCCCGGAGTTCCAGACCCGATTGGGCAACATGGCAAAACCCTGTCTCTACAAAAACAAAAACAAAAATAAGAAGATTAGCTGGGCATGGTGGCACGCACCTGTGGTCCCAGCTACTTGCAAGGCCGAGGTGGGAGGATCACTTGAGTCGGGACGCAGAGGTTGCAGGGAGCCGTGTTTGCACCATTGCACTCCAGCCTGGGCGACGGGGCACGATCCTTTCTCAAAAAAATGAAAAAAAAAGGAGAAAATTTTCTCTGTTAAACTATCTATAGTTTATAATAATTTTGTGAAGTATACTTTTGTAAACTGAGATGGAAATGTTTGCTTTTTCTTACTACTCAATTCCTCCAGAATTTGAAAACTATTTGTAAATATTCCTATGGCAATATGGTTATTTACACAGGTCCAGTAAAAACCTGCTCTTGGTGCCTCATTCAACTCCAACATGGCAAAAGTCTCCAGCCCTACAGAGAGTCCCTGATTGCTGTTTTCCAGAAATAGGCTGGAAAGGATGGTTACGATAGCACTCACTCCAAGATGGAGTTCCCAAGCTTCATGAATACAGAACTGGATGCCTTCATGAAGAACCAGAGGCCCCCAGTGTCTTTGACCACATGATGAAGAAACTGGACCTCACTAGTGATGGGCAGCTAGATTTCCAAGAATGTCTGCATCTGATGGATGGCATGACTGTCGCTTACCATGACTCTTTTCTCAAGGCTGCCCATTCCAAGAAGCGGATCTGAGGATCCCCTGGGCCTGGTTTCCAAGCCACCCCCTTTCCTTCCAGCCTCACCATCACCATCTCCTCACAGCCCACACGTACCCTGGGCCCAGCACACCCACCACCTCATGCAGGCCCTGCCTGCAGGTAGTAATAAAACCATTCCCTCCTCCGTGCCGCTCCACCGCTCCCCCTCCCCTGTCCCCTTCCTCCCCCTCCCCTGTCCCCTTCCTCCCCCTCCCCTTGCCCTTCTCCCCCCCTTTCCTCCCCTCCCCTCTCCTCTCCTCCGTTCCTCTTCTCTTCTCTCAAGTACACCCACCACCTCATGCAGGCCCTACCTGCAGGTAGTTATAAAACCATACTTCTTTTCTCTTTTCCATCTATCTTTCCTTTTTTTTTTCTTTCTCTCTTTTTTTTTTTTTTTAGCAATGGGGGTCTAGTTATGTTGCCCAGGTTGATCTTGAACTTCTGGGCTCAAGTGGCCTCCTAAAGCTCTGGGATTTTAGGTGTGAGCCATTGCACCTGACCCACCTTTTTTCTAAACACACACACAAAATCTGCTCTCTCTTTATAGACAGATACAATTAAAAACATTGGTTATAGGGCCGGGCATGGTGACTCACACCTGTAATCCCAGCACTTCGGGAGGCTGAGGTGGGTGGATCACCTGAGGTCAGGAGTTTGAGACCAGCCTGGCCAACATGGGGAAACCACATCTCTACTAAAAATTATAAAGAAAAAATGTAGTAGGGCATGGTGGTGTACATGTGTAATCCTAGCTACTCAGGAGGCTGAAGCAGGAGAATTGCTCGAACCCAGGAGGTGGAGGCTGCAGCGAGCTGAGATCTCACCAGTCTGGGTGACAGAGCAAGACTCTGTCTCAAAAAGAAAAAAAAATGGTTATATTACCAAGGCTTTCATCAAAATGCATGGAATGCCTGACTTCAAGTGTGTTTGGCTTTAGAGTGGGTGAATAGAAACGGTCACTTTCTGTCAGGCCCAGGAACCTTAAGAAGGTAGGTGAAATCTAAAGTCGGCCTTGGTTTCACTTTCTATGCTCAAGAGGTTTTTAAATCTGAGATTCCTAAGTGATCAATGTATAGAGAAAAATTATGTTGCTAAAGAAAAGCTCTAATAGACCAGTTATTAGATTGTAGCTCTCTGCATTTTTTCGAGTTCTTGTGTTTTTTTTCTTTTTTTTTTTTCTTTTTGTGTTGTTGTTGTTGTTTTTGAGACAGAGTCTCGCTCTGTCACCAGGCTGGAGTGCAGTGGCGGGATCTCGGCTCACTGCAACCTCTGCCTCCCACATTCAAGCGATGCTCCTGCCTCAGCCTCCCGAGTAGCTGGGACTACAGGTGCATGCCACCACGCCCGGCTAATTTTTGTATTTTCAGTAGAGACGGTGTTTCACCATGTTGGCCGGGATGGTCTCAATCTCTTGACCGCGTGATCTGCCCGCCTCGGCCTCCCAAAGTGGTGGGAATACAGGCCTGAGCCACTGCGCCTGGCCGAGTTCTTGTTATCTACATACAGACTAGACCAGATCCAACTTTTTCCCATAAAATTACTAAAAACAGAAATTGCTCTGTTCCTGAAGCCCGCTGATGAAAAGAGTCAAACTCTGGAAAACACTTGAAGAGACTTATTCTGAGCCAAATAGGAGCGACCATGGCCCGTGACACAGCCTCAGGAGGTCCTGAGTTGCCCAAGGAGGTTGGGGTGCAGCTTGGTTTTACAGATTTTATGGAGACTCAATCAAATACATTTAAGAAATACATTGGTTTGGTCCAGAAAGGCAGGACAACTCGAAGCAGGGGCTTCCAGCTTACAGGTAGATTAAAAAATTTTCTAGTTGACAGTTGGTTGGGTTTTCTAAAAACCTAGGATCCGCCAGGCCTGGTGGCTCATGCCTATAATCCCAGCACTTCGGGAGGCTGAGGCAGATGAATCACCTGAGGTCAGGAGATGGAGACCAGCCTGGCCAACATGGTGAAACCCCGTCTCTACTAAAAATACAAAAAAATTAGCTGGATGTGATGGCGGGTGCCTGTAACCCCAACTACTGGGTAGACTGAGACAGGAGAATTGCTTGAATCCGGGTGGCAGAGGTTACAGTTGGCAGAGAATGCACCATTATACTCCAGCCTGGGCAACAGATCTAGACTCTGTCTCAAAACAAAAACAAACAAACAAACAAAAATGCCTAGGATCAACAGAAAGGAATGCCTGGGTTGAGATAAAGGATTGTGGTGACCCAAGTTCTTATTTGCAGAGGAAGCCTTCAGGTACTAGACTTCAGAGAGACTAGGTTGTAACATGTTTCTTATGAGATTTAAGTCTGTGTTGATATTGATGCCAGAGAGGTATAATGAGGCATGTCTGACCCACAAGTCCTGTCATGGCCTAAAACAGTCTCCCAGGTTAATTTTAAAAGAGCCCTTGCTGAGGGGGACGTCCATTCAGATGGTTAAGGGTGGGGGTGCTTAGGATGCTATTTTTGGTTTACAAATACTCTAAGATAAAAACACCATAATTTTTTTTTTTTTTTTTGAGATGGAGTCTCACACTGTCGCCAAGGCTGGAGTGCAGTGGTGAGATCTCGGCTCACTGCAACCTCTGCTTCCCGCGTTCAAGCGATTCTCCTGCCCAAACCTCTCGAGTAGCTGGGACTACAGGCACGTGACAACATCCCCGGCTAATTTTTTGTATTTTTAGTAGAGGCGGGGTTTCACCGAGTTACCCAGGATGGTCTCTATCTCCTGACCTCGTGATCTGCCCACCTCAGCCTCCCAAAATGCTGGGATTACAGGCATGAACCACTGCACCTAGCCAAACTGCATACATTTTAAGGAACAAGTCTCGTGTCTGATGTATGGACCACACAAAAAGTTCACCAAACTGTCGAATGCCATAACCAGAGAGATTCGAACCACAAATCAGGATGAGAAGTTGACGATTCCACATTGTAGACAGCTTTTCCCAAGATATCAGAATAAGTCTTCATATCATAATGAGACTCTTATCCCCTTAATGTCTACATTTTTCACTTGGCAGACCATGACTCCCAAATCCTTTGATTCACCTAGTGAATCCTTTTTATAGAGTGGTCCCTTTTATAGAGTTGGCACTCTGCTTTAATTCAACCCAGTCCTCAAATGCTACTCAAAGACTATAAGAGGTCTCATTCAATTCCCCCATAGTCTTTTGATTTGTTTAGCTGGTGGCCCTTAGGCTTGGGATCTTAGTTCAAAATCATTGTACAAACTAAATTTATTATACTATTGCTAATTATAGCTGGGTGCAGTGGCTCGCGCCTACCGTCCCAGCACTTTGGGATGCCAAGGAGGGCGGATCACTTGAGGTCAGGAGTTCGAGACCAGCCTGGCCAACATGATGAAACCCTGTCTCTGCTGAAAAGACAAAAATTAGCTGGGCGTGGTGGTGAGCACTTGTAATCCAAGCTACTCGAGAGGCTGAGGCAGGAGATTCGCTTGAACCCAGGAGGTGGAGGTTGCAGTGAGCTGGGATCACGCCACTGCACTCCAGCCTGGGTGACAGAGCAAGACCGCATTGCAATAAAATAAAATAAAATAAAATAAAATAAAATAAAATAAAATAAAATAAAATAACGATAGCTAATTACTTTTGTATTATGATCTTTGAGCTCCATTCTTGTTGCCTGTCTAATATTTGTTAAGCCAGTTCTACCAAGAGGAAAATGTTGGCCTAGTGCTTCAAGATGAATGCTAATATAGATGGGACTAACAAGATGGAATTTGATGCTGAACTCCAGACAAACCTGCCTGATTTTTTTTTTTTTTCCTTCTGGCCTCTTTGTGGCTCAAATATGGCCCATGTCCCTGATCTAGACTCCCTTACCTTTCCCTTGACATGGGACAAAGACAACCGGCCCACGTCCATCCTGGCATGGAGTGACAATGAAGCCTCACTTTAAGATGGTTAATCAGTGAGGTTTTCAAACAAAGATGTTGATCAAAAGAGGGAATGTGAAAGCTGATTGTGTGAATGAAACAGCTTCTCCAGGGCCAATGAGCCTCATTTCAAAACAATATGTAACATTTTTCTTTCTAATAAAATTTCCAACTTCTGTTTGTTCGTTGGACACACTGAAGACCACCCTAGTCCTTGTATATGCCCTGGATTGCAATTTTGTGATTCCTAAATACAGCATTTGATTTAGGGATTTGTCTCTATAATTTATTTTGACTTTGACACAATTAACCAGTATGATGTGTTTAAAGGTCCCCCCGCCCAAACAAGGGGAGTATTATACTGAATTTAAGAATTCTTTCTAGGCAGGGCATGGTGGCTCACGTTTGTAATCCTAATACTTTGGGAGGCCGAGGTGGGCGGATCACCTGGGGTAAGGAGTTCAAGACCAGCCTGGCTAAAATGGTGAAACCGCATATCTACAAAAAATACCAAATTAGCTGGGCGTGGTGGCACATGCCTGTAATCCCAGCTACTCGGGAGGCTGAGGCAGGAGAATCGCTTGAACTCAGGAGACAGAGGTTGCAGTGAGCCGACATCGCACCACTGCACTCCAGCCTGGGCAACAAGAGCGAAACTCTGTCCTGAAAAAAAAAAATCATTCTATTGTAATCCTGAGAATTGCTTTGCTTTGCTTTGCATCTTACTATGGACTTGTTGGATATCTAGGTGGCTGTAAACTACACAGAGAAAGATAGAAACAGCAGTGGAGATAATTAGAAAATTGCAGTGTTACTATAAAACAATAACAAAAGGGGGATATTGTAAGGGTAACTAAACATAAAATTGAATTTTTCCTGTTGCCAAAAGGGAAGAAGAGACCTTTCCCCATTTCACTTTCCTTAGAGCATTTTCTTGAGAAAATTTGTATTTGTAAATTCTTCCTTTGATCTGTAAGCCTCTGGCCATCCTAGAACCCAGGAATGTCTTGAACTTGAACTCCAGGCCTCAAGTGATCCTCCAGCCTCAGCCTCCCAAAGTGTTGGGATTACAGGCGTGAGCCACCATGCCCATCCCCTAGGAATGTCTTTCTTCAGGGCCTTGGAGCCATCTCTTTGAAATGTGAACATTGAGGAAGGTGATGTCCTTGTCTCCCTGTCACCAGAGGAGTTTAGCCTAGGTGCCTCGCTCCAAGCTGTAAGCACCTGGTTGTCACAGAGACATGAGTTTTACTTTTCCTTCAGATAAAGGCAATTAACTAACACAGATGGGTACTCCAGTTACTCGGTGAACTTAGGACTTGCCTGGGAGTATTCAGTTTTCACCCTTGGCTGCTGCTTTACAACTAGGCAAAGTAGCTACATACCTGGACTTTCTGACTTCTGCTACCACTTTTGTGTTTGTTTGTTTGTTTTGTTTTGTTTTTGAGATTGAGTCTCGCTCTGTCGTCCAGGCTGGAGTATAATGGTGAGATCTCAGCTCAGTGCAGCCTCTGCCTCTCGAGGTCAAGCGATTCTCCCACCTCTGCCTCCGGAGTATCTGGGATTACGGGTGCACGTCACCATGCCCACCTAAATCTGTACTTTTAGTAGAGACGGGGTTTCACCATGCTATCCAGGCTGGTCTCGAACTCCTGACCTCACGATCTGCCTGCATCGGCCTCCCAAAGTGCTGGAATTACAGGCGTGAGCCACCACACCTGGCCTCTGCTACCACTTTTGGATTGTATGAAAAACTACACTTCCAAGTGTGGGATCTGGCTTCCCAGACAGCTGCCAAGGGGGCAGATGATGCAATCTAGAAGCGTAGGGGAGCTCGTGCCTGTGGGATAAATTTTGACCGTTAAGAAAAGGAACCAGGAGTGAGAGCCAGGTATGTAAATTCCCTCTCCTCTCCTCTCCTCATGCACCGTTCCAGGCGTGGTTTCTCGGTATAGTCTGTCTAGAGGTGTCCGGAATGGCCCAAATTCTGTTTCCTTGGGAACCTGAGCTAAAACAATGGGCATTCGAACACTCGAAGAGAGTGCTAAGTGTTGTGGAGGACCTAGATCTGGGCAGAGGAAAATTATTGCAATAAGAAAATGGACAATTTGAGGATTTGGAATAGAGGGAAGGACTAGAAGAACCAGTAGTAGAATAGCTTAGGGGTAATAATTTTGGAGAAAAAGGCAGTTCTGGTGATTTTTGCTGTGAACTGCTCAGCTCTGTAAAATATACACTTCTTTCTTTCCATCAGTCTTCTCTATGAAATCTTCCTTTTATAACTCTCTATTGCCTGTGAAGTGATTTTTCTTTTTTTCTTTTTCTTTTTATTTAGAGATAGAAACTCTGTCGCCCAGCCTGGAGTGCAGTGGTGCCACCTTGGCTCACTGCAATCTCTGCCTCCCGAGTTCAAGTGATCCTCCCGTCTCAGCTGCCCTAGTAGCTGGGAATACAGGCGTGCGCCACCAGGCGTGGCTAATTTTTTTTTTATTTTGTATTTTTAGAAGAGATGCGGTTTCACCATCTTGGCCACCCTGGTCTCGAACTCCTGACCTCAGGTGATCTACACACCTCGGCCTACCAAAGTGCTGGGATGACAGGCATGAGCCACCACACCCAGACTATCAGGTTTTGTTTTGTTTTGTTTTGTTTTTGTTTTTGTTTTTTTGAGAATAAAACATATTGAGTCTTGTGCCAAAATGCAGGGGAAGCTGCACCCAGACAGGTAACAAAATATTATATACAGTAATAGATAGCTTTTCTACATACCAATAATAACCATTTAGAAATCCAAATTGAGAAAAATTACACATATATAGTGACAAAAGTACATAAAATATCTAAAACCGGATGATTGGAGCAAGATGGCAGATAGATCCCGTACCCTACCCAACATTCCTTCGAACTTGGAAGTGCAGTGGGAGATCTCGCCACTGCGCTCCAGCCTGGGCGACAGAGTGACATTCTGTCTCAAAAAAAAAAAAAAGAAAAAGAAAAAAACAAATAATAATAATAAAAGTAATGTATCAGAACTTGACGGAACTTCAGACCTTCACTGTAATAGTGAAGGAGAGAAACACATTTGTGGAGAGGGGACCATGTTCACTCTTTATCCCTGATAGACAGATAGTCGGGAGCTTTATATACCCATGGAACCTAAGGAAAAATGTTCCCTGTCATGACTCACAATCTTCCAGCCACCCTTCTTTGCACCTGTCTTGTGGGCTGGGGGACTCAACTTATGGATCCTATCTTCCCAGGGAGAAAGAAAAACCAAATCCTTCGGTATCTCCTTTAGGGTATCCTCTCCTTTATTTGCATGGAGGATAAGGCACTCAATATCTAGTATCGGAATGTTACATTTGTGTAATACAGAACTATATTGGGATAAAATAGAATTTGTTTCCTCTGAGACACAGGTAGAGGTAGGTCCACACTGACCTGGGTGGCAGCCACCTCTTCCTGCAGTGCCAGGCAGGGCATGCTCACAGATCTAGGGAACCTCTTGCTCCTGGAGCCCCCACAACCTCCTTCCTGGCACCCTCTCCCTCTGGTGGCTGTGACAGCCCACACTTGGTCTTGGGTATCCCCTGCTTCTTTGCCTGCCTCTCTTCCGCCCAGGCTGCACATCTCTGTCTCCCACTGTCCCCACTATGTCCACGATTGCCTCTCCCTCCCTGCACTCTCCATCTCTAAGGGCTCCCTGTCTTGGAAAATGAACCCACAACCTCTACCTTGCAACTGGGGACAGAACCCGGGGCTTGTTCAATTCTCCCTCCCTCCACCACACACACCTTTCCTCCTTAATATTTCTAGAGTCAATGAACTCCAAACTCAGCCCCTCCTGCACCTGCCAGCTGTAGAACCTGTGACAAGATGCCTACCATCTGTCTGGGACTCCCTCTCTCATCTATCATATAGGCATAATGATGATAGTGTCCTCCTTCCAAGGCTGGGGAGAACCAGGAGGCCAAGGTGATGGGGTATGAATGGTCAAAAGAGCTCCAATCCTGCCTCCACCCGGGGCTGGTGTTTCAAGTCTGTTGTGTGTGAATGGAGGTTTAATGTCTTCATTCACACACACTGGTTTGTTCTAAAACGGACTCCCCTCTGCCCTTCCTTCCCCACAACTGTTTCACCTCCGCACCTTGCAGTGGTACCTGTGAGAAAGAACTGTCCCATTCCCAAATCATCGTCCCCACCCCAGCCCCCAGGCCCTTGGGTGGTGAGATCCTTGATGGGCAGTCTCATGCTCCTGTCCAGGAGACTTTCCCACCGTTGCTCCTTTGCATGGAGACTAAGTGGACTCTTCTATTCCCTGTGCATCACAGGGTCTACAGTGCACGCATCTTCCTCATCCCTCTGCGTTCCCCAGATGACGATTTCATCTGTGTCTCCTCCTACATACTCCCAAATGGACCGTCCCAGCCCTAGAACCCGAAAATGGTTCAGAGAGCGAAGGCCAAGATGCCCAAACACCTGCTGCAGAATCCTGCTCCAGGACTGAAGTGTATAGTCTCTATCAAAATAAAAACTGGAGGCCAGGTGCGGTGGCTTACGCCTGTAATCCCAATATATTAGGAGGCCAAGGTGGGAGGATTGCCTGAACCCAGGAGGTGGAGACCAGCCTGGGTAACATAGTGAGACTCTCTAGACAAAACCTAAAAAAATCAGTGGGGCGTGATGGTGCATGCCTGTAGTCACAGCTACTCTGGAGGCTGCTGTGGGAGGATCACTTGAGCCCAGGAGTTCAAGGCTGCATTGGGCTATGATCATGCCACTGCACTCTAGCCTGGATAGAGCAAGACCCCATCTCTAGAAGAAACAAACAAACAAACCAAGAAACCCAACAACGGGAAACATCTTCCTCTAGAATGGGGGTCAGAAACATCTGTCTGCCTTGTTCCCTGATGTCTCTCCAGCACCTAGAACAGCGCTCAGCATGAGTATGCACTCATTAGTTTTTTGTTGAATAAGTGACTCGTTTGACACAGCAATTCCACTTCTAAGAATCTTTCCTAAAGAAATATTCATACACATGCAGAGAGCTGTGTGCACAATAATGAGAGGAGCAAACAACTGGGGAACGTTTGCAAATGTTTATTAACTGTCAGTGACTGATAGAGGGGAATCGGATGAGGGGAGTACAAGCAGATGGGAGATGCTTATAGTGTTACTTTGTGTGTGTGTGTGTGTGTGTGTGTGTGTGGTGTGTAAATGCAGAGGAAAAAATCGGAAATTAAACACTCAGACCTCCCCTCAGCAGTCACATCTGGGGAGAGAGGAGGGTAGTGTTGTTCTATGGAGAGAATACCTGACTATACTTGTTTTCTAAGGTAGGTGCATGGATACACAAACCGAAATATGCATTAAGTATGTCTTGCTGATCAGTGAAAATGTTAATATCTAACAGAATGGCACACTGTAAGAAAGTACAACGTAAACTCTAACATCGAACTCTTGGCACACTAAGAAAAATGACGCTCAACTTTTCACTGTTGTGAACACTTGCTTTCACTTGCTGTGCAGCTGATGACGAGGGGTCCGCAGCCATGCCCATGTTCGTGAAAGGTCACCACGTTCTGCTTCTCATCATGGGCATGTGTCGTATCCCCGAGGCTGAGGCAAGAAGAGAGAAGGAAAGTAAGTGGCAGTGAGTTCCCACCACGTGACAACTCAATCTCAACTCCTCCTGACCTGCAGACCCTGCACACTCTGATTCTGTCCTACCTCAGGACCTGCACACGCCTTCCACGGTTCCTCGAAGTGAACCAACTGTTCGTGCCACAGTGACTTCTTCGCCTGGGTTATCCATTCCTAGGCTAGAGGAAGGTGTGGCCCGCATATCAGGGCTGACCTGGGGTTTGGGACCCCACAGCATCCTGGGTAGGGAGCATCACTGGATATACAGGGTAGAGAGTAGAAAGAGCATGGGAAATCGGCCGGGCGCAGTGGCTCATGCCTGTAATCCCAGCACTTTGGGAGACCGAGGCAGGTGGATCCCGAGGTCAGGAGTTCGAGACCAGCCTGACCAACATGGTGAAAGTTCATCTCTACTAAAAACACAAAAATTAGCCGGGTGTGTGGGGTGCACACGTGTAATCCCAGCTACTCAGGTTGCTGAGGCAAGAAAATTGCTTGAACCGGGATGTGGAAGTTGCAGTGAGGCGAAATCGGGCCACCACATCCAGCCTGGGCGACAGAGCAAGAATCCCTCCAAAAAAAAAAAAAAAAGAAAGAAAGAAAGAAAGAAAGAAAGAAAGAAAGAAAGAAAAGAAAGAAAAAGAATGGGAAATCTCATCATTCAGCCTCAATGCTGTACACTAGAAAATTATGAGAAGGGAATGATTTGGGGAGCAAGTGACAGATGGGATACCAGTATCATAACAGAATAGCACATCTGCAGGGATGTGGGGGGTGAGTGGAAGGTTCACTTACGGAGTTACTCGTCGTCTTCTTCAGGGTCGCTGATCTCTTCATAAATCACCAGTTGCTTTCTCTCACGCAGTCTGTGGGTCCAGGCATGTTTCCCCCTTTTGGGTCCTATGATGAAGAAGAGTTGGAAGATGAGGGCTGGGTAGATTGGAGAGTGTTAGGCTCTGTTTTCTCAAAAAAAGGAGATGCCTCCCCCCTCCCAAGTGCCCATGGGCCTTCTTTATCCAGTTTTTCACATTCTCTGGCTTAGAGAGGCTGAGGCCTTAGATCCACACCAACATAGGCCAAATGCCAATTAAAGTTTTAGCTTCTGGCTCCTTCCGTTGTCAGGTTTAGATTCCCAACGTCTTCACTTACAGGAACATTCACCCATACCTCCTTTCATGCTGCACGTATTTGTTAAGGGCACAGAGGCATACCTTGTTTTATGGCACCTCATTTTTATAGTGCTTTGCAGATACTGTAATTTTTTGAGGGGAATTCTCACCAATGTTACACTTTTCTGTTATTAGTATATCTGTTATGGTGATCTGTAATCAGTGAGCTTTGATGTTATTATTGCAATTGTTTTTGTTGTTTTTTAGTCTTTAAAATAGTTTATTTTTGTGGATATACAGTAGGTGTACATACTTATGGGGTATGTGAGATGTTTTGATACATGTATGCAATGCGTAATAATCACATCATGGAAAATAGGGTATCCATCCCCTCAACCACTTATCCTTGTGTTACAAACAATCCATTTACACTGTGTTAGTTTTTTTAAATGTGCAATTAGGTTATTATTGACAATAATCACCCTGTTGTGGGTAATTGTTTTAGGGGTAACAGGAACTGCACCCACAGAAGATGACGAACTTAATTGATCAATGTTGTGTGTGTTCTGACTGCTCCACCGAAGAGCTCTTCCTTGCCTACCTTCCTTTTCTTGGGCCTCCCTATTTCTTGAGACACAGCAATACTGAAATTAGGACAATGAACAACCCTACAATGGCCACTAAGTGTTCAAAGGAAGGGAAGAGTCGCATGTCTCTCACTCTAAATCACAAGCTAGAAATGGCTAAGCTTAGTGAGGAAGGCACGCTGAAAGCCAAGACAGGCTGAAAGCTCGGCCTCTTCCACCAAACAGCCAAGCTGTGATTGCAAAGGAAAAGTTCTTGAAGGAAATAATAGTATATAATGCAAAGGAAAGGTCTTGAAGGAAATAATAATACTAATACTCCAGTGAACACACGAATAAGAAAGTAAAGCAGCCTTACTGCTGAAATAGAGGAAGATTGCGTGGTCAGGACAGACCATGAAACCAGCCACAACATTCCCTTAAGCCAAAGTCTAATTCAGAGCAAGACCAGAACTCTCTTCACATCCATGAAAGCTGAGAGAGGTGAAGAAGCTGCAGGAGAAACATGTGAAGCTAGTAGAAGTTGATTCGTGAGGTTTAAGGAAAGAAGCCATCTCCATAACGTAAAAGTGCAAGGTGAAGCAGCAAACCCTGATGGAGAAGCTGCAGCAAGTTATCCAGGAGATCTAGCTAAGATCACTGATGAAGATGGCTACACGAAACAACAGATTTTCAATGTAGATAAAATAGCCTTCTATTGGAAGGAGATGCCATCTAGGACTTTCATAGCTAGAGAGGATTGACTCCAACTTTGAAAGAAGTTCTACTGTGGGTAAAATGCTATCCAGTAGCATCACACACTACAGGGAAATCTTTCATGAAAGGGAGAGCTAATCAATGTGGCAAATTTCACTGTTGTGTTCTTTTAAGAAACTGCCACAGCCACTCCAATCTTCAGCAACCACCACCTTGATCAGCCAGCAGCCATCAACACCGAGGCAAGACCCTCCACCAGCAAAAAGAGTGTGACTCACTGAAGGCTCAGAAGATTGTTAGCATTTTTTATCAATGAATTATTTTAAAATTAAGGTATGTACATTTTTAGACAATGCTATTGCACACTTAGTAGAGTACACTATAGTGTAAACGTAATGTTTTTATGCACTGCGAAACGACAATAACAAAAAAAATGTGTGACTCACTTTATTGCAGTGGTCTGGAACCAAACCTGCAATATCTCTGAAGTACACCTGATTGGGTATCAGGCATTGAGCTGCGTAAGACATGATCCCAGGTAATTACAGATAGAATTGCTTGAGCACCTTTCATGTCAACAGGCCTTCTAGACTAAATATAATGTCTCCAAACAATTTTTGAACTATGATTCTTTACTTCCATCGTATGGACTGGGAATCTGGAGCTGAGAAAATTTGGAAGACTTGCCCCAAGTCACGTGGTTTGTATATGGATGACAACTCCACTCTGTGTCTCTGGAAGTCATGTCTAACATCTCTTCTGGAGCTGGGCGAGCTCCTCAGCCCAGCCGGGACCCAGGCTTGTCTGGGGTCCGTGCCACACACCCAATCCACACACCTGAACATAGCCAGGAAAGCCAGAGGGTTTGTTCCCGAATTGTTTCCTCTTACCAGATCTCTTGTGAATCTTCTAGAGGTATTTGCTTCTCCTGGGTGGGCACAGCTGCTTCGGGTCGTTTTGTGGGGCAGATGTTTCTGGCACTCCCTTCTAATCATTTCCTTCCTCTGCTGGCTTCTTGGGCATGATCTTTATAATGTGAAGGTCACAGATAAACAGAATCAGTGCCATTTCTATAGTGCTTTAGAGCTTACAAAGCGTCTTCGCATGCATTACCTTAATCAACGTTCTCAACAAAGCTGGGAGAGTTACACTTGCCTAAATTAGGAGAAACCTGGGAGGGGAGGTTAGAAGGGAAAGGATTGGCCTAAATGAATGGGGTTTCCAGGGATAGAATGCTTATCTTCACACTCTTTTAAGACTGACATTCTTGCAAACAGCAAAAATCTCCATGTAATTGAGAGTGTGATATACAGAAGATTTGGAGCATAGCATTCTAAGAATTCACAGGTCTACAAAAGGAAGAGCTTCTATAAAATACAAGGGATCCCATATAAGCTCTTAGCTGCTGGGAGGGTAAATGTAAAAACATAGGGAGGGGACAAAACACTGCTGGGAAAGATGGTGTAGGGAGAGGAATACAGGGAAGGGAGAGGGAAAGAAATGGCTTGCTGAAATTAATCCAGGCAGCAAAGAAAGCAGTACCAGATCTGGCATACCAGCCTACCGAGGCACCAACATTGAATGTGGAATTCAGTGAGGTGGTACCCATATCAGTTCTGGTTGCACTGGGATGGGTCACTGACCAACAGTCTTAAGCTACATTTATTCAGCTTCCTCACTTATGAAATAGTGAACAATACATGTAAAATAGGCTAAGGGAAAGTCCTCTCTGAGCTTATAAACACTGTTTAAATGTAGTAATAATAACAATTAATACCTTTCATGATCCTTCTTTGAATTTGGCCTCCATACTGGCAACCCAATCCCCATCCCTTTACCCTCTAAACCGGAATTGAATATGTACTTGTGGAGTCACTCATTCAGGGGCCTCCAAGGAAACCCCTGGGCTGGGACTGGGGTTTCTCGGATGCACCAGGTGTAGACAAAGCCCTCAAGGAGCTCACAGTAGGGAGGGGCCCACAGTCAAACCTATTCCTAAGCCATGTGAGTGGCCCCGGTAACAGAAGAGAGGCCAGCTGGTCCTTCCTGTTGCGAGAGTGGGTGTCTCAATGGAAGCACCAGCAGGCCCTATGGGGTGAAGCCCTAGTGAGCAACATCTGAACTTCATAAACAAATGCAAACGTGAATGAGCTTTAAATGGCTTGGAGCTCTGGATCAGACTACCACTGCCACTGCACCTCAGGAAAATTCTCTAACATCTCTGTACCACGATAGTCTCATGTTATTATTATTTTGCTGATAACTATAATCTAAAACATGAACTATGATTCTTTACTTCCATTTCATGGCCCAGGAGTCTGGAGCTCAGAGAACTTAGAAGATTTGCGCCAAGTCACATGGCTTTTGTGTGGATGACAACTGAAATGTATGAGGCGTTATTATTTGGAGATAATAATAGAAACAACGTCATAGACGTATTCTTAAGGATTAAATAAATTAATCCATGTAACCTGCTTAGAATATCTGGCATCACTATGAAAACAAAAGAAGTGTTAAGGATTACAACTGTCAGTGTTATCAAGCCGTCAATGCTACATCAGGTGTTGTGATAGACATGGGAAAAAGAGACAGTGAGGGCATTTTTGATATTTTCCCACTCTTACCAGTTTTTGCGTCCATGGAGGGACAAAGGTTCTCTGGTCATTTAGATTTGAGAGATACTCACCTTCGGGAAGATTCTCTAGAGTCTGCCGAAAGTCATCTGAGGACATTCAACTGAAAGAGAATACATCAGAATTTTTCCTTGTTGGTAAAGATTTCCAAAAAGTGCTGGGATTACAGGCCTGAGCCACTGCACCCAGCGTTGTCTAAGCTATTGAAAATTTGTTACAGCTGCAATAAAAAATGAATGCACATAGAAACATTTATTAGTGAAACAAAATAGAAAGTCAAGAAACAGACTAATCTATACGCAAATTTCAGCATGCATTTTCAAACAGTGGGCAAAAGATGATGGGTTGTATAATAAATGATTGCTTGACAAGTGTCTATCTATTTGAAAAAATAAAGATTAAATCCTTACTTTAAACCACATAAAATAATAAATTCTAAAAAAATCAGTTACTTAAACGTGAAAATGTGAAGTCATAAAGAACTAGATGAAAATTTAGGAAAATATTACAGTGTAAGACATCTTGAGGTGTCATAGGCACTTCCTGATATTACACTAAGGCTATGAACAATGAATCTGACATAACGATGTAAAAATTAAAGTATCATCTAATTCAAAAAACACCACAAAACTGTTTAAAAAGGCAAATGTTGGGGAAATTGGTGAAGCATCCTCAATAAATTAACAGTAACCATCTCTAATATACAACAAAGCTTTTGCATATCAGTAAGAGAAACTGGAACAACCCAATGAAAAAATGTGTTCAGGCATGGCACTACTTCACCGTATAGCAGAAAAGGATTATGAAATAGAAAGTATGAAATGAAAATAATAAAGGAAATGGAGGATAGAGCCCAGAGGTTTCAACGTTCATCCAGTAGAAGTTGCAGAGGTAGAGAACAGAAAGACTGGACCAGGCGCCGTGGCTCATGCTTGTAATCCCAGCCCTTTGGAGGCTGAGGCAGGCACATCACCTAAGGTCAGGAGTTTGAGACCAGACTGGCCAACATGGCGAAACCCCGTCTCTACTGAAAATACAAAAATTAGCCCGGTGTGGTGGTGGGCGCCTGAAATCCCAACTATGTAGAAGCCTGAGGCAGGAGAATCACTTGAACCCGGGAGGCAGAGGTTGCAGTGAGCTGAGATTGTGCCACTGCACTCCAGCCTGGATGACAGAGCAAAACTCCGACTCAAAAAGGAAAAAAAAAAAAAAAAAGAGTAGAAAGACTGTAGAGAAGGCGGTACTTGAAGAAATAATGTTCTAGAATTTTCTCAACTGAACAAACACATGAATCTTCAAACTGAAAAAAGTCACCTAGTTCTGAACCTGATTAACACACAGGCGCACACACACACACACACACACACACACACTCACACATATACGCACACACTCCCTAGGAGTAAAATTTCTAGGATAAAGATAAAATCCTGAAAGGCCCCAGAGAGAAAGAGAGAAAAGAGAATGCAATGGAGAAGTTTTTCAAGGAGCTGATTAAAAATAACTCTGGGCCAGGCACAGTGGCTCACGCCTGTAGTCCCAGCACTTTGGTAGGCCAAGATGGGAGGACAGCTTGAACTCAGGAAATTGAGACCAGCCTGGCCAACAAGGCAAAACCCATCTCTACAAAAAACACAACAAGTAGCCAGGTGTGGTGCCACGTGCCTGTAGTCCCAGCTACTTGGGAGGCTGAGGCAGGAGAATCACTTGAGTCCGGGAGGTGGAAATTGCTGTGAGCCGAGATGGTGCCACTGCATTCCAGCCTGGGTGACAGAGCCTGACACTGTCTCAAAAAACAAAACAAAACAAGACAAAAACAAACAAAAAAGTTGAACCTAGATATCTATATACAGCCAGGATAATCCAAAATGAGGGAGAAAATATTTCAGAAAATTCATGACACATATACCCTTCAGAAATCATTGTTGGTATACAGGTCTATGAGAAGAGAAAAGTAAATTTAAGAGGAAGGAGATGATTTTAACAAGCAATGATGAGAAGAAAACCAGTAAAATTTATTAAAAAGTGTAAACTTTTGATTGTAAACTTAAAAAATTATAGTCTTGAAATAAAATTCCAGGTATTATAAACATGGAAGATGGGAGGAGGGACAGGAAAAAAAAGAGAAGTTCTTTTGGTGTTCAGGGAATGTATACAGATGTTTATGAATGATAGAACGGTAGAATGGTAAAAGGCACTAGCATTAAATTTTGTTTTATTTTAGACAGGGCCTCACTCTGATGCCCAGGCTAGAGTTCCATAGCACAATCATGGCTCACTGCAGCCCCAGCCTCCTCAGTTCAAGTGACCCTCCTGCCTCAGCCTCCCATGTAGCTGGGACTACAGGTGTGCACCACCATGCCTGGGTAACTAAAAAAAATTTTTTTTGGTGGAGACAGGGTCTTGCTATGTTGCCCAGGCTGACCTCGAACTCTGGACCTCGAGCAATCCTCCCACATCAGCCTCTCAAAGTGGTGGGATTATAGGAGTGAGTCACTGTGCCCACTTAACGCTAGTATTTTAGAGTACAAACTCTGGAACCAGACAGCTTGGGTGCAGTTTCTGGCTTCTCAACTTATTAAGCTATGTGACCTTGTGTAAGTCATATAACCTTTCCGTGTCTCAGGCTACTCAAGAGTAAACTGGGGACAACCACACTATCTAGCTCACTTGATTGCTATGATTAAATGGGCAAATACATGTAAAGCACTTAGAATAGTGCCTGTCATGTGGTTAAGTTAGTATATATCTTTTAGGTGTTGTTAGTAATGACTTCAAATTACTTTTAAAATGTAAAGGCATATCGGGTTCAAGAAGAAGATGGTGAACCAGGAATAGCTGCCGGCTTCTTTCCCAAACCAAACCCTGCAGATGCCACAGACGAAGTGGGAAGTGGTTGGAGTTCAGAACAGTTCCTGTAACAAAACCCTTGATGGTTTAGCCCCACTGGGGGATGAGATGGCTTCGAGTGGGAAAAGGTCAGAGGCCACAGATGGAGGATCAGCCCAGGTGGAGCTTTCTAAGTTGCATTCTTGTTTTCTCCTCGTTTTCTAGAAGGCTTATTACCTGTTCTGTAAACATATAGAGCAGACACTTGGCAGGGCTGGCCCAGTGCTAGCCCAAAGTGGCCTGATAACATTAAAGAATAAGGGGCTTGGGAAGCTCCTAGAAAAAGTGCAGACTCATCAAAGCTGGCCAGTAACTGAGCATTCCTTTCCTACCTCTCCCTCTGCCCTCTGAGCTGGGCGATTACAACCAATATCATCCACCTGTAGACTCCCTCCACACTGTAAGGCAGAAATCCTGTAAGGGTCTCTGGGGGCTCATAGGCTAGGGACTGGAAGAAGAATTGGCTCAGCTCAGCTCTAGAGGCTCCGTATCCTACGACCTATCAATCCAGAAACCCTGAAACTCATGTGGAGTGTCTGGACTGACACACCTTCCCAGGAAAAAAGAGTTATACAGAAAAACTATCGGATAGGCCGGGCGTGGTGGCTCACGCCTGTAATCCCAGCACTTTGGAAGGCAGAGGTGGGAGGATAACCTGAGGTCAGGAGTTCGAGAACAGCCAGGTATTTTTGGTAGAGACGGGGTTTCACCATGTTAGCCAGGATGGTCTCGGTCTCCTGACCTCGTGATCCGCCCACCTCGGCCTCCCAAAGTGCTGGGATTACAGGCGTGAGCCACCGCGCCTGGCCTTCGCAAGCTCTTTTTACTCCCTGCCCTGTATATCCAAGGATGCTCCCTACCCAGGATGCTGTGGGTTCCCGAACCCCAGGTCAGCCCTGTATGTGGGCCACACCTTCCTCTAGCCTAAGGATGGATAACCCAGGCGAAGAAGTCACTGTGGCATGAGCGGATGGTTCACTTCAAGGAACCATGGAAGGCTTGTGCAGGTCCTGGGGTAGGGCAGAATCAGAGTGTGCAGGGTCTGCAGGTCAGGAGGAGTTGAGATTGAGTTATCAGGCAGTGGGAACTCACTGCCACTTACTTTCCTTCTCTCTTCTTGCCTCAGCCTCAGGGATACGACACATGCCCATGATGAGAAGCAGAATGTGGTGACCTTTCACGAACATGGGCATGGCTGCGGACTCCTCGTCATCAGGTGTATAGCAAGTGAAAGCAAGTGTTCACAACAGTGAAAAGTTGAGCGTCATTTTTCTTAGTGTGCCAAGAGTTCGATGTTAGTGTTTCCGTTGTTTTTTCTTGCAGTGTGCCATTCTGTTAGACATTAGCGTTTTCGTTGATGAGCAAGACATGCTTAATGCATATTTCGGCTTGTGTATCCATGCACCTACGTCAGAAAGCAAGTATAGTCAGGTATTCTCTCCATAGAACAGCACTACCCTCCTCTCTCCCCAGATGTGACTCCTGAGGGCAGATCTGAGTGTTTAATTTCCGATTTTCCCCTCTGCATTTACACACCAGACACACAAACACACACACACAGACACACACACACACAGACACACCAAGTACCAGTATAAGCATCTCCCATATGCTTTTCCCCATTGCCATGAGTCCTAGTCAAGCCCCCCTCAATTTGTTTCCTGTTCAGCATGTACTCCCCTCCTCGGATTCCCCGTATCAGTCACAGACAGTTAATAAACCTTTGCAAACGTTCCCCAGTTGTTTGCTCCTCTCATTAATGTGCACACAGGTCTCTGCACGTGTGTGAATATTTCTTTAGGAAGGATTCTTAGAAGTTGAATTGCTGTGTCAAAGGAGTCATTTATTCAACAAAACACTAATGAGTGTGTTCTCGTGCTGAGTGCTGTTCTAGGTGCTGGAGAGACATCAGGGAACAAGGCAGACAGATGTTCCTGACCCCCATTCCAGAGGAGGATGTTTCCAGTTGTTGGGTTTCTTTGTTTGTTTGTTTTTTCTAGAGAAGGGGTCTTGCACTGCCCAGGCTAAAGTGCAGTGGCATGATCATAGTTCAATGCAGCCTTGAACTCGTGGGCTCAAGTGATCCTCCCACCTTAGCCTCCAGAGAAGCTGTGACTACAGGCATGCACCATCATGACCCACTAAGTTTTTTAAGGTTTTGTCAAGAAAGTCTCTCTATGTTACCCAGGCTGGGCTTAAACTCCTGGGCCAAAGCAATCCTCCCACCATGGTCTCCTAAAGTGTTGGGATTACAGGCGTGAGCCGCAGCACCTGTCCTCCAGTTTTTATTTTGATACAGACTATACACTTCAGTCCTGGAGCAGGATTCTGCAGCAGGTGGTTGGGCATCTTGGCCTTCGCTCTCTGAATGATTTTCGGTTTCAAGGTCTGGGACGGTCCATTTGGGTGGATGTGGGAGGAGACACAGATGAAATCGTCATCTGGGGAACGTGGAAGCATCAGGCAGATGCGTGCACTGTAGACCCTGTGATGGACAGGGAATAGAAGAGTCCACTTAGTCTCCATGCAGGGGAGCAATTGGTGGGAAAGTCTCCTGGACAGAAGCATGAGAGCGCCCATCAAGGGTCTCACCAACCAAGGGCCTGGGGGCTGGGGTGGGGATGATGATTTGGGAATGGGACAGTTCTTTCTCACAGGTACCATTGCACGGTACAGAGGTGAAACAGTTGTGGGGAAGGGAAGGGCAGACAGGAGTCTATTTTAGAACAAACCATTGCGTGTCAATGGAGACATCAAAGCTCCATTCACACACAATGGACTTGAAACAGCAGCCCCAGGTGGAGGCAGGGTTGCAGCTGTTTTGACCATCCATAGCCCATCACCTTGGCCTCCTGGTTCTCCCCAGCCTTAGAAGGAGGACACTATCATCATTATGCCTATATGATAGATGAGAGACAGAGTCCCAGACAGATGGTAGGCGTCTTGTCACAGGTCCTACACCTGGCAGGTGCAGGAGGAGTTGAGTTTGGAGCTCACTGACTTCAGAAACATTAAGGCGGACAGGTGTGTGATGGAAGGAGGGAGAACTGAACAAGCCCCAGGCTCTGTTTCCAATCAAAATGTAAAGGCTGTGGGTTCATTTACCGAAGACAAGGAGCCCTAGGAGAGAGAGAGTGTAGGGAGGGCAGGCAGTCGTGGTCACAGCAGGGACAGTGGGAGACAGAGATATGCAGGGTGGGCAGAAGAGGGGCAGGCAAAGAAGCAGGGAAGACCCAAGGCCAAGTGTGGGCTGTCACAGCCACCAGAGGGAGAGGATGCCAGGAAGGAGGTTGTGGGGCTCCAGGAGCAAGAGGTTTCCCAGATCTGTGAGCATGCCCTGCCTGGCACTGCAGGAAGAGGTGGCTGCCACCCAGGTCAGTGTGGACGTACCTCTACCTGTGTCTCAGAGGAAACAAATTCTATTTTATCCCAATATAGTTCTGTATTACCCAAATGTAACATTCGGCTACTAGATATTGAATGCCGCATCCTCCATGCAAATAGAGGGGAGCATACCCTAAAAGAGATAATGAAGGATTTGATTTTTCTTTCTCCCTGGGACGATGGGATCCATAAGTTGGTTCCCCAAGCCCACAAGACAGATACAAGGAAGGGTGGCTGGAAGATTGTGAGTTATGACAGGCAACATTTTTCCTTAGGTTCCATGGGTATATAAAGCTCCGGACTATCTGTCTATCATGGATAGATAAAGAGTGAACATGGTCCCCTCTCCACAAATGTGTTTCTCTCCTTGTGAAGGGCTGAAGTTACACCAAGTTCTGATACGTTACATTTGTGTGTGTGTGTGTGTGTGTGTGTGTGTTGTTGTTGTTGTTTTCTTTCTTTTTTTTTTTTTTTTTTTTGACATGATCACACTCTGTCGCCCAGGCTGGAGTGCGGTGATGCAAGTACAGCTCACTGCAGCCTCGATCTCCCAGGCTCAAGGGATTCTCCCACTTCAGCTTCCGATCTAGTTGGGACTACAGGCACACGCCACCACACCCAGCTAGTTTTTTATTTTTGGTAGAGACGGCATCCACTATGTTGCCCAGGCTGGTCTCGATCTCCTGGCCTCAGGCAATCCTCCTGCTTCAGCCTCCCAAAGTGCTGGGATGACAAGTGTGAGCCACCTCGCCAGGCCTTCACTTTCTTTAATGAACAATTATCAGAGTTTCATCTTAGAGGCAAAAGTGGCTACTGCCAGCCAATCTGAGTGTGGTGTTGGAGGGGACTCTGGCCGATTCAGATGTTTCTAATGAACTTTTAAATTAACCTACCTGATGATTACCCTAAGGCCCTTTCCAGCTCCATGTTTTTTTGATTCAGGGTTTGGAGTTTTTCAGAGGCTTTGTTACAAAGATCATCTCCTGGGCAGGCACAGTGTCCCATGCTGTAATGTCAGCACTTTGGGACGCCGAGTCAGGCAGATCACTTGAGGTCAGGAGTTGGAGACTAGCCTGGCCAACAGGGTGAAACCCCCGTCTCTACTAAAAATACAAAAATCAGCTGGCCATGGTGGCAGGCCTCTGTGAATTCCAGTTACAGTGGGGAGTGAAGCAGGAGAATCCCTTGAACCTGGGAGATAGAGTGTGCAGTGAGCTGAGATCACGCCACTGCACTCCAGCCTGGGCGACGGAGTAAGTCTTTGTCTCAAACAGCATCTCTTGTCTACAGTGATGCTCTTGTCTCCTCGGGTTTCTCTACCAATCTGATCACATCTACTCTATCTCCCAGGAATGCCTTAATATTTCTGGTGGACCACTGACACGTTTTCTTATTTTCCTCTACTCTTGAGAATTGACCCTTGAAAACATTTTCTTCCCAGTTCAATGGAATGTTGAGTGGGGCACGGGATCTATCTGCCATCTTGCTCCAATCATCTGGTTTTAGATATTTTATGTATATTTGTCACTATATAAGTGTAATTTTTCTCAATTTGGTTTTCTAAATGGTTAATATTGGTATGTAGAAAAAACCTATCTATATATATATAATATTTTGTTACCTGTCTGGGTGCAGCTTCCCCTGCATTTTGGCACAAGACTCAATATGTTTTATTCTCCAAAAGGAAAGTGACAGGCTGGGTGCGGTGGCTCACGCCAGTAATCCCAGCACTTTAGGAGACTGAGGCGGGTGGATCACCTGAGGTCAGGGGTTCAAGACCAGCCTGGCCAAGATGATGAACCCCCTTCTCTACTAAAAATACAATAAAATAAAAAAATTAGCAAGGCATTGGTGGTGCGCACCTGTAGTCCCAGCTACTAGGGCAGCTGAGGCGGGAGGATCATTTGAACTCAGGAGGCGGAGATTGCAGTGAGTCGAGATCGCACCACTGCACTCCAGCCCGGGCGACAGAGACTCTATCTCTAAATAAAAAAGATAAAGAAAAAAAGAAAATTCACTTCACAGGCAATAGAGAGTTATAAAAGGATACTTTATGGATGATTTCATAGGGGAGAATGATGGAAAGAAAGTATATATACATATATATAACAGAGCTGAGCAATTCACTGCAACGACCACCAGAACTGCCTTTTTCTCCAAAAATAGTACCCCAAGCTATACTACTACTGGTTCTTCTAGTCCTTCCCTCTATTCCACATCCTCAAATTGTCAATTTTCTTATTGAGATAATTTTCCTCTGCCCAGATCTGGGTCCTCCACAACACTTAACACTGTCTTCGAGTGTTTGAATGCCCATTGCTTTAGCTCAGATTCCCAAGGAAACAGGCTTTGGGCCATACAGGACACCTCTAGACAGACTATGCTGAGAAACAATGCCTGGAATGGTGCATGGGGAGAGGAGAGGAGAGGAGAGGAGAGGGAATTACGTACCTGACTCTCACTCCTGGTTCCTTTTCTTATTGGTCAAAATTTACCCCACAGGTGCGAACTCCCCTACACTTCTAGATTGCATCAACTGCCCCTTTGACAGCTGTCTAGGAAGCCAGATCCCACACTTTGAAGTGTAGTGTTTCATACAATCCAAAAGTGTTAGCAGAGGCTAGGCGTGGTGGCTCACGCCTGTAATCCCAGCACTATGGGAGGCCAAGGCAGGCGGATCATGAGGTCAGGAGATCGATACCATCCTGGCCAGCATGGTGAAACCCCGTCTCTACTAAAAATACAGAAATTAGCTGGGCATGATGGTGCACGCCTGTAATCCCAGCTACTCAGGAGGCTGAGGAAGGAGAATCGCTGGACCCTGGGCGGCAGAGGTTGCAATGAGCTGAGATTGCACCATTGCACTCCAGCCTGGGCAACAGAGGGCGATTCCACCTCAGAAACAAACAAACAAAAACAAAACAAAAAATAAAAAGTGGTGGCAGAAATCAGAAAGTCCAGATATGTAGGTAATTGGCCTTGTTGTACAGCAGCAGCCAAGGGTGAACACTAAATGCTCCCAGGCAAGTCCTAAGTTCATCGAGTAACTGGAGTACCCATCTGTGTTAGTTAATTGCCTTTATCTGAAGGAAAAATAAAACTCTTATCTCTATGACAAGCAGGTGCTTACGGCTTGGGGCAAGGCACCTAAGTTAAACTCCCCTGGTGACAGGGAGACAAAGACATCATCTTCCTCAACATTCACCTTTCAAAGAGATGGCTCCATGGCCCTGAAGAAAGACATTCCTGGTGGCGGTGCTTGGTGGCTCACACCTGTAATCCCAACACTTTGGGAGGCTGAGGCTGGAGGATCACTTGAGGCCTGGAGTTCAAGTTCAAGACATTCCTGGGTTATAGGGTGGCCAGAGGCTTACATATCAAAGGAAGAATTTATAAATACAAATTTTCTCAAGGAAATGCCCTAAGGAAAGTGAAATGGGGAAGGTCTCTTCTTGCTCTTTTGGCAACAGGAAAATCTCAATTTTATGTTTCGTTACCCTTACAATTTCCCCCTTTTGTTATTCTTTTATAGTAACAGTACAATTTTCTAATTATCTCCACTGCTTTGAAATGAGGCTCATTGGCACTGGAGAAGCTGGTTCATTCGCACAGTCAGCTTTCACATTCCCTCTTTTGATCAAGATCTTTCTTTGAAAACCTCACAAACCTGAGGTGATCCACCCCACCTCAGCCTCCCAAACTGCTGGGATTACAGGCGCAAGCCACTGTGCCCGGCCCTATAACCAATGTTTTTAATTGTATCCCTCTAGAGAGAGTGAGCAGAGGTGTCTGTGTATGTCTGTATTGTGCTTTGTGTTTTACAGAACATTAACTCTTTATAAAGCATATATTTCTAACCTAGGAAAATATCAAATGGAAAAGGGATAGGAATACCTTTGATATGTACATTCGGCAGAACTATGTGCTGCCGGGTACAGTTGCATGAACATATACACATCTCCACTTCCTGTGAGAAGAAATTTTAAGAAGAAAATTTTCTTTAGGAATCAGTGCTCCCCAAGGCCTTATTTACAATGTCTGGCTTACTGTCAACCTGTGAGTCTGTCCACCAACCCTACAGGACCTCATATCCCTCCCTTCTCAAATGCCTACCTCTTCCCTTCCCTTCCCCGCCACCATCAGAAAACAGGCATAGATAAATGCAGCCATCAGCTTCTCAAACTTGATTTTATTGTAATCATCACTGTTGGTGGTGAGGATTTGTCCAATTTGGTTTCTCCATGTTTAATTAGTCTTCCTCACCCTCCTCTGACGATCCTTCAGATGAGTCTGGGTCTTCTTCCTCCATTGAAGATCCTTCAGATGAGTCTAGGTCTTCATCCTCTTGTGAAGATCCTTCAGATAACCCTAGGTCTTCATCCTCCTGTGAAGATCCTTCAGGTAATTGTAGGTCTTCATCCTGCTTTGAAGATTCTGCAGATGAGTCTAGGTCTTCGTCCTCCTGTGAGGATCCTTCGTCCTCCTCCTCTTGGACTGGATTGATGGAGTTCTCTCAGGACTGGTCATTCTCCAGTTGATTTGAATGTATTTTCTTAGTCTTCCTGTAGCACAACACTAATACTGTTGAATATTCTGATGTTTTCATCTTTTTCAAACTCGGTTCGAGGACTAAGTCCCTGTTTGGTGTCTCCTGCATCTGTTAAGAAAACAGGGAGAGGCCAGAAAGACATTATTTTGGGTGAATAGGATACAGACTGGATAGCAAGGGGGGCTTTATGAGAAGGAATGCAGGTTGAGGAAGGGGTTTGATCCAGAGAAGAACAAGGTTGAATCACAGGGTAGGGATCTATGGGGAAGAAGAGGAGCATGGGTAGGGTCATCTGTTAGTCCAAACTGCACCATTTTGTAAGTTCTTTGCTATTTTGCAGACCTTGGTCAAAGTGAAACATCCCATGGGGGTTCAGGCCGTGAGAAACATCCTGCCTAACCACCTGTCCACAAGGCAGACAAAGGCCCAACTAAAGAAACATCCCTATCATATCTTGCTTGGCAAAGTTCTACGGAACACCACAACGATATTCCACCAGAAAAAGGGCCAAACCACCTGATCATAAGAACATCTTATCAATATCCTGCCGGGCAGCAAGCCATACTGCCCATATCCCTCCCACCCATACCTGTAAGTACCCCAGGCTGTAAGCGGTGGTGGGATCTGGCATTAAGCTGGTCCCCCACTTCCACAAGCATCTGCAGTATTCCTGTGTTGCTGTTTGAGCTGCCCCCTCTCTGTGTGTCTTTCTTTCACCCTCGCCTTCGCTTCAAAACCTAACAATCTTACCTCATCATTTTTGTTGTTGGAGTCGCAGGGGCTCTTCCTCTTCTCCCCATTGGTGCTTGAAGTGGGCTTTTCCATGATTCTGGTTGGTTGTTGAATGTCTACAGCAGGATATTTTAGAGTCCAGACTTCCGTAGCTATATTGAAGCTTCCCAGTGGCCCAGAGCTCTTGCCCTCCCTATAGATACCCTCCTGGTGACAAGGCAAAGCCACACCCTTGAGCTTTGTTTGATCATACAGGCAGTGTCCCAGCCAATGGCAGTCCAAGGGTGGCTTAGACATCACAAAGCACCACGGCTGACCACTCCCTGGGCTTGTGTGGGAGGGGTGACAGGGGTGTAGAGGAAACCGAATGCTGCTGTTGTTTCAGCATCCCCTGAAGATGCATCCCAAACTGATCTGCTGCCGCTCCTCATTTCTCCATGTTTAATGTTCATGGTTCACATGGAAGTGAGAGGTTGATTCTGTCAAGCCCTTCCCCACAGCCATTCTTATTAAGTGATTCATTCTTTTGTCTTCCAGCCCTCACCATGACTTAGTATTTTAGATGTCTCACCTCAAATCCCCCAAGCTAGTGTGGCTACATTTAATTATTGGTGGAGATGTGAATTATCCCATTTCCCTCTTACAGTTCCTTCGTATGCACCTTGAAGACCATTTACTCTTGGGCTACTGCCAGGCAAATTTCAACCCATGTTCTTTTACCCAATGTCCATGTAGTTCTTTTAAGTTTCCTATTTCCAATCTGAAACAATGGCCTCAGTCTGTCAAAACTTTAGTGAATTAACATTCTTTACCTTGCATCCTAGTCTTGTTTCAAATCAGGGGTGTATGTTCATAGTAAATGTAGTATCCCAACATGAATTCTACCAGTATGTGGGGTGGGGGAAGGAGTAAATATTCAAGTGCTGGAAGTTGTCCTGAGTATTTACCTGCAGGATACTGCAATCTAAGACTAATATGTGCAAGAATGTGGGCATAGTTAAGCTTTGCACTGGAGATTGTGTCCAGTGACAAAAAAAAATGCATTCAGATTGGAAGGGAGAAGTAAAAGTATCTTTTGTCAAAGACTACATGAGAGTGTATGTAGAAAAGTCAATCTAAAAAAAATGCTTCTACAATAATTGAGGTTAGCAAGATTGCAGAGTAAGCGATCAACATATAAATCAATTGTATGTTTATCTAGTAGAAGTTATATATTAGAAATGTGCATCCAGTTTTCACCTATAGTCATCATGTCAATATGAATAATGACACATTTTTCACCAGAAAGTATTCCCATTTGTATAATTAATTAAATGGTAATATAAGTTTTAAGGTATCACTATCATTATTGGCATTAAGATGTGAAAGAGTTATACATCATAAGCAGTGTGGCAAAGAAAAAGAAATGGAGAGGGAAACAAAATCGGAGAGCAACACATCTGGAAAGCTAAATATTTGCTTCTAAAAGTGACTGTTTTTGGCTGGGCGCAGTGGCTCACGCCTGTAATCCCAGCACTTTGGGAGGCCGAGGCAGGCAGATCACCAGGTCAAGAGATCAAGACCATCCTGGCTAACACGGTGAAACCCCGTCTGTGCTAAAAATACAAAAAATTAGCCAGGCGTAGTGGCGGATGCCTGTAGTCCCAATTGCTCGGGAGGCTGAGGCAGGAGAATGGCATGAAGCCGGGAGACGGACCTTGCAGTGAGCCAAGATCGTGCCACTGCACTGCAGCCTGGGTGACAGAGAGAGACTCCATCTCTAAAAAAAAAAAAAAAAAAGTGACTATTTTTTGAGGTACAACTGGCAAATTTCACGTCCTTCCACAGTCTTTGTGATGTTCAGATATTCAGGTATTTCAGGGATATATTAAATAATGTAGGCATTCTGAGCATATCAACCATATCATCCACACTCTGAAAACATTAGTGTTCAAGAACGTATTCCCTTTCAATTATGCCCTACATTCAATATCTGTGTCTTGTTCATATTCTGTGTTGTGCCTTCTCCATTTTCTTCAAGATTGTTTAATCTACTGGATGCTCTTCCTAGCTATTTCTCAAAAGAACATTCTATTAAATGTATTAATATCAAATTAGTTTTCCTTTTGTTAATGATGCATACCTTTCATTTACTGCCTGTTTCTTTTTCCCTTGAGTCTATTCTGTGACTTTTATTATTTTGCTCTTTCTTAGTATTATTTTCTTGTATCATGAAATTTGCTATCTATTTTAATAAGATATACATTTAATGCTATGACAGTCCTAAGAATACAACTGAGGCTTGTTCAATAGCCTCCTGGAAATCACAATCTTTTAATGTTAATAGCCTAATGGAGTGGTTCAGAAGTGTGGAGTAAAAACATCTAGGTAATTTCTCCCCTAAACATGCAGTGCTTCCTTTAAATTCAGAAGTTCTTCTAATTAAGTCAGGAATTTGGAAAACATGTGTAAAAGATACTTACGTGGACTACTCAGGACTTAGTATGTTATAGTCTTTGAACTTTAAATCGTATCTTCTGATGACTCAAGGCAGAAACCTGTAATATATAACCTCTGATATGGTTAGAGGTTACCATATGTGTCTTCAATCTAATTATACACAGTAGCTCATGAAGACTGACAGGAGGGCAGGGAGCATGCTTAGCCCAGGCATCTTACAAACACCTTGAGCATCACTGACCTACATGCATGCTCCCTACTTCTTGGGCCACAAAAACTTGACTGTCTCTTTCCATTTTACTATTCAGTCATTCAAGGCCTCACTGCGGGAAGACTTTAAAATGCAATCACTGGGTCTGGCAAGGGAGGTGGCTCATGCTTATAATCCCAGAACTTTGGGAGGCTGAGGCGGGTGGATCACTTGAGATCAGGAGTTCGAGCCCAGCCTGGCCAACATGATGAAACCCTGTCTCTACTAGAAAGACAAAAATTAGTCAGGCGTGGTGGCACGCACCTGTATTCCCAGCTACACAGGAGTCTGAGGCATGAGAATCCCTTGAAACCAGGAGGTGTAGGTCACAGTGAACCGAGATCAGACCACTGCACTCCAGCCTGGGCGACAGAGCGAGACCCCTACTGAAAAAAAAAAAAGTAATCATTGTTTAAGAGCCTGAGAGAATTCAGGATTTGACAAAATCCAAGAACACTCATGAAGGTCTCCATACAGGAAAATAAACATCAAGTAGAGTGCCAGCTCATTTACTTAGGAGCAATGAAATCTCAACTCAGATATTATAATTGGACTGAAGCTGATTGTTATGATAAACAAATCATGAAAATCAGATTATCTTTGTATTTTCTCCAACAGAACCGAAACATGCAGAAATCAGCAATGAAATGATTTTAATCTATCTGATGTGCATTCACTACTTTCAATAAAAGCAAAAACCGGTGCAGGATTTATGTGTTTTGTCCAGAATCTCACAAATTATCTTTGAGCTGGTATTAGAATCTTCTTCAGGGTCAGCATATTTCATACGAAGTGGTATTACAAATGTATTATGTATTTGTGAAAAGCAGAAAGTAGAAAATAATCTACAAATTTTTAGCTGTTGATTATACTCAGAAGTAAGAAAATGCTTTTCTTTTCTTTTCTTTTTTCTTTTCCTTTCTTTTTTTTCCCCCCTGAGATCAGAGTTTCACTCTGTTGCCCAGGCTGGAGTACAGTGGCATGATCTCGGCTCACTGCAACCTCCACCTCCCGGGTTCAGGCAGTTCCTCTGCCTCACCCTCCCGAGTAGATGGGATTACAGGCGCCTGCCATGAAGCCCGGCTAATTTTTTGCATTTTTAGTAAAGACTGGGTTTCACCATTTGCCCTGGCTGGCCTCGAACTCCTGACCTCAAATTATCCACCCGCCTCGGCCTCCCAAAGTGCTAGGATGACAGGCGTGAGCCCCCGCTTCTATTTGATGATTCAATATGGCTTTGACCCAATTTGTGTCTGTATCTGATAGTCTTTCAGTTTTGCAGTCAGGCTTCTGGGGTCTCGACTACCTTCCCGAGAAAGTCTGCATTTGGACTCTGTTTTTAAAGGGGCAGTAATGTTCTCTCTTTTCATTATCAAAAGTGTAATATTATGGAATACAGAAAGCACGTAATTTTGAATCTTAATGGATAACATACCTCCTTCTGGCATTTTAAATTGCTCTCATTTTGTCAGAATCTTCCCCTGGACACCAGGGCCAACTCCACATTCATCCCCAGTCTTTGACTGAGACAGCTTCTGGAGATCAGCTTCCAGGTCAGGTACTAAAAAATACCAAGGATATCGACTGAAGCAGCCAAACCAGAATGATAAATAAGGAAATGATCCTATTCTTTTCTTCAGTGTGATGCAATAAAAGCCTGTAGGCTACTGTGGTAATAAATGTGATGCAAAGATGTCCCACCTTTGTTTTCCTGTATTATGATATCTTAACTAACAATCTGAGGATAAGTCACACCACACCTACATTTCCCATACTTTTTAACATTGTGTGTTATAAACACTCAGCTACCTAGGAAATCTGAAGTATCTCAGCTACCTAGGAAATCTGAAGACTGCCCCATGGATAGCATTTTAATCATATCTTAAATATAATGTTCTGAATGATTAGATCAATGTACTGGTCTGCTTATGACAAATCTTATAGTCCTGACACTAATTCCCTGTTCAGGTACCCTGAAAGTGTTGGGGTTAAACTTAATTAATGTTTAGGTCCAAAGGCCCTATATGTCATTAAGAAAAAGTACCCGATACAACAGCAAAACCACTGTCTTCCAAAGAGAGTACGGGAACTGAAGTGCAAAGAAATTAATGGGCATTGTTGACAGTCATATTCTGGAAACCCCTTAACAGGGAATTGCTAAAATAATCCATGGCCCAAATTCTGTCTATCTTTAGTTTGAAAATGCTATCTATTCGTTGAGGAAACAATTTCTGTTTCATGATAATCTTACTGTACTTGGAGTTTTCTAATTATAAAAATATTGAAACAACTTTTAAAAGCCCCTTCAAAGTCCTACTGATATAGTTACCTGTATTCCAGTGTCCTGAATTATCCACCTTTTACCAAACATACTGTCAAAAATAGGCATCAGAGGAAACAGTAGCTGTCATTTATTGGCCGCTTTTCTGGAGACGCTATCCTACTTCACTGAACTGCGTTTTGTCCTGAGTCAATGCTGAGTACCTTACAGTGCAGACATATTTGAGTATTAAGCATTTTTAAGCAAAATCATTCACATTTTCTGACATGGATGGTGGGAAGAATGCAAACCTTGGAACAAAATATGAATTCCTTCTCCATGAGTCAAGTGTTCTTGGTAAGTCTCAATCTCTGAGCCTCATTTTTCTGTTTTTTTTATTTATTTATTTATTTATTTATTTATTTATTTATTTATTTATTTATTGACACAGAGTTTCATTCTTTTTGCCCAGGCTGGAGTGCAACGGTGCAGTCCCGGCTCACCGCAACCTCCACCTCCCGGGTTCAAGCAGTTTCTCTGCCTCAGCCTCCCGAGTAGCTGGGATTACAGGCGTGTGTCACCACGCCCAGCTAATTTTTGTATTTTTAGTAGAGACGGGGTTTCGCCATGTTGCCCAGGCTCGTCTCGAACTCCTGAACTCAGGTGATCCACCCACCTTGGCCTCCCAAAGTGCTGGGATTACAGATGTGAGCCACTATGCCTTGTGCAGCAAGGGGCATGCACACTGAGTCAGGCACATGCAGGGCCCGCCAGGGTTTTCCTGCTATCCCCACACCCTTATCCCAGGTAGTTTGTAGTAGGAAGAAAGGGACATGAGAGAATTTTTAAATTTTTTTTGTCTCTTGCCCAGCCATTCTCAGGCATCCAGAAACATTGAGAACAGAGAGTCCCATGTCACCCTTAGTGGAGGGTGTGTCTCAGAAAGACCTTTTGTGACAGAAATAAAGAATTTTATGTCTATATTTACACATACTGTTTTATCAGGGTGTTTTTCTGTTGTCCAGGGTGGAGGACAGTGGTATGACCATGCCTCACTGCAGCCTCCACCTCTTGGGCTCAAGCAATCCTCCTCACACAGCAACCTCCCCTGTAGCTGGGACTGCAGGTGGCCGCCACCACGCCCGCCTAATGTATTTAATTATTATTATATTTTAGATGCGGGGTGTCACTGAGTTGCTCAGGCTGCTTTCAAACACATGGCCTCAAGTGATCTTCCCATGCCTGCCAATTTTTATACATGCTTTTTATACATGCTGTAGACTCAATCAATTCACACCTGTACGTTTTTTTAAGGTTGTGTTATTGCACTTTTATACCTCTTGACTGGTAGCTGATTTCCCTGAACACCTGTAAGGTAATCACTGGCTCACCAGTGAGTGTGGTTTTAACAATGGCTTGCAGTGGCTTGGAAAGCCCTCATGGGAAGTATTTCTGAGGAAAAGTGGAGAGTGTGCAGGAATAGTTTTGAAAAACAGAGACAACCGATGTCTTCCTTCCCTCCCTTGCCTCTCCTCATGTGCCAGGTTTTCTGTTTTCTCCACTATTACAGAATCACCATGTTGTATCCTGTGATGAAAAGTTTTTATCTCTTTAATCATCCCATTTCGTCCTCCAGACCTTTTTTTTTCTGGAAGGGTTGTAAGCAGAAGGGACAAAACATCTTCAGAAAAACACATTATGATATAAACTTAGTGAAAAGATTCATCATATTTAAGAAATGGACAGGATGAAATCCTGAATTCATAAAAGTTTTAAAAATCAGTTTACATAGCATCTGTCCCTTTTGTCTCTATCCCTTATCGAGTGAGGAGTGTAGAAAAGATGAATTCCTCGCTTGTGGCAACTGCATTAAGTAGTCAAACTGCTGGACCCTCTCCGTCAATATCACACACCCAGATGTAATAGCCACAAAACACAAAGACATTTTACAACTGCACCTTTTTTTTATCTCATTGTAATTTCCATCAAAACCCTAGCACTGAACTCAACATTCACAGAGTTATGAGTACCATGGCCAAGAGAGATCCTGCCTCAAATGTTGGGAGGAGGCTGCAGCAGTGGCAGTCCAGCTGAAGACAAGGCTGAAATGTGTCTTCACACACCCCACTCTCTTTTTGAGACAGGATTTCTCTCTGTCATCCAGGCTGGAATACACTGGAGGACTTAGAGCTCACCACAACCTAGGACTCCTAGGCTCAAGCAATCCTCCTGTGTTACCTTCCTGAGTAGATGGGACTACAGACACGTGCCATGATGCCCAGCTAATTTTAAAAATTGTGTAGAGCAGGGGTCTCACTATGTTGCCCAGGCTGGTCTTGAACTCCTGGCTTCAAGTGATTCTCCTCCCTCAGCCTCTCAAAATATTGGGATTACAGGTGTGAGCCGCTGCATGTGGCCTTTTTTTCTCTCACTATTTTTCCTTTATCTAAGGCTTAAGGTTTAGCTAAGGCTTTGCTTTAGCCCAGGAAACTGATTTTCTTCCCTCCCACTTAGAGGAAAGAGCAATTCAAACCTTCAGGATTTTTGGCCTACTGAAAGTTCATTGGCAACAATTGTATCCTGTCTCTACCTGCCTACAGGAGAAAACAAAAATTAAAGTCAGCACCAGACTGCGATTTTCCTCCATACATTATCCTGCACAGAACAGCGGTTGAGGGATCCAGTCAGCCAGTTCTCTCACAGTTGGAGGGATTATTGTTAATGCTGTGAGTACATGTATTTTTCATAATAGACAACAGCTCAGCTGCTGCTTCATACTATGGGGAAATCCATAGTCTCCCAGGAGTGACAGCTTCCTCATCTCTACCCCTTCGCTCTTCCCTTACTCAAAGAAAGTTTCACCATATTGTAGTGAGTCAGGGTCCTGCTGGTGAATCACACGGTTACTGACACTGTGTCAGGGACCCCTAAGGCCACCCTCACCTTCAGTGATTCATGGACATTCTCTGCTGCCCTTCTGCATACAATACTCCTAACTGAAGCCAGCCCCCTCACCTCAGGTCAGTGTACCATGCCTCCCACCTTGTCATGGGCTTTGCTCCTGTAGTGATCACTCCTCTCTCCTGAACCATCGACTGCTCCCTCTACATTGGATCATTCCCCAAGCTACGGGAAAACTCACCCTCTTCCCCCATGTCCTTCTCTAGCTATGAACACATTTAATTCCTGCCCTGCAAAGGAAAACTGCATGAACTTATGCAACACACTTCACTGGAGTCCATTTTCAAAATTATCTACATAGGAAAATGAACCAGAATATCCAAAACAATTCTGAAGTTTAACTTTGGGGAATTCACCCTACAGGAGGTCAAGATTCACATTAATTCTATTATATTTATTGATTGATTATGTTATCAGTGCATTGGAAGAAGGTGACTTCCCCCTTGGCTTGGGGATTGATCCAATATAGAGGGAGCTGTTGATGGTTCAGGAGAGAAGAGAGATCAGTGCAGGAGCGGAGCCCCTGAGAAGGTGGGAGGCATGGGATCCTCAGCTGAGGTGAGGGTGCTGCCTTGAGTTAGGAAGCATTGCATGAAGTTGTTGATTATGATTCTTAATCATCCAGCCCCGTATGGCAATTGTGTTACTTCTCCAGTATTCAAGACAGTGTGGTATTGGAGAAAAGTCAACAAATCAAAATAGAGCCAGCAATAGACTCACAAACCTAATAAGTTGATTTTCAGAAAAGTGGCAAAGGCAAAGGAGAAAGATTACCTTTCTAAAATATTGTGTTGTTTTCTCCTGTCTCGTGGCCACTACATTAATTGATTTTTATCCCTCTGGTTCCCTTCCCTGTGTTTCTCCTTTGCACTTCAACTGCTGTTCTGTTTGTCTGTCTGCCCCACCACAGTCCGATATTTCCCACAACAAGTACCACGTGTCTTTGTGGTATTTGAGATGTCCAACCCATCAATGAGAAACCGAATCAAGAAAATGCGGTACATGTACACCATGGAATACCATGCAGCCATAAAAAGAATGAGATCATGTCCTTGGCAGGGACATGGATGGTGGTGGCAGCCACTATCCTTAGCAAACTAATGCAGGAACAGAAAACCAAATACCAGATGTCCTCACTTATAAGTGAGAGCTAAATGATGAAAACACATGGACACATGGGAGAAGCATCACACACTGAGCCTACTGGACTGCGGGGGTGGGAGGAGGGAGAGGGTCAGGAAGAATAGCTCGTGGATGCTGGGCTTAATACCAGGGTGATGTGATGATGTGTGCAGTAAATCACAGTGGCACACATTTACTTATGTAAGAAACCTGCACATCCTGCACATGTACCCCTGAGCTTAAAGTAAATTTTGGAAATAAAAAATGTCAATATTTCAGAATCCTTCTTTCCATGTGTTGGTCATTGTGCCATTTATCTAAGCATTATGGTGACATGAAAGCTGAGGCATAACAACAATTAGTATGATCAGCAATTTTCCAGGATTATACCCCAGTATGATCTAACATCAACTACTAATATTGAATTGCATTTGACTCCTGGAAGTACTTAAGGAAAGTTGGTAAGAAAAAATATTCATCTTTGAAAATATTTTTTAAATTTGTATAAATTGGATCAACACTGAATACCACAGATGTCACTGTCACTGGATGCTAATGAAGTACATAATAGGAACTATAAGACACAGTCAATAATAAAGCGGGAAATAAAAGGGAACATATCAGAGCACCGTGAGACGAGTGCAGAAGCACACACATGGTCACACCTGCAGCTGCAGAAAGACATAGTAGGAAGTAAAGCCCCACAACTCATCAGCCTTCCTTCTCACCAGCTCATGAGTTCACAAATGAGTTTGCTGAGGGTCAAATGCCCACAGTAAAACTGACCAGTTTAAGCATCACTGAGTGCCATTTCAAGCATTATGTAGAAAGCCACAGACAACAGTGAACTTATTCTGAGCAAATCTGAATCCATCATCTTCACAGATGGCTATAGAAATGGCCTGTAAACATTTTATCTGATAACCACTAAAGTAATGACGTTCAAACTCTTTTATGACAACGTGTGAGAAATACACTGTTTATATATAGTCAGCTAGGCAAATAAATATATGTATGTACATGGAGATGTGTAGTGTATTTGTATATTCTATATACAGTGAACGCTATTTAGTAATTTATCTCCATTCTTTAAAATGCTGTTTGTGGCTGACAACATTCATCTTATGATCCACTATGGATTAAAAACCAGTTTAGAAATGATTACAGCTTTTTCAGAGAACATCCCCCATGGTTGATAAATGTTGCTATAGAATATATGCAAATATACATGAGAACCCAATTTTGTCCACCTCCTTTGCAATTCAGTGCTTTTAGACAAAAATGTCATCTTTGATATGGGCCACAAAGGCTACTACAAAATATACAATTACTGATGAACTGTGTGTTTCATCTGCAGATATCAGTGTCTGTTTTGCACAGGTGAAGTCTTACTTGGAGAAGTGGGAACTCACAGGCAAAAGGAACAGAAAGTACATGTGACTTCTTGTCCTCTTGATATCATGTGGAGGCTTTGCTTGGGCTGCAGCATAGCTGAATGTCATGCATTGCATGCATTCACAGGGAGGTCCCTGTGTGACCTCCATTCCCCTACTGTGCTCCCATTTTATGAAGCAAGTGGGAGAGCTACACTGAAAATGGTAGGTAGTAAATAATTTGGCCTCAACCACCAAGCAATCTGAGCTCACGTGACAGTGTTTACTCTGGTACCCTGAAACTTGCCAGCTGCTCAGAATCTGTAGACTTTGTCCCACCCACCCACCATCCTGTGGAAATCTAAGTTTGGTCGTAGATTCCCGTGTATGGAGGATGGGAAACTCTGGTCATGTGGGAAATTGAGCCCTCTCACAGGTAGACTGGCTGTGTTGGTCCCAGCTCTGTTTCCTCCCTTAGCAGCTAGAGAGTTGCTAGGGTCATGTATCAGGCAACTCTTCTTGTCTCTACAGTGTCTTTCATACTTTCTGCTGCTTCCTGTTTATCACAAGGACTCTTTCACAACTTTCCCAATCCGAATCCTAATATGATCCTTTGAACTCATCCAGCAGGTCTGGAGTTATGGCCCACAGGAATGGCAGCGGGAAGTTCAAATTTGGCATGAAATTCAAGCCTGCTCTTTGAGGCTGGAGTGAGGCCACTCAGGAATCATTAAAGTCCAGGTCTGCATGTGATGGTTAATATTAAGTGTCAACTTGATTGGATCGAAGGATGCAAAGTATTGTTCCTGGGTGTGTCTGAGAGTGTGCTGTCAAAGGAGATTAATATTTGAGTCAGTGAACTGGGAGAGGTAGACCCACCCTCAGTCTGTGTGGGCACCATCTAATAATCAATCGCCAGCGCCACTAGAACAAACCAGGCAGAAGAAAATGGAAAACCAGACTTGCTGAGTCTTCCAGCCTCCAACTATCTCCGGTGCTGCATGCCTCCCGCCCTCGAACAACAGACTCCAGGTTCTTCAGCTTTTGGACTCTTGAACTTACACCAGTGATCTGCCAGGGGCTCTCGGGCCTTTGGACATAGACTAAAGGCTGCAATGTTGGCTTCAATACTTTTGAGGTTTTGGAACTCGGACTGCCTTCCTTGCTCCTCAGCTTGCTGATGGCCTATTGTGGGACTTCACCTTGTCACCATGTGAGTCAATACTCCTTAATAAACCTTACTTCATATATACATCTATCCTATTAGTTCTGTCCTTCTACAGATCCCTAACTAATACAGCGTGAAACACTACCATCCAGCCATCTGATGGCATGACCATTTGCTAAACAGTTGCTCACAAAAGGTCTGAGTCCAGAAATCACTATCTCCCATTCTGTGAGCACTTCTGAGTGCACTATATTAAAAACTGGAGTTAATAAGAAGCAAAAGAAAGTAAAATTTAATAATGATAGTGTCCATGCCAAGAAAGAATAAAAAATATAAAAGGTAAATTAAATAAGAGATCATGATTATAACTGCTCTCGCTTTCTAAAAAAAAAAATATTTAAAACACCATGATTCCTACTCAAGTTGCTTTTGAGAGAGAGACAGAGAGAGACTGAGCAACCTTTCTTTTCCAGCTCAAGGTATTTCCCTAAAAGAAGCCCAGCTGCATGAAATATATAGGCATCATTTTAGCAATATATCTTAATTTATTTATAAAGGGCTACATTCTGATCAGGATACCCTTCCTATCCTTCCCTTCCATATAATATTTCCCACATTAAACTGCTAAAGAATACAAAAGTAATAAGAACAGGAATCATGCACACAGCTTGCTGTCTACATTGAGAGCTTATACTCCACTGGCTTCATCAACATAACTTTACTAATACAGCAATCTCTTGCCTAGGAAAATAAAAGTTTCAAAGAACTTTACTGTTCATTTCAGCAACCGCCTGAAAGATCCATCAACTCTTCAGTCAAAAGTGTCAAATGACATTTTTCAGTCCCAAAACTCATTGAACTGTTGCCTAAAAACCTTTGTCTTCTTGGCTCCACCAACCCTAAATCATTATGATTCCTACCTAACTCTAACCAAACAATCCCCCGCTATAAAAGACCCACTGTACCCCAGATTTCAAAATCAGAATAAATATACTTAAATCCCTTCAACGTCTGATGTGCTAGTGCCTCAGTCGAGGTAGTGCTCTCCCTTACAGCATTATGCAAATAATGTCAGCCCTGTCATATGAACAGGCTATTTGGCTGATATTTGGAGAGTACAGTATATGATCCATTTAGTCACCACTGCTTTGCATCATGTCACAGTAGACTGTGCTTAGATCCTGTCATCAATATGTATGTATATTTCTGAATCAAAATACATGATCTGAATGACCTACAGGTATATTCAGGCAAATCAGTCACTAGCCCAGAGATTTAAATGTGCAATAACACATCCTCCCAAAAAAAACTAAGCATGTGTGAATATATTTAGTCTGCAGAAGAGTTTATTCCATTACATTCATTAGAAGCATGGCAGAAAACTGAGAACCAGAGGAAAAAAGTGACTAATCAAAGCATGTATAAAAATTGGTCAAGGTGGGATGATAGCTTGAGCCCAGGAATTCAAGACCAGCATGGCATCAGACTGAAACAACGTTCTAAAAAATAAATTAATTGCTCAGGTGTGGTGTTCGCACCTGTAGTACCATCCACTTGAGAGGCTTCAGCATGAGGATTATTTGAGCCCAAGAGACCCAGACTTCAGTGAGGTATGGTCATGCCACTTCCATCCAGCCTGGGCGAGAAAGCCATACCCCGTCTGAAAAAAAAAAATTATAATTAAAGATATAAAAATAGTTTACTTCTTTCACAACAGGCTTTTCTGAGACACATCTTCCATTAAGGGTGACATAGGACTGTGTGTTCCCAACGTTTCTCAATGCATGAGATTGTTTGGGGAAAGAAAAACAAATGCTCTCTTAAGTCCCTTTATTTCCACTACAAACACCCTGTGGATGCGAGTACGAGAACAGCAGGAAAACCACGGTCAGCCTGCAAGTGGCAGACTCAATGGGCATGCTCCCTGCTAAGCAAGTTCCGGCTGCCCATGTGCCTTGCTGTCTGTCTTCTATCCCTGCAGAGCTGTGGAAGGAAACGTCATGACTTCTTTCTTCCCAACTATGACACAGCAGGTAGGTCAGCAGACCAGTCCTCCCAGAAGTTGAAGTGTCAGTGAGTGTGAGGGAAAGCGGAAGGGCTTCCCGTGGGTTGGACCACTCGGTCCATGGCCTCATATAGGTTGTCATCCTTCTACTAAAAGGCAGCGACATCACCATGGCCTTGCTGTTGTGGGGTCCTGGGCAGGGGAGGAAGTAAGGGCATAGAGGGGAGGAGGGTCAGATGAACATGGAATGAGTTGAAGGGTGACATTATTTGCAGTATTTCAGTCTCAGAGGCATAAAAAAACCACACAGAGAGGATGGATTCCAAAGTCCTTAGTGGGGACCTTGGAAGGAGCAGAGAACAGGGCACGGGGGGACACTGAAGGGGCAGTGCAGCTCTTAAGGCAACAGGCGACCTCACTGCGCATGCTCCTTGGGTGCCTCCTTAGTGCGCATGTTCATTGGGCGCCTTCCCATTGGTCCTTCGCCCACCTGGGAGCTGTGATCCTGCAGCTTGGGTACCTGAGGTCTGGATTCTCTCTCCCCTACTGAGACGCAGCCAGTAGGTCCACAGGCCGATCCAGCTGGGAGCTGAAGTGTGAGTGAGAGTGCGGAGGAGCCAGCGGGCTTCCGGAGGGTCGGGGCGCGTGATTGGTGACTCCGAGTAAGACGGGCCTTGATGTCGTCGTCCTTCTCGTGCGGCCCCGCAGCTATGGGCCTTCTTGTCTTGTAGGGGTCAGAACGAAGGAAGAAGGAGGGCTTCAGAGTGGGACGGGGGTTAGGTGAAGCTGGGGCAATGCTGGGGTGCTGTTGGCGGTATTCCAGTCCCAGAAACGCCTGGAACTCCCAACAGAGGACAAATTCCAGACTCCTCAAGGGGCATCAAGGCTGGAATGTCGTGGGCAGTAAGGAAGGGGCCTAGAAAGTGGGAACACTCCGGACTGGTGACCGCCACCCCAAGGCTTGTATAACGAACCGCAGAGGTGCCCGCCCGGTGAGGACTGCCCAGTGCTATGTGGCAACTTCTCAACTCCATCTTGGAAGTTCGAATGGGTGGAAGGGGCTATGCATTCCAACAAAACTCGATTTTAGGGGGGAAACGGGCCTAGCAAATGGGTGTGTGACAAAAGCCATGGGCACTTTAATTTTAATTCTCAAGCTGTATTTTCCTAAATGTCTCACGATGGAGAGTCCAATTGCGAAACCAAACCTCATTGGAAATACCGTGTGTCTCTTGCCATAAGCCCTAAGGATTGCTCAGCTAGCTTAACGAACATAAGTGGCTGTACAAGTATTCGATTCAGAAGGCATACACACTTATACATGCCCTCTGACTTACTTTTCAATGTCTTACCAAATTTTTAAAAATTGCAAGTTAGCATTTGGCCATGGAAGTGCTCAAGTGTGGTATACACTCAGGTGCATTTTTCCAATCACAGTATTCTGGTTTTTGCTTTGGTTTGGTTTGGTTTTTTTGAGACAGAGTTTTGCTCTTGTTGCCCAGGCTGGAGTGCAATGGTGCAATCTCGGCTGGCTGCAACATTCGCCCCCCGGTTCAAGTGGTTCTCCTGCCTCAACTTCCCGAGTAGCTGGGATTACAGGTGCTCGCCACCACACCCAGCTACGTTTTTGTATTTTTAGCAGAGACGGGGTTTCACCATTTTGGCCAAGCTGGCCTCGAGCTTCTGACCTCAGGTGATCCATCCCCCTCAGCCTCCCAAAGTGCACACTATTCTCTTTGCAGACTGAAATATGAGTTGGCGAGGAAGAAGATATAGACCAAGACGATGTTTACGACTTGCTCAGCTGGTTGGTCCTATGCTTGTGAGTGACTTCACATTCGATTTTTTTCTACTAGCAGAAATTTTTTTGTGTGGTAGTTATTGTTGAACTAGTATAGATACACTGATAAAGGTCTCCCATGTTGATAAAAAATGATCATGGCGTCTCATAAGGAAAGAGTAACCCAAGAAGACTACATACTGTTTTTGCCTGGATGTGTGAACTTGTGTTCCTCGATTTCACTGGTGATTTCCTCTTCATGCTTATTCATAGCACATTACACCCATTCAACCCAACATAAATTAAAATGGCTTCCAACGCCATTGAGGGTAACGGTCTCAGAGTAACCTCTCTATGGGAAGAGTAACTTAATGAAGAATAAGTATGTGGAATCGTTTTGGGATAGTGTAGGAGCATGTCTTTAAACATGCATATGATCAGAAGTATCTGTGTAATCTGTATATTCATATTATTGACATGCATTGATAAGAAAATTTTTTTATCTGCACACACACACACCACCACCCCCGCCCTTGTCCCAGGAGCCCAGTGTGCCAGAGCCTCAACAAGAAGAACCACCAACTGAAAGTCAGGATCATACACCTGGTCAGAAGAGAGGAGAAGATCAGGGTGCAGCTGAGATTCAAGGTGCTGGGAAGGGAAAGAAAGAATGTCTATGGTGGGAGGAGGCTTGTGTGTGCATCACGCCTTATGCCATGACCAGTAACAGGAGGAAAGAAAGCAATAGGAAAGGATCTCAAACATTTGCTGAGAGTTTTGCAAGAGGCTGGAAATGTGATGAGTATAGTTTGCAGCTTCCTGCAGTACCCGGATATGATGAATCTTCTCTTTTTCTTTGAGATGCATTTTGTATGCTTGAAAATATAGTCCTTCCTAAATCAGATGAAATCGTTTAATTGGTTGTATAAAAATGTACATTATTTCACTAGTTTAACTTGATATTCTTAGGATGTTGCAGTGAGATCCTCTCAGCCATGGTGTTCACAGTGTTGTAAGCACCCTTTGATAGCATGTGGAGTGCCAAGTCACCCTACCATATAACATCCCAAATAAAGCCCATTTGCAAAGGGATGTTAACCTCATTTTATAAATAAGAAAACTGAGGCCGAGCGTGGTGCCTCACCCCTGTAATCCCTGCACTTTGGGAGGCCGAGGTGGGCGGATCACTTGAGGTCAGGAGTTCGAGACCACCGTGGCCAATGTGGTGAAATCCTGTCTCTACTAAAAATATACGAATTAGTTGGGCATGGTGGCACACACCTGTAATCTCAGCTACTAAGCAGGCTGAGGCAGGAGAATTTCTTGAGCCCGTGCGGCGGAGGCTGCAGTGAGCCAAGATCGCGCCACTGCACTCCAGCCTTGGTGACACAGCGAGACTCCATCTCAAAAAATAAAAATAAATAAATAAGAAAACTGAGGCTCAGAGATAGAGGCTTACCAAGAAAACTTGACTCATGGAGAAGGAATTCATATTTTGTTCCAAGGTGTGCATTCTTCCTGCCATCTATTTTAGAAAATGTGAATGATTTTGCTTAAAAATGCTTAATACTCAAATGTGTCTGTACTATAAGGTACTTCGATATTGGCTCAGGACAAAACGCAGTTCAGTGAAACAGGATAGCAACTCCAGAAAAGAGGTCAATGAATGACAGCCACTGTTTCCTTTGATGTACATTTTTGACAGCATGTTTCGTAAAAGGTGGATAATTCAGGATGTTGGCGTGCAGGTAACTGTGTTAATAGGATATGGAAGGGGCTTTTAAAAGTTGTTTCAATATTTTTATAATTAGAAAACTCCAAGTACGATAAGATTATCGTGAAACAGAAATTGTTTTCTCAACGGATTGCATTTTCAAACTAAAGATAGACAGAATTTGGGCCATGGATTATTTTAGCAATTCACTGTTAAGGGGTTTCCAGAATATGACTGTCAACAATGCTCATTAATTTCTTTGCACTTCAGTTCCCATACTCTCACTGGAAGACAGTGATTTTGCTGTTATATTTCGTACTTTTTTTCTTAATGACATTCATGTATGGAAAGTCACATATAGGGCCTTTGGACCTAAGAATTACTTTAATAAAGTTTAACCCCAACATTTTCAAGATACCTCAACAGGGGATGAGTGTCAGGACCATAAGATTTGTCATAAGCTCACCAATACATTGATCTAATCCTTCAGAAAATTACATTTAAGTTATGATTAAAATGCTATCCGTGAGGCCGTCTTCAGTTTTCCTAGGTAGCTGTGTGTTTATAATACACATTAGTAAAGTATGGGAAATGCAGGTGTGCTGAGACTTATCCTCAGATTGTCATTTAAGATAAGATATCATAATACAGGAAAACAAACATTTATTACCACAGTAGCCTCTAGGCTTTTATTGAACAACACTGAGGAAAAGAATAGGATCATCTCCTTATTTATCATTCTGGTTTGGCTGCTCCAGTCCATATCCTTGGTATTTTTCAGTGCCTAACCTGGAAGCTGATCTCCAGGAGCTGTCTCAGTCAAAGACTGGGGATGAATGCGGAGATAGTCCTGATGTCCAGGGGAAGATTCTGCCAAAATCAGAGCAATTTAAAATGCCAGAAGGAGGTATGTTATCCATTAAGATTCAAAATTATGTGCTTTCTGTATTCCACAATATTATACTTTTGATAATAAAAGGAGAGAATATTACTGCCCCTTTAGAAATAGAGTTCAAATGCAGACTTTCTTTGGAAGGTAATTCAGACCCCAGAAGCCTGACTGCAAAGCTGAAACACTATCAGATACAGACACAAATTGGGTGAAAGCCATATTGAACCATCAAATAGGAAAGCATTTTCTTACTTCTGATTATAACCAACAGCTAACAATTTTCAGATTATTTTGTAATTTCTGCTTTTCACAAATATATAATACACTCGTAATACCTCTTTGTGTGAAATATGCTGATCCCTGAAGAAGATTCTAGTACCAGCTCTAACATAATTTGTGAGATTCTGGACAAATCACATAAATCCTACACCCATTTTTGCTTTTATTGAAAGTAGTGAATGCACATCAGATAGATTAAAATCCATTTCATTGCTGATTTCTACATGCTCTGGTTCTGTTGGAGAGAATACAAAGATATTTGGATTTTCATGATTTGTTTATCATAACGATCAGCTTCAGTCCAATTGTAATATCTGAGTTGAGATTTTATTGCTCCTAAGAAAACGAGCAGGCACTCTGCTTGATGTTTGTTTTTCCATAAGGAGACCTTCATGAGTGTTCTTGGATTTTGTCAAATCCTGAATTCTCTCAGGCTCTTAAACAACTATTGTTTTATTTATTTTTGTTTGTTTTTGTTTTGTTTTTTTCGGACGAGGTCTCGCTCTGCCGCCCAGGATGGGGTCCAATCTTGGTTCACTGTGACCTCCGCCTCCCGGGTTCAAGCGATTCTCATGCCTCATCCTCACATGTATTTGGGATTACAGGTGCGTGCCACCACGCCCAACTAACTTTTGTATTTTTAATAGAGACGGGGTTTCACCATGTTGGCCAGTCTGGGCTCGAACTCCTGACCTCAAGTGATCACCTGCCTTGACCTCCCAAAATGCTGGGATTACAGGTGTGAACCACCTCCCTCACTGGACCCAATGATTGCATTTGCAGGAACCTACTGGACATTCAGACCATACATTCAGACCATTCCCGCAGTGAAGCCTTGAATGACTGAATAATAAAATGGAAAGAGGCAGTCAAGTTTTTGTGGCCCATGAAGTAGGGAACATGCATGTAGGTCAGTGATGCTCAAAATGGTTGGAAGATGCCTGCGCTAAGCATTCTCCCTACCCTTCTGTCAATCGTCATGAGCTACTGTGTGTAATTAGATTGAAGACACATATGGTAACCTCTAAACATATCAGAGGTTATATATTACAGGTTTCTGCCTTGAGTCATCAGATGATATGATTTAAAGGTCAAAGACTATAACATACTAAGTCCTGAGTAGTCCACATAAGTATCTTTTACACATATTTTCCAAATTCCTGACTTAATTAGAACTTCTGCATTTAAAGGATGAACTGCATTTTTAGGGGAGAAATTATCTAAATGTTTTACTCCACACTTCTGAACCGCTCCATTAGACTAATTATATCAATAGATAGTTTGTAGACGATTTCCAGGAGCCTACTGAACAAGCCTCAGTTGTATTCTTAGGACAGTCATAGCGTTAAATGCATATCTTATTAAAATAGATAACAAATTACATGATACAAGAAAATAATACTAAGACATAAAAAATAATAAAAGAGTCACAGAATAAACTTAAGGGAAAAGGAAGCAGGCAGTAAATGAAAGGTATGAATCATTAACAAAAGGAAGACTAATCCAAAAGTAATACATTTAATAGATCGTTCTTTTGAGAAATAGGTAGGAAGACAGCATCCAGTAGATTAAACAATCTTGAAAAAAAATGGAAAAAGCACAACATGGAATATGAACAAGACCCAGATATTGAATGTAGGGCATAATTGAAAGTGAATACATTCTTAAACACTAATATTTTCAGAGTATGGATGAAATGGTTGACATGCTAGGGATGCCTACATTATTTAATATGTCCCTGCAATACCTGAATATCTGAACGCCACAAAGACTGTGCATGAACTTGTGAAATTTGCTAGTCGTCCCTCAAAAACAGTTACTTTTAGAAGCAAATATTTAGCTTTTCCAGATGTCTTACTCTCCGTTTTCATTTCCCTCTCCATCCATTTCTTCTTTTTTTTCCACACTGGTTATGATATATAACTCTTTCACATTTTAATATCAATCATGATCTTGATACCTTAAAACTTATATGACCTTTTAATTAATTGTACAAACGGGAATAGTTTCCAGTGAAAAAAGTGTCATTATTCATATTGACATGAGGACTATAGGTGAAAACTGGATGCAAATGGTTAGTGTATGTTAAAAAAGAACAAAGAAGGGTAAACTAGCTCAAAGCAATATCACAGCACTTCTTCACGATAGAGAAAAAACAAATGCAATACTGGCCTTTCTATTCATTCCACTTATGTATTTCCTAATGTGACATTAACTGTTTTCTCAAAAGATAGTTTTCAGACTATTTGCAGGAACCTATTGGACATTCAGACCGTACTCTCAAGCCAAAACTTTAAATTATGCATTTTTTCTCGAGGAATTTTTTTTTCAGAAATTCCTTCTGTTTCTTAGGTTTTTTGTGTTCTCGTTGTATTTTGAATAAACTCTACACAATGTTTGCCGTCTACTTTAAGCCCCTTTTGATAGATTCACTTGATGTAATGTGATCTGACCTCAGACTGTCTTTTGGTTTCCTTCTAGCACTAAAAGCAGGGTGTGTTTTAAAAATATTGCTAATGTATATGTTTGGAAGTGTATCCTCAAAGTCTCTACAGAGGTCTAGTTGAATATTAGCCGTAGGGAGACTCTTCAGATTCTGGTTTTAGTCCACTGTATAAAACTAAACCTTTGGTGTCCTTTGCATACCTTTAATTTCATCTGAATACAGTTCTGCTAGTAATGTTCCCTCCTGTTATGTTTCTATTGCAGGGGAAGGGAAACCACAGCTTTAAACGAAGACAACCAAAAGAATGCAAACTGGATTTATCCGAGATATTTGACTTTTAAAAATCTCAATAAAGTTTTCCAGTTTTCTCCAAAGAAGTATCACACATCTTTTGTTCATTTATTCTCGCATATTAGACCCTATTGGAAATTTTGGCCAGGTGCAGTGGCTTATGCCTGTAATCCAAGCACATTGGGATGCTGAGGCAGGAGGATTGCTTGAGCTTGGGAGATTGAGACATGCTTGGGCAACATGGCAAAACCCGCTCTCTACAAAAATAAATGAATGAATGCATGAATATATGCACATATGTATGTAGGTGTAGTCCCAGCTACTCTGGAGGCTGAGGTGGGAGTATCCCTTGAGCCTAGGAGGTCAAGGATGCAGGTAGTTATGTTCATGCCACTGCAACTCCAGCCTGGGTGAATGAGACTGTGTCTGAATAAAAAATAGTATCATTTTTGCAACTTTGTATTCTGATTGAGCTGGTATACACGTGTGATATTGTGAAATATATATATTTGGTCCTGGACCCTGCTTACTGTCATACAACTCCTACAGGTTTTAGAATCTCCACATAGTGACGTCTTTTTGTATGCTAGTGAGTTGACCATTGACTGGCAGCTCCTAGGTAGCTCTAGGATAGGGGATTAGAGGGTTGGCACTTTCAGCCACATCCCCAACCTTCAGGACAGGGAGAGGGGCTGAAGGTTAAGTTGATTGCCAATGGCGGGCCAACAGTTTAGTCAGTCATGCCTATATAATGAAAACCTCCATCAAAACCCAAAAGGACAGGGTTCATAGAGCTTCTGCCTAGCGGAACACATGGAGGGTAGCATGCCCGTAGAGGCCATGGAAGCCCCCTGCCTCTTCCTTCTATTCCTTCCCCTATGTATCTCTTTATCTGCATCCTTTGTTAGGATATCCTGTTTTCCACAAAATATGTGAGAATTCCCCAGGCTGTAGAGCTGGATGAAAGAACTACGGCCTAGGCAGAAGAAAGGGGAAAGCAACTAGGGCAACTTGCTGAAGCAAAATTACTTGGATCCTACCTACACTGTCTCCTTACAGGCGATGGCATGACATAGCCATGGGTGTAAGAGCCATCCTGCCTCTCACACACTGGCCTTGAGATGGTGGGCAGGATACTTACATCCTGTGGGACTGTTTCCCCATTTTAAAGTTGAAATTAGAATATTTAGACTAAATACTTGCTATGAAGAATAAATGAAATAACATACAATGCAGGCATTACATTGCAGATAAATTTACTAGTTATCTTTCCTTAATCCCTTTAAAATTTCAAATGTTTTAATTCCATTTTTCTTTACAACTACACCTCTAGTATGTGATAACTGCTTTGGAATTGCAAGTAGGAATATCAATCTACCTTTTTAAATGCATTTGACTTCAGAAACTGATTTGATGTAAATATGTAAATTAAATAGCAGTGTAGCTGGCATCAGACATGGCATTGATTCTGAAGTTGATTTGTAAATAACCGAGGTGTGACAAGGCCAACCCTATGTCAGTACTATGTGCTGAAAACTTGTTTGGTGTGTGTGAAGCCATGAAGAATAAGTCTATTCCGGTCAGTCAACACCACAGAACTCAATATCATCGTGTGTCAAGAGCTCAGGCAGTCCCTAAGCAGCCCTGTGGTGGCTAATGGGGCCACAAGGATCACCAGTGCAGTTGTCATTTTGGCTTGTCATATATTCATAGATTTGGCAGGTAAAAGACAATGAGCCCAAATGGATCAAAGTGGTTGATTACTTGCAGACTCAGCAAAAGCAAGATCAACATTGTGTCAGCACTGTGTCCCTAGTCCTACAGTACCACACTGAATCGGAGTTACTCAGTGACAGCACAGATGGTGGGTCTCTCTGCCTGTGAGGAGCCCACAGTCATAGCATAAGGCCAATTTTGAAACCACACTGAATCCTGAACCCCAGATCACACCTGACCGAGTTGCAACTATGGGACAGCAGGGGTGACCCAGCTCCCGAACATCTCACACAGAACACCTTAGGGATGTCATCCATGCTTGTGAGGAGGAGGAACCTGTGTCAATGACTACCCTGAACTGGCTGCCTGCTGACAGCTCCCGTAAACCAAAGATGCAAATCAGTTGTTTGGACTGGACAAGGAACCCTAGAGGGAAAGGTCCCTTAGTGGGAGGCCACACTGGGGGCCTTGGCCAGCTCCTACCTGACGAATGTATGTCCTGCTGCGGGTGCCCTAACAAGGGTAAAGTCTTGTTGCCCAGGGGTATCACCTGTGCCCTCTGGGATTGTTCTTACCTGTATGCCCTGACTATCCCATCACTGCCTCATCCCTGGAAGGCATTCACATCAGCTTCAGCTTCCTGTCCATAGTTGCACTGAGCCTGAAATGCTGGCTTGGGCTGGATAAAAATGGTTAATACAGAATCTTAGTTAGGAAGTCACCTGCCTTTGTCAGATGGACCTTCAGCATTAATAGGATTCATATAAGATGGATGTGATGGGAAATTTGATGTGTCAACTTTGCTACGCCACGATGCCTGAGAAATGTTCACTTTGACCACAGTAGATGTATCCATGAAGTGTTTTCTTTACATGAAAACTAGCATTTAAATCAGCAGACTTTGGGTAAACCTAATTGCCCTACCCAATGTGGGTGGGCCTCCTCCAGTTCCTTGAAGGCCTTCAGAGAAGAAGACAGGGGTCCTCCACAAGATGAAGAAATTCTGCCTCCACACTGCCCTCGATTTGAGCTCTCATATCACCTCTTCCCCGTGTCTCCAGCCTGACATCCTGCTCTGTGAGATTTGGACTTGCCAGTTGCAACACTTCCATGGGCTAGGTCTTCAAACTCAGTCTCTCTCTCTCTCTCTCTCCACCCACCCACCCACACGTGTGCACGCACACACACACACACACACACATGCGTGTGTGCACGTGCAATGAGGAACCCTAACCAATAGGCTGCATATGTCTGGGACCCTTAAAGGGCACAACTGAGATCAGTACTGCAGGTTGGTCTCACTCTGCTGCATGGCTCCTAAAGCAGAGGCCTGTGGCATTCCCCTCCCACCCTCTACAGACTGACATCCACGTGGCTCATCACTGTGACTTAGGGTTTGGTCATCCAACCATGTAGAGATCACTACAATTCCACAAGTGTTCCCTGCCCTCCTTCTGCATGTGAGGTCCTCTGAGATATTTTTAAGTCAAATGTCTAATACAAAACCAGTTTGCGTTCTTTCAGCTTGTATTCATTTAAACCTGTAGTTGCCTTTCACCTATAATAGAAGAACAACATTACTAGCAGAACTGTATTTAGGTGACATTAAAGGTATGCAAAGGACGCCAACGTTTTAGTTTCATACAATAGACCAAAACCAGAAGCCTACAAGTCACCCATTGGCTTACATGCAGTTAGACCTCTGTAGAGATTTTGAAGATAGATTTCCAAGCATATACATTATCAATACTTTTTAAACACACCCTGGTTTCTAGTGCTACAAGGAAACCAAAAGACAGAGGTCAGAACACTTTAAATCAGGTGAACCTATTAAAAAGTGGTTCAAAGTAGAAAGCAAACATTGTGTATACTTTTACTAAAAATATAACCAACACACAAAAAAGTTAAGAAACAAAAGGAATTTACAAAAAAATGTTTAATGCTTTAGCTTGAAACTATGTTCTGGATGTCCAATAGGCTCCTGGAAATAGTCTGAAAACTATCTTTTAAGAAAACAGTTTATTGCATTTGTTTTTTCTCTATTGTGCAGAAGTGCGAAAGTGTTTCTTTGGGCTAGTTTACCCTTCTGTGGTTTTTAAGGTACAGTAATCATTTTTCCCCAATTTTCACCTAAAGTGCTAATGTCAATGTGAATACTGCCTTTTTACACTTGAAAGTATTCCCGTTTGTATAATTAATTATATGGTCACATTAGTTTTAAGCTATCACTATCATTCCTGATGTCAAAACGTGAAACCGTTATATATCATGAACAGTGTGGCCAAAAAAAAAAAGGAAATAGAGGGATAGGAAAATGGAAAGGACAGTAACACATCTGGAGAAGCCAACCATTTGTTTCTAAAAGTAAGAGTTTTTGAGGGACAACTAGCAAATTTCAGAAGTTCTTCCAGTCTTTGTGATGTTTAGGTATTCACATATTATAGGGATATATTAAATAATGTATATGTGCCTAGCATATCAACCATTTCATCCATACACTGAAAATATTAGAGTTCAAGAACGTATTCACTTTCAGTTATAACCTAAATTCAATATCTGTGTCTTGTTCATGTTCCGTGTTGACCTTTTTCCATTTTCTCCGAGTGTGTAAACTACTGGATACTCTATTCATAACTATTTCCCCCAAAAAAATCTTTTGAATTTGTTACTTTTGGATTCGTTTTCCTTTTACTAGTGATTCGTATCTGTCTTTTATTCATTTCCTCTTTCCTTTCCCCTTAGGTTTATTCTATTGCTCTTTTTTTTATTTTTTATTATTCTCCTTTATCATGTAATGTGTTATCTATTTTAATAAGATGTGTATTTAGGACTATAATCTTCCTAAGCATACAGTTGAGGCTTCTTCAATAGGCTCCTGGAAATAGACTGAAAACTGTCTTTCTCTCTCTCTCTTTTTTTTTTTTTTTTTTTTTTTTTTGAGACGGAGTCTCGCTCTGTCGCCCAGGCTGGAGTGCAGTGGCGCGATCTCGGCTCACTGCAAGCTCCGCCTCCCGGGTTCACGCCATTCTCCTGCCTCAGCCTCCCGAGTAGCTGGGACTACAGGCGCCCGCCACCACACCTTGCTAATTTTTTGTGTTTTGTTTAGTAGAGACGGGGTTTCACCGTGTTAGCCAGGATGGTCTCAATCTCCTGACCTCGTGATCTGCCCGCCTCGGCCTCCCAAAGAAAACTGTCTTTGTATGTAAATGGTCTAATGGAATGGTTCAGCAGTGTAGAGTCCAAACGTTTAGGTAATTTCTTCCCTAAATATGGAGTGCTCCCTTGAAATTCAGAAGCTCTTCTATTAACAGTCAGCAATTTGGAAAATATGTGTAAAAGATACTTATGTCGACTACTCACGAATTAGGACGTTATAGTCTTTGAACTGTAAGTCGTATCATCCGATGTCTCAAGGCAGAAACCTGTAATATGTAACCTCTGATATGGTTAGAGGTGATTCTATAATATGTGTCTTCAATCTAATCACACACAGTAGCTCATGAAGACTGACAGAAGGGCAGGGAGCATGCTTAGCACAGGCATCTTACAACCACTTTGAGCGTCACTGACCTACATGCATTCTCCCTACTACATTGGCCACAGAAACCTGACTGTCTCTTGCCATTTTATTATTCAGTCATTCAAGGGTTCACTGCGGGAAGGATTTAAAATACAATTATTCCTTAAGAACCAGAGAATTCAAAATTTAACAAAATCCAAGAACAGTCATTTAGGTCTCCATACAGGAAAACAAACATCAAGCAGGGTGCCCACTCTTTTTCTTAGGAACCATGAAATCTCAAATCAGATATTATAACTGGAGTGAAACTGTTATGAAAAACAAATAATATCTTTGTATTCTATCCAACAGAACATGAAAATACAGAAATCAATCTTGAAACAGATTTTAATATATCTGATTTGCATTTACTATTTTCAATAGAAAAAGATGGATGTAGAATTTTTGGAATTCATCCAAAATCTCACAAATTATGTTAGATCTGGTACTAGAACCTCCTTCAGTACTCAGCATATTTCACACAAAGTGGTATTACAAATGCATTATGTATTTGTTTAAAGCAGAAATTAGAAAATCTGAAAATTGTTGGCTATTGGCTATAGTGACAAATAAGAAAATGCTTTCATATTTGATGATTCAGTATGGCTTTGACTCAATTTGTTTCTGTATCTGATAGTGTTTAAGTCTTCCAGTCAGGCATTTGGGGTCTGAACAACTTTTCAAAGAAAGCCTGCATTTGAATTGTGTTTTTAAAGGGGCAGTAATGTTCTCTCTTTTTATTATCAAAAGTATAATATTGTGAAAAACAGAAAGCACATAATTTTGCATCTTAATGGGTAGCATACCTCCTTCTGGCATTTTAAATTGCTCTGATTTTGGCAGAATTGTCCCCTGAACATCAGGACCATCTCCACATTCATCCCCAGTCTTTGACTGAGACAGCTCTGGAGATCAGCTTCCAGGTCAGGCACTGAAAAATACAGAGGTTCTTGATTGAATCAGGCAAACAAGAAAGACAAATAAGGAAATGATAATATTATTTTCCTCAGTGTTATGAAATAAAAGCCTGTAGACTACTGTGGTAATAAATGTGATGTAAAGATGTCACATTTTTGTTTTCCTATATTATGGAATCTTATCTTAAATGATAATCTGAGGATAAATCACACCACACCTACATTTCCCATACTTTACCATTGTGAATTATGAACAGTGAATATCGACTATCTAAGAAATCTGAAGTCTGCCACATGGATAGAATTTTAATCCTAAATGAAATGCAGTTTTCTGAAGGATTAGATCAATGTATTGGCCTGCCTATGAGAATTCTTACAATTGTGACACCCATCCCTTGTTGAGGAAACTTGAAAATTATTTAGATAAATTAACATTATGCTTAGGTCTAAGGGCCCGATATGTAACTTTACATAAATGAATCACATTTAGAATAATGTACCAAAAATAACAGGAAAATCACTATCTTCCAGTAAGGGTACAGGAGGTTGAGTGCAAATAAATTAGTGGTCATTGTTGACAGTCATATTCTGGAAACCTCTTGACAGTGAATTGCTAAAATAATCCATGGCCCAAATTCTGCCAGTGTTTAACGCAAAAATGCTATCTACTGAGTAAACAACTTCTGATTCAGGATAAACTTATGGTACTTTGAGTTTTCTAATTATGAAAGTGCTTCTACAACTTTTAAAAGCCCCTTCGAAATCATACTAATATAGCTACCTGTATGCCAGTGTCCTGAATTACCCATCTTTTGCCAAACATCCTGAAAAAATACAGAAGGATACCAATCAAAGAGTGGCTGTCATTTATTGAGCTCTTTTCTGGAGTTGCTATTCTGCTTCATTGAACTGTGTTTCGTCCTGAGCCAATACTGAAGTACTTTACAGTACACACACATTCGAATAGTAAGTATCTTAAGCAAAACCACTGACCTTTTCTTATTACAACATGGATAACACAAACCTTGGGACAAAATATGAATTCCGTCTCCATGAGTACGAAGGTTCTTGGTAAACCTCCATTTCAGAGCCTCAGTTTGCTTATTTATAAAATGGGGCTACCATCCTTATGCAAATGGGCTTTATTTAGGGTGTTATAAGGTAGGATGACTTGGCACTCCACATGCTGTTAAAGGGTGCTTACAGCACTGTTGACACAATGGCTTAGAAGATCATACAACAACATTCTAAGAAGAACAAATTAAACTAATGGCACACTGCATATTTATGCATAAAATTAAACTGCTTCATCTGATTTAGCAAGGACTGTATTTTCAAGTACACAAAATATATTTCAAAGTTAGGAGAAGACTCGTTATATCCAGGGACTACATGAAGCTGTAAACTGTACTCTTCACTTTTCCAGCCAACTTTCAGCAAATGTTTGCGATCCTTTCCTAATGTTTTCTTTCCTCCTGTTACCGGTCATGGCATAATGCATGATGCACACATAGGCCTCCTCCCCCCATAGACGTTCTTTCTTTCCCGTCCCAGCACCTTGAGTATCAGCTGCACCGTGATCTTCCCTCTTCTGACCAGGTGTAGGATCCCGACTTTCAGTTGGTGGTTCCTCTCGAGGCTCCTCATCACTGGGCTCCTGGGACCGTGGTTGTGTGTGTACAAATAAAAAGTTTTGGCCGGGCACAGTGGCTCACGCCCAGCACTTTGGGAAGCCAAGGCAAGCAGATCACGAGGTCAAGAGTTCGAGACCAGCCTAGCAAACACAGTGAAACCTTGTCTCTACTAAGAATACAAAAATTACCCGGGCGTGGTGGCACATGCCTGTAATCCCAGCTACTTGGGAGGCTGAGGCAGGAGAATCGCTTGAACACGGGAAGCGGAGGTTGCAGTGAGCCAAGATCACACCACTGCACTCCAGCCTGGGTGACAGAGCAAGACTCTATCTCGAGAAAAAAAAAAGTTTTGTTATAAATACATGTCAATAATGCAAATATACAGAATACATAGATATTTCTGATCATAAGTCTAAAGACATTTCTCCAACACTATTCCATATACTTATTATTCATAAAGTTATTCTTCCCACAGAGAGGTTACTCTAAGACAGAGTTACCCTCAAGGGCTTTGGAAGGCAGTTTAATCTATGTTGGGATGGATGTGTGCAATCTGTTATGAATAAGCATACGGAGGAAGTCATGGGCAAAATCTGGGGAATCCATCCAGGCAAAACCAGAATGTAGGCTGGGCACAGTGGCTCAGGCCTGTAATCCCAGCACTTTGGGAGGCTGAGGCAGGCGGATTGCCTGAGCTCAGGGGTTCAAGACCAGCCTGGGCAACATGATGAAACCCCGTCTCTATTAAAATACAAAAAGAAATTAGCTGGGCGAGGCGGCGTGCTCCTGTAGTCCCAGCTACTCGGGAGGCTGAGGCAGCAGAATTGCTTGAGCCCAGGAGACGGAGGTTGCAGTGAGCCGAGCCTGGGTGACAGAGCAAGACTCCCTCTCCAAAAAAAACACACACAACGTAATCCTCTTGGACCAGTCTTTCCTTCATGAGATGCCATGATCATTTTTTATCAGCTCGGAAGACCTTTAACAGTGTATGTATACTAGTTCAATGACACTATCACAGAAAAAAATAATTTCTGCTAATAGAAAACAACGAATGTTAAAGCACTCACGCATACTCCCAATCAGCTCAGGAGGTTGTAAACTTCGTCTTGGTCTAGGCCTACATGTTGATCTTCCTCGCCAAATTATATTTCACTCTGCAAAGAGAATACAGAACACTGTGATTGGGAAATGGCACTTGAGAGGATAGCTATATTTGAGCACTTCCATGGCCAAATGTTAACTTGTCACTTTTTTAAAGTTTGGAAATACTTTGAAGGTAAGTCCCAGGGCAAGTATAAGTTTGTGTGTCTTCTGAATAGAATGCTTGCACAATCACTTAAGGTGGTCAAGCTATCAATGTCTTAAGGCTCCTGGCAAGAGATACTGGATATCTCTGATGTGGTTTGGTTTCACAGCTGGAATTTCCATCATGGAGACATGTAGGAAAATAGAACTAGAGAATTAAACTGGGAGTGACCACAGTGTTTGTCACATACCCATTTCCTGGTCCCAGTTCCTCCCTAAAATCAAGTTTTGCTCGACCACAAAGCCCCGTCCATTCAAACCTCCTGGAGTTGAGAAGTTGCAACACAGCACTGGGCACTCCTCACTGGACACCTGTGCCTGGCATTCTACAGACCTCGGGGCCGAGGTCACCAACCCGCAGCCTTCCCAGTTCCCAGGCCCCTTCCTTGCCACCCACGCCGTCCCTGCCTGGGTCCCCCCTGGGGAATCTACAATCTGTCCTCTGTCGGGGGCTTGAGGCATTTCTGGGACTCAGATACCTCCAACATCTCCCCCAGTATGCACCCCATCATAACCCAGTCCCCCCCATGCCGAGGCCCTCCTTCCTCCCTAGCTGTGGCCCCGACAAAAAAGAAGGCCCATGGCTGCAGTGCCACATATAAAGGATGAAGTCCTCGAGGCCCTTCTCCCTCTGAGTCTCCCTCCCACCGATGACCCTCTGGAAGCCTGCTGGCTCCTCCTCACCCTCACTCACACTTCAACTCCCAGTTGGATTGGCCTGTGGACCTACCTGCTGCATCTCAGTAGGAGAGAAAGAATCTAGACCTTAGGAACTTGGCTTCACAGCTCCAAGGCATTCACCACCAGGGCGAAGGGGTAGAGTAGAAGACGCCCAGTGAACATGTGCACTGAGGTGGGCGCCCAAATAGCATGCGCAGTGAGATGTGCGCTTGCCTTAAGGGCTGTGGTGTCCCTCCTCGTCCCCCCTCCCCCTGCTCTTTCCTCCATCCCTTCCTAGGACCCCACTAAGGACTTTGGAATCCATCCTCCCTGTGTGTTTTTTTTATGCCTCTGAGACTCAAATACCCCAATATCACCGTTCAAAACTCACTCCGTGTTCACCTGACCCTCCTCCCCTCTACGGCCCTTGTTCCTCCCTTTTCCAGGCCCCTCAAGGGAGCAAGTGCATGGTGGTGTTGCTGACTTCTAGTAGGAGGATGAGGCTCTCTGTCAGGCCACGGACCAAGTGGCCCAACCCATGGGAAGTCTGCCCACTTTCCCTCACACTCACTCACACTTCAACTTCTGGGAGGACTGATCTGTGGACCCACCTGATGTGTCATAGTCAGCAAGAAAGAAGTCAGGACATTTCCTCCCACAGCTCTGCAGGGACAGAAGGCAGACAGCAAGACCCATGGGCAGCAGGAACTTGCGTAGGAAGGAACATGCACATTGAGCCAGGGACTTTCAGGGACAGCCAGAGTTTCCTCACTGTCACCGTGATAACAGCAGCTGCTGCCATCACACTGGCTGCAGCAGGGAGGCCCAGCCAGGGCTGCACACTCTGTGGAGGCAGCAGGAGCCAGGGACAAGTGGGATCCCCACCTTTTACGAGGTGGGGAGGGAGCTCCTGGGTGCACCTGCAGCTGCCCAAACGGCAGCTGTAGACCCAGACCTCTAGCTCCATGGAGCAGGCATATTGTGGCTACAGATCCAAGCCTCCCTGTCCTCTTGGGGGGACTGTGAGCAAGCAGGAACCCTGCCCTCCCGGGTGCAGCTGCAGCCAAACGATATATGGCTGCAGACCCAGGAGCTGGGGACAGGTGGGAGCCCCACCCCTTCAGAGTTGGTGGGTTGGGAGCTCCCCAGGAGCAGCTGCAACTGCCCTCCCAGGTGCAAGACCCAGGCGTGTCTGCAGCCTGCACTCTCTGAAGCCCAGGAAGGCCCCCACTGTCCCTGCAGGCTTGGAAGTGTCAGCTCCCACTGCCTGATCTCTCCCTGCTCCCAGCACCCACTCTGATTTCAGAGCAGGTTGGGAGCTGAGCCCCTGCACTGTCACAGCTCAGCCAAGTGTGCACATGGCCAGGCCAGCACTGGCATGCCAGCCCCCTGCCACCTCAGACACCTCCAGAATTTGATTTTTGAGGAACATGAGAGGGGAAGCCAAGGGGGTGCTGAGGGCAGCTGGGCAGAGGCCTGCAGGTGCCTCTTGGTGTGAGCAGCCTGGGCACCATAGACTGCAGTGGGAGGCAGACAGGCTCCAGAGCAGAAGGGGGCGGTCCCTGGTAAGGACCCACCTTCAGACCAGGGACTGGCCAGGCAGCCAATCCCAGAGACCAGAGTGTGGACTTGTGGTGCCTTTTCTGGGCCGATCCATGGCCACCCATGGACCAACGTACATGCACTTTCTCCCCTCTGAGGTCCATAAATGCCTGGGACTCAGCCAGAGCAGGGCAAAGGATGGAGAGACAATGGGACGACCAGCTGCAGAGAGGAGCTACCCTCTCCAGTGCCTCCTCTCTGCTGAGAGCTGCAGACATTGGAAAGACCTGCCTGCAAAGAGAAGCCACACTCTTCAGGGCCTCCTCTCTGCTGAGAGCTGAACACTTGAGCGAACAACCTGCCTACAGAGGAACTACCCACTGCGGATCTCCTCTGAGCTGTTCTAACACTCAATAAAGTTCCTCTTTGTCTTGTTTTTTTAAAAAGTGAATATACAATTTACTTAACATTCAAACTTCATTAAGACATGTGCAATATGGCAATTTTACTGGGGATTAAACCCTACCTAGGATGATTGCTTGCCGGAGCTTAGCAACAGGGTCCAGTTCACACTTAGCACTAATTAAATATTTTACTGAATAAATATAATACCAAACAAAATGCATTCAAATGCTTTCTAAAAAAAAAATTTAAAGTCCTTTCTACTCAGGCTAATGACAAACACAATAAAGGCAGATATGCTAGTTTAACATAATTGGCTGATTTTATACAGCACTTACATCTTTTAGTCCACAAGTATATTATTAAATCATAGAGAACATCTAATACAACCATTTCTACAGAACTAGGAAATAAATTTCTAAGAAAGAAAGATTTTACAGACCCCATCTTTTATACCCACCCCAACAGTCTAACTCTAAAGAGGATGAAGCCAATGACTTTCCTCACAAGAGCTCATGACTAATGTAGCTTTGCTATCAAAATCTATATTTCTGATCCATTATGAGCATTGAGACAAGATCCAAATAGTCCCAAAGAAAGAACCACAATGCATGTTGTCATTGCCTATTCAGCAACAGCGAACACTGCATCCAAAACTCTCATCCCAGGAATTAAATAAGGTCAGCCACATTCATGGGCATCTCCTTTACTGTAGTATTGTAGAAAGTCTCAATATCATGAAGAATCCTCTTGTCTTCTTCAGTAACAAAGTTTATAGCCACACCTTTCCTCCCAAATAGACCCCCTCTGCCAATTCTGTGAATATAGTTTTCACGATTGGTAGGTAGATCATAATTTATAACCAAAGACAGTTGTTGCACATCAATCCCACAAGCTAACAAGTCACTAGTGATCAGAACACGGCTTGACCCTGATCAGAATTCCCTCATGATAACATCTCTCTCCTTCTGGTCCATGTCACCATGCAGAGCAGAAACTGAAGTCTCTGGCATGCATTTTCTCAGTCAGCCAGTCCACTTTGGGCCTTGAGAAAAATAACAGCCTGCGTAATGGTCAGTGTCTCGTACAAGTCACAAAGTGTATCCAACTTCCATTCCTCTCTCTCAACATTAATATAAAACTGTTTGATTCCTTCAAGGGTCAATTATTCCTTTTTCACCAGAATTCGAATTGGATCTCTCATGAATTTTTTGGTCACTTCCAACACATCAGTTGGCATTGTGGCAGAAAGCAACACAACCTGAATACTTGTATTTAGTTTTTGGAAAATCTCATAGATTTCATCCTTAAACCCATGGCTCAACATTTCATCTGCTTCATCCAAAACAAGCATTTTTATCCATTTTGGAAAAAGATATCTTCTGTTTAACATATCAAACACTCTCCCAGGTGTACCAACAACAATATGTGGTGCTTCAGCCTGCAGTTTTTGCATTTCAATTCGAACATTTGTTCCACCAATGCAGACATGACAAGTTGCTCCCATATAGTCCCCAAGTGCCAGAATTACCTTTTGGATCTGTGGAGCCAGTTCTCTGGTGGGGGCCAGCATTAGTGCTTGGGTCTCCAACTGTTGCAGGATGGAAATAGCAAATGTGGCTGTCTTGCCAGTACCTGACTGAGCTTGAGCAATCACATCATACCCTTTCATACAGGTAATAATAGCTCTCTGCTGAATAGCAGAAGACTTCTCAAGATCGTAAGCATAGATGCCCCAAAGAAGAGACTCCTTTAAATTCATATCATCGAAGTTATCAACGATCTCATTACAGTTGCTCTCAATGGCACCATCAGGGTCCATTCCCTCTGGGCTGCCACGTTCTCTGTTATAATCCATGGAGCCACCAGACATGATCCAAAAAACCACTCAGTGCCCGACTGAAAAGTCCTCTTTGTCTTGTTTACCCTCCACTTGTCTGTGTACCTTATACTTCCTGGATGCAGGACAAGAACTTGAACAAAGGCGCCACCAGCCACAGAGGTTTCCAGCCAGAAAATCGACACCCCAAAGATCCCATAAAACCTGTATCCGCATCCACAGGGCATTTTTTAGTAAAAAGAAAGGGACTTAAGAGAGCTTTTGTTTCTTTGCCCAAACAATCTCCTGCATCAAGAAACACTGGAAACACACAGTCCCATGTCACCCTTAGTGGAGGATGTATTTCTTTTGTGACAGAAATAAGGAATTTTATGTCTGTATTTACACGTGCTTTTTCCTAAGGATGTTGCTCTGTTGCCAAGGCTGGAGGGCAGTGGCACAACTCCTGGGCTCAAACAATCCTCATGCTGCAGCCTCCCAAGTGGTTGGTATTACAGGTGTGGACACAACACCTGAGCAATTGATTCATTTATTTTTTAGAGAGTGGTCTCACTATGTTGTTCATGCTGGTCTCAAATTCTTGGGCTCAAGTGATCTTCCCACCTTGGCCAATTTTTATACATGCTTTGATTAATCACTTTTTTCTGTGATTCTGGGTTTTATGCCATGCTTCCAGTGAATGTAACAATAAAAGATCTTAGAGGGCAATAATCCTACTGCATTTCTAGTCAGACTAGACAATTATTACACTTCAGCTTTTACGTCACCATTATGCTTAAATGACATATTGACCAAGACATAGAATGAAAGATTCTGAGATTTTGACATTATTAACAAATCAACTTGAGAAATACACAATTGTGGACTATCAGGAAAATTATTGCCTTGAAACTCATGTAGGATAGGCAAGCCCCAAAGTTGGAGCTTATTCCAGGGGGGGTTCTTGGCTTTGCCTCGGAGAGAATTTAAGCATGAGCTGGTGGTGTTAGACAGCAATACTTTTATAGAACAGTACGGCTCCTTTCTGAACAGGGCTAACCTACAGGCAGTGCGCCAGGAGGCAGCAACCTATGGGCTCTTTGACAACTGTATTTATACTCATTTATACCCACTTTCAGTTCCATGTAAATGAAGGGGTAGGTTAATGCAAATTGAAGGGCGAGTTATTTAGAACTGTCTAGTAATGCAGGGGGGCAGGAGAGGGTGAACTTCTGGTTCATTGCCATGGCGGTTGTAAACTGTCATGGTGCTGGTGACAGTGTCATGTGCTAGTGAACAATGAAGGCAGCTAGAGATTCCTCAATCATCCACGGTCATCTCTGTCTGCGGGTTCATGAGGGTTTCTTCACCCTATCCTGTGAGGACCGTGAATTAAGTCCTGTCAGGACCCGGAATTAAGTGCTGTGTGTCTTCTACTTCAAAACTACAAGAGAACGCAGGGTTTTCTTTCTTATTAAAATCAGGTGTCCCTTTAATCATTCCAAGCATATTTTTTATTGCATGCAGCCATTCAAAGTTTGCTTTTTCACAAATATTTGGCCTAAATTTTCTATTCAGCTTCAGTTTCAGCTTAGGATATTTAGGAAGACAAAGCAGCCAAATTCTACACCAACAAGATTTCTGGCATCCCTATACTACTTTGTGATCCTGATAATTCTTATGTGACCATCATATCTAACCAATAATACATCATCAGTACTATAAACAAACCATAACATTTGGAGTTATGGTTATCATGTGAACATTCTCCTTCAATAATAGGTAATATTTTTAGACGTAACTTTGAATAAAAATCTATTTATGTGCTTAATATATTGATATACTGCCAGTCAGTGAAGGTACAAATGTATATTAATCATAGGTAGAGTAATAATCTGCCATATTTAATGATGATTGTAAAAACTCCTAATATTATGTATAGAAACAAAGAATAGTCTTTCAGATGAGTAATTGGGAAATAGATTGAGAGTTCAATAAAAAAAGAGCATACATAAGTTAGAAAATATCCAAAAGAATGTTATATTCTTCCTGATTAGACCCATGTTTATATAAATGTATACATTATAACATAAATATGTCCTTATATTGATACAAATTCTTGGTAAACATAGTGAAAAACATTCATTTGTATCATGTTTTTAATTTTGCTTGTTGAAAAATCACAAAACACATTGGTAACTTGATGGGGATGGCATGGAATCTATAAATTACCTTGGGCAGTATGGCCATTTTCACGATATTGATTCTTCCTACCCATGAGCATGGAATGTTCTTCCATTTGTTTGTATCCTCTTTTATTTCATTGAGCAGTGGTTTGTAGTTCTCCTTGAAGAGGTTCTTCATGTCCCTTGTAAGTTGGATTCCTAGATATTTCTCTTTGAAGCTATTGTGAATGGGATTTCACTCATGATTTGGCTCTCTGTTTGTCTGTTATTGGTGTATAAGAATGCTTGTGATTTTTGCACATTGATTTTGTATCCTGAGACTTTGCTGAAGTTGCCTATCAGATTAAGGAGATTTTGGGCTGAGACGATGGGGTTTTCCAGATATACAATCATGTCATCTGGAAACAGGGACAATTTGACTTCCTCTTTTCGTAATTGAATACCCCTTATTTTTTTCTCCTGCCTAATTGCCCTGGCCAGAACTTCCAACACTATGTTGAATAGGAGTGGTGAGAGAGGGCATCCCTCTCTTGTGCCAATTTTCAAAGGGAATGCTTCCAGCTTTTGCCCATTCAGTATGATATTGGCTGTGGGTTTGTCATAAATAGCTCTTATTATTTTGAGATACGTCCCATCAATACCTAATTTATTGAGAGTTTTTAGCATGAAGGGTTGCTGAATTTTGTCAAAGGCCTTTTCTACATCTATTGAGATAATCATGTGATTTTTGTCGTTGGTTCTGTTTATATGCTGGATTACGTTTATTGATTTGCATATGTTGAACCAGCCTTGCATCCCAGGGATGAAGCCCACTTGATCATGGTGGATAAGCTTTTTGATGTGCTGCTGGATTTGGTTACCAATGACTTTCTTCACAGAATTGGAAAAAACTACTTTAAAGTTCATATGGAACCAAAAAAGAGCCCGCACCGCCAAGTCAATCCTAAGCCAAAAGAACAAAGCTGGAGGCATCACGCTACCTGACTTCAAACTATACTACAAAGCTACAGTAACCAAAACAGCATGGTACTGGTACCAAAACAGAGATATAGACCAATGGAACAGAACAGAACAGAGCCCTCAGAAATAATGCCGCACATCTACAGCTATCTGATCTTTGACAAACCTGACAAAAACAAGAAATGGGGAAAGGATTCTCTATTTAATAAATGGTGCTGGGAAAACTGGCTAGCCATATGCAGAAAGCTGAAACTGGATCCCTTCCTTACACCTTATACAAAAATTAATTCAAGATGGATTAAAGACTTACATGTTAGATCTAAAACCATAAAAACCCTACAAGAAAACCTAGGCAATACCATTCAGAACATTGGCATGGGCAAGGACTTCATATCTAAAACACCAAAAGCAATGGCAACAAAAGCCAAAATTGACAAATGGGATCTAATTAAACTCAAGAGCTTCTGCACAGCAAAAGAAACTACCATCAGAGTGAACAGGCAAACCTACAGAATGGGAGAAAATTTTTGCAATCTACTCATCTGACAAAGGGCTAATATCCAGAATCTACAATGAACTCAAACAAATTTAGAAGAAAAAAACAAACAACCCCATCAACAAGTGGTCAAAGGATATGAACAGACACTTCTCAAAAGAAGACATTTATGCAGCCAAAAGACACATGAAAAAATGCTGATCATCGCTGGCCATCAGAGAAATGCAAATCAAAACCACAATGAGATACCATCTCACACCAGTTAGGATGGCGATCATTAAAAAGTCAGGAAACGCATCCCATTCCTGGGTATATACCCAAAGGATTACAAAACATGCTGTTATAAAGACACATGCACATGTTTGTTTATTGCAACACTATTCACAATAGCGAAGACTTGGAACCAACCCAAATGTCCAAAAATGATAGACTGGATTAAGAAAATGTGGCACATATACACCATGGAATACTATGCAGCCATAAAAAATGATGAGTTCATGTCCTTTTTAGGGACATGGATGAAGCTGGAAACCATCATTCTCAGCAAACTATCGCAAGGACAAAAAACCAAACACCACATGTTCTCACTCATAAGTGGGAATTGAACAATGAGAACACATGGACACAGGAAGGGGAACATCACACACCAGGGCCTGTTGTGGGGTGGAGGGAGGGGAGAGGGATAGCATTAGGAGATATACCTAATGTTAAATGATGAGTTAATGGGTGCAGCACACCAACATGGCACATGTATACGTATGTAACAAACCTGCACGTTGTGCACATGTACCCTAAAACTTAAAGTATAATAAAAAAAATTAAAAAAAGAAAAATTACAAAACACAGAAAATCATAAACAAAAATCTCAGCAATGGGAGATTTATAATAGTGCCCATTTAACTGCAGCATTATGAAGAATATCCATGGGTATTCGTTGTTTATTCAAAAATAAGTGTTTTCTAATTTGATGGAGAAAGCTTCCATTTAAATTTTGCTTTATTTTTCATTCCAAAATTACTAGAAGGTGCATAAGTGTTTCTATATCTTTATAATTTGAACTGATTTGGTGCTAATTTTCCATTTTATTCTTATTTTTATTTATCATGTTATATCCATACTGTTTTAATTTTTTTCATCTCAAGGGTTTTTGTTTGTGTGTACAAAGAGTATTAACTCTGTCACGTTATACAAAGAATAACTTTTCTGTTGATATATTGTTTCAAAATTGTTGATGACTTTTATTATTTTTTCTTCTTTAAAAATGTTTACTTAACAACTAATAATTATATATATTTATGGGGTACAATTTGATGATTTGATATATGTATACAATTTAAGATATGAGTGAGTTATAAAAGGGATTGGATAGAAGTGCAACAAATGTTTACCTCACACTGTGAAATTGTGGCTGTTTTTATTCTGCTATTCCATATTTTACAATTTTCTGTAAAAATCATCTACTACTTTTTAATCAGAAAAGAAATAATATCTTACATCAAGAAAATTAATATTAAATTCCTTTAGAGAGAATATGCAACCACAAATCCTTGATCAAATAAATAGCAATATGCTATTTACTTTATTATGGTAAACTTCTGGTTCATTGCCATGGCATTTATAAACTGTCATGATGCTGGTGGGAATGTCCCATGCTAATAAGCAATGAGGGCAGCCAGAAATCACCCTCACGGCCACCTGCTGGTTTCTGCCAGTTTCACTATCTGATCCTGTTTGGATCAGATCCTGTTTTAGTCATTAGGGTTATGACCAGAAAACAAGTCCTGCTGGTCTCCTACCTCACATACATGTTTGTGTATTCACATGAGCCTTGGGCCAAGTTCCCCCGACTGAAACCATGGTATCATAAAGCTGGATGATTTATGGAAGGGATACAGTAAGATCAGAAAGCAATCCATAATTTTCAATCTGTAGGTAAATAAATTAAACAATGGGTGAAAAAATGTATACAATAATGCAAAGCAGAATAATATGTATTAAATTAATGTGAGGTCAGCAAATTTTTCTTTAACAGGCCCTACAATAAGTATTTCAGTCTTGGTAAGCCATGTAGTTTCTGTGTCATATTGTTGTGTTTTAGAAATAATACTTTAAAATGTAAAAAAAAAAATACTTATCTCAAAAGATGTGCAAAAATAAGCCATAGACTGGATTTAGCTTTCAAGCCATAGACAGCTAGCCCCTGGATTATCTTTTAATTCAAATATTTGAATACTGTATTTTTGTACCAGTAGTCAAAATATTAACAAATGAGAGTTCTAACTTCAGATAAGATTTTGAAAGCCTCAAGAGAAAGTCACTCTAGCCCTGAAAATGAGCAATATCCTAATAATCTATAAAATTATAGGGGATTTACATGCTACTATAAAGACACATGCACACGTATGCTTATTGCGGCACTATTCACAATAGCAAAGACTTGGAACCAACCCAAATGCCCATCAATGATAGACTGGATTAAGAAAATGTGGCACATATACACCATGGAATACTGTGCAGCCATAAAGAAGGACGAGTTCATGTCCTTTGCAGGGACATGGATGAAGCTGGAAACCATCATTCTGAGCAAACTATCACAAGGACAGAAAACCAAACACCACATGTTCTCACTCATAGGTGGGAAGTGAACAATGAGAACACTTGGACACAGGGCGGGGAACATCACAGCTTGGTGGGGTGGTGAACGGGGGAGGGATAGCATTAGGAGAAATACCTAATGTAAATGACGAGTTAATGGGTGCAGCACACCAACATGGCACATGTATACCTATGTAACAAACCTGCAGGTTGTGCACATGTACCCTAGAACTTAAAGTATAATAATAATAAAAAATTTATAGGGGATTTATTAGATCATGATCTAAAAAAGATCATCAAGGTAACAAGGCAGCCATGGGAACTGATACAAAAGGGCGACTAGTCCCTCTAAGGAGAGATGAGACACACAAACTGCGTCACTTCTGGCAGAGCACATGTGGAGGAAGTGACAGTCATAAAAGTGAGTAAGAAGGAAACAACTAAAAATGTAACAAATTCGTAAAGGCCAAACATACGCAATTGAGAGAGCTGGAATCCCTGGAAGTCTCAGAGACAAGTGGAATTCACATCCACAGACAGAGTGAGATCCTGTCTCAAAAAAAAATTGTCTGAGTTTATAATACTGGATAAAAAGGTAAGAACGAAAATAACAGATGCTGGTGAGTTTGTGCAGAAAAAGCAACACTTGCACCCTGTTGGTTGGCGTATAAAAATTAGTTCAACCATTGTGGAAAGGAGCGTGGAGATTCCTCAAAGACTTAAAAATAGAAATACCATTTTGACACAGCAATCCCATTGCTGGGAATATACCCAAAGGAATACAAATCTTTCTATTATAAAGACATGCACATGTATGGTCATTGCAGCACTATTCACAATAAGAAACACATGGAATTAACCTAAATGCCCATCAATAGTAGACTGGATAAAGAAAATGTGGTACATATACACCATTGACTACTATGTGCCCATTTTAAAAAGCGAGATCATATCATTTGCAGGAACATGAATAGAGCTGGAGGCCATTATCCTTAGCAAACTAATGCAAGAAATGAAAACTAAATACCACAAGATCTCACTTATAAGTGGGAACTAAATGATGAGAACACACGGACACATAGAGGGGAACAACACCCACTGGAGCCTGTTGGAGGGTGGAGGGCGGGAGGAGGGAGAAGGTCAGAAAAATATCTAATGGGTACTGGGTTTAATACCTGGGTGATGAACTAATCTGTACAACAAACCCCTACGACACAAGTTTACCTAGGTAACAAACCTGCACATGTACCCCTCAACCCAAAATAAAAGTTTCATAAAAACGCACAAAAATTGTGAAATATTCTGATCTTTCTACTGAGAAAAAAAATCAGTTCATTTCTTTTTATTAAAAAGGGAAGGGAGGAATGGAGGAAGGGAGGAAGGGAGGAAGGAAGGAAGGGAGAGAGGGAGGGAGGGAGGGAGGGAGGGGATAAGGAGAGAAGGAGAAGAAAACAGAAAAGAAAAACAGGGCTGAACAAATGTATCTATCTCTACCCAAACAGCTCTTGATGAGAAGGCACTTTGAGCAAGTTGAGTGTCAAGTAACATAAATCAGAGGGTCATAATCATCTCCATTTACAGCCTTTCAAAAGTTATTCTGGCTAGTTTTTTTTATTATACTTTAAGTTTTAGGGTACATGTGCACAACGTGCAAGTTTGTTACATATGTATACATGTGCCATGTTGGTGTGCTGCACCCATTAACTCGTCATTTAACATTAGGCATATCTCCTAATGCTATCCATCCCACCTCCCCAGTTTTTCTGAGCGATTCAATCCTGCCTTGGGCTCCACTGAATGCAGTGTATTCTCCTGAAGGGCACCTCTTCCGTGGATTAACAGCCCAGCTGAGGACCAAAAGAGACTGGTTAGTTTAGGGAAAAAAGGAAAAGAAAAATATAAAAGACCAACATTTCCTCCCCCATGATATTGTTCTCCTTTTTACGTTTCCCACTCAATCTACAGAAGGATATTTGAACCCCAAAATGTCAAAGCTAAGAGAGCTCTGAGAGATCATCTGATATAGGCATTTTTCAAAGAACTTTTAGCACCATAACACTTCTGTAAAATGAAATTTTATCCAAAACCCTACTGCAGAAAATGGTGGGATAAAATAATATTTTTAGACAAATATATCACTTTAGTTTCAAGTTATCTTTCTATAAAGGCTGTAAAATAGTTTGATTTAGGTTCTTTTGAAGAACCTTACAAATTATTCTGTGGATTTCTTCATAACACTTCAGTTTTATATTAACTTCTGCATCTAATTTTTTGGTATTTTTATTGTGGTGCAGCTGCAAGAAGATCTTGATTTTCACAGTACATTTATCAGTAATCCGTATCTTGAAAAAACCCACGTTAAAAATAAATAAGTTACAAGCAAAGGATAGAAGAAGATATAACCCCACAAATACGAATCAAATAAAAACTGGAGGGATTAATACCTCACAAAGCACACTTTATAGTGGAGATTATTACAAGGGACAAAGTGGGACATTACATAATAATCATACAGAGGTGCATTGATTCAGGAGACAGAAACACCATGAGTATGTATGCACCTTCAAAATACATGAGGCAAAATCGATACATCAGAAAGAAGAAATAGACACACACGCAGTTATAGTAGAACCCTTCAACACTCCCGCCAGCAATTGGTAGAAAGAGTGTACAAAAACACCAGGATATATACATGCAGAAGGCTTAAACAACACTATTAAACAACTTGGCCTAATTGATATCCATAGAGCAACAGCAGAATGCATATTCGTCTCAAGTGCTCATGGAATGTTCACCAAGATAAACCATATTATAGGCCGAAAAACAAATATCAACAAATTCAAAAGGAATGAAAACTTATAAAACATGTTTCGTGACCACAAAAGAATTCAAATAGAAATTACTTGTAGAAAGATATCTAGAATCCATGAAATAGCAGAAATTAAACAAAACTTTTAAGTAATGCAGGGATGAAAGAAGAAATTGTAAGGAAAATTTTATTTTTATTTTTATTTTTTTTTATACTTTAAGTTTTAGGGTACATGTTCACAACATGCAGATTAGTTACACATGCATACATGTGCCAGATTGGTGTGCTGCACCCATTAACTAGTCATTTAACATTAGGTATATCTCCTAATGCTATCCCTCCCCCTCCCCCCCACAACAGGCCCCGGTGTGTGATGTTCCCCTTCCTGTGTCCATGTGTTCTCATTGTTCAATTCCCACCTATGAGTATATTTTTATTTTTTATTATACTTTAAGTTCTACTTTAAGTTCAAATGTGCACAACAAGCAGGTTTGTTACATAGGTATACATGTGCCATGTTGGTTTGCTGCACCCTTTAACTCGTCATTTACATTAGGTATTTCTCCTAATGCTATCCCTCACCCTGTCCCCCAGCCCACGACAGGCCCCAGTGTGTGGTGTTCCCCACCCTGTGTCCAAATGTTCTCATTGTTCAATTCCCACCTACGAATGAGAGCATGAGGTGTTTGGTTTTCTGTCCTTGTGATAGTTTGCTCAGAATGATGGTTTCCAGCTTCATCCATGTCCCCACAAAGGACATAGCCTCATCCTTTTTTATGGCTGCATAGTATTCCATGGTGTATATGTGCCACATTTTCTTAATCCAGTCTATCTTTGACGGACATTTGGGTTGGTTCCAAGTCTTTGCTATTGTGAATAGTGCTTCAAAAAACATACATGTGCATGTGTCTTTATAGTAGCATGATTTATAATTCTTTGGGTATATACCCAGTAATGGGATCACTGGATCAAATGGTATTTCTAGTTCTAGATCCCTGAGGAATCACCAGACTGACTTCCACAATGGTTGAATTAGTTTACACTCCCACCAACAGTGTAAAAGTGTTCCTATTTCTCCACATCCTCTCCAGCACCTGTTGTTTCCTGACTTTTTAATGATCACCATTCTAACTGGTGTGAGATGGTATCTCATTGTGGTTTTGATTTGCATTTCTCTGATGACCAGTGATGATGGGCATTTTTTCATGTGCCTGTTGGCTGCATAAATGTCTTCTTTTGAAAAGTGTCTGTTCATATCCTTTGTCCACTTTTTGATGGGGTTGTTTGATTTTTTTCTTGTAAATTTGATGGAGTTCATTGTAGATTCTGGATATTAGCCCTTTGTCAGATGAGTAGATTGCAAAAATTTTCTCCCTTTTTCTAGGTTGCCTTTTCACTCTGATGGTAGTTTCCTTTCCTGTGCAGAAGCTCTTGAGTTTAATTAGATCCCATTTGTCAATTTTGGCTTTTGTTGTCATTGCTTTTGGTGTTTTAGTCATGAAGTCCTTGCCCATGCCAATGTCCTGAATGGTATTGCCTAGGTTCTCTTCTAGGGTTTTTATGGGTTTAGGTCTAACATTTAAGTCTGTAATCCATCTTGAATTAATTTCTGTATAAGGTGTAAGGAAGGGATCCAGTCTCAGCTTTCTACATATGGCTAACCAGTTTTCCCAGCACCATTTATTAAATAGGGAATCCTTTCCCCATTGCTTGTTTTTGTCAGGTTTGTCAAAGATCAGATAGTTGTGGATGTGTAGTGTTATTACTAAGGCCTCTGATCTGTTTCATTGGTCTATATCTCTGTTTTGGTACCAGTACCATACTGTTTTGGTTACTTTATCCTTGTAGCGTAGTTTGAAGTCAGGTAGCCTGATTTCTCCAGCTTTGTTCCTTCTCCTTAGGATTGTCTTGGCAAGGCAGACTCTTTTCTGGTTCCATATGAACTTTAAAGTAGTTTCTTCCAATTCTGTGAAGGAAGTCATTGGGAGCTTGATGGGGATGGCACTGAATCTATAAATTGCCTTGGGCAGTATGGCCATTTTCACAATATTGATTCTTCCTATCCATGAGCATGGAATGTGCTTCCATTTGTTTGTGTCCTTTTTTACTTCGTTGAGCAGTGGTTTGTAGCTCTCCTTGAAGAGGTCCTTCACATCCCTTGTAAGTTGGATTCCTAGATATTTTATTTTCTTTGTAGCAATTGTGAATGGGAGTTCACTCATGATTTGGCTCTCTGTTTGTCTGTTATTGCTGTGTAAGATTGCTTGTGATTTTTGCACATTGATTTTGTATCCTGAGACTTTGCTGAAGTTGCTTACCAGCTTAAGGAGATTTTGGGCTGAGACGATGGGGTTTTCTAGATATACAATCATGTCATCTCTAAACAGGGACAATTTGACTTCCTCTTTTCCTAATTGAATACCCTTTATTTCCTTCTCCTGCCTGATTGCCCTGGCCAGAACTTCCAACACTATGTTGAATAGGAGTGGTGAGAGAGGGCATCCCTCTCTGGTGCCAGTTTTCAAACGGAGTGCTTCCAGGTTTTGCCCATTCAATATGATATTGGCTGTGGATTTGTCATAAATAGCTCTTATTGTTTTGAGATATGTCCCATCAATACCTAATTTATTGAGAGTTTTTAGCATGAAGGGCTGGTGAATTTTGTCAAAGGCCTTTTCTACATCTATTGAGATAATCATGTGGTTTTTGTCGTTGGTTCTGTTTATATGCTGGATTACGTTTATTGATTTGTGTATGTTGAACCAGCCTTGCATCCCAGGGATGAAGCCCACTTGATCATGGTGGATAAGCTTTTGGATGTGCTGCTGGATTCGGTTTGCCAGTATTTTATTGAGGATTTTTGCATCGATGTTCATCAGGGATATTGGTCTAAAATTCTCTTTTTTTGTTGTGTCTCTGCCAGGCTTTGGTATCAGGATGATGCTGGACTCATAAAATGAGTTAGGGAGGATTCTCTCTTTTTCTATTGATTAGAGTAGTTTCAGAAGCAATGGTACCAGCTCCTCCTTGTACCTCTGGTAGAATTCAGCTGTGAATCCATCTGGTCCTGAACTTTTCTTGGTTGGTAAGCTATTAATTGTTGCCTCAATTTCAGAGCCTGTTCTTGGTCTATTCAGAGATTCAACTTCTTCCTGGTTTAGTCTTGGGAGGGTGTATGTGTCCAGGAATTTATCCGTTTCTTCTAGATTTTCTATGCAAATAAGCATAGAGGTGTTTATAGTATTCTCTGATGGTAGTTTGTATTTCTGTGGGATCAGTGGTGATATCCCCTTTATCATTTTTTGTTGCGTCTATTTGATTCTTCTCTCTTTTCTTCTTTATTAGTCTTGCTAGCAGTCTATCGATTTTGTTGATCTTTAAAAAAAAAACCAGCTCCTGGATTCACTGATTTTCTGAAGGGTTTTTTGTGTCTCTATCTCCTTCAGTTCTACTTTGATCTTGTTATTTCTTGCCTTCGGCTAGCTTTTGAATGTGTTTGCTCTTGCTTCTCTAGTTCTTTTAATTGTGATGTTAGGGTGTCAATTTTAGATCTTTTCTGCTTTCACTTGTGGGCATTTAGTGCTGTACATTTCCCTCTACACACTGCTTTAAATGTGTCCCAGAGATTCTGGTATGTTGTGTCTTTGTTCTCATTGGTTTCTAAGAACATCTTTATTTCTGCCTTCATTTCGTTATTTACCCCATAGTCATTCAGGAGTAAGTTGTTCAGTTTCCATGTAGTTGTGTGGTTTTGAGTGAGTTTCATAATCCTGAGTTCTAATTTCATTGCACTGTGGTCTGACAGACAGTTTGTTATAATTTCTGTTCTTTTGCATTTGCTGAGGAGTGCTTTACTTCCACCTATGTGGTCAATTTTGGAATTAGTGTGATGTGGTGCTGAGAAGAATGTACATTCTGTTGATTTGGGGTGAAGAGTTCTGTAGATGTCTATTAGGTCTGCTTGTTGCAGAGCTGAGTTCAAGTCCTGGATATCCTTGTTAACCTTCTGTCTCGTTCATCTGTCTAATGTTGACAGTGGGGTGTTAAAGTCTTCCATTATCATTGTGTGGGAGTCTAAGTGTCTTTGTAGGTCTCTAAGGGCTTGTTTTATGAATCTGGGTGCTCCTGTATTGGATGCATGTATATTTAGGATAGTTAGCTCTTCTTGTTGAATTGATCCCTTTACCATTATGTAATGGCCTTCTTTATCTCTTTTGATCTTTGTTGGTTTAAAGTCTGTTTTATCAGAGACTAGGATTGCAACCCCAGTTTTTTGTTTGTTTGTTTGTTGTTTGTTTTGTTTTGTTGTTTTGTTTTTTTTGCTTTCCATTTGCTTGTAAGGCAGGCCTGGTGGTGACAAAATCTCTCAGCATTTGCTTGTCTGCGAAGGATTTTATTTCTCCTTCACTTATGAAGCTTAGTTTGGCTGGATATGAAATTCTGGGTTGAAAATTCTTTTCTTTAACAATGTTGAATATTGGCCCCCACTCTCTTCTGACTTGTAGCGTTTCTGCTGAGATATCCACTGTTAGTCTAATGGGCTTGCCTTTGTGGGTAACCTGACCTTTCTCTCTGGCTGCCCTTAACATTTTTTCCTTCATTTCAACCTTGGTGAATCTGACAATTATGTGTCTTGGGGTTGCTCTTCTCGAGGAGTATCATTGTGGTGTTCTCTGTATTTCCTGAATTTGAATGCTGGCCTGCCTTGCTAGGTTGGGGAAGTTTTCCTGCATAATATCCTGAAGAGTGTTTTCCAGCTTGGTTCCATTCTCCCCGTCACTTTCAGGTACACCAATCAGACGTAGATTTGGACTTTTCACATAGTCCCATATTTCTTGGAGGCTTTGTTTGTTTCTTTTTACTCTTTTTTCTCTAAACTTCTCTTCTTGCTTCATTTCATTAATTTGATCTTCAATCACCATTACCCTTTCTTCCACTTGATCGAATCGGCTACTGAAGCTTGTGCATGTGTCACGTAGTTCTCATGCCATGGTTTTCAGCTCCATCAGGTCATTTAAGGTCTTCTGTACAGTGTTTATTCTAGTTAGCCATTCATCTAATCTTTTCAAAGTTTTTTAGCTTCCTTGCAATGGGTTCAAACATCCTCCTTTAACTTGGAGAAGTTTGTTATTACCGATCTTCTGAACCCTACTTCTGTCAACTCGTCAAAGTCATTCTCCGTCCAGCTTTATTCTGTTGCTGGTGAGGAGCTGCAGTCCTTTGGATGAGAAGAGGTATTCTGGTTTTTAGAATTTTCAGCTTTTCTACTCCGGTTTCTCCCCATGTTTGTGGTTTTATGTACCTTTGGTCTTTGATGATGGTGACCTACAGATGGGGTTTTGGTGTGGATGTCCTTTTTGTTAATGTTGATGCTATTCCTTTCTGTTTGTTAGCTTTCCTTCTAACAGTCAGGTCCCTCAGCTTCAGGTCTGTTGGAGTTTGCTGGAGGTGCACTCCAGACCCTGTTTGCCTGGGTATCACCAGCAGAGGCTGCAGAACAGCAAATATTGCAGAATAGCAAATATTGCTGCCTGATCCTTCCTCTGGAAGCTTTGTCTCAGAGGGGCACCCATCTGTATGAGACATCAGTTGGCCCCTACTGGGAAGTGTCTCCCAGTTAGTCTACATGGAGGTCAGGGACTCACTTGAGGAGGCAGTCTGTCCATTCTCAGAGCTCAAACACCTTGCTGGGACAACCACTGCTCTCTTCAGAGCTGTCCAACAGGGATGTTTAAGGACGTTTAAGTTTGCAGAAGTTTCTGCTGCCTTTTGTTCAGCTATGCCCTGCCCCCAGAGGTTAAGTCTACAGAGGCAGACAGGCCTCGTTGAGCTGCAGTGGGCCCCACCCAGTTCAAGCTTCACTTCGTTTACCTACTCAAGCCTCAGCAATGGCAGACGCCCCTCCCCCAGCCAGGCTGCAGCCTCGCAATTCGATCTCGGACTGCTGCGCTAGCAGTGAGCAAGGCTCTGTGGGCATGGGACCTGCTGATCCAGGTACGGGATATAATTTCCTGGTGTGCCATTTGCTACAACCACTGGAAAAGCACAGTATTTAGGTGGCAGTGCCCCGATATTCCCGGTACAGTCTGTCACATCTTCTCTTGGCTAGGAAAGGGAAATCCCTTGATCCCTTGCACTTCTCATGTGAGGCGATGCCCCGCCCTGCTTCAGCTCACCCTCTGTGGGCTGCACCCACAGTCCAACCAGTCCCAATAAGATGAACCACGTATCTCAGTTGGAAATGCAGAAATCACCCATCTTCTGCGTCGGTCACACTGGGAGCTGCAGACCGGAGCAGTTCCTCTTCAGAACCGGACCTCACAGAGAAAATTTTAAAATAAAAATGCAACATATCAAACTTTGCAAGATGAAACTAAAGCATACAGGGAAATGTATACCATTCAATACTCACATCAGAAAGGAAGAAAAGTCTTAAATTGGCCAGGCATGGTCAGGCAAGGTGGCTCACGCCTGTAATCCCAGCACTTTGGGAGGCTGAGATAAGAGGATTGCTTGAGACCAGGAGTTCAAGAACAGCCTGGTCAACATAGGGAGGCTCTATTTCTAATTTTTTTAAAAAAATGCATCATAGAACTAAATGTAAAAGCTAATGTTACAACACTTGTAGAAGAAAATGTATGAGGATGTCTGACATCATGTTAGACAAAGACAGGATACAAAAAGCACAGACTATGAAATAAAAAATTCATAAACTGTTTTTAAGTTTATATACCTAAGTCCTATCATTATCCAGTGACTACTTACTTTTCTTTTTTTTTTTTTTTTTTTTTTTTTTTTTATTTTTAAATTTTTTTTTATTATACTTTAAGTTTTAGGGTACATGTGCACATTGTGCAGGTTAGTTACATATGTATACATGTGCCATTCTGGTGTGCTGCACCCACTAACTCGTCATCTAGCATTAGGTATATCTCCCAATGCTATCCCTCCCCCCTCCCCCCACCCCACAACAGTCCCCAGAGTGTGATATTCCCCTTCCTGTGTCCATGTGATCTCATGGATTAAGAAAATGTGGCACATATACACCATGGAATACTATGCAGCCATAAAAAATGATGAGTTCATGTCCTTTGTAGGGACATGGATGAAACTGGAAACCATCATTCTCAGTAAACTATCGCAAGACTACTTACTTTTCAAAGCATTATACAAATCACATGAAGAGGTCACTAGAGGTCTAATTGCCTAGAGAAATGTAAATTTTTCCTAGAAGTTCATGATGACTAAATCCCACCATTGCATTTAGTTTCCACAATACCCTTTAAGGAGAGCTGAATATTCATTATGCTAAAAAAAAAACTATGCCCTCCCCCAAGCCCCACAGACTCAGTCTTTGAGTCCCTGAAGAGCTGAAGAGATAACCCAAAGATCAGCCAAGGGGTCAAAGTAGTCTTGACTTTGTATCTCTGGAACATGCTCCAGGAAAATGTGGGAAGAGCAACAATATTCACAGCAAAAATGTCACAGCTAGAATTAACTGGAAACTTACTATATGCAAGGAACTGTCTTGACAACTGTACTTGTTTACACAGTCAGTGCTCTAAACTGCCTGCAAGAAGTAGATGACTTTACAAGTACTATTTCCAAAGAACAAATGGAGAAAGGAGGCACAGAGATGTTAAGTAACTTTCTCAATGTCACCCAGCAGTAAGCAGTGGAGCATGGGTCAGAGGCATCATGAAAACATCTGCTGTGCTACATATTTGTGCAATCAAGGGCAAGACCCAAAAGCTACTGCAAAATATTTATAATTTTACAGCATGGGACTGTACAATGAATGGAAATTTGATTTCTTCAGAAATCATTTAGAGATGGAGGCTTGAAAGGATTGGTCTGGGTATCATTTGGAGAAGGTGCCCTGAGTGTGTCATTACCATACCAGGCAGCACGTCAGTGTCAGCCCTGTAACCTGAAAGTCTTGAGTTTGTACATCAGAGAACAATCCAAACCTATCCCTTCTATACCTTCACAAAGGAGAAAGAAGCTGTGTGGCTGGGAAAGACTACTCCCCTGCTCTAGTAGTCCTCAAACAAGTTTCCATGAAAGTTGGAACCCAGAATCTTTTAAAAATGCAGACTCCAGGATTCACACCCAATGAATCTCATGTAGTGCGGCCACAATGGTGCCCTAGGATCTGGGAATTTACTGCCCAGCCTAGGGAACTTTCAGAAACCTTATTAAATCCCTTAGGTAGCAAGACTGTGTGCAATATACCCACTCTTCCCAGCACAGACAGGACGTTTAGAAGAGCGACCTCAGAGTACACGGGAACAGAGGACATGATGAACACAGTGTGAAAGTCACCACAAGGGTAAGACGATGAGTCTTATGAGAAGACCTTGCAACTCCTACTGGCCTTTCTCCCTGAAGGACTCAGTTTATCTCAAATCTCTTATCCTCATGGGTAGTGGATGGAAGGGTGCCAGGAAATGACCTTTTAGATCACAAAAGGGCATAGGCTTTTCTCAGGGACCATTGAACACATTGGATGGGAGGTGATGCAAGCTATTGTTCCCCTCCCACCAGCCTTGGTTTCTTTCTTCATGTCCCTCCACGGGAACCTAGAGCAATGTCAGGATGTAGGGCCAATGTCCCCTTCACTAACAGACTCCACACCCTCACCTGAGGAGTTCGTCTCCCCTCTCCTCCCTTAAGCTGTCCTTCTCCTGATCTCATCTGTGATCCCACAGCAGACAGCTGTCCCTGGCAGCCCGACAACCTAGCCTGGCCCCTTCCTCCTGTGTCCCAGCCTAGAGAGGGCTGTCCTCACCAAGGAGAAGGACACCTGTTCCAGGATCCCAGAGCCATGACTACCACAAAACCATCCTGAGCATCAGTGTCCCATGGCAGTGGTTGACCTATGAAATGAAGCTTCACCACACACCCCAGATGGCTCTGAAATACTTTCTTTTCTTTTTGTCTTATTTCAGACAGGGTCTCATTGTTGCTCAGCCTGGAGTGCAGTGGGGAAATCATGGCTCACCGTAGCCTTCACCACCCAGGCTCAAGCCATCCTCCCATCTCAGCCTCCCACGTAGCTGGGACTACATGCACACTCCACCACATCTGGGGTTGTTTTTTTGTTTGTTTGTTTGTTTGTTTTTGTAAAGATGAGGTATCCCTATGCTCCTCAGGCTGATCGCGAACTCCTGGGCTCAAGCAATACTTGTGCCTCGACGTCCCAACATGCTGGGATTAGAGGGCTGAGCCACCTCGCTTGGTCCTGAAAAACTTTTCTATCACAGAAAGCAAGACAGAGGAGGAAGGTGCCTTAACCCCTCCTAGGAAATATTGTGTCCTTTTCCACACTAGAGAGCTATTTCCTCTGTACTGACCACAACATTCCTATTCTTTTTATGTAAATAAGAAGACTGAGGGTACTTTCAATCCTAAACTTGTAATTTATAGCAAGAAAATCATTGCACATTTTGGGACATTTAGGACATTCTGAGGGCAGCTTTGGTTGCTGGAATGATTGGCAGGGGCTACTGGCATTTGGGGGCTGAGGGTTACAGGGAAGGCAATTGACTTTTTCTAGAGTCTTAAATAAACTGGATTTTCCATACATGTCACTCCTTGTAAACTGAGAGAGGCTTGTAATGTTGCTTCATCTGAGAACTTACAAAGACTTATTGACTGCTTTGGCAATCACATCACTACAGAGCATTCCATTCTTGGATTGCACTCTGACACAACATACCAGTATCAATTTGCTTTGTAACTCCACATGCCCCAGGGGAAACAATGAGGGCAATCCAACTTACCTACCAAAGGGATAATTTCCATGATAAGCTGTTAGTTGATGGGGAAAATCAAGTGGGAGATGTTGGTAGTGTGATCTCTCATTAGTTGGTGAACACACCGGCTATGCCGGTTGCTGTTACTGCACTGAAGTTCTCTTTGCAGGTGTATTTCCCTCACCAGGCTCTGTGGTCTCTCCTGGAAAGCTGGAAACATACCCAGTAGATCTCTGTGTCCTCAGGATGGGATAGAGGACCTCACAGACAGAAGGAGGGCAGGGAACACTTGTGGAATGGTAGTGATCTCTACATGGTTGGATGACCAAACCCTGAGTCACAGTGATGAGCCACATGGATGGCAGTCTGCAGAGGATGGGAGGGGAATGCCACAGGCCTCTGCCTTAGGAGCCATGCAGCTGCAGCAGAGTGAGACCAACCTGCAGTACTGATCTCAGTTATGCCCTTTAAGGGTCCCAGATGTATGCAGCCTATTGGTTAAGGTTCCTCTGTGTGTGTGTGTGTGTGTGTGTGTGTGTGCACGCAGAGAGAGACAGAGAGAAATTGATTTTGAGGAAGTGGATCATGCAAATGTGGGGGCTGGAAGTACAAACCTTGCAGAGCAGGATGTCAGGCTGGAGTCCCAATGCAGAGGTGATGTGATCGCTCAAATTTAAGGGCAGCGTAGAGGCAGAATTTCTTCATCTTGAGGAGAACTTCAGTCTTCTTCTCTGAAAGCCTTCAAGTGACCAGATGAAGCCCACCCACATTGTGGAGGGCAATTAAGTTTACCCAGTGTCTGTTTATTTAACTGTTAGTCTCAGCTGAAAAACACCCTCAGAGAGACACCTACCCTGGACAAAGTGAACAATTTTGTCTGGACCATGACTGAGCCAAGTTGACACAACAGATTTCCCATCATAGCCATCTTATACAAATCCTATTAATTATGAAGGTCTATCTGACAAAGGCAGGTGACTTCCTAACTAAGATTCTGTATTAACCTTTTTTGTCCAGCCCAAGCCTCCATTTCAGGCTTGGTATGATTCTGGCCAGGAAACTGAGGCTGATGTAAATGCCTTCCAGGGCTCAGGCAGGGTCAGGATAGTCAGGGCGCACATGCAAGTACAATCCCAGAGGGCACAAGTGATACCCGTGGACTCTAAGAGTTTATACCCTTGTTAGGGTACCCCCAGCAGGACATACATTAGTTAGGCAGGAGCTGGCCAAGGCTCCCAATGTGGCCTCCCACTGCATGACCTTTCCCTCTGGGGTTTCTTATCCAGTCCAAACAATTCATTTGCATCTTTGCCTTAAGGGAACTGTCAGAAGGCAGTCAGTTCACGGTAGTCATTGACACCAGTTCCTCCAATTCAAAAGCATGGATACATCCCCAGGTGTTGTGCCTGGGATGTTCAGGAGCTGGGTCGCCCCTGCTGTTCCATAGTCGCAGCTGTGTCAGGTGTGATCTTGGGTTCAGTATTCAGTGTAGTTTCAACCTTGGCTACAGGATATGACTGTGGGCTCCTCACAAGCAGAGAGACCCACCATCTGTGCTGTCACGGAGTACCTCCAATTCAGTGTCATACTGTGAGACTAGGACACAGTGCTGACACAATGCTGATCTTGCTTTTGCTGTCTACGCAAGCAATCAACCACTTGGATCCATTTGGGCTCATTTTCTTCTTACTGGCTAAATCTATGGATATGTGACAAGGTAAACTAACAACTATACTGGTGAACCTTGTAGCCCTGTTAGCCACAACAGGGCTGTTTAGGAACTGCTTGAGCAATTGACACACTATTGTACTGAATTGTGTGTAGCGTTGCCTGGCCAGAATATTGACTAATTCCTCCTGGAATCACACGGAGCAAGAAGCACAGTTTTTAGCACATACCACTGTCTTAGGATTGGCCTTGTCACCGTTGGGTATTTACAAACAGACTTTAGAATTCATTCCATGTCTGACACAATTAATTAACATATTTATTTAAATCAAATAAGTTTTGGAAGTCAAATGCATTTTTAAAGATAACTTGGTATTTTTACTTGCATTTCAAAAGCAGTTATCACTTCCTATAGATGTAGTTGTAAAGGTAAATTGAATGAAAAAAATAAATGTTGAAGAAAAAACAGAAATGTAACTAGTAAACCAAATTTGTCTGCAATGTCATGCCTGCTTCCTATATTATTTCATTTATTCTTCATAGCAAGTATTTAGTGTAAATATTCTAATTTCTACTTTAGAAATGGGGAAACCATCCCATAGGATATAAGTATCTTGCCCACCATCTCAAGGCCAGTGCGTGAGAGGCAGAATAGAAACCTATGGTTATTTCATGTCATAGCCTATAAAGAGACAGTGTAGCTAGGACCCAAGTCATCTCTCATCAGCAAGTTGCCCTGGTTACTTTCCCCTGTCTTTGACCTAGGCCTTAATTCTTTCATCCCAGCTCTATGGCCTAGGAAATTCTCACATACTTTGTGGCAAATGGGATCCCCTACACTTAGTCTCACTTTTTATTTGAATCCTGGCTTTTCAGTCCTTTTGGATAAGAAAATACTTTATAATCTCTTTAATAGGGAGAAATAATTGCTGATTATAATCTCCTTCCCCTCCTTAAGCAGTATGGATTCTGAGTAGGGCCTTTGCTGCAGAATTCTCTTTGTGGGTATGAGGATACAAATGGAGCCCAGAGTTGAAATTCCTGTATTATGTTTAGTAAGAGGGATATAAGGCTGGATCCAGGAAGCTTCAGGGGCTTCTGAATGAGATGTGGTGACTGTCAGACTGATGGAGTTTTTATGTAGATGAAAAATGAGGCTTGTATGAAATACTATGCAGCCATAAAAAAGGAATGAGATCATGTCCTTTGCAGGGACATGGATGAAGCTGGAAGCCATCATCTTCAGCAAACTAATACAGGAACAGAGAACATTCTCTCACTCATAAGTGGGAGTTGAATGATGAGAACACATGGACACAGGGAGGGGGAACAACACACACTGGGTGGGGGGGTCGGGGGCAAGGAGAGGGAGAGCATTAGGACAAATACCTAATGCATGCAGAGCTTAAAACCTAGATGACAGGTTGATAGGTGCAGCAAACCACATGGCACATGTACACCTACATAACAAATCTGCACATTCTGCACATGTATCCCAGAACTTAAAGTAAAATTTAAAAAAAATGATTTAAAGAGGGAAGCACAATTTCTTTTAGAAATGTAGAAGAGGAAGCTTAGCAGTTTAAGTACATTAAAGAAGGCTTCATAGAGAAGGTAACACCTGAGCAGAATAAGGGAGAGTAAATGGGAGTTACTCAAGTAAAAAAAAGAGGGGTAAGCACATTCCGGGCAGAGAAGACAATATATATATATACAGACAGGGAGGAATAAAATAGCATTGTGTGTGGATGAGAAGTATGAGCAGTCCTTGACAATAGAACGTAAAATGAAAGGTGGAAAGTGGTGGTGATTGAAACTAGAAAGATCATAGGAGGGTGGGAAAGAGAGGAAATTTTGTATGTCATGTTGAAAAGCTTGGAATATATCATACAGAGATATAAAACCAGTGGTAACTTTTGAGTGATGAGGTTCAGGACACACTACCCCAGAATATGGGGGTATTTAGAAAACAGCAGAAGCAGGAAGATAGCTCTCACCTTCCCCCAACCCTTCTCCCCTGAAGCAGGTCATAAAACCCTCAGTTGACAGGTGCTGTCTCTATACCCAGAGGAAATGGACATCTGTATATCTCTAAAAACACAAGATCACTGACAGCAATCTGAACAAACAGGCATAACTGAGTTCTCCCCAATTAACTATCATTAGATCATGCGTTTTTATCCAACATACTTTTCCATCACTATCCACTTCTCCATCAAACCTAGAATAAATATACACAAGTTTTCCTGTTTCTTTGTGTTTTCCTTTCCCTATGTAAAACTTATATTAAATAAATGTGTGTGCTTTTCTAAAAAAAAATGAGGTTTGGTGCTTCTCCCTGCCTGGCTCTTAATAACTTTTAAAGAAAGGTCAAATGTGTTTGCAGGAGATGTTGTGGCATTTTCCATAGGGATTGAGGCATCAGTTCTTCTCTCCGTGTTCCCACAACCTATTCCAAATGACTTTAGTATTCAAGTTATATTGTTCTGTAGTGCAGTAAAATAGGTATGTTATCATTACTTTTTTAAATGTTTTTGTACCAATGGTTTCATCTTGGAACGCCTGTTAGCTCTATGTGCCATATTTTGGGAAACCCCTCCTTCAAGAAAAGAATAAAGGCTTTTATCTTGAACTATGAAAAAATATATATTTTATATATTACCACAGATTTACATGAAAAATGAGATTACCACTGAAGTCAATATATACAACACCAGTTCTACATTCAATGCTGTCAGAAGCATTTGCTTCGAGAAAATGCAGACTGTGAACTTAGAACTTGAATCCCCATATCTGCTTCTTACTAGAGTCATTTATTGCAAAGTTTACGAAAACTCTGACTCACCTTTTTAAAGGATTAAATGAGGTCAGAAACAATGAAACATAGCTCAGAGAAGTGGCTAATGGATAACACATACTCTATAAATGTGAGTTATTATTATTCCTGTTTTTCTTAACTCAATAAATGGAGCTATTGTCGTAACTATAAACACCTTTGGTTAGTCAACCCATTCACAACCACATACCACAGATCAAAATCATGTAGGCAGGCCCGGCATGGTGGCTCTCACCTGTTATCCCAGGACGTTTGGAGGCCAAGGAGGGAGGATCACTTGAGCCCAGGAGCTCAAGATCAGCCTGGGCAACATAGCAAGAACCTATCTCTTAAAAAACTTGTGTAAGCACATTAATAGAATGGCAACTTTTAACTTTCTGTGTACAGGGGTTAATATCAGTACAAAAAAAAGGAGCAGGTAGTTTTCAGAGTGACAGCATCATTAGAGGGATCATTGGAGGAAAGACGGCCACCTTATAAAGTTCAAAGGCATAGGAACATAAAGCTGCCCCTTCTGTCTTTCTTTTAAGTAAGGTCCAAAGGTAAAAAGGAGATTCAATCTAGAAACAAAAGAACATGACAAAGCCTATCCCTAAGTTATTCAGTCTTTCAGAGATTTCAGTTCTAGAGAATAGAAAGAGGACTTATACCCAGGAGGCGGATCTTGCAGTGAGCCGAGATTGCACCACTGCATTCCAGCCTGGGCGACAGAGCTAGACTCCGCCTCAAAAAAAAAAAAAAAGAAAGAAAGAGGACTTATATCCCAATTCATTTCATGAAGCTAGTGTAACCTAGATACCAAAGGCCAACAGAGAGAATACAGATGGCCCCAACTTATGATGCTTCCACTTAAAATTATTTGGCTTTATGATGGCAGATAAAAGAAATGCGTTCAGTGGAAACAGTACTTCGAATAGCCATATAACCATTATATTTTTCACTTCCAGGACAGTATTCAATAAATTACGTGAGATATTCCAAGTTATGATAAAATAGACTTTGTGTTAGATGATTTTGCACAACCGTAGGCTAATGTAAGCATGCTGGGCATGTTTAAGGGAGCCTAAGCTAAGCTATGATGTTTGCTAAGTTAGGTGTACTGAATGCATTTTCAACTTACAAAATTTTCAATATATGATCGATTTATTAGGACATAATTCTATGATAACTTGAGGAGCATCTCTACATAAAATAAAAATATAGGCTAATGTCGCTTCTGAGAACACACATACAAATCCTAAACAAATTAGTAATACATAGATTATTCAAAAAGGATAATGTGTCATGACCAAATGTTTCCCCCTAGGAATGCAACGTTGGTTTAAACATAGCAACTTACCAATGTAATTCACAATGTTAACAGATTAATAAAGGAAAAAGTCCTGTAATCATCTACGTGGATGCATTACAAGTGCTTCATGAAAGTCAGTATATATTCAAGATAAATAGTCTTAACAAATGGAAAATAGAATGGAACTTCCTATTCTAATAAAATAGATCTATTTTAAAAAGCACAGCAAACTTAAGATATTTATCAAAAAATTCCCATTCTTATACACCAATAACAGACAAACAGAGAGCCAAATCATGAGTGAACTCCCATTCACAATTGCTTCAAAGAGAATAAAATACCTAGGAATCCAACTTACAAGGGACATGAAGGACCTCTTCAAGGAGAACTACAAACCACTGCTCAATGAAATAAAAGAGGATACAAAGAAATGGAAGAACACTCCACGCTCATGGGTAGGAAGAATCAATATCATGAAAATGGCCATACTGCCCAAGGTAATTTACAGATTCAATGCCATCCCCATCAAGCTACCAATGACTTTCTTCACAGAATTGGAAAAAACTACTTTAAAGTTCATATGGAACCAAAAAAGAGCCCGCACCGCCAAGTCAATCCTAAGCCAAAAGAACAAAGCTAGAGGCATCATGCTACCTGACTTCAAACTATGCTACAAGGATACAGTAACCAAAACAGCATGGTACTGGTACCAAAACAGAGACATAGATCAAGGGAACAGAACAGAGCCCTCAGAAATAATGCCGCATATCTATAACCATCTGATCTTTGACAAACCTGACAAAAACAAGCAATGGGGAAAGGATTCCCTATTTAATAAATGGTGCTGGGAAAACTGGCTAGCCATATGCAGAAAGCTGAAACTGGATCCCTTCCTTACACCTTAGACAAAAATTAATTCAAGCTGGATTAAACACTTAAATGTTAGACCTGAAACCATAAAAACCCTGGAAGAAAACCTAGGCAATACCATTCAGGACATAGGCATGGACAAGGACTTCATGTCTAAAACACTAAAAGCAGTGGCAACAAAAGCCAAAATTGACAAATGGGATCTAATTAAACTCAAGAGCTTCTGCACAGCAAAAGAAACTACCATCAGAGTGAACAGGCAGCCTACAGAATGAGAGAAAATTTTTGCAATCTACTCATCTGACAAAGGGCTAATATCCAGAATCTACAATGAACTCCATCAAATTTACAAGAAAAAAACAAACAACCCCATCAAAAAGTGGGCAAAGGATATGAACAGACACTTCTCAAAAGAAGACACTTAGGCAGCCAAAAGACACATGAAAAAATGCTCACCATCACTGGCCATCAGAGAAATGCAAATCAAAACCACAATGAGATACCATCTCACACCAGTTAGAATGGCGATCATTAAAAAGTCAGGAAACAACAGGTGCTGGAGAGGATGTGGAGAAATAGGAACACTTTTACACTGTTGGTGGGACTGTAAACTAGTTCAACCATTGTGGAAGTGAGTGTGGTGATTCCTCAGGGATCTAGAACTAGAAATACCATTTGACCCAGCCATTCCATTACTGGGTATATACCCAAAGGACTATAAATCATGCTGCTATAAAGACACATGCACACGTATGTTTATTGCGGCACTATTCACAATAGCAAAGACTTGGAACCAACCCAAATGTCCGTCAAAGATAGCCTGGATTAAGAAAATGTGGCACATATACACCATGGAATACTATGCAGCCATAAAAAATGATGAGCTCACGTCCTTTGTAGGGACATGGATGAAATTAGAAATCATCATTCTCAGTAAGCTATCGCAAGGACAAAATACCAAACACCGCATGTTCTCACTCATAGATGGGAATTGAACAATGAGAACACATGGACACAGGAAGGGGAACATCACACTCTGGGGACTGTTGTGGGGTGGGGGAGTCGGGAGGGTTAGCATTGGGAGATATACCTAATGCTATATGACGAGTTAATGGGTGCAGCACACCAGCATGGCACATGTATACATATGTAACTAACCTGCACATTGTGCACATGTACCCTAAAACTTAAAGTATAATAATAATAAAAAAAAGAAAATGTGGCACATATACACTATGGAATACTATGCAGCCATAAAAAAGGATGAGTTCATGTCCTTTATAGGGACATGGATGAAGCTGGAAACCATCATTCTCAGCAAACTATCACAAGGACAAAAAACCAAACACCACATGTTGTCACTCATAGGTGGGAATTGAACAGTGAGAACACATGGAAACAGGAAGGGGAACATCACACACCAGGGCCTGTTGTGGGGTGGGGGGAGTGGGGAGGGATAGCATTAGAAGATATACCTAATGTTAAATGACGAGTTAATGGGTGCAGCACACCAACATGGCACATGTGTACATACGTAACTAACCTGCACATTGTGCACATGTACCCTAAAACTTAAAGTATAACAAAAAATAAAAAACAAAAAATTTCCAGTGTCTAGTACGCATAAGAGAAGGATGGCCACAATTACTGGTTCTAATCAGCATTGTATTGGGTGGGTCCGTCTGATGTTGTGAAATAGGAAAAAGGAAAAAGTATAGTGTTTGAAATGTCAGAAACAAGCTGTTGTTATTCAAAGACGATATGATTGTGTATGTTGAAAATCAGAAAGGATCTAGAGATAAATTTGGAATGAGGATATTTAGCAAGTTTACTGCATAGAAAAACAATATACAAACATGATACCTGTTGGTTGAATGGAAGAAAAAAGTGTTTTCTCTGTTCTTGCCCTACTACCAGTAACATCAAAGACTTCTGTGACCAAATATGTGGGGGCTTTTCTCAACACACCAAGCAAGCAATCAGTTTTGCAGCATACACGAGCTGGGTATCCTCCCATTCAACTCCAATAGGATCTACCTGGAGATAGCATCAGATCGCACAGGTTGAGGGCTCAGTCCCACAAGAGGGCCCTGCCAATTGCTTCCAGCCCTAGGTTGTTTTACTGTGTTTCTGACACACCAGCTATAAATTGAATTTCCCATGACTCCTACTCGAGTTCAATTAATTTACTAAAGCATCTCACGACTCAGTGAAACATATACATTTATGGGTTGATTTAAACAGGATATTAGAAAGGATCCAGTTAAAGAGATGCATAGGGTAAGGAATGAGTTAAGGGGCAGGGAGCGTCCATGCCCTCTGTGGAAATGCTGTCCTCCATGTGTGCAGCTATCCAGAAGCTCTCTGAACCCTGTCCTTTTCGGTTTTCATGGAGGTTTCCATTATGCAGGTGTGATCGATTAAACCACTGGCTGGCCATTGGTGATCAACTTAACCTTCAACTCTTCTCCCTTCCCTGAAGGTTTGGGGTGGGGCTGAAAGTCCCAGCCCTCTAATCCCCCATCCCAAAGCTACCTAGGGGCTGCTAGGCGTCAGTCAACTCATTAGCATACAAAAAGACATCACTTTGTGGAGATTCTAAAAATATTAAGAGTTGTATGCCAGTATACAGGGTAGAGGACCAAATATATATTTATATATTTCATAATATCACAAGTGTGTGTACCAGTGTAATCAGAATAGAAAATTTCAAAAATGATACTTTTCCTTTTCTTTTTTTAAACAGAGTCTCACTCTGTCACCCAGGCTGGAGTTGCAGTGGCCTGAACATAACTACCTACATCCTCGACTTCCTGAGTTCAAGGGATCCTCTCAACGTAGCCTCAGGAGTAGCTAGGACTAAGGCTACATATATACATGCATACATTCATGCATTCATGCAGTCATTCATTTATTTTGCAGTGAGGGGGTCTCACTATGTTGCCCAAGCTGGTGTCAGTTTCCTGAGCTCAAGAAATCCTCCTGTCTCCGCATCCCAAAGTGCTGGGATTACAGGCTTGAGCCACCACACCTGGCCACCATTTTCAATAGTATCAAATATTTGGGAATAAAATGAACAAAAAATGTGCAAGACTTCTTTGGAGAAAGCTGCAAAAGTTTATTTCGATATTTTTAAGTCAAATATCTTAGATAAAAACAGTTTTGTGTTGTTTCAGCTTGTCTTCATTTAAACCTGTGGTTGCCTGTCACCTATAATAGAAATATAACAGGAGGGAACATTAGTAGCAGAACTGTATTCAGATGACATTAAAGGTATGCAAAGGACACCAAAGTTTTGGTTTTATACCGTGGATTAAACCAGAAGCCTAAGAGTAACCTGATGGCTAACATTCAGTTAGACCTCTGTAGAGACTTGAAGATAGGCTTCCAAGTATATACACTAGCAACATTTTTAAAACATCCTGCCTTCTGTAGTTCAAGGAAACCAAAAACTGTCTAACTTCAGAACACTTTAAATCAAGTGAACCTATTAAAAGGTGGCTCAAAGTGAAAAGCAAACATTGTGTATTGTTTTAATAAAAATATGACCAACACACAACAAACCTAAGAAACAAAAGGAATTTACAAACAATGTATCATGTAATGCAATGTTTTGCCTTGAAATAATAGTCTGGATGTTCAACAAGCTCCTGGGAAACAATTTATGTCACATTAGGAACTGCAAAAGTGCAGTGAATTGAAAGGTCAGTACTGCATTTGTTTTTTCTCTTTGCACAGAAGTCCAAAAATATTGCTTGGGGCTAGTTCATTCTTCTGTGGTCTTTAAGGTACGGTAACCATTTGTCCAAGATTTTCACCTATCATCTTGATGTCAATATGAAGAGTCCCTCTTTTTACACTTGAAAGTATTCCCATTGGTAAAATAAATTACATGGTCACATTTGGTTTAATCTATCACTATTATTTTTGACATCAAAAAGGGAAAGAGGCATATATCATGAACAGTCGGGCAAAAAAAGAAATGGAGGGAGAGGAAAATAGAAAAGGACAGTAAGACATCTGGAAAAGCCAAATAATTGTTTCTAAAAGTTAAGTGTTTTTGAGGGATAAGTGGGAAATTTCAGAAGTTTTCCCACAGTCTTTGTGATGCTTAGATGTTCAGGTATTACTGGAATAAATTAACTAATGTATGTGTTCCTAGCATATCAATCATTTCATTCATATTTTGAAAATACTAGAGTTCAAGAATGTATTCACTTTCGATTATACCATATATTCAGTATCTGTTAGGGTCTTGTTCATATTCCATGTTGAGCTTTTTCCATTTTCTTCAAGAGTGTGTAAACTATTACTCTATTCATAGCTATTTTTCAAAAGAACAATCTTTTAAATGTATTACTTTTGGATTACATTTCCTTTTACTAACGACTCATATCTGTCTCTTATTAAGGACCTCTTTCCTTTTCCCTTAGATTTATTCTATTGCTCTTTATAATTTTCATTAATATTTTCCTTTCTCGTGTAATTTTCTATCTATTTTAACAAGATACTCACTTAAGACTATCTTCCTAAGAATACAATTGAGGATTGTTCAATGGGCTCCTGGAAATAATTGAAAACTGTCTTTCATGTAAATAGTCTAATGGAATGGTTCAGCAGTATAGAGTAAAACCATTTAGGCAATTTCTTCCATAAACATGGAATGCTTCCTATAAATTCAGAAGTTCTTCTGATTAACAGTCATCAATTTGGAAAATATGTGGAAAAGATACTTTCATGAAGCAAGTTGCCCACTCATTTTCTTAGGAACCATGAAATCTCGACTCAGATATTATAACTGGAGTGAAACTGATTGTTATGAAAAACAAATCATATCTTTGTATTCTATCCAACAGAACATGAGGATACAGAAATCAACTTTGAAACAGATGTTAATACATCTGATATGCATTTACTATTTTCAATAACAGCAAAAGATGGTTGTAGAATTTATGGAATTCATCCAGAATCTCACAAATAATGTTAGAGCTGGTATTAGAATCTGCTTAGGGTGCTCAGGATATTTCACACAAACTGGTATTAGAAATGCATTATGTATTTGTTAAAAGCAGAAATGAGAAAAGAATCTGAAAATTGTTAGTTGTTGGGTATAATCAGAAGTAAGAAAATGCTTTCATATTTGATGATTCAATGTGGGTTTGACCCAATTTGTGTTTGTATCTGACAGTATTTAAGTCTTACAGTCAGGCGATTGGGGTCTGAACAACCTTTCAAAAAAAGTCTGCATTTGAACTCTGATTTTAAAGGGATAGTAATGTTCTCTTTTATTATCAAAAGTATAATATTGTGGAAAACAGAAAGCACATAATAATGGATAGCATACCTCCTTCTGGCATTTTAAATTGTTCTGATTTTGGCAGAAACTTCCCCTGGTCATCAGGACCATTTCCACATTCACCCCCAGTCTTTGACTGAGACAGCTCCTGGAGATCAGCTTCCAGGTCAGGCACTAAAAAATACAAAGGTTGTCGATTGAAGCAGGCAAACAAGAAAGATAAAGAAGGAAATGATAATATTCTTTTCCTCAATGTTATGAAATAAAAGCCTGCAGGCGACTGTGGTAATAAATGTGATGCAAAGATGTCCCACCTTTGTTTTCCTGTACTATGAAATCTTATCTTAAATGACAATCTGAGGAAAAATCACACCACACTTACATTTCCTATACTTTACCATTGTGTATTATAAACAGTGAGTGTCAGCTATCTAGGAAACCTAAAGACTGCCCAATGGATAGCATTTTAATAATAACTTAAATGTAATTTTCTGAAAGATTAGATGAATATATTGGTGAGCCTATGACAAATCTTACAGTCCTGACACTCATCACCTGTTGAGGTAACTTGAAAATTTTTTGGTTAAAATTAAACAAACTTAGGTCCAAAGGCCCTATATGTAACTTTCCGTAAATGAATCCCATTCACAAAAAAGTACCGAATATAACAGCAAAATCGCTGTCTTCCACAAGAGTACAGAAACTTGAGTGAAAAAAAAATTGATGGGCATTGTTGACAGTCATATTCTGGAAACCCCTTAACAGTGAATTGCTAAAGTAACCCATGACCCAAATTCTGTCAATGTTTAACTTCAAAATGCTATCTGTTGAGGAAATAATTTCTGTTTCATGATAATCTTATCGTACTTCGAGTTTTCTAATTATAAAAGTATATAAACAACTCTTTAAAAGCCCCTTAAAATCATACTAATATAGCTACCTGTATGCCAGTGTCCTGAATTATCCAGATTTTACCAAACATACTGTCAAAAATACAAAGCAAAGGAAAGAGTGGCTGTCATTCATTGAGCTCTTTTCTGGCGTTGCTATCCTGCTTCAATGAACTTTGTTTTGTCCTGAGCCAATACTGAAGTACTTACAGTACAGACACATTTGAGTATTAACATTTCAAGCAAAATCATTCACGTTTTCTAATGTGAATGGTAGGGAGAACACAAACCTTGGAATGAAATATGAATTCCTTCTCCATGACTCAAGTGTTCTTGGTAAGCCTCCATTTCAGAGCCTCAGTTTTCTTATTTATAAAATGGGGCTAACATCCTTATGCAAATGGGCTTTATTCAGTGTATTCAGGTAGGGTGACTTGGCATTCTACATGCTATTAAAGGGTGCATACAATACTGTGGACACCTCGGCTGAGAAGATCAGACAACAACATTCTAAGAAGATCAAAGTAAACTAGTGAAATAATGTATATTTTTGTACATCAAATTAAACAGTTTCATCTGATTTAGCAAGGACTGTACTTTCAAGCATACGAAATATATTTCAAAGGTAAGAGAAGATTCTTTATATCCATGAAGCTGCAAACTATACTCTTCACTTTTCCAGCCAACTCTCAGCAAATGTTTGAGATCCTTTCCTAATGTTTTCTTTCCTCCTGTTACTGGTCATGGCATAAGGCATGATGCACACATAGGCCTCCTCCCCTCCCCATAGACATTCTTTCTTTCCCTTCCCAGCACCTTGAATCTCAGCTGCACCCTGATCTTCTTCTCTCTCCTGACCAGGTGCAGGATCCCGACTTTCAGTTGGTGGTTCCTCTTGCTGAGGCTCCTCATCACCGGGCTCCTGGAACCAGGGGTGTGTGTGTGTGTGTGCGTGTGTGTGTGTGTGTGTGCAGATAAAAAGTTTTGTTAGCGATGCATTTCAATAATACAAATATACAGAATACATAGATATTTCTGATCATAAGTCTAAAGACATTTCTCCAACACGATTCCACATACTTATTTTTCATAAAGTTACTCTTCCCACAGAGAGGTTACTCTAAGACAGTTGCCCTCAAGGGCTTTGGAAGCTGTTTTAATCTAAGCTGGGATGAATGTGTGTAATCTTTTGCAAATAAGCATGAGAAGGAAATCATGGGCAAAATCTGGGGAACACAAGATCATCCATCCAGACAACAGAAGAACTTAATCCTCTTGGACTAGTCTTTCCTTCATGAGATGCCATGATTATTTTTCTCAGCATGGGAGACCTTTATTGGTATATCTATACTGGTTCAACAACAATTACAAAACATAGTTTTGCAACAATAACAAGTTACAAAAATAACTTTCTGCTAATAGAAAACAGCAAAGGTTAAGGCACTCACCAGCATAGGCCCAATCTGCTCAGGAGATGGTACACTTCTCCTCGGTCTAGGCCTATATGTTGATCTTCCTCGCCAAATCATATTTCACACTGCAAACAGAATACTGTGAATTGGTAAATGCACTTGAAAAGACAGCTATATTTGACCACTTCCATGACCAAATATTAACTTGTCATTTTTTTAAAGTTTGTAAATACTTTCGAACTAAGTCTCAGGGCAAGTGTAAGTATGTGTGCCTTCTGAATGCTTGGGAAGCCATTAAGTTGGTCAAGCTAGCTGAGCAATTTCTTAAGGCTCCTGGCAAAAGACAGGATATTTCCGATGAGGTTTGGTTTCACAACTGAACTCTCCTCCGTGGAGACATTTGGGAAAATACAGCCAGAGAATTAAAACTGCAGTGACCACGGCTTTTGTCACCCACCCATTTGCTAGGCCCATTTCCCCCCTAAAATCAAGTTTTGTTGGAATGCGGAGCCCCGCCCATTCAAACCTCCACAGTGGAGTTGAGAAGTTGCCACGCAGCTCTGGGCCCTCCTCACTGTACACCTCTGCCAGGCGCTTTACAGACCTCAGGGCCACAGTCACCAACCCGCAGCGTTCCCAGTTCCCTTCCTTAATGCCCACCCTGCTCCTTCCCAGGTCGACACGGAGGAGTCTGGAATCCGTCCTCGGTCGAGGGTTCCAGGGACTCGGATACCTGCCCCAGCACCCCCAGCACTCTCCCCATTTTCACCTGACCCCTCTCAACCACGCGGCCCACCTTCTTCCCTCATTCTGATTTCACCACAACAAGGCCCATGGCAGTGCCACCTCACGAGGAGAAGGACGATCACCTTGAGACCCTTCGGCCTCTGAGGCCACGGGCCATGCTGTCCCACGCTCCGGACAGCCACTGGCTCCTCCTCACACGCACTCACACTTCAACCCTTGGGAGGACTGGCCTGCGGACCTACCAGCTGCGTCTCAGTGGGACAGAAAAAGTCCAGACAGCAGGAACGCGACCCTCACACCCTCACAACTCCAGGGCATTCACCACGTGGGCAAAGGGGCCGAGGGGAAGACACCCAGTGGACATGCGCAGTGAGGTCTGTGCCTGCCTAGTGGGCTGTGGCGCCTCTCCTAGCCCCACCCCATGCCGCGCCGCGCAGTTCTCTACCCTCTCCCAGGTTCCCACTGAAGACTTCGGAATGTGTCTTCTGTGGGCGGTTTCATATGCCTCCGGGACTCAAATACCACAAATAGTTTCCCCCTTCAAAACTCACTCCATGTTCACTAGGTCCTCCTCCCCTCTATGGCCCTCCTTCCTCCCCTGTCTGAGACTCCCACGACAGCAAGGCCATGGCTGTGTCACCACCTGTTAGGAGAAGGACAGGAACCTCAAGGACCTCCCCGTCGGAGGCCATAGACCGCGCCGCGGGCTGCTCCTCACAGTCTCTCCCACTTCAACTCTGGGAAGACTGATCTGCGGACTTACTGGCTGACTCCTAGTCAGCAACACAGAAGGAAGTCATGATGTGTCCTTGCACAGCTCTGCAGGGACAGAAGGCAGACAGCAAGGCACATGGACAACAAGGGACTTGGGCAGCAAGGGACGTGCACACTGAGTCAGGCACATGCAAGGCCAGCCGGAGTTTTCCCACTGTCCCCAGACTCACATCCCTAAGGTGTTTGTAGTAGAAGCAAAGGGACTAAGAGGCTTCGTTCTCTCTCTTGCCCTACCATTCTCATGCATCCAGAAACACTGGGGACAGTCCCATGTCACCATGAGTGGAGGATGTGTCTCAGACCTTTTGTGACAGAAATAAATTATTTTATTATATATATTTATACATACTTTTTTCTCATTTATATATGCATGGGTGCCTGCCATGTTGCAGGAAATATCTGGGATGCTGGAAATGTGAAGACCAACGAACCACACGTGGTATGTTCCATGGAGGCTACCACACTGTGGTGGGGCAGACAGACAGTTAAACTGAAGAGCAGTTGAACTGCAAAGGAGAAACACGGGGAATGGACCCAGGGGAGTAAAGAACAATGAATGTCGTGGCCAAGAAGCAAGGTAGAAAACAACACAATTTCTCAAGAAGATAATATTTCTCCATTGCCTTTGCACCTTTTTTGAAAATGAGTTTATCATGTCTGTGAACCTATTGCTGGACTCCATTCTGATCTGTTGATTTTTCCCCAGTACCACATTCCATGGATTACTATAGAATTAACATGACTCTTGAAATTAGGTAGTGTGAGTTCCCCAAAGTTATAGTTCAGAATCGTTTTGGTTTTTCTCGTTCATTTTCCTTTCCATATAATTTTGAAAAAATGACTCCAATGAAGTGGGTTGTATAAGTTCATGCAGTTTCGCTTTGAAGGGCAGCAGATAAATGTGTTAGTAGCTATAGGAGGACATGGGGGAAGAAGGTGAGTTCCCCCCTTAGCTTGGGGAATGATCCCATTTAGAGGGAAAAGTTGGTGGTTCAGGAGAGAGGAATGATCATTGCAGGAGCAAAGCTCCTGAAAAGGAGGGAGGCATGGGATCCTGAGCTGAGGTGAGGGGCTGGCTTTAGTTAGGAGCATTGTATGCAGAAGGGCGGCAGAGAATGCCAGGGCAAGCACACGTAGACTGGGTTTTGGAAGCTATAAGAGTTCCCAGCAGATCGCTTCTCTCCTCTGAATGAATCATTATGGGAGGTCATTCAAATGGAGGAGAGTTTCTAGCATTGTGTGGGTGTTTATATAACTATAGAGAAAGTTTCTGTCATCTTAGAGAATACATCAATCATCATGAACAGAATATTCCTAGAAATATGAATGTTGAAGGTGAGCTCTCAGACAGGAATGGGGAACACGGTGTTGGAAACATGTGGACACACAATCCCTGTAAGAAAGTAGCAGAGAATTTGGCTAGATTGCATTCTCTTAGATGCAGAGTAGAACTTGTAAGTGATGAAATTGTATATGTAGCTAAGAACATTTCTAAGCAAAGTATTGAAGATGTGGCCTGGTTTCTCCTCGCTGCTGGTTGCAAAAGGTAAGGGAGGAGAAATAAAACAACAACAGAATTGCTGAGCAAAAAGGAATCAGCCCTTGATTATTTAGAAGATTCTCAGCCTATCCAGATAGCAAGCTCTGGAAATAGGGCCAAGGGTGTAGCGGGACAACTGATTGCTAAAGATATGAGCTATGTGAGTCATGGATCCAGTCAACCATCTCAGCAGAATGCAGGGAAGGAGATGCATTTATCCAGGAAAGATCTAGGGAGGATTCAGGGTCTGTTGGCATGGATGCCATGAATTGCATCAGAGGCCAACATGTTTTTGAGGATTTTATACCAAAAGAAGCACAGCCAGCCTGAAATGAAAGGGACAGAAATGGGACAAAATAAAGGAAGAGTGACTTTGAGGGGAGAGCTACAGATGCAGAGGCTGGCAAGCTGCCACTGCCTCTATAGGCCCAGACAGCAATGACCTGGGGAACAGGAATCCAGACGCCTCTTCCTGAGCTCCAGATGGCAGAGCCACCTCCTCAATTTCAGAAAACAGGGCTTCTGCCCAGGGGTGAGAGAGCAGGGCTAACACTCAGGGCCAAGAGGGCAGAGCTGCCACCCTACTAGGCCCAGAGGACACATCATCAAGCCAAAGAGGACCATTCTGAAGCCTTAAAATCTCTTAAAGTCTGAAACCTTGCTTGGACCCCATGACTCCTTTTCTCCTTCCATCTTCTCCATTTTGGAATAGGAATGTTTCTACTACGCCTGCACCTTCATGCTGTTTTGGAAGCAGATAACATCTTGTCTGGTTTCACAAGTTCACAGATGAAAATAATTTTGCCCCAGAATACAACATACTCTGACTCTCACCCTTTCCTGATTTTGATGACATTTGAATGAGATTTGGGATTTAGAGTTGATGCTGGAAAGAATTAAGAGTTTTGAGGATGTTGAGATGAGATAAATGTATTTTAGATGTGACAGAACATGAATTTGAGGTGCCAGATGGTGGACTTTTACATGTTAAATCATGTCCCCTTCAGAAATTTATGCAGGCATAAATCATAGATATTGCATGTACTGTTCCAGAACACCACAATAAAGCAAGTCTCACACATTTTTTTATTTCCTAGTGCATATGAGAGTGATGTTTATAGTATGTTCTCACTCATAAGTGGGAACTAAGCTATGTGGATGCAAAGGCATAAGAATGATACAATGGACTTTGAGGACTCAGGGGAAAGGGTGGGAGGGGGGTGAGGGATGAAAGACTACAAATTGGTTTCAGCGTATACTGCTCAGGTGATGGGTGCATCAAAATCTCACAGATCACCACTAAAGAACTTACTCATGTAACCAAATACCACCTGTTCCCCCAAAAACCTATTGAAATAAAAAATTTTAAAAATGATAATAAAATAAAATAAAAGTGATGTTTACACTACACTACAATCTGTTAACTGTGCAATAGTATTATGTCAAAAAATGTACATAACTTAATTGGAAAATACTGTATTGCTAAAACATGCTAAAGATCATCTGAGCCTTCAGTGCGTTGTAACTTTTGGGCTGGTAGAGAGTCTTGCCTGGATGTACATGGCTGCTGACTGATCAGGGTGCTGGTTGCTGAAAGTTGGGTGGCTGTGGCAATTTATTTTCTTTTTTATTTACTTTTTAACAAGCTAATACTACATGGAGGGCTGTGGCAATTTCTTAAAGTAAGACAACAGTGAAATTTGCTCCATTGATGTACTCTTCCTTTCACGAAAGATTTCTCCATAACAGGCAATGCTGCTTGATAGCATTTTACCTACAGTAGAACTCCTTTATAAATTGAAGTCAGATCTCTCAAATCCGGCCATTACCTAATCAACTCATCCTTTGCTGTCATTTCCACAGTGTTCACAGCATCTTCACCGGGAGTAGATTTCATCGCAAGAAACTACTCTCTTTATTCATCCATAAGAAGCAACTCCTTACAGGTTAAAGTTTTATCATGAGATGGCAGCAGTTGAGTCACCTCTTCATGCTCAACCCTTGTTCTCTTGCTGTTTCCACCATGTCGGCAGGTACTTCATCCACTGGAGCCATGAACCCCTCAAAACCACCCATGAGGGAATACACGGTCTGCTGTCGTTATGAGGAGCTTTCTTTACATGTCACTTAGATCCAATTAGTCCATGGTGCCATTCAGTTCATCTATATGTTGCTGACTTTTTTCCATTGGTTCTGTCTGATTTGATTATGTATTTTAAAGCTTTGTAGTTGAGTTCTGTGCAAAAAAGTGGTAATATAGCAGGTCTGAAACTACTATCCTTAGAAAGGCCAGCTTGCAAGACTGGCCCTTGCCTGGCATCTGTGAACTTGATTTCAGGAGGTTTCCCACCATTCTCCATCTGATAAGAGTGGTTTACTCCTCCGAAACTGTTTGTTCAAGCAATATGTTCTATGCTGAACACCAGCTTCCCTTCTGGGAATCCGAAATGTTGTTGCCTGTTAGGCAGAGAGTGCCTATGTGACCAGTCCCCAGTAAAAACCTGGGGCACTGAGTTTCTAATGAGCTTCCCTGGTAGATAACATTTTACACATGTTGTCATGATTCATTGCTGGAGAGACAAATTGTGTGACTCCATTGGGAAGGGACTCTTAGGAGCTTTTGCTGGTTCCCGCCAGACTTTGCCAAGTGGACTTTCCCCATTACTGATTTAGCTCAGTATTCTTTTGCTGTAAGAAATCTTAGCCACGAGCACAACTATACATTGGGTCCTCATAGGCAATTACTGGAAGTGAGGGTGGTCTTGAGGATCCCTGACACAGTGGCAGCAACAGTGTGATTCTCCAGCAAGACCCTGACTCACAAAAATATGATGAAAGACTTCTTTGAATAAAGAATGAAGAAGCAGACATGACGAAGCTGTAACACCTGGGAGACTGTGGATTTGCCCATAATAGGAAGCAGCAGCCGAGCTCTTGTCTGTTGTGAAAAATACATGTACTCACAGCATTTCACAGTAATCCCTCCAATGGCAAGAGAGTTGGCCCACTGGATCCCTGAGTCGTTGTTCTATGCTGAATAATGCAGGGTGCGGGGGGTAGGTGCAGCCAGGTGCTGACTTTGGCTTTTGTTTTCTCCTCCAGGCAGGAGAAGAAAGGACTCAAATGTTGCCAAAGGTGAGCTTTGAGGAGGCAAAAATCCTGAAAGTTTGATTGCTCTTTCCTCCAAGTGGGTGAGAAAAAAATCAGTTTTCTGGGCTGGAGCAAAGACTTAGATAAAGGGAAAAAAAGGAGGGGGCAAACAGACCAGGTGCAGTGGCTCACACCTGTAATCTCAGCACTTTGGGAGTCTGAGGCAGGACAATCACTTGAAGCCAGGAGTTTGAGACCAGCCTGGACAACATAGCAAGAACTCACATCTACAAAATTTTAAAAATTAGCTGGGCATGGTGGCACCCATATATAGTCCCAGCTACTCAGGAGGCTGAGGTGGGAGGATCACTGGACTGCAGAAGGTCGAGGCTGCAGTGAGCCATTATCATGCCACTACACTCCAGCCTGGGTGAGAAAGCGAGACTTTGTCTCAAAAAAATAAATTCATTGGTGACTTAATAAAAGACCAATGATACTACTGTTTTCTGAGCGAAATCATGAGAAGATGTTATCAATTTACTCAGATCCAGAGTCAGAGGAAATGGGCAATGGGGAAAGCGAGTGGAGTGTGGAGGGGAGGTGAAGGTGTGTGGGGGCAGGGAGAGAGATCTGGGGCAGACAGGAGCAAGGAATAATGGGGAAGAGCAGAAAGCAGATCAGAGATGTGAGAATAGAAGCTCAAACTTCTGGATACTTACTCTAGGCCAGATGCTTTTACTTTACAGATACTTTTACTTTACAGCTTTTACTTTACAGATGCTTTTACTTTACAGATACTTTTACTTTACAGATTTTACTTTACAGAGGCTTTTACTTTACAGCTTTTTTTTTTTTACTTTACAGATGCTTTTACTTTACAGCTTTTACTTTACAGATGCTTTTACTTTACAGATACTTTTACTTTACAGATACTTACTCCAGGCCAGATGCTTTTAGCGCACTCTTCTCTCTCTCTCTCCCCACATATATATATATATATGTATATATATATGTGTGTATATATGTATGTATATATGTATATATACGTGTATAAATATATATGTGTGTATATATGTATGTATATATGTATATATGTATGTATAGATGTATATATGTATGTATATATGTATGTATATATGTATATATGTATGTGTATATGTGTATGTGTATATATGCATATATGTATGTATATGTATGTATATGTATGTATATATATGTATATATGTATGCATATATATATGGGGAGAGAGAGAGACTATATTTTTAAATTTTATATATATATGTATATATAACAACAGTCACTTAGTGCTCATAGCAACACTGTCATGGGTGTGTTATTAATGTTATCGCCTCTTATTATAGAATAGGAAACTGAGACACATTAAGAGACTAAGGAACTTGCCCAAAGTCACCTCGCCAGCAAGGGCAGAGTCAGATTGGTACCCAGGCTAGACAGGGGTGTACAGACACATGCAATCTGACCCTGACACTCTAGAATGCACTGCAATGTGGAACGGTCCTCCAGATAAGAAGACAAGTGAAAGTGTCCAGCAGCATTCATGAGATGACATTATCTGCGTGTGGATTCAACATGAGGTCTCTTGAGTGCATTCGATAATACGGGGTGATGAGTCAATACCAGGAAAGCACAAAGGCGGTCTGTGGTCCATATCAAGCTTTCTGTATGTGTTTGCTAACCATGGATGCTAGCAGCAACATCTCTGTCACTGTCATTATGGGAAATAGCTTTGGTATAATATTAAACAAAACAACATATGCAGTATTGTAAACACACTACTTATTCTCCAATCTCATAATTTTTTAAAAAATGCATAGAAAAAAAGCCTGGAAGGGAACGCGCCACATACGAGGTGTTGTTCTCTATGTGGGAAACTCTCAATTATTTTGAAACAACATTCCTTTCACTGTTTTAGTTGCATTTTCTTTACTATTATTACTCAGCCACTGTTGCTGTAATAATTTTTAAGATAGATGTTCTGAAGACTCATTCTTTTAGGTATCTTGAGGATTAGGGATAAAAGGTGTTTTGATATCCTTATCAGGAGGAAAATCAGTCAGTGACCCTCAGGGCAGCACTTAAACAGAAGGAAGGTTTGGGGTAGGGTAGAGAGGGGCAGTGGGGGAGGCAGGGTGGTGTGGATGGAAGGTTAGCTGAAGACCCCAGGCATCCTGAAAAATGCCACAGTCGGTACATGTTGAAAGAAACCAAAACACCCGCATGTCCATAAGAGGAGGCTGCTGTGCTATCCAGATGGAGATCTTAATGACGTCTCCTTAGACCTTTCCTCTCCTTCGGCTCCAGTGGCGCAATTTGGCAGCACATGGCCCTGGCAAGGCGCTGCTGCTGGTGAGCTGTGCTGAGGTCAAGGCCCGGCCCACCTGCAGCATCATCACTTCAGAGAGTGGCCTGGGGCACCTATCTTGGTATCTGGAAGCCTACAGTTTCATATCAGGGAAACGGAGAAAACACATAGTGCAATAGTTAGACTCAATGCTCCCCCAATGACGCCATCAGTGCAAAGCAAGAGGCACATATAGGTTGTTGTGGTCATTAGTTTGGGATGAAAAGGGCTGGGTTGGATTGGTCCCTGAAAGAATAATTGGGGGAGTGAATGCCAATGCGATCTATAACATTACTAGTGCACAAGTGGCTAAGCTAATGTTTCCTAGGTTTGTTTTTCTGCTAAGATGATGGAGTGCTCCATTACTGTGGTGAGAAGCTTCCCTGGCCTTAGGCATGTCAGGGAATGACTGTATCTAGTGATGAGCATTCTGAAGATTCGCCAAAAGCTGTGACAAGGGGGCACTGAATGCATAAATTATATTGCTGCAGTTATTTTCAACATAACACAATACTTCTGATTCAGGGTACAAGATACCAGTACGATGGTATGAAGATCCCCAGGCCCTTACCACCCACACACCCAGAAAGCTCTTCAGCCCGGCTGCGTGTCGTGCCATGACACCTTCAGGAAGCTTCGAAGCCAACATCGAGCTAAAGTTCCAGTGCTCTTCAGCCTCCTAATGCAGGTCAGGTGGCTGCCCAGAAGCTGCCCACTGATCTGAATCAGTGCCAGGGGAGTGTGTGTGTGTGTGTGTGTGTGTGTGTGTGTGTGTGTGTGTGTGTGTATGTGTTTAACAGAGAGGGAGGGCACACCTGAAATAGTGAGAGAAATCGACCAGGGCTTGCTCTGTCTTGCTTCTGACCTGAGGAGCTAACTGCCTTTGCTCATTCCCGCACGTAGGCCAAGCTAACTATGGGAGGAATTTAGTTTAGGGTTTAACTTCAAAGCAAGGATGATAATAGTCCCTTTCAGAACCCAGCCCCAAGGAGATGAGAAGGCTGTACACACAAGCGGCAATGTTGTGTGAAAGGTTTATGGGAGCACTGTGACCTGACCAAGGACAAAGATGTTTTGCAACCTCCCCGGGCTCCCGTTGACCCCTAGATGTCTGTGGTCACCATTCTCCTCCTGACCTCACCCTTTTCTGATTCTCCCTTGCCTGTAAAAAGAAGCTTGAGATTCATGCCCCTTAAGATGGCTCCACAGGACATTAGTCCATCATTGTCTCAGCTTGGTGGCTCTCTGAAATAAAGTCACTTTTCTCTGCCCAGGAGGTGGAGGTTGCAGTGAGCCATGATCAGGGCACTGCACTCCAGCCTGGGCAATATAGTGAGACCCTATCAGAAAAAAAAAACTTCATTTGTTGAACAGTCATTTGCCAAATCCCAACTATATTCTCTGTACTGCGCTGAGTGTCTGGGGCATATGATAAAAAAAGACACATCCCCGCTCCCATGGAGTTTATGTCAAATTGTAGGATAATGGTCAATCTACTGATCCACACAAAAAGTGCAAAACTTCCTGCCAGACTTCAAGTAATATCCTACCACTTCATGTACACTGTAAGACTCTTACAGCTGTATTCTTCCATTTCCTTTCTCCCCAGCTTTCTGCTATTGTTGTCTTACATTATATTTCTACCTATGTCAGAACGCCACAATACATTGTTACTATTTGACAGTCAATTTTCTTTTTTTTTTTTTAGACGGAGTCTTGCTCTGTCACCAGGCTGGAGTGCAGTGGCGCAATCTCAGCTCACTGCAACCTCCCCCTCCCGGGTTCAAGTGATTCCCCTGCCTCAGTCTCCCAAGTAGCTGGGATTACAGGCACGCACCAACACACCAGCTAAATTTTGTATTTTAGTAGAGATGGGGTTTCACCACGTTACCAAGATGGTCTCAATCTCCTGACCTCGTGATCCGCCCGCCTCAGCCTCCCAAAGTGCTGGGATTACAGGTGTGAGCTGCTGTACCTGGCCCAATTTTCTTTTAAAGAGATTAGCTACAAGAAAAAGTCATGACTGAGCATGATGGCTCACACCTGTAATCTCAGCACTTTGGGAGGTTGCAACAGGAGGATTGCTTGAGCCCAGAGGTTTGAGAGAAGCCTGGGCAACATAGGGAGATCTTTTCTCTAAAAAAATGGCAGGATCAAATTCACACATAACAATACTAACCTTAAGTGTAAATGGGCTAAATGCTCCAATTAAAAGACACAGACTGACAAACTGGATAAAGAGTCAAGACCCATCAGTGTGCTGTATTCAGGAAACCCATCTCACGTGCAGAGACATACATAGGCTCAAAATAAAGGGATGGAGGAAGATCTACCAAGAAAATGGAAAACAAAAAAGGGCAGGGGTTGCAATCCTACTCTCTGATAAAACAGACTTTAAACCAACAAAGATCAAAAGAGACAAAGAAGGCCATTACATAATGGTAAAGGGATCAATTCAACAAGAAGAGCTAACTATCCTAAATATATATGCACCCAATACAGGAGCACCCAGGTTCATAAAGCAAGTTCTTAGAGACATAGAAAGAGACTTAGACTCCCACACAATAATAATGGGAGACTTTAACACCCCACTGTCAACATTAGACAGATCAATGAGACAGAAAGTTAACAAGGATATCCAGGAACCGAACTCAGCTCTGCACCAAGCGGACCTAATAGACATCTACAGAACTCTCCACCCCAAATCAACACAATATACATTCTTCTCAGCACCACACTGTACTTATTCCAAAATTTACCACATAGTTGGAAGTAAAGCACTCCTCAGCAAATGTAAAAGAATGGAAATTATGACAAACTGTCTCTCAGACCACAGTGCAATGAAACTAGAACTCAGGATTAAGAAATTCACTCAAAACCGCTCAACTACATGGAAACTGAACAATCTGCTCCGGAAAGACTACTGGGTACATAACAAAATGAAGGCAGAAATAAAGATGTTCTTTGAAACCAACGAGAACAAAGACACAACATACCAGAATCTATGGGACACATTCAAAGCAGTGTGTAGAGGGAAACTGATAGCACTAAATGCCCACAAGAGAACACAGGAAAGATCTAAAATTGACACCCTAAAATCACAATTAAAAGAACTAGAGAAGCAAGAGCAAACACATTCAAAAGCTAGCAGAAGGCAAGAAATAACTAAAATCAGAGCAGAACTGAAGGAAATAGAGACACAAAAAACCCTTCAAAAAATCAATGAATCCAGGAGCTGGTTTTTTGAAAAGATCAACAAAATTGATAGACCACTAGCAAGAATAATAAAGAAGAAAAGAGAGAAGAATCAAATAGACACAATAAAAAATGATAAAGGGGATATCACCACCGATCCCACAGAAATACAAACTACCATCAGAGAATACTATAAACACCTCTATGCAAATAAACTAGAAAACCTAGAAGAAATGGATAAATTCCTCGACACATACACCCTCCCAAGACTAAACCAGGAAGAAGTTGAATCTCTGCATAGACCAATAACAGGCTCTGAAATTGAGGCAATAATTAATAGCTTACCAACCAAAAAAAGTCCAGGACCAGATGGATTCACAGCCGAATTCTACCAGAGGTATAAGGAGGAGCTGGTACCATTCCTCCTGAAACTATTCCAATCAATAGAAAAAGAGGGAACCCTACCTAACTCATTTTGTGAGGCCAGCATCATCCTGATGCTGATACCAAAAGCCTGGCAGAGACACAACAAAAAAAGACAATTTTAGACCAATATCCCTGATGAACATCGATGCAAAAGTCCTCAATAAAATACTGGCAAACCGAATCCAGCAGCACATCCAAAAGCTTATCCACCATGATCAAGTGGGCTTCATCCCTGGGATGCAAGGCTGGTTCAACATACACAAATCAATAAACGTAATCCAGCATATAAACAGAACCAACGACAAAAATCACATGATTATCTCAACAGATGTAGAAAAGGCCTTTGACAAAATTCACCAGCCCTTCATGCTAAAAACTCTCAATAAATTAGGTATTGATGGGACGTATCTCAAAATAATAAGAGCTATCTATGACAAACCCACAGCCAATATCATACTGAATGGGCAAAAACTGGAAGCATTCCCTTTGAAAACTGGCACAAGACAGGGATGCCCTCTCTCACCACTCCTATTCAACATAGTGTTGGAACTTCTGGCCAGGGCAATCAGGCAGGAGAAAGAAATAAAGGGTATTCAATTACGAAAAGAGGAAGTCAAATTGTCCCTGTTTCCAGATGACATGATTGTATATCCGGAAAACCCCATCGTCTCAGCCCAAAATCTCCTTAAGCTGATAGACAACTTCAGCAAAGCCTCAGGATACAAAATCAATGTGCAAAAATCACAAGCATTCTTATACGCCAATAACAGACAAACAGAGAGCCAAATCATGAGTGAACTCCCATTCACAATTGCTTCAAAGAGAATAAAACACCTAGGAATCCAATTTACAAGGGACATGAAGGACCTCTTCAAGGAGAACTACAAACCACTGCTCAATGAAATAAAAGAGGATACAAACAAATGGCAGAATATTCCATGCTCATGGGTAGGAAGAATCAATATCGTGAAAATGGCCATACTGCCCAAGGTAATTTACAGATTTAATGCCATCCCCATCAAGCTACCAATGACTTTCTTCACAGAATTGGAAAAAACTACTTTAAAGTTCATATGGAACCAAAAAAGAGCCTGCATTGCCAAGTTAATCCTAAGCCAAAAGAACAAAGCTAGAGGCATCACGCTACCTGACTTCAAACTATGCTACAAGGATACAGTAACCAAAACAGCATGGTACTGGTACCAAAACAGAGACATAGATCAAGGGAACAGAACAGAGCCCTCAGAAATAATGCCGCATATTTACAACCATCTGATCTTTGACAAACCTGACAAAAACAAGAAATGGGGAAAGGATTCCCTATTTAATAAATGGTGCTGGGAAAACTGGCTAGCCATATGCAGAAAGCTGAAACTGGATCCCTTCCTTACACCTTATACAAAAATTAATTCAAGCTGGATTAAACACTTAAATGTTAGACCTAAAACCATAAAAGCCCTAGAAGAAAACCTAGGCAATACCATTCAGGACATAGGCATGGGCAAGGACTTCATGTCTAAAACACCAAAAGCAATGGCAACAAAAGCCAAAATTGACAAATGGGATCTAATTAAACTCAAGAGCTTCTGCACAGCAAAAGAAACTACCATCAGAGTGAACAGGCAACCTACAGAATGGGAGAAAATTTTTGCAATCTACTCATCTGACAAAGGGCTAATATCCAGAATCTACAATAAACTCCATCAAATTTACAAGAAAAAAGCAAACAACCCCATCAAAAAGTGGGCCAAGGATATGAACAGGCACTTCTCAAAAGAAGACATTTATGCAGCCAAAAGACACATGAAAAAATGCTCATCATCACTGGCCATCAGAGAAATGCAAATCAAAACCACAGTGAGATACCATCTCACACCAGTTAGAATGACGATCATTAAAAAGTCAGGAAACAACAGGTGCTGGAGAGGATGTGGAGAAATAGGAACACTTTTACACTGTTGGTGGGACTGGAAACTAGTTCAACCCTTGTGGAAGTCAGTGTGGTGATTCCTCAGGGATCTAGAACTAGAAATACCATTTGACTCAGCCATCCCATTACTGGGTATATACCCAAAGGATTATAAATCATGCTGCTATAAAGACACATGCACATGTATGCTTATTGAGGCACTATTCACAATAGCAAAGACTTGGAACCAACCCAAATGTCGAACAATGATAGACTGGATTAAGAAAATGTGGCACATATACACCATGGAATACTATGGAGCCATAAAAAAGGATGAGTCCATGTCCTTTGTAGGGACATGGATGAAGCTGGAAACCATCATTCTCAGCAAACTATCGCAAGGACAAAAAACCAAACACCACATGTTCTCACTCATAAGTGGGAATTGAACAATGAGAACACATGGACACAGGAAGGGGAACATCACACACCAGGGCCTGTTGTGGGGTGGGGGGAGTGGGGAGGGATAGTATTTGGAGATATACCTAATGTTAAATGACGAGTTAATGGGTGCAGCACACCAACATGGCACATGCATACATATGTAACTAACCTGCACATTGTGCGCATGTACTCTAAAACTTAAAGTATAATAAAAAAAAAAGAAACTTAAAATTTTTTTAAAACAATGGGCTGGGCCTGGTGGCTCATGCCTGTAATCCCAGCACTTTGGGAGGCCGAGGCAGGTGGATTGCCTGAGCTCAGGAGTTCATGACCAGCCTGGGCAACATGGTGAAATCCCGTCTCTATTAAAATACAAAAAAATTTGCCTGGCATGGCAGTGCGCACCTGTAGTCACAACTACTTGGGAGGCTGAGGCAGGAGAATCGCTTCAACCCAGGAGGTGGAGGTTTCAGTGAGCAGAGATCGTGCCACTGCACTCCAGCCTGGGTGACACAGGGAAATTCTATCTCCAAAAAAAAAAAAAATCTTGCACTTGCCCACAATTGTTCTGTGTTCAGCACGGTGAAGTTCTGTGTGTAGTTCCAAATTTCCTTCTATTTTCCTTCTGACCCAAGAACTTCCTTTAGCATGTTTTGTAGGACAAATGTGTTGACAGTGACTTTTCTCCCCATTTTTGTTTGTTTACCTGTTTGTGTAAACATGTTTATATCACCTTCATATAAAAAATTCTTTGTGCTGATTAGAAAGTTCTGGGTTGCACAGATTCTGATGAGAAGTCTGATGGATGACTTTAAAATTGTTCTTTTGTATGTAGTGTGTCTTCTTTTTCTGCCAGGGTGTTGTTGCTGGGGTTTGCATCAATCTTTTCAGTAGCTGAACTGGCCTTCAGTTGTGCTGTTGCTGTAGTAATTCTCAAAATAACACAATACTTCAAATTCAGGGTACATGATACCATTATGCAAATATCAATTGTATTTCTTCTTTATTTTCATTTTTAAAATTGGCAGAATAATTGTATATATATATATACACATACATATATACATATACACATACATATATGTGTATATATGTATGTGTGTGTGTATATATATATACATATATATATATATGGGAGAAGTAGTGATATTTCCATACATATGATGTATGGCGATCAAAGCAGAGTAATTAGCATATGGATTGTCTCAAACATTCATCATTTCTTTGTGTTGGGAATATTCAATGTCCTCCTAACTATTTGAAACTATATAATATATTATTTGTTTACTTTTTCAAGACAGAGTCTCACTCTGTCACCCAGGCTGGAGTGCAGTGGCACGATCTCAGCTCACTGCAACCTCCGCTTCCCAAGCTCAAGCGATTCTCCTGTCTCAGGATCCCGAGTAGCTGGGATTACAGGCAACCACCACCACGCCTGGCTAATTTTTGTATTTTTAGTAGAGACGGTGTTTTGCCATGTCGACCAGGCTGGTCTCAAACTCCTGACCTCAGATGATCTGCCCGCCTCAGTCTCCCTAAGTGCTGGGATTACAGGTGTGAGCCACCATGCCCGGCCTATATAATATATTATCGTTCATTATAGTTATCCCACAATGCTGTGGAACACTATAACTTACTTCTCCTATCAAACTGTAATTTTGTATCCTTTAACAAATCTCTCTCTATCTCCACCACCCCTTACCCTTTCCAGCCTCTAGTATCCTCTGTTCTACTTTTTATTTCTATGAGATTAGCATTTTTTAGCTTCCACATATGAATGACAACATGTGGTGTTTAAGTCTCTGTTCCTGGCTTATTTCACTTAACATAAAGTCCTCCACTTCCACCCAAGATTGCTCAGAATGACAGAATTTCATTCCTTTTTAGGGCTGAAAAGTATTGCATTGTGTACGTGTACCACATTTTCTTCATCCGTTCATCTAGACTGATTCCATAGCATGGCTATTGTGCATAGTGCTATAATCAATGTGGGAGTGCAGATGCCTCTTTGATATGCTGATTTCCTATCCCTTGAATAAATGCCCAGTAGTGGGATTGCTGGATCATATGGTGGTTCTATTGTAGTTTTTGGAGGAACCTCCCTTCTGTTCTCCATAGTGTCTCTACTAGTTTAAATTCTCACCAATAGGGTATGACAGTTCCCTTTTCTCTGCATCCTTGCCAGTGTTTGTTATTTTTTGTCTTTTTGAGAATAGGCATTCTAGCTGAGTGAGATTGCCAGCATTTGTTTGTTTGTTTGTTTGTTTTGTCTTTTTGATAACAGGTATTGTAACTGTGTGAGACGATAACTCATTGTGGTTTTACCGTTATTTCTTTTCTTTTCTGGAGACAGGGTCTCACTATGTTGCCCAGGCTGGTCTTGAAGTCCTGAGCTCAAGCAGTCCTCCTCCCTTGGCTTCCTAAGTAGCTGGGACTACAGGCCTGCTCCATCCCAGCCAGCTCTCATTGTGGTTTTGATTTGCATTTCCCTGATGATTAGCGATGCTGAACATTTTTTCATACATTTCTTGGCCATTTGTAGGTCTTCCTTTGAGAAACATCTATTCAGATAATTTCCCTATTTGAGCTTGGATGGGTTTTTTGGCTGTTGAGATGTTTGACTTCCTTGTATATCATGGTTATTAACACCCTGTCTAATGAATAGTTTGCAAATCTTTTCAATCTTTTGTAAATAAACAAATACGGGATTTTATTTTTTTAATTATATTTTTTTGAGACAGGATCGTGCTCTGTCACCCAGGTTGGAGTGCGGTGGCGCGATCAAGGCTCACTGCAGCCTCAACCTCCCAGGCCCAAACCTTCCTCCCACCTCAGCCTCCTGAGTACCTGGGATTCCAGGTGCTCACAACCCTGCCCAGCTCATTTTTAATTTTTTTTGTAAAGACAGGGTCTCGCTATGTTGCCCAGACTGGTCTTGAACTCCTGGCCTCAACTGATCCTCCCACTTCAGCCTCTGAAGAGCTGGGATTACAGGAGTGAGCCATCGTGCCCAGCCTAAATATGGGATTTTAGGCATTAAGCAGGGACAGGTGTTTGGGTGAGCGTAGCTAAGAGCTGGGTTCTTCAGTCAGAGAGCATCCCACCAGGCATTGATTAAGCCCGGACTGTGTTCAGAGCGCTGGAGGAAATGCTGAAGATGCGACACTGGGCTCCTGTGGTCCTGCGGGAGTGCACGTCCACCAGGGAATCAGAGATGGGCCACTGAGTGTGTCCGCCAGGAGGATCAGGCCTACCGGCCAGGCCCACCTGGGCCTCAGTCCCCGAATTCCACAGCCTTACAGCTGTTTTCATCCATGAGCAAATAGCCCTGCCCTAGGGCTGGTCTAGAGGAGATGGGGCAGGGAGATGTCTGGGCTCCTTCCGTTTGCACAAAGCCCTGCAAGAAGCATGGATACCCTCATGTGCTGTCTCCTGTAAAGCAGAATCAGGCATTTAGAGGTAGGGGGTGGGGTCGGGGGGACGGGTCTCTCATGGCACAGGGAGGATAACTGGGGAGGGACAGCAGCACCCCTCAGTGTCAGCTCTTGGTCTGTGCCACGGATCCTCAGCACAGCAAGGCCAGCTACTTCAGTCTCCACTTTAGCTGCCTCTGCTTCACTCCCTTGCGAAAGATCTGCAGGTGCCCTTCTGTTCAGGGCCACAGAGGGCAGAGAGAAGCCAGGTGGCTGCCGTGCCTCCTGAGTGCACTTGCCCGGGAGGCTGAAGCAGAGTTGCTCAGGGCGGATGAAGAGGGTGTGGACAAGCAGTCCCAAGGTTGGGGGAAGCTTCCAGCACTTTCGTAAGCAGCACAGGTTCATGCTCTTATTCCACCGGGGCAGAGACACCCCTTCCCCACACCAGGACAGCAGCACCTCAGCAGGAGGGCAGCTGGGGCCTTAGGGGCACAGGGTTCCACCTCATGATGGCATGAACCCTCCAAACCTAGAATGGATCCCCATTTTGATGGGTAAAGGGCTCCCCTGTGTGCCTGGGCCAGCTCCTGCCCTCCTGGATGTGGCCTAGGCCCAGAAACAGCCTCTGAGGGCAGAAACCGGGGTCTCCCTTCGCCTGGAAAACAAAAGGTTACTTGGCTGCCTGGGCCCGGGTCCTGAGATCGAGGCTAACTCCGTGAGGACAGAAGGTGTCCAGAAATGCTCTCCCTAATCCTCAATCCCTCCCCCACCTCATTGCTCCCTTTGACTCTGTCTGTCTCTGTCTCCCTGTGTCTCCATGTCTGCCTCATGAGCCTGGGTGATCGCTTGCTGTGACTGCATCTGACACGTGTCCTGTACCAAGTGACTTTTTAGGTGTCTCCAACGCAAGATGTCATTCTGCTGAGCTTTTTCAGGCTCTGTGCCCAGATTCTGAGGCCTCTGACCAATTTGGAGGGTAGCGTCCCAGGTCGGCAGGTCTCTGAGCTGTGGAGGGCTTGTGTCTGGGGTGACAGTCCTCCGGGCTGATCAGGGTTCTCTCCCAGCATGTGAGGTGTCTGATCTGCTTTAGGTATTGTGTCTAGAATGCAAGGCATGGGAGCAGTTCTGATTTCAGGAAGTAGGGTTTGAGCTCTCCCGAGTGTCTGTGTCAATGATAGGACACAATAGCGCCCCTTGGGGCTCCATATCCTAGGTTGTGAGAACACTGAGGTTATTCCAAACTCACGAAAGGTGTCTGATCCTTTTGGGGTCCTGCGTCCTGGGTGTGTCCTCCCTACCCGGTTATGAGTCTGCACCGCAGGGGTTGAGGCTGCTGACATGTTGAGGAGTTGCTGTGTCTCAGGTTGTAAACCCTGTGCTGTGTGGGAATGGTGTGTCCCACACTCTGAGGTCTCCTAGGTGTTTGTTGCAGGGAACATTGTGCCCAAGGCCTCTGTGTTCCCTGTCCCAGTCCCCTCAACCGTTTCTGTGTCCGCATCTCAGGGTGTGCGCACTATGGTTTTGTGGGCTTCTGGGTCCGGGCTGTGAGGTCCGTGAGGTAATCCGGTTTCTACATCACAGGTTCTAAAGTTGCTCACACGCACGTGGGTCTGAATTTTAGAATCTGATGTCTCTGAGCAGGTTTAGTGTCTGTGTCCTCCTTCACTGAGTTCTTGGAGGGGTCTGAGTTCTGCGAACTGTTCAGTGTTGTGTGTCCAGGGTTGAGGTCTCTGAGCTGCTTGTTCCTGGGTTGTTGTCTGGGTTTTCTATGTCGTTGGGGTCTCTTGGGCTTTGTGACCCAGCCTGTGAGGTCCCTGAGGTATCTGAGAGTGTGTGTGTCCAGGATAGGATGTTTCAGAGCTGGTAGGAGATGTATGTTTTGGAGGGAGGCCTGTTCTGTCTTTGGTTCCGTGTTCCAGGGATTGAAACGTCTGAGCTCTTTGGGAGATCATCTCAAGCATGAGAGACACTGTCACATAGCAAAGTTCAGACATGAGTTGTTTGTGACCTTCTCCTGATATTTGGGTCTCACCCTGTACAGTCAGTGAGAGGTTGTCTCGAGTTGACTTTCCCAGACTCGTCCACTCCAGCCTGCCACAGCCACGCTTACTTATCTAGACCCCTGAGTTTACACGGCCAGCTTCCTTCACAGCTGCCCCTGGGGTTGGAGTCATGCGACTGCTTTGAGAGTCACAGGTCCCCCTCAGCACCACTTGTGGAGATCTCACTGTGCGGAGGAGTTTCTTCTGTGTCTCTGATAAAAGACACAGAGCAGGGACCCTCTCTCTCAGCGATGAACAGGACCTGCCCATGTGTTCCTGGGTCGTGTGGTCTGTCTCCTGCAAGATGTCACTGACACCCAGAAAATAACCTGGACACAACATCCCTCTTGCAGCTCTCGCAGAACACATGCATCAAACCTGGGATCCCCTGTGCCCTGGTGGGATGGCAGGAGTCTCTAGCTGTTTGGATCATCTTCCCAAACCTTAACTTCACCTTTACATGATGAGGATCTACAGAGCGGCATCTCAGCCCTTTCCTGCAAACGCACGGTGCTTCTGAATGCAGAATTCGGGGCTAGGGAAGGGAGGGGACACAGGTAGATGCCATCTGTGGTCAGGGGGAGGTGTGGGCCCGAGACCGTCTCAGCTGAAATGTAGGAGTAATGGGCACAGACCATTCAAGAGAAATGTATGTTGGGCTGAAGAAAGTAGAAACTACCTCCAGAGTATCTCCTCCATCTCTAAGACATGCACGGTTTAATTCTGTTATTTTATGAGGCTCTTTGCACCATGACACAAGCATGCATAGAGGGCTCCATCATACAGGGGAGAACGAGACCCTGAATGGTCTCACAGTCTAGTGGGGGAGGCATATGTGTTCCTTCAGGCAACAAATATGTATGAAAGTCTTCTACATGCCAGGCACTGCTTGAGGTGTGGGGATACCTCAGGGAATCAAATCAACAGAAATCCCTGCCCTGGATCTGACATTCCCCGAAGAGGACGTGGTAGGTAGCAGACAGCAAACCCTCCACAAGGGAATCTAGGAAACGTTAGAAGTTATGAACCAAAACGTACCCGAGACAGGTCTCAATCAATTTAGAAGTTTATTTTGCCAAGGTTAAGGACGTGCCCCTGACACAACCTCAGGAGGTCCTGACGAAACATCCCCAAGGTCGTCAGGGTACAGCTTCACTTTATACACTTTAGGGAGACATAAGACATCAATCAGTGCATGTACGACGTACATTGGTTCGTTCTGAAAAGGCGGGACAACTACCAAGTCGGCGGGCAGTGGAGGGGCGGTGGGGTCTTACAGGTCATAAGTGGATTCAAAGATTTTCTGATTGGCAATTGCTTGAGTTTATCTAAAGACCTCCAATCCATAGGAGGGAGTGTCTGGGTTAAGATAAGGGGTTGTGGAGATCAAGGTTCTTATTATGCCAATGAAGTCCCCAGGTAGCCGGCTTCAGAGAGAATAGACTGTAAATATTTCTTATCAGACCTTAAAAGTTGCTGGACTCTTAGCTAATTCTCTCCTAGACCAGGAAAAAGACCTGGAAAGGGAAAGGGATTCTCTACAGAATGTAGACTTCCTCACAAGAGATGGCTTTGTAGGCCTATTTCAAAATGTGTCAAAGAAATATATTGTTGGGTGAAACACTTTGACTTCTTTCAGGGCTTATTTGTTATGTGATGCTATACTAGTCAGGCTGGAACTTGGTGTCTTATTGCCACAGTCTTAAGATCTCTGCCTTAACATAAATGCCGGTCAGTTGTGCCTGAATTCCATAGGGAGAAGGGTGTAATGACACATGTCTGACCCACCCTTCCCATCATGGCCTGAACTACTTTTTCAGGCTAACTTTGGAAAAGCTTTGGCCGAGAGGAAGGGTCCATTCAGATGGTTGGGGAGTGGGGCTTAGAATTTTATTTTTAGTTTACAAAGATGATGGGGCCTGTGTTAAAAAGAAAAAATATACAGATCACGGTACAGGGACTGGGAATAGGAGAAGGAACTGGGTGGGCTGTAGGTTAATTATGACACAGAGTGACCAGGGTAGGCTGGGTTGAGAAGGTGACAATTTGACAAAGATGTGAAGGGGGAGGAGTCGGTCAAGCAGATATCTGTGGTGAAGGCCTTCCAGACAGAGGGAACAGCTGGAAAAAAGTCAGAGGCTAAGTCGGTCCGACACGGCACAGACGCCACAAGGACACCAGCGCACCAGCAGGAAGCTGAACAGAAGGCTGGAGGTGCCACGGTGACAGGGACGGGATCCTGTTGGGCCAGGTAAGCTTCTGCTCTGCCAGTGACAAGGAAAGGGACAACGAAGGGCCACAGATGCCAAAAACATGTCTGTGCAGCCTGCAGGGTTCAGGCGAAGGAGGGACCCGGGCAGGAGCAGTCAGAACCAGGATGGCTTGGGCAGTGAGCTAGGACAGGCAAGGGGGCTGACACAGCCCACCTGGACTTGACGTGCTAATCTGGGTGGTCATGTCCTTGTTGCCGTGGACATCTGTGTTTTGGCGACAGAACCACATACTCGATTAGGAGGCTTGAACCCAGTCAACAGTCCTCCTTCCCTACAGACCCTGGGGGAGGCCCACGTGCACTTGCCATGGGGTACTCGGACAGTTTGGTGAACCCATCACTGCAGTCCCACTGGGAGGCCACAACTGAGCCTGGTGGAGTAACATACTGGCTGAGACATATTTAAAAATTCTGGCAGGGTGTGGTGGCTCACGCCTGCAATCCCAGCAGTTTGGGAGGGTGAGGCAGGCAGATCACTTGAGGTCAGAAGTTCGAGAACAGCCTAACATGGTGAAATGCTGTCTCTACAAAAAATACAAAAAAATTTCACGGGTGCAGTGGCACACGCCTGTAATCCCAGCTACTTGGGTGGCTGAGGCAGGAGAATCGCTTGAACCCAGGAGGTGGAGGTTGCAGTGAGCTGAGATTGTGCCACTGCACTCCAGCCTGGGTGACAGAGCTAGTCTCTATCTAAAATAAACAAATAATTGTGTAGCCTCTTTTACTAGGAGTTCTGGAATTAGGGAAGAGAGGAAAGTTACAACCCTCCTCCCCAACTCCAGGGGAGGAGAATCTCATTGCACAGATGTCCTCTGTTCACTCGATTCTCCTGGAGCATTTCTAATGCACACAGAGCTGCTACCATCATAGCCATTACTGACCAAGTACTCTGGGTGAAATTCCTTTATTAACTGAATAAACTTGTTCTGAAGTGCTGACCGGACACTCTGGGGACAGGGGGAGGTTTCGGCTGTATCCTTGCTGGCAGATGACCCCCACACTTGGGGGGTAAGGAGAGCCATGGCAGAATTCAACCCACGGTCCCCTAGGAGTACACGGGAGACCACCCTACCCTCACCTGAGGGATGTGTGCGGTGCAAGGGTTGGGTCAGGGCAGACTCTTCAGAAGAGGGGAGGTTTGTGCGGCAGGCACTTTGATTCTGCACAGCTTACAGTCCAGAGAGCCGAAGAACAAGAGGAACCAGATTCCCATTCTCAGTCTGTTGATTTCCACACCACATTTGGAGTCTGATCAACTCCACAGCTGTGTTGCAGCCGCTAACGCTGCCTCTGCTCTGTTTGCCTCTAGATTCTTCTTATCTGTTAAATAAAGTGAGGCTGATGGAGATGTAATTTAGGGCGGGGGTGGATTGCAAGTGTCTCTGTGATAGGGCAAAGCGCCTCCCGGTGGAGGCGCAGAAGCTAAACTCGACTGGTAGCTGTGAGGCAAGGGACGCCAGGGCAGCTCCTGTGGACTGTGTTAGAACTTTTCAGGGTGGCTTTGCCCTGCCAGGGGCCTGGATCTCACAGGGGGACGTCGTGTTAGGACCAAGCTGACTGTCCCATCACAGAATAATATCTGCAGCTCAGCATGGGGAGCATAAGCAAAGTACGTTGTCGTGAGTTTAAAGAGGCCTGGCTTTGGAGTCTGACAGAACCCACGTGTGAGTCCCAGATCCAGCCTTTTCTGCCTCAGTGCCCTGACCTCTTTCAGCTTGGTTCCTTATCTGTAGATGGGAGTTTGATACTTACCTCTCTGGGTCTTTCGGAAATCAACACTGTACATGAGTAGCACACAGTAGGTCCTCAACAACCAGGCTCCAGGGAGAGCCATTCACACTGTGCCATGTTAGAGGCACATCAGTGTGCAGGCCAGCGTGCCAGGACAGTGGGAGTCCAGTCTACCCTCCAGCCAGGGTTTGGGCTTGGGCTGATGGTGGCAGGACCAGGGCCATTTCCATCTTTTCTCTTTTATTGTCCATATGTCCAAAGCAGACACTTCCATTCATATTCAGGTGTGCAATGCTAGGAGCTGAAATAACAGGCTGTAGTGAATGAAGCGAAGCCTCACAGTTCACTCTATGGCAGGAAGAACCAGCTGTGAGGCAGGTCCTCAGCCCACATCACTTCATGGTACTGAACCTGGGGCCACAATTTCAAACTCCATGTTCACACATGATGAGTCTATAGGAATGAAGGAGAGATCTATGTTGTGTATCTTTATTATTATTGTTTTTATTGTATATATTTAAGGTATAAAACATGTTGTTATACACACACACACACAGTGAAATAATTGCTACAGTCAGGCAAATGAACCTGTCACCTTCCTCAGTTACCTTCCTGCATCCTATTTTTGCAAGTAAACTTTTCCTAAAAACCCTACTCTCACGTGACATTCCAGTTGGTTGGCCCACTGGGGGAATTTTCATGAATCCCCATCATGTGCTATTCAGTAAAAATATCAAACCCACTAAGCATGCCTTTTCATCCAGTTGCTCCCTAGGTAAAGTATAATTTTCTCTCCTTCACTTGAGAGCTGAAGGTAAGGAGCAATCAGGCAGCGGTTGATGGAGCAAGTGCAGGCCAGACAGAGGGAAGGGCGGATGTGAGGCGGCAGACACGAGAGAGAGACAGCGAGAGAGCGAGCGTGCACGCTAGAGAGAGAGAGGCCTGGTAGTAGCTGGGGCCTGATACCCCTAATCCAGGAGGCTGGACTTTATCCTAAGGGCAGCAGGCAGCCCTAGTAGAATTTGAAAAGGTTTGACGTGACCAGATTAGCAGTCAAGAAAGGTGCCCCACTCACTGGGACAGAGAATGCGTGGGAAGGGGTCAAGACTGGCAGCAAGATGAGCTATGAATTGTTGGTGGTCATCAAGGAGGGAGATGAGGGTGACTGGGACTAGGGAACTTCCTGTGGTGATGGAGAGGAGTCAGTGTCAAGGTCTCACTTAGAAAAACTTGGGAGGTCTAACTGGCCAGGCTCGGTCAACTGTGGGGGTGGTAAGAGGCAGCAATCAAGGATGGCTTTCAAGATCTTTGGCCCAAGCTGCTGGGTAGAGGGTGGTGCCTGTCACTGAGTCAGGCAGCACAGGAGGAGGGGCAGGCGTGCTGAGAGTGGGGATGGGTGCGTTCACTTTGGGACATGCTGAGCAGTACTTGCTATGGGACTCAACGACTTATGACTTGAATGACTTCGCAGAGCTGACCTAACCTCCCTGTGCTTACCGTGCCTCATCTGTAATAGGAGAATAAGAATAATTAGAAAAAATAACTAATTAGTTTCATTTGTTGAGTCTAGGAGAATGTTCTCCTTTTATACTGCAGAGTGGTATTTTCTTGTCAGGTCTTCCCAAGTAAAATGGGAATGTCTCGACTTGCCCATACAGTGGCTTGATTTTACCTGTCTGCTTTGGGTATCACCACCATTCGGCATGTATTGCCAATACTAAACAAATAAGTAAATACATAAATTCAAAGTAACAGGTGTTTATTATCACGTGTGTGCTGTAATAGCCCATCAGCCTGTCCCTCAGACAAATAAACTCTCTTTAAATCTTCTAAACTTCCTCTTGAAGCCCACCTCTCCCTCCAGGGGCTGGGTAGGGCATTTGGGACCCAGGATCTCTAACACTCTCTTCTCTGGGAAGCCATCTCCCACTGCCCAGGATGCTGGATGGGAGGTGAGTGCAACGGGCCTGTGGGGTTGTCAGTTGGCGGAAGAAATCTGTAGATCCAGGGAGAGAATCGAGCCACATGTGTGGATTTGGAAATGACAGTGTGTGGCTGCACAGCACGAAGGGGATGAAGTCACAGACACCTGGATTTAAATCGAGACTCCACCATTTATTTCTTGTATGACTTTGGGGAGGTTACTTAATCTCTTTGTGGCTCAGTTACTTCATTTGTAAAATGAAATGATAATATTCTGGGAGAATGGTTCATGTTTCCTTCCTTCATAAACTGCTGTTCACGAGGCGGCTTCTTCCAGGGTTAAAAAGGAATCTACTATCCATGTATCTGCTAGGACAGACATTGTTGCGTGTCACTTGACTCCTGAAATACGCCACGGTAAAGAAATCTCTGTAAACTTTCGTGTTCTGGGAAGTCACTGACCACACAGGACCAATTATTCTCCATGAGACTTAGATAAGGGATGCTGTCTGTCCACTCTGTGCCGTGACTCCCAGATGGCAGACACCACCAGTCCTTGTTCTTTTGTCTCATGAATGTGTTGTAACCAAGCGAGTTATAGAGAAACGCCACACTTTGACACAAATTAAGGGGACCTTTATTAGCTGGCGACCTAGAGGCAGCTAACGCTCAAAATTCTCTCGGCCCCAAGGAAGGGGCTAGTTTTGTTTTTATATCGTGGTCTAAGCAGGGGAGGGGGGAGTTTAGCTGAAGCAATTTTACAGAAGCAGAATAGGCAAAAAGTTAAAAAAAAAAAAAAAACTAATTGGTTATAGAAGCAGTTACAAAAAATAAACAGTTCCAGGTGCAGGGGCTTAAACTATGATTAAGAGATAAATGCAGGGGCTTTTAGGTACCTTCCGCCGAGCACGTTCCCGAGCTGTTGGTACAGCCTGCCTCAATATCTTACCAGCAGGTGTATTCTTGGATGTGCTTGGAGTCAGCTTGCACTAGTTATTCCCTTAAGGGGGATAAAGGGGACTGGAAGTGAAGAAACTAAAATGGAGTCTGTCCGGCTCTCTCTGCTAGGAAAGAGTCACTCAGGTTAAAACAAGGTAGGGTGTCACAAATGATTCACTTAGACGGGAAGTCTGTCCTCCTAAAAGTAGCTAGGCACAGAGAGAAACATTCCCTGTTCAGCTGGCTGAGACTTCTGCCGATTAAAAAAAAAAAAACAACCCTGCCCCATAAATCTCCCCACTGAAACCGGTGTACTCCTTCCTACGAAAGTAAAAGACACCCCCGCCCCGCCCCGGTTACCCCAACAGTGTGATTTCCACTTCTGGGGCGCTCTCCCTAAGGCAGTAGCCTGAATAATTTCAATGTATTGGATTGTTTGGTTTCTGTCTTCACCAAGGTGCATTTATCATTCATGCAAAAACAGTAAAAAAAAAAAAAAGAAACAGCACCTGTCGGTTCTCAGCGGCGCGCCCTAGCTCAAAACTCCCAGCCAATCACAGGAGAAGTCGGCCGCCTCCCAACCCTCCAGCCCAGTTCCCACGTCCCTCGCCCGGGAAGTCACGTCCGCTACAGGGAGCGTCTTCCCATGGCCTCCGGAAGCATTCGGCAGTCCACAAGCCACGCTTCAGAGAAGCCGCTCCGGGAACGCCGCGGCGCACCTCCGGAAGGGATGACCTCCACGCCTTCTCCCCTCGCAGTCCACCCGAGTGGCGTGGGTCGCGAGAAGCCACCCAACCGCTCCGTCTTCCGGCTCCGGCGGTCCGCGGCAGCCAATCAAAGGTTCAGTTTCTCAGCGGCGTCGCATCCCTGTGACGTGAGCACATCCTCGCCGGCGCCCCCTTCCGCGCTGCGGCGCCTCTAGCCCGCCGGAGGGCGGCTCCTCTCGATGGTCTTAACCCTTCAATTACGAGCGGGCGGCGCTGCGTTTCCAGGGCAGAGGAAACGAGGCGCCGCGTTGGCGCTTGGACGGCGGGAACCGGCTCCGGAGCGAGAACGCGCGTGAGAGAGCCCGAGAGAGACGGAGAGCGAGCGAGCGCGCGGGAGAGACTGAGAGCGGGGGGTGGGAGAGAGACAGAGCGAGAGGCCGAGACCGAGGCCGTCCCTAGCACAGGCCAGGGTGTCTTGGGACTCGAATCCCTGGGTTGGGCTGGCCGGGAGTGGGGCTTTCGAAGGAAGCGGGTGATTTTCCACGTCGTCCATATCTCCCCGGTGTGGGAATGGCGGTCGTGCACTCTGGGGGTGGCGTTGTTCTCGTTCCCTACTTGGGGGTGGCCTTTTTCAGCGGAGAAAGAGGATGCCGTGGGCATTGGTAGCCGGCGGGACTACACTTGGGCTAGGATCAGTGTTCAGCGGGTTCAGAAATCACCGTGTCCTTGGCATCACCTCCCTCCCCACCTCCTCTCCCATCGCACAGCAGGAGACAGTGACTGGAGGGTTTTCAAGGAGGACTGCATTGCCCCTATTGAAACAAACCGTCCGTCCGACAAACCCTTTCTCCGACGTGTGACAGAGGGACGGTCGTAATGTGAAATACGACTAGACATGCGTTTAATGGGCGGTGTGATTGCTGCATTCGTGCGCAATGAATGGTCCAGGCCATTTGTGTCCAGTAGCCGCACAAGCTGCAGGGTCTCATGTTTGGAGAAGGAGGGCCTCTCCGCCGTCCACCTTGCTGGAGTACAGGCGACCCTGGGCGGTAGCCCTCTCCGCCATCAGAAATGTGGTGCTCTGAGTAGCCACAGATTCCCATCTGCATCTCCAATACCATTTCCCTCTACTCACTGACCCGTTGGGTGCGTTGGATTTGTGCGTGGGTGTGAGGGTAGTTTGGTGTGTTTGCTTGCAAATGGAAAAGCGAATGGCCTTGGTTGGCTGAGCTTATCAGGGCACTAGCAGTGGAGAGAGAAAGGACTACTGTATTCTTAGGAGCAGAATCTCAACAACTTCCTATAAAACGGGCAGTGTGTCTTACCTGGAATGCTTTGGCATTTAATAAAATGTCCTGTGAATACTTTTCATAGGGAAGCACTGTTTTTACTGTTTCTGGTTGGACAGTGGTTACATTTCAAATCGTAGTTCAGAATTCGTGAAATACCCAAATTAAATCTCTACGTGGCAGTAATCCATTTTCTTTCCTTGGTGTGTGGTTGGAAGATTAATTTGAGATAAGTGTTCAGTTCTGGGCTGGGCAATCGTGCCGGGCACGGGAAATTCAGGTTCTTTAAGGGAAAGGCCTGATGTGCTAAAACGAAATCTATACCGTGTGTAGCCGCTTATGAGAATATGAAACTAAGGAGAGCCACAGGTAAGTATATGTCTATGAGTGCGAATTAAAACGGGTGACAATATAAAGAGAGATTGGTGTCACAAATGGTGGAGTGACTTTTGTATTTCAGCAGACCTCAGTGAGAAATGGTCACCACCACTCCCTAGATGTGTGACCTTGAGTGAGTTGCTTAACCTCTCTGATCCTGTTACCTCATCTGCAACTGGGGATGAGAATATATATCATAGCATGCCCTGGGAGAAGCTGTTCCTGACCACCTGGGCTATGGTGATTTTGACTTCCTCTGTGTCAGAAGTACCCCCGTCTCATGCCTGCCATAGTTGTCTTTTTGTTTTGTTTTGTGATTTCAGATGGACTCACCGTGTCACCCAGGTTGGACTGCACTGGCCTCAACCTCCTGAGTTCAAGTGATCGTCCCACCTCAGCCTCCCCAGTAGCTGGGACCATAGCTGTGCAGCATCATGCCTGGCTAATTTTTTAAATTTTTTGTTGAGATGGTGGTCTCGCCCTGTTGCTCAGGCTGGCCTCAAACTCCTGGGCTGAAGCAGTCCTCCCACCTCAGCCTCCCAAAGTGCTTGGATTAGAGGCGTGAGCCACCATTCCTGGCTCCTTGGACAATATTTTATTCCTCAGATTAAGACACGTCCTTGGGATGGGGCTGCATTGGATAATTCACTGAAGGCACCGCTGAATGGAGTGAGCCCTCAGTAAATACCTGGAGGAATGTGACCTGGCCAGTGAGGTTATTTTCTTTTGTAGGTGAGAGGTGTAGCAGTCACTCGGCCTACACCCACAGCATCGACCTTGTGAACCCAGCGACCTGACTGCCTTGGGTGAGTCTAGGCAAGCTCCATTCTCGCCAGAGCGGACTTGCTCCTTGTCTTCCTCTTGCTGCTCTGGCCACTCTTCTTGGTCCCTCCCCTGTTCCCCTCCCTGGACTCCCGGTTGTAGTCCCGCTGCTTTTCTGTGTACTCACCTGCTGGGAGACCCCTGATGCCAGCACCACGCTTCACTGCTGTCTTCATTTTCTTCTTTCTTTCTTGAAAGTGGGCATTGCTGGCTTTACTGACTACCTGTTCTTTTGTTACAAAGCTGCTAAAAATTGTATCTCTTCCACTCCAGACCCAGTAGGATAGAGATGATCTGTGTAGGCATCAAAAATGTAGAACATCTGCAAGTCATGTGTAGGACAGACTCTTTCCTCAATCTGTGTGGCGTTGTGTGGCTAGGAGTTAGATTCCTTTGCCATGACATGGCACAAGACTAGGAGCACGGTTTTCAGCACCCAGAGAACTTGCACAGACCTTAGACATTTTGCTGTAGGATTTTGCCACTTCTAGAAAAAAGTCCATGTGGCCGGGCGTGGTGGCTCACGCCTGTAATCTCAGCACTTTGGGAAGCCGACGTGGGCAGATCACAAGGTCAGGAGTTCGCGACCAGCCTGGCCACCGTGGTGAAACCCCGTCTCTACTAAAAATACAAATATGAGCCGGGTGTGGTGGCGGGTGCTTGTAATCCCAGCTACTCCAGAGGCTGAGGCAGGAGAATTGCTTTAAACCAGGAGACGGAGGTTGCAGTGAGCTGAGATCATGCCACTGCACTCCAGCCTGGGCGACACAGTGAGACTGTCTCAAAAAAAAAAAAAAAAGTCCATATTTAATTGGGATTATTAAATGAAATCTGTATCTTTAAACTGAAATAAATGCATTTTATTATCTCATATTATTGTGGAAGATTGAAAAAAGCATCACATGGGACTGGCTTAATTTTGAAAAGAAACACAAAGCTCTTCCTGGCGCTCATCTGCAGGGCGTAGTCTGGATTCATTTGCTTAGCTGTTCTCTTTCTCCTTCCGCACAGGAGAATTGAAGCGAATGAGAGTGGGGAGTGTGAGAGGTGCGCTCGGTGCAGCATTTCTGGCATGGGAACAGAACTGGCCAGGAGGAGGTGACGGTAAGGATTCGCAGCATTGCACCCGATCCCCGGGCAGCTGTGGACATGCGGGTCAGCCGCTAGGACTCTGCCGTCTGAACTCTTCCCTCAGGATTACTTTCTCGCTTAGGTATCAGGGGAGGCTGAACACCCAGAGAGGCAATGCCACCAGGGGTGTGTTCATCTGCAGTCAGGGAGACCTGGGAGGGAATTCTGTCCCTGAGTGGTTGTGTGATCTGAGGGAAGTTACTTGACCTCTCCATGCAGGAATTTCTGCCTTTGCAACGTGGGAAAATATGGATTCTGCAGGGTTGACTTGACATTCTCAGTGAGATGTTTATCACGGGCCCCACATCCTTCTTGTTTCATTTGATAGATATTTGTGAGTGTCCACTGGGCTCAAGGCTCTGTGATGGGTGAACAAGACAAAGTCCCTGGCCTCTGTCAGCTCCTGGGCTAGTGGGTTGACAGAGAAATAACCATCTGTTGACAGCTGAGTGGGATTGGGGCTGGGACAGGGGAAATACAGGGCGTTTTAGGAGCTTGGAGAAGGCTTCCTGGGAGAAGTGCTATCTCAGCTGAGTCATGCAGGGTGAATGAGAGGTGAAAGTCTTGCCAATGGCCATGGCAGTCCCAAACTACAGGCACCCATCACTATACCCGGCTAATTTTTATTTTTAGTAGAGATGGGGTTTCACCCCGGTGGCCAGGCTGGTCTCGAACTGCTGACCTCAAGTGATCCACCCGCGTCAGCCTCCCGAAGCAGGGATTACAGGCGTGAGCCACTGTGCCCAGCGTGATTGTAAATGTTAATCATGTCCACAAATACCTTCCCAGCAACAACTAGAGTAGCATTTGACCAAAAGGGGCCAGGCACCAAGCCTGGCCGAGTTGACTGATAAAACCATCACAGCGAGGGATTGGTACCCAGAGACATCACCTCTCATGCTGAAGGTCTGACCGGTAAACTGTCTGGGTTCCCTGTCTCCAGTAGTCCTTCTCTCTCTTCAGTAGCTGCATGACATGATGCAGGAAACTTGAGGCTGTGGTGTTTCATGCAGAGATTTTTGATACAAGGTCTTTTACCTGGGGGCAGGTGCCTGTTGAAGAAATGACATTGGTGAGATGATGAAGGAAGGGAAGTCACATGTATTGCTGCAGCTGCTCCCCTCCGCACACACAACGGACTTCTCTAGGCCTCACTGTCCTTAATGCCTCTGTCAGGGATCATGAGCAACTCCATGGGTGTGGTTTGAGAATCTCTGGATGAACCTACACATAGGACGGTAAAATGTTTCATTTCACAAAATTGCTGGAGGGAGAAAGAGAGAAAAGAGAGCGATGACTATGCAGGCCGGTTGTCAGTTGATGTCTCCAGAATCTTCCCATTTCTTTTTTTTCTTTTTCTTTTTCTTTTTTTTTTTTTTTTTGAGACAGAGTCTTGCTCCGTTGCCCAGACTGGAGTGCAGTGGTGCAATCTCGGCTTACTGCAACCTCCGCCTCCTGGGTTCAAGTGATTCTCCTGCCTCAACCTCTCTATTACCTGGGATTACAGGTGCCCACCACCACACCCAGCTAATTTTTTTGTATTTTCCGTAGAGATGGTGTTTCGCCATGTTGGCCAGGCTGGTCTCAAACCCCTGACCTCAGGTGATCTGCCTGCCTCGGCCTTCCAAAGTGCTGGGATTGCAGGCATGAGCCACCACACCCGGCTCACATTTCTTCTCATAAAAGTGTTTGTGGCTGGGAACAGTGGCTCACGCCTATAATCCCAGCACTCTGGGAGGCTGAGGCATGCAGATCATGTGGAGCTCAGGAGTTCCAGACCAGCCTAGGCAACATGGCAAAACCCCGTCTCTACAAAAAATACAAAAATTAGCCGGGCATGGTGGCTCACGCCTGTAGTGCAAGCTGCTCAGGCGTCTGAGACTGGAGGATCCCTTGAGCCCAGGAAGCAGAGGTTTCAATGAGCCGAGGTTTTGCCACTGCACACCAGACTAGGTAACAGAGCGAGTCCCTGCCTCAGACAAACAAACAAAACAACAAAAGAAACGTGGGGGATGGGGGTTGTAAGGTCTTTTCTCTCTCTGAGAATTGGCTTTCTACATGTAGAAATAGATCCTGAGAGAGTCCTTGTGACACATGAGAATTGGCTGGGAGATAATTGGGTTAAGATCATTTTCCAAACGTTTCACACATTAACTGTTTGTGTCAGATAGTGGTGGCCCAAAGGATGTCAGGGAACTAACTCGTAGGAAAGATAGATTGCAATTTCTGAAAAGTTAAGAACTCTTTCTGGGATGTGTGTGTGTGTGTTTATATATGTTTGTGTTCAGTACATATTCAAACTGTTCCTGATACGGTTCTGTCTTTCTTGCCCCAGTGTGTGCTGATAGCCACGATTTGGTGAATAAACATTCAGAGGACCAGTATCCTCTGAAGAAAACTAGTGAATTCTTGGTTTCCACGTTTGTCAAAAGAATAGAGCCTGGGAGGCTGATCTAAAGTTTCCATTTAGCATTTAATGTCAATTTTTGGTTGCACTCATCCAAGATGTATTTATCAAAACAATACAGAGAGCTACCCTTATCGCAAAATATGCCATTGGGTTTTTCCACTTAACCTACAGCAAGATTGACTTTTTTCCCTCAGGAGTACAGTTCTGTGAGCTTTGACACGGGCATACATTCTTGTCACCACCACCACAGTCGGGATCCAGAACAGTCCCATCACCCCAGGACGCTCCCTGGAACTGCCCCATTGCGGTTACCCCTTCTTCATCCATCATCCCTGGTGTAAAGTGATCTGTTTCCTTCCCTCTAGTTTTGTCTTGGGGAGAGTGTTATGTCAATGACACCATACAGTTTGTGGCCTTGTGAGGCGGGCTTCCTTCTTTTGGCCCGACGAACATCTCGGATGAGTGTCAGATGCCTCTGTCACAGGCTATTGTTTTTTCATGAAGCCAGTTTCACTGTGTGGAAGACCACAGGTGTTCAGCCATCCTTCTACTGAATGACATTTTCCTCTGTCCAGTGTGGGGCAGTTTCGCATCGAGCCGCTTTTACAATTCAGTGCGGGCTTTTTTGTGAACCTAAGTTTTCATTTCTCTAGGGTAGATACCCAGGAGTGGGATGGCTGGGTCCTATGGTAAACATCTGTTTGACTTACAAGAAACTGCCAAACTGCTTCTCAAAGTTGCTGTGCTATTTCGCCCTCCCAGCTGCAAAGTGTGAGAGTTCCAGTCACCCAACATGTTCTCGCTTGGCCTTGCCAGTCTCCATGGTGTTAATTTGCATTCCCCTAAGGCTGAATTATGTTAAATATGGTTTCTTGCACTCCCATTCAAGTCTTTCCCCCATTTTCTAGTTGGGGTGTTGATTTTCTTATTGTGGAGTTTTGAAAACGCGCCATGTATTTTGGATATAAGATCTGTCAGGTTGGTGATTCTCAAACATTTCCTCCTAGTGGTGCAGCTTTGATTTTCATTCTCTGAACACACTGGCTCTTACACAGCCAAAGTTGTGTTGTGTTGTATTGTGTTGTGTTGTATCGTATCGTATCGCATCGCATCGCATCGCATCGCATCGCATCGCATCGCATCGCATCGCATCCTATCCTATCCTATCCTATTCTATTCTATTCTATTGTATTCTATCCTATTCTATCCTATTCTATTCTGTTCTATTCTGTTCTATTTATTTATTTAGAGACAGGGGCTCGCTATGTCGCCCAGACTGGAGGGCAGTGGCTCGATCTCGGCTCACTGCAGCCTCTGCCTCCTGGGTCGAGCAATTCTCCTGCCTCAGCCTCCCCAGTAGCTGGGGACTACAGGTATGTGCCACCATGCCAGGTAATTTTTGTATTTTTTGGTAGAGACAGGGTTTCACCATGTTGGCCAGGCTGGTCTCGAACAACTGAACTCTAGTGATCTGCCCACCTTGGCCTCCCGAAGTGTTGGGATTACAGGCAGGAGCCACCACGCCCGGCCAGAGCCAGAGTTTTAAATTTTGCCAAACTCCTATCCATCCATCTTTCCTTTCCATGGATCATGCATCTCAGGTCATGTCCTAGCCTCCCCTCACAAAGATGTCCTCCTACGGTTTCTACCAAAAGTCATAGTATTGAACTTTGGCGTGTAGGTCTCTGAACCCTTTTTCCTTAATTGCGTGTAAAGGTTGAGGTTGAGGTGCATCTTTTTGCATAAGGATAGGCCACCTCATGTATTGAAAAGCTTATCCCTTCTCCATTGGATTCCCTCTCACACCCATGTCAAAACTCATTGGACGCATTTCTATGGATGGATTCATGGACTCTATTTTATTCCATGGATCTACTCGTCTACCCCTGTAAGCCAGCAATCTCGATTATTACAGCTTTAGAGCAAATCTGAAAATCTGATAATATCATCTCTCTAAAATACCTTCTGCTTTTTGAAACATCAGATATTCCACGTGAATTGTAGAATCTGCTTGTTTATGCATGCAAATGTCCCTCAAGGATTCTGATTGGCAGGCACTGCATTCATTCTACAGATCAAGTTGGGGACAATGGACTGTTAACTTTTTTGGGTCTTTAAATATGGGAACACATTGTTTCTCTCCATTTAACTAAATCTTCTTTGATTTTTTCATTACCGTTTAATAGTTTTGGGCATACAGACCCCGTCCACGTATTTTAGCTTTATACATAACCATTTCATTGTGTTTGTAGCTTTTGTAAAACAGTATTATTTCTTAAATTTAGGTTTCCAGTTACTCATAGGATTGTTTTCCGTGTGTTGAGTTTCTCTCCTGTATCGCTGCTAAGCTCTCATTAATGAGCACTAAGCTCTTATTAGCTCTGAGAGTCTGGGGGAGATACATTGGTTGTTTCATGTAGACGATCACAGGACCCATGAAAAGGAGTACTTTGGTTTCTTGCTTTCTCCAGTGTGTGCCGTGATCCTTCTGGCATTATAGCACTGACTAGGCCTCAGCGTGACGTTGAATAGCTGTGGTGAGAGTGGACGTCCTTGCCTGGTTCTCATCCTTAGGCAGAAAGCATCCAGTCGTTGACCATTAAGTGGCTTGTTAGTTGTAGGTTTGACTGTACACGCCCTTTTTCAGGTTGAGGAAGTTGTCTTGTGTTCCTAGTGTGCTAGAGCTTTTATATCACCAGTGGACTTTGAATCTTATCAAATGGTTTTTCTGCATAGCTTGATGTGATCCTGTCATTTTTGTTCTTCATCTGATCTCTCAATCTGTGGGTTACATTGATTGATTTTCAGGTGTGGGAAGAACAACCCTTGCATTCCCGCTATAAAACCCACTTGATCGTGGCTTATTATTCTTCTCACATATTGCTCAATTCAAACTGCTAGGTTTTGTTCAATACTTTGGTGCCTGTATTAGGAAAGAATACTGGTCTGTCCTTTTCTTGGTATCCCTGCGGTGCTGGCCTCATAAAATCAGTGGGGCGCATTCCCTCTGCTTTGTTTCCTAGAAGAAGTTGTGTAAGTTGGTGATATTTCTTCATTAAACGTTTGGTAGACTTGGCCAGTGAAACTGTCTTGGCCCAGAGATCTTTTTGCAAATGTGTTTGCCTGTGAATTCAACTTCTTTAAAACATATAGGACTGTGCGCACAGTTCAGTGTTTGAAATCCATCCTGTGTGAGTTTCCGTAGCTTGTGGTTTTCAAGTATGTGCTACATTTCCTCTGACCTGTGGAATGTGAATCTGTAGAGTTGCGTGTATTCTTACCATATTGACCCTTTTCTGTTTTCTGGGTCTGGAGTGAAATCTCTTCTTGCATTCCTGATATTGGTAACTTGTTTCTTTGCCCTCTTTTTTCCCAGCCAGTCCTGCCACGGGTGTATCAATTTCATTGATCACTTCAAAGAACTAGCTTTTTTTTTTTTCTGGATTAATTGAATTCATCTATGTGTTTTTCTGTTTGAAGTCTCCTGGGGGTTTATGCTTCTGTTGTTTAGCAAAATAAATTCTTATCCACACTAGGAATTTGGAAACGATTTCCATAGGCGTGAGCAGCCTTTTCGACTAGATGCAAACCCAGTGGTCAGGAAGGCGAACATACAAAAGGGTGTGTCCCCATGGTGCAAACGCTTACAGTTGAGTAAAAGTCTCCCTTGTGAGTGGATGAAAATGAACGCTCATGGGCAGAGCACCTGTGAGTCACACATTGATTATTCTACAAATGATGCTTGGGAAGGGGTTGGAAAATGTCAGCAGGGAGTTGACATCGTCGAACTGCATCGCATCCTTTTGCACCCCGTGTCACGTGGGTGCATTAATTGGTATCATTTCTAAATCCTTTATTAGATGGCATTAATATTCTAAGCTGGTGAGATGTATGATCTCACATCATCCTCAGAAGAAGCCTAGGACAGGGTCTCTCTATAATCCCCATTCTACACACAGGAAGTGGAGGGACAGAGAGGTTGAGTAAGATGAATAATTCTGTGTTTTCTTGTCTTATCACCTTGCGTTGCAGTCTGGGTTCTGCCCGCACACATTCCTCGCCACCTTCTTGGTGTCTGAGAACCTCCAGCTTCACCTCCTTTTCTGGACCCAAGGGCCTGGCGGAGCTTCCAGCTGGGACCAGACCTCCATGGATCCACTCCAGAAATGGAATCCAGCATCGCCTTCCAAATCTTCCCTGATGACAGCTGCAGAGACTTCCCAGGAAGGTCCAGCGCCCTCTCAGCCTTCGTACTCAGAACAGCCGATGATGGGCCTCAGTAACCTGAGCCCCGGTCCTGGCCCCAGCCAGGCTGTGCCTCTCCCAGAGGGGCTGCTCCGCCAGCGGTACAGAGAGGAGAAGACCCTGGAAGAGCGGCGGTGGGAGAGGCTGGAGTTCCTTCAGAGGAAGAAAGCATTCCTGCGGCATGTGAGGAGGAGACACCGCGATCACATGGCCCCCTATGCTGTTGGGAGGGAAGCCAGAATCTCCCCGTTAGGTGACAGAAGTCAGAATCGATTCCGATGTGAATGTCGATACTGCCAGAGCCACAGGCCGAATCTTTCTGGGATCCCTGGGGAGAGCAACAGGGCCCCACATCCCTCCTCCTGGGAGACGCTGGTGCAGGGCCTCAGTGGCTTGACTCTCAGCCTAGGCACCAACCAGCCCGGGCCTCTGCCTGAAGCGGCACTCCAGCCACAGGAGACAGAGGAGAAGCGCCAGCGAGAGAGGCAGCAGGAGAGCAAAATAATGTTTCAGAGGCTGCTCAAGCAGTGGTTAGAGGAAAACTGAGACGTGCACCCCCATGGGATGGAGACCCGAAGGGACTCAGACGGAGCTGCCGTGTTGGCAGCGCCTGGGTGTGGGCCCATTTTGGGGACCAAACAGCAAGCTGTGGTCGGATGAGTGCCAGGACCTGTGTACCGGGACACGTGGGAATCCTCCCAGCATGATGCTTGACCGACCCGAGGAAGGTCCTCATGTTTCGTGCCTGTCATTCTCGGATGGCTGTGAGGCATTCCTTGGCAAGGGACGCTGCGTACCAGCGGTCCTCGCCGCATCTCACATGGCTCCTGTGATGCATGTTGTCGCTTTCCCACCCGGGATCTCCATCTCTCTCCCTTCCTGCTGTCAGTAAGAGATCACATGTCTGTGTAGTGTGAATGCCTTGTCGCTGTCCTGTGCTTTTGCACCATTGAGTTGACTGCCTCTGAGAAGCAGCACTAGGCCTGTTGAAATGCAATGTGCTGCCCTGAGATCCAGTTTCAAGAATGGGCAGGTAAACGCAGTGTGGGAAAGGAATGTGGAATGAGAACTTGGTGGTTCACCGCTGTACTATTTGTGTAAATGTTTACATATGTGATAAGCTACATGTATGTAAATGTTGCAATACCCCTAACCGTCGAGTAGTAGTCTCCCTTACAGGAATTTTTGATGGGGTTCCTCATCATCAATACCAAATAAATATATGTAGGAATGGAAAATGGGTGTAGAATTCAGGTTTGTTCCTCAGTATTGGTTTGTTTCTCATTAGATCTGAGCTGGTTACCTTGAAATCTCCCAGCAGGGGATCCGGGTTTATTGAGGGAAGCTCTGTGCTGTGGAGACTGGGAACGGGGGAGGGAGGGCACCAGAGAACACAGCCCAGTCACTGTTTGAGCCCTGCAGCGGGACCAGCATCGAGACCAGCGAGGCAGGGCCATGGCTTTGAAGAGAGGCTTCCTGTGCACAGGAGACGTGGAAGCAGAGTCCGCCGCCCACGGTGAGAGCCCTGCGTGTTGGTGCTGGTGCCCTGGCTTAGGGGCTGCGGTGCCATTGCTTGCTGTGTGGTGGGCCCGGGTGGGTGAAACTGAGCAGCAGTTTGCACCTGCTTTGTGAGAACCAGAGCATCCTTGGGTTCTTCCAACATCTTATTGGGATTTAGACATGTGTGTCTTTTAATTTCAGGAGGCACAAATGACTAAATCTACCTTTTTTTTTAACCTCTGCAGAATCCTGAGATGTGAACCCAGCCAGTACCCATGTGACTCCTCTGAACTGAAAACAAATTCTGCTTTGTGTCAGTCTGTTTTAGGTAGTCCCCAGAGCTGTCTTGCGGCAAAAGTCTACGCATCTCCTGCCGACAGAAGTGGCTTGAAAACAGGTAAGTGTCTTGGATTCTGATGCTGAGATCTCATGAGAGAGTCGACAGTTGAACTGACCTAGCTCCAGGGGAGAAGGGGAAAAAAAAGCAGGGCTATTCCTTCTTGAAACACAAAGGTCTAAGTGGAGACCAGTGAATCCAGGAGGGTTTCAAAGGGGTTCGAGGCGTTGCCCTTTGGCTGATGTTTCCTAGGGTTCTGATGGTATTTTCCCCATTTCCATATGTCAGCTGCCTTCCTCCACTCCCACACACCCATCCTCTAGCAACATTTTCAGTTCCGCTTTATGAATTTCGAAAGCAGAACACCAGAGAAGTTAGGGAACTAGCCCACGGTGGCACAGGCAGTAAGAGGTAGAACTAGCACCCGAATCTAGGTAGGCTGGGATCGGAGCTGGCCCCCCTTCAGCAGTTCACCTCTGTGAAGGCTGTGGGTGAAGTGCCTAGAGCCGGGCTTTGGTGCTCATTTCATAGTTGGTAGCACCAAGTCTTGGTGAGATCCATTGCTGAATCCTCCACACAGTGCCGTGGGCCAGGTACAATCATCCCCACCTTGTGGAGAGTTTGTGCAGGTCCTAAAGTGGTGGCCAGAGATGCATGCCTTTGTCTCACTCCCCAACCACTCAGATGCTCTCTGCGGACCTCCTCAGTCAGCCCAGCAAGCACACCAGGTCCGTGCTGCCAGTGACAGTCATCATTTCAGCAACCATCAGGGTTTCCATTTTCTCACCTTGCCTGTCTCCCTTCTGGGCTACGTCGACTGTCGTGGTGGGGAGGTGAGGAGGAGTTGCAGAGGTAGCCCCGCTCCGGGGGATTGAGCGATTCATCAGGGAGAGAGATCCGACCCCATCTTAGTCTGTGTCCTTCCACTATATCATGAAATACAACAGGCTGGGTGCTCTGGATTGGATATGGTGTGTTTATCCCCACCAAGAGTCAGGTTGAAGTTGAATCCTCATTGCTGCAGTGTTGGGAGGTGGGTCCTAGTGGGAGGTGTTTGGGTCGTGGTGGGGATCCCTCATGAATGAGTCAGTGTCCTGTGATGCCATCCTGCTGGGCTGAGTTCTTACTCTCACAGGTATGGATTAGTTCGCAGGAGAGTGGATTGTTCACAAGATTCTGGCCTCCCTGGATTCTCTCTCCCTTCCTTCTTTCCATGTGATCTCGTTGCACACGCCGGCTCTCCTTCCACTTTCCACCATGAGTTGAAGCAGCCCGAGGCCCTCACCAGATGCAGTTGCCCAAAAATGAATGTTTCAGCCACCAGAATTGTGAGCCAGATAAACCAACTTTTTCTTTTTAAAAGATTTATTTATTTTATTTTTTTTTAAGAGACCAGGTGATGCTCTGTTGCCGACGAGAGTGGAGTGGCACGATCATGGCTCACTACAGCCTTGAACTCAGGTGGGATCCTCCCACCTGAGCCTCCCAAGTAGCTCAAGGATGTACTGCCATGCCAGGCTGATTTTTAAATGTTTTGTAGAGATAGCGTCTGGCCGTGTTGCCCAGGCAGATCTCGAACTTCAGGCCTGAAAGTGTTCCTCCTACCTTGGCCTCCCAGAATGCTGGGATTAACAGGCATGAGCCACCGTGCCTGGCCTCCCATTTTCTTTAGAAATTACTGAGTCTCAGGTATTCTGTTATAGCAAAGCAAAATGGACCAAGACAGCTGGCAATTTGTAATGGAAACAAATTTATTTCTGGCGACCCTGGATGCTGAGAAGTCCAAAACAAAGGTACCAGTATCTGGTATCTGGCAAGAGTCTTCCTGGTATTTCCTCACGTGGCAAAAGGTGGAAGGACAAGCCGGGGAGAATGTTATGTCCTCACATAGCAGAAGAGGAAAAGAGAGAGCAAACCCACTTCTGCAAGCTCTTTTCATAGCAGCATTCATTCACTCACGAGGGCTCTGCCGTGATGGCCTAAACACCTGCTGTTATTCCACACCTCCCAACACTGTTGCAGTGGGGATTAATTTCACTGTGAGTTTTGGAGGGAACACAAATATTGAAATGCTAGCAGATACGCATCGTTGTGTCAGAGAACAGGTGGTTGATCCCATGTGGTCCCAGTCTCAGGAGATGAAAGGAGTGAGAGGGATCTGAGTTGGAAAAAAGCAGGCATCAGGGGCTTGCTCAGGGAGGTCACAGATGCACAATGCCACAGGGTCTCCAGGAACAGGCATGGAAGGTGGGTGGGTGGAGGTAACTGAGGCACTCGGCACACCCTCCACATCCTCACCTCCAGGTCTTTGTCCCTGTACCTGTGTATGGGGGGTGGATGGGACTTGGGGGTCATGTCTGAGACACCATACTATCCCAAGTTACAGACCAGGATCTGCAGTCCTGTGATGTCCACAGGTGTCCAGCATGCGACATTCTAGAGTAGAGACCAAACCAAAGGCACCAGCAGGCGAGAGAGGATTGGGACAGAGAAAGGTGCAAATGCAGTGAGCACATGGGACATCTGAGTAGACCCGGAGAATGTAAGGAAATAGAAAGACTACATTAAAAATCTTCCCACTAGGGACAGTCTAGGCTCCACTGCCTCATTGGTGAAGTCTGTCCAACATTTACAAAATACATAATGCCAACCCTTCACAGATTCTTTTAGACTATAGAGGAGGGAACATTTCCCAACTTATCCTTTGAAAATTGTATTACCCTGCTACTAAAGGCAGATAGAGGCTGGGCGTGGTGGCTCACGCCTGTAATCCCAACATGTTGGGAGTCTGAGGTGGGCGGACCACCTGAGGTCAGGAGTTTGTGACCAGCCTGGCCAACATGGTGAAACCCCGACTCTACTGAAAATACAAAAATTAGCTGAGTACCTGAATACAGGTGGGCACCTGTATTCCCAGCTACTCGGGAGGCAGAGGCAGGAGAATTGCATGAACCTGGGAGGCAGAGGTTGCAGTGAGCCCAGAGCGCACCACTGCACTCCAGCCTGGGTGACAGAGCAAGACTTGTCTCAAAAACAATAATAAAATAATAATAATAATAGTGCCAGAGACAGCAGAAGAATACCATAAACCAATATCCATCATGAATATGCGTGCAAAAATCCCCAACAAAATATTAACAAACCCCAATCCAGCGACACATACAGTGGGTTATGCAACATGACCAAGTGACATTTATTCTAGGAATGCAAGATTGGCTTAACATTCAAATTTCAGTCAAGGTAATCCACCCTGTTAATATAATAGAGGACGGGAACTATATCATCATCTTCATAGACAGAGAAAAGTATTTGACAATATCTGACACCCATTAGTGATAAAATCATGTCTACACAAAGACATGTGCTCAGATGTTCACCGCAGCATTTTGCAGGAAGGCCCCAGAGTGGAAACAAGCCAAATGTCTACCAATCAGTAAAGGGATAAAGAAGTGGTATATCCGTACAGCCAAATGTTACTGAGCCGTGACAAAGAACACACTACTGATGCACGTTTGAGCCTCCAAGACATTATGCTAATTGACAGATGTCAGACACAGAAGACCACTTATTGCACAAGTCAGTTTATAGGAAATGCCCAGAGAGGCAGCTCTAAAGAGAGAGAAAGGAGCTTGCTAGTTGCCTGGGTGGGCCTGGAGGTAAAGTAATGGGGATTGACTGCTGCTAGTGGGTACCAGCGATCTTTCTGGGGTGATGGAAGTATTCTGAAACTGGATAGTGGTGAGGGCTGCAAAACTGTGTAAATTTACTAAAACTCACTGTGTTATTCCCTTTAGGTACGTGAAGTTTGTGGCAAGCAAATTATACCTTAGTAAAGCCATTTAAAAAATGTAGTGCAAGTGTGACCGTAAGTCACGGAGGAAAGGGTATGCAGTCATTTCTTTCTACAACAGTAAGCAACATCCCCTCTCTTTCCCTGTTCCGCGTCCTGCCTACATGTCCTGCCTGGTCGCCTGGCTCCTCCACGTGCACTTGATGCTCCAGCCAGATAGACTGTGCACACCTGGGCAGAGGGAGTGCTGGTGAGTGCACATGTCTACGTGTGTGTCTGTGTGCGGTGTGCACGCGTTCCTGCGCAGGCACCCTGTGGGTGCATGCACTAGTGACTGTCAATCCTCTGTCTGTGGGCTGGCTCCCATAATCCATGCTACGTCCTGAATTCCACTGCCGGTTTTTCTGTTCACCAATCTCAAGGACCTGGCTTCAGTTTCCCTGGTAACCAACCTCAGCCCTTAGCTTCAACCTCTGAGCACAGGAAGACAGCCAGAGTGGGGAGGGGTGGTGTCTCACCCACAGGGCCCCTGCCGGAGCTGAGCACCCCATTGGGATGAGTGGCAGCACGGTTACCAAGACAACGGAACTCTCGACCCCTTTCCACCTGCAAGGCTCTTCTCCCTCTCCTGGGCCTGCCGAGCATCAGGTCGGAAAGGTAAAGCTGTGGCATAACCACCCTCCTAAGTCCTTGAAATTGCTCTAGACGTGGCTGTAGAATAAATATGTCAAAAGATGCTCTTGAAAGAGAAGGCAACCCCTACTTTTTTTTCCCAATTCATTAACTACAAACAAGGCTATGAAGTCCAAGGTTATATTTAAAAATCAGGGCAGGTGAAAGGGAGTGTGTGCTTATGTCTCTCAACGTCAGCTGTGCATCAGGTCTCTCGTGGAGCATTTGTCCAAGAGCAAATGCCGGACCCCATCCCCAGAGAGTCTGACTTAGCAGGTCTGGAATGTGGCCCCAGCATGAGTATCATTTTATAACTCCTCTTATGAAAGACGAGGTGGCAGCTGCAGAAACGGAGCCATCCTCATAGGAAGTAAAGCATATCTGAAACACAAGGTCCCTCGCCAAAGGGAAAGCAGGACGTCTTTGCTCCCTGCTATGCTGGCAGTTTCTAGGGCTAATAGATTTCCCGGGCTAAGGAAAGGTCAAAAACATTCAAAGTAATGTGAGTGCGTGTTTTACAGCTGACACTGCTCGCCTTCCTCTATATTCCTGAAATCAAAATTTTCACGTTAACATGCTGCATTTGCCAGTGAAATTTATTGTTGTTTCTGGTGAGGGTCTCCTATGCTCGAGTTATTTTCTTTTTCTTTTTTTAACTTTCCACACACCCTCTTTTTTATTACTATTATTATTATTAATATTATTATTATTGTGTGTGTGTGTGATAAGAACACTTAGCCAAAAATCTACTCTTTTAGTAAATTTGAAGTATACAATACAGTGTTTTTAGCTATAGGCATTATGCTATGTAGTAGATCTCTAGAACTTCTTTATCTTACATAACTGAAACTTTGCAACTTTGACCATCAACCCTCCATTCCCTGCCCCAACCAGCCCCTGGCAACCACCGTTCTACTCTCTGTTTATATAAGTTTAACTATTTTAGATTCCACATATAAGTGAGGTCGCACAGTATGTGTCTGGCATATTCACTTAGCATAATGTTCTCAAGGTCCATCCATGTTGTCACAAATGTCAGAATTTCCTTCTTTTTAAGGCTGAATAATATTCCATTGTATGTATATACCACATTTTCTTTATTCATCCATCAATGAACACTTAGGTTGTTTTTATATCTTGCTTATTATGAATAGTGCTGCAAAGAACATGGGGAGTATCTGGACTATCAATACCCAGAAGTGAGATTACTGGATCATATGGTAGTTATTTTCAAGGTGAGTAAAACACTGCATAGATACGTTCACGAGACATTGCACTATCATTCCTTGAATCTAGAGATGGCTCAGATTTGTATTAGCTGATGTGGATGAATCAGCTCCCAGGCTTACTTATTGTGTTGAGATGCATTTTTCACATGTTATTATAATTAGTGATATCAGATTAATCCTTCTGCTTAAAGGGCCATATAGGACTAGGAAATGTACGATGAAAAATACAATTCAGCAGTCCCTTGTTTCATGTGTTGCACCCGTGGAGACCCACCTCCGCAAACTTCTTTTTTTTCTTCAGCTATTTCTTCTGAATATTAACCTCTGTGTCTCTAAATGATGGGCTCCTACTGCTATGTCCCGATTTAGGGATTTGGAGGTTATCTGCTGAGTTCTCGGAGGAGATGAGCATTTCAGTCTCTGAGATACATTACAGGGCCCGGGTCTGCTCTTTGGCCTTCCCTGTGGGGGCCACCCAAGCCAGGGTCTGGGCCTCCACTCGGATGCCTGTAGAGAGTCTCTGCCAATACAAAGCCTTCACGGGAGACTCTTTGCTCATCTGTGGCAATGTGGAGGTCATGGTTGGCTTTTTCCAGAGGCTTGCAGCAGAGTCACGGGGTGATCTGCAGCCAACCTGGCAGTATTCCTAGGTTCTGGGGTTCAGGAACTGAGTGGATGGCGGTGCCAACCCATGAGACAAGGGACACAGTTGGGGGTCATCCGCTGATTTGTTGGGCTTGTGGGATATCTGAGTGGACATGCTCCTGAAACCATGCCCTGTGGGGGCTCTGGGGCTCAGCTGGGATTTTCCTGGTGGAGTTCGTGATGCAGGAATCCATCAGCACACAAGCGGAGAAGGACAGAACCAAGTCTGGGTGGCCATGTGGGCACCCAGGGTCACCTACAGAATGAGGAGTGTCCAGGGCAAAGGTCGCAAGAGGGAGGAGGAGTCCCGCTGGGGGAGCACAGAGCAGTCTTGTGATGAGAGTGGTGGACCTATGGGGCTTGGAGTTGGGGTGATGGAAGGGGCTGGGTACATGGGGGCACTTGGTCTGGAGATTCACACCGAATGCCTGGTGTGAGGAGGTTTCTTTGCTTGAGACCATAGAAGCACGAGGAGCCATCAGAAGCCAGAAGAGGTTGTTCGTGTCTGTGGCCCTGGCCAGGATGGATTTCCAGCCTCTGTAAACCTAAGCCCTATCGTGAGAGTGGCCTCAAAGTGTTATCCCTCGTGGTGAGGAGGCTGTGCTTTTGGGCCCTTCAAGGGAGGATCAGAGAGACTTAGCCACAGGGTGACACAACAGAACTCCCCTGGGAGTTCTCCATGGGAACTGCGAGGGGCCCCGTGTTCCAGTATTCTTTGCAAATGCAAGGAGAGCCCCGAGTCTGGAGGTTCAGATATCTTGCAGCGAGCCACCTGTACCAGGCCACCATAAATAATGGTGGGGTATGTTCCCCAGTGAAGGAGCAGGTGCGATGCAAGAAAGATTCCGGCCATCACTACCTGGCCACAGCCCAGGTGCCATCGGGAACTGAAGGTCTTTGTCAAGGAAACTCGTCATTGCAAAGCTCCTTAAACTCTCTTTGGGCGGTGGGGGGGGGGGGTGTCTCCGGGTGTCTACCTGGGTGGTACCCCCTATAAGAAAAGGGGACCACATGGGGCATGAATGTGACAAGAGGAGAAGCACGCCCTTCCTCCAAATTGACCCCTTTAGAGATCCCAGGATGAGACACAAGGGCCCCGGGAGCCTCTCTGGGTCTGGTTCCTGGTGTGCATTTGCCAGACTCTTCGGCCTCAGAGCGCTGCTGGGGCGTGAAGAAGTGCTGTAGAAGTCATGATTTTCTCAGCGTCAAGAGCCCAATCAGGATCTGGAAGTGGTGGAGTGGCCTCGGAGTTCCAGGTACTCGAGAGGCTGAGGTGGGAGGATGGCTTGAGCCGAGTTCAAGGCTGTAGTGATGTATGTTTGCACGACTGCACTCCAGCCTGGGTGACAGAGCAAGACCTTATATCAAAAAAAAAAAAACAAAACCGAATCAGGCAATGCGTATATAAATGTTTTCTAAATCTTACAGCTCCACGTGAAGTAAGAGTGCTATTACTGATTTTGTTTTTGCTGCCTAACTGTGGCGGCTGCTTCTGTTAGTAACCGAGTTCTATTATTAAATGAAAACACTCAACGGGGCCCAAGACAGCTGACTTGCCCCGGGGTGGAGAAGCGAGACCTGCCCAAAGGGCCATGCCAGTGCACTAGGGCGCATGGTGTCTGTGAGAAATGAGGAGGTTCTGCCTTGGAGAATGAGTTTCTGCCAGGATACAACAATGGGAGACAATTCTTGGGTCTGTCAGGAGCCACTGAAGTTCTCCCCTGTACCTTTCAACTCTTGGGAGGAAACTGGCATTATGTACATTTGAAAGAAATAGGAAGGAAAAAAGCCCTCCTTCTTTTAATAAGAAATTTTGGCTTGCTGCATTTGCTCCAGGCGTCATTCTCTGTCTGTAGAAACATTGTTTCACTCCACCCTCCAGGGCTCAGTTCCTGGGAAGTGGGGTCTATCTTAATAAAGAACACTGGAGCCCGGCATGGCTGGGGATGTCAATGATGGCCCTCAAGGAGGCCCTGCTCACCTCGGTGACATGCTCATTGGCTGCTCCACTCTCTGTGTGTGTCTGGTTTTCTCCTCTTTCTGTGCTCTGTTTGGGGAGGGTCTATTTATGGGGAGTTAATATCATCTCAGATGATTAAAGAAGAGGTGGCAGCCATGCACACTGGTACACACCAGTAATCCCAGTCATTTGGGAGGCTGAGGCTGGAGGATGCTTGAGCCCAGGAGTTTGAGACCAGCCTGGCCAACATAATGAGACCTCATCTCTACAAAGAATAAAAACATTAGCCGGCTGTGGTCGTGCAAGATTGTACTCCCAGCTACTGGGGTGGTTGAGGTGGGAGGATCTCTTGAGCCCAGGAGTTTTGACGCTGCAGTGAGCTACAGTCATGCTACTGTACTCCATCCTAGGTGACAGAAAAAAAAAGAGAAAGAAAAGAAGGGGAAAAAAAACCCTTCTTTTTATGAGAATCTTTGGCTTACTGCTTTTTCTCTAGGCTTCCTTTCATGGCTCTAGACACATGTTTTGACTCCAAGCTCCATGGCTCAGGCCCTGGGAAATGGGTTCTGTCTTAATAAAGGACAGTAGGGCCTGGCCTTGCATGGGGAGGGGAACGACAGCTTCTCTCTTCTGTGTGTCTGTCAGATTCTTTGCTCTTTCTGTGTCCTGTTTTGGGAGTCTGCTTATGAGGGGTTAAAATTGTCCTGGGTTACAGTAGGGAAGACAAGTACGTCCCATTCCCTTGCTACTGTGGACTGATAAGACGGTGTGCAGAGGAGGAGTCGCAGGGAATGGTGTGCAGAGGAGGAATCGCAGGGAATGGTATGCAGAGAGCAACAAACTCACTCAAGCCCCTCACACCCCACAAGCACGCTGGCTTATTTATTCTCTCTGACTGATTTGACATTTGTCTTGCTTGTCCACCCTCTGGACTGGATAGTAAGGGGAAACAAACGCACTGGATTTTCGTCTAATCTGGTGTCATCTGATGCTGTCATGTAACCGGTCCATTTGTATAAATGCTCAATCTGTTTTGGCGAAAATGATCAGTCTCTTGGATTGCCACCCCACCTCCCTACTCTTGTCCAAGATGGGGAAGGGGCATATATGGCTTTTGAGTCTCCATGGTGATGTGGGAAGGGGCCTATGACATTGTATGTTGACTGCAGTGTCCTCGGTGGGTTCTGAGGGAAGGCTCACTCTTGTCCCCAGGTCCTGCTGGCGACGCTGCCCTGCTCACCCATGCGTGAGGCTGGCGTAACTTGCATTTTTGTCTCTCTCTCTCTCATCTTGATCAGGACCTTGTGCTCCCTGACTGACTTGACCTCAGCCCACCTGTACTGGCATCTAGCAGACCCTTCTGAGTCAGGGCCTCATGCTCTCCCCGACCCCTGACCAGTGCTGTCCACTCCACAGCCTCAGCTGCAGGGTCTCCTAGCTCCTATCTGGCTTATGCTTGCTTCATGGTAGCACCGCTGGGTTTTGAATCAGCCACTTCCACATTCCCCTCTCAGAGAATGTAGAGCGCTGAGGTCTCCCAAAACAGCAGGAACCAAGATCAGCTCTACAAAGTGAAATTCCTCAACTCCAGACATCCCTCTGCCCAAAGAGGCTACTGGGCCATTCTGCAAAACGAGCTCCAAATTTGCATGAGGTAAAACCCTCTTTTACTCGAAGCTTCTCTCCACTCCCTTGTCACACCTTCCTCCTCTGAGATGTCTGACTCTGTCACTGCCTCTGGGGACCTCCTACCCCCTGTGACCAGAACAGGACACTTTCTTTGGCTTGCCTTTCATGTTCACCTCAGACTTGCCCTGTTATATCCAGGTCAAGAAGGTCACAGTTGGGAATTTGTACTTGGTTCAGAACAACAGTAGAATATGTTTCCAAGGGCCTGAGCCATGGAGCTTGGATTCAAAAAAATGTGTCCAGAGCCAGGAAAGGACGCCTAGGGAAAAAGCAGTAAGCCAAAGGTTTACTGCTTCTTACTTATAAGAAGAAGGGGAGATTTTTCCCTCTTGTTTCTCTCTCTCTCTTTTTTTTTTTTTTTTTTTTTTTGAGACACCCTCTCGTTCTGTCACCAAGGCTGGACTATAGTGGCACAATCATAGCTCACTGCAGCCTCAAAATCCTGGTTTCAAGAGATCCTCCCACCTCAGCCACCCCAAAATACAGATTAGGGACAAAAGCCCTGTTGAAGGGAGTTGAGGAGGCCGTGGCCTCAGAACTCCAGGCAGTTTTTGTTGAAGGGCAGCACATTCTGTGCCAGCAGCTGCTGAAGGACATGTGGGGAGAGGGTGGGTTTTTCCTCCTTTGCTTGTGGAGTGCTCCAACGTAGAGGGGGCAGTTGATGACTTTGAAGGGAGGAGGGATCATTGCAGGAGCAAAGCCCCTGAGAAGGTGGGAGGTATGGGATCCTGAGCTGAGGTGAGGAGCTGGCTTCAGTTAGGAGCACTGTATGCAGAAGGGCGGCAGAGAATGCCAGGGCAGGCACGGGTAGACCAGGCTTGGGAAGCCCTAAGAGTTCCCAGTGGATTGCTTCTGTCTTCTCGATGAATCCTTAGGGTAGGCCACTGAAATGGAAGAGGGTTCCTAGCATTGTTGGGGGGTATGTTAGCAATGGAGGTAGGATGACAGTGAAAGTGAGAAGCAATCTCTCTTGGTCATGGAGAAAGGTACAATAATAAGTAAGGCATTTTTTCTCATCAGTGCTCAGCTCCTGAGAGGCAGGGCGCCCATCCTTTACTGCACATCGTGGAGGGGCGCAGTCTTTCCTGAGGCCAAGGGCATGAAGGTGGGCAGGAGACCCCTGAAGACATAGGGGTTCTGGCAGTGGCCTGGTCAGCCCCTGGGGACGCTGAGATCGCCAGGGAGAATCGGCGGATTAAGGGCTGCGGGGAAGACGGGGTGTGCCACGTGGGAAGCGTGTTCAAAGGCTGACTGGATGGGAGGAGAATGGCTCTGGGACTGGCACAGGTCTCGAACGCGGGGCGGCTGGGCAGTCGTGTCCCTCAGCCGTCAGCTCCTAACCGTAGGGAAGGAATCCTGCGGCGAACCCCGATAAGGAGACGAGCCGACCTCCCCGGGCTCCGACGCGCAGGCCCAGAGCTCGTCAATCCTAGGCCATCCCCGCCCTCTGGACTGCGTTTTTCCGACGGCGCAGGAACTTTCTGCCCGGATGCTATGGTTCCGAGGGCGGGACTAGTGGGGGTGTCTGGCGCCGCAGGAGCTTATTGCGCAGTTGCTGTGGTTCCGAGGGCGTGACTAGGGGAGGCTTTTGTGCAGGGGTGAGTCCCTCTTCCCTGTTCGCCGGAGCCATCGCGGCCCGTTCCAGTCCCTTCTCTGTTCGTCGCTCTCCTTTCCTGCCCCAGTGGAGCTCTCAGGGCTTGGTGCCGAAAAGTAGTGGAGAAGATGCAATTTTCTCTGCGGTTGGTGGCGTTCGGTTTCTTTCGCCGGCAGGTGGCAATGTTGCACTGTGGAGTGGCCCTGCTCGCCTTCCGCCCCGCCCTTCGCGAGCGAAAAAACGCTGCCCATCGTTTTCCGATGGAAGAGGCCGTTTTTTTTTTTTCTCCTTCCCTGGCGTGTGAACCGGCTGGTCCTGGAGCCTGAGTTGCCGCCTTCTGGCGGGGGGGGGGGGGGGTCCCTCGCTGAAACTCAGCACTGGTGGACAAAGCCTTTTTGCTTTTCAAATCGGCCTGTCTCCCGCGGACCTGCCCGCGTCCCTTAGCAACCCTTATTCTGCTGCTCTGAATGGTCTCTCCCCCACGTCGTCCTGGAATCCGTGGGCCTTCATCACTGTATTGTTTCATTAGGTAGGGCGTTCATCCTTGCTGGAGAACATTGGGAGGCGAGATAACGCAGAATAAAGAAAACGAATCTTAGCCACCGTCCTATCACACAGCGGTGGCCATTCATTGTGCTTTGTGAAATTTCTTCCTTAAGAGGGTTTTTCATCCATAAAGGTGCATTTTCCACATACTGACATTCCTACTTGCGTCACGACTTCAACATCCTTATTTTAAAACTCGGTTTCACATTTTTGAAAAACGGTTTTTGTGATTTTCGTCATTTTGATTGAAATAATGCAAACGTTTTCTGGAATGTTCAGTGTTCCTGTAAAACTCCAGTGCACAATTCATTAACTCGTGATCCAAAGACAGCTGTCACCGTGTTCTCTTATGAGGGCAGGAGCTGTGGTCTGTGTGTGTGTGTTTTAGTCTTTTGTCCTCAGTACCTGCAAGGACACTTAGAATTTACTGGGTGCCTAATAAACATTGTGAAATAAAATATTTATATTTCCCGTCATTTTTCTTTATACGTGTAGAAACAATCTTTTCATAGCACTGAGATAAAATATAGTGAAGAAAACTATCCACAGTTCCATCAACATGCCATCATCACTAATCATATTTTTTTATTTCCTTAGCGGTTTTCCATCTATAAAGGTACATTTTAAACATACTGAGATTGATGTTTGCATCATTTCTTTCGAAAATTTTTAAACTATTCTATTTAGCATTAAGGTGTCCCACAAATTATTTCAAAAAGACTCGAAAATTTTTTATTCATGTCTTTTGCTAATACAATATGTAGTATAGAAGAGCAAAAAAAAAATTAACAATTAAGCTGGACAACAGAAATAACCCCTGACTCCCTATTTCAAAGGTTAATATCAGATAGTGATCATTATAACGACAGAAACTATATTTGTTTTGCTTTGTTTTTGCTCACCAATGTATTTTCAGCACATTACCAGAACAGTGCCTAGCTTTGTCTTGTCAATATAGACATTTGTTGAATACAAATACAAGTGCCTAATTTCTTCCAGGTGATTAAAAAAAAAAAATAGGCCAGGCGTCATGGCTTAGGCCTGTAATCCCAGCACTTTGGGAGGCCAAGGCAGGAGGATTGCTTGATCCCAGGATCAAGTTGGAGGCCAGCCTGGGCAACATAGTGAGATCCTGTCTCTACAAAACATAAACAATAAAATTGGCAGGCTGTGGTGGTGTGTACCTATAGTCCCAGCTTTTGGGAGCCACAGGGGGCTGAAGTGGGAGGGTCGCTTGAGCCCAGGAGGTCAAGGCTGCAGTGAGCCTTGATTGCACCACTGTACTCCAACCTGGGCCTTGTCTCAAAAAAAAAAAAAAAAAAAAGGTATCATTTCATAATACTTAGATCCTACTCTTTGAACAATTTCCTTCATGGTTTATTTTTTCTTTCTATTTTGCACTATTTCTGTGAGCAGTGACTGCCATGATTTTTTAAAAAGTTTTGCTGGCTCTTTTACACACTTCCCCAGTGTGTCTTTTATTCTTATACTGGGGGCAGGAAAGCATTCTGCACCTCTGCCTCCCAGGTTCACGCAATTCTTGTGCCTCACCCTCCTGAGTAGCTGGGATTACAGGCATGGGCCACCACGCCTGGCTGATTTTCGTCTTTTTAATAGAGACAGGGTTTCACAATGTTGACCAGGCTGGTCTCGAACTTCTGGCGTCAAACGATCCACCTGCCTCAACCTCCCAAAGTGTTAGGATTACAGGCGTGAGCCATGGCGCCCAACCGGATTTTTAAGCCAGATTTTTTTTAGAGTGCATGTAGTAAAATCTAGTCTTGAAATTTAGTTATAGCTGCTATGTGTTCTTTCATTTTCCATTTTTGCCTTCTGGTAGAAAATGCACTCTACTAATCACTAGGGAAATTCATGCAAGGAAATGTGTAGGAGGAAAGCATATTGATACATTCCTCAAAGATATTCCCTCCATAAAATGTAAAGAATATTTTTGTACATATATATTTTTCACTATCTCTGATTATTATTATTATTATTTATGGAGTTTTGCTCTTGTTGCCCAGGCTGGAGTGCAATGGTGCAATCTCGGCTCACTGCAACCTCTGTCTGCCTCCTGGGTTCAAGCAATTCTCCTGCCTCAGCCTCCCGAGTACCTGGGATTACAGGTGCCCACCACCACGCCCAGCTAATTTTTGTATTCTAGTAGAGATGGGGTTTCACCATGTTGGCCAGGCTGGTCTCGAACTCCTGAGCTCAGGTGATCCGCCTGCCTCGGCCTCCCAAAGTGCTGGGATTACAGGCGTGAGCCACTGCACCTGGCCACCCTGAGCTCCTTGATCTGCCTGAGCTCCTTGACCTGTATCATTTAGCACACCTTTTAGTAAGACCAGGAGATCCCTGAGCCTGGTTTGACAAGGCCACCATAAATGAGGATTTAGGTAACGCTCCTAGAAATAACACCTGCTCTGCATATGTAGAAGCCCCAGAAATAGGATAGTGTCTTTTAAAGGCTATCCCTGAAGTTTACCCCCTCACAATTACTAGAGAACAATCCAATCCTGTTGACAAAGGTAGGATGAATCTGTCTCTAACTATAGAGACCAATTAGATACTACTATCAGGAATGCTAGAGGTTGGGCATTAATGCTGATGCCGCCAGGGAGTTCTCTACCTTTTTTGTTAATGGCCCTAAGCCTGAAATATCAGCTGCTGTTCAGAAGCAGAAAATAGGTGGGCAGGTCATACCCATCCATGAGTTACAACACTTAGCTCAGTATTTTGAAGAAAGTATGATAAATGAGGAGAAAACTGCATGCACAGTCTTATGGCCCTCAACTTCACCTAAGGGAAACACAAGGGCCTCTACAAATACAACACAGCTAGACAAGCATGTGTGCCGATGCTGTGGTTTATAATTTTGGTATTCTACGGAAACAATAGGGTTTCCTACCTGCTGCTGGGGTACTTATATTAAGTATGGTGAGCAAGGTCGAACTTTACTGGAAACCTTGCTCCAGGAATTGGCTGTAAGTGTAGTCAAAGCTCCTACTGGGAAATAAACCTGTGAAACAAAAGGAAAGTCCTTGACTGGTATGCTAAACAATTCGCTCTCATTCATATTCAGCAAACTAATGATGGTCTGGTTCCTCCAGACCACTTATTTATTTATTTATTATAATTTAAGTTCTGGGTTACATGTGCAGAACGTGCAGTTTTGTTACATAGGTATACACATGCTATGGTGGTTTGCTGCACCCATCAACCCATCACCTACATTAGGTATTTCTCCTAATGTTATCCCTCCTCTATCCCCCCACCCACCACAGGCCCTGGTGTGTGATGTTCCCCTCCCTGTGTCCATGTGTTCTCATTCTTCAGCTCCCACTTATGAGTGAGAATATGCGGTGTTTGGTTTTCTGATCTTGTGATAGTTTGCTGAGAATGATGGTTTCCAGCTTCATCCATGTCCCTGCAAAGGACACAAACTCATCCTTTTTTATGGCTGCATAGTATTCCATGGTGTATATGAGCCACGTTTTCTTAATCAAGACTATCATTAATGGACATTTGGGTTGTTCCAAGTCTTTGCTATTGTGTATAGTGCCGCAATAAACATACGTGTGCACGTGTCTTTATAGCAGAATGATTTATAATCCTTCGGGTATATGCCCAGTAATGGGATTGCTGGGTCAAATGGTATTTCTAGTTCTAGATCCTTGAAGAATAGCCACACTGTCTTCCACAATGGTTGAACTAATTACACTCCCACCAACAGTGTAAAAGCGTTCCTATTTCTCCACATCCTCTCCAGCATCTGTTGTTTCCTGACTTTTTAATGATTGCTATTCTAACTGGCGTGAGATGGTATCCCATTGTGGTTTTGATTTGCATTTCTCTAATGACCAGTGATGATGAGCATTTTTTCATATGTCTGTTGGCTGCATAAATGTCTTCTTTTGAGAAGTGTCAGTTCATACCCTTTGACCATTTTTTTATGGGGTTGTTTTTTTCTTGTAAATTTGTTTAAGTTCTTTGTAGATTCTGGATATTAGCCCTTTGTCAGATGGGTAGATTGCAAAAATTTTGTCCCATTCTGTAGGTTGCCTGTTCACTCTGATGATAGTTTCTTTTGCTGTGCAGAAGCTCTTTATTTTAATTAGATCCCATTTGTCAATTTTGGCTTTTGTTGCCATTGCTTTTGATGTTTTAGTCATGAAGTCTTTGCCCATGCCTACATCCTAAATGGTATTGCCCAGGTTTTCTTCTAGGATTTTTATGGTCCTAGGTCTTACGTTTAAGTCTTTGATCCATATTGTGTTAATTTTTGTATAAAGTGTAAGGAAGGGGTCCAGTTTCAGTTTTCTGCATATGGCTAGCCAGTTTTCCCAACATAATTTATTAAACAGGGAATGTTTTCCCCATTGCTTGTGTGTGTCAGGTTTGTCAAAGATCAGAGGTGGTAGATGTGTGGTAATATTTCTGAGGCCTCCGTTCTGTTCCATTGGTCTATATCTCTGTTCTGGTACCAGTACCATGCTGTTTTGGTTACTGTAGCCTTGTAGTAAAGTTTCAAGTCAGGTAGCGTGATGCCTCCAGCTTTGTTCTTCTTGCCCAGGATTGTCTTGGCTATGCGGGCTCTGTTTTGATTTCATATGAAGTTGAAAGTAGTTTTTTTCCAATTCTGTGAAGAAAGTCAGTGGTAGCCTGATGAGGATAGCATTGAATCTATAAATTACTTTGGGCAGTAAGGCCATTTTCACGATATTGATTCTTCCTATCCATGAGCATGGAATGTTTTTCCATTTGTTTGTGTCCTCTCTTATTTCCTTCAGCAGTGGTTTGTAGTTCTCCTTGAAGAGCCTCCAGACCACTTCTATGAAACCTTGGGAAAACTGCAGTCACAAGCATTCGATTCTATAAAAGAGATAAGGGAGAATGGCAGTTCCTCAAAAAATTAAACATAGAATTACCATATAATCCAGCAATCCCAGTTCTTGGTATATACCCAAAAGAACTGCAGTCAGGGACATGACCAGATATTTGTACACCCATTTTCATAGCAGCATTATTCTCAATAGCCAAAATGTGGAAGCAACCCAAGTGTCCATTGACAGATGAATAGATACACAAAATGTGGTATATAAATACAATGGAGTATTATTCAGCCTTAAAAAAGGAATGACATTCTGACACATGCTACAACATTAAAAAACCTTGAAGACATACTAAGTGAAATAAGACAGTCACAAAGACAAACATTATATAATTTCACTTATATGAGGTATTTAGAGTAGTCACATTCATAGAGACAGGGAGTAGAATGGTAGTTGCCAGGGGCTGAAAGGAGGGGGGAATATGGAGCTATGGTTCAGTGTGGACAGAGTTTCAGTTTTGCAAGATGAAAAGAGTTCTGGAGATGGATGGTGGTGGTGCCTGCAGAACAATATGAATGTATTCAATGGAACTGAACTGTATACTTAAAAATGGTTAAAATAGTAAATTTTATGTTATGTATATTTTACCACAGTAAAATAAGATATTGGAAGAAACCCAATGTTCCCTCCTATCAGATGGGCAATGGAGATACCAAGACTGCTGTTTGGCCTCTCCAGTCTGAATTGGAGCTTGATGAAAAATGTGTAGGCTATGATCCATCACAGTAAACCTTGAAAACTCCTCTGGGCCAACACTGGTGGGGAATTTTATTTGAGTAGCAGATGATGTCCCCAGGGTATGTTCCACCTGCAATACTTTATAATCCTGGACAAACTGTAAATGTGGGACACGGACAGGAACCACAGCTCCAGGGACCTTTTGAAGATTTACAGATGGACTTTATATAACTCCCTGCATCACAAAACGTTTAATTTCCTTAATTCCCTTGCTCTAAAGCAACAGCTCTTACTATGACTTTTAAGAACATTAGAATTTGTACTTCCTATCTGGGGAATCTCTACTTACTCATTTTACTGAAATTATAATTAAGAAACTTTGTAAGGTGTTTCCTGTTAGCCAAAAATTATACTATCGCTACCAACTTGTATCCTCACTCTGCTATTTCTGTTTCCTCTCCTTGTTCTCCCCATTTCCTTCTCCCTTTCTCCTCTGCCCTTACTCAGTACCTCAAATCTTTCTCATTTTCTTGCTCTGGCTTATGAAGCTAATGTCACCTATTGTCTCTGCTCACCTTTTCCTGTCAATTGTATTTTACAACTCCTCCATTTCCTACCCTGGAAGAAATCTCTCCACCAGTACGGCTGCCATTTGAGGCATATTCCCATACAAACTGGACCTCTGATGACTCTAAAAAAGGAACACACCCTACCCAGGATACGCACCAAAGGAGATGAACTTGTTTTTATCCAAAGGAAGTGTTTGTTTGTAATCATAAATTTGTGAGCCTAAGCTACTGCAAAGGAAACCGGCCAGGTTATTAGCCCAAATGAAGGCAGTGGGTATCTTGGGTTTAGCCCCAACACCAGCCGCACCTAGGAAAGTTACATGATAAATTGTGACAATTGTTCCCCCCCGCCCCCCCGGAGAATACCGAAGCAATTCATACTTTGTTGTGGGTTCACTGCCTTTTTTTTTTTAACCAGCCAATTGGATAGTCATGTTATCTTACCCATCTCTTTCTCCCTTTCTGATTATACATTTGCATAGAGTTATGACAACTTATCACCTTTTCGGAAGTAGAGTAAAACTCTCACTCCTGGACAGAACAATCCATTGTCAGGAGTGAGAACATCCCTCTGCAAAACAGCCATTCTCTCCAGGAGATGAACAGGAACTGTCTGAATAAGCTAAAAGACTTGGAATGGTTTTAGATGTGTTCGCCCCCAACAGGGACGGGTCTCAGGTTGCAGGCTTTTCTGGCAATCCAGCTCTGTGGGTTACTGAAGAAGCTCAACCCAATGCCCGAGTTTTCCATGCTCTCATTCATGAAGCCAACCAAGTCACCAGTGATGTCACGAAAAATATTAACACAATCACTCAAGAAATGCAAGAACTCCAGAGGCTGTTGTCCATCATCAACTGGCATTAGCCATCATCCGGGCAGATCTAGGAGATGGATGCGCTTGTGCAGTTGTCAATGACGACTGCTGTACATATATCCCCCAACACCTTTCTGATGTCTTTTTGATGAATTGCCACCTAGTCCTGATCTCTGGGACCTCTGGGTTATCACTGGGTGGCTGAGAATATGACCTTTTCCCTTGAATATTCCCAACAGGGATACAGTCCTGGGGACGCACTGCTTTTCCAAGATATAGTGATAATTTTTCTTTTTATTCTCATAGGAATACTCCTCATGAAGTCTATCCAATCACATCTAGTTAAGACCAGCAGCACTCTCCTGTCCAAATGGATGATCCATGCTACGACTAAGGAACAGAAGACCAAATAACAAACTGCTCCTCAGATCCATTATGGAGGCCTTCTTGGCTCAATTCCTGAATATGATATATCCTTATAATTTTGTTTTCTCTCCAAAAAAGAATATGCTGGCAATGAAAGGAGTTCATCTTGTCTAAGAGGAGGGACTGGAAAAATAATTTATTTTGAGATAGGGTCTCACTCTGTTGCCCAGGCTGGAGTGCAGTGGTGCAATCTCGGCTCACTGCAACCTCTGTCTCCTGGGTTCAAGCGATTCTTGTGCCTCATCCTCCAGAGTAGCTGGGACTACAGGCACGTGCCACCACGCCTGGCCAATTTTTGTATTTTTAGTAGATACGGGGTTTCACCATGTTGGCCCAGCTGGTCTCGAACTCCTGATCTCAAGTGATCCACCTTGGCCTCCCAAAGTGCTGGGATTTGTTTTTAATTTTAAAAAATTAGCCAGGTATGGCCAGGCGCGGTGGCTCTCACCTGTAATCCCAGTACTTTGGGAGGCTGAGGCAGGTGGATCACGAGGTTAGGAGATCCAGACTATCCTGGCCAATATGGTGAAAACCTGTCTCTACTAAAAATACGAAAAAATGAGCTGGGTGTGGTGGCACACACCTGTAATCCTAGCTACTCAGGAGGCTGACGGAGTAGAATCGCTTGAACCTGGGAGGCGGAGATTGCAGTGAGCCGAGATCGTGTCACTGCACTGCAGCCTGGTGACAGAGCGAGACTCCGTCTCAAAAAAAAAAAAAAAAAAGCCAGGTATGATTCCAGCTACTTGGGAGGCTGAGGTGGGAGGATCTCTTGAGCTCAGGAGGTCGAGGCTGCAGTGAACCATTATTGCACCACTGCACTCCAGCCTGGGTGACAGAGACCCTGTCTCAAAAAAAAAAAAAAAAAAAAAAAAAAAAACGCCAGGTACAGTGGCTCATGCCCCCCGTCTCTACTAAAATACAAAAGATTAGCTGGGCGTGGTAGTGTGTGCCTGTAATCCCAGCTACTCGGGAGGTTGAGGCAGGAGAAATGCTTGAACCCAGGAGGCGGAGGTTGCAGTAAGCTGAGATCACCCCACTGCACTCCAGCCTGGGTGATGGAGTGAGACTCCGTCTCAAAAAAAAGAAAAAAAATATGAGGAAATCTGTCCCTTGAGTCATCATAGGGTTTACATTATACAAACATCTTTAGCATCACACACCTGAGCATTGATGTCTCTTTAAGTAGCAGTTTTCTCATCTGTTAAACACGAATAATTATAGTAACCAATAACAAACTCCAAAGGTTTCTATGATCAATGAGACTAATAGTACATGTAAAGGACTCAGTATAGTACCCCACACATAGTATATGTTCAATAAATCTTATCCACATGATTTGAAATAGATAAGAATACAGTCTCTGGAATCATAATTTTAGGGAGAGTAAAGACTTTCTTTACATCTTTTTTTTCGAGACAAGGTCTCACTCTGTTGCCCAAGCTGGAGTGCCATGGCGTGATCACAGCTCACTGTAGCCTTAAACTACTGGGCTCAAGCAATCCTGCCACTTCAGCCTCAAGTACCTGGAACCACACCTGGCTAATTTTAAAAAAATTTTTTGTAGAGACGGGGTCCCTACATCTTTAAAATACAAACGAAGGGTGTCTGTGCCAAAATAATACAACCTAAGATGCCACTGGGAAACAAATATAGGAAAAACTGTGTTTTGCTGTTTGGAAAAGATATTGAAAAACTCACTAAATTGAAAAAAAGGACTGAAATTTCTATAGAGTTTAGTTTTCAGTGATGCTACAGTCTATGCTCTTATATGCCTATTATTATTATTATTATTATTATTATTATTTTGAGACAGAGTCTCTGTCACCCAGGCTGGAGTGCAGTGGTGCAATCTCAGTTCACTGCAACCTCTGCCGCCCGAGTTCAAGCGATTCTCCTGCCTCAGCCTCCCAAGTAGCTGGGATTACAGATGCCTGCCACAGCGCCTGGCTAATTATTTGTAGTTTTAGTTGAGACGGGGTTTCACCATCTTAGCCACGCTGGTCTTGAACTCCTGACCATGTGATCCACCTGCCTCGGCCTCCCAAATTGCTAGGATCACAGGTGTAAGCCACCGTGCCCGGCCCTTATATAACTATTTAGTTAGGAAACAGGCTAATCTATTTAATGAGGCAGCAAAAATATATTAGCTTTAACAAAAGATAAAAGTTTATCTTCAAATAGTCTTGATTAAGCCAAGGGCCAGTAGAGTAACTTGACAGTGCTGGAGACCTAAGCAGAGCGATTGCTTGGTAGTAGCCGCTACTCCTATGGATAGCTGTACTTACTCATTTTCATAACTTCATTTCTGTCCAATCTTCCTTCGTCTGTGGGTGACTAAGCACATAGGAAATCTTAGAAATCACGTAGACCAGTGGATTTCAGTTTTTGTTAAAGTAAAAGCATGTTTCTTGAAAAAAAAAATCCAATGCATAAGAGAAAAAAGAGGAGCTGTTGGGCTGGGAACAGGGGCACTCTCACCACACCCCTCCCTGGATGCTGCTGCAAGCCCAGAGAAGCAAAGTGACTCAGTCAAATAGGTAAGGCTGGCAGGGCAGGAACTATTAATAGAAAGGGACTTCTCTTGAGGCCTGGCCCAAGGCCCTGCATGAGGCCCTGTGAGAGGAAGTGAATATTAGTGAAGAACTTCTTGTCCAAATCAAACCGCAGCTTTAGGGTAAAGAAGCTGTCTGCATAAATTAACTCCGATTATTTGTGTACAGTACTGTTTACGGTGAGCCCCCTCCCCCTTCTTGGAAAGAAGTATGTGATTTTTTTCAGTTATTTGAGGCATGCCTAAAGCAGCTTCACAAGTATTAGCTAGACATGGAGAAAGACCACTGCAGTCAGATGAGCCTTGGCTCACATATGGTGCTTCCAGTCAAGTGATGGTGTCCCTGACTCCAATGACACGTTGGGAATTAGGCCCCTAAGTTCATATTTAGTGCATTTTTCTTTATGCCCCCAGTACGTCATTACATGACTATATCAATGCAGCAAGCTAAGCTGACTGTAGCTTCTTACCACTGGGCCAGATAACCTTAGCATGCCATCCAGAATCTCAGTTCTATGAATTGACTTGATCTAGGGCAGTGTCCTGTGGAAGACAGCCAATATGTTGAAAGCTGATTAAAACACAGAATAAAAGATCCGTCTCTATCAAGGCAATTCTAGGCTACAACTTACTCAGTTAAGCTTCAGTGAGATTATTATTTTTGGAGACGGAGTCTCACTCTTGCCCAGGCAGGAGTGCAGTGGTGTGATCTTGGCTCACTGCAACCTCCACCTCCTGGGTTCAAGCGATTCTCCTGCCTCAGCCCCCCGAGTAGCTGGGATTACAGGCGCACACCTCCACGCCCAGCTAATTTTGTATTTTTAGTAGAGACGGGGTTTCAACATGTTAGCCAGGCTGGTCTCAAACTCCCGACCTCAGGTGATCTGCCCACCTCAGCCTCCCAAAGTGCTGGGATTACAGGCGTGAGCCACTGCGCTGGCCGGCTTCAGTGAGATTTTTATGGAATTAAGGAGAGTGTTTTACATGCAAAGCCCTGAATTCTTTCCTGAATATCATAAACAAGTAAAATTATCTTCTGTAAGTGAATTGACCTGACCGATGCAAGACAAACATTTAAGAAATGTTAACGACAAAGGCAAATGCTCACTACAAAATGTGAAACGAAAAAATCATGTAGAAAACCGGTGCTATATTATAATCCAGGGTTATGAAAAGATTAACTCTACATATATAAGGAAAATTGACTGGAAATGTAAATACCAGTTTAATTCACAATGTTTATTAGGCACCTAGTAAATTCTAAGTAGTCTTCCAGGTGCTGAGGACAAAAGACTGGAACACACACATACCACAGCTCCTACCCTCATAACACAGTGACAGCTGTCTTTGGATATCGAGTTAATGAATTGTGCACTCAAGTTTTACAGGAACTTTCAACGTTCCAGAAAACGTTTGCATTATTATTTCAATCAAAACCATGAAAGTTACAAAAAGAATTTTTCAAAAATGTGAAACCGAGTTTAAAAAGAAGGATGTTGAAGTCGCGACGGAAGTAGGAATCTCAGTATGTGGAAAATGCACCTTTATGGATGAAAAACCTTCTTAAGGAAATATCACAAAGCATAATGAATGGCCACCGCTGCGTGATGGGACGGTGGCTAAGATTCGTTTTCTTTATTCTGCGTTATCTCGCCTCCCAATGTTCTCCAGTAAGGCTGAACGCAGTCCCTAGTGAAAGAATACATTGATGGGCCGGGCGGTGGCTCACGCTTGTAATCCCAGCACTTTAGGAGGCTGAGGCGGGCGGATCACCTGAGGTCAGGAGTTCGAGACTGGACTGGCCAACATGGTGAAACCTCGTCTGTACTAAAAATACAAAAATTGGCTGGGTGTTGTGGCGCCTGCCTATAATTTCAGCTACTCAAGAGGCTGAGGCAGGAGAATCCCTTGAACCCAGGAGGCGGAGGTTGCAGTGAGCCTCGCAACACTGCACCCCAACCTGGGCAACAAAGCGAGACTCCGTCTCAAAAAAAAAAAAAAAAAAAAAAGAATACGTTGATGAAGGTCCACAGGCGCCAGGACGGCGTGGGGGAAAAGAAGGATGAGACCAGGCCGGGCCCGGTGGCTCACGCCTGTAATCCCAGCACTTTGAGAGGCCGAGGCGGGTGGATCACGAGGTCAGTAGATCGAGACCATCCTGGCTAACAGGTGAAACCCCGTCTCTACTAAAAATATAAAAAATTAGCCGGGCTCGGTCGCGGGCGCCTGTAGTCCCAGCTATTCGGGAGGCTGAGGCAGGAGAATGGCGTGAACCCGGGAAGCGGAGCTTGCAGTGAGCGGAGATCGCGCCACTGCACTCCAGCCTCGGCGACAGAGCGAGACTCTGTCTCCAAAAAAAAAAAGACGAGAGCATTCAGCGCAGCAGAATGAGGGTTGCTAAAGGAAGAGGGCAGCCTCGCGGGAAACAGGCCGATTTGAAAACCAAAAAGGCTTTGTCCACAGGCTCTGAGTTTTAGCGAGGGGGCCCCTCAGAGGGCGGAATCTCAGCCTCCGGGACCTACGGGCGCAGACCCCAGGGAAGGGAAAAAAAAAAAAAAAGCCTCTTCTCTCGGAAAAAGTTCGGCGGCCTTTTTTCGCTCGCGAAGGGCGGGGCGGGAGGCGAGCGGGGCGGGGAAGGGGGGCTCCATGGTGCAACATTGCCACCTGCCGGCCGCAAAAACCGAACGCAGCCAACTGCAGAGGAAATTCCATCTTCTCTGCTTTTCGGCCCCGAGCCCGGCTGGGGCAGGCTAGCGGGAGGAGAACTACGACCCGAGAAGGGAATGGTACGGGCCGCAATGGCTCCGGCGAACAGGGAAGAGAGACCCACCACTGCTCAAAACTTCTAATCCCGCCCTCTCAATCACAGCAACCGCGCAGGAAGTTCCTGCGGCGCCGGAACCCCCCCACCCCTCCAGTCACGGCCTCGCAACCATAGCAACCGCGCTAGTCCCGTTCCCGCAACCACAGCAGCGGAGCAGGAAGTGCTTGCGGAGTCGGTAACCCCCATTTGTCACGCCCCCGCAACCACAGCAACCGCGCAGGAAGTTCCTGTAGCGCCGGAAAACGCAACCCGTGGGGTGTTGCTGGCGTAGGATTGACGGGCTCTGGGACTCCGCTTCGGAGCCCGGGGAGATCGGCTCTTGTATCCTTCACGGGGTCCGCCAGGGCTTCCTTCCTTGCTGTTGGGAGCTGACGGCTGAGGGACGCGACTGCCCCAGCCGCGCCACGTTCCAGACTTGTGTCAGTCACCAGGCCATTCTCCTCCTACCGAGCCAGGCTTTTTTTTTTTTTTTTTTTTTGAGACGGAGTCTCGCTCTGTCGCCCAGGCTGGTGTGCAGTGGCGCGATCTCGGCTCACTGCAACCTCCGCCTCCCAGGTTCAAGCGATTCTCTTGCCTCAGCCTCACGCATAGCTGGACTACAGGCACCCGCCACCATGCCCGGCTAATTTTTGTATTTTTAGTAGAGGCGGGGTTTCACCATATTGGCCAGGCTGGTATCGAACTCCTAACCATGTGATCCCCCCGCCTCGGCCTCCCAAAGTGCCCAAGCCAGCCTTTGCACACTCTTCCCACGTGACACACCCCCTGTACCCCCGCAGCCCATACTCTATAAATCCTCTCTGGCGATCTCAACGCCCCCCACCCCGGGGCTGACCAGGCCACTGCCAGAACCCCTATGTCTTCAGGGGTCTCCTGCCCACCTTCATGCCCTTGGCCTCAGGAAAGACTGCGCCCCTCCACGATGTGCAGTAAAGGATGGGCGCCCTGCCTCTCAGGAGCTGAGCACTGATGAGAAAAAATGCCTTACTTATTATTGTACCTTTCTCCATGACCAAGAGAGATTGCTTCTCACTTTCACTGTCATCCTACCTCCATTGCTAACATACCCCCCAACAATGCTAGGAACCCTCTTCCATTTCAGTGGCCTACCCTAAGGATTCATCGAGAAGACAGAAGCAATCCACTGGGAACTCTTAGGGCTTCCCAAGCCTGGTCTACCCGTGCCTGCCCTGGCATTCTCTGCCGCCCTTCTGCATACAGTGCTCCTAACTGAAGCCAGCTCCTCACCTCAGCTCAGGATCCCATACCTCCCACCTTCTCAGGGGCTTTGCTCCTGCAATGATCCCTCCTCCCTTCAAAGTCATCAACTGCCCCCTCTACGTTGGAGCACTCCACAAGCAAAGGAGGAAAAACCCACCCTCTCCCCACATGTCCTTCAGCAGCTGCTGGCACAGAATGTGCTGCCCTTCAACAAAAACTGCCTGGAGTTCTGAGGCCACGGCCTCCTCAACTCCCTTCAACAGGGCTTTTGTCCCTAATCTGTATTTTGGGGTGGCTGAGGTGGGAGGATCTCTTGAAACCAGGATTTTGAGGCTGCAGTGAGCTATGATTGTGCCACTATAGTCCAGCCTTGGTGACAGAACGAGAGGGTGTCTCAAAAAAAAAAAAAAAAAAAAAAAGAGAGAGAGAGAAACAAGAGGGAAAAATCTCCCCTTCTTCTTATAAGTAAGAAGCAGTAAACCTTTGGCTTACTGCTTTTTCCCTAGGCGTCCTTTCCTGGCTCTGGACACATTTTTTTGAATCCAAGCTCCATGGCTCAGGCCCTTGGAAACATATTCTACTGTTGTTCTGAACCAAGTACAAATTCCCAACTGTGACCTTCTTGACCTGGATATAACAGGGCAAGTCTGAGGTGAACATGAAAGGCAAGCCAAAGAAAGTGTCCTGTTCTGGTCACAGGGGGTAGGAGGTCCCCAGAGGCAGTGACAGAGTCAGACATCTCAGAGGAGGAAGGTGTGACAAGGGAGTGGAGAGAAGCTTCGAGTAAAAGAGGGTTTTACCTCATGCAAATTTGGAGCTCGTTTTGCAGAATGGCCCAGTAGCCTCTTTGGGCAGAGGGATGTCTGGAGTTGAGGAATTTCACTTTGTAGAGCTGATCTTGGTTCCTGCTGTTTTGGGAGACCTCAGCGCTCTACATTCTCTGAGAGGGGAATGTGGAAGTGGCTGATTCAAAACCCAGCGGTGCTACCATGAAGCAAGCATAAGCCAGATAGGAGCTAGGAGACCCTGCAGCTGAGGCTGTGGAGTGGACAGCACTGGTCAGGGGTCGGGGAGAGCATGAGGCCCTGACTCAGAAGGGTCTGCTAGATGCCAGTACAGGTGGGCTGAGGTCAAGTCAGTCAGGGAGCACAAGGTCCTGATCAAGATGAGAGAGAGAGAGACAAAAATGCAAGTTACGCCAGCCTCACGCATGGGTGAGCAGGGCAGCGTCGCCAGCAGGACCTGGGGACAAGAGTGAGCCTTCCCTCAGAACCCACCGAGGACACTGCAGTCAACATACAATGTCATAGGCCCCTTCCCACATCACCATGGAGACTCAAAAGCCATATATGCCCCTTCCCCATCTTGGACAAGAGTAGGGAGGTGGGGTGGCAATCCAAGAGACTGATCATTTTCGCCAAAACAGATTGAGCATTTATACAAATGGACCGGTTACATGACAGCATCAGATGACACCAGATTAGACGAAAATCCAGTGCGTTTGTTTCCCCTTACTATCCAGTCCAGAGGGTGGACAAGCAAGACAAATGTCAAATCAGTCAGAGAGAATAAATAAGCCAGCGTGCTTGTGGGGTGTGAGGGGCTTGAGTGAGTTTGTTGCTCTCTGCATACCATTCCCTGCGATTCCTCCTCTGCACACCATTCCCTGCGACTCCTCCTCTGCACACCGTCTTATCAGTCCACAGTAGCAAGGGAATGGGACGTACTTGTCTTCCCTACTGTAACCCAGGACAATTTTAACCCCTCATAAGCAGACTCCCAAAACAGGACACAGAAAGAGCAAAGAATCTGACAGACACACAGAAGAGAGAAGCTGTCGTTCCCCTCCCCATGCAAGGCCAGGCCCTACTGTCCTTTATTAAGACAGAACCCATTTCCCAGGGCCTGAGCCATGGAGCTTGGAGTCAAAACATGTGTCTAGAGCCATGAAAGGAAGCCTAGAGAAAAAGCAGTAAGCCAAAGATTCTCATAAAAAGAAGGGTTTTTTTTCCCCTTCTTTTCTTTCTCTTTTTTTTTCTGTCACCTAGGATGGAGTACAGTAGCATGACTGTAGCTCACTGCAGCGTCAAAACTCCTGGGCTCAAGAGATCCTCCCACCTCAACCACCCCAGTAGCTGGGAGTACAATCTTGCACGACCACAGCCGGCTAATGTTTTTATTCTTTGTAGAGATGAGGTCTCATTATGTTGGCCAGGCTGGTCTCAAACTCCTGGGCTCAAGCATCCTCCAGCCTCAGCCTCCCAAATGACTGGGATTACTGGTGTGTACCAGTGTGCATGGCTGCCACCTCTTCTTTAATCATCTGAGATGATATTAACTCCCCATAAATAGACCCTCCCCAAACAGAGCACAGAAAGAGGAGAAAACCAGACACACACAGAGAGTGGAGCAGCCAATGAGCATGTCACCGAGGTGAGCAGGGCCTCCTTGAGGGCCATCATTGACATCCCCAGCCATGCCGGGCTCCAGTGTTCTTTATTAAGATAGACCCCACTTCCCAGGAACTGAGCCCTGGAGGGTGGAGTGAAACAATGTTTCTACAGACAGAGAATGACGCCTGGAGCAAATGCAGCAAGCCAAAATTTCTTATTAAAAGAAGGAGGGCTTTTTTCCTTCCTATTTCTTTCAAATGTACATAATGCCAGTTTCCTCCCAAGAGTTGAAAGGTACAGGGGAGAACTTCAGTGGCTCCTGACAGACCCAAGAATTGTCTCCCATTGTTGTATCCTGGCAGAAACTCATTCTCCAAGGCAGAACCTCCTCATTTCTCACAGACACCATGCGCCCTAGTGCACTGGCATGGCCCTTTGGGCAGGTCTCGCTTCTCCACCCCGGGGCAAGTCAGCTGTCTTGGGCCCCGTTGAGTGTTTTCATTTAATAATAGAACTCGGTTACTAACAGAAGCAGCCGCCACAGTTAGGCAGCAAAAACAAAATCAGTAATAGCACTCTTACTTCACGTGGAGCTGTAAGATTTAGAAAACATTTATATACGCATTGCCTGATTCGGTTTTGTTTTTTTTTTTTTTGATATAAGGTCTTGCTCTGTCACCCAGGCTGGAGTGCAGTCGTGCAAACATACATCACTACAGCCTTGAACTCGGCTCAAGCCATCCTCCCACCTCAGCCTCTCGAGTACCTGGAACTCCGAGGCCACTCCACCACTTCCAGATCCTGATTGGGCTCTTGACGCTGAGAAAATCATGACTTCTACAGCACTTCTTCACGCCCCAGCAGCGCTCTGAGGCCGAAGAGTCTGGCAAATGCACACCAGGAACCAGACCCAGAGAGGCTCCCGGGGCCCTTGTGTCTCATCCTGGGATCTCTAAAGGGGTCAATTTGGAGGAAGGGCGTGCTTCTCCTCTTGTCACATTCATGCCCCATGTGGTCCCCTTTTCTTATAGGGGGTACCACCCAGGTAGACACCCGGAGACACCCCCCCCCCCCACCGCCCAAAGAGAGTTTAAGGAGCTTTGCAATGACGAGTTTCCTTGACAAAGACCTTCAGTTCCCGATGGCACCTGGGCTGTGGCCAGGTAGTGATGGCCGGAATCTTTCTTGCATCGCACCTGCTCCTTCACTGGGGAACATACCCCACCATTATTTATGGTGGCCTGGTACAGGTGGCTCGCTGCAAGATATCTGAACCTCCAGACTCGGGGCTCTCCTTGCATTTGCAAAGAATACTGGAACACGGGGCCCCTCGCAGTTCCCATGGAGAACTCCCAGGGGAGTTCTGTTGTGTCACCCTGTGGCTAAGTCTCTCTGATCCTCCCTTGAAGGGCCCAAAAGCACAGCCTCCTCACCACGAGGGATAACACTTTGAGGCCACTCTCACGATAGGGCTTAGGTTTACAGAGGCTGGAAATCCATCCTGGCCAGGGCCACAGACACGAACAACCTCTTCTGGCTTCTGATGGCTCCTCGTGCTTCTATGGTCTCAAGCAAAGAAACCTCCTCACACCAGGCATTCGGTGTGAATCTCCAGACCAAGTGCCCCCATGTACCCAGCCCCTTCCATCACCCCAACTCCAAGCCCCATAGGTCCACCACTCTCATCACAAGACTGCTCTGTGCTCCCCCAGCGGGACTCCTCCTCCCTCTTGCGACCTTTGCCCTGGACACTCCTCATTCTGTAGGTGACCCTGGGTGCCCACATGGCCACCCAGACTTGGTTCTGTCCTTCTCCGCTTGTGTGCTGATGGATTCCTGCATCACGAACTCCACCAGGAAAATCCCAGCTGAGCCCCAGAGCCCCCACAGGGCATGGTTTCAGGAGCATGTCCACTCAGATATCCCACAAGCCCAACAAATCAGCGGATGACCCCCAACTGTGTCCCTTGTCTCATGGGTTGGCACCGCCATCCACTCAGTTCCTGAACCCCAGAACCTAGGAATACTGCCAGGTTGGCTGCAGATCACCCCGTGACTCTGCTGCAAGCCTCTGGAAAAAGCCAACCATGACCTCCACATTGCCACAGATGAGCAAAGAGTCTCCCGTGAAGGCTTTGTATTGGCAGAGACTCTCTACAGGCATCCGAGTGGAGGCCCAGACCCTGGCTTGGGTGGCCCCCACAGGGAAGGCCAAAGAGCAGACCCGGGCCCTGTAATGTATCTCAGAGACTGAAATGCTCATCTCCTCCGAGAACTCAGCAGATAACCTCCAAATCCCTAAATCGGGACATAGCAGTAGGAGCCCATCATTTAGAGACACAGAGGTTAATATTCAGAAGAAATAGCTGAAGAAAAAAAAGAAGTTTGCGGAGGTGGGTCTCCACGGGTGCAACACATGAAACAAGGGACTGCTGAATTGTATTTTTCATCGTACATTTCCTAGTCCTATATGGCCCTTTAAGCAGAAGGATTAATCTGATATCACTAATTATAATAACATGTGAAAAATGCATCTCAACACAATAAGTAAGCCTGGGAGCTGATTCATCCACATCAGCTAATACAAATCTGAGCCATCTCTAGATTCAAGGAATGATAGTGCAATGTCTCGTGAACGTATCTATGCAGTGTTTTACTCACCTTGAAAATAACTACCATATGATCCAGTAATCTCACTTCTGGGTATTGATAGTCCAGATACTCCCCATGTTCTTTGCAGCACTATTCATAATAAGCAAGATATAAAAACAACCTAAGTGTTCATTGATGGATGAATAAAGAAAATGTGGTATATACATACAATGGAATATTATTCAGCCTTAAAAAGAAGGAAATTCTGACATTTGTGACAACATGGATGGACCTTGAGAACATTATGCTAAGTGAATATGCCAGACACATACTGTGCGACCTCACTTATATGTGGAATCTAAAATAGTTAAACTTATATAAACAGAGAGTAGAACGGTGGTTGCCAGGGGCTGGTTGGGGCAGGGAATGGAGGGTTGATGGTCAAAGTTGCAAAGTTTCAGTTATGTAAGATAAAGAAGTTCTAGAGATCTACTACATAGCATAATGCCTATAGCTAAAAACACTGTATTGTATACTTCAAATTTACTAAAAGAGTAGATTTTTGGCTAAGTGTTCTTATCACACACACACACAATAATAATAATATTAATAATAATAATAGTAATAAAAAAGAGGGTGTGTGGAAAGTTAAAAAAAGAAAAAGAAAATAACTCGAGCATAGGAGACCCTCACCAGAAACAACAATAAATTTCACTGGCAAATGCAGCATGTTAACGTGAAAATTTTGATTTCAGGAATATAGAGGAAGGCGAGCAGTGTCAGCTGTAAAACACGCACTCACATTACTTTGAATGTTTTTGACCTTTCCTTAGCCCGGGAAATCTATTAGCCCTAGAAACTGCCAGCATAGCAGGGAGCAAAGACGTCCTGCTTTCCCTTTGGCGAGGGACCTTGTGTTTCAGATATGCTTTACTTCCTATGAGGATGGCTCCGTTTCTGCAGCTGCCACCTCGTCTTTCATAAGAGGAGTTATAAAATGATACTCATGCTGGGGCCACATTCCAGACCTGCTAAGTCAGACTCTCTGGGGATGGGGTCCGGCATTTGCTCTTGGACAAATGCTCCACGAGAGACCTGATGCACAGCTGACGTTGAGAGACATAAGCACACACTCCCTTTCACCTGCCCTGATTTTTAAATATAACCTTGGACTTCATAGCCTTGTTTGTAGTTAATGAATTGGGAAAAAAAAGTAGGGGTTGCCTTCTCTTTCAAGAGCATCTTTTGACATATTTATTCTACAGCCACGTCTAGAGCAATTTCAAGGACTTAGGAGGGTGGTTATGCCACAGCTTTACCTTTCCGACCTGATGCTCGGCAGGCCCAGGAGAGGGAGAAGAGCCTTGCAGGTGGAAAGGGGTCGAGAGTTCCGTTGTCTTGGTAACCGTGCTGCCACTCATCCCAATGGGGTGCTCAGCTCCGGCAGGGGCCCTGTGGGTGAGACACCACCCCTCCCCACTCTGGCTGTCTTCCTGTGCTCAGAGGTTGAAGCTAAGGGCTGAGGTTGGTTACCAGGGAAACTGAAGCCAGGTCCTTGAGATTGGTGAACAGAAAAACCGGCAGTGGAATTCAGGACGTAGCATGGATTATGGGAGCCAGCCCACAGACAGAGGATTGACAGTCACTAGTGCATGCACCCACAGGGTGCCTGCGCAGGAACGCGTGCACACCGCACACAGACACACACGTAGACATGTGCACTCACCAGCACTCCCTCTGCCCAGGTGTGCACAGTCTATCTGGCTGGAGCATCAAGTGCACGTGGAGGAGCCAGGCGACCAGGCAGGACATGTAGGCAGGACGCGGAACAGGGAAAGAGAGGGGATGTTGCTTACTGTTGTAGAAAGAAATGACTGCATACCCTTTCCTCCGTGACTTACGGTCACACTTGCACTACATTTTTTAAATGGCTTTACTAAGGTATAATTTGCTTGCCACAAACTTCACGTACCTAAAGGGAATAACACAGTGAGTTTTAGTAAATTTACACAGTTTTGCAGCCCTCACCACTATCCAGTTTCAGAATACTTCCATCACCCCAGAAAGATCGCTGGTACCCACTAGCAGCAGTCAATCCCCATTACTTTACCTCCAGGCCCACCCAGGCAACTAGCAAGCTCCTTTCTCTCTCTTTAGAGCTGCCTCTCTGGGCATTTCCTATAAACTGACTTGTGCAATAAGTGGTCTTCTGTGTCTGACATCTGTCAATTAGCATAATGTCTTGGAGGCTCAAACGTGCATCAGTAGTGTGTTCTTTGTCACGGCTCAGTAACATTTGGCTGTACGGATATACCACTTCTTTATCCCTTTACTGATTGGTAGACATTTGGCTTGTTTCCACTCTGGGGCCTTCCTGCAAAATGCTGCGGTGAACATCTGAGCACATGTCTTTGTGTAGACATGATTTTATCACTAATGGGTGTCAGATATTGTCAAATACTTTTCTCTGTCTATGAAGATGATGATATAGTTCCCGTCCTCTATTATATTAACAGGGTGGATTACCTTGACTGAAATTTGAATGTTAAGCCAATCTTGCATTCCTAGAATAAATGTCACTTGGTCATGTTGCATAACCCACTGTATGTGTCGCTGGATTGGGGTTTGTTAATATTTTGTTGGGGATTTTTGCACGCATATTCATGATGGATATTGGTTTATGGTATTCTTCTGCTGTCTCTGGCACTATTATTATTATTATTTTATTATTGTTTTTGAGACAAGTCTTGCTCTGTCACCCAGGCTGGAGTGCAGTGGTGCGCTCTGGGCTCACTGCAACCTCTGCCTCCCAGGTTCATGCAATTCTCCTGCCTCTGCCTCCCGAGTAGCTGGGAATACAGGTGCCCACCTGTATTCAGGTACTCAGCTAATTTTTGTATTTTCAGTAGAGTCGGGGTTTCACCATGTTGGCCAGGCTGGTCACAAACTCCTGACCTCAGGTGGTCCGCCCACCTCAGACTCCCAACATGTTGGGATTACAGGCGTGAGCCACCACGCCCAGCCTCTATCTGCCTTTAGTAGCAGGGTAATACAATTTTCAAAGGATAAGTTGGGAAATGTTCCCTCCTCTATAGTCTAAAAGAATCTGTGAAGGGTTGGCATTATGTATTTTGTAAATGTTGGACAGACTTCACCAATGAGGCAGTGGAGCCTAGACTGTCCCTAGTGGGAAGATTTTTAATGTAGTCTTTCTATTTCCTTACATTCTCCGGGTCTACTCAGATGTCCCATGTGCTCACTGCATTTGCACCTTTCTCTGTCCCAATCCTCTCTCGCCTGCTGGTGCCTTTGGTTTGGTCTCTACTCTAGAATGTCGCATGCTGGACACCTGTGGACATCACAGGACTGCAGATCCTGGTCTGTAACTTGGGATAGTATGGTGTCTCAGACATGACCCCCAAGTCCCATCCACCCCCCATACACAGGTACAGGGACAAAGACCTGGAGGTGAGGATGTGGAGGGTGTGCCGAGTGCCTCAGTTACCTCCACCCACCCACCTTCCATGCCTGTTCCTGGAGACCCTGTGGCATTGTGCATCTGTGACCTCCCTGAGCAAGCCCCTGATGCCTGCTTTTTTCCAACTCAGATCCCTCTCACTCCTTTCATCTCCTGAGACTGGGACCACATGGGATCAACCACCTGTTCTCTGACACAACGATGCGTATCTGCTAGCATTTCAATATTTGTGTTCCCTCCAAAACTCACAGTGAAATTAATCCCCACTGCAACAGTGTTGGGAGGTGTGGAATAACAGCAGGTGTTTAGGCCATCACGGCAGAGCCCTCGTGAGTGAATGAATGCTGCTATGAAAAGAGCTTGCAGAAGTGGGTTTGCTCTCTCTTTTCCTCTTCTGCTATGTGAGGACATAACATTCTCCCCGGCTTGTCCTTCCACCTTTTGCCACGTGAGGAAATACCAGGAAGACTCTTGCCAGATACCAGATACTGGTACCTTTGTTTTGGACTTCTCAGCATCCAGGGTCGCCAGAAATAAATTTGTTTCCATTACAAATTGCCAGCTGTCTTGGTCCATTTTGCTTTGCTATAACAGAATACCTGAGACTCAGTAATTTCTAAAGAAAATGGGAGGCCAGGCACGGTGGCTCATGCCTGTTAATCCCAGCATTCTGGGAGGCCAAGGTAGGAGGAACACTTTCAGGCCTGAAGTTCGAGATCTGCCTGGGCAACACGGCCAGACGCTATCTCTACAAAACATTTAAAAATCAGCCTGGCATGGCAGTACATCCTTGAGCTACTTGGGAGGCTCAGGTGGGAGGATCCCACCTGAGTTCAAGGCTGTAGTGAGCCATGATCGTGCCACTCCACTCTCGTCGGCAACAGAGCATCACCTGGTCTCTTAAAAAAAAATAAAATAAATAAATCTTTTAAAAAGAAAAAGTTGGTTTATCTGGCTCACAATTCTGGTGGCTGAAACATTCATTTTTGGGCAACTGCATCTGGTGAGGGCCTCGGGCTGCTTCAACTCATGGTGGAAAGTGGAAGGAGAGCCGGCGTGTGCAACGAGATCACATGGAAAGAAGGAAGGGAGAGAGAATCCAGGGAGGCCAGAATCTTGTGAACAATCCACTCTCCTGCGAACTAATCCATACCTGTGAGAGTAAGAACTCAGCCCAGCAGGATGGCATCACAGGACACTGACTCATTCATGAGGGATCCCCACCACGACCCAAACACCTCCCACTAGGACCCACCTCCCAACACTGCAGCAATGAGGATTCAACTTCAACCTGACTCTTGGTGGGGATAAACACACCATATCCAATCCAGAGCACCCAGCCTGTTGTATTTCATGATATAGTGGAAGGACACAGACTAAGATGGGGTCGGATCTCTCTCCCTGATGAATCGCTCAATCCCCCGGAGCGGGGCTACCTCTGCAACTCCTCCTCACCTCCCCACCACGACAGTCGACGTAGCCCAGAAGGGAGACAGGCAAGGTGAGAAAATGGAAACCCTGATGGTTGCTGAAATGATGACTGTCACTGGCAGCACGGACCTGGTGTGCTTGCTGGGCTGACTGAGGAGGTCCGCAGAGAGCATCTGAGTGGTTGGGGAGTGAGACAAAGGCATGCATCTCTGGCCACCACTTTAGGACCTGCACAAACTCTCCACAAGGTGGGGATGATTGTACCTGGCCCACGGCACTGTGTGGAGGATTCAGCAATGGATCTCACCAAGACTTGGTGCTACCAACTATGAAATGAGCACCAAAGCCCGGCTCTAGGCACTTCACCCACAGCCTTCACAGAGGTGAACTGCTGAAGGGGGGCCAGCTCCGATCCCAGCCTACCTAGATTCGGGTGCTAGTTCTACCTCTTACTGCCTGTGCCACCGTGGGCTAGTTCCCTAACTTCTCTGGTGTTCTGCTTTCGAAATTCATAAAGCGGAACTGAAAATGTTGCTAGAGGATGGGTGTGTGGGAGTGGAGGAAGGCAGCTGACATATGGAAATGGGGAAAATACCATCAGAACCCTAGGAAACATCAGCCAAAGGGCAACGCCTCGAACCCCTTTGAAACCCTCCTGGATTCACTGGTCTCCACTTAGACCTTTGTGTTTCAAGAAGGAATAGCCCTGCTTTTTTTTCCCCTTCTCCCCTGGAGCTAGGTCAGTTCAACTGTCGACTCTCTCATGAGATCTCAGCATCAGAATCCAAGACACTTACCTGTTTTCAAGCCACTTCTGTCGGCAGGAGATGCGTAGACTTTTGCCGCAAGACAGCTCTGGGGACTACCTAAAACAGACTGACACAAAGCAGAATTTGTTTTCAGTTCAGAGGAGTCACATGGGTACTGGCTGGGTTCACATCTCAGGATTCTGCAGAGGTTAAAAAAAAAGGTAGATTTAGTCATTTGTGCCTCCTGAAATTAAAAGACACACATGTCTAAATCCCAATAAGATGTTGGAAGAACCCAAGGATGCTCTGGTTCTCACAAAGCAGGTGCAAACTGCTGCTCAGTTTCACCCACCCGGGCCCACCACACAGCAAGCAATGGCACCGCAGCCCCTAAGCCAGGGCACCAGCACCAACACGCAGGGCTCTCACCGTGGGCGGCGGACTCTGCTTCCACGTCTCCTGTGCACAGGAAGCCTCTCTTCAAAGCCATGGCCCTGCCTCGCTGGTCTCGATGCTGGTCCCGCTGCAGGGCTCAAACAGTGACTGGGCTGTGTTCTCTGGTGCCCTCCCTCCCCCGTTCCCAGTCTCCACAGCACAGAGCTTCCCTCAATAAACCCGGATCCCCTGCTGGGAGATTTCAAGGTAACCAGCTCAGATCTAATGAGAAACAAACCAATACTGAGGAACAAACCTGAATTCTACACCCATTTTCCATTCCTACATATATTTATTTGGTATTGATGATGAGGAACCCCATCAAAAATTCCTGTAAGGGAGACTACTACTCGACGGTTAGGGGTATTGCAACATTTACATACATGTAGCTTATCACATATGTAAACATTTACACAAATAGTACAGCGGTGAACCACCAAGTTCTCATTCCACATTCCTTTCCCACACTGCGTTTACCTGCCCATTCTTGAAACTGGATCTCAGGGCAGCACACTGCATTTCAACAGGCCTAGTGCTGCTTCTCAGAGGCAGTCAACTCAATGGTGCAAAAGCACAGGACAGCGACAAGGCATTCACACTACACAGACATGTGATCTCTTACTGACAGCAGGAAGGGAGAGAGATGGAGATCCCGGGTGGGAAAGCGACAACATGCATCACAGGAGCCATGTGAGATGCGGCGAGGACCGCTGGTACGCAGCGTCCCTTGCCAAGGAATGCCTCACAGCCATCCGAGAATGACAGGCACGAAACATGAGGACCTTCCTCGGGTCGGTCAAGCATCATGCTGGGAGGATTCCCACGTGTCCCGGTACACAGGTCCTGGCACTCATCCGACCACAGCTTGCTGTTTGGTCCCCAAAATGGGCCCACACCCAGGCGCTGCCAACACGGCAGCTCCGTCTGAGTCCCTTCGGGTCTCCATCCCATGGGGGTGCACGTCTCAGTTTTCCTCTAACCACTGCTTGAGCAGCCTCTGAAACATTATTTTGCTCTCCTGCTGCCTCTCTCGCTGGCGCTTCTCCTCTGTCTCCTGTGGCTGGAGTGCCGCTTCAGGCAGAGGCCCGGGCTGGTTGGTGCCTAGGCTGAGAGTCAAGCCACTGAGGCCCTGCACCAGCGTCTCCCAGGAGGAGGGATGTGGGGCCCTGTTGCTCTCCCCAGGGATCCCAGAAAGATTCGGCCTGTGGCTCTGGCAGTATCGACATTCACATCGGAATCGATTCTGACTTCTGTCACCTAACGGGGAGATTCTGGCTTCCCTCCCAACAGCATAGGGGGCCATGTGATCGCGGTGTCTCCTCCTCACATGCCGCAGGAATGCTTTCTTCCTCTGAAGGAACTCCAGCCTCTCCCACCGCCGCTCTTCCAGGGTCTTCTCCTCTCTGTACCGCTGGCGGAGCAGCCCCTCTGGGAGAGGCACAGCCTGGCTGGGGCCAGGACCGGGGCTCAGGTTACTGAGGCCCATCATCGGCTGTTCTGAGTACGAAGGCTGAGAGGGCGCTGGACCTTCCTGGGAAGTCTCTGCAGCTGTCATCAGGGAAGATTTGGAAGGCGATGCTGGATTCCATTTCTGGAGTGGATCCATGGAGGTCTGGTCCCAGCTGGAAGCTCCGCCAGGCCCTTGGGTCCAGAAAAGGAGGTGAAGCTGGAGGTTCTCAGACACCAAGAAGGTGGCGAGGAATGTGTGCGGGCAGAACCCAGACTGCAACGCAAGGTGATAAGACAAGAAAACACAGAATTATTCATCTTACTCAACCTCTCTGTCCCTCCACTTCCTGTGTGTAGAATGGGGATTATAGAGAGACCCTGTCCTAGGCTTCTTCTGAGGATGATGTGAGATCATACATCTCACCAGCTTAGAATATTAATGCCATCTAATAAAGGATTTAGAAATGATACCAATTAATGCACCCACGTGACACGGGGTGCAAAAGGATGCGATGCAGTTCGACGATGTCAACTCCCTGCTGACATTTTCCAACCCCTTCCCAAGCATCATTTGTAGAATAATCAATGTGTGACTCACAGGTGCTCTGCCCATGAGCGTTCATTTTCATCCACTCACAAGGGAGACTTTTACTCAACTGTAAGCGTTTGCACCATGGGGACACACCCTTTTGTATGTTCGCCTTCCTGACCACTGGGTTTGCATCTAGTCGAAAAGGCTGCTCACGCCTATGGAAATCGTTTCCAAATTCCTAGTGTGGATAAGAATTTATTTTGCTAAACAACAGAAGCATAAACCCCCAGGAGACTTCAAACAGAAAAACACATAGATGAATTCAATTAATCCAGAAAAAAAAAAAAGCTAGTTCTTTGAAGTGATCAATGAAATTGATACACCCGTGGCAGGACTGGCTGGGAAAAAAGAGGGCAAAGAAACAAGTTACCAATATCAGGAATGCAAGAAGAGATTTCACTCCAGACCCAGAAAACAGAAAAGGGTCAATATGGTAAGAATACACGCAACTCTACAGATTCACATTCCACAGGTCAGAGGAAATGTAGCACATACTTGAAAACCACAAGCTACGGAAACTCACACAGGATGGATTTCAAACACTGAACTGTGCGCACAGTCCTATATGTTTTAAAGAAGTTGAATTCACAGGCAAACACATTTGCAAAAAGATCTCTGGGCCAAGACAGTTTCACTGGCCAAGTCTACCAAACGTTTAATGAAGAAATATCACCAACTTACACAACTTCTTCTAGGAAACAAAGCAGAGGGAATGCGCCCCACTGATTTTATGAGGCCAGCACCGCAGGGATACCAAGAAAAGGACAGACCAGTATTCTTTCCTAATACAGGCACCAAAGTATTGAACAAAACCTAGCAGTTTGAATTGAGCAATATGTGAGAAGAATAATAAGCCACGATCAAGTGGGTTTTATAGCGGGAATGCAAGGGTTGTTCTTCCCACACCTGAAAATCAATCAATGTAACCCACAGATTGAGAGATCAGATGAAGAACAAAAATGACAGGATCACATCAAGCTATGCAGAAAAACCATTTGATAAGATTCAAAGTCCACTGGTGATATAAAAGCTCTAGCACACTAGGAACACAAGACAACTTCCTCAACCTGAAAAAGGGCGTGTACAGTCAAACCTACAACTAACAAGCCACTTAATGGTCAACGACTGGATGCTTTCTGCCTAAGGATGAGAACCAGGCAAGGACGTCCACTCTCACCACAGCTATTCAACGTCACGCTGAGGCCTAGTCAGTGCTATAATGCCAGAAGGATCACGGCACACACTGGAGAAAGCAAGAAACCAAAGTACTCCTTTTCATGGGTCCTGTGATCGTCTACATGAAACAACCAATGTATCTCCCCCAGACTCTCAGAGCTAATAAGAGCTTAGTGCTCATTAATGAGAGCTTAGCAGCGATACAGGAGAGAAACTCAACACACGGAAAACAATCCTATGAGTAACTGGAAACCTAAATTTAAGAAATAATACTGTTTTACAAAAGCTACAAACACAATGAAATGGTTATGTATAAAGCTAAAATACGTGGACGGGGTCTGTATGCCCAAAACTATTAAACGGTAATGAAAAAATCAAAGAAGATTTAGTTAAATGGAGAGAAACAATGTGTTCCCATATTTAAAGACCCAAAAAAGTTAACAGTCCATTGTCCCCAACTTGATCTGTAGAATGAATGCAGTGCCTGCCAATCAGAATCCTTGAGGGACATTTGCATGCATAAACAAGCAGATTCTACAATTCACGTGGAATATCTGATGTTTCAAAAAGCAGAAGGTATTTTAGAGAGATGATATTATCAGATTTTCAGATTTGCTCTAAAGCTGTAATAATCGAGATTGCTGGCTTACAGGGGTAGACGAGTAGATCCATGGAATAAAATAGAGTCCATGAATCCATCCATAGAAATGCGTCCAATGAGTTTTGACATGGGTGTGAGAGGGAATCCAATGGAGAAGGGATAAGCTTTTCAATACATGAGGTGGCCTATCCTTATGCAAAAAGATGCACCTCAACCTCAACCTTTACACGCAATTAAGGAAAAAGGGTTCAGAGACCTACACGCCAAAGTTCAATACTATGACTTTTGGTAGAAACCGTAGGAGGACATCTTTGTGAGGGGAGGCTAGGACATGACCTGAGATGCATGATCCATGGAAAGGAAAGATGGATGGATAGGAGTTTGGCAAAATTTAAAACTCTGGCTCTGGCCGGGCGTGGTGGCTCCTGCCTGTAATCCCAACACTTCGGGAGGCCAAGGTGGGCAGATCACTAGAGTTCAGTTGTTCGAGACCAGCCTGGCCAACATGGTGAAACCCTGTCTCTACCAAAAAATACAAAAATTACCTGGCATGGTGGCACATACCTGTAGTCCCCAGCTACTGGGGAGGCTGAGGCAGGAGAATTGCTCGACCCAGGAGGCAGAGGCTGCAGTGAGCCGAGATCGAGCCACTGCCCTCCAGTCTGGGCGACATAGCGAGCCCCTGTCTCTAAATAAATAAATAGAACAGAATAGAACAGAATAGAATAGGATAGAATAGGATAGAATACAATAGAATAGAATAGAATAGGATAGGATAGGATAGGATGCGATGCGATGCGATGCGATGCGATGCGATGCGATGCGATGCGATGCGATACGATACGATACAACACAACACAATACAACACAACACAACTTTGGCTGTGTAAGAGCCAGTGTGTTCAGAGAATGAAAATCAAAGCTGCACCACTAGGAGGAAATGTTTGAGAATCACCAACCTGACAGATCTTATATCCAAAATACATGGCGCGTTTTCAAAACTCCACAATAAGAAAATCAACACCCCAACTAGAAAATGGGGGAAAGACTTGAATGGGAGTGCAAGAAACCATATTTAACATAATTCAGCCTTAGGGGAATGCAAATTAACACCATGGAGACTGGCAAGGCCAAGCGAGAACATGTTGGGTGACTGGAACTCTCACACTTTGCAGCTGGGAGGGCGAAATAGCACAGCAACTTTGAGAAGCAGTTTGGCAGTTTCTTGTAAGTCAAACAGATGTTTACCATAGGACCCAGCCATCCCACTCCTGGGTATCTACCCTAGAGAAATGAAAACTTAGGTTCACAAAAAAGCCCGCACTGAATTGTAAAAGCGGCTCGATGCGAAACTGCCCCACACTGGACAGAGGAAAATGTCATTCAGTAGAAGGATGGCTGAACACCTGTGGTCTTCCACACAGTGAAACTGGCTTCATGAAAAAACAATAGCCTGTGACAGAGGCATCTGACACTCATCCGAGATGTTCGTCGGGCCAAAAGAAGGAAGCCCGCCTCACAAGGCCACAAACTGTATGGTGTCATTGACATAACACTCTCCCCAAGACAAAACTAGAGGGAAGGAAACAGATCACTTTACACCAGGGATGATGGATGAAGAAGGGGTAACCGCAATGGGGCAGTTCCAGGGAGCGTCCTGGGGTGATGGGACTGTTCTGGATCCCGACTGTGGTGGTGGTGACAAGAATGTATGCCCGTGTCAAAGCTCACAGAACTGTACTCCTGAGGGAAAAAAGTCAATCTTGCTGTAGGTTAAGTGGAAAAACCCAATGGCATATTTTGCGATAAGGGTAGCTCTCTGTATTGTTTTGATAAATACATCTTGGATGAGTGCAACCAAAAATTGACATTAAATGCTAAATGGAAACTTTAGATCAGCCTCCCAGGCTCTATTCTTTTGACAAACGTGGAAACCAAGAATTCACTAGTTTTCTTCAGAGGATACTGGTCCTCTGAATGTTTATTCACCAAATCGTGGCTATCAGCACACACTGGGGCAAGAAAGACAGAACCGTATCAGGAACAGTTTGAATATGTACTGAACACAAACATATATAAACACACACACACACATCCCAGAAAGAGTTCTTAACTTTTCAGAAATTGCAATCTATCTTTCCTACGAGTTAGTTCCCTGACATCCTTTGGGCCACCACTATCTGACACAAACAGTTAATGTGTGAAACGTTTGGAAAATGATCTTAACCCAATTATCTCCCAGCCAATTCTCATGTGTCACAAGGACTCTCTCAGGATCTATTTCTACATGTAGAAAGCCAATTCTCAGAGAGAGAAAAGACCTTACAACCCCCATCCCCCACGTTTCTTTTGTTGTTTTGTTTGTTTGTCTGAGGCAGGGACTCGCTCTGTTACCTAGTCTGGTGTGCAGTGGCAAAACCTCGGCTCATTGAAACCTCTGCTTCCTGGGCTCAAGGGATCCTCCAGTCTCAGACGCCTGAGCAGCTTGCACTACAGGCGTGAGCCACCATGCCCGGCTAATTTTTGTATTTTTTGTAGAGACGGGGTTTTGCCATGTTGCCTAGGCTGGTCTGGAACTCCTGAGCTCCACATGATCTGCATGCCTCAGCCTCCCAGAGTGCTGGGATTATAGGCGTGAGCCACTGTTCCCAGCCACAAACACTTTTATGAGAAGAAATGTGAGCCGGGTGTGGTGGCTCATGCCTGCAATCCCAGCACTTTGGAAGGCCGAGGCAGGCAGATCACCTGAGGTCAGGGGTTTGAGACCAGCCTGGCCAACATGGCGAAACACCATCTCTACGGAAAATACAAAAAAATTAGCTGGGTGTGGTGGTGGGCACCTGTAATCCCAGGTAATAGAGAGGTTGAGGCAGGAGAATCACTTGAACCCAGGAGGCGGAGGTTGCAGTAAGCCGAGATTGCACCACTGCACTCCAGTCTGGGCAACGGAGCAAGACTCTGTCTCAAAAAAAAAAAAAAAAAGAAAAAGAAAAAGAAAAAAAAGAAATGGGAAGATTCTGGAGACATCAACTGACAACCGGCCTGCATAGTCATCGCTCTCTTTTCTCTCTTTCTCCCTCCAGCAATTTTGTGAAATGAAACATTTTACCGTCCTATGTGTAGGTTCATCCAGAGATTCTCAAACCACACCCATGGAGTTGCTCATGATCCCTGACAGAGGCATTAAGGACAGTGAGGCCTAGAGAAGTCCGTTGTGTGTGCGGAGGGGAGCAGCTGCAGCAATACATGTGACTTCCCTTCCTTCATCATCTCACCAATGTCATTTCTTCAACAGGCACCTGCCCCCAGGTAAAAGACCTTGTATCAAAAATCTCTGCATGAAACACCACAGCCTCAAGTTTCCTGCATCATGTCATGCAGCTACTGAAGAGAGAGAAGGACTACTGGAGACAGGGAACCCAGACAGTTTACCGGTCAGACCTTCAGCATGAGAGGTGATGTCTCTGGGTACCAATCCCTCGCTGTGATGGTTTTATCAGTCAACTCGGCCAGGCTTGGTGCCTGGCCCCTTTTGGTCAAATGCTACTCTAGTTGTTGCTGGGAAGGTATTTGTGGACATGATTAACATTTACAATCACGCTGGGCACAGTGGCTCACGCCTGTAATCCCTGCTTCGGGAGGCTGACGCGGGTGGATCACTTGAGGTCAGCAGTTCGAGACCAGCCTGGCCACCGGGGTGAAACCCCATCTCTACTAAAAATAAAAATTAGCCGGGTATAGTGATGGGTGCCTGTAGTTTGGGACTGCCATGGCCATTGGCAAGACTTTCACCTCTCATTCACCCTGCATGACTCAGCTGAGATAGCACTTCTCCCAGGAAGCCTTCTCCAAGCTCCTAAAACGCCCTGTATTTCCCCTGTCCCAGCCCCAATCCCACTCAGCTGTCAACAGATGGTTATTTCTCTGTCAACCCACTAGCCCAGGAGCTGACAGAGGCCAGGGACTTTGTCTTGTTCACCCATCACAGAGCCTTGAGCCCAGTGGACACTCACAAATATCTATCAAATGAAACAAGAAGGATGTGGGGCCCGTGATAAACATCTCACTGAGAATGTCAAGTCAACCCTGCAGAATCCATATTTTCCCACGTTGCAAAGGCAGAAATTCCTGCATGGAGAGGTCAAGTAACTTCCCTCAGATCACACAACCACTCAGGGACAGAATTCCCTCCCAGGTCTCCCTGACTGCAGATGAACACACCCCTGGTGGCATTGCCTCTCTGGGTGTTCAGCCTCCCCTGATACCTAAGCGAGAAAGTAATCCTGAGGGAAGAGTTCAGACGGCAGAGTCCTAGCGGCTGACCCGCATGTCCACAGCTGCCCGGGGATCGGGTGCAATGCTGCGAATCCTTACCGTCACCTCCTCCTGGCCAGTTCTGTTCCCATGCCAGAAATGCTGCACCGAGCGCACCTCTCACACTCCCCACTCTCATTCGCTTCAATTCTCCTGTGCGGAAGGAGAAAGAGAACAGCTAAGCAAATGAATCCAGACTACGCCCTGCAGATGAGCGCCAGGAAGAGCTTTGTGTTTCTTTTCAAAATTAAGCCAGTCCCATGTGATGCTTTTTTCAATCTTCCACAATAATATGAGATAATAAAATGCATTTATTTCAGTTTAAAGATACAGATTTCATTTAATAATCCCAATTAAATATGGACTTTTTTTTTTTTTTTTGAGACAGTCTCACTGTGTCGCCCAGGCTGGAGTGCAGTGGCATGATCTCAGCTCACTGCAACCTCCGTCTCCTGGTTTAAAGCAATTCTCCTGCCTCAGCCTCTGGAGTAGCTGGGATTACAAGCACCCGCCACCACACCCGGCTCATATTTGTATTTTTAGTAGAGACGGGGTTTCACCACGGTGGCCAGGCTGGTCGCGAACTCCTGACCTTGTGATCTGCCCACGTCGGCTTCCCAAAGTGCTGAGATTACAGGCGTGAGCCACCACGCCCGGCCACATGGACTTTTTTCTAGAAGTGGCAAAATCCTACAGCAAAATGTCTAAGGTCTGTGCAAGTTCTCTGGGTGCTGAAAACCGTGCTCCTAGTCTTGTGCCATGTCATGGCAAAGGAATCTAACTCCTAGCCACACAACGCCACACAGATTGAGGAAAGAGTCTGTCCTACACATGACTTGCAGATGTTCTACATTTTTGATGCCTACACAGATCATCTCTATCCTACTGGGTCTGGAGTGGAAGAGATACAATTTTTAGCAGCTTTGTAACAAAAGAACAGGTAGTCAGTAAAGCCAGCAATGCCCACTTTCAAGAAAGAAAGAAGAAAATGAAGACAGCAGTGAAGCGTGGTGCTGGCATCAGGGGTCTCCCAGCAGGTGAGTACACAGAAAAGCAGCGGGACTACAACCGGGAGTCCAGGGAGGGGAACAGGGGAGGGACCAAGAAGAGTGGCCAGAGCAGCAAGAGGAAGACAAGGAGCAAGTCCGCTCTGGCGAGAATGGAGCTTGCCTAGACTCACCCAAGGCAGTCAGGTCGCTGGGTTCACAAGGTCGATGCTGTGGGTGTAGGCCGAGTGACTGCTACACCTCTCACCTACAAAAGAAAATAACCTCACTGGCCAGGTCACATTCCTCCAGGTATTTACTGAGGGCTCACTCCATTCAGCGGTGCCTTCAGTGAATTATCCAATGCAGCCCCATCCCAAGGACGTGTCTTAATCTGAGGAATAAAATATTGTCCAAGGAGCCAGGAATGGTGGCTCACGCCTCTAATCCAAGCACTTTGGGAGGCTGAGGTGGGAGGACTGCTTCAGCCCAGGAGTTTGAGGCCAGCCTGAGCAACAGGGCGAGACCACCATCTCAACAAAAAATTTAAAAAATTAGCCAGGCATGATGCTGCACAGCTATGGTCCCAGCTACTGGGGAGGCTGAGGTGGGACGATCACTTGAACTCAGGAGGTTGAGGCCAGTGCAGTCCAACCTGGGTGACACGGTGAGTCCATCTGAAATCACAAAACAAAACAAAAAGACAACTATGGCAGGCATGAGACGGGGGTACTTCTGACACAGAGGAAGTCAAAATCACCATAGCCCAGGTGGTCAGGAACAGCTTCTCCCAGGGCATGCTATGATATATATTCTCATCCCCAGTTGCAGATGAGGTAACAGGATCAGAGAGGTTAAGCAACTCACTCAAGGTCACACATCTAGGGAGTGGTGGTGACCATTTCTCACTGAGGTCTGCTGAAATACAAAAGTCACTCCACCATTTGTGACACCAATCTCTCTTTATATTGTCACCCGTTTTAATTCGCACTCATAGACATATACTTACCTGTGGCTCTCCTTAGTTTCATATTCTCATAAGCGGCTACACACGGTATAGATTTCGTTTTAGCACATCAGGCCTTTCCCTTAAAGAACCTGAATTTCCCGTGCCCGGCACGATTGCCCAGCCCAGAACTGAACACTTATCTCAAATTAATCTTCCAACCACACACCAAGGAAAGAAAATGGATTACTGCCACGTAGAGATTTAATTTGGGTATTTCACGAATTCTGAACTACGATTTGAAATGTAACCACTGTCCAACCAGAAACAGTAAAAACAGTGCTTCCCTATGAAAAGTATTCACAGGACATTTTATTAAATGCCAAAGCATTCCAGGTAAGACACACTGCCCGTTTTATAGGAAGTTGTTGAGATTCTGCTCCTAAGAATACAGTAGTCCTTTCTCTCTCCACTGCTAGTGCCCTGATAAGCTCAGCCAACCAAGGCCATTCGCTTTTCCATTTGCAAGCAAACACACCAAACTACCCTCACACCCACGCACAAATCCAACGCACCCAACGGGTCAGTGAGTAGAGGGAAATGGTATTGGAGATGCAGATGGGAATCTGTGGCTACTCAGAGCACCACATTTCTGATGGCGGAGAGGGCTACCGCCCAGGGTCGCCTGTACTCCAGCAAGGTGGACGGCGGAGAGGCCCTCCTTCTCCAAACATGAGACCCTGCAGCTTGTGCGGCTACTGGACACAAATGGCCTGGACCATTCATTGCGCACGAATGCAGCAATCACACCGCCCATTAAACGCATGTCTAGTCGTATTTCACATTACGACCGTCCCTCTGTCACACGTCGGAGAAAGGGTTTGTCGGACGGACGGTTTGTTTCAATAGGGGCAATGCAGTCCTCCTTGAAAACCCTCCAGTCACTGTCTCCTGCTGTGCGATGGGAGAGGAGGTGGGGAGGGAGGTGATGCCAAGGACACGGTGATTTCTGAACCCGCTGAACACTGATCCTAGCCCAAGTGTAGTCCCGCCGGCTACCAATGCCCACGGCATCCTCTTTCTCCGCTGAAAAAGGCCACCCCCAAGTAGGGAACGAGAACAACGCCACCCCCAGAGTGCACGACCGCCATTCCCACACCGGGGAGATATGGACGACGTGGAAAATCACCCGCTTCCTTCGAAAGCCCCACTCCCGGCCAGCCCAACCCAGGGATTCGAGTCCCAAGACACCCTGGCCTGTGCTAGGGACGGCCTCGGTCTCGGCCTCTCGCTCTGTCTCTCTCCCACCCCCCGCTCTCAGTCTCTCCCGCGCGCTCGCTCGCTCTCCGTCTCTCTCGGGCTCTCTCACGCGCGTTCTCGCTCCGGAGCCGGTTCCCGCCGTCCAAGCGCCAACGCGGCGCCTCGTTTCCTCTGCCCTGGAAACGCAGCGCCGCCCGCTCGTAATTGAAGGGTTAAGACCATCGAGAGGAGCCGCCCTCCGGCGGGCTAGAGGCGCCGCAGCGCGGAAGGGGGCGCCGGCGAGGATGTGCTCACGTCACAGGGATGCGACGCCGCTGAGAAACTGAACCTTTGATTGGCTGCCGCGGACCGCCGGAGCCGGAAGACGGAGCGGTTGGGTGGCTTCTCGCGACCCACGCCACTCGGGTGGACTGCGAGGGGAGAAGGCGTGGAGGTCATCCCTTCCGGAGGTGCGCCGCGGCGTTCCCGGAGCGGCTTCTCTGAAGCGTGGCTTGTGGACTGCCGAATGCTTCCGGAGGCCATGGGAAGACGCTCCCTGTAGCGGACGTGACTTCCCGGGCGAGGGACGTGGGAACTGGGCTGGAGGGTTGGGAGGCGGCCGACTTCTCCTGTGATTGGCTGGGAGTTTTGAGCTAGGGCGCGCCGCTGAGAACCGACAGGTGCTGTTTCTTTTTTTTTTTTTTACTGTTTTTGCATGAATGATAAATGCACCTTGGTGAAGACAGAAACCAAACAATCCAATACATTGAAATTATTCAGGCTACTGCCTTAGGGAGAGCGCCCCAGAAGTGGAAATCACACTGTTGGGGTAACCGGGGCGGGGCGGGGGTGTCTTTTACTTTCGTAGGAAGGAGTACACCGGTTTCAGTGGGGAGATTTATGGGGCAGGGTTGTTTTTTTTTTTTTAATCGGCAGAAGTCTCAGCCAGCTGAACAGGGAATGTTTCTCTCTGTGCCTAGCTACTTTTAGGAGGACAGACTTCCCGTCTAAGTGAATCATTTGTGACACCCTACCTTGTTTTAACCTGAGTGACTCTTTCCTAGCAGAGAGAGCCGGACAGACTCCATTTTAGTTTCTTCACTTCCAGTCCCCTTTATCCCCCTTAAGGGAATAACTAGTGCAAGCTGACTCCAAGCACATCCAAGAATACACCTGCTGGTAAGATATTGAGGCAGGCTGTACCAACAGCTCGGGAACGTGCTCGGCGGAAGGTACCTAAAAGCCCCTGCATTTATCTCTTAATCATAGTTTAAGCCCCTGCACCTGGAACTGTTTATTTTTTGTAACTGCTTCTATAACCAATTAGTTTTTTTTTTTTTTTTAACTTTTTGCCTATTCTGCTTCTGTAAAATTGCTTCAGCTAAACTCCCCCCTCCCCTGCTTAGACCACGATATAAAAACAAAACTAGCCCCTTCCTTGGGGCCGAGAGAATTTTGAGCGTTAGCTGCCTCTAGGTCGCCAGCTAATAAAGGTCCCCTTAATTTGTGTCAAAGTGTGGCGTTTCTCTATAACTCGCTTGGTTACAACACATTCATGAGACAAAAGAACAAGGACTGGTGGTGTCTGCCATCTGGGAGTCACGGCACAGAGTGGACAGACAGCATCCCTTATCTAAGTCTCATGGAGAATAATTGGTCCTGTGTGGTCAGTGACTTCCCAGAACACGAAAGTTTACAGAGATTTCTTTACCGTGGCGTATTTCAGGAGTCAAGTGACACGCAACAATGTCTGTCCTAGCAGATACATGGATAGTAGATTCCTTTTTAACCCTGGAAGAAGCCGCCTCGTGAACAGCAGTTTATGAAGGAAGGAAACATGAACCATTCTCCCAGAATATTATCATTTCATTTTACAAATGAAGTAACTGAGCCACAAAGAGATTAAGTAACCTCCCCAAAGTCATACAAGAAATAAATGGTGGAGTCTCGATTTAAATCCAGGTGTCTGTGACTTCATCCCCTTCGTGCTGTGCAGCCACACACTGTCATTTCCAAATCCACACATGTGGCTCGATTCTCTCCCTGGATCTACAGATTTCTTCCGCCAACTGACAACCCCACAGGCCCGTTGCACTCACCTCCCATCCAGCATCCTGGGCAGTGGGAGATGGCTTCCCAGAGAAGAGAGTGTTAGAGATCCTGGGTCCCAAATGCCCTACCCAGCCCCTGGAGGGAGAGGTGGGCTTCAAGAGGAAGTTTAGAAGATTTAAAGAGAGTTTATTTGTCTGAGGGACAGGCTGATGGGCTATTACAGCACACACGTGATAATAAACACCTGTTACTTTGAATTTATGTATTTACTTATTTGTTTAGTATTGGCAATACATGCCGAATGGTGGTGATACCCAAAGCAGACAGGTAAAATCAAGCCACTGTATGGGCAAGTCGAGACATTCCCATTTTACTTGGGAAGACCTGACAAGAAAATACCACTCTGCAGTATAAAAGGAGAACATTCTCCTAGACTCAACAAATGAAACTAATTAGTTATTTTTTCTAATTATTCTTATTCTCCTATTACAGATGAGGCACGGTAAGCACAGGGAGGTTAGGTCAGCTCTGCGAAGTCATTCAAGTCATAAGTCGTTGAGTCCCATAGCAAGTACTGCTCAGCATGTCCCAAAGTGAACGCACCCATCCCCACTCTCAGCACGCCTGCCCCTCCTCCTGTGCTGCCTGACTCAGTGACAGGCACCACCCTCTACCCAGCAGCTTGGGCCAAAGATCTTGAAAGCCATCCTTGATTGCTGCCTCTTACCACCCCCACAGTTGACCGAGCCTGGCCAGTTAGACCTCCCAAGTTTTTCTAAGTGAGACCTTGACACTGACTCCTCTCCATCACCACAGGAAGTTCCCTAGTCCCAGTCACCCTCATCTCCCTCCTTGATGACCACCAACAATTCATAGCTCATCTTGCTGCCAGTCTTGACCCCTTCCCACGCATTCTCTGTCCCAGTGAGTGGGGCACCTTTCTTGACTGCTAATCTGGTCACGTCAAACCTTTTCAAATTCTACTAGGGCTGCCTGCTGCCCTTAGGATAAAGTCCAGCCTCCTGGATTAGGGGTATCAGGCCCCAGCTACTACCAGGCCTCTCTCTCTCTAGCGTGCACGCTCGCTCTCTCGCTGTCTCTCTCTCGTGTCTGCCGCCTCACATCCGCCCTTCCCTCTGTCTGGCCTGCACTTGCTCCATCAACCGCTGCCTGATTGCTCCTTACCTTCAGCTCTCAAGTGAAGGAGAGAAAATTATACTTTACCTAGGGAGCAACTGGATGAAAAGGCATGCTTAGTGGGTTTGATATTTTTACTGAATAGCACATGATGGGGATTCATGAAAATTCCCCCAGTGGGCCAACCAACTGGAATGTCACGTGAGAGTAGGGTTTTTAGGAAAAGTTTACTTGCAAAAATAGGATGCAGGAAGGTAACTGAGGAAGGTGACAGGTTCATTTGCCTGACTGTAGCAATTATTTCACTGTGTGTGTGTGTGTATAACAACATGTTTTATACCTTAAATATATACAATAAAAACAATAATAATAAAGATACACAACATAGATCTCTCCTTCATTCCTATAGACTCATCATGTGTGAACATGGAGTTTGAAATTGTGGCCCCAGGTTCAGTACCATGAAGTGATGTGGGCTGAGGACCTGCCTCACAGCTGGTTCTTCCTGCCATAGAGTGAACTGTGAGGCTTCGCTTCATTCACTACAGCCTGTTATTTCAGCTCCTAGCATTGCACACCTGAATATGAATGGAAGTGTCTGCTTTGGACATATGGACAATAAAAGAGAAAAGATGGAAATGGCCCTGGTCCTGCCACCATCAGCCCAAGCCCAAACCCTGGCTGGAGGGTAGACTGGACTCCCACTGTCCTGGCACGCTGGCCTGCACACTGATGTGCCTCTAACATGGCACAGTGTGAATGGCTCTCCCTGGAGCCTGGTTGTTGAGGACCTACTGTGTGCTACTCATGTACAGTGTTGATTTCCGAAAGACCCAGAGAGGTAAGTATCAAACTCCCATCTACAGATAAGGAACCAAGCTGAAAGAGGTCAGGGCACTGAGGCAGAAAAGGCTGGATCTGGGACTCACACGTGGGTTCTGTCAGACTCCAAAGCCAGGCCTCTTTAAACTCACGACAACGTACTTTGCTTATGCTCCCCATGCTGAGCTGCAGATATTATTCTGTGATGGGACAGTCAGCTTGGTCCTAACACGACGTCCCCCTGTGAGATCCAGGCCCCTGGCAGGGCAAAGCCACCCTGAAAAGTTCTAACACAGTCCACAGGAGCTGCCCTGGCGTCCCTTGCCTCACAGCTACCAGTCGAGTTTAGCTTCTGCGCCTCCACCGGGAGGCGCTTTGCCCTATCACAGAGACACTTGCAATCCACCCCCGCCCTAAATTACATCTCCATCAGCCTCACTTTATTTAACAGATAAGAAGAATCTAGAGGCAAACAGAGCAGAGGCAGCGTTAGCGGCTGCAACACAGCTGTGGAGTTGATCAGACTCCAAATGTGGTGTGGAAATCAACAGACTGAGAATGGGAATCTGGTTCCTCTTGTTCTTCGGCTCTCTGGACTGTAAGCTGTGCAGAATCAAAGTGCCTGCCGCACAAACCTCCCCTCTTCTGAAGAGTCTGCCCTGACCCAACCCTTGCACCGCACACATCCCTCAGGTGAGGGTAGGGTGGTCTCCCGTGTACTCCTAGGGGACCGTGGGTTGAATTCTGCCATGGCTCTCCTTACCCCCCAAGTGTGGGGGTCATCTGCCAGCAAGGATACAGCCGAAACCTCCCCCTGTCCCCAGAGTGTCCGGTCAGCACTTCAGAACAAGTTTATTCAGTTAATAAAGGAATTTCACCCAGAGTACTTGGTCAGTAATGGCTATGATGGTAGCAGCTCTGTGTGCATTAGAAATGCTCCAGGAGAATCGAGTGAACAGAGGACATCTGTGCAATGAGATTCTCCTCCCCTGGAGTTGGGGAGGAGGGTTGTAACTTTCCTCTCTTCCCTAATTCCAGAACTCCTAGTAAAAGAGGCTACACAATTATTTGTTTATTTTAGATAGAGACTAGCTCTGTCACCCAGGCTGGAGTGCAGTGGCACAATCTCAGCTCACTGCAACCTCCACCTCCTGGGTTCAAGCGATTCTCCTGCCTCAGCCACCCAAGTAGCTGGGATTACAGGCGTGTGCCACTGCACCCGTGAAATTTTTTTGTATTTTTTGTAGAGACAGCATTTCACCATGTTAGGCTGTTCTCGAACTTCTGACCTCAAGTGATCTGCCTGCCTCACCCTCCCAAACTGCTGGGATTGCAGGCGTGAGCCACCACACCCTGCCAGAATTTTTAAATATGTCTCAGCCAGTATGTTACTCCACCAGGCTCAGTTGTGGCCTCCCAGTGGGACTGCAGTGATGGGTTCACCAAACTGTCCGAGTACCCCATGGCAAGTGCACGTGGGCCTCCCCCAGGGTCTGTAGGGAAGGAGGACTGTTGACTGGGTTCAAGCCTCCTAATCGAGTATGTGGTTCTGTCGCCAAAACACAGATGTCCACGGCAACAAGGACATGACCACCCAGATTAGCACGTCAAGTCCAGGTGGGCTGTGTCAGCCCCCTTGCCTGTCCTAGCTCACTGCCCAAGCCATCCTGGTTCTGACTGCTCCTGCCCGGGTCCCTCCTTCGCCTGAACCCTGCAGGCTGCACAGACATGTTTTTGGCATCTGTGGCCCTTCGTTGTCCCTTTCCTTGTCACTGGCAGAGCAGAAGCTTACCTGGCCCAACAGGATCCCGTCCCTGTCACCGTGGCACCTCCAGCCTTCTGTTCAGCTTCCTGCTGGTGCGCTGGTGTCCTTGTGGCGTCTGTGCCGTGTCGGACCGACTTAGCCTCTGACTTTTTTCCAGCTGTTCCCTCTGTCTGGAAGGCCTTCACCACAGATATCTGCTTGACCGACTCCTCCCCCTTCACATCTTTGTCAAATTGTCACCTTCTCAACCCAGCCTACCCTGGTCACTCTGTGTCATAATTAACCTACAGCCCACCCAGTTCCTTCTCCTATTCCCAGTCCCTGTACCGTGATCTGTATATTTTTTCTTTTTAACACAGGCCCCATCATCTTTGTAAACTAAAAATAAAATTCTAAGCCCCACTCCCCAACCATCTGAATGGACCCTTCCTCTCGGCCAAAGCTTTTCCAAAGTTAGCCTGAAAAAGTAGTTCAGGCCATGATGGGAAGGGTGGGTCAGACATGTGTCATTACACCCTTCTCCCTATGGAATTCAGGCACAACTGACCGGCATTTATGTTAAGGCAGAGATCTTAAGACTGTGGCAATAAGACACCAAGTTCCAGCCTGACTAGTATAGCATCACATAACAAATAAGCCCTGAAAGAAGTCAAAGTGTTTCACCCAACAATATATTTCTTTGACACATTTTGAAATAGGCCTACAAAGCCATCTCTTGTGAGGAAGTCTACATTCTGTAGAGAATCCCTTTCCCTTTCCAGGTCTTTTTCCTGGTCTAGGAGAGAATTAGCTAAGAGTCCAGCAACTTTTAAGGTCTGATAAGAAATATTTACAGTCTATTCTCTCTGAAGCCGGCTACCTGGGGACTTCATTGGCATAATAAGAACCTTGATCTCCACAACCCCTTATCTTAACCCAGACACTCCCTCCTATGGATTGGAGGTCTTTAGATAAACTCAAGCAATTGCCAATCAGAAAATCTTTGAATCCACTTATGACCTGTAAGACCCCACCGCCCCTCCACTGCCCGCCGACTTGGTAGTTGTCCCGCCTTTTCAGAACGAACCAATGTACGTCGTACATGCACTGATTGATGTCTTATGTCTCCCTAAAGTGTATAAAGTGAAGCTGTACCCTGACGACCTTGGGGATGTTTCGTCAGGACCTCCTGAGGTTGTGTCAGGGGCACGTCCTTAACCTTGGCAAAATAAACTTCTAAATTGATTGAGACCTGTCTCGGGTACGTTTTGGTTCATAACTTCTAACGTTTCCTAGATTCCCTTGTGGAGGGTTTGCTGTCTGCTACCTACCACGTCCTCTTCGGGGAATGTCAGATCCAGGGCAGGGATTTCTGTTGATTTGATTCCCTGAGGTATCCCCACACCTCAAGCAGTGCCTGGCATGTAGAAGACTTTCATACATATTTGTTGCCTGAAGGAACACATATGCCTCCCCCACTAGACTGTGAGACCATTCAGGGTCTCGTTCTCCCCTGTATGATGGAGCCCTCTATGCATGCTTGTGTCATGGTGCAAAGAGCCTCATAAAATAACAGAATTAAACCGTGCATGTCTTAGAGATGGAGGAGATACTCTGGAGGTAGTTTCTACTTTCTTCAGCCCAACATACATTTCTCTTGAATGGTCTGTGCCCATTACTCCTACATTTCAGCTGAGACGGTCTCGGGCCCACACCTCCCCCTGACCACAGATGGCATCTACCTGTGTCCCCTCCCTTCCCTAGCCCCGAATTCTGCATTCAGAAGCACCGTGCGTTTGCAGGAAAGGGCTGAGATGCCGCTCTGTAGATCCTCATCATGTAAAGGTGAAGTTAAGGTTTGGGAAGATGATCCAAACAGCTAGAGACTCCTGCCATCCCACCAGGGCACAGGGGATCCCAGGTTTGATGCATGTGTTCTGCGAGAGCTGCAAGAGGGATGTTGTGTCCAGGTTATTTTCTGGGTGTCAGTGACATCTTGCAGGAGACAGACCACACGACCCAGGAACACATGGGCAGGTCCTGTTCATCGCTGAGAGAGAGGGTCCCTGCTCTGTGTCTTTTATCAGAGACACAGAAGAAACTCCTCCGCACAGTGAGATCTCCACAAGTGGTGCTGAGGGGGACCTGTGACTCTCAAAGCAGTCGCATGACTCCAACCCCAGGGGCAGCTGTGAAGGAAGCTGGCCGTGTAAACTCAGGGGTCTAGATAAGTAAGCGTGGCTGTGGCAGGCTGGAGTGGACGAGTCTGGGAAAGTCAACTCGAGACAACCTCTCACTGACTGTACAGGGTGAGACCCAAATATCAGGAGAAGGTCACAAACAACTCATGTCTGAACTTTGCTATGTGACAGTGTCTCTCATGCTTGAGATGATCTCCCAAAGAGCTCAGACGTTTCAATCCCTGGAACACGGAACCAAAGACAGAACAGGCCTCCCTCCAAAACATACATCTCCTACCAGCTCTGAAACATCCTATCCTGGACACACACACTCTCAGATACCTCAGGGACCTCACAGGCTGGGTCACAAAGCCCAAGAGACCCCAACGACATAGAAAACCCAGACAACAACCCAGGAACAAGCAGCTCAGAGACCTCAACCCTGGACACACAACACTGAACAGTTCGCAGAACTCAGACCCCTCCAAGAACTCAGTGAAGGAGGACACAGACACTAAACCTGCTCAGAGACATCAGATTCTAAAATTCAGACCCACGTGCGTGTGAGCAACTTTAGAACCTGTGATGTAGAAACCGGATTACCTCACGGACCTCACAGCCCGGACCCAGAAGCCCACAAAACCATAGTGCGCACACCCTGAGATGCGGACACAGAAACGGTTGAGGGGACTGGGACAGGGAACACAGAGGCCTTGGGCACAATGTTCCCTGCAACAAACACCTAGGAGACCTCAGAGTGTGGGACACACCATTCCCACACAGCACAGGGTTTACAACCTGAGACACAGCAACTCCTCAACATGTCAGCAGCCTCAACCCCTGCGGTGCAGACTCATAACCGGGTAGGGAGGACACACCCAGGACGCAGGACCCCAAAAGGATCAGACACCTTTCGTGAGTTTGGAATAACCTCAGTGTTCTCACAACCTAGGATATGGAGCCCCAAGGGGCGCTATTGTGTCCTATCATTGACACAGACACTCGGGAGAGCTCAAACCCTACTTCCTGAAATCAGAACTGCTCCCATGCCTTGCATTCTAGACACAATACCTAAAGCAGATCAGACACCTCACATGCTGGGAGAGAACCCTGATCAGCCCGGAGGACTGTCACCCCAGACACAAGCCCTCCACAGCTCAGAGACCTGCCGACCTGGGACGCTACCCTCCAAATTGGTCAGAGGCCTCAGAATCTGGGCACAGAGCCTGAAAAAGCTCAGCAGAATGACATCTTGCGTTGGAGACACCTAAAAAGTCACTTGGTACAGGACACGTGTCAGATGCAGTCACAGCAAGCGATCACCCAGGCTCATGAGGCAGACATGGAGACACAGGGAGACAGAGACAGACAGAGTCAAAGGGAGCAATGAGGTGGGGGAGGGATTGAGGATTAGGGAGAGCATTTCTGGACACCTTCTGTCCTCACGGAGTTAGCCTCGATCTCAGGACCCGGGCCCAGGCAGCCAAGTAACCTTTTGTTTTCCAGGCGAAGGGAGACCCCGGTTTCTGCCCTCAGAGGCTGTTTCTGGGCCTAGGCCACATCCAGGAGGGCAGGAGCTGGCCCAGGCACACAGGGGAGCCCTTTACCCATCAAAATGGGGATCCATTCTAGGTTTGGAGGGTTCATGCCATCATGAGGTGGAACCCTGTGCCCCTAAGGCCCCAGCTGCCCTCCTGCTGAGGTGCTGCTGTCCTGGTGTGGGGAAGGGGTGTCTCTGCCCCGGTGGAATAAGAGCATGAACCTGTGCTGCTTACGAAAGTGCTGGAAGCTTCCCCCAACCTTGGGACTGCTTGTCCACACCCTCTTCATCCGCCCTGAGCAACTCTGCTTCAGCCTCCCGGGCAAGTGCACTCAGGAGGCACGGCAGCCACCTGGCTTCTCTCTGCCCTCTGTGGCCCTGAACAGAAGGGCACCTGCAGATCTTTCGCAAGGGAGTGAAGCAGAGGCAGCTAAAGTGGAGACTGAAGTAGCTGGCCTTGCTGTGCTGAGGATCCGTGGCACAGACCAAGAGCTGACACTGAGGGGTGCTGCTGTCCCTCCCCAGTTATCCTCCCTGTGCCATGAGAGACCCGTCCCCCCGACCCCACCCCCTACCTCTAAATGCCTGATTCTGCTTTACAGGAGACAGCACATGAGGGTATCCATGCTTCTTGCAGGGCTTTGTGCAAACGGAAGGAGCCCAGACATCTCCCTGCCCCATCTCCTCTAGACCAGCCCTAGGGCAGGGCTATTTGCTCATGGATGAAAACAGCTGTAAGGCTGTGGAATTCGGGGACTGAGGCCCAGGTGGGCCTGGCCGGTAGGCCTGATCCTCCTGGCGGACACACTCAGTGGCCCATCTCTGATTCCCTGGTGGACGTGCACTCCCGCAGGACCACAGGAGCCCAGTGTCGCATCTTCAGCATTTCCTCCAGCGCTCTGAACACAGTCCGGGCTTAATCAATGCCTGGTGGGATGCTCTCTGACTGAAGAACCCAGCTCTTAGCTACGCTCACCCAAACACCTGTCCCTGCTTAATGCCTAAAATCCCATATTTAGGCTGGGCACGATGGCTCACTCCTGTAATCCCAGCTCTTCAGAGGCTGAAGTGGGAGGATCAGTTGAGGCCAGGAGTTCAAGACCAGTCTGGGCAACATAGCGAGACCCTGTCTTTACAAAAAAAATTAAAAATGAGCTGGGCAGGGTTGTGAGCACCTGGAATCCCAGGTACTCAGGAGGCTGAGGTGGGAGGAAGGTTTGGGCCTGGGAGGTTGAGGCTGCAGTGAGCCTTGATCGCGCCACCGCACTCCAACCTGGGTGACAGAGCACGATCCTGTCTCAAAAAAATATAATTAAAAAAATAAAATCCCGTATTTGTTTATTTACAAAAGATTGAAAAGATTTGCAAACTATTCATTAGACAGGGTGTTAATAACCATGATATACAAGGAAGTCAAACATCTCAACAGCCAAAAAACCCATCCAAGCTCAAATAGGGAAATTATCTGAATAGATGTTTCTCAAAGGAAGACCTACAAATGGCCAAGAAATGTATGAAAAAATGTTCAGCATCGCTAATCATCAGGGAAATGCAAATCAAAACCACAATGAGAGCTGGCTGGGATGGAGCAGGCCTGTAGTCCCAGCTACTTAGGAAGCCAAGGGAGGAGGACTGCTTGAGCTCAGGACTTCAAGACCAGCCTGGGCAACATAGTGAGACCCTGTCTCCAGAAAAGAAAAGAAATAACGGTAAAACCACAATGAGTTATCGTCTCACACAGTTACAATACCTGTTATCAAAAAGACAAAACAAACAAACAAACAAACAAATGCTGGCAATCTCACTCAGCTAGAATGCCTATTCTCAAAAAGACAAAAAATAACAAACACTGGCAAGGATGCAGAGAAAAGGGAACTGTCATACCCTATTGGTGAGAATTTAAACTAGTAGAGACACTATGGAGAACAGAAGGGAGGTTCCTCCAAAAACTACAATAGAACCACCATATGATCCAGCAATCCCACTACTGGGCATTTATTCAAGGGATAGGAAATCAGCATATCAAAGAGGCATCTGCACTCCCACATTGATTATAGCACTATGCACAATAGCCATGCTATGGAATCAGTCTAGATGAACGGATGAAGAAAATGTGGTACACGTACACAATGCAATACTTTTCAGCCCTAAAAAGGAATGAAATTCTGTCATTCTGAGCAATCTTGGGTGGAAGTGGAGGACTTTATGTTAAGTGAAATAAGCCAGGAACAGAGACTTAAACACCACATGTTGTCATTCATATGTGGAAGCTAAAAAATGCTAATCTCATAGAAATAAAAAGTAGAACAGAGGATACTAGAGGCTGGAAAGGGTAAGGGGTGGTGGAGATAGAGAGAGATTTGTTAAAGGATACAAAATTACAGTTTGATAGGAGAAGTAAGTTATAGTGTTCCACAGCATTGTGGGATAACTATAATGAACGATAATATATTATATAGGCCGGGCATGGTGGCTCACACCTGTAATCCCAGCACTTAGGGAGACTGAGGCGGGCAGATCATCTGAGGTCAGGAGTTTGAGACCAGCCTGGTCGACATGGCAAAACACCGTCTCTACTAAAAATACAAAAATTAGCCAGGCGTGGTGGTGGTTGCCTGTAATCCCAGCTACTCGGGATCCTGAGACAGGAGAATCGCTTGAGCTTGGGAAGCGGAGGTTGCAGTGAGCTGAGATCGTGCCACTGCACTCCAGCCTGGGTGACAGAGTGAGACTCTGTCTTGAAAAAGTAAACAAATAATATATTATATAGTTTCAAATAGTTAGGAGGACATTGAATATTCCCAACACAAAGAAATGATGAATGTTTGAGACAATCCATATGCTAATTACTCTGCTTTGATCGCCATACATCATATGTATGGAAATATCACTACTTGCCCCATGTATATGTACAATTATTATGCCAATTTATAAAATAAAAACAAAGAAGTAATGCAATTGATTTTTGCATACTGACATCTTGTACCCTGAATCTGAGGTATTGTGTTATACTGAAAATATCTACAGGTTTTAGACCAATATCCCTGATGAACATTGATGCAAAAATCCTCAGTAAAATACGGCAAACCGAATCCAGCAGCACATCAAAAAGCTTATCCACCATGATCAAGTGGGCTTCATCCCTGGGATGCAAGGCTGGTTTAACATACGAAAGTCAATAAATGTAATCCAGCATATAAACAGAACCAAACACAAAAACCACATGATTATCTCAATAGATGCAGAAAAGCCCTTTGACAAAATTCAACAGCTCTTCATGCTAAAAACTCTCAATAAATTAGGTATTGATGGGACGTATCTCAAAATAATAAGAGCTATTTATGACAAACCCACAGCCAATATCATACTGAATGGGCAAAACCTGGAAGCATTCCCTTTGAAAACTGGCACAAGACAGGGATGCCCTCTCTCACCACTCCTATTCAACATAGTGTTGGAAGTTCTGGCCAGGGCAACCAGGCAGGAGAAAGAAATAAAGGGTATTCAATTAGGAAAAGAGGAAGTCAAATTGTCCCTATTTGCAGATGACATGATTGTATATTTAGAAAACCCCATCGTCTCAGCCCAAAATCTCCTTAAGCTGATAAGCAACATCAGCAAAGTCTCAGGATATAAAAATCAATGTGCAAAAATCACGAGCATTCTTATACACCAATAGCAGACAGACAGAGAGCTAAATCATGAGTGAACTCCCATCCACAATTGCTTCAAAGAGAATAAAATATCTAGGAATCCAACTTACAAGGGATGTGAAGGACCTCTTCAAGGAGAACTACAAACCACTGCTCAACGAAATAAAAGAGGACACAAACAAATGGAAGAACATTCCATGCTCATGGATAGGAAGAGTCAATATCGTGAAAATGGCCATACTGCCCAAGGTAATTTATAGATTCAATGCCATCCCCATCAAGCTACCAATGACTTTCTTCACAGAATTGGAAAAAACTACTTTGAAGTTCATACGGAACCAAAAAAGGCCTGCATTGCCAAGACAACCCTAAGCCAAAAGAACAAATCTGGAGGCATCACGCTACCTGACTTCAAACTATATATACTACAAGGCTATAGTAACCAAAACAGAGATATAGACCAATGGAACAGAACAGAGCCCTCAGAAATAATACCACACACCTACAACCATCTGATCTTTGACAAACCTGACAAAAACAAGAAATGGGGAAAGGATTCCCTATTGAATAAATGGTGCTGGGAAAACTGGCTAGCCATATGTAGAAAGCTGAAACTGGATCCCTTCCTTACACCTTATACAAAAATTAATTCAAGATGGATGAAAGACTTAAATGTTAGACCTAAAACCATAAAAACCCTAGAAGAAAACCTAGGCAATACCATTCAGGACATAGGCATGGGCAAGGACTTCATGTCTAAAACACCAAAAGCAATGGCAACAAAAGCCAAAATTGACAAATGGGATCTAATTAAACTCAAGAGCTTCTGCACAGCAAAAGAAACTACCATCAGCATGAATAGGCAACCTACAGAATGGGAGAAAATTTTTGCAATCTACTCATCTGACAAAGGGCTAATATCCAGAATCTACAAAGAACTCAAACAAATTTACAAGAAAAAAACAACCCCAACAAAAAGTGGGCAAAGTCTTCTCAAAAGACTTCTCAAAAGACTCCTCAAAAAGTCTTCTCAAAAGAAGACATTTAGGCAGCCAAAAAACACATGAAAAAATGCTCATCATCACTGGCCATCAGAGAAATGCAAATCAAAACCACTATGAGATACCATCTCACACCAGTTAGAATGGCAATCATTAAAAAGTCAGGAAACAACAGGTGCTGGAGAGGATGTGGAGAAATAGGAACACTTTTACACTGTTGGTGAGACTGGAAACTAGCTCAACCATTGTGGAAGACAGTGTGGCGATTCCTCAAGGATCTATAACTAGAAATACCATTTGACCCAGCCATCCCATTACTGGGTATATACCCAAAGGATTATAAATCATGCTGCTATAAAGACACATGCACATGTATGTTTATTGCGGCACTATTCACAATAGCAAAGACTTGGAACCAACCAAAATGTCCATCAATGATAGACTGGATTAAGAAAATGTGGCACATATACACCATGGAATACTATGCAGCCATAAAAAAGGATGAGTTCATGTCCTTTGTAGGGACATGGATGAAGCTGGAAACCATCATTCTCCGCAAACTATCACAAGGACAAAAAAACAAACACCGCATGTTCTCACTCATAGGTGGGAATTGAACAATGAGAACACATGGACACAGGAAGGGGAACATCACACACCGGGGCCTGTCATGGGGTGGGAGGGAGGAAGGAGGGATAGCATTAGGAGATACACCTAATGTAAATGACGAGTTAATGGGTGCAGCACACCAACATGGCGCATGTATACATATGTAACAAACCTGCATGTTGTGCACATGTACCCTAGAACTTTAAGTACAATAAATAAAAATTAAAAAATTTAAAAAAAATAAATTCACATTTATAGCTGCTGCAAAAAAAAAAAAAAAGAAAGAAAATAACTACAGCAACAACACAACTGAAGTCCAGTTCAGCTACTGAAAAGATTGATTCAAACCCCAACACCAATGCTCTGGCAGAAAAAGAAAGGAAGACACACTACATACAGAGGAACAAATTTAAAGTCATCCATCAGACTTCTCATCAGAATCTGTGCAACCCAGAACTTTCTGATCAGCACAATTTTTTTTAATGAATGTGACATAAACATGTTTACACAAACAGGTAAACAAACAAAAATGGGGAGAAAAGTCACTGTCAACGGATTTGTCCTACAAAACATGTTAAAGGAAGTTCTTGGGTCAGAAGGAAAATAGAAGGAAATTTGGATCCACACACAGAACTTCACAGTACTGGACATGGAAGAATTGTGGGAAAGTACAAGATTTTTTTTTTTGGAGATGGAGTTTCCATCCGTCGCCCAGGCTGGAGTGCAGTGGCACGATCTCTGCTCACTGCAACCTCTGCCTTCCAGGTTCAAGGGATTCTCCTGCCTCAGCCTCCGAAGTAGCTGTGACTACAGGTGCACACTGCCACGCCTGGCTAATTTTTTTGTGTTTTAGTAGAGACGGGGTTTCACCATGTTGCCCAGCCTGGTCATGAACTCCTGAGCTCAGGCAAACCACCCACCTCGACCTCCCAAAGTGCTGGGATTATAGGCATGAGCCACGGGGCCCAGCTGATTTTTTAAAAACTTTTAAAGTTTCTTATTTAGAAAAAAGGTCTCCCTATGTTGCCCAGGCTTCTCTCAAACCTCTGGGCTCAAGCAATCCTCCTGCCTCAGCCTCCCAAAGTGCCAGGATTACAGGCATGAGCCGCCATGCTCAGTCAAGACTTTTTTCTTGTAGCTAATCTCTTTAAAAGAAAATTGACTGTCAAATAGTAACAATGTATTGTGGGGTTCTGACATAGGTAGACATATAATGTAAGACAACAATAGCAGAAAGCTGGGGAGAAACGAAATGGAAGTATACAGCTGTAAGAGTCTCACAGTGTACATGAAGTGGTAGGACATTACTTGAAGTCTGGGAGGAATTTTTGCATTTTTTGTGTGGGATCAGTAGATTGACCATTATCCTACAATTTGACATAAACTCCATGAGGGCGGGGATGTGTCTTTTTTTATTGTATGTCCCAGACACTCAGCACAGTACCTAGAACATAGTTGGGGCTTGGTAAATGACTGTTCAACAAATGAAGTTTTTTTTTCTGAGACAGGGTCTCACTATATTGCCCAGGCTGGAGTGCAGTGCCCTGATCATGGCTCACTGCAACCTCCACCTCCTGGGCAGAGAAAAGTGACTTTATTTCAGACAGTCAGCAAGCCAAGACGATGATGGACTAATGTCCTATGGAGCCATCTTAAGGGGCATGGATCTCAAGCTTCTTTTTACAGGCAAGGGAGAATCAGGAAAGGGTGAGGTCAGGAGGAGAATGGTGACCACAGACATCTAGGGGTCAACGGGAGCCCGGGGAGGTTGCAAAACATCTTTGTCCTTGGTCAGGTCACAGTGCTCCCATAAACCTTTCACACAACATTGCTGCTTGTGTGTACACCCTTCTCATCTCCTCGGGGCTGGGTTCCGAAAGGGACTATTATCATCTTTGCTTTGAAGTTAAACCCTACACTAAATTCCTCCCATAGTTAGCTTGGCCTACGTGCGGGAATGAGCAAAGGCAGTTAGCTCCCCAGGTCAGAAGCAAGACAGAGCAAGCCCTGGTCGATTTCTCTCACTATTTCAGGTGCGCCCTCCCTCTCTGTTAAACACATACACACACACACAAACACACACACACACACACACACACACACACATTCCCTTGGCACTGATTCAGATCAGTGGGCAGCTTCTGGGCAGCCACCTGACCTGCATTAGGAGGCTGAAGGGCACCAGAACTTTAGCTCAAGGGTGGCCTCAAAGCTTCCCGTGGCCTCAAAGGTGCCACGGCATGATGCACAGCCAGGCTGAAGAGCTTTCTGGGTCTGTGGGTGCTAAGAGCCAGGGGCCTTCATAGCTTTATGCGGGCAGTGCCCCCTTGTCACAGCTTTTGGCGAATCTTCAGAATGCTCATCAGTAGGTGCAGTCATTCCCGCACACACCTCAGGCCAGGGCAGCTTCCCACCACAGTAACGGAGCACGCCATTGTCTTAGCAGAAAAACAAACTTAGGAAACAGAAGCTTAGCCACTTGTGCACTAGTAATGTAATAGATCACACTGGCATTCACTTCCCCAATTCCTCTTTCAGGGAATGACCCAACCCAGCCCTGCTCATCCGAAACTAATGATCATAACAACCTATATGTGCCTCTAGCTTTGCACTGATGGCGTCATTGGGGGAGCATTGAGTCTAACTATTGCACTATGTGTTTTCTCCGTTTCCCTGATATGAAACTGTAGGCTTCCAGATACCAAGATAGGTGCCCCAGGCCACTCTCTGAAGTTATAATGCGGCAGGTGGGCCGGGCCTTGACCTCAGCACAGCTCACCAGCAGCAGCGCCTTGCCAGGGCCATGTGCTGCCAAATTGCGCCACTGGAGCCGAAGGAGAGGAAAGGTCTAAGGAGACGTCATTAAGATCTCCATCTCGATAGCACAGCAGCCTCCTCTTATGGACATGCGGGTGTTTTGGTTTCTTTCAACATGTACCGACTGTGGCATTTTTCAGGATGCCTGGGGTCTTCAGCTAACTTTCCATCCACACCACCCTGCCTCCCCCACTGCCCCTCTCTACCCTACCCCAAACCTTCCTTCTGTTTTAAATGCTGCCCCCGAGGGTCACTGACTGGTTTGCCTCCTGATAAGGATATCGAAACACCTTTTACCCCTAATCCTCAAGATACCTAAAAGAATGAGTCTTCAGAACATCTATTTTAAAAATTATTGGCCAGGCGTGGTGGCTCACGCCTGTAATCCCAGCACTTTGGGAGGCTGAGTCGGGCAGATCATGAGGTCAGGAGTTCGAGACAAACCTGGCCAACATGGTGAAACCTGGTCTCTACTAAAAATACAAAAATTAGCCAGGCATAGTGGTGCATACCTGTAATGCCAGCTACTCGGGAGGCTGAGGCAAGAAAACTGCTTGAACCTGGGAAGCAGAGGTTACAGTGAACCAAGATCATGCCACTGCACTCCAGCCCGGGCGACAGATCAGGACTCCATCTCAAAAAAAAAAAAAATTATTAGAGAAACAGTGGCTGAGTAATAATAAGGAAGAAAACGCAAGTAAAACAGTGAAAGGAATGTTATTTCAAAATGATCGAGTTTCCCACTTAGAGAACAACACTTCAAATGTGGTGCATTCCCTTACAGGCTTTTTTCTATGCATGTTTTTTAAAATTATGAGATTGGAGAACAAGTAGTGTATTTATAATACTGCATCTGTTGTTTTGTTTAATATTATACCAAAGTTATTTCCCATAATGACAGTGACAAGGATGTTGCTAACATCCATGGTAGCAAACACATACAGAAAGCTTGATATGGAACAGAGACAATCTTTGTGCTTTCCTGGTATTGACTCATCACCCTGTATTATCGAAATATGACTATATTTTTACATTATATAAATATGTATATATAACAACAGTCACTTAGTGTGTTGCTAATGTTATCGTCCCTTATTACAGAATAGGAAACTGAGACACATAGGTTAAGAGACTAAGGAACTTGCCAAAAGTCACATTTCCTGCAAGGGCAGGGACAGTAGAGTTTTCACGATGCCTGTGGCACTATATATATATATATATATATATATACACACACATATATATATACACACACATATATACATATATATACACACACACACACACACATATATATATATATATATCTTGATATGTATATATATAAATGAAGAGAGAGAGTGCACTAAAAACATCTGGCCCAGAGTAAGTATCCAGAAGTATGAGTTTTTATTCTCACATCTCTGAACTTCTGCTTTCTGCTCTTCCCCATTATTCCTTGCTCCTGTCTGCCCTAGACCTCTCTCCCTGCCCCGCACACCTTCACTTCCCCTCCACACTCCACTCTCTTTCTCCATTGCCCATTTCCTCTGACTCTGGATCTGAATAAATTGATACCATCTTCTCATGATTTAGCTCAGAAAATATTAGTACCATAAGTCTTTCATTAGATCAAAAATGAATTTACTTTTTTGAGACAGGGTCTCACTCCCATTGCCCAGGCCAGAGTGTAGTGGTATGATCATGGTTCACTGCAGCCTTGACTTCCTGGGCTCAAGTAATCCTCCCACCTCAGACCCCTGAGTAGCTGGGAATACAGGCATGAACCACCATGCCCAGCTTATTTTTTTATTCTTGTAGAGACAAGGTCTCACTATATTGCCCAGGATGATCTCGAACTCCTGGGCCCAAGCAATCCTCCTGCCTTGGCCTCCTAAGATTCTAGGATTATAGGTGTGAGCCATCATGCCTAGCCAACAATAAACATTAATGGTAGAAGTAATCAACACAAGATACAACAGACGAGGTGAATACTATACAAAAAATAAAATGCCACTAATAAAAATTCAACTGCTAACAGCTTCATATCTCCATCAGATTCAGATCTTCACAATTTGATGGAGGAGAGTTGGACTTAATAGAACTAATAGCAATAGAATAATCCATATGATAATAATTTTTGGCCTTTAAATTTCACTCTTTAAATTATTTCTAAAAACTTATATGCTTTTGTGCTATCATTATCCAGTGACCACTTGCTTGTCCAAGCATTATACAAGTTACATGAAGAGGTCACTAGAGTTCTAATTTCCTAGAGAAATTTCCATTCAAATTTTCCATACAAGCTCATGATGATGAAACTCCAGCATTGCATTTAGGCTCCACGATACCCTGTAAGGAAAGCTGAATATTCATTATGCTAATAAAATATGCCCTCCCCCTGCCCCACAGACTCAGACCTTGAGTCCCAGAAGAGCTGAAGAGATAATCTAAACATCATCCAAGGGGTCAAAAGTAGACTTGACATCTGTCTCTCCAGAACATGCCCCAGGGAAATGCGGGAACAGCAACAATAACAGCTTAGAATTTATTGGAAACTGACCATATGCCAGGGACTGTCCAGACAACTGTACATGTCTTCACACAGTCAGTGCTCTAAACTGCCCCAAGAAGTAGATGACATTACTAGTAGTATTTCCATGGTACTAATGGAGAAAGGAAGCACAGAGATGTTAAGGAACTTTCTCAGTGTCACCCAGCAGTGAGTGCTGGAGCCAAGAGCCACGGGCATCGCGAAAACTCTACTGTGCTGCATATTAGTGCAATCAAGAGTAAGATCCAAAAGCTACTGCAAAATATTTAGAATTTTATAGCATGGGACTGCACAGGCAATAGATATTTGATTTCTTCAGAAATCTTTAAGAGATGGAGACTTGAAAGGACTGGTCTGGGTATCATTTGGAAACAGTGCCCTGAGTGTGTCATTACCATACCAGGCAACATGTCAGTGTCGGTCTCCTCAGCTGAAGGTCTTGGGTTTGTACATCAGAGAACACACCAAACCTATCCCTTCCATACCTTCACAAAGGAGAAAGAAGCTGTGTCACTGGGAAAGGAGACTATTCTCCTGCTCTAGTATTGCTCAGACACGTTTTAATGAAAGTTAGAACCTAGGATCTTTTAAAAGTGCAGATTCCAGAACTCACACCCAGTGAGTCTCATGTAGTCCAAGGGAACTTTGCTGGCCAGCCTAGGGAACTTTCAGAAACCTTATTAAATCCCTTTGGTAGCAAAACTGTCTGCAATATACCCAGAAAAATATTCCCAGGACAGACATGAGGTTGAGAAGAGCAACCTCAGAGCAAAGTAACACAGGACAAGATGAGCGCAGTGTGAGACTCACCGTAAGGGTAGGGCAGAGGGACTTTTGAGAAGGCCTCACAACTCCTACTGGCCTTTCTCCTTGAAGGCCTCAGTTTATCTCAAATCCCTTCTCTTCATGGGCAGTGAATGAAGGGGTCCCAGGAAATGACCTTTTAGATCCCAAAATGGCATGGGCTCCTCTCAGGGACCACTGAACACATAGGATGGGAGGAGATGCAAGCTGTTGTCCCCCTCCCACCAGCCTTGGTTTCCTTCTTGCACCGTCATTTCCTTCAACGGGAGCCCAGAGCAATGTCAGGACTTAGGACCAATGTCTTCCCTTCACCAACAGACACCTGCCCCTCACCTAAGGAGTTCATCTCCCCTCTCCTCCCTTCAGCTGTCCTTCTCCTTCTCCCACAGCACACACCTGTCCCTGGCAGCCTGACGACCTAGCCTGGCCTGTTCCTCCTATGTCGCAGCCTGGAGAGGGCTGTCCTCGCTGAGAAGAAGGACACCAGTCCCAGGATCCCAGAGCCATGACTACCACAGAACCATCCTGAGCATCAATGTCCCATGGCAGTGGTTGACCTTTGAAATGAAGCTTCACCACACACCCCAGCTGGCACTGAAACACTTTCTTATCACAAGAAAGCAACACAGAGGAACAAGGTTCCCGCAACCCCTCCTGGGGAACATTGTGTCCTTCTCCATGTTACTGTGCTGTTTCCTCTGTACCGACTGCAACATTCCTAAACTTTTGATGTTATTAAGAAGTTCTAGGATTCTTCTTTTAAACCCTAAACTTGTGGTTTGTAGTCAGAATATCATCGCCCATTTTGGGGCATTTTGGAAATTTCCAAGGGCAGCTTTGGGTGTTCAAATGATTGGAAGCAGCTACTGGCATTTGTGGAGTGAAGGTTACAGGGAGGCAAACAACTTTTTCCAGAGTCTTAAATAAACTGGATTTTTTTCCATATATATCACTTCCCTGTAAACTGGGTGGCGGGGGCCGGGGCTTGTATGTTGCTTCACCTGGAAACTTACAAAGACTTATTGACTGCTTTAGAAATCACATCACTGCAGGGCATTCCATTCTTGGATTCCACTCTGACACAACATACCAGTATCAATTTGCTTTGTAGTGCTGCATGCCTGGGGGAAACAATGAGGGGAATCCAACTTACCTACCAAAGGGATCATTTCCACGATAAGCTGTTAGTTGATGGGGAAAATCAAGCGGGAGATGTTGGTAGTGTGATCTCTCATTAGTTGGTGAACACACCGGCTATGCCCATTGCTGTTACTACACTGAACTTCTCTTTGCAGGTGTATTTCCCTCACCAGGCTCTGTGGTCACTCCTGGAAGGTTGGAAACATGCCCAGTAGATCCCTGTGTCCTCAGGATGGGATAGAGGACCTCACAGACAGAAAGAGGGCAGGGAACACTTATGGAATTGTAGTGATCTCTACATGGTTGGATGACCAAACGCTGAGTCACAGTGATGAGCCCCATGGCTGGCAGTCTGCAGAGGGTGGGAGAATGCCACAGGCCTCTGCCTTAGGAGCCATGCAACAAAGTGAGACCAAAGTACTGATCTCAGCTATGCCCTTTAAGGGTCCGAGATGTAAGCAGCCTTTTGGTTAGGGTTCCTCTGTGTGTGTGTGTGTGTGTGTGTGTGTGTGTGTGTGTGTGTGTGTGTGTGTGTGTGTAGAGGGAGAGAGAGAAAGAGAGAGAGAGAGGCTGTGGGGGCTGGCAAGTCTAAATTGTGCAGAGCAGAATGTCAGGCTGGAGACCCAGGGAAGAGGTAATGTAGCTCGAATCCAAGGGCAGTCTCGAGGCAGAATTTTTTCTTCATGGGGGGATCCCAGTCTTTTTTTTTTTCTTTAAGACTTTCAAGTGATTGAATGAGGCCCAGCCACATCATGGAGTATAATTTGCATTACTCAAAGTCTACTGATTTTAATGTTAGTCTCATCTTAAAAAACACCTTCACAGAGACACCTAGTCTGGTGTTTGAACAAATACCTGTGTACTGTGGCCAAGCCAAGTTGACACATCAACTTTACCATCACAGCCAACTAATACAAATCCCAGTAACCATGAAGGTCTATCTTAGAAAGGCAGGTGACTTCCTAACTAAGATTGTGTATGAACCTTTTTTTGTCCAGCCCAAGTCTCCATTTCAGGCTCAGCACCAATCTGGACAGGAAGCTGAAGCTGACATGAATGCCTTCCAGGGATGAGGCAGTGATGGAATAGTCAGGGCGCACATGCAAGTACAATCCCAGAAGGCACACGTGGTACCCCTGGACACCAAGACTTTACCCTTGTTAGGGCACCCCCAGCAGGACATACATTCGTCAGGCAGGAGCTGGCCAAGGCCCCCAGTGTGGCTTCCCACTGTGGGACTTTTCCCTCTAGGGTTCCTCGTCCATCCAAACAACTCATTTGTGTCTTTGGTTTCTGAGGGACTGACAGAAGGCAGTCAGTCCAGGTTCTGTTAACCATTGACACCAGTTCCTCCTCTTCACAAGCATGGATGACATCTGTAGATGCTCTGCATGGGATGCTCAGGAGCTGGGTTGCCCCTACTGTCCCCTAGTTGCAGCTCTGTCAGGTGCAATTGTGCGCTCGGCAGCAGTATGATTTCAACATACTCAGAGCAAGTTAGGAAGGCTGAATGAGGAGCTTTTTTTTTTTCAGAAAAAGGGGAAGGTTTTCATGAACAATTTGAAAACCAGAGATCACTAATGTCCCCTCTCTCTGGCTTGACTCTTTCCACGTGTCAGGTTTTGTGTTTTCTTCATTGTTAGAAAACCAGTGTGTACTAACCTGAAATCAAAACTTTCCACTTCTTACAAATCAAAACTACAATGAGATATCATCTCAGTGGATCATGCCTGTAATCCCAGCACTTTGGAAGGCCTAGGAAGGAGGACTGCTTGAGGCCAAGAGTTCAAGACCAACCTGGCCAACATAGCAGAACCCATCTCAAAAAATAAATAAAATTTTTAAAAACTTATATTTTTTAAAAGGCTGGGCGTGGTGGCTCATGCCTGTAATCTCAGCACTTTGGAAGGCCAAGGTGGTTGGATCACTTGATGTCAGGAGTTCAAGACCAGCCTGGCCAACATGGTGAAACCCCATGTCTACTAAAAATACAAAAATTAGCTGGGCATGGTGATGGGCACCTGTAATCCCAGCTACTCGAGAGGCTGAGGTGGGAGAATCGCTTGAGCCTGGAAGGCGGAGGTTATAGCGAACCAAGATCAAGCCACTGCACTCCAGCCTGGGTGATAGAGTGAGACTCCATCTCAAAAATAAATAAATAAATAATTTTAAAAAAGAAAGTCAATTAATGTAAGTAACGATATATTAATCAGTTAAAGTAAAAAATAATAATCTCAATAGATACTATAAAGACACTCAATGTAATTCAATATATACTTTAAATAAAACCAAGTATCTCTTTAAAAAAAAGACCTTTCCATTTCTTTAATTATCATCTACCATCCTCTAGATCTTTTCTCTGAAATGGTCATATGCAAGAGGGAAAAAAGAATTTTCAGAGAAAAAAATTTTAATAAATCAACCAATAATACACATCATGTTCAGAAACTGATCAGGATGAAATTCCAGATTTAAAAACAAATTTATGTAGGTTTGCATAACTTCTTATCCCTTTTGTCTCTATCATTTATTTCACGAGCAGGCTGGAAAAGTTCAATGCTTTGCTGGTGACAGCTCTGCATTGAATGGTCAAAGTGCCTTACCAAGGTGTGTACACCAGGAGAAAAGTTAGGGAAGCAAAGCCAGGCTATTAGTCCTTTGTTGTGTAGGAGCCGAGGGCTTTGGCCCTTTACAGGTTCACTGGAAATGACTAACATAAGGCAGATTGAGCCCAGGAATTAAAGACCAGCCTAGACAACACAGGGAAACTCCATCTCTACAAAAAGATAAGAAAATTAGCCTGGCATCCTGGCACATGCCTGTGATCTCAGGTACTCATGAGGCTGAGATGGGAGGATTGCTTGAACCCAGAAGGTCGAGGCTACAGTGAGCCATGATTGCACCACTGCACTGCAGCCTAGGCAACAGAGTGAGACCCTGTCTCAAAATAAAAAAGAAAAAATATTTCCCCTCAAGACTTCCCTGAAGGGGATGGTCCCTCTAGCATTTATTACATTATAAGTATATAGCATTTCACATCAATTTTATCATACATCCAGATGTAGCAGCCATAAAACAAAAAAAAACTATTTTTAATTCCTTTTTTTGGCTTTCATTGCAATTATAGGGTTAACATCATAGCTGCCAGGGGAGATTCTGTCTGGAAGGCTGGGAGGGGCTGCAGTAGCAGCAGCAAAGCTGAAGAAAAGGCTGGAGAAATTTTTCTTTTTGTTCCCTTTGGTTTATCTAAGCTTTGCTCCAGCCCAGGGAACTGATATAATTTTTTTCCTCCCGCCTGGAGGAGAGAGGAACCCAAATTTTTAACATTTTTCATCCACCCCAGCATTACTTTTGTGAATTCCCAGGCCCTTTCTTTTGTTTGGAAGAGAGGACAAAAACCAAAATTTGACCTGGCTGTGCTCCCACCCCCCAATCTCCGGCATGGCAAAAGACGCCAAGGAATGCAGTGATCCAAGTCTCCAAGAGTTGGATGTGTTCTTTTTAAATTCTGTAAGTAACATTTACCTCTCATAAGAGACAACAGCTAGCTGCTGTTTCACAGCGTGTGTGAGGCCATAATTGCCTGAGCACAAAAGGTTCATCACCCATTACTCCTTCATCCTTTCTTTACTTAAACAAGGCTTTCACCATATTTTAGTGAGTCAGGCTCATTCTGGCAAATCCCACCACTGTCACAACTGTGTCAGGGGTCCCCAAGACCACTCCCATTTTCGATTATTTGCTGGGAGGACTCACAGGACTCACAGTCAGCATATAGCTGGACTCATGGTGGTGAAGATTCATTACAATGGAAGTATACAGCAATATCAGCACAAAAAAAAAGTGTATGGGGCAATGTCCCGAGGAAACCAGCCCAAGTTTCCAGGAGTCCTTTTTTAGGAAAGTCACAGAATTCGTTCCTCCAGAAATCAACTGTGACATGTGTGATGTGACATATTTTCTACCAGAGCAGCTCACTAGAGATTCAGTGTTGAACTTTTACTGGGGGCTGGTCACACAGGCACCCTCTGCCTAGCATGTGCCAAGATTCCAGACTTCCAGAATGAAAGCACCTATGCAGCATAAACTATATTTTGTACAAACAGTTTAGGCAGAGTAAGGGAATCATGGGAATCCTTCCCAAATCCAAGTTCCCTGATGCCTGGCAAGGGCCAACATGGTAAGCAGGCCCTTCTAAGGGAAGTCTCAGGCTTCCTATATTATTAACCCTTTTCTGCCAGCACCGAACAACAGACCTTCGAAACACAAAAGCAGGCTGGGCACAGTGGTTCACGCCTGTAATCCCAGAACTTTGGGAGGCCGAGGCAGGTGGATCACCTGAGGTCAGGAGTTTGAGACCAGCCTGGCCAACATGATGAAACCCCATCTGTACTAAAAAATACAAAAATTAGCCAGGTGTGGTGGCACATGCCTGTAATCCCAGCTACTCAGGAGGCTGAGGCAGGAGAATCGCTTGAACCTGGGAGGCGGAGGTTGCAGTGAGCTGAGATTGCACCACTGCACTCCAGCCTGGGTGACAGACTGAGACTCTGTCTCAAAAAACAAAAAACAAAAACAAAAACAAAAAAAAAGCAAAATCACACATAGAGGAAAAGATGAACAAATTTATAATTACAGTTGGAGATTTCAATTCTCTCTCAGTAATATATAGAAATAGTTGAAAGAAAATTAGCAAGGATATAGAAGAACTGAATGACACCATTTACCCACTGAATCACATTTACATTTACAGAACCATCTACATAACAACATGAGGATATACATTCTTTTCTAGTACATATGGACACTTCACCAAAATAGCCCATATCCTGGGTCACAAAATAAATCTTCCCAAATGTAAAATAATTGAAATCATACAGAGCATGTTCTCTGATCAAAATAGGAAAAAAAAAACAAGGAATAAGAGAAAGTAAACAGGAAAATCTCCAAACTTAGAAATTAAACAATCCATATACTTCTAAATAATCCATGGGTCAAGGAGCAATACAAGGGAAATTAGAAAATATTTTAAACTCAATGAAGATGAAAATACAACATATTAAAATTTGCAGGATGCAGCTAAATCAGTGCTAGGGAGTAGATTTATACCATTACATGTTCATATTGGAAAAAATAAAGGACCCAAACCCATTATGAAACTTTCCACCTTAAGAAACTAGAAAAAGAAAATAAAAATAACCCAAAGTAAGCAGAATGAGGGAAATAAAGATTGGAGCTGAAATCGATAAGACTGAAAACAAAAAAAAAGAACAGACAAAATCAATGGCCCAAAAGCTTGTTCTTTGAAAACTTTAATACAAGTTAGAGACCCCACAAAAATGAAAAGGATACTATGAATAACTAATGAATACTAATTCACAAGTATATGAATGCATATACATTCAGCAACTTAGATGAAAATGGAACAATTGTTTGAAAGACACAAACCACCAAAACTTACTCAAAAATAGATCGTTGGCCAGCTGTGGTGGCTCATGCCTGTAATCCCAGCACCTTGGGAAGCCAAGGTGGGTGGATCACTTGAGGTCAGGAGTTCAACACCAGCCTGTACAACATGGCAAAACTCCTTCTCTACTAAAAAAAAAAATAATAATAATAATAAAATAAACCAATCATCTAAATAGATGTATACCTATTAAAAGATGGAATTTTCTTAATCCAGTCTATCATTGTTGGACATTTGGGTTGGTTCCAAGTCTTTGCTATTGTGAATAGTGCCACAATAAACATACGTGTGCATGTGTCTTTGTAGCAGCATGATTTATAATCCTTTGGGTATATACCCAGTAATGGGATGGCTGGGTCAAATGGTATTTCTAGTTCTAGATCCCTGAGGAATCGCCACACTGACTTCCCTAAACTTAAAGTATAATAATAATAAAATTAAAAAAATAAAATAAAAAAATAAAATCACTGCAGAAAAAAAAAGATGTAATTGATGGTTGAAATATTTACCAAATCATGTTATAAGATCAGCATTACACTGACACCAAAATCAGACAAAGACAGCATTAAGAAAAAACCAACTATAGTGTAATCTCCCTCATGAACATAGATTCAGAAAATTCTCAACAAAATATTATCAAGAAAATATTTGGTTAATATTAAATCCAATAATATATAAAAAGGATAATGCACCAAAACCAAGTGGGATTTATCTTGGGAATGCAAAGCTGGTTCGATATTCAAAAATGTGTCAATGCAATCTACCATATTAATATACCAAAAAAAAACTGCAAACTCCAACCACATGGTCACAACAGTTGATACAGATAAAGCCTTTGACAAAATTCAACAGTCATTCATAATTAAAGAAAAAAAAAACAGCAAACCAGAATTAGAAGGAGGCTTGCTTAACTTGATATGGAGCAACTAAAAAAATCCTACACCTTATATTATACTTAATAAAGACTAACTGCTTTCTCCATAACATCAGGAACCAAACAAGGTTGCTCATTCTCACCCCTGTTATTCAATATTGTACTGAAAGTTCCAACCAGCTTAAAAAGGAAAGAAAAAGAAATAAATGGCTTACAGATTGGAAAGGAGGGACTACAACTACTCCAATTCACAGACATTATTATAATCTACATAGAAAATCTTGTCAGATTTATAAAAAATACTTCTCGAATGAACAAGGGAGTTAAGCAACATTATAGGATATATGTTCAACAACAAAAAGCAAAGCACTTCTATAGACTAGCAATGAACTGCTTGGAACATTTTTAAAACTATACAATACCATTTACAATAGCTGCCCCTGAAAACCTAACAAAACATGTGCAGGAGCCGTATGCTAAAACCCATCAGAAGCTAATGAAAGAAATAAAGGAACAATTAAATAAAGAGAGGGACGTACTGTACTCATGGATTAACAGACTCATTATAGGAATGATGTCCCCAAATTGATGTACAGATTTCATGCAATTCCAATTAAATTCCCAGCAGGATCTTTTATAGATACAAACTGATTCTAAAATTTATGTGGAAAGGGAAAGGAGCTACAACAGTCAAAATGACTTTGAACTTTGGGAAGCCGAGGCAGGATGGCTTGAGCCCAGAAGGTCGAGGCTGCAGCGAGTCATGATCATGCCACTCACTGCACTCCAGCCTGAGTGACAGAGTGAGACCCCATCTCTGCAAAAAATAAGAAAACTTAGCCGAGTGTGCTGGTGTACACCTGTAGTCCCAGCTACTCAGGAGGCTGAGGATTGCTTGAGCCTGAGAGGCCAAGGGTGCAGCAAACCGTGATCGTGGCACTGCACTCTAGCCTGGGTGAGAGAGTAAGACCCTGTCTCAAAAAAAAAAAAAATCTATTTGACTTATTTTTGTAGATAGTTCAACAGAAAGAGAACAGTCTTTTCAACAAATGGTGTTGGAAACATTGGACATCCAGGATATTTATCCTAGAAGAAGGAAAATTTATGTTTACACAAAAATCCATGCACAAATGTTTATGGCAGCTCTATTCATAATTGTACCAAACTAGAAATGACCCAAATGGCCTTCAATGGGTGCATGGATAAACAAGATCTGCTACACACATACAATGGAATATCATTCAGAAAAAAAGAAGGAACTATTGATATATTCAACGATTTGAATGAAACTCAAGGGGTCGAGCGCAGTGGCTCATGCCTATAATCCCAGCACTTTGGGAGGCCAAGGCGGGCAGATCAGAAGTTCGAGACAACCCTGGCCAACATGGTGAAACCCCGTCTCTACTAAAAATACAAATATTGGCAAGGCATGGTGGCGTGTGCCTGTAATCCCAGCTACTCAGGAGGCTGAGGCAGGAGAATAGAATCACTTGAACCCCGGAGATGGAGGTTGCAGTGAGTCGAGATCACGCCACTGCACTCCAGCCTGGGCAACAGAGCAAGACTCTGTCTCAAAAAAAAAAAAAAGAAAAGAAAAGAAAAGAAAGGAAAAGAAAAGAAAAGAGACTATGCTGAGTGAAGAAGCCAGTCTCAAAAGACTACAGACTGTATTATTCCATTTCTATGATATCCTGGAAAAGACAATAGTATAGTGATAGAGAACAGATCTGTGGGTGCCAGCGCTTAGGGGTGGGGGAAGGAAGTGACTATACAAGGGCAGCACAAAGAACCCAAGAAGTTCTTTGGGGTGGTGCATATGTTCTGGATACTGACTGTGATGGTGGTTATATCTATCTATACATGTGTTCAAATTCACAGAACTATACCTCAAGTGTCCATTTTACTGTATAATTTCAAAAATTAAGAAAATTTGCCCACCAGACAGGTTAGAATCCTTGCTTTCTGTAAAACTGTTATAATACAGACATATGTATGCCTAAACACTATTGTTATTTGCTTTTGAGCCATGTAGAAAGGGAATCACATAGCATATCCTCTTTTGTATCTGGCTTCAGTCACCTAATGTTATGTCTCTGTATGGTCTAGCTCATTCCTTCTCATAGCTGTGCAGTAATTCATAGTGTGAATCTGGCAGAATTTATTTATGCAACTTCTTATTGGTGTGCAGTTGGGTTGTTTCCAGTTTTTAGCTATTACAAATAGGGTTACTCTATGAACATTATTGCATGTACATCACAGGTCAGGATAGTCAAAAAGTAAATCAAACACTAACTAACCATCCAACAGGAGAATGACTGAATAAACTATGGCTACACTAAATGATGGCATATCATCCAAATCAGGTCAGAACAGGTGAGTCATTATTTGGATAAATTACCCAAGTGTTAACCTGGTGGCTGTTGTGATGATGACGCACGGCTCTAATGACTGCATGTGGGTCGCAGTAACTCACAGTGAGCTCACTGGGCTCATCTCGGGGCACCCATAGGCAGAGATGACGACAACAGGAAGGAACAGTGACAAAGCAGGTGGCCACCCCAGAACACTATAGAGACAATCTCACCTGGTCCCCAGACCATGGTTCTGCTCACAACCTCAGAACTTCCCTCGCCTGACTGTCCTGAGCACTTCCAGGAAGGCCCCTGGCTGTCCCTGAGGTGGCCGCATCTGTCCTTCCCCACCAACCCTGACCCACTCCTCCTCCTCTTGGGCCAAATCTGCTTTATTAATGCCTCAGCTCCCCTCCATTCATGACCATCCCCTGCATGTTGGGGGTATAATGATGCTCACTGCGCAGGTGAGGAGACTGAGTGTCGTAGAGGGCAGCAGCTGGGCCTGCAGCTGCACAGCAGGTCAGTGGGCCTGTGCTGGGTGGGCCGTGCCTCACCCCACAGCTGTGCACCCCCGCAAGCTGTATGGAGATTGTCTGCTGCCTCCTCTTCTGAGGGATCCTCCTGGTCCCTGTCTCCCCCAGACCACCAGGCCTGGAGCTTCTAGACCCAGAGTTCAGGCCCTGGGAGAGGACAGGGTGGAGGCGGAGCCGGCAGCTGGCCAGGATCTGGCTGGGGGGTTGGTGGCCTTTTCCTGAGCCCCAGGCTCTGTTGGAGCCTGCCCCCAGTATCTTCAGGATCCAGGCTGGTGCCCTCAGGACTCGCCAACCTATAGCCTGACCTGCCTCAGAGCCAGTGCATCTTGTAGAAGAAAGCATATAATGCAATCATTAAATAAGAAAAGGAAGACAAAATTATATGAGAATTTTCCTTTAGCCATGGAAATGAGCTTCTGGTACAAGGAGAAGAAGTAGGAAGGAGTGAAAAGCCATCTGCAGATGACCCCAACAGCACTAAAACCTGGCCCTAGGCTGCCCCTACCTGTCCACATGCAGAGAGGGAGGCTCCAAGGGACACCCAGCCTGGAGCTCATGCACCCTGAGGCCTCTGACCCTACCAGGAGTGAATGTTTAAGACTGTTCCTCTGTCTTCTCTGAGGCTTTCCCGGTCTTGGAGATGAGATGCCCCCTGCTGGCAAAGGTGGATATCACTGCAACGTGGCTGCACTGTGCCTGGAGACACCAAGACCTCACCGTGGGACCACAGGCTTCAGTCAGGCTTCCCTGACTGAAAGGAAAAGGTCACTTTGACTTAGCAGGAAGCTCAGGTTTGGACTTGGTCCGACCCTGGACAACAGACACGGAGAAGAGGAAGTGGAGGGGTTGTAGGACGTGGGTGGGTGACAGCAGGGCTGAGGGCTGAGGACAGAATGAGCAGGGGCCACTGTGAGACTAAGATGCTAGCTCTGGCCAGGTACGGTGGCTCATGCCTGTAATCCCAGCATTTTGGGAGGCCAAGGCGGGTGGATCACTTGAGGTCAGGAGTTCAAGTCCAGCCCGGCCATCATGGCAAAACCCCATCTCTACTAAAAATACAAAAATTAGCCATGCATGTTGGCGTGCACCTGTAATCCCAGCTACTCTGGAGACTGAGGCAGGAGAATCGCTGGAACCTGGGAGGTGCAGGTTGCAGTGAGCCGAGATCGCTCCACTGCACTCCAGAGTGGGCGATAGAGTGAGACTGTCAAAGAAAAGAAAAGAAAAGAAAAGAAAAGAAAAGAGAAGAGAAGAGAAGAGAAAAGAAAAGAAAAGATGCTGGCCCTGGTCAGAAGGAGGAGGAGGAAGAGGAGGACCAGGAAGGCCTCTGCAAAGGACTGTGCTCGGAGCTGGGGCTGATGAGAATACAGAAGGCCCTCAACTGTGAATGGGTGATAGAAGTAGAGTTGACAGTCGCAGAGTTGGGTGAGAAAAGCATGATTCATGTTAGGTGGTCAGCCAGTGTCTGGTACAGAATCACGGTGAGGTGAATACTGATAGTATTGGTATGAATGGTTGTATTAGTCAGGGTTCTCCCAAGAAACAGAACCAAAGAGGAGACTTGTTATGGGAATTGGCTCATGTGACTGTGGAGGCTGAGAAGTCCCGCCATCTCCGTCTGCAAGCTGGAGAGCCAGGGAGGTGGATGGTGTGATTCAGTTTGAGTCCAAAGGCCCGAGAACCAGCAGAGCCAGAGGCATAACTCGTGGAGTCTGAAGGCTTGAAAACCCGGAGTTCTTATGTCCAAAGGCAGGAGAAGACGGGGTGTCCCAACTCCAGAAGACAGCAAATTCCCCTTTCCTCCGCCTTCTTGTTGTACCTGTGCCCTCGAGGGATCGGACAATGCCCACCCACGCCGATCTTCCTCCATCGGTTCACTGATTCAAAGGCCAGAAACACACTCACAGACACACCCAGAGATAATGGTTTGCCAGCTATTTGGGTTTTTCTTAACCCCGTCAAGCAGACACCTAAAACTAACCATCACAATAGTGATATAAAAGGCATCACTCTGTGAACTGCCTGCGACATGCTGTTCTCCTCTACAGGGTGGGCACTCACTCTCTTGGAGGCTAAGGTCCATCTGTCTACCTCTGTGGCCCCAGTATGGGGACAATGACAGTTACCATCAAGGCTTGCCAAGGAAGAGGGTAAGTGGTAGGCAGAATAGTGGCCCCCCAAACACATCCATGTCATTATTGCTAGAACCTATTCCAGCCAGGGAGATGACAGTGGGCCTGTACTCAGCCTTGCCCTGTGCCCGGCACTGCTCTCGGTGACTGCCAGTTGTCTCACCTCTCCTTCACATAACCCTGTGAGGAGGGAAAGTTAGTACCCTGATGACAGACGAGCAAAGGGAGGCAGAGAGAGCTGAAGCCACTTGCCCACCGTGTGATCCGGGACAATTTAGTCCCTGCCAATGTCACTCCAGCCCCTGCTCCTACCCTGCCTCAACTACTAGACCCATCTAACATGGGCTCGGGAGGAGGGCAGTACACATGTTTTCCCCAAAACCTGCACCAACCCTGCTTGGCGGGCATTAGCCTCCTTTATGAATGGGGAACTGAGGGTGGTCAAGGACAGGTGACTTGCCCAAAGTCACACCACCAGGGCTTGGGGTTCCAGGCTTCTATGAAGGCTGCCAGGCCCCAAAGCCCACGTGTCCTGGGCTATTGTGGGTGTAAATGAGGCCTGAGGGGAGATGGACCCCAACATCTGAGGACAAAATGGGCAGATCCTGTCTATCCCCTGAGAGGTGGTGTTCCTGCTCCATGGCTGGCGTCAGGAGCACAGGATAGAGGATTTCCCACCAGACAATCTCCACAAACAGGCCCGAGGGAGCCTCTGGAGCCTCCAGGATAGAAGGCAAGACCTGGAGCCCAGGGGAGGTTCTGCAGGAAGGAGGCCGCCTATGCTGTGTGGTCCACACCAGGAGGCCGGGGCGCTGTGAGCCTGTGTGCAGGAGTCAGGGACACTCACGCTACTCCCACTTCCCACAGCACTCTGCTTCACTTGTGAGTCTTTTTTTTTTTTTCTGCCTGAGAGTGTATAAAACGTTAAGTGTATGTTTTAATGACAAGCAATAAGCTGCACATTCATGTAACAACCATATAGTTCAAGGTCGATCACCATCCCAGAAGTCCCCAGGGTCCCTTCTCAATCAGTGTGTTTTTCCTCACTGTCCCCCACCTTCCCCTTCTGCCTCTCTCTTCCATCCCAGTTCCTTTCTCATTCCTAAAGTCCTGCCTTCCCACTGGAAGTAGAAATGTCATGCTGGCCATGGTTCCCATATTATCATAAATAATTTCTACTGGCTGGCTGGCTGACATTCAGTGTGGATGGCACCTTCCCTCCAGCTGTGGGCTCAAGCCCTGTGTCTCTCGTGGCACAATAGGAGGTCATCCCTCTTTTAGGAATTTCAGGTGTGAGCAGGAGAGCAGGCTCAGGGCACTTCTCTGAGCCTCAGGTCCTTCATCTGTGACATGGGAGAACCCCACCTCCCTCTCAGGTTGTGGGAGAAATAGAGATGGGGACACCAGGCACCTGTCAATGAGTGCCACATGTCAAAACCTGGGATGAGCCTTTCTTTACCATCACACATCCTTGAGATCCCGGACCCACCAGGTGCTTTCCCCTGCTCCAGGGCTGTTGCACTTGCTATTCCTTCTGCCTGGAATGCTCTTCCCTCAGGTAATTGCAAGGCCTGCTCCTCACTGCCTCCAGGTCTCTGCTCAGTCATCACCTCTCCAGGGATGCCTTCCCCACACACCCTGAATAAAATAACATCCTGCCCACTTACCCATTTACCTGACCCTGTCTTAACTTTCTTTCTTTTTTTTTTTTTTTGAGACAGAATCTCACTCTGTCACCCAGGCTGGAGTGCAGTGGTGCGATTTTGGCTCACTGCAACCTCCGCCTCCCGTGTTCAAGCAATTCTCATGCCTCAGCCTCCCAAGTAGCTGGGATTATAGGTGTCTGCCACCACGCCTGGCTAATTTTTGTATTTTTAGTAGAGACGGGGTTTCATCATGTTGGCCAGGCTGGTTTCGAACGCCCAACCCCAGGTGATCTGCCCGCCTCGGCCTACCAAAGTGCTGGGATTACAGGCATGAGCCACTGCGCCAGCCGCTGTCTTAAATTTCTACGTAGCACTTACCACCCTGTGATGTGCTATATATTTACTGACCAACTCTATGCAATCAGGGATGTTGTTTGTTTTGGTCTCTGTTGTATCTGCAGAACCTAGAACAGTACTCAAATATACAGCAGACACTCAGGAAATTCTTGTTGAAGGATGGCTGGAGTGGGGCCCTTTACACACATTGCTAAGATGCACAGATGCCCTCCAAGATGGATATTGGCCCCATTTTATTGATTATGATACATACTGAGGTTCAAGGAGACAAGTGACTTGCCCAGTGTCACACAATCAAGACTTGGGGGCTCCAGGCTTTGAAATCATGTCTGCCAGCCTCCAAAACCCATAGTTCCTGGACCGAGACCTCACAGCCAAAAAGGTAAGAAATTTCACTCCTGAGACACAGACTCCCAAACAGCTCAGATACTCAAAGACATCAAAAAGAGCTCACTAATCTCACAACCTGAAACAGACTCCAAAATCCCTGCACAGAGACCCCACAACTTGACACAGACCCCCAAACAGAACAGAGACCACACATGCTGTGACAAAGACCCCCACACACAACAGACCAAAGTTCTCACTCCTGGGAAACAAATTAAAACCATTCAGATATCTCACACCCCAGACAGAGACCCCCCCAAACCACTCAGACACCTCCCAACCTAATACAAAACAGAAACAGAAGTTCAAGTAGCTCAGAAACATCACATAATCTTAAGATAAAGTCCCCAGACAAATCAGAGAACCTACATTCTGGGCAGAGACCCCTCCCTCCTCCAAACAGCTCAGATACTTTATACCTTAAGCAAAATTGTCCTCACCAACACCAGCTGGGAAACATCACAACTTGGGACCCAGAATTGCAAACAGCTCAGAGACTTCACATCCTGGGGTGCAGACACCTACATAGAGCTCTCACACCCAGGGACACAAATGTCCAAAAAGCTCAGAAGATGCACACCCAGGCCAGGCGTGGTGGCTCATGTCTGTAATCCCAGCACTTTGGGAGACCGAGGTGGGAGGATCACTTGAGGCCAGGAGTTCAAAAACAGCCTGATCAACATAGCAAGACTCCATATCTACAAAATAAAAAATAAAAAACTTAGCCGGGCATGGTGGTGAGCACCTATAGTCCCAGCTACTCGGGAGGCTGAGGCGGGAGGATAGCTTGAGCCTAGGAGTATGAGGCTGCAGTGAGCCATGATCAGCCACTGCACTCCAGCCTGGGCGACAGAGTGAGACTCTGAAAACAAACAAGAGAAAAGAAGAAAAGAAGGCATATCCAGACACATAGGCACACAAAATCCACTGAGATAAAATATCCCATTCAGACACAATCTGGACCCCAAACGGCCCAGAGTGATCAAATATACCCAAACAGCATCTGAGATGTCATGCCTAAAGATACACATCCCCAAAACTGCTTCACCCGCATTACTTCCTAGGCAAACACCAAACAAGCTCAGAGACCGCTCCCTGGACATTAATTGAGCGTAGCGGGAGGAACGATGGTGCCGTGCCAAAAGCGCCGGACTAGGCTTGTCACCGAGTTACGGGTAAACAAGACTGAAAGAGCTCACGTGAAGCAAATGACTAGGGCGAACTTTGCCGGGCTGGCATCTCCAGCCCCTTTGGGACTGTCAGTTGGTGAGTAGGCCAAAGAACTCTACTGTATCAAAAGCCACACACCCTCCTCGCTCCCGCTGCCTGAACTTCAGCTCCGCAATCATCGTGCCTGTCACAAACTGAAGGCCAATGGGAACCAGAGATGCGAAGAAGGAGGCAGGGACTAGCCGGTCCATCCGGAGCCACTCCGCGCCCCGGAAAAGCTTAGTCGGGGCACTCTCGCAGTAACCAATCACCTCCCGGGACGGCCCTCGACCCCGCCCTTCACATTTTGGAGCCAATCGCTTGCCCCTTTGCGGTCCCCAGCGGGATTTGACTATGTAGAAACGAAGGGGTGGAGGTAAAGTGAAAATGATGCCTCGAACAGGCTGGGAGAACCGAGTGGTGCGAGTAGGGACGGACCTAACGGGGCAGGAACTGTGGCGGATGCTACACGTGGGTTTAAAGAGACCCTTAGTGCTGTCACACACAAGGGATTATTCCAAAATGGACAGGCGGAGTGGACTGTCCTTCCTCTGCGCCCCTCAGTGGTACATCCCAGGACAGAACTGTTCCATCCCGCGCGCCCCTTGGTGGTGCAAACAAGGAACAGCTAGTGGATGCAGATACCGATGGACCATTCCGGGCTGGTCCCCAGAGGGTGAGAGGGCAAAGTCAGGACAAAAACTGACTGTATACTCACTGCAATCTTGAACAGGAGAAAAGTGTTCCTAAGCAGCAGACTTCCATTACCTTCCTGCAGCGTCCACCATCAAACGTTTACCACGTGCTGGGCATTGTGCTCACTTGTCCCTCCCTGGGTAATGCAGAATAGATCTAATAGGGGGCCTGCTGGCCTGGGAACCCAGCCACAGTCCCCCAAGGGGCAGGAGGGATGGAACTCCTGACTGGGCTCAGAAGGCCTGATGCGGGCCAGGTGTCTGTCCTTGACTGTCAGTAATGGGTGAGAGGGACAGCAGGACCTTCAAGCTCTGTTAGGGAAAGGGCCATCTCTCAGGCGCCCCCAAGGAGAATGAGTAGGCCAGATAAATCCTGTCACACCTGAATATGTGCCCTAGCAGAATCCTCAACCTGTCTAGCTATATCTCTCACCAGAATTTTGCATTGGTTTATTCATTTGCTAATTTATTCATTCTGTCCAAATCATGTGCCAGGCACTGTTATAGGTGTTAGGAATACAGCTGTGTGGAAAGAGACAAAAACTCCTGCCCTCGTGGAGCTTACATTCTATTGGGATCATATGGCACAAAAATGTAAGCATGTAATTTGTCAGGTGGTGGTAATTGCTGTAATGAAAATTAAGTCAGGGTAGTGAAATAGAAGAGGGGAGGATCCTATCTAGAAAGAGTGGCCAAGGAAGATCTTTCTGAGAACATGAAATTGACATTTCAATAGGAGATGAATATCTGAGAGAAGCATTCTGGGCAGAGATAAGAACCAGTGCAAAAGTGTTGAGGTGGAACTCTGCCTAGCATGTGTGAGGCACAGTGAGGAGGCCAGTGTTGCTGGAAGAGGTGGGAGATGAGCTCAGAAAGGTAATGAGGACCAGATTACACAGGACCTTCTGGGCCATGGCAAGGACTTTGACTTACTCTGAGTGAGCCATGGGAAAGTTTTTAGCAGAGAAGCTCCTATGCTTCTTTCAGAGGCCAGAGGCCCAGGTCACTCAAAGTATAGGGAAGAGCTCCTGGTTTTGCCAAGGGACTCCTCCAGCCCCTCTGCAGCCGAATATGCCTTTCCTGGACAATCCCTTAGACTCAGAAGGTATCCTCCCAACTGCTCCCCAGAAAAATCCATGTCAGAGGATGATACCCTTAGAAGAAGCTGATCAAGGGCCCTGATAGCATGAGTGAGGTCACACCTAGCCCCATGTCTGAGAGAGAAAGTAACAGACACAGAGAAGATAGAGGGAAAGAAAGAGAGTAATAGAGAGACAAGGGCAGAGAGACTACTTCTGGCAGCTGGCTGTCCCTGCTGAATTAGATCCACAGCTCCGGACCCCTATTCATGCTACTAGGTGCTGTGCCTGTGTCTGCAGAGGAAAGGAAGCCTCTCCCCAGAAACTGTGTCTAGGGACTGACTCACCTGCCCTTGGCCTGGGCCTCAGTCATGAGGGAAGACCCGCCCCACTTCCTTGACACACATTGGGACCCTCTACCCATCAGGATAAGGACACGTTCCAGTTATGGGGAGGCTCATGCTGTATACAGAATCCCCCATACCCCCTCCAGCCCTTGACTGCCATCCTGCTATCAGTGCTGAAAAAATTCTTTTTTTTTTTTTCTTTTGAGACAGAGTCTCGCTCTGTCACCCAGGCTGTAGTGCAGTGGCACAATCACGGCTCACCGCAGCCTCAACCTCCTGGGCTCAAGCAATCCTCCTACCTCAGCCTCCCAAGTAGCTGGGACTATAGGTGCACGCCACCATGCCCAGCTGATTTTTTTGTTTTGGTTTTGGTTTCTTTGAGACAGAGTTTCCCTCTGTCACCCAGGCTGAGTGCAGTGGTGTGATCTCGGCTCACTGCAACCTCCACCTCCTGGGCTCAAGCGATTCTCATGCCTCAGCCTCCCGAGTAGCTGGGATTACAGGCATGTGCCACCATGCCCGGCTAATTTTTGTATTTTTAGTAGAGACAGGGTTTCGCCAGGTTGGCCAGGCTGGTCTCAAACTCCTAGCCTCAAGTGATCCACCTGCCTTGGCCTCTCAAAGTGCTGGGATTACAGGCATGAGCCACCATGCCCGGCCTGATTCTTTTTTATATGTTTTGTAAAGACAGGGTTTTGCCATGTTGCCCAAGCTGGTTTTGAACTCCTGGGCTCAAGCCATCTGCCTGCCTCGGCCTCCCAAAAGTGCTGGGATTACAGGCGTGAGCCACCATGCCTGGCCTGAAAAAAATTCTTTCAAGGGGGAAGAAGAGGTAGGAATCTCTACATTTGCTGGTGGACCTCATGCCAATGGATGAATCTGTGGTATTTCCCCACTGTTTACCTCACGCCACCACTTCCACAGGTAACGTGAGGATTGCATTCTCAACATCCATTACCAAGCAGGGTGTGCGACAGAGAGACAGAGAGGCAGACATCCCACCAGTGAGTCAGTGATGGGGCCCTTGAGGCCCTGGGCAAACCTCTTCCTTTCCCCTTTCCTTGTCATCTCCCATTGACCCCGGCTGTGCCTGAGCCTTTCCCTGACTCCTCCAGTGAGTCCAAGTTACGGCCAGTTCCTCCCTCTTCATGAGGACTGTGTGAGCACAGGCCCTACCCTCACTTGGCTTCAGCCTCCTCATCTGCAAATGGTGACCTCCTCATTGGCAATTTGGCAGATTGAGTTAACATGGGTTACATGGGTTTGTCACAGGGGTCGGCCCTGAGCAAGGATGGGGTTAATGTCTGCAGACATTGTGATTAGTATTTGTACCACTGGCTCCTACATGCTACACTGAGGACTTGCCCTCCCTAAGGATAAGGATCCTATGTTTTCATCTCTCTGATACCAGGGCACCTTGTTCTACCCCTGTGAGAGAAAGGACCATCCTGCCTTCCTCACAAAAATATCCTGATATATGAGCAGCTCGGAGACCTAACCTTCTGGACAAAGACCTCCCACAAAAATGTTCAAAGATCTCATGCCTTAGGACAGTGCCCACAAGCAGTTCAGAGACCTCTCACCCTAGACACCAACCACCAAACAGCTCAAAGATGCCACACCTCAGGACACAGACCCCCAACCAGCTCAGAGAATTCCTACCTCGAGATAACAGCTCACAATAACTCAAGGACCTCACACACCAACCCACAAAGAGCTTACCAGCTACACCCTGGTACACATACCCACAAAGAATCAGCTCAGGGCTGCTGTGTGATGCTGAATCTCTGTGCCATCCAACACTGTTATGGAGAGGCCTTGGATCTTGTAGTTCCCCACAGTCTGCAGTCACCACCATTGTTGTCATGAGGAAGGCAGGTTCACACCAGGGATGGGGAAGGACCCTCTGGGACTGAGGGGATCAGAGAGTAAGCTCTCATACCTGGCTCCCAGGAATGGCCATCGTCTGACCAACCCTGATCACCTTTGGTCCTGGTGACTTTTGTATCTTGCCCCATGGGGGCTTCAGGGTAAATCCCAGAACACAGTAGAAGACCCCTAGACCCCGTTATCTTTGCCATCTCTCAGCACCCACTGTGGGGAACTGGATCTTGGAGAGAGAGTAGAGGTCTTCCCTTCACACTGCCAATGGCAACCCCCATTATGGCCCTTCTGAGCATTCTGGTCCTTTCTCCCAAACTTCCTCTCCAATTGGCAGCTGCCACACCTCCTCTCTCTCCCCAGCTCCCCACCCTTGCGAGCCACCAGGGCTCCCCTTCCACCACGGACCTCTACCTCCCTACCCCAGCCCTAGTCATGGGGCCTCAGTTATACCCTCTCACGCCCACTTCGGTCCTCTCACCCGGCACCTAGGCCTACCTCAGAGGACCCCCTCAGGACCCTCCCTGCAATTCCTGAAAGTGCAGACCATTTTGCAGGACAGATATCTCTCCTGCCCCCACACAGGTTTCTGTCACAACATCCCTGTTAGGGCAGAACTGGAAATGTCTCCCAGATCCAGATGAAACTCCAGACCCAGACTGAGAGTCCAGGGCAATTCGCCTAGGGCTGGAGGAGGCGGGGTGGGATTCCTGAAGGAGGCGCTGGGGTGAGTGTCACCTCAGGAGATGGGAGGACACTGCCCAGCTGGGTCTGTGAGGACAGAGAAGGGACCCTGGGAGGGACAGGGGCAGCAGGAGCGCTGGGAGTGTCCCAACTGCGGTCCTCCGGGAATTGTCATCTGGCCCCAGCTCTGCCCCACCCTGGTTGGAGGGCCCCAGCCAGGGATCTGCCTTCTTGGCGCTCCAGTGTCCTCATCAGCGACAGAGGTGACAGGGCTTTCTTCCAAGGGTGCTAGTGGGGATTAAATGAGATGGCACATAAGAAAGAAGTGCTTGGGACACTGCAAGTCAGATCTGTGATGACCTAAAACTTAGAGCCCTGCGCACCGAGCGCCAGATGACCCCTTGCGAGTGGTCTCACTTAAGCCCTGCCTGTGACTTGGGAAGCATCTTTAGCCTCATACTGAACAACATTCCAAGTCTTGAAGACTGGATCCCACTGGTCATCCAGTCCTTAAAGCCCAGGCTCCGCTTTACGAACTTCCGCCCATCAACCACTGTGCCTGACCGTGCGCTAGCGCGAAGACCCAGGGACCCGGCTCTACCAGTGCATCCCGCTGTACTCTGTTAAGAGCCAGACCCCGCACTCTCCAGGTGAGCTTCCCAGAGCGGTCCTTGATGCCTTCCTGCCTTGATCGTCCCACAACCGATCGACTGCCCCTTTGCAGGTTCCTAATTTATTCAGATCTGCAGAACGGAGACGGGCGTGGCCAAAAATGGGACTAGAGGGGTCTCCGAGAAGTCGGAGAATGGGTGTCAGCTTGGGCCTGGGTGGAAACCAGGAGGACGGATTGCCGCCTGGGGCGCTCGCCGCCGCGCCCGCCCTACTGTCGAAAGGTGGGGCTGATTTCGTTGGTGGGCGGGGGTGGGCTTTATTGTCCCTCCACACACAGCATCTGTATTCTTACAAAATAGAACCTCCCTTCCCCTATGGTATCTCGCATAATGGTGTGTTCATTTCCGGTACCCGCAATGGTATGTTACATCCTCCACGCCTCATCCCCAGCTGCACACTCACAGGAGGTGAGATCCAAGAGGGGCCAGCTATTTCATACTTAGGTCCTGTGGATTACTCTAATGGTTCTCAAACTTTAGTGTGCATCAAGAATCACCTAGAGAGCTTGTTAAAACACAGATTGCTGGGCCTCACCTTTCAGAGTTTCTGATTCAGTGGGTCTGGGGAGGGGCCCAAGACTTTCATTTCTTTTTTTTCTTCTTCTTCTTTCTTTCTGTTTTTGCTTTTGAGACGGAGTCTCGCTCTGTTGCCCAGGCTGCAGTGCAGTGGCCGAACTCGGCTCACTGCAACCTCCACCTCCCAGGTCAAGTGATTCTCATGCCCCAGCCTCCCAAGTAGCTGAGACTACAGGCGCACACCACCACACCCGGCTAATTTTTGTATTTTTAGTATTTTTAGTAGGGACGGGGTTTTACCATGTTGGCCAGGCTGGTCTAGAACTCCTGACCTCAGGTGATCCGCCCGCCTCAGCCTCCCAAAGTGCTGGGATTACAGGCATGAGCCACTGCACTCAGCCAAGACTGCATTTCTAACTGTGCCCAGCCACTCTTCCACACAGCTAAGTAGACTTTTATTCCCACCTTACTCCACTGTATTACTAGTAGACCAGCCCTTCCCCATCTTTTTCTCCCTCTCTCCCCAACAACACACCCAGATAAAGTCTTATCACCAGACCCTGAAGATCTTAAAGGGAGCAAAGGTCTAAGCATCGAGTCCACTGCCACAGAGCTCCTGCCCCATGAGTGGTGTGACTATGCCAGTCAACAAACTTTTCTTCTCCTGCACCACTGATGAATAACATCAGAGCAGCGTCTATCAAAATGAAAAATCCTTATATGTAAGCCCTTAGAATGTTACATCCATGAGGGCAGGGGCATTTTCCTGTCCAGTTTCCTCAGTCTCTCCAGTGCCCACCACACAGCAGGCACTCACTGCATGGTTGTTGAATGGCTGAACTCTTTTTCCCTAGCAATTCCACTTAAAAGAATGTATAATGAAGAAACATACACATAGCACAGAGCTTAGTATACAAGGAAGATAGTAGCAAACAATCGGGGAAAACCTCTAAATGTCCATTCATAGTCAGTGATCACTGGATGGTAAATGAACAATGAGAGACTTGTATTATATCAGGGAGCAGTCACTGGCCATGGAACAGAATGAGGGGACCAGACTATACTGGTCAAAGGAATCTTCTTCAGGACATGCTCTTAATGGGGGAATGTGGAAAAGTTCATAGTGGGACCTGGGGTGTGTGTGTGTGTGTGTGTGTGTGTGTGTGTGTGTGTGTTTAAACACAGAGAAATGTATTTGAAGAAAACAAGGAAACACCCAGATCCTCACCCCAGTGGTAAGCTGGGAAGGGAGAGAATGTGGAGGAAGGGGATGGCCTATGTAGTCCGTGTACTGATGTACTAATGGAGTCTTTTATTCTTCTTTTTTTGAGACAGGCTCTCACTGTGTCACCCAGGCTGAGTGCAGTGGTGTGATCACAGCTCACTGCAGCCTCAATCTCCTGGGCTCTAGGGATCCCCCCACCACAGCCTCCCAAGTAGCTGAGGCTACAGGCATGTGCCACCACACCTGGCCATTTTTTAGTTTTTTGTAGAGACAGGGTCTCACTATGTTGCCCAAGCTGGTCTTAACTCCTGAGCTCAAGTGATCCTCCCACCTTGGCCTCCCAAAGTTCTGGGATTACAGGTATGAGCCACTGTGCCCAGCCTAATGGAGTCTTTTACACCAGGCCCATATTCGAGTATTATTTGAGTAACTATAAAGCAAAGTCATGTGATGAAAGCAATCCCTACACCACAGAGGAGTTTTGTGTGAGGGTATCTGGAGGGTGTCCAGGAATAGGGTTATCAAAGTTACATGCCCGAGGGGCTAGACAATGTGCATAAGAGAACCCAGCTCATCTCAATGTAAGGAAGATCAGCGCAATGAGTATGCTAAATGTTCCCTGCCAATCAGCCTCTGGAGTGAATACAAACAGAGAAATTGGAGCTGGTGCAGATCCCACCTTCTCCTCCTCTTATTAGCTGTGTGACTGGGGATCATTCCCTTGCCTTCTGTGTGTCTCAGTCTTCTCCAGTGTGAAACAGAGTCAATCCCCATAGACTGTAGTGAAGAGTAAATAAGGTGATCCCAGTAAGAGTTATATTGGCTGTGAAGTGAGTCCTTGGTTAAAATACACACACACACACACACACACACACACACACACACACGAGTTCTCTCAAGACCTGGCACAGAATAAACGTGAGATAAACATTAGCCAGTACTATTGTTTTTGTCTTTTGGAGTCTCCCTTTATTGCTCAAGCTGGACTGCAGTGGCGTGATCTCGGCTCACTGCAACCTCTGCCTCCTGGGTTCAAGCGATTCTCCTGCTTCAGCACCCCCCACCCCCACCCTGAGTAGTTGGAACCACAGGCGTCTGCCACCACACCCAGCTAATTTTTGTATTTTTAGTAGAGACAGGGTTTCACCATGTTGGCCAGGCTGGCCTTGAACTCCTGACTTCAAGTGATTTGCCAGCCTCAGCCTCCCAAAATGCCGAGATTACAGGCATGAGCCACTGCACCCGGCTGCTTTTGTCATTATTTTTTCCAGAGATGCTCTATTTTAATGGTCAGTTAACTCCTTTAATACTGATAACATCCCTGGGTGGTTGTTATTATTATTAATCACTGTTTTACAGATGAGTAAACTGAGGCACTGTTCATCAGCTGACTTAAGCTTACCAGGGCCAGAGGATAAAAGCTAGTACTTATGCCCAGGTCTGTCTGGCCCCAGAGCTCCTGCCCATATGCCTGGCTGTGCCTTATTCCATAGCAATATCAGTGACAGTGGTAGCCACAGTCATAAAGGTCATAAAGGTAGCCAAAGCTGAGCAAAGACCCCTGAAAGAAATTCGATCCTCACAACATGCTGAAGAAAGACTAGACATTTGAAGTACTCTCAGTCTCAGTGAGTCACTCTCCCTGTGCATGTCCTGGGAGCTGGGAGAATCCATCCTATGGGTTCTGTCTTCAAGCTACCTACAGGATCATGTCCAAAGCTGACCTGAGCAACACCCATCTCTTTCTGCACCGCTGGGCAGGGCATGCTGATGGCATCTGTTCTAGGGACTTTCTACCCCTGGGCCCAGCTGACCCATCATGACCTCCTTCCTGGCACTCTCCGCTTTGAGTGGCTGCAACAGCCCACATTCACCCCTGCTTCTATTAATAGACCAGTGAATAAGGAGACCTAGATACAAAGGGGTTAGACAGCTTGTCCAGGATCCCACCAAAGCCTGGATTTACACACTGCGCTTTCTGATGCTAGGTGTCCTGTCCTAAAACAACATTCTATTCTGCCTCTAGTAGCAGGTGCTCTTTAAATGATGACCTCATGTCATGTACTTTACACACGATGCATCCTCATCATCATAAATGGTAACTGTCATGATAGCAACAGCTGTTAAATTTTTACACTGACAGAACGTGGGGAGTTTCCTTCAACCTCTTCATCACAGGTCACACACATACATATCATATGAGAAAGATTGCCAACCCTCTGAACACAGCATTCCAAGCCTAATTCAAGACTTACCTAGGAATCACTTCTGGCTTGCTACTCCATGATAAAGTAATGGGGTCTAAATTTATCTTCCCACTCTAAATAACTAAAAAAATTGGAAGAAGCAGTTTTAGGATATGGTACAACAGGCAGTGCAGGCATTGATACATGAGAGAAGGGGGGAAATGAGGTAAGTACTAAAATTGTTCCCAATTTACTGCCTGGAGAGTTTCCAGACATCAGTGCAGGGAAAGGGAACCCAAACAGAGGCCAGCATTCTCCCAGAGTTGAGGAAACAGAGCTGATTATTCTGGGAGGCCAAGACAGCTAGAATTCATAGAGCAGAGGTCCTGAGAAAGAGAGCTGCATGGAGAGGAGAGAGCTGCAGAGACAGAGAGAGAGAGAGTTCTGGAAATCTGCCAAGGGTCCCGTTGAGTCTTCAGCTGAATTTTGATCAGCATAAGTGTGTGAGGAAACTACCCAAGCCTGGAAAAACAGTCACGGAAAAGGAGTGGGTGGAACAACCCCAGAACTCACAAAGGGATGGAAATAGTTTATCTCCTCACCTGCCAGAGTGGGAAAAACTTCATAACATGCACGCTTCTGGGTAGAGTACTCAAAAAGGTACTACCTCATGTGTTAAGCCATTCTTGTATTGCTGTAAAGAAATACTTGAGGCTGGGGAAAAGAGGTTTAATTGGCTCACAGTTCTGCAGGCTTTACAGGAAACATTGTGATGGCATCAGTTTCTGGTGAGGCCTCAGGAAAGCTTTCAATCATGGCAGAAGGCAGCGGGGAGCCAGCATGTCACATGGTGAGAGTGGGAGCAAGAGAGAGAGGGGAGGTGCCACACACTTTTAAATGACCAGATATCTTGGGAACTAGCTGAACAAGAACTCACTTATCACCAAGGGAATGTTGCTAAACCATTCATGAGGGATCCACCCCATGATCTAACCACCTCCCATCAGGCTCCACTTCCAACATTGTGAATCACATGTCGACATGAGATTTGGAGGGCACAAACATCCAAACCATATTATTCTGCCCCTGGCCCCCCAAATCTCATGTCTTTCTCACACTTCAAAATACAATTATGCCTTTGCAATAATTTCCTAAACTCTTAACTTGTTTCAGCATTAAATCACGTCTCAAGTCTCATCTGAGACTCAACTCCTTCCACCTATAAACCTGTAAAATCAAGTTATTTACCTCCAAGATACAATGGTGGTACGGGCATTGGGTAAACATTCCCATTCCAAAAGGGAGAAATCAACGAAAAGAAAAGGGCAACAGGGGCTGGGCATGGTAGTAGATGCCTGTAGTCCCAGCTACTCAGGAGGCTGAGGCAGGAGAATCGCTTGAGCCCAGGAGTTTGAGGCTGCAGTGAGCCATGATTGTGCCACTATACTTCAGCCTGGGCAACAGAGTAAGATCCTGCCTAAAAAAATTAAATTAACGTCGGAGGAGAGCCAAGATGGCCGAATAGGAACAGCTCCGGTCTACAGCTCCCAGCGTGAGCGACGCAGAAGACGGGTGATTTCTGCATTTCCATCTGAGGTACTGGGTTCATCTCACTAGGGAGTGCCAGACAGTGGGCGCAGCCCAGTGGGTGTGCGCACCGTGCGCGAGCCGAAGCAGGGCGAGGCATTGCCTCACCTGGGAAGCGCAAGGGGTCAGGGAGTTCCCTTTCTGAGTCAAAGAAAGGGGTGACGGACGCACCTGGAAAATCGGGTCACTCCCACCCGAATATTGCGCTTTTCAGACCGGCTTAAAAAACGGCGCACCACGAGACTATATCCCACACCTGACTCGGAGGGTCCTACGCCCACGGAATCTCGCTGATTGCTAGCACAGCAGTCTGAGATCAAACTGCAAGGCGGCAGCGAGGCTGGGGGAGGGGCGCCCGCCATTGCCCAGGCTTGATTAGGTAAACAAAGCAGCCGGGAAGCTCGAACTGGGTGGAGCCCACCACAGCTCAAGGAGGCTTGCCTGCCTCTGTAGGCTCCACCTCTGGGGGCAGGGCACAGACAAACAAAAAGACAGCAGTAACCTCTGCAGACTTAAATGTCCCTGTCTGACAGCTTTGAAGAGAGCAGTGGTTCTCCCAGCACGCAGCTGGAGATCTGAGAACGGGCAGACTGCCTCCTCAAGTGGGTCCCTGACCCCTGACCCCCGAGCAGCCTAACTGGGAGGCACCCCCCAGCAGGGGCACACTGACACCTCACACGGCAGGGTATTCCAACAGACCTGCAGCTGAGGGTCCTGTCTGTTAGAAGGAAAACTAACAAACAGAAAGGACATCCACACTGAAAACCCATCTGTACATCACCATCATCAAAGACCAAAAGTAGATAAAACCACAAAGATGGGGAAAAAACAGAGCAGAAAAACTGGAAACTCTAAAACGCAGAGCACCTCTCCTCCTCCAAAGGAACGCAGTCCCTCACCAGCAACGGAACAAAGCTGGATGGAGAATGAGTTTGACGAGCTGAGAGAAGAAGGCTTCAGACGATCAAATTACTCTGAGCTACGGGAGGACATTCAAACCAAAGGCAAAGAAGTTGAAAACTTTGAAAAAAATTTAGAAGAATGTATAACTAGAATAACCAATACAGAGAAGTGCTTAAAGGAGCTGATGGAGCTGAAAACCAAGGCTCGAGAACTACGTGAAGAATGCAGAAGCCTCAGGAGCCGATGCGATCAACTGGAAGAAAGGGTATCAGCAATGGAAGATGAAATGAATGAAATGAAGCGAGAAGGGAAGTCTAGAGAAAAAAGAATAAAAAGAAATGAGCAAAGCCTCCAAGAAATATGGGACTATGTGAAAAGACCAAATCTACGTCTGATTGGTGTACCTGAAAGTGATGCGGAGAATGGAACCAAGTTGGAAAACACTCTGCAGGATATTATCCAGGAGAACTTCCCCAATCTAGCAAGGCAGGCCAACATTCAGATTCAGGAAATACAGAGAACGCCACAAAGATACTCCTAGAGAAGAGCAACTCCAAGACACATAATTGTCAGATTCACCAAAGTTGAAATGAAGGAAAAAATGTTAAGGGCAGCCAGAGAGAAAAGTCGGGTTACCCTCAAAGGGAAGCCCATCAGACTAACAGCGGATTTCTCGGCAGAAACCCTACAAGCCAGAAGAGAGTGGGGGCCAATATTCAACATTCTTAAAGAAAAGAATTTTCAACCCAGAATTTCATATCCAGCCAAACTAAGCTTCATAAGTGAAGGAGGAATAAAATACTTTACAGACAAGCAAATGCTGAGAGATTTTGTCACCACCAGGCCTGCCCTAAAAGAGCTCCTGAAGGAAGCGCTAAACATGGAAAGGAACAACCGGTACCAGCCGCTGCAAAATCATGCCAAAATGTAAAGACCATTGAGACTAGGAAGAAACTGCATCAACTAATGAGCAAAATCACCAGCTAACATCATAATGACAGGATCAAATTCACACATAACAATATTAACTTTAAATGTAAATGGACTAAATTCTCCAATTAAAAGACACAGACTGGCAAGTTGGATAAAGAGTCAAGACCCATCAGTATGCTGTATTCAGGAAACCCATCTCACGTGCAGAGACACACATAGGCTCAAAATAAAAGGATGGAGGAAGATCTACCAAGCAAATGGAAAACAAAAAAAGGCAGGGGTTGCAATCCTAGTCTCTGACAAAACAGACTTTAAACCAACAAAGATCAAAAGAGACAAAGAAGGCCATTACATAATGGTAAAGGGATCAATTCAACAAGAGGAGCTAACTATCCTAAATATATATGCACCCAATACAGGAGCACCCAGATTCATAAAGCAAGTCCTGAGTGACCTACAAAGAGACTTAGACTCCCACACATTAATAATGGGAGACTTTAACACCCCACTGTCAACATTAGACAGATCAACGAGACAGAAAGTCAACAAGGATACCCAGGAATTGAACTCAGCTCTGCACCAAGTGGACCTAATAGACATCTACAGAACTCTCCACCCCAAATCAACAGAATATACATTTTTTTCAGCACCACACCACACCTATTCCAAAATTGACCACATAGTTGGAAGTAAAGCTCTCCTCAGCAAATGTAAAAGAACAGAAATTATAACAAACTATCTCTCAGACCACAGTGCAATCAAACTAGAACTCAGGATTAAAAATCTCACTCAAAGCCGCTCAACTACATGGAAACTGAACAACCTGCTCCTGAATGACTACTGGGTACATAACAAAATGAAGGCAGAAATAAAGATGTTCTTTGAAACCAACGAGAACAAAGACACAACATACCAGAATCTCTGGGATGCATTCAAAGCAGTGTGTAGAGGGAAATTTATAGCACTAAATGCCCACAAGAGAAAGCAGGAAAGATCCAAAATTGACACCCTAACATCACAATTAAAAGAACTAGAAAAGCAAGAGCAAACACATTCAAAAGCTAGCAGAAGGCAAGAAATAACTAAAATCAGAGCAGAACTGAAGGAAATAGAGACACAAAAAACCCTTCAAAAAATCAATGAATCCAGGAGCTGGTTTTTTGAAAGGATCAACAAAATTGATAGACCGCTAGCAAGACTAATAAAGAAAAAAAGAGAGAAGAATCAAATAGACACAATAAAAAATGATAATGGGGATATCACCACCGATCCCACAGAAATACAAACTACCATCAGAGAATACTACAAACACCTCTACGCAAATAAACTAGAAAATCTAGAAGAAATGGATACATTCCTTGACACATACACTCTCCCAAGACTAAACCAGGAAGAAGTTGAATCTCTGAATAGACCAATAACAGGAGCTGAAATTGTGGCAATAATCAATAGTTTACCAACCAAAAAGAGTCCAGGACCAGATGGATTCACAGCCGAATTCTACCAGAGGTACAAGGAGGAACTGGTACCATTCCTTCTGAAACTATTCCAATCAATAGAAAAAGAGGGAATCCTCCCTAACTCATTTTATGAGGCCAGCATCATTCTGATACCAAAGCCGGGCAGAGACACAACCAAAAAAGAGAATTTTAGACCAATATCCTTGATGAACATTGATGCAAAAATCCTCAATAAAATACTGGCAAACCGAATCCAGCAGCACATCAAAAAGCTTATCCACCATGATCAAGTGGGCTTCATCCCCGGGATGCAAGGCTGGTTCAATATACGCAAATCAATAAATGTAATCCAGCATATAAACAGAGCCAAAGACAAAAACCACATGATTATCTCAATAGATGCAGAAAAAGCCTTTGACAAAATTCAACAACCCTTCATGCTAAAAACTCTCAATAAATTAGGTATTGATGGGACGTATTTCAAAATAATAAGAGCTATCTATGACAAACCCACAGCCAATATCATACTGAATGGGCAAAAACTGGAAGCATTCCCTTTGAAAACTGGCACAAGACAGGGATGCCCTCTCTCACCGCTCCTATTCAACATAGTGTTGGAAGTTCTGGCCAGGGCAATCAGGCAGGAGAAGGAAATAAAGGGTATTCAATTAGGAAAAGAGGAAGTCAAATTGTCCCTGTTTGCAGACGACATGATTGTTTATCTAGAAAACCCCATTGTCTCAGCCCAAAATCTCCTTAAGCTGATAAGCAACTTCAGCAAAGTCTCAGGATACAAAATCAATGTACAAAAATCACAAGCATTCTTATACACCAACAACAGACAAACAGAGAGCCAAATCATGAGTGAACTCCCATTCACAATTGCTTCAAAGAGAATAAAATACCTAGGAATCCAACTTACAAGGGATGTGAAGGACCTCTTCAAGGAGAACTACAAACCACTGCTCAAGGAAATAAAAGAGGATACAAACAAATGGAAGAACATTCCATGCTCATGGGTAGGAAGAATCAATATCGTGAAAATGGCCATACTGCCCAAGGTAATTTACAGATTCAATGCCATCCCCATCAAGCTACCAATGACTTTCTTCACAGAATTGGAAAAAACTACTTTAAAGTTCATATGGAACCAAAAAAGAGCCCGCATTGCCAAGTCAATCCTAAGCCAAAAGAACAAAGCTGGAGGCATCACACTACCTGACTTCAAACTATACTACAAGGCTACAGTAACAAAAACAGCATGGTACTGGTACCAAAACAGAGATATAGATCAATGGAACAGAACAGAGCCCTCAGAAATAACACCGCATACCTACAACTATCTGATCTTTGACAAACCTGAGAAAAACAAGCAATGGGGAAAGGATTCCCTAGTTAATAAATGGTGCTGGGAAAACTGGCTAGCCATATGTAGAAAGCTGAAACTGGATCCCTTCCTTACACCTTATACAAAAATCAATTCAAGATGGATTAAAGATTTAAACCTTAGACCTAAAACCATAAAAACCCTAGAAGAAAACCTAGGCATTACCATTCAGGACATAGGCGTGGGCAAGGACTTCATGTCCAAAACACCAAAAGCAATGGCAACAAAAGACAAAATTGACAAATGGGATCTAATTAAACTAAAGAGCTTCTGCACAGCAAAAGAAACTACCATCAGAGTGAACAGGCAACCTACAACATGGGAGAAAATTTTCGCAACCTACTCATCTGACAAAGGGCTAATATCCAGAATCTACAATGAACTCAAACAAATTTACAAGAAAAAAACAAACAACCCCATCAAAAAGTGGGCGAAGGACATGAACAGACACTTCTCAAAAGAAGACATTTATGCAGCCAAAAAACACATGAAAAAATGCTCATCATCACTGGCCATCAGAGAAATGCAAATCAAAACCACTATGAGATATCATCTCACACCAGTTAGAATGGCAATCATTAAAAAGTCAGGAAACAACAGGTGCTGGAGAGGATGTGGAGAAATAGGAACACTTTTACACTGTTGGTGGGACTGTAAACTAGTTCAACCATTGTGGAAGTCAGTGTGGCGATTCCTCAGGGATCTAGAACTAGAAATACCATTTGACCCAGCCATCCCATTACTGGGTATATACCCAAAGGACTATAAATCATGCTGCTATAAAGACACATGCACACGTATGTTTATTGCGGCATTATTCACAATAGCAAAGACTTGGAACCAACCCAAATGTCCAACAATGATAGACTGGATTAAGAAAATGTGGCACATATACACCATGGAATACTATGCAGCCATAAAAAATGATGAGTTCATGTCCTTTGTAGGGACATGGATGAAATTGGAAACCATCATTCTCAGTAAACTATTGCAAGAACAAAAAACCAAACACTGCATATTCTCACTCATAGGTGGGAATTGAACAATGAGATCACATGGACACAGGAAGGGGAATATCACACTCTGGGGACTGTTGTGGGGTGGGGGGAGGGGGGAAGGATAGCATTGGGAGATATACCACCAGCATGGCACATTTATACATATGTAACTAACCTGCACAATGTGCACATGTACCCTAAAACTTAAAGTATAATAAAAAAAAAAAAAAAAAATTAAATTAAATTAAAATAAAGGGGCAGTAGGCCCCAAGCAAGTCCAAAACCCAGCAGGGCAGTCATTAACCCTTAAATCTCCAACATAATCTTTGACTCTATGTCCTGCATCCAGGCACACTGGTGTGAGGGGTGGGCTTCCAAGGCTATGGGGAGCCCTGCCCCTATAGCTTTGCAGGATACAGCTCCTGTGGCTGCTGTCACAGGTCGAAGTTGAGTGCCTGCAACTTTTCCAGGCTCAGGGTACAAGCTGCCCATGGCTGTGCCATTCTGGGGTCTGGATGACAGTTACCCATTCTCACAGCTCCACTAGGCAGTGGCCCAGTGGAGACTCTATGTGGGGGGGCCTCTTATGTGGGGGGCTCTAAACCCACATTTCCCCTCTGCACTGACCTAGTAGAGATTCTCTGTGAGGGCTCTGCCCCAGGCTTTCTCATATATCCTTTAAAATCTAGAGAGAAGCTGCCAAGCTTCCTTACTCTCACATTCCATGCACCTACAGACTTAACATTATATAGAAACCACCAAGGCTTATGGCTTGCACCCTTTGAAGCAGCAACACAAGCTGCACTGGGGGCCCCTTGAGACACAGCTGGATATAGAGCTGGAGCAGCAGGGATGCAGGGAGTAGTATCCCAAGGCTGCATAGGGCAGCAGGGCCCTGGGCCTGGCCCCCCAAACCCTTTCCTTCTAGGCCTCTGGATCTGTGATGGGATAGGCTGCCACAAAGATCTCTGAAATGCCTTCAAGGTCTTTTTCCCATAGCCTTAGATATTAATACTTGGCTTCCCTTTTGTCATGCCAAGTCTCTCTAGCAAATGGTTACTCCACAGCCCTCTCATAGTCCTCTACTGAGAAAACTTTTTCTTTGTCTGCCACATGGCTAGGCTGCAAATTTTCCAAACTTTTACACTCTGCTTCCCTTTTAAATAAAAGTTCCAACTTTAACTCATTCCTTTGCTCCCATATCTGATCACACATTGCTAGAAGCAGCTAGGCTGATTTTTGAATGCTTTACTGCTTAGAAATTTCTTCTGCCAGCACCTGTAGTCCCAGCTACTTGGGAGGCTGAGGCAGGAGAATCACTTGAACCCAGGAGGCGGAGGTTGCAGTGAGCCAAGATCATGCCACTGCACTCCAGCCTGGCGACAGAGCGAGATTCTGTCTCAAAAAAAAAAAGAAAGAAAGAAATTTCTTCTGCCAGATACCCTAAGTCATCACTCTTAAGTTCAACCTTCCACAGATACCTAGGACATGGACACCATGCAGCCAAGCTCTTTGCTAGGGCATAACGCAGGTGACCTTTACTCCAGTTCCCAATAACATCCTTCATTTCCAACTGAGACCTCTTCAACCTGACCTTCACTGTCTACATTTCTTTCTTTCTTTTCTTTCTCTTTCTTTCTTTTCTTTCTCTTTCTTTCTTTCTTTTTCTTTCTTTCTTTCTTTTTTTGAGACAGGGTCTTGCTATGTTGTCCAGGCTGCTCTTGAACTCCTGACCTCAAGCAGTCCTCCCACATCAGCCTCCTAACGTGCTAGGATTATAGGTATGAGCCACTGTGCCTGACCTGTCCATATTTCTGTCAGCATTTTGGACATGACTACTTAACAAGTCTTTAAGAAGTTCCAAGCTTTCCTTCATCTTCCTGTCTTCTTCTAAGCCATCCAAACTCTTCCAACCTGTGCCTGTTACCCAGTTCCAGAGTCATTTTCACATCTTCGGGTATCTTTCTAACAATGCCCCACTCTTTGGTACCAATTTTCTGCATAAGGCCATACTTACATTGCTATAAAGAAACATCTGAGGCTGAGTGATTTACACAGAAAAGAGGTTTAACTGGCTCATGGTTATGCCAACTGTACAGGAAGTATGGTGCTGGCATCTGCTTCTGGTGAGGCCTCAGGAAGCTTACAATCATGGCAGAAGGCAACAGGTAGCCAGCATGTCATATGGTGAGAATGGGAGCAAGAGAGAGGCAGAAGGTGCCACACACTTTTCGGCAACCAGCTCTTGTGTGAACTAACTGAGCAAGAACTCACTTATCACCAAGGGGATAAACCATTCATGAGGAATCTTCCCCCATGATTCAACCACCTCCCACCAGGTCCCACTTCCAACACTGGGAATCACGTTTCAACATGCGATTTGAAGGGAACAAACATCCAAACCATATCACCTCATAGTGAGGCAAATTGTCACTAAATACTGCTCTTGTTCCATCTAACAATGCTTGAAAGCAAGGCTCAGAAGGATTAAACTGTTTCTAAGTAGTTTAACTGCATCTGAGGACAAAGCCCAAAATCATGTAAATGAATGATTATTATTTAAAAAGATTTTTTTTGGAGACAGGATCTCATTCTGTCACTCAGGCTGGAGTGCAGTGGCACATGCATAGCTCACTGTAACCTTGAGCTCCTTGGGCTCTGCTTTGGCTCAAGTGGTCTTCCCACCTTATCCTCCCAAGGAGGCCATTTGGTGAAGGCTAAAGGAGGATCCCTTTAGCCCAGAAGTTCAAAGCTGAAGTGAGCTATGGTCATGCCATTGCACTCCAGGACTACAGGCTTATCCCACCATGCCCAGCTAATTAAAAAAAAAATTTCTTTTTAGAGACAGGATCTCACTATATTGTCAAGTCTAGTCTCAAACTCCTAGTCTCAAGCAATCCTCCCACCTCAACCTCCTAAAGCACTAGGATTACAGGTGCAAGCTACCATGCCCAAAACCCAACAAGGTAAATGTCACAATGTCTGGCATTCAATAAAAAATTATTAGGCATACACACAAGGAGGAAAATACAGCCAATAACAAGGAGAAAAATCAATCAATAGAAACAGACACAGAACTAGCACAGGTGATAAAGTTAACTGACAAGGACATTAAAACAGCTATTATATTGTTGTACAATACATAGATGTATTCTATGTATTGAAGAAGATAAAGGAATGAGCATGTTAAGAAGAGACACAAAATTATAAAAAAGGACCAAATTGGACTTTTAGGGATGGAAAATACATGGTCTGAAATGAAAAATGCACTGGATAAGATTAACAGCAGATTAGACATCACAGAAGAAAAGCTTAGTGAACTGGAAGACATAATGAAAAATTTTAAGTATTCTAAATGAAATTTACAAAGTGGAACAAAAGCTGATAGAAATTGAATGACGTAATGATGTGATGAACTGTAGGACAACTTCCAGCAGCCTAACATACATATTATTGGAATTGCTGAAGAGAGGTGGACACAAAAAATACTTCTGGAAATAATAGCTGAAATTTTTCCAAATTTGAGGCAAAGCATAAACTCACATGTCCAAGAAGTTCAATGAATCCCAAGCACAAGAAACAAAGTAAAGCACCTGTTGGACATGGTGGCTCATGCCTGTAATCCCAGTACTTTGGGAGGCCAAGGTGGGAGGATTGCTTGAGGCCAGGAATTCAAGACCAGCCTGGGCAACATAGCAAGACCCCATCTCTATAAAAAATAAAAAAATTATCTGGGCATGGTGGAACACGCCTATATTCCTAGCTACTTGGAAGACTGAGGCAGGAGGATCCCTTTAGCCCAGAAGTTCAAAGCTGAAGTGAGCGTTGATCGTGCCATTGCACTCCAGCTAGATGGCAGAGTGAGATCCTATCTCTAATTTAAAAAGAAAAGAAAAATACACCAAGTCACATTATAATCAAAATGTTTGAAAGCAGTGAAAAAGAGGAAATCTTAAAAGCAGCCAGATTTTTAAAAACCTCATTATATAAAGTAGAACAAAAATTAAAATGACAGCACATGTCTCTTCAGAAACAACAGAAACCAGAAAACACTGGAGCAACATCATTAATGTAGTGAAAGAAAGGAATTGTCAAACTAAAATTGAAAACAGAGATAAAATAATTTTCAATAATGAAGACAAAATGGTGACTTTTTTAGAGTTATAAAGCTAAAAGAATTTATCAGCAAACCTGCACCATTAAAAAAATGATGTAAAAAGTCTGTCAGCTAGAGTGAAAATGATATTGTATCAGATGGAAATTAGGGCATGCAAAAAGAAATAAAAAGTGCCAGAAATGAGGCTGGGCATGGTGGCTCATGCCTGTAATCCCAGCACTTTGGGAGGCCGATGCAGGCAGATTGCTTGAGGTCAGGCATTCAAGACCAGCCTGGCCAACATGGTGAAACCCTGTCTCTACTAAAGAATACAAAAATTAGCTGGGGGTGGTGGTGCAGCTACTTGGGAGGCCAAGGCAGGAGGATTGCCTGAACCCTGGAGGTAGAGGTTGCAGTGAGCTGAGATCATGCCACTGCACTCCAGCCTGGGCAATGGAGAGAGACTCCATCTCTCTCTGTCTCTCTCTCTCTCTCTCTCTCTCTCTCTCTCTCTCTCTATATATATATATATATATATATATATATATATATATACATACCAGAAATGATGAATATGTGTGTAAATATAAAACACCCATTTTCTTATTTTTAAAATAACTTTTAAATTAATTTAATTTAATTTAATTAACATTTTGAGGCAAAAAATAATATATTGTGGAGTTTATAACATAAGTAAAAGTAAAATGTATTCCAACGAAGGCAAAAACCTGGAAGAAGTGAAATAAAATTATACACTTATAAATCCACCCAACCCCCATTCGTAAAGTGGAAGCCTTACCCCAGGCCTAACAGGCTGAGAATACTAGAGCACTAACAGCCTTTGCCCCAGGTCACTCTAAAGAGGTGGTTTCAGTTGAGAAAAGCAGAGGCTACTACCCCCACTCAGTGTTTGGAGCAGATAGATCAGAGATTTTGCCCAGGGAGTGAGGCAGTGCATAGGAAGATAAAACTCTAAAGTTATCTTCAAAGGAACCAACTTTATTTGAAACAGTGTGAGAGAGTTCAAACTTAAGAGAACTCTAAAAAACTATAGATTTTGCTAGTAAACAACTAAAAAGAGGATGGTAACTCTATGAGACCAACAAACAAAACTGACTGGGAGTTCCAGACAGAGCAATTAGGCAAGAAAAAAGAAATAAAAGCTATCTAGATTGGAAAAGAAGAATCAAAATGACTTCTATTTGCAAATAGCATGCTCTTATAAATAGAAAGTCCTAAGGACGCCACTAAAAAACTATTAGAGCTTACAAATAACTTCAGAAAGTTTGCAGGATAAAAGGTCAACATACCAAAATGAAGTGTTATTTCTATATACTAACAATAAACAACCCCAAAATTAAATCAAAGAAACAATTCAATTTACAATAGCATTAAAAATACTTAGGAGTAAATTTAACAAAATAATTGCAAGACCATACACTGAAAACTACAGAATATTATTGAAAAAAAAATTAAAGAAGACCTAAATAAATGGAAAGACATTCCATGTTCATGGAACAGAAGATTTAATGCTGTTGAAATGGAAATACTCCCCAAACTGATCTATTATTTCAATGCAATCTCTTTCAAAAATTTAACTGCATTTTTTGGTAGAAATTGTCAAAATGATTATAAAATTCATATGAAGTTGAAAGGGAACTAGAATAACCAAAACAATCTTTAAAAAGGTGAACACAGTCAAAGGATTCACACTTTTTGTTATCAAAACTTATTATGAAGAAACAATAATCAGGAGAGTGTGGTACTGTTAGCAGTGGCGAATCTGTATGGGTCTGCAGCAACCTCAGTTCTTGCCTCCTCAGAAGCAAGAATTTGACCAAGGGGCATAAAGCAGAGTGAGAGACTGAAGCAAGTTTTAGAGCAGGAGTTAAAGTTTATTAAAAAGTTTTAGAGCAGGAATGAAAGAAAGTAAAGAACACTTGGAAGGAGGCCAAGCAGGTGACTTGAGAAATTAAAGTGCACTGTTTGGCCTTTGACTTGGGGCTTTATATGTTGGCATGCTTCTGGGGTAGGGCAGGGCGTTGCATCCCTTCTCCCCTGATTCTTCCCTTGGAGTGGGCTGTCCACATGTTCAGTGGCCTGCCAGCACTTGGGAGAGGCCATATGCACAGTGTGTTTGCTGAAGTTGTATGCATGCTCACTTGAGGCATTTTTTCCTTACCAGTCCAGTGGTCCTAGAGGAAGGTCATATACCAGTTAAACTCTGCCATTTTGCCTCTTAGTGTGCATGCTTGAGCCCGCTCATCCAACTCCTGAGAGCTTATTGGGAAGCTGCTGATCACCAGTTTCAGGTATTTTCTGTCTATTGGGAGACTGCTTTTCCCTGGCACTGGCTGCAACTAATTATTATTTTAGAGAGACAGTTTAACAACTCCCTGACCATCACCTTGATGGTCACCTGAAATTCCTGGTTGTGGGGGAGGGGGGCGGTCTCCTGCTCATGTCTGCCTGACTGCCTACTGTAACAATATTGGCATAAGGGTAGATATGGAATAGAACTAAAAATCCAAAAATAAACACTCACGTTTCTGGTCAACTGATTTTCGACAAGGAGGCCAAAACAATTCAATGGCAAAGAATATTCTTTTCAATAAATGGTGCTGGGACAACTGGATATCCACATGCAAAACAATGAAGTTAGACCTCTATCTCACACCTGCGGAGGCCAAGGCCCTTGGTCCCCTAAAAGCTCACTGAAAAAAAAAATCACTGACATGAGGCAGATTAACTAAAAGGAGAAAAGGCATACACATTTATTTAATGTGTATATACGGGAGCCTTCAGAATGAAGACCTAACCTCCCAATGAGGTTCAGAAATTTATATACCATCTTCAGATTCCAGAAAGAATGCAGGCTCAGAGCATGGCCAAAAACAGATTTTACTGGCAAAACAGGTTATGAAAAGGAGAAAGGAAGAGGCCTGGCTAGCAAAGGGAATCTTGTTATGTAAATGAAACCTCACAGTAGTCCTCAGAGAGAATAGATGGTGAATGTCTCTTTTAAGACCTTTAAGCCAGGTGTGGTGGCTCATGCCTGTAATCCCAGCATTTTGGGAGGCTGAAACGGGCAGATTGCTTGAGCCCAGGAGTTCAGGACCAGCCTGGGCAATATAGTGAGACCTTGTCTCTACAAAAAATACAAAAAATTAACTGGGCGTAGTGGTGCACGTCTGTAGTTCCAGCTACTCGGAAAGCTGAGGTAGGAGAACCACCTGAGCCAGGGAAGTCAAGGCTGCAGTGAGACAAGATCACGCTGCTGCACTCCAACCTGAACGATGGAGTGAGACCTTGCCAAAAAAAAAGGAAAGAAAGAAAGAAGGAAGGAAGGAAGGAAGAAAGGAAGAAAGGAAGAACCTTTAAAGGTGTCAGACCCTCAGTTAATCGCTCCTACATCCGAGAAAAGCCTACAAAGGGAAGGCCTGTTAATGGGGATTCTCTACAGATATAAATTTCTCACACAAAAGACTGCTTTGCAAGGCCATTTCAGTCTGTGGCAGCCACTTCAAATTATGTCAAAGAAATATAATTTTTGGGTAAAATATTTTTATTTCCTTCACACCATATACAAAAATTGGCTCAAAATGGATCAAAGATTAAAGAGCTAAAACTCTTAGAAGAAAACATAGGCATGAAACTTTGTGACCATGGCTGATCATGATGTAATTACACGTCTATAATCCCAGCTCTTTGGGAGGCCAAGGCGGGAGAATCACTTGAGGCCAGGAGTTCAAGACTAGCCTGGGCAACATAGTGAGACCTCATTTCTAAAAAAAAAAAAAAAAAAAATAGCTGGGTGTGGTGGCACTCACCCACGGTCCTAGCTACTCAGAAGGCTGAAGTAGGAGGATCACTTGAGCCCAGGAATTTGAGGCTGCAGTGAACTATGATAGTGCCTCTACACTCCAGCCTGGGTAACAGAGATAGACCCTGTCTCAAACAAACAAGGTCACAAAAAACCTTTGTGACCATGGATTAGGCAATGGTCCCTTAAATGTGACAACAAAAAGCCTAAGTAATAAAAGGAAAAAAATAGATAGATTGGTTGTCATCAAAATTAAAAGGACACCATCATGGACGTGAAAAAGCAACACAGAATAGGAATTTTTTGCAAATTGTATACAGATGCTCCTTGACTTGCAATAAGGTTACATCTCAATACATCCATTAAAAGTTAAAAATATCATAAGTTGGAAATGCATTTAATTCACCTAACCTACTGAACATCATAGCTTAGCCTTGTCCACCTTAAACATGCTCAGAACACTTACGTTAGCCTATAGTTGGACAAAATCATCTAACACACAAAGCCTATTTTATAATAAAGTGTTGAATATCTCACGTAATTTATGGAATACTGCACTGAAAGTAAAAAACAGAATGATTGTATTCTACCGAACATGTATTAATTTTCCATAATTGTAAAATCAAAAAATCATAAGTTGAACCATTTTAAGTCGGGGACCGTTCTGTACCTGATATCTGTATTATAGAGAAAACACAACTCAATAATAAAAAGATAAATGACCTCATTTAAAAGTGGACAAAATATATTAATAGACATTTCTCTAAAGAAAATATACAATGACCAATATGCACATGAAAAGATGCTCAACATCAACAGTCATCAAGGAAATGCAATAAAAACCACATGAGGCTGGGAGTGGTGGCTCATGCCTGTAATCCCAACACTTTGGAAGGCCGAGGTGGGCAGATCACCTGAGGTCAGGAGTTTGAGACCAGCCTGGCCAACATGGCAAAACCCCGTCTGTACTAAAAATATTTTAAAAATTAGCCGGGCGTGGTGGCGTGTGCCTGTAATCCCAGCTACTCAGGAGGCTGAGGCACGAGAATCACTTGAACTCAGGAGGCGGAAGTTGCAGTGAGCCAAAATTGTGCCACTGCACTCCAGCCTGGGTGACAGTGAGACTCTGTCTCAAAAAAACAAAAACAAACACCACATGAATTACCACTTCATGCCCACTAGAATGACGATAATCCAAAGAGAGATTAAAAACCAGCAATGGCAAGGGTGTGGAGAAATTGGAACATTCATATACTGCTGGTGAGAATGTAAAATGGTACAGTTGTGCTATGATATGAATGTTTGTGTCCCCCCAAAATTTATATGTTGAAAACCTAATCCCAAAGGTGATGATGCTATTAGGAGGGGGGTCTTTGGGAGGTGATTAGATCCTAAGGGCGGAGCCCTCATGAATGGGATTTGTGCCCCTATAAAAAAAGCTCCAGAGAGCTGTCTTCCCCCTTCCACCATGTGAGGACAGATAGAAGATAATCATCTATAAACCAGAAAGTGAAACTTCATCAGACCCAAATCTGCTGGCACCTTGATCTTGGACTTCCCAGCACCTAGGGCTATGAGAAATAAATTCTTTGTTTATAAGTGATTTAGTTTGGGTATTTGTCCCTCCAAATCTCATATTGAAATGTAATCCCCATTGTTGGAGGTGGGGCCTGGAGGGAAGTGATTGAATCATGGGGGCAGATTTCTCAGGAATGGTTTAGCACCATCCCGGTGGTGCTGTCCTGATAATAACAAGTGAGTTTTCATGAGATTTGGTTATTTAAGAGTGTGTAGCACCTCCCCTCCTCTCTCTTCCTTGCTTCCACTCTCGCCATATGAAATGTCTGCTCCCTCTTCACCTTCCACCATGATTGTAAGCTTCCTGAGACCTCCCCAGAAGCTGAGCAGATGCCAGCACCATGCTTCCTGTAAAGTCTGCAGAACCGTGAGCCAATTAAACCTTTTTTCTTTAAAAATTATCCAGCCTCAGGTATTTCTTTATAGCAATGCAAGAATGATCTAATACAATAAACTACCTAGTTTATAATATTTTGTTATAGCAGCCCAAAAAGACTAAGATAAGATGCTTTGGAAAACAGACTGGCAAGTCCTCAAATCCTAAGTAAAAAGTCACCATAAGACCCAGCAATACCCAAGAGAATTGAAAACATACGTATGTATATATATACATATGTATGTGTATATATATATGTTTGTGTGTGTATATATATACACGTGTATATATGTATGTGTGTGTATATTTATACACATGCATATATATGTATGTATGAGTGTGTATATATATACACGCATATGTATGTATGTGTGTATATATATACACATGCATATATATGTATGTATGTGTGTATATACGTATGTGTGTATGTGTATATATGTATATATATACTTGCATACAAATGTTTATAGCAGCATTACTTTTATTATTTTTTTCTAAGAGACAGGATCTCACTATGTTGCCCAGGCTGATCTCGAACCCCCGGATTCAAGAGATCCTCCCACCTCTACCTCCCAAGTAGCCAAGATTACAGGCATGTTCCACCAAACTCAACTTAGCATTATTTTTAATAGCCAAAAAGTGGAAACAACCCTAATGTTTGTTAACTGATAAATGAATAATATGTTATATATCCATTTAATGGAATACTACTTGGCAATAAAAAGGAATGAGGTACCAATACATGCTACAACATGGAGGAACCTAAAAACATTATCCTAACTGAAATAACAAAAGCAACCAGTCAAATCAATGACCTCAGCTTCTGACATAATAAACCAGAAAAAGAAGAGCAAATAAGATCCACAGTAAACAGAAGAAAGGAAATTATAAAAATAAGATCAGAATTCATTGAATAAAGAAAAAATAATAGAGAAAAATCAATGACATCAAGAGTTGGTTCCCCTAGAAGATTATTAAAATTGATAAACTCTTTGGCAGCATGATCAGGAAAAATGATCAGGGAAAAGAGAGAAGACACACATTACCAATATCAAAAATGACTACAGATGCCACAGATTTGAGAAAATAACCAGGAATATTATTGTGTTACTGTGATGTATATATTTGGTTTTGTTCATGATTCCTGGCTTTCACCTTCTGAAAGCCTTATTGTTTCCTAAGTAATTAGAGTGATAAGAATATCTTTTGTTAAAGTATTGTATTTGGTCTTTTGTCTTTGGTTGCTGAAGTAGCACCTGAACTTAAAAATGAAAGACACTTTTTTGTTATTTACAGCAAGCCCTTCAAACACACCTGGACTTACGTGAATGAGACAGTTTTTGGAAAGCCTTTGGATACTGTAGGATGGGGGCGTTGGTTGCCAGGGAAACTACCCAGGTGCTCAGAGGGTTGGAACTTTTAGGCTCATCCCCCAGCCCTCAGGGAAGGGGCAGGGGCTAAAGGTTAAATTGATGCCAATGGCTAGCGGTTTAATCAATCATGCCTATGTCATGAAGCTTCTATAAAAACCCAAAAAGGACAGGGTTCAGAGAACTTGCAGATAGACGAACACTTGGGGGCACTCCAACTCCAAAGGGACAGAAACTCCTGCAATTGGGACCCTTCCAGACCTTACCTTATGTATCTCTTCATCTGGCTATTTGTGTCTTTTAAAATATCCTTTGTAATAAACTGGTAAACGTAAGTAAATGTTTTTGTGAGTTCTGTGAGCCGCTCTAGCAAATTAATCAAATCCAAGGAGCGGAAACTGTGGGAACCCCGATTTATAGCCAGTTGATCAGAAGCACAGGTAAAATAACCTGGGGACTCAGTTTTGTGGGATTGCGTCCTCAACCTGTATGATCTGATGCTAGCTCCAGGTAGATATTGTCAGAATGGAATTGAATTAGAGGACACCCAGCTGGTGTCCACTGCAAAATTGATTGCTTGCTTGCTGGCGGGAGAAATCCCCGCAAATCTGGCATCAGAAGTGTGCTGTGAGAGTATGGTGGGAGAAACTGAGTTTAGTTTTTTTCCTATTCATTTGGTGTCAGTGAAGAGGGATTTGCTAGAAAGGCCCTGGTTCACAGAAACATTTGGTTTAGGAAGAGAAAGGATGAAAGGGTGGGGGATAAGAAACCTTCGATCCCTGGATAGCTACCTAGTCAGTCACCCATGGTATGAAACTGCAGCTAAAAAGTTACTAGTGGAATTTAGAGATGGATCCAACTCCCAGGGAGTTGGTTCACTGGACACATAAGGAAGTGCAAACTAATAAGAAAAAAAGCAAAATATTCAATCCCTTGGTTATTAATATCTGTAATACCTAAAACGAAGTGAAAAGCCTGGGCATGGTGGCTCACATCTGTAATCCCAGCACTTTGGGAGGCCAAGGTGGGTGGATTGCTTGAGCCCAGGAGTTCGAAACCAGCCTGGGCAACAAGGCAAAACCTCGTATCTACAGAAAATACAAAAATTAGCCAGGCATGGTGGCACACACCTGTGGTCCCAGCCACTTGAGAGGCTCAGGTGGGAGGATCACTTGAGCCCAGGAGTTCAAAGCTCCAGTGAGCTGTGATTGCACCATTGCACTCCAGCCTGGGTGACAGAGCAAAACCCTGTCTCCAAAAAAAATAGAAGAAGAAGAAGAAGAGGAAGAGGAAGAGGAAGAGGAAGAAGAAAAGGAGGAGGAAGAGGAGGAGGAAAAAGAGAGTGCTGAGTTGGACCTTGATGCTGGAATAAGACTAGATTTCAGTAAGCCTGAGCTTCAGCCACTAGCCTGAAAACTGACCTCCATGGTAAAAATTGCACAGGGACAACAGAATGTACCTCTGAGACCTGTGGTTGCCAAGAAGGTAGTCAATGTGGGAGAAACCCAAGAAATTATTGAAACTAAAGGATGGTGTAAAGGAAATGTTTAATTTTGTAGATGGTATCATGAGCTTGCTGAGCAGCTTTTACTAAAATGAATTCTGAGAGTAACAACTTTAGGAGCAGTATCTTTGGTTTTAGATGCTGCAGGGTGAAGGAACATGTCTGAGTTGATGCAAGAACCACAGCTCACTGTTGAACAATCGTAGATAGCTATATGTGATCCAGACATGCAGGAGGCTATTCCTGAGAGCCAGCCAGCATGGTGGACTGGATAAAAGCCACTGTAAAGTGTGTTTACCCTTTACAGATAGCCCCCATGAGATAGGCCCCATAAGAAGGGGGACTATCTGACTCCCTCTATTATAAATGCCAAGTGGAACATCCCAGGCGAAGCAGCTGACATACTTCATATGCAAGCTATGTGGGACTGGTTTATGATGCGTGGGATATTAACCTACTGAATATGCACATTACCCAGGTCATGGCAGATGCTGTGATTAAAGGGGGTACCTAAAGTATGGGCACCCCATGTGATGTTACTCCTGCAAAACTGAACAACAATTGGAGAAACCTCATCTGATTTGCTGGCTTGACTTCCCCATACAGATCTCACTAATACCAAGGACATTAAAGTAGGGATTATATTTCCCACATAAAGGGAATGTGGGGAAAGACAGAGGGAAGAGTCAGGGAACTCACCCCAGCAGGGTAGAAATCTTTAGATGGTTTAGATGGGATCAATTTGGCAGACAATAGATGGTGCTAAAACAAATGGGACACCCCCCATCTCCCATCCCTCACTGCTGGTCCCCCAACTTTAAAAGGCTCCAAGCAAGTCCTCTACATTTATTCCAGTTTGGAGGAATTTTTAAAGCTGGAAGGCAAAGATTACATGAGGTATCCCATTTGGAATCACCTAGGGCAATGGTTAGATTAATTGGGGTGATGATTGACTGAGAGACTTAGACTTGGCTGGGTACCAAGTCATTTGCATACATATGGGTAAAATGTCCAGATTGGGGAGAAGAAACCTTCTGGGGACTCCTTGACACAGGAGCCCAATGCATTGTGATTCCAAAGCCTTTGGGGATTTTTTTTTTTTTTTTTTTTGAGACAGAGTTTCACTCTTGTCGCCCAGGCTGGAGTGCAATGGCGTGATCTCAGCTCACTGCAATCTCCACCTCCTGGGTTCAAGTGATTCTCCTGCCTCAGCCGCCTGAGCAGCTGAGATTCCAGGCTCCTGCCACCACACCCGGCTAACTTTTGTATTTTTTAGTAGAGACGGGGTTTCGTCATGTTGGCCAGGCTGATCTCAAACTCCTGACCCCAGGTGATCCGCCCACCTTGGCCTCCCAAAGTGCTGGGATTACAGGCCTGAGCCACCGCACCCAGCCACCTTTTGGTGAAATCTTATAAAGGGGAGCTAAGCTTAAATTGGGAAGGTATGGAGAGGGAACGGTTTGGATGAAACAGTTTGGATAAAAGTTTGGATGAAAAGTGTGATTATAATCGAAAAGCAGGTTAATTGCTTACCTCATGCAGAGTCCAATTAACAAGAGCAAGATCTGATACTAAGGAAGGAGACCACTACTACTCCTACTGCCCTCCTCCCCCCACCTTGCCTAGTTCACAAGACAGGAGGAGAGAAAAAGCAAAACGTTGGAAAAAAAACAAAAGTAAGATAAATAGCCAGACAACCTTGGCACCACCACCCAGCCCTAGGAGTTAAAAAAGTAATAATAATAACATCAACCCCTGACCTAAACTACTTGTGTTATCTGTAAATTCCAGACACTGTATGAAAAAAGCATTGTAAAACTTTTTTGTTCTGTTAGCTGATGCATGTAGCCCCCAGTCACGTTTCCCACGCTTGCTTGATGTATCACGACCCTTTCACGTGGACCCCTTAAAGTTGTAAGCCTTTAAAAAGGCCAAGAATTTCTTTTTCGGGGAGCTCGGCTCTTAAGACACGAGTCTGCCGGCCCAATAAAAACCTCTTCCTTCTTTAATCCGGTGTCTGAGGAGTTTTGTCTGCGGCTCGTCCTGCTACAATACAAAACAAGTGAATTAATTCTGAAGCTAGCTTAGGGGAAGGGGCACAAAGCGTCCTGTGTTTAAATGTGCCACTTCCCCTTTGGAGCAGAAAGCAGCCATTTTTTCAAGGTGGGAGAACGTGAACAAGGGCAGGGGTCCCCCTGCTAGTTTGGTGTCTTATCTATGGGACAGGTGAATTGGCACCTTCCTGGGCAGAAGTTAAGTCATAAAAGTGGCTAAGCCGGCATGCTTTCAATAAGCCCTCCTCGTGGATAAAAGTTCCAAGGCAATCCCTGGAAGATGGAAGTTCCAAGGCCACCCCCTGGAGGTGAAAGTTCATGGCGGGGGTATGCTTTGGTCTGCAAATTGACTGTCACGTCTCAAGGAGAGATCGGTCTTGGAGCACACAGTTAGAAGAATTTGCCCTGCAGGAAGTGTCTGGTGAGAGGGATGTGAAAGGTTATATTCTGAAGGGCTAAGTAGGAAACAGGGAACAGGGGAAAAGGGGAGAGGAGAAGTGAAGAGACGATTTTTTTTTTTTTTTGAGATGGAGTCTCGCTCTGTCGCCCAGGCTGGAGTGCAGTGGCGCGATCTTGGCTCACTGCAAGCTCCCGGGTTCACGCCATTCTCCTGCCTCAGCCTCCTGAGTAGCTGGGGCTACAGGCGCCCGCCACTGCGACCGGCTAATTTTTTGTGTTTTTAGTAGAGACGGGGTTTCACCGTGTTAGCCAGGATGGTCTCGATCTCCTGACCTCGTGATCCGCCCGCCTCGGCCTCCCAAAGTGCTGGGATTACAGGCGTGAGCCACCGCGCCCGGCGAAAATAATTTTTAGAATAATAGTAATTCATTCCCTTTTTCTTAGAAAAAAATGGAGGCACTCAGATACAGGATTTTTTTTTCTTGTTTTTTGAGACGGAGTCTCACTCTGTCGCCCAGGCTGGAGTGCAGTGGTGCAATCTCGGCTTATTGCAAACTTCGCCTCCCGGGTTCAAGCGATTCTCCTGCCTCAGTCTCCTGAGTACCTGGGATTACAGGCATGCACCACCCGGCTAATTTTTGTATTTTTAGTGGAGACGGGATTTCACTATGTTGGCCAGGCTGGTCTCAAACTCCTGACCTCAGATGATTCGCCCGCCTTGGCCTCCCAAAGTGCTGGGATTACAGGTGTGAGCCACCATGCCTGGCCTTGGATACAGGATTTTTGAACAACCTTTTATATGAGGTGGTCACATCTCCTTTACCTGAGTATATTATTGGGATAGATATTATGTCTGACTGAGGATTGTTTCCCCTACCTAATATTTGTTTTTTTATTTTGTTTTGCTTTGAGATAGGGTCTAGCTCTGTCACCCAGGCTGGAGTACAGTGGCACAATCATGGCTCACTGCAGCCTCGACCTCCTGGGCTCAAGTGATCACCTAAGCCTCCTGAGTAGCTGGGACCACAAGCGTGTGCCACCACACCTGGCTAATTTTTTTTTTTTTTTTTTTTTTGTAGAGACAAAGGTCTCCCTATGTTACCCAGGCTAGTCTTGAACTCCTGGCCTCAAGTGATCATCCCGTCTTGGCCTCCCAATGTTCTGGGATTACAGGGGTGAACCACAGCGCCCAGCCTCTACCTAATATTATAAAAACAGAAGGCATGTAAGTGATACCGACAGGAGGCAGCCAAATGCCTAGGCAGATGGGGCGGGTCCCCGGTGAAACCCAACCTCCAAGCTGAAGCCAGTCTAAAACCTGAAAGCCAAGCTATAAGTTAAATCTATGAACTGTACTGAGAACTTGTTTTTCCATTTGATGCACTTTCCTCTGATTAATCCTCACCCTTCACCTATTTTACATATACCTGCCCTTTCCTAATTGGCTTTCCACACTGTCATGCCCACCTTTGAGTGGTGTCTTTGCTTTAACCTTTTTTCCACACTCATAAACCAATCAGCAAGCCCTCCCCATTCTGAGTCCATAAAAGGCCCCAGACCCAGCCGCATGGGGAGAAAAACCACCTGACTGTTGGGGTGGGGGACTGCCCCCCTCCCCCGCATCCCCACTCCACTGAGAGCTGTTCCATTACTCAATAAAACTCCCCACCTTGCTCACTCTTCGATTGTCAGCGCATCCTCATTCTTCTTGGCATGGGACATGAACTCAGGAACTGGTGCACGAGCCAGACTCGGCCAAGGTGGGACAAGTAGGCAGGCCATCTCCTGCAGCGGGTAGTGTAGCCAAGTGAGGCCCGAGTAGCTTGCAAAGTGACTGAGAAAAAATCCTGTGTCATAAGTCAACCTTCAGGCCAGTCTTGATTAGGCATGCTAAATGGGAACCACTAAAACTGCCTGAACCCACACCAGTGGTTAATTTAAAACAATATAGGCCGGGTGCAGTGGCTCATGCCTGTAATCCCAGCACTTTGGGAGGCCGAGGTGGGTGGATCGCGAGGTCAGGAGATGGAGACCATCCTGGCTAACACAGTGAAACCCTGTCTCTACTAAAAATACAAAAAATTAGCTGGGCGTGGTGGCAGGCACCTGTAGCCCCAGCTACTTGGGAGGCTGAGGCAGGAGAATGGCATGAAAACCCGGGAGGCGGAGCTTGCAGTGAGCCAAGATTGCGCCATTGCACTCCAGCTGGGCAACAGAGCAAGACTCCGTCTCAAAAAAAAATATATATATATATATTATATATATATTCTATATATATTATATATATTCTATATATTATATATATTCTATATATATTATATATATTCTATATATATTATATATTCTATATATATTATATATATTCTATATATTATATATATTCTATATATTATATATATTCTATATATTATATATATTCTATATATTATATATTCTATATATATTATATATATATTCTATATATTCTATATATTCTATATATATTATATATATTCTATATATATTCTATATATATTATATATATTCTATATATATTCTATATATATTCTATATATATAGAATAGCTGCTGGGCAGAAAGAGATTACTCTATAATCAATGACATGCTAGAAGATTATACCAACAAACTCTGTACAGTAGCCCTGCAAGGCCCATGAAAATGGTGGATGGCTCATGGAGACTAACAGTAGGCTATCCAGGCTTAAACAAAGTTGTACCACCCATGGACTCAGCAGTCCTAGACATGATTTTGACCATACAGAAAATACAACAGGCTAAAGGAGAACAGTACTCAGAGGTTGATCTTGCAAATGCCCTTCTTCTCTATCTCAATTTCAGAAAAGAGACAACTGCAGTTTGCCTTCATGTAGGAAGGATCAGTTTATATTTACTGTGCTCCCACAGGGTTACCTGAATTCACCAACTTACTGTCATAATTTGGTCAGGAGGGATTTGGACTTGATGTTGGTCTCAAGTGTAATAATACACTATATTGAGGATGCTATGATAATATCAGAAACTGAAGAGCAGTCTAGGACTGATTTGAATGCAATGGTGGCTCACATGACCAACCAAGGCTGGTTAACAAACCCAGCAAAGATTTAAGGGCCTTCCCAAACTGTAAAATTCTTAGGAATAACCTGAGCAGGAGCTATCCAGGATATTCCACAAGTAACTAAAAATAAGTTGATGTTGCTCCCCACCCCTAGGATGAAACAAGAAGCCCGGCATTTGGTTGGTTTGCTTGGATTTTGGAGAATGCATATACAACATCTGGGAATATTGCCAGCTCCTATCTATAAGACCATCTGAAGGAAAGCCCTGTTTGAATGGGGACCTGAACGAGAGCAGGTCATGACTAAATGACAAAAAGCAGTAGCCCTCTCAGCACTTTGGGACCCATATAATCCTCACTGAGATATGATTTTGTAAGTGTCTGCCATCCACACTCATGTGGACTAGAGCTTGTGGCAAAAGCCCATGAACGCCCCTCAGCCTCAACCATTGGGATTTTGGACCAGAAAATTTCCAGATGCTCCCACCAGGTACATACATACCTTTTGAGAAACAAGTACTAGCTTATTATTGGGCATTTATTAAGAGTGCCTCAATGACTGAAGGACATAATCATGAAAACTAATACCTGTAATGTTTTGGGTGATAAGAGAGACATTCAAATAAGGAAGGCAGTGCCCAGAAGAGTTCCACAATAAAATGAAAATGGTTTATATTGGAGCATGTGACCAGAGAGATGCAAGGAAGCACCCACAGTATCCGTGAGCTGGTAGCCTCTTTTCTTTTAGGACCGACTTTAGAACCATCTGAGGAGCTACTGGAACCAATTGCCCTATGGGCAGTGCCCGACGAACAGCTCTCAATTGACCAACAAGGAGCTGCTTGGTTTACAGATGGCAGTTCCCAGGGGAATGGAAACTGCCTTGTTTGGAAAGCTGCTGCATTAAAACCAGGACACGGAAAGATGGATTGAAGAAGGTAAGAATAAATCAGCTCAATGGGCTGAGTTGCATGCTGTTTTCCTATCAGTTAGCAGTGATAAAAGCCACTGTGTTTGAGCTGGGTGCAGTGGCTCATGCCTGTATTCCCAGAACTTTGGAAGGCTGAGGTGGGAGGATTGCTTGAGCCCATGAGTTTGAGGCTGCAGTGAGCTATGATCACACCACTGCACACCAACCTGGGCAACAGGGTGAGACCCTGTCTCTAAAAAATAAACATTAAAATAGCCACTGTACTCGGGTTTTTACTATTTATGGGTAGTAGCCAATAGCCTGGTCATATGGTCAGTTAGACAGACAATGGAGAACTGGACTATTAAAGGAATTTCTGTATGGGGCACAGCCCACTAGGAAATCACTCTAGGAATTTAAGGGGCACATTAAAGTAGGACGTGTCAATGCCTATCAGAAGAACCCTCTTCCAGGCTCAGAAGGTGATTGGAACTATAAAGTGAACTTTTTGGTGAGCTCCTTTGAGGTGGCCACCTGGGTCCATGAAATGAGTGAACCTTTAAGTCAGAATTCCTAAGGGCCTGATAGGGTGGGTTGTACTTTCACCCCATACGGCAAAGTTAAGGCTAACTGTATGTGCCATTATGTTGCCCAGTGGTTGAGGTAGCCCACTAGTTCTGTACTTATGTAATCCTACCTTATGTGAATGGGAATAGACTGAGTGGGAGGGATTAGTTAGAATGGTATTGCTGCTAGCAATCTGGACCAGCACAGTGGCCAAACCTAATGTCCCTTCCAAAGGTAAAAAAGTTTGGGTAAAAATAAATGCAAATGGATCTCAGCACTTTGGGAGGCCAGGCGGGAGGATCGCTTGAGATCAGGAGTTCTAGACCAGCCTGGGCAACATTGCAAAGACCCCATCTCTACCAAAAAATAGAATTTTTTTTTAATTCCTCAGCCATGGTGGTGCATGCCTGTAGTCCTAGCTACTCAGGAGGCTGAGGCAGGAGGATCACTTGAGCTGAGGAGTTCAAGGCTGCAGTGAACTATGATCACACCACTGCACTCTAGCCTAGATGACAAAGCAAGACCCTGTCTCTAAAAAAACTTTTTTTTAAAATGACAAATGGAGAGAAGGAGAAACAATAGCTGAGGGTAGAAGAATGAGTAAGTGGATGATGCAATGAGGGAAATCCAATATTGTATTAGTACATCAAGAGAGGCTCAGAGCAAGAGAATAATGTTATCTCTTAGCACAACAATTACCAGATGCCTAGAAATGTGAAGCTATATGCTTTCCAAGACCACTCCTGCTTTTGGAAACTGACCAGGTTGAATGGCAACCTGCAAACTTGAGTGACAGTTTCCTGGGAGATGTTCTGGGAGATGTTCTGGGAGATGTTGATTAACTGGACCAAATGCTAATGACTAAATGAAACACTTGTAATGTGCTGGCATCTTTTGAATTCTATTTTTCAGGCAACCCCTTCTACGAAGAATATAATTTGAGAATGAATTTCCAAGAACTGTTTTCCCACTTCAAACTGTGTGGTGTATGTACAGCTTCCAGCAGACTGGTCGCTGTGTACCTGTAAACCTTGATGATTGAATGCTTACAAAGGCCCTTGATTAAAAAGGACAAAGTGTAGTGTAGCCCAACATGTCACAAAGTGCTGTGCACAAGCACAAATTGCCCTTGTTCTTGTGGGTGGAAAGCTATTAAGCATAACAGGAACAAACAGTGGATTCCTGATGGCATTAAAGCTGTGGGCATCATTTGGTGGATCCAGAGTCCCTCAGGGAATGGGCCCACCCTGAGACAAAGGAGGATTTGTAAGGCCTTACGGCACACTCAAACTAAATTACATCTAGGTGTGGCCACCACTCTTGTAACCCTAGTATGGGGACCCAATTTTTTTGGGTGCAAAACATGTATCCCAACTGTACTCAGGCCATTAGTACACAGTGGCAAAAACATGCATGGTGGATTAAACAACACTGGCCCACCAGACAGAAAAGGCGCAAAAGGGAGATAGGTGCAGGTCCAGGAATCCCGGAACAAGCTGAGTTTGCTTTCAATGAGGAAAAACGTTCAGAGGAAAAAAATTTATTAACTAGAATAGGCAGGTTAGACAGAATTCTCTTCCAGGAGGAAGGCCAAGGATGGGAGTTAGCCTGGAAAGATGATAAGGCTTTAGCAAAATGGGTCAGGCAAACTCAACAAATGATGCTGCATGATGCTAAAATCCAGTGTAGGGGAAAGGGCCTGTACCCGGACCCAACAGGGCCTCTTGACAATTTTAATACAAATAGAGGCTAAAGTGTCCATGAGGCAGTGGCCCTCTGTCCTGGCTGCTCAGGCTCAAGGGGCACACCTATGGGAATCTTATGGCCCTCCAAACTCATGGAAGTTCTGTGGGGTACTTGTACTTTACATCGATGTAATATGACTGCCCTCTCCCCCAGAACAGGCCAAAATAAAACATATGCTATGGTACAGTAAGTAAGAATATGAGCTGTTCTAAATACCACATATGTCCTCCCTGTAGGAGGGAGGTGGGCCCTGCTATATAATAACACACAGTGGGCCGGGCAAGGTGGTTCATGCCTATAATCCCAGCACTTTGGGAGGCTGAGGTGGGAGGATCACTTGAGCCCAGGAGTTCCAGACTAGCCTGGGCAACATAGCAAGACCCCATCTCTACATTACAAAAAATAGCAGGGCATGGTGGCACGTGCCTATAGTCCCACCTACTTGGGGGTCTAAGGCAGGAGGATTGCTTGAGCCTGGGAGATTGAGGCTGCAGTGAGCCATTATTGTGCTACTGCACTCCAGCCTAGGAGACAGAGTGAGACCCTGTCTTAAAAAATAAAAACAACACACAGTGGAAACCAGTCAAGACCGTGAGATGAGACACGGTGATTGGCTTTGTCCCCATCTAACTTGGAATTCAGAAATAACCGAGTCACGGTCCATTATAACAACACCTGTCCTTAATAATATGTGGTATATGGGCAAGGGTAGATCTGCTGGGAAGACAAAGCAAATACCTCCATAATTCTTACTGATCTCTTCTGTAATGAAACTGAATCATACCATGATCATACTGCAATATGATGAAATACTGGTGTTGCTGGTAAGATTCAACTCCCTCATGTATGTAAATAAGTCTTTTTTTTTTTTTTGAGACAGGTTCTCACTCTGTCTGTCAGGTTGGAGTGCAGCCTTGACCTCTGGGCTGAAGCGATACTCCCACCTCAGCCTCCCAAGCGGCTGAGACTACAGGTGCACACCACCACTCTCAGTTAATTTTTAAAATTTTTATTATTTATTTGGCCAGGTGTGGTGGCTCACGCCTGTAATCCCAGCACTTTGGGAAGCCGAGGTGGGTGGATCACTTGAGGTCAGGAGTTTGAGACCAGCCTGGCCAACATGCTGAAATCCCATGTCTACTAAAAATACAAAAATTAGCCAGGTGCGGGGACGCGCGCCTATGGTCCCAGCTACTCAGGAGGCTGAGGCAGGGGAATTGCTTTAACCCAGCAGGCGGAGGTTGCAGTGAGCTGAGATTGCGCCACTGCACTCGAGCCTGGGCGACAGAGCAAGACTCTGTTAAAAAAAAAAAAAAAGAAAAGAAAAGGGGGAAGGTTGTTATTTCCTAAGTGATTAGAGCAATAAAAATATCTTGTGTTAAAGTATTTGGCCTTTTGTCTTTGGTTACTGAAGTAGCACCCGAGCTTAAAAGTGAAAGACAATCTTTTGTTATTTGCAGCAAGCCCTTCAAACACACCTGGGTTTATGTTAACGAGGTAATTTTTGGGAAGCCTTTGGATACCATAGGATGCAGTGGGAGGGTTGGTTGCCAGGAAAACCAGCCAGATGCTCAGAGGGTTGAAACTTTCAGTCTCAACCCCCAACGCTCGGGGAGGGCAGAGGGGCTAAAGGTTAAGTTGATGCCAATGGCTAGCGGTTTAATCAATCATGCCGACGTCATGAAGCTTCTATAAAAATCCAAAAGGGACAGGGTTCAGAGAACTTGCAGATACACGAACACTTTGGGGCACCCCAACTCCAAGGGGACAGAAGCTCCTGCACTCAGGACCCTTCCAGACTTTGCCCTATGTATCTCTTCATCTGGCTGTTTATTTGTGTCTTTTAAAATATCCTTTGTAGTAAACTGGTAAACGTAAGTAAATGTTTCCCTGACTTCTGTGAGCCACTCTCGCAAATTAATCAAACCCAAGGAGTGGAGGCTGCGATTTATAGCCAGTTGATCAGAAGCACAGGTAAAATAACCCGGGGACTCAGTTTGGTGGGATTGCATCTTCAACCTGTGTGATCTGATAGATCCAGGTAGATACTGTCAGAATGGAATTGAATTAGAGAACACCCAGCTGGTGTCCACTGCAAAATTGATTGCTTGCTTACTGGAGAGAGAAATCTCCGTACGTCTGGCATCAGGAGCGTGCTGTGAGAGCATGGTGGGAGAAACTGAGTTTGTTTTTCCTACTCAATTATGGACAGTATTATGCCTGTAAATTTGACAACTTAGATGAAATGCACATATTCTTTGAAATATGTAATCTACCAAAGCTCACTCAAAAAGAAAGAAAAAATCTGAACAGACGTATAGCAATTAAATAAATTGAATTTGTATTTAAAACCCTCCCATAATGAAAACTCTAGTCCAGTTGGATTCACTAATGAATTCTACCAAATATTTAAGGAAAAAAATATCATTTCTACATAATCTCTTTGGGAAAATTGACAAGGAAAGAACATTGCAAAGCCCATTCTATGAGGCCAGAAGTAAACTAATAACAAAATCGGAAAAAGAATTTACAAGTAAAGAAAGCTATAGACCAATAGACCAATATCTCCCATGAACATATACACAAAAAGTTTTAATGATGATTCAGCAACTAAAATTCAAAAACATATAACTAGATCCTTTAAAAACAAGTGAGGTTTTACCCCAGGAGTGTAAGTTTGGTTTACTATTTCAAAATCAACGTAAATTCACCATATTAGCAGAATTTTAAAAGACAATCTATATGACCATGTCAATAGAGGCAGGAAAACACTTGAAAAAAATTAAATGCCATTTATGCTGAAAACTCACCAAACTAGGTGAAGAAAATTTTCTCAATCTGATAATGAGCATCTATGAACAACCTACAGCTAACACTCACTGGGGGAAAGACTGAGTGCTTCTTCTTTTAAGACAAGCAACAAGGCAAGGATGTCTGATTTCTCCACCCACTTCTATTCAACATTATAATGGAGGTTCTAGCCCTTGAAATATGGTAAGAAAATGAAATGTACCCAGATTGTAAAGGAAGAAGTAAAGTTGTCTTTTTCACATATGACATTATTGTCTATAGAAAATCCTAAGAAAAGGCCAGGCATGGTGGCTCACACCTGTAATCCCAGCACTTTGGGAGGCTGAGGCAGGTGGATCACGAAGTCAAGAGATGGAGACCATCCTGGCCAACATGGTGAAACCCCATCTCTACCAAAAATACAAAAATTAGCTGGGCATGGTGGCGCACGCCTGTAGTCCCAGCTACTAGGGAGGCTGAGGCAGGAGAGTTGCTTGAACCTGGGAGGCAGAGATTGCAGTGAGCTGAAATCATGCCACTGCACTCCAGCCTGAGCGACAGAATGAGACTCCATCTAAAAAAAAAAAAAGAAAAAAAATCCTAAGAAATCTACAAAAGAATCTATCAAAATGAGTGTAGCAAGGTTGCAAGATAAAAGGTCAACGTACAAAATCAACTGTATTATTATATACTGGCAATTAATGATCAGAATTTGAAATTTAAAATACCATTTACAATAGCATCACGATATATAAAATAGTTAGAGATAAATTTGACAAAAGATGTGCAAGACCTGTATACTGAAAATTATAAGGTGGAACTCCATCACTACTAAAAACACAAAAATTAGCCAGGTGTGGTGGCACGTGCCTGTAGTCCCAGCTACTCTGGAGGCTGAAGCACAAAAATCACCTAAACCTGGGAGGAGGAGGTTGCAGTGAGCCAAGATTGTGCCACTGCACTCCAGCCTGGGCAACAGAGTGAGGCTCCATCAAAGAGAGAAAAAGAGAAAGAGAAAGAAAAGAAAGAAAGAAAAGAAAGAAAGAAAGAAAGAAAGAAAGAAAGAAAGAAAGAAAGAAAGAAAGAAAGAAGGAAGGAAGGAAAGAGAAAGAAAGAAGAGGGAGGGAGTGAGGGAGGGAGGGAGGGGGGAAGGAAGGAAGGAAGGAAGGAAGGAAGGAAGGAAGGAAGATCCTATATTCACAGAAGAAAAGAGTCAGTATTGTGAAGATTCACAAATGACAAGCTGATTCTAAAATTTATATGGAAATGAGAAGGACCTAGAACCAAAACAATTTTGAAAAAGAACAAAGTTAGAGACTTACTCTACCCAGTTTTTATCTACAGTAATCAACATGGTGAGATGTTGGTGTAAAGATGAATGAAAAAGAAGAGAGTCAAGAAATAGGCCTACACATATATGATCAGTTGATTTTCAACAAAGGTTTAAATGCCACTCAATGGGGGAAAGAATGTTTTCAATAAATGGTGCTGCAACAATTGAATAGCCATATTAAAAAAAGATTTAACTTTGACAGTTACCCAGTTACCTCACAACATATACAAAAATTACTGCAAGATGAATCATAGACCTAAATGCAAAACCTAAAACTATGAAAAAAAATTACTGAAGAAAACATCGGAGGAAATTTTATTCACCTTCAGTTTGGCAAAGATTTCCTAAGGGGGATACAAAAGCATGGATGTAAAAGAAACATTAGCCAGGCTCATGCCTGTAAAACCAGCACTTTAGGAGACTGAGATGGGGGGGTTGCTTGAGGCCAGGAGCTCCAGACCAGCCTGGGCAACATAGCAAGACCCTGTCTCTACAAAATAAAAATTAAAAAATTAGCTGATCATGGTGATGCATCCCTGTGGTCCCAGGTACTCAGGAAGCTAAGGTGGGAGGATCTCTTGAGCCCAAGAATTTGAGGCTGCAGTGAGCTATAATCATGCCACTGTACTCCAGCCTGAGCAATAGAGCAAGACTCTGTCACAAAAAAATAATGGTAAAGGCCGGGCACGGTGGCTCAAGCCTGTAATCCCAGAACTTTAGGAGGCCGAGGCAGGCAGATCACGAGGTCAGGAGTTCGAGACCAGCCTGGCCAACATGATGAAACCCTGTCTCTACCAAAAATATGTAAAAAATTAGCCAGGTGTGGTGGCATGCACCTGTAATCCCAGCTACTCAGGAAGCTGAGGCAGGAGAATTGCTTGAACCTGGGAGGTGGAGGTTGCAGTGAGCCGAGGTCACACCACTGCACTCCAGCCTGGGCAACAGAGCGAGACTCCATCTCAAATAATAATAATAATAATAATAACAGGAAAAAAAGAATAAGAATATGGCCTGAACAACCAAAAGAATGGAGTAACCAACATGATAGGGAAAGACTGTGGGAGGAGTGAGCTTTAGGGGTAAGGCTGGAGTTGTTTTGGAAGTGAGGATTTGAAAATGCCTATGAGACATACAAGTGGGGATGTTGAGTAGAAAGCTGGACATGAGAGCCTGGAGATCAGGAGAGAGAACTGGGCTGGAGACACAAATTTGGGAGCCTGACTCCAAGACTTCCACTCTTAACCCCCAATATTTATCACTCCTGAATGTTACTGTGGTTTCCTTACAGGTCTCCATTCTTCCTGTTTTTACCCCTCCAGTTCATCTTCCCTGCTTTCCCTGCTGGAGAGATCCTTCTGAACTGTAAAATAAGTCACACGATGCTTTAAAAATAAAAAGAAGGAAGAGGAGGGAAACAATCTCAGTAGTGCCCCAATCTCTTAAGCGATAAAGTCCCATCTTCTTAATCCAGTACCTTAGAATTTTTTTGACATATCCTTTGTTTCACCATCCTACCCTGCAACCTCAATTCTCCCCTCCATCTCTAAATGCAGCTCTCTCTGATCCAGTCTTCCCAAAATGCTAGCAGTTCCTCGTGTTCTTCCTCTGCCTGGAATCTCTCTCTTTCTCCCTCACCCATATCCTCCTAGAGAGATCCTATCTTCTCATCCTTGAAAACTGAGCCCATGACTCCACACGTATAACTCTCATGGTGAACTTATTTTGCAACTTTCTGCCTCATCTGTCTGTCTCACCTGTGGGACTATGATCTTCAGGTTACTTTTTCCTTCTTTTGCAAGCTATGTATGTAGGACTCAGGCTCCCAACAATGCCAGTGATAATGGATACAAAATCGTGGTGAAGTCAGACAACAGAATGCTCTTCAGCAAGAACAGTGAACTACCTGTTCAGTCAACAGAGTGGATCTCACAAATATAAAATTAATCAAAAGAAGTATATACTTTTAGTTTTCCATTCATATAAAGTACAAACCCAGGCAAAACTAAACCATGCCCTTAGAAGTCAGAAAAATGGCTACCCTGGACAGCGACTGGGAAGGGACACAGGTGGGCCTTCCGGTCAGGATCGGTTTCTTTACTTGGTCAGGATCTGTTTCTTTACCTGGATATGTTCAGTTTGCGAAAATTCAAGTTTTCCATAATTTTAGTGCACTTTCATGTGTATGTGTTATACTCGAATAAAGGCAAAACTAAACTAAGTTGGTAGACCATCAAAAGAAGCAAGCAAGGAAATAAATACCATATGATTCAGGATGATGGTTACCTCTGGAGGAGAGAGAGGGAGGTATGATTGACAGAAGTCAGTAGGGTACTGACAATGTTCTATTTTTTAACCTGTTTAGTGGTTATACAGGTGTTTGATTTATATGTTCATATTATTTAAAAGTGAATATATGGTTTATATACTTTTATATATGTATGTTATATTTTACCATAAAAATCTTTTTATGGCCAGGTGCGGTGGCTCACGCCTGTAATCCCAGCACTTTGGGAGGCCGAGGCGGGCGGATCACGAGGTCAGGAGATTGAGACCATCCTGCCCAACATGGTGAAACCCCGTCTCTACTAAAAATACAAAAATCAGCTGGTTGTGGTGGTGCACGCCTGTAGTCCCAGCTTTTCGGGAGGCTGAGGCAGGAGAATTACTTGAACCCGGGGGGCAGAGGTTGTAGTGAGCCAAGATTGCGCCACTGCACTCCAGCCTGGGCAACAGAGAGAGACTCTGTCTCAAAAAAAACAAAAAATCAAAAATCTTTTTATAAGTACATGCATTTCCAGGATACAGTTGTAAAGCAAATAGTGCAAAAGAAAAAGCAAAGTGTAATAGAATATCTCAGTATACTATCTTGTGTGAAAGAAAGAGAACCAAGAAATATATATTGTTCATTTGTGCAAAAAACAAACAAACAAACAAAAACCAAGAAGGGTGTACCAGAAACTAGTGAGATTTATTACCTACAGGGGATGTGTAGGAATGAGGTGAAAAGGATGAGAGGAGGGCCAGATGTGGTGGCTCACGCCTGTAATCCCAGCACTTTGGGAGGCCGAGGCAGGTGGATCACGAGGTCAGGAATTTGAGACCAGCCTGGCCAATATGGTGAAATCCCCTCTCTACTAAAAATGCAAAAATTAGCCGAGTGTGGTGGCACGCACCTGTAGTCCCAGCTACTCAGGAGGCTGAGGCAGGAGAATCGCTTGAACCCTGGAGGCAGAGGTTGCAGTGAGCCAAGATCGCGCCATTGACTCCAGCCTGGGTGACAGAGCAAGACTCCGTCTAAAAGAAAAAGAGAGAGAGAGAGAGAGAAAGAAAGAAAGAGAAAGAAAGAAAGAAAGAAAGAAAGAAAGAGAGAGAGAGAAAGAAGAAAGAAAGAAAGAAAGGAAAGAAAGAAAGAAAGAAAGAAAGAAAGAAAGAAAGAAAGAAAGAAAGAAAGAAAGAAAGGAAAGAAGGAAGGAAGAAAGAAAGAGAAAGAAAGAAAAGAAAAGAAGGATGAGAGGATAGAATGGGGTACAGGGGATGGGAAGTGACACTTCTCTGGGTATAATTTTTTGCATAGTCTTGACTTTAAAAGGCACGTTAATGTTTCACATCGTCAATCAATTAACAGTGATGGTGGTGGAGGATGGAATACAAACAGCAACAGATGAGCCTATTTCAATGGAATAAAGTGACTATACTAAAAGGGGAAAACAAAAAGAATTGTAAACTAATATTAAACCTTAATCAGTAGCTTTATTTTTCACAGTGTGGGTTGACAATTCTGAAACTACTGAATGTGTATCCTAGGATTGAACAAACAAGTAAATATTGTGAATGATGGGAAGTGAGGTTCTCGCTGTTAGAGAAGGGAGTTAGAAATATGGAAAGTAGAAAGACTGGAATGAACTCTGTGGCTTGGGATTGGGGTTAGAGTATCAGTATGAGCTTATGGTTTTTTTGTTTTGTTTTTTTGAGACAGCATCTCACTCTGTTCCCCAGGCTGGAGGGCAGTGACACGATCATGGCTCACTGTATGTAGCCTTGAACTCCTGGGCTCGAGTGATTTTCCCACCTCAGCCTCCTGAGTAGCTGAGATCACAGGCATACTCCACCACGCCCAGCTAATTTAAAAAAATTTTTTATAGAGACAAGGTCTCACTATGTTGCCCAGGCTGGTCTCAAACTCCTGAGCTAAAGCAATCCTCCCACCTTGGCCTCCCAAGGTGCTGGAATTACAGGCATGAGCCACCATGCCTGGCCTGCTCCTGGTTTTTAAGATGATACAGAGATTAGATAGATTAGATTAGATTAAATTAGACAGACATATGATAGATAGATAGATTAGATAGATAGATGATAGATGATAGATTAGATAGAGAGATAGATAGATGTATTCCTACACATATGTATACATATGTATCCTAGCTCTGTCCACTAAGGTGGCCTAGAAACAATGATCCCCTAGTAGCAAGAACACACCTTATGCCCATAACTTGTTATCGCTATCAAAAGGAATGAAGCCTGGATTTTTGGAGAGCTGGTTCCAGGGCTGTGTCAGGAAAAGTACAAGATGAGCCGGGAGCATCTTGCTCTTCTAGGAAGTGAGGAAATCCTCAAAGAATGATGGAGCATGAGAAGGACACAGAAACAAGGACACAAATCAAAAGGACACAAAAAACAAGCTTGAAAAGGCTCCCCTGTCAAATTCTGGAACAATTTGGGCATCAAAATTAATAATAAATGTAGCAGTTTATAACCCATTGAATAAACTGAGAATCCGCAAAGCCATGATAAAACTAGCTAACTGAATGAATAAATAAATGGAGGCAAAAGGAAAATTTTTCCTTATTGTAAAGTGTGAACCAATAAATGTAGAATGAATAATGGAATTAGAAAATCACCATCTGGCAACCACCAAGGTAATAATTGTTTCTAGCAAGTGCAGTGAGATTGGGTGAGGGCGAGGGAAAATCATGGCTTTTACTTCCATACACTCCTGTGTTGTTCAAGCATCTCACGATGTGCATGTTCTCATGCATTACTTTTGTAATTAAAAATATGTATATTCTTTTGACATGCTGAGGGACAAGTGCTTGTCACTGTCAGTGCTCTCTGCAAGATAGTGGAGATAAATAAGTTGTACTGAAGCGGCACCCGGGAGCACTGTCTTCTGAGAGACAGAGATAAGAGCAGCAGCCCTAATTAACTGTAATACCGAAAAATATACTGGAACATGGTGATAAGTAGGATCACTCTTGCCTGACTACCTCAGTACAGTGCTGGGAACATAATAAGGACTCAATAGATGCTTGCAGAAGGTGTAAAATAGTGAATCCAGTCTGCTACCTTTGCATGAGAAAGAAGGGAAAAAGCAAAGTATAAGTATTATATATAAGTATATATAGATGTATATATATAAGTATTGTATATATAGATACTTATATTTGCAAAAATGAACACTAGAAGGATAAACTAAAAATTAATAAAAAAGAGTAACCTACAAGGGAGGGGGTATAACAGGGTATAGGGACATGACGGAAGTGAGATTTCTCTGAATAAGACTTGTTACAGAGTTGAGACTTTGGAAACATAAAAACATTTTACATATTCAAAATTAAAATTCAATTAAAAATTTAAAAATCAATCTTTAAAAATAGAAAACAAACTGGAATGAGTAAACCTAACTATATCACATTGGTAACATAGCTTCCAAAGATAATATACTATTTCCAGCAACTTTAGAACACAGTTTTTGAATGCATATCCTTACTGGAATATATTCCAAGAACAAATAGAACTACTAAGAAATCCTAGACTTCTTTCAGGAGTCTAATTGATTGTAGAAATATTGGTTTGATTAGTTTAATGCAGGGACGCAAATATATAAATGTTGTTAGGAGCCAAAATTTTCAGTATAAAAATGCCATCTATGAAGTATAAACTTTGTATTTATTTATTTATTTATTTATTTTTTATTTTATTTTATTTTTTTTTGAGATGGAGTTTCGCTCGTCGCCCAGGCTAGAGTGCAATGGCGCGCTCTCGACTCACCACAACCTCCGCCTCCCGGGTTCAAGTGATTCTCCTACCTCAGCCTCCTGAGTAGCTGGGATTACAGGCATGTGCCACCATGCCCAGCTAATTTTTTATTTTTTAGTAGAGACGGGGGTTTCTCCATGTTGGTCAGGCTGGTCTTGAACTCCCGACCTCAGGTGATCCGCCCGCCTCAGCCTCCCAAATTGCTGGAATTACAGGAATGAGCCACCATGCCCGGCCTGAAGTATAAACTTTTAAAAAGTACATAAACACCTTGGAATATTAACTTTGAACTGGAAATATCAATATGATACAACAACATTTTTGCTTCTTTCAAAAAAAATTTTTCCCTGCCTTGTGCATTGGAAATACCCAGAAGCAGTGACACCTAGTATCAATGAACATCCCTAGCACCTGTATCTTGGTGTCTGAATACATCCCAACTGAAACGAACCAGGGCTCCTTGGAGAAATGGCTGATTTCAGGTCTGGAGCAGGAAATGTCCAACATGAGCCTGAGACATCTTTTCCTACCAGAAACCAAGAAAACTATCAAAGACTACTAGTGTCATGTTAAAAAGGCACAGAAACAAACTTGAAAGTGCTCCCACTGGCCAAATATGGGGTAATTTGAACATCAAACAGAATGATAATTGCAATGGATTGAAACACACTGAATATTTTTTTAAATGAGTTCATAATGGCACTAAAAACAAGCAGCAAAAACAAAAAACATAAAAACCTCACGTGAACCATTGGAAATAACTAGGACATCAAGTCCTTCCTCTGAAAATTGGCATTTATAATGACAAAATTATATATTTATTTTGTCTTTCCTATGTAAATTCTATCTTGGGGTAACTCCAATGGCCCAAGTTGATGAAGGGAAGTTTTTGTTTTTGTATTTTTCTGAGACAGAGTCTCCTTCTGTTGCTTGAGCTAGAATGCAATGGTACGATCATAACTCATTGCAGCCTCAAATTCCTGGGCTCACGCCATCCTCCAACTTCACCCTTCCAAGTAGCTGGGATTATAGGCACATGCCACTGGGCCCCCTTAATTTTTTTAATGTTTGTAGAGATAGGGTGCCACTATTTTGCCCAGGCTGGTCTCAAATTCCTGGCTTCAAGCGATCCTACCTCTTCAGCCTCCCAAAGTGTTTAGATTACAGGCATGAGCCACCACGTCTGGCCAGAAATATTTTACTTGTAGAAGAAGGCTGGTTAATAAATGTAGAAAAATGACAGAATTAGAAAGATCACCACTTGCAAGTCCTAATAAAACAACTGATTCGGCAACAATCATCAATAGATGAAACCATTAGATGAAAGGTTGATGGGGAAATTTACCATGGAGAGATGAGGCTTTTACCACCTTAACCCACCGATAAATCTTAACATCACTAACAGCAGGACCACCAGACATTATGTGCCACTTGATGTGTTGAAATAGAAATCTCACAGCACCACCTCTAAAGTGTTGCAACTAATAATAATAATAATAGTTATAGTAATAATAATAAATAATAATGATAAATAACCTGAATGCAACAGAGTCTTAAGAGCTAACTTCCAACTCCAGGAGAAAATAGAGTGGTGGGGGGCAGATAAAGAACATGTTAAATGACACCACAAGGGAGCAAACAGAGAAATCCAAAAGATAGGTCCTTCTACAGGACAACTGCAACAAGTCAGTGGCATAAAATGAAAAGTGGGAAGGCAGGACCTGCTCTAGGATTAAGGGACCCTCAAGAGACATGTCAAATCATTCAGTGTGTTCTGGTTTGAACAAGCTGGGTGTAAAAAGACATTTAATTATGAAGACAATTGGGTAACTGTGGACTTGCTATTATGAGACATCACCAAGGAATTGTCACTATTACACTTCAGTGTAATAATGGTATAGTGGTTTTAAGATATTCCTGTTTTTTAGAATTGCATACTGAAGTATATAGGGATGTGACACAATGTCTGAGATTTGATTTGAAATACTTCAACAAAAGAAAAAATAGAGTAGATGAAATAAATACAGTAGAATCTTATTCATTGTCCAATCTGAGTAGTGCGTGTATGTGTATTCATGGTAGTATCCTCTGCATGTTTGAAATGTTCATAATTTTAAAAATTAAAGTTTTTTGAGACAATGAAAGGGGATCTTGACTCTAAGAAAATGTTCAGAGTAAGTTGCAAAGGAGCATTTTTATTCAAGCCTTGTTTAGATTCAGTAACTAGGACAGTTTAAATGGGTGAGAAATGAATCAAACCATTCCCAGCTATTTATACACTATGTAAAAAAAATTCCTTATGATAGGAATGTGTTTTTATTTTTTAAAATAAAATAATCATTAATGCTGGAGGCTTCTGGATACCATTAATGTTCTATTTCTTGAGCTGAGCAGTGGTTAAGTGGGTGTTCATTTTATAACTATTTCTTCATCTACAAGACTTATGCACATTTCTATCTGTACATTATATTTCACAATTTAAAAAGTTGAATTTTTGAAAAGTATAATTGAAATAGTAGAACATGACACTTTTTCTCCCAATTCAGTGTAGCCTCACTGACTGGTTAAGGAGACCGTCGCAGCCCCATGAAGGTGCTTTCGCCCACCAGATGGTGGAGTACTGTCATTTTAGAGATAGAAACAAGAGCAAATATGGAAGGAGTTCTTAAATCTTCCAAACCCTGCTTATCTCCCTGCCTGCTCAGGGTGATAAACAGAGGGGCACAGGCAGAAAGGAATCAGGTCTCTTCCATTCCTGCAGTGTTGGAGTTGATTCAAAATGGGGGACTGTGGGCCGGGCGCAGTGGCTCACGCCTGTAATCCCAGCACTTTGGGAGGCCGAGATGGGCGGATCACCTGAGGTCAGGAGTTCGAGATCAGCCTGGCCAACGTGGCGAAACCCCGTCTCTACTAAAAATACAAAAATTAGCCGGGTGTGGTGGCAGGAGCCTGTAATCCCAGCTACTCGGGAGGCTGAGGCAGGAGAATCACTTGAACCCAGGAGGTGGAGTTTGCAGTGAGCCAAGATCACGCCACTGCACTCCAGCCCAGGTGACAGAGTGAGATTCTGTCTCAAAAAAGAAAAGCAGGGGGACTGTGGCTACAAGTGCATGACTCAGTTTCCCCTGTTCCCCCGTCTTCTCTCCCTACAACTCTGCCTGATGATTTCTGTGTGCTCATCTCATAAAGACAAGTCTTTCTGGAGAACCCTCTCCTCCCACTGCAAAGGGAGGAAAGCTGCTTCAGAGTGGATAGTGAGTGTGTGGGGGCGTTCAGTCCAGCTGGCCCCTCCCACCCTCCTTCGCAAGGCATTCCTTCCCCATCACTGTTCCTCACCATCGCCAACAACAGAACAATCCTTTCTCTTGACGGCCTTGGAAGGTCATGAGTGAAGGCTAACTGAGGGCAAACTGAAATAGCAGGAGTCCAGGTCACGATCCCTGTCTTGAGATAAAGTCTGAGATCCTTAGGCTGGCATTCAGGGTCTCATCCCTGCCTCCTGAGCATCCCTCATCAGGCCACACCAAATTGCTTCCAGCATGCTCCAAACACACTACCCTCTGGGACCCCCCCAAGCCTTTGTACAGGCTGTTTCACTCACCTAGTCACCTTTTTAAATGGAATTAAGAGGTACATGGTACTGATTATGTCTTGACACTGTTCTGAACACTTCACAGATATTACCTCATTTATCCTCACAACCCTATTGTAAGCACTATTATCACCCCATTTAACAGATAAGGAACTTGAGGCACAAGGAGGGTAAGAGGCATGGATTCAAACCCAAGCAGTCTGGTGCCCGAGTCAGTGTTCTTAGCCACTGCACTATGCTGCCTCTTAAACTTCCGACTCACTTCCACTTCTTCCACACTGACCTTGGGTGTCAACACTTCTCCCCACCCCGCCCCTGACATTTTTGGGCTCCCACAGCTCTCAGTTTCCACCTTCACTTCACACTGTAATGAAACAATCTGATTGCCTCTTTTACTTTTTCATTTTTAAAAACTTTGTATTGAAGTAATATAACACATAAAGTACTCATTCTCTCTCTCCTGCCACCATGTGAAGAAGGTCCTTGCTTCCCCTTCATCTTCCGCCACGCTTGTAAGTTTCCTGAGGCCTCCCAGCCATGCAGAACTTTACAGGGCTTTGACACTTGGGTACACGTATCTCATCTAAAGAAGGCACTGACTTCTGCCAGTATCTGACACCAAGCTCAAGCTAACCAAAGCCTCATCTTTAGGCCCGGGCAAAGTTTATATCTTCCAGGTTACAGCAGTTCCATGTAAAGATGATGATCATGCAAGGATTCCAGCCAATTCTTGTCTCGGAATCGGACTCACCTGCTGATGCACCCTGGGGACCCTTAGACCAGGCAGCCGGAGATTTCCAATCCCTGGACAGGCAAGGCCAGCACCCTTAAATTGGCAAGAAGAAGATACAGATGACTGGCCTCCTCCCTCATCAACCCTTAAGAATAAGGGATGGAAATCTCTGAAGGGTGAATGAATTAGGAAGAGCACTGGGTGGTTACAAGAGGATGAAAAAACTCAAACAACAGCTAAAACAAGAACTAGGCAAAGAAACAATGGGATAACAGAAAATCCGAAATAAGGAGGAGAAAATGGCCAGAATCCCAGCCAGGGTGACATGTCCATGACTCTTCTGGGAAAACCCAAATAAGGGAGAAAAGGGGTGGTAACCAGAGTGGGGGAGCTGAAATCCCCTCCTTTTCTAGAACATCTAATGATTATTCCACCCCCTAATTAAAGAAACACCCATAAAATTAGAAACCCAAACTCCCTTCTGTGCAACTCGTTCTCACAAACACGCCCGCACTTCTCTCTCTTAAGTGTTTACTTTTGCCTTGCAATAAAAGCTTCTTGCCTTTCCCTTCAAAAGAGAAGAGAAAAGTACTTGAAGTCAGGAGCAGTGGCTCATGCCTGTAATCCCAGCACTTTGGAAAGCAGGAGGACTGCTTGAGCCCAGGAGTTCAAGACCAGCCTGGGCAACATAGTGGGTCTCTGTCTCAATAAAAAGAAACAAAATAAAAGAAAAGCACTCGAGACATATAAATGAACACTCTCGATGAACTGTTACTAAGCCACCTGAGTAATCAGCTCCAAAATCAAGAACCAGAACATTCCCAGCACTCTAAAAAGTCTCTTTGGCCTGGCGCGGTGGCTCATGCCTGTAATCCCAGCACTTTGGAAGGCAGAGGCAGGCAGATCACCCGAGGTCAGGAGTTCGAATCCAGCCTGGCCAACATGGTGAAACTCCGCCTCTACTAAAAATACAAAAATTAGCCACACATGGTGGTGGCCGCCTGTAATCCCAGCTATTCGGGAGGCTGAGGCAGGAGAATTGATTGAATCCGGGAAACAGAGGTTGCAGTGAGCCCAGATGGTGCCTTTGCACTCCACCCTGGGTGACAGAGTGAGACTCCATCTCAAAAATAATAATAATAAAAATAAAGAAAAGAAAAAAGAAAGAAAGAATGTCTCTTTAGGCCTCCTACTCAGACCCCAATGGTAATCACTATTCTGACTTCTATCACAATACATTGGTTTTGCCTGGTTTTGAACTTTATATGTATGGAATCATACAGTATTCTTTTGTCTGGTTTATTCTGCTCAGTGTAATGTTTGTGGGATTCATCCATATTGTAGTTGTGAGTCATTTCTTCTCATTGATGTATACTATTCCAATGTGCAAATATACCACAATTTATTTTTCATTCTCCTATTGATGGTATTTGGGTTGTTTCCAGTTTGCACTGTTACAAATAGTGCTTTTATGAACATTACCACAATGTCTTTTGGTAAACATATATATGCATTTTGGATGGGCACATACCTAAAAGTAGAACTGCTGGGTTATGAAGTATGCATGTGGTCGCCTTAGTAGATATTGCTAAACAGTTTCCAAAGTGGCTATATCAATTTATACTCTCATCAATACTGTATGAGAGCTCTTATCACTCCACATTCTCACCAATATTCGGTATTGTCTTTTTTTTTAGTCAATCTAGTGAGCATGGTTTCATTTTGTATTTTCTTGACTACCAATGAGGTTTAGCACATTTTCGTAAGTTTTTGGCCAGTTGGCTATCCTCTTTTGCAAGGTCCCTGTTCAAGTATCTTGTCTGTTATTCTTTTGAGTTATCTGTCTTTTTCTTATTGGTTGGTAAAAGTTATTTGTATATTCTGGATATGAGCCTTTTACTGGATATATACTTTGCAAATATTTTATCTAATTCTGTGACTTATCTTTTCACTATTTTAATGGTATCTTTTGATAACCAGAAGTTTTAAATTTTAATGCTGTTCAATGTATCACTCCTTTCCTTTATGGTAATTACTTCTTGTCTTGTTTAATTCCTTCCTTACCCCAACGTTATAAAGATATTCTCTTACATCATATTTTAGAAGACTTATTGTTTTGCCATTTTTTTTTTTTTTTTGAGACAGAGTCTTGCTCTGTCGCCCAGGCTGGAGTGGAGTGGTACGATCTCGGCTCACTGCAGCCTCGACCTCCTGGGCTTAAGCAATCCTCCTACCTCAGTTTCTGGAGTAGCTGGGACCACAGGTGCGCACCACCATGCTCTGCCAATTTTTGTATTTTTAGTAGAGACGGGATTTTGTCATGTTGGCCAGGCTTTTCTCAAACTCCTGAGCTCAAGCAACCTGCCTGCCTTGGCCTCACAAAGTTCTGGCATTACAGGCGTGAGCCCGTGCCCAGCCCGTTTTGCCTTTTTTTGTTTGTTTGTTTTTCGAGACAGAGTCTTGCTCTATTGCCCAGGCTGGAGTGCAGTGGTGAGAACACAGCTCACTGCAGCATCCTGGGCTCAAGTGATCCTCCCACCTCAGCCTCCCAAGTAACTGGGACTACAGGCGCACACCACCATGTCCAGATAAGGTTTAAATTTTTTATAAAGACGGGGTCTCAATATGTTGTCCCGGGTGGTCTCAAACTCCTGAACTCAAGCAATCCTCCTGCCTTGGCCTCCGAAAGTGCTGGGATTACAGGTGTGATCCACTACACCCGGCCTTCAAAACATTTTCTAATTTTCCATGGATTTTTCTCCCTCCCCAAAGCATGTGGGCATAAAAATGACCACCGGAGGGCCTTGTCAAAATGCAGGTTTTGAAGCCCCATCTGAAAACCTCCTAGATTAGTATTTCTGGGAGGTAGGCTTGGGTATCTACACTTTACAAGTTCTCCAGGGGATTCAGACGCAAGTGGGTTCCAGGTCCACAGTCTGGTAGCAGAGCCTGCATTTCCTAAGGGCAGAGAGCACAGGTCTGAGTCACCCGGTACTGTTAGTGCCCAGCACTGGGCCTAACATAAAACCATTCGTCATAAATGAAGGAACCAATGGATGAAGGAAGAAAGGAAATAAAACACAATTTCTTATATCAAGATAATTTGAATTCTTGAATGCTGTAACTTAGGGGAACCACTGAAGCCTCATTTGGTCCCAATTTAATCATATTTGAAACAAATATTTTTTTCCCTGTCTTCATATCTCTGCCTACCAAGCGTTCTCCTCACCTCTCCTATTCTGTTGTCCTGGGACATGGCTTTAAGTATGGGTTCTGCCTGTCTGCTGGCCCCGAGAAAGTGGGGATGGCACAGGAGATATCCTGAGAGGGGCTGTTCAGAGTTGGGCAGCGCTCCTTTCCCACCCCAACCCCCCAGCCAACCTCCAGGCCTTGCAGGGAAAATGCCCATAGAACCCCATTCTAAATCAGTTTATGAATCCCACCTCTCCGGGCCCTAAGCATGCCTCCCAGCCCAAAGCTTTTGAGAAACTTTCGCTGGACCTTTGTCCCGACCCAGATCCTAGCGTCCTCTATGCCCTGCCTCCTCTGCACTTGCAGCCCATGTGAGTTGCTCTCTCAGCAGCCTCTTGGCCATCTCTCCCCACCTCCACTCATGCCTCTCTCGAGCATCTCAGAAAGCCCCGAGCCTGACTTCCCCAACCAGCTATTGTCCTGGCAGCACAGCCGCCACGCCAGCGTCCCCACCCAGTCAGCCAGCCAGCCGGCTGCTCCCTGGCCTCGCCAGCCCCCCCCCCCCCACTCCCCGCTCCCCGCCCCGCCCCAGGGAGGACCAGGCTGGCAGCTGGGAGTCTCCCTGCCTGCTCAGCCTTCCTCCTTCCCTCCCTCTCCCTCCCTGCCTCCCTCCTCCTCCGCCCGCCCCTGAGGCAGGGACCGTGCAAATCGAGGAGAGGGGGGACGGACAGGCCTGATGGGGTCCAGCTTAGGGCCCCGGACTCCCCACTGATGCTCTATCCAGGCTGGGTGTCCCCAGCATCGTGGGACCTGGATTTGTGTGCACCGGGGTGGTTCCCAGGCCAGGAGGGTCCCTCTGGCAGGCCCTTGGTGCCCTCGTTTTGCATGAGGACCCCCCTCGGATGCTCTGAGCCACCCTCCTCAACCCGGATCTAAAACCCGGGACACGGCTATCAGGCCAGCCTCTCTCTCCACCCCACCCCCTCTTTCTGGCGTCCATCCCCTCCCCAACACCACCTCTGCTGCTGCCTCTGGCTGTGGACCTGCACCTCTTCCCCATCCCCGCCAGGCCCGGGGAGCGGGGTGAGCCTGGATGAGAGCCCCCCCAACCTGGGGCTCTCCCAGGCCATGGCCCGTGTGCTCCCAGGGAGGAGCCCCGGACCCTGAGCATCTGCTGGAGGCTTGGCAGAGGCCCCGCGGGGACCGTGTCTTCTGAGGACAAAAGGCGGCGGCCAGCAGGCAGACGGAGGGGGGGGTGGGGGGTGGGGGGGTAGGGGGACCGGCAGCCAGGCAGGCAGACGGGTAGCAGGGGCCAGCGCTGGCCCCCCTCCCAGCTTGGCAGTGGCATGAAGATGGGAGTGGGAGTGTATAGTGGAGGAAGCACCTGCCGGGACCCCCACCTGCCAGCTAGTTGGACACCCCAAGGCTGTGTGCTGCCCACCTGGTGTTCCCCAACACCCCCAGCCCTACCCAGTGCACCCCTCCGGTGCCTGCTTTCCCTGATGCCTGCGATTTAGACCAGCCCGGCTGTATCCACGGCAACAGAAGCAGGAGTGTCACTGGCCGCCAGATCACTGAGGGTCCCACAATGTGGCCCGGGCTGTGATTTACCTGGGTGAGACAGCTTGAGCCCCATCGTGGATTCCAAGACATCCCTGCTGAGAGAGCCAAGGTAAGCAGTCAGCATCCCTCCACCAAGGATGGGGGGCTGGGACTTCTGTTCTGTCTCCCCACACAGACTTCAGAGTCTCCATCACTGCCATGCTCTCTGTCTCTGTCTGACTCTGTTAGTCTCTTTCTGCTCCATCAAGGGGCTCCTTGGTACCCAAGCCTGGGGACTCCTCATCTTCCCCCCGTCTTCCCCAATCCCAAATGTCCCATGAGAAAGGGAACCACCACCTGTTTCCCCTCACAGGGTCTGTTTTTATCATCATGGTTGCGTTTGGGCATGAGGCTGTGTTAATCTTTCCTTGTGTGCTGGCTGTGGAAGGGATGCCTGGGAGCCCGGCCGTGTTCCCTTCACAATGCCTGCACCCTGGGCAGGCTCAGCCTCTTGCGGCTGCTCCTCTCCCTCTCCCTCCTCCTCCACTCTCCTCCAGGATCCCTGGCCTGCTGGCTGGGTGTGTGTGTGTGTGTGTGTGTGTGTGTGTGTGTATGTGTGTGCACCTGGGTAGCAAGCAGGTGGGTAGACATGACAGAGAAGCTGCTCCCAGCCCAGACCATCCCCCACTCCTTCTTTCCTCCTTTCCTTCCTTCCTTCCTTCCTTCCTTCCACCCTCCCCACCTCCCCATCTCTCCCTACAGGTAGCAGAGTTTTGCTCACTCACCACTGAAGATGTTGCCGATTCCCAGCTAGGGGGAGGAAGTCACTATAGGGCTAAAGGACAGTGAAGTGGTGGTGGGGAGCACTTCCAGGCCCTAGGCTGCCTGATGGTTCTGTGGGGGCAAAGACCAATCCCATGACAACCTGCAGGGGCCAGGAACAACATGGTTGTCCCTACAGTGTGGGACCCAGCCTCCACCACAAGGCTCTCTGTCTCTGTTTCAGATGTCCATGTTGTGTCTGAGACCCCCTGGATCTTGTGGCCTTGTGCCCAGTAGCCGCAGGTCCATATATCTGGAAGGGCAGGAAAGCCTGGTACATGGAGAACATGGATCCTCCCAGGGACACTTCCCCCAACTACTAGCTCTGCAACTTTAGTGGAAGCATGCCACTTACTGAACCTCAGTTTTCCCATCTGTCAAAGAGACTGGTAACCCTTCCCTGATGGGTGTGTGTAGGGATTGAATGAGTTGGTGCATGTAAGTAAGAGATGTGCATCGAGGTGGCACTGAAGCAATGTCAGCAAAGCTCACAGTCAATATTGTTGCTGATTATTCATGATTAATAGTGTTATCGATTACTTGGAGGAGGGACAGGTCCTTCTTCTCCAGGATCTCAGCAGAGATCTGGGGAGGGCAGCAAGTGGGCAAATGGAGGGTAGTGGAAGGGAGGCAGGAGAAGCCCTGTGTTAATACTTCTCATTTGTAGAGAATGATAAGTGGTTATGGGCAGAGCCTCCCTCCCCCACCCCACTCCAGTCTTCTTTCCCTGCACTTGTCCCTGTTTGTGCGCGCACACACACACGCACACACACCCACAGAACCTTGAGCCCCCATGAGCCAGCAGAGGCCTGGCTTGCAGCCTGCAGCCTTCCTGGCCCTGGTGATGTATGTGTCTCCCTGTTGAGGGGAGACTTGGCAAGAGTTTGGCCTGTGGTCAGTGGTTGGCAGGGCCTGGAGATGAGGCTGAAGCTCCTGAGATCACGGGGCTTCGGGTAGAGCTGGGGTGTGGCCCATGCAGCAGCCAGACCTGTGAGGGATGCATCCCAGGGAGCTGCTCACCTAGAGCCTGGGGTGGGGGAAGAACGGGGTCTGCTGGCTGATTTCAGGGCATGGAGATGTGATGGGACACAGAGTGTGGGGTCGGTGGCCAAGGGAAGAGGAGGAATGGGGAAAGACTGAGGCCCAGAAGACCATCTCTGTGGGGGCAGGGAGGGGGGCTTTGAGGCATAAAGTAGACTTTTCTGAACAAGCATTTGGTGTGGGAGAGGACCTGGTCTGTGGTCTGGAGGCCTCTGGGCCTGAGCGTGGTTGTATATATGCTACTGAAAATGTGTGGCTGAGTGTGTAGTCTGTGTGTGCATGTCTGTTCATGGGCAGTGTGGCTGTGTATGAACCTGTGTGTGTGAGCAGGCCATGTGATGGCATGCGTGTGAGTGTGTGGGTATCTGGATAGGCTTGTGTGTGTACTGTGGGGTGGGCATGACTTTGCATGTCTGTCTGGGTGATCAAATGGGCATGTTTGATTTTGAGCCTGAGTGTGGGTGTGTTTTCTCTGAGCCATCAGGCCTGTTGAATGTCTGGTTGTATATGTGTGTGGCATCAGTTTTTCTTTGAGTGTATGTGTCTGGTTGTATGTGTATGAGTGTGTGGGTTTCAGAATGCCTGGGTGTGCATGCCCCATTAGATGAATGCCTAGTTGTATCTGCTTGTGCATATTGGTGTGTGCTCATGAGTGTAGGTGCATCTAAAGGGTGTGCTTGTGAGTGTTAAGGGCATATATGTGCATGTCCATGCATGTATGAGAGGGTGTATATGTGTGTGTGTGTGTATATGAGTGTATCTGTCCTGCATTTGTGTAAGCAGGCTTTTGACTTTCTGTGAATGTCTGTATGTGGGTTCTCCAGCATTTTAAATTATATAGATGTCTGTGTGTGCATGTTCCAGTGTATATCACCTGTAGACAAACCTTTATGTCCACATCCAATTAGAGAAATGTTAATATAGGTGGGCACACTAATATAAGGAGAACTAATTTTATGGGTAGGGGAGAGTGTGTGAATGAAAATCTATTTTGTGGGTATGCCTACATGTGCACATTTGATTATGTATGTGAGTATGGCTGTGTGTGGGGGTGTATGCCTGTCTGCACACAAAAACACACACACACGCAAAATGCTGTGTGCATAGGTGAAATGATGCATTGTCTATATGTCTAATTGTGTTTGTGTGTACACTGTTATGTGTGAGTACATGTCTGTGGCATGCATGAGTAGGTACTTGGGTGTGCATGTCTCATTATGTGTTTTGTCTGAATTTCTGAGTATGTGAGTGTGAATGTGTATTTGAATATGCCTGTGATTGTGAGTGTATATGTGGGTGTATATGCTAGTAGGTGTGAACATCTGGCTGTGTGTGTTTCATTGAACATGTCTGTATATGCCTGCCTGTCCATACACATATGTCCACACACACCTGTCCACACACATGTTTGTGTGTGTGTGTGTGTGTGAATATGCCTGTGTGTATGCCTGTACATTCAGACAGGCATACACAGAGGTATATTCATATGTGTGAATGTGCCAGTTTGTACAGTTCTAATTATTTGCATGTATGTGTTTGTGTTTATGCATCTTTGTTCTGGAGCATATGTTGTAGAACACAATGTAAGGTAACGTCCATGCAAGTCACTCTCAGCCTACAAGTGTGTTTAAGTGTGTGTGTGTGTGAGAGAGGATGTGTGTGAGGATGTGTGTGTCTGTGATGAGTGTGGATCAGTCCTTCTTGTATGGATGTACAGTTGTGTGCATGTGAGTATACTTCCATGTGTACATGTGTGTGAATATACCTTTGTGTCCAAGTCCATCTGTGAGAATGTAGGTGTAAATGATTCCTCTTTATTGTGTAGCTTCTCATATGGGTGTATGAACTTGTAGGAATCTACATGGTGTACATATCTGGCTGTGATAGTGTGGGCATGTTTTGTGAGTACATTTGTATTTCCATGTCTGAGTGTATGCATATGGGAATGAATTAATTAACAAGTCTATGTGCATGTGAACATGCCCAGTTGTGTGTACAAGTCTGTGTTAGGAATGTCTGCATATCTATACTTCATGTCATTTACAAGCATGTGCATATCTAGGTGTTTATGTGTGTGAGTGTGTAAATATATGTGGTCATGTCTGGGTGTGTGTGTGCACACATTTGGGAGCTTCCCTGTCTGTGTCCATGTTTGTTCATCATCTCCTTGGGTGTGATACAAAGTCTGTCTGTCTGTGGACATGTGAAGGTATGCCTGTATGTACCCCTGTGTTTGTGAGTGAATGTACGTCATTCATGGGCATTATGTCGTGTGAATGTATGTCACGCATGCGTGCCTATGTTTAAGAGTAAATGGATGTACATGTATGACTAAGTACAGTGTGAGTGTGTCCATGTGTAAGGATGAGTGTAGGTATTTGTGCATGTGTCTGTCAGTCGATGTAAGAGAGAGATACTTGGCCTTGGGCCTGTGCGGATTGGGCCTTATTGACAAGGGGATGGAAAGGGAGAATACTTACAAGTCTGTGTACCTCAGTATGTATTTGTGTGTATGACTGAGAGTCAGTGGTGCCCTGCGAGACTATGTCTGTCTGTAAGTGTGTAGACATCCTGCAGATTGGCAAACTATGACACCTGATGCCTGTGACCCCCATTCTGGGGCTTCTCTGGCCTTGACCATGTACTGGGCTTTTGTGGGGGTCTCAGGATAATTCCTGTCATTATTCACACTCAAGAAGTGGGCACCAATCATGGCTGATGTCCTACTGGGGAAAAGAGGCCTATTTAGAAAAAGATTCCTTGAAACACAAAGACCTCCCTTCTCATCCCCCCAACCATCAAAGGCCCAGAGTAGAGTGGCATTGTATGATATCTAGGGTTGGTAAATAGTTTTCACTGAGAGGACCCAAATTATGCCATCCAGGCAGAAATCTAGATGTGAATGTGTATATATAAAAGTGAAAGTATCTTAGTAGAGTGTGTGTGTATGTGTGTGTGTGTGTGTGTGTGTGTGTGTATAGACTGGTATATCTGGTGAGAGAGAAAGGATGTGGTCTGCATGTGTGTAAGAGAGAGCATGGGCTGGGTGCGGTGGCTCATGCCTGTAATCCCAGCACTTTGGGAGGCCAAGGCGGGTGGATCTCCTAAGGTCAGGAGTTTGAGACCAGCCTGACCAATATGGTGAAACCCCATCTCTACTAAAAATACAACTGGGAGTGGTGGTGCTTGCCTGTAGTCCCAGCTACTTGGGAGGCTGAGACAGGAGAATTGCTTGAACCCAGGAGGTGGAGGTTGCAGTGAGCCGAGATCATGCCACTGCACTCCAGCCTGGGCGACAGAGCGAGACTCCATCTAAAAAAAAAAAATAGAGAGAGAGCACATGGGTGTATGGGTGTTTCTGGGTAGGGTGTGCGTGTGAGGCATTTGGGTGTGTTTGGGAGTCGGGGGTGAGTGTGGTTGTATGTAAAGTGGCCTGTGTGTGTGGAGGATGGTATGAGTGAGAGTTGGGTTGGGGATATGTGTGAGGATGTGTGTATTTGAGGGGTGTGTGAGTATGGGTTTATCTGGATGGTGAGATAGGGTGGGGGATACCTGGGTGGCGTATGTGTTTGCTGGTGTGGCTGTGTCTGTACTGTGTGTGTAAGAGAGTGTGGGTGTTTCCTGGGTGGAGTATGTATATGAGGGAGTACGGGTATATTGGGGTCAGGGAGATCCAAGTGTGGTTATATGTGGATGATATGTCAGTAGGTGAGAGCACAAGTGTATCTAGGCAATGGAAGTGTGTGATAGGGTGTATTGTGATGGTGTGCATGAGAAAGAGAATTTGGGCACATCTGGGTGAGGGTGGGGGTGTATATAATTGGGGGTGCCTATGGAGTGTGTGTATGGGTGGTGTGTGTGAGACAGTATGGATGTATCTGCATTGTGTGTGTGCAGTGTGAGTAGATCTGGCTGATGGTGATTAAGAGAGAATTGGGGGTCGAGATTGTGTTTGTAAGAGAGAGTGGGGGTGTTTCTGAGTGTGGTAGGGGTGTGAGCACGCATGTCTCCTGTGGGAAGAGCATGTATGTGTATCTGGATGAGGTGTGAGAGTTTGGGTTTAACTGGGTTGGAGGCGAGTGTGGATGTAGTGGGGGGGTGTATCAGAATATAGGTGCATGTGAGGTGTGGATGTATCCAGATGGTGTGTGAAAGAGAAAGTGTGTAGGTACGTTTGGGCTGTGTGTGAGACAGTGTGTGGATGTATTGGGGGTGGAGTGGGTTTGAATGTGGGTGTATCCAGATGGTAGGTGAGTGAGAGCACGGGTATATTTGGGTGATGGAGTGTGTAGTAAGGTATGTCTGGATGGCGTGTGGTGAGAGCTTTGGTTGTATCTGGGTGGAGAGTGCGGGCGTATACGCACTTGGGTGTGGATGTGAATGTGTATAACTGGATGGGTTGTGTAAAAGAGAGTTGGGGGCACAGCTGAGTGGGAAGTGTGTGTATGGAGTGTGGGTGCTTGTGGGTGGTGTGGAGGAGATGAGAGCATGGGTGGATCTGGGGAGTGGGGTGTGTGCAGAGGTGCACTGGATGGCATGTGTGAGAGTTGGATATGTCCAGGTGGGTTGTGTGTGGATGTAGTTATACCTGGGTGGTGCATGTGGCTTTGAGTGGATCTCCATGGTCTATATGGGATGAATCTGGATGATGATATATGAGAGGGTGGATGTGTCTGCATGGGGCTGTGAGAGTGGGGCTGTATTTGGAGTGTGCGTGTGTGTGTGTGTGTGTGTATGGGTATGAGAATGATGTGTGTGTCTGTGTGTGTGGATGTATTTGGCTTGGGAATTTGTGAGTGTGAGTACTTGGATGGGGTGTGGGTAAGTGTAGTGCCTTTGGAAGGTATGTGTGTCATTGTGGGTGTGTCTTAATACTGTGTGTGAGAGAGAGAGATATTGTAGGTGCGCCTGGTTCGGGTATGAGGGCTCTGAGTTGGGGTGGGGTACAAGTTTGAGTGTATCTGTGTGATGTTAGTGAGAGTGTGGGTGTACTGAATTGGGAGTTTGCATAAGTGTGGAGGGCCTGTGCGTGTAAGTGCATTTGAGATGTGTGTATATGAGAACGGGTGTATTTAGATGGGATTTGTGTGAGAGGGTGTGGGTGTATCAGTGTTGGGTATATGTTTGAAAGTAGGTGTATTTGAGGAGAATGTGGGCACATCTGAGTTGGAGCATGTGAGAGTGTGGGGTATATCTAAGACCGCGAAGACCTATAGGATGTGAGCAGGGCTCAGCCTATGTCTGAACGTCTACATGGCTATGAACCAGGATGTGTATATCTAAATAGGATGTGCCATCTCTGGGTGGTGTGAGAGTGTGTGGGTGTGTGTGTGAGTGTGAGTGAATCTGGGGGGTGTGCATGTGGCTGCATCCGGCCACATGTGTGACTATGTGGCCAGCATGTGAGTATGAGGATAGCATGTGTGAGTATTTGGGTGAGGAATATATCTGAGAATATGAGTGTATCTGTGTGTGAGTGTGTAGGTGGTATATCTGGAAGTTTTGTGTGTTCAGTAATGTGGTTTTGTCTGGGTAGGGTGTGTGATTGTGGGCATGTGTATGAATGTGTATATATTTCCCGGGGCATATATATCTCTGCTGGAATGTCTGTAAATGTGAACATGTCCATGTTTGTTTATGTATGTGACTAGGTGCATGTGGCCATTTATACCTGAGTGTATCAGCTGGATTGGGTGTGCATGTGCTTGTGCTAAAGTGGTATGTATCTGTACTTGTGCATGAGGTGAGTGTATTTCTACATGTAAGTTGGATCTGCAAGGTCTCTGGAGGCAGCCTTTGTGTTCGAATCCTAGTTCTGCCATTTATTAGCTGTATGGCTTTGGGCAAGTCACCTAAGCTCAGCAAAGCCCCATTGTCTTATCTGTAAAACTGGGAGTACTATTACCTATCTCATAGGATGAGGATTGGGTGAGTTATATGAAAAGCACTTAGAGGCTGGACGCGTTGGCTCACGCCTGTAATCTCAGCACTTTGGGAGGCTGAGGCAGGCAGATCACTTGAGGTCAGGAGTTCGAGACCAGCCTGGCCAATGTGGTGAAACCCTGTCTCTACTAAAAATACAACAATTAACCGGTCGTGGTGGCACACGCCTGTAATCCCAGCTACTCGGGAGGCTGAGGCAGGAGAATCACTTGAACCCGGGAGGTGGAGGTTGCAGTGAGCTGAGATCACGCCATTGCACTCCAGCCTAGGCGACAAGAGTGAAACTCCATCTCAAAAAAAAAAAAGAAAGAAAGAAAGAAAAAGAAAAAAAGTGGCTGGGCATGGTGGCTCGCACCTGTAATCCCAGCACTTTGGGAGCCGAGGTGGGCGGATCACCTGAGTTCGGGAGTTCGAGACCAGCCTGACCAACATGGAGAAACCCCGTCTCTACTAAAAAAAAAAAAAAAACACACACACACAAAATTAGCCAGGCGTGGTGGCGCATGCCTGTAATACCAGCTACTCGGGAAGCTGAGGCAGGAGTATCACTTGAACCCGGGAGGTGGAGGTTGCAGTGAGCCGAGATCGTGCCATTGCACTCCAGCCTGGGCAACAAGAGTGAAACTCCGTCTCAAAAAAGAGAAAAAGAAAAGCAAAGAAAAAGAAACAGAAGGAAAAGAAAGAAAGAAAAAAGAAAAGAAAAGAAAAGCACTTCAAACAGTGCCTGGCATGTAATGAGTCCTCCGCACCATATAAGCCATTACGTACTACCATAATTATTAGCCATGCCAGTGTGTAATAGTATGTGTCCATCTGCAAGTGTGAATGGGGTTTCTATGTGCATATTTGCCCTGTTATCTGTATCTATATGTCTGTGTGACAGAATGAGCATATCCTATGTGTATCTGTGTTTGTACATGAAAGTGGGTTTGTACTTCTGTGTATCCCAGTGTGCATATAAAACCACGAGCATGTGAGAAAGGAAGCATGTGTCCCGGGCGTGAATGGCGGGGGTTGGCCCCATGTGTATATTTCCCAGTGCACACACATCTGGGTGTATGAGTGCACATGCCTGTATCTGTGGTAGTGTAATGTCTGTGAGTGTGGGTGTGACCTGCACTGCTGGTGTGTCTGCACATGTGAGCATGCTTCTATCTGTGTGTGTGCATGCCAGTGTGTTTTTATCTGCCTATGTAAACAGGTTTGTAGGGGTCAATATGTAAATGTATGTATGTGAATCTCTGTTGTGAGAGCCTATAAATGTCAAAAGGTTGGTATCCAGGTTTATATGTGATGATCCAGGTGCACGTGTGTGTGTGTGTGTGTGTGTGTGTATGTAAAGGGCTAGTGTGCATCTGAGGGTCTCTCTGTATTTATAAACCTCAGTGGCTATGTGGGTGTGTATGATTGAGTCTGCATTGCTCTACATGCCTGCTTGCCTTTGTGTGTGTGTAGCAGTGAGGCTGAGCCATGTGCTTGTATGCGTGAGCAGGTCTGTACTATGTGTATATGGATGTGTTCCAGGGCAGATTTGTGAGAGTGGCTTTGTATAATAATAGAGTGGGTTTTAATCTCTTAGTGTAAGAACCAGTGGGGTGGGGCACGGGAGGGCCTGGATCTATATAGGATGTGAGCAGGACTTGACCTATGTCGTCTTATGTCTGCCCATGTAACACTGTATCTGTAAGTGTGTAGGTTCATGTAGTTTGGTTCATATGTATGTATGTATGTAAGTGCCTATGTAAATGTTGAATGCATTTCGCCTAGACCTGTTATTCCTTTTTTTTTTTTTTTCGTAGAAGAAAGACTATTAAGAAGGCTTTGAAGTTAAAAAATAAAACTCTAGGCTGAGCGCGGTGGCTGACGCCTGTAATCCCAGCACTTTGGGAGGCCGAGGCGGGCGGATCACGAGGTCAGGAGATCAAGACCATCCTGGCTAACATGGTGAAACCCCGTCTCTACTAAAAATACAACAAATTAGCCGGGCGTGGTGGCAGGCGCCTGTAGTCCCAGCTACTCGGGAGGCTAAGGCAGGAGAATGGCGTGAACCTGGGAGGCAGAGCTTGCAGTGAGCTGAGATCGTGCAACTGCACTCCAGCCTGGGCAACAGAGCAAGACTCCGTCTCAAAAAATAAAAAATAAAATAAAATAAAAATAAAACTCTCAATACAATTTTTGTGTGTGACACAGGGTCTCACTCTGTCGCCCAGGCTGGAGTGCAGTGGCCCGGTCTCAGCTCACTGCAACCTCCGCCTCCATGCCGGGCTAATTTTTGTTAAATACAATTTTTTAACCTTAAATCAGCTCAACAAATATATAATCAGCAATTTAGCTGTATAAGATTAAAGATCCATTACTTTATCTTAAATAAAATATGTTTTAGGCCAGGTGTGGTGATTCACACCTGTAATCCTAGCACTTTGGGAGGTCAAGGTGGGCGGATTGCTTGAGCCCAGGAGTTTGAGACCAGCCTGAGCAACATGGCGAAACCCCACCTCTACAAAAAATATAAAAATTAGCCAGGTGTAGTGGTGTGCACCTATAGTCCCAGCTACTCAGGAGGCTGAGGTGGGAGGATCACTTGAGCCCAGGAGTTCGAGGCTGCAGTGAGCCATGATCATGGCACTATAATCCAGCCTGGGTGACAGAGTGAGACCATGTCTCAAAAAAAAAAAAACCCAGAACCTGTCTCTACAAAAAATAGAAAAATTAGCCGGGCATGGTGGCACATGCCTGTAGTCCCAGCGACTTGGGAGGCTGAGGTGAGAGGATCCCTTGAGCCCAGGAGTTCAAGGCTGCAGAGAACCAAGATCTCGCCATCGCACTCCAGCCTGGGCGACAGAGCGAGACCCTGTCTCAAAAAAAAAAATAAAACAAAGTGTATATATATATATACACACACACACACACACACACGCACACACACATATATATATAGTTCTTAAAATTTATTCCATAAAGTACACATTTCCCTGTAAACTCTCTACATATACACAAGAGGTAAAAAGTGAAACAAAAAAATTTTTTGAGACACAGCCTTGCTCTTGTCGCCCAGGCTGGAGTGCAGCGGCACCATCTTACCTCACTGCAACCTCTGCCTCCTGGGTTCAAGCGATTCTCGTGCCTCAACCCAAAAAAAATTTAATTAAAAAAATGACGGCCGGTCGCAGTGGCTCATGCCTGTAATCCTAGCACTTTGGGAGGCCGAGGCGGGTGAATCACCTGAGGCCAGGAGTTCGAGATCAGCCTGGCCAACATGGAGAAATCCCGTCTCTACTAAAAATACAAAAGTTAGCCAGGCATGGTGGCGGGTGCCTGTAATCCCAGCTACTCGGGAGGCTGAGGTAGGAGAATTGCTTGAACCCGGGAGGCAGAGGATGCAGTGAGCCAAGGTCGCACCATTGCAATCCAGCCTGAGCAACAAGAGCGAGACTCCATCTCAAAAAAAAAAAAAAAAAAAAAGACAACAGAAACCACAGTGGGAAGGGGATTAATTATTAACAAAAAGTTAGAAATTTCTTGTTGGGACACCCCTACAGCCCTTCACCCCTGCCCCGCGCCCCTTACCCGTCTCTGGTTGTGCATAGCTGATGTACAAAATGGTATACGGTTAGCCTCAAAAAGGGAGTAAAAATGTCACCATCCTCCTCTGGAAGTGTCTGTACAGTCTGAGACTGTAGGCCTGTATTTCTATAGAAAGGCAGTTATACAGGCCTGTATTTCTATAGAAAGGCAGTTATACAGGCCTACAGTCTCAGACTGTACAGACACTTCCAGAGGAGGATGGTGACATTTTTACTCCCTTTTTGAGGCTAACTGTATACCATTTTGTACATCAGGTCAGGAGATCGAGACCATCCTGGCTAACATGGTGAAACCCTGTCTCTACTAAAAAACACAACAAAAATTAGCCGGGCGTGATGGCAGGTGCTTGTAGTCCCAGCTACTGGGGAGGCTGAGGCAGGAGAATGGCGTGAACCCAGGAGGCAGAGTTTGTAGTGAGCCGAGATTGCGCCATTGCACTCCAGCCTGGGAGACAGAGCGAGACTCCATCTCAAAAAAAAAAAAGAAAGAAAGGCAGTTATATAGTTATATCTGTGTATTGTATGCATGTGTATCTTTGAGCTATTTGCTGGTGTGTGGGTATCTACATGCATGCCTAGCTGCTTCTGTGCAGTTAATGGGGGATGTTTGTGTGTCTGTATATGAGTCTCTCATTGTGCTTACCGGCTGGTCTGAATGTGAGTGCAAATTTGAATTTCCATGTACACATGTCCCCGTGTGCACATATCTGTCTGTATGTGCTAGTGTTTCTATGTAATGTGACTAGATGTAAATGTGTTAGGGCATTCACAACCTGGGACACAGAGAAAGTGAAATATTTTATGGCACACTGGAGTAAACTGAAGAGGGTTAGGGGTATTAGAGTTGAGTGAAAAGGAATTTCTTACATTTTCCTCATATTATACAATTATGGGAAGAAAATTAAAATGCAGAATTTTAGGGGAGTTATTAAATATTGAATTTGTGTACAACTTTCAAATGAAATCTTTTCAGTTTTTTATGACACACTTGAGCTCACTTCTAGAAACATGTCTTTGTCTGTTTTGTGCTGCTCTAACAGAATACTTGAGACTGGGTAATTTTTAACAAGCAGAGATTTCTTTCTTACAGTTCTGGAGGCTAGGAAGTCCAAGGTTGAGGGGCATGCATCTAGCAAGGGCCTCCTTCCTGCGTCATCCCATAGTGAAGGGCAGAAAGGCAAGAGAACACGCTTTTGCATGAGAGAGAGAAAGAGAGAGAAGAGAAGGGAAGAGAAGAGAAGAGAAGAAAGAGAAGAGAAGAGAAGAGAAGAGAAGAGAAGAGAAGAGAAGAGAAGAGAAGAGAAGAGAAGGGAGCCAAACTCATCTATTTATCAGGAACCCTTCTTACGATAGAAACCCACTCCCATGAAAACAGGATTAATCTGTTTATGAGGGCAGAGTCCTCATTACCTCATCACTTCTTAAAGGTCTCACTTCTCAGTACTGCTGCATTGGGGATTAGGTTTCCAACACATGAACTTCGGAGGACACATTCAAGCCGTAGCATTCTTCCTTGACTCCCAAAATCCATGTCCTTCTCACGTCTAAAATAGATTAATTCCATCCCAATAGCCCCAAAGTCTTGACTCGTTCCAGCACCAACTCAAAATTCCAAAGTCCAGAGTCCCATTTGAATCAGACAGGAGAGACTCCAGGTGCAATTCATCCTGAGGCAAATTTCTCTCCAGATGTTAGCCTATGAAAATAGCAAATTACGTTCTTCCAAAATACAATGGTGGGACAGGCATAGGATAGACATTCCTATTCCAAAAGGGAGAAATAAGCAAGAAGAAAGGGGTAACGGGTCCCAAGTAAGTCCAAAATCCAACAGAAAAAAAAAAAAACATTGTCTTCTTCTTTTTTTTTTTTTTTTTTTTTTTTGAGTTAAGGTCTCCCTCTCTGTCACCCAGGCTGGAGTACAGTGATGGGATCACGGTGTCACAGCTCACTGCAGCCTCAACCTCCTGGGCTCAAGCGATCCTCTCACCTCAGCCCCCCAAGTTTTTGTAGAGATGGGATTTGGCCATGTTGCCCAGGCTGGTCTTGAACTCCTGGGCTCAACCGATCCACCCACCTCAGCCTCTCAAACTGCTGGGATTACCGTGCCCAGCCAACATTAAGTCTTAAAGCTGGAGAATGATCTTTGACTCTGCGTCCTGCATCTTGGGCACACTAGAGCTGGGCTGGGCCCCCAAGGTCTTGAGCAGCCCTGCCCCTATGGCTTTGCTGGGCTCAGTCCACCCAGCAGCTCTCATGGGTTGAAGTCTCATGCCTCCAGCCTTCCCAGGCTGGAGTTGCACATTCGTGGTCCTGTAGTTCTGTGGTCTTGGGACAGCCCCACTCTCACAGTTCCACTAAGTGTTGCCTTAGTGGGAGCCCTCTGCAGTGGCTCCATCCCTATGACAAGTCTCTGCCTGGTTCCCCAGGCTGTCCATGAAATTCTTTGAAATCTAGACAAAGGAAGCCATGGTTCCACAACTCGTGCATTCTGTGTGCCTACAGAATTAGCACCATGTGGACACCACCAAGGTTTACAGGTTATACTTTCTAGAGCAGCAAGTCGAGCTGCACTTGGGCCTGCTTGAGCCACAGCAGGGGCAGCCAAGGGGTACTGCTCCAGAATTGAAGGAGCAGAGTCCCAAGGTGGCACAGGGCAGCAAATGCTCAAGTCCTAGGGGTACCTCTCTAGAAACCTTGCCCTCAAGATCCTAGCTTGCCTCAAAGGCCTCTGAATAGAATCTGGCTTCCTTCTACCCATATTAGTCTCTTTAGCAGTCTCTTGGTCACACCCTTAGTATTCTCGCCCCAACATGCTTTTGTATTTTTTACATGGTCAAGCTGAGAGTTTTCCAAATCTTTCTGTTCTGCTTCTCTTTTAATTATAAATTCTGTCTTTAAATCGTTTTTCTCTCATTTTGCTGTACATAGCCAAAAGTAGTCATGCGGCATCTCAAACATTTTGCTGCTTAGGTATTTTTTCTGCTATATATGCTAGTTTATGACTCTTAAATTCTGCCTTCCACTAAGTCCTAGGACATGAACACGATTCTGCCAAATCTTTGCACGCATATAACAAAGGTGGCTTTTATTCCAGTTTCCAATATCTTATTTCTCATTTCCATCGGAGACCTCATCAAAATGGCCTTTACCATCCATATTTCTGATCATGGGATTAGAAACAAAGCTAAGGAGCCTAAATCTCCTTAGGGATTACTTAAGTGGTCATGATCAGAACCACTTGGCGATTACATTTTTAACACATGAAATCAGAACTGATCATGGCCACTTAAGTAATCCCTAAGGAGGTTTAGGCTCTCCCTATAGCACTTGTCTTCTTCTGAGGCCTCACCCAAAATCACCCTTAACCCTCTATTAATGGCATTACAGGCTTTTTCTAGCCTGCTCCTCCATATTCTTTCAACCTCTACCCATTACCCAGTTCCAAAGCCACTTCCACATTTTCAGGCATTATAGCAACAACCCCATTCTTGGCACCAATCTTCTTAGTCCATTTCGCGCTACTATAACAATATTTGAGACTGGCTAATTTGTAAAGAACAGAGATTTTAGGCTAGGCGCAGTGGCTCACACGTAATCCCAGCGCTTTGGTAGGCCAAGGCGGGAGGATTGCTTGAGGTCAGGAGTTCAAGACTAGCCTGGCCAACATGGTGAAACTGCATCTCTACTAAAATACAAAAATTAGCCGGGCATCCTGGTGGCAGGCCCCTGTAGTCCCAGCTACTTGGGAGGCTGAGACACAAAAATCACTTGAAACCGGGAGGCAGAGGTTGCAGCAAGCCTAGATCACGCCACTGCACTCCAGCCTGGGTGACAGAGCGAGACTCTGTCTCAAAAAAAAAAAAAAAAAAAGGAACAGAGATTTTATTTTATTTCTTATCATTCTGGAGGCTGGGCTGTCCAAGATCATGTGACTACATCTGGTGAGAGCCTTCTTGCTGCATCATCCCATGGTGGAAGGCAAAAGGGCAAGAGAGCATGTGCACGTGACAAAGAGAGAAGGGAAGTGGGTAGAACTCATCCTTTTATCAGGAACCCATTTCTGTGATAACCAACCCACTCCTGTGATAACAGCATTAATCCATTTATGAGGGAAGAGTCCTCATAACCTTATTACCTCTTAAAGGTCCCACCTGTCAACACTGTTGCATTGGGGATTAAGTTTTTAACACATGAACTTTAGGGGACACATTCAAACCATAGCAGACCATAACTTTTAAATTCACTAATGTGAATTTGTAGTGGTCAACATCCATGCCCACTTCTGATCAAGTCATAAGTGGTTTGATTTATTTTATGGTCCTTTGATTCATTTATGGTCATTTTAATCTTGACTTGGCAAATCCACTGGTGCTGAGCATAGATCTTCTACATCAAGTTATTGTGTTTCTTGGTGAAAGCTCAAACAAAGGAAATGAAGTAAATAACAATTGGTAGTTTTGACACAGATATAAACTTCTATTGTGGCCTGCCACTTTTTGATCTTGGAAAGCATGTTGTTGAAGGTAAGACACATTCCATGGAGATTGCTCACACACAACCCAGTGTTTGACCTAATGCCCTCAGTAATTAGCTTGAATGTATGAAATGTAGCTGCATGATTCTACAGGTCAGCAGAGCTGACCTCAAAAACACAAGCTTTGGGGTCATCAGATAACATTTTGGTTTCTCAGAAGCATCAGGCGCAGTTACTAGTGTTGAGTATGGCTGGTGCTTTCACACCATACCCACCTTTCTTAAGAAATGGAACAACTGTTTATTCGTGCCTTCCTTTTCCACCTCCCTTTTATAATTCTCTTGTTCTTGTCATGGCCAGGCAGAGACTAAGGTTTTGTGCTTGAAATAGCTGCATGATCTTTTCTATCTTTTGGTAGTCACCATCAACAGGAAATTGCTAGCCTAAGTAAGTTGCAGCAAATGGTCAAAGAGTATTTTTTAGTGGGTTAAAACTCGTTTCTCGACAAATATTCAGAATTTGGATAATTTGTAGTGTTTGAATTTTGTGCTTCAAAGGGAGGATTCTTTTTTAAATGTAGCATCTCTTTCTTTTCTTTCAATCAAATATGAAATTTCTTGTAACAAATGCAGGCCAGGTGCGGTGGCTCATGCCTGTAATCCCAGCACTTTGGGAAGCTGAGGTGGGAGGATTGCTTGAGCCCAGGAGTTTGAGACCAACCTGGGCAACGTGACGAAACCCCGTCTCTACCAAAAATACAAAAATTAGCCGGGCATGGTGGCGCGTGCCTGTGATCCCAGCTATTCAGGAGGCTGAGGTGGGAGGATTGCTTGAGCCTGGGAGGTTGAGGCTGCAGTGAGCCATGATCACCTCACTGCACTCCAGCCTGGGTGACAGAGTGAGACCCTGTTTCCAAAATAAATAAATAAATAAATGCTCACAAATTGAATGCAACAGAAAATTTTCATTTTGTGTATCTTAAAATAATGATGAAGCTTTTCCCCTAAGTGAATGCAGACATTGCTCTACTTACCCTAATAAGTCTTCTTTAGTATTCAAATTGCAACACCAAGTAAACATCACCCAGGGAACCATACTTGACTTCACATTTCCTAAGTTGAAGTTTTGCTTCGAATCCATAAACTCTGTCAGTAGTCTTCACTCTATTCTTTAGTGTCTTTAACATTTTTTATGTAACTTTATTCGTGTGCAAAAAAAGCCATTTGTTGAAGCCAGTAAACATAAAATCTGTGCCTGAGCTCAGGAGTTCGAAATCAGCCTGGGCAACATGGTAAAACCCCATCTCTACTAAAAATACAAAAAAAAGAAAAATTAGCTGGGCACGGCAGTGTGCGCCTGTAGTCCCAGCTACTTGGGAGGCAGAGGCAGGAGAATCGCTTGAACCCGGGAGGCGGAGGTTGCAGTGAGCCGAGATTGCACTACTGCACTCCAGCCTGGGCAACAGCGAGACTCAAAAAAAAAAAAATCTGAAAAATGAGAAGCATTCAGAAAGAAATGTTGCCATGTTTCTTTTACCTCATTATTATTATTATTATTATTACTATTATTTTTACCAAATCTCTACACATTTGGGTTTAAAACAACACGGAAGGGTGTACTGATCCCAGTTCCTTACAGAAAGCTGAAAGGCAGGTGGGAAATGTCTTGGATTTAATTACATTCATCTGGCATAATTTACTGTGGAAATGAGACCTACAGACAAACTTACAGGTGAGGGCTCCTCAGTAAATGAATCTCAGAGTTTTCCAAACAAACTGCTGTTGTAAACAGCAGCATCTGTCCACAGACTTACGCAGTTTCCACAGTATTTCAAAATATTCATGTATCACTTTGAATATTTCAAACTTAGTTTATGTTGGTGCTTCTTGTACTTCTCTTCAAGTTTCTAACTAGTACTGTAAACTATGCAATGTCAACACCCATAGATGCATGGGTAGAAAATGAAAACCTTTCTGATTGAACATCTAAGTTAGTGTCATCTCAGTGCCCTTTGACCTGTCACCAGTGTATCTCCTAACAGCAATAATTGAACATGGCCCCTTTCCTATTCCCTTTACCTCATTGGTCTTAAAAATAGTGTAGACAATTTCCCTGCACACCGCTAACCTGTGAGATTCTACTGGGAGGGGCATCTTAGCTTTACTTGTTAATCATACAACTCTGTCACTAGCCGGTTGAGCTCCAGCTAAAAATATTCTAACCCATCTCATAAAAGATCCCAGTTTCTCAATTTGCACTGCCAGATGCTTTAAAAATTCCAAATCTTTCTATTGAAGGGGTCAGCAGACCTCTGTGAGTTCTGAAAACTGATTTTTCTCTGCATTCTTAAGAAAGCAACACTCTGGCCGGGCGCGGTGGCTCACGCCTGTAATCCCAGCACTTTGGGAGGTCGAGGCGGGCGGATCACGAGGTCAGGAGGTCAAGACCATCCTGGCTAACACAGTGAAACCCCGTCTCTACTAAAATACAAAAAATTAGCCGGGCATGGTGGCAGGTGCCTGAAGTCCCAGCTACTTGGGAGGCTGAGGCAGGAGAATGGCGTGAACCTGGGAGGCAGAGCTTGCAGTGAGCCAAGATCGCGCCACTGCACTCCCGCCTGGGCGACAAAGCGAGACTCCATCTCAAAAAAAAAGCAGCACTCTGAAACAAAGTCATAAAGCAACTCAATTAAACTATTGTTGGGCTTCATTCATTTATTGACAAATATTTTTATGTAAAAACAAAAGATAGTAAGTATGAAATCCCACCAGGAATCAGATTTGGTTAATTTTTAGTATCAAATACCAATCACAAGTAAATCAATCAATAAACCAAGAAATGATAAAAATGATATTGTAATATTTTTAAAAGAGTCCTGACCTTTTAGGAGTAGATACTGAAATACTTAAGGATGAAATGATATAACAGATATGCTTCAGAATACTGGGAGTGAGGGAAGTGGGTAGGGTTATAGGCAGAATGAGACTAGCTATGAGTTGGTAATTGGTAAGTCTGGGCAATGGATCCACTGAGGTTCATTACAGTATTCTGTTTACTTTTTAATGTTTGAAATACTCTATAATAAAACTTTTTTATAAAGAAGTAACAATCAGAAAAATAAAATAATACTGTTCTCTTTAGAAACACCTAATACTATACTATATAATAGTCCACATAGCAACAATCATACAATGCTTCTATTTTTTCTCTGTTTCTTGGTGATAAGACAGCCCTCCTATTTTTGTAGAAGAAAAAAAACTTGAGGAAAAATAAGAAGAAAATCAAATTAAGAGAAAAATAGGCGGGGTGCAATAGTTCATGCCTGTAATCCCAAGACTTTGGGAGGCTGAGGCAGGAGGACTTCTTGAGCCCAAGAATTTGAGACTAGCCTGGGCAACATAGTGAGACTGCATCTCTACCAAAAAAAAAACCTTAAAAAATTAGCCAGGCATGGTGGCACATCCCTGTAGTCCCAGCTACTCTGAAGGCTGAGGTAGGAGGATTGCTTGAGCCTAGGAGGTTGAGGTTCATGCCACTGCACTCCAGCCTGGGTGACAGAGCGAGACCCTGTATAAATAAATAAATAAATAAATACATAAATAAATAAATAAATAAATATTTTTCAAAAATGAAGACTAGGCGTGATGGCTCAGGCTTGTAATCCCAGCATCTTCGGGGCCTGAGGCAGAAGGATTGTTCGAGCTCAGGAGTTTGAGGCTGCAGTGAGCTATGATTACACCACCGCACTCCAGCCTGGGTGACTGAGCGAGACCCCTTGTCTCTTTTTTTTTTTTTTTTTTTTTTGAGACAGAGTCTCACTCTGTCACCCAAGCTGGAGTGCAGTGGCATGATCTCAGCTCACTCACTGCAATCTCCACCTCTCAGGTTCAAGCGATTCTCCTGCCTCAGCCTCCAGAGTAGCTGGGATTACAGGCATGCACCACTACGCCCAGCTAATTTTTGTATTTTTACTAGAGACAGGGTTTCACCATGTTAGCCGGGCTGGTCTCCAACTCCTGGCCTCAAGTGATCATCCCACCTCAGCCTCCCACAGTGTTAGGATTACAGGCGTGAGCCACCGTGCCCAGCCGACCTTGTCTCTTAAAAAAAAAAAAAACAGAAAAGAAAACAAAAACAAACATTGTCCACATAGGTATAGGCCAAACTCCAAAACCTCACTGATGATAAACAACTAGCAAAGTAATAATCATACTATCTGGAATGTTTCAACGGGAAGTGATGAAAACAGTTACCACCTCTCTGCACATGGTTGCTCTGGAGCCATTCTTGCTCTAGCCCTCTGCTGTGGTAGGAGCCTACCAGCTGGGCAGCTCTGCTCGTTTGTCCACTTACAAGTGCAAGAGTTAGCTGGTCTCTGCACATGAGCAGGTTTGGCTCCAGCGGTATACCTGTTGCAGGATGTGTGTGTCAGTTAAGTGTATCTGTGTGTGAGCAAGTTTATATGTGTACACGTTTGCCCATGTGTACTTGTCTTTGTGTGTGTCTGTATATGTACAATATGCAATTTTTATCTTTGTGTTTGTTTGCGTATTGCTAAAGTGTATGAGTGTGCCTTTGTGTGTGTGTGTTGGAGCTGTTACAAGTCTGTTCATGGGTGGGAGTGTATATGTGAATGGGTGTGTGTGTGTACGTATACCAGGATATACATATTTGTGTTGGTGAGCACACCTAATCTATGTGAGAGAGTTTGAATCTGTCTCTTTGTGTTAGAGCATGTGTGTGTATATGTGAGCAGTTTTTTACTTGCCTGCTTTTCTCTGGGTGCATATATATCTATAGGTCTCTGAGGGGGATTCTATGTACTATACCTGTGTGTGTATGTGTGTGTGTATACACACACATGGTAGGGTTCAAGTGCGTGTCAGCCTGCTGGCATATGTAAGTAACTTTGAATCTGAGTGTTAATATCGTGACAGTGTTTATCTATGTGACAATATTAATATACAACTTTGTGTATATCTGTGTTGTGTCTGAATATGTGGGAGGATTTGAATCATCAGCTATATTGGGTCAATGAGTATATATATGTCTGTGTGAATGAAAGCATATGTGGGTAAGTTTGTTTGTGTGTACCTATCTGTCAGTGTTTGAGATCTCGTTCATCCATGTGTGTGTTAGGGGAGTTACAAAGGTGGTTTTGTGGACCATTGCATGTGTGTGAGTGTGTATCTGAGTGTGTCTGTGTATGTGAACAATTCTCAGCCCTCTCATATCCAGTGCCCTCTTCTACATAACAGATATTTTGTAACACCCCTTTACTGTCTGGAAATGAAGTTCTTAGGTAATATAATCTCTCTGCATATGTAATTTTTTTTTGAGATGGAGTTTCACTCTTGTTACCCAGGCTGGAGTGCAATGGCACTATCTCGGCTCACTGCAACCTCCACCTCCTGGGTTCAAGTGATTCTCCTGCCTCAGCCTCCCGAGTAGCTGGGATTACAGGTTCGTGCCACCACGCCCAGCTAATTTTGTATTTTTAGTAGAGACAGAGTTTCACCATGTTGGCCAGGCTGGTCTCGAACCCCTGACCTCAGGCGATCCACCCGCCTCAGTCTCCCAAAGTGCTGGGATTACTGGTGTGAGCCACCACGCCTGGCCCTCTGCACATGTAATTTAAAAAGAAAATCCGTATTTTATAAAATATCCATTTTGTATTAACTATAATACAAATAAGAAATAAAAGAAAAATGATTTATAAGAAAACGATTTGTATTTCAATATGTAAATGCTTGGGCATGACACTCCCCAGGAGATTCAAGGAAGTAATTAGAGGCTCCCAATGTCTTTTTTTTTTTTTTTTTTTTTTTTTAGATGGAGTTTCGCTCTTGTTGTCCAGGCTGGAGTGCAATGGCGCAATCTCAGCTCACCACAACCTCCACCTCCCGGGTTCAAGTGATTCTCCTGCCTCAGCCTCCCCAGTAGCTGGGATTACAGGCATGCGCCACCACGCCCTGTTAATTTTGTATTTTTTTATTTTTAGTGGAGACGGGGTTTCTCCATGTTGGTCAGGCTGGTCTCGAACTCCCTGCCTCAGGTGATCCGCCCACCTCCGCTTCCGAAAGTGCTGGGATTACAGGCGTGAGCCACCGTGCCCGGCCCCCAATGTCTTATACTGGGTAACTATGGATTTAGGAGAAGGGGAAACATCAGAGGCAGGACGTGCAGGAAAATGACAGGCACAGGCCTTGGAGGTGAGATTTTCTAAAATAGTCAACAACTCTAAGGAAAGCTCATCCCAAACCAAAGTGCAGCCTCCTCTTTACTTACATGACAGCCACGTTCCTGGATAATTCAGGGTATGTTAAAATCAAGAGAAAAAAATGGTGTTTATCTGTGAAATAGATTCTAAGTTCACTTACTTAAAAGTCCAAAGTCCTAGAGGATGCGGGACATGTTGGCTGCGTGGGACTGTCCCCCATATTACTGGATGGCCAACATCCTCCCCGACTCCTAAATGTCAGAAGGACACCCTACACCCCAGCACTGTGGCCATCAAAAATGCTCCTACACAAATTTCCAAAATGTCCCCTAGAGGGCAGTAACGCCTTTGTTGAGGACGAAGCGCTGGCGCTCGGAGAGGGTACACTGTGTACCTGTGTGAACGCGGCAGAGTACAAGATGTACCTCTGCCTCCGTGTGCGTGTGTGCGTATGTGTGTGAGTGCGTGTGCGTATGTGTGAGTGTGTGTGTGTGTGTTGCATGCGTGCGCACGCGTTCCTCATGCAAGAGCGGGTTGCTGTCTGAGGGTGTCCACAGCAGTAGACCGTTTATGGGGGGATGGGGTGTGCACGTGTCTGGGCTCGAGCAGGTGTGCGTGTGTTCTGTGTTTGCACGCGTCTTGAGCCTCAGCTGGGCCCGGGCTGCGGCTGCCAGTCTGCGGAGGAAAACCCTCTCCTCACTTGTTTGTAAAATGTCCCGAGCTTTCCCAGGGTTTTGTTTGTTTGCTGCTATTGTTTGGGGGGGACGTGGGGGGTTTTGTTTTATCTTTAGCTTTTGTTTTCACTGAGACTCAGGGCTACGCATTATCCACCTTCTCGGTCTTAGCGTGGCTCTCCGTGTCTGCCTCTCTACCTCCATCTTTATTTCTGTCTCTCTCTCTATCTCTCTCCAGCTCCCCTCTCTTATCTCTGCCCCACCCCACCCCGTCTCTATTTTTCTTTCTTTCCTGGCGTTAGCCCTCTCCCTCTCCCTGCTCTCCTTTTCTCTCTCTTGCTCTCTCTCTCTCTCTCTGTTTCTCTCCCTTCTCTGTCTGGCATGCTGGTTTCTGTGTGTGCCTCTGTCTCTTTTTTTTCACTCTGATTTTTACCCTTCTTCCCCTTTCTGTCTCTCTCTTCCTCTCTGTATGTAAGGATCTCTCCCCTTTCTCTGTTTCTCTCTCTGTCTCTTTCTCCCTCCTGTGTCTCCGTCTGTCTCTGTCACACACACCTCTCTCTCCTTCTCTCTCTCTGTGTCTCTCTGGCCTCTCTCTTACATTCAGTCTCTGTCTGTCTCTATCCCTTTCCCTCTGCCTCCCCTCAAGGTAAAGGAGAGAGAGAGAGAAAGAGAGTATGTGTGTGTGTGTTTACATTCACCCAGCTGCGGGCTGTTCCACAGTCTGAGGGGGCTGTCAGGCCTTGAAGGGCTGAAAGGGAGCCCACCAACCCCATTTCTGCTCAGCCCCTGCCCTAGCACTTTCTAAGTACTAGTTTGGCCTCCTGTCATGGGCTCTGAGATTTCAGGGTGCCATTAAAAAGCCTGGCTCGGGCGCAGTGGCTCATACCTGTAATCCCAACAATTTGGGAGGCCAAGGTGGGCGAATCATTTGAGGTTACAAGTTGGAGACCAGCCTGGCCAACATGACAAAACCCTGTCTCTACTAAAAATACAAAAATTAGCCGGGTGTGGTGGTGCGTGTGCTTGTAATTCCGGCTACTCGGGAGGCTGAGGCATGAGAATCACTTGAATCCGGGAGGCGGAGGTTGCAGTGAGCTGAGATTGTGCCACTGCACTCCAGCCTGGGCAACAGAGGGAGACTCTGTCTAAAAAAAAAAAAAGAAAGGCCGGGCACCAGGTGGCTGTGGCAGGCCAGGCTGGACTGAGCTGGAAAACCATGCAGAGGGGAGACTTTTCCTGGGAGGGAAGGAGTAGGAAGACATCCACTCAAGTTCCACCCCCTAATCCCAGCCCAGCCCCAACAATCATCCTGAGTTTCCCCAGTTTCTGCCCAATTGCCTCACTGCCTTCCCTCTGGGACCTGTGCTGTTACCTGGTCACATCCCCACACTCCCGGAGCTCTCCTCTTTCCTGCAGCTTTGCTGCGCTGCTCTCACCGCCAGATGTACCCCCCTAGGCTGCTGTTGTAGCTAATCCTGCCTGGATGTCTCCAGGGCACCCTCTCTGACCCACAGCCCCAGCCCATTTAATCCCTCAATCAATTCATTTCATATATTGTCACTGAGAGCCTACCATGATGTGCTATGTAGTGTTCTTTCAGAGGAGAGTCAGTGAGTCTTTAACTCCTGCCTTTGTGGAGCTTTCATTCTGACAGGACAAGGCAGGCAATAAACTAAAATTTAAAAGTAAATTATATATATAAAATTATATATATAAAAAAATTTTGTATATATATAAAAAAGTTTATATATATAATTTTATATATATAAAAATTTATATATATAATTATATATATTTATATATAATTATATATTTATTTCTATATATACGAATATTTATTTATATTTACATATATAAATATATATAAATTATATATTTATATGTATAAATTATATATTTATATATATAAATTATATATTTATATATAAATTATATATTTATATATAAATTATATATTCATATATAAATTATATATTCATATATAAATTATATATTTATATATAAATTATATATTTATATATAAATTATATATTTATATAAATATAATTAAATTATATATTTATATATAAATATAATTAAATTATATATTTATATATAAATATAATTAAATTATATATTTATATATAAATATAATTAAATTATATATTTATATATAAATATAATTATATATAATATATAAATATAATTAAATTATATATTTATATATAATATAATTATATATAATATATATTATATATATCATATATTATATATAAATATATATTATATATATTTATATATAATATATGATATATATAATATATATTATATATATTTATATATAATATATGATATATATAATTATAAATATTTATATATAATATATGATATATATAATTATATATTTTATATATAATATATATAATTATATATATAATATATAATTATATATATTATATATAATATATATAATATATATAAATTATATATAAATTATATATATATATAATTATATATAAAAAAATATATAGCATGTTAGAAGAGAGAAATTCTAGGAGGCAAAATAGGGAGAGTGGCATGGAGGGGGCATTATCTGTCACCTGGATTGCTGCAGGGGCCTCTGAGTAGTCTCCCTACTTTTAATACACCCCACATGACTCCTGCTCTTCACAACGGCAAGCGGGATTCTGTTCCATCCTAGATCATACCACATCTGGCCTCTGCTCAGAATCCTCCCGTGACTCCCATCTCATTCAGAGGAAAAAGTTCTCGCCACGGCCTCCCTGATCTGACCTCACCACCTTTCTGACCTCACCTGCCACCACATTCCCCTGACTCACTGTGTTCCACCCACAGTGGCTTCCTTGCTCTTCCTCAAATATGCCATGTAGAGTCCCACCTCAGGGCCTTTGCTCTGGCTGTTCCCCCTGCCTGGACTTCTCTTCCCCGAGATATCCGCATGACTCACTCTCTCACCTCCCTTAGGTCTTTGCTCAGATGACACTTCCTCCGTGAAGCCTCCCCTGTCCACCTCATCTAAAACTGCAGCATCTTCCCCACCCCTAGCACTTCCTATCTTCCTTCCCTCCTTTATGTTTATTCTTAGGAACTTGTCATCATCTGACATACTATACTTCACCCGTGTCTCTTCTTTGTTATCTAGAATGTCGGTTCCACAAGGGCCGGGATCTTTATCTGTGTAGTTCACAGCTGTATCCCCAATACCTAGAACAGTGCCTGGCACACAGATGCTTGATAAATATTTTTTCAGTGTATGAATGAATATGCACAAGCATACCTACATGTCTATATTCACACATACTTGCCTCCTCACCTAAAATAAAAACCAAAGTCCTCATCGTGGCCCACAACCCTACACAATCTGGCCCCAAGGCATCTCTGCGACTTCACCTTCCACCACTGTCTCCCTTGCTCTCACCGTTCCTGCCTCACTCGTCTTCCTGCTGTTCCTCAAGCACACTAAACACATTCCTCATCATGAATAAAGAAATCTATTAAGTGAGTGGTACCAGCATTTTAAGAACACATGAAAGAGAATAAAAATGAATGGGGTATATTGCATACAGGTTCAGTACTGTTTTGTGAAACTTTTGGTTGAGCTGTGTGTGTGCGTGCATGTATGTGTAGCGGGTTGTGATGTAAAATGTATTTTTTTACTGTGGGTGGCAGTAAAAAAAAGTCTGAACACAACCTTAGAGCTTTGCAAAGGGGGAGAATAGCTGCACCAACATCCCTGCCCCACAGATCCACCAGTGGAGGAAACAGGTAACCAAAGACATCCAAAGAAATGCAGCATCCTCACCTGACAAGGAGCGGGTAGGAGCAGGAGTGGCCCAGGGGCAGGGCCTGGCACCAGCCAGGGCATAATTGGGGAGGGCTCGTAGACACACTAACCCTACCCTTTCTGTTTCTTCCTCATCTTTCCTTTCCATCTGTTTCTCATGGTCTCCTGTCTGTCTGTCTCTCTCTCCCCTCTTTCTCTCTCCTCGCTCTTTCTCATCCCCTCCATTTCTGTGTCAATCTCAATCCATTTATATCGGTGGCCACTTTTCTATCTCTTTGTTCTATCTCTCTCTCTCTTTCCCACTTTGTCTCTGCACGCCTGTTGTGTTTTTCTGCCTGTCTCTCTCTTGCCCTCATCTCTCTGTCTCTCTCTTGCCCTCATCTCTCTGTCTCTCTGTGTCTGTGTCTCCCCCGCTCATTCCCATTTGCAGGTGCAATGTAGCAGGACAACTCATGGAGCCCCCCTGGGCCCATCGAGTACCGGACTGGCTGACCCCCTAGGGTTGGCAGTAGCCCCTGACCCTCAGTATGGCCAACACCACCGGAGAGCCTGAGGAGGTGAGCGGCGCTCTGTCCCCACCGTCCGCATCGGCTTATGTGAAGCTGGTACTGCTGGGACTGATTATGTGCGTGAGCCTGGCGGGTAACGCCATCTTGTCCCTGCTGGTGCTCAAGGAGCGTGCCCTGCACAAGGCTCCTTACTACTTCCTGCTGGACCTGTGCCTGGCCGATGGCATACGCTCTGCCGTCTGCTTCCCCTTTGTGCTGGCTTCTGTGCGCCACGGCTCTTCATGGACCTTCAGTGCACTCAGCTGCAAGATTGTGGCCTTTATGGCCGTGCTCTTTTGCTTCCATGCGGCCTTCATGCTGTTCTGCATCAGCGTCACCCGCTACATGGCCATCGCCCACCACCGCTTCTACGCCAAGCGCATGACACTCTGGACATGCGCGGCTGTCATCTGCATGGCCTGGACCCTGTCTGTGGCCATGGCCTTCCCACCTGTCTTTGACGTGGGCACCTACAAGTTTATTCGGGAGGAGGACCAGTGCATCTTTGAGCATCGCTACTTCAAGGCCAATGACACGCTGGGCTTCATGCTTATGTTGGCTGTGCTCATGGCAGCTACCCATGCTGTCTACGGCAAGCTGCTCCTCTTCGAGTATCGTCACCGCAAGATGAAGCCAGTGCAGATGGTGCCAGCCATCAGCCAGAACTGGACATTCCATGGTCCCGGGGCCACCGGCCAGGCTGCTGCCAACTGGATCGCCGGCTTTGGCCGTGGGCCCATGCCACCAACCCTGCTGGGTATCCGGCAGAATGGGCATGCAGCCAGCCGGCGGCTACTGGGCATGGACGAGGTCAAGGGTGAAAAGCAGCTGGGCCGCATGTTCTACGCGATCACACTGCTCTTTCTGCTCCTCTGGTCACCCTACATCGTGGCCTGCTACTGGCGAGTGTTTGTGAAAGCCTGTGCTGTGCCCCACCGCTACCTGGCCACTGCTGTTTGGATGAGCTTCGCCCAGGCTGCCGTCAACCCGATTGTCTGCTTCCTGCTCAACAAGGACCTCAAGAAGTGCCTGAGGACTCACGCCCCCTGCTGGGGCACAGGAGGTGCCCCGGCTCCCAGAGAACCCTACTGTGTCATGTGAAGCAGGCTGGTAGGCAGACAGGCAGAGAGAAGGTCATGGCCTCCGTGATGGGGCCAACAGCAAGGGAGGGGTAGGGGCCCATACAGGAGTCCTCCTTTTCTGAGCTCCAGCCCCAGCCCCTCGAACCACCTGTAATCTAGGCACCTTTGCCAACACCTCCCAAGGATGGAGGACTGGGCGAGGGACTGGGAAAGAGGCATATTTAGTTTTGTGGGGCCTGCCTCCGCTGCCTCCTTCTCCACTTCTACAATCTCATTCTCTCTCTCTCTCTCTCTCTCTCTCTCTCTCTCAGAAGTGACAATTCAGAAAAAGAAAAGAACACTGAGAATGCAGGTTTTTCTACTAACAGCTGAGGAGACAGGCTTTCTTACTTTAATGTCTCTCCTTCTGACACTGTCCAGAAGGGGGAAATTTGTCCTGTAAAATAGACTTCCAGAGCTCTTTTGCCCCCTCTGCTCCCATGCACCCTCCCCTTCCAAGTCCTTTAGCAAGGCCTGGATGTTTAGGGAGAAAGTGGTCCAAGGCTGCTGACAAGAGGGACCAAAGGGGGTGCTGGGTTCCCAGGGAGCAGGGATGTTTAATTACTATGTCATGTGCAATGTTGTTTTAGGCCAACCCTTGCCCCAAGCCCAGTCTCTTCTCCCTCCCCACCATGTCCAGACCTCCCAAATGGTTCTTGTGCATCTGTTGGAGAAGTCAAGGGAGTAGGGAGAAGGGTCCCAAGGATGGGCCCAGGTTAGGTGAAGAGTAGGATGTGAGCTGAACTCCTCGAACTGAAGAGACCCACACTTGGTCACATTCTCTCATGCTGCCTTCAGGATCCCCAGCCCCCAACTCTTCTTCCTGAGGATGGAAATCCACTCCAGCCCCACTAGGACTGATGTGGGTGCCATACAGGCAGGAGCAGCCCACCAGGAAAGTGTAGGGAGGGAGCTGAACTCCCCAGAGTAGCTGGACCACAGAGACTTGGGTCAGAGCTGACTTCAACCCCAGAATTCTCTCTCGGGTTCACCCTACTCTTCTGAAGATGAAAATTTGTTTGGGGCCTTGGTAACCGATAGCGGCACAAACTCCAAGGCACTGTGGACTTGAGTCCATTCCTATCTGACCTCTTTTTGTCCCCCTCAAGCCTCAGGGGCCTCAAGCCCCTCCTTAGTAGCCCTTGGCTGACTGGGCCCTGAGCCCCAAACATCCTTCTTTCCCAACAACCCTCCTTCCCCATCCTTCCCCCACCCTTACCTACACCCAAAGTGGAGCACACTGCAGTCAGATTCTCCAGGAGGGAGATCCAAGCCTCCTCCCGGGGGTGGAGTCCACTCTGGGCTTACTTTGAGGCCTGTTCTGTGGATTGGTGAGCCAAGCTGGCACTCCTTGCCCTGGTCTTACCCAGGCTCTCTGTCCCCCTCACTTCCTATGGGGCCGGAATCTGTATTTATCCATCCCCCTTTCCCTTCTTTATAGAAGTCCCTGTCCTAAACTCCCTCCCTAGCCCAAGAGAGCCCCAGAACTGGGGAAGCCTGACCCATACAGAATGGGGAGGGCACTCTAGGCAGGAGAGACATTAATGAGCCTGGCTGCAGAGTGGCCCTGGAAAGGCAGGCCAGAGTGGCTGAGAGGCTGGGAGTAGGGGAGCCTGTTCTCTCAGCGATAGTGATGGGGGTGCCTTTCCGAAGGGGTGGGGTGGGAAGACCAAGGGGGTGGGGGGTAGATAGGGTACATTCAGGAGGGTTTTCCTCCATTTCTTTTTTCTAACTGCCTGGATTCACCATTGGATTTTGTAAATGGAAAAACTGAAATGAACAATGCTACATTGGATGTTTTCTCTTTCTGACTGTGTGTGTGTGTGTGTGTGTGTGTGTGTGTGTGCGCGCGTGCATGTGCCCTGTCTGACCACATGTGGAGAGACATGACTGAGTGATAGTGTGTGTCTGTGTGACTTCGTGTGGGGAGGCACTCCTGAGGAAAACTTGCCCGGTGCACACACGTAAGCAAATGCCTGTATATGGGGACAGATACAGCACGTGCATGCATACACACACACACACACACACCACAGTTGAGAGGAGACAAACTAGAGTATGTGCCCGTGGTAGGAAGTCGAGTGATCAAGAGATGGATCTTGGAAACTACATAGGTAGGTAGCAAGAGGGTAGACACCCATCTCACAAGATGGGCCTCCCTTGGCCCAGGCCCTGAGCATGGGAGGGCTGGGGCCGCCAGGGTACTTGAAAACCTCATCTCCTCACAAAGCCTGTAGCCCCATCTCAACCCCGTCTCAGTCTCCTTCCCAAACTCAAACAAGGTGTTCCTAAAATTGGACCACCATGGAGAATGGGGACTGGGAATTGAGGACCAAATGTGAGGGAAACTGATGGGGTTAGGAAATGCCCCCCACAAAGTAATGGCTTCTGGAGGGGCTGCTCAGTCTGGGATGGGAGCCCTTCCTAGGGGCCACTGTATGCACCTGGGACTTTGGTCAGCTTTGACCAAATTTAGAGGGAGGGATGTCATGGGGAAAAAAAACCCAAGCCCAGGAGTCTACCCAGCCAGCCTGCTCCCTAGACAGTTAATTTACTATCTAGTTATTCTCTCAGGTGCACAGAATTGAGTTGACCATACTCCTCAGTTCTTGGCACACTATATCATCATTGGTCCATGTGAGGCCCTTTTATTTTTTTTCTTCAGTTTTGTCCCCTTCATCACCCATTCCTGATCCCATCCTCCCCGCCCCCTACATAGGCACCCACTCTCGTGTATTTAACGTACGTCCTTCCAATCCACCGTTCATGTGTTTATTTACATATATGTGTATCTGTGAAAAATGTATGGTATTGCTGTGTGTTTTAATTTACATAAACAGTATTGTACTATAAATCTTGTTGTTTCTTTTTTCACTCAACATTCTGTCTTTGAGAGATCCAGCCATGTTGCCGTATATAGATCTAATTCATTCTAGTGGTCCATCTAAAACATATATCACATTTTTCTTATCCACTCCCCTGATGATGGATCCCTAGGTCTCCTCTCTGCTCCGCGACAAGGCTGCAATGGGCAGTTACCTACACCTCTCTTTAGGGATGCCTAATTTAGGGGAGAGAAAACTGAAGCTCAGAGAGGGGCAGTGATTTGGTTAAGGTTACAAAATGAGGGGCACACCCATGATGTGAATCCCAGCACCAAAGCCAGCCCTCCACCACCATGCCTCACAAAAGACCATCCATCTCTGGTTTAAAAAGAAAAATCTTAAAATACAGCATACACTGGGGAAAGGGAGAGGAAAGGATGGAAAGGGGGAGAAATGAAGAGACAGAAAGTGCTAGAAAATTCTAGCAGATGAGCTGAATCACAATCATTTTTATGACGCAGAGGAAGTTACTTTTTTGTGTGTGTGATTATTATTTGTAGAGCCATTTTGCGGAGATGGAAAACGCCACGTCAAAACCTGGCCCCCAAACCAAACACCCTGGGTGCCTAAATTGCAGGCGCAGGCGGTAGGGCAGCCCGAGCCCCCGAGGAGCTACAGCAGAGTTCACCCAGGGGGCAAACGTGGGGGGTGGGGGAAGGGGCAGAAGTGGAAGGTAGGAAAAGAGGCAGAAGGGGGGGGGGGTTGTGTGAGGGAAGGGGCAGAAGTTGGGGGATAGGGGAAGGGCAGAAGCAGAAGCGGAGGGTGGGAGGGTGAGGTAAGGGGCAGAAGTGGGGTTGGGGGGGTGAGGGAAGGGGCAGAAGTGGAGGATGGGAGGGTGAGGGAAGGGGCAGAAGTGGGGATGGGGGAAGGGGCAGAAGTGGGGGTGAGGGAAGAGGCAGTTGGGGGATGGGGGTCAGAAGTAGGGAATGCGGGAAGGGCCAGAAGGGGGGGTGCGGGAAGGGGCAGAAGGGGGGGTGAGGGAAGGGGCAGAAGCGGGGGAGGAAGGGGCAGAAGCGGGGGGTGAAGGGGCAGAAGCGGGGGTGGGGTGGGGGAAGGGGCCGAAGCGGGGGATGGGGGAAGGGGCAGAAATGGGGGGTGGAGGAAGGGGCAGAAGCGGGGATGGAAAAAGGGGCAGCAGTGGGGGATGGGAGAAGGGGCAGAAGCGGGGGTGGGAGAAGGGGCAGGAGCGGGGATGGGGGAAGGGGCAGGAGCGGGGATGGGGGAAGGGGCAGGAGCCGGGATGGGGGAAGGGGCAGAAGCGGGGGTGGGGGAAGGAGCTGAAGGAAATGGGGGAAGGGGCAGATTTTAAAAGTGCGTAGTTGCTGAGGGGAGGGGGGCGGGGGGAACGATAACGAGGCTCTTCCAATTTCATGTGAGCACATCCTGCTCAGCGCCTGCGTTTGTTTTTCGTCTCGTTTTTTGGTCTTCAGAACCACTGGTACTTTTCCCATTGGATAAAACGCTGAGAGGGTGAGGGAGAGGGGCTTCTTCCCCAGCTTTCCTCGCAGCCAATCGCCCTGCAGTTTCCCTCCCGTCGCTGAGGGAGTCAGCCCGTTGATTGGCGGGCCCGAGGGGAGCCAATCGGAAACTGATGATGTGTGGTGTTGGCAAGCGGATTGCGTGAGAGCGGGCAGGGGTCGCGGGAGCGCGATCGCCGCCGCGGCGGCCGGCAGCCAATGGCCAGGCCGAGCGGACCCCTGCGTCAGGAGTGGGCGGGGCCTCGGCGATTGGCGCGGAGGGAGTAGAGCGGGCGCTGTGGGAGGGAACGCCAGAGCGAGGTGGTGAGGAGAGCTGGTTGCGTGAGTCTCCTCAGCTCTGCTTCCCGGTGCGACTAGCGGCAGCGACGCGGCTAAAAGCGAAGGGGCGAGTGCGAGTCCCCTGAGCTGTACGAACGCGGTCGCCATGGACCGCCCAGATGAGGGGCCTCCAGCCAAGACCCGCCGCCTGAGCAGCTCCGAGTCTCCACAGCGCGACCCGCCCCCGCCGCCGCCGCCGCCGCCGCTCCTCCGACTGCCGCTGCCTCCACCCCAGCAGCGCCCGAGGCTCCAGGAGGAAACGGAGGCGGCACAGGTGCTGGCCGATATGAGGGGGGTGGGACTGGGCCCCGCGCTGCCCCCGCCGCCTCCCTATGTCATTCTTGAGGAGGGGGGGATCCGCGCATACTTCACGCTCGGTGCTGAGTGTCCCGGCTGGGATTCTACCATCGAGTCGGGGTTTGGGGAGGCGCCCCCGCCCACGGAGAGCCTGGAAGCACTGCCCACTCCTGAGGCCTCGGGGGGGAGCCTGGAAATCGATTTTCAGGTTGTACAGTCGAGCAGTTTTGGTGGAGAGGGGGCCCTAGAAACCTGTAGCGCAGTGGGGTGGGCGCCCCAGAGGTTAGTTGACCCGAAGAGCAAGGAAGAGGCGATCATCATAGTGGAGGATGAGGATGAGGATGAGCGGGAGAGTATGAGGAGCAGCAGGAGGCGGCGGCGGCGGCGGAGGAGGAGGCAGAGGAAGGTGAAGAGGGAAAGCAGAGAGAGAAATGCCGAAAGGATGGAGAGCATCCTGCAGGCACTGGAGGATATTCAGCTGGATCTGGAGGCAGTGAACATCAAGGCAGGCAAAGCCTTCCTGCGTCTCAAGCGCAAGTTCATCCAGATGCGAAGACCCTTCCTGGAGCGCAGAGACCTCATCATCCAGCATATCCCAGGCTTCTGGGTCAAAGCAGTATCCTTCTAATCGATACTCCGTAGGTCAGAAGCCCGTGACAGGAAAGGGGAAGGTGGGGGAGGGACAGAAAAGGTAAAGCGGGTGGAGGAGAGCCAGAGGTGGGCATGAGCCCCCTATCGGAAGACGGACTAGACTGGGTGGAAGAGGGATGGAAGAAGGAGGGCAAAACAGCAGAGAAGCTGGACTGGAGATGATGAAGGGTGGTGGGGGGGGGGGCGGACATAAAAACTGGACCACAGATGGGAAAGGGGGAAGAGGAGGAACATAGCATTAAAAAAAGGATCACAGATGATAAAAAGGGGGAGGGTAGTAAAGGGGCACACAGCAAAAAAATTGGACCAGAGATGGTGAAAGGAGGAGGGGAGGGGCACGTAGAAGATGAACTGACTCAGAGACCTTGAAGAGGGAGGGGAATGGCACACAGCAGAGAAACTGCCCAGAAAGGGTGCTTGAGCCATACAAGGCTCTGTAAACCTAGATTTTTGCTTAAGATACTAGGAGACCCCAATCCTGGCTGGAGTGGCTTGCATTGGAGGGAGGGGGGCTGGAGCCCCTGAAAGATCAAGATAGGGAGTGTCTAGGTATAGAGAAAAAGGAGTTAAATGAAGGAAAGGGGAGAGTAGACACATATACATACATGTAACATGTTAGGAACATGAGTCTAACATCCTAATAGAATTATGTGGATACAGACCCTTAGCCCTCATACGAAACAGCACATGGTAAGAGGCCCTTAGCACCCAGGCGTACAATATCATTTAGACATAGGACCTCAGCTCCTAGACACAGTATTATGTGACCACAGGTCTTCAGCATGTAGACACATGGCATAACTTGACCACAAGCCATCAGAGCCATTCACACATCATGTGGACATGGACCTTCAACACCCATACATACAATAACGTGACCACAGGCCCTCAGCAATCAGTTACAGCATCACTTGGACATGGCCCTTCAGCCCCCAGACGTGCATTTTGTGAACACAAGCTTTCAGCACCCAGTGACATATACCACATGCACATGGATTGTCGGCACCCTGCAGGGCCACCTAACATAGAGGTTTATCATGGGAATAAGTATGGGTTATGTCCCATGACTCACTTGCTTTATACACACCACATAAACACAGAAGGAATCCTCATGCTCCAGCCTTTCTTACTGTGCCCTTCCTGGCCTTCCCTCCCTCCCTTTCACGGAATAGTCAATCCTTGACCTAAACTGCTCCACTCATCAGTTCCTCAACCACCCCAGAATTTCAATTTTGATCAACCGACGTGATGAAGACATTTTCCGCTACTTGACCAATCTGCAGGTCAGGCCAGAGAGACATTTTTTAGTAGGATCGGGCACGAATCTGGTTCTTGGAGGTGATGGGAGGTGGGTGGGAAGGGCCGTGGTGTGTGTGGGGGGGGGGGACAGATTCCACCATCACCCCCACCTGGAGCAGGTACAGGATCTCAGACATATCTCCATGGGCTACAAAATGAAGCTGTACTTCCAGACTAACCCCTACTTCACAAACATGGTGATTGTCAAGGAGTTCCAGCGCAACCGCTCAGGTAAGTGGCAGTACCAGAGTAAATCCATGTTCCCCCCCTCAATCTGTCCTTGTTTTGTCCCATCTCCATAGCCTTCTCTTTCCCTAGGCCGGCTGGTGTCTCACTCAACCCCAATCCGCTGGCACCGGGGCCAGGAACCCCAGGCCCGTCGTCACGGGAACCAGGATGCGAGCCACAGCTTCTTCAGCTGGTTCTCAAACCATAGCCTCCCAGAGGCTGACAGGATTGCTGAGGTGGGGCCCTTCCTGGCATCACCAGAGAAGGCCTTGCTAGGCTTGTTCCTGGGTGCGTGGGGAATTAAGAGGAGGATCTGGAGCTTGTACTAATGGCTGTCTTATTCCTTCTCCCCTTTTTCAACAGATTATCAAGAATGATCTGTGGGTTAACCCTCTACGCTACTACCTGAGAGAAAGGGGCTCCAGGATAAAGAGAAAGAAGCAAGAAATGAAGAAACGGTAATGGGAGTTTGGTGGCTGAGAGGTGGTTTGTTGGGGATGGGGAAAAGACTAGTGTAACACAGGATTTATGGAGCCAAAAAGGGACCTTTGAGATAATCCCAGTGGAATATGTTTTACAAGTGGGAAATCATGCCCAGAAATGGCTTGAGGTTACACAGTCAAGGGGCAGAAGCGGGACTTTACCCACCCTAGCCCCATCCCTGGGATCCCTTATAGCCTACTGCTTCCCCAGTTACTTCCCACCTTTGAGTGCTATGGGTACACCTCCTCCCACCAACCCTATAGTCAGCCACAGCCTTCCCTACAGTAAAACCAGGGGCAGATGTGAGGTGGTGATCATGGAAGACGCCCCGGACTATTATGCAGTGGAAGACATTTTCAGCGAGATCTCAGACATTGATGAGACAATTCATGACATCAAGATCTCTGACTTCATGGAGACCACCGACTACTTCGAGACCACTGACAACGAGATAACTGACATCAATGAGAACATCTGCGACAGCGAGAATCCTGACCACAATGAGGTCCCCAACAACGAGACCACTGATAACAACGAGAGTGCTGATGACCACGAAACCACTGACAACAACGAGAGTGCAGATGACAACAACGAGAATCCTGAAGACAATAACAAGAACACTGATGACAACGAAGAGAACCCTAACAACAACGAGAACACTTACGGCAACAACTTCTTCAAAGGTGGCTTCTGGGGCAGCCATGGCAACAACCAGGACAGCAGCGACAGTGACAATGAAGCAGATGAGGCCAGTGATGAAGATAATGATGGCAACGAAGGTGACAATGAGGGCAGTGATGATGATGGCAATGAAGGTGACAATGAAGGCAGCGATGATGACGACAGAGACATTGAGTACTATGAGAAAGTTATTGAAGACTTTGACAAGGATCAGGCTGACTACGAGGACGTGATAGAGATCATCTCAGACGAACCAGTGGAAGAAGAGGGCATTGAGGAAGGTGAGCTAATCCCCCCCCCACCCTTGTCTTCCCTCTTTTCTTTTCTCAGAGCAAGCCTGGCCAAGGACAGGGTATCAAGGCATGAACACAATCTGCTTTTATGGAGGAAAGAAAAAGCATTCTGAGCAACTTTTTAAACAAAGGAAGTCCAGTGAACATTTAACTTAAAAATGTAACAAAACCCCAAAAAATCATTTTAGTTCTAGGTGATGGGTAGATGGTTGTAACAGCAAAAGATGAAGAGTACACAGAGATAGGAGACAGTGGGTGGAAAACTAAAAAGGACACTTCACATCGAGGTGGGGGAGTGGCAAAACACAGTGCATTTCAGCACAGTCTGTACCCGGCCTTGGCCTTTGGCGCATTCCCAGGCTTGTGTTGGGAGCAGAGCATGAAGTGAACAGTGTGCTCTCTGAGCCCAGAAAAGGGTGCAGCCAGTTCTACCTCAAGAATCGGGGTGGGGGGGAGGTGGTGGGGGAGAGCTAGAGGAAAAAGGTGACATTTGAATTGGAGGCTGCATTCACACTGAGGAGCATTATGGAGCATTCTCCGTGGAGTGGATCATCTGAACAAGGACCTGGAAGGGTGAAAATGCATCGTAGGTTGGGCAGGGTTTCCAAAATTATGTCCTGAGGATCACTCACCAGATCTGAAAGCTGCTTCCCACAAAAGGTTTCAGTGGTCGTATATGCTGGAGAAGTACTGCATATAGTAATACCCTCTTGTAGAGTCACGTTAGCACCTTAAAGGCTCTGAGAATAACACCAGAATTATAAAGGTGCTGAGAAGTACTCAGATGGGAGGTGGAAGGGGCAGGAAAATCAACTACTCTTCGGGTTTTTTTGGCTATGGGGTCCCTGGCAAACTTCCATTGAGGGCAAGGCCAGGGCACTAAGGGAAGAGGAATGAATGTGGAGCCTCAATCTAGACATGTTCAGGTAGGAGAGGGAAACAGGGATTCTCAGTCCTCTTCCCCTCCCACCTGATGGCATCTCTTCTCTCAGAGAAGGGGAGGCAGAGCTATCTGCCCAGCCCTGAGGGTGGGAGTGGGGGTGGGGAATTGGGTTGCAGAACACAGACCAGGGCCTCTTTGGATCAGACTGGGGGAAAGGAGCGAGGAAGCTGCCTGGAGATGAATAGGTTTATTCAGCTGAGGTCAGAGTCAGGAAGAGACACACATTGAGGAGTATAAGGGGGAGAAAAAGCTACTATCAGAGATGTATCAGTTTTGACAGAGGCGGGGAGCCCACACTGCTTTCCTGCCTCCCTCCATCTCCCTCTCATTCTGTGGGCTTGCTTGAGTACACCCACACACACTCTTGGCTGTTTGTTCCAAGCAGAGGCGCTGACAAGTTGTCCCAGGCCCCTAAAAGCCCTGGCTATGGTCTCTGTTCCCTTTTAGAGTGACACCTATCTGCTCATCTAACTGCCTTCCTCCATTTCCCCTTCCTTGCTTCTCCCGTATGCAGGCATCGAGCAAGATGAGGACATCTATGAGGAAGGAAACTATGAGGAGGAAGGAAGTGAAGATGTCTGGGAAGAAGGGGAAGATTCGGACGACTCTGACCTGGAGGATGTGCTTCAGGTCCCAAACGGTTGGGCCAATCCGGGGAAGAGGGGGAAAACCGGATAAGGGTCTTCCCGTTTTGGGGATCACCTCTCTGTATCCCCCACTCCCTATCCCATTTGCCCTCCTCCTCAGCTAGGGCCACGCGGCCCCACATTGCACTTCTGGGGGGTGACCGACTTCGTACACGGGTTTAAAGTTTATTTTTATGGTTTAGTCATTGCAGAGTTCTTATTTTGGGGGGAGGGAAAGGGGGCTAGTCCCCTTCTTTTGGCCCTCCGCCCCCGCAGGCTTCTGTGTGCTGCTAACTGTATTTATTGTGATGCCTTGGTCAGGGCTCCTCTACCCACTTCTCCCAGTCAGTTGTGGCCCCAGCCCCTCTCCCTGTGCTGTGTGGAGTGGACACCCTGACCCCCGAAGCGGGGAGGGCGGCTGTGTCACAGCCGCGCGGTGCCCATGGAGGCGCTGCTGCCACCCTCCTCTCCCAAGTTCTTTCTCCATCCCTCTCCTCTTCCCGCCGCGCCGCTAGCCCGCCTCGGTGTCTATGCAAGGCAGCTTCGCCATTGCGGTATTCTTTGCGGTATTCTTGTTCCCCTCCCCCAGAAGGCTCGCCTCTCCCCGTGGACCCTGTTAATCCCAATAAAATTCTGAGCAAGTTCAGAGTGCCGCTTCGAGTCTTTTGTTTAGCCTGGTGTCCCGGCCCCAGCGGTCAGTTTCCGCCAGGCCCACACGTAGCCGCCTGGCCTACGCAGTATCCTGCAACATGCTAGTTGCGGGGGTTTGGCGGGTGGGGGGCGAGCTCCGCCAGGCCGCAGAGGCGTTGCGTCAGACCAATGCGGATCATCCTGGCCAATGGCAGGGCGAGGCTGAGGAAGCCCCTCCTTCTGGCGCCCGCAGCGGACCCAGCCAGGTAGCGAAGGGCTTCCCACGCCTTCCCCTCTGGCGCATGCGTGTAGAGACATCCTGCGCCCTAGAACATCCATTTATCAGTGATTCATCTTTTAATTTATAGTGCGTCAAACCTTTCCTCGGGCCTAGAGTGAGCGGGGCGTGGGGAGCCAAAGGAATTCATTTTCCTCATTCGCATTTAGTAAAAATAAAACAAAAAAACGACTTCGGTCCGGATATCACAACCCAATTATGCAGGAGCGCTCTCTTGCCTTTGGGAAGGGGTGCAGAGTCCCTAGAGCTGGGCTTGGGGGAGAAGGCAGAAAAGACAGCTCAAGCAGAGAAGTATCCGTAGAGATAAAGGAAAAACAAAGGGGAATTAATTATGTAACTGTGCGAAGGGGTGGAAACGTAGGGAGTTGGACATCTGAAAAACGGGCTTTATCCGGGAGACCTTGGAAAGGCTGAGTTATATTAAATTTAGATACATAAATTTTATCTCGGTGGGCGCCAGAAATATTTCCCAGATTTGTTCTGGATCACAATAACTTTTATTCAGACATCCGAGTCGGTCTTTTATAACATATCTCCCGAACTTTCCATCCAACGCCTTTATTTTGCTGGAAGGCTTCAGATATGGTTAGATTTGCGTTTTAGAGAATGCCCTCTGCTGGCTGCCAGGAGAACTGACTGGAAGGAAAGACAGCAGTAAGGAAATAGACACTAGACCTCAGGTGGGATTGGCAAGATGGGGGCGGATATGAGAGGTTTTTAAAATAAACTTAATTTCAGAACAGTTTTAAATTTACAGAATTATTGTGAAGATAACAGAGAAGTCCCGTATGTCCCACAGCCGGTTTTCCTTATTAACAGTTTACATTTGTGTGATACATTCGTCACAATTAATGAACCAATATCAGTACATTATTATTAACTAAGGTCCATACTTTATTCCAGTTTCCTTAGTTTTAACTTAATGTCCTTTTTCTGTTCCAGGATTCCATCCAGAATAGCACACTACATTTAGTCATCTTGTGTCCTTAAGCTCCTCTTGGCTATGACACTCTCTCAGGCTTTCCTTGTTTTTGATGACCTGGAGTCATTTGAGGAGTACTGGTCAGATATTTTATAGAATGTCCCTTAATCAGGATTTGTCTGATGTTTTCTCTCATGATTAAACTGAGGATATGAGTTTGGGGAAGGAAGACCACAGAAGACAAATGTCATTCTCACTAGATCATATCAAGGGCATGTACTATCAATGTGCTTTATCACTGTTGATGTTAACTTTGATCACCTGGCTGAGGTAGTGTCCGTCAGGTTTCTCCACTGTAAAGCTACTCCTCTTTCTCTTTTTCCATGCTGTACTCTTTGGAAGGAAGCCAAGTAAGCGCAGCCCGTGCTTAGGGAATGAGGAGTTATGCTCCATTTCCTTGAGAGGGAAGTATGTACATAAATTAATTGGAATTCTCCTGCAAAAGCAATTTGTCTATTCTGTGAGAGCTTTTAAGATGTTGGACTCCACAGGCTTCAGATATGGAAGGAGAGGGATTCAGAGGAGTCAAGATGACTGCCAGGTTGGTGTGAGACCTTTGGCAAGGCCCCTTCCCTCTCTGGGCCTCCTCTGTGAGATGGTTGGAGTACCAGATCCTTGATATGTCTCTCCAATGATTCTGATAAATGTTTTGGGGGGGACAGGATGGAGGCTTTGATGTGCTGTCAGAGGTGGGCAGGGAGGACTGAGGCCCAGAAAGGGGAATGTCTTGCCCAAAGTAACACAATACCTCGAGGCCAGAGCTGAGAGTGCAGGATCCTAGAGAAAAGAGACATCTACATGCAATATCTGGAGCCAACCCCAATGAGTATGCGGTGAAGAGGAGGGGAGGGGATAACAGCAGGGGCAAAGGCAATGGAGTAGGCCGGAATAGGCCAGAAAGAGGTCAGCCTGCCAAAGGATCCCAGCCAATCAGAGCCAGAGTAGCCAGTCTGGTTACTCTTGCCTCAGTCTGCCCTACCTCACAACATGACTCTCCTTGTCCTCTCTAGAGGGCCTCAGTTTTCCTATCTATAAACTGAGGCTTATCGTGCAGGGGGATCAGTCCAGGAGAAGCAACCTGCCTAAGGTCTCAAGACAGAGTCTAGCCTTGAAGCAGGTCTCTGAAGTCTGGCCTTCACTGTGCTCTTCCCTGATTCCTCTCTGTCCCCCCAATCAAATCCCCAGCCCCTCATCCTGGCATTTGAGACTCTTCTTCACCCACCCTGTTAGAGAGGGCCTCTGGTCTTCATCTTCAGTGATGCTCTTAAGAGTCAATCATAGTATTCTAATATAGTTGGCCAGGGTGCTCATGTCCTCGGCTGAGCCATGTGAGGACAGGATGTTCTTTGCCCAGAGTAACATCTTGTTCCCTGTGCCCTCACTTTTCAGTCTGGACCTCCGAAAGGGAGGGCTGTTCTAGGTCTTTAAGGTCACATCTAACTCCAAGACACTGTCTTCGCTGAAGGCCAGAGAAGACAGGCCCCATTGGCTGAGACCTTAAACAGAAACCAGGAGGATGAAGAGTCATGGGCCCAATGTGCCCTAGGGCCTGTTCCCATGTTGAAACTACTTGTCTTCATATGCTTCCTAGCTTGCCCTCGCTCCTTTGCAGCAGAGGGCCCTGCTCCTGCGTGGGAGGTTCCTGGGATTTCCTGGGACCAGACCTTTAAAGTGCCACCTACTTCTGTGAGTAGAATCGGATCGGCAGGGACAAAACTAGATTCAAGAATGTCCCTCCTTCTTAGGTGACCCAAAGGGCTGGCACTGGCTCCCCCAGTTGGGGGTGTGCAGGATGGTTGGGAAGGAATCCTATTATTCATTCAGTAAACACTTATGAGTACCTACTCTGTGCCTGAAGTACTGAACTGGGTGATAGGGATACAGCAGGGAAACAAGATAGAGCAAGTCTTTTTTTTTTTTCTTTGTTGCCCAGCCTGGAGTGCAGTGGCACAATCTCCGCTCACTGCAAGCTCCGCCTGCCGGGTTCACGCCATTCTCCTGCCTCAGCCTCCCGAGTAGCTGGGACTACAGGCGCCTGCCACCACGCCCGGCTAATTTTTTGTATTTTTAGTAGAGACGGGGTTTCACCATGTTAGCCAGGATGGTCTCGATCTCCTGACCTCGTGATCAGCCCGCCTCGGCCTCCCAAAGTCCTGGGATTACAGGCGTGAGCCACCGCACCCAGCCAATAGAGCAAGTCTTTTTCCTCCTGGAGCCTAGAGTTCAAGACAAATATTCTTAATATTTTTTGTGCCATGGACCCCTTTGGTGATCTAGTGAAGCCTAATGGGACCTTTCTTTTTCTTTTTTTTTTTTTTTTTTTTTAGATGGAGTCTCACTCTTGTCGCTCAGGCTGGAGTGCAATGGTGCGATCTCAGCTCACTGCAACCTCCACCTCCTGGGTTCAAGCAATTCTCCTGCCTCAGCCTCCCGAGTAGCTGGGATTACAGGCGCCCGCCACCACGCCCGGCTAATTTTTGTATTTTTAGTAGAGACAGGGTTTCACCATGTTGGCCAGGCTGGTCGGGAACTCCTGACCTCAGGTGATTCACCCGCCTCCGACCTCCCAAAGTTCTGGGATTACAAGCATGAGCCACCATGCCCCACCAGACCTTTTCTCAGAAAAAAAAATTGTTTAAATTCATAAAATAAAATATCTAGAATTACAAAAGAAATTGATTACATTGAAATATAGTTATTAAAATATGGAAAAAGCAAATATGTGCTATAGTATAATCATATATGTACTCCCCATTAATCCATTAAATCATAAGATTTAATGGAGGGTCTAATGACTATCATGATTTTAAAATAATGATTGAAATTATATGATTTTCAAGAGATCTGCAACATCTATAATGTGATATGAAAATCTCTGATTTCTATTAGTGACAATCAGTACTGCTACTACTGCTGCTACTATGCCTAGTTACATACTTTATTGAAAAATGCTACATTTCAGTTAGAGGAGAGGGAAAATAAAGATGTAATTTTGTTTTATTTTTTTGAGACGGAGTTTCAATCTTGTTGCCCAGGCTGGAGTGCAATGGTACGATCTCGGCTCACGGCAACCTTCGCCTCCCAGGTTCAAGCGATTCTCCTGCCTCAGCCTCCCTAGTAGCTGGGATTACAGGCATGTGCCACCACGCCCGGCTAATTTTGTATTTTTAGTAGAGACGGGGTTTCTCCATGTTGGTCAGGCTGGTCTCGAACTCCGACCTCAGGTGATCCGCCCGCCTCAGCCTCCCAAAGTGCTGGGATTACAGGCATGAGTCACTGCGCCCGGCCATAAAGGTGTAAATTTGTTCCCATCCAAATTCATGGACCTCTCCAAACCCTGTCCCCAGCCTCGATTAGAGGTCTGCAGAATACAAATTAAGAACCCTTGCAAATAGGAGGGTCCTTCCCATCTCTCCTTCCTTCTTAAACAGTTTTCCTTTGGAAACCTGGGTTTTATTCTGGGTCTTACTGCGCCGACTGCCGGCGGTGTACGGTAAGAAGCCGCAAAGACGGGGCGGTGGTGGGGGAGTGGTAGCGGGAAGAGGCCAGGCCGGAGCGCGCGAGGGGTGGGGCCTGGCTGTGTGACTTCAAGCCAGTCAGTTTGCCTCTCTGGGCCATAAGTTCTGTCCGCCTGAATACTGGGAAAGAATTGGGAGGAGAGAACTTAATTATTTATGCCCCAGGCAACTGATCTATATTTGCCCTCTCATTTAATCCTCACACATTGTGAGGAAAATTTTAAAACATCTTTCCATTTTCAGATGGTTAAACGGAGGCTCCTAGCGAGGTTGTCACTTGACCAATGTCTCAGCAGGTATCAGGGACTGGTGACACGCCACATCCCCATAACCACCTCATCCTCCATGCATGGAATAAGGAACTCTGCTCACTTTGAGCGAGAGAAACCTGGCTTAGGAATCTCTGCAGGTGGGTGTGGAACTGTGAGAAACTGGGGGCAGAATCGCGTCTCTTAGCAGAGCGGTGGCAGTGCAAGGCGGCTTATGGAGAGTAAAACGTCAAAGAAGCCAGGCATCTCGATTGTGCAGTGACTCGGCGCCTGGCGTGGCTTCCGGCTTCGCGCCTGCGTATTCCCAAGTAGCCCCCTGAAGACCTGTCGAATAGACAGGCAAAGGGCCATGACAAGCACTCCTTTCCTGGCCAATCCTATTAAAGGGTGGGCTTGGCTCTTTAACCAATCAAAGTCCCCCGAAGGGGCGGAGTTTTCCTCGTTTTGGCTCTAAGCCTCGGGGGGTAAAAATAAAATGTTTCCATCCCCAGCCAATCCCTGGAAAGGCAGAAGGGCACTCCTCCAATGGGAGCCGGGGAGCTGTCGGTAGCGGCGTAGGCCCGTGCCCCTGCTCGCGCTGCAGCCCGTGGAAGGGTTCCGTCCAGCGTATCCTTCAGATCTTGCTGTAGGCCTCTCGTGTCTGTGCGCGCGCGGCAGGGGCGGCGGCGGCGACGGCCGGAGGTGTACGGTGAGAAGCCATAAAGACGGGGCGGTGGGGGGAGTGGCAGCGGGAAGAGGCCGGCCGAAGCGCGCGAGGGGTGGGGCCTGCGCGAGCTTTTACTGGGGCGGCCTCTCAACCATAGGTCAGCGGGTTGCGGAGGATCGTGCGGGTAGCAAAGGGAAGCCGAGTGCTCCTGCGGCTCCCAGACTGCAACCAGGTGAGTACCCTGCGGAGCGGTCGGTGCCCGTTGCTGCCCTCCGCGGCCCCACCTCCCACCCTCAGTGTCTTTCGAAACGGTTCCATGCAGGTCTGCCGCTCACGTGGTCGTCTGCGTGCGTGTCTGTCTTTGCATCCCCTCTCCCATCTCTGTCTCTGTCTGTCCCACTTTTTGAGACGTAGTAGACATAAGATGCTGAATCCTGACCAGTTTAAACTAGCTCTGAAACCTTGAGCTATCTCCTTCACCAGCCTGGGCCTCAGTTTCCTCATCTGTCAAATGGGGGTCTGATAATGTGTACCTGAGACAATGCATGTGCATTACTTTGCCCTGCACCCGGTCCTTAGAAAATTTTCAATAAATAATGACTATCTTGACTGAAAAGAATATTGTCTCTCTTGGTTTCTGTCTTTTCTCTGTCTCTGACCCTTCCTCCATTGGATCTTTCTGGATGCTTCTGTCTTTCTCTGTTACTGTTTTTCCTCTTTTTACCCGTCTCTTTCTCAACCCTAAAGAGGTTAGAGGTGCATAGTTTATAGCAATAAGTTTTACCCCCGAGGACATGAGCTTAGCCTGGGGCTCCGACCTGTTCTGTGGGTAAAAAATGGAGCCTGGCTTTGGGTTGCTTCTGGTGTCATTGAAGAGAGAACTCTCTTTGCTCCCCAGCCTACTCTGTTAAACAGGTAGAGACACCCAAAGTTGGGAGCAACTTAGATTAAAAACCACTTTTTAATAGCCCCTTATCCTATATAATGTTAGTCACCACAGGAAGCCCACAGATCTCCTGGTTACGTCTCCATACAGCCCTGGACATCCTATTTTCTATTTCCATCCTGAAATCCTTTGACCAGGCCTTAAGGAACTCACCTTCAGTTATCAGCAAAATTCCCTCCATTCTCATCCTGGCTTCTGAATACTCCCTTTATTTTCTTGCTATGCTTTGGTCGTTCTCATACCTGTTGGACCCAACATTGCTTTTTTTTTTAATAAGGTGTATTTTGAAATGCTTCACTATTCTAAAATGAAATGGATAGAAAATAGAGTCTGTCTACACCCATAATTCCCTGAAAACCAATATAATGCCCTAATTGTAATATAGAGAGTAGTAAAGGAAGAGTAATATATAATATTATATTATACATATATCGTACATATATATGCAAAGACTGGGATATGACTCCACTAGAAGACATGATGAAATGGTCTTACACTTAATGATAGTGACAGCTACATGTGTGTTGATTGGTGATTCAGAAGCCACAGGTAGAGTGACACAGTTTTCCTAAATAATGAACAATTCTTCACAAAGTTCTAAACAAAACAATGTGGAAGAGTTTCTCAGTTTATATGGTCGTTAAATTTCTGGAAAAATCAGTATATATTAATATCCATGATGAGACCCTCTTAATCTCCCTGACCTTATCTCCCACCACTCTCCCCCCTTGCTCACTCTATCTACCCATGCTGGCCGCCTTACTATTACTTGAACACCTTAGGCACACTTCCGCCTCAGGGGTTTTGCATTCCGTGTGTCTGAAATGCTCTTTCCTCAAATACCCACAAGGCTCAGGCTCTTGCTTCCTTCAGGCCTCTACTCAGCTGTCACTTTCTCAGAGGGCCCCCCCGACCATCCTGTTTAAAATTGCAGCTCTCCCCTAATATGCATCTGCTCTGTCTGTTCCATGGTATTCTACACCTTTTTCACAGTGTAGCATTAACTGCTTAGTATGTTTGCTGTTTATTGTCTGACTCTCCCACTCAATTATAAGCTCCAGAAGGGCAGGGATTTTTGTCTTTTTTGTTCTATGATACATTCCTATTACCTAAAATAGTGCTTGACACCTAGTAGACTTTCTCAATGAATGTTTGTTGAATGAATAAAAGAACAAATGAACAGGTTTTTCACCTACATTACTGGTGAGATATTCTAAAGTTGTATGGAATGTGGTATGATTCTTTGTGGTGTGGAGCTGTCTTGTACACTGCAGAGGGCTGAGCATCCCTGGTCCATAGCTAGGGTTGTCACTGATGATCTCCAATTATTGCCACAGTCAAAAATGCCCCCCAAACAGGGCTGGGTGTGATGGCTCACGCCTGTAATCCCAGCACTTTGGGAGGCCAAGGTGGGCAGATCGCTTGAGTCCAGGAGTTCGAGACCAGCCTGGCCAACATGATGAAACCCCGTCTCTACAAAAAATACAAAAATTAGCCGGGTATTGTGGTGCACGCCTGTGGTCCCAGCTACTTAGGAGGCTGAGATGGGAGGATTGCTTGAGCCCAGGAGGCAGAGGTTACAGTGAGCCAGGATTGCACCACTGCACTCCAGCCTGGGTGACAGCGAGACCCTGTCTCAAAAAAAAAGCAGTAAAAAATGGGTCGGGCACTGTGGCTCACACCTGTAATCCCAGCACTTTGGGAGGCCGAGGTGGGTGGATCACCTGAGGTCAGGAGTTCGAGACCAGCCTGGCCAACATGGTAAAACCGCGTCTCTACTAATAATACAAAAATTAGCCAGGCCTACATGGTGGCGCATGCCTGTAATCCCAGCTACTCGGAAGGCTGAGGCAGGAGAATCGCTTGAACCCAGGAGGCAGGGGTTGCAGTGAGCCAGCCTGGGCAACAAGAGCGAAACTTCGTCTCAAAAAAAAGAAAAAAATGCCCTGAAACACCCTTTAATTGTCCAGCCCCCACCTCTCAGTGAGAACCACTGCTTAAGTAGCAGCCTGGCTTTCCCCTGAACACTCTGTCCTCCCGGCAGCCCTCTCATACCCCTCTTACCGGGAAACTGGGTGGTGAGGGTGAGGGTGGGTATGCTTGCTCCTAGTTACCCTTTCCAGACATTCTCCCTCCTCAAACAACCCTTTTTTCATTTGTTTTAAGGTTTTTTTGGGTTTTTTTTTTTTTTGAGACAGAATCTCACTCTGTCACCCAGGCTAGAGTGCAGTGGCACAATCTTGGCTCACTGAAGCCTCCGCCTCCCAGGTTCAAGTGATTCTCCTGCCTCAGCCTCCCAAGTAGCTGGGACTACAGGCATGCACCACCACGCCTGGCTAATTTTTGTATTTTTAGCAGAGACAGGGTTTCACCATGTTGGCCAGGCTGGTCTTGAACTCCTAACCTCAAGTGATCCACCCGCCTTGGCCTCCCAAAGTGCTGGGATTACAGGTGTGAGCCACCAGGCCCGGCCAAGAATTTTTAAACTTAAAATAATTTCAAACTTTTAAAAAGCTTCAAAAATTATACAAGAATTCTCATATATTCTTCACTTAGATTCCCCACATGTTAAGAAATTATATAATTACAGGCTGGGCGCAGTGGCTCACGCCTGTAATCCCAGCACTTTGGGAGGCCGAGGTGGGCAGATCACCTGAGGTCGGGAGTTCGAGACCAGCCTGGGCAACATAGTGAAACCCTGTCTCTACTAAAAATACAAAAATTAGCTGGGTGTGGTGGCTTGTGCCTGTGTCCCAGCTACTTGGGAGGCTGAGGCAGGAGAATTGCTTGAACACAGGAGGCAGACGTTGCAGTGAGCTGAGATCATGCCACTGCACTCCATCCTGGGTGACACAGTGAGACTCTGTCTCAAAAAAAAAAAAAAGAAATAAATAAATTATATAATTACAGTGTAACTATCAAAACTAGAAAATTAACATTGGTACATACAGGCATATCACAGGTTCAGTTCCAGACCAACACAATAAAGCAAGTCAGATGAATTTTTTGGTTTCCCAGTGCATATAAAAGTTATGTTTACACTGTACCATAGTCTATTAAGTGTACAATAGCATTGTATCAAAAAAAATTTACCTTAATTTAAAAATACTATATTGCTAAAAAATGCTAAAGATCATCCCAGCCTTCAGCAAGTTGTAATTTTTTGCTGGTGGAGGGTCTTACCTCGATGTTGATGGTTGCTGACTGAGCAGGGTGGTAGTTGCTGGTTGGGGTGGCTGCGGCAAATTCTTAAAATAAGATATCAGTGAAGTTTGGCACGTTGACTCTTCCTTTCACAAAGGGTTTCTCTGTAGCATGTGATGCTGTTTAATAGCATTTTACCCGCAGTAGAACTTGTTTCAAAACTGGAGTCAGTTCTCTCAAACCCTGCTACTACTTTGTTAACTAAGTTTATGTAATATTCTAAATCCTTTGTTGTCATTTCCAGTGTTCACAGCATCTTCACCAGGAGTAGATTTCATCCCAGGAAATCACTATTTTGCTCATCCATAAGAAGTAACTCCTCATCCACTAACTTTTTTTCTTTTTTTTTCTGAGACAGGGTCTTGCTCTGTCACCCAGGCTAGAGTGTAGTGGCGCGATCACGGCTCACTGCAGCCTCGACCTCCCAGGCTCAAGCAATCCTCCCACCTCAGCCTCCCAAGTAGCTGGGACTATAGGTGCATGCCACCATGCCCAGCCAATTTTTTAAATTTTGCAAAGGTGGGGTCTTGTTGTGTTGTCCAGGCTAGTCTCAAACTCCTGGCCTCAAGTAATCCTCCTGCCTCAGCCTCCGGAGTAGCTGGGACCACAGGCATGTGCCACCATGCCCAGCAATTTTTTTTTTAAATTTTTGTGGAGACAGGGTCTCACTTTGTTGCCCAGGCTCCATTAAAGTTTCATCATGGGCCTGGCACAGTGGCTTATGCCTGTAATCCCAGCACTTTGGGAAGCCAAGGCGGGTGAATTGCCTAAGGTCAGGAGTTTGAGACCAGCCTGGCCAGCATGGTGAAACCTTGTCTCTACTAAATATACAGAAAAATTAGCCAGGCATGGTGACGGACACCTGTAGTCCTAGCTATTCAGGAGACTGAGGCAGGAGAATCCCTTGAACCTGGGAGACGGAGGTTGCAGTGAGCTGAGCTCGTGCCACTGCACTCCAGCCTGGGCAACAGAGTGAGACTCCATCTCAAAAAAAAAAAAAAAAGTTTGATCATGAGATGGCAGCAATTCAGTCACTTCTTCAGCCTCACATTCTAATTCTGATTCTCTCGTTATTTCTGCCATCTCTGCAGTTGCTTCCTCTACTGAAGTCTTGAAACCCCTGAAAGTCATCCCTGAGGTTTGAAGTTAACTTCTTCTACACCCTGTTAATGTTGATATTTTGACCTCCTTCCATGAATCACAAATGTTCTTAATGGCATCTAGAATGGTGAGTCCTTTCCAGAAGATTTTCAATTTACTTTTCCCAGATCCATCAGAGGAATCACTGTCTATGGCGGCTATAGCCTTATGAAATGTATTTCCTAAATAATCAGACCTGAAAGTCAATATTACTCCTTGATCCATGGGCTGCAGAATGGATGTTGTGTTAGCAGGCATGAAAACAGCATGAATCTCCTTGTACATCTCCATCAGAGCTCTTAGGTGATCAGTTGCATTTTCAATGAGCAGTAATATTTTGAATGGAATCTTTTTATCTGAGTAGCAGGTCTCAACAGTGGGCTTAAAATATTTAATAAACTATGCTATAAACAGATTTGCTATCATCCAGGCTTTGTTGCTCCATTTATAGAGCACAGAGTATATTTAGCATAGTTCTTAAGGATCCTAGGATTTTCAGAATGGTAAAATGAACACTGGCTTCAAGTTAAAAGTCACCAGCTGCCTGAGCCTCTAACAAGAGAGTCATCCTGTGTTTTGAAGCTTTGAAGCCAGGCATTGACTTCTTTCTAGCTATAAAAGTCCTAGATGGCATCTTCTCCCCATATAAGGCTGTTTCAGCTACACTGAAAATCTGTTGGCCAGGTGCGGTGGCTCACGCCTGTAATCTCAGCACTTTGGGAGGCTGAGGCGGGCGGATCACCTGAGGTTGGGAGTTCGAGACCAGGCTGACCAACATGGAGAAACCCTGCCTCTACTAAAAATACAAAATTAGCTGGGCGTAGTGGCGCATGCCTATAACCCCAGCTACTCAGGAGGCTGAGGCAGGAGAATCACTTGAACCTGGGAGGCAGAGGTTGCAGTGAGCTGAGATCATGCCATTGCATTCCAGCCTGGGCAACAAGAGTGAAACTCCGTCTCAAAAAAAAAAAAAAAAGAAAATCTGTTGGCCGGGTGCGGTGGCTCACGCCTGTAATCCCAGCACTTTGGGAGGCAGAGGCGGGTGGGTCACAAGGTCAGGAGTTTGAGACCAGCCTGGCCAACATAGTGAAACCCCGTCTCTACTAAAAGTACAAAAATTGGCTGGGCGTGGTGGCGGGCACCTGTAATCCCAGCTACTCAAGAGGCTGAGGCAGGAGAATCGGTTGAAACCCAAAGGCAGAGGTTGCAGTGAGCCGAGATCGCACCACTGCATTCCAGCCTGGGCAACAAGAGCAAAACGCCATCTCAAAAAACAAAAAGAAAAAGAAAAAAAAAGAAAATCTGTTGTTCACCAACTATCTTACGTAGATTTTTCTAGATAACTTCCTGCAGCTTCTACATCAGCACTTGCAGTTTCACCTTGCACTTTTATGTTACGGAGATGGCTTCTTTCCTTAAACCTCATGAACCGACTTTTGCTAGCTTCCAACTTTTCTTCTGCAGCTTCCTCACCTTTCTCAGCCTTCATAGAATTGAAGAGAGTTAGGGCCTTGCTCTGAATTAGGCTTTGGCTTAAGGAAATGTTGTGGCTGATTTGATTGTCTAGCCAGACCACCCAAACTTTCTCCATATCCACAATAACACTGTTTCACTGTCTTATCACTCATGTGTTCACTGGAGTAGCACTTTTAATTTCCTTCAAAAACTTTTCCTTTGCATTCACAACTTGGCTAACTGTTCGGCGCAAGAAGCCTAGCCTTCGGCCTCTCTCACCTTTCAACGTGCCTTCCTCACAAAGCTTAATCATTTCCAGCCTTTGATTTAAAGTGAGAGATGTTGAAGGCCGGGCCCAATGGCTCACGGCTGTAATCCCAGCACTTTGGGAGGCTGAGGCTGGAGGATTGTGTGAGCCGAGGAGTTTGAGACCAGCCTGGGCAACATGGCAAGACCCTGTCTCCAAAAAAATAAAAATAAAAAATAAAGTGATAGATGTTGAGACACTTCCTTTCACTCGAATACTTAGAAGCCATTGTGGGGTTATTAATTGACCTAATTTCAATTTGTTATGTCTTGGATAGGGAGGCCCGAGGAGAGGGAGAGAGACAGAGGAATAGCCAGTCAGTCGAGCAGTCAGAACATACATATTTGTCAGTTCAGTTTGCCATCTTACATGGGTGCAGTTCATGGTGCCCTAAAACAATTACAAATAGTTACACCAAAGATCACTGATCTAGGCAGGGTGCGGTAGCTCACGCCTGTAATCCCAGCACTTTGGGAGGCCGAGGTGGGTGGATTGCTTGACCTCAGGAGTTCAAGACCAGCGTGGGCAAGATGGTGAAACTCCATCTCTACAAAAAATACAAAAATTAAGCTGGGTGCTGTGGCGTGCGCCGCTAGTCCCAGCTACTCAGGGAGGCTGAGGCAGGAGAATCGCTTGAGCCCAGGAGGCAAAGGCTGCAGTGAGCTGAGATCACACCACTGCACTCCAGCCTGGGTGACAGGAGTGAAACCCTGTCTCAAAAAAAAAAAAAAAAAAAAGATCACTGATCACAGATCACCATAACAGATATAAGAAAAGGTTTGAAATGTGAAAATTACCAAAATGTAAGACAGAGACACTAAGTGAGCACATACTGTTGAAAAAATGGCACTGATAGATTTACTCAATACAACTTTGCCACAAACCTTCAATTAGTAAAAGACACAGTATCTGTGAAGTGCAGTAAAGTGCAGCACAATAAAATGAGGTATTGCCTGTACTCTTAACGAAACTACAGGGTTTATTTAGATTACATCAGTTTTTCCCTAGTGCCACTTTTCTTTTCAAGGATTCAGTTTAGGCTCCCACATTACATTTAGTTATGCCTCCTTAGGCTCTTCCAATATGGAACAGTTCTTGAGTCTTTCTTTGTCTTTTATGATTTTGATCATTTAGAAGACTCCTGGACAGTTATTTCATAGAATTTGGGTTTGTCTCAAGTTTCACTGTGATTATATTCAAGTTATGTAATTTTGGTGAGAATACCGCAGAAGAGAAGTTATGTCTTCAGTGCTTCCTATCAGGAGGCATGTGATGTCATTTTGTCCTGATACCGGTTTTGTTGACTTTGAGTCCTTGTTTAAGGTGGTGTCTGTCAGGTTTTTCCACTATAGTTCCCCTTTTTTCCTTCATGAAATATGTTGGGATTATATAAATATCAACAACCTTGTTGTAGATCTCATATCATCAGAATATACCATCAGCTACCACTCTGTATCATCATATACAGACATACACCCATATCTGCCCATCATTACCATTTCTAAATGAATTTAGCTATGATCTCACTGTCATTCTCTTTAACACTGGTCCAGTCCTAATTCTTGGTGATTTTAATATCTTTGTAGCTGATCCTTCCAATATTTTCATCTATCAGTTCTGTGATTTGCCACCCTACAATGATCCTGCCTTTTAACACCACCTCAGCTACCTACTCCAATAGTCTGACCCTTGTGGTTTTTTTTTTTTTTTTTTTTGAGACAGAGTCTTACTCTGTCACCCAGGCTGGAGTGCAGTGGTGCGATCTCAGCTCACTGCAGCCTCCGCCTCCTGGGTTCAAGTGATTTTCCTGCCTCAGCCTCCAGAGTAGCTGAGATTACAGGCACCTGCCACCACGCTCAGCTAATTTTTGTAGAGACAGCGTTTCACCATGTTGGCCAGGCTGGTCTCGAACTCCTGACCTCAAGTGATCTACCCACCTGGGCCTCCCAAAGTGCTGGGATTACGGGTGTGACCCACTGTGCCAAGCCTGACCCTTGTCCTTGTCAGTACCTGTGACTGCATTATTTTCATATTCTCAGTTTCAGGCATCCTGTTCTCTAGCCAGTACCTCCTATTTTTCTAGCTCACACCTACTAGTACTCCAACTCCAGCAATCCCTCAATCCCACTGGGACTGAACATTTTCACTCCCTTTCGCTTCCCCCATGCTCCCATGTCCCTCCTTTAATCAGCTTAGATTCCGTGACCCACTGTTACAATCATTCCTGGGCGGACAGTCTCACTTCCCTTCACCCTCTGCCACTTCAGCGTACTTACCATCCGCTTTACTGGGCACTGCCTCAGCCCGGTTAAATCCAGCTCTCTACTTGCTCCATTGCATTTCCTGTCCTACCCTCCTAGATGATGATTGTTTCCTACTTCTCTCCTGAAATCCTCAACATTTCCTCCCCTGTCCTTACACTCAGGCTTCCTACTTGACTGAAAAAATGAAAACCATTGGAATAAAACATCTGCAGATTCCCACCACCACATCCAACCACCACACAGCATCTGTATCCACATACTCTGCCTTCTTCTCTGTACTACATAAGGTGCTCCTACTGTCATCAAAATCCAGTCTCTCCCCTTTGGCACTCCATCCCATCCTCTCTCACCTACTTGAGGACATGGTTCCACCAGTTTTCCCCTCTCTCTACAAGATCATTCTTATTAGCACACAGACATTCTATTACTTCTTCCATCTTTTCGTTGCAACTTCATTGAGATGCATGTCGCATACCATCTAATTCACCTTTTATTTATTTATTTTTGAGACAGGGTCTTACTGTATTGCCTAGGCTGGACTTGAACTCCTGGGCTCAAGTGATCCTCTGGCCTCAACTTTCTGAGTAAATTCACCCTTTTAAAGGGTACTGTTAAAATAATAATAAATATTATTATAAATAAATAAAAGTATACTGTTCAGTAGTTTTATTTATTTATCTTTATTTTTTGAGACAGACTCTCGCTCTGTCACCCAAGCTGGAGTGCAGTGGTACAATCTCGGCTCACTGCAACTTCTGTCTCCCAGGTTCAAGTGATTCTCCTGCCTCAGCCTCCTGAGTAACTGGGATTACAGGTGCACACCACCATGCCTGACTAATTTTTGTATTTTTAGTAGAGACGGGGTTTTGCCATGTTGGCCAGGGTGGTCTCAAACTCCTGACCTCAAGTGATCCACCCGCCTCGGCCTCCCAAACATGATCAATTTTAGAACATTTTCACCCCCCCACCCCCACCAAAGAAGCTTCATACTCATTAGCAGTCACTTCCCATTAGTCTTCTCCCCAGTCCTAGCCACCCACTAATATACTTTCTGTATCTAGAGATTTGTCTATTCTAGATATTCCATATAAATTAGATCGTACAAGATACTGGTCTTGCTGGCTGGCTTCTTTCGCTGAGCATAATGTTTTGAGGTCCATCCATGCTGTTGCATGTATCATTCCTTCCTATTGTCAAATAATATTCTGTCGTATGGATCTACCTCCGTTCCTCAGTTGGTCAGTTCAGTTGCTTTCATGTTGGCCAATATGACTAGTATTTCTCTGAACGTGGAGTGGAATTGCTGTCATATGGTGGCTCTATGTTTAACTTTTTTTTTTTCTTTTTGAGACAGGGTCTCACTCTGTCACCCAGACTGGAATGCAGTGTCCCAATCTTGGCTCACTGCAACCTCCACCTCCTGGGCTCAAGTGATCCTCCCCCTTCAGCCTCCTGAGTGGCTGGGACCATGGGCATGTGCCAACACACCTGGCTAATTTTTGTATTTTTTGTAGAGATGGGGTTTTGCCATGTTGCCCAGGCTGGTCTTGAACTCCTGGGCTCAAGAGATCTGCCCTCCTCGGCCTCCCAAAGTGCTGAGATGATAGGTATGAGCCGTGGTGCCCCGCCTTATGTTTTGAGGAGCTATCAAACTGTTTGCAAAAGTGGCTATGCCATTTTACAGTCCTATCAGCAGTGTATGAAGGTTCCAGTTTCTCCATATCCTCATCAACACTTTTCGTTTGTCTTTTTTATTATAGCCATCCTAGTGAGTATGAAAGTGGTGTCTCATTGTAGTTCTGATTTTCATTTCCCTAATAACTCATGATATTGAATGTCCTTTTATATGCTTGTATATCTTTGGAGAAATGTCTATTCAAATTCTTAGCCCATTTTTAATTGGATTATGTGTCTTTTTATTATTGAGTTGCAGGACTTCTTTTTTTTTTTTTGGAGACGGAGTCTCACTCTGTCATCCGGGGTGGAGTGCAGTGCTGTGTGATCTTGGCTTACTTCAACCTCCGCCTCCTGGGTTCAAGCAATTCTCCTGCCTCAGCCTCCTAAATAGCTGGGACTACAGGCACACGACGACATACCTGGTTAATTTTTTTTTTTTTTTTCGTATTTTAGTAGAGATGGGGTTTCACTGTGTTGCCCAGGCTGATCTCGAACTCCTGAGCTCAGGCAGTCCACCTGCCTCGGCCTCCCAAAGTGCTAGGATTACAGGCATGAGCCACTGCACCTGGCCAGGACTTCTTTATGTATCTGGATATAAGTCCTTTGTCAGATAATATGAATTATAAATATTTTCTCCCATTCTGTGGGTTCTTTTCATTTTATTGATGGTATCTTTTGATGTACAGTACGTTTTAATTTCAGTGATGTCCAGCTTACCTATTTTGTTGTCACTTGGGCATTTGGTGTTATATCCAATAAATCATCGCCTAACTCAGGGTGACAAAGATTTATTCCAATGTTTTCTTCTAGGAATTTTATCATTTTAGCTCTTACATTTAGGACAGTGATCCATTTTGAGTTATTTTTGTTTCATGACAGGGTCTCGTTCTGTCACCCAGGCTGGAGTGCAGTGGCACGATCACAGCTCACTGCAGCCGTGACCTCTTAGGCTCAAGTGATCCCCCCACCTCAGCCTCCTGAGTAGCTGACACTGCAAGTGTGAGCCATCACACCCAGCTAATTTTTGTATTTTTTGTAGAGATGAGGTCTCTGTGTATTGCCCATGCTGGTCTCGAACTCCTGGGCTCAAGTGATCCTCTCACCTCAGCCTCCCAAAGTGCTGGGATTACAGACATACTGTACCCAGCCCATTTTGAGTTAATATTTGTGTATAGTGTGAGAGTAGGGGTACAGGTTTATTCTTCTGACATGGATATCTAGTTTTCTGAGCACCTTTTGTTGAAAAATATTCTTTTTACCATTGGATTGTCTTGGTGACCTTGTCATAGACCAGGCATAGTGACACCCATCTGTAGTCCCAGCTACTAGAGAGGCTGAAGCAGGAGGATCACTTTAGCCCAGGAGTTCAGGGCCAATCTGGGCAACATAGTGACACCCCATCTCTGAAAAAAATAATTGACCATAAAACATAAACATAAAGGTTAACTTCTGGACTCTTAATTCTATTCCATTGATTTGCAGGTCTGTCACTATGCTAGACCACACTGTCTTAATTACTGTAGTTGTAGTAAGTTTTGAAGTCAAGAAGTGAGAGTCTTCCAACTTTGTTCTTTTTCAAGATTGTTTTGGCTATCCTTGCATTTTCATACGAATTTTAGGATCAGCTTTCCAATTTCTTTCTTTTTTTTTTCTTTTACAGATAGGATCTTTCTCTGTTGCCCAGGCTGGAGTGCAATGGTGTGATCATACTTCACTGCAGCCTTGAACTCCTGGGCTCAAGTGATCCTCTTTGCTTTTTTTTTTTTTGTAGAGACAGGGTCTTGCTTTGTAGCCCAGGCTGATATCAAACTCCTGGCTTCAAACAATCCTCCTGCCTCGTCCTCCCAAAGTGCTAGGATTACAGGCATGATCTACCAAACTCAGCAGCTTATCAATTTCTTTAAAAAAAAAAACAGCTGAAATTCTCATAGAGATTATGTTGAATCTATATATCAACTTGGGGAGTATTGCCATTTAACAATATTGTCTTCTAGTCTGTGAACTTGGGATTTATTTAGATCTTTAATTTCTTTCAGGAGTGTTTTATAGTTTTCAGTGTACAAGTCTTGCAGTTCCTTTGTTAAATTTATTCCTAGGCATTTTATTCTTTTTGATACTACTTTAAAATGGGATTTTTTTAATTTTAAAAAATTTTTAAATTAAAATAATTTTTAATTTCCTCATGCTTTTATCTCAGAGTCAGGGGTTTGTTTTCTAGAGACAAGGTCTTGCTCTGTTGCTCAAACTAGAGTGCAATGGCTCCATCATAGCCCACAGCAGCCTTGAACTCATGGGATTACAGGTGTGAACCACTGCACCTAGCTGGACTTTTTCTTTTTTTCTTTTTTTTGAGACGGAGTCTCACTCTGCCACCCAGGCTGGAGTACAGTGGGGCGCTCTCGGCTCATTGCAACCTCCGCCTCCCGGGTTCAAGCGATTCTCCTGCCTCAGCCTCCAGAGTAGCTGGGATTACAGGCACCCGCCACTACACCCAGCTAATTTTTTGTATTTTTAGTAGAGACGGGGTTGCACCATGTTAGCCAGGCTGGTCTCAAACTCCTGACCTCATGATCTGCCCACCTCGGCCTCCCAAAGTGCTAGGATTACAGGCGTGAGCCACTGTGCCTGGCCTTCAAATTTTTTCTTAATTTTTTTTTTTTTTTTTGAGACAGAGTCCCACTCTGTCACCCAGGCTGGAGTGCAGTGGCGTGATCTCAGCTCACTGCAACCTCCGCCTCCCGGGTTCAAGCAATTCTTGTGCCTCAGCCTCCCAAGCAGCTGGGACTACAGGTGCATACTACCACACCCAGCTAATTTTTGTATTTTTAGTAGCCATGGGGTTTTGCCATGTTGGCCAGGCTGGTCTCGAACTCCTGGCCTCAAGTAATCCACCCGACCTCAGCCTCCCAAAGTGCTGGGATTATAGGCATGAGCCACTGCACCCAGCCCTTAATTTCATTTTTTGATTGTTCATTGCTAGTGCATAGAAATACAATAGATTTTTGTTTATTGATCCTCTGTCATATGACATTGCTGAACTTGTTTATTAGTTCAAATAGTTTTTTGGTGGATTCCTTGGGATTTTTAAATATACAAGATCATGTTATCTCTAAATAGAGATAGTTTCACTTTTTTCTTTCCTGTCTGAATGCCTTTTTTTTTTTTGAGGCAGGGTCTCACTCTGTAACCCAGGCTGCAGCGCAGTGGTGTGATCGTAGCTCACTACAACCTCGAACTCTCGGGCTCAAGCAGTCCTCCCATCTCAGCCTCCCAAGTATGTAGGACTACAGGTGCACACCACCACACCCAGCTGATTTTTAATTTTTTTGTGGAGACAAGGGTCTCACTATGTTGTCCAGGCTGGTCTCAAACTCCTAGATTCGAGCAGTCCTTTCACTTCAGCCTCCCAAAGTGCTGGGATTACCAGCTTTGTTCTTTTTGCTCCAGATTACTTTGGCTATTTGGTGTCTTTTGTGGTTTATACAAATTTTAGTATTTTTCTGTAAAAAATGACATGGAACTTTTATAGAGATTGCATTAAATCTGTAGATCACTTTGAGTAGTATGGACATTTAAACAATACTAATTTTTCCAATTCATGACCACAGGGTATCTTTCCATGTATTTGTATCATCTTCAGTTTCATTCATCAATGTCTTACTGTTTTCAGGGTACACGTCTTTTACCTCCTTGGTTAAATTTATTCCTAAGTTTGTTTTTTGTTGTTTTGTTTTTGTTTTTGTTTTTGTTTTGAGATGGAGTTTCGCTCTTGTTGCCCAGGCTGGAGTATGCAGTGGCGCGATCTCATTTCACTGCAACCTCCGCCTCCCAGTTTCAAACGATTCTCCTGCCTCAGCCTCCCGAGTAGCTGGGATTACAGATGTGTGCCACCACACCCTGCTAATTTTGTATTTTTAGTAGAGATGGGGTTTCGCCATGTTGGCCAGCCTGGCTTCAAACCCCTGACCTCAGGTGATCCACCCGCCTTGGCCTCCCAAAGTACTGGGATTACAGGCGTGAGCCACTGCGCCCGGTTATTCCTAAGTATTTTACTTTTTTTCTGTAGCTATTGTAAATGGGATTGCTTTCTTGATTTCTTTTTCAGATAGTTTGTTGTTAGTGTATAGAAGTGCTACTGATTTTTGTATGTTGATTTTGTATCCTGTAACTTTACTGAATTTATTTGTTCTAACGGTTTTCTTTTTTCTTTCTTTCTTTTTTTTTTTTTTTGGAGACAGAGTCTCACTGTATTGCCCAAGCGGGAGTGCAGTGGCATGTTCTCAGCTCACTGCACCCCCGTCTCCTGGGTTCAAGCAATTCTCATGCCTCAGCCTCCCGAGTAGCTGGGACTATAGGCATGTGCCACCATGCCTGGCTAAGTTTTATATTTTTTAGTAGAGATGGGGTTTCACCATGTTGGCCAGGGTGGTCTCGAACTCCTGGCCTCAAGCCATCTGCCTGCCCCGGCCTCCCAAAGTGCTGGGATTACAGGCATGAGCCACTGCACCCAGGCTTGTTCTAACAGTTTTTTGGTGGAGTCTTTAGTATTTTCTATATATAAGATTGTGTCGTCTGCAAATGGGAACAATTTTACTTCTTCCTGTCCAATTTGGGTGCCTTTTATTTCTTTCTCTTGACTTATTCCTCTGGCTGGAACTTCTAGTATCCTGTAGAATAGAGTTCCTCATCTTAAAGGAAAGGCTTTCAACTTTTTACCATTGAGTATGATGGTAGCTGTGGGTTTGTTATATATGGTATTTATTATGATGAGGTACATTTCTCCTATATCTAGTTTTTTGAGTTTTTATCATGAAGGGATGTTGAATTTTGCCAAATGCTTTTTCTGCATCTATTGACATATGGTTTTTGTCCTTCATTCTGCTAATTTGCATGTGTTGAACCAACCTTGCATCCTTGTGATAAATCCTACTCGATCATAGTAAATGATCCATTTAATGTACTGTTAAATATGGTTTCCAGTACTTTGTTGAGGATTTTTGCTTCTCTGTTCATCAGGGATATTGGCCTGTAATTTTCTTTTCCTCTAGTGTCATTGTCTGGCTTTGGTATCAGGGTAAAGCTGGCCTCATAAAGAGTTTGGGGCTGGGCGCCGTGGCTCATGCCTGTAATCCCAGCACTTTGGGAGGCCAAGGCAGGTGGATCACAAGGTCAGGAGTTTGAGACCAGCCTGACCAACATGGTGAAACCCCATCTCTACTAAAAATACAAAAATTAGCCGGGCATGGTGGCGTGCACCTGTAATCCCAGCTACTCAGGAGGCTGAGGCAGGAGAATTGCTTGAATCCAGGAGGCGAAGATTGCAGTGAGCTGAGATTGCGCCACTGCACTCCAGCCTGAGTGACAGAGCGAGACTCTGTCTCAAAAAAAAAAAAGAGTTTGGAAGTATGCCTTCTTCTTCAGTTTTTTGGAAGAGTTTGAGAATGACTGATATTACTTCTTTATTTTATAAATTTTATTTATTTATTTATTTTTGAGACAGAGTTTTGCTCTGTCACCTAGGCTGGAGTGCAGTGGTGCAATCACAGCCCACCGCCTCAACCTCCTGGGCTTAAGCAGTCCTACCACCTCAGCCTCCTGAATAGCTGCAACTAGAGGCATGCAATGACCACGCCTGGCTAAGTTTTAAATTTTTTTTTTGTAGAGATGGGGTCTTGCTATGTTGCCCAGGCTGGTCTCAAACTCCTGCCTTGAACTCAAGCAGTCCTCCTGCCTCGGCCTCCTAAAGTGCTAGGAGTACAGGCCTGAGCCACCACACCCAGCCTAAAACATCTTGTAACTGGCTATTTTAAGCTGGTAACAACTTAACTTTGAGTGCGTTAAAAAACTCTACACTTTCGCTCCACCCCCTCACCATATTTTATGGTTTTGATGGTATAATTTATTTCTTTTTATAATGTGTTATCTGTTAACAAATTATTGTAGATATTATTTTAATAATTTTACCTCTTAATCTTTATACTACATGTATAAGCAATCTACACACCACCATTACAGTATTATAGTATTCTGAATTTGACTGTATACTTACTTTTACCAGTGAGTTTTATACTTTCATATGTTTTCGTGTTACTAATTAGCATTCTTTTCTTGCAGCTTGAGAAACTCTCTTTAGCACAGAGGTGTCCAAGGGAATGAATACAGTCATGAGTTCTTAGTTTCTGTTTCTGGTTGAGCCAGTTAAGCCCCTTCCTCATCCCTCTTTTCTGCTTATCACTAGATACAGAAACTAAAAACCGTGGCTTCAGGCTGCTAAAAACTTAAAACAAAACAGAACAACAACAACAAAATAAGGCGGGTTAGACAAGCTAACTTCAGCATTTCTTGTAAGACAGATCTGGTGGCAATGAACTCCCTCAGCTTTTGTTTGTCTTGGAAAGTCTCTTGTCTCTCCTTCATTTCTTGTTTTTTAATTATTTTTTTTTTTAATTTCAGTTGGTTTTTGGGGAACAGGTGGTGGTTGTTTACATGGGTAAATTCTTTAGTGGTGAATTCTGAGATTTTGGTGTACCCATCACCCAAGCAGTATACACTATACCCAATGTGTAGTCTTTTATCCCTCACCCCCTCCCACCCTTTCCCCCGAGTCCCCAAAGTCCATTGTGTCATTCTGATGCCTTTGCATCCTCATAGCTTAGCTCCCACTTATGATTGAGAACATACAATGTTTGGTTTTCCATTCCTGAGTTACTTCACTTAAAATAATGGTCTCCGATTCCATCCAGGTTGCTGCGAATGCCATTATTTCATTCCTTTTTATGGCTGAGTAGTATTCCATGGTGTATATATTACCACAGTTTCCTTATCCACTCGTTAACTGATGGGCATTTGGGCTGGTGCCATGTTTTTGCAGTTGTGAATTGTGCTACTATAAACATGCGTGTGCAAGTGTCTTTTTCATATAATGACTTTTCCTCTCCATTTCTGAAGGGCAGTTTGCTGGTACAGTCTTTTTGATTGGAAGGTTTTTTCCTTCAGCACACTGAATAGATCATTTCACTTTTTCATGGCCTGTAAGGTCTCTGCTGAGAAATCTGCTGCTAGCCTTATTAGAACTCCTGTACGTGTTATTTGTTTCTTTTCTCTTCCTGCTTTCAAGGATCCTCTGCTTGTCCTTGATTTTTGACAGTTTGATTCTATGTTTTTGTATAGTCTTGTTTGCATTCAGTTTGATTGGAGAACTTTGATCTATGCCTGGATATTTTGTATCTTTCTCCAAACTTGGAAAGCTTTCTGCTATTACTTTTTAAAGTAAGCTTTCTGTTCCTTTGTCTTTTTCTTCTCCTTCATGAACTCTATAATTCAAAAATTTGCTCTTTTGAAGCTATCCTGTAAATCCCATAAGCTGTCTTATTTCTTTTTCATTTTTCCCCCTATGACTGTATATTTTCAAATCTGTCTTCAGGTTCACAGATTCTTTTTTCTGCTTGATCAGTTCTGAGTGGGATATCCCACTCAGGAGATATCAACAGAGTACCTTGTGAGCATGAGATGATTATAATTATGAACTTTAACAAGACTTTATCATTGACCTTTTGGCGATCTTCTTCTTGCCCATGGGCAGCTGTCATTTGCGGGGATAGCAGTCAATTCCAGCCATCAGAGCGTGGCTGTAGGGGAAGATTGAGGTGCCCTTATCAACGTTCTTCATGGTGACAGCTTTGTGTCCAGAGTAGCATTCAGCCAGGACCAGCACCACTTTCCCAGGTTTCATGAACTTGCCCAAGCCTATAGCAACCAACCAAGCCTATAGCAGAAAACACACACACACACACACACAAAACCCTAATTTTTAAAATAATTTCAATCTCTCTGTTAAATGTTTCATTTTATTCATTTTTTCATGATATCATTGAATTGTCCCTGCATATTTTCTTGAAGTTCTGAGCTTCCTTTATATAATTACTTTGAATTCTTTGTAAGCCACTTCATACGTCTCCTCTTTGTAGGGTCAGTTACTGGTGCTTTCTTTTGTTCCTTTGGTGGTGGTGTGTTTCCCTTTCCCTGATTGTTCTTTTTTTTTCTTTTTTTTTTTTTTTTTAAGGTGGAGTCTCACTCTGTCACCCACCCATTCCAGGCTGGAGTGCAGTGGCACGATCTCGGCTCACTGCAACCTCTGGCTCCTGGGTTCAAGCTATTCTCATGCCTCAGCCTCCCGAGTAGCTGGGATTACAGGCGCATGCCACCATGCCCAGCTAATTTTTGTATTTTTAGTAGAGATGGGGTTTCACCATGTTGGTCAGGCTGGTCTCGAACTCCTGACCTCAAGTGATCTGCCCGCCTCAGCCTCCCAAAGTGCTGGGATTACAGGTGTGAGCCACTGCACCCAGTCGATTGTACTTTTTAAAAACAAAACAAAACAAAATTTATTTTGAGACAGAGTCTCACTCTGTCACCCAGGCTGGAGTGCAGTGGCATGATCTCAGCTCACTGCAACCTCTGCCTCCTGGTCTCAAGTGACCCTCCTGCCTCAGCCTTCCAAGTAACTGGGACCACAGACATGTGCCACTACATCCAGCTAATTTTTTTGTATTTTTTGTAGAGACGGGGTTTCGCCATGTTGCCCAGGCTGGTCTCAAACTCCTGAGCTCAAGCAATCCACCTGCCTCGGCCTCCCAAGGTGTTGGGATTACAGGCGTGAGCCACCGCACCAGGTTAAAAATTTTTTTTCCTTAAAAAATAGAGACAGGGTCTGGCTATGTTGCCCAGGCTGGTCTCAAACTCCTCGGCTCAAGCAGTCTGCCCGCCTCGGCCTCCCAGAGTGCTCGGGATTATAGGCCTGAGCCACCGTGCTTGGCCTCCCTGATTGTTCTTGATCCTTGTGGCTGTGCATTGGTGTCTGCACATCTGAAGACGTGAAAACTCATTCTAGTCTTTGCAGACTGCCTTTGTCTGGGAAAGCCCCTCACCAGTCAGCCTGTCCAGAGATTCTGGACAGGCCATCTGGCATGTTCTGTGGGCAGGCTTGCTGCTGGAGTCCTCAGGCAGGCTGGTCTGGTGTCTGGGTCAGCAGGTAGGTGGACCCGATGTCTGGGTCCATGGGGTTTGGCCTGGAGCCTGGATCCAAACAGATGGGCCTGTTGATTGGGTATGTGAAGGTGGGCCTGGAGCCTGGGTCCACAAGAGCACAGCTGGTTCCTGGATCTGCGGGAGCCAACTTCATGTCTGGGTCTACAGGGGCTGACATGGTGCTGAGGTGGACCTGAAGCCTAAATCTGCATGTCAAGCCTGGGTTCTGGGTCCATGGGGGCTGGCCTGGATCCTGGGTCTGCAAGGGTGGTCTTGGAGCCTCAGTCCACAGGAGTTGGTTTGGCACCAAAGCTTACTAGGGTGGGCCTGAACCCTGGGTCAGCTAGAGCCTTTGGCTATGAGGACCAGCCTGGAGCCTGGGAACTGTGTGGTGCTGGGGCAGGTGTGGAGCCTGGATTCTCTAGGCCCAGCCCAGTACTGGGATCTACTGGGATGGGCCTGGACCCTGGGTCTGTTGGAGCATGGGGCTGCAGGGACCAGCCTGAAGGGTGGGGCCACAGAGATCAGCCCACCACTGGGCAGGCCTAGAGTCTGTGTCTGTGTGTGCCAGCCTGGTACTTGAATCTAGAAGTGCTCTCCTGGTGTCGGGGCAGGCCTGCAGCCTAGGGCTGTGTAGGTCAACCTGGTTCTGGGCTGGGCTGGAACCTAAGGTGGGCCTGGAGCCTGGGACCACATGGCCTGGCCTGGCACTGGGTGGGCCTGGAGCCTGTGTCCACAAGGTCTTGCTGGATGCTGGGTCTGCAGGTGCTGGCCTAATGACTAGTGCTGTGGAGGCTGGCCTAGTGCTGGGGTGGGCCTGAAACCTGGGGCCGGGGGGGGCCAGCCCCATGCTGGGGATGGTCTGGGACCCACGGCCACCTGGGCTGGCCTGGCCCTGGAACAAGCCTGGTACCTGAGTCTATGGGGGCTAGCCTGGCACTGGGGTGGGTCTGGAGACTGAGACTGCCAGGCAGGCCTGGAGTGCGAGGCATTGGAATCTGGTCTGGTGCTGGGGCAGGCCTGGAGGCTCGGTCTGCAGGTACCAGCCTAGAGGCTTGGGCTGTGGGTGCCTGCCCAGTGCTGGGTTTGACTGGGGCAGGCCTAGTGTTGGAGTCCAAGGGAAAGCCCAGTGCTTACTTCCTTTCTCTTCCCTGAAAAAAGTATCTCTTTTCCCACTGCACTGCCTGGGGTTGGGGGAGGGGTGGCATGGATAGTGTGTAACTTTTTTTCCTACCCTCTTCAATGTGTCTTTTCTTATTTCTGTGCTACACCCAGGTGCTGTCAACTCTCACCTGGTTTCCTTAGCTCTGGTGAAGTATTTTCGTGTATGGATTGTTTTTCAAATTGATGTTTCTGTTGGGGAATGAGCACTGGAAAGTCCTGCTCTGCCATCTTGCTGCCATCTGGACTCCCAAGGTTTGTTGTTGGTCTGTTTTTGTTTTTGTTGCTGTCATAGTTCTTTTTCTTGTTGCTGTTTGTTTGTTCAGTGACTTTTCTGAACTCATTTTGTGGATTTGGTCTCCCCCTGCATTGTGTGGCCTCTGAGTTCCTGCTAGCAGCCTTTTTCCTTTTCAGTTCTTGTTTTTCTTTTTAAGCCTGGATTCCTAGGGGTCACACCTGGTGAATAAATATAATTTGGTGGTCAGCCAGTGATTGGTCAGAATGTATCCTTAAATGCCTTGCCTGTACATCTTCCAACCCTTGCCAAGAGGATCTGCGTAAGAAAGCATTGCCTTCAAAGTCCAGCCAGTGTATGAGACAGCCTTCGCTTTCACTTTGTACTTGCACAGGGCCTCGCAGTCAGCCAGAAGTGAGTGGCTTGGATCCTCTCCTATCCCAGCTCTTTCCTTGGCGTGCATATAGCCTTGAGTATATGCACAGCCCTATAGATCCCTAGGAATATGTCAGAGCTTTTCAAAGTTTCCTATGGTTGTCTCATTCTCTAGGATTTCCTGTAAAATTCTCTAAGTGGTCAGATTTCTCTGTTGTCTGGAATTTGGTCACCTTTTGGATCCTGTACCACGGAGCTAGGGAGGGTTGGGGAGGGAGGATGGGGATCACCACAAGTGAAATGTCGTAGACCTCACTGTCTTGCCAAGATTCAGTAGTTTCTTTGGATGGTGATTTTCACTTCATTCTGTCGCTTTGGTTAATTTCCAGAGTTCTAAAATGGTTGATTTGAGTTGGTTTGACCATCTTTTCATTGTTTTAGAGGGAAAGTGAGTTCATCAAAGTCCTCGCTCTGCCATTCCATCTATCTACTGTTACTCCTGTCTTTGAAAAAAACTTTAAATCCTCTTCATCTCACATGCCTTTGAAGTTATGACTTCATTTCTCAATTCCCCTAACAGCAAAACTCTTCAAAGAGTTTTCCTTCCTCACGTTCTCTACTCTTCTCCTATATGCTGTTCATATAACATATATTAGATATATGATTAAAGAATAGGCTGGGCGCAGCGGCTCACACCTGTAATCCCAGCACTTTGGGAGGCTGAGGCGGGTGAATCACTTGAGGTCAGGAGTTGAAGACCAGCCTGGCCAACATGGTGAAATCCCGTCTCTACTAAAAATATAAAAATTAGCTGGGTGTGGCGGCATGTGCCTGTAATCCCAGCTACTTGGAAGGCTGAGGTAGGAGAATCGCTTGAACCCAAGAGGAGGAGGTTGCAGGGAGCCAAGGTCACGCCACTGCACTCCAGCTTGGGGGACAGAGCGAGATTCCATCTCAAAAAACAAAAAAAAAAAAACAGAATATATACATTATATACACGAGTTATAAGTATAATACTATGAAAACCCAAGAACTCACAACCCCACCCAAGAACATTAATGGTATCATCTACCTGTGTGTCATTTTCTATCCCATTCCTCACCCTCCCCACCACTCCACTCCTGAAATTCCTGCTCTGCTAAGTCTTGTGCTTAACATTCACTTGCCCTTTTTGATATATGGGATTTTTTTTCATATTTGTGGGGATGCTTAACCAATACATTGTTTATTTGACTCAGTTGTGAGCCTTGTAAAAATAGTATCATACTGTCTGTGTGTGTGTGTTTGTTTTTGTTTTTTTTTTTTTTTTTTTTTGAGACGGAGTTTCACTTGTCGCCCAGGCTGTAGTGCAGTGCAATGGTGTGATCTCGGCTCACTGTAACCTCCGCCTCCTGGGTTCAAGTGATTCTTCTGCCTCAGCCTCCCGAGTAGCTGGGATTACAGGTGTGCACCACCACACCCAGCTAATTTTGTATTTTTCGTAGAGTTGGGGTTTCACCGTGTTGGCCAGGCTGGTCTTGAACTCCTGACCTCAGGTGATCCACCTGCTTCGGCCTCCCAAAGTGCTGGGATTACAGGCGTGAGCCACCATGCCCGGCCCTGTGTGGTCTTCTGAGACTTAACTTTTTTCATTCAATATTATGTTTCTAAGATTCACCTATGCTGTTACATGTAGCTAGAGTTTGTTTACAATATTCCCTTGGGTGACCATAAGACAAATTATCCATTCATCTGTTGTTGGACATTTGGGTCATTTCCAGCTTTTTGCTCTTATGGACAGTGCTACCATGAGCATTCTTAGGTGTATCTCCTGGGACACATGCACACCCATTTTTCTAAGGTATATAGACCTAGGAATGTGATTGTTGATTAATAGGTCATCCAAAAGTTCGGCTTGACAGGATTATGCCAAACTGGTGGTAACCAATTTACACTACTTTCAGAAATGTATAAGAGATCCCATTGATCCACATCCTCATACACTTGATATTGTCCTCCTTCTTATTTTTTGTTATTACACTGAGTGTAAAATGGTATTTCACTGGGGACATATTAGCATTTTCTTAGTCATTAATGTGATCAAGCATCTTTTCATGGTCCTTAGCCACATGTTTCCTCTTCTGTGAAAGGACTGTTAATATCTTTAGCCCATTAAAATTTTTCTGGGTACAATGGCTCATGCCTGTAATCTCAGCACTTAGGGAGGCCAAGGCAGGCAGATCGCTTGAGCCCAGGAGTTCGAGACCAGACTGGGCAACATGACGAAACCCCATCTCTACAAAAAATACAAAAATTACCCGGGTGTGGTGGTGCATGCCTGTGGCCCCAGCTACTTGGGAGGCTGAGGTGGGAGGATGGCTTGAGCCCGGGAGGCGGTGGCTACAGTGAGCTGAGATCACACTACTGCACTTGAGCCTAGGCGGCTGAACTAGACTCTGTCTCAAAAAAAAAAAAAATAATATTTTTTTTTAGATGGGTTCTCACTACGTTGCCGAGACTGGTTGTGAACTCCTGTGCTCAAAGGATCCTCCTACCTCCATTTCCCAAGTAGCTAGAATTATAGATGTGCATCACCATGCCTGGCTAAATCATTTTTTATTGATTTGTAGGTGTTCTTTATGTGGATCCTCATCATTGGTCAGTTGTATGTGTTGAATAGCTTCTGTAATTTTGAAGCTTTTTTAATGGTGTCCTTGCATGAGTAGAAATTCTTACTTTTCTTTCTTTCTTTTTTTTTTTTTTTTTTGAGACGGGGTCTCACTCTTTCACCCAGGCTGGAGTGCAGTGGTGGGATCACAGCTCACTGCAGCCTTGACCTCCCTGGGCTCAGGTGATCCTCCCACCTCAGCTTCCTGAGTAGCTGGGACTACAGGCGTGTGCCATGCCTGTAAATTAGCCATACCTGGCTAATTGTTATTTTTTATTTTTTGTAGAGACAGGGTCTCCCTGTTGCCCAGGCTACTCTTATTTTTGAGTTGAACAAATCCATCTTTTCTGTATTATAGCCAGCAATTTTTTGTCTTGTCTTCTCTAACCTATAGTTATAAACATTTTCTTTATTTTCTTCCAATAAAAATTTTAAAAGTTTACCTTTCACATTTAAGTCCAAATGGAATTGGTTTTTGTGTGGTATAAGGTAGGGAGCTGGTTTCATTATTTTCCATATGGATAACATAATAATCTGAGAAACCACCTCTGGCTGGAGCATCAACGTTCCATATCCATATAGATCTGTTTCTGGCCTCTCTTTGCTGTTGGTTAGCTTTTTGTCCCTGAACCAGTACTATACTGCCTTAATTACCTTGCCTTCATAATAAATCTTGATATTTGATAAAGCAAAATCTTCCCATCTTATTTTTCTTCAGAAGTATCATGTATTTTTAGCCCTTTGTTATTTTATTTATTTATTTATTTATTTTGAGATAGGTTCTTGCTCTGTCACCCAGGCTGGAGTGCAGTGGTGTGATCTTGGCTTATAGCAGCCTTGACCTTCTGGGCTCAAGCGGTCCTCCCACCTCAGCCTCCTGGGTAGCTGAGACTACCATCATGCCATCATGCCCAGCTAATTTTTGTATTTTTTGTAGAGACAGGGTTCCCCCCATGTTAACCAGGCTGTTCTCAAACGCCTGCGCTCAAGCAATCCACCCACCTTGGCCTCCCAAAGTGCTGGGATGACAGGCATGAGCTACCTTGACCAGCCCCCCTTTGTTATTTTATTGTATTAATTTAGTTATTTGAGACAGGGTCTTGCTGTGTCACGCAGGCTGGAGTGTAGTGGTACAGTAAGTTCACTGCAGCCTCAACCTCCAGGGCTCAAGCAGTTCTCCCACCTCAGCCTTTCAAGTAGCTGGGACTACAGGGGCATGCCACCACACCCAGCTAATTTTGGTATTTTTTTGTAGAGACAGGGTTTCGCCATGTTCCCCCGGCTGGTCTCGAACTCTTGGCCTCAAGTGATCCTCCTGCCTTGGCCTCCCAAAGTGCTGGGATTACAGGTGGGGGTTACCACGCTCGGCCCCCCTTTGTGTTTTTTTAAACACATTTCAGAGTCAGCTTGTCATGTTCTATAAAAATGTTGGAATTGCAATGAATCTGTAGATCATTTTGAAGAGAATTGATGTTTATGGTGTTGAGTCTCCCTCCCTAAGAGCCTGACATAGCTCTCTATTGTAAATAAATTATTGAATGTCTTCTGGCAGAGCTTTATATTTTTCTGCATAAGGTCTACATATCTTGTGTTCGATTTATTTATTGGTACTTTATGGGTTTTCTGCTATTATAAGTGGGATCTTTTATTGTATTTTTTATCTCTTTTGCAGGTATATAGAAATGAAGTTGGCTTTTGTATATTAGTATTATAACCATTTGCCTTATTACACTTTTTATTATTTATTTTATTTATTTATTATTTATTTATTTTTGAGGTCGCATCTCGCTCAGTTGCCCAGGCTGGAGTGCAGTGGCGTGATCTCGGCTCACTGCAACCTCTGCCTCCCGGGTTCAAGCAATTCTCCTACTCAGCCTTCCCAGTAGCTGGGATTACAAGCGTGTGCCACCAAGCTCAGCTAATTTTTTGTATTTTTAGTAGAAATGGGGTTTCACCATGTTGGCCAGGCTGATCTCGAACTCCTGACCTCAAATGATCCACCCGCTTCGGCCTCCCAAGGTGTTGGTTTTTTTTTTTTTGTTTTTATTTTTTGAGATGGAGTCTCGCTCTGTCTCCTAGTCTGGAGTGCAGTGGCGCGATCTCGGCTCACTGCCACCCCCACCTCCCAGGTTCAAGCAATTCTCCTGCCTCAGCCTCCTGAGTAGTTGGGATTACAGGCTCCCACCACCATGCCCAGGTAGTTTTTGTATTTTTAGTAAAGACGGGGTTTCACCATGTTGGCCAGGCTGGTCTCTCGAACTCCTGACCTCAGGTGATCTGCCTGCCTCGGCCTCCCAAAGTGCTGGGATTATAGGAGTCAGCCACCACGCCCAGCCCTAAACTTATTTTTAAATAGGTTTTTATTCTGGAATAGTTTTAGATTTACAGAAAAGTTAGTTAAGAGATAGTACAGAGAGTTTCCGTATATTCCTCACTGTAGTACATTTATCAAAAATAAGAAAGCAACATTGCTATATTACTACTACCTAAACATCAGACTTTACATGGCTTTATCAGTTTTTTTCACTGGTGTCCTTTTTTTGTTCCAGGATCCAATTCAAAATTCGCATCGCATTCAGTTGTCATGTCTCCATAGTGTCCTCTGGTCTATGACAGTTTCTCAGTCTGTTCTTGTTTTTTTTTTTGTTTGTTTGTTTGTTTGTTTTTTTCCCAGAAATCCATTAAGCTGAGAATGTCCTTGTTTTTTATGACCTAACAGTTTTAAGGAATACTGTTGAATGTTCCTCAGTTTGTATTTGTCTGAAGTTTTGCTTATATTTAGACTGGAGTTGTTTTTGGAAAGAACACCAGAGTTTAAATGCCTTTCTTATCAGATCATATCAGAGGTACCTGGTATCCATTGGCATCCCTCGTTTTGTGAACCTTCATCCCTTGGTTAAGGTGATGTTTGCCAGGTTTTCCCCCTGGCAAGTTGCTGCCTTTCCCTTTTCATAGTCTGTTCTTTGGAAGACTCTAGCCCACCCTCAAGTAGGTGGGAAGAATTGAGCTATAGCTCCTGGAAGGAGGGGGTGTATCTCTGTATATCATTTGAAATTCTTCTGTAAAGATTTGTCTCTTATCCCTTATTTATTTATTCAGTCACTTATATCAGTATGAACTCATGCATTTTTATTTAATAATTTGAGTTATAAATCTAATACTGTGTTCTTTGTTTTGTTGGTCAAATCAGTCCAGTTTTGGCCACTGGGGACTCTTGCCAGTTGGCTCCTGTGTCCCTTTCACATACTCCCATCCTTTGGTTTTGAGCACTGCTTTACTTGCCAGCACTAGGAAATGCTCCAGACTCATCTTGTATTTTCCTCTCTTAGTCCTGGAATCAGCCATTTCTCCAAGGAGCCCTGGTTCCTTTTAAGGTGTCTGTATATTCTTTTATGTTTTCTATGGTGACAACCATATCAGCTATAAATAATGACAGTTTTGTCTTTTCCTTTCCAATCTTTATGCCTTTATTTTTCTTGTCGTACTGAGATGACCAGGACATCTAGTACAATGATGACAGCATGCATCTGTGTCTTGTGTATTTTAGAGGAAACACCACTAACTTTTCCCTATTAAGAATGATACTGTATTTGCTATAGATTTCCTACAGGTTTTATCAGGTTAAGCAAGTTCCATCCTATTACTCTATACTAAGAGGCTTTTATTTTTTTAATAATGAAAGGGTGTTGAATTTTTACCAAATGCCTTTTCTGTTTCTTATGATAATTATATGTTTTTTCTCCAATAATCTGATATGTGGTAAATGACATTTATAGATTTTCCTCATGTTAGACCATCTTTGCATTTCTTGTATAAACACAACTTGGTCATGGTCTTTCATTTTTTATACAGTGCTGGACTCAGGTTGGTGAACAAAAGTTTGGAATTTTGCAACTGTGTCCATGAATAAAATTGGTCTTTTCCTTTCTCAGGCTGTTCTTATTGGCTTTTGGCATTAAGGTTCTGCTGGTGTAGAATGACTCAGAGTGTTCCCTCTTTTATAATATTCTGGAAGATGCTGTATAACTTTGGAATGATTGGTTTGGTAGAACTTCTGCAAAACCATCTTGGTCTAGTGTTTTCCTTTTTAATATTGAATTAGTATTAAACTTATAAATTAAAATATTTTCAAAATTGTAAATAAGAAGGTTGAAATTTGCTTCCATGTTTATTTTATAAGCTTTATGCTTGAAATGGCTACACACAAATCCTGAGCAAGACTTTTTTTTTTTTCTGAGCAAGACTTTTTAATGATGCTTTCTTCAAATTCTTAACAGTCGCCATCCATAAATGTCTTTCTTTGTACAAGTAGGTGATAAAATATTTAAAGCCAATTTTTAAATGTTTCAAAGATATTTAACAATTGGAATTATATCTAACAGCTTTTCTTTTTGTTTCACTGACAAGTATATTGTTAAAACTTCTCATGATGATGTGAGTAGATTTCAAATCCAGTTGAACGCTTTCATATTAACAATTTCAAAATAATGATGAAGCTCTTATTTGCAGAACATGCATCATTATTAGAACCATCACCCTGCAGCTAGCTTGGATACCATTAAAAGGGCTCATCAGCTGCAAACGGATTAAAGTATCTGATACTCGGGAAGACAGAGTTTCAGGGTTTCTACCTGGAGCTACACCCTCAGGAAGCCCCTCCTTGGCCTCCCTGCACCCAGTCCCATCCCAACCAGTCACAACTTGGGCTGTGCGTGGTGTTTCTTGGAAACTGGAACACAGACTCCTCCAGCAGCTCCACAGGTCCCTTGTCCTCAATGAGCAGAAGACTACAGGAGCTGGCTACTGAAGAGGCTGTCCAAGTAATAGAGCACCTTCTTGGCCCTGCTTAGCACATTTACTGCAGAGCTGGATGCTACTTATTTGTGCTCACCACCTTCAGGGACTGCAGAGAGATTTGTCAGACCCTACTTCACTAAGGGCCACCCTCTAAGGATCTCCAGAAGAGGCTGCCCATAGAGAGAAGTGGCCTGCCTAGGGTCTCCACTTCCTCAGGTCCTACCCGGACACCTCTAGGGCTGAGGGGATCAGTATCTCTTCACCTACCTGTAATCCACATACCAAGTGGAAGAATCTGCCCGCTATTTTTTGTTTGTTGGTTTTGGCGGGAAGAGTTTTAACTACTGCTGTAACTCCTTTAGTAGCTATGGAACTGTTGAGGATTTCTTTTTCTTCTTGAGTCGATTTTGGTAAGATAACAGTTTTCTAGGAGTTGGTCCATTTTGTCTGCATTTTCAAATTCATTGGCATAAAGTTTCCTTTTTATTCTGTGCTGTGTATGAACTGTAACAATGTCTCCTTTTTCATTACTGATATTGGTTATTTGTGCCTTCTCACTTTTTTTCTTGATCAATCTCACCAGAGGTTTATCTATTTTATTAGTCTTTTCAAAGAACCAACTTTTGGCTTTGTTGCTCCTCTCTATTGTATCTTTGTTTTCTATTTCTTTAATTTCTGCTCTTATCTTTTTTGATCTCCTTCCTTCCACATTTTTTGGGTTTATTCTGTTGTTCTTTTTCTAATTTAACTGGACATTGAGCTCATTAATTTTCATTCTTTCCCATTTTCTAATTTGTGCATTTAAGGATATATAATTTCCCTCTAACTGCTGCTTCTCCATAAGTTTAGATATGTAGTATTTTCATTATTGCTCAGTTATAAGTACTTCATTTCCATCAAGGTTACTTCTTTGACCTGTAAGTTATATAGAAATGTGTTTTTAGATTTCCAAATGTTTGGGGATTTAAAATTTTATCTCTTTGTTATTGAAATCTGTCTTAATTGCATTATGGTCAGAGGATGTGGTTTGTGTGACAACAACTCTGAAATTTTTTAGACTTGTTTTATGGCTTAGTATGTGACCAATATTTTTGAATGCTTCCTATGTGCTAATTTATAAGAATGTGTGTTCTCTAATTGTTGAATACAGAGATCTACATATGTCTATTATCAAGTTTGTGAACTATTGTTCAATTTTTACTTACCTATACTGATTTTTTTGGTCATTATCTACTGATAATTGAAAGAGGTGCGTTAATGTTCAACTGTAATGGTGGATTTGGCAATTTCTCCTTGTAATTCTATCTCGTTTCTTGCTTTATATATTTTGAGGGTGTTCATTAGGAATATTCAAATTAAAAATTGTTATATATTCCTGATAAATATGTAATGACCCTCTCTATTCCTGATAATGCATTTTTCTTTGAAACCTATTTTATCTTATATTAATGTAGTAACACAAACTTTTCTTGTTGGGATTTGTGTGGTATATAATTTTCCATCCTTTTACTTTTGAGCATTTTCATGCCATTATGTTTAATTATATCTCTTGGAAACAACATATAACTGGACCTTTTAAAAAATCTAATCTGATTATCTCTTTTGGTTGGCAGGTTTAGTCTGTTTACATTTACTGTGATGTATTTGGGCTTGTTTCTACCATCATACTTTTTTATTTCTGTTTACCATCACTACCTTTTCTGTGCTTCATTTTCTCTTTTCTCGCCTGCTTTTTTAGTTTTGAGATTTGTTTTCTTATTCAATTTTTTTCCTCCCTATTTTTAAATTTTTTTCTATTCTTTCTGTGGTTATCCTTGATGTTTTCCATATGTGTTTAACTTATAAAGTCTAAAGTTAAACAATATTTTAGCCCCCTTCTTAAAGAATGCAGGAAGCTTAGAAACCTTCAACTCTAGTCATTCCTCTCCTGATCACATACTGTTGTTTTCAAATATGTTAGTTTGTTCCTTTTTATAAACCTCACAATTTTGCATCATTGTCAGTGTTATTTTACATAGACAGTGTTTGTTTGGACTTACATGCATACATTCTTGTATCGCAGATCATCCTTTGGGATCATTTTCTTTCATTATGAATATAGTGTTTAAATGAGTTTTTTTTTTTTTAGTACAGGTCTCTTGATGTTAAATTCTTCCAGTCTTTCTTATATGTAAATGTCTTTATTTTATCCTCATTCTTAAAAGATAGTTTGTTACAGATATTTTTACTCAACACTTAGAATATATGGTTCCATTCTCTTTTGGCTTTGAGAAGTCTGTTGCTATTAAGAAGTCGACTATCAGACTAATTGCTGGTTTTGTGTGTGTGTGTGTGTGTGTAGTAGTAGTAGTAGTAGTAGTAGTAGTAGTGGTAGTAGTAGTAGTAGAATGTGCAGGGGGTCCTGCAGTTTTACTCTAACATGTTTACATATGTATTTTTTTTTAATTCTACTTTGGGAATGTCATGCTTTGTGGCTCAGTGAATTCATGCTTTTCATAATTTCTGGGAAATTCTCAACCATTATCTCTTCAAATATTGCCTTTCATTTTTTTCTAGTTTTTCTTTCTCGGAATACAGTTAGTCATATTTTGGACCTCCTCATTCTATCTTCCGTATCTCATAACATCTCTGAGATTTTCTATCTCCTTGTCTTTCTGCACTTCATTCTGGATAATTTCTTTAGGTATATCTTTCAGCTTACTGATTCTCTTTTCAACTATGTTTAATCTGCTCTTTAATCTGCCCATTGAGTTTTTTATTTCAAAAGTTATATTTTTCATTTGTACAAACCTCATATATTTTACTTGCTAATCTGCCTAGTCATCCCTAATAGTCTCTTATTGCTTGGTCATCTTTGTGATTACATCTGTTATTACTTCTTTAAAACATTTTATATAATTTTTGTTCAACCAGTAGTCACTGTTTGCATGAGTATGACATTGTAAATATTGCTCACATCAAAACTACATAGTATATTCTGATTACATATCCTTCGTTGTATACCCTTTCGTTTTCCTTGGAGCTAATAATTGTGTATTTTGTTTTCTTTTGCTTAGTGTTCTAGTACCTATACTATTCTTCTCTGAAATTCTTTATACAATCCAAATCAGATCATGTCCTTCCACTATTCAGAATTCTCCCATGGCTCCCACCTCCCTCAACAAAAGCCAAAGCCCTCACCATGGCCCAAAGTCCCTACATAATCTGGTTCCCTTTACCTCTCTTACCTTGTCTCCTATCACTCTCAATATCACTCACTCTTCTCCAGCTACACTGGCCTCCTTGCTGTTCCCCAAGTGTGCTAGATACCCTTCCTTTTCAGGGCCTTTGTACTTGTTCTTCTTACTGCCTGAAACACCCTTCCTCCTAAATAATCTGATGAGTTGCCCTAGTACTTCCAGTGTGCTCAAATGTCACCTCCCTAGAGAAGTGTTTCCTGATCAACATATCTAAAATCGCCCCATCACATGCATTTTATATCCCTTTATCCTATTTTATGTGTGTTTTTCTACAAAGCACTGATCACCACCTGGTATATTTTATATTCATTTATTGTGGTTAGTGTCTGTCTCTCTTCAGTAGACTGTAAGCTCCATAAAGCAGGGACTTCTGTTTTGTTCACTGCTGTATCCCCAGTGCCAAAAACAACGGTGCATAGTAGATACTCAATAAATATTTGTGGAATAAACGGATGAATGACTTAATTGATTAATGTGGAGGATAGAGAAATAAAGGCCTTGAGGAGTAGGCTAGGCACAAAGGCCTTTAATGCCATGCTAAGGAACTTGGATATCATTTTTCATAAGGTTGGGGGCTGTGAAGAAGCAGTGAGGATAGCTCTTGGGTTCTTTTGGGAAACAAGTTCTCAGTTGGTAGGGTTGTGGCAAAGCCCCATATTTTCTGACTGGCTGTACGCCCTAGGGCTCCTGAAGGCAGGCCTGCCTCTTACTCAAATAGCCCTCAAACTGCTGTGTTGTCATGCTGCCTGTTACCTGGTGAAAAACAAAACCCCAACTCTCATTGGGCTTTCTGATCCCAGCTATCATCCCCCTTTCTCTTGCATGGTGAGGAACTGTTTCCTGGTCCCCAGGCCAAGCAGACCACTCTCATTATACTTTACCTGTGGTACTTGGTGGTGGTAGGGGGGCTGCAGGGGATAGCGTGGAAGCTGGCACGATGCTGGGCTCATAGTAAGTGTTGTTATAATGGGAGATACCCATAGGAGGGTAAGTTACAGCTCAAAAAGAGTTTTTTTCATTGTCAAAGTGAGAACAGGCTGTGTGGGGTTTTAGTCCTGACTTTGCCCCTAGCCCTACTGGGGCCTAGTCTGGCTCCAGTGTTTCTGCCTGCCCATGACTCCGGATACTAATTCTGTTGTCTAATGTGTGACCTACTCTCCTGTTTTGGTCACCCACTAATTTCATCAGCATGCCATCAGAATTATACAGAATGCCATGTATAAGTTTAGTTGAGCAAAATTTGACCACTTGCTGTGTGTCAGGCCTCCTGCTGTACACTGAAGACACAGAGATGAACGAGGTGTGTTCCTAGACACAGAACCGTAATTTCAGGGCAGTGTGGTCAGTGCAGTAACACTGGTAGGAAGAATAGACTGTGAGAGCCCCTAAGGAATACACAACCCAGCTCAGGGGACCAAGGAAGCTTTCTTGGAAGAGATGGCATATGAACTAAATCTTAAAAGATTTAGTTTAACTTTCTAATGTTAAACTGCTCTTGCATTTCTGGGATTAAACTCAACATTTTTGTGTTGTATTAAATCTTACTCATTCTGGATGTGGTTTGCTAATAAACTGTTTAGGATTTTTGCATCTTTAGCCATCTGTATTTGTCTGGTTAAGGTTATAGTGATCTTATCCAATAAATAAATCAGTTTTCTAGGAATTGGTCCAATTCATGTAAGTTTTCAAATTAATTATATTCTCTTATTTTTAAATTTTTACTATATCTTTTATGTTGTTCATATTATTTGTGCCTTTTCTAGTTTTTCTTGTTAGTCTCTCCAAAGATTTTTTTTTAGCGATTGGCCTTGAAAGCTTACCGTACATATTTAACCTAAAGTCCAAAGTTAAACATACTCCCCACCCAAAGAATTCACAGACTTTATAAATCTTTAATGTCTCTCAATTTACATGTTATTATGTCTACTATTTTTGTTCCTCCCTTATTAAGGATGACACTAACAATATCATTTTATGCAAACATTGTTTGCTTAAATACTCATTTACCTTTTATTTGCCCATCTTTCTTCTTTTACCTCGGATGTCGTTTTTGGGATGATTTTTCTTCTTCTTCTTTTTTTTTTTTTTTTTTTTTTTTTTTGAGATGGAGTCTCACTCCGTCACCCAGGCTGGAGTGCAGTGGCGCTATCTGGGCTCACTGCAAGCTCCGCCTCCTGGGTTCACACCATTCTCCTGCCTCCGCCTCCCAAGTAGCTGGGACTACAGGCGCCTGTCACCATGCCTGGCTGTGTGTGTGTGTGTGTGTGTGTGTGTGTGTGTGTGTGTGTGTGTGTGTGTGTGTGTGTGTGTGTGTGTGTGTGTGTGTTTAGTAGAGACGGGGTTTCACTGTGTTAGCCAGGATGGTCTCGATCTCCTGACCTCGTGATCCGCCTGCCTTGACCTCCCAAAGTGCTGGGATAGCAGGCATGAGCCACTGCGCCCAGCCTGATTTTTCTTCTTCTTGAAATACATACAGAACTGTAGAAAATCCTTTAGCATAGATCACTTAATTGGAAACTCTTAGTCTGTGTTTATCTATAAATCCCTTTTTTTCCCTTTATTCTTCTTAAAAGATAGGTTTGCTAGGTACCTACTTCTAAATTGCCTTTTTTAGAAGGATATTAAACACTGACACTAAGAGGACATTATGACACTCGTCTGGTTTCTGTTATTACTGTTGCAAAGTCTACTGTCACTCTAATTTTTTTCGTAGGTGTTCTTTTTCTCTGGCTGCTTTGAAGGTCCTTTAATTATTGCTTGACTCTATAAGATCTTTTTAGTTGGTGTTGTCTTGCAAATGTTCCTTTTTATAGCTTCCTAATCTTTCCCTATGAATGCAGTATTTTCTTCTTGTCGCTCTGATGACATTAAATAATAATGTCTTTTTAAAAAGTGTTCTCCCTACAAATTTATTTATTTATTTATTTACTGAGACAGAGGCTCACTCTGTCACCCAGGCTGGAGTGCAGTGGCGCAATCTCATCTCACTTCAACCTTCGCCTCCTGGGTTTAAGTGATTCTTCTGCCTCAGCCTCCCAAATAGCTGGGATTACAGGTGTCCACCGTCACACCCGGATAATTTTTGTATTTTTAGTAGAGACAGGATTTCACCATGTCGGTCAGGCTGGTCTCAAGCTCCGGGCCTGAAGTGATCCATACACCTTGGCCTCCCAAAGTGCTGGGATTACAGGCGTGAGCCACCGCGCCCAACCCTACATAATTTTTGTTTCCAAACATATATTTCGTTGTCAGCAGCAGTGAGAAACTCACTGACACCAGATTTGGCCAAAGGCACCACAGATAACACAGGCATGACATATTCTGAAGCCTTAGAAAGAATTTGTATGAATAGTGGGCCAGGGGGGCCCTCTACTGTGTGCAAACATGGGTCAGTGCCACAGTTCTGTCACTTGCGAGTATGGTAGTGCAGTGGACTTGAGCCAGACTGCCTGGATTCAAATCCCAGAGCTGGTCAAGTCACTTGACCTCAATTTTCTGTAGTTTCTTCTGTAAAAATGGGGATAGTAGTGTTACAGCTGTTTTAGAATTTGTCTAGCAGGCATTCTGGTTTTTGCCGAAAGCCCCCTTCAAAATAAATAAAACAAAAATGGGGATAGTAGTAATATGCACTTCATAGGATTATTGAGGGTATTAAATGAGTTAATCTACATAAAGTATTTAGAATAATACATGGCATGTAGTAAGCACTGTATATGTGTTTGCTATTACTACCATTATTGCTTTTGCGACGAGGGGATTGAAGGAAGAAGAGCTTCTATGCTGCAATGGGGAAAGGAGTATATCCTGTCCTGTGTGTTCCCCTAATATCTTGGGTATAAAAGCCATCCACAAAAAACACAGGGTCAGGAATTTGAAGGTGTTATTTGGGCATCTTAGAGTGTGGGATATCAAGTAGGCAGTCAGAATGGGATAGAATTCTTCAGTGGGAAGTATTGGATATTTCCTTTTTGGAGCAGAGCAGTACCATATGGGGGAACAGTGACAGAGGGATAATCTAGGGTCAGGGGATTTCTTAAGCAGTTAATAATGCTTTTTCTCTTAGGAACTAACCTGTCAGGTACTGAGAGGCTTTGAAGATGGCTCTTCAGGTTGGGGACACACCTTTGTTAAGGGGCAAGACTGCTGCCAGGAGTTGATTCACATACTCAGAGGTAGGATTGACCACACACAAAAAATGCTTTCAAGTCTTTGTTCTAAATTTTCTTTGACCCTCCGTAAGTTTGGGGAAAGTCCCAGCCTCAGTAACCACCTCAGTAACCATCCCAGACACAGTCTAGAGGATATGAACAGGCAGAGTGGGTCATGTGGAAAACAGGCGCGTGGCGGGGAGGCCAATTTGAGGAGCCATTAGTATTAAAATGGAAAGTTCAAGAGATATAAAAATTATAAACAAAACTTTATCAAATCAAATCCAATAATGTATTAAAAGGATAATGAATCATAACAAAATGGATTTTATCCCAGGAATGCAGGATTGGCTTGGCATTAGAAAATCAATCATGCAGTTCTACATATTAACAAACCAAAAAGGAAAACCCATATGATTATTGCAATAAATGCAGAAAAAGCATTTGACAACATCTAACATCCATTCCTGAGTTTAAAAAACAAAAACCTCTTGGCAAACTAGAAGTAGAAGGGAACTTCTTCAACCTGATATAGGGCATCTGCAAAATAACCCACAGCTAACATTATATTTAGTGGTGAAAACTGAGTGCTTTCCCCCCCAAGATCAGAAATAAAACAGAGATGTCCACTCTCACCACTTCTATTCAGCATTATACTGAAGGTTCTAGGCAGTGCAGTCAGGCAAGAAAAAGAAGCAAAAGGCATCCAAATTGGAAAGGAAGAAGTAAAACTGTATTTACAGAAAATGTGATCATCTATATAGAAAATCCAACTGAGTCCACCAAAAATAAAACCCTACTAGAACTAATAAGTGAGTCTAACAAGTTGCAGGTTATAAGATCAATATACAAAAATTAGTTGTATATCTATATACTAGCAATGAACGATTGGATACAGAAAGTTTTAAAATACCATTTACAATAACATCTAAAAATGTGACTTAGGAATAAATCTGACAAAAGATGTGGAAGACCTATACACTTGTATTGCTGAGAGAAAGAGGAGCCAAATTAATGAAAAACATTCATGGGTTGGAAAACTTAGTATTGTTATGATGTCAATTCTCCCCAAATTGATCCATAGATTAAATGTAATTCCTATAAAAATCTCAGCAGGCTTTTTGCCGAAATTTACAAACTGATCCTAAAATTCATATGGAAAGGCACTACAGAGCCTGGTACAGTGTGTAGAAACCCTGGGTAGGGTTCAGCTTTCCCACAGGATTAGGACTATCAGTGGAGCACATATAGAGAGGAAAAACAGTGACAGGGCCTCCAGTTGCAAACAGGTCTACAAAGAATATGAACAAGCAATTTCCTGAAGTGGAAAACCCAAAAAGCTAACAGGCCTAATAAAAGATGTTCAGATGTATTAACAGAAAAGTCTAAAATAAAACTACAGTGAGATTTTACTTTAGGTTTCACAAACAGACAAAATTTTAAAAAGCTGGATCATGCCAAGTCCTTTAGTGGGGATATGGGGGCATAGGGACCCTCTTGCATTGGGATTGGGGACTTTGGCAGCCATCCCAGAGATGAATGTGGCACTATCCCCATGGGCCCTCCAAAGAAATTCTCATACAGGTCCATAAAGGGTCATGTAGAAGAATGTGCATTATGGTGTGGTTTGCAACAGTGGGAAGTTGAAGGCATGCTGGGTGTCCATCACCAGGGGCATACACAGGGAAATAGTGATGGGTGCACTCCACAGAGGACCTCTTAACCTTTAGACCAGTGAGTTAGATGTACACAGGGCAACACAATGATCTTCAACACGTAGCACTGAGTGAAAAAGAATGAACCGTATAACAATACTACTCACAAGTTACAAATATATGCACATATACACCAAATACACACCTTACAGAAATGCACACAAAAGGATGTAAGTTAAACACATTTGAAAAATGCCTATGTCGGGGAGTCAGGAGGAATGGGAGCATGGATGACAGGGAATACATAAAACAAGAAAGCGGTGGAATTGCCAGTCACGGTGGCTCACACCTGTAATCCCAGCACTTCGAGAGGCCGAGGCGGGCAGATTGCTTGAGCCTAGCAGTTCAGTTCCAGCCCGAGCAACATAGTGAGTCCTCATCTCTACAAAAAATACAAAATTAGCCAAATGTGGTGGTGTGTGCCTGTGGTCCCAGCTACCAGAGAGGCTGAGGTGGGAGGATTGCTTGAGCCCAGGAGTCTGAGACTGCAGTGAACCGAGATTGTACCGCTGCACTCCAGCCTGGGTGACAGAGTGAGACCTTGTCAAAAAAAAAAAAGAAAGAAAGAAAGAAAGAAAGGGGGAGGAGAAAAAACAAGCAGAAAGTGTCTGTTCCCTTGGCCTAGTCACCCACTCCCCATGGCATCATCCTTTAGAGTCTGCTCTTCACTGAGGAGGAAACAGCCACATCTACACTCTGCTAACCTGAGGCCAGAATGCCCAGGTGAGCCTGGCGCAGACGGTCTGTACTTGGCTGGTTTTGAGTATGTGCTGGTGCGGCTCCTGCACACCCTCTCACCAGCACTGCAGCTGCCTGGAGCAGGTGTGGACATGCATTTCACCCCACAGAAGTTGCCTGCTGTGATCTACTATTGAGGGTGGGGGCTGGTCACAGAGTTTGGAAGTGAAGAGTTAGAGCGGCCCACTCCCTGTCAAACCATATGGTAACCAGACCATATGGTAACTAATTTCTGGTCCACATAACAGCCCTGCCAGTGCCCTGACTATGCTGAGACATGGGTGTATTTTCCTGGCCTCACTTATAACCGTACCCTCTGACTTCCCCAGAAGCAGCTCTTGTAAACTCTTAGGGAAACTGAAGCCAGACTCACTATGACTGAGAGATTCTCTCCAGCTTATCCTCTCCTGGAACTGACTCTTCACCTAATTGTAGCAATACTGCTCCTTCCATAACCAGCTTAGCTTCCATAACCAGCAAAACAAAACAATACCTTGTTCAGTGATACATACATGGGAGATGAAATTTTCTCAAAAGCAGGCCAGGCACAGTGACTCACGCCTATAATCCCAGCACTTTGGGAGGCCAAGGTGAGTGGATCACCTGAGGTCAGGAGTTCGAGACCAGCCTGGCCAACATGGAGAAATCCCTTATCTACTAAAAATACAAAAATTAGCCGGACGTGGTGGCATGTGCCTGTAATGTCAGCTGCTCGGGAGGCTGAGGCAGGAGAATCACTTGAACCCAGGAGGTGGGGGTTGCAGTGAGCTGAGATCGTGCCACTGCACTCCAGCCTGGGCAACAAAAGTGAAACTCTGTCTCAAAAAAAAAAAAAAAAATTCCGCAAAAATCGAGGAAATGAGAACATAAAGGTCAAGGTAGTGGTTTCTTCTGGGCAGGGGAAGGAGATGAGGGATCCACAGTTGGCTTCTTAAACTCTATAATGTTCTAGTTCTTAAGCCAGCTGGTGGGTAGATGGGTGTTTTCTTACATGTCTTTTAACTGTACATGGAAGTTTTCAAAACTTTTCTCTATGTTGAATACATTTAAAAGTTTGAAAGGAACACAAAGATTTCAAACCCGATAACATTTGCATTTATCAGAACACATAGAATAAAAGAGAATGACAATAATCACATTGGAATATCTGCCTGTGAGGGGGTGGGTGTTGGAAACGGGAGTGAGGAATGAAGGTAAAGTGGAGTAAATAAATGAATAAGTAAATAAAAAGATAAGCATTTTACTGATCAAAGATAATAATGTAACATGACCAGTGGAGTATAGCTTCCTCCACCTGCACCTGAGATTCAAAGGAAAAATAAATACTGAGCGTGATCAAGAAACCGGTCCCTAATAAATCTGATTGATCCAAACCAACAGGTACAAACTTAAATCACCTGAGTACTCAAAAGATTATTATAATCAAGTAAATCATTGCAACAGAGAGTTTTCTGAGGTGAAGGATTTTGAAAGCTCCTTCAAAAGTTGGTCATTTCTCCAAAGTTTTGTCGGGATTGCTTCCCAGCATTCCTGAAGGATTCAGATGCTTCCCTCGGTTCATTAGCCCATTTCACAGTAAAACTCAAAAGCCAGTGGAGAAAGCAGGGGGCTGAACTCACGTCCCTACAAGAGCAAAAGACCAAACCTTCATACCTTGGAAGTACAGTCTCATGTTGAACCATGTCTTGGAAATTGCCTCTGTAGCTTCAACACAAACAAAAACCTGGCTGTTGGAAAAATGTGTGCTTGATTTAACCTCAGCCATCCTTAGACTAGAAAAGAATCATGGGGGTTATATTGAGTCTGCTTGGATCACCCCTAGCCACACTCTCCCTCCTTTTGTCCCCCAGTCCTAGTGTCCCTATCTCCACTGATGGACAAATGGACATTTCCCCTCAACACTGAGGTCACGAATTCTGCCTTGTCTCTGCACTCAGGTTGCCTTGTCAGATCTGCTGTGGGCTGCAGTTTTAGTTGAGATCATGTTAGTTAGCTCTTATCTTATGAAATGGCTTTCTGTTACCATAGGATGCTTCATTGAGGTATGTGCCTTCCTGCCTAACCTTGTACGTCTACTGACATATCAGGTAGACATGTTCCTTGCAAACTAAACATAGTAATGCACTGCAGGCCAGTTGGAGTATAACCAGACCTCCCCATGCCATTTGTATCACCTGGGTCTGACCCACAATAACTGTCTTTATGAGTTGAGCCCTTGCAGAAGTCCCAGCCAACTTGTGGACAGCTGACTTTAACAAGGGAGGGCAGCTGCTTAGGATGCTCCCGTTAAAATCAAAATCACACAGCACCTGTTGCCATCTTCTAGCCCTAGTGTCCGCTTTCCATACTGGCAGAAGAGGGAAATGAGCCTATCATCAATGTCCTCCTCAAACTGGGTGTCTTAATGCCAACCACAGTCTATACAACAGCCCTATCCTCCTGGTAAGAAAGTCAGCAAAATTTATGTCTGAGAGCAGATGGGTCTGTCATCATGATCAGGACCCACACCACATTAGCGAACATATGTCACCCCTGTTCATCCCAGACTTCTGAATCCACCATCATCCTCTCTGTGAATCCAGTTCAGGCTTCTTTGGGGTTGACCTAACCAACACTATTTCTCTGTCTCAGGACATCCCAACTCCCTAAAACTCTGTTTTCACCCACCATCAGCAACAGAGAGTTTGTTTCTTTTTGTTTGTTTGTTTGTTTGAGAGGGAATCTTTGCTCTTGTCGCCCAGGCTGGAGTGCAATGATGCGATCTCAGCTCACTGCAACCTCCACCTCCTGGGTTCAAGCAGTTCTCCTGCCTCAGCCTCCCGAGTAGCTAGGACTACAGGTGTAAACTACCACGCCTGGCTGATTTTGTATTTTTACTAGAGATGGGGTTTCACCATGTTGGCCAGGCTGGTCTTGAACTCCTCACCTCAGGTGACCTGCCTGCCTCGGCCTCCCAAAGTGCTGGGATTACAGGCGTGAACCACCATTCCCGGCTTTTTTTTCTTTCATTTTTAGGCAGGGTCTCACTCTGTCACTCAGGCTGGAGTGCAGTGGCGTGATCATGGCTCACTGCAGCCTCAGACTCCTGGGCTCGAGGCTCAGCCTCCCAAGTAGCTGGGATTACAGGCAAGATCTACCACGCCCGGCATATATATATATATATATATTTTTTTTTTGTTTGTTTGTTTGTCTTTGAGATGGAGTTTTGCTCTTGTTGCCCAGGCTGGAGTGCAATGGCACAATCTCGGCTTACCGCAACCTCCCCTCTCCTGGGTTCAAACGATTCTCCTGCCTCAGCCTCCCGAGTAGCTAGGATTACAGGCATGTGCCACCACACCCGGCTAATTTTGTATTTTTAGTAGAGACATCTCACTATGTTGCCCAGGCTGGTCTCAAACTCCTGGGATCCAGCAATCCTCCTGCTTCAGCCTTCCAAATTGTTGGGATTTTAAACATGAGCCACTGCACCTGGCCACATTAGTATACTGTTGATGTTGAACCATAACATTCTAAGTGGCCCTAGGATTTTCTTTTCTTGGGTTCTCCCATCCAGTTTTATAATTTAGGTTATACTAACCTCAAAAAGTGGAATAAATAGGTTTTACTTTTGTTATTGTGCATATGATTGGAATTAACTATACCTTGAAGGTTTGCTGCAGCTCACCTACAAAACCCACTGGGGTTTTGAGAGAAAACAGTTCTTTGACTACCATTTTTACTTCTTTAATACTTACTGGACTATTCAAGGCCTTTCTATTTGTGCCATTTTTAGCATGGTGTATTTTTCTAAGAATGTATCATTTATTTTCATCTAGGTTTTTTAATTCATTGGCATGTCATTCATAATTCTTCACTTTTAAAAAATCTGGTTTTCTGGTCAGGCTCAGTGGCTCACGCCTGTAATCCTAGCACTTTGGGAGGCTGATCAGTGGCTCATGCCTGTAATCCTGGCACTTTGGGAGGCTGAGGCGAGCAGATCACCCGAGGCTGGGAGTTCGAGACCAGCCTAACCAACATGGAGAAAGCCCGTCTCTACTAAAAAAAAAATGCAAAGTTAGCCAGACATGGTGGCACATGCCTGTGATCCCAGCTACTCGGGAGGCTGAGGCAGGAGAATTGCTTGAACCCTGGAGGCAGAGGTTGCGGTGAGCTGAGATCGTGCCATTGCACTCCAGCCTGGGCAACAAGAGCGAAACTCCGTCTCAAAAAAAAAAAAAAAATCTGTTTTCCCCTAGTTATTGCCCCCATTATCATTCTATATCTTGTTTTTTGTTTTGTTTTGTTTTTTGTTTTTTTGTTTTGACAGAGTTTCGCCACCGTGCCTGGCCTATATCTTGGTTTTTTAATTTTCTTTTTGTTTTTTTCTTGATCACTGGTCGGAAGTCTGTCTCTTTTATTGGTCTTTTCAAAGAATCTGCTTTGGTTTGCTTAATTTTCACTGTTATCTTTTGTTCTCTTATTTCTGCCTTATTTCTTTCTTGTTTCTTTATTTTTATTTATTTATTTTTTTGAGATGGAGTTTCGCTCTTGTTGCCCAGGCTTTAGTTCAACAGCGTGATCTCGGCTAACCACAACCTCCGCCTCCCGGGTTCAAGTGATTCTCCTGCCTCAGCCTCCCGAGTAGCTGGGATTACAGGCATGCGCCACGATGCCCAGCTAATTTTGTATTTTTAGTAGAGACAAGGTTTCTCCATGTTGGTCAGGCTGGTCTTGAACTCCCAACCTAAGGTGATCCGCCCGCCTCAGCCTCCCAACAGGCGCGAGTCACCACGCCCGGCCTTTGTTTCTTTGAATTTAGAAATATAGGCTGGGCGCGGTGGTTCACGCCTGTAATCCCAGCACTTTGGGAGGCTGAGGCGGGTGGATCACCTGAGGTCGAGAGTTCAAGACCAGCCTGACCAACATGGAGAAACCCCGTCTCTACTAAAAATACAAAATTAGCTGGGCGTGGTGGCACATGCCTGTACTAAAAGTACAAAATTAGCTGGGTGTGGTGGCGCATGCCTGTAATCCCAGCTCCTCGGGAGGCTGAGGCAGGAGAATCGCTTGAATCCAGGAGGTGGAGGTTGCGGTGAGCTAAGATTGCGCCATTGCACTCCAGCTTGGGCAACAAGAGCGAAACTCTGTCTTAAAAAAAAAAAAAAGAAATATAAACAATGTGTCATTGGCACAGAAACAGAGAAGTAGACCAATACAACAGCATAAATACAGACACCTGTATGTAAAAACCTATTGTATAACAAATCAAGGGAGAAAGGACAGTTGCTTAAAGGTGTTGAGAAAACTGGCTCATGACAGAGAACAATAAAACTGGATCCCTTCCTCATGACATGTACAAAAACGGATTCTAGGGGCCAGGCACAGTGTCTCAACGCCTGTAATCTCAGCGCTTTGGGAGGTCGTGGTGGGCGGATCACTTGAGGTCAGGAGTTCAAGACTGGCCTGGTCAACCAGACATGGTGAAACACCATGTCTACTAAAAATACAAAAAATTAGCTGGGTGTGGTGGCGTGTGCCTGTAGTCCCAGCTACTCAGGAGGCTGAGGCAGAAGAATTGCTTGAACTCAGAAGGCAGAGGTTGCAGTGAGCCAAGATCGTGCCACTGCTCTCCAGCCTGGGTGACAGAGCGAGACTCCATCTCAAAAAAAAAAAAAGGGGGGGATTCTGGGTAGATTGAGGACCTAAATGTGAAAATAAAACTGTAATGTTAATAGAAATTGTAGGGAGATGTCTGTGACCTAGGGGCTTGGACAAAACTTAAAGACTGTAATCCATATTTTGAAGAGATGATTGGATTATAGCAAAATTAAGGATTTGTGCTCAATGAAAGACACTATGGACAAAAGTAAGAGATAATGTGCAGATTGGGAGAGGATATTTGCAATGCATAAACCAACAAGGGATTTGATACCTAGAATATAAAAAGATTTCCTGTGAATCATCAAGAAGAGAGGTTGGGTGTAGTGATTTATACCTGTAATCCCCGTACTTTGGGAGGCTGAAGCAGGAGGATTGCTTGAGGCCAGGAGTTTGAGACCAGCCAGACAATACAACATGACCCTGTCTCTAGAAAAAAAAAATTTTTTTTAATTACCTGGTTGTGGTGGCACATGCCAGTCATCCTAGCTACTTGGGAGGCTAAGGTGGGAGGATCACATGAGCCCAGGAGTTTGAGGTTACAGTGAGCTGTGGTCATGCCACTGCACTCCAGCCTGGGTGACAAGCAAGACCCTGTTTTTAAAAACAAAACGAAAGAAGGAGGAGGAGGAGGCAGGAGGAAGGGGGAGGAGGAAGGGGAAGGACAAAAGAAGAAGGAAGAAAGAAAAAGAAGACAGCAACGCCAATAGAAAATTAGCCAAAGCATACAATAGGCAATTTGCAGAGGAAGAAATTTGAAAAGCCAGCAGTATATGATGAGGTGTTCAAGATCATTGCAAGTATGAGGAATTAAAATAACAGTGAGATACCAGTTTATCAGCCCGACAAATTTAAGAAGCAGGATAATGCCAAGTGGCGGTGGGGGTGTAAGGACCTACAAACCCTCCTGCATGGCTGATGGGAGTGTGGACTAGGGCAGCTGTTCCGAAGAGCTGTCTGGAAGTACCTTGTCAAATTAGATATGCATTTACTGGGCCAGGTGTGGTGGCTCACGCCTGCAATCCCAGCACTTTGGAAGGCTGAGGCAAGTGGAGCACCTGAGGTCACTCAGGAGTTCCAGACCAGCCTGGCCATCATGGCGAAACCCCGTCCCTACCAAAAATGCAAAACTTAGCTGGATGTGGTGGTGCACTCCTGTAATCCCAGCTACTCAGGAGGCTGAGGCAGGAGAATCGCTTGAACCCAGGAGGCAGAGGTTGCAGTGAGCCAAGATCGCACCACTACCCTCCAGCCTGGGTAACGGAGTGAGACTCTGTCTCAAAAAAAAAAAAAAAAAAAAAAAGTATATGCATTTACTGTATGACCCAACAATTCTGTTCCTGGGTACAGTAAATCCCAGGGAAGTACACAGATATATAAGGGGCCATATGCAAGGGTGTTCATCACATATTAAGCACAAAAAGGCCAAAAACAAAATGTATGTCCCTCCAAATTAGAAGTTTCCAAGGGCAAAAAAAGCACAAGCCTTCTCTCATTAAAGTAGAGATTCCTAGTCTGTGTGCCCAGGTACCCGACAGTGCTGCATTTCAGTTCCAGGGGTGAGAGTTATCAATAGTTATAATTTTTTAAATAATGATAAATGTTTTTAAAGTATCTCTAACATTTGCAACTGTGTTTTTCTAGTTTAAAATTATTTTGAAGGCCAGGCGTGGTGGCTCACGCCTGTAATCCCAGTACTTTGGGAGGCTGAGGCAGGTGGATCACTTGAGGTTAGGAGTTCGAGACCAGCCTGACCAACGTGATGAAGCCCCGTCTCTACTAAAAATACAAAATTAGCCAGATGTGGTAGTGCATGCCTATAATCTTAGCTACTCAGGAAGCTGAGGCAGGAGAATCACTCGAACCCAGGAGCCAGAGGTTGCAGTGAGCCGAGATCGTGCCATTGCACTCTAGCCTGGGCAACAAAAGCAAAACTCCATCTCAAAATAAGTAAAATAAAATTATTTTGAAATTATATTTGAACAGTGTGGTGTTTCACACAGTTCCCTCTTTGAACGTCTTGGTCCAGTGCAAGATCTAGTGCGTGGCTCCTACTACCAGAGAGGGGCTGTGTGGGGGCTGCAGTATACAGCACTTCTCTGACCTTCTGTGGGAATCATTCGACTTAACCTGATTTTTGCCTTGCTCCTGCTCATCATGATACTTTGTTGGTGTGCATATGTGTAGTATTTAAATACTTTATTAGATTCAATCTGCTCTTTTCACAATTTTTTCTGGTAACATGGAAGCTATATCTTTTATTATCAGAATCAGCATCTATTATTAGGTGCTGCTTTAAAGGAACATAACTGATTTCATTTTCTTAGTTGTTATTCCCCCATTGTTTTACCTTCCCTCCCTCCCTTCCTCTTTCCTTTTTTCTTTCTCTCTGTCCCTCATTATTTCTTGCTCTCACTCTCCCTCTCCAGTTGCTCCTTCTCCCACTCTCTATTATTGGATTTTTTTTTAACGGCAGCACTTTTATTTTTCCTTACACAATGACGTGTTGCTGGGGCCTAATGTTCTCACATGACGGTAGAAAACCAAAATTTGTTGTCATCTCTTTAAAGAATTTAGAATTATGTACAAAAAAACCTTACATAAATTAAAAGGATGAATATATTTACAGGTGTAAATCCAAACCGCTTCCAACTCAAGGCAAGTAACAGCCCACGGTGTTCTGGCAGGAAAACATCAGCTAAGAAAGGAAACTGGGTCCTATGGCTTGGACTTTCCAACTCTGACAGACCGGCAGGACAGAAACAACTGGTTCAGGAGCCCTTGCCAGCCTCTAGAGAAATCCCAGAACACTCAGCCCTGATGACACATTAATACCCTGCACATATTGGAGACTGCTGGCCATGCATACTCACCAAGCCACAGACTTGTCTTCCACAAGCATGTTCTTACCTCAGCCACAAAGTGGCCAAGCCACATGTACTAAAGGTTGAAATCAGAGACATGTACAGGGTATTAAACACATACCAAGGGGAACAGTTAACTTGAATATAGCTTGAATAGAAAGTCAAAATCAGCAACAAGTCTACAATCCAGTGCTGATATCAGATACAAGCTTCAAGGACAACTTTCTGTGTATTTTTTTTTTTTTTTTGAGACAGAGTCTTGCCCTGTTGCCCAGGCTGGAGTGCAGTGGTGCAATCTCGGCTCACCACAACCTCCGCCTCCCAGGTTCAAGTGATTCTCCTGCCTCAGCCTCCCCAGTAGCTGGGATTATAGGCGAATGCCACCATGCCTGGCTAATTTTTGTATTTTTAGTAGAGACGGGGTTTCAGCATGTTGGCCAGGCCGGTCTCAAACTCCTGACCTTGTGATCCACCCGTCTCGGCCTCCCAAAGTGCTGGGGTTATAGGCGTGAGCCACCACGCCTGGCCACAAATTTCTTTTTGAAGGCTTATTCCAGTTTTGTGAGGCTAGCATGAGGTGTATGCATTTGCCAGGGGCAAATTTATACTGCTGAATTAACCCATGCAACAAATGCTGCACATCTGCTCGCAGTCCATTTAGAGGCATTTGCGGTGGACAATGGAGGGGCCAGACTCGTCATACATACCTGATTGCTAATCCACATGCTTGCAGTCCATTTAGAGGCATTTGCAGTGGATGATGGAGGGGCCACATACCTAATTGCTAATCCACATCTGCTGGAAGGTGGACAGTGAGGCCAGGATGGAACCACCAATCCACACCGAGTACTTGTGCTCTGGGGGCGTGATGAACTTGATCTTCATGGTGCTGGATGCCAGCGTGGTGATGCCAGGGTACATGGTGGTGCTGCTGGACAGCACTGTGTTGGCGTACAGGTCTTTGCAGACGTCCACATCACACTTCATGATGGAGTTGAAGGTGGTCTTGTGGATGCCGCAGGATTCCATGCCCAAGAAGGAAGGCTGGAACAGCACCTGCAGACACCAGAACCACTTGTTGCCGATCGTGATGACCTGACCTGGCCATCAGGCAGCTCATAGCTCTTCTCCAGGGAGGAGGAGGATGTGGCAGTGGCCATCTCCTGCTCGAAGTCCAGGGCGATGTAGCACAGCTTCTCGTTGATGTCGCGCACAATCTCCTGCTTGGCCGTGATGGTGAAGCTCGGTGAGGATCTTCATGAGGTAGTTGGTCAGGTCCTGGCCAGCCAGGTCCAGACGCAGGATGGCGTGGTGGGAGGGCGTGGCCCTCGTAGATGGGTACCATGTGGGTGACCCTGTCTCCAGAGTCCATGACAGTGCCAGTGATGCGCCCAGAGGCTTAGAGGGACAACACGGCCTGGATGGCCACATACATGGCTGTGGTGTTGAAGGTCTCAAACATGATCTGAGTCATCTTTTCTCTGTTGGCCTTGGGGTTCGAGGGGCCTCGGTCAACAGCACCGGGTGCTTCTCTGGGGTCATGCACAGCTCATTGTAGAAGGTGTGGTGCCAGATCTTCTCCATGTCATCCCAGATGGTGATGATGCCATGCTCGATAGGGTACTTCAGGGTCAGGATGTCGTGCTTGCTCTGGGCCTCATGGCCCATGTAGGAGTCCTTCTGGCCCATGCCCACCATCACACCCTGGTGCCGGGGGCACCTGATGATGGAGGGGAACACAGCTCAGGGGCCATCCATCCCCAGCAAAGCCAGCTTTGCACATGCCAGAGCCATTGTCAATGACGAGCACGGCAATCTCTATTTCCATTGCAACCTGTGGAGGAGCAGGGCGGCGGAGCCATGGGAAGACACGGTGTGGGGGCTGGTGGCAGCAAGTGAGTGTATTACTGGATTTTGAAGTTAACAATTAGCCAAATACTGATTTTTGATGGAAATTTATTCTGAATTATTTTCTTTTAGAAAAAAATAGGAAAACATAACAATAGAATTACTTAATTAAATTGATTCCTTGGCTGGGTGGCTACACCTGTAATCCCAGCACTTTATGAGGCCGAGGAGGGTGGATTAGTTGAGGCCAGGAGTTCGAGACCAGCCTGGGAAACATGGCGAAACCCCATTTCTACTAAAAATTCAAAAATCAGCCAAGCATGGTGGTGCGTGCCTGTAGTCCCAGCTACCCAGGAGGCTGAGGCATGAGAATTGCTTGAGCTTAGCAGGCAGAGATTACAGTGAGCCGAGATCGTGCCACTGCACTCCAGCCTGGGCAGCAGAACCAGACCCTGTCTCAAAAACAAAAAATCTGTCTAGGCTGGGCATGGTGGCTCATGCTTGTAATCCCAGCACTTTGGGAGGCTGAGGCAAGTGGATCACCTGAGGTCAGGAGTTTGAGACCAACCTGGCCAACATGGTGAAACCCCGTCTCTCCTAAAAATACAAAAATTAGCCGGGCATGGTGGTACATGCCTATAATCCCAGCTACTTGGGAGGCTGAGGCAGGAGAGTGGCTTGAACCTGAGAGGCGGAGGTCACGGTCAGCCTAGATTGCACTACTGTAAAGAAAAGAAAAAAAAAGTCCATACATGAGTGTAGGGAATACTTTGTGAATTTTTAGACTTTTTATTAACCACCGGAGAATATTTACTACACCTGGGTGTTTTTTAAAGAATACTGTTCTTATTCTGAAATAAGTAGACCGTTTTGCATATTATCAGCCAGTGTCCCTTACACAATTTATTTCATGTAATTTTCATCTTTCCCATGTAAATCTCAGTTCAGCCACTTAGTGGATCCAAGTCTCCAGGCAGCTGCCTTAGTCTTTCTGTGTCTCAAGTACTTTTAATCCATATTGTACAGTAAGGTGAATTTATAGATTTCAAGATCTATAAATTCTATAGATCTATAGGTGAATTTGGGGTGGAGCCAAGATGGCCGAATAGGAACAGCTCCAGTCTGCAGCTCCCAGCATGAGCGACGCAGAAGACGGGTGATTTCTGAATTTCCAACTGAGGTACCAGGTTCATCTCACTGGGGAGTGTCTGACAGTGGGTGCAGGACAGTGGGTGCAGTGCACTGAGCATGAGCCGAAGCAGGGCGAGGAATTGCCTCACCCGGGAAGCACAAGGGGTCAGGGAATTCCCTTTCCTAGTCAAAGAAAGGGGTGACAGATGGCATCTGGAAAATCGGGTCACTCCCACCCTAATACTGCACTTTTCCAACAGTCTTAGCAAATAGCACACCAGTAGATTATATCCCGCCCCTGGCTCGGAGGGTCCTACGCCCACGGAGTCTCGCTCATTGCTAGCACAGCAGTCTGAGCTCAAACTGCAAGGTGGCAGCGAGGCTGGGGGAGGGGCACCTGCCATTGCTGAGGCTTGAGTAGGTAAGGCGGCCCGGAAGCTCGAACTGGGTGGAGCCCACTGCAGCTCAAGGAGGCCTGCCTGTCTCTGTAGACTCCACCTCTGGGGTCAGGGCATTGCCAAACAAAAGGCAGCAGAATCCTCTGCAGACTTAAATGTCCCTGTCTGACAGCTTTGAAGAGAGTAGTGGTTCTCCCAGCACGCAGCTGGAGATCTGAGAATGGACAGACTGCCTCCTCAAGTGGGTCCCTGACCCCTGAGTAGCCTAAGTGGGAGGCATCCCCCAGTAGGGGCAGACAGACACCTCACACGGCCGGGTACTCCTCTGAGACAAAACTTCCAGAGGAATGATCAGGCAGCAACATTTGCTGTTCACCAATATCCGCTGTTCTGCAGCCTCCCCTGCTGATACCCAGGCAAACAGGGTCTGGAGTGGACCTCCAGCAAACTCCAACATTCCTACAGCTGAGGGTCCTGACTGTTAGAAGGAAAACTAACAAACAGAAAGGACATCCACACCAAAACCCCATCTGTATGTTACCATCATCAAAGACCAAAGGTAGATAAAACCACAAAGATGGGGAAAAAACAGAGCAGAAAAACCGGAAATTCTAAAAATCAGAGTGCCTTTCCTCCTCCAAAGGAACACAGCTCCTCACCAGCAATGGAACAAAGCTAGATGGAGAATGACTTTGACGAGTTGAGAGAAGAAGGCTTCAGACAATCAAACTACTCCAAGCTAAAGGAGGAAGTTCGAACCAATGGCAAAGAAGTTAAAAACCTTGAAAAAAGATTAGACGAATGGCTAACTAGAATAACCAATGCAGAGAAGTCCTTAAAGGACCTGATGGAGCTGAAAACCACAGCACAAGAACTATGTGACGAATGCACAAGCCTCAGTAGCTGATTCGATCAACTGGAAGAAAGGGTATCAGTGATGGAAGATCAAATGAATGAAATGAAGCGAGAAGAGAAGTTTAGAGAAAAAAGAATAAAAAGAAACAAAGCCTCCAAGAAATATGGGACTATGTGAAAAGACCAAATCTACGTCTGATTGGTGTACCTGAAAGTGACGGGGAGAATGGAACCAAGTTGGACAACACTCTGCAGGATATTATCCAGGAGAACTTCCCCAATCTAGCAAGGCAGGCCAACATTCAAATTCAGGAAATACAGAGAACGCCACAAAGGTACTCCTCGAGAAGAGCAACTCCAAGACACATAATTGTCAGATTCACCAAAGTTGAAATGAAGGAAAAGATGTTAAGGGCAGCCAGAGAGAAAGGTCGAGTTACCCACAAAGGGAAGCCCATCAGACTAACAGCTGATCTCTTGGCAGAAACTCTACAAGCCACAAGAGAGTGGGGGCCAACATTCAATATTCTTAAAAGAATTTTCAACCCAGAATTTCATATCCAGCCAAACTAAGCTTCAGAAGTGAAGGAGAAATAAAATCCTTTACAGACAAGCAAATGCTGAGAGATTTTGTCACCACCAAGCCTGCCCTAAAAGAGCTCCTGAAGGAAGCACTAAACATGGGAAGGAACAACTGGTACCAGCCACTGCAAAAACATGCCAAATTGTAAAGACCATTGAGGCTAGGAAGAACCTGCATCAACCAACGAGCAAAATAACCAGCTAACATCATAATGACAGGATCAAATTCACACATAACAATACTAACCTTAAATGTAACTGGGCTAAATGCTCCAATTAAAAGACACAGACTGGCAAATTGGATAAAGAGTCAAGACCCATCAGTGTGCTGTATTCAGGAAACCCATCTCACGTGCAGAGACACACATAGGCTCAAAATAAAGGGATGGAGGAAGACCTACCAAGCAAATGGAAAACAAAAAAAAGGCAGGGGTTGCAATCCTAGTCTCTGATAAAACAGACTTTAAACCAACAAAGATCAAAAGAGACAAAGAAGGCCATTACATAATGGTGAAGGGATCAATTCAACAAGAAGAGCTAACTGTCCTAAATATATATGCACCCAATACAAGAGCACCCAGATTCATAAAGCAAGTCCTTAGAGACCTACAAAGAGACTTAGACTCCCAGACAATAATAATGGGAGACTTTAACACCCCACTGTCAACATTACACAGATCAACGAGACAGAAAGTTAACAAGGATATCCAGGAATTGAACTCAGCTCTGCACCAAGCGGACCTAATAGACATCTACAGAACTCTCCACCCCAAATCAACAGAATATACATTCTTTTCAGCACCACACCACACCTATTCCAAAATTGACCACATAGTTGGAAGTAAAGCACTCCTCAGCAAATGTAAAAGAACAGAAATTATAACAAACTGTCTCTCAGACCACAGTGCAATCAAACTAGAACTCAGGATTAAGAAACTCACTCAAAACTGCTCAACTACATGGAAACTGAACAACCGGCTCCTGAAAGACTACTGGGTACATAACGAAATGAAGGCAGAAATAAAGATGTTCTTTGAAACCAACAAGAACAAAGACACAACATACCAGAATCTCTGGGACACATTCAAAGCAGTGTGTAGAGGGAAATTTATAGCACTAAATGCCCACAAGAGAAAGCAGGAAAGATCTAAAATTGACACCCTAACATCACAATGAAAAGAACTAGAGAAGCAAGAGCAAACACATTCAAAAGCTATCAGAAGGCAAGAAATAACTAAGATCAGAGCAGAACTGAAGGAAATAGAGACACAAAAAACCCTTCAAAAAATCAATGAATCCAGGAGCTGGTTTTTTGAAAAGGTCAACAAAATTGATAGACCACTAGCAAGACTAATGAAGAAGAAAAGAGAGAAGAATCAAATAGACGCAATAAAAAATGATAAAGGGGATATCACCACTGATCCCACAGAAATACAAACTACCATCAGAGAATACTATAAACACCTCTATGCAAATAAACTAGAAAATCGAGAAGAAATGGATGAATTCCTCGACACATACACTCTCCCAAGACTAAACCAGGAAGAAGTTGAATTTCTGAATAGACCAATAACAGGCTCTGAAATTGAGGCAATAATTAAATGCAGGATGACACTTCAAAGAGAATAAAATACCTAGGAATCCAACTTACAAGGGATGTGAAGGACCTCTTGAAGGAGAACTACAAACCACTGCTCAACAAAATAAAAGAGGATGCAAACAAATGGAAGAACATTCCATGCTCATGGATAGGAAGAGTCAATATCGTGAAAATGGCCATACTGCCCAAGGTAATTTATAGATTGAATGCCATCCCCATCAAGCTACCAATGACTTTCTTCACATAATTGGAAAAAACTTCTTTAGAGTTCATATGGAACCAAAAAAGAGCCTGCATGGCCAAGTCAATCCTAAGCCAAAAGAACAAAGCTGGAGGCATCACGCTACCTGACTTCAAACTATACTACAAGGCTATAGTAACCAAAACAGCATGGTACTGGTACCAAAACAGAGATATAGACCAATGGAACAGAACAGAGCCCTCAGAAATAATGCCACATATCTACAACCATCTGATCTTTGACAAACCTGAGAAAAACAAGCAATGGGGAAAGGATTCCCTATTTAATAAATGGTGCCGGGAAAACTGGCTAGCCATATGCAGAAAGCTGAAACTGGATCCCTTCCTTACACCTTATACAAAAATTAATTCCAGATGGATGAAAGACTTAAGTGTTAGACCTAAAACCATAAAAACCCTAGAAGAAAACCTAGGCAATACCATTCAGGACATAGGCATGGGCAAGGACTTCATGTCTAAAACACCAAAAGCAATGGCAACAAAAGCCAAAATTGACAAATGGGATCTAATTAAAGAGCTTCTGCACAGCAAAAGAAACTACCATCAGAGTGAACAGGAAACCTACAGAATGGGAGAAAATTTTCACAATCTACTCATCTGATAAAGGGCTAATATCCAGAATCTACAAGGAACTCCAACAAATTTACAAGAAAAAAACAACCCCATCAAAAAGTGGGCAAAGGATATGAACAGACACTTCTCAAAAGAAGGCATTTATGCAGCCAAAAGACACATGAAAAAATGCTCATCATCACTGGCCATCAGAGAAATGCAAGTCAAAACCACAATGAGATACCATCTCACACCAGTTGGAACGGTGATCATGAAAAAGTCAGGAAACAACAGGTGCTGGAGAGGATGTGGAGAAATAGGAACACTTTTACACTGTTGGTGGGACTGTAAACTAGTTCAACCATTGTGGAAGTCAGTGTGGCGATTCCTCAGGGATCTATAACTAGAAATACCATTTGACCCAGCAATCCCATTACTGGGTATATACCCAAAGGATTATATAAATCATGCTGCTATAAAGACACATGCACACGTATGTTTATTGCAGCACTATTCACAATAGCAAAGACTTGGAACCAAGCCAAATGTCCAACAATGATAGACTGGATTAAGAAAATGTGGCACATATACACCATGGAATATTATGCAGCCATAAAAAATGATGAGTTCATGTCCTTTGTAGGGACATGGATGAAGCTGGAAACCATCATTCTCAGCAAACTATCACAAGGACAAAAAACCAAACACCGCATGTTCTCACTCATAGGTGGGAACTGAACAATGAGAACACATGGACACAGGAAGGGGAACATCACACACTGGGGCCTGTTGTGGGGTGGGGGGAGCGGGGAGGGATAGCATTAGGAGATACACCTAATGTTAAATGACGAGTTAATGGGTGCAGCACACCAACATGGCACATGTATACATATGTAACTAACCTGCACATTGTGCACATGTACCCTAAAACTTAAAGTATAATTTTTAAAAAAGTGAAAAAAAAAAGATCTATAGGTGAATTTATAGATTTCAGGATTACACCTGGGTTTTTTTTTTAATGTTTCAGTGCAATTTATTTTAAAGTACTCTTAATGCATTTAAATTTTATTTTTAAATGCATTAAAATTTAAATTTTTTAACAATTAAAATTAATTTTTCTGTTTGGTAGAGACTGTCTCTCTATGTTGCCAGAGCTAGTCTTGAACTCCTGGCCTCAAGAGATCCTCCCGCCTCAGCCTCCCAAAGTGCTGGGATACAGGCACAAGCCACTATGCCTGGCCAAAATTAATTTTTGAGCCCAACACGGTGGCCCACACCTGTAGTCCCAGTTACTCAGGAGGCTGAGGCAAGAGGATTGCTTGAGCCCAGGAGTTTGAGTTTGTGGCATACAATGATTGTGCCTATGAATAGCCATTGTACTCAAGCCCGGGCAATATAACTAGACCCCACCTCTAAGTAATAATAATTTTTTAGAACCTAACATGTAAACAGATTTAATTTATACAAATATTTATTTTCAAATCTGTATTAGGTTTCTCCAGGGAAACAGAATCAATAGGATATATATGAGACAGAGAGCAAGAAAGACAAAGATTCATTGTAGGGAGTCGGCTCACATGATTGTGTAGGTTGACAACTCTCAATGTCTGCTAGGTGAGTTGTCAGGGGGAAGACCCAGGAGTACCAATGGTGTAGTTCCAGTTTAAAGGCTGGCAGACTCAAGACCCAGGAAGAGCTGATGTTTCCGTTTAAGTCTGAAGGGAAGAAAAAGCTCATGTTCTAGTTTGAAGGCAGTCAGGCAGGATAATTCACTCTTACTTCGGGGAGGGTAATCCTTTTTGTTCTATTCAGGCCTTCAACTGATTGGGTGAGGCCCACCCACATCAGGAAGGGCAATCTGCTTTACTCAGTCTACCAATTTCAATGTTCCTGTCACCCAGGAACACCCCCAAAGAAACCCCAGAATAATGTTTGACTAAATACCTGGGTACCCCAAGACCCAGTCAAGTTGACACAATTAACCATCACAAATCCATGCCTTGTGAACTTGGCACCCATATACACCTCCTTAAACCATATTTTAATCTTCAAATGAAGACCATAACAAGGTCATAATTCCATCTAACATGATACAACTGTTCTACCTACAACCGAAAACGCACTAACCTTTTCCCCAGAAAAAGAGGTAAAGTCCTTCACTGATGTTAACTCTTTTCTTTGATATCCTGTAACTTAAATACTATGATGTAAAGTTAACAATTCTTAAATACTATTATTTAAAGCCAATACATCTTATGTTACATGATAAGGGGATAAGAGAGGGGAGAAAACAAAAGTATTTGATACATACAAACAAATATATTCATAACAAAATAAGCAGGAAATATGACAATTACAGCCCTTGTTTCTCTAACTGGTGACATGATAACTGATATTTATAACTACCTTCTTCCACTACCCATTCCATATTCTGTTTGCCTTCAGCAAGCAACTCAACTAGTCATAGTTCTTTACTGGTAGGGTAACCCAAACCTTCATTGTTGTAGAATCTGGGCCATTAGTAGTCCTGCCTAGGTTGGGTTGTTGTCGTTTTCCATTAACCTTAATCATAAGGGATGGTAACACTAAGAGATTCTCTAGAGTATTTCCTGTATTCTAGAATACTCTTCCTTCCCTCCATTGTAGAGTAGTATTCCAGTTTCCCCTTGGTAGACAGGATCAATCACTCCAACCAACACCACAACTCCCTTCTTTGCCTTAACTTCTAGCTCAATGGAATCGTTGTGTCTCCTGGCGGAAGCATTCCTCCCTTTGGAACTGAAACCTCTAGGCTAGCAGACCAAAAGATCTCTGTAACAGGAGGAGAAATTTTGCTAGTGGGTCACTAGGGTTGATAGGGACCCATTGATTTCCACCCATTGATTCATGGATCTGTGAATCCTGGCTGTGGGAGAAACAGCACCATATATTAGATACAGATTCAGAGTATATACAGACTCCTGGAGAATCTTACCCTAGCCCTGCAAGGTATTGTAACCTAGTTGGCACTGTAACTGAATCTTCCAAAGGCCATTCCACCATTCTTTCAAGCCAGCTATTTCAGGGTAGTGGGGAACATGGTGAGAGCAGTGAATTCCATGAGCATGGGCCCATTGCTACACTTTTTTGGCTGTGACGTTAGTTCCTTAACCAGAAGCAATGCTGTATGGAATATTATGATGGTGGATAAGGAATTCTGTAAGACCATGGATGGTAGTTTAGGCAGAAGCTTTGTGTGCATGGAAGGCAAACCAGTATCTAGAGTGTCTATTCCAGTAAGGACAAAACATTGCTTCTTCCCTGATGGAAGCAATCCAGAGTAATCAACCAGATAACTGATCTCCCCAGGAATTATGCCATATTGGAAACTCAGTGATAGTCTCTGCTGGTTGTAGATTAGACACTCAGCAGTGGTCATAGTCAGGTTGGCTTTCGTGAGTGGGGGTGCATGTTGCTGTTCCCATGCATAACCTCCATCCCTGGCACCATGGCCACTTTGTTCATGAACCCATTGGGCAATGAGGGGATAGCTGGGGAAAGAGGCTAACTGGTATCCACAGAAACTATTATTCTGTCCACTTGACTATTAAAATCCTCCTCTGCTGAGGTCACCTTTGGTGAGGATTCACACAGGACATAAATATCTTCACTTTTTTTGACCCACATAAGGAAGTCTATCCATCTACCTTTTCCTCAAATTTCCTTGTCACTAGTTTTCTAACATGTTCCTCCCAAGTCCCTGACCATCTAACCAAACCATTCATCACACCCCACAAATCAGTATATGATTGCATATCTATCCATTTCTCCTCCCAAGCAAAGTGAACAACTAGGTGCACTGCTTGGGAGTTCTACCCACTGGGAGGATTTCCTTTCACTGTCCTTCAGGGATGTCCTAGGAAGAGGTGATAGTGCTGCAGCTGTCCACTTTGGGGTGGTGCCTACATACCATGCAGAACCATCTGTAAACCAGGCCCAAGTCTTCTCATCCTCTGTCAGCTGACTGTAGGGAACTCCCCATGAGGCCACAGGTGCAGACTGGGAGAGAGAAGACTGTGTATCAGGAGTGGAGACCATGAGCATTTGGGCCACTTCTTCATGTAGCTTGTGCCTTCAGGGCCTGCTCAGGCCCCATCACATATTTACCACTTCCATTTGGTGATGGAGCACTGGTGTGCACACCCAACTTTATGGCTTGGTGGGTCAGATAACACCCAGATCATGAAGGGCAGCTCAGGTCAAATGGTAACTTGGTGGCCTATGGTCAAGTGTTGTTTCTACTAAAACCCAGTAGCAGATCGAGAGCTGTTCTCAATAGGAGAGTGGTTATCTGCAGGAGATGGCAAGTCTTTGCTCTAAAATCCTAAGGGCCTGAGCTGTGGTTCACCTATGGGGGCCTGCCAAGAGCTCCAAACAACATCCCTAAATGCCACTGTCATTTCAAGCACCACTGTCATGGATCTGCTGGATCATATGCCCCAAGTGGCAGAGCAGCTTGCAGAGCAGCCTGGAGCTGTTGCAGAGCCTTTTCTTATTCTGGACCCCACTCAAAACTAGCAGCTTCTCAGGTCGCTTCATAAATAGGCCAGAGTAACAAAGCCATATGAGGAATATGTTGCCTCCAAAATCCAAGGAGGTCCTATGTATTAGTCTGTTCTCACACTGCTAATGAAGATATACCTGAGACTGGGTAATTTATAAAGGAAAGAGATTTAATTGACTCCCAGTTCCACATGGCTGGGGAGGCCTCACAATCATAGTGGAAGGGGAATGAGGAGCAAAGTCACATCTTACATAGTGGCAGGCAAGAGAGCTTCTGCAGGAGAACTCCCATTGATAAAACCATCAGATCTCGTGAGACTTATTTGCTACCACAGAACAGTATGGGGGAAACTGCCCCCATGATTCAGTTAGCTCCACCTAGCCCCATCCTTGACACGTGGAGATGATTACAATTCAAAGTGAGATTTGGATGGGGACACAGCCAAACCATGTTACCCTACTAGGTGTTGTGCCTCATTTTTTGGTTTTAGGAGGGCCCAGGTGCAACAACTTACCCTTCATTTTAGAGGGAATATCTCTGGCCAGGCACAGTGGTTCATGCCGGTAATCTTAGCACTTTGGGAGGCCAAGTCAGGCAGATCACTTGACCTTAAGAGTTTGAGACCAGCCTGCACAACATACTGAGACTCTGTCTCAAAAAAATTAAAAATTCAGGCTGGGCATGATGGCTCATGCCTGTAATCCCAGCACTTTGGGAGGCCGAGGCAGGCAGATCACTTGAGGTCAGGAGTTCGAGATCAGCCTGACCAACATGGTGAAACCCTGTCTCTACTAAAAATACAAAAATTATCTGGGCAATGGTGGTACGCACCTGTAGTTCCAGCTACTTGGGAGGCTGAGGCAGGAGAATCACTTGAACCCGAGAGGCAGAGGTTGCAGTGAGCCTAGATTGTGCCACTGCACTCCAGCCTGGGCGACAAGAGTGAGACTCCATCTCAAAAAAAGCAAACAACAAAAAAAAAATCAAATAGAAGGAGTATCTCAATATGCCCTAGAAATTTCACTGAGGTAGAAGGCCCCTGGAGTTTTTTTCGGATTTATTTTCCACTTTCTGTCATGCAACTATCTTACCAATGTCTACAGTAGGTACTATTTCTCTCTCACTAAATCCAATCACCATAATCTCATTGATGTCATGGACCAGTGTGATATCTCTTGAAAGGGAAAAATGATCAAGATCCCACTGGGTGCAGTGGCTCATGCCTGTAATCCCAGCACTTTGGGAGGCCAGTGCGGGAGGATTGGTTGAGCCCAGGAGTTTAAAACCAGCCTGGGCAATGTATTGAGACCCTGTTTCTACAAAAAAAATTTTAAAAATTAGCCACATGTGGTGATACATGCCTGGAGTCCTAGCTACTCAGGAAGCTGAAGTGGGAAGATTGTTTGAGCATGGGATGTTGGGGCTGCATTGTGCTCTGATCATGCCACTGCACTTCAGCCTGGGCAAGAGAATGAGACCCTGTCTCAAAAAAAAAAAAAAAAAAAAAAAAAAAAAGATCCCTGTGAACTAAATTATGACATAGTGTTGGAGAGTTGATGTACCCCTAATGTAGGCAGGGATGGTGTATTTCTGGCCTTTCCAAATGAAAGCAAACTACTTCTGATGGGTTTTATGGACAGGGATGGAGAAAAGGGCATTTGCCAGATCAATAGCTGTATACCAACAGCTCAAGCAGTGAAACCACATCTGGCACAATGTCTGCAATTAGAGACACCACCGGGTTAAACTTAATCTAGTGTCATCCTCCAAGATCCATCTGTCGTCCGCACAGGACAAACAGGATGGTTCAATGGGGATGTGGTGGGAATCCCCAATGTAAGAGTTAAAGAGGAAAGAAATACAAAATGTGGCTTAACAGTTAAAGACAGATTTATTGTAGAGAAAATAAACCTGAGAGGGGCTTCTGGCCGATTTCAGTCAGGAGCACTTTCTCTCACAGACTAAGAGTATATATTGGTTTCAGGGTGAGGGGGCTTATTACAAGCTTGGAATGTTTCTTTGTGGGGGAGAAGTTTTACAGTGGAGTTAAAATGTCTCTGGGCAGAGGGGAGGTTATTTTGGGGCTGACATCTTTCCGGCCAGAAGAGGTTTATCTCAAGGCTGGCATCTTCCCACCCAGAGGGGGTTTATCTCAGGGCTAGCATGTCTCTGGTTGAGGAGGAGTTCGGGATGTTTCTGGTTGGAGATGTTGTTTGTGGTTTACAGTCGTGCTGCCTTAGCCATTACACTGATGCCCTTTGGATTTAGGCAGTTTTTTATTAAGGTGAATTTTAAAATGACAGTAGTTGTTCAAGATGGCAGTACTCTTGCTCTGTCAACCACCCCTGTATCTTTGAAGTCCTTAATGTTGGTACTAATTTCTGCAGTCCCCTAGGAACATGGTATTGCTTTTGATATATGATTTTCCTAGGTAGAGGCAGTTCTATTGACTTCCACTTGGCCTTTCTCACCACAATAGCCCTCACTCCACAGGTCAGAGAAGCAGTGTGGGATTCTGTCAGCTGCTGACTATATCGATTTCAGTTACACAATTTAGAACTGGGGAAATAACCACAGCACGGGCTTGGGTATCCACTTGGTCCACTGTGAAATGGACATGACCTACATTTCCATTGATTCTGTGACCTCCATAAGCCACTATTCTGACATGATCACAGTGATATTTTGGGTCTCCTGGAGTAAATGTCAAAGCCCGTGTCCAGTAATTCCCAAAAGGTCTATATTTCCTTTTCCTCAATGCAGTTATTCTAGTTAAAGGCTGTAGGTCCCTTTGGTGAAGGCTGAAAGATACAGTATAGATTTTAGATAGTTTTCTGAGGTTCTTAAGGAAGACTCAGTCTCCCCTTCATTCAGGGTGTTCTAGGTCTCTAAGCTGGCTCAAGCCTGGAAATAGTTTTTTTAATAGAACATCAAATACCAAACTAAATTTATTTTGCTAAGAGAAATTGATGAACTAAAAGAGAAATAAGTACAGTCTAAATTTTAGATATATGGGGAAAAACGCTGAGATTACTAATTGTGTATCACAGTCCTCTTATGTATATCCTGAAAATGATGGTATCAATATAATACGTACAGTGGATTTACATTTTAAACTTGATCTATTACTTTTGAATATTTGTCTTACACTGAAAATAAATTCTGACATCTTCAGGAAACCAATATGAATAAGCTAAATATTGACTTAAAATAGTTAAACCCCTTAATAACTTCCTTCAAATAATTTCTATTATTTCACTGCTTAAGTTCAGCATTTGAATAACAAAGGTAACATAAGTACTTAAGATCTCAAAGGCCCATTACATTCTATTAATAACAACAAAACAACATATTTACTGAAAATAGTCTTTTTTCTTTGCCTTCCAGTTTTACACTTTTTAAAAAACACAAAATTGGACAAGATCAAATAACTAGGTGGTAAAACACTGACTTTAAAAAATTACATCTTTAAACCCATGAGAATCATAATTCTAAGTATGGCCCAATTTGGGGGCAACTTATAAACCTTTGACCCTTTCTTAACACTATGTGACTGATTTTTCACAAAGAAACACAAATGCCATTAAGAAAGTGTATTTTTCCTTGACACACTCTGCAATCTTGGTTAACAGACTCTGAGGCTCCAAACATGTAAACAATTTATCCTGTATTATGAAAGAGCAAAGTTGTGATAGCAATATAATGAACAATAAAGTATAGCTTCTCCCAAGAAAGAGCTAAAGATTAAGAAGTGCTGCATTCTTGAAGTCGGTTCAGTTTTACCCAAGCTTATTTTAGGTAATCAAAACCTAGAGCAATGAGCTTAGGTAAAACTTAATTAAGGAATACTGAAAGCTAGATTTATTTGCTGCGTTTATCTTCATTGTGGACAACACGATTAGAAATCCCGGAATCACAGATGAAAGCATAGTTTTTCCTGAGATTTGATACTATGCTGGAACACCACCCCCATCCCCTTGAAAACCAATATATCCCATTTCAGCCTTCATAGGTCGACTAATAAAAAAGTCTCATAATTCAGGCACACACTTTGGCCAAGTTTAGCTTTATCACATCTAAAAAAATTCATGTATAAAACAAATATCAGTTCAAAAATATAGATTACTTTTTAAGAAGAACCTGCAGTTTCTTTCTGCAGTTTATATTTCTATAAAAATAATTAAATCTGGTAGAAAGGAACTGTTATACCTGCCTGAAATTGAGGAGGCCGAGGCAGGCAGATCATTTGAGCTGAAGAGACCAGCCTGCCTAATGTACATTAGGTACAGCTGTTCTCCAGGCAGCTTGTTTTACTGTTTAGACTGAGGTACTCAACACAGATTTTCTAATTCATGTTACTAAGAGGCACCCTTAAAGTGCTCCATTTCCATAGCTTGGTACTCCATAAAACCATCCTGGTCCCACTGCCCTGTCCTTTCAAAGAAGCATAATGGCCAGCTATTCTGGACGAAGAGAGAGCTCTTTGGAGATTTTTTCTTCTAGAAGATTAAGAAATCTTTAAGACTTACAGGTTCAGACTCATTACAACAGTCTAGATTGCTTCAAAATATGAAATGAGGCCGGGCGCGGTGGCTCACGCCTGTAATCCCACCACTTTGGGAGGCCGAAGCGGGTGGATCACGAGGTCAGGAGATCAAGACTATCCTGGCTAACATGGTGAAACCCCGTCTCTACTAAAAATACAAAAAATTAGCCGGGCATGGTGGCAGGCGCCTGTAGTGCCAGCTACTCAGGAGGCTGAGGCAGGAGAATGGCGTGAACCTGGGAGGCAGAGCTTGCAGTGAGCTGAGATCGTTCCACTGCACTCCAGCCTGGGCGACAGAGCAAGACTCCGTCTCAAAAAATATATATACATATATATATGAAATGAAGCTGAAATTAATTTTTACATTTAATTTTATACCTTAAATTTCTATATCACTAAGATGCCAATGTTTTAATGAAAAAGAAAATAGAGTATAAAATTCAGTAGCACCTATTTGTCTCAAATACAAGTACAGTGAGTATTAAACAACAATGATAATATAGGAACGAAAACAGAACTTGTAGATTTGCCCAAATTAACTCTGTTTCTCCAAATTTGAGGTGTGTATGGCAAGTTGAATGTTTGTTCTCTCTGCAATTGTTAGTTACATTATCAGCTTAACACTTTCAAACACTGCGGGAGGCATTTCTCTGTTCACACAGACTTAAGCACATATATACTGAGCTGTAAATAGTTTGCCTTCCACGTTTGGATTGAATAAAGGGGGGCAAACGCAGGAATAAAAGACAAGAGGCAAAAGAGTATATTTGGAAGAAGGGGTCAGGGGGAACCTTGCCTCTAGTGGACAAGGGCCCTGGTTTACACAGCCCTCCATATTTATTAGGCAAAAGAGATAGCGAAAAAGCAGGGTTGGGGGCGGTGATTGTCGGGTAATTGTCAGTCAGCTGTTTGGTTCACAGCAGGCTTTGAACTACATCCTTTGAACAATAGGCGCTAATTTTCTCCGTAGATAACTTCAAGGAGCCATCAGGGAATGATGTCCCTCAGCAAACCTTTTGGTGGCAGGACAATGTGAGTTTGCCCACATCCTGCATTCATGATAAACAGTTTGCTGTTTGATCATATAGCCTCCAGCGAAATGCTGAGCTGGTCACGTCCCACGGGCCTTCGGCTCCCTGCATATCCCCCTTTTTGTTTTATGTATTAATTGAAAGAATGTAAGTCCAGGCTGGGCAGCTCTTACTATCCAGTTGGTGGTCCACCGAATTTTACAGAAAATGTAGCATTAGAGCTGTGTCGTGACTCTTATCGGCCCTCTCTCCATCTTTGCACTCAGGCTCAGCTGGCTCATGGCTCGTACCGGAGGGACCCGGCCCATGGTTGGCCACCATAGGTTCCTCCAGTCTCCCATTCCATGGTCGCACACACAGTTTGTCCATCTCCTGTAAACACACAAGCATACCATCTTCCCCATATCAGTAAGTCCACCAGACCTTTCCATTGTCCTTCTTTTGGGGATTTCCATAACACTTTCGGATAAACTTTCCTCTTTTCCTCTAACGCTTGCCAGTGTCTTTTTGCTGGAGTCTTAACCATTCATACCAGGAGTCAAAAAATTTACAGTAAATAAGGCTAAATGTAGTTTTGATTGAGGTGGTAGTTGGCCTCATATACCCCCTTTTGTCTTTTCGACATGTGTTATAATGTGTGATGTGCCTGCTCTATAATGCCTTGTCCTCTAGGATTATAAGGAATTCCTGTTTTATGGGTTATAGCCCAAAGCTGTAAGAAATTTTGAAAAGCATGACGAGTATAAGCAGGTCCACTGTTATGTATGAGCAAATGATGACAGACAATGTTGCTGTACATGACCAGCTGTCTCACCTATTTGGCATGTAGCATGCAGCATATGAGAATAAGTGTCTATAGTCACATGAACATAGCTAAGCTTGCTAAAGGTTGCTATGTGTGTAACATCCATTTGCCAAATTTCATTTGGAGCCAAACCTCATGGGTTACAGCCTTCTACAGGTGTGGCTCCAGGGACATGCTGGCAAATAGGACAGGCTTGTATTATAGCCCTAGCTTGTCTGCGAGATAAATGGAACATGCGAGTAAGGGCGGAAGTATTTTGGTACAGAAGTGCATGAGACGCTTGAGCTTGCTGAAACACAGAACCAATTAGTTTTTCTGCTTTCTCATTACTTAGAGATAGTGGCCCAGGAAGTTGTGTATGAGAGCGAATATGACAAACATGAAAAGGAGCTGTATGAGAGCAAATAACTTATTGAAGTCTTAAAAATAAATTAAGCAGTTCTGGGTCTAGTGTACTTTTAATTGTAGCAGTTTTTATGCAACTGGCTACATTTATAACCCAAGCTGAATCACAATGTTGATAGGATCTGAAGCTATGAGCTGTAAAACCTGAATGACTGCAATTAGCTTTAAGCTTTGAGCTGAAACCCCAGAGGTCATTATTGTTTTTGGACCTTTTTGGAATAACAAATACCGGTGAATTTCAGGGGATAACTGACTTTTCTATATGTTCTGCATTTAATTGCTCTTTTACCAACAGATGAAGTTGATCTAGCTTCTTATGTGTTAGGGGCCATTGATCCACCCACACAGGTTTGTCACTAAGCGATTCTAATGGTAAGGCAGTGGGTGGAGGAGAAATATCATGACCCCCGTCAGAAATCCTGACGTTCTAGCCCTTCTTTATTTGTTTTTCCAGTTACTGATATCAGGTTAGGATTTCATTGTAGAAATTTTCTTAAACCTTTTTCCCTTTGATATCCCATGTCTTTCAACATTTTAAATCCTGGATTATTAAAGTTTTCATTTGTATGTCTCATATCCCATGCTGTAAGTCTCGACCCCATAAATTGATAGCTATATTTGCAACATAAGGCTGAAAAGTATATGACTGTCCATCCGGACCAAGACAAGATAAAATCTCAGCGCTTTGTTGAACACTTTGAGCTGTTTACTCCCACTAGGGACGTAGAAGTTAATTGTAAGGGCCAGGATAGGGGCCAGTTGTCTTTAGATATTACTGATACATCAGCTCTCGTATTCATAAGCCCATAAAATTTCTTTTCTTTAATTTGTACTACACAGGTGGGTCTATTAGAGGCAATGGGTCAGGATAGATCGATTTCCCATATAGTTGTGCTCCCAAACCCTTTATTTCCTCGTTTCTCCTTTTGTTGAGAAGGGTGTAATTTGCAGGGAATAAGCAATAATTGAGAAATATATTCTCCTGGTTCAAAACCCCAAAGATTTTGTGACATTAAAACTACTTGAATTTCTACTTCATAATAGGAGTCAGTCACTTCTGGGACTATAGTGATGCCTTGCAAATTAAGACGGCTTTTGCCTAAAATTAGTCCCATGTATCCTGTTGGTAAAGGTCCCCAAATACCAGTGGTAACTTTGATAGGTTTGTCTCCACCAACTAACATGCTTTTTTCTCTGGTGGGTAGATTTAATTCTGCACTTCCTGGTGTTTCTGGGGTGAGGGAATCAATGTGCCTCCGGGAACCCATCCCTGAAACGGGGTTGAGGTCTGTACTGGGAATGCCCTCATTGTTTGTGGGGCCCGGGTTCAGGCCCCCGTCTCACTTCCCGGCAGGGGGGTGCCATTTTGATGAAATTTTGAGCAGCACTGATTAGTCCAGTGATTTCCTTTGTTACAGCGAGGACAAAGTCCTGGCGTTTTTTCCGCTGGAGTCTGTTGGGGGGGCAGTGGACAGCATTGTAAGGTCCTTTCTGTCCTGAGATCTGGCAGCATTGCTTTTTAAAATGTCCAGTTTTTCCACAATTATAACATTTTCCCATTTTAGGGTTTGACCCTTGGCTTCTTTTAGATTTGTCAACTGCTAAATTAGCCATTGCTTGTGCTAACATTGCAGAGCGATGAAGCTCAGTTCCTACATCCTGACAAGCTCTTGAGAAAATTTCCCAAGTTTTTTGTACACCTCACCGGTGGCAGTGCACATTTGCATTCCCAAAAGCTAGAGTTAAGGTTAGCATTTCTGCAGCCAAGGTATGAGGAATCTGATGCTTCACTGCCTCTTGTAATCTTGCAAGAAATTACATATAGGGTTCCTGTGACCCTTGCACGATATGTAAAAAGGATTGTACTGGGACTCCCTCTTCAGGAATTGTGGCCCAGGCTCATTTAGCGGCCTGTGCACACTGCTGCTAAGCAGCGTCTGGGCATGCCATTTGACGTTCCAGGTCTGAGTAAGGGCCATTACCTAACAGCATATCCTCTGTAATGTCTCCGTGTCCAGCAACACAGTTCTGTCTAGCCTGCTTTGCACACATTTTTTGCCAATTTAAATTCCGTGTCAGATATACACTCACAGACAAGCAAGTTCGCACCAAGTGTTTCACATCAAAGGGCAAAAAATGCATAGCACCAAACACAGATTCTAGCAATCCTAAGGTGAATGGGCTTTGTATGCCATTATTTACCACACTCACTTTTAATTCCTTTAACAACTTAAACTCTAGTGTGTGTTCATGAATAAGCTGCTGTGGATTATTTGGATCAGGCCTTACAGAAATAGGAAAAGCGCAAGGTCCTAAGGGCTCTCCAGCTATGGCAGCAGAGGGTAAAATTCTTTGTATTGGGGTTTGTATTTCTGCTACTGAAGGAGGTGGTACAGATGTTTCTGCAATTGGAGGAGGTGGTATAGGCCAATTTTAATCCTCCCTCTCCTGTTTTTTATTTTCAGTTGGAGCTGTGGGTGGGACAACAGATTCTTTCAGATTTTTAGACTTAGCCTGCTGTCCAGCAGAATAATGAGGAGATAATGGCAGAAGTACAGTACGAACTAAACTCCAAGTGGAGAAAACAGAAGAATCAACTTTAAGACCTTTTGGATGAGCCTGTTTTAATCCTTCTCCTGCCCTATCCCAATTTTCCACATCGAGAGTGCCTGCCTGTGGAAACCATGGGTTATGTGTAATAACCTTTTGTGGCTTCTGCAGGAGGTTAGTGTCTGCGAATTAACCTGAGCTCTAGATTGTCTCAGCAGAACTTTAAGCAACTGCACATAATGTTTTTCTTTAATAGACGAATTCTTCCCCTTGTTACCCTGATTCAGAAAACTTCCCGTTCCCAGTACTTCTTTAAAGCACTGCTCCCATTACCTCTTTAGGGCACCGACCTTATATCCACTGCCGGCAGACTCGTCCTGGGGTCCCCGTTTGCCTTGTCAAATTCAGTTCCTCTGCTCCAGCAGACCTTCGTTCACGTCCTCGAAGTCCCTGTTCTGGGGCATCACTATGCCGCTGACCTATTGGACTGAACAAAGGGGGGCAAACACGGGAATAAGACGAGACAAAAGAGTATATTTGGAAGAAGGGGTCGGGGGTACCTTGCCTCTAGTGGACAAGGGCTCTGAGCTTTACACAACCCTCTGTATTTATTAGGCAAAAGAGATAGCGAGAAATGGGGGTGGGGGGGTGATTTTCAGGTAATTGTCCATCGGGCAGTTTGGTTCACAGCAGGCTTTCAAGACTGCATCCTTTGAACAATAGGCGCTAATTTTCTCAGTAGATAACTTCAAGGAGCCCGACGCTGGGGAGTGATGTCCCTCAGCAAACCTTTTGGTGGCAGGGCAGTGTGAGTTTGCCCACATCCTGCATTCATGATAAACTGTTTTTTGATCATATAGCCTCCAGCAGAATGCTGAGTTGGTCACATCCCACAGGCCTTCGGCTCCCTGCAATTGTATACCTTAAATTTCTGTATCACTAAGATGCCAATGTTTTAATGAAAAAGAAAGTAGAGTGTAAAATTCAATATCACCTATTTGTCTCAACTACAAGTACAGTGAGTATTAAACAACAATGACAATATAGTAACAAAAACAGAACTTGTAGATTTGCCGAAATTAACTCTGTTTCTCCAAATTTGAGGTGTATGGCAAGTTGAATGTTTGTTCTTTCAGCAATTGTTAGTTACATTATCAGCTTAACACTTTCAAACAGTGCAGGAGGCATTTCTCCGTTCACATAGACTTAAGTACATATATACTGGGCTGTAAATAGTTTGCCTTCCATGTTTGGTCTCTAAGCCCTAAATAAGTAGACTTCAAATCAGTCTATGTGACCCAGTGGCCCTCTCTTCAGAGGCATCAGTAATGCATTTGGCAAATGTCTTGAAACATGAATTGTAAATTGACATAGGTACAACCTTGATAATAAGAGTCCCAAATACGTAGTTTTTAAAATGTTAACCTTAGGGGGAAAAATTATAATGATCATCAGCCCTATTTCCTGAAAATTCAGTTGAGGTAACCTCTGCAAGTCACAGCTCCACATTTACATACAGTTCTGACCCTCTTTTTGGCTGGGCTGTGGTCAATAGAATCTGAAGATATATCTCCAGAACCTTTCATTTGATAATCAAAAGTCAGCTCTTCTCCAGCATTTTTGGTTCTCGTGGAAAACATTGCTATTCAGGGAAGACGAGTATTGTTGTAGGAGTTATTAAGAAATTATTTTAGGCAGATAGAGAGGAAAAGGGGTCCTTGGGAAGTTTTCATTTTTTAAAGCATCTCCGGAAAAGTTTCTTGTAAAGCCCCAGCTCTTAGAGCCAGGCTGTGAACCTGACTCCTCCCAAAGTTGGTTCAGCCTATGCCCAGTGATTGGCAAGGACAGCTTGTGAGCTGGAAACAAAATGAAGTTGTTTGGGTTGGATCTTTTTCACTGTCTCAGTCACAATTTTGCAATGACAGTTTCAAAAGCTACCTATCACTCCTTTGAAAATACCTTGTACACTGGCAGTTAAGTCATAACCTAATTAAGGCTCGTTGGTTTCACCTGTGAGGTTACTCTTTGTAAAGTTCAAAAGCCAAAAATCTTAACTGCTTGGCGTGGCTGAAGTCAAGTAACAAGGGATTTAAAAAGAATTTCTTAAAGAGCGCTCAGCTTAATTAAAAGTGAATATTCAAGTTTTAGGTATATTTAAAAGGCCTTTATGTTTTTCTTTTCTTGGATCTTGTTATCTGGAAAAAGGTTCTTCTCCGTCGGCTGAATTATTTTCCTCCTTTTTTTTTTTTTTTTTTTTTTTTTTTTTTGTCTTGCCACTCTTAATGCATGCATGAAAGGCCCTGAGATAACTTCTGGTAGCATGGGACTCCTTGGGAAAAATAGAGGAGGTGCCACAGACCCTGTTTTGGGGAAAAACCTGTTTTCCTCATGAAACCCCAGAAATTAAAAGCAAATAGTTCCCTCTCAAAATCAAAGGCTCTGTTCTGTTTTGCATTGTGTTATCTGATGGTTTTGAGTTTTGCGGTATCAGAAATTACTCCGCATTGTAAGAGAGCTTTGGTTTATAATAACTAGGTAAAAAATACCCTGTAAGGGGTGGCTAATAATAGTTATAAATCAGAAAAGCATGCTCTTGGCCACCTGAAAAATAAGGAAACATCCCCACCCCACACTGGGAGATGAGACTCCCATCAGAGATGGGCTAATTACAAAATAAGCCAGTTGGCTTTGGGTTGCCTTGCAATGAAATGCATGGTAGAAGCACTATACTGTCTTCTCCTATAGTATCTATATGGTCTTTTCATAAATTAAGCATTGAAATAAAAGCATAGCAAGGAGGTCTTAAAACACTACTCTGCCTTTTAGTAAAAGGGTTATAAAAAGTTTGTAGAAATTTCACTTCATGGTCAAGTTGGTTAGGATTAGATGGAATAATCTATAAGGTTTTATTTAAACAAATTAGGGTTAACATTAACAAACTAATACAAGGGTAAAATTTGGCTTTAAACAGGATTTCCATGTCATAGTAAAGGCTAATAAAAGGTTTTTGACTTTTAAGTCATCATTTGGGCAAAATAATCTATGGCAATCTGGGAATTGTCCTTCCTAATGTCTGGCTTTTTGGATGGTTCATAGGGCCCCTGAGACATTTAAAAAAGAGATAAACAGGATTATTTGACATGTTTAGTCACATGAGATTGCCAAAATGATGTCCAATCTTCTTTAAGTTATATTTTGGTGAATAATACTAATATACGTTCAAAAATTGTATGGGATTTCTAAAATTCTAATGTCTAAGTATATGCTCTCAGTCATAATTAAAGGTAAAGTTATCGTAAACCATGGATATACACAAACTTCTTTGTCAGTCATGTTTTTAATTGTAACTACCCAGGAAATGTTGCCATTCGCAGACAATTGTCTTGTTTTGTTCCTTCTCAAAAGACGGTTTGTAATCAAGCTATATTAAGAACTTTAACAGGTGTTCTCAAATGCAGGTTTTTAATAGCTTTACAGATTGTAACATTGGAATAGAGAAAGAACATAGAAAACTTTTAAAGAACTGACATGTTCACAAATATCAAGCAAAACAAGAGTTAACTAAATGAGTTGCACTCAGAAAGTTAAAGCAAGTCTTTTATCTTTTGCTTGGAATACTGCTGATCCTTGTTTTGTTTTTCAGAGTCAAGGAGAAACTTATTTTAAACTATTTATGGCCTTTAATAATTGAGTAAGGTATATTCCTATGAACAAAATTTAGAGCATGTTTATTTCTCTGCCTGGTTCCTCTGGAATTTGGGAACTATCTGTGAGTACTCTTAACTTATGGCAATATAGTTGTTTGCATCAGTGCAATAAGAATCCATTTTTCCTTGTCAGCGGGACACAATTGGAAAAACTGGTTATTTTACCAAGGCTTTAACTGAAAGGGTGTGTTTCTCTTTAAGGAATCAAGCTTGACATGCAGAGCCAATAAAAGCCCCTTGGGGAGAACTGGCCTCATACCTTGTCTACACAGTCCCTGCACAGGGTTCCTAACCTGTGGTCAGTAAAGAATGTCACTTTCTCATTGTTCAATTCCCACCTATGAGTGAGAATATGCGGTGTTTGGTTTTTTGTTCTTGCGATAGTTTACTGATATCACATGGACACAGGAAGGGGAATATCACACTCTGGGGACTGTTGTGGGGTGGGGGGAGGGGGGAGGGATAGCATTGGGAGATATACCTAATGCTAAATGACGAGTTAGTGGGTGCAGCGCACCAGCATGGCACATGTATACATATGTAACTAACCTGCACAATGTGCACATGTACCCTAAAACTTAAAGTATAATAATAAAAAAAAAGAATGTCACTTTCTAACAGGTCTGGAAGCTCCGAGTTTATCTTGGGAACTCAAGAGGAGAGGATCACCCGTTTCACAGGTATTTGAGGATACAAACCCATTGCTGGGCTCGGCTTTAAAAGTCTTATCTGAAATTCCTTGTGAAACAGTTTCATCAAAGCCAATCCAAAAGGCCTATGTAGAAATAACCATTCTTGCTGCACTTTATGCAAATAATCAGGCCAAATATAAGACTACAGTTTATTCACAATTTGTTTTTACCAAAAATGAGGACTAGAGAGAAAAATGGTGCTCCAAAGCTTATCATACATTTGTCATTAAGTCCTAGTCTCATTAATTGTTTTCAAGCTTTTCGCCTACATTTTAGACTAACCCTGGTTATTCCTGTGAATCAAGTAGTGATCTCCTGCAGCTTGGAAGAAAAAATAAGGGATGGGTAATGTAAAAATCTGGATCAATATACTGGTTCTGGGCAATTATCCTGCAAATTCTGCCAGGTAATAAAAGTGAGTAGGGTGCCCATAATCCGGAAGTTTCTTTGTTTAGGAAAATAAAAACAAGGAACTTCATAGACCCCCCCAAAGGGGAATTCTATATCTTGACAAGTAAAATTTTAGATGGAAATTATCTACACCACCACACTTATGGAAATTGCTATCCTCACTCTATTATTTGCAAAAGGGTTATACACAGTAGCACCTTCTAACTGAAGTATTAAACAGTTTCCATTGCTGTCGTATTTTGCTTAATTATTATCCTTATAGCAGGGATAATAGTTACTAACAAAAAGGAAGCATGAAAATTTTACTATCACTGAGCCTGGTAGGACTTTTTATTGGGTTTAGTGATGCAGTTTTAAATGAAACATGCTGCTTTTGGATTAATACCTCTAGTAAAGGAAAATTTACAGATACTTAAAAATCAAATCAAAATTATTGATAGGCTCAGGAAAAATGCCAGCTTCAGCCCTGAGTGGCTACAAACTCTCTTTAATAAATTCCAGTCTTCTTTATGGAATTGGTTAACGCCTTTATTAAGCCCTCTCTTGCTTATATGTCTTGTATTGATATTTGGACTCTATATACAATACTATAACTCGAATTGTTTCTTCTCGCCTAGAAGCAATCAAACTCCAAATGGTGCTGTAAACTGAACCACACATGGACAGGCCATTCTTCCGAGGACCCTTAGATCGATCCCAGGGGGAGCCCTAGCTGCTATTCCCCATTCAACGCCCCTTTTCAGCAGGAAGTAGCCAGAAGGAGTCGCCGCCCAAAATCCCCTAACAGCAGTTAGTGTGGCATCTCCACAGGAAGTAATGTTGTAGGAGTTACTAAGAAATTATTTTAGGCAGATAGAGAGGAAAAGGGGTCCTTGGGAAGTTTTCATTTTTTAAAGCATCTCTGGAAAAGTTTCTTGTAAAGCCCCGGCTCTTAGAGCCAGGCTGGCAACCTTTGATATGCAAATGCAAGCCATTAGAAACTGGGTCCACCCAGGCCAGGTGTGGTGGCTCACGCCTGTAATCCCAACACTTTGGGAGGCCTAGGCAGGTGGATCACCTGAGGTCAGGAGTTCGAGACCAGCCTGGCCAACATGGTGAAACCCCGCCTCTACTAAAAATACAAAAAACTAGCCGGGTGTGCTGCTGCGTGTCTGTAATCCCAGCTACTCGGGAGGCTGAGGCAGGAGAACTGCTTGAACCCAGGAGGCAGAGGTTGCAGTGAGCTGAGATTGCGTCATTGCACTCCAGCCTGGGCGACAGCAAGACTCTGTCAAAAAAAAAAAAAAAAAAAAAAAAAAAAAAAAACAGCCAGGCGTGGTAGCACGCATGTAGTCCCAGCTACTTGGGAGGCTGAGATGGGAGGATCACCCTCGATTGGGGAAGTTGAGGCTGCAGTGAGCTGAAATCGCACCACTGCACTCCAGCCTGGGTGACAGACTGAGACCCTGTCAAATAAATAACGTATGTATGTATATATGTATGTATGTATGTTAATCTCATCCTAAAACATCCTCACAGAACATCCAGAATAATGTTTGACCAATTATCTGGGCACCAATGGCACATTCAAGTTGACCCATAAAATTAACCCTCACAATACCGTACAACTTTTGGAGTGAAGCTGGAATGTCATCGCATTTCCAAGACTAACTCAGTGTCCACAAATGATGCTTAAGTCATGAGGATCATCTCGGATTTGGATTTGGATGCCTGACAAGCCCTCACTCTTCAGACTAAATGTCTGATTTGCATGGAAAATTATCAAGAGAAGCAACAATGCCAAGCAGACTATTCCAGGTCAAAATAGTCAAATTAATAATTCATAAATTATTGTATGTTTTGAAGGTATCGCAAAGTTAAAGAAAAGTTGCAAGAACAGTACAGATAACTTTTTTCCTGAACCATTTGAGAGTAGGTTGCAGACCTGGTGCCCCATCATTGCTGAATATTTTAGTGTGCATTTTCTACAAACAAGGACATTTTCCAGCATAACAACAATGCACCCATCAATGTCATGAAATTAATGTTGGTACATTACTACCACCTAGTCCTCAGACCCTATTCAAATTATACCAGTTATCATAATAGTTTCTTATAATTTATAGCAAAATGATCCAAACCAGGAGCATGCATTGCATTTTTATGAATTTTTAAAACAATTAAGTCTGTGTAGTGAGTGAAGCCACAGTGATAGGAAGATATAAAGGCTTTGCATCTAGAATTTGTTCTGAAAACCCTGAGATTCAAGTAGTACATTATTTCATTTACTGTTTTACACAGAGAAGCCCTCATTTGTAAGAGTTTGCCTTTCTGATTTCCACCAGAAATGATACTATCAGTATCATACTCAGAATCTAATTACATACAAGGCACTAACCTCTCACCTGTTTTCAGCTTTGTGTAAAGACAAGGGATCAAAACATCCCTTTCTGCTATTTCATACTTAAGTGTGGGAGCTGATCCAAAGGAAGAATAGTTTCAAAAGTTTGTAAGCAAAAAAAATTTAAAAGGTGAAGATTTTTTCCTTGAATGATTCTCACCTGGCAGATCTATGGAAAGATTAGCTGACTCTTTGGATCCCTGAATATAGTTAATAGAAATTTGGAAGGACCATGTCAAAATTAACTAATGTGAACTGACAAAGATTTGGTGTTCAAAGCAAAAATTAAACTTTGGAAAAGTGAGCAAGTACTTAATCAGAAACAAAAAAAAAAAGAAAGGAAAAGTTAGGTGAAAATGGTTTCCAGGTGTTGTTGCTGTTATAGTTTGAATCATAAAAGTTGTTAAAAGTCTGCTGTAACAAACCATCATAGACTGGGTGACTTATAAAGAACAAAAATGTATTTCTCACAGTTCCAGAGGCTGGGAAGTTTAAGATCAAGGCATCAGCAGATTCAGTGTCTGGTGAGGGCCCACTTTCTGGTTCATAGATGGCACCTTCTCACTGTCTCCCCACGTGATGGAAGGGGCAAGGGGTCTCTCTTGGTACTCTTTTATTAAGGGCACTAATCCCATCCATGGGGCTCCACCTTCATGACCTATTCATCTCCCATAGGCCCTACCTGCAGATACCATCGTATGGGGGATTTGATTTCAGCCTGTGAATTTGGGGGAAGCGGGACAAACATTCGTTTTGTAGCAAAAGGAGTAGAGTAATATCTGCCAATAACTGGAGGAAAGAATTGTTCTTTTAAAACTATTAAATTGTTTAATGGGATTTAAATGATTTCAGGAATGAAATGGAAATCCTGGTAATGGGTGGAAACATAGGTAAATTCTCCTTTTCCACTTACCACCACCTGTCTGAACAACAATCATTTCTCATTAATAGTCAAGAATTTGAAGAGATCATGAGTAAAAAGTCTTGATCAGAAATTGTGTATAGCTGTTTCCAGCATAAAACCTTATATAAAATGCATATTCATAGAAGATGCTCAAGTATGTCATGAAAAATATGAAGTTTATTTAAATATTTATACAAATTAAAGATTTACTGTATTCTCTAACAGCGCGTATTTTCTTTTTTGTAATAACTATATGAAATAAATACAAAGTAACACGTTTTTACCAAGCCCCCTTCCCATCCTTCTCATCACCCTCAAACTCCCTCCAAATAGAGTCAGAGAAACAGCCAGAGGGATGTCTCCACTGAGACACAGGGAGGCCTTGCACCCAGGCAGTTCAGCAGTTCCTGGGCGGGTGGCCCTTCCCATCTGAGTACCCCTCAATGTGCCTGCTCCTCCTGGGATCCTTTCTGCTCCCTTGGGCCTCTGTTTTTGGTCTGCAATGGTTGGTTATGTAGAGGGATCAGTATTGGGGTTGTCCCAAGCCAGGCTACAGGTTGAGCAGGTAGCCACATAGGCCACATAGCAGGATGGGCCCAGCTGGGGACTCTGATGTCTGCAGTTAGGGGTGGCAGGAAGTAATGGATGCACAGGCGCTGACTTGGCCTGGCCTTAAGCCTTAGTCTAGGGGAAAGGTCTGGCTGTTTACCTGCCTTCCTATTTGGAGCTGATCCCAGGACCAAACAGGATGCCATCGTACCAAGGGCAGGGAGATGAAGGGAGGCCCTCAGAAGAGAATGAGGCCTAAATGCCAGGTAAAGGGCAGGAAGGGGCTCAATCCCAGCAGCACCTCCTGGTGGTAGTTGGGGAAATAAAATGGCCAGAGAGGAGACTGGCCCTGAAGGCATCTCCAGAGCTTGAGTCCCTCAGTAGCCAACCTGAGCTCCTAAACCCCTCTGGACTAGGTCCCCTTCTCCACTTAACCTGTCTCCTCAAGAAAGATAGGATGGGGCCGGGCACAGTGTGGCTCGCGCCTGTAATCCTAGCATTTTGGGAGGCCGAGGCAGGTGGATCACCTGAGGTCAGGAGTTCGAGACCAGCCTGGCCAACATGGTGAAACCCCGTCTCTACTAAAAATTTAAAAATTAGCCGGGCATGGTGGTGGGCGTCTGTAATCCCAGCTACTTGGGAGGCTGAGGCAGGAGAATCACTTGAACCTGGGAGGTGGAGGTTGCAGTGAGCCAAGACTGTGCCACTGCACTCCAGCCTGGGCAACAGAGTGAGACTCAGTCTCAAAAAGAGAGAGAGAGAGGAAGAGAGGAAAGAAAGGAAAGAAGAAAGAAAAGAAAAAGTAAAAGAAAGAAGAAATAGAAGAAAAGAAAGAAAAAAGAAAAAGTGGAAAGAAAGAAAAGAAGAGAGGAAGAAGAGGGAGGGAGGGAGGGTGGGAGGGAGGACCTTCTGGCAGGTGCCCTGGGGAAAGGGGGATGGAGCTGGAGCATGATGTGGTGGTGGGGGCGGGTGGGTCTCTTCACCTCAGAGGACTGGGTAACCAACACTGCCTTGAAGCTGCCGTCTTTCTGGAGGCCACCACAGTCTGCGGGGGTCGCAAGTCAGGGTACCCCCAGTGACCCTGGCCCTATAAAGTATAAAGGCTTGCATTTCTCCACCTGATCTCCCTCCCATCTTACTTCCAGTGCCCCAGCCGTTCCCAGCAGGACAAGCTGGGCCCCACCGTCTGGTTTCTAGGCCTTAGCTACTGCTGAGGTGGATTCTCCTCCCTCTCACAACCTGAGAAACCCTTACTCATCTCTCCAGACAGTTCATCACCACCTTCTCTGGGGTCTTCCCTCACCTTCCTTCAGACACAGAAAAGTGAAAATATTAGCTATGAAAAATATATAGTTGAAAAAAAGAACACAATAGATGGGACAAATAGCAGGTTGACCACAGATGAAGAATGAATAAGTGAATTGGGAGATCAGATTGAGGACCTCTCCCAGAAAGCAGCAGGAAAGAATAAAAATATAGAAAACAATAATTTAAAAAACAAGAGAAATGGAGAAGTGTCAGCATTTTGATAATAGCCTTAGAGTATAATCATAAATAAATAAAGAAAATATTTGAAGAATGGAGGTAAATATCCCAGGAATAAAGTTTGCTGAATACAAAATCAGCTTATGAAATTCTATTGTATTTCTATATAAAAACAAATACAGCTGAAAAACAAAAAATTAAATTATTTAAATAGCATTAAAAAATCACTTACCTAGAAATCCCAGGAATAAATCTAACAGACAATGTGTAAATCCTTTCTGGAGAAAACTATAGCACTTGCAAAAGAGAGATTAAAGAAGATGACCAATGCCGGGCACGGTGGCTCACTCCTGTAATCCCAGTAATTTGGGAGGCCGAGGCAGGAGGATCACCTGAGGTCAGGAGTTTGAGACCAGCCTGGCCAACATGGTGAAACACCGTCTCTACTAAAAATACAAAAATTCGTTGGGCGTGGTGGTGTGCACCTATAATCCCAGCTACTCGGGAGGCTGAGAGAAAAGAATCACTTGAATCCGGGAGGCAGAGGTTGCAGTGAGCCAGGATCGAGCCATTGCACTCCATCCTGGGCGACAAGAGTGAAACTTCATCTCAAAAAAAAAAAGACCACCCTGGGCAACATGGCGAAGCCCTGTCTCTGCAAAAAATACAAAAATTAGCCAGGTATGGTGGTGTATGCTTGTAGTCCCAACTACTTGGGAAGCTGTGGCAGGAGGATCACTTGAGCCTGGGAGGCGGAGGTTGTAGTGAGCTAAGATCGCACTATTGCACTCTAACCTAGGTGACAGAGTAAGACACTGTCTCAAAAAAAGAAAAAGAAAAAAAAAGAGTAAATAACGCCTGTAATCCCAGCACTTTGGGAGGCCAGCGCTGGAGGATCACTTGAGCCCAGGAGTTCAACATTAGCCTCGGCAACATAGTGAGACCTTGTCTCTACAAATTTTTTTTTTTAATTAGCCGGGTGTGGTGTCACACACCTATAGTCCCAGCTACTTGGGAGGCTGAGGTGGGATCACTTGAGCCTGAGAGGTCAAGGCTGCAGTGAGACATGATCACACCACTGCACTCCAGCCTGGGTGACAGAGTGAGACTCTGTCTCAAAAAAAAAAAAAAAAAAAAGATGTAAATAAATGAAGTGAGATACCATATTCACATGCATAAGCTGCTGAACTCAGTATTACAAGAATGCCAGTTCTCCCCAAGTAGCTCTACAGATTCAATGTGATTCCAATTAAACCCTGATGGGTAGATTGGTTGGTTTGTTTCTTTTCGTGGAACTTGACTGATTCTAAAATGTATATATTAATAGAAATGAAAAAGGTTAAGAATAGCCATGACTCCTGAAGAAGAACTATGATGGAGGACTTGATCTCTCAGATGTTAAGGGTTTTTTAAAAAAATAAACCTATAGTAATTAAGAGTGTAGTACTGGCAGCCGGGCATGGTGGCTCACGCCTGTAATCCCAGCACTTTAGGAGGCCAAGGCAGGAGGATCACTTGAGGTCAGGAGTTCGAGATCAGCCTGGCAAACATGGTGAAACTCCGACTCTACTAATCCGACTGTACTAAAAATACAAAAATTAGCCAGGTGTGATGGCAGGTGCCTGTAATCCCAGCTACTTGGGAGGCTCAGGCAGGAGAATTGCTTGAACCCGGGAGGCGGAGGTTGCAGTGAGCTGAGATTGTGCCACTGCACTCCAGCCTGGGTGACAGAGCGAGACTCCATCAAAAAAAAAGAAAAAAGACAAGAAGGATGAATCCATGCATATTCACATACTTGATTTATCAAAAATATGTCTCTGTAGAGCCATGGGAGCAGGGCAGTCTTTTCAACAAATGGTGCTGGGACAATTGGGTGCCCAGTTAAAAAAAAAAAAAAAAACTAAAGCTAAATTGGGTATTTACGTCACATTATATATTTTTTAAAACTCAAATAATTCCCAGGTAGATTATAGACCTAAGTGTGAAAAGCAAAGAAAGTAACAAATGGGGTATATTCTTGACATTAGAATAGTAAAGTATTTCTTTTTTAAAAAAATAGAGATGGGGGGTCTTGCTACATTGCCCAGGCTGGTCTTAAACTCCTGGCCTCAAGTGATCCTCCCACCTTGGCCTCCCAAAGTCTTGGGATTACAGGCATGAGCCACCGCGCTGGGCCTGGGATGGTAAAAGATTTCTTAAACAAGACACCAAAAGTACAAACCATGAAAAGAAAGGACTGATAAAATTGGCTCCGTCAAAAATAATAACTTCTTCACCCAGAGACACCATAAACGGTACAAAGGAAAACCACAAAATGGGAAAATTTGTTTGCATCACTTAAAATCAGATTCCATATCCAGATCGTAAGATGAAGTTCTACAATTCAACAAGAGAAAGATAGATAATCAATAGAAAAATATGTGAAAGAGTTGAACAGTTTTACAAGAGAGTACTTGAATGGCCAGTAAAAAATATGAAAAGATAGGCCTGGTGTGCTGGCTCATGCCTGCAATCCCAGCAACTTGGGAAGCCCAGGTGGGAGGATCAGTTGAGACCAGGAGTTGAAGACCAGCCTGGGCAACATAGTGAGACCATCTCTACCAATTTTTTTTTTAATATCCAGGCTTGATGGTGGCATGCCTATAGTCCCAGCTGCTTAGGAGCCTGAGGCAGGAGTACTGCTTGAGCCCAGCCCTGCAGTTCGAGGCTGCAGTGAGCTATGATCATGCCACTGCACTCCAGCCTGGGCAACAGAGCGAGACCCTGTCTCTAAAAAGAAAAAAATATTAAAGGTTCTCAACTTCATTAATTATCAGGAAAATGCCTGTTTAACACACATGAGATACCATTTTACAATCCTCAGCTTGGCAAAAATTTAAAATTGACTGTTCCAAGGGTTGGGAAATATGTGGAATAATAGGACCTTTCATACTCTGCTGGTTGGAATATACATTAGTAAAACTACTTCAGAAAAGTTTGACACTAGCTAGAAAAGTTAAAGATGTGCATACCTTTTGTCCCAATAAGTCATACACCCTACAGAAATGTATGCTTAGGGCCGGGTGCGGTGGCTTATGCCTGTAATCCCAGCACTTTGGGAGGCCAAGGTGGGCAAATCACCTGAGGTCAGGAGTTCAAGACCAGCCTGGTCAACATGGTGAAACCCCATCTCTGCTACAAATACAAAAATGAGCTGGGTGTGGTGGTGCACACCTGTAGTCCCAGCTACTCGGGAGGCTGAGGCAGGAGAATGGCTTGAACCTGGGAGGTGGAGGTTGCAGTGAGCTGAGATTGCACCACTGCACTCCAGCCTGGGCGACAGAGCAAGACTCTGTCTTAAAACAAAACAAAAAAAAGTCTGCTTATGTATACCAGGAAATATGTACAAAAATGTTCTTGCAGCATTGTTTATACAGTTAAATATCAGAATGTTCCAAATGCCTTTCAAAAGTAGAGTTGACAGATTATGGTAGATTCATAAAATGAAATACTGTTGCCGAACACCAGGGGTTCGGCCTAGGTCTGGTTGCTTGCTGCACAGAAAGCCAATCACTGAGATGGATATTGCCAGGGAAGAACAGCTTTAATGCCAGTAACGTCAGCCAGGAGATGGGAGACCAGTCTCAAATCCATCTCTCCAATTGACTAAAGTTAGGGGTTTATATAGTAGGGAAGGAACGTAAAACAAGAATTAGGGAGGAGTAAGGAAGAGGAGTTGGTCAATAGGCAGCAGGTGGTTGGATGAGGGGTCTGGTGTCTCACCGTAACCATATGCAGGAAAACAGAAATTCGGGAGGTATAAAGAAGAGGAGTTTGTCAACAGGCAGCAGGCATGTCTCATTGTCTGGATGTGGTGATATGGGAGATTTCAGTTCCTCGATTGTCTCTGGGAGGCCTGATGGTTGGTTTCCTGAGAAAGGAACTCAGATAAAAACAAATATAAGTTTCTCAATTTTCAGTTTAGTGCAAAAACTGGGTTGATTTCAATACTATACAGGCAAGAAGATAAAGCACAGCTATATGTTAAAACGTGGATCAATCTTAAAAGCATAATGTTGAATGAAAGAAACCAAACACAAGAGAATACATACTGTATGACTCTATGATGTTAATAAAAACAGGCAAAACTAAACTACACAAATAGGAAGTCATGCTTAAGTGGTAAAATGTTAAAGAAAAGTAAGGAAGTGGTGACCATAAAAGTCAATGTTTGGATCCTGAATCAAACAATGTAACTATTAAAAGATATATTTTGGTTGGGTGTGGTGGCTCACACCTGTAATCCCAGCACTTTGGGAGGCCAAGATGGAAGGATCACTTGAGGCTGGAAGTTAGAGACCAGACTGGGCAACAGAGCAAAACTCTATCTCTACAAAAAAAATTCAAATTAGGTGCACTTGGTTTCTCAAGTCACCCACTTAGCCCTCTTCCAAGTTGTACTTTCCTTCTTTCCTTTCCTTACTGTTCTAAAGCTTTTAAATAAACTTTCACTCCTGCTTTGAAAAAAATAAAAATTAGCCAGGTGTGGTGGTGTATGCCTGTAGGCGCAGCTACTCGGGAGGCTGAAGCTGGAGGATCACTGGAGCCCAGAAGTTTGAGGTTAGAGTTTGAGCTATGATTGTGCTGCACTCCAGCCTGGATGACAGAACAAGACCCTGCATTTAAAAAAAATGTTTTTTATTTGTAAATAATTTTTCAAAATATGTTTTTAGTTAAATTGGGAACATCTGAATATAATGACATTCATTTGACTATGATGACAGTAAGGAATGATTGTGAATTGTGTTAGGTGTACTAATGGTTTTGTAATTACATAAGGAAATGTCTTCGTGTCATGTTTCACAATTTTAAAAGGCAAATAAAACAGGAAACAATGTTTGTATGAATGCCCTCTAATTGTAACAGGAATGATCCTTCAGGTAAATAATGTCCTTGCATCTGTGAAACTTCTACCTACAGACACTAAGAAACAACAGATTCCTGTTTGGAGTAATAATCAGTTATATCATTTGATTTAAACTGACTCAGCTTAATGTTTAATAAGTAAATTGTTAAATGTTTGAGAAGGAAAGAGTTCTACTTGTACATGTCTTTCTGGTCTGTTCTAATGTACTCTTTGCTTTGGCTCAGATCAAAATGTTTGAAGAAAAAAACCCTTTATTTTCAGGGTCTCACTCTGTCACCAAGGCTGGAGTACAGTGGCGTGATCACGGCTCACTGCAGTCTCCACCTCCCGGGCTCAAGCAATCCTCCCACCTCAGCCTCCAAAGTAGCTGGGACTATAGGTGCACGCTACTCTGCTCAGCCAATATTTTATTTTTTGTTGAGACAGGGTCTCACTATGTTGTCCAGGCTGGTCTTGAACTCCTGGGCTCAAGCGATTCTCCTGCCTCAGCCTCCGAAAGTGTTGGGATTATAGGCCTAAGCCACCATGCCTGGCCAGAAAAGAACTTTATTCTTGCTATTTCAGTGCATTTTTTAAATGCCTGAAATGTGTTCAATATGTTCTGTATCTTAGAACCTCTGCAACTCAATGTTTTCTGCTTTCAAAGCAAAGTTAAACTGGGAACTTTTAAATGGAGACCATTTGCCTGTATTGGACATGAGGGTATATGTGTATATATGGGTGTTTTAAACTATACACATGACTGGCCTTTTCATTCTTTGTCTCTATGTGATGCTGTATTTGAGAAGTTACACCTTGTTTTAGTCTAATAATAGGTAGTATATTTTGACCATTTATGAACAACAATAAATACATATTGCTGACATAATTAAGAAAAAACTTTTTAAAAGGCAAGATCATGGTTGTAAACTTTTAGTTCAAGGCATGATCAGACACTGGGGAGCTTCTTTCACTGCCCTCAAAAAAGAAATCTCCTTTACACCCTTCAAAAAATTAACTCAAAGTGGATCATACACCTAAATGTAAAATGCAAAACTATAAAACCCCTAGAAGATAACATAGGAGAACATGTAAGTGCCCTTGGGTATGGCAATAACTTTTTAGGTACAACGCCAAAGGCATGATCCATGAAAGAATAGATTGATAAGCTTGACTTCATTCAGATTAAAAACTTCTGCTCTGCAAAAGATACTGTCGCCCGGGCGCGATGGCTCATCCTGTAATCCCAGCACTGTGGGTGGCTGAGGTGAGTGGATCACCTGAGGTCAGGAGTTTGAGACCAGCCTGGCCAACATGGTGAAACCCCATCTCTACTAAAAACACAAAAATTAAATCCGGGGGTGGTGGCTCACGCCTGTAATCCCAGCACTTTGTAAGGCTGAGGTGGGTGGATCACCCGAGGTCAGGAGTTCAAGGCCAGCCTGGCCAACACGGTGAAACCTCGTCTCTACCAAAATACAAAAATTAGCCAGGCATGGTGGCAGGTGCCTATAGTCCCATCTACTTGGGAGGCTGAGGCAGGAGAATCGCTTTAATCCAGGAGGCGGAGGTTGCAGTGAGCCAAGATCGTGCCATTGCACTCCAGCCTGGGTGACAAGAGCAAAACTCTGTCTCGAAAAAAAAAAATTCAAAAATTAGCTGCAGTGAGCCGAGATCATGCCATTGCACTCCAGCCTAGGTGACAGAGAGAGACTCCATCTCCAAAAAAAAAAAAAACAAGACACTGTCAAGAGAATGAGAAAACAAACTATAGACTGGTATAAAGTATTTGCAAAAGACATATCTGATAAAGGATCTTTAAGACACATAACTCTTAAAACTCAACAATAAGAAAAGGAACATCCCGATTTAAAAACAGACAAAAGAAGCCTGGCATGGTGGCACATGCATGTAGTCCCAGCTACTTGAGGGCTGAGGCAGGAGGATCATTTGACTGAGGAGTTTGAGATGAGCCTGGGCAACACAGCAATACCCCACCTCATAAAAAGAAAAAGGGAAAAGACCTGAACAGACACCTCACCAAAACAGATATACAGATGGCAAATAAGCATGTTAAAAGATGCTCCACATCATATGTCATTAGGGTTTGCAAATTAATACAGGGAGATACCACCACATACCTATTAGTATGGCCAAAATCCAGGACACCGACAATACCAAATGCTGATGAGGATATGGAGCAACGGGAACTCTCATTCATTGCTGGTGGGAATGCAAAATGGTTCAGCCACTTTGGAAGACAGTTTGGTAGGTTCTTACAAAACTAAACATATTCTTACCTTACCATTCAGCAATCACACTCTTTTGCATTTGCCCAAGTGATTTGAAAATTTACAACTACATAAAAACCTGCAATGGATATTTATAGCCGATTTATTCACAACTGCCCAAACTTGGAAGAAACCAAGATGCCCTTCAGTAAGTAAATAGATAAAATGTGGTACATCCAGACAACAGAATGTTATTCAGCAATAAAGATAAATGAGCTATCAAGCCACCAAGAGACATGGAAGAATCTTAAATGCATATTAATAAGTGAAAGAAGGCAATCTGAAAAGGCTATATACTATATGATTCCTAAATAATAACATTCTGGAATAGGTAAAACTATGGAGACAGTAAAAAAAATCAGAGGTTGCTAGGAGTTATGGGAGGGAAGTATGAATAGGTGGAACACAGAGGATTTTTAGGGCAATGAAACTACTCTGTATGATACTATAATGGTGGATACATGTCATTATACATTTGTCAAAGCCCATAGAGTGTACAACACCAAGAGTGAACCTTAATGTAAGCTATGTACTTGACCAATTATGTGCCAGTGTATTGACTATAACGAATGTACCACTCTGCTGGGGATGTTGATAGTGGGGAAAGCTGTGCCTGTGTAGGAGCAGGGGGTATATGGGATACATACTTTCCACTCAATTTTGCTGTGGACCTAAAACTGCTCAAAGAAATAGAGTCTCATTCTGTCACCCAGGCTTAAGGGCAGTGGTGTGATTTCGGCTCACTGCAACCTCTGCCTCCGGGGTTCAAGCGATTATCTTGCCTCAGCCACGCGAGTAGCTGGGATTACCACCACCACACCCGGCTAATTTTTTTTTTTTTTTTTTTGAGATGGAGTCTCGCTGTCGCCCAGGCTGGAGTGCAGTGGCGCGATCTCGGCTCGCTGCAGGCTCCGCCCCCCGGGGGTTCACCCCATTCTCCTGCCTCAGCCTCCCAAGTAGCTGGGACTACAGACGCCCGCCACCTCGCCCGGCTAATGTTTCGTATTTTTAGTACAGACGGGGTTTCACCGTGTTAGCCAGGATGGTCTCGATCTCCTGACCTCGTGATCCGCCCGCCTCGGAAATTTTTGTATGTTTAGTAGAGGAGGGGTTTCACCATGTGGGCCAGACTGGTGTTGAACTCCTGGCCTCAAGTGATCCGCCCACCTCGGCCTTCCAAAGTGCTGGGATTAGAGGTGTGAGCCACCATGCCTAGCCTATATTTATATATATATATTTGTTGTTTGTTTGTTTGTTTTTTGTTTTTAAGTAATCTTTTTATCTCTTCCAGGCACAGGACTGATGCAGCCTGAAATCAGACATAAAACCAAATCCTGCAGGTTGCTGAATTACAACGCAGGTTGAATTCATAGGATCTCCAGGTCTCATATGCAAAAACATGGCTACTGATTAGGGAACAATGGGACCTTGAGACTAGGAATAGGAACATCAGGATTGATTTGGATAGATCTGAGCACCCTAAACCCCAACCCTCACTGAGTTTCCCCTGGCAGCAGAAGCAGCCCTTCTTCCCCAGTCTATGGGGCTGGTCCTGCCTGACTTGGGGACCCTCTCACTGTTAGGCTAATCTTTTCAAGATCCACCCGTATCATCTCTTGCTGCCTCCAGACCCATTACTGAATTCAGATTCCTGTATGTCCTAGGAAGTAAAGTCAAACCTATGAGGAGAAAGCACACACACACAAATGATAAGATTTAGCTAATTTATACTGGCAGAAACCTCCATAATATGGGTGACAGAGTGAGACCATGTCTCAAAAAAAAAAAAAAAAGAAAAAGAAAAAAAGAAACCTCCATAATATGCGAGAACTGATTCTATGGATGATAGATCGGGAAAAAGAAGTGTAATTTTTGATTGGGCCAAACTTTTTTTTTTGAGACGGAGTCTCGCTCTGTCTCCCAGGCTGGAGTGCAGTGGAGCGATCTCAGCTCACTGCGAGCTCCGCCTCCTGGGTTCACGCCATTCTCCTGCCTCAGCCTCCCGAGTAGCTGGGACTACAGGCGCCCACCACCACGCCTGGCTAATTTTTTGTATTTTTAGTAGAGACAGGGTTTCACTGTGTTAGCCAGGATGGTCTCGATCTCCTGACCTCATGATTAGCCCGCCTCGGCCTCCCAAAGTGCTGGGATTACAGGCATGAGCCACCCGTTTTTGTTTTTTGTTTTTTTTTGATACGGATTTTCGCTCTTGTTGCCCAGGCTGGAGTGCAATGGCTTGATCTCGGCTCACTACAACCTCCGCCTCCCGATTTCAAGTGATTCTCCTGCCTCAGCCTCCCGAGTAGCTGGGATTACAGGCATCCACCACCAGGCCTGGCTAATTTTGTATTTTTAGTAGAGACGGGTTTCTCCATGTTGGTCAGGCTGGTCTCGAACTCCCGACCTCAGGTTATCCACCCACCTTAGCCTCCCAAAGTGCTGGGATTACAGGTGTGAGCCACTGCGCCTGGCTGGGCCAAACTTTTTCATTGTGGTAAACTATATATAACATAAAAATTTCTGGAAAGGCTCACTGTAGCTGCCACCTCCCAGGTTCAAGTGATTCTCCTGCCTCAGCCTCCCAAGTAGCTGGGATTACAGGCACATGCCACCACGCCCAGCTAATTTTTGCATTTTTGGTAGAGATGTGTTTCACCATGTTGGCCAGGATGGCCTCGAATTCCTGACCTCAGGTGATCCGCCCACCTCGGCCTCTCAGAGTGCTGGGATTACAGGCGTGAGCCACTGCGCCTGGCCTCCTTTGCCCATTTTTAAATTGAATTGCTTGTCTTTTTGTTGTTGAGTTGTAGGAGTTGTTTGTATATTCTGGATAGTAAATCCTTATCAGATATATGACTGCAAATATGTTATCTTATTCTGTAGGCTGTCTTTTCACTTTCTTGATGTCCTTTGATGCACAAAATTTTTAATTCTGATGAAGTCCAATTTATCTGTTTTTTCTGTTGTTGCTCATGCTTGTAGTGTCACATCTGAGACTGTTGCCACATCCAAGGTCATGAACATTAACTCCTATGTTTTCCTCCAGTTTTATGGTTTTAGGACTTAAATTTAGGTCATTAATCCATTTTGAGTTAATGGTATCTGGTGTGAAGTAGGCATCCAACTTCATACTTTTGCATGTGAAAACCCAGTTGTCCCAGCACCATCTGTTGAAGAGACTACTCTCTCCCCCCATTGAATGGACTTGGCACTCTTGTAAAAAATCAATTGGTGGCTGGGCACAGTGGCTCACACCTGTAATCCCAACATTTTTGGGAGGCTGAGGTGGGAGGACTGCTCGAGCCCAGGAGTTTGAGGCCAGTCTGGGCAACAGAGTGAGACCCTGTCTCTACAAAAAAAAAAAAAAAATTAGCTGGGTGTATTGGCACATGCCTTTTAAATCCCACCTACTTGGGATGCTGAGGTAGGAGGATCATTTGAGCCCAGGAGTTTGAGGCTGCAGTGAGCCTCAAACTGCAGTGAGCCAAGATTACGCCACTGCACTCCAGCCTGGGCAACAGAGCAAGACTGTGTCTTGAAAAAAAAAAAATTGGCCATTTGACTTTGTTTTTTTTTTCTAAGATTGTTTTGGCTATTCACGGCCCCTTGTAATTCCATATGAATTTGAGGATCGGCTTTTTCATTTCTTTTTTTTTTTTTTTTTTTTTTTTGAGACGGAGTCTCGCTCTGTCACCCAGGCTGGAGTGCAGTGGCGCGATCTCAGCTCACTGCAACCTCCGCCTCCCAGGTTCAAGCAATTCTTCTGCCTCAGCCTCCCAAGTAGCTGGGATTACAGGCATGGATTACCATGCCCGGATAATTTTTTTAAATTATTTTTAGTAGATACGGGGTTTCACCATGTTGGCCAGGCTGGCCTCGAACTCCTGACCTCGTGATCCGCCCGCCTCAGCCTCCCAAAGTGCTGGGATTACAGGCATAAGCAACCGCACCCCGCTAGCTTTTTCATTTCTGCAAAAAAGCTGTTGGAATTTTCATAAGGACTGTGTTGAATCTGTAGATCACTTTGGCTAGTATCAACATCTTATCAGTATTAAGTCTTCCAATCTATGAACATGAGACGCCTTTCCATTTCTTTAGATCTTTAATTTCTTTCACCAATGTTTCATGGTTTTCAATGTACAAGTCTTTGTCCTCCTTGATTAAATTTATTCCTAGATATTTTATTCTTTTAGATGCTATTGTAAATTGAATTGTTTTCTTAACTTCATTTTGGATTGCTCATTGCTAGTGTATAAAAGCACACTGCTTTTTATGTGTTGATCTTGCACCTTGCAACTTTGCTGAATTTATTAGCTCTATGCCTTTTTTATTTTTTTAAGAGAGATGAGGTCTCATTCTGTCACCTAGGCTGGAGTGCAGTGGCATGATCATAGCTCACTACAGCCTCAAACTCCTGGACTCAAAGGAGCCTCCTTCCTCAGCCTCCCGTGTAGCTGGGAGTACAGACACACATCACCATGCCCAGCTAATTTTTAAAATTTTTTTGTAGAGATGGGGTCTTGCTATGTTGCCTAAGCTGGTCTCGAACTCCTGGCTTCAAGCAGTCCTCCCACCGCAGCCTCCCAAAGTGCTGGGATTATAAGTGTTGGCTACCACACCCAGCCTGAAATGCCTTTTCTGCATCAAGTGAGATGATCATGTGTTTCTTTTCCTTTGTTCTATTAATGTGATGTTATTACCTTGATCGATTTTCTTATGTTGAACCATTCTTGCATTCCTAAGATAAATCCCACTTGGCCAAGACGTATCCTACTTCTAATATGCTGTTGGATTTAGTTTGCTAGTATTTTGTTGGGGATTTTGCATCTATATTCATAAAGGATATTTGTCTGTAATTTTATTTTCTTGTGATGTCTTTATCTGGTTTGGGTAGGACCAAACTTTTCAGTATGGGTACACTCATCAGCAATCCTGGATGTACTTTGTTAGTTGAAGCAACTAGGAGTATTTCCAAAAATTGTTCTATTGATTGACCAAAACCTCTACTCAATAGTAGCTTGTGTTAAATGAGGTTAAGATGCCAGAAATTCCATGGTACAGTGTAGGCAGGGGAATCCATCGTTTAGGGCAACAAGAATGTTGGAATCGATTAGTCATATGTAACACATTCAACTCACCCTTTTGACTATGTGGACATTGACATTCCTTTCACAGGACTTTGAGAAATACACTGTGGTAGAGACTAGCTAAGTGGTCATTAAACTTGTTTCCTCTTCCTCCTAGGGACAGATTTAGACTACATTTGTCAGTGTCCCTTACAGTTGGGTATGCCCATTGTCTGAGTTCTGGCTAATGGAATATGAGAAGTGATGTGTGCTACATCTGGCTCATAGAAACCTCCCACATGGTCTTTTCCTCTTCTGGCTATTTAGGATGGAGATGACAATAAATACAATGATGACCATGTTTTGAAGATGGCAGACCTTCTAGACAGAAAGTGCCTAGGCCTCTGAATCATCACTTAGAAGAGGGAAACTCAATTATTAACACCTGTTTTGGAATACTACAGAAGCAAGAAGTAAACTTGTCTTAAATCTCAGAAAATTTTTTTCTGTCCCAGGAGCTAGCTTTACCTTAACTAGTACATGAATGAGTACCAGTATTATAAAGCATTGCAGTGATTTATTTCTGCAGGTGAGGGTCATGGTGAGAAATCATGAATGGGCTCCCTGATTTCAATGGAGGTGACAGGTTCATCTCCAAAGAGAAGTTGGGTCTGGTTCTTATAATGGATAGCAGAGCCATAGCAATAATCAGGTTTGACCTGTGGAGGTTTGTATAACAGTGGATAATTAAGGATAGTTTCCCTAGGACCAAAATAGGTAGCCTGATAAAGTCCTAGTTGTTATATAACCCCAATAATCTTCTACTCTGGAAAATGGAGGCCTGATCTTGTCCTCAAAAATGTGGCATCCCAGCCTCTTCCCCAGTTCGTAGACCAGAGCCCCTTGAATGAAGGGGAGGGTCCATCTAAAGAAGGACCTTGCTACACTTTTCACAAGTGTGGATGGCAAAATCTCCCTCCTTGCTTTCCTCACAGAGACCTGCAGCCACAGTCATTGTACACTGGGGACAGGGAGATATCCAGGCCTTTGAAATAGACTGGATATTGGTTCTGAATTAATGTTAATCTCTGGTGATCCAGATTGCCACTGCAGCCCATCAGTCAGAGTGGGATGGGGTTATACATGAAGTTTTGATCTGAGTCTTTCTTACACTGGACCCAGAAGAAATCCTGTGGTGATTTCTCCAGTTCTTGGATATACTACTGGAATCTACACAGTATAGATGGCATAAAGGGGAGGAGGACTACAGCTGAAGAGCAAGTTAAAGACTCAAGAAATGGGGGATAAAATTGGAGGTGGCAATATCGTGATAACAGAAGTCCCAGGAGCAGAGAAAAAAAAAATGGAAAAGTGGGTCTATTTTGTGAATGAATGGCTGAGCATAGGACTCCAAGTGACCCAGGCAAGCTGAGCTCCCCATGGTGAGTTGTGTGTTAACTGTCTCATCAAGCCATGAAGTTATCTATGTGCAGTAGCACTCCACCACCGAATAGAATAGAGTTATACAAGCAGGCCTAGATGATGAATAAGCTGCCTGAGCAAGTGAATCATACTCCCAACTGCTGTACTGCCATCCCTCTCTCACCCACACCTGAAGCCTCATGGGGAATTCCCTGTGACCAGGTGACTAAGGGATACAATATTCTATTCCAGCTTGGTTTATACATAGCCCTGCATGATATGCTGGCCCTGCTGAAGTAGCTAGCTGTAGTGTTACAGCCCTACTTAGGGTTGATCCTGAAGGACAGTGAGAAGGGAAATTCTCCCAGTAGAACAACTGCCTGGTCACATAGCTGGTCAGAGGTATAGATAGGTTTCCACTGTTTCATGAGTAGTTGTTAATGATTCGGCTAAATGGTGAAGGACTTGGAAATAACAGGACTGAAATATTATTGACGAGGTCTGAGGAAGAGCATATGGCTGTCCCTCTTGGAATGGGCAGAGATATTCACGTCCCACATAAATAAGCACCAGAGAGAGTCCACTGCAGAAGAGGAGCTCAATCAAGTAGACAGGTAGGTGTCCTGTTCTGTGATGTCAGTCAGTCTCTTATCTGTCACCCTTTTCTTTGCCCAATGGATTCCTGAACAAAATGGCCATGGTGGCAGGCATGGAGGTTATGCATGGACTCCACAATATGGACTTCCACCAAGACCAATCTGGCTATAAGCCACTGCTGAGTGCCCAACCTGCCAACAGAACAGTAACCCAAGTCCCCCTGTGGAACTATTTCTTGGTGGCAGCTGATTACAGACAGGACAAAATGAAAAAAAGCCACTGGACCCCCAAAATTCTACTGGCAGGAAGCAAACTGGGGAAACTGTTCAGCTGCAAACATTTGCTGCCTTTCATGAAAAAGGAAGGCACAGAGGGTAAAACCAAGAGGTCAGAGGGCAGAGCCTTAGAATATTATTCCCAGGCCTTGACATCTAATCAAGAAACTTCCATTTTCCCAGCTGGATTTCAGAGTTGTTATAGACCAGTAACTCCTTTATGTCTCCCATTTCCCCTCTTTTTGAACCAGAATGTCTGTAGTAGTTGTCCTATGGCTATCCCACCATTGTACCTAGGGTGTGTTGGGGACAGATAACTTGCCTCTTAAGTCTCACAAATCAGCCAGGCACGGTGGCTCATGCCTGTAATCCCAGCACTTTGGGAGGCCAAGGTGGAAGGATTGTTCGAGCCCAGGAGTTTGAGAACAGTCTGGGCAATATAGTAAGATCTCGTCTCTATAACAAAATAAAAATAAAAAATTTTTTTTTTTTTTTTTTTTTTGAGACTGAGTCTCGCTCTGTAGCCCAGGCTGGAGTGCGGTGGCGTGATCTCAGCTCACTGCAAGCTCCGTGTCCCGGGTTCAAGCGATTCTCCTGCCTCAGCCTCCAGGCGCCCACCACCACGCCCGGCTAATTTTTTGTATTTTTAGTAGAGACGGGGTTTCACCGTGTTAGCCAGGATGGTCTCGATCTCCTGACCGCATGATTCGCCCGCCTCGGCCTCCCAAAGTGCTGGGATTACAGACGTGAGCCACTGCACCCGGCCAAAAAATTTTTTACAAAAAAACAATTGTCTGACAAATCTAAAGATGGAGAAAAATAGTAGTTAAGAAGCCATACTCAAACAGCCTCTTTGATATATGGACCTGATTTAGATGTTCTGGATTTTGGGGCAATGCTGTAATTGGATGAGACTTTGAGAGACTTTGGGAAGTGGTGAATGTATTTTGCATGTGGAAGCAACATGAATCACCAGGACCAGTGGAAAAACTATAGTAGTCAGTCTCCAAGATGACTCCCAATGACCCCTCCGCCTCCTGGTATTCACACCTTTGTGTAATCCCCTCCCATTGAGTGTGGCCTGGACCTAGTAACTGACCTACTTTTTTTTTTTTTTTGAGACGGAGTTTGCACTTGTTGCCCAGACTGGAGTGCAATGGCGCGATCTTGGCTCACCGCAACCTCTGCCTCCCGGGTTCAAGCAATTCTCCTGCCTCAGCCTCCTGAGTAGCTGGAATTACAGGCACCCGTGACGACACCCAGCTAATTTTGTACTTTTAGTAGAGATGGGGTTTCTCCATGTTGGTCAGGTTGGTCTCGAACTCCTGACCTCAGGTGATCCGCCCGTCTCAGCTTCCCAAAGTGCTGGGATTACAGGCGTGAGCCACTGTGCCCGGCAGTAACTGACTTACTTCTAACGAATAGAATATTGCAAAAGTGACGGGATGTCACATCTGAAATTAAGTTATAAAGACTATGAGTTCTGTCTGGCATGTGGGCACTCTCCTTCTATCTCTAGCTCATCTTACTTGATTGCTGTGATGAAGCAAACTGCCATATTGTGAGCCACCCTATGAAAGGGTGCACATGGCAAGGAACCTGAGAGTGACCCCCAGCCAACAGCCAGCAAGACTGAATATGCCAACAGCCACATGAGTCAGCTTGAAAGCAGATCTTTCCCCAGTCAAGCCTTGAGATGACTGTAGCCCCAGCTCACACCTTGCTGGCTGTGAGACCCTGAAATAGAAACTCAGCTAAGTTGTGTCCAGATTCCTAACCACAGGGACTGTGAGATAAAATGTTGTTTTAAGCCACTGTTTTTGAGGTAATTTGTTATGTAGCAAATATATAACCAATAGAGATAGGCGTGGAGGTTATGTACCTCGGCAATATGAACTTCTAACCTACCAAGGCCACTGTGGCCCTAGCACTGCTGAATTCCCAACCTACCAACAGCAGAGATCAACACTGAGCTCCCACTGTGAACTATTTCCGGATGGCAGGCTGATGATTACTTTGGACCCCTTCTGTCTAGCACAGGCCTTAGGGTCACAGAGATTTGGTGAAAATCCCAGCTCTGCCAGGCTGATATGCTTAGGTGAGGCCTGTTTTCCTAGGGGTCTGTTTCCTGTGTCTGTTGGGGACTTTGTGAAATACCTCACATGGAGCTGAGCACCCAGGTGGAGGTTCACAAGGGGCTGTTCCCCTTCCTTTCATGTGAGTGCCCAGGGGCAAGAACCCTGTTCCTCTGCTTCCTAACCCCTCTTCTCCCATCACAATTTCAGGTCTTCTGGGAAGCATGGTTAGTGTCTGCCCCTTCAAGGACCCACTGACCATGTACCTCAGACCCCAGGCGCCACTCCCAAGGGGTGGTATCCTGTACCACTGGACTCTGCAATGCAAAGGAAACAGAGTCATATGCACAGTGTGGAGCTCCAACTGATGCTCCTACCTCCTTCTAAAACTAGATTGCGGGCCCTTGGCCTGGAAGTGGAGACAGACTGAGGCCTGGGCCTTGCCTTCCCTCCAGAAGCTCCAGAGCTTGGGGGTGGGAGGAGAGACAGACCTATTAACCTTAGTGTGTTTCAGACACCAGGTAAGGCACAGGTGGAGACACTAAGGAGAAGGGGAAGAAGGGTTCAGTTGGGCCTGAAGGGTTTGGGTAAAGTCCTTAATAGAAGTGATGTCTCTTTCCATCCCCTTGTCACCTGCAGATTCAGGAGCCATCCTGAGGGATGTGGCAACATTTGGGAGGACTCGGCAGCTAGGTGATATCTCTATAATAGAAAATGACTTTGAGGTGAGAAGATACCCACTGCTTCCCTGACCTCATTCTCCCCAGCCCCTTATCTGAGGGGGAGGGTGTCCCCTGAGCCAGTCCCCCTCCCTTTCTAGGGGAGTATCTGGGAAAGAGGGCAGATTTGGAAGCAGAGAAAGCTCTCTGGAAGAGGTTAGATTTGATCTGGGTCTTGCAGGATGATGGCCAGGGCCTCTCCTGCAGAGTTCATGGAATGCATGTCTGCTGTGAAGGAGTGTGTGAGGGATGGGACACAGACGTGCCAACGTGGTAAAGGCTGTCTGAAAACTGGTGAAGGATGGGCCTATACCAGGGAGGCCTCCGTCCTGGGCCAAGCAGTTCTCTAACCTGGGAGTTGCTTCAGGTTGTAGGCACCATCTCTTCCTCTCCTGTCTGGACACTTCCTGTGGCTGACTGCCTTGGCAGTGGTAGTTAAGTGCTGAGATTGAGCCCCTTCCTGCCCATCCCAGCTCTCACACTCATCTCTCCTGTCAGCTCCTCCAACCCCCTTTTCATGATCAATTCCAGCCAAAAGGTCAGCCTTTTCCCCTAGACTGAGACCTGGGGTCAAACTGGACCCAACAGGGTTGTCCACGGACTCCTCTCTCTCTCCTTACTTGTATAGCCTAGGGTCCCAACTGGAAGACTAGATGAAGCAGGGCTGAGCCAGACCTTCCCACCAAAGCTGCCAGAAGAGGGCGGGCTTTCTTATTTACCACTAGGTTCCTATCAGCTGCAAATATTGGGAAGGGGGAATGAAACCCATGAACATTCAGATGAGAAAGCAAAATAAGAGTGGCAGTGTGTTAAGCTCCTGGGCTAGGGATCAGGACCCAGCCTTTAGCCTCCTCACAGCCCCTTGAGAGGACGGAAAGCCCTTGAGGCAGGCATGATACGAAGCTGACTGGCTTAGGGCTTCCATGCTCTTGCTTCCTCCTTTGTATCCTCGTATCATGGGCAGACTCCAAACACAGAACACTCAAGACCACAAAGAATGGTTCTTAGCCTTTGGAGGGTCAAGGATCCCTTTATGAATCTGATACAAGCTGGTTAGTCTTCTTGTCAGAAAAACACATGCATGCAAACACCCACAAAAACATGTAAACAATCTGTTGATGGTCCCTGATTTAGTCCAGCACCCTCATCTTAAAGACTTTGGGACTCAGAAGGGAGATCTTTCCAACTACTATGGGACCATTAATGGGCTTGAAACCACTTTGCTAAGTGAAAGAAGCTAGACACAAAGGATCACATATTATACGATTCCATTTATGTAAAATGTCCAGAATAGGCAAATGGGATGAGGGGTAAAGGACGCCTAAGGGATATGGAGTTTCTTTCCACAGTGATGAAAATGTTCTAAAATTTTTTTTTTTCGAATGATGGCTGCACAACTCTGAATATACTAAAAGCTATTTAATTGTATACTTTTAAGTGGGTGACTGTATGGTATGTACATTATATCTCAATAAGCTGTCTTAAAAAAGTGAACTCAGGGGTTGCAAATGACCACACATCTGAGCTTTAGTCCCCATTCATCAGGGGCATAACCTGTGGAGAAAAATCAGGGAATTATGCAGTATATGGGTTAGACAGGAAAACATTCTAGAAAGAACGAGATTCTATGTATAATCTTAAGGGCAATAAAGCATCATGGAAGGTTTTAAGCAGTATATAATCAGATCTACACTTTAGAAACCCCCCAAATCACTGAATTGTACATTTCAAACAAGTGAATTTTATAGTATGTAAATTATATCTCAATAAAGCCATTAACAAAAAAATCCCTTTGGGAGCTTGAGGAGGATAAACTGGAGGGCATCAACTGGGGGAGGCTGTAGTGTAGGAGTTTGGGTGAGGGGGCCCGAGCCCATCTGTTTGGACTTGAGGGAAAGTGGCTTGGGGTTAGAGTCGAGGGAGGATCAGAATGTCTTGCCCAAGGTTAAGAAGCTGGTGGAACTTGATTTCAGAACCCAGAGCTCCCTGGCTTCAGCCCTAGTGCTCCTGCCAGCACTACAGCTGCTCCACTGACTGGTGATGGAAGCACTGTCTTCCCTGTCTAAGAGAAATGCACTTCAGAAACATGTTTCCAAAAAATGTTTCTAAGGGTTTTATTTCTAACAAGAGGAAAATAATAAAATAAAATTAAAATAGGCTTCAGTTGGAACCAAGTTTCTTGTTTTGCTTTTTTTTTCTTTTGAACAAATTAATTACACACCAACAATCTTCTTTTATTACAACATGAACCCAGGAGGAGGAAAGGAGACAGGGGAGGACAGGGAGGGAGGACTGAGGTGGTTGTGAGGACAAGCACCAAAAGCTTTCTTCAGATCACAGGGAGCCCTGTTCAGCTCCCCAGCCAAATTCCTTTAAAATAAAAAACTGTGAGCACGGCTATGTGAAGTTTCCTCCTCCTGGGTGGAACAGTCAGGGGAAGGGAGAGGGAGAAGGGGGTAGGAAGGAAGGAAAAGAGGGGAGGAGAGTGGGGGCAGGGGTTAGTGTAGCATGGCCTGGCCAGGACCAGAACTGGGGAGAGAAGGGAGGAGAGTCCCCCAGTTTGCATATACACTGGCCTTGTCTCTGGAATGGTGATGGCCCAGCCCCAGCCACCCCCCTGCCCACCAGCCCATCCATCTATCTGCCTCAGGTGTCTGGGAATGCTGGTTAGAGGCTACCAGGGAGGGAAGACTCCAGGGGCCGGCCCCCAGGAGCTGAGGTCTGAACAATACCTTGGAGTCAGAATACAAAAGTCAAGGGACTCAGGGGTGGGCGGGTAGCAGGGATGGCCACCTCCCTACCCGCCCACCCCCCAAGAAGCAGGCTTGATGGTCAGAAAGAGGATCCTTGAGGCCGAGGGGGGGTCTCTGTCAGGGTCTGTGCTAGGCTCAGCCACTGTCACAACTGTTGCTGAGGCGGCTGCTGTGGGCAGGGCAGATGCAGCCGGGGAGTCAGAGTGGAGAAAGGGGCCGAGGGGCCTGAAGTGGTCCCTTCCGCCGGTTCCAAGCCATTCTGGTTCTCCTGGGTGCTGGGGCTGCCAGTGGTGGGGATGGGTGCAGGGGGGCCCTCACCCCCAGTCTCCTCCTCCAGCTCTTCCTCCTCCTGGACCTCCTCAGCCTCTGGCCCTGAGCTCCGCACCCTCTTTGGCTCTAGCTCCTCTCGGGCTGGGTCATCGCCCTCCCCACCCCGATCCACCTTCCGCCGCCGCCGCCTCTCCAGGGCCCGGCCCCGAGCCCGACTCCCGTGACGCTCTGCCTTCTCCAGCTGTGATTACAGATAGGCAGAAAGACAGGTTGTGGGCCAGTGGTCAGGCCTGGGCTCCCTACTCGGCCTGACCTCCTGGCCCGGCCCATGACCCCTCTCCTCACCTCCAGAAGTGTGCGGATCCTCTCCAGGTCTGGGGGCTGTCCAGCCTGCAGCAGCTGCCAGATGCTGTGGTTCTCATCCAGGGTCACCTCGAGCAGGTCCCCCTCCATCATGAGCTCCTCCAAGGGGGCCCGGGTTGCCTCAGGCAGTTCCAACACAGGGCCAGTCAACTGTGGCAACAGCGAGGACAGCAGCTCCAGATCTAGGCGGTTGCATGAACAAGCGGCATTAGAGGCTGCCCTTGGTCTTATCCCCACCACTACAACAGAGCTGAGGACTACATGGGTCACTATGGTGATGTGCAGTCAACAGCCTACCCACACCACACCTAGACCTACCTCTCTTACCTGAGCCCTCCTCCGGGGCTACCTTCTCAGGACTGGTCACACTGTCTCCATTCTCCAGTAAGCCCTGGACCTGCGGAGGAGAGCAAGAATAGGTAGGGGCAACTGAAGTGAAGAACCAGGCCCTACTCCTCCTCCGCCAACCCCAAACTTGAGACCCTCCGCCTTCTGGAGGAGGAGGGAAGACACAGGCTGCCAGCAGGGAGCAGAGTCTAGGAATCTGGACAGATGCAGAATGGAGTAGGAAGGCTGGTCCAAAGAAAACTGAAAATTGGAGAACAAGGGGCAGGGCCGAGCCTAAACTGTGGTAGGGGCTAGGAGACAAGAATCTGAGGACAAGAGCTGGGCTGAGTAGCTCACCTTAGGCATATCCTTGCCACTGCCCTCTCTGAGGGGGTCAGAAGCAGGGGCTGCAGGGTAGTTAGGAGGCTCCTCAGGTCTAGGTTCAGCCTGTAGCCGTTGGCGGAGCTCAGCCAGCCGTCCCAAAAGAGCAGTCACATCTTCAGAGGCCAGAGCCTGCCTGGCGCGGCCTTGCCAGCTGATGGCCCTCTCTGTGAGGCACTGCAGGGCCTCGCCCTCGGGCAGCCGCACAGGCAGTCTCTGCAGGGCTACCAGCAGTGCCAGGATGGTCTCCAGGCGCGGGCGCCTTGAGCGCATACACAGTGGACACAGGAATTTGGTGTCCCATTCCCACCAGGCCAGCAGTGGGGATGAGGTGGGATTGGGCCTCGGAGAGCTGAGGAGGCGAGGCACTGACACACACCGCCCATGGAACCAGTCCTGACACAGGTCACACTGCAGAGCTCCCGCCCCAGCCGGCACCTGCCCACACACACAGATAGAGGTTGTAGAGGAGGCCGTGGTCGATGATGCCAGTGGACTGGGCTTGGCCGAATTGGTGCGACGCAGCTGCAGGATACCCTCCTTCTCCTTCTGTTCCCCCTCCTTGAAGGCCACGATCTGCCACACCCAGGACAGGAGCAAAGTGGGTCAGCAGCCTACCCCTTCCCTTCTCTGGGCCCTTCCTTAACACCCCCACTCCCAAACCAGGAGAACTGAGGCTCAGGGGACAAGCGGTCTGCTCATGGCCACCCAGCTCAGACACTCTATCATCACCAAGTCCTTCTCCCCATCTGTGTCTAAGCTCCTTACCACAGAGCCTGGGTCCCTGAGGTCCTGCGCAGACAGCCCCAGCAGCTCTGTGTCAGATTTGTACAACCCCAGCTCCTTCTCCATCCACCGGCTGCGCTTGGTGCTGTCTGAGCCGGCATCTGCACATGGGCAGAGAACCTGGGGCAGGCAGACAAGAGAGGGAATGACTGGGCTTCCCTTACATCCCCCACCTCCTTCCCTCCCTGGTGCCCCTACAAAACCCATGTTATCTCATGAGCCATCTCATAGAAGCCAGGGCAGGCGTTAAGAGACGCTGTAGGTCAAGGTCCCAGGCCTCACCTCCAGCAGCGTGTAGCAAGAATTTTTCTTGAGGAAGGTCTTGGAGGCCTTCTCCCTCCAGGAGTGCGCTGTCAGTACCTGTAGCTCTAGCTGTCTCAGCTCCTCCAGCCCCACAGGTAGGTCCCGGCCCACAGCTACTAGGCCCTCCAAGTCATCCAGGCAGGGGTAGTGGTCACCATTCTAAGGACAAGGGCAAGAGACAGCTCAGTTCAGCTTGCCAATGCTATTGATGCTTACTCTGTGCCTGGCCCTGAGCTGGAAAGATGAACTGGGCTCAGTCTTGAGGGATTAAAAAAATAGGTGTCATCCTAAGGAACAACCACTTGGCTCTCTCCCACAACACCGGCATCTACTGACTGGCTCAGCCCCAAATATCTAGTCAGCCTTCTGTTGTGGTTTGCCTCTTCTCCTCTCCTCCATGACCCTGCCCTGCTCAGTCCCATACCACCTGCTTCCCTGGCCCACCAATCTCATCCTAACCAGTGCCCTCTCTTCCTTCAGGCCAGCCTCACACTCTTCCTCTCACCCTGCTCATCAGGCACATCTTGCCTCCTGACTACATGCCATGCCCCCTTCCTCTCTCCAGCCAACCCAACCCATCCCAGCAACCCAGCACATCCCAGTGTATATGCCATCTCTTCCCAGCTGGACTGAAGGCCTGGGGTGGGAGTGGCAGGGTCCTCACTTGGATCTCATCAACATCAGCAATCCAGGCCCGGGCCTTAGCAAGAGCCTCCTTGAGAGCCTGGATGTTGGGCAGGTGAACGGGGATGTTTTCCGCTTCACGGATTATGGCCTCAAGTGTGGCTGGTGGATGCTTCTGCCTAAAGGTAAGGAAAAAAAGAACACTCAGTCTGATGTGGTCTGCCTGACCAGAAGCCCAGCCTGACCACCAGATATATCTGCAAGGGCCCCTTGGGTGTCTGTTATTCCTGCTGTCACCTGGGCCTACTTGCTTGTATTCCACCTAAGGGTAGCTGCCAGTCCCTGCTTCCCCAAGACTGCATGCACCCAACTTCATCCCTTCTGCCACGGCTCTTGCACCTCTGTTTGTCTGCCAGTCTGCTGGCCTGCTAGCAATGCCTACATATACAACCTGTATTGTGTAATCTGTTGCTGCAGTTTGTCAACTGCCCTGTGTGGGGTCTTTCTACCAACATCTGCCCATCTGCCTGTCACCTGTGCTTCTGGGTATGCGCACATTAGCCTGTAGGGCTAGTCTTCTAGATAATCTCTATCTGTCCATTTCTGCTTCTCCATCAGCCTCTCTTTGCCTTTAAGTATACAGAGTTGTTTTTTAAAGAAACGACAAGATGGACAACGAAAGAGGGGAGAGTCAATACAGTAACACAGGAGCGTGATACCTAAGGCCACCCATGGGCATCCTCTTCTGGGTCTCCACTCAACTTTGATGTTTGGAATAGGGCAGGGAAGGGAAGCAGCAGCTGGACCTACCTGGCCTCCAGGCAGAGGTGGGCTTTCTCCTCCCAGCGTTCAGCAATGGTCAGCAGTTCCTGCAGCTCGGCCTGGGCTTTATCCACAGCAGGGCTAGGGGCTACACTGGCACCCGCGACCAACAGTCCTCGCATGACAGCCAAGGTGCCCCTTCGGGCTGAGGGGGCCAGTGTGCGTTTCACCTCATCCAGCCATCGCGCCTGTTCCACCTGCCGCTGGAGCTGCTGGGCCTCAGGCACCTCCACCCCCAGCTGCCGCCCCCTCTCCAACAGGGACTGCAGTAGCCCTGGACTGGAGGGCAGTGAGGCCAGGGCCTCACGAGCCTCAGCCTGGTAGGCCTCCACCTGTTCCAGAACACCCTACCAGGACACAGGATGAAGAACAAACTCCTCAGCTGGGCCCACTGAGGGGTTCCACCACCAGATGGAACCTTGTCCCACCTACCTTCTTACCCTCCAAGCTTTTGGGGCAAAGGAGCCTAACATGGGCTGAGCTCTCCTTCTCCAAGCCCTAAGACAGCTGGGATTCCTAACACTGACTGCTCATTAGAATGCCCTGGGGAATTTAAGAATGCAGATTCCTGGGCCCCACCCTGAGAGATTCTTAATTAACTAATAATTATTAATCTATGCTTTATTTAACTTTTCAGAGGGCTCTGTTCTCAGGGCACCAAGAGACCTCCCTGCCCTAAAAATTGCTATCATTAGTCCTCACATAAACCCTTGTGCTCACCCCCCTGGGGTCTGTTGCCCTCTCCATCTCACTACTCCTCCACCTTCATGAATTTCCCTCTACTTTCCAAGCCCAACAAGCACCCCTGTTACCTCCTTCTCCTCTACCCCTCCTCCAGGAAACCTTACCTGGACTCTGTATCCTATACCCATACCCTTGCCACCTGACCCTCAAGGCCCATTTCTAACAGACAAGTCACTAGACCCTTGCCTCACCCCTCCCACCTGTTCTTTTCTCACACGTGTGTCCTGTCTTGCCTGAACACTTTAAGCTTTTGAAAGGAGACAAGCATGGCCTGCTGCTCAGGTCCCCTGGTCCCCTTGATCCCTCATCAGCACTCCAAGCGTCCTCACCTTGACATCCCCAATCTGGTGCATGGCACAAGGCAGGTTGTTCATCTGGTCCAGAAAGGCCCGGAGCTCAGTCAGGGTCATCTGTAGACCAGCCATCCTGTGGGGGCTATGAAGTATCACATGTGAGGTTTCAGGTCCAAACCCAGTGCCCTCCCTCCATGTCTATGCTAAGACTGAACACCTTTCCTCACTACACCTGTCCACCTTGATCTCGCATATTTCACATTTGCCCCAATTGCCCAGGTTAGAGGGAAGGTTTTAAATTATAGAGCATGTTCATATTATGAGGGGAAAGAATTAGAAACTAATGGGTTGTAATAAGAGCTACACTTTGCAATCCATCCGCTACTGTGAACTCTAAAGCTGTGTTAGCAGGGATCAGGTCTATACATCTTTGTCCTGTTCTTACCCGTAAGCCTCCCGCAACTCTTCCCTGCCCACAAAACCCCTCAGCCTCTCTCTCAGGCCACTTCCAGGTACTGATAAAAAATAAACACTTCTAGCTTTTTTATCACGGAGGCTCTCCTCTCCTTTTTAGGTGGCCTGGTCTCCTTGTCCTCCCCAACACCTTCCAGGCCATCTCACACTCTTGTGCCTGGCAGCTTCCTGCTGATGTCCATTCTGCCAAATGGTATTCACAGTCCACCCCTTGCAGCACTTTTCCTCGGTGCTGGATCCTCAGCACCTTATGTGTGCCCTAACTCCTCATGCTGTCATACCCAGCTTCCTGGCCGCTGACCAGTCCCAGAGCTCGGGACACGCAAGCCTCTGCCTCACTCAGGCAGTTCTTTAGTTGCTGCAGCAGCTCACTATTAGGAAACCTCCGCTCACGGGCTTCAGACTCTAGTGCCCTCAGTTCTTCAAGGCCTGGAAGAAAAATGAGGGCAGCAAAGAGTAGGCAGTATTGAATAGAGGCAGAGGAAGGGGGTCAGAGTACAGAAGAAAGGGAATAGAACTTGCCTGTGGAGTCCCTCCATCCCCCCATCACTCACTGCGCTTCCGCCCATCCTCCACCTCCAGGGCCACTCGCACTTTGTTGGCCCAGGTGTCAAAGGACTCAGCCCGAACCTTCAGCTTATGCAGCATGGCAGGAAGCTCATCCAAGGTATACCGATACCTGGAGGAAGAGGGCAGGCAAGAGCATGTCTGGCCCAGCTCTCCATCCTCCTTCTTGCCCCACTTCCTCCAGAAAGGCCCATGCTCACCGCAGGTACTGCCGGCTACTGGAGCACTTGCAGAGATCATTGATGTGGGAAAGGCAGACAAGGCCGTCTGGGCAGTCGTAGCAGGCCAGGGCTGACAGGAAACACGTAGTCTTGCACTTGATACACTGGCGCTCATCATCTGGGAGCAGCTCGAAAGCCTCTCGCTCAGCCTCTGTGATACCCTAAGGGCATTTAACCCATGCGTTATATATAACCAGAACCAGGTAGCAAAATCCTCCATCTCAGCCATCACCGACCCCTACTTTAGATTCAAATCTATGCTGAGGGTCATGGGGTTTAAGAGGCCAAACCCCAGGGAGCATACCTGCCCTTTGTAAAGTCTAGACTCTCAAAGCTTGGGGAATCAGATAAACCAGGGCAAGATCAGTGTGCACTGAGTCAGATAATTTTATAGAGGAAGAAAAATCAGGCCGGGCGCGGTGGCTCACGCCTGTAATCCCAGCACTTTGGGAGGCCGAGGCGGGCGGATCACGAGGTCAGGAGATCGAGACCATCCTGGCTAACATGGTGAAACCCCGTCTCTAGTAAAAATACAAAAAATTAACCGGGCGTAGTGGCGGGCGCCTGTAGTCCCAGCTACTCGGGAGGCTGAGGCAGGAGAATGGCGTGAACCCGGGAGGCGGAGCTTGCAGTGAGCTGAGATTGCGCCACTGCACTCCAGCCTGGGCGACAGAGCCAGACTCCGTCTCAAAAAAAAAAAAAAAAAAAGAAAAATCAGGTAAGATCCAGATCAGCAGAAAGGGCCTTGTGGGTGAGAAGTGAGGAAAGTGGTGGACCAAGATACCAGAGAGGTGGCAATGAGTGCAAGTGGCCAAGGGACAGGCCTGGCTAGTTATGTGTACTGGGGAACAATATCAGCTTCCAGTTACTCAGAGCCCACTGTGTTCCAGGCACCACGCTAGCCACTTAGTAGGCAGGAGATACTTGTGCACATATATAACTTAGAGAAATTCAACCGTATGTGCTTGTGTTCAAGGTTTAAAGAGATATAATAATTTTCTCCCAACAATATGGTTTCCAAACCTAATCCAATGACTTCATCTGTTGCTCAGATAAAGAAAAAGCAATCCATTTCAAAAATGAAGGAAAAGCTGGCTATATTGGAGTAATCGAGAGACAACCCAGTGTGTATATCTAATGGGCAATTTCAGGGATTTTAATGGGAAATGTCGACTCTTAACAGTTTTTGTCTTACATACCAACTTTAACACCTAATCTCTGCATAAGTTATGAGCCCAAATCCCACTCTTCCACTTATATGCTGTGTGATCATGAGTAAATCATCTAACGTCTCTGGGTCTGTTTCATTATCTAGTAAGATGGAGATAAACAGTATCATCCTTGTTGGGTTGTTATGAGGATTAACAAAAATAAAGCAGCTATGGAATCAGACAAGTATCTCAGCACTCAGATTCAGTGTTCATCAAATATTTACTGTTATTAGCTCTAATTTTCAGATAAGAATATATATTCCACAGGCCTATCTCATTTTACTAAGGCAGAAACTAAGTCTCAGGGTCAGTAACTTGCCAAACTGAGTTAATTTTGACTCTAAAGCCAGAGAATATTCTAAGGATGAAGTCTCTAGGGTTTTTTTGGACTACAGACTCTTGAGAATTGGATGTAAACTATAAGTCCTCTTCCCAGAAACATACTTAAATACACATACAATCTCTTACAGGATTCCAAGACTATGGTGTCCAGAATGCTTCTCTGAGGTAAGGGCCAAGTGTGAAGAATTCTGAATGTCAAGATGAGAAGGTCTATTCTCCCCACCTTGCTTTGGCTCCTTCCCACAGCTTGGCACAGCCACACGGCCATCATTTAATAACAGTACTGAACAGAGTGAGAAAATGATGCCTGGAAAAGCCCAGGGACTCAACAACTTACACCACGACTGAGAGGCCCCAGACTTCCAACACTACTGTAGCTATAGTTCTCCCTATAGCCCACACTCACAGGAAAGCTATAAATGAGCTTTAAAATAAGAAAGTATTACCCTAAATAGGCAGCAAGGGATCCCACAGAACCAGCACTCCTTTGTAATCTTATGAAAGACTCTCACAAAGTCAATTCCCTAACTCGGCAAGTGTGAAATTTGAAGATGATGGCTGAAACTACACGAGTGGACTTTAGAGCTCTGTAGCAGCTTCCAGTCAGCTACACACACAACTGACACAAGCTTACAAGAAATCAATTAAAGCAGGACAACCTTCAGCTTGGTAATATTATTGCCCTAGCTGGAGTTAATGAACCATCTGCATGTAATAAAATGGCAATTCCTGAGAAACATTCCAAATTTCAATCAGTTTCTTCATGTATTAACATTACCAATAATAGCAGCTGCAACATTGCAAAGGCAATGTTAGAGAGATGGCTTTCATATAAATCACCTTACTCTAACCTTACATCTTGCAAGTTAGGTATTTATTTCCATTTTAGAGTAGGAAAGTGACATATGAAAGATCAAGTAACTTGATACAGTCACCTAGATAATCAGCAGTGAGGTTTCATATGCCAGTCTATTTTGCTGGGTCATGTAAATAATGATAAATAGCTGCTATACCAGTACCTGCCATGGGTCAGTCACTAAGCAAACATCTTTAATACAATCAACTATCCAAAAAGATAAGCATTATCATAATCCCATTTTTCAGAGGGGAAAACTGACAATGAAGTAAATCGACTTAAGCAAGGTTGCTGGTAAAGGGTATAGCAGAGAATGGTATGTGGTTTTCAATCGAGATGCATCTAGTTCTTTTCACTATATGCCAAGAGTAGAGGCTACATCTTCTTGGTGCTGCCTCTGCCTCCCCGAACTTCCACCAGAATAGGGTGCTTGATCTGGGGTACTCTCCCCACCTTCTCCAGCAGGGCCTTTCGTAGACGCCGCTCTTCTTGCACCATGATGAACATCTCCTTATGCACAGCTGCCGCCAGGTTCAGGTCTAGCTTCTCTGGGCAGGCAGCCATCTTGCAGATAAGCTCCTCATGGGAGAAGACGCAGTATCTCCGGAGCCGGCGGTAGTGCTCAATGCACTGGCGCCCAGCAGGCAACTGTGGGCAGGTTCAAGGTTGAGTGTGGCCAAGTCTGGAGGCCATGATGCCCCAGCTTCTCTACAACCCTCCTGCTTCTCCCCACCATCCCACCACATTCTAGACTCACCCAGTCAGCAGTGCAAAAGTTGACAGCCTCGGCAAAGTTGTAGCCTTGGTTGAAGCCGCTGTGGTAAGCACGGGGGAAGGTAATGACAAATTCTCCTGCACACTGGTTTGTGCGGACAACCTGAAGAACACAAAAGGCCATGGCTGTTGAGATAGAAATTTTCCTGTATACAGACCTGACTTAAGTGCAAGGTCATTAAGGAGACAAAGAAAAGCCTCAGGGAACACAGTCTGACAACAGAATCCCAGACTCTCCAACTCTGAAAGGAAGGACCACTGGTCTCTGCTCTCAAGGTTTTGATGTGTGTTGAGATGACAGGAAGATTTGAGATTAAAAAATATATCTGTCAAAATATTCCAACTTCCTTAGTAATTTTTGCAAAAATTATAAATATCACTTTTAATCAAGCTGGACAAGCTTTTTTAGTCATTTACTTTCATCAGTTATATATGCAGTTTCTAGAGTCAAATGGCTCTATAAAGATCTGTTATAAAATCAGCCAGCCTTGCCATTCTCCCTTCCCCACAGCCAATCACTTCCACCTCTTCTGATTATTTTGGCGTTGATTATAACTACCTTAAATAACATGCTTCTAGACTATGTTAAAAACAGCCTCCTGTTTCTCAATTTGCTTAGTTTTTTATGCATATATCCCTAACTTTCTGACCAATATTTAAATCTCTTTTCCTATCAATTTTCATCTTTCTGTAGCAGTCTCATGCAACCTTCTGATCTGTCCCAATCTGGACCAGCTGTCCTCCCTGGATCATCACTCTCTTGTGACAGATCTCCTATTTCCTAGATCCCATGTCTTCCTCTTTCTTGGTTTATTCCTTTGCTATGCTTAAGAACATCCTCCAACAGTTTCCTGAGAAATGGTGTGAAGAACCTACTTTTCTTTTTTTAAAGAAAGTCTCTATTCTTACTCTCACACTTGACTGTATATAGAATTCTAAGATGAAAATCCTTTTTTTTTTTTTTTTTTGAGACGGAGTCTCGCTCTGTCGCCCAGGCTGGAGTGCAGTGGCATGATCTCGGCTCACTGCAAGGTCCGCCTCCCGGGTTCACGCCATTCTCCTGCCTCAGCCTCTCCAAATAGCTGGGACTACAGGCGCCTGCCACCACGCCCGGCTAATTTTTTGTATTTTTAGTAGAGATGGGGTTTCACCGTGGTCTCGATCTCCTGACCTCGTGATCCGCCCGCCTCGGCCTCCCAAAGTGCTGGGATTACAAGTGTGAGCCACCGCGCCCAGCGAAAATCCTTTTTTTAAAAACTCCCATACTTGTTGACTCAGAAAATAATTTTAAAGGCACACTGCTCTGATCTTCTAGTGTTACTGTTGAAAAGTTCGAAGCCATTCTGATTTCTAATGCTTGATAAGCATTTGAAACCTGTTTCTCTCTCTCTCGAGCTTATAGGATTCTTCTGGTCTCAGTGTTTCACATGGAAATTTACAGGATATATCTTGGTATGAATTTCTTTTCACTCATGTACTGGGTAGGCCCATTGACTCTGGAAAATCGGTTCTCCAGTTCAGGGAAATTTTCTTGAGTGATTTCATTAATGATTTCATCCTCTCAGTTTTCATCTATTTTCTTTTCATAACTCCTATTTGAATATTGAACCTCATAGAAAAATTCCCTAATTTTTTCTACCCTTTTCCATCTTTTTACTCTACTTTTTGGGAGATTTCCTCAACTATTCATCTTTCAAAAGTGGAAAACATACACTTTTTACATTTTTCACTTTTGCTATCATAACTTTATTTGCGGTATGCTATTTTTTAAACAGTATTCTGGTCTTCATTCATTTTTACAGTATATGCTTTTCTTCTGAAGTTTATTTCTCCCTGCCTAGCCTCTGTATCTCCAAGTTGCTTCTGTTTTTTGGGGGGTTTATTTTTTAGGGTTTCCTCAGTTTTTTTTTTTTTTTTTGACGCAGAGTCTCACTTTGTCACCCAGGCTACAGTGCCGTGGTGCAATTTCGGCTCACTGCAACCTCCGCCTCCTGGGTTCAAGTGATTCTCCTGCCTCAGCCTTCCAAGCAGCTGGGATTACAGGCACACGCCACTACGCCGTATTTTTAGTAGAGACGGGGTTTTGTCATGTTGTCCAGGCTGGTCTCAAACTCCTGACCTCAGGTGATCCACCCACCTTGGCTGGGATTACAGGCGTGAGCCACTGCACCGCACTGGCCTCTCAGTTGTTAATCTGTGGCTGCCTGCTTATATTTAAGAGGAAGAGATTAAAAAGCTGAATGGAAGCTCTGAGTACACAGATGAAGCTTGTCAACTGTGAGCTTCACTGTAGGGTGATCTAGCTAAGCCATTTAGTTTGGGAAACTCCAGGTCTTTCCTTGCAGGCCAGTCAGACTCCCCAAAGAAAATCCTTTTTTTTTTTTTTTTTTTTGCCTGTAGGAAAAAAGGCCTGGCAGCCAGTGTTCTAACAGCCAAGTGGAGAATGATGGCTGGGAACCTCAGCATCCAGTATGATAAATCCTAATTACATTCCCTATAACTCCACCTTCAATTGTACCTAGGAGACCTTAAACCAGAGACTCTGTTTTAACCTCTTCAGAAATAAATCTTCAGTCTTTTACTAGAGCGACTAGACATTTCTAGCTGCCCAGCATGGGAGGATATCTCACAGCTTTTTTTTTTGAGACGGAGTCTCGCTCTGTCGCCCAGGCTGGAGTGCAGTGGTGTGATCTCGGCTCATTGTAAGCTCCACCTCACGGGTTCATGCCATTCTCCTGCCTCAGCCTCCCGAGTAGCTGGGACTACAGGCATCCGCCACCATGCCCGGCTAATTTTTTGTATTTTTAGTAGAGACGGGGTTTCACTGTGTTAGCCAGGATGGTCTCAATCTCCTGATCTCATGATCCACCCGCCTCGGCCTCCCAAAGTGCTGGGATTACAGGCGTGAGCCATTGCACCCGGCCCTCACAGCTTCTTATATAGACATGAACCAATCCTTATTTTCACCCCATCCATCTTTACCCCTAGAATGCCTGGTGCCACTGATAACAAATCTTTGGGGGATTCTGAGGTATGAATCGGGTTGGTTCTCAAGATGTCCTCAGTATTGGCTTATGTTTCAGTTTTCTCATCTATCTGTTTTCTAGTTTCAAGAGTTTTATCATTGTCTCCTCTCTCGTATTCTCCATCTCTGTAATTTTTTTCACCTTAAAAAATCCCTTTATGTAATTTTTGTGGAGTTTCAGTACAGAATGGAAGTAGCCATGTGTATGCTTAATCTGTCATCTTTACTGAGAAGTCTCACAAAGCTTTTTAAGATAAACATTCAATTTTGGTGAAGACACAGTGAAGTAGGTACAGTGCCGGTAAGGGAATCAATACATTCTACTCTCTGGAAAACAAATTTGCTAATGTATATCAAGAACCCTTCAACCCAATGATTCCTCTGCCAGGAGTCTAAATTAATTTGGGGAGAATTAACATCCTAACAATATCAAATCTTCCCATTCATAAACATATCTCCACATTTATTTGGACCATGCATCAGCTCCCACCTCCATCATATTTTCTTCTCAAATCTATCTCTACTTAGAGGCAACATCAGCATTTCTTTCTTACCTGTATTATTGCACTGGCCTCAATTACTAACTGCCAGAACTATCTTCCAAAAATAGCAAATTTGACCATGTAATGCCTCAGCTGAGAGCCCCTCACTGGAATCCCCATGCCTACATGATTAAGCCACAGCTGTGACAGGTAAACTCTTACTCTTCTTTCAGGGATCACTGTTCCTACAAAACCTTTCCTGATAACCCCCGCTTCCTAAATGACCTAGTTTGTTGCTCTTTTGCAGCGCCTTTAATGCTTTATTCCACTTATTTACTCCTCTGTCCAGCACTCAGCTATGCATACACGAACGCAGGCACTGGGTTATTTGCCTTCTGAGTGTTGACCAGAGAGGCCTTGCACCAAGAATGAGCTCTAGCAACATTCACTGAATGATCTAGTCCCAGGCTTAATTTTATTTATTATTAATTAATTAGAAGGGGTCTTACTATGCCAGCCTTAATTTTATCGACAAGAAAACTAAGTCTCAGATAAGCCTCAGGTAGCAGAGCCAGGAGTAGAACTTGATGCTCATAACTCTGTCTCACCCTGCACCCTGATGCTGGCAATGTCACTTTACTATTTCCTATGTGGTTATTTAGAAAAGTTCTCCTCACGTTCTGCAGCTGTTAAAAATGACAACTGTGAATAGCCAAAAAGTAAAAACAACTCAAAAGGTTCATCAACTGGTGTATATTACTGGGCCATCAAAGGAATAAAGTTCTGATACATGCTGCAATGTGGATGAACCCCAAAAACATGCTGAGAGAAGAAACAAATGACCACATATTATTCCATTTTTATGAACTGTCCAGAAAAGACAAATCTATAGACAGAAAACAGATGAATGGTTGACTGGGACTAGGGGCTGGAAAGGGGAGTGACTGTAAATGGGTATAAGGGATCTTTTTGGGGTGGTAGAAATGTTCTACAACTGGATTGTAGAGATGGTAGCACAACTCCATAAATTTACTGGATTGTGTACTTAAAATGGGTGAATTTTACGGTATGTAGCAAATCATACCGCAATAAAACTTTAAAAAATGGTTATAATTCATATAGTAACAAAGCGAAAATCATTCCAGACCAGTGCTGTCCAAGAGAAATATGCTAGGTACATAGGTACTTTTAAATTCTTTTGCTGGGCATGGTGTCTCACGCTTATAATCTCAGCAGTTTGAGAGACCGAGGCGGGCAGATCACTTGAAGTCAGGAGTTCAAGATCAGCCTGGCCAACATGGTACAACCCCATCTCTACTAAAAATACAAAAATTAGCTGGATGTGGTGGCGCACGCCTGTAATCTCAGCTACTCGGGAGGCTAAGGCGGAAGAATCACTTGAACCCAGGAGATGGAGGTTGCAGTGAGCCGAGATCGCACCACTGCACTCCACCCAAGGCAACAGAGCAAGATTCCTTCTCAAAAAAAAAAAAAAAAAAAATCAAGCACAGTGGCTCATGCCTGTAATCCCAGCACTTTGGGAGGCCGAGGCAGGAGGATCACCTGAGGTCAGGAGTTCGAGACCAGCCTGGCCAACATGGTGAAACCCCATCTCTACTAAAAATACACAAAAATTAGCCAGGCACAGTGGCTCATGCCTGTAGTCCCAGCTACTTGGGAGGCCGAGACAGGAGAATCGCTTGAACTTGGGAGGCGGAGGTTGCAGTGAGCCGAGATCACGTCACTGCACTCCAGCCTGGGCAACAAGAGTGAGACTCCTTCTCCAAAAAAAAAAAAATCTTTAGTAGCCACATTAAAAAGGCAAAAAGAAACAGGTAAAATTAAGTTAAATATATTTTATTTAACTTAACATATCCACAATATTATCATTTCTATGTGTAATTGGCACACGAAAGTATTAAGTGAGATACTTTGCATTCTTTGTTTCGTACTAAGTCTTGAAAGCCAACATGCATTTTATACTTTTGGCACATTTCAGTGAGGACTAGCCACACTTCAAGTGCTCAATAGCCACATGTAGCTAGCGGCTACCAAATTGGACAGTGCAGTTCTAGACCAATAAACTTACCAAATTGATTATAAAAACCATACACTAATTATTGCTATGTCAAATTTTACATAGAAAAATAACAGATGGAAACATAACAACGCTTAGATGTTTACAGTGGAGAGAATAGGGGCGAACTTTCTGTTTTCCATTTTCTGGAAAGAGGGCATGTTTATTTTATCATGAAAATAGGCCCGGGCACGGTGGCTCACGCCTGCAATCCTAGCACTTTGGGAGGCCAAGGCGGGTGGATCACCTGAGGTCAGGAGTTCGAGACCATCCTGGCCAACATGGTGAAACCCCGTCTCTACTAAAAATACAAAAATTAGCTGGGCGTGGTGGCGGGCAACTGTAATCCCACCTACTCAGGAGGCTGAGGCCGGGTAATCACTTGAACTCGGGAGGAGAAGGTTGCAGTGAGCTGAGATCGTGAGCCGAGATTGTGCCACTGCACTCCAGCCTCCAGCCTGGGTGACAGAGCGAGACTCTGTCTCAAAAAAAAAAAAAGAAAAGAAAATAATACTTACATTACATATCTATAAAAAGAAATGGCCTTCTCCCACCAAAGGGGAAGGTGGGGTGATGGGGGCAGGAAGCTAAAGATACCTCTGGGGGAGCTCCAGCTGGCAAAACTGCAGTCTGCCAGCATGAGAACATAAAAATCACAGATACTTGAATTAAGGGGATACTGCCAAGTCCAAAGGGCCTGGAAATGCTGCGAACTACCTACAGGAAGGGCAGGGCAGACAGAGGGCTGGGTGGTAAAGTAGCAGCTGGCCAGAGAAGATGATGAGCCACGAGCAGGAGAAATGCTGTGGAGGTGTAAGCAAAAAGCACGTATTTTGGATTCTGTGATAAAGTTTTTTAAAAAGAGGTAAGGATTAAACAGCTCCATGACCTTCTGCATATGTATATATACATATATATACACACACACATAAATATACACATACATATATATATATATATACACACACACATATATATATGCCTCTTAGCTACCCAAATCCTTCAGAGAATCCTTTTTTTTTTTTTTTTTTTTTGAGATGGAGTCTCCCCACCTGTTGCCCAGGCTGGAATGCAATGGCACGATCTCGGCTCACCGCAACCTCCGCCTCCTGGGTTCAAGTGATTCTCCCGCCTCAGCCTCCCCAGTAGCTGAGACTACAGGCATGTGCCACCACGCCCGGCTAATTCTGTATTTTTATTGGAGACGAGGTTTCACCATGTTGGCCAGGCTGGTCTCGAACTCCTGACCTCAGGTGATCCGGCCGCCTCAGCCTCCCAAAGTGCTGGGATTACAGGCATGAGCCACCACGCCCGGCTTTTTTTTTTTTTTTTTTTTTTGAGACAGGGTCTCGCTATGTTGCCCAGGCTGGAGTGCAGTGGTACAATCTCGGCTCACTGCAACCTCTGCCTCCTGGGTTCAAGCGATTCTCTTGCCTCCTGATCCTGAGTAGCTGGGATTACAGGCGTGCGCCACCATACCTGGCTAATTTTTGTATTTTTAGTAGAGACTGGGGTTTCACCGTGTCGGCCAAGCTGGTTTTGAACTCCTGACCTCAAGTGATCTGACTGCCCTGGCCTCCCAAAGTGCTGGGATTACAGGCGTGAGCCACCGTGCCTGGCCAAGGGAATCCTCTTTTACAGTTTTCCATGGCATTATAGACAAGGACTGATGCTGTGCTATGGGTCAGGAAGAGAGAAGTCTAAGGAAAGTCAGACCCCATGTCTACTTGTGAAGCAGCAGAACTCAAGCCCTTGATCATCATCCTTAAATGGGGTGAGGTAGAGAGAGAAAAGGATAACTCCCTGAGTGGAGGAAGATTGCCTGAACTGTTATAGGACACCTCCTTTTGTCCAATTCCCTAGATATCCCAAGTCCTTGGTTAAATATCACTAAATTTTATAATAAAAAAATATTACTCATGGGGCATATAGTATACCAAAACAAGGAGAAGGCAAAAAGAAATGCAGGTGAGAACCACTGACCTAGTCCAAAGCCCTACTGTACAGATATCTAGGAATATCTGAAGGAGACACTAATTCAGTATTTATTGACTATCTCATACATTAGAGTAAGTGGTAATGTGTCCAAGGCCAAAGAGCGTGGAAGGGTGTAGGGAAGAGTAGCAGCCCCGGATAATACTTAAAGCAGAGATAGAGGATCTACTAATTCCTGTTCTTACAGGACTAGTGACCAGGCTGTTTTAAGATCCACACCAGAAAACTGGCTGATGCTAATCAATGGTAGAAATTCCCAGGAATATAAAGTCTCTCACAGGTAAGCCATGTTGTATACCCAGCAAAATGTTTTAAAGGGTAAGAAAGAAGTACACAGAGGATAGACCAGAACTCTGGGTTCAACTTTTGACCTGTTAAATAAAAAGACCTATCCATTGCTCTGAGAAGGGTAAGAGTATACAAAGTATGGCAGAGGCTGCTAGTTGTACCTTGATATTCATTCTTGTCTTCTGTCATAACAACATGACCTCCAGTTTTAAGTGGTACTTGACCATCCAAAATAAGAATTACATTTCCCAGTTTTCCCTGCAGCTAGATGTGGTCATATGACCAAGTTTTTACTAACAGAAGATGAATGGAAATGATGTGTGCCTTTAAAAGATTTGTCTAGCCCTGCACTTCCCCACTTCCCTCTTCCACTGGCTGGAATGTAGATGTGATAATAAGCCACCCCTTAGCTGTTACCGTCAAACACATGGCCCAGAGGGTATACCATCATACGGTGCATCTAATCACTATTATTTTGGGTCTCTACTAGACTAGTCAAACCTGTAGCCCAATTAAGAACAGCAATGAAGAAAGGCCAGGGGCAGAATATAGATGACAACCACCGCCACCACCACCATCACAAAGGACATCACTAAATCACTCCTGCTGCTTGTCCCTGTTGCCTGGGTACTCACTGGCACACCATGGGACATGAGGGTGTTGGGATTCATGAGGGTGACAAGTTGGTGCAGGAGGTCAGGCTGGCTATCAAATAGTTCAGGTGTCAGCTTCTTCATCACTTCTTCCAAATGTTCTGCTGCAAGTGAGGGCACCCCATACCAGGTCTTCGGCTCACCCCTGCACAAGTGGAAAAGGGACACACACAGTAAATCACATCTTGGTCATGCAGGGAGCCCACACTGACTTGATTCCCTGGCTCCCCAGGGTCCCACTCACCAGTGGAGGTAGTTAATGGAGTAACTCCAGTGATCCTCAATATGCCAGCAAAAGGCTGAGAAGACCATGCCCACGTAGAGCCAGGGCACCTTCATGCCAGAGATATCTGCATTGATGTGGCACAGTACAGACTGTTCCAACACCGGCATCACATTTAGGTTCCAACCACTGGTAGCATACTCCTGCCAGGTCAGGTATTTGTAAAAAGGGCATGAGGGTTATGCTAAGGAACTGAGATCTTAAGTCATTTTCTTTAGCCTAGGGAACCTTAATTTTGAGGTCAGAGACTTTTTTGAAACATCTTAAGAAACATATAGGTTTTCTCCCTACCTCTCCACCAAAAAGCATACACACAAAATTTCAATTCTATTCACTTCAATTTCTACGAAGTTTACCGATATATCCATCTACCAAAATACCTGCAAGTTAAAAAAAATCCTGCTCTGGATCAAAATGTACCCTTTCTTGGAAGCACAACTAGGCCCTCATTTTCTCCTGTGCTTACAAACCCCACTCCCTGAACACTACTTATGGATGAGCCAGGATCTCATATACCTTCTCATTTAATTTTTATAACAAATTTGCAAAGTAGATATTATCCCCATTTTAAAGATAAGGAAATGGGCTCACAGAGGCGAAAGAACCCATCTCATGTTTGTACATGCCAGGTACCAGACTGTTTTCTTTCATCTCATCTAAATCTCATGGCTACATAAGACAGGCATAATTATCCTCATCTTACAGAGATACTGAGTTTTTCAGATACTAAATGATTTGCCTAAGCTCACACAGCTGACACGTAACCATGAATCATCCACTCACCTCCTCTTCGGGGGTTAGGTGTCGTTTACTGTCACTGACAGGGAAACCGCTGCCAAATTCTTTGGAATGGATGTCAGCTCCATACTCAACAGTCACATCTTCCTCAATGCTATTTACCAGCCTCCAGAACTCCTTCTCCACAAGTTCTGTGGGCACCATCTGCGGGAAGACAGGTAGCAGATGACTATGGCCCATCACACCCTGGACCCACCGATCCAGGTGAGCTGAGACCATCTGGCATCAATACCTATGATCCTAGCCCAACACTACCTCAGCCCTCCATCACCTACATGCACGGGCATGTTGAAGTAGTCAGCTTTAAAGGAGTCGGCCATCTCGCCAAAGCTCTGCAGAGTGTATTCCCGGGTAGCCTGCTCAAAGCCAAAGGCTTCTGGGGGCCGCTTACACTCCTGAAACCCAAAGGAGAACATGTCACCAAAACAGAGGCAAAGAGGTGAAGAATCCTCCCAAGTGGAACTGGAATATAAGGGGTAGGGAGGGAGAAGAGCCCTAGGTCTGCACTCAAGGCCCCTGAGGCAGGCTTTACTTTACAGCTGTACCTTTTGCTCTTACCACTTCGGCTTAGTCTTTTCATTCCCCATCATGCTTTTGCTCAGTTCCTCCCTACTGAAATGTCCTTTTCCACTTTCTTTCATTGGTTCCTCAAAACTCAATTCCAGTCTCACAACTTCCAGGGAGTCATCTCATGCTCTTTTCTTCCTTTAGGACTTTATCTAAATGGCTCTGACTTTAATATGCTATCCTGTGTTCTTCTGCCACCATTTTTCCTCTCTAACTAAAATGTGATTCTTTTTTTTTTTTTTTTGAGACAGAGTCTTGCTCTGTCGCCCAGACTGGAGTGCAGGGTCACAATCTCAACTCACTGCAACCTCCACCTCCCAGGTTCAAGCGATTCTCCTGCCTCAGCTTCCCGAGTAGCTGGGATTACAGGTGCCCGCCACCACGCCCAGCTGATTTTTGTATTTTTAGTAGAGATGGGGTTTCACCATGTTGGCCAGGCTGGTCTCAAACTCCCGACCCTGTGATCCGCCCGCCTTGGCCTCCCAAGTGCTGGGATTACAGGCGTGAGCCACCACGCCCGGCCTCTAAAATGTGGTTCTATGCAGGGTGCTTAGAGAAGGTTTTTTATGCCCAGACTAGAACTATAAGGCTGGGAAAATGGCATTGAATATTCTAGTACCTTGAAAGATGGAAAACAGGGCCGGGCATGGTGGCTCATGCCTGTAAACCCAGCACTTTGGGAGGCTGAGGTGGGGTGGATCACCTGAGGTCAGGAGTTCGAGACCAGCCTGGCCACCATGGTGAAACCCTGTCTCTACTAAAACTACAAAAACCAGCCAGGTGTGGTGGCAGGCGCCTGTAATCCCAGCTACTCAGGAGGCTGAGGCAGGAGAATCGCTTGAACCCGGGAGGCAGAGGTTGCAGTGAGCAGAGATGGCATCACTGCACTCCAGCCTGGGTGACAGCGCAAGATTCAGTCGCAAGAAAAGAAAAAGAAAAAAGAAAGATGGAAAATGAAGACACTGGCTTTTACAGCATCAAACCCTCCACTAATCCTGTTCTTGAGACTGTCTCAGAAGATAGGATGTGGGTCTACCTCATTTTGTACCTATGTTCATTATTTTAGATGAGAACAATATGTACCCCAAAATCAGACACACACCATGCTTATGTTTGAAAAATAAATGTCCGTCTGGTCCACTGACTTATAACCACTTAGAGAAGAGAGTCAAGTAGAGTCGACAGTCTTGATACTGCTGGTATCCAAACTCCTCCCCAACTAGAATCTCCACCACTACCAAGGCCAATATGCACTGCCCTGATTTTTCCTCATCTGTGTATGTCTGTCTGTGTGTATGTATGCATGTGCACACCCGGTCTCTACAACCACAGTTGAGTCCCTAAGATAAGGCGAATGTCTGCTCTACAGAAATCCAAAGGGAAATGTAGAAGGTAAGTACTGAGAATTTGGGTGAAGGTAGGAAGTTCATGAAATGTACCTGCCCAACTTCCTGGCTGCTTGGCCCTTACTGCTGCTTCAGCTGCTCTCCTTACTGCCCCTATACCCATAGTAGGCATGCTCTCCTGCTATACCTCTGTTCCTGCTAGTCCTCCACCTCCCAGTCCCGAACAGCCAACCACCTCTCTAGTTAAAGCCTGTAGCACTGCCTCAATCTAAATATAACAAGAGGAAAACAACTAAATAAATATTATACCCATGATACACCATCTAAAAAAATTCCAGACCTTAATTAAACTTAGTAATATAGAGAAATGGTTATAAAGTAACAAATGAAAATATATAACAAGATCTCAAACTTGTTAAAGATAGTTACATATAAGTAACAGCAAAAAGATGAGGAAAAAAATATATCAAACTATTAACAATGGTTATCACTGGGTGGTGGGAAGACAAGTAATTTGCCTATTTTCCAAAATGTCTTTTTTTTTTTTTTTTTTTTTTTTTTTGAAGACAGGGTCTCATTTTGTTGCCCAGGCTGGAGTGCAGTGGCATGATTTTGGCACACTGCAACTTCCGCCTCCTGGGCTCAAGCGATCCTCCCACCTCAGCCTCCCGAGCAGCTGGGACAACAGGCGTGTGCCACCATGCCTGGCTAATTTTTGTATCTTTTTTGGTAGAGACGGGGTTTCGCCATGTTGCCCAGGCTGGTCTCAAACTTCTGGGCTCAAACGATCCGCCCACCTCAGCCTCCCAAAGTGCTAGGATTACAGGCGTGAGCCACCGCGCCCGGCCTCAAACTTTCTAAAAAAGAAAAAAAAAAGAACAAAAACTCAGAAATTGAAAGAACATTTTTTTCTTAATATTCCTATCCTTCAAGTCTCATTTCTGACATTTTCCCTGATTATTACCCTTAGCCATTTTCCTCTCCTCTGAACTTCTATATCTCAGAGTTTCTAACACACAATTTAGCCTCTGTTTATATGTCACCACATACAGTCTAATTATGATGCTTACCTCTCCAGGTGGTCTGGGAGCTCTTAGAGGACAGAAGCAAAGGCTGAATCTCCTGCTCCTTTCTCCCAAAGCTCTGCCCAGCCTAATCCCACCACAGAGACCCAAAACCTAAGACTATGGCTGAGCTAAGAGGCTGCCCTCAATAAGGCCAGATGAAGGAAGGCAAGGAAGCCCTATGAGGCAGATGTGGAGTGGGGAGGCCTTACCGCCATGACACACTTTGGGCACCGCCAGACACCCTTGGGGATCTCAGGCAGAGGAGGCAGCAGGCAGAAGATGTGGTAGTTGTCATCACAGCCATCACACAGCAGGAGCTTGTCATCCTCATCCCCTCGAGAACACATCCGGCAGACATATGACTCAATCTGCCAGGGGAGAAGAGCAAAAGTTCTCCATTGGAAATCCACTGTGTTTGCTGGCTGAATGATTTACAGCCCTGTATAGGCTAGTCATGCTAGGTCTGGAGTTCAACTGCATGTATGTACCATCTCCCCAAATAAGCAGGTAGAGCTGCAAGAGCAGTCTTTTATCATCCAGTCTTGAATCCTCCCATTTTTATTCATCCAATAAACACTTACTAAACCCGTGTTCAGAACTACGCTGGACTCTAGCACAAAGACAAGACATGGTATCCTTCCAGGTATATACAGTACTCTAGAGACATGTGTTCATAAAAATTAAAAATTGCCAATAGCGGTCCATAAAGGGCACTGTGGGAGCCTAGAGAAGGAAGCACTCAAAGCAGCTGGAGATAAGGAGGGATGGCCTTGAGAAAGGACTTCATTGAAAAGGTGACACCTGAAACTGGCTGAAACCTGAAGGCAAAACAAAACATGGCAACAGGGCAGCGCACAGGGGGAATCTCTTCCAGGCTGAAGAAACAACATGTGCAAAGGATAGGGATGAAAGAGCATACTGCATCTTACAGGGAAAAATGAACATACCTACAAGGAGTTCAGTGTGGCTATAGCAGAGGAGTGAGGTGGGCAGTGCTGGGGGATGAGGCTAGAGGTCAGCAGGGACTGGATCATGCACGGTAATGAGGAGCTTAGCCTTTATCCTGAAGCAATGGAGAGTGAGACTCCTTCTCTGGACCCTTCCAGCACTTCATGTTGACAGCACTTGATCACCCTTTCTTGCTCTTTGTTCCATATGAGTTGGCTTTGTTTCCCCAATTAAGTGAGCTACCTGAGGGCAGGGCCCATGGAGGCCCGCTTTTGTGGTTAATGCGACCTGGTCCAGTGCCATGCAGGGGAATGCTTATTGAAGGGACAAGAAGCAGAGCATTAAGAAGTCAGGGCTGGGTCCTTACAAACTGGGCATTGCTGTGGTTCCTCCGTAGCCTCATGGTCATCTTGGTGCAGGGTTCTGGGCTGTGACTCAGCTCCTCCTTGCTCTCCAGGAAGGTCTTAGGCGATGTTGACTCCACCTTCACATCCCCACCTAACTCCTCCTTCACCACTACTGTGGGGGGACACTCAGGCCCCTCCTTATCTGGGAGAGAGAAAAATGGCTGTAAACACAGGTCTAGGACACTTAGGGCCCTGACTTTTCTCCCTAGGTGAGGCCACCCCAGCCTGTTAGGCCTTACCTTTCTTCCGCAGAGTCTTGTCTTTGGCCATGAGGCCCAGGCCCATCATCTTGGGGCCTGCCCCATAGATCTGTAGCTTTTTCAGCTCTGGATTCTTTTCAATGTCTTCCTCTGTGGGTTCCGGCTGGAAGGAAAGAAGGAAATGAATCAAGACTGCTATCTGGGGCAGACTGTCCCATCCTAAAAGAACAGTAACTCGGACTACATATCACCTGATCTCATGCTGAGGGCTGAGGCACAGATGGGCTAAGCCAAGAACTCAGAGTTGCTTTTTCGAGACTGAGGGTAGGTGAGCTGCCTCCTCGGCCCTCTCTCAGAAAGGAATAAAAGACAGGATATCTCAGTTTTCCCAACTGTAAAATGAGAACATTACCTCCTCCCTTATAGTTATGAGGGGGGTTAGGGACAATACATATGAAAAAGCTAACAGTGTTTGGCATTACCAACAAATGGCAGTCTAATAGGATCTGCTAAATTACATGCTTCGATGAGCCCAGGGACAGTGTCCATCTTGTTCTCTATTGTATTCCCAGTGCCAAGAATGCCTGGCACATAAGCTTCTGCCTGAAGACATAGCTATAAGGAGCTGGGCACAGTGGTACACACCTGTAGTCCTAGCTACTCCAGAGGCTGAGGTGAGAGGATCACTCAAGCCTAGGAGTTCAAGATTATAGTGCATTATGATCAAGCCTGTGAATAGCCACTGTACTCCAGTCTGGGCAACATAGCAAGACCCTATGCCTCAAAACAAAACAAAACAAAAGATACAGGTATAAAGAGAAAGAAGAGTTCTACTTCTATGAGCAGAGTAAGTCCGGAAAGGAACAAAACAGGCAAGAAGAGCAGACATACAAAAGAGGTTGCACAAACAGATCAAGACCCAGCTCAGCAGCTCAGCTGAGAGGGGAGAAAAAAGCAAGAGTGAAGCCAGAGAGAGGCACACTAATGCTCAGAAGAACTCAGAGAACAAAAGAAGGGATAATGGAACAGGGAACACAGCCTTAGCCAGAAGGAAGGAGAGGACTCCCTCCACCTCAAAGCTCTAAGTTCGAAGAAGGGGAGTACTCACATCAGGCTGCAGTCTCTTGGCCCGCCGGCCATAGCTGTTGAACTTGGAAGGCTGCACAGACTGTCGTAGGGGGATGCTGTGGGGTTTGTATTCCTTGTCCTTCTCCTCATTATCAAATGGACGTGTGTTACACTGCTGGGGACAGGTAAGGGGTAAGGGTCAGGACATGGGACGCCAGCCCGCAAAAGCAATAACTTCCCTCTACCCTCACCCAATGGCATCCAAAGCTGTGGTCCACTCACCTGACCCACACCAATAGCCCCTGTTCCACTGGTCTTTAGCACTGACACCAGCACACATTTTGGGAATTCTCAGTACCTTTGCTTGTATCACTCCTCCCTTCCAGTCACTTCCTCCACCAACCATCTCCCCAACTAAATCAGACGCCATCTCTTCCCACACCTTCTAGCCCAAGCCTCCCTTCTCTGATTTCTCTATCAGTTAAAACTTTGTCACATAACAAATAAGCTAGCCGTACAGATAACTCCAGGACCTCTGACCCTGAGCAGTGTAGAAAGAGAATAAGCATCACTAGGAAAGAGCAGAGTCCAACTCCCAGGTCTCCAGTCCACTAAACCAGTTTCATTAAGAGCAAGTGTGGAAATCTGTGCTGAAGGGTAAAGCCGCACCCTGCCCCACTGTGACATCCTTACCACAAGGTTGGCTCCAGACTGGTACATTTCATAGGGATAAACAATGCGTTCGTAGTGGGACCGTAGCAAGGAGCCAATATTTTTGCCTGGTGGATAGTTGAGGCGCTGGGCTACCCGAGCCCACCGACGGTCCTTGCAGATAGCTTCATAACCACCTTCCTCCACCACAATCTGAAAAAACAAGTAGGAAAAGACATGGATATGCCATGTGTATTTATATGTGAGGGAGTAGGCCTGTAGAAAGGGCAAAAGGGCAATGAGGGCAACTCTAGTCCCTCACTTCACTGGGGGCTATCCCCTCATCCCAACCTCAAATTGCAGCAAAAGATTCCAAGATGTTCTGATGACAGCTTGTGTGCTACCAAGCTGTGCCCCTTCCATTGCAGCCTAAAGATCTAATATCCAAACTAAGGGGGCCCCCAGAGTATCAAGGATATTGGGGTTTGGTGGGAGGGGTGCTTGACAAAAACCTGTTCTTACTTTGCTGAGACTGTAGAGGTCCAAGATCCGCCGTTCTACATTGGGAATCTTTAAGGAGGAGCCCTGGATTTCCCAGAATTTGGCAATCTGGTCCAAGTAGTTCAGTTTCACTCTCGTCTGGGCCTGAAGAAGAAATGGCTCAAAGAGGCTGGCCACCCCCTCCCACTGACCACTATCTTTGGGTCCAATCTTAGGGGAGAACAGAGGAATACAGCAGTCCACACTTTCACTACCCAGGGCTTCTCCCAATGAACCGGATCCCAGACTCTAGGCAGTGCTTAGCCCCACCTCGCTCTCATTTCTTTTGTTTTTGTTTTTTTGAGACGGTCTTGCTCTGTCGCCCAAGCTGGAATGGAGTGGTGCAATCACGGCTGACTGTAGACTTGACCTCCTGGGCTCAAGTGATCCTCCTGCCTCAGCCTCCTGAGTAGCTGGAACTATAGGCGCACGCCACCACGCCCGGCTAATTTTGTATTTTTTGTAGCAATGAAGTTTCACCATGTTGCCAGGCTGGTCTCAAACTCCTAAGCTCAAGCAATCCATCCACTTCGGCCTCCCAAAGAGCTGGGATCACAGGCGCAAGCCACTGCACCCAGCCACTTCTCTCTCATTTGTCACCTTCCAGTCAATCAGAGAAGCCCAAGGTCCCAATAGAGAGGGTCACAACTGCCAAAAGCTTTAGATATGTCCTCTAATCTCCCTGACAAGGTCACGTGAGTATTATCATCTCCTATACAGATGAGGAAACAGAGGCTCAGAGGAGTTAGGTCACACAGCAAGCATCAAGATATTTTGGTGCCAAATAATTCGAGCTTTGGTTCTCCCTCTGCTACTGATTTGCTATGCTGCCTTGAGCAAATCAGTTCCACTGTGGACTCCTTTTTTCTTTTACTAATAATTATAAAAGGAAAATAACTGCACAGTCCACTTACCCCAGAGGGGTAGACTTAATGAGGGGACCAGTGAAGATCCTCTGCAGATTTCAGAATTATATCTAAGCTCTAGGCATGTTTCAGAGAAAGCAACTCCAAAAAGGCACATGCACCTCCTTATGTACCACCAAACTTGTTCCATGGTGGCTAAAGGGTGAAAGTGCATGCTATAACTATAGACAGAATGGCCTAGAACTAAGAGATGGTATATCAGAGTAGCACTAGCACCTGGCCAACCCAGGACCCAATGTGGGCCAAAGAGACTAGGAACAAGATATGTATCATGCGTCCCTGAAATCTCAGTAACCAAGAAGGACTCCCATAGGCCCCAAGTCTACAACCTCCTCACTCCAGTCAGAGAGCCTGGTTCTTGGAAGAACTAGATAGTCATTACCATTCACTACCTTGCCCTGATCCCATTAGGGGGAACAAAGACAGCTCTTTCCATTTCATAGTTGAGAAAAACTAAGGTCTATTTGTAGAAAGAAACAACCTACAGTTCCTTGGCTGTGAGAACTCTCAAAGGGCAAGGAAGTGCTCCTTCGACCTCAGCCCCTTAGCTTTCTGAAGTTGGCCTCATCCCTGCTCCTTCTTATTAGTCAGCACTCCCTCTACAGAAAACCTGCCCTTGTGTCATGCTAGGCAACATCTTGCCCAAGCTGTACCCCTATAAACCTGACAAGATATATTTTTCTTTTCTGAGATGGGGTCTTGCTATGTTGCCCAAACTGGTCTTGAACTCCTGGGCTCAAGCAATCCTCCCACCTTAGCTTCCCAAAATGTTAATAGTGCCGAGGCTGAGGAACTCTGGTCTAGAACACAAGTGAACTTTTAAGGTATAAGTATTCAGCTGGGCCTGGGCCTAATCTCCCACCCCTTGGACATCTATTAAGATTTGTGGGTACATAATAATGGGGGAGGGAGTGGCAGCATATGCCTAACCTAGAGCTGCCATGGAAAACTCCAGGATCTTACGTGGAACTGGCTTTAGGGAACCTAATCTCACTACCCCAGGACATTCTCAAGCAGGGAAAACCCCACCTGTCCATGAAAAGGGCCTGGACTTCCTGTACAGAACAAAAGGGAGAAGGAAAATCCTACCTGCCTGACCCCTGGCCAAGTCTCTAACCATTCCAGCCTCCACAGAGCCCAGTTCTTGTGTTGTTCTGCCCATCTACCCAAACTCCCACCTTACCAAGCACCCATGGAAGCAAAGTAGAAAGCACAGGGCTGTGGATGAATTGGATATATGAAGCCACATTCAGCTGGCCAAGGAAGAAGGGGTATCAGCCAGTTCCATATTTCCTTTTTGTTGACTCAGCTAGGGTAGGCTAGTTTACAGGGGAGTTTCAGAAGTAGTAAACCTTTGTGAGAAAGGGATATATGTCCCCAGCCTTTGGGCTATCAAATCACAAATGCTAAATGCCCCTGGCTCTTGGTTATATTTAGAGCTCTAAAGCTTCTTCCATGCCCTGGGCACACTAAAGTAATGCAATTTCACAGAAGAGAGAATAAAGGCCTAGCTAGGTAAAGTACCTCAGCCAGAGAAACTATAAGGGAAGTGGGATTAGAACTCAGGTATACATTCTCCCAACCCCACCACCAGCTCCTAGTCTTCTCACCTCTAGCTCATTCAGCCTCTGGATTCGGGGGGTAAACCTGAAGTTGTCCACTTCCACAGCAAAGGGTGGCTGCCAGTCCTGAGAGGGTAGAGAGGGGAAAGGGACTTGAGTTATCTCAGCATAGTGTAAGACCGGAAGTCACCAAAAGCAGCTCGGAATCCCACTGGCACCTTCCCAAACCTCTAGCCACTCCAGACCCTTTAACCTGCAAACATCCTACCCAACCACCCACCCCCACCTCCCCCCAGAACTCACAAGAGTCTAGCAGCCCCTCAAGTCCGCACCCAAGGCCCCATGCACATGCCCTAGGAAACTTCTCCTGAGTCCCACCCAACAGTACAGTGCCAGGATTTCAAGAAATTAAGAGATGGAGCCTCTGTTTTGTTGACCCTAAACCTTCTCCACACCCACATTAACTCCTTATCCCCTAGGCACGTGCTATAGGACACACAGGCCTGGGAGTACTGGAAAGCACACAGGATCTAGAGTCAGAAGATATGGGTTCATGTTCTAGATCCGCTACTTACTAGCTATGAGATTTTAGCTTTCTGAACCTGTTTTCTCATCTGTAAGGTGGGAATATGAACTCTAGCCCTGGCTTCCTTGCCAGACCAACATGGAAAATTAAAACTAGTTTTCAAATGAAAATGTTATTCAAAGGAGTCATCGTTATGACCTGACATCTAAGGCTGACCACACCTCACAATACACATGCAGGGTAGCTCAGGTCCGATTGTGGCAGGACGTAAAGGTTTGGGCCTTTAATGTTTGTTCTCTCAGTTTAAAGGGCCTGAGATAGACACTGCAGGGAAGAGCAAGGAACAGGGAGCAAGTATGTGTATCACTCACCCAGTCTGGAAGGCTTCCTGTAGATCCTCTCTCATACACCTGCCTGGTACAGGAAGAGGCAGGGGAGGAAGCCCCAGGGGGTGGGGGTAAGTGCTGGGATGCCTGACTGTGGTGGCAAAGAATGGGAGGATTTGGGGAGGGAAGTCAGGGAAAGATCATGAAAGTGGGAGACACTCTGCTCTGCCAAGTTGGAGCTTGCTGTGTCCTGCCCAAAGGTCAGCTGTGAAGAACCCCCTCTCCAACACCCCTTTCCAACCTCCTATGCAGTCCTCTCCTTCCCAGAGCCCTGGCTCCTGCTGGGGTGGCGAAATGAACCTAAAGTAACCTAAACCAATGCTCTCATTTTATAAATGGGGAAAGTGAGGCTCAGAGAAAAAAAGTGAAATTTCCAAAATTACATGCTGAGTTAGTGGTGGGGCCAAGAACCCACGTCTTCTGACCTCCAATCCAAGGCCTTTGCATTACACCAGACATCAATGTTCATACATACATGCATACACGTGGGCGGGGGGGGAGAGACAGTGAAAGAGAAGAAAAACTGTTGACCTCTTCTGCACACACACTTTTAGAAAATGGGCTAGAGGACTCATACTTTGCATGCATACACAGACCACACTCCCCTGCCCCTACCAGCCAAAGCAGGTGGCAAACATCTGGGGCTCAGTAAGCAGGGACAAAAAAAGAAAAAAAACAGGCAGGCCAAAATGGTATGGCTCAAATCCAGACAAGCTCCCCATGCCCTCTTGCCTCTCATCAGGATAGGGCACTCCCCTCAGCACAGGTAACCCAGCTAAAGAGGTGCTCAAACCCAAAACTCCGGGCACCCTTCTTTCCTGCTGAATCAAGTTCTAGACAATCAGTGCAACATCAAGCACCTGACAGGAAATGGCAGCCCTGGAATGCTACGGCAGGAGCCATGGATGCAACAGATACCTGGGAAGGCCCTGCAAACCGCCTGCCTTCATCTCCAGACTACTGTACGCCAAATGCATGTTGGTATTAGGATGTGGTGATAAAAAAAGGCTGGCTACCTGATGAACAAAGCAAGATCCTTCCAAACTCCACTGGGTCTACTCAGGGTACCCACACTCTCCTCCCACCCATCTTTCCCAAGCGTAGCAGTCACCTGCCGAGCAATTCAGGCCCCAAACCATCCTTCCTCCAGCAAACCTCCAATTCCCAGGTACCCACCCATATACAGGTTCCCACCCTGGGCCCAAGCATCACTTGAGCGAGTACTTCAAACTTCAACCAGAAGAAGGCCAGCTGCCTAAAGGTGGCCTAGGAGCTGCCATAGAGAAGGAAAAAACCAAACCAAACCAGAGAGCCAGGTATCCTGGATTAGAGAGAAGCACACTGTTGAGCAGTGAAAAGGACGGCCTCCTGCTGGCCACGCACACCCGGGACATGTCACTCTTCCCCTTCCTGATGCCCCAAAGCAGGGTAACAACACCTACACAAGGCCAGCCTGCCTAAGTCAGTCCAAGATAGAAAAAAGGAATTCAGGCCTCAACTACCCCCTACATCAGCTATGCCTCTTTTTCCCACAGGCTTGCCCAACCACTTCAGGGAGTGCCTCCTTGAGGCTGCCCAGGACTCCTGCCTCTCCCTTCCACTAGTCTTCCTGACCCTCTACCCACTGCCACTCCCTCACCATGGACAAGGATACCTCAGAAATCTGTGGCCAGACTCCAAGAAGGAAGAAATTCGCTTACCCAACACCTCCTAGAGGATCTATCTGAAACCATCCTAGATCTGTGGCTGAGCACCAGAAAGCACCAAGTTGGATAAGGAGGCCTGTGGTGCCCTCCTCAGGTGGGAATGAAGCTTCCTATTCCATTTCAGCCAGGAGACACCCACTCAAAAACACCCTTTTCCAGCAAAGCTCAATTTCTGCCCTTGGAATCCCAACTGATCACTGAACATTATCATCACTTTTCCACCACAGCAAGGCAGCAGCTTGCCCTAGCCCTTGGGAGACTTCTAGCCTGAAGCCAGGCCTAGGAGGAAAGCTATGGCCTTTGTTGCTGACCCCTGGCAATCATGTTCCAAAAGGGACAGAATTCCATGGCTCCATTCTGTTCTGCGGGCCCAAGAGTGCCCTATCCTCTGGGATCTCCTACATCCTGGACCAGAGCAGAGTAGAAATCTTCTGAGAAGGACTCACACCCCACCACCAAGCTGACCGGTCCAAACATCTCCATAGGAAGTCAAGTCTGCGGGATGATGTGCAGAAAAGGCCTTGACATTGCCTTCAACGAGGAAAAGAAGAGGACAATTCCCTGAACCCACCTCAAGGGAGACAGAGCAATCCCTGTGAGACTGATTTCCTGACTGGTCCAGCAGGCCAGGCTATTATCATAGATGAATTGGCCTGGCAGGGTATGAGTAAATATGAGTCAACCTACATAGGAATAAACCAATGACCACATCAAACACCCTCACAGTGACAATAATTACCACTTATCTAGTGCGTACTACATACAGACGCTACCTAGTTTAATTCAATCCTCTAAATAACCATTCCTGGGATCCATTTCACGGGCTCAGAGAGATTACTTCTACTTTCCCAAGGTCACACAGCTGCTCAGCTTCAAAGTGGAGTTTTGAACTCAAGTCTGTCTCCCTTCAGGACTGCGATCTTTCTATTAATACTATACTATGCTGCCTGCCTTAAAGGAAGTGATGACAACAGATTGGAGAAACGTCTTATTTTTACAGCCTCGACCTAGGTGGCCCGGGCTAAGAGATGTGGGGGGTGCCTCTCTGTGAACTCCCTCCGGCCCACTAGGAATCCCTGTCTTAAACCAGGAGTGATTCTGAAGGGCCGGGGTGGGGGTGGATCTCTGACTCCAGGTCACCTGTGGGCCTCACACCACGAGAGGACCCCGGGCCCAACACCCTTTTTCCGATCCGCGCCGCAACCACAACGGTCCCAGCCACCCCCTCTCCCCACCTCGAGCTGCCCTCCGCCCCAGACTTCGCCGCTGGCTATCCTACTGCTTCATTCCGTCTCGCCGCCGGCGAAAACCGGCCCCGGGGCTTACCGCGGGTGGGCGGATCTTGCAAATGCCCGATTTCTCTGCGATGGGCCTGATTTTCGCGATGTAGCCAAGAGGGTCTCGGAACTCGGCCCAGCTAGGCTCGAACACCGGGCACTCCGGTGGCGGTAGGAAATCGTCGGACCCCGGCTCCATGGTGGGCCCGAGGTCTGGGCCAGGGATCAGGAGGCTTGGACCGCCCTTAAGGACTCATGGCGCCGCCGCTGTTTGAAGCCGAGGCAATGCTCGGAGGCTAGGCCCTAAGCGGGGCAGCCGCCGCCCGCCGAGGGCCTAAGGGGGCGTGTGGCCGTCGTGCTCTGAGAGTCTCAGGCTGACTCTACTGCTACCGCCTCTTCGTCCCGCTCCGTTTCTTCCAAACTGTGTGGTTGCCTCCCCACTACCGCAGCCTTCGCCACCACAGTTACCTCCCAAACGCCGCGGCCTTCAGCGCCGCCGCCGCCATCTTGGTTTGTCAGCGTCTCCCCTCCCCACACCACAACAAACTGGATCCTTCCGCGGGGTGTCCTTCCGAGCCTCGTATACGTTGCGTCACACCAAGCCCTAGGAAACCTTCATATAGTGGAGACCGAGCTAAATAGGCTGGTATGGGTTTCTATTTGGAAGGGGTTACTCAAATGTACCACCCCCGACTGAGAGAAAATAGTTCATTGCAACGGCGGAGGAACAAGATTGTAATTAGTTTGCCGGATCGTCTTTCCGGATGGACCGGCGGTGCACGTTTAAAGGCCAGTGATGCGCATGCGCGTTATGGAGACCGGAAGAGGAGCTGGTGTCCGTGGGTGGTGGAGTCAAACCGGCACTCCCTCGCAGACCTCAACCAGGTCGCTAGCCCCGCACCAGTGTTCTCTGTCCCTTCTCCCTGGTCTTAACGGTGTGGGCCGCGGAAGGCGGCTCTGGGAGCCTGATTGCAGAGGACCCCTTATGGTGGCCCGCAGGATGGGGGGAGATGTACTAGGCTCCAGCTCTAGACGCTGACACCTCTGGAGCTTTGAAATAAGGAAGGCAGGAAGCTGCTCACTCCCCGGGGATTATGGATTTTTAGAATTCTGAGTCCCAAGTAAAGGAAGGAAATCTTTATTTCATCCAGGGTTACAGGTAGAGAGATGGGGTTTCGATTCTTACCCCCCAAAAGTCACTGGGAGTCAGCATTTTAATGAACGCTTTCAACTGTTCTGTATTCACTTTTACCATGTACACATTTGTGGCATATACCCCTACAAAATAAGCCTGTGTGTATGTATACTTTAACTATTGGATGTTTAGCAACGGCGTATTTATCCAGTGTCAACTGTGTAAAACACCTGTTTGCCCATTTGTGAGCCTACAGTGCACTTACCAAACATCCGTGTACTTTGATTGTATTTATTGTGTATAGCCCCTGTGCATTTGGTACCAACTGTATGTACATTTAGTCCTATCGTGTGCATGTTCCTTGAGCAGTTTCTGAATAGGTTCATTGCAACTACAGTACTTTGAGTATCATCAAACCAGTACTTTGTACATATGCATCAGGCATCTACTGATTGGAGGATCATCTGTGTCATTCATCAGCTGTGGACCTACTGCATATAGTTTGAACACTCACTGTGCAAATATTTGAGTACTTGCGTACATGCTGATTAAGTAATTTTGTTTTCCCCCATCAGACTATGAATTCCTTAAGGGCAGGGACCATGTGGCCTTATACATCCTTAGCACTTGGCATGTTAAGCAGTAAATGAATGTTGAGTAAACAAAAGAAAAATGAATAAATGTCCTTAGTATATATTGACTGAAAAATATGAATACTTTTTGCAAACATTTCCTGTTTAACATATTAAACATCCACTGTAAGCTCGAGGCAAGTAGGGAGTGTCATACCTTCGTGCAGTTAACTGTTCCTAATCAGATACTGTGCCAATTAGGTCCATCCTGCCTACTTCAGGACTGAGCTAAGGACATCCTGGCTGAGGGAACAGGGCACACAGGTAGGAGCTCATGCCCTGGGCTCAAAGAGTCATGCCTTGCAGTCCCACCAGCTCTGCCATTTTCTAGTTTGTAACCTTGAACAAGTCCCAACTTCTGTAACTGAAATGGGGATAATACATACCTTGCAGAATTGTTGTGTACTTGGCACATAGCAGGCCCTCAGTATCTGGTAGCTGTTATTTTTATTTCTGAGTGTCAACAACCAATATGCCAAAACTCATTAAGAATCTCCTTTGTGTCAGACACTGTGCTAGTGCTTTTGTATTTTTTTTTTTATCACCTGAATCCTTATATTACCTTGAATGTTCAAGATCTTTATCCCCACTTGGCTCGTGTGGAGACTTGTCCCAAGTAACACAGATATTAAGTGACATCTTTCTAGTTTTCTAGGTGTCAGGGGAAACCTCAGCCCCTCTCCACCAGAAACACAGGTGGATGATCCAACTGAACAGCTGTCTGGACAGGAAGCAGGAAAACTAGGCAAAGTGATGCTAATCACAGTATTATCACTAGCCTCTCACATGGATAAGCATCTAATTGCCTACATGGCTAGTTCATACCAATTATTTCCCTTAATCTTTGCAACAGTCTTCAGAAAGATGTAGGTGAATTTACCCAGTCTGTAGATGAGGAACCAAGTTCCAGAAAGATTAAACAACTTGCCCAATGTTACACAGGAAGTTGCTGACTCTGGTCAAATGCTCTTCCTGTCGTTTGCCCTCACCAGGAATGGAGGAGGTGAGGGAAAAGGGAGCTGCTGGGGTGGGAGGTAGGGTGGTGGGGCAGGGCCCAGTCCTTGGCAATATGGGGCATGCAGGGCCTGGAGCTTGGACTGCCCATCGGGCAGCACCCCCAGGCCACCGTGGCTGTGACCGTGATGGTGGTAGTGGTGGTGGTGCGTGGAAGAAACAGATGAAAAGGAGGCAGAGGCCTGGCCAGAGAAGGGTGAGGAGAATCTAGAAGGTGGGAGAATACGGTAGATCTTAGGCTGAAGGAAGTTCAGCCTTTCCATCTAGAGGCTCAGGGAAGTACAAAGAGCATGAATCAGGAATCAGGAGGCCAGATTTTGGGTCTCAGCTCTGCACGGTCTTCCTACAGCCTTCTTTGAGGTCCTTTAGCCCAGACACACCCGTCCTGGAAGATTAAATAGAAATTATGTAGTCTTTGAAGGCAATGAGATAGAATTTATTCGTTTACAAATATTTATTAAATTTCTACTATGCACCAGCAAATTTTCTGGGCACTGGGAATATAATGGTGACCAAGACAGATGTAGTCTCTACTTTCCTGGAGCTGACATGCACCCACTGAGATCTGCCAAGTACCTCATCTTCCTGAGCCTTGATTTTCTCCTTTGTATAATGAAGCTAAATAATCCCTTCCTCACAGTGTTGTTAGGAGGATTAGAGATAATGATGACTGCCATTCATCAAGGGCCAGGTGCTATGAAGTAGATATTGTTATCCCCATCCTACAGATGAGGAAACTGAAGCTCAGGGAAGTGTAAACTTACTCAAGTCACATGGCTGGTAAGTGGCAGGACCAGAACTCAAACCCAGGTCTGTCTGACTGCCGTACAATTCTGCCTGTAAGAGTCTCAGATGGTGCTCCCCATGTAGTAAGGCATTCAGGAAACGGGTTTGTTCCCCAAGCCATGGGTCTTGCTGGGGGACAACCGGAGTCTAGATGCTGGGGACTTAAGAATTGGGATGCATCAGGAAACTCACTCCAGGCTGGGGGCTGGCTTGGCCTCACCCATCCACCCGGGAGACAGGGTCTGACATGGAGTTGGTGCAGAGCAGTGACTGGAAGGTTCGTCTGGGCTCAAAACCACACTCACCCCATTCATGTTTTGTGGATCAACTGGGCTGACACTGACTTTGTGTCTCACTTTTTTTGGTTTGTAAAATATGATCTCTTCCAGTTCTGAAGTAGGTTTAAGCTGTTGGTTCTGATTCCTAAATAGCTCTAGAATCCATCCCCTCCTCCTTGCCATCTTCCACTCCTCCTGTGAACCTTTTACTGTCTCTAGCCTGGACTCTTAAAAGAGCCTCCTCAAGGTATCTGTGTGAACTCATGGTTTATTAGACAGAGACAGAGAAATATCGATGTCTAGTATAGAAATATAGATGTATAGTATGTGCTTATACATATACATAACAATAAAATGATTTATCCAAAATAATGTTAATTCAAAATGAATTATGATAGTAGTGGATTACAAGTCACTGGTTAAAATAAAAATCCATGACTCCACATTGATATAAGTAAATAAAGTGAGAGAAAAGGGAAAGTAGAATTCTAAATTATATAGAAGGAATGATGGAGCTAGAAATCATCAATGGATGCTCAAACCTTTGCAAAATAAAAGAGCAAACTCTTAAAATATTGCTGTAACACCTAGTGCCCAAATCTTGGTTTCTAAATGTCATTCTCTACTAAAAAGAACCGGGGCTCCTTGGAAGGGCTCAGAAAAAGATGGAGATGTGCCACAGGACACAGGGGCTTAGAGGGCTTCCTACTGGCCAAATCTGGGGCTGTGAACATCAAAATAAAGAATGATGTTAATGGGTTATATATAACCCATTGAGTAAAATAAACAATCATTAAGTCCATAAGGATATAAATAAATAAATGTAGAAGGGAAAGCCCTCCTTTATAGTGGAAAGCCAACTAAGACATGCCCAGGCCGGGCGCAGTGGCTCATGCCTATAGTCCCAACACTTTGGGAGGCTGAGGTGGGAGGACTGCTTGAGGCCAGGAGTTTGAAACCAGCCTGGGTAACCTAGCAAGACCTCCATCTCTACAAAAAATTTTTAAATTAGCTGGGCATGGTGGTGTGCGGCTGTGGTCCCAGCTACATGGAAGGCTGAGGTGGGAGGATCGCTTGAACCCAGGAGTTTGAAGCTGCAGTGAGCTATGATCGCACCACTGCACTGGGCAATGGATGAGACCCTGTCTCAAAAAAGAAAAAAAAAAGACATATTGAAAGAATGATGGCATTTGAAAATCACCATTTGACAGCCTCAGCCATAATAATTTTTCCAGCGAACGCTAAAACTAGTGAGTAAAAGTTTGAGGAGTAACAACATTTCCATTCATGTCTCCACAAGATACTCATCCACTACAACGGGGAAAGTGGTAACTTTACAGTGCAGGTACTAGATAGCCCAATTTGTTACCTGGTCTTACTTTAGCTGCTGCTGAGGCCAGCGTGACAAATCTATTGGCAACAGAGTAACAGGGAGCGGCTGGGGAGACCCGCCTGTCTCCACGCGGTGCCATGTGCTGTGCCCACCGCTGGAGCTCCAGCTCCCATTCCTTTCTTCACGCGGTGCCATGTGCTGTGCCCACCGCTGGAGCTCCAGCTCCCATTCCTTTCTTACGGTGCCACTAACACATTGCATTCTCTCGCATCTCCAGGCCTTTTCATGCGCTGCTCCCTCCCTCCCTTCTCTATCAGGCTAAGTCCTACTCGCCCTTCAAGACTACTCCACTAAAAGGAGCAGCTCCAGAAAATGGTGCCTGACCCCACCCACACACCCCAAGTTGGGTTTTCCCCTCCTCTGTGTTCCCACATACCCAGGGCTTCCTTCTGGGCCTGCACTTATTTTATCATCTTCACATTATCCCCACCAGGCTGTCTGTCCACTCCTGAAACTCTTATCCTACACTGTCTGACATGGCAGCTACTTACCCACATGTGCTTATTTATTTACATTTAAGTTGAATAAAATGAAAAGTGCAGTTCCTCAGTTGCACTAGCCACGTTTCGAGTGCTCAGTAGCCACATGTGGCTAGTGGTTACCGTATTGAACAGCACAGGTATGGGACATTTTGCTTATCACAGACAGACCTACTGGACAGCACTAGAGAACAAACATAAGAACTCCGAGACGCTAGGACCTTTGTCCTTTGTTTTTGTTTGTTTGTTTTTGAGACAGAGTCTTGCTCTGTCACCCAGGCTGGAGTGCAGTGGCGCGAGCTCGCTCGGCTCACTGCAACCTCCGCCTCTCGGGTTCAAGCAGTTCTGTTCTTTGTTATGTGTTGTCTGTCCCCATCTGCATCCCCAGAGAGATTGGCAGCAGCACCTTTGATGTAAGAATAGTCAGTGGGCTTGCTGTCTTTGGGTCCTCAGAGAAATGGGGAAGTGAGGAGATGAACTACCCCCTCCACAGTCTGGACAGTGCATTTCTGGAGGGGTGGAGGGAGTGAGGAGCATGGACAGCCCAGCGCTGGGACTGCAATGAGGACTGGAGGAGAAGAACTTAGGAAACAGTTGAAGGAAGCATGAGGAGCTCCCAGAGGGGCCCGGAAACTTGGTACACAGGTTGCATCAATCAATAAATCAACCAATGCAAAGATATCTAACTCTGAGACTTAGAAAGAACCATTCGTTCATTCATTCGATCAACAAAATTTTAGTGCCATCTGTGCTGTGCCAGGCACTCTATGGGGCAATGTTCTGGATGGAGATGATTCAGACCAGTGTCACTCCCAAGCCACTTAAGGCCTGGTGGGGAAGGATCTCAGAGTATGTGATGAAGGGCACATTTTGTGAAGGATGGGTTCTTCAAGCCCATCTTGCAAGGTTTGGGAAAACCTTCATCAGGGATGTTGGGGGGAGTATTGTGGCAGGGGGGAAAGGCACAAGTAAAATGCTGAGTTTGGAAAGTACACAGAGGCATTTTTGGGGAATAGTAAGTGGATGGCCAATGTGTGGGTGAGGAATGAGAGTTAGGACCACAGAGATTGGCTGGGCCACCTTGTGGAACACCTCCCGTGTCAAGATAAGGGGTTTCTGTAGGTGGCTTACTGTGTGTCTGGCATGAGGTAGGCACTTCACATACATCTGTTAACTGTCCTGCAAGGTTGTTATCCCCATCTTACAGGTGGAAGGCCAGGCTCTGAAGGGCTAGGTGACTTGCCAAATGCAGCACAGGCAAGTCACTGAGCCAGGATTTCAGCACTAAAAGCTGAGCTTTGGAAAAATGCAACCAGAATCAAGTTGAAGGTGGGGAAATGATCGTGCAGCTTGGTCCAGCAGGGAAGAAAACTAAAAAATGTTGATTGGACTTGATTCAGGACCCTGTGGGTCTAAGCTCTTCAAACCCTCAAGTCTGGTCCATGAGGCGGCATCAAATGCGTAGGTGGCCCCAGCTGCTGCTTTTGCTAGTTGTCTTCCCTGGGACACCTTTAAACATGCATACAAGGAAGAAAACAAAGAATTGGTCTGAGCTGCTAAGAGCGGGGCCATCCAAACCATTCCCTTTTAGAGGCCATTCCAGATTCTAGGAAGGCAGCAAAAACAGTGACTGAATGCTGCTTCTGGGGACCCTGCTGACTCTAACCAAGAACCATGGCTCAACCCCACTTCTCCTGCGCTAGGCTAAGATCCAGGACATAATCAGTGATGCTAGAAACACGTCCGTTTCGGAGGGAAGAGGTTTGGGAGGACTGGAAAGGGCCCTGGGGCTAGAAGTCAGGAAACCCCATCCTGACTTGCTGAGTGGCCTCGGGAGAGACTCTTCCCTTCTCTCAGCCTGTCCCCTTCTCTGTAAACGAAAGGGAGTCCAGCTCTTTGTTATCTGACATCCTAAGTGTATATGCAGAACTCTTAAAATGTATCTAGCCCTGTGCCTTCCAAATCACTCCCCTACCCTCAAGGATAGAAATGTGGCCAGCCATTGTGGGGATGAGGAGGAGCTCCAAGGCCAGGCCAGGCCAGCCACATCCAGGGTGAGAGGAGATGCCCCAAGAGTGGAAGGAAGCATTCATCCTATGAAACGAAGACAAGGGAACTAACTTGCTCAGCTCTGTCCTGGCTCCTTGGCACCCATTACCCCTGGGAATCATCATATCTCCATGTGTCAATGGCTTATCACCCCAAGTTTTGCACTGAGGAAACTGAGACTCAGAGAGGATGACTCTCCCGAATTCACATGCCTAGGAAGTGAAAACCCCGGGATGTGAACTGGATCAACTCCAAAGCCCATACTCTTGCCACTCTGTCGCACAAACTGTGTATGAAATGAGATAGGAAAACCTCCCTCACCCCCACCTCCCTCCAAGCAAAGCATCTCGTCCACCCAGGTGCCTGAATTTCTACCATTAGCGCATTGCCTCCCTGGGCTAAGGCCTCTCTCCATGGGCTCCACAGTGGGGAAGGGGCGCAGAAGTAGGAGGCAGAGGCAGGAGGTGAGCACAAGGTCTTTTATGAGGCATCAAATATACATTCTTATATACAAGGAGGAAAAAAGACAATGCCTGAACCCCAGCTCCTCTCCATACAGCCCCTCCCACTGCCACCCTCCCCCGCCCCCAAGCCCCAGTGGCCCTGGCCCTTCGTACAGCCAGGGTCCGTCTGTCTGTCTATACTGCAGCCCATGGTGGAGAGGGGAGAGGGAGGCAGGAGCTGAGTGAGGAGCTGGATATGCGGGGCAAGAAGAGGAGCTGGGGCTTGTAAAAAATATATTTATAATAAATAAACAGGGCTGCAAAAGGGCTGGGGAGGCAGCGGAGATTCTGATGGACAGAAGGACTCAGGCATTCTGGCTCCAAACCCCAGCTCTGATGGCTTCAATCTCTGCCTCAGGAAGGATATCTTGGGCTCATGGTGGCCCTTTGGGAGCCTCTCTCCCCAGGGCTGATGCTGGGTGCCCTGCCCCAGCGAGGTGTGTGTGGGCGATATCTGTAAAGTGCATTGTCTTCAGTTGTAGGTGGGGTAGGTGTAAGGGAATGGGGGGGGCATGCAATATGGGTGAGGGAGGGCAGTGCCCTTCTCATCCCAGACCTGAGCCCCCCCCCCCAAAACCTGTCTGGACTTTGATCAGGATAAGAACGTTGCAGGGCGAGGCAAGTTCCTGAAGCCGAAGAGGTCTGGGCTGGGGCCTACTGGAGAAAGGGCATAGACTGGCTCGAGAGAGGAAGCACTGCCCCACGTGGGGCCAACACAAGCAGGGTCCCACCCACCAAGTGCATCAATGGTCCGTGTCCTCCAGCAGGCAAAAAGACACATGGAAGTGTGTGGCCAGGCCCTGAGGTCAGAGAGAGGGCCAAGCCAGCTGAGGTTTGGCCACAACTCTACAGAGCGCTCTCCTAGCCCCACACGGCCAGAGGAGCCCCAGGGAAGCCTTTACCCCGACAGCTCCGGACACCTGCCCTTCTCCGCCAGCCAGAGCTCACAGAGAGCTCACACAGGCCCAGAGGTCTGAGGCCACAGAGCTAGACCTCCAGGGAAAAGTGGGGAAGAAGAAGACGGGAGAAAGACTACGAGGATCTCTGGAAGGCCCTCACCACTCCCCAGCGCTGGAGCACCCTGAGTCCAGGCTTCAAGTGGCAAGGATCCTCGAATCTGGAAGGAAGCCCCATGGCAACTGCTGGGGGTGAGAGGATGGGTCCCAAGGCAGGAAGGACATGGGGAGGAGGACATTGCTATGTGTATATATATTTTTGAAAAAACCGAGGAAGCAAAGAGGGTGCAAGGTCCCTCTCCTGTGGCTCCCCAGACTTTCCTGTTCCCCAGCTCACTCTCTCCATTCATCAGACCACGGTGCTGATCCGGCTTGGCTTGGCCTTGGGGTTTGCACTGGGGGGGTTGGCTGTGCCAGGGGGCCCAGAGGCGTGCAGCGGGCCATGTGGGGAGGTGGGTGGAAGGGGTGAGTGCGGGGTGTGAGGGGAGGGTGGGGGGAGGGGTGGATAGGAGGGGTGGGGTGGGATGGGTGAGTGTGGTGACAATGGTGACTGGGGGTGGTGGGGGTGGGAGTAGGAGCCCCCTGGTGGCCGGGATCCAGGGCCCCCAGCCGCGCCTGCTGCTGGCATCATCTGTGGGTGGTGGCTGAAGATGAAGTGCTTAGGGCCCTGTTTGTGGGCTGGAGGGTGCTGGGGGGCAGGACTGTACAGGGGCAGTGGGGATGTGGGCTGGTGCAGGGGGTGGCGGCCATGTGGAGCAAACTGAGGGTGTCCTCCAGCCCCCCGTCTGGGTGCCCTGCCTGGCCGGCCCAAGGTATAGTGTTGGGGCCCTGGGACTGGGCCATGGGCGTGGAAGTGGCGATGTGGCCCCACAGGTGGGGCTGAGGCGGGAGGCGGTGGAATGGAGCCCAGCTGGGGCAAGGGTGGGGGCTGCTGGGGAGGTGGGGGAAGAGAGGGCTGCTGGGGTGGGAGGTAGGGTGGCGGGGCAGGGCCCGGTCCTTGGCAATACTGGGCATGCAGGGCCTGGAGCTTGGACTGCCCATCAGGCAGCACCCCCAGGCCACCATGGCTATGGCCATGATGGTGGTGGTGGTGGTGGTGGTGCGTGGAAGAAGCAGATGAAGAGGAGGCAGAGGCCTGGCCTGTTGGCGGTGGTGGCATCTGGAAGGGCCCCTTGCCCCGCTTGCTTCCAAATAGGGAGCCCAGGAAGGATGAGGAGTTGGAGACGGGCCTCTGGCTCTTGTACTCCTCTGGCGGCGGGGGTGGGGGCGGAGGTGGCATCCTCTGGTGAGGGCGTGGACTGCTAATAACAGACCCCTGGAAGGGGGGAGGGGGGAAGTCAGGCCAGGCTAGATGCCCTAAACCCCCAGCCCTAAATTCCACCCCTGTCCCTGAGGGCTGGAGCTGGGGAGACAGCAAACCCCAAGTTGTAATAAAAACCAAATCACGGTCCTGTACGCGTATGTGGAGCTCCCCAGCTTGCAAAGCTCGGCTTGTCACATCCACTATCTCAGCTGAGCCTCAGCTGGGAGAGGAGAAATTAGCAGTACCTCCTCCTCATCCCCATTTTGCAGGCAGGGAAAAGGTTAGGCCCAGAGAGGCAGAGTGACTCGCCCAGGGTCAAAGAGCAGGACTTGGAGGTAAGAGCTTCTCGTGGCCCAACTCCAAGGGCATCCCTACTCGCCGTTGGCCCTGGGGTTGAGAGGGGGCACGGGAGAGTGGAAGACAGACTGAGAGACAGGCAGAATGAGGACAGACAGAGTTGAGGACAGATGGAGAGAGTGGTTGGCTGGGAGAGGCAGCCGCATGGTTCCCAGCAGGGAAGAGGGGGAGCAACAGGTCCCCTCCTCCTCTGGGTCTCCATGGCCAGGGCAGGGCTCATGCAGAGGACGAGTGGGGCAGGAGCTGGCACTTACTTCGATGGTGCTGTCCAGCGATCCCACGCTGTTACGCCGCCCCCGCTTCCCTGCACCCACAAGCAAGGAGCCCAGCGTCAGAGCAGCAACCCCCCCTCCCTACCCTGCTGGGCTCCAGAGCTGGGCACCAGGACTGGGCCCCTCCCGGGGACAGACACCCCATTATCCCTTTCCCCCATTGAAGAGGGGGAGGCGGGGAGGAGGAGAGGTGGAGAAGGAGGAGAAAGAGGAGGAAAAGATGGAGAAGGAGGAGTGGAGGTACAGGAGAGACAGAAGAGGGAGAAGAGGAGGAGAGGGGGAGCAGCGAGAGAGAGGGACCAAGACTGTGGCCCCACTTCACACTCCCTGGCCCAAACGCTGGGCTCCCCCTGCTCTGACCTGGCTCCCAGGCCCCCTGTGGCGCAGCGCCCAGGGCTCTGGGTGAAGGCAGGGTGCGTGCATGTATGGCAGGTGGAGGGAAGGCTGGCGGCCAGTGACAGGAGGCAAAGAGGACACCTGGTCCCGTGTCTCCCCAGCCAGGGCAGGGGCCCAGAGGGCTTACCTGCATCAGAGAGGTCTCGCAGGGAACTGCTGAGTGCGCCCCGTTTGAGCCCATCGCCTGCCCCGTAAGTGTCCTCCAGGCTACTGCGGGCCATCGTCCCATTCACTGAGTCCTTGGCCCCTCCAGGCTGTGAGGCGTTAGGCCGCATCATACCTTTCTGCTTCTCCAGCTCCGCTGGGTGGCAGTCGGGGAGACAGGGAGCAAAGGTCAGGAACAGGAGTGAGAGCCCATCTGACTGACCCTAGCCCTCCAGGGGCCATTCTCCTTCCTCCTCCCTCCTCCCTCCCTCTGTCCCCAGGCTTCCTGTTTTGCCCCTTGGACGACCAGCCCTTGTCTCCCCCAAAACTGCAGCTCCATCACCAAAGCACCCTTAGTGCCCGGCTCCGGTCTTGCACCCTCCCTTCCTGCTCAGCCTTCCCTTCATCCCTCTTGGTGCCTGCTCTCCCTGTTCCCTTTCCCTTCCTTTCACCCTTCTGACTTCTCCCCTCCCATGCCCTCTTGCAATCAAGTCTCCCAAAGCACCCCTGCCCTTCAAAAAAGAGCTTCATGGCAGATGGTTCACAGTAAGGACGGTAAGGCCCTTCTAGCCTATGGCAAAGGGCAATCTTTCCAGAGTTCAGTCAGTTCTCAGATACCTTGCTCCGGAGCAGAGGGGCTCCTGGAAGGGCAGGAGCAGGAAACTGACAGGAATCAAATCCTCTATTATGTGCCAGGCAGTATGCTGGGCGCTACACATACTTGATCTCTCTCAGTCCTCACAACAGTTCTGAGGTCAGTATTAGCATCCACATTGTGCAGAGGAAGAAACTGAGAATCCGAGAAGTCTTAGAGCTTGCCCAGGGTCATACAGCTGGAAATGGCAGAGCCGACATTCTGGAAGCAGATCTGCCTGATTCCAGAGCTTGGGTGCTTCCGGCCTCCTACAGCCCCACCTCCCCACGGAGCTCATAGAAACACGTGTCTACTGGCCTCCCCTCGTCTTGGGCTACTAATCCCTCTCTTAGGATTTCCCCAGGGTCTCAAAGGATCTGGTGAACTGAAATTTCTATCCCTGCCTCGCTGAGGAGTAGAGTGGCCCTGGAGCTGTGAAGGCCTCACCAAGGAGCTGTCCGCCGCCTCGTCTCTCTCTGTCTGCCTGCCTCTTTCTCCTTAACACCATGTTACTTAACTGTGACTGCTTAGCCTGGAGAAGAGAAAACTTGGAGGGCATCGGGAGGAATGAGATGTAATCACTATTTTCCATTATATATATATGATCGAAATGACTTGGTGTGGCCCCTGGGGGCTGAGAGGATAGCCCACTGGGATTCAGCTCAGGAATTGATATGTGGGCAGAGGAGGAGAGAGGGTGGGACAGGAAATAAGGATTTTTTGAATGCCTAAGATGTGTTGGAACATTTCGGCTACCTTGTCTCATTTCATCTCCATGACTCTGCGAAGGAGACTTCATTACCCCAATTTCGTATAGGAAGAAACTGGGGCTCGGCAGGTTAGGCAATCTGCTCCAGTTCACCCAGATAATGAGTAGTATACCTGGGATCTAAAACTATAGTCCTACCTCCAATACTCTGATTCTTCTCCCTGATACCTTTCACTAGAAGGAATAGTTGGCTCATAATTAGAGTTCAGGATAATAATGGGGTTGGGAGGTAATGAGCCCCTTGTCACTGAAGGTATTCAAGCAGAGGCTGAAGAATTCTTGAAATGAGGATGGGAAGGTTGGACAAGCTAACCCTCAACTCTGAGATTCTCAGAGGATAGGATTCTTGGTTTCTGCAGGGTACTGTTTCAGGAGAGCAGGGAGGAGACATGGCTGGGCTACTCACACTCCACACGGTATTTCTCCATCTCCTGCACCTCCGCAATGGACTCGCGAAGGTCGGATGTAAAGCGCAGCCGGTCCTGGAGGCTGGGGGCATTGAAGATGATGAGGACTTTTCGCTCCCCACCAGGTACTGCAGACAGCAACTTGATCCCAAACTGGTAATCTGTGGAGAAAGGGGAGACTGGGCACCTCTGTTGGGACTGGTGCAAGGTGGCTCATACATAAAATAATTTTTCTTTTCTGCTCTTTTTTTTCTGAGACAACATCTCTCTGTCACCCAGGCTGGAGTGCAGTGGTGCCATCATGGCTCACTGCAGCCTTGAACTCCTGGGCTCAAGTGATCCTTCTGCCTCAGCCTCCTGGGTAGCTGGGACCATGGGCATGCACCACATGCGCAGATTTTTTTTTATTTTCAGTAGAGATGGGGTCTCACTATGTTGCCCAGGCTGGTTTCGAATTCCTGGGCTCAAGCGATCCTCTTGCCTTGGCCTCCCAAAGTGCTGGGATTACAGGTGTGAGCCACCATGCCTAGCCCATGAAATAATTTTTCTACTGTCTAACTCTGATCACGCCTCTTCTCTGCTTGTGCATGTTTAGCAGCTCCCCTTTGCCCCAAAGCCCTCAAACTCCTGGTAGCTGTGGCCCTCTTACTCCCTGTACTGCAGGATGTAAAGGCACACAACTATGCACTGCTCTCTCGAAACCCTTTCCTTCTCACCTCTGCCTCAACTCACATTGCTTCTGCTGCCAGGAATACCACGCAACAAAGCTCCTCCTGGTTCATCCTTCAGAGCACAGCATGATCACCGTCTCTTTGGCCCACCAGAGAACACATGCACTGTGGTTCTCTGCAAGACCATGAGCTAACCAGGGGCTAGACCCGAGTCATACTCCACCCTGGCCTGCCCCTCATCCTGGGACCAAGTAGGTGCTTTGGAGACCCTTAGTCCGGTTGTAAGGGACTCCGAAAACTGGAGCTGGTATAGATGACGGGTGAGCATGGGGGCCATGACATAGACTCTCAGGAGCTGGGATCCAAGAAGGGACTCACATGAATTCTGGAAGAGCTGCATGTGCATTTCCACGAGGGGGAAAGACTGACGGAAACTGTACGTCACCAAGATCTTCTTCTTCTGGAAAATTTTGGTGACCTTTGGCAGGGGTGGGAAAAAGACAAGAGGCAGCGCTTTGGGTGGGGGATTTCCACGTGGCACCTATTTCTGGTAACCACCCTCCCCTCCCACCCCATTAACAGACATACACACGCAAACACACATGCCCACAAGCTGGGGAGAATGGAAGCTTGAGGGACAGAATGGGAGACATGGAAGAAAACGCAAGTTCCTGATGTAATGACCATGCACCACAGACATTTACCACATTTCCAGAAACTAACTGAATCCTGCTTCCTCCAGGAAGCCTGCTCCAACATCCCACAGAGATTTGTAAACCCCTTTTCTGAGCTCCAGAATGGTGATTCAGTGCCTTTCCCTTGTCAGGCACTATGCTAGTCCTCTGAGTGTGTGATCGCCCCCTGCTGGACTGGAGGGCAGGAGTCTGGTTGTCGGGTTCTGTCACCAGGCCTTACCAGAGCCTGCACTTAATGGCAATCTGCTGAACCCATGCAGAGAGTTAACAAGTCTTCCTCTCAACAACCCAACATCTTTGTCGAGTACTTGGGCACTCTGGACTCAACTAACACAGGCTGCAAACACCTCAGGCAGTCTGCAAGTGGCTCGTAAAAGGAAATGTTTTGATTTCAGGATGGCACAATGACGCAAAGCACTTTTTTAGGTCCTTTGGGCTGTGAGCTCCCTGAGAACAGGGACTAAGTCTGATTCATCCTGGCTACCCAGTGCCTAGCATAGAGCTGGACACACACCAGTTTCAGTACCTGAGGGATGTCTACACATTGACTGTGTGGGCCAGGTACTCCCTGGGGTAGGGCAGATTCCACATATAACCTCTTATTTCATTTCATCCTCATGACAACCCTGTGAAGTAGGGGTTAGTTCCATTTCACAGAGGAGGAAACTAAGGCTCAGAGGGTGCATGGAAATACTTCAGCTAAAGCAGCAATGCTCAACTGGGGGTGATATTGCCCCCAGAGGACACGGAGCAACATCTGGAGACATTTTTGGTTGAAGGGTTGCTACTAGCACCTAGTAGGTAGAGACCAGGGTGCTGCTAAACATCCTACAGTGCACAGGACAGTCCCCGCAAAGAATTATCCAGCCCCAAATGTCAACAGTGATGAGACTGAGAAACCCTGCTCTAAAGGAGAGAAGACCACAGGGGGAACAGGATCAAGAGAGTCCTCAAATCCCTGGAGAGCTGTCTTGGAGCGGAGGGACAACACTTGTTCTTTGTGATGCCAAGGGTTGAGTGCAGATGGCTGGAAGAAACCCACAGGGAGACAAATTCTAGCAGTCAGAGCTGCCTAACAAGGCAACTGGCTGCCTTAGAGGAAGGCGGCTTTCTGTCCCTGCAGTGGGCCATCTATGAAGCTGGACCCTGAAAGTCCCTTCCAACCTGCAAAGTCCTAAGAGTCCCATCCCTAAAAGACAAACATCTATACTTGTAATGAGCTCAGTTTGAAGAATCACTTCAAGCATCTTTTTTTTTTTTTTTTGAGGCAGAGTTTCACTTGTCGCCCAGGCTGGAGTGCAATGGAGCGATCTCAGCTCACTGCAACCTCCGCCTCCTGGGTTCCAGCGATTCTCCTGCCTTGGCCTCCCCAGTAGCTGGGACTACAGGCATGCGCCACTGCGCCCAGCTAATTTTTTATATTTTTAGTAGAGACGAGGTTTCTCCATGTTGGCCAGGCTGGTCTCGAACTCCTGACCTCAGGTGATCCACCCACCTCGGCCTCCCAAAGTGCTGGGATTACAGGCATGAGCCACCGTGCCTGGCCCAAGCATCTTTTTTAAATTTTGTTTTTATTATTTATTTATTTATTTTTGAGGCAGGGTCTGGCTCTGTTGCCCAGGTTGGAATGCAGTGGTGCAATCACAGCACACTGCAACCTCTGCCTCCTGGGCTCAAGTGATCCTCCCCACTCAGCCTCCCAAGTAGCTGGGACTACAGGTGCACACCACCATGCCCGGCTAATTTTTGTATTTTTTGTGGAGACAGGGTTTCGACATGTTGCCCAAGCTGGTCTCAAAACTCCTGGGCTCAAGTGATTCAAACTGCCTTGGCCTCCCAAAGTTCTGGGACTATAGGTGTGAGCCACGGTGCCAAGCCCACTTCAAGCATCTTGATTACTGAAGATTTCCAGACTGACCTGGGGGGTCGCAGGTTCACCCCTCTTCACACAACCCTATGGGCTATTGAGGTGGACAGGGATATTTCCTACCACTTCCCAGGTTGTAAGTCTGTCATCTCCTTTGGTCCTCATATTTTCTGTCCCTGTGTGTCTGTTACTACCTCCAAATGCATCTGTGAGGAAAAGGAGGGGCAGAGACGGCCTGGGCCTTGCCTGAGACCATGCAGATGGCATGGCAGAACACCTCGCCCGCCACACTCCACACACCATACACCAACATCAATGTGGTTCACACCAGACTTAGGTGTCAAGCTCACTCTCTCCCTCCCATCTCCTCCCCCACAGTGCTCATACCACAAGGAGATCATTGAAGAGGAAGACCTCCCGCTGATGCAACCCTAGCCTCTGGGGGCGGTTTGGATCTGGCACCTCGTAGAGCTGACAGCAGCAAACCAGTCGACGGTGAGGGAGAGACAGGACCTAGACAGGCATGAAGAAACAGGTGTCAGCAAGGCCAGCCCATCAGCTTCAGGCCTCCTGGCACCTTAACTTTCAACCGCAAGAAGTTTACCAGTCTTACATGTGTGTCACTCTGACACAAGGGGTATCAGCAACTAAGGCCTAAACTTTTCTGCTACCTTGCCTTTGCCCCTCTGTCTGGAATGTCTTTCTTGCCCAGCTCTGCATGGTCATATTTCAACTCCCTTTCAAATTTCCATCCCGGCCGGGCGCAGTGGCTCACGCCTGTAATCCCAGCACTTTGGGAGGCTGAGGCGAGCGGATCACTTGAGGTCAGGAGTTCGAGACCAGCCTGGCCAACATGGTGAAACCCCGTCTCTACTAAAAACACAAAAATTAGCTGGGTGTGGTGGTGGGCGCCTGCAATCCCAGGTACTCAGGAGGCTGAGGCAGGAGAATCGTTTGAACCCAGGAGGTAGAGGTTGCAATGAGCCGAGATCATGCCACTCCACTCCAGCCTGAGTGACAGAGTGAAACTCCATCTCAAAAAAAAAAAAAAAAAAAAAAAATTCAATCCCAAAATTATCTCTTCCAAGAAGCCTTCCCTGATTTCTCCAGGTTGAAAATGGTCTCTCTCTCCTTTCTCCTCTCCTAAACTGGACCATAAGGCAGAAGTATTATATGTGTCTTTGTCTCACACCCCGACTGGTCTGTGAGTGCCCGCAAGGACAGAGAACACGTCTGATTCATATCTCTGAATGCCCAGCACCAACTCTGGTGCCCAGCAAATGCTGGGCTCAGTGGAAAGGCATCCACAAATGTTTGTTGGCGAAAGCGTTTTCTTTTTTTTTTTCTTTTTTTGAGACGGAGTCTTGCTCTGTCGCCCCAGGCTGGAGTGCGTTGGCACGATCTCAGCTCACTGCAACTTCCGCCTCCCGGGTTCAAGCGATTCTCCTGCCTCAGCCTCCTGAGTAGCTGGAACTCCAGGCATGCACCATCACGCCCGCAGCTAATTTTTGTATTTTTAGTAGAGACAGGGTTTTGCCATGATAGCCAGGCTGGTCTGGAACTCCTGACCTGAGGTGATCCGCCCACCTCGGCCTCTCAAAGTGCTGGGATTACAGGCACGAGCCATTGTACCTGGCCTAAAGTGTGTTCTTACTTTGGTTTTCTGCTAACCATTAGCTTGGCTCTTCACTTAGGATGGACAGGCAAAGCCGGAGGTGAAAAGGATGCTAATATTTATATAGTACCCACTATGGGCCTTGGAATGTGCTCGATGCATTCACTCTGCACCACAGCCTTCTGAGGAATGCATTATCACCCACTCTGTATTGCAGGTAAAGGGCACCTGGGGCTCAGGGAGGTGCAGTGACTTACCACTTAGTGGCAGAGGCAGACCTGAACCCTGGCCCCTCTGCAGCCTCCCAAGGCACTTACTGGTTTCTTTCCAACAATCATGCGCTCCACAGCCTGCACCTGGGACACATGGTCATCGTTGGTCCGCAGTTCACGCCCCTGGATGCGCTGGTAGATGCCCACCAGGAGGTCTCGGGGGATGTCTTCACCATTGTCAACCCCTGGGGGAGGGAGTAACACAGGGATATGTCACATAATTATGGGCACTGGGTGGTAGGGGTGCTCCACCACCCCCACACCCAGGCACGGGCCACGATAGTCAGGACTGAGGGTCAATGGGTACCCTCAGCCCCTTAGCCAGGATTGGAGCAGGGAGGGTGTCCTTCAATACAACAGCCAGTTGCTATCTTCCCCGGAGTGGGGAATTTTTTCTCAACAACTCAGAATACACTGTAATTAAAACAATCAGATACTATTGTTTGCCTTCCTAATTAGCAAAAATAATTTAAAATGAAATCCAGTGCTAGGAAGAGTGCAGGGAAGTGGGCATGTATGGTAACATAACTCTTTTGGAAGGTAATTTGGCAAGAACCTAAATGTTTGTACCCAGTGATTCTCTTCTAGGAATCTACCCTAAGGAACTACTCAGAAATATGTGCAAGAGGTACGTGCAAGAATGCTAGTGCAGGCGGGGCATGGTGGCTCACGCCTGTACTCCCAGCACTTTGGGAGGCCAAGGCAGGTGGATCACGAGGTCAGGAGATCAAGACCATCCTGGCCAACATGGTGAAACCTCATCTGTACTAAAAATACAAAAAATTAGCCAGGCATGGCAGCATGTGCCTGTAGTCCCAGGTACTCCGGAGGCTGAGGCAGAATTGCTTGAACCCGGGAGGCAGAGGCTGTAGTGAGCCAAGATCGCGCCACTGCACTCCAGCCTGAGCAACAAGATTGAGACTCTGTCTCAAAAAAAAAAAAAAAAAAAAAAAAAGAATGCTAGGGCAGGCGTGGTATAATCCCAGCACTTTGGGAGGCTGAGGCAGGTGGATCGCTCAAGCCCAGGAATTCGAGAGCCAACCTGGGCAACATGGCAAAATCCCATCTCTACAAAAAATACAAAAATTAGCTGGGTGTGGTGGCACACACCTGTGGCCCCAGCTACTTGGGAGGCTGAAGTGGAATAATAGCTTGAGCCTGGGAGGAGGAGGTTGCAGTGAACCATGATTGCACCACTGCACTCCAGCCTAGGCAACAGAGCAAGACCCTGTCTCAAAAAAACAAAAACAAAAAAAAAACTCACTAAGTGTTACTTATGGGGACAATTTGAAACAACCTAAATTTTAACAATAGAGGATAGTATATCCATTTAATAAGATAATGCACAGCTATTAAAAACTTGACATTTACAAAAACATTTCAATAGCATGAGAAAATTACAGTAGCAAATTATGCGAAAAGAGTAAGATAAATTGCACGTATGGTATGATCTGAACTATATAAAAAGTTACATATGCATGGGGGAAAAGATTAGAACGCACCAAAACATTAACTATGATTGCCTCTAGGGGGCACATTTTGGGTGATAAAAAGAAATTTTCTAATTTTCTGAATCTTCCAACATTTCTGAAATAAAGTACGTATTACCTTCATTTATTTGCTTATTTATTTAATAATTAGAGGGGGAAGTTACACACACACACACACACACACACACACACACACACACACACATATATTGAGAGAGAGAGGGAAAAAGAATGGATGAATGAATGATGGCAAAATTCTAGGAGACAGCTCCAAATGGCCTCTGATCTAACTCCCTCCTCCCATGTTCACCATCCTTCTCCACTTCTGATTGCTGAGTGAAACCCACTCACTTTTCTCTCTAAATCCTCTACTAGAGAAAATGTTTTCTGGGCAGGACGTGGAGGCTCACACCTGTAATCCCAGCACTTTGGGAGGCCGAGTTGAGGCAAGGAGTTTGAGACCAGCCTGGGCAACATAGCAAGACCCTGTCTCTACAAAAAATTTAGAAATTAGTTGGGCATGGTGGCACGCGCCTATAGTCCCAGCTACTCAGGAGGCTGAGATGGGAGGATCGCTTGAGCCCAGGAGTTCAAGGCTGCAGTGGACTCTGCTAGCACCACTGCAATCCAGCCTGGGTGAGAGAGTGAGACCCTGTCTCTAAAAATAAAAAAAAAAAACAAATAAAATAAAAAAACAGAAAACAAAAAAAATGTTTTCTTCCTTGGAAATGTCACATCTCCTCCTTGGACAGGTGCCAAAGGAACATACTACATCGCACTGACTTTCTTACCAGAGCAGCCACAGCAGCACAAACCTGATGGGCAGCCAATTTGTCTTGTTTTCAGTTTGCTTTTTTTCTTTGACTCTATTTCCCTCTTTCTTTTCTGCTTAAATAATCTTAACATCTGTACCATTTTTAGTAGCTGCTCTTTGGTGATAGGCAGGGCTCGACATCAGTAGAATAAGCAAAAAGAGCAAGGTGACACCTTTCATCTGGCATTCAAGGCCCTCATATATTGGTTCCATATATTGGAACCTTCCCAACCCATCAATGACCTCATCTCAATTGTTCTTTTTTTTTTTTTTTTTTTTTTTTTGAAGACAGAGTCTTGCTCTGTCACTCAGGCTGGAGTGCAGTGGTGCGATCTTAGCTCACTGCAACCTCTACCTCCCAGGTTCAAGTAATTCTCCTGCCTCAGCCTCCTGAGTGGCTGGGATTACAGGCGTGCACCACCATGCCTGCTAATTTTTGTATTTTTAGTAGAGATGGGGTTTCCCCATGTTGGCCAGGCTGGTCTGGAACTCCTGGCCTCATGTGATCCACCTGCCTCAGCCTCACAAAGTGCTGGGATTACAGGTGTGAGCCACCGTACCCAGCCCTCAATTGTTCCCTAAAGAAAATAAATGTTCCTGCCTCTGCGCCTTTGGTATTCTCATTGCTAGGTAAGCCCTCCTCTATCTCTATTGTGTCACCTTCTCCATGCCTTCAAGACCCACCTTAAAATAAAAATACTACCTCCTCCAGGAAGCTAGCTAGAGGTGGGCTCTCCCTCCTTTGAGCTCTGACTGCACTTTTGGCCTCTCTGTTGTCACTGTTCACTTTCTGTCTTATGTTAGTTATCTGGGTGCTACAAGTCAGCCTCTCCCACACACAGGGAGCTCTCTCAGAACAGGGAGTATGGCAGATTCCCCTCCACTGTCCTTGGCACCCATCATGGGGCTTGGCACACACTAAGCGCTAAGTGTTGACTGGCTGGCTGGTTGTTTGGTCGAGTGATAAATGAATGCATGAATAGAGGAAAAGGTACCTAAAATAATTAAATGAGTCCTCATGGGCATAAATAAGAGAGGGAAAGAAGGAGCGAGGAAAGGACAAATGAATTACTGAATGAATGAATGAATGAATCAGAGTAAAGCCTTGTAAGAGTCAGGACTTTAATCTATCATGTTCACTGCTTGAACCCCAGGACCTAGAAACCTAGTACACAGTAGAAGCTCAGTACAATGGGCAAATGACGATTTGAGTGAATTAATAAGTGAATATCCTGGGAACATCCAGCTAGGGCAGAAAGTGACAGCATCACAAATTAATTTCCAAGGAACAGATGGGATCTCCTGCATCCTTCCCCTTACCCCCCACTTTCCCTTTCCAGGTGAAGGGCAGGAAAAGCTGATAGGGAAGTCACCTCTCAGGTTCTTGATGAAGTCATCTAGTTTCATCTTTCGTTCAGCTTTGACGCTGGGACTGTACATGTCGGTATTGAGGAGGATGATGGCAAAAGCAAGGATGAAGATGGTGTCTGGGTTCCGGAACTGGCGCACGAGGGCTGGGTTACAGACACAGTACCGCTGGCTGCAGGGCAGGAGGGGTCAAAGCCAGACTCAGGAACCAGCCATCTCTGCCTACCCACCATCCACCCAGTCTGGCACCAGCAACCCTTTCCTGCAAGAAATACTTTCTTGATCTCTGGGTCTGTCCTCTTCAGAGCTTCCCCTAGACCAGCATGTAAAAATCACAATCGCTACCTTTTACAGAGCTCTTCCAGGGGATTTATGTACGTTGTTTCACGTAATCCTATCATAATCCTGCAAGGTAGCTATTGGCAGTCCCATTTTACAGATGAAGTGACTAAGACTCAAAGTGGCGAGGTAACTTGCCCAAGGTAATAGAGCTGGTAAATGGTGAAGCCAGGATGAAAACCCAGTTATTTCTGACTGCAAAGCAAATCCTTCCCCCATTGTGGGAAACAAGTTCTCAGCAACTCCTGTTTCTCTTCTAAATATCCTAAAGTGGCAGAGCCAGGATTTAGACCCCAGTCTATCTGATCTCCAAAGCATTTATAGTACAGTAAAATGGTTAAGGGCATGGATGGATCATGGACTCAGACACATATGAGTTCAAATCCTGTTTCTACCACTTATTCACTGTATGAGCCTGGGCAAGTTACTTAACCTCTCTAAACTTCTGATTTCTCATCTGTAAAATGGGAATAATAACAGAAGTGCCTACTTTATGGGGTGGTTGTGACTATTCGGTGAAATAATCATGTAAAGTGCTCAGCTCAGCACCTGATACCTAGTAGGTGCTCCGTGAATGTTAGCTGTTATTGCTGATGTTGTTGTCACTTATCGAATGCCCATGTCCCAGAGGCTGAGCTAGATACTTTATATGCACTACCTCTGATCCTCACAATTGCCTTGCAAGATAGGATTTATCATCTCTGTTTTATGGTGAAGAAAGTATGAGGCTCAGAGAAGTGACTTATAAACACATACTGCGTCGATGCCCACAGGAGGGAGGGGCAGCTTCGCGAGTGGGAGGTAGGCACACCTGAAGGCTTCGATGAGTCGCTCCACTTTCTGGGCCTCACCCTGAACCCGGATATGGGACTGGAACTTCCGGAGCGCATCATCCAGATCCATGGAGGAGAAGTCCATCTCATCCACCACACAGCTAAGGAGCAAAGAAGGAGGTGTGGCGCTTTCGATTCCTCTGCAGAAAACCTCTGACCCACCTGGACCTGCTCAAATGGACCAACACCCCCACTGATAGACTCTCAAATTCAGGACCTGTGGCCCGAGCAAGTACACATGAGGACAGAATGTTTGAAATCAAATCCATCTCAGAAAATTGAGACAAGGCACGTGGTCACTAAAGGTCCTTTCCATCAAGCCACTCATTTCAGAGACAGGAAAACTGAGGCCCAAAACAGGCCACAGGATGAGCATGTCTTGCCCAGGGCCACCCAGAAGACTTTAGGAATAGAGCCAAACAAGATCAGACCCCTTTGGGGCAGAAGGGTACAGGGACAGGAAGGTCTATTCATCCTGTTTTGAAAAGCTTATCTGAGCTAAAGGGACAGGCTGCCCCCTTCCTCCCTCTTGCTGTCCTTTTCCAGGAATCCCTGGCCCAGCCTGCCCCATCCTGGGGTCCTCACTCCAACACGTCTCTGTTGAACTGCTTCTGCCGGTTCCCTAGGAATTCCCCTATCATCTGCCGGCTGAGGCCTTTCCGCTCCAGGATGAAGTGAGCCACTCCCACCGGTGTGTCTGACAGGAAGCCCCGCTCGATCAGATACTGGATACCCTTCTCTGGCTTCCTGCAGAAAGAGGGGAGGTAGATGAGATGACTGTCCTCCTGGAACTGTGCTCTCTGTCTCATTTGTTGAACTAATTTTGGGCCCAACTAAGTCCGGCCTCAGAGGACCAACGAAGTCAAATACATAATTTGATCCAATCCCATCATGGCACAAATGAGAAAACTGAGGCCCAGGGAGAAGAAGCCACTTGACCATTTCAAGGAGCTTCAAAATCCCAAGGTATCTTCAACCCAACATCCCCCTTCACTGGAGCCACACCACAATTGAAAGAAAATCAGTATCTAATGAGAGCCTGCTCTATGCCAGGAGCTTTGACATTCCCAGCAAGAACCAAGGAGAGGGCTGAGCACCTTCCCTCTGAGTCACAGACCCTCAGAGTAGGGAAGAAGTGAAGAGGTTACTTTGTTCCACGTCCCACATCCCACTCAGGCAGGTATCACCAACTTTCTCCGAGTGTTTCTATAGACAAGGTGCCCCCTAGATTTCCAGGGAGCTGGGCCAAAATCTGGGTCACAGCTATCCCATATTCAGAACCCCAGAACCTTAGGACCCCACAAGGTTAAAATTTGGAAGGGACTGATGCCATAGGAGTCTCAGATCCATCACTTCCCAGTTGTATGACTTTGGACAATTCCTTTTTGCTTCTCCAAGCCTTGGTTCCTTATCTGCAAAATAGGAACACTACTGCCTGCCTTGCTGAGTTATTGTAAGAATTAAATATAGGTGGCAGTGTTTAATAAGCTATAAAGATGTAAGGCATTCAAGTAATGGCTTACATTACATCTAATGTTTTCCAATTACATCTAATATTTTCCAATTATTTTCTAATCAAATGTCACACTCCCACCTCACTCCTAAACACCTGGCAGAAGACCAGGCACCGAGAAAGAGCTTAGTCACAGTCACTGAAGGGTCCAGCACACCACCCTGCCCCCAACACCTCTTACATACACATTCTGCTAGTGGTAGGTGGAAAAATGGAAGCCCAGGGGAGGAATGCACCTTGCCCAGGGCTATGCAGTGAGTCTAGCCAAAGGCCGACTGGGGGGGGCCAGGTCTCCTGTTTCCCAGACTAGGGCTCTTTCTACACCATATCACCTCCCCTCTAGAAAGGGAAGGTGGGGAGGACAAGGTTCAGAATCCATTTAGTGGGGTCATCTCACCCAAGATCACACAGCCAGCCAGGGGCAGTATTAGGACCCGAGCCCAGGTGTGTTAAGGGACTCTCTACTCTGCCACCCTGTTGCCAATCCTCTTCCCTGAATGTCTGGGGAGAAATACCATTCCACAAAATGAAAGGATGGCAGAACAGGGATCACTGTGTGGAGTTCTGTCCCAGGAACCCAAGTGCATGTGGCAGGGTAGGAAGGGGCAAGCAGGCTAGAACGGGGAGCACGCACTTGTTGAAGAGGTTGAGGCCGATTCGGTAGTGCCGCCTCTGGACCACATCATTGTTGAAAGCTGGCGAGTCCCAGCTGTGCCTTGTCTCCCGCTGGTAAGTCTGCTTGCACAGGCCAGTAGCCGGAGGCTCCCTTAGACTGTCCCGAGAAGAGGAGCCGGAGCTGCAGTTGATGGTCTCATTGGAATTGCTGGAGCTCTCAAGGCTCTCGTTATCTCCACCATCAGAGTTCTCGCCTGCTGCCTCACACTTCCCCAACCTCCGACCCCCAGCCACACCACTGGGCCCAGTGCCACTGTTGGGGGCTGGTGGCAGGGGCCCTGGTGGGGCTGGGGCTGGGCCTTCAGGGGCTGGGTAGTGGCGGTGTGGGATTGGGGCCCTGCCTGGTGGCCCCTTGTGCTTCAGGGTCCCATGGGGGCTGCAGCCATCAGCCTCATACACCAGCTGGCGGTGGACAGAGCCGCGATCTGAGCGGTCACTCAGGTCCACGGAGCTGTCACTAGGAGGCTCAATGGTAAGCAGGGGAAGGTGGGCAGCCCGCAGCCGGAAATCCCGGCACTCCAAGCACCCGGGACCCCTGCGAGTGCCTTCCTCACGGCTACCGTCTTCCCGGGTTCCTGATGGCACTGGTGGAGGAACTGGCGGGAGAGGGGCTGGCGCCCAGAACTCGGGCCGGCCCTGGGGTGGGGGTTCTGTGCTGGGCAGTCGCTCAGGGGATTGTTGGGGAACTGTGTCATCCAGGTAGAGGGGAAGATCACTGAAGGATGTGGCTGAGCTGTCCTCTTGCTGTTCCTTTGACTCCCGCTTCTCCAGCTGGGCTGACCCTGGCTCCTCAGACATGGGCCCTGACGGGTGGCAGTTCAGGGCTTCGTCGATGGATTCAGCCAGAGACTTTACCTGTGCAAGTGGGGGAGGAGAGGAGGGAAAGGGAGAGAAAAGAAAGAAAGATAAAGGGAAGAATGGTGGAAGGTGGGAATGAGGGAGGGAGGTAAGGAAAAAGGGGGAGTCTTCCTGGTAGGTCAGCAAGGAGGGTAGATTCCCCTCCCCCAGCCCTGACAGGCTCTCTGTGGTCTGTAAAATGACTCCCAGGGAACCATTGTGAGCTCACAGGAGCTGGGACTAATGCCCACAAGTTCCCCACTCAGCTCACACCCCAATACCTCCTTTGTGTCCATTTAGACTCAAGTCAAATGTTACCTCCTCCCTGATTCAAGCCACATTCTTGCCTCTGCCATCCCCCAGAGTAAACCAAAATCCCAGTTTCCTCTGTGGGAATTCTCTTAGGAAATCCATAACATTTGACCTTGAGCATCTGGACCACAGCTGATAATGCTCTCTCCCTGTGGTATCCAGACTCTAAACTGGCCGCTAATGATCCCTGCCTCCTGGTATTCACACCCTAGGGTACCACATTGTACCAGAGTTAGTCTGTGTGACAAACAGCATATGGCAGAAGCGAATGTATGTCACTTCTGAAATTAGGTTTTAAAAGACTGCAGAGGCTGGGCATGGTGGCTCATGCCTGTAATCCCAGCACTTTGGGAGGCCAAGATGGGAGGATCCCTTGAGCCCAGGAGTTCAAGAGCAGCCTGGGCAACATGGCGAGACTCTATCTCTACAAAAAATAAAAACATTAGCTGGGTGTGGTGGCACACACCTGTAGTCCCAGCTACTCAGGAGAGTGAGGCAGGAGAATCACTTGAGCCCAGGAGTTTGAGGCTGCAGTGAGCTATGATCACGCCACTACACTCCAGCCTGGCAACAGAGCAAGATCCTGTCTCTAAAATTTTTATTTGTTTGTTTGAGACAGAGTCTTGCTCTCACCCAGGCTGGAGTGCAGTGGCACGATCTCAGCTCACTGCAACCTGCATCTCCCAGGTTCAAGCGATTCTCCTTCCTCAGCCTCCCCAGTAGCAGGGATTACAGGTGCGCACCACCATGTTTGGCTAATTTTTGTATTTTTAGTAGAGACAGGGTTTCGCCATGATGGACAGGCTGGTCTCAAACTCCTGACCTCAGGTGACCTGCCCGCCTTGGCCTCCCGAAGTGCTGAGATTACAGGCGTGAGCTACCACACCTGGCCAAAAAAAATTTATTAAAAAAAAAACAAAACTGCAAAACATTTTTAAAAAATTTAAAACATTAAAAAAAATTTTTTTAATGACTGCAGCTTGCATCTTGAGCACTCTTGGTCGCTTGTCACTTGTACTCTTTCTCTCAGACCCCCCAACCTGGGGAAAGCCGCATCACGAACAGTCCTATGGAGAGGCCCACAGGGTGAGGCATTGAATCCTCCTGCCAACAGCCAAGTGGGTGAGCTTGAAAGCAGACTGCCAGCCCCAGTCTAATCTTCAGATATTGCGGGCTCTCCCTACAGCTTGACTGCAGCCTCATGAAAGGCCCTGAACCAGAACCACTCAGCCATGCCATTCCCAGCTTCCTGGCCCCCAGAAACTGTATGAAATAATAAATGTTTATTGTTTAAGCTCACTCTCTTGGGTCAGTTTTAAGCTACCAAGTTTGGGGGTAATTTGTTACACAGCAACAGATAACAGATATACTTCCCCATCAGACTTCAATAGCGCTCAGAGCTGGGACCAGACCTGCTTCCCAGACTGATCTCCTATTCCCCATTCCTCCCTTGAGGGAGGGATCCAGGCCTGGTTTCTCTCTTTTTAGCTCAGCTCAACACATTGCTTGACACAGAAGAGATGTTCAATTAAATCTTTGTTGTATGAATGAACAGACGAATGATATAGATCTTCCCTTCAATACTCCTGTCCTTCCCTCCACCTCTTCACCAGCTCCAAGGAGGCATGCCCAGGCTGATGGCAAGGCCAGATCATAGAGGTTAGAGCAGGGTGACTTTTTCTCTTATAAAGCTTCTTCCATTCATTCAACAATCTCTACCAAGTACCTTCTTGGTTTTAGGAAAAAACTAAGGTACTTAGCAGCTACTATGTACTAGGTGTTTTCATATATATTACCTGTGTAGTTGCACCGAGTCTTCCAAACAGCTCTAAAAGGGTTTTATCTCCATTTTATTTTCTCTCCATTTTATTGATCATGTTTCAGTGTGGTTAAACAGTTTGCCAAGGCCACACAGTTGGGAAATAGCAGAATTGGGATTCACACCTGGGCAAGTATGTTGACACACCCCAAGCCTACAACGATCACCCACTACCTTTACTGCATTACAATTCCACCCTCCACACTTTTGCTGATGCAACGCCTATGTAAGCAACACCCTCCCAAGTATTTCTAACTTGCTAAATCTTTTCTGTCTGGTAAGGTCCAGCTCCAATGCTGTTCTCTCAAATAGGTTTTCTGTGGTTCTCCCAGAAGAAAGTTTCCTCCCCCTCCTCTGGGTTCCCAAGGTACTATACATTATACTATAGCCTTTCTCATGGCTCAGAGCACACTCTACTTCAGGAGACAGTAATGCACACATATGTCTGCCATTTCCCACTGCCCTGGGATCCTTGAGGACAAGGACCAATTCCAGGTCCTTAGCCTCAGTCTCCTCCTCTATTAAATGGGAATAATAATCCCTGTCTCACAGGTCTGGTGTGAGGCATACACAGCACTGACACACAGTAGGAGCTCACTACCTGTGAGTTAAGCTTTATTTTATAGTAGATCAAGTTCCAAGTAGTGAGAACTTTTTTCTTATTTGTTCTATACACCCATATATATTTTTTCCCACAAGAAGGGAACGACATGGAACACCCATATTTATAACTTGCTTGTTTTAACAATGTAATTTCCAGCCGGGCACAGTGGCTCACACCTGTAATCTCAGCACTTCCGGAGGTGATGGCAGGTGGATCACCTGAGGTCAGGAGTTTGAGACCAGCCTGACCAACATGGTGAAACCCTGTCTCTACTAAAAATACAAAATTAGCCAGGCGTGGTGTCACATGCCTGCAATCCCAGCTACTCGGGAGAGTGAGACAGGAGAATCACTTGAACCCAGGAGGCAGAGGTTACAGTGAGCCAAGATCGTGCCATTGCACTCCAGCCTGGGTGTCGAGAGCGAAACTCCGTCTCAAAAAAAAAAAAAAGGTAATTTCTATCTTACCAGTTCTTTCTCATTATTCTCACAGTCCCAACTCAAATGGTAGCTATTTGCTGTTATTAAATGCCTGTCACGCAACTTCTTTCAGTTTGCAATCTAGGTAAAAAGTAGCAGGAGTAGCCAGAACACGGGGATGGGGAAGAAAGGTCCTTTTCAGGGATCCTGACCTGTTTGGAGAAGGAGTCCTCAAGTTCTGTGATGTCATTAGAAAACTCTCCAGATGTGGTGACGGAGCTTCCACCACCATCGATGCCCCCACCACAGGAGCCTCCATATGGGAGCCCCCGTTCAAGCCGGTGGCTCCGGGCACCAGCCATGGCACCCTCGTCCAGCGAGGCAGGCTTGCCCTCGAAGTACGCGGGGTTCTGTGCCTTCTCATACTCCTCAAAGGAGAACTGCATCCGCATGTTGGAAAGGATGATGCGGCGGGACATGCGGCTCTCTGAGGCTGAGCTGCGTAGCCGCTCAAAGTTCTTGTTCATGCGGTACTGGCGGAAGGCTGTCTGGATGGTCCTGGCAGCCCTGCGGCTCAGGAAGGAGCCCCCATACTTCCTCTCCAGCATTTCCACCTGGCAGAGAAGGGTCGAGGGGAACAAGGTCAGAAAGTCACGGCAGCCTCATCTCCCTAGGCACTCAACCACACCACCTCCACTGGAATCATGGCTGACTGCTTACAGCCACCGAGAGCGCCAGGCTAGGTGCTCAGTGTTGTCTCCTCACTTGAATTTCAGATAACACTAGTCAAATGGGATTGGATTATGTTTTGTTTTCTTATTTGCAAGAAGAACATATTGATTATTTGAAAACAGGAAACAAACAGAGAAGCCAAAAAAAAAGAAAGCAAGGTACAAATAAATGGAGAGCAAGAAGGAAAGAAAGGAGGAAGAAAGAGAATGAGAAAGGAGAAGGAGAGAGGGAGAGAGAAAGGCAGAGAAGGAAGGAAGGAAGGTAGGTAGGTAGGTTGAATTACCTACATTCCAAACACCTAAGCATAACTAGAATATGTCCTTTGGTGTAGGGTATATGTTTTTGTATATGTCCTTCCAGTTTTTTCCTATATGTAGTATTTTGTTTTCCCTCCACCTTTTTTTTTAGCTAAACAATCTATTGTATGGCACTCTTCTGAAAAGGTCAACTGATGTGTGTTCTTCCTGTTAGACTGAGTTTTTTGGGGACCGGATCCAGGACTCATTCATCTTTACATCGCCAGGACCCGGGCAGGGAGCTCAGTAAATGTTTCTTGAGTGAATACAAGCCTCAGTGGATGGGTGGTGAATGAGTGCATCCCCAGTGGGGTGAAGGGTCCTGGGCCAGTCTTCTCCAATTCCAGCCTCATTATCCCTCCCTGATACCACCCCCAAGAGCCACATCCCAAACCCTCCCCTGGCGCTCTCTTGCATCCCGACTCCCATTCCCAACCAGACGCCTCTGTTGCACCTTCTTGTCCTGCAGGTCTGTGGAGAGTTCATAGCTGTCCGATAAGGCCTTGGAGCGCTTTATCTCCTCCTCCTCCTGCTTCCTCAGGGCGACACTGGCTGGCTGGAGGCGTGCCCGCTGAGCCCAGGGAAGGCCCACTCCAGCAGGGGGGCCCCCCATGTGGCTGCTGGAGGGGGGCAGCTGGCTCAGCCGGTAGGGGGGTTGGCTCCCAGGACTATCAACCGCTGTGCTCAGGTCACTGCCTGGGGCATCACCCTCCACACTGTGGGGATGAGATAAGATGAGCCAGGATGTGGGGACAGGAGAGGTGCCTACTGGGCCAGACTGAGAGTGGGTGAGCCAGATCCCTGCCCCCCATCCCATCCACCCCAGCTTCCTCACAGATATAGGGACCCAACACTTACAGGCCACGGTGAGTCCTAGCTCTTGGACGTCTCCCCACTCCCACCCAAGTTCCCTCCCTTCCAGCCCCCCTGCCTTCACGGCAAGATCCTCTTAGACTCCTTTCCCTCAAGGCTCTGTCTGGTCCCCAGTCCTCCTCACCCCTCACAGCCTTCTCCCCTAGACCACTCTCCTCCCAGTCTTGTCTCCTCATGCCCTTTCTTCTGTCCCCTCACAGCTCCACCCCTCCCCACAGACCTCTTCCCCTTACAGCTCCATCCCCTCCTGGCCTTGTCCCCAACGCAGTGCGCTGTGATTTCCCTCCCAGTCCGATTCCCAGCACCACCCCAGACTAGCTCCTTCAAAGTGCCACCCCCTCCCAGCCCTGTCCCAGCTGTGTGAGGCCCACCCCTGCACACAGCTCTCCCCTCATCCGCCCAGCCCTGTCCACTGCAGCCTGGCCCCTGCCCCCTGGTGCCTGGACTCCGGGCCAGGCCAAGCCAGTTCCCAGGGTTCCCTGGTTGCGAGGGCAGGGCCAGCAGCAGGGCAGGGCGAGCAGCAACAGTGGGAGGCGCCTCCCATCCAGCATCCTCACAGGTAAAGAGCAGCCCTGCGGGGCAGCTTCCTTTTTCTCCTCATGGCCTCCTCTGCTCAGCTGGGGGAAGGGGGCAGGGGAGTCTCCACGCGTGGCAGGAGCTGGGCCCCGGGTCTTGCCTGCCCTGGTTTCCCAGAGCTGTTGTTCCACCAGAACTGCTCCCATGGTGCCATGGCAACCAGGCTGCCAGGGAACCCAGGTGGCGACAGAGCCCAGGCGCCTTGAGCCGAGCCTGCATGGTGAAGAGCCACAGAGGTGGGGAAGACAGGGAAGGAGTCGGGCGGGAAGGAACACGCAGGTGAGGCATGGAGGAGGCTGTGGGGGGAATGGGTGTGGCTGGGACCCAGAGAATGGTCTCATTATGGGGGGCACAAGGTTGGAGGCTCTTGGCTGGTAAACAGGTGAATGGGTACTCCCCAGCCCCTATTCGGCAGAGGCAAAGGCAAAGGGCAGAAATGGGCTGGGGTAGGTACTGGGGGGGGACCCTACCAGTGCAGGAGCTGGAACTGCAACAGGCCTGCCAGCCTTGCAGCAGAGCGCTTTGCACTGGGGGCTGGATGTGGTGTGAAGGCTGCGCCCACGAGGCCCGGTCCCGGGCTGCAGCGCTGTGGAGCTCGGCTCCGCCCTGGGGAGAGCTCCCACCCATCGCTCGCTCTCCACCCCAAATTCTCTCTCCTCCTGGGCCTGGGGCGGTGGCCCTGACATCACCCCCACTCCAGGGTTCAGCCCCAGCTCAGCCCACCCCCGGCATCCAAGATGTTCCTCTCCTCCCTGCCAGGACTGCAGGATCTTGCCCACTAATCTCTCAAACCTCCCCTCCCAGCACACGGCTCAAGCCCAGTTTTGATCAACTGTCTCCTGTATGCATGAACCATCATCTATAACTTCCACTGCTCAGAAGAGATAGCCCAAGTCCCTCATTCTGGCATTTGAGGCTTCTCCAAGATACAACAGCTAATATTTATAGACCATTTAGCACATTTAGGTACCATTCTTACCACTTCACACTGAATAACTTGCTTACTCTTCAAGACAACCGTATGAGGTAGGTACTGTAATTTATCTTCATTTTACACATAAAGAAACTGAGGCCCAGAGAGGTTAAGTAACATATCTATGGTCACACAGCTACTAATGATAGAGCCAGGATTCAAATCCAGGCAGTCTGACTCCAGAGCCCACACTCTTAAACATTAAGCCATACTTCGGGGTTGGCTGCCAGCCCCCTACTCCATCCACCCATCATTCCAGCCTGGCCCAGATCCTGCTTTTCCCAAATGCTCCTCTGCTTTCTACCTCCAAAACTGCTCATACAGTACCTACCACTTGAAATGCAATCCCCATCGTCTCCGCCATCTGCAATCTGAGAAATTCCCCCACATCCTAGTTCCGTCAAGATTCAGGTCATATGCCACCACTAAGAAGCCCTCCTGAATCCCGCCTCCAGCCAGAAATTATTGCTGATCCTGTTCAGAGCTCCCACACACAGCACATGTCTGTCCTGCTTTTTATGGCACAGGTTAGCTTTGGCAAAGCGTGACAGCTATTTGTGTTCATGACTCCCAGAATCCCAGCTCAGGAAGAGAATTTGATAATCTCCCAGCTAACACAGAGCACACGGCCTGGAACAGAGTAGGTGCTCAATAAAAGCTGCCGTCCAGAGGGAGTCAATGCTCAGGAGGCTGCTCTAAGAAATACTCTCTCCTGAACTTTTACCACAGCCTCCGATCTCCTCTTCCAACCCATTCTTCACCCTGTGGCCAGTGAGAGCTTTCAAAAGTACAAATCTGGGCCGGGCGTGGTGGCTTACTCCTGTAATCCCAGCACTTTGGGAGGCTGAGGTGAGCAGATCACATGAGGCCAGGAGTTCAAAACCAACCCGGGCAACATGGCGAAAACCCGTCTCTAATGAAAATACAAAAATTAGCCGGGCGTGGTGGTGGGGGCCTGTAATCTCCTGCTGAGGCAGGAGAATCACTTGAATCCAGGAGGCAGAGGTTGCAGTGAGCCAAGATTGTGCCATTGCACTCCAGCCTGGGAGACAGAGCGAGACTCCGTCTAAAAAACAAACAAACAAACAAACGAACAAAAAAAAAACCCACCACCACCACCACCAAAAGTACAAATCTAGGCCTGGCGCCGTGGATCATGCCTGTAATCCCAGCATTTTGGGAGGCCAAGGCAGGTGGATCACCTGAGGTCAGGAATTCAAGACCAGCCCGGCCAACATGATGAAACCACATCTCTACTAAAAATACAAAAATTAGCTGAGCATGGTGGGTGTGCCTGTAATCCCAGCTACTCGGGAGGCTGAGGCAGGAGAATCACTTGAACCCAGGAGACAGAGGTTGCAGTGAGCTGACATCGCACCACTGCACTCCAGCCTGGGAGATAGAGTGAGACTGTCTCCAAAAAAAAAAAAAAAAAAAAGTACAAATCTAGCTGGGCACAGTGGCTTATACTTGTAATCCCAGCTACTCCAGAGGCTGACATGGAAGGATCACTTAAGGCAGGAGTTGAAGACCAGCCTGGGCAACATGGCAAAACCTTGTCTCTACTAAAAATACAAAAAATTAGCCAGGTGTGGTGGTGGGCCCCTGTAGTCCCCGCTACTTGGGAGGCTGAGGCACGAGAATCGCTTGAACCTGGGAGGTGGAGGCTGCAGTGAGCCAAGATTGTGCCACCACACTCCAGCCTGAGTGACAGAGTGAGACTCCATCTCAAAAAAAAAGTATTGCCAGGCATGGTGGCTCAGGCCCATAATCTCAGCACTTTGGTAGGCTGAGGTAGGAGGATCACTTAAGCCCAGGAGTTCAAGACCAGCCTGGGCAACATAGGGAGACCCCGTCTCTACAGAAAATAAAAAATTAGCCAGGCGTGGTGGTGCATGCCTGTGGTCCTAGCTACTAGGGAGGCTGAGGCAGGAAAATCGCTTGAGCCCAGGAGGTCAAGGCTGCGGTAAGCCGTGATCGTGCCACTGCACTCCAGCCTGGGCAACAAAGTGAGACCCTGTCTCAAAAACAAAAACAAAAACAAAAACAAAAACAAAACTGTACTAACCTAACTATTTCATTCTCTCACTAAAACCCTTCCACAGCGCCAGATAACTCACTCAACAAACAACAACTGAGCACCCTCTGTGTGCCAGGCACAGTGCTGGGTGCTGGAAATATACTAGTGAGCAAAATGCACAAGAACATTCTCAGGGAGGTGATGTCCTAGTGAGGGAATGGGTGTGGCTGGGACCCAGAGAATGGTCTCATTATGGGGGCACAAGGTTGGAGGCTTAGAGAAGAAAGAAACAAGTAAATTTATCCTGCCATTTCAGGTAGGGGTGAAGTGCTAGGAAGAAAAATATAGCAGATTGCGAAAAGGTGCTGTTTGAGATGTGGTGCTCAGGGAAGGCCTTTCTGGAGCAATGGCATATAAGCAGAGTGCTGATGGAAGTGAGAGGAAGTTGCATGGCAAAGGCAGAGCAGTCCAGAGAGAGGGTACAGCCAGCGCAAAGGCCCGGAGGTAGAACTGTGTCTGGCAATGTTCGAGAAACAGTGAAGAGGCCAGTGTGGCCGGAACAGAGTGAATGAGAGGAGATAGGAGGTAAGATCAGAGAGGTCATGGGGGCCAAATCGGAAAGGGCATGAGCCTACAATAAAGACTTTGGCTTTTGCTCTGATTGAGGTGAGCAGAGGAGGGACATGATCTAACTTGGGTGTTCCAGGAATCAGCAGCCATGGGATAACCTTCAGCTTCCTCACTGTGGCCATGGATGGCTCTCCTGACTTGACCCCCACCTCATATATTCTCTGCCCCATTGCCCCAACCTGGCTACCTCCTGCTCAGCCTTCAATGCTCTGCTCAGGTATGCCTTTCAATGCCTGCCTGCCTCCTCCACACAGGCTGTCTTACACCCGCTCCTCTTGGGCTGCAGTAGGGCCCTGTTATCACCTCTAATTCCTAGGGCAAAGGCACTACTTAGCTCATTGAATTCTTGAAACTTATCAAGGCAGGCACCATTAGCCTCATTTCATAGATGAAGACACTGAGGCTCAGAGAGGTGACATAAACTTGCTCAAGGTCACATAGCTATTAAGTAAAAAGGCTAGGATTCAAACCCAGGGCCCAGGCTTTTCATGACATCTTGCTGCCTCTCCTCACTCCCGGCTCCGTGCTGCCCCTGGCTCTGCACTCTTTAGCAATTCCTCCCTTGAGAGCTCACCCCCGTTTTGGTTGCAAAGGGAATAGTGGCAGGGAGATCAGGCTGTCAGCACAGCCTCCCACAAGGGAGCCTGGCAAAAAAAGGAGGGTGCTTGACGGCGTTGCTTCTGACATCATACATACTGCTGAAGAAACAGCACTGGGGATGTGGAATCCCTCAAGTCAGAGCCCCCAGAACAACACTCGGGGACATGCTGATCACATGGAAAATCACTCTTCTTCTCTTTCTCTCGCACACATACACACAAATGCACACACACAGACAGAGAAAGAGCCTGTTGTAGAGTAAGACGCTGGGCAGGCCAAGGCTCAGGTCCTGACTGCCACTGACCAGCTGTGTGAGCCCGTGCATGTCACTTTTCCTCTCTGCAACTCAGTTTCTCATCTGTGCAGGGGTCAAGCAAAACCAATTCCCTCTTTGGATTCCTGGACTTCAGAAACGGTCTGGGAGCACCCCCTCTCTGGACTCTTCCCAGCCAGGAGCAAAACATCTGCATGTGCACACACACACACACACACACACACACACACACACTCACACACATGCATGCAGAGATACAATAACACAGACACATCCAAAGGCAGACAAACCTAGAAACAAAAACACATCCACAGACACAAGAAAATAGACACAAACACATGCAGACATGCACATATACGGACACAACCACACACACACACTCACACACACACACACACACGCCCATGTGCGCTGTCTGCTGGGCTATTCTGTGGGGGAAATTGGAGAGCATCCTCTGCAGAGGGGGAAATAAGCTATGTTACACAAATAACCACAGTACAAAGCAGAAAGTTATCAGGGCTGGGGAACAGAGGAAGTGCTGGGGGAGTGCAGGAGAGAGATCCCTTCTCTTTGGGGGTGGTTGAGCAGAATAAAAATAAACTCGCACTTACTGCGCACCTTCCCTGTGTCAGGCATTTTCCACACATTATTTAATCTGCATGGCAAACGTGAGGGAAGAATTAGGATTCCTATTTTGCAGATGAAGAAAAAAACTCCAAGAGGGGAAATGACTGCCAAAGGTCTCAGAGCTAGCAAGTGGCAGGACAGAGATTCAAACCCCAAAGCTTGTGCTAGTTCCTCTGCTGCCCGGAAGGCTTCCTGGGGGAGGAAGCTTGTGGACTGGGTCTTGCCTGGAAGGAGTTGGTAGAGATGAAGAGTGAGGGAACTTTGTGTGCCAAAGCACTAAGATGGGGAGAAGCAGTGTAGGATGTTCCACAGGGATCTGGGGCTGGCCTGCCCATGGCAGGGGCACTAATCCTCCTCGAATGCTGCTTCTAATGGGAGGTCTTCTCTCCCTCCTTCCCTTTATTGGCACTGCCCGGAACCAGGCAGCCAGCAGGGGACGGGATCAGGATGCAGTTGCCATGGAAACAAATGGGGGCTGTTGCCATGGATATCATAAGATGAGGGCAAGAGGAAGCTAGGGATGGTGAGGACTATCCCCATGACAACTTAGGTGGCAGCAGGGGGAACGGGACTGACTGGAAGTAGAGACAAGAAAACAAGACGAGGAGGTCATTGCACCTGGATGGGACCAGGGGCTTTGGGTTCTGGAAGGAGCAGACTGGGCCAGGAGACTGGACCCAGTGGCAGGGGAGAGAGGAGGCAGGGGGACTGCAGCCACCTCTCCCTCCAATATTTCTTCTGCAAGCTAGTTCTGCTGCCCAATCCCAGTGTCACAGGGATCTAAGCCCGAGCCCAGCCTGGCTTGGCACAGGAACTGACAGGGAAGAAAGAAGCCTTCAAAGGAGCTGAGCTGCATACACAGGCTTTGGGAGCGCAAGACCTGGGTTTGAATCCCAGCTTTGCTGTTGTGCAGCCCTAAAAATAATAGTTGTCATTTATTGAGTTGTCATTTTGCTAGGCTGAGCAACTCTGCAAGGTTTGGGTTGTTCTCTCTGAGGAGGACAGCACAGATGATGAAACTGAGGTACAGAGAGATGAAGTAACCTGCCCAAAGCCTTGAAGCTCAGCACTGGTGGAGCCAAGATTCAAACAAAAGTGTATCTGAACACAAAGCCCGTGCTCTTAGCACCACCCCACCCTCTGTCCCAGGCACTATAAGCAGTCCCTTCAAGGTACAGTCCTTGCATTCTTCATCTCCCTGTGCCTTCCCACAGTGGCACACAAAGGATCGGATGCTGGGTAAATATTTGTGGAGTGGGTGAATGAGGAAGCAACCCAGGAGGAAGCAGGAAGGACTGAGGTTAGATGGAAGAAGCTCCTGACTTCAAGAGCGATGACTCATGGATGTGGCTAGCCAAGGGTGGCAGAAGACGCACAGAGCTGGGATGGACTGGACGGACTAGGCTTTATGAACCATCCAATCCCACAGACGCAAATGGAGGCCCAGAGAGTCAAAGTGACTTGCCCAGGGCTGCACAGGACAAGAATCCCCCTCACCTCTGGCCAGCATCCCACTCTTAGCTTCAGAAGCCCCTCTGAATCTGGCCTGTCTCCCCACCCCTCACCTCCCACCCTGCCCTGTAAGTTCCTCAGTGTCACAGGCAATAGCAGGTTACTTGCAATTCCTAGACTACAGCAAGCTGATCCACATAACCAAGCCCATGCTCATACTCTTCCTTTGTTTCTTCTGCCCAGAATGTCTTCTGTCTCCCCTTCACCCCCGGACTTGATTGATCTGGGTGAGCTCATCTTCATCTTGCAGTACCCTGAGCAGGTTGGTCCTTCTGGGAAGTCAATGCTGACTCACTCCTGCCGCTCACGGAACATGACAGGGTCAGTGACTCCCTCCCCTGTGTCTTATGCATACCCATATATCACAGTCAGTCTTTCTTCCTGGCTAACTTGTGGTTCTCTCTTAAAGTGTCCGTCTCCCACCCCCACACCCCCGTCCTGTTTCCCAAGGGCAGCGGCCCGGTGTGATTCACCTTTGCGGACCTATGGCACTCATGCCAGGGCTAAGCACACAGCAGTTACTCAGCAGCCACCCTGGGTCCTCGAAGACCACAGGTAGAAATCACATGTGTCTGTGTGTGTGTCACCATCCTGCCTGACAACTGTCACCCTAAAGGCCACAGCCTCACGTGCTTAAAAGCCACCCACACCCAGCCTTGTGATTACATCCACCAGACACAGACATCAAGGCTGCCAGGTACATAAAGTCACCACTTCACACAATCAACCTCACACTCAGAATTCCTCACACCCAGTCTCACATCATCACATTTCCTCAGCTCTGCAGCAGTGTGCACAGTCTCACAACTGTGAGACCTGCAGAGCCTTGTGCAAAGACATGTGTGAGGATGCCCGGCCACATGGAGGCCATGCGTGCACACATATTTCTCTCACGGCTGATCAAAACCCCACCCCCTTCCCGCAGCACAAGCCCTCTGCCCGATTCAGCCAATTCAGTTGCCCACGGGTCGGGAGGGCCATCTGACCCTGACTTGCCACCTCCCTCCATATAGTTGAACCCCCATCCCCACCCCCACACTTGCTTCTCTCTCCATTCAGCGGAAGGGTAGAATGGTCTCCTCGTCCCCAGCCCCAGGTCACCTACATTCACACACCCTGGAGAGCAGAATAAACAGAGTAATGTACCCACCATTCCCCTGCATGACCCTGGAGCTCTCCCCCAGGTTTTTGTCTATGCGGTCCCTGTCTCCTATAATGCCTTCTCACCCCTTGCCACCTTTTCAAACCCTTACCAGCCTTCAAGGCTCAACTCTTGCACCTCTTCCTCCAGCAAGCCCTCCTGGACACCACACCTCCCCACCCACCTTGACATCTCCTTCCTCTCTGGGCCAGGAACAAAATGTGCTCATTACTGAAGCCATTCCTGTCCAATCATGTTAACCCTTTGCATCCTTCCTACTTTCCCAAAGGATTTCGCATCTCTCATCTCCCCTGGGAGATGGAGAGCTCGCAGAGGACACAGCCACTGTCATGCTTAAAAAAAAAAAAAAATCTTTTTGTAGAGATGAGGTCTCACTATGTTGCCCAGGCTGGTCTGAAACTCCTGGCCTCAAGCCATCTGCCTGTCTCAGCCTCCAAAAGGGCTAGGATTACAGGTGTGAGCCACCACACCCGGCCTCTGTCTTACTTTGGATCTCTCACAGTATTTAGCGTCAGGTCTTATACCCAGTAAGGGCTCAAACAATGCTTTGTTGGGTAGAATGAGGAAGAGTAAATAAGGGAGACAGGCAGGGAGGGAGGGGAGAAATAAATGAGACTTTGAATGGGTGAATGAGTAGATGAGTTGAGCGAGTGAGGCAGTAAGTGAGGGAAGGAGGTGAGGTTCTAGGAAACCTAGAGGTTCAATGTGATAGAGATGCTGAAGGGAGGGAGGAAAGAAAAGACAGGAGAAAACTCTCACCTGGGCCTTAATCAAAACAAGAGCCACCAATCACAGCACACTTGCCCAACAGTGCACAAGCTCCTATGCTGGGCTCGTTGTGTTCTTTCTTGCTAATCTTCATGACAACCCAGAGAGGTAGGTATATTCTCACTGTACTCAGGAGGAAAACAAAGCTCAAGGAGAAGAAAAAACTTGCTCAAGGTTATACAGATGTAAGTGGCAGAACCAGAAGGTAAACTCAGATTTGTCTAATACCAAAGGCTCAGAGAGGAAAAGTCGGGGGTATGAGCCCACTTCAGACACATCATGGAAGGTGTGAGTCCTACAAACCCGTAAAGGACATCTTCCACCCTCCAGCCGAGAGCCTCCAGGGAGTCTTAGAACCAGCCTCTGCCCAGGTGCAGGGAATATTTAGGGTCGTTGCATTGGAGGGAAATGGCTTCCTCTCAGATTCAGAGATCCCTAAAGTTGTAGAATCAGAACCTTAAAAGTAAACGATCAAGGAATCTAAACATTGCAGAATATTAAAATTGCATCATCAGAATTTGTTCAAATGGTAGAATTATGCAATCTTAAAACCACAGGACTGGAAAATCCCAAAATCACTGCATTGTAGAAATAGAAATCATAAAATTGCAGTGGAATGTGTCACTGAATCATTGTCTATTAAATTCACATAATCATAGCTTCTTAAAACTGTAGCATCTCAGATTCACAAAATGTCACAGCTGGAAGAGTCATTGGAGACCCTCTAATCCAACCCTTCTCCTTTTTATAGATGGGAAAACTACGTGTCAAAGAGGTCACGCGACACATCCAAGGTTAGCCTGCCCGTGTTGGGAGTCATTCATGCATTTATTGAGTGCCTCCTGGGTGTTGACAAAACCACGAATCAAACCCTACTCTCTTTCCCGGCCCCTATTCCCAGCCCTGGATAGGAAAGAAGGCAAGGCCCTGGTGGGGATTGGAAGAGGGAAGTGGGGGTGGGTGGAATATACATCAGACAGAGAGAAGAGATCAGCTTTTATTGATGGAAATTCCTTTGTACACAGCAACACGCACTCTGAGAGGCCTTTTCCTCCTGATCATATTTACAGAGCACTATGGGAGTGGCAGAAGGCATGGGGTGAGGCCTTCAAGCAGTGGAGGAGATGGCAGCAATGGCCACAGCAAGGGAACAAACGACAGGGAACTAGGCAGGCTGGGTCCTGCCCCCATCTGGTCCTCTGAGCCCTAGGCACCCTGCATCTCTGTTTGTGCTCACAGAGGACAGAGGTAGGTCCTTGGGATGTCATTTGGAGACCTCTCCAGTAGTGGCAGGCTCCAGGGTGCCTGGGAAGTGGGAGTGCGGGTACGGGAGGGTCCAGGTTCCAAGCTCCAAGCTCCAAGCTCCGCTTCTCCCACATTTTAGTCGGACCTAGGGCTCCAGCTCTCTTTAATTCAGGGGCTGGAGTCCAGAGGAGACAGCAGTGGGGATGGGAATTCCAAGAAGAAGGTGGGGGGAGGAAGGGGCACGATGCTTGCCCATCTGGTTCCTGAAGCAGGGGACAGGGTCCCATGGAGGAATCTGCGGGGGGGTGGGTGGGGGGAAGGAGGGGCTGGTTAAGGCTTTTGCTTCTGCATAGAAAATGGCCCTTGTCCTCTCAGTTACCGAGAGGAGGGACTACTGCACTCGGAGGCCGGACAGCAGAACTGGTGAGCGTCTTCCTCTTCCTCTTCCTCAGTCTCCTCCTCCTCCTCCTCTTCCCTGGGGCCAGGAAGGGCGGGGTAGAGGCCACAGGCGGTGGGTGACAGAGAGAGGCAGAGGCATTAGTTTGCAGAGCAGGGGAGATACGCGAAGGGCCAGGACCGGAACCAGAAGGTGGGACGAGAATGGGGGTCAGGGTGGGGAGGCCAGTGTGATGGATTATCCAGGGCCACACCCAACTCAGTGTGCTGGGACAGCCCTCCCCCACACCCAGCCTGGGCTCAGTCTTAAGGTCACCCTCAGCGTATATCAACTCCCTTTCTAACCCTGCCAGGTGCCTGACCCTCATTTTAATATAATAACAGCAACCTGCTCTCATTTTGCATGCATCATCTCACTTAGCCCCTACAACAGCTCTGCAGAGGAGCATTTTAGAGATGAGGGAATTAAAGCTCAGAAAGGTTAGATAACTTGCTCTAGGTCACACAGCTGGGTAAGTGGTAGAGTCAGGATTTGAACCCAGAGTTTTTGGAGCTCCAAGTCTCACACTCATCCCACTAGGTCCTTTGGGTGAACTTGGCACTATCTCTAGAAACCCACCCTGCTCTTGAAGGACAAGGATTTGTATTTCCTGAAGGTTCAGGCTCAGGAAAATGGGAGATACTTGGAAATGGAGTACGGAAAGCCCACAGCTTTGGAAGCAAACAGACCTGGGTTCAAATCCCAGCTCTACAAGTGGTTCCAGGCTATATGCCCTTGAGCGCATTATTGTCACTCTTGGAGCCTCAGTTTCCTCGTCTGTAAAAATGGGGCTCGTGATGTGAACCTCCCAGGACTGTTGCAAGAACTAGAACATATATCAAGTGTCTGGCAAACAACAGCAATGGGAACATGGTGGTGATTATTGTTAACTACTCGTGAGCTAAATCTAATTCCCAAAGTGGCCGTCTGCCCACACAGAAGCAGCCACAGCAGTGGGAGAAGAGTCGCTGCAGGAACAAGCACCTATCCCTAGGGTGCTGCTGAGCAGTACCAGGGGCCAGGCTGCATGTGGCATTCACTGGTGCTGGGCTACAGTTTCATATGGTGGATGGACAGACAGTTGGGCTGGGAGGGGACCAGGTGACTTGGGAGTGACAAGGCTGACCTTCTGGGGACAGACAAGGAAACAGTTACCCTCATTCCCAGACCCCTTGGCTCAGGGGATGCAGGAATTATGGAATCCAGGAGACTGGAAGAATGGGAAGAGGTGGGAAGGAACGCAGACAGGGAAGTGAAGGGAAAGGAAAGGAAGGCATTGCTGTCCATCTGATGCACAGACAAGCACACACACGCACGCACACGCGTTTCTCAGACTCAGAGCTCCCTCTGACACATTGTTCCACGGACTTCCTGAATCAGCAAAATCACATGAAGCAGGGCGCAAGTTCTGGGCAAGTAGCCCTCCCTTTCTAAGTGTCCCATTCCTCATCTATAAAAAGAGAAGATCCACACCTCTCGAGGCTGTCATGAGGAACAAGTGATATTCCATTCCCACTGCTCACTCCCCTCTTTTCCAGGCGAGGCCCCTGCTTCCTCTCCCCCTAACACTGCAGTCACCTCCTGATTTCTTCTCCCTCCCTTCTTGAACCACATTAGCCTTCCTAAAGCCCACCTTCAAGCATGCATCTCTTCTGCTCAGACACCCACTGCCTCCTGGATAAAGTTTAGGGTCCTCAAGTTGGCATTCAAGGCTCTCCCATCATATGGCCTCACCAGGCCTTTCCTGTTAGATGGCAAAAGCACACGCTATGGAATCAGATGGACCTGAGTTTCAATACCAGCCCCATCATTTACTAGCCGGATGACCTTGGGTCCATTTCTTCACCATTCCAGGACACACTTTCCTTGCCTGCAAACTGAAGAAATACCTATTCTGCAGGGTGCAGTGGGACTAAAGGAATTCAAATATGTACTAAGCAAGGCTGGTGCTTAGTGCATGGTAACTATTATTATAACGGCCATTATAGTGGTATCCATGTTCCCTACTCACTGATGCCCAGCCTTCATCAAGCTAGCTTGTTCATTATTCCATCAGCATGCCCGGCCTTTTCACATCTCTATGTGTGTGCTGATTCTGTTTCTTCCACTTAGAATACTCTTCCCTCTGCACAGATCTTTGCCTATTACCATCCTTTCTGAATTTCCTGACCCAGCTCAAGTGCCACTTCCTAAGGAAGTCCTAGCCAGAAGTATTCTCTGCTTCCTTCCAGCTCCAGCATCCGTTCCCTTGGCCAGGGCTCTCCATTTGTTGCTTTGAACTTTCCTGAAGCATTTCTTTCACCAATCCCCCAATACCCTTGTATCCCCACCATTATCACTGCTTTGCTCCTCTGTAAGAAAGAGGGGGCCCCTCTAGCATTTAGGGCCAGTCTCTCCACCTGGACTCTGGAGCCCATCCCCATTACCTCCTCCACAACAATCATCCCCTCTCCCTCCTGCGTTTTCAACCTCTCCCCCTCTGTTGCCTCCTTCCTATCAACATTTATAGAAGCTCAAGTCTCTCCCATCTGGGAATAAAAACCCTCTATCTGCCCCCACATCCCCCTCTGTCCCTCTCTCCTCTTCACAGCTAAGCTTCTTCTTAAGAAACCCGTCTACACTGGCCATCTCTGCCTCACTTCGGTACCTCCCACGAGCTCTTCGACCCACTCCAATCTGCCTCATGCGCCCACCACTCCACGGAAGCTGTTCTGAGGAAGGTCGCCCAGGCCCTCCTGATGGTTAAAGCCAATAGACTCTCTTCCGCCCTCGGCTTACTCCCCCCAGGCTGCAACATTTGACACTCTTAACAAGGCCCTCCTCTGCATGGCCCTTTCCTTCCTCTGCTTCTGTGAGCCCACCCCCACTGCTTTTCCTCCTACTGCTCTGACCCCGCCCCCATTTCTTCCTGGGCTCCTTCCCTACGCATTGGTTTCCCCTTCCCAATTCTGCTCTGGCCCTCTTCTCTTTCACTCCACACTTTTTCAGTGATCTCATTCCATTTCATAACTTCAGGTGTGGATCCCTCTCCTGGGTCCCGGACCCGTCGAGCCCAGTGCTTGCTGGACAGCTCTACCAGGATGGCCCTTTGGGCCTTCAGCTCTCATAGGGACCTCTGACTCAGCATCTCACCATTGTCCTTAAGGCACCGCCATTCATCCAGTCACCTGAGCCCAAAACATACCTTGGAGTCACCCTAGATTCTTCCTGCCCCCTTAGCAAGTCAGTCACCAATTATTATAGACTCTACCTCCTAAATAGCTCTAAAAGATAGACTGTGATGTTGCCCCTACCATCTCATCTTCTACTCCTCTCGCTCCTTCTTCAGCCTTTTCCCCATCACACTGTTCTCCCTGCTGCTCCCCAAACAGACCAAACACACTCTTGCCTCGGGGCCTTTACACCTGCGGTTCCTTCTATCTGGAACATCATCCCTGAGAGGTACACGGCTCACTCTCTTACCTCCTTCAAGCCTCTGCTCAAATACTGCCTCATCAGAGAGGCCCTCCCTCTCAAAAGGCACCCCAACATTCTCTACCTTATCACCCCAGCTTTATTTTTCTTCATAGCACTTATCGACATCAGATACACTCTAGACATTTAGTTGTTTATTTATTTTTCTGTCTCACTCACTGTAAGATCCATCAGGACAGGCATCTGTTCTGTTCAGTGCTAAACCCCTAGTGCCTAACACAGTGCCTGGCATTCGATAAATATTCAGTGAATGAATGAATCCAGTGCCAGGCATGAACACTCGAACTTACTGTGAACTCCAGCCTCTGTCATCTCCACCTCCTCTTCTCTCCCCGGTTACCTCTTCAGTCTCTGACTCCAGTCCTCTCTTCCTCCTGATCACCTCTCAAATCCATCTCCTCAGCTCTATGCCCACGACCTTGGCTTCTCTCTCCCTTGGATTACTGCATAGCCTCCTCCCTCATCTCCCTTCTAAAATGCTAATTTGATCATGTCACTTTTCATCTTTTCCTATTCAAGAACTGTTCATGGCTCTCCAACTGCCTACCAAAAAAAATAAAATAAAATAAAAAGCCTATACTCTTCAGACAGCTGCTTGAGGTAAGCCTGACCTCTGCACCCTCCAATGTCTGATTTCACCTTGCTCACCTCCAGGCCTTTGCGGACACTGTCAGCACCTCCTCCCCCATCTCTAACTCTCAGAATCCTCATGGACCTCGAATGACTGGCTTAAACACAGCTTTCTTCAGGAAACTTGACCTAACTCACAAAGCAAAAGTAATTCCTCTGCAAAATCCGCAGGGAAATGAGTATTGCCAGTGTCACTTGGGATCTCTGAGAACCAGGGGTAGGATGAAAGTTAGTAAATATGTCTGAGACTAAGGACTCTGGATGCTGGGTGAGCATTAATAGAGGTTCCCTTTTCCCCTTGCACTATCACCCTGGCATGGACTCATGTCCCTCTGGCCCTCTGCTAACTTTGACTCATCCTCGCCTCTTCCCTTTCTCTCACCTTATACATCCACAACAGTTTATATCATCTGACACTTCTATTGAGTCTATCTCATTAATAACTCTCAAAGGATTTGGATTCTATAATTTGAAATTAAAGTGCTTCTCCACAAATGGTGCTCACTGGAGTCGTGCAACACAGTAGCCCTGCTCAAATCCATTTCTTCTCTGCCAATACCCCAGTTTAGGCCTTCCAGCTGGTCTCCCTGCATACAACCCATTTTTCATACTGACTGCTAATGTGATGTTTCTAAAACACAAATTTTGCCAAATTACTCTCCTATTTAGAATCCATTCAACTGACACTTCGTCACCAACAATATTGGTTCTCAAGCTTTTTGAGGGGAATGCAAACCCCTTTACCAATTTAATGAAAGCCATGGACCATCTCTTCCACCAAAAAATGCACATAGGTATATGAATGCAACATTTTGCATTCGATTTCCGGAGGTTCGTGGGGTTCCTGAAGCCCATCTGAGACCCATGCACCCCAGGTTAGGAACTTCTGGCCCTTCCCAATAACATCCCGTTTCTTTTCCATATGCTATATGCTATTCCTTCTGCCTGGAATGCTCTTCCACACTTCACCCTTCTGTCCCTGGCTCTTACTTAACCTTTAAGACCCAGCTCTTAGGCTGAGTTGACTTGTACCAGCCCCAGACAGGGCCAAATTCCTTCCTCTGGGCTTCCATACCCTTCAGTGTTCTCCTCTGTCAAGGCCCTTCTCAGTCTCCCTGAGTGACTGGGAACTCATGGAGGGCAAGAACTGTTACCCAACAGAGACCCTGGTCACAGCAGTATTCCAAAAGTATCTACTGAAATCAACACTAATAATAGCTACTCTTTCCTGAGTACCCATTATGTGCCAGCCACTCAAATTCTGAATGCATTCATCTGAATGAGCTCAGCTCATTCAGTAAATGAACCCCATGATGTTGGTGGTATTGAGTCCTGTTTAACAGATAAGGAACTAGGCTCAGAAACGTGAATTGAGTTGGTCAAGGTCAGCCAGCTAGTGAGTGACAAAGTTGGGATTGAAATTGCCATGAATGCCATGGCAAGTAGTGGTCCACCATGCCTCACTGCTCTGGACTGTGAGATTAGGAGATGGTATCAGTAGAAGAGGACCAAGAACCAGGGCCAGAACTCCCTACTTGGAATCCCTTTCCCAGGAACGCCTACTCTTATTTTCCCTCCTGCATCACCTTTATATAAGCCAAGACCAGGCACCTGGTTCTCTCTTCTTATGATGCAACCCATGTACCCTGTACTCCTCTCAGCCTTCTCATCCCAAAGCCCTGCTATGGTCAGGCCCATTCTTTGCTCCAGAACCATCTAATACACACAGCTCTGAGATCGAATCCAATTCAATGCTACACAGTTGGCTATGAGGAAAACAAGACACAGGTAGTCCCTCCTCTTCTAGAGCTGACAGTCACCCAGGAGCCTTACATGCATTATCTCCAATCCTAAAGACAGCCCTAAGAGGTAAGTTGGCATTAGCCCCATTGCATAGATGAGGAAACAGAGGCTCAGAGGATAAACGACTTGCCCAGAGTCACCAAGTTGGTAAGTGGCAGAACTCGGACTTGAATAAAGGTACTGACTCCACTATTTTTCCCCTATGATGTCATCCTGCTTGGAAGGGCCAAAGAGTGAACAAGACCATTTCTGGTGGAGGAAGGGGATGAAGGAAAGCTAGCACTCTTCCAAGACTCAGTACAAACGTCCCCATCCAGTAGGAAGCCTTCCCAGATGGGGTTAATTGCCCCTCATCTGGCAGCCTTCTGGGCCTACTTCTGTCCCATCCCAAATCACACTACGGTGTCATTGTCTATGTGCCTTTCTTCCTTCTAGACTTCAGCTCCATGAGAGCAGGATCAGATACAATTCATTCCAATATTCCACCAAAGGTCAGCACAAGGCCTAATCTAAAGCAGGCAAGACAGAATCCTTGCTGAATGAATGAGGTGGTATCTGAGCTAATTATTAAAAGGATCTAAACAAAATCTGAACAGCTGGATACAGGGAGAAGGTATAAAGGAGGAGGGAAATGAATTAATAAAAGCAAGGAAATGGGACCAAGGAAAAAGGCCAGTAATTTTGAAATGATGACAGAGTGTTCATAACATGTTCACTGTTGTTATGGGGGTTTTCTTTTCCTTACAAAAATGGGATCATACTGTAAACCCTGTTCTGCAACTTGCTTTCTCCATGTAACAGTAAGTCTTGTAGATCTTGCTGTGCGAGTATATACAGAGCTACCTTTTCTTTGGATCTGCTACAGAGTAATCCATAATATGGGTATATCATGGACTAAGATCTATTCCCTACTGATAGACATTTAGGTTGTTTTAATTTTTCAGTATCACAAGCAATGCCGCACTGAACATCTCTGCATATGTCTCCAAGTATTCTTGAAGGTTAGATTCTTAAAAGTTGAACTGCTGGGTCAAAGGAATGCACATTTTGTTTAAAGTGCACATAAAAGTTATTTCCGTTACTTTAACATGTTTGCAGTCTGGCTGTAAAGAAAGATTATTCCTACTCATATAATCTTGTCTTTCTTTTGAGAAGCATATATCATGCACCTTTTAGTTAAGAGTTGGTTGAGAATGATATCCTACAAGGGCAGGTGATAAAGAGTTGCACAGTCTGGCTTATGTTTGCAGTTTGGATTGTGGTGTTTTAGAAAAGGCCTCTGGCTGGCCAAGTTGAGGTCCTTCTGGAAGCAAGACCTTGGAGAAATCTAGCTCCAGGATATGGTTCTCAGCATGGAAGAATACAGACATTTAGGATTCTGGTGGTAACTGACAAACTAGCCCCATAAAAAATGTTACCAATTTGCACAAGGTATCTGAGAGGTTCTGTTTCTCCAGAACCCTTCCAATATTTTTAATTTGGGAACCTAAAAATGGCACTTCATTGCTTTAGTTACATTTCTTTTTTTTTTTTTTTTTTTTTTTTGAGACGGAGTCTCGCTCTGTTGCCCAGGCTGGAGTGCAGTGGCGCAATCTTGGCTCACTGCAAGTTCCGCCTCCCGGGTTCACACCATTCTCTTGCCTCAGCCTCCTGAGTAGCTGGGACTACACGCGCCCGCCACCACGCCCGGCTAATTTTTTGTATTTTTACTAGAGATGGGGTTTCACCATGTTAGCCAGGATGGTCTCGATCTCCTGATCTCGTGATCCGCCTGCCTCGGCCTCCCAAAGTGCTGGGATTACAGGCATGAGCCACCGCACCCGGCCTGCTTTAGCTGCATTTCTTTAACTATTAGTAAGCTTGGGCATATTTTCTCCTTTATTAGCTAATTGTCTATTTCTTCCCTGAATTGCCATATCATGTTATCTCCCCATTTTGAATGGGTTTTGTATCTTTTTCTTACTAGTTTCCAGAAGGTGATATAGATATAGGCAGAGATATTAACCTTTTGCCTGATATCTGTGTAGTAAATACTTTCTCCTAGCCTGTTTATGTTTTAATTTTGTGTATAGTATCTTTCTCCACACAGAAGTTTTAAATTTTAATGTAGCCAAAATTATTACTCTTTACGTTATAGCTTATGGGTTTTTAAGTCATGCTCAGGAAGGCTTTCTCCACCCTAATATTATTAAAATATTCCAGATTTTTTTCTGGTACTTTTATGGCTTTTTTTTTCTTCTTTTGACAGAGTCTCCCTCTGTTGCCTAGGCTGGAGGGCTGGAGTGCAGTGGCGAGATCTCAGCTCACTGCATCCTCCACCTCCCGGGTTTAAGCAATTCTCCTGTCTCATCCTGCCGAATTGGGATTACAGGCATGTGCCACCAGGCCTGGCTAATTTTTGTATTTTTGGTGTTTTGCCATGTTTCCCAGTCTGCTCTTGAACTCCTGAGCTCAAGCAATCCACCCGCCTCAGCCTCCCAAAGTGCTGGGGTTACAGGCATGTAAGCCCATGAGCCACTGCACCTGGCCTGTATTTGTTTTCATATGAGACAGGGATTTCACTTAAATTTTTTTTCCCAAATGGGTAACCAATAGTCCCATCTCATTTATTGACTCCCCACTGATTTGAGATGTCTTTTGTCATAAATTAAATTCCCATATGAACAGGAGTTTGTGTCTAAACTCTCTATTTTGTTTCATGTCTGTAGTCCTCTATTTCTGTGATAGAACATTTGAAATTATTGCAGCTTTATAGTAAGTTTATATCTAACAGAACAACAAGTTGCCCTCATTCTTTTTTTTTTTTTTTTTTTTTTTTTGAGACTGAGATCTTGGCTCACTGCAAACTCTGCCTCCCAGGTTCACACCATTCTCCCGCCTCAGCCTCCTGAGTAGCTGGGACTACAGGCACCTGCCACCACGCCTGGCAATTTTTTTTTTTGTATTTTTAGTAGAGATGGGGTTTCACCGTGTTAGCCAGGATAGTCTCGATCTCCTGACCTCGTGATCAGCCCACCTCGGCCTCCCAAAGTGCTGGGATTATAGGCGTGAGCCACCACGCCCGGCCACCTGCATTCTTTTTCAAAATTTTCTTAGTGATTCATGAACATTTACTCTTCTGAATGAACTTTAAACTCCAATCACTCAAATCCCAAAGAAAATATCATTGAAATTTTAATAAGGAATGCAATGAGTGTTTTGGCCAAATTGGGAACAAAATGTCATTTTTACCACAGTGACTCTTCTCATCCAGGAACAAGATATAACTTTGTTTTACTCAAGTCTTCTTACAGCCGTTGATTAAATTTTATAGTTTTCTATAGAGAAGTACTTCACATTTCTTGTAAATTCATAGTGGTTTTATAGAATTATTTTTTCTATTGTGAATGGGATCTTTTCTATTATGTGTTCTAATTAGTTATTGCTGGTACTCAGAGAAGTTAATGGTTTCCGTGTATATTTATCTGTGTCTACTCACTGCACTGACTTTTCTTCTTAGTTCTACTAATTTTTCATTTTATTCTCTTCGATTATCTGAGTAGACAATCATACCATCCTCAAATAATGCTAATTCTAACTCTGTCTTTCTAACATTTATACCATGTATTTCTTTTGTTAATCCCACTGGTTAAAACTTCCAGAAAAATATTGGTTAATAACAGTGATAGCAGCCATCCTTATTTTGTTCCTGAATTCAATGGAAATGTATCTAGGGCCTCACTGTTACATTTGATGATTCTCTTTGGTTTCTGATAAAAATTCTTTACCAAGTTAAGGAAGTTTTCATGATTCCTAGCTTACTATATTAGTCATCTATTACTGTGTAACAAACTACCCCAATGCAGCAGAATAGATGTATAATTTAATCAGATCACTTTTCAGCATTTATGGAGATGATTATATGATATTTTCTCTTTAATATCTTAATACAATAAATTACAATAACATTTCCTAATGTTGAACAATCCCTGCACTCTTGGGGCAAACTTTCATTTGTCACAATATATTCTTCTTTTAATACACTGATGGATTCCATTTGATAATCTTTTATTGAAAATAGTTGTTGCTCTATTAATATGTGGCATTAGGCTATAGTTGTTGTTTTTTTTTTATTTTGTTTAAACCTGTCTAGTTATACTAGCCTTATGGGATGAACTGGGAAGCTATCTATCTTTTCCTATTATCTGATCTTTCAAGATTTGCTAGAATTTCCATCATACCAGAACTTCCAGAATACCAACTGGACCTGGTACCATTTCTGGGGAGAAAACTTTGACCGTCTTTTCTTTTTTTTTTGAGATGGAGTCTCACACCGTTGCCCTGGCTGGAGTGCAGGGGCGCAATCTCGGCTCACTGCAACCTCCGCCTCCCAGGTTCAAGCGATTCTCCTGCCTCAGCCTCCCGAGTAGCTGGGATTACAGGCGCCTGCCACCACGCCTGGCTAATTATTTTTTATTTTTTATTTTTAGTAGAGACGGGGTTTCACTATGTTGGCCAGGCTGGTCTTGAATGCCTGACCTCGTGATCCACCCGCCTCGGCCTCCCAAAGTGGTGGGATTACAGGCGTGAGCTACCACGCCCGGCCACTTTGACCATCTTTTAAGTTTCTTCCCTACTTTTCCATTTTATTCAGGTTTCCTGTCCCACCTTAAGTCACTTTGGTAATTTACATTTTCCTAGAAAACCACCCAATTCATCTATATTTTCACATTTACTGGTAAAAAAGTATATACAATGTTTATTTTATTTTATTTTGAGACGGAGTCTCGCTCTGTTACCCGGGCTGGAGTGCAGTGGTACGATCTTGGCTCACTGCAACCTCTGCCTCCCAGGTTCAAGTGATTCTCCTGTTTCAGCCTCCCTAGTAGCTGGGATTACAGGCACACACCACCACGCCCGGCTAATTTCTGTATTTTTAGTAGAGACGGGGTTTTGCCATGTTGGCCAGGCTGGTCTCGAACTCCTGACCTCAGGTGATCCACCCACCTTGGCCTCCCAAAGTCCTGGGATTACAGGCATGAGCCACTGCGTCCAACCAATATTTTCTTTTTTTCTTTTCTTTTCTTTTTCTTTTTTTCTTTCTTTTTTTTTTTTTTTTTTTTTTTTGAGACGGAGTCTCACTCTGTCGCCCAGGCTGGAGTGCAGTGGTGCAATCTCGGCTCACTGCAAGCTCCGCCTCCCGGGTTCAAGCCCTTCTCCTGCCTCAGCCTCTCGAGTAGCTGGGACTACAGGCACCCGCCACCATGCCTGACTAATTTTTTGTATTTTTAGTAGAGACGGGGTTTCACTGCGTTAGCCAGGATGGTCTCGATCTCCTGACCTCGTGATCTGCCTGCTTCAGCCTCCCAAAGTGCTGGGATTACAGGCGTGAGCCACTGCGCCTGGCCCCAACATTTTCTTATAATAACTTTTTTTTCATCTCCTTAGAATCTATGGTTAAATCCCCTTCCTTATTTCTTAATGTATTTATTTATTTAGCCTTTTTCTTAGTCATATCTGCCAAAGAATGTCTACCAAACTAGGTAGGGCTGGTCTTTCCAAAAGTCATATTTACTTACTTATTAATACTTTATCAAATCTTTTGTTTTCCATTTCATTAATTTCTGGTTTTATTTGTAGTAATTATTCTGCTTTGTTTTGGTTGTTTTTTTCTAGCTTCTTGAGTGGAATAATTAGTCCATTTAATTTAAACCATCTTGTTCTTTAATAAAAGCAATTACGATCATAAATTTTCCTCTGGGAATCCCTGTGCCCATATTTTATAGGTTTTAAGTTGTAGTATTCTCACTGACATTTATTCTAAATAGTCCATAAATTCCACTCTTATTTCCTCTTTAACACAAGTATTTTTAAACTTTCAAATGGGGAGGAGGGCCTAGCTTTTTTGCTGCTGCTGTTAATATTTCCTTTTATTGAGTTGTAATTAGAAAACATAAAATAGGTTTTCTAATTAACTTAGAAATAATGTTTTCCAGCCGGGTGTGGTGGCTCACACCTGTAATCCCAACACTTTGGGAGGCCAAGGCGGGCGGATCACGAGGTCAGGAGTTCGAGACCAGCCTGGCCAACATGGTGAAACCCCGTCTCTACTAAAAGAAAAATACAAAAATCAGCCAGGTGTAGTGGCGCATGCCTGTTATCCCAGCTACTCGGGAGGCTGAAGCAGGAGAATTGCTTGAACCCAGGAGGCAGAGGCTGCAGTGAGCCGAGATCGCACCACAGCACTCTAGTCTGGGCGACAGAGCAAGACTCCATCTCAGAAAAAAAAAAAAGAAATAACATTCTCCAAAGATATGGGCAGATTGTTCCCTCTGCCTAACTGCCCTTCCTCAGTCTATCCAACTGGCAAACTCCTATTCATCCTTTAAAAAAGCTGGATTATCACATAGTCTAGGACCAACCACTCAGGCCTTTTGGGGCAGGTCTCTAGGGAAGGATTTTTTTAAGGAAGGACAAATTACAGATAGATCCCAAATGTCCTCTTTGGTCTGCTGACCTGATCTTCCAGGCACTCTCCTCATACACTCGGACACCCATTCCACAGGCACAGCGGGGGCTCAGGGAGGTGGGAGGGGCTGGCAATGACACTGTATATTTGTCTGGAAGGAGGAGGAATTGGGGGAGGGATGGGTCTAGCTCTTACCTGCTCTCTGCCAGCCTGCCTGAGGGGGTAAGCTTCATGGAGTCAAGGACCTGAGTAGGACAGCAATACTGGTGTAGAGTATGAGACGCTGTGGACCTGAGAGACAGCAAGAGACAGAGAGAGACAGAGAGAGAGACAGGGAGGGAGGGAAGTGCCAGGGTGGGCGATGGGGGCAAGAAGGTGAGAGTGAGTGCGGGAGGGGAAAAGGGAAGGCTGGGAGGAATGGAGGATGGGAAATGGAAGAGGAGGGGTGGGAGGCAGGGAGGGAGGAAAGGAAGGAAGATAAAGGAGAAAGGAAAAGAGGAAGGGAGAGTGGGAGGAAGATGGAGAGAGAGGAAGGAAGGAAGGAAGGAGGGAGGGAGGGAGGAAGGAAGGAAGGAAGGAAGGAAGGAAGGAAGGAAGGAAGGAAGGAAGAAAAAAAGAAAAAAACCACAAAGTCAAGAAAGAGAGGACGGCACTCGAACCACATACAGAACACAACGACAACAGGGGGCAGTAGAGACGAAAGAGCCGGGCTGGGCCTCCTGTGTTCCAGGTGACTCCGTGGGGACCTCAGCCACAGAGACACTGGGACACCACAGTAGGGAAGGGGGAAGGGAGCCCTCCTCACACCAGACGCCACAGGGGTAGGGAGGACGGGAGGGGAAGGGGGGATGAAAGAGAAGGGGGAAAGATGCATGGGGGCTCCCCTTAGAGAAGATCCCTCACAGGAAGGGAGGAAGGGATGGAGGAAGGAGAAGCTCTGGGCCCAAAGAAGGGGGAGAACCCAGGTGGGTGGGTAGGGGGAACACTGAAGGAAGAGAGGGAGAGAGACAGAGAGAAACCGAAAGAGACAGAAAAGGAGAAAGAGAGAAAGAGGAAGACAGAGAAAGGGCGAGACAGAAGACACAGAGAGAAGCCAGAGAGAGGCAGAGAGCTCCAGAGCAGAGGAGGGTGAGGGCGGAGGAGGCTGACAAGGTCTCAGTGGTCTTGGTGACAGGATGGGACTCAGGGCTGAGTGGGTGAGGCAGAGGATGGGGTGGTTCCAGGTAGGAGTCTTTTGCTTTGAAGGCCAGTGCTTTACCCCCCACCCCAAGGCAGGGCCCACACTCCACCCCTGATGCTGCGCCCCCACCACCCCTAGTGCAGGGTCCAAAGACCCCTCCACCTCCTGCCTCCTGCGATTAAAGTCCGGAGAATGGCCAAGGGGAGGAGGAGGCACAGCAGGGCAGGGAGGCTGAGGGCCTGGTCCCTGCCCTACCCAGTGCAGCGCAGATGCCAGAGGTATGCCAGTCAGCCGGAGCCAGAGCAAGCTGGGAGTGGAGCCGACCCCTTCCAGGTCAGCCAGCCCCTGTCCCCCACAAGCCCACAGAGGCAGACTGTGGTCAGGGCCTGGCCATTCAAAAGCCCATGTAAAAGCCAGGAGACGTGGCTGCGGGCCAGGCCAGCTGCGAATTTGAGGATGTCCAAATCTCAGAACCTTACAGGGAATCTTTGAATCTGAGACTCTTCTTATCGAAGCCTCTGGATTAATCATCATCAGGGAGACTGCTTCTCAGGTGCCAGTCTCCAGCCCAAGTCCTTGACTCATTACCTCTTTTGAATCTGAGACTCAGAGACTCTTAGGCTGCTGGAATGTTGGTGTTAGAATCTCAGAGGCCGCGAGCCTGGAGCCCTGCAGTGCCTCGCACACAAGGCTAGTAGAGCAGGGTAGGAGCCAAGCTCACCCCTCACAGGCCACAGGCTGTACTGCTCAGGGTTCCAGGGTCCTTCCAGAGCTGGGCACCTGGATGCCCATGGGATCTCCCACTTGAACTGGCTCCCTCCCCCAGGCCAAAGGCCTCTCAGAGTCCAAGAAGGGAGCCAGGAACCAGGAAGCCAGGGGGCTGCTGAATCAGCAGCCCAGGGACTGGGTCCAGGCCTGGGCAGGAAGGGAGGGGGCCAGGCTGCGGGGCCCAGGTTCCTACCTGCTGCTCCTCCCGGGGGGCTCCATGGGTCTGGACCTGTCCCAAGGGCAGGCCCCCTGGCCTAGCCGGTGTCTCCACCGTGTCACCACCCCCTCCTCCCCAGCCCTTCCCTAGAAGGAGGAACCAAGAAGGCGGGGCCAGGCCAGCTGGGCTGCAGGCCAGATTGCAACTGGAAACTTTGCTCCTTCCCCTACTCCTCCAGGAGGGCTGGGAACTCCGAGGAGGAGGAAGCAGCCTGGAGAGCTCACAGTCCCTCCTCTGGGCCAAACCCCAGGCTGGGCTCCCTCAGTGCACCTCTGCTAGAATCTCCCCACGCACCCCATCAAGTTTGTATCGCTGGCTCTATTCTCCTGAACAGAAAATTGAGATGGAGAGAGGTGAAGTAATACTGCTAGTAAGTGGCAGAACCCCAAGATCAAGACCCGGTTTGGCTATTCCCAAACCTGGAATCTGCCCCTTCAGCCATATTGCTACCTTGTGAGTACAGAAACCTTTCCATAGAAGCTTTTCACAAATACCCTTATTTTCAGCACAGTTAAAGAGACTATGTTTAGGAGTTGTTCTGGGACTCTGCATATTAAGTGCAATTCAAATCACCCATGTTGGGGTATCAAGATGGGGCCCCGGCCAATATTCTTTCTCACTGCAATAAGCTCTCACTCTTCTGTGTTGTTTTCTAGACTGGCTGAGAGAAATGCTTCCTGAAGAGAAGAGGGAAAATCAAAAGAAATGCCAAGAGGCTGTTCTTCCAAGTAAACTGCCCAGCCTGACTTTATGGATGGGCAAATTGAGGCCTGGAGAGGAAAAGGGTCTTACTAAAGTTCATGCAGCAGGTCAGAGTAGACTCCAGGTGCCCTGGCTCCCTGCCTGCCTATTACAGCAACGTCTCTGTCCTCCACATGGGCGGGACTGGAGAAAGGAGAGAGTTTTTTGGCTTTGAAGGATGTAGGGCTCCTGAGAATACCACAGGTCCAGCTCGAAGTGCTCCTGTCCTTTCACGGTCCCAGAGCCCAGGCCCCTGGCTGTTCTGAGCAGAAGGCGGCCCTGGGAGGGGCCAGGGGGCCAGTGATCTAGAAGAAATAGAAGCTGACAGGCAACAGGCCAGCCTTCCTGCCTCCCTGCTGGGGCAGCTGGTTCCTCTCAAGAAAGCCAAAGCTACTGAGAGAGAGAGGCCCTCCGGAACACCACAAGGTTGGCATCTGTGGGTCCTTAGTGACCTTCTCTCCCTCTGCCCACCCCTCAAAGCCCTGGTCCTCAAGGCTCTGGCCTTAGCATCTGCCTTTTTTTTTTTTTTTTTTAACTCTCCTTGAGGAACTCTCCTAGCTCCTGCAGCAGCTTCACCTTGTGCCCATTTGTAGTTATTGCCCTAAGAGCTGAACCCTCTTGACCTGGCAGGAGCCGAGAGACATTAAATGTAGTGCTGGGCCGGGTGCAGTGGCTCACGCCTGTAATCCCAGCACTTTGGGAGGCTGGGAGCAGTGGGGTGGGTGGGGGACAGTGGATCACCTGAGCTCAGGAGTTTGATACCAGCCTGGGCAACATGGCAAAACCCTGTCTTTACTAAAAATACAAAAATTAGCCAGGCATGGTGGTGCACACCTGTAGTCCCAGCTACTTGGGAGGCTGAGGTGGGAGGATCGCTTAAGCCCCAGAGGCGGAGGTTGCAGTGAGCTGAGATCATGCCGCTGCACTCCAGCCTGGGTGACAGAGCAAGACCCTGTACAAAAAAGAAAGAAAGAAAGAAAGTGTAGTGGTAGCTTTAAGGGATGATGCTGTGTGACTTTGGGTAAGGCCCTTTCCCTCTCTGGTGAGACAAAGAACCTACACTTTGGTGCCTGGTAAAGCTGGGTACAAGTCCTCGCCCTATCACTTTTTAGCTGGGTAAGCCCTCTGAAGCTCAGTTTGCTCATCTATGGAAGAGGAGTGGAAATTCCTACCTCACAGTTCTTGTAGGGATTTGGTAGGTAGACAAAGTGTGCACATGGTAAATAGTCTCAGCCTGAACCTGAGAGAGTCTGTCCCTTCTCCCAGAGAGGCAGAGGAGACCCATGGGAAGCCTGTTTGTTTCAGGGATAGTGAGGAAGATTTCTAAGAAAATATCCCTGAACCTGGGACCACTTTTGGAATTCAGTCACAGCTGAGCATGCTGAACAGACTCAGATGATGACCCACCAGAGGCTGAAGGGAGGAAGGAATGAAGGGTGAGGAGCCTGACCCAGCCACGGGACACTGGCAGGGCCTTCATGCATTTATTCGACAGATACTGTGGCCCAGGCACTGTCCCCGGTGCTGGATACAGCAGTGACTACAGGTAGACAATGTCCTGCTCTCACGGAGCTTATATCCAAGTGAGAAGAGACAGACATTCACCAACTAATGCAATTCAACTGAGCAAAAAGTAGAGATGGCAGGAGGAGAGCATTCCAGGCAGAGGAAACAACCTGGACAAAGGACCTGAGGTGGTATTTCCAGCAAGCACGAAGAGACTGACGTGGCGGGGTGGGAAGAGCACAGGGGAGAAAGGTGAGACTGGAGATGGAGGTGGGGGCCCAGCATGCAGAGCCTTGGAGGCCTCTGTCGGGGTTTCTGTATCTATAGGAAGAGCAGTTTGGAAGCCTGTGGTTTGGGACAGGCATGTGGGGTGGGGAGTATCTTTGAAGCCCCTAAAGTTGTATGAAAAGCATTAATTTCTGGGGAGAACATCTCTAGCTTTGATCAGATCCTCGGATGGGTCTGTGATCCCAAAGGGTAGTGAAGCTTCTTATATGATTCCATTCACTAAGTGCCCATGATGAGCTGGTGGCAGGCATCCTAGAACCTTCTGTGAGCTAGCCCCTACCCCACACCTCCAGCTAGTCTCAGCCTTCCCCCCACCTTCAACCTGCACCCCACCCAGACAGAAGCACCTGCAACTCTCAGGTACACTCTGCTGCTCCAAGCCTTATTAAAGAGAATGTGTGTCAAATGCTCTGTAATAGTACCTCTGTTGTCCTGCTGTGTCCCCACTGTCATCTCCCCACCTGGCTGGCTCCCCCTTGTTTTTCAAAAGTCAGCTAGATGTTGTGCCCTCTGGGAACCTGCCTTGACCCCACCCAAGCAGGTTGGGTCACCTCCCTTGCGTCCTTCCGCCCTGCTCTTCTCTCAGCCGGCTTCTCTCAACACTGTGTTCAGATGCCTGCTGCCCCTTCTCTGTCGGGAGCTCTGTGAGAGCTGTGTCTTGTTCATCCCAGTGTCCCCAGCACTCAGCACAGGGCACCTGGTCACACATGGTGGGGGGACAATGGACAGAGGTGGAGGCTGCAAGGTGGGCCGGTGGACACTAGAGGGCACTGTGGCCACTAGAATCCCAGCCTGCTGTTGGCCAGGCCGACCCAGGAGGCTCCCAGGCCCACAATTGTCACATGGAAACTGTTACTGGGTCCTGCAGCTCCTCAGCTCTGGACTTAAGCAACCAGGGCCACAGTTCCAGCCTCCCGATGAACCTTCTGCTCCCTTTCCAGACGAGACCGTTTCTCATGACAGTGCCATCTCACTGCAGATACTCCTTTAGTTCTTCACAAATGTGGGTGCCAAACACTCTTCTCGCAGTTCTGGCCTGCAACACTCTTCACTTCACTTTGCCCCACCCAACCCCTCCCCTGGCTAACTTCTACTCATGCTCCAAGCTTCCACTTAGATGTCAGCTTGGAGAAGCCTCCCTGGCCCTCAGGCTGGGTTGGGTATATTTCCGTGGTGCTCCCACAGCACCCTGCACTTCCCCTATAATTGTCTGTAATTGTCTGTCTCCTTGTCTATTTCCTGACCAGACAGTGGGCTTCATCACAGCAGGGCTGTTACTCACCACCCTATCAGCCACATTTAGCAGCATCTGGCACATTGTAGGCACTCAATAAATCCTTGAATGAAGGAATAAATGAATGGATGTGTGGATGGACAATTTGGGGCAAGTCATTTTACCTCTCTAGGTTTCAGTTTCCCCACCTGTAAGTCACCCCTACTTGGCAGGGTGGCCACAAAGATTAAAGATAATGTGTCTCCAGTGCTCTGTAATAGTACCTGATATTTAGCAGACATTTTCTGACTCAAAGCAATTATTACTATTTGGAACAGTGAGAAAAGGGCAGGGGGAGGAGTTGAAGGAGACTGCCCAGAACCTGGGATAATCTCTCCCACTTAGGTTTACCATTTAGATATGGAAGATGGCTTTAATAGCAATCATAAAACTATCAATTTTATTAAAAATAACAGCACCTGCTGTGTGCCAGGCCAGAGTCAGGAGGCCTCTGAGGAGGTGATGGGAAGCCCCTAGTCTCGGCCAGAGGATGCGAGGTCAGGGCCAAGGCCAGAGCTGTGGACATCGCTCCTGTGTCTGGAGAACAGTCATTACTGGCACAGCTGATTCCAAACTCTTTATTCATAGGTGAAAACTTGTCTAAGGGGTCATTAGTTCCCTCTGTAATTAATGTAAAACCTGCAGGGTTTGTATTAGTGGAAAAGTAAGCTCCAGCATCAAGCTGATAACATTGATAATGTGTACTTGTAATTATATACTGGAGGTAACTATAAATTCAGTCACTGAACTCATAAAATATCAAAATTCCTGAGGCCACCAAGAGCTGGGTAGCAGCTGTACCATCAGTAGCTTTATACCAGTTGTTCTGAGGTTATGAAAAATTACCACAAGCTGGTAGCAATGGTAATATTCACTGTACATTTAAAAGCTTTTTCGGCATAAAATAAGAGGGCACTTTTAGACAAAACAGCATGTTTTGATGCAAGGATATGGAACTTGAAAGCACAGTGAGCAAAGGTCATCTTGCTATAAAATAGGAACCAAAAACAATCTTACAAGTGTTTGCCTCTGAGCCGACCAGCTCTGACCTCACTTGGGTACACATAAAAACTGTGCTTACTGCAGAAGAAACACGAAGTACCAAGTGTTTTCTCTCTCTCCTCTCATCCAATTCTGAGGGAATCAATTATCTCACACGGCCCCTTGCTGCCTTGTGTTACCACAGGCTGGAGGATCACTGCAGTCCAATGGCAGGAGGGGCAGATCCTGAAGCTGGAAAAGGTCACATAGCTTCCAGGTTGGTGGCCATGTCAGGCCATGGGCAAGCAGAGGAAGCTGGTCCAGAGAGAGAAGTCCATGAAAAAGAGATGATAGGCTGGGCGCAGTGGCTCACACCTATAATCCCAGCACTTTGGGAGGCCGAGGTGGGGGGATCACGAGGTCAAGAGATCGAGACCATCCTGGCCAAAATGGTGAAACCCCATCTCTACTAAAAATACAAAAATTAGCTGGGCGTGGTGGCACACGCCTGTAGTCCCAGCTACTTGGGAGGCTGAGGCAGGAGAATCGCTTGAACCCAGGAGGTGGAGGTTGCAGTGAGCCAAGATCATGGCATTGCACTCCAGCCTGGGCGACAGAGCAAGTATCCGTCTCAAAAAAAAAAAAAAAAAAAAAGAAAAGAAAAAGAAAAAGAAAGAAAGAAAGAAAAAGAGATGACAGGGACCAGGCAAGCCATGAGAGATGGAGAAAGATGAGACATGGGCCCAGGAGATGCAGACAGCGAGACAGCAACCTTGGTCCTCGACTTCCTGGTCCCACTTCCAGTTGGTGTGAGGCCTGGCTGTTTTTCATTAACTGTTCTTAGATTCTGTGAAATGTAGCCTCACAATAGTCTCCCTCATTAGCCCTTTATTCTTGAGCTAGCTTGAGTGGGCTTCCGTTCCTCACAACAAAGTGTACCCAGACTAAGACAAGTGAAAATTGGGAATGTAAGTGCAGGGTTTGTGTAAGCAAAATCGCATAAAGAACACTTAGGTAGAGAGGGGTGAATGCAATTGTCCAGCGTTTGTGTTTGTTCACCCAGAAGCTCCCTGTTTCCCTGACACTTGCAACCACAGCCACACGCTCCAGCCACACGCTCACACACGCTGACATTCAGTGGCACACAGCAACAAACGCAGCAGCAACCAGATATGGTTCTCTGCAGACCCCCTGACATGCAGGGCCACGCGCCAGCATGCAGTGTTGCACTTTGCTCTTCACAGCCACGCTGCCATGCAGCAGTGCACACCCACATGCATGAACACAGAGGTGCTGCCCGTAAGGCTCAGGGCAGGAGTCGAAGCTTCACTGAGCTCTGTGCAGCCTCCCTCCCCAGCTGCCAAGTGACTCATCCCCAGGGCTGCTAATTAAAGCCAGGACAGAGGGGACAGAGGCAAGGGGAGGGGAAGAGAGAGAAGGCAAGTTTATTTCGGTGCCAACCAGGCACTCAGCCAGCTTAGGGGTCACCCACTTCCTGGGGCTGGGCCAGGCGGCGGCAGAACACAGAGAGGAAGGGGAGGAGAAGAGAAACCTCTTACCCCTTCTTGCCCTTCTTTAGCTTCCTGGAAAGTTACCTCCTCCTCTTTCCCACTGTCAAAATCTAGCTCTGACTCCTCTAGACTTCTGTCCTCACAAACTGGCTGTCTACACCATCATCATGCTCCCATTTGGGCTGGCCCGAGCTGGCTCACCTGTGTCTGCAGCAACCCCAGACTGGGAAGCAGTAAGTGGCAAGGTTCCAGGCAAAGGAAGTGGTAGGAACAGGGCAGGGTGGGCAACCAGGCTGAGCCAAATGGGAGGCATCATGGGAGGTGATGCAGCTGGATGGCTCTGGGGATGGGTAGTGTCTTGGACGTGTGGATGGGGGAGCCACAGATGGTTCATGAGGTCTTGGCCATCCCAGATTGCCAAGAGGTGAAAACAAGAGATTATCTAATCCAAACTCCTGTAGGACAGATTGGAGCACTGAGGCCCACAGTGGGAGGCTCCTCCTCCCACTTCTCCTCCAACTGCAGTGGCTCCCGTTGCCATAGGGACGTCCCTGTCTCCGCGGGTGGCAGCGGCTCCCCCACCCCCTCCCTCCTTCCCTAGCAACAGGCCACCTCCTCCTGCTTTCATCCTTGCGTGCCTAGCAACCCCAGCCTGGTCCCCAGGGCCAACAAGTTCAGGCTGACCCTCACCGCAGCAGTGCCTCTAGGCCTGGGCCCTCTCATCTTCTGGTGAGGGCCTCATCAGGCCCGTCCTGCCCTCTCTGTTTTCAAGTTCTACGCTTGTTCACATTCTTCCAGCCTGACTATATAGCATATGACAATGGATTGGGTTAGGGGAAAGCAGAGGACACTACAGTTTGTTGCACCACTATTTCACACCGAGCATTGCTTTACTTTAAGTTCTCTCATCAACCCAGAGAAGTCAAGACTATTGTTTCCGTTTTACCCATGAGAAACTAAGAACCAGAGAAGTTAAGTGATTTTGCAAAGAGTGCACAGCTAGGAAGCAGGCTCTGCTGCTAGCTAGCTTTGTGACCTCGAGCCATGGCCAATCCCTCTCTGGACCTTGGCTTAAAGTGTCTTTAGGTCAGATCTGTGACAACTTCTCAGGGACCCACAAGAAGTCCAGGCACCTTTCTCTGCCCATGCCTACCCCCCACCCCCATCACCAACTGTTCAGCTCTAATTAGACGCCACACTTCCTGTGGCACCCCATACTTTAGAAGCCCTCAGGCCTGGGTCATGCCAAGGGTGGCTTGCAATCTACCGACTCTGCTCTCTCCTTGCTATTCAGTTCCCATAAAAGCCCAGGCCTAGCGCCTCTCCTCGGTGTTTCTTCCACCTCCCTAGCCCTTCCCCCTCCACACACGCATGCATGCACACATGAAGTTTATTAGATGAGGAAACTGGGGTTCCAAGAGACAAACAGATTGTCCAGTCACACAACTAGAAAGCAACCTACCCCCAAATGGAGACCTGTGCATGGATCCAGTGTTTCTGCCCTTCCTGGGCCACAGAGCCTCGCCTCTCTCCTCCAACTTCCCCAGCTCCCCACTGATGACAGAAGGTCGCTGTGACCCAGTCCTGACCCGCGTTCTGACCTTACTGGCTCTTTTCCTGCCTAGATCTTCTATTTTAGCCCCACGGATGGCTCCCTGTCTCTAAACCCACCCCCCTCGCTTCCCTCCACAAGCTGATCCCACCTCCGGGGACACCCTCCTTATGCAAATCTGCACGGCAGTCCCCAACAGCCCTGCTCAGACACTGCCTGCTCCAGCAAGCTCTCCTTCACCCTAACTGGAGCGAATTCAAAAATTTACAAGTAGGTCCCTACCCAGCCCTGGTTGCAAGTTCAAGTTGCCTTCCCACCATGTTGTCAAGATATTGCCCCACACACGCCATGCTTTAGCCCCTTCCCATAGCCTGAGTTTGACCCTCGCTTCCCAGATGCTGACTCCTCTAGGCCCCTATAGCCTCCTTGACTCTGGGCCCAGGATGGATGTCAGGAAGCATGTCTGAATAAATTAAATGCTGGCTTTGGAATCAGACAGCCCAAGGCACTGACTCTCTCAGAACCTCCTTCTCCTCATCTGTAAATCAGGGATTGTAATCCATGCTTATTAGGGCTGTTGTGAGCATTAAATAAGATCATATTCCAAGTTGTTAGTATGTGAGGAACAAATGGTGATTGCTATAATTGCTAATATTAGGATGAGGATGAGGATGATGATTATTATCTGCCAGGCTGTCGAGAGCTCCCATGCTGATGGTATGGGTAGCACTCTGGGTTGGTGCCAGGCAGACTTGGGTTTGAATCCTGGCTCAGGATCCATATATTAGCTGAATCCACATATTAGCTGCCTGGCTGCAGGCAAAACCCATAACCACTGTGAGCCTCAGTTTCCTCAGCTGTAAAACGATGATTAGGCCAGCTCAGGTTCTACCTACAGTGTCACTGGGAGGATCAGACAAAAGAAAGTCCCTGACAACTTCTGTAAGTTGTAAAGGCCCAAATGTATATCATCACATGACTTATGATTATGCTCGTTATTAAATGTCCTGAGCTCTAGGTCCCAGGAACTTCCTTGCTGGGAAGAGCTGAGAACTAGAGATGTTTTCAATCTTCTTCTTCAACAAGTAGCAGGCACATCACCGGGGATGCTTGCAGGAGCCCCATGCTCGGGTGGCCTCTCTCCAAACCCACGGTGGGACACTGAGATCTATTCCCTTTGCTAGACAGGTGCCTTCCTAAGTGCCAGGACAAGCTGTGCCCATGACATGCTCCTTGGCTGCATGCTAGGACTAATTATGTCTTGTCACAAACCCCTTTCCTGGACACTGGGACTGATTGCATTAAAGCTGGCTTCAGTGTGTGTTTATCCCACAGCCCCATTCTTGGCTCTGGGTATCCGTGTGTTTACCCCAGATCCCCTGTCTGGGGTGCTAGAACAGAGTGTGTCTCATTAGATACTTTTGTCTGTATGCTGGCATCCTCTGTCCCCAGCCCATATCCACTGCCTGAATGACAGGACCAGGGCTGCTGCATACAGTCAGGCAAGCTGTGCCTTTCACAAAGGGTCACAGCCAAAAGGATATGAACAGGGGCTGATATCCAACCCATGCTATGCTCAATGGAGCCACTCAGAGGGGGTGCCCTTGAAAGGGACATCTTTTTCTATTCTTCACAAAGGTGCCAATTATGCTACTGGCAGCCGTGGCTGGGAAAGACTGTACCCATCTGTGCCTCTGCTGCCTGGGCTCAGCTCAGCTCAGTGGCCTATCCCATAGCCCCCATCCTGGATGTTAAGGCTGAGTGGGTCCTAGCCTGAGCACCCCCATCATTCCTATATAATCCCTATACTTGACACCTCTGCCTTCATGAAGCTTCTGATGGGGTAAGGCCTGGGAAATGCACAAAGGTCCCTTGTCTTTACCTTTACCCAAGTTTTACTCCTGCCTCCCCAACTGGCAGATTGAGCACATCTTTAAAACTTACTATGTCTACCAATGGGTCAGTAACAACAATAACAACAACAAAAATAAAATAAAATAAAATGTACTGAAGCTTGTAAACTTTTTTTACCAAGCACACACAAAAAAATTTTCCTTGTCGCCATAATGTATAGTTCTAATGTCTAGAATGTGTTACATCCAGAGTCCATTCAAATCCCACTACTCAGGGCTGGCACAGATTCAGGGTGGAAAGTGAACGCTAGACCAGGGAAGCTCAGCATCGATCATGCCCTCTTACCCTGGGAGGAGAAGGTGGAAAAAGTCCTTGGTCCAGAGCTGACCTCTAAGCTTTCATATCTGGGCAGCTCCTATGAGCCCCTATGGTGTTCAGCCAAGCTCCCAAGTCAACTAGTGTCAGAAAGACTAAGGAACAGTCTTGAACCCCCTCCCCACAGCTGCCACATCCCCCAACTGCCCTCTCACCCCACTCCATAGCCACCCCTAATACCAACAGGGAAGACACCCTTGAGTTGGCCCCTCCCCTTGCCCATGGATCCTGCAGTTACAAACCAGAGGCCCCCACCCCAGGCCCTGCCCCATCTCCCAACTAGTACTAAAGAAAGGAGGTACTGACCTGACTGTTCTGGAATTCTCACCATCAGATCTGAAAGGGAAACAGAGAAAAAAAACCAAAACGGTCAGTATATGCTCTCTTCTCCCTCTGCCCTAGGTAGAGTGGCTTTGGGGGGGAGGCCTAATGCACATCACAAAAATGAGGGGAAGGGTTATTTCATGCGGAGAGAAGAGAATAGCAAGTGCAAGGCCGAGAGACGGTAGAGTGCCTCGCCAGTTGGAGGGATGGAGAGGAAGACGGTGGTGCTGGGGTGCAGTGAGCAAGAGGGTAGAGTGGTCAGAAGTGAGGTCAAAGAGGCACCAGGAACCAAACATGTGGGGCCTAGTGGATCACAGTGAGGAGCGTAGCTTTCCTCAAGGCAGCCAGCAGCCGTGGGCAGGGGCAAAGCCCAAGCTTGAAACACAGAAAGACCTAGGTTCAGATATTGGCTCTGCCACTTACCAGCCCCATGACCTGGGCAAGTCACTTCACCTCTCTGAGTCTGAGCCTCGGTCTCCCCGTTTGTGACACGAGGCCGATCCTCACCGGGCTGTTGGGATAATTAAGCCCTTTGGAACCCGGTAGGCAAATGCCAGGTATTATTAACACCATGGAAGGGGCTTTGCCAACTGCCTGGTCCAACCTGCTTATTTCCCAGATGAAGAGAACGAGGCTGAGGAGATAAATGAGTCAGCCGCTGGGCTCCTTTCTACTACACTGGTCTGCCGTTTTCATTGTGAGGCCTCTTTAGAGGCAAAAGAAGGGCGAGAGAAGAGAATGGAGTTGGGGACATCACTGAGGGAACCGGGGATGAGTGAAATCTGAACCACACCCTTCCCCTCCCACTACGCCTTCCCAAGAAGAGTGTGAGAGTGTATACGTGAGTGCACACACGTGTGTGTGTGTGTGCGCACGCACGTGTGTGTGTGTGTACGGGAGGGAGGATCAGGACAGTGGGGCTGGTGTTCACTGCGTGCAGGGAAGGGGTGGAGGAGGACCATGGAATTTGAAAGTGGGAGCGTGTGGGACACGGACTTCCCCCTTGTCATCTTCCTCCATCTTCACCTCAGGCCTCCCACCCTCACTCATGCTGCGAAGGAGACAGAGATGAACACAGCACAGGCTCTGTCCTCAGCTGAGAGAGCCAAGACGTGGCTTTAGTGAGGGGAGTGTCCATCTATGCTAAGCGCTAAATGACAGAGATACACACAGGGAGAGGAGCAGGTGGACCTCAGAAGGGAGCATTTGTTGAAAGAATGAAAGCAGGCCCCGCTGGCGAGGTGGGGCAGGCAAGCATCAGGGTGCTGCAACCACAGCACTCCCGGTTCCGCTACTCACAAGCCATGGAATCCTAGGGAAGGTATTTCACTATGTTGAGTGTCAGTGCTTTGCCTTGTAAAATGGGGCTTTGGGGGTGGGCTGCGGTGAGAGTCACTCCCTTTATGGGGTGTGGCTGTGAGGCTCAGCCTAGCACAGTGCCTGGCACATGGTACATGCTCAGCAGATGCCAGTAGCACCAATCCTTAGCCTTCTCAGCCCCCTGAAGGAACAGAGGACCAGGGCCACAGCGCACCTTATCACATTTATTAAAATGTTCCATCTCCTTCTGCAGCAACAAGATTGCTTCTGAGGCCTGGCCCAATTATTCTCAGGTACCAGGCCTGAGGGGCCTGACTTCAATGACTCCCCAGATGCCTACAGAACTGAGGCCAAGCCTCTCAGCCTCTCTCCCTAACACTAACCCTCTGCTCTAGGCAGACCGATCTCTTCACCACCCACCTACCCCCAAACCCAGCACACATGTATTCAGTCTGCTGTCTACCAGGCCCTGCCCTGGGAATACAACCTCTCAAGGAGCTCGTGGACTGGCCACTTGCCCCAGTCTACCTAAGGTTTAAGCAACACATCTAATCACCCCCACCACCACTGTGAACAAACTGTGAGTACCTACTATGTACCAGGCATAGTGTTAGCCTCTTTTTGTACATTATCTCCTTTGATCCTGCAAAGTGGGGGTTATTCATCCAATTTCAAGATGATGAAACTGAGACTCACAAAGGTCAAAATGACTTGCCCAAGGTCACACAAGCGGAGAAGCTCGGAGTGAACCCCAAAGCTCATGTTCCTACCACCACGTTCCACTGTACCAGAAGCTCAGTGCCGGGCACATATGCACTATGACAGAGAGTTCCCTTATCTTCATTCCTCAATATCAAGCCAGAGAGGCACCAACAGACCTTTCCTCTCCAGTGCTCTTTCATCTGAGAGATTATGAGAAATATACCTCTGCTCCAAAAGTATTTCTATGTGATATGTGACAGTCCTCAAGATGGCAGCAAAGGGGAGCAAAAGAGCTCCAAGTCATGATGCAGTGGGGAATTCGCCAATTCTCGCTATGGACTGATTCTTACTAGCTTGAGGGTACACAGCATCATATGACTCTCAATGTGGGGGTGCAGCTCACCCCAGGGTCCATCACCCTTTATGCATTTAGCATATTATTCATTATGTATAGAACAATCATCAGTGCTATCCTACACCTCCTCAGAGGCTCATGCACTGTCCAATGTTCATGAAGCTGGGCCACCATTCTTTTGGGAGGCAGTATAGACTGGTAGAAAGAACGCTAGGTCCTTTTATGGCTCATTCCCTAATTGGCAGTGTGAACTCGGACAAGTCATTTCCCTCTGGACCTTGGTTCTTCACCTGTAAAGTGATAAGGCTGTGTTAGTTGAGTTCCAAGCAATCTTTAGGCCTTAAAATATTCTATTTCTTCAGAACCCCAAAGTTTATCTCTTTTATCAACTAGATTCTGCTGTCTACAAGGAGAAGCAATAGACCCAAGGACTAGATCCCTCTTCATCAATCCATGTCAGTAAAGGAGACCGATTTCTCCTGCTACTCCCCACAGCCTTTTATTTATTTATTTATTTATTTATTTGTTTATTTAGAGACAGAGTCTTGCTCTGTCGCCCAGGCTGGAGTGCAATGGCACTATCTTGGTTCACTGCAACCTCCGCCTCCCAGGTTCAAGCGATTCTCCTGCCTCAGCCTCCTGAGTAGCTGGGATTACAGGTGCCCACCACTGTGCCCGGCTAATTTTTGTGTTTTTAATAGAGACAGGGTTTCGCCATGTTGGCCAGGCTGGTCTCGAACTCCTGACTTCAAGTGATCCACCTGCCTCGGCCTCCCAAATTGCTGGGATTACAGGCATGAGCCACTGCACCTGGCCAGCCTTGTCTTAATGAAAGGCCACTTAGGCCCCAGGATTCTCAAGAGATTTGGATATGCCAACTCCCATCCTCAGCAGTGATGGCCAATAAATAGTAACTTGTTGGAGCTTTGAGGATAGTAACCATATTTTCTGAATCAAAAACAGGCATGTAATCTGACCAGGGACTTTAATGTTGCTTCTTCCAGGTACAAGAATTTGGCCGGGCGCCATGGCTCACGCCTGTAATCCCAGCACTTTGGGAGGCCGAGGCGGGCAGATCACAAGGTCAGGAGATCGAAACCATCATGGCTAACTCGGTGAAACCCCATCTCTACTAAAAATACAAAAAATTAGCCGGGCGTGGTGGTGGGTGCCTGTGGTCCCAGCTACTCGGGAGGCTGAGGCAGGAGAATGGCATGAACCCAGTACGCAGAGCTTGCAGTGAGCTGAGATCGCGCCACTGCACTCCAGCCTGGGCAACAGAGTGAGACTCCGTCTCAAAAAAAAAAAAAAAGAAGAAGAAGCAATCTGGAAGATGGGAGAATAAATGGCAGAATATCGAAAGTTCCTGAACCTTTTGGGGACTTATGGGGAAGACAGAGCAGAATGACTGAAAAGAATGGAGGCCTTGGAGCTGCTGTGTTGGAGTTTCTGCCCTTGCCTCTTGACTAGATTTCCTGCCATGCTCCAAGCCACCCATAAGCAGTAACTGGGGAACAATATGGTGCCTCTTCCCAGGAACCTGAAATTAGATCAAGAAGCTTGTCCCTGAAAGCAAAACTAATTAAATAAATACAAAATGCATCAGAAATGAGATAATGCGGAGTAACTTGAATGATCACAGACTGGTCCTCAAGCCAGAATCTGAATAACATGCCTAAAAGATTATGTCTCCTACAGAAAGGAGACTGAACATCAACAGAAGTAGATTTTTTTTTTTTTTTTTTTTTTTTTTGAGACAGAGTCTCACTCTGTCACCAGGCTGGAGTGCAGTGGCGCAATCTTGGCTCACTGCAACCTCCGCCTCCTGGGTTCAAGCGATTCTCCTGCCTCAGCCTCCTGAGTAGCTGGGATTACAGACACGTGCCATCATGCCCGGCTAATTCTGTATTTTTAGTAGAGATGGGGTTTCACCATGTTGGTCAGGCTGGTCTCGAACTCCCGACCTCAGGCAATCCACCTGCCTCAGCCGCCCAAAGTGCTGGGATTACAGGCGTGAGCCACCTCGCCTGGCCCAGAAGTAGATTTTTTGAAGAATGAAACTTGAAGGGCAACTATGAACGGGGCTCCTCCCAGGAGTGTCCTGAGGAAAAAGAGACAGGTACCCTGGCCCAGAAATCATGGGGGTCTCTCCAAAAGCTGAGAACCGGCCCCAAATCAGCCTTGCACTTTCTCTCCTGAATATCACCTTACACCTAACCGCAAATGTCAGCTCCTTTCTCACACTGTCTGCTAAAGGAACTTTTTTTTGTTTGTTTGAGACGGAGCCTCACTCTGTCGCCCAGGCTGGAGTGCAATGGCATGATCTTGGCTCACTGCAACCTCTGCCTCCCGGGTTCAAGCGATTCTCTTGCCTCAGCCTCCTGAGTAGTTGGGATTACAGGCATGTGCCACCGTGCCCAGCTAATTTTCATATTTTTTTGTAAAGACAGGGCTTCACCATGTTGGCCAGGCTGGTCTCGAACTCCTGACCTCAAGTGATCTGCCCACTTCAGCCTCCCAAAGTGCTGGGATTACTGCCGTGAGCCACCGTACCCAGCCTAAATGCTGTTTTTACACACGACTGTGCAGTGACCACTTCCATTCACTCCAAGTGTCCTGCAACTGAACAACTGTGCCCTCCTCTCATTCTACCATCAGAGTTATATCACAAAGTTTGGGTTAAATCAACATTGGTGGTCTACATTTTTTTTTTTGTCACCCAGGATGGAGTGCGGTGGCACAATCTCAGCTCACTGCAACCTCTGCCTCCTGGGGTCAAGCAGTATCTCCCACCTCAGCCTCCTGAGTAGCTGGTATTACAGGCATGCACCATCATGCCTGGCTAATTTTTACATTTTTTGTAGAGATGGGGTTTCATCATGTTGCCTAGGCTGGTGGTCTACGTTATTATGACTGCATGGATACTAATAATGGATAAATCATATGACATACTATGATTACATTTCCTTTCCCGTACAACTTTTTATTTTCCCTGCTATTGTTTACTGTCTATATTTTTTCTTTTTTGAGACAGGTCCTCATCCTATTGCCCAGGCTGCAGTAACACAATCACAGCTCACTGCAGCCTCAACTTCCTGGGCTCAAGTGATCCTCCCACCTCAGCCTCCTGAGTAGATGGGACTACAGGCATGCACCACCACACCTGGTGAATTTTTGTATTTTTTGTAGAGACGGGGTTTCGCCATGTTGCCCAGACTGGTCTCAAACTCCCGGGCTCAAGAGATTCACCTACCTCAGCCTCCCAAAGTGCTGGGATTACAGGCATGAGCCACCGTGCCCAGCCTGATTACTGTCCATTATTTTTTTGTCGGCTTAGTTCTCTTCATACAAATGATCAATTCTCCCCAAACTGTCAGAAGCGCAATTCTCCTCTCAATATGCTTTGACATATCAGGTAATCCATCGGACTCTTTGTTTCCCTTAAAAACACCCACCTTCCTGCTGCAATCTAGGCTGGCTGCTCTCTAGGCCTGCCCAGATGTTGCCCTAAGAACCTCTCTCTCAGGCCAGGCGTGGTGGCTCATGCCTGTAATCCCAACATTTTGGGAGGCCGAGGTGGGCAGATCAACTGAGGTCAGGGACTTGAGATCAGCCTGGCCAACATGGTGAAACCCTATCTCTACTAAAAATACAAAAATTAGCCGGACGTAGTAGCGAACACCTGTAATCCCAGCTACTCGGGAGGCTGAAGCTGAAGAATAGCTTGAACCTGGGAGGCGGAGGTTGCAGTGAGCTAAGATCGCGCCACTGCACTCCAGACCGGGCGACACAGCGAGACTCCGTCTCAAAAAAAAGAAAAAAGAACCTCTCTCTTTTCCATCATCTAGGAATTCCTTTCACCTCTCCTTTGCGTTGAACTTCCTGTTTCCTAGATTCCGTGGCTTTTTTTTTCCTTTCTTTTTTTTTTTTTTTTTTTTTTTTTTTTTTAGAGTTTATGCTCATATTTTGCTGGAGCACATTCCCCAGGGCTTCCTGAGAAAGGAGGCATAGGACTTAAAACCTTTAGATCTTATATACCCTCATACTTGGTACTTGATTGACCATTCAACTGAGTATAGACTTCTAGGTTGGAAATTCTTTTCCCTCAGAATATTGAGAACACTGCTCCATCATATCCTAGCTTCCAGTGTTGCTGTTGATAAGTCCAACGTAATTCCTTTTCTTGATTCTTTGTATATGATGTTTTTTCTCTGGAAGCTTTTAGGATCTTCCCTTTAAGCCCTGGTATTCTGAAATGTCACAGCGGCATATCTTGGCATGGGTCTTTTTATCATTTATCTTGCTGGGTACTCAGCAGGAGTTTTCACTCCTTCAGTTCTAGGAAATGTTCTTGTATTATGTCTTTGAGAATTTCCTTCCTGCTCTTCCCTCCATTCTCTATTTCTGGAACTCCTATTGTTGGCTGTTGGAGTTCCTCAATTGATCCTCCAATTTTCTCATCTTTTCTCTTCTGTTGTCCCTTTGTCTTGTTATTCTGCTTCCTAGGATATCTCCTCACCTTTTATTTTCTAATCCTTCTGCTGAAATTTTTATTTTAGCTCTCACTATTTTTAATTTCCCAGGTTTCTTCTCCTCCCTTCATTACCTTCCAAGTTCCTTTTTTATGTTTGTTTGTTTGCTTTTTCAATCAGTCTTCCAAGTTGATGGTTTTCCTCAAATAGCCTTGGACTATCTGATTATCTCTGGCTACCAAGAGCTTGGGGTTTTTAAAAACATATGCTGAGGTTTATTTCTTTTCTTTCTTTCTCTCTCTCTTTTTTTTTTTTTAGTTTAGAGGCAAGGTCTTGCTATGTTGCCCAGGCTGGTCTCAGACTCCTGGGCTTAAGTGATCCTCCCACCTCAGCCCCCTCAAAATGCTGGGATTACAGGCATAGGCCACCATGCCTGGCCCAGTGTACTGAGGTTTAGTTTACATTAAAATAAAATATACCTAATCTTAAGGGTCCTTGGCTGGTGTTCCTAGATTAGTTCCCATGACACTACCAAGCTGCTTGGAAACTCTGTGTGCAGGTGGGGCTTGCCAGGTGGTGGGCTTCACTATCAAATTACTGGGCTGAAAGTCTGTTCTTTTGTTAGAAGACTTCCAAATGTCGGCTTTTGGAGGCCTTTTTTTCTGGGGCCTTTCAGTTTCCCCGGAGAACAATCCTTTGATCTCATCTGTGTACCTGACTTTGGTGTCCTAGAAGTGGGGGAGTTGAAGGAGGTTGGAGTCCCACTGTTTTAAGTGGAAGGAAGTTGGGGTTCCACTGTTTTAGGCTGCAGATCCCTTTGCCTGCAGGCCTGTTTCACCCCATCCTCCACTGTACTTGGTGACTTCAAGTCAAAGCCTCTTAACTTCAGTTTCTCCAAAGAAGCAACCTCCATCTGCAGGGATGCAGCTGGGAGTGGGGGACTCACTGTCTGGATGGGGTTGGGGAAGGACCAAAAAGACAAGACTTTTTTTTTTAAGACAAGGTCTCTCTCTGCTGCCCAGACTAGGAGGCAGTGGTGTGAGCATAGCTCACAGCCTTGACCTCCTGGGCTCATCAAGCGATCCTCCCACCTCAGCCTCCTGAGTAGCTAGAACCACAGGTACATGCCACCACACCCAGCCAATCTTTTGTTTGTTTGTTTGTTTGTTTGTTTGAGACAGGGTTTTACTATGTTGCCCAGGCTGGTCTCAAACTCCTGAGCTCAAGCAATCCTCCCACCTCAGCCTCCCAAAGTGGGGGGGGAGTTACAGTCATGAACCACTGTGCCCAGACAGAAAAGACTTTCAACATTCCCATTCTCAGGTCCATACTTCATCCTGCCTTCCGAGGATGTACCTTCAGTACCTCTCAATCCTGAGCACTGCTGGGATTCTCTAAGTAGAATAGTTTACTTCTGGTCAGCATCCCAGACCTTATGTGTTTCTACCTTTTTTACTCCTTTTTTCATATTTTAATGAGATTTGGGAAAGCAACAGAGAGAAATAAGTTTATCCAACTCATTGTGTTTAACAGGAAGCTCCCTTTCTTATTCCAGCCAACTCCTATTCATCCTCCATGACCCATTTAGAAACCACCTCCTCCAGGAAGCGTATCTTAACATCCCTAGGCTGGGTTAGGAGCCCCTCCTCTGTTCTCCCACAGTATCCTTTTCTTGACTCCATCACAGCCCTGATCAAACTGTTCTGAAATTGTCTATTTCCATGGCTGACTCTCCCAGCGACTGGGAGCTCCTGGTAGTCAGGCGCTCTGTCTCATTCCTGCTTGGACCCCCAGATCTCAGAGTCTGGTTTCCAGGCGTATGGAGTAAATATGTGGTGATGAAATTAATGAATAAATGAATGACTAAATAAACGAATCGGACCCAGCTAGAGGGACCATCTAGAAAGGGAAATAAGCTGAATACAATTGTCCCTATATAAGGTCAATTCCCTAAAAGCTGTAAGTTCCTTTGATGCTGTGTGTGCAAGGAAGCCTATCGCAGCATGATTTAAACCAGTGAAAAAAATGAGCACAGCTTCTACACCCTACATTAAGAGGATGTTTAAGTCCATCGTGGTATATCAGTTGCCACTAAAAATGATGGTTATGAAGAATATGCAATGACATGGGAAATGCTCAAATGGAAAAATCAAGAAAAAAATTGTATGTGTAAAATCATTTCAACTACATGAAAAAAATGCAGAGAACAAGGGCAATACACCAGATGCTCAGAGTGGCTGCCTCTGGGTGCTGTAATTATGTGTAATGTTTTTCTCCTCTACTTTTCCTAGTTTTTCTAAATTTCCTAATTTAAAAATGCATTGAAAGTATAATTTTTTAAAAGCTACTAAGAAATTAAATTGGTTAAGTAGCCTGAGAGTACTGGGAACAAAATACTGTGAAGCGGGGGGCGTAAGAATCAGTGCACATGTCCACCAGGGCTTGCTGGGAAAGCTCTATTCTTCACCGGCCACAGCCTCTGAAGGCCCAGGCCCACAGAACACCCCCTGCTCCCTTCCCTGCAAAGCAGAACCTAGCTCAGAAAGCCAAAGGTGGAGGATCTTGGAGGGCAGCCTATTACGAATCACAATCTCATGGGTTGTACTGATAAACAGAAGGCCCTACACTGGGGCCCACATTTTAGGGGCCACTCTCCATCAGGCAAAAGGTCTGTAATGCCATCAGGACCCATAAGGATCTTTGGCCCTGTCCCTTCTAGGCTGCACTTCAAGCACCAAGGACCTCAGAATTTCCTGCCTAAATTTCTTGGGCTTACTTTCAGGAACTGCATGGTCTTATTACCCAGGTCCATCTGTTAGGACCAAGGAGCGGCCTAAGGGGAAGGGGAGATAGACAGGGCTTGGAGGTTTTGGCTGGGGTATCCACATATCTCAAGGCTCCATATGAACTATGGGAGGGAAGAGAAGTGTGGAGGGCCAAGGGCTTCAACTGGTAACTTGCTTGGGCCCTAGAAATGTAGAGGCAAGCAAGTCTATAGAGCCTTAGGCCTCAGGGTTTGTAGAAGGCCCCAGCCTTCACAGATCTGGGTTCAAATCCATTCATTTGCTGTGCAACCCATGGATGAATCCATTCTCCTCTCTGAACTTAGTTTCCCCAACTATAAAATAGGCATAATAATTCTGACTTCAGAGAATTGTGTTGAAGTTTGTAGAATGACAGTAGTTATGAGTCCAGGCTTTAGGTCAGACAGGCCTGGATTTGGGTCTCAGCTCTGCCTCTTCCAGCTATGCGATTTATGACCCTAAGTTTCAGTTTCTTCATCAATGTAATGGAGATAATAATAGCACTAATATGATACGGTTGTTGGGAGGATTATGGTTATAAAGAATATGTGATAACATTGGAAAATGCTTAAATGAGAAAATGCTGCTTAATAATGGTTGTGCAAACACTGGCTGTGGTGGAGCTGACTGGGCCTTCTGCACTCCCCAGGCTCATGCAGCTTTATTTTTCCCCATAGCACTTACCACTACTTGACATATTATGTGTCTTCTTGTTTATTTGTTTCTTTTCCACACCCATCCCAGACATCCATACACTAGAATCTCAGCTCCACAGGGCAGAGGTTTTGTCTATTTTGCTCACTGTTTCCAAGTGCCTTGAACAGTGTGAGGTACTTAGATGTTCTTCAAATTTGAATAGTTAGCCAGGCGTGGTGGCACCAGAGAGAAATAAGTTTCTAGGCCTCCCTCAGCTACTAGGGAGGCTGAGGCAGGAGGATCACTTGAGCCCAGGAATTTGAGGCTTCAGCGAGCTACGATCATGCCACTGCACTCTAGCCTGGGCAACAGAGCATAACCCTATGTCAAAAAAAAAAAAAAGTTAACTGGTTATCTGCCATGTAGACAAGGGTAAAAAGGCATTTGGGGCCAGGCACGGCGGCTCATGCCTATAATCCCAGCACTTTAGGAAGCCAAGGTGGGAGGACTGCTTGAGCCCAGGAGTTCGAGACCAGCCTGGGGATCACAGGGAGATCCCGTCTCTACAATGAAATAAAAATTAGCCAGGCATTTTAGTGTGTGCCTATAGTCCCAGCTACTCGGGAGGTTAAAGTGAGAGGATTGCTTGAGCCCAGGTCGAGACCAGCCTGGGCAACATAGCAAAACTCTGTCTCTACAAAAATACAAAAATTAGGTGGGCATGATGGTGTGTGCCTATAGTCCCAGCTACTCAGGAGGCTGAGGTGGGAAGACTGCCTCAGCCCAAGAGTTTTAGACAAGCCTGGACAACATAGGGAGACCCTGTCCCTACAAACAACCAAAAAATTAGCCAGGTGTGGTAGCCCATGCCTGTGGTCCCAGCTACTTGGGAGGCTGGAGTGGGAGGATCACTTGAGCCCAGGAGGTAGAGGCTGCAGTGAGCCGTGATCACACCATTGCACTCCAGCCTGGGAGACACAGTGAGACTCTGTCAAAAAAAAAAAAAAAAAAAAGGGCATTTAGCCATAGGAACAGCCAGAATAAAGGCATGGAAGCATAAAGAAGCCTGACATGCTTAGCAAACTCTACATAGTTCAGTACAACTTGAGTGTAGGGTTAGGAAGGAAACAGAGTGACTTGAGGAATGAGTGGAGCTGTAGCCTTACCCAAAGGAGCATGCAAGCACTTCCCTAAACCACAAGTGGCGTGAAGACCTACTTGTGACAGCGAGGAAGAAGAAAAGCACTAGGGGGAGGTAAAGATGATTCCCAAGTTCAAGTGACACCTAAATCATGACAATGTAAAAAGTAAAAGTAGGCCGGGCATGGTGGTTCACACCTGTAATCCCAGCTCTTTGGGAGGCCAAGGCGGGTGAATTGCCTGAGGTCAGGGGTTGGAGACCAGCCTGGCCAACATGGTAAAACCCCATCTCTACTACAAATACAAAAATTAGCCAGGCATGATGGTGGGCGCCTATAATCCCAGCTACTCAGGAGGCTGAGGCAGGAGAATCGCTTGAACCTGGGGGGCAGAGGTTGCAGTGAGCCCAGATCATGCCACTTGACTCCGGCCTGGGTGAAAGAGCGAAACTCCATCTAAAAAACAAAAAAAAGTGAAAGTGAAAACCTTTTGAAAGATGATTCAGGTAGCCAGGCGCAGTGGCTCACGCCTGCAATCCCAGCATTTTGGGAGGCTGAGGCGGGTGGATCACAAGGTTAGGAGTTCAAGACCAGCCTGGCCAAGATGGTGAAACCCCGTCTCTACTAAAAATACAAAAAAATTAGCTGGGCGTGGTGGTGGGTGCAGTGCCTGTAATCCCAGCTACTTGGGAGGCTAAGGCAGAGAATTGCTTGAATCCGGGAGGTGGAGGTTGCAATGAGCCAAGATTGCACCACTGCACTCCAGCCTGGGCAACAGAGTGAGACTCTATCTCAAAAAAAAAAAAAAAGAAAGAAAGATGATTCAGGTAGAGAGGAAGACTCTTTTCTAAGGAAGCCAAGAATCAGACCTAGAAATGACAAAAAGTATAGCGAACAGGTGGATGAGGTAATGGTGTTATGCAAGAAAGTCTCATGAAGATTATTTAAAAAGAAGAAATAGAACCATAGGAAAAATCAGAAAGCTTGTTGGATACTGGAATCACTTTTAGTAATGGAGCCAAACAATCCTGAAGGCAAAGATGGCGGTAAAGGACAAAATGAAGGCCATGATGGTTTCAGTTGCTGGCTATCCTTTTGCTGGTGATTATTGTTCCTATAGTCCTTGTTTAACACAACTCACTGTACAGGTTCTGGGATGATAAAAATGATGTTGATGATGATGACAATGATGAGGAAGATTGCTATATACCTCAAATGAAATATTTGTCTATCACTTTTAAAATGTCTTTTTCAGGAAATAAAGAGACAAGTATCACTTCACATTTACATTTTGAAGAGAAGAAAGGCAGAGATTACAACCAAGAGAGCCTTGAATACCAGGCAGCACAGCGTGAACCTCATTCTGTAGTTGCCAGGGAGCCCCTGGGGAGGCTTGATCCAAGGAGTGATGAGGTCAAAAGCTGCCTCCTTAGAGAATACCTTCCCTAACCTCACGCTCCTTTCAATCATAAGCAAATACTACATGTTATATCATCATAATAAAGTAATAAGCAGACTTTGTTTGGGCCTTAGCATATTCTGCCTTATAATAATCCAAATAATCATAAAGTTACTATTTATTTTTCTTATTTTTTATTTTTTGAGACAGAGTCTCACTCTGTCACCCAGGCTGGAGTACAGTGGTGCAATCTCGGCTCACTGCAACTTCTGTCTCCCAGGTTCAAGTGATTCTCGTGCCCCAGCCTCCCAAGTAGCTGGGATTACAGGTGTGCACCACCACATCCAGCTAATTTTTGTACTTTTAGTAGAGATGGAGTATCACAATATTGGCCAGGCTGGTCTCGAACTCCTGGCCTCAAGTGATCCACCTGCCTCAGCCTCCCAAAGTGCTAGGATTACAAGCGTGACCCACCACACCCGGCCTTATTTATTTTTTTAGACAGGGTCTCATTCTGTCACCCAGGCTGGAGTGCCGTGGCATGATCATAGCTCACTACATCCTTGAACTTCTGGGCTCAAGTAATCTTCTGCTCTCAGTCTCCCGAGTAGCTAAGACTACAGGCATACACCACCACGCCCAGCTAATTTTTTCATTTTTTGTAGAGATGGGGTCTTGCTATGTTGCCCAGGCTGGTCTCAAACTCCTGGCCTCAAGCAATCCTGCCTCGGCCTCCCAAAGTGCTGGGAGTACAGACATGAGCCACCATGCCCAGCCATAAAGTTACTATTTAGTTGCACCTACAGTGGTCCACAGTTGTACCTACTACTTTGCACAGTCTTCATAACTGTTGTGCAAAGTAGTTCTTCTCATTGTATGGATGCAGTCACTGAGGTACGGAGGAGCAATGTGACTTACCCAGACTCACACAGCTAATAAGTAGTAGAGCCGAGATTCAAGTCTAGGTTTGTCTGATTCCAAAACCAATGCTTTTAACTGCTACAGCTGCTGCTTCCTTCTGTCATCCCAGAGCCAAGTGGCACTTCATCTCCCATTCCAGCCTGCAAGCTTGGCCCCTCTCCCTCATCTGTCTCCTGTCTCCCCACCACACAGTGCAGCCCAAGGCCCCCCACCCCATGAACACTCAAGGAGCGCTTCTAGAAGAGACAATCATTCAAGGACAGAAAGGGGGAACACCAAAAAAGGAAGGTGCGGTTAGGCACAGGTATTGTAGCACAGATCAGCTCAGTACTACAATGACAGAGAGAAAGAAGAAGCAAAGGAAAACAGAACTAGCTCTATAGCCCTGCCTTCTCTCCTCTCTCTGCTGGAGGCAGAGAGATAGAGGTTCAGCCATGATGGGAAAGAGTGGGCGGAAGGGGGAGCAGCTAGCACAGCCTGCTGTTGCAGAAGCCTCAGCTCAGCCTCCAAGCCCCCTCCTGAGTGCTTGGGGCCCATCTCTGGCCCACTTGCTCCCACCGCCTGGACAAAGAGGCTGGGCTGCCCTCGAAGCACCCAGCCAATCCCGGCAAAGCCCAGCTTACAGCAGACGGAGAGCCTCTCAAGCCACAGAGAGGGCACCCAGAGAGGTGGAGGGGCTGGCCCAGGGGTCCAGAGGGAGGCAGGGGCAGGGCTGGGATCAGAACCCAGGTGTCCGGTTCCTCGACTGAGGGCTCGCTTGACTCCATGGTCTAGGCAGCAGAGGTTGAGGAAAGGGGTGCTCTGGAGGCCACTGGAGGAATGCTTATGATAAGGGCTGGGGCCAGAAGCAACACAGCTTGGATGACCCCAAATGAGGTCATCCAGGCTTGGCTATGTGGGGGGCCTACTAATAGTTTCCAGTTTCAGTCTGGGTTGAAAAAGCAAAACAACCATTTTTTAAAGTAGCTTTCGCCTTAGTTTCCACCTCAAGGGCATAAATGTTTATCTCCTCTCTCTCCCAGGACCCCACCATAATGAAAGTGAAGGAATAAAATAAAGTATGAACTCATAACAGGGAGGAGGATGGGAGAGGGTGAGATCAGTGGGTGAGAGATTTCAACAAATTTCTGGAAGCAAAAAAACAAACAGCAGGGTGTTCACAGTTGAGGGAGATCCAGGAACACCACTTAGGGGCCTGAAGCTGAGGAGGGAGACAGTCAGGCCAGCAGAGGCCCAGAGAGACTCCAGACTTGGAGATGGTAGCTGCAAGAGAGGGTAGGAGGAACCACGGCACTGGACACAGGGATAAATGGAAGGTAAGTATATGACATCCTTCCTTCCCTGCCACCCCAACCCCCAGACCTAGAACACAGGCCACCTGGCATTCACCCGTAGGCAAAGTATCAGAGGGCTGCTTGCTAAAGGAATTAAACTATCTTGGATGAGTCAAGACACCTAGTGGCATGTTGGTGCCCCCAAAATAAAGTGCTATTCATTCTGGCCTTTGGGGATTATAACAACCAACTCCCTGCCAGCTCGCCAAAATGAAGCCAGTGAGTGGACAAACAAGCCTGGATACACAGGCAGCTCACCACTCAGTCAGACTTTCTTTTTTTTTCTTTTTCTTTTTCTTTCTTTCTTTCTTTTTTTTTTTTTTTTTTTTTTTGTAGAGACAGGGTTTCATCATGTTATCATATTGCCCAGGCTGGTCTCGAACTTCTGGGCTCAAGCGATCCTCCCGCCTCAGCCTCCCAAAGTGCTGGGATTACAGGCATGAGCCACCACGCCTGGCTCAGTCAGACTTTCTATTAACTTATTCACATACCATAAAATAGAAAGTATGAGAGAAAAGGTAAGCAGCCTACAGGATCAACAGCCTACAGGAAGTTCAACACCCAACTAACAGACATTCCCAAACAAGAAAACAGAGCAAATTAAGGGAAGGGAATGATCAAAGAAATAACATAAGGGGAGGGCCAGGTGTGGTGGCTCACGCCTGTAATCCCAGCACTTTGGGAGGCCAAGGTGGGCAGGTCACTTGAGGTCAGGGGTTCGAGACTAACCTGGCCAACATGGTGAAACCCCATCTCTACTAAAAATACAAATTAGCCAGGTGTGGCGGTGCACACCTGTAATCCCAGCTATTCGGGAGGCTGAGGCAGGAGAATCACTTGAATCCAGCAGGTGGAGGTTGAACCACTGCACTCCAGCCTGTGCAACAGAGTGAGGCCCTGTCTAAAAAAAAAAAAAAAAAAAAAAAAAAAAAAAGGCAGGGCACGGTGGCTCATGCCTATAATCCCAGCACTTTGGGAGGCTGAGGTGAGTGGATCACCTGAGGTCAGGAGTTCGAAACTCCATCTCTACTAAAAATACAAACATTAGCCGGGCATAGTGGTGGGCACCTGTAGTCCCAGCTACTAGAGAGGCTGAGATGGGAGAATCGCTTGAACCCGGGAGGCAGAGGTTGCAGTGAGCCAAGATCACGCCACCGCACTCCAGCCTAGGTGACAGAGCGAGACTCCATCTCAAAAAAAAAAAAAAAGAAGAGACTTAGTCCTTCAAACTGAAAGGGCTGCTTGAGTACTATTCAGGGTGAATAAAAAACAGACCTTGTTCTGAATGCTGGTTACCTAGGTGTTTGGTTTGTAAAAAGTGACTATATCACTTGTGATATGGTCATATCACTTCTGATATGAGCACTTTTCTGTATTCATATTATATTTCGGTATGAAGTTTTAAAACAATCCTGGGAGTACAAAGGTTGTGTAACTGTGAGTAATGAGGTATAATTACAGTACACTATTTGGCCCTGCGATGACTAATAGTGACATAGTCATAATCACATAAACAGTGTACTGCCAGGTAATTTTTATAATCAATCTCTCTAGATAAAGCATTGAAAACATAATTATTTTTACAGAATAGAATGCAAATGTAATCTACATTGCTAGATACACAAGTACAGAACATAGAGACTGGGAGGTGGAAGAGGGGAAGGAGAGATGGAGGGAAGGATGGCACTAATAACTATGTCTTACAAAGTACGTGGTCAAGAGATGCTGTGGAAAACTGATGAAATAAGAAGTCACAGTTTAAAATAGTACTTAATAAAGTTACAAAGGTAACTAATAGAGGAGCCCACACAATAATAAAACTCTCAAAATCTGGGAGGGGCCGGGCGCAGTGGCTCACCCCTGCAATCCCAGCACTCTGGAAGACCGAAGGATGAGGATCACTTGAGCCTAGGAGTTCGAGACCTAACTGGGCAACATAGCGAGACCCCGTCTCTAAAAAAAAAAAAAAATTAAAACTTTGCCAGGTGTAGTGGCATGCATCTGTGGTCCTAACTACTCAGGAGACTGAGGCAGGAAGATTGCCTGAGTTCAGGAGTTTGAGGTCATAGTGAGCTGTGATCACACCATTGTACTCCAGCCTGGACCACTGAGCAAGACCCTGTCTCAAAAAAAAAAAAAAAAAGTGGGAAGAAGTGTTGAGAAAGAGTCAGCTGTTGTAAAGAAGCTAAATTATTTTGTCATGGTAGGAAAAAGTCAAGATAATGTTTAAAGTTGATAAATAGGAAATACCCATTCAAGCATGTTATTTAGAGATATGAAGTTACCGCCAGAAGAACTAAACGGGAAAAGTGGTTGCATCTGGGGCTAAGAAGCAGGGGATAGGAAGACATCAGTTTTTTACTACATGAGTCCTTATGTACTATTTTGCCTTTTAAAAATTGTGCATGTGCATTGCTTTGATTTAGTTTGTCAAAACAAGCCCTTCTCTTTCTTTAGAACTCTGGCTTCCACACTGTAAATATGAAATGGGCAGGCTGATGATTCTGGGTGACATGAGGTCCTGTTCTCCAATATCTATGCTTCTTTTGAGAACAGGAGGTAAGAGAGGTGGGTGACGGGTTGGCCCCTCCTAACTAACCCCTTGGCTCCTCACAGCCATCCACGCAGATACTGTCTTGGCTGCCCCAGCCTGCTCCACCTCTGGTCCTCTTCAAATCCCACCATCGCCAGTCCAGCCTCTTCAGCCTTACATTCATTCAACTATTTACACTCATTAGTTATTTATACCTGCTTGAGTCACAAAGGATTTGAGGGTGCTTACTCCAAGAACACAGAATAGAAATTGAACTCGAAAATAAGTCCGAAAAAGAAATCAACAAAGATGCTAGAGCTATGCTTCAAATTAACTGGTGGCTGAGGCAAAAAGGAAGATACAATGAGCTATGACAGCCACACATTAGGAAGGAAGAAATATACCAGTTTTCAGGGGAAGCAAAGCTTTGATTCGTTAAGTCATTGTCCACGGGAGATTTCATGAAAGAGAAGAAAAATGACTATTTACGGAGCACCTACAGTATCAGGGAATGCCATCGAAATTATCTTGGCTAACCTTGAGAAATATGCCAGGCATGGTGGCTCACGCTTATAATCCCTGCACTTTAGGGGGCCGAAGTGGGAGGACTGCTTGAGCCTAAGAGTTCAAGACCAGCCCAGGCAACATAGGGAGACTCTGTCTCTACAAAAAAAATTAGCCGGTCATGGTAGTGCATGTCTGTGGTCCAAGCTACTTGGGAGGCTGAGGTAGGAGGATCACTTGAACCCAGGATGTCGAGGCTGCAGTGAGCTGTGATCGCACCACTGTTCTCCAGCCTGGCTGATAGAAAGAGACCCTGTCTCAAAACAAGCAAGCAAGCAAACAAACAAACAAAAAACTTGAGAAATAGGCATAATAGGCATTGTTATCCCATTTTACAGAAAAACTAAAATTCAGAAAAGGTAAAATGACCTAGCTGAGGCCATCCCGCGGGTTGGGGTGGAACATAGATTCAAATCCAGGTCTGTCTGTCTCCAAAGCTCGTTCTTTATGTATCATATCATCAAGCCTCAAAACAAAGACACCCGGGGTAGAGCTGCCCAGCCCAAGGTAATGGGGATATACTAAAGACAGACACAGGTCCACCCTCTTCCATGAAAACAGAAAAACAGGGATGACAGACCTGGCTGTCAGGCCAGAAACTGCCTCTGAGCTGCCTCAGTTATAGTAAATGAAGCCACGTAAGACAAAAAACAGCAGAAAGAAGGCTGGGCCTGAGCTAGGGGGAGAAAGAGAACAGCACATTTAAGAAAAGATGCACTGGGCGCAGTGGCTCACACCTGTAATCCCAACATTTTGGGAGGCCGAGGTGGGCGGATCACCTGAGGTCGGGAGTTCAAGACTAGCCTGACCAACATGGAGAAACCCTGTCTCTACTAAAAATACAAAATTAGCTGGGTGTGGTGGTGCATGCCTGTAATCCCAGCTACTCGGGAGGCTGAGGCAGGAGAATCCCTTGAACCCAGGAGGCGGAGGTTGCAGTGAGCGGAGATCGCGCCATGGCACTCCAGCCTGGGTGAGAGAACGAGAGACTCCATGTCAAAAAAAAAAAAAAGAAAGAAAGAAAAGAAAAGAAAAGAAAAGATGCTCTGAATGCTGGCATTCATACTAGGGTGACTCTTCTAATCAGCGTTCTCTTTTCTGCTCACACCCTGACTGGCCTTATACAAGTCCTTTCTCTCTCTGGGCCTCAGTCTTTTCATCTGTAAAATGAATAGCTTCAGTTGGATGATTTGTCAGAGTCCTTCCATCTTGTGGTTTCTTGATTTCTATGCTGGTATTATTAAAACCCTACTGGTCATGAACGCTGCCACTCCTCTGAGCTTCCAGAGCAGGCTGCGCTCCCCTCCATCATCATCTCTCTCCCCACATAGGTTATCTCTACTCCCACTGCCCAAGCACAGGCCTGATCATCTCTCATCTAGACTGCTGCACCAGCCTCCTCCCTGGATACCCTCCAATCTATCTTCCAAACTGCCCTCTAGGGGGATCTCTCCAAAACGTGGCTCTTGACATGTTCTCCCACACCACACAATAAGCACCTCTCCCCCAGTTTAAAATGCTACTTGGCCAGGCATGGTGGCTCATGCCTGTAATCCTAGTACTTTGGGAGGCCAGGGCAGGTGGCTCACCTGAGGTCAGGAGTTTGAGACCAGCCTGGCCAATATGGCAAAACCCTGTCTCTACTAAAAATACAAAAATTAGCCAGGCATGGTGGCACACGCCTGTAATCCCAGCTACTCGGGAGGCTGAGGCAGGAGAATTGCTTGAACCTGGGGCGGGGAAGAGGCTGCAGTGAGCTGAGATCACGCCACTTCACTCCAGCCTGGGCGAAAGAGCAAAACTCCGTCTCAAAAAAATAAAAACAAAAACAAAACAGCAGAAAGCTCCTGATGCTGCTAGTGAAGTGTCCTCAAGATGTGAGCCGGCCAACCCTCCAGACTCCCCTGCGAGCCTCCCTGTTTGTGCTCTAGTTTGTACTGAACTCATAAAAAAACAAAACAAACAAACAAACAAACAAAAAACCTCCCCATACACATATCCTGCTGGGCCCATACCTCTGTGTGTTTGCTCATGCTGGCCCCTCTGCCTTAACCTCCCTTTTGCCCCCAATTCCCAGCAACCCACATGCTGTCCTTCTTCACCTAGCTAACTCCAACTCATCCTCCAAGCCTCAGCTCAGGTATCACCTCCTCCAGTAAGCCTTCCCTGACAGTCCAGGGTGATGTCTCTCCTTTGAGCACCTGCGGCCCCCTGTGCTCCCCTCTGGCATGACACACTGGATAGCACACTGCAATCGTCTATTTCCACCACCACCTTCTCCACCCAATTATGAGCACCTGGAAGCCAGGAACTATATACTAATCATAGAATTCTCTGCCTGTGATGGCACAAGGCATGGCACATCCTGGCATGCAATATTCACTGGACTGACCTCTCTCTCTGAAATGTGGTGAGCTGCCACATGGTTTCTCCTCCTGTCCTCCCACAGCACAGAGCTTTACAGAGTTATTATTAATAATAATGGCTATCGCTGAGTAAACACATACTGTGTGCTCAGCGCTTCACCTACGTCATCTTATTTAATTTTCACAACCATCACAATGAGATGGGTTGTTTATGAATTGGCTGGCATATCAGATATACAGTTGTGAGAGATGCCTCTCAGATTTAAAAGAAAATGTGGGGGAAGGGCCAGGTTAGGTACTTTTCATCACAGATATAATGACAATAATTCTAAAGTGGTTTTATGGAGGAAAATATTGGTTTTATTCAGGTGAATGCAGTATGCTGTATCCTGGAATCCAGTAGGAAATCACAGGGCCTGGATATGCAGTCATATCACTCCTTTAAAAAGGTATAAAAATCACATCGCTCCAACGAAATGCACTAGTGAAACATTAGTGAAACGGTACCTATTAGGTGATGATAGTGATACATTTACATCTAAAATGTTGGAGGAATAATCCTGATCAGCCGTGTAGCTCTGGCTTGTCATCTTTGTTTTGAAAGGGATGCGATGCATCGGTCTTTGCATTGTTGTGTGTTTGCCACATTCTGCCTCTAGGGGGCAGGGCAGTCTCATGTATTATTTTCCATTCTCAGCTTTCCAGCCTGATCAGGACCTTGATGTACGGTATGCCAGGCAGCCAGGAAATTTTCTGATACAATTTTTTTGAGGGAGGTAGGGGGCTGGCAACATGAATCTCATGCATCACAAAATACAGTTTTATTCCTATTTACTACTTGAGAAAACTGAGGCTCTGAAAGTGAAGTGATTTGCCTAGAGTTACACAAAGTCCTTCCATGGCACCACACTTTCTCTGAATGCTAAGGTCCCAGAGAGCTTCAGCTACTAAGCACTGGGGAATGGGCTTCCCCGTGTAAATGCTTCCAACAGGCAGGCTTGGAGAGAAACCAAATACCATGAGGAAGTTGTAGTAACTGGCAAATTATGTTGCCCTAAAAGAGCTTCCCCAAAAGAGGAAGTAAGTCACTTACTAAGCATTCTTCCCCATGACCAATGTTTATGATCCTGCCAGGGAACACTGCAGTGAGTGAGGCAGAGGGGCCAAGTCTTATGTCAACCCTGAGATACCATGTCCAGCTCAGGGTCTGAGCTCAAGAAAGGTTTGATGGATAAATAAGCAACTTCCCACTGGGCTGAGTGAACTGCACACAGGTCCTGTGCAGGCCTCTTTGCTCCTTTCAGAACAGAAGACTTGGCATCGAGGGTCAGGACCACAGCCTGACATGGCAGGGAGAGATAATGATCAGCAGATTGGTCTAAATGTCTCCAAAGTCTCGTCCAAGTCTGCTACCTTGACATTCTATGAATCGGAAGGCTGGTGAGCGTGAGAAGAGACAGCAAAGGCCAAAATGGCTCCAGGGAGCATGAGAAAAAAGCCACAGAAAAGCCAAAAGAATTTCTTTTTCCTTAGAGATGGGATCTCAATTTGTTGCCCAGGCTGGAGTGCAGTGGCACAATCATAGTTCACTGTAACCTCAACCTCCCTGGCACAAGTGATCCTCCCGCCTTGACTTCCCAAAGTGCTGGGAGCTACTGTGCCTACCCCAAGAGAATTCTGAAGTTGTCATTTCTTACCACAGGAGTGCTGGAAGGAAGAAAAAATTAGGTACCTTTGGCTATTAGTTCAGCAGGACTCAATCAGACATTCATTTATCTACTCAGTATTTATTAAGCAGCTACTATGTGCTGTGCTATGTGTTTCCAAGCTTATAGCTCCTTCACTCATGCCCACGGCACCTAACACAGAACCTGACACACAAAATGCACTCAGTATATGTCAGTTAAATGTAAATCTGAAGGGGCTCTCAGTCTAACAGAGGGGACATGAGATGTAAACAACCATGAAGGAATAAAAAGGGGCAATGTGTTCATTGAGAGGGTCAAGGATAGACCAAACATCAGAGACACCAGCAAACAGACATAGGAGAGGTAACAGCTGAGTCCAGCCTGGGAACTGGGTACAGCAGCCCAAGAGAAGGGAACAACATGAGCAAAGACCTAGAGGCTAGCAGAAGGCCTGAGTGGGCTAACCAGGGGGGCACACGGGTCAGCCTGGCTGGAGCATAGTCTGTACAAAGACGAGAGGAAAAAGGCAAACTGGGGACAGATCCTAAGAAGACCATGCAGGGCAGGCGGAGGAGTTTTCAGGCCAAAGAGAGAGTGAAACTACTGGAGCTGGACTGCAGAACATGGTCTGGCTGCACCTCATCAGAGGCTTGATGGAGCGAGAGCAGGAGGGGCAATCTACTAGGAGACCATGGCCAAAATTCAGGGGGTGATGGTGAGAGGGAGCCTGCCTAGAGCAGTGGTCCTGGGAGCTCTGTTGGAGGAAGCTAGAGCCACATACCTGGAGTAGCTCTGATGTCTTTAAAGCCCACCTGCGGGAGGCAGCGGTGTACCATAGGTTTGGAAGCCAGACAGTTCTGGGCTCCATCTGCCTGAATAACCTCGGGCAGGTCACTGTACCTCTCTGATCCTTGTTTCCTTGTCTGAAAAAATGAAGATAATAGGCTGGGCGCGGTGGCTCATGCCTGTAATCCCAGCACTTTGGGAGGCAGAGGTGGGCGGATCACCTGAGGTCAGGAGTTCGAGACCAGCCTGACCAACATGGTGAAACCCCGTCTCTACTAAAAATACAAAAATCAGTCGGGGGTGGTGGCACGTGTTTGTAATCCCAGGTACTCGGGAAGCTGAGGCATGAGAATTGCTTGAGCCCGGGAGGTGGAGGTTGCAGTGAGTCAAGAGCGTGCCATTGCACTTCAGTCTGGGCAACAAGAGTGAAACTCATAAAACAAACAAACAAACGAACACACCCATCTGGCAGGGGCTCTGTGCAAATGAGGTAAGAAGTAGTGCTCCAGGGTGGGTTAGAACACTGCGGACCCTGAAGCCCAACTCCCTGGGCTCCTCCAGCTCCTTCACAGTTCTGCCACTTATTCATTGAGTGATCCTGGGTATGCTATCCAACCTTTCTGGGCCTCAGTTTCCTCATCTGTAAAATGGAGTTAATAACAATATCTACACGAGAGGATTCATGTGGAGATTGAATGAATTAATACATGGAAAGCGCTTAGAACAAATAGTGCTTAGCACACAGTAAGAGCAGTGAAAAAATGTTAGCTATTATTACATAAAGCCACATAGCGTGGGGCCTGGCAGAAGGCTGAGACTCACTCGGTACACGTGTGGCCTCTTCCCCATGCTCCAGGCCTTTACTCTGGGCCCAGCAAATTCATAGACCTTGGTAGGCAGGGGTGGGACAGATGAGGAAAGGGCAAGCAGCAAGTCTGGTCTGACGTCTTCCTCCCGGCTGCCACCTCCATGAAGGGACCACTCACATTCCTTCCATACCCCTCATCCCTCACCCACCGCCCAGGTACTCAAACAGCAGCCTGGCCTGGCCTGATCCCTCCTTCCTCTGAGAACTTCCACTCCTCACCATTCTTGCCACTCATTTTGTCCTGAGTGTTGTCTCTATGGCATGGCTAGGCCTGCAACCCTGTCTCCCTGGATGGAGGGGAGCAGGGGTTCTGCAAGCGCTAAGAGCACAGTGTTTGCTCAGCCTCGTGGCCCCTCCTGCGCTGTGCACACAGCCAAGAAATGTTTGTAGATGATAACAACCCCATTCTTGCCCCAGATCTAGATAGAGAAGCAAGACTCTCATTCTCATTAAATTCAACATTACCATTTCCTCCCACACGAAGATAATGCTCACAACACAGTGGGAGGGAAGATAAATGGTTTTCCCTCCTGGGAAGGAGAGACACCCCCTGGGAAAAGTACCCAAGACCCCAAAGGAGAGACTTCCCCTGAGCCTCTCCCTGGGCTCACTGTCTCACGTGCTGTCTCTCAGTGGCCTTAGCCCCTGCGGGGAGCATGCTGACATCCCACTGCAAGCAGACGACAGCATGTGGTAGACCACACACTGCCCTAGCTGTCAAGAATACCACGTCGGGCCGGGCGTGGTGGCTCAGCACTTTGGGACGCCAAGGAGGGAGGATCGCTTGAGCCCAGGAGTTTGAGACCAGTCTGGGCAACACAGAGAGACCCCGTCTCTGCTTAAAAAAATTGGGCGGATAGCAGCTAGAAGGGCCAGCCTGGTGTTCCTTTTTGCAATTATTGCTCACTGCAGCCTCAAACTCCTGAACTCACTTGAGTAAGCTATGTTCGCAACACTGCACTCCAGCCTGAGCAGCAGAGCAAGACCCTGTCCCAAAAACAAACCAAAACCAAAAAAAAAAGAAAAAGAAAAAGAAAAAAAAACACCACCAGGCCAGCCCCTCTAGTTGCTATCTCCAAGTGTAAGCCAGCTTGCAGGGTGGATGGGGGTGGGGGTAAAGGAAGGAGAGTTGCCACCATACCAGCTTCAGCCCACCACCGCCTACAGCAGAGCCGGAGCTGGGCCCATGCAAAGAGCGTGGGAAACGCAGCTCTTCAGCGTGGAGCAACTCAGCAGGGGCCCCTAGCACTCCTATAAATCACTCTAGGTGGCAGGACTGCAAGGGGGCCAAGCCAAGATCAACAACAAAAGCAGAGCTATTCTCTAATCAACCAGGCTTGTGGGGGTATGTGGACAATTCCAGGTAAAAAGACCTGAGCATTAGTCAGGACCAACGACTAAAAAGCAAGCAAACAAAACCTTCGCGTACAGAGGACCCAGGACCAAAAGGAGATAGGGACGCATCTCACTCTATCTGCACTAGAAAGGCCACACCCTGAGCACAGCAGAAGGGATACTGGCATCCTGGAACCTGTCCAGAGGGGACAGTGCAGGAGGATATGGGAATCCTGGGTGGATGACATGGATGGGGGTGGACATGACAGCTGATGTCCAATGCAGTAGAGGGAAAGTTCACAGGATTGGGAGTCTGTCTTATTAGTAATGTAACCTCTGGTGGGCTTCACTTCTCTGATCCCCCAGTTTCTTCTGCTGTAAAATGTGGATCGTGGTGACAGAAGCACGGGATCATTGGGAGGACTAAAGAAAGTCCCTAGGCACAGCGGGGCCCCCCAACAAGCTGCAGCTCGGCCCAGGCACCACTCTCCCCTCTTCCTCCACCAGGGGGAGCCTGGGGACCAAGAGAGCCCAGCCTGTACTCGCTCTACCTAGCCTCCCCCAATGCTGCAGCCTCTGCTGCTAAACTCCCACCCTGCCTGCCCTCGCTTCCAGCGGCTTCTCACCCACTCCTTACAAACCCAGAACAGACCTAGCAGGGGAGTCGCTTGCAGCAGCAGCAGTGACAGCAATGGCTACTGCATCAACAGGCCCTCCTGATGCCAGGCCAGGAGGGAGAGTGGAAAGGAGGGAGACAGAGCCTTCTTCCCTGCTGCTGTCAACTCTCCACTCATCCCAGACTCATCTCCTCCCGCTCAAATCCTCTAGAGACCTAAGGCTCTCCTGGCCTCTCCTAGCTCAGTGCCAGGCCAGGTCCTGAGGCTAAGAGACTCCTGTGGGTTGGAGAGCTCTAGAGAAAAAAATACCAGGTCTTGGAGACAGGAAGACTTGGGTTCTAGTCCCAGCTCCATTAGCAACTAGTAGGGTAACCTTGAGTGAGGTCCCTTCATCTTGGAGCCTCAGTTTCCCCATCTCTAAAATGCAGTTGCCAACACTCACTGCAGAAGGCTTGTTGTGAAGTCAAAAAGAGGTAATAATGGATGTGCAAATAGTTAATATATGGTCAGGAGAGAAACTTAATGTACTACTTTAACCCCTTTATTAATCCAGTAGGAAATGCAAAGCAAGGAAACGCAACAAGCAACCTGGGGGGTTCACAAAAAGAGGGAAGGACCAAGAGGTAGGCCTGCACGGATAGCAGAAACATGGAGCTCAGGAGCAAACAGGCAACCAGTCAGCCAAGAGATTCAGACCAATGTCTGCAGGGTGGAGAGCCAGAGTCATGGAATCCCATAACTGGGGACGACCCAGGTCATTTCACTGGGCTTTCTACCTGATTCAGGAATCATGCTTCCTCCAGTTCTCCCAGACTCCCACCTGAGCTCCGCTGAGAGCTCCAGGTCCATCCAGCTCCCACCTCCACCTCTCGAGGCAGTCCACTGCACCACCAGAATGCCAGGTTGGAAAGTTCTTCCTAATCTATCTCAAATGTTCCCACTGTTTCGGGTTCTGCTCACTGAAGCCACACATAATGAGTCCGCTCCCTCTGTCACAGGCCTGACCCCTCTAGAAAAGTCTTCTGCAGCCAGGCTCGACCATACCCCATGCAGTCTTCCTCTGCCCCCGGCCCACCATGACCCTCTCCTGAATGGACCTTGGTCTACCTCTGTCCCTCTTCCAGTGTGGCGCCCCAAGGCACACAGTCAGTCCTCCCGGACTGAGCTCGCAGCAGCCCTGCCTGGGCAGGAAAGCCCATTTCCTTTGCCCCCAGACTCCTCAGGGGCAGTCCACACTAAAATTCAGCTTAGGGTGTGCTGCAGTGGGGCCCAGCCGAGCCCTCAAGCTACAGCTGCTGCTCCTGGGGCCCAGCCATCTCAACCCAGCACCCCAGCCTGCTGCCTCACCACGGGGGAGTTGCAGAGAGCTGTCTCCCGGCAGATTTCCTGAGGCAGAAGGTTTCCCCACCCCCAGCCCAGCCTCCAAGAGACACTCCACTGGTTGTGGCACATGGTAGGACCAGCTGAGCAGTGAGAGGAGGGGGAAGCCTGTCCATTCGCTACAGGACTTCAGACTTGCTCTGTAGTGTGGCTGGATTAAACATAGAACCATCAAATCTGAGCTGGAGGGGTACTTCAAGATCATCCAAGGCAGACCTTGCCATTTAAAAAGATACGGGGGAACTGATGGCCTAAGAGAGAAAGAGACTCAGTCAAGGTCACAAAGCCAATCTGCAGCAGAGCTGGAAGGGGAACTCAGGTCTCCCAACTCCCAGCTCAGTGTTCCTTCGAATACGGCAGAAAAGAAATAAGGGAGCCTTTAGGGCAGCCTTGGGAGTCTGCACGCCCTTGACTCTCTCAGCCTGATACATGTATCCCAATCAGCTCACCATGGTATCTACACAGAAAAAGTGGACCCAGCCCATGTCCCACCAACCCAAGAGATAGTGCCAAGGTGTCCCAAATAGACACACAGACCCCAGTGCAGGAACTGGAACCGATCCAGCAGAGGGGCAATCTAGACTTCCCTTCCCGGTAGGGCTCTTTAAATGGGTGTTGTTTTTCTTGAAGGGTAGAGAGGGGGTGGACTTTGAGGAACTAGCCAAGGGCTTGGCCTCCATCTTTGCTCCCCCATCTTTGCTCCCTCCGGCCAGAATGTGCTGCAGTTCCCTTCAGAGGGATGTCTCAGCCTCCAGCAGCCATTCTGGTCCCCACCTGCCTCTTTGGTAAGGGATGGAGCTAAGGCGGCCAGATGAGAAAAGATCAGGCAAAAAGAAAAAGGAAAAAAAAAAAAAAAAAAAGGCGGGGGTGGGGGGCTTTCTCTCCCCTGGGGCTCTGAGTAGACACCCTCGCCGACCATAAAAATTCCAACCAGCATACCCAAAATAAATAAATAAATGAAAACCTATCTTCTGGCAAGGATGCAGCTAGGGGTTGAAGATGTGGAGGCGGGGGAGGCGGCGATGACTGCTCTAGTCCCTCGCTGGCCGCGGTACCGGGAAAGAAGAGACGCCTGCACTCATCTGGCCAACCCAGTCTGGGGTGGCCAGGGAAGGGGTGTCGGCTGGATGAAGGGGACCTGGCTTCTCCTGGCGGGTTGGGACAGGATAGGAAGACACGGAACCAGACACTGGCTTCTTACTCTATCAGCTGGACAAGTTGGAGAGGGATCTAGAGGGAAGAGCCGGGGGTACAAACACACATTCCTTACTTTCTCTGGAGGGTCGTGGCCGGGCTGGTGCTGGTACTGGTGCTGTGGCCTCCGCCGGCGCCGGGACTGGAGCTCCTGGATGCGCCACGGCTCAGCTGGCCCCGCTCCCGCGGTGGCCGCGGCCCCACGCCCACCGCCGCCGAATAGCCCGCTTCCTTCTCGCGGCCCGGGTGCGCCGGCCCGGCCTCCCGCCCGCCACGCTCGCGACCCAGGGCTGGGTTGTCGTGGTGCAGGTGGCACTGGGCCACGTCACGCTCGCGGGCTGTGTAACCGGTAGTGTCCTGGAGCGGGTAGGAGGCGTCCCGCTCCTTGTCCCGATACACAGCCTCCCGATTCTGGTAGGCGCCTTCCCGGTTCGGGTAGCCCACGTCCCGGGCCGCCTGGTGGAACTGGCTCTCCCGCAGCTCGCGGTGGTGGAACTGGGTCTCGCGCAGGTTCTGGTACTGGCTCTCGCGGCCCGGGCTATCCCGCGCGCCATGGGGGTCCCGGTGCAGCTCCCCGCGGTGCAGTTGGCTCTCCTCTCGCAGGTCGCGGTTCTCCTGGGTGAGCTGGTCCAGCTGGCCCTCCAGCTCCTCGATGCGCCGCCGCTGGGTTTCCAGCAGCTGCTGCTGGCTCTCGATGATGTTGTTCAGCTCCAGCAGGTACTCCACGGCTCGATTTGGGCTCTCGGATCCCGGGCCGCCCGGGGGCCCCGACCCCGCCTCCATCCTGGCGGCCCAGGGGCAGGGGAACGGGCAGGAGAGCCCTGTCCCCGCTCTCTCACGGCGCCACCCTCCCCCGGGCCCAGCCGGGGGAGGGGGCCGGCGGGACGCGAGGGCGCGCACCGGGCTTGAGGGCCCGGGGGCCCTAGGGGGCCCGGGAGACAGCGCTGGGGCCGGCGGCACGGGGAGCAGGAGCTGAGGCTGCCGCCGCTGCCGCCGCCACCACCACCACCACAGCCACTGCTCGGGAGGACGCGGCCCACGGCGCTCCGCCCGCTGCGGAGTCACTGCGCAGCGCGGCCGCGCGGGACCGCCCCGGCCGCCGGCCCGCCCCCCGCCCCTGCCCCTGCCCCCACCCGGCTCGCCCGGTCCGCCCCCGCGCGCCCCACCTGCGGCTGCCACCCGCACCCGCAGCTGGACTGGCCCCAAGGCACCGGCGCCCTGCCAGGGCCAGCCCCATGACAGCCCGCAAGAGATCTCTCCATTCCACCCGTCCCAGGGTCCTCACTTAACGGAGCCTAAAGAAGCCCTCCTTCCCAGAGTCCGCCCGTCCCTCGGGTTCGCCAGGCTGGGGATCTTCATCCAAAGCCATCCCGGGAGGAACCCCCATCCCAGGCAGTCCTCAGGTCCCGACAACCCGTGGACTCCCCATGCCCTAGGTCTGACAATCCCAACCAGTGTCAGATTCCCCTTCCTAGCCAGCCCCTGTGTCTCCTTCCTCAGGCGACCTCCCTCCAGCCCCCATCATGGGCAGTCGTCCCTGAGTCTCCCATCCTAGCCAGTCCCTTGACTGTCTGCAGCTACCCTCATCCCAGGCATCCCTTGGGACTCCCAAAGGATGCGCACACACACACTCATGTACAACATCGCAGGCATCTCCCACTCCAGCCAGCCCTTACACTCTCCATTCAAACCAGTGCCCAGATCTCCTACCCCAGGCAACCCCAGAATCCCCCATCTCAGCCAGTCCCGGGGTCCTCTAACCAAGGCAGTCCAGGATCTCTCAACTCAACAAGCCCTGGGACTCCACATCACAGCCAGTCTTGGGATCAAGGCTCCATTCATTCAACCAACCCTCATTTCCTGCTCTCCTTTAGAAATGCTCTCCCCATTCACTCCATCATCCCCATCCACTGAAACTGTACCCATCCTTCAAGACTTAACTCAAATGCCACCTTACTGAAGCCAACCCTGATTTCCTCAGCCAGAAGTGCAAGCTGCTGCGCTCTCTCTCTCTCTCTCTCTCTCTCTCCTCTTGACCTCCTGCTGCACTCCCTATCTTGTGGAATTTGTGGAACAAGTGGAACTTGCTTTACAGCACATTCGTCTGTGTTCTTGTTTTATGTCCTCTGCCAGACGGAGCTCCTTAAAGACAGAAACGTGTCTTAATTTATCTTTGTGAGCAGGTTGGGTTAGAGGAGAAAACATGAGTTTTACAGTCAGACAAAACTGGATTTAAATTCCATCTTCTCTCTTAATTTCAATTTCCCTATCAATAACAGCTACCTGACAGGGTGGTCTTGGATAAAAGCATGCAAAAAACACCTTGCACAGAAAAAACAACCCACAGAATGAGAGAAAGTATTTGCAAATCATGTATCTGATAAGGGACTTGTACGTAGAATATATAAAGAACTCTTACAGCAACAAAAAGACAACTATTTTTTTTAAATGGGCAAGGAATTTGAATAAACATTTCTCCAAAGAAGATATACAAATGGTCAATAAGCACATGAAAAGATGCTCAACATCATTAACCATCAGGGAAATGCAAATCAAAACCACAATGAGCTCTCAGTGCTACCCATCAGGCATTTCCTGCATTCTCCCATAACCTAAAGGGAAACTTCCACAATGTCTGGAGCTCTTAATGTCCTGCAGATGAAGGAAGAGATATCCTCAAATTCCTTGCAGCAGAACCCCGTTTGAATGGCACCAACCTTGACTTCCAAATGGAACTGTACATCTACAGAAGGAAAAGTGGTGGCATCTACATCATAAATCTGAAGAGGACCTGGAAGAAGATTCTGCCATTGTTGCCATTGAAAACCAGACTGATGCTAGTATTATATCTTCCAGGAATACTGGCCAGTGGGCTGTGCTAAAGTTTGCTGTTTCCACTGGGGCCACTCTTATTGCTGGGCACTTCACTCCTGGAACTTTCACTAATCAGATCCAGGCAGCCTTCCAGGAGCCACGTCTGCTGGTGGCTACTGATCCCAGGGCTGACCACTAACCTCTCAGAGAGGCATCTTATATTAACTTGCCTATCATTGCTCTGGGTCACACAGAGTCTCCCCTGCACTGTGTGGACACTGCCATCCCATGCAACAACCCAGGAGTTCCCTCAGGGGGTCTAGTGTAATGGATGCTGGCCCAGGAGGTTCCGCACGTGCATTGTACCACCTCCCGTGAACACCCATGGGAGTTATGCCTGATCTCTATTTCTGCAGAGATCCTGAAAAGATTGAAAACGAAGAGCAGGCTGCTGGAGAAAAGGCTGTGACCAAGGAGGAACTTCAGGGTGAATGGACTGTGCCAGCTCCTGAGTCTACTGCTATTCAACCTGAGGGTACAGACTGGTCTGAAGGCATGCAGGTGCCCTTTGTACCTATTCAATAATTCTCTACTCAAGTTTGGAGCACTCAGCCTGCCACTGGAGGCTGGTCTGTAGCAGTCACTCTCAGATAGCTGAATGAATAGGAATAACCACTGAGTGGTCTTAAGCTGTTCTTCCACAGGCTCTTGAACAGAAAACGGAAATCAGATTGACGGAAAATAAATATCAGTTTCTTAAACACACACACACACACACACACACACACACACACACACACACACACACACACACACAGACAGATACTACTTCACATCCACTATGATAGCTAAAATCCACAGAACAGACAATGAGAAGTGTTAGCAAGCATGTAGAGAAATTGGAACCCTCATTCATTGCGGATGGGAATGTAAAATGGTGCAGTCACTTTTGAAAGCAGTTTGGCAGTTCCTCAAAATGTTAAACATAGAGTTAGCATATGATCCAGGGATTCCACTCCTAGGTATATATCCAAGAGAGATGAAAACATACATCTACATAAAAACTTGTACATGAATGTTCACAGCAGCATTATTCGTAACAGCCTGAAAGTGGAAGCAACCAAATGCTCATCAGTTGATGAATGGATAAACAAAATGTGGTATGACCACACAATGGAATAGTATTCAGTCATTAAAAAGGAATCAAGAACTAATACATGCTAAAACACGGATGAACCTTGAAAACATTATACTAATGAGAAGCCAGTCACAAAAGACCACATATTGTATGATTCCTTTTACATGAAATCCTAGAATAGGCACATCTATAGAGACAGAAATTAGAGTAATGGTTGCCAGGGCTGGAGTGTGGGTGGCAAAATGGGGAAAGACTGCTAACGGGTATGGGGCTTTTTTGGAGGGGGATAAAAATGTTCTAAAATGAGGCTGGTCCAAAGGCAGTGAGTTATCTCAATTGGTTGTTCACAGTCAATTACAGATCGAACTCCTTGTTCTACTCTTTTCCCATCTCTCACTACTGCACTTGACTAGTCTTAAAAAAAAGAAAAAGAAAATGTTCTAAAATTAAACTATGATGATGGTTGCACAATCCTGTCCATATACTAAAAACCACTGAATTGTACCCTTTACAAGGGTGAGTTTTATGGTATATAAATTATATCTCAATAAAGCTTTATTAAAAAAAAACCTTGCACAGAGCTATCACATAACAACACCTACAATGGTAATAGTTAACATGTCTCTGGCGCTTACTGTGTGCCAGGCACTGTGCTACACACTTTACATATAAGGACTCACTTAACCCTCATGACAATCCTATGCGGTAGGTACTATTATTACCTCCCATCTTACAGATGAGGGAAGTGAAACAGAGAGGTTGAGTGACTTGCCCAGGGTCACACAGAGGCATAGTGAGGATACTCAGATGATTCATTCTCACTTCTCACTTTATATTTTCCCTCAGTACCTTGTACAAAATAAGTGCTCCATAAATGTTAAAGTAATACAGTATATCCACCAAATATGTCCATTCATCCAACAAACACTAGCAGAACATTATGTTCTAGGCAATGCGTATGTTCCCGTCCTTATCTTGCTTCTTCTCTTGTTCAGATGCCCTCTGGGGTTAAAGCAGATGGGTATTTAGATTTATTTACAAACTATTTTGTCTACAATAAGTAAAGCACTGCTGTCCACCACTGAGGATATAGCAATGAACAAAATAGGACAACGATCCTTAACCTCATAGCGCTAACATTCTAGTGGCAGAGACAGACAAGAAGCAAATGGAATATGTAGGGCGCACTGGATGGTGAATGAGGTTGAATAATGTCCCCCCAGAATTAATATCCACACAGAAACTGAATGTGACCTTATTTGAAATAAGGGTCTTTGCCGACGTAATCAACTTAAGATGAGGTCACACTGGATGAGTACAGGCCTTAATCCAATGACCAGTGTCCTTAAAAGAAGGAAAATTAGACGCAGAAACACACATACGTGAGGAGAACGCCGCATGAATCTAGCAGTAGAGATTGGAAAGATGAATCTATAAGCCGAGGAATGCCAAGGACTGCCACAGCCACTAGATGCTGTAAACGGCAAGGAAGGATTCTCTCCTAGAGCCTTCAGAGGGAGCATGGCCGCGTTGACACCTGGATTTTGGACTCTCAGCCTCCAGGGCTGTGAGGGAAACCACTTCTGTTGTTATAAGCACCCTGTCTGTGGTATTTTGTTATGGCAGCCCTGGGACACTAATACAAATGGTGACAGGTGCTCTGGAGAAAGACAAGGCAGCAAAAGATGATAGAGAGGCTTCAGTGAATCAGATATAGCCTCTGCCCTCAGGGAGCTCCCAACCTACTCAGAGAGCCACAACAATAAGTCACAAACATGACTAATGAGACAGAATGTACAAAACACTAGAGCTGAGGTACAAGGATGGCGGGGAAGGGTTGGGAGGTCTTTATGGATGTGAAAGTCCTTGAGCTAAGCTAGGATTTCAACAGGTAGAAGGTACTAGAACTGGGCAAGACCTGCTAATAGGAACCCTGTGCCTGTGAGGAAAGGAACAGGGTCAGGAAAACAGTGTCTGTTTAGGGAACCACATGTAGTTTGGTTGAAGACAGCGCAAGAGACGTGTGTGGTGTGTGTATGTATGTGTGTAGCAAGGGATGGGAGATGGGAAGACAGAGCTTGATTCAGCTTAGAGAAGACTCCATTGCCAAACTGAAGGATCTGGATCTTCCCTTATAGGCAATGAAAAGCCATGAAAGGTTTTTGAACAGGAGAGTGACACGGTAGGGAGAGTGACATGGTGGGAGGGGAGGGGCCCACATGGATATTGCACGCACCAAGTATCACACACTACAAGGTGAGTTTAGCATTGGTTCATTGTTGTTGTTCATCAGAAACTGTGGTACTACCTTCTTTACCCACCTGCTGCCTCCCAGAGTCATTTCCCAGAAGCCTCAGTCCCTGGGACCAGCTTTGCCAAGCAACGTGGAGCTAGAGCAGGAAAGAGCCTTAAAAACCACATCTCACCACTGCCAGGATCTAGTCAACAAGAACCCGTCAGAATACTGAGAACCATGAAGCATTTGCTTCAGATCCAAAGGTGGCATCTGTTCAAATTGGTTTTTCCTACTGGATCCTCACAGCTCTCTCCCTTCCGTGAGCAGACCTTTTCTCCCAAACCTGTTAGCTGCCAAGCACGAGGTGGGAAAATCAAAATGAAAAAAACATTGGTCTGGCTGGGCGTGGTGGCTCACACCTATAGTCCCAGCACTTTGGGAGCCCGAGGCGGGAGGATCACTTGAGGCCAGGAGTTTGAGACCAGCCTGGCCATGATGGTTAAACCTTGTCTCTACAAAAATTAAGGCGTGTAAGCGCATGCCTGTAATCCCAGCTACTGGGGAGGTTGAAGCAGGAGAATCGCTTGAACCCAAGAGGCAGAGGTTGCAGTGAGCTGAGATCATGCCACTGCACTCCAGCCTGGGTGACAAAGCGAGACTCTGTCTCAAAAAAAAAAAAAAAAAAAAAAAAAAAATTGGTCTTTCTCTCAGACTTTACAGTCCAGAATATCAGAGCTGAAAGGAAGGAACTTAGAGGTGAATTCCTTCTCCAGATAAGAACACTGAGGACCAGAGAGAAGTGATTTGCACACAATTGCTATGATCAGTCACCACCAGGCTATGACCCTTTTCTTAGGCTATTTCCTGCGGTCTGGTGTTCCAGAGTCTTAAGATTGCAGACTTTAGAGGGCAGAAAGGTAGGAAAGTAACCATCTGTGAGGAACATAGAAGAAAAAAGAAAAGGGAAAGGAAGATTCTCTTCTCTGTGGGGATCCCTAAAGAGATAGCGGTGCTTAAAACTGAGACAGCATTTGGCTAATTAATTAATTATCCTTCCGGCCCCCTTTCCCCTAGTGGGGGAAGGGGTGAGATGTAACCAAAATACCTATCAGTCTCGAACAGCTGCACAGAAAGCAATTCTAATAGGCAAGTCTGGGGTTTCGTTTTAGGAAAATTTTCTCTCTGAAGATGATTTGTAAGCTTGATCCTGTCAGAACATAAAACCACATAACCCAATGTGTTTCCAATTTTGTCCTAGCTGCCATAAAACTTTGAGCCAAATTCAGAGTCCAATTATAATCCAGTTCATTTTAGGTACCTGGCAACATCTATTCGTGCTTCCTTTACATGGTATCTGGTCTGTTTTCTTCCACATTTTTATCCCTAATTGTCTTTCTTTCATGTTATAAACTGATGAGTCGCCTAATATCCTCTTTAAAGTAGGCGGGATATAAATCTTACATAAACTAAATTATATTTACAGATGCTAAGGGGATTTGAAACAATGAAGAACATTTGAAGGAACAGATGATATTTGGCCTAGAGGAGAGCAGGCTTATGAGGACATGATTACTGTCTTCAAATATCCAATAGTCTGTCAGGGGGGCAATGTAGTGGAATTATTCTGCTTAGCTCCAAAGGGCACAGCCAGAAGCAATGGGTGAAAATTACAGAGAGATGATCCCAGAGGGAAGAAAGCTCTCACAGGCGATGCTTGGCGAAGATGGCGAGTTCACTGTCATTGGAGGTCTTCAAGTAGTGGCTGGACAGCCTCATCAGGAGGGTCTGTTGCCTAGGGAATGGAAACACTACATGGAGGAGTTGAATAAGATAATTTTGGCCAGGCACAGTGGCTCACGCCTGTAATCCCAGCACTTTGGGAAGCTAAGGTGGGAGGATCACTTAAGCTCAGGAGTTCGACACCAGCGTGGGCAATGTAGTGAGACCCTGTCTCTACTGAAAAAAAAAAAAAAAATTAGCTGGATGTGGTGGCACGCATCTGTGGTCTCAGCTACTTAGGAGACTGAGGCAGGAGGACTGCTTGAGACCGGGAGGTTGAGGCAGCAGTGAGCTATAATTGTGCCACTGTACTTCATCCTGGGAGACAGGAGACCTTGTCTCTAAAAAAGAAAAAAAAAAGATAATTTTAAAGGCTCCTTCCGGCCCTGATTTGCACTACACAGTCCTAGATGTAGAAAAGAAGTCTGGCCGGGAGGTAAGGAGGGGGGACAGGAAAAAAAGAAACAAAGGTCTTTGAATGCTGGAACATTCCAGCCAGAAGCAATGAACCCTGACAGCCCCTGAGACACTCCTAAAAGGAAGAATGGTCCATAAACAGAACTCAAGCCTACATTTCCCCAGTCCTACTGCATGTAACTCCTACAGGGCAGGAGAAATCAAAAAATCCGTTCCATTGCTCTCCACTGCCATCTAACTGGCTATTATTCAAGGAAGAACAGGTCAAGACTGCTGGAGCTGGAAAGAACCTTAGAGATCATGTAATCCAAACCCCTCATTTTATAACCGGATAAAAAGAGGCTCAGAGAGTTGAAAGGACTTGTCTCCTTGTTCGCTACTCCACCAGGGCCGTGGTGGAGTTCACTGTCATTGGAGGTCTTCAAATAGTGGCTGGACAACCTCATCAGGAAGGTCTGTTGCCTAGGGAATGGAAACACTACATGGAGGAGTTGAATTAAGACAATTTTGGCCAGGCATAGTGGCTCACGCCTGTAATCCCAGCACTTTGAGAAGCTAAGGTGGGAGGATCACTTAGGCTCAGGAGTTCGACACCAGCATGGGCAATGTAGTGAGACCCTGTATCTACTGAAAAAAAAATTAGCTGGATGTGGTGGCATGCATCTGTGGTCCCAGCTACTCAGGAGACTGAGGCAGGAGGATTGCTTGAGGAGGGCAGAGACAGTTTTGTTGACCTTTCAATCCCCCAACCAGGCTTGGCCCTGGGTTCTTGCCCACTGTGGGTGAACAGTAAGCAGTTGGAAAATGGAACTGAATTGCCCAGAGGCGCTGCAAGTAGAAGCTAGGCCTTTCAACCCCCAACCTATGATGCTTTCCATAACAAAATCTCATTCAATTCAGTTCAACAAACATTTATTGGTTTCTCTATGTGCCAGATCTGGAGCTACAGTAAAAGATAAACCAGAGGCAAGCTGTGCCCTCAAGGAGCAAACATTCCTCCAGGGAGCTAGGCTCTTCCCACCTCGGGCCCTGCACACCTGCTGTTCCTTTGGCGCGGAAAGTTCTCTTTGCTGCCTTTGCCCACTAAACTGCCTATTCATCCTTCAAATCTCAGATCAAATGTTGGCTCATCAGTGGCACCTTCTCTCACTCCCAAACTGGGCAGATCCCTCTGATACATTCTCTCAGTGAGTCCTTTTCATTCCTGAACTTAGCAAGTTTGTAATTCTATATTGATTTGTGCAGTTCTTGGTTTGCTAACCTCCTGCCTCCTCATTAGACTGTTAGCTCTACAAGGGCAGATGCTGTGTTTTGCTTCCCACTGTATCATAAGCCTGGCCAAAAGCCAGGATAAGCAGTCCATGTTTGTTGAATGCATGAATCGACAACCTAATCGGTTATGTAGACAGATAAATCATAACTACAATTCAATGTGATAAGAGGTATAGGGTAATAGAGAAATCATTTCTTTCTTTCTTTTTCTTTTCTTTTTCTTTGAGACAGAGTTTCACTCTTGTTACCCAGGCTGGAGTGCAATGGCGAGATCTCGGCTCACTGCAACCTCTGCCTCCCAGGTTCAAGCGATTCTCCCGCCTCAGCGTCCCCAGTAGCTGGGATTACAGGCATGCGCCACCATACCCGGCTAATTTTGTATTTTTGTAGAGACAGGGTTTCTCCATGTTGGTCAGGCTGGTCTCGTACTACCAACCTCAGGTGATCTGCCTGCCTTGGCCTCCTAAAGTGCTGGGGTTACAGGTGTGAGCCGCCGTGTCTGGCTGAAATCATTTATTTAGAAAGGAGGAGGCCAGCTCCTGCATCTATGGAGCTGGCCTTGGCTAGCCTTGCAGAACGCATATACGGCCAGACAATCAAAGCATGGGGCAAACGGCATAGCCTTGTGAAAGCGCCCATTGTGTTCAGACAAACCAAAGCTACTTGTCAGCATCTCTCCATTTCCCCAGTCCCCTAGGAAGCAGGCAGTTCTGCCACAGTGGGACAGACTGGCCACCACCTGCTGATTCGGGTTCGGGCACAATTGGCAGTCAGACCACAGGGCAGAACTGAAAGGAAACTCCTGGAATTCGGAATTCACAAATCTCTCTATTTCTCAGGATTCTGCTCTCCAGGAGGAAGATTGAGAGATCTGATTGGGGCCGGGTGCGGTGGCTCACGTCTGTAATCCCAGCACTTTGCGAGGTCAAGGCAGGTGGATCACCTGAGGTCAGGAGTTAGAGACCACCCTGGCCAACATGGTGAAACCTTGTCTCTACTAAAATACAAAAAATTAGCCAGGCTTGTTGGCGCGCGCCTGTAATCCCAGCTACTCGGGAGGCTGAGGCAGGGGAATCGCTTGAACCCGGGAGGCGGAGGTTGCAGTGAGCCAAGATCGCGCCACTGCACTCCAGCCTGGCAACAGAGCAAGATTCTGTCTCAAAAAAGAAAAGAAAAAAAAAAGAGAGAGAGATCTGATTGGTCCTGGAATGAGGGATCAGTTCTGCACCTTTCCGGTGGGATAAGACCTACTCCCAGGCATAAGAGAGTATTGCCCTCTAGTGGTAATAATAATGATAATGATGATAATGATAATGATGATAATGATAATGATAATAACAACTAGTGGATGTGGTCCTTGCTTCGGAGATCAACCATACCCGTTTGCCCAAGATTGTTTTAGCACTTGAAAGACCCACATCTCAAGAAACCTCTGAGTCTCAGGCAAGCCTACTCCTTGATGGTGTTCAGTGCACTCGTATACACAAGATCTCATTACATGGCTCCTAACCCTCGATGCCAGGAATCAGGATTCAGTCTGCACAGATCTGTAGAGCTTTAGAGATCCAGCCCATTTTCCAGATGAGGAAACAAAGCCCAAGAGAAGGGAAAAAATTTCCTTCTTCAGCATTACGTTACAAATTAATGGCAGAACCAGAATCAGCATCTAGGTGTCCAGGTCCACAGCCCCGGCCACTGTTGCCCCTGGCTGGCATGCCCTCAGCTACTTTGTCAGTTTGTCTAGGTCCCATGTCCTCCAGACTCGCTAAACTACTCACCCCTTAATCCTTTCAGAAAACTTCCCCCTCTGAAAGCCTGAAACACTCATTTGACACTTAGCATGTGCTATAGGTACCGTTTTTTATCCCTTAAATGTATAGTTCAAAAAAAGGAAAGCTCCTCAGCTCCCCACAAGCCCAACCCCCAGAGATACTAACAAGGAGAGCGGCCTCTGGTCAGAAGAGTCTCAGGAGTGGCCCTAGTTGGTCCAGGGCCCCGAGGAAAGTGCATTTGGCACTGCAGAGCAAGAAAGGAAGCAGAGCGAGGCTTTTGCAATCACCAGGTGGGATGGATTTGAGAGCCAAGAGCTGAGGAGAGGTGAGAAGGCATCCTTGCAGCCTCAAGACAAAAGGAGAAAGTGAGAGCCTTCTTCGCCCCAGGGATGCCGCCAGGGAATGGGTCCTGCTTTTTCTGCTGCCAAAATTGCTGTGCCCTTCTCCGTTCCCCTGGTCCCTGACAAGGACCCCCAAATCAGCTCTTGCCTTTCCCCTCCACTGAGACAAATTTGCAAACTCCCACATCTCTGTGGAAACGGCAGAGAGCAGGAGAGAAGAAAAAAGGAGAAAAAAATCCACCCACATGCCAACAAACTGGAAAAAAAATAACCCAGGCCTTGTCGCACTCAGCTGTTGGCTTGCTGCTCCCTCCCACTGTGGCGGCTGCTCCTGCCTCCTGGACAGAGACCCAATGCTGTGCAGTTCCCCTTCCCATCTGGAGCTGGCTTTTGTCAATGCCCCTTGTCCCTACCCCCACCCCAGCTCTGGGGGAGAGAGAGTCCTGGAGTCCAGGAGGAGGAAAGCTGGAAGGGAGGACCGGCAGAGCCACCCAGGGCTGTGGCTGACCACAGACTCTGTGCCCATCACCGTCTCCCAAACTATGGAGGGGAACTTCCTCCCCTCCCAGGGAAATAAGTTAAGGAGATGGGGCACTGCCCACAGGCTGGCCCCACCAGGCCGCTTCTGTCTCAGAGGCTGTCCCCTGCGTCTTCTGTCCTCCCTCCCCCAAGCCCTTCCCCTTGGCTGCCTCTCTCTACCATTTTCAAGCTCTGTTTTCAGTCTAACTCCTTCTATTTTCATCTTTTTGTGCCCTCGCCTTTCTTCACCTTCTGCTCCAGTTCTGGGCACCATATTTAAACAAAGCAAAACAAAACAAAATGGAGTGTGTTGCTAGGAAAGGAGGGATGTAGAAATCATCACTATTAGGAAAACGGAGATGTTTTGCCCGTAGAAAGGAGGATATGGACTCAGAGGAGCATGGAAGGATAGAAACACAAGGAGCTTTTTGGATGACCTTATTTTACAGATGAGGTGATCGAGGCCCAGAGAGGGGAGAAGACCTGGGGCTACCATGCAGAAGAGGGGACAGCTTTGTTCTGTGGGCCTCCAGAAAAAAGAAGGAGGACCAGTGAGTACGATTTATGAAAAGGCAGATTTATTTATTTATTTATTTATTTATTTATTTATTTATTTAGAGACAGAGTCTCACTCTTGTTGCCCAGGCTGGAGTGCAGTGCCATGATCTCAGCTCACTGTAGCCTCTGCCTCCAGGTTCAAGCAATTCTCCTGTCCCGGCCACCCGAGTAGCTGGGATTACAGGTGCCCACCAACATGCCTGGCTAATTTTTGTATTTTTAGTAGAGACAGCATTTCACCATGTTGGCCAGGCTGGTCTTGAACTCCTGACCTCAAGTGATCTGCCCGCCTCGGCCTCCCAAAGTGCTGGTGTTACAGGCGTGAGCCGCCCGAGAAGGCAGAAGATTTAAATGACAGTTTTGTTTCTTCCTTCTAAATCCGTATTCCTGTTGTTTTGTTTCTTTGCCTTGTTTTGCAGGATCTCCAGTTCAATTCTGACCAAAAGGGATGATAATGAGCATCCTTGTGCTGTTACTTACGTTAAAGGGGAAGATGTCAATGTTTCATCATTAGACATGGTCTTCACTGGAGGATTCGGAGGATTTTGGAGGATAGTCTTTACTCTTTATCAGGTTAGGGAAGTTTCCTCTCATTCCTTTTTTTTTTTTTTTTTTAAGACAGGGTCTTGCTCTGTTGCCCAGGCTGCAGTGTGGTGGCGCCATCACAGCTCACTGCAGCTTTGACCTCCCAGGCTCAAGCGATTCTCCCACCTCAGCCCCCCTAAGTAGCTGGGACCACAGGTGTATGCCACCACACCTGGCTATTTTTTGTAGGGATGAGGTTTCACCATGTTGCCCAGGCTGTCTGGAACTCCTGGGCTCAAGCGATCTGCCCATCTAAGCTTCCCAAAGTGCTGGGATTACAGGTGTCAGCCACCGTGCCCGGCTTGCTAAGAATCTCTTTTGTTATGAACAGGAGTTAAGTTTTACCAAATGCTTCGTCAGCATCTTTTCTAATGATCATACATTTTTCTCTTCTAGTCTGTTTACATGGTCAAGAATGCAGCATTTAGTTCAAGAGACAGGTGAAATTTCTAACATACAAAACTATCCAAAGAGGCACTAGCCACCCCATGGACCAAAGTAGTCAATTCCAAGTCACTGGAAATGTTCAAGTAGAAGTGCAGCCACTCAGTAAATATCTAGGTGTCAGGCACTGTTCTCGGTTCTGGCTACTTAGTGGTGAAGAAGATCCCTGCTCTCCTAGAGCTCACATTTTAGAGAAAGGATAACAGACACAAACAACCAAACAAATATATAAACAAGAACATTTCAAAAAGTCAAAAGTGTTATGAAAACAAATGAATAAAACAAAAAACAGTACAAAGGTAGTATAATAGGGTGAGGATGGAGAACAAGATGAAATAGGTTAGTCAGGGAAGGATTCTCCATGGAGGTGAGAGTTGAGGTGAGCCTGAATGACAAGAAGTTGTCAGTCATTTCATGAGGGCCCAGAGGCATGGGATCCCAGGGTGAGAGATGAGCTTGGTGTATTCAAGGGAATTCAGAAAGAAGTCCAACTGGAGGCAGCAAGAGGAAAGACTGGTACTAGATGAGGTAGGAAAGAAGTTCTGGAGTAAAATGGTGTAGGGCCATGCTAGCCATGGAAGACATTTAGTTTTTATTTCAGATACAATGAAAAGCCATTGGAGGATTTTGAGCTGGAAGTGACATGATCCGAATTTTGTCTTTTAAAGCTTACTCTGTCTGATGTATGGAGAATGGGTTATAGTGGAGGCAAAACCAGAAACAAGAAGGCCAGCTAAGAGGCTAATTATGAAGCCAGTTAGACAGTCCAGGCAAGAGACCATGATAGCTTGGGCTAGGATAGTAATTGTGGAGAAAGATATGTGGACAGATTTGGAATAGATTTTTAGCTGGGCAGCACTATCAATCAATATGATCTAATCAAAATTTATAGAGACTCCATCCAATAACAGCAGAATACACATTCTTCTCAAGCTGACATGGAACATGCACCAAGACAGACCATATTCTGGGCCATAAAACACACCCTAACAAATTCAAAAGGCTGGGTGTGGCGATCACACTGGTAATCCCAGCACTTTCGGGAGGTCAAGGCAGGAGGATTGTTTCAGGCCAGGCATTCAAGACTAGCCTGGGCAATATAGCGAGACCCTGTCTCAACAAAAAAATTAAAAATAAAAAAAATAGCTGGGCATGGTGGTACGTACCTGTAGTTCCAGCTACTCAGGAGGCTGAGGCAGGAAGACCCCGCAAGCCCAAGATTTCGAGGTTGCAGTGAGCTATGTTTGCATCACTGCATTCCAGCATGAGTGACAGAGTGAGACCCCGTCTCTAAAAAGAAAAGAAAAAAAAACCCCACAAATTTAAAAGAATAGAAATCATAGAAAGTATGCTCTCAAACCACAATAGAAATAAAATAGAAACCGTCCAGGTGTGGTGGCTCATGCCTGTAATCCTAGCACTTTAGGAGGCTGAGGCGGGCGGATCACCTGAGGTCAGGAGTTCAAGACCAGCTTGGCTGACATGGTGAAACCCCATCTCTATTAAAATGCAAAAATTAGCCGGGCATGATGGCGGGTGCCTGTAATCCCAGATACTCGGGAGGCTGAGGCAGGAGAATCGCTTGAACCCGGGAGATGGTTGTTGCAGTGAGCTGAGATTGTGCCAAACTGCACTCCAGCCTGGGTGGCTGAGTGAGACTCCTTCTCGAAAAAAAAAAGAAAAAAAAGAAATAAAATAGAAACCAGTAACTGAAAGATGGCTGGGAAATCCCCAAATATTTGGAAATTAAACAACAAATTTCTAAATAACATAGAGGTCAAAGAAGAAGTCTCAAGATAAATTTTTAAATATTTCAAATTAAGTGAAAATAAAAATGCAATTTGTTAAAATGTGTGGGATAGCAGAAAATCCCAAACAATCTATAGGGGGTACCACTCCTGGAACTAATGAAAATATATATAGCAAGGTCACAGGGTACAAGGTCAATACACAAAAAAATCAATTGCTTTCCTATATACCAGCAATAAACAATTAGAATTTGAAATTTTAGGAAAGCAATACTGTTTTTTTTGTTTTTTTTTTTTTTTTTAGACAGAGTCTCGCTCTGTTGCCCAGGCTAGTCTTGAATGCCTGGCCTCAAACAATCCTCCTGCCTTGACCTCCCAAAAGTGCTAGGATTACCAGTGTGATCGCCACACCCAGCCTTTTTTCTTTTTTTTTTTAGACAGAGTCTCGCTCTGTTGCCCAGGCTGGAGTGCAGTGGCATGACCTCGGCTCACTGCAACCTCTGCCTCCCAGGTTCAAGCAATTCTCCTGCCTCAGCCTCCCAAGTAGCTGGGATTACAGGTGCATGCCACCACACACGGCTATTTTTTGGTATTTTTAGTAGAGACAGGGTTTCACCATGTTGGCCAGGCTGGTTTCGAACTCCTGACCTCAAGTGATCCACCTGTCTTGGCCTTCCAAAGTGCTAGGATTACAGGCGTGAGCCACCATGCCCGACTGCAATACTGTTTTCAATAGCAGTAAAACAATGAAATACTTAGGAATAAAATATAACAAAATGTGTACTGGACCCAAATCTACAAAACTACAAAACATGAATGAAAGAAATCTAAATAAAGGGAGAGCTATTCCATGTTCATGAAAAAGAGGACTCAATATTTTTAGGATGTCATTTCTTTCCAACTTAATGTATATATTCAGTATCATTTCAGTCAAAATCTCAGCAAGCTATATTATAGCAATACTGAAAAACAAAGTTGGAGGATTCGCACTATCTAATGTCAAGACGCCACAGTACTATAAAGCTATGGTACACAAGACAGTGTGGTTGAGTGTGGAAAAAAACAAACTGTTTTTGCTCTGCTCTCACAGAACAATCAACACAGATTTCTGTGACCAGATGTGTGGGAGTACACACACTAAATGAGCAATCAGTTTTGTTATGGACACCAGATGAATGTCCTCTAATTTCATGTAATTTTGATACTAACTACCCGGAGATGGCGTCAGATCTCACAGGTTGAGAGCTGTCTCCAAGAATGCCATGTTCCCCTCGCTCATCCTCACCTCCGCCTTCAGATGTGACTCCTGGTTGTTTTACCAGTGATTTTGACAGACTGGCTATAAACTGAGTTTCCACAACCCCCTCACTGAGTTCCATTAATTTGTTAGAGTAGCTCACAGAAAAGTTTCTATTCCAGATACAAGGAGAAGGGGAAGTTGTCAAAGTTTCATCATTAGACACGGTCTTCACAGAACTCAAGGAAACACTTACATAATTTATTTACTTATTTATTTATTTATTTATTATTTTTTGTTTGTTTATTTGTTTAAGACGGAGTCTTGCTCTGTCGCCAGGCTGGAGTGCAGTGGCGCGATCTCGGCTCATTGCAACCTCCACCTCCCAGGTTCAAGTGATTATCCTGCCTCAGCCTCCCAAGTAGCTAGGACTGCAGGCACATGCCACCACGCCCAGCTAATTTTTTTGTACTTTTAGTAGAGACGAGGTTTCACCATGTTGGCCAGGATGGTCTCCATCTCCTGACTTCATGATCCACCTGCCTCGGCTCCCCAAAGTGCTGGGATTACAGGCATGAGCCACTGCGTCCGGCACTTACTTATATATATTAGATTTTTGTTTTTTTAGTTAAACAATCATTTTATTGCTTGAGTACATAGACAATTTATGTGACCAGGGCAGAGGCTGTGGATGACTCATATTTCCAATCAAGAGGGAGGACTCATTTGGTGTTATAATATCGGGCCAAATGATGAATCCGGCTCTCTATCAGAATCAGATAGAATTTAGCATCCTTATCTGATTCGTGAGGGAGTCAGGCCCTTCCTTGGCCAGTTTGTCAATCTGCTCCTTCACATTATCGGAAGTCAACGTCAGCCACCAGGAGCATGCATGCGACCCATGATGGCAACGGTCAGGCAGCAAAAGGGTATTGGATTACTATAAGGAATATTACAAGGGATATAGATGAAAAGATGCATGGGGCAAGGCCTGTGGGAAGGGGCACAGTGCTTCATGCCTTCTCCGAGTGTGCCACCCTCCAGGAGTCTCCACGTGTTTTGCTATCTGGAATCTCCCCAAGCTCTGGCCTTTTGGGTTGCTATGGAGGCTTTATTATGCAGACATGATTGATTAAATCATTGGTCACTGGTGATCAGCTGAACCTTCCCAGCCCCTCTCCCCTCCCCTGAGGTGGGGAAATGGGGCTGAAAGTCCCAACTGTCTAATCCTGCCTTGGTTTTTTGGGGACCAATCCCCAATCCTGAAGCTATCTAGGGGCTGTTGGCCATCAGCCAACTCATTGACACATAAAAAGACATCACTTTGGAGATTTTAAAGGATTTTAGGAGTTGTACGTCAGGAAATGGGGAAGACCAAATATACATTTTATAATAATCACCATGGTGTTAAAGAAACAATGCTCACAGAGGTCAACAGAACAGAGTGGAATATATTTTGAGGTAAAGCCAACAGAACTTGTTGTAAATATGAATTGAGGAAAAAAAAGGAAGCAAGGACCATCTGTAAGAGATGGGGGAAAGATCAGATTAGAGAATGTAAAATGTCTTCCCAACTTTAAGTTTTAATCAAGGATTTTCGGGTCTATGATTCTTTGAGCGGCCCCCCATATTCCTCCTAACACTACAGCTATTCTTGGGGCTGAGGTCTCCCTAATTACTGGCCCCACATCTCCAAGCTCAGCCTCCCTCCCACTTCCCTTTCCTCTTCTATGGAGGGGGTGTTGAGGGCTCTGCCAGTGGGAGCCAATGAGCAGGGTGAATGCTGCCTCTAGTCCTGGTTTTAAGAGGCTTCAAGCTATGTGTGTCAAAGATCCCAATGCCCTACAATCAGTGCGTTAAGGAAGCATGAGACAAGCTGGGGAAGGGAAAGAGAATGAGCGAAAGAGAAAAGAAGATGAAGAAAGAGAGATGGGGGAAGGGAGGAAAAGGAAAAAAGAGTAAGTGACCTGTGGACATGTGGGGAGGGGAGCAGGCCACAGTGGCACACCTGGGGCACAGAGCATCCAGCACTGCTGGCCTCTGCCCACGGCCACAGCAAGATCCCCTCCTTATTTGCAGCTGTTAAGAGAGCAAAGAGGCTGTTATTGGGAGACATAGTCCTCTGTAGCGACTACATCTGGTCAGGGTGGGAGGATGGATGAGGAGGAATGGATGCATTTAGAGAAGTGGTTCTAACCTTTTGTTCAGTCATAGACCTGTCTGTGAATGAAAGCCATGGCCTGCACACTCTCCCCAGAAAAATGCCACTAGATATTATAGACCAAATTTTGTCTACAATTCAGCACGTTCATGAATGCTTTGGAATCCTCCAGGATCCATAAGCCTGTGTGTCAAATCTCTGACTTATAGAATATTTAGGAGATAAAAATCAACATGATTAGTGATGGATTGTATGTGATGGTTGACAGAGTGGGTCAGAGAGGAAGCCTGGGTTTAATGGCTGAGGTAGCTGAGTGGATGATAGAACCATCCACTGAGACAGAGAACACCCAAAGAGGAACAGGTTTCTGGGGAAAATACTGAATTCAATTTTGGACCTGCCAAATTTTAAGTGTCTGGAATGTCCAAGGGGAGATTTCCAGGAGGTAGATGGACATATGGATATGAAGTGCAGGAAAGAAATATAGGCTAGAGCGAAAGAGTTGGGAACCATCAACATGTAGACGGCTATTAAAGCTATAGGAATGGGTGAGGTCATCTACCAAGACTGCACAGAATGAGAGCCTGAACGTACAAATTGACAGTGGCCAGACCATATATAAAAACAGAACTCTGACCTACAACCTGCAGTAACCTGTCCAGGAAGCCCACTCCTTATGTACAATAAACAGCCCAGGAAGCCAGCCTGCCTTAAGTCAGACTTGCAGGAAACCAGCTTGCCACCTCTAGTGACAATCCAGGAAGCTAAGCAAATATTTCTCTAACAATTGGCCCCGGCCGGGCGTGGTGGCTCACGCCTGTAATCTCAGCACTTTGGGAGGCCGAGGTGGGTGGATCACCTGAGGTCAGGAGTTCGAGACCAGCCTGGTCAACATGGTGAAACCTCATCTCTACTAATAATACAAAAAATAGCTGGGCGTGGTGGCTTGTGCCTATAATCCCAGATACTCCAGAGGCTGAGGCAGGAGAATCACTTGAACTGGGGAGGCGAAGGCTGCAGTGAGCCAAGATCACACCACTGCACTCCAGCTTGGGTGACAGAGTGAAACTGTGTCTCAAAAAAAAAAAAAAAAAAATTGGCCCCAAATGGCCAGGACTTGATGAATAACTAGCAGCTTCCCTAATTTTTGTCCCTGCTTCCAACTTAGTACTAACCAGAGACAGACAAATATGTATCCCCAACCAACCACATAGGCTACCTCGCTTCTAGCTAGCCACCTCCAGCTTCCCCCACCAACAGCCTCCAGTTAGGGCACACCTGAAGCCTTCCCTTTTCTCCATGCTAAAGCTTTACCACTGCTCTGCCTGCCTTTGAGTCTCTGCCAATAGGCAAGTGATGGTGGCCGACTCCCTTGCTATAGCAAGCTCTGAAAAAAATAGGCTTTGCTTTTCTTATTTGGTGGGTCTTCATTTATTTCCACAAAAATGAGAAAAAGGCTGGGACATAGCCTTATGGAACACCAGATTCTAAGGAAAGGGCAGAGGAAGAGGGGCCCGCAAAAGGGACTGAGAAGTAGTGGCCAAACAGTAAAGAGTAAAGCCAGGAGAGTACGGTGTCACAGAAACCAAGGGCAAATCTTCCAAATGGAGGGGAGAGCTCAACAATGCCAAATGTTACTCAGACAACAACTGAGTAACAACAGGGCCAAATGTTACTGGCACTGGCTGTATGGCCTGTGGACTATGGGGCAGTCCCTGTTCCAGGGCTGTGTGCTGCTGGTCATCAACACACTGGGCTGTGGTGTGCTTATGGTAGCCCGGGACGGTGTGTGACAGTCCTGGGAGGTCTACACCCAGCCTGACCAGATGTTCCACAGGTGGCACTCAGTGAGCATGCTTGCAGTGGATGGCAGCGTGGATCCTTTCCCGCACTACTGGTACCTCTGGCTGGACCACCTACTCCCTGTGTCTGGCCTCTGTGGCCTCCCAAATGCCCTCAGGAAGGTCCTTATGGATCGATCAGCTGGTAGCCTCTCCCATGCTGAGCATATGACACGTCTTGGGCCTTGGCTGCCTGGAAGGCCAGACGCTGGGAGAGAGCTGCCAGGAGCTGCAGGACAAGTTCTGGGAATTCTACAAGGCTGACTGGTGCATGTGGCCGGCTGCACGCTGGCGAACTTTCCCTTTGTGCACCCCCCTCCTCCCAGTTCCGAGTCACCTACACCAATGGCCTGACATTGGGCTGGGACACATACCTGTCCTACCTGAAGTACCAGTTCCTCTGACACCCCAGGCTATATGGCCTGGGCACCTGAGCAGACTAAGCTGCCCACCCCCAGGGACAAGATGCAAGACTGACTCCCAGAAGGGGAGCAGGGTTGAGCGTGGTGGGTCATGCATGTAATCCCAGCACTTTGGGAGGCCAGAAGTTTGAGACCAGCCTGGGCAACATGGCAAAACCCTGTCTCTACAGAAAATACAAAAATTAGGCCAGGCGCCCAGCCTTATTTATTTATTTATCTCATACACCTGGAATTTATTTTGGTGTAAGGAATTAGATAGAGATCCAATTTCATTTTCACCAAAATCACAAGCCAGTTATCCCAACACCATTTATTATACAATCTATCTTTTCACCAATGAATTAAAATATCTGTCAATTACTAAATTGTCCATAGGCAATGTTTTTTTCTGAACTTTCTATTGTGTTCCACTGATCTAGTTGTCAGTTTTGAACTGGTATCACTGTTTAATTCCTATAGCCTCACAATGTCTTTCAATAAGTGCTAAGAATAGTTGGTATGCATTACTCATTTTCAGAATTTTCTTGATTATTTCTAGATGTTTACTCTTCTAAAGGGATACAGTTTAGAAATGTAATATCAACTAAAAATTATTTGGGTTGCATTAAATTTATAAATTAATTTGGAGAGTATTAACATTTCAATAAATGAGTTTGCCCATCCAGGAACGAGGTATGTCTCCCTTTTTATTCAAATATGTTATATCCAGCCAAGTGCGGTGGCTCATACCTGCAGTCCCAGCTACTCCAGAGGCTGAGGTGGAAGGATTGTTTGAGCCCCAAAGTTGGAGACCGCAGTGAGAAATGATCGCACTGCTGCACTCCAGCCTGGGTGACAGACTGAGATCCCATTCTAAAAAACACAAAACCTGGCCGGGGGCAGTGGCTCATGCCTGTAATCCCAGCCCTTTGGGAGGCCGAGGCGGGTGGATCACCTGAGGTCAGGAGTTTGAGACCAGCCTGGTCAACGTGGTGAAACCCTGTCTCTACTGAAAATACAAAAATTAGCCAGGCGTGGTGGGGGCCACCTGTAATCCCAGCTACTCGGGAAGCTGAGGCCATAGAATCGCTTAAACCGGGAGGCAGAGGTTGCAGTGAGCTGAGATCACGCCACTGCACTCCAGCCTGGGCGACAGAGGGAGATTCCATCTCAAAAAAAAAAAAAAAAAAAAACCACACACACACACACACACACACACACAAAACAACCCACAAAACACAAAAACCCCAAATATATTATATCCTATAGGGGAGCTTCTTTTTTTTTTTTTTTTGAGACAGGGTCTAGCTCTGTCACCCAGGCTGGAGTACAGTGGTGCAATCTCAGCTCACTGCAACCTCCGCCTCCCAGGTTCAAGCGATTCTCCTGCCTCAGCCTCCTAAGTAGCTGGGATTACAGGCACGTGCCACCACGCCCAGCTAATCTTTGTATTTTTAGTAGAGACGGGGTTTCACCATGTTGGTCAGGCTGGTCTTGAACTCCTGACCTCGTGATCCGCCCACCTCGGCCTCCCAAAGTGCTGGGATTACAGGCGTAAGCCACCATGCCCGGTCAAGGGGAGCTTCTTAACTATAGAGTGAGGTTTCCAGAAGGTATAGTAGAAAGGTTTTGAAGGAAGCAAAGCAGTTCAAGGTTGGCTCAAGGGAGGGAAAATGCAGAGTTGTAAGAAATACAGGTGAGGCCAGGCGCAGGGGCTCACACCTGCAATCCCAGCACTCTGGGAGGCTGGGATGGGAGGACTGCTTGAGGCCAGGAGTTCCAGACCAGCGTGAGCAACATAACGAGACCTCGTCACTACAAAAATAAAATAAAATAAAATAAAAAATTAGCCAGTTGTGTTGGTGCATGCTTGTAGTCCCAGCTACTCAGGAGTTTGAAGTGGGAGGGTCTCCTGAGCCCTGGAGTTTGAGGCTGCAGTGAGCTGATAGTGCCACTGCACTCCAACCTGGGTGACACAGCAAGGCTCTGTCTCAAAAAATAAAAAGAAATACAGGAGCAAACAGATGATAAGAGGAGCTTATATAAAAGATGGTTACTGTATTAGTTATCTATTGCTGAGTAACAAATGGCCACAAATTTTGTGGCTTAAAACAACATTTCAGCCAGGTGCAGTGGCACACACCTGTAATCCCAGCACTTTGGGAGGCTGACACGGGTGAATCACCTGAGGTCAGGAGTTCGAGACCAGCCTGACTAACATGATGAAACCCCATCTCTACTAAATACAAAAAAGAATTAGCCAGCCTGGTAGTGCATGCCTGTAATCCCAGCTACTTGGGAGGCTGAGGCAGGAGAACCGCTTGAACCCTGGAGGTGGAGGTTGCAGTGAGCCAAGATCACATCACTGCACTCCAGCCTGGGAAACAAGAGTGAAACCCCATCTCAAAAAAAAAGAAAAAAGAAAAAAAGAAAGCCACAACATTTCTTCATCTAACAGTTTCTGTAGATTAGGAATCTACACATAGCTTAACTGGGTCCTCTGCTTCAGGCTCCCTCACAAGACTGTAATCAAGGTGTCATCCAGGGCTGGAGTCTCATCTGAAGGCTTGACAGAGGAAGGAGCCACTTCCAAGATCACCTGGTTATTGGCAGATTTCCAATTTGTCAAAGACTATTAGACTGACAGCCTCAGTTTCTGGCTGCATGCTGCTCTTCAGTTCCTTGCCACATGGACCTCCCCAACATGGCAGCTTGCTTCGTCAAAGCCAACAAAAGAGATAATCATACTCTAGCAAGCTAGAAGGCATAGTTTTATAGTTTGTTGTTGTTGTTGTTGTTTTGTTTTTTGAGACAGGGCCTTGTTCTGTTGCCCAGGCTATAGTGCAGTGGCATGATCACAGCTCACTGCAGCCTCGACCTCCTGGGCACAAGTGATTCTCCCACCTCAACCTCTTGGGTAGCTGGGACTACAGGTGTATGCCACCATGACTTGCTAATTTTCTTTTCTTTTCTTCTTTTTTTTTTTTTTTGTTGTTGTAGAGATGGGATCTCACTATGTTGCCCAGCCTGGTTTCAAACTCCTGTGCTCAAGCAATCATCCTGCCTTAGCCTCCCCAAGTGTTGGGATTACAGGTGTGAGCCACCACACCCGGTCAGAAGTCACAGTTTTTTTTTTTTTTTTTTTTTTTTTTTTTGAGATGGAGTCTCGCTCTGTCACCCAGGCTGGAGTGCAGTGGCGTGATCTCGGCTCACTGCAAGCTCCGCCTCCCGGGTTCACGCCATTCTCCTGCCTCAGCCTCCCGAGTAGCTGGGACTACAGGTGCCCGACACCACGCCCGGCTAATTTTTTGTATTTTTAGTAGACACGGGGTTTCACCGTGTTAGCCAGGATGGTCTCAATCTCCTGACCTCGTGATCCGCCCGCCTCGGCCTCCCAAAGTGCTGGGATTACAGGCATGAGCCACTGCGCCCATCTCACCCCTTTGTTTAATCCCCTCCCCTTCAGTGTGGGCTGACCTAGGTACTTGCTTCAAACTGATGGAATGTGTCAAAGGTGATAGGATTTCACTTAGTGACTAGGCTAGTAGCCTAATTCCATCAGTTTGAAGCAAGTACCTAGGTCAGCCCACACTCAAGGGGAGGGGATTAAACAAAGGGGTGAGATGGGCGCAGTGGCTCACGCCTGTAATCTCAGCACTTTGGGAGGCCGAGGTGGGCGGATCACCTGAGGTCAGAAGTTCAAGACCAGGCTGGTCAACATGGTGAAACCCTGTCTCTACTAAATATACAAAAATTAGCTGGGCGTGGTGGCGGGCGCCCGTAATCCCAGCTACTCAGGAGGCTGAGGCAGGAGAATCGCCTGAACCCAGGAGGCAGAGGTCGCAGTGAGCCGAGATCGCGCCATTGCGCTCCAGCCTGAGCAACAACAGCAAAACTTCGTCTCAAAAACAAAAAACAAAACAAAACAAAAAAACAAAAAACACAATAATAAAGGGGTGAATACCAAGAGTCTGGATCATTGGGGGTCATCTTAGAGGTTACCTGCCACAGTTACTAAGAAGTATAAGTGACGGGAGGTTTGGTAGCATTAGCTAACTCAATATTTGCCAAAGGAGTGTCCTTGAAATTCACTGGCACATGAGGTAAAGGAGGGACACAGATCACTGGGGTTCTCCTGTAACCTAGATCAATTATATTTTCTTTTTCTTTCTTTCTTTTTTTTTTTTTCTTTTTTGAGACGGAGTCTCACTCTGTCACCCAAGGTGGAGTGTAGTGGTGCGATCTCGGCTCACTGCATCCTCTGCCTCCCGGGTTCAAGCGATTCTCCTGCCTCAGCCTCCCAAGTAGCTGAGACTACAGGCACCCGCCACTACGCCCAGCTAATTTTTGTATTTTTAGTAGAGACGGAGTTTCACCATGTTGGCCAGGCTGGTCTCGAACTCCTGACCTCAAATGATCTGCCCGCCTCAGCCTCCCAAAGTGCTGGGATTACAGGCGTGAGCCACCGTGCCCGGTGATCAATTATACTTTCAAGAGAATTATGGTATCTGATGGAAGAGGAAACCCCTGGGCTCATAAGGCTAAGTAGATCATAACCACTTCCAGCTGGGTAAGGTGGCTCATGCTTATAATCCCAGTACTTTTTGGGAGGCTGAGGCAGGAGGATGGCTTGAGCCCAGGAGTTTGAGACCAGCCTGGGCAACAAAGCAAGATCCTGTCCCTACCAAAAAAAAAAAAAAATATCTCCACATGGTGGCATGCACCTGTAGTCCCAGCTACTTGGGAGGTGAAGGTGGAGGATCGCTTGAGCCCAGGAATTCAAGGCTGCAGTGAGCTGTGATCACACTACTGCACTCCAGCCTGGGTGACAGAGTGAGACCCTGTCTCTAAAAAACAAAATAAATAAATAAATAGTAACCACCTCCATTTGTGTAGCACTTCATGGTCTACAAATCTGCTTTTGGAGTCACTATTTAATTTGATTCTCTTAACAACTCTGTGAGGTAGCCAGGCAAGAGAACTAAAGTTCCAAGAGGCTATGTGGCTACCCCTGATCTCACAATTAGTGGGTGGCAGAGCTGGGACTAGAGCCTCAGTCTTCAAATTCCTAACCTATTACACTGGAGTGATTTATCCAAAATCCAGAGATATGCCATTTTCCCTCTTCAATGGTTTCTCCCACCATTTTCCTCCCGCTCTGGGTTCTGTTGTTGTTGTTGAGACGGAGTGTCACTCTGTCACCCAGGCTGGAGTACAGTGGTGCGATCTCAGAGGCTCAACTGCAACCTCCAACTCCCGGGTTCAAGTGATTCTCCTGCCTCAGCCTCCTGAGTAGCTGGGATTACAGGTGCAAGCCACCATGCCCGGCTAAGTTTTGTATTTTTAGTAGAGATGGGGTTTCACCATGTTAGTCAGGCTGGTCTCGAACTCCTGACCTCGTGATCTGCACGCCTCGGCCTCCCGAGGTGCTGGGATTACAGGTGTGAGCCACCGTGCCCGGCCCCTCTCTGGGTTCTTATCCTGGCTCAGTTATTACTAGCCAGTAAGTCAACCTTACTTCACCTCCTAGAATTATTGTAGAGATCGGATAAAATGTTTGTGAAGCTCCCAGCACACTGTCTGGCACACAGTAAGTGCTCACTAAATGCAAATTATAAGCTGTTATTATCCTTTCAACTGTTCCAGTCCACCCTCATTGCTAGTCACCTCTACTTCTGCTCCTTCCCCTGAATCTCTGTGGTACCACATCCCAAGGTACAACTTGCTTTCAGAAGACACCAATGCCCAACAACTTTTACAGGCAGATATTGCCTATTTCCCAACACTTCCAACAAAGAGCATCTGATTGTCAGTAACGTGGCTTCAGCTTTTTTTTTCAAACAAGAAAGCAAACTCTTAAAATATAGCTATAACACCTAGTGCCCAAATCTAGGTTACTAAATGCCATTCTCTAGTAAAAAGAGACAGGGCTCCTTGGGAAAATGGCTGGTTCCAGGGCTGTGGCAGGGAAAGTATAAGATGGGCCTGCAGCATCTTGTGGTGCCAGAAAACAAGAAATTGTTCAAAGAGAGATGAAAATGTGTCCAAGGACACAGGAGATTAGAGATGTCCTACTGGTCAAATATGGGACATTTGCAAATCAAAATAAAGAATAGTTTAATGTGTTATAACCCACTGAGTAAAGGAGACAACTATAGTCTATGAGGATATAAATAAATAAATGTAGGAGAAAGAAAAGTGCTCCCTTATACTGGAAAGCCAACCAAGACACGTCAAAAGAAAGATGGCATTTGAAAATCAACATTTGTCGACCTCGGCCATAATAATTTTTCCAGGTGAGAATCGTCAGTGAACGGTAAAACTGGTGGGTGAAAGTTTGAGTAACAGTATATTTACATAAGCCGAATGCATCTCCCTACAAGATAGTACAGTAACTTTACAGCAGAGAAACCCGATGGACACTACCTTAACCAAGTGATGCAAGTTTGCATTGCCATTAATGGGACAATCAGACACCATGTGCATCCTGATATGATGCACTGAAAGAGACACAGCATCACTTCTGTGAGATTCCTACCAAAATGCATAACCTGAGTCTTATTATGAGGAAGCATCAGACAAACTCGAATTGAGGAACTGTCCAAAAATAACTAGCCTGCACTCTCCAAAAATGTCAGTGTCATGAAACACAGAGAAAGACTGAGGGACTCTTCCATATGGAAGGAGACTACAGAGCTATAACAACCAAATGCACATTATTCAGAGGTTTTTTTTTTTTTGCTATAAAGGCTATTGTTGAGGAAATTTGTGAGTTCTAAATAAGGTCTGTAGATTCTATATATAATAGTATTGTTATCGATGTGAATTTCCTGATTTTTGATAATTATTCAGTGTTTATATAACACAATTCCTTATTTTAGGAAATACTCATTGAAGTATTTAGGTATAAAAAGGCATCACGTCTGCAACTGACTATCAATTGGTTCAGGGGAAAACAGAAATATATATAAAGAATATATATAAAGAATACACATATAAATATATATAGATAGATACATAGATACATCAATAGATCAATGGAACAGAATACATCTATGAGACAGAGGAAGAAACAGGGTAGGCTAAACAAATGTGGTAAAATGTGAACATTTAACAAATCTAGGTGAAGAGTATACAGCAATTCTTTGTACTATTCTTGAAACTTTTCTGTAAGTCTGAAACTGTCAAAATAAAAATTCAAAAAAATCCTAATGGAAAAAACATAGCTAAAAAACATCTACAGCCGGGCACAGTGGCTCACGCCTGAAATCCCAACACTTTGGGAGGCCAAGGCGGGTGGATCTCTTGAGGTCAGGAGTTTGCCCATCTCTACTAAAAACACAAAAATTAGCCAGGCATAGTGGTGGGCACCTGTAATCCCAGCTACTCAGGAGGCTGAGGCAGGAGAATCACTTGAACCAGGGAGGCAGAGGTTGCAGTGAGCCACAATACACCACTGCACTCCAGCCTGGGTGACAGAGCAAGAATCCATCTAAAAAAAAAACAAAAAAACAAAAAAACAAAAATCCCAGCACTTTAGAAGGCCAAGGTGGATGAATTGCTTGAGCCCAGGAGTTTGAGACCAGCCTGGGCAATATGGCAAAACCTAGTCTCTACAAAAATGAGCCAGGGTGTTGGCATGCACCTATGGTCCCAGCTACTCAGGAGGCTGAAGTGGGAGCAGTGCTTGAGCCTGGCAGGTTGAGGCTGCAGTAAGCCATAATTGTACCACTGCACTCTAGCCTGGGCAACAGAGCAAGACTGTACCTCAAAAAAAAAGCCAGGCGTGATGGCTCATGCCTGTAATCCCAGCACTTTGGGAGGCCAAGTCGGGTGGATCACCTGAGGTCAGGAGTTCAAGACCAGCCTGACCAATATGGTGAAACCCTGTCTCTACCAAAAAACACAAAATTAGCTGGGTGTGGTGGCACATGCCTGTAATCCCAGCTACTTGGGAGGCTGAGGCAGGAGAATCGCTTGAACCCAGGAGACAGAGGTTGCAGTGAGCTGAGATTGCACCACTCCACTCCAGCCTGGGCAACAAGAGCACAACTCTGTCTCAAAAAAAAAAAAAAAATCTACAAAAAACCTATAGCTAGTGCCATATTTACTGGTGAGAAACTAGAAGCTTTCTCCCCAAGGTCAGGAACAAGGCATGGATGTCTGCTGTCACTACTTCTATTCAATATCATACTAGAAGTCCTAGCTAATGCAATATGACAAGAAAAGGTACACAGACTAGGATGGAATAAGTAAAATAATCTCTGTTTGCAGATGACATGATTGTTATGTTTAAAATCCCAAGGAATCAACAACAACAAAATAACTTCTGGAACTAATAAGCAATTATAGCAAGGTTGCAGGATACAAGGTTAATATACAAAAGTCAAGTGCTTTCTTCTTTTTTTTTTTTTTTTAATAGAGACAGGGTCTCACTGTTACCCAGGCTGGTCTTGAACTCCTGGGCTCAAGTGATCCTCCTGCCTTGGCCTCCCAAAGTGCTGGGATTACAGGTGTGTCCAGCCTCAAGTGCTTTCTTATATACCAGCAATGAATAGTTGGAATTTAAAATAAAAAACACAATATCACATTAGCACCAAGAAAATGAAATATTTAGGTATAAATCTAACAAAATATGTACAAGATCTACATGAGGAAAACTATAAAACTCTGATGAAAGAAATCAAAGAAAATATAAATAAATGGAGAGCTATTTATTGTATATAGATAGGAAGACTCAATATTATCAAGACGTCAGCTCTTGCCAACTTGATCTATAAATTCAACACAATCCCAAACAAAATCCCACTAAGTTATTTGTTGGGTATCAACAAACTAATTCTATTTTTTTTTTTTTTTCCGAGACGGAGTCTCGCTCTGTCACCTAGGCTGGAGTGCAGTAATGTGATCTCGGCTCACTGCAACCTCCACTTCCCGGGTTCAAGCAATTTTCCTGCCTCAGCCTCCCCAGTAGCTGGGATTACAGGCTCCTGCCACTGAGCCCAGCTAATTTTTGTATTTTTAGTAGAGATGGGGTTTCACCATGTTGGCCAGGCTGGTCTCAAACTCCTGACCTAGCAATCCACCTGCCTCAGCCTCCCAAAGTGCTGGGATTACAGGCGTGAGCCACCACGCCCGGCCACTAATTCTAAATTTTATCTGGAAAGGCAAAGGACCCAGAATAACCAACACAATATTGAAGGAGAAAAACAAAGTCAGAAGACTGACACTACCTGACTTCAAGACTTACTATATAAAGCTACAGTTATCAAGATAGTGTGGTATTGATAAAAGAATAGACAAATAGATAAATGGAACAGAATAGCCCAGAAATAGACACATAAAAATATAACCGATTTCTGACAAAGGAGCAAAGGCAATTCAATGGAAGAAGGATACTCTTTTTGATAAAACGGTGCTGGAACAACTGGACATCCACATGCAAAAACACTCACCTAGACACAGACCTTACACCTTTTGCAAATATTAACTCAAAATGGATCATAGGCCTAAGTATAATACGCAAAAATATAAAATTCCTAGAAGGTGACATAAGAGAAAATCCAGGTGACTTTGGCTTTAGCAATGACTTTTTAATTTTTTTTTTTATTTTTTTGACACACGGTCTCACTCCGTCACCCAGGCTGGAGTGCATGACATAATCTACGCTCACTGCAACCTCTGCCCCCCAAGCTCAAGTGATCCTCCCACCTCAGCCTCCCAAGTAGCTGGGACCACAGGTGCACGCTACCATGCCCAAATAATTTTCTGTATTTTTAGTAGAGACAGGGTCTCGCCATGTTGCCCAGGCTGGCAATAACGTTTTAGATACAACACCAAAAGCACGATGCATAAAAGAAAAAACTGATAAATTTGGTTTCATTAAAATTAAAAACTTGTGCTCTGCTGAAGACACGTTTAAGAGAATGAAAAGACAAGCCACAGAATGGGGAAAATATCTGCAAAACACATATCTAATAAAGAACTGCTATCTAAAAGATACAATTACCTCTTAAAACTCGACAATAAGCCCAGACCCGGTGGCTAATGCCTGTAATCCCAGCACTTTGGGAGGCCAAGGTGAGTAGACTGCTTGAGTCCAGGAGTTCAAGACCAGCCTGGGCAACATGGCAAAATGCCATCCCTATAAGAAGAAACAATAATAATTTTTTTTTTTTTTGAGATGAAGTCTTGCACTCTCACCGGGGCTGGAGTGCAGTGGTGTGATCTCGGCTCACTACAACCTCTGCCTCCTAGGTTCAAGCGATTCTCCTGCCTCAGCCTCCTGAGTAGCTGGGATTACAGGCACCCACCACTACGTCCAGCTAATTTTGTGTATTTTTAGTAGAGACAAGGTTTCACCATGTTGGCCAGGCTGGTCTTGAACTCCTGACCTCGTGATTCACCCACCTCAGCCTCCCAAAGTGCTGGGATTACACGTGTGAGCCACCACGCCCAGCCAGTAATTCTTTTTTAAAAAGAAAAAACCCTCAATGATAAGAACATAAACAATACAATTTAAAAGTGGGCAAAAGATCTGAACAGACACCTCAGCAAAGAAGATATACAGATGGCAAAGAAGCATATGAAAAGATGCTCAACATCATGTATCATTAGGGAATTGAGAATTAAAATAACGATAAGATACCACCACACCCCTATTAGCATGGCTAAAATTCAAAACACTGACAGCATCAAATGCTGACAAGGAGTGTAGAGCAACAGGAATCCTCATTGCAAAGTGGGAGTGTAAAATAGTACAGCCACGTTGGAATAGTTCCTTATAAAGATAAACATACTCTTACCATATGATCCAGCAATCATGCTTCTTGGTATTTACCCAAATGAGCTGAAAATTTATGTCCACATAAAAATCTATACATGAATGTTTATAGCAGTTGTTTTCAAAGTTGCCAAAACTTGGAAGCAACCAACGTGACTGAAAAAACACACCGTGGTACATCCATTCAATGGAATATTATTTGGCAATAAAAAATGAGCTATCAAGCCGTGAAAAGACGTGGAGGAACCTTAAATGCATATTGCTAAGTGGAGGACACTAATCCTTCCTTCATACTGTAGGCTACATACTGTATGATTCCAACTATATGACATTTGGGAAAAGCCAACTATGGAAAAGTAAAAGGTCAATAGTTGCCAGGGGTTTGAGGGAAGGAGGAAGGTCAATAGGTAGAGCGCAGAGGATTTTTTTTTTTTTTTTTTGAGACAGAGTCTTGCTCTGTTGCCAAGCTGGAGTGCAGTGGCACGATCTCGGCTCACTGCAACCTCCACCTCTCAGATTCAAGCAATTCTCCTGCCTCAGCCTCCCGCACCCAGCTAATTTTTGTATTTTTAGTAGAGACAGGGTTTCACCATGTTGGCCAGGATGGTCTCGATATCTTGACCTCATGATCCACCCGCCTTGGCCTCCCAAAGCGCTGGGATTACAGGCATGAGCCACTATGCCCAGTCAAGCACAGAGGATTTTTTAGGGCAATGAAACTACTCTGTATGATATTGTAATGGTGGATACATGACATCAGACATTCGTCAAAACCCACAGAATGTACAACCCCAGGAGTGAATCCTAAAGCAAACTATGAACTTTTGTTAATAATAATGTACCAGGCTGGGCACAGTAGCTCACGCCTGTAATCCCAGCACTTTGGGAGGCCAAGGCGGGTGGATCACGAGGTCAGGAGTTCAAGACCAGCCTGGCCAACATGGTGAAACCCCATGTCTACTAAATATACAAAAATTAGCCTGGTGTGGTGGTGCGCACCTGTAATCCCAGCTATTCAGGCGGCTGAGGCAGAAGAATCATTTGAACCCAGGAGGTGGAGGTTGCAGTGAGCCAAGATTGCACCACTACACGCCAGCCTGGGTGACAGAGTGAGACTCCATCTCAAATAATAATAATAATAATAATAATAATAATAATAATAATGATAATGTACCAATATTGGCTCATCAGTTTTAGCAAATGTATCACATGTTAATAATAGAGGAAACTGTAGTAGGGTGAAGGGGTTTATGGGAACTCTGTGCACTTTCCACCCAATTTTTGTGTAAACCTAAAACAGCTAAAAAAAATAAAGTCTAGGGTTGGGCATGGTGGCTCATGCCTGTAATCCCATCACTTTGGGAGGCCAAGGTGGGAGGATCACTTGAGCCTAAGAGTTTGAGACCAGTCTAGGCAACATAGGGAGATCCCGTCTCTACAGAAAATTTAAAATTAGCCGGGCGTGGTGGTGCATGGCTGTGGTCCCAGCTACTCGGGAGGCTGAGGTGGGAGGTCAAGGCTGTAGTGAGCCATGATCACACCACTGCACTCCAACACGGGCAACAGGGAGAGATTCTGTCTCATAAAACAAACAAACAGACAAAAAATAAAAATAAAGTCTCTATATTTTTATTAAAAAAATGGAAATACTGATATATGCTACATCATCTATGAACCTTGAAAACATCATGTTAGTGAGAAGTCAATCACAGAAGGCCACATTTTGTATGATTCCTTTTATATGAAATGTTCAGAACAGGAAAATCTACAGAGACAGAAAGTAGATTAGTCGTTGTCTAGTGATGGGGAATGGGAACAGTGGGGGGTTATGGCTAAGGGGTATAGGGTTTCTTTTTGGAGTTGATATGGTTTGGCTCTGTGTCCCCACCCAAATCTCATCTTGAATTGTAATCCCCAGGTGTTGAGGGAGGGACCTAGTGGAAAGTGATTGGATCATGGGGGCAGTTTCCCCCATGCTGTTTTCATGATAGTGAGAGAATCCTCACAAGGTCTGATGGTTTTTTAAGTGTTTGACAGTTCCTCCTTCACACGCACTCTCTCTCTCCTGCCATCATGTAAGACGTGCCTGCTTCCCCTTCCACCATGATTGTAAGTTTCCTGAGGCCTCCTCAGTCATGCAAAACTGTGAGTCAATTAAACTTCTTTTCTTTATAAATTACCCAGATTCTGGCGTTCTTTATAGCAGTGTGAAAACGGACAGGAGCAATGAAAAATATTCTAAAATTGATTGTGGTGATGATTGAACAACTCTATGGATATACTAAAAGCCATTGAATTCTACACTCTAAAGGGGTGAATTGTATGGTAAATGAATTATATCTCAATAAAGCTGTTTAAAATGACAAAAAAAAAAAAAAAATAGCCACACACACACACTTGTGTAGCCTTAGAATGTTCACACAAAGGTCCTACAAAAAACTGGTAACAGTGGAGAGCCCCAGTGGAGATCTGGGGAACTGAGGATAAGGAGTGAGAAAGAGACAGTTTTCACTGTATAACCTCTTGTGTCACTTGAAGGTTTTATGTGTGCATTACACACTCCAAAATTCCCCTCAAATACTATTGCTTCCCAAAAGCCTACCGTGCTTTCCCTTACTTCTCTCAAACAACAATCTCTCTTTATGCTATCTCCTAAAATAAGACACAGAGAAAATCAAACCTAAACCCTGGCCAAACAAATCTAAACAAAGCAAGAAAAAAATAAAATAAATGCCAAAACCCACGCAGAAAAGAATTCCGTAAGTATATCCACTCAAAGGAGTATTTTGTGGCCATTTAAATGATGTTTATAAAAATTTTAATGGGAAATGTTTATGTGAAAATGGCAGTATGTAATTGAACATACAGCATGATCCCAAATACGGTTTTTCTAGGCCTAGATAAAAGCCTAAATACACCAAGATACTAACATTGGTTGTATTTAGATGGTAGGACGTTTTTCTTTCCCTAAATTTTCATCAATGAACACATTACTTCCGGTGGGACAGAAGTCATCATTAGTTTGTTCAAGGCTCCTCTCTCGATTCCTTTCGTTTGTTAATTTTATTTTTTCTCCTGTATTTCTACTCCCTTTACACCCAAAGACAAACATTTCAATGTATTTAATGAATTTTGCTTCTAACATCAGAAACATTTGCACATGTGTATATATTTTAAGGAGTTCCTAAGAATTTTTTGAGACAGAGTCTTGCTCTGTCACCCAGGCTGGAGTGCAGTAGTGTGATCTTGGCTCACTGCAGCCTCCACTTCCCAGGCTCAAGTGGTCCTCCCACCTTGGCCTCCCAAGTAGTTGGGACTACAGGCGTGTGCCACCACACCTGGATAATTTTTGTTGTTGTTATTTTACAGACGGGGTCACAATATATTGTCCAGGCTGGTCTCAAGCTCCTGTCTTCAAGTAATCCACTCGCCTAGGCCTCCCAAAGCGCTGGGATTACAGGTGTGAGCCACCCTACCCAGCCTTTTTTTTTTTTTTTTTTTTTTTTTAATACGTAAAAAGTGCCCCATCTGGCCTGGCATTCTAGCTCTGGGCCATCCACTGCACAATGTCACAGTAGGTGCTCAAAATATAATTTCTTCTCTCTCTTCTACCTTGACAGCTATTTCTCTAAGACCCAGGTTCCAGGCACGACTTAACTACCCTGTTGTCCAAAGGGAATGCTGAGAGGACGGCACAATGCGAAAAGTGACGGAGTTGATCAGATTTGGGCGCCCACCACATCGGTACTTAGCTGTGTAGCTTTGGCAAGTCACCTAAGTCTCCCTGTGCCTCAGTTTACTTACCTATAAGGGGGAGGGGAAATAATATCACCTACCTCATAATGCCCTCACTTTCTATCCGCACTTCTCTTCTACCACGGCTCCCTGCTCAAGACCTATCTGGTTTGGGCTGCTCGGCCACCTTACTCTGCGTCAGCTGACACAAGCCACGCCCCCATAAACCACGCCCCGGGGCGGAGGGAAAACTGTTGCTAGGCAACAAGTGACGTCACGCAGGCCCTCGGGCTAGAGTGCACAATCACAGAACTGAAAACAAATTTCATTCGTCATCCAACCATTCATGCTCCTGGATTCCTTCAATGCATATTCGCCGCCCCTTCCTTTTGGGACCATCCAGGTGCTGGGCTTTGCTGAAGACAGAATTCCTGCCCTCAGGGAGCTTCCTATCTGAAAGGAGAGAGAGCCCCAGACAACAGTTCTGCACTGTACAGGAGCAGAGAGGCGCTGTGGGAGCCCAGATGACAGGATCTCATCCAACTTGGGAACAAAGATAGGCTGCGTGAATAAAGTGACACTTCAACAGCTGAATTAATGGGGTTTGGGTGTCAGTGTGAAAGGCCTTTCATGCAGAAGACATTGCAAAGACACCTGGGGGGAAAAAAAAAACCTGGTGCAGTCTAGGAAGCACTTGTAGTTAGTTGCACTTATAGTTATGTGCTCAGTGGTCAGAGCACAGGGTGTGAGGCCAAGAGTGGCAGGTGATGAGACTCAAGAGGTCTGGCAGGGGCCAGAACTTATGTGACCTTAATGACCTATCAAGCAGCTAGACTTTACCCTGTGGGGTATGGAGTGTCATAGAAGGAAAGGTTGTGTTGACTCGCATCAATGCCCTCTTACTGCTGATGTGCCAAGTATTAGGTTGAAAATGGCCAGTCTGGAAGCCAGGGAGTAGATTTGGGGTCATTCATGTGAGGGATGTTGAGGCTGGAACAGGATAGTGGCAGAAGATGAGGAAAGAAGGTAGATTTGACGTACAGAAAGGAGAGACTCAACTGGACTTGGTGAGGAATCAGCTATGAGGAGACAGGAGAATTTTAGGCTGCACATAAGGCAGAGAACACAGAGGAAATTGCACAAGTTTAAGGGGGTGATTAAGACAAAGATAAGTGCCAGAGGAACTCTGAGGGCTGAGAAATCAGTGTGGGATAGAATGGGCAGAAACATGTAAAATGAGGAGGATCATTATGAGGAGGAGGGATTTGGGCTAAGACTCATTGTGTGACTTTGGGCCAGTCACTATCTTTCTCTGGTCCTTTAGGTTTCCACCTGCTAAACTGGGAGATGGAGAATGATAATTGGGAGGAATGAATTACATAAGAGAATGTTCAAGAAATGCCTAGCCCTGTAGGCAATATGGATGGGAAGCATGTGGCAGGTGTGTTTGGTCCAGGGTGGGGTGGGACTGGGCTGCCATTTGGGCAACAGCGATGCCACAGGCAGGAGGACACATATACATGCAGACAAAGGAGGGCATGGGGGAGGGGAAATGTGACCTGGACCCATGCATGTTGGATTTGAGGAGCTCAAAGGCCAAGGCAGTCAAATCAATGTTACCCTGGGAGGCCCTGTCTTGGCAGTTAGCAGAGAGGGGCTTCTCTGGACTGTGACTCCTAGACTGCCACTTCCTCAGGAAGTACCCAGGTCTGCGAGGCCCGAGTCCTCTGGGTTTTGTTCCCAAGTCACCACCAGAATTGCTGTGTGAAGCTGAGTCTGTTCTGAACCACTCTGGGTCCAGGTTCCTCATATGAACAACACAAAAAGGCATGTGTGTGTTGGTGGGGAGGTGGCAAAACATTTCCAAAGGTCCCCTCCTGGTTTGTTATGCTTCAGTTCCATGGCCCTAAGTCCTTTTTAGAAAAGTCTAGACCTGTCTCTGACTTGCTGTGTGGCCTTGAGCCAGCTGCTGGACCTCTCTGGCCCTATTTTCATATCTGAAATATCAGGAGATTGGGGAGGAGAGTCTCCAACGTCCAATGATTCTCCCTAGAGGACGCTCACCCTCATCTCCAGCTGAAAGCTTCAGACAAATCATAGGAAAGTGAGGCGCTGGTCACAGACCACCCCCCTTCCAAATCTTCCATCTTCTCCCACTGCCCTCCCCTCCGCACTGTCAGGAGCTTGCAGCACTGGCTTGCTTGCCAAACTTGTTGCCATGACAACGGGTTACAAATAACTCAGATACAGACAAAGATTTTAACCCAAGAGCTGCTGGGCCAGGGGCTTCTTGCTCCCTCCTCAGACCAGACTGAGGGAACAATCTGATAGATTCTCACAAGATGGTCAAGGTTTCTCAGTGTCACAAGAAGAAGTCCTGGCATTCCAGGCCCTCCAAAACCCTGATTCAAATCTTTCCAATCACATTTTCCACTTGCTTCCATTAAAAAGCGATCACTCCAAAAAAATTAGCCAGGCGTGGTGGCACGCGCCTGTAGTCCCAGCTACTCGGGAGGCTGAGGCATGAGAATCGCTTGAACCCGGGAGGCAGAGGTTGCAGGGAACTGAGAAAAAGCCACTGCACTCCGCCTGGGTGACAGAGTGAGACTCCGTCTCAAAAAAAGAAAAAAAAAAAGTGATCACTCCTATTTTTTTGACACCTACTGTATACCAAGCCCTGTGTTGGATGCTTTACATACAGTATCTAAGGAAATCTTCCCAGCACTCTATCAGGTAGACATGACTATTCTACCTGGGACTATATTTTATCTGGAACATTATTTTATAGAGAAGAAAATTGAGGCCCATGGATATGAATTGAGCAAGGAGGTCCAAAGACTCAGAATTCGGACGCGCGCGGTGGGTCATGCCTGTAATCCCAGCACTTTGGGAGGCCGAGGCAGGTGGATCACCTGAGGTCAGGAGTTCGAGACCAGCCTGGCCAACATGGTGAAACCCCGTCTCTACTAAAAATACAAAAAAAATTAGTTGGGCGCAGTGGCGGTTGCCTGTAATCCCAGCTACTTGGGAGGCTGAGGCAGGAGAATCGCTTGAACCTGGGAGGCGGAGGTTGCAGTGAGCCGAGATCACACCATTGCACTCTAGCCTGGGCAACAAGAGCAAAACTCCGTCTCAAAAAAAAAAAAAAAAGGAGTCAGAATTCAAACCCAAACCCATCAGATTCCCAAACCCAGGCTTTTTCTATTGCCAATGGTTCACGAATGTTGGTCTACAGACTTGGTGTATCCAGAAAATCTGGAGCAGTTAAAATTCAGATAGTACTGCCGTTCAAGAAGGTGGAATGCTTTTGTTTCCTCTAATTCCTAAGACTCCACAAAATAAAAAGATCAAGAGTATAAACTCACAACTCCAAAGAAAACTGGAGGAGCTCCCATCAATGGGAGAGAGATTTCAACAACTTTCTGGCAAGCAGAAAGGGGGCGGGAGGGGTGGTAACTGAGAAAGCAGGGCAGGGGAAGGAATGAGCAGAGTCCACATGTGGGAAGGGATCCACCGGGAGAGAGCTCATCTACCCTGCCAAATCCTGGAGAGGTGCAGTAAAGGTATCCTGATGTGGGAGCAAGACATAAAGCCTCAAACATAATTGAAAGTGTGTGTTGGAACAGTTAATCTCCCCCAACTCAATGTTGGAACAGTTAATTTCCCCCTTATCTCCCCCATGCTCATGGGTAGACATCACAGCAGCCAACAAATCTCTACACTCCAGCAAAATATCAGCGGGTTCTCCAAAGAAACCAAACAGTCCCAAAGCAAAGGCCTCTATTTTCCGTACTTAGGAGTCCTCCAGCAGATTGTACAGGTCCTTACTCAGTCACTTTAATGGGACTTGACAAACACCTGCCCTTACACAGGGCTCCAAATCAATCAACTTTTTATTTATTTTTAAAATAGAGACCAGGTTTCTCCGTGTTGCCCAGGCTGGTCTCAAACTCCTGGGCTCAAATGATTCTCCCACCTTGGCCTCCCAAAGTGCAATGATTACAGGTGTGAGCCACCATGTCCGGCTCAACTTTTTATTGTGTTCTTCTTAAATCAATGGGCCAGGCTGGGCACGGTGGCTCACGCCTGTAATCCCAGCACTTTGGGAGGCCGAGGCAGGCAAATCACCTGAGGTCAGGAGTTTGAAAGCAGCCTGGCCAGCATTGTGAAACCATGTCTCTACTAAAAATATAAAAATTAGCTGGGCATGGTGGCAGGCACCTGTAATCCCAGCTACCTGGGGGAGGCTAGGGCATGAGAATCGCTTGAACCCAGGAGGTGGAGGTTGCAGTGAGCCAAGATTGCGCCACTGCACTCCAGCCTGGGGGATAGAGCGAAACTCTGTCTTAAAAAAAAAAAAAATCGGCTGGGCGCGGTGGCTCACGCCTGTAATCCCAGCACTTTGGGAGGCCGAGGCGGGCGGATCACGAGGTCAGGAGATCGAGACCACCCTGGCTAACACGGTGAAACCTCCTCTCTACTAAAAAATACAAAAAATTAGCCGGGCGTGCTGGCGAGTGCCTGTAGTCCCAGCTACTCCGGAGGCTGAGGCAGGAGAATGGTGTGAACCCGGCAGGCGGAGCTTGCAGTGAGCCGAGATCCGCGCCACTGCACTCCAGACTGGGTGACAGAGCAAGACTCCGTCTCAAAAAAAAAAAAAAAAAAATCAATGGACTGATAGGTTTGAACATTTGTGAAGAAATATGCTAATAGATTTATGAACGAACGGATGAAACAAATGGGAAAAACTAAGATTAGGCACATTTCCAGTGTGGAAAAAGTCCAAGCAATTATTAAAATCAGGAATATAAAAAAATGAAAAAAAAAGGTAATTATAGTATACTTCTTGGCTCTGTAGTGACTACTGATTTACTAGGAGTTTGGATATAAACATATTGGAAGAATGAAGGGAGGGAAAGTAGGGTGTGTGTGTGGAAGAGATAGAAAAGAGGTAAATCCTGTTCTACCATAAGATCTCAAGAGATAATGTCTCAAATTGCTAAGTTAAGAAATAATGGTGGCCAGGCACGGTGGCTCATGCCCGTAATCCCAGCACTTTGGGAGGCTGAGGTGGGCGGATCACTTGAGGTCAGGAGTTCGAGACCAGCTTGGCCAACATGGTGAAACCCTGTGTCTACCAAAAATACAAAAATTAGCTGGGTGTGGTGGCAGGCGCCTGTAATACCAGCTGCTCAGGAGGCTGAGGCAGGAGAAATGCTTGAACCTGGGAGGTGGAGGTTTTAGTGAGCCGAGATCGTGCCATTGCACTCCAGCCTGGGCGTTGCAGTGAGACTCTGTCTCAAAAGAAAGAAAGAAAGAATGATATAAGCATATGACAAGGAACCATGGCGGTCCATCATATAAAAATCATTTCAGCTACAAGTAACAAAAAACTCAACTGATAGTGGCTTAAACACATATGGCTTTATTTATTTTTTTAAGTTAACAGAAACTGTGGCATGGGTTCAGCTGCTCAATGATGCCATCAAGAAATTGGGCTCTTTCTGACTTTCTTCCTTCACATGTTGTCTTCTTCCTCGTGCTCATCCCCACATGGTCACAAGATGGCTGTCACAGCTCCAGACGGCTTGACTATATTCAAAGCAGAAAGAAAGAAGTGGACAACATCAGCTATGTGTGCCTCTGCTCAGAAAAGCAAATACTTTTTCAGAAGGCCCGCAGCAAACATCTCACTGGCCAAAGCCAGGTCACGTAGTCATCCTTAGCTGCAAGGGAGGCTAAGAAAGTATCTGGTTCTTCAGCCTCTGAGTGGGAGGTGGCAAGGAACAAGGGATTTGGAAGTAGTTGCCTCTAGGGAGCAGGACTCGCAGTGGGAAGGAGTAGGACAGGATATTGCTGGATTTTATTAGGCATCTCTTAGCACTGTTTTATTTTTTTAAGTATGTATATATATTCCTTTGATAAAAAATAAAAATTAAGCCATGTGTGGTCACTCACACCTGTAATCCCAGCACTTTGGGAGGCCGAAGCGAGCGGATCACCTGAGGTCAGGAGTTCGAGACCAGCCTGGCCAACATGGTGAAACTCTGTCTCTATTAAAAATACAAAACTTAGCCAGTCATGGTGACACACGTCTGTAATCCCAGCTACTCCAAAGACTGAGGCAGGAGAATTGCTTGAACCCAGGAGGCCGAGGTTGCAGTGAGCCAAGATTGCGCCACTGCACTCTAGCCTGAGCGACAGAGCAAGACTCCGTCTCAAAAATAAATAAATAAAATTAAATTTAAATTAAAAAATAAAATGTTATGGTTTCTATGAAAAAAGAAATCTTAAAAATAAAAGCTGGTAATAGTTTTCTATCTCCAGAGCAAAGGATAGCAATTCACCTTGGAAGCAAACTTACCAGAATACGCTCTTTACTTAGACTGAGGTATCTCAGGTATCCACCTACTGATCTTAGAGAAAATTGTGCTATCACTATTAACCTGAATGTGGCTGGTGGAAACCAGGACAGCTCTGTACAGCAGTTAACACGGGTTGACTGTGGTTAGACAGTCCTGGTGCAATTTCCTGTCTGCCATTTATTAGCTCTGTGACCCTGGGCAAATGACACCCGGGAGCTTCATTTTCCTTGTTTATGAAATGAAAGTAACTCAAGTGCCTGCCACAGAGTAAGCACTCAGCAAATATCCACTATGATTAAAATGTTAAATGTTCTGTGTACTGATATAATCTGGGTGTCCTTTACAGTACTATGCTTCCACTGAGTTAATTTTTTATCCTAAACATGAATTGGGACTAGATTCATGTTTAGTCCCAATTCATGTTGGGACTAAAATGCCCAAGTGAAAATTGTTTGTTTTTGAGAGGTATGTGTGCATATTTTTTCTCAGGCCTTTGCTCACAGAAGATACCCCATTGGGACCACATCAGGAGACATGCAGGTTTGAATTGCTATGGACTCCTGTTGGAGGAAGCACTGTAAAAAGGAATGAGGCTGGATTGTTGGCCCTACTACATACATGGTTATTTAACTTTAAAACAACCTACTCTGTGACATGTGCTGCTGAGTACTGTGATGGTCTCTTATGGGCTACGGAGCCCAGATCACCACTGTGAGGCAGGTGTGTTAGAATCCCAGAAAGAAAATTGATATGGGGAGTGTTACATGGGAGCAGGAAATGCAGTTGGCCTGGGAGTGAAGAATGTGAAAATGGCCTCCTCTCTTTGATGCCATGGTGAGAGCTGGAGATCTGGATTGCAGGCAGGGAGCACATGGCGAGAACCATAGGGTGGTGGAAGACAATCTTGCCCACACATGGTATGAAACTGGGAGGTTATGGAGAGGGACAGCCAGTAGGCAGCCTCCCTCAGAAAGGCATAAGTGACCTTCTCCCAGAGAGGTTCTATCTGGTATCCTTTGAAATGTTTCCTGTCTGGCCTGATAATTATCTTCCGTTATCTGCAAGACGCCAGTAAAGTTCTATTAAGTACACATACACAGACGATACTTCATCCATAAAAAAAAGAAGAAAAGGATGCAATGAAAAGGCATCTTTGGAGAATAAGAATGCTGAGAAATGAAAAATGACTGCCAAAATAAAGGTGTCCAGTAGAAGATAAAGTCAAAACAAGGTCCCATAATATAGAATTAAAAAAACAAAAGACATGGAAAATACATATGTGAGAAGATAATCATCCAGGAAATCCAATATCCAACTAACAGGAGTTCTAGAAAGAACGGAGAAAGTAAGCAAAGAAATAAAACAGCAACTTCTCAGAGCAGGGGGACACAAGTCTTCAGATTGAAAGGGCCCACCCACCAGGTGCCCAGCAAAGTAGACGAGGGAAAACCCCACTGCTGGGCACATGATTGTGACATTTCAAAACACTAAGTATGAAGAAAAAAAATTAAGCTTCCAGATGTAGAGAAAACAGGTTGCCAGCAAAGGAATGAGAATAATATTAGCATGTGACTTTTAATCAGTGACACTACAGGCTAAAGCAGTATCTTCAAAATTCAGAGGAAAAATTGTTTCTAACATAGAATTCTAAAGTCAAACTATCATTGAAATATGAAGGTAAAATAATGACTACATATTCAGATATGTAAAGACCCTAAAATTTACCTTTCTTAAGAAGTTACTCGAGGATGTTCTCCAACAAAATGTACGATGTGGCCAGGTGCAGTGTCTCACGCCTGTAATCCCAGCAATTTGGGAGGCTGAGGCAGGCGGATCAGGAGGTCCAGAGATGGAGACCATCCTGGACAACATGGTGAAACCCCATCTCTACTAAAAATACAAAAATTAGCCAGGCGTGGTGGCATGCACCTGTAGTCCCAGCTACTCAGGAGGCTGAAGCAGGAGAATCGCTTGAACCCTGGAAGCAGAGGTTGCAGTGAGCTGAGATCGCACCACTGTACTCCAGCCTGGGTGAAAGAGCAAAACTCCATCTCAAAATGGTGCGATCTCAGCTCACTGCAACCTCCACCTCCTGGGTTCAAGTAATTCTCCTGCCTGAGCCTCCCGAGTAGCTGGGATTATAGGCATGTGCCACCACGCCCGGCTAATTTTTTGTATTTTTAGTACAGACAGGGTTTCTCTATGTTGGTCAGGCTGGTCTCGAACTCCCAACCTCAGGCGATCTGCCTGCCTGGGCCTCCCAAAGTGCTGGGATTACGGGTGTGAGCCACTGCACCCAGCCTAGAAAAGAGATTTATTATGAAGTTATCAGGTAGCTCACAGAAGTCTAGAGAATCAGGCTGAGAACATGGAGTGGGAGCGAGGAAGGCAGACATCAGGAACCACAGCTAAGGGTCCACCATAAAAACAGCCTGGTTAGAACGCTGCTGTTGGCACTGCTCCCTGCACTGCTCCTACCAGTGGACCTTATCCTACTGGCACATGCCACTGCAAGGGAGCTCCAACCATCCTCACATCTGTTGTTTTGGTTTATTTGTTGTGGACTTCAGAGTTTAGTTAATCATAATCTGCAATTTGCGGCACACTATGACCAGTTCACTGAAGGCTGCTCTTTTACTTTAGTTCTTCTTTTACTTTATCTTCTTCTTCTTCCCCATCAGTCCCTATCCTTACTCCCATTCTCCTGCCTAACTCAGTGAGCCTCTCCAGTGTAATTAACGTATGTATACTTTCAATCCGTCTTCCATATGTTTATTTATATGCATATCCATGAAAATACATAGTGTTGTTTTACATTTCTGTAAATGGAATTGTACTATAAATACTATTCTGTTTCTTACTTTTTTCTCTCAATGCTGGGGATTTTAGAGACCTATCCATGTGGCTATATGTAAATCTAGTTTATTACTTTTGTTTTGTAGTTTTCCATCCTATGAATATACAGTTTGTTTATCCTGTCCTATAGTGATGAACACCTGATTGCTTCTGATTCCTCACTACCACAAACAGTGCTGCAATGAACAACCTCAACTATATTTTCTTAGGACCTGTATGAGAATTTCTCTGGAATATATGCCCAGAAGCGGGATTACTGGGTTGTAGGGTATTCACATACTTAATTTCATGGGTGCTGCCAAACTCTCTCTGGAATACCTGTACCAGTTTACATTCCAACTCATGGTTGTCCTTTTCCTCACATCCTGATTCATCAGCACTTGATAATATCTGACTTTCTACATGTTACCATTCCTGTAGTGACTTCTCATTATTATTTTAATTTCATTTCTCTAATTATTGGCAGAGTTGAAAAAGCTCTTAATATATTCAAGTTTCCCCTTGTGTAAACTCAAGTTTCCCCTTCTATAAATTACTCTTCATATCCTATGCCCATTTTCCTATTGGGTTTGCTATCTTCCTTATATATTCTCCTAATCTATCATCCTTTTATTAATTTTGTATATTCCTGCCTTCTTTTTGTTGCTGGTTCCAGATTCAAGGCCATGAACAGAGTATTCAGCCCTTGTTGCCCGGCGGGCTGGGAAAGAAAATATCTGACCACCATCAGTTTCCATAGTGGGAAATAGGGCCATGCCTCCCAATTTGGCAGGGATTCCCCCAAAAAACAGCATGGGAAATTAGATGCTAGAGAACAGTAGAGTTCGCTCCTTTGGTCGTCCAACATCCACATATAGCCTTCCTCCCGTACTTATGCTTTTAAAAAAAGCTTCCACCTAATACAGTGCAAATATACCTCATATAACCAAACATGCACCCAATCCCCTTTCCAGAGTGAGAAAACCAAAAACATAAATTAGAATGCTTTCAGGGGCAAGCAATACAAAACCCAACTCAAACTGTCTTGAATAGTAAATGCAATTCATTGGCTCACTTAACTGAAGAGTCCACAGGCAGGGAGACTTCAGGCATGGCATGATCCGGAATATGGTTCCATTTCTGTGATTCTCTTGGCTCTGCCTCCTCCATTTTTCAGCTCCATCCTCAGGTAGGCCTTCCACATGTTCACAAGATGGCTAACAGCAGGAACCAGGCTACATGCTTCTTTGTTCTTATCCAAGGAAAGATAGGTCATCTCCTCCCTCAAAAGCTGAATGAAAGTCCTAAGCCTCACTGTGATTGGGTCATCCCTGAACCAGTCATCACTGTGGCTAGGAGGGTGAAATTACTCAGATCAGTTTATACCAATAAAGGCCTACACCTAGAGCTGGTGGTGGGGTCAATCCCACTCACATTGCATAGTTGTTATACAGCGGGAGAGGAGTGGAATGGATGCTGCAGAACAACTACAATGTCCACTACAAGGGAGTAAACTAAGAAAGAGGAAGATATGGGGTCCAAGAAAGATTGGGTCCAACCCAGAATAATGAAGGGACGTCCCAGGATGACAGCTGCACCGCAGGCCTACAGAGCAATCCGTCCAAATTGGAACAGGAAGACGGAGGACTCCAGGAAGAAGGTATCTGGGGAAAAAGGGGATTCAAATGATTTTATACTTTCCTTGAGAATTTGGAATAACTTAAGAAGGTGATAAAGTCAGACAATGCAAGGAAAAAAAGAAAGACAATTAGAAACTCTAAGGAAAAAAAGCTGTATAAGAAAAGCAATGTAATCCTAATATACTAATTGGATCTTTCTGGAACAATATTTACATAATCATAATAATGTAAACACTTTATTGCCCTTAAACTTTTAGAATGACCTACTGGCAAATTATGGATGACTTAATTATGGTTATAGAACAAAGTGTAAATATTAACCTTGTTAATATAAAAGTAAAAGTGCAGTTGACAAGTTAAAAGAGAGAAAAGGGAGAGTAAGTCTATTAGTTAAAGGTAGAAAGATAAGGAATAGAGGATATATAATTAGTGACATGGCTGTATTGGAGGCATGGGAAAGGCATTCGGGTGGTATAAATAGCAGGAAGTTAATAGAGAATGACTAAAATTGATCAATAAGAGTTGATAAATAGAAAAATCTGTATATTGGCTGAGCGTGGTAGCTCATGCCTGTAATCCCAGCACTTTGGGAGGGCAAGGCGGGCAGATCACCAGAGGTCAGGAGTTCAAGACCAGCCTGGCCAACATGGCGAAACCCCATCTCTACTAAAAATACAAAAATTAGCTTGGCGTGGTGGCGCATGCCTGTAATCCCAGCTACTCGGGAGGCTGAGGCAGGAGAATCGCTTGAACCCAGGAGGCAGAAGTTGTAGTGAGCCAAGATCGCACCACTGCACTCCAGCCTGGGCGACAGAGCAAGACTCCGTTTCAAAAAAAAAAAAAAGAAACAAAAAAAAAAAAAGAAAGAAAAAGAAAAATCTGTATATTATTTAGAGATATGAAGATAATTACTGGAAAAAAAAAAACCCAAACAGTTAAAAGTAGACTAGTAGATTTCCAGGTCAAGATGATAAACTTACCATGTGTTTTTCTCCACTTCCTCCTGAGACCCTGCTAAAATCATTGTAAAGGGATTAAAAAGGGTATAAATCCACAATGATGAAGAGAGTGGGAACAGGTCCATCAGCAAAAGAGAGATTTCAACAAATTTCTGGAAGATAGAAGTCAATGGAGGAATGGTGACTGATGGAGCATGGTGGAGGAAGCCACAGCCTGGAGTATGCATGGAGGTGATGCTTCAGAGGAAGAAGTTGCTCTTTCTCTGCAGAAGCCTGGAGTGTCTTGGTCTTGACAATGCCAGGTATGATGAAGGATGGGAGTCAAATGTGGGGCTGAAAATTGGGAGTTTAATGGGAAGGCTGCATATCAAACCATGAATCCCCCTCCCCCTCCCTTGTGCACAATTCACAGCAGCCAGGTATCTACCCATTAGGCAAAAACCAGAGGGTTCTTCGCTAAGGCAATTGAACAACCTCAAAGAAAAGACGTTAGCATTCTGGCATTCAGGGACTCTGCAGCATAGCAAGTTAGCTCTCTAGTCATCCTAAAGGAAGCCACCAGTTGCCTAGCCCTGCCCCCATATACAGAGCTTCTGATCAGATTTTTATTGCTACATTCTTAAATATCAGCAAACAACTATGGATCACTAAGCATTTGAGAAAAGACTGCAACTTGAAAGAGACCAAAATAAGTAAACAAGGGAAAAAATAATCCAAATGAAATAGATATTTCAAAGAACAGAAAGAAATATAAAAATATCTCTATTATTTTCAGATTCAAGGTGATAGTACATCCATAAAACAAGAACAGAATGCAATAAGAAAGGAAAAGAGAACAAGAGTGAATACTAAGAAATTTAAAATGTGATTGCCACATGAAAAGACATGCAATAGAAGGGTTGAAAGATAAAGTTAAGTCTTCTCTCAGAAAGTAAACAAAAACAAAAGGAAGAGAGGGACAAAGCTAGGGAGGGAGGGAGGGAAAGAGGAAGGGAGCAAGAGATGGAAAATAGGAGAGTGGATAAAAAATTACAAAAGATAAATTCAGGAGATCTAACATCTAACATTAAGGATTTCCAGAAAGAGAGAATAAAGGAAATGGAATAAAGGAATAGATCAAAGACATAATATGTAAGAATTTCCCAGAGTTAGAAGACTTCAGAATGAAGGGATGTAACAAATGACCAGCACAATGAATGACAAAAGATCTGAAACCTAAACATATAATTTTTAAGTTTCAGAATACCAAGAATACAATTCTTAAAAAATAACAGGAGGCCAGGCACAGTGGCTCAAGCCTGTAATCCCAGCACTTTGGGGGGCTGAGGCGGGCAGATCACCTCAGTTCAGGAGTTTGAGACCAGCCTGGCCAGCATGGTGAAACCCCGTCTCTACTAAAAATACAAAAATTAGCTGGGTGTGGTGGCAGGCACCTGTAATCCCAGCTACTTGGGAGGCTGAGGCAGGAGAATCACTTGAACCCGGGAGGTGGAGGTTGCAGTGAGCCGAGATCGCGCCATTGCACTCCAGCCTGGGGAACAAGAGCGAGACTTCATCTCAAAAAAACAAACAAACAAACAAACAAACAAAAAACAAAAACAAAAATCAGGAGGAGGGATGGATGGAGTAGAAGTACTTTTCCCTATGCTTCCCACCAAATACAGCTAAAATTGAACTTGGACATTATGTATAAACATAAAATTCTGAAAGGTGGATAGAAGGCGACAAACTGGGTAGGGAACTTGGTAGCAGAGAAGTGACATACTGGTGAGTTCCCTGAGTTTGTTTTTTGTCTCATATATCCCAGACTTAGGGCTGGAGAAGCCAACAATTAGATAATAACTGCTCTAACACCACAGAAGAAAGCTGTAGTCCCACTCCCATCCACCAGCAAAGGCCAAGAGGGAAGCTTAGACTTCCACACTTGCTAGCTGTAAGTGGTTGCCCCTCTCCCTTTCTGCTGGGGTGGTGTCAGAGAAGGTTGCACGGGCAGCTGGAACTCCCACTCCCACCTAGCAGTAACTAGGAAACCCTCCTGGTGAGGTATCAATAGAGAGTGAGTGGGGAATCTGGACTTCTACTCCCACCTGGCAGTAATGAGGCAATGTGCCCTCTCCCTTGCCAGAGTGGTGTCTGAGGAAGCAAGCTAAAACTGACTATTTAAATAAGATCCAACGTCTCACAACACAATACCAAAAATGCCCAGTTTCAATCAAAAATCACTCATCAAACCAAGAACTAGGAAAATCTCAACTTGAATGAGAAAAGATGCTCAATAAACACCAACATTGAGATGACAGAAATGTTAAAATTATCTGACAAGAGCTTTTAAGGAACTATCATAAAAATGCCTCAACAATTTGCTTAAACATGCTTAAAACAAGTAGAAACTGTCAGCAAAAAAAAGACGATATAAAGAACCAAATCAGAATTTTAGAACTGAAAAGTACAAAAAAATAAAAACCTCAACAGATAGGCTAACAGCAAAATGGAGAGGGCAGAGGAAAAAAATCAACAATCTTGAAGATAGAACAATAGGAATTACTGAATCTAGAAAACAAACCGGGGGTTGGGGGGTGGGAATGAACAGAGCCTCAGGGACCTGTGAGGCTATTATAAAAGATCTAACATTTGTGTCACTGAGGTCCCAAAAAGAAGAGAAAAAGTGATGGGGAAAGTCAATTATAAAACAATGAGACTCAGACAGCTATCACGCATCTTATCATCAAAACTGAATGCTAGAAGAAAGTGAAACAATGCCTTCAAAGTTCTGTGGAAAAATGACATTGCTCTTCAAACTTTATAGCCAAGTGTGAGGATGGAATAAAAATATTTTCACCATCCTGGCTAACACGGTGAAACCCCGTCTCTACTAAAAATACAAAAAATTAGCCACGCGTGGTGGTACACACCTGTAGTCCCAGCTACTCAGGAGGCTGAGGCAGGAGAATCGCTTGAACCCAGGAGTTGGAGATTGCAGTGAGCCGAGATCGCACCACTGCACTCCAGCCTGGGCGACAGAGCAAAACTCTGTCTCAAACAAACAAAAAATATTTTCAGACATGCAAAGACTCAGGAAGTCTACTTCCTATACAACCTTTCTGAGAAACTTACTTGATGATGTGCTCCATCAAAACAATGGAACAAGCAAACAAACAAAACAAAAACCTTGGGAACCAGCAAACAGTGGATATAACCATAGAAAGCAGTGACAAGAAGCCACAAGATGACAGCTATGCATCAGACCTTAGAAAGCAACTAGTGAAGATTTGAAAAGGAGATTGAGGGCTCTGGGAAGGTCTCCCAAGGGGCAAAAAGTAGACTTGATGGAATTCCTAATGGAGATTTTGAAAAAAAAAAAAAAAGGAATATATGATAAAGAGGAAAAACAGAATTAGAAACTTCAGAAAAAATAGAAAGCTGCTACAAGGAAAAAGTATTAAAAAGTACATTGCTTTGCTCTGCAATGAAGAATACATAGTCATATTAACAGCTGTTTATTGCTTTTCAACTTTTAGAACCCAACTATAGACAAACATAAAAAAACTCAATTATGATTACAGAACAGAATTTAACATTATGTTTTGACAATATAAAAGACCAGATGACAGAAGTTGGGAGGTTAATGGTGCGGAAGGGGGCTATAGGAAAGGGTATTCTCTCATCTAACAAAGTTCTAGTTTAGAAATATTGTCTGTAGTTCATGGAACAGGAAATAAGGCATTACTCAATAACCCACAGAAAAACTAAACTATACTAGAAGCAGGACAGAGTTGAACTTGCTGTAAATGATCTAAATCCTCATTTCTCATAGCAGGACATCAACGGGTGATGTCTGAAAGTAATGATTTTTTAAATGCCCACATATTATGTAGGTATGGAGATAAAAATCAGAATAAATAACTAAAAGTGGTGGCGAAAAGTGAGAGTTGGGGTGGGGATGTGTGGGGCAGTAGACTTTTGCTTTTCACGAGTCCGTCTGTAGTGATTTGACTTTACTGATTTGAGTTTTCTAAATAAGGTACATGGATTACTTCTATTTTAAAATGAGAAAAAAATTTTTAAAAAGGACACTCCTGCCCACAACCCTCCTCCCCCCAAATTCCCTTATCCCTCCAGACCTACTGTAGCAGAATATAATAAAGTTTGGGAAACCCTGCAGTCTCTCTTCCTGCTTCTCCCTTAGGTGAAGCCTCTTTGCTTTAGTCAAAATGGAATATTTGTTAGCCCAAACAGGGCATATTTATTCCCACCTTCTTGTTTTTATGTCCCCCAGGCCTGGAAAGCCTTTCCTCCTTATCTCCACCAGTTGGAATCCTCCCTTTTCAAAAGGCTCAGCTCAAATTCCACCTCCTCCAAGTCTTCCTTGTCCCCTGGTAGAACTCTCTCTCCCCTTGGGGGTTCCTACGAGTCTTCATTTATGCCTCTGATTATGACACTTAAATGTACTTTTTTTTTTTTTTTGAGATGGAGCCTTGCTCTGTCGCCCAGGCTGGAGTGCAGTGGTGTGATCTTGGCTCACGGCAACCTCCGCCCCCTGGGCTCAAGCAAGTCTCCTGCCTCAGCCTCCCTAATAACTGGGATTACAGGCATGCGGTACCATGCCTGGCTAATTTTTGTATTTTTAGTAGAGACAGAGTTTCGCCATGTTGGCCAGGCTGGTCTCGAACTCCTGACCTCAGGTGATCCACCCGCCCTGGCCTCCCAAAGTGCTGGGATTATAGGGTGAGCCACTGTGCCTGGCAAATGTACTTTTTTCAAGTACTGTTTTTTTTTTTTTTTGAGATGGAGTCTTACTCTGTTGTCCAGGCTGGAGTGCTGGGTTCAAGCAATTCTCCCACCTCAGCCTCCCGAGTAGCTAGGATTACAGGCGCACGCCACCACACCCAGCTAATTTTTGTTTGTTTTTTTGAGATGAAGTCTCACTCTTGTCCCCCAGGCTGGAGTGCAATGGCGCAATCTTGGTTCACTGCAACCTCTGCCTCTCGGGTTCAAGCGGTTCTCCTGCCTCAGCCTCCCAAGTAGCTGGGATTACAGGCGCCTTCCACCACACCCAGCTAATTTTTGTATTTTTAGTAGAGATGGGGTTTCACCATGCTGGCCACGCTGGTCTCGAACTCCAGACGTCAGGTGATCCACCCACCTCGGCCTCCCAAAGTGCTGGGATTACAGGCGTGAGGCACCGCGGCTGGCCTAATTTTTGTATTTTTAGTAGAGATGGGGTTTCGGTACGTTGGCCAGACTGGTCTCAAACTCCTGACCTCAGGTGATCCTCCCGCCTTGGCCTCCCAAAGTGTTGGGATTACAGGCATGGGCCACTGCACCCAGCCTGAAGTACATTCTTTAGGTCAGTGTTTCATGCCCCCAACCTTCTTTCACCCCAGCTACCAGAGTGGTCCTCCTAAATACCAATCTGGCCCGGTTAGTCCCTTGCTTCAAACCCTTCTACAGCTTCCCATTGCTCAGAGTCAAAGCTAAGCTTGACTGCTTGGATTCCACCACTTCTCCCACTGCATGGGTGATGCCCCATTCCCCCTGAAATCCATGCACTTTCACCCTCTTGATTTAACTGTGCTTAGGCAGCTCCTCTGCTTGGAATGTTTTTTCCTCCCTTTCCAAGTGGTAAGCACTCATTCCTCTTTCAAGACTCAGTTCAAGTGTACCATCCTCTATAAAGGCTTTCCCACCCCAGGGAGAACCATCTAATACTTCCTATATGCTCACTTTGCCTCACCTAGACGTCCATTATATCATCTTCCACACTTAGTGTGCTTAACTACTTACTTATCTGAGTTCCCAATTAAGCCAAGAATTCCTGGAGGGCATGTATATCTAATTCCCAGAACCTAGCACAGGGCCTGACACATGACAGGAATTTAACATATGCCTGCTGAACAAATGGATGGAAAAATGATGCATGAGTGAATACAGGAAAGAGCAAATGAACTGGTAAATGCCTACATTAATGCATTAATGAATAAGTGAGTGAAGTTGTGAGTTAGTGCATATATAAGGTAATGAATAAATGAGTGGATGAATGAATGATAAAAATAAGTCAAGTAAGTGAATGAAAGGTGCCCATGCCAGTGAGGCAGGAAAGGATGAGTGAATTCCCACCTCTGTGTCTTGCTTCAACCCCACCAGGAAGACCTCCTGCCCTGCTTTCCTGTCATCTAAACTGCACACCAGTGTTAACCTTTTAGATTCCAAGGAACAAAGACACACACAGGTTAGTGATGGGGATTTATTAAAGCATTCACAGGGAAATAAAGAAGACAAGAACAGCTACACAGGCAGCCTCACGGAAGAACAGAAACTTGAAAATGGTTCATGATCCAAAGCAGCTCTAGAGCCTGGCTTATCTTGTCACCCCCTCAGCTGCAGGCATCTGTTGCTCCCTTCTCTAGTGCTTCCCAAATTGGTGACTCAACTCCTTTCTGGCTGTATTTATACTCCTCCTACTGCTACTGACTAACTTCTTTCTGCCCCCCTCGATGCTAGCCCATGGCTTTTTCTGCCTCATGGGTCCTGCAGCTTCATGGCTCCCGGCGCTTCAGTTCCTATTAATCCATGGCTTTTCTGCATTGTAGCTCCTGCTGCCTCTTCCATTCCTGTTGCCATGTTGCCACATGGTTCTGGCTACCTTGTGGTTCTTGCAGTCTCATCGCTTCTACTGTCTCATGATCTTATCTATTCAAGCCTTCTGCTGCTTTGTGGATCTCATAGTCAGTGTTGTCTCACGGTTTCTGTTCCTCGTGGTTCCTACTGCTTCATGGCTTCTAGCCCATTGTTGCCTTGCTGCTTCATGGCTTCTGCCACCCTGTGGCTCCGTGATCTCATTATACAAATGTCTCATGACCTCTGTTTACTTATGGTTTCTGCAGCTTTCTCTTTGCTTTTGCTGTTTAGTTTCTGGCCACCCCTCATCCACCACCACTAATGCCTCATTAAATTCTAATTAACGTTCACTTCTTCTGAATAGCTCACATTCTGCCTCCCTGAAAGATCTGGTTGTTTCATACATTTGCCATTTGATACATGCCACCCCTGTAAGGTGAAGTCCTTACGCCAGTCCAGCTAACAGGCCACTGGCCAGCCTAGAGATTGGTTGCCCTTGAACCAGACACTATCCACATCTAGCTATCTGTGGCCAGGATTGTGAGGTCACATGGTACAGAGCATGGCAACTTATGCTAAAGAAACCCCTTAGAAGGGACTGCAAGCATGGCAGGTTTGCTAAGGGTTTCCAGAAGGGGGCAGTGTAATTGGCAACCATCTTGTTTGACCTGTCCAATACATCGACCTTCAAGGTTCAACCTAAGTCCCACCTTCTCCCTGACCACCTCTGCCTGTCCTGATCTACAATGGGATAGATCAAGATCAAGACTCCAGAGATGACATAGAAAGGAAACCTAGGTTCCATTTCTGGCTCCAACACTTCCTAGCAGTGGGACCTTAGGAAGTTAATTCCCCTCTGAGGACCTCAGAAGGGGTTTGGGCAGTCTTCCCTTACAAGTCTGACATTCTGGGTATCTCACTATAAGTTATTGTATAAGAGATGTGACTCTTACCTGGGAAAGCCCTCAAAAACATCTCTTGAGGTAGGAAAGAGGGAGTCAGAGTCCTGGCTTGGAAAAGCCTTACTGCACACTGGAGGTGCTTAGCCAAGATTTATTGAACTGGATGAATGAATCAATGGCTTGTGGAGGGGTGGGGAGTGGGGGGGCAGTGAGAGACCACACAGCACACAGAATGTCTAACTAACTTGAGGAATTCCAGTTGCTGAGGAGGATGTAAGCAGATTGTTTCAGAGATGGATAAGGAAAGAGATGACTGGGACAGGGTAGGAATCATGGCTATTCATGGGTACTCATTCTATCCTCTCAGTCACCCTCCACATCCAATAATCAGTCATTAAGTTATCATCTTCCCTTAACAGTTCACACCTTAACACCTCCAATCTATTCCTACTGGCCTTTGCCCTAGTGCAGGCCTCCTGGTCTTTTTCCAGTCTCCTAGCTAATCTTGTCGTCTCCATTCGCTCTCTCACAAATGGATTCACTCATGCATTCATTCATTCAAAAACTTTACTGGGTGCCTGTTTTGTGTCAGGCACTGTGCTTTTTTGCAGGGGCTATACTGGTAAGCAAAATATCCCCAGGCCCACCCTTGTGGTGCCTAAAGCTTATTCAGAGACAAAATAAGCAAATATAGTAGTGTAAGAAGCTGATTAACAGGGAAACTACAGGCACAGGCACATACAGCATGAACATCTAACCTAATCTGTTTTCCATGCTGGTTGGCTAGCCAGCCAGAAACAGGTTAAGTTCACATCTGATCTGGAGTCCCCCTATTAAAAACCATTTCATGGCTCCCTCACTGCCTTCAAGCTATGGTTTCCAAATCTGGCTGTACCCTAGTCATGTGGTAACCTTTATAAGCATTCAAGATTCCAAATCCTCACCCCAGACTTAATGAATGTTTTAGGGGCCGGGGCCCAGAACGCCGTACCTGTTTGTGGTATACAGCCAGTTTGGGAGCCACACTGTCCTACAAAACAAATCTGAATTCTGAATGCATTTACGACCCTCTTCCAATCTGGTTCCTCTCTACCTTTTCTTGCTGCTTTTCCCCCACCCCAGGAATCTTCATGCTTCAGTATTTGTTTTGCTGTTTCTTGCCTTCATGTCTTCATGCATACTATTTCCAATATCTGGAAATTCCTTCTACTTCAACTGGCTAATTCCTACCAGTCCCTCAAGACTCAGTTCAGGTATCACCACCTAGACTACAGGATGCCTTCTCTGAATCTTCACATAAGCTAGATGTTTTTCCTGTGCTCCTGTCACAGTGTTGATCACACTGTATGGTTAATGGCTGTTTTACAAATTGTTTCCCCAACTAAACAGTGAGCTCCTCAAAGGCAGGATAAAGATTTGACTCATCTTTGTGTTCCTGGTGCACAACACTGTGATTTCCAGAGGGAAGTGCCCAGTTAAACTTAAGATACTGTTGTGGAGTACTCTTCAACTCCCTACAGCAAGGCTACTGCGTCCACAGTATAAGGGAGTCAAACTAGTTCCTCCAACAAGCCCTAGGGAATCTACTCGGATCCAGCTTGCTCTTGGAAACACTGTGGTGCCCGGCCTCCCGTGAGCATAGCCTTGACAACGGTTGCCCTGTGATGCCAGGAGGTGGTGGGGCACGACAGGAGAGAGCAGGGGGCAAGCACTAAATAGATCCGAGTGGAAGTCTAGGCTCTGCCACTAAACCAGTGGAATCTTGGACAAGTCACCTCACCTCCTGGATCCTCAGCACTTAAGTCCCCAAAGCTCCTTTGTAGCACATGTGTTCCTGTGTGCCAGGGCCTTAGCCTAAGGCATCTCATGTAATCCTTTTTATCCTGTGAGGTAGGGGTTAGTTATCTGGGTTATTATCCACGCCTGCTGAATCAGATTTCCAGAGGCGGGACCAGAGCAATTTATTTTTAAAGAGCTCCACATCCTTTGGATGTGGGGGTGCAAGCAGGGAACTGCTGCTTCTCATTATAAGCCCTTCTGTACTATTTTATTTTTTTACCTGTGTATATATTGCTTTACTTTTTAAAAAGGAAAAAGAAAAAGCTTTACAAACGATTCTGATGCGCAGCCTAGGTTGATAACCACCTGTACAGTGGAGAAAGCACTTGAATGACGTGGAAGACCTGGGTTCAAACCTTTTTGGGCCTCAGTTTCCTTATCTGTAAAGTGGGGAGAATAGCAAAGGTGACCTTTAAAGGGCTGTGAATGATCTAGATGCCAGCCAAATTGCTTCATATATATTTAATTTTCTCTTTGCTTCACTACTGCAAGGTAGGTGTTTATTATCTCCTTTTACAGATGTGGAAACTTAGGCTCAGAGGTGAAGTAACTTGCACAAGTTTCTACAGCTAGAATTTGAACCAGGTCTGACCCCCGAATTGTGCTCATCCATAAAGGCCAGCATTTGCCAAATTATGGCACACAATACCACCAGTGGTACGTGACTTCTTTGGTTGAAAACAGACAAATTTATTTTGTTTTGATAGTTATGTCTTTTAATATGTATTAGAAGAATACATAATTAGCACACATCAAACCTGTGATTTCACAGATATCACTACTTGGGATGAAAATGAAATAGGATAACAATGTTAGACCTCAGATCAACCTCAAGAAAAATACTGAGTAAATAGTACAGGAGGGCAATTTGGAAGTATTATTAAAAACCAATATATAAATATCCTATGACTTTGCAATTCCACTTCTAGGAATCAACCCTAGGTAAACTTTCACACATACACTTTCACACAGGCATAGTGATGCTCCTGTGTAGTATTTTGTAATAGCAAAACCTAAAAACAGTCTTAATGTCCATCACAAAAGAAATGCGTAAGTAAAATGTGGTAATCATATGATGACAATCTATACAGCAATTACAGAAGATGGATTGAGCTACATTAAGTAACATGCACAGATCTCAAAAACATCGTTAAGCAAAGAAAACAAATTGCTAAACAATTCAATGTATCATTTGCATTAAACACACAATATTTCCAATGAGTTCACATATGTACGTACAAGCATTAAAACAAAGTCTAAACGGAAGTACAACAAACAGTCACTAAGAAGGGAAGGATCAAGAGGGGGAGTGGTTGGTAGCTGAATGAGACTATCTTTAACAATCTAATTTCTCAAAAGGAGAATGAATTCATGCATATTTGGGTAATTAGAATGGACTTAACTTTTAAAAAGCAATATACAGATTGGAATTAAAGTGTGATGGTGTATGTGAATGAGTAAAGGCTGAGCTCATCGCACCCGGCTTTGCTGCCTCTGCATGATCCTTATAGCTAATGAGGTTAGTTCCTAAAATGAACCTCACACGTGTTAGGCTGGGATGTGGCCCAGGATACCTCTCCCCTATTTCCTCACAACCCAGATTGGGGCTCAGGCACCCGGTTACCAGACATGATTGAAGCTACAGGTTTCCTCAGGCCCTCCGCTTACCAGGTAGACCCCATCAGTGCCCTGAAACTTTCCCAGTCAGCAGGGCATTCAGCACCTTCCAGATTTGGAGGCTTCTTCTGTCCCTAATAGCTGGGATCAGAAGCTCAGGGGTCCAGGCATGAGGGTTATATTCTGAGGGGTCGGCACCTAGTGGGCTCCACGAAGGGATAAGGCTTCCAGTGAGGAGCTTGACATCATTAAATCCTATGAGGTAGGTAATATTGTTAGCCCCATTTTACAGATGAGGAAACTGAGGCACAGAAGGTCAAATGACTTGCCCAAGGTCAAACAACTAGTAAGTGATAAAAAGTGGGACCAGAACCCATAACTGTCTGTCCTCAGAGCTCATGCTCCACTCCTAGTGCCTGACCAAATCCTACCAATTTGTCAAGGTCTAGCTTAAATGTGACCTCCAGGAAGCCTAGAGGGAATCACCCACTTCTCAAATTCAAAGTACATATAACATTCATCTAACTATAGTCATTCATGAACCCACTGTATCTCCTTACTAGGAGGGTAGAGATCATGTCTGATTCAACTCTGTATTCCAAGCACAGAGCCTGACAAATAGAAGGTGTTCGGTATGTGTCTGATGAATACATAAATGAATGAATACACAAATGAGTGAATGAAGGCAGTTTCAGGTAACTGCCTAAGACTCCTATGAGGTCCTGAGTACCTTTGCCCAGCTCAGGGGTGCTGTCATCCTAAGCTCTCTCGGAATCAAATTCAGCCTAGGCTCCTTCTAAAACAGGTCTCCAATATCCTTTATTATTTTGCAAACATACTCACATGCACACATGCGGATACATACATACACACATACATACCCACACACACAGTGGGCAAGAGGCCCAAGGGGCCCACGATTATGGGTGATGAGGGGGATGAAGGGGGTGTGTGTGATGAACAGATGGCCCTGTTCAGCTCAGCACCTCCTTTCAGAGGCCAGAATACTCCCTGTCGTTCAGGAATTTTTGCTCCAGACCTAACATCACCTCTGTTCCTCTTCATGCTTGATTAGCAGTGCCTAAATCCCATGACTACACCAAAAAGGGCCAGGAGGTAGGGGGAAGGTTGGGAGTCAAATATCCAGAGATTGGGAGAGGGACAGCTTAGGGATCCAGACAGGGCGGGAGGGCAGAACTACTGCTACTGCTCATTGGGGTTGGGGTTGGCATCTGGGTACTTGGTGAGGTCGAAGGTCAGGACTTTGCTGATCACACAGTCCCCTTGCTGAAGGAGGAGGGAGAAAAAGAAAAATAAAATTGTAAGGAGAGAATTAAGAGGGGTCTAGTGCCCCAGGACCAGGGCCCTCAAACCCTCCTCCCTACATACCTGCCCAAAGCCCAGTCAATGGTTCTCTCTGGGTGTGAGAGGATATGCTCAGTCCCATGTGCCTTCTCTCCTTGCCTACTTCTGTACTCTCCTCCTTTCTCCACTGTCTGGCTGCCTCTGCCTGCCTTTCCACCTGTCCCCAAATGCAATGGCCCTGCCTGGCTGGGCTGGCTAAGCCTCCAGAGGCAGGGCTCCAACAAGCCCAAATGGCCATTCAGGACCTGATTCCCTATGCTCCCCCACCTCCTTTCCCCTCCACTGCAGCCTTCCTTTCCTGCCCTGGGAAATCAGGCAGGGAGTAGGACTGGCTCCTGAGCCAGGCCCGTCCTACCTCAGGATAGACTCCAATGAGGCTCTCGGCCTTGGTGTAGAACTCCTCCTTGAGAGAGATGACGATGGCCTGGAAGTTGCAAGTCGACTGCTCCTTGATGTAATTTGCCACCTGTGGGAAAGGCCGCCAGGCACTTAGCAAGGCTCAAACCTTAACAGTCCCCAGTATTTTCCAGCCACAACCAGAAGGCAGAAGAGGTAGGGTAGGGAGAGGACGGTGGGGAAAAGAGAGGTTGAGAGAAGGAGACTACTGACTACCACAGCATGGATGACTCTGGGCCCAGCCTCCCAGGCACAGAGAGCAGGCAGCAGGAACGGCTAGGGCACACTCAGGAGTTGCTCCCTGAAACCCAACCCCGACCTGGGGGCATCCCTCCCAGGCCCCACTTTCTTTGCACCCACCTTGCCAATGTTGGTGTTATCCAAGGCAGCATCAATCTCATCCAGGACGAAGAAGGGGGCTGGCTTGTAGCTGGGAGGGAACCAGTAGGTGAGCTGACACTGAGGCGGGGAGGGGGTGGCAAGGCGGGGTGGGACAGCCCCAGGGCCCATCAAACAGGCCAGCTTCCCACTCCACTTCTTCAGAAACTAAAAAACCCAGGTCTCAAAGTTGCCTGAGCCTCTAAAAGCCAAGACATCAACAAAGCCCTCCCCTCTGCACTCAGCCCTGTGTTCCAGGTTCCTACAGAACCACAAGAAGACATGGTCCCCTCAGGAGCTTCCAGGCTGGCTGGGGAGCTAAAGCTGTCCGAGGTTCTAGTTGTAATGACCGAGCTACCTAGAGGTCCACCCCATTCCAACACATGCCATCACAGCATGCTTTGTCATGCCTCCTTGCTTCTGCATATGCTGCACCCTCAGCCTAAAATGCCTGCTGGTCTACCTGGCACACTTCTACTCATCCTTTACATCTCCTGCTCAAGTGGCACTTGTCATTAAAAGTCTTCCCTGGCCTACCCATACCCTCCCCACAGACTGGGTTAAGTGTACCTCCTCTGTGTATCCATCGCACCCATGCTCACCCGGTTACAACACTTAGCACATGTCTGTTTATGCATCTGGCTTCTACTAGACTGTGAGCTCCTCGAGGCCAGAGACCCTGTCTGATACATCTGTGTCCCTAATCCCTCCGCAGGGTCTGGTATAGAGCAGCACTCAAGAAATTGATGCTGTACAATCAAGCAACATAAGCTGCGGGAGTCAGACTCAAGTACTACTGGCATTCAGGAGGGGAAGGTCAGGGTATGCCACAGTGATCAAGGAGGGCTTCCTAAAGGGGAGGAGAATGAGGAAGGGTGAAGGGGTGAAAGGTGATGATCAAGCTAGATTTACATGGAAAGGGATTATTAGCCAGCAACCTTGTGAGCAAAAGCCTGGAGGCGGAACTAAATACATGCAGAGGCCGGTGAGGACATGCTGAGCAGATGAGGGTGGATGGGGAAGACAGGTCCAGAAAAACCAAAGCCAGATATGCTGCAGTAGATAGTGAAACAGGGATGCAATCCAGATTCCACCAAACCATCACCTTCGCAGATCTCTGTGTATCCTTGGGCCCCAGAGCCTCTGGTGGCCTCAGTTCAGTCTCTTCGTCAACTGCCCTAGGGGATCAGCCTCACCTGTGGATGGCAAAGAGCAGGGCCAGAGCGGCCACTGTCTTCTCCCCCCCTGACAAGTTGTCCATAGGCCGGAAGCGTTTCCCAGGAGCCACACAGTTGTAGTTGATGCCATCCAAGTAGGGCTCTTCAGGGTTCTCAGGGCCCAGGAATGCCTAGGGGAAGGCAGATGGGTCAGGATCTGTATCTGAGACTGGATGGAGATAGGGACAGGAAGCCTAGAGGGAAGGACAACTGAGGATGGTAGCAGCTGGTTGGGTAAGGGGCTCCAGCCTACCTGGGCACTGCTATTGCGGGACAGGGCCTTATAGATCTCATCAATGTTGGTAGCCACAGATTCAAAACAAGCATTGAAGCGGTCAAAGCGCTCCTTCTTGATCTGTTCGAATGCCTGCTTGGCCTTCTTTGCTCGCTTTCGGGCTGCTTCAAACTCTGCCAGAAAGAAAGACAGGAGACCCCTCAGTGCCCTGGCAAGAAGGACCTGCAAATGACAATCCAGAGCAGGAACATCCCACTGAGAGAGAGGAATGCCTGAGGAGGGTCCCAGAAGGATCTGTATCCAGTGGACTGGCCACTGGATACAATGCAGAGCAAGAAACAGGGGCCTGGAGCCACACAAATATGGATTCCTCCCTGTGTTCTACCAGCAACCAGCTGTGTGACCTTGAACAGGTCATTTACTCTCCGGGAACCTCAGCAATTTTCCGTTCTATAAAGCAGGTGTAATAACCCCTACTGTTTAGGGCTCCTGAGAGTTTTAAGTAAGAAAACATGTCAGAACAGGAACTGCTGTGATGTACAGCAGGCCCGTGGCATACCTTTAGCCTCTTGTCCTCATCGTAGGCCCAAGTAGAAGGGTAATCTTACCATCTGAGGTCTCCTGGAACTTGTCTCGGACACTTTCCAGCTTTTCCATGGCCTTCATGTTGGGGGCGGCAATACGCTGAAGCACACTCTGCTGCTCATTCAGCTTCTGCTGCAGTGTGTTCATCTCTTGCTTGATCTCTTCCTCAGCCTGGGCATCCTGTAAGCCCCAGGCCCAGCAATGTCAAGAAGGGCCTGGCCCCTGTGCCAAGGCCCCCACCGAAAGATGACTGACTGAGTGTGGCCTGGGCGCCTGCTCCTATACGGAGGGCAAGTTCTTCTTCTCCAGCTCGGTTCCTTCCACCAGATCCTACCCATAGTAACCATTCCCACCATCTCTGGAAATTATAGGCTGAGGCTGCTTTCTAATCTCTAGCCGCTTTCTAATCTCTAGCCCTTCCCCCAGGCCCTGCCAACCTCTTTGTCTCTCAGGAGGAGCAGCTGGTGGTGCCCCTCTCTGGCTCTCAGCCCAGGCCATGAGCCAGTACCAACCCAGGGTGACCTGGAGACTCCCACACTGGCCGCTTTGGACTCCACTTACAGCTCCACAATAAGTAAGGCAATTCACGTTTTCTGCTTAGATCACTACATGTGAGCAAATTCCATTTGAGTTTAGTTTTAGTTCTTATGGATATTGCAATGCATGTCTGGGCTTGTGCCTTTCTGCCACTTTCAGTCAATAAATATTTATTGAATGCCTACCAAGTGCCAGGCACTGGGGCCATCCTCTCCTGTGAGCCCTGGTTTCTGTGCTCACAGAGCTCAGGGGTCTAACAGAGGAATGCACATAAGTAAACAACCAGAATACTGTAGGATGAATGTGAAAACAATGATAAGCAGGCAGTGTTGACTTAGCACACAAGAAAGACACCTAACTCAGACTCAGGAGGACTCAGACTCCTAACTCAGAGACCAGGAGATTGATAGTTCTTGAGTGGTGAATGTTAGTACTATTATGTTTAGTGAGCCTAGGGTATTTTGGGTATAAATAAGTATAATAAGTAGAGGGAGGGATCCCACTAGTGTATAGAATATGTGCCTGCATTGAGGTGTTCTGGATGGTTACCTCATCGGGTGATAAAAATTAAGGTAGGCTTCCAGGAATATGTTTAAGCTAAGGACTACAGGATGAACAAGTGAAGACAGAGAAAAGGAATAGACCTTTTTAGACTTTTTTTTTTTTTTTTTTGAAGACAGAGTCTCGCTCTATTACCCAAGCTGGAGTGCAATGGCATGATCTCTGGTCATTGCAAGCTCCACTTCCCAGGCTCAAGTGATCCTCCCACCTCAGCCTCCCAAGTAGCTGGGACTACGGACACGCACAACCATGCCTGGCTAATTTTTGTATTTTTTGTAGAGACAGAGTTTCGCCATGTTGCCCAGGTTGGCCTCAAATTCCTGAGCTCAACTGATCCACCCATCTCAGCCTCCCTAAGTGCTGGGATTACAAGCGTGAGCCACCATGCCCGGCCAGGAACAGACTTCTGTGCAGTTGGGAGCATCACAAAAAATAGCCAGGGGAGGTTGCTCATGGTCTGTTCATCAAACTGAAAATAATTCAAAAGAGAAAGCAAGCCAGGAATGGTGGCTCATGCCTTTAATCCCAGCATTTTGGGAGCCTGTCAGGAAAATCACTTGAGAATAGGAATTTGAGACCAGCCTGGGCAAAATAGGGAGACTCCGTCTCTACAAAAATAAAAAAATTAGCCAGACGTGGTGGCACATGCCTGTGGTCCCAGCTCCTTGGGAGGCTAACGTGAGAGGACTGTTTAGGCACAGGAGATCAAGGCTGCAGTGAACCATGATGGTGCCACTGCACTCCAACCTGGATGACAGTGCGAGACCTTGTCTCAAAAAAAAAAAAAAAAAAAAGAGTAATCAACTTCAATAAACTTCGAAAGCTAAAAAAAAAATATGTATATATGGCAGTAGTAGCAATTGTGTGTGTATGTGCATGCGTACAAGTGTGTTGGAGGGCACAGAAAGAGAAGATGCTAGATAGACAAGTAGAAGCCAGATTATAAAGGGCCTTATAAGGTTTAGACTTTATCCTGAGAAAGGTGAGGTACCAGTGAATGATTTCAAGGATAAGAAGGACATAAACTTATGTACATTTTAGAAAGCCCTTATGAAGATCTCTATGCACTACTTTGGAGTGGTCTCCAGAATAGGTTTTTTTTGTTTTTTTTTTTAAGTTTTTTTTTTTGAGACGGAGTCCTCCTCTGTCGCCCAAGCTGGAGTGCAGTGGCGCGCTCTTGGCTCACTGCAACCTCCGCCTCCCAGGTTCACGCCATTCTCCTGCCTCAGCCTCCCGAATAGCTGGGACTACAGGAACCCGCCACCATGCCCGGCTAATTTTTTTTTGTATTTTTAGTAGAGACGGGGTTTCACCGTGTTAGCCAGGATGGTCTTGACCTCCTGACCTCGTGATCCGCCCGCCTAGGCCTCCCAAAGTGCCTGGGATTACAGGTGTGAGCCACCGCGCCCGGCCCCAGGATAGATTTTTAAGTAAAATATGAAAGCTACACAATAGTGTATGCTATATTTTATTGAAGTGAAGGTAGAGGGAATATAAATATATTTGTATTTTAAACATATAACGGCAAGAAAAAGAATAATCCAAAAACTAATTAAAGGGTTATCTATCGAGAAAGAGAGGTGAAGGGGACAGGAATGGAAGCAAGAATTCTCTTCATGTACCTTGTTTTATACTTTTGATTTTAGAAACACATAAAGATGTTATATATAACTATTAAAGCAAAATTAAATCAAAATGTGAAAACCACTGGGTAAAAAATTGTTGGGGAACAAGATATTCACAAGATGCCAAAGCATCACTCTAAAGATTACTAATTAATGACAAAGGTAAAAGTGTACATTTAGCGTTGAAAAACCTAGCAACTGACACTTTAACTGAGGGATCAAACTCAGTATCACTAATAGTGGGCACATCCTGACATGATGTACCTCCTGGAGGGATGCCACATCAAGTTCACCAATGAAATGTTCTTGCCAAAAAATACTTAACATGAATCCATTGAGCCTCCAGACTGGATGAAATTTCCAATTTACAGGAGATACAAGGGTTGGAAGAACAGGTTAAATAATATTGTAAAAAAAAAAGAACATATCCATAATGTGGGACATTTTCCAAGAAAACTCTCATAGACTCTTTAAAAGATCAATGCCATGAATAAAAGGTAAAGGGATAGCTCCATATTAAAAGAAACTAAAGAGACATAATAAATAAATTCATAAATTTTGATTGGATACTAGTTTCAAAAAGAAAAAAAAACTACAAAAGACACTTTTAGAACATCTAGAGAAATTCAAATATGGGTTGAAGATTAAATATTATGAAACCTAATTATTCATTTTCTTAGGTATAATATGAAATTATGATTAGGTAAGACAATCCCTTGCTCTTAGCATGCTGAAGTATCTAGGGCTGAAGTATCATGACCACACTTCCTTCAAAAGGTTCAGCAAAAACAAAAAAACTGCAAGTAATGGGAGGCAAGAGGGAAGGAGGAGAAAGATAGGGGAAAGATGAGAGAAAAAGCAAATGTGGTAAAATATTCACTGGTGAATCTAAGGTGAAAGGCATATGAGTGTTCACTATTCTAGTCTTTCAAGTTTTCCATAGGCTTGAAACATCTCAGAATTAAAGCTGGAAAAAAAAATCAAAATGCTAAAAAGAGTAATCCCTAAAAATGAAAAACAAACTAAAACAAAGAAACCTAACTATATATTAAGCTGGTTAAACACTCAGATAATTCTTTCAAATTACTTTAAAACATAGGAACATGACTATACATTCCCAATGAGGCTTTCCTTAGCTTAATAATAAAAAGAATCTCAGAAAATCTTAAACTATTTAAAATTACATTCAATAATCAAATTGTTACTAATATTATATATCTTTTTTGAGACGGAGTCTTGTTCTGTCGCCCAGGCTGGAGTGCAGCGGTGCGACCTCAGCTCACTGCAACCTCTGCCTCCCAGGTTCACACCATTCTTCTGCCTCAGCCTCCCGAGTAGCTAGGACTACAGGCGCCTGCCACCACGCCCGGCTAATTTTTTGTATTCTTAGTAGAGATGGCGTTTCACCATGTTAGCCAGGATGGTCTCCATCTCCTGACCTTGTGATCCACCCGCCTCAGCCTCCCAAAGTGCTGGGATTACAGGCGTGAGCCACTGCGCCTGGCCCTTTTACTAATAATATCTTATTGTGATTTTTCAAACTAGTATATACAGAGTAGGATAAAGTAAATGTGTTATTACGTTAGTGTTGCTAGGAACTGAGATTTTCAGCAACAATAACTGGAAGACTCAAAAAGAAAATCAATGACGTTAAACTAAAAATTACAATTTCAATTCAAAGTATCAATATGAACTCATGATGCATTTTTCCTTCAAAAAAAAAAACAAAAAAACCGCATTTAATAGCCCAATCTACTGAAAAGTTCTAGAAGCACTAATAAACTCAGCAATCATGAACACTCCAATATCCAGATGGTAGTTGCTAAATAATAGCATTTCCCACTAAAGGAAGTCAGAGCTTCCTGGAGAAATAGTGGATTCCAGGTCTGGGTGGAAAATGGGGAGGACGAATCTGGACATATTGGAAAGCAAGGGAGATATCAAAGACTACCAGGGTTGTGTTGAAATGATTCAGAAGCCAAACTGAATGAGTCACCATTGGCCAAAGATGGGACAACCTGAGCACCAAGAAGGATAATAACCACAACAGACTGAAAGACACCAAATATATTTAAATTCATAATGATATGAGAACTCAGTGGACAAATCTTGAGAAAGCCAAGGAAGCAATTCCTTATTTTATAAACTGATAAAGGGGGGGAAAAAAATCAAGCATATATAGCCTGCCTTTCCTATACAAACTGTATCTCAGAATAACCAAATAAATGATGAGAGGAAGTATCTCTTTATAGTATTCCAGCCAGTAAACACAGAAATGATAGAGTAAGGTCACTATTTTGCAACCCCTGACTAATTAATGGATCTATGCAATAAGAAGCATGGCTGCAAACCACACAAAAAGAGCCACTAATGGACATTAAGTACCTTCTGATGGAAGTAACACCACCAGCTGTGAAGGAGCCGTAGCCACAACAAACAAGCGAACCCCAAAATTTGAATCTAACCAAGCCACTGTGCTGTCCAATCCGGTTGCCAGTAGCCACATGTGGCTACTTAGCACGTGATATTTGGCTAGTGCAACTGAGGAGATAAAATCTTAATTTTATGAAATTTTAGTTCATTTAAATTGAAAACCTGATATTCAATTCAGTTACTGGAAAACTTTGATGTATATTTGGAACAACTTGGGTATGTGGGTCTCCTTTTTCAATTGTAAATTTTAGGAAATCTAAATACAGATCAAGTATTTCTGAGGAAATTTTAGCATCTGAATTGAGACGTGCTGTGTTAAAATACATACTAGATTTTGAAGACAGTACAAAAAAGGATCATCAAATATCTCATCAATAATTTTTATATAGTTCACACATTGAAATCATACTCCTGAGGACACTAGGCTAAACATAATATAGTATTAAAATTAATTTCACCTTTGTCTTTTTATTTTTAAAATGTGGCTACTAGAAAATCGAAAATTGGCCAGGCGCGGTGGCTCACACCTGTAATCCGAGCACTCTGGGAGGCCGAGGCGGGTGAATCACAAGGTCAGGAGATCGAGACCATCCTGGCTAACAAGGTGAAACCCCGTCTCTACTAAAAATACAAAAAAAATTAGCCGGGCGTGGTGGCGGGCGCCTGTAGTCCCAGTTACTTGGGAGGCTGAGGCAGGAGAATGGCATGAACCTGGGGGGCGGAGGTTGCAGTGAGCCGAGATCGCGCCACTGCACTCCAGCCTGGGCGACAGAGCAAGACTCCATCTCAAAAAAAAAAAAAAAAATTACATATGTGGATCACATTTTACCTCTTCGGAACAGCACTGATCTACATCTAACTACCCACTTACAAGAACTACAGAGGATAGCAGAACCATTTTTGGTTTTTTTTTTTTGGTGGGGGGGGTGAAGGGAACATTTTAAACACTGCAGGACACAATCAGTAAAGTATAGAATGTGAACAATCCTTCAGAAGAAATGAGTCAATTTCTACAACAACAAAAAAATAGTGCAAAGAAAAATAAAAACAGGTGGAGGGGGATCCTATAAGTTAAATGAGATTCAAGTGACATATCAATTAATGGCTTTATCAATCATCCACTAACTATCGATCAATCATCTTATTTGACTTCCAATTCAAGCAGGTAAACTGTAGAGTGTGTGTTTGCGTGTGACCATCATGGATGTGTAACACTAATTATTAAGAAATTACTGCCAAGCGTGGTGGCTCACGCCTGTAATCCCAACACTTCAGGAGGCCGAGGCGGGCGGATCACAAAGTCAGGAGTTCAAGACCAGCCTGGCCAATATAGTGAAACCCCATCTCTACTAAAAATACAAACAATTAGCCGGGCATGGTGGTGGGCACCTGTAATCCTAGCTACTCAGGAGGCTGAGGCAGGAGAATCGCTTGAACCAGGGAGGCGGAGGTTGCAGAGAGCTGAGATTGTGCCCCTGCACACCAGCCCGTGATAGTACGAGACTCTGTCTCAAAAAAAAAAAAATCATTTTTAGGTATGTAATGGTTCTAATTATTTTTAAGAATTCCTATCTCTTTCAGAGATGTATCCTGCAATATTTGCAAATGAAATATGATGTCCAGAATTTCTTTTTTCTTTTTTTTTTTTTTTGAGACGGAGTCTTGCTCTGTTATCCAGGCTGGAGTGCAATGGCGTGATCTCGGCTCACTGCAACCTCTGACTCCTGGGTTCAAGTGATTCTCCTGCCTCAGCCTCTCAAGTAGCTGGGACTACAGGCACATGCCACCACGGCCGGCTAATTTTTTTGTATTTTTAGTAGAGACGGGGTTTCACCGTGTTAGCCAGGATCAATCTCCTGACCTCATGATCTGCCTGCCTCGGCCTCCCACAGTGCTGAGATTACAGGCGTGAGCCACCGCACCCGGCCCAGAATTTGCTTTAAAATAACCTAGGGATAGGGAGGGATAATAAAGTGTCAGGGGGTGGGGGGGCCGGGCCCCGTGGCTCACACCTGTAATCCCAGCACTTTGGGAGGCCAAGGCGGGCGGATCACGAGGTCAGGAGTTCGAGACCAACTTGGCCAACACAGTGAAATCCCGTCTCTAATAAAAATACAAAAAATCAGCCAGGCGAGGTGGTGGGCGCCTGTAATCCCAGCTACTCGGGGGGCTGAGGCAAGAGAATCGCTTGAACCTGGGAGGCAGAGGTTGCAGTGAGCCGAGCTTGTGCCACTGCACACCAGCCCAGGCCACAGTGTGAGACTCTATCTCAAAAAAAAAAAAAAGAACTGTGTGGGGGTGCACATTAAACAAGTTTGGCCAGCAGCTGACTGTTGTTAAAACTGGTGATGGCTATATGAGGGAGCACTGTAGTATTTTACTTTTGCATATAAAATTTTCCATAATAAAAATCTAAAAATAACAACAAAAAAATAAACTTGAAGTGGTTCCCACTGGCCAAGGATGAACAATGTGAGCATCAAGAAGAAAAATGGGGGCCAGGCGCGGTGGCTCACACCTGTAATCCCAGCACTTTGGGAGGCTGAGGCGGGTGGGTTACGAGGTCAGGAGATCGATACCATCCTGGCTAACACGATGAAACCCCGTCTCTACTAAAAATACAAAAAATTAGCTGGACGGGATGGTGGGTGCCTGTAGTCCCAGCTACTTGGGAGCTTGAGGCAGGAGAATGACGTGAACCCGGGAGGCAGAGCTTGCAGTGAGCTGAGATCACGCCACTGAACTCCAGACTCCGTCTCAAAAAAAAAAAGAAAAAGAAAAAGAAAAAAAAAAAAGAAGAAAAATGGGGCCAGGTGTGGTGGCTCATGCCTGTAATCCTAGCACTTTAGGAGGCCAAGGCAGGGGGATCACATGAGATCAGGAGTTCAAGACCAGCCTGGCCAACATGGCAGAACCCCGTCTCTACTAAAAATAAAAAAAATTATCTGGGCATGGTGGCGCATGCCTGTAATCCCAGCTACTCAGGACGCTGAGATAGGAGAATCACTTGAACCCAGGAGGCAAGAGGCTGCAGTGAGCTGAGATCATGCCCCTAAACTCCAGCCTGGGTGACAGAGTGAGACTCCGTCTCAAACAAAAACAAAGAAAAATGGGCCAGGTGCAGAGGCTCACACCTGTAATTCCAACACTTCAGGAGGCTGAAACAGGAGGATCACTTGAGGCCAGAAGTTCGAGACCAGCCTAGGCAACACAGTGAGACCTTGTCTCCATGTTAAAAAAAAAAGAGAAGAAGAAGAAGAAAAATGACTCCAACAGATTGAAACATAAAAGACATCTAAACATTGAAGTTTCTTTTTTGAGACAGGTTCTCCCTGTCACCCAGGCTACAGCACACTGGTGTGATCTAGGTTCAGTGCAGCCTCAACCTCCCAGGATCAAGTGATCTTCCTGCCTCAGCCTCCTGAGTAGCTGGGACTACAGGTACATGCCATCACACCCAGCTAATTTTTAAAAATTAGCTCTTGGGCTCAAGCAATCCTCCTGCCTTGGACTCCCAAAGTGCTGGGATTACAGGCATGAGTCACCACACCTGGCCAACATTTATTTATTTATTTATTTATTGAGACAGGGTCTTGAACTATTGACATTTTGGGTCAGGTAATTCGTTGCTGTAGGGATTGTCCTGAGCACAGTAGGATGTTTAGCAGCATCCCTGGTGTCTACCCACTAGATGCCAGTAGTAACCCCCCTACCCCAGTTACGACAAGTAGGCATGACAAGAGTATCTCCAGCCATTGTCATATGTCCCCTGAGGGAACAAAATATCTACCCTCTCAATGAGAACCACTCCTATAAAAGATAAGGACTTAAAAAAAAATAGTAATACCACTATTACACTTAAAAATATTAACAATTTCCACAGCTGGGCACAGTGGCTCACGCCTGTAATCCCAGCACTTTGGGAGGCTGAGGTGGGCAGATCATGAGGTCAGGAGATCGAGACCATCCTGAATAACACGGTGAAACCCCGTCTCTACTAAAAATACAAAAAAAATTAGCCGGGCGTGGTGGCAGGTGCCTGTAGTCCCAGCTACGTGGGAGGCTGAGGAAGGAGAATCGAGTGAACCTGGGAGGCAGAGCTTGCAGTGAGCCGAGACCACGCCACTGCACTCCAGCCTGGGTGACAGAGCGAGACTGTCTCAAAACAAAAAACAAAAAACAAAAAAACAAATTTCCCAGTCTGGATTTGGTTAACTACATCCCTGTGCATTTTTTTTTGAGATGGAGTTTTGCTCTTGTCACCCAGGTTGGAGTGCAATGGCACAATCTCGGCTCACTGCAACCTCAGCCTCCTGGGTTCAGGCGATTCTGCCTCAGCCTTCTGAGTAGCTGGGATTACAGGTATGCACCACCATGCCCGGCTAATTTTTGTATTTTTAGTAGAGACGGGGTTTCACCATGTTGGCCAGGCTAGTCTCAAACTCCTGACTTCAGGTGATCCACCTGCCTCAGCCTCTCAAAGTGCTGGGATTACAGGCGTGAGCCACCGCGCCCGACCCTCAAGTGCTTTTTTAACATTCCTCTGGCACCAGTGTTTCTGATAGTGTTCCCAAAGTGCTGAGATTACAGGCATGAGCCACTGTGCCCGGCCCTAAATATCTATTGAATTCTGGTTTTTGTTTCCACTGTCTCTAATGCAGGCCACTTTCATCTCACATAGCCAACTACAGGAGCCTCCTAAATAGTTTATGATGTGTTTCAATCATCATTATATTCAGGAGGATTGGATATAGAAGCTTGATCAGATCCACGTTTGTTTTTTGGCAAGAATACTTCATAGCTAATGTTGAACACCGGTCAATGTTAACATTACAAAGAAAGTGAGAACTGACATCAGTGTCTACTGATGTGATGCAGAAGGAAGTTCACAAGTACACAACACCACCTATGATATATTCTTGCCAAAAAAAGAACTTGAATCCAATCAAACCCTAGATTTACCTACCAGTTTATAGGAAATACAAGGAATAGAAAAAACATGTTCAGTAACATCAAGGGGACATAATCAGCCAAATCTAGAATGCAGACAATTCTATAGTACCAACGACCCAGTTCCTTCCATAGATAAATACGAAGGAAAAAAATAAAATAAAAACGAAGAAGAAAATGTTATAGACTAGCAGAGACCAATTTTAACATATGGACCTTACTGGAATATTGATCTAAACACATAAACTGCAAAAAAAATAAAAAAAAAAATGTTATGGGACTTTCATGGAAATCTAAACATTTACTGATTAGATGATATTGTGGAGTTATTGTTAAATATTTTCAGATATAATATTATGGTTGTTTTTCTTAAAAGTTCTCATATTCTAGAGATACATGCTGAGGTAATTATGGATGGAGTAATGTCTAGTTTTCTTTAAAATACTCCAATGGGGGGTAAAAAAAATAAGATTGCTTAACTGTTGAAGCTGAGTGCCTGAGGTTCATTATTATCATTCTCTTTACTTCCATATGCTTGAAATTTTCCATAAGTTAAAAAAATCAAATCCTCCTGAATATAATGATGATTGAAACACATCATAAACTATTTAGGAGGCTCCTGTAGTTGGCTATGTGAGATGAAAGTGGCCTGCATTAGACAGTGGAAACAAAAACCAGAATTCAATAGATATTTAGGGCCGGGCACAGTGGCTCACACCTGTAATCTCAGCACTTTGGGAGGCCAAGGTAGGCAGATCGCCTGAGGTCAGGAGTTCAAGACCAGCCTGACCAACATGGTGGAACCCCGCCTCTACTAAAAATTAGTTGGGCATGATGGCGGGCATCTGTAATCTCAGCTACTTGGGAGGCTGAGGCAGGAGAATCGCTTGAACCTGGGAGGCAGAGGTTGCAGCAGTGAGTCGAGATCATGCCACTGCACTCCAGCCTGGGCAACAAGAGCGAAACTCCGTCTCAAAAAAAAAAAAAAAAAAAAGAGATATTTAGGAGGCAGAATCCATAGGGCTTGGTGCTTGGTAATTAATTGATTATGTAAAGTGAAAGAGGGAGAAGTCAAGGATGAGGCTCAAATTTCTGGCTGAGCATGTGAGTGGCACTGAGGAGATGGGTAAATATGGGGAGGAAGGCTAGGGTTTGAGGTACCTGTGGGACTTAGCATAGAGATTGCAGCAGAAGCCACGGAAGTAAAGTGATACCCAGGATGAAAGAATGCCAAGTGAGGAGGAAAGAGCCCTGAGGAACACCTGAGGTCAATCTGTTCACTGTACTGAAGTCTCTTCTCTGTGTGGACCTAGGCTTAGCTTAGCTATACTATATACACACATGGAAGGGGAAGACTGATAGCAGGCAAGGGCAGGAGCAACTTGGGGTATGGGGTAGGGAATGTGCATATGTCTGTTTGAATATATGAGGGGGAGATCCTGCCTCACAACTGAATCCTCCCACCCTTGCCAGCTTTCCCCTCTTTCCAGCCATGGTCTCCACAGAGCCCCCAGATGGGCTGACCTCCTCTCTGGACAGCTAGGAAGATGGTCCCACTCCCACCCAACCCCCACCCCCACCACACCCCTGTGGTTGATCCTCACCTTCAGATCCTCACACAGATCACCGTAGTCAATCTCAATGAGGGCCTCTCGTGCATAGATACTGGAAATTCTCTGTGAACCACTCACTGAGTCCTCCCCCTGGGAGCTACCCTGCAATGGCAACGGAGAGTCAAGTGGAGCAGACTGGCCATGAGAGTGCACCTCTATAGGGAGCTCCTTTGCAGCCTTCAATCTTTGAGAAAGCACCTTGCTAGAAAGCACCATGGCAGAAGGAACAGAGGCTTTGTAGGCAGAATGACTCAAGTTCAAAATTGAGCTCTATGGCCAGGTGCAGTGGCTTGCGCCTATAATCCCAGCACTTTGGGAGGCCAAGGCAGGTGAATCACTTCAGGTCAGGAGTTTGAGACCAGCCTGGCCAACACAGTGAAACTCTGTCTCTACTAAAAACACAAAAATTAGCCAGGAGTGGTGGTGCATGCCTGTAATCCCAGCTACGTGGGAGACTGAGGCACAAGAATCACTTGAAACTGGGAGGCGGAGGCTGCAGTGACCCAAGATCACGCCACTGCACTTCAGCCTGGGTGACAAAACAAGACTCTGTCTCAAAAAATAAAAATAAAAATAAAAATAAATAAAAAAAATTTGAGGTCTACACTTACTAACATTGTGATTTTGGGCAAGTCACATTCTCAGATCCTGAGTCTCTTCACCTGTAATGTGGGGATAATGCCTGTCTGGCAGGTCTGTGGTTAGGATTGGGGTAATTATGTCACACGCTACCATGATGCCCAGAACATTTCTGGTATTCAAAATATTTTACTGAATTAAACTGAAATGCCATTTGGAAAGTGAGGAGGGAGAAAGATACATGGGACTGAGATATATAACCAGGTCTAAGACAAGATATTAATATATGCAAACCTCCTCTCAGTTAACGTTTCCCATCCCCTTGCTACAAATCTTTGCTTCCACTGCTCCTCTTTGGCTAGTATCTCTGGTTTTCCTATAACTAAACTTCCTCACCTCTGCATTGTTGATGTCCCTTACCTAACCCTCTCCTGGCCAATCTTCCTCACTGCAGCTAAGCTATCACCCTCAGGTCCCCTAGCTTTCTGTCTTCCTTTGCTCTTGGCTAATGTCCCTCAATTCCCACTCCTACCAAGTTCTGTCACCTGCTGGAGCTAATATAGCTCAGGTCCCTAAGATTAATGAATTACTTCATTCTTTCCTGGCTCAACTCTCTCACCACCCACTCACTGGCTTGCAGCTTTACTCCCAATTCAACTTCTCTCTCACACCAAAGCCATTATTACCTTTCGCCTCACCTGCCTTCACCACTGCACCTTGCCTCATTTCTCCTGCATCCCTTTTCATGTCCCTTCACCATCTGCCCACCATCTTTCTCTCTCTCACTGCCCTTCCTGGTCACTTTCACTCCCCATCCCTGGTTAATGATGTTCATCGCCCACTCCCACCACCAGCCACAATACTCACCTCTTCCTGACTAATATCATCCATGGTGCCTTTTGACAGTGGCAACTTAATGTCCTGCATCTTACAGGCCTGTAGCAAGTTGTGACGGTCACTGCGCTTCTGTTCAAGCTTGGTCTCAATGGCTGTCACCTCCTTCTGTAAATGGGTCATTTCCCTAAAAAAGGTCCAGAGGCTAGGTGAGACCCAAATCTGGCAGGCTGCCTGCTCTATCTACGTCCTCCCACCCCAGGCCTGAACCCACTCACTTGTTGGCGCCCCCGAGTTTCTTACGAATCTCCTCCATCTCATGATTCTTGTCATTCACTTCCGACTTCTTGGCCAGATGCTGATTCTTCAGGTCTTGTAGCTGAGCCATGGTCTCATCTATGATCTTCATGTGTCTTTGTTCCTCCTGGTCCCAGCAGTGGGAACAGGACAATAGGTGATGACTTTCCCCATCTTACCCTGGGATATTCTCCTGCTCCCACCCTTCCTACTAGGCAGTTTATTGGAGTCACTCGTCAATGAGCTTTGCTTTCACACCCCCATCACCCCTCAGCCTCCTATCTTTTTTAAATTTGGTTGTCCTCTCCCACACACCCCAATTTTACAAGTTATCTAATATATGTAGAAAAGTATAGAGAAAGTATTAAGTGGGGAATCACTCACAATCTCATCAGCTAGATAATCAATTAACATTCTAGCACATTTTCAGCATTTGATTTACAGACAGTTTTACATAGTTGAGACTAGATTGTAATTAAAACTGTATTCTGACTTAATGTTATATTTGAGCATTTTTTTCTACATCAAAACTTTGTCATGTGCAGTATGTCATTTGTTGTTGTTGTTGTTGTTTTTTTAAACCCACACAAACAATACTGTGCATTTTCTATGAATACACATATGTAAATGTACAAGTATTTAATAAATCCTTAAAGGGTCTGGAAGAATCACCTCTGGCAAGACGAAGGGGACTAGGATGAAGAGTGGTCAGCCAAAGGGGATTATAGCCTTATGTATAATGTTCTGATTTTTACAAAGGAAAATTTTTGTTTTCATTTCGATCTTAAGTCACATAAAGGGGGCCTGGTGGAGTGGCTTACACTTGTGATTCCAGCACTTTGGGAAGCCAAGGTGGGCAGATTGCTTGAGCCCAGGAGTTCGAGACCAGCCTGGACAATAAGGCAAAACCCCGTCTCTACAAAAAGTACAAAAATTAGCTGGGTGTGGTGGCACACGCCTGTGGTCCCAGCTATTTGAGAGGTTGAGGCGGGAGGATCATTTGAGCCTGGGAGGCGGAGGTTGCAGTCAGCTGAGATTGTGCCTCTGCACTCTAAACTGGGCGACAGGGCGAGACCTTGTCTCAAAAAAAATAATAATAATCACATAAAGGGGACATATCTGCAACTTACTCCCAAATGGCTCATAAAAAATAATAAGCATATATATAGAGAGAAAATGCAAAAGATAATGCGGCAACATGTTGATGACCGATGAATCTTGGTGATGGGTAGATAGGAGTTCTTTGTACTATTCCTTGCAATTTTTTGCAAAGTTGAAAATTATTTCAAAATAAAAAGTAAAAAAATTACAAATATGTAATATCCCAAATCATCTAGGTATCTAACTTGTCTTGCCTCAGGATTTTACTGCCCAAGCTACAACTGCATTTAAGATTTCAGACACCAGGCCGGGCGTGGTGGCTCACACCTGTAATCCCAGCACTTTGGGAGGCAGAGGCGGGCAGATCACTTGAGGCCAGGAGTTCCAGACCAGCCTGGCAAACATTGTGAAACCCCATCTCTACTAAAAATACAAAAAATTAGCCAGGCGTGATGGCGGGTGCCTGTAATTCCAGCTACTCGGGAGGCAGAGGCAGGAGTTATCGCTTGAACCTGGAAGGCAGAGGCTGCAGTGAGCCAAGTACTATTGCACTCTAGCCTAGGAAACAAGATCAAAACTGAGTCTCAAAAAAAAAAAAAAAGATTTCAGACACTAAAGAGGACTACTTTAATCATCAGGGGTTAATGATGAAAACACAGAAACAAGCAACAAACATAGGCAGACATAAGTCAAACAATAAGTTCAAACCAAGAGAAGGCCAAATCACCTCAGGAGGGAATGCTGTAAGGAACAAAGGCTTCATAGTAGTTTAAAGAGAAAGGGTGTGAGAAAATTGAGTCATCACACAATACATGGTGGCACAGGCATGCTAAACTCAAAAGAACTGAGCTGTAGCAGTCAGTAGCACAGTCACACTGTGAAGTGACTAGGTTTCAGCAAAACATCATCATTTGTTGCACTGAATTTACATGGTCAATCTACATTTTGCTCATTTTGTTAGTATTTAATTTTTAACTTTGTCTTAGCATTTGGTTAAGTGTTCTAAGTATATATATTTATATATACTTAAGTAACATCATGGATTTAAGGCAACACTGGCAATCTTAGGGACTATTTTTCCTTTAAAAAGGGTCTGTGTATTACTAAAGTTTGAAGACACTACATAAATAATGTTACAAACGTATCATGATTTGCTAAATTCCCACTTTCCAAGAGGCACTGAGTAGTTTCCAATTTGGAACTATAAATAATGCTTGTTATAAACATCAAAGTGTTTGCATAAAGCTTTGCCAGCATTTTGGATGATCTCCTCAGGTATTACTGAGTTACAGAGTATAAATGCATTGTGAAGCTTCTTGAAGGATGGTGCCACATTACATAAGAATACTGGTCTCCTGGCCAGGCACGGTGGCTCATGCTTGTAATCCCAGCACTTTGGGAGGCCGAGGCAGGTGGATCATGAGGTCAGGAGTTCGAGACCAGCCTGGCCAACATGGTGAAACCCCGTCTCTACTAAAAATACAAAAATTAGCTGGGCGTGGTGGCAGGCACCTGTAGTCCCAGCTGCTTGGGAGGCTGAGGCAGGAGAATGGCATGAACCCGGGAGGCGGAGGTTGCAGTGAGCTAAGATAGTGCCACTGCACTCCAGCCTGGGCAACAGAGCAAGACTCCATCTCAAAAAAAGAAAAAAAGAATACTGGTCTCCTATACCATGGCTGGTATTGAGCATTGTGTCTTCTGTTTTTACATTTTCCACGATGTGCTACAAAATACATTGCATCTAATTGTTGCTTTAACTTGCGTTTCTTTAGTAAGACTAAATTATTTGTATGTGTTTAGGGACTATTTGAAAGTCTTCTTGAACTGTTTGTGACATTTATCCATTTTTCCCGTTTAGGTCTTGGTATTTTTCTTATTGATTTAGATGAGAAATTTCTGTTGTGGACATTATCCTTCTGTCTGTCATATTTCTTCCCATTTTTCCTCCCAGTTATTAGTCTGTCTTTTAATTCTTTCCTTCCTTACCTTTTTGAGCTTTTCTATCTCATTTTCATCTTTTTTCACTGTCTGCTCCCACATGTGTACTTTATCTTGGTCCTCCTTCAGTTGGTTCTTTTCAAAATCCAACTGAATGCCCAAGCGAGTCTTCTGATTCTCAAACTCCAAACTGTGTATAAAGGTGGGGGGAGAATAATCTCATAATCTCATAATCTCATCAGCCAGAGATAACCAATGTACAAAATCCAACTATGGGAAGAAAGGGAAACTAGACCCAGGGCTCAGGAACCCAGAGTTACTGATTTTCAGTCACAACTTGCTTCATCCATCCATATGCACATAAAACGGTCCCCTGAAGCTGAAGAACTAAGTTCCTCAGCCTAGCCCTGTGGACATGGCATAAGGCAGGGAAGATTCTGCCAAACCTTATTTATCCCCCTTTAAACAATGAAGACCCCAGCGCCCTCCAAGTTCCTACAAGGAGGCATAAAAGAGTCCATCTGATTCCACCAGCTATGGTAATTCCTATTAGGCTTCTATGTACTTTACATACATTATCTCTAATCCTCTAATCAACAGCTCTGCAAGTAGGCATTATTATCCTAATTTTACAAATGAGGAAAACTTAGGCCAAGAGGTAAAAGACCTTGCCCAAGGCCACACAGCTAGTAAATGGCACATGTGAGACTGAAACCCAGATTTAACACCAAAACCCGGGCTCTTTCTAGTATACCACCACTGCAACATAATGTAGTGGATTAAGAAGACTGGCATCTCAACTCTGCCACTTACTAGTAATGTGATTCAGGCAAGTTGGTTATACTCTCCAGACCTGTTTCCCCACCTGCAAAATGAACATAATAATAGTACCTACCTCAGGGTTATTGGGAGATTTTTAAATGAATTAATATGTATAAAGTCCTTAGAACCACACCGGGTCCACGATAACTACTCAATCAATTTTAGTTACCATTATCACCAGGTATATTGACTGCACTCAGCTTACTTTTGTCCAAGGGCTTCAACTACAGCATCCCAACTTCTGCCCCAAGGTCCCAGAACCTCTTAAAGGGCAGAACTTGGATAGTACAAAAACATGGAGAAAATACTGGATTCCTGCTATTGTCCTCCTCTCCATCTCTTCAAAAACTCAAGAGTATGCAACCAGCATACACAGGCACTGGCAGGCCAGGCAGGACTAACTTCCAATTGCCCTCTCCAACTCCCAATATGGTGTGACAGATGTTGCCAGATGTCATGCTAGCAGCTTAAACCTATTAGCCACTATAACCCAAATGAAATATAACTAACTCTATAATTTTGAGCTAGGCAATTTTATATCCAATCTCCTAAGTATGACTCATAAAGGCCTCTGTGATCCGGCCCCTGCTGACCTCTCCACCACTCCCCACCTTCTTCCTGACCCTGCTTTTATGCTCCAGACATTAAAAACTACTTAGTATCCAGAACAAGGCATGCTCTCTCACACCTCCAAGCATGCTGTTCTCTCTGCCTGGAATTCACTTTTTCTGTCGCTGCCTGGCTGGCTAAATCCTACTCACTCTTCAGATCTCCAGTCATCACTCCCTGTTTTGTAAAACCTTTCCTGACGGTTCTGAGCAGGTTCCTAGTTTCTATTACACTTTGTTGGGTTCCTCCCTTTTTAGACTTTAGGTACAGAAGCAAGTTAATCATATCCCACAGTTCATAACACACTTATCATCACTGCCTGGGCAAGACCCTTTCCCTTGTCCTCTTTGTTTCAATCCCCAATTTCCATTCCCATTACCTTCCCTACTGTGAACATGCACCACAAAGTGACATACACACATGCATTCCTTAAAAATGCATATCCTTGTAAAATGTCTTAGTTCTAAAATTTACACAAATCTACTGTGTTATAAATTTTATTCTTTTTTCTGGTCAATACCAGGTTTATAAGTTATCCATTACTGCCCACAAATCTAGTTCTTGCTGTGAACTCCCACACAGTATTCCAGTCTATATATTCATTTGACTTATGCTCCCCCAGTAATGGCCATCTACATTGCCACCAATGTCCCACTACTACAAGTTATGCCAAGATGAATGACACTGAATGTGTATCTCTTTGGGACCCTATGGCAAGACTCTCTCAGGGATATATACCCATAGGTTTTATATATGTGTATATATATACATATATATATATACACATATATTTTTTTCACATACTACACAGGACATCTATAGATTTCCACCTAATACTGTCAGACTTTTAAATTTGCATTTCTCTGATTAAAAGGTTAGACCTCAATTCCTATGGTCATTAGCCACTTGAACTTCTCTTTCCATGAAAGCCTATCTATATTCTTTGCCACTTTTTTTTTTTTTTTTTTTTACTTTTTTCATTGCATTGGGTATCATAAGTACTTAACCACATTTCTATTGGGTTTCTTGTCATTGTTTTTTATTTTTCCTGTTGTTGATTTGCAGTTCCTTGAAAATTTCTTCAGTATTTTGTATCTACCTTAATTACACCATTGATCACACTGTCCTCAAATTGATGTTTCCCCCAGTACTCTATATGTTTCCTGAGGAAAGAAATAGAGTCTGATTCAATTCTATATCCCTTGAGACTGGCTTGAAGTAGGACAGCAATGAATATTTACTGTATGGGCAAAGGGCTAAACTGCTAACTGAAGCCCAGGGTACAAGGGATGACCTCCTTCAGCAAAGACTGTGTTGTGTTCATCTGTCTTACCTCCATCTCCCTTGTCTCCCTTCCAATACCTAGCACAAGACAACCTGGCACAAGGTAGGTACTCAACAAAGGTTTGTTGAATGAATGAATCAACTAAAGTGAGGAAAAATGAGAAGATTATTTTCTTCTGACTATTGTTTCAACCAAGAATTTCATCTCCCGCCTCCCTCCACCTCACATTGCCCATTATGATAACAACAAAAGCTACTATTTCTTGCTCTTAGTAGATGATATGTAAGCTGCTAAATACCTTTTAAAAGGTTAAAAAAAAAAAAAAAAAAAGCCAGGCGGGGGTTGGGGCCAGGCGTGGTGGCTCATCCTGTAATCCCGGCACTTTGGGAGGCCAAGGCTGGTGGATCACGAGGTCAGGAGTTCGAGATCAGTCTGGCCAGCATGGTGAAACCCCATCTCTACTAATACGAAAAATTAGCCGGGCATGGTGGCGTGCACTTATAGTCCCAGCTACTCAGGAGGCTAAGGCAGGAGAACTGCATGAACACGGGAGCCCGGAAGGTGGAGAATGCAGTGAGCCGAGATCATGCCACTGCACTCCAGCCTGGGCGACAGAGCAAGACTCTGTCTCAAAAAAAAAAAAAAAAAAAAAAGGGCCGGCAATATGGCTCACACCTATAATCCTAGCACTTTGGGAGGCTGAGGCAGGAGGATCACTTGAGCCCAGGAGATCAAGACGAGCCTGGGCAATGTGGCAAAACCTCATCTCTACAATAACAACAACAACAACAAACAAAAAAAGAAAAATTAGCCGGGCGTGGTGGCAAACATCTGTAGTCCTAGCTACTCAGGAGGCTGAGGTGGGAGGACCACCTGAGCCTGGGAAGGTCAAGATTGACACTGCACTCCAGTCTCGGAAACAGAGTGAGACCCTGTGTCAAAAAAAAAAAAAAAGGTAAAACAGGTAATCTTAAAAAAAAAAAAAAAAAGATTATTTCACCTGATCCTCCCAACAATGCCATGAGATAGGTATCATTATACCATTTTGCAGATATTGCAGCTTACAGAAGTCAAGTCACTGCCAAAGATAACGAGTTGTGGAGCTGGGGTTGTAATCCAGGAATCCAGAAAATCAAGTTTAGAGTTGGCACTCTTAACCACTATAACTATGCCATACTGCCCTCCTGATTTCTGTTCTTTAAGGCCTACCTACATAAACTCACATAGTTTTAAGAGCTGACCCTTGCCTATGACAGCATCTGGTTTTCCAAGGATGTTAAGCTAGAGGTTCAAGGGCATGCCAATCTCTTCTACCAATCCTCCCACCTACCGCTTCTTGGCGATTTCATTCTGCCGTTTCACCTTCTCTTCCTCAAACTCCCGGATGTTGCGCACACCAATCTCCCGACAAAACTCTTCAAACACCTCATCCTCTACCTGAGAAGAGAAGCCAGGGAGGGCATCGGCCCTTTTAGTCTGTCCTGCTTCCAGTCCCACTCCTGCCCTGACACACACGCTGGCATGGCCCACACCCTACCAACCTGGTTCATCTTCTCCTTCAAGTCTTTCATTTCCCTCTCTCGGCTCTGAATGATCCTCTTGATATCATTAATGCGAGGCCCAAAGTTGGCTAGCTCACTCTCCAGCTTGGATTTTTCCTACAGGCAATGGGTTGAGAGGACAAAGCAGACCAGGCTCCTTGGAGAAAAAGCTACCTTGACTGCATTGGCCCCACAGTCAGGAAGGGCTAGCTCTCCACAACTGAGAGAACCTGGCTTAGCACTACTGCCCTAGTCAAGTCTCCATGATGTTGCACTGAAGCCATCACATGACTTCTTCCCTGGCATCCAGTTCAGCCAGCTTCAATCCACAGGGCTGGGCACACAGTAAACATCATTAGGTATAGGTCCCAGTCTTTGATCTACAACCCCTGGGGGCAGAGTTGTTTCAGAATTCAGTTTAGATTTTTTGAGTTTAGAAAAAGATATATAAATACACACACTACATATAAAACCTCTAGGGCGGTCTGGGGAAGTAGTCAGTAAACAAAACAAAACAAAACACATTAATATACCTAGAACAGTCCCCCCCCGCCCCGCCCACTACCACAAGCAGGGACTGAAATGCCCATAGCTCACTTTCAAAAATTCAAATTTGTTGAATGAATAAATTATGCTAACAATAGCACATAACATAAACTGAACACATGGTAGTCTTAAGCACTTTACATGTTAACTCATTCAATAATGACCCTATAAAGTAGGTATCATTTATTTATTTTGAGACAGAGTCTCACTCTGTCACCCAGGCTGGAGTACAATGGCATGATCTCGGCTCACTGCAACCTCCACCTCCCGGGTTCAAGCAATTCTCCTGCCTCAGCCTCCCAAGTAGCTGGGATTACAGGCGCCTGCCACCACGCCCAGCTAATTTTTTGTATTTGTAGTAGAGACAGGTTTGGCCAGGCTGGTCTCCAACTCCTGACCTCAGGTGATCCACAGGTGATCCACCGTGCCCGGCCGAGTAGGTATCATCTTAACTCGCATTTCACAGATAAAGATGTGAAGGTTGACACTGAGAGGTGAAAATACTTGCCTAATGTCATACTCAAGGCAGAGCCAAGCTCTGAACCCCTGGCTGTCTGACTCTATGCTATACCTGACTACCTGCGGCAGGCTGGGAGGAGACGGGGAAGTGAAACAAGTTCCCCACCCCCAGAGAAACCTGGGCTTGGAATGTGTGGATGGCCTTTGGAGAACAGGGCTGAAGGCCAGGCCCCACCTGCAGATTCAGGGCTAGATGTCGTGTCTTGGTCTGTTCTAGGTCACTCTGGGAGTACTTGAGCCGCATCTGCAGTCCATGGGCCTGAGACTGCACCTGACGCAGCTCTGCCTCTTTCCGTTTTGCCTTCATCTGCTCCTGAAGGGAACAAGAAAGAAGGGCTAGGTGGTAAGGTGGTGGCTGACCTAGGCTTAGGACTCCCACTGCTAAAAACAGCACTGCCTGTGGCTTACTTTCAGCTCCTCTGTCAAGCGCTCCTTCTTCTCTTTCAACTTGTCTACTGCTTTCTCATCCCAGCGCCGTGCCTTGGCCTTCAGGTCACTGGCCCCACCAGAGATCACTCCTGACTTCTGGAATAGGGTTCCATCCAGTGCCACTGTCTACACACAGCAGGGGGAAGAGAGAAGAGGGGGAGAAGCTGAACAAATGAATCTCCAGTACTGAGCCTGTCCAGCTCCAACCTGGGCAAGGGAATCCACACCTTGTGGCGCTGGTGGCCTCCAAAGGCAATGCGGCGGGCATCCTCCACGTTGTCACAGACAAGGGCATTGCCACAAGCATACTGCAGGGCCTTTTTGATATGAGGTGGCTCATAGCGAATCACATCAATCACTAGCTTGGCCCCCTTCAGCTCCCGGAGTTTCTCATCTGTAGGCTTCACCTGTGGGGAGACGCTCAGTCAGTGGCAGAACACAAACATGGAGTACTAGAGGAGGGGCCCTTGAACACTGGCCTGACCCAATCCCCAACAAGCCTCACCTCCAGGTAGTCAAGAGGCAAGAAGGTCTCAGGCTCCCCACGCTGCTCCTTGATATACTGAATACAGTCCCGGCCTGTCTTCTCCGAGTCCACAATAATGGCATCCATGTTCTTGCCCAAAACCTTGGTTACAGCAATCTGATACTTCTTTTGTGTGGGCTGGCATAGGTCAATGAGGCGGCCGTACTGAGTAAAGTAGGAAGGGAAAACTGAAGTATGAAGCTTTTGGAAGCTGGCTCAGGAATCCTAATTCCCAGTATGGAAAGGGGGACAGATTAGAATCTATATCAGGAAGTGAATGCAACTGTATTGCCTAGTGGTTAAGATAACCCAATACCAAGCATGGTAGTGCGTGTTTGTAATCCTAGCTACTTGGGAGGTTGCAATGGGAGGACAGCTTAAGCCCAGGAGTTCAAGACCAGCCTGGGCAACATAATGAGACCCTGTCTCAAAACAAACAAAAAAGACAGCCCACTAGTTCTGTACCCATGTAACCCTACCCTATCTGAATGAGACTGTATGGACTGAGGAGGAGGCAATTGCAGACTAGCTTGCTGTGTGCACTCCAGATCAGCACAGTGGCCAATCCTAATGTCCCTCTGAAAGGTGGAAAAGTTTGGGTAAGAGAAGGGAGGTAAAGAAATGAATAAATGAGTTATGTAATGAGGGAAACTCAGTATTACATTAACACCTCAAAAGAGGTTCAGAGCAAGAGATGATATTGTCTCTTAGCACAATTATCCCAGATGCCTGAAAGTATGAAGCTATGTTTGCCGAGAACACTCCTGGGTTTTGGAACCTAACAAGATTGAATAGAAGCCTGCAAACCTGAATGGCCTCACCCTAGGAGACATTTTTACATGACATGATCATGGACTAGACTAATTATTAATTAATGACTCAGTGGGATTCTAGTAATGTGCCAGTATCTTTCTACTTTTTTTTGGAGACGGAGTCTCACTCTGTTGCCCACGCTGAAGTGCAGTGGCGCAATCTTGGCTCACTGCAACCTCCACCTCCCAGGTTCAAGTGATTCTCCTGCCTTAGCCTCCCGAGTAGCTGGGATTACAGGTGCCCGCCACCATGCCCGGCTAATTTTTGCATTTTTAGTAGAGACGGGGTTTCGTTGGCCAGGCTGATCTCAAACTCCTGACCTCCGATGATCTGCCCGCCTCGGCCTCCCAAAGTGCGAGGATTACAGGCGTGAGCCACCGCTCCCAGCATCTTTCTATTTATTACATGATTGTTCTGATGTAAGGGATCTGTGTTTGAAGATCAAAGTGGACTGTGGTTTTATGAAATATATATTTAGTCTTCTACCCGTGAGTTCCTGACACACAACTCCTAAAACCCTTAGAATCTCAGGAATGAGCAGTGTCTTTTGTATGTTAATGAGATGATTATGGCTGGAGGCCCATAGACAGCTTCTGGATAGGGGCTGGTTACCAGAAAGACCAAGGCAGGATTAGATTTGGGACTCTTAGCTCCACCCCCACAACCTTCAGGAGGGGAGAGGGGTTGAAGGTTGAACTGATCACCAATGGCTGATGATCTGATCAATCATGCCTACATAATGAAGCCCCTGTGTGGGGGTACCTGGAGGGTGGCTTGCCCAGATTGGGCATGGAAGCTTCACATCTCTTCTCCCATACCTTGCCTTATGCATCCATCTGGCTGTTCTCTGTATCCTTTGTAATATCCTTCATAATAAATGGGTAAACATAAGTAAAACATTTTCCTGAGTTCTGTGAGCTGCACTAGTAAATTAATCGAACCCAGGGAGGGATTCTCGGGAACTGTAATTTATAGCAGGTCAGTCAGAACCACAAGTCACAACCTGAGACTTGCAATTGGCATCTGAAGTCTTGGACTGAGCCCCTAACCCACAGGATCTGATGCTATCTCCAGATAAATAGTGTCAGAGCTGAAGTGAATTATAGGTCACCCAGCTGGTGTCTGCTGGAGAATTGCTTGGTGTGTGAGGAAAAACCCCCACACTTCTGGTGTCAGAAGTGAAGTGTTGTGCTGGTTGTGAGAGTAGAAAAAACACTTTGGTTTTTTCCTATCTCACAGAAGAACACAGCCCCCATGCTATCAAGGAAAAGCCTATTCTGGCTCCCAAGCAATGACTTCAGGCAGTCGTGTCTGAATCCAGAATCATCTTTCTAAACCTCACATTTACCATTTTACAGACCACCACCACCCAGGCACTATGCCAAGTATCTTATATATATTATTTCAAATTCTCACAAGCACTTAGCAAAATAAATCTGGCTGGGCGTGGTGGCTCACGCCTGTAACCCTACCACTTTGGGAGGCCAAGGCGGGCAGATCACTTGAGGTCAGGAGTTTAAAACCAGCCTGGCCAACATGGTGAAACCCCGTCTATACTAAAAATACAAAAAAATTAGCTAGGCATGGCGGCGGGCACCTGTAATCTCAGCTACTTGGGAGGCTGAGGCAGGAGAATCACTTGAGCCTAGGAGGCAGAGATTGCAGTGAGCCGAGGTTGTGCCACTGCACTCCAGCCTGGGCGACAGAGCGAGACTCCATCTCAAAATCAATCAATCAATCAATCAATCTTTTCTACCAGTTCCCTTCCTGCAGCCTCCAAAACCAAGCCTGGTTCCCTAAGAACTATCAGATTAAGGGGGCAGGGACTGACTCTAGTCATACTTATCTCCCCAGCAGTGTCTAGAGAAGTGATAGGGAAATATTAGTGGAACCAAACTAAGTTGAACCCAGGTATGGGATAATATTCAGGGAACCTGGGAACTCAGGATTTGGTGAAAGAGGCCAAAAGATCAAGAGATCTGATAAAGCTCAGGGTGTCCCTAAAAGCTACTGGGCCAGTTAATACATGCCAAGGGAGCCCATTTAGAAGACTGCACAGAGCTACTTCCTGGGAGAGTAATTCCAGCCCCATGGCCCCACCTGCTTCCAAAATCTTTCCTGGTTTTCCAATTCCCCTCCCAGAGGCATAGACATAGCAAGACAAAACCTTCAGAAAGACGCAATTGGTATGATGAAAAGAACATGATTGCCTAGTATGACAGGTTGAAAAATTAAAAAAAAAAAAAAAAGAACATGAGCTTAGGAGAACAAGTTGGGTTTGAACTGCAGTTCTTCCTCTTAGAAGCGGTGCTTTTTTAAACCTCTCCAAGCCTCATTTCCCCCAACAATAAAAATGGGATTGGCAACCCTGTCCTTACAGGGCTGGTGGGAAAATCGTGTGACAGTGAGTGTAAGTGCTCAGGAAATGAGTTCCCTCTCTGCTCTTACCACAGAGCCAGGGTAAAGGCGCTTGATGCTTTCCATTATCTCTGCCTTTCGCTGCTGGCGGCTGCTCTCCTGGCGGTCGATGCGGGCATCCCCTAGCTGCTCCATCACCTGGTTCAGCTCCTTATTGATTTCATCAATACGCCGCTTGGCCATCTCCACCTCCTCTGTCAGCTCCCCCTCTAGCTTCTTCTGCTCTTCTAGGGACTGCCTACAAAGTGAGGGCACACAGGAGTTACTCCTGCTGGTGAGAAAATACTCCTGGCTCAGAGAGCTCTGGGGGTCCTGCATGAAGAGGGGCATGTAGGTAGGGTCACAAGAACAGGCCTGGAAGTAAGGGGGACAGTTGCAGAGCTACATACTTGCTAGTGGTGATGTATTCCTCCAGTTTCTCAATCCGCTTCTGATTCTCTTCAATTTCCCGCAGCTTTTGCTTGATCTTGGCCTGGGAAACAAACATTCCATCATCAGGGGCTGCACAAGTTTACGCCAAGACCATGCGGGCTCTAGATCACACCCTTTATGTGCCCACTCATCCAAGAGCCGAACAGTCCAGGACAATCTGTCACTAATATAGGAGGCCTACTAAAAAGCAGACATAGATGGTGTTCGGTTTGATCTACTAACTGATGATGGGGGCCTCCCAGAGCTCCAGAACCTCTCATAGGTGTTCTACCCAGCCAAGGCATCTTCTTCACCAACCATGGAGGCTCAAATCAAGATAAAGCTTCACAGGCCTTTCTGTACCTCTGTTTCCTCATCTCCAAAATGTGGGTAATCTCCACTGCACAGAATATACATTAAGTGCTTAATATAGGGTTATTAATATTAATGACTATCACATTCTTTTTAAAAAATTTTTATTATTTTTTAAAATTTGAGACAGGGTCTCACTGTGTTGCTCAGGCTGATCTCAAACTCCTGGCCTCAAGTGATCCACCACGCCTGGCCAACATTCTTTTAAATATTTAAAAGTGCTTAGCAGAATGCCTGGAACACTGTACACTCCTGGGACACTATGACAACTTTCTATCATTGTTGTTATTACAATATTGATATCAGGGAGGCAGTAAGTAAAGTATATTTGGTAAGAGTGTGGGCTTTAGAGCTACACTGCCCAGGGTCTGGTTCTGATACTTAATAGTTATGTGAGTGGCCGGGCGCGGTGGCTCACGCCTATAATCCCAACACTTTGGGAGGCCAAGGCAGGCTGATCGCAGAGGCAGGCAGGAGTTTAAGACCAGCCTGGGCAACAAGCAGAAACCCTGACTCTACAAAAATAAAAAAATCAGGAGGCCGAGGCGGGCGGATCACTTGAGTTCGGAAGTTCAAGACCAGCCTGGTCAACATGGTGAAATCCCATCTCTACTAAAACTACAAAAAATTTAGCCAGGTGTGGTGGCACCCACCTGTCATCCCACCTACACGGGTGGCTGAGACACAAGAATCACTTGAACCGGGCTGGGTGCGTTGGCTCACACCTGTAATCCCAGCACTTTAGGAGGCCAAGGCGGGTGGATCACCTGAGGTCAGGAGTTCGAGACCAGCCTGACCAACAAGGTGAAACCCCGTCTCCACTAAAAATACAAAAATTAGCCGGGAATGGTGGCTGGTGCCTGTAATCTCAGCTACTTGGGAGGCTGAGGCAGGAGAATTGCTTGAACTTGGGAGGCAGAGGTTGTAGTGAGCCGAGATGGCACCATTGCACTCCAGCCTGGGCAACAAGAGAGAAACTGCGTCTCAAAAAACAATAAAAATAAAAATAAAAAAATAAAAAGAATCACTTGAACCCGACAGGCAGAGGTTGCAGTGAGCTGAGATCATGCCACTGCACTCCAGCCTGGGCAACAGAGTGAGGCTTTGTCTCAAAAAAAAAAAAAAAAAAAAAAAAAAAGTAGCCAGGCATGGTGGCAAGCAAAAGTAGTGCTGGATACTCGGGAGGCTCTGGTTGGAAGATTGCTTAAGCCTGGGAAGTCGAGGCTGCAGTGAGCCATGGTCGCACCACTGCACCTCAGCCTGCATGACAGAGAAAGACTCTGTCTCAAAAATAACAATAATCTTGTGACCTTAGGCAAATTACTCTGTGTTGTAATTTCCTCATTCATAAAATAGGGTAATAGTAGCCATTCCATAAAGATAATAATAAATGAAGAATTAAATGAGTGGATACATGTAAAGAACATTGCCTATCATACAGTAAGTGCTCAACAGATGTGAGCTACTGTCATTATCATTGTCATTATCGTTAAGATTATCATGGTCAGGCGCAGTGGCTCAAGCCTGTAATCCCAGCACTTTGGGAGGCCGAAGTGGGTGGATCACAAGGTCAGGAGCTCGAGACCAGCCTGGCCAACATAGTGAAACCCTGTCTCTACTAAAAATACAAAAATTAGTTGGACATGGTGGCGCGCGCCTGTAGTCCCAGCTACTCAGGAGGCTGAGGCAGGAGAATTGCTTGAACCCGGGAGGCAAAGGTTGTGGTGAGCTGAGATCACATCACTGCACTCCAGCCTGGGCAAGAGCGAAACTCTGTCTCAAACAAAAAAACAAAACAAAACAAAAGACTATCATTACAGGTTGGGTAACTCTAATCCAAAATGCTTAGGACCAGAAACGTTTCAGATTTTGGATTATTTTGGATTTGGGATGCTCAACCTATATCCTTTTCTGTGGACCATCATCCCTAATCTTATAACTATAGCCCACCTCTGTCTCTACTTTCTTCCGTTCTTCCAGATCCAGACGGTCCTGGTCAGCTTTCTGGTCTCGATTGAATTTCTCCAGCTCCTGGGCCAGGGTAGCTGCTCTCTTGCTGGCTTCTTCTTTCAACCGGTGGTATTTCTTCACCTGTGTTAGGGACAGGGAAGGAGAACAGGGATGACCAAGTCAGCAGATGTCAGCCCAGGGATCTCCTCCCTGCCAACCCCTTCCAGAGCTTACCTGATTCTCCTCCAAGGTCAAATCTCTGCCCTGACTCTGACTCTCTTCTTCCATCCGTTCTTCAAACTCCTGCCGGGCCTTCTCCACTGACAGCATCTCCTTCTCCAGCTCATCCATATCACCTTTACGCTTCTTGTAGTGCTTCTGAGCATTCTGCAGAGACTTCTTGGCTGCTTCCAGCTTCTTGATTTTGTGGGAGGTGTTCTCCTTGGCTTTGATGTACTGAGGCCGCTTCTGGTTCAATTCTGAGTCCTTCTCCCTTTTGCCAGAGGGGTGGGGGAAACCAGTGAGCACTATGGAAGAAGGGAGGGTTCCCAGGCTTTTCACCCAAAGGAGAGCTTGAGCCCCTGAGCCAACCTCAGGGAATTACTTAAAAGAACATGGGCGTAATGCCCCACAGATCCTGAAAAAAAGGGGCAGTCTGACTACTCCCTGAAAGGTATGACTTCAGCCTGGCATTCCAGCCACTCCATAAGGCAAAGCTACCAACTCTGCCTCAACCCTGGCCAGGAAGCTCATTAACAACTCCCAAGAACATCCTGTATTTACTTAGTTGGCCCCTCAAATTCCTATCCTTTAAACTTCTAGCTGCAGTTTCCTCTTCTAGGAAGGCCTTCTCAGCCACTCCATTGGCTCGGCCTCACATTGGTTCCTCTTTCTTGGCAAGGCCACCACCCCTTTTGAGTTCTCCCTCATCTGAGCACCTGTCTACCCAGGGCCTGAGTGCTTAAATATTCTATTTGTCTAAACTGCAAGTCAAGAAATGTGCCTGGTTCTTACAAAAGCAAGTTAGGAGAATAACAGAGAAATGAGTATAGGTACTGAACTCCGGGCTCAGAGGAACCCTAATAAACAGCACGGCCTCTTGGTTTCCCACAAGTTGCAGGCCCAGGTCTGCCTCTTACTTGATCTCCTTCTCAATCTGCTGCTGCTCCCGCATCATTTTGCCCAGCTCCTTCTTCTTCTCCTTCAGTTCATCCTCCACCTTGTCCATACGCTTCTTGTCCTTCTCAATCTCCTTGTTCTTTGAGGCCAGTTCCTTGTTGAGCTTCTCAATTTCCACTTCATTATGGTAAAGCTTAAAGAGCTGCAGCTGTACCTGAGCCCGTACTACCTCATCCTTCAGGCGCTGGTAGCGGTCAGCCTGTGCAAACAGGGGAATGGTGGCAGGGGTGCATCAATAAGGCACTGGCTCCATCCTGGTCCCTCAGAGCCAAGAGGTAGCTTGGCCACCTACCTCTTCTTTCTCCTGCTTTGCTTCCTTGCGTTCAGCCGCAATATTTTTCTTGCGATGGTAATTAAACTGTGTGTCCTCTTCAGCCTTCACCATTTCCTTCTTTCGCTTGTCATACTCCTGCGCCAGCTCCCCAGAACGACTAATCTCTTCAAATAGAGCTGTCCTCTCTTTGGGGTTCTTCATGGCAATAGATTCCACAGCACCCTAGTAAAGGTCGAAACACTCTTCCACTTCAGACCCCAGCCAACCTAGTTCACCTTACCCATTTCCACTCCTTCACCCAGAAAAAGTTACCAACTTTCTCTCCCATGCCCCTGCTGCCACATTTCACACTGGGCTTTGAGGACAAATTCCTTGCCCTCTGAGGAGCACAGGGAGCCAAAGGGACAAAGACAACAAAGTGTTATGTGCAGTAACAGAAGAAGCATAGGAAAAGGACAAAATGAAGCTTGGGGGTAGGAGACTGACAGGGATATCTATCTCAGAAGGCTTCCCAAAGGTGACATCTGTGCTGAGTTTGGAAGCTGGAGGGAAACTAACCAAGAAAATAAAAGAGAAAAGGTGGCCGGGCGCGGTGGCTCACACCTGTAATCCCAGCACTTTGGGAGGCTGAGGCAGGCAGATCACCTGAGATCAGGAGTTCAATACCAGCCTAGCCAAAATGGTAAAACTCCATCTCTACCAAAAATACAAAAATTAGCCAGGCATGGCGGCGGGCACCTGTAGTCCCAGCTACTTGGGAGGCTGAGGCAGGAGAATCACTTGAACCCTGGAGATGGAGGTTGCAGTGAGCCAAGGTCGTGCCATTGCACTCCAGCCTAGGTGACAAGCGAAACTCTGTCTCAAAAAAAAAAAAAAAAAACAAGAACAAAAAACAAACAAAAAAAACAGAGAAAAAGTTATTCTACGTAGAGGAAAAGTAATATGCAAAGACCTGTAGGCCAAAGAAAGCAGGTGAATTTGCAGAACCATAAATGGTTTAAGTAGGCTGGAGTGCAAGTCTGGAGAAGAACATGCAGATGGTATTTGGATTTTGATGATGGTGTTTCCTAAATGATAGGCTTAGGAGTTTGGATCTCATCCTAAGGCAATAGTTCTCAAATTTCGGCCGACATCATAATAAACTGGAGAGCTTGGTAAAACACAAACTGCTGTGCCCCACCCCACAGTTTCTTCCAAGTCAGAAAGTCTAGGATAGGGCCTGAGAATGTGCATTTTCTAACATGTTACCAGGTAATGCTGATACTGCTGGTCTGGAGACTACAGTTTAAGAACCACCATTGTAAGGCAATACGGAATCACTGAAATGTTTTAAGGAAAAAAGGGAGGGGAAAAAAAACAAATGTGTGTGCTCATAAGATGAACCTGGCTCAGGGGCCAGACTGAAGTTGGGAAGCTCAGTGAACAAGGTGCTACATTAGTTCAAGGGAGAGATGATAAAGCCTGAGATGGAGCAGACAGAGTGGGGATGGGACATGGTCTGGCAAAAACCAGATAGCCAATAACTGTTAAAAACGCCCACCTGGAAAACGAGGAAGTTACGAGCTTTGATGAGAATGCCCAACTTCTCTAATTCCTCACTGTACTCATGTAGTTGGACCACTTTGTTGTTGATCTTGTACTCAGAAGAACCTCCTACAAGACAATGCATGAGTTGGCAAGGGTCAGGCCTCCTTCCTGTCCCAATCAACTAGTCTAGCCACCTCCCAGGACCCAAGGAGAGCTTTCTGGCTAGCCTCACCCACCTACAATGACACGGGCAAAGGTACGGTCCTCAGCACCCTCCTCAGAGTAGACCATGCTGACAAAGGCCCGGTTGGCAGCTGGCTTGCCCACAGGAGCTCCATGGATCAGGTCCCGCAGGGTCTTTACCCGCAGGTTGCTGGTTTTTTCACCTAGCACAAAGCTGATGGCATCCATGAGATTTGACTTACCTAAGGGAAGAGGGACAAGGCAGTAGAGGGAAAGTCAGGATGAAGAGGAGAGGAAAAGGAATAAAGATATTGAGATGAACAAAAATGTCCCCTAATCACTCAGTACTCAGACTAATGGGAAGAGAGACTACTCCTCTGTCCCCATAAAGACTGAGCACAACCAAAGCTCTGGGTCAAAGGCTTAGGAAAAACAGTCCTTTTGCAGTTACTATATAGCAGCCAGAAGCTAGAACCCAGGACAAGCGTAGTGACTCACACCTGTAATCCCAGCACTTTGGGATGCCGAGGCAGGAAGATCGCTTGAGGCCAGGAGTTTGAAACCAGCTTGGACAACAAGGCAAAACCCAGTCTCTACAAAAACTTTAAAAATTAGCTGGGCATGAGCTACTCGGGAGGCTGAGGCAGGAGAATTCCTTGAACCTGGGAGGCGGAGGTTGCAGTGAGCCGAGATCGTGCCACTGCACTCTAGCCTGGGCGACAGAGCGAGACTCCATCTCAAAAAAAAAAAAAAAAAAAAAAAATTAGCTGGGCATGGTGGCATGCGCCTGTAGTCTCAGCTACTCAGAAGGCTGAGGAGGGAGGATCGCTTGAGCTCAAGAGTTCAAAGCTGCATAAGCTATGATGACACCACTGCACTCCAGCCTGGGTGACAGAGCAAGACTCTCTTTAAAAAAATAGTGAAAAAAAAAAAAAAGAGGAAAGAATGGTTTAAAAAAAGACGCTAGAACCCAATCTAAAGAAATGGTATATTCACAGAATGGATAGTTTTACAACCTTTAATGATATGGACAAAAGCCCACAATAAGTGAAACAAACAAGACACAAAACTCAACGATGTTAAAATAATATAAAGTGGGCCGGGCATGGTGGCTCACGCCTGTAATCCCAGCACTTTGGGAGGCTGAGGCAGGTGGATCACCTGAGGTCAGGAGTTCAAGACCAGCCTGACCAATATGGTGAAACCCTGTCTCTACTAAAAAAATACAAAACTTAGCTGGGCGTGGTGGTGGGCGCCTGTAATCCCAGCTACTTGGAAGGCTGAGGCAGGAGAATCGCTTGAACCTGGGAGGTGGAGGCTGCAGTGAGCCAAGATCGTGCCATTGCACTCCAGCCTGGGCAACAGAGTAAGACTCCATCTCAAAAAAATAAATAAATAAAATAATAATAATAATAATAATAATAATAATAATAATAATATAAAGTAAAATTTAAAAATAGGCTGGGAGGAGGGGAAAATGGGAGTTTTTTTTTCTTTTGAGATGGAGTCTTGCTCTGTTGCCAGGCTGGAGTGCAGTGGCGTGATCTCAGCTCACCACAACCTCTGACTCCCTGGTTCAAGGGATTCTCCCACCTCAGCCTCCCGAATAGCTGGGATTACAGGCACACATCACCACACCCAGCTAACTTTTTGTATTTTTAGTAGAGACAGGGTTTCACCATGTTGGCCAGGATGGTCTCGATCTTCTGACCTTGTGATTCACCCACCTCGGCCTCCCAAAGTGCTGGGATTACAGGCATGAGCCACCACGCCTGGCCTGGGAGTTGTTTTTTAATGGGCACAGATTTTCATTTTTGCAAGATGAAAAAGTTCTAGAGATCGTTTGCACAAAAACGTGAATATATTTAACACTACTGAACTGTACACTTAAAAACGGTTAATTTAGGAAATTTTATGTGTATTTTACCACCATCTAAAAAAAGAGCATATTCCTGTTGTGATACAATATGAAACACACAGCATCATTTATGACGTATCTTGCCAAAAATATTTAACCTGAATCTATTTTTTTCCTTTTTTTAATTTTTTTGTTATAATAAAGACAAGGTCTCGCTGTGTTGCCCAGGCTAGTCTTGAACTCCTGGCCTCAAGTGATCCTCCCGCCGTGGCCTCCCAAAGTGCTGGGATTACAGGCATGAGCCACCATATCCAGCCTAATTTGAATCTAAACAAGCCTTCAGACTTTCTTCCAGTTCCTAGGAAATACAGCAATACAATATAGAGGAACATAGTAAGGTTTTCATGAGGAAATCTTAACACAAACACAGAATGTGGGATGTTCTCAAAGACAAATGGCCTGGTCTTTTCAAAAAGTCAGTGTCTAAAAAGAAAGGTTGAGCCGGGCACAGTGGCTCACGCCTGTTATCCCAGCACTTTGGGTGGCTGAGGTGGGCGGATCACCTGAGGTTGGGGAGTTCCAGACCAGCCTGACTAACATGAAGAAACCTCGTCTCTACTAAAAATACAAAATTAGCTGGGCATGGTGGCACATGCCTGTAATCCCAGCTACTCAGGAGGCTGAGGCAGGAGAATCGCTTGAACCTGGGAGGCAGAGGTTGCGGTGAGCCAAGATCGCGCCATTGCACTCCAGCCTGGGCAACAAGAGCAAAACTCCATCTCAAAAAAAAAAAAAAAAAAAAAGTGAGCGAACCATTCCAAAACATGAGAGATTTCTGAGACATAGGTAAACAGTGCACAAACTTTGACTGGACTCTGGTTCCAAAATAACAAAAAGACATTTGGGGAGCAAGTTAAGGAAGCTTAAATATAAACTGGGTAACTGATGACATGAGGAAATTTTCTTAGTTGTGATAACTGAATAGTGGTAGTACAGGAGAATGATGATTTTAAGAGGTGAATGCTGAAGCACTTAGGGGTGAAATGTAATTGAGTCTGTAATTTACTTCCAAATGACTAAGTAATGCACAAATATGCTTGCAAATTTTCATAATAAAACTTGGGAGAAGAGAAGGCATAGGAAACAAATATATGAAAACGTAAACAGTGCAGCAGTGATTGCCTCTCAAAAGGAAACTAAGCAGCTAGGGTCAAGGGAGTCTTCTTTTTACTACTGTATATCTTTAAGGATTTTTAAAATTGCATACCATGTGCATGTACCAGCTATTCAAATAAATAAGGTTTTCAACATTAACAGTGGCTATCTTTTCAGTAGTGGAGTTATAGCTTTTACTTTGTTCATTTTAGAATCCGAAAACAAAAAAGGTTTCATTTATTTATTTTATTTATTTTTTGAGATGGAGTCTCGCTCTATCGCCCACGCTAGAGTGCAGTGGTGCAATCTTGGTAGAGATTGCACCTACCAAGTTCAAGTGATTCTCCTGCCTCAGTCTCCTGAATAGCTGGGACGACAAGCGTGTGCCACCACACCTAGTTAATTTTTGTATTTTTAGTAGAGATGGGGTTTCATCATGTTAGCCAGGCTGGTCTCGAATTCCTGACCTCAAGTGATCCACCCACCTCGGTCTCCTAAAGTGCTGGGATTACAGGCATAAGCTACCACGCCCAGACCTTATTCATTTATTTATTGAGACAGGGTCTGACTCTGTCACCCAGGCTGGAGTGCAGTAGCAGTATCACAGCTCTCTGCAGCCTTGACCTCCTTGGCTCAAGTGATCCTCCTGTCTCAGCCTCCCAAGTAGCTGGAAGGCATGGGCATAAGCCACCATGCCCAGCTAGTTTTTGGATTTTTGCAGAAGCAGGGTCTCCCTATGTTGCCTAGGCTGGTCTCAAACTCCTGAGCTCCAGAGATCCTCCACCTTGGACTCCCAAAGTGCTGGGGTTACAGGCATGAGCCACCGTTTCTGGCCAAAAAAATAGATATTGTTTTAAAAGTTTAGGCCGGGTGCAGTGGCTCATGACTGTAATCCCAGCACTTTGAAAGGCCGAGGCAGGCGGATCACCTGAGGTCAGGAGTTTGAGACCAGCCTGGCCAACATGGTGAAACCCCGTCCCTACTAAAAATACAAAAATTAGCCAGGCACGGTTGTGTGCCTATAATCCCAGCTACTTGGGAGGCTGAGGCACGAGAATCGCTTAAACCCAGGAGGTGGAGGTTAGTTACAGTGAGCTGAGATCGCACCACTGCACCCCAACCTGGGCGACAGAGAGAGACTCTGTCTCAAAAAAAAAAAAAAAAAAAAAAAAAGTTTAGTCGGGCTGGTGGATAAGGAGGAACAGTTTAGTCTCTATAATTTCTATCTCAAGACTGTCCCTAAAGAACTTATATATGACTTTGAACTGAAGATCTGATTTCCAACACCTTTCTACTCAGCCATAAAAACAGCAGCCCAAGTCCTTCCACAGAGACGGTATAAGACTATGATTAGGTTGGGCACGGCATCTCACGCCTGTAATCCCAGCACTCTGGGAAGCAGACGTGGGTGGATCACTTGACCTCGGGAGTTTGAGACCAGCCTGGACAACATGGCAAAATCCCATCTCTACAAAAAATACAAAAATTGGCTCGGCATGGTGGCACACTCCAGTTGTCCTGACTACTGGGAAGGCTGAGATGGGAGGGTTGCTTGAGCCCGAGAAGTTGAGGCTGCAGTGAGCCATGATTGTGCCACTGTATGCCAGCCTTGGTGACAGAGCAAGACCCTGACTCCAAAAAAAAAAAATAGGCCAGGCGCGGTGGCTCACACCTGTAATCGCAGCACTTTGGAAGGCCCAGGTGGGCAGATCACGGGGTCAGGAGTTTGAGACCAGCCTGAACAACGTGGTGAAACCCCGTCTCTACTAAAAATACAAAAACTGGCCGGGCATAGTGGTGCACGCCTGTAATCCCAGCTCCTCAGGAGGCTGAGGCAGGAGAATAGCTTGAACCCGGGAGGCAGAGGTTGCAGTGAGCTGAGATCACGCCACTGCACTCCAGCCTGGGCGACAGAGAAAGACTTCATCTCAAAAAAAAAAAAAAGAAAAAAGAAAAAAGAAAAAAAAGAAAAGAATCACTTGAACCCAGCAGGCAGAAGTTGCAGTGAGCCGAGGTCATGCCACTGCACTCCAGTGTGGGCGTCAGAGTGAGACTCCGTCTAAAAAACCTTGCAAACTTGGGCTTAGAACCAACAGACCAGGTTCTAATCTTACTTTCACTACTACTTAGCTGACCTTCCATTCCCTCACCTGGAAAAAGATGAAAAAAACCACAACTCACGGGTCTAAAAATATGTGCGGCACATACTTCTCTATTGGAGTGGCAGGAGCACAGGCATGGGTTCTGAGAACCACGGACAAGTTATCACACCTCTGTGCCTTAGTCTCCTCATGTATAAAACGAAGCTATTGGCATTTTCCTCCTAGGGTCATTTTGAGAATTTAAATGTAAAGGGTCCCTTGGCTGGGTGCAGTGGCTCATGCCTGTAATCCCAGCACTTTGGGAGGCTGAGGCAGGCAGATCACTTGAGCCCAGGAGTTTGAGACCAGCCTGGCCAACAGGGCGAAACACCAACTCTACTAAAAATACAAGAACTAGCCAGATGGGGTGGCGCACGCCTGTAGTCCCAGCTACTTGGGAGGCTGAGGCACGAGAATCACTTGAACCCAAGAGGCAGAGGTTGCAGTGAGCCAACATCACGCCACTGCACTCCAGCCTGGACAACAGAGCAAGACTGTCTCAAAAAAAAAAAAAGAAAAAGAAAAAGAAAAAGAAAAAACAGGGTCCCAATAAATAAAGTACTTGACACACAGAGTAGGTACTCAATTAATTAGTCCTATCCTAAGTCTGGACTCAGCTGTCTCCCTCATCACAGCAGGACTAGCACATCATGCAGACCAGGAGTCAGCCTTTTAGGAACCAATATCCAACCTTTGGGCTTCTCCCATCATTTCCAGGGAGGACAACATCATCTCACAACCGCAAGCCTCTCTAATCACAATCAATAGGGTAAACATTTTTGTAATATATATTATGGACTGAACACCAGTAAAACGTTTCAAGGAATGTCTGCTTTAGGGTACTCACAGGCCAATGAAGATACAAAAACATGCACCATCAATATAGGACTTAATAAACATTAATGTGTACCAAGTGTCTACGGTATGCCACAGAGGAAGACTCACTCACCAAAGGGACTAAAGGAATGGCTTGTAGAGGTGGGCCTTGAAGAACGGGGGCAAGTGGGGGAGTGCCATGGCCCTTTTCAGAACAGCTGGGAATACAAATCTACTAATGCTGAGGGGACTGAATGCCAAGAGGTACATCCTAGCTCTTCCAACAGGGGCCGCTACACTAAAACCCGAGGAAACTGGGTGGACACCAAGCATTAGCCCTCCAGGCCAGTGGTTCTCAAACAAGTTGGGGGTTTGGGGGAATCACACACACCCTCTGTGACATCTGGCAATGTCTAGAGACAGTTTTGATTGTCATGCCTGGGGAGCAGGGGTGCTACTGTTATCTAGCAGGTAGATGCCAGAGATGCTGTTAAACATCCTACAATGCACAGGGCACATCCCACAGCAAAGGATTATCTCGCTGGAAATGTCAATAGTGCCACTGTTGAGACACTCAGTCTCCAGGAAAGGTACTCAGTATGTGCTACTTCAGCAAGGGCAGCCTCTTAGGCTAGGATATCATTCAGCTAGAACATCTCTGGGGTGGAAGAATACAGCAGGATTCCAAATGGACATCTGAGGTGAGAGGAATCCACGGTGTATCGTTTAGAGTTGGGAAGACACAAAATAGAGGCTTTACCTGACCACCCTTTTGTAAAGACACCACCTAAGTCACTTTATCACATCCACCTGTCTCATTTCCTGTATAGCACTTATGACAGCCTAAAACCATCTTATTTTCTCCTTATCTTCTTTCCCCTCTGGAATATAAGTTCCCTGTGAGCATGGAGTTGGTTTATTCTATTCTCCGCTGTTTCCACAACTTGCAACTGAATAACTCCTGATAAACAATAAGCATTCAACAAATTTGGTAAATTAGTTAATTTCGGCTTTTGACGGTTTCGGTGGTAGCAAAGGGGCGAGTTCGAGGCAACTACCTCTGACATAGCGGTTGGGGGTGGGGATCGACACCTCAAGCATTCTAAAGACTGGAGCGCTGGGTCTGAAATTCAAAAGTGCCGCCTCCAGAGAAGAGTAGAAAGGAGTTGGAGTGTACCAATGCGAGGCGAGAGAGGACGCTGGGCTGAAACAGAAGTGCACCGTTTGGGACCGAAGGCCACGGGAGAGCTACCAGCGTCCCCACATTTTCCGGAGGGAGTCAAGTAAGGCTGAGAAGCCGGCTCCGGCCGGTCCGGCGGGGAGCCGCGCGGCGGAGGACTGAGCTGGCGGGAAGCTGGCTCCAGACGCGACTCCTTTGGCGGGAGGGGGAAGTAGGCGGGGTAACTGGCAGCTCGGCCTGTACCACTGGGCCGGGGCGGGGGCCGCGCAGGAAGCGGCAAGTGACACCTGGAAGGGGTTCGAGTTAGAGCACCCGCGCGGGGAGAGTGGGTTCGAGCAGAACCCCCTCTGGACGGGCAAGGAACCCGTAAGGCTCCGCGACGTTTCAGGTTACATGGGCTGGGTTGTACTACTCCGGCACCGGATAAGGGGTCCAGGCCGGGACGTGCGCAGGGCCGCGGCCAGGTTTATCTCACCAGAGCCATTGGGTCCAATGATGGCGGTGAACCTCTGAAATGGTCCGATAATCTGTCGACCCTTGTACGACTTAAAGTTCTCAATCTCAATCAGTTTCAGGAACCCCATGACGGCCGCGGCGCCGGCGGCAGTAGGACAGGCCGCGCCGTACGCCCGAGAACTGAGGTAGCCCGCGCGGGAAACGCCGCAGTGCAAGCCGGACGACCGGCAAATGTCGCGAGAATACGTCCAGGCCTAACGGGATTTTCGCCTTCCGGCAGGAGTGGGACCAGGGGCGGGGACTGATGTTGCGTATACGAGGAGCGAGCTGACGACTGGCGTGGTGCCTCCGCCCCCCTTTCTTGTTGCATGGCAACAACAAACACTTGCTCCTGTGGACCAGATCCCCGGAGGAGTTGATGCTGGGCGGAGTCAGAGCAGTTCTTGAGGTTCAAGGAGGCGGGGGAGACCTGAGCTCACGCTTGCTGAGACAGAAGTCACAGCAGGATTATGCCCCTCAGGGCAAGAGGAAGGTGGGAGCTCGGCTGTGGCTTTAGCCTGGCCAGCTTTCAAGGCTAGGACAAGGACAGGGTCGGGAATTGGAAGGACCCGGGGGGAGCGGAGAGCTGGACGGGAAGGAGGGGCCAACGGGAGGATTCAGTGTTAGGTGAGCTCAGACTTTGCTAATGGTGGGGTGGGATTGGTAGCGGGACGGGATGCGAAGGCGGATGGGTTGTGAATGGGACTGGGGCTACTCCCAGGCAACAGGGATACAGGCTGGGGAAGGCTACGGCCTGAGATACTACCCCTATCCCCTGCCTCCCTCCTGTTGTACCAAGCAGAGTTCAGAAACTGCCGCCGTAACCCAAGAACAAAGTTGCATGCAGAGCCAACCTAAGAGCTTCAAAATCGGGATTCCTTACTGAGAAAGGTATTTTGTGTGAACCCCCAGGAGTCAGGGTCCCTAAGCTAGCGCTCTCCACCTCCACCTACCTCTGCCTCCATGCCTCTCCCCCATCCCATTCCCACAGCTCTATACCACAATGCCACCTTACCTCTCTTCCCTCTCTGCTCTCTATCATTAATAAGGCAGGGGCCTTAGCAATCCAAGAAGCTTAAAATGTCAGCTGAATCCTCCCCTTCAGTGACCTTATACTGTGATGGCAGGTGAAACCAGTAGGTAAGTTGGTGCCATTCTCAGACTTAAACATGGAAAGGATCTGGTGGTTGCCATAATTATTCCTTTAACTATTTATTAAATTATGTCCGAAGGCTAGAAAGAGTCCTAAAGACTTAGGACAAGTCCAGGAAAGTGAGGAAGTGGCTGGGCATGGTGGCTGACAACTGTAATCCCATCGTGAGGGAGGCAGGCCAAGGCAGGAGGATCACTTGAGACCAGCAGTTCAAGACCAGCCTGGGCAACATAGTGAGACCCTATCTCTACTAAAAATTTAAAAATTAGCTGGGTGTGGCAGCTCTCACCTCTGGTCTACCCAGGATGCCGAAGCAGGAGGATCACTTGAGCCTGGGAGGTTGAGGCTGTAGTGAGTGGTGTCCGCACCACTTCACTCCAGCCTAGGTGACAGAGCAATACCCTGTCTCAAAAATAAATAAAGGGAGGAAGCTTGGTAGATGGAATCTAGTAGGGGAGCCATAAATGAAGTTCAGTTGGGAGAAACAATCAGGCTGAGGGGATAAAATGGCTAAAAGACAGCAATCTCATGTAATCCATGGGGAAATACTGTTCCCTTTTAAAAGATGAGATGGTGAGCCTGGGTAACATAGCAAAACCCAATCTCTACAAAAAAATTTTAAAAATTAGGCAGGCATGGTGGCACACACCTGTAGTCCCAGCTACTCAGGAGGCTGGGGCAGGAAGATCCTTTGAGCCCAGGAGTTTGAGGCTGCAGTGAGCCATGATTGCACCACTACACTCCATCCTGGGCAACAGAGAGAGACCCCATCTAAAACAAATTAAAAATAAAATAAATTTTATTCTCTGCCTCAGCCTTCCAAGTAGCTAGGATTACAGGTGCCCACTGCCACGCCTGGCTAATTTTTTTGTATTTTTAGTAAAGACAGGGTTTCACCATGTTGGCCAGGCTGGTCTTGAACTCCTGACCTCCTGATCCACCTGCCTCGGCCTCCCAAAGTGCTGGGATTACAGGCGTGAGCCACCGCGCCTGGCCAAAAATAAAATAAATTTTTAAATTTAAAAAAGATGAGATGGCACTTGGGGGGAAAATTAAATTGGATCCTTATCTCACACCATACACAAAATGCAACTCCAAGTGGATTAAAAACCTAAGTGAGGCCGGGCACAATGGCTCATGCCTGTAATACCAGCACTTTGGGAGGCCGAGGCAGGAGAATTGCTTGAGTTCAAGACTAGCTTGGGCAATATAGTGAGACCCCATCTATATTAAAAAAAATTAAATGGGGCCAGGTGTGGTGGCTCACGCCTGTAATCCCAGCACTTTGGGAGGCCAAGGAGGGCGGATCACAAGGTCAGGAGATTGAGACTATCCTGGCTAACACTGCGAAACCCCATCTCTACTAAAAATACAAAAAATCAGCCGGGCATATATGTTCAACTACTTCACAGTTACAAAATAGAAAACAAAACAAAACACCAAAAAGATCCAAATAGCTATAGGAGGAATTAAAGAATCACGCTCCAAACAAAGGAACAGCACATACAAAGGCCCTGGGGTGGGAACAGTTACTGTGTTGGAGGACTTGATTAGCTTGCCTGGAGCACTGTAAGCAAGGGAGACAGTGGTTTGAGACAAATTGGAGAGGTGTGCAGGAACTAGATCTTGAAAGCCCACAGTAAGGAGTTTGGATCTGATTCTAAGTATAGTGGGAAGCTAGTGGAGGATTTAAGCAGGTGAGAGACATGATCAGATTTATGTTTGCTAAAGTTTTTTTGGCTGCAGCTTTGGCTGGGTTACATGCCAAAAGTGAGCTTCCCAAAATATGAAGGAACACAGGCAAATTTAAGCTTTCTAGCCTTTCATTTGACCAGAAAATAAGTAATAAAAGTAAAAAAAAAAAAAAAGGGGGGGGGGACATATATTTCAGAAAAGAAAGCTGCTTCTGGTTTCTGTGATTGGGCTATAGGAGTCAATAGAGGAAGCTGGAATACCAACATGGAGACAGTTGTGGTTATTCAGGAAGGTGGCAATGGTGGCTTGGATCAGGGTTATTTTGAAAGAAGAAGGAGTGAGGGAAAGGAAGGATTAAAGGATGTCTCCTAGGTTTTTGGCCGGAGCAACTTGGTGAATGGTGGTGCCACTTACTGAAATAAGGAAAACTGAATAGAGTATAATGAAAAAGGAGTGTTGATGTGTTTGAGGCTTAGAAAGGTGAGCAGGGGTCAGATCATGAAGAACCTTATAAATCTGGCAAAGGGGGTTGGGCCTTATAAGCACTGGGGAGCCATTGCTTTAAAGGTGCTTTCAAAGGCTTTACGCTGAGGAGTGCCATGGTCAGATTTGCTTCCCAAAGATCACTCTGGTAGCCAGTGCAGAGAAATCCAGTGCAGAGAGGGTAACGTTGGAGCAAGAGAACCCAGTGGGGCTCCTGAGATACTGCCTGACACCAGATTGTGAGGCCTGAATTAAGCTGGTGACAGCAGAGATGGAGGGCACAGATACGAAATATATCAGGAAGTAAAATCAGTAGGAATCAATAACTGCTGAAATATTATAGGGAGAAAGGAATGGGGGTGGCGTGTAGTCAAAGACGGTGGTCGGCACTGATGGGCCATTCCACCTCCCTTTTGCTCCAGATGTATAACATAAAACAGTCAACAGATACCAAGGAAGCAGCAGCCATCGAGGCTAGAAGAAATCGAGAAAAAGAGCGACAAAACCGATTCTTCAATGTGCGGAACCGAGTCATGGGGGTGAGTGGGTAGTAGGGACTGTTGCTCAGGATCAGGGCCACCTCACTCTTACACCTGGAGAGGAATGTGTAACAGTGCCCATGATAGCCCTTCCCCTGACAAGCAGGCCCCTAGGGCAGGAAAGGAAAGAGAGGGAGAGAAGGCACCCACCCCTACAGGCCTGGGAAGAGCTTGGGAAGAGGGATAGGTCAGTGCAGGGGAAGAGACTAGGGGAGACGGCTGACCCTTCTCCAGTCAGCTCTGGGCCATGTGACCTGGTTCTTGAGACAGGCAACATGGAGCTAAAAGAGGCCTAAAGAATATTTGGAGTCCGGGCGCAGTGGCTTACACCTGTAATCCCAGCACTTTAGGAGGCTGAGGTGAGCAGATCACACAAGGTCAGGAGTTAAAGACCAGCCTGGCCAACGTGGTGAAACCCTGTCTCTACTGAAAATACAAAAATTAGCTGGGCATGGTTGTGCATGCCTGTAATCCCAGCTACTTGGGAGGCTGAAGCACAAGAATCACTTGAATCCAGGAGGAGCAGGTTACAGTGAGCCGAGATCACACCATTGCACTCCAGCCTGAGCGACAGAGTGAGACCCTGTCTCAAAATTACTGCATATACCTAAACTATCTCTGCAAGGCTATGTTAAGAAACTTAACCAGGCTGAGAGACAGAGATGGAAGGGACACTTACGCCTCACTAAACTGTATTCCTTTTTGTATGATTTTGAAATGTGATAAATGAATTATAATAAAAGTAAAGAGAAAATATTGATAGTTTAAGAAACAAAAGATTGCTAGGTGAGTGGATAGAGGGGGGGATGCAGCATGGTATTCTGGAAAAGACCCCATAAGTATTTAAGGCCAGGTCTGCTGACTGTTATGTGTGTGGCTTTGGATAAATCACCTGTCTTCTCTGAGCCCCAGGCTCCTCTTCTGTAAAATGAGGCTGAAGGAAGTCAGGTGAGTGTTAACACACAGTGGCAGCTTTGAAAACCAGTGCATAGTGCCTGCCGTAAGAAGTTGGCTAGGGTATTAGTGTTCTGATTGAGATCCAGCTGACAAGCTGACAAGCATTTCCTCGGGGCCTGCTCTGTGCCAAGCACTGTGTTGGGCAGTGGGGATACGAAAATGACTAAGGCCCAGTTTCTGCCCTGAAAGGGTTCACAGTCTGGTGGAGGAGAGAATACAGAGAGGCGAACATCAATAATGTAGACAGTGGGTTCTAGATTCTACAGGAGTAGAACCTGCCTGAGGGGTCAGGAAAGTGAAGGCTGAGCTGGTCTCGAAGGATGAATTGGAATTTGTGTAAAGAGGGAAGGAAAGTGTTCCAAGTGGAGGGAGCAGCTTGAGCAAAGGCTATTGGTTCAAAACAGCCTAAGATATTCAGGGAACTGTAAGCACAGCTCATAAGGGTAAGGTGGGACTAAGAGATGAGGCCAGAGAAGGAGGCAGAGGCTAGACCATGGAGAGGCTTACAAACCATGCTCAGGAGCTAGAACTTTATCCAGTAGGTACTGGGGAGCTACAGGATTCTGAAACAGGTAGATTCTAAGAAGTTTGTGGTAGGACATTGAAGGCCCCCTGCTGGGCCCCTACTCTGATTGTGCTCCTTTCTTTGGGATCAGGTGGATGTCCAGGCCCTGAACAACCAGGTGGGAGACCGAAAGCGTCGGGAAGCAGCAGAAAGAAGCAAGGAGGCAGCTTATGGTAAAAGCCAAAAGCCAGGGGCCAGACAAGGGTGTAAAGAAAGAGCTCGAGTGGGCTGAGGTAGGGCAGTTCTGCCTCTGTGGCCTGAGGCCCTGGGGTGGTGGGACAAACTGGATGGACCTTGAGAGTAGAGGACATGCTAAGTGGACTCTGTCCCTCCTGGGGTATCTTCTCCATATCCTTGCTTACCACCCCCAGGTACCAGCCAGGTGCAGTATGATGTGGTAGTCCAGATGTTAGAGAAGGAAGAGGCAGATCGAACATGTCGGCTGGCCAAGAAAGTCCAGGAGTTTCGGGAGCAGAAGCAGCAGCTCAAGAACGGGCGTGAATTTAGTCTTTGGGATCCAGGCCAAGTCTGGAAGGGGCTTCCAACCTATCTTAGTTACAGTAATACCTATCCTGGTCCAGCCAGCCTGCAGTACTTCTCTGGGGAAGACCTAGACAGGGACACACGGCTGAGAATGCAGCAGGGGCAGTTCAGGTACAACTTGGAAAGGCAGCAGCAGGAGCAACAGCAAGCCAAGGTTGATGAGAATTATGCAGGTAAGCAGCCCGGCCCTCCAGACTCAGAGACCTGAGGCCTAGTGGGGATCTGTCCTAAGCTGAGTACAGCACCCAGGGGACCAGAACTGAGTGGGGAGGTCCAATTATCCATAGGGTTGGTGCTGAAATGTTAGGTTGTGCAGACCCCAACCTCCCTGACTTCCTTCAGTAACTGACAGTGTGGCATTGTTCTTGATTAGTTTGGCACTCCATTACGTGGAGGCAGCACAGTGCAGACAGACCTAATGGCTCTGCCACTTACTAGCTGGTTTGGGCAAATGAATTTTCCCTTCTGTGCTTCAGTTTCTTCATCTTTAAAATGAGAATAATAATTTATACCACATAGAGTAGCTACTATTATGATATTGTCTGTGGCCACATCCTTCTCTTCCATTAGAAGAAGCCCTTCAAGGGCAAGGACCATGTCTTATCTACTTGCACTGTTCACCCTTCACATCAACCCTGTTACAGCACTCTGTTCTGTTGGACCACTTATTGTAGTTGTAGCTAATTGTGAAAGTATTTGTTTAATATCTGTCTTCTCCCTAAAATGTCAGCCTACTGAAGATGAACCATCTCTTTCATGTCTACCCATCTCCCAGTTGCATAGTACAGTGTCTGACAGGTCTTAGGAACAGCAAGGAGCTCAGTGTGGCTGGAGCAGAAAAAAATTGTCAGTACCTTTGCTCATGCCATGCCCTCAGCCTGGAATGCCCTTTGCTCTTTTAGCCTGTATACAAAATGTATTTCAAGGATCACCTCTTCCTGGAAGCCTTCCTCTTTTCCACCACCCAAAACCCTCTTAATACCCTGTGTACATCCCTGCCATTGCTCTTGCCAGATTGTGGTCTATCTATGTTTGATCTGTGTCCCCAACTAGACAGGGAGTTCTCTGAGGACAGGATTTAATTCGATGGTATCATTAGAACCCAGCACATGGCCCTTAGACTGAGATTCAGAGATATGAAATGATTTACCCAAAATCACACAGCTCAGCAGCAGCAGAACTGACATTGGGACCCAGGTCCATTGGAGGCATCTTTTAGTTATGCACTTAAGAAATCGTTGTTGCTGCACCTAGTTCCTTCCACATCCCTACAACTCGGACACTAACCCCCTCCTAAATATTTGTACACACACAAACACAAAACTTGCTGAACAAATGGCTGGATGAGTGAAACAGGAATGGAGCAAGCCAGTACAGTACCCCGGCCATATTTCTCTGTGTAGATGCGCTCAGTAACCAGCTGCGCCTCGCCATGGACGCGCAGGCCACCCATCTGGCCAGGCTGGAGGAGTCCTGTCGTGCGGCCATGATGTGTGCCATGGCCAACGCCAACAAAGCGCAGGTATGGCCTGAGCCATGCAGTACCTTGGGTTCTCCCCAACTCCTGAACAAAATCCTGGGGAACCTTAGCCATATTCTTCCTCTTACATCCCCTCTTAAATCAGCATCAGCCCTCTCATCTGAGTACTCCCCCTTCACTGAAGGCCCCTCTTAGGGTACAAGTCACTTCTTCCCACCTCCAGAAGCAGGATGACTTGAGAATAGAACATTGCCCTCTCAACCTCCGCTTCTCAGTCTAAAGGCTTCCTGAAGGCAGAGAAGTTCCCTGCCCATTCTCCCCAACACATATTAGGGGCATTGAAAGGCCATGCAGTATCTGTTCTTTCTCCTTGAGATGGAAGAGTAGGGCCATGTTCCCCCCTCCCCTGTGACAGAGTTCCCTGAGGTTGGGCACCCAAATGTTTGCATTTGGGGGCTTCACCAGGCAGCTGTGCAGGCTGGGCGTCAGCGCTGTGAGCGTCAGCGTGAACAGAAGGCCAACCTTGCGGAGATCCAGCACCAGAGCACGAGTGACCTACTGACTGAAAACCCCCAGGTCGCCCAACACCGTATGGCTCCCTACCGGGTCCTGCCCTATTGCTGGAAGGGCATGACTCCAGAGCAGCAAGCTGCCATCAGGAAAGAGCAGGAAGTACAACGCTCTAAGAAGCAAGCACACCGTCAGGCTGAGAAAACATTGGATACTGAATGGAAAAGCCAGACCATGAGCTCAGCCCAGGCAGTGCTGGAGCTAGAAGAGCAGGAGAGGGAATTGTGTGCTGTATTTCAAAGGGGTCTAGGATCCTTCAACCAGCAGCTGGCTAATGAGCAAAAAGCCCAGTGAGTTCTAGGTGGTAGTGGTGGAGATAAATGCCAAGGGAGGGAGAGGAGGGATGGTGAGGAACCATGGAGAGAGGGAAAGCATGTCAGCTGAGACCTCTGGACTTCTTTCACAGGCAGGATTACCTGAATTCAGTAATCTACACCAATCAACCTACAGCCCAGTATCACCAGCAGTTTAACACCAGCAGCCGCTAAGTTCAGGATGTTTATCTCTCCCTTCTCATCCATCAAGCTCACAGGTGGTTAGGAGTCAAAGAGAAAAATGCTGCATACTTCCACCTTCTAACCTAGGTAATAAAGTTCTGCACTCAAAATCAAGTCCACATGTTGTAACAGGACACAAAGTATTATGAAGGTACTGCCTTTCCCACCCCACCCTGGAGCTCTGAGCATCCAACCCTGTCACAGCCTTCACATTTCTTCCCCATGCCAGGCCCCCTAGCACACAACACTGCCTACACTCTGTGAGAAAAAGAGACTTTATTAGGCGCAGAGGGCGACTGGTAGGCAGTTACAAAATGGCTACTGGGCTTCCTCCCAAGCTGGAGAGTAGTACCCCAGGGAAAGGAAGGGCAGAGGAGCGTGTGTTTTCTCTGCCTTCTCCCTTCAAGGCTGCATACGAATGGCCCCATCCAGCCGGATGACCTCTCCATTGAGGAATGGGTTCTCGATGATGGCCTGTACCAGGTGAGCATACTCAGCAGGGTCACCCAGTCGGCTAGGGAAGGGCACTTGGCTGGCCAAGAAGTTGCGCACTTTCTCGGGGAGGCTGGTCAGCAGTGGGGTGCCAAACAGACCTAAACAATATAGCCAAATTCAGAGACTCACCCTTGCTTTCATGTTTACCTGGTTCTTCCTTACTTTAGCCCTACTTCTTGGTGCTTCTCTGGGGCCCAAAGATAAAAGGCTGCTGCTGCTTAGGTGGTGGATACCTTCCCCTCTCAACTGTCCATGGATCCCACCCAATCCCAGGTATGATGGAGAGAGGGGATATGTCTACCTGGGGCAATGGTCATCACCCGGATGCCTATGGGAGCCAGATCCCGAGCAATGGGCAGTGTCATGCCCACTATTCCCCCCTTGGAAGCAGAGTATGCAGCTTGTCCAACCTGGAGAAAGAGTAGAGGTCATAGGTGGGAGGGCCCCAACAAGTCACTTAGGAGGCATAAGTCTTACCCCTGCCCACACACCTGACCCTCGAAGGCAGCCACACTGGCAGTGTTGATGATGACCCCACGTTGGCCTCCCTGGTCTGGTTCATTCTGGCCCATCTCACCAGCCACCAGGCGGATCACATTGAAGGTGCCCATGAGATTCACCTGTAGGACAGGTGGAGACATGCTATAGGACCTGAGGCAGAAGAAGCCTTTGTCCCCTAAAAACTTTGGGGTCCTCCACAGCCAGATACTTCTTACTACCACTATCCCTGGAGAACTTCCAAGGCCTTACATCAAGAACTCGCTGGAAGTCTTCCAAAGTATGGGTCTGGCCCTTCTTTAAGTTGTACGTCTTGGTAGCCACCGCGATGCCTGCACAGTTGACAGCTACATCCACACGGCCAAACTTTCCTTTTGCTAGAGCCAGAGCTGTTTGCACATCCTTCTCAGAGGTCACCTTCAAAGGGAGAAGTGGAGAAGGTATTCATCTCCCAGCACCCACTCTTCACCACTAAACCTGAGGGAGGGCAGGGCAGGGCATGCCCAGTCCTTGGGTGAGAAGAGATTTGTGAGAAGGGAGAGGCCAAGAGAAAGGTTGTAAAACTTGAGAGATAGGCTGGGTGCAGTGGCTCATGCCTGTAATCTCAGCACTTTGGGAGGCCGAGGCGGGTGGATCACTTAAGATCAGGCGTTTGAGACCAGCCTGGCCAACGTGGTGAAAACCCGTCTCTACTAAAAATACAAAATTAGCCGGCATAGTGACACATGCCTGTAATCCCAGCTACTTGGAAGGCTGAGGCAGAAGAATCGCTTGAACCCAGGAGGCAGAGGTTGCAGTGAGCTGAGATCATGCCATTGCACTGCAGCCTGGGCAACAGTGAGACTCTGTCCCAAAAAAAAAAAATTGAGAGAGTAGGTCAAAGGTGAAAATATTAGGTAATATAGAGCAGTGTTGCAAAACATTTTTCAAATCAATACCCTCTTGATAAATTCACATGCTCCTGAAGATTCTTACTTGCTGTGGATCAGAGCACTAATGCAACCCTGTTGTGAGGCCGGGTGCAGTGGCTCACACCTGTAATCCCAGCACTTTGGGAGGCCGAGGCGGGCGGATCACGTGAGATCAGGAGTTCAAGACCAGCCCGGCCAACATGGTGAAACCCCATCTCTTCTAAAAATACAAAAAAAAAATTAGCTGGGCTTGGTGGCAGGTGCCTGTAATCCCAGCTACTTGGGAGGTTGAGGCAGGAAAATCGCTTGAACCCAGAAGATGGAGGTTGCAAGGAGCTGAGATTGTGCCACTGCACTCCAGCCTGGGCAACAGAGCGAGACTCCATCTCAAAAATAAAAATAAAAAATAACCCTCTTGTGAGAATTATTGATAGGAAGATAAACTAGCTTTTTTGTATCCTTACCTGCTAAGATGATTTCATCAAGTTTCACTTTCTGTAGTTTGTTTCATGAAAACAAGTTTTTTGACTTTGTAAATATAAAATTACAAGGCACAAAATGCATTTTCAAACCATACATAACTCCTCCAGGAGATTGTTATGTCCAATCCCCATCCTCATTGTTGTGAATCCCAGCTTTAGAGAATCCTTATCACAGGTGGTCCCACAGTGCTTGAAGGCTCAGGCCAAAAGAGACAAGGAGATGGGTCTACCGCCCCCATAGAGGAGATCCTTATGGGAGGGATCCCCACAGGTTCCCAGGCCGGTGTTGGTGACCTCATGCACACCCTGGGAGAGGAGAGGTGACCCCACTTACGTCGGCTGGGGCGAAAACGCAGTTGTTTCCTAACTTCTTGGCCTGGGCCTCCCCACCCGAGTTGGGCAGGTCCAGAAGCACAGCAGAGGCTCCCTGCCCCACAAGTCGCTCCGCCGTGGCCAGGCCCAGGCCCGAGGCTCCTCCGGTTATTACCGCCACCAGGCCCTGTCAAAAGGGACATGGTCAGGGTCAGCTGTTACATTGCCCAGACCATCCCCACGCTGTCGCCTGCCTGTTCTCCAGGCTTCTGAGGAGAACGGGGGAGGGGAGAGGTCGTGGTCACCCCTGCGGGTAAACTAGGTGTGCTGCTTCTCTTCACCGTTGGGACCTCGGGGGCAGAAGGGATCTCATCCCCAGACAGCCCGTCCCGTGACGATAGATAGATAGATGATAGATAGATAGAGAGATAGACAGACAGACAGACAGACAGACAGACAGATGCGCCACGGAGTGTTGACTTTCACCTCTTGAGCCCAACGGCCACAATACCAGGCCCACATAAGCATGACCCTTTCCCTCGAAACCGATCTCTTTCTCCTAGTTCCACGGCCGTGCTGTCCCGGCCCGTAAAGGAAGGCAAGCAACAGAGGCAAAGAACCTTCTACCTTCACGCTCCGACACGCTGCTGCCATCTTGTCGCCGGCCACTCCACGGGATGGGGGCGCGGGCGCTCGTTGATTGGCCGAGGCGAAGCGGCGGAAGGGGCGGATGCGACGGGCCGGGGCGTCTGCCGCTGGCGCATGAGACGTGGGGGCGTGGCCTGGTACGCTAGTCCTTTGGCCAGAGGGCAGATTCCGCCTGCTAAGGTATCCCCAGAGTTATTTCAACTGGGGAAAGAGACCAATAGCAGAAGTACAATACCACAACACCCCTCGCCCTACTCTCTAGCTGGCCTTTTGGCAAGTGGCCTGCTCCGCGTGGGGGAAGAGGGGTGGATATTGAGAACGGATGCCTTTCTCCTCTGAAAAAGTCTTAATTCAAGTATGAATGTATTTGAGACTCCTATATGCTAGACGGTGTGCGGGGCACCTGGGATACCCAGCGGAATAATAAAAGATTGATGCCTTCCAGGAGGGCACAGTCCAGGTGGAGAAAGAGAATTACAGTACAGACAGACGAATGGACGGAACCAGATTCTGGGACACTCAGACAAGGAGATCCAAAGATGAGGAGTCTGAGTTAGAGAGAGAGAGCCATGTAAAGAGAAATATGTTGAGGCCGAGATAGGAAGAGAGATGCCAGGTAGGATCACAGAGAGATGAATGTGGAAAGCCGCTAAGAGAGATGCTTGGAGACAGACATTCTAGGACAGCTGCTGAGAAGCACAAACCTAAAGAGGCAAAAACATCTTTCATCAGTTCAGGCTTTGCTACTCTCCTCTATCTTTGTCTAATTTAAGTCCAAAAGCCCAGATCACACACTGCAGATTGGACTTCAACCAGAGACTATTATTTAAGACCCAGGTCTTTGTCATCCTAGAACATCTTTCAGGCAGCTTCCAGAAGCTATGTCATTAGAGTCTTGAGCCCAGATATCTAATCTGTCTTCGTTCTATACTTTTCCTCAAACCAAGGTCTTCAGGCCATAAATCTTAGCCCACCATTTCAGCCTCAGAACTGCTTATTTTTTCTCTATCTGAAATATCTACCCCCACTTGCTTTCTCACCCGGGAAGATTCCCCTCCAGGCCTTCTAGTTGTTGACAGCCACCACACTCATAATCACTACACCGTATTTACCAAAGGATTTAGCACACCGGTCTCACAATTTTCCTATCTACATGAAGTGCTTCCATCAATTTATAGCACTCTTCATCCGGCCCAATATGCTGTAGCCACAGTGGCCTCCTTTGTGTTCATCTTTGCATTAGCTGCTCCCTCTGCTTGGAATGCTCTCCCCTGATCTTTGCATGACTGCTTTTATTTTTTTTTCATTCAGAACTAAGCTTAAATATCACCTTCCCAGAGGGGTCCTCCCTAAATATTCAAACTGTAGCCACCTAGACACTATCCCATTGCATATTTGAATTCTCTTCACAGCACTTGCATGTCCGTAATCCATTTTCCAACCTTAGGGCCAGATGTGCTGTGGAATTCAGAGTTTTTTCAATTTGAGAAAGGAAGACATGTAATTTATATTACATAACTCTTTAAAAAAACTAGTCAAACATAACTTTTTGTATAGTCTATATTATATAACTATTGAGAAAAGCCTGGAGCATCGTAATGAAATATTAATATTTCTGAAGTGAAAGGTATGAAAATTCACACCAAGTGTGAATAAAGACTATAAATAGCCTCACACTACTTCAGGTCAGGTTTTGTCATCTATTGAGTTTGGGCTCCAAAGTATGAAAAAACAACCTTATGCTTTTCAGAAGTTTTGGCATTGCAGGATTGTGCCTACAGGCTTGTGAGCCTGCATGCTCCGCTAACCTGGCCTTGTTTGTGTAGTTCTCCCCCTGCTGGAAGGTAAGCCCCACGGCACCAGGGGCTTGTCCAGCTGGTTCACCCAATGCCGAGAACACTGCTTGGCGTGTACAAGACACTTAAAACAAATGTGTTAAATAAATGAATTAATGAATTAATCTTGGAAGAATTTCCAGGCCCAGTTTCATGATTCTTTCACCTGCCCAACTCCGGGAACCTTCACCTCCTCTCTACTTTAACCACCTGTCCAGGCCACCTTATTGCACTTGTCATTCCCTGGAATAACCTCCTGCCCTCCCCAGCATCTACACACCATCTTTTCTCTCTCTGACATGTTCTCGAGTTGTCTTGGATCTCTTCCCCTCTACCGCTTTTTTTTTTTTTTTTTTTTGAGATGGAGTCTCCCGCTGCCCAGGCTGGAGTGCAGTGGCGCATCTTGGCTCACTGCAACCTCCGCCTCCTGGGTGCAAGCAATTCTCCTGCCTCAGCTTCCAGAGTAGCTGAAATTACAGGCATGGGCCACCACGCCTGGCTAATTTTTGTATTTTTAGTAGAGATGGGATTTTACCATGTTGGCCAGTCTGGTGTTGAACTCCTGACCTCAGGTGATCCGCCCTGCCTCGGCCTCCCAAAGTGTTGGGATTACAGGCATGAGCCATTGCACCCAGCCTCAGCTCTATTATTTACTAGCCGAATGACCCTGGACAAGTTACTTAACTGATGTGCCTCAGTTTCCTCTTCTGTAAAATGAGTATAATCAAATGACTATTCGTAGGGTTGTTAGGAATAAATGAGTTAACAACTATGTATTTAAAAAGGACTTGGAACAGTGCTTGGCCTTTAGCAAGAGCTACATAAGTGTTAGCTATGGTTACTCTTCAAAGCAGTGTTTCTCATCCTTTTCTATGCTACGGACACCTATGGGAGTCTGGTGAAGTCTTAGGAACCCCTTCCCAGAATAATGCATGCGTCCTATAAGTAGGATTACAAAAGAAACCAATTATATTGGGGTACAATTTTCAAAATAAAAAGAAACGCACCTGTAATGTAGTAATATATGTGCTTCTTTATTAACACATTAAATAGCAAGCTCTATCAACAGGTCTAGTGACAACCATGATTTTTGAAATAGTGATGTTATTTTGAGAGATATGCAACAACCGTAATAATGAAAATCTGATCTCTTTTAGTGTCAAAGTCACAGGTGCTAATATTACTGCAGTTTGTTACCCACATCCCCTGGAAGGATATGCTATATTTCTGTTAGTAATAGTGAAAATAATGATGCAATTTCCCCTCTATCCAAGTCCATGGGCTCTTTGAATTCTATTCACTGACTCCTCAGGGGTCTTTTGGATTGTGGGTTAAGAACTGTGTTTAGAGGGAGCTCTCTGAACTTCTTCTGGTTCTGAGGGCTGCACAATTAAAAGAACTGTTTTTAGAGCAAACGGAAGCCATTAGTGAATACTTCTCTCTTGCCACCTCCAAAATTGTCTCTACCCACCCACACCATCCTTTCCTTGGGTCTCAGAGATGTCCTGTTTAGGGCTCACCCTTCCACTGGGTTTTGTGTCCCAGCCCCTCCCACTTTCTTGGGGATTTCTGCTACTGAGCATCCTCTCTCTTGATTGCATGCACCTCTGTCTCAAAACCATTAGAAAATAGGGAATAGGGGCTGAGTGCAGTGGTTCACGCCTGTAATCCTAACATTTTGGGAGACTGAAGCAGCAGGATGTCTTGAGCCCAGGAGTTTGAGACCAGCCTGGGCAACATAGCAAGACCCTGTCTCCACACACACACAAAAATAGGGAATAAAGTGATGTCAACCTTTACACGCACATACTCAACAGTTTGGATGCATGTCTCATGGGAACCTGAGGGCCAGAGGTGCGCAAAGGGGCCCAGCAAGGACACCAAAACAAGCAACACGCAGCATTGTGTCAAATTAGCCCTGCCAGGAAACAGAGAAAAACAAAGGTGGTCTTTACTCCTGGGTGGTCTTCACTCCTGGGAGATAAAAACCACAAGATAACCCATTTAACTCTTGTGGGCACCTGCAGTTACCTCTGCAAAGACAGAGCTGCACTGGTTCCAGCTGGCTCTGAGGTGACATTGACAAATATAAAGAATCCCAATTATATCGTCATCTATGTGAGGGGAAAAGAAGAACCCCAAGTGATGATTATACAGAGCCTGTCATTTCTGAGTGAGCTGGGGCACAATCTGAATGATTGGTTTAAACGGTGAAGGACTGCAGGGGACATGAAAATTACTGTGGCGAGCGTTTGAGAGGATGCTGAGGACGCATGTTGGCTGAGTGTTTGCCACTTGAATAAATGGGGCTGATGTCTGAATGAGCCTGAAGGATGACAGCCTCAGGTTATGATGACTTTACCGTTGCCTAAATCAACTGTCATTTTTCAGGCTTTGTGTAATCAGACCTTTCTGGCTGCATTTGACATATTCATCACTTGCTCTTCCTAGAAACTCCCACTTGGCTTCCAGGAAGCCTGACTCTCCTGGTTTCTTATACTCCCCTGATTGTTCTTTTCTCTCTTCCCTGGGTTCTTTTTCTTCTGCCCCCTCTCTGGGGAGCTTATCCATCTCCTGGTTTCAATACTCCCTCTCTGCTGAGGACTTCCCAGTCTCTACTTTGAGCTCATCTTCTCCACTGAACTTCAGAATCATATAGCAAATAATTTGCTGGCCCTCTACACCAGATGTCCTAAATTAAACTCAATCATTGCCCCCTAAAACTGCTGTATCTCAATTGGTTGCAGTACTAACTTCCCAGACACCCAAGCCAGATCCTGGGACTCACGCCCTCTTCACCCCATCTAAGCAACTGCCAAGTCCTGCTGATTTAACTCCTACATACTTTTTGGATCTGGCACCTCCTCCCACCTACTTTCCTATTATCACCATCCAAAATCTCTTGCCTGTACAATTGCAACTGGTCAGACTCCACTATTGTTGCTCTTAAAAGGATCATCCAAGAAACCAGCAGAAGCCTCTTCCTAAAACCCAATTTTTATTGTTACCCACTTGCTTTCAAACCCCTTCAGTGCCCCCTCTTCACTTTTTTTTTTTTTTTTGGAGGGAGTCTTGCTCTGTCGCCCAGGCTGGAGTGCAGTGGCACAATCTCGGCTTACTGCAGCCTCCACCTCCCAGGTTCAAGCCATTCTCATGCCTCAGCCTCCTGAGTAGCTGGGACTACAGGCGCCCACCACCACACCCGGCTAATTTTTGTATTTTTAGTAGAGACAGGGTTTCACCATGTTGGCCAGGCTGGTTTCGAACTCATGACCTCAGGTGATCTGCCCACCTCGGCCTCCCAAAGTGCTGAGATTACAGGCGTGAGCCACCGCGCCCGGCCCCCACCTCCTCACTTTTAAGGCTTTCCATAATCCGATGGCTGCTGGCTAACTTCGGCCTCTATAACACGACACTTTCCAGTAACAACACACTACCTGATACCCCCACAGTAGTGTTGCCAGATGAGGTATAGGATGCTCAGTAATTAAATTTGAATTTCAGATAAAGATGAATTTTTTCTTTTTGAGACGGAATCTTGCTCCGTCTCTCAGGCTGGAGTGCAGTGGCATGATCTCAGCTCACTGCAACCTCTGCCTCCTGGATTCAAGCAATTCTCCTACCTCAGCCTCCCTAATAGCTGGGACTACAGGCGCCCACCACCACCCTCGGCTAATTTTTGTATTTTTAGTAGAGACGAGGTTTCATCATGTTGGTCAGGCTGGTCTCAAACTCCTGACCTCAGATGATCCACCCACCTCGACCTCCCAAAGTACTAGGTGTGAGTCACTGTGCCCGGCCGAATAATTTTTTCATATAAGTAACCCCATGCAATCTTTGGGACATGCTTATATTGTAAAACTATTTGTTATTTATCTGAAATTCAGACTTGTGGGCACCCTGTATTTTTATTTGCTAAATGTGGCAACCCTACCCCACAGACAACCCCCAGGATGGTGTGATGCCCTTTCTGAGGGTCCCACAGCTCTGAACCAACACTTACCCACCTGAGAGACTGAGGATCTATTCTGATCTCTGTATTCTTGCTACGCAACACAGAGAGCCTGGCATAGAACAGATGGCAGTGTTTGCTAAGTGAATGAATGCATATGTGTGACATAGCAATAAACCTGTATCTTCCGGTGGAATCAGTAAGTGTTGTGATCAGTATACGGTGTCAGTTCCGCTTATATCCACCTTCCTTTCACAGTCTTGGAAAAATCACCTCATGGTTTACACATCCCCCCCAGCAGGTGAGCTAGAAAGCCAGGAGTCATCTGTAGACTTAGGGAAGCCATTATAGGACTAGTTGGGTTTTCTGTTTTTTATTCAGAGTTGGGAGGAACGGGAGGGAGACGACCATCTTCTGGCGATATGAAAGTCGAGAGAGGCAAACAGGAGGGGAGCAAGAGAGGAAAAGAAGAGGATGTGAAAAGCCCGAAGGAAGGCAGGAGAGCAAGCAGGTAGGAATAAAGGCGAGGAAGCGGGAGCCAGCTGGCACCACAGCGAGGAGTGACAGCCGCCGCCAGCAGGGGCCGGGAGCTGGGAGGAGGGAGGCTCAGGCAAGCCGCGCTGAGCCTTTCTTCTCCTTCCCGGACTCCTCACCACCCATCCTGCTAACCAAGGGCCTCCACCTTGCTCGTCGTCAGAGGCAGACAGCCAGGACTTGGCCCTCTTGGGCTTCCTAGCTCTCCAGACCGGGAGTTAGACTAGTTTTCCAACTCCCCCGGCCCCAAATCGGGAGGACAATAATCCCTTCCGCTCCGCGCCCGCCAAGGTCGAGTTAGGAAAGACTTGGAACAGAATTAAACGGCTTTGGGGAAGATGAGTCAGCCGGGCGGGGCTGCAGCTGCCAGTGAAACCCCTGCCAGTGTGATTGGGCAACAACCAGAAGTAGGGGGCCCGCGGGGTGGTGGTGCCATCCCTTAAAGGCAGTTTATGTAATAAGTCTTGATCGCGCACCCACTAAAGGGGCGGCTTTGGGGTCAGCCTCAATTTCCTCCACTGTGAAGTGGGAATATGAATACTTGACTTATCCGAAACGAATCATGTCTGCAAGGTGCCTGGGCTATAAAAAGCGGTCAGTCAGTAGTCAGGGTCGTGCTTAGTGCAGTGCCCTCCACCCTAGGCCACCTTCGCCATGTGAGACTGTCCCAAAGGCGGGGATGTGGGGTGCAGTGGGGAGCCCCTGATCGGGCACGGGCAGAAGACAAGTTCTTTTTTTTCTGCCACTTCCAGGTGAGGAAGAAAAGACGCCAGCTCCGGAACCAAGGGTTGGGTGGCGATGTACTGGCCTCACCTGCTTTAAGCAAAGTCATCTTAGATTTACCATGTTTGCTATTCACTCATTCATTTTCTTTATTAGAGGGACTGCTGATTAAACGGAAGGACTTACACTAAGACTCCAGTACGAGGCTGTACTATAGACCTGACCGAGTGAGCATGAGAAGACGAGACCCGGGAGAAGGAGGGCGACAGCGGGCACCGAGATCCACAGGTCCAGAGTCTAGTCGCCACCCACACCCTGTCTTTTGGGAGCGGTGCGCGCCATCTGCGCATGCGCTCCCCATCCCTGCCAGGTCCCCGGCGGGGTCAGCCGGCTCGCTGGTGGAGGTGCTATCCGCGCATGCGTGTCCTGCTCACAAGGCGCTCCCAGTGCGGTTGGAGTGTCTCCAGTGGAGCTGGCAGTTGGGAGGACGGAGGCCCGGCCCATAGCGGGTGGCTGTTAGGAGGTATGGATAAAGGACCTGTGTATCTTGGTGCCCGCTGTCGCCCTCCTTCTCCCGAGGTCTCGTCTTCTCACACTCACTCGGTGTGTGACAGCGACAGGTCACAGAGGGCGGTAAAGTGCGGTGCCCTTGGGGCGGTTTCGTCTGGCGCGGAGTAGAGGTGGCCGGCAGTTGTGGTTGCTCCTTTCACCTGGACTCACCTGTGTGGTCCCCTGGCAGGGACTAAAAACCAGAAGACGGAGGGGAGTGAATGTGTTTGACTCGGAGGAAACCCCTCTTGAGCCTGCCCTCACATCCTTACAAGGGACCCAGTCTGAGGTCCAGTCGTCCCCAAACCATCTACTCCCCCACCACCCCCTTCCCTGACTAAAGGCTAAATTTGGGCGGTAACCACGCCCTACCCCATCCCCTTGGAGTCCTTCAGTCAGCTCCAAAGGCCCACCCCACATTCTGGGGGCCTCTGAGTCAAAAAGGAGGGCCCATTGGGCAGGGTGGAGTTGAGGGACCTGCTGTGGAGATGTCTCTGGCCTGGGGAAACCACTGCTTCCTCATCTGCCACTGAGACTGAGGAAGACCCGCAGATGGGCCTTGGCAAGCACCCAGAAGAATAACTCCAGACCACCATTCAGGAAGTTAAGACAGTGGGAGATTGGGTTAATGACCTTGACCCCAGACCCCTGTAAGGAAAGGAAAGGGAGCCTCTGGCTCCTCCTTCTGCAGATGGTAAGGTGAGGCTTCAGGGACCTTAAAACCTAATGGTTCTTATGAATGAGAAACATTCATACCCAGTAGTACTGTTTAACTCACATACCATGTCTCAGGATCTGTTGTGAGCATATTAACTCTTATTTACTTTATTTATTTATTTATTTATTTATTTATTTATTTATTATTTTATTTTATTTTTTTGAGACAGAGTCTCACTCTGTCACCCGGGCTGGAGTGCAGTGGCTTGATCTCAGCTCACTGCAACCTCTGCTTCCCAGGTTCAAGCAGTTCTCCTGCCTCAGCCTCCCAAGTAGCTGGAGTTGCAGGTGCGTGCCACCAAGCCTGGCTAATTTTTTTTTTTTTTTTTTGCTATTTTTTTAAGTAGAGATGGGGTTTCGCCATGTTGACCAAGCTGGTCTTGAACTCCTGACCTCAGGTGATCTGCCCCTCTTGGCCTCCCAAAGTGCTGGGATTGCAGGCATGAGCCACTCTGATCAATTTTTGTATTTTTAGTAGAGACGGGGTTTCACTATGTTGGCCAGGCTGGTCTCGAACGCCTGACCTGAGGTGATCCACCTGCCTCAGCCTCCCAAAGTTCTGGGATTACAGGCATGAGCAACCACACCAGGCCCATATTAACTCTTTTTTGTTTTGTTTTGTTTTTTGAGACAGAGTCCCGCTCTGTTGCCAGGCTGGAGTGCAGTGGCACGATCTCAGCTCACTGCAACCTCCACCTCCCGGGTTCAAGCGATTCTCCTGCCTCAGCCTCCTGAGTAGCTGAGATTACAGGCATGTGCCACTATGCCTGGCTAGTTTTTGTGTTTTTAGTAGAGACGGGGTTTCACCATGTTGGCCAGGATGGTCTCGATCTCCTGACCTTGTGATCTGCCCACCTCGGCCTCCCAAAATGCTGGGATTACAGGCCTGAGCCACCGCGCCCGGCCATATTTACCCTTAATCCTCACAACAACCCTATGAGGTAGGCATTACCATCCTCCTCGTTTTACAGATGAAGAAAGTGAGTACTGACAAGTTAAGCCACTTCCCAAGTTCTCACAACTAGTCAGAAGCAAAGCAGGACTTCAAACTCAGGCAGTCTGGCTCCAGAGTCTGCACTCTTTTGAACACAAGTGATACTGCTCTGGGGAAGAGAACAGATAAGAGAGACCCAGTAGAGGTCAAGATTGGAACTCATTTCCTAAGCACCTTCTCTCACACTATTTCAGTCTTCCAAATGACCCTGTGAGGGATGAATCTGAGGCAAAGAGAGGTTACATATTTTTAAAGAAATATATTACTCATGACACTTATTAAAGATGGTAGGGCCAGGCTTTATTCAAGGCCATGGCGACAGGTATGCAGACCACTGCAATGGGGTCTTGCAGTGGGAGAAAGATTGGACTCAACTCTAAGTCCAACAATGACAAGTGGAGATTTGTAACCAAGGAGCAGGGTGGGGTCAGTGGATGAGAAATTACTAAGAGGAAACATCTAGGACAAGGGGTTTCTGGCTAAACTGACTTGATAGGATTATTGCTGAAGGCAGGCCAGGATGATAAGAATCCAGGGTAGTCAGATACCAAGGGTGGGAAATTTCCCCTAAATTGACTTAGCAGGATTCTTGCTCAAACTAGATTCAATAAGGATAGAGAGAGTCCTTATAAGGACCTTTATAAGGACAGGTCAGGCCTAGTCAAGCAGAGTACATGGAGGAGACTGACTAAGGTTTTGGTCAAAGGAGACAGTCTTTGTCAAATATCTTGCCCAGCTGGGCAAGGTGGCACATACCTGTAATCCCAACACTTAGGGAGGCCAAGGTGGGAGGATCGCTTGAAGCTAGGAGTTCAAGACCAGCCTGGGTGACATAGCGAGACCCCATCTCTACCCCAAAAAATGTTTTGGGATTTTTTGAGACAGGGTCTTGATCTGTCACCCAGGCTGGAGTACTATGGCGCAATTTTGCCTCACTTGCAGCCTTGACCTCCTAGGTTCAAGTGATCCTCCTGCCTCAGCCTCCAGAGGAGCTGGGACCACAGGTGTGCACCACCATGCCTCGCTAATTTGTTTTTTTTTTTTTTGTAAAGAAGGGGTCTCACCATGCTGTCCAGGCTGGTCTTGAACTCCTAGGCTCAAGCAATCCTCCCACCTAGGCCTCCCAAAGTGCTGGAATTACAGGAATGAGCCACTGCATCTGGCTACAAATTTTTTTTTTTTTAAATCTTGCCCTAGGTCACACAAGTAGTAGTTGGACCAAGTTGAGGAAGCAGCCTGACTCAGGCAACACATTAGTTAACCAAGACAAAAGATGAGACGAAGATCCAAGGTCTCTTCCAGCCTTGGGCCTTTCACTACATGCATTTTTTGTTTTTGTTTTTTTTTTGAGACGGAGTCTCGCTCTGCTGCCTAGGCTGGAGTGCAGTGGTGTAATCTCAGCTCACTGCAACCTCTGTCTCCCGGGCTCCAGCAATTCTACTGCCTCAGCCTCCTGAGTAGCTGGGATTACAGGTGTGGGCCACCACGCCCAGCTAATTTTTTTTTTTTTAATTTTTAGTACAGACGAGGTTTCACCGTGTTGGCCAAGCTGGTCTCGAACTCCTGACCTCAGGTGATCCACCCACCTAGGCCTCCCAAAGTGCCGGGGTTACAGGTGTGAGCCACCACGCCCGGCCCACTACATGCATTTTAACAAACATTTATTTGTTAATTCAGCAGATGTTTATTATGCTGGGTGTTCTCGGAGGCACTGAGGACTCAGCAGTGAACAAAATACACATGGTCCCTGTCTGCAACTCTCTGAAGGAGGGTGAAGGTAAAGAAACACAGCCAACATTAGTTAGTGGTAAAAACCGATTTTATTCAGCAACTACTGACAGTAGAGGAAAGAGCTGAGCTTCATTCTTATTTGCACAGAGGTGACTAGGAGTTTTGTTTTGTTTTTTGAGATGGAGTCTCACTCTGTTGCCCAGGCTGCAGTGCAGTGGCACGATCTCGGCTCACTGCATCCTCCCAGGTTCAAGTGATTCTCCTGCCTCAGCCTCCCAGGTAGCTGGGATTACAGGCACGCACTTTGGCCTCCCAAAGTGCTGAGATTACAGGCGTAAGCCACTGCACCCGGTCCATGACTAGGAGTTTTATTTTTATTTTTTATTTTTATTTTTTATCTTTTGAGATCTTGCTCCATTGCCCAGGCTGGATTGCTGTGGCGGGATCTCAGCTCACTGCAAACTCCGCCTCCGGGTTCACGCCATTCTCCTGCCTCAGCCTCCCAAGTAGCTGGGATTACAGGTGCCCACCACACACCTGGCTAATTTTTTTTGTATTTTTAGTAGAGACAGGGTTTCGCCGTTTTAGCCAGGACGGTCTCTATCTCCTGACCTTGTGATCCACCCCCCTCGGACTCCCAAAGTGCTCGGATTACAGGCGTGAGCCACCGCGGCCTCATAATGGTAAACTTTTCTTAGAGCTAAGGAAGAAGGTGGTCAGGACCCATCCTTGTCAGGTGTTGGCTAGGACGAATAATAACACTCTTTTGACAGCCCTGAGCTTTCTCAGACTGGAACTCAAAAGGGAGCTGGGCTGCCCCCAAGCGGTAGCCTTAGGCTACTAGAAGCCATGACAAAGTTTGGTCAAGTCTCTTAGTGCAGGGATTTGAATGCAGTGTTTCTGCATAGAGTTTGTGCAGTTTGAGGGGGAGTGTGGAACCAACAATAAACATGTAAATGACTTTCAGGTAGTGATATTTGAAGACAAGGGAGGTTGGGAGAAGGAATTGACTATTTTGGTGAACTGAGAATCCAGAAATACAAAGGCCTGGGAAGAACAAGTGAAAAGCCCCGAGGCAGGACCAGGCCTGTCTTTTGCCAGGGAAGGAGGGAAGTCCCGTTTTCCTGGAGCACGGGTAGCACTCAATGAAAGCAGTGAACAGGGTGAGACTAAGGCAGGAGATGGTGGAACAATTGAACTCTGAGATCTTGGAGATACTCAGGGGCCAGATCACAAGGACTATGTGCCAGTAGGCCCACCCCATAAACTCATGCAAATTTACACTGTATAAGGGCAGCTTGTGCTGAAGGGATGAGGACAGGGACCTAAAATTGCACCTGTACTATGTTCACCAAGTTGAACAGTACATCCTGGTACAGGGCTAAGTCAGCCAGAAGAAAAGGGTGCCTTTTCCCAATAACCACAAGTTAGGCAAACTGTGAGCCAGAGGGGTTGCATCTGCCCAGAGGGGCACTGCTGTGGTCTGAATGTTTGTGCCCCCTCACCACTAAATTCATAAGTTGAAATCCTAACCCCCAAGGTGATGTTATTGGGAGATGGGACCCCTTGGGAGCTGGGCTCCACCTTCATGAGTGGGATTAGTGCTCTTATAAAACAGGCCCAAAGGAGCTCAATTGCCCCTTCCACCAGGTGAGGACACAGTGAGAAGGTCTCATCTATGAACTAGGAAGTGGGTCCTCATCAGACACTGAATCTGCCAGTGCCTTGATCTTGGACTTTACAGCCTCCAGAGCTGTGAGAAATGATTTTCAGTTGTTTATAAACTACCCAGTTTATGGTTTTTTTTTGTTGTTGTTGTTATAGCAGCCCAAATAGACTAAGACAGGCATTTTTGTCTAAATAGCATGAAGGGGGCTGGACACGGTGGCTCACGCTTGTAATCCCAGCACTTTGGGAGACCAAGGCGGGCGGATCACCTGAGGTCAAGGGTTCAAGACCAGTCTGGCCAACATGGTGCAACCCTGTCTCTACTAAAAATACAAAAATTAGCCAGGTGTGGTATGTGTGCCTACAATCCCAGCTACTCCAGGAGCTGAGGCAGGAGAATTGCTTGAACTCGGGAGGCAGAAGTTGCAGTGAGCCAAGATCTTGCCACTGCACTTCAGCCTGGGTGACAGAGTGAGACTCTGTCTAAAAAAAAAACCAATAATAATAATAAATAGTATGAAGGTGTTCTATGGGTTAGCTGTGGCTTGTGGGCCAGGCGCTGAGCTAGCAGTTGCCAGAGTAGCAGACCAGTTATGAGGTTATTGAAAAAGCTGAGGCAGCTGTCTTAAGAAAAGATAGCCATGAAAAATGAGTTTATTTTACATTATTACAATGGCCCATAGTGGCTGTTCAATGGGCATGTTCAGCACCTCCATGGAGAAACTGCTGTGACAGCTGTACAAGGGAAAGGATGATATGTTCAGGTACTCATTGATATTTGAGAGTGACTTCATCCAGATGAATGAACCCCTCTTTCCCCTCTTCCTCCTGCATTCCCTTCTCTCTCCCCACTCGAGACCTTCCTCAGTCTCTCTCACATTCCTTTATTTATTTATTTTTTTGAGACAGTCTTGCTCTGTCACCCAGGCTGGAGAGCAATTGTGCGATCTCAGCTCACTGCAAACCTCTGCCTCCTGGGTTCAAGCGATTCTCATGCCTCAGCCTCCCAAATAGCTGGGATTACAGGCATGCACACCACGCCCAGCTAGTTTTTGTATTTTTAGTAGAGATGGGGTTTCACCATGTTGGCCAGGCTGGTCTCGAACTCCTGAGCTCAAGTGATCCACCCACTTCAGGCTCCCAAAGTGCTAGGATTACAGGCATGAGCCGCCATGCCCGGCCTCCTTTTATTTCTTCAACAGAGCATTTATTAAGCACTAGTATGTACAGCACATGCAAAAATGTCCTCAGTGATGTCTCCAAAATCAGGTAGAGGAAACAGACAAGTTTTAAAAAAAAATTTATTGAGTTATCAATTTATGCATCTCTATCTTACAAAAAGGATTTGGAGCAGCTGTCAATTCCAAGATTTATCTTTTCCTGCCACTATACCAGGATGGACAGCAGACCTAAGCTAGGGCAAGATGATAAGAATTCCTTTTATTTATTTTGCTTTAAAAATGTTTATATTATAGGCCAGGTGTGGTGGCTCACACCTGTAATCTCAGCACTTTGGGAGGCTGTAATCCCAGCTATTTGGGAGCTTGAGGCATGAGAATCGCTTGAACCCAGGAGGCAGAGGTGGGCAGATTGCTTGAGCTCAGGAGTTTGAGACCAGCCTGGACAACATGGCAAAACACCGTCTCTACGAAAAATACAAAAATTAGCTGGGCATGATGGTGTGTGCCTGTAATCTCACCTACTTGGGAGACTGAGGCAGGAGAATCAATTGAACCCAGGAGGCGGAGGTTGCAGTGAGCCGAGATCGCGCAACTGGACTCCAGCCTGGGTGACAGAGCAAGACCCCATCTCAAAAAGAAAAGTTTATATTATTATATTTATGTTGTATATATTTTATCTTCTTTTCAAGTGTGCAGAAGGGAATGATAGAAAATAAAACACTCCCAGTTATATCAGATCTTCACATTTTGCCATGTTTACTTTGGATTTAATTTTTTTTTTTGTTTTTGACATGGAGTTTCACTCTTGTCGCCCAGGTGGGAGTGCAATGGCATGATCTCGGCTCCCTGCAACTTCCGCCTCCCAGGTTCAAGCGATTCTCCTGCCTCAGCCACCCAAGTAGCTAGGATTACAGGTGCCTGCCACCATGCCTGGCTAATTTTTGTAATTTTAGTAGAGATGGGGTTTCACCATGTTGACCAGGTTAGTCTCAAACTCCTGACCTCAGGTGATGTACCCACCTCGGCCTCCCAAAGTGCTGGGTTTACAGGTGTGAGCCACCACGCCCGGCCTAGATTTAATTTTTTTAAAATAAAGCATGAAAGATCCAGTTGACTCTCCCTTGGTTCCCTTCCCTAGGTCCCCAAGGTGCATCCCCTGTAAGCCCTCAGTTTCCCTTGTCCTGAATTTGGAGTTTTTCATTCCCATGCATGTTTTGTCCTTCAATTTTATATGAATGTATTCATAAATATTTTCTAGTAATTTAAAGAACATTATATGGTCTTGTTTTGTGTGTCTTGAAACCTTAGACCCGTATTGACACTGTGGGGCCCCTCCTGCAGGTTGCTTTTTATCATTCAACGTTGTCTATATTTGTACACATAGCTCTAGATATCTCTTAATTGACATGGTGCTCTCCAGCGTCCAAGGACTTCAGGGTCCATTATTTTCTATGATCCTCACAACAAATGTCATGACCCCCTCAGGACTCAAGAAGAATCTGAGACTCAGAGAGTGAAGTGAAGACCACAAAGGGGCAGAGCCCCAGGTTTCTGACTCCTCGCTCATTGTGGCTCCTCTGCTTGGGTGCTATCTGAATAATACCATGAGTCGCATCATTAAGACAAGAAGGGTGAGTAACCAGAGGGCAGGCAAGTGGGAGAGAGAGGAAAGGAGCATGGAGAAGAGGGTAGAAAGGGAGGGTAGACAAGGGAAGGAAAAAAAGGGGGCAGAACCAGCCGAGGGAGCTGTATAGCTTTAAATCTATCAGTGATTCTCATACTCAACCTTGGCCACTCATTGGGATCACCTGGGGAGCTTCGCCAACTAGTGATGCCTAGAATCCACCCCCAGAAATTCTAACATAATTGGCCTAGAGGGAGGACTGAATAGGAGGATGTTTAAAAGCTCCCCAGCTGGTTTGAATGTATAGTTGGGGTTGCAAGTCATTGACTAAACAAAGCAATTTGTCAGGCAGTGAATTGGCTGAGGGGGCGAAACTCAAAGGCTGGCTTGTTAACATTAATAAGATCTTACACCTTGAAGGCTGGCTTGATAATACGATGTAAATAAGGTATTGAGATCTTAGGCCTAGATTCTATCAACAGAAATGGGCTAAAATGAAGGAGGTGATAATCCATTTTCCTTAGGGTTGTTCATACTAGTCTTACACTATTGTGTTCAGTCACTGGGGCTTTGACTTGAAGGAGAGACCAGCAGTTTTCACAATGAATACCAGTAAACCTCTACAGAGTAACAGAATTCAGCAAACACTCTAAGTACTTCCTTTATGCTGGGCCTGTGCTACAGGGAAGGAAGACAGAGATGAGAAAATCATAATCCTTGTCCTCAAGAAGCTCAGACAAACAGGCAACCTGGACATATATACAGACAATTAACTCAATGGGCTAAGTGCTAGAGATAAGTCCAAGGAACAGAAAGCAGAGAACACCTAACTCTACCTTGGGAAGACTGGCAGAGGGGCTAAGGGTAGGCTTCACAGGAGGGCTGCATGAGTGAACCAAGTCTTGAAGGTTGAGTAGGAGTTGGTTAAGGGCATGGTTGAGGCTGGGAGTTAGGAAGAGCATGTGCAAAGGCTTAGGGTGGTAGAAGCACATGGAACACATATGTGGCAGGGGAGAAGCTGGTGATGAGGCTGGAAAGATGGGGGCCTTGTGTGCCATACCCAGAAGTCCTGGCTTGACTCTGTAGGCAGCCAGGCATCATCAAAGAGAGGAATATAGGGAGAGCAGGGAGGGCCTTATGGAGAGGTGGCATCTAAGCTGGGTCTTGGAGGATGAGTAGAATTTCAACAGGCAGGGATGTGGGATGGAGAAGAAGGCTTCCCAAGAAGGGACAGGAGCAGAGAAAAGTGTGAGCAAAGATGTGGAGGCAGGATGAGTTTGACATGTGTCAGACACAGTGAAGGAACCGATCCTCTGGTAGGAGTGATCACAGTCATCTGGGGCACTTTTTTTTTTGAGACGGAGTCTTGCTCTGTCGCCCAGGCTGGAGTGCAGTGGCGCGATCTCGGCTCACTACAAGCTCCGCCTCCTGGGTTCACGCCATTCTGCCTCAGCCTCCCCAGTAGCTGGGACTACAGGCGCCTGCCTCCACGCCTGGCTAATTTTTTTGTATTTTTTTGTGGAGACAGGGTTTCATCGTGTTAGCCAGGATGGTCTCGATCTCCTGACCTCATGATCCACCTGCCTTGGCCTCCCAAAGTGCTGGGATTACAGGCGTGAGCCACCGCGCCCAGCCTATCTGGGGCACTTTTTTAAAAAATCTTTTTTTTTTTTTTTTTTTGAGACAGAGTCTGGCTCTGTCGCCCAGGCTAGAGTGCAGTGGTGTGATCTTGGCTCACTGCAACCTCCACCTCCCGGGTTGATTTGATTCTCCTGCCTCAGCCTCCCAAGTAACTGGGACTACAGGCACATGCCACCACACTTGGCTAATTTTTGTATTTTTAGTAGAGATGAGATTTTGCCATGTTGGCCAGGCTGGTCTTGAACTCCTGGTCTCAAGTGATCCACCTGCTTCGGCCTCCCAAAGTGCTGGGATTACAAGCATGAGCCACTGTGCCTGGCCAAAATATCTTTTTTTATTTCTTTACTTTCTGAATACACTTACTTTAAGAAGAAAAAAAAAAGCCTGGTGCAGTGGCTTATGCCTGTAATCTCAGCACTTTGTGGAGGCCGAGGTGGGAGGATTGCCTGAGCTCAGGAGTTCAAGACCAGCCTGGGCAACACGGTGAGACCCTGTCTCAATAAATAAATAAATAAATTTTAAAAAGAAAAAAGGATAAAATATCAATCCCTGGCCTCTACTCCCCTCCCATCCTCCAAGATGATTCTAATTTATATGGTCTGGTAGTGTAGTCCTGGCATCAGTATATTTTAAAAGTCCCCCAGGTGATCATAATCTGCAGCTGGGCTTGAGAGCCACAGCTGTAGGTGAGCTGTTGAGGACATGGATGGAAAGGTCGGCTAGAGCCAGATACCAGTGACTATAAATTAGCTAATGTTTATTGATTTTTTTTTTCAGACGTGGTCTCTGTTGCCCAGGCTGGAATGCACTGGTGCAATCACGGCTCACTGCAACCTTGACCTGCTGGGCTTAAGTGAGCCTCCCACCTCAGCCTCCTGAGTAGCTGGGACCATAGGCATGTGCCACCTTGCCCAGCTAATTTTTAAAATTTTTTGGTAGAGACAGAGTCCTGCTATGTTGCCTAGGCTGGTCTGGAACTCCTGAGCTCAAGTGATCCTCCTGCCTCAGCCTCCCAAAGTGCTAGGATTATAGGCATGAGCCACCTCGCCTGGCCTATTGAATGTTAACTGTGTACCATTCACTTAGTGTATATTAATCCATTTAATTTTCACAACTCTATGAGGATGGGTACTATTATCATCCTTGTGTTGCAGCTGTGGAAACATAATTTGTGCAACGTCATATGCCAAAGTGGCAGTCTGGCTTTCAAGGCATATCCTAGAAGGGCTTGTATTCCAGGCCAAGAGGTTGGCTTTTCTTCTGTAATCACCTTTGTTAGTTCAATGTGTATTCATCCAGAATTTTTCTTTATGCATCTGCAAGCAAGTACCCATACACATTTCCCCCTTTTTTTCTTTCTTTTTTTTTTGAGATAGAGTCTCACTCTGTCACCCAGGCTGGAGTGGAGTGGCATGATTTGCCTCACTGCAACCTCTGGCCCCCGGGTTCAAGCAATTCTCCTGCCTCAGATTACAGGCATGCACTAAAAAGGTAGCATACTCTTTATACCTTCTGTGCCTTGCTTTTATGAACAATGTATCCTGGAAATCATTACACATCAGTACATAGAGAGCTTCCCCATTCTTTTTTTTTTAACAGCTCATTAGCATTTCTTTGTGTGCATGTACCCTACTTGATTTCATCTTGGATTGGTTTCAGTTTCTGTCTATCAAAATGCTGTAATGAATTATCTTGTTTATGTGCCATTTTGCATATTCCCAGAAATGAAATTGCTGGGTTAAGGGGTAGGTAGATGTGCGTTTGTAATTTAAATAGATGTTGCCAAATTGTCCTCTGTAGATGTTGTACTGTTTTGCATTCCTACCTGCAGTGTATAAGAGTATGTTGGCACTTAAAACATTTTTAGAATGCTGGGCGCGGTGGCTCAAGCCTGTAATCCCAGCACTTTGGGAGGCCGAGGCGGGTGGAACATGAGGTCAGGAGATCGAGACCATCCTGGCTAACATGGTGAAACCCTGTCTCTACTAAAAATACAAAAAATTAGCCGGGCGTGGTGGCGGGCACCTGTAGTCCCAGCTACTCAGGAGGCCGAGGCAGGAAAATGGTGTGAACCCGGGAGGCGGAGCTTGCAGTGAGCCAAGATCACGCCACTGCACTCCAGCCTGGGCAATGGAGTGAGACTCCGTCTCGAAAAAAAAGAAACATTTTTTTAGATTCAGGGGGTACATGTACAGGTTTGTTACATAGGTATATTGCATGATGCTGAGGTTTGGGCTTCTATTGTACCTGTTACCTGAATAATGAATACAGCACCCAATAGGTAGTTTTTCTTTTCTCTTTTTCTTTTCTTTCTTTTTCTTTTTTTCTTTTCTTTCTTTTTTTTTTTTTGACAAGGCCTTGCTCTGTTGCCCAGGCTGGAGTGCAGTGGTGCCATCTCAGCTCACTGTTACCTCCACCTCCTGGGTTCAAGCGATTCTCCTGCCTCAGCCTCCCAAGTAGCTAGGACTACAGGCATGTGCCACCAACCCTGGCTAATTTTTGTATTTTTAGTAGAGACGGGGTTTCGCCTGTTGCCCAGGCTGGTCTCGAACTCCTGACCTCAGGTGATCCACCCGCCTCGGCATCCCAAGGTTCTGGGATTACAGGCGTGAGCCACCGCACCTGGCCACAATAGGTTGTTTTTCAACCTTTGCCCCCCTTCCCTCACTCTCTCCTTTTGGAGACCCCAGTGTCCGTTGTTCCCATCTTTATGTCTGTTTGTATCCAATGTTTAGCTCCCACTTATAAGTGAGAACATGTGGTGTTTCTTTTTTCCCAATTAGATCCTGATATTTTAGGGCCAGGTGTGGTGGCTCATACTTGTAATCCCAGCACTTTGGGAGACCAAGGCGGGTGGATTGCTTGAGCTCAGGAGTTTGAGACCAGCCTGGGCAACAAGTCAAAACCGCATTCTACAAAAAGTATTAGCCAGGCGTGGTGGCATGCGCCTGTAGTCCCAGCTACTCAGGAGGATGAGGTGGGAGGATTGCTTAAGCCCAAGAGGCAGAGGTTGCAGTGAGCTGAGATCACACCACTGCACTCCAGCCTAGGTAACATAGCGAGACTCTGTCTCAAAAAAAAAAAAAAATCCTGATATTTAAATGTGGATTTTTTTTCAACTTTTATTATAGATCAAAGGGTACATGCGCAGATTTGTTACATGGGTAAATTGCATGACACTGAGGCTTGGGGTCCCAATCATCATATTGCCCAGGCAGTAAGCATAGTACCCAACAGGTGGTTTTTCAGCCCACGCCCTTCTCTCTCCCTCTCCATCTAATGGTTCCCAGTGTCTATTTTTCCCATCTTTTTTTGTTTTAGTTTGCAAGATAATTTTTATTTTTACTTCTTTTAAAAATGGACATTAATATTCAATATATATGTATACCTTAAAACTTCACCCAGGTTTACAAAAATTAGTCGGGCGTGGCGGCACATGCCTGTAATCCCAGCTACTCAGGAGGCTGAGGCAGGAGAATCACTTGAACCTGGGAGGCAGAGGTTGCAGTGAGCTGAGATCGCACCACTGCACTCCAGCCTGGGTGACAGAGCAAGACTCCATCTCATAAAAAAACAAAAAACAAACAAACAAACAAAAAAAAAACAACAAAAAAACTTCACCCAGGCTACTCTGGGCACACTGTCCATGGGTTAGTCCTGCTCTGTAAGGAGCAGTAAAAAACAACAACAAAATCTCCCAATTTAGTGAAAACAAGGCATTCAATGGCAGACCAGCAGCAGAAACTGCTTATTACCTAATAATCATTTTATGAAGTCATATCTATATAAAAACAAACACTAAAGAGAATAGACAACTAAAGTGACAGGTATACTTATAAATAAATACCAGATTACCAGATTTTAAATAGTAATCTATAAAAGTTTTACTACCTAAGGATTTTCACTCAAAGAAGAAAAAATACATAGTAACGCCAAGCTTGCAGAATGGGGAGTTAACAGATACATTTTCTCTTAATGGAAACCTATCTAGCTTCAGTAGCATTTCTGGATGAAGCATCAAGTTCCTGTTGCACTTTTTTTTTTATTTTTTTTATTTTTATTGAGACAGAGTCTCTGTCACCAGGCTGGAGTACAGTGGTGCGATCTCAGCTCACTGCAACCTCCGCCTCCTGGGTTCAAGCCATTCTCCTGCCTCAGCCTCCCGAGTAGCTGGGACTACAGGCACATGCCATCACGCCCAGCTAATTTTTGTATTTTTAGTAGAAACGGGGTTTCACCATGTTGGCCAGGATGGTCTCAATCTCTGGACCTCGTGGTCCGCCTGCCTTGGCTGGGATTACAGGCGTGAGACACTGCGCCTAGCCTTTTTTTTTTTTTTTTTTTGAGATGGAGTTTCACTCTTGTTGCCCAGGCTGGAGTGCAATGGTGCAATCTCGGCTCACAGCAACCTCTGCCTCCCGGGTTCAAGAGATTCTCCTGCTTCAGCCTCCCAAGTAGCTGGGATTACAGGCATGTGCCACCATGCCCGGCTAATTTTGTATTTTTAGTAGAGACAAGGTTTCTCCATGTTGGTCAGGCTGGTCTGGAACTCCTGACCTCAGGTGATCTGCCCACCTCGGCCTTCCACAGTGCTGGGATTAAAGGCATGAGCCACCATGCCTGGCCACTGTTGCACATTTTTAAAAGACTGGTCCGGCTGTGTTTCCTCTCATGTTAAATCATTCTCTTCATTCAAAGTATTGGCAGGAGTATCATTACATAGATTGTCTAGAATGTCGTTGTTTAATCCATTTGACTCCTCCTTTTGATCTTCATCAGTATTAACCTCTTCAATTGTCTGTACCCTGGGTGTATTCATTAACATTATCATTTCCTAGGGACTATTACTCAGCAGCTTTGCCTGCCTTCTTTCCAAAGCCGGTTGTTTATTTCTCTCAATCCTTTGTTGTTGCTCATCTGTTAGGCTTCTACTTGACTCAGAAGCAAACATCTCACTTTCAGATGAGTTTGTCAGAAAGGGATCTAATTCAGTAGCAGTTACACAATGTCCATTATTTTCCCCAACTTCCTCATTATTGCTAACAACACATTCATGTAAAATAGGGAGATCAAGTCGAATTCATTTTAAACAGGTCTGAATTTCCTTTTTATTTCTCAGGTATTCAACTCTGTCAATAAAATCCTCAAACTGCAGTTTAGGGAATCGCCTACATGCCCAGTGTTCCATGTGTCTGATTAGCATCTTTAAGTCTTCAGCCTCATGACTTTTACCTTTGAATTTTGCCTTATCAAATACATGCCTTAAGGCTGGAAGCCCTCTCTCTGAAATTAATCTGTGAGCATCCAGCTTGGATATATTTCTTTTAACTGCTCTCTTTGGAGGTACAGGAACAAGTGCTCCACTTCCTGACTATCAGGTTCAGCTCCTTCACCATCTTGTCTCTCTGGAGAGGCTGGAGGTGGGAAAGGAGGAAAAGTTTCACCTTCTACATGCTCATAATCTGGAAGGTCAATCATGCCATTCTCCTGTGGTTCTAGCATCTTTTCCTCTGGCTTTCCTCCCTTTCTGGACGCTCCTGGATTTTCTTTCCAGGTTCATCTAACCTCACAGACAGCAGGGGCCACAGTGCAGAGCTCAGCATGCAAACTAAGCATGCTTCTTCTATGTTTCCCATCTTTACATTCATGTGTATTCAGTGTTTAGCTTCCACTTATAAGTGATAACATGTGGTATTTGTTTTTTCTGTTCCTGTATTAATCTGCTTAGGATAATGGCCTCCAGCTGCATCCATGTTGCTGCAAAGGACATGACTGCATTCTTTTTTATGACTGTGTAGTATTCCATGGTGTATATCTGACACATTTTCTTTATCCAATCTGCTGTTGATGGGCATCTAGGCTAATTCCATGTGTTTGTTATTGTGACTAGTGCTGCAATGTGTCTTTTTGGTAGAACGATTTCTTTTCTTTTGGGTGTATACCCAGTATGTGGGCACATTTTTAAAGACTTACTTAATTTTTGAATATGTGATACGCATATGCTTCAGAAGCAAAGGTGAAAAGGAGTGCAGTGGGCTGGGCATGGTGGCTCATGCCTGTAATCCCAGCACTTTGGGAGGCCGAGGTGGGCAGATCACCTGAGGTCAGGAGTTTGAGACCAGCCTGGCCAACTTGGTGAAACCGTGTCTCTACTAAAAATGCAAAAATTAGCCGGGGGTGGTGGTGGGTGCCTGTAATCCCAGCTACTTGGGAGGCTGAGGCAGGAGAGAATCACTTGAACGGAGGCGGAGGCTGCAGTGAGCCAAGATTGCGCCACTGCACTCCAGCCTGGGCGACAGAGCAAGACTCCATCTCAAAAAAAACCAAAAAAACAAAAAGGGCAGTGGAAAGCTTCCTGCCATCACAGTCCATCTACCCAGTGTCCATCCCACCATTAATCGTTATTAGTCATTTATTATGTAATCTTCTAGTGTTTTCATTCTTTCGCTTTCTGTGTATGTGTGTGTGTCAGATATAGATTTTTATAGCTTATTAATAGAACTTTTAAAACATAAACCAAAATAAAGAATACTTCTGAAAGGGCTGGAACATTCTGGGTCCCATGAACTGTCAAAATAGGCACACTGGAAAAACTGGAAATAGAATCCAGCGTGAGTAGGGGGAACATATAAATCAAGGAAAAACAAAGTTCATATAAAAGTGAGAGACAACAGAACCTGACTATCTCTGAAAGCGAGCTCCCATCATTTTGAGCTTTTCACAGAAACAGAAGAGGGAGCTATAACCGTGAACTTAGAAGAGCTTTCCTTCTAAACATGCCAGAAAATTAATGTCGTATAAAAAGATGGAAGTCAAATCCCGTAAAAAGTTATTGTAAGAAAATAGAAAATACAGAGCAGAATGACCTCACTACAGACAATGGGAGAATGCCAGAAAGATGTGCCTGCAAAACAGATGAAAATTCTATCCTAATATTGCCAAATGAGCTCAGAGATTAAGAAATTATAAAAGATAAGAAAGAACAGCATATATCAGAAAGAGAAAAATTCAGAAATGGGGTAATAGAATTTGAGAAAGAATTAGAAACAAAACAAAAAGTCATTTCAGAAATGCAGACTAAACTAGAAGGAAGCTGGGTGTGGTGGCACATGCCTGTAGTCCCAACTACTTGGGAGGCTGAGGTGGAAGGATCACTTGAGCCCAGGAGTTTGAGGCTGCAGTGAACCATGATTGCGCCACTGCACTCCAGCCTCGGCAGCAGATTGAGACTCTCTCTCTAAAAACAAACAAACTAGAAGTAACATAAGAGCAAATAAAAACAATAGATAATGGCTTGAGAGGAAAAGGAGAAAAGATTTTAAGATCCAAAAGAAATAAAAGGCTTCTGGTTTTAACATGGACATAAAAAGAACTGAAAAGAAACTCCTAACCTCACAAGAAAAAACCTGGGCAGAAAGCAAATGAACAACTGCATGAACTCATCAGAGAACTGAGATCACAGGACAGGTAACCATCCTGAAATCTGGAGAGAGACACAGTACCTGCAGAGAGACACAGGACTGGAGCATTTGCTTACCCCAGGCTGAAGCCACCAGATGCTATATGAGCTGATAGGAAGTTTTAACTTGAAATGTTGATGGATTTCTGGAGGCCGAGTGCAGGCTACGGAAAGAGTGTGAAGCTTTTGGGGACTGCTGTCATAGGGGAGTTCCCACCCTTTTGCAGGTTATTTTAAAAGTATTATTATTTTTATTTATTTATTTTTGAGATGGAGTCTCTCTCTGTTGCCCAGGATGGAGTGCAGTGGCGCGATCTTGGCTCACTGCAACCTCTGCCTCCTGGGTGCAAGCTATTCTCCTGCCTCAGCCTCCTGAGTAGCTGGGATTATAGGCGCTTACCAGCACGCCCAGCTAATTTTTGTATTTTTAGAGAGACGGGGTTTCACTGTGTTGGCCAGGCTGGTCTTGACAGGTGATCCGCCTGCCTTGGCCTCCCAAAGTGCTAGGATTACAGGCATGAGCCACTGTGCCTGGTCTAAAATTGTTATTTATTTATTTATTTATAATAGAGACAAGGTCTCACTATGTTGCTCTGGCTGGTCTTGAACTCCTGGGCTCAAGCAATCCACCTGCCTCGGCCTCCCAAAGTGCTGGAATTATAGGTGTGAGCCACCACGCCTGGCTAACTTTTGCAGGTTTTTACTCCAGAAACCTCACCAGATGAACAGAGAGAATCTGGAGAAAGATTCCTTCTTGCTCCCTGTGGTGCTGGCTGGAGGAGGGAAACAGTTACCACACTTCCTAGACCACGTAGCCTGTTACCCTTACAGAACAAACGGCTTAATCTACAGGGGAAAGTGTAAGGCTTATTTGAGGGACTGTGTCTCAGGTACGAGATCTCTTAATTCTTTGGGGATCTGTGTCTTAGGGTGTGATATCTACAAACTATTTGAGGTTCTGCTTCTCAGGGTTAACCTAAATAACAGAGAGGCTCTCTAAAGAAAAAGATATTTGGCTGGCCGCGGTGGCTTACGCCTGTAATCCCAGCACTTTGGGAGGCCGAGGCAGGCAGATCACAAGGTCAGGAGTTCGAGACCAGCCTGGCCAATATGGTGAAACCCCGTCTCTACTAAAAATACAAAAATTAGCCAGGCGTGGTGGTGGGTGCCTGTAGTCTCAGCTACTCAGGAGGCTGAGGCAGGAGAATCACTTGAACTCGGGAGGCAGAGGTTGCAGTGAACCAAGATTGTGCCATTGCACTCCAGCCTGAGTGACAGAGTGAGACTCTGTCTCAAAAAAAAAAAAAAAAGAAAAATATATTCATTCAGGGATGGGGCGTTGCAATGGGAATATGTGTGCCATAGTAAACTATGTACATACTCAGGGAGATAAAGGAAAGCAAAGGTTTTTAAAGGAAAAATGAGGAGAGTTATGTAATTGTTTTCAAATGATTATCCTTGGCCACAAAGATCAGTAACAAGGGTGATGCCAATCCAGAGTTGGATAGGCAGTTGCTAGGCAGATGTCCTCAAAGTATTTTTTGCTTAAGGTTGTAATGGCCTTTGTGCAAAATTGTGGGGTTTTTTTCTTTTTTAAATATATTTTTTTGGCCAGGAGTGGTGGTGCACTCCTGTAGCCCTATCTACTCAGGAGGCTGAGGTGGAAGGATAAATTGAGCCTCAACCAAGGCTGCAGTGAGCTGTGATCATGCCACTGCACTCTAATCTAGCCTGGGTGACATAGTGATACCCTGCCTCAAAAAAATTTTTTTTCTTTAAAAAATTGTTTTAGAGATGGGGTCTTGCTATGTTGCCCACGCATGTCTTGAACTTCTAGGCCTTTAGCAATCCTCCCACTTCAGCCACACAGAGTGCTGGGATTACAGGCGTGAGCCACTGCACCAGGCCTTTTTTCTTTTTTTTCTTTTGAGATGGGATCTCTCTATGTTACCCAGGCTGGTCTTGAACTCCTGGGCTCAAGCAATCCTCTCACCTCAGCCTCCCAAGTAGTTGAGATTACAGGTGTGCACCACCACACCCAAACAGGATTTTTTTTTTTTTTTTGCAGTCTTTGGTGATACTTTTTGTTATCAGGTATACAAACTTAAGAACCCTCTCTTCCCCAGCTCTATTTGCCAGTTTTTGTTTGTTTGTTTGTTTGTTTGTTTGTTTTTGAGATGGAGTTTCACTCTTGTTGCCCAGGCTGGAGTGCAATGGCACAATCTCCGCTCACTGCAACCTCTACCTCCCAGGTTCTGTTATGCCCAGACCATTTGTTCCCCAAAGAAGACCACCAGAGTCCAGAGTCAAAGCCAAGCGGCAAGGATCTTTACTACAAGTTCAAACCTGGTCCCTCCATTCCACAGCATACAAGAGGGCCCTGAACAATGCGAGTGTTTGCTTTTTATAGCCTGAGAGTTACAGGGGAACAAAGGAATTCTTTTGGTTCCCGCTTTTTCAGTAAAACTTTGAACGGCTGTCTCCTTATCGGAGACTTTCCTGGTGGTGTTTGTACTGGGCTCAGGAAGTTTGAGAGATATATGGCGATATGTGGTGAGATGGGAGGATGGGATGTGTTTGTACTGGGCTTGTTTGTTTTGAGCCCGGGGCTGAGGAATGCGCCCGGCTCCTTTCATTCCCCCCTTTTCTTTTCAGGTATTTTTAGAGCCAATCTTGGGTCTTATAAGTCTGATTCTGTTTCAGCGTTTACAGGTTGGTATTGGGCTCTGAGGACCATGAGTTGTACAGTGTCAAACCTTTCTCTAACGAACCGCAAAATTCTGTTAACAACACAAGGTCCTACGGTAAGCAGAAATAGTAGACTCAGCAGGGGTCCAAGGAAGGGGGCTAACAGAGAAAACATAGATGAGTTCCACCATTGGTCTGCAGCTGAAGCAAACTGCCGTGTTCTTACTTCTGTGCTTAACTTGCGTAACTGTTGGACCCGGTCTTCCACGAGCCCTGATTCATTTATGTAGAAACAACAGTCTTCCTTTAGAAACATACACGTTCCCCCTTTTTCAGCAGTGAGTAGGTCTAAGGCCCTCCGGTTCTGCAAGGTTACCTGTGCTAGGGACGTGAGCTGCCGCTGGAGGGAGGCAAGGGACTCAGCTGACTCCTCCATAGCAACGGCAAATTGTTGGTACAGCTTGTTATTTTCTATAAGGGTGTGACCTAGGGCTCCCCCAGCCAGTCCGGCCGCCATGAAGGATGCGGTGAGGGAGATTCCTGCAATGAGGGGGAGAAATATGGCTCGTGCAGGTCTCGGTCTAGGGTCTGGGTGAATAACAGCACTAGTCCAGTTACCGGTATACCCTAGGAACTCGCCGGCAGTAAGCAGAGTTAACCGGGGAACTAATGTGACAGGAAGACACAGTAGGTTGGTAACAGAGGGGCTTGATAGGTTTTTAGATAATGTTCCATTACACCAGAAGAACATGCCTGACGGAGCCCTTAAGGTGATGTTAGGGGGCGTTGCAGTGATGCTGCAGAGGCTGGAATTAGTTCCTGAGAAACAGTAGGGAAACTTTTCTTGACTGGGGTTTAGGTATAGTGGCACGTTAGGGATAGGGGCATATGAGAGGTTTCGGTGGTTGTTAGCTTGGGCTGAGGTGGAGGATCCCCATGGCAGGGGGACAGCGGTTAGTGGTGGATGCCCTAGAGTGGCACACAGAAAGCAGCCAGACAGGCTGTGAAGTCCTGTAAGGTTGGCAAGTTCTAATCCTTCTTGCAATAATTTTAACCAGGAAAAAGGACGTAAGTCTTGTGTCAGGCGGTTTTCTTGTCGCTGGATATTTCCATGGACCAGGGGCCATACCTGCACTAGACCCCGCCACAGATAGAGGTGACTGCTAGGCCATGTGGAGGCGGAGGAGTAGTATACAGCCCCGTGTTGAGGCGTGGTCCAGTGGGAGTTCCAGGGGTCTCTAACTATCCATGTATATGAAAGGTCTCTATCTCGTCTGCGATGGAAGGGCCATCTGGGATCTATCTGTTCTTTTCCACCCCACCATTGGTATTTATGGCTGTTACAATAGTTATAAGGGCAGCTGGCACTTTGGTGCCACCAATAGTGCTTACAATTGTATTCAGTCTGATCATACTCGAAGCATATTATTGGTGCCACTGGTTTGGCTACTGGGAAATCGGTAAAATTTAGTAAAATTGGGCTATTGCACCCTGAGGAGGGGCAATCTGCACTGGCCACTAATGTCCCGGGCTTATGAGGTTGCCCAGGGTGGGTTTGGTTTTCATAAAGCCAGAATCTCCAGACAAAGGGATTAGGAGCTGGCTTTATGTTTTCCCCAGTGGCCACTAGGGCGACTAATGTTAGAGTTAGACTACCTAACTGCATGTTTGCAGTGAGCTATGCTGCCGGCGCAGGGTGAGTTTTAAGGGGTTGTTCTTAGCTCTGTCCACAGTCCACGTGTCCGGTGCTTCAGCCGCCACCGTGATTGGCCCCAGAAGGTCGGAGGTTGGGTCCACTGGCTTGACGTGGGTGTAGTGGATCCACGACGCAATGCCTTCTACCTTCAGGGCGGTGGGTGTGGTCAGGAGTACTTGGAGTGGTCCTTTCCACCTGGGCTCTAGGGTCTCTTGTCGGTGTCGCTTAACCAGGACCCAGTCTCCCGGCTGGTACGGATGGGGTGTCGGTGGGGGACTGGTCTCATATAGCTCTTTCAGCTTGGGCCAGATTTCTTGGTGAATTTTCTGTAAGGCTTGTAAGGAAAATAAGAATTCAGAGACATTTTCTGTTTCAGACTTAAGCAGGTCATCTTTTAAGCTAGGAACCAGGGGTGGAGGTCTGCCATACATGATTTCGTAAGGGGTAAGGCCCAGTTTGTAAGGGGTATTACGGGCCCGGAACAGAGCATAGGGGAGAAGGACTACCCAATTAGCGCCAGTCTCTATAGTCAATTTAGTTAAGGTCTCTTTTAAGGTCCGATTCATCCTTTCTACCTGTCCTGAACTCTGGGGCCTGTAAGCACAATGTAGTTTCCAATTTGCCCCAAGGATGGAAGCCAAGTCCTGACTTACCTTAGTGACGAAAGCAGGCCCATTATCTGACCCTATCTGGATGGGGAAGCCATACCTGGGAAGGATATCTTCCAGAATTTTCTTTGCTACGACCTGAGCAGTTTCTTTTTTTTGGTTGGGAATGCTTCAGTCCACCCTGAAAAAGTATCTACAAAGACAAGTAAGTACAGGTACCCGTACTTTCCTGGCTTTATTTCAGTAAAATCTACTTCTCAGTAGATACCGGGCCTGGTTCCCCTGAGCCTTGTTCCTGTTGCAGCTTGAGATTGGGGGTATGCGTTGTTAAGCTGGCAGACTTTGCAACTTGTCACGATACTGCTGGCCGTCTCAGCTATATGTCTGATTTTGAGCTTGGAGCGTCTGATCAGGTCTTTCATCCGCCGGGCCCCCAGGTGGGTGGTTCGGTGGATGTATTCTAACACCTGTTGTCCTAATTTTTCTGGTAGGATGGTTTGGTCATTAGTATCAGTCCACCACCCATTCTGGATTTGTTTCAGGGGAAGTTTGTCAATCCACTGGATATCTTGTTCTGAATATTCAGGGAAATATGGCAAGTCCCGGGGGCCCGGGTCAGGGAGCTGGAGTGCAAGGAGTTGGCTGGGAGCCTTCGCCACATTCCTTGCAGTTTGGTCTGCCAGAAAGTTGCCTTGAGCAGTTGGAGTAGTTAGTTTCTGATGCCCTGGGCAATGTACAATGGCTAATTTTTCTGGCCTCCATAGGGCTGTTAGCAGGGCTAGGATCTCTTGCTTGTTTTTTATCTCTTTTCCTTCAGCCGTCAGTAACCCTTGCTCCCTGTAAATGGCCCCATGTATATGCGCCGTTGCAAAAGCATATCGGCTGTCTGTATATACTGTCAGCTTTTTCCCCGCCCCTAAGGTAAGAGCTTGGGTGAGCGCTATCAGTTCGGCCTTCTGGGCCGATGTCCCCGGGTGCAGGGGTTCCATCCAGATTACCTCAGTCTCTGAAGTTACTGCCGCTCCAGCGTACCTCTGGCCTTGATGAATGAAGCTGCTCCCATCAGTGAACCAGACGAGGTCGGCGTCGGGAAGTGGGCGGTCCTGCAGGTCTTTGCTCAGATTATCATGCCGGAGGGGCCGCCTAGGTTGGGTGTACTCTGGCTGTAGATGCTCTTTCTGTACCACTGCTGCCAGGACCTTGGTCATTTTTTCAGTGGCCTTAAATTGCTTTTCCTCTGGAGTATCTCTGTTATTGTAAACCCGCTGGGCTATCTGAAGGAGGTCCTGAATCCGCTTTCCCTCCAAGTCTTCTAATTTCTGGAGTTTTCTCTTAATATCTGGGGCTGCCTGATTTATGAAAGACATTATAACAGCTGCCTGACTTCCTGGAGCCTCTGGATCTATGGGAGTGTACTGTCTAAAAGCTTCCATTAATCTTTCTAAGTAGGTAGCTGGGCTCTCTGTCTTCCCCTGCAGAATAGAATATACTTTAGCCAAATTAGTGGGCTTGCGAGCAGCTGCCCGGAGACCTGCCATTAGAGTCTGGCGATAAAGGTGTAGCCGTCCCCTACCTTCTGCCGTATTGTAGTCCCACGCCGGCCTGGTCAGAGGAAAGGTTGCGTTTATGAGGTCGGGGTTGGCAGTCGGTTGACCGTCGTCCCCCGGGACCAGCTTTCTAGCTTCTATCTGTATTCTCTCTCGCTCCTCCGTGGTGAACAAGATTCGGAGGAGCTGCTGACAATCATCCCAAGTGGGCTGGTGGGTGAACATGACACTATCCAGTAAAGCCAGTAAATCTTTGGGGTTGTCTGAAAACCGAGCACTCTGAGTCTTCCAGTTATACAGATCACTGGTGGAGAATGGCCAGTACTGGAGCCTGGGGATTCCTGTGTCATCTGGGGGTCCTATTTCCCGAAGGGGTAAAGCCACCGTGGAGTCAGGCGGCTGAGGGGGGCTAGTCCGCGAAGTGCGCCCTCGCGTCCGCCCCGTCGGCCCTTCAAAGTTACTTTCCCTTTCAGCGGGCCCGTGTGTGCCGGCCGCCTCCCGTCCGCCTGCTCCCTCCCGCAGCTCAGCCAGGGGGGCTGGGGCCTGGGGCCCGGAGGGGTATGGAGGGGGTTCTGTGAACAGTGGGTCCCCGCTGTCAGGTAGAACAGGATGGGGGGGGCAGTTGGCTGCTTGGATTTTAGTGGTCGAGCAACCAGTGCCTTACAGGGTTCAGAGGCTAATTGGAAAGGGGACAGCCAAGGAGGCGGGTTCTCAACAAGGTCCTGCCATATGAGGATATATGGGATTTGATCTAAGTGGCCCGCACGCCCAGGTAGGAAAATCTTGGACTTTACTCTAGTGATGACAGCAAGTCGGAAGGTCCCTTCGGGTGGCCACCCCACATCAAAGGCAGGCCATTCGGAGTGACACAGAGTAATTAGCTTTCCTTTCCTGATTTCTATACCAAGATCATGGCCCCTTGCTCTAACTTCTTTGAAATTACTCGTAAGGAGAGATAGGGGAGTGCTCTGGGTATTACCCATCCTGTAATAATTTGTAGTCTCTTCCTATAAAGGAATGTGGGTTTGAATCCCTGTAAAGGAAATCTGATTTGACTTCTTAATGATATCTAATCGCAGGTGCACTTTGGCAGCCTTGGTCAGAGTTAGCTGCCTAGATCGTAGTCGCGCTGAGGCAGCCCAGGTCAGAGGCAGCTGCTGCCCGCCAAACCGGGGCAGTTCAGATCGCAAGCGCTCACCGGAAGCCCGGGTCAGAGTTAGCTGCCTGGGTCCCGGTCGTGCTGAGGCAGCCCAGGTCAGAGGCAGCTGCTGCCCGCCAAACCGGGGCAGTTCAGATCACAAGCGCGCACCGGAAGCCCGGGTCAGAGTTAGCTGCCTGGGTCCCGGTCGCGCTGAGGCAGCCCAGGTCAGAGGCAGCTGCTGCCCGCCAAACCGGGGCAGTTCAGATCGCAAGCACGCACCGGAAGCCCGGGTCAGAGTTAGCTGCCTGGGTCCCGGTCGCGCTGAGGCAGCCCAGGTCAGAGGCAGCTGCTGCCCGCCAAACCGGGGCAGTTCAGATCGCAATATAGATCAGATGAGAGCCAGGGGACGTCTCCCACCGGTCTCCGCTGGTCGTCCTATAGCGCGTCCGCCAGGACTGTGCCAGCTCCAGTTTCAGACCTCGCGAGTCACAGATTCGGATTCAGAACAGACAACAGACACAGACAGACAAACGGAGACGAGCCAGCTCACCTATTAGTAGATCGATCCTAGCAGATCCGTTGACCAGGGGTCTGGTGGGCTTGGGGAATCCCGGACGGGCCCCCAGATGTTATGCCCAGACCATTTGTTCCCCAAAGAAGACCACCAGAGTCCAGAGTCAAAGCCAAGCGGCAAGGATCTTTACTACAAGTTCAAACCTGGTCCCTCCATTCCACAGCATACAAGAGGGCCCTGAACAATGCGAGTGTTTGCTTTTTATAGCCTGAGAGTTACAGGGGAACAAAGGAATTCTTTTGGTTCCCGCTTTTTCAGTAAAACTTTGAACGGCTGTCTCCTTATCGGAGACTTTCCTGGTGGTGTTTGTACTGGGCTCAGGAAGTTTGAGAGATATATGGCGATATGTGGTGAGATGGGAGGATGGGATGTGTTTGTACTGGGCTTGTTTGTTTTGAGCCCGGGGCTGAGGAATGTGCCCGGCTCCTTTCAGTTCAAGAGATTCTCCTACCTCAGCCTCCTGAGTAGCTGGGATTACAGGCATGCACCACCACACCCTGCTAATTTTTTGTATTTTCAGTAGAGACGGGGTTTCACTTTGTTGGCCAGGCTGGTCTCGAACTCCTGACCTCAGACGATCCACCCGCCTCGGCCTGCCAAAGTGCTGGGATTACAGGCGTGAGCCACCGTGCCTGGCTCTGTTTTTTGTTGTTGTTGTTGTTGTTTTGTTGTTTTGTTTTTCTGGGTTTTTTTTAAACATAAGTGACTCCATTTAGATTCTGACACCTTTCATAGCAATAATGTGAGGACCTTGAGTACTTTGCATTTTTTTTCCAAGGTGTGAGCTTTCTGAGGTATTTGACCTCAGGATGTTGCTGACCAACAGTATGAGGTCCTGAGGTGTTTAGGAGCCTGTGTCACAAGATGTGAAGTCATTGAAATATTTTTCTTTCAGACTATGAATTTCTTGGGATATTTGGGGGTCTGAGTTTCAGGGTGTGAAGACTGTAGGCTGTTTCCCAGGTCTCTGATCTATAGGCCAGGCTGTGAGGCTTCTGAACCCTTTAGGGTTCTACCTCCCAACATGTGACATCTCACAGTTCCTTGAATGTGAGTTCTATGTGAGGCAGAAATTTTAAAATACTACTAATAGTAATAATAAGTACTGCATTTATTCATTCCAAGAAAAGTAACAGGCAAGGCAAGGGTTAAAAAGAAAAGAACAAGTTTTCCTCTGCCTAGCAAGTTCACTTCAAAGACAGTTTTAATACAATGCTGTCCGAATACCCAAGGCCAAAGGGATGGGCTCCAGACACCCCCACCCCGCCCCGCCAACTTCCAGAGCAAGGTTGAAGGAACAAAAAGAGAAAGACAGATTCTTTTACTGTTATGTTACTCTTTTCCCAGGCTTCTTAAGCATTATTATGTTTTATAAATGTCTCCTTTGCCTCTAGGGGCTGGCTTTAGCTCAGCGGTTACTTCGACAATGCTTTCCATGGTTAGGAAACCAACCTCTCTGGGTGGTTCGAGACCCGTGGGCCCTCTCCAGTCCTTTTGTGGTCGCCAAAAATGTTGCGGTAAACTGAGGAACAGAGAGACCAATATGGAGTACATGAGGATTGTTGTTTATTTTAGGTACGAACCGGCTCAGTGGATTCATATCCAAAAAGCTGAGCCAGTGTGTACCTAAAATAAACAACAATTCTCCTCTACTCCATATTGGTCTCTCTGTTCCTCAGTTTACCGCAACATATGAGCTGGTTTATTTTTATCATGGTGTTAGTTCTCTGAACTCTTTATGGGTCCATTTTCATCATTGTGAGGTGATTACCATTTTTGAGGATTGGTGTCCCTGACTGTGGACATTTCTGAACTTTTAAGGTTCTCTCCTTGAGTTTGAGGCCACATTGTTCTTCCAAGGCATATTTACCCATATGCCAGGTCTCTGAGCCGATTTATTGACTATATTCAAAATGTGAGGTCAATGAGCTTCTTTCTTTCTTCCTTCCTTCCTTCCTTCCTTCCTTCCTTCCTTCCTTCCCTCCCTCCCTCCTTCCTTCCTCCCTCCCTCCCTCCCTCCCTCCCTCTCTTTCTTTCTTTTCTTCTTTCTTCTTTCTTTCTTTTGTTTTTTTTTTTGATGGAGTCTAGCTCTGTCGCCCAGGCTGGAGTGCAGTAGCTCGATCTCGGCTCACTGCAACCTCCGCCTCCCAGGTTCAAGCGATTCTCCTACCTCAGCCTCCTGAGTAGCTGGGATTACAGGCGCCTGCCACCACGCCCAGCTAATTTTTGTATTTTTAGTAGAGACGGTGTTTCACTGTGCTGGCCAGGCTGGTGTTGAACTCCTGACCTCAGGTGATCCACCTACCTCAGCCTCCCAAAGTGCTGGGGTTACAAGCGTGAGCCACCGTGCCTGGCCAATGAGCTCTTCAGTATCTTTTTGTAGGATGTTAAATGTACAAGTAATTTTGGGAGTCTGTATTTCAAGTTGTGAAATCTCAAAGACTGGTGGGAGCATTTTATCATGTGGTGATATTAGCTGTTGGGGGGTTCTGTGTGCTAGAGTGCCAGGTCCCTGAGTAGCTTGAGGGTCTTTGTACAGGCTGTGATATCTTTAATCTGTTTGAGAGTCTCTATTCCATGGTGTATGGTATCTGAGTTACTTGGGTCTTTCTTCCACGGAGTGAAATCTCTGAGCTCTTTTGTGGCTTGTGTCACATAGTGTGAGGTCTCTAAGCTTTTGGGGAAATCTCTGTCCAAGGTGTAAGGCTGGCTTTCTTTCTTTCTTTCTTTCTTTCTTTCTTTCTTTCTTTCCTTCCTTCCTTCTCTGTTTCTCTCTCTCTTTCTTTCTCTGTTTCTCCTTCCTTCCTTCCTTTCTTCCTTCCTTCTTTCTTTCCTTCCTCTGTCTCTCTCTCTCTTTCTCTCTTTCCCTCTCTTTCTTTCTCTTTCTTTTCTTTTCTTTCCTTTTTTTTTTTGAGACAGGGTCTTGCTCTGTCACCCAGGCTGGTGTGCAGTGACACGATCTCAGCTCACTGCAACCTCCACCTCCCGGGTTCAAGGGATCTTCTCACCTCAGCCTCCCAAGTAGTTGGGACTGTAGGTGAGCACCACCACACCCGGCTAATATTTTTGTATTTTTTTGTAGAGACAGGATTTTGCTGTGTTGCCCAGGCTGGTCTCAGACTCCTGGGCTCAAGTGATCCACCCACCTCTGCCTCCCAAAGTGTTGGGACTACAGGCATGAGCCACCGGACCCAGCCAGGTGTGAGGTTTCTAAGCTATTTGGTGCCCTGTTTTCTAGACTGTGAATTCTCCAGGTCAGTTTGTTTATTTTCTACCTGGGTATAAGGCCTCTGGGCTTTTTGTGTTTTTGCTATACAGGAGATGGGGACTCTCAACCTTTGTGGACCTCCTTCCCTGATGGTCAGCTTTTAATATTCTGACAGTGTAATGTCCCTGAGTGTGGAGGCTCTGTCATTTTAAAGGTCTTTTGTTTTTGTTTTTTGATATTTTTTAAGATGGAGTCTCACTGTCACCCAGGCTGGAGTGCAGTGGTGTGATCTCGGCTCACTGCAGCCTCCACCTCCTGGGTTCAAGTGATTCTCCCACCTCAGCCTCCTGAGTAGCTGGGACTACAGGCACACGCCACCACACCTGGCTAATTTTTTTTGTATTTTTAGTAGAGACAGGGTTTCACAATGTTGGGCAGACTGGTCTTGAACTCCTGACCTCAGGTGATCCACCCGCCTCGGCCTCCCAAAGTGCTGGGATTACAGGCGTAAGCCACTGCACTCAGCCTGTTTTTTGTTTTTTGAAACAGAGTTTTGCTCTGTTGCCTAGGCTGGAGTGCAGTGGTGCGATCCCAGGTCCTTGCAACTCCCACCTCCCAGGCTCAGGTGATCCTCCTGCCTCAGCCTCCTGAGTAGCTGGGACCACCACGCCCAGCTAATTTTTTATATTTTTAGTAGAGACGGGGTTTCACCATGTTGGCCAGGCTGGTCTCCAACTTCCAACCTGAAATGACCTGCGTGCCTCTCCCTCCTAAAGTGCTGGGATTATAGCCGTGAGCCACCATGCCTGGTCTGACCTTCTTATTTTTATTTTTTATTTTTTAAATCAATGGGGTCTTGCTTTGTCACCTAGGATGGAGTGCAGTGGTATTATCATAGCTCACTGTAGCCTTGAACTCCTGGGCTCAATCAATCATCCTACTTCAGCCTCCTAAGTAGCTGGGACTACAGGCACATGCTACCACACTTGTCTCGAGTTTCTTATTTGTATTATTTGTTTATTATCTGTCTCTGTCCTGTGAGAAAGTGACATTCATGAAGGCAGAGGCTTTGTCTCATTGCTGTGCTGCTGTGTCCCCAGCAGCTAGAACATAGCCTAGTACAGAGCTAAGCAGTTCATAAACATCCATGGAATAAATGCATGCATGAATGAATGAATGGATCTGGCAGAATATCAGAGGAGTAGCCCCAGCCCAGCTCAGCCCTCGGGATAATTCTATTAACCGGGTACAGTGGCACGTGCCTGCAGTAGCAGCTACTCAGAAGGCTAAGGTGGGAGGATCCCTTGAGTTCAGGAGTTGGAGGCTGCAGTGAACCATGATTGCACCACTGCACTCCAGCTTGAGCAACAGAGCGAGACCCTGTCTCAAAAAAAGATAGGCTGGGCGTGGTGGCTCACACCTGTAATCCCAGCACTTTGGGAGGCTGAGGTGGGAGGACTGCTTGAGCCCAGGAGTTCCCGGGTGTGGTGGCCCATGCCTGTGGTCCCAGCTACCTGGGAGGCTAAGGCAGGACAATAACTTGAGCCCAGGAGGTCGAGGCCGCAGTGAGCTGTGATTACGCCACTGCATTCCAGTGAAACACTGTCTCAAAAAAAAAAAAAAAGGGAGGGAGAGAAATGAAAAAGAAAGATAATTCTCTTATACACTCTATCAGAGGCAGGTGGGCATCTTATTTCCAAGACCCTCCACCCAGGATGTTAAGACAGAAGTGAGGTTCATAGCTCATCTTCAAAGGCTATTTGCACATTTTGGCCCAAAACATACTTCCTCAATCCTAAATATGATTTCTGTTTTCCTTTTTCCTTCCTTCCTTTCTTTTTTTTTTTTTTTTTTGAGACGAAGCCTTGCTCTGTCACCCAGGCTGGAGTGCAGTGGCATGATCTCCACTCGCTGCAACCTCCGCCTCCCAGGTTCAAGCAATTCTCCTGCCTCAGCCTCCTGAGTAGCTGGGATTACAGGCGCCTGCCACCTTGCCCGGCTAATTTTTGTATTTTTGGTAGAGATGGGGTTTCACCACATTGGGCAGGCTGGTCTCGAACTCCTGACCTCAGGTGATCCGGCTGCCTCAGCCTCCTGGAGTGCTGGGATTACAGGCGTGAGCCACGGTGCCCGGCTGATTTCTGTTTTTCTTTTCCTGGAAGTGGGGTGGCATGGGAGGAGGGTGGGAAATAAAATCCTATCAACATTGTCTAGGAAAATTCCCAGTACTTGAGTTGCTGTAAGTCAGTTGGAGAATTTCCCTTTTCACTACTATGCAGCAGTTTATATCATGTTGATAAATTGACACAAAATGATAAAGCATATTATCTAGAGCTGCACTGTCCAGTATAGTAGCCACTAGCTACATGTGGCTATTTACATTTAAATTAATTAAAATTATGGCCAAGTACAGTGTCTCATGCCTGTAATCTCAGCACTTTGAGAGGCTTAGACGAGAGGATTGCTTGAGACCAGGAGGTCAAAACCAGCCTGAGAATAAAAATAAGAGCCTGTCTCCACAAAAAATAAAATTAGCAGAGCATGCCTGTAGTCTTAGCTACTCAGGAGGCTGAGGCAGGAGGATTGCTTGAGTCCAGGAGTTCAAGGCTGCAGTGAGCTGTGATCGTGCCACTGCACTCCAGCCTGGGTGACAGAGTGGGACCCTGTCTCTATTTTTAAAAAATAATTAGATTAAGTAAAGTATTTGACACAAGCTACAACATGGATGAAGCTTGAGGACCATATGCTAAGTGAAATAAGCCAATCACAAAGTGATTTCACTTATATGAGCTACTTAGTCAAATTCCTAAAGACAGAGAGTAGAGTGGTGGTTGCCAGGGGCTGGGAGAAGGAGGGAATGGGGAGTTATGGCTGAACAGGTATGAGTTTCAGGTTGGGTAGAAGAAAAGGTTCTGGAGATGTGTGGTGGTGATGGTTGCATAAAAATACAAATGTTCGGCCAGGCGCAGTGGCTCACGCCTGTAATCCCAGCACTTTGGGAGGCCAAGGCAGGTGGATCACAAGGTCAAGAGATCGAGACCATCCTGGCCAACATGGCGAAACCCTGTCTCTACTGAAAATACAAAAAATTAGCTGGGTGTGGTGGCACGTGCCTGTAGTCCCAGCTACTCAGGAGGCTGAGGCAGGAGAATTGCTTGAACCTGGGAGGTGGAGGTTGCAGTGAGCCAAGACCACACCACTGCACACCAGCCTGGGAGACAGAGTCTCATTCTGTCTCAAAAAAAAAAAAAAAAAAAGCAAATGTTCTTTTTTTGTTGTTGAAACAGAGTCTTGCTCTGTCGCCCAGGGGCTGCAGTATAGTGACATGATCTCTGCTCACTGCAACCTCTGCCTCCTGGATTCAAGCGATTCTCCTGCCTCAGCCTCCCATGTAGCTGGGACTACAGGCATGAGCCAATACGCCTGGCTAATTTTTTTAAATTTAATTTTTATTATTTTTTATTTTTTTGAGACGGAGTTTCATTCTTGTTGCCCAGGCTGGAGTGCAATGGCGTGGTCTCGGCTCACTGCAACCTCTGCCCCCCCGGGTTCAAGTGACTCTCCTGCCTCAGCCTCCCAAGTAGCTGGGATTACAGGCACCTGCCACCACGCTTGGCTAATTTTTTTGTATTTTTGGTAGAGACAGGGTTTCATCATGTTTGCCAGGCTGGTCTCGAACTCCTGACCTCAGGTGATCTGCCTGCCTCGGCCTCCCAAAGTGCTGGGATTACAGGTGTCAGCCACTGCACCCGGCCCATTTGCCACATTTTAAATACTCAATAGACATATGTGGCTAGTGGCTACCATACTGGACAGTGTAGATAGAGAACATTTCCATAATTGCTGAATGTTTTATTGAACGGTGCTGGTCTAGAGTTATGACAGAAAGCTCTGGAAGAACTAAAATCAGAAAGTGGTTGAAAAGGTAGAAACAGTTGTCTCTAGGGCTGGAACTGGGGTTCAGGAAGGACAGGCAGAAACTTTGCTTTTTATCAAAATCCCCTCAGGATATGGGACTTATTCCCATGCTCATGAATTACTGTGATAATCTGAAAGAAAACCCACTCCCCCAGGCTCCACCAGGGAGTTAGATCCTTTTCTTATTTTTTACAAAAAAATCAAGGTGAAATTCCATATAAGATTAACCACTGCAAAATGAACAATTTAGTAGCAATTTGTACATTTACAATATTGTGCAACCACTACTTCTGTCTAGTTACAAAACATTTTCATCACCCCAAAGAAAAACCCTACACTCACTAAGCAGTTGCTCCCCATTTCTTGCACCACCTACCCGAGACCGGCCCCACTCAGCCCCTGGCAATCATTCATCTGTGTTCAGTCTTTATGGATTTACCTATTCAGGGATCATACGATATGTGACTTTTTTTTTTTTTCAGACGGAGTCTTGCCCTTGTCACCCGAGCTGGAGTGCAGTGGAGCAATCTCAGCTCACTGCAACCTCTGCCTCCTGTGTTCAAGCGATTCTCCTACCTCAGCCTCCTGAGTAGCTGGAACAACAAGTGTGCGCTACCATGCCTGGCTAATTTTTGTAGTTTTAGTAGAGACAGGGTTTTGCTATGTTGACTAGGCTGGTCTCAAACTCCTGGCCTCAAGCAATCTGCCCACCTTGGCCTCCCAAAGTGCTGGGATTACAAGCGTGAGCCACTGCGCTGGGCCAGGTTTCACCACTGTTAACTAATATCTGGCTTTGTTGATCTTTGGCATCATGTAGCATACACCTTATTCCTTTTCATGGCTGAATGATATTCCATTGTATGTATATACAAGTTGAGCATCCCTTATCTGAAAATTCAAAATCCAAAATGTTTTCAGATCCGAAATGATGCCACAGTGGAAAATTCCACAAATAAGTACTTAACACAAACTTTGTTTCATGCACAGAATTATTTAAAATATTGTATAAAATTGGCCAGGCGCGATGGCTCATGCCTGTCATCCAGCACTGTTTTTTTTTTTTTTTTTGAGACAGATTCTTGCTGTCACCCAGGCTGGAGTGCCCGATCTCGGCTCATGGCAACCTCTGCCTCCCAGTTTCAAGCAATTCTCCTGCCTCAGCCTCCCAAGTAGCTGGGATCACAGGCATGCACCACCACATCCAGCAAATTTTTGTATTTTTAGTAGAGACAGGGTTTCACCATGTTGGCCAGACTGGTCTTGAACTCCTGACCTCAGGTGATCCACCTGCCTCAGCCTCCCAAAGTGCTGGGATTACAGGCGTGAGCCACTGCACCTGGCCCAGCACTTTGGCAGGCGAAGGTGAGTGGATCACTTGAGCTCAGGAGGTGAAGACCAGCCCGGGCAACATGGCAAAACCCTGTCTCTATAAAAAATACAAAAATTAGCTGAATGTGGTGGTGCATGCCTGTTGTCCCAGCTACTCGGGAGGCTGAGGTGGGAGGATTGCTTGAGCCCGGGAAGTTGAGGCTGCAGTGAGCTGAGAACACGTTACTGCACACCAGCCTGGGTGACAGAGCAAGACCATATCTCAAAAAAGAAATACATACATACACACACACACATACATACATATATATTGTATAAAATTACCTTCAGGCTATGTGTATAAGGTGAATGTAAAACATAAATGAATTTCATATTTAGACTTGGGTTCCACCCCAAGATATCTCATTATGTATGTATAAATATTCCCAAATCAAAAAAAATCCAAAATGTAAAACACTTCTGGTCCCAAGCATTTTGGATAAGGGATACTCAAACTGTACCACAATTTGTTTAGCCATTCATCTGTTGATGGACATTTGGACTGGTTCCACCTTTTGGCTGTTGTGAATGCCGCTGCTATGAACATGTGTTAGATGTGCTTGAGTATCAGTTTTCAGTTCTTTTGGGTATATATTTAGGAGTGGAATTGCTAGATCATATTGGAACGAGACCACCACTTCTCCTGTTGTCCTTCCCATCTTCTCCCCCACCTTCCCTTTTCCCTAGTTTATAAGACATGAGAAAAGAGAGAAAGCAAAAAGTTGGAAAGAAACAGAAGTAAGATAAATAGCTAGACGACCTTGGCGCCACCACCTGGCCCTGGTGGTTAAAATAATAATAATAATAATATTAACCCCTGACCAAAACTACTGGTGTTATCTGTAAATTCCAGACATTGTATGAGAAAGCACTGTAAAACTTTTTGTTCTGTTAGCTGATGTATGTAGCCCCCAGTCACGTTCCTCACGCTTACTTGATCTATCATGACCCTTTTACGTGGACCCCTTAGAGTTGTAAGCCCTTAAAAGGGCTATGAATTTCTTTTTCGGGGAGCTCGGCTCTTAAGACGCGAGTCTGCCGACGCTCCCAGCCGAATAAAAACCTTTTCCTTCTTTAATCCGGTGTCTGAGGAGTTTTGTATGCGGCTCATCCTGCTACAATATGATGATTCTCTTTATCTTTTTTTTTTTTGAGACGGAGTCTCGCTCTGTCGCCCAGGCTGGAGTGCAGTGGTGCGATCTCGGCTCACTGCAACTTCCGCCTCCTGGGTTCAAGCGATTCTCTTGCCTCAGCCTCCCGAGTAGCTGGGACTACAGGCACATGTCACCACGCCCGGCTAGTTTTTTGTATTTTTAGTAGAGACGGGATTTCACCATGTTAGCCAGGATGGTCTTGATCTCCAGACCTCGTGATCCGCCCGCCTCGGCCTCCCAAAGTGCTGGAATTACAGGCGTGAGCCACTGCGCCCGGCCTCTATGGTTACCTTTTAGAGGAACTGCCCAACTGTTTCCACAGTGGCTGAACCATTTTGTATTCCCACCAGCAATGTATGAGGGTCCCAGTTTCTCCACATCCTTGCCAACACTTATTTTCTGTTTTGCTGATTATAGCCATCCAAGTGGTGATGAAGTGGTATTTCACTGTGGTTTTGATTTGCATTGCCCTACTGACTAGTGATGTTGAGCATCTTTTCATGTGCTTCTTAGCCATTTGTATATCTTCTTTGGAGATATACCCATTCAAGTCCTTTGCTCATTAAAAAAATCTGGTTGTTTTTGTTTTTGTCATTGAGTTGTAAGAGTTCGTTATATATTCTGGATACATGACCCTTGTCAGATATATGATTTACAAATACGTCCTCCTATTCTATAGGTTGTCTTTTCACTTTCTTAATACTGTCCTCTGATACACAAAAGTTTTCAATTTTGATGAAGTCCAATTTATCTGGGTTTTTTTTGTTGTTGTTGTTGTCTGTACTTTCGGTGTCATAGCTAGGAATCCATTGTCCAATCCAAGAGCATGAAAATTTACCAGAGCCTTTTCTTGGGGTGGGGTTCAGTTCATGGCTCTCAGTAGCTTGGAAAATGTTTGCTCCACTTTCAGATGGACATTGCCACTGCTCATCTTCACTTCCTGACCTCCAGCCCCACCCTGGCTCTAGGCCACCCTGCTGCCCAGGATCCGCCCCTGGATGCTCAATCATCACAGACCATGTCAACCATGCTGCCTCTGGCTGCCAAACAGCTGTAGTGAATTAACGTAGACTTGGTTGAATGTGTTTTGTACCACCTGGAAAAGAAACTCAAAAATTGAAAGGGAAACTCAACATTTCCTCAAATCCTCAAGAATTCAGCACATTGATTTTGTAGCAAGTTAGCTTTTGTCATTTGGATTCTAGAAGATTTGATAATTTGGTGAATTGGTCATTTAGTCAATTGGGTTTTAAAAAGAAGGTGCTGGGGCAGATCATGAGGTCAGGAGTTCAAGGCCAGCCTGGCCAACACGGTGAAGCCCATCTCTTCTAAAAAATACAAAAATTAGCCTGGCGTGGTAGCGGGTGCCTGTAATCCCAGCTACTCAGGAGGCTGAGGCAGGAGAATCGCTTGAACCCGGGAGGCGGAGGTTGCAGTGAGCCGAGATCGTGCCGTTGCCCTCCAGCCTGGGTGACAGAGCTAGACTCCGTCTCAAAAAAAAAAAAAAAAAAAAAAAGAAAGAAAGAAAGGAATGATAAAAAGGAATAAAAAGAAGATTGAAAAAAAAAGAAAGGGCTAGGCTGGGCACAGTGACTCATGTCTCTAATCCCAGCACTTTGGCAGGCTGAAGCAGGAGGATTGCTTGAGACCAGGAGTTCGAGACCAGCCTGGGCAAATATAGCGAAACCTCATCTCTACAAAAAAACATTAAAAATTAGCCTGGATGGTGGTGCACACCTTATAGTCCCAGCTACTTGCGAGGCTGAGGTGGGGGGATTGCTTGAGCCCAGGAGGTTGAGGCTGTAGTGAGCCATGATCACACCACTCCACTCAGCCAGGGCGACAGAGTGAGATCCTGTGAAAGAGAAGAGAAGAGAAGAGAAGAGAGAAAGTCTGTGGTAGTGAAGAAGAAATGAGAATATAGACATGTATCTGCTTATTTTTGCAAAAAGAAACACAGGAAGGATAAACCATAAGTGAATATGATTGTTTACCCCAGGGCCATGGTGGGCATCTGAAAACTCTGGTGGAAGTCCCTCCATTCCTGCCACTTTCAGGGTCTGTGTTGGGTGGGGGAAGCAGGAGAACCCTCTCTGGAGGGACTCTGGGCCTGGTCCTCACCCCAGGCCAGCAAAGGCTCCTCTCAGCTAAACAGCATCTCCATATTGCTGACCTGAGCAGGCATATTTAGGGCAACATCCCTAACCAGCCCCTCCCTGCCCCGTGTAAGGTCCCTAAGAGCTGGGGGTGGTCGCAGGGAGGGTGCCTGGTGTGGGAACTGCCAGGTGCCGGCTGGCTCGGTGCCCTTGACCTCACCGGTCCTGTGACTTCACCTTCAGTCCAGTCCATTCTACCTTCCTTGGAGCTATGGATGGCGAGATCAACAGCCGGGGATGAGGGGAGATTGGAGTCTGCATCTAATACTGGGAGATCTTTTAACTCATCCAGCCAATTCCTTATTGAGTGTCCTGTCCTGGGTTCTGGGGACACCATGGTGAACAGAACAGACATAAATCTCTGCTCTCAGAGAGGTGTCATTCTGGTGGGGGCAGCGGTGACGGTGTTAGGTAGTGAGTAATGCCCTGAAGAAAATGAAGCAGGGAGGTGAGGTAGAGCAGACCGAGGTGGGTGGGCACTCAGCAGTGGTGAACAGGGAAGGCCTCACTGAGGTGACACATGACCCGAGACTGGAACCCTGAGCTGAAGGAGCCAGCTGTGCATCAGTCTGGGGGATGGGTGTTCTAGGCAGGGACAGTGTAAAGGTCCTGAGATGGGAATGAACTTGGCTAGTAACAAAGTTCCAATAAGGGCAGAAATACTTGGGGCTCAGATTTTGCCAGGCACACACTCCAGTTTGGCCCAATCTGGTAGTGCTGGGGGAGCAGGGTGAAGGGCAAAGGAGGGAGGAGAGAGGCTCTCCTGAAGTGGGGTAGGTGCAGGTGATGGCAGGAAAGGCCTTGAGCAAAGGAGGTAGGTATGGGTTTATGGCATTTGGGTGACTCTGCTGGAGTGGGGCCACTATAGAGTTATGCCTTGAGGGCTGGGAAAGTCAGGGTTGGAACTGGAGAGGGGATGGTGGAAAGGTAGAGTAAGGTCTTCCTGAACCCTTGGGAGAGCCCTAAGGGGCCACCTCACTTATCTCTCTCCCTCCCTCCTCCTTCCTTCCTTCCCTCCCTCCCTGGAAGCCCTGCTTTTGAGGAGAGCCATGGGTGCAGGTGGCAGGTGCCTCTCACCCAGTGGGTCATCTGACTCCAGTGGCACATGCCTGAGGCTGCAAGATGGTAGTCTTGGCTTATGGGAGTAGGTGGGGAGAAGATTCTAGATCAAGGTGTTCTTGCCAGCTCTCTCTCTCTCTCTTCAGTCAGAGGCACAGATGAATAGACAGAAGCCAGCACAGGCACAGCCTCTGTGTCACCCAGATACCTACGTACAGTGACCGTACGATACCCTCTCTCTCTCTCTCTTTCTCTCTCTCTCACACACACACACACACACACACAAACCCATAGCACACAAGCACAGACACAAACACACACACACTTTGACATATGGCAGCAGCAAACAGAGACATATACAGGCACAGTCACTCAGAGATACCCAGTATAGTAACCATCAATCACTCACAAAGAGACACAAGTCACACTGAGACCTACCTGCCATATAGAGACACACAGCCCATTAGCATAGACATGGGCAGAGCCACACACAGGCTGACATACAGTGATACCAAACACAGACCTGTGCAGATGCAGCCTCATAGATACACACACACAAGCAGAGGTATTGAGAAGCAAAGGGGCATGCAGACAGGGCTCACATGCACCCAGACCTGGCTAAATAAGTTATCCCAAAACACTTGTACTGTAGAAGGGAATATAGTCATGCACATCAGTGATACACAGTGTTTCTTTTGGGGCTGTGGCAACCATTGGTGATCACTGCTAGATCCAGGGTTTCTTTAGAAACTAAGTTGGAAGCTGGGCACAGTGGCTCATGCCTGTAATCCCAGCATGTTGGGAGGCCAGGGCAGGAGGATCGCTTGAGGCCAGGACTTCAAGACCATCTTGCGCATCATGGTGAGACCCTGTCTCTAATATATATATATACAGCATATATATATATTAGCATATATATGTTAGCAGGGCATGGTGGTGCATGCCTGTAGTCTCAGCTACTTGGGAGGCTGAGGTGGAGGATCACTTGAGACCAGGAGTTCAAGGTTGTGGTGAGCCATGATTGCACCACTGCGCTCCAGAAAAAGAAGCTAAGCTGTAGTTTTGCCTGTTGGGTTAAATGAAGAGAGGAACAATAAAAAAAGAGGAACCACAATTATGGACTCTAGAATTTAAGCTGGGTAAAGAGGGAAGTGAGGACACGAGAGAGGTGTGAAACACTGAAAAGGTAGTAAGATCAATAAATTGTAGATCCTAATGGGGTCGAAGGGTGTGATGGTTAATTTTATTTGTCATTTTGACTGGGCCACAAGGTGCTTCTTGTTCTTATGACTTTATCCTCTGCTGGCCTAGAGGTGGTAATCCCAGAGGAGGGAAGGCTTCCACCAGGAGACACAACAATGATTCCATTGAACTAGAAGTTAAGTCTGTGGCTACTTTGGGCTCCTTGTGTCTTTGTTTTTCCTTTTCTTTCTTTCTTTCTTTTTCTTTTTCTTTTTTTTTTTTGAGACAGAGTCTCGCTCTGTTGCCCAGGCTGCAGTGTAGTGGCACAGTCTCGGCTCACTGCAACTTCCGCCTCCCAGGTTCAAGCAATTCTCCTGCCTCAGCCTCCCAAGTAGCTGGCACTACAGGCATGCACCACCATGTCCGGCTAATTTTTATATTTTTAGTTGAGACGGGGTTTCACCATGTTGGCCAGGCTGATCTCGAACTCCTGACCTCAGGTGGTCTGCCCACCTCGGCCTCCCAAAGTGTTGGGATTTTAGGTGTGAGCCACTACACCCTGCCTCCTCGTGTCTTTGAATCAACAGGCAAAGAAGGGAGTTATTATGCTGGCTGGGGTGATCAATCCTGCCTACCAAGGGGACATTGGACTACTACTTCATAATGGAGGGAAGGAAGAGTATTCTGGAATGCAGGCGATCCCTTAGGGCATCTCTGAATATTACCATTCCCTGTGATTAAGGTCAATGAAAAACTACAACCCAATCCAGGCAGGACTATAAATGGCCCAGACCCTTCAGGAATGAAGGTTTGGGTCACCCCACCAGGTAAGAACCATAGCCAGCTGAGGTGCTTGCTGAAGGCAAAGGGAGTATGGAATGGCTAGTGGAAGAAGGTAGTTATGAACACCAGCTATGATCACATGACTAGTTACGGAAATGAAGATGGTAATTGGCATGAGTATTTCTTCCTTACTAAAAAATTCTTTTTGGCTGGGCACAGTGGCTCACGCCTATAATCCCAGCACTTAAAGCACTTAGGGAGACTGAGACAGGTGGATCACTTGAGGTCAGGAGTTCAAGACCAGCCTGGCCAACATGGTGAAACCCTGTCTCTACTAAAAATACAAAATTAGCCAGGCATGGTGGTGGGTGCCTGTAATCCCAGCTACTTGGGAGGCTGAGGCAGGAGAATCGCTTGAACCCAAGAGGCAGGTTGACCTCAGGTGATCCATCTGCCTGGACTTCTCAAAGTGCTGGGATTGCAGGCATGAGCCACTGCACCCGGTCCCCTTTCTTATTCTTATATCATGTAATTTAAGATGTATTAACTTTACATCATAGTATTTAAGTTACACACTATCAAGGAAAAGAATAAATGTCACTCAAGGACTTCACATCTTTTGGAGAAGGGGTTAATGCATTTTTCAATTGTGCACAGGATAGTTGCATCATGTCAGGTGGAATTATGACCTTGTTATTGTCTTTATTGGAGATTAAGTATGGTTTAAAGGGATGTGTGTGGGTGTCTCGTTGGCAAGAGATGGATTTGTGATGGTTAATTCTATGTGTTGACTTGTCTAGGCTGCAGGATGCCTAGATACTTGGTCAGACGTGATTCAGAATGTGTCTGTGAGGATGTTTTTGGATGAGATTAACAGTTAAATCAGTAGACTGAGTAAAGAAGATTGCTGGCTCTAATGTGGGGTAGCAACATCCAATCAGTTGAAGGCCTGGATAGAACAAAAAGGCTGACCCCCCACCCCCGCCCGCCAGAAGAAAGACAGAATTCTGCCTGACTGTTTTCTAACTGGGACATTCGCTTTTTCCTGCCTTTGGACTCAAACTGAAACATTGATTCTTCCTGGGTCTCAAGCCTGCTGGCCTTTAAGCTGGAACTACAGCATTGGTTCTCCTGGGTTTCAGGCCTTCAGACTTGGACTGAATACACCATCAGCTCTCTTGGGTTTCCAGTTTGCCAACTCACCCTGCAGATCTTGGGACTTGTCAGCCTTGATGATTGTATGAGCCACTTGCTTATAATAGATCTCCCCCCGTATATGGACATGTCTATATCTTTACAAGTTATTGTTTCTGTTTCTGGAGAATCCTAACTAATACAATGGGGAGGTGAACTGGAAGTTGAAGAGGTAGTGGTCAACAAGTGAAAACTTTGAAACTGAGGTTATGGAGAGGCTGCAGCTATTGTTAACCACAAGGTCAATGGTACAACAGTGGTGTGCGTGGCTGAAGTGGAGTGGGCACAGTATCAGTGGAGTAGAGCTCACAGAACAAAGAGACCAGGGTTAGACTCTGGATTTTTTTTCTGAGACCGAGTCTATCTCTGTTGCCCAGGCTGAAGTGCAGTGGTGCGATTTCAGCTCACTGCAACTTTCACCTCCTGGATTCAAATGATTCTCATGCCTCAGCCTTCCGAGTAGCCAGGATTACAGGTGCATGCCACGACGCCTGGATACTTTTTGTATTTTTAGTACAGACAGGGTTTTGCCATGTTTCCCAGGCTGGTCTCAAACTCCTGGGCTCAAGTGATCCACCTGCCTCAGCCTCCCAAAGTGCTGGGATTATAGGCGTGAACCACCACACCCGCCAGACTGGGGATTTTTAATCCCCTACCTTTTTTTTTTTTTTTAATAACTGCTCCTTGCGAAGCAGGGCTACCCCACAGGCAGTGTGCCCAGAGTAGCCTTTATTCTTTATTTTTTTAAAAAAAATAGAGACAAGGTCTTGCTGTGTTGCCCAGGCTGGTCTTGAACTCCTGGACTCAAGCAATCCTCCTGCCTTAGCCTCCCAAAGTTCTGGGATTACAGGTGTGAGTCACTGTGCCTGGCCTTAATCCACTATCAATGTGTATTTTGAAATCACCAAGAGTTCTGGACAAGAGAGGTATTGGAGAGGGTGACAGTGAGCCAGGGATAAACCAAAGGGGAGTGATGAGGGGCTTGGTAGATGACTGTGATGAAGATGAGTAGAAGGCTGTGGAGTCTAATGCTTGTGCCTCAGAGGAGCTGGGGGTGGGGTGTTCCTGAGGAGAGAGGGACCATGGTCTGGGAGGAGTGCATGAAGTGCATGGAGGACACTTATGCCTCTGGAATCACTGTGATGAGAGCTGGGGAAGAGAAAACTGGCCACTGCTTAAGAGTGATGCAGTATTGTCAAGGAAGACCCACTCATGTTCCCATTGGAGCAAGAAGGTGAGCTCAACCTTCAGAGAAGTATCCTTCAGCTCTAGACTAATGGATTCTGCTGATGACTGACTGTGAGTTCCAGAAGGCAAAGTCTCAGGATATGGGTCAGAAAAGGGCATTTGAAGACTTACATTTCCAACCATGATGGAGTAACAGGGACTGGATTTACTCCCCTGCCTTAAACAACTAAGAAACCAGGTAAAATATGTGAAACAAAGGTTTCCAGACATTAGACAACAGGAAGCATGGGACCATGATCCCATGAGAGAAGAGAAACAACTGAGTGAACCATATGATGGCCTGGAGAGAGTTTCCAGGCGTATGTTGGTTGGGGGGGCGGGGCGGTGAGGAGGACTAAAAAAGAGCCTTGTGGCCTCTCTGAGTTTAGATGACATAGTTAAATGAGTTTCTGGCAGTGACAGCAGCCAGAATACACAGGGCAGCCCAGAGTACCATAGAGGAGAGCGCTGCACACAGAGAGAAAGCTCTGGAGATCTATAGGGGATTCCTTTCAAGCCTTCAGCTGAATTCTGATCAGCACACATATATGAGGAAACTATCTGAAGTCCAGGTGTTACCAGTGGAGGGTGTTGGCATTTTGAAGAAAGAATTGGGCATTTCGAACAAAGTGGAGTCATCCAGGTTCTTGGCATTTTGCACAAAGAATTGGACAAAACGCACAAAGCAACAAAAGAATGAAGCCACAAAAGAATGAAGCAGGCTGGGTGTGGTGGCTCACACCTGTAATCTCAACACTTTGGGAGGTCAAGGCGGGTGGATCACAAGGTCAGGAGTTCGAGACCAGCTTGGCCAACATGGTGAAACCCCATCACTATTAAAAATAGAAAAATTAGCCACGCATGGTGGTGGGCGCCTGTAATCCCAGCTACTCGGGAGGCTGAGGCAGGAGAATTGCTTGAACCTGGGAAGCGGAGGTTGCAGTGAGCCGAGATTGCACCACTGCATTCCAGCCTGGGTGACAGAGCGAGACTCTGTCTCAGGAAAAAAAAGAAAAGAAAAAAAAGAATGAAGCAACAAAAGGAAAGATTTATTGAAACGAAAGTACACTCCAGAGTGGGAGCAAGCTGGAGCAGGCGGCTCAAGAGCACTGGTTACGGAATTTTGGGGGATTTAAATACCCTCTAGAGGTTTCCCATTGGTTACTTGGTTTACACTATGTAAATAGAGTAGTGGCCCATGATCAGTCTGATTGGTCATGGAAGGTGACCAATCAGAAGCTGAAGTGAAGTTACAAAGTTACACCCTATGCAAACATCTGGTTGATTATAGGAGGGGCCCAATCAGAGGCTGAAGTGAAGTTACAAAGTTACACCCCTATGCAAATGAAGACTAGGCCCACAACCAGTCTGATTGGTTGTGGGAGGAGACCAATCAAAGGTACTTTCCTTTCTCATCTGTGATGCAGAAGAAGGGGGTGGGTTGCAAAGGGAGTAGCCTCTGATCTTTTTGTTACTTGGGCCTGGGAAGTTGGGGTTTTCCTTTTGAATTAGTTCTAGGAAGTCAGTGTGAATCGGCCTTAGGTTCCCTGCTTCCAGACCCTAGTCTCCTGCCTCGTAGGGAAAGGCCATTGTAAAGGATCAGGAGGAATAATAATCCTCAGAGCCAGGAATACTTTATCTCCACACTAGCCTGAGTGGAGAAACCTCCTAACACATAAGACATTGAGTAGAAAGCTCAGGATGGTATTGCCTCAGTACCAAACTAGCTTTAGACTAAAGGCTATGCAGGTCCTGCCTAAAAAAAACCTTAAAAGCAGACCAAGTGCGGTGGCTCATGCCTATAATCCCAGCACTTTGGGAGGCCAAGTCAGGTGGATCACTTGAGCCCAGGAGTTTGAGACCAGCCTGGGCAACATAGTGAAACCCTGTCTGTACAAAATTACAAAAATTAGCCAGGTGTGGTAGAACACGCCTGTAGTCCCAGCTACTAAGCTCACAGGGGGCTGAGATGGGAGGATCGCTTGAGCCCCGGAGGTTAAGGCTGCAGTGAGCCATGATCACACTGCTGTACTCCAGCCTGGGTGACAGAGTGAGACCCTGTCTCAAAGAAAACAACAAACAAACAAACAACAAAAAACCTTAAAAACAAGCCTCAAAAAGATCAAATTGATTAACTGTGTCTTAGACCAAAACAAAATTTTTTTTTTTTTAGATAGGGTCTCACTCTGTCGCCCAGGCTGGAGTGGCATGATCTCAGCTCACTGCAACCTCCACCTCCCAGGTTCAAGCTATTCTCCTGCCTCAGCCCCCTTAGTAGCCTCCCAAAGTGCAGGGATTACAGGCATGAACCACCGTGCCCGGCCAAAAACAAAACAAAAAAATTTTTAAGTACAAAAAAGTCAGCACCCAATAAGGTAATATTGATATGGAAGTGGGGCAGGGAAGTGCTGGGTAGAGAAGGGTGGGTCCCTGGCTAGGGGTCCACCCTGGGGTTGTGCCCACGGACCTAGGTAAGAACAGGCATTTCTGTTTTTATGCCCAAATGTTGCATTTCCCAAGACCACCCTGGCCTGTCACGCCCCCATCCTGTGCCTATAAAAACCCCGAGACCCTAGGGGGCACAGACACAAACAGCTGGACATCAAGAAGAGCACACCTGCAGAAGAGCACACCAACAGGCACCGGCAGATGCCGGCAGGCCATCAACTGGTGGAATGACACGGAGTTTGGCCGGGGGTTGGAGGAGAGTCTGGCTGCAGGGCGGCCCAACTCCAGGAGAAAACCACCTTCCCACTGTATCCCCCTTCTGGCCTCCCCATCCACCTTGCTGAGAGCTACCACCACTCAATAAAAAACCTTGCACTCTTTCTCCAAGCCCACATGTGATCCGGTTCTTCCAGTACACCAAGGCAAGAACCCTGGGATACAGAAAGCCCTCTGTCCTTGGGATAAGGCAAAGGGTCTAATTGAGCTGATTAACACAAACTGCCTACAGACAGCAAAACTAAAAGAGCATCTGTAACACATGCCCACTGGGGCTTCAGCTGTAAACATTCACTCCTAGACACTGCCGTGGGGCTGGAGCCCCACAACCTGCCCATCTGCATGCTCCCCCTAGAGGTTTGAGCAGTGGTGCACCAAAGAAGCGAGCCACACCCCGCTCTCACACCCTGCTAGGGGGATAGGGAACTTTTCCCGTTTCAATATTTACATCTGACGCCCAGTAAAAAATTATCAAGCATGCAAAGAAACAGGAAAATACAACCCATAATGAGGGGAAAAATAATCCACAGAACACGACCCAGAAATGATCCAGATGATGGAATGAGTAGAAAAAGGACGTGAAAACAGCTGTTATAAATATATTCCATACATTCAAGAAGGTATAGGAGCGGGGAATGGTGGCATGTGCCTGTAGTCCTAGCTACTCGGGAGGCTGAGGCAGGAGGATCATGTGAGCCCAGGAGTTTGAGGCTGCAGTGAGCTGTGATCACAGCTTTGCTGTACTCCAGCCTGGGTGACAGAGTGAGACCCTGTCTCTCTCTCTAAAAAAAAAAAAAAAAAAAAGGCATAGGAAAGCATGAGTATGACTGAAATCGAGCACCAAAGAAAGACCCTTCCCTGTTGTCCCTGCACCCACCTTAGTTCAGGGTTGAGATCAGTCCTTGTTGGAGAGAATACGGCTGTGACTCTTTGAATGGCAGAATTTGCTGGAAATCTGCTTGCTGGAACTTGCCAGAAATCTACCATCTAGAGTGCCAGTGAAAGCTGTTCATGGGGAGGTGTCTCGCTGGAGGCACTCTGCCACAAAACTACCTGAGGGAGAGTGCCAGGGGATGTTGCTGGCTACTGGGTGCTGTTGGCTGCCCTGCACTACACAAGCTGGAAACTGGAGAAGCTGTGAGTCCTTCAGGAGCCAGAGGCAAACTGCTATTAACCCATCTGATGGGGAATTCCAGAGGGAGGCTGCTGGCTACTGGGTGCTGCTGGTCACCACACACTGTGGGAGCCAGGCACTGGAGAAGTTGTAGGACTCTGTTGCTATAGAAAGCTGCAGACACTGCAGTAACCTGCAAAGTGGGCACTCCAGCACCGGGAAGCAAAACCTTTTTCCTTCTTGAAATGTCTCTCCAGTGCCCTCTACTGGCAAAGCTTCAGTGCCAGGTGGCAAAGGAAACATGTAAAGGGACCAGATCTGTTTTCACAGAGCAGGCAGAAGAGTGAATTTGAAGCTGAGAGGTAAAAATTGGTTAAGTGGTACAGTCCACCCCTTTGACTTCTTGGCTTTCATGTGCACATATTTGAATTCTTGTACAACAAAACAGCCTGGGTGAGGTGGGAGGATCATTCAAGGCCAGGAGTTTGAGGTTATAGTGAGCTATGATCCCGCCATTGCACTCCAGCCTGGGTGACAGCGCAATACTCTGTCTCAAAAAAAAGAGAATAACACAACTTTACTCCTACCCAACAAGATATAGCTATCCTTCTTACAACAGAGGAAGTTGTTACCCTTTCACCCAAATGAGAAGACACATCACTGTCTGTATTAATTACTCCTCAAATTTAGCCATGGTCCCGCTGATATCCTAGTACCTAAAGAGTAAATTGTAAAATTACCTTCCAACTTCTTGTATATAAAATAAAAATGGGAAAAAGAGAAAAAGAACATGGCTAGATTATGCAAATAAACACATACATATAACAAGCAGAAGGCAAATGAGGAAAGGTAATATAGTACTCATTTCTGTAATTGATCTCAAGGCTGTAATTGACATCTATGGCTTCCTTCTTCTGTTATTATCCATTCTGCATTTCCCCTACCTTCATTCAGAACCTCAGATGCTCTTTTCTACCTGAAGGAGTCACCCAAACTTTCATTCTGGAAGGGTCTGAGTACTTGATCATCCTGCCTGTTTTGAGTTACTAGAGTTTAACCTTTCAATGGAGTTTAACCATTAATCTTTACTATGGGGGCCAGGCACGGTGGCTCACACCTGTAATCCCAGCACTTTGGGAGGCCAAGGCAGGCAGATCACCTAAGGTCAAGAGTTTGAGACCAACATGGCAAAACCCCGTTTCTACTAAAAATACAAAAATTAGCCAAGTGTGGTGGCATGCGCCTGTAGTCCCAGCTACTCAGGAGCCTGAGGCAGGATAATCACTTGAACCCGGGAGACGGAAGTTGCAGTGAGCCAAGATCGTGCCACTGTACTCCAGCCTGGGTGACAGAGTAAGGCTCCATCTCAAAACAAAAAACAAAACAAACAACAACAACAACAATAACAAAACTTTACTATTAGGCATGGAAGTACTAAGAGGCACCCCAGATAATTCTCCGGGTTGCAAACATGGTCCTCTTTGCCTCCCTTGTGTAGCAACAGCTCAACTTCCACTTGGTAATTAGGATCAATCACTCGAGCCAGTAAATTAAGTCTTACCTCATCCCCTTTTTTGGCTTGTGGTTTCATTGGCATAAGGAGCCCAAAATGTCCCACATTTTTCACTTTCCAATTCACTGGAATTATTGTTGTGTCCCCTGGAAGAAACAGTCTCCCTTTGAGGACTAAGATCTCCAAACTAGCAAAGCTCAAAATTGCTGAGACAGGAAGCAAAAATTCTGTGAGTAGGTTATTAGTTGTAATAATGAGAGGAGCTACTCCTACTTCTACCCCTTGGTTTCAGGACCCATTTATTCTGGCTATGGGAGAGATAGTGCTGTAGAATAGTCTCTAGCTCAAAGTATATATTACATTCCAAAAAATAGTATACCATTGTTTCAAGATGTTATTTCCCAACTGGCATCAAAACCAAGTTTCAGTAAGCCATTTCACCCTTCAAGTAGGCCAGCTACTCTAACATGATGTGGTATGTGGTAAGACCAGTTAATTCCATAGGCATGAGTCCATTGCTGCACTTACTTTGCTGCGAACCAGAAGCAAAGCTGTGCAGAAGAGTCTACAGATGGTAGTGCTGGCACAAGGATTATGGGCGGAGCAGGGAAAACTATATCCAGAAAATACATCTGTTTCTGTGAGACTGAATCTCTGTCCCCCTCCATGATGGAAGACTTCCAATGTAATCAACCTGTCACCAGGTGGTTGGCTGGTCCCCATAGGGAGTAGTGCCATATCAGGGACTCAATTTTGGTTGATGCTGTTGGCAGATTAGGCACTCAGCAACCATGCCACCCTTGGTAAGGGGAAGTCCATGTTGTTGAGCCCAGGCATAGTCTCTGTCCCTGCCCATGGCCTATTTCTTTATGGGCCCATTGAGCAAATACTGGAGTGGCTGGTGAAAGTGGCTGATGCACATCAACAGACCACATCATTTTGTCCCCTGGATTCATAACAGTCTCCTATGCAATGTATGCCTTTTGGTGGGCATTCACATAGGACTCAAATATCTTCAGTCTGTCCCCACTCAGAGAAGGCTGGTCACATTTCTCTTCCTCAGACTTCCTTGTCGCCAATCTTTCAATCTTGTTCTTTTCAAGTCCCTAACTACATGTCAGTGTAGATCTATACTCCTGACTATCTCTTACTCCACACATAGTGGACAACTAAACATACTGTTCAGTGTTCTGCCCACTGGAGAGGCTCTTCCTTCACCATTGTCATCCAGTCACCCCTGAGTACAGTTGTAGTGCTGCATCTGTCTACTTTTGGATGGTACCAGTATAACATGCAGACCCATATATAAGGTAGGCTTCAGTTTTCCTTCCTCAGTCAAGTGGTCATAGGAACACTCTGTGATATCATAGGCATGGATTGAAGGAGAGGAGGCAAAGCAACAGGAGTTGGTGTCAAAAGAGTCTGAATCACCTGCTCATGCAACTTACTTGTACCTTCTGGACCTGCTCAACTTAGTCTTTTATGTACCATTTTCATCCAATAATAGATTGCTGCTATGCATGCCTAAGCTTATGGCTATGTGGGTCAAAGAAGACACCAGTTCATGATGAGAGTCTCAGGCTGTATGGTCACCTAATATCTCATGGTTAGGTGTTTCAATCTCTGCCAAGGCCCAGCAGTAAGCCAGAGCTGTTTCTTGAAAGGAGAATAGTTTTCTGCGAAAGAGAGTACATACTTGCTCTAAAGTCCTAGAGGCTTACCCTGTGATTCTCTCATTGGTGCTTGCTAGAAACTCCATACAATATTCTTATTTGTCACAGACACTTCATGGGATCTGCTGGGTCAAGTGGAAGAGCAGCTTGTATTGCAGTCTGAATTGCAGAGCTTTCTCTTGTCTGGTTCTATTCAAAACTGGGAACCTTGGGTGATTCTATAGATGGATTTGAAGTAGCACACTCAGGCCAGGCATGGTGGCTCAAACCTGTAATTCCAGCACTTTGGGAGGCTGAGGTGGGTGGATCACTTGAGGTCAGGAGTTCAAGACTAGCCTGGCCAACATGGTGAAACTCCGTCTCTACTAAAATACAAACATTAGCCAGGTGTGGTGGTGGGTGCCTGTAATCCCAGCTACTCGGGAGGCTGAGGCAGGAGAATCGCTTGAACCCAGGAGGTGGAGGTTGCAGTGAGCCGAGATCGCGCCATCACACTCCAGCCTGGGCAACAGAGCAAGACTCCATCTCAAAAAAAAAAAAAATGAAGTAGCACACCCAAATGTTGCCTCCAAGGCTGGGTGTGGTAGCTTATGCCTGCAATTACAGCAGTTTGGGAAGCTGAGGTCGGCAGATCTCTTGAACCCAGCAGTTCGAGACCAGCCTGGGAAACATGGCAAAACCCCATCTCTACAAAAAATAAAAAATAAAAAAGTTAGCCAGGTGTGGTAGCGTGCACCTGTAGTTCCAGCTACTTGGGAGGCTGAGGTGGGAGGATTGCTTGAGCCTAGGTGACGGAGTTTGCAGTGAGCCATGATCATGCCACTGCACTCCAGCCTGTGCGACAGAGTGAGACCCTGTCTCAAAAAAAAAAAAAAGTTGCCTCCAAAATACAAAGGCCTACCAAGGGTTGTAACTTTTTGTTTGTGGTAGGAGGTGTGAGGTATAGCAACTTGTCTTTCACCTTGGAGGAAATCTTTTGACATTCTTCAGACTATTTAACTCTTAGAAACTTCATTGAGGTGGCAGGCCCCTGAATTTTTGTGAGGTTTATACCCAACTGTATCAGGCAGGGTTCTTCAGAGAAACAGAACCAATAGAATGTGTATATATTTAGAGAGGGATTTATTTTAAGGAATTGGCTCATGTGATTATGAAGGCTGGCATTTTTTCAAGTCCAGACTCTGCAGGATAGGCTGGCAGCCTGGAGTCCCAAGGAAGAGCTGATGATACAGTTTAAGTTCAAAGGCCTCCTGCTGGCAGAATTCCTTCTTGCTTGGTGGAGGTCAGTCTTTCTTTGTTCTATTATGGCCTTCAACTGATTGGATGTGGCTCACCCAAATTATAGAGGGCAATCTGTTTCACTCAAAGTCCACCAATTTACATATATATATATTTTTTGAGACAAAGTCTTGCTCTGTCGCTCAGGATGGAGTGCAGTGGTACAATCACAGCTTACTGCAGCCTCCACCTCCCGGGCTCAAGCAGTCTTCCCACCTCAGCCTCCCAAGTAGCTGGGGTTACAAGCATGTGCACTATGCCTAATTTTTTTTGTTTTTGTTTGTTTGTTTGTTTGTGACAGAGTCTCGCTCTGTTGTCCAGGCTGGAGTGCAGTGGCGCAATCTCGGCTCACTGCAAGCTCTGCCTCCCGGGTTCACGCCATTCTCCTGCCTCAGCCTCCCGAGTAGCTAGGACTACAGGCGCCTGCCACCACGCCCAGCTAATTTTTTGTATTTTTAGTAGAGACGGGGTTTCACCGTGTTAGCCAGGATGGTCTCGATCTCCTGACCTCGTGATCTGCCCACCTCGGCCTCCCAAAATGCTGGGATTACAGGCATGAGCCACCACACCTGGCCTTGTTTTTGTTTTTTTGTAGAGACAAGGTCTCACTATGTTGCCTAGACTTGTCTCGAAGCCCTGGACTCAAGCAATCCTCCCACCTTGACCTCCCAAAGTGCTAGGATTACAGGTATGAGCTACTGTGCCCAGCCCTTTCATTCTTTTTTATTTTATTTATTATTTATTTTTTTTTGAGACAGAGTCTTGCTTCTTCACCCAGGCTGGAGTGCAATGGTGTGATTTTGGCTCACCGCAACCTCTGCTTCTGGGGTTCAAGCAATTCTCCTGCCTCAGTCTCCCCAGTAGCTGGGATTACAGGCACGTGCCACCACGCCCGGCTAATTTTTGTATTTTTAGTAGAAATGGGGTTTCACCATACTGGCCAGGCTGGTCTAAAATTCCTGACCTCAAGTGATCTGCCTCAGCCTCCCAAAGTGCTGGGATTACAGGCATGAGCCACTGCACCTGTTCCCCTTTCATTCTTAATAAGACGTCTAAACTATTTGCTCCTTTCTGCTCACCAGATCCAATCTAAATGTCATCAGTGTAGTGGCCCAGTGTGATGTTTAACTGAGTATCAAGATGAGCAATATCTCTGCCGACTATATCATGGCAGCGAGCAGAATTGACACAGCCCTGAGGCAACACCGTAAAGTTATGCTCTTGTTCTTGCCAGGTAAAAGCAAATGGTTTCTGGTAGTCTTTGAAAATTGGTGCAGAGAAAAGGTCATCAGTCAGGCCAGTACCTGCATACCAAGTGCCAGGGGGTGTGTTGAGTTGTTCCAGTAAATATACTATATCTGGGACAGGAGCTACAAGTGAAGTCACCATCTAATTAAGTTTATGGTAGTCTGCAGTCATTCTCCAAGATTCATCTAACTTTTTCACTGGTCAAACTGGTGAGTTAAATGGAGATGTGATAGGTGTCACCACCCCTACTTCTTTCAAGTCTTTTCTGGTGCCATTAATCTCTGCATTCCCCTCGGTATGCATTATTGCTTCTGGTTTACTAGCTTTCAAAGGAGTGGATGTTCCAGGGGCTTTGGCTTAGCCATTCTTACTGTAATGGCCCTCACCCCGTGGATCAGCAAACTGATGTGGGGGTTATGCCAGTTTCTTTTTTTGGGAGCGGGAGGACAGAGTCTGTCTCTGTCACCCAGGCTAGAGTGCAGTGGCACGATCGCAGCTCACTGCAGCCTCAACCTCCTGGGCTCAAGTGACCCTCCCACCTCAGCCTCCTGAGTAGCTGGGACCACAGGCACATGCCACCACACCCAGCTAATTTTTACAATTTTTTTGTAGAGATGGGGTCTTGCTGTGTTACCCAGGCTGGTCTTGGAACTCCTGGGCTCAAGCTATCTTCCCACCTCAGCCTCCCAAAGTGCTGAGATTATAGGTGTGAGCCACCACGCTCATCCAGTTATGCCAGTTTCTAAGTATGTTTATTCTAATGATAAATTCAGGAAGTGGGAAAATAACTATAAGGTGGGCCACTGGACCAACTGGGCCCAATGTGAATCAAACCTGAGCTAAGGCTATTACCTGACCACCCTAAAGCCCCTGCTTTGATGGACCACAATGGCATTGTGGGTCCCCAGGAATTAGTGTCAATTCAGAGCCAGTATCTAGTAATTCTCAAAAGTTCTAGGTATTTCCTTTTCCCCAAGGTACAGTCACTCTAGTAAATGGCCACAGGTCCCTTTCAGGAAGGCTTGGAGGAAGATTTACGGGATGTATGTGTGGCAATGGTGCAGGCTTCTCCCTCAAGAGGACCTGGCTGCCCCTTCAATAAAGGGGCTCCAGACCAGTCTCAGTGGCTCAGACCTGTAATCCCAGCACTTTGGGAGGCTGAGGCAGGAGAATCACTTAAGTCCAGGAGTTTGGGACCAGCCTAGGCAACACAGCGAGACCCCATTTCTAAAAACTATAAAATAAAATAATTTTTTTAAAAAAGAGGGGCTTGCCGGGCGCGGTGGCTCACGCCTGTAATCCCAGCACTTTGGGAGGCTGAGGCGGGTGGATCACGAGGTCAGGAGATCGAGACCATCCTGGCTAACACAGTGAAACCCTGACTCTACTAAAAATACAAAAAATTAGTCGGGCGTGGTGGCGGGCACCTGTAGTTCCAGGTACTCGGGAGGCTGAGGCAGGAGAATGGCATGAACCCGGGAGGCGGAGCTTGCAGTGAGCCGAGATCGCACCACTGCACTCCAGCATGGGCAACAAGGCAAGACTCTGTCTCAAAAAAAAAAAAAAGAGGGGCTCTTGATCTGTGAATTGACTTCAGTCTGGACACTGAGTGACAGGCTGACTCTCCACTGTGGTGACTTGAGTCAGTTTTTTGGCTACTAGATCTATAACTTTTTCTATCATATAGACTGAACAATATTCTAGTAGGGTATCCATCTGTTTCATGCCCAGGGAAATGGTGGTCAGTGTGCCTGAACATCCACGGTGCTGTATTTGGCAGTTAAATGCTGCCACTTGACCTCTGTTACTTTGGTACTCCATGAACCCCACTGAAACCAGGGAGCCCATCCCTTACAGTCATACCTTGCCTACAAAGAAGAGCAGCCACAGAGCTTTCCAAGGATGCAGGTGTTTTTCTCAGTAATGGATTTCTCAATGCCTTGGTGAAGGGAGTGTCTTTCAACCGTTTTCATGGAACATAGTTAGGAGTCGTGGGCAAGTCGAACATAATAAATCTCCAACATTCCTATCCCCTTAAGCCTTTGGATTCCCTTTCCCATATCATACCAGGGCAGCTCAGGCTTCTCAACTGAATTAACTGTAGGGCCATAATTGAGTCCAAGCTTCAGGCAATCAACCAAATAAGCTCTTAAAGCTACCTCCAGCTGCATAAGCTGACACTTTAAATACAGAGTCTGTAATAAGTGTACTTATCTCAATGAATTCTGCCCTATCTAGTATTATATTTTGTTCTCCTTTGTCTAATAACCTTGGAAACCACTTCTGCATATATTCCCTATATTTCTGTCAATATATATTAGCAATCTTACAATGCTTTTGGTGTATAAGCTGCTTCCTCCTTGTTCATAGTCTGCACCTGTTCCCCTGGACCATGCTGAGATTTAACCTTAATTATCGGTCTTGTGGCAATAGGGGGTGGTCGTGGCAGGAAGAGGGGAGAATGGGCATTCCCTTTCAAGGCATCCTCCCCAGGTCAGTTTATCTCAGTGTTTTCAAGGAGAGAAAGACTAGTCTCAGACACTGAAACACTGAAGGACAAGCTATTTCCATTAGTACGGGAGACTCAGAGTGACTTGGTAGTTCAAGATTGTCAGTTTCATCTGAGACCAAACATATGCCCCTCCAGATCCAAGTTTCAGGATCCCATTCTTTATCTTTCACATGAGAGACTTGTCAAGACTGTGAGTTCAACTTGCACTGCACAATTAAATGTGTTTGATTGTCAGTAGTATCAGCCCATTAGGCATCACGAAAGTTCTCTGGTTCTCAGACTGTGACTTGAGCTGAGAAGTCAATGGACCCCACCTTGTTCTTTTCTTTTTCTTTTTTTTTTTTTTTTTTTTTTTTTGAGACGGAGTCTCACTCTATCGCTCAGGCTGGAGTGCAGTGGTGCGATCTTGGCTCACTGCAACATCTGCCACCCGAATTCAAGCAATTCTGCCTCAGCCTCCCGAGTAGCTGGGATTACAAGTGCCTGCCACCATGCCAGGCTAATTTTTGTATTCTTAGTAGAGATGGGGTTTCACCATCTTGTCCAGGCTGGTCTTGAACTCCTGACCTCGTGATCCACCCACCTCGGCCTCCCAAAGTGTTGGTATCACAGGCGTGAGCCACTGTGTCTGGCCATCATTTTCTCTTTTTTTTTTTTTTTTTTGAGACGGAGTCTCGCTCTGTCACCCAGGCTGGAGTGCAGTGACGGGATCTCCGCTCACTGCAAGCTCCACCTCCTGGGTTCACGCAGTTCTCCTGCCTCAGCCTCCCGAGTAGTTGGGACTACAGGCGCCCGCCACCACGCCCAGCTAATTTTTTGTATTTTTAGTAGAGACGGGGTTTCACCATATTAGCCAGGATGGTCTTGATCTCCTGACCTTGTGATCCGCCCGCCTCGGCCTCCCAAAGTGCCGGGATTACAGGCGTGAGCCACCACGCCTGGCCCATCATTTTCTCTTTGTAAGTGCTCAAGTGCATTCAGAACAATCCATCCCACAACACAGTCCTTATAGTCACGATTGCTGTCATGGTGGTCAAGTGCGGCAGTCATTTGGGCTCCCAAGGCATGTGCTTCAGTTGGCACTTCATCACAATCAACCCTAGGTTAATTAATTGTGATGCCTCTACATGCCAGGGATTATTAGCATCCATTTCTCATTGGCAAAGAGTTCAGCACTATGCTCAAGCCCAGAGCATGAACAAACCAATCCCCAAGTCCAATCTCTCCAGGTACATTTCCTGGGACTGTTCCTGGCAACAATTCTGTATCAGTCTTAGTCCAGTTAGGAGACAGAATGACACAGGAATTTGAGCAGAGAAAGTTTAATATAAGAATTTACCCCTGGGCTAGGCATGGTGGCTCACACCTGTAATCCCAGCACTTTGAGAGGCTGAGGCAGGTGGATCACTTGAGCTCAGGAGTTTGAAACCAGCCTGGGCAACAGGGCGAAACCCCATCTCTACAAAAAAATAAACAACAATGGCTGGGCATGGTGATGCATGCCTATAGTTCCAGCTACTCGGGAGGCTGAGGCAGGAGGATCACTTGAGTTGAGGAGGTTGTGGCTGCAGTGAGCTATGATCGTACCACTGCACTCCAGCCTGTGTGACAGACTGAGACCCTGTCTAAAAAAAAAAAAAAAAATTAAAAGAAAAATTACCTCTGTTCTGGTGTAGTTGGGTGGAAAAAAAAAACCTATAACAGGGATTTAGAATAACAAGGGATTGGCTACTAAGATGTAAGAAGATCTCTAAAGAATACAGGAATAACAGATATAAGGCATAGTCACCATCCCTAGGCTGAGACAGAACACCGATGAGATTGAGATCCAGAGCTTGTTGGAAAAACCATGGCTGTAGTTACTGAATGATAGAGAAGTTCATTGTGGTGCTGCACTGATGGAAGTTGTTGGAAATCTACCCTCTGGAAATCTGTTAGCTATGGTGCTGGGGAAAGGTGTTCGCTGCTGAGTGCTGCTGGTATCTGTCCACTGCAGGAGCCCGGCACTGGGGAAGCTGTGAGTGCTGTGGGATCCAGAGGCACTCTGCTACAAAACTGAGAGTGAGTGCTGGAGGAAGGGGAAAGCTGCTGGTCACTGGGTGCTATTGGCCACCATGCACTGTAGGAACCAGGCATTGGAAAGGCTCTGAGCACTGGAGGAGTTAGAAAAAGCCAGGCAGCGGGAGCCTGCCGAGTCAGCACAGGAATCAGGAAGGAGGCCCCTTTTCCTTTTGCAATATCTCTCCAGCACCCTCTGAGAAAGCTTCAGTGGCAGCTGGCAAAGGAAAAAATAGTTAAAATATGCTCCATTTTCACAGAGCAGACAGAAAGTTGAATTTGAAGTTGAGAGGCAATAAATCAATAACCAGCATATTATGGGTCAAAGAAGAAATCAGAAAGTATTTTGAACTGTATTAAAATGAAAACACAACATACCAAAATTTATGGAATGAAGGAAAAACAAAGTTGGACTGCTCAGAAAAGAATTTATAGCATTAAATTATGATTATTATTTTTTGAGACAGAGTCTCACTCTGTTGCCCAGGCTGGAGTGCAGTGGCGAGATCATAGCTCACTGTAGCCTCGACTTCCTGGGCTCAAGCGATCCTCCCACCTCAGCCTCCCAAGTAACGGGAACCATAGGCATGCACCACAACACCTGGCTAATTTTTTTTTTATTTTTGTAGAGACAGGGTCTCACTCTGTTGCCCAGGCTAATCTTAAACTCCCAGGGTCAAGCAATCTTCCCACCTTGGCCTCCCAAAGTGCTGGGATTACAGGTGTGAGCCACTGTGCCCAGCCTAAATTCTTATATTAGAAAGAAATGGTCTCAAATCAATGACCTCAGCTTGTACACTAAGAAACTATGATACAAAGAGGAAATTAAACCCGAAGTAAACAGATAAAAGGGAATAATAAAGATGAAGGCTGCTGGGCGCGGTGGCTTATGCCTGTAACCCCAGCACTTTGGGAGGCCGAGGCGGGCAGATCACTTGAGGTAATGAGTTCAAGACCAGACTGGCCAACATGGCAAAACCCCATCTCTACTAAAAATACAAAAATTAGTAGGGCGTGGTGGCAGATGCCTGTAATCCTAGCTACTCGGGAGGGTGAGGCAGGAGAATCCCAAAACAAGAGACTTGTGTTCATAAATTTGACATTGAAGATGAAGTGGATACATTCCTTAAAATATACAAGCTACCAAAGCTCACTTCAGACAAAAGACAACCTGAATAGCCCTGTCTTTAAATAAACTTATTTTGTAGTTAAAAACTTTCCCACAAAGAAAACCCCATTCCCTGGCCAGGTGCAGTGGCTCACACCTATAATCCCAGCACTTTGGGAAGCTGAGGTGGGAGGATCACTTGAGGCTGGGAGTTTAAGACCAGCCTAGGCAACCAAGCGAGATCCCTGTCTCTACAAAAAGTTTAAAAATTAGCGAGGGCCAGGCATGGTGACTCACCCCTGTAATCCCAGCACTTTGGGAGGCCGAGGCGGACAGATTATGAGGTCAGAAGTTCGAGACCAGCCTGGCCAACATAGTAAAACCCCGTCTCTACTAAAAATAAAAAAAAATAAAAAAAATTAGCTGGGTATGGTGGCAGGTGCCTGTAATCCAAGCTACTCAGGAGGCTGAGGCAGGAGAGTTGCTTGAACCTGGGAGGTGGAGGTTGCAGTGAGCCGAGATTGCACCATTGCACTCCAGCCTGGTTGACAGTGCGAGACTCCATCTAAAGAAAAAAAAAAAAAGGAGTTAACCGGGCATGGTGTGGTGGTGTGTGCCTGTAGTCCCAGGGCATGGTGTGGTGGTGTGTGCCTGTAGTCCCAGCTACTTGGGAGGCTGAGGCGGGAGGATCGCTTGAGCCCAGGAGTTCAAGGTTATAATGAGTTATGAGCACGCCACTGCACTCCAGCCTGGGCAACAGAACAAGACCCTGTTTCAAACAAATAAACAAACAAAAGAAAACCCCATGCCCAGATGGCTTCAATGGTGAATTTGACCAAGCAGGAAGAAATAATAGCAGTTGTACACAAACCCTTCCAGAAAATAAAAGAGAAATATATTAATTTTCTGTTGCCGCATAACACATTAAATCAATACCCATTTATTATCTCAGCTTCTGTAGGTTAGAAGTCCCAAACAACAGGTTTTTTTTTTTTGTTCAAAGTACTACAAGGCTGAAATCAAGGTGTTAGCCAGGCTGAGCTCTTGTTTGCAGGCTCTGAGGAAAAACACACTTCCAAGCTCATTCTTGTTGTTGGTAAAATTCAGTTATTTGCAGTTGTGCAAATGAGGATCCTGTTTCTTTGCTGGCTGTCAGCCAAGGCTGCTCTCATCTCCTAGAGGACACTCACATTTTTTGCCATGGGGCCTCCTGTGTCTTCAGGCCAGCAACAATGTGTGAAATACATTTCATTCTTCTCTCTTTCAGACACAAATTTAAAGGGCTCATGTGATTAGGTCAGGCCCACCCAAATAATCTGTCTATTTTAAGATCAACTGATTTGGGACCTTAGTTACATCTGCAAAATCCCTTAGCAGCAGTAGCTAGATTCGTGTTTAATTAAATAACTAGAGGTGTGCACGTGCACCAGTGGCTGGGAATCTTAGAATTCTGTCTACCACAAGGAGGGAATACTTCCCAACATATTCTATGAGTTCAGCATTACCTTGATCCTGATATCAAAACCAAAGACATCACAAAAAAAAAAAAAAATTGACAGACCAAATATCTCCCACAAACATAGATATGCAAATTTTTAACAAAATTCGAGTAAATCAAATCCAACACAATTCATAAAAAGGATAATATATGGCCAGGTGCAGTGGCTCACGCCTGTAATCCCAACACTTTGGGAGAACGAGGCGGACAGATAACCTGAGGTCAGGAGTTCGAGACCAGCCTGGCCAACATGGTGAAACCCCGTTTCTACTAAAAATACAAAAAATTAGCCAGGCGTGGTGGTGTGCGCCTGTAATCCCAGCTACTTGGGAGGCTGAGGCATGAGAATCACTTGAACCCAAAAGGCAGAGGTTGCAGTGAGCTGAGATCACGCCATTGCACTCCAGCTTGGGCAACAAGAGGGAAACTCCGTTTCAAAAAAAAAAAAAAAAAAAGGATAATATATTACAACCAACTGGGGGTTATCCCACGAACATGAGGTTGGTTTGACACATTGACAATCAATCATGCCAGGCGTGGTGGCTCATCCCTGTACTTCCAGCACTTTGGGAGGCTGAGGTGGGTTGGTCACTTGAGCCCAGGAGTTCCAGAGCAGCCTGGCCAACTTGGCAAAACCTCATCTCTACAAAAAATACAAAAAGTTAGCTGGGCCTGGTAGCATGCACTTGTAGTCCCAGCTACTTGGGAGGCTGAGGTAAAAGAATCACCTGAGCCCCTGAGGTCAAGGCTGCAGTGAGCTGAGATCACACCACTGCACTCCAGCCTGGACAACAGAGTGAGACCCTGTCTCTAAATAAATTAATAAATAATTGAAAAAAGTTAAAGAAAATCAATCAGTGTTATTCAGCATATTAACAGACTATGGAAAAAATATGATCATCTCAATTGATGCTAATAAAGTGTTTGATAAATGTCAACATCCATTCCTGACTCAATGAAACATAATAAAACTGAACAAAACCAAACTCTTAAAAAGGAATAGAAGAGACCTACCTCAACTTCTGAAAGGGCACTTACATAGAAACTATAGCCAACCTCATTCTTAAGGATAAAAGACATTGTGTTCATCCCAACATCAGAAAAAGATAATAAAAAGATCATTTTATTATCTTTTGCATGTGACATGATTGTCTCTCTACTAAAGAATAAAAAAATAAAAAATTAACTGCTTTCATGAGAGACAGGACCAGAATTTAAAACTATTCAATCCCACTGGGACCATCTGTTTTCTGTCGTCAACACACTGCAGCTAAAGCTATACAATGTTAAAACACCCTCCATCTAGGCCCAGGGACTATCACAGAAGAGATGGGCATGTGAGATTATAAGGGCTGGTTTTGAGGGATGCAATTAGTTCAGACCCTCCAAATCAAGGAAAGACACACAGATGCTTAAACAGCTGACAAACTGAGGAACTTTGCCTCTCTAAATTTCTTAACTCAAATGAGTTTAACAAAATATTAATGTTTTATATACCTAGTTACTAAAAGTCAATAGCTAAGACCAGGATTCAATTCTATAAACTTACCTTTTTTTTTTTGGACAGGGTCTCTCTCTGTTGCCCAGAATGGAGTGCAGTGGCAGGATCTTGGCTTATGGCTCACTGCAGCCTCGACTTCTTGGGCTCAAGCCATCCTCTCGCCTCAGCCTCCCGAGTAGCTGGGACTACAGGTGTGTACCACCACACAGAGCTAATTTTTGTATTTTCTGTAGAGATGGGGTTTCACCATGTTGCCACGCTGGTCTGGAACTCCTGAGCTCAAGTGATCTGCCCACCTTTGTCTCCCAAAGTGCTGGGATTGTAGGCGTGAGCCACTGCACCTGGCCACCTTATTTTTTTGGCTTTTGGCTTTTGACAGATATTACTTAAAAGGTTTTAAGGGTTAATGAATGTCTGCCCACCTCCACTCCCATCTGCCCTAAAACATTTAATTGGCTATCATTCTTTTGGCTCTAAGTCCCTTGGCCACAGGGTTCTTACCAAGGGACAAGGTGGACTCAGGCTAGGTAGCTGCACCACCCTAACGATAATATGGGACAAAATTAAAAATCTGGCTATCAGTGCTGCCTCTGACAAATCTTGGCGACAAAAGGGGAAATGTAAATGAAAAATAAAACCCTAAGTCCCCTCAGCCAATGGAATGGACCCTCTTTTAGCTGAGAACTCCCCCAAAAGCTTAAAACTGAGTTCCAGTCATAACAGGACAGGAGGTCAGACACACCTCATTATACCCCCTCTCTTTTATGGTTTAGACACAACAGCTGACCAGCATTAATGTTAAGATCTCTAGAGATCAGATCATAAGACTGACAAAACAGGCTCTGTCAAATAAAATCTCATGGCTACCCCAAGGTTTTCAGTCTGTTTTACAAGGACTTTTAAAATCTGGGCTCCCATGCAGTGGCTCACACCTGTAATCCCAGCACTATGGGAGGCCAAAGCAGGCGGATCACCTGAGGTCAGGAGTTTGAGACCAGCCTGGCCAACATGATGAAACCCCATCTCTAGTAAAAATGCCAAAATTAGCCTGGCGTGGTGGTGTATGCCTGTAATCCCAGCTACTCGGGAGGCTGAGGCAGGAGGATCCCTTGAACCCTGGAGGCAGAGGTTGCAGTGAACGGAGATCAAGCCATGCACTCCAGCCTGGCGACAGAGTGAGAGTCTGTCTCAAAAAAAGGCTGGGGGCAGTGGCTCATGCCTGTAATCACAGCACTTTGGGAGGCTGAGGCGGGCGAATCACCTGAGGTCTGGAGTTTGAGACTAGCCTGGCCAACATGGTGAAACCCCGTCTCTACTAAAATTACAAAAATTAGCTGGGCGTGGTGGCAGGCACCTGTAATCCCAGCTACTCGGGAAGCTGAAGCAGGATAATTGCTTGAACCCGGGAGGCAGAGGTTGCAGTGAGCCAAGACTACACCACTGCACTCCAGCCTGGGTGACAAGAGTGAAACTCCATCTCAAAAAAAAAAAAGAAAGAAAAAAAATTGGCTTCCGGTTTCTGACAAGAGGGTTTATAATTTATTTTATAGTCCATTGTATCATTAAATGCTATGCTATGCTAAGACAGTGCACAGGAGCACTAATGTGTTCATGCCCCTGAAATCCTCGACAGGGCACTTGTAGATACTTACAGGTTACTGCCAGGCAGTTTCATTCCTCTAATCCTGAATCTCACTCCGACTATGCCCCTTGCCAGGAAAGAAAAAAGCTGGAGTGGTCTTTGCCCGATTCCCACCATATTAACTCTCACCTCAGGACTGAGGGATAATCAAGTTCAGGGGAGCTGAAACTATCCCATAAACTTAAAAAAGAAAATTAATCAGGGAAGAAGGGAAGGGGAGAAACAAAAATAAACCAAGCTTGCAGGACATTCAGCATTCATCATGAGGTCAGCTTGCTCCCTGACCTGCTTCCTCAGAGTTGTTTGCTGCCCATTTTACCAGAATCACATAACCCCTAGTTTATCCTGCCCTTAACTGCTCTATAGATAACAACTTGAACATTATAAAACATTGTTTTCCCTTTGAAATATTGTTTTAGATCCTGCATGCCAGTAAAACTACTGATGTCAGCTGGTCTGAAAGACTCATAAGAAGGTCACTCACTGGCTGGGCTTGGTGGCTCACACCTGCAATCCTAGCACTTTGGGAGGCCGAGGCGAGTGGATCGCTTGAACCCAGGAGTTCAAGTCCAGCCTGGCCAATGTGGTGAAATCCCATCTCTACAAAAAATACAAAAATTAGCCGGGCACTGTGGCATGCACCTGTAGTCCCAGCTAGTCAGGAGGCTGAGGTAGGAGGATTGCTTGAGCCCAGGAGGTCGAGGCTGCAGTGAGCCAAGATCCTGCCACTGCACTCCAGCCTGGGCGATAGAGTGAGACCCTCTCTCAAAAAGAAAAAGATGGGCCAGGCGCAGTGGCATGATCTCAGCTCACTGCAACCTCTGCCTCCCGAGTTCAAGTGATTCTCGTGCCTCAGCCTCCCAAGTAGCTGGGATTACAGGCGTGAATGCCCTGTAATATGTCATTGTCAGTGCCCTGCAGCCAAAGACTGGGAATATGAACATGCCCTTAGTTGAACAAGTTGGGTTTATTACTTTTTGCAGCAGAGGAGAATGCACACCATAGAGAACTACGGGGCATCTCGGGAAGAGAGTGTCAGAACAGATGTGTTATGGGATTTGGGCTTGTGTTAGATGTTTTGGGGGAGGGCCTAAGGAAGTGAGGTTTTACATTAGGTTGAATGCTATCCAGAAGTGGAAGTAATTCTATGATTGGGTATATGAATAAATCTTATCTAGAAGGAGGGAGGACTAGAGAGAGGCTAAAGCTGTACAGGTGCTCCTCAGTTTCCAAGGCTATTATATCCTGATAAACCCATCATAAATTGAAAATAAAATAAAACAGAGCCACACATCCCAGTTTATGTGGTTTGTTCACACCTATTGCCCAGCATAATTATTATTTAAAAAAAATTTTTTTGAGACGGAGTCTCGCTCTATCGCCCAGTGGTGTGATCTCGGCTCACTGCAACCTCCGCCTCCCAGGTTCAAGCAATTCTCCGGCCTCAGCCTCCTGAGTAGCTGGGACTACAGGTGCGTGCCACCACGCCCAGCTAGTTTTTTGTATTTTTAGTAGAGATGGGGTTTCACCATATGAGCCAGGATGGTCTCCGTCTGCTGACGTGGTGATCCGCCCGCCTTGGCCTCCCAAAGTGCTGGGATTACAGGCGTGAGCCACCACGCCCGGCCCCAAAAAAATTTTTTTAGACACAAGGTCTTGCTTTCCCAGGCTGGAGTGCAGTGGTGTGATCAGAGCTTACTACAGCCTTGAACTCCTGCCTCAGCCTCCCAAGTAGCTGGGATTGCAGGTGTGTATCACCATGCCCAGCTAATTTTTAAAATTTTTGTTTAAAATAAAACACAGGGTCTCACTATGTTGGCCAGGTTGGTCTCGAACTCCTGGCCTCAAGTGATCCTCCCTACCTTGGCCTCCCAAAGTGCTGGGATTACAGATGTGAGCCACCTCACCAGGCCTCTAGTATAATTATTAATAGTACTCCTTTTATTCTTAAATTTGTCTAACTTTAGATTATAATTTATATGGTCACATTAATTATAAGAGAAAGAGACTCTTTTAATAAGGAGATAATCAATGGTAATCATAATGCACAAACAGATCAGTGGAGGGAATTCTTAGAGGATAAAAAAAGACATGTTTAATCCTATTGGGCAAGCAGCCATTAATTAGCCTTCATGCAGAATTAGGTCTGTTACTGGCCTAGTGGCAGAAATGAAATTGCTCTATACATTATGATCATAAAAGAAGGCCAGGCACATGGGAGGCAGAGGTTGTGGTGAGCTGAGATCGCGCCACTGCACTCCAGCCTGGGTAACAGAGTGAGACTCAGTCTCAAAAAAAAAAAAAAAAAAAGACCGGGCACAGTGGCTTACGCCTGTAATCCCAGCACTTTGGGAGGCTGAGGCGGAAGGCTCAGAATCACTTTAGCCCAGGAGTTTAAGACCAGCCTGGGCAACATATTGAGACCTTGTCTCTACAGAAAATAAGAAAAAATTAGTTGGGGCCAGGTGCAGTGGCTCACGCCCGTAATCCTAGCACTTTGGGAGGCCGATGCAGGTGGATCACCTGAGGTCAGGAGTTCAAGACCACCCTGGCCAACATTGTGAAACCCCGTCTCCACTAAAAGTACAAAAATTATCTGGGCGTGGTGGTGCATGCCTGTAGTCCCAGCTACTTGAGAAGCTGAAGCAGGAGAATCGCTTGAACCTGCGAGATGGAGGTTGCAGTGAGCCGAGATTGCACCACTGCACTCCAGCCTGGGTGACAGAGTGAGACTCCGTCTCGAAAAAAAAAAATTGTTGGGCATCGTGGCGCATGCCTGTAGTCCCAGCTACTTGAGAGGCTGAGGTGGGAGGATCGCTTAGTCAAGGCTGCAGTGAGCTAAGATCATGCCACTGCACTTCCGCCTGGGTGAAAGAGAGAGACCCTGTCTCAAAAAACAACAACAACAACAAAAAACACTAATAAAAGAGTAAAATTGGTTTTCTCTTCACGTGGTATTAATAATAGATAAAATATTTTGTTCACCTTTTGTGTAAACTGCAAAAAAAAAAAAGTGGAGAGAGAAACAGATTCTGTGTGTGTTGTGCTGTCTTTATTAGGTATATTTATATGAATATGTTATTAATATGTGTTCCAGAATTGTATGGGATTCCTAAAAATTGATATGTCTTGATATATGTTGTCATAACTATGATTATTATGTTAAATTGTTGTAAGCCCATAGAGCATAACCAAATGTATTTGTCAAGTGTGTCTTTAACCATACCTTTAAAAATTTTATTGTCCATAGTTAATAGCTTTATTCTGATACTTCTAAAATATCTTTATAAGCAAGTATAATGTTAAAGTTTTGTGTCTTCATGGAGGTTCATGAAAAGGATAAAAAGAATCTGATGAGTATTCTGAAATAAAGACACTGAAATATAGACCTCTGGTGATGACTTTCATATTATTCAATAGTACTGGATAAGAATTTCAAAAACTCCAATGGAAAAAACTGGACTCATAAAACTGCTAATGCAGCGACAAGCACAATAAGAATTAATGACATGGGACTTAACTGATGGAGCATTTTTTTTTTTTTTGAGATGGAGTCTCGCTCTGTCGCCCAGGCTGGAGTGCAGTGGCGCGATCTTGGCCCACTGCAAGCTCCGCCTCCAGGGTTCACGCCATTCTCCTGCCTCAGCCTCCCCAGTAGCTGGAACTACAGGCGCCTGCCACCATGCCCAGCTAATTTTTTTTTTTTAAATAGAGACGGGGTTTCACTGTGTTAGCCAGGATGGTCTCAATCTCCTGACCTGTTTTTTTTTTTTTTTTTTTTTGAGATGGAATCTCACTCTTGTCGCCCAGGCTGGAGTGTGGTGGTGTGATCTCGGCTCACTGCAACCTCCGCCTCCCAGGTTCAAGCGATTATCCTGCCTCAGCCTCCCGAGTAGCTGGGATTACAGGTGCTCGCCACCACGCTTGGCTAGTTTTTTGTATTTTTAGTAGAGACAGGGTTTCACCATGTTGGCCAGGCTGGTCTTGAACCCCTGACCTCAAGTGATCTGCCTGCCTTGGCCTCCCAAACTGTTGGGATTACAGGTGTGAGCCACCGTGCCCAACCTAGTTTTTTTATTGACTTCTTTTTGTTTGAAACATTGCTGATTCTTTTTATGTTTTGTTTTCCAGATTCAGGACAACTTTTTTCCTTCTAAGCTATCTATATAGCTTTACAGCAATTTGGTAAAGTATACTTTTGTCAACAAAATTGAAACATTTACCTTTCTCTCTACCTGATCTCTTCAGAATTTGGAAACTATTTGTGAGTATGCTTATTGTATGGCAATGCTACCGGAAACGGGTCTTGATCCATACCCCAAGAGAGGGTTCTTGGATCTCACACAAGAAAGAATTTGGAGTGAGTCGGCCAGGTGCAGTAGCTCACACCTGTAATCCCAGCACTTTGGGAGGCCGAGGCGGGTGGATCACGAGATCAGGAGATCGAGACCATCCTGGCTAACATGGTGAAACCCTGTCTGTACTAAAAATACAAAAAAATTAGCCAGACGTGGTGGTGGGCGCCTGTAGTCCCAGCTACTTGGGAGGCTGAGGCAGGAGAATGGCCTCACAGAGTGAGACTCCGTCTCAAAAAAAAAAAAAAAAAGAATTTGGAGTGAGTCCATAGAGTAAAGTGAAGGCAGGTTTATTAAAGTAGAGAAACAAAACAATGGCTACTCCAGGCAGAGCAGTGGCATGGGCTGCTCGACTGAGTATACTTACGGTTATTTCTCGATTATATATGCTAAACAAGGGGTGGATTATTCATGAGTTTTCTGGGAAAGGGGCAGGGATTTCCCCTGTAACTGAGGGTTCCTTCCCCTTTTAGACCATATAGGGTAATTTCTAGACATTACCATGGCATTTGTAAACTGTCCTGGTGTCCCGGTGGGAGTGTCTTTTAGCATGCTAATGTATTATAATTAACATATAAGCAGTGAGGATGACCAGAGTTCGCTTTTGTCACCATCTTGGATTTGGCAGAGTTTGGCCAGCTTCTTTACTGCATCCTGTTTTATCAGCAGGGTCTTTATGATCTGTATCTTGTGATACCAATACTGCCGACCTCCTATCTCATCCTGTGACTAAGAATGCCTAACCTCCTGGGAATACAGCCCAGTAAGTCTCAGCCTTATTTTATGCAGCCCCTATGCAAGAGGGAGTCACTCTTGTTCCAAGGCCTCTGACGGCAATGTAGCTATTTGCGTACATTCAATAAGAATCTGTTTTCTCCCCTCTCCCCTCTCCCCTCTCCTCTCTCCCCACGGTCTCCCTCTCCCTCTCTTTCCACGGTCTCCCTCTGATGCCGAGCCGAAGCTGGACTGTACTGCTGCCATCTCTGCTCACTGCAACCTCCCTGCCTGATTCTCCTGCCTCAGCCTGCTGAGTGCCTGCGATTGCAGGCGTGCACCGTCACGCCTGACTGGTTTTCGTATTTTTTTGGTGGAGACGGGGTTTTGCTGTGTTGGCCGGGCTGGTCTCCAGCTCCTAACTGGGAGTGATCTGCCAGCCTCGGCCTCCCGAGGTGCCGGGATTGCAGATGGAGTCTTGTTCACTCAGTGCTCAATGTTGCCCAGGCTGGAGTGCAGTGGTGTGATCTCCGCTCACTACAACCTCCACCTCCCAGCCACCTGCCTTGGCCTCCCAAAGTGCCGAGATTGCAGCCTCTGCCCGGCCGCCACCCTGTCTGGGAAGTGAGGAGCGTCTCTGCCTGGCCTCCCATCGTCTGGGATGTAAGGAGCCCCTCTGCCCGGCTGCCCAGTCTGGGAAGTGAGGAGCGCCTCTTCCCGGCCGCCATCCCGTCTAGGAAGTGAGGAGCGCCTCTGCCCGGCTGCCCATCGTCTGAGATGTGGGGAGTGCCTCTGCCCCACCACCCAATCTGGGATGTGAGGAGCGCCTCTGCCCGGCCGCCCCATCTGAGAAGTGAGGAGCCCCTCTGCCTGGCAGCTGCCCCGTCTGGGAAGTGAGGAGCGTCTCCGCCCGGCAGCTGCCCCGTCCAGGAGGTGGGGGGGCAGCCCCCGCCCGGCCAGCCGCCGCGTCCGGGAGGGAGGTGGGGGGCAGCCCCCGTCCGGACAGACACCACGTCCGGGAGGGAGGTAGGGGGCGCCTCCGCCCGGCCACCGCCCCGTCCGGGAGGTGGGGGGCGCCTCTGCCCAGCCGCCCCTTCTGGGAAGTGAGGAGCCCCTCTGCCTGGCCACCACCCCGTCTGGGAGGTGTACCCAACAGCTCATTGAGAACGGGCCATGATGACGATGGCGGTTGTGTCAAATAGAAAAGGGGGAAATGTGGGGAAAAGAGAGAAATCAGATTGTTGCTGTGTCTGTGTAGAAAGAAGTAGACATAGGAGACTCCATTTTGTTCCGTACTAAGAAAAATTCTTCCGCCTTGGGATGCTGTTGATCTATGACCTTACCCCCAACCCGGTGCTCTCTGAAACATGTGTTGTGTCCACTCAGGGTTAAATGGATTAAGGGCGGTGCAAGATGTGCTTTGTTAAACAGATGCTTGAAGGCAGCATGCTCGTTAAGAGTCATCACCACTCCCTAATCTCAAGTAGCCAGGGACACAAACACTGCGGAAGGCCGCAGGGTCCTCTGCCTAGGAAAACCAGAGACCTTTGTTCACTTGTTAATCTGCAGACCTTCCCTCCACTATTGTCCTATGACCCTGCCAAATCCCCCTCTGCGAGAAACACCCAAGAATGATCAATTAAAAAAAAAAAAAAAGAATCTCTTTTCTTTTGTAACAGTACACAATTGGAAATGCTGGTTATTTTACCAAGGCTTTGACTGAAATGTCATATTTTCAGATATGACCAGACTCTGATTTGAGGGATTGAGGTGTTTTGTTTTGTTTATTGAGATGGAGTTTTGCTCTTGTCGCTCAGGCTGGAGTGCAATGGAGGTGATCTTGGCTCACTGCAACCCCCACCTCCTGGGTTCAAGCGATTCTCCTGCCTCAGCCTCCCAAGTAGCTTGGATTACAGGCATGCGCCACCACACCCAGCTAATTTTTGTATTTTTAGTAGAGACAGGGTTTCACCACATTGGCCAGGCTGGTCTCGAACTCCTAACCTCAGGTGATCTGCCCACCTCAGCCTCCCAAAGTGCTGGGATTACAGACACTGCGCCCGGCCTGTTTTCTTTTTCTTTTTCTTTTTTTTTTTGGGATGGAGTCTTGGTCTGTTGCCCAGGCTGGAGTGCAGTGGTGCGATCTTGGCTCATTGCAAGCTCTGCCTCTTGGGTTCACGCCATTCTCCTGCCTTAGCCTCCAGAGTAGCTGGGACTGCCTGCCACCATGCCAGGCTATTTTTTTTTTTTTTTGTATTTTTAGTAGAGACAGGGTTTCACCGTGTTAGCCAGGATGGTCTCGATCTCCTGACCTCATGATCCGCCTGCCTTGGCCTCCCAAAGTGCTGGGATTACAGGCGTGAGCCACCGCGCCTGGCCGTTTGTTTGTTTGTTTGTTTGTTTTTTAATAGAGCTAATGAAAAGCCCCTTGGAAAAACTGGCCTGGTACCTTGTCTACATGGTTCCCTTACAGGGTTCCCAGGGTTCCCAACCTTGTGGAAAGTAAAGAATGTCACTTTGTGACAGGCCCAAAAGCTCAAGGTATTTTGGGGACCTGAAGAAGAGAGTAATTCACCCAATTCATGCACATATTACAAACAGTCTGAGGGCAAGTCAAATCCTTGGCTTGGCTCCTTAGCCTCAAGAGGTTTTTTTTTAAAAAAGGAATCTGATTCCTTGTGAAAAAGTTCCAGCAAAGCCAACTTTAAAAGAGCCCATTTAATAAATCCCTATTCTTGCCGGGCAAGGTAGCTCTCACCTGTAATCCCAGCATTTTGGGGGGCCGAGGCAGGTGGATCACCTGTGGTCTGGAGTTCGAGACCAGCCTGGCCAACATGGTGAAATCCCATCTCTACTAAAAATACAAAAATTGGCTGGGTGTGGTGGTGTGTGCCTGTAGTCCCAGCTACTTGGGAGGCTGAGGCAGGAGAATCGCTTGATACCAGGAGGCAGAGGTTGCAGTGAGCTGAGATCATGCCACTGCACTCCAGCCTGGACAACAGAGTAAGACTCCATCCCAAAACACACAAAAAAAGCAAAAAACAAAAAAAAATCCCTATTCTTAATTCACTTTATGTATAATCAGGCCAAGTTAATGAAACTAAAGTTATTTTACAAATTAATTTTATGGTCATGGTGGCTCATGCTTGTAATCCCAGCACTTTGGGAGGCTGAGGTGGGTGGATCACCTGAGTTCAGGAGTTCCAGATCAGCCTGGCCAACATGGTGAAACCCCGTCTCTACAAAAAATACAAAAATTAGCTAGGCATGGTGGTGGGCACCTGTAATCCCAGGTCCTCAGGAGCCTGAGGCACAAGAATTGCTTGAACCCAGTAGGCATAGGCTGCAGTGAGCTGAGACTGTGCCACTGCACTCCAGCCTGGACGACAGAGAAAAACTCTGTCTCAAAACAAAAAACAAAAAACAAAAAACAAAAAAACAGGCTGAGTGTAGTGGCTCATGCCTGTAATTCCAGCACTTCGAGAGGCCGAGGTGGGCAGATCACCAGAGGCCAGGAGTTCGAGACCAGCCTGGTCAACATGGCTAAATTCTGTCTCTACTAAAAATATAAAAGTTAGCCTGGCATGGTGGCACACACCTGTAATCCCAGCTACTCGGGAGGCTGAGGTGGGAGAATTGCTTGAACCCAGGAGTCAGATGCTGCAGTGTGCTGAGATCGTGCCACTGTGCTACAGCTTGGGAGACAGAGCAAGACCTCGACTCAAAAAAAAAAAAAAATTAAAAACAACAGCAACGAAAAAAAAAACCAAATTAATCTTACCACGATTATCTTTGGTAAAAAATGGATGAAGGGGACTGGAGAGAGAAAAATTATATTTCAGAAGAAAACTATAGTGTAACTGCTTCTAGTTAGAACTGTTTTTAGTTACTGTTTCTAGTGAACAAGATTCTAGCCTTGCCCATTGGTTTTTTTTTTTTTTTTTTTTTTGGTTTTTAAAAATTATTTGGACTGAATCTAAAGATTTTAGTTTCCTCCAATGTCTGGCTCTGACTCTCTAGATGAATGTTTTTAATTTTTCTCCCACCCTTCTGACTTGGAATTGTGGGGGCTAAGGCTCTTGGCCCCCTAAAGGTTTGCTGAAAACCACTGACATAAGGCAGTTGATTAACAGGAAAAAAGGCATATACATTTATTTAATGTGCATACACAGGAGCCTTCCAAATGAAGACCCAACCTCCCCATGAGGTTCAGAAGCTCATATATCATCATGAGGTTATAGACAATGGTGGCTTGGATCCTAGTAAAACAGGTTATGGGAGGAGGGAGAAGAGGAATTCTATTGAGGAGCAGAAAATGATTACTAGGGAGAATGATTGGATCTTGGATCAGGGGACAGAAATTAACTTGTAAATAGTTCTCTTCAGAATTTAAATGATCCTTAGAGACAATTATTTTCTTTCTTCAGTCCTTCCTTCCTTCCTTCCTTCCTTCCTTCCTTCCTTCCTTCCTTCTTCCTCTCTCTCTTTCTCTTTTCGTTTCATTTCATTTCGTTTCTTTCTTTTCTTTTCTTTTTTGAGACAGGGTCTGGCTCTGTTGCCCAGGCTGGAGTACAGTGGCACAATTACGGCTCATGGCAACCTCAACCTCCTGGGGTCAAGTAATTCTCCCACCTCAGCAGAATAGCTAGGACTACAGGCACGCACCACCATACCTGACTAATTTTTTAAAATCTTCTGTAAAGATGGAGTTTAGCCATGTTGGCCAGGCTGGCCTCGAACTCCTGGGCTCAAAAAGTCCACCCACCGCAGGGCGCGGTGGCTCATGCCTGTAATCCCAGCACTTTGGGAGGCCAAGGTGGGGGGATCACGAGGTCAGGAGATCGAGACCATCCTGGCTGACACGGTGAAACCCCGTCTCTACTAAAAATACAAAAAATTAGCCGGGCATAATGGCGGGTGCCTGTAGTCCCAGCTACTCAGGAGGCTGAGGCAGGAGAATGGCATGAACCCAGGAGGCAGAGCTTGCAGTGAGTGGAGATCCCACCACTGCACTCCAGCCTGGGTGACAGAGCAAGACTCTGTCTCAAAAAAAAAAAAAAAAGGAAAAGAAATCCACCCGCCTCAGCCTCCCAAAGTGTTGGGGATTACAGGCGTTGAGTCACCACGCTGGCCAACAGTCATTATCTTAAAAAAGGGTCTGTTCAGGTGTGGTTCATCTTGGTCTTCTTTTCTGCAAAAGGTGATGAGAGAACAGGGAGGAGAAGAAAAAACAATGGTTCTCCTTGGTGGGTCTGGATCTTAGGCAGATAAAGGACTTCAACTTATATGGGAGAAACAGTGGGGGATTTGTGGGGAGGTCAGAGAAACCTTGAGGTTTCTCCAGTTCAGCATGTTAAAATGCCATATTTTGGGGTACCAGTTTCTGAGCCCCAACATTATCACTACAAATTAAAACTACCTTTTCCCTAAGGCCCTACGAGCAGGAGCTAGTCAACTTGGCTTTGAAGAAACATCACTCCAACAGCTTATATCTGGACAAATGTTGTATGCACAAACCAGAAAACCTGTCAGATTGCCACTAATTTTCACAATTGACTTCCTCCAGACTCTAGAAATACTAGTTTATAGAGTACTCCAGACATTAACCCTTGTTTTTCTTCTGTTTTCATAGAAATTCCTCTTAAGGGCCGGGCGCTGTGGCTCATGCCTGTAATCCCAGCACTTTGGGAGGCCGACGTGGGGTGGATCATCTGAGGGTCAGGAGTTTGAGACCAGCCTGACCAACATGGTGAAACCCCGTCTCTACTAAAAAAATACAAAATTAGCCGGGTGTGGTGACACATGCCTGTAATCCGAGCTACTTGGGAGGCTGAGGCAGAAGAATCGCTTGAACCCAGGAGGCAGAGGTTGCAGTGAGCTGAGATTGCGCCATTGCACTCCAGCCTGGGCAACAAGAGTGAAACTCCATCTCAAAAAAAAAAAAAAGAAATTCCTCTTAAGATCTATTTGCCTGCCTCATATATAAAGACCTAGCTTTGAGAGCGCATCTGCAACACCATCTCCTGAAATGAGACACAACTATTTAACTGAACAGGCTGGGCACAGTGGCTCACATCTGTAATCCCAGCACTTTGGGAGGCCGAGGCAGGAGGAATGCTTGAGGCCAGGAGTTTGAAACCAGCATAGGCAACACAGTGAGACTCCATCTCTACAAAAAATAAAAAATAAATTAGCATGGCATGGTGGCACATGCCTGTAGTCCTAGCTACATGGGAGGCTGAGGCAGGAGGATCCCTTGAATTCAGGAGTTTGAGGCTGCAGTGAGCTATGATCATGCCACTGTACTCCAGCCTGGGTGACAGAGCAAGACTCTATCCCTAAAACAACCAACCAACCAACCAACCCTGAATCAACCTATTCTCAGGACTAAAAGCATGATTCAAGAAGATATGGGGCTGGCTGTGGTGGTTCACGCCTGTAATCCCAGCGTTTTGGGAGGCCTGAGGTGGTAGAATCACTTGAGACCAGGAGTTCGAGACCAGCCTTGGCAGTATAGTGAGACCTTGTCTCTACAAAAAAATTTTTTTAACATAAAAAATAATAATAAAAAAGAAGATACAGAACAGGACACTCAATTTTTTTTCCTACTTGTTCAAATCTATGTTTTCTCCCCCGTGCTTATTTCTTATCTCAGAATGTCTAACCCAAATCTCTCCATAGCTACCAATTCTACTTTAACATGTGAAACTTTCCGAAAATAAAGTTTCAAATGGGGGACTAAAAAAAACCAAAAATATTGAACCCCAAAATATACTTCTTTGACATATTTTGAGATGGCTATTCAGAGGGCCTGCAGACAGGAATAGCCCTGCAAACTGCCTTTTGTGGAGGACATTTGCATCTGTAGACAAAATCTGCATTGATGAAATAAAGAGCCGGGCTTTCTCCACCCCCGCCCTCTTGTCCGGATCTAGCAAGGATTGGCTTGTGGGAGAGAGAGACTGAGAGTCTGACACCTATGGGGGTCTGACAGAAACGTATTCTGAAAGCTGCTACCAGAGATGTTTCTTTCTTTTTTCTTTTTCTTTTTCTTTTTTTTTTTTTTTTTTGAGATGGGGTTTCGCTCTTGTTGCCCAGGCTGAAGTGCAATGGCGTGATCTCGGCTCACTGCAGCCTCTGCCTCTTGGGTTCAAGCAATTCTCCTGCCTCAGCCTCCTCAGTAGCTGGGGTTACAGGCACCCACCACCACACACGGCTAATTTTTTTGTATTTTTAGTACAGATGAGGTTTCACCATATTGGCCAGGCTGGTCTCGAAATCCTGACCTCAGATGATCCACCCACTTTGGCCTCCCGAAGTGTTAGGATTACAGGCATGAACCACCGCTCCCAGCCCAGTGAGGTTTCTTCTGCATAACAAGACCACCTTTGCTACTCAGGTCTTTCCTCTCCTCTCCCTCCCATAACCAGTCTTGCTTTGTTCCCCTATTATTTCTGTAACCTCAGGATGGTATAAAACTTCAATCTTCTGGTTCTTTCTTTGAGTTTTCATATTTCATATGACTTCCATTGTATTAGTTTGTTCTCACACTGCTATAAAGAACTACTGGAGATTGGGTAATTTATAAAGAAAAGAGGGTTTTTTTTGTTTGTTTTGTTTATTTATTTATTTATTTTGAGACGAAGTCTTGCTCTTGTCACCAGGCTGGAGTGCAATGGCGCGATCTCAGCCTACTGCAACCTCCGCCTCCCAGGTTGAAGCGACTCTCCCACCTCAGCCTCCTGGGTGGCTGGGATTACAGGCACCTGCACCACACCTGGCCAATTTTTGTACTTTTAGTAGAGATGGGGTTTCATCATGTTGGCCAGGCTGATCTCAAACTCCTGACCTCCAGTGATCCACCCACCTCGACCTCCCAAAGTGCTGGGATTACAGGCGTGGGACACCGCACTTGGCCAAAAAGAGGTTTAATGGACTCACAGTTCCGCATGGCTGGGGAGGCCTCAGGAAACTTACAAAGATGGCGGAAGGTGAAGGGTAGGCAAGCACTTCTTACCATGGTGAAGCAGGACAGAGAGAGAAAGAGCAAAGGGGGAAGTGCCACACTCAGATCTTGTGAGAACTCACTCACTAGCAAGGGGGAAGTCTGCCCCCATGATCCAATCACCTCCCACCAGGCCCCTCCCCTGACTCATGGGGATTACAATTCAACATGAGGTTTGGGTGGGGACACAGAACCAAACCATATCACCCATGCACATGTGTACACATTAATACATTTTGTATGCCTTTTCTCTTATTAATCTGCCTCTTGCCAGTTGATTTTCAGTGAATCTTCAGAGAGTGAAGGGGAAGTTTTCCCTCAGTCCCTACAATGAGTTAATCATACTTTTTTTTGTCAGTGGTTAAAATGCTTTTGTGAAAAAGAAAAATGTTTTCCTCATCTGTAGTATAGGACTGTCAGAAGACAAATTACAACAAATGTAGTTTAAAGATATCAGTTGTCTTTATTCACGATTCTGGAACCAGGCCACATATCATTCCATAAAACTGAATAAGTGTTCCAATGAGCTAAGCAGAAGAGGTTGGCTTCATAGAGAGAGACTGAAGAAAGTGGAAGCAAAGAATGAAGAGCATATTAGTCTTTCCAAAGCTGCTTTTTTGTAAAGGGGAGACAGGGAGACAAAGCAAAGTAAGGCTGATTAAAGCTGACTCTTAAACAACATAGATTTGAACTGTGTGGGTCCACTCATATGCAGATCTTTTTCAAAAAATATATAATAAACATTTTTGGATACTTGTGACAATTAAAAAAAAAAGCAGGCTGGGTGTGGTGGCTCATGCCTGTAATACCACCAGCACTTTGAGAGGCCAAGGTGGGCAGATCATTTGAGGTTGAGAGTTCAAGACCAACTGGTGAAACCATGTCTCTACTAAAAATATACAAAAATTAGCTGAGCATGGTGGCACATGCCTGTAATCCCAGCTACTTGGGAGGCTGAAGCAGGAGAATCGCTTGAACCCAGGAGGTGGAGGTTGCAATGAGCCGAGATTGTGCCATTGCACTCCAGCCTGGGTGACAGAGGGAGACTCTGTCTTAAAACAAAACACAGGCCAGGCACAGTGGCTCACGCCTGTAATCCCAGCACTTTGGGAGGCTGAGGTGGGCAGATCACGAGGTCAGGAGATCGAGACCATCCTGGCTAACATGGTGAAACCCCATCTCTACTAAAAATACAAAAAAAAAAATTAGCTGGGCATGGTGGCGGGTACCTGCAGTCCCAGTAAGGGAGGAGACAACCTCTCATATTGTCTTATGCCCAATTTCTGCTTCCAAAGAAAGAAGAGGTAAAAACTAAAAGGCAGAAATGAAATCCACAGGCAGACAGCCCAGTGCCACACTCTGGGCCTGGTGGTTAAAGATCAACCCCTGACCTAATCAGTTATGTTATCTATAGATTCCAGACATTGTATGGAAAAGCACTGTGAAAATCCCTGTCCTGTTCTGTTCCGTTCTAATTACTGGTGCATGCAGCCCCCAGTCACACACCCTCTGCTTGCTCAATTGATCACGACCCTCTCACGTGGACTCCCTTAGAGTTGTAAGCCCTTAAGAGGGACAGGAATTGCTCACTTGAGGAGCTCGGTTGTTGGAGACTTGAGTCTTGCCAAAGCTCCTGGCCAAATAAAGCCCTTCCTTCTTTAACTCGGTATCTGAGGGGTTTTGTCTGTGGCTTGTCCTGCTACATTTCTTGGTTCCCTGACTAGGAAGCGAGGTGATTAAAGTACGGTTGAGGCAGTCCCTTAGGTGGCTTAGGCCTGCCCTGTGGAGCATCCCTGTGGGGGACTCTGGCCAGCTTGAGCAACGCAGATCCTGAGAGCGCTCCCGGGTAGGCAATTGCCCTAGTGGAACGCTTTGCCAGAGCAGCACGTGGCAGGCCCCTGTGGAAGATCAACACAGTGGCTGAACACCGGGAAGGAACTGGCACTTGGAGTCCGGACATCTGAAACTTGGTAAGACTAGTCTTTGGAACTTGCCCACTCCATTTGAGTGGAAGCATGGCCCGAGCACCCATGGTATGCCTGTACTGGCACTTTGGTTTTTGTTTTTGACTTGACTTGGATTGCTTGATACTTTGGTTTTGGTTTTGACCTGGCTTGGATTTCTGGATACTCTGATTTTGGTTTTGATTTTGGTTTGGTGTAAACTGTAAAAGTGTGTGTGTGCCCTTTTTACCTGTTCCTTGTTCTGTGGTGTGCATGTGGTGTGAGCGTGGTGTTTTGTCTCAAAGGAGCATGAGTCAGGCACAAAGTAAGCCCACCCCACTAGGAACTATGTTGAAAAATTTCAAGAAAGGATTTAAGGGAGACTATGGAGTACTATGACACCAGGAAAGCTTAAAACTTTGTGTAAGATAGACTGGCCAGCATTAGAGGTGGGTTGGCCATCAGAAGGAAGCCTGGACAGGTCCCTTGTTTCAAAGGCATGGCACAACGTAACCCGTAAGCCAGGGCACCCAGACCAGTTCCCGTACATAGACACTTGGTTACAGCTGGGTTTAGACGCCACCCCCCACCCCTCCCACCACAGTGGTTGAGAAAACAGCAGCATAAGCGGCTGGCAGAGGCAAGGAAAGACCAGCAGAGAGAGAGAAAGGAAAGAGACAGAGAGGAAAAGAGGCAAAGAGAGAGAGGAAGAGACAGATAGGAAGAGACAGACAAAGAGGGAGTCAAGGAAAGAGAAAGAGGGAGGCAGAGAGAAAGAGACAGAGGCAAAAGGAAAGTCAAAGAGAAAAAGAGACAGAAAATCAAAGAGAAAGAGATATACAAGTAGTTAAGAAAAAAAAAACAGTGTACCCTATTCCTTTAAAAGCCAAGGTAAATCTAAAACTTATAATTGATAATTGAAGGTATTCCATGTAACCCTGTAACACTCCAATACCACTTCATTGTCAGTGTGAACAAGGGCGTATCCCAAAAGCACTGAGGCCTTCCTATCAAAAATCCTTAACCCAGCAACCCGTGGATGGCCCAAATGCATTCAATCTGTAGTGGCAACTGCTTTGCTAACAGAAAAAAGTAAAAAAATAACTTTTAGAGGAAACCTCATTGTGAGCACACCTCACCAGTTCAGAAGTATCTTAAGGAAAAAAAAAAAAAGGATGATTTAACATTAACCACTGATAATTCCCTTAACCCAGCAGGTTTCCTAACAGGGGATCTAAATCTTAATTACCATACAAAGGTCCGACCAGCCCTAGGAGGAACTCCCTTCAGGACAGGACGATAGATGGTTCCTCCCAGGTAATTAAAGAAAAAACAAAGCCATCTATACCAATTCTAAGTTAATTTGGACTAAACAAGGTCTTATTAATAGCAAAGGATAATTTAAATCCCAAATTTACAAGGTTTTCAACAAAAGTAAAGTTTGCTAAAAGTTAACAGTGTAACATGTATTATAGTAACTTCTAATCTTGTGGCCTTAGACAGTCTAGTCCACAGACATAAAGTAAGTTCGCTTTGGAAAAGAATAGTAATCATCTTCAAAAAAAAGGGAAAAAAATGGGGGGGGGGCAGAATTTATGTAAAAAGAGTGTTATATGGTAAATTCTTGTCCTGAAATAAATTAACTGGTTGTTTAAAGAAAGAAATGTTTGTAATAAGTCAGAAAGTTGAGGCATGTCAAAGAATTATCTGCAAAAGTCGTGAAAGAGAAAAATGTTATAAAAAAAGAATTTATGAAAGAAATGTATAATTTAAAAGTAACTAGGCCTCTTGAATGTAAAACTATTGAAAAAAAACAGTTTATGTGCAAGGTATATAAGGAAAGTAAAATATACCTTTGGTAAAAGATTATAAGGAGGCATAAGAATGTAAACTTTACCTACATTAAAAGGTTAAAAAAAGATTGTTTTGAAGGTTTAAGCAAGTTTTAAAATGTTAATTGTAAAGAAAATTCTGTGTGTAAACATATTAGTTAAAGTTAAAGGGGTATCATCCAGTTTTTCTGTGAACTGGACGTTAAAGTAAAAACACAATGAGTTTTTCTTAAAGCACCAACCTACTCTTTAACAAAAATTATAAAAGGTTAAAAAGAGTCTATAAAAATCTTACCTTATGGTCCCACATTAAAAATTGAATAAATATGTATACAAAGTTTTATTAAAACTAAGTTTAACATTAATAACACACTAATATAAAGGTGAAGTTTAGCTTATCTGGTATAAAAATCATACAGGAAGCATTGTCAAATATAAAATGGTGTTTGGCTTCTTTAGTCCAAAAACTAATAAAAATAGGTGCTAAAGGAAATTTCTCAGTAGAAAGGCACCAAGAACTATAAAGTCCACTGCTGATGTCCCCACATTAAAAACAAAAGGTCAGTTTCTTAGAAATTATATACTTGGTTAATCCTCCACTTTCATTTCCCTCAAAACTAAAAGTCTTTTAGCACATGTACCACCCCTAGAATATCCCGTAAACCAGCACCAGCCTGAAGATCACGTTCTCATCAAAGGGTGAAAAGAAAGGAAACTCGAGCCAGCCTAGGAAGGCCCCTACCTTGTGCTAACCACCAAGACTGCTGTTCGTACAGCTTAAAAAGGATGAACTCATCACACCTGAGTGAAGAAAGTGCCACCCCCTCCGGAGTCATGGGCCATAGTCCCAGGGGAAAACCCTACCAAACTAAAGCTAAGAAAAATTTAACTCTTTCTTCTATTCTATTACTCTTCTTTCCTTGCTCTATTGCTGACCATCTAGTTATTAACATAACCAAGTCAATTTTGCCTCAAACTATTGCATTTAATGCTTGTCTTGTTATACCCTGTGGGGACTTGCCAAGTCAAAGACAGCTCTCTACTTCAGAAAAGTACCTCTGTCCCTCCTGACTCTCCTCAGACTGGGCATTAGTAAATTAGGACCATTTAATCCGAGGAAAGTTCAATAAAGACTCTAGTGTCAACCAGGAGTCTTGCTCCCCAATGTAGAGCTTTTATGCCATAGTTGGTCCAAAGTTCTGTGGACCACTAAAGAGCAAGGATGGACTGCCCCAACTGGTTTTTGTAATTTCCTAAAATCATACATTCATTTTACTAGATAATCATAGAAGTTATAGACTTAAAACAAACTTTGGCAATTAAGACAGGATACCAAGATGCACATGCCTGTTTGGAATGGATCAAATATTCCATCTGCACCTTAAACAAAAGCAATTGTTATGCTTGTGCACATGGCAGGTCAGAGGCCCAGATTGTCCCCTTTCCACTAAGGTGGTCCTCCAGTCGACCAGGTGTAGGCTGCATGGTAGCTCTCTTCCAGGATTCTACAGCCTGGAGTAATAAGTCATGCCAAGCTCTCTCTGCTATATTCCAAAGTCCAGTACCCTGCGGGTCAGCTCCCGAGGGCCATCCAGCCTCCATCTCCCAACACTAAGTTCACTTCGTGTCTCTCACGACAGGGAGGAAACTTAGTGCTCCTTGGAGACCTGAAGGGATGCAGTGAGCTTAATAATTTTCAAGAGCTTATTAATCAGTCAGTGCTTGTTCATCCCTGAGCAAATGTGTGGTGGTATTGGGGTGGACCTTTACTGGGCACTCTGCCGAATAACTGGAGTGGCACTTGTACTTTAGTCCAATTGGCTATCCCTTTCACCCTGGCATTTCATCAACCGGAGGGAGGAAAAATAAGACATCATAAAGCAAGAGAAGCCCCTTATGGGTCTTTCAACTCTCTTGTCTATTTAGACACAATTGGAGTCCCACGGGGAATACCAGATCAATTTAAAGCTTGAAATGAAATAGCTGCAGGATTTGAATCAATATTTTGGTGGGTGACAGTTAATAAAAATGTAGGTTAGATAAACTACATCTATTACAACCAACAGCAACAAGCTTTTCATGAGTTAAAAGAAAAACTCATGTCAGCCCCAGCCCTGGGGCTACCTGACCTGACAAAACCCTTTACACCCTATGTGTCAGAAAGAGAAAAAATGGCAGTTGGAGTTCTAACCCAGACTGTGAGGTCCTGGCCAAGGCCAGTGGTCTATCTCTCAAAACAACTAGACGGGGTTTCCAAAGACTGGCCCCCATGTCTAAGGGCCCTGGCAGCAATGGCCCTGTTAGCACAAGAAGCAGATAAACTAACCCTTGGGCAAAACCTGAATATAAAGGCCCCCCATGCTGTGGTAACTTTGATGAATACCAAAGGACATCATTGGTTAGCAAATGCTAGATTAACCAAGTACCAAAGCTTGATCTGTGAAAATCCCCACATAACCATTGAAGTTTGCAACACCCTAAACCCCACCACCTTGCTCCCAGTATCAGAGAGCCCGGTTGAACATAACTGTGTAGAGGTATTGGACTCAGTTTATTGTAGTAGGCCCAACCTCCGAGACCATCCTTGAACACCAGTAGACTGTGAGCGGTATGTGGACGGGAGCAGCTTCGCCAACCTCTGCAAAGTAACTCTGAAGAAGATGACAAGCCCTGCTCCAGTCACACCCGGAAGCTGACTGGTCCACGCATGGCTGAAGCATGAGACAACTCATCGCGGGACTCATTTTCCTTAAAATTTGGACTTTTACAGTAAGGACTTCAACTGACCTTCCTTGGACTGAGGACTGTTCCCAGTGTATACATCAAGTCACTGAAGTAGGACAAAAGGTTGCTAGGGTCCTATTATTTTATGGTTATTATAAGTGTGCTGGAGCTCTAAAAAGAACTTGTTTGTATAATGTTATTCTATACAAGGTATGTAGCCCAGAAAATGACCAACCTGATGTGTGTTATGACCCATCTGAGCCTCCCATGACCACAGTTTTTGAAATAAGATTAAGTACTGAAGACTGTTGGGGGCTCATAAACGATAGGAGTAAAGTGTTAGCCAAAACAGAAGAAAAAAGAGGTGCCCAAACAAGTCACCTTGAAACTTGATGCCTGTGCTGTCATTAATAGTAATAAGTTAGGAATAGGATGTGGTTCTCTTAATTAAGACAGAGGCTATATGGCAGAAAATAAGTACATTTGTCACGAATTAGGACTGTGCAGAAATAATGTGGATACTGGTCTTGTCATTTAGGCTACTTAGATAAAAAATGGAAAAAATCCTGTCACCTTCAGCAAGGGAAAAGTGGCCCTTCCCGCACCAGTGGTCAGTGTAACCCCTTAGAACTAGTAATAACTAACTCCCTTAATCCTCACTGGAAAAAAAGGGAATGTGTAACCCTGGAAATCGATGGGGCTAGACTGGATGCTCAAGTAAATATCATAGTTTGAGGAGAAGTTTATAAACGCTCTCCTGAGCCAGTATTTCAAACCTTCTATGATGAACTGAATGTGCCAGTACCAGAAATTCCAGGAAAAACAAGAAATTTGTTTTTTCAATTAGCCGAGCATGTAGCCCAGTCTCTCAATGTCACTTCATGTTGTGTATGTTGAGGAACTGTAATGGGAGATCAATGGCCACAGGAAGCCGGAGAATTAGTACCTATAGACCCAGTTCCTGATGAATTCCCGGCTCAAAAGCATCATGCTGGTAACTTCTGGGTCCTAAAAGCCTCAATCATTAGACAATACTGTATAGCAAGAGTGGGGAAGGACTTCACCCTTCCTGTGGGAAGACTCAGCTGCCTTGGGCAAAAACTGTATAATAGTACTACAAAACAGCCACCTAGTGGAGTTCAAACAATACTAAGAAAAATCCATTTAGTAAATTCCCAAAGTTGCTAACTGTGTGGACCCACCCGGAGTCCCACCGGGACTGGACAGCCCCCACTAGATTATACTGGATATGTGGGCATAGACCTTATGCCAAATTGCCCTACCAGTGGGCAAGTAGTTGTGTTATTGGCACTATTAAACCATCTTTCTTCCTACTGCCCATAAAGACAGGTGAATTCCTGGACTTCCCTGTATATGCTTCCCGTGAAAAGAGAAGCATAGCTATAAAAAATAAGAAAGATAATACATGGCTCCCTGAGAAAATCATACAATATTATGGGCCTGCTACTTGGGCACAAGACGGCTTGTGGGGATACCAGACCCCCATTTACATGCTCAACCAAATCATATGGTTACAAGCTGTCTTAGAAATAATCACTAGGCTGGGTGCAGTGGCTCACACCTGTAATCCCAGCACTTTGGGGCCAAGGCGGGTGGATCACGAGGTCAGGAGATCAAGATCATCCTGGCTAACATGGTGAAACCCCGTCTCTACTAAAAATACAAAAAATTAGCCGGGCGTGGTGGCGGGCGCCTGTGGTCCCAGCTACTCAGGAGGCTGAGGCAGGAGAATGGCGTGAACCTGGGAGGTGGAGGTTGCAGTGAGCCAAGATTGTGCCACTGCACTCTAGCCTGGGTGACAGAGCAAGACTCCGTCTCAAAAAAAAAAAAAAAAAAGAAATAATCACTAATAAGACCGGCAGAGCCTTGACTATTCTAGCCTGGCAAGAAACTCAGATGAGAAATGCTATCTATCAAAATAGATTGGCTCTTGGACTACTTGCTAGCAGCTGAAGGAGGGGTCTGTAGAAAATTTAACCTTACTAATTGCTGTCTACACCTAGATGATCAAGGGCAAGTAGTTAAAGACATAGTTAGAAATATGACAAAACTGGCACATGTGCCTGTGCAAGTGTGGCATGGATTTGATCCTGGGGCCATGTTTGGAAAGTGGTTCCCAGCGCTAAAAAGATTTAAAACTCTTATAATAGGAGTTATAATAGTAATAGAAACCTGCTTACTGCTCCCTTGTTTGCTACCTGTACTTCTTCAAATGATAAAAAGCTTCATTGCTGCCTTAGTTCACCAAAATGCTTCAGCACAAGTGTACTATATGAATCACTATTGATCTGTCTTGCAAGAAGACATGGGTAGTGAGAATGAAAGTGAGAACTCCCACTAATGAGTAAAGTTCTCAAAGTGGGGGAATAAGGGAGGAGACCACCCCTTATATTGTCTTATGACCAATTTCTGCCTCCAAAGAAAGAAGAAGTAAAAACTAAAAGCCAGAAATGAAATCCACAGGCAGACAGCCCAGCACTGCACCCTGGGCCTGGTTAAAGATCGACTCCTGACCTAACCAGTTATGTTATCTATAGATTCCAGACATTGTATGGAAAAGCACTGTGAAAATCTCTGTCCTGTTCTGTTCCGTTCTAATTACTGATGGCATGCAGCCTCCAGTCACGTACCCCCTGCTTGCTCAATTGATCACCACCCTCTCATGCGGACCCCCTTAGAGTTGTAAGCCCTTAAGAGGGACAGGAATTGCTCACTTGAGGAGCTCGGTTGTTGGAGACTTGAGTCTTGCCAAAGCTCCCGGCCGAATAAAGCCCTTCCTTCTTTAACTCAGTGTCTGAGGGGTTTTGTCTGTGGCTTGTCCTGCTACACCAGCTACTTGGGAGGTTGAGGCAGGAGAATGGCATGAACCTGGGAGGAGGAGCTTGCAGTGAGCCAAGATCGTGCCACTGCACTCCAGCCTGGGCAACAGAGCAAGACTCTGTCTCAAAAAAACAAACAAACAAACAAAAAACTGTTAGTGGCAGCAAATCCATACGTGTCTGTGGCAATGTTAGATATGAATTCTAAATTTCTCTTCAAAGAATCAATATGTCAGTATGCTCAATTCTTTGCCTTGTACTTTTAAACTTAACTTCCTCGTAAAGCAACCTTTTTTGATTACCTGCTCCACCCTGACTCATTCCGATTTCCTGCTCTGCCATAACCATTTTTCCTGCCAAACCATTCACCCCATTACTCTCTTTAAATTAGCCAATTGAATTAGTTTAGCCTGTGTGGTCTAACCCTAGCCAATAGGGAAAAGACACAGCAGCAGGGGCCACATGCGTCAGGGATAAGAACCCCTTCCCCTCCCTTGTCCAAGTGTGTGCTCACCATTGCTCCATCTGTAAGGGTGCACCCTTCTATAGAATTACATTGCCTTGCTGAGAATTAAAAAGAAAATTTTATATTCAAGTGCTATTTCTTTTGCAGCACTGAAACTTTATTTATAACAGCAACCTCAATTCTTGCCTCCTTGAAGAAAGAATTTGACTGAGGGGTACAAGGCAGAGTGAGAGACTGAGGAAAGTTTTAGAGCAGGAGTGAAAGTTTATTAAAAAGCTTTAGAGCAGGAATCGAAAGAAGTAAAGTACATTTGGAAGAGGACGTAGCGGGCAACTTGAGAGATCAAGTGTGCATAGTTTGACCTTTGACTTGGGGTTTTATACATTGGCACGCTTCCGGGATCTTGCATTCCCTCTCCCCTGATTCTTCCCTGGGAGTGGGCGTGAGCATGCATAGCAGCCTGCCGGCGCTTGGGAGAGGAGCATGCACAGTGTGTTTACTGGAGTTGTACGCATGCTCACTTGAGGCATTCTTCCCTTACCAAATGTCCCTAGAAAGTCATATACATCTTAGTGTGCATGCGCGAGTCCACTTGTCAAACTCCTGAGATATTGGGAAGCTGTTGATCACCAGTTTCAGGTTTTTCTATCTATCAGGAGACTGCCTTTCCCTGGCACTGGCTGCAACCAATTATTATTTTAGAGAGATAGTTAACAACCACTTGACCATCTCCTGATGGTCACCTGACATTCCTGGTTAGGGGGGAGGGGGCAGGGCCCTCTCCTGCCCTGCTCATGTCTGACTAGCTACCCTACCCTACTGTAACAAAATCACATAGCCTAGAAATATTGAAGACATTAAGAAAAAGGTGTGTCATGAATGCATAAAATACATGTAGATGCTAGTCTGTTTTATCATATACTACCATCAAATATACACAAATCTACTATAAAATGTTAAAATTTATCACAACTTATGGGCCAGGTGCAGTGGTTCATGCCTGTAATCCCAGTACTTTGGGAGGCTGAGGTAGAGGATTGCTTGAGCCCAGGAGTTTGAGACCAGCCTGCACAATGTAGCGAGACTCTGTCTCTACAAAAAATAAAAAATTAGCTGGGCGTAGTTGTGCATGCCTGTAGTCCCAGCTATTCAGCAGGCTGAGGTGAGAGGATCACTTGAGCCTGGGAGGTCAAGGCTGCAGAGAGTGGTGATCAAACCACTGCACTCCAGCCTGGGCGACAGAGCAAGACCCTGTCTCAAAAAAAAAAAAAAAAAAAAAACCCAAAACAAAACATGCACAGAAGCTGGGTGTGGCGGTGCACACCAGTATTCCCAGCTACTTGGGAAGCTGGAAAAAAAAAACAAAAAAACTGAGGCACACACTTAAAGATTGTACATGGTACCCTTCCCAGTTGAAAGAAATATAAACAAATGTAAAGATGCAGTATTAGATTATAACTGCATAAAACTGTAGTACATGCTGTACTACTGTAATTATTTCATAGCCTGTTGCTATTGTGATGAGCTCAAGTTTTACAAGTATCTGCTTAAAAGGCTGTGTGATGCCAGTCTTCTCCCTGAGCAGTCTCTCCAGTAAATAGTGTATCTCAGAAAAAGTGATCTCTCACAGTTCTCAAGTATTTTTACTGTGTTTAGTGCAATACTGTAAGCCTTAAATATTACCACAGGACCCATAAAAAGTGCCACTAGTGATGCTGGAAGTGCTCCCAAGAAGCAAAGAAAAGTCAAGACATTCCAAAAAGTTGAATTGCTTGATATGTGCCACAGATTGAGGTCTGCAGCTGGAGTTACCCACCATTTCAAGATAAGGACCATTGTAAAAAGGAAAAGGAAAGTTTTGAAGCCATTGCTGCAGCTTTGGCAGCAGGTATGAAAACCTTGCGCTTTCTGTGAAATACCTTTTTATCTTGTATTTAAAGTGCAGCCTTTATGTGGGTGTAGGATTGCCATAAGAAAGGCATACCTATAGATTCTAATTCTAGAAAAAGTGAAGTCATTATATGACAAAGAAAGGTGAAGGATCTAAAGCTGGATAATTTAATGCTAGCAAGGATGGTTTGATAATTTTAGAAAGAGGGTTGGCGGCCGGGCACAGTGGCTCACTCTTGTACTTTCCCAGCACTTTGGGAGGCTGAAGTGGGAGGATCGCTTGAGCCCAGGAGTTTGAGACCAGCCTGGGCAACATAGTGAGACCTTGTCTCTACTAAAAGTTCAAAAAAATGTGCTTGAGCCCAGCAGATCAAGGCTGCAGTGAGCCCTGATAATGCCACTGCACTCTAGCCTGAGTGACAGAGTGAGACCTGGTCTCGAAAAATAAAAATAAAAATAAGAAAGAGGTTTGGTTTAAAGAATGTCAAGATAATCCAGGCATGTGCAAGCCTGTAGTCCCATCTACTTGAGAGGCTGAGGCATGAGGATCAACTGAGCCCAGGAGACCAGGAGTTTGAGGCCAGCCTGGGCAACATAGTGAGACACTATCTCTATAAATAAACAAATAATAAACAGACAAACAAATAAATAAAAAAAGTCAAGCTAACAGGAGAAGCAGCTTCTGCCAACTAAGAGACAAGTTCCCAGATGCCATTAAGAAAATCATTGAGGCCAGGTGTGGTAACAAGCCTGTAATCACAACACTTTGGGAGGCTGAGGTGGGAGGACTGCTTGAGCCCAGGAGTTTGAGACCACCCTGGGCAACATAGCAAGACCCCTTCCCTACAAAAAATAAAAAATTAGCTGGGTATGGTGGTACATGCCTGTAGTCCCAGCTACTCAGGAGGCTGAGGTGGAAGGATGACTTGAGCCCAGGGGGTCAAGGCTGCAGTGAGCCATGATTGTGCCACTGCACTCCAGCCTGGGCCAACAGAGTGAGACCCTGTCTCAAAAAATAATAATAATAATAAAGAAAATCACTGAGGAGAAAGGATATATGCCTGAACAGGTTTCAAATGCAGTTGAAAGTGCCCTATTTTGGAAAAAAAGATGCCACAAATGACATTTATTAGTAAGGAATAGAAGTGAGCAGAAGGATTTAAGGCAGGAAGGGACAGACTCACTCCTCTATTTTGTGCAAATGCTACTGGGTTTATAATCAGGACTGCCCTTACCTATATAGCTCCTAACTTCCGAGCCTTGAAGGAGAAAGATAAACTACCAGCTGCTGGTCTTTTGGTTGTACAAGAAGGCCTGGGCAACAAGACCCCTTTTCTGGATTGGTTCCATTGATGTTTTGTCTCTGAAGTCAGAAGTACCTTGCTAGTAAGGGAGTGCCTTTTAAAGTTCTTTTGACATTAGACAATGCCTCTGGTGACCCAGAGCCCCATGAATTCAACACAAAAGGCACTGAAGTGGTCTACTTGCCCCCCAAAACCACATCTCTAATTCAGCCTCTAGATCAGAGAGTCATAAGGGGCTTTAAGGCTATTACACACAGTACTCTAAGGAAAGGATTGTTAATGCTGTGGAAGAGAACCCTGACAGAGGGAACATCACGAAAGTCTGGAAGGATTACACCACTGAAGATGCCATCATTGTCACAGAAAAAGCCATCAAGCCTGAAATAAATTCCTGTTGGAGAAAACTGTCCTGATATTGTGCAGAACTTAACAGGATTTATGACAGCGCCAATCAAGGAAATCACGAGTTTGTGGATATGGCAAAAAAAGGTGATGGGTGAAGAACTTCAGGATACGGATCTTAGTGAAATTCAAGAGCTAATAAACATCACACCAGAGCAAGTAACAGAAGACGTCTTGATAGAGATGAGTGCTTCTGAACCGATACCAGATGATGAGGAAGAAGACGTAGAAGCAGTGCCAGGAACCAAAGTGACATAAGACAATCTGGCAGAGGGTTCTGATTACCAAAGAATACTTTTGACTTCTTTTATGATGTGGACCTTACTATGATATGGGCACTGAAACTAAAGCAAACGGTGGAACCATATAGAAAGATTGGTACCATATAGAAACATTTTTAGAGGCATGAAAAAGCAAAAGTCAGACAGAAATTACAATGTATTTCTGTAATTACACCAGTGTGCCTGCCTCTTCTGCTTCCTCTTTCACCTTCTCCACCTCTTCTGCCTCTGCCACCCCTGAGACAGCAAGACCAACCCCTCCTCTTCCTCTTCAGCCTACTCAACAACAAAGATTGAGGATGAAGACCCTTATGATGGTCCACTTCCACTTAATGAACAGTAAATCTCTTTTCCTTATGATTTTCTTAATGTTTTATTTTCTTTAGCTTACTTTACTGCATGAATACAGTATATGTTACATATAACATACTAAATGTGTGAATTGACTATGTCGAGGGAGGGACCTGATGGGAGGTGATTGGATCATGGGGGTGGTTTCCCCCATGCTGTTCTCGTGATAATGAGGGAGTTCTCACGATATCTGATGGTTTAAAAGTGGTAGTTTCCCCTGAGCTATCCCTCTCTCTCAATCTCTCTCCTACCACCTTGTGAAGAAGGTGCCTGCTTCCCCTTCGTCTTCTGCCATGATTGTAAGTTTCCTGAGGCCTCCCCAGCCATGTGGAACTGAGCGTCAATTAAACCTCTTTCCTGTATAAATTACCCAGTCTCAGGCAGCTCTTTATAACAGCAAGAAAATGGACTAATACGGAAAACTGGTACTGGAAGACTCAGGTACTGCTATAAAGATAATCTGAAAATGTGGAAGTGATTTTGGAAATGGGTAACAGGCAGAGGTTGGAACAGTTTGGAGGGCTCAGAAGAAGACACGAAGATGTGAGAACATTTGGAACGTCCTAGAGACTTGTTGAATGGTTTTGACCAAAATGCTAATAGTGATATGGACAATGAAGTCCAGGCTGAGGTGGTCTCAGATGGAGATGATGAACTTATTGGGAACTGGAGTAATGGTCACTCTTGCTATGCTTTAGCAAAGAGATTGGTGGCATTTTGCCTCTGCCCTAAAGATCTGTGGAACTTTACACTTGAGAGAGATGATTTAGGGTATCTGGTGGAAGAAATTTCTAAGCAGCAAAGCATTCAAGAGGTGACCTGGCTGATTCTGAATGCATTCAGTCAATGTTCACAAAGAGATTATCTGAAACTGGAACTTTTATTTAAAAGGCAAACAGAGCATACAAGTTTGGGAAATTTGCAGCCTGACCATGAAGTAGAAAAGAAAAATCCATTTTCTGGGGAGAAATTCAAACTGGCTCCAGAAATTTACAAAAGTGAAGAGGAGCCTAATGTTAATCACCAAGCCAATGGGGAAAATATCTCCAGGGCATGTCTTCAAAGCAACCCCTCCCATCACAGGCCCAGAGGCCTTTTAGGGAAAAATGGTTTTGTGGGCCAGACCCAGGCACCACCCCCCCCGCCCCGCCCCTTGCTCTGTGCAGCCTCGGGGCTTGGTGTCCTGCATCCCAGCCTCTCCAGCTCCAGCTGTGGCTAAAAGGGCCAAGGTATTGCTCCAGCCTTTGCTTCAGAGGGTGCAAGCCCCAAGACTTGGCAGCCTCCATGTGGGGTTGGGCCTGTGGGTGTGCAGAAGACAAGAGTTGAGGTTTGGGGCCAGGCGTGGTGGCTCATGCCTGTAATCCCAGCACTTTGGGAGGCTGAGGCAGGTGGATCATTTGAGGTCAGGAGTTCAAGACCAGTCTGACCAACATGGTGAAACCTTGTCTCTACTAAAAATACAAAAAATTAGCCAGACATGGTGGCATATGCCTATAATCCCAGCTACTCTGGAGGCTGAGGCACAAGAATTGCTTGAACCTGGGGGGCAAAAGTTGCAGTGAGCTGAGATCATACCATTGCACTCCAACCTGGGTGACAGAGCAACACTCAGTCTCAAAAAAAAAAAAAAAAAAAAGAGATGAGGTTTCAGAACCCCCACCTAGATTTCAGAGGATGTATGGAGACACCTGGATATCCAGGCATAAGTTTGATCCAGGGGTGAAGCCCTCATGGAGAACCTCTACTAGGGCAATGCAGAGGGGAAATGAGGGGTTGGAGCCCCCATGCAGAGTCCCCCAACTGGGACACTGCCTGGTGGAGCTGTGAGAAGAGGGTCACTGTCCTCCAGGTCCCAGAATGGTAGATCCTCTGATAGCTTGCACCATGCACCTGGAAAAGCCGCAGACACACAATGCCAGCCTGTGAAAGCAGCCGTGGGGGCTGTACCCTGCAAAGCCACAAGGGAAGAGCTGCCCAAGGCCTTGGGAGCCCACCCCTTGCATCAGTGTTGCCTGGATGTGAGACATGGAGTCAAAGGAGATTATTTCAGAGCTTTAAGATTTAATGACTGCCCCACTGGGTTTCAGACTTGCATGGGACCTGGGGCCCTTTGTTTTGGCTAATTTCTCCCATTTGAAATGGGAACATTTACCCAATGCCTATACCCCCATTGTATCTTGGAAGTAACTAACTTGCTTTTGATTTTACAGGCTCATAAGTGGAAGGGACTTTCCTCATCTCAGATGAGACTTTAAACTCAGACTTTTGAGTTAATGCTGGAATTAGTTAAGACTTTGGGGGACTGTTGGGAAGGCATAATTTGTTTTGAAATGTGAAAAGGACATGAGATTTGGAGAGGTCAGGGGTGGAATGATATGGTTTGGCCCCATGTCCCCACCCAAATCTCATCTTGAATTGTAATCCCATGTGTCGAGGGAGAGACCTGGTAGGAAGTGATTGGATGATGGGAGTGGTTCCTCCATGCTGTTATCATGATAGTGAGGAAGTGAGGAAGTTCTCATGATATCCGATGGCTTAAAAGTGGCAGTTCCCCTGTGCTCTCTCCTGCCATCTTGCAAAGAAGGTGCCTTGCTTCTCCTTTGCTTTCTGCCACGATTGTAAGTATCCTGTGGCCTCCCCAGCCATGCAGAACTGTGAGTCAATCAAACCTCTTTCCTTTAGAAATTACCCAGTCTCAGTTCTTTATAGCAGTGTGAAAACCGACTAATACAGACTGTTTATGTTATTAGTAAGGCTTCTGGTCAAGAGTAGGCTATTAGTTATTTAAGGTTTTTTTTTTTTTAAATGGTGTTTCACTCTGTCACCCAGGCTGGAGTGCAGTGGCAAGATCTTGGCTCACTGCAACCTCCACCTCCCCACACAAGCAATCCTCCCACCTCAGCCTCTTGAGTAGCTGGGACTACAGGTGTGCACCACCACACCCAGCTAATTTTTTTGTATTTTTTGTAGAAACGGGGTTTCACCATGTTGCCCAGGCTGTTCTCGAACTCCTGGACTCAAATGATTTGCCCACCTCAGCCTCCCAAAGTACTGGAATTACAGGGGTGAGCCACCAAGCCTGGCCATCTTTTTTTTTATTATTATATTTTTTGTAGAGACATGGTCTCACTGTATTGCCCAGGCTGGTCTTGAACTCCTGGACTCAAGTGATCCTCCTGCCTTGGCCTCCCAAAATGTTGGGATGACAGGTGTGAGCCAACTGTGCCTGGCTAGTATTTGAGTTTTTGGGGAGTCCAGTCATACGTGGACTTTCATTGGCACGGATGGATGATCAGTCCCCCATCCCCCACGTTGTTCAAGGGTCAATTGTAGTTAACATCAGGTAACTTCAGGCTTTTTTTGTGTAAGGATTAAAGCAGAGGGAGCTTTATTATCATGCTGATTGAAGATTTAAACTGACTTGTTGGGGAAATTGGATGTTATCTCTCTCTCCTGATTTTGTTGGAAGGTCAGGTAATAACTTAGTTTAGGTTTGGTGAAGTGGAACTTCAGTATGGGTGACTCCATTTTTATTTTGTTTGGTCTGTTGGAGCCTAGTGCAGGAGCTTAGTTCAAACCAATGGCCTCCTATAATTTTTATTTAACAGGACTGATATCTCCCTGCTACCTATCTCAAATGCATTGTAAAATTTAATAAATTATATATCTCAAAAAGGGTGTTATGAAACATTTCAGATGTATAAAAGTTATGAAGTTTCATAGTACATAGTATTACAAGGAAAATTCACTCACGTACCCAGCACAACCCAGCTTAAGAAACAAAACATCACTGGGCACGGTGGCTCACGCTTCTAATCCCAGCACTCTGGGAGACCAGGGTGGGTGGATCACTTGAGCCCAGGAGTTCGAGATCAGCCTGGCCAACGTGGTGAAACCCTGTCTCTAAAAAAATACAAAAATCAGCCAGGCGTGGTGGCACGTGCCTGTAGCCCCAGCTACTTGGGAGACTGAGGTGGGAGGATGGCTTGAGCCCTGATGGTAGAGGTTGCAGTGAGCCGGGATCGCACCACTGCACTCCAGCCTGGGCAACAGAGTTGAGACTCAGACTCAACAAAGACAAAATATTACTTTAAAAGAAAAGAAAAAGGCCAGGTGCAGTGGCTCACATCTGTAATCCCAGCACTTTTGGAGGCTGAGGTGGGCAGATCACATGAGGCCAGGAGTTGAAGATCAGCCTGGCCAACATGAAGAAACTCTGACTCTACTAAAAATTTAAAAAATTAACCAGGCGTGGTGGTGCACACCTGAAGTCCCAGCTACTTGGGAGGCTGAGGCAGGAGAATCTTTTGAACCTGGGAGGTGGAGGTTGCAGTGAGCCGATCATGCGCCACCACACTCCTGCCTGGGTGACAAAGCGAGACTCTGACTCGAAAAAAAAAAAAAAAAAAAAAAGAAAACATCACCAATGTAGTTGAAACCCTGTGTAATGTGCCTCTTCCCAGCCACATCCCCTCTGTCTACCCCTGCATTGTCCCATAACTTATCCTCAACATTGTGCAAGATTTTATCATCCTCATGGTTTTTCATACTCTTCATACATGTTGCATGATTTTGCAACTTTTGAGCAGGTCTTATATGTATGTACCCTCCTGAAACTTTTTCTTTGAGATAGGGTCTCACTTGCTACTCAGGCTAGAGTGCAGCGGTATGATCTCAGCTCACTGCAGCCTTGACCTCTCTCCTAGGATCAAGTGATACTCCCGCCTCAGCTTCCCAAGTAGCTGGGACTACAGGCACGCACCACCACGCTCAGCCTGAAACTTTATCATTGAGATTGTGCATGTGATGTATGCAATTGATATTTTTACTACTGTGTAGCATTCCATTGTAGGAATTTGTCACAATTCATATTTATGTTAGATAATAAGTTTATGTGAATAGTTTGTTCATTATAGCCAAGTTTCTTGCTAGACTGTTTTAAGTTCCAATACTTTTTGTTCTTTTTTTAGACGGGGTCTCGCTGTCTCCCAGGCCGGAGTGCAATGGCGTGATCATAGCTCATTGCAGCCTCGATTTTTGGGGCTCAAGCCATCATCCCACCTCAGCTTCCCGAGTAGCTGGGACTACAGGTGTGTGCCACCATGCCTAAATTAAAAAAATTTTAGTAGAGAGGTCTTGCTATGTTGCCCAGGCTGGTCTTGAATTCCTGAGCTCAAGCAATCCTCCCACCTTGGCCTCTGAAAGCCTTGGGATTCCAAGCATGAGCCATCATGCCCCGCTCCAATAACTTTTGACTCCGTTAGCAAATGGTTTGTTATACCTTTTGTTTCCTGTTTTACTGAAATAGAAAACTGCAGAATAGCAGAACAGCACTAGTAGTGATAATTAGCCACCTTATCTTTCAAGTGTGATGCTGGCTGTTGGTCTGAAACTACCTTATCAAGCTAGCTTTACCTTTAAAGGTTGCCAGGAATGGTTCTTGAATGTGAACAAATGCCTTGCCATCTACGGACGAAGATTTCTCATCTGACAATGAGGCGATTAATATTACACTACACATATCCCAGGGGCAAATCACACTTGATCATGCTCTATTTTTGTAGTATCCCACTGAATGAGATTTGCTTCCATTTCCCATAGGATTATTCCATCTGTACTCCCAGCTTCCACATCCAACCCCCAACCTCCAACCCAGGAACCGCCCCCTTTACTTTCAAATTTAAATTACCTGCCAGACCTTTATTTCAAAGAACCAGTTAATCTTACTGCTTATTGACAAATTCTACTTTTCTGCTTATTCTTTTTTTTTTTTTTTGAGACCGAGTCTCATTCGGTCACCCAGGCTGGAGTGCAATGGCGTGATCTCAGCTCACTGCAACCTTCGCCTCCCGGGTTCAAGCGATTCTCCTGCTTCAGCCTCCCAAAGTGCTGGGATTACAGGCGTGAGTCACGGAACTTGGCTGGGACTGGCGCGGTGGCTAGGACTGCCAGTAGCTGGACTGTAGGCGCACGCCAGCATGCCTGGCTAATTTTTGTATTTTCAGTAGAGACGGGGTTTTGCCATTTTGGCCAGGCTGGTCCCGAACTCCTTATCTCAGGTGACCCACCCGCCTCAGCCTCCCAAGGTGCTGGGATTACAGGTGTGAGCCACCGCACCTGGTGTATCTCTTCCATTTTAAAGTCCTGCTGGACTCTAAGCAACTAAACTCCTGCTGCCTTGAATTATATGACCCCTCTCTGCTTAACCTCAACTCCTGCTCAGCTTTAGGCTGCAATCCAAGTGCACCGACGATGGAAAGCTTTCCCTGACTCTCCAGGCTAGGTCAGCCACTTCTATGTGCACTGAGACCCCTTTCTTCATCTGTCACAGAACTAATCACTGTCTTCACCTCCCTACTAGAAGCTCAGTAACAGGGATGGGGCAATTCCTCTACCTTCGCAGTCATCAAAGCAGGGCCAGGCACAAAAGAGTGGGAACACTAAAAAAGGGGAAAATGGCTAGCAGCCTTGGCTCCAGGACCAGGGGATCAGGTTAAAGACACACCCTTTCTTTCCTAGACCCACACTTTGGGACAAGGTCAAGGGGACAATCTGTTCAGAGGCAGCACCCCAGGAAAATGAGAAAAACCACACAAGGCAAGCACCACTTGGGGTTATTTTTTCTAACTAAATTTTTATTAAATTATTTTTTTCTTTGAAGGCTGGAACCATCGAAGTCCTTAGATCAGCTTTAAGCACTGGATGGAGTAAAAACCACACGGGACTACAAGGTGATCTGTGAACAGACTGGCAGACAGATGACGAGAGAGGGAGTGACGACAACAAAAATAGACAAACAAAAAGAATGGTCTTCTGGTGGCCTAGTTAAATTACTCGATTAAAATTTATTAGAAATAAACAAACATTAATGAAATAAAAATCTAAAACTGAGCCCCAGACTCAAGACTACTAGAAAGGCTCACCAAGTAAAACCCTCGGTTGGGTCAAGTGAGCTCTCTGAATGTTTTGTACAACCTGCTGCAGTTTGTTCCCCTTGAGCAAGGTGATGCTTTGTCCTGGGCTGCAATCTCTTAACACCATCACCATCCCCAAGTGCAGCTCCCATTCTAAAAAAAAAAAAACAGATGCCCCCACCCCCAATTCCTGGTGAACTGCTAATCTCTCCTGACTGCAGAAACTGACTCTGAAGGAGGAAGTTGCACCAGTGGTGGAGGCAGGTGGGCAAGCGGGTAGGGCAGGGATGGTTTCCTGGAGAATCCATCTTTTCTCCAGATGCCTAGCATGTGCTTAAGAGTTTTTTTTTTTTTTAAGTTTGAAAAAAACTCCATTGTGAAAAGTGAGTTATGAAGAGTGCTCTTTATTTGAAACCTCCACAACACAGACGCCAATCTTGTCTCGCATTGAATCATTAGCTGTGCACATCAACACATTCCAAGCACAAATTAAGAAATGCAAACAGAACAAAAAAATATATATATATATAATTTTTTCCCCTATCCAAAGGTTTCAAGTCTCAATGCAGCAAATCCTTCTGAACACAGAATCTGAGGAGCACACTGTTCAAACAGTTGGGACAGACAGGTCCCTGCAAAGGCTACTGCCTTTTTAAAACACATGGGGTGGGGATCATGGACGGCATGGAAAGTGGAGAGAAGGTGAGGAAACAGGCGGCGGGGAGAGAATGAGAAGAGGAACAGGTATGCGCTGGGGAGGATGGGGCAGCTGGGACACACACGGTGAGTTGGTGGATTTCATTTATTGGTTTTTGACAATTTCTTTCTGGTTCTTTTTTTAACTCCCCCCTCCCCAGGTCCAACAATGGTAAAAAAAACCCCACAGAGTTGGGCAGGGCCTTATTAGGCCAGCCCAAAGCCTTCAGAGCACTCCTGGATAGCCAACAGTAGCATGTGGCGGAGCTTCTCAAAGCTCTCATAGGCAGGCAGATCCAGCTGATTAAAACTAAGGAAAGAAGAAAGATCAGTTCGTGGTGAGGGATGACAGATAACCAAATCTGTGTGTTCCCATGGTGCCCACCAGCCCCTCCCCTCCCTGAAGAAACCAACTCCCTGCTTCTTGATGACTCCCAATCTTGTCTCAGCCCAGTATGTCCCCCTTTACCTGGCTCCCAAACTGGCCATCAGGCACCAAAACCAAAAATCTGACCCTGTCACTCCTCCTTAAACACCCTGGCCTCACTCGCCCATAGGCTAAAGTGCAAACTTGAAGGAGGTTTTCAGAGTCACTGGTAATCGGACCTCTGCTGAGCTCTTTAGACTTTTGCTCCCTGCAACTCCTCCTTGCTCCAGTCACGCCGGCCCTGGAATACACCATGCTCTCTTGTGGTGCTGTTTACCTGACAGTGTCTCCCCAGCCCCCACTGTGTCTAGCACATCTCATCTCAAACATCACCTCCACAGAAACACCAAATTGTGAGTTACCCAAGGTCCAGGACTCAGCCACATTTGCGTTCCCAATCTTGGGTAGGGTCCTGAAAACATCAAGTATGCAAGCTCAATCTAAGTGCTGAAAAGGAGAAACAAACCCTTCCTTTTACCATGTGTGAGCTGAAGGCAGGCGATCTGTGGACCTGTCATCTCGATGGATCTGAAACTTCTGAATGCCATTCATGCCTTCGAGGGCAGCAAAGCCTTGCAGGGGTACCTTGGAAGTACCCGTGACAAACTGGAGGAACTTGGCACGGTCAGCTTGGTCGAAAGAACGCAATGCTCTCCAGAACCACTGGATCTGTAGGAAGGGACCCATGAAGCCAGTGTTAGGTAGAAAGCTCCTAGAAGCAGGGTGGGGGGGGATGGAATCTAGGAAACAGGACTGGACTTGGTATCTGAGGCAAGTCCCTTCTGTGGGATGAGCTTTAGCTCCTTTCATTCATAAGACGGCCAAGAGAAGTCTGCTATGCTCCAGGAGAACAAAGAGTTAGATATAGGTAGACTGTCTTCTACATGCAACGTCCTCTAAGAGTACTACTGGTTTATTTGGTATCACACAAACTAGTGTTGCCTAGGGTAAGAGGACCATACGAGGAGGGATGCCAGCAGCAGCTCACCTGAATAGAGTTGGACTGGTACTTGTGGTATTCAGTGTTGGATTTCAGATCATCGATGTCAATGGTGGGCAGTCCTGATATAAGCAGCTCTAACTCCTGCTCAGTGAAGATGGAAATGAGGCGCTTTGGAATGATCTCATAGAAGCCTTCTAAGAAAGCCGCCAACTGCTTGCGGATGGCTCCTGGTGAGATAACCAAAAAGCCAAATGACTTCTAAACTCACACAACCGTAGAGGTCAGAGATCCCCCATCTGGCTCCCATCTACCACTGTTAGCTGGGACTACAGGCATGCACCACAACTGGTTAATTCTGCCCAGGCTAGTCTCAACCCCCTGGGCTCAAGCTATCCTCCTGCCTCAGCCTCCCAAAGTGCTAGGATTACAAGTGTGAGCCACTGTGCCCAGTGAAGTTAAGCTGGGTTTTTGTTGTTGTTGTTTTTGTTTTTTTTTTGAGATGGAGTCTCACTCTGTTGCCCAGGCTGGAGAAGAGTGGTGCGATCTCAGCTCACTGCAAACTCCACCTCCCGGGTTCAAGCAATTCGTCTGTCTCAGTCTCCCGAGTAGCTGGGACTACAGGCGCATGCTGTCACACTTGGCTAATTTTTTATTTTAGTAGAGACGGGGTTTCACCATGTTGGCCAGGCTGGTCTCAAACTCCTCACCTCAACTGATCCACCCACCTTGGCCTCCCAAAGTGCTGGGATTATAGGTGTGAGCTACCGTGCCCAAAGTTAAGTATTTTTGATCACGTGTTTTGTCTTTTGTGCAAGGCATTTGTGGCTCTGTCATAGCAGAGGAAAACGAAACATGCCTATCAAATGAATCAAGTCCGACCTCTTCTCATATTGAGCAACTAGAGGTCTAGGAACATTTCCCCTACCTGTCATTCTCATCTGGCATACCAGGTGTACATACTCCTTCTTATTCTCCTCTGTTACCAAGATGTTGGCCCCATTGGGTTTGAGGTCACGAACTTCACAAACTCCAAACTCTTGGACCTAGAACAACCAAAACACCAATCAAACATATCAGACTTCGTCTAGGATGGGATTAGATACCTAGGAACACACCCTAAACCCCTTGCCATGTCCTGGGCAGAGAGATGAGGCAAGTCCATACAAAACAGTGACTTTTTCTACTACTCATAGCTCGCAACTCCCCTTATAGGGAAAGGCTTTGGGTAGGAAAGAGGAAAATACTCTGTGGCTCTAAGACCCACAAAAAAGGCAGAAGAGAGTAAGGCAACTATCAGTGGTAAAAGGGAAAAGGGAATGGCTAACATACGTAACGGAATGTAATCTCTTAGGAAAAGAATTTAGGAGAAGACTAACCTTAATTGCCTTCATTTTCCCCCCACTTACATTTGTACAATTTTTCTACAAAGACCTACCCTTGGGAATGAGGAATTATGTACTGGAGTTTTTTTTTTTTTTTTAATAAAGGTGAAACTAGGAAATGGCCTGCAAATTCTGGTTTTCCTGTTTGTGATGTCACTCACAACCACCTGCTACAGCTTTAAGAAGTCAAGATGCTTCCTTAGAACTATGAGAAGGTCACGCAGTGCTAGTTCTAAGGTGAACCTGGAATGGATCTTCCAGATTGGCTGGGATGTGCTGTTTAGGATTTCCTGACCTACCTCAGTGCTGAAGGTGAGGTCATAGCCTAGTGTGGAGACATCATTTTCCAGCAGATAAACCAGACCTTGGTAGAAGTGGTAATCTTCACTCTCCATATCTGTATATCTAGAAAAACACAATTATACAGGGTCATGGTTTGCTAGTGGGGGGGAAGAAGGAGCACAAGGATGGGACACAAAAAGACCAGACCCCCAGGACTGAAGACAGTCCCAGGACTATGCCTCATCCTCACCTGACTGACTTGCCCAAGATGTGTTTGTAAAAGGATCGAGTAAAGTAGCACTCCAGAAGACGGTTGTCATATACAGCTTTGGCCACAATGCGTCCGACAAACTTGAAGTAGCTGAGGTGGTTGGGGTTGCAGTGGGAAGATGGATTGATGGTGTAGGTGACTCGATCACCAGGTGAGGTACGGAACAAGGCATACATAGGGTTAAACATCTCTCGAGAGATGATCATATACCACTCCCGCAGGAGCCCGCCAGCATCCTGCCCTTCTTCTCCTTCAAATACTATATACCTGCATAAGAAAGCAGAAGCAGAAAAGAGCTGTGCAGAAAACCCAGGATATATCCAATCATTTGTGTGAGTGAGAGACTGTGAAGCAGTGTCTGGGGAGTGCAGTGTCAGATGAAGAGGTAAACAGAGAGTGCCAGGACAGCCCAGAAGTGGGGTGGAGATCTGGGACCAAACAAAAGCACCATTGACAGAGGAGATGTCCCAAAATAGTCAAGGTTAACAGATATTCCAGAAAACACCAATAGGAAAGGTATCAGAGAAATAAATGAGGCCTTGCTTAGGTGAAGTGGGGAGGGGAGAAAAGTGGTATTAGAGAGGGATAAGCCCAGAGTCCAAATTCTCTAAAGGTATTTGGTGGTGGAAGAACATGGCATACAGTCTGTCTAGGGAGACTCCCTGACTTCTTGTGATTACACAGTTGGAGAGCCCACACCACAAGAGATGGGGAGGAAATCATTAAACAACTCCAATAGGTCTTTCATCTCATCAGCTCCTACGCTCAGTATTACAAACTGCTGATCTCCTCTAGGTGGCTTCAGAATCACCAGTGAGCAGTTACCAGTTTGGTGGAGGCCACTCATACATGGTCATTCCTAGTATAGCAATATTAAAGCTCTCATTGCAAAGCCAGCAGGTATATCCTTATAAACACCAAAGACTTTCCTGTCTGTCTGGGAATTGTTGTGTAGCTTAGCTAAAGGGCCAGCCAGCAGGGCAGGCCCAGAAGATAGGAGACAACTCAGTAAGATTATCTAAAACCAGACTCCTATGGGGAATTCCTATTAGGGAGGGCAGCACCTCCCTAAATTTGAGGCTAGAGCAAGCCATCGCTACTGTGCAGGAGGCCCCACCTCCCACCCGCCATCTTTTCTCCGTTCCTGGGCCCTTACAATCGATTCTTCATTTCTTCGGGGGATTTGCGATGCAGCTCACGATAGGAGTCTTCAAACACATGGTCACGACGGACATGCACAGCCATGTCTTCTTTCCGGAGCCCCTCATCTAAACGCTCCAGCTCTTGGCGGAAATATCTTGGGAGGTAGAAAAGGAAGGAAGATAGGATTAAGGGTGGCAGAACAAATTTGTTTGTGTGATTAGGAAGAAGACCCACAATGATGCTCCTTCTATCCTCCAAACACTTTTATCTCTGCTCCACACCTGTTTGGGAAATGCCCAGTAGTTGGGAGAGGTAGATCACTCATTACCAACTCTAAATTTTTCTTACCTCCACTGAGTAAGGGCCCACAAAGATTGTGACATGTGATTTCTGCCACAAGCAGGTAAGCATGTATACATGCACGAGGAGAAGGAGAGGCATAGGGATGACTCCAGGAGTGTTGTGGAAGCCCCTGGAACCCTGCTGTGTGTGTACTATGGCCACCTGTGCCTCCTGTACTACCCCCAACGGATGGAACAGAACTTTAGAAATTGTGTGGTTCAAAAATCATGTGACTCTGTTTTGCTGATGAAAAATGCAGATGGGGTGGAGAAGCCCAGGAGTATTTAGCTATGATGGCCATCAATGCTACAGCTGTCTCTTCCCTCCCCACCACCACCATTCCAAGTGCTGTCACCAAAGGAAACTTGTGGCCTCAAGAGTAACTTCAGAAGCGAGTTACCATTTGGGGAGTTCTCACCACCCCTCTACCCCCCAATATCCAGGACACATACTTGCGCTTGACATCAAAGTCGAGGACACGAATGTAGTCTACCAGGACAGCAAAAGGCCCATCAGCAAGGTGGGTCGTGGACTGCCGTAGGATCTGGTTTAACACAGTGCGGTGAGTCTCTGAGGGGAGAAGTGACAGCAGGAATTAAGCACATCATCTGCCCCAGAAGCTGTAAGACAGCCAACCAGCTAGCAACTCTCTCTTCCTTCCTCTTCCTTATTTCAGGGCTCTAAAAGGACTAGTCAAAACCAAGGGCCAACCCTTGAGGTGTGAACGTGAATCTGAGCATTTCTATTCTAAACCTGAGTATCCTGAGGCCAAGGGAAACCATGCAGGGTTTACGTGCACGGGTGTGTGTATGTACACACACACACACACACTCTCTCTCTCTCTCTCTCTCATCAATTAAGGATTAACTGTATGAAACAATCCTGTTTAAAATGAAGCCTTCTACACCTGGCAGCCTAAAAGTTCCCTGTACCTGCAAAGCGAAGGAACTTCTGTGTGTCAGGGGGCAGGCTTGAGGAGATGTGCATAGATGAGGGCTCCCGGGAGAAGAATGGGTCAAGGGAGGAAGGCGTGGCTGGGGTTAAGGGGGCAGGGGAGAGTGGAGGAGGCTCGTCCTTGATGTGTGCCAGCTGGCTCTCACGGGTGTCTCGGACAGGAGGCTTGCTCTCCCGCTCTGTGGCATGGACCAGAAAGAAGGCCTCGACAGCAGGCTGTAGCACTAGGGGTAGGAATGATGGAGAAGTAACATTTTACTCTGCAAACTTCAACATGCAAACCTCTTTGCCATCATAAACAAATTATAAAAATAAGTAAGGAAGAAGAAATAGTGAAAACTAGGCTAGGTGTGGTGGCTCACACCTATGATCCCAGCACTTTGGGAGGCCGAGGTGGGAAAATTGCTCGAGCCCAGCAGTTTGAGATCAGCCTTGGCAACATAGTGAGACCTCATTTCTGATTAAAAAAAAAAAAAAAAGTAGAAACAATGAGAACTTGCAGGGAAATATGATGGTAGAATCAAGTCACAGAGGAACTTCCTTGAAGCCAAAGAAAAATGGGATAGCTAACCAGTTATAAAGATTCCCCTTGTCTATAAAGTGAAAGACACCAACTATTAAAAGAGAAGGTCAATCTTTTTTATACTGAAGTCAGAGAAAAAACACTTCTCTTTTGAATTCTCATTACAGAGACACTGAAGGAGAGGAGTAACCTGGAAGGAAGAAAAACAAGCTGGCAGGAAGGGTCCCAGAGCAGACCACTGGGTTGGGACCTGGGCCTTTAGGACACAACTCACCTAGCACCGCATGCTGGTCATGAGATTCCTCTAGTTCCTTTAGACACTCCCCAAGCATGTCCCACAGCTCGTCCAAACTCAGCTGCTCGCTGAGCAGGGGTAACTCAGGTGGTCTTTCTTCCTTTTCCTTCTCCCCCTGTGGGGTTCCATCGGAGGCTGGAGGGCACACAGAAGAGAGTCAGAAAGTCTTCAAAATTTCCCTTCTGCTTAGATCTTTCTAGACCACACGCACCAACTAATATACAGAACAAGTAGAGGGGACCACTGGCCACTGAGTGGTACTCACCGAGCAACATCTGAAACAAGGTCTAGGACCTGCATTGGATGGCATTTACATTAAACAGAATAAATAAAATAATGAATCTGGTTCCTCAGTTGCGCTAGCCACATTTAAGGTGCTCAAAAGCCACAGGTGCTACTGCAGATCCAGACAGTGCTAGTCTAGTCACTGCCTCACTAGTTTCAAGAGAATCTGTGGATTATTTCAGGGTAATGTAACAACAGTGGAGCTTTGGATGGTTGCCTTCCAGTTTATACAGGACGTTTTAGGACACTATTGTCATTGAATTCTGACAGCTGGCCTTGGAAAGTAGGCTGTCTTTTCCTCGTTTTGGTTTCTGAGGAAGACAGCACCAGGACATCAAACTAAATCTTTCTAACTGTAAGTCTAATGCCTTTTTTTTTTTTTTTCCCTGAAACAGTCTCGTTCTGTCGCCCAGGCTGCAGTGCAGTGGTGCGACCTTGGCTCACTGCAACCTCCGCCTCCCGGGTTCAAGCGATTCTCCAGCCTCAGCCTCCTGAGTAGCTGGAATTACAGGCACAAGCCACCATGCCCGGCTGATTTTTGTATTTTTAGTAGAGACTTGGTTTCACCATGTTGGTCAGGCTGGTCTTGAACTCCTGACCTCATGATCCACCTGCCTTGGCCTCCCAAAGTGCTGGGATTAGAGGCGTGAGCCACCACGCCCAGCCTTCTAATGCCTTCTAAATTAGTCATCTTGTCCTGGGGCAGTTAAAACCCTGAGAAGCCATGGTATGACAGATGGAATCCCATGGCTGGTACTTTTCCTGATACTCACTGGGGGCTTATTCTAACCTCTGCTCAGTAGCTAAGCATCAAGACACAACCCCATCTTCTGGGTGGGGAGTAAGTGACTGTTTTCTCATCAACCCCCGATCCCCATACACCTGGCCCTGCTTAGGTTTCTTCATGACCTTTGCTGTTCATCCTTTACCCAAATCCTGACTATTCTTCAAGGTTCTGACAGCCTTAGGTTTGAATCCTGGCTCTGGTACTTGCAAATCATATGACCTTAGGTAAAAGAAGGTGAATACAGAACACGAGAATAATATCTATCTCCCCAAATCCTGATGAAAGGTAGGATAACAATGGTTGTCCTACAAGAATACTATTCCATGGGAATGTGTTACGAGGGTGCCAAAATGTATTCTATGTATGACTGACTTTGAGAAATGCTGCTAACGATAGCATTCATCGTGTGCTTCTCTAACCACTATACATGTTTTAACTCATTTAATCCTAACAACTGAACATTCCTATTTTAAACAAGGAAACCTAACAAAGAGGTTTGCCTCAGGTCCCAGAAGCAGTAAATGGGGGAGCCAAGATTTAAAACACGGGAGACTAAGGCTGGTCGGCCGTGGCTCATGCCTGTAATCCCAGCACTTTGGGAGGCCGAGGCAGGTGGATCACTTGAGGTCAGGAGTTTGAAATCAGCCTGGCCAATATGGCGAAACCCTGTCTCTACTAAAAATACAAAAAAAAAATTAGCCAGGCATGGTGGCAGGCGCCTGTAATCCCAGCTACTTGGGAGGCTGAGGCAGGAGAATCACTTGAATCCAGGAGGCGGAGGTTGCAGTGAGCCGAGATTGCACCACTGCACTCCACCCTGGGCGACAGAGCTAGACTCTGTCTCAAAAAACAAAAAAGAAAGAAAGAAGACATGGGAGACTGAAGTGAGAGGATGGCTTGAGGCCAGGAGTTCAAGACCAGCCTGGGCAACATAGTGAGACTCCATTTCTACAAAGATAAAAAAAATTAGCTGGGCATGGTGGCCTGTCCCTTACAGTCCCAACTACTCAGATAGCCAAGGCAGGAGGATGGATTGAGCTCAGAAGTTTGAGGTTGCAGTGAGCTATGACTATGTTACTGCATCTTAGCTTAGGTGATGGAGAAAGACCCTGCCTCAATAATAAAACAAAAGATTTAAAACACATGCTGGGCTGGGCGCAGTGGCTCACGCCTGTAATTCTAACACTCTGGGAGGCCAAGGCAGGTGGATCACCTGAGGTCAGGAGTTTGAGACCAGCCTGGCCAACATGGCGAAACTCGTCTCTACTAAAAAAAATACAAAAACTAGCCAGGTGTGGTGGTGGGCGCCTGTAATCCCAGCTACTTGGGAGGCTGAGACAGGAGAATTGCTTGAACCCAGGAGTCAGAGGTTGCAGTGAGCAGACATCGTGCCACTGCATTCCAGCCGGGTGACAGAGGGAGACTGTCTCAAAAACAACCACCACCACAAGAGAAAACCCCACAAAAACATGCTGTCTGAATGCATAATATCCCACCATTTTCTTTCCTTTACTACAGGAAAGAAAAGTGTGCCTTGGTTGTCAAACACCTGTCATCATTTACAGAAACCAGGGTTTACTGGAACAAATGGGAAAACACTGGGCTTATATATGCTGGGAGGAGGGGATTCAGCAGACATTCCAGAAGACTGGCTATCCCTTTTGCTCGGCTGGAAACAGGAAGTAGTACTGACCAATGGATTGAGTATCTTGAGCACTGGGAGATGGCTGGTCCACATCCATGGGTGATTCCTCCCTCCGGACAGACGCCTCTGACTGGCTAGACTCCGACTGGATAAAAGGGAGACAAAAATCACATAAGGGTGCAACTCTGCTTTCCTTAGAGACAGGCTAGAGGTTGGCCCTTCCACTTCTCATACATTGAGCTTGCAAAGAAGCTTCCCATATTTGGGTGGGGAAAACTGTAGCTATCCAGGACAAAAGGATGCCTTTCCCAACTCTTCTGCTTTTCTCCACTGTGTTTTGTAAGCTTTTCCGAATAGCTTCTTGGATGCCTACATTTCCTACAGTCTACAATCCAGACCTATGACCGGTCAGAACTAGCCTCCTGTATATAGACTTCAAGTCTTCTTCTGTTTTGTGTGTGTGTGTGTGTGTGTATGTGTGTATGTGTATAAAAAATTCAGATGGGTGGAAGGTAGGTCTGCTCTTTGTTTCTGTTTGCTCACAAAAGGGGAAATAATAGGAGAAGTAGAGCAACCTCTCATGAGTGGGATTATTTAAAAAGCCGACATCTTTTCGGGTAATGGGAAAGAGACTCGGCAGAAAAAATACTCCAGAATAACAGCTTTATTTTCCCTTTCTACCTTCCTGGAGTCACTGCCCCTAAGTTCAAGGCTTTTCCCTGCCTACTCAATAAAACCATACTGTATAATAGTAATTATATGCAAAGAAATATCGGGTCTTAGGATACCTTTCTTGGATCTTGGAAAGGTAACTTACATGTTGCAAGGACAGGAAAACAATGAGGGAGTGCCACAGCATACACATGTGATGCCAGGCTTTTACTGCAGCCACTCAATGCCGGGACCCCAACACTGAGCTGGCTACTTAAGTATCTGAAGGTTTCCTCCTAAAAGTGCCTGAGTGCCTAGGTGCCAAGGGATTATGGAGAATAAAGGCAGAGGGCAGGGTGGAGGGAGCAGCCACAGACAGAAGTGGCTGTGTGGGATATGTACCAAGCTTGGGGGACTTTCAATGGTAGGATTCCTGAGATGTTTCTGATGTACCTGCATTGTTCCATGGGACTGAAAAAAAACTTCACCCCATATCCCCTCAGAACCCAGACAACACTTAGCATCAGGCAGTTTGCAAAAGCGCCACTGTTGACTGGATAGCTGGGAGTGGGGTATGATGGCCAAGCTTTAAATCAAATCAAACCAACAAACCAATCAACAAATAGGAAAACACCAACAGAAAGTAACCCTTTTGTCCAGAAGCATTCATATGGCAAACTTAATGCAAAAGCATACAAGGTAAAGGCAATGAAACCCCACTGATGACGTGGTGGGGGGATGAGTGGAGAGACAAATGAATGAGGGGCCACAGGCATCATGCTAACCGTTGCTGCTTGTTGCTGTCTCCGCGCCCTTTGACCCTCACGTACCATTTGTATAATGGCATCAGCCTCAGCCTCCAGCTGCCGAACAGCTGCCTGGATGCTGCTAGCTGAGCCTAAACCGGAGGAACCTGGGAGAAAGAGAAAGAGGAAGGCAAGATATAAAATATAGGAAGAGGGAAAGCCCAATATTCTCTCTCCTATCTCCTGGGCTGCCACAGGGCATCTTGCTGAGGTCTTTTGAGCTTTAGCTCAGGAAGCTTCAGAGTGCTCATCATCAGGCGCTAAGATTTACCATTACAGATAAGGGCAGGGGGCATGATGCTAGACAGACGGATGGTTTTGTGCGAGAGGGTTCTGTGGGACAGGAGGAAAGAGGTAGGGAAAATGATTTGTCAAGCCACGGCTTAGTTAGAAATGACCAAGGAAGCAGAAAGGAGATGCACCTAGTGAGTTAAGTCTTGTTCAGCAAAAGGCTGGCCCCCAACTTCCCTGCCAGATTTCCACTCCCCCTTAATTCCCACTCCCCCTAATGAATTTCCTACGCAGATAGCTTGAATGAGATGTAGAATGCAGCCATCAACATTCTGAAAAAAGGATAATCATTTTCCTTTTGGAAAGGTCAAACAGGAAGGAGACAGGCCGTTAAGTCCTGCACCTCCAAGGAATCTGGCTTTACCGCCACCAACCCTTCCCCTCAACTGGACACTCTAGTTCCATACCTAGCCTGCCTGTCTGCTTGGCTTTCTTGTTAGCCCGGCGCGTGTCGTCCCGGAGCTGGATGATGACCTGTAGTACCCTCAAGAAGAACTTCTGGGTAGATGTCTTGGATGTCAACATGGACATAGAAGGCAGCTGGAGCTCCCGGCCACCCAAAGGTCGCTTCTGAGATGCCACAATTACCACATTCTCAGCCATGTCAAACCTGGATAGTGTAGAGGTGGCTTGCGTATATTGACAGCATCAAAGTATAAACACCCAAAGCAAGCAAGGCTTCCTGGTGTCAACCAGAGGGGTAAGGAAACTCAGAAGGAAATCTTCCAAGTAGGAAGTAGAAAAAAATGGGTCAAGTGTGTATAGGAAAGATACGAAAATCACCCAGAGAAATAAAAAAGACCAGGAAACCAGCAAGAGCCATCTTCCAGAATATCCCAGATTCAAGCCCCCAGCCAAAGGGTGGCTACCACCCACCTGCTCTGCATTTTGCCCTTCAGCTTGGTGGTCTGTGGCTGCTCCTCAGGCAGGCCATCAGGAGAGAGGGTTTCACACTGGGCTCGCCGCTGCTGCTCGAGGTTGTATTCCCGCAGCTCGGCCAGCAGGGTACCTGAGCAGGCAGAGGAGTCAGCAAGTGTTCAGAGACTCCCCTGGTAAAGTGGCTAAAAGCCAAATCTCTCTAAGACACCTGCTTAGGCCACTCTTCATTGCTCAGCTGCAGAGAACCTAGAGTGAGCTGGAATCGTGCTCTGTTCAGCTTATTATGCGTGTCCACGAACCGTCACCTGGGACTACCAACTTACCTATGGCCACAGGGATCTGCTGAATCTGCATGAAATGAGTTTCATGTAGAAGAGAAACAGTATCTCCTCTGGAGCTAAACAGACCATGGTTGAAATCCCATATATCTCTCAAAATTACTAAGGTTCTGTGGTGGTTTCAGGCAAATTTCTTGACCCCTTGCCCAATTTGCTAACCAATATTAATACTGGGATGGGAATTTTACTGCCTAACCTCACAAGGTTGCTGTGAGAATTAAGAGATAATTATATGGTAGAGTGCCTAGACAGTGCCTGGCCCATAGGTGTGGAATAGATGGTGGCAGCCAACAGAGAAAGGTCAGAGGCCAAATTCTTTCTGGAAGAACGTTGTAATTTTCATGCAGCAAAGAACACCCTGAGTTATACAGGCCAACCAACTCTCCTATCACCCCAGACTTAGGGACATGGGGGTGAAGGAGAGAGAGAACTAAGTATGTAGCCAAGATCTAGGGAGACTCATGATTGGGATGAGGGTGGGACAGGGTAGACAGACTCTATGTTGAAAGAAAACCTGGCTGTACTCCTTGGTCCAATCACTTTATCACCCTGGGTTTTGGCTTTCTTCTCAGTAAAACAGGGAGGAAGATGATAGAAACGAGGTAATTTGTAACTGTTCTTAGAATTTTTGTACCCTCAAAATTACACAAAAGCAGAGAGTACTATTCTGACTCTATAATTCCTGAGGCTGAATGCAGTGTAGGCACATACTCTGAAGGGGTGAAGCTGCCTCAGCTGTCTTATCATGGGGCTCTTACGAGTGCCCAGCATGGAGAAGAAAGGAGGCACTGCTGTTCCCATGTGTTCTCTTTTCCCTTCATTAAGCACCACTGTGTGCCGGGCAGCGGGGATGAGGAGACAAACCCAGCCTTGCTTTCAAACAACTGAGCAGAGGAAAACAGATGATAACCCAGGGTAATCTGTGTTACGACAGAGGGAGCATGGAGGCTGTGTTATAGGGATATGGAGGTATCTGATTCAGCTTGGGGATTCAGGAAAGGATTCCAGAAAGAGGAAGCACCTAAGTGGAAACCTTCAGAAAGAGAAAATGCTTTACTCCTGCTATTACCTATTTGTTTACAAAGGGTATAACCCAGATGGCGGGCTCCATTCAGTAGCAGCTTGAGAACAGTGTCCCGGGTCCCAGAGTCCCCCCGGGAGAGCTGCAGTAGTACGTTGGCTGCATCCTCTAAGCCTTCCTCAGAACAAGAGTGGGATGTCAACACCTGAGAAAAAGAAGACAGAAGGAGTAAGCCCCAGCCTGAGAACAAAATCATTATCTACCCTGTTTATCCTTTCTCCCCAAGTCTTGGCAGATCAGAAGAGCTTGGACTCACCTCTACAGAGAGCTGTAGCTGGTTTTCAGTGAGGCCAGAGGACACCATCTTAAAGTCTGTACTGCTGCTGCCCCCATCACTCACCTTCGCTGGAGATTTGCTGCCCTTAGTAGTGGCAGAAACTTTGAGGAAACAGACAGAACATTGTAAGCCTCTCTGAAACTCACAAGCCAGGGACTAAGTGACAAAATCAAGGAATCGCTGAATTGCCCAGGGCTTCAAAATGGGAAAGTACTGAAAAAGAAAACCCACCCACCAAAGGCAAATCTAAATGACTTGGGATGATAAAGGCTTTTTATTTTTTATTACAGACACGGTCTCGCTCTGTTGCCCAAGCTAGAATGCAGTGGCACAATCACGTCTCACCATAAACTCAAAGAGGACTCTTGTGACTGTAACTTCTAAGCTGAAAAAGAAACCCCAGGCATTTCTTCCAACTATTCCCCCACCACCATGGCCCACTCTATTCTTTAAAACCTACTTCTTCAGATAATTCTTACTAATCTGTGGCAGGGCTCATTACCTTTATTTCCTGGGATGATCTGGTTACTCTGAATCACACTGTATCCTGCCTGCCCTTGAACTATTTCCCATGAGAACTGGCTCCCTCAATACAACTGGAAAGGCTGGGAATTCCCTGAGGATGGAACTTAACTTTCTTTCCTCCTTCTGGTGCCTAGCCTAGGGAAGCTACATTCAGTGAATGCCTGCTGACCTTCAAAGGAGTGTGTGTGTGAGAGGCAGGGGAGAGACAGAAAGAGAGAGACACAGAGAGACGGGGATGGAGGAAGGGAGACAGAGCGAGAGAACTGGGACAGATGAGGGTGAGAATGAACACATTCTGCTCTCACAAACACAAACCAAGCTGATTGCTATCACTGAGGGAGAACTATCTGGATGGAAAAGGGGGTGAAGTGGGTGCCACAGTATACACCCCACAGCTCCCAGTCTACATCCACACTTACTTGAAACAGTAGTGGTAGCAGTCGTGGGGGTAGTCACTGTGGTCGAAGTAGCTACGGCAATGGTGGAAATAGCCGTGGCAGCAACCAGGGCTGGAGCAGAAGTGACAGGGGTGGGTGCAGTAGGGGGTGTGGGCGTGGTGGAGGCGGCAGTGGTGGTGGTGGTAGATGTGGTTGAGGTGGCAGTGGTGGTGGAGGAAGCACCGCTGCCAGAATTAGCCTGTGCTTCTGACACCTTGTTTTCTGGGAGAGCAATTGAGATGAGAGAAAGGAGTCTGAGGAGTTTCTCAGTTAAGAGAGAGCTCCGGCGGATGACTGGGTGTGACAACATGTTCATGAGCTGCCCCAGTGGAGAGGCCTCGAGGCTGTATGGAGAGGTTTCCCCCTCACCGCCAGCGCTCACTGGCACTGACTTCACGGAGTTCTTGCCTTTCCGGCTGACATTCATGTTGTCCAGTTTTACCAATAAGTCCCAGAAGTCTGTGCAAATGCCACTGCTGGAGGACTGTGAGGAGCATGGGCTACAGGCCTTACTGCCCCTTTCCCGATCACTCTCACAGTTTGTTTCTTTGGTCCGCTGCTGTGTGAAGTGGCTGGGAAATACCTGCCGGGAAAAGGAGGACAAGGCTTGGTCTAGGACGTCTTCACAGAGGATGAGGCTTCCTGATAGGGAAAAGACAACTGGTTCCCAGACTCCTTCAGACAATTTTGGTAAATATTGGGGGATATGTCATATAAGAGTTTTATCCAACAGACAGTAAAGCAGCCTAGAGAAATGAATGAGGGCTTTGTAGCAATACAGACTCAACAAGCAAACTTTTCCTGAGCTTTAGTCTCGCACTTATAAAATGGAGATGATAACTACACTTCCTTGCAAAGTTGTTGGAGATTAAACGACATGATGTATTTTGCACAGTGCCTGGCACAAGGCAGGCCTTTGATAGATGGCAGCAATGCTTATTATTGAAAGAACACTAAATTCTAGGTCCAGCTCCATCACTTTCTAATCATAAGACAAAATGAATAAAATGTTCTGAATCCCAGGTTCTTCATCTGTAAAACAGGAATCATACAGCCCAGTTGTTTTGATGACTAAATAAGACATACATAAAAATGGAAAAAAATGAAGAAAAAACCCCAGAAATATACAGGACAATCCCCTAGAAACAATACAGGGCTCAACACTTAAAATAAGAGCAAAAAGACACGCTAGCCTGCTTAGTGTTCAACTTTCACCCAGGCTCTTGCTGCCACCCTTCTTCCATCCCCAGGAGTTGGGTTTGAAACCCTCACCTTGGCCAATTGAATGAGTGTATCCAAAACGTGTCTGCAGACAACAGGAGCAGCTTGGGGATGGATGTGGACGGTGGAGCCACCGCTTGCATGCTTCTCGGTATGTTTACGCCCCCCTGAACGCTGGATCTGAAATATATTAGTCCTGCAGCCTAGGGCTGCATCCATGGATACTGAGAGCCAGGAAAGCTGGTTGGAGCTCTTCGACTCCATCTTGTGTAGCAGGTCCAGGGGACGGTTCTCATGGCTACTTGACCCACAGCTCTTGCTCGACTTTTTGCCCTTTTCCTCACTTGTAGTGAGTTTGGGTGTTTCAATGCATAGCTCACTCTCACTGCTGCGCTGCAAGATGGAGAGCAGACTGCGGATGACCCAGTGGCGGGTCTGGGCATGGTAGCAGAGATTTCTCAGTACTCGGTGTAGACGGCTAGTATTGAGCTTTGGCTCATCCACAAAAAGTAGGACCAAGAGACAAGAAAGGGCTTCGTGGTCCAGAAGGAGCCGTCCTCGGAGGCGGAGGAGAGTATCTACATTACTGCCAGAAGGCCTGGAAACAGAACATGGTTTTTGGGTAACACTTCAGTGGCTAGAGCTCTGGGATTAGGCATAAGAATGGGGGATGGGAACGAGCTAGGTATCTCCAAGGAGGCTTGAGAAAGGTGGGTGTCCAGTCCAAGGGCTCTTCATAGTAACAGCTGCCCTCTTGGGTGTCTACTATGTACCAGGCACTTTACAATGACTGTACATCATCCTTTCAGGGCTGCTGTACAGCTTAGAGAATCAACCTCCCCCCCCGCCCCAGCTTTTTGTTGAGATGGAGTCTCGCTCTGTCACCCAGGCTGGAGTGCAGTGGCACGATATCGGCTCACTGCAACCTCCACCCCCTAGGATTCAAGTGATTCTCGTGCCTCAGCCTCCCGAGTAGCTGGGATTACTAGTGCGTGCCACCACACCCGACTACTTTTTGTATTTTTAGTAGAGATTGGGTTTGCCATGTTGCCTAGGCTGGTCTTGAACTCCTGGACTCAAGTGATCCACCTGCCTCAGCCTCCCAAAGTGCTGGGATTATAGGTGTGAGCCACGACAACTGGCCGAGAACCACCCATTTTTGAGATGATAAACAAGAGGCTCAAACAGGTTAAGTGACTTGCCCTACATCACACGGCGACTGAGAAGACAGCAGAGATTCCAGCCCAGGTATCATCCATCGACTGGTAAAATCTGACCATACCTAAGTCTAGGAGACAATGCTAGTTTCTGCCTTCTCTAGACTACCAGGAGTTTGTGGCCTTGTAGGAACCAATCACTCCTTTCACATTTTGGCATGTCAGGCCCACTCTGTTTTAGCCTGGCTAACTCACTCCTCTATGCTTCCTTAGCCTAGGTGTTACAAACTCAAGGCAGGTGGTTAGTTGTTTTACTACTTGCATGGGAGACAAGTGGTGTTCCTTCTTGTTAAAATCATAGTTAGCACCTGCTGCCGGCCTGCTTTTGCGATTGTGGTCTTTGGTAGCAAGACTAACCAAAAGGTGTAGTTTTCTGAATGGGGAGTCCAAAAATCTGGCTCTCTCACTTATTCAAGGAAATGGCTTAGAGAGACCATCCACCCTGCCTGTCAGGATTTCAACTTCTCCACCTATAAAACTAAGGGAGCTGGGCTAATAGACTTGAGTGGTGATATGGTAAGGTAAAAACAGACAAAGGTACCTGTTATGGCTGCTGCTACCCCCCATCTGGAAGGTGCCACCTCTCTGCACAGCAAGGCGAGTATACTGGACCCCACGGTTGCCACTTAAGCGACTGGTGAAAGCTGGAAGGAAAGAAAAAGAAAACTGAGATTGTGGAGAGGGTGTAAACTGGATATAGGTAATACAAAGGTAAGAAAACATAGCCTCATCTGGCTAAAGCTTTCCAGAGCCCTCCCACTTGCCTCCCTCTGTACCCGGGCTTCGGAGAATAGCAGAGAGTGCGGAGGTGCTACTGTGCCCAAACAGACGCTCATGCATGAGCTGTCGCTGCCGGGCTTCCTGCTCTCGTCTCAGGGCTTGAGCCTCAGCTGCAATGTCAGGTGGCATCACAGCTAACACACTGTCCTCCATATCCTCTAGGACACTACGGCGCAGGTCTGAGGGCAGAGTCTGGATGAAGGTCACAGGGTCCATAGGGGTGTCTGAGCTGGCATTCTGTGCTAGTTCTCGTCGCTGCTGCTCAGCTCTCTGCTGTGCCAGTACCTATGGAGCAGAAAAAGTCAATGAGGGCATTTCTCCTGCCAGGCAGCCTGGCCCCACCACCTTCCCGCTCACATACTTCCTCCTGAATGGCTGGAGGCAGGGCAGCCAGAAACTCAGGGCTCACTTCAGTCACACCAGGATTCCCCACCACTGCAGGCGCTGAGCTATTTGTGGAGGGGGCAGTCCGGGTTGGTGGACGAATGCCTAGCTGGTTCTGTAGAACTTCCCGACGGATGTCATCAGGCAGGGCAGCCAGAAAAGAGGGGTCCACACCTTCAGGGAGACTGATACCTGAAGGGAGATATAACATGTAAAGGGATTCACGCCTTATTAATTGCTTGAGACGGGGTCTTGGTCTGTTGCCCAGGCTGGAGTGTAGTGGTGCAACCCTTGCCTCACTGCAGCGTTGAGCTCCTGGGCTCAAGTCTTCCTGCCTCAGCATCTTGAGTAGCTGGGACTACAGGCATGCACCAAAATGCCTGGCTAATTTACATATATATTTTTGTAGAGATGGGGTCTCCCTATGTTGCCCAGGCTAGTCTTAAACTCTTGGCTTCAAGTGATCCTCTGACCTCTGCTTCCCAAATTTTCAGGATTACAGGCATGAGCCACCGCGCCCAACCTCTCACACCTCTATTGGTGCCTAATACATACTTGGAGAAAATAAACCCATGTCACTCCTTGAGGGAAACCAGTGTATATGTCTTCACTGCTTGCAAGACATGGGACACAGAGAAGTCCCACCCCACCTTCCCTGGGCTCAGAACAGCTTTTGTTATTTGCTAGACTGCATGCACTGTTACTTACCCTTTATAAATAACCTACCACGCAGATATCATCACCCCCTCGGTACCATTCATGATCACAGAAATTAAATAATGACCCTAGGTTGTAAAAGGTAGAAGTGGCAGAGTGGGGGAATTTGAGTGAGCCAAGATCAGTTTGACTCCTAAGGCTGGACCCGTTTCATTATGCCATACCAGCACCCCCCTTATTGTCAGTCCTCCCATATACATGCCCTCCATCTGAATGGAACTGTTTGGCTGGTGGGCATTTCCATGCCAAGGGCTACTAGAAGCCAAAACAATCCCAGGATGACCTGGGCATACACGGAACTCACCCGCAAGGGGATCTTCTTCTTCACTGCTTGTTGAAGGCAACGGCTCTTCTAGGATTCCTCGGGAATCTGCTCCAGAAATGGCCACGGCAGAATCTCTGGTGGAAGAGCTCTCAGAGGATGCAGGTGGGGAGCTGAGGGAAATCATGCTCAGGTTGCTGATTATGTCTTCTCATTTATAAAACACTGCTACAATACCCCTTTCTCACAGAAACCAGGTTTATCTCCCCAGCAAGCATGTCCATTAGTTGACAAGTATGAAATGTGCTTTGAAAGACCCTCCAATATATCCTACCCTTCTTTTGCCCACACATGCTTACCTGTCCTCAGGTGGCTGGGCAGATTCCCCTGACCCATCACTCCTGCCTTGCACTTCCACCACAGCTGGTGGGGCATCCCCAGGAGTAGAGCTGCCTGCTCTGGGCTGCTCAGAACTGCCAGCTGCTGAAGTGTCACCCACAGCCTCCTCTAAGGTACAGGAAGCCAAGCTGCTTGTATCCATAGGAGAGCCTTCTAGCTGACTGCTGACAGCCGTCAGTGCATCAGAATCCTCAGCTCTCTCTGGGGAAAGTGAGGCTAGGAAGAAGTCACAGGGAGAGGTTAGGTTTCTATCTGGAACCGGGGCAAAATGACAGATAAGGTCTTTGATAGGGCTGCTTCCTTAGGGGCATCTCAGCTCAGACTTCTCACTTCTCCCTTGCTGTCCCCCTCTCAATCTCACTTTGAGATTTCTAAGGTTCAGCTGAAGCCCCTTCTATCAATTCTTGAACATTTACTGTGTTCCAGGCATGCCTGTGAAACATCTTCCCTAGGCAAACCAGGTAAGGGATTTTTTTTTGGTGGGGGGATGGAGTCTCACTCTGTTGCCCAGGCTGGAGTACAGTGGCGCAATCTCGGCTCACTGCAACCTCCGCCTCCTGGGTTCAAGCAATTCTCTGCCTCAGCCTCCCGAGGAGCTGGGATTACAGGCACCTGCTACCACGCCCGGCCAGTTTTTTGTATTTTTAGTAGAGATGGGGTTTCACCATCTTGGCCAGGCTGATCTTGAATTCCTGACCTCATGATCCACCTGCCTCGGCCTCCCAAAGTGCTTGGATTACAGAGTGTGAGCCACCGCGCCCAGCCCGGGTAAGGGATTTTTTCACTTTGATTCACTGCAGGCACCACTTGCACGTGCATATCCCTGTAGTTCTCTAAATAAACAAGGTTTCGGTAGGGCGCAGTGGCTCATGCCTGTAATCCAAGCACTTTGGGAGGCCGAGGCGGGTGGATCACCTGAGGTCAGGAGTTCCAGATCAGCCTGGCCAACATGGCAAAACCTCATCTTTACTAAAAATACAAAAATCAGCTGGGCATGGTGGCGTGCACCTGTAGTCCCAGTTACTTGGGAGGCTGAGGCAGGACAATCACTCCAACCTGGGTGGCGGAGGTTGCAGTGAGCCAAGACCACACCACTGCACTACAGCCTGGGTGACAGAGCGAGACTTTTTCTCAAAAAATAAATAAATAAAAATAAAATAAAATAAACAAGGTTCCTTGAAAGAAAAAACTGACACCTTAAGGTCTCTCCAGAGAACTTCACAAGCAAGATGGTATAGAGCAGGGATGGCAAGCAGGTATCAATTTATCCTGTTGAAATACTGCTGAGAAGACTTTTCAGGCCCCATTTCAAACCAGTGAGAAATAGTGTCATGAGATAAACAGTGTCTGCCAGGAGAATGGGAGAGCTCTAAGTGTGGGATGACATGCTTGCCATCCTGGGAACTGTGGAAGGAGAGAGTAAGCTTTAAAGTCAGACAGATCTGGGTTTTAATTCTAGTTCAACCACTTATAGAGTGACTTGGGCTAATTATTTCATTTCTGAGTTTCAGTTTAATCATGTAAATAACACCACCGATTTTGGAGAGTTTTTTTTCCCCCCAATAGAGATGGGGTCTCACCATGTTGTCCAGGCTGGTCTCAAACTCCTGAGCTCAAATGATCCCCCTGCCTCAGCCTCCCAAAGTGCTGGGATTATGAGTCATCATACCCAGCTGGAGAGTTGTTTTTAAATAATAAGCCTGGGGTGATAGCCCAGAAACAGAGTAACTGCCTCAATGAACTGTTGGTATCATCGCCAATATCATTAGACATTCAACTATCACCAGTTCAGGACCTCAACTTCACTTAAGAAAGTGAATGCGCAAGACGAGATCTTATTATTTGAGAAGTTGAACTCCTACTATTTCTCTCAAGCAAGAGAGCAAAGAGAAGCTACAAAGACATCCTTTCTTCCCTCTTGTTTCATCCTCCCCAAATGTTGAAATTCTACTCACTTATAGTGGGAGCTGGGGATAACTCCATCTGAGTTGTTTCTGCTTCCCCACTTGGCCTTGTGGGACCCAATTCCTCTGGCTCTACAGGCATTAATAGCTGTGTAGAGCTGCCCCCTTCTCCAGCTGGAGACTGCAGCTCCTGAGGAACCTCTCCCAAAGCTGGTGGGGTTGGGAGTGTTGGTTGCTGTTGTGAGGATTGCAGAGTGCCAAGGGTCTCCTTGGACTCAGATGTAGCTGCATCAGTTGAAGATGGGGTTGTTGGGTAGCTGTCAGGCATAGGCGTCCCATCTTTCTCGGAAAGAACAATAATAGTGGTTAAGGGGCAACCAGCCAATGATGAGGGGAGCCACCCCAATCAGCAAATGTGGCCTGATAAGTATCCCACCCAGCCAGTGATCATTCCCACAACAAAAATACTCCAAGGAACATCTCTGGTCTGGTATACTAAGGATGAAGGTTAAGGCACAGTGCTATCTCTGTCCCAAGAATGCAAGAACTGGAGCTCTGACTCTGTGGATTCTAAGAATAAAATCGTTTCTGTGCCCTGCAGGTGGAAGGGGGAAGATTTCAGGCCATATAGGGTGAGGCTAAATGTCTCTGTAGGTACACAGAAAATCTAACTACCAAAATCCTATTGATCCTCCCACTCCATCTATTTGGAGCAAGAAATGGTCAGAATTTCGTTCAAAACTCTATTTGTTTTTTTTGGAGACAGGGTCTCACTGTTGCCCAGGCTGGAGTGTAGTGGCACAATCATGGCTCACTGCAGCCTTCACCTCCCGGGCTCAGGTGATCCTCCCACCTCAGCCTCCCAAGTAGCTGAGACTATAGGCATGTGCCACCACACCTGACTAATTTTTTGTATATTTAGTAGAGACAGGGTCTTGCCATGTTGCCCAGGCTGGTCTCAAACTCCTAAGCTCTAGCAATCCACCCACCTCGGCCTCCCAAAGTGCTGGGATTACAGGCGTGAGCCACTGCGTCCAGCCCTTCAAAATCTTTTTTTTTTTTTTTTCCTGAGACAGAGTCTTGCTCTGTTGCCCAGGCTGGAGTGCAGTGGCGTGTTCTCAGCTCACTGAAGCCTCCACTTCCTGGGTTCAAGCAATTCTCCTGCCTCAGCCTCCTGAGTAGCTGGGACCACAGGCGAGTGTCACCAAGCCTGGCTAATTTTTGTATTTTGAGTAGAGGTGGGGTTTCGCCGTGTTGGCCAGGTTGGTCTCGAACTCCTGACCTCAGGTGATCCACCCGCCTCGGCCTCCCAAAAGTGCTGGGATTACAGGCATGAACCACTGCGCCTGGCCCAAAATTCTTAAAGTATGCTTTCCATTCCCTTGCACACATTCCTGTTCTATTACTAATAAAATGCAATCATTACACAGTTGAAGAATAGCAAAATGAGTTCATGCCCAAAGGTAAAATAATTATATGCGCCAATTAATGAAAGACAAGTCACTTTATAATGACATCTGCCTCACCCTAAACACCATCTGTCCCCTTCCATGTCTCTTTTCTTCCAGTCCAAATTATCCAAGGAACATCTACAGCTTTGTCTGATGGAGGCAACACTGCTAAGACTAAGTGTGAATATGCCACACACCAGGGAAAGTAGTAAGTTGTATAGTTATCTTCTAATTGGGGCCTAATATCCCTACCCCACAACAATACAACTTACTACCTCACCCTGGCATGAGCAGAATCCTCTAATAAGGGCAGCAGGCAAAAGGCCATTTTACATGGTGACAGACTCTTTTAAAGATCTTTTGCTAGATTAAGGGTACCAAGGCATCTACCCTACTTCACTGCTTTAAAAAATATTGTGCAGGCTTTGGTACAATCATTTTCCAACTCAAGTGCGAAAGGAGACAGGTGTAGGGAGGCAGAAGAATGTTCTGAGGAAATATGGGTGGGGGAGACATATGATATCATATGAACCAACTGATAGAATCACAAAATGGCTACTGACCATTGTTAAGAAGATCAGAGGGAATAGGAAACATAAGGCAGTCATACCACTAAGCCCAGAGAGCTACCTTCATGAACAGCACACTATCCAAGACAATGTTCCTAGACTTTTAGATTCCATGGACCAATAAAATTTAATTAAAAAAAGAACAAAAAGTAGAGACTAATGTAGGGGTTGCCAACTTTTAGTTTAGCCATGTAAGAAAAAAACATCCAATCAACATCATTTAATAAAAATATTTTGGTACCACAGAATTAGGAATATGATCTCTAAATACAAAAACAGCCTTTTAAATGGAATAAATTCAGCTTTATGAAAAATTAAAGCTCCTTGATTTTGTTCGTTTCCACAGAGGACTGGCATTTGAGAACCACTGTCATCAGTTATTCTCATGAAGTGCCACACCATGGTGGTCATCAAAGGACCAGCCACTTAAAGATGTACATGAACATGCTGTTTCAGAGGACAGAGTTGCAGTCAGGAAATGAACAAGACACATGACCTCATTACCCATGCCAGAACAAAGTAGATAATAACCAGAACAAGAACCTGAACAGAGCCAGTCGGAGGAGAAGTGTACCACCGTGGGAAAGACAGTAGACTGTATAGTTATCTCCAAGATGGGGTATGACCCTAAAACTATACAATCTACTACCTCATCCCACAGAGCACCAGTGTCCATCTTCAGCCTATGTGGGCCAGCTACTCGGAACTATCAGGATAAAGAAGCAACCAATTGATTAGTAAAAAGGGAGAAAGGGAAGGAGAGTTACCTGAGAGATTCTGTTCAGTGGAGTCATTTGTCTTAGATGCAGTACACTGCAAAAAGAAGGGATAGACCAATGTGGGACTTTGCAAGCACCTAAGATAGAGGTCAACTGTAATAGTCACCATCCTCCACCCAGACCATCTAGGAGTTCAGTGATCTAATGGAGAATGCTTTGGCCATGTGACCAAAGGAAGGTGATCATTTCACTGTGCAAATATATGTCCAATTTCTCTATACACACTCAGGTTCAAGAATGGTTTGGGGCTGAGGGGGAAATAAACATGGAAGGAAAGGATAATAAAAACCCCTTAGGAATGGGCACGATCATGATCATTCTAGCAAGAATTTCTTGGTTTCATCTATGTATTTTTTCCCTTCATGGGGCTTATTTTTTATTTTGTCCACTCTAGTCTTTTCAGTCACAGGCTAGGTTCACTTATTTTTCATCCTATATCATGTTTGAAACAATGTGTGTATTAGGTAAAAAGTTCTATATAAAGATATTTGTTAGATCAACCTTGTTATTTTAACTCAACACTTCACTACCCTTATTTTTAATCTACCTGATTCCTTAACTGCTGAGTAGGGTATACGAAAGTCTTTCACTCTCAAGTCTTATTTCTTTGTATTTCTATAAGTTTTTCCCCCTTTTATATCAAGTGATACACTGTAATGTATAATTCTATCAACATTTACTCAGACATTTAAAAGATCTCTGTCTGAGGTCCCAGAAGTTTCAGAAAAAAGTAGGTAACTTCCTTCTAAACCAAAATTGTATTAGTGATTTTAAACATGTGAGCCCTAGAAAAAATGACATGTGGTGATGGGGTTCAGAGTACAAACATTTTCTCTAATCTGACAACTAGGTTGATCTTACTCAAATGATGGAATGGGGTCATCTCGGTAAGATTCCCCACACTGGCAGTTCACCGACAGAAATGGAAGTGGGCGACTAAGAGCATGGACTTAGATAAGGTTATTCTCCTTGTCTTGATGCTGTCCTTGGCGGTAGAGACTATGCAGTGTGACTGTTGAGTGAGAAGCCATTCTGCTTCTGGCTCCAGTTTTTCCCTTGACACTTGAGAAATCTCCCCTCTAGGTTTGAATTCTTTCCCCTAAAAACCAGGTCAATGTATGGTGAATTTGAAATAAAAAATTTCCCAGGTTCAACGTGAACGTTCTAGGATTCTTCAGTGATTCCTGGTGCCATGTGTATGCCAAAACCACATTACGGCAGACACAGTCAAAGATGAATCCTCCCAGCCCTTGGGAATCACCTGTGCACTCTGATCCCTGTTCTCCTTATCTTCTTTGCCTTTATCAGTTATCTTTGTTTCTTCCTCAGCCAGTTGTTTCCTGCGCTTCTCGCGCCTTTCTTCCAGCTCCTCATCCCTCAGGAATTCCAGGTGATTGACAATGGACACTTTAACCACTGTTTCAAAGAGGCAAAAATCAAAGGCTGCTCTGGTGGGGTCAGGGAGGAAGCCAAGAGGCAGAGCTTGTAGCCACAGAGAACCAGGGAAACAACTCTCCACACGTTTGCCCTAGCTCTGGAAGGCTCACTACTGCCCTGATAACCAAGCTGCCACGCACCTGAAACACAGTCATGCATGCTCTCAGCATCGAGAACTTTGCATTCTTCTGTCCAGCGGGTCAGGGCTGTGGGGATGCTGGACAGGGTTCCTGTAGGGACAGCAAAAGGGAATGAGATTCTTGGCCTTGTCAAGCATTAACTGATCCACCGATCCAAAAATTGCAGTATTTCCCTAAAAGGACCCAAGGTCTATCACAATGTTTAGAATATAACAAGTACCTAGAGACAATAAAGTTTTTGTTGCCCATGGCTAAGTCACTGAGTGGTTCTGGCTCCTATAAAATGGGGGTTTTCTATAGGGCAGACACTGTCTTGCTTTTCCTCAGCAGGGAAAAAGTAGAATCTGACAAATTCTACCCTCCCTTTCACCACACAAACTTGCCTGCTTGGCTGGTAGCTGTGCTCTGATCATGGAAAAAGTCATCCAGCAGCTCATCATCAGAACGGGCGATGATGTGGACGTCATCGTTGCCTACCAGGAGGCGGGCCCGACCCCGGCTTTGTAGGGGAAGGCTGCTGCTCAGCTGAAGGATGTCAGCAGCAGCTGAGGGACCAAGCAACCTGTAGGGTAACGGTGGGTACCATGATCACTGTTAAGTCCAGAGGTGCCCTGCAACCTGTTACCATGAGATCCTCTTCATGCATCCTCTATTAAATGCAGAACATGATTATAAACCTGATGATGTGCACACAAGTCTAAGTTATTTTTCTGAATACCACCCTGGTTTTGTACTTAAGTTGTATATTATTCCACAGTTCCTGACACCAAGTGGGTGTCAATAAGCTCCCACGTGCCAGGCACTGCGTCAGGTCACATTGCCTCCACTACACCCTCTCTGTTGTCTGTACACCAACCATTACAACACTTATATGCCTTTCTTTTACTTAAGATTGTTTGTCTCACTAAACTCAAGCCTGAGGGCAGGGATCTTGTCCCGTCTATATCTAAAGTGTTAAGTGCTTGGCATGAGACACTTAATAATTGCTAAATACATGCGCAGAACTATTGACATAATTTGGTATTCCCCAAAAGGCTGCACTCCCCAAAAGGCTGCACATGTAATCCACAAAGAAATGGAACAAATACCTTATTTGTGTGTACGACAAGAACATTAAGTGATGGACTATTTCCCCCAAGGTTAAGACAATGCTAAAGCACAGTGAAAATTCTTACAAGAGCTCCGATGAATCCAACAGATCTCTGTAACTCACCTCTGCAGTATAAGAGGAGGGTTGGGCTGGCGATTCCCAGGGTAGTGAACATGAATGGTGTGGCCAGTATTGGCCGTCAGCTGCCTTAGGGTCCTCTGACTGCGCCCGATGCCCTGGGTGAGACGAGTTGTTGAAGAGCCACTGCCCAGTGTCAGAGAACTGTGGTCTGCATGGCGCACCATCAGTGGATGGGTGGTAGGGATATTTCCTGGGGATGGGGGGATGTCTGCTGCAAGGACAATATGTAAAAGGGTCAGTGTCAAAAAGAAATTTCTTCCATCTTTGTTCAAGCAGAATCATGTCTCCTGGGCCTTACTTCCTCACACGGAAACCTGAGCTTTGTCCTTTCTCCCTCATTCCCACAACTCATCTACAATCACTGACACTACCATAGCTTATGCCATCATCTCTCACTTAGATACTGCAACAGCCTCCTAAATAGTACCTTCTCCCAATCCATTTTCCACACTACAGTCACAGTGATGCTTCTAGGCCCCTCAGATACATGCTGCTCCCTTCACCTTGAAGACTCCTCTCCCGCTTCTTTACCTGCTCTTCTGTTCTTGGCCTAAGATGTCACTTTCTCTGTGAAGCCTGACTTCCACAGATTGGGTTAGGTAACTCTTTACCTCTGTGCTCTCTTACTATAGTGCAATGTAATGCCTGCTTAGTTATGATTCCTAATAAACCACTCCTATGAGGAACGAGGACTGTTTTCTTCTTTACTGCTGTATCCCTAGTACCTAGGATACAGTAGGCACTCCTCAAATATTGTTCAATTTGCTGAATGGACAGAGGCTCAACTCTAAGGGAAACTGATGAAAATCACAAAAATGCAAAATAATCATAGATGTTATCTTCAAAGTTATCTAATCCAACCCATTTTTTTCTCGAACTTTTCATTTACAGGTGACAAACTGAGGCTCAAAGAGGTAAGAGATTAATTGGCCAAGAAAACAGACCAGAACAGTTCAGTGTTTTCTGCTACATCATGCTTGTGATTTAAGTTGTCAAGACCTGCCCTATCAAGACAGCTTGATTCTAAGAACTCGATTCTAACTTGACGCTAAAAGGGAAGTTTCACGGTGATGGGGGAGGAAGAGATTCACTCGTTCTCCCGAAAAGACGCATCCTGGATGAATAGAGTGAGTATGTTCAAATCTGCTCCCCAAAGCCAAGCTCAAAGGTGACCATTCAAACCCTCAAGATCTTGTGTTATGGACATAAGGATTATTGATTGCCCTGCCACTGTGGTGTGCACATGGGTGCCTGATGCAGTCAGCCTTGGTCTCTTTCTTTTTTTTAATCAAGCAAATCATCAAGTTGTCCAGGCTCTAAAATGGCTGCCTATTTACTGAGGTGAAGGGAACAAAAGCAGCCTCTCACTATTCCTTCTCCTAAGTATACACTAATGAGACAGATGGATTCAGATATCCCTTGCCCCAGGAAGTCAGCATAGGAAAAGAAGTGCTGTCTGTATCAGATCGGTTTGGTCCACTGCTTGGCTTACCCTAGAGAAGGGTATAAGAATCAAGAGAGAAAAACCCAGCTGAGCCCCTGTATCTTACTAGCACTGGAGAACATGTTGTCAAACTCAATGATGAGATCATCCTCCCGGTCAAAGCGCTCAAATCGGACCAAGGGAGAAGCGTTCATATCAGGATAATCCTCATCCAATTCCATCTCAGAGCCATCGTCGTCATCGTCTTCATCTCCCTCTTCACCTTCATCATCCTCCTTAAGGGAAAATAGGAGATGGAGAATTGCTGGAGGTAAGGGTTTTCTGAAGCCTGGTGCCATGGCCACATGTGCACATGAGGGAGGGAGACGCTGAGGCTAGCAACCCAGACTGTTGGTTTTCTGCAGCTCTATGTTCCCATGGAAGAGGTCATCTGAACCAACCCAAACGCAGTCCCCCCTCACCTGATCATCTTCCTCATCTTCCTCCTCCTCCTCCTCTTCATCCTGACTATCATCCTCATCCTCGTTACTGCCACTGCTGTCCTCTTCCTGAGTGTGCTCCTCCTCATCCTCAGGGTCCAGGATATTCATGGAATCTAAAACAAAGGGAGCACATTGGAGGACTAAACTGAGTAGCTAGAAAACAGGCTACTGTGCAGGCCAGCAGGCTGAGTGGGAAGGTGATGGGATATCTGACTCTATGAGAGGAAGAACCAGATCTGGGGTGATGTACAGACTTAGTGAGCCAGACCCGATTTCCTGAGAGTGCCAATCAATGCATCAACACACTGAGCAGGGTGGCTGAATGTGGAGGCTGGCTAGAGGGTGGTGCTTGAGGAGCCATGGTCTAGGACTTGGCCAAGTCTGCTGGTGCCCCCTTGCCTTTTCAGCCCTACTTTGCTATTGACTATATCCTGTTGGCAAGAGGGAACCTGGAGCGATGATAGCAGGCGGGTGAGAAGAAAGCGAACCAAGTAAGAAGTGACAAACTTTGGGCAAGCAGTAGTAACATGTTATTTGAAAAACTGGCTGAGGATAAAGTGGATGGTGTATGTCAGCGCATGCAGACAGATGCTTCCTTATTCTGCACATGTGGGCAGCTGCCTCCAGGAAAACCCTAGTGTAGTGTCTGTCAGACGTGCAGGGCAAGAAGGGAGGCCTTTCTGGCCTCGGCACTCTCACCTTCTCGGTTGGCCTGCAAGGTGGAAGCTTGGCTGAGGTTGGAAGGAGCTTCATCCATCAGCACGTCCTCTTGTGATTCATCCTCTCCACTTCTGCTCACTGAAGGTTACAGAGCAGAGCCTTCACTGAACAACAGAGGACTTCCCTTTCCAGACTGGGTGCGTCTAAAGTAGCTATGTACACCTAGCAGATATCCACTTTTTTTTGGATGAGGGAGAAGACCTGGATTGTCTGCTGTCAGCTAGCTAGGTGAGCTTGGCCAGTCACTTTACCTGTCTGAGTCTCAGTTTCCTCATCTGTAAAACAGGATGATCACATCTGCCCTGCCAATCCCACTAATTGTGAAACCACAGAGGATACTGGGTATAAAAAAGCTTTGTAAAACTTAAGAATTCATGTCTACTTCCATTTATCCTTTGATTTCCTTGATCAACAAAGTAAAAACAAGTAACACATACAGCCTCAGAGCCAGGTGACAGTAGGGTACCTCTGCCATTTTCCCTCTGAGATTTATAAAGGGCCACCCTCAGGGAATGATCATTCTTTTTACACTACTGAGACTCAGGGGCAGAAAGCCCCTGGACTTCATTGAAGAACTGAAAGGAAGCGCTTTCTCACCCTACAGCCTCCTCTAGGCCTCCATGAATAAACACACTTTTGATGTGCTTGATGTATCATCTGTATCAATGGCCACTCCCACCACCTCCCCCACACAGGCAACACTTCAGACTGCCACAGGCCTGTAGACGTCTTGTGAATTTCTCATCTGTAAGACCGTCAACATCAAGACAAGCAGCGATCTAGGCTGGCTATGAGCCCTTAGGCAGAGCTGAGCAAGCAGATGATGAGAAAAAGGGTCCTCCCAAGAGAGACTGAGGCAAAGGAAGAGGCTATACTCAGTTCTGGGGCTCTCACCTATAATTGTACTGTTCCCAGATCCGCCATCCCTCTCAAGCAACTCATCTATCAGGTCCTCCAGCTCATTCTCAACCTGGAGAGAAATAGAACATATATATGGATGCACACAAGTCTATCATTGTGCTAGCACTGAAACCCTAAAAAAGGCCAGCAAAGCAGCATACATTTCTAGGATAACATGTGACAGAGGATGTTACGTGAAACCACACTTTCAGTGCTAATTAGATTAGCACAGAAACTACCACGTGCTACCAATCCACAACCAGACTATCCTTCAAATGGGTCCATCCCAGTTATCTGATACTGGGTTGTCTTTATACTGTCCAGGAAGACATAATAGATCTCTTTAAAGCCAGCAGCTTAGGACCACAGGCCCAATTTCTTACCCAATGCTACCAGCTCCAGAAATTACAATGCTTTCCTTTAGGGTCTTTAGAAGACTGCTGTTTTAATGCCCCAGCAAGAGCTGGTGCTATAGGCATAAGGTGGTGTTAAGGAGCTTCCAATAATGACCAGAGCCAAAGTAAATCAAAGACCCGGGGCCCAACGGTCTCAGGTCAGCTTTCTACTTCAACATTTCACCTGTGCCTAAGTTTTCTGGTTGGGATCTATATCATTTCATAGTACATGGCATCCTGGCCCTGCCCCCACCCCTCTTTTAATACAGTACAAACACATTTACTGAGCATCTACTAAGCATATCACCCATGCTCCTCTGCAAAGCAGCCAGCATTGAGGCAAGGATCTAAAGTACTCACCCACCCACACCACCTGGCAAGGGTTTGGTTCAGCGCCGCAACAGGGAAATGCTGGGTGATCTGCCTCCCTACCTGCATCTCTTGTGAACTGAGCACCTCAGGCTGCCCAGCAATCACCACTGAGTCGGTTTCAGCCTCCCCATCCATGATATCCCCATCTGCCACCTCTGTCTGAGTGACATCATGATCCTCCTCCTGCACTTCTGCTTCCCCAGGCTCGCCTGAAACAATCAACCAACCAGCAAAATAATCAAAGAGTGCCTATGTGCTGGGCACCATGAGGCAAGCGCAAAGACAATAAGGTCCCTTCCTTGGGCAAGTTTATAAGTTCTCAGAGAATAAATGAATGGGTGACAAAGGAAAAGACAAGGCTACGTGTGAGGACAGCCAAACAAGGCTGCATTTTGAAGGAATTCTTTGTGGGGCAGATTCCCACGCCACTATGACAGATCTCTGGAAGGCCAGCAAGTTCCCAGGGAAACACCACCAAGCCAGAACAGTTGTGATCCCAGGCCCATAAAGCAACTACTCCCACCTCTGCAGTCCATTGGCTCTGATTCCCTACCTGGGTCCTGCTGGTTGCTACTGGAATCCTGAGAGGCTCCTTGGGCATCCTGCTCAGACTTGTTCTTGCTAGAAGCACTCTTGCTGCCAAAAAGGCTACTGGGCTGGTTCACAATCCGGGAAAGTGTTTCCAAAGGCTTCAGAGCAGCATTGACTGTGTTGGCCATGTTGGGACTGAGATAAGGGAAGATAAAGAGATGGACTGAGCACAGAAATACTAGGTGTCTATCTTCTAAGTGACACTAAGCTTCTTACAATGGAATCTACTAAGAGAAAAGGGGCATAAGGTCGTACAACTAACACTCTACTTTTGTTTAGAAAAAAAAAAAAAATTTGACTTAAATGTCTTCAAGGAACCCACCCTAAAAGCAAGAGTTAAATCAATGCCACATTTCATGGGGCCATGGAAAGCACATGAGTAACAAATTCTTGACTGGAAATCAGAATGTATTCTGGATGACCACATGCAAGCAAGCCACTTCTCAGATGTACTCAGGATTTTTTTTTTTAAACCACCAGCATTTAGTCCCCAAACCCTAAAAGCCCAAAGGAAGGAACATGATAAAAGTTTTCTTTTTTTTTTTGGAGACAGGGTCTCGCTGTGTCACCCAGGCTGGAGTACATTGGCACAATCTCGGCTCACTGCAACCTCCACCTCCCAGGCTCAAGTGATCCTCCCACCTCAGGTTTCCAAGTCGCTGGGACTACAGGCGTGAGCCACCATGCCCAGCTAATTTTTCTATTTTTTGTAGAGATGGGGTTTCGCCATGTTGCTCATGCTGATCTCGAACTCGTGAGCTCAGGCAACCTGCCCTCCTCGCCCGGCTGATAACAGTTTGAAGTCCTGTGAATTTCAAATTAAACTCTGTAGGGCTTCCTAGAGTTCAATAAAAGTACAATAGGGGCTGCAGTTGGAGGTGTGGTGTGATTTCTAAGTGTAATAAGGTGTGTGAGACCAACCAGGTGCCCACTAACACCAGAGCAGCTTTGCTTTTATCTGCTTTGTGTGTGTATTTATGTGTGAGTCTATGTATGTATGTATGTATGTGTGTGTGTGTGTGTGTGTGTGTATATGTATATATATATATATATATATATATATGCTCACTAGTAGTACCAAGATGGCAGTCTCTGATATCACATCACACTAAAAGTAACCAAGACTCGTCAGAACAAGTGATCCCAGGAATAGGGCAAGGAAGGGATAAGGTAAGCCTGGGATATCTCATTGTGCCAAAAAGCTTTCAAAAATTAATGGGACAGCTGGGCGTGATGGCTCACACCTGTAATCCCAGCACTGTGGGAGGCTGAGATGGGAGGATTGCTTGAGCCTAGCCTGAGCAACATAGTGAGACCCTGTTTCTATAAAGAGGAAAAACAATAACAACAAAAATGGGGAGAAAAAATTAATGGGATCATTACCACAGGCCCAGCTGAGTATCAGAAAGAATAATGATAGTAATGGAATTATTCATTACAAAGTGGAAATCTAACAGAAACCACCCTCCCACCTCAGCCTCCCAAGAAGCTGGGACTACAGGCGTACATGCCCAGCTAATTATTGTATTTTTTTTGCAGAGACAGGGTCCCACTATGTTGCCCAGGTTGGCCTCGAACTCCTAGGCTCAAGTGATCCACCAGCCTCGGCTGTGATCAAATTTAGCATCACAAGTATTGGGACCAAGTGGTATTCACCTGTCTCCTGACGTGATGTGAGAAGGGCAAATATCACCCATGTAGTATTTTTGCCAAAAATGTTTAACCTGACCCTAACCATTAAGGGAGCAATTACATCAATGTAGACTGTGAGATGTTCTATAAGACATCAAGCCTGGATTCATCAAAACAGGAAAATGTCATAAAAAAAAAAAAAAAATGTGACAACCAAATGCAACATGTGATACTCACTGAATCCCGGATCAAAACACTCTCCCTCAGAGTATAAAGACATAATTGAAATAACTGGGAGTATGTGTATACAAAATTGTATAAATTTAGTATTATTATATTATTGGTAAATTTTTTGGATATGACAATGGAACTGTACCCATATAAAGGAATATTTGTTCTTATGAGACAGATGATCAAGTACTTAGAGATAAAGTTTTACAGTGTTTTCAACTAATTTCAAATGATTCAGCTCCTGAAAGCACAGGAAGGGAAGAAATAAAGCAAAATATTCAGCAGTGGTTAATCTAGGTAGACACATGGTGTTCATTACAGTACTGTGAATTTGACATTTATAAATGTTTCAAAAAATTGATAGGTTTGTAGCAAAAGGACAATTTAGTCATCTTGAAGGGGCCACATAGGTCAAAGGTGTATTAATTTGAGCATGAAAAAGTGACTGCAGTGATCCAAATAAATTCAATCACTAGTTTAAAAACAAAACAAAACAAAACAAACATGAAAAGTCGAGTCCATAATACGACTTAAAAAATAGAAAGCCAGAAAAAAACCTACATTTGAATCTCAAATGTAAATAGAAAGAAATTAAGTTTTTATACTGCCTTTATAATAGAAATTATATTTTAGCACAACCAGACATTCCCTGTGAGGCTAACACAGAAAAATGCCAGTTAACAATGTATTCGAAATGAGAAATTAGAAAGCTTTTTATTCATAAGCCTCAAAGAAATTAATTGATCCAGGCAAGAATTATCAACTGATGTTAAGGCTATTATTTAGGTATATGATTGATAGTGTAGACATTTGTAAAGTGCCAAAATAACAACAGAGATGACTTTCTAGTAAGAAGAAAAAGTGACAATTATCATGGGAGATGTGTCTCCCATGATACAATATGAGCTATACATCACCTAGGCTACACATTTCAGCCCAAAATGTTTAAACTGCTTCAATAAGCCTCTAAAGCCTCTAGATCTAACTAGAAGTTTACAGAAAATATCAGGAAGTAAAGGATTAAGTTAAACTACACTGCAAGGAAGCAACTGCACCAAGTTTAGAAGGCAAAAACACGGTCGCTTCAACAAGCTAGAATCATGAACAACAAAAACAAAATGAAGATCGAAATAATGAAAAAAATTGTTTTAGAATAAGAGAGAGTCAGAAAACATAGCCAGATGTAATACAAGTCCTTAATTGGATTCTGGTTTGGAGAAAAATGCTTAATTATGGACTTGGGCATTAGGTAGGATGAAACTTATTTTCATAGCAAGAAGTGACCAGTAACTGAAAATAAAAACGAAAATGCCCCAAATTTCCCCCAACACAATAGCATGTATCATATCATGTTTGTAAAGAATACATTATTTATGCATGCAAAGAAAAACACTGAATAATAAACCAATAAGGTAATCATGGTATCTGGGTGGTAGGAATACAGTGTCTACTTCTTATTTTTACTCATCTGTATTTCTTATAATATACATATAATCTTCTAATAAGTGGTAATTTTTAAAGTGGGGGGAAGCTTGAAAAAAAAATCACTATTATAGTTCAACTCTTGAGTTTATAGCAAGTGAGAACCAAGGCTTTAAGAAAGACAAGTACTAAAAGCCACAATAAGAAAGACTTGGGTCTCCCACTTGTACCCAAAGTTTTCCCACTACACCAGCTACCTCCACATCATTCGTGTAGTGAGGCTGAAGAGAAGGAAAAGCCTGGGGCTGGGGCATGATTTTACCTGGACAGGTCTAAGCTGTGAGGTACTCTGGCCAGGTCATTAACCAGTCCCTTCTTCAGGAAAAGCCGAATGATGTTGTTCATGCCATTGTGCTGGGTCTTCGCTGTGGCACTGCTGTAGAAGCTGGAGGTGGAGGGGCAGGACTCCATGATAGTACTGATGATACACATCACTGCCTGAAGCCTGGGAGAGAAGTTTTGACATCTCTATCATATGAATATAGCCATTTCTCAGGCCAAGTCTTCACAAAATAGCCTCAGATAACCCTCCTGTAACTTTTGTATTTCCTTCTGGAAATAACATCTAAACAAACAGGTGAGAACACACTCCCTAAGGTGATAGCATTCGTTTTCTCTTTTTTAGACAGGGTCTCACTCTGTAGCAGGGTGGAGTACAGTGGCGCAATCTTGGCTCACTGCAACCTTCCTGGGCTGAAGTGACACTCCCACCTCAGCCTCCCGAGTAGCTGGGACTACGGGCGCGTGCCACTACGCCCAGCTAATTTTTCGTAGAGACAGGGTTTCGCCATGTTGCCCAGGCTGGTCTTCAACTCCTACTCCTGGGCTCAGGCAATCCACCGGCCTTGGCCTCCCAAAGCGCTGGGATTACAGACGTGAGCCACCGTGCCCCGCCCCTACTTTAAATAAAATTTAAAATATAAGATCAAATAACCTGCTCAACTTCCTTGAAGACCCTAAAAATACACTTAACATTTCCCTTTGTTTTCTCTAGGTTTACCCACTTACTCTAATGGTAATCAGTGCTCTGGGTATTTTCAACCGCCAGAACTATTTGAGCGGACCAGAGAGTATATGATGCCAGTATGACAAGAAGTTTTGTTCAAGTGCAAAACCACCCATGGACTAAGAAAAAGAATAAGGGGATGTTCTTGGCTATTAGCCCTGGGACAGGTATGAATCTTACCTGGCATGTTTCTCTGTACTCTCAGCCATAGCCAGTGCCCGTCCAAGGGCTGCTTTTACTTCATTCACTAGGGCCACCTGGGCATCTGTGCCACTCCCTGCAGCAGCCAGGCTTGCGAGGAACAGGCGGGCCAGGGCAGGGGTGTCCTTGTCTTCTGCATTCTGGGTATGTGGGAGCAGGTGGTCCAGAACAAAAGCTAGCACACTGCAGTCCTGAAAAGTCATGAATCACGACATTTACTTACAAGCACAATTATGCCATATCATTTGCACAGGACCAAAGATACACACACACATAGTATTTCCTTAAGTCACCCAATGAGTGATTATTAGGTCCACTTTATAGATGAAGAAGCCAAGGCTCAAAGATACAAGCAAGTAAGGAGCAAACCCAGATTTTAGAAAACTTCCAAATGCCACCCATTTCCCACTGCACAGCTTATACACTGTTATGTAGATGTCATGTATTTTTAAAAACATTTTTTAAAAACTTTATTTTTATTAAAATGTTTTTAAGGAGATGAGGTCTTGCTATATTGCCCAGGCCAGAGTACAGTGGCTATTCACAGGCATGATCATCGCACACCACAGCCTCAAACTCCTGTGTGTTTGTTCTCACACCTCAGCCTTCCAAGTAGCTGAGACTACAGGCATGTGCTATTGCACCTATCTTAAAATATTTTCACATGTGATATTTAATAGAACTACTTACAGCAAATCTATAAATAGATAGTATTTTCTCATTTGATAAGCGGTAATCTGAAGCCCCCTAAAGAAGTGGCTTGCACAGAAGAATTTAATCAAGGGCTGAGGATTCAAACCTTGATTCCTAATTAAGTGCTATAAACCCTTCAGTGTTCAATTAAATTGAAATTATTTACTGACACCTACAATGTGCCCAGGACCCTGTGGTACAATAGAAGCTGGTAAGAGCTGAGCAAGAGACAGCAGAGTCACAGAAACTAATATGCAAAAATATTTAATGCAAGGTTATTTAAAGTAACGAAAAAGGCTCAATAGAGGAAGGAAATTAAGTCAGACTCTTCTTTTTTCTCTAACTACAATTCCTGCCTAGACAATTCCTTATCTTAGAAACAAATTCTATTGTCATTCAAGCAAATTTTGGATGAAAATACACTCAACATTTTTGGAACTACATAGGTGACAGTTGCACAACACTGCGAATGTACTAAATGCCACTCAACAGTACACTTTAAAATGGTTGACTTTATGTAAATTTTACCTCAATGAAGAAAATGCATTGAATAATTTGAGAGTCTGAGAAACTGAATAAAGTGACCTTGTCAAAACAAAACAATTAGAAATAACAATTAATTTCCCAGTAGTGAATACATACAAAGTTAAAACTATTTTCTCAATAACCACGTAGAAAGGACTTAGCTTTGGAATCATAGCCCTAGCTTCCAATTTTAGCTCTGCTACTCTGTAGTATGGTCCCAGGCAAGTTACTTACCTCTTTGAGCCTTCTCTCCTCTATTAAAGAGATCACTATCAACAACCTTGCAGTGTGGAGGTGAGGATTAACAATAGTATTTATAAAGCACTTACCAGTACCCAGTACTGGTAGGTCACTGGACACATATTAGGCAGATACTTAATAAATTTGTAATTAAATATGTTAATCCACAGGTAATACTATTATAAATTATGAATACAACTGGCATAAATGAGTTAAAGCTTTGGAATAAAGCCTGGCTAGGTGTGATGGCTCATGCCTGTAATCCTAGCACTTTGGGAGGCTGAGGCAGGAGGATCACTTGAGGCCAGAAGTTTGAGACCAGCCTGGGCAATATAGCAAGACCTCAAAAAATAAAATTAGCTGGGTGTGGTAGCATGTGCCTATAGGTCCCAGCTACTTGAGAGGCTAAGGTGGGAGGATCACTTGAGCCTAGGAGTTCAAAGCTGCAGTGAGCTACGATTGTACCACTGCATTCTAGCCTGGGAGACAAAGTGAGACTCTTAAAAAAAAGGAAGCCTATTTATGTATTTATAGGACTTATGTCCAGAATATATTTTAAAAACTCAATAGGAAAATAGAATAAAAGAGCTGAATAGACATTTCCCAAAAGAGAATGAACAAATGGCCAATAAAGACATGAAAAAATGGTCAACAGGGAAACGTAAATTTTAACTATAATGCAATACCACTACAAACCCATTAAAATCGGTAAAATGAAAAAACACCAACTGTTGATCTCCCATATGCTGCTGGTAATAATATAAACTGACCTGGCCACTCTGGAAAACTTTTAGCATTAGCAGAACAACTATCATACTCTAGAGCTCAGCAATTCTTACTCTTAGGCATATACTACCCAACAGAAATTGGGTAGTTCACGAACTTATATATATTCATAAGAATGCTCATAGCAGCACTATCTGTGATAGCTCCAAAGGCAAAATTACCCAAATGTTTATTAGCAGTAGAATGGGTAAAAGATGTATTTGTTTTGGTACATGGTACATTCCACAGTGGAATTTTATACAGATGAAAATAAACTTCACCTGCACGCAAGATGAATCAAGTATGTTAAGCAAAAGAAGCCAGGCAAAAAAGAGAGTACATTCTATGAGATTCCATTTACATGAACTACAAAACCAAATTACGGCACTAGAACTGAAGATAATGGTTATCTTGAGTGAAGGTGAAATGGTTGGGAGGAGATGCACTAAAGAACAAGGAGGGCAGCTTCTAGGGAGCTTGTAATGCTGTATTTAACTTGGCTAGTGGTTACCTAGGAAAAACAGACTATTTAAGATTTGTGTATTTTTCTATGTATATTAAACTTGGATTAAAGTAAGAATAGCTTTAAAAATGGCGGTTGCTTTCAAAGACGGCAACACTAGTGCCCCTACTCACTCTCAGACCCTTTTGCCACTTACTAACCATAAAATTACAATGTGATCCACAAAACAAGGCACCCTTATGGGAAAAAATATTTGGGCACCCATTTTACATATGTGGGAACATGTGATACAGTTTCTCAAAATGCCCCACTCACTTAAAAAATCTAACCTGAGGATAATTCCGCATCAGGACACTTCATTCTTTTCCACAGCTCTACTAATGAACATTTAAGGCTTTTCCTTTATTTTTATTACCAATACTGCTACCACATCTGGTGTCTTTGCACATGTGTGAGTACATCTGGAAGATGAACACCTATATTCTTATTTATATGGTTTATTCAACTGTCCTTTAGACACTTTTACTTAGATGTCCCACAGATACTTCTCAAAACTCCTCATTTTCTCTTCAAACCTTCCCCACCCCATTCTATTTTCTTGTTAGATGCCAACCCATAAAAGCAATTTAAAAAACCCCCCACAAATCAAGAAACATCCTTGAGTCTTAATTTCCTTTTTCATCTTCCAAACCCAATTCTTGTCCATTTGTACCTTAAAAATATTTCTTCAACTCACCCATTTTCCTCCAACTTCACCAAGATCGTACGTTACTAGATTACTCTATCAGATTCCTAACTGGTCTCTCTGACTCCAGTCTTCCCTCTTCAATCTCCACAATGCATAACAAGGGACTTTCAATAGAACAAATCTCATTAACTCTCTCTCTCTCAGTGAACCTAATGATAAAAGGCCTAGCTCTTTCAAGTTTTTTTTGAGACGGAGTTTCGCTCTTATCACCCAGGCAGGTGTACGATGGCGCGATCTTGGCTCACTGCAATCTCTGCCTCCTGGGTTCAAGTGATTCCCGCAATCTCTGCCTCCTGGGTTCAAGTGATTCCCTTGCCTCAGCCTCCCAAATAGCTGGAATTACAGGTGCCCGCCACCACGCCCGGCTAAATTTTTTTTTGTATTTTGAGTAGAGATGGGGCTTTGCCATGTTGGCCAGGCTGATCTCGAACTCCTGACCTCAGGTGATCCACCTGCTTCAGCCTCCCAAAGTGCTGGGATTACAGGCGTGAGCCACTGCACCTGGCCTTGCATGTCTGAAGATGCCTCTTCTCACTCATTATTTGGGTTAGCACTTAGCATGCACAGCTTCCCAGCAGTGTCTGACACAGGCGGTACCCAAATGATGGAAGTACAGTGTAACATCTTAAATAGAAGTTGGAAATATTACCTCTTTGATCAGTTCAGACTGGCCCACAGTGTAGCTGTAGTTGGCAATCAGGGTAGCAATACCAACATAGGACCTCACCAACTCTGCCAGAAGACGAAGGATAGTGGAGGTAGGCATTAAAGGTTTGCTGCCCTTGCCTTTCTGTTTGCCTTCCTCAGAGGCCCGGTCCCCTTCTTTATCTTTCTTCCCATCTCGAGACTCCTCTGGAGTTGAAGCTGTTGAAAAAAGTCAAACACTGGTTCAATTCCACACTGGAACACTGGGGCAAAATCAAGTCTTAGGTGGAAAAGAATGCTATTTCTCCTCCACTTTAAGCCACCTGTACAAACTGAATGCTCTCGTGACACTGCAGTGGAAGAGCAGAGAACCAGGATAACTCAGGTCTCAGATTTATGTGGTTACAGTACAACAGGGATGCTTTGCCCAACTATTTGTGCATCTCCCTCCATTTCCCTCCTTTTACATACTCCAGAAACACTCTACTAACAGTTCTTCAAACATGTCTTGCTCCCTTACTTCTTTCTTCCGTCTGCCTGGCACACTTTTATCTAGTTCAGCTCAAATGCTGACCTCCTCCATAAATGCTTTCCTGTCTCATCTAGACATACTGTGAGATACTTTACATGTCCATTATATCTTATCCAAGTATGCCTTCATTCTGGCAGTTATCCTGCATTATAACTCTTGCAGGTCTCAGTCACTAGACAAAGTACTTTAAGTACAGGGAACAAATCTGATCCATTCTGGTGTCCAATATAGTCTGCCACATAGTGGGTAATGCTTCCCCTGAATCAGCACCATCATCCACACTATACACTACATATGGCCAGTAAACCCAGTAAAATGAGTTAACCAATTATTTCACTAATATTAGCCTTTTAAATTTATCTCCAGGAACTAGTATGATTTTAAACAAAATGTCTCCTAAATTGGATCACAAAGACCTTTCCTATCTAAGGAGAAGCAGCTCTTTAAAGGTCTCATTAGACTTACTCCCAGGGACATTTTTCTAGTTCATGGTGAGTAGTCAATGGGCTCTGTTAACATTGCTGGAAGACAGGCATCCACCACGTAAAGCATGTAGCTAGAATAATATCACTGGCATAAAATCTCTATAAGCCAGTTTTTAGAAACCCCCCAAATAATTATGGCGTGATTTAAAAAGTAAAACTAAAATATGTTACCACAGCAACCATTACTAGGTTGGTTAACTTACAGTTCCATTAACTTTAGCATCTAGAGACCCTTTATTACAGAACACTGAGCTCACCTGAGAAAGTTCACTTAGACCAGTAAACGTAATAATTAAGTCTGTATTCTCCTACCCCCTGCACAGGACACCTACAGTTTTTTCAAGTTGTTTTCCTAAGGAATAAGAACATGGTAGTGAGAAAAGCAAATCATTACCCTCTCCTTGGGAGGTCCCAGATGCGGAAGTCTCAGTGGAGGCACCATCTGCAGCAAAGACCTGACTCTGTAGAAAAAGAAAACTCCTGAGCTATTATGAATTTCAAAAGCACCTGTCTGCAAATGGCAGAACTCCTTCCCAGGGCACTGGCTGGGAATGCCACAGATTCTCTTTGGCCAACCTTTTAACCACCTTACACCTTTATACTATTATCTGTGGGAGGCTATTATAAATACAGTGACTGGGAGACTGTGGGGGAGGCGGGGAAGGAAAGAGAAAAGAAAAAAAATTAAAGAACAGTTCTAATCCTAGGAGAGAAAAAAAAATCTCCAGGGACACCCCAATTTTGTCTTTACAGGCAACAGATAATTTACAGATACATCACAATTAATATCTTTGAAATTCCCCGGGGATAGCCCTAAATACTGAGACCACACAGGCATTGAAAAATGAGAAGAAAGATAAAACGCTGTTGGAATTGACTTACATTAATGGAAAAACCTGACTGCGTATCAAAGTCACTGCTCTGACGCGTAAGCGACCGGTACTGCTGGTATACATCATCACCCATGTCTTGCAGGAGCTGGCCAACCTCTTGGGTCATAACCCCAGGTTTAGGATCAGATTTATCTGCTAGGAAAACAGTAACAACCATCAAAAACAAAATAAACCTCTTCTACAATTGGACAATGTTAAGGCCTATCTAGTCAGTCTTGGTCAATTTCACATCAAGTGGCTATGACTGTTTACATGGTGCTATTACAGATAATGTTAGAGTGCCTCACCCTAAAATTACAAAAACTAGTCTTGTGACCACAGGCAATTAACTTAGTCTCACTTTCCTAAACTGTAACTACAAACCTTAAGTGAACATACCTGGCACTATTGCTCATGCAGTGGTAGGTCAATAAATGGTTGCCACAGCTATATAGCTAAACTATTTCGGGGAGGTGATAAGAGATAGGGTAAAGATTCTGGGGTGGTAGGAGAACCAAGGAATTCTATATGGATCAGGGTTCTGTACAGATGAAAAGCACCAAGGTCAAGACTCAGATTTCTTTTGCTTATTAAAGGCAGCATTCATCAATTTTTGGCAATTCTGTGGACCTATCAAATAAGTATGTCCTGAATAAAATCCAGAAGGACCTTACTATAATGGAAACCTATGTTCCAAGCAAATCATGACTTTCCTAATGCTTATAAGATGCACCTTAACTAGGAATAAAGGTGGATGGGTGTGGTGGTCTCAACAGTTAGGAAACTCAGACACACCTCCTAATATTGTCTCCAGCTCTTCAGACAATAAAAAGGTTTTGCTCGAGTATGAAAACATTAGAGACTTCCTGGTATCTTATTTTCAACCTCTCACAGAATGCTATTATCTCCTTTTAAATCTTTGTTCATTCTTCCCCCTGTATGGTGTGTATTCTCATATAACAGAACTCTGGCAATCTCATCCATTCAAGGTTCATTTTAGAAATCATGTACACAAAGAAATTTTCTTACCTGTGCACCCTCACTAGGTAAGGTGACTTACCACCATCCTGGTATGTCATACTATATGACTATTAGCTTCTTCACAGACATGCAATGGGTATCTTATTCATCTTGAGCCCCAGAGTATGGGCACATAGTGAGTGCTCACTAAGCCATGAGTTGGCTGAAATGACCCAGGCAAAGTAACATATCCTCTAGTGCTCAGCTTCCTGAGGTAGGTTAGCCACATACCTTCCTCTGGAGCATGGTATGCAGCCAGAGCATTCAGCATATCATAGATCACTTCCTTGATAGTATCAGGGATGACAGGCAGAGGTGAGGGCTTCAAAGGGGTGGTCTTCACCAGCTGTACAGCATTAGGGCCTTTAATTCTAAGATTCTCAAATTCATCATCTGAAGCTAAGCCAAAATGAGAGAGAAAAACCAGTCAATCATGAAGCAGTACCTAAACTAGGTTACTAATAAAGACTCAGAAGGGGGCATGTGTAATATACAAGGCTTGAGATAGGAGACCATTTTCAATTAATGTTCAAGTACTCTACTATAAAACCTGGTTTATACTTTCCTTAAATTCCACAGGATTTAATATAGCAGTACCAAATAGTAAAGGCTTGAGTTAGAGAAAACTGGTTTTGAAATCCAGTTGTTAATTCAACAAACCTCAATTTTCTCACTCTTCAAATTTATTCTGAGGATTAAATGAAGATATAACTGAGAAATGCCCAGCACAGGGGCAGGCACATAGCTGGAACTTCCAAAATAATTTCATCCCCTTCCCAACGTTTTATTAAAAAAAAAAAAAAAAAAAAAACAAATCCAACAAACCTACAGAAAAGTTCGAATAGTATAATAAACATCTATATACTTTTCATCCAGAATTACCAAGTGACTACTCCTAAATACATCTACTTGTAGCTCCTAAGATCAAGGACATATATTTTCTTTTTTATTACCAAAAAAGTCAGCAGAGGGGAGATCAAGGGTATTTTTATACAAAACTGCAATACCATTATAATACCCCCCAAATTTAACAGATACAATTACATTACCTAATACATAGCACTCAAATTTCTCCAAATCTTTTATCTGGATCCACAGCCCAACCAAGGCTGGTGGTGATTATCTCTCTAGTCTACTTTTCTCTAGAAGAAATGATCCTGTATTTTTTCTTTCATAACATTAATATTTTTGAAGAGTCTAGGCCAGTTGTCTTATATAGAACATCTCACAATTTGTATTTATCTAATTGTTTCCTCATAATTAAATACAGATCAAACATTTCTTGGCAGGAATACACAGATGACGTCTATTTCCCACTGTGTTACACGAGACATACATCCATTTAACCCTTAATTATCACTTGATTTGTAAACCATTAACTATATGTAAAGCCTACTGCCCCACCAAAATGAGCTCTTTGAAGTGAAGGACTAGAATGAATGAGTCCTCAGTGTCTCTGGCAGGGATTACAACAGGGCAAGGCCCAGAGAAGCTACTGAAGTACCTACTAAATTGACCCAAACGATCAATTAGCCAGCAAATGTCCTAATACTTGCCTAAGGAGGCTCTTCAAGTTACAGACCTCCTCATAAATAAATTTCTGTATTTATACCAGGCCACAAACTTAATATCAAAGGCCAGGAGCAAGCGAAACTTACCAGTTCCTGAGCCTCGAGGGGCAGGAAGGGCGATGCGGATACAGCAGTTGGCCACTTCTGTGAATATGTCTGGATTGCGGCATGCGGCTGGCCCAAGGACACGAAGGATGTAGTTGATCTCCCGAGAGCCGAGGCTGCCAGACACAACACCAGAGGTAGTGCTACCAGCTCCACTTGTAGCTGCTGAGCGAACAACCTAGTAAAGAGAGAAAGAAACACTGTCGATTAAACACTACTTTCTAAAAATACAACTGCAGTCAAGAAGAGTTACCAAGACTAAAAGCTTTTGATTTTTGGGAGAATGACATTTTATTTTTAAGTCCCGTCCCATCCCTTCTTGATTCAAAAAACCTGGCTTATAAAAAAGTTGCAGCGTGTCTCAAAACTATCAACTATTAGACCAGACTGCATGTGATCTTTATAGAAACTGGGAGATGTGTCAAGACTATAAACCCCACATAACTTCCACATTAAAGTGTCAGCTCCTGAGCCTCTCCAAACGCTGTCACAATTTTAAACCAGAATGGTTCAAAAACATGTAACACTGTAATCCACTTAGTGTACAGGAACACAATTAAATATTTTCTTTACGCCTCAAAGTCAACCATCAGTCTGAGATAATGATAGCCACTGGAGATACTGAACTATTTATATATTGTTTGTCTTGATAACATAGGGCTTACATATAGCTATGCTTCTGCTCTTCTCATAAAATTGCTTGTTAATAATGGAAAAATCCATGAAAGCACGAAGAAAATAACTCAATTGTATTATTTTCCATTATCTGTTATTTCACAAACTACATGCTCACAATGAAAAACATCTTTTGGTATCTTAATGTTTTTGTTTTTTTTTGTTTTTTGTTTTTTTAACCAAATCAATCATGCCCTTTAGCACATTATACCCTCTGTATCTTGCCTGTCTGGCCGTAATTATAAAATAATTTCCATTTAATAAACACAGAAAAGTTTAATTTCAATATTAAGGATAAGCCATAATTTATCCAGCCCCCTACTGCTGGACATTAGACCTCTAGTTTCTTGATATTACAAGCAGTTCCACAGTGAATACTCTTATATATGCATCTTGGTATACTTGATGTTAGTTATCAGATAAATTCTTAGCCATAGAATTTCTAGGTCAAAGGATATCTTAGACCAAGAGTACCAAATTGCCCTCCGATGTGGCTACACCAATTTCCACTCCTACCGAAAGTTAAGAGTATGCCTGGTTTTCCACACCTGTACTAGCAATGAATAGCACCAAGACTTTACATTTTGCCATCTTGATACATTCAGACTGTCACTGATGTTCCTTTGTTTCCCACACCCCAACTATAATTTACCTAAAGTTAAAACTTTAAAAGTTTTCCCTCATCCAATGAGGACCTACACTTTCTCCTAGCACTTTGAACCTGTAACTTTTAAACATTTCTTTATAGAAAGCGTTTCAAGCATTTCAAGTTTCTAAAATCAGAATTTAGTTGTATATAGTTGTTCCTTCCCTGCTGGGTTATCTCCTGGACTGTGGATCACCATACAAGCTACCTTTAACAGCTCTCTTTCTCTTGATTTGGCACACGTGAGGTGAAATCAAGCAGGCTGTGTAAAGAACTGTCTGAAGAATCTAAAATGTATACTCAGATATACAAAAACTGATACCACTTTTCTGGCAAGCAAGTTAAAAAATACTTGTAATGCCTTTTGATCCAATTACTAAAAATCTCTAAGTAACGATCTTAAACATGAACAAAGTTAGGCACAAAAACGCATATTGCAACACTGCTTGTAAATGCGGGAAACAATGTCCCAAGAGAGGAAAATGGAAGCAAAGTCTATTAACAGTCATTACTGATGACAAAGAATCAGCAGAAGAAAGTATTTTGTATTAAGTACTGAGGAGGAAAAGCCTCTCTACTAGGACATTTGCCCCTCAACCCTCCACTGTTGTCTTCTTTTTTTTTTCTTTTGAGACAGAGTCTCGCTGCTCTGTCACCCAGGCTGGGGAGCAATGGCACCATCTCGGCTCACTGCAACCTCTGCCTCCCAAGTAGCTGGGATTACAGGTGCGTGCCACCACACCCACCTAGTCTTGAACTTCTGACCTCAGGTTATCTACCTGCCTCCCAAAGTGCTGGGATTAGAGGCATGAGCCACCACACCCAGACTACTGTCTTAACTTTACAAATGTTTTTATTTTTTATAAGTACATTGCTATTTCTTCCACTGGTTTGTAAGTTTCCTAAAATATAATAACCTGTTTTCTGATCTGCACAATGGGTATTTGTTAAGTGTCTATCACAGTGCCTGGCAGATTACAAACATTCAAAAAGCTTTAACTATACTTTTATATTCCAAAATACAGTGTTTTGAGAATAGGCTCTTGGCTGAACACCTGAGAGGTACTCCTACAAAGGAATGATTCTGAAGGTATGAACTTGGGGGAAGGTATCCCAGTTCTTTACTAACGGTTTTTGGCTTGCTTAATGAAACCTAGATTAAAAAAAGAAAAGAAAAAAAGAAAACCAGATTGCTGGAGAGGACTTTCTTGCAATAGGATCATCCTACCATACCTAAGCAAGCTCCCAAGCATAGAGTTGGAAAATTCTCTTGGGCGGAGTATACAGTATACATATCTAGCTATATACCCTAAGAAGAACCAGAAGTCTATTTGTTCTCAGACCAAGGAGAACAAAGGTATGATGTAAAGCTAAACCAGAATCTGATACAAAACACACTCACCTTTTCCATGGTATGACGAAGGGTACAGGGGTCCTCAATGATGTGTCTTAAGAGAAGGGTGACCAGGGGAGTAAACCCATTGAAGCCTGAGTTCTGGGTCAAATTCAAGATCATGCGGGTACTCTTCAGTTCTGCAAACATCATGGCATATTTGTGGTCCCGGGTGAGCCTCAGACAGAGACGAAGGGTGGCATGCAAAGTATCTGGGTCCACAGGGACTCCCAGCATGCTCACGCAGGCCCGGATTAAAACAGTCACCATATCTTCTGTCAAGCCCTGGATCAGGATCTCCCCGATTTTTGTTTCCTCCAGGCTTGTCTCCTTTTCAGTGTTTGTACTCTCTAGGGCCAAAGGGGTATCTATAAAACGGGAAAATAACAGTTTTAGACAGTTTAACTTGATGTTTATTTCCTCCCATGCCTCCCTCCTAAGTAACTGGCCAAGCACTTGGGTCCTATTAAGAGAAGCATGCCAAACACCAATTTTAAGATCAGGTGAAAAAGCAAAAGGGAGGCCTACGTATCTTTAATCTGTTAATCAAGCTGATGAAAATAACTCACAATGAAATTGGCCAGACCTTAAGCCACAAAGGCACATTAGCTTTAGGTAAAACACTCTTGGTACATACCATTGCCTTTATTTTCTTTACGTTTGATATCCATTTCTTTGCTTTCTTCCAGCGTCTTCTCTAGTTCCTGTCCATTGCTGTTTTTTGAATTTTTATTCAGCCGAGGTACCCTGAGGAGAGTCAGCATCACAGGGCGTCGGTTCCCTGTTTCCTCATTAACCTAGGAATTCAAACAGACATTAAAAAAACCTCTACCAAAAACGAATTATAAAGGTGGGGGAGGGGAGGGACATCTCCCAGGTAAAATGCTACAACAGGAAGGAACTCTGGCAATTTATCCCACCTTTATCATTTACAGAGAAAAAACCTGAAAGTCCCCAGAAGGCAAGTGGCATACACAAGGCCTTATAATGAACTGTAAACCTTCCAACAGAGCAAATACCATCCCTAACCACTCCCTAGTCCTTGACTAAACACTTAAAATCATTTATAAGAGGGATAGTATCAAATTGCTACAGACCCAAGGTCTAATCAATGACCTTAGGAAGACTCGATTTTCTGAAATCTATACTTAATTAGGTAATGGTAACTCTCCTCCTCCTAACACGTTAGGAATGCTGGTTCAGAAAGAAGAAAACCAAAACACATACCCCTCTTTTTGATAAAGTTTACAGTAGGGGTGTCCAATCTTTTGGCTTCCCTGGACCACACTGGAAGAAGAATTGTCTTGGGCCACACATAAACTACACTAACGATATTTGATAAGCTAAAAAGAACAACGACAAAAAAACCTCAATGTGTGGTGTTGGGCTGCATTCAAAGACATCCTGAGCCATATGTGGCCTGTGGTCCACGGGTTAGACAAGCTTGGTGAGTGAGCATGTACCTGCACCATTGTAGTGAATTGCACCGTGTATCTTCTTCGGCCTGCAGTGAATCGCACGCTTGTCTCTCCAGATTTCCAGGCAGAATCAATAGTGCTATTGTTGCTTGCACTGTAACTACACCAACGCCCAGAGCGATCATCAAACCAGCGCCAGTTGTTGCTGTTGGATTGCAGGTACTAAACATAAAAGTACAAAGTTTCTTTGTATTTCTTTCAAGGTTGATTAGAAGAAATAGTAACTTCATCAGTGTTCACTGCTAAAACTCACCCAGGAAAAAGAAATATACTGGACAATAAATTTTAAAAACCAAAAGAAAATTTTTCATATGCATTTACTCTCACATTCCTTAGTCTCTCTGCTACACGCTTAAAAACATGTCTTCTAAAGTTCAGGTGTTGAAAACTTAACCCCTAATTTAACAGTGCTGGGAGGTGGGGCCTAATAAAAGATAATATTAGGTCATGGGGACTCCGCCCCTCATGAATGGATTAATGTCATTATCCACGGACTGGGTTAGTTATTGTGACTGGGTTGGTTATAAAAGCGAGTTTGGACACCTCTTGCTCTTCCACCTTCTGCAATAGAAGGATGCAGCACTAAGGCTGTCACCAGATGTGGTCCCTTAGATCAGCCTCTAGAACTATGAGCCAAATAAACTTGTACAGTTTATATTAAATATTTTTTTTGGAGACAGGGTCTGACTCTGTCACCTAGGCTGGAGTGCAGTGACGCGATGCCGGCTCGGTTCACTGCAACCTCTGCCTCCCGGGCTCAAGTGATCTCCCCACCTCAGCCACCTGAGTAGCTGGGACCATAGGCACGCACCACTATGCCTGGTTAATTTTTGTATTTTTTGGAGAGATGGGGTTTCACTATGTGTTGCCCAAGCTGGTCTTGAACTCCTGAACTCAAGTAATCTACCTGTCTCAGCCTCCCAAAGTGCTGGGATTGCAGACGTGAGCCTACAGTGCCCAGCCTATGGTTTATAAATTAGTCCGTGGTATTACGTTATAGCAACAGCAAAACGGACTAAGATACTTTTCCTAGACAAAAAAACTATCTACAGTCCCTTATCTTGCCATTTTCTACTTTCCTTTTGTTTCTACTGATTTTCCCTAAAAGGGGAATGTTCACCTGAGATGTACTGAAACAAAAATTCTGTTTCCAAGAAGGTAGTGAGATGATGTGGCACAATAATCTTCATCTAAGGAGTGTTTGCTTTTTGGAAGGATTGCTGTATACTCAGTCCCTTACATAACAGAAAAGCCGCTCCTCCTCTGGAGATAGCACACTCCTTCAAAATTTACTTCCAGAGTAAATTATTCAGAAGAGAAACCTAGCTATGAAAATCCCTTAAGAGATTTATACATTGGTCAGAGACTTCTATATTCTTCACTACTCTCTCATATTCGCTTCTGGTCTACTCTTGCCTCAGGAAGCTAAACCGTCCTGCAGTCATACATACTACATTACACACCTTAGTCATCTGGGCTCTCCTTTTTGAGGAGATGGCTGTCTTTTCATAGAAATCAATCAGGAGCAACACTGGTGTGATCCACCTAAAAAAGAAAAATGATCTGTTTTGGGAAAGCAAGAAACCTGCACGAATTGGGAAAATATATCTTAATTTCATCAGATGCTTCCTTTATAATTTTAAAACTACAGAAGTACCACAAATTTGCCCCATACATGCCCCAGAAGAGTGCCTGATTCAGGCCCATGTCCCAGGGAAATAGAAACGAAACTAGGGTAGATATAGGGTTACTCACTTTGGGGTCTGGACTTCCTTCTGCTCCTTGGCTGCCTGGAGGCAGGGCTGAACCACTTCCAAGAGTTTGATTAGGACATTAAGGATGCCACTTGATTCAACCACCCAAGCACAAGGTAGCTTCAACTCCTGATAGATCAAAGGGAAAAAAAACAACAACCAGATACCAATTTCTACTCAGTAACAAAGATTAGCATGGGATAGGGAAGGGGAACATAAGGGTAAATAATAATAGAATTGGTTGAGTTCAAATTTTACCTCTTACCATTTACCAGTTGTGTAATCTAAGATGTGTTAAATTTTCTAGGCTTTGGTTTCCTCATGGGTCAGAGGAAATAATTTTTACCTTCAGAATAATTGTGATGATTGAGGTTTTATATATTAATATAAAGTACCCAGTGCCTGGCACTAATGTATATGCTTAATATGGAAATGGTTTATCACCAAGGTTGTGCAGTCTAACTATGTTGAAGTTGTAAAGCTTTAGATTTACAGAGAAATTTTATAATCTTTCAAGGAAAATGGAATAATTAAACACAGTTAATGGTTCGTCTTACTGGGGCTACACCAAAGTGTTACTTTTAACAGGAAATCACTGGAAGTAAATGTCCAAGGATAGGTAATTATTTAAATAAATTAGAGAACATTCAAAAGGTGGAGTAATGTATATAGCAAATGGGAAAATAGTCATAGTACTTAACAAAAAGAATATAAAACTTTCTATACAGTCTTATCCCAATTGCTTAAATGAACAGGAAAAAACACTAAAAGAAAATACAAGACTGTTACTTGCGATTTGTTTTAGATGGGGGTCCATGAATGATTCTCTCTTTAGTACTCTGAAAACTTTCCCACAAGTATCTATTTACAAAGTGCTACAGTAAGAGTTATCACTTCCATGATAAAGGAAACCCCCAAGACAGCTGTTACACAGTTTGACTCTTATATTGGATTTATCCCCTGAGTTTGCTGTATGTAAAGGGTTCAGTTCATTAAGTTCAGGTTTTAAAGATAATGAGCCACAAATGAAGTCATTTGTCCAAGGTCAATTGCCTCCTAGTTCCTACGTTGGTTGGATCAGGTCTTGCCCAAACCACTCTCTTGCCTCAAATAATCTGCTGACTAAATAGGCAAGGAAAAGAGAGAGGAATCTGATTTCATCTAATGTCTATTACCCTCAATATTGACCACATCCAATTTGCATACCCTACTCTACTATGTGGCTACCAGTTAGGTTTCCTCAGAAGAGCAAAAAATATTCTATGACCAAGCTCTGTTAGTAATTTAAATACTTTTCTTTTAAACTACCACCTCACAATTCTGACTCAATTCAATTAATGCTTGTTCTCAGAAGCCCTTCTCACATGAATCCAAAGTGATGCATACGACTTTCCTAAACCCAGATAAAACTGTTATCATTCTAACACAGAATGCTGTATTTTATACGTAATTATATGCATTTCAGCCTATCAGAAACTGGGCTCATGAAATGCAGGACTCATGCCTTATTCTTCGCTTTATCGTCTTCAATGCCTCATATATGTTAAGTGTTTGATAATTCTTTCATGAATGAATTACAAGGCCCCAAAGATCTAAATCTTACCTCAAAAAGTAGCGTTAAAAGCAAGATTCTAGTAGCCAAATTGGAGGCCTGGGGCAGTGTGGCCATCTGACTTATCCACTCTGACACGGTTTTTGTGTCACTTGTTGTCAGGGGAAGAGCAGCTTTGATCAATACATCAGCAGCTTCCCACACCTAGAAAAGCAAAAAAAGGGTTAAGTCACGGAACCGCAGAGCAAGATGAGGTTTCTGAAAATATTCTCAACCTTTTAAAATACTCCCTCTGCCTCCAACACATTCACTAAAGAAAGGTAGGTAAATCTAACATATTTACCATAGGGATTTAGAATCCATATCAAAAGATGTATGCTACTAAAGGATCACCACTAAACAATTACTTTATTAGGCTAGACTATAAGCAGCCTAAAATCTAAGTTAAAGGAAATGAGTATTTTAAAACTTCCTGGTGCATACAGTCAACCCCAAAAAGGTTCTATCAACTTATACTTCCATCAGCAATCTTTCATTGTATCTCTTTCTCTCAGAATTATTGTTAAAAAATAGACACTAAAACTTTCTGTGAAAAAATGTTTTATCCAGTTTTCCTTTACTTGTGTTCTTGTGCATTCAAGTTCTATTTTACAAAGCCCAGAAAAAAGTTTTCCCTTTTTAAATTTCTTTCCCTGCTTCTAGAATGAAACATTACATAAAACAAGATTCCACTAACTTAAATACAATCGAAATGTTAACTGGCTATCTGGGTGTGGGGATTTAAGGTAATTTCTTTCTTATCCCACTTCTATAATTAGCATAATTTCATAAAGAGAGAAAAGAAAAAGAGGACAAATATCAGGTCACAAGTATTCATCAGGATGGGGACTCAGTTGTTCAAGTGGCTGTTACATAGGAAAAAACATTTATTCAGTATTAGTCCAGGGGACGAACCTGACTCAAGGGTGAGGCACATTTTAGACATTTTAAGAGAAAAGTAGAAAAGGAGAGCTTTGTTTTTCCCTTCTAAAGACATTTTTGTGTGTGCAATGTAGTTAACACACTGTTTCAGGATTACCAGATCGAAAGAATCCAAATAGAGAATATACCCATATCAGGTAGAATGAAAATATGCTGATTTTTCAGAAATCAGGTTTTGACACAGGCAGGCAAACCACTTCACATACTCCCCCTCTTCTGACCCCTTGAGAGCTCACCTGATTGACTACTTGCTTCAGAATCATGTCACGATAATCTGCTCCATTACGTTTGATTGCTGTCATGATCAGGTCACACACACGGTATACTGTGTCTGGCAGCTCATCAAGAAGGTGGAAGCAGCCTGGCAACATGGTATCTGTGAAAGTGTGGAGCTCATCTTGTTCCAACGGGTCAGCATCCTGGAACTTCTCTAGACATTTAGCCTCTTCCTCTTCCTGCTTTTCCCGAGCTTTCCGTTCCTCTTCCTCCTTCCGGCAAGCAACTTCCTGGAAGCAGGGAAGGAAGTGTGAATAATACACAGGAGAGGTGAAGGAGGAAAGATAAGAGAGACTCTGAGAATGTTTTTGCTCTACCATATGATTACCCTCAACCTTCTCCTCAAGCAGTTGATACTTTCATCCAGGATGTGGCAGCCACAAAGTTTAAGGCAAGACAGGGAAGGTAGAAGGGAGGGACACTTCAAACAACTTTCACTGTCAAGTCACTTGTAGCATTCTATACTACCTCCCGCAAAATCATTTCTAGACACTGTTCTATATTCTGTGCCAGCAGGGAAAATTAAAGTAACTGTCACCTAGAAATATACAGCCAAGTTCGGCCTAATGGCACTACTGAGTACACTTTGGGTCTCTTATTTGACAATAAAGATTAATGCTTCATATGCCTCCCTTAAAGCTTCAGGTCAATACAAGGTAGCTCAATAATGGATGGCAAAGCTGGGATGAATTAGTACTCTTCTCATGTCTTCCTTTAGATTTGAATTCTATCAATTAGTTTGCAATACTAGCAGAATGTTCACAGAATACTAAGATTCATGTGCCAAGCCCTTTAGGATGCAGTGTCCTATAGTTACCTCAGGTGACTCTGCCCTTTGATCCATTGGAATATCCTGTCCCAGAGACATAGCAATTGCTCTCATCATCTGGTCCTCTTCAGACATGCTGAGATCCTAGAGTGTTAAGAGAATATCCAGTAAGGATACACACTCAAAACAAAGAAACCCAACAAGACCACTGCAACTCACAGGGAATCAGACATCTTGTGCTCAAGCTAAAGAGAGAGGAAGGGCCTCAAAATGCTGCTCTTGTATAAGTCAAACCCTATCAGGCTTATGTGGTTACTACAAACAAGAACAGATGAGGAAAATCACACGTAAAACTAAGTATAGGAAGGAGGCTTACAGTGTGATCATCTATTCTACATCTTAGAAAAGTGTGCCTCTTCTATTGTTTTGTGACTGGGGGTTCTTCTGCAAACAAAGTATAGTAATTTGTATTGCTGGGGGATAGAAAACTTCTGTTATTACGAAAAGAAAATACTGGCATGGACATGTCTGAAAATGAGAAGCAGTTTATAGAAAGGAAGACCAATGACAGAATAATAAGGGGAAAAAGGACTTCAGCAGTCAAACCAATATCCTGGAAAATCACTGCTCCTGAGCCAACTTACCCGAACAACTCCTCCCATGATTGGAGGAGGGTGGGTTAAAAGGTACTCTGTGGCCTGCTCCATGGTGCTGGTGTTCAACAGTGCCTCCATTGCATGTTCCCTTGTGAAGCCCATGTCCATGAGCTACATAAAGAATGCAAGGGCTCAGAATCACATAACGGAAATCCAAATACATTTTTAAAAGGAAGGAACCTTTTCAAGATGGAAATAACTTTTTCTAACTTCATCTGGGCTGAGAGCATTTATGAGCTAGGGCAATTAGGTAAAATGAACAATCGTTTCTGTTTGGTGCTTCTATAGCATTCTAAGCTACACATTGGGTAAGGAGCCAAGAAGATTCTCGATTTCATCCTCTAAGAAAGTTAGGGGGGGGATGCATGGCTATTATGATTAACAGGGTTATTATAATTAAAAGATTGAGACTCATACAAAGAAGTATAAATTGGTCCCAACTTTCTGGAAAACAAACTGGTAACAGAGCAAGTGCCTGAAAAACTGACCTAGTTATTCTACTACCAGGCAATAATCATGAGATGTATGTAAGGATTGGTACGTAAGGAAACTATACAACACAGTGTTAAAACATCAAACTGTAAGAAAATTAGCATCCAACAATAAAAGAATGACCAATTAGTAAAAAAAAGTTCTTGATAACAGCAATACAAGTATATGTATTATTTGATGTTAACGACGTAAAAATTAGGCACAAGACTGACTGAAAAAGGAGACAATGACTATCTTGTGTGATAAAATTACGAATGCCTTTTAAAAGTCTTGTATTTTCCAAATTTGGTAATGAGAGTATTTATTACTTTAATGATAAAAAACGGGACAAGTGTATATAGTAGACAGATTTGAACAGGACTCCAGACATAAAAGCTAACACACATACATACAAACTCCAGGAAGAAAATCTTAAAATGCTCTTTGAGATGGAAGTGGCAGGACTTTACATGCCTTTCCCCTCCCCTCTTTCTGGCCTCTCAATTTTTAAAATGCCCCTTATACATTTTATTTGCAAGTGAAAACAAAAGTTTTGTAGGTGACTAAGGTTTCAGAAAGCTCTTGTTGGAGAATAAATCTGGTTCACAATATCCATTCTCTTTACAGGTTAACCAGAAAGTAACTGAGGACAGTTTGCCTCCACTGAGGCAGCAGGAGGCTACTGAGAATACTCATCAACATGCTTGAAAGGAGTATTACCTGTGCAGAGCATCAGGACTATACTCCAGTTTTCCTCAGGAGAAAAAAAATAAATACTAAGAGAAGGAGGAAATTTAAACTGTCTTCTGGTTAATGTGACCAGGGACTCAGTGGTATGTGAGCTTAGAAAATCCATAAGCATCACACTCCATTGGGTGCAAAGTCTGGACCCTGGAGTGTGAGGCCAGTACCCTACCTGTTGCAGTTGTTGCTGGTTGACTTGAGGTTCCCGGCGGGAGCCACCTTCCTCTTGCCCTGTATCCTCTTCTCCTCGAGACCCCTCCTTCTCCTTGCTTAGTCTCTCTCGAATCACAGGTTCTCCTCGGAGGATGTGGCATAGAATGGCCAGCATGGATTCAGCCATTCGTCCACCATATACCTTCAGGGGTTTCCGGTTCCATAAGTTTTTGATGCAAGTAAAGGCTGCCTGTAAGTAATTTGAAAAGTGTGTGAAAATCATTTGGCCTCAATTCAAAGCTCAGAAGGATTAAGTTAAAGACCTATGGAACAGTCCTTCCACAACTAGTACCAACAACAAAACAATTGGCCAACATGAGGAGGTCTAAGGAGGCACAGAGAACAGGCATTTTACTCAACCTTAAGCAGTGATATAGTTTGGAATATTTGCTCTGCCCAAATCTCATGCTGAATTGTAATCCCCAATGCTGGAGGTGTTTGGGTCATGGGGGTGGATCCCTCATTGTTTAGTGTTGTCTTCATGATAGTGAGTTAGTGTGTACCACCCCCTCCACCTCCTGGCTCCTGCCATGTGACATGCAAGCTCCCACTTAACCTTCCGCCATGACTGTGAACTTCCTGAGGCCTCCCTAGAAGCCCAGCAGATGCTAGCACCATGCTTCCAAAGCTTGCAGAACTGTGGGCCACTTAAATATCTTTTCTTTATAAATTACCCAGTCTCAGGTATTTCTTTATAGCAATGCAAGAACAGCCTAATGCAAGTACCAATCTGAAATTTACAGCTCAAGTGTTTATCACGGAAAATTCTCAAATGGTCTATATTCCCTTACGTAAGGCAGCCCTATCTGGGAGTTGGATCCAGTGGTTCTTAAATAAGCATGTTATTTCATTAAGCAGGACAAAATAGAGTGGGAACTACTTAGCATGAGAAATTCCTTTTGATTTTAGAATACTGAATACTCACTTTCTGAGTTACCACAAGGAAGCGCAGTGCACTGAACTGGGGAAAGTTCTGGACACCTCCAGGCAATTTGGCAGGCAGCGAATGTGGAGATTCAAGCACCGTGGTGGGATTCACCATCTTCTCCACCAGCATAAGCCAGGCATCTAGGAATTCTCCTGTGCCATCAGGCAAGTCTGAGTGTTCCAATCCCTCAGAAACAGGAACTTTACCTCCCATGGACAGAGCCCAGTTGAAAGTTCTAAATTCAAATAAGGAAAAGTAGACAGAATATTAGTATTTTACCCTGGCAAGGGGGGTTTACATCTAAAAGGTCCCCAATCTCTATATTGGCCCTACATGTCCCTCTTCTTAGAGCTATTACGTCTAATCCGTCCAACAGTTTTCAGCTATACTATTTTTTTCTTTTGTTCCGCCTCTCCTCCGTTACTTTTTAGTCTTAAAAACCTAAACCAGCTGGGCGCGGTGGCTCACGCCTGTAATCCCAGCACTTTGGGAGGCTGAGGTGGGTGGATCACGAGGTCAGGAGATCGAGACCATCCTGGCTAACACAGTGAAACCCCGTCTCTACTAAATATACAAAAATTAGCTGGACGTGGTGGCGGGCGCCTGTAGTCCCAGCTACTCGGGAGGCTGAGACAGGAGAATGGCATGAACCCGGGAGGCGGACCTTGCAGTGAGTTGAGTTTGCGCCACTGCACTCCAGCCTGGGCGACAGAGCCAGACTCCATCTCAAAAAAAAAAAACCTAAACCAGTGAAACTCATCTTGAAATCATCTGACCAAAAATAGCAGAAAAATTATATTCAGAGAAACAACAGAAAAAGACAAACCTATTTTAAAAACCCGTACTTGGAACTGGAAGCCACATGAGAAAAAGCAGAGACCCTTACAAACACAACTCTAGGGGAGGCTAAATCCTACCCTCCAAGGTAAATGGAGACAAACATGGCTACTTCCCAGAACCCTGAAGGATACAACCAATAGCTATTTCTATATATCCCACTGTTACAAGATAGGGTACTTAAAAGCAGTGGGCTGGGAAGGCACACAGCAAAGACCAAACTCCAAGAAATGCTCCTCTGTGAAGCAACTTGATCCTTACTCAAAAAGAGCATTGTGACCTCCGGAGCAGAGAAACTTTTGCAGCATGAGGTGGTAGGGATACTTCCTCTCATCAAACAGCATTGGGGATGTGAAACCAACTGAACAGATGAAGAATGTCAGCCTGAAAGTGGAAAAAAAGGCAAAACTTTAACCTTCTGTAAAGCAGAGACAGAAGCAATAGGAAATTCATGTAAAAGGCAAGAGTAAAATTTACACACTGAAGTGACACCTCCCACCTACTAAAGAATACAGGATGAGTATCCCTATCAGAAAATTCAAAATGTTCCAAAATCTGAAACTTTTGATTGCTGACGTGACGCTCAAAGTACATGTTCATGGGAGCATTTCAGATTAGAGATGCTCAACTGATAAGTATTCCGCAAATATTCCAAAACCCAAAAAATTCCAAAATTCAAAACACTTTCTGGCCCCAAGCATTTTGGATAAGGGATACTACCTATATAAGACCACTGAAATGCAGTTTGACTGTAAATACTTAAAATATTACCCATGTTCTGTACTAGGTACAACCAAAACAAGTAACTTACACTTCATTTTCTAGAGTAAACAAGGGACCTCCAAGCTCTCAAATTCAGTGGCTCACTCTCCATTTTAAGTAGTATAGGAACAACTTACATATTTTTTATTGTAACTTTCTAGTCCCTGAATCTCAAGCTGAACTTCACCTGAATCGGGGAGTAGGTGTATATGGTGGGGGCTGCCAAGATAACCCCTTAGTCAAGAGCTTAGTGAGAGCTGAGGCTGTTGATCGTGCGGCAGGTGTCGGTGCTGTAGTGGTGCTGGCAGCATGATGGCTCCTTCTCTGGCGGACAGGAGATCCCACACAAAGTTTAACAAGAAGTCCAAATAGCTCAGCAAGTGCTCGGCCTAATCTGGAGGAAGCTGAAACCCAGAAATCAGAATAAGACTGTACAGTATTCTCAGAATGGTTTAATTACAACAGACATATTACCATCAACATATTTTTATGACTCACCACTTCCTCCTACAACCGCTAGTTAACACTTGGATTTGTTCTACATTCAATAATCCAAAAAGGAAGTCCCACAAGGAACAAATGCCACTTCTGATGGTAGGAGACAGATATGTGGCACTCAACAGATATCAAATGTAAAAGACAAATAAGCACTCATACTGCTAGAGGAACATAAATTGAAACCATATTTAAGTTAAATGCTATCTAGTGGATGATAAAGTCACTTAAAATGCCTACAGAAAACTTTAAAAATGCCAAAAATGATTAGCCACTTAGATAAGAAAAGATCACTGACAATATACATAGTCTGATCACAATAAAAAATATGTAGTCCCAGAGGAAAAAAAAACTAGGAAAAGCAGGAAAATTTTTACAAGTAGCTTCTTAAGGAATTGGGCAGATTATGGACATCTCAAATTTTCCATTTCATAGGATGCTTTTCAATATATAATTCAACAAGGAAAAGGCAGCATACAAATATAAACATATGTAAAAGAAAACACAGAAAACTGAGTGCTTTCCAGCTTCTCTTTAAATATTTCATGTGTTTTTATATTTCTACAATGAAATATACTTTTAAAATCATAAATGAAAATGTTGCCATAGCATTTTAAAAATAAACGTTATTTCACGTTTTTTCATGAAACATTATTTCATGATCCAGAGACAAGAAGGGCTAGGTCTGAATCAAAGTACAGCTGACGCTTGATCAACACAGGTTTTCAACTATAGATGCCTACTTATGTGTGAATTTTTTTTTTCAATAAATATACTGAAAATTTTGGAGATTGGTGACAATTTGAAAAAACTACTAGTTTTTTCAAAACTAGTAGTAAAATAGATACTAGTCTATTTTATCATTTACTACCATAAAATATATACAAATTATAAAAATTTAATATTTATCACACTTATGCACATACACTTATACACGGTGCCATTTGCAGTAAATAAGCAGTATTGAGTAACTGGATAAAATTTAGTACATATTATACTCTGTAATAATTTTGTAGCCACGACCTGCTGATACTGTGGTGAGCTCAAGTGTTGCCACAATTTGCTTAAAACACTGTGTGAGGCTAAGCACTTCTACATGAACAGTTCATCTCTCCAGTAAATTGTGTAGTGATCTCTCATGGTTCTCGCATTGTTTTTCATGTTTACCGCAATACTGAAAACCTGGAATAAACCTGGGTCACTCTATGACCCCATATGAAGTGTCACTAGTGACGTTGGAAGTGCTCCCAAGAAGCAGGGAAAAGTCATGACACTTCAAGAAAAAGTTGAATTATTGGATATGGATTGCAGATTGCCCACCACTTCAGGAAAAATGAATTCAGTGTAAAGACCATTGTAAAACAAACAAAAGGAAATTAGTGAAGCTGTTGCTGCAGCTATACCAGCAGGCTTGAAAACCTTGCACTTTTGTGAAATCTTTTTATTTCATATTGAAAATGCACGTTTATGTGGGTACAGGATTGCCATAATAAAGACAAATCTATAGATTCTAATGCAATTCAAGAAAATAATGAACTCACTATATGAAAACTTAAAGCAAAAGGAAAGTGAAGGATCTAAAGCTGGAGAATGTAAAGCCAGTAAAGGATAATTTGGTAATTTTAGAAAGAGATTTGGCTTAAAGAATGTCGAGATAATAGGAGAAGCAGCTTCTGACAACCAACCAACAGGCAACAGATAAGTTCCCAGACACCACTAAGAACATCACTGAGAAAGGGTATCTGCCTGAAAGGGTTTTTCATACAGATAAAAGTGCCCTACTTTGAAGGAAAAAAAAAAAAAAGGCCACAAAGGACGTTTATTAGTAAGGAATAGAAGTGAGCAGAAGGATTTAAGGCAGGAAGGGACAGACTCACTCCTCTATTTTGTGCAAATGCTACTGGGTTTATAATCAGGACTGCCCTTACCTATATAGCTCCTAACTTCCGAGCCTTGAAGGAGAAAGATAAACTACCAGCTGCTGGTCTTTTGGTTGTACAAGAAGGCCTGGGCAACAAGACCCCTTTTCTGGATTGGTTCCACTGATGTTTTGTCTCTGAAGTCAGAAGTACCTTGCTAGTAAGGGAGTGCCTTTTAAAGTTCTTTTGACATTAGACAATGCCTCTGGTGACCCAGAGCCCCATGAATTCAACACAAAAGGCACTGAAGTGGTCTACTTGCCCCCCAAAACCACATCTCTAATTCAGCCTCTAGATCAGAGAGTCATAAGGGGCTTTAAGGCTATTACACACAGTACTCTAAGGAAAGGATTGTTAATGCTGTGGAAGAGAACCCTGACAGAGGGAACATCACGAAAGTCTGGAAGGATTACACCACTGAAGATGCCATCATTGTCACAGAAAAAGCCATCAAGCCTGAAATAAATTCCTGTTGGAGAAAACTGTCCTGATATTGTGCAGAACTTAACAGGATTTATGACAGCGCCAATCAAGGAAATCACGAGTTTGTGGATATGGCAAAAAAAAGGTCACGGGTGAAGAATTTCAGGATATGAATCTCAGTGAAATTCAAGAGCTAATAAACACCACACCAGAGCAAGTAACAGAAGACGTCTTGATAGAGATGAGTGCTTCTGAACCGATACCAGATGATGAGGAAGAAGATGTAGAAACAGTGCCAGGAACCAAAGTGACATAAGACAATCTGGCAGAGGGTTCTGATTACTAAAGAATACTTTTGACTTCTTTTATGATGTGGACCTTACTATGATATGGGCACCGAAACTAAAGCAAACGGTGGAAGAAAAATTGGTATTGTACAGACACATTTTTAGAGAAATGAAAAAGCAACAAAGTCAGAAAGAAACTACTGTGTATTTCCACAAAGTTACACCAAGCATACCTGCCTTTCCTTCTACCTCCTTTACCTGTTCTGCCTCTGCTATCTCAGAGACAGCAAGACCAACATCCCCCCTTCCTTCCTCCTTCTCAGCTACTCAATGTGAAGACCACCCAGATGAAGACCTCTATGATGATCCTCTTAATGAACAGTAAATATATTTTTCTCTTAAGATTTTAACATTTTCCTTTATCTAGCTTACTTTAAGAATACAGGATATAATACATATACGAAATGTGTGTCCATCGACTGTTTATGTTACTGGTAAGGCTTCTGGTCAATAGATAGCTATTAGTAGTTAAGTTTTTGGGGAGTCAAACGTTATACATGGATTTCTGACTGTGTGGAGGAGTTGCCTCAACCCCCATGTTGTTCAAGGGTTAAATCTATGTCTTTTCAGGATATACATGCACATATAAACTCAGTGTGTAAAAATAGGCTCTACTTGAGCCTAGGTTACATACCCTGCTAAAATTTAGTAATAAGCTCAAACGTATACAGTATAGGAACAAGGAAAACAGTCCTTTTTTCTTCCTATTACATCCAAATTAAGATTTCTTTATCCTAATTAGGGAATAGGCTACAGATATGGGTATACCCAGACTTTGAAAACCTAACGAATCCAATCATTGGGTTTACACTTTCTCACCACTGCTTTCAGGTGAACAGATAGCAAAGTGCTTAAAGGTAGTCCAAAGACAAGAGGATGGCAAAAGGCCAGTAACCAAAGAGAAACAGTATATGGACTGGGTCCACACAGAAACCTCTGAATGCTCCAAGATCAAAGAAATATGACAAAGCAAGGAGAGAGAAATATGAACATCTTCTTGCTTGGTCAATTTTCCTTTGAAGGTAATGTTGGTAGACTTTCAAATTAAAATAAATGGAGAATTAAACTAATTAAAAGTAAAATGTAAAATGCAATGGGAATTTGAGGTAACAAATGGAAACACCAAAGGCCATTTTCTGTTTGCTTTTACGAAGGGCCCCAGATTCCTATAAGTTAGGTCTCCATTTTCCTCTATATTAAGGTGCCAGAAAGTGACGACAATTTACGAACACACAAATAGGTTCCCAAACATTGGTATTACATTAAAGGGGAAAAAAAAGGGCAAACAGACCAGTGCAAATCATTAATGCAGTTTTGTATGCTGCCAATACAGTCTCAATAAAGCTGCCAAAGTGACTTTAATATAAAACACCTATCAGACTATGTCTCTTGCCAGTTATGTTCAAGGAACACAAAAAGAGAAGACTAGGTGGAAGAGCCAGATAGTTATCAGGGAATCAAGATAGCTTAATAACACAAGCACCAAAGGAAGAATATTTCTAGATGGAGATGGTGGGTCAACTACCATGCTGCAGACAAGTGAGAAGGGACTTAGGACAAGGACGTTGTAGATGCCTTGCTGAGACATCTCAGTGAAATGGAAGGAGCAGCAACAATATGCAATAGTTGAAGAGTAAGTAGGAGGAAGAAATTAAAGAAGGGAGGGTAGTAGATATGGCTCTCAGGAAGGGATTCTGTCATGTCTGTATCCGTAGCAGCTAGTACAAAGCCTGTCACATAGCAGCCACTCAACAAAGGACACTTAAAAATGAGTCACAGAAGTTTTAAACTTCCTTAGGTGAAACAACATCGCCTTTCCAACTCAACCTGTTTCAAGACTAAGGGACTGAAAGCCAGAAAAGGTAGGAGAAAGGAGAATGACTCACCTGATAACAAAGGCTTGATTTGCTTAATTCTGGCAGCCATTGCTGGTGTGATTTTAGATTTGCCCTTAGAGTCTGAAGCAGTAGGTTCATCTGTCTCCATGGGAGCCAATGTGTCACCATCTAGCCCAATGCCTTCTAATAAGCCCTGGGTAGAAGCATCCATACTTCCAGCTGCTCCATCCTGTTCCCCATCTACAGATGTATAAGAGGGGAGCAATAGGACAATGTAGAGCCAACATTTACCTGGTTCCTTGAGAAGTACTGACAAGATTACCTATGGTTTTTGTTACTCTTTCAATTCCCATGGCTTCCTAAATTTGAAAAACAAAAACATAACCCAAATATTTTACTGATATGCTCCTCTGGAGTTCTAAGTACCTAATGCTGACATCTTCAAATGACAGCATATGAATAGTATTAACCCAGGGCTACCTTGGAAGACTGTTGTAGGCACAGCCCAACCCAGGGGGTACCATTCACATGGACTACAGTGTGCACAGTACCCAATGCTGTCAATGTGGATGCCCTACTAGAATGTTATAGCTTGTTAAGTTCAAACTAGACATCACAGATTACCACTGGACATTTTATTTCCTAGCATTTAAGAATTATGTATATGAATGTGACATGTGTCTTTTTCTTTGGTATATGCGTGCTCTTATATCTAAGAATGAGCTTTATGCAAACTTATAAAACAAGTCACCAAGTTTTTCTCTTAACATTCCAGAAAAACTGTGGAGAAGCTGAGTCGTTTTTGTTAAATGTGTTAAATTGCTAGAAAAAATATATCTGTTAGAGAGGCAATTCTTTGACAGCGAATCTAATTTCATTCTCAGTTCTTAGTCAATTTATTCTTTCCCTGAGTTAAATTTAGTATGTTTTGACTAAATTTGAAATTCTCCTTTTGTCAGGTTTCTTTATAGTTTATTAATGTTATCCCATCCCTCACAATAACCAGCTGTCATATATAAGTCCTTGTTTGTTGGTTCTAAGCCTATGTCAGCTTTATTAGTTCCCTAGAAATTTCCCTTTCTAGTAATTTCTGTACAAGTTTTAAGCCTATCTGATACCTTTTTTTTTTTGGAGACAGGGTCTCGCTCTGTCATCTAGGCTTGAGTGCAGGGGTATACTCATGGCTCACCATAGCCTCAACTTCCTGGGCTCAAGCGATCCTCCCACCTCAGCCTCCCTAGTAGCTGGGACTACAGGCATGTACCACCACGGCCGGCTAATTTTTGTATTTTTTTTTTTGTAGAGATAGAGTTTCATCATGTTGCCCAAGCGGGTCTCGAACTCCTGGGCTCAAACGATTCACCTGCCTCAGCCTCCCAAAGTGTTGGGATTAGAGACGTGAGCCACTGTGCCTGGCGTGATGCATTTTTATACACAGAATTATCTTCATTGCTTTCTTAATAGTTTATCCTTTTTTATTTCCTCATTGATACTGAACACCGGAGAAAAAACATTCTGGAAAAGTTGCTTGTATTCGTTTTAGGTTTGTAGCATTAGAGTCAGAAAATTGTGTATGATTTCTACTTACTGAAATTTGGAATTTTTTTTTTTTTTTCCTGAGGCGGTGTTTCGCTCTTGTTGCCCAGGCTGGAGTGCAATGGCGCGATTTCGGCTCACTGCAACCTCCACCTCCCAGGTTCAAGCGATTCTCCTGCCTCAGCCTCCCGAGTAGCTGGGATTATAGGTATGTGCCACCACGCCCGGCTAATTTTTTGTGTTTTCAGTAGAGACGAGGTTTCTCCATGTTCATCAGGCTGGTCTGAACTCCCGAACTCAGGTGATCCACCCGCCTCGGCCTCCCAAAGTGCTAGGATTACAGGCGTGAGCCACCGAGCCCGGCCAAAATTTGGAATTTTTATCGTGAGATAATATAAAAGCAATCTTTTTTATAAAACAGCACTGTTGATAGAAATATAACATGAAACACATATATAATTTAAATTTTCTAGTAGCCACATTAAAAAGTATTTGTTAATACCCTCTGATACAGTAATTTCTAGGGATCAATTTTACATTTGTAGAAAAGTAGATACAAAAATCTTCATTTTTAAAAAATAGCATATTAGAAACTTAACAGGGAATAGTTAATTCGTGTACCTTTATATGGTACCTAACATTAAGTGAAGAAAGAGATCTACGAAATGTTTTTATCTAAGACACTGGCAAATGTATTCAGAGAAAAAAGATGGGCAGACACTTCCAAAATGTTTTTTTTTTTTTTGGTGGCAGAAATACGGGTAATCCTTTCAACTACATTTTCTAAATTTTACCATTATGTATATACGTTTTTATGGAAGAAATGACTAAAAATTAGTGAGAGGATGAAAACTAGACTATGGATGATAGAACTAACTAAAAATTTTCATAATAAACCTATAAAGACGTAGGAACAAAACTTAGAAGTAATGACTAACATTTTAGTTTCTTAGAGTTACCTGATCTTTTTCCGCCCTGGGTCGTACCTGCCTTCTCATCCTTTGGAACCAGTTTCTGCATATCTGCCTGGCCAAATTCACACCCAGATGGTAGGCTGCAAAAGGAGAAATGCTGAGCAAAAGAAATATATATATACTGATAATTCACCTCTTATATTGTAAATGGTCTCTAATTTGCTTGGCTGACACTATCCCTCCTATAGCAGGCAGGTTAAACTGAATGTAATAAAGCATCTATAATTCCTGAGGTAGCACCCCACAAGCTTTCCAATTCTTTTTTTTTTCTTTTTTCTTTTTTTTGGAGACCCAGTCTCACTCTTTCGCCTGGGCTGGAGTGCAGTGGCATGATCTTGGGCTCACTGCAACCTCCACCTCTGGGGTTCAAGCAATTCTCCTGCCTCAGCCTCCCAAATAGCTGGGATTACAGGCGCCCGCCATTACGCCCAGCTAATTTTTTGTATTTTTAGTAGAGATGGGGTTTCACCATGTTGGCCAGGCTGGTCTCGAACACCTGACCTCTTGATTTGCCTACCTTGGCCTCCCAAAGTGCTGAGATTACAGGCGTGAGCCACCGTGTCCAGCCACAACTCAATTTTTTGTATCTGGCTAATAACAGGAACACATTTTAAACATCTACCATGATGACAAAGCATTTGTCATCAAGTTCCTAGGCTGGGAAGAGGGAAGGACAAGGAGGCCTCTGAACTCTCTTCCATACCCTCCTATCCCCAACCAAAGCAATCCTCCAGGCTCACCGAACTTAGATAACAAAGTAATAAGAGAGAGAGCCATTCTCTTACCTGTTTGGGGTACACAGAGAGAGGAGGACAGTGCTTTCCCACACCAGGGAACAGTATAACTGGCTCAGCTTGCTCAAAACACTCAGACCCAATTGAGAGCCCCACTGGTTAACGGAGATGGAACGAATTTCACTCTGCAATCATAACAAGAATTTCACCTTTGGGATGTTCTCTGAACAATTATACTTTAAAAAAAAAAATCGACCTTCAACAGTTTTATAAGGGTAAGGGATTTTTCTTCATTGCTATTCTCAGAGTTATCCACCTCATCAAAATGTCCACATTCAAGACGACAGTTCCACAAGGTATCCTCTTACAATATTTACAAACTATTTCCACAACATCCGTTCTCATTGTTTTTTATAAAGTGAAAGAAAGGCATCAGAGGCTACTCTTTTTTTCTGAATCAAAGAAATGGTTTTACAGGTTCATTAACTACTTTCTAAATTATTTGGTAGGGGTATTATTATTTCCATTCAATTTCTTTACTTCAGTAAATACCTAGATTTATTTAATTCCTTGAATGTTTCATTTTCATTTTATTTCATTTAATAAAGAAAAGTCATAAAAATCAATCCCTAAGCTTTGTTAAGTAATTTAATTTTCTAAATCCTTTATACTTGTGCTTTTTTAAACTTCAGATTTGATTGATTCACAATTAACAGAGAACACACTCCTGCTCAATAGCATAAAACAGGGCTGTTGAACCCTGTTTTGTTTAATGTTGATACCATTAATCTTTAGAATCAATTATCTGAGGAATAAATGTAGTAAAACTGTGAGGACATACACAAAATGCCTTCTTTCTGGAACTATGGATTATGGATTACAGGTCAAACGTTTGATATGTAGAAAATTTTTAGTAATTTGTTAATTACCATTGATTTAAATGTTCTTTGGTAAAATGTCCTACCTATGCCATCCCATTATCAGACCTATAGGGACTCGTGGAAAGATTAGAAAGTACTACGGCCAGATGAATACCCAATTGATGTTTGTCTGTAATAACATGTTTCGCTCTCAAGAAAGTCCACTTCACCACATAATAAGTTATATAGTCACTCAACTTTTTGACAGTCAAAAAAATCTCATCCTAAATTGGACTGTTCTTTTAGCTGCTACCTCAGGCAGACCTCCTTTCAAGCATAGTAACCCTGCTAGGTGTATGCCCTAGATATTTCACTGCCTTTAAATTAATATGTTCACCCCTAAGGTTATTTTTACCTGTCCAACTCTGCAAGTATGAACAAACATCATGATGTAGGCATGGGCAGCAGTGAGTGCATGCAGCAGAGGTGTGGCCTGGGCTGAGAGGGTAGCATCAGCAACATTGCCTGCACAAGCCAGTTCTCGCAACAACACTGAGCCCCCAGGGGATTCAATGGGGCGGTGTAAGGGCTCCAGGGAGGAGAGGATGGAGTCCAACTGAAGGAGACCCTCTTGAAGGACTTTGGGTTCATGTGACAGTGTCTGAAACAGGAAGAATAATTAAAGTGTTAATATACAATGAACTTCAAATTCATCATGTCTTTTAATAGTCACAATGGAAGTGACAATTAAATGGAAGCCTCTCAGATTTTGGATATGGCCATGGTCTCTCACCTGGTAAATGGTGGAACCCAAATATAAGTCAGGTACAACATACCTTAACATCTCTTTCTAGAGCAACACACTACTTTCAAACTTGGTGAGCCAATAACACTTAAAAGCTTATGATGTTCAAACTGAATACTGTTACGGCAAGGATTCTACACTATAGGATTAATTCCAAATTTTGCTCGATAGGAAACAATGTTAGGCAAAGTTCCAAAGCATGGAAGTGAGTCACTATTACACTGTTCTTTTCTTCTTAAAACAAAAGCGATTATTCTGAGATAGGAATCAGGTAGGCAATTTGTTTTTATCAGACAACCCAAGGATTATACGACCCTTGTGATTTCCTCTCAAGTCTGGAGAAAAATCTGACAATAAAACACCACCACTTGCCATGCAAAGATAGGAGAAATCATGTGCCTTCCTATGGCTTTAAATAAATCTATCTATCCTTCCACAGCATCTTATAGGATATTTTCCCCTCTCTGTGATGAAGAGCATTTAATTCAATATTTCAAAGAGTAAAACAAAATAAACTAAATGAAGTCACGTCACAATTATGGATCTTTCCAAGTCTGTAAGCAAATGAATTTCTCATTCAGCAGGAATTACTTATCACTCTGCAGCCCAGCTAACAAAGGAGTTTCACAGATTTAATGCAATCACTATCAAAATTCCAATGCTGTTTTTTGTTTTGGTTTTGCAGAAATAGAAAAATCCCTTCTAAAATTTATATGAAATCTTAAGGGACCCCAAATAGCCAAAACAAGTTGGGGAAAAATTTTTGGAGGTCTCACTCTTTTTGATTTCTATTACAAAGTTACAGTGATCAAAACTGTGATACTGGCATAAAGACAGACGTAAAGACCAATGGAATAGAATAGAGAGCCCAGAATTAAATCTTCACATATATATGGTCAAATGATTTTTGACAAAGGTACCAAGACCATGCAATAGGAAAGGACAGACTTTTACCATATAAAAAATCTAATCAAAATGGATTAAAGACCTGAATATAAGAGCTAAGTTATAAAACTCCTAGAAGAAGCCACAGTGGGAAAGCTGCAAAACATCAGATTTGGCAATGGTTTTGTGGACACGACACCAAAAACACAGGTGTTTACACAGGCAACAAAAACAAAAAAAGAGAAGCTGAACTTTATCAAGATTAAAAATGTTTGTGAATCAAAAGACAACCATGAAAAGGCAACTCACAGAACAGGAAAAATATATGCAAATCATATACCTGAGAAGAAATTAGTATCAGGTATTAATACGTGTATAAGAATACACAACTCTTACAACTCAACAAAACAAATAACACGATTAAAAAAGAACAATGAATTTGAATAGACATTTCTACAAAGAAGATATACATGGATAACAAGCACATGAAAAGATGTTCATTATCACTAAGCATCAGGGAAATGCCAGTGAAAAACAAAATGAGATACACTTCCTACCCACCAGAATGGCTATTATCAAAAAACAGAAAATAAGTATTGGCTAGGATGTGGGAAAATTAGAATTAAAAGTAGAGTCTCAAAGAGTTACATGTACATCCATGTTCACAGCATCATTATTATTCACAACAGCCAAAAGGAGAAAGCAACCCAAGTGTCAATCAACAGATGAATGGATAAACAAAATGTGGTATATACACACAATGGAATATTATTAGGCCTTACAAGGGAAGGAAATTATGACACATGCTACATAATGGTTGAACCTTGAGGGCATTATGCTAAGTGAAAAAAGCCGGTCGCACACACAAAATATTTTATGATCCCACTTATATAAGGTACCTAGAGTAGTCAAATTTAGAGACAAAAAATAGAACGGTAGTTGCCAAGGTCTGGGGAGAGGGGAGGATGAGAAGTTCAATGGCAGAATTTCATTTTTGCAAGATGAAAAGAGTTCTGGAGATTGGCTGCACATCAATATGAATACACATAACACTACTGAACTCTACACTTCAAAATGGTTAAGATGATACATTTCATGTTATGTGTAGTTTACCACTATGAAAAAATAAAGAAGCTTCATTTTTGGCAAAATATGAGCAATGAACTACCATGTCAATTATGCTTAAAATACATGACTATCGGGCTTGAAAAGGGGGGAATTAAATATCGGCAATGAACTACATGTCAATTATGCTTAAAATACATGACTACCAAGCTTGAAAGGGGAGGAAAATACATGGTTAAACATAACCATAAACATAAAATGTGTTTAAAAAGCACCTATAACAAAGAAGGGTGAGGTACTAATAAAACCCAACTAGAAAAGCTTTCTTGGAGATACACTTTTCCCTCCAATAAACTCTAATGATTTAGAACTACATACCCAACTGATAAACAAAGAAAAAATACTTTGACTTTTCAATGAGAAATAACATGGCACACTATATATTAGTCACAAAATTCACTTATACAACATAACACAAATTTATTCATTATTTTTTAGTTGAAGGGAGACCATAGTAAAAACATATATACAGAAGTATCGCAAAATTGATTTCCAGAAAGAAATGAAAACATTTGGCCAGATGCTTCTTACCAATATGGATTTGCAGACACCTGCAACAGCCTGACAGGCAGCAGATGTGGGAAAGTCAATGGGCAGATTGGGAAGACCCAAAATGGTAACCAAAGGCAACAGTCCTTTCTGATTCACAAATTCCTGGCAGTGGTCATCTGTTGTATTGTTGCTCAGAATAGATTCCACAAATTTCATCTAGGTAATAAAAATTTTTTAAAGAAGTTAGAGCCTGACAGGTGGAACTAAATGGCCAGCCTGGAATAAGGATGGGGTAGCTTTCTAGTCATGATATCAGTGTTTTCTAGAGTATCAAAACCTCAGATAAACCAGATGTATGATACGGATTCTAAAACATCCAGGAAGTAAAGAATATCTACGATTTCTGCCCAATCTCCATTTTCAAGCACACCAAGAGTCAGATAATTCGAGATAACAGAGAAGTTAAGTGACTTGCTCAGGGCCACATTATGAATTAGTGGTACAATCATGTTTAATCTCTTAATTTGCTATTTAGTGCTCCTTGCCTACCTCTCTCCTGCAGGCAAACATCATGGAAAATTTCCCCCAAATGTGCTTATAATGCAAATGAAACGCATAATGCAAATGAAACACTGAACTCTGAAGAGTTTGTTTCAAACAAAGAATTTTTTTAAGAGTAAAAAAAGTAAAATGTGGGCAATAAACACACAGGCACAAGACAAACTATCTCTGGAAGTCTTGGAAGTGATTAGTAGGCTGAAACAAATGCTAAGAGGTCTCTCCCTTACTGGTAAACAATTCTGGGAGAATTCAAACTCTTCACTTTTTTGGTGAGATGCTCAGGAAGTAATGGGAAAAAAGGGGGAAAATATATGTTGGACACATTTGGAAAACATATTACAGGTTGTATATTTCATATTCGAAATGCTTGGGCACCATGAGTGTTTCAGATTTTTATTTTTGAATATTTGCATTATACAGTACAGGCTGAAAATGCTCCAGTGAGCATTTCCCTTCAGTGTTATGTTGGTACTCAAAAAGGTTCAAATTTTGGAGCATTTTGGATTTGGGATGATCAGCCTGTACTAGACTGGTAAAACAAAATCTGTTACAGATTCCTGTCTGGATTCTAATGGAGAATGGTAACAGTGAACAAAAAAATCTGGAATAAAAAATAATGGGGATCGTGTTGGCTAATTTCTGGCAAACCAGTCTAGAACAAAAACAAAAGGGTGGCACATCTTTCCCCTCTTAATTGGATTCCAATTAAAATGAATATGGTAATTACTGGACTCTGATAACGAAACACATTTTCCAGAAAAGCACATATACATCTTTACTCAGTTTGCCCTGTGTTGAATCTTACCACATTAAGGATGTAATCCATGAGGGGAATAGGAATACGTTCCTCTGTACCAACAACCCTGTTAGGGGAGAAAAGAGTGAGTTACACAGAAATTCACAATACCAATATTAAGAGAACAGAGGAGGAGGCACTGTATAAAATTCTAGGCCTTTTTCTATTTATTTATTCGCTTATTTTTTTGAGACAGGGTCTTGCTGTCACCCAGGCTGGAGTGCAGTGGCACAATCATCATGGCTCACTGCAGCCTTTGCTTCCCAGGCTTATGGGGTAGAGATGAGCCTTTAGACTCATATACCGCAGGAAAAAAACAGCTGAAATCAATCGTGAATCTACCTTTCCAAGCCTGACCAAGGTTGAAGGCATAAAGGGGACAACCAAGCCTTTAAAAACTCAACATTAGTATACATCACAAGAGAAGCTATCCTATCTTTGGCAAACTACTGTTAGGGAAATTTATCCACATGAGAACACTAAAAATAAGTTCAATTAAAAGACTCAACATTTGCTTGAAGAAAGAGGCTAGACAAAGAAACACTTAAACATCATACCATGTTTTTGCATCACGTTTAAAGTTATGGAGAGTAGGAAATAGAATTTAATTTAGTTCAAAGATTCATACACCTGAGGTCTCCCTTCCCTAACAATTGGTATTTGCAGCATGACAGTTCCTGAACTATCAAAAAACTGATCAGGTCTTTTGTCTTTTCAGTTGCTTCAATATTGCACAGCAGATGAGAAGGCTACAACATGCCACAGCTGCAGAAAATGCAGCTCAATGCAAAAAACTACACATATAGTATACTGTGATGAAACAAAATATACCTCTAAGATAAACCCCAGGAAGGAACAAATACTTTAGAAAATGGAGTATTTTGGACACAGGCCCTTGAAACAGATTTGGGCACAGGGTGCAGGAGAGTGGGATGGGGCAGAGACAGAGGGAGAGGTAGAGGAAGAAGATAAGAAAGTTGGCAAGAAGCTAGTAGTTCTCATCTTTGAGCAAGACAAAATGTAAACAAAGATTTGCCAGGCACAAGAACATTTGGCAGCAGAATATAGAACAGGAAAAGAGAGTGGAGAGGCATTATGAATGACTTCAGTGACAAAAATACCCAGAACCAGGTTTGGGTAGGATGTTGTGAACCTCCTCAATGAAAAATGTGGGGAAGAACTTTGTAGAAAGGGAGTATACCTATAAGGCAAGACTGAAATGATTCCATGAGAAGACCACAAACCTTTCTTTAAGTTCCTCCTCAGAACCACTGCAGCATTCCATGTTACTTATATCAATTACCTATATAGATCCACCTCTATCGATAAGGAGTGCAGGTGTGGATCCCGCCCAGAGACACCCAACCCTTTGAAGAAGCCAGATATAATGGCAAAGAGCCTAAGTAGTAAAATCAAATGAGACCTATATGCCCCCTTCATTTGCTACATGGAAACTGGGGAGAAGAACAGAGAGAAAGCAAACCAATAGTGGTTCTTAATATAATTTCAGGAATAAATTTGTTCAGTAAACACTTTTCTCCTTCCCCTCATCTTTTGGCTCTCAGGCCCAAGAAGCCATACAGGAATAATCAAAATGATCAACTCTTTCCAACAGGACTCAACTTACCAAATGATTTCAAGAAAAGTCCTTCTAAACTTCCTGTCTCTCTCCCTTTCCCCAAACATACACACATTCCCAAACTCTGGTCAATTTTCTGTATTTATGGTGGTGGAGCCCCAGCTCATGCCCCCATCAAAAGTAAAGGAGGATATCAATTTAGTGTCATAGTATGATGTATATGGGGTTTTTTGGGATGGGGGGATGGTCAGGTGCTTCCTCCAGCTTTTGAGGAGACAGCTGACTCTGACAAAGGAGCCCTCCCAGTGGGCCACATTTCAGGGAACAACTGCGTCTCTGCACTCATTGCCTTTAAATTCCAGACAATTGCTATTCAAGTTCTAAAGATGACAAAGACTTTATATAGTCCATTTCTTTCAAGCTGCTCATGAGTGGTGGGTGGTAAGCTAGGCACACTGATGCAATCAACCACAAAGTGAACCGTGATGCACCAACTACAAACCCTGGTTACTTAACTGCCAAGTATATTCATCCCCAGCAACATCAGATTTTCTGAGATCAAACAATTCAGAAGGCAGAAGAAAGGGGGCAAAAGACAGGTATTTAGAACTATTTGTGGTGAGTGAGTCTGAGTGTAGAAAGGCACCCCACGTACCTGGCGTAGACTATAGTGCCTAAGTTTCCTTACTCCAAATCTCCAGCACAAAACCATGTATTTCAAGAGTAAATACAAACACCATTTGCAAATACTAGCTGCTGATTTTGTAAAAAAAAAAAAAAAAAGAAAGGGTACTGTCTAAGCCTGGAAAAAACTCAGAAACCCAAGTCCATCAACAGGAAAATGGATAATCACTATACAATTATCACATAACAGAATACTACTCAGCAATGAAAAGTAACAAGTTGCTGACAGATGCAATAACATGGATGAACCTCCAAAACACATCAAACAAAGAAGTTAGATACAAGAAGGTATATACGTCAGATATAATATACACATAAGACTTTATATGATCATTTTATTTAAACATATTCTGGAATAGACATAATAATATGATGACAGAAGTAAGATGAGTAACAGCCTCAATTTTGGGCAGGGAAACTGGAAATGTAAAATCTGTATGGAAATCATACCTGAATTTAAACTGCTGATAAATTGGCCAGGTGTGGCGGTGCACACCTGTAATCCCAACACTTTGGGAGGCCGAAGTGGGTGGATCACATGAGGCCAGGAGTTTGAGGCCAACATGGCAAAACCCCATCTCTACTAAAAATACAAAAATTAGCAAGGCATGGTGGCACGTGTCTGTAATCCCAGCTACTCAGGAGGCTAAGGACCGAGAACTGCTTGAACTCGGGAGGCGGAGGTTGCAGTGAGCTGAGCTCGTGCCTCTGCACTCCAGCCTGGGTGATGTAGTGAGACTCTGTCTCAAAAAAATAAATAAATAAATAAATTAAATAAAATAAAGATAAAAGTTAATCATTTTATGTGTGTATAAGGCATTGGAAAACAGATGAGAGCATGGGAAACAGAAATTCGGAAGAACTATGGATATGGAGGAAGGGATGGGCAAGACTTCTGGGGAGAAGGGTGACACATATTCCAAATCTTTCTAAGCCCTTTCACCATATTGTGAGAAAGTACACAATTCCCCTATAACAATTGCCTGGGATAGAAGATAAAAAGAACTTTTGCTGTTAATATATTGTGGTTTTCAAAATGAAGCTAAGTTTAGACATTCTCTTGCTTTTTCTTCCTTCCCTAATAATTTACTTAGTGACCCAATCTAGGCCTCTGAAGATGGCAGAAGTGAAAAAATGTATGTGTCAACATCTGTGAGACTCCTGGATTATGCAAATGAGGCAGTGATGAGCATCCAGAATGTAGAAAACTACTGATACTGGGGTACAGTAACTACTAGAGTCCTCTGCATCTTAGAAGTTACATATAACTATCACTGTGGTAGAATATTAATGCTACTGGGTTTATATTTCTAATTTCTCTTCATTTTCATTCATGTCTCATTAGGCCTAGCTCTCTAAGCATTTAAGACTTCAGGAATCCTTAATTTAAGGCTCTTTATTCATTTCAATAAACAAACCTACTGACTACCTACTATATACAAAGTGATAGGGATACACTGGTGAATGAGGCAATGTCTTGCTCTTGAGGAGCTTATAGGTGAGTGAGGAAAACCATTAACATGTATGAATAATTTTAACAAAACTGTTGGGAGAACACAAGATTGAGTTCTCATTTGGAGGTAAAAAACCAACCAACCAACCAACCAACCAACCAACCAACCAACCAACCAACCTACCTCCTTCAAGAATAAGACATTTGAACTAGCCTTACAGAAATCTGGTGGATGTAAAAGGAGGTGATATGGGAATGGGGATGGCTGTGGATAGAACATAGTGATACATGATAGCCCAAGAAAGGAAAGGAGGGTAAACAAACGAGGGTAGTATGCTGATTAACTGTGTCAGCTTGAAATCTGGGCACATCAGATGTAAGGCATCTGGAAAATATCCAGGTAGGGACGTCACATGCAGATGAATATATATGAGCTTGAATTAAAACCACCACCACCTACACCTTAAAATTTTTCCTTATTTGTAGCCAGGAAAAGGAACCCCACACTCCAGTAGGGTCACTGACATTCAAGGGTGTGACAAAGGAAGCACTAAGACTCGTCTACAAAAAAAAGTCGTGCTTTTTTCCAGGGTGTCCTCCTCTTCTAGAAAAAGAACATTTAAAAGAGAACAAAAGATACTGCTAGAATGAAGATAGGTTTGCCTTCTCAGACAGGGTAAGGTATCTGTTCAACAAAGCAATATACTTAGTAGTTAACACCTCTCCTTAAAACACTTGACACCCACAGGCTCATCACTATTTAGAGTTCCAAGAGGACATACCAGTTTCCGATTCTAGGCCTTTGCTCCTGTTGTCAACTCCACCTTAAATTTTAAGTCCCAAGGTACCATTCAGGACCAGCTCAAATGCATTCATAGCTGTGCCTAAAATGCTCAAGCTTTTCTCAGAATGACTTACCTACACACTAAAAGACCACTTATTATATGAGCGAGTGCACGACTGTCCAGAAAGATCAATCCCATTTTCAGCATGCAGGTGACTAAAAGTTACAGGTATACAGTTACAGTTCATCCCTGGTATGTGAATACTGCTCAAAGAGCCTGGTGGACTACCCCCTACCAATCACTAAGCCTTTAAGCAAACTCCCTGCTTCCATCTAAGCAGTCAATTCTTGACTGTTTACAGTCATATAGTAAATTCCAAAGCCTTCTACTAATTAATCTGGAACGAACAGATAGTAACAAAATGAACAAAAATAAAAAAACAACAAGCAACAACAAATCCTCACACACCCCTTAAGGACTTCTTAGGAGACAGGCTTCAAAAGTACATTGTTTTTCACATGTGCCTGAAAAAAATCAAGCAGTCAATGATGTGGAATATCAAATCAACAAAGGGAAAATAAGGTCTCTGTGCAAAGTCCATTAACTTGATGGACCAAATTCTGATTCAATTTCATCAACAGCTTTTAAGAATGAGCACTTCCTGGCCGGATGCGGTACCTCACGCCTGTAATCCTAACACTTTGGGAAGCCGAGGTGGGTAGATCACCTGACGTCGGGAGTTCGAGATTAGCCTGGTCAACATGGTGAAACCTCATCTCTACTAAAAATACAAAAATTAGCCAAGTGTGATGGTAGGTGTCTGTAATCCCAGCTACTTGGGAGGCTGAGGCAGGAGAATTGCTTGAGCCCGGGAGGTGGAGGTTGCAATGAGCCGAGACTACATCATTGCACTCCAGCATGGGCAACGAGAGCAAAACTCTCTCTCAAAAAAATCAATAAAAATTAAAAATTAATTAATTTTTTTAAAAAAAGATCACTTCCTAAGGCAACCAATACAATTAAATACCAAAGCACAAATGACACACAAGGGTCAAAAAAGGAAAAACTAATACATTCTTAGAACCGGTTAGAACTTTAAAATGATCTAATACAACTCTCTTGCTTTTTATAGATGAAAGTGTTCATTAAGACTTAGAGAGGTGATAACATGCCCAAGATTATATGGCTAGATGATCTGTTCTGTAAACACTTACTGCTGATTAGGCTCAGTTTCATTTTGCTGGGTAGAATTAAAGCTCTGCATGGCCTGTACTTCCTCTTCCTCCTCATCCTCACTAGAGGCTTCTTCTGCGGCATGATTAGACCTTGGGGGAGGAGCAGTGGCAGTGCCATCTGCCTTCTGGATTGATGGCTTCTGACAGATGTATTTGGGGTCCCTTCCAAGATTACAGATTTCTTCAAGTAACTGAAAGGCACAGGAAATAAGATTACTTATTAGTAATCATGGAATGGGGAGGAGGAGACAGCTAACATATTTAGAGCGTTTTCTATGTGTTGTGTATTTGCCCAAACACTTTGTATACATGTTATATACATAATTCCCAGAATATGGTCATTAATTCCATTTTATAAACAAGGGAATAGAAGTGCTGCAAACTTAAATAATTTGTTGAGCGTCACACGGCTGTATAAGTGACTGACGAACCTGACTCCCTGTCCCAATTCACCAGGCACCAGGAACTTATATACCAATTTCAACAATTCTAAAAGGAAACTGGCAGAGCTAATAAGGCGGGGGTGGGGGGCAGCCACAGGGATCAACAAACGGAGACTAGAAAGGGTAATATGCTTTACAAACTTAATCTAAGCAATGTCTGCTTGTCCATATAATATATAAAAGAAATCATTATATACAGGTTACATTAAATGGAAAAAAATTTTTAAGGAAAACAATTCTCAATCTAAAATACTTTTTTTTTCTTTTTTTCTTTTTTTTGGAGACAGAGTCTTGCAGTGGCATGATCTCGGCTCACTACAACCTCCGCCTCCCGAGTTCAAGTGATTCTCCTGCCTCAGCCTCCAGAGTAGCTGGGACTACAGTCACACGCCACCAAACCCGGCTAACTTTTGTATTTTTCGTAGAAACGGGGCTTCACCATGTTGTCCAGGCTGGTCTCAAACTCCTGGCCTCAAGCGATCCACCAGCCTCAGCCTCCCAAAGTGCCAGGATTACAGGCGTGAGCCACTGCACCCAGGCTAAAAAAATTTTAACAGAGACTTCTTTCTAAGATGAACTAAAATGACAACATCTTTTTATAAAGGACCAACCTAAGGACATGGAAACAATGAGGCAGACATAATGCTCTTACAGCTATAGCCCAAGAATCCTAATGACCTCTAGTAGGACAATCTTCTAAAACCTTCCCCTTCTCTGCTCTCTCATGCTCATGGTCACATCCTTATCACTTTCTACCTTGATGATGGCAGTCGTTGCATCTGTTTTAAGGGTGGGCTGATGTCTCATGAGCTCATCGACAGCACTCCCCAGGTTGGATGCAGTATCCCCTTAAGGCAAAAAATGAACTGTTAGAATTAGAAAGACTGAAGAAAATAGAGCTTGGGCTCTTTTCTGTACCAACATATAAAGTGGAAAGAAGAAACTGAGCCTGGTTATGATTTTTTTTCCTTTAAAGACTTTATGTCACCCAGACTGGAGTGCAGTGTCACGATCTCCTGGACTCAAGCGATCCTCCCACCTCAGCCCTCCAAGTAGCTGGGACTAGAGGTGTGCGCCTCCGTGACTGGAGAAATTTTTTTTTTTTTTTTTTTTGGTAGAGATGGGGTTTGGCCATGTTGCCCAGGCTGGTCTCAAACTCCTGAGCTCAAGTGATCTGCCCACCTTGGCCTCCCAAAATGGTAGGTGTGTGCCACTGTGCCAGGCCAGGCTGTTGTGATATTTTTTTCCTATTTTTTTTTTTTTTTGGTTGTGATTTTCTAATGCCACAGCTTCTTTAATGAATTTACACCCAGCCCCTATCCCCCCAAATCACTAGGGAAAAGGAAGGAATCAGTTTAGTAAACTATTTTAAAGTAACTATGTGTGCTGCACTCTACTCTGGCAATCTTTGCTGTCAAGATCTAAACTAGTATTACAGAGTGAGAGAGAAGAAAGATGTACAAACCATTAACCCTCTGGCTGCTCCAGTTAAGAATGATAGTGTCTAAATGCTACAGTGGTGGCTGAAAAGTACAAAGCACATTTTTGAAAACTGTAATCTTTCTGGAGCCCTACCTTTTTGCTAATAATCTCTCAATGATCTGGTCTCAAGTATACTGAGTAAAAAAAAACTATCCATGGGTCGTTATCTTAGAGAGTTGGACATCAGAACACTAGATTACCAGATGAACACCTCAGGACTCCATATTTCTCATTGCTGCAGACCAGATGGTGAACCTGGAAATCTACCACTGCTTCTTAATACCTATTTTCTACCAGTACCATGAAAGTACAATGGTGAACTGTTGAGAAGCATGGAATTATTATGAGCAGAGAAGCTGAAGTATTCCTTCTGAAGTATAATAGAATGTATGATGATAATTCCCATTAAACTTAGCACACCTAACCAGTAAAACGATGAGAGAGATGATCAAGGAAGAGTTTCCTTGCAAACTAAATCAATTTTCTACTATAAAATAAATCTTAACAACTTACCAAGGGGATCAGAACTTCTCCTCCTCCGCATGGCTGGGAGGTAATCTGGAGACAGAAGAACTTTGAAGAGGCGTTCAAAAGGCTGACACTGAACAAAAGACTGAAGACCTCGGGCATTCAAACAGAGTGCACTGAATACATTTGGGAGGGAGCCAAGGACTTCACGGGTAGCAGGAACCTAAAGAGAAAACAAAGTGAGCTTGAATGCATCTAAAAGAGTGTAGATGCTAGGAAAATCCGGCCATGGGTATCAAGCTGAGATAGAAGGAATTTTGACAACCAGGTCCCAATTAGATTCAACACTACACACAGAAGAGATAGGATTTTCACGCCCTAGGACATTCTTTACAGAGTAGCAGAAAAGACTTACATCTTTGATAAGCAGTGCATGCAGCATGACATCTGTCAATCCATTGTCCTGGAGTGAGGAGAGCAGTGATGGTTCTTGAAATACAAACACAGTCACCACTTCAGTAGCTAAAAAAAGATGAGAAAATATGGAAAACTGAGAGATTCCTCACAGAAATTGAAAACAAAACACCAAAAGCTTAAAAAAAAATACATACTCAATGTCTAGCAATTTAAACCCTTGTGCTTACTATGAAATTAAAGATCCTAATACTGCTCCATCAGAGATTCAGTACTATAAAGAATCTAGTGACTACACTTACAGGATTTTTATGGGCATATTTTTACATAAATGAGGTTACACTGTTTTATACATTTTGCTTTTCCCCCACAACTGTCACACCGTATAATGTCCTCTCCCGACACAACGACCCATTCATTTTGAATGGCTGCCTACTATTCCACTAAATGCATGTACCACATGTATAAAAACCAGTCCTCAATTGTGAAAATGATAAACCTAAACATATATCCGTTTTTGTCTGCTTTTAACAGGAAAAAAAATCTATGATGTAGGCTTGCTGGGTTAAAGCAAATGCAAGCTTTACTGATGAAAATAGATAAACTGCCTCATACAAAGGTTATTCAACAATTTTAAACTATCACCAGCAATGCGAGAGTCCTTGAGTATTAATCTGACCAGTTTTTGACATTATAATATTTAAAAATGTGCAGTAATAACTACCAAAGCTTCTGGAACATGGGAAAAACTCTACTCAAGAGGAAATAGTACAGCATTAAAGTATTTATTAAAAAGTAACCAAACAAGCTATGAAGAATTAACGGAAAAAAGAATTCAGTGAAACCGAAAGCAAAAAGGATAAACAAAGCCAATATCTAGCTTTGTGAAGACACTGGAAAAGCTTATAAACCTATAGAAAATAGAGCAATAATATAAATTAGAAAAAACAGCAGTAATATACATTAGGAATGAGAAAGGAGATTTAACTAGATACAGAAAAAAAAATTTTATTCTACAAAGTGTATGCCAACAAGTGAAATAATATAAATTAGAAAAAAGAGCAGTAATATACGTTATGAATGAGAAAGGAGATTTAACTAGATACAGAAAAATATATTCTACAAACTATATGCCAACAAGTGAAATGTATAGTTTAATAAGAAAATGTCATAAAAATCAAATCTCAGGAAGTGACAGCAAAGCAGACTAGACCAATAACAAGAATTTTTTTTTTCTTTTTTTTAGACGGAGTCTTACTCTGTCGCCCAGGCTGGAGTACAGTGGTGCAATCTCGGCTCACTGCAGCCTCCACTTCCTGGGTTCAAGCAATTCTTCTGCCTCAGCCTCCCGAGTAGTTGGGATTACAGGCACCCAACACGCCTGGCTGATTTTTCCATTTTTAGTAGAGATGGGGTTTTTACCAGATTGGCCAGGCTGGTCTCGAACTCCTAACCTCAGGTGATCTGCCCGCCTCGGTCTCCCAAAGTACTGGGATTACAGGCGTGAGCCACCGTGCCTGTTCCAGAATTTTTAAAAGGGGAAAAAAAAAAAAAAATCCAGGTAATAGAGAGGCACCAAGCCAATAGTTTTATTAAACCTTCTAGGAATAATTAAGACAAAGCTTCCCAACTCATAAGACTACAATAACTACAGTAACTTTAATTTAAAAACCTGACGAAGAGGAATATACATACAACACCCATAAACCATGTATACAGAACAAACTTGTTTATGGTGATGCCTAAGATCTAAAAGAAACCAGAGGATTTTCTATTCAAGATGGTGAATACAGCATCTCTCCTTTATCCCAAATGCTAGGAGAATGGCAGATATATAGCAGTTACCGGGGACCAACAGTTTTCAATGGCCTTTGGGATTCCTCATGGGCTATAAACTTCTGAAAAATTTAAGTCCTTTCTGGGGTTCCTATTGGTATGATACTCCCCTCGATTGACTTACATTTGTAGAAATGTATGAATTCTATAGTTACTAAAATTGAGTATTTAAAAACTAAAATTAGTGTTCTACAAGCAATTACTAAGACATCAAACCTGTTATTTTATCAAGAAGTCGCAACGACACTATGCACTGGGGACCCCTATACAAAAACACTGATAACCAAGAATTAGAATTGAAGGGTATATACACACACAGAGCAACCAGCTGTGTGTGGAACCAAGCAACTAAGAAATGGAAAAAAGGTAATTAGGGTTTCCAGGAGAAAGTTAAAAGGAATCAGAGAAATAGGGAAAAAAAAAAAAAAAAAGCAGAAGCAGGAACTATATACAGATAAGAACAAGAACCAGTGTGACACCACGGTTATCTACAATAATGTAGCATTAGAATACAATGAAGAAAACAGCCACCAACTTCTGAAAGAGAAGTCTGACACCTTAAAAATTACCCACAGATGTACTTCAATAGAACTGAAAATGAATCCAATAGAGTTTGGAAAGTCAAGGTTACAGAGAAGAGAGTAAAGGAAGGCAGAAGGTCATCACAGTCCCTGGGCCCAAATGCCATTGCATCCCCATGCCACTAGCCCTACTCAAACCCTAGCCTCCCAATATGTTCTTTGTGCCCTGTCGTGCCACTGGCATCATCACCAGTGGGGGCTCACCATACCAGAGGTAAACACTCCTTTTCTCACTGGCAAATCAATTTTATTGAGCCACTGCCCCAATCTGCTGGCACAAATCGCTATGCCCTCACAACTGATTGTTATACAGACCCATTCTTGGCTTATCCTTCCTGCCCAACTACTGCCAACACCACCACTATTATAGCCCTCAGTTAGTTCCCTTTGGGCTTCTGGTAACACCGACTCTGACCAGGGTATGTACGTTACCGCTCATTCAGTCTGGGCATGGGCCTTTTCAAACAAGGCATCACCTTGGAGCTTCCATTTGTCTTTTTTTTTTTTTGAGACAAGGTCTCACTCTGTTCCCCAGGCTAGAGTGCAGGGGTGCAATTATAGCTCACTACAGCCTCAACCTCCAGTACTTAAGTGATCCTCCCACCTCAGCTTCCTGAGTAGCGCACCAGCATGCCCTGCAAACATTTTTATTTGTTGTAGAGACAGGATTTCACCATGTTGCCCAGGCTGGTCTCAAACTCCTGGGCTCAAGGCTCAAGCAATCTGCCTGTCCCAGCATCCCAAAGTGCTGGGATTACAGGTGTGAGCCAGTGCCTGGCCCATTTGTTGTACTGTTCACAGAAAGCAGGCCTAATAGAGGCATAATGGCTTGTTCAATGCTCTCTTAAACTTACAAAATGGACAATGGTCTCTTAAATGGATCTCTCTTTTGCCAATTGCCTTAGTTGTATGACATCTGAAAAAACACAATTAGTGCTTCCTTTGTCCCCTTTCTAGCCTCAAAATGAGATACTTTCCATCTATGAGTCTATAATACCCAAACAGAATCCCCCTCACTTAACGACACCTCCTCATTTGATATCGGTGCGATCCACGGTGGACAGGAGCCTAGGTTGAAAGTAGGTAACAGGATGGGACCCACAGAAAATTGAGGGCCCTCACCCTCTAAGACTATGCAGAAGGTCTCTGCCAAAGTCCTTTCCTAATATGATGGTTTTAAAGGACTGCTAACTGGAGATCCCTCTTCATAGGAAATGAAGGTCTTAGTCTCTCTGCCTGGGTTGACATACACAACTGTATGGTTCTTCCAAAGAGGAAAGAAAAATCTTAAGTTAGTTCCTAGTACCAACATTCTTAGACAGGAAGCCAGTTCTGGAACCACCTTATTACAGAGGTATTGAATGGGAGACTATTGCACGATATGGGATGGCAATGCCTGTGATTTCCATAATAAACTGGCACTTCGGCATGCCAAAAGTCTACGCACCACAGGCCTGAAAATATCTTTGTGGAATATTCTGGTTCTAGTTGGCCTGTCTATACCTCATTTGGCTCATGGTCTGGGTCTGGGATACTACTACCCCAGCTCAATGCCAAACTTCTTGGGCTCCTTTTTGCCCATGCTGTGATCCCACTTGTTTAGGGGTAATCAGTGCATAGCTTCCCTATCTGAAATTATTCTAAAACTCTTGTAGGCAAAGGGATACTGAGTTACTTTTATAATAATTTCTCAAGTGCGAGCCTAGGGCTTCTATCCATCCAGCATACCAAAGCATCCTAGATGATGATTTCAGTACAACTGACAGTCCCAGCCTTGATGCTAACACCCTCGGTAATGCCCTTGTAACTGCCCCCACATGACTCATCATAACTCCACTGCCCCATCAACTCTTTGACAGCCCACACTCCACTTTCACTATTTACACTCTAATTTCACTATTCCAGTCACTACCTATATTTCCTGCTTCCCCTCACTCAACCTGATAGATTGTATCTATGTATTAGTAACAGAGAATGCCACCTACATACTAAACCTCCAGCAATATTAACAGATACCCTAGCCCAGGCAACTACTCATACAACTATATCTTGTTCCCTTGGAGAATTTCAATACTCATATTGACAACTTGCTACACTCTCTGGTTAAGTGGTCAATCATAAGCATGATGACGTTAGCATAGGCTACAAACAGACTCGAACAGATAACATGAGGGGTAAGGCAGGAAGTGAGAAAGAAGAGAGGGGAGTTGGGGAAGTTAAATGGGATACTACAAATGAAATACAGGTGGCTAAAAGTGGCATAGAAGAGCCAGAGGTCGGACACGTGAGGGAAAAGGAGTCAGAATATTTAGTGGGTTTGAGTGTGAAATTATAAGCAGGACATCGTGACCTCACTGGGTGCTTCCATATTAAACTTCCCCCTTAAGGATTTCATGTCTTTCCCAGCCTCTGCCACCAACTGATAGTACATACAATGATGCCCCCCTGTTGAGAATGTCCACCCTGATATAAGTTTGCCCCCTAGAAACTCCAACTTCCGAGGAGCCCCTCTGCCCGGCCAGCCGCCCCGTCCGGGAGGGAGGTGGGGGGGGGTCAGCCCCCCGCCCGGCCAGCCGCCCCATCGAGGAAGTGAGGGGCGCCTCTGCCCGGCCGCCCCTACTGGGAAGTGAGGAGCCCCTCTGCCCGGCCAGCCGCCCCGTCGGGGAGGGAGGTGGGGGTGTCAGCCCCCCGCCCGGCCAGCCGCCCCGTCCGGGAGGGAGGTTGGGGGGTCAGCCCCCCGCCCGGCCACCCGCCCCGTCCAGGAGGGAGGTGGGGGGGTCAGCCCCCCGCCTGGCCAGCCGCCCCGTCCGGGAGGTGAGGGGCGCCTCTGCCCGGCCGCCCCTACTGGGAAGTGAGGAGCCCCTCTGCCCGGCCAGCCGCCCCGTCCGGGAGGGAGGTGGGGGGGTCAGCCCCCCGCCCGGCCAGCCGCCCCATCCGGGAGGTGAGGGGCGCCTCTGCCCGGCCGCCCCTACTGGGAAGTGAGGAGCCCTTCTGCCCGGCCACCACCCCGTCTGGGAGGTGTACCCAACAGCTCATTGAGAACGGGCCATGAGGACAATGGCGGTTTTGTGGAATAGAAAGGGGGGAAAGGTGGGGAAAAGATTGAGAAGTCGGATGGTTGCCGTGTCTGTGTAGAAAGAAGTAGACATGGGAGACTTTTCATTTTGTTCTGTACTAAGAAAAATTCTTCTGCCTTGGGATCCTGTTGATCTGTGACCTTACCCCCAACCCTGTGCTCTCTGAAACATGTGCTGTATCCACTCAGGGTTGAATGGATTAAGGGCGGTGCAAGATGTGCTTTGTTAAACAGATGCTTGAAGGCAGCATGCTCCTTAAGAGTCATCACCACTCCCTAATCTCAAGTACCCAGGGACACAAACACTGCGGAAGGCCGCAGGGTCCTCTGCCTAGGAAAACCAGAGAACTTTGTTCACTTGTTTATCTGCTGACCTTCCCTCCACTATTGTCCTGTGACCCTGCCAAATCCCCCTCTGCGAGAAACACCCAAGAATGATCAATAAAAAAGAAAAAAAAAAAAAAAAAGAAACTCCAACTTCCAACCTCTTGGGCTACTGATTCTTCTGTGTTACAACTCCTGCTCAGCAGGGTTATACATTTTATTCAGCGATCCTGTTCCCTTCTACCCATACAAGCTGACCTATGTACTATGGACATTTAGTGCCCAGGGCACCTCAAATTCAACTAGAAAGTCTAGCTGTTTTATCAAGTCTTGCCACAAAAAGGAGCACTTTTTACCTATTCTGGGCCTCATCAGAATCTTTGGTGTAACGGGCACAAGTTTAGGTATTTCCAATTCTGTAACACAGACTCAACTCATAGAGGTTACCCAGACATGTTGTAACTCCTGGCAGACCACATTAACCAAACAGTTCAGGCCTTAGAAGCCCTCAATGAGGGACAAAGCAGTTTAGTTACTATGATAGTTGATAACAGACTGGCAGGAAACTACCTACTGGCATTTCAAGATAGTGCTTGTGCCTTAAAGGGACTTCCTGTTGCATGATCATTAATAAAGAAAAGGTATCCAGAATAGTTCAACAAAAATAAACCCAAACTGCCAATTATATTGTTAAAATACTCCAAGAGGTTCTCAGAACTCCCTGATGTCTTTCCTGGGCCATCTCCTTCCACCTGGAGTGAAAGGCTCTGTACTATCATTTGGGGAGCTAAAATAACAATGGCTAGTCTAATTATTTAGGTTTCGCTTTGCAAATTTGTTCTCTCTCAAGTACAAGTGTATTTTATAGGAAAACTGGGAGGTTGCTATGCTAATTTAAATGTCAGGGACGAATTAAGAAAACCATAGGGAAGGAAGTTGGACCTTCACTGACCTTTGATTTAGTGCTCTAAGTCTCATTTCCTGCCCGTGTCCCTCACTTCTGGCATCATCTTCATAGGGCTCACCTGCTCACCACTATCCCAGCACCTAAGCACTATATCCTCTTGCTGCCTCCCTCTTTTAAACAATATCCCTGTCAATGGCAATTGCTCCTTCTTCTAAGCTTCCCATTTATAGAAAAATGCCTGTGTATCCTTTTCTCTTTCTCTCTGTTCTGGACTTTCTCCCAGAAGACAGGCATTCTCCCTGCCCCTGGCCTTGAGACGTCCCCACCGTAAAACAAATCTTAAAAAAAAAAAACAAAAAAACCCCAAAGAACTATTGTCTGAATTTTGCCATCTGAACATAACCTTAGCAGAGAGCTTTTCCATAGCATGGTAGAGTTGCTACACCACAAGAAAACTTCCTCAACCTGACAAAATTGACAAAACCTTCAACACAAAACCTCTGCTAACTTCATTCTTAATGGTAAAATATTAAATGCTTTTCCCTCTAAATTCAGGAACAAAACAAAGAGGCCCATTCTTATTTCTATCCAGCACTGTATCAGAAATCTTTGCTAATGTCATAAGACAAAAAAATAGCACAAAGACCATAAACAAAGTAAAAATGCATTTGCAGATGACAAGATTATGTAGAATATTCTAAGAAAACAAAACAAGTATGTACTAATAAGTGAACTGTGCAAGATTAAAAGATACAAGGTTAATATACAAAAATCCTAAATTTCTTCAGCAAGGGGGCAAGGAAGTATCTAAGTTGTAGTAGCCAAAACTAGTCTCCCCAACACCCCAAACTGTAAAACACAATGCTTGCTACTACAAGGAGACTTTCCCTATTTCCACGTCTCCTACTAAATTCCTTTAGCGTTTTAAGAATTCTAGCACAGATAAACAAAATGTATGATAATGTTACTTACTACAAATGTACTACTTATCGAAGGTATATTTAGCACCCAGAAAATAGGTATTTACTTAAAACTGAATTCTGACCTTTATTTCATCACCAATAAGACAGATATCTACCCGGCCTCTCTGTTTTATATCCTTGCATGATTTTACTATTGACATTTGTCTACTGTCCAGGTAGACAGTAGAGATGGGGTTTTGCCATGTTGGCCAGGCTGGTCTCAAACTCATTACCTCAGGTGATCTACCCGCCTCGGCCTCCCAAAGTGCTGGGATTACAGGCAGGAGCTTCCATGCCCGGCCTCTCTGTGTTTTATATCCTTGCAGGATTTTACTATTCATATTTGTCTACTAAAAACACAAAAATTAGCCAGGCATGGTGGCAGGCACCTCTAATCCCAGCTACTCGGGAGGCTGAGGCAGGAGACTCGCTTTAACCCGGGAGGCAGAGGTTGTAGTGAGCCGAGATTGCGCCACTACACTCCAGCCTGGGCAACAGAGTGAGACTCTGTCTCAAAAATAAATAATTAAATAAGTAAGTAAGTAAATACAGAGAGAAAGAGCTCTGCCAGGTTATCCCAAATTGTTATAACCAACTATCAACTCCACTTACCTAGGAGGAAGAGTGATGGGCCATAGTATTCTGCATTGCTGATGATGTGTTTCAGGGAGGTAGGCAGAGAACCATCCATCACTAAAAGAAAAGTGAACATTATGGAGAATATGAATAGTCTGGAAAGGTGTGAGGAGTGGGGATAATTGAGTGATATGTTATGTATTATCACACTGTGGTCCTCAAAGCCTGTGTTAATTCTAATCTAATGGCCCCCAGTTGTCTCCTCCTATTTTATTATTTGTCCATGCAATAGGCTTTCTAACATGGGTTAAAAAAAGAAAGAACACAAACACTTAAGAGTCAGAGAGGGGTAATAAGACGGAATTAAGCACAGAGTCAAAAGCTGGAAAAGGGGAAAAAAAAGGGTAAATCATTATGAAAATAGCTAAGCAACACTTACATCTAGGAAAAGTGACACAAAACAACTAAAAGCTATTGAAAATGGCATGGCCTTTACCAAAGACTGCCTCGTAAAACAACAGGTGCCAGAATAGTATGAAAAGAACCAATCTTTGAGAGAGTAAAATATCCTCCAAAAAAAGTTATCTGGAATCAAATACCATGTCGTATGCCATCTGAGAAAGCAGGGTCTTGGATGGCCTTCTTGAGGAAATTCAACATGGATTTCAGAAGTGCTGCTCGTTGTGGAATACACTGGACTCCTGGCAATGAAGAAAGACAAAAGAATTATGCTGAGTTCGCCATTAAACCACAATGATCAAGCACATAAAACAAAATTTTAAGAGATCCAAATACACTATAATAAAATTAGAAGACATTTGAAGTGAGGTCTCTGAATGTTAGGAAGAATACTTAATTAAGCTTTGAAATTGGAAAAATTACTAATACTTTTAATTGTACCAATACTAAAAGTCTAAAGTAAAAAAGAAAAATTACAAAGTAAAAAGGTTCAACTTTTTTTTTTTACCTCACTCAGTTCCCATTTTGGATATTATCTGCCCTCCAACATGGCTGTTTTGATAATCAATGTGCAAATTGTTGGAAAAGTATAAAATGCTATGAAAGACATGTTAATATAAGAAAATGGAACACCAGAATGGTGAAGGAGCATGAATAGTCATGGGATGCTAACCTCCAAATGTACCATTTAAGTTCTGCCTAAAGCCGCCTTCTTCAATAGTTTAATAACTCTACCACTCTGAAAGACTGCACATCTATGTGTGTACGCACCAGGACGGGGGCCAGGGCCAGGGCCGGGGCCAGGGCCGGGACCAGGACCGGGGCCGGGGCCGGGGCCAGGGCCGGGGCCGGGGCCGGGGCCGGGGCCGGGGCCGGGGCCGGGACTGGGACCAGGGCTGGGGCCAGAAGAGATGTTAGTGCTGCTGCTGGAACCTGATGCCCTTAATTCAACATCCAGCCTGTGCTCCATAGAGATGGATGAGCCTGGACTGCTTTCCATAGCCACATCTGCAACTAAAGTACAAATTATGATAAAGAAACTTACTAGAATAAAAGGTACCACAAAAAGAAAAATTTTGTTTGAGAAAATTTCTTCCATTAATGTGAAATGAATATAAAAATGAAGATCAGGAATACTGAACCCCAAAATGAAAATATATCACTAGTTGCATGTATTAATACGTACATACATACACGTGTGTGTGTGTGTGTGTGTGTGTGTGTGTGTGTGTGTGTGTGTGTGTAAATTAACAATCCTACAGAAGTCCTTCAATATTTCTCACCTACCAAATTGGGGAAGAGGGGGAGAGTGGTAAGTAAAATGTGCAATTTCATATACTACTAGTTGGTAGTATACAAATAGGTACAGCTTTTCAAAAGAGTAATTAATAAATATAAAAAGCATGAAAAGATTAATACTCAATATTCCGATCTGGAAGAATGTCTATGAAACACTGAATGAGCAATGCAAGATGAACAGTATGTTTATGATCTCATCTTCCCATTCTAAAATACTACATACATACTTAACATCAACATGTATTGGAATATGCATAAAAAAGCCTGGAAAGATCCGCACCGAAACTAGTAGCTATGGTAGGTAAGTGAGCATTCATTTTTACTTTATACACTTGAATAACTGAGTATAAGATACACAATCATTGACTACAGTTTATAAAATGTATTAAGGCTCCATCAGTGATAAAATACTATTTACATTTTGAAATCACTGCAGCCTCAAACTCCCAGGCTCAGATGATCCTCTCAATTCAGCCTCCCAAGTAGCTGGGACCACAGGTGCATGCCACCCCACCCGGCTAAGTTTTGTATTTTTCGTAAAGACAAGATTTTTGCCATGTTGCCCAGGCTGGCCTCGAACCCCTGGGCTCAAGTGATGTGCCAGCCTAACGGATGTTGTTGCCTACCCAACAACCTTTTTACCTCTCCTTTCTCTTCTCAAAATAGGTAAAGTTTTAAAAGGTCCCATTTTAGTCTCTCTCTCTCTCTACCAAGCATATTTCTAACACCTAGGATGTTATCAGGCACTGCAGCAGTGAAAAAGACAATATCCTGATCCCATGGAGCTTGAATTTTAGTAGAAATAAGACAATAAGAAATACATAAGAAAATTACGTGATGAAATAAAACAGATTAACACCACAGCTATAGCATCTGCTTTACCTGCCATCTCTACTCCAAAGAACTAGTACCTTTCTTTTCTTATTATCTTTGTGAAAAACAAATTTGCAAATCACTTACATAGAAAAAAAATTTTTGTTGCTGGAAGTATATACTCAAGTTAATTGTGTACTTTGGAATTTATGAGGAAGAATGAAAACTGGGGTGGGATGACAAAAAATCTCAAGCACAAAAATACTGACTTAATAACTGTTAATTACCATCCATATCAGTTTCCATTTCCTCTCCTTCTTGTGTAGTATTGGGTCTCTGGATCTTTGGCTTGATCACAAATGGACATTCTTTTCGGCACAAATCTACTTCATGCTACAATCAAGAGAAAGGTTATAAGAAAATCAAGTATATATATATATATATATATATTTCAGGGATTAAAAACTATTATAATGGAAAAACACTGCAAGCAGATACACAGTTGATTTCTAGAAACAGAAGAGACTGTAAGATCGCTCTTTAGGGTTATCAGGACAATCCTTAGGTTCAGCTCTGAGTATTAAATTCTGTGCAAAGTATTCCTTGTATAATAATACCTCAAGTCTATAAATGAAGATAGAAAGTCCACTATGGGATTGAAAAGCTGCCATATCCAGGTTGGTGATAAGGTCAACCACTCTGACGGCTCTGGTGACAAATGTTATCTGGTCCTGTTCATCGCCAAGAAACTTTATGACCTATCACGGAGAAAAAGAGGCAAAAACAATGAACTATAAAGACACAAAGTTGTAAAAATTGCATGCTTTTGTATACATGTAGTCTGGGGCCTCAGTAAGGCAGCACAGTATAGGGGGAAAACATGTGTTTTATTTTTGGTGCCTGCCAAATGACAGTTCTATGACTTCTGCAACTCAACCTCTGAGGTAATGGGGACATCAATTACTTTGCAGGATTAAGTAAGATATTTAGGGAGAAAAAAGCTGGTGCTCATTGCCCTGCACATAGTAAAGGCTATTACTACTACAACACAACTTACAAAGTACCCTGACATATATTTTCCCTATGGTTGTGTAAAGGCATGATAACATGTGGCAATGTTTTAACCAGAACCCATGACCTCCTGACCATTCTACACTATGATAAAAGTCTCAATGATGGAAGTAGCTGCTCTTAAACATTGTTAATGAGATAACTAGAAAGCCAAACTGGCCTTCTACTTAAGTATAACTTTTTCTGGATAAGCTTTCTTATATTATTTGCCCTCACTGTGAAACACCCCAAACTTGCATCTCTACACCCTTAGTTGATTTCCCCATGTAGTTTAAAAAAAAAAAAAAAAAGTACAGCACCTTCAATAAGGCTTCCATCATTCCACAGGAGACCAAGGCTTCACCACCAGCATCGTAGCTGGCCAGATGGTATAAAAAAGAGAAGAGAGCAGTGGCAAACTGGTGAGGGTATGGATCCATGGAAGGATCTACAAGGGAGGTGGGGAGAGGGAGAACAAAAACAAGCTCAAAATTGCTGTTAAGCAGGCAGGATGTTAAAAAGACAAAGGCAGAGGGCAAATGTTTCTTCCTGCCTAAGATAATCACCATCAAAACTTACCAATCATGGCCTGGATACAGTTCCTTACAAGCACTGGCAAAAATCCATGGTAGGAGGCAGTTCCAGTACAGTCAATAATACTGCTGAGTTTGGGAGTTCTCTCCAAGTGGACAATTGATGTTAATGTTCGTAAAGAAGCCGCTTTAATCTCCTATTAAATTAGAAGGTAAACACATAATGTGTCAAATATAATAAGATGACTGAACCAAGTTCCAGTCGCTAATACCCAAACTTTAAAATATAAGTCATTCTACTGGTAACTGCTTGAGGGGATGGAGGTCTGTTGAGAGCAACAATGAAAATCTAGTATTTGTTAGTTTTGCAGTTTAATACCCAAAGAGGGAAGTACTGGGAGTTCTTTCTAACCCTCTGGGAAAAACCAAAAGGCAAACAAGTATAAGCCTGATATACAGAGAACATTAATGCAGGATCCCTGATTCAAAAATCTGAAATATTCCCAAATCCAAAACTTTGGGAATACCTGCATGCCAGAAGTGGAAAATTCCACACCTGATCTCATGTGACAGGTCACAGTTAAAATGCACAAAATTATTTGAAATATTGTATACAATTGCCTTAAGACTACGTATATAATGTGTATACAAAACATCAATGAATTTCGTGTTTAAACTTGGGTCCCATGCCCAAGATATCTCATTATGTATATGCAAATATCCCCTCCCCCCCAAAAAAAGTCTCAAATCCAAAATACTTCTGGTCCCAAGTGTTATAGCTAAGGGTTACTCAACCTGTAAAATACTTACCATAAGCTGCTTATCCGTTATCTGAAGGACATCTACCAACTCCTCTATCAAGCCATTATACAAGATACTGTTTGCTGATTCCTGCAAGGCATTGGAATACACTGCAAAAGGAGAAACAAACACTTTAGGCGAGAAGGCAGTGGTCAAGCCACTGCCCAATAACAAACTTTTTGGAATCTATAGGTTCTGGGGAAGAATTCCATTCCCAACCAGCAATGGAGGGCAGAATCATCAACAAATTAAATTCTGAAGGATTGGATCAAATACAACTGATAATCTCTAAACAGACACTGAATTGACAGATTCCACTACTAAAGGTATTATTAGTCTTAAGAAAGAATTTTGGGGATGGACATAGGAAAAGCTCTGAGTTAATTTTTCATAACATTACTACTTGATGTAACTCCACTATGCCTTGAATATAAGATTTCCATTTTAGCCTCTTCCTATGCTTCTGCTTTTACTGTAAACACTTGTAAAGAACAGAATTTATGGACCATTGCAGAGTAAGTCAGAAATTTGTGTGACACTGTAGTAAAACTTCAGAATGTGTGTAATTCACATTCAATGAATTCCACAATGAGGTTAATACCGGACACAGTACCCTGAAGCATAAACTAATGGGATTTAGGCATATTCATTTAGTTTTCAACAAAGATTTCCTGAGCACCCACTAACATGCCAGAAATCATGCTAGACATGAGTACACATAAAAGAGCAAGAATTTCACGCCAAGAAACTCATAGTTTAAGAGAAGGCAAGTCATAACATAATGAACATCAATAATAACAGCAATGGTTACCATTTTATATCTTCTATGTGCTTGTTCTGTGCTAGATTGCTTTCTAGGTTTTCATTTAATCTTTAGACCAGCCTCTACGGTGAGTATCTCAATATTAAACGAATAAGCTGAGGCTGAGAAGATAAGTGTGGCTAATAATCTACAGAATCAGGGACAGAGTACAGGACTGATTCCAAAACCACGTGTTTTCCATTCTACTGTGCCACAGTAAAAGAAGTTAAATGCACAGTATTGACTACTGAATATTTTGTGACTTAATTCAAAATGATATCCCTGAAAGGATGAGAGAGGAGGAAGACACAATGGCAAGAGAAAGAGTAGGGGGACAGTGAACGATAGCTACAAGCATATCTATTAAAAAAAAAGAGAGACGAATACCAAGAATAAACCCAGGTGACATGTCAATCAACATCATCATACCCTCTCTTTCTGGTCCAACATTAAGGAGCTCAAGGATAATGAATAAATACAGTGAACACTGGGAGGGGTGGAAGTATTTAAGTTGCTACCTAGGTAACTATAATAGGACTCATAGCAACAAAGATGAATGAAGTTCAAAGGAAATCAGGCCCGAACTGTCTAATACGGCCTGGTAATTAAAGTATTCTTCTCTTACCTAATATAGATATTGCATGCAGTCTGGCCTGAACTGCCTGCAATCGCTTCCTGTGATTAGAAAAGCCATGGGCCAGTCGTATGTGTGTAAATAACAGCATCTGTAGAGAGAGAAGACATACATTTTAAAAACATCAATGAAAAAGGTGAATATTCTTTATGAGGGCTAACTCAAAAAACAACACAACTAAACGTTTTCTCCTTTGATATCCAAAGTGTTCAGAAAGCTACCACCACTTATTACCTGCTCACGGTGAGGTAGTTTATGTTTTCCTCAAACTCTCATAAGGCCTAGGAAGTTATTAAGTGTTAACCTCATAAAAGACAAGGAAACTAAGGCTCAGAGAAGCTAACAATTTGCCCATGGTCTGACTCCAAAGCTGACATTCTTTCTGCTATGCAATCTCCCACCCCAGTACATATCATTAATCTATTTAGATAACAACCACATCCTGTGGATGTTTTAAAGCCACATCATACCTGCTTATCCTTAGGAATGCTGTACATTTTGGTAAGAGATTCCATGATTTCAGAAGGGCTTTCTGAAATCTACATAAAAAAAAAAAGATATAGTTAGGAACAAAAAGTGAACCAAACATTAAGAAACCAGCCAAGAGTCAAAGATTCCTCTTACCTTGTCAAGTTGCTCTATGTGAATATAATGTAGTGTGTTACTAGTTGTCTAAAATTAAAAAAGACAAGAGAGCTGTAAGGAGTCACCGAACACTCTAGCTTCCCCTGCCATAGAGCTCCAAAGGGCTGTCTGAAAACCAAGATGTCACCTGATAGGTTGAAGCCTAAGTGAATGCTCTTAAAATCAAGGTAAATTGAGAACCTTCCAAAACATCCATCTTATATGTAGAATATTCTTAGGAAAGCTCCTTTAAAACCAGTAGTATCAAACTATAATGCACATAGCCAGGCACATTTCATATTCTTCTTTGTCCTTTTTTAACCCTCCACTGACTTAATATCCATAGCAGTATTAATAGCAAAGACCAAATTCCTGAAAATATTTTCTCTCTGAATATGTATTAGAGTTGCTTTCAAGGCAATTAAGCTAGAAAGATTATTTATTTATTTAATAGTATAGGTAGAAGAGAAATTGTATTTTCACTAAGCTACTTCTAAACCAAACTCTTTAGTACCTCCTCAAACAATACAAAATGACCAGATAATTTAACCAGGACACTATCCACAATACATAAAGACTTTTGCAGGCTTCCTATAGAGAAACCTGAGCCATCACCAACCAAACTACTATACTACATGTTGGAATTCTCAGAGACTGTGGGAAAAGCACATAGGTCATAGCAGTGCCTCATAATGGATGGGACTTCCATCTTTTGGCAGCTCCCAACATAAGAACCAACCCTATCAGAGTTGGGGATGCAATTAACACTCCTGAGGAGCTGCTAGGTATATTTATAGTTTGCGAGGGCAGCAGTGTAGCTCAAAACCATTTATTCATTTAACTGAGGAGTTCTAGAAGAGGCAATCCCAGTTACAGTAAATTGTAGACTTTGTCAGAACAAATCTGAATCAGACTCACCCTTTTCTCAATTTTGACCTCGGCCCCAGGATCTGCATAGAATTCAAAGTGTAGTGTAGTTGCACTGGGTGGATATTTCTGTGTATAAAGCACATCAAAGAATCAGACATTGAGTTTCAACTCATTATAAACATTATCCCCCACATCTTCCCTCAAAGTCCTAGCCACTTGTTCAACTTATTGTGGCAGAAGAATAAGCAGTACATTCAGTACCTACAGTGCCTTTAACTGTTTGTCTTAGAGCAGAGCTCAGATAGGATGAGACTTTTCAAACAGAATCAAAAGGATAGAGCCCAGAGCTCCCAAACCTTCTGCATTTCATACTTATAAATTTCCAGTTTCCCTTTAAGAGATCAATTTTGACTGTGGCTATTCCCAAGGGGGAAAAGAGGGGCAAGACTGCCAAGCAGTAATGAATAAGAATCCAAGAAAGGATGGAGAACAAATACCAGGGCCCAGAAACCAGCTAAAGAATGGAAAAGAACATTCCTACGAAAACCTTGTACCTATCATCAGCCTTCTGAAATATTTTATTCAAACTAAGCCTCATAGGCATATCTTCATAATTCTTCAAACACTTTCCTTCTATACCATTCTACACCACTTCTCATGGTATGTTTTCTGCACAGGTAGATACCAAGACAATATAAACCAGACCCTGACAAAACATTCTCTTTAACTCTAGAAAAGCAACGTGATGAACAAAATTAAGATGACAGCAGAATGCCCACTAAAATGTCTCACTGAAAGACACCACTTGCAGTGGCTGCCTCTGGAAAATTAAGAAGTTACCACTGCATACCTCTTTATACTCTGAATTTTTTAACATGTATATGTATTACTTCCTTTTAAAGTACACGTTAACCTTTATGTTGTCATAATTAGAATTCCAAACTCTGAATATACTTCAAGATTTATGTAGTTTTGATTATTAAACAGGCAACACTCACCTACTGTATTACCCAATATCTCTTCATAAAATAATCACTAAAGAAAAGTCCCTCTCCCTCTCCCTCCCCCTCCCCCTCCCCACGGTCTCCCTCTCCCTCTCTTTCGACGGTCTCGGTCTCCCTCTCATGCCGAGCCGAAGCGGGACTGAACTGCTGCCATCTTGGCTCACTGCAACCTCCCTGCCTGATTCTCCTGCCTCAGCCTGCCGAATGCCTGCGATTGCAGGCGCACGCCGCCACGCCTGACTGGTTTTCGTATTTTTTTGGTGGAGACGGGGTTTCGCTGTGTTGGCCGGGCTGGTCTCCAGCTCCTAACCGCGAGTGATCCGCCAGCCTCGGCCTCCCGAGGTGCCGGGATTGCAGACGGAGTCTGGTTCACTCAGTGCTCAATGGTGCCCAGGCTGGAGTGCAGTGGTGTGATCTCGGCTCGCTACAACCTCCACCTCCCAGCCGCCTGCCTTGGCCTCCCAAAGTGCCGAGAGTGCAGCCTCTGCCTGGCCGCCGCCCCGTCTGGGAGGTGAGGAGCGTCTCTGCCTGGCCGCCCATCGTCTGGGACGTGAGGAGCCCCTCTGCCTGGCTGCCCAGTCTGGAAAGTGAGGAGCCCCTCTGCCTGGCTGCCCAGCCTGGAAAGTGAGGAGCGTCTCTGCCCGGCCGCCATCCCATCTAGGAAGTGAGGAGTGTCTCTGCCCGGCTGCCCATCGTCTGAGATGTGGGGAGCGCCTCTGCCCCGCCGCCCCGTCTGGGATGTGAGGAGCACCTCTGCCCGGCCGCGACCCCGTCTGGGAGGTGAGGAGTGTCTCTGCCCAGCCACCCTGTCTGAGAAGTGAGGAGCCCCTCCGCCCGGCAGCCACCCCGTCTGAGAAGTGAGGAGACCCTCCGCCCAGCAGCCACCCCGTCTGGGAAGTGAGGAGCATCTCCGCCCGGCAGCCACCCCGTCCGGGAGGGAGGAGGGGGTCAGCCCCCGCCAGGCCAGCCGCCCCGTCCGGGAGGGAGGTGGGGGAGTCAGCCCCCCGCCCGGCCAGCCGCCCCGTCCGGGAGGTGAGGGGCGCCTCTGCCCGGCCGCCCCTACTGGGAAGTGAGGAGCCCCTCTGCCCGGCCAGCCGCCCCGTCCGGGAGGTGAGGGGCGCCTCTGCCCGGCCGCCCCTACTGGGAAGTGAGGAGCCCCTCTGCCCGGCCACCACCCCGTCTGGGAGGTGTACCCAACAGCTCATTGAGAACGGGCCATGAGGACAATGGCGGTTTTGTGGAATAGAAAGGGGGGAAAGGTGGGGAAAAGATTGAGAAGTCGGATGGTTGCCGTGTCTGTGTAGAAAGAAGTAGACATGGGAGACTTTTCATTTTGTTCTGTACTAAGAAAAATTCTTCTGCCTTGGGATCCTGTTGATCTGTGACCTTACCCCCAACCCTGTGCTCTCTGAAACATGTGCTGTATCCACTCAGGGTTGAATGGATTAAGGGTGGTGCAAGATGTGCTTTGTTAAACAGATGCTTGAAGGCAGCATGCTCCTTAAGAGTCATCACCACTCCCTAATCTCAAGTACCCAGGGACACAAACACTGCGGAAGGCCGCAGGGTCCTCTGCCTAGGAAAACCAGAGACCTTTGTTCACTTGTTTATCTGCTGACCTTCCCTCCACTATTGTCCTATGACCCTGCCAAATCCCCCTCTGCGAGAAACACCCAAGAATGATCAATAAAAAAAAAAAAAAAAAGAAAAGTATGCCAGCTAACGTGGGAAAGTAACTTGATCTAATCTGTGGTTTTCTGAGACCAGAAAAGAGCCATTCTCTTTAGGAAAAAAAGGCTTGCTAAGATAAATACACTAAATTTCACTGCAGCCATTTGTGCTAAACATGACAAACTGACAAGACAAATCCCACATGGAAAATATAGTTGCTTCCAGATGCAAAATAATTATTGAAAACCAAATTGTGTTTTGTAGCTCCACAGCAACATATCAAAGCAGAAAGGAGGATGGCCTGAGCTCATAACTTAAACATGGGTGAAAGGCAGAGAGATAAAAAAGGAAAGCACATAAAACATTATAAGTTCTCAATAAACCTAACGGTAGAACTGCTCTCCAAGCAGCCATTCCTAAATCACACCACACTGTCCAGAGTTCTGATACAATAGTTCCAGTGTGAGAATGCAAGCGAACATACTTTCTGGGATTTAAAAAAAATCACATTAAAATTAATTCAACAAATACAGCTACCTACTCAAGAACTGGGTATGAACACACACTCTATTTCTCAGACTTTTTATCTACCGCCAGCACATCAAGAGCCCAAGCACTGCTAGACTGCTTCCTATAGACATGGTTCAGCTATGTCTGAACTGATCTTAGGTTCCTCAAAGGTCTTGATGTGAAGGCGTCACTTCATATACCACAATTCATTGTAAAGTAAGGTTCACAGAGAGGCCACAGCTCTGTCAAAAGACACCCATATCCCAAAGAGTTACTTACCATCATATGCAAGTCTCTGCAACATTCTGCAAGTCCAAAGCCATTCTCCTTTCCACCCCAGCTCTTGAAAAAGGAAAAAGATAGTGTTAAGACAGTGCTTATGGTGACTTTGCGCCACTGCACTCCAGCCTAGGCAACAGAGTGAGACCTTATCTCTCTTTCTCTCTATGTATATACACATACATATATATATTTAAGAGTGTGTGGCTGCTTGGAACATAATGTTGAGAAGACATCCAATGTGAAAGTCAAACGAGGAAAAAACGAACAGAAATAAGAACTTAAGAATCAAGGCAAGATAGTCTGCCTAAAGGTGATTTCTTCAATGAGATCAATTTCACTGTTCAGTGAGTATGCTCCTAGGAAGAACTCAAGCAGCAACTGCCAGCCATTGTATTCCACACCCCTGTAGTCACGTGTGCTGACAGGTCCGTCCTGTCCTATCAGGCCTTGCCTGAGGATCTGCCTACTCACCTTCCGCACTAGGGAGGAAAGCACTAGGGAGGAAATCATGCTTTCCAGTTCCTCTCTTTTTGACATGAGCTGAGTTACAAAGCAGATTCTACCTTATTTATTACTACTGTACTTTGCCACTCAAATCTAAAACCTCATCAACAAGCTCCTGAGATAATGGGGGAAGTGGCTCAACTGGCTTCTAAATACAAAACTCCAGCCACATAGTCTCACTAACTAGCCTGCATCTTAACAGCCTTTAAAATAGCACTTTAACATTAAGAGCATTAACGTATTTTTATTTTTAAATCATTCATAATTATTTTACATATATTACATAAAATATGTATTTATATATGTAAAATATATATATCTCCCTGCCTCATGGGGCAAGGCATATAGTTCAGGCAAACAATTGACGAAGTGAAAGAAATGAGATATTATTTGAAACAAATTTATTAATTTATGTCAAACTGAAGAGATATTTTTATATTACAAATATAAAACATATTTCATATAAAGATATTTTGTATAATTTTTAAAAATTATAAATATGTAAATTATATAAATTTTATATAAAAATTTATAAAAATAAAAATTATATATATGTAGCTATATATGAAGAGAGCGTGAGAGATAGACAAGGTCTCCCTCTGTTGCCTAGGCTGGAGTGGAGTGCAGTGGCACAATCACAACTCACCACAGCCTCAAATTCCTGGGGTCAAAGGATCCTCCTGCCTCAGCCTGCCACATAGCTAGGACTATAGGCATATGCTGCCACCACGCCAGGCTACATTTTAAAAATGTTTGTAGGAGCCTTGCCATGTTGCCCAGGCTGGTCTCAAATTCCTGGCCTCAAGTGATCCTTCTGCCTTGGCCTCCCAAAGTGCTGGGATTACAGCTGTGAGCCACCTTGCCCAGCCAAGCATTATCATATTTTTAAGTCTGGCATGATTGAAGCACAAAATGCTACTTATATTCTATGTCTTCATTTTATTCCTGTCTAGTGTGGGTCCCAATCACCTCGGATCTGGGCTGCCACCATGAACTAACATGGCTCTCTCTCTACATCTAAGTGTTTCCTCTTTGTTAAATGCTATTGTAACACTACTTGCCAAAGAAGTCTCAAAAACAAACAGTGTAAGCCACTGAAGATGCCAGTCACAAAGGTACATACTATAGAATGCTATTTCTAAACCTGTAAATAAATAAATAAATAAATAAAACATCATCTGACTATCCTGTGAGAAATAAGCTTTCTCAAACTACACTTGATCTACTGGCAGCATTTCTCAATCCAGGTATCATATATGAAACACAGAACATGGTGAATGATCATTTTATTCTCCAAATAATGGTACATAACTAGCATCACCTTAGATGCACAAGAGAGAAGTCTCTTTGCTACATTAATAATGGATACCTTAGGGCATTAGGGCTTACTTCTCTAGTGAAAACCTAAGTGAGAAAGTCTGCCTGGACACAGATATGTATAACCCCCACTCCCAGCTGGTTAAAAACAGACTGTTCTACTAGGAATGCTGTCAGTGAAAATGGCAGAATGGGGAACCCCATAAGCCCACACCTTGACAAAAACAGTGAATAAACTGACTGTCGGAATTCAAGTCTATCAGAACTCTAAAAAATAATCAGAAGTTTAAAACAACTAGGGAAGTTTAAGGCAATGAGACAAGAATCTGTAAAGTACAAGGTTCGACATTCATTAAGATGTTTAACAGACGGCCAGGTGTGGTGGCTCATTCCTGTAATCCCAGCACTCAGCCAGTGGGAGCCCGAGGCGGGCGGATCACCTGAGGTCAGGAGTTCGACACCAGCTTGCCCAACATGGTGAAACCCCGTCTCTACTAAAAATACAAAATTAGCCAGGCATGTGGTGCATGCCTGTGGTCCCACCTACTAGGGAGGCTGAGGTGGGAGGATGGCTTGAACCCGGGAGGCAGAGGTTGCAGTGAGCTGAAATTGCACCACTGCACTCCAGCCTGGGCTACAGAGTGAGACCCCAAAAAAGGTAACAAACACCTGGTGCTAAATATGGCCAAATAGTCACGTATTAAAGATATTCACTGTAGCATTATTTACCACAGAAAAATACTGGAAATTACCTAAGTAAGAAGAAAACTGTGAAGTAAATTGAGATAACCGTAGATGGCACAATTGACAGTACCTAAAATATTCACATACAGAAGGTATAAAATCATACTGTAATGGAATCAATTTCTTCTTTCATGGCATTAGTCTCATTCTTGAAAATATCTTGCCACTTCAAGCAGCATACAACCATGCAGTTATACTTTCTTTCAATGCTTGTATAACTTCATGTTTTTAACATTTCAGCTTTTTATTACATCTTAATTTTACTTTGATGAGGTAGAATCTACCTTAATTGCCCCCCAAAGAGTAAGCCAGTTTTTACAACACCAACTTATTTGAATAATCCATTCTTTTTCTGCTAATCTGAAATGCCATCTTAACCATAAATTCGATTCTTACACATTGGATCTGCTTCTGGAACCTACTGATTGGTCAATTCCACTCTGAATTACCACACTATTTAAATTACTATAGCTTTATAAAATGGTTTAATACCTAATAAGTACTTCATTACATTTTCAATATTTTCTTGGCTCTTCCCAGGACATCTAGTGAAGACGAAGACACATGTAATTTGCTGAAAACCATAAAGTAAGGATGAGGGTATAAAGGCTTGATGCTACAGAGAACAGACAGGTAAGTCAAACCAAAAGTCTGAATCTGCAAGGCAGAATAAGCTTGAAAGGCTGTGTATCTACACAATTATTTTCCTTTTGTTTCTTCTGTTATTCCAACTAATTGTTTCAGAATACTTTTATTAGTGTCACCACAAAATCCTTCTTGCCAACTTTTGCAACCTGATAAAAAAACAAGCACCTTTAATTAGAAAGTTTTGGTAAGCTGAGATCCTTAAAAAACCCTGCCAACTCAAACGTGACTCATGAAAGTCTGTGGTGTTGTTATATTTATGAACTAGTAACATTATATGAAATATAAAGAAATGTTTCTTGTGAAGAAATATTCATCAGGTAAAGACTAAGAAAATATACCAAAATGAGTAGATACACAATTATGATAAATTTTGTTGCATACATAAAACACCAAGCACCTATTTTTATCAGGAAGACAAGTTTGTTTCGCTGCCAACAAAATCAACATATTAAATGTTAAGATTCTAGGGTACTTTTTAGTCAGTACTATTCAGAATAACACTAGTTCTTTGCCCTTATTATTATTCATTTATTATCTATTTATCTTGCTTTCTCAAGTACTAAGTAAGCTTGTTTTTATTTAAAAAAACGAACATGACCATGCTCAAAGAATCCCCAAATGCCTAAGACAGGAAGAACAGATATTATTCTTCACATTTTAGCAGAAGCAAAGAGCCCAGGGCCTTTGTTCAAAAATAATGGTGAAACCCCATCTCTACTAAAAATACAAAAAAATTAGCTGGGCATGGTGACGGGTGCCTGTAGTCCCAGCTACTTGGGAGGCTGAGACAGGAGAATGGCATGAACCCAGGAGGTGGAGCTGGCAGTGAGCCAAGATCGCGCCACTGCACTCCAGCCTGGGGGACAGAGCGAGACTCCGTCTCAAAAAAACAAAAAACAAAAAACAAAAAAAAAATACATAAGTAACTTCTGAGCCTCACGGTATTCACCTACCTGGTACTGTTACTGTAACATCCTAGCCCTTAAGTAGATATCCCATAAATAACTATATTCATTATGCCACAGAGGCATATACAACACTACCTCACACTAGACAGGATTCGCTAAATATTCAGACATCAGGAAAAAGGCTTGATGCTCTCTAGGATGGAATTATAAGAATTTGATAAAAGTTTGTAACTTAATAAAATAGACTAGGCCAGTGGTTCTCCCTGGACCAGCAGGTTAGTATTAATATAACCTGGGAGCTTTTTAGCAATGCAAATTCTGAGGCCCACTCCAAGCCTAATGAATCAGCAACTCAGGAGTTAGGTGGGATGGAGGTGAGGAAGACTAATATATTTTTTAATAAAGTGATTCTGATGCATGCTCAAGTTTACTAGACCTAGAGTATACCAGACCTTCACAAAAGCCAGCCAACTGGCTTTCAACTGATTCAACAAGTCTTTCTGGAGAATTTTCCCTACATCTGTAGTTAACTAATCACTGTTCACATTCACAATTAGCCCACATCACTGGGTTGACCTAGTCATTAAAAACTACTATGAGGAAAGACACCATATCCAAAGTCACTTTTCATAAAGACCAAAACACGACATTCAATCTTTTATATAAAAGCATTGACTGAACCATTTTTGAAAACATCACATACAAAACACAATAAACAAAGACAATATACATGAAGATTAGGGGAAAAAATACTTTTAAGATGACAAAGGACTAATATCTCCAATATGCTTTTACAGAGTAGGAAAAAGTAACCAAATGGAAAAATGGACAAAAGATAAAACCTTTCACAAGAACAAATCCTAATGGCCAAGCATAAAGATGCTCAAAATCATTACTGATCAGTGAAGTGCCAATAAAGTCACATTGAGATTTCTGGGACTCTATCTTATGATCTCCATATCATCTCTTATAATATCATATTAAATGTATCAGTAACTAAATTCATATATAAGATTGCTTAATGTAGCATCATTCATAACAAATATAAGTATGCATCAATAGGGAACTTGAGTAAAATATGGTACATCCAAAGCATGGAATACTATGCAGCCATCAAAAGAACCCTATAGTTATACAGGTGACTTTAAAGTGATTTTTGAACAAGGTCTGAAATAAGAAAACAAGGATGTATGGTATCCTGCATTTGTAACTGAAGGACAAAAACACCCTCAACAGTCAATATAATATGAAGATAATATATAGAGAAGAATACATTTGAGGTTACGGGGAGGTGAACCAAGAGGGAAAAGGCTGTACTGAAAATAATCATGTGACAATATGCATGCACTTATAAAATAATGCGTGTGTAACATTTTAAAAGAAAGCAAATACAAAAGAATGGCATGTAGTTTCTCTGGTTGACATCCACCTATAAATGACAGCTGTTTATTAAGTACTTCCAACATGACGGCATTAACCCTACAGGTTTTATTTATGACTTCCTTTACTCTGATCCTAAAAAAACTACGAGGTAGATATTGTAACCCCCAATTTACAGACACAGAAACAGGTTAATATTTGTTGGCAAAAGTAGGTTTCACATCCAAATCCAGGTTCTTATACGCATGCAAGTGAATGTGTTTGTTGCAAAGGAAGTTGCCTGAAAAGACTGAAAAGACATGAACCAAGATTTCTATGAGCATTGTTAAAGAAGCCCACAAGGACAGGCACAGTGGCTCACGCCTGTAATCCCAGCACTTTGGGAGGCCAAGGCGAGTGGATCGCCTGAGCTCAGGAGTTGGAGACCAGCGTGGGCAACATGGCGAAACCCCATCTCTACAAAAAATATAAAAAATTAGCCGGGTGTGGTGGTGCATGCCTGTAGTCTCAGCTACTAGGGAGGCTGAGGTGGGAGGATCAATTGAGCCTGGGAAGCAGATGATGCAGTGAGCCGATATCGTGCAACTGCACTCCAGCCTGGGTAATGGAGTGAGACTCTGTCTCAAAAAAAATAAATACATAAATAAAAGAAGCCCACATGAACAAGTCAAGTTTTTAGAGAAATTTTACATTTTAGAGAAACATGAAATTTTTAAATTTTAATGAGGGGTATTAGTATTAGAGGTACCATTACTAAATACCTAATTATCTCTAAACCTCAAAAACCTGTAAAAATCTTTTATTGCAAAGCACCAAACACATCAATCTATTACCAAAGGCTGCAATGTACTGCACCTGTCAAGATTCCAAATTCTCCAGGACTAGAAATTAACCTTCAATCTACAATCTCTTTAGATCAATTCAGAGCAAAAAGTAGCAAGCCTCTCAAAGGTAAAAAGTGTCAAAAATGCAAAGGGACAAAAAAGCAATCATTTAAGCAGTCCTTTCTGTGGTAAAATCATCCAAAGGAAGAAAACAACTGGATCTGAATTACCTAAAAAACAAAACAAAGAAACATACCCCTGATACTTTATATATGTCAGCCACTTATACCAAAAACAGTTTGCACTTTAACTTCTACTTAAATTGTCAGAACATTTAATTAAAGTATGAAATATTAGTGCGTTTATATCAGCCTAAAAGTAGGGTGATGTGAATTCTGTCAGATGCTATTGTGGTCCTATACAAATAACCAAATTAACATGATCAAAGCTGTATTTTTAATGACTTCTAGGTCTGTTAACTTTCTTAGCAAACTCTTCTTTATCAAAGATCTTAAAAGTCACCTGTATTTACCTCTAAATACGTTCCTAGGATTTATGTCAAGTGTGAAGAAAAGTTCTAAACACATTTTCCCCTCAAAACAGCCTACTGTCCCACTGTTCTAAGCAACATAAGGTATACTCTTTCATTTTGCAGATGTATTGTCTATTCCTGTGCCAACTGCAAGACTTGGCTTAATCATAAAAAGCCTTATGATAAAAACTTGGCTTTATAATAAAACCACTATAGCTTTATGATATTATCTGATACAGCAACTCACCCTGATTCATTATCAGTGTTTTCTCATTTATTTCTGTGTCTCAGTTGATGCTATTAACAGACTTCCACTTAATCAATTTGACTGACCGATTTAAATGAGAAAGGGAATTATTTCACAAAAACTAAGTCGAATATTTTGCAAAATATTCATCTAAAAGGCAAGATGCTAAAATAAAAAGTGTCAAATTATGAAGAGATTCAGGGGTAAACTCTAAAAAATTTAGAATCCTGTATGCAGGTTCCTTTTCTTCAATCGGTGCAACACCATAAAGTAATCACAGATTATAGTTGTAGTTTATGTCAGAAAACAGACTGCTTCTTACTAAGTTTTATGGCCCCACATAAGATGGGAAAGGGAATTATTTTAGTTTTTAAAAAATCATATCTATCAATCACTTTTTAAACATTTCCTGCTTTAACAAGATTTTTAAAATAATTAAACTACCAATCATTGGTCCTAATTTCATTAAAGGGCTTCTACTACATTAAGTCTTCCCATTTAAAAAATGTTACTTGTCTCTATTTAGACCATCTTTTAAATCTGTAAGTAAAGGTTTAGTGTTGGTCTAACAGATCTTAAATACTGCTGGTAAGATTTATTTTCCCTTATCCATAGGGATACATTCCAAGACCCCTAGTGGATACCCGAAAATACAGGTAGTGGCAAACCCTATATAATACACCCACACACACACACATTTTTTCCCTATACATACATACTGATGATAAAGTTTAATATATACTATAATACAAGTTATGTGAATGTGGCTTCTCTCTTAATATATCTTATTGTATTATACTGCAAGTAACTGAAACCATGGCAATCGAAACCTCGGATAAGGGGAGACTACTGTACTTGTTCATATATCTGTCCCATTATTGCCCATTCAGATTCCCTTCTATCAAAGGTATAACTTTTGATGTCTGTTAATTTTTCTTTCTTGAAACTATATGTTGCATTGTGTACATCTTTTTAAGTTTCAGAAATGGTACTGAGCAATGAAAATTGTTGCTTTTACTTTTTTATGCACTAACCACTATGTTTAGAAGCCATCAATGTTGCTGTATTATTTGGTCCACTGTTTCTCCATACTCCTACATACTCCATACTCCATACATACTCCATAGTGTGCATGTGCCACATTTTACTTATTTGAGTATCTACTAATGATGGATACCAAGGTTGCTTCCAACTCCTCACTACCACAAATGATGATGCAATACTCTGACAGAGATCATGTTTATGGAAATGATGCGATCTCACCTTTGAAATATATACCCATGAGAACCAGTCTACACTCCTATGAACAATGTATGAGGGTTCCCATAGCTTCACATACCTGCCAGGACTTACCATTATATAGTTTTCTAATTTCTGCAAATCTGATGCTTACAAAGCTGTACCTTGTTTTATTTTTATTTCTCTAATTACTGAGTATGGGCATCTACTCACATGAATTTCCCGTTCTATAAATTGCCTATCCATATCCTTTGCTCATCCCTTGTTGATCTGGAAGAGTTCCTTGGATATTCTACATTAGCAGTCCCTTTTCAGTTTTAAAACATTGTTAAACATTTTTAATCTACCATGGGTCTGTTAACTTCTGTTGTACAAAGTGCTGCCTAATTTTGTATGCAGACCAGCTGCTTGCTATTACACCAATTGTTTGCAAGTTTTATTGGTCCATGACAAAATGAGGTTGTACCAGAATGTTATTTAACTACATTGGTAACTATACTATTTAGTACAACTGACATTTTTCTTGATGAAGGAAGCAGTGTGTTGATTTATATTCTAGTGTAAGGGCCTAAGGAGTAGCCTGGAGCTATGTGTTTTTTGTTGGGAAGTATATTTTTAAATACAATATTCAAAATTTTACTTTTAGGTTTATGCCACGGGGATTTTAAGAATTCTTTCCCCACCACTGTTATTACAACATAACCTCGTACATTAACTGCTCTTAAATTTACAGTTTTAGCCAATATGACTTATTTTACAGACAGAATATTTGCTTATACTGTGAATGGGGTCTTTTCACCAATCATTTTCTTTTTTTTTTTTTTGAGATAGAGTCTTGCTCTTGTCACACAGCCTGGAATGCAGTGGCACAATCTAGGCTCACTGCAGCTTCCGCCTCCCAGGTTCAAGCGATTCTCCTGCCTTACCGTCCTGAGTAGCTAGGATTACAAGTGCCCACCACCACGTCCAGCTAATTTTTGTATTGTTTTAGTAGAGATGGGGTTTCACCATGTTGGCCGGGCTGGTCTCGAACTCCTGACCTCAGGTGATCCGCCTGCCTCGGCCCCCCAAAGTGCTGGGATTACAGGCGTGAGCCACCACGCCTGGCCTCACCAATCATTTTCTAATTGGTTGCTATTAATACATGGAAGAGCTATCTGTTTCTGTATATTGATCGCTTGGCTACCTCACTGTGCTTTCACTAGTTATAATAATTTTACATTATCTCCCCAAGAAACAAAGAGACTCATCACCTACATACAAATAGTAACAAATATTCTCTTTTCTTTTTTAGAGACAGAGTCTCGGTCTCACTCTGTTGCCCAGGCTAGAAGGCAGTAGCACGATCCTGGCTCATTGCAGCCTTCACCTCCCAGGCTCAAGTGATCCTCTTACTTCAGCCTCCCAAGTAACTGGGACCACAGGGGTGTGCCACCACACCTGGCGGATTTTTGTACTTTTTGCAGAGACGGGATTTCGCCATGTTGCCCAGGCTGGTCTCAAACTCCTGGGCTCAAGCGATTTGCCTGCCTCAGCCTCCCCAAGTGCCAGTAATAACAGGCATAAGCCATCATGCCCAGCCCAAATTTTTTCTTTTAATATGTATTCTTCGCTTCTTTCTTTTCTGTTGGTTAGCATCTGTACTACAAATGTAAATGACAGAAATTAATGTCTGACATTTTTGTGTGACTTCTGAATTCAATGGAAATGCCTCAGCTCCCCCATTATGACTTCTGGTAGGTAACTCTAGTTTTCTTAAAGTTTATATGAAGCTTTTGTTAATGAGATAAATTTTATCGAGTGCTTTGGAAGCATCTATTGAGTAATAGTTCCTTTTTCCTTTTAACTGTGGACTTGGGAATCCAATGTTAAACCTCCTTGTGGTTTTTAATAGTAAGAGGAAATATTTACAGTATCTTAAGAAAACAGGTCACATGCATGTATACATGTGTTTCCAAATGCAAGAAAAAAATGCTCCAACTTTAAGGGAGGCCTCATAGGGATGAATTATAGGTGACTGACATTTTGTCTACATTTTCCTAGAATTTTCAGAATACATGTTATATTTATAATTATACAAAACTAATTTATAAGTAATCATGGCACCTGAATTAGCCTGAAAACTAGAATTACTTTGAGGTAAGCATTAAATATGCCTTTAAAAAGCCAGCCATAACACTTTTCTTCTAAGAAAGCTTTCCAACAGTGGGTTACCTCTCAAAGCTAAGTATGTATTAAGAAGTTGCCTCTGGGAACACTGGACAATAGTTTGGTAGAGCTGAACTTTTATATGAGAGCTTTTGGCTTCAATTACAATCACTACGACTTACTGATCACAGCACTGAGTACCCCACAATTCATTTCATTCTAAATCAACCCTGAAGTAGATATGTTAAATTCCCAGAAGAGGAAACCAGTATCGGCGCTAGTAAGCAGGGCCAGGACTCAAATCTAGATCTTATTATTGCATTATACTACCTTCTCACACAGAATTGAATCTAATTTTGAACTTTCCTTTCAGAAGTGAAACTGCCACTTTTGAACAGAGAGATTTTGTTTAGTGAGCAGAGATTAAAGAATTCCTTCAAAATTACTTAATAACTGAGAATACTTAGGTTTTAAAAGAGGGCACCAATAGTTCTAACTCAATTAGGCCAGTGAAGTTAACTTAGGGATTCTAATATATTTTAACACTCCAAGAAACACCTGTTGAAAGGAACCATATGCTCCAATTTTTGCACCCCTCCAACTCTTCACCCAAGACTCACCTCTGCCAAATGTTGTAGCCGAGTTAGCAGCGGGGTCCTCTTGTCAGATCCCAGACGAGTGATGTAGTTTGATCTTTTGCTAAATACATATAGGAGATTAAGGACTGCCAGCACCACTTGCATATCAGAGGAAGCCAATAAAGTTGTCAAATGCTAAAGGGACAAAAAAGGGCAAAGCTCAAGGTATCAGGCACAACTGGCCTTGAAAACAAAACAAAATGTACTTGTCAACATTTACAAAGCTATCAAGAAGTTTAGTCACAACAATACAAAAAATATATAAGTATTTGTACTCGGGAGGCTGAGGCAGGAGAACGGTGTGAACCCAGGAGGCAGAGCTTGCAGTGAGCCGAGATCACGCCACTGCACTCCAGCCTGGGCAACAGAGGGAGACTCTGTCTCAAAAAAAGAAAAAAAAAAAAAATATATATATATATGTATTTGATAATCTACAACATGCAACCTTATCCCCAAGGAGCTTAAAATCTGGCAGTTAGCTATAAAGTGCAATAAAAGTAAAAAACGTAAATAGTGGTTCAAAATTGCGCAGGTTTTCCCACAGGAAGGAAAAGAGACAAATACACATGTGGGACTCAAGAAGAACATTAAGTCTCTAACTGGACTAAAAGTATTGTGAAAGAAAGATATTTTATGTTCTCTTCTGTATCCTTTATGACAAACATAAAATTGAAATTAATTAAAACGGGGTCCTTCATATAGAAGCTAAAGATATCGATAACAGCTCGTGGCAATTATATAACATATAACTGTTACAGTACAGTATACGCTCATAAGGAACCTGAGTGACTACTCTGGATTTTGTTGTTGTTGTTGTTGTTTGGAGACGGGGTCTCTCTGTTGCCCAGGCTGGAGTGCAAAGGCATGATCATAGCTCCCTGCAGCCTTGACCTCCTGGGTTCAAGCAATCCTCTCACCAAAGTCTCCCGAGTAGCTAAGACTACAGGCACGCACCACCACGCCCCGCTAATTTTTGTATTTTTTGTAGCGATGGGGTCTCACTATGTTGCCCAGACTGGTCTTGAACCCCTGGGCTCAAGTGATCTTCCCGCCTCAACCTCCCAAAGTGTCAGGATTACAGACATGAGCCACTGCACCTGGCCTTACTTTGGCTTTTAAATACAATTAAAATTCACCAATACATTGAAGCACTTGGTCAGAATTAAAATCAGTATGTAATATAGCTAGAAATGAACCAAGGCATTTCCAGTTGCCAATTATACCAAAGGTCATGGACTTCCATGGGCAGCATATCTATTTCATCTTCAACAGACTGCCTATTTACCTCCCACTTAAAGCTCTGTATGTTAGGCCTTTAGTTCAGTTATCCCACTTCTTTTCCTAAGCCATTTTCTTTTAAGTTGTTTGTTCTGATTCTGTTTCTCTACTGAAGACTAGGAAAACACACCTGAAATTAATAGGGCACCTAACTAATGATGATAAAAAGTCTAAAGTTGGGCTTCTATAAAAAGAAAATAATTTCTTCTTACAGTGATTTTTAACCAATTAAAAAGCTCACTGATTGCTGCACCTACCTTACTCTTCAAGGACACAAAGGATGCTATGAATATATATTTTGGGATGGGTGTGGCAGAGTACAGAGAGACTTTAAAGCAGCACACTAACACTTAGAGGAGTAGTAAGTACATTAATGTGATGAGAAAATCAAACTATTTCTAGGAATTTAAAAGTAATGTGGGGCTGCTCTAACAACCTAGGGCAAAAATCAATTCATGCAAATTTCCTTAAATACTTTAATACATATATAACATTTCTCATTCATTTCTTGAATCTTGAAAAGGCAAAGCAAAGGTGATAGTACAGAATCTTCCTATGAAGGATAGTATCTATATCCAAGAAACATTCTACTATTATCTCTGACAATGAAAAACCCAGAGCTCCACAATGAAAAGGAAAGAAGCAATAGAAATAGCAATTTCCTTATTTCTGGATGTACACAATTCTAGTTAAGAACAGGATACACAGGCTTTAACCTCCCCTACCTCTATGGAACTGTACAGATGCCGGGAAAAGCTGTACTCAATGAGCAAGGCTGTGAAGTTCAACACAGCCAAGAGAAGCATTTTCAGTTGCTCTCTTTCTGGCCTATCACATACGAGCATCCATGACATATTCTCCACTGTCTGTCCAGCATCTGCCAGTATTCCATCGAAGCGGTCCAACAGGTCCACCCAGTGATATAACTCGCACTGGAGAGGGGAGGAAAAAGAGGATGTAAGAATAAGGTAGAAGCGCCGCATGGGTGCTTTCTAACTGAGCTTTGTTACAAGAGATTGCTGAGCATGACACCTAGACAAGTTCACGTCCCACCCTTGCCCATATGAGAAAGATCATACTCTGAGCTAAAAGTGCTGTAGTTCATTGTCATACCCATCTAGATATATGTGCTAACACCAATAGACACCATAAAACCCCTAGAGCTAGGTCTTTAGATGGAGAACTCCGGTTACATTCTAAGATCTACGAAGACAAGAGAACTATCCTTGACAGAATCCATTTTATCAGAAAAATTCATTTTTAGAGTTATATAATAAAAATTCTTCTAAACTAAAAATCCAGAAATTATCTCAAACTTATATTGTCAAACCACAGGAATTCTGTGATTGAGATTCTTAAGCATCACCTCTGAAATCAATTCTCCATCCTCAGCCAGCAAAATTTTCCTTGCCACTGGTTTAAAGCTGTGTTAGGCACATGGCACATGCTAGATGCTTATTAATTGCTGAATGAGGCTATCCCATTGTGGTTTCTTACTCCATATCAGAGCATACAAAATGATGTATTAGTATGGTGAGTCCTGTCTTTTGGGAGCTTGACTTCACATACCTTTCCAATGTTCCATGTTTTGATCTGCTGCAGTTCCAAGAGAAGTTGCTCATCATTACAAACTTTGAGTTTGTCTATTAAGGCTCTGCAGTCTGCAGGCTGAGAAAAGAAAAAGTATTCACAAAAGATGTTTTGGAATGAGGGAGCTGCAAATAAGGAGAATCAAAAGGAACCCTTAAGCTCACACAGTAATTTTCCTTTTGCTAGGATTTACTACTTAAGAAAACGAGATGTGCCAGACAATCTCTTGGGATTAAAATGGAAACCTCATGAGAAAATGCTTTTATTCCCCAACAATCCACCTGGGCTTCAAAAAACAAAAAACAAAACAAAAACCCACCTTGGATAAAGGTAGATGCAGACAAACTATTTGGAAAGGTACTGACAACAAAAACAATAATAAGTTAAACATCTAAAAAAAAAAAAAACAATTAAGGAATCTATACCACAGTCTGAAAGTTAACCAGAATGCCTGGTAGGTTATATTGAATCAGAGACTGAAAAGTCCTAGTGAATTCACAATTAAAGGTGAAGATTAGCACTAGCTATATTTTTCTGTTACATAAAATCCTTCACTTGTAAGATGGTAAAGAGCTTCCGAACTTCGTAAAACTAGGACTCCATTCTTTCTTGGGGTTCCTATTTCCATACATTTCTGCTCTCTTCTACTGATGAATGGGTCCATTTGTCACGTAACAAGGAGTGGATTGAGCATTTATAGTCAAGTTTCTGAAAGTGGAAGGAGGGAAAGGGATAGGGGCTGGGAGAGAGACGCCTTCCGTTAATGAATGGCAGCTGGGAGAAGTGATTATTACACTTGTTCTTTAACTCCATAAAGGCAGTACAGCATCCTGGGAATGGACCAGAGGTCTGGAACCAAACAAGTCTGGATTCACTTTTTAACTTCATGTTTACTAAGCTGTTTGATCATGAGCAAGTCTAACCTCTAAGCCACAGCTCTCTTATCAGAAAAACAGACCTAATAGCTACCTCACAAATATGAAACTCAAACGTCTGCCACATACATAAAATACTTATCTCCCATTACAGGAGCTTAAATATTCAGAGACAGCATACTATTAAAAAGAGTATGACCCTTGGAATCAGGTAGTTGGTAAGCTACCTCTTTGAATCTCAGCATCCTCTTCTGCAAAATAAACTAACACGTACCTATATATCCAGCAATGCTGTCGTGAGATTCAAACTGGGAGAAACGTATTTTCGGCATCTGAAACAACATGGAACCTAACAGGGGTTTCTTAAAGCTAAGTCCAAACCTTTTCTCCCTCTAAGCATTATTAAGATCTACCTCAAATGTTCATGGTAATTAAATATATGTAAAATCCTTGGCACAAAACCCTTCCATAAACCAGGCCTGCACTTTTTCCTCTTCTCCTCTAAGATGTAAGTTGAGGGAGAGGCAGTGAAGCAGCAGAAATAGATAACATGGAAATCTGAACCACCTGCTTATGCAGTTCACTTGTGCCTGCTGGACCTACTTGGGTCCAGCATCAAACGTGTTACTTCTATTTCTAATGGAATGCAGCTGTACAAATCCAATTTTACGATGTGTAGGTAAGATGCAGTTCATGATGAACATTTGGATCCTGTAATAATTCGGTATGTCCCATAACCAGGCATTCAGTCTTTACCAAGGCCCAGTAGCAAGCCGGAAGCTGCTTTTGTGAATGTAGAATAGCTGGTGGCAGAGGACAGCACAGCCAAAAGTCTAGGGGTCTTACTTGTAATTCTACTGGGGCTTGCCAAAAGCACAACATGGCATCTTTAGCTGACACCTAAGTCAGTCACCTGGGTCTACTAGGTCATAATGTCCAAGTGATAGGGCAACTTGTATCACAGCCTGGACCTTTTGCAGAGTCTTTTCTAGATCCAAACCTTACTAACACTTTAGTGGTTCCCCACTAAATGTGTTAGAGGTTATCCAGTAAATAGGTCAAAATAGCATGCCTAAATGTGACCAACCAATATGTTGGCTCCAAAATCCAAACGCCACACATTGTTCCTCTTTCTTCACAGTGTGTGGTACAAGGTACAGCAACTTCCCTCTCACTTTAGAAGGGATATCCCAATATTTCCCAAACCCTGGGGCCACTAGAAACTTTCCTAATGTGAAAAGGCCCTCAAGCTTCCACAAGGTTTGTTTCTGACTCTCTGGCACAAATATGTCTGAGGCATCTAAGGTGTGCTTGTGTTTTCTGCTCACAAGATCCAGTTAGCATAATGGCATCAATTTAATGTACCAGTACTATGGTCTCTGTTTTATCAGACTATCAAGGTCCCTGGCATTTTGCAGGAGAAAGCAGCAAGCACAACGTTAAGATATAAGAAAGCATTTGCCAGTTCGATAGCTGAATAACAATTGCCAGGGTTTACAGTGATTTATTTCAATAGATACCAAATCTGGGGGAAAAATCCTTTGCACAGCTACTGATACACAAAGTGATCAATAAAAGCCTTTCATAATAGTACCTAGCATTGACCACAGTATGGGAAATGGGGGCAATCTTGTATGCTGCTCAAGGAAAATAGACAACTCAAGTCTTAAAAATGTCCATAACCAGTGACATAAAAATTCCACTTCTAGGAGTTTATGCTAAGTAACTTGCTAGTAACTAGGAAATAAGAGCCAGAAATCAGTATATGACTCCAAGAGCAACCCCTTACAATCCACTAGGTTAAAAATTGTTTTTTAATTTGCATTTCTCCAATTACCCGCAAAGCTGAATCTTGCTGGACGTTTACTGGGTTTGTTCTTTTCTTAAATGCCCTATGCCCATTTTGTCATTGGGATATTCATTTCTCCTGATTTAGCTACTGAAAATATTAACTACACTGGGTTACAAATATTTTCCCCAGCTTGTCATGTGTCTTCCCCCTCCCCCACCCCACCTGAGCTTATTAAGGGGTAAATGGTATACAAAAAAACTGCACGTAATTCATGCATACAACTGGGTGAGTTTGGATGTATGTATACACTCACGTTGCCATCACCACAATCCAGGTAATAAACATATCCGTCACCTCCAAGTTTCCTTGTGTCCCTACGTGTGTGTGCATGATTGTGTGTGGTAAGAATACTTAACATGAGATCTACCCTCGTAACAAATTTTTAAGTAGAGTAGTCCCTCTGTATCCGCTGGGGATTGGTTCTAGGACCCCCATGAATACCAAAATCTATGCTGCTCATCCTTTGTATAAAATGGCATGGTATTTGTATATAACCTATACACATCCTCCTATATACTTTAAACCATCTCTAGTATTACAATACTGAATTCAATGTAAATAGTTGTTACACTGCATTGCTTCAAAATTTCTATTTTTACTTTTGTATTGTTCTTTTTTATTGTTTTTTCCCCCAAATATTTACTATACAGTTGGTTCCATCTGCAAATGTGGAACCCACACACGGAGGGCAGACTATACTCAATACCTGACTGTTAACTATAGGCACTATGTTGTTCTACAGCAGATCTCTGGAACGAACTTACCTGGTATAATTTTATACCCACTGAGCAACAACTCCCCCTTCTCTCTCCCACCATTTCCCGGTAACTATCATTCTACTGCCTACTTTTACACCTTTGACTATTTTAGATGCCTCATATAAGAGGATTCATGCACCATTTGTCCCTCTGCGGCTGACTTATTTCACTTTGCCTAATGTCTTCCAGGGATTAATTTCCAAAATATATAAGGAACTCCTGCAACTCAATAGCAAAAAATCCCAAATAACACAATTTAAAAACAGGCAAGGGTCTTGAATGAACATTTATCCAGATGTCTATTTACATACAAATAGTTTTAAAATATATAAAAAGGTGCTCCCTATCAAGGAAATCAAGGGAATGCAAATCAAAACCACAATGAGATATTACTTCACATCTATTAGGATGGCTACTGTCACGTCTTTTTAATTTTGGATACAGTATTTAACATTTCCATTATGGTTTTTTTCCTTTGTTTTAATGCTTGGAAAGACCATGCCCACTTAAGACAAAGTAAACATTCACCTACATGTTCTACTTCTCCTATAGCTTATTTCTTTTAAAAACATTTGACTTTTGGTTTATCTAAAATTTATCGCAATATAATAGTCCCACATGCTCTACAAGATAATCATTCTAGCATGGTTTCCTAATACTGTCCCTTCTTTCCAATTTATAATCCCTCTATTACCATATATCTAGTTCTTATATACACTAGGATCACTTTTCTAGGTCTTCTATTCTCGTAGCAGTAGATTCTTACACTGGTTCCACTTTAAATTTTTAAATTATAGTTTCTTAAGCAAGTTTTCTTTTTGTCCTTCAGTAAAAGACATTCAAGTACACAGTTGTCAAAACTTCTAGATGCCAAAACACATCAAAAACAAAATCAAAAGCAAATGAAGATATTTCCAACAGATATGAAAATGAGTACGTTCAATATATATGGCATTCAGTAAGAGAAACATTGATATTCCAATGTCAGATACAAAATGAACGGCACAAGAAGATAACTGATATAGAACAGTGAAATACTTTCTTCCCCACTTATGAAATTAACAAAAATTTAAAAGACAATCTGTAATACTGACAAGGGTATATGAAAAAAGTGCTGCTCATACTCATTAGTACAATGCTAAATGAAAAGGGCAGGATAATTGTGTGTGCACATGTAATAATTTTTTAAAAGACTGGAAGAAGCCTGGGCAACAAGGCAAGATCCTGTCTCTACATAAAATAAAAAATTAGCCAGGAATGGTGGCATGCACCTATGGTCCCAGCTACTCAGGAAGCTGAGGTGGGAGCATTGCTTGAGCTGGGAGGTCAAGGCTGCAGTGAGCTGTGATCGTGCCACTGCACTCCAGCCTGTGTGACAGAGCAAAACCCTGTCTCAAAACAAACAAACAAACAAAAAAAAAAACTGGAAGAAATGCAGCAAAATGTTATTGTTATCTTTTGGTGATACTTGCCAGGTACTTTTACATTTTTTGAAAACCAAGTGGCTTGTATTTACGATATGAACTAACTTATGTGCCAGATACTATGCTAAGCAATTGCCTCACATCAAGAAGGAAAAAATTTTCAGCCCCATTTTGTAGCTGTGGAAACCAGGCAAGTTAATAACCTCTCAGCCACAAAAGTCTGGTAAGATTCAAACCTAGGTCTAATTCCAAAGCTTGTGCTCTTTGAACTAAGCACAAGGGGTCAACAGGACTATCACAATGCAATACCACTTCCTTAACCTTAGAAAGCAGTTCAAGCTAGCTGGTGGAATATTACTAGATTAAAGCTGGGATTTCTACTGTCGACAAAGGGTTAATTGATATGACCACCCAATACACAAGTTAAGCTGAATTGTGTGATTAAGAATCAGTAATAAAGACAGCTAAAACACTGGCCTTAACAAAAAAACTAGTAAGAAAGATGTTACCACTTTCATTTTCTAAAAAACAAAATTGCAAGATCCCAGAAGTACATTAAAAATCTGAACCCATTTCTGCTCTTTCCATTATACTACACATCCTTTCTGCATAGGAAGGAATTGCACAGCAGCCTGAGAGCTGACTTCAGGCACACACAGCTACGAAGAACTAACTGATCAGTGTTCACTTTCCACTGGTCTCTTGGCTATCCATTTTTTTGATCCAGGGAAGTTCAAAAGAAAATCTTACTGTTTCTAGACAAGTTGTTGTTTTACTGCCTTTTGTATATATGGGTGATGAGATTTGAAGAGCATGGATGAACTGTTCACAAATTTTTTTTTATTTTTTAATGAAGAAAAAATAAGCAAAGTAAACTTTTGGATACTTACAGCCTCAGTAGGTGTCTTCTTCAGTTTAGTCCTGTCTACTTTCATGATTTCAATTTTCAGCTTTACGATCTGAAAAAAGAAAATCCCAAAAGAAGTGAGAACTTAAAGCTACAATCTTGAGCTCTACAAGCTTGGACATAGACAATACAGAATGAAGAGCAATGCAAAATGCTTAAAGTAAAAACACTGGAGTTATGATGCTATGCCAACTGAGAGGCACAGCTATCGGGTAGAGAGAGGTAAAGAATCTCTCCAGATCAAACTGGCCCACATCCCTATGTTGCACAAGACTGAAACCAAATCAAGCCAAAATGAAAAAATTTTTTTTCTTTTACAAGCATCTCAAACTCTTCATTGAAAATAAGAGTGTACAATGTTTGCAACACATCTCAGGATGGAAAAACTCACCATAGCCCTGCAGTTTCCTGATAACTTCCATTTCTAGGAATTAATCCAAAGAAAGTCGTAAAGATGTACACAAATATTTAACCCCAAGAATCCATACTGCATGACCATGTATAACAGTAAAAGACTGAAGAAGACCTACTGTTCCATCACAAGGCTAAAAAAAAGATCAAATGTCCAAAATACGACTGGTTTAAAATGGAATATCGCACAACTGTTAAAAATATTGCAGACAACTATGTAATGCACAAAGATGTTCATGATGAAATAAAAAGATTACAACACAGAACATACGGTATAAAACTTATGTCTAAAGAAAACAGCTTAGAGGTGCTAGGCATCAGAATATTAATTCATTGTTAACCAAAAGGATTAAGTATGACTGTTTTACCTATGCACCTTTTACTGTTCCTACCAATAAAAATGTATTAGTTGTATCATAGGAGCAAACGCAAAACAACACTTTTTTCAACTAGAAAATGAAGTATAAGGATCACAACAGAAATATTCTGAGCACAGAAAACAATCATTTTATTAAGCCATGTAATTTGGAAGGCTCAAAAGCAGACAACAGCCTGATCAGATCCACTGTATAATCCCTAGATCTTTGATGGCAGACAAGTCCTCCAAAGCACAAGAAGAAATAAGTTTCTCCTGTTAGCAACTAAGACATGCACAGAGGTAGAAGTGGGTTGCAGGCTCTTTACACACAAAAGATTCTGCTATTAACAATGTATTTAAATCAGTGGCAGTCACTAGAAATCAATGTTCCTCCCCCAAGAAGGCTGCCATAATATAAAGCTGACCAATTACAGTATAAATTTTAGGCAGCTTTTTGCCTAGATTTAGTCCAATATACTCAGTACTATGGAAATAGCGTGTATTTGCCTGTATGACCTGTATCCATTCAATCAGCAGGCATTCAAGGAAGAGTTTGTGAAAAATTCAGAATACGTTCTAAAACATTTCTGCAGAGACCATTCCTTAAGAAGAAAAAATGTTTTCTATGGTTGATATTTAGGGTATGTAATTCCAGATTACTTTTTAAAAAGTTATCTCAGTATCAATACAAAATGAACAAAATGCCTGGTGCCAACAACCTCAAAATATCTCAAATGAAGCCAACAGGATTCTGGCAACAATCCTGTCCATGTGGTGGAAACTATAAGCTGAGCTATTTGTACGCTTACTCTCAAGGCTTTTTTCCTCCCCTTTTCTCACAAACGTCTTACGCAAGTGGCTGTCACACTATTGTCGCTTCAGTCATTTGCAGGGAGGCTATTAAACTGCCCCTGCTGCAAGACGCAGCAGCCAGCCTCAATACAACTCAAATAACTGATGCTTTCCCTCTAAGATTAGGAACAAGGCAAAGATGTCTGTTATCATGACTTTTATTCAACATACTGCTGAAAGTTCTAGCCAATATAATACAGTAAGAAAAAGAAATAACAGGCACACAGATAAGAAAAGAAAAAATAAAAACGGTCCCTATTTGCAGATGTCAAAGGATCATCCACATAGAAAACCCAAGAAATCTATTTTAAAAGCCTCCCAGAGGATGGGCGCAGTGGCTCACTGCACTCCAGCCTGGGCAACAGAGCGAGACTCCATCTTAAAAAAACAAAGGCCAGGCAAGCGCAGTGGCTCACACCTGTAATCCCAGCACTTTGGGAGGCTGAGGCGGGCGGATCATGAGGTCAGGAGATGGAGACCATCCTGGCTAACACGGTAAAACCCCGTCTCTACTAAAAATACAAAAAAAGTAGCCGGGTGTGATAGGACAAGCCTGTAATCCCAGCTACTTGGGAGGCTGAGGCAGAAGAATTGCTTGAAACTAGGAGGTGGAGGTTGCAGTGAGCCTAGATTGCACCGTTGCACTCCAGCCTAGCGACAGAGCGAGACTCCATCTCAAAATAAAAAAAAAATAAAAATTAGCCAGGCGTGGTGGCGAGCACCTGTAGTCCCAGCTACTCAGGAGGCTGAGGCAGGAGAATGGCATGAACCCGGGAGGCAGAGCTTGCAGTGAGCCGAGATAGTGCCACTGCACTCCAGCCTGGGCAACAGAGCGAGACTCCAGTCTCAAAAAAAAAAAAAAAAAAAAAAAAAAATCAAAGATCTAAATACATGGAGAGATCTAAGACTCTAGTAAAGATGTCAAATCTCCTAAAATTGTTATATAGGTTTAATATAATTCCTATTCAAATCCCAGCAAGATTTTTTTTTGTAAATAAGCTGAGATTATTCTAAAGTGTATATGTTGTATAAGAACAACAATGGCTGAAACAATTTTGGAAAAAAATAAAAGAGGGAGGAATTGAATTACCCTACCCACTTTTAAGACTTACTATATAGCTACAGACATCAAGTAGTACTGATATATATACAAATATCAATAGAGCAGAATAGAGAACCCAGAAATAGACTCATACAAATATGCCCAACTGATTTTTGACAAAGGTTAAAAAAAAAAAAACAATTCAGTCAAGGAAAGATAGTTTTATCAACAAATGGTGCCAGAAAAAGCAGACATGCACAGGCAAAAAAGATGAACTTCGACCTAAGCCTCACACTTTATATAAAAAATTAACTCAAAATGAATCACTTAAATATAGAACAATAAAATTTACTAGGAGAAAATATTTGCAAACCATATATAGTATCTAAAATACATAAAGAACTCTCAAAATTCAACAGTGAAAAGTCAAACAATCTCAGTAAACTAGGAATAGAGAACTTCTTCAAATTGATTAAAGTATCTACAAAAAAAGCTACAACTAATATCTTAATGGTCAGGAACTAGGAGCATTCCCCCTTAAATAATCACAAACAAAAAAGGCCAGGCGCAGTGGCTCATGCCTGTAATCCCAATACTTTGGGAGGCCTAGGTGGGCGGATCATTTGAGGTAAGGCGTTCAAGACCAGCCTGGCCAACATGGCAAAATCCCTTAATCCCAGCTACTCAGGAGGCTGAGGCAGGAGAATTGCTTGAATCCAGGAGGCAGAGATCGCGCCACCGCATTCCAGCCTGGGCGACAGAGTGAGACTCCGTCTCAAAAAAGAAAAAGATGTCCTCTCTTACCACTGCTTTCCAACACTGTATTGAAAGTCCTAGCTAAAGCAGTAAAGGAAATAAAAATTATAAAGATTGGGAAGGAAGATACAGAACTGTCTTTTTGTCAGAGATGACATGATCATACATGCAGAAAATCTGAAATAAGGAAAAACACCCTGGAGCTAACAAGCAATTGCACCAAGTTTGCAGGATATAAGGTTAATATACAAAAGTCAATTGCTGGCCAGGCGCGGTGGCTCAGGTCTGCAATCCCAGCACTTTGGGAGGCTGAGGCGGACAGATCACAAGGTCAGGAGATCGAGACCATCCTGGCTAACACGGTGAAACCCCGTCTCTACTAAAAACACAAAAAATTAGCCAGGCGTGGTGGCGGGCGCCTGTAGTCCCAACTACTCGGGAGGCTGAGGCAGGAGAATGGCATGAGCCTGGGAGGCTGAGCTTGCAGTGAGCCGAGATGGCGCCACTGCACTCCAGCCTGGGGCGACAAAGCAAGACTCCGTCTCAAAAAAAAAAAAAAAAAAAAAAAAAAAAAGTCAATTGCTTTCCTATATACCAGCAACGAACAAGCAGAATTTGAAATAAAAAACATTTTATTTATATTAGCACCCCAAAACTGAAAAACTTAGATATAAATCTAACAAAATATGTATAAGGTCTATACAAGGAAGACTATAAAATTCTGATGAAAGAAATCAAAGAACAATTAAATGGAGAGATATTCCAAGTCCATGGATAGGAAGATTCAATACTGCCAAAATGTTAAGTCATTTCCAACTCCACAGATTCAATGCAACTCCAATTAAAATTTCAACAAGTTATATGAATACTGACAAACTGATTCTAAAATTTATATGAAGAGGCAAAAGATCCACGATAGCCAACACAATATCAAAGGAGAAGAACAAAGTCAGAAGACCTACATTACCCAAAATCAAGTCTTATCATAAGACAACAGTAAGTAAGAGTATTGTACCGGTAAAAGAATGAACAAATCAATGGAACAGAATTAGGGAGCCCAGAAGTAGACCCACATAAATATTGTCAACTGATGATCTTTGACAAAGAAGCAAAGTCAATATAATGGACAAAAGATAGTCTTTTCAACAAATGGTGCTGGAACAACTCGATACATACATGCGAAAAAAAAAAATCTAAACCGAAATTACATGTTTCACAAAAATTAAGTCAAAATGGATCACAGACCTAAATGTAAAATATTCTGCTCTGTAAAAGACACTGTCAAAAGAATAAGTGGACAAGCCAGACTGACAGAAAATATTTGCAAAAGACATACAAAGGACTGTTACCCAAGATACACAAAGAACTCTTAAAACTCAACAGTAAGAAAACAAGCTGATTTAAAAATGGGCCAATGGGCCAAAGACCTTAACATACACCTCACCACAGACAGACAGATGGCAAATAAACATATGAAAAGATACTCCACATCATGCGGCATCATGGAAATGCAAATTAAAACCATGATGGTATATCACTACGGCCAAAACCCAGAACACTGACAACACCAAATGCTTGTGAGGATGTGGAGCAAGTGGAACATTCACTCATTGCTGGTGGGAATGCAAAATAGTACAGCCACTTTGGAAGTCAGTTCAGCAGTTTCTTACAAAACTACTCTTACCACATGACCCAGCAATCAATACTCCCTGGTATTTACCCAAAGGAGTTGAAAACTTATGTCCACACAAAAACCTGCACATGGATGTTTATAGTACCTTCATTCACTATTGTCAAAACTTGGAAGAAACCACAATGTCCTTTGGTAGGTGAATGGATAAACTGTGGTACATCCAGACAATGGAGTATTATTCAGTACTAAAAAGAAACGAGCTATCAAGCCATGAACAAACATGGAGGAAACCTAAATGCATATTAGTAAGTGAAAGAAATCAGTACAAAAAGGCTACATACTGTATGATTCCAACCACATGACATTCTAGAAAAGAAAAAACTATAGAGACAGTAAAAAAATCAGTGGTTGAGGAGGGTTAGTGGGGAGGGAAGAATGAAGAGGTGGAGCACAGAGGATTTTTTGGCCAGTGAAACTACTCTGTATGATACTACAATGGTGGACATATGTTATTATGTGTCTAAACCCCAAAAGTATACACCATGGGTAAACCCTAATGTTAACTATGGCCTTTGAGTGATAATGATGTATCAATGTAGATTAATCAATTGTAACAAGTGTACCACTCTAGTGGGAGATGTTGATAACAAGGGAGGCTATGCGTGTGTGGAGGCAGGCAGTATATGGGAAATTTCTGTACCTTCTGCTCGATTTTGCTGGGAATGTAAAACTACTCTAAAAATAAAGTCTATTTTAAAAAAACAATCCTCCAAAACAAGAGCACAGAGTAACTTATGCACTGAAATAAGCAAATCATAACCATTTTACTTTTTTAATGCAGATGAGTCACTGATGAATCTTCAAACAAATAAGCAACTTGCTCTAACTAATGCTGTTTTGACCTAGTGTACTATACTAGTCAAGTGTCTGTAACTACAGAAAGACTGGATAATTAATGCAGCCAAGTAATTTACTGGAGAGTATCTGATAGCTCACAGAACTGACAGAAGGCTAGAGCTCCACGTGCAGAAAACTAAGAGGAACCAAGGAAGCTAGGGAGCCTGGAACTACAGCCAGACCCCCCACGGAAACAGCTTAGCTTGGGGTACTTCTGCTGCCAACACAAGACTCTGGATGCCTAGAAACTATGCTGGTGGCATAATTCTAAATCATCTCAGGTTATTTGCATGAGTGGCGCTAGACTCTAAGTCCCAAGTGTAAGCATTTGATGCACCCAATAAAATAACAGAGCCAATATGAATGCACACACACAAATGTTCCCATAACAAGTGCAATCCTACCTTGGTGTCTATAATTCTACTGCAAGAAACATTTGTAGTTTAAAAAACCAAGACATCACTGTCCATGAGACATCAACTTTAAAAATTTAGAAGTTGTTGTGTTCTCATATTTCTAAAACTGGTTTCAACGGTGGGAGGGGGGAACGTTAGTATACTGAGTGTCCATTACAAGCCAGACAATACTGAGACTGGAGTTCCCCAAAGTGTGTTAGAATGTCTTGCTCTATAAAGGGAGACAAGAATCCTGTAATTTGGGAAATGTTATAGACAGAATTTCTCTTCCACTAGGGCAGTCACATAGCTAGTTGACATTATTAATGGCTCTAAGACATCTTAGGTAAAGGAGGCTTATTAGCGCACAGAACCATTTTCTCAAGTGGCATCTACTCAAAGTCCAATTGAAGTATTCCAAAGAATACAGTTTCAGACATGCTACCCAGGGAATTCATATGATATTTTTTCATACAGTCCTCACCACTCAAGTCAAGTTTTGCCTCTATTTACAGATAGAAAACTGAAGTAAGAGAGAAAAAAAGTACCTTTCTTGGTCAGTAAATGTTAGCACCAAGATCTAAATCCAGGTCTGACTACCAAGTCCATGCTTTAATAACATGCGATTCACCTTTTTTTTTTTTTTGAGATGGAGTCTTGCTCTGTCGCCCAGGCTGGAGTGCAGTGGCGCAATCTCGGCTCACTGCAAGCTCCGCCTCCCAGGTTCACGCCATTCTCCTGCCTCAGCCTCCCGAGTAGCTGGGACTACAGGCGCCCGCCACCACACCCAGCTAATTTTTTGTATTTTTAGTAGAGACAGAGTTTCACTGTGTTAGCCAGGATGGTCTCGATCTCCTGACGTTGTGATCCGCCCGCCTCGGCCTCCCAAAGTGCTGGGATTACAGGCGTGAGCCACGGCACCCAGCCTCACCTTTTTTTAAAACCAGTTTTATTACTACAAAATATTGGCAGATAAGAATAAAAATTTGTGACAGATTCTTCTAGACTGCTGAATCCTATTTGTTTGAAAAAATTACTCCAAGAGAGGAAACTGGGGCCCAAGATGAGAAGCTGAGATGCTGTAATTTCACTAATGAAAGGAACAGTAACTGGGGAATGAGTTCTACCTCTTAGAAGTTAATCAGGTGAAAACCCTATTACATTAAAAAAAAAAATCCTTCAACAAAAATAAGTTAGTTTGAAACAAATTCCTAGAAATGGCCTACTGCCTTTGTTGGGTCAGAACCAGAACTCAGGGCACCAAGCAATCTCTATATATAATAAACATTTCTTCCTAAACTTAGGTTAGAAAGATAGCCAACTTCAAAGAAAACAAGTGAATTACTATGAATCACCATCCGTATCTATTACCATTACTTCAATACTTTTATCTAATATTTTTTTTCACTTCCTTATTCCCCCAACCTTTCCTTACACCCCTGAGGTTTGAATCTTGGTTTTGTACAGTTTACCTGCAGAACAAGTGTATACAACTAAAATATCCTGAGGGAAGCCACTCAAAGCGTGACTCATATTCTATAGTAATCACCTCCGGTTGATAATGTTTAAAAATAATGACTTTCAATACTGAATCAGTTTAAGGGCACAGGACACCTGTAGTTCCCAAATCTGGCTCAAGAGCAGCTGGATGTAGTGAAAGACTAGCCTTACTAATCAAGTGTGGTCCAAGGATCAGCAGCACTGACATCACCTGGGAGTTATTAAAAGTTGCAGAATTTCAGGCCCCACCTAGATATGAGGAGTCAGAACCTGCATTTTAACAAGATCCTTAGGTGATCCATATAACAAAGTTTAAGAAGCACTAGATCAGAATACAGACTCAGAAAACCTGGGCTAGAATCCCTGCTATATCACTTACTCACTGCATAACCGCGGACAAATCCACCTCTCTATGCTTGTTTCCTCAACTGTGTAATTATTCTTTCCATTTAGTTCTTGGAACACTCTAAGTTCGCCGCTGGAATGTTTTTGCCACCCCTCCTTTCCCACAACTAGTTCCATTTGAGGAACTGACATTTAAACTAAGACCCAGAGAGGCTTTCCATGACAACCCACCTCAAGTTGGTCCCACTGTAATTTTTCTATTATAGCACCCCGTTTATTTCCAATTTCCTTCATAACAAGTATCAATTGTAATTACTGGTTTGATTTTCTAAGATGTTAAGCTCTCAGTACCTAGCACAGTATCTTCCACATGATAGGTATGCAAATATTTGTAGAATGGAGTTCAGGAAAGACGTATGCATTAAGAATAAAATCTGTGATTGTCAGCACACATATATTACTTGAAGCCATGGGTCTGGAGATGACTGCTTACAAAGAAGGAAAGGAGGAGGCCCACAACTGAGTCATTTGCTCTAGCATTTAAAGGTAAGGCAAAGAAGGGGCCGGGTACAATGGCTCAAGCCTATAATCTCAGCACTTTGGGAGGCTGAGGGCAGATTCCTTAAACGAGAGCAGCCTGGGCAACATGGTGAAACCCCGTCTCTACCAAAAAAAATACAATAAAAGTGTAAAGGTAAGGAAAGAAGGAAAACCCAGCAATGGAGAGGCTAGTGAGGAAAGAGCAAAACTAGCTAATTATGCTATCACGAGAGACGAAAGATGGCAAGAGTGATCAACTGCATCAAATGTCAAAATGAGGTATGTCCACTGAAATTGGTAATAGAGACAATTTGACAAGCAATTGTTTCAGTGGGATGGAGGGAATGGAAGCCAGACTAGAGTCAGGGAATCAATGGAAAGTGAGAAAGCATAAATGGTATGTGTAAAAACCTCTTCTGAAAATGTTGGGCCAGGGGCGGTAGCTCACGCCTGTAATCCCAGCACTTTGGGAGGCCGAGGCGGGTGGATCACCCAAGGTGGGTGGATCACCCAAGGTCAGGAGTTTGAGACCAGCCTGACCAACATGGTGAAACCCCGTCTCTACTAAATACAAAAAAATTAGCCGGGTGTGGTGGCGCATGTCTGTAATCCCAGCTACTTCAGAGGCTGAGGCAGGAGAATCGCTTAAACCCGGGAGGCGGAGGTTGCAGTGAGCCGAGATTGCACCATTGCACTCCAGTCTGGGCAACAAGAGTGAAACTCCGTCTCGGGGGAAAAATATATATATACTGGCTGTAAATGGAAGCAGAGAATTATGGGGTCACTGAAATGTAGAGGAAAAGGTAAATAAAGACACTAGCTTATGTTCTCAAGTGGCTGCAAACTGTCTTGAAAAGACGGAGTAACTGTTTAAGAATCCCTTTGAAAATTGGGGGTAGGGGACCATTTAGCCTCTATTTCACTGTAATATAAGCACTTATGCAGGTTTGAACAGAATGATATCCAGAATTTGGACAATCCTCTCCCGAACCCCTCAAATCTTGACTGGATATCCCACCATATGTGATTACATTGTACTCTGTACCTATCACTTCCCTATTTATGAGAAAATGTCTGCCACAGGGTGGGAAAGTAAAAAAAAAAAAAAAACCTGGGAAGGGAAGAAATACACATTATTAGTAGTTGGCCTCTAATGGTTGCCTCTAGGTGGCAGGGTAACACATAGTTTTATTTATGCTTCATGCTTTTCTAATCCTTCCAAATTTCCTATAAATCATGGATCCATTTATAATCAGATTTCCTTTTGTAATTTGTTTTTTTAAAGAAACAGGGTCTCATTCTGTCACCTAGGCTGGAGTGCAGCGGCATGAACTTGGCTCACTGCAGCCTCAACCTCCCAGGCTTAAGCAATCCTCTCACCTTAGCCTCCAGAGTAGCTGGGACCACAGGCACACTCTACCACGCCTGGCTAATTTTTATATTTCTTGTACAGACAGGGTTTTCGCCATGTTGTCCAGGCTGGTCTCGAAGTCCTGAGTTAAAACAATCCTCCTGGCCTCAGCCTCCCAAAGTGCTGAGATTACAGGCGTTAGCCACTGTGCCAGGCCTAAAATTTTCCTTAAGGAAGAAAACACTGGCCCCTGAGCCAAAGGACATGCACCAGATTAAGAACACCATCTAAACAAATGCCTTAGATTAGCTGCTGCCTACTCTAGGAGCTTCTTCCCTACATCTTCTGGTGTTTGGAGCTTGGCACACAGGAGGCACTTTGGTTGATTATTAGCAGGTAAGAGATGTTGCACGTAAGTATGGGAGTGGGGATGAATCAAAATGAGCCTAAAATCCCCATAGAAATCATGGAAGCATTATGGCAGTTCTTAAACAAAAAATGCTTGGAGAAAACTAAACTCCAAAGTACCACAAAGCAAAATACTTTATTTTTTGCCTTGCAACGATTTCCTTTTGCCTTACAGTCTCTGAAAGTAAATTCAGGTGAGAGCTGTCCTGAGCATTCTTCATGTCAACAAGCAGTAAGATGCATCTTGAAATCCAGCCTGATATTCACTATTTGATTATAGAGGAATAGGTGTCACTGATTATGATTTGTTAAAGGGGACACCACATAATTGTCAGGCCTTTCCATCCTATCTAGTTTCTGATTATCTATTAATACATTAATATCCACTCAACAAATATTGTGAAAAACATTTATAATCATAAAAAAATAGCTAACACTTACTCTATACCTATTGTGCATTATCTTTAATCCTTGGAGATGAAGACTGTGCCCAGTTTACTGAGAGTGGCCACATACCTATTAAGTGGTAAAACGTGGATTCAAACCCAAATCTGTTCCACAACTCTACATTGCACATAATGTCTATATGCACAGCCCACCTTGCTACGCCCCTCTCCTACAGACACCAGTCTCCCTATCCTTAGCCACATAAAACATGACTCTCAAGTGCCCTGAGAACTGCTGACCTAGGTTTTACTGGGCACTGACAGTAAAGTGTCATAATAAAGCAACTGAAAAATAGCCTTTACTCACCCAAGACAAATCTGGAAATTATTTGCAGAAATACCTTGAAGGAGTCTCTCATTTAAAATCTGAAAACACACTATACCTCAGATTAAGAGTTTATGCTGGCTCTGGGTGTTTCTCTGCACTGCAGTTATGCTTAAGCAAAGAAAATATGGGCAGGGAGGGATACTAAGAAAGAGGAATCTGAAACCTCCAACATTGACTTTGAACGTGAGAATGGTATCTGAGAACACATCTCCTGCCACATCCTCTATTCAAACAGTCTGGGGAAGCTGCAGATCTGGGAGTTATCCTTCCCGGATACTCCCAATTACTTAGAGAAACTGGCATCAGAAGAACTAGGCAACCAAACATGGCTCACCAAAGTTGCAGATTATCAATTTTACCAATACAGAGGAAATGGCAGCATGCTAAGGAGCCCTTCTTGGTATTCTCAACAAAAAATAAAAGCAGCAATGCCTAAGTGTAAGTTAAGCAAATTAAGCAGGAGAGGAACAGACTCCTTGTCTACACATTTTAAATTGGTGCTCTGGAATATTCCTAGTCTACACCTTAAGAACTGTCAGTTTCTGGCTGCATGCCTGTAATCCCAGCACTTTGGAAGCCTGAGGTTGGAGGATCACTTGAGGCCAGGAGTTTTCCCGAGACCAGCCTGGGCCACAGAGTGAGACTTCGTCTCTACAAAAAATAAATAAAAATTTATAAGAAAAGCCTGCCTGTATCGAATAGGTGAATTTCACCCAGAAGGGCCACAGGCAGCATTCAATGAGTTCAGGAAAGTATTTTCATTTGTCAGAAGTTATTTTAAAATTATCTTAAAAATAACTTACTTCACCCGAGACTTATTTTGAAAACTAAAAATGCCTGACCACACAGGCATTTCAAAGCTATCTAATTCAGTAGGTCTGAAGTGGGGATTATTTTTTTCAAGCTGTACAGGTGATTTGGCAGCACAGGCCAGCCTTGAGAGCCATGGCATTAGATTATTATTCAATATATGCTTTGCCATTCTGTGACTTAGGAACTTGCTTTAATAAAAATAGAGGGGAGGAGCGGGGTATAAATAAAACAATAGCCCTGTGTTGATCACTGTTCAAGCTGGGTGACAGTTACACGGGTGTTCATTATGCTTTTTTCTATTTTTGTATATGTTTTGAAAAGTCTCATAAATTGAAGTTATTTTAAAGTGAGACTTTTTCCTGCTGGATCCATCCATTCTATCCTCCACATTGTTGCCAGAGCAATCTCCCTAAAACTCAAAACCTACCCACATCAAGTACAAACTCCTTATTTAAACCAGCATCCAAGACCTCTAGGACCTGGTCCCTGCTTACCTCTCTTACCAGTGCTATGATATTACATAATATTTCCCTCAGCTCCCCACATGCTTTATTTAGCCCCAACTATATCCTGCATATTGATCCTCAATCAGCACACCTCTTTACTTACCTGACAGTCTCCCCACTATGCTTGCTGAGTTCTGCAAGAGTGGGACTGTATCATATTTATCTTTGCATTCCTGTACCAGCATATGAACTGTCATTTATTAATAGCAGATTAATAAATGAGTAACTATCCAGTAAATGCTTAACAAAACTAAAAAAAATCCAAGTCACATTAAACTCTTGGTGAACTGAAAAAAACAATTTAGATTCATTTAACCTTCATCTTTCCATTCAACAATTGTAAACATACTATATGCAGGGCATTGAGATGAATACTCAGATAGCCAGGTGTACAGAAATGTAGAAAATAAGGAAAAAAATCAGAAATAAAATAGATTAGAAGCAATCGTAATATAAAGGCAACGAAGTCAATACACAAAAAAAGAGAATTACAACTTCCTCATGCCCAAAGGCTGAAAACACAACCAATTATAAGATCAATACAGAAGATAAATTAAATTTGCATAATACAGAGTATATCTTTAAGCAAAAGTGACACAGTTAGCCAAGCTTACCCCTTTGACCACTGTGTAGAAAAATAAGTCTAGAAAAATATATACAGTTGCTCTTCAACATATGATGGGATTATATCCCAATAAACCCATTGTAAACTGGAAATATCTAAGTCAAAAATGCACTTACTGTACCTAACCGACCAAACACCATAGCCTAGCCTACCTTAAACATGCTTGCAATATTTACATTAGAGCTTACAGTTGGGCAAAATCATCTAACACAAAGCCCGTTTTATAATAAATGTTCAATGTCTCATGTAACTTAATATCGACTGAAAGTGGAAAACAAAATGGTTATGTGGGTACTCAAGTATGCTTTCTACTAAATGTGTTTCGCTTTCACACCATTGTAAAGTCAAAAAATCCTAAGTTGAACCATCATTAAGTCGGGGACGCCTGTACTAAGAAATACAAGAACAAACAACATAGCAATTTAGACATCTTAATGACATATAGAGAAAAACAAGTGTAGAGGAATCTTTAGAATTCCTCATCCTATACTGAAGGATGACCACTACAAAAACCCTGAAATTCTGTGGGAAATTTTACATATGTTGGTCTTTTTCCCGGAAGACGGTCAACAGCTTTCACTGGCTTCTTAAAAGGATCTATGACCTGAAGAACATTAGGAACCAATGCCCTAAAGAAAGTTAAGACACTGTCTACCTAGCCATGACAATGTTTTCCCTTGTATTTCCCTTTCATCTATGAAACACAGGTATATGGTATTTTTTTCCCAAAGCCACATGATAGACTACTGTCAAATACAATAAAGATGGTACCAGATACCAAAGAAACAGAATTCCACCCCTTTTGCATTATTCAGCTCCAATTCTCTCATGTCCTTGGGTTTACAGAGAAACAAGCAGCATCTCTAAAGATCAAACCTCCCCGGCCGGGCGCGGTGGCTCACCCCTATAATCCTAGCACTTTGGGAGGCTGAGGTGGGTGGATCACGACATCAGGAGTTCAAGACCAGCCTGGCCAACATGGTGAAACCCCGTCTCTACTAAAAATACAAAAATTAGCTGGGCGTGGTGGCACACGCCTGTAGTCCCAGCTACTCGGGAGGCCGAGGCAGAAGAATCGCTTGAACTCGGGAGGTGGAGGTTGCAGTGAGTCGAGATCATGCCACTGCCCTCCAGCCTGAGTGACAAAGTAAGACTCCATCTCAAAAAAAAAAAAAAAAAAGTAGAGGCTGAAGACTACCACTGGAAGAAAAGTAAAAATGAAGTAAAGGACAACAGCATAATGGAAAAGCCTGGGAAACAGACAGATCTGGGCCTAAATTCCATTTACTAGGTGTGTGATCTTAGACAAGTTGTCATACATCTCTGAGTCCAGTCACCTCTGTAAAATAAACAAGTCTATCTCATAGGATTGTGCCCAGCAAAGAGTAAGCCGTATTGCTATTTGTTCTATTTCTTTTGGCTCCAGATTAATCTAAAGGCAGCAACCTTATGCTAGGTATTCTACAGATTGATAAGATAGAAATACAGATATATAAATCTGATCATATGCAAAAGAGCTGGCCTCCTCAATCTTTCTACACATTACCTACATATGAAGGAGAACATACAGTATATACTAATCTCCATACTGTTAGCCATAACTGCAGACAACCAACAACTTAAACTCTACTTTGATGACAATGAGATTGGGAGGCTCCAGTTTCATTCTCAAATTATACAGTTCTGCAAAAGGTAAACAGTCTACTAAATAACGTGCAGGCCATGCCACTTAATCAAAAATTTTAACTGGGTCTCAACTGTTTTGAGCTGGTTCAAATGAATTTGGAAGGAATGGAGACAAAGATTCTTTTGCATGGTTTAAAAGAGCAAGTTATTTATAGCAATTATCAACCTGGCAGCAAACTCTTTCCAGGATGTTGAAAAGAATTCCAACTTCACAGGTTTGTTATGAGGATCAAATTAGTTCACTGATAAGAAAGTTGTAAAACAAAGCCTTTAAAAACAAAGGTGTCCCAACATATAGAAAAAAATGGCTGAGTAAACTTTATAGTGCTCCACACAGCCTGGCACATAGTTATTTCAAATGTTCTTAAATAAACCAGACAATTCTGAACAATCTACTGCTTTAAAACATATCTATTACACGAAAGATGCTTGCTAGAAATGAAAGTGAAGTATGCAAAGGTACTCTAGTTCTCAGCCACCAACTGGCTTTAAGACCTTATGACATTCTGGGCTTCCAACATGATGTAAAATGGAAGTACAATAACTAAGATCCCTTAAAGCACTATCTGTAGTACTTTGCCTTCAGTCTAAGACAAATGTTAAATATTAAACATGAACAATCTGAATTATTTTCAAAAACTAAACAGCTAAAAGTAACCATGCTAGTTTTCTACTTGCCACAAATTCCTTGGTTTTTAAAAAATAAAACTACACTTCTGCAAATAATTCACTTTTAAGCTAAGAACATTTTTAAAGATCAAATAGACTTTGCCAGGAAGAAAAACAGGAGCTACTGGCTAACCATTTGGATGAAAATAAAAGTACACACCTACTTCACACCATTACTTCAGCATAAAAAGCTTAACATAGTATAAAAATACTTAACATAAGTATATACTTAACACAGTAATACTTAACTATAATGCTAAAAGGTGTAAACTATTATTTATTTTGTTTCAATCTTTTTAAAAATAGCAAACATGTTATAGTTTAAAACAGTTGAAAAAAGGAAGGGAAAATAAGACGGACTTAGAAAGCATCCCTTTAATTTGAAAAAGTTTTACAAGCAGGAAATTCAGTCTCATCTACTGATTTATAGCATCCATACATGCATGAAAACACATGGCCAAATCGAACTGTTCCATGAAAGAGCTCCAAGTTGATCTCATGTCAGAAAGTAGTAACTACGGTTAAAAGGGCAAAGAAACTGAGCTTTCTTTGGATTTTTGCCTTTCTCACGTTGACTTTCTACTTTAAAATTCCCCTATTTGGGGAGTAACTTTCTCATAGGAAGAGGACCACTTACTTTGTATTTCTACAGATGACACCAGATGGCACATTTAGAAATAAAGTTCAGTTTTAAGGAGAGATAAAACATAGTGAAAACAATGCTGGACTAGGTAACCTGGGTTTGATGCTCAATTTCACCACTATCCAGCCATGTTACCATGGATATGTCATTACTCCTACAACTGGGCCTATAAAATAAGGAGTTTGATATGGATAATAGGAAATATAGGGTATCATCCAACTTTTCTGTTGGACATGAAGACTACCCTTTTAAAGCTGTTGGTAATTTGCTAGAGGGAGAGATCTGAATTCACCCGTAAAAGCAGCCTGTCTTTACTTTTTAAAAGCAAAAATCTAAAATTCTCTACGTAAAAGGATATCTTCTAGTGATGTCTGCATCTCTCCAGACTATACTTCCTTTTAAGGCTGGTCTCACCAAGATATTTAAAGAAATGTAAGAAGCCGGGACCTGGACTCCAGATTGGGTTAACAAACTGCAAAGCCCTCCAAGGTAGAAGAGTCAAACTAGCCCCTGGAAAAATATGGCAGCAGATATGTATGTACATACGTATACATATGTATACGTACATACGTGTATGTATATGTCTATGTATATACGTGTACGTACGTATATGTATATACGTATATATATGCAGTGAGCCATCTACAACAATGATACTGGCTATATCCAGATTTATACTCTTCTGATTTATCAAGGCTTATCCTGATGTGCTACAATATTGTAAATGATGATGTATCATATACTAAACATATCAGTGAAAAATGCAAGGTTAGCCTTTCTAAAGGCCAATTTAGCAATGAGTATTAAAAGCCTTACATTTTTACATTCTGGTTGTAGAAATTTCTTATGGATATAAATATGGATGTCACGCAATGGACTTTGGGGACTCAGGGGGAAAGGATGGGAAAGGGGTGAGGGATAAAAGACTATAAATTGGGTTCAGTGTATACTGCTCCAGTGATGGGTGCACCAAAATCTCACAAATCACCACTAAGGAACTTACTCATGTAACCAAATATCACCTGTTCCCCAAAAACCTATGGAAATAAAAAATTAAAAATATTAAAATATGGATCTCATAAATATTTATCTATTAGGATGTACCTATGCTTCTTTCTTTCATTTGACACTTATTTACTGAATGCTGAATTACCTGTATGTTAGGAGGCATTACTTAAAATCATAAGAAACTGGGACTGGAAAAGTGTGAACACAGCAAACTGGTTAAATAAATTCTGCATACAATAAAATACAATGTAGCCATTAAAAATGCTACAGAAGCTGGGCGCGGTGGCTCACGCCTGTAATCCCAGCACTTTGGGAGGCCGAGGCGGGCGGATCACGAGGTCAGGAGATCGAGACCATCCTGGCTAACACGGTGAAACCCCGTCTCTACTAAAAATACAAAAAAAAATTAGCCGGGCGAGGTGGCGGGCACCTGTAGTCCCAGCTACTTAAAAGGCTGAGGCAGGAGAATGGCGTGAACCCCAGGGGGCGGAGCCTGCAGTGAGCCGAGATTGCGCCACTGCACTCCAACCTGGGCGACAGCGAGACTCCGTCTCAAAAAAAAAAAAAAAAAAAAATGCTACAGAGGTATACATAATGACAGAGACATGGAACGGGTCAATATGTGGGAAGAGCAAATTTAACAATACCATTTCTATACTAGTTTGGAGAAAACAGCTTGAAAAAAGACAGTTTGGGGACACCTGAGGGAAAAGTATGAACACAGCAAAAGGTGTGAACAAAGCAAACTGGTTAAATAAATTCTGCATACAATAGAATACAATGTAGCCGTTAAAAATGCTACAGAAGTATACATAATGACAAAGACATGGAACAGGGGTCAATATGTGGGAAGAGCAAAGTTAAAAATACCATTTCTACACTAGTTTGGAGAAAACAGCTTGGAAAAAAAGACAGTTTGGGGACAACTGAGAAAATGTGAATATGAACCGGATATTAGATAATATTAAGAAAAAATAAACTCCCTAGGCGTGATAATGGTATTGTGGTTTTGTAGATGTCCTTACTTTTTTTTTTTTTTTTTTTTGAGACAGAGTCTCACTCTGTCGCCCAGGCTGGAATGCAGTGGCGTGATCTCAGCTCACTGCAACCTCCGCCTCCTGGGTTCAAGTGATTCTCCTGCCTCAGCCTCCCGAGTAGCTGGGACTACAGGTGCCACCACACCCAGCTAATTTTTGTATTTTTAGTAGAGGCAGGTTTTCACCATGTTGGCCAGGCTGGTCTCGAACTCCTGACCTCAAATGATCCACCCACCTTGGCCTCCCAAAGTGCTCAGATTACAGGTGTGAGCCACTGCGCCCGGCCGAGATGTCCTTATTCTTAAGACATGCAGCTGAAAGATTTAAGGATAGTGTCATCCTTACTTCTAATGTTGAGAAAAATTAAACACACATCTGTACATATAAATCTAATATGGCAAATACTTAATTGTTGGATCCAGCTGATGGTATACAGATGTTCATTGTGCTATGTTTTCAGCATTTTTGTTTGAAATTTTTCATACAAAATTGAAAGCTGGAAGGGAGGTAATGAATTACATTTTAAAAAGAGCATTTCTGAAAAAATATATAATATGGCTACAGAGCAGTTAAGAAAAGCCTTCGAAGAAGAAACTGCATACCAAAATGTTAAGAGTATTTTATCTGTGAGTTTGGGGTTTGCGGAAATTTGTCTGTTTATCTGTATTTTTCAACAATAAGCCATGTATAATTCTACAGTCATGAAGATTACTTAAAAACAAATTCAGGAAAATGTTTTCAAACAAGAGTTAACAAGAAAATGAGCAAACGAAAAAAAGTTCTATTCCCAAAGCATTCTTACTAAAATCAGAATGCTTCTTACAAACTCTAAAATACTGTACAAATTTAATATTATTTAATAATAGGTTTTTGTGTGGCCACATCGGTTTTGAACTTTTACTTACATTCATAATTTATACCATTCTCACAGTAGAAAAATTCAAGCAATTCATTGTACTGATTGTAAGGGGGGAAGGGAATGCTGGGTATTAAAAAAGTATCTCCTGTTTACCTATACAGGTTAAGTATCTCCTATCCAGTGCTTGGGAGCAGCAGGATTTCAGATTTCAGATTCTCGAATATCTGCCTATACATCATGAGACATCTTGTGGATGGGGCTCAAGTTTAAACACGAAATCCATTCATGTTCCATACACACCTTATACATACAGCCTGAAGGTAATTTTACACAATTTCTCGTATAAATTTAGGTGGCACAAGTACAGTTTTGTTACATGGGTATATTGTGTAGTAGTGAAGTCTAGACATTTAGTGTAACCATCACCCAAATAATGTTCGTTGTACCCTATACAATATTTTTAATAATTCTGCTCATGAAACAAAGTGTTAAGTACTTAGGCGTAGAATTTTCCACTTGTGGCATCGTGTTGAAACTCATTTTGGGGCATTTTGAATTTTGGATTAGGGACACTCAACTTGTATTACTTCCAACTCCACAAAAAAATGTAAGGCAAAAATAAATGTTAAAAATGATCAGTTCTGGAGTGGGGGTAGGGACAGGGATTGTTGTATTATTCTCTGTACTTCTCAGTATATTTTTCAGAAGTAGAAATGCACATATTACAGAAAAAGGTAAAGTTCCCCATGATCCCTCCTCCCAAATAAAGTTGTCAGTTTGCCATGGTTTTTTTTAAAACATAAATAGCATCACATAGTATGTACTCTCTTGCAACTTGCCAAAATTGCCTCCAAAATAGCTGTATCAATTTACGCCACTTGTAGGCAGTATTATAAGGCCAGACTCTTCCTTATACCTTTTACGATGACTTGATATTATCAAATTATTTTTTACCAATCTAATGACTAAAAATGACCTTATTTAAATTTGCATTTCTGATTATTAGTTTGAGTACCCTTTCTTGTTAGTGGACCTTTTTTGTTTCCTATTCTGGGAAATGCCTATCCTTAAAATTTCCTACTAGATTTCTTTTCCTATTCCTTAAATACTACCCTTATCATTAAGATGTGAATACACCAAAATGTTAACAGTGACTAAACATTGTGGTGGAATGATGTATATCCTCTCCCCAAATATGCACACATTTTCTAGTTTTTCCTGAATTCAGTGATTAAAAACTAGAAAATGATAAAATGGATGAAAAAAATCCTTTTAGACAAAAGCATTACTTTCAGGATACTCTACTACAGGTTACCCTTAAGGAGGTCATAAAATCTAGCTCAAAGAAATAAATGCATCTAAAGAGTAAGTCTTGTGAAGAAATGAAACAATAATGGTTTGAGACTATTGATTCATTTGGGATACTTAACTAACTTATTTGTATAGCATTTTTGAATTCATGAAGTACTTTTCATTTATCTTGCTTAACCCTAACAAAACTCTGTGACATTCTCTGATGCCTTCTTGTAAACTGCTATAGCACATTTTGTTCATTCCTCATATTACCATACTGACCCTTTTGTGTGATTTGCAAGTCTCCTTCCCCTAGACCACAGTGTCCTACATTCTCCAGTCACTTATCTTTGTATTCCCAGGATGTAGCTGCAATGACTACGTCCTCAATAAATATTTGTTAAATGAATATCACCATCTTCATTTAAAGGATGAGGAAACTGGCTCAGTGATGAGGTAATTTGCCCCAAGTAACATAGCTACTAAGTATTTTATATAAATTATAATGACCTTATCTTCGTACTTTACAAGCATTTAAAAATACATCATCTCGCTTTAATGCTCACAGCAACCTATGAAATAGGCTTTCCGATTACTGTTTTATAGATAAGAATGGAAATTTAGTGATATACCCTAGGCCCACTCGAATCCTAGTTTATATGAAGTACAGCTGTCTCTTTACATACTTGATCACTACCTGGGTATGGGAGCCTCTATTTTTATGTACCAAGTACATTAAGGGTAGGGTATAGGGGAGGAAAGATGGAAGTAAGGCAGTTTAAAGGCACAGGAAAGAGGCTGGAGCCCAGGTGTATAGGCCCATCTAAAGACCATAAACTGGTATTGTAATGTCAACTGCACGTGCCACTCTGAAATCCAATATTGGCCCAAAGGTTTTTCTTGATATTACCCTGTATTAATAGAAGACAACTGCTGGCTTTCTCACGTATCAGCAGTCTCAAAGGCTGGGGAGGCACACAGAATTAGGAAAGCTGTGAGAAACAATGGACGGGGAAGAAACGATGACACAAAGGAAAAGGCTAAGGAACTTTAAACATGATTTCACAGTCCTTAACTCGACTGTGAGTTTCTCAAGGGCAGAGACCAAGTCTCATTCATTTTATGTCCCTTACTCCTTATACTTAGCAACATTCAGTAAATGTTATGTTAAAAGAAAAAAAAAAAGATATATTAAGCTAAAAACTGAACAATGACTTCCATTTATTGAGCAGCACTTATTATATGCCACATACTATAGATATTATGTGTAATGTTTAAAAAAATAAGATTTACCTGTTTGCTGACCTGCCATGCATGGTGCTGCTCAAATGTGTTAACAGTGGTGATACTGATGACTATTAGGAATACTTATTACAGGTTACTAAGGTTACAACAGAACCTTGAACACCTTGAATAGGAGGGGCCGCTATAGATGGAGAGAGATCAAGGTAACCAATGTAATACACATTACAGAACTGGCTAAGACCCTTCAGAGGGTATAAATGTGACTCCTAAGGAGTTCCAAAGTGAAAAACTACTCTATGGAACATTCAGTTATCACTGGCCAAAGTCTCAGACCCAAAATAACTCAAGAACAAACCCTATCCTGCCTCACCACTGATGATCCCACACAGACCTAAAGGGTCCAGACACATTTTGTTAAATGGCCATTATTTTCACCACCCTGACTGCCCACCTCTGAGCTGTTGAAGGAGTTAAGTGAAATAGTACATTAAATAAATTACCATCTACTGATCACCTACCATGTACTAACACCTTACATTTTCTCTTTAATTCCAATAACCATATGAATAAGGTATTTCCCCACATCATAACTGATATAGGTTAACTTGCCCAAACTGACAGACCTAGTAAGTGGCCAGGCCCCAAATCCGGAACTGCCTGGGCTCCATGATCTTCCTATGATTATCAAGGCTTCTCAAACCTTTCCACCTAAACTCTAATAAAAAGGTAGAGAAGAATGAAGAGGCAGGCTAGGGAGGTTAAGTGGAAAGAGAAAAGTGGAACTTGATAGAAAATTCCAAGCTACCCTTGGCAAAAACAGAATTTCTTTTGACTTCACCTTTTATCTTAATCCCATTAGCTGATTCCAGGTCTGGGGCAGAAATGCACAAGAATGAGCCTGGAAACATCTTGACATACCAGATAGCAAGGAAGCTATCAAAGACTACTAGAGAGCATGTCAGTAAGAATCAGGAGCCAACTTTAAGAGAGTCCCACTAGCCACAAGAGGGGCAATTTGAACTTTGCTAAGGATCAGAACTGCAATGTATTGAAACCCATCAAATGTTTACATCTATGGATGCATAGTTATATATACACTTATATGTGTAACCTTTTGAAGATGACAGGGAACCAATTCATCATCTTGAAAGCAATGTTTTAAAAAATTGAGTATCCTGCTCTTCCTATATAAACTATATTGCTGAGTAACCAAATAAAAGATGAGGGGAAACAAAATTATTCCAGCTAACAGATGAAAACAAAATGATAGCATCAGAACGTCACCATTTTGTAGCCCCCCAACAAATTAATGGATCCAAAAAATTCAAGTCATCATAACATAATCAATGTTGTGAATGAACACCCTCCAACCCCCCCCACCCCCCCGCAATATATTTGCCAAAGGGAACGATACTGAAATTTATCAAGCCTCTGGATCCAGCTGCCAATTTGCAGGAAATAGAGAAGTATCACCTGGGAACTTATCAGAAATGCAAAATCTGGGGCCCCTCCTAGATCTACAGCATCAGAAACTCTGGGAGTGGGGACCAGCCATCTTTTAGGAAGTCCTCTAGGTGATTCTGATGTTCCCTAAAGTTTCAGAACCATTGTTCTAAGCACTTTATATGCATTAACTCAGCTAAATTTCTTCAGAACTCTATAATGCACGCAGTATTATCATCATTTTACAGATGAAGGACCGTGTGGCACAAAGCAGTTAAGTAATTTGCACAACATGACACACCTGGTAAGAAATGGGAGTCAGAACTTGAACTCTGTGAATCTAGCTCCAGAGTCCATGTTCTTAATCGCTGTGCTGAAAGGTCTTTCCACCTGTAAGAACTCAATTGTCAGAATGCCGTAATAAAGAATATTGGAAGTTTAAAAAAAAAAAAAAAAAAAAAAAAAAGCAAAGACCAGGAGAAACATGCCTCACTATAAAATAGACAGGAATATAAGAAAATAATCATAGCAAATAATGTACCCAAAGTAATCTTCCAAAATCATTCCAAAACATAAACAGCCACCAAATGTAATATACCCACGCACTTCTGGGGCAATTATCTCTGATATCTAATCACAAGGACCTAAAACCTGGATTGTGCTAAAGGTGGTACATAAATTCATGACAGTATCCTCAGACTCATCAATCTTTTAAATCTAAATGGTTATAGTGAAAGGTCATTCCAGAATAATTCATCTCCCTATTTTTAGTCACCATTTACTTAATGACTACTGAAAGGAAAAACTGCTGTCTTTCAATACCTAAGATTATACCATCAGAATCTCAGAGTTGAAGAATTTTAACATTCATCTAGTTCAATCAGCAATCCAGACTGAATCAGATCTACAATCCCAATCTCCACGTAATGGTACATTCATAATAAATTAAAACATTCCAACTTTCTGTAAAATCACATTATGGGATCATTCTATGCCACCAACTGTAATTTTTAAAGCCAAATGACTAAAAACTTTTAAAGAGAACTTAAAAGTTGAAAATGCTCAGGTTAACAGCCAAAACAAAACCTACAGTTGTTTTACTCATAGAGCCACTTCTTCACTACCTGAAAGGATTTCTATATCCAGAAGACCAAGCTGGTCAACAAGTACATCAAGTTTTAACAACAACACCTATGAAACATCAAACGACTTAAAAGTTGAGTTATTCCTGACATTAACATATATAAACATCTAGTAACCAGTCATTGAGGAAACAACGAATAATACAGCAAAACACCAAAAGCCCAAGTACTTATGAATATCAACCTTATAGGTAGTGAGATCATCATAAAGCAGCCTAAAAGTCCTTAAAGGACTTTATGCTAAGGAAACATAAATTTCAGATGAAATGAAATGAAAAATCACAGTAGGAAAACTAAGGTTGTGTATAATAGCTGAAAATCAACATGTAAGTAGAAGCTCTCAAAAATTGTTTTAGTATTGCCATTTCAAGAACTGTATGACAGCCAGGAACTCATTAGGTCTTAATAGCTTAGAAGTTATGGGTCAGAACAGCTGAGACACTAACATCAAAAGAATAAAAAGCAACATTATAAAGTAGTATAAAAATAACTAAATCACCTAAGGAAATTGAAACCATGCATGAAAAACCCCAAAGGCACAATCAGGTCATTAGGAAACACTAGCTTCTTCCACCAGGAGGCCTACTTTTCATGTGGAGCAATGAGCAAGGCCAAGACATGGAACTGAAGTCAGGTATCAAATCAGACTTTGCCACAGAAAAAGGAATCCATGACTAGTTATTTTAGGATAGTGCCTATGACAGCACTATCAACTCCAACTAGGATACAGGAGATTATAGTCATTGTTCCATTATAATGGGTCCTCCAGGGTCTTTAATTGAGCAAGAATGGTTTAGACACCACTACTGGGCTGTAATCCCCAAATATGGGGGGCGGGAAACTATATATAGGACAACTTCTTCAACAAATAAATTGGGAGAAAAAAAAAACAAAAGACAGAACCTGCAGATTAAAATAGATTTAACAGCTGTATCAATGCTTTGCAATAAATGTGCTTTCTCAGGATCCTGATTCAAACAAACTGTAAAAGAAAAAAAACAAAGCTTAAAAAAAAATCAGAGAAATCTGAACATTTTATATTTGATATTTTTAAATATCTGTTAATTTTTTCAGTTGTGATAATAGTTTTGATCTTATATTTAAAGAGCCCTTGCCTTTTAGAAATACAAACGAGTATTTTACAAATAAATATGACAGGGATTTATTCCAATATAATCCATTAAGGGAGGCAGTGGTTAGAAGTATAGATGAAACAGGCTGGGCCTGGTGGCTCACGCCTGTAATCCCAACACTTTGGGAGGCCAAGAAGGGAGGATGGCTTGAGCCCAGGAGTTTGTGACCAGCCTAGGTAACACGACGAAACCCCATCTCAGTTTAAAAAAATAAAAAAAAACAAACAAACAGAAGTATAGATGAAATAGAATGTGCAAGTTGATACTATTAAAGCTGGTGATGGGTAAGTGGGGGGATTATTATACTATTCAATTTTTGCATGTTTGAAATTTTTCGTAACTTTAATAAGAACTGGTTAGACATAATGCCTTGCAATTTTATTTTTTGAACGATGCCTAGGGTGATTTAAAAAATCATGTACAGACATCATTCATTTAAACAATTCCCTTTAATTCAGTAATGAGCTCCACTTTAACAAAAGAAGCAACCAGTACCACATCAGATCCAGAGAATGGAAGAAACCAAAGTAGCTCCATTACAGAATGGGAATACATTCACCCCTACTATCTCCATTCCAGGAAGTAAAATACAAATACTTCCCACAAGATTTACAAAAACTAACCTAAAATCACAGCCAATCATACTCATCCTGGTGGGAAATTCCCCACACTGCTCCAACAGCTTCCCGAACCTTCCTGACCAAGTTGGCCTGCTGGCTTCTCTGGATCACTAACCCACTCAGGTCAGACTGCTGGAGGACCTACAAAAAAAAAGTTGGGGGAGAGGAGTGAGATACACAACACATTTATTAGGGTGTGTGAGGAGGGTTAACCATTCTATTATGTTCAAACTAACTAGTTATTATTTCTAAAGCAATAGTCCTTACATATCTATTTGCATTTTTTAGGACCTGCTTTGAGAAGTAACTGAGGAATTCAGAATCAACAACTCTAATACTTCTAACGCTTAGACAACATTCCTGAAAACTGAGTTCTCAACCCAAATGAAATTATAGAAGACAGTTTATTTTTTAGACAAGTTTATACCCTCAATATAAACACTAAGGACGTATTTGTTTTATTGTTTCTGTGAAAAAAAACAACTGTACATATAAAAATTATTCTTCACCTTCATACATGCTTTTTGGCCATACTGGGAGACAAACGATAAACATCCTGGCAACTCAGGTTGAACTTTGCCATTGAACCTTAGACAAAGTTTTTATTTGGTATTGTCACTCCTTCCTCTCTTCTCAGAGATCTACCTAGAATAAGTTAAACTTTTAGGTCACACCTAGATTTTCATTCCCGGATTTATTCTATTGCTCAATAAGGGTCAAATTGAAATTGAGGTTTAATAAATTTGTGATCACTGCTTAACCCACTGTAAAATGCACCAATGCAAAATCTCAAAACAGAAAGTGATTCCCTGCCCTCCAATGAAAATGGAAGAAAATTTTATTACCTACAAAGCACTTCAAATTAAATAAAGCAGACCCCGAAGTTCAAAACTAGAGTCCACATACAGCTAATTGTGGGATGGTTACCTCCTGTAAATTTTAAATCCTAGTAAACTTTTCACCACCATGTTTCTACTTCAATTCCCATCACCCAGCCAAAGTAAAATAATGGGGATAGTTGTGCTTGTATTAAAGGGTTGTTGCTAGAATTAGTTAAAAAAAAAAATTGTAAAATGCTACACTTTAATATTGGTCTAATCAATATATTAACAGTAAGGAAGCCTGTAATCTCAGCACTTTGGGAGGCCGAGGCGGGCGGATCACGAGGTCAGGAGATCGAGACCATCCTGGCCAACGTGGTGAAACTCCGTCTTTACTAAAAATACAAAAATTAGCTGGGCATGGTGGCGCGCGCCTGTAGTCCCAGCTACTCTGGAGGCTGAGGCAGGAAAATCGCTTGAACCCAGGAGGCGGAGGCTGCAGTGAGCCGAGATCGCGCCACTGCACTCCAGCCTGGCGAGAGCAAGACTCCATCTTAAAAAAAAAAAAAGAAAAAAGACAGTAAGGAAAACTTTCTCCAAGTCAAATAGTCACATCTGTTTAATAAGTACGTTAGAAAATATAAAATGGCAATAACACAACAGGAAGTAGTGTATTAAAGAGCCAGCAGTAATTTGCTATGGAAAAGAAGCTGGATATTCCAAATGATCTTTCTCTCTTGGATAGGAATTATCTTGCTCAGGTAAGAAGATGCCAAATAGCAGATCCCCACACTGATCTGAGGAACCAAACAAATGAGGGAGGGGAAAAGTAGCATGAATACTTGAAAACTAGCTAACAGAAGTTCCTTTTACCACTGTGAAATGCATGACACCAAATTACTTTTGTAGAGTGAATGACAGGACAGACTGCCTTTGAAGGAGTGGAAGAAATGAGTAGGCAGGGCATGAGGCACCCCTTCCAAAAGGTAGAACACTTGGGTGTGGTTCTTGACAGGAACACTATGGCTGGTGGTCATTCCAGGATAGTGATTACGCACTGAAATTCCTAGACCATTAGAAGGAAACAAAGAGTGGGAATCACGTTCAAACATCATGAACCACTGGAGATAAAAAGTTTGGCCTATGAGGAAAAAAATATAAACGTTATAGATCTGGCCTAGAAATACACCAAGAATGTACAGTTAAAGAAACAAAAATCTCTTACTCTTTCCCAGGTCATAAAATTAGCATATGACACAGGTACATCTACCAATGTATTCTTACACCAAAAAGTAATCCTAATTTATTATGTGCCTACCATGAGCTAAACATTTTATTTTTTTTTTAACTAATTCTAGCAACAATCCTGTAATGTAAGCACAACTATTCCCATTATATAGATGAACTGAGAATCTGAAAATTTGCCCAAGGTCACAAGGTTCAATGTGAACCCCAAACACACACTATTAATTTCACCATACCAGACCGCCGCCTATGACTGGGGAATGTTGGTATCTCCTCAATCTATGCAACACTGGGGCTAAAAGAAAACAATGCTGAACATGTAATCTACAAAGGAGAAACAAATGATAGGGAATTAACTGCCTATAGTAACGGTGGCATGAGGGGAAGAGGAAATAAAGAACAGGGCAGACTGGGGGGCAGCACAATCAATGCTGTTTTCTAGCAAATGGAAGGGGTAAAATGTAGTGGAGCCTGAGAAGAGGGTTATCTTCCTTCTAAGGGATTCAGCTCCTGGAAAAGGAGTATGGGGAGTGGGGGATAGAAAGATTAAGAAGTGAGAAGCAGGTAAGAGGTGCTCAGCAGCAAAAATAGATGTCCACAGACCAAGAGGCTCCAGAAACTCAGAGCAAGGCAGGGAAAAGGGGCGGTTCCCAGGCTTGCAGGGGAAATGGAAGAGGCAGGGAAGACAGAAAGCGGGTTTACTGGAGAGTTATCCTCTACAGCCTTCTGAGGGGGAGGAATGAGGAAGGCAAGGCTAATGGCCGTAAACGAAAAGGCTACTTAAACTGCAATATCCAAACACCGACCCGTTCATAGTTTCGCTTAACAGTGGTTTAGCAGCATGCAGAGCTAAGAAATCCGGATCAGAGTCATATAAACATGAAGACTTGAGGAAATGGAAGGCTACTAAGGCTCCATCCACAAAGATGGAGTAAATGCAGGCAACAAGATAAGCTCTGTTCAACGCCTGCGCCAAGGGGACCAATGGAAGGGGGAGACACGGCGGGCTAGGGGACTTAGGCTAAACTCGAATTTAGAACTGGGGAAGGAGTCACAGGGAAAAGCTTTGACTCCCCCCTCCCTTAAATACCAGCCTCAACTATCCACGTAGATGAAGATTAGATGGGACGACAGAATTAGGAGGGGTGTGGGGAGAGGAGGAGGAGTACACCAGTGACACTACTGCTTGACCCCTAAGCCTTAGCTCTAAAACCGCGAGAGGTGGCGAAGATGACCCCACCTCGAGAAAAACCAGGGTATTCATCTGGGTCGTCGGAGGTGCTGAGAACGGAGGTTGGCCGGCAGAAAAGGTAGGGGAAAGGGGCCACTCTTCATTGGTTGCTCCTCTCTTTCCCACCGTTCAATTTAACCCCCAACCCCACTCCCCAGCGAACTCCAGACTCCCCTCCCACCCTTCCCAATCCGCCCACTGCGGCGGCGACAACGGAGGCGTTGACCGATCGGTGGGGCAAAGGCGGGCCCACACGCGGCCGAGGCCCAGGAAATGGTGTCGCCTCAACGGACTAGAAACGAGGTGGTCTTCGCCTCAGGTCTAGTTTACCGGCACCCCGGCGTTTCGCCAATCGTCACCTCCTTAACGCTGGGTACCTCAGAGGCGTCATAAAGGCAGATAACCAACACCTCTGTGCTGGGTCCTGGCCGGACAGACATCAGCCTCCGCCGCCATCTTAACAGCAGGCGGACCGACCCTAGTCACTGCCCCCCCACCCCCCACCCCCGAACTACCTCAGCCACCGCCAACGAATCCCACGAGGACGTAACCCCGCTCCCGCGAGAATTCTCCGGCTTAGAACGGCACGAGCCGAAGACCTTGCCGCCGCCTCCGCGGCTACTGCAGTCAATAACCGAGCCACCGCCGCCTCCGCGCGATCCCGCGAGAACCTCTACCGGACGGGAAAAGCCTGAGCCCAGCCCTTTCCAGACCCCTCCTCCCTCCCACCAAAGCCGAAGTAGCTACAGCTTCACCCTACGCGAAGCGAAAAGCAAATGACGCACAACCTAACGAAGCAGTGAGGGGCGGAGCCAACCTACCACGGCCGGCTCCCGCATGCGTTGAGAACTATCGCGATATTACGCTTTAGCCTCGGCGAGACCTTCTTAATTCACCGCAGGATGCCGCCCGCGCCTCGCCTTTAGGAAACATGAGATATCGCGAGACCTGGTGCACACTCCTAAAAAGGAGAAAGGCGGAGCTTCATGAAAATGACTGGGAGTTTTTCGGGGGAAGGGAGGAACCTCCCGTCCTGCAGGGATCTCGCCTACCACGAGGTTTCCGACCCACTGCGGAGCTGGCTGCCAAACCTCGCGATGACACAGCTCAGCGCCAAATCTCGGCCATGTCCTGAAAACTGCCTCCGCCCCCGATCTAGGTGTCTAGAGCCTAGTGCTTGAGGAAAATTTAAAAAGTCAACCTGTTTATTCTCACGCTTCCGGGAAAGGCTGTACCAATTAGCCAAACTCCATTCTGGAAGCGGAGCAAAGAGTCCCCCATTGTTACCTGTCTCCAGGAATAACATATTATCCTGGACTAACATTTAAGAGACGTTCAATCTCACAGTAAGCACACAAATGCAAATGAAAACAATGACATAACATTTTTTGCCCATTAGATAGGGAAAAAAATTTTTAAACCTACATTATCCAGACTCCTTCCCTCGCCGCACTGCAGGCTAACCTGAATCCATCTTAATCTAACTAAAGGCCATATCATTAGTTCTAGTTCCAAAGCCACCAATTTTAACTACTGAAGCTTTACCTTGGCATAACCAAAAAGATCCAATAAAGTGGTTTTCTCCAAACAAAGGAGTCTGCTCTCAAAGGAATATTCAAGCTTCGGGGATGGGGGGAAATGCCTGAAGCTTTTAATATGGCAGTTTTTCCACGTCTAGCCAACAGTGTTTCTCCAATAAATCTTGGGATCCAATCTGGCTTGATTTGTGGGCTTTTCCATTCTAATGCATTGTTCTGTCCGTTCTAATTTAAATAGTTCCTTTAGAGTACATTTTAATAGCCAGTAGTACAAATATCCCTATCTTTACTTACGTTTTAAAATATTTTTTTTCAGTTATTCTTAGCCATTTTTTCCCCCGGATGAACTTTAGAATCATAGTAAGTTCCAAAAAAACTTGGTATATTTATTGAAATTGCATCAACTGTATAAACCAATATAGGAAAAATGGACATCACTAAAATATTGAGCCTTCTTATTCAGAAGCATAGTATTCCTTCTCTTTTCATGCAGATGTTCTTTTATGGTATTCGTCAATAAAGTTTTATAGTTTACTTCTAGGTATTTTTATTCGTTTCTCTTGCTATTGCGAACAGGTTTATTATTAAAATTTCAAAATGCATATTGCTTATAGATAGGAAAACTGCCTATATAAACTATTGATATTTGCCTATTTACAAACAAAAATATGATCAATTTCGCCAGTAATCAGGGAAATGCAAATGAAAACAATGACATACGATTTTTTTGCCCTTTAAATTGGCTAAAATTACAAAGATTGATAATACGTGTTGGCATAACTGTGGAAAAATAGGCACTCTCGCACAACATTAAAGAGTGTAAATTAGTACAAGCTTTTGGGAAGGCAATTTGGACAAATCTATCAAAATTCAAAATGCATATACACCCTGACCCAGCGATTACTCTTCTAAGAATTTCTCCTACAGAAATACTCATACATGGCATGATACATATACACAAACCCATTCATTATGGCATTGCTTGTAATAGTCCCCTCCCTCCCCCAACAGAGAAACAAGCTAATGTATATCAATCGGGAAATGGTTAAATAAACTGTAGTACAATCATACAATGCAGCTGTTTAAAACCCAACATAAATTTGGATTCCCGGATATAAGAAGATCTACAAGACATATTCTCAGATTTTTAAACAAGCAGTTAGTCGAAATGAATGTGTGTGTGTGTGTAGTACCATTTAGATACCAAAACATATATATGCAACGCCTAGCAGTTACCCGCGAAGCCTGCCTGCCCGCCCCTCACCTTCCCTCTCCTTTGAGGCCGCCTTCCTCGAACCAGTGAGAAACGCTGAAGGCCCGGCCTCTACTCTCTCTTTAGGGCCACTTGGCCATGGCTAATGCCGGTACCTCGCATCCCCTCTGTCAGCCGCTCTCTCGCCGCGCCGCCGGCAGCTGCCGGGCTGCCCCCGAAGATGCGGCTAGCTCTCCGCTGGCGCCTGCCGAGGCCTGGGGGAGGGGAGAGGAGGCGGGGTTCAGGGAGGGTTGGGGCAGGCCGCCCTGCCCCTCCAGCAGCCTTTCCCGCAGGCTCCCCAAGGCCGCCACCTCCGCGCAGGGTCCCGTGGGAACTCCCCCCCCAACCTCGCCACTGCCACCCGCGAGAAACCGAGAACGGCCGCGCGTACAGAGCTCGCCCTCCAGCCCAGGGATAGACGCTCACCTCGGCCGCAATGGCTCCGCGGGGCCCGCAGGAGCGTGCGGGGTCCGCGGCCCTGCTTCAGCCCTGCTCCAGCCCTGCTCCAGCCCTGCTCCAGCCCTGCTCCAGCCCTGCTCCAGCCCTGCTCCAGCCCTACTCCCCTCGCTAGCCCTCAGTCGAAAGCCTCCTCGCTTCGGCTCAGCTCAAACTCGATTTGGGGCTCCACCCACCGCACGCGAAGCCCCGCCCCTGCCCCTCGGGAGGGAGCTCCCTCCGCGGTGAAGTCGGGTCCCTTGCAGGGGACCGCGCCTGAGCTACCCAAGGCCCAGTAAATGCAACCATAGAGGATGATAGGGTCGCTAAGAATTGGGATTTGATTCGAGGCACGGTGGAAGCCGCGGAAGGGAACATGATTTGATCTGATTTACCTTTAAAAATTAACGACCTCGCCAGATGCCTTGTGAAGAATGGGGAGTGTGGGGCAAGAGGACAAGGCTGGACCCAGAGCGGAGGGTGGGAGACGACGTGGGAAGCCGACCACCCAGAGTTCACGCGAGCAAACCCTTAAAACACTTCAGGCACATAGTAAGCCCTCAATAAACATTCTTTTTTCCTCCTTTAATTATTTGGAACGGCAGTGCGATTGACAAGGATCCTGTAGAGGATCTGCATCTGTAAATACATGGGAATAAAAAGGACCTGGTGGGAGATCACCTGTTAACCCTACTTAATTATTGTGGGCTGCTGACGACATTGGAAGGGCGAAGAACTTTGACTTGGAACTCTAGCTACTTCGATAAGGTTTCAATTTTTAATAAAAAGTATGTATTAATTTAGTATTTAAAGACAAAAGCACTATTAAAAGAACTCCTGAGACATCGAGGAAATAAAAACTGTGATTATACCCTCCACTTCTCTAATTCCAGCCCTCCAGAGCAGTGGTTCATCCCTCGAATTGAGAATCTGCTGAATGGATCCCCCACCCCAATATATACTTACACATAAAATTTTGTATATGATCTCAGGAGATGTACAGGGCCCCTTCGAGCTACACTGTTTCATTGAATATTTTTACAATTTTTTTTTTTGAGACTAAGCATCACTCTGTCACCCAGGGTGAAGTGCAGTGGCACGGTCACGACTCACTGCAGCCTCGACCTCCTGGGCTCAAGGATCCTCCTGCCTGCCTACAGTCTCCCAAGTAGCTGGGCCTACAGGTATGCGCCACCACGCCTGGATAACTTTTTATTTTTTGTAGAGGCGGGGTCTCACTATGTTGCCAGGCTGGTCTCAAACTCTTAGGCTCAAGCAGTTCACCCGCCTCGGCCTCCCAAAGCGCTGGGATTACTGGCGAAAGACCCGGCCCATCTGTAACATTTAGTGGCAACATGAAGCTATACTTTCTTTAGCATGTAATTAACTTCGGTTTTGTTCTTTTTTCATTTTAAAATTGGTTTCCTAATTACACATGATTATTGTAAAACACGGATAAATTTGAAGTTCCCCTTACATTCATATACACAAATAGAAAAGCATGGCTTTGTTTTTGTTTTTCATTTAAAAAATAAATAGCATCTTTTTTATGTATTGTTATGTTAATTGCTTTATTCACTTAATGTAGCTTGAAGATCTTTCCATGTCAATATATATAAATCTACCTCATTTATCTTACCTACTGCATAGTATTCCATTGAATGAATATACTGTAATCATTCACCTATGGATAAACACGTTATTTTCAATCTTTGACTATTACAGTGGGGTTTTTTTTTTTTTTACTGTTAACAATGCTGCAATAAAATTCCTTGTACATGCTTTTTTCTGCAGATGCTAAAATATTTCTGTGAGATAAACATGGAGAAATGAAATAGTTGGATAAAGGTAGCACACATTTTTTTTTTTTTAAGATAGTGTCTCACTGTCACCCAGGCTGGAGTGCACTGGTGCGATTAGGGCTTACTGCAGCCTTGACCTCCAAGGCTCAAGCGATCCTCCCACCTCAAGCAATCATCCCACTTCAGTCTTCCCGCGAGTAACTGGGACTACAGGCGTGTGCTATCACGTCTGGCTAATTTTTGTATTTTTTGTAGAGATGAGGTATCACTACGTTGCTCAGGCTGGTCTCAAACTCCTTGGCTCAAGTGATCCTCCTGCCTCGGCTTACCAAAGTGCTTGGATTACAGGCGTGAGCCACTGTTCTCTGCCCAAAGATAGCACATTTTGAAATTTTAATACATAATGTCAAATGACAAATTGCCACGTAGAACGACTATTTCAGTTTATACCTCCACTAGCAGTGAGTAAGAATTAGCATTTCCCTAAATTCTTACCCGGACTCGATATTAACCAATCATTTTAATATTTTGCCAATATAATGGGTGAAAAATGTCTCATTATTTACATTTCCCTGATTATTAGCTAAGGAGTATTTTCTTTCTTTCTTTCTTTCTTTCTTTCTTTCTTTCTTTCTTTCTTTCTTTCTTCCTTTCTTTCCTCTCTCTCTCTCTTTCTTTTCTTTCTTTCTTTTTTTTTTGAGACAGTCTCACTCTGTCTCCCAGGCTGGAGTGCAGTGGCATGATCATGGCTCACTGCAGCCTCGATCTCCTGGGCTCAAGGGATCTTCTTGCCTCAGCATCCTGAATAGCTGGGATTACAAGTGCAAGCCACCATGCCTGGCTAATTTTTTGGGGGGGAGGAGGGGGGAGTGGGGAACAAGATGAGGTCTCACTATGTTGCCCAGCCTTGTCCCAAACTCCTGGGCTCAAGCAATCCTCTCCAATCTGCCTCAGCCTCCCAAAGTGTTGTTTCAGGCGTGAGCCACCGCACTGTGCCCCAAGAGATTTTTATCTATTTTATTATGAAAGTTTTCAAACATACGACATTGAAAGAATTTTACATCTGTATACCCACCACATTGATTTTACCATGTTTTGTTATAACTTTACTACATATATGTCATTTATCTATCCACCAATCAAGCCATCTTATTTGTATGCATTTCTCTTTCTCATGTAACTAAACTCTCTAGAGTTTATTCTGTTGATATTTTCAAAGAACTATTTCTTAGATTTATTTTTCTGTTCTACCATTTTTCCCATTCTCTACTTAAGTTATTATTTTCAGCTTTAATGTTTATTAATATCTTCCTCCAGTTTTCTGTTTATTTTTTTCAGTGTTTTACTTCATATGAAGTGCTCTCATTCTTATTAATTTCTAGTTTATAATTTTAGATTTGATTTCTTCTTTGACCATGAGATATTTAGAAGTATTTTCTTCGTGAGGTGACTCAAATTTTTTCTTATCTGGATGTTTTTGTGGTTAGAGGTTAGCTGTACTGCACTGTGTTCCATTAATGTGACTTTTATTATTTCTACTATTGGAAATGCATTGTGCTTTCTTTTATGATTCAGTACCTGATCAATCTTGGCAAGAGTTGCATAGGCATTTTTAAAAACTTTATAGCATACAATTTATGTGCTTTTATAACTGTTTTCTTCATACATTTAATGGAATATTGGTTGCTATGTATGTTTATGACAGAAGATAGTCTTGGTAGATAGTCTCTTTTTTTCTTTTTTTAGAGACAGGATCTCACTCTGGTGCCTAGAGCTAGAGTGCAGTGGCACAATCATAGCTCACTGTCACCTCAAACTCTTCAGTATCTCTCTTTACCCTGTTTAAAGTTTTTTTTTTCCTTGAATACTATTTTTCTTTCTTTCTTTTTTTTTTTTTTTTTTTGAGACACAGGACACAGTTTCACTCTGCCACCCAGGCTGGAGTACAGTGGTGCAATCTCGGGTCCCTGCAACCTCTGCCTCCCTGGTTCAAGCGATTCTCCTGCCTTGGCCTCCTTAGTAGCTGGGATTACAGGCCCATGTGCCACCACACCCGGCTAATTTTTGTATTATTAGTAGAGATGGGGTTTCACCATGTTGGCCAGAATGATCTCGAACTCCTAACCTCAACTGATCCACCCACCTCAGCCTCCCAAAGTGCTGGGATTACAGGTGTGAGCCACTGCGCCCAGCCTGAATACCAATTTTTCTAATATTCATGCTGTCATTTTTGTATATGTAAATATCTTTTTTTTTTAACTGATTACAGAAGATCAGACAAATCCATAAATTATTCGAATAGAGTTAATGGCATGATGTATATTCTTTCAGAACTTTTTCTATATATACATTTACACCTATATTACAATGCAGATTTTTTAAACCAAAAAAGGAGAAATAAAGATATATTTAAGTTTTACAACTTGCCTTATTGACAATGCATTCTTGAAATTCTTTCTGTCAGTGTCTATATGTTTACCTTATTCTTTTTAATTGATTTCTGGAGCTGGCACTTACACAGTGCCTGGCCCATCACTTGCTTTTTTTTAAAAAATTAAATATTGCTTCAGGGAAGCCTTCCTTGACCCCTGCCACCCCGCCAAAACTGGATCAAGGTCCACTGTAATACGCGTTCATAGTACTCTGCTATTTTCCTCCCAAACCACCCAAAACAATTGCACAGTGTGTGATTAATATTTGTTCCTCCCCACCCTACACACACACACCTCACACCTCTACACTGAACAGTGAGCTCCTCAGAGGCAGGGACCAAGCCTGTTTTTTTTCCTACTCATACACCAGCACCTATTATAGTGCCTGGCAATTATATCTGTTCGATAAATATTTTTGATGCGATTATGCCCATTTTACAGGTTAGAAAGCTGTGCAAATTAAGTAACAGTTGTCCTATAAGAAATCCCCTGAGGCTACTCAGAAATAGAGGTAACAACAGATTATGAGTGCCTTAACATGCCAATACATAACATATTTTCCTTATTTTTAAATTATTCACATAGGGTAGATATTCCTTTGGATTGTTACTGAGTTTTCATTATTATGGAGAGTGCTGAAATAAACATTCTTGTAGTAATAGCTTTACACATGTTTGTACTCCTATAAGATAAATAAATAAATAGAAATTGAATTCCTGCAAAGGGAATGCACATTTTACAATTGGATAGATATTGCCAAATTGCCCTCCAAAAGAGATTACGCGAATTTATATTTGTAGTACCCGAGTATGAGAGTGCCTTCCCCCCCATACCCTTGCCAGAGCTGTGCATTTTCACTAATTTTTTTCTTTGGTAATCTGATACTTACAAAGTGATATGTCATTCTTTTCATTTTCATATCTTTGATTTTTGGCGAGGTTGAATATCTTTTAATTAGTTTCTTGGCCATTTGTATTCTTCTTCTTCTAAATGTATAGCTTGTTTGTACATTTTGCCCATGTTTTTTGTTGAATAGTCTTGTTGTTGAGTTGGAATAGCTCTTTTTATATCACGGATAATACTCTTGTCTTCCTGTCATAAATATTTTCTTCATTTTTTTGTTTGTGTTTTAACCTTGTAAAGCTGTTTCTTAGAACATACAAGTGTAACATCCTTTATATAATCAAATTTGTTATCATTTCATTTATTTATAGTAGCTGGTTTAAGTGCTGTGTTCTGAAAGGCTTTGCCCACTTCAAGACTAGAAAACTCTTCATCTATGTTTTCTTCTAACGCCTTTATGGTTTTGAATATTACATTTCAATATTTGTCTCATGTGGGTATTATTTTGGCGTGTAGTACAAACGTAGGATTCCAACTTTATTTTTTTCTCAAAATCTATCCAATTGTTCTTCATAATTATTGAATAGTTGACATTTCACTCATTAACTTAAAATGCCCCCTTTATCAAATACTAAATTCCCTGACATTTTGTGATGCATTTGTAGAATCTTCTGTTCCATTGTGTAATAGTTAAGAGTGCCAGCACTGGAGCTGGATTTGAGCCCAGCTCTGCCATTCATAGTTTCCTCTTCTGTAAAATGGGGATAATAGTACCCACCTCATAGGGTTGTGATTACCGGATAAGTTCATTTATGTACAATGATTAGAACTGTTTCTGGCCTTCAGTAAGTATTTGGTATTTTTGTAGTATTTATTATTCTTAAATTTTTAGTATTGCTTTTTATTTTTCGTAGTATACAATCACATGATCTGCACATAATATTTTTATCTCCTTGTAGAGTGACTGTTAATCAACTTGAACAATTTAGAGATGACGTATTACAACTCTACTTATCCCTCATCCTCATATGTTGTCCAACCTAGGTATCTTAACTCTAGGTAGTTAGGAAGGGAGAGGAGAAAAGAGGAAAGGAAAATGAAGCCATCCGTATTCACAGATGGCATGACTGTCTACACAGAAAAATCCCAAATAGCGTGCGCGCGCGCACACACACACACACACACACACACACACACACACTTCCCTAGAACTAATACATGAATTTAGCAAGGTTGCAGGATACAAAGTCAACACACAGAAATCAATCACATTTCTTTATCCTAGCAATGAACAATACTATTTGTAATAGCTCCCCAAAAATAAAATGCTTAGGTAAAAATCTAACAGAACGTGTACAGGACCTTTATGCCGAAAACTACAAAATGCTGATGAAAGAAATCTCCGAAGTCCTCAATAAATGGAGAGATAGACCGTGTTCAGGGACTAGAACACTTAACATATTAGAGATGTCAGTTCTCTCTAAGTTGATCTATAGGCTTCATGCAATTCCTATTAAAATCCCAGCAAGATTTTTTGTGGATATATATCGACTCTAAACTTTACATGGAAAGGCAAAAGAACAAGAATAGCCAAAGCAATTTTGAAAAGATTAATAAAGTTGGAGGAATCACACTGCTATACCTGGTTTTAAGACTTACCACATAACTGCAGTAATCAAGACAGTACGGTTTTGGAGAAGAGATAGACATATAGACTAAAATAACAGAATAGAGAATGCAGAAATGGACTCATACAAATCTTGATCAAAACCTCACACCTTATACAGAAATTAACTCAAAATGGAGCATAGATCTGAATATAAATCACAAAACTATAAGAAAACATAGGGGAAAATCTGGAACTTTCTTTTTTTTTTTTTTTTTGAGAGGGACTTTCACTCTTGTTGCCCAGGCTGGAGTGCAATGGCACAATCTCCGCTCACTACAACCTCCGCCTCCCAGATTCAAGCGATTCTCCTGCCTCAGCCTCCCCAGTAGCTGGGACTTACAGGCACGCGCCACCACGCTAGGCTAATTTTTTTTTTTTTTTGAGATGGAGTCTCGCTCTGTTGCCCAGGCTGGAGTGCAGTGGCATGATATTGGCTCACTGGAACCTCTGCCTACCAGTTCAAGAGATTCTTGTGCCTCAGCCTCCCGAGTAGATGGGACTCGGGCGTGTGCCACCATGCCTGGTTAATTTTTGTATTTTTAGTAGAGGCAGGGTTTCACCATGTTGGCCAGGTTGGTCTTAAACTCCTGACCTCAAACAATCTGCCCCCTTCAGCCTCCCAAAGTGCTGGGATAACAGGCATGAACCACCACACCCAGCCTGTATGTTTTTATTTATATGACATTTTTTCAGAAGACAAACTATAGTGATAGAGAACAGGTCAGAGATTAGGCATGGAGGCATACGAATTCAAAGCAATAATAAGATTAAGTTTTTGGAGGTGATAGAACTTTTCTGTATCCTGATTGTGGTGGTGGTTACATTAATCTATGCATGTGTTAAAATTCTTGGAACTATACACAAAACGTCAAATTTACTGTATTGATAAAAGTACAAGAAATGATGCTGTAATTAGAATGACACCTGCTATGTCTTGTAGGTCAGTACACAACTTTAGGTTTATCTAACCATGTTTTTACCCTTACAATTTCTTCTGGGAATTCTAAGCTCACTGTAAAATATCCTTAGTACAGGTAAGCCTCTGTGCTCAAACCAGTTAACCCTGTCTTGTTCTACAAGGTGCATCATTAGAATTCTTTCAGTTACAAATAACAGCAAAGCCAAACACACAGTATTTTATTATTTCCCATAAGTCCAGCTATAGAGGGATTCCAGGGCAAGTAATTCAGCAGCCCAGCAATGTCACTAAGGACCTAGTTTCCTTCCATCTGGTTCCACTATCTTCAGCCTATTAGTCCTTCACCTTATGATTACAAGACATCCACAGGTACTCATGTATCCCAAGGCCATACAAAAGCATTAAGAGTCTGGAAGAAAGAACATAACTGTTATGTGTCCTTTATTAAGACCAAGAGAAACTTTCCCTATGCCCCCAGTAGATATCCCCTCTTATTGGCCAGAAATTGTGTCTCATGCCCATGCCTAAACCAATCATTTCGCAAGGGAAATAGAATTATCATGATTAGTTAGCTCAGACTAGTGCCACTCATTGTGTGGTCCCTGGACTGGTGCTAGTCTGTAAACTGTTGGTTACCAGACTGTGACAAGCTGAATACAGAAGTTGAGAATACACATTTAGAAACTTGTATAACAAATTGAGTAATTGTTATGTCTTTTGAAGCTAATACAAATTTGGGGCTTGTATTTTGTAGGTCTTCATTTGAGAATCCCTGCTCCCTTGATGTACAGTGTTGCCCTATGTGAGAACAAAAATGGGGTCTCTATGACGGAGGAAGAAAGTGAAGGATGGCCATTGGGTAGGGCATCAGTAGTGTGGGCCATGCAGAAAATGGTAGGGATGATATTGCTCCTCGAAATCCTGGAAAATTCCACACAAGAACAGAATTTGGGACCAGCACCATGGAGCAGGCTCTCCTTTTGGCTTTACTTGCACGCTCTTCTGTAGTGCTACCACTCCCAGGGTGTAGAATCCCAAGCAATTGTGTCTGTCTGAGAAGCCACACCCCAAAACCTGTTTCCCAGCAGGCTCAACATTACCTGCGGTTTTTTTTTTTTTTTTTTCTGATACCAGACAGTGGCTCCTTAGAAAGCTATGATTGGTTTACGTCTGCCCGTCTTGCTCACAACAACAGCAAAAACAAAAAATAAAGAGAAAATAAGTCGACTGGACATGCCCATCCAGTCAGCTAGCCATGGTGACTGACTCTGTGGCCTGTGGTAGTGGCTTTCAAAGGTTTTTGAGATCAATTTACAGAATAAGAAACATACCATATTTGACATCACAACTCAGTACATATACCTGTGCATGCAAACACACACACACACACACACACACACACACACACACACACACACATCTGAAGCCAGTGTTTCACAAAACAATATTTACCTTTATTATGTAATGCACTCTGTTTAAAGAAAAAAAACTATTTCTTTTTTTTTTCATTTTTCTATTCATTATGTTAAATGTTGATTTCACTCCACTAAATTGATTTCACAGCCCACCAATGCTTTAAGACCTGCAGTTTGGAAAGAACTGCCCTAAGGGGTGAGATGTAATGGTTCCCAATTCCAGAGGCCTTTAGAATGACCACCAGTAGCCCCGTGTGGGATGTTGTAGCTCCCTTTGTGTCTGCTTCAAGATTTTAGCCCCAACCTAAAACAATGCTTCTGCAACCTTGTCTTTTTCCTCATCAGCTTCTCAGACTTCAGAGTTCCGGCCTCCTAAATCGGCTGCCTTAGCAGTGAGAAGGCCGGAGGCCCTCCAGGCTGTGCGCGGAGCCTGAGTTGCCCTAGCAACACTTGGCTGTAATTGACTCCCGCAGTCACCTGCTCCAGCCTAGCCTGCTTCTCTGCACTATGGGCTGTGGCCCCCTTTTCTCCTGCCTTTCTTAACAATTTCTGCATCCTCATTATATAGACAGATGTCTCCTCATTCCTCCCCCTCCCGATGGATGGTCAGATTCTTGGCATACACCTCCCTGGCATTCTCCACATTGCCAAATACTCGCTCTGACATGATTAGACACTCACAGAGATGGATGATTTGCATTTCTTTCAGATCACAAACAACCTCTAGTGCTGGCCAATTTAACTGAGAGAACACAAACTCAAACGTAGGCAGGGGCTAAGCAGGTCATACAAGAGCCTGGATGGAAACTGTACCCCTTCCTAAATGAAGCAGTGGCTATTCCATCCAGCTTATTTTGCCCTATAGAAATGCACATCCACATAGCCAGAATCTTTGAACTGTTCCAGAGAAGCCATAAAATCTGGGTCTTTATATGAACTCTACCAATTTTTATATACTGACAAGTAATTTACAAAATATTTTTGAAAATTCTTATGGGCTAAATCCAACACATCTGTGGGTTGGATCTATTCAGCAGGCTACCAGTTTGCAAGTTGTGTTTTACACTCTCTTTCATCCTCTGCCTTGCATTTGGACTTGATGTCCTCTGCCATCTGAGACCAACAAAAACAAAAACAATAACTGGGCTTAAATTAACTCTAAAGTTCTCTCCCTCCCAGATAGCCACAGCAATTAGGCAAAGGCTCTTAAGAGGTGTTCATGGAGCAAAACCAGTCGGTTCTACTCTCTCTACTGAGCACCAGAACACCCAATTCTACCTATTCTTCTGTTCCAGTTTGTTTCAGTCATACAGTAAGAATGTAAGGCTGTAAGGCTGGCCACTGGAGAAAGCCCTGACCTCTGGGGGAGGGAGCCCATCCCTGGGCTCTTCCCTTTGACCGCAGCCATAAATTAGCTGACATCCCCCATTCTTGTATTCCCACCTGTCCACGAAATAGGAACTTCTGCTCTTTCAGAAGTATTGTGAAGAGAGCTTCCCGCAGCCCCTCCGCACCTCCTCCCCACAGTGGCTTCATTGGTGAGGTTCCAAGATAGGACTGAGTGCTTGTTGCTCAGCCCCTGCTGAGCTCCCTGCTCTCTCTTTTTCAGAGTTCCCTTGCCCACAGCACACCTATGTTCTCTCTGCCCCTGCATGTGGTCAGCCTACGAGGGTAGGGAGGCCTGAGGTGGATGAGCACCCTTTCTGTGACTGGTGGGGTGAGGGTCTGCTGTACAGATCCATCTGTCACCTCAGGAGGGTGCAAAAGTCTAGGTTTGGGATGAACGAGTTGGAAACCTAATTAAGGCTACAGGCCACAGACCTGTTCTCCAAACCAGTCTTAACAACAATACATCTCAATATTCTGATTCCTCTTTAATTCCTGTGTCTATTTCTCAATTAGGAATTCAGTGGAGGGAGAGACTGCTGTGATTATATGATCTTTGGAGGGATCCCATGGTATATGAATGGGGAAACCTTGAGAAATGGATGCAATGACTGGCATTTGAGGGAGGCAGTTCTCTTTGTAGCAGTATAGTGGCTGGTATGCAAAGGTGTTCTGGCTGTTTTTTTTCTTTTTCATAAGGGCAGGCCCTAGAAAGTACTGGCCATGTGCATCATTGACTTTGGGAGTTTACAGAAGTTTATATGATAACTGGTGTCTGCAGGCACATAACTGCTTTTCATAGACAGTGGCCTTAGAAAACACAAGCCTCAAAGGTTTTTGACCTTGCAATCGTAGCTGGTATCTAAAAGCAGATAGGCCCATGCAAACCCTAAGTAAGAACAGACTGCATGCTTTTGTGGCTGAGGCATGGATAAGAGTATCAGGAAAATAATATTTTAGCCTTGGCTAAGGTTTGCCTCAAAACAAAGTTTCAATAATCAGACTTTTCACTATCAGAAGGCTGAAAAATATTTGCTCCCTTTCCTCTATTTCTCAGCCAGGATTACAGGCCAGGACTTTAAACTGCAAAAGTAGCCAAATTCCATGTGAACCACAAAGTACTAGAGTGAGATTGTATCTTCTACATTTTAGTAGGTGGCATTCTATCAGTGCTGTTCCTCTATCTTGTTTTTTTTTTATTCCACCTTCTATGAGGAATGTTTTATTTTTTTATTATTATTTTTTATTATACTTTAAGTTTTAGGGTACATGTGCACATTGTGCAGGTTAGTTACATATGTATACATGTGCCATGCTGGTGCGCTGCACCCACTAACTCGTCATCTAGCATTAGGTATATCTCCCGATGCTATCCCTCCCCCCTCCCCCCCATCCCACAACAGTCCCCAGAGTGTGATATTCCCCTTCCTGTGTCCATGTGATCTCATTGTTCAGTTCCCACCTATGAGTGAGAATATGCGGTGTTTGGTTTTTTGTTCTTGTGATAGTTTACTGAGAATGATGATTTCCAATTTCATCCATGTCCCTACAAAGGACATGAACTCATCATTTTTTATGGCTGCATAGTATTCCATGGTGTATATGTGCCACATTTTCTTAATCCAGTCTATCATTGTTGGACATTTGGGTTGGTTCCAAGTCTTTGCTATTGTGAATAATGCCGCAATAAACATACGTGTGCATGTGTCTTTATAGCAGCATGATTTATAGTCCTTTGGGTATATACCCAGTAATGGGATGGCTGGGTCAAATGGTATTTCTAGTTCTAGATCCCTGAGGAATCGCCACACTGACTTCCACAATGGTTGAACTAGTTTCCAGTCCCACCAACAGTGTAAAAGTGTTCCTATTTCTCCACATCCTCCAGCACCTGTTGTTTCCTGACTTTTTAATGATTGCCATTCTAACTGGTGTGAGATGGTATCTCATTGTGGTTTTGATTTGCATTTCTCTGATGGCCAGTGATGATGAGCATTTTTTCATGTGTTTTTTGGCTGCATAAATGTCTTCTTTTGAGAAGTGTCTGTTCATGTCCTTCGCCCACTTTTTGATGGGGTCATTTGTTTTTTTCTTGTAAATTTGTTTGAGTTCATTGTAGATTCTGGATATTAGCCCTTTGTCAGATGAGTAGGTTGCGAAAATTTTCTCCCATTTTGTAGGTTGCCTGTTCACTCTGATGGTAGTTTCTTTTGCTGTGCAGAAGCTCTTTAGTTTAATTAGATCCCATTTGTCAATTTTGGCTTTTGTTGCCATTGCTTTTGGTGTTTGAGTCATGAAGTCCTTGCCCATGCCTATGTCCTGAATGGTAATGCCTAGGTTTTCTTCTAGGGTTTTTATGGTTTTAGGTCTAATGTTTAAGTCTTTAATCCATCTCGAATTGATTTTTGTATAATGTGTAAGGAAGGGATCCAGTTTCAGCTTTCTACATATGGCTAGCCAGTTTTCCCAGCACCATTTATTAAATAGGGAATCCTTTCCCCATTGCTTGTTTTTCTCAGGTTTGTCAAAGATCAGATAGTTGTAGATAAGCGGCGTTATTTCTGAGGGCTCTGTTCTGTTCCATTGATCTATATCTCTGTTTTGGTACCAGTACCATGCTGTTTTGGTTACTGTAGCCTTGTAGTATAGTTTGAAGTCAGGTAGTGTGATGCCTCCAGCTTTGTTCTTTTGGCTTAGGATTGACTTGGCGATGCGGGCCTCTATCTTGTTTTGAATTGCATCCCATTCAAGAGGCAAGCAAAAACAAACAAACAAAACAACAACAACGACAAAAACACAACTATGAAGGGGCTGCCTTCTTGAATTTTTGTGGCACATTCACAGATTCCTAGATTCACTCCACTACCACCACCTCTGCATGGCCTCAGGGTGGCTCTGGATTTATTAATTACAGGAGCCATGACCATGACTTTGGATTTTAAAGACCCAGACAATGCGTTTAACCTAGGAAGGCAGGTGATTTTTATCAAGTTACAGCTAGAGGAATGGGAGTGTTTATAATACAAAGGATATATCATCTTGTATTGAGGTGGAGAAACAAGTCATGAAATTATTAAAATTCCAGAGGCCAAGCAAAAACCTTTAAAGACTAACTTCTCTAGGAATATGGTTTGTTCCTAAAATAGAGAAGGTACTGAATTTCTTTCAAAATAATGCTTCATATCGATTTATTTGTGAGTGAAATAACATGATGTCCTGGGATTTACTTTAAAATATTCCAAAAAATGCATGAATAGATGAATTAAAATGTGTAAAGTGTTGATAATTATTGAAGCTGAGTGATTCATTATGCTATTCATATGGGTTTGTTATAGTATTCTTTCTAATTTTGTATATGTTTGAAATTTCCCATAGTAAATCACTAGAAAAAGTAAGAATAAGCCTTGGTCTTACTGTCAGAATAAGAGCAGTGAGACAATAAAAGAAAAAAAGTACAAGAAGATATACTGTTTAAGATGGAGAAGGAAAATTCTCATCCTTAGGAATCAATTCTTATGAAAATGTGATCTTGGAGAACAAGCTAGACAGAGATGAAAGGAAAAAGAAGATACACCCAAGATCTAAAGGTTCTTAAAGATGTAACTAGAAAACAGGGAGGATTTTGTTACTAGGTCATAGAGGTTATCTAGGTCTCAAAGAGACCGGGGAAAGACAGGGAGAGAAGAAAAAAAAGCACTGGAATTACTCTACTGGTTGGAATCCAGATCTACAATACTATTGAGTGGTGTCCTCCTAAAGGTGCACTTAAAGAGTCCATATAAATTTAGAGCAATTAGAAAAAAACCACATGGTAGAAAAATGCATTCCCGCCCCCCTGCACACCCCTCCCCGACCCCAAGCTGCTCACACTTTAATCCCTGCAACCTGTGAATATGACATATTAATATGACAAAAGGGACTTTGCAGATGTAATTAAGGTACAAACTTTAATATAGGGAGATTATCTTGGATTGCCCAGGTAGGCCCAATCTCATTTTGGCATGAGCTCTTAAAAGCTGAGAACCTGCTCTGGCTGGCAGCAAAAGTGATATTGCAGAAGGAAAAGTCAGAGAAATTCCAAGCATAAGATGTAGGGGCCATGTGCAAGGATGGGATAGAGGCCTCTGAGAGCCAAGAATGGCTCCCAGCTGACAGCCAACAAGTAAACAGGGTCCTCAGTTCTATCAACATAAAGAGCTAGATTTTGATAACCTGAATGAGCTTGGAAGCAGATTCTTCCCATAGCCTCCTGATAAGAGAGTCTAGCTGGCTGATACCTTGATTATGGCCTTGTGAAACCCAGAGCAGAGAAACCAGTTGAGCCAATCCAGACTTCTCACCTACAGAACAGTAGGAGAACAAGTTTGTATTTTCAAGCCTGTAAGTTCTGGTTGTTTGTTCTAACAACAATAGGAAACTACTGCATACCATCATATAAAGTGCGTACATAAAATTTGAACAGATTTATGAAGGAAAGACCAAGAGGATCATTGTAAAATATATCATGCATTTTATTTATTATTTTATTTTATTCTTTTCAGGCAGAGTCTCACTCTGTTGCCCAGGCTGGAGTGCAGTGGCGCTATCTCGGCTCACTGCAACCTCCGCCTCCCAGGTTCAAGCAATTCTCCTGCCTCAACCTCCCGAGTAGCTGGGACTAGAGGCGCCCACCACCACGCCTGGCTAATTTTTGTATTTTTAGTAGAGATGGGGTTTCACCATGTTGGCCAGGCTGGTCTCAAACTCCTGACCTCAGGTGATCCACCCGCCTCGGCCTCCCAAAGTGGTGTGATTACACACTCGTGAACCACCGCTTCTGGCCTGTCATGCATTTTAGATGAGTTTCAAGGCAACACATTTGTGGGCCGAGAAGCAGGTATGGCATGTCCTTGTGGGTACATGCTCAGGACATGTGTAGAGTTAGAACTCCATGAGAAGGAAACACAGAAGATGAGACATACTACAGGGGAATCAGGCAAGCTAATGATAGACTGAGTTAAACCTGGAATATATATTGATTTTGGTCAGAGAATACCTCCTGGTGGAATTATACAATTCCAGTAAGGTGAAAGTAGATAAGAATTGTTGAACAGTGGATGCTTTTGCCAGATCCAAAATTTCTTGACTGCATATCTTTTACTAATGATGAACCTCCAAGTCACAAAGAGTTTGTTAGGAAAACAAATGGTTGCATGTGAAAGAAAAATTAAAGAAGAAAGGAAAGAAAATACAGTGATTGAGAAAGGAGTGGCCATCATGTCAGACACTGCTAATTGTCTTCTAATATCTGTTCTCACTTTCCTTTAAAGTTATTATCATTTTAGAAATGTGTATGCATCCTCAGCTAAACATTGCATTTCCCATTCTCCATTGCAGCTAATTATGATTAAATATTAGTCAATGAGATGAGACTGGAAAAGATGTGTACTCATATCTTTTGGGTTGAGCCCTTACAGTGAAAGGTGGATCCTCTTTCCTTCCCTTCTTCATCCTGCTAACTAAAATTGTGAGCTATTTTGTAGCATATGATGGGAGCATCATTCTAGCGATGACGAAAAGAGTAAATGAATGGATAGCCTCATGGAACTACACTAGCCTTGTACTGTCTTCTGGTCTGTTACATCTGAGGGAAATAAAGTTCTGTTGTATTTAAGCTTCTGTTCATTTGTGTTACTGTTACAAGAAGCTGGACCTATATCCTAACTAACACAGCCATGAACATGTTAGGTAAGGAAAGGTGACCAACCCAAGGAGCAGATTAAAATGTTGAAAATTTAACTGAGGCCAGGCATGGTGGCTCATGCCTATAATCCTAGCACTTTGGGAGGCTGAGGCAGGAGGATCACTTGAGCCCAGGGGTTTAAGACCAGCCAGAGCAAGATAGTGAGGCCTCGTCTCTACAAAAAATTAAAAAATTAGCCGGGCATGGTGGTGCACACCTGTAGTCCCAGCTACTTGGGGAGAGGCTGAGGTGGGAGGATGGCTTGAGTCCCAGAGTAGTTCGAGGCTGCATGAGCTGTGATTGTGCTACTGCACTCCAGCCTGGGTGACAGAGTAAGATCCTGTCTAAAACAAACAAACACCTTAGCTGAGCATCTGGCTCAAGATGGTGATTTGAGGCCGGCACGGTGCCTCATGCCTGTAATCCCAGCACTTTGAGAGGCGGAGGCGAGAGGATTGCTTGAGCCCAGGAGTTTGAGACCAGCTTGGGCAACATGGTGAAATCTTGTCTCTAAGCATGCTTGTAATCCCAGCTATTGGAGAGGCTGAGGTGGGAGGATCACTTAAGCACGGGAGGTTGAGGCTGCAGTGAGCTGTGATTGTGCCACTACACTTCAGCCTGGTTGACAAAGCCAGTCCTTGTCTCAAAAAAATATATAGTGATTTGAGCATTTGCTAAAACCTGCCATCAGCCCTGTTTCAAATACCTAGAAATCTTGTGTAAATGTTCCCAACTTTTTATTGTGAAAAATCTGGAATATATGGAAAAGTTCAAACTAGTACAATGAATATCATCATGCCCATCACTCAATTTCTTCTTTTTATTTTTTTTCTTTGAGACAGAGTCTCGCTCTGTCGCCCAGGCTGGAGTGCAGTGGTGCGATCTTGGCTCACTGCAATCTCCGCCTCCCGGGTTCAAGCGATTCCCCTGCCTCAGCCTTCCAAGTAGCCGAGATTACAAGTGCACACCACCATGCCCGGCCAGTTTCTGTATTTTTAGTAGAGACGGGGTTTCGCCATGTTGGCCAGTCTGGTCTTCAACTCCTAACCTCAGGTGATCTGCCTGAGTGCTGGGGTCACCTCAGGTGATCCTCCCAAAGTGCTGGGATTACAGTCGTGAGCCACAGCACCTGGTCCCATCACTCAATTTCAACAACTGTTAACATTGTGCTCTATTAGCTCTACCTATCTGTCTATCTATCTAATTTTTTGAACCATCTGAAAGTGAGTTGACTACATCACTCCTAAGTACTTCAGTGTGTATCTTCAAAGGTTGTTCTCCTGTATAACTATAAAACCTTTATCACAACGAAGTATATGAACAATATTCTAACAATATTTTAATGTAGTCTAATAACATCATCTAGATCATATTTTGATTTCCCTAATTGTTCCCCAATGTCTTCATAGCTTTTTTAAAAAACCGGGATCCAGTTAAGGTTCATGCAGTGCATTTCGTTATGTGTTTTTGTTTGAATTTGGAACAGTTTTTTGGAACAGTTTGAATTTGTCCCATCTTTTTATAAAATATTTTTAAGGTTAAAAAATAAACAGCTGTGCTTGAAAACAAAAAAAGGGAGATCTCCAGGGGTCAGAAACAGAATGAGAACCTATAAAGGAGAGATAGATATGTGTGCAGATGAAGAAGCCAGAACTGACACCGGCTATAGGGGCTGGAGTTTCAGTTCCTGCTTAGACAGAGGAGCTGAGGCCCTACATGTGTCAGGAAATCAACCTAGAGTGAGCAACACTTCACACATGAGCATTAAAACAAAAATGAGGTGTAATTTCTTACCCATTAGACAGACAAATATTTAAAATCTCCCCCAAGCGGCCGGGGGCGGTGGCTCACGCCTGTCATCCCAGCACTTTGGGAGGCTGGGGTGGGCAGATCACCTGAGGCTGGGAGTTAGAGATAAGCCTGACCAACATGGAGAAACCCCGTCTCTACTAAAAATACAAACTTAGCCGGACGTGGTGGCGCATGCATGCAATCCCAGCTACTCGGGAGGCTGAGGCAGGAGAATCGCTGGAATCCGGGAGGCAGAGGTTGCAGTGAGCCGAGATCGTGCCATTGCACTCCAGCCTGGGCAATAAGAGCAAAACTCCATCTCAAAAAAAAAAAAGAAAAAAAGAAAAAAAATCTCCCCAAAGCATTGGGAAGAATGTGGGGAAATAAGCATACTCCTACACTGCTGGTAGAAATATCAACTGGTTCAACCACTTTAGAGAGCAATTTGTCAAAATGTTGTGAAAAAATAAAATCTGATGATGTCATACAATGGAACACTGCACTGAAGTGGTGCTAGATCTACATATAGCAATATGGACAGGTCTCAAAAGCATGCCGTTGAATAAAAAAAAGATACAATTATGTAAATGGATATGCACAAAAATACTATACATAGTTTATGGATGGATGGATGTTTGTAAAGTATAAAAATGGATGAGACTACACTCCAGACCACAGCAGTTGCCTCAGACGAGCATGGCAATGCAGGTGGTAGCTAAACAAAATTTTAGCTAGATTTCTAAGATTTTTTTAATTGCAGAAAGCAAATATGACAAGATGTCTACAATTCTGGGTGATGGGAATATGGGTTTTTATTATAATATTCTTGTACTTTTTCTGTAGTTTTCACATTTCTCACAATTAAAAAGAAAGAGGAAACTCAGCTGAGCCTGCTCCAAAGGAGAAAGGGAGCTACAAGAGTGGACAGAAAGAACTGTTACTGCTGTTGTTGAAGTTCCACTTAAGGCCTAGAAAATTCGAAGGCTTTTTGCAAGGGCGGCAAGCCCAAGGCAGAGAAAGTTTTCCTCCCCAGGACCAAAGGGCACAAGCTTCTGAATGTCATTTTAGGACTCCACTGAAGGCAATTTGTCACATAAAATATATTGGAAGTAGAGGGGAAACCACCACTAAGAGGCAGGCTTCATGTAATCAAGGAATTCCAGAGCAAGAGACAGTGGCAGTAACCACTGAGGCACAAAACTAGATGTGAAGAAATGCCAATCCCAGACCAAGAAAAGATGATGTGCCCAGAATGCAATAACAATCCCCCAAAGATGGTTATGTACTAATCCCTGGAATTTGTGAATATATTACTTTACATAGCCAAAGAGAATCTGCAGATGTGATTAAGGTTAAGGACCTTGAGATGGGGAGATTATCCTGGGTGAACCCAGTGTAATCATACAAGTCTTTAAAAGTGGAAGATGATGGAAGAAGAGTGGATCACTTGAGAAATCACATGAGAAGGACTGACTCTATGGTTGCTGACTTTGAAGATGGAGGAGGGGCCACAAGCCGAGGAATGTAGGTGACCTCAGTTTATAGGCAGGAAGAAAATGGTGACCTTGGTTCAACATCCGCAAAGAACTGAATTCTCCCAAAAAGCCCAAATGAACACAACGGGTATTCTCCCCTAGTGACTCCAGAAAGAAGCTATGAACTGTGAACCTGGAAGAGCCAATTTTTCAAGATGGAACCCAAGTGGTTAACTGGGCCTAAATTTAAAATAGAGCCATTGCAGTCATTGCTGACTAGAGGTCCCACATATACTCAGAGTTTCCAGAAAGCTCACATCTTTTTTTTTTTCTTTTTAAGACAAAGTCTTGCTCTGTTGCCCAGGCTGGAGTGCAGTGTCACCATCTCCTCTCACTGCAACCTCTGCCTCCTGGGTTCAAGCAAGTCTTCTGCCTCAGCCTCCCAAGTAGCTGGGATTACAGGCGCCTGCCACCATGCTTGGCTAACTGGCTAATTTTTGTATTTTTAGTAGAGGTGGGCTTTCACAATAGGAAACTACTACATACCATCATATAAAGTGGTACATAAAATTTGAACAGATTTATGAAGGAAAGACCAAGAGCATCATTGTAAAATATGTCATACATTTATTTATTTATTTATTTAGAGACAGAGTCTCACTCTGTTGCCCAGGCTGCAGTGCAGTGGTGTGATCTCGGCTCACTGCAACCTCCACCTCCCAGGTTCAAGCAATTCTCCTGTCTCAGCCTCCTGAGTAGCTGGGATTAAAGGCATGCACTACCATGCCCAGCTAATTTTTGTATTTTCAGTAGAGATGGGGTTTCACCATGTTGGCCAGGCTGGTCTCAAACTGACCTCAGGTGATCCACCCACCTCGGCCTCCCAAAGTGCTGGGATTATAGGTGTGAGCCACCACGACCGGAAGCTCACATCTTTTAACTTCGGGACGTTCAGAACTCATCAGAACCAGCCAATCAGAGCTCACTTGCCTTAGCCAATCAGGGCTCAGCTGTATCAACCAATCAGGGCTTGGCTGTATTGACCAATCAGAACTCAGCTGCCTGAACCAATGAGAACTGACTTTCGATCTTTCGTTGGCATAAACAGGCCTTATTGGGAACTTGGGCAGGAATTTTTACTATAAAACTGGAGCATGGTGGCATTCCTTTGTAGTCCCAGCTACATGGGAGGCTGAAGTGGGAGGATCACTTGAGCCCAGGGATTCCAGGTTACGGTGAGCTATGATCACACCACTGCACTCCAGCCTGGGCAACCGTGTCTCTGAAAAACAAACATGCAAGCAAACAACAACAACAACAAAATAAGCTTTCCTTTTGTTCTCTGGAATGCACCTTCATTTTACACTGGAGGCTGTGACCCAGGTTTGCAAACTGTTCACTGGACTAAAGTCTCTTTCCTCTAAATTCCTTTTCAGAGAACTTTTGTTCACAGAACAAGCCCACGTTAATTATAGCCCAGTGAGACCTGCGTGGGACTTCTGACCTACAGACCTGTAACATAATAGATGCATGTTTTAAGCCACTAAGTTTGTGGTAATTTGTTATGGCAGCAACAGTAAACTAATACAGCAAGGGTCTGAATCACACTCGGAGCCATGACTATTCGAAAAGGAGGTGGCTGCTCACAGGAGAGTGTGGAAAAGCTGTGTCACCAAACTGAGTGCAGCCTCAGGGCTATGCTGAGATGCCAGAAGCACAGGTTCAAAATGGGGATTTAAGAGGTTTTAAATAGCCTGGATTTTTTTTTTTTTTTTAATACTGAGTCTTGCTGTGTCACCCAGGCTGGAGTGCAGTGGTGCGATCTTGGCTCACTGCAACTTCCAGCCGCCGGGTTCAAGCGATTCTTCTGCCTTAGCCTCCCTAGTAGCTGAGACTACAGGCACATGCCACCACATCCGGCTAATTTTTGTATTTTTAGTAGAGATGGGGTTTCACCATATTGGCCAGGCTGGTCTCGAACTCCCGACCTCATGATCCGCCCGCCTCGGCTTCCCAAAGTGCTGGGATTACAGGTGTGAGCCACCGCGCCTGGCCAAATAGCCTGGATGTTGAAGAAGGAAGCCTTGAGGATGGCCTGAGGACTATGAGTGTCACCCCAGGAAAATCTAACTTTTCAAGAACACAGGAATGTCGCAAATGTCACCTTCTGAGGGAGGAAACAGTAAACATGCATGGAACTCCACCCTACTCCCGTTTGGTAAACCAAGTGCCATAATTAGTCTCTAGATAAATGTCAGCAGAGTTTAAGCTTAAGAGATTGTGGACCCTAGACAACTAGCACAATTTAACTTGTCTCCTGTTGAAGCTGAAAGCAAGGCAGTTTGTTTTTTGCTCTCACGTTTGCTATGTTTATTCTTCTTTCCCCCAGATATCATTGTCTCTGCTATAAGCTTTGCTTTCTGACAGCAATGTGGGTCTGATATACCAGTACAGTATTTTATGTACTGGTTTCTAGTACCATAATTTTACTTATAATAACTGCTTTGGGGTTGAGGTTTGCTTGTTACTTTTTTTTTTTTTTTTTTTGAGACAGGGTCTCCCTCTGTTGCCCAGGCTGGAGTGCAGTGGCGATCACAACTCACTGCAGCCTGTACCTCCTGGGTTCAAGCAATCCTCCCACCTCGGCCTCTCCTGAGTAGCTGGGACTACAGAAGTGTGCCACCACGCCGGACTAATTTTGTATTTTTTTGTAGAGACGGGGTTTTGCCATGTTGCCCAGGCTGGTCTCAAACTCCTGAGTTCAAGTGATCCCCCTGCCTCGGCCTCCCAAAGTGCTGGGATTACAGGTGTGATCCAGTGCGCCTGGCCCTGCTTGTGACTTCTAAGAATTTAAAAATTTCTTTTTTGAAGTGGAGTCTCACTCTGTCACCCAGGCTGGAATGCAGTGGCATGATCATACTGCAGCCTCAAACTCCTGGGTTAAAGCGATCCTCTTGCCTCAGCCTCCTGAGTAGCTGGGACTACAGGTGCGAGCCACCATGTCTGGCTAATTTTTTAAATTTTTTGTAGAAATGGGGGTCTCATTATGTTGCCTAGGCTGGTCTTGAACTCCTGGCCTCAAGGGATCCTCTTGCCTTGGCCTTCCAAAGTGCTGGGATTACAGGTGTCAGCCGCCATGTCCGGCCTCCAAGAATTTTTTTCTTTGACTAACCTTTTATTAATACAGAAGCAGTATATATGCATTGTAGAAAATTAGAAAATATAGGGAAGCAGAAATATAATAAATAAATAAGTAAAATTTCCACCTCCCAGAGATCACCACTGTAAGACCTTAGTGTATAACCTACAGGATCTGTGCATGTGTGTCTATGCATGCTTTTATTTTATTACCAAACTGAGATCATACTACACATAATGTTCTTCAGTCTGTTTTTTTCAATCATTAACCTCCCTTTTGCTATTTCAGTACATTTCCAACCCTTCTAACACCCTGCTTCTATTCATATTTTCCCAAATGACCTAAAAATGTCCTATACAGTTGTTTCATCCAAATCAGTACCCAATCCAGACCATGCATTGCATCTGGTTTATGTCCCTCAAGTCTCTTTTAATCTAGCACAGACACCAGTTTTTAATGATACCACTTTGCTGAAGATACCAAGCCAATAGTTCTGCAGACTGTTCCACTTACGAGATTTGTCTGATTGCTTTTTTGCGTTGTTTTCTTCTAAATTTTGTGCATGTGTCATTGATGCTGGGAAAATCTTATGTGCCCAATTAACTCTTTGAACTCTTAGAAAGTGGGACATATGAGAATCTTGACACTGGATTAATTTTGTCTTGAAGGTCCTACAGGAACTTCACCAATTTCAGTGGATGAGAGCCCAGGTTGCAGTAGCCGAAGGAACCTCCAATCTCTCCACACCTCAGAGCAAGATCCTTCTAGCTGAGACTGAGCAGAAACAGAAATCGGGGAGGAAATAGTTTTGGACTTAAATTTCTCTGGCATTTTGGAATTAATCTTTCTCCCAAGATTTTCAGAAGTGGAGAGACTTTGTATTGTTCAAATTTGGACATTTATATATTATTTGGAACATTTTAATGCTATCATTTGGGCTGAACATGCAACTTCTGGTGAACTCCATTGGAAAATGTGGCTGGGCATAATTCAGGATGGGAAATACAACAGGGATAGCTTTTACAGCCTGGGATGCAGCAGGGAACTTGGAGTTAATTTAATTAATGTCCTACTCTGATCCACTTCAGAGTTTTTTGGAGGCAAAGCAGAACTGTCCCAGTGTTAGTGCTAGGAGAAGCAGTAGTTGATATTGGGAGAATGGTTTCACGAAAGTAGAACCTGGACTGGCCTGCTGAACTCTAGTCTTCTATCCCTGATGCAGGCAGCCACATTTCTAATGGCCCATGGCTTTGGCTATCAAAAACAACAGGTTAAGATAACACAAGTGTGAAGATTGGCTGGGCGTGGTGGCTCACGCCTGTCATCCCAACACTTTGGGAAGCCGAGGCAGGTGGATCACTTGAGGTCGGGAGTTCGAGACCAGCCTGACCAACATGGAGAATCCCGTCTCTACTAAAAATACAAAAAGTAGCCGGGTGTGGTGGTGGGCGCCTGTAGCCCCAGCTACTCGGGAGACTGAGGCAGGAGAATCGCTTGAATCCAGGAGGCAGAGGATGCAGTGAGCTGAGATCGTGCCATTGCACTACAGACTGGGCAACAAGAGCGAAACTCCGTCTCAAAAAAAAAAAAAAGTGTGAAGATTATTAGAGGAACCATGATCTCCCTTGTTATGAGCTAAATGGTGCCCCCTCAAAATTCATATGTGGAAGCTCTAACCCCTAGTACCTCAGAATGTGACTGTATTTGGAAACAGGGCCTTTAAAGAGGGAATTAAGTTAAAACGAGGCTGTTGAAGTGGGCTCTCATCCAATCTGACTGGTGTCCTTATAAGAACAGGAGATGAGGTTACAAAGAGAGACAACAGAGAGACAACCATGTGAAGAGGCAGCAAGAGAGAGGCCACCTGTAAGCCAAGGAGAGAGAGAGGCTTCAGAGGAAAGCAACCAGGCTGGCAGCAGCTTGATCTTGGACGTCCAGCCTCCAGAACTGTGAGAATATCAATTTCTGTTTTGGTTTTTTTTTTTTTTTTTGAGATGGAGTCTCGCTCTGTCGTCAGGCTGGAGTACAGTGGCATGATCTCGGCTCACGGCAACCTCTGCCTCCTGGGTTCAAGCGATCCTCCTGCCTCAGCCTCCCGAGTAGATGGGACTACAGGGCGCCACCACGCCCAGCTAATTTTTTGTATTTTTAGGAGAGACGAGGTTTCACCATGTTGGCCAAGATGGTCTCGATCTCTTGACCTCGTGATCTGCCCGCTTCGGCCTCCCAAAGTGCTGGGATTACAGGTGTGAGCCACCACGCCCAGCCCAGTTTCTGCTGTTTAAGCCACCAAGTCTGTGGTATTTTGATACAGCAGCCTGAGCAGACGAATACATACCTCTTCCTGTGTTCCTACCGGCACACGAAATAGAAACTTGCCCTCTTTCAAAAGTATAGAAATCACCTGAGGGGTTTTAAAAAATACTCATGCTTATGCCCCACATTCCAGAGATTCTTATCTAATTGGTCTGGGTGGTGGCCAGATTATGAGGTTTTTAAAAGCTCCCCAGGCAATTCTAAACTATAGCCAAGGTTGAAAACTACTGGGCTCAGAGGTCAACCAAGAGTTGCATGGCACAGCAGCTGGAGATGAACAGAGACCAGGGCTTTGCCAGCAAAGCAGGAGAATGGTAGGAATGCAGCCACCCCACAAAACTTTTGGGGAAAGTTGGTTCTATGACCGGGAATTTGGGTCTTTGTGGACTGTTGATTACAAACAACATTTTCTTAGCATTTGGTGATCCCACCAAGTTTTTCATCAATACACATAAGATGTCAGTTTTTAGGTTCTAGGAATAGTACTATAGAACAGATGCTTTTTTTTTTTTTTTTTTTTTTTTTTTTGAGACAGGGTCTCAGTCTGTTGCCTAGGCTGGAGTGCAGTGGCACAATCACAGCTTACTGCAGCCTTGACCTCCCTGGCTCAAGTGATCCTCCCAGCTTAGCCTCTCGAGTCACCGGGGCCACAGGCGCATGCCACCACACCTGGCTAATTGTTTTACTTTTTGTGGAGATGGGGGGGGTCTCACCATGTTCCCCAGGCTAGTCTTGAACTCCAGAGCTCAAGTGATCTTCCTGCTTTGGCCTCCCAAAGTGCTGGGATTACAAGCATGAGCCACCGAGCCCAGCCAGGAGCAGATTCTTTTGGCCTTCAGTAGGAGCCCACAAGAAAACCAAGCCCCGTACCTTCCTCACACATGTTAATTCTCTGCCCTAAAGTGGGCAGTCACTCACAAATTTTTGAATTACATAATTGGGGCCAGGCACAGTAGCTCATGACTGTAATCCCAACACTTTGGGAGGCTGAGGAGGGAGGATCCCTTAAGCCCAGAAGTTCAAGACCAGCCTAGGCAACATAGGGAGACCTTGTCTCTATTAAAAAAAAAATTACATAATTGAGGCTGGGCATGGTGGCTGATGCCTGCAAATCCAGCACTTTAGGATGTTGAGGTGGGAGGATCACTTGAGCCCAAGAGTTTGAGACCAGCCTGGGCAACAAAGCGAGACCTTGTCTCTACAAAAGGTTTTAAAAATTAGCTGGGCTCAGTGGCATGCACCCAAAGTCCCAACTACTCAGGAGATTGAGTCAGGAGGATCATTTGAGCCCAGGAGTTTGAGGCTGCAGTGAGCTTTAATGGCACCACTCTACTCCAGACTGGGTGACAGAGTGAGACGCTGTCTTAAAAAAAAAAAAAAGAATTACATAATTGAGCTGGGTATTGAAGTGTGAACTGAGCCACATAATGCTTCCAGATTAGATTGGAGACACTGTGGTCATGTGCCTGCGCACTGTGCCGCTGTACGGCAATTCACATGTGGAAAGTGGATATTCCAGCACACATATTCTTGTTTTAAAATTTATGTTTAATTAATTAATTTTTTTTTTTGAGGCGGAGTCTCGCTCTGTCGCCCAGGCTGGAGTGCAGTGGCGCGATCTCGGCTCACTGCATGGTCCGCCTCCTGGGTTCACGCCATTCTCCTGCCTCAGCCTCCCGAGTAGCTGGGATTACAGGAGCCTGCCACCATGCCCAGCTAATTTTTTGTATTTTTAGTAGAGACGGGGTTTCACCATGTTAACTAGGATTGTCTCCGTCTCCTGACCTCATGATCCACCGGCCTCGACCTCCCAAAGTGCTGGGATTACAGGCTTGAGCGACCGCGCCCTGCCTAATTAATTTTTTTTAGAGGCAGTCTTGCTATGTGGCCCAGGCTGCTCTTGCACTCCTGGCCCCAAGCAATCCTTCCACTTCAGCCTCCCGAGTACCTGAGATTACACGTGCAAATCGACATGCCTGGTTTATATTTAATTTGCATACAGTAAAATTTGCTCATATTAGTGTACAGGTCTATGAGTTTAAACAGATGCCTAGAGTCATAACCACCACCACAATCAAGATATAGATCAGTTTCTTGCCCCTCCAAGATTCCTTTGCCAGCACATATATTTTTGGCATGCAGACACCCTCTATACCCGCTAAGTCTCAGATGCTCAGCAGCTCTGGTAACATCTTTGGTACAGCCTCGAATACAGCACACTTTTGGCCCTCCCAAAGTGGACACAGCAGGTAGAGACAAATGGGGAAAGTGGGTCCAGGCAGTCATGAGAGGAGGAGATGGCCCCACAGGTTGAACCTCTCCCCAGTCATACTCCCATGGCTGGAATTCAAAGCTCTAGCAAGAGGAAGACCCATTTTGGTCTGGTTTCAGGGCATTGTTAGTGCCTTATCACTTAGAACTAGATTCTATACTGAGGCTTAGAGAGAGAATCAATTGCTTACCAGATTTCAAATGTACCAAGATCAATTTTGAAAGCCTTTCTACTAGTGCACACTGGAGCAGCAGGCTCAATACCAGGGAGTTATTGCATCATCTCAAAAGAAACATTCTCATAATCAATTAAACTCATTACATTTAAATATTCAGTTCCTGCCAAAGCACAATTTAAATCCTCATTTCAAAATAATGTGTTCACAGAAATCAGGTCTACTACGTAAATGACATCATGAAACTATTTCAAGAAGCATTACAACGTCTTTTGCCAAGGCAAAAGTTATTTGAAAGGGGCTTTCCAGCATTGCTTAGAACATACGTGCTCGCTGGTACTAAACTAGATACTATGGAACAATGGTGGGTAGCCTTACGGTCTTAATTTTAGTATTCATAACAGAATGGGCATTTACAGAGAATCCCCTTTGTAGATTTGTCATAGAAACTGTCCTTGGGGACAAAGCCCTTTGGGACTTCTCAGAAGTAGGACAAATTCCTGAAGGAGTTACAGGTGCGTATCAGTCTAGAACCTTGATTGCAAGCAACAGAATTGGACTCTAGATGATTTAGGCAGAAAAGGAATTCATTAAAAGGATATTTGGGCAGCTTCCAGAATCAGTAGGCGGGCTGGAGAAGCAGGTTTGCAGCCAGGAACAACACTCAAACCACGCTGCAGAACTGGTCTGGTGAGGAGCCCACTGCAGCAGCACCTCAGAGCACTTGTCCGCAGTTTTCACCAGGGACACCCTGCAGGGAGCTCTATCTTGCTGCAGATGCCAGCACTGCCTTGACAGAGAGACTCTTCCAGGGTCCTTGAATCTTTGTCTTTAACTCCTAAGGCAAAGTTGAGAGTGACTGGGCTAGGGTATGTGCCAGCCCCCTAGCTGTGAGGGAGAGTGAATGTAGAGGGAGGTAGGCTCTGCCTCCTTCCAAGAATCATAAGATGGGGAAGTCCCCAACCAGAGGAAGTGGGTTCAAATGTACACCCAAAAAGAATAGCAAATGACCCAGCACAGGCTGACAGTTGGAGGCTGCTTGGTGTCACGTGGCACTAAGTTAGTCATTGCTACCTCATTTGGGGGCAGAGTAGGCTGACCCTGAGCTGAGGAAACTGATCAAAGAAAGAAACAAGAGCTCTGTTTCCCTCCAGGGCCTTAATATTTTGCTGCAAGATTGGAGGAAATTAGAACTGACTAAAGGAGAGGGGAGCTGTACCAGGAGCTTCAGTGCCTGGTACAACTCAGAGAAAGCAATCAGTGTTGTCCTGAGAATACAACTTCCTTGTCTAGAGAGCCTGGCATCCTGACTTGGGTGGTCTGGGGGTGAGTGGGTGGTAGTGGTGGGTGGGGAGAGAGATTTTTAGAGTGACTTGTACTTTTCTCAGCAAGCCATTGCCTTTGATCACTCGATGGGCTGCACCTAAACATAACTGGGGACAAAGTCAGGCACCACAATATAGTTTCTAGTTGCAGTCATTTAGTTCCAAAGATAAGAAGTCTAGATATAACAATTCTAGGGAACTTCTGCTCTAACATTCTTAGTGTATCAACTCTTACCTAGATTCACATTTGCTGACAACAGTACTTGGATCAGCGAGAGTACAGAAGCACAAAATTGAGTCTCACCATCCCTGAAGAGACCCACAACCAGAGGGATTTAACTGACTTTTATTAAACATATTTGGGATGCTCAGATCTGGTCAGAAACAGCAGTGGAACAAATATGAGGCATTCTTGGTACATACCTGAAATGCCACAAGGATGAATTAGTGCCATAGGTTTTGCTGCTGCATCTAGGTGTTTGGATATTACACTTGGCTGCCCACTGATCTCTGATTTGAAATGGGTGAGGGTGGCAAGACTACAGGAAACTTCACTCAGTGTTCAGCCACCCTTGGTCCTACCACTTAGCCATTACTGCTGCTCATTATGAATAAGAAAAAACAAAAGCAAGGGTAACAGCAGGCTAAGGAGACTGAGTGCTTCCGTAAAACTTGGGGCTGCCTGGAGAGCCATCACTAGCTACCTATTTCCTAGCATGTGGTAAGGAAACTTGGGCCTTTCTGCTGTGTACAAGGTGTAGACACAAAGTGGGGCTAATCCAGATAAAGTGATCTACCAAAATAACTTCTTGCTTATAAAATAATTGGTTAGAAAAATTATCCCCACATACTCCAGGGTAGACAGAGAACAACCCCTCCCCACCTCTACCCACTCAGAACAGAAGGCAAGAACAAATCCCTTGAGGGATACAGCTTTGTATGAAATTGAGGAAAACTTCATCTAAACCATGAGAAGGTGAGGGAGTTGGGTAGTGAATTCAAGTAAGAAGAGGGCGACAGCCACCTATCAAGCTGCCTACTCACGTGTAGCCCTGAGGAATCCTGTGCAGCACCCTTTGAACCAAACAATTCATACATGGAGGTAGGCGGGTAAAGCAGACAGTGCTGTCTGGCTGCCCAAATCCATTTATCCCCCTTCTTCCTTGTTGGCTTGGTCCTGTTGTGGTCATGTGCTTAGGGAAAGGACTCTACCCTTGCCTTGTGTTGCGGTGATGGTGGAATCTTGAATGGTCAATGCCAGTAATTGATGGACTCATGCTCCTTGACAGTGATTGGGTTAGGTATGGGTATGTGACATAGTCCTGGGACCTGAGGGGAAGTCTCTGGGGACTTTTGGGAAAGGGTTTCCTTGTAATAAAAAGAGATTTATGGGAGGAAACTCCCCTCTTCTTGACAGGATGTGGTCTGCATGCAATGCTGGCACTGCTACAGCCACCTTGCAACCAGGAAGCAACATCTGCTGTCAGCAGAGGAAGGCAGAGAAAAAAGAATGAAAGCCCCTGTGCCTTTGATGATGCCATTTGATTGATGATTCAGTCAACTCTGAAACCACCATGTAGGAATTTTTGTACTAATTCTAGAAAATGACCTATCCCATTTTATCTGGGAAAGGGTCGTGGGACGGAGAGTGAATTGTGTGTGTGTGTGTGTGTGTGTGTGTGTGTGTGTAGGCACAAAGATTTTTACTGAGAACATAGTGTAGCAGCAGGTTATGAAAGCTCAAGTTTTGGCAAATACCTTGTGGCAAGGAGTCCTTGGGAGTAGGCCGAGATCCTGAACAAAATGAAACATCCACTCGTCCTTCAAGGTAAAGAAGACCAGCCACTGGGTGTAGTAATGTAGCTGGTCAGTGGCTTGAGAAGGGCCAGGCTAATGGACCAGAAGGAGTAGTACCATGAGAAACACTGATTTGGACCACAGAACCAAACTTACACCCATGGCCAGGAGCTAAGTCTCAAGGGCATCCATCCCATGAATAGAAACATTATGTTACTTGTGCTTCGAGATCTTGCTACCCACGCCTCTGTGAATACATGAGAGAACTGTTGTCCTTGCTGCACTCTAGGACCTCCCCTTATCACTACCCTCTTGTCACATAAATGGAAACAATATGCTGTCTGTGCTTTGAGACCTTGTACCACAGTCATCTAGCCAATGTGTGAGAACTTTTAGCCACAGCACTTGAAGGAGTGCTTTCAGATCACCCTGGACATCTACTGGTATCAGAGAGGAGCTCCTATATCTACACTTTGTGACATGGACTGGGACATTTAGTACATCACCAGCTAGGGATAGGGGGCATAGACATTGTTACACCCTTGCAAACTGAAATACTAGGCTGTGATACCAACCTTATTATAAAAAGCAACGGCAGGCTGAGTGCGGTGGCTCACACCTGTAATCCCAGCACTTTGGGAGGCCGAGGCAGGCAGATCACCTGAGGTCAAGAGTTTGAGACCAGCCTGGCCAACGTGGTGAAACCCTGTCTCTACCAAAACAACAAAAATTAGCCAGATGTGGTGGCAGGCGCCTGTAATCCCAGCTACTCGGGAGGCAGAGGCATGAGAATTGCTTGAACATGGGAGGCAGAGATTGCAGTGAGCCGAGATCCCGCACTGCACTCCAGCCTGGGAGACAGAGTGAGACTCCATCTCCAAAAAAAAAAACCAATGACCATGTGGGTACTAAAACTATATGGCTGGACTTAATTATAAGGCAGTCATCCAAATCTAGAACATGCTTATAATTGTTGTATTTAGATTATTATCAAAAGAAAAATACAAAATTAAAATGTATTTGAAGAATTTATGAACAGCTGAGAATACATTTTTGGATCCCCAGAAGACCATGGACCCTAGTTTGAAAAACATTAGGTTAGGACAGTCTCAGAAGAGATTCTCAATATGAGAAGAAGTAATACTGAAACCTAAATTGGACTTTTCTTTGTGTGACATGAGGAGTGATGACTAAAGGCTTAATCTAATGTTTCTTAATATAGTATGCATAAGAATCACCTACAATGCTTGGTAAGATGTACATTCCTAGGCCCTACTCCCAGCAATTCTGATTCAGTAGTTCAGGCATGAGGTCCAGAAGTGTACATTTTACACAGGTGATTCTGATTCAGGTGTATCACAGATCATACTTTAAGAAACACTGAACCTGCCAACAAGAAATGGGCCACTAAAGTGGATACAGTCCCAAGAAGAAGAATTCTCCCCAGTAATCATCTTCCATGGGACCAAGAGGGACAACAGGCCAGAGGAACTCTCCCAAGACAGAGCCAGAGTTGGGAGCAGAGAGATTGGTTGATCAAGGCACTCACTCTACTCTCAGGGAAGAGGATCTTTGCTACCCCAGTGTAGTCAGGACTTTGGACTGGTAGTGACTGCTATGTGCTGTTTCCTCTTCCCTTTTCCAAATGGTAGGTGTCTTGTTGTTGTTGTTGTTGTTGGTTTGTTTTCAAATTAATGAACTTTATTTCTAGAGCAGTTTTAGGTTCATAGAAAAATTGAGCAGGAAGTACAGAGAGTTTCCATATACCATCTCATCCCTCTGCCAACTCCAAATGGTAGTTTTAATTTCAGTTATCTGGTTTTCCTTCTACTGTTGTGCACTGTCTATATTGGAGTTTGCTTAAAAGTATAATTTAAATATGGTTTGCCCAACCATGAGGACTGTATCATTTCAGATTTTTTTCAGTTAAAAGTGATAGAAGGCTGGGTGCAGTGGCTCATGCCTGTAATCCTAGCACTTTGGGAGGCTGAGGCTAGAGGATCACCTGAGGTCAGCGGTTTGAGACCAGCCTGGCCAACATGGTGAAACCCCGTCACTACTAAAAATACAAAAATTAGCCAGACGTGACGGTGAGCGCCTGTAATCCCAGCTACTTGGGAGGCTGAGGCAGGAGAATCGCTTGAACCCAGGAGACAGAGGTTGCAGTGAGCTGAGATCGTGCCACTGCACTCCAGCCTGGGTGACAGAGTGAGACCCGTCTCAAAAAGAAAAAAAAAAAGTGACAGAAAGCCCACCAATACTGGCAAGCAAACAAATATTTTTTAATTTAACAGTTTTCTTGAGATTGAATTGATATGTATTAAATTGGACACGTTTAGGTGTCCAATTTGGTATATATATATATAATCACAATCAATTTATATATCCATCACCATCTGTATTAGTCAGGGTTCTCTACAGGGACAGAATTTTATGGATAGATGTATATCTGAAGGGAGTTTATTAAGGAGTATTGACTCACACGATCACAAGGCGAAGTCTTAAAATAGGTTGTCTGCAACCTGAGAAGCAAGGATGCCAGTCAGAGTCCCAAAACCTTAAAAGTAGGGAAGACTTCTTTTGTGCAGCCTTCAGTCTGTGGTCAAAGGCCTGAGAGTCCCTGGCAAACCACTGGTGTAAGTCGAAGAGTCCTAAGCTGAAGAACTTGGAGTCTGATGTTAGAGGGCAGGAAGCACCCAGCATGGGAGAAAGATGAAGGCCAGAAGACTCAGCAAGTCAAGTCCTTCCATGTTCTGCCTGCTTTAGTCTAGCCACCCTGGCGGCTGATTAGATGGTGTCCACCCAGATTGAGGGTGGGTCTGCCGCTCCCAGGCCGCTGACTCAAATGTTAATTTCCTTTGGCCACCCTCAAAGACACACCCAGGAACAATACTTTGCATCTTTCAATCCAATCTAGTTGACACTCAGTATTAACCATCATACCATCCAAAATTTCCTTGTGACCTTTTTTTTTGAGATGGAGTCTCACTTTGTTGCCCAGGCTGGAGTGCAATGACATGATCTCAGCTCACTGCAATCTCCGCCTCCTGGGTTCAAGTGATTCTCTTGCCTCAGCCTCCCAAGTAGCTGGGATTACAGGTGTGTGCCACGATGCCTGGCTAATTTTTGTGTATTTAGTAGAGACGGGGTTTCACCATATTGGCCAGGCTGGTCTCGAAGTTCTGACTTCAGGTGATCTACCTGCATCGGCCTCCCAAAGTGCTGGGATTACAGGCATGAGCCACCACATCCAGTCCCTTGTGTCCTTTTGTAATCTCTCCCTCTCACCTTTGTCCCTCTGTCCCCATCCACAGAGAATCACTGATTTGCTTTCTGTCTCTATAGATTAATATGCATGTTCTAGACTTTTTGATAAATTGAATCATGTAGTATAATAAGCAGTCTTTTTTGTCTGGCTTTTTTCATTCAGCATACTTTATTATTCTGAGATTAGGTTTATTTATTCTTTTCTTTCTTTTTTTTTCTTTCTTTCTTTTTTTTCTTTTTTTTAGAAACAGGGTTGCCCAGCTCTGGCTGCTCTGTTGCCCAGCTGGGAATGCAGTGGTGCAATCATGGCTTACTGTAGCCTTGACCTCCTGGGTTCAAGGGTCCCACCTCAGCCTCCCAAGCAGTGGGACTGCAGGCGCACACCACCACGCCTGGCTAATTAAAAAAAATTTTTTTTTGTAGAGATGGACATCTCGCTATGTTGCCCAGACTGATCTCTAATTCCTGGCCTCAAGTGATCCTCCTGCTTCAGCCTCTCAAAGTGCTGGGATTGCAGGTACGAGCCACTGTACCTGGCCAGTAATTCATTTTATTACTGAGTAGAATTCCACTGTATGAATGTATCACAATTTGCTTATTAATTCGCCTGCTGAAGGACCTTTGTATTGTTTTCAGTTCAGGGTTATTAAAAATAAAGTGGCCATCAACATTCTTGTACAGGTCTTCATATGGAAACATAGTACTTTCATTTCTCTTGGGTAAATTCTTAAAAATAGAATGGTCAGGTCTTTAGCCCTCTCCCTCCCCCTCCCCCTCCCCCTCTCCCCACGGTCTCCCTCTCCCTCTCCCTCTCTCTCCACGGTCTCCCTCTGATGCCGAGCCGAAGCTGGACTGTACTGCCACCATCTCGGCTCACTGCAACCTCCCTGCCTGATTCTCCTGCCTCAGCCTGCTGAGTGCCTGGGATTGCAGGCGCGCGCCACCACGCCTGACTGGTTTTCGTATTTTTTTGGTGGAGACGGGGTTTCGCTGTGTTGGCCGGGCTGGTCTCCAGCTCCTGACCGCGAGTGATCTGCCAGCCTCGGCCTCCCGAGGTGCCGGGATTGCAGACCGAGTCTCACTCACTCAGTGCTCAATGTTGCCCAGGCTGGAGTGCAGTGGCGTGATCTCCGCTTGCTACAACCTCCACCTCCCAGCCGCCTGCCTTGGCCTCCCAAAGTGCGGAGATTGCAGCCTCTGCCCGGCCGCCACCCCGTCTAGGAAGTGAGGAGCGTCTCTGCCCGGCTGCCCATCATCTGAGATGTGGGGAGCGCCTCTGCCCCGCCGCCCCATCTGGGATGTGAGGAGCGCCTCTGCCTGGCCGCGACCCCATCTGGGAGGTGAGGAGCATCTCTGCCCGGCCGCCCCATCTGAGAAGTGAAGAGCCCCTCCGTCCGGCAGCCACCCCGTCTGTGAAGTGAGGAGCCCCTCCGCCCGGCAGCCACCCCATCTGGGAAGTGAGGAGCGTCTCCGTCCGGCAGCCGCCCCGTCTGGGAAGTGAGGAGAGTCTCCGCCCAGCAGCCGCCCCGTCCGGGAGGTGGGGGGCAGCCCCCGCCTGGCCAGCTGCCCCATCCGGGAGGGAGGTGGGGGGCAGCCCCCGCCTGGCCAGCCGCCCCGTCTGGGAAGTGAGGAGCCCCTCTGCCCGGCAGCCACCACGTCTGGGAGGTGTACCCAACAGCTCATTGAGAACGGGCCATGATGACGATGGCGGTTTTGTCGAATAGAAAAGGGGGAAATGTGGGGAAAAGATAGAGAAATCAGACTGTTGCTGTGTCTGTGTAGAGGGAAGTAGATGTAGGAGACTCCGTTTTGTTCTGTACTAAGAAAAATTCTTCTGCCTTGGGATGCTGTTAATCTATAACCTTACCCCCAACCCCGTGCTCTCTGAAACATGTGCTGTGTCCACTCAGGGTTAAATGGATTAAGGGCGGTGCAAGATGTGCTTTGTTAAACAGATGCTTGAAGGCAGCATGCTCGTTAAGAGTCATCACCACTCCCTAATCTCAAGTACCCAGGGACACAAACACTGCGGAAGGCCGCAGGGTCCTCTGCCTAGGAAAACCAGAGACCCTTGTTCACTTGTTTATCTGCTGACCTTCCCTCCACTATTGTCCTATGACCCTGCCAAATCCCCCTCTCCGAGAAACACCCAAGAATGATCAATAAATACTAAAAAATAAAAATAAAAAAAATAGAATGGTCAAACCATGTGGCAGGTATATATGTAAGTTTTTAAGAAAGTGTCAAACTGTTTTCCAAAGTTCCTGTATTATTTTATACTCCATTAGCAGTGTATGAGAGTTCCAGTTCCATTGATTTGGTTAGCCTTTTTAATTTTAGTCATTCTAATAAGAGGGTATTGGTATTTCGTTGTGGTTTTAATTTTCATTTCCCTAATGACTAACGATGTGAAGTATCTTTTCATGTGCTTAAGTTCCATCTATATATCTTCCTTGGTGAAGTGTCTGGTCAAATCTTTTGCCTGTTTTTTAAAATTGTAATTGGGTTGTTTGCTTTCTATTACTGAGTTTTGCAAGTTCTTTACGTACCGTAGATACCTGATGTTGCTTGGATGTTTGTCCCCTCCAAATTTCATGTTGAAATTTGATCCCGGCCGGGCGCGGTGGCTCACGCCTGTAATCCCAGCACTTTGGGAGGCCGAGGCGGGAGGATCACGAGGTCAGGAGATCGAGACCATCCTGGCTAACATGGTGAAACCCTGTCTCTACTAAAAAATACAAAAAATTAGCCAGGTGTAGTGGCAGGCGCCTGTAGTCCCAGCTACTCGGGAGGCTGAGGCAGGAGAATGGCATGAACCCAGGAGCCGGAGCTTGCAGTGAGCCAAGATCAAGCCATTGCACTCCAGCCTGGACGACAGAGTGATACTCTGTCTCAAAAAAAAAAAAAAAAAAAAGAAAGAAAGAAATTTGATCCCAAATGTTAGCAGTGGGGCCTGGTGGGAAGTGGTTGGATCATGCGGGCAGATCCCTTATAAACTATCCTTGCAGTAATGAGCGAGTTCTCACTGTATTAGTTCCTATGCGAACTGATTTTTTAAAATTATTTATTGATTTTTTTGTTTTCTGTAGAGATGGGGTCTTGCTCTGTTACCCAGGCTGGTCTTGTACTCCCAGGCTTAAGCTATCCTCCCACCTAGGCCTCCTAAAGTGCTGGGATGACAGGAGTGAGCCACTGTGCCTGGCAAAAACGGATTGTTAGAAAGAACTTGGCACCTCTTCTTCTCTCTCTTCCCTCATCTTTCACTATGTGATGCCTGCTCCTCTTTGCCATCTGCCATAAGTGGAAGCTTCCCAAGGCCTTCACCAGAAGCAGATGCTGATACCATGCTTCTTGTGTAGCCAGCAGAACCATGAACCAGGTAAACCTTTTTAAAAATAAATTACCCAGCTTCAGGTATTACTTTATAGCAACACAAATGGACTAAGACAGAAAATTGGTACCAAGAGTGGAATGTTGCTGTAAAGATACCTGAAGATGTAGAAGCAGCTTTGGAGTCAGGAAATAAGCAGAAGTTGGAAAAAGTTGAAGGCTTCAGAAGACAGGAAGTCCACGGAATGTTTGGAATTATTAGGGACTGGTCAAGTGGTTGTAACCAAAATACTAGTAGAAATATGGACAGGAGAGGTCAAGCTGACGAAGTCTCAGATGGAAATGAGGAAGTTATTGGGAACTGGAGCAAAGGTCACACTTGTTATGCCTGAGCAAAGAAGTTGAGTGCATTATGTCCATGCCCAGGGGCTTTGTGGAAGACCAAACTTAAGAGCAATGACCAGCCGGGCACGGTGGCTTGCACCTGTAATCCCAGCACTTTGGGAGGCCAAGGTGGGTGGATCACAAGGTCAGGAGATCGAGACCATTCTGGCTAACACGGTGAAACCCCGTCTCTACTAAAAATACAAAAAGTTAGCCGGGCGTGGTGGCATGCGCTTGTAGTCCCAGCTACTCGGGAGGCTGAGGCAGGAGAATTGCTAGATCCTGGGAGGCAGAGGTTGCAGCGAGCCGAGATCATGCCACTGCACTCCAGCCTGGGCAACAGAGTGAGACTCCGTCTTGGAAAAAAAAAAGAGCAATGACCTTGGGCTTATGGCAGAAGAAATTTCTAAGCAGCAAAGCATTCAAAAAGTAATGCAGCTGTTTCTAAAAGCAGATGATCATATATGGAAGTAAAAGAATGACTGGCCGGGCTCCTTGGCTCACGCTTGTAATCCCAGCACTTTGGGAAGCCGAGGCAGGTGGATCACCTGAGGTCAGGAGTTTGAGACCAGCCTGCTAACATGGTGAAACCTTATCTCTACTAAAAATACAAAAATTAGCTGGGCATGGTGGTGGGCACCTGTAATCTCTGCTACTTGGGAAGCTCAGACAGAAGAATCACTTGAACCCAGGAGGCAGAGGTTGCAGTGAGCTGAGACAGCACCATTGCACTCCAGGTTGGGTGACAAGAGCTAAACTCCATCTCAAAAAAAAAAAAAAAAAAAAAAAAACAAAGAATGACCTAAAGTTGGAACTTATAATTAAAAGGGAAACAGAGCATAAAAGTTTGGAAAATTGCAGCCTGGCCATGTGGTAGAGAAGGAAAAAGCATCTTCATAAGGGAAATCCAAGGGTGCTGGAGAACAACCACTTGCTAGATAGAGGATAAAAGGGAGCCAGGTGCTAATAGTCAAGACAATGGGATAAAGGTCTCCAAGCCATTTCAGAAGACTTCCAGTCCACCCCTCCCATCACAGGCCCAGAGGGCTAGGGAGACAGAATGGTTTTGGAGGCCAAGCTGGGGCACCACTGCCCTGTGCCACTTTCAAACGTTGCTCCCTGCATCTGTGCTGCTGAGACTCCAGCTGCAGCTCAAACAGCCCCAGGAGCGGCTCCCACCACTCCAGAGGATGCAAGCCATGAACCTTGGTGGCTTCCATGTGGCGTTAAGTCCACAGGTGCACAGAATGCAAGAGCCACGGAGGCTTGGCAGCTTCCCCCTGGATTTCAGAGGTTGTATGGAAAAGCCTGGGTGTCCAGGCAGAAGCCTGCCACAGGGGCAGAGCCCCCACGGAGAGACTCTACTAAGCCAGTGCTGAGGGGAAATGTGGGGTTGGAGCCACCACAAAGTGTCCCCACCAGGGCACTGCCTAGTAGGGCTGTGGGAATGAGGTTGCTGCCCTCCAGACCCCAGAATAGCAGAGCCACCGGCAGCGTGCAATCTCAGCCTGGAAAACTCACAGCCATTCAACTTCAACCCCTGAGAGCAGTCACATGGGCTGTGCTCAGCAAAGCCACAGGGGTCACACTGCCCAAGGCTTTGAGGGCCCACTCTTTGCACCTGTGTGCCCTGAATGTGGGACATGGAATCAAGGATTATTTTGGAGCTTTAAGATGTAATGTCTGTTCTGCTGGGTCTCAGACTTGTGTGGGGCCTGTTGCCCCTTTCCTGTGGCTGATTTCTCCCTTTTGGAATGGGAATATTTACCCAATGCCTGTACCACCATTGTATTTTGGGAGTAAATAACTTGTTTTTGATCTTACCTGGTAGGAACTTGCTTTGAGTCTCAGGTGAGACTTTGCACTTTGGACTTTTGGGTTGGTGCTCAGGCCTGTAATCCCAGCAGTTTGGGAAGCCGAGGAAAATGGATTGCTCAAGTCCAGGAGTTCAAAACCAGCCTGGGCAACATGGAGAAACCCCATCTCTACTAAAAATACAAAAAACATTTAGCTGGGTGTGGTGGTGCACACCTGTAGTCCCAGCTACTTGGGCTGAGGTGAGAGAATCACCTGGGCCCGGGAGATTGAGGCTGCAGTGAGCCAAGATTACACCCCTACACTCCAGCTTGGGCAACCAGAGTGAGACCCTGTGTCAAAAAACAACAACAACAAAAAACAACCTTTGGTGACTATTAGGAAGGAATTATTGTATTTTGCAATGTGAGAATGACATGAGATTTGGGTAGCCAGGGGCGGAATGATATATTCGGATATGTTAAAATTTGATACCTAATATTGAGGTTGAGGCCTGGTGGGAGGTGTTTGGATCCTGGGATGGCTCTTTATGAGCCATCCTCATGGTCAGGAGTCAGTTCTCGCTGTATTAGTTCCTATGAGTACTGATTGTTAACAAAGAGCCTGGCACCTCCTTCTTTCTCTCTTCCCTCCTCTCTTATCATGTGATGCTGCCCCCTCTTTGCCTTCCTCCATGATTGGGAGCTTCCTGGAAGCTTCCTGAAACCCTCACTGGAAGCAGGTGCTGGCGCCATAGTTTTTGTTTTGTTTTGTTTTTTTGTTTTTTTGTTTGACAGGGTCTCGCTCTGTCACCCATGCTGGAGTGCAGTGGCATGGTCATAGATCACAACAGCCTCAAACCCTTGGGCTCGAAGGATCTTCCTACCTCAGCCTCCCAAGTAGTTAGGACTACAAGGCATGCGCCACCACACCTGGTTAAATTTTTTGTTTGTTTGTAGTGACAGCCTTTTGCTATGTTGCCAGGGCTGGTCTTGAACTCCTGGGCTCAAGCAATCCTCCTGCCTCCCAAAGTGCTGGGATTACAGGCATGAGCCACCACGCCCAGCTGAGTGCGCCATGCTTCTTGTACAGCCTGTAGAACCATGAGTCAAATAATCCTCTTTTCTTTATAAATTACCCAGCCTCAGGCATTCCTTTATAGCAACACAGACTAGAACATCCCACTTATGTGCAGTTTCACTTTCTGCAGTTTCAGTTATCTGAGATCAACTGAAGTCCAAAAATATTAAATGGAAATTTCCAGAAATAAACAACTCATATGTTTTAAATTTTGCGCCATTCTGAGTAGCATGATGAAATCTTACGCTGTTCTGTTTTGTCCTGCCTTTGGCTGTGAATCATCCCCTTGTCCAGCATATCCATGCTGTCTATGCTACCTCCCCACCCCATAGTCATTTAGTAGCTAGCTTGGTTATCATATGGAAAAAACATAGTATACATATGGTTCAGTACTATTCCTAGTTTCAGGTGTCCACTGGGGGTCTTAGAACATATTACCTGTGAATAAGGTGGGACTACTGTATTCCGGATTCAAGTTCTTTATCAAATATATAATTTGCAAATATTCATTCCCACTCTGTATGTCCTTTCATTCTTTTAACAGTGTCTTTCAAACAGTAGAATTCTTTATTTGATGAAGTGAGAATTTTTGACTCATTGTTTTAGTTAGAATGCCTAACAGAAAACATAACTCAATAAGAAAACAATAATTAACTATAAGAAAATTTTATTGGCCAGGCGCGGTGGCTCACGCCTATAATCCCAACACTTTGGGAGGCTGAGGTGGGTGGATCACCTGAGTGGGAGTTCGAGACCAGCCTGACCAACATGGAGAAACCCTGTCTCTACTAAAAATACAAAATTAGCTAGGCATGGTGGTGGCACATGCCTGTAATCCCAGCTACTCAAGAGGCTGAGACAGGAGAATTGCTTGAGCCTGGGAGGCGGAGGTTGCAGTGAGGCGGGATTGTGCCATTATACTCCAGCCTGGGCAACAAGAGTGAAACTCTGCCTCAAAAAAAAAAAAAAAAAGGAAAGAAAAAGAAAATTTTATTATCTCCAACTTATTATAATACAGGTTGAATATCCTTTATCTGAAGTCCTTGGGGCCAGAAGTGTTTTGGATTTCAGATTTTATAATATTTGCATTATACTTTCCAGCTGAGCATCCCTAATTTAAACATCCAAAAATTTGAAATGCTCCAGTGAGCATTTCCTTTGAGTGCCAAATCAGTGCTCAAAAAGTTTCAGATTTTGGAGCATTTCGGGTTTTGAATTTTTGGATTAGGAATACTCTACCTGTAATAAATTCTGAAGTAGGATGACTCCACTGTTGGTTAATTTAGCTTCTCAGCAATATTATCAAGGACCCAGATTCTTTTTTTCAATCTTTCTGCTCTGCCATCCTCAGGCTCCTGGTACTCTTCAGGCTAGTCACCTCATAGTTGCAAGGTGGCTGCTGAAGTTCCTTGCGTCACATCCAGACATGCAGTAGAGAAAGGAAGAATCTAGACCATCTTTTCTATCTGTCTTTCATTAAGAGTGAGGAAACCTTTCTTAGAGGAAGCCCAGAAGACCTTTACTCACATCTCATTGACCAGCACTGGGTCACATAACCATCTACAAACTAGACTAGCATAAACCCCTTATATCAGGGGTTGCCAAACTACTGCTAGTGGGCCAAATCCAGCCTGCTGCCTGTTTTTGTACAGCCTATGGTATAACAGTGGTTTTTATATTTTTAGGTGGTTAAAAGAATTAAATGAAGGATAATATTTTGTGACATGTGAAAATTATGTGAAACTCAAGTTTCAGTGTCCAGAGAAATGAAGGGGAACCTGCATGTGCAGATCACATGGCAAGATAGAAAGAAATAAAGAAAGAAAGAAAGACAGGAGTAGGCGTCAGGCTTTTCTCTTTCTTTCTTTCTCTTTCTTTCCCTTCCTTCCTTCCTTCCTTCCTTCCTTCTTTCCTTCCTTCCTTCCTTCTTTCTTTCTTTCTTTCTTTCTTTCTTTCTTTCTTTCTTTCTTTCTTTTCTTTCTTTCTTTTCAGATGGAGTCTTGCTCAATTGCCCAGGCTGGAGTGCAGTGGCGTGATCTCAGTTCACTGCAACCTCTGCCTCCTAGATTCAAGCAATTCTCCTGCCTCAGCCTCCCGAGTAGCTAGGATTACAGGTGTGCACCACCACGCCTGGATAATTTTTGTAACTTTTAGTAGAGATGGGGTTTCTCCATGTTGGCCAGGCTGGTCTTGACCTCAGGGTGAGCCCCCCAACTCACCTCCCAAAGTGCTGGGATTACAGGCATGAGTCACTGTGCCCAGCCAGTGTCAGGCTCTTTTCAACAAGCAGTTCTTATGGAAACTAAGAGTGACAACTCCGTCACTCCTGCAAGAATGGCACCAAGCCATTCATGAAGGGTCCACCCCGAGGATCTAAACAACTCATACCAGGTCCCACCTTCAACAATGGGGATCATAGACCAGACGCGGTGGCCCACGCCTGTAATCCCAGCGTTTTGGGAGGCTGAGGCAGGTGGATCACCTGAGGTCAGGAGTTTGATACCAGCCTGACCAACATGGTGAAACCCTGTCTCTACTAAAAATACGAAAATTAGCTGGGCCTGGTGGCTTGGGCCTGTAATCCCAGCTACTCAGGAGACTGAGGCAGCAGAATCTCTTTAACCTGGGAGGCGGAGGCAACATCTGTAGACAGCCAAAGACAGAAAATCAGACAGTCATGTGCCAGCGTAATGTTGTTTTGGTGAAGAATAGGCCACATATACTACGGTGGTCCCCTAAAATTATAATGGAGCTAAAAAATTCCTATCACCTAGTGACGTCTTGATGATCCTGACCCTGTGTTGGTCTAGGCTAATGTGTGTGTTTGTGTCTTTGTTTTTAACAAAACAGTTTAGAAAGTAAAAAAATTAAAAATATAAAAAAACCTTATAGAATAAGAATATAGAGAAAATATTTTTGTATAGCTATACAATGTATTTGCGTATGCTGTAATAATTTTGTAATCACCACTATTGAGGTGAGCTCAAGTATTGCAAGTATCTGCTTAAAATGCCATGTGATACTAATCATCTCCATGTGAGTAATTCATATCTCCAGTAAAAAATGATCCCTCATAGTTCTTGCATATTTTTCATAATATTTACTGCAATACTGTAAACCTTGAGTAACAGTATGGAACCCATATGGGGTGCCACTAATGATGCTGGAACTGTCCCCAGGAAGCAGAGAAAAGTCATGACATTACAAGAAGAAGTTGAATTGCTTGATGTGTTCTGTAGATTGAGGACTTCAGCTGCTATTGCCTGTCATTTCAAATAAATCCAGTGTAAGGATAATTGTAAAAAAAGAGAGAGAAAAGTAAAAACCAACAGCTGTGAAAACCTTGTACCTTCTGTGAAATACCCTTTTATCTTGTATTGAAAATGCAGCTTTTTTTTTTTTTTGAGATGGACTCTCACTTTGTTGCCCAGGCTAGAGTGCAGTGGCGCCATCTCGGCTCACTGCAAGCTCCGCCTCCCGGGTTCACACCATTCTCCTGCCTCAGCCTCCCCAGTAGCTGGGACTACAGGCGCTCGCCACCATGCCTGGCTAATTTTTTGTATTTTTAGTAGAGACGGGGTTTCACCGTGTTAGCCAGGATGATCTCGATCTCCTGACCTCATGATCCTCCTGCCTCGGCCTGCCCAAGTGCTGTGATTACAGGCGTGAGCCACTGTGCCCGGCCCCGAAAATGCAGCTTTTATGTGGGTGCAGGATTCCTGTAAGAAAGTGATATGTATAGATTCTAATATGATGTGAGAAAAAGTGAAGTCATTATATGGCAACATAAGCAAAAGGAAGGTGGAAGATCTAAGCTGAACAATTCATTGCCAGCAAAGGATGAAACCATAATTTTGGAAAGAGTTTTGTTGTTGTTGTTGTTGTTGTTGTTTGAGACGGAGTCTTGCTCTTGTCGCCCAGGGTGGAGTGCACTGGCGCGATCTCGGCTCACTGCAACCTCTGCCTCCCAGGTTCAAGCGATTCTCCTGCCTCAGCCTCCCGAGTAGATGGGATTACAGGCACCCGCAACCACACCTGGCTAATTTCTGTATTTTTAGTAGAGACGGGGTTTCGCCATGTTGGCCAGGGTCGTCTCAAACTCCTGACCTCGTGATCTGCCCGCCTCGGCCTCCCAAAGTGTTGGGATTACAGGCATGAGCCACCGCAGCTGGCAAGAGTTTTGGTTTTAAAAATATTAAGATAACAGGAGAAGCAGCTTCTGCTGACCAAGAGGCAGCAGACGAGTTCCCAGATGCCATTTAGAAAATCATTGAGGAGGCCAGGCGTGGTGGCTCACGCCTGTAATCCCAGCACTTTGGGAGGCCAAGGCAGACAGATCACCTGAGGTCGGGAGTTCGAGACCAGCCTGACCAACATGGTGAAACCCCGCCTCTACTAAAAATACAAAAGTTAGCAGGGTGTGGTGGCATGCACCTGTAACCCAGCTACTTGGGAGGCTGAAGCAAGAGAATCGCTTGAACCTGGGAGGCAGAGGTTGCAGTGAGCCGAGATTGCACCACTGCACTCCGGCCTGGGTGACAGAGTGAGGCTCCATCTCAAAAAAAAAAAAAAAAAAAAAAAGAAAGGAAGAAAGAAAGAAAATCATTGAAGAGAAAGCATATCTGCCTGAACAGGCTTTTAATGAAGGTGAAAGTGCCCTGTTCTGAAGAAAAAAAAAAAAAAAGCCACAAATCGCATATCACATCTACTAGTAAGGAAGAGAAGTGAGTACCAGGATTTTTAAGGCAGGAAGGGATAGGCTAACTCTCCTGTTTTGTGTAAATGTAGTTGAGTTTATGATCAGAACTGCCCTTATCTTTTTTTTTTTTTTTTTTTTTTTTGAGACGGAGTTTAGCTCTTGTTGCCCAGGCTGGAGTGCAATGGTGTGATCTCGGCTCACTGCAACCTCCGCCTCCCGGGTTCAAGTGATTCTCCTGCCTCAGCCTCACGAGTAGCTGGGATTACAGGCATGCACCACTATGCCTGGCTAATTTTTTGTATTTTTAGTAGAGACGGAGTTTTTCCGTGTTGGTCAGGCTGGTCTTGAGCTCCCGACCTCAGGTGATCCGTCCGCCTCGGCCTCCCAAAGTGTTGGGATTACAGGCGTGAGCCACTACGCCGGGCCTGCCCTTATCTATTAATATAAAGCTACTAATCCCTGAGCCTTGAAAGGAAAAGATAAACACCAGCTACCAATCTTTTGTTTGTACAACAAGAAGGTCTGAGCAATGAGAACCCTTTTTCTGAATTGGTTCCATCGAAACTTTGTCCCTGAGGTCAGGAAGTACCATGCCAATCAGGGATTGCCTTTTAAAGTTCTTTTGATATTGGACAATGCCCCTGGTGTCCTAGCACTCCATGAGTTCATCAACAAAGGCACTGGAGTGGTCTACTTGCCCTCAAACACAGCATCTCTAATTCAGCCTCTAGATCAGGGGATCATAAGGACCTTTAAGACTATTACATGCAGTACCCTATGGAAAGGATTGCTCTATGGAAGAGAACCCAGATAGAACATCATGAAAGTCTGGAAGGATTACACCATTGAAGATGCCATCGTTGTTATAGAAAAAGCTATGAAAGCCATCAAACCTGAAATAATAAATTCCTGCTGGAAAAAAACTGTCTAGATGTTGTGCAAGAGTTAACAGGGTTTATGACAGAGCCAATCAAGGACATCATGAAAAAGATTGTCAATACAGCGAAAAGGTAGGGGGTGAATAGTTTCAAGATATGGATCTTGGAAAAATTCAAGAGCTAATAGACACCACACCAAAGGAAATAACAGAAGACATCTTGATGGGGATGAGTGCTTCTGAACCAGTACCAGGCGACGAGGAAGAAGACGTAGAAGCAGTGCCAGAAAACTGACATTAGACAATCTGGCAGAAGGTTTCCGATTATTCAAGAATACTTTTGACTTCTTTTATGACATGGACCCTTCTATGACATGGGCACTGAAACTAAAGCAAATGGTGGAAGAAAGACTGGTATTGAATAGAAACATTTTTAGAGAAATGAAAAAGCAAAACAGTCAGACAGAAATTATGATGCATTTCTGTAAAGTTACAGAATGTACTTGCCTCTCCTGCCTCCCCTTCCACCTCCTCCAACTCTTCAGCCTTTGTCACGCATGAGACAACAAGACCAACCCCCCTCTTCTTCCTCCTCCTCAGTCTACTCATTATGAAGATAACAAGGATGAAGACCTTTATGATGATCCACTTCCTCTGAATGAATAGTAAATATGTTTTCTCTTCCTTAAGATTTTAATGACATTTTCTTTCCTGTAGCTTATTTTATTGTAAGACTACAGTATATAATACATATAACATACAAACTATATGTTAATCAACTGTTTATGTTATCAGTAAGGTTTCTAATCAACAGTAGTTAAGTTTTTGGGGAGTCAAAAGTTATATGTGGAATTTTGAGTGTGTGGAGGTCAGTACTCTAACCCCTACATTGTCCGAGGGTGAACTGTAATTTGCAATTTTCTAAAGTTACCACCTATTTATTGCAACAAGTCCATTTCAATGTGGCTGGATGTGGTGGCTCATGCCTGTAATCCCAGCATTTTGGGAGGCCGAGGCAGCCCGATCACCTGAGGTCGGGAGTTCGAGACCAGCCTGGCCAACATGGTGAAACCCCGTCTCTACTAAAAATACAAAAATTAGCCAGGCCTGGTGGCTTGCACCTGTAATCCCAGGTACTCGGGAGGCTGAGGCAGAATTGCAATGTACCCAGGAAGTGGAGGTTGCAGTGAGCCGAGATCGCGTTGTTGCACTCCAGCCTGGGTGACAAGAGTGAAACTCCGTCTCAAAAAAAAAAAAAAAAGGAAATGTTTTCTCAGAATTGTCCCCTCTCTTAAATTTTTGAGTCTTTTCATGAGCTCACGATTTGTCTCTGACTGCTCATTCTGAAGAGGGGACTTAATGTTTGTCTATTACTGGCATTAGAGACAGGTTCTCTCTGAGATGGTATTTCAGACAAAGGAGAAAAGAGAAAGTTCATATTTTCTGTAGTTTTATTTTTCTATGTTGGGGGATTCAACTGTGACATGAGGAGTATGATATGAGCTACCAAAATGTAGTTATATGCCAAGGATTTTAACTGTTTTTTGAAATGATGAGCTTTCTCCCCTCAAGTAGTCTGTGGGCCAGTGCAATGTTGTGTAGTTCCCAATGTCTCTCATGACTTGAATTTTCTCCTTAGAGTGAGATTTCCTTCCATTTTTGCCTCAGGCTCCTGCTGTCTGAGGTTTGGAGTTCCTGTGTCAGGTCATAAGTGTAATTGCCCATGGAAAATAGGGAGCTCATGGTACAAGAACCTTCCTGATGTGCCAATGTTTATTATGACAGCCTGCAGTAAATTGGGGCATAATACCCCTCCTCTAACTGGTTCAACGACCTTCTTTAGGATCTTGCTGTGGTGATGCCTCCCACTTTTCATGCCATCTGCAGCAAATGAAGGCTGGGGTCAGGCTTCAGCTAGTTGGTCCCGATGTGAAATGCTGGGACAGTTATCACAATCCTTTGGGTCCCTCTGTGGCATCTCTCTGCTCCCAGTTCCTGCTACTAACTTTGAACATTTCCAAATCTTTTCTGGGGAATAGCCCTCTTACCTTTTAAATGAGCCCTACTGGCCGGGCGCGGTGGCTCATGCCTGTAATCTGAGCACTTTGGGAGGCCAAGGCAGGCGGATCACCTGAGGTCAGGAGTTCGAGACCACCCTGGCCAACATGGTGAAACCCTGTCTCTACTAAAAATATAAAAAAATTAGCTAGGCGTGGTGGCGCATGCCTGTAATCCCAGCTACTCCGGAGGCTGAGGCAGAAGAATTGCTTGAACCTGGGAGGCAGAGGTTGCAGTGAGCCGAGATCACGCCACTGCACTCCAGCCTGTGTGACAGAGCGAAACTCCGTCTCAAAAAAGTAAATACATAAAATTTTAAAAAACTGAGCCCTACTTTGCCTGTGTTGAATTGTATGTTAGTTGCTGCTTTTATCAAACTGTCTTTTAGATGTTTTATAAAGTTTCTGATATATTCGTTGTTAACTGAGAAAGACTTTTTCCCATTTTACACTTCTTTGGTTATTTCAATCAGATTATGAAAGAAAGGGACTTAAACATGTGTGTTGAAATCATTATCTTCTCTGCATACCAAAGTGCTTAGGGATGATGTATACTGATGTCTCCAACTGACTTTGAAATGCATCAAAATAAGATAAGTTGATGCATAGATATATGTGATAAAACAAATATAGCTAAATATTAATTCTAGAATCCAGGTGATGAGTATGAGTTTTCACTATATAATATCTATAATTTGTTATATATTTGAAAAATATCATAATACAATGTTGAAACATCATTATCTTTAAACTGGAAATCAATTCTTTTTTTTTTTTTTTGATATAGAGTCTCACTCTGTTGCCCAGGCTGTAGTGCAGTGGCATGATCTCGGCTCACCGCAACCTCCACATCCTGGGTTCACGTGATTCTCCTGCCTCAGCCTCCTACGTAGCTGGGACTACAGGCGCCTGCCACCATGCCTGGCTAATTTTTTTGTATTTTTAGTAGAGAGGGGGTTTCACCATGTTGGCCAGGTTGGTCTCGAACTCCTGACCTCAGGTGATCCGCCTGCCTCAGCCTCCCAAAGTGCTGGGATTACAGGCGTGAGCCACCATGCCTGGCCTGGAAATAAATTCTTAAACTTAACTTCACTTCACATTTGTTTGGAGAACATCTTCAAGTAATTTTCACAAGAAGGTACTGGTGATGTATATTTTCTGAGCCTATGATTATCTTTTGCCTTCTTAAAACGTCTCTACTTGAATTATGCCCTCTGTCATACAATCAGTATTTCCCTCTCAACTAGATTTTTGCCATACCCTAGCTTCTCCAACCTTAACAATCATCCTTTGAGTCCTTCTGCAGATACTTCCACATTAGGGGATGTGCCAGCCTTTCTTGTTCACAGATACATCCCCGAGCCTAGAATAATGCCTAGGCCTTATTAGTCATTTAGTAACTATTTGTGGAGTGAATAAATGAATATCTCTGTTGTTCTTAATGAGCCACACTTCTAAAAATGGTTGTCTGTACTCTTCTTTATTGCTACCACCTCTTGACTTCCCTTATCACCCCCTTTAAATTTGGTTTCTACCCTCATAACTCAACTGAAATGGCTCTTGTCAATATGACTGATGGACTCCATATTGCCAAATCCAATGGCCATCTTACTGCCTTCTAATTCCTACTTTCAACAGGATTTGACACAGTTTACCACTCCTTCCTTCTTGAAATGTTTTCTCCCTCAGCTACTGTGACGCCACAGACACAGAAGGTTTGTAGGTTTGCCTCTTGTACTTCTTTATGATTTCCCTTCCTCTACACTTTGGAGCTCCTCAAGACTTGCTCCTGAACCCTCTTCTCTCTCTAAATGTATGCCCCTAAGTGATTTCATTCAGTCTCATAGATTCCTAATTTAAACTCTCTAGCCCATACCACTCCTCCAAGATCTAGATTAATACATCCAACTGCCTAGTGACATCTCTGCTAGGATGTCTCATAGACATTTCAAATCTAACATGTGAAAATGCTGATTTTTCTCTCCCCTCTCCTTGAAGCCCAGCTTTGCCCCAGTCTTCTCCAGCTCAGAAAATGCCAGAGATATTTAATGGTTTTACTTGATTTCTTTCTTTTTCTCACTCCTCATAATTCAATAGTAAATTTATCTAATTCTATTTCTAACGTATACCTCAGATCTGTCTGTGTCTATCCCACTCCACTGCCATCACCGTAGTCCAAGCTACCCTCTGTGTCCTGGAATAATGCAACAGTCTTCCAGCAAGTGTTTGTGCTTCATCCTTGCCTCCATATAGGCCAAGCTCTACAGAGCAACCAGAATTAACATTTTAATCTTATTTCTGGACTTCCAGTTCTTGCCAATGTGGAATAATCCCATTCCTTCCTGGTCTTCCTTCTTAAAACTGGCAAACCTTGGACAGAACTCAACAAACAAGCATAGGAAGGCTCTGAAAAGTAGAAAGAAGAAGGCACACTGCCCTGGGATCTTATGACTTGAGGAATGACACAGCAGTGAGTTCCCTGGGTTTCCTTAGTGCTCCTCATATTTCTTGATTGGTGAGGGTGCTGGTGATGCTTCCAACCCCAAATTGCCAACAGCACACACAAAAAAGCTCCAAGAAAAACCTCTCCCATCTAGTCAAAAGGCCAGGAAAATGGTGGCCTAATTGCAGAAAACTTTTTGGCTTTTGTCCTTAACCTATTATCTGCATGTGGTGGCCCCTGTTCTGGACATCGATCTCCCATGCAACCACATTCAAAGACATGAAAGAAAAAAATTTTCCTTTGTATCAGGGAGAGAAATCTTTCCAAGAGATCTCACAGCAGACTCCTTGGGTCCCATTGGTCCACCGCCTAGTTGCAAAGTGAATGTTTAGCTTTCTCAGCCTCTATGATGAAAAGTGGTCTAAGAAGTTTTGGGTCTTTCTCATGAATTCTTTGTGTAAAATCAGAAAAGCTGACTGTACGTAGGGACCACTCATGAGCTCCCCAGTGTTCAAAGAACTGCAATGATCCTATCTTCAGACACAAAAGCTTTTGACAAAAACATCCTTCCCACTCTCCTGTGCACTTAATTGTGGTCCAGTGCTGTGCTCTTTGAATGCCTCTTCCTGCTCTTCAGAACTGTTGGAGGGACCCATCTGCCTCCTACATCCTCTCTGTGGCCAACTAGGAATCACTTGACGCATTTTGGTGACTTCCATAAAAAGAAGATACTTCAGAACTGAAATCACCATGAGGAAGGAGGCAAATAGGCACACTCATGCTGTTCTCCAAGGAATCTATGATTTCCCACATCAAACACACAGCCAGGGAATTGTTCCTGGAGGCTGTGGCCACATGGGTCATTGATAAGCGGAGAATGTATCTTCCAGAAGAATTACACATGCAGAGAATGTACTCATGTTTTTCCTATAACAGATGAGTCCCTTTCTAGGGAAGAAGATCCTTACACTCAACCAGATGGCTCCAGTGGTTCTCAACCTGGTTTTCAGTTCATCTTTACTAAACATTATGTTATGTCTTCCTAAGAAGAAGACGTGTCTGAAAGCATCCGGTGTTATTGTGGTTTAATACTCAGGATGAATTTAAAAAGCCAGAATAACCACCTTCTGGTGTATCCTGATATATTGGCTTTGAAGGATTCCAGAGAGTGTCAGCCTACGTAGGACAGTCCAGGATTATTAATTGTTTCCAATTCAAGTCCCTTGAAGATCAGCAGGTTCCCCAAGAGGCTTTCTTCTGATATTTACTTATCTGCCTCAAGACCAACCTGCCAAGGAAAACACAATGGCTTTTCATTCCCTCCCAGTTATCTCATTCTGGATGGCAGGGGGAAGATATGAATACAATCCCACCTGGAGGACTTTCACAAGAGATCCAGTTCATTCAAGTTCCAAAGAGAGTCATTGATAAGCTAATGTCTGCCTCCTGGGAGTCCATCCCCCAACCCTAAAAATATTGACTACCCCTCAATATTACCTTCCTTCCCCCATCTCCCTGGCTCCTGTGAAGAAGGGTATGGGGGCATCTGGCCATCCTTGGATTGTTGAGTCATTGCTCTCCTGTGATTTACCCCCTTGCATGTTCATTAAATATGCATGTGTTTTCCTCCTGGGAACAAAAAAAAAAAAAAGAAAAAAGAAGTGGTCTAGACTGTTAACAAAGAAAAGAACTGAAATGATTGGGGCAGGAAACCAATAGTGAGTGATTGTCATACCTTCTAAATTAGGTTGTCCCATGTTCTGAATCATGACTATTTGTTTTCTTCTTGGACTCTATCTCAGTTTTAAGTTATTTATTCATTTATGTCTTTGCTTTTTTTTTTTTTTTTTTGAGACGGACTTTCACTCTTGTTGCCCAGGCTGGAGTGCAATGGCGCGATCTTGGCTCACTGCAACCTCCACCTCCCAGGTTCAAACGATTCTCCTGCCTCAGCTCCCGAGTAGCTGGGATTACAGGCATGCACAACCACGCCTGGCTAATTTTGTATTTTTTTTTTAGTAGAGACAGGGTTTCTGCATGTTGGTCAGGCTGATCTCGAACTCCTGACCTCAGGTGATCCGCCCGCCTCGGCCTCCCAAAGTGCTGGGATTACAGGTGTGAGCCACCGCACCTGGCCTACTTTTTAATTATAAGTCTACCCCACAAGACTTTTTTGGGCTTCACAAGGTCAGGAAACATATCTGCATTGTGAACTGTTTTATCTCCAATAGCTAGCACATTGTCTAGCATGGAGTAGGAGCTCAAATATCTTACAGAATAAACGAATGAAACTGAACACATCTTTTTTTTTTACTTTACATATGAAAGAATTTTTCTAAGTATAAAATTCTTGGGTCACAACGATTTCCGTTAAAAACTATAGACATAGATCTCTTGTCTTTTGGAATTTAGTATTACAGGGAAGGTCAGCTTGATTTGTAAGCAACCTGTTTTGTCTTCTAAAGAAACTTTTTATTTTGAAAGAATTATAGATTCACAGAAAGTTAAAAAGATAGTACAAAGAGATCAAGTATATCCTTACCCTGTTTCCCCCATTGACATTAGTATAAAGTACGTAGATATGTGTTGCCACCACTGCAGTCAACATACAATACTATTCCATAACCACAAAGATCCCCTGGTGCTATGCCTTTTTAGTCATACCCAGCCCTTCCCCATCCCCTACTATCCTAAACGCCTTCAGCCACTAATCTATTCTACATCACTATTCTTTTGTCTTTCCAAGAGTATTATGTAAATGGATCATACATGTGTGGCCGTTTGTGATTAGCTTTTTTCATTCAGCATAATGCCCTTGAGAGCCATCCAAATTGTAGCATGCATCAATAGTTCACTCCTTTTTATTCTTGAGTAGGATTCTATTGTATGGATGTACTAGAGTTTGTTCAGCCATTCACTCATTGAAAGATGTTCTGGTTGTAGCTGTTGTAAACATTTGTGTACAGGTTTTTGTGTGAACATAATTTTTAATTTCTTTGGGATAAATGTTTAAGAGTACAGTTCCTGGATCATATCAAAATTGCATGATTAGTTTTATAAGAAACTGTCATACTTTTTGAGAGTGGCTGTACCATTTTACATTCCCACCATCAGAGATCCAGTTTCTCCATATCCTTGCCAGCACTGGGTTTGTCACTATTTTTTTTATTTCAGCTGTTGTAATAGGTGTGTAGTCGTCTTCATTTCCATTTTCCTGATGGCGTTGAATGTCTTTTCATATGCTTATGTGCCATCCATATATCCTCTTTAGTGAAACTCTCCTTTGATATATTTTGTCTACCTTCTAATTGAATCGTTTATTTTGCACAATTGAGTTTTGAGATTTCTTTATAAATTTTAGATATGTCTTTAGCAGATATGTGATTTGCAAATGTTTTCTCCCAGTCCATAGCTTACCTTTTCATCCTCTTGCCAAGGTGTTTTGCAGAGAAAAATTTTTAAATTTTGATGAAGTGCAATTTGTTGATATTTGCCTTTTATAGATCATGCTTTTGGTGTCAAGTCTAAGACCACTTCAACAAGCCCTAGGTTCTGAAGATTTTCTTCTATGTGTTCTTCTAAGATGACTAAAATTTTACATTTTATGTTTCAATCTATAGTTAATTTTAAGTTAATTTTTGTATAAGGTTTGAGGTTTAGGTTGAGGTTTATTTATTTGCTTATGTATATCCAATTGCTCCAGCACCATTTGTTGAAAAGGTTGTTTCCTCCATTGAATTATGTTTGCGTCTTTGTCAAAAATCAATTGCTGAGACTTGTGTGGGTCCACTTCTGGGTTCTCTATCTGTTCCATTCATCAATGTGTCTATTCTTCTACCAATAACTCACAATCTTGATTATGGTAGCCAAATGATATGTTTTCAAATTAGGTGAAGTGAGTCCTCCTACTTTATTATTCTTTTCCAAAATTGTTTTAGCTATTATAGTTCCTTTGCTTTCCCATGTAAATTTTAGAATGATCTTGTCTATATCTACAAAACATCCTGCTGGGATTTTGATAAGAATTTCACTAAACCTGTATATAAATTTTAGGAAAATTTCTATCTTTATTAAGCTGAATCCTTCACAGTATTTTCTCCATTTACTTAGGTCTTCTTAAAATTTATTTCAATGATGTTCTGTAGCTTTCAGTGTACAAGTCTTGCACTTATTTTGTTAAATTTCTTTATTTATTTCTTTCTTTTTTGAGAAGGAGTCTTGCTCTTGTAACCCAGGCTGGAGTGCAGTGGCACGATCTCAGCTCACTGCAACCTCCACCTCCTAGGTTCAAGTGATTCTCCAGTCTCAGCCTCCAGAGTAGCTGGGGGTTACAGGCATCCACCACCACGCCTGGCTAATTTTCTGTATTTTCAGTAGAGACGGGGTTTCACCATGTTGGCTGGGCTTGTCTCGAACTCCTGACCTCAGGTGATCCGCTCGCCTTGGCCTCCCAAAGTGCTGGGATTACAGGAGTGATCCACCACGCCCAGCCAAATTTATTGATTTTCAAGGACTCAATATGTGCTAAAAATACCATCAGTCAGCCGGGCGCAGTATATATATATATTTTCTGAGATGTTTGAGAGTAAACTGTGACCTAGTGCCCTTTTATCCATAAATATTTCAGTGTATTTCCTTTAAACAAGAGCATCCACAGTGTCCATAACCATAGTGCAATTATCAAAATCAAGAGTTAATATTGATACGGTACTATCATCTAATCAACAGACCTCACTCAAATTTTACCACCCAATAATGTCATTTATAGGAAAAAAATGACATTGACATTTTTAAAGAGTACAAGCCAGATATTTTGTAGAACGTCTCTCATTCTGGGGTTGTCTAATGTGTTTTCATAACTAGATTCAGGTTATACATTTTTTTAGCCAATACATTTTAATTTCAGTTATTAGATTTTTAATTTCTAGAAAGTCTGCTTGGGCTCTTTTCAGACCTATTTGTTTCTTGATCATATTTTCCAGGTAGAGAGGAAACAAGTGAACTTTATTATTTTCCTGCAAATACTTATGCAACATTTTCAGTACCATTTGTTGAAAACCCCATTCCCTCCCCAACTGGCTTGTCATACTTCATTTGTCATTTACAACAGAAGCTGTCTTAATTACCATTAGATCTCTACAGCCCTTCCATAAAAGCGTACTAATTGATGCACCTAATACAAAGAATTCTAACAGCTAGTAGGCTCCTCTCGAGTATGCCCACACTTCTGCTTTCACAAGATGGATTGTATGATTACTAAGAATCAGTTCTATTATTCTCAAACCTATTGATGCCATTGCACCTGGAATGGTAATAACATAATTTGGTTAAATAGTACATAAACTGATAAAATAAAAGTGTGGAAAAAATGAGAGTTGTAGTTTCTTTAAAAACTAAGTTGAGTGCTTTGGGAAGACTTGATAAAAGCAAATCCATTTTTTAAAACGGAGTCATTAAATACGATTGACACAAATGCAGAATTTATAAAGAAATTTCAAAATTAAATAGTGAAAAATAGACAATCCAATTGGAAAACAGGCAAAAGATATGAAGAGACATTCTATGGAAGGGGATATATGAATGACACATAAGCATATGAAAAGACATTCAGTATCATTACACTTAGAGAACTTAAAATTCTGAAAGGATCCTGCTCTTGGATTGCTTCAGAATCCTCTTTAATTCTTGCTCCACTTTAAAGAAACCAAAACTATATCTCATAGATAATGCACTGTGGGTATGGTTTATGTTGGAAAAATGAGGCCAAAGGCCAATCAGTGGAAGAACACACAAAGAAAATGCCTTGATCTTAAAGATTGGTGAATAAGGCCTGGCATGGTGGCTCACGCCTATAATCCCAGTGCTTTGGGAGGCCAAGACAGGCAGATCACGAGGTCAGGGATTCAAGACCCGCCAGGCCAGCATGGTGAAACCCCGTCTCTACTAAAAATACAAAAAATTAGCCAGGCATGGTGGTGCACACCTGTAATCCCAGCTACTCGGGAGGCTGAGTCAGGAGAATCACTTGAACCTAGGAGGTGGAGGTTGCAGTGAGCCAAGATCATGCCACTGCACTCCAGCCTGGGCGACAGAGAGACACTCTGTCTCAAAAAAAAAAAAAAAAAAGGTGAATAATGCACATTTATATATTTATATATTTTAACTTAACATTTTAATGTATTAATATATCATATGTATTATTCCCTGCTTTACTGACTTTTTCCATTAGCTGCATCAGATAAGAGGGCTTCTACTCTACCAAGTCCCCCCTTTAGAAATCCTGTTTTAATATGCAAGGTTTTCAATAATTTTGTACATCTATATTTTATGTTCCTATAAAATTTGACATTTTATAGAGTTGCTGCCCAAAGCCTTAGAAGCTTCTCCTCATAGAACACATAAGAATATTAATGGTGTATGAGTCATCTCATCATATCATTTTAAGCTTTGGGAGGACTAATATGATTTGCAAATAGACAAGAATACTTGAGTAGCGTGTCCATGGGAACAGTGTGGTGATTATGCATATCATCTTCTTTTCTTTTTGTTCCTTTTACACTTTTGGTTGCTACTAAGCACAAACATCTTGGAATTGGCTCTAAAATGTGACCCTCTGTCAGCATCATCTGAGAAGAGCCTCTAATATTGCCTTGTATGGCATATTTTATTTTATAATTTAAAAATACAGAAAAATGCAAAAAAATAATATAAGAAACACCAATAAAAACTACCCAGGCTTCTCAATTGTTAACCTTTTATCACATTTACACACATTCATAACACATTCAAATCTGCATTATTAAAAGTGATAAAAACAATTAAGCAATTAAGTTGAAGCATCCTTTGTCCCCCTCATTTTCAATCCTACTTCCCTCTTCACATCTGAAGGCAAATACTATTGTGAATTTGGTTTTCATATTTTAATACTATTTATACACATTTATGTCTCTGTAAGCAATAAAGTATTACATTATGTACTTTTTAATTTTACAGAAATACTTTCGGACTATACATATACATAATATATATTGTTGTGCAACTTGCTTTTCCACTCAAATGTTGATAATATATAGATCCAGTTCATCTCTTTTAACTGCTATGTAGTATTTGACTGTAGGAGTGTACCACATTTTATTTATCTATTTACTTATTCAGAACATTTACACATTATCCTTTTTTTTTTTTTTTTGAGATGGAGTCTTGCAGTGGCACCATCTGGGCTCACTGCCATCTAGGCCTCCTGGGTTCAAGCGATTCCCCTGCCTCAGCCTCCCAAGTAGCTGGGACTACAGGTGCGTGCCACCATGCCCGGCTAATTTTTTGTGTTTTAGTAGAGACGGGGTTTCACCATGTTGGCCAGGATAGTCTTGATCTCCTGACCTCGTGATCCGCCCACCTCGGCCTCCCAAGGTGCTGGGATTACAGACGTGAGCCACTGCGCCCAGCCACATTATCCAATATTATACTATTACAATTCTCGAATGAATATCTTAGCACATTCTCCTGGTACACATGTTGGAGAGTTTCTGTAGGGGAAATAACTGGGAGTAAAATTACTGGGTAATATGGTAAATATACTTTTTATATTATTAAATAGTGTCAAATTGTCCTCTAAAGTGATCGTCTCAATTTACACTTCCACTAGCAGTGTGTGAGGGTTTCTGTTGTTACATATTCTGTGTCAAAAGACTTAAATTTTTGCCAATGCAATAAATGTGAAATGATATTTCATTATTTGAATGTACATTTCTTGATATTCAGTGAGTATTAGTACCTTTTCATTTCGTTTTCCTTTTCTGTAATAGTCTTTTCATTTACTTGGCTTCTTTCTCTGTTGAGTTTCATTTGTCTTTTTCTTATTGAGTTATGGGAATTCTTAATACATTCTGGAAGGTTTTTTTTTTGTCTAAGATATGTGTTGCGAGTATCTTTTCCCAGACTGTCACTTGTCTTATTAATCTACTTATGGTGCTTTTATTTTACAGTAATATTAATTTTAATAAAGTCAAACCGATTCTCTTCCTTTATGGTTTGGGCTTTTTATAATTTGGATAAGAAAATTGTTCCTGCTCCAAGGTCATAAATTCTCATATGTTTTCTTTTAACAGGTTTAAAATGTTGCTTTTCACATTTAGAGGTTTAGTATATTTAGAATTTATTTCTGTGTAAGATATAAGGTAGTGATCTAATTTTATTTTTTCCATGTAAAAATATGTTTTTGCAACACCACTTATTGAATATTCTTTCCTTTCCCTAGTGTTTGAAATGCCACTTCTATAATATTCTAAGTTCCATGAACCTGTTTCTGGGTTTTCTATTCTCTTCCGGTAATCCATTTGACTATTCCCACACCAGACTCACACTGTTTTAATCACCATAGCTTTAAAATAAATCTTGGCTATAAGGTAAAAAAGTCACCTTCCTACTTCATTCTAGTTTTTTTTTTTAATTTTTACTTGATATATAATATTCGTACATGTTATAAAGTACATGTGATATTTTGTGACATGCGTAGAATGTGTAATGATCAAGTCAGGGTATTTAGGGCATCCATCACCTGCAGTGTTTATCATTTCTATGTGTTGGGAACTTTTCAAGTGCTCTCTTCCAGCTATTTGAAATATACAATACATTATTGGTACCTATAGTCACTCTACACTGCTATCGAACATTAAAACTTATTTCTTCTATCTAGGTGTATGTTTGTACCCATTAACCAACTTTTCTTTTCTTTCATTTTTTTTTTTTTTTTTAGACAGAGTCTCACTCTGTTGTCCAGGCTGGAGTGCAGTGGCGCGATCTCAGCTCACCACAACCTCTGCCTCCCAGGTTCAAGCGATTCTCCTTCCTCAGCCTCCCGAGTGGCTGGGACTACAGGCACGCGTCACCATCCCTGGCTAATTTTTGTATTTTTAATAGAGATGGGGGTTTCACTATGTTGGCCAGGCTGGTCTCGAACTCCTGACCTCGTGATCTGCCCACCTCGGCCTCCCAAAGTCCTGGGATTACAGGCGTGAGCCACCGCAGCCGGCCTCATTAATCAACTTTTCATCTTCCCCCACCCTACCCACACACCCTTCCCGGGCTGTGATATCTGTCATTCTACTCTTGAGATCAGATGAAATCAGGTGCATTCAGGGTGGTATGGCTGTAGAGCTATCATTCTACTCTATCTCCATGAGATCAACTTTTCTAACTCCCACATATGAGTGTGAACATGCAATATTTGTTTTTCTGTGCCTGGCTGATTTCACTTAACATAATGACCTGTAGTTCCATCCATGTTGCTGCAAATGGCATGATTTCACTCTTTCTTAAGCCTGAATAGTATTCCATTATGTATATATATCACATTTTTATTTATTCATTTGTCCATTAATGGACACTTAGGTTGATTCTGTATCTTTGCTATTGTGAATAGTGCTGCAATAAACATGGAGGTGCAGGTATCTTTTTGATATATTGATATATTTACTTAGACTAAATACCCAGTGGTGGGATTGCTGGATCATATGGTAGTTCTATTTTTAGTTCTTTGAGAAATCGCCATGCTGTTTTGCATGGTGGCTCTACTAATTTACATTCCCACCAACAATGTATAAAAGTTCCCTTTCTCCTGCATCCTCACCAGCATCTGTTATTTTTTGTCTTTTTGATAATAGCCATTCTAACCAGGATAAGATGATATCTCATTGTGGTTTTGATTTGCATTTCCCTGATTAGTGACATTGAGCATTATTTCATATACCTGTTGGCCATTTGTATGTTTCCTATGGAGAAATATCTATTTATATCCTTTGGCCACGTTTTAATGGGATTGTTTGCTTGTTTTACTGTTGAGTTGCTTGAGTTCCTTGTATTGTCTGGATATTAGTCCCTTGTTGGATGAATAGTTTGCAAATATTTTCTCCCATTCAACAGGTTGGCTTTTCACTCTGTTGATTGTTTCCTTTGCTATGCAGAAGCTTTTTAGTTTAATATAGTCTCACTTGTCTATTTTTATTTTTGTTGCTTGTGCTTTTGAGGTCTTAGCCATAAAAATCTTTGCCTAGATAATGTTCTGAAATGTTCACCTATGTTTTCTTTAGTAGTTTTATAGTTTCAAGTCTTACATTGAAGTCTTTAACCCATCTGAAGTTGATTTTTGTATATGGTGAAAGATAGGAGTGCAGTTTCATTTTTCTGCATATGGATATCCAATTTTCCCAGCACCCTTATTGAAGAGGACAGTGTTCTTTCCACAATGTATGTTCTTAGCACATTTATCAAAAATCAGTTAGCTGTAAATAGGTGGGTATATTTCTGGGCTCTCTATTCTGTTCCACTGGTCTATGTATCTGTTTTTATACCAATACCATGCTGTTTTGGTTACAATAACTTTGTAATACATTTTGAAGTCAGGTAGTGTGATGCATTCAGCTTTGTTCCTTTTGCTCAAGATTGCTTTGACTATTCAGGCTCTTTCATGTTCCCATATAAATTTTAGAGTTGTTTTTTCTATTTCTTTAAAAAATAATCTTGGTATTTTGATAGGAATTGCATGGAATCTGTAAATTGCTTTGGGTTGTATGGTTATTTTAACAATGTTAATTCTGATGCATGGGCATGGGATGTCTTTCCGTTTCTTTGTGTCCTCTTCAATTTATTTCACCACTATTTTGTAGTTTTCCTCAAGAAAAAAAACTATGGTTTCTACTGAATGTGGATTGCTTTTGCCAGGTGTGGTGGCTCACACCTTTAATCCCGGCACTTTGGGAGGTTGAGGCGGGTGGATCACCCGAGGTCAGGAGTTCAAGACCAGCCTGACCAACATGGTGAAACCCCATCTCTACTAAAAATACAAAATTAACCAAGTGTGGTGGTGGGCACCTGTAATCCCAGCTACTCGGGAGGCTGAGGCAGGAGAATCACTTGAACCCAGGAGGTAAAGTTTGCAGTGAGTCGAGATCATGCCATTGTACTCCAGCCTGGGCGACAAGACCGAAACTCCATCTCAAAAAAAAAGAAAGAAAGAAATTAAAAACAGAAATACCATATAAACCAGCAATTCCTTTTCAGTGTACATAACTGAAGGAAAGGAAATCCCCATCTTGTAAAGAAATCTGCACTCCCATGTTCATTGCAGTATTATTTACAATAGTTAAAATAGGGAAACAACCTAGGTGTCCATCACTGGGTGAACGAAAAAAGAAACTGGTGTGTGTATGTGTGTGTGTATATACACACACACGTATATACATGTTGGGGGGGGGTGTATATATATATACATGTCTATACCACAGAATATTATTCAGTCTTAAAAAGGAGAAGATCTTGCTATTTACCAGAACATGAATGAACCTGGAGAACATTATGCTAAGTGAAATAAGCCAGATAAGGGAAGAAAAATAGTGCATGATCTCATTTATATGTAGAATCTTTTTCAAAAAGGCCATAGAGAATAAAATAGTGGTTACTAGCAGGGGAGTGGAGAGGGAGGAAATGAGATGTAGGTCAAAAAATACAAAGTAGCAGATATTTAGGATGAACAAGTCAAAAAATCTAATGTTCAATATGAAGACTACAGTTAGTGATAGTCCACTGTACTCAGAATTTTTGCTAAATGAGTAGATTATAGCTGCTCTTGCCACAGGGGAGAAATGTGAGTAACAATGGGATATAATGGATATGTTAATTTGTTCCACTATGGTGGCCATATATATATATATATATATATATATATATATATTTTTTTTTTTTTTTTTTTTTTTTGAGACGGAGTCTCACTCTGTCACCCAGGCTGGAGTGCAATGGCACGATCTCGGCTCACTGCACGCTCCGCCTCCCGGGTTCACGCCATTCTCCTGCCTCAGCCTTCTGAGTAGCTGGGACTACAGGCTCCCGCCACCACGCCGGGCTAATTTTTTTGTATTTTTTAGTAGAGAAGGGGTTTCACCGTGTTAGCCAGCATGGTCTCGATCTCCTGACCTCGTGATCCGCCCGTCTCGGCCTCCCAAAGGGCTGGGATTACAGGCGTGAGCCACCGCGCCTGGCCCATTTATATATATATATATTTTATATATATAAATATATATATATAAATCATATCATATGCCTTAAATATACACAATTATAGCCAAAACAATTTGGCAAATTAAGAACAAATTTGGGCTTGCACTTCCCTCTTTCAAAACTTACTACAAAATTACAGTAATCAAGACTGTGTGCTACTGGCAAAAAGATAGATATATAGGCCAATGGAAGAGAATTGATAATTCAGAATAAACCCTTACATTTACGGCCAAGTGATTTTTGACAAGGGTGCCAAGACAATTCAGAGGAAAACAATAACCTTTTCAACAAATGTTACTGGAACAGCTATATATTCACATCTTCTCATCATATTCAAACGTTAACTCAAAATGGATTTTAGACCTCATGCAAAAACTAAACCTATAAAACTCTAGAAGAAAATATAGAAATAAATCTTCATGGTCTTGAATTAGGCAACGGTTTCTTAAATATGACCCAAGGCAAGGGTCACAAAAGAAAAAATACATATAAATTGGACTTCATAAAAATAAAAAACCTACCTTTTATACTTTTAAAGGGTGCCATGTTGTCCTGTATTTTAGTTTATCTTGTTTGTTTTTAACTCCTGAAGACATTAATGTTTACCAACACTCATTCTTCATTCCTTTTCCATCTTCAGTCTTTCCATCTGGGATCACTTTCCTTCTTCCTGAAATACATTCTTTAAAAGATGTCCTTTCATCAGGGTTTATTCATGGCAAATTCACTTATGTTTGACTGAAAATGTCGTCATTTCAACCTCATTTTTCCATAATTTGTAAATATTTCAGTATTAATCTCTAAAGATGACTCATTTGTTATAAAAGTAACTACAGTATCCATTTCATGCCTAAAAAATGAAGAAGTTTAAAACATTATGAAATAGTCAAGCTTTTAATATCATCAAATACCCAATCAGTATTCCAATTTCCAACTGTCTCATAGATGCCATATTTTGTTTTATAGTTTGCTTTCTTGAATCAGGATATAAATAAAGCCTGAACATTGTAATTAGTTGATATATCTCTCACATTCCTTTAGATCTATAGGTTTCCCCTCCACCTATTTTTTTCTTTGAAATTTATCCTTTGAAGAAACCAGGTTGTTTGCACTATAGATTTTCCCACAATTTGGATTTCACTGATTGTTACTTTATTCTTTTTATTTTATTTTGTTTTATTTACTTTTTTATTGTGATAAAATATGCATACAAAATTTGCCATTTTCACCATTTTTATTGATACAAAATAATTGTACATATTTATGGGGTACATGTGATATTTTGATACATGTAACATGTAATGAGCGAATTAGAATAATCCATTTTAACCATTTTCAAGTTTATAATTCCATAGCGTTAATTATATTCACAATATCTGTCCTTTTGGGATTGGATTGTTTCACTTAGCACAATGTCTTTGACATTCATCCATGTTGTAGCATATGTCAAAATTTCATTCTGTTTTGCTGCTCAATAATATTCCATTGTATGTATATACCACCTTTTGTTTATCCATTCATCTGTTAGTGGATATTTAGATTGTTTCCACCTTTTGGCTATTGTGAATAATGCTGCTATAAACATGAGTGTACAAATAGTTGAGCCCCTGCTTTCAGTTTTGGGGGACATATACCTAAGAGTGGAATTTGCTGGATTATACAGTAATTCTATGTTTAACTTTTTGAAGAACCACCCAACTTTTTCAACAATGGCTGCACCAGTTTGCTTTCTCGCCAGCAAGGTACGAAGGTTCCAATTTCTCCACATCTTCAACGACATCTTATATTCCATTAAAAAAATTATAGCCTGTACTCCCAGCACTTTGAGAGGCCGAGGCGGGAGGATCACGAGGTCAAGAGTTCGAGACCAGCCTGGCCAATCTGGTAAAAACCACATCTCTACTAAAAATGGAAAAATTAGCCAGGCGTGGTGGGTGCCTGTAATCCCAGCTACTTAAGAGGCTGAGGCAGGAGAATCACTTGAACCCAAGAGGCGGAGGTTGCAGTGAGCCAAGATTGCACCACTGCACCCCAGCCTGGGCAATAGAGTGAGACTCCATCTCAAAAAAAAAAAAAAATTATAGTCACCTTAATGGGTGTGAAATGGTATTTCATCGTGGTTTTCATTGTATTCCCCTAACGACTAATGATGTGTAGCACCTTTTCATGTGGTTATTGACCATTTGTATATCTTGCCTGGATAAATATGTATTCAGATACTTTGCTAATATTTTTATTTTGGTAAAATATACATAAACTAAAATTTACCATTTCAATCATTTTAAAGTGTACAATTCAGTGGCATTAAGAACATTCACACTGTTGTGCAAATATCACCATATCTGACTCCAGAACTATTTTGTCATCTCAAACTGAAATTCTATAGCTATTAAACAGTAAATTCCTATTCTTCCCTCACTCCTAGTTTCCATTAACCTACCTTCTATTTCTATGAATTTGACTAATCTAGGTATCTCATATAAGTGGAATTATACAATGTATGTCCTTTTTTGTCTGGCTTATTTCCCTGAAGCATAATATTTTCAAGGTTCATCCATGTTGCAAAATCTATCAGAATTTCTTCCTTTTTAAGGCTGAATAATATTCCATTGTATGTATATACCACATTTTGTTCATCCATTCATTTTTTGCTGGACATTTGGATTGGTTCCACCTTTTGGCTATTGTGAACAATGCTGCTATGAATATTAGTTACAAATATCTGTTCTAGTTCCTGCTTTGAAATATTCTGGGTATGTACTTAGAAGTGTAATTGCTTGATAATATGGTAATTCTATGTTCAATCTTATGAGAAACCACTGTACTATCTTCCACAGTGGCTGCACCATTTTCCATTCCCACCATAATGCACAAGGGTTCCAATTTCTCTAAATCTTCACCAACACTTGTCATTTTCTGTTTCTTTTTTTGGTATGTTTGTTTTGGTTTGCATTTGCCCAGTGATTAGGGATGTTGAAGATCTTTTCATGTGCTTATTGGCCATGAGTATATCTTATTTGGAGAAATGTGTAAAGTCCTTTGCCCAGTTTTTAATTGGGTTATTTTTTGTTGTTGTTGAGTTGTAGGAGTTCCTTACATATTATGGATAGTATTCCCTGTATTAGTTTGCTAGGGCTGCCGTAACAAACTACAGACTCGGTGGCGTAAATAACATAAATTTATTTTCTCATTATTCTGGAGTCTAGAAATCCAAGATCAAGGGTGGTTTCATTCTGAGGCTTCTTTCCTTGGCTTGTAGATGGCCATTTTCTCTTGTCTTCACATGGTCTTTCCTCTGTGTTTATCCGTCTCTTAATTTCCTCTTCTTATAAGGTCACCAGTCAAATTGGGTTACAGCCCACCCTAATGACCTCATTTAACCTTAATTACCTCTTTTAAGACCCTATTTCCAAATACAGTTACATCGAGGGGACACAATTCAGCCCATAACAATTCCTTAGCAGATACGATGTTTTCTCCCAGTCTGTGGGTTACTTTTCATTCTCTCTCTCTCTTTTTTTTTTTTTTTTTGTTTGATACAGAGTCTCACTGTCTCCCAGGCTGAAGTGCAGTGGTGTGTGATCTCGGCTCACTGCAACCTCCTTCTCCCGGTTTCAAGCGATTCTCCTGCCTCAGCCTCCCGAGTAGCTGGGATTACAGGCATTTTTCATTTTCTTGATAGTGTCCTTTCATGCACAAAAGTTAAGTCCAATTTATCTATTTTTTCTCTTGTTGCCTGTGCTTTTGGTGTCATATCCAAGAAATCATTGCCTAATCCAGTGTTATGAAGATTTCCTCCTATTCTCTTCTAAGAGATTTGCAGTTTTAGCTCCTATGTTTATCACCTTTCAATCTTTTGGCCAAGATCAAGTGTAGCTCGTATGTTTAAGTCTTTGATCCATTTTTATTTTACTTTTGTACATGGTGTAGGATAAGGATCCATCTTCATTCTTTTGCATACGAATATCCAGTTTTCCTAGCGTGAACTGTTGAAAAGATTTTCCCATTGACTGGTCTCAGTGTCCTTCTCAAAAATCATTTGACCATATGTATGAGGGTTCATATCAGGGCTCTGAAGTCTGTTCCATTTGTCTATATGTCTGTTTTTATGCCAGTACTACACTGTTTTGATTACTGTAGCTTTGTGGTAAGTTTTGAAATCAGGAAGTGTGAGTCTTCCAATGCTGATCTTTTTCAAGGTTGTTTTGGGTATTTGGGGTCTCTTAAGAGCCATATGACTTTTTGGATAAGGTTTCTTATTTCTGAAAAAAATGACAAGCGGATGGTTTCTGTCAATTCATTTTCTTAATCTGAATGAACCATGTTTTCCTGTTTCTTTGTATTCCTTGTGATTTTTTTTGTTCAAAATTGAGCATTTATTATTATAATGTAATAACTCTGGAAATCAAATTCTCCCATTTCCCTAGGATTTTCTGTTTTTTTTTTTTTTTCAGTTGAAGGCTGTAGGAGTCTGTTTGCTTTTCTATCTTTCCAAACTATTTTTCAAAGACTATTTCTTGTCACACATGCTCATTATAATCTCTGTTCCTTTAGCTTGTGTTCAGCTAATATTTTGATAGAAATTCCTCTGAATTCCAGGGGTAGAAACAGAGAAACAAACAAAAAAAAATCCAAGGAGAGAGAAAGAGAAAGAGATCAACCACCTCTCCTAATCTTTGCAGACTGGCCCTCTGCTGAGGCCATCCTTACCAATTAGTTAGGCTTGTTCTGAGCCTAGCGATCAGCCTGCTTGTTGTGTTAAATCCCATATCTGGCCCCTCTCTAGGCAGCTTCTGTTGCCTGATTTTTTTTCCATTATTGGTCACACTTTCCTGTTTCTTTGGTAATATATTGTAGCAACTCTAGATACTGATTTCCCTCCCCTCTGTCCAATGTTTGTTTATGTAGTTGCTTGTTTTGTTGTTGTTGTTGTTGTTGCTGTCATTGTTTTCTGCATATTTTTTGGTAGCTTAACTAAACTATTTTATTGAAGGCTATCTCCCCACAGTATGAAACCTCTGGTGTTGCTCCTCAGGGTTCTGACTTGGGCATGTGCACAGTCCCCATGAGATGACAGTGCTTTTAGCAGGGCTCATTTTGACAGTCTCTTTCCCTGATCTCTCTGTCAAAGTATCTACTTCACTTGGTATCACACACAGCTGTCAGTCTCCACTACTTCCTGGTGGATTGCTCTATTCTATTTGACAATGCTGTGGGGCATAATTTGCTCCACAGTCCGATTCAGTGAGTTTCAGGCAGCGGTAGTTTTTAAGGCCAGGCTATGAGGTTTGTTATAATCCCAGCAGGGCTCTTCATAGCTGTATAGTTCCCTGTTTCTGTCAGGTGAACTAGCTGGCCTATGATTTTGCTTGTTGCTCTTAATTAAGAGGAGCTATTGTTTTCAAGTGTTCTCAGTTTTCGACTTCCTCACACTCTATTACAGACAAAGTCAGTTCTTTTGGGAGAGCTTTGGAGCTCCTTTTCTTTTTTCTTTTTTTTTTTCAGACGGAGTCTCGCTCTTTTGCCCAGGCTGGAGCATAGTGGCTCGATCTCAGCTCACTGCAATCTCTGCCTCCTGGGTTCAAGCAATTCTCCTGTCTCAGCCTCCCGAGTAGCTGGGATTACAGGCACACACCACCACACTTGGCTAATTTTTGTATTTTTTAGTAGAGACAGGGTTTTGCCATGTTGGTCAGGCTGGTCTTGAACTCCTGACCTCAGGTGATCTGCCTGCCTCAGCCTCCCAAAGTGCTGGGATTACAGGCATGAGCCAGGAGCTCCTTTTCTTATATATTTCCTCTCCCCCTAGGAAAAAATCTCTGAGCCCCTACTTGGGCACTGAGCAAGGCAGTAGACCCTTGTCTTCTCAGCTTGCCTCTTCCAGAGTGGAACCTCTGTTCTATGATTGAACTGGAGTGAAGTTGATTGGGCCACCTGTATTCCTGGACTTTCATCCCTGGGGTAGAGCCTCTGCCCTACGAGCAGGAGCTAAGTGGAGGAAGGGAGCCCCCATGCCTTTTGACTGCACTCGCCAGGAATTTAGCCTCTTCAAGTTGGAAGGGATGAGAAATTCTAGTGGCTTGTCCCTCCAGGTGAGGTATGGTAATTGTTGGTTGGGTGCTGAGAAGAGAGGGAGCTCATCTTTCTTGGCCACACCCACCTGGAGTGGAGCTTCCATCAAGTTGAGTGGGAAAATGAGGAAGGAGGGAGTGAGTGGGTTGTAGCTCAAAAGCCACAGACTCTTACTATTCTTATCAAGTTTGAGTGAATTTTCTTGAATGAATGCTTCTTCATTTGCTCAATTTCTAGACATTTAAAATGGCTGTTCTTTCCATCATTTTCATCAGTTTTGCTTGTATGCTAGGGGGTGGGTCCATGGAGCTCACTATACTGTCCTAGAAGTGGACTTCATATCTTGGCCATATTTTTTTTAATAATGCAAGATAATTGAACATGTTTAAAGGCTGAGTCAGGAGAAACGGAGAGGCTGAAGATAGAGAAGTGAGAGAGGAACTGATTTATCAAGATTCCAGATGAGATAGTGGGGAATAGGACACATAACACTGGTAGAAGAAGTAGTCGACGTGAAAAAGAGCACCTCTTCCACTGTGTCAGGGGGAAGGAGCGAGTACAGGACAGGTAGGAATGGTCAAGTTTGTAAGTAGTTTGTTGTAAGGAGTTGAGGACATTCCTGTCTGTTGTCTTCTATTTTCAATGCAGAGAAGGTGAGATGACAGTGAGTGTGAGGGTGAGGTAGAGGAGTGGGAAGGCTGAAGAGAATGGGGATTTGGCAAAACTGCTGTGGAGACTCGGGCTAGAATTTCATATTTTCTCTGCCTTCAATGGGAGATGCTCAGAATTATGTGTGTGAGTACCTCTTTTAATGTCTCATGAAATCACAAATGAATTTCTGGTCCTGGATGTTTGTTGAGCTGGCCACAAGATCAACTGCCCTGGAATTTTATTCCAAGGCAAATGTCCACTTAGAAATGTCTCCTGGCCGGGTGTGGTGGCTCACGCCTGTAATCCTAGCACTTTGGAAGGCCAAGGTGGGCAGATCATGTAAAGTCAGGAGTTGGAGACCAGCCTGGCCAACATAGTGAAACTCCATTTCTACTAAAACTACAAAAATTAGACGGGCATGCTGGCACATGCTTGTAGTCCCAGCTACTTGGAAGGCTGAGGCAGGAGAATCTCTTGAACCTGGGAGGCAGAGGTTGCAGTGACCCAAGATCACGCCACTGCACTCCAGCTTTGGCGACAAAGTGAGACTCTCTCTCAAAAAAAAAAAAAAGAAAAGAAAACAAAACAAAACAAAACAACAAAACAAAGAAGTGTCTCTGTGCCTCCTTTTTTTTTTTTTCCAGAAAATGGAAACTTGGGAATTCTGCTCCCTCTCCTTCCTGCTACAGCTGTCAGGAAGCTCGGGGCACACTGAGCCCCATACTCTCTGAGGCGCCTGCTCACATATATTCCCTTGGCTTCCTTCCTCTCAGAGCTCTTTGTTCTGTTTTCTCCCCCACAGGATTGGTTCTACCCTCTGTTTTAACCTTTAAGGAGAATGGGGGAGGGACCTGCCATTTATAGCTTAGGGCTGAAGAGTGCAGGCTGCAGGGACTCAGATGGCCTATGGGCCCAGGTTCCAGCTGCTGCTGTGTGTCCCTGGACAAGCAACTCATTCTGTCTAAGCCTCTGGCTCCTCATCTACAGCACAGGCATGACCACAGCTCCTACTTCATAGGCAGTGCTTGTGGGAAATAAATGAGGCCATTCACGTAAAGCGTTTGGAGCCATACCTGCAACTCAGTGAGTGCCACCTAATGCTAACGAGTACAATGGTCCTGCGATCTTCTCTGCAGCATATAATTGGGAGGGAGGAATTCTCTCAAAGTCTCACAGTGGTCCTGAGCTGTAGATGGCATCTCGTCCATTTTACAGATGGGAAAAGTGAAGTCGAGGCTGGCTTTGATGGTCCCACATCAGGGGAGTGTCATCGCTGGGATTTGGATCCAGTCTGTGTGTCTGTCTGTGTGCCTGTCAACAGGGTCGAATGAGTTGGGACCTCCAATGCTAAACAGCTTTGTAGGGGAAGCCACATGCGCCGGGGATTTCTCTGCATCTATCCTCTCATCTCTCAGATGAGGTGAGCAGGCCAGCTTCGTGATTCTCCAACCTGGCTGGACATCAGGGCCGCCTGAGACTGGTTAATGACATAGCTTCCTGGGCCCCACCCCCATGCTACTGAACCAGACCCTGAAGGTTGGGCTCCAGGAATCTGCATTTCTAGGAGCCCATGTTGTGATTCTGAGGTAGCCAGTCTGGCCTTCCAAAACCTCTGGGTGAAATTTGAAGCAAGTCTGTGAGGCAGGACGCTCCTCTTCCCTCCAGGGTATGAGACGGTGTCCTCCAAAGAGCCTGCACTTGCTGTGTGCTCACTGACCTGCCATTCTCAGTGGGGATCCAGGGAAAAGCACGATTTGGCCAGTGTGGCTTCTACAACCTCAGCAAAATAAACAGGGAAAGTTTCACACAAAAATTCCTCATTCACACTTATTTTCTCATTCATTCTGCATTTACTGGCATTACTTTCACCCACTCTTTCCTTCGCTCACATTTATTCATTCCTTTTTACACTCACATTCACTCTCTGTGTCAGGCAGAATGCTGTCCCAAAACACATGGCAAACTCCATGGGCAAACTGATGGTAAACTCATGAGGACATAATTTACAAAGGTAGGTGGCATTAGAGGACCCACAAGGGATGGGCAGAGACGGAGGAACTGAATCTGCCAAAAGCCATTACCACCTCAAGCCCTGAAGGGTCAAGGTGCAAGGGCAGTTAAAAGAAAGTGACAAGAGTCACAGCCACGGAAGAAGAGCGGCCCATGGGAACTGATGGCCCGAGTTAGGGGAGCCTCGCGACAGCTAAAGCACAACCCAGCAGATAGGGAGGCATAGGGATAAATACCCGAAAGCTCTCACTGTGACCTCCGCGCATCGGGTGCCATTGTCTCTCACTTGCAGGACAAGGAGCCCAGATGATACAATCAGCAAGGTTCTGTCTCCTGAAGCACAGAGCGGGACAGGCATAGATGGGGAGTGGATTTAGAGGGGCAAGTGGGGAGTAATGAAGACAGTCCCCCACCATTAGCCCCTGAGCAGCCCTTCCTCCTGCTTGGGTCTGGCCCAGCCACCTGTCCCACCTCAAGATCTTCAATGTGGGCACATGCTACATGGTAACCAAGGGCAGGATCACATCCAGAGCCACACAGTCTACTACCTCATGAACATCCCATCACGCCCCACTCCATATATCTATGCCGGCATGGTGAGAGCAAACTCAACCTCAGAGGCCGCATTGGAGGCAAGCAGGTAGGGAGGGCCACACACACCCAGATGGGTTGGCTGGGCTGTCCCAGGTGGGCTGGAGGTGTAGGGGTGGCCACATTCTGGGTCCTGAGGTGGGTGACCCAGGGATGGGGTAGAAGCAGATTTCGTCACTCCTGCTTTTCCACCCATCAGCCACTCAGTCTTGCCTCAGCTGCCGAATGGCTCCCAATGCCACCTGCTCTGTAGGTCTAAGAGCTTGGCCCTAGCACACAAGGCCTGCCCAAAGTCAGCTGCTCCATGACAGTGACCCTCTTGGCCCTCCCTGACTGGTCCCCTCATCTTTCTCACAACTCTGTGCCTTTGCTGGTGCAGTTTCCCCACCTAGACTGCCCTCCTCTCTTCCGTCTGTCGGCGGGTGACCATCACTGGTCACACAGACAGCTGCCCTGAGACACCCACCCTTGAATCACCCTTCTCCCCAACTCAGGGTGGATACTGCCCTTCCCACCTCACCACAACACAGGTGTCACACTGGCAGCCCCTGTCCCCATCCATGACTGTGTCCTTCCTGCCCACCCCCCAACTCCCTTCCAAGGCCCAGCACCCACTCCATGGTGTGGTCCAGGAAGCCCTCCCCATCTTCTCCTCCCTCCCAGGCAGGTTGCCATGCCCTGGGCTCCAGCTCTCCCAGTTCTGGCCCATGTGTGGCTCTCTTGACCTGAGTCTCTTCTCCCCAGCCTAGCACAGTGACCTGCACGTTCTTTTTTTTTTTGACCTGCACGTTCTGATTGCTGGCTGAATAAAGGGATCCATTTCTACAGCATTTGGCCTTGTGCCTCAGCTTGTTAGCACAGGTAATGTTCCTGCTGGCAGGACTGCTTGGGGGTGGGACAGGTGGGAAATGAAGTGCAGGAAGGACAGTTGTTGTCATGATTGTCATTTATTGGACACCTATGCACAGTTATGGTGCCATCTGCTTCTGCACGTGGGGCTCATTTCATTTTCACCATAGCTCCGTGGGGTGGGCATTCCTGCCACTGGTTTAAGTATGAGGAAGCTGAGGCCCAGAGAGGAGCAGAGAGCAGCCCCAGGGCAGGTGGCCAGGACAAGACAAATCCCAGACAGAAAGCTGGGCCTACCCGCCTGCCCTCAGCTCCCCCATTGGAAAGGTGGGGGTGCCCCAGGCAAGACACTGCCCTGATGGCCCTGTCCTAGTGGCTCCCTTTCTGTTACCTCCAGACTGACAGCCTCCCCTCTAGGTAGACTCTGACCTGTTACTCCCCCATGGCCCACTCCTCAGAGCAGAGTCAGAGGCCGCAGGAAGTGTGACCCTGGCCCATGGCAGCCCCTGCAGCTAGGGCCGTCTTGGTTGGAGCCAGCCCGACCTTGCCCACACAGCTTGTAGCCCAGATGGACATGTGGCTGTCTCCACAGGGCACGCCTCCCTGCACACTAACCTGTGTGTGTGCATGCATACAGCCGGCGCCACCTTCACGTTCATCACAGAGCACCAGGCCCAGTTTACAAAGCACCTCCCCGCGAGGTAGCTCTCACTTGCGCAGCACCCACCGTGTACCAGGCCACGGTCTGGGTGCTCCCCACCCACTGTCTAAAGTGCGGCCCCCAGAGAGCAGGCCGGGTGAGCCAATGCTCTTTGGATGTGAGGCCAGAGAGGGGCAGGGACGTGTCCGAGGGCACAAGGGACCATGTAAGGGAGCTGGGGGAGTTTACCCTACAGCTCCTTCCTCCCAGTCAAGGGCTCCTTCCACCAGAGCACGCTGACTGCTGACTCATGTCCATAATGAAACGTATGTATGAAACGCCTATAGCCGCATATAGAAATGTGTGCCTGGACCTATGCACCTGTGCAGATGTTCCTAACACATGCCATCAGCGGTTAACAACACGCCTATACACAGAGGAGGAAATTACTAGCTCCTCTGGGCTCCCACAGCCCTTTATGGTTCCCCTCGGTGCTGCCAGTGTTTCCCTCACTGGATTGGCCGTCTTGAGAACAGGAACACCCCAGCACCCAGCACAGGGTGCTCACTAAATGGAACCCTGCAGTCACTATACATGGCAGTTGAAGGAACAAATAAATGTCTGACAGATTGGGATGCTGTGTGGAGCCTGTGACAAGCCCCATCTGGAGAATCAAAGCGCGAGCTTCTAGCATTTTGGAGCAAAAGCCATGCTCTCTTCATCAAATAACCACTCACCTTCTGAGAAGTGGCACCTGGCACCTGATGATTAATTCAACAAGGTTGAACTACTGGCTCCTGGTAGAGTATGAGCACTTAACCACGGGACCCCAAGTGACCATGCACCTGAGCTGCTCACCCTGGGCCCGTGTCATCTTATCCACCAAACCATAAAGTCAGGCAGGCAATGACAATGCTTCCTCACCAAAGGGCAGTGGTCAGAGGAGATCAGACCGGAGCAGGTCCTGCAGGCACAAGTGAGTTACGGGAGGCTCACCCTCCCCATAACACCTTCTCCTGCCACATTGCTTGCCCTCCCTCAGCTCACACTGAGGGCCTTGTATGGAGTTCCCAACAACCAGCTTCCAAAGAAGGAAAAAAGCCCAGGAGCATGGTTTGCAAATGACACACATGATAAGCAGGAACTAGCTGGAGGCGGAGCTGTGGTGCAACAGCCCCACTCAGGTTTGACCCTGACGGGAAGTAAAAAAAGGAAATCCTCTTCAGAGTCAAAACTCAACAGCCTCATCCATGTCCCTACAAAGGACATGAACTCATCATTTTTTATGGCTGCATAGTATTCCATGGTGTATATGTGCCACATTTTCTTAATCCAGTCTATCATTGTTGGACATTTGGGTTGGTTCCAAGTCTTTGCTATTGTCAGTAGTGCCGCAATAAACATACGTGTGCATGTGTCTTTGTAGCAGCATGTTTTATAATCCTTTGGGTATATACCCAGTAATGGGATGGCTGGGTCAAATGGTATTTCTAGTTCTAGATCCCTGAGGAATCCCCACACTGACTTCCACAATGGTAGAACTAGTTTAAAGTCCCACCAACAGTGTAAAAGTGTTCCCATTTCTCCACATCCTCTCCAGCACCTGTTGTTTCCTGACTTTTTAATGATTGCCATTCTAACTGGTGTGAGATGATATCTCATTGTGGTTTTGATTTGCATTTCTCTGACGGCCAGTGATGATGAGCATTTTTTCATGTGTCTGTTGGCTGCATAAATGTCTTCTTTTGAGACGTGTCTGTTCATATCCTTCGCCCACTTTTTGATGGGGTTGTTTGTTTTTTTCTTATAAATTTGTTTGAGTTCTTTGTAGATTCTGGATATTAGCCCTCTGTCAGATGAGTAGATTACAAAAATTTTCTCCCATTCTGTAGGTTGCCTGTTCTCAGCAAACTAAAGGACAAAAAACCAAACACCGCATGTTCTCACTCATAGGTGGGAACTGAACAATGAGAACACTTGGACACAGGAAGGGGAACATCACACACTGGGGCCTGTTGTGGGATGGGGGGAGGGGGGAGGGGTAGCATTAGGAGATGTACCTAATGTAAATGACGAGTTAATGGGTACAGCACACCAACATGGCACATGTATACATATGTAACAAACCTGCATGTTGTGCACATGTACCTTAGAATTTAAAGTTATATATATATATATAACCTCAACAGCCGTGCATGTGGTTGGTCTCTGTCCAGAAAGCGACCTGGCCAGGGGCACTGATCAATGCAGATTGCGTCTGCCAGATAGAGACTGGGAAGGAACAAGATTGGAGAATTGATAGCAATAATGACCATGTAATAAAATACCTAGAGTACTCATTATGTGCAAGGCACAGTTCTAATTGCTTTGCCTGCATATATATGAGGAGCAAGTGGACAGATCTCTCAGGATGGGTTGTGTGGGGATATCTGTGTCCCACGTGAGTACTCACCAAAAGGAGAATGATTACTCAGCCCTTGGAAATCTGTCAACCTCTTCTCCAGACACGCAGTGCTTGTTCAATGAGCCAATGAACAAAATTATCATAGTAGAAGGGATGGATGTTATGCACCAGTTCAACATTGATTTACCTTCACTTACGTTGCCTTGGCTATCAACACTGCTGAGTGCCCAGTCTCTCAACAGCAGAAACCCCAATATGTCACCATTGCCTAGAGAGACCAACAAGTCTTTGAATGACAGGAGTATTACATCGGATCCCCTCCATCATGGAACTGGCATTAATTTATCCTCACTGAAATAATCACATATTCTGGAATGTATTTGCCTTCCATTCCTACAGTGCGTCTATCAGCACCATCATCCTTCAATTTTCTAATTACTTTATACAGCTTATATACCATTGCAATATCCCATGCAATATTTTTTTCTGATCAAGGAACACATTTCACAGTGAAAGACATAAGATAATGGTCTCATGACTATGAGGTTCTCTGTTCATATGACATAGACAATCACCTAAAAACAATTGCTCTTACAGAAAGGTGGAATGGCCTATGGACTATATGGTTATGGTGGCAATTAGGAAATAGTTTGTGAGATCTAAATGCCATTCTATAGAATTCAGTATGTTCTTTGGATTAACAACTCATATATGCTGCTTTTTCTCCCATAAACAGAATATTGTATGTCTAGAAACCAAAGAGTAGAAATGGGAGTAACACCTGACACCAATTCGATTAGTAAAACTTGCAAAACTTTTGATTCATAGGAAGTTAAGACTTCCATCTGGCCATCTGGAGTTCCTCATGCCATGGAATCAATGGGCAAAAATGGGGAGAGTGAGGTTCCTATGTTGGCTGGGATGAGTGATCTTAATTATCAAGGGGAAATGGGGAGTCTGCTACACAACGGGCTTGGGGAGAGCATTTTCTGGGACCTAGGGGATTCACTGTGTGACCCTAGTTCTGCCATGTCCAATGGCAAAAGTTCATGCAGATTTTAATGACTCAATAAAGGTGGGACTTCTGAAAGCTCAGATTCCACATAATCATTGTGGAGACAACTTCTAGAGTCCCTTAGGAGCATAATACACAACTCGAACAAGACATGTTCAAGATTACTGGGCCTGTGGAGAAGGACTCAATGTACCTTTTATGAGTCCCGGGAAATCACCCGGGTGCTTTCATTCCCACCACATCCAGTGATAAAGGTTAGCCAAAGAATACAGTAGCCATACACATACAGGACCACAAAGAGCCTCGCCTTACCAAGAAAATAACCATGACCAGCTAAGGTACTTGTTAAAGCAAGGGGAACCTATGGATTCAATAGAGAGAAAGGGAAGTCAGAAACACCAGCTCTGGTCTCTTGACAAGATGTAATAAGGACTACAAGCAGTTTCCTTATTTCCTTCTTTGCTCTCTATCTCTCTCTCTCTCTCTTTCTCTCTCTCTCTCTCTCTGTGTGTGTGTGTGTGTGTGTGTGTGTGTGTGTGTGTGTGTTTGTTTGTATATATGCATATACATGCACTTACTTCCATTCTCTTTCTTTATCTTCACACTATATATTGTAGAATATAGTGTGTGAGTAGTGGTTCAACGTACAATTTAGTTTATAGCTTGCAGCATATCTAGAAGAAATCGCAAGGTGACTGGAAGAGGAAAGGATATCACCTAAATTCTTGGACTTAGAGCCAGAGATAATAGAAGATAAGATTTGAGATAATATCCTTTTAAAGAAGGAGTGAATAGTGATTACATATACTTTAGTAGCATTATGTTGGAACAAGGCACTTTTGGAAGTGTTAATTTAGGGAAAAGCTTGCTATCTATTTTGCCCTCATAAAGGGCTGGTCTCTACTAAGTACTTCTTGTTTTCTTTCCTTTTTGTTTTCTGGCTACCCATTATTCATATTCTATCTTGTTTTATTCAGTCAAGGCAAAATACTACTCTAGGGCATTCATTTTCAAAGGAGGTGATATCATCCAAAACAAGTGAAAGTTTGTCCTTCATGAGAAAAAAATCTTTGCTATTGGAATGGACTGTGGCCCTCTAAAGCTCAGCCTTACTTGACAAAATCTTATTCCTTAGTATATAGTTTGTCTTGCTGGGTTTTCTTGGGTATCACATGAAAAGCACTGACATTGAATTTACTGAAGATATGCTAAATGTATGGAAGATCAGTGATATAGAGCCGTGTTGAATAAATGATTCTCATTGGAGGACTTTCTTTCAAGTACTAATTCTTAAAGTCCTATTGCAAGAGTTGACCTGCTGCCTATTGTCTGCCATTACCTAATTTATGTTTGATCTTCAGTGTTTTTATCTGTTACTCAAGTTTTGATAATTAAATATAAATAGAGTAAATTTAATTGTACAAAAATCATTCAGTTCATCACTAATTGTGTTAAGTACTGAACAGAAAGAATGTCAACAATACGTGAACGACTATCTGCAGCTAGCTATATTAAAAGTTATTTTGTTTTTAAAAACATTTTTTAATTTTTAATTTTTGTGGGTACATAGTAGGTGTATATATTTATGGGATGCAGGAGATATTTTGATACAGGCACGCAATGTGAAATAGGTACATCAGGAAGAATGGGGAAACCATCCCCTCAAGCATTTATCCTTTGAGTTACAAGCAATCCAATTACACTCTTTTAGTTATTTTTAAATGTACAATTAGGTTATTATCGACTATAGTCATCCTGCTATACTATCAAATAGTAGGCCTGATTTAAAAGTTATTTTTTCTAACAAGCAAAAGTTAAAAGTTACTTTTACTAACAATAATTTTTAAGAAATAAATTTTAAAATTATTACATATTTTCTGGAAAAATAAAACTAGGGATAATTTTTAAAATTTAACTTACAAAGTTATTGTTATTATGTAGTTATACAAGTTGCTTATATACATATATAATTTGACACATTAAAATCTATATAGGTAAATAAATTATATTTAAAGTTGCTTGGCAGATACAGTTATAAAATTAAATGTTAATAGTTTTTTATATTCCTAAATTAATTAAAACTTTTATTTAGTTATTCTTAACCCTGTATCGAATAAAAAGAGTAACTTTTATACTTACTCTTTCTAGGTATAAAGTGCAAATATGCAAATAGTTATTAAATATATAATATACCTGTGATATTAACATTTTAGGGGGCAATAATGAAACATAGATGAAGAACTACTTTAGTGGATCTGTCCAGCCTTAGCAAAATGGTAGATACAATGTAGAATTGCTTGGAATTTAATTAATAATATACTGAAGGAAAGACTGAAAATTGTGGGAGTTCATTCATTATAGTAATGACCTACAGGTTGATAATGGTGGCAAAAACATGAATGAGAGTGTGTTCCCATTTCCTCTGCTATTCCTTCTTCCCTGATCTGGCCACTTTCTACTTGCCTGGAACTAGACTCGCTCTCATTCTCCCTGTCTCACCTATGTTCAGTCCTTAAATCAGGAGAGTGAGGTGTCAGGCACTGTTCTAGGTGCTGGCTACTGAGTGGTGAAGAAGGTCCCTGCTCTCCTAGATCTCACATTTTAGAGAAAGGATGACAGTCACAAACAACCAAATAAATACATGAACAAAAGTCATTTCACAAAGTCAAAAATACTTTGAAAACAATTTTTAAAAAAAGGACAAAGGGTAGTGTAATGGGGTGAGGATGGAGAACAAGATGAAATGGTTTAGTCAGGGAAGGATTCTCCATGGAGGTGAGAGTTGAGGTGAGCTTGAATGACAAGAAGTCATCAGTCATTTCATGAGGACCCAGAGGCATGGCATCTCAGGGTGACAGATGAGCTTGGTGTATTCAAGGGAATCCAGAAAGAAGTCCAACTGGAGGCAGCAAGAGGAAAGACTGGTACTAGATGAGGTAGGAAAGAAGTTCTGGAGTAAGATAGTGTAGGGCCATGTCAGCCATGGAAGGGATTTAGCTTTTATTCGAGGTACAATGAAAAGCCATTGGAGGGTTTTGAGCTGGGAGTGACGTGATCTGAATTTTGTATTTTAAAGCTTACTCTGTCTGATGTGTGGAGAATGAGTTTTAGTGGGAGCAAAACTGGAAACAAGAAGGCCATCTAGGAAGCTAGTTACGAGACCAGTTAGACAGTCCAGGCAAGAGACCATGAGAGCTTAGGCTAGGATAGTGATTGTGGAGAAAGATATGTGGACAGTTTCGGAATAGATTTTTACCTGGGCAGCACTACCAATCAAATTGATCCCATTGAAATTTATAGAGACTCCATCCAATAACAGCAGAATACACATTCTTCTCAAGCTGACATGGAACATGAACCAAGATAGACTGTATTCTGGGCCATAAAACACACCTTAACAAATTCAAAAGTCCGAGTGTGGTAATCACACTGGCAATCTCAGCACTTTGGGGAGGCTGAGGTAGGAGGATCGCTTGAGGCCAGGAGTTCAAGACTAGCCTGGGAAATATAGCGAGACCCTGTCTCAACAAAAAAATTAAAAATAAAAAATTAGGTGGGCATGATGGTGCACACTTGTAGTCCCAGCTACTCAGGAGGCTGAGGGAGGAGGATCCCTTGAGGCCAAGATTTCGAGGTTGTAGTGAGCTATGATTATGTCACTGCATTCCAGCATGAGTGACAGATTGAGACCCTGTCTCCAAAAAAAAAAAAAAAACCCACAAATTTAAAAGAATAGAAATTATACAAAGTATGCTCTCAGACCACAATAGAAATAAAATAGAAACCAGTAACAGAAAGACAGCTGGGAAATCCCCAAATATCTGGAAATTAAATAACAAATTTCTAAATAACATATAGGTCAAAGAAGAAGTCTCAAGATAAATTTTTAAATATTTCAAATTAAATGAAAATAAAACCGCAATTTATTAAAATTTGTGGGATGATAGAAAATCCCAAATAATCTCTGGGGGTGGGCACCACTCCTGGAACTAATGAGAATATATATAGCAAGGTCACAGGGTACAAGGTCGATACACAAAAAATCAGTTGATTTCCTATATACCAGCAATGAACAATTAGAATTTCAAATTTTAGGAAAGAAATACTATTTTCAACAGCAGCAAAACAATGAAATACTTAGGAATAAATATAATAAAATATATACTGGACCCAAATCTAGAAAACTACAAAACACAGATTAAAGAAATCAAAGAAATCTAAATAAAGGGAGAGCCATTCCATGTTCATGACGAAGAGGACTCAATGCTTTTAGGATGTCAGTTCTTTCCAACTTAATGTATACATTCAGTATCATTTCAATCAAAATCTCAGCAAGCTATATTGTAGACATAGACAAAATGATTCTCAAGTTTTTATGGAAAAGCAAAAGACCTAGCAAAACCAACACAATACTGAAAAACAAAGTTGGAGGATTCGCATTATCTAATGTCAAGACCCCACAGTACTATAAAGCTATAGTACAGAAGACAGTGTGATTGAATGTGGAAAAATACAAACTGATTTTGCTCTGCTCTCACAGAACAATCAACAAAAGTTTCTGTGACCAGATGTGTGGGAGTACACACACTAAATGAGCAATCAGTTTTCTAGTGGACACCAGATGAATGTCCTCTAATTTTATGTAATTTTGATACTAACTACCCGGAGATGGCGTCAGATCTCACAGGTTGAGAGCTGTCTCCAAGATTGTCACATCCCCTCCCTGATCCCCACCTCCGCCTTCAGATGTGACTCGGAAGCTCCAGGCTATTGTATCAGTGTTTTTGACAAACTGGCTATATATTGGGTTTCCACAACCCCCTCACTGAGTTCCATGAATTTGTTAGAGTAGTTCACAGAATTCAAGGAAACACTTACTTATATTGATTAGATTTTTTGTTTTTTTTTTTCAGTTAAATAATGATTTTATTGCTTGAGTACATAGACAATTTATGTGACCAGGGCAGAGGCTGTGGATGACTCATATTTCCAATCAGAAGGGAGGACTCACTTGGTGTTATAATATCAGGCCAAATGATGAATCCGGCTCTCTATCAGAATCAGATAGCATTTAGCATCCTTATCTGATTCATGAGGGAGTCAGGCCCTTGGCCAGTTTGTCAATCTGCTCCTTCACGTCATCGGAAGTCAGCGTCAGCCACCAGGAGCATGCATGCGACCCATGATGGCAGCGGTCAGGCAGCAAAAATTCCTTATTATAAGGAATATTACAAGGGATATAGATGAAAAGATGCATGGGGCAAGGCCTGTGGGAAGGGGCACAGTGCTTCATGCCTTCTCCGAGTGTGCCACCCTCCAGGAGTCTCCACGTGTTTTGCTATCTGGAATCTCCCCAAGCTCTGGCCTTTTGGGTTGTTATGGAGGCTTTATTATGCAGACATGATTGATTAAATCATTGGTCATTGGTGATCAGCTGAACCTTCCCGGCCCCTCTCCCCTCCCCTGAGGTGGGGAAATGGGGCTGAAAGTCCCAACTCTCTAATCCTGCCTTGGTTTTTTGGGGACCAATCCCCAATCCTGAAGCTACCTAGGGGCTGTTGGCCATCAGCCAACTCATTGACACATAAAAAGACATCACTTTGGAGATTTTAAAGGATTTTAGGAGTTGTACGTCAGGAAATGGGGAAGACCAAATATACATTTTATAATAATCACCATGGTGTTAAAGAAAGAACGCATACAGAGATCAATAGAACAGAGTGGAATATATTTTGAGGTAAAGCCAATAGGACTTGTTGTTGGAAATATGAGTTGAGGAAAAAAAAGGAATCAAGCACCATCTGTAAGAGATGGGGGAAAGATCAGATTAGAGAATGTAAAATGTCTTCCCAACTTTAAGTTTTAATCAAGGATTTTCGGGTCTATGATTCTTTGAGCTGCCCCCCATATTCCTCCTAACACTACAGCTATTCTTGGGGCTGAGGTCTCCCTAATTACTGGCCCCACATCTCCAAGCTCAGCCTCCCTCCCACTTCCCTTTCCTCTTCTATGGAGGGGGTGTTGAGGGCTCTGCCAGTGGGAGCCAATGAGCAGGGTGAATGCTGCCTCTAGTCCTGGTTTTAAGAGGCTTCAAGCTATGTGTGTCAAAGATCCCAATGCCCTACAATCAGTGTGTTAAGGAAGCATGAGACAAGCTGGGGAAGGGAAAGAGAATGAGCGAAAGAGAAAAGAAGATGAAGAAAGAGAGATGGGGGACGGGAGGAAAAGGAAAAAAGAGTAAGTGACCTGTGGACATGTGGGGAGGGGAGCAGGCCACAGTGGCACACCTGGGGCACAGAGCATCCAGCACTGCTGGCCTCTGCCCACGGCCACAGCAAGATCCCCTCCTTATTTGCAGCTGTTAAGAGAGCAAAGAGCCTGTTATTGGGAGACATAGTCCTCTGTAGTGACTACATCTGGTCAGGGTGGGAGGATGGATGAGGAGGAATGGATGCATTTAGAGAAGTGGTTCTAAACCTTTTGTTCAGTCATAGACCTGTCTGTGAATGAAAGCCATGGCCTGCACACTCTCCCCAGAAAAATGCCACTAGATATTGTAGACCAAATTTTGTCTACAATTCAGCACATTCATGAATGCTTTGGAATCCTCAAGGGTCCATAAGCCTGTGTGTCAAATCTCTGACATATAGAATATTTAGGAGATAAAAATCAACATGATTAGTGATGGATTGTATGTGATGGTTGACAGAGTGGGTCAGAGAGGAAGCCTGGGTTTAATGGCTGAGGTAGCTGAGTGGATGATGGAACCATTCACTGAGACAGAGAACACCCAAAGAGGAACAGGTTTCTGGGGAAAATACTGAATTCAATTTTGGACCTGCCAAATTTTAAGTGTCTGGAATGTCCAAGGGGAGATTTCTAGGAGGCAGTTGTAAGGGAGGAGACCACCCCTCATATTGTCTTATGCCCAATTTCTGCCTCCAAATAAAGAAGAAGTAAAAACTAAAAGCCAGAAATGAAATCCACAGGCAGACAGCCCGGTGCCACACCCTGGGCATGGTTAAAGATTGACCCTTGACCTAAACCAGTTATGTTATCTATAGATTCCAGACATTGTATGGAAAAGCACTGTGATAATCCCTGTCCTGTTCTGTTCCATTCTAATTACTGGTGCATGCAGTCCCCAGTCACGTACCCCCTGCTTGCTCAATCGTTCACTGCCCTCTCACATGGACCCTCTTAGAGTTGTAAGCCCTTAAGAGGGACAGGAATTGCTCACTCGGAGAGCTCGGTTTTTGAGACGTGAGTCTTGCCAATGCTCCCAGCCAAATAAAGCCCTTCCTTCTTTAACTCGATGTCTGAGGGGTTTTGTCTGTGGCTCGTCCTGCTACAGTTGGGCATATGGATATGAAATGCAGGAAAGAAATGTAGGCTGGAGCGATAGAGTTGGGAACCATCAACATGCAGATGGTTATCAAAGCTATAGAAATGGGTGAGGTCGTCTACCAAGACCGCACAGAATGAGAAGAGAAAAGGGCTGGACATAACCTTATCAAACAAAAACATTTACCAAAAGGGCCGAGAAACAGGGGCCCACAAAAGGAACTGAGAAGTAGTGGCCAGAGAGTAAAGAGTAAAGCCAGGAGAGCGCAGTGTCACAGAAACCAAGGGCAAATCTCCTTCCAAATGGAGGGGAGAGCTCAACAGTGCCAAATGTTACTCAGACAAGGTCTGATTTAAATCCACCAGATTTAGCAACAAGACCACTGGTGATGAGCACTTTCCATGGAGTAGTGGGAGTGGATGGCAAATGACAGTGGCTTAAGAAGGAAAAAGTGGAAGGCAAAATACAATGGGTTAAGAGGTGACAGACGAAAAAAGGATTAAAAAGAGAACAAGAGGTGAGGAATTAAGGACAATAGTGCAAACAACATTCTTTTTATTTTAATTTTTTTTTTTTATACAGAGTTTTGCTTTTGTTGCCCAGGCTGGAGTGCAGTGGTGCGATCTTGGCTCACTGCAACCTCTGCCTCCAGGTTCAAGTGATTCTCTTGCCTCAGCCTCCCAAGTTGCTGGGATTACAGGTATGCACCACCATGCCTGGCTAATTTTTTTGCATTTAGTAGAGAGGGGGTTTCACCATGTTGGTCAGGCTGGTCTTGAACTCCTTACCTCAGGTGATCCACCCACCTTGGCATCCCAAAGTGCTGGGATTACAGGTGTGAGCCACCACACCCAGCTGCAAACAATATTCTTAAGCTACAGACAGTTCCTGGCTTACCATGGTTTGACTTATGATTTTTTGACTAAGATGTGCAAAAGTGATATGCATTCAATAGAAGCTACACTTTGAATTTTATTTTTTCCTGGGCTAGTGATAGGTGGTACGATACTCCTATGTGAGATGTTTAACGCTTTACTATAAAATAGGCTTTGTGTTGGATGATTTTGCCTGACTGTATGCTAATATAAGTGTTCTGAACACATTTAAGGTATGCTAGGCTAAACTATGATGTTTGGTAGGTTTGATGCATTAAATGCATTTTTGACTTATGATATTTTCAACTTACAAATGGGTTTATTGGACGTGACTCCATCAAAGTCAAGGAACATCTGTATTTGCCCATGACAGGGAGGAGATAAATAGGGCAGAAGCTAAAGAATGATGAGGAATTGAGTCAGTGTTTTTATTTTTAAATATATTTATTGAGGTATAATTGCAATGCATAAAATTCACCTATTTTAAGTATACAATTAAATTAATTTTAGCAGGCTTACAAAGTCGTACGATCATCACTACAATCCACTTTTGGAACATCTCTACCACCCCCAAAACATCCCTTGTAGTCCCTCTCTATCACACCAGACAGCCATTAAACTACTTTCTGTCTATGGATTTGCCTTTTAGATAGGAGAATTTAATATAAATGACATCATACAATATGTGTTCTCTTATGATTTGTTTCTTTCACCAAGCATAATGTTTTTGAGTTTGAGGTTTATTTATGGTGTATCATATATCAGTACTTTATTGTTTTTAATTGCTGAATGGTATTTTATTTAATAAATATACCATATTTTGCTTAACTGCACTCACTGGTTGAATGACATTTGGGTTGTTTCCACCTTTTGGATATCATAAATAATGTTGTTATAACCACCCAAGTACAAGTCTTTGTGTGGACATGTATTTCCATTTCTCTTGCCGGGTCACGTGGTAAATTTAATTTTGACTTTTTAAGAAACAATAGCGAAGGATTTTTTTTTAAGTTTCAAGAGACTTAGGCTGGGTGCGGTGGCTCACTCCTGTAATCCCAGCACTTTGGGAGGCTGAGGTGGGTGGATCACGAGGTCAGGAATTCAAGACCAACCTGGCCAAGATGGTGAAACCCCATCTCTACTAAAAATACAAAAAAATTAGCCAGGCGTGGTGGTGGGCACCTGTAATCTCAGCTACTAGGGAGGCTGAGACAGAGAACTGCTTGAACCTGGGAGGCGGAGGTTGCAGTGAGCTGAGATCCCTCCACTGCACTCCAGCCTGGGCGACAGAGTGAGACTCCATCTACAAAAAAAAAAGATTCAAGAGACTTGAACATGTTTGAAGGCCACGTCAGAGAAAGGAAAAGGCTGAAAATACAGAAGGGAGGGAGAGAGGGAACTCAGAGATCAAGTTTCCTGAGAAAGTAGAAGGGAATGGGGCACAGAATTCAGGTGGAAGGATTAGTCAACAAGAAAAGGGGCACCTCTTCCCCTGGAATAGGAGGGAAAGAGCAAAGAGTAGTCAGATTGGGATGCTCAGGAGTTTGCATGTACTCCATGTCAAGGAGTAGAAGACATCGTTGTCGGAAGTCTTCTCTTTTCAATTCGGTAGGGGATGAGGTCATCTGCCGAGGGCAAAGGTAAAGTAGAATTGTGAAAACGCTGAGGAGGATGGGAGTTTGGCAGAGCGACCATGAAGATTTGGAGAACTGATCGGGAAACAAGATTGCCAGAGAGCATAGAGGGCCGGGTAGAAGTTGGGGAATGTGAGTTTTTAGTGGCTCCCGACAGAGCAATTTATGGCCCCAGGATTGACCTAGAGAAGATGGAAGGTATTTTCATCTGCAGTTGGGGCTGTGTTGGAAATCTTAGCTGTGTTATGTCATGTCATCCTTGGTTCCTGACCCTGCCTGGTTCTCCAGGCCTCTCATGGATCCCCTGGATTACCTGACACCCCTTTCTCTTAGTCAGGGTAGGTTGGCTTATGCTTTGAATAATAATATTTTATTTTATTTTACTTTTTTGAGACAGAGTGTCATGCTGTCTCCTAGGCTGGAGTGCAGTGGTGTGATCATGACTCACAGTAGCCTTGATCTCCCCAGGTTCAGGTGATGCTTCCACTTCAGCCTCCCAAGTAAGTAGCTGGGACCACAGGTGCACAACAACACACCCAGCTAATTTTTGTATTTTTTGTAGAGACAGGGTTTTGCCATGTTGCCCAGGCCAGTCTTGAGCTCCTGGGCCATCTGCCCATCTTGGCCTCCCAAAGTGCTGGGATTACAAACATAAGCCACTGTGTCTGGCCAATAACAGTTTAAAAGCCCAAATCTCAATGACTTGACACACACAAGTTTATTTCTTGCTTACGCAAAATGTACTGCAGGTCAGAACAGCTCCCTTCCAAGAGGTAACTAAGGTATCCAGGCTGATGGAAGCTCCATCATCTTGTGGCTATCTCATCTAGTACCCGAGGCCTTTATGGATGTCATAGCAGAGGAAGAGAGTGCAGGAGGGTTGAGCACCAGTTCTCTGGCTCATTGGTCAGAGCTAGTGACATGGCCTCCTCTTCCTCTAAGAGGACTGGGAAATTCAGCAAACAGTAATTGACTCTACCACATCTTTTAAGAATAGTGTTTTCTGCTACATTTAACCAGAGTTACTGCCATTGCTTTCATTCAAGAACTCTGACTAGTAAAGGATATGGGGGTGAGAATATTTAAAGATATATATCTTCAATTTTTTCTGCTTACAAAAGTGATACATACATGTTATAAAAATTTGAACGTGGCTGGGTGCAGTGGCTCATGCCTGTAATCCCAGCACTTTGGGAGGCCGGGGCGGGTGAAACACGAGGTCAGGAGTTCGAGACCAGCCTGGCCTACATAGCAAAACCCCGTATCTACTAAAAATACAAAAATTAGCCAGGCGTGGTGGTGAGCACCTGTAATGCCAGCTACTCGGGAGGCTGAGGCAGGAAAATCGCTTGAACCCATAAGGCAAAATTTGCAGTGAGCCAAGATCACACCACTGCATTCCAGCCTGGGCAACAGTGTGAGACTCTGTCTCAAAAAAAAAAAAAAAAAAAAAAAATTGAACGTTACATAAATATTCAGTGTAGAAAGTGAAAAATCCCTCATAATCCCACACTCCCAAGATAACTATATATTTGATATATATCTGGTATATATTTTTATATATAACTATATACTTACATAGTTATATGCATTACATATACTGTATATATAACTATATATTTGGTATATATTTTTCTTTATATCCTACTAATAGGAAATAGATTTTTATCAAAAATAGGATCACACTACAGCTATTGTTTTGCAATTTCCTTTTTAACTTAATACTATACTTTGCTATCTTTCAAAGATATGTAGATGTGTAATTTTCTTTTCTTTCTTTCTTTCTTTTTTTTTTTTTTTTGAGACGGAGTCTCGACTTGTTGCCCAGGCTGGAGTGCAATGGCACGATATTGGCTCACTGCAACCTCTGCCTCCCGGGTTCAAACGATTCTCCTGCCTCAGCCTCCCGAGTAGCTGGGATTACAGGCTCCTGCCACCACGCCCAGCTAATTTTTGCATTTTTAGTAGAGACAGGGTTTCACCATGTTGGCCAGTCTGGTCTCAAACTCCTGATCTCATGATCCGCCCACCTCACCCTCCCAAAGTGCTGAGATTACAGGCGTGAGCCACCGTGCTCGGCCTGTAGATGTGTAATTTTCTTATTCCTTTATCCTTATTTTTATTTTTAAATAATTTTTAATTATGCAAGTAATATAGAACTAGCCTCTCCTTAAATTCTTTTTTTTTTTTGAGATGGAGTCTTGCTCTGTCACCCAGGCTGGAGTGCAGTGGCGCAATCTCAGCTCACTGCAACCTCTGCCTCCCAGGTTCAAGCTATTCTCCTGCCTCAGCCTCCCAAGTAGCTGGAACTACAGGCGCATGCCACGCCCAGCTAATTTTTTGTATTTTTAGTAGAGATGAGATTTCGCTACATTGGCCAGGATGGTCTAGATCTCTCGACCTTGTGATCCTCCTGCCTTGGCCTCCCAAAGTGCTGGGATTACAGGCATGAGTCACCACACCTGGCCTTAATTTTTTTTTTTTTTGAGACGGAGTCTTGCTCTGTCGCCCAGGCTGGAGTGCAGTGGCGCGATCTTGGCTCATTGCAAGCTCTGCCTCCTGGGTTCCCACCATTCTCCTGCCTCAGCCTCCCGAGTAGCTGGGACTACAGGTGCCCGCCACCACACCTGGCTAATTTTTTGTATTTTTAGTAGAGATGGGGTTTCACTGTGTTAGCCAGGATGGTCTTGATCTCCTGACCTCGTGATCCGCCTGCCTTGGCCTCCCAAAGTGCTGGGATTACAGGCGTCAGCCACCACGCCGGGCTCCTTAAAATTTTTTAAAGCTTTAAGGTTAGGCTAAGGTTCTTTTTGACCATAACCCAATTCAAATTTTTTTGTCTGCCTTTAGCATGCATTTGAATGATTGCATAGTATTCCTCCATTATATGGATACAATCTACTTTATTTGCAGAATTCTCTATTTTTTAACATTTGTGAAAGTTTTAATAGTGACAACACAGGTTACAAAAATCATAATTTATATTTGTAAAATATATCTATAACTATATACAAAGATGATGTAATCATACAAAGATGCACATGGTGATTTCTTCTGGTGATATTTTTGGTACTTTATCTTCATTTTCTTCTATGTGCTTTTCTTTTTCTTTCCTCTTTCTATTTTTAATTTTTGTGGGATATAGTAGGTGTGTATATTTATGTATATGGTGTTTTGTTACAGGCATGCAATGAGAAATTAGCACATTATGGAGAATGGGGTATCCATCCCCTCAGGCATTCGTCCTTTGAGTCACAAACAATCCAGTTACACTCTTTTAGTTATTTTAAAATGTACAATTATTATTGACTATAGTCACCCTGTTGTGCTATCAAATAAGTAGGTCTTATTCATTCTTTCTATTTTTTTTGTACCCATTAATCTTCCCTGCATTTCCTCCCTTGTCACTACCCTTCCCAGCCTCTGGTAACCATCCTTCTACTCTCTATGCCCATGAGTTCAATTGTTTTGATTTTTAGATCCCACAAATAAGTGAGAACGTGCAATGTTTGTTTGTCTTTCTGTGCCTGGCTTATTTCACTTACCAATGATCTCTAGTTCCATCCATGTTGTTCAAATGATAGGATCTCTTTTTTTTTTTTTTAAGATTTTTTTTAAGACGGGATCTTGCTCTGTCACCAGGCTGGTGTGTGCAGTGGTGCCATCTTGGCTCACTGCAACCTCTGCCGCCCAGGTTCAAGCGATTCTCCTGCCTCAGCCTCCCAAGTAGCTGGAACTACAGGCACATGCCACCACACCTGGCTAATTTTTGTATTTTTAGTAGAGACGGGGTTTCACCATGTTGGCCAGGATGGTCTCGCACTCCTGACCTCGTGATCTGCCTGCCTCGGCCTCCCAAAGTGCTGGGATTACAGGTGTGAGCCACCACGCCCGGCCAATCTCATTCTTTTTTATGGCTGAATATTATTCCATTGTGTACATGTACCACATTGTCTTTATCCCCTCATCTGTTGATGGACATTTAGGTCACTTCCAAATCTTAGCTATTTTAAACAGCACTGCAACAAACACAGGAGTGCAGATATCTCTTTGATATGACGATTTCTTTTCTTTTGGATATATACCCACAGTAGGATTGCTGGATCATATGATAGCTCAATTTTTAGTTTTTTAAGGAACCTCTAAATTGTTCTTCATAGTGATTGTACTAATTTACATTCCTAATAACTGTGTATGAGGGTTCCCTTTTCTCCACATCCTCACTAGCATTTGTTGCTGCCTGTTTTTTGCCTGCCTTTTTAACTGGGGTGAAATGATATCTTATTGTAGTTTTGATTTGCATTTCTCTGATGATCACCTTTTCATATACCTGTTTGCCATTGGTATATCTTCTTTTGAGAAATGTCTATGCAAATCTTTTGCCCATTTTTTGAGCTCCTTATATATTCTGGTTTTTATTTTTTTTGAGACAGAGTTTCGCTCTTGTCACCTAGGCTGGAGTACAATGGTGCAATCTCAGCTCACCGCAACCTCCACCTCCCAGGTTCGAGCGATTCTTCTGAGTAGCTGGGATTACAAGCATGCACCACAACGCCCGGCTAATTTTGTATTTTTAGTAGAGACGGGGGTCTCACCATGTTGGCCAGGCTGGTCCTGAACTCCTGACCTCATGTGATCCACCTGCCTCAGCCTCCCAAAGTGCTGGGATTACAAGTGTGAGCCATCATGCCCAGCTGTATTCTGGCTATTAATCCCTTGTCAGACGGGTAGTTTGCAAATATTTTCTCTCATTCTGTGGATTGCCTCTTCACTTTGCTGATTGTATCCTTTGCTGTGCAGAAGCTTTTTATCTTGATGTGATCCTATTTGCCCATTTTTGCTTTAGTTGCCTGTGCTTGTGGGTTGTTGTGCTCAAGAATTTTTTGCCCAGCTCAGTGTCCTGGAGATCTTCCCCCAATGTTTTCTTGTAGTAGTTTCATAGTTTGAGGTCTTAGTTTTAAGTCTTTAATCCATTTTGATTTGATTTTTTATATGGCAAGAGATAGGGGTCTACTTTCATTATTTTGCATATGGATATCCAGTTTTCCCAGAACCATTTATCGAAGAGGCTGTCTTTTCCCCAGTATATGTTCTCAGCGCCTTTGTCAAAAGTGAGTTCACTGTAGATGTGTGGATTTGTTTCTGGGCTCTCTATTCTGTTCCACTGGTTTATGTGTCTGTTGCTATGCCAGTGTCATGCTGTTTTGGTTACTATAACTCTGTAGTATAAATTGAAGTCAGGTAATGTGATTCCTCCAGTTTTGTTATTTTTGCTTAGGATAGCTTTGGCTGTTCTGGGTCTTTTGTGGTCTGGGTCTTTTTTCTTTATATCTTTCTCTTATCTGATGGCTCTAGCTAGGACTTCCAGTACTATTAAATAACACTGGTGAAAGTGGGCATCTTTTTCATTTTCCAGATCTTGGGGGAAGAGCTTTCAGTTTTTCCCCATTCAGTATGATACTAGCTGTGGGTCTGTCATATATGGCTTTTATAATGTTGAGTTATATTCCTTCTATACCCAGTCTTTGAGGGTTTTTTTTTTATCATGAACGGATGTTGAATTTTATCAAATACTTTTTCAGCATCAATTTAAATGATCATATGGTTTTGATCCTTCATTCTGTTGACATTATGTATCACATTAATTGATTTGCATATGTTGAACCATCCTTGCATCCCAGGGATAAATCCCACTTGGTCATGATGAATGATGTTTCTAATGTATTGTTGAATTCAGTTTGCTAGTATTTTGTTGAGGATTTTTGCATCAATATTCATCAGAGATATTGGCCTGTAGTTTTCTTTTTTTGATGTGTCTTTGTCTGGTTTTGGTATCTGGGTAATACTGACCTTGTAGAATGAATTTGAAAGTATTCTTTCCTCGTCTTTTTTTTTTTTTTTTGAGTCAGAGTTTCACTCTTGTTGTGCAGGCTGGAGTGCAATGGTGCGCTCTCGGCTCACCGCAACCTCCGCCTCCCAGGTTCAAGTGATTCTCCTGCCTCATCCTCCCTAGTAGCTGGGATTACAGGCATGCACCACCACGCCCAGCTAATTTTTGTATTTTTAGTAAAGATGGGGTTTCTCCGTGTTGGTCAGGCTTGAACTTCCGACCTCAGGTGATCCACCCGCCTTGGCCTCCCAAAGTGCTGGGATTACAGGTGTGAGCCACCGCACCCAGCCTTTCCTCTTCTAATTTTTGGAATAGTTTGAGTAGGACTCGTATTACTTCTTCCTTAAATGTTTGCTAGAGTTCAGCAGGGAAGCCATCAGGTCCTTAGCTTGTCTTTACTGGGAGACTTTTTGTTATGGTTTCAATCTTGTTATTTGCTTTCGGTCTGTTCAGATTTTGGGTTTTTTCCTGGTTCAATCTTGACACGTTGTGTGTATCTAGGAATTTGTCCATATCGTCTAGATTTTCCAATTTATTGGCATAGAGTTGCTCATAGTAGTCACTGATGATCCTTTGAATTTCTGCAGTATCAGTTGAAATGTCTCCTTTTCATTTCTGATTTTATTAATTTGTATCTTCTCTCTTTTTTTTTAGTCTGGCTAAAGGTTTGGCAAGTGTGTTTAACTTTTCAAGAAATCAACATTTTTTCACTGATCTTTTGCATTGTTTTTTTCATTTCAATTTCATTTATTTCTCCTCTGATCTTTATTGTTTATTTTCTTCTACTAATTTGGGGTTTGATTTGCTCTTGCTTTTCTAGTTCTTTAAGATGCATCATTAGATTATTTGAAGTTTTTCCCTCTTTTTTTGATGTAGGCATTTATAGCTATAAACTTTCTTCTTAGTACTACTTTTGCTGTATCCCATAGGCTTTGGTGGTTTTTTGTATTTCCATTATCATTTGTTTCAATAATTTTTTTTCATTTCCTTCTTAATTTCTTCATTGACCCACTGGTCATTCAGGAGCATATAGTTTAATTTCTATATATTTTTATAGTTCCAAAATTCCTCTTGCTATTAATTTCTAGTTTTATTCCATTGTGGTCAGAGAAGATGCTTGATATTATTTCAATTTTTTTGAACATTTTAAGACTTGTTTTGTGACCTAACATATGATCTATCTTTGAGAATGATCCATGTGCTGAGGAAAAGAATGTGTATTCTGTAGCCATTGGATGAAATATTCTGTAAATATCTATTAGATTCATTTAGCCTATAGTAGATATTAAGTCTGATGTTTCTTTGTTGATTTTCTGTTTGGAAAATCTGTCCAATGCTGAAAATGGGGTGTTGATGTCTCCAGCTGTTATATCAGGGCCTATCTCTCTCTTAGGTCTAATAATCTTTGTTTTATATATCTGTGTGCTCCAGTTCTGGGTGCATATATACTTAAAATTGTCATATTCTCTCGCTGAATTGACCCCTTTATCATTATATAGTGACTTTTTTGTCTCTTCTTACAGTTTTTGCCTTGAAATCTATTTTGTCTAAGATAAGTATAGCTACTCCTGCTCTTTTTTAAAAATTCTATTCTCTACCAAAAAGAATCAGGACTCTTTGGAAAACTGGCTGATTCCAGGGATGTGGTAGTTAAAATACAAGATGGACCTAGATTTCTTGTGGTACCAGAAATCAAGGAGGTGCTCAAAGTAAGATGGAGACATGCCAAAGGACACAGGAGTTTGGAGGGCTTCCTACTGGTCAAATATAGAGTATTTGAACATCAGAATAAAGAACGATATTTATTAATGAGTTATAACCAATTGAGTAAAATAGACAACTGCTGTGGTTTGGATATGGTTTGTTTGTCCCCACCAAAACTCATGTTGAATTTTGATCCCCAGTGTGGCAGTGTTGGGAGTTGAGGCTTAGTGGGAGGTGTTTGTCAGTGGGAGCAGATTCCTCATGAATCGCTTCATGCTGTTTTGAAGGTAGCGAGTGAGTTCTCACTCTGGCAAGACTGGGTTAGTTCTCACAGGAATCGATTAATTACCCCAAGAGTGGGTTGTTATAAAGCCAGGGCACCCCTTCCGATTTTGTCTCTTTGCATATGTTCACCTCCTCTTCGACCTTCTCTGCCACATTATGACACAGCACAAAAGCCCTCATCAGAAGCCAGGGCTATGCCATGGAACTTCCAGCCTGCAGAATCAGGAGCTAAGTAAACCTCCTTTCTTTATAAATTACCCAGCCTCAGGGATTCTGTTATAGCAACACAAAATGAACTAAGTCAACAACCATGAGCTCGTGAGGATATAAATAAATAAATGTAGAAAGGAAAGTGCTCCCTTAGACTGGAAAGTTAACTAATACATGTCAAAAGAATGCATTTGAGGGAGCCAAGATGGCCGAATAGGAACAGCTGCAGTCTACAGCTCCCAGCGTGAGTGATGCAGAAGACGGGTGATTTCTGCATTTCCAACTGAGGTACTGGGTTCATCTCACTGGGGAGTGTCGGACAGTGAGTGCAGGACAGTGGGTGCAGTGCAACAAGCATGAGCCAAAGCAGGGCGAGGCATCGCCTCACCCGAGAAGCACAAGGGGTCAGGGAATTCCCTTTCCTAGTCAAAGAAAGGGGTGACAGCACCTGGAAAACGGGTCATTCCCACCCTAATACTGCACTTTTCCAATGGTCTTAGCAAACGGCACACCAGGAGATTATATCCTGCCCCTGGCTTAGAGGGTCCTACACCCACGGAGCCTCGCTCATTGCTAGCACAGCAGTCTGAGATCAAACTGCAAGGCGGCAGCGAGGCTGGGGGAGGGGTGCCCACCATTGCTGAGGCTTGAGTAGGTAAACAAAGTGGCCAGGAAGCTCGAACTGGGTGGAGCCCACCGCAGCTCAAGGAGGCCTGCCTGCATCTGTAGACTCCACCTCTGGGGGCACGGCATAGCCAAACAAAAGGCAGCAGAATCCTCTGCAGACTTAAATGTCCCTATCTGACAGCTTTGAAGAGAGTAGTGGTTCTCCCAGCATGCAGCTGGAGATCTGAGAACGGACAGACTGCCTCCTCAAGTGGGTCCCTGACCCCCGAGTAGCCTAACTGGGAGGCACCCCCCAGTAGGGGCAGTCTGACACCTCACACGGCCGGGTACTCCTCTGAGACAAAACTTCCAGAGGAACGATCAGGCAGCAACATTTGCTGTTCACCAATATCTGCTGTTCTGCAGCCTCCGCTGCTGATACCCAGGCAAACAGGGTCTGGAGTGGACCTCCAGCAAACTCCAACAGACCAGCAGCTGAGGGTCCTGATTGTTAGACGGAAAACTAACGAACAGAAAGGACATCCACACCAAAACCCCATCTGTATGTTACCATCATCAAAGACCAAAGGTAGATAAAACCACAAAGATGGGGAAAAAACAGAGCAGAAAAACTGGAAACTCTAAAAATCAGAGTGCCACTCCTCCTCCAAAGGAACGCAGCTCCTCACCAGCAACAGAACAAAGCTGGACAGAGAATGACTTTGATGAGTTGAGAGAAGAAGGCTTCAGATGATCAAACTACTCCGAGCTAAAGGAGGAATTTCGAATCAATGGCAAAGAAGTTAAAAACCTTGAAAAAAATTAGACAAACGGCTAACTAGAATAACTAATGCAGAGAAGTCCTTAAAGGACCTGATGGAGCTGAAAACCAAGGCACGAGAACTATGTGACGAATGCACAAGCCTCAGTAGCCGATTCGATCAACTGGAAGAAAGGGTATCAGTGATGGAAGATCAAATGAATGAAATGAAGTGAGAAGAGAAGTTTAGAGAAAAAAGAATAGAAAGAAACGAGCAAAGCCTCCATGAAATACGGGACTATGTGAAAAGACCAAATCTACGTCTCATAGGTGTACCTGAAAGTGACAGGGAGAATGGAACCAAGTTGGAAAACACTCTGCAGGATATTATCCAGGAGAATTTCCCCAATCTAGCAAGGCAGGCCAACATTCAAATTCAGGAAATACAGACAACACCACAAAGATACTCCTCGAGAAGAGCAACTCCAAGACACATAATTGTCAGATTCACCAAAGTTGAAATGAAGGAAAAAATATTAAGGGCAGCCAGAGAGAAAGGTCGGGTTACCCTCAAAGGGAAGCCCATCAGACTAACAGCTGATCTCTCGGCAGAAACTCTACAAGCCAGAAGAGAGTGGGGGCCAATATTCAACATTCTTAAAGAAAAGAATTTTCAACCCAGAATTTCATATCCAGCCAAACTAAGCTTCCTAAGTGAAGGAGAAATAAAATCCTCTGCAGACAAGCAAATGCTGAGAAATTTTGTTACCACCAGGCCTGCCCTAAAAGAGCTCCTGAAGGAAGCACTAAACATGGAAAGGAACAACCAGTACCAGCCACTGCAAAAACATGCCAAATTGTAAACACCATTGAGGCTAGGAAGAAACTGCATCAACTAACGAGCAAAATAACCAGCTAACATCATAATGACAGGCTCAAATTCACACATAACAATATTAACCTTAAATGTAAACGGGCTAAATGTTCCAATTAAAAGACACAGACTGGCAAATTGGATAGAGTCAAGACCCATCAGTGTGCTGTATTCAGGAAACCCATCTCACCTGCAGAGACACACATAGGCTCAAAATAAAGGGATGGAGGAAGATCTACCAAGCAAATGGAAAACAAAAAAGGCAGGGGTTGCAATCCTAGTCTCTGATAAAACAGACTTTAAACCAACAAAGATCAAAAGAGACAAAGAAGGCCGTTACATAATGGTAAAAGGATCAATTCAACAAGAAGAGCTAACTATCCTAAATATATATGCACCCAATACAGGAGCAGCCAGATTCATAAAGCAAGTCCTTAGAGACCTACAAAGAGACTTGGACTCCCACACAATAATAATGGGAGACTTTAACACCCCACTGTCAACATTAGACAGATCAACGAGACAGAAAGTTAACAAGGATATCCAGGAACTGAACTCACCTCTGCACCAAGTGGACTTAATAGATATCTACAGAACTCTGCACCCAAAATCAACAGAATATACATTCTTTTCAGCACCACACCACACCTATTCCAAAATTGACCACATACTTGGAAGTAAAGCACTCCTCAGCAAATGTAAAAGAACAGAAATTATAACAAACTGTCTCTCAGACCACAGTGCAATCAAACTAGAACTCAGGATTAAGAAACTCACTCAAAACCGCTCAACTACATGGAAACTGAACAACCGGCTCCTGAAAGACTACTGGGTACATAACGAAATGAAGGCAGAAATAAAGACGTTCTTTGAAACCAACAAGAACAAAGACACAACATACCAGAATCTGTGGGACACATTCAAAGCAGTGTGTAGAGGGAAATTGATAGCACTAAATGCCCACAAGAGAAAGCAGGAAAGATCTAAAATTGACACCCTAACATCACAATGAAAAGAACCAGAGAAGCAAGAGCAAACACATTCAAAAGCTAGCAGAAGGCAAGAAATAACTAAAATCAGAGCAGAACTGAAGGACATAGAGATACAAAAAAACCCTTCAAAAAATCAATGAATCCAGGAGCTGGTTTTTTGAAAAGATCAACAAAATTGATAGACCGCTACCAAGACTAATAAAGAAGAAAAGAGAGAAGAATCAAACAGATGCAATAAAAAATGACAAAGGGGATATCACCACCGAGCCCACAGAAATACAAACTACCATCAGAGAATACTACAAACACCTCTATGAAAATAAACTAGAAAATCTAGAAGAAATGGATAAATTCCTGGACACATACACCCTCCCAAGACTAAACCAGGAAGAAGTTGAATCTCTGAATAGACCAATAACAGGCTCTGAAATTGAGGCAATAATTAATAGCTTACCAACCAAAAAAAGTCCAGGACCAGGTGGATTCACAGCCGAATTCTACCAGAAGTACAAGGAGGAGCTGGTACCTTTCCTTCTGAAACCATTCCAATCAATAGGAAAAGAGGGAATCCTCCCTAACTCATTTTATGAGGCCAGCATCACCCTGATACCAAAGCCTGGCAGAGACACAACAAAAAAAGAGAATTTTAGACCAATATCCCTGATGAACATCGATGCAAAAATCCTCAATAAAATACTGGCAAACCAAATCCAGCAGCACATCCAAAAGCTTATCCACCATGATCAAGTGGGCTTCATCCCTGGGATGCAAGAAGGCTGGTTCAACACACACAAATCAATAAACGTAATCCAGCATATAAACAGATCCAATGACAAAAACCACATGATTATCTCGATAGATGCAGAAAAGGCTTTTGACAAAATTCAACAGCCCTTCATGCTAAAAACTCTCAATAAATTAGGTATTGATGGGACATACCTCAAAATAATAAGAGCTATTTATGACAAACCCACAGCCAATATCATACTGAATGGGCAAAAACTGAAAGCATTCCCTTTGAAAACTGGCACAAGACAGGGATGCCCTCTCTCACCACTCTTATTCAACGTAGTGTTGGAAGTTCTGGCCAGGGCAATCAGGCAGGAGAAGGAAATAAAGGGTATTCAATTAGGAAAAGAGGAAGTCAAATTGTCCCTGTTTGCAGATGACATGATTGTATATCTAGAAAACCCCATCGTCTCAGCTCAAAATCTTCTTAAGCTGATAAGCAACTTCAGCAAAGTCTCAGGATACAAAATCAATGTGCAAAAATCACAAGCATTCTTATACACCAATAACAGACAAACAGAGAGCCAAATCATGAGTGAACTCCCATTCACAATTGCTTCAAAGAGAATAAAATACCTAGGAATCCAACTTACAAGGGATGTGAAGGACCTCTTCAAGGAGAACTACAAACCACTGCTCAATGAAATAAAAGAGGATACAAACAAATGGAAGAACATTCTATGCTCATGGGTAGGAACAATCAATACCGTGAAAATGGCCATACTGCCCAAGGTAATTTATAGATTCAATGCCATCCCCATCAAGCTACCAATGACTTTCTTCACAGAATTGGAATAAACTACTTTAAAGTTCATATGGAACCAAAAAAGAGCCCGCATGGCCAAGTCAATCCTAAGCCAAAAGAACAAAGCTAGAGGCATCACGCTACCTGACTTCAAACTATACTACAAGGCTACAGTAACCAAAACAGCATGGTACTGGTACCAAAACAGCATGGTACTGGTACCAAAACAGAGATATAGATCAATGGAACAGAACAGAGCCCTCAGAAATAATGCCACATATCTACAACCATCTGATCTTTGACAAACCTGACAAAAACAAGAAATGGGGAAAGGATTCCCTATTTAATAAATGGTGCTGGGAAAACTGGCTAGCCATATGTAGAAAGCTGAAACTGGATCCCTTCCTTACACCTTATACAAAAATTAATTCAAGGTGGATGAAAGACTTAAATGTTAGACCTAAAACCATAAAAACCCTAGAAGAAAACCTAGGCAATACCATTCAGGACATAGGCATGGGCAAGGACTTCATGTCTAAAACACCAAAAGCAATGGCAACAAAAGCCAAAATTGACAAATGGGATCTAATTCAACTAAAGAGCTTCTGCACAGCAAAAGAAACTACCATCAGAGTGAACAGGCAACCTACAGAATGGGAGAAAATTTTTGCAATCTACTCATCTGACAAAGGGCTAATATCCAGAATCTGCAATGAACTCAAACAAATTTACAAGAAAAAAACAACCCCATCAAAAAGTGGGCAAAGGATATGAACAGACACTTCTCAAAAGAAGACATTTATGCAGCCAAAAGACACATGAAAAAATGCTCACCATCACTGGCCATCAGAGAAATGCAAATCAAAACCACAATGAGATACCATCTCACACCAGTTAGAATGGTGATCATTAAAAAGTCAGGAAACAACAGGTGCTGGAGAGGATGTGGAGAAATAGGAACACTTTTACACTGTTGGTGGGACTATAAGCTAGTTCAACCATTGTGGAAGTCAGTGTGGGGATTCCTCAGGGATCTAGAACTAGAAATACCATTTGACTCAGCCATCCCATTACTGGGTATATACCCAAAGGCTTATAAATCATGCTGCTATAAAGACACAAGCACACATATGTTTATTGCGGCAGTATTCACAATAGCAAAGACTTGGAACCAACCCAAATGTCCAACAATGATAGACTGGATTAAGATAATGTGGCACATATACACCATGGAATACTATGCAGCCATAAAAAAGGATGAGTCCATGTCCTTTGTAGGGAGATGGATGAAGCTGGAAACCATCATTCTCAGCAAACTATCACAAGGACAAAAAACCAAACACCGCATGTTCCCACTCATAGGTGGGAATTGAACAATGAGAACACATGGACACTGGAAGGGGAACATCACACACTGGGGCCTGTTGTGGGGTGGGGGGAGAGGGGAGGGATAGCATTTGGAGATATACCTAATGCTAAATGATGAGTTACTGGGTGTAGCACACCAACATGGCACATGTATACATATGTAACAAACCTGCACATTGTGCACATGTACCCTAAAACTTAAAGTATAATTAAAAAAAAAAGAATGCATTTGAAAATCTCTGGCTGGGCGCAGTGGCTCACTCCTGTAATCCCAGCACTTTGGGAGGCTGAGGTAGGCAGATCACAGGGTCAGGCGTTGGAGATCAGCCTGACAAACATGGTGAAACCCCGCCTCTACTAAAAATACAAAAATTAGCCTGGCGTGGTTGTGGGTGCCTGTAATCCCAGCTACTCAGGAGGCTGAGGCCGGAGAATCACTTGAACCTGGGAGGCAGAGGTTGCAGTGAGCCAATATCACCCCACTGCACTCCAGCCTGGGCAACAGAGCGAGACTCTGTCTCAAAAAAAAAAAAAAAATCCATAACCTGAATGTAATCATGAGGAAACATCAGACAAACTTACATTAAGGGACAGCCTACAAATAATTAGCCTGAACTCCAAAAATGACAATGTTATGAACCATAAAGAAAGACCGAGGCTGGGCACGGTGGCTCACACCTGTAATCCCAGTGTTTTGGGAGGCCAAGGTGAGTGGATTACGTGAGGTCAGGAGTTCAAGACCACCCTGACCAACGTGGTGAAACCCTGTCTTCACTAAAAATACAAAATTAGCTGGGCGTGGTGGTGCATGCCTGTGAAATCCCAGCTACTTGGGAGGCTGAAGCAGGAGAATCGCTTGAACCAGGGAAGCGGAGGTTGCAGTGAGCCGAGATCTTGCCATTAACACTCCAGACTGGGCAACAAGAGCAAAACTCCATCTAAAAAAAAAAGACCAAGGATCTCTTCCAGATTGTAGGAGACTAAAGAGATATGACAACTGAATGCACATGATTTGTTTTTTTCTTTTGCTATAAAGAATGTTGTTGAGGAAATTGGCTAGTTCTGAATAAGGTCTGTAGATTATGTATTTAATAGTATTACGTATTTTTTAGTTTTCTGATTTTGATAATTACTCTGTTTACATAAGATAATCCCTTGATTTAGAAAATACACCCAGAATTATTTAAGGGTAATGGAGTACTATGTCTGCAACTGATTCTCAACTTGTTGAGGGGAAAAAAGAAGTAAACATACAAACACAGACACATATATGAGAGACAGGGATAAATGGAGTAGGATAAAGCAAATGTGAGAAAATGTTAACATTTGGGGAATCTGAGTGAAGAGTACACAGGAGTTCCTTGTGCTTTTCTTAGAAACTTTGAGTAAGCCTGAAATTTTCAAAATACATATATAAAAGAAAACACACACACATACTTACATGGGCTTAGAGTAGCCACACAAAGACCATAAAAAGTGGTAACGGTGGTGATCCCCAGTGGAGAACTGGGACCTGAGGGTGAGCAGTGAAAAAGAAACTTAATTTTCACTGTATACTTTCCTGTGTTGTTTGAAGGGTTTATCCTATGCATGTATTACACACTCCAAAGTTCCCCTCAAATACTACCGTTTCCAAAAAGCCTACTTATTTTTCCTAACCTCTTTCAAACAACAATCCTTCTTTACATTACCTCCCAAAATAAGACACAGAAAATCAAACCTAAAACATGGTCAAACAAATTAAAAAAAAAAGAAAGAAAGAAAGAAAGAAATGCTGAAACCCACACAGGAAGGAATTCCGTAAGTAAATCTATTCAGTGACATATTTTTGGAGCCATTTAAATAATGTTTATAAAGAATTCTAATGGGAAAATATTTACATGCAAATTGCAGCATAAAATTGACAGTACAGCCTGATCCCAACTATGTTCTGTTTATTTGTTAAGGTCTAGAATATAGACTAAATACACCAAGGTGCTAACACTGGTTGTGTTTGGGTGGTAGATAGTATGTGGTTTTCCCCAAATTTTCTTTTTCTTTTTCTTTCTTTCGTTTTCGAGACAGAGTCTCATTCTATTGCCCAGGCTGGAGTGCAGTGGCGCAATTGCAGCTCACTGAATCCTCCACCTCCCGGGTTCAAGCAATTCTCCTGCCTCAGCCTCCCAAGTAGCTGGGATTACAGGCATGCACCACCATGCCCGGCTAATTTTGTATTTTTAGTAGAGACGGGGTTTCTCCATGTTGGTCAGGCTGGTCTTGAACTCCTGACCTCAAGTGACCTGCCTGCCTTGGCCTCCCAAATTGCTGGGATTACAGGAGTGAGCCACTGCACCTGGCCCCAAATTTTCTTTTTCTTAAAATTTTAAGTCAATTCATTCATTCATCCATTTATTAATTTTTATTATATATATAAAGATGCACAATGTGATGTTTTGATTAACATATACAAAGTGAAATGATTATCATGATCAAGCTAATAATATATCTATGACCTCACATAGTTATTTTTTGTGGTAAAAATACTTAATATTTACTCTCCTAGAAAATTTCAAGTATATGATGCATCATTATTAACTGTAGTCATCAGGCTGTGTGCATTAGGTCCCCAGAACTTATTCATCTTTAACTGAAAGTTTATATCCTTTCACCAACATCTCCCTGGTTCCCTTAGCTCTTGGTCCCTGGTACTATACTTCTACACTCTTTTTCTACAAGTTCATCTTTTTTAGATTACACATATATATGAGACCATGCAGTATTTGTCTTTTTTTTTCTTTTTCTTTTGAAGGAGTCTTGCTCTGTCACCAGGCTGGAGTGCAGTGGTGCGATCTCGGCTCACTGCAACCTCTGCCTCCTGGGTTCAAGTGATTCTCCTGCCTCAGCCTCCAGAGTAGCTGGGACTACAGGCGCCTGCCACCATGCTCAGCTAATTTTTGTATTTTTAGTAGAGATGGGATTTCACCATGTTGGCCAGGATGTTCTCGATTTCTTGATCTTGTGATCCACCCACCTCAGCCTCCCAAAGTGTTGGGATTACAGGCGTGAGCCACCGCACCTGGCCAGTATTTGTCTTTCTGTGTCAGGTTCATTTCACTTAGCATGAAGTTTTCAAGGTTCATCCATATTAATCTTTTATCAGATATACGGTTTACAAATACTTCCACCTATTCTATAGGTTACCTTTTCATTCTGTTGATTATTCCCTTTGCTGTGCAGAAACTTTTTAGCTTGATGTAGTCTCATTTATTTTTGCTTTTGTTAGCTGTGCTCTCGGTGTCACATCAAAAAATCATTGAGAAAAACAATGTCATGGGGCTTTTCACCTGTTTTTTTCTAGGAGTTTTATGGTTTCAGATCTTACATCTCAGTTTTTAATCCATTTTGAACTGATTTTTGTGTGTGATGCATGATAAAGATTGCATGGATAAATACCACTGGATTGTGGTGAATGATCCTTTTAATATACTGTTAAATTTAGTTTGCTAGGATTTTGTTGAGGAATTTTGTCTCTATGTTCATCAGGGATATTGGCCTGCAGTTTTCTTTTCTTTTTCTTTTTTTGAGACGGAGTCTTGTTCTTGTTGCCCAGGCTGGAGAGCAATGGCGCGATCTCGGCTCACTGCAACCTCCGCCTCCTGGGTTCAAGTGATTCTTCTGCCTCAGTCTCCCTAGTAGCCACCACCCCTGGCTAATTTTTGTATTTTTAGTAGAGACGCGGTTTCACCATGTTGGCCAGGCTGGTCTTGAACTCCTGACTTCTGGTGATCCACCCGCCTCGGCCTCCCAAAGTGCTGAGATTACAGGTGTGAGCCACCGGGCCCAGTCAGTTTTCTTTTCTTAAGGTGTCTTTGTCTGGTTTTGGTACCAGGATAATGCTGGTCTTGTTAAAGGGTTAGGAAGTGTTTCCTCCTCCTCCATTTTTTGGAAAAATTTGAGAAGAATTGGTATTAATTATTCTTTAAATGTTTGGTAGAATTCACCAGTGAAGCAATCAGATCCTGGGTTTTTCTTCACTGGGAGATTTTTGATTACTGATTCAATTGCCTTACTTGTTATTGGTCTGTTCAGATTTTCTACTTTTTCGCAATCCAGTTTCAATAGGTTGTATGTTTGTAGAAATTTATCAGTTTCTTCTAGGTTATCCAAATTGTTGGCATACAATTGTGCACAGAAGTCTCTTATGATCCATTATATTTCTTTGGTATCAGTTGTAAAGTCTCCTCTTTCATTTCTGATTTTATATGTATATCCTTTCTTTTTTCTTTTTCTTTCTTTCTTTTTTTTTTTTTTTTGAGACAGAGTTTCACTCTTATTTCTCAGGATGGAGTGCAATGGCGCAACCTCAGCTCACCACAACCTCCGCCTCCCTGGTTAAAGTGATTCTTCTGCCTCAGCCTCCCGAGTAGCTGGGATTACAAGCATGCACCACCATGCCCAGCGAATTTTGTATTTTTAGTAGAGATGGGGTTTCACCATGTTGGTTAGGCTGGTCTCGAACTCCTGACCTCAGGTGATCTGCCCGCCTCTGCCTTCCAAATTGCTGGGATTACAGGCGTGATCCACCACGCCCAGCCTCCTTTGTTTTTTCTTCGTCTAGCTAAGTATTTGATTTTATTTGTATTTTCAAAAAACTAACTCTTAGTTGTATTGATTTTTTTTCTATTGCTTTTCTAGGCTCTATTTCCTTTATCCTCTGATCTTTGTTATTTCGTTCCTTATGCTAACCTTGGAATTAGTTTGCTCTTCTAGTTCCTTGTGGTGTAAGGTTAGGTTATTTATTTGAGATGTTTCTTTTTTCTTCATGTATATGTTCACTGTTACAAACTTTCCTCTTAGAACTGTCTCCCTGGGCCTTAGTTTCCTTACCTATAAGGGCGAGGGGAAATAATAGCACCTACTTCATAAGCCCTCTCAATTTCCATCCTGCATGCCTTTTCTTCCACCACACCTCATTGCTCAAGGTCTAACTAGATCTAATTTGGACTGTTGGGTCACATTACCCTGAATTAACTGACCCAAACCCCCTCCTAGAGAATTCACATCCTGGAGCAGAAGGAAAACTGGCAGGCAACAAGTGATGTCACGTAGGCTCTCTTAAGCAACAATGCACAATCACAGAGCTGAATCCAAATTTCATTCATCATCCAACCATTTATGCACCTGAATTCATGCAGTGCATGGCCACTCTGGAAGCAGGGGGCTAGGGAGTAGACTTGAGGTTGTTCATTTGAGGGGTTTTGAGACTGAAACAGGACAGTGGCAGAGGATGAGGAAAGAAGGTGGATATGAAAGGCAGAAAGGAGAAAGTCAACTAGACTTGGTGGATCAGCTATGAGGAAACAGGAGGATTTTAGGCTGCACATAAGGCAGAGAACGCAGAGGAAATTGCACAAGTTTAAGGGGGTGATTAAGACAAAGATAAGTGCCAGAGGAACTCTGAGGGCTGAGAAATCAGTGTGGGATAGAATGGGCAGAAACATGTAAAATGAGGAGGATCATTATGAGGAGGAGGGATTTGGGCTAAGACTCACTGTGTGACTTTGGGCCAGTCACTATCTTTCTCTGGTCCTTTAGGTTTCCACCTGCTAAACTGGGAGATGGAGAATGATAATTGGGAGGAATGAATTACATAAGAGAATGTTCAAGAAATGCCTAGCCCTGTAGGCAATATGGATGGGAAGCATGTGGCAGGTGTGCTTGGTCCAGGGTTGGGTGGGGCTGGGCTGCCATTTGGGCAACAGCGATGCCACAGGCAGGAGGACACATATACATGCAGACAAAGGAGGGCATGGGGGAGGGGAAATGTGACCTGGACCCATGCATGTTGGATTTGAGGAGCTCAAAGGCCAAGGCAGTCAAATCAATGTTACCCTGGGAGGCCCTGTCTTGGCAGTTAGCAGAGAGGGGCTTCTCTGGACTGTGACTCCTAGACTGCCACTTCCTCAGGAAGTACCCAGGTCTGCGAGGCCCGAGTCCTCTGGGTTTTGTTCCCAAGTCACCACCAGAATTGCTGTGTGAAGCTGAGTCTGTTCTGAACCACTCTGGGTCCAGGTTCCTCATATGAACAACACAAAAAGGCATGTGTGTGTTGGTGGGGAGGTGGCAAAACATTTCCAAAGGTCCCCTCCCGGTTTATTTTGCTTCAGTTCCACGGCCCTAAGTCCTTTTTTAAAAGTCTAGTCCTGTCTCCATTCCTACTTTGTTGTGTCCTTGAGTCAGCTGCTGGACCTCTCAGAGCTTATTTTCACATCAGAAATATCTCTAATCTCCTGATTGCACAGGAGAGTCTCTAACACCCAATGACATACCCTGAAGGACTCTCACCCTCATCTTAACCTGGAAGCTTCAGATAAGTCAGGAAAGTGAGATGCTAGTTACAGATAACTCCAGTTCTGAATCTTCCATCTTTTTTCACTGCCCTCCGCTCCAGACTGTCAGGAGCTTGCAGCACTGGCTCAATTGCCAAACTCGTTGCTATGACAACAGTTACAAATAACTCAGATGCAGATGAAGATTTTAACCCAAGAGCTGCTGGGCCAAGAGCTTCTTGCTTCCTCCTTAGACCAGATGAGGGAAAATCCTAAAAATTATTTGGGATCAAGTCATTCTCTTGCTCAGAAGCCTGCCAAGGCTCCTCAATGTCAAGAATAGTAAATCCTGGCATCCAAGCCCCCCACCCCTCACAAAACTTGATTTAAATCTTTCCAATCATTTGCTTCCATTAAAAAATGATCACTCCTGTTTTTTTGAAACCTACACCTACCGTGTCCTTTGTTGAATGCTTTATATACATACAATATCTGCAGAAATCTTCCCAGAACTCCAACAAGTAGACATTATTATTAGACATTATTATTCTCACTTTACAAAGGAGAAAATTAAGGTCCATGGATACAAGTGAGTTGAGTAAAGAGGTCAGAGAGTAAGAATTCAAACTCAAATCCATAAGATTCCCAAACACACGCTGTTTCCATTGTCAATGGTTCACAGATGTTGCTCTACAGACCTGACATATCCAAAGAGTCTGTGGCAGATTTGGGTTTCCATTCAAGAAGACTGAATGCATTTGTCTCCTCTAGCTCTTGAGATCCTAAAAAATAAGAGTAAAGGAATCAAATGTATAAACTCACAACTCCAAAGAAAGCTGGAGGAGTTCCCATCAGTGGTGAAGAGATTTCAATAACTTTCTGGCAAGCAGAAAGGGGCGGGAGGGGTGGTAACTGAGAAAGCAGGGCAGGGGAAGGAATGAGCAGAGTCCACATGTGGGAAGGGATCCACTGGGAGAGAGCTCATCTACCCTGCCAAATCCTGGAGAGGTGCAGTAAAGGTATCCTGATGGTGGGAGCAAGACATAAAGCCTCAAACAGGGGATAATTAAAAGTGTGTATTAGAACAGTTGATCTCCCTCCACCTTCCCCTTACTTCATGGGTAGAAATCACAAGAGCCAAGTATCTACACTCCAGCAAAATATCAGAGTTCACCAAAGAAATCAAACAGTCCCAGAGCAATGGTCTCCACATTCTGTAATTAGAGGTCCTCTGGCAGATTGTGCAAGTCTCCATCCAGTCACCTTAAAGGAAAGCCCAATAGTAGACTTGACAAGCCCCTTCCCCTTACACAGAGCTCCGAGTCAGCATTTTATTGTGTTCTTAAATCAATGGGCTGATAAGCTTGCACATTTATGAAAAAATATGCTAATAGGTTTATAAATGAACTGATGAAGCAAATGCGAAAAACAAAGGCTAGGCACATTCAAGTGGAAAAAAATCAAGCAATTATTAAAACCAGAAACATTTAAAAAAATTTTAAGGTAATTATAGTACATGTCTTGACTTTGTAGTGACTACTGATTTACTAGGAATTGGGATATAAACCTATGAAAAGAGTAAATGGAGGGAAAATAGGGGATGGAAAAGAGATAAATCCTCTTCTACCATAAGGAGATGTCAAAAGATAATGTCTCTAATTGCTAAGTTAGAAAAATACTAATATAAGTATATTATGAAGAATATTATGAAGAATCATGGTGGTCCGTCACTTAAAACTCCTTTCAGCCATAAGTAAAAACAAACAAACAAACAAACAAAAAAACACCCAACTGACAGTGTCTTAAACACATATGGCTTTATTTATTTTTCAGTTAACAGGAAGTGCGGCATGGGTTCAACTGCTCAATGATGTTATCAAGAAATCAGGTTCTTTCTGACTTTCTTCCTTAACATGTTGTCTTCATCCTCATGCTAATCCCTACATAGTCACAAGATGGTTGTTACAGCTCCAGACAGCACGACTATATTCAAAGCAGAAATAAGGAAGGAGATGGCATTAGCTGTGTAAGTGTCTTTGTTCAGGAAGTAAAAGGCCCCCAGCAAACATCTCATTGGCTATAGCTGGATAATATAGCCATCCTTAGCTACAAAGGAAGCTAAGAAAGCAAACAGCTGGTTGTTTAGCCTCTGAATTGGAGGTGGCAAAGGAGAAGGGATTTGGGAATGGTAAATTCGGAAGAAACAGCTAAAAGTGATGAAAGCAGTTTCTTGCAGGACACGCAGTGGGAAGAAGTGCTACAGGATATTGCCAGGTTTTGTTATGAGCCCTTTAGCAGCATTTTATTTCTTTTAATGATGTGCATATATTACTTTGATAAAAACTAAAATTTAAGTGTTGGATGGGCAGGGTGCCTCACGCCTGTAATCCCAGCACTTTGGGAGTCCGAGGGCGGTGGATCACGAGGTCAGGAGATCGAGACCAGCCTGACCAACATGGTGAAACCCCGTCTCTACTAAAAATACAAAAATTAGCCGGGCATGGTCGCACGCACCTGTACTCCAAGTTACCCAGGAGGCTGAGGCAGGAGAATCGCTTGAACCTGGGAGGCGGAGATTGCAGTGAGCCGAGATTGCACCACTGCACTCCAGCCTGGATGACAGAACGAGACTCTGTCTCAAAAACAAAAAAAAAATTTAAGTGTTATGGTTTTATGAAAAAAAAATTTTTTTAATAAAAGCTGGTAGAAGTTTTCTGTCTCCAGAGGAAACAACGTCAATTCACCGTGGAAGCAAACTTACCAGAATAGTCTTTTTACTTAAACTAAGGTCTCCCCACTGATCTTAGAGAAAGTTGTGCTATCACTATTAATCTAAATGTGACTGGTGGAAACCAGGACAGCTCTGTGATGTAGTTATGTGGGTTGACTGTGGTTAGACAGCCCTGGTGCCATTTCCTGTTCCATTTATTAGCTTTGTGACCCTGAGTGAATGACACCTGGAAGCCTTACTTTCCTTTTTTATGAAATGAAGATAATTCTAGTGCCTGATACAGAGTAAGCACTCAGAAAATATTAACTACTATGATTAAAATGTTAAATGTTCTGGACAGAGTGTAGTGGCTTACGCCTGTAATCCCAGCACTTTGGGAGGCCAAGGAAGGCGAATCACCTGAGGTCGGGAGTTCAAGACCAGCCTGACCAACATGGAGAAATCCCGTCTCTACTAAAAATACAAAATTAGCCAGGTGTGGTGGTGCATGCTTGTAATCCCAGCTACTCGGGAGGCTGAGGCAGGAGAATCACTTGAACCTGGGAGGTGCAGGTTGCAGTGAGCTGAGATCATGCCATTGCACTCCAGCCTGGGCAACAGGAACGAAACTCCGTTCTCAAAAAAAAAAAAAAAAAAAAGTTAAATGCTCTGTGTAGTGACAAAATCTGGGTGTACTTTAACAATATTATGCTTCCACTGAGTTAATTTTTTATCCCAAACATAGTTTTAGACTGGACTGTCACTGAAAATTATTATGTGTTCTTGAGAGACGTGTGTGCATACAAATGGTCAACAGATATGTGAAAAAATGCACAAAATCATTAATCATTATGTAAATGTTAGTTAAAGACAGAATGAGGTATCACCTCACACCCGTCAGGAAGGCTAGTATCGAAAAGACAAAAAATAACAAGTGTTGACAAGGATGCAGAGAAGGGGCAACCCTTGTATGCTGTTGGTGGGAGTGTAAATTAGTAGAGTCATCATGGAAAATTGTGTAGACGTTCTACAAACTAAAAATATAACTACCATATGATCTAGAAATCCCGCTACTGGGTATATAGCCAAAGGATTTGAAATCAGTATGTCAAAGAGATATCTGCACTTCCATATTTATTGCAACATTATTCACAATAGCCAAGATATGGAATCAACCTAAATGTCCATCAACAAATGAATGGATTAAGAAAATGTATACATTCACAATGAAATACTATTTAGTATTTCAAAAGAAGGAAATCCTGCCATTTGCAACAAAAAAGATGAACCTGGAGGATACATAAAATATGCTAGGTACATAAAATATGCTAGGTACAGAAAGTCAAGTACTGTATGATCTCACATATATGTGGAATCTAAAACTTAATATACCTGTTAATCAAACTTAATATACCTGTTAATCAAACTTAATCAAACTTATAGAAGCAGAGAACAGAATAGTGGTTACCAGGGGCCAGGGGTTAAGGGGAATTGAGAGATGTTGGTCAACAGATACAAAATTTCAGTTAGACAGGAGGAATAAATTATTTTGAGCTCTATTGCACAGCATGGTGAGTATAGTTAATAATAATAATGTATTGCATATTTCAAAATTGCTAAGAGAGCAAATTTCAAATTTTCTCACTACAAAAATTGATAAGTGTTTGAGGTGATGGATATGTCAATTCACTTGATCTAATTACTTCACACTGTATACATATATCATAACGTACCCCATAAATATATACAATTCTAATTTTTCAATTAACAGTTAAAAAGTTTAAATAAAAAGGAAATTATGTAGCCCAGAAAGGAATGAGATAATATACACAAAGTGTTGAAAAAAAACCAAAAATCCTTCCAACCAAGAATACTATATCTTGCAATATAGTCCTTCAAAAACGAAGGAGAAATAAAGACTTTCTCACACAAATAAAAGCTGAGAAATTTCATCAGTACCAGATCTTCCTTACAAGAATGCTAAAGAGAGTTATTCAAGTTGAAACAAAAGGATGCTAAACATAAACATGATAGCATAAGAAAGTATGAAACTCATTGATAAAGGTAAATATATAGAGAAATATAGAAAATTATACTACTGTAATGATGGTGGGTTAACCACTTTTAATTCCAGTATGAGTTGAAAGATTAAAATATTAAAAATAATGATAACTAAAATATATTTAAATGTACACAATGTGAATAGGTGAAAATCTTGACAATAAGACAATAAAATATATGGAGTGGAAAAGTTACGATGTAGCATATATGTATGCAGTTGAAGTTGTTATCAGCTTAAAATAGGCTGTTATAAAATTTTTTATATAAATTCCAAGGTAATGACAACCACAAAAATACCTGTACAGGAAACACAAAAGAAAAAGAGAAAGGAATCAAATCATAGCAATACAAAATATAAAACAAACAAAAAGGAGCACAACAAGAGAAGAAAAGACAGACAAAAGAACTACAGGACTAACACAAAACAATTAACAAAGTGGCAATTGTAAATTCTTCTTTATCAATAATTACCTTAAATGCAAATGAACTAAACTCCCCAATGAAAAGACATACAGTAACTGAACATATTAAAAAAGAAAACAGCAAACTACATGCTGTCTAAAAGAAACTCGCTTTAGATTTAAAGACACAAGAGGCTGAAAGTAATGGCATGGAAAAAAATCTCATGCAAATGGTAAACAAAAGAGAGAAGGGGTGGCAATTCTCATATCAGACAAATAATAATTTAAGTCAAAAATTGTCACAAGTGACAAAGAAGAGCATTATATAATGATAAAAAGACTAATCCGCCAGAAAGATATAATTGTTACAAATATATATGCACCCAACATCAGTTCACTTAATTTCATAAAGCAAACATTGACAGGCTGAAGGAAGAAATAGACAGCAATACAACAATAGTAGGAAACTTCAATATCCCACTTTCATTAATGGGTAAAACACTCAGATAGAAGATCAATAGGGAAAGAAAGGACTTAAATAACACCATAGACCAAATGGACCTAAGAGACATATATGGAATATTCCACCCAACAATAGTAGAATACACATTTTTTTAAGTGCATATGGAAGAATATCGAAGATAGACTACATGTTAGGTCAAAAACATTTCTTAGCAAATTTAAGATTGAAATCATACCAGATAAGTTTTCTGATGATAGTGAAATAAAACTAGAAATCAATAGCAGAAGGAAAACTGAAAATTTTCAAATAAGTGGAAATTAAACAATACTCTTTTGGAACAGCCATTGGGTCAAAGAAATCAAAAAGGAAATGAGAAGATATCACAAGTCAAATGAAAAGGAGAACAAAACATATCCAAACTAATGGAATGCAGCAAAAGCAGTACTGAGAGAGCAGTTTATAGGAAGAAATGCTTACATTAGAAAAGAAAAAATATCTCAAGTAAACAACCTGTCTTTCAACTCAAAGAGCTAGAAAAAAAAAGAACAAACTATGCCCAAAGTTAGGAGAAGGAAAGAAATAACAATAATTGGAGCAGAAATAAACAAACTGGAAAATAGAAAAAATCAACAAAACTAAAATTTTTTTAAAGATAAGTAAAATTGACTAAAAAGTATTGAAGACTCAAATAAATAAAATCATAAATGAATGAAGAGACATTACAACAGATATAAAATAAACACAACAGAAATAAAAAGGATCATAAGAGACTACTGTGAACAATTATATACCAGCAAACTGGATAAACTAGAAGAGTTTATTTAATGGATAAATTTAATGAATAAATTCCTACAAATGTACAACCTACTAAGACTAAAGCATGAAGAAATAGAAAATCTGAGCAGAACTATAGTTAGTAAGGACTTTGAGTCAGTAATAAAATAACCTCCCAACAAAGAAAAGCCCAGAACTAGATGGCTTCACTGGTGAATCCTAACAACAATTAAAGAAGAATTAATGCCAATTCTTCGCAAACTCTTCCAAAAAATGAAGAAGAGGGAATGCCTAAAACCCATTTTATGGGGCCAGCATTGCCCTGATACAAAGCCAGACATTACCATAAAAGAAAACAACAGGCCAATATCTCTGATGAATATAGATGCAAAAATCCTCAATAAAATACTACAAAACTGAACCAGACAGCACATTAAAAGGATTATACACCATGTCCAAGTGGGATTTATCCCTGGGATGCAAGGATTTCTAAATTTTACTTCCCACACAACACCAATGTAGCAAAGATGTTTTAACTGATGAAAATCATTTAATGTGATACGCCCCATTAGCAGAATAAAAGCTAAAAAATCACATAATTATCTCAATAGATGTACAAAAAGCATTTAAGAAAATTGCAAATTAAAACCGCACTGAGATACCATCTTACAAAAGCCAGAATGACTTTTATTAAAAAGTTAAAAACCAACACATGTTGGCATGGATGTAGAGAAAAAGGAACACTCATACACTGCTGGTGGGAATGTAAATTAGTTCAACTTCGATAGAAAACAGTGTGGAGATATCTCAAAGAACTGAAAATAGAACTATCATTTGACCCAGCAATCCCACTTACTGGGTATCCACCCAAAGGAAAATAATTCATTATATTAGAAAGACAACCAGAACTTATATGTTTATTGCAGCACTATTTACAATAGTAAAGTCATGAAACCAACCTAAGCCTGCACCAACAATGGAGTGGATCAAGAAAATGTGGCATATTCTGGACATAGAAATGGGCAAAGATTTCATGACAAAGATACCAAAAGTAAATGCAAAAAAGCAAAAATTTACAAATGGGAGCTAATTAAACTAAAGAGCTTCTGCACAGCAAAGGAAACTATCAACAGGGTAAACAGACAACCTAACACAATGGGAGAAGATGTTTCCAAATTATGCATCTATAAGGAATTTAAACAAATTTACAAGAAAAAGAACAACCCCATTAAAACATGGGCAAAGGACATGAACAGACACTTCTCAAAAGAAGACATACATGTGGCCAACAAGCATATGAAAAAAAAGTTTAGCATCATTGATCGTTAGAGAAATGCAAATCAAAACCACAATGAGATAACATCTCACACCGGTCAGAATGGCTATTATTAAAAAGTCAAAAAATAACAGGTGCTGGCAAGGTTGTAGAGAAAAAGGAATGCTTATATACTGTTGGTGGGAGTATAAAGTAGTTCAACCATTGTGGAAAGCAGTGGGGCAATTCCTCAAAGAGCTAAAAACAGAACTACTAGCTGGACGCGGTGGCTCACGCCTGTAATCCCAGCACTTTGGGAGGCCAAGGTGGGCGGATCACAAGGTCAGGGGTTCAAGACCAGCCTGGCCAACGTGGTGAAACCCTGTCTCTACTAAAAATACAAAAATTAGCTGGGCATGGTGGCGCATAGTCCCAGTTACTCGGGAGGCTGAGGCAGGAGAATTGCTTGAACCCAGGAGGCAGCGGTTGCAGTGAGCTGAGATCACGCCACTGTACTCCAGCCTGGGTGACAGAGCAAGAGTGTCTCAAAAACAAACAAAACAAACAAACAAACAAAAAACAAAAACAAAACCAAACCCAGAAATCCCATTACTGGGTATATTTCCAAAAGAATGTAAATCATTCTATCATAAAGACACATGCACGTGTATGTTCATTGCAGCACTATTCACAACAGCAGAGACATGGAATCAACTTAAATGCCCATCAATGACGGTAGACTGGATAAAGAAAACGTGGTACATACACACCATATGAATACTATGCAGCCATAACAAAGAACAAGATCATGTTCCTTGCAGGAACATGGATAGAGTTGGAGGCCATTATCCTTAGCAAACTAACACAGGAACAAAAAACCAAATACTGCATGTTCTCACTTATAAGTTGGAGTTAAATGAGGACACATGAACACATAGAGGGGAACAACAGACACTGGGGCCTATTGGAGGGTGGAGAATGGGAGGAGGGAGAGGATCAGGAAAAATAATTAATGGGTACTAGGCTTAATACCTGGGTGATGAAGTAATCTGTACAACAAACACCTGTAACACAAGTTTACCTATGTAACAAGCCTGCACACGTACCCCTGAACTTAAAAGTTAAGGGCTGGGAGCGGTGGCTCATGCCTATAATCCCAGCACTTTGGGAGGCCGAGGCAGGTGGATCACCTGAGGTCAGGAGTTCAAGACCAGCCTGGCCAACATGGTGAAACCCTGTCTCTACTAAAAAATACAAAAAATAGCCGGGCGTAGTGGCGAGCACCTATAATTCCAGCTACTTGGGAGGCTGAGGCAGGAGAACCACTTGAACCCGGGAGGCAGAGATTGCAGTGAGCCAAGATCACACCACTGCATTCCAGCCTGGGCAACGAGCAAAACTCTGTCTCAATAAATAAATAAATAAATAAATAAATGTTAAAAAAAGAGAAAATGTGATATAGATACACCATGGAATACTATGCAATCATAAAAAACAATGAAATAATTTCCTTTGCAGCAACATGGATGCAGTGGAGGCGATTATCCTAAGTGAACTAACACAGAAACAGAAAATCAAATATTGCATATCTCATTTATTAAATGGGAGCTAAACAAAGGGTACACATGGACATAAAGATGGAGAAAATAGACTCCGGGGACTTCAAAAAGGGGGAGGCTGAAAGGGGAGTGAGGGTTGAAAAATTACCTGTTAGATATAAGGTCCAATATTTGGGTGATGTGTACACTAGAAGCCCAATCCCCACTATTATTCATGTAATACCCATGTAACAAACAAGTGCATGTATCCTCTGGATCTAAAATAAAATTTAAAAAAATTAAAAAGAAAATTTAACACATTTTCATGATGAAATCTTTCAGCAAACTAGGAATAGAAGAAAAATACCTCAACGTAATAAAGGTCATAATGAAAAGCCCACAACAAACATACTCATGGTGAAAATAGAACTACCATATAATCCAACAATTCCATCTCTGGCTATTTATTCCAAAGAATTGAAATCAGGAACTTGGAGAGATATTTGCACTCCTATGTTCATCACATCATTATTCACAACCAAGATACGGAAACAACCTAAATGTCCATCAACTGATGAATGAATAAACTGCGGTATGCACATATGATGGAATATTATTCAGTGTTAAAAATGGAGGAAATCTTGCCACATATGACAACATGAATGAACTTTGAGGACATTATGCTAAGTAAAATAAGCCAGTGATAGAACAAATACTGTGTGATTCTACTTAGAGGACGTATTTAAGATAATCAAAATCATAAAACCAGATAATAGAATGGTGGTGACCAGGGATTGGGAAAAAGGGGAAATGAGGAGTTGCTATTCAATGGGTATCAAGTGTCAGTTATGCAAGATGAATAAGTTGTAGAGATATGCTATATAACGTCATGCCTATAGTTAACAATACTGTAAATTTTGTAAACTTAAAATTTGTTGAAAGTAGATCTCATGTTCTGTTCTTACTATAATGAATTTTTTTAGAAAGATATTTCATGCAAAGACTAACCAAAGGAGAGCAGAGAGAGATGGCTATACAAATATAAGGCAAAATAGACATTAAGGCAATAACTGTTACAAGAGACAAAGAAGGACATTAAATAATGATGAAATGGTCAATGCACCAAGAAGTAGAACAATTGTCAACATATTCATTAAATATCAGATCTCCTAAATACATAAAATAAACATTGATAGAATTGAACGGAGAAGGCTGGGCGTGGCAGCTCATGCCTGTAATCCCAGCACTTTGGGAGGCCAAGGAGGTGGATCACCTGAGGTCAGGAGTTCAAGACCAGCCTGGCCAACATGGTGAAACCCTATCTCTCCTGAAAACACAAAAGATTAGCCAGGCGTGGTGGTGTGCACCTGAAATCCTAGCTACTTGGGAGGCTGAGGCAGGAGAATTGCTTGAACCCAGGAGGCAGAGGTTGCAGTGAGCTGAGATCGTGCCATTGCACTCCAGCTTGGACGACAGAGCGAGACTCTGTCTCAAAGAAAAAAACAAAGAAAGTAAAAAGAAAAGAAGAAAGAAAAAAGAATTGAACAGAGAAATAAACAGAACTACAATAATAGTAGGGGGCTCCAAGACTACATATTCATATGGAAAATACAACCATATAGAAGATCAATAAAAAAATAGAGGACTTGTACACACCATAGGCCAATTAGATATAACAGACATAAAACAGAACACTTACCCACCAATAGCAGAATACACATATTTCTCAAGTACACATGGAACATTCTCCAGGATAGACCATATGTTAAGCCACAAAACAAGTCTCAATAAATCTAAAAATATTGAAAACATACAAAGTATCTTTTCTTTTTCTTTTTCTTTTTTTTTTTTTTTTTTTGAGACAGGGTCTCGCTCTGTACCCCAGGCTGGAGTGCAGTGGCACGATCTTGGCTCACTGCAACCTCCACCTCCCGGGTTCAAGCTATTCTCTTGTCTCAGCCTCCTGAGTAGCTAGGATTACAGGCACGCACCACCATGCCCGGCTAGTTTTTATATTTTTAGGAGAGGTGGAGTTTCACCATGTTGGCTAGGCTGGTCTCAAACTCCTGAGCTCAAGTGATCTACCCACTTCAGCCACTCAAAGTGCTGGGATTACAGACATGAGCCTCCACGCCCGGCATCTTTTCTAATCTCAATGGAATGAAACCAGAAATCAGCAGCAGAAGGAAAACTGGAAAATTACCAAACGTGGAAATTGAACAACTCACTTGTAAACAACCAATGGATCAAAGAAGAAATCACCAGGGAAATTAGGAAATATCTTGAGATGAATGAAAATGAAAATACAGGCCGGGTGCGGTGGCTCACGCCTTTAATCCCAGCACTTTAGGAGGCTGGGGTGGGTGGATCACCTGAAGTCAGGAGTTCAAGGGCAGCCTGGCCAACATGGCGAAACCCCGTCTCTACTAAGAATACAAAAATTAGCCGGGCTTGGTGGCACACGCCTGTAATCCCAGCTACTTGGGAGGCTGAGGCAGGAGAATCGCTTGAACCTGGGAGACGGAGGTGGCAGTGAGGTGAGATCATGCCACTGCACTCCAGGCTGGGCGACAGAGCAAGACTCCGTCTCAAAAAAAGAGAAAGAAAAAGAAAACGAAAGTACAACTTACCAAAACTTGTAGGATGTGGCAAAAGCACTGGAAAGAGGGATATTTATGGCTGTAATCACTTATACTAAAAAAAAAGAAAGATCTCAAATCAACAATCTAACTTTATAATGTAAGGCTCTAAAAAAATAAAAAGAAAATAACCCAAAGCTAGAAGAAGGAAGGAAATAATGGAGCAGAGAAAAATGAAATAGTAAATAGAAAAATAATCGAGAAAATCAAGAGTTGCTTCTTTGAGAAGATTAACAAAATTGACAAATTGTTAGCCAGATTAACTAAGAAAAAAACAGAGAAGACCCAAATAACTAAAATCAGAAATAAAGAGTGGACGTTAAAACCAATTTTACGGTTCCACCATGGCCTGCGGCCCAGGGACTGCTTCGAAACTACTGGGAGCGACTACTGCGGAAGCTTCCACAGAGCCGGCCGGGCTTTCCTAGTTCTCCGTGGGGACCAGCATTAGCAGTACAGGGCCCAGCTATATTTACAGAGGCAGCAAATGATACCAGTGGAAGTAAAGAGAATTCCAGCCTTTTGTATAGTATCTTTTGGATTGCAGCTCCCAGAAACAGACGCACCATTGAAGTTAACCTGTGTAGGAGAAGAAACCCTCAGAAGCTTATTAAAGTTAAGAACAGTATAGGCGAGCACCGTGGCTCACGCCTGTAATCCCAGCACTTTGGGAGGCCGAGGTGGGCGGATCACGAGGTCAGGAGATAGAGACCAGCCTAGCCAACACAGTGAAACCCCGTCTCTACTAAAAATACAAAAAATTAGCCGGGTGTGGTGGCGGGCGCCGTAGTCCCAGCTACTCGGGAGGCTGAGGCAGAAGAATCACTTGAACCCGGGAGGCGGAGGTTGCAGTGAGCCGAGGTCGCGCCACTGCACTCCAGCTTGGGCGACAGAGCGAGATTTCGTCTCAAAAAGAAAATGAAAAAAAGAACAATATAGATGTTTGGTCCTGAATGTGGTCACCTGAAACAGAAATATGTCCTTTGTGGCTACTGCTATGAGAAAGTGCGCAAGGAGACTGCAGAAATCAGACGACAGACAGGGAAACAAGAAGGGAGGCGTTTTAAGGCTCCCACCATAGAGACTATGGTGCTGTACACGGGAGAGACGCCGTCTGAACAAGATCAGGGCAAGAGGATGATTGAACGAGACAGAAAGCGACCATCTTGGTTCACCCAGAATTGACACCAAAGATGTTAAAAGGATAACTTCACAGTAAATCATTTATCCTGAAATAGAGGAAGATTCTTTATGTTGTTGTGCTTGTTTTTTAATCATCAATATAGTTTAACACATTCTTTCTAAGCAGTTTTGTGCGGGATAATTTGAAGAATATATTATGAGTAAACGCTGAAAATTTTGTGTATCCAAAGGCTCAATGGATTATGTTTCTATTACATATAAGGTTTAAGTAAACATAAAATTTCCAGAACAAAAATAAAAAATTTAAAATTCATAGCAAGAAAAAACAATTTTACAGAAATACAAAGGATCTCAAGAGACTACTGTGAATAATTATAGGTCAACAAATTGGATAACCTAGATGAAAGGGACAAATTCCTAGAAAACAAACCTACGAAGACTGAATCATGCAGAAATAGAAAATCTGAACAAATATGTAATTAGCAAGGACACTGAATCAGCTATCAAAAACCTCTCAAAAGAAAACCTCAGGACCCTATGGGCTCACTCATGGATTCTACAAAACATTTAAAGAAGAACACAAATACTCCTGAAACTCTTCCAAAAGAAAAAAAAATGAAGAGCAGGGAAAACTTCCAAATTCATTTAATGAGACCAGCATTATCTTGATACCAAAGCCAGACAAAGGCACTACAAGAAAACTATAGACCGATATCTCTGATAAATAGTGATTCAAAAATATTCAACAAAATACTAGCAAACAGAGTTCAACAGCACATTAAGAGAATTATACATCATGACAAGTGGATTTATTACTGAAATGCAAGATTGGTTCAACGTATGAAAATCAATCAATGTAGTAAACCACATTAACAGAATAATGGAAAAAGCCCACATTACCACTTCAACTAATGCAGAAAAACATTTGACAAAATTTAACAGTCACTTATGATAAAAACACTTTATAAACTAGGAATGAATAGCAGGAAAATACCTCAAGATAATAAAGGCCATATATGAAAAACCCACAGCTAACATCATACTTAACAGTGGAAGAATTAAAACATTTCCTGTAAGATGAGAAACAAACAAGGATATCCACTATCATCACTTCTATTCAACATTGTATTGGAAGTTCTAGCCAGAGTAATTAGAAAAGAAAAAGAAAAAGAGGCATCTAAATTAGAAAGGAAGAAATAGTTATGTCTGTTCACAAATGATATGATCTTATATGTGGACAACCATAAAGATTACACACACAGACACACACAGATAGACACACACACACCTGTTAGAACTAAAAAATAAATTTAGTGAAGTTGCAGAATACAAAATCAACACACAAAAATCAGTTTCATTTCTCTACACTATGAACATCTCTACAAATGAACAATTTGAAAAGGAAATTAATTTTAAAATTCTATTTAGAATAGCATCAAAAGGCCGGGTGCAGTGGCTCACACCTGTAATCCCAGCACTTTGGAAGGCTGAGGCGGGCAGATCACTTGAGGTCAGGAATTTGAGACTAGCCTGGCCAACATGGCGAAACCCTGTCTGTCCTAAAAATACAAAGATTAGCCAGGCGTGGAGGGGCATACCTGTTATCCCAGCTACTCGGGAGTCCGAGGCAGGAACCCGGGAGGCAGAGGTTGCAGTGAACCAAGATTGTGCCACTGCACTACAGCCTGGGCAACAGAATGAGACTCTGTCTCAAAAACAAAACAAAACAAAACAAAAACTACAAAGTGTTGCTGAAGAAAACTGAACTGAACTGTGTTCATGGATTGGAAAATAATATTGTTAAAATGTCAGTAGTACACAAAGTGATCTACAGATTTATTGCAATTAGTATCAAAGTCACAATAGTATTTTTTGCAGAAATAGAAAAATGTATCCTGAAATTAATATTTCAAGGGGCCCCAAATACCCAAAACAATCTTTTAAAAAAGAACAAAGTTGTATTTTTCCCACTTCCTGATTTCAAAGCAAAGCATATTACATAGCGGCCAGGCGTGGTGGCTCACGCCTGTAATCCCAGCACTTTGGGAGGCTGAGGCGGGCGGATCACCAGGTCAGGAGATTGAGACCATCCTGGCTAACACGGTGAAACCCCGTCTCTACTAAAAATACAAAAAAATTAGCTGGGCTTGGTGGCGGGCACCTGTAGTCCCAGCTACTCAGGAGGCTGAGGCAGGAGAATGGCGTGAACCCAGGAGGCGGAGATTGCAGTGAGCTGAGATCATGCCACTGCACTCCAGCCTGGGTGACAGAGCCAGACTCCATCTCAAAATAAAAAATAAAAAAATTACATAGCTACAGTAATGAAAACAGTGTGGTACTGACATAAAGACAGACATATAGACCAATGCTAATACATGTGTAGTGGTTTCTGATTGTTATTTTAATTTGCAATTACCACTACATACCTATTATAAGGGCTAAAATCCAAAACACTGACAACACCAATTGCTGCTGGGGATGTGAAGCAACAGGAACTCTCATTCATTGCTGGTGGGAATGCAAAATGTTACAACCACTTTGGAATACACTTTGGCAGTTTCTTATGAAACTAAACATAGTCTTATCATATGATGCTATAATCACACCCTTTGGTATTTACCCTAATGAGTTCTAAACTTCCATCCATACAAAAACCTTCACATGAGATTTTTTTATAGCAGCTTTATTCATAATTGCCAAAACTTGGATACAAGCAAGATGTCCTTCAATAGTGATAAACAAGCTGTTGGTACATCCATACAATGGAATACTATTCAATACTAAAAAGAAATGAGCTATCACGTCATAAAAAAGTAGGATGAATCTTAAGTTCAGATTGCTAAATGAAGGAAGCCAATCTGAGAAGGCCACATACTGGGATTCCAACTATATGACATTCTAGAAAGGGCAAAACTATGAAGACAGTAACAAGGTTAGAGGTTCAGAGAGATTCAGAAGTGGTAGTAGGGAGACAGTAGGTGAAACACAGGTGATTTTTAGGGTTTGATACTGTAATGGTGGACACATTCATTACACATTACATTTGTCATAACCCATAGAAGGTACAACACAGAATCAACCCTAATGTAAATTATATATTTTAATTAATAATAATATATCCATATTGATTCGTCAATTCTAACAAATATACCACACTAATTCAAGATGTTAATAATACAAAAAATAAGCAGAGTGAGGTGGTATATGGGAACTCTCTATACTTTCCACTCAATTTTTCTTTTGTTTTTATTTCCAACTTTTATTTTAAGTTCAGGGGTACATGTGTACATGTGCAGGATGTGCAGGTTTGTTACATAGGTAAACGTGTGTCATGGTGGTTTGCTGCACAGATCATCCCATCACCTAAGTATTAAGCCCAGCATCCATTAGCTATTCTTCCTTATGCTCTCCTTCCTCTCACTTCCCACCCTCTGACAGCCCCCAGTGTGTTTTGCTCCCCACCATGTATCCATGTGATTTCATCATTCAGCTCCCACTTGTTTGTGTCCTTTCTGATTTCCTTAAGCAGTGGTATGTAGTTCTCCTTGTAGAGGTCCTTCATTTCCCTTGTTAGCTGTATTCCTAGGTATTTTATTCTTTTTGTAGCAATTGTGAATGGGAGTTCATTCATGATTTGGCTCTCTGCTTGCCTGTTGTTGGTGTATAGAAATGCTAGCAATTTTTGCACATTGATTTTTGTATCCTGAGACTTTGCCAAAGTTGCTTATCAACTTAAGAAACTTTGGGGCTGAGACAATGGGGTTTTCTAGATATGGGATCATGTTACTTGCAAACACAGATAGTTTGACTTCCTCTCTTCCTATTTGAATACCTTTATTTCTTTCTCTTGCCTCATTGCCCTGGCCAGAACTTCCAATACTGTTTTGAATAGGAGCCCAGTTCTGAGCCCTTGCTGGAGAGGTGTTTCAGTCATTTGGAGGAAAAAGGGCACTCTGGCCTTTTGAGTTTTCAGCGTTTTTGCATTGATTCTTTCTCATCTTTGTGGGCTTATCTACCTTCAGTCTTTGAGGTTGCTGACCTTTGGATGGGGTTTTTGTGTTTGTTGTTGTTCTTTTCTGTTTGTTTTTCTTTTTAGAGTCTTCCCACTCTTCCACAGGGCTGCTGTGGTTTGCTGGGGCTACACTCCGGACCCTAGTTGCCTTGGTTTTTCCTGTACCTGGAGGTATCACTGGTGAAACAGCAAAGATGGCACCCTGCCCCTTCCTCTGAAAGCTCTGTCCCAGGAGTGTACTGGCCTATTGCCAGCCCGAACACACCTGTAGGAGGTGGCAGGAGACCCCAGTTGGGAGGTCTCATCCAGTCAGGAGGAACAGGATCAGGGGCTTGCTTGAAGAAGCAGTCTGGCTGGCCAGGCGCGGTGGCTCACGCCTGTAATCCTAGCACTTCGGGAGGCCGAGGCGGGCGGATCACAAGGTCAGGTGATCGAGACCATCCTGGCTAACACGGTGAAACCCCGTCTCTACCAAAAATACAAAAAAGAAATTAGCCGGGCGTGGTGGCAGGTGCCTGTAGTCCCAGCTTCTCGGGAGGCTGAGGCAGGAGAATGGCGTGAACCCGGGAGGTGGAGCTTGCAGTGAGCCGAGATCACGCCACTGCATTCCAGCGTGGGTGACAGAGCGAGACTCCGTCTCAAAAAAAAAAAAAAAAGGAAGCAGTCTGGCTGCTTTTTGGTAAGGCACCTGTGCTGTGTTGGGGATCCCTTCAGTCCCCAAATGGTTTGGGCTCTCGAAGGCCCACAAACTGGACCGGCTGAGAAGCCCAGACGGCCAAGGTGGTGGCCTGCCCTGCCCCTCAGGCACTCCATCCCAGGGAGAAATTAGAGCTCTGTCGGCCCTGTAGAACGTGAGTGGGGGTGGCCAGAGGCCCCAGCTGGGAGGACCCGGCTGGGAGGAGCTGCCCTGCGAGGAGGTGTGGATCAGGGTCCCACTTAAAGAAGCAGCCTGGCCACGCCTTGACAAAACAGCTGTGTTGTGGTGGGGAACTGCCTCTGCCCCTGTCGCCTTAGACTCTCCAAAGCGCGCAGGCTGGACAGCTAAGTCCTGGTCCAACCAACCCAGGTGGCAGCCCTCCCCTCCCCCAGGCACTCCGTCCCAGGGAGAAATCAGAGCTCTGTGCCTAATACCTGAGGACGGGTGTGGCTGGAGTGCCTGGCTGGGAGGTCCCACTCAGTGAGGAGGAATGGATGGGGCCCTGCTTAAAGAGGAAGCCTGGGCACAATCTGGCAAGGCTGCTGTGCCGCGCTGCTGGGGGTATTCCTCCTCTGGACCATTTGGACTCTCCAAAGCCTGCAGGCTGGATGGCTGAGTCATTCAACCAACACAGGTGGCGGCCTTCCCCTCCCTCAGGCACTCTGTCCCAGGGAGAGATCAGAGTTCTGTCCCTAATATGTGCGGGGGATGTGGCTGGAGGGCCTGGCTGGGAGGTCCCACCCAGTGAAGAAGAATGGATCCTGTGCCACATTAAGAAGCAGTCTGGCCACGATCTGGCAAAGCTGCTGTGGTGCTCTGTTTTGGGGACTCTTCCTTGTCTGGGCCGTTTGGACTTTCCAAAGCCCACAGGCTGGAACAGCTGAGTCGACCAAACAACAGAGATGATGCCTGCCCATCCTCAAGGTGGCTCAGTCTGGTCTCAGGTAGGCTTCAACCTGTTGCCAGTAGCTGGCTGGAATTCCAAGCCAGTGAGTCTTATCTTGTGAGGTGCAGTGGAAATGGGGCCTCCAGAAAGACGCCACTCAGGCTGGGTGCGGTGGCTCACCCCTATAATCCTAGCACTTTGGGAGGCGGAGGCGGGTGGATCACTTGAGGTCAGGAATTCGAGACCATCCTGGCCAACATGGCGAAACCCTGTCCCTACTAAAAATACAAAAATGAGCCCGGCGTGGTGGCGGGAGCCTGTAATCCCAGCTGCTCGGAAGGCTGAGGCCGGAGAATCGCTCGAACCCGGGAGGCAGAGGTTGCAGTGAGCGGAGATGCCGCCACTGCACTCCAGCCTGGACAACAGAGTGAGACTGTCTCAAAAATAAAAAATAAAAAAAAGAGAGAGAGACGCCACTCAGCTCCCGGGATTCCGCCCCCTTCCTAGGGGTATGTGGGGGACCTCCTGCCTTGTCTCCTGCCTCCTGTCTGAGTTGCAGACATATTTGTTGGGGATTCTGGGCCGGAGTATGTAAAGCTCCTGGGTCTGTGCGTGCCTGAGCAGCTGCTCGGCCCAGACTCGGCACAGCTGTGTGTGTCAGACCCAAGGCCCTGGAAGCGTGGGCTCACAAGGGGATCTTCTGATCCACAAGTTGCAAATATCCATGGAAGAAGCATGGTTTCCAGGGTCGCACAATCACTCACCGCTTTCCTTGGCCTGGTGTGGGGGTGTTGCTCCCGGGTGGGCTGTCGCCCCACCCTGCTTTTTTTCGTTCTCCGTGGGTCCAGTTATTTCCCTAATCAGTCCCAATGGGAGAACCTGGGTATTTCAGTTGAAGGTGCTGTATTCACTCGCCCCTTTTGTTCCTCCCACTTAATTTTTCTGTAAACATAAAACTGTTCAAAAAGTAAAGCCTATTAATTTAAAAACTATTCTAGTAGTGATATCATATTAAGGTTTTGCAAAATGTTATTGAGAAAACTGGGTACAGTATATTATTTCTTACAACTGGCTATGAATGTGAATCTACAATTATCTCAATAAATTTTTTAAAAACCTCCACAAAGACATGGAAAATATGAGAAAAAAGAGAGGAAAAACACAATTATACAGTTTAATTATACATAAATGTATATAATTAAACATTAATTATATACACTAAATGTACATAATTATACATTAATGGAGTTCTAGAAAAGAGAACAGGGTAAATAAAAGGAAAGAAATTATCAAACAAATAAAACAGTGATTTCAGAGTAGAGACATGAATTTCAGATAAAAAGAGTCCACCCACCAAGTGCTCAGCAAAACAGATAATGGAAAAAACATCCAAGTTCTGGGTAGGTCACTGTGACATTTCAAAACATTAGGTATCAAGAAAAATTTTAAGCTTTCAGAAGTGGGGAAAACAAGTTGCCAAGAAAGGAATGACAATAACAATAATATTAACATCTGAGTTCTAATCAACTATGATGACAATGCACACTGAAAGCATTATCTTCAAAATTCAGATGAAAGAATATTTTAAACATAGAATTCTAAAGCTAAACTGTCCTTATGAAGGTAAAATAACTACATTTTCAGACATGCAAAGAACCCCAAATTTACCTTTCTGTAAGCTTAGTGTTCCATTTTTGGAACACTAAGCATGTAAGAATTATTTATATCGTACTGCTCAAGCTCATTGCCAAGGTCTGATGGCAAAAATTCAAAAAAATGCAACCTCAGACATAAATGGGCTAAGAAGTTACTTTATCACAGGTATGTATGTACACGAAAAAGAAGAGAAGTTACTTAAGGATGTTCTCCAACAAAGTGCATGATGTATCAGTCACGGTTCTTGGATTCAAGTAACCGAAGCAGACTCTAGTTAACTTACGCAGAAAAGGGATTTATTATGAAGTTATCAGTTAGCTCACAGAAGTCTGGAGAATAAGGCTGAAAACACAGAGTGGGAGCCAGGAAGGTAGGCAGGAGGAACCACAGCTAAGGGCCTACCATGGAAACAGCCTGGTTTAGAAGGCTACTGCTGGTACTAGTACCCCTACTGCTCCTACCAGTGAACCTTAGCCTACCAGCACATGGCACTGCAAAGGAGCGCTAATTGTCCTGACATCTGGTGTTTTGGTTTATTTGTTGTGGACTTCAGAGTTGAGTTAATCATAATCTGCAGGCCGGGTGCGGTGGCTCACGCCTGTAATCCCAGGACTTTGGGAGGCCAAGGTGGGTGGATCACGAGGTCAGGAGATCGAGACCATCCTGGCTAACACAGTGAAACCCCGTCTCTACTAAAAATACAAAAAATTAGCTGGGCGTGGTGGCGGGCGCCTGTAGTCCCAGCTGCTCGGGAGGCTGAGGCAGGAGAATGGCATGAACCCGGGAGGTGGAGGTTGCAGTGAGCCGAGATCGTGCCACTGCACTCCAGCCTGGGCGACAGAGCAAGACTCCGTCTCAAAAAAAAAAAAAAATCATAATCTGCAATTCGCGGCACATTATCACCAGTTCACTGAAGGCTGCTCTTTTACCTTATTTGTTTTATTATTCTTCTTCCCCATCAGTCCGTATCCTCACTCTCATTCTCCTGCCCAACTTAATTACACTTAGCCTCTTAGTGTAATTAATATATGTATACTTTCAACCCACCTTTCATATGTTTATTTGTGTGTATATCCATGAAAATACACAGTGTTGTTTTACATTTTCATAAAGAGAATTATGCTATAAGTCTCTGTTTCTTACTTTTTTCACTCAGCACTGAGTTTTGGAGACCTATCCATGTGGCTCTATGTAAATCTAGCTTATTACTTTTAATTGTTGTGTAATTTTCCGTTCTATGAATATACAACAGTTTGCTTACCCCATCCCATGGTGATGAACACCTGGATTGCTTCCAATTCCTCACTACCACAAACAGTGCTGCAATGAACAACCTCAACTATATTTCCTTAGGACTTGTGTGAGAATTTCTGTGGAATATATGCCCAGAAGCAGGATTGCTGGGTTATAGGGTATACACATACTTAATTTCATGGTTTGGTACGGCCAAACTCTCTCTGGAATACCCGTACCAGTTGACATTCCAACTCATGTTTGTCCTTTTCCTCACATCCTCATCAGCCCTTGATAATATCTGACTTTCTATCTGTTACCATTGCTGTAGTGACTTCTCACCGTTATTTTAATTTTCATTTCTCAAATCATTAGTAGGGATAAAAATCTCTTAATATATTCAAATTTCCCCTTGTGTAAACTCAAGTTTCCCCTTCTGTAACTTATTCTTCATATCCTATGCCCATTTTCCTATTGCATTTACTATCTTCTTTTTCTATTTATTGTTCTTTTGTCAGGTTTGCCTATCACAAACATATTCTCCTAATCTATCATCCTTGTGTTAGTTTTGTAATATTTCTGGCTTATTTGTGTTGCTGGCTCCAGATTCAAAGCCGTGAAAAGATTAGTCAGTCCTTGTTGCCTCGTGGTCAGGGAAAGGAAGTATCTGACCACCAGCAGTTTCCATAGTAGGAAGTGGGATCCCACCTCTCACCAAAACTCTAGAGGGAAATTCCCCAAAACAGGATGAAATGTTGTTCGGGAGCACTAGAGTTCATTCCTTTGGTTGTCTAATATCCACATATACTCTTCCTCCCATACTTACACTTTGAAAAAAATGTTTCCACTGAATACAGTGTAAATATACCTCATATAAACCAAACATGCACCCATCCCCTTTCCAGAGTGAGAAAACCAAAAACATAAATTAGAATGCTTTCAGGGGCAAGCAATAGAAAACCCAACTCAAACTGTCTTGAATAGTAAATGCAATTCATTGGCTCACTTAACTGAAGAGTCCACAGGCAGGGAGACTTCAGGCATGGCATGATCCGGAATATGGTTCCATTTCTGTGATTCTCTTGGCTCTGCCTCCTCCATTTTTCAGCTCCATCCTCAGGTAGGCCTTCCACATGTTCACAAGATGGCTAACAGCAGGAACCAGGCTACATGCTTCTTTGTTCTTATCCAAGGGAAGATAGGTCATCTCCTCCCTCAAAAGCTGAATAAAAGTCCTAAGCCTCATTGTGATTGGGTCATCCCTGAACCAGTCGTCACTGTGGCTAGGAGGGTGAAATTACTCAGATCAGTTTATACCAATAAAGGCCTACACCTAGAGCTGGTGGTGGGGTCAATCCCACTCACATCCCATAGTGCGGGAGGAGTGGAATGGATGCTGCAGAAAAACTACAATGTCCACAAGGGAGTAAACTAAGAAAGAGGAAGATATGGGGTCCAAGAAAGATTGAGTTTGTATTAGGCCATTCTTGCATTGCTACCAAGAACTACCTGTGACTAGGTAATTCATACAGAAAAGAGGTTTAGTTGGCTCATGGTTCTGCAGGTTTTACAGAAAGCATGGTGCTGGCATCTGGTTGGCTTTTAGAGAGGCCTAAGGTAGCTTACAATTATGGCAGAAGGCAAAGGGGAAGCAGGCATGTCACATGGTGAAAGCAGGAGCAAAAGAGAGTTGGGGGGTGGGGTGCCACATACTTTTAATGGACCGGATTTCCCAGTAACTCACTCACTACTGCAAAGACAGTACTGAACCATGAGAGATCGGCCTCCATGACTGAAACATCTCCCACCAGGCCCCACCTCCAGCATTCAACATGACATTTGGGTGAAGACAAATATCCAAACTATATCAGAGTCCAACCTAGAAGAATAATGAAGAGACGTCCCAGGATGACAGCTGCACCGCAGGCCTACAGAGCAATCAGTCCAAATTGGAACAGGAAGATGGAGGACTCCAGGAAGAAGGTATATGGGAAAAAGGGGGATTCAAATTATTTTATACTTTCCTTGAGAATTTGGAATAACTTTAGGTGACAAAGTCAGACAATGCAAGGAAGAAAAGAAAGACAATTAGAAACTCCAGGGGAAAAAAACTATACAAGAAAAGAAATATAGGCCAGGCAAGGTGGCCCACATCTGTAATTCCAGCATTTTGGTAAGCCGAGGCAGGTAGATAACTTGAGCCCAGAAGTTTGAGACCAACCTGGGCAATATGGAGAAACTCTGTCTCTACAAAACTACAAAAAAAATTAGCTGGGCATGGTGACACACCCTGGTAGTCCCAGCTACTCGGGAGGCTGAGGAAGGAGGATCTCACCTGAGCCCCAGGGATCGAGGTTGCAGTGAGCTGTGATCGTGCAGCCGACTGCACGCCAGCCTGGGGGACAGAGCAAGACCTTGTCACAAAAAAAAAAAAAAAAGGAAAAAAATAAATAATCATGCTATGCTAATTGGATCTTTCTGGAACAGTATTTATATCATCACAATAGTGTAAACACTTATCAACCCCAGATTATGCAGCTATTTTAAAGTTTCATTTTTGCTATTCATGTGAAACCGCTGCCTGGAATTTTCTATTCTCCTGTAACCATCCTATATTATTCCTGTCTCAGGATGACATAATTATGGTTATAAACAGGATATAATTTATTAACCTTCGGGCCGGGTGCGGTGGCTCAAGCCTGTAATCCCAGCACTTTGGGAGGCTGAGGCGGGTGGATCAGCTGAGGTCAGAAATTCGAGACCAGCCTGGCCAGCATGGTGAAACCCCATCTCTACTAAAAATACAAAAAAATTAGCTGAGCGTGCTGGCAGGCGCCTATAATCCCAGCTACTTGGGAGGCTGAGGAAGGAAAATCACTTGAACCCAGGAGGGGAAGGTTGCAGTGAGCCGAGATCATACCATTGCACTCCAGCCTGGGTAACAAGAGCAAAACTCAGGCTCAAAAAAAAAAAAAAAGTATTAACCTTGTTAATATAAAAGTAAAAGTACAGATGGCAGAAGTTAAGATATAGAAAGGAGAATATAAGTCTATTAGTTAAAGGCACAAAGGTAAGGATTAGAGAATATGTAATTAGTGACATGGCTATATTGGGGAAATGAGAAGAGGGCATTTGGGTGGTATAAATAACAGGAAGTCAGTAGATAATGACTAAAATTGATAAATAAGTTAATAAATAGAAAAATCTGTATATATTTGAGATATTAAGATAATTACCATAAAAAAACAATAAAACAAACAGTTAAAGACTAGTAGATTTCCAGGTCAAGAAGACAGATTTACCACGTGTTTATCTCCACTTTCTCCTGAGACCCTGCTAAAAATGATCATAAATAAATTTTATGTTTATTTACTTATTTTTTATATTTTTGAGACGGAGTCTTGTTCTGTCTCCCAGACTGGAGTGCGGTGGCGCGATCTCAGCTTGCTGTAACCTCTGCTTCCCGGTTCAAGTGATTCTCCTGCCCCAGCCTCCCGAGTAGCTGGGATTACAGGTGTGAGCCTCCACACCCGGCTAATTTTTGTATTTTTAGTAGAGATGGGGTTTCACCATGTTGGCCAGGCTGGTCTCGAACTCCTGACCTCAGGTGATCTGCCTACCTCGGCCTCCCAAAGTGCTGGGATTACAGGCATAAGCCACCGCACCCAGCCATAAATAAATTTTTAAAAAGGTAAAAAAACACAATGATGAATACAATGGGAGCAGGTTCATCAGCAGAAGAGAGATTTCATCTAATTTGTGGATGATAGGATGTAAATGGAGGAATGGTGACTGACGGAGCATGGTGGAGGAAGCCACAGCCTGGGGTACGCATGGAGGTGATGCTTCAGAGGAAGGAGTTGCTCTTTCTCTGCAGGAGCCTGGAGCGTCTTGGTCTTGACAATGCCAGGTATGATGAAGAGTGGGAGTGAGATGTGGGGCTGAATACAGGGATTTTAATTGAAAGGCTATATATAAAACTGTCAACTCATCCGTTTGTGTACAATTTACAGCAGTCAGGTGTCTACCTATTAGGCAAAAAATGTAGAGTTCTTCTCTAATGAAACTGAACAACCTTAGAGAAAAGACCATGGCATTTGGCATTCAGAGAGTCTGCAGTATAATAGTCAGATCCTTAATTATATTTAAAAAAAAGACACCGGTTGCCTAGCCCTGTCCCCATGCACAGAGCTTCCAATGAGATTTTTATTGCTGCATTCTTAAATATCAGCCAACAACCACTGATCAGCAAGCATTTGAGAAAAGACTGCAACATCAAAGACAGAGACCAAAATAAGCAAATAAGCAAACAGGAAAGAATAATCCCAAAAGGTTTCAACTACATGACATTCTGGAAAAGGTAAAACTATGGAGACAGTAAAAAGATCTGCTCCCCAGGCCCTTGCAGTCTGGGCTTATGATGGGAGAGGCCGCCTCAAGGAGCCCTGAAATGCCTTTAGGGTCATTATTCCATTGTGTTGATGAATAACACCTGATTTCCATTGTGATGGGGCCAGCCATACTCATTTCCTTATCTAACAGTAAACCGGGGGCTGGGTGAAGTGGCTCATGCCTGTAAACCCAGCACTTTGAGAGGCCGAGGTGGGTGGATCACTTGAGGTCAGATGTTCGAGACCAGTCTGGCCAACATGGTGAAACCGTGTCTCTATTAAAAATACAAAAATTACCCTGATGTGTTGGTGCGTGCTGTCATCCCAGGTACTTGGGAGGCTGAGCCAGCAGAATCACTTGAACCTGGGAGGCGGAGATTGCAGTGAGCCGAGATAGCACTGCTGCACTCCGGCCTGGGCAACAGAGCAAGACTCCATCTCAAAAAAAAAAAAAAAAAAAAAAAAAAAAGCAATAGTAATCTGGCCATACCCTTATTATCTCCAATCAGGCTTTCTCATTTCTTTTCAATATGGATAGGCTGAAAAGTTTCCAAATTTTTAAGTTCTGCTTCCATTTTGATTAACAATTCCATTCTTAAATCATTTCTCTCTTCTCTCATTTGACTATAACCAGGCAAAAGGAACAGGTTGCTCCTTCAACACTCTGCTTAGAATTAGCTTCAGCTAGTCATGGAAGAGTGAGTAGAATGGTGATTGGGCATTGGGAGATATTGATCAAAGAATAAAAATTTTCATTTAAACAGGAGGAATAAGTTCAAAAGATCTGTGGTACAACATAATGACTATGGTTAACAGCAATGTATTGTATACCTGGAAATCACTAAAGGAGTAGATTTTAAGTGTTCTCACCACACACAAAAATGTTAAGTATGTGAGGTAATGCATATATTCATTAGCTAGGTGTAGCCATTTCAAAATGTATACATATTTTGAAACATCAGGATGTACTCCATAAATATTTCTATTTTTATTTGTCAATTTCAAAAAAAAAAAAAAAGAAATGGGCTGGGCGTGGTGGCTCACACCTGTAATCCCAGCACTTTGGGAGGCTGAGGCAGGTGGATCACGAGGTCAGGTGTTCGAGACCACTGGCCAACATAGTGAAACCCCGTCTCTACTAAAAGTACAAAAAATTAGCCAGGTGTGGTGGCGGGCACCTGTAATCCCAGCTACTCGGGAGGCTGAGGCAGGAGAATCTCTTGAACCTGGGAGGCGGAAGTTGCTGTGAGCCGAGATCGCGTCACTGCACTCCAGCCTGGGCGACACTGTGAGACTCTGTCTCAAAAAAAATAAAAAATAAAGAAATAAAAGAAATGGCATCAGTTAAATATCCAATTTCATTGCTCACAAGTTCTAACTTCCATGGAACACTAGGACATGGACATTGTGGAATGATTATATCAAGCTAATTAACATATCCATCACCTAGCACATTTATCGTTTTTGTAGTGAAAACATTTAAAATCTATTTTTTAAGCAATTTTGGAATATACAATACATTATTATTAACTATAGTCACTATGCTTTGCAATAGATACTGAAAACTTATTACTTCTAACTGAGACCTTATACTCTTTGATCAACATCTCCCCATTCCCCACCTTCACTCATCCACTCCCTGATAACCACCATTCTACTCTCTACTTCTGTAAGTTGGAGTTTTTGGTTCCACATATAAGGAAGATCATGTAATATTTATCTTTCCATGGCTGGTTTATTTTACTTAGCATAAATGAAGGTATGTTCCATCTATGCATAATTAGCTCAGAATTTTTATCATTAAGGGATGTTGAATTTTATTAAATGCTTTTCTGCATCTATTAAGATGACCATATTTTTTTCCATCATTCTATTGGTGTTATGTATCACATTTATTGATTTGCATATGTTGAGCTATCCTTGCATCCCTGGAATAAATCCCATTTCATTATGGTGTATTCTTTTTTTGATGTGTTATTGGATTTGATTTGCTTGTATTTTATTGAGCATTTTTGCTTATATGTTCATCATGGATATTGGCCCGTAGCTTTCTTTTTTGTTGTGTTTATGCCTGATTTTTGAATTAGAGTAATGCTAGTCTCATAGAATAAATTCTGCTTAACATTTTAAGAATCATTTGAGAAGAATTGGTATTACTTCTTTATATGTTTGGTAGAATGTGGCAGTGAAGCTATTCAGACCTAGGATTTTCTTTCTTAGAAGACTTTTTATTACTGGTGTAATCTCATTGCTCATTATTGATATGTTCAGGTTTTTTTCTTCTTGATTCAATCTTGGTAGGTCATTTGTGTCCAAATATTTATCCATTTCTTCTAGGATTTTCAGTTTGTTAGCATGTGGTTGTTCATAATAGACTCTATGATCTTTTGTATTTCTGTAGTATCCATTGTAATAAATCCTCTTTGTTTCTGATTTTGTTTATTTGGGTCTTTTTTTTTTTTGGTTAGTCTAGCTGGCAGTTTATCAATTTTGTTTATCTTCTCAAAAAACCTTTTCGAATTAGGAGGGCAGAGGAAGATGGTGGAATAGAAGCCTACACCATTCTTCCCCTGACCCCAACTGGAACACCAAATTTTAACAATTATCTGCATACAGAAAAGCACCATCACAAGAACAAAAAATCAGGTGAGCAATCACAGTACCTGGATTTAGCTTCATATCTCTGAAAGAGGCATTGAGGAGGGCAGGAGAGACAGTCTTGAATTGCCGACACCACACCTCGCCCATCCTCTGGCAGTGTCTGTGTGGTGCAGAGAGATAATCTGTGTACTTTGGAGAGGGAGAGTGCAGCAGACTGGGGCGACTTCACATTGAACTCAGTGCTGCCCTGTTGTAGCAGAGAATAAAGCTGTACTAGGCTCAGCCAGCACCTGCACATGGAGGAAGCATTTGGACCAGAGGGAAGTCAGCCATCTGAGTGGTCAGAACTTGAGTTTCTCAGCAAGCCTCACCACCATGGGCTGAAGTGCTCTGGGGTCCTAGGTAAACTTGAAATGCGGTCTAGGACATGGGAACTGCCATTCCTAGGGAAATCCTAGTGTCCGGCTGGGCTTAGAGCCAGGGAGACACCAGCTGGGGTAGCTAAGGGAGTGCTTGTGCCATTCCTCCCCCAACCCTAGGCAGTGCAGCTCAAGGCAATGAAAGTGACTCCCTCCTTCTGTTTAAGGAGAGGAGACTGAAGAGTAAGCAGGACTTTGTCTTGCATCTTGGATACCAGCTCAGCTGGTATCCAAGCTGTCAGGGCATTGGACAGAGTTGTGAGGCCCCCATTCTGGGCCCTAACTCCTGAATGACATTTCTAGATACATACTGGGCCAAAAGGGAACCCAGTGCCTTGAAGGGAAGGACCCAGTCCTGCAGGATTCATCATGTGCTGACTAAAGAGCCCTTAGGCCCTGAATAACCAGCAGTAATATGCAAGGAGTATGCTGTGGGCCTCGAGCTCTGAGATGTACTGGCTTCAGGTGTGACCCAGCACATTCCCAGCTGTGACGGCTAAGGTGAAAGACTCCTTCTGTTTGAGAAAAGCAGAGGGAAAAGTAAAGGAGACTTTGCCTTGAACTTTAGGTACCAGCTCAGCTACAATGAGGTAGAACAACATGCAGGCTCTTGGGTTCCCTGAGTCCAGTCCTAGGCTCTTGGACAGCATTTCTGGACCTGCCCTGGGCCAGAGGGGAGCCCAATGCTTGAAGGGTGAGTCCCAGGCCAGGCAGCATTCACCAAAAGCTGACAGAAGAGCCCTTGGGCTTTACTTGAACACCACTCAGAATGGCTATTATTAAAAAGTCAAAGGCTGGGCATGGTGGCTCACGCCTGTAATCCCAGCACTTTGAGAGGCCGAGGCAGGCGGATCACCTGAGGTCGGTAGTTCCAAACCAGCCTGACCAACATGGAGAAACCCTGTCTCTATTAAATTACGAAATTAGCTGGACGTGGTGGCACATGCCTGCAATCCCAGATACTCGGGAGGCTGAGGCAGGAGAATCACTTGAACTTGGGAGGCGGAGGTTGCAGTGAGCCAAGATCGCACATTGCACTCCAGCCTGGGCAACAAGAGCGAAACTCCATCTCAAAAAAAAAAAAAAAAGCTTCTGCACAGCAAAGGAAACAATCAACAAAGTGAAGAGACAATACACAGAATGGGAAAAAATACATTTGCTAACTACCCATCTGACAAGGGAATTGATTAATAACCAGAATAAACAAGGAGCTCAAACAACTGTATTGGAAAAAAATCTAATACTCCAATCAAAAAATGGGCAAAAGATTTGAATAGGCATTTCTCAAAAGAAGACATACAAATGACAAACAGGCATATGAAAAGGTGCTCAATATCACTGACCATCAGAGAAATGCAAATCAAAACTATAGTGAGATATTATCTCACTTCAGTTAAAATGACTTTTACCCAGGCAGAACCAAGACTGCTATGGTTGCTGTTTGCGGTGGTCTAGGGAGGAAGAAGTTGACACACCTGGTAACGGCTGCTGTCAGCCTTACACATCCTGGGACTCCCATGGTGCTTTCCAGAAGGGGTTATTCACAATATAAACAGGTATCCAGCATTGAGGACCTGCCCAGTCCAATGGAAAACCCTTATAAAGAATCTCTTAAGAAATGTGTCTTGTGTGGAAAGCATGTAAATTAGAAGAATGCACAGCTTTTGTCCCAGTTTGTTTCTCCATTTACTGGATGCATTTATGGAAGGCACGTTACAGGTCTTTGTGGGAAGAAACAGAAAGAAATCACAAAAGCAATTAAGAGAGCTCAAATAATGGGGTTTATGCCAGTTACATACAAAGATCCTGCATATCTCAAGGACCCTAAAGTTTGTAACATCAGATATCAGGAATAAATTCTATCACATTACCACCAATAAACTTATTTTACAGTAAAAAAAAAAAAAAAAAAAGGCTTTTACCCAAAAGTCAGGCAATAACAAATGCTGGTAAGGTTGTGGAGAAAAGGGAACACTAATACACTGTTGGTGGGAATGTAAATTAGTACAACTACTAAGGAGAACAGTTTGGAGGTTTCTCAATAAAACTAAAAATAGAGCTGCCATGATCCAGCAATCTTACTGCTGGGTCTATACCCAAAAGAAAGGAAATCAGTATATTAAAGAGTTATGTGCACTCTCATGCTTGTTGCAGCACTGTTTACAATAGCTAAGATTTGGAAACAACCTAAGTATCCATCAACAGATGAATGGATAAAGAGAATGTGAGCTGGGCGCTGTGGCTCATGCCTGTAATCTCAGCACTTTGGGAGGCTAAGGCGAGCGGATCACCCGAGGTCAGGGATTTGGGACCAGCCTGGCCAACATGGTGAAACCCAGTCTCTACTGAAAATATAAAAATGGGCCAGACGTGGTGGCGGGCACCTGTAATCCCAGCTACTCAGGAGGCTGAGGCAGGAGAATTGCTTGAACCCGGGAGGCAGAGGTTGCAGTGAGCAGAGAGCGAGCCACTGCACTCCAGCCTGGGCAACAGGGTGAGACTCTGGCTCAAAAGAAAAAAAAGAAAATATGGTACTTATACACAATGGAGTACTATTCAGCCATAAAAAGAATGAATTCCTTGAGACATAACTTTAGGTTATTTGTGATCATTCTTCTTTTTGTTTTTTTGTTTGTTTGTTTGTTTTGTTTTTCTGAGATGGAGTTTTGCTCTTGTTGCCCAGGCTGGAGTGCAATGGCGTCATCTCAGCTCACTGCAGCCTCCACCTCCCAGGTTCAAGCAATTCTCCTGCCTCAGCCTCCAGAGTAGCTGGGATTACAGGCATGTGCCACCACGCCCAGCTAATTTTGTATTTTTAGTAGAGATGGCGTTTCTCCATGTTGATCAGGCTGGTCTCGAACTCCCGACCTCAGGTGATCTGCCCACCTCGGCCTCCCAAAGTGCTGGGATTACAGGCGTGAGACACCGCACCTGGCTAATCATTCTTCTTTTTGAATGTAGGTGTTTATTGCTATAAAATTTCCTCTTTGCTGAATCCCATAAGTTTTGGTATGTTTTGTTTCCATTTTTGTTTGTCTCAAGATATTTTTAAATTTTGTCTTTATTTATTGACCAATTGGTTGTTTAGGAACATGTTGTTTAATTTTCATTTATTTGTGAATTTCCCAAAATTCTTTTTGTTATTTATTTCTAGTTTCCTACCTTTCTGGTTGAAAAAGACACTTGATAGTATTTCAATCTAATTAAATTTGTTAAGACTTGTTTTGGCCAGATGCGGTGGCTCACGCCTGTAATCCCAGCACTTTGGGAGGCCGAGGCGGGTGGATCACCTGAGGTCAGGAGTTCAAGACCAGCCTGACCAACATGGAGAAACCTCATCTCTACTAAAAATACAAAAATCAGCCGGGCCTAGTGGCGCATGCCTGTAATCCTAGCTACTTGTGAGTCTAGTGCAGGAGAATTGCTTGAACCCAGGAGGCGGAGGTTGCAGTGAGCCAAGATCATGCCATCGCACTCCAGCCTGGGCAACAAGAGCGAAACTCCATCTCAAAAAAAAAAAAAAAGACTTGTTTTGTGACCTAACGTATGCTGTACCCTGGAGAATGTTTTGTGTGCTCTTGAGAAGAATGTGTATTCTGTTGCTATTGAATGGAATGTTTTTTATATGTCTGCTATGTCCATTTGGTCTAAAGTGTATTTCAAGTCTAACATTCCCTTATTAATTTCCTGACTTGATGATCTGTCCATTGTTGAAAGTAGGATATTGAAGTTTCCTAATATTATTATATTATAGTCTATCTCTGTCTTTGGATCTATTAACATTAGCTTTATATATGTAGGTGCTCCAATGTTGTATGCATATATATTTAAAATTGTTATATCTTCTTGATAAATTGTTTCCTTTATCATTATATAACGACACTCTTAGTCTCTGTATTAGTCCATTCTCATATTGCTATACAGAAATACCTGAGACTGGGTAATCTATAAAGAAAAGAGGTTTAATTGGCTCACAGTTCTGCAGGCTGTACAGGATGCATGCTGCTGGCATCTGCTTGGCTTCTGGGGAGACCTCAGGAAACTTACAATCATGGCAGAAGGCTAAGGCAGAGCAGTCATGTCACCAGAGCAAGAGCAAGAGCAAGAGAGAGAGGGCCAGAGGTGCCACACACTTTTAAACAACCAGATCTCACAAGAACCCACTCACTATCACAATGACAGTATCAAGGGGGATGGTGCAAAACCATTCATGAGAAATCCTCTGCCATGATCCAAAAACCTCCCATTAGGCCACACCTCCAACATTAGGGATTACAATTCAACATGAGATTTGGTGGGGACACAGATCCAAACAATATCAGTCTTGTTTTAGTTTTTGACCTAAAGTTTATTTTTTCTGAAATAAGTATCACTACCCCTGTTCTCTTTTGGTTTTCATTTGCATAGAATGTCTTTTTCCATCCTTTCACTTTCAATCCATGTGTGACCCTAAAAGTTAAGTGAGTCTCTTCTAGGGAACACATAGTTGGGTCTTGTTTTTTATTCATTCAGTCACTCTATGCCTTTTGATTGGAGAATTTAATCAAGATAATTATTGATAGATAAGAACTTCTACTGCTATTTTGTTGTTTTTCTGTTTTTTGTTTTTGTTTTTGTTTTTTTCTGAGACAGAATTTTGCTCTTGTTGCTCAGGCTGGAGTGCAATGGCACTATATCAGCTCACTGCAACCTCCGCCTCCCAGGTTCAAGCGATTCTCCTGCCTCAGCCTCCCTAGTAGCTGGGATTGCAGGCACCCACCACCACGCCTGGCTAACTTTTGTATTTTTAGTAGAGAATGGATTTTGCCATGTTGGCCAGGCTGGTCTCAAACTCCTGACCTCAGGTGATCCGCCTGCCTTGGCCTCCCAAAATGCTGGGATTACAGGCATGAGCCACCGTGCCTGGCCTTTCTGGTTATTTTATAGAGCCTTTGTTCTTTTCTTTCTCTTGCTGTCTTCCTTTATGATTAGATTATTTTCTCTAGTAGTATACTTTGATTACTTACTTTTTATCATTGTATATCTACTATAGGTTTGTGTTTTGTGGTTACCATGAGGCTTACATAAAACATCTTACAGATAGAACAAGCTAGTTTGAGCTGATAACAACTTAACTTTGATCACATTAAACAATTGTAAACTTTAACTCCACCCTGCACACATTTTATGTGTACAATGATACAATTTACATCTTTTATATTGTATATCCCTTAACAAATTATTGTAGCTATTATGTTTTTAAGCTTTAAAAACACTGATCATATTTCAGATTATTGCACACTGAGATGGTCTTTCTGCCAGCACTTCATGGTTACACCGTATCATTTGCAACTGTGCTTTTGTATGGCTTTTTAAAAAAGTTTTATTTTATTTTTAATTTCCAATAATAATTGTATGTACTTATGGGGTACAGTGTAATGTTTTGATACTTGTATACATGTGGAATAATCAAATCAGGCTAATTAGTATATACATCACATCAAATATTTATTATTTCTTTGTGGGAAGAAGATTGATTGATTGATTGATAGAGACAGGGTCTTACTATGTTGCCCAGGCTGGTCTCAAAGTCCTCAACTCAAGTGATCCTCCCACCTCAGCTTCTCAAAGCACTGGGATTACAGGCCTGAGCCACCATGCTTGGCTGAAAGAACATTTTAAAATCTTCTCTTTTAGCTATTCTAAAATATACATTAGTATTAACTATAGTCCCCGTGCTGTGCAATGGTATGCCAGAACTTATTAGTCTAACTGTAACATTGTAACCATTGACCAACATCTCCCCTTTGCCTGTCCATTCCCACCCCTTTCCCCCCAGCATCTGGTAACCACCATTCTACTCTCTACTTCTAGGAGTTAAACTCTTTTAGAGTCCAGATAAAAGTGAGATCATATGGTTTCTGTCTCTCTGTGCCTGGCTTATTTCACTTAACGTAATGTTCTCTAGGTTTATTCATTCATTCAAGTTGTTACAAATAGAATTTCCTGTTCTTTTAAGGGTGAGTAGTATTCAATTGTGTGTGTGTGTGTGTGTGTGTGTGTGTGTGTGTATATATATATATATATATGACATCGTTAAAATTTATTCATCCTTTTATGGTCACTTAGGTTTTTTCCATATCTTGGCTATTGTGAATAATGCTGCAATGAACATCAGAGTGCAGACATCTTTTTGGCATACTGATTTCAATTCCTTTGGGCATACACCCAGTAGTGGGATTGGTGTATCATATAGTAATTCTATTTTTAGTTTTACTTTTTTTAGGGGGCGGCCTTAAGTCATGTGTTTATTTTTTTCATTTTATTTTTAGTTGACACATAATAATTATACATATTTATGTGGCACAGTGTAGTACTTTGATACATGAATACAACGTGTAATGATTAAACCGGGTTCATTAGGATAGCCATCACCTCAATCGTTTATCATTTCTTTGTGTTGGGAACATTAAAAATTCTCTTTTCTAGCTTTTAAACATATACAATAAATTATTGCAAACTATATTCACCCTATAGTACTATAGAACACTAGAACTTATTCCTCCCATCTAGCTATAATTTTGTATCTGTTAACTAGCTTTTCCCTACCTTACCTTCCTCCCCCCCCTTTCCAGCTTTTAATGACCATGATTCTACCTTCTACTTTTATAAGCTGAATTTTTTTAGCTCCCACATATGAGTGAGAATTTCTGGCATTTATCTTTCTGTACCTGACTTATTTCACTTAACATTATATCCTATCCTCCAGGTTCATCCAGGTTGCCATGAATGACAGAATTTCATTCATTTTCATAGTTGAATAGTATTCCACTGTGTATATGTACCACATTTTCTTTATCCACTCATCTGCTGATGGACATTTAGGGTGATTACAAATTGTGGCTATTGTGAACAGTGCTGCAATAAACATGAGGTTGCAGAGATCTCTTTGATATATTGATTTACTTTCTTTTGGATAAATACCCAGCAGTGGGATTTACGGATTATATGGTAGTTCTATTTTTAGTTTTTTGGGAAACTTCCACACTTTTTTTCCATAATGGCTGCACTACTTTACATTCCCAACAACAATGTATAAGAGTTCCCTTTTCTCCACATCCTTATCCACATTTGTTATTTTTTGTCTTTTTGTTTTTGTTTTTTTTTTTTTTGCCTTCCACATATTCTAATTTGTCTTTTTGATAATAGCCATTTTAACTGGGGTGAGATGAAGTTTTATTGTGGTTTTGATCTGCATTTCTCTGATTAGTGACGTTGGGCATTTTTTCATATACCTTTTGGCCATTTGCATGTCTTCTTTTGAGAAATGTCAATTCAGATCATTTGCCCATATTTTAATTGTATTATTATTGGGTTTTTTGCTGTCGTTATTTGAGTTCCTTATATATTCTGGTTACTAATCCCTTGAGAGCCTCTCAAACCTTTACTGTGGATGTGCATGCTCACAGTTATACACATTCTCCCAATCTCATAGAGTCCTGTTGGCAACAGTAAGCTACCTTCTTTTTCCTAGGGCAGTACACTGAAAGGCTGTAACATTGGATGCATGCTCCACTCCTCTCCCTCCCTCCTGAGGAAGAAGTCTCGGGGTCCTGTTCCTTCTCCTGATCCTACAGAACTGTACTGGCTGCAGTATGCTGTCCACCTTTTATCTTTTTTCTTGGCTGCCCCCAGGTGTTCAAACTATGCCAGTTCCCTCAGAAATCTCATACTGGAGATTGGTTGAGATAGGACAGAAACAGGTCCCTCAGGTAGTGCCTCAAAATACTAAGGATGTGCTTAGTATTTTGCTCCACTACATCTTCCTCCTGAAGAAGAAGTCGTGGGCTGAGACCATCTCTCTCAGCACTGAGCTGGCCCAGTGTAAGGGGGTGACTTACGCAGGTAAAGTGAAATTTCTTTTCTTACCTGTTTCAATGTGGCTGTTACTGATTTTGTGCTTTTTTGAAGAACGACAATTTCTTAACTGGATTCTGAATTACTAATAAAGGTATTTTGGTCTCTGTATTGTTAAATTGGTGTTTCTGTGGTGGGATCAGGGCTAGGACTTCCTATTCTGCCACTTTGCTGACATCACTCCTAGATCTTACTTATCTAATAGAAACACTTACAAGCATATATTTCCATCTAAAGCACTATTTTTACTAAATCCCATAAAACTTAAGTTGTTGTGTGTTTCATTTTCATTTTGTTCAAAACAGTTTTCTAATTTCCTTTATGATTTATTTCTTTACCCATGGATTATTTGGAGTGTGTTGTTTAATTTCCAAATTTTTATTGATACATAATATTTGTACATATTTATGAGGTACATGTGATATTTTGTTACCTGCATGTATGTGTAATGATCAAGTTGGAGTATTTAGGGTATGCATCACCTCAAGTATTTATCATTTCTATGTGTTGGGGACATTACAAGTCCTCTCTTCTAGATATTTTGAAATATACAATACATTGTTGTTAACTGTAGTTATCCTACTCTGTTATTGAACATTGGAACTTATTCCTTCTGTATAACTGTATGTTTGTACCCATTAACCAACCTCTCGGTTCATCTCCCTAACACATATCCTTCTCAACCTCTAATATATATCATTTTACTTTCTACCTCCAGATCGACTTTTTTAGCTCCCACATATGGGTGAGAACATGTGATATTTGTATTTTGGTGGTTGGTTTATTTCACTAAGCATAATGACCTCCAATACCATCCATGTTGCTATAAATGACATGATTTCATTTTTTATGGCCAAATAATATTATACTGTGTATACATACCACATTTTCTTTATCCATTCATCTGTCGATGGACACTTACCTTGAGTCTATATCTTTGCTATTGTAAGCAGTCCTGCAATAAACATGGGGGGTGCAGGTATTCTTTAATATGCTAATTTAATTTCCTTTGGATAAATACCCAGTAGTGGGATTGCTGGATCATATCTTAGTTCTATTTTTAGTTTTTTGAGAGATCTCCATACTGTTTTTCACAGTGGCTGTATTAATTTACATTTCCACCAACAATGTATAAAAATTTCCAAGCCAGGCACCATGGCTCACGCCTGTAATCCCAGCACTTTGGGAGGCCGAGGCGGGTGGATCACCTGAGGTCAAGAGTTCAAGACCAGCCTGGCCAACATGGTGAAACCCTGTCTCTACTAAAAATACAAAAAAATTAGCCAGGTGTAGTGGCGGGCGCCTATAATCCCAGCTACTTGGGAGGGAGGCTGAGGCAGGAGAATTGCTTGAACCCGGGAGGCGGAGGTTGCAGTGAGCTGAGACTGTGCCACTGCACTCCAGCCTGGGCAACAGAGTGAGACTCCGTCTCAAAAAAAAAAAAATTTCCTGTTCTTCACATCTTTGCTACCATTTGTTGTTTTTTGCCATTCTAACTGGGGTAAGATTAATTTGCATTTCCCTGATGATTAGCGATGTTAAGCATTTTTTACATATAAAATTAGCAATGTTGAGCATTTTTTACATATAATTATTGGCCATTTGTATGTCTTCTTTTAAAAAATGCCTATGCATGTCTTTTGCCCACTCTTTAATGGGATTATTTTTTGTTATTTTAAAATGGTTTGTGTTTCTTGTATATTCTTGATATTAGTCCTTGTCAGATAAATAATTTGCAAATATTTTCTGCCATTTAACAGTTTGTCTCTTCACTCTGTTGATTGTTTCCTTTGCTATGTAGAAGCTTTTTTTTTTTTTTTTTTTTTTTTTGAAACAGTCTCACTCTGTCACCCAGGCTGGAGTGCAGTGGTGCAATCTCGGCTCACTGCAACCTCCGCCTCCTGGATTCAAGCTATTCTTCTGCTACAGCCTCCTGAGTAGCTGGGACTACAGGTGCCTGCCACCATGCCAGGCTAATTTTTGCATTTTTAGTAGAGACGGGGTTTCACCATATTGGCCAGGCTGGTCTTAAACTCATGACCTCGTGAGCCCCCGCCTCGGCCTCCCAAAGTGCTGGGATTACAGGCGTGAGCCACCACACCTGGCCTGCAGAAGCTTTTTAGTTTAATATAGTCCCGTTTGTCTATTTTTGTTTTTGTTTCCCAGGCTTTTGAGGTCCTGGCCATAACATCTTTGTCTAGACCAATGTCCTGAAGTTTTCCTCCTATGGTTGCTTCTAGTGGTTATAGAGTTTCAGGTCTTATGTTTAAGTATTTAATCCGTCTTAAGTTAATTTTTTAATGTGGTGAAAGATAGGGGTGCAGTTTCATCTTTCTGCATATGGATATGCAATTTCCCCGGCATCTTTATTGAAGAGAAAAGTGTTCTTTCCCCAACGTATGTTCTTGGCACCTTTGTTGAAAATCAGTTGGCTGTAAATACGTGGATTTATTTCTGTGTCTCTATTCTGCTCCATTAGTCTGTGTGTCTGTTTTTATGCCAATACCATGCTGTTTGGGGTAATATAGCCTCCTAATATATGTTGAGGTCAAGTAGCGTAATGCCTTCAGCTTTGTTCTTTTTTGTTGGGATTTCCTTGGCTATTTGGGGTCTTTTGTGATTCCATACAAGTTTTAGAAATGTTTTTTCTATTTCTATGAAAAAAATGACTTTAGTATTTTGATAAAGATTGCATTAAATCTGTAGATTGCTTTGGATAGTATGGTCATTTTAATGATATTAATTCTTCCGATCCAAGAGCATGGGATACCTTTCCATTTATTTGTGTCCTCTTCTATTTCTTTTATCACTGTTTTGCAGTTTTCCTTGTGGAGATCTTTCACCTCCTTGGATAAACTTATTCCTAGGTATTTTTGTACCTATTTTAAATGAGATTGCCTTCTTGATTTCTTCCTCAGCTGGTTTCATTGGTGTATGGAAATGCTACTGATTTTTGTTAGTTAATTTTGTGTCTGTGACTTTCCTTAGGTTTTTCTATGTATAAGATTATGTCACATGCAAAGAAGGACAATTTGACCTCCTCTTTTCCAATTTGGATGCTTTTTACTTCTTTCCCTTCTGTTATTATGCTGGCTAGGACTTCCAGTACTATGTGAAGTGGTGGAGTGGTGAAAGTGGGCATCCTTGTCTTGTTCCATTTCTTAGAGAAAAGGATTTCAGCTTTTCTCCATTCAGTGTGATGTTATCTGTTGGTTTGTCATACATGGCCTTTATTATGTTGAGATATGTTCCTTCTATGCCTAGTTTCTTGAGAGTTATTTATCATGAAATAACAACGAATTGTATCAAATGCTTTTTCTATTGAGATGATCTTATAGTTTTGGTGCTTCATTCTGTTGATGTGATATGCATCTGTTAAATCACCCTTGCATCCCTGGGATAAATCTCAATTGATCATGGTGCACTATATTTTTAATGTTCTGTTGGATTCAGTTTGATAGTATTTTCTTGAGCATTTTTGCTTCTATGTTCATCAGGGATATTGGCCTCTAGTTTTTTATTTGTTGTTGTTGCATCCTTGTCTAGTTTTGGTAACAGGGTAATGCTGGCCTTGTAGAATGAGATGGAAAATCCTCTTGTCTTCCGTCTTTTGGAATAGTGTGAGGAGCTTTGGTGTTAGTTCTTCTCTGTATATTAGGTAAAATTTGGCAGTGAAGACATCTGGTCTAGTCTTTTTTGTTGTTGTTTTGCGGAGACTTTTTTTATTACTAGCTTAATCTCATTAATTGTTATTGGTTTGTTTCAGTTTCCTATTTCTTTCTGATTCAATCTTAGTAGGTTTATTGATTTTTTTCTTTTTCTTTTTTCTTTTCTTTTTCTTTTTTTTTTTTTTTTTGAGATGGAGTTTCACTCTTGTCGCCCACGCTGGAGTGCAATGGCGTGTTCTCGGCTCACTGCAACCTCCGCCTCTCGGGTTCAAGCGATTCTCCTGCCTCAGCCTCCCGAGTAGCTAGGATTACAGGCACCCGCCACCATGCCTGTCTAATTTTTTTGTATTTTTAGTACGGGGGGGGTGGTTTCACCATGTTGGCCAGGCTGGTCTCGAACACCTGAACTCAGGTGATCCACCCGCCTCAGCCTCCCAAACTGCTGGGATTACAGGCATGAGCCAACGTGCCTGGTCCAATTTTGGCAGGTTTTATTCGTCCAGGAATTTATCCATTTCCTCTAGGTTTTCCAGTTTGTTAGTGTATCACTTTATAATAGTCTCTGATGCTCTGTTATATTTTTGTGTTATAAGTGAAGGTGTCTTCTTTTTATTTTCGATTTTAATTGTATCTTTTTTTTTTTTTGAGACGGAATCTTGCTCTGTCGCCCAAACTGGAGTGCAGTGACGCGATCTCAGCTCACTGCAACCTCCACCTCCCGGGTTCAAGTGATTCTCCTGCCTCAGCCTTCCGAGTAGCTGAGATTATAGGCGTGCACCACCATGCCTACCTAATTTTTGTATTTTTAGTAGAGACGGGGTTTCATCATGTTGGCCAGGCTGGTCTTGAACTCCTCACCTCAGGTAATCCACCCACCTCGGCCTCCCAAAGTGCTGGGATTACAGGCGTGAGCCACCGCGCCCGGCCTGTATCTTCTGTCTTTTTATCTTGGTTAGTCTAGCTACAATGTAACGATTTTGTTTATCTTTTCCAAAAACCAACTCTTTGTTTTGTTGATCCTTTGTAGTGTGTGTGTGTGTGTGTGTGTGTGTGTGTGTGTGTGTGTCTAATTTTTTTTTTTTTTTTTTTTTGAGACGGAGTCTCGCTCTTTCACCCAGGCCGGAGTGCAGTGGCGCGATCTCGGCTCACTGCAAGCTCCGCCTCCCGGGTTCACGCCATTCTCCTGCCTCAGCCCCCCAAGTAGCTGGGACTACAGGCGCCCACCACCGCGCCCGGCTAATTTTTTGTATTTTTAGTAGAGACGGGGTTTCACCGTGTTAGCCAGGATGGTCTCGATCTCCTGACCTCGTGATCTGCCCACCTCGGCCTCCCAAAGTGCTGGGATTACAGGCGTGAGCCACCGCGCCCCGCCATGTGTGTCTAATTTTTTAAGTTTTGCTATGCTCTTTATTATTTCTTTTCTTCTAATTTTGGATTTGGTTCTTTCCTGCTTTTCTGTTTCTTTGAAGTGCATCATTAGATTGTTTATTTAAAATCTTTTTGCTTTTCTAATGAAGGTGCTTATTGCTATAAACTTCCCTCTTAGTGCTGCTTTTGCCATACCCCATAGGTTTTGATATGTTGAGTTTTAATTCTCACTTGCTTTTTTCTTAATTTTTAGTTTCTGTGGGTATGTGGTAGGTATATATTTTGGGGGCACATAAGATATTTTGATGCAGGCATCTAGTATGTAATATTCACATCAGGGTAAATGGTGTATCCCAATTTTCATTTATTTTAATAAATTTTTGATTGCCTCCTTAATTTCTCAAATATTATTCAGGAGTATGTTGTTTAATTTCCATGTATTTATACAGTTGCCAAATTTGCTCTTGTTATTGATTTCTAGTTTTATTCCATTGAGGTCTGAGAAGATACCTGATATAATTTCAAATTTTTAAAAATTATTGAGACTTGTTTTGTGGCCTACAATATGGTCTATCCTGGAGAATACTTCATGTGCTGAGAAGAATGTGTATTTTATAGCTATTGGATGATATGCTCTGTAAATATCTGTTCGGTCCATTTGGTCTATAGTGCCAATTAAGTTCAATGTTTCATTGTTGATTTTCTGAATAGAAGATCTGTGTAATGTTGACACAGCGGTGTTGAAGTCCTAACTATTATTGTATTGGAATCTATCTCTCCCTTTAGATCTAATATTTTCTTTATATATCTGTTCCAGCATTAGGTGCATATATGTTTAGAATTATTACATCGTCTTGCAGAATTGATCCCTTTATCATTATATAATGACCTTCTTTGTCCCTGTTTACTGTTTTTGGCCTAATGTCTGTTTTATCTGATGTAAGTATAGCTACTCTGCTTGCTTTTGGTTTCTGCTTACATGGAATATCTTTTTCCATCCCTTATTTTCAGTCTATATGTGTCTTTATAGGTCAGATGAGTCTCTTATAGGTAACATATAGTTGAGTCATGTTTTGCTATCCATTCAGCCATAACTTTTAAGTGAAAATTTTCATTTATTTACATTCAAGATTATTATCAACATGCAAAGGATTATTCCTGTCATTCTATTAATTGATTTCTGGTTGTTTTGTGTATTCTTTGTTCCTTTCTTTCTCTCATTGTTTATCTTTGTGGTTTGGTGGTATTCTGTAGTGGTAATGTTTGAGTTTTTTCTCTTCCTTTTTTTTGTTTGCTTTACCGGTAGCTTTTATACTTTTGTGCGTTTCATGATGATAATTATTGTTCTTTTGCTTCTGGGTGTCGTATTTCCTTAAGCAGCATTTCTTTTTTCTTTTTTTTTTTTTTTTTTTTTTTTTGAGATGAGTCTCTCTGTAGCCCAGGCTGGAGTGCAGTGGCGCGATCTTGGCTCACTGCAACCTCTGCTTCCCGGGTTCAAGCAATTCTCCTGCCCAGCCTCCTGAGTAGCTGGAATTATAGGTGCGTGCCACCATGCCCAGCTAAATTTTTTTGTAGTTTTAGTAGAGACGGGGTTTCACCATGTTGGCCAGGCTGGTCTTGAACTCCTGACCTCATGATCCGCCCGCCTCAACCTTCCAAAGTGCTGGGATTACAGGTGTGAGCCACCACACCTGGCCCATGAGCATTTCTTAAAAGGCCAGTCTAGTGGTGATTAATCCCTCAGCTTCTCTAGGAAAGACTTTTTTTCTCCTTCATTTATGAAGGATAGCTTGACTGGGTGTAATATTTGTCTGACAGTTTTGTTCTTTCATCATTCAAATATATCATCCTGTTCTCTTCTGGCCTGTAAGGTTTCTGCTGAGAAATCTGCTGTTGTTCTGATGGGGGTTCCCTTATAAGTGACTAGCTACTTTATTCTTGCTGTTTTTAGAATTTTCTCTTTGTCTTTTGGCAGTTTGATGTGCCATGGAGACCTTTTAAATTGTATCTGTTTGGGGATCTTTGAGCCTCATGTGTCCAGATGTCTAAAACTCTTGCTAGGCTTGGGAAGTTTCCATCTGTTATTTCATTACATAGATTTTCTAACCCTTTCATTTTCTCTTCACCTTCTGGGACACAGAAAATTCGAATATTTGGTTGCTTCATGGTGTCCCATGTATCATATGGCTTTGTGCCTCTTCTTCCTCCTTTGCCTCCTTCTCCTCCTTCTTCATCTTCTACGGTGTCTTGCTCTTTTGCCCAGGCTAAAGTGCAATGGCACAATCATAGCTTACTGAAGTCTCAGACTCCTGGGCTCAAGCAATCCTCCTACCTCAGCCTCCTGAGTAGCTAGGACTACAGATATGTGTGACCACACCTGGCTAATTTTTTTTTTTTTTTTAGAGATGGGCTCTCGCTATGTTGCCCAGCCTGGTCTTGAACTCCTGGCTTCAAATGATCCTCCTGCCTTGGCCTGCCAAAGTGCTGGGATTACAGGCATGAGCCACTGCACCTGGTCTGCATATTGTTTTTATTCTTTTATCTTTATTTTTTCTGACTATTTCAAAAGACCTGTCTTTGAGTTCTGAGATTTTTTTCTTCTGCTTGATCTAATCTATTGTTGAAGCCTTCAAATATATTTTGCTATCGGTGGCTCACGCCTGTAATCCCAGCACTTTGGGAGGCCAAGGCAGGCGGATCACTTGAGGTCAAGAGTTCAAGGCCAGCCTGGCCAATATGGTGAAACCCCGTCTCTACTAAAAATACAAAAATTAGCTAGGCATGATGGTGGGTGCCTGTAATCCCAGCTACTCGGGAGGCTGAGGTGGGATAATTGCTTGAACCCGGGAGGCGGAGGTTGCAGTGAGCCAAGATAGCGCCATTGCACTCTAGCCTGGGCAACAGAGCGAGACTCCGTCTCAAAAAAAAATTTTTTTTCATTTATATCCAGAGCTGTTTTTCTGATTTCTTTGTCTTATTTTTCAGTATTCTCTTATGTCTCACAGTGCTTCTTTAGAATTGACATTTTGAATTATTTTTCCAGGTTTTGTACATTTCTTTTTGATTGAGATCTCTTGCTAGAGAATTATTATCTTCCTTTGGAGGTGTCATATTTATTTCCTTTTTCATGTTTCCTGTGTCCTTACATTGACATCTGTACATCTGGAGTAACAGGCGCTTCTTCCATTTATTTGAATTTGCTTTCATAGGGGAGGACTTTTTGCTGAAGATGTATCTATGATGTCCCTACAATAAGAAAAAGGCTAAACAGGAGCAAAGGCAGAGGGAAGAACAATTAGGATGCTACTGAAATTATTTAAGTAAGAGATGAATTAGATCAGCATGATAACAGTGAAAGTGTTAAGAAGTCAGAATGTAGATATATTTTAAACTAAGAATCAAATATACACAATGGAGTTTTTAGCAATAAAAAAGAATGAGATACTGTCATTTGCAACAATATGCATAGAACTGGAGATCATTATGTTAAGTGAAATAAGCCAGGCACAGAGACAAACGTCACATGTTCTCACCTATTTGTGGGATCAAAAAATCAAAACAATTGAACTCATGGACATAGAGAGTAGAAGGAAGGTTACCAGAGGATGGGAACGGTAGTAGAGGAGGTGAAGGGGGAGTGGGGAGGGTTAACATGTACAAAAAGCATAGTTAGAAAGAATAAATAAGACCTAGTATTTGATAGCACAGCAGGGTGACTAGTCAAAAATAATGTAATCGTACATTTAAAAGTAACTAAAAGAGTATAATTGAATTGTTTATAACACAAAGGATAAATGCATGAGGTGATGGATACCCCATTTACCCTGATGTGATGATCATGCATCACATCACATCAAAATATCTTATGTAGGCCAGGCACGGTGGCTCACGCCTGTAATCTCAGCACTGTGGGAGGCTGAGGCCGGTGGATCATTTGAGATCAGGAGTTCAAGACCAGCCTGGCCAACAGGGTGAAAGCCCATTTCTACTAAAAGTATAAAAATTAGCTGGCGGTAGTGGGGCGCACCTGTAATCCCAGCTACTCAGGAGACTGAGGCAGGAGAATCACTTGAACCCAGGAGGTGGAGGTTGCAGTGAGCCGAGATCGTGCCACTGCACTCCAGTCTGGGCGACAGAGTGAGACCCTGTCTCAAAAAGAAAACAAAAAAAATCTTATGTACCTCATAAATATATACATCTACTAGGTACCCACAAAAATAAAAAATAAAATAAAATAAAGATTTTTATATACCACAAAACTGACTTTCAAGTATAAACAACACAGAAAAGCTCTTATGCAAAAACTCAGGGAATATTTTTCCCATGAAACCTTCCTGAAGAATCTACCAAAAAACCAGGCCCAGATAACCAGATCCAGATAACCAGATATATGTTTATAACCAAGCATAGGACTGGTTGTAAGCATGAAATGTATAATTATTATAGAACTAAGAATAAACATGTGTTAAGAGAGAGAGAATATATTATGTAGGCTATGTGCTCTGACAATATAGATATTGTATGACTATTTTTAAAAATTGGTAGTAGAGAATGGAGAGATCATATGCCCAAAATGTTTTAATATCTCCAGTATTTATATTGGTAGTATTATTAGTATAAATTTAAATGGTAAAAAATTAAAAAGATGATGAAGGAAAGGTACATGGATTTGTGGACAATAACAACTATAGTGCCTAAGGAATTGACATTGGGATGATAAAACTACAACAAACTTACAAGAAATTAATTGGTATAAAAACCAGGATAGTAGTTACTTATGGATAGTGGGGACTATGATTGGGATGTGGCACATAGAAGGGGCTTCCTGGGTGACTGGCAAAGTTCTATTTCATATCTGGGTGCTTTTCTCCTTTTAGTAATTCATTAAGCCATATATTTGATCCATGTGGTTTTCTGTTTCTATGTTTTGTTTTATAATACAAAGATTATTTTTAAAAAGAGTCTCAGAAACAGATGAAGCAGTTATCTCCTTTTTTCTGTAGCTATAAATAGTCACTATTGTTTATCCCAGACAATTTAAAATAATCTGACTTGTTAAAATGTTAGGTTTAAAACTCTCACAGAAATATATATTTTTTCCCTCTGTGCAAAATAGAGGCTTCTGTGTTTTCAGTAGTTGTTATCAATTGATACATTATTTCTTCATACAAATCTAGCCTTGGAAGTATCATTTGCACAACAGGATCTTGCAAGATGCCAAAAAAAAAACTTTACAAATTGTTGCCATGTCCTGTGAAAATAGCCTTCAAAAGAAACCTATAATTCTGATTGGCGGTCTTGTTTGATAATTTTTTGACCTTGTAATAATGTTGCAATTGACATCTTTGTGTGACTAAAGAATTTAAATAATTACTTGTAATGTTGCTTTATCAAATCAGAAGTCAGTCACTGGCACTTCCTCTCCCATCTAAATGACTTTTTAAAGCCCCATTACTTTGAAGAATGTCTCCTTTTAACAACAACAAAAAAGTGTATTGCAAGATGGAAAACTCTATAACAATGACAATAAATGAACTACTGTAGACACAATTAGGATGCATCTCACAAACATAAATTTCAAAAACAGGTAAAATTTATTTAAAATATTAATAGTCTAGGGTACTGGCTAACATTTGGGGAGACAGTGACCAGGAGGGGGTCCTGAGCGATGGCTTTAAAAGGAGAAATAACTACAGGATACTTTGGGGTAGGAATGAGATCCTATCATTACAGGAGTAGATGCTCTCAAGTCGGCAGGTATTTGGAAGTGCATCTTATTTTTCATTTGTCATTTCCCCTGGACATATCTCTCCATTTAGAATTTTATAGAGAGTGATGACAGTGGTCTGGGGAAGGATGCTAATCTCCTTGGGTCTTCTGATAATCATACCATCTTAATACCATACAAATTATACCAAAATAAACTAAATTCCTGGGAGATAAACTCAGAAGATTGACCCATTAAAATGGTGGAAGAAAAACAGTGCAACCCCAACAAAACTCCAATTTTAAAAAAGAAAGAAGAAAGTAAAAGGGTTGGGGGGAGGAGGAGGAGAGACAAACAGAGAGAGACCTTAGTTCAGCATCACCTGGTCAGTGCATTTATTACATCCTGCGGGACACATAAGTGACAGGACAGTGAATCCCATGGTCATCAATTGTTGGATTACATCCTTAGAAGAGAAACAAGTCTTTTGTCAGCAAATCTGGATTCCCTAGGTTCTTCCTCCTGGCAGATTTTCCTTGTCCTGTCCTTCAGGGACAGTCCCAGGAGAAACACTGGAGATGATTGATCCCAGGGGATTATATGGCTGTAACAGCCCACCTCTGGCGGGGGCTGGCATCTTTCTCCTGAACACTGGGATTTCCAGAGGAGCAAGGACTCCCTGCCATGCTGGGTCAAGGCTTGGCGGCTTTCCTTGTTGGTGGCCTGTCAATTTTTATTTTGAAGGACTCTGCTGTCCATATGCCAATGTTAGACATTGTTTCACTATCTTCCAGCATTCAGATTTGGGAATGAAACCACTGAAGGCAGTTTGATATTTTTTCTTTTGTGGCATTCCTTTCTGTCTGAAAAGTCAGCATAATGATTCAGAACTACATAGCTCTGATTCTTTTAACCTTTAAAAAACCTTTTTATTTTGAAATAATTACAGATTCATAAGCGCAGATCGGATTTTGAGTCTCAGCTCTGCCACTTGCCAGCTGTGTCCTTGGTAAATCCTTTAAACTCCCTGAACCTAGAGTTATTTCTTTAAACATTTCCATCACCAACCCTGCACCTAACTCCCAGAGCCATGCACTTGTCAACAATGATCTCCATCCACAGCCCTACTACTCTCCACCAATTAGATACCTACCTGACTGTACAGCATCCTCTCCACTCCCACAGACCCCGTGATTTCTGAGCACTTAGGCAACACCACTGCATCTACCTTTACAGTGTGAAGGGCCTTAAAGTTTCTGGAGCCAGAAATATATGGTCTATTGTGCCGACTTGGGAGTCTATCCACCAGTCTGCAACAGAATTCTGAGTGTTAATGTCCATTATCCCATGGTCAGGACTTACGACCTTGACAACCTGGTGACCCAGTCAGTTCTATCCTGCCTCCAATCCCTATTTTCCCTAGTCCCTGCCCAGATCAATGCATTTTGTTGTTTTTCCTCTCTCCCTAATGCTTTGGCTTCCTCTCCCTTCATGTACTACACTCCAGACCTTCTCCTTGCTCTCTCAGATCCTTACAACAAATTCCCTGAAACTCCTGCTCGGTGGCGCACAACTCCTTTACATTCTCAATTTCGATGGAAGTTACTTGTTCTTTCTACCTTAACTCAACCCTGATAATCCCCAGTCACCCTACTTCTACTGCAGCTCTCTACAGTGACGCTGCTCATTCTATTTTTTTTTTTTTTTTTTGAGATGGAGCCTCACTCTGTTGCCCAGGCTGGAGTGCAGTGGCGAGATCTTGGCTCACTGCAGCCTCCACTTCCCAGGTTCAAGCAATTCTCCTGCCTCAGCTTCCCAAGTAGCTGGGACTGCAGGCGCCCACCACCATGCCCGGCCAATATTTGTATTTTTAGTAGAGACAGGGTTTCACCATGTTGGCCAGGCTGATCATCTCAAACTCCCGACCTCAGGTGATCTGCCCGCCTTGGCCTCCCAAAGTGCTGGGATTACAGGCATGAGCCGCCATGCCTGGCCGAGGCTGCTCATTCTTATACTGCCCTTATATATCAGGGTGGAAACAAAAAGACAGTGTCATGACTCCACAATGCTACTGCCAACCAATACTCCCTCTCTACTATGAAAAGGATCATGTTCCTTTGAGGCTCTGGCCATTTGGCTCTACTACTCTTCATCACTGTCACCTACAAACCTATGATATACCCCTTCATACATTTAAAACCTTGGCACTTGGCTAACAGCTCTCTTCATCACAACTCCTGCCATCGTTCTGAATTAATTCAATATTCATCCTGTCCAACAACTTGGCCTCTTTTTTCCATGACCTCATCTCTAATGTCCTTTTTCTACACTCATCTCAGTCACCTATGCCTACAGTTACATCCTGAGTTTTATCATAACGTGAAACTTCTCTGCCTCAGAAACTTCCTATTTAAATATCCTGGTGGGACCAAAGCCTTCTCTCCTTACAGCCTGATACATTACTGCCTTCACTTCATCTCTTCTTACACTTCGTCAAAATTGCTAGGCGAACTAACTCATCTTTCTACCTTTCTTTATATCTCTGCTGTGTCAATTTTTTCCCCATCCACTAAGAATCCATGGTTCATGTTTTCAATGAATGCCTTGTAAATAACCCCAATTTGTTTTCCTCTTTAAAAATTTTTATCTTTAATTTTTATACTACATAGTAAATGAATATGTTTATGGGGTACATGAGATGTTTTGTTTTGATACAGGTATACAATGCGTAATAATCACATCAGGGTAAATGGGGTATCCATCACCTCAAGCCTTTATCCTTTCTTTGTTACAAACATTCCAGTTATACTCTTTTAATTGTTTAAAATGTGCTATAAATTATTGTTGACTGTATTCACCCTGTTGTGCTGTCAAATACTAGATCTTACTAATTCTATCTAACTGTATTTTTGTACCCATTAACCAACCCCACACTCCACCCCACCACTAGCCTTCCCAGCCTCTGGTAACCATTGTTCTACTCTTTATTTCCACGTGTTCAGTTGTTTTAATTTTAAGTTCCCACAGATATGTGAGAGCATGAAAAGTTTGTTTTTCTGTGCCTATCTTTGTTATTTTTGTGTAATTTTTCTCTTTTTTAATTTTTATTTTTTGTGGGTACGTAATAGGTGGATTGTTTGTAACACAAAGGGTAAATGCATGAGGTGATGGATACCTCATTTACCTGGATGTAATTATTACACATTTTATGACTGTATCAAAATAATTACATCCAGGTAAATGAGGTATCCATCACCTCATGCATTTACCCTTTGTGTTACAAGCAATCCAATTATATACTTTTAATTATGTTTAAATGCACAATAAATTATTGTTGATAGTAGTCACCCTGTTGTGCTATCGGTGGCTCACGCCTGTAATCCCAGCACTTTGGGAGGCCAAGGCAGGTGGATCACCTGAGGTCAGGAGTTTGAGACCAGCCTGGCCAACATGGTGAGACCTTATCTCTACTAAAAATACAAAAATTAGCCAGTCACGGTGGCAGGAGCCTATAATCCCAGCTACTTGGGAGGCTGAGGCAGGAGAATCGTTTGAACCCAGCAGGCGGAGGTTGCAGTGAGCCGAGATTGTGCCACTTCACTCCAGCCTGGGCAAAAGAGCGAAACTCTGTCTCAAAAAAACCCCAAAAGACTACGTCTTATTCATTCTTTCCATTTCTTTGTACCCATTAACCATTCCCATTTACCCCAACCCCACCACAATGCTTCCCAGCCTCTGGTAACCATCATTCTACTCTTTATCGCCATGAGTTCAATTGTTTTCATTTTTAGCTCCCATCAATAAGTGAGAACATGTGAAGTTTGTCTTTCTGTGCCTGGCTTGTTTTACTTAACATAATGACCCCGATTCCACACATTCTTGCATATGACTACAACATTCCTTTTTTGGGCTCATTCTTTTTTATGGTTGAATAGTACTCCGTTGTGTATATGTGCCACATTTTCTCTATCCCTTCATCTGTTGATGGACACTAAGATTGCTTCCAAATCTTGCCTAGTGTGACTAGAGCTTGAATAAACACAGGAGTGCAAATATCTCTTTGATATAATGATTTTCTTTCTTTTAGGTATATACTTAGCAGTGGGATTGCTGGATCATATGGTAGCTCAGTTTTTAGATTTTTGAAGAACCTCCAGACTGTTCTCCATAGTGAATGTACTAATTTACATTCCCACCAACAGTGTATGAGAGTTTCCTTTTCTCCACATTCTCACCAGCATTTGCTACTGCCTGTCTTTTGGGTAAAAGCTATTTTAACTGAGGTGAAATGATATCTCATTGTAGTTTTTATTTGCATTTCTCTGATGGTCAGTGATATTGAGCACCTTTTCATATACCTGTTTGCCTTTTGTATGTCTTCTTTGGGGAAATGTCTATTCAGATCTTATGCCCATTTTTAGTAGGATTATTAGATTTTTTTCTATAGAGTTGTTTGAGCTCCTTATATGTTCTAGTTATTAATCTCTTGTCAGATGGGTACTTTGCAAATCTTTTCTCAAATCTGGGGGTTGTCTCTTCACTTTGTTGATTGTTTCATTTGCCGTACAGAAGCTTCTTAACTTGATGTGATCCCATTTGTCCATTTTTGCTTTGATTACCTGTGCTTGTGGGTTATTACTAAGGAAATCTTTACCTAATCCAATGTCCAATTGGATGTTGCCCAATATTTTCTTGTAGTAGTTTCACAGTTTGAGATCTTAGATTTAATTCGTTAATCCATTTTGATTTGATGTTTGTGTATGGTGAGAGATAGGGGTCTAGTTTCATTCTTCTGCATGTAGATATACAGCTTTGCCAGCATCATTTATTGAAGAGACTGTCTTTTCCCCGAATGTATGTTCTTGGGGGTTTTGTTAAAAATGAGTTCATTGTAAATGTACAAATTTATTTTTGGGTTCTCTACTCTGTTCCATTGGGTTATGTTTCTGTTTTTATGCCAGTGCCATGCTGTTTTGCTTACTATGGCTCTGCAGTATAATTTGAAGTCAGGCAATGTAATTCCTCCAGTTTTGTTCTTTTTCCTCATGATGGCTTTGGCTATTCTGGATCTTTTCCATGTAAATTTTAGGACAGTTTTTTCTTTCTTATTTTTTTCTTTCTTTTTTTTTATTATACTATAAGTTTTAGGGTACATGTGCACAACGTGCAGGTTTGTTACATATGTATACATGTGCCACGTTGTTGTGCTGCACCCATTAACTCGTCATTTAGCATTATGTATATCTCCTAATGCTATCCCTCCCCCACCCCCCACCCCACAACAGGCCTCGATGTGTGATGTTCCCCTTCCTGTGTCCATGTGTTCTCATTGTTCAATTCCCACCTATGAGTGAGAACACGTGGTGTTTGGTTTTTTGTCCTTGTTGTAGTTTGCTGAGAATGATGGTTTCCAGCTTCATCCATGTCCCTACAAAGGACATGAACTCATCCTTTTTTATGGCTGCATAGTATTCCGTGGTGTATATATGCCACATTTTCTTAATCCAGTCTATCATTGTTGGACATTTGGGTTGGTTCCAAGTCTTTGCTATTGTGAATACTGCCGCAATAAACATATGTGTGCTTGTGTCTTTATAGCAGCATGATTTATAATCCTTTGGATATATACCCTGTAATGGGATGGCTGGGTCAAATGGTAATTCTAGCTCTAGATCCCTGAGGAATCGCCACACTGACTTCCACAATGGTTGAACTAGTTTCCAGTCCCACCAACAGTGTAAAAGTGTTCCTATTTCTCCACATCCTCTCCAGCACCTGTTGTTTTCTGACTTTTTCATGATCGCCATTCTAACTGGTGTGAGATGGGATCTCATTGTGGTTTTGATTTGCATTTCTCTGATGGCCAGTGATGATGAGCATTTTTTCATGTGTCTTTTGGCTGCATAAATGTCTTCTTTTGAGAAGTGTCTGTTCATATCCTTTGCCCACTTTTTGATGGGATTGTTTGTTTTTTTCTTGTCAATTTGTTTGAGTTCATTGTAGATTCTGGATATTAGCCCTTTGTCAGATGAGAGGATTGCAAAAATTTTCTCCCATTCTGTAGGTTGCCTGTTCACTCTGATGGTAGTTTCTTTTGCTGTGCAGAAGCTCTTGAGTCTAATTAGATCCCATTTGTCAATTTTGGCTTTTGTTGCCATTGCTTTTGGTGTTTGAGTCATGAAGTCCTTGCCCATGCCTATGTCCTGAATGGTATTGCCTAGGTTTTCTTCTAGGGTTTTTATGGTTTTATGGTCTAACATTTAAGTCTTTAATCCATCTTGAATTAATTTTTGTATAAGGTGTAAGGAAGGGATCCAGTTTCAGCTTTCTACATATGGCTAGCCAGTTTTCCCAGCACCATTTATTAAATAGGGAATCCTTTCGCCATTTCTTGTTTTTGTCAGGTTCGTCAAAGATCAGATGGTTGTAGATATGTGGCATTATTTCTGAGGGCTCTGTTCTGTTCCATTGGTCTATATCTCTGTTTTGGTACCAGTACCATCCTGTTTTGGTTACTGTAGCCTTGTAGTATAGTTTGAAGTCAGGTAGCGTGATGCCTCCAGCTTTGTTCTTTTGGCTTAGGATTGACTTGGCCATGTGGGCTCTTTTTTGATTCCATATGAACTTTAAAGTAGTTTATTCCAATTCTGTGAAGAAAGTCATTGGTAGCTTGATGGGGATGGCATTGAATCTATAAATTACCTTGGGCAGTATGGCCATTTTCATGATATTGATTGTTCCTACCCATGAGCATGGAATGTTCTTCCATTTCTTTGTATCCTCTTTTATTTCATTGAGCAGTGGTTTGTAGTTCTCCTAGAAGAGGTCCTTCACATCCCTTGTAAGTTGGATTCCTAGGTATTTTTTTCTCTTTGAAGCGTCATCCTGCATTTAATTATTGCCTCAATTTCAGAGCCTGTTATTGGTCTATTCAGAGATTCAACTTCTTCCTGGTTTAGTCTTGGGATAGTGTATGTGTCGAGGAATTTATCCATTTCTTCTAGATTTTACAGTATATTTGCATAGAGGTGTTTATAGTATTCTCTGATGGTAGTTTGTATTTCTGTGGAATCGGTGGTGATATCCCCTTTATCATTTTTTATTGCATCTATTTGATTCTTCTCTCTTCTTTATTAGTCTTGCTAGAGGTCTGTCAATGGGAGTTCACTCATGATTTGGCTCTCTGTTTGTCTGTTATTGGTGTATAAGAATGCTTGTGATTTTTGCACATTGATTTTGTATCCTGAGACTTTGCTGAAGTTGCCTATCAGCTTAAGGAGATTTTGGGCTGAGACGATGGGGTTTTCTAGATGTACAATCATGTCATCTGCAAACAGGGACAATTTGGCTTCCTCTTTTCCTAACTGAATACCCTTTATTTCCTTCTCCTGCCTGATTGCCCTGGCCAGAACTTCCAACACTATGTTGAATAGGAGTGGTGAGAGAGGGCATCCCTGTCTTGTGCCAGTTTTCAAAGGGAATGCTTCCAGTTTTTGCCCATTCAGTATGATATTGGCTGTGGGTTTGTCATAGATAGCTTTTATTATTTTGAGATATGTCCCATCAATACCTAATTTATTGAGAGTTTTTACCATGAAGGTTGTTGAATTTTGTCAAAGACCTTTTCTGCATCTATTGAGATAATTATGTGGTTTTTGTCATTGATTCTGTTTATATGCTGGATTACGTTTATTGATTGGATTACGTTTATTGATTTGCCTATGTTGAACCAGCCTTGCATCCCTGGGATAAAGCCCACTTGATCATGGTGGATAAGCTTTTTGATGTGCTGCTGGATTCGGTTTGCCAGTATTTTATTGAGGATTTTTGCATCGATGTTCATCAGGGATATTGGTCTAAAATTGTCTTTTTTTGTTGTGTCTCTGCCAGGCTTTGGTATCAGGGTGATGCTGGCCTCATAAAATGAGTTAGGGAGGATTCCCTCTTTTCCTATTGATTGGAATAGTTTCAGAAGGAATGGTACCAGCTCCTCCTTGTACCTCTGGTAGAATTCGGCTGTGAATCCACCTGGTCCTGGACTTTTTTTGGTTGGTAAGCTATTAATTATTGCCTCAATTTCAGAGCCTGTTATTGGTCTATTCAGAGATTCAACTTCTTCCTGGTTTAGTCTTGGGAGGGTGTATGTGTCCAGGAATTTATCCATTTCTTCTAGATTTTCTAGTTTATTTGCATAGAGGTATTTATAGTATTCTCTGATGGTAGTTTGTATTTCTGTGGGATCGGTGGTGATATCCCCTTTGTCATTTTTTATTGCATCTATTTGATTCTTCTCTCTTTTCTTCTTTATTAGTCTTGGTAGCGGTCTGTCAATTTTGTTGATCTTTTCAAAAAACCAGCTCCTGGATTCATTGATTTTTTGAAGGGTTTTTTGTGTCTCTATGTCCTTCAGTTCTGCTCTGATCTTAGTTATTTCTTGCCTTCTGCTAGCTTTTGAATGTGTTTGCTCTTGCTTCTCTAGTTCTTTTCATTGTGATGTTAGGGTGTCAATTTTAGATCTTTCCTGCTTTCTCTTGTGGGCATTTAGTGCTATCAATTTCCCTCTACACACTGCTTTAAATGTGTCCCAGAGATTCTGGTATATTGTGTCTTTGTTCTTGTTGGTTTCAAAGAACATCTTTATTTCTGCCTTCATTTCGTTATGTACCCAGTAGTCATTCAGGAGCCGGTTGTTCAGTTTCCATGGAGTTGAGTGGTTTTGAGTGAGTTTCTTAATCCTGAGTTCTAGTTTGATTGCACTGTGGTCTGAGAGACAGTTTGTTATAATTTCTGTTCTTTTACATTTGCTGAGGAGTGCTTTACTTCCAACTATGTGGTCAATTTTGGAATAGGTGTGGTGTGGTGCTGAAAAGAATGTATATTCTGTTGATTTGGGGTGGAGAGTTCTGTAGATGTCTATTAAGTCCACTTGGTGCAGAGGTGAGTTCAATTCCTGGATATCCTTGTTAACTTTCTGTCTCGTTGATCTGTCTAATGTTGACAGTGGGGTGTTAAAGTCTCCCATTATTATTGTGTGGGAGTCTAGGTCTCTTTGTAGGTCTCTAAGGCCTTGCTTTATGAATCTGGGTGCTCCTGTATTGGGTGCATATATATTTAGGATAGTTAGCTCTTCTTGTTGAATTGATCCCTTTACCATTATGTAATGGTCTTCTTTGTCTCTTTTGATCTTTGTTGGTTTAAAGTCTGTTTTATCAGAGACTAGGATTGCAACCCCTGCCTTTTTTTGTTTTCCATTTGCTTGGTAGATCTTCCTCCATCCCTTTATTTTGAGCCTATGTGTGTCTCTGCATGTGAGATGGGTTTCCTGAATACAGCACAGTGATGGGTCTTGACTCTTTATCCAATTTGCCAGTCTGTGTCTTTTAATTGGAGCATTTAGTCCATTTACATTTAAAGTTAATATTGTTATGTGTGAATTTGATCCTGTCATTATGATGTTAGCTGGTTATTTTGCTCATTAGTTGATGCAGTTTCTTCCTAGCCTCGATGGTCTTTACAATTTGGCCTGTTTTTGCAGTGGCTGGTACTGGTTGTTCCTTTCCATGTTTAGTGCTTCCTTCAGGAGTTCTTTTAGGGCAGGCCTGGTGGTGACAAAATCTCTCAGCATTTGCTTGTCTGTAAAGGATTTTATTTCTCCTTCGCTTATGAAGCTTAGTTTGGCTGGATATGAAATTCTGGGTTGAAAATTCTTTTCTTTAATAATGTTGAATATTGGCCCCCACTGTCTTCTGGCTTGTAGAGTTTCTGCCGAGAGATCAGCTGTTAGTCTGATGGGCTTCCCTTTGTGGGTAACCCGACCTTTCTCTCTGGCTGCCCTTAATATTTTTTCCTTCATTTCAACTTTGGTGAATCTGACAATTATGTGTCTTGGAGTTGCTCTTCTCGAGGAGTATCTTTGTGGCGTTCTCTGAATTTCCTGAATTTGAATGTTGGCCTGCCTTGCTAGATTGGGGAAGTTCTCCTGGATAATATCCTGCAGAGTGTTTTCCAACTTGGTTCCATTCTCCCCGTCACTTTCAGGTACACCAATCAGACGTAGATTTGGTCTTTTCACATAGTCCCATATTTCTTGGAGGCTTTGTTCATTTCTTTTTATTCTTTTTTCTCTAAACTTCTCTTCTTGCTTCATTTCATTCATTTGATCTTCCATCACTGATACCCTTTCTTCCAGTTGATGGAATCGGCTACTGAGGCTTGTGCATTTGTCATGTAGTTCTCGTGCCGTGGTTTTCATCTCCATCAGGTCCTTTAAGGACTTCTCTGCGTGGGTTATTCTAGTTAGCCATTAGTCTAATTTTTTTTTCAAGGTTTTTAACTTCTTTGCTGTGGGTTCGAACTTCCTCCTTTAGCTTGGAGTAGTTTGACCGTCTGAAGCCTTCTTCTCTCAACTCATCAAAGTCATTCTCCGTCCAGCTTTGTTTCGTTGCTGGTGAGGAGCTGCGTTCCTTTGGAGGAGGAGAGGCGTTCTGATTTTTAGAGTTTCCAGTTTTTCTGCTCTGTTTTTTCGCCATCTTTGTGGTTTTATCTACCCTTGGTCTTTGATGATGGTGACGTACAGATGGGGTTTTGGTGTGGATGTCCTTTCTGTTTGTTAGTTTTCCTTCTAACAATCAGGACCCTCAGCTGCAGGTCTGTTGGAGTTTGCTGGAGGCCCACTCTAGACCCTGTTTGCCTGGGTATCAGCAGTGAAGGCTGCAGAACAGCAGATATTGGTGAACAGCAAATGGTGCTCCCTGATCGTTCCTCTGGAAGTTTTGTCTCAGAGGAGTACCCGGCTGTGTGAGGTGTTAAACTGCCCCTACTTGGGGGGTGCCTCCCAGTTAGGCTACTCGGGGGTCAGGGACCCACTTGAGGAGGCAGTCTGTCCGTTCTCAGTCTCCAGCTGCATGCTGGGAGAACCACTACTCTCTTCAAGCTGTCAGATAGGGACATTTAAGTCTGCAGAGGATTCTGCTGCCTTTTGTTTGGCTATGCCCTGCCCCCAGATGTGGAATCTATAGAGGCAGGCAGGCCTCCTTGAGCTGCAGTGGGCTCCACCCAGTTCGAGCTTCCTGGCCACTTTGTTTACCTACTGAAGCCTCGGCAATGGCGGGCGCCCCTCCCCCAGGCTCGCTGACGCCTTGCAGTTTGATCTCAGACTGCTGTGCTAGCAATGAGCGAGGCTCTGTGGGTGTAGGAGCCTCCGAGCCATGTGCGGGGTATAATCTCCTTGTGTGCCATTTGCTAAGACCGTTGGAAAAGTGCAGTATTACGGTAGGAGTGACCCGATTTTCCAGGTGCTGTCTGTCACCCCTTTCTTTGACTAGGAAAGGGAATTCCCTGACCCCTTGAGCTTCCCGGGTGAGGCGATGCCTCAGTGCACCCACTGTCCTGCACCCACTGTCCGACACTCCCCAGTGAGATGAACCCGGTACCTCAGTTAGAAATGCAGAAATCACCCGTCTTCTGCGTTGCTCACGCTGGGAGCTGTAGACTGGAGCTGTTCCTATTCGGCCATCTTGGCTTCACCCCCAGTTTCACTCTTGTTGCCTGGGCAGCAGTGCAATGGCATGATCTCTGCTCACCACAGCCTCCACTTCCCGGGTTCAAGTGATTCTCCTGCCTCAGCCTCCTGAGGAGCTGGGACTACAGACATGTGCCACTATGCCTGGGTAATTTTTATATTTTTAGTAGAGCCAGGGTTTCTCCATGTTGGTCAGACTGGTCTCGAACTCCTGACCTCAGGTGATCCTCCTGCTTCAGCCTCCCAAAGTGCTGGGATTACAGGTGTGAGCCACCGAGCCCAGCCAAGGACAGTTTTTTTCTAGTTCTGTGAAGAATGTCGTTGGCATTTTGATAGGGATTGCCTTGAATCCATAGATTGCTTTGGGTAGTATAGACATTTTAACAATATTGATTCTTCCAGTCCATGGACATGTAATATCTTTCCATTTTTTGGTATCTTCTTCAATTTTTTGTCATCAGTGTTTTACAGTTTTCATTGTAGAGATATTTCACTTCTTTGGTTAAGTTAATTCCTATGTATTTTATTTGTAGCTATTGTAAATGGGATTACTTTCTTGATTTCTTTTTCAGATTTTTCACTCTTGGCATGTAGGAATGTTACTGATTGTATGTTGATTTTTTTTTTTTGAGACAGAGTCTCGCTCTGTCGCCCAGGCTGGAGTGCGGTGGGGCGATCTCGGCTCACTGCAAGCTCCGCCTCCTGGGTTCACGCCATTCTCATGCCTCAGCCTCCCGAGTAGCTGGGACTACAGGCACCCGCCACCACGCCCAGCTAATTTTTTTGTATTTTTAATAGAGACCGGGTTTCACTGTGTTAGCCAGGATGGTCTCGATCTCCTGACCTCATGATCCTCCTGCCTCGGCCCCCCAAAGTGCTGGGATTACAGGCGTGAGCCACTGTGCCCAGCCTGTATGTTGATTTTTTTTATCATGCAAATTTACTAAATTTGTTGATCATTTCTAACAGATTTTTTCATGAAGTCTTTAGGTTTTTCAAAATATAAGAGCATATCATCTACAAATAAGGATAATTTGACTTCTTCCTTTCCAATTTCTTTCTCTTGTCTAATTGCTCTAGCTAGGACTTCTAGTACTATTTTGAATAATAGTGATGAAAGTGGGCATCCTTGTCCTGTACAGATCTTAGAAGAAAGGCTTTCAGTTTTTCCCCATTCAGTATGATACTAGCTATGGCTCTGTCTTATACAGCTGTTATTGTGTTGAGATATGTTCCTTTTATACCCCATTTTCTTGAGGATTTTTATCATAAAGGGATGTTGAATTTTGTTAAATGCTTTTTCAGCGTCGATTGAAATTATCATACGGTTTTGTGCTTCATTCTGTTGATATGATGCATCACATTGATTTGTGTTTGTTGAACCATTCTTGCATCCCTGGGATAAATCCCACTTGGTCATGATGAATGATTTAATGTGCTGAATTCAGTTGGCTAGTATTTTGTTGAGGAATTTTGCATCAATATCCATCAGAGTTATTGGCCCATAATTTTTTTTTATGTGTCTTTGTCTGTTTTTGGTATCAGGGTAATACTGACCTTCTAGAATGAGTTCAAAAGTATTCCAGAGGGGAGGGAACTTACAGGATGAGTCAATAGGTGCAGCACACCACCATGGCACAAGTATACCTATGTAACAAACCTGCGCTTTCTGCACATGTATCCCAGAACTTAAAGTAAAATAAATTTTTAAAAAAAGAAAATATTCCCTCCTCCTGTATTATTTTTGGAATAGTTTGAGTAAGACTGGCACACATTTTATTTTATTTTATTTTGTGTACATGAATAAGTTCTTCAGTGGTGATTTCTGAGATTTTGGTGCACCCATTGCCAGAGCAGTGTACATTGTACCCAATGTATAGTCTATCATCTGTTACCCCTGCCCCGAGTCCTTCCCCTGAGTTCCCAAAATCCATTGTATCATTGTTATGCCTTTGCATCCTCATAGCTTAGTTCCCAATTATGAGTGAGAACATACAATATTTGGCTTTCCATTCCTGAGTTACTTCACTTAGAATAATGGTCTCCAATTCCATATAGGTTGCTGCAAATGAGGATTGGCATCAGTTCTTATTTAAATGTTTAGTAGAATTCAGCAGTGAAGCCATTGGGCCCTGAACTTTCTTTCCTGGGACACCCTTTATTATGGTTTCAATCTCATTACTTGTTATTGGTCTATTCAGGTTTTGGATTTCTTCATGGTTCCATCTTGGAATGCTGTATGTGTCCAGGAGTTTATGAATTTCTTCTAGGTTTTCCCATTTATCGGCATATAGTTGCTCATAGTAGTCTCTAATGACCCATTGAATTTCTGTGGTATCTGCCATAATGTCTCCTTTGGGTCTTGTCTCTTTTTTCTTGGGCTAAAGGTTTGTTGATTTTATTTATCTTCTCAAAAACCCAAGCTTTCATTTTGTTGATATTTTGTATTTTTTATTGCAATTTTATTTATTTCTGCCCTGATCTTTATTATTTCATTTATTCTACTGATTTTAGGTTTGGTTTTCTCTTGCTTTTCTAGTTCTTTGAGATGCATTATTAGGTTGTTTGTTTGAAGTTTTTCTACTTTTTTGATGCAGGCACTTACTGCTATAAACTTCCCTATTAGTACTCCTTTTTCTGTAACCCATAGGTTTTGGTATGTTGTGTTTCTATTATCATTTGTTTCAAGAAATTTTTCAGTTTCCTTCCTGATTTCTTCATTGACCCACTGGGCATTCAGGAGCATATTATTTAACTTCCATGTGCTTGTATACTTTCCAAAATTTCTCTTGTTTTTGATTTCTAGCTTCATTCCATTGTGGTCAGAGAAGATACTTGATATTATTTTATTTGTTGAATTTTTAAAGACTTGTTTTGTGTCCTAACATATGGCTTATGGTCTATCTTTGAGATTGATCCATATGCTGAGGAGAAGAATGTGTATTCTGCAGCTGTTGGGTGAAATGTTCTGTAAATATCTATTAGGTCTATTTGGTCTATAGTGCTGATTAAGTCCAATTTTTCTTTGTTGGTTATCTGGGAGATCTGTCCAGTACTGAAAGTGGGGTGTTGACGTCTCCAACTATGATCGTATTGGGGCCCATCTCTCTCTTTAGCTCTAACAATATTTGCTTTATATATCTGGGTGCTCAAATGTTGGGTGCACATATATTTCAAATTGTTATATCTTCTTGCTGAATCAACTCCTTTATTGTTATATAATGACCTTCTTTGTCTCGTCTTATAGTTTTTGTCTTGAAACCTATTTTGTCTAATGTAAGTAAAGCTACTCCTACTCATTTTTTTTATTCCATTGGCATGGAATATCTTTTTCCATCACTTTATTTTCAGTCTATTTGTGTCTTTAGAGGTGACGTGTATTTCTTATAGGCAACAGATAGTTGGGTCTTGTTTTTTTTATTCATTCAGCCACTCTATAGTTTTTGATTGGAGAGTTTAGTTCATTTTCATTTAGTGTTGTTATTGATAAACAGAACATACTCCTGCCCTTTTGTTATTTGTTTTCTTGTTGTTTTGTGGTTTCTCTTCCTTCTTTCTTTCCTTCTTGTCTTCCTTTTTGTGAAGGTGATTTTCTCTGGTGGCATGTTTTAATTTCTTGCTTTTTATTTTTTGCGTATATCTTGGAGACTTTTTGATTTGAGGTTACCATGAGGCTTGCAAACAACATCTTATAATTTATTATTTTATTTTTATTTTTTATTTATTTACTTTTTGAGATGAAGTCTTGCTGTGTCACCCAGGCTGGAGTGCGGTGGTGCGATCTCGGCTCACTGCAATCTCCGCCTCCTGAGTAGCTGAGATTACAGGCGCATGCCACCATGCCTGACTAATTTTTGTATTTTTAGAAGAGATGGGGTTTCACCATGTTGGCCAGGCTGGTCTCGAACTCCTGACCTCAAGAGATTCACCCACTTCAGCCTCCCAAAGTGCTGAGATTACAGGCGTGAGCCACTATGCCCATCCAATAACTCATTATTTTAAACTAATGATTACTTAACACTGATCGCAAAAACAAACCAAAAAATTAACAAAGAAGCAAAGAGAAAATAAAACTCTACACTTTAACTTCAGCACCCCATTTTTTAATGTTGTTTTTATTTATCTCTTATTATATTGCCTATGTCTTGAAAAGTTGTTGTAGTTTTTATTTTGATAGGTTCATCTTTTAGTCTCTACTCAAAATATGAGTAGTTTACACACCACAGTTACAGTGTTATGTTATTCTATGTTAGTTAATAATATTCTGTATTTGTCTGTGTATTTACTATTAGCAGTGAGTTTTGTACCTTAAGATGATTTCTTATTACTCATTAACTTCCTTTTCTTTCAGATTGAAGAACTCCTTTTAGCATTTCTTGTAGGACAGAGTCTGGTGTTGATGCAATCTCTCAGCTTTTGTTTGTCTGGAAAACTATTTCTCTTTTATGTTTGAAGGATATTTTCACTGGATATACTATTCTAGGGTAAACGTAGTTTTTTCCCTCCCCCTTCAGCACTTTAAATATGTCATGCCACTTTCCCCTGGCCTGTAAGTTTTCTACTGACAGGTCTGCTGCCAGATGTATTGGAGCTCCTTTGTATGTTATTTGTTTCTTTTGTCTTGCCAATAATTCATAGATTTACCACCCCCCACCTTTTTTGAGAAAGGATCTGGCTCTGTCGCCAGGCTGGAGTGTGGTGGTGCAATCTCAGCTCATGCAGTCTTCACTTCCCAGACTCAAACCATTCTCCCACCTCAACCTCCTGAGTAGCTGGGACCACAGGCACATGCCTCCACATCTAGCTAATTTTTGTATTTTTGATAGAGATGGAGTTTCGTCATGTTGCCCAGGCTGGTCTCGAACTCCTGAATTTGAGAAATCTGCCTGCCTTGGCCTCCCAAAGTGCTGAGATCACAGGCATGAGCCACTGCTCCCAGCCAGATTTGCTTTTTTGAGTCAATTTTCTAAATCCTGTTTGTGTGCTTCATTATTTTTTATTCTTTTTTCTTTTGTCTCCTCTGACTGTGTATTTTCGAAGAGCTTGTCTTCAAGCTCACTGATTCTTTCTTCTCCTTGATCAATTCTGCTGTTGAGAGACTGATGCATTCTTCACTCTGCCAATTAAATTTTTCAGCTCCAGAATTTCTGCTTGATTCTTTCTAATTATTTTAATCTCTTTGTTAAATTTATCTGATAGAATTCTGAATTTCTTCTCTGTGTTTTCTTGAATTTCACTGAGCTTCCTTAAAATAGTTGTTTTGTATTCTCTGTCTGAAAGGTTACATATCTCTGTCACTTCGGGATTGGTCACTGGTGCCTCATTTGTTGAGGTCATCTTTTCCTGGATGGTTATGATGCTCGTGAATGTTCATCAATGTCTGGGCATTGAAGAGTTAGGTATTTATTACAGTCTTCAGAGTCTGGGCTTGTTTGTACCCACTCCTCTTGGGAAGCCTTTCCAAGTACTCAAAGGGAATTGAGCATTGTGATAAGTCTTTTGTCACTGCAGCTGTATCTGCATTAGAAGGCATCCCAAGCCCAGTAGCGCTGTGATTCTTACAGATTCATGAAGGTATTGTCTTGTAGTCTTGAGTAAGATTCTGGAGAATTCCCTAGATTACCAGGCAGATTCTTGTTCTCTTCCCTTACTTTCCCCCAAATAAATGGAGTCTCTGTCTCCGTGCTGAGCTGCCTGAAGCTGGGGGCGGTGGTGCCTCAAGAAACCCTATGGCCACACCACTGGGACTATGGTGGGTCAGACCCAAAGCCAACAGAGCACTGGTCTTGCCCAAGGCCCACAGTAACCACTGCCTGGCTACCATCAATGTTTATTCAAGGGCTCTACAATCAGCAGGCGGTGAATCCAGACAGGTTGTGTCTTTCCTTTCAGGGTGGCAATCTCCCCACTAGCCCAGAACAGTCCAGAAATACCATCCAGGAGCCAGCAGCTGGAGTCAGGAGCCTTAGGAATATACTTGGTGCTCTACTCTACCGCAGCATAGCTGGCCCCCAAACCATAAGACAAAGTCCTTCCTACTCTTCCCTCTCCTTTCCTCAAACAGAAGTGTCTCCCCATGACCACCATCACCCCAGGCCCATGGCAAGTACTACCTGGCTACCATCAATGTTCACTCCAGGCCCAAGGGCTCTTCAGGCAGCTTGTGATTAATGCTGCCAGGCCTGGGACTCTCCCTCCAGGGCAGTGGGCTCCCCTCTGGCCAAGGGCAGGTCCAGAAATGGCATACAGGCCTTGGCCTGTAATCAAGTCCCCAGGAGCTCACTTGGTGCTCTGCCCCACTGTGGCCAAGTTGGTACCCAAACTGCAAGACAGAGTCCCCAATACTTTTCCCCTTCCTTTCCTCAAGCAGAAGGAGTCTCTCTCCATAGCCATCACAGCTGGGAATGTGCTGGGTCACACTTGAAGCCAGCATGGCACTGAGTCTCACCCAAGGCCCACAGTGAATGCTGCCTAGCTATCACTGATGTCTATTCAAGGCCTCAGGGCTCTTTAGTCAGCAGGTAATGAATCCTGTCAGAATAGGCCCTTCTCTTCAAGGCAGCAGGTTCCCTTCTGGCCCAGGGTGTGTCTAGAGATGTCATCTGGGAGCTAGGTCCTGGAATGGGAGCCTCAGGACTCTGCCTGATGCCCTATTCTACTGTGGCTGAGCTGGCATCCAAGTTGCAAAACTGAGTCCTCTTTATTCTTCTCTCCTCTCTCCTCTCCTCAAGCAGAAGGAAGGACTCTCTCCCAGAGCTGTGAGCTGCACTGCCTGTGCTGGGGGAAGGATAACACAAGCACTCCCTTGGCTGCCCAGGATGGTGTCTCACTAGGTCATGTGCACCCCAAGTCAGTGCTGAGCCCAGCACAGCGCTGGGACGTGCCCAAGAATTGCCATTCTTATGACTTAGACTGCCTTTCAAGTTTATTTAGCACCCCAGAGCATTTTAGCCTGCAGTGATGGGACTAGCCAGAACTCAGGTTCTGACCACTTGGATGGATGACTCCCTTCTGGCTGGGGCTAGCCTAAGTACTCCCTCCATGGGCACCAGTTGAATTCTGCTCCATGTTGCTTTCCACTGTGACAGGGCAGCACTGAGTTCCTGTGCAAAGTTTCACAACCATGTTGCTCTCCCTCCCCCAAGCACACAGATTGTCCCTCCACTCCTTGCAGCCACTGCTGGGGGGTGGGAGAGGGGTGGTGTGGGCAATTCAAGACTGTCTTTCCTACCCTCTTCAGCGCCTCTTTTCTTGATATGATGTTAAAACCACGTACTGTGGCCACTCACCTGATTTTTGGTTCTTATGAAAGTACTTTCTTGTGTGGATAGTTGTTGAGTTTGGTGATCCTGCAGGTGGGATGTGTGAACCCAGAAAATCTGAGACAGGTCTCAGTTAATTTAGAAAGTTTATTTTGCCAAGGTTGAAGACGCACCCGTGACACAGCCCCAGGAAGTCCTGAGGACATGTACCCAAGGTGGTCGGGGCACAGCTTGGTTTTCTACATTTTAGGGAGAAATGAGACATCAATCAGTATATGTAAGAAGTACATTGGTTTGGTCTGGAAGGCGGGGCAACTTGAAGCAAAGGTGGGAAGGGAGCTTCGAGGTCACAGATAGGTGATACAAAAACGATTGCATTCTTTTGAGTTTCTGATGAGCCTTTCCAAAGGAGGCAGTCAGATATGCATCTATCTCAGTGAGCAGAGGGATAGCTTTGAATAGAATAGGAGGCAGATTTGGCCTAAGCAGTTTCCAGCTTGAGTTCTCCTTAGTGATTTTGCGGCCCCAAGATATTTTCCTTTCACAGATGATTGCTGGCGGGTTTTATTTGGCCATCTTGCTCTGCCCCCCGCCCCCCCCCACCTCATTGACTTTTCTTTGCACCCAACAGAACAAATCCAAACCACAGATGACTATGTTTTCTCCCTGCTTCCTCTTGGTTGCCAAGCATAACTGGAGAAAGTTACATAATGTGGCAGACTGTTACCACTCTAGATAAATGGTAGTGAATGTCAAATGGACCCTCCAAACTGACTGGTGATCTTATCCTGTTCCTCTTATCAATTCACTTCACCATTCACCACCTCTCCCCTCAAACTCAGCATATTATCTTCCCTCCTCCTTCACGGAGAAAATAGAAACTCTCAGTTGCAAACAATCTCAACTTTCCGCCAGTAAATCTATAAACCTGACTCAATTTGCATTCAATGTCTCCTCCTTCCCTTGTCTTATCTAACATTCACCCACCACTGGTACTTACTCTGCCCTTCCTACATTCCCAGTATCTTGAAGTATTGTTTATTCACTTGTATTGCTGTAATTTCCACCTTTCTCTCTCTACTGGCCCCATCTCATGAGTATTAAAACACGCTTATGTGTTTTAAGTGTTACATGTGGCCCTCTCCTCATTTCTGCATTTTTAATACACTTCTCAGCCCATTTCACTTTGATTTGGGCATCCAGGTACACTAAAAGTGCTCTTGCTAAAGTCACCAGTGACCAACAGGTTGCTAAACTAAACTGCCACTTTGTAGTTCCTCATCTCATTGACCCCTCATCAACATTTGACACAGAGTTGGTCACTCCCATTTTGAACATCTGGCCTTAACTTCTTTCATAACATGTTCCTACCATTTTGCCAGAAACATTTACAATAGCCAATCACTAATTGAAAATTCTTCAGAGATTTCTCCTAATCCTCTTCTTTTTTTCATCTTCTAGTTTTGTCTAATCTTTTTTCCTAAGCGATCTCACAGGCACCTATGGATCTAAGAACCACCTGTGTGCTGATGAAAAATACTCAGTGGGGACAAGATAGCCAACTAGACACAGCCAGGTAATGCCTCTCCCACTTAGAGAAACCAAAATATCAAGTAAATCATCACACTTTGAACAGATCTTTTTGAGAGAAAACACTAAGTCAATGGAGAGGTGAAGCTGGAAAGCCAGCATGGAGTCACTGACTACCCAGACTGGCTCCCAGTCCTGAAAAGGTCCTAAAGAAGTGGTAAGTGAAGGAACTCTAGAACACCTCACTCTCACCACAGACCTCTGGGATCCTAGCCACAGAGATCCCATGACTCCCATAGACATTTGAACTGGGAAGGGGAACTGCCCAGAGAGTAGGCAGAACCAGAACTCAAAGATGAGTGGAGGGCCGGGCGTGGTGGCTCACGCCTGTAATCCCAGCATTTTGGGAGGCTGAGGTGGGCAGATCACTTGAGGTCAGGAGTTCAAAACAAGACTGGCCAACATGGTGAAACCCCCGTCTCTACTAAAAATATTTTTTAAATTAGCCAGGCGTGGTGGTGGGCTCCTGTAGTCCCAGCTACTCGGGAGGCTGAGGCAGGAGAATCGCTTGAACCCGGGAGGTGGAGGTTGCAGTGAGCTGAGATTGCGCCACTGCATTCCAGCCTGGGCAACAAGAGTAAACCTCTGTCTCAAAACAAACAAACAAACAAAAACAAAAACCAAAAAACTAAGTAGCGCCCAGGTTTCACATGGGGCAGCTGCAGCAAAATGTGACCATAGGCACCCATCCCCCAAAGCTCTCCATCTTCCTGTGAGGGACTCTAGCCCCTGCTGACATCCAGGCTAGATGAGAGTAGGGCTGCTTTTCCAATGGGGCTGGGGCACATCTGAACTGCCTGCCCCTTATCTGCTGGCCTCTCCCAAGGCTGCCTGCCTACCTGCTCCCATAAGAAGGTGCACACAGTACAGCCTCCACTGCCCCACCTGAGTATTTTGCCAGTGGCCTTGGGACAGTTTGCCCCCCACGCCCTCAGTACAACCAGTGCTCAACTCCGAGGAGCCAGGGGACAAAGCTGTGGGCCTGGTCCCACCTCCTCCCACCCCCAGAGTTTGAGCACATTGCCCAGGGATATGGAGCTGAAATCTATGGCCTGAGCTTGAGCAGGGGAGGAGACCCCACTCTTAGAACACTGAGACAAGTGAGGTGCCAGTTCATGTCCTGGTACGGGAGCTGAGCACCCTTCCCTCCGAAAGGCAGGTCCCAGAAGGGTGTAGCCTGTTGGCCAGCTGCAGCTTCTGCCTGAGGGAGCCCCACAGTCCAGAACACAGGCAACAGCCCAGCAATCTGCTCATAGAAGGCTTGGGACAAATCTAACCGGTCAGGCCTGCCCCTGGGGTAGAGAGGGGAGGGGGGCCCAGCTTTGGGAGTGTGACCTGGGCGGACCCAACAGCCATCTTCTGGGCAAATAACCCTGAGCCACAGGTGCCATGTTAGCCGCACACCTGTGGCACCACTGCCCTGCCCAGGGATCCTCCTCCCTTGACTCACTGCTTCACCAGAACATGCCAAGAACATACAGTGGGGAAAAGACGGTCTCTTCAGTAAATGGTGCTGGCAAAACTGGATATCTGTGTGCAGAAGAATGAAACTAGACCCCTATCTCTTGGCATATAAAAAATCAAATCAAAATGTATTAAAGAATTAAATCTAAGACTTCAAATTTTGAAACTACTAAAAGAGAACATTGGGGAAACTCTCCAGGACATTGGTCTGGGGAAGGATTTCTTGAGTAATATCCCACAAACACAGGCAACCAAAGCAAAAATGGACAAAAGGGATCACATCAAATTAAAAACCTGCATAGCAAAGGAAACTATCAACCAAGTGAAGAGACAACCCACGGAATGGGAGAAAATATTTGCAAACTACCCATCTGACAAAGAATTAATAACCAGAATATATAACGAGCTCAAACAACTCTATAGGGAAAAAAATCTAATAATCTAATTTAAAATGGGCAAAAGATCAGAATAGACATTTCTCAAAAAAGACATAAAAATGGCAAACAGGTATATGAAAAGGTGTTCAACATCACTGATCATCAGAGAAATGCAAATCAAAGCTATGAGAGAATCATCTCACCCCAGTTAAAAAGGCTTTTTTTTTTTTTTTTGAGATGGAGTCTTGCTCTGTTGCCCAGGCTGGAGTGCAGTGGCACGATCTCGGCTCACTGCAAGCTCCGCCTCCCAGGTTCACGCCATTCTCTTGCCTCAGTCTCCCAAGTAGCTGGGACTACAGGCACCTGCCACCACGCCCAGCAAATTTTTTGTACTTTTAGTAGAGACAGGGTTTCACCATGTTAGCCAGGATGGTCTCAATCTCCTGACCTCGTGATCCACCCGCCTTGACCTCCCAAAGTGCTGGGATTACAGGCATGAGCCACCGTGCCCGGCCCTAAAAAGGCTTTTTTCCAAAAGACAGGCAATAACAAATGCTGGTGAGGATATGGAGAAAAGGAAACTCTTGTATACTATTGGTGGGAATGTAAATTAATACAACCACTATGGAAAACAGTTTGGAGTTTCCTCAAAAAAACTAAAAATAGAGCTACCATATGATCCAGCAATCTCACTGCCAGGTATATACCCTAAAGAAAGGAAACCAGTGTACTGAAGAGACAACTGCACTCCCATGTTTATTGAAGCACTGTTCACAGTAGCCAAGATTTGGAAGCAATCTAAGTGTCCATTGACAGATGAATGGATAAATAAAATGTGGTACAGATACGCAATGGAGTACTATTCAGCAATAAAAAAGAATGAGATCCTGTCATTTGCAACAACATGGGTGGAACTGGAGGTCATTATGTTAAGTGGAATAAGGCAGGCAAAAAAAGGCAAACTTTGCATGTTCTTATTTGTGAGAGCTAAAAATGAAAACAACTGAACTCATGGAGATAAAGAGTAGAATGATGGCTACCAGAGGCTGGAAAGGGTAGTAGGGGCTATGGTTGAAGGGTACAAAAATATAATTACATAGAATGAATAAGATCTAGTACTTGATAGCACAACAGGGTAACTACCATCAACAATAATTTATAGTACTTTTTTTTTTTGAGACAGAGTCTCACTCTGTCACCCAGGACGCGATGCAGTGGTGTGATCTCAGCTCACTGCAACCTCTGCCTCCTGGGTTCAAGAGATTCTCCTGCCTCAACCACTTGAGTAGGTGGGATTACAGGCACGCGCCAACATGCCTGGCTAATTTTTGTATTTTTAGTAGAGACGGGGTTTCACCATGTTAGTCAGGCTGGTCTGGAACTCCTGACCTCGTGATTGGCCTGCCTCGGCATCCCAACATGCCGGGATTATAGGTGTGAGCCACCGCACCCCGCCCAATTTATAGTACATTTAAAAATAACTAAAAGAGGACAACTAGATTGTTTGTAACATAAATACAAGAGTTGGTGGATACCCCATTTACCCCGATGTGATTATTACACACTGTATGCCTGTATGAAAACATCTCGGCCAGGCACGGTGCCTCACACCTGTAATCCCAGCACTTTGGGAGGCTCGGTAGGGTGGATTATTTGAAGTCAGGAGATTGAGACCAGCCTGGCCAACATGGTGAAACTCGGTCTCTACAAAAAATATAAAAAATTAGCCAGGTGTGGTGTCACACAACTGTAATCCCAGCTACTCGGAAGGCTGAAGCAGAATTGCTTGAACCCAGGAAGTGGAGGTTGCAGTGAGCTGAGATTGTGCCACTGCACTCCAGCTTGGGCAACAGAGTAAGACTCCGTCTCAAAAAAAAAAAGAAAGAAAATATCTCATGTACCCCATAAATATATATACCTACTATGTGCCCACAAAAATTAAAAATTAAAAAAAAATTTTAAGCCACACACCCAGACAAACATTAACATTAGATGAACATTTCAGACATCTCCCAGTGCATAAGAAAATATTAAGTTTTTTGATAGGATGTATCAAAAAACTTGGGCAATACATCAGTACTAGTGGCCAATTTTCTTCTGTGCCTTGGATTGTGTTGTCTTTTACATTTGGATTTTTAAAATTTTATTATTTTTAATGTCATGGGTACATAATAAGTGTCTATATTTATGGGGTACATGAGATATTTTCTTTTTTTTTTTTGTTATACTTTAAGTTTTAGGGTACATGTGCACATTGTGCAGGTTAGTTACATATGTATACATGTGCCATGCTGGTGCGCTGCACCCACTAACTCGTCATCTAGCATTAGGTATATCTCCCAATGCTATCCCTCCCCCCTCCCCCCACCCCACAACAGTCCCCAGAGTGTGATATTCCCCTTCCTGTGTCCATGTGATATTTTCATACAGGCATGCGGTGTGTAATAATCACATCATGGAAAATGGAGTATCCATCCTCTCAACACGTTCATCCTTTGTGTTGCAAACAAACGTATTGTACCCTTTTAGTTATTTTTAAATGTACAAATAAGTTATTATTGACTATAATCACCCTGTTGTGCTATCTAATACTAGATCTTATTCTAAATTTGGTTTTAAGCTTGTCTACATATTATGTTCTTATTTTCCTTTTTGCTTTGCTGTGTCTTCATAATAGTCTCTTTCTTTTCAACTTGCTCCTACTTAAATGGGAAGCCCTGTTTAGTCTGCTATTTTCTCTGATATAAGGTGGATGCATTCTCCCACACTCCACACTTAGTTTATCTGAAAACTTTTGCCCCCTTCTCAGGACTACATTTTAAGATATGTGTCTAGCTATTTATCTCACTGTAGCTTAAGGGTTCACGGAGTGCTGGTAGTAGTAGCGGTGGTGAATACTTACTTGGAGGGTCTGGGCCCTACCATTTTCATATTTATGGCATGAAGTCTTCTTATCTTGTTTTGTTGTAGTTTGGTGTGCATTTTGCTGGCCTTTACCACTTTTCCTTTATTAGGCATTGGAGGAGGGAAATTCTGAGATTTGACTTTATACCATCATATCTTTCTCTGGCAGCTGATAGAGTAACTTATACTTCCAATCTAGACTTCTCTTTTGTTCTCTAGGTCCATATAACTAACAGGGTCATTAATATCTCTTATGTGGTGGCGATCACTGTCTTTGGCCTACCCAACAAACATATCCTGTCCCACCTTCTCTATTCAGATATTTCACAGGCATCCCCTGACTTCGTGGACAAAATTAGAAGTGATCTAAATAAATGATAATGTTCTCAATCTTCTTATTTATTTATTTAGTTAGTTAGTTTTTGCTTGTTTCTTTTGTTTTGTTTTGTGTTTTGAGACCGCGTTTCACTCCTGTTGCCCAGCTGGAGTGCAATGGCACAATCTTGGCTAACTGCAACCTGTGCCTCCTGGGTTCAAGAGATTCTCCTGCCTCAGCCTCCCGAGTAGCTGGGATTACCGCCACCATGCCCAGCTAATTTTTTTTTTTTGAGACGGAGTCTGGCTCTGTCGCCCAGGCTGGAGTGCAGTGGAGCAATCTTGGCTCACTGCAAGATCCGCCTCCCGGGTTCATGCCATTCTCCTGTCTCAGCCTCCTGAGTAGCTGGGACTACAGGCGCCCGCCACCACGCCCGGCTAATTTTTTGTATTTTTAGTAGAGACGGGGTTTCACCTTGTTAGCCAGGATGGTTTCGATCTCCTGACCTCGTGATCCACCCGCCTCGACCTCCCAAAGTGCTGGGATCACAGGTGTGAGCCACAGCGCCCAGCCACGCCCAGCTAATTTTTGTATTTTTTAGTAGAGATGGGGTTTCACCATGTTGTCCAGGCTGGTCTCAAACTCCTGACTTCAAGTGATCCACCTGCCACGGCCTTCCAAAGTGCTGGGATTACAGACGTGAGCCACCTCACCCAGCCCCTCTTAGTTATTGATGGGCCTAAGGGTAGACATGCAAGGGAGGCTAATGTGATACAAAAGGAATTCTACTAGGGAGAAGCTTGCCTTCCTGAATGTGATGGTTGATTTTGTGTCAGTTTGACTGGGCTATGAGGTACCTAGATATCTGATTAAACATTGTTTCTCAGTGTTTATGTGAGGGTGTTTCCAAAAGAGATTTAGCATTTGGGTTGGTGGACTGAGTAAAATGGAGAGCCCTGCCCAATGTGAGTAGGCATCATCCAATCCGCTGAAGGCTGAATAGAACAAAAATCTTCACCAGTGGTTTTGGCCTCTCTGCTCCCAGTGGTATTAAGCCTTCCCATCACGGTCTGAGAGGATGACTGATGCTTTGCCCGAGGAAACTGTAATGGTCTCCTCCAAGACAGTTACCATGCAAGGCAATGCTGATTCTCCTCAGGAACCCACCCCACCACCACCCCTCTTTGCTTCTAGACCTATAACTAGACTCAAGTCTCAGTGGTCCCTAAAGGTGAAGTACAATGTGTGACCCAAGAAATAGCGTGCTACACTCCAAAAGAACTGAGTTTCCTAATTTATACAGCCGGAAATCCAGGGAACATGTATAGGAATGGATAATCACTGAGTGAAATAATGGAAGGAACTTAAAGTTGGATCAGACCAAATTTATTGATAGGGGCTCAGTAAGTAGAGATTCTACATTTAATGGTGCATCTCAGGGGGTTAGAAAGGGCTCTAACAATTTGTTTGGTTGATCGTCTCAAATATGGACAAGAAGATGGCCCACAGTGAGTGAACTGGAAATTCCTGACCTGCCTTAATTTTTTTTTTTTTTTTTGAGATGGAGTCTCACTCTGTCACCCAGGCTGAAGTGCAGTGGCACGGTCTCAGCTCACTGCAACCTCTGCCTCCCGGGTTCAAGCAATTCTTGTGCCTCAGCCTCTTGTGCTTCAGTCCTCTCTGGGACTACAGGCATGTGCCACCAGGCCCAGCTAATTTTTGTATTTTTAGTAGAGATAGGGTTTCACCATGTTGGCCAGGCTAGTCTCGAACTCCTGACCTCAGGTGATCCACCCACCTCAGCCTCCCAAAGTGCTGGGATTACAGCTGTGAGCCACCATGCCCAGCCATGACCTGCCTTAATTTAATGTAAAGGAAGAGATACAAAGATTTAGAGAGATTGGAATGTTAGAGTGCATTTGTCATTTAAGACCTACTCGCCCACACTGGTAGGGTCCAGAAGGCATGCATTTCTTTTTTTTCAAACGTTTATTTTAGATTGAGGGGTACATGTGCAGGTTTGTTACATAGGTAAACGTGTCATGGGGGTTTGTTGTACAGACTATTTTGTCACCCAGGTACTAAGCCTAGTACCTAATAGTTATTTTTTCTGATCCTCTCCCTCCTCCCACTCTCCATCCTCAAGGAGGCCCCAGTGTGTGTCCTTCTCCTCTTTGTGTCCATGTGTTCTTGTCATTTAGCTCCCATTTATCAGTGACAACATGTAGTATTTGGTTTTCTGTTTCCGCATTAGTTTGCTAAGGATAATGGCCTCCAGCCCACTTCATGTTTCCACAAAAACATGATCTCATTCTTTTTTATGGCTGCCTAGTATTCCATGGTATATATGTACCACATTTTCTTTATCCAGTCTACCACTGATGGGCATTTAGGTTGATTCCATGTCTTTGCTATTGTGAATAGTGCTGCAATGAACATATGTATGCATGTGTCTTTATGGTAGAACAATTTATATTCCTTTGGGTATATATCCAGTAATGGGATTGCTGGGTCAAATGATAGTTCTGTTTTTAACTCTTTGAGGAATCACCACTCTGCTTTCCACAATGGTTGAACTAATTTACACTCCCACCAACAGTGTATACGTGTTCCCTTTTCTCTGCAACCTCACCAGCATCTGTTATTTTTTTATTTTTTAATAATAGCCATTCTGGGCCAGGCACTGTGGCTTATGCCTGTAATCCCAGCACTTTGAAAGGCCAAGGTGGGTGGATTACCTGAGGTTAAGAATTTGAGACCAGCCTGGCCAACATGGCGAAATTCCATCTCTACTAAAAATACGAAAAGTTAACCATGCATGGTGGCGGGCACCTGTAATCCCAGCTACTTGGGAAGCTGAGGCAGGAGAATTGCTTGAACCCAGGAGGCAGAAGTTGCAGGGATCACGCCATTGCACTCCAGCCTAGGTGACAGAGCAAGACTCTGTCTCAAAAAAAAAAAAAAAGCCATTCTGACTGGTGTGAAATGTTATCTAATTGTGGTTTTGGTTTGCATTTCTTTAATGATCAGTGATAGTCAGCTTTTTGTCATAAGCTTTTTGGACACAAGGACATGCATTTTACCAATACTGTGAGAAATAAATTTGTGAGGAAGGGCCCAGCATTCGAAGGGCTCTGTGATTATTTTCTCTGTAGGCCAGACCTTACAGTGAGAGCCACAGCTATTCAACTGGGAGACTTGAATGCAACGGAGTAATTGGATCCCAAATTGGCAGGGACCAAGTGGCAGCACTCAACCACGAAAGGCAAGATGGGTGCAGTTACCATAATGGACAGCAGAGTCAGAGCAGCAATCAGAATAGTCTGACTCCCACAGACCTATGGCATTGGGTAGTTCATCATGGTATTCCTAAAAAGTGAAACAGATAGGAAACCTACTAAATTCTTACTTGATATGTATAATCAGAAATGTTCTATGCTGGGTGACAAAAATCCAACCTGAATCATAAGAACAGAGAGAACATCATTGTCTCTCAATTGATTCCTAGAGTTGAGCCAGGTTACAAGCCAAGAACCCCTTAAATGAAGGAGAGGCTGCGTCCTCTTGAGGAAGGACCCCAGCACACTATCAAAAAGTAATAGTGCAGTCTTTATCTAACCCTTCCTCAAAAGACCTACAGCCTTTTACATGGGTAATTGTGCATTGATGAAAAGGAAAACTCAGGCCTATCAGGGGCTAAGGACACTGGCTCTGAACTGACACTAATCCAGGAGGCCCAAAACATCACTGTGGCCCTCCACAGTGGGGCATATGTTGGTGAGGTGATCAGTGGAGTTGTAGCTCAAGTCTATCTCCTGGTGGGCTCAGTGGGTCTGTGAACACATGTGGTGGTTATTACCCAAGTTATGGAATGCATAATTGGAATACACATCAGCAGGCAGAATCCCCACATTGGTTCCCTGATATGTGGAGCTAGGGATATCATGGTGGGAAGAAACCAAGTGAAAGCCACTAGAACTGCCTTCACTTAGGAAAATAATAAATGGCATATTTTCTTCTTGAACAAAATGACAACGTTTCAAAAGAAGAAAATCCTTTCCCTCTTTTTCCCGTCTTCCTGCCTTGGACTTGGATGTGTTGATCAACATTTGTGATCATGAAGAAAAAGTCAAGAAAATTATGGAGATGTCAGAATTGACATTTTAAATCACTGAACCAACTCCAACAACCACCTTCATCTAGACTTTTTTTTCATAAAACTTTAAGCCCCTGCCAGGTGTGGTGGCTCACACCTGTAATCCCAGCACTTTGGGTGGCCGAGATGGGTGGATCATGAGGTCAGGAGTTCGAGACCAGCCTGGCCAACATAGTGAAACCCCGTCCCCCTAAAAAAAAAAATACAAAAATTAGCCAGGTGTGGTGGCACTTGTTTGTAGGCCCAGCTACTCGGGAGGCTGAGGCAGGAGAATTGCTTGAACCCGGGAGGCAGAAGTTGCAGTGAGGCAAGATCGCACCATTGCACTCCAGGCTGGGTGACAGAGTGAGATTCCATCTCAAAAAAAGACCAAAACTTGAAGCCCCATTTGTTTAAGCTACCCCTGTTTGGGTAACCTGTTAGTATATCTCTTGGTACCTGCTGACGAAAGGACTACTGACTGAGACACATTTATTTCACATGTGTCACAGTGAACATAAGTGAACTCATGATCCTCTCCACTAAACTTGATTCTCTTCCAGTCTCTCCCATCTCAGTAAATTGTACAACATCCACCCACTCGCCTATGTGAAAAACACGAGTTTCCTTGCATTCCTCTCCCTGCACAAACACATCCCAACATTCCATTACCACACATTGTCAATTCTGTCTTTTCACCATCTCTCAAATCTGTCCATATCTGCTGCCCCTTCTCCAATCCAAGTCACCAGTCGTCGCATGGACTACTGAAAAATAGTCCTGGCCACATCTCCTCTGGCCCGTCTCTGATACATTCTCCAAAAGCAGCGGTAGTAATGTTTTACAGAAAACCTTTCTGATCATGTCTGTCCTCTTGCTTAAAGTTCTGTAATGGCTTCCCATGTAAGTGGTAATTAAGTTCAAACTCTTTACAGGGCTTGTAAGACCTTACATGATGTCAACCTTACCTACCTCTCTAGCTTCCAGTCAACTTTGGTCCTCCTCAATCTCTACACTGGCAATACTGACTTTCCTTTACTTTCTCAACCACTTAAACTCCTTTAAGTTCCCTGTTTTGTTGCCTGGTATACTTTTCTCCTAATCTTTGACTCAGTAACTCTTCCTCATCACTCAAGTCGCAGCTTAAGCATCATGTTCTTAGTATGTCTTCCATGGAGTCCTGCAACTAGGTTAAATCCTTCACTGAATCCCACTACGGCACCATGTTCACTTTAAGCACATGTAACTTCTAATTACTGACTGTTTTTCTGCTGGACTGTAAGCTCCAGAGCACAGGCACCATGTCTGTCTTAAAACAAAGCCCCTCATCTTCCCATCATTAAAATGTTAAATCTATGTTACTTCTAACCCAACTTCCTCCTCTGGTTACAAGGGAGAAAACATTTCTCCTCTGATCCCTTCATGTGCACTTTGATTTCCATCCCACCTCAAGTACTTTGAGCCTTTGACTCCGTGCCTCCAAATACACGGTTTTCAGAATCATTCATTTCTTCCTCCCCTCAACATCATTAACATAAGCATTTAAGCATATTCTAGTAGATCTCATTTTAAAAACCCAAAACATTGTTTACATCAACAAACATGAAAAAAAGAGGAGCAGGAAAAGAAGGCACAGGAATGAAAACCAAAACCAAGAACAAAAACAAAACAAGAAAACCCAAAATAAAAAAGCAACCTCGGCTGGGCGCGGTGGCTCACGCCTGTAATCCCAGCACTTTGGGAGGCAGAGGCGGGTGGATCACGAGGTCAGGAGATCGAGACCATCCTGGCTAACACGGTGAAACCCTGTCTGTACTAAAAAAAAAATACAAAAAATTAGCCGGGCATGGTGGTGGGCGCCTGTAGTCCCAGCTACTCAGGAGGCTGAGACAGGAGAATGGCGTGACCCGGGAGGCGGATCTTGCAGTGAGCCGAGATCACGCCACTGCACTCCAGCTTGGGCGACAGAGCGAGACTTGGTCTCAAAAAAAAAAAAAAAAAAAAAAAGAAGCAACCTCACTGGACTCTACCTCTTCCTTCTGCTACTATGATATCTGTGATATTTTTCTACTCTAGACAATTTCACACTAAAGAGATGAGCAAATTTTTTCACATTTACAAAAGAATGAGTGATCCCTGGTCCAGTGGTTCACACCTGTAATCCCACCACTTTGGGAGGCGAAGGCGGGCAGATTTCCCGAGGTCAGGAGTTCGAGACCAGCCTGGCCAACATGGTGAATCCCGTCTCTACTAAACACACAAAAATTAGCTGGGCGTGGTGGCGGACTCCTGTAATTCCAGCTACTCGGGGGGCTGAGGCAGGAGAATCGCTTGAACTTGGGAGAGGAGATTGCAGTTAGCCCAGATTGGGCTACCGCACCCCAGCCTGGGCAACAGAGCGAGAGCGAGACTTCATCTCAAAAAAAAAAAAAAAAAAAAAGAAAGAAAGAAAAAAGAAAATACTGAGTGTTAATGAGAATGTGGAGCAAAGGCATAATCACTTGAGAGAGTAGAATTTAGATAAGTATTTGGAAATTTTGAGTCAAATCAAAGATGCCAGTAATCTAGGTCCAAGAATTCCACTTTTAGGTGTATATGAGAACATTTTTTAATTGCTGGCTATGACACTATAGTGGATGTGTTGTGGAGTTACTTTAGTGGGTGTGACAACATTAAACAAGTGAACCGGAAGAAAATAGAATAGAAAATATCCGATTGCACTGCATGCAGTTAGGGTGAGTATTGTTTTATGAAAATGTTATTTCACTGGCATATATGTGTGTGCTTATATGCATGCGGGCATGCATGCTTGTGTTCTCCAGGGCACGACACAAAATACATTTCTTCCTGGGGTTTCTGTCAGAAAAGTTTGCAAAACACTCTTCCAGGGACTCTCTGTCCCTGTGTTAGTTCTTTGAGATATCGCCAAACTGCTTTCCCCAATGGCCGAACTTACTTACATTCCCACCAGCAGTGTATAACTGGTCCCTTTTCTCCATAAGCTCACCAGCATTTGATACTTTTTGACCTTTTATTTTATTCCTCAGCCTCCCTAGTAGCTGGGACTACAAGCGTGCACCACCACATACAGCTAATTTTTTGTATTTTTAGTAGAAACGGGGTTTCACCATGTTGGCCAGGCTGGGCTCGAACTCCTGACCTCAGGTCATCTGCCCACTTTGGCCTCCCAAAGTGCTGGGATTACAGGCGTGAGCCACTGCACCTGGCCTTCTTGACCTTTTAATAATAGCCATTCTGACTGGTGTGAGATGGTATGTCATTGTGGTTTTGATTTGCATCTCTCTAATGATCAGTGATGTTGAGCATTTTTTCATATACTTGTTGGCCGTATGTAAGTCTTCTCTCTAAAAGTGTTCACGTCCTTTGCACACTTTTTAATGAGGTTGTTTGCTTTTTGTGTGTAGATTTAAGTTCCTTACAGATGCTGGATACTAGACCTCTGTCTGAGGCATAGTTTCCAAATATTTTCTCCCATTCTGTAGGCTGTCTGTTTACTCCTTTGATAGTTTCTTTTTCTGTGCAGAAGCTCTTTAGTTTATTTAGGTCCCTTTTGTCAATTTTTGTTTTCATTGCAATTGCTTTTGGTATCTTTGTCATGAAATCTTTGCCAGGTCCTATGTCCAGAATGGTATTGCCTAGATTGTCTTCCAGGGTTTTTATAGTTTTGGATTTTACATTTAAGAATTTAATCCATCTTGAGCTGATTTTTATGTGTGATGTAAGGAAGGGGTCTAGTTTCAATCTTCTGCCTATGGCTAACCAGTTATACCAGCACAATTTATTGAATAGGGAGTCATTTCCCTATTGCTTATTTTTGTCAGCTTTGTGGAAGATCAGATAGTTGTAGGTGTGCAGCCTTATCTCTGGGCTTTCTATTCTCTTCCATTGGTCTATGTGCCTGTTTTTGTACCAGTACCATGCTGTTTTGGCTACTGTAACCTTGTAGTACAGTTTGAAGTCAGGTAGAGTGATGCCTCCAGCTTTGTTCTTTCTGCTTAAGATTGCCTTGGCTATTTGGGCTGTTTTTTCATTCCATGTAAGTTTTAAAATAATTTTTTCTAGTTCTGTGTAGAATGTCGTTGGTAGTTTGATAGGAATAGCATTGAATCTTTAAATTGCTTTGGGAAATGTGTTAGGATGTTTCTTGCATTGCTATAAAGAAATACCTGAGACTTGGTGATTTATTAGAAAAAGTGTTTAATTGGCTCACAGTTCTGCAGTCTGTATAGGAAGCATAGCTCTGGCATCTGCTTCTGGGGTGGCCTATGGAAGTTTACAATCATGGTGAAAGGCCAAACAGGAGCTTGCATGTCACATGGTGAAAGCAGAACCAAGAGAGGGGTGGGGAGGTGCCACACACTTTTAAATGACCAGATCTCGTGATAACTCACTCTCTATCACAAGGACAGCACCAAGGGGATGGTGCTAAACTATTCATGAGAAACCAGCTGCATGATTGAATCATCTCCCACAAGGCCCCACCTCCAATACTGGGGATTAGAATTCAACATGAGATTTGGATGGGGACAAATATCCAGACTATATCAGGTAGTATGGCCATGTAGCAATAGTGATTCTTCCTATCCATGAGCATGGGATGTTTTTCCACTTGTTTGTGTCATCTCTGATTTTTTTCAGCTGTGTTTTGTAATTCTTGTAGAGATCTTTCATCTCCCTGTTTAGCTGTATTCCCAGGTATTCTTTTTGTGGCTGTTGCGAACGGGGATTACTTTCTTGATTTGGCTCTCGGCTTGCATGTCGTTGGTGTATAGAAATGTTACTGATTTTTGTACATTGATTTTGTATCCTGAAACTGATGACATTGTTTATCACAATAAAGAGTTTTTGGGCAGAGACTATGGGGTTTTCTAGGCATAGAATCATATCTTTTGCAAACAGGGACAGTTTGACCTTCTCTCTTCCTATTTGGATGCCTTTTATTTCTTTTTCTTGCCTGATTGCTCTGGCTAGCACTTCCAGTGAAAATGCTTGAGTTTTAATCCATATTTTGTGTTGATGATTAAGGGAGTTCATTACTTTCTTCCTTAAAATTAATTAGTGAGGTCGGATGCAAGCACCATGACCTATGGTGCTTGAATCCTTCATGCTTTCTTCACATCGCCTGGCAGAAGTTATGTGATCATTTAAAGCTTGTGTACCATAGACATTTTTTCCAGGTGCTCAGAAGCAAAAACTTAGTGATTTTACCTCTATACTCCTGTTATATGAATAGGAGGTTTACTCTCTCCTGTCCCAAATCAACCAGATAAGAAATTCCAAATTTCCTGGAAGTCATTGCCTGAATCCTACTTCCTGATACCATTTCCTGTGTCACCCAGGATTGTTGAATACGAACAACATAAACTGACTCTGGGCAACTCAAGCGAAAGGGAGTTTATTGAAAGTATGTGTTGGTACTGGGTGGGGCTGTGTGTGTCTTAAGGAATCAACAAGAGAAGAGTGGATTAGGCTTGGGAATGAGAAGAAAGTAAGTGAAATGAGGATAGAGGGAAGCAGTGACCTTGTAATTTCAGGAAAAGCCCAGTGAACACACTGCTTTGGTGTTGATGAATCTTCAATCTTTCCTTTTCTCATTACCTCACTTGCTGATCCATAGACCTGAGATTGAACATGTAATTTGACCAGCAGGAAATAGATGACTGCAGTATTGCAGTCCCACTTAGGGGTGGTTCTGAAAGACACTTGAGAAAGGAATTCCTCTCAAGGGGCAAAACTTCAGCTATTATATCTGATTTTTTATTTTGCCTAGAAGGTGAGATGGTCACAGGTAAGATCTGTACTGAGTAATGCTTAGCACTAATTGTTTGGTCAGTTTGTCAAGGACATGGAAGGATCAAGATTGCAGGATTTAAGACAAGGAGAACCAGGCAAGAGATATGTGAAAGTGCATGTAGAAAATGTCACAGAGTGTCTACATTCTTCAACTTCTGTCATAGCAAATTGTGTGTATGTGATTAAGTTCTGTGTACACGAGATCAAGAAGGATATAGCACTTCTGGGAAGTGATTTTAAAGGGAGGCCCCACATAGTTCTACCCTTCCTCATTCCTGCTAGTTAAATGTTGGTGAGATGGTTAGAGTTCCAAGTGCCATCTTAAGCATGAGGAAGAGAGCCACATTGTAGGGATGGCAGAGCCAAGAGCCAGAGAGAAGCTGGTCCCTGATGGGTTCACGGAACCCCAACCCCATCCTGGACTGATTACCTCCAGATTTATTTTATGTCAGATGGGAGTCAGCTTCTGTTTTCTTAAGTGTGTGTGTGCTGTGTGTAAGTATGTGTGTGTGTATGTGTGTGTGTGTGTTTCATACCCCTGAACCTGATCTTAATTGATATGTCAGAAAAAAATGCAGGGGCAGAAATGAAATGAATCAGTTGAGGGCTGGGCATAGTGTGGAAATGGAGTATGGGAAGCTCCTGATGAATTGAGGTGATAGATATTGGTTCTGTCAGGTGCGACCAGGGGCCCAAATGCACCTCTAGGCCATGGTTTCAGACGATTAAATAGACAGCAGGTGCTCTCTTCTCTCTCTGTCTCTCTTTTTTTCCCTTTGAGACAGAGTCTCGCTCTGTCACCCAGGCTGGAGTGCAATGGCACGATCTCGGCTCACTGCAACCTCCACCTCCCGAGTTCAAGCAATTCTCCTGCCTCAGCCTCCTGAGTAACTGGGACTATAGGCACGCACCACTACGCCTGGCTAATTTTTGTATTTTTAGTAGAGATGGGTTTTGCCATGTTGGCCAGGCTGGTCTCGAACTCCTGACCTCAGGTAATCTGCCTGTCTCTGACTCCCAAAGTGCTGAGATTACAGGCATGAGCCACCAGGCTGCTGGAACTCTTAAGGGGGGGAAAAAAAAAAGGTTTATTGCCTCACTGAATCCAAGGAACTCTTAAATCTGTAAACGATCAAATTATAAGAAATGCAAAGATGCTGGGAGATCTCAAGAACAATAGAACCAGAGATTGAAATGCTGTGAGGACTCAAAGTTCTTGGGGTCAAGCAACAAAACCTTATGCTAGCTAATTAGAACACAAAAGGAATTTATTGCAAGAATACTGTAACTTACAGATCCAGCTTCTGGCTTTTAGTAGTATGAAGAAATAATAGCAAAAGCCTCCTAGATTCCAGATACTTTACACATGTAAGTGGTTTCTTGAATGGAATGAACTCAATGGGGACACAGTGGGAAATCCTCTTACATTTTTCTCACTTTTGCCTTTAAATACATTCTACAATATATACTTCTCTGCCTCTTGGCAGCATCTCATGTTGATACCACAATTTCCTATCACTTTCATAAAAAATAAGTCTCATTTTCAGATACAGTATTTGAAAAATCCACACAAACTACTCAGAATTTTTTTTAAGTGTAGTCCATTCTAAGTAAAGGCTTCAGCTTCTCATCAATTTAAATAATCTTCTTTTCCATCATTCAGTTCAGGCTGAAGGTCCCTAGCTCCAGGACTTGCAGAGGATGCGGTCTGTTCTTTTATTTTATTTTATTTTATTTTATTATTTTATTATTTTATTTTATTTTATTATTTTATTTTTGAGACAGAGTTTCACTCTTGTCACCCATGCTGGAGTGCAATGGCTTGATCTCGGCTCACTGCAACCTCTGCCTCCTGGATTCAATAGATTCTCCTGCCTCAGCCTCCCGAGTCCCTGGGATTATAGGCAGCCGCCACCATGCCCAGCTAATTTTTGTATTTTTAGTAGAGACGGAGTTTCACCACGTTGGCCAGGCTGGTCTCGAACTCCTGACCTCAGGTGATCCACTCGCCTCAGCCTCCCAAAGTGCTGAGATTACAGGCCTAAGCCACTGCGTCTGGCTGATCTGTCCTTTAACACCTCCACTCTCTCCCCTCAAACCCCACTGTCTCTTCCAGAAGTGGGGGCGAGGGGAAATATTAGCGGAAAAGGGGAAAAGTAACTATGTCTATTTATTCTGAACATTAGCACCCTGGGCTGCAGCAGGAGTCCAGATGCTGGCTCCTTCTCACAGGCTGCATTTTTGGTACCTCAGAGTCACTCTGTGGGGACCTCTGCACTGCCACATTCCCCCAAGCAGGTGATACTGAGGACTGAGTTCTGATTTTTTATCTTGCCCAAATTTTTATCTAAGGGGTCTGAGAGTCATGCCCTACAAACTATAAATTCTCATCAGATGGGTTTTATTTGACCCTATTGTGACTTAGTTTTCAATCTGAGTCTGGCATAACATTATGAGACAAGGAAAAAAATATTTAACCCCAAAAATATATTTCCTTGCCATACCTTGAAATTGCCCTGCAAAGTCTTTTGTGGGAAAAACCCACATTCTAATAGAGAATCCCCTTCCCCCTTTGTTTTCCTTTTTTTTCCTTCCCAGATCCAGGAGATAATCAACTAAGAGCCAGGCACCCTTTTAATCCAATAAAAAAACAATTTACAACCGACTCTCTCTAAAGTCAGCTATCTAAGAGCTTCCTCTGCACAATAAAACTTGGTCTCCATAATCCTTTATCTTTAACCTGAACAATCCTTTCTATGGATCCCTGATCTTTAAACAAACTCAACCAATTGTCAACCAGAAAATGTTTAAATTTACCTATAGCCTGGAAGCCCCCGCTTTGAGTTTTCCTGCCTTTCTAAAGCAAACCAATGTATTTCTTAAATGTATTTGATGTCTCATGCCTCCCTAAAATATATAAAACCAAGCTGTAACCCAACCACCTTGGGCGCATGTTCTCAGGGCCTCCTGAGGGCTGCGTCACGGGCCATGGTCACTCATATTTGGCTCAGAATAAATCTCTTCAAATATTTTACAGAGTTTGACTCTTTTCGTCAACAATACTCTCTTCAACTGTTCTCTCCTCTCCCCACCCACCTTCTTGTTCCTTCTCCCCTTGCAATTCACTGCCTCTTTCTTCTGGTTCTCCGTCACCCTGGCAGGCCATCTTCTTGGATGAGATCCTTTCCAGAGGACTGCATGCTCAGCTACCTCCCGGACAGCCAGGTTTCCCAGGCAATTCTTCATGCAGGCCCCAGTTTCTGTCTTTACATACACCCCCAAATCCTGAGATCACATATCAAGAATTGTCTCGTGTTTGGCTCTGGAAGAAACATGCCACAGACTTCCATGTTTCTGCAGCTCAGGGAGAGCCCTGCGCATTATTCTTTCTGAACAACAACCCCAAACTGTGAGCGTTTCTCTTGGGGTGGCCCACACTAGGTTTAGGTTGGGAAGGCCAAAGTGCTCATTGTGCCTACAAATTCCCTTCATGTAATTTTCTCTCAAGGAATCTGCAGTTTTCTTTTCTTTTCTGTTTCTTTCTTTCTTTCTTTTTTTCTTTCTTCTTTCTTTCTTTCTTTTTTTTTTATGGAATTTCACTCTTGTTGCCCAGGCTAGAGTGCAGTGGCGCAATCTCAGCTCACTGCAACCTTCACCTCCCGGGTTCAAGTGATTCTCCTGCTTCAGCCTCCCAAGTAGCTGGGATTACAGGCATGTGCCAAGACACCTGGCTAATTTTTTGTATTTTCAGTAGAGGCGGGGTTTCACCATGTTGGCCAGGCTGGTCTCGAACTCCTGACCTCAGATGATCCACCCGCCTCGGCCTCCCAAAGTGCTGGGATTACAGGAGTCAGCCACCGCACCCGGCCTGCAGTTTTCTCTTATATACACAATCTCTGTTGCCTCCTCTCCTAACAATCTCTCCCCCACAGTCTCCTGGCTCCTGCCACACTAGCCTCCTTGCTGGTTCTTGCACAGGATAGGCATGCTTCTGCCTCAGATGCTTTGCATCCGTCTGTGTTTCCCTGTTCCTGGAATGCTCTTGCCCCTCTTATCTGCCTGACTCACTCCCTCAGCTCCCTCTGTTTATTCAGATGTCACCTTCTCAGTGAGGCATGCCCTCCCCACCCTATTTAATGTTGCAATCCGGGCATGCCAGCGTGCCTGGTTGCCTTTCCCAGCTTTATTTTTTCCATAGCACTGACCACCATAGACTTTTCGCAGATTTTACAAGTTTCTTTGCTTTGTTGTCCGTGTCCTCCACTAAAATATGAGCAAAAGTGTGTCTGGCAGCTCCTCTTTAGAATGTGGAAGTTTTGTCATACTTATTTCAGACTTGAGCCTTTAGCAAAAATTTCAAGACACTAGGAAAAGTATATCACACACAGACACACACACACACACCTCCTGAATTTAGGAGAAAACCAATGATGTAAGAGTAGTATTATTGTCCCCTTTTATTATGAGACAAGCAACGCCCAGAAAGTTAGAACAATTATCCCACAGTCACACATTAAGTTATTGCCACTGGGATTTAAATCCATCCCTTCTTTCTTTCTTTCTTTATTTTTAAGCCACTTTATTGAGGTATGATTAACATGTAAAAAGCTGTGCATATTTAATGTACACAACTCTATGATTTGGGGTATATCATCTGTGAAACTGTCACTACCATCAAGGTCATAGACATGTCCACCACCTCCCAAAATTTCCTCCTGCCCCTTTCATTATTATAATTGTTTCTTGTGGCGAGAACACTTACCATAAGAACTACTCTCTTAGCAAATTTTAAGTATACGATACAGTATTGTTAGCTATAAGAACTATGCTATATAGTAGATCTCCAGGACTTATTTACCTTGTGTAACTGAAACTTGGTACCCTTTGACCATCATCTTTTTATTTACCCCCGCCCTCCCCAACCAGCCCTGGACAACCACCATTGTACTCTCTGCTTCTATGAGTTTGACTGCTTTAGATTCCACATATAAGGTGAGGAAGACTTATACACAAAAATACAGTATTTTTCTTTCTGTGCCTGGCTTATTTCACTTAGCATAATGTCCTCCATGTCCATCCCTGTTGTTGCAAATGGCAGGATCGCCTTCATTTTAAAGGTTGAATGATATTTCATTGTGAATATACACCACATTTTCTTTATCTATTCATCTGTCAATGGACATTTAGGTTGTTTTCATATCTTGGCTGTTGTGCAATAAACACGAGAGTGCAGGTATCTCTTCGTGATCCTGATTTCAATCCCTTTGGATAAATACCCAGAAGTGGGATTGCTGGATCCTATGGTAGTTTTATTTTCAATTTTTTGAGGAACTTCCATACTGGTTTTCATAATGGTCGCATCAATTTACATTCCCACCACCAGTTTACCTGGATTCCCTTTTCTCTACATCCTCACCAACACTTGTTATCTTTTGCTTTTTCACTAATAGCCATCCTAACAGGTATGAGGTGATATCCCATTGTGGTTTTGATTTGCATTTTCCCGATTAGTAAATGTTGAGCACTTTTTCATATTTCTGTCAGCCATTTGTATATCTTCTTTTGAGAAATGTTCGTTCTGGTCCTTTTCCCACTTTTTATTTGGGTTCTTTTTTTGCTATTGAGTTGCAGGAGTCCCTTATATATTTTGGGTTTCACTCCCTTATCAGATACATGGTTTGCAAACATTTTCTCCTATTCTGTACGTTGCCTTTTTCTGCCATTGTCAATTATTTTCTTTGCTCTGCAAAGCTTTTTGTATGATATAATTGTGTTTGTTAACTTTTGCTGTTATTGCCTGTGATTTCGTACAAAAAAATCATTGCCAAGACCAATGTCACTGAGCCTTTCCCTTATGTTTTCTTCTAGGAGGTTTGCCATTTCGGGTATTATGTTTAAGTCTTTAATCCATTTTGAGTGATTTTTGTATATGGTGTGGGATAAGGATCCACTTTCATTCTTCTGCATGTGAATATCCAGTTTTCCCAACACCATTTATTGAAGACTCTGTCCTTTCCCCATTTTGTATTCTTGTCAAAGATTAGTTGACTGTACATGCATGGGTTTATTTCTGGGTTTTCTGTTCTGTTCCATTGGTCTATGTGTTTGTTTTTATGCCAGTACTATGTCGTTTTGATATTATAGCTTTGTGAAATAATTTGAAATCAGAAAGCATGATGCTGCCAGCTTTCTCCTTATTCAAGACTGGTTTGACTATTTGGGTTTTTTTGTGGTTGCATATGAATTTTAGGATTGTTTTCATTCTATTCCCATGAAAAATATGATTGGAATTGACAGGGATTGCATTGAATCTGTAGAACTCCTTGGGTAGTATGGGCATTTTAATAATATTAATTCTTCCAAACCGTGAACATGAGACATGTTTGCGTTTAATTGTGTCTTCTGTTTCTTTCATCAATATTTTATACTTTTCGGTGTACAGATCTTTCACCTGTTTTGTTAAATGTATTCCTAAAATTTTCTTCGCTTTTTTGATGCTACTGTAAATGGGATTGCTTTCTTAATACCTTTTTTGAATTGTTCACTGTTGGCATATAAAAATGTAACTGATTCTTGTATGTTGATTCAGTATCCTACAAGTTTATGAAATTTGTTTTTATTAGTTCTAACAGTATTTTTTCTGTGAAGTCTTTAGGATTTTCTATATACCAGATCATGTCATTAGCAAAGAGAGACAATTTTACATCTTCCTTCCTGATTTGGGTGCCTTTTATTTCTTTTTCTTGCCTAATTATTCTGGCTAGGACTTCCAGTGCTATGCTGAATAGATGTGAAAGTGGGCATCCTTGTCTTACTCATGATCTTAGAGGAAACGGTTTCAGCTTTTCATCATGGGGCATGATGTTTGCTGTAGGCTTGTCATATATTAACATTTGTGATGTTCAGATACATTCATATTATACCTAATTTGTTGAGAGTTTTAATCATAAACTGATGTTGAGTTTTATTGATGCTTTTCCTGCATCTATTGAAATGGTCCAATGATTTTTAAATCTTTCATTCTGTTAATGTGGTGTTTCACATTGATTGATTGGCATATGTTGAACCATTCTTGCTTCCTGGGAATAAATATCACTTGATGGCAGTGTATGATCCTTTTAATGTGCTGTCAAATTCAGTTTGCTAGTATTTTGTTGAGGAGTTTTGCATCCGTGTCCATCAAAGATACTGGCCAGTAGTTTCCTTTTCTTGTAGCATCATTGTCTGACCTTAGCATAAGAGTAATACTGGCCTCATTAAGTGAGTCTGGAAGTATTCCCTCCTTTTCATTTTTTTGGAATAACTTAAGAAGGATTGGTGTGTCCAGGAGTGGTGGCTCACGCCTGTAATTCCAGCACTTTGGGAGGCCAAGGTGGGCGGATCACCTGAGGTCAGGAGTTCGAGACCAGCCTGGCCAACATGGTGAAACCCCATCTCTACTAAAAATACAAAAATTAGCCAGGTGAGGTGCAGGCGCCTGTAAATCCAGCTACTCAGGAGGCTGAGGCAGGAGAATCGCTTGAACCTGGGAGGCAGAGGTTGCAGTGAGCTGAGATCGTGCCATTGCACTCTAGCCTGGGTGACAGAGCAAGACTCTGCCTCAAAAAAAAAAAAAAAAAAAGAAGAAAGATTGGTGTGTTAGTTCTTTAGTTCTTCTTTAAATGTTTGGTAGAATTTACCAGTGAAGCTATTTTGACTTGGGATTTTCTGTTTGGAGAAATTTTTGATTCCTGATTCAATCTCCTAACTCATTATTATCTGTTCACACTTTGTATTTCTTCATGATTCAATCTTAGTAGGTTTTATGTTTCTACAAATTTCTGCATTTCTTCTAGGTTATCCAATTTGTTGGCTTATAATTGGTCGTAGTAGTCTCTTATGATCCTTTGAATTTCTGTGGTATCAGTTGTAATGTCTTCTCTTTCATTTTCTATTCTATTTATTTGAGTCTTTTCTCTTTTTTTGCTGGTTATTCTAGCTTAGGGCTTGTCAAAATTATTTTTATCTTTTCAAAATATCAACCCTTAATTTTGTTGCTTTTTTCTATTGTTTTCCTGGTCTCTATTTCACTTATTTCTGCTTTGAGCTTTGTTATTTCCATCCTTCTGCTACTTTTGGGCTTAGTCTGTTCTTATTTGTCTAGTTATTTGGAATCTTAATTTTTTTCTTAATGTAGACATATATTACTACAAACTTCCCTCTTAGTACTGCTTTTGCTGCATCACGTAAGTTTTGGTATATTTTCATTTTTCTTTGCCTCTAGACATATATTGCTTTCCCATTTGATTTCTTTTTGACCCATTGGTTGCTCAAGAGCATGTTGTTTATTTTCCACATACTTGTGAGTTTTACTCCTGTTACTGATTTCTAGTTTTATACTGCATTTTGATTGGAAAAGATATTTGATATTATTTCAATCTTCTTAAATTTGTTAAGGCTTATTTTGTGGTCTACATATGATCTTTTCTGGAAACGTGTTCCACATGCTCTTGATAAGTACATTTGGCCCCATATCTGTGGGTTCCCCATCTGTGTATTCAACTAACCATGGATTGAAAATATTTGAAAACAAATGGGTGCTTGTGTCCATATTGAATATATACAGACTTTTTTCCTTGCTGTTATTCGTTAAATGATACAGCATAACAACTATTTACATAGCATTTCCATTGTATTAGGTATTATAAGTAATCTTTTTTTTTTTTTTTTTTTTTTTTTTTGAGATTGAGTCTCTCTGCTGCCCAGGCTGGAGTGCTGTGGCTCGATCTCAGCTCACTGCAACCTCTGCCTCCCAGATTCAAGTGATTCTCCTGCCTCAGCCTCCCGAGTAGCTGGGATTATAGGCGCCTGCCACCATGCCCAGCTAATTTTTGTATTTTTTTTAGTACAGACAGGGTTTCACTACATTGGCCAGGCTGGTCTGGAACTCCTGGCCTTGTGGTCAGGACTGGAACTGAGGACTGGAACCACCTGCCTCAGTCTCCCAAAGTGCTGGGATTACAGGCATGAGCCACCACACCCAGCCTTTATAAGTAATTTTGATATGATTTGAAGTATATGGGAGGTTGGCTGGGCACAGTGGCTCACGCCTGTAATCCCAGGACTTTGGGAGGCCGAGGAGGGTGATGGCTTTAGCCTGGGAGTTTGAGACCAGTCTGGGCAACACGGCGAAACCCCGTCTCTACAAAAAAATATACAAAAATCAGCTGGGCTGGGCATTGTGGTGTGCACCTGAGGTCCCAGCTACTCAGAAGGCTGAGGTGGGAGGGTTACTTGAGCCTGGGAGGTCAAGGCTGCAGTGAGCCGTGATCGCGCCACTACAGTTCAACCTTGGCAACAGAGTGAGTCTTTGTTTCAAAAATAAAAAATAAAAAAATATTTTTAAAAAATATATCGGAGAATGTGCATAGGTTATATGGAAATACTATACCATTTTATATAACAGACTCGAGCATCCGTGGGCTTTGGTCTACATGGCCCAGGGTCCTAAAATGAATTTCCCATAGATACTGAGGAACAACTGTATGTACATTCTTCTGCTGTTGGATGGACTGTTCTATATATGTCTGTAAGTTCCATCTTATCTAAAGCATTGTTCAGCTTCTTTGTTTCCATATTGATATAATCTATCCATCATCAAAAGTGAGGTATTAAATTTCTCCCATATTATTATATTGCTATTTCTCCCTTCAGTTCTAAATCAATGTACAAAAATCACTAGCATTCCTATACACCAAAAACAGCCAAACCGAGAGCCAAATAAGAAAGGCATTCCCATTCACAATGGCCACAAAAACAATGAAATACTTAGGAATGCAGATAACCAAGGAGGTGAAAAAAAAAAAAAACCTCTATTATTAGAATTACAAAATACTGGTGAAAGAAATCAGAGATTTCCCAAACAAATGGAGAAATATTCCATACCCATGGATTAGAAGAATCAATATTGTTAAACTGACCATACTGCCCAAAGGAATTTACAGAATCAATGCTATTCCTATCAAACTACCAATGACATTCTTCACAGAACTAGAAAAAACTATTTTAAAATCCATATGGAGGTTGCACTGAGCCGAGATTGTGCCACTGCACTACAGGCTGGGTGACAGAGTGAGACTCCATCTCAAAAAAAAAAAAAAATTCATATTGGCCATGCTCAGTGGCTCACGCCTGTAATCCCAGCACTTTGGGGGACAGAGGCGAGCTGATCACTTGATGCCAGGAGATCAAGACCAGCCTGGCCGACATGGCGAAATACTATCTCTACTAAAACTACAAAAATTAGCCCAGTGTGGTGGCATGTGCCTGTAGTCCCAGCTACTTGGGAGGCTGAGGCACGAGAATTGCTTGAATCCAGGAGGCGGAGATTGCAGTGAGCTGAGATCGCACCACCGCACTCTAGCCTGGGTGGCAGTGTGACTCTGTCTCAAAAAAAAAAAAAAAAAGGAAGAAAAACATGAAAGGCAGAGTAGTGGTTCTCCCAGCACGCAGCTGGAGATCTGAGAACGGACAGACTGCCTCCTCAAGTGGGTCCCTGACCCCCAAGTAGCCTAACTGGGAGGCACTCCCCAGGAGGGGCAGACTGACACCTCACACGGCTGGGTACTCCTCTGAGACAAAACTTCCAGAGGAACGATCAGGGAGCAACATTTGCTGTTCACCAATATCTGCTGTTTGGCAGCCTCCGCCGCTGATACCCAGGCAAACAGGGTCTAGAGTGGGCCTCCAGCAAACTCCAACAGACCTGCAGCTGAGGGTCCTGTTAGAAGGAAAACTAACAAACAGAAAGGACATCCACACCAAAACCCCATCTGTACGTCACCATCATCAAAGACCAAAGGTAGATAAAACCACAAAGATGCAGAAAAAACAGAGCAGAAAAACTGGAAACTCTAAAAATCAGAGTGCCACTCCTCCTCCAAAGGAACGCAGCTCCTCACCAGCAACGAAACAAAGCTGGACAGAGAATGACTTTGACGAGTAGAGAGAAGAAGGCTTCAGATGATCAAACTACTCTGAGCTAAAGGAGGAAGTTCGAACCCACGGCAAAGAAGTTAAAAACCTTGAAAAAAAATTAGACGAATGGCTAACTAGAATAACAAATGCAGAGAAGTCCTTAAAGGACCTGATGGACCTCAAAACCACGGCACGAGAACTATGTGACGAATGCACAAGCCTCAGTAGCCAATTCCATCAACTGGAAGAAAGGGTATCAGTGATGGAAGATCAAATGAATGAAATGAAGCAAGAAGAGAAGTTTAGAGAAAAAAGAATAAAAAGAAACAAACAAAGCCTCCAAGAAATATGGGACTATGTGAAAAGACCAAATCTACGTCTGATTGGTGTACCTGAAAGTGACGGGGAGAATGGAACCAAGTTGGAAAACACTCTGCAGGATATTATCCAGGAGAACTTCCCCAATCTAGCAAGGCAGGCCAACATTCAAATTCAGGAAATTCAGAGAACGCCACAAAGATACTCCTCGAGAAGAGCAACTCCAAGACACATAATTGTCAGATTCACCAAAGTTGAAATGAAGGAAAAAATATTAAGGGCAGCCAGAGAGAAAGGTCGGGTTACCCACAAAGGGAAGCCCATCAGACTAACAGCTGATCTCTCGGCAGAAACTCTACAAGCCAGAAGACAGTGGGGGCCAATATTCAACATTATTAAAGAAAAGAATTTTCAACCCAGAATTTCATATCCAGCCAAACTAAGCTTCATAAGCGAAGGAGAAATAAAATCCTTTACAGACAAGCAAATGCTGAGAGATTTTGTCACCACCAGGCCTGCCCTAAAAGAACTCCTGAAGGAAGCACTAAACATGGAAAGGAACAACCAGTACCAGCCACTGCAAAAACAGGCCAAATTGTAAAGACCATCGAGGCTAGGAAGAAACTGCATCAACTAACGAGCAAAATAACCAGCTAACATCATAATGACAGGATCAAATTCACACATAACGATATTAACCTTAAATGTAAATGGGCTAAATGCTCCAATTAAAAGACACAGACTGGCAAATTGGATAAAGAGTCAAGACCCATCACTGTGCTGTATTCAGGAAACCCATCTCACATGCAGAGACACACATAGGCTCAAAATAAAGAGATGGAGGAAGATCTACCAAGCAAATGGAAAACAAAAAAAGGCAGGGGTTGCAATCCTAGGCCCAGATAAAACAGACTTTAAACCAACAAAGATCAAAAGAGACAAAGAAGGCCACTACATAATGGTAAAGGGATCAATTCAACAAGAAGAGCTAACTATCCTAAATATATATGCACCCAATACAGGAGCACCCAGATTCCTAAAGCAAGTCCTTAGAGACCTACAAAGAGACTTAGACTCCCACACAATAATAATGGGAGACTTTAACACCCCACTGTCAACATTAGACAGATCAGTGAGACAGAAAGTTAACAAGGATATCCAGGAATTGAACTCACCTCTGCACCAAGCGGACTTAATAGACATCTACAGAACTCTCCACCCCAAATCAACAGAATATACATTCTTTTCAGCACCACACCACACCTATTCCAAAATTGACCACATAGTTGGAAGTAAAGCTCTCCTCAGCAAGTGTAAAAGAACAGAAATTATAACAAACTGTCTCTCAGACCACAGTGCAATCAAACTAGAACTCAGGATTAAGAAACTCACTCAAAACCACTCAACTACATGGAAACTGAACAACCGGCTCCTGAAAGAGTACTGGGTACATAACAAAATGAAGGCAGAAATAAAGATGTTCTTTGAAACTAACGAGAACAAAGACACAACATACCAGAATCTCTGGGACACATTCAAAGCAGTGTGTAGAAGGAAATTTATAGCACTAAATGCCCACAAGAGAAAGCAGGAAAGATCTAAAATTGACACCCTAACATCACAATGAAAAGAACCAGAGAAGCAAGAGCAAACATATTCAAAAGCTAGCAGAAGGCAAGAAATAACTAAGATCAGAGCAGAACTGAAGGACATAGAGACACAAAAAACCCTTCAAAAAATCAATGAATCCAGGAGCTGGTTTTTTGAAAAGATCAACAAAATTGAAAGACCGCTAGCAAGACTAATAAAGAAGAAAAGAGAGAAGAATCAAATAGACGCAATAAAAAATGACAAAGGGGATATCACCACCGATCCCACAGAAATACAAACTACCATCAGAGAATACTATAAACACCTCTACGCAAATAAACTAGAAAATCCAGAAGAAATGGATAAATTCCTGGACACATACACCCTCCCAAGACTAAACCACGAAGAAGTTGAATCTCTGAATAGACCAATAACAGGCTCTGAAATTGAGGCAATAATTTCAGTAATTTCAATAAATTGAGGCTTACCAACCAAAAAAAGTCCAGGACCAGATGGATTCACAGCCGAATTCTACCAGAGGTACAAGGAGGAGCTGGTACCATTCCTTCTGAAACTATTGCAATCAATAGAAAAAGGTGGAATCCTCCCTAACTCATTTTATGAGGCCAGCATCATCCTGATACCAAAGCCTGGCAGAGACACAACAAAAAAAGACAATTTTAGACCAATATCCCTGATGAACGTCGATGCAAAAATCCTCAATAAAATACTGGCAAACCGAATCCAGCAGCACATCGAAACGCTTATCCACCATGATCAAGTGGGCTTCATCCCTGGGATTGAAGGCTGGTTCAACATATGCAAATCAATAAATGTAATCCAATCAATAAACGTAATCCAGCATATAAACAGAACCAAAGACAAAAACCACATGATTATCTCAATAGATGCAGAAAAGGCCTTTGACAAAATTCAACGCTTCATGCTGAAAACTCTCAATAAATTAGGTATTGATGGGACATATCTCAAAATAATAAGAGCTATCTATGACAAACCCACAGCCAATATCATACTGAATGGGCAAAAACTGGAAGCATTCCCTTTGAAAACTGGCACAAGACAGGGATGCCCTCTCTCACCACTCCTATGCAACATAGTGTTGGAAGTTCTGGCCAGGGCAATCAGTCAGGAGAAGAAAATAAAGGGTATTCAGTTAGGAAAAGAGGAAGTCAAATTGTCCCTGTTTGCAGATGACATGATTGTATATCTAGAAAACCCCACCGTCTCAGCCCAAAATCTCCTTAAGCTGATAGGCAACTTCAGCAAAGTCTCAGGATACAAAATCAACATGCAAAAATCACAGCATTCTTATACACCAATAACAGACAAACAGAGAGCCAAATCCTGAGTGAACTCCCATTCACAATTGCTTCAAAGAGAATAAAATACCTAGAAATCCAACTTACAAGGGACATGAAAGACCTCTTCAAGGAGAACTACAAACCACTGCTCAATGAAATAAAAGAGGATACAAACAAATGGAAGAACATTCCATGTTCATTCATAGGAAGAATCAATATCATGGAAATGGCCATACTGCCCAAGGTAATTTATAGATTCCATGCCATCCCCATCAAGCTACCAATGACTTTCTTCACAGAATTGGAATAAACTACTTTAAAGTTCATATGGAACCAAAAAAGAGCCCGCATGGCCAAGTCAATCCTAAACCAAAAGAACAAAGCTGGAGGCATCATGCTACCTGACTTCAAGCTATACTACAAGGCTGCAGTAACCAAAACAGCATGGTACTGGTACCAAAACAAAGATATAGACCAATGGAACAGAACAGAGCCCTCAGAAATAATGCCACATATCTACAACTATCTGATATTTGACAAACCTGACAAAAACAAGCAATGGGGAAAGGATTCCCTATTTAATAAATGGTGCTGGGAAAACTGGCTAGCCATATGTAGAAAGCTGAAACTGGATCCCTTCCTTACGCCTTATACAAAAATTAATTCAAGATGGATGAAAGACTTAAACGTTAGACCTAAAACCATAAAAACCCTAGAAGAAAACCTAGGCAATACCATTCAGGACATAGGCATGGACAAGGACTTCATGTCTAAAACACCAAAAGCAATGGCAACAAAAGCCAAAATTGACAAATGGGATCTAATTAGACTCAAGAGCTTCTGCACAGCAAAAGAAACTACCATCAGAATGAACAGGCAACCTATAGAATAGGAGAAAATTTTTGCAATCTACTCATCTGACAAAGGGCCAATATCCAGAATCTACAATGAGCTCCAACAAATTGACAAGAAAAAATCAAACAACCCCATCAAAAAGTGGGCAAAGGATATGAACAGACACTTCTCAAAAGAAGATATTTATGCAGTCAAAAGACACATGAAAAATTGCTCATCATCACTGGCCATCAGAGAAATGCAAATCAAAACCACAATGAGATACCATCTCACACCAGTTAGAATGGCAATCATTAAAAAGTCAGGAAACAACAGGTGCTGGAGGATGTGGAGAAACAGGAACACTTTTACACTGTTGGTGGAAAACTAGTTCAACCATTGTGGAAGTCAGTGTGGTGATTCCTCAGGGATCTAGAACTAGAAATACCATTTGACCCAGCCATCCCATTACTGGGTATATACCCAAAGGATTATAAATCATGCTGCTATAAAGACACAAGCACACATATGTTTATTGCAGCACTGTTCACAATAGCAAAGACTTGGAACCAACCCAAATGTCCAACAAAGATAGACTGGATTAAGAAAATGTGGCACATATACACCATGGAATACTATGCAGCCATAAAAAAGGATGAATTCATGTCCTTTGTAGGGACATGGATGAAGCTAGAAACCATCATTCTCAGCAAACTATGACAAGGACAAAAAACCAAACACCGCGTGTTCTCACTCATAGGTGGGAATTGAACAATGAGAACACATGGACACAGGAAGGGGAACATCACACATCGGGGCCTGTTGTGGGGTGGGGGGACGGGGGAGGGATAGCATTGGGAGATATACCTAATGTAAATGACGAGTTAATGGTTGCAGCACACCAACATGGCACATGTACACATATGTAACTAATCTACACGTTGTGCACATGTACCCTAAAACTTAAAGTAGAATTAAATATATATATATATGAAAGGTAAAAAGAGCCCAGATAGCCAAGGCAATACCAGGCAGAAAGAACAGAGCTGGAGGCATCACGCTACCCAACTTCAAACTGTACTACAAGGCTAAAGTAACCAACAGCCTCATTAAAAAGTGTGCAAAGGACATGAACAGACACTTTTAGAAAGAAGACTTACATGCGGCCAATAAGTACATGAAAAAATGCTCAACATCACTGATCGTTAGAGAAATGCAAATCAAAACCACAATGACATATCATCTCACACCACTCAGAATGGCTATTATTAAAAGGTCAAAGGCCAAGCGCAGTGGCTCACACCTGTATTCCCAGCACTTTGGGATGGCGAGGAGGGAGGATCACTTGAGGTTAGGAGTTCAAGACCAGCCTGGCCAATATGGTGAAACCCTGTCTCTACTAAAAAATACAAAAATTAGCCGGACGTGGTGGTGCATACTTATAGTCCCAGCTACTCGGGAGCCTGAGGCAGAGGCAACAGAGTGAGACTCCATCTCCTAAAAAAAAAAAAAAAAAAAAAAAAAAAATTTTTTTTTTTTAAAAAGGTTAGGCCGGGTGCGGTGGCTCACACCTGTAATCCCAGCACTTTGAGAGGCCCAGACAGGCGGATCACAAGGTCAGGAGTTAGAGACCAGCCTTGCCAACATAGTGAAACCCCATCTCTACTAAAAATACAAAAATTAGCTGGGCATGGTGGTGCACACCTGTAGTCCCAGCTACTCATGAGGCTGAGACAGGAGAATCACTTGAACCGGGGAGGGGGAGGTTGTGGTGAGATGAGATCGCCCCACTGCACTCCAGCCTGGGAGACAGAGCGAGAGTCCCTCTCAAAAAAAAAAAAAAAAAAAAAAAAAAAAAGTCAAAAAAAGGTCAGATGCTGGTGAGGTTGTGGAGTAAAGGCACCACTTATACACTGCTGGTGGGAACATAAGTTCAGCCATTGTGGGAAGCAGTTTAGTGATATCTTAAAGAACACAGGAACTGAAAAACAAATACCTCATGTTCTCACTTACAAGTGGGAGCTAAAGATTGAGTACACATGGATACAAAGAAGGGAACAGCAGACACCGGGGCCACATGAGGGTGGAGGGAGGGAGGAGGGTAAGGATCGAAAAAGTGCATATTGGGTAGTATGCTTATTACCTGGGCGATGAAATAATCAAGACACCAAACCCCTGTGACACACAATTTACGCATATAACAAATCTGCACATGTACTCCTGAAACTAAAATAAAAGTTACCAAAAAAAACCTCAAGTACTTTCTGTGATTATGCTAAAGAATCTCACATTGCTTGATTCCTGGGGCTAACTGTACAAAACCTAATTGTACAGTTTGACCATGTACAAATATATATACACCAGTTGAATGTACAGCCTAGCCAGAAATCTGTGAAAATCAGAGTGTTAACTGGGAAATAGTGAAACCTTGATATTTGGAATGGGCATCTCTGGGAGGATTTGTGGATATTCTTTGCAATGAACCCAAAACCGCTTGGGGACAAAAGCAGAGTCAAACGTGAAAAGAAGGCCAACACAACATGATGGCTACTGTAGGAATGGATTTTGAGAGTGCTTGACCAAGTAGGGGAACACGACTTTAGTTTGAGGTGAATTGTCAATATGGATGGGCTTTGCAGAATTTGCACCATGTGAAATCCCTTGGCATGCTGTAGATAAAGTAATTTAAAATGTTAGGGAAAGCTAGAGGGAAACTGTCATGTATGTCACCCTACCCCCTGACTATGTCAAACTTGAGTGGGACCGCAGAGTCTCCCTCCACAGTTTGAGACTACACTGGGTGAAGAAAATGGTGATGTGTTTTTTAAATGCTCCATCAGCTGTTCTCAGTAGCCACAGAATGCTGATGGGAAACACTGCAGCTGAATTGGAATCCCTGCTTTTGATAAGGATGTGTATCCTGAGTGGCAGAGGTAATGGCACTTACCTGGGTGCCCTTACCAGGAATGTTGGTGTGGTGACCCTAATGGGCAGCAAGGTCAGGATAGTAGTCAGAGTGGCCTGATATGAGAGATCACACATTGTATTCAATTAATCATGGAGTCCGGAGGAACAAAATTGGCTGACGTCGCACTCCTACGGGTCCTAGGGGGTTTGGAAAAGTCTTTGAGATGGTCACATCCCTTGTAAGGAGAACAGGGTTGACATGGTGAGATGGAGTGAGGCAGATAGCTTGGTGTGCTGATTCTGGGCCCATTCCTAAGTTCTCAAAGCTGGAGTGGCTGAGGGAAAGTTCATGCATTTAAAAAATAGTTATTAGGCTGGGCACGGTGGCTCACACCTGTAAGTCCAGCACTTTGGGAGGCCAAGGCGGGTGGATCACCTCAGGTCAGGAGTTCGAGACCAGCCCGGCCAACATGGCAAAACTGTGTCTCTACTAAAAATACAAAAAAAATTAGCCAGGCGTGGTAGTGGGCGTCTGTAATCCCAGCTACTTGGGAGGCTGAGGCAGGAGAATCACTTGAACCCGGGAGGCAGAGGTTGCAGTGAGCCAAGATTGCGCCATTGCACTCCAGCCTGGGCGACAAGAGTGAAACTCTGTCTTGAAAAAGAAAAAAAAAGTTATTAATCAACAAGTCTGTACTAAGCATTGTGGAGACACGGGGGGAACAGTCACAAGCCGGGATGCCTACTACCATAGGCTAGAAGGAAAGGTAGGCACGTTAATAAGAAGCAGTGTAAGTGCACCACAGTTGGAGAAGTACAGGGGCTAGAGGAGCACAGACATGGCAGGGATGGTCAAAGTCTTCTCCTAGAGGAACCGACTGCTGAACTTAAACCTGAAGTATGACAAGGAGTTAGCCAGGCAAAGAGAGGGCTAAGGTATGTTCTTCATGGAGGAAATAGCATGTATGGAAGACAGAGAGAGAGAATGGCATGTTTAAAAAACGACTGTGGGCCGGGCACGGTGGCTCACACCGATAATCCCAGCACTTTGGGAGGCCAAGGCAGGTGGATCACTGGAGATCAGGAGTTCGAGACCAGCCTGGCCAACCTGGTGAACGCCCATCTCTACTAAAAATACAAAAAATTAGCTGGGCATGGTGGCAGACGCCTGTAATCCCAGCTACTCTGGAGGCTGAGGCAGGAGAATCGCTTGAACCCGGGAGGTGGAGGTTGCAGTGAGCCGAGATCGTGCCATTGCACTCTAGCCTGGGCAACAAGAACGAAACTCCATCTCAAAAAAGAAAAGAGAAAAAAAGAACAACTGCATCTAGAAATAGAGAAGATTAAATATCCTGATTTATCATTCCCCCCTCCTCCCCCGACATACTCCAAAACTCTCGGACATGTTAGAGAAAATGGAGCAAGCATTCTTTCAAGTGTATAGCTGACGTCACAAAAAGATTAAGGGCAATACAGAGGGGGCAACAGTGAAGAGGAAGCCAAAACACAATGCTATAAGCACATGAGCTGACAGCATGGCTTTCCCGAGCCAAGTTACTGGTCTTGGTAACATAGCTTTTGGGTTTTAATGGCCATGTGAGGATGACAGAATGGCGTTCAAGACACTGTTGGCAGGGAGTTGGAAACAAAGATGAGCCTGTGTCTCATGTAATTTTTAGTTAGAATTTATACTGTCCTTATGGTCCAGGATCCCTCAACCTGATAAATTAACGTTAAATGTGCTCCCAGGCTGGTGAGACCTTGGGCCGTCTGCCTGACAGAAGCAAACATGTCTCTAGAGGGACACTCTCCACAGGACTCCCACAAGGCCCTGCCAAATAGGAGCTCGAATTTCAAAATCACAAAATAACGCAGGAAGAAACAATTTCCCATGAGCAAGAGCTGCAGAAACAACAAACAGCATAATTAAACCCCTAGGAATGTCAGCTGATAGGATTATCACACAGAAACTAAGAGATAGTATGTTTAAGTAACAGCCATGAAAGAAGACATGCAAATGTAAGAAGAAAGAGCAAGATGGTATTTTTAAAAGACAGGTGTGAAAAGAGTCAAAGAAAGCTTCTAGAACTGGACAGTATAGTCATTGAAAACAAACACCTAATATACAAATTAAACAGAACATTAAACTGAAGAGAGACATAATGGTGTTGAAGATAGATCTGACAGAATTATCTAGAATACAGCACAAGGGGTTATAAATGTGGGTACTATGACAGACTGGTTAAGAGACATGGAGGAGAGACTGACATACATCTAATGGATGTTCCAGGAGAAGAGTCTAGAGAGAATATTTAAAAGCTTAATGGCTGAGAATATATCAGAATTGCTGAGAGACATGAATACTCAGATTCAGGGAGCAAAAGTTTTGAGCAGGATTTTTGAAGAAAGAAATCTATAACTAGGCACATCATAGTAAAACTAGAAAACACCAAAGACAAATCAGGCAGGGAGGCAATGCACATTACCATGATGGAATGGAAATTGGACTGACTGAAGACTTTGCAAGGAATAATAGAAGTCAGGAAGCAGTCTGGAACTATATACCCAGCTACCCTATCATTCAAGAGTGAGAGAAACACAGAGATATTTTCTGACAAGCATGGGCTGACAGAACTTTTAAACAGGTGCTTCAAGAGAAAGAAGATTGTGCCCAGAAGAATTGAGATGAGGGAACAAATGGTAAGCAAAGAAACTGACTGAAATAAAGCCCATTGCAAACCAGCATATTTTATCTGTGTCAGTACAGCAATTTAAAAGACCCTGGAAGTCTGTTGACTGAAGAGTCATTTGAACCACCATCCACTGAATTTCTGTCCCTGACTTGAGTCAGTTTATAGACCCAGAGGCCCTCAAATGAAGAGAAAGTCACGGAGCAAATGTCAATGTATAATGTGAATCTTCATTCTAGTATTTCTCTGAGAGACTTGCAGCCAGTTAGTTAGGTACATAGGCACTGCAGAAAAGGGAAACACCAAAACAGTTAGTCATTATTGGATATTGACTCTAAGCTAATACTAATGGCTTGGAATGCAGAATGCCACCATGGTCCATCAGTCAGAGGGAGGCTTATCAGGATCAGATGATGGATGAAATCTTGAACAAAGTTCGTCTCATGGTTGTTTCTCTAGTTCCTGCAAGTATTTGTGGAGCACGTGCCCCCAGGTGCATGCGCACATGCACACACACTTATTCAGAAGCTGGAAGAATCTCCACGTTGCCTCTGTAACCCACCATGAAGTAAGAGCTATTATGCTAAAGAAGGCTAAGAAATTACTGGATTTCCCCCCACCCTTACTTCTTGCCAAAATACGAAATCCATAGAAATATCACATGCCTGTGGAAATATCAGGAAAAGCATGCCACGCAGAAAATAGTAAAAGACACAGAAGTAGTCATTTGTATCTCATTCACATGCCAATTCTGGCCAGTGCGAGAGATGAATGGACCTTAGGGTGTACATGTGGATTATCATAAATATAATCAGGTGGTGATTGCTGATTGCAGTTGCTATCCCAGATGTGACCTCCTTAATGGAGTAAATCAATATTCTTTTCTACATTCCAGCAAGCAGAGAACATTAAAAGCACCTTGCTTTCCTTAGCATAGAAAATTCTATACACTTACTGTCATGCACAGAGATATATCATTTTTTCCAAGTCTGAGCTCTAGTTTAGTCTTTGGAGATTTTAACCACACCACCCTCCACTGAGAATTACTCTAGTCTGCTCTGTTGATGATATCATGCTGATAGGACCTAGGTAAGAGAAAGTATGGGTATCTAGATACTTTGGAAAGACTCATGAGGGTTCAGAGACTTTGAGTTCAATTCTTTGAAATCACAGAAGCCTGCCACCTCTATGAAATTTGGAGGGGTCCAGTGACTTGAGGCACGTCAAGATATTTCTCCAAATGTGGAGGCCAAGTGGCTTCCGTTTTCATCCCCTACCAGTAATGAGGCACAATGCTTGGTGGGCCAATCTGGATGTTGAAGATAAAATTTGCCATATTTGTGTGTCCTACTCCAACCCATTTTGTAGGTAACAAGAAAAATGGCCAGTATTCAGTGGGGCCCAGGGTAAATAAAGGCTCTCCCATTGTCCCAGGCTGCAGTTCACCCAGATCTGCCACCAAGCCCTTATGACTCAAGGGATCCGAAAGGTGCTTGAAATGTCTGTAACAGGTCATGACACCTTATGGAGTTGGGAGTAATCCCTGTTGAGAGAAACATGTCAGTAAACCCTGTGATTGGAGCAAATCCATGCCTTCATCAGCAAGGAACTATTGTTTTTTGAGAGACTGTTCCTAGCTTGCTACCGGCCCTGGTAGACTGGCCATGAGAAACCAAATTGGTCATGTGACCTGAGCTGTCCATCATGAACTGGGTGTTGACTAATCCACCAAGCCGTAAAGTCTAGCGTAACCAGTACAACCCCATCCCCAAAGGGAAATCATATATACCAAATTGGGCTTTTATTCCTCCCCGTGCTGCCACCTGTTCTTCAACCCACACCCATGGGTTCACTGGGAGTTTCTCATAACTTGGTGACTGGGGAGAAAACTCGGTAGCCTGGCCTAAAGAAGGGCTCTGCAGGACGTGCAGGAGCCATGTGGAAATGGACTGCGAAGAGGCTCCTAATAATTAAGTGAAATACACAGGACTGTCTGTGAAAGCCATCCAGGCTCTTTCCTGGTGTTTTCATCCACAGTGCAGTGAATACTCTTGTACAGACAGACTTCCTTTGGCACATATTCAAGAGAGTTCCTAGAAGAGAGTTTTGAAAGCTTTTCTGACAGAAACCCCAGGAAGAAATGTATTTTGTGTTGTGCCCTGGAGAACACAAACTTGCCTAGCCACATGCATATAAGCACACACATATATGCCAGTGAAATAACATTTTCATAAAACAGTATTCACCCTAACTGCATGCAATGCAATCAGATATTTTCTATTCTATTTTCTTCCGGCTCACTTGTTTAATGTCGTCACAACCCACTAAAGTAACTCCACAACACATCCACTATAGTGTCATAGCCAGCAATTGAAAAATGTTCTCATATACACCTAAAAGTGGAATTCTTGGACCTAGATTACTGGCATTTTTGATTTGACTCAAATTTTCTAAATACTTATCTAAATTCTATTCTCTCAAGTGATTATGCCTTTGCTCCATATTCTCGTTAACACTATTTTCTTTCTTTTTTTTTTTTTTTTTTAGATGGAGTCTCACTCTGTTGCCCAGGCTGGAGTGCGGTGGCCTGATCTGGACTAACTGCAACCTCCGCCTCCCAGGTTCAAGTGATTCTCCTACCTCAGCCCCCCAAGTAGCTGGAAAACAGGTGCCTGCCACCACACCCGGCTAATTTTTGTATTTTTAGTAGAGACCAGGTTTCGCCATGTTGTCCAGGCTGGCCTCGAACTCCGGACCTCTGGTGATCCGCCCTACTCAGCTTCCCAAAGTGGTGGGATTACAGGCATGAACCACTGCGCCTGGCATCACTCATTGTTTTCTAAATGTGAAAAATTTGCTCATCTCTTTAGTGTGAAGTATCTAGAGTAGAAAAATATTATAGTAGCCAAAGGAAGAGGTAGAGTTTGGTCTTCATCTGTGGTCTTCTTTTCTTGTTCCTCTTTTTTTAATGTTTATTGATGTAATCAGTGTTTTGGGTTTTTTAAGTGAGATCTACTAGAATATGCTTAAATGTTTATGTTAATGATGTTGAGGGGAGGAAGAAATGAATGATTCTGAAAACCGTGTATTTGGAGGCACGGAGTCAAAGGCTCAAAGTACTTGAGGTGGGATGGAAATCAAAGTGCACATGAAGGGATCAGAGGAGAAATGTTTTCTCCCTTGTAACCAGAGGAGGAAGTTGGGTTAGAAGTAACATAGATTTAACATTTTAATGATGGGAAGATGAGGGGCTTTGTTTTAAGACAGACATGGTGCCTGTGCTCTGGAGCTTACAGTCCAGCAGAAAAACAGTCAGTAATTAGAAGTTACATGTGCTTAAAGTGAACATGGTGCCGTAGTGGGATTCAGTGAAGGATTTAACCTAGTTGCAGGACTCCATGGAAGACATACTAAGAACATGATGCTTAAGCTGCGACTTGAGTGATGAGGAAGAGTTACTGAGTCAAAGATTGGGAGAAAAGTATACCAGGCAACAAAACAGGGAACTTAAAGGAGTTTAAGTGGTTGAGAAAGTAAAGGAAAGTCAGTATTGCCAGTGTAGAGATTGAGGAGGACCAAAGTTGACTGGAAGCTAGAGAGGTAGGTAAGGTTGACATCATGTAAGGTCTTACAAGCCCTGTAAAGAGTTTGAACTTAATTACCACTTACATGGGAAGCCATTACAGAACTTTAAGCAAGAGGACAGACATGATCAGAAAGGTTTTCTGTAAAACATTACTACCGCTGCTTTTGGAGAATGTATCAGAGACGGGCCAGAGGAGATGTGGCCAGGACTATTTTTCAGTAGTCCATGCGACGACTGGTGACTTGGATTGGAGAAGGGGCAGCAGATATGGACAGATTTGAGAGATGGTGAAAAGACAGAATTGACAATATGTGGTAATGGAATGTTGGGATGTGTTTGTGCAGGGAGAGGAATGCAAGGAAACTCGTGTTTTTCACATAGGCGAGTGGGTGGATGTTGTACAATTTACTGAGATGGGAGAGACTGGAAGAGAATCAAGTTTAGTGGAGAGGATCATGAGTTCACTTATGTTCACTGTGACACATGTGAAATAAATGTGTCTCAGTCAGTAGTCCTTTTGTCAGCAGGTACCAAGAGACATACCAACAGGATACCCAAACAGGGCTTAAAGCTTTATGAAAAAAGTCTAGATGAAGTTGGTTGTTAGAATTGGTTCAGTGATTTAAAATGTCAATGCTGACGTCTCCGTAATTTTCTTGGCCTTTTCCTCATGATCACAAATACTGTTCAACACATCCAAGTCCAAGGCAGGAAGACAGGAAAAAGAGGGAAAAGGGCCTTCGCCGCTCGGGCCACCCAGGGGAAAACATGGCGTCTGCCCTGGAGCAGTTCGTGAACAGTGTCCGACAGCTCTCAGCTCAAGGTTTGTGAAGTTTTCTATGCCCAGTGTTCCTGACTTCGAAACGCTATTCTCACAGGTTCAGCTCTTCATCAGTACTTGTAATGGGGAGCACATTCGATATGCAACAGACACTTTTGCTGGGCTTTGCCATCAGCTAACAAATGCACTTGTGGAAAGAAAACAGCCCCTGCGAGGAATTGGCATCCTTAAGCAAGCCATAGACAAGATGCAGATGAATACAAACCAGCTGACCTCAATACATGCTGATCTCTGCCAGCTTTGTTTGCTAGCAAAATGCTTTAAGCCTGCCCTTCCATATCTTGACGTGGATATGATGGATATCTGTAAAGAGAATGGAGCCTATGATGCAAAGCACTTTTTATGTTACTATTATTATGGAGGGATGATCTATACTGGGCTGAAGAACTTTGAAAGAGCTCTCTACTTTTATGAACAGGCTATAACTACTCCTGCCATGGCGGTCAGTCATATCATGTTGGAATCATATAAAAAGTATATTTTAGTGTCTTTGATATTACTTGGCAAAGTACAACAGCTACCAAAATATACATCTCAAATTGTGGGTAGATTCATTAAGCCTCTTAGCAATGCATACCACGAGTTAGCACAAGTGTATTCAACCAACAACCCCTCAGAACTCCGAAACCTGGTGAATAAGCACAGTGAAACCTTCACTCGCGATAACAACGTGGGGCTGGTGAAGCAATGCTTGTCATCTCTTTATAAGAAGAATATTCAGAGGCTAACAAAGACCTTTTTAACTCTATCATTACAAGATATGGCAAGTCGTGTGCAGTTATCTGGACCTCAGGAGGCAGAAAAATATGTTCTGCACATGATAGAAGATGGTGAGATTTTTGCAAGTATTAACCAGCAGGACGGTATGGTCAGTTTCCATGATAACCCTGAAAAATATAATAACCCAGCCATGCTTCATAACATTGATCAGGAGATGCTGAAGTGCATTGAGCTGGATGAGCGGCTGAAAGCCATGGACCAGGAGATCACAGTGAACCTTCAGTTTGTACAAAAGAGTATGGGCTCACAAGAAGATGATTCAGGAAACAAACCATCCAGTTATTCTTGAAACTAACATCCATCCTGAGCTAAACAAGAGAAACTACCATCTTGGCCAGTGACAAGTGTTCGGAGGGCAGCAGAGAGGACCAAGCCTGTGTCACCTGGAGACTAAGAAATTAAGTTTTGTTTTGACATCTTCAGTCCTGTGTGCTTTCAGAAAACCATTCTCTCTGCAAAGAAAGGAAACAGATTTGCAAACTTTAAAGTCTGTCGTGGATTTATTTATCCTCAGATTATTGTTACTGCATTAAATCTACCTTTTTGTTTTAGGTTGCTTGAACATTAAAAAAAAAAAAGAGGGAAAAGGTTTTCTTCTTTTGATAGGTTGTCATTTTGTTCAAGAAGAAAAGCTACCATTTATTATTTTCCTAATTAGAGGCAATTTTAGTGGCTTCTGTATTAAATTTCTCATAATGAACATTTTTTTTCATCATCACACAGGTAGTTCTTAGCTGCATCATTGCATGTAAGATTGCTTAGGAGAAAGACTAGACATTAAAACAGAAGATGAAAAAAGAAGAATATTAGGGAAATTTCTGAAGAGTTTTCACAGTTAATGATTGGCTGTAGTAAACGTTTCCGGTAAAATGGTAGAAATATGTTTTCAATCAAATTAGGGTGACATGTTCAACATGGGAATGACCAACTGTGTGTTCAAATGCTGATGGGGGTCAATAAGATGAGGTCTAAAAAGTGGCCCTTGAGTTTAGTAACTTGTTGGTTATCTGGGACCTTTGCAAGAGCACTTTTAATACTGCTGGATGGCCAAATCACACTGAAGTGGGTTGAGAAGTGTATGAATGTTAGAAGATGAGGACCGTGTCACGTAGGACATATAAAAAACGTAAATGTGTTTTAATACTCATGAAATGAGCCCGGGTGTGGTGGCTCACGCCTGTAATCCCAGCACTTTGGGAGGCCGAGATGGGCAGAACACTTGAGGCCAGAAGTTCGAGACCAGCCTGGCCAACATGGTGAAACCCCATCTCTACTAAAAAAAATACAAAAAATTTAGCCAGGCATGGTGGCAGGCGCCTCTGATCCCAGCTACTTGGCAGGCTGAGGCAAGAGAATCTTTTGAACCTGGGAGGTGGAGGTTGCAGTGAGCTGAGATCATGCTATTGCACCCCAGCCTCGGCAACAAGAACAAAACTCCGTCTCAAAAAAACAAAACAAAACAACAACAACAACAACAAAAAACTCATGAGATGAATCCAGCAGAGATGGTAAGGTTGTAAATCAGCAACACAAGGGGATAATCCACACAGCACAATGCTGATTATGCAGGAAGGATACTAAGTGAGGTGATGCTTGGATAATAAGAGGCAAGGAGAGAAGCTTGGGGCCAATGGAGATAGGTTATGTATTTAGTGGTGGAAGGTTAGTATTTCGTATCTTTATGAATATGAAGATTTCATAAAATATGAAGTACTTTGTATTATTAAGTATTCATTAAGTATCATCATTATTCAATCATATCATATATCATTCATATAAGTATTCATTAAGTATATCATTAAGTATTCATTATCATATCATTAAGTATTCATTAAGTATGAAGTATCTTTTTGTGAGGAAATAATATTCTATTATAGTAATACCACTTTTTAAATCCATTCATCTGTTAAAAGATATTTGGCCAGCCAGGAGTGGTGGCTCACACCTGTAATCCCAGCACTCTGGGAGGCCAAGGAGGGAAGATCACTTGAGGTCAGGAGTTTGAGACCAGCCTGGCCAACGTGGTGAAACCCTGTCTCTAACAAAAATACAAATAATTAGCCAGACGTGCTCACTTGAACCCAGGAGGCAGGGCTTGCAGTGAGTCAAGATCACACCACTGCACTCCAGTGTGGGTGACAGAGCAAGACTCCATCTCATAAAAAAAGGATATTTGGCCATTGTGAATAGTGCTGCTAATAGCATTCATGTACCAGCATTTGTTTGAGTACCTGTTTTTAATTTTAGGGGGTATATACTGTAGAGTGGAATTGTTTGGTCATATGGTAATTACCTGTTTAACGTTTTGGGGAACTGCCAACCTGTTTTCCACAGTAGCTGCACCACACTGCTTTCCCACCAGCAATGTACAAGGTTCTGATTTCTCCACATCCTTGCCAACAGTAGTTATTTTCTGCGTCTTGTTTTTGGTTTTTTGTTTTATTTTTTATTGTAGCCATCCTACTGCGTGTGAAATGGCATGTCATTATGGTTTTGCTTTGCATTTCTCTAATAACTAACGATGTTCAGAATTTTTTCATGTGTTTGTTGGTCATTTTAAAAATCTTCCTTGGAAAAATGTCTATTCAAGTCCTTTGCCCATGTTTTGATTGTGTTGTTTGACTTTTTTGTTGTCAAGTTATAAAAGTTCTTTATGTATCATTGATATTAGAGCCTTATCAGATATATGATTTGCAAATATTTTCTCTACATGTTGCCTTTTAACTTCCCTCATAGTGCCCTTTGATGCACAAAAGCTTTTAATTTTGATAAAGTCCAATTTATCTATTTTTTTCTTCTGATGCTTGTGCTTGTGGATTACCAAATGCAAGGTCATGAAGATTTATTCTTATGTTTTCTTCTAAGAGTTTTATTTTTTTATTTACTTTTTAATTTATTTTTATTTTTTGAGATGGAGTCTCGCTGTGTTGCTCAGGCTGGAGTACAGTGGCTCCATCTCGGCTCACCACAACCTGTGCCCAGGTTCTCCTGCCTCAGCCTCCTGAGCAGCTGGGATTACAGGAGAGGACCACCAAGCCCAGCTAATTTTTGTATTTTTAGTAGAGGCGGGGTTTTGCCATGTTGGCCAGGCTGGTCTCAAACTCCTGACCGCAGGTGATCCACCCATCTCAGCTTCCCAATCTTTTTTTTTTTTTTTTTTTTGAGACAGAGTCTCGTTCTGTCACCCAGGCTGGAGTGTAGTGGTGTGATCTCGGCTCACTGCCCCCTCCGCCTCCCGGGTTCCAGCGATTCTCCTGCCTCAGCCTCCCGAGTAGCTGGGATTTGTATTATGTCTTAAAATAGGAAAGTGCGAGTCCTCCCATTTCGATCTTTTTCAAGATTGTTTTGGCCATTTGGAGGGCCTTGCAATATAAATTTTAGGATGAGCTTCTCTATTTCTGCAAAAAAAGGCCATTGGGATACTTTTGGTACTTCTGCAAGTGGAGATGAAAGAAGGGTTAAAAACAGAAAGGTTGCATGAAAGTCTGTTTAAGAAGCACTTAGATTTCCAGATACTCCCCTCACTCTGTTAACTGGGTGATTTATCTCCTGCACCCCGGAAGAAGATTCAAGGATTATTGTTAGGAGGGGAAAAATAGAGGAGCTCTGGAATGGGGGACTTCAGGCATAATTGAGGTTAAAAATCCCATATTGCAAAATGGAGTTAAGTGAACATAATCAAACAGATTATCAGACATCCGAGGAAAGTTTCTAACATGAAAGATAGAGAGGGACAGGAAGAAACTAGAAAGAAACTATGCAGTAATAGGAAGCTTTTTAAAAAAGCCATTAACCATTCCTCAGAGAGCAATCCCCAACCTTTTTGGCACCAGCGACCTGTTTCATGGAAGACAATTTTTCAACCGACCGAGGAAGAGATGGGGGGATGGTTTTGGGATGAAACTGTTCCATCTCAGATCATCAGGCATTAGATTCTCGTAAGGAGCATGCAACCTAGATTCCTCACATGTGCAGCTCACAGAACGGCTCCGCTCCTAAGAGAATCTAATGCCTCTGCTGATCTGACAGGAGGCGGAGCTCAGGTGGTAATATGTTCACTCGCCCACTGCTCACTTCGTGCTGTTCAGCCCAGTTCCTAACAGGCCACGGATCGATACTGGTCCAGCACCCAGGGGTTGAGGACCCCTGCCTTAGAGGTAAGACAAAATAATATATCCATAAAACCAGAGCAAGATACTATTTTTTTGTTTTTATTTGATTTACTTATCTTTTTTTGAGACGGAGTTTCACTCTTTCGCCCAGGCTGGAGTTAAGTGGCATGATCTCGGCTCCTCAACCTTCCAAGTAGCTGGGACTACAGGCACCCGCCACCACGCCCAGCTAATTTTTGTGTTTAGTAGAGAAGGGGTTTCGCCATGTTGGCCAGGCTGGTCTTGAACTCCTGATCTCAGGTGATTCACCAGCCTTGGCCTCCCAAAGTGCTAGGATTACAGGCGTGAGCCACCGGGACCAGCTTAAGATACTATTTTTTAAACAGAAAATGTGTTTGTTTTTTTTTTTCACATTCAGGGAGCTGGGCTCCCTGTCTTATTCTTTTTTTTTTATTATTATACTTCAAGTTTTAGGGTACATGTGCACAATGTGCAGGTTAGTTACATATGTATACATGTGCCATGCTGGTGCGCTGCACCCACTAACTCGTCATCTAGCATTAGGTATATCTCCCAATGCTAGCCCTCCCCCCCTCCCGCCACCCCACAACAGGCCCCAGAGTGTGATATTCCCCTTCCTGTGTCCATGTGTTCTCATTGTTCAATTCCAACCTATGAGTGAGAATATGCGGTGTTTGGTATTTTGTCCTTGCGATAGTTTACTGAGAATGATGATTTCCAATTTCATCCATGTCCCTACAAAGGACATGAACTCATCATTTTTTATGGCTGCATAGTATTCCATGGTGTATATGTGCCACATTTTCTTAATCCAGTCTATCGTTGTTGGACATTTGGGTTGGTTCCAAGTCTTTGCTATTGTGAATAGTGCCGCAATAAACATACGTGTGCATGTGTCTTTATAGCAGCATGATTTATAGTCCTTTGGGTATGTACCCAGTAATGGGATGGCTGGGTCAAATGGTATTTCTAGTTCTAGATCCCTGAGGAATCGCCACACTGACTTCCACAATGGTTGAACTAGTTTCCAGTCCCACCAACAGTGTAAAAGTGTTCCTATTTCTCCACATCCTCTCCAGCACCTGTTGTTTCCTGACTTTTTAATGATCGCCATTCTAACTGGTGTGAGATGATATCTCATTGTGGTTTTGATTTGCATTTCTCTGATGGCCAGTGATGGTGAGCATTTTTTCATGTGTTTTTTGGCTGCACTTTTGAGAAGTGTCTGTTCATGTCCTTTGCCCACTTTTTGATGGGGTTGTTTGTTTTTTTCTTGTAAATTTGTTTGAGTTCATTGTAGATTAGAAAATGTGTTCTTGGAAATTAAAATGTATTATCAAGGCCCAGCATGGTGGCTCATGCTTGTAATTCCAGCATGTTGAGAGACCGAGGTGGGAGGGTCCCTTGAACCCAGGAGTTCGAGACCAGCCTGGCAACATGACGAGACCCTGCCTCTACAAAAAAAAAAAAAAAAGGAAAAAAATTGCCAGGCATGATGGTTCATGCCTGTATTTCCAGCTACTCAAGAGGCTGAGCTGGGAGGGCTGCTTCAGCCCTGGAGTTCAAGGCTTCAGCGAACTGTGATCATGCCCGGGCAACAGAGCGACTCTCTCTCTCTCTCTATATATATATATATTATATATATATTTATATGTATATATTATATATTATATATTATATATATAAATATATATAATATATATATATATGAATGAAAACCTTTTTAGAAGTGTTGAATGATACTCATGTTTGGAGAAATCTTCCAGAAAGTAAAGCCAAATAATGAATTAGTAAGTAGAGGCACATGACAGAGAGAGAGAGAGAGAGGGGGGAGAGAGAGAGAGAGAGAGGGAGAGAGAGAGAGAGAGAGAGGGAGAGAGAGAGAGAGGGAGGGAGGGAGGGAGAGAGAGAGAGGGAGAGAGAGAGAGAGAGAGAGACAGAGAGAGAGAGAGAGAGAGAGAGAGAGAGAGAGAGAGAGAGAGAGAGAGAGAGAGAGAGAGAGAGAGGGAGAGAGGGAGAGAGAGAGAGAGAAAAGAGGAGAGGTGGCCAATGTCTATGGCCATACCACCCAGAACATGCCAATCTTGGAAGCTAAGCTGGGTCAGGCCTGGCTGGTAGTTGAATGGGAGACCACCTGGGATTACTGGGTACTGTAGGCTTTTGCCGGGCACAGTGGCTCACACCTGTAATCCCATCACTTTGGGAGGATGAGGCCGGTGGATCACGAGGTCAGGAGTTCGAGGCCAGCCTGGCCAATATGGTGAGACCCCCGTCTCTACTAAAAATACAAAAAAACTAGCCGGGCATGGTGGCAGGCGCCTGTAATCCCAGCTACTCAGGAGGCTGAGGCAGGAGAATCGCTTGAACTCAGGAGGCGGAGGTTGCAGTGAGCTGAGATTGTGCCACTGCACTCCAGCCTGGGCAATAGAGGGAGACTCCATCTCAAAAAAAAAAAAGAAAAAAAGAAAAAGAAGGAAGGAAGGAAGGAAGGGAAGGAGGAAGGAAAAGAAAATAGGAGAGGAGAAATAAGAGGTCTACACCAGAGTATCTAACATCCAAATAATAGGGATTCCAGAAAGAATAGGAGAAAACAGGTGGAAAGAAGTGATCAATAATTCAAAAAAAAATCTCCAGAACTAAGGGGTCATAAATGTCCAGCTAGGGCAGGAGCCTAAGGCAGGAGAATGCCTAGCACTTTCAAGGAACAGCAAGGAGGCCAATATGGCTAGAGTAGAGGGAGTGAAGGGGAGAGTTGAAGACAGGGAGGTCGGAGAGGTGACACGGGTGACAGACAAGTCCTGGCAAACTAAGGATTTGGGACTTTGACTCCGAATAAGTGAGGAACCTTCAGCATTTTGAGCTAGGAGTGATATGATTTGACTTACCTTTTAAGACATTTTATTTTGAAAGTATAGATTCACAGGAAGTTGCAAACATAGCTCAGAGAGGTCCCATGTTCACCCATTTTGCTCTGATGGATGGATCTTACACAATTATAGTACAATACAAAACAGGAAGTTTACATTTTTGTGTTATGTATTGTTCTGTGTCATTTTATCATATATATATAGATTCATGTAACCTCCACTATCAAGATACAACACTATTCCATCCACAAATATCTTCTTTCTGCTTCCTCGTTATAGTTATACACTCTACTTCCCCCACAACTATCTCTAATCCCTGCCAACCAATCATCTCTTTTCTATCTCTGTAATTTTGTCATTTCCAAAATATTGTATAAATGCAATTATGTACTAAACTATATTGTAAAATTAGCTTTTTTCATTCAGCATTATGATCCTGAGACTCATCTAAGTTGTTGCATGTATCAATAGTTTCTTTTTGGTTGCTGAGTAGTATCTGATGGCATGGATGTACCACAGTTTAACCATTTACCTATGGACATATAGTATGTGACCTTTAGGGCCTGGCTTTTTTCACTCCACATAATGCCCTTGAAGTCCATACAAGTTGTTGTGTGCTTCAGGACTCATTCCTTTTTATTGCTGAGTAGTATTCCATGGTAGGGATGTGCCAGACTTTCTCTATTCATTCACCTGCTGGTGGATATTTTGGTTATTTTCAGTTTTTTGCTATTACAAATAAGGCCAGGCACAGTGGCTCATGCCTGTAATCCCAGCACTTTGTGAGGCCGAGGCGGTCAGATCACTTGAGGTCAGGAGTTTGAGACCAGCCTGGGCAACATGGCAAAACCCCGTCTCTACTAAAAATACAAAAATTAGCGGGTGTGGTGGCGCCCACCTGTAATTCCAGCTACTCAGGAGGCTGAGGCTGGAGAATCGCTTGAACCCAGGAGATGGAGGTTGCAGTAAGCCGAGATTGTGCCACTGAACTCCAGCCTGGGCGACAGAGAGAGACTCCGTTTCAAAAACGAACAAACAAACCCCACAAATAATACTGCTACAAGCATTTGTGTACAGGTTTCTGTGCAGACATATATTTTCATTTCTTTAAGATAAATGCCCAGGAGTGGGATTGCTGGGTCATATCGTAAATGTACGTTTAGTTTTTTAGGAAACTGTTTTCAGGGTGGCTGTACCATTTTGTTCTTACCAGCAATATATGACAAATGCAGTTTCTCTTCAGTCTTGCCAGCATTTGGGATTGTCACTATTTTTTACTTTAGCTATTCTAATAGGAGTGTAGAGATATCTCACTGGAGCCACAATTTGCTTTTCCCTAATGGATAATGACATTGAACATCTTTTCATGTGCTCGTTTGCCATCATATATCCTCTTCAGTGAAATGTCTCTTCATGACTTTTGACTGTTTTTTAAATGTCGAGTTTGGAGAATTTGTATATATATCCTAGATATGAGTCCTTCGTCAGATATGTGGTTTACAAACATTTTCTCTCAGTTGGTAGCTTGCTTTTTTATCCTCTTACCAGTGTCTTTCATAGCATGAAATTTTGATGAAGTCCAATTTATCGATTTTTTTCTTTTATGGACATGGTTTTGGTGTCATGTCTAAAAACTCTTCACCAAGCCCTAGGTCCTGAAGATTTTCTCCTATGTTATTTTGTAAGAGTTTTATAATTTATGTTTTACACTTCAAGTTATAATTCAAATAAAACATTCAACATTCTCTGTTTCTCAAGTACCACTTAAATTGAAATCTGGAAACATGGTTATTTCTGGATTTTCTATCTATTACATTGATCTATGTGTCTGTCTCTTCACTAATAGCACACAGTCTTGATCACTGTGGTTCTGGTGTTCCTTGGCTTGTGGCTGCATAACTCCAATCAATGCCTCCTTCTTCATATGGCCTTCTCCTTTGTATCTGTGTCTTCTCTGCTTCTATGTCTTATAAGGAAAGTTGCCATTGGATTTAGGGTTCATCCAGATAATCTAGGATGATCTAATCTCAAGATTCTTTTTTTTTGAGACGGAATCTCACTCTGTTGCCCAGGCTGGAGTGCAGTGGCACAGTCTCAGCTTATTGCAACCTCCGCCTCCCAGGTTCAAGCAATTCTCTTGCCTCAGCCTCCCGAGTAACTAGGATTACAGGCATGCACCACCACACCGTGCTAATTTTTGTATTTTTAGTAGAGACTGGGTTTCACCATGTTGGCCAGGCTAGTCTCGAACTCCTGACCTCAGGTGATCCACCTGCCTCAGCCTCCCAAAGTGCTGGGATTACAGGCGTGAGCCACCGCGCCTGGCCTCACCTCAAGATTCTTAATCACATTTGCAAAAATCATTTTACTGAATAAAGTCATATTCACAAGTACCAGGCATTTGGATGTGGACAAACATTTTTGGGGCCCAACATTCAACCTACTACAGCTATTCTAGTTCCTGTGCCTTTCCATACAAACATTAGAATAATCTTGTGTATATCTACAAAAAAATTGGGCTGAAAGTTTTGACAGGAATTGCACGAAACCTGTGGGTCAATTTGGGAGAATTAATATCCCTACTATGTTGAGTCTTCTAACCAACGAACACAGAATATCTCTCCATTTAGATCTTTCTTTCATTAGCATTTAGCATTTTGTAGATATCAGCATACAATTCCTGTGCAAATTTTGTTATATTTACACCTAAGCATTACACTTTTCAGTGATTGTACATTTTTGGTTTGCATATTTTTACATATTTTTAATTTCAGCTTCCAGGTGTTGATTGCTTAGTACAGAGAAATACAATGGGGGGAGGTCGCTATATGTTAATCTTGTATCCTGTCGCCTTGCTGAAGTCACTTAGTTCCAGGAATTTTTTTTGTAGATTATTGGGATTTTCTATATAAACAATCATTGTATCTGCAAATAAGAACAGTTTTATTTCTTCTCTTTCAATATGTATGCCTTTTATTTAATTTTCCTTACTAATTGGTCTGGCTATGTCTTCTATACTAAGTTGAATAGTATATCAGACATCCTTACTTGTTCCTGATCTTAGGACCAGTAAATATGTTAGTTATAGCTTTTTTGTAGATGTTTCTTATTCAGCTTAGAAAGTTGCTACAGGGCCGGGCGCAGTGGCTCACACCTGTAATCCCAGCACTTTGGGAGGCTGAGGTAGGCGGATCACTTGAGGTCAGGAGTTCAAGACCAGCCTGGCCAACATAGGAAGACCCTGTCTCTACTAAAAATACAAAAATTAGCTGGGCATGGTGGCAGGCGCCTGTAATCCCAATTACTTGGGAGGCTGTGGTGGGAGAATTGCTTGAACCCGGGAGGCGGTGGCTGCAGTGAGCCAAGATCACACCACTGCACTCCAGCCTGGGCGACAGAGAAAGACTCCGTCTGGGAAAAAAAAAAAAAAAGAAAGTTGTCATGGACTAAATGTTTGTGTCCCCCAAAGACTCATATGTTGAAGCCCTAACCCCCAGTGTGATGGTGTTAGGATGTTAGATGTTGGGAGATAATTTGGTTTAGATGAGGTCATGAGGGAGGGATCCTCATGACGGGATTAGTATCCTTCTAAGAAGAGACAAGAGTAAAGTTGTCTCTCACTCCCCCATCTCCACCACGTAAGGACATAGCAGAAGGCAGCTGTTTGCAAGCTGGAAAGAGAACCCTCACCAGAGCCCGACCATACTGACACCCTTATCTCAGACTTTCCAGCCTTCCACACTGTGAAAAATAAATGCCTATTGTTTAAGCCACGCAATCTATAGTATTTTGTTACAGAAGCTTGAGCTGACTAAGACAATTCTCGTCTATTCCAATTCTCCTCTATTTTTTAGTTTTTATTATGAATGGGTATTGAATTTTGTCAAATGCTATTTTCTGGATCAATTTATATGATGATGCAATTTTTCATTTTCACCTGATTTATGGTGGATTACATTGGTTGATTTTCAATTATGGAACCAACCTTGCATCCTTGGAATGAACGCACTTGGTCATGGTGCATTATTCTTTTTATATAGTGCTGAATTCTATTTGCTAATATTTTGGTAAGAATTTTTGTGTCTATATTTACAAGGGACATTGGTGTCCTCATACTGTCTGATTTGGGTATAAGTATAATAATGGCTGAACACAATGAGTTGGAAAGTGTTTCCTCCTCTTCTGTTTTCTGGAAGAGATTGTGTAGAATTGTTACTTAAAGTGTCTGTTAGAATTATCTAGTGAAACCATCTGTGCCTGAAGATTTGGGTGGTGGGGGGGCTTAGGGGAGTTAAATAAGATTAAATTTCCTTAATAGTTATATGGCTATTCAAATATCTATTTCATGTTAAGTGAGTGGTGACAGTTTGTACTTTTTGAGGATTTGGTCCGTTGTTCTAAGTTGTTGATTTAAACAAGCCACTACATTCCCTTAAGCCAAAGCCTAATCCAGAGCAAGGCCCTAATTCTCTTCAATTCTACGAATGCTGAGAGAGGTCAAGAAGCTACAGAAGAAAAGTCGGAAGCTAACAGGGATTGGTTCCTGTGGTTTAAGAAAAGCCATCTCCATAACATAAAAATGCAAGGTAAAGCAGCAAGTGCTGATGCAGAAGCTGCACACATTGTCTAGGAGGTCTAGCTAAAACAATTGATGAAGGTGGGGACACTAAACAATCGATTTTTGATGTAGATGAAACAGCTTTACATTGGAAGAAAATGCCATCTAGGACTTTCATAGCTAGAGAGAAGGCAGTGCCTGGCTTCAAAGCTTCAAAGGACAGGCTGACTCACTTGGTAGAGGCTAATGCAGCTGGTGACTTTAAGTTGAAGCCGATGCTCATTTACCATTCTGAAAATCCTAGGGATCTTAAGAATTATGTTAAATCTACTCTCCCTGTGCTCTATAAATGGAAAAAATAAAAGGCTATATGACAACACATCTGTTTAAAGCATGGTTAACTGGATATTATAAGTCCACTGTTGCAACCTACTGCTAAGAAAAAAATATTCATTTCAATATATTACTGCTCAATGACAATGCACCCAGTCACCCATGAGCTCTGATGAAAATGTACAAGATTAACGTTGTTTTCATGCCTGCTAATACAACATCCATTCAGCAACCCGCGGATCAAGGAGTAATTTCAACTTTCAAGTCTTATTATTTAGGAAATACATTTTGTAAGGCTATAGCTGTCGTAAATAGTGCCTCCTCTGATGGATCTGGAAAAATAAACAGAAAACCTTCTGGAGAGGATTCACCATTCTAGATGCCATTAAGAACATTTGTGATTCATTGGAGGAGATCAACATATCAACCTTAACAGGAGTTTGGAACAAGTTGATTCCAACCTTCATGGTTAATTTTGAGGAGTTCATGAAAGAAGTAACTGCAAAGGTGGTAGAAATAGCAAGAGAATTATAATTAGAAGTGGAGGCCAGGCACAGTGGCTCATGCCTGTAATTCCAGCACTTTGAGAGGCTGAAGCAGGAGGATTGCTTGAGCCCAGGAACTCGAGACCAGCCTGGGCAAGATAGGGAGACCTCATCTCTACAAAATATTTTTAAAAACTTAGCTGGGCACAGTGGTTCCAGCCTATGGTTCCAGCTACTCAGGAGGCTGAGGTAGGAGGATTGCGTGGGCCCTGGAAGTTAAGACTGTGGTGAGCCATGTTTGCACCACTGCTCTCCAGCCTAAGCAACAGAGCAAGACCCTGTTTCAAAAAAAAAAAAGAAGTGGAGCCTGATGATATGACTGAATTGCTGCAATCTCATGATCAAACTTAAACAGATAGGGACTTACTTCTTATGCATGAGCGAAGGAAGTGGTGTCTTGAGATGGAATCAACTCCTAGTGAAGATACTGTGAACATTGTTGAAATTACAACAAAGGATTTAGAATATATTACATAAACTCGGTTGATAAAGCAGCAGCAAGGTTTGAAAAGATTGACTCTAATTTTGAAAGAAGTCCTAGTATGGGTAAAATGCTATCAAACAGCATCACATGTTACAGAGAAATCTTTCGTGAAAGGAAGAGTTAACTGATGTGGCAAACTTCACACCGTTATCTTATTTTAAGAAATTGTCTAGGCTGGGTGCGATGGCTCATGTCTGTAATCCCAGCATTTTGGGAGGCCGAGGTGGGTGGATCACGAGATCAAGAGATCGAGACCATCCTGGCCAACATGGTGAAACCCTGTCTGTGCTAAATAAAATACAAAAATTAGCCGGGCATGGTGGTGAGTGCCTGTAGTCCCAGCTACTTAGAAGGCTGAGGCAGGAGAATCGCTTAAACCCAGGAGGCAGAGGTTGCAGTGAGCTGAGATCGCACCATTGCACTCCAGCCTGGGTGACAAGAACGAAACTCCATCTCAAAAAAAAAAAAAAAAAAGAAAGAAATTGTCACAGCTACCTCAGCCTTCAGCAACCACCACCCTGATCAATCAGCAGCCATCAACATTTGAAGCAAGACCTTCCACCAAGAAGCAGATCATGACTTGTTGAAGGCTCTGGTGATCAGCAGCAATTTTTAGCAATAAAGTATTTTTAATTAAGATATGTACATTGTAGGCCAGGCGCCATGGCTCACGTCTGTAATCCTAGCACTTTGGGAGGCCGAGGCCAGGCTGATCACCTGAGGTCGGGAGTTTGAGACCAGCCTGACCAACAGGGAGAAACCCCATCTCTACTAAAAATACAAAATTAGCCGGGCCTGGTGGTAGATGCCTGTAATCCCAGCTACTCGGGAGCCTGAGGCAGGAGAATCACTTGAACCCGGGAGGTGGAGGTTGCGGTGAGCCGAGATCACGCCATTGCACTCCAGCCTGGGTAACAAGAGCGAAACTCCATCTCAAAAAAAAAAAAAAAAAAAAAAAGATATGTACTTTTTTTCTTTTTTTTTATTGAGACAGAGTCTCACTTTGTCGCCAGGCTAGAGTGCAGTGGCACGATCTGGCTCACTGCAACCTCTGCCTCCCAGATTCAAGTGATTCTCCTGCCTCAGCCTCCCGAGTAGCTGAGATTACAGGCACATGCCACCACACCGGGCTAATTTTTGTAGTTTTAGTAGAGATGGGGTTTCACCATGTTGGCCAGGATGGTCTCGATCTCCTGACCTCGTAATCTGCCTGCTTCGGCCTCCCAAAGTGCTGGGATTACAGGGGTGAGCCACCGTGCCTGGCCACATTGTTTTTGACAGAATGTTATTGCATACTTAATAGACTACAGTATAGTATAAACATAACTTTTATAAGCTTTATTTAGATATTGATTTTATTACAGTGGGTATGGAACCACACCCCTAATATCTGTGAGGTATGCCTGTATTGCCTTATCTTCCTTTTGATGTCTGCAAAGTCTGTAGTGATATTCCATTTCATTCCTGACATTAATAATCCGTTTCTTCTTTTGTTCTTTGTCAGTCCTGCTAAAGGTTCGTCAATTTTAATAAATTTTGTCAGAGAACCTGCTTTTGATTTTTCTCTGTTTTTCTGTTTTCAACTTCACTGATTTCTACTCTTTATTATTTCTGTCCTTTGGCTTGGTTTTGGTTTATTTTGGTCTCCTTTTGTTTAGCTTCTTGAGGTGAGATTTGAAAGTTTTCTAAGTAAATTCTTAGTGCTATAAATAATCTCTCTCAGCACTGCTTCAACTGCATCCCACAGATTTGGAAATGTATTTTCATTTTCATTCAGATCTATGTACTTATTTTTATTTATTTATTTTTAAACAGGGTCTTGCTATGTTGACTAGGTTGGTCTTGAACTCCTGGCCTCAAGCAATCCTCCTGCTGCCTTGGTGTCCCAAAGTGCTAGGATGAGAGATGTGAGCCACCACGCCAGCCTGTACTTTTTTATTGAGATATAATTCTCATACCATGAAATTCATCATTTTAAAGGTCACAATTCCACAATTCCACCTTTTGTTTTTTTTTTTTTTTTAAACAGAGTCTTGCTCCGTCACCCAGGCTAGAGTGCAGAGGCACAATCTCGGCTCACTGCAACCTCCGTCTCCTGGGTTCAGGCGATTCTCCTGCCTCAGCCTCTTGAGTAGCTGGGATTACAGGCCCACACCACCATGCCCAGCTAATTTTTATGTTTTTAATAGAGATGGGGTTTCACCATGTTGGCCGGGCTGGTCTCAAACTCCTGACCTCAAGTGTTCCACCCACCTCAGCCTCCCAAAGTGCTGGAATTACAGGCATGAGCCATGGCACCTGGCCAGGGTAATGCTTTTTTATCCACTGTCAACCTCTTTTAATTTGTGCATTTAGACCATTTACACCTAATTATTGATATATTAAGAGTGAATTGCTTGATGACTTGTGATTTTATAAAAGAAAAAAATAAGGGTGAAGTGTGCCATTTTATTTGTATTTTCTGTTTAAACTGTTTTTCGTTTCTCTGCTTTATCTGTCTTCCTGATGGTTACTTGAACATTTTTCAGAAATCCACTCTTATTTATCTATAGTAATTTTATGCAAAACAAAATCATACACATTTATTTACAGATCACAATACAGCAAAATGTAAATGAAATTTGAGAAAATTCTTCATTTTTCTGATTGAAAATATAAAATAGAATTTCTTCAGAAAAAAGATTTACATAAAATTTACTTCGCCTCATGATTTATGCTCTAAGAGTAAATTTTACAAAAATCAGCAACCAGTCTTCTTTTATGTTTAAAATGAAATGAACATGATAAATATAAATTAATAACTTACATTTATGTAGTAGTAAAAAACGTTAATAATTCTTTTTAAGAAGGAAACTATTTCATTTCTACCCAGCTTGGATTCACCATAAATGCAATCTGTAAATGATATTAGAATCTGTAAAGTCCCCTTGCTGCACTCACTTTTTTTCTGTGCCCTAACTGAAAATTACAGAGTGCCCTGACCCACTCAACTGCAGCTTTCTCCCAGCAAGCTTGAACCCAAACTGGGCCTTGAACATTCCCAGACACTGATAAAGGTATTATCTAGGTTGTCCAAAACACTGAAAGAAACTGGCCCTGGCCTTGAACCAAATACCTTAAACTCTCATGTAAATTCCATACCCTGATGTACTGGTTTATAACCTTGGTTGATAAAGCAGCAGCAAGGTTTGAAAAGACTGACTCCAATTTTGAAAGAAGTTCTACTGTGGGTAAAATGCTATCAAACAGCACTGCATACTACAGAGAAATCTTTCATGAAAGGAAGAGTTAACTTACGTGGCAAACTTCACTGTTGTCTTAAGTAATCCCAGCACTTAGGGAGGCCGAGGCAGGCAGATCACTTGAGGTCAGGAGTTTGAAACCAGCCTGGCCAACATGGTGAAACCCCGTCTCTACTAAAAATACAAAAAGTAGCTGGGCATGATGGCATGCACCTGTAATCCCAGCTACTCTGGAGTTTGAGGCAGGAGAATCACTTGAACCCAGGAGTTGGAGGTTGCAGTGAGCCAAGATCCTACCACTGCACTCCAGCCTGGGTGACAGAGGGAGACTCTGCCTAAAAAAAAAAAGAAAGAAAGAAAGAAAGAAAAAGAAAGAAATTGCCACAGCTACCTCAGCCTTCAGCAACCACCACCCTGATCAGTCAGCAGCCATCAACATTGAAGCAAGACTTTTGATGCAGACATTCACAGGTAGAACCCTCCTTTTCTCTCGCTGTCTGTTGTGAGGATTGCTGCAGCACTCTAAGTTCCTCTAATAAATGCTTTGGACTGATCACTTTGGTATTTAGTGCTTCTTTCTTTAGCATCCCAACCAGCCCTTAGGACAGCTTGAGGCGCTCCCTTGTGTGAACTCCAGCCACAGGTTCAGCATCACAGAACAGAACCTCATCCAAAGTATAAATTTGCCACATTTAGGAAAGTTTCAGAATTTCTTTCTTTCTTTCTTTTTTTCTTTTTTGAGACAGAGTCTCACTCTGTCTCCCAGGCTGAGTACAATGGCAAGTTTCGGCTCACTGCAACCTCCACCTCCCAGGTTCAAGCAATTCTCCTGCCTCAGCCTCCCAAGTAGCTAGGATTACAGGCACGTGCCACCACGCCCGGCTAATTTTTGTATTTTTAGTAGAGACTGGGTTTCGCCATGTCGGTCAGGCTGGTCTCAAACTCCCAACCTCAGGTGATCCGCCCGCCTCGGCCTCCCAAAGTGCTGGGATTACAGGCGTGAGCCACCACGCCTGACTGCATCCTCTTTGTCTTCACATTGAGTAGGCTGAGGAAGAGGAAGAGGACAGGCTGAGTTTGCTGTCTCAGAGGTGGCACAAGCGGAAGAAAATCCACATATACGTGAACATGCACAATTCAAACCCATGTTGTTCAAGGGTCAACTGTATCTTGGTGTTCACATCTGTTGATTGTCTTTCCTCATTCAATTTGAGATCTTCCTGATCCTTGGTATGATGAGCAACTTTTTATTGAAACCTGGATATTTGGGGTATTATGTTATAAGACTCTGGAATTCAGTAAAATCTTCTGAGTTGAACTCCTTTGAGCAGAGTCTGGCAGGAAAAGGTGTGGTGCTATCTCATTAATGCCAGATGGTGGTAGAAGTTCATGTTCTCCACTTGGCTTTCTCTGACACCACCTCAGTGAGTGAAGGGAGGTTTGAGCACCTCAACACAGCCTGGAGACTCTAGGCTCTTCGCTCAGTGAGGGTGGGGGTGGAGCCAGAGTTTTTCCACTGTGTGCGGCTGGAGTACAATGGTCATTATCTAAGTTTTCTGCGTTGCCAGGCTGCCCCTTTCTTGGTCCTTTATCTGGAGAAAGGCTATTTTTTTGGTCTGCATCTGTTGGTGTTTGTGGGTTGCAGGCTTCTCCAGTATCCAGTCTAGTATGTATGAGACAAAAAGAAAACCAAAGAACTCACCAATGTGTTGTTTCTTGGGTCCCAATGTCCGTAGTTGTTCTGCCTTCTCTCCACCTTTCAAAGTCTTATGTTTGATTGATTGATTGGTTGATGAACTGGGGTCTCACTTTGTTGCCCAGGCTGGAGTGGGGTGGTGAGATCATGACTCACTGCAGCCTTGACCTCCTCGGGCTCCAGTGATCCTCCCACCTCAGCCTCCTGAGTAGCTGGGACTACAGGCGTGTGCCACCATGCCCAGCTAATTTTTGTATTTTTTGTAGACACGGGGTTTCACCTTGTTGCCCAGTCTGGTCTCGAACTCCTGGGCTCCAGCGATCCACCTGCCTCAGTCTCTCAAAGTGCTGGGATTTACAGGCATGAGCCACTTCATCTGGCCGTGTTTGTTTTATATATAATATCTAGAGTTTTTAGTTATACTTAGTGGGCAAAATAGGAAAAAGTATGTCTACTCCATCTTCTCAGAAGTGGAAGGCCAAGGTAGTTAGTAGCAGCAGAGATGGTGAAAAGATGTCAGAGTCTGCAAATATTTTTAGGTAAATCCAACAGGATTTGCTTTGTGAAAGGAAAATATCATGGGGCCCCAAAATCACTAAGCTAAAGGGAAAAATAAAGCTGGGAACTGCTTAGGGCAAACCTGCCTCCAATTCTATTCAAAGTCACCCGCCTGCTCACTGAGATAAATGCATATCTGATTGCCTCGTTTGGAGAGGCTCATCAGAAACTCAAAAGAATGCAACCATTTGTCTCTTATCTACCTACAACCTGGAACCCCCCTTCCCCAGTCCAGTTGTGCCGCCTTTCCAGACCGAACCAGTGTTCATCTTACGTATGTTGATTGATGTCTCATGTCTCCCTAAAATGTATAAAACCAAACTGTGTTCTGACCACCTTGGGCACATGTCATCAGGACTTCCTGAGGCTGTGTCACAGGCATGCGTCCTCAACCTTGGCAAAATAAACTTTCTAAATTAACTGAGACCTGTCTCAGATTTTTGGGGTTCACAGCTTACAGCTTGGATATGAAGTGTGAGAAAGGGCTGAATTAAGGATTCTCAAGGTTTTCGGCTTTCACAACTGGAAGGATGAAGTTGCCATCTACTAATATGAGGGAGGCCGAGAGAAAAACAGGTTTAGGAACAGATGATTAAGAGTTAAGTTTTGGATATATTTCCAAGTGAAAATATTGAATAGGCAACTGTATGTTACATCCCCCTGACCTTTCCCTATTTATTCCTTCTGCAACTACAATTACTCATTTGTGAAATCATCCCATTCTGTCAGAGGCGTGTGAACCAGAGCAACTCCATCTTAAATAGGAGCTGGGTAAAATGAGGCTGAAACCTACTGGGCGGCATTCTCAGACAGTTAAGGCATTCTAAAGTCAAAGGATGAGATAGGAGGTCGGCACAAAATACAGGTCATAAAGACCTTGCTGATAAAACAGGTTGCAGTAAGGAGCCTGCCAAAACCCACCAAAACCAAAACGGCGACGAGAGTGACCTCTGGTCGTCCTCACTGCTATACTCCCAGCAGCGCCATGACAGTTTACAAATGCCATGGCAACGTCAGGAAGTTACTGTATATGGTCTAAAAAGGGGAGGCATGAATAATCCACCCCTTGTTTAGCGCATCATCAAGAAATAAACAGAGGCCAGGCGCAGTGGCTGTAATCCCAGTACTTTGGGAGGCCAAGGTGGGCAGATCACCTGAGGTCAGGAGTTCGAGGGCAGCCTGGCCAACATGGTGAAACCCTGTCTCTACTAAAAATACAAAAAATTAGCCTGGTTTGGTGGCAGGCGCCTGTAATCCCAGCTACTTGGGAGGCTGAGGCAGAAGAATCACTTGAACTCAGGAGGCAAAGGTTGCAGTGAGCCAAGATCCCACCACTGCACTCCAGCCTGGGTCGCAGAGTGAAGCTCCGTCTCAAAAAATAATAATAATAAAAAATAAAAAAAAGAGAGAGAGAAATAACCATAAAAATGTGCAACCAGCAGCCATCAGGGCTGCTCTATGGAGTAGCCATTCTTTCATTCCTTTACTTTCTTAATAAACTTGCTTTCACTTTGCACTGAGGACTCGCCCTGAATTATTTCATGTGCAAGACCCAAGAACCCTCTCTTGGGGTCTGGATCAGGACCCCTTTCCTGTAACACATTTTTCTGTCTTGCAACATATTTCTGGCGACCACAGAAAGGGCTATAGTGCAGAAACCCTGACTCAATGGCTACACCTTTGGGTAAGTATTGGGGTTCTGTAACATATTTCTGGCGACCCACGGAAGGGACGATACTGAGGAGACCCCCGACCCAAAGGAAAATCATCTGCATGCACCAGTTGGCTGACTTTAGGTAAGTGGGGTGCATATACCCGAGTAAAGAATGGGATTGGGGCAGGGCATGGTGGCTCATGCCTGTAATCCCAGCACTTTGGGAGGCCGAGGCGGGCGGATCACCTGAGGTCGGGAGTTTGAGACCAGCCCTACCAACAGAGAAACCCCGTCTCTACTAAAAATAGAAAATTAGCCGGGTGTGGTGGTGCATGCCTGTAATCCCAGCTACTTGGGAGCCTGAGGCAGGAGAATCGCCTGAACCCGGGAGGCGGAGGTTGCAGTGAGCTGAGATCACGCCATTGCACTCCAGCCTAGGAAACAAGAGCAAAACTGTGTCCCCACCCCCCTCAAAAAAGCCCAATTTAGGGGAGTTAGAGTCTCTCCTAAGACAGAGTGGGTTAGAGGCTCCTCTTAATAAACGGCAAGGACGCTTGACCGACCTTGGGTTAGAGGCCCAATTTAGGAGGGTGAGAGTCCCTCTCGGTAAAGTCCCTCTTGGCTAAGAACAGGTTCCACACTATGCGATGTTAACTGCTATTCTCTTCGGATTAATCTGCCTTGCATTCTTTGCTGATGGCTATGGGTGACAGGGTTAGGCCTGTACAGGACTGTGGGACATGGGGAGCTTTTTTTCCTCCCTAAAAGGGGAAACACTGGGAGCTGACAGGACTGCTGGAAAAAACCCTTGCCTGAACTTTTCAGTGTCTCTGCAGTTGGTAGGTCTTTCTCTGGCCTCCCTGATCATTTTGCTTTCCCCCTCACTCATCTTTCCCTTTTTTTTTTTTTAACAGAGTCTTGCTCTGTGCCCAGGCTGGAGTGCAATGGCACATCTCAGCTCACTGCAACCTCCGCCTCCTGAGTTCAAGCGATTCTCCTCCCTCAGCCTCCCGAGTAGGTGGGATTACAGGCTCACACCACCACGCCCAGCTAATTTTTGTATTTTTAGTAGAGACGGGGTTTCTCCATTTTGGCCAGGCTGGTCTCGAACTCCTGACTTCAAGTGATCCGCCTGCCTCAGCTTCCCAAAGTGTTGGGATTACAGGCATGAGCCACCGCACCCGGCCTGCCTTTCCCTTTCTTTTCTGTTACTCAGGGCAACCATCTTGCCCAGAGACCATGTGTTGAAACTCCAAGCCAGAGGTTGGATTAAAGATGACGGGGCCCATCTGGGGACAAATTTAAGCCTTGCCAGTTTGATATTGGGTGCTAAGCAGAGTGGCTAATGTCTCTGTTTTATCGCACGTAGCTTGCTCTGGCCAGAACAAAAAAAATAATTTCCCTTTATGATGCAGCTTGGCCCCCAGGGCAATGGTGCCGCAAGCCGGATCACTAGGGCCACTCAGGGAAAGGAAACCCAGAAGCCTGGCATGCCGACGAAAGGGTAAGAATTTCTTACCAGTCAGATTTCTGGCTTCTCTCTCTCTGTGCAAATGGTTGAATGAATGGAAAAACAAAAAACAAAACAAAACAAAAACAAAAACAGGCCGGGCAAGGTGGCTCACGCCTGTAATCCCAGCACTTTGGGAGGCCGAGGTGGGTGGATCACAAGGTCAGGAGTTTAAGACCAGCCTGGCCAACATGGTGAAACCCCGTCTCTACTAAAAAAAATACAAAAATTAGCCAGTCATGGTGGTGTGTGCCTTGTAATCCCAGCTACTCGGGATGCTGAGGTGGGAGAATTGCTTGAATCTGGGAGGCGGAGGTTGCAGTGAGCTGAGCCACTGCACTCCAGCCTGGGCGACAGAGCAAGACTCTGTCTCAAACAACAACAACAACAACAACAACAACAACAAAAACAGTGTTTATCTCCTCTGTAAAGTTTTGATTAATGCGAAAAAGAAGTCTAAGGTTAGGCCAGGGGTGGTGGCTCATGCCTGTAATCCCAGCACTTTGGGAGGCTGAGGTGGGCACATCACCTGAGGTCAGGAGTTCGAGACCAGCCTGGCCAACATGGTGAAACCCTGTCTCTACTAAAAATACAAAATTAGCCGAGCGTGGTGGTGCATGCGTGTAATCCCAGGTACTTGTGAGGCTGAGGAAGGAGAATCACTTGAACCTGGGAGGCGGAGGTTGCAGTGAGCCGAGATCGTGCCATTGCACTCCGGCCTGGACAACAAGAGCCAAACTCCTTCTCAAAAAAAAAAAAAAACAAGAATTAGAATTCTAAGTCTAGTCTTAAGCTGCTGTATTTTGTGCCATGAATTCGTTTTTCTTTGTCAAGGGATACTTTAGGATAAAACGTGGGTTTAGAACACCTGTAAGCCTGCTTTTCAAGACAGCCCAGCAAGCTGGTCAGTAACAAACTTGGCTGCAGGTCCCTGAAACAAACAAAAAACTGGATGAAGTCTCCGCGTTGTTTTATATCCTTGGGAGCTTGACCTTTCAACCACGTGGCGGTACTTTCTCTTGGTCTCCGCCTTTCAGGGAACAGGAATTTTAGGGTTCATGTCATAGTTAGCTCTAAAAATCATATTAAATAGTTAAAAGCCTTTGCAAGCTGAAAATTAACTACTCTAGACTCCATCTGGGAAAGCAAACAGAGACTGCCCTGTGCTGTAGCTCTGTAGCTAAGGTCTTGCACTTTCACAGTAGTGGTCCGGGTTTCATTCCCCACTAGGAAGTAAGTCATTTCTGGTTTAATATCTGTGTGACCTTGTTTATTCTCTTCTCCTCCTTGGAGTGTCTTAAATTTTCCTTTCTCTAAGCACCTAGGAGGTTACCTTTGGTAAAGTTCAGAAGCTAGAAATATTGGCCACTTGGCATGGCTAAAGTCGGATAATAAGTGATCTGAAAGGATTTCTTTTTTAGAGAGTACTATTGTTAAAAGTCAGCTTAATTAAAACTGAATATAGATATAGATATATCCAAGCTATAGATATATTTAAAAGGCCTTTCTGTTTTTCTCTTCTTGAAACTTGTTTTTCTGGAAAAAGTTTTTTTCTTCTCAGTCAACTGAATTATTTTTCTCCATTTTTTTTTTTTGTCTTGCCACTCTTAATGCACACACGAGAGGCCCTAAGATAACTTCTGGTAGCCTGGGACTCCTTGGGAAAAACAGAGGAGGCGCCACAGACTCCGTTTTGGGAAAAAACCTCTGTTTTCCTCATGAAACTCCAGGAATTAAAAGCAAATAGATCCCTCTCAAAATCAAAGGCCCTCTTCTGTTTTGCATTGTGTTATCTGACGGTTTTGAGTTTTGTGGGTATCAGAAATTACTTTGCATTATGAGAGAGCTTCGGTGTATAATAACTAGGTAGGAAATATGCTTTAAGGGATGGCTAATAGTACTTATAGAGGGATACTTGACTCTGCACACTTGGATCAGAGAAGCATGTTCTTGGCCACCTGGAAGGTAAGGAAACATCCCCACCCCCCACTGGGAGATGAGACTCCCATGAGGGATGGGCTGATTACAAAATGGGCTGATTGGCTTTGGGTTGCCTTGCAATGAGATGCAAGGTAGAAGCACTGCACTGTCTTCTGTAGTATTTCCCTCCTTTTGGGGATCCAGGAACCATTATAAAATGGCACCCTTAATTTTGGGGATCTGTATTTGCCTTCACCTGCTTATTTGCTGCTTATTTGGCTCTGGAAACTGCATGCTTTCCTGGCCCTGTTCCTCCAAGGGCTCCGCCCTGAAGCCAGTCATACAATTAAGAAAATGGCAAATGAAAAATCTTACAAGTGCTGAATCTTCTGTCTGTGTATTTATATGTGTTGTTTGTTTATATATAAAAGAGCTCTAATTAATTGGCTTAGAAAAATAAGCTCTTAAATATTTTGTCAGAAAAAATAGAAGCTTTAATGCCTTTTTGTTCATGTGACTTTAGTAATCTTTTGGAAATAAAGACAGTTTTAAAGATTATTGGTTGGGTGGGTGCAGTGGTTCATGCCTGTAATGCCAGCACTTTAGGAGGCCAAGGAGGGTGGATCACCTGAGGTCAGGAGTTCGAGACCAGCCTGGCCAACATGGTAAAACCCCATCTCTACTAAAAATACAAAAATTAGCCGGGCTTGGTGGCGGGTGCCTGTAATCCCAGCTACTTGGGAGGCTGAGGCAGGAGAATCACTTGAACCCGGGAGGCAGAGGTTGCAGTGAGCAGAGATCACGCCATTGCACTCCAGTGTGGGCGACAGAGACTCCATCTCAAAAAAAAAAAAAAAAAAAAGGTTACTGGTAAAATAAAATGTCTTGAAAATGTAGACATTTGGTCTAAATTGAGGTCAGATATCAGATTTGCTAAATGCTTTAAAATCAAACTGTTTCATTGACTTTTGAAACTTGTTCAATTTACCTACCTTAACTCCATTAGATTCTAGATAAGGCCTGGGGACATGTGGAGTTAGCCACACCCCCTTGGAATAACTACTTATTTTGCTTTACTCTTGTGGAATATATTGCTGCTATACTCTGTGTAGGAATACAGGACAAGCTTACTGAATGTTTTCTTAAACACATATTAATCTTCCAGATATCACCTTTTGTTGAAACTCAAGAGTTATGAATGGACCTTACCATAATGATGCTTTCTGACCGAGCTCCTCTCTACCCTGAATGCAAGAGACCCTCATAGTTAGGCAGGAATATCATGGCCCCTGCTCAACCTGAAGAAGTTACAGAAGATGGATCTTCATCCCTCTGAAACCCTTAGGATTAAGGGTTCTCTTATAAAAGGGAGGGGGGAAATGTCAGAGGCGTGTGAACCAGAGCAACTCTATCTTAAATAGGAGCTGGGTAAAATGAGGCTGAAACTTACTGGGCTGCATTCCCAGGCAGTTAAGGCATTCTAAGTCACAGGATGAGATAGGAGGTCGGCACAAAATACAAGTCATAAAGACCTTGCTGATAAAACAGGTTGCAGTAAAGAGCCGGCCAAAACCCACCAAAACCAAAATGGCAACGAGAGTGACCTCTGGTCGTCCTCACTGCTACACTCCCAGCAGCGCCATGACAGTTTACAAATGCCATGGCAACGTTAGGAAGTTACCATATATGGTCTAAAAAGGGGAGGCATGAATAATCCATCCCTTGTTTAGCATATCATCAATAAATAACCATAAAAATGGGCAACCAGCAGCCCTCGGGGCTGCTCTATGGACTAGCCATTCATTTATTCCTTTTTTTTTTTTTTTTTTTGAGACGCAGTCTTGCTCTTGTTGCCCAGGCTGGAGTGCAATGGCATGATCTCAGCTCACTGCAATCTCCCCCTCCTGGGTTCAAGCGATTCCCCTGCCTCAGCCTCCCAAGTAGCTGGGATTACAGGTGCCAGCCACCATGCCCAGCTAATTTTTTGTATTTTTAGTAGAGACAGGGTTTCACCATGTTGGCCAGGCTGCTCTCGAACTCCTGACCTCAGGTGACCCACCCGCCTCGGCCTCCCAAAGTGCTGGGATTACAGGCGTGAGCCACCGCACCTGGCCCTAGACCTCATTACATCTTAACTGGAATCTTGCAATCAACTTCACACTGGCCTCCAAGTTAGCCCACTGCAGTCTCTCCTCACCCCAAGGATCGCTAGAGAGAATCTTCCAAAACACTGGACTTCCGTGACCCAGTCCCTGCCAACCTCTTCAGCTTCATCCCTGACACTTGCTACCTTACTGCAGCCTGTACTCCAGCTCAACTCAAGGGCTTGTAGTTTCACTCACACACGGGGCTACTTTATGACTTTCTAAGTTTGCTCATGCTGTTCCTTTTGCTTGGAATGCTTTTTTCCAACTCATCCTCTGCCCTCTTTGCCTGGTGAGTGCTCTTCAAACTTAATCCAGGCATTACATCTTCCCAGAAGCATTTCTGGCCACTCAAACTGGGTTCGGTCTCCTTCTTTCATGCTCCCATAGCACCTCAAACTTATTTGTAACATAGTATTTACCCACTATGATGTATGTGGGTTTCCATGTCTGTATACTAAACTACATACTCTTTGAAGATCAAGCTCTCCAATGGTATGCACAGGGTCTGATACAACAGGCTTTAATAAACGACTTTAGAACTGAACAATTGATATTGAACTGGCATGGAAGGCACTCTGGAACCTTCCAACAACTTTGTGTCATAGATTTGCTTGCTATCTCCACTACAGTTTAAGGCCCACCACCCCTATTGACTCAGCCATCTCCCTATGTTTCTCAACCACCACCTCCCTCATGAAGCCAACTCAATTTCCCGCCCCAGTTTGGAATACTCTCCCTAATTCCTTAAAGGTTTACTTTCTCTGTACTTCGAGATTCTAGGTGTTGGGCAAATTTTGACTGGGAAAAAATAAACTATGTCTGCTGATCGCCTGAGTGCCAGACATTGAATTTTCATATACAAATATATATATGTATATATATATATATATATATTTTAGGTAAAAGCCAGACAGAACTAAGAATTTTCTTTAAAGGCACTAGCTAATATAATTCCTCCCAAGAATCCTGTGAAGTAGGGAGATCGTATCTTCATTTCACAGATGACAAAACTCAGGAAAGGAAATATGAAGCAACCAGTTCAAGATCATATAGGAAGCAGAGCTGTAATATAATCACTGGACTTCTCAACTCCCAGGCACATCCTCTTTCCACCACATCCCATTGTCTCCAGGTTGGGCCAGGTTCTGGAAAGCCTTGAGAGCCAGAGGGTGTAATAAGCAGTTCCAAGTCATGAAGCGTTCTTAAGCAGGAGGGGATGATGAAAATAGAACTCTGGGGAGATACTCCTGAAAGGTTGTGTATGACAGAATTTAGTGTGAGGGAGGCTACTGGACTCCTGACAAGGAAAATACAAAATGAGTACTCTAACTCTCTGAACACATTCATTGGTGAGTGCTGGCATTACGACGGGGTCCCATGGAAAACGAGAGGGTCTGAGGTTATTTTGAGAATTAAAAAGCTGAAGGGGATATAGGAGTCCATCTTCTGTCTCTTGGGTTGAGTGGCCGACCTCATGGTCTGGCCCCTGGAAATGGCCTGGGATTTCTGCCTTTTATGGGATGTAGGAGTCCAGGAAAAGGTCCAAGTTGACTGGACAGTTGGGTGAAGGTTTCCTTAGGAAAGTGGCATTCGATGGCACACCAGATGAGATGGTGCCGTCCCCATCTCTCCTTCAGTAGCTTCCAAACTAGCCTTCTTGACTTCAGTCTCTCCCCGTCTTCACCCACCTCCAAAGGGATCCTTTTCACACTTATTTTGTCTTTTTTTTCTTCCTTTTTGTGGAGAACGGAGTCTCGCTATGTTGCCCAGGCAGGTCTCGAACTCCTGGGCTCAAGCTATCCTCCCGCCTCTGCCTCCCTGAGAGCTGGGATTACAGGCGTCAGCCACCGCGCCCGGCCCAAAGGGATCCTTTTTAAACGCCAAGTTGGATCATGTGATTTTCTGCTTAAAACCGTTTAAAGGTTCTCTGCCATTCTGGGGATAAAGTAAGGTCTTTTGACAAACATCAAAATTACATATCCTCCATAACCTGGGATTTTAAAATAAATATTATGCCTAAAAACTAACCAATTATGATCATATGCCTTCTCAAACTACATATTCCCTCTTGGGGATTGTGCTGATGTTCCCCCAGGTGAGTCCCAGCTGCAGTTTACGATATTGTTGACCTATATCTACACACACACACACACCCCCCAACCTGTTTTTATTCAAGCTACTGCTTCGGCTTGGACTACTCTCCCATTGTTCTTAGCCAGACCAACTAATTGCTTTTCATCTTTCAGCTCAGGCACCACCCAATAGGAAGGCTTCCCCAATCTCCTTGCTTCTCTAGGATGGATTCCCTGCTCATCTCTATCAATGTGCTGTATCATATGATGCTCCTCTCCTCCATTCAACTTACTGGAGGGCAAGTGCCATTTCAGTTAACTTGGTGTGTACGGAGTCCCGATGAAGGGGCCTGTGTAGTTGAGGCAGGAGAAACAACATGAGATAGCAGAAATGGGGATCTGCACTCAGAACAAGTTAGGGCTAGAGGATTCGGTTTGGGAATTAACAGCATCCAGAAAGTTTAGGGGCAACCAAGCTTCTAGAGGGCTTCATAGTTAATTCCATCTTGCAAATGTAGAAACTGAGACACAGACAAGCAGTTTCTCCCAAATTACTTGGTTAGTCATTGAAAAGGAGGGCTCTTTAGCCACAAGTCCTGTGCACTTTTCCACTCCATACTGGAAAGGGGGATGACTGAAGTTGGGTGCCTCGTTTCCCTCCCAATTTTGAGACAGGAACCTCTGAACTGCTGGCACCTCCTGCCTGGACTGAGGAATAAGGTGACCAAGATTCTAGCTTATCCTCTAACCTGAGGCTGGTAAAAACAAAGCACGAAAAAGTGCTTTGTCCCTTGACTGAGGAAGGTGGGGTGGGAATTGGTGACAAAAATAACCCAGCCCACCATTCCTGCAAAGGCTTTAAAGCCCTTCTTTCCTGTTTCCTTTCTACCAGGAAATACAGTTCTCTATGCTTCAGACATGAACATTATCAAAACCCCACCTACTCCTGAGACACTGTGAGAACTGGAGGAGGTCATTTAACCAGTAGGTGCCAAAACCAGACAGCCTCACTCCAGACCCACAGAAGCAGAATCTCCAGGAGGAAGTAAATCTTGACTGGGTTCAAAATACTTTAATAGGTGACCCACAGACAGTAAGCAGCCTGCCCTGGCTCACCCACAGAGTCAGGGTGGTGGTGAATTTGAAACTGAGGCTCCCAAGATCACCCTGGGAGCTCTCCTTAGGAGATAACTCTCAATTCTGCACCTTGCACACAACAGAGGCTTAATAAAGATCTGTTGGGTGCTTGAGCCTCGGAAGATTTTCTAATATGGTGAAGGCAAAGAACGTAAGTTTTGGAATCAGGCAGATCCTGCTGCAGAAGACCACTGGCAAACTTCAGTCTCCTTAACTGTAAAATACGACGAATATCCTCATGGGGTTTTTCAGTGAGGATTAAATGAGATATCCCGAAGTAAAATCCCTAGCCCAATGCCTGGCACCCAAAAGGCACTTAATAAATGGTAGTGTTTATCAGTGAGAAGTGGTAGAACAGAGTGATAAGAATACACATTCTGGAACCACGTTGGTCCCAGAATTTTCATGTATGATACAGGAAGGTTACTTTGTTTCTTCGCTGGCAGGATGAGGGTGTTGGTGAGGATGAAATGAATCAATAAAGTATTAAGAGCAGTGCCTGGCACAAGAAAACAAGTGCGATAATTGTGAAAACAAGCTCTGATAATTGTATTCTTCTAACCCTTGTACTGGCCCTAAGCACAGTAATCAAGTCCAGATTGCACAACAAGTGCATGGAAGAGAGAGGGAAAGAAAAAAAAAATCCCACATTCACAGAAAGAGGACACACTTGAAAAAGCAGTCTCTGGAAAGCCCTCCCATTGAACTTGTTAGGCCCCTTTGAATTATTGCACCCTTTCTTTTCTGCTCAGTCTGCTTCTGATGATCTACTTCAGGTGTGTGAAGCGTGTCCCTCCTGAGGGTGGGAATACCCTTCCCACTTCAAGTATAAGGCTGAGCACCAGGGAAATGCCTGACAACTTGCTGAGGGAGAGACAAAGAGTACAAGGAGAAGGCAGCACTCCCGGACCCCGCGCCACACCACCACCCTCACCACAAAAAAAAAAGAATGCCAAGCAAAGCAATTGCCAAGATAAATCACTTTTATCTCTATAGGAAAGGGAGGATCTAAAAAAAATATAAATTACATTAGTAACACAACATAAGAAAAAGACAGGGACAAAAACAACAGAGAAGTCTGAATGATGCTACCCTAACCTATTTATAAAAAGGCCCTGCATCAGAAATTCACAATCCTACCCACTTCTAAAAATATATTTAGACATGTACAGAAGCGGTGGGCTTGTTTTTAAATTGTTTGCTTTTTTTGTAAAAATATATTAAAGGTGAATAGAAATCCTCTCTCCCTTCCCCCTATCCAGCCCCCAGCTAGGGATTGGAGATCAGGGGTAACTATCTCATGGTGTTCTAAACCTTGATTACTAACACTCCCAACCCCTCCCCAACTCACTTCACTTAGAACCTGAAACATTAAAAAAAACAAAAACAAAGACATCAGCCTCTTTGGAAAAGCATAACTCTGAGGGTAAACTTGCTTTTCATTGGAAACAACACAAAACAACAAACAGGGGGCTCCAAGAACCCAACTAAGCTAAATGAAACCCAGTCAAACAGAGGCTGGGTTTCAGCTCCACAGAAAACTTCTAACAAAGAAATAGAGGGAAAAGGCCGGAATCGGGGGGATTTGCTAGCAATTAGCTGCCTTTGAAAGATCAAGAGGGGGTGTTAATGGACAAAAGGGCTGGGGACCTGATCTTGGTTACAGCAGTCACCGCATAGTCAGGCAGTTGCCTATACAGGACAGAGGCTTCTCCTGCCCTCCCCTCACTACCCTCTGCTGCCTTGAAATCCCCAAAATAAGCAAAGCTGGGCAGAAACAGAGGGGAGGGGAGTAGGGACTCACGTGCTAAGGGGGAGGTAGCCAGGCTTTTTGCCTTTGGTGTGACTAGATGGAGAACTGCTTGGCCCCTGGGGTCCCCAAGGTAGAGAAAGCAAATGGGCTAAAGGAACCCCTGATTCCAAGGAAGGAAAGTAGAGGCAGGGCTATGGAGAAAAGAAAGACAAACTGGAGATACAAAGATGACAAAAGAAGCCTCACAAATTCCCTGTGGCCTGCATGGTAGCTATTAAATTCCCCAGAAGCATTGGGCAAGCTGGGGTGAGGTTGGAGTGGGTGGTACAGGTGGAAAGGGCAAGGGTACACTCCACTTGGGTAGTGCCAAATGGAGGTGGGGGGATGTTCTCCATCGAGTCCAGATTGCCAGTGAGGCAAGGCGGTGGGAGGTGGGGGCACTGTCTGGACAATGGAGACAATCCACGAAGGAAGGACAGGGGAAGGGAGGATCGGATGGATGGTCTGCTCCTTCACGGATGGGCGTCTCTTCTCTTCAACTTGGGCTCGTGAATGGCCTGTCTGCATTCTGCTTGAACGATGACCTGTCGTCTGGAAGTGCAAAGGCCCAGGAGTGAAGATGTGAGTCCTGAGGTCTTCTTCAGACCAAGACCTCAGGTGGAGAAAGAAGCATGAAAAGTTCCCGATGGAGGACCCAGGTGTGGGCCGTCCCGCCACACCCTCCATAATGTCCAGGCTGTGCTCTGTGGTATAGGCGGAGCAAGCAGGCTGTAGGGCCAGGGTTATCTGCGTCATTGGCAGGTGCTTTCAGGTTTCTGGGAGATGGTTTTCCACCTGCCAGGGCCCAGCCACAGCCACAGCCACAGCCACGTGGATAATGTTCTACATGATTTCAAAATCCAGGCAAATCCCTGGAGCTCACCCTAAAACAAGTGGCCTCATGTGTAGCCAGCTAAAAGTAGCTTCCTCCAACAGGCTACAAAACCGTGGTCAAAGGCTTGGGCATCTGACCTCTCCCTACCTTGACAAGTGATAGGAATCACCTTTCTTTCGAAAGGTAAGTGAAGTTGGCATTTCTAGGCCACTTCTGGAAATGGCCCACAGTGGGGCAGGAAGGAGGCTCTAGGCCTTCCTCTTCATTTCCATGAAGCACTTGGCAAGAGGGGGCAGAGACCACAGCCTTCTCCCATGAGCAAGTCTGGAGGTGGGGCATGTCCACTGGACTGGGGAAACGGGGCAAACAGAATGGGTGGAGGTGGGCAGGCTTCTGGATATAGGGCTAGAGTTGCAGAAAGTGTCAAGCACTGGGCTTCCCACTTCATGGCTCAGGCTCCTTCATACCTCTCCTCATCCTGCCTTCCAGCTCTAGCGGGGGATGAAGAGTAAAGAACAGACAAGGCAGGTGACGGGAGTGGTTTGGACGAGTAGAAAAGAGGGTTCTAGTCAGCTGGAAACCTCTCCCATTTACCTGCTACTCAGTGGAGAAGGCAGGCAGGATGCTCTAGTGAAAGTGGGGAAGGGAACTAGAAGGAGTCGGTGGAGGGGTCCGTGCCTTTGGTAAGTCCCAAGAAAGCAGGACAATGCACCTCAGCACCTTGTCCAGGGCAGATAGGATCCAGGAGTGCCCCAAGAGTTGACAACGGAGAAGGCAATGGGGGTAAAGGGGTGAGGGGTGGGACACAGGAGGGCTCACAGAAGTAGTTTGCCATTTCTGTGGATTTTCAGGATACGGCCGAGTCTCTGCTTTGCTGTGGCCAGGCCCTTTTTGGGACGCTTTCCTGTGGGGGAAGGGAAAAGTAAGCAAGGGCTTTGGCAAGGGCTTCAACACCAAATCTGGCACCAACTGCCCTCAGGCCACCTCCCCTTCCTGTTTCTCTACCCACAAAGTTTCTCCATCCTTAGACCATATTGGGCAGGAAGCCCTCCTTAACTACTTCCAACCAACACCACATGCTTTGACTCTTCCTCCTATGACCTCCTGTAGCAGCAACAGACTCCCTGATTACAGTTTGTCTAGTTCTTTTTCTCCACTGATTACTCTGGTCCCAATCATTTTCCTTCCAAGATCCTGCAGGGAGGTAAATGTACTTCCATACCCTCTTATCCTACCCACCAGGACTGGACAAGTGCCTGGTTAGTGATTAGAGCTCAGTGTCCCTGAAGTTGCCATCCCTAGGGCCTTGCTTCATTAGAAACTCTCATCCTCATCAGCCTTCAACATCACACCAACCTCCATGCCCTTGAGCTGCGTACTCTAGGGATCGGGCTTTGAGGACCAAAGTGAGGGAAAGGAAGGCTTCAGTCCTCTAACTCTTTGTTGTCTCTGTCTCCCCACATTAAATCCCCTCCCATGTCCTATTTGACTGCCTCCATATTTGATCAGTTCATCTCCTTCCTCTCCATTCCCTCTGGCAGAGCCCCAGGTACTCTTCCTGCCTGCCTGAACTTGTATATGTGCCTGCTCCCTAGAGTTCCCATCTCTAGCCCACCCTCTACCTCCTTCTGGCCACCAGAAGGATCTTTCAAAACTAAAACCTGATCTTGTCTGTACTTCAAATCAGTCAACATCTCTCCATGGCCCATAAGATCAAATCCAAGCACCCTAGGTTGGCCTTCAGTGTCCCTCCCTGGTATTGTCATCTACTAGAGCACTTAGGATTTAGGGCAGGTGGCTCTAAGATCCTTCAGTTCTACAACCATATGGCCGTTGTACCTTGTCCTGCCTGATTGCTCTGGGAGCCAACTGAAGGGCGCCGCTGGGTCAAGAAGACACCGGGGGCCATAGGTGTGGTGCTGCGGTTTGCCTGGGCCATGCCAAAGGCATTGGGACGAGCGGTGTACTCATGGTCAGCGAGACTTCCTGACAGGGCCTCTTGTTTAGGCTCAGGAGGAGGCAGGGGTGAGGAGGAGGTGACAAGTTGTGGTGTGGCAGCCACAGTGGGGGCTGGTACTGTCAGACTGAGATTGGAGTCTTGAGGGCGAGGCTGTTCTACCTCCTTTAGCAAAGGCTTCTTCTTGATATATTTCTTCTTTTGGGCCTTCTGTAGCTCCTGAAACACAAGCCAAGTAGGAGGAGAGATTAAGGAGTGAAGAAGACAAGTTCCCAGGAAAGGAACTAACTAGACAATGTCCAATATGGTTGTGCAACCTGCCACCCTCTCCCTTACCTGCACCAAGTCTAGCCTGGATGTACACACAGCACATAACAGGTCTTCCAATACCTGAGATCATCTCTTTGTTACCATCCATCCTTAAGTCACCACTGTCACTTATTAGTACAGTGCCAAGAAAGCTGTAAATGAATTTGGAGACTAGGATTTTGGTCCTAGCGTTGCCACTAATGAGGTAGACCTTGGACACGTCTAATAATAATAACTAAATTTACATCAGCAGCTGAGACACTTTATATACTTTATCTCATTTAATCCTCATAACAGCTCTAAGAAGAAAAAATCCTAACTTTACATATGAGAAAATGGAGGTGCAGGGATATTAAGTAACTTGAGCCCAAAGCCTCACAGCTGAAAAGTAGTTGGGACCACTATTTAACCAGGTCTATCTGAAGAGACACCTTGCAAACTTCTCAAAGTGGAAAATCTGAGCGTAGAAAGATTAGAAAGATTATTAGTTTTGGAATGAGATAAATCTGGTTCAAATCCAGGCTTGTGTCCCTAAATTGGATGACTATGGTCAAACTGACTAACCTTTCTGAATCTCAGCTACCTCATCTATAAAACAGGTAAAATAATATCTGCTTTTTAGGATTTTTGAAAAGATTAAGTGATGACATAAAAATACACAGCACATAGTAGATATTCGACAAGTGGTTAATTATTATTCTATCTTCATCTCTTATAATGGCTTCACTTCCTCTTGCTGGTCTTTTTCTTTTAACAGTGGGCTTGACAATCCTCCAGGTCACTGGGTCTAAAAACCTCACTTTGGGCATGGGAATGACAAATAAGGAGTTGTGTCACTTCTCCCAATACCTTGTATCTCAACCATCCACTGCCCTATGGATCTACTATCCACTGCATGGTGGACACTTGTATAGTGGGCATCTGGAGCCCTGAGAACCTGGAAAGGTGGTGCTGAGAGCATGTAAATCACTTCACCTTCTGAAATGCTACACAGCCACACAAACCAACTCAGTGATTACATTTTTTTGCCTTCTCTTGGCAACACAAGCCTAATCCTGCCTTCGGAAGATCTCACAGGCTGTGGCTACCACAGGCATTTCTGGGGTACAATAATAATATTAGTAATACATGCCAACCACTCTTCTATAATTACTCATTTAATACTCGTAAATACCCAAGAAGTAAGAATTATAATCCCATTTGAAGGATGAAGAAACTGTGGCACAGAGAGGCTAAGTCATTTCCCTAAGGTTACAGGACCAGTAAGTGGTCAAACTGGGATTCACATCCAAGCCATTTGGCTTCAGAATCTCTTTCCTCAGGAGGTGGGGGGGTCAGCCCCCCGCCCAGCCAGCCGCCCCGTCCGGGAGGGAGGTGGGGGGGTCAGCCCCCCGCCCGGCCAGCCACGCCATCTGGGAGGTGAGGGGCGCCTCTGCCAGGCCGCCCCTACTGGGAAGTGAGGAGCCCCTCTGCCCGGCCAGCCGCCCCATCCGGGAGGGAGGTGGGGGGTCAGCCCCCCGCCCGGCCAGCCGCCCCGTCCGGGAGGGAGGTGGGGGGGTCAGCTCCCCGCCCAGCCAGCCGCCCCGTCCGGGAGGTGAGGGGCGCCTCTGCCCGGCTGCCCCTACTGAGAAGTGAGGAGCCCCTCTGCCCGGCCAGCCGCCCCGTCCGGGAGGGAGGTGGGGGGGGTCAGCCCCCCGCCCGGCCAGCCGCCCCATCCGGGAGGTGAGGGGCGCCTCTGCCCGGCCGCCCCTACTGGGAAGTGAGGAGCCCCTCTGCCCGGCCAGCGGCCCCGTCCGGGAGGGAGGTGGGGGGGTCAGCCCCCCGCCCGGCCAGCCGCTCCGACCAGGAGCGAGGTGGGGGGCTCAGCACCCCCGCCCGGCCAGCCGCCCCGTCCGGGAGGGAGGTGGGGGGTCAGCCCCCCGCCCGGCCAGCTGCCCCGTCCGGGAGGGAGGTGGGGGGGTCAGCCCCCTGCCCGGCCAGCCGCCCCGTCCGGGAGGTGAGGGGCGCCTCTGCCCGGCTGCCCCCACTGGGAAGGGAGGAGCCCCTCTGCCCGGCCACCACCCCGTCTGGGAGGTGTACCCAACAGCTCATTGAGAACGGGCCATGATGACAATGGCGGTTTTGTGGAATAGAAAAGGGGGCAAGGTGGGGAAAAGATTGAGAAATCGGAAGGTTGCTGTGTCTGTGTAGAAAGAAGTAGACATGGGAGACTTTTCATTTTGTTCTGTACTAAGAGAAATTCTTCTGCCTTGGGATCCTGTTGATCTATGACCTTACCCCCAACCCTGTGCTCTCTGAAACATGTGCTGTGTCCACTCAGGGTTAAATGGATTAAGGGCGGTGCAAGATGTGCTTTGTTAAACAGATGCTTGAAGGCAGCATGCTCGTTAAGAGTCATCACCACTCCCTAATCTCAAGTACCCAGGGACACAAACACTCTGCCTAGGAAAACCAGAGACCTTTGTTCACTTGTTTGTCTGCTGACCTTCCCTCCACTACTGTCCTATGACCCTGCCAAATCCCCCTCTGCGAGAAACACCCAAGAATGATCAATAAAAATAAAATAAAATAAAATAAAAAATTAAAAAAAAAAAAAAAAAAGAATCTCTTCCCTCAGCCAAACTGCTATTCTAACCATACCAGGAACTGCATTTTTGTCCCTTTTTCTCTCACTTAAATCCAGAATTACCTCTTCATATCTAGATCACTAGCCTAAATTTTGCTACCTTTGCTGCCAATCTCTTTCACATATAATTTATCCAGATACTCCCACAGACAACTAGACCATCTTATGACAGAACCACTTTCACCTTGCCAATCCCGTTGCTCAAAAAGCTGTTAGCAGATCCCCGCCCAAGTTCAAACTCCCTGGCCTGACATTCATGATCTTCCACAGTCTGGCTGTTTACACTTAGCCAACCCATAATGATAATGATGAAAAAAGCTAACAGGCCTATAGTACTTACTCCATACCAACTGCCATTCTAAAAGAGCTTGTACGTACATTACCTCATTTAATCCTAAAATGAAGTCTATGAGGAAATGAGGCAAAGAGAAATTAACTTGCCCAAATGGTAGAACTATTACGTAATTTAAATCCAAGCAGGCTGACTCTAGAATCCATTCTTATAACCATTACTTATTTTAACTAATTCCCCAACATGAAATCTCCAATACAGAAAGATCTGTTTCTTTCTTCCATTCATTCATTCATTCATTCACTCACCCACCCACCCCAATACTGACTAAACACATTTTCTGACCATAGTGGGGATACCAAGTTAAATTAAATATATTCCCACTCTTGAAGTATTCACAGTTTAATAAGAAACACCAAAACATACGTTTATGATTGTAAGTACCACGACAGAATGTTGTAGAAGCATATAGAAAAAGGCCTCTGAAATAAAGTGGTGGTAGGTAGTACGAAGGGCTGTTAGGTAAGGGATCTGATAGGGTATGATTCTCAATGGGTAAAAGGAACATCTTGTGTAAAGGCACAAAAGCATGAGACAATCTGATATACTCACCGAGGGGACTATGAGTATTGCAGTGCACTACGGCTGTATAAAGGGTGTGCATGAGGGGCTGGAAGGAGGTCAAGAGGACTTTAAGAGGGCTTTGTGTGCTATACGAAGGAAGTCCCTTCTTCTAGAATGCCTCCCTGGCCCCTACCAGAAGCTTAGCTTGCAAAGCCCCTCCCCAATTTCAAAACCTCTTCTTTGAGGTTATCTCTGATCATCCCAAACAGAATTTAGCTCCTTAAAAGGCACTAAGAGTAATTTTCACACCTTTACTTAATTTATATTTATATAAAACAGTAGAATCCCCTTTTTCAAATTACAGCTTACACTGTATTGGGATATATATAAGAGACAGAAGTTCTGGTCAAAGAAGATTGCCAAAGATGTAAACACTATTTAAATAGGATGTAATGACTGAACTACATAAGCATTTATTTAAATAGAAAGTAATATGAAATTTGAAGTTAGAGGATATGAGTTTGAATTGTCTCCTCCATTTACTGGCTGTATTATCCTGAGTCAATTAATGAGAGCTTCATTTTCTTCACCTATAAAATGATGAAAATATCACCTGTTGAACAGGGCTATTAGGCAGATTACATTATACATTATATATGGAAGCAACTAACAAAGCAGATGCTTAACAGCGCTCTAAGCTATAGGATATGGGATTAGGAGCTAACGGGATATTGATTGCAAGATAACCAGAGAATTCACCTCCAAAGGCTCCTAAGCACATTACGTACATTAAAGAACTTTTAGATGTAATGCTAGGAGGTGAACTTGATTCTAGTGAAGATCACTCTTTAGGACAAAAAAAGTTGGTGGGTGAAGATTAAGATAATATTATTTCATAAAGAGGACAAGAAAAATTTCTAATCAACCAAATTCCAATACTGGTGGGTGGCTGAGAACTTGAGTGTACTCAGCTGAGTCACCCCCTCAGGGCTTCATATGAGAGCAAAGGAAGGATCTGGTCCTTCTCATCTGAGAGGTTTTTACACACCAAAAAAGGTAAGTGGGTTTTTCTCTGGCCTAATATTTTCTTTCATCCTGAATCATGTCAACTGTGTAACCTGTGGAAGTAGCTTATCATTGAGTTGGGATAAGAGGGATTTAAGAGGGGGCTGGGATACTGCCAAGGATAAAGATCAAAGGTTACTCAATCCCCACTGAGACAAAGGTGGGATCCTATCAGCCTGCAGGTCTAAGTGTTGAGGCTCTAAGTCAAACTGCTATTAGTTGCAGGGTGACCTGGGGTGTCAGCACCTACCTGCTGGGCCAGCTTTGCAGCTGCTGCAGCCAAACCTGTCTCAATAGAGGCTACCCGGGTCCCCTCACGCACAGGACGGTCCTGCTTTGGCAGAGTTGGGGTCACGCGGGCTGCAAGGGAAACAGGATGAGAAGGTGTCACTAAGACATTTATCCGAATGCTAGCCATATTCCCTACCTCCAAGCTCTCCAAAGGTAGTCTCATTGGTCTTCCTGCTTCTAGCTTTTTATGAAGCCAGATTTTGCTTGCCGTCACATAAGAACCTAATTCACCAATGCTCAAAGCACACACTGATTAAAGGATAAAGGTGAACCTCCCAGACGGAAAAAGAAAAAAAATGTGAACCTCCTTTGGCTGGGCATGATGGTTCATGCCTGTAATCCCATTGCTCTGGGAGGGTGAGGTGGGACCCTGTCACTACAAAAAATTAAAAAGTTAGCCAGGTGTGGTGGCATGCGCCTGTAGTCCTAGCTACTTGGGAGGCTGAAGTGGGAGGATTGCTTGAGCCCAGGAGTTTGAGGTTACAGTGAGCTACGATTGTACCACTGCACTCCAGCCTGGGCAACAGAGTGAGACCCTGTCTCTAAAAATAGAACAATAAGCCAGGCCAGGTGCAGTGGCTCACACCTGTAATTCCAGCACTTTGGGAGGCTGAGGCAGATGGATCACTTGTGGCCAGGAGTTCGAGACCAGCCTTGCCAACATGGCGAAAACTTCGTCTCTACTAAAAATACAAAAATTATCCCGGCATGGTGGTGCACGCCTGTAGTCCCAGCTGCTCAGGAGGCTGAGGCATGAGAATTGCTTGAGCCTGGGAGGCAGAGGTTGCAGTGAGCAGAGATTGCATCACTGCACTCCAGCCTCGGCGACACAGTGAAACTCTGTCTCAAATAATAATAATAATATAATAATAATAATAATAATAATAATAAAATAATAATAAAAATTGGCCGGGCGCGGTGGCTCACGCCTGTAATCCCAGCACTTTGGGAGGCCGAGGCGGGTGGATCACGAGGTCAGGAGATCGAGACCATCCTGGCTAACATGGTGAAACCCCGTCTCTATTAAAAATACAAAAAATTAGCCGGGCGTGGGGTGCCTGTAGTCCCAGCTATTCAGAAGGCTGAGGCAGGAGAATGGCGTGAACCTGGGAGGCGGAGCTTGCAGTAAGCTGAGATTGCGCCATTGCACTCCAGCCTGGGCGACACAGCGAGACTCCATCTCAAAAAAAAAAAAAAAAAAAAATTATCCGGCCATGGTGGTGCACGCCTGTAGTCCCAGCTGCTCAGGAGGCTGAGGCATGAGAACTGCTTGAACCTGGGAGGCAGAGGTTGCAGTGAGCAGAGATTGCGTCACTGCATGCCAGCCTCAGCGACACAGTGAAACTCTGTCTCAAAAAATAATAATAATAATAAAATAATAATAAAAATAAAAAGTTAATCTCCCTGAACTGGCATTTAAGTTTGTCCCATATTCTGCCTCTGGCCCACTTACCTCTCCAACCTTATTTCCACATCCATATTCTCAGCTTCTCCAGACGGATGGCTTCCTTATTACATCTCCAGAGTGTGTACAGCTCATCCTCTCTCCCTATGCTTTCATCCTCACCATCCACACCACCTAGAGTACTATCTTCCTTTTTGTCTGCCTATTCAAAACCTACCCATTCTTTAAGGTAAGCTGAAATCAATCTCCTACACAAAACCTCTTTGGTTCCATTGATCTCTTTTTCCTCTGAACTTATGATCTGTATAAATTACTTGATACATAGCACATACCACCTTGTCTCATTCTCTAATGCTGATGTGTTATTCTGTCTACCAGCCAGGCTATGAGTTCCTGAAGAAGACCACCCTCTTGCATGACTCTTTTATAATGCCTTACCAACCTGAAATAAAAAAATACTCATCCCACCATTTCAAAAGGAAGTGTATTTCAGGATAACCAAACAGCCCTAAATGATGAGAGACAGCTCTTCTTTACAGAAGAAAGCCAGCTACTAAATGTAGAAGGAATGACAGAATTAGAAAATCACAAGCTGGCAAGTCCTAATGAAACAATTGATTCTAGGGAATTGGATATTCACACAGCACCAAAATATTACCCATTCACCTCAAGAAGAAAAAACTTATAATGATGAGATCAAGAGATTACCACTTTAAGTATGAACTTTACTGTCACTAATAGTGAGAAAGCACAACACAACTTCACACGCCTCTTGATGAGAAGCAATAGGAAATTCACATCACCTGAGAAGTAGTTTTGTTGAAGAGCTAAAATATAGCAAGCCATTCATATTACTTTCAGTGTTTAGGAAACAGGTACAGAAAAACAAGTTAAATGACACCAGAAGAAAACAAGCAGACATTCTACAAGATAAACTGGCTTAGTCTCTTTAAAAAGACAATGTCACAAGTAAGCAAACAGACAAATCTAGAAGGTAGGACATGCTACAGGGCAATTACACCAGTGTCAACAACAAATCAATAGCACAGAACAAAAAAGGGGAGAGTGCTCTAGATTGAGAGGGTTAAAAGGCATTCAAATGCCACATGGACTCTGTTTAGACCCTGATTTAAACAAATCTAATATAAAAACACCTTTTCATGGTTTGACAATTTAGGAAATTTGATTATGGACTTGGAATTAGATAAAGAATTATCAAATTATTGTTAGTTTTGTTATGTATAATAACAGGTTGTGAGGTTTGGTGAGAAAATATCCATTTTTTAGAAATACATACTGAAATACTTGGGGGAAACAGCATAATAACTGGGGTTTGCTTTCAAGCAAAGAAAAAAATTTTAAAAACAAGATAGTGATAAATGAAGCCAATACGGCAATACATTAATAACTGTTCATTCTCACTGGTGGATATATAGGAGCTCAATGAACTATTCTATTTTTATTTATTTTTTGAGATGGAGTCTTGCTTTGTCGCCCAAGGCTAGAGTGCAGTGGGGTCATCTCGGCTCACTGCAACCTCCACCTCTCGGGTTCAAGCTATTCTCCTGACTCAGCCTCCTGAGTAGCTGGGATCACAGGCATGCAACACCATGCCCGGCTAATTTTTGTATTTTTAGTAGAGACGGGGTTTCACCATGTTGGCCAGGATGGTCTTGAACTCCTAACCTCAAGTGATCCACCCACCTCAGCCTCCCAAACCACAGGCATGAGCCACCATGCCCAGCCTTATTATATTTTTAAAGAAAAAAACTAATGTCACAGAAAAAAGATGTGGTGGTACTGCTGACCCAGATTTAAACTCCTTGGTTAGCTATTGCTATTATAAAGGAGAATTTCTGGATAAGCAGTATGCAGATTCTAGAACAAGCAATTCGGAAGGCTGAAATTCTTTCTTTAAAGGTAACATTTGTTTAAAACATGATCTGAAGCAAATTTACCAAAAGTTGATGCATAATTTTCAGTCATGGATACTTGGATCTCTTTTATATTGTTCTCTATAGTTTTGTATGTGTGGTGGTTTTAAAACATGACCCCAAATCCCATGACACCTTTCCTACTGATAGGTGAGATCTGTGCCCCACTCTTGAATCTAAGCAGGCTTATTTGCAAGCTATAGAATATGGTATAAATGACACTATATGACTTTTGAAGCAAGGCCAGTAAAGGCAATTTCAGTTTCCACACTGCTTGTTGGAACACTCATGCTTTTAGCAATCTGAACCACCATGTAAAAAGTTTGATTGCCTTGAGGCTGCTGAGCAGTGAGGAAACTAGTCACATGGAGAGGCCACATGTTGGCACTTTCAGTCTTTTGTGTCCTCCCAGACCAGGCATCAAACACGTAAGTGAAAGACTTCAGATGACTCAAACTCTTGGCCAACAAGTCACCCCCAGCCTTCAAAGTTTTTCCAGCTGAGACCCCAGACTTCATGCAGTAGAGACAAGTTGTCGCCATTGTGCCATTTCCAAATTCCTGACCCACAGAATACATGAACATAAGAAAATGGTGGTTGTTTTAAGCTGGGGAAAAAAGAACCCTCCTTGATTAGACCTGGGTTTTGGGAGGGAAAAAAACCTATAAAAGATATTTTGTGTAAACAGTTGGGGAAATTTGGTTATGAACTGGGTATCTGAAGATCTTAGGGAATTATTATTAACTTTGGTAAGTATAAAAAAAAGTAGTGTGGTTACACCGGGGAATGGCGGATGTCCTTATTTAATTTTTTTGAGATGGAGTCTCGCAGTCACGCAGTGGCGTGACCTCTACTCACTGCAACCTCCACCTCCTGGGTTCAACTGATTCTTCTGTCTCAGCCTCCCAAGTAGCTGGGATAACAGGCACCCACCACCTCGCCCGGCTAATTTTTGTATTTTTAGTAGAGACGGGGTTTCACCATGTTGGCCAGGCTGGTCTTAAACTCCTGACCTCAAATGATCCACCTGCCTCGGTGTCCCAAAGTGCTGGGATTACAGGCGTGAACCATCGCACCTGGCCAGATGTCCTTATTCTTAGGAGATACTAAATTATTAAAGGGTAAAATATGTTATGATGACTTTGAAGTGGCTCAGCAAAAACTATAGATAGCCAGATAGATACAGATAGAGGAATCAAGCAACTATAGCAAAATGTTACAACTATAGAATCTGGGTATTAAGACTATGGGTATTCAGGTGCTATCCCTTCTACTTTTACGTATGTTTAAAAATTGTCGGCCGGGCACGGTGGCTCACGCCTGTAATCTCAGCACTTTGAGAGGCCGAGGTGGGTGGATCACCTGAGGTCAGGAGTTCGAGACCAGTCTGACCAACATGGAGAAACCCTGTCTCTACTAAAAATACAAAAAATTAGCCGGGCATGGTGGTGCATGCCTGTAATCCCAGCTACTCAGGAGGCTGAGGGAGGAGAATCGCTTGAACCCAGGAGGCAGAGGCTGTGGTGAGCCAAGATCGTGCCATTGCACTCCCGCCTGGACAACAAGAGCGAAACTCCGTCTCAAAAATAAATAAAATAAAAATAAAATAAAATAAAATAAAATAAAAATTGTCATAATACACTTTGGGAGGCCGAGGTGAGCGGATCACCTGAGGTCAGGAGTTTGAGACCAGGCTGGCCAACATGGTGAAACCCTGTCTCTACTAAAAATACAAAAAAAATTAGCCAGGTGTGGTGGCACGTGCCTGTAATCCCAGCTACTTGGGAAGCTTAGGCAGGAGAATCACTTGAACCCCGAGGGCAGAGATTGCAGTGAGCTGAGATCGCACCACTGCACTTCAGCCTGGGTGACAGAGTGAGACTCTGTCTCGAAAAATAAAATAAAATTGTCATATTAACAAATTTTAAATAATGAACAAGACTAAGAGCTTATAATAACCAAATGCATTGTGTAATCCTTGAATGGATTCTGGTTTAAGTAAGCCAATTACAAAAGATATTTTTGGTGCAACTGGGGGAAATTTGAATAAGTACATGGTACTAGATGATATTAAGAAATAAATGTTGGCCGGGCGCTGTGGCTCATGCCTGTAATCCCAGCACTTTGGGAGGCCAAGGTGGGCGGATCAGGAGGGCGGGAGATCAAGACCATCCTGGCTAACACAGTGAAACCCCGTCTCTACTAAAAATACAAAAAATTAGCCGGGCGTGGTGACAGGCACCTGTAGTCCCAGCTACTCCAGAGGCTGAGGCAGGAGAATGGTGTGAACCCGGAAGGCGGAGCTTGCAGTGAGCGGAGATCGCACCACTGCACTCCAGCCTGGGTGACAGAGCGAGACTCCGTCTCAAAAAAAAAAAAAAAAGAAATAAATGTTACTTTGCTTAGGTGTCATATAATGGTACTGTGGTTATGGAAGAAAACATCATTCAATGCATATTTAAGTATTAAGGATGAGATGTTATGATGGGCGACATCAGTAAAAATGGCAAAGGACCTCCAAGAATTCACTCCCCAATAAAAACAACAAAAAAACTAGCAAAAATTGTCAGGATAAATTTTTTCAGAACTCTGGAAATTAACAAAAGGCTTGCAGCAACCTGGAAAGCACTTGATTCAAGAAAAACAGCTGAATCTCAGTAAGAACAATGAGCTTTGTGCATTTTAACTTGCCCTAGACACATCTACCTTACCCCAGCTTAGTGAACACCTTGAAAAATAGCAGTCCAAGTTCCCAGCAATGTAGTGAGCAGAAAGGAGCTAGAGCTTTCTTCAAAGCCTAGTACTAAAAGCCTCTCCCTCCCTGGTGGGTGTTTAAAAAAAATTTTTAAAGGCATGTGCTTAATGTCATAGCTGTTTAAGGTGATGGATAACAGTTGTGACAAACAATAGATTAACCCAAATGGTTAAAAAAAAAGCTAAGGAATGAGATGTCCATAAAGAATTTGACAAGTTCTCACGCATTTCTGCAAATTATAAGACCACATGCATGTGTTGGCGCTGTAAGACTTGAGAAGGCCCTAAGCATGCACCTCTGTCTGACTTTGAGGTGCTACACAAATAGAAGTGAAGACTACCGCAGAGTTGTAAACTGCCTGGCTGAGTGAAGGCATGCTCCAACATGCACATAGAGAGCCCCTCAGCAAGCACTGGGAGCACTCACTGGTTCCAGGCATTTCAGGAAATCTGTGTCCAATCATGAGACATCTACTAAGCTAAATTAGCAGAGACATCAGTGTGCACATACAAAGAAGTTTACAGACTTTACAGAATTAGTTCAGAAAAGCCACTAAACAAAACACAACTACAACAAAGAGTGTTCTCTGAGGAGCAGAGTGGAGAAAATCTGATTTTCAGAGTTGCCACGGCATTTAAAATGTACAGTTTTCAACAAAAAATTACAAGACATACAAAGAAATAAAGTATAGCCATTCACAAGAAAAAAAATCAATCAATGGAAACTGTCCCTGACTTCCTAGACATAGTTGGAGTTACTAGACAAGGACTTTAAATCAGCTATTTTAAATGCTTTCAAAGGCTAAAGGAGACCATGTCTAAGGAACTACAGGAAAGTATGAGTATGATGTCTCACCAAACAGAGAATACCAATAGAGACAGAAATTATAAAAAGAAACCTAATAGTTATTTTGGAGTTGAAAAGTAAAATAACTGAAATGCAAACTTTAACTGAAATGCAAACTTCCCTAGAGGGTTTCAATAGCACATTTGAGCAGGTAGAAGGAAGAATTACTGACTTTGAAGATAAGTCAATTGAGATTATCCAGTCTGATGAGCACACATAAAAAGAGAATGAAGAAAAGTGAACAGAGCCAAAGGGATCTGAAGGACGCCTATTCGAAGAAATAACAACTAAAAACTTTCCAAATTTGATGAAAAACAATCTATACATTCAAGAGCGCAACGAACTCCAAGCTGGACAAATTTAAAAGGCTACACATCATAACTCAAACCAAAGACAACAGAATTTTTTTTTTTTTTAGACGGAGTCTTGCTCCATTACCCAGGCTGGAGTGCAGTGGTGCAATCTCGGCTCATTGCAAGCTCTGCCGCCAGGGTTAACGCCATTCTCCTGCCTCAGCCTCCTGAGTAGCTGGGACTACAGGTGCCCGCCACCACGCCCGGCTAATTTTTTTTCTATTTTTAGTAGAGACGGGGTTTCATCGTGTTAGCCAGGATGGTCTTGATCTCCTGACCTTGTGATCTGCCCGCCTCGGCCTCCCAAAGTGCTGGGATTATAGGCTTGAGCCACTGTGCCCGGCCGACGACAACAGAATTTTGAAAGCAGCAAGGCAGAAGTGACTCACAACATAAAGTGATTTCTTTATCATCAGAACCCATGGAGGTTAGAAGACAGTGAGAAGTGCTAAAAGAAAAACTATCAATCAGGAATTCCAGATCCAGCAAAACTACCCTTCAAAAATGAAGAAATCAAGATATTCCTAGATAAATAAAAACAAATAGTTTGACACTAGTAGACCTTACCTATAAGAAATGCTAAAGGGCCAGGTGTGGTGGCTCATGCCTGTAATCCCAGCACTTTGGGAGGCCGAGGTGGGCAGATTACGAGGTCAAGAGTTCGAGACCAGCCTGGCCAACACAGTGAAACCCGTCTCTACTAAAAATACAAAAAATTAGCCAGGCGTGGTGGCAGGCACCTGTAATCCCAGCTACTTGGTAGGCTGAGGCAGGAGAATTGCTTGAACCCGGGAGGCAGAGGTTATAATGAGCCGAGATCATGCCACTGCACTCCAGCCCAGGCGACAGTGCGAGACTCTGTCTCAAAAAAAAAAAAGGCATGTTAAAGGGAAACCTTCAGGCTGAAATGAAAGGACACTAGACAATTGAGTCTACATGAAGAAATAAAGAGCACTGGTAAAGGTAACTAGATAGGTATATTTAAAAGACATCATCAACATATTTTTGTAACTTTTTCTAACTGGATTAACAGACAATTACATAAAGCAATTAGTATAACCCTGTGTTCATGAACACAATGTATGAAGATGTAATTTGTGACAGTAATAGCATAAAAGAGAAGGGTAATGGAGCTATATAGCAGCAAAGTTTCTGTGTAGTACTGAAATTAAGTGATAATAGGCTGGGCGTGGTGGCTCACACCTGTAATCCCAGCACTTTGGGAGGCCGAGGCGGGCGGATCATGAGGTCAGGAGATGGACACCATCCTGGCTAACACGGTGAAACCTCGTCTCTACTAAAAATACAAAAAATTAGCCGGGTGTGGTGGCAGGCGCCTGTAGTCCCAACTACTCGGGAGGCTGAGACAGGAGAATGGCATGAACCCAGGAGGCAGAGCTTGCAGTGAGCCGAGCCGAGATGGTGCCACTGCACTCCAATCTGGGCGACACAGCGAGACTCTGCCTCAAAAAAAAAAAAAAAGAAAGAAAGAAAGAAATTAAGTGATAATAATGTGAATTAGAATGGTATAAATTAAGTTGTTAATCCCCAGGACAACCACTAAGAAAATAACTTGGCCAGGTGCGGTGGCTCACGCCTGTAATCTCAGCACTTTGGGAGGCTGAGGCGGCCGATCACCTGAGGTCAGGAGTTTGAGACCAGTTTGGCCAACATGGTGAAACCCCATCTCTACTAAAAACACAAAAAAATCACCCAGGCTTGGTGGTGTGTGCCTGAATTCCCAGCTATTTGGGAGGCTGAGGCGGGAGTATCGCTTGAACCCGGGAGGTGGAGGTTGCAGTGAGTCGCAATTGCACCACTGCACTCCAGCCTAGGCAACAGAGTAAGACTCCATTTCAAAAAAACAAAACAAAACAACAAAAAAAACCCCTCACATATAGAGAGATTAAAAAAAAAGGAATTAAAATGGGATCCTAGGGCTGGGCACAGTGGCTCATGCCTGTAATTCCAGCACTTTGGGAGGCCAAGATGGGTGGATCACCTGAGGACAGGAGTTCGAGACCAGCCTGGCCAACACGGTGAAACCCCAACTCTACTAAAAATATAAAAATTAGCTAGGCGTGATGGCAGGCACCTGTAATCCCAGCTACTCAGGAGGCTGAGGCAGGAAAAGAATTGCTTGAACCCAGGAGGCAGAGATTGCAGTGAGCCAAGATCACGTTGCTGCATTTCAGCCTGGGTGAGAGTGACACTCTGTGTCTCAAAAAAAAAAAAAAGGGGGGGGGGGTCCTAGAAAATAGCTATTAAACACAAAAGAAAGCAGTAACTAATGGAGGAATTGAGGAACAAAAAATAAGACACATAGAAAACGAATAGCAAAATGGATATTGAGTCGAACTTTGGCAGCTATTAGAACCCTCCAACTGATAAGCAGATGTTGGCAGAATGAATTAAAAATGACCCTACTATATGCTATCTATACAAGACACACAGTTTAGATTTGAAGACACAGGTCGAAAATAAATGGATGAAAAAAGAGATAACAATAAAATTGGTACTCAAATGAAAACTACGATGGCTATACTAACAACAGACTTTGAGACAAAAATCATTACTAAAGACAAAGAAGAGCATTTTATAATGATAAAAAGGTCAATCCATCAAGAAGGTATAACAATTACAAACATATGTGTACCTTACAACAGAGGCTCAAAATAGATGAAGTGAAAACTGACCAAACTGATGGGAGAAAATAGACAAATTCAATAATAATAGCTGGAGACTTCAATACCACATTTTCAATAATGGATAGAGCAATTAGAAAATCAGCAAAAAACGGACAGGTGTGGTGGCTCACGCCTGTAATCCCAGCACTTTGGGAGGCCGAGGTAGGCGGATCACAAGGTCAGGAGATCGAGACAATCCTGGCTAACATGGTGAAACCCCATCTCTACTAAAAAATACAAAAAATTAGCTGGGTGTGGTGGCAGGTGCCTGTAGTCCCAGCTACTGGGGAGGCTGAGGCAGGAGAATGACGTGAACCCAGGAGGCGGAGCTTGCAGTGAGCCAAGATCATGCCACTGCACTCCAGCCTGGGTGACAGAGCAAGACTCTGTCTCAAAAAAAAAAAAAAAAAAAAAGAAAAAATCAGCAAAAAACTAGAGATGTCGTAACACGTAAGATTTTGCTTAAAATGCCTTGAAAAAAAGAATAAAGCAAATACAGCAAAATGTTCATTAAATCTGGGTGACAGATATATATATATATATATATAGGTGTTCATGGTAATAACCTCTTGAATTTTATCTTATGTTTGAAAACTTTCATCACAAAAATTTTTTAAAAGGAAAAGTATTTACTGACTGTTCTGGTGCTTATGATTACTGTAGCACTATAGTATATTTCATTTATTTTCTCTATCCCAATATTCTTTAAGCTAATTATACCTGTTTACTTTTTAAACTACTTTTAGAATGAATTCCCCACAAAATTCCATTAGGATTTTGATTTAGGCTAGTGTTAAATGTATACATTAATTTGGAAGGAAATGACTCTTTACAACACTCAGTCTTTATAACCAGGCACATGGGGAATCTCTATTTCTTCATGTCGGTTCCACACTATCTTTTTACAATTATTCTTGCATATTTTATACGTTTGTTGCTATTGTCAATAGCATTTCTTTTTCTCAGTACATTATGGTTATTACTAATATAGTACCTCTTGATTTTTGGATAGCTGGTATATATCCAATGATTTACCCAATTTACTGAATTCTCTTATCAGTATTAGCAGTTTTTAGTTGATTCTCTTTCATTTTCTGATATTACATAATTATATCATATCTCTATTTTTGTTTCTATTTTTTGTAGAGACAGGGTCTTACTATGTGGCCCAGGCTGGTCTTGAACTCCTAGGCTCAAGCAATCCTCCCATCTTACCTTTCCAAAGTGCTAGGATTACAGGCATTAACCACCATGCTCAGCCCCATACCTGTGTTTTCTATATCGATTATAAAATTATATCTTATCTTTCACTCATCAAATATTTGTTAAACATCTCCTACAGGCCAGGCACTAGGCAAAGTGCTACAGATACAATGATGGCCAAAAGTGAACAGGATTCTCACCCTACTGGCTCACATCATGATTTGGTCTCTTCATTTCTTTTCTTTCTTTTTTTTTTTTTTTAATTTCTGCTTTACTTCTAATTACACTGGCATGAACTTCTAGAACAATACTAAATAATAGCAGTGTTAGTGGGCACATTAGTCTTATTCCTGATCTTAATGGGAATCCCCTTAGTAGAATGCCTTAGTAGAATGCATCTTTTGAGTTAAGAACTCACTTTGAAAATGTGATAAAAATTACTAAAGAAATATACATACATAGACGCATGCATTTACATAAAATTTCAATAGAAGATTAATAGGAGATTCAAAGGTCCATGAACACCAGTTGATGCATCTGTGCTCTACAGTTTCATCCTACTGGATTAACACCTACAGAACTTGGTGTTCCTATCTTTTTAGTTAACTAAAAGCCACTTTTTAAAAGTTTGCAGTTTTTTGGCTGGGCGTGGTAGCTCACACCTGTAATTCTCAGCACTTTGGGAGGCTGAGGCGGGCTAATCACTTGAGGTCAGGAGTTTGAGACCAGCCTAGCCAACATGGTAAAATCCCATCTCTACTAAAAATACAAAAATTAGCCAGGCATGGTGGTGGCGGGTGCTTTTAATCCCAGCTTCTTGGGAGGCTGAGGCAGCAGAATCGCTTGAACCTGGGAGGCGGAGGTTGTAGTGAGCAGAGATCATGCTACTACACTCCAGCCTGGGCAACAGAGTGAGACTCTGCCTCAAAATAAAAAAGTCTGCAGTTTTTCTAAGTCATAAATAGGTAGTGAATAAGTGAAATACCAGCACAAGAGCAGACAGAACTTTGATGGTACAAAATGGATGTGCCTCAAACAACCCATGATATGTATGAGTCAGTACACATGGCAAAGAAAGCATTTTCAGCTTAGTGGGAATGTGATTCTAGCACCAACAGTCATCTTTTTGGGGGGAATACCAATTTATATCTTCTGCTCAGTACCATATATTAAGCAATTCTTTGTAGATCAACACATTAGATATTTAAAAATTATGCTTAAAAATACAAGGGTGTTAATTATCTACTCTCTGAATATGCAAACAAATGATCAACACTTGATACTGAAATATTCAGATTTTTCATGTAGAATGAGGAAGAAGTACAAGCACATTATAAGTATAAAATATGTGCGTGCGCGCGCATGTGTGTGTGTGTGTGTGTGTGTGTGTGTATGAAACAAAGGATGACTATTCCCTTACTATATAAAATGGGCAACTCGAAAACCTTGAAGAATCACATGGATAAGTGGGCAAAGGATGTAAACAAAATTTACAATGGAAGAAATTCTGATGCTAATAAAACATAGAGGCTATGCTTAATCAAAAAAATGTAAATTAAATCAATGAGATACTGTTGTTTGCTTATGAATTACCAAGGATCAAAAATTCATGGTAGAAGCCGGGTGTGGTGGCTCACACCTGTAATCCCAACATTTTGGGAGGCCGAGGTGGATCACCTGAGGTCAGGAGCTCGAGACCAACCTGGTCAACATGGCGAAACCCTGTCTCTACTAAAAATACAAAAAACTGGCCAGGCGCGGTGGCTCATGCCTGTAATCCCAGCACTTTGGGAGGCCGACGTGGGCGGATCACGAGGACAAGGGATCGAGACCATCTTGGCCAACATGGTGAAATGCCGTCTCTACTAAAAATACAAAAAAAAAAAAAACTAGCTGGGTGCGGTGGTGCGTGCCTGTAGTCCCAGCTACTCAGGAGGCTGAAGCAGAATTGCTTTAACCCAGGAGGTGGAGGTTGCAGTGGGCCAGGATCTCGCCACTGCACTCCAGTCTGGTAACAGAACGACTCTGTCTCAAAAAACAAACAACAAAAAAAATTAGCTGAGTGTGGTGGCAGGTGCCTGTAATCCCAGCTACTTGGGAGGCTGAGGCAGGAGAATTGCTTGAACCTGGGAGGCAGAGGTTGCAGTGAGCCAAGATCATGCCACTGCACTCCAGCCTGGGCGACAGACCGAGACTGTTTCAAAATAAATAAAAAAACAAACAAACAAACAAACAAACAAAAAACCCTCATGGTAGAGACTACTCATTCTCAACCAAATGTCATTCTCTTTCCTGCTTACTAACAAAAACACTGATTTTGTGGGACAGCAATATACCTAGATAAAAACTGTATCTCCTAGCATCTCTGGCTGATAGTCTTGGCCATCTGACACAATTTCAGCCAAAGAGATGTGTAAAAAACGTGGAACTTAAAACTCTTTGGGGAGAGGGAATGCTCAGCACTCAGCATGCCTGTCCCTTTTTCCTTTTGCTTTTCTCCTTCTTCCTGACTGCAGCCCAGACCCCAATGCTGGAGGTGAAGTAGCCATCTTGTGATTCTGAGAGAACAAGCACTCACTAAGGATGCTTGAGACATTACTCATAATCAAATACTACTCCTAACTGGTGTGTTCAATGCCTGCATACATTTCATAAACAAGCACTGCTGATGGAAGTGTAAATTGGTACAACTTTTCTGGAAAACACTTCTGCAATAAATATCAAGAACTTTTTTTTTTTTTTTTTTTTTTTGAGACGAAGTCTTGCTCTGTCGCCAGGCTGGAGTGCAGTGGCAAAATCTTGGCTCACTGCAACCTCCACCTCCCGGGTTCAAGCGATTCTCCTGCCTCAGCCTCCTGAGTAGATGGGACTACAGGCGTGCGCCACCATGCCCAGCTAATTTTTGTATTTTTAGTAGAGACGGGGTTTCACCATGTTGGCCAGGATGGTCTGGATCTCCTGACCTCGTGATCCGCTCACCCTGGCCTCCCAAAGTGTTGGGATTACAGGCGTGAGCCACCGTGCCTGGCCCAGATGTATTCTTAAGAGAGAAAAGCAAAGCACATAACAGTGTATAAAATACGTTTCCAACTGAGTTAAAAAAAAAAAAAAGGAGGGGGAGGTAGGAAAACATATACATGCATTTGCTTGTATATGCGCAAACTGTCTCTGAGAAGATAAATGAAAAAACTGATGGCCGGGCGCAGTGGCTCATGCCTGTAATCCCAGCACTTTGGGAGGCCGAGGCGGGCGGATCACGAGGTCAGGAGATCGAGACCATCCTGGCTAACACGGTGAAAACCCATCTCTACTAAAAGTACAAAAAAGTAGCCGGGCGTGGTGGCGGGTGCCTGTAGTCCCAGCTACTTGGGAGGCTGAGGCAGGAGAATGGCGTGAACCTGGGAGGCGGAGCTTGCAGTGAGCAGAGATCGCGCCACTGCACTCCAGCCTGGGCGACAGAGCAAGACTCCTTCTCAAAAAAAAAAAAAAAAAAAAAAAAAAAATGCTGATAACACTAGTTGACTCCAGGTGGGGAAGTAGAAGGCTATGTAACAGGGCTGGGAAGGAAACTTTTCATTGTATAACCTCACATACTTTGGCCCCTCTAAGGTTTCATGGTGATCCATCCTGAGTAAATAATCAGAAATATAAACATTTACATATAAAGATATTCGCTCCAAATGTACTAATTGTAAAAACTTGAAAATAGCCTATATGTTAGAAATTACATATATATTAGGTATATCCATGGAACTGATATCTTGTAGCCATTAAAAATATTATTTATAAACAATGGCATAGGAACATGCTTATGATATAATATTAACTTAAAAGACCAGATGTCTCTATTGGTTTTCGATATTTACAGTTAATTTCTAGTCAATGTAGAGTAGTAACAACAATGTATATGTTAATAAACTTGACGGCATAAACAAAAAATTATGGTTCACAGAAGGTTACAAAAGGGAATGTACCCCTCCCCTATAAATGTACCTTTTACTTAATCCATACTCAACTCCAAGAGTCTCTGAATGTACCACATACATTTCATGCCCTTCTACTTTGCATCCTTGCGGCAAATGTCCTTCTTCTAGATTCACCTAATTCTGATTCATTCACACAACATCCATTTAGTGTAGTGAATAACTTCATGAGTTACTTTACTAACTCAACCTTCAAAATTCAGCTTTAGATTTACTTCCCACAAGGGAAAAAATGGTTCACAGAAGGTTACAAAAGGACCCTATGGATGTAGGGTCACCAACAACTGTATCTTACAAAGTTGGTAATCAAGAGAGATAGACGGCCTGTAATCACAGCACTCTGGGAGGCCGAGGCAGATGGATCACTTGAGGTCAGGAGTTCGAGACCAGCCTAGTCAACATGGCAAAACCCCATCTCTACTAAAAATACAAAAAAATTAGCTGGGTGCAGTGATGCGCGCCTATAGTCCCAGCTACTTTGGAGGCTGAGGTTGCAGTGAGCCAAGATTGCACCACTGCACTCCAGCCTGGGCCACAGAGCGAGTTTCTGTCTCAAAAAAAAAAAAAAAAAAAAAAGCAGGGAATGACGTAAGTTGATTAAAGGAGAAATAGACTTCATAAACCAAGAAAGGGTGGCATACTTCTCTTGAGTTTTGGAGGCATCTACCAGGAAACGAAAACTATGAGGTTGTCTCTTGGGAACGGGATTGAAGGTGGGGAAAGTAGGGGCAGAAGAACATTGCTTTTCCTCCTAAATTTTTCTATACTTTTTTGTGTGTGTGTGAGAGATGGAGTCTCGCTCTGTCACCCAGGCTGGAGTGTAGTGGCGCGATCTCAGCTCACTGCAAGCTCCACCTCTCAGGTTCATGCCATTCTCCTGCCTCAGCCTCCCGAGTAGCTGGGACTACAGGCGCCTGCCACCACGCCTGGCTAAGTTTTTGTATCTTTAGTAGAGACGGGGTTTCACCGTGTTAGCCAGGATGGTCTCGATCTCCTGACCTTGTGATCCACCCGCCTCGGCCTCCCAAAGTGCTGGGATTACAGGCGTGAGCCACCGCACCTGGCCTAATTTCTCTATACTTTTTGATATGCTATACCCACTACTTTGATCAAAAGCCCAAACAAAATTTTAAAGTACAGTGCATAATTGTATACATGTGGCCGGGCGTGGTGGCTCATACCTGTAATCCCAGCACTTTGGGAGGCTGAAGCGGGCAGATCATGAGGTCAGGAGTTCGAGACCAGCCTGGCCAACATGGTGAAACCCCGTCTCTACTAAAAATACAAAAAATTAGTCAGGCATGGTGGCACCCGCCTGTAATCCCAGCTACTCGGGAGGCTGAGGCAGGAGAATAGCTTGAACCCGGGAGGCGGAGATTGCAGTGAGCCAAGATCCCACCACTGCACTCTAGCCTGGGACAGAGCTAGACTCCATTTCAAAAAAATAAAAAAAAAATTAAAAAAAATTGTACACACATGTGATTTAAACCATAAAAATTAAAAAATGTATAGGGAAAAGACTATAAAGAAACATGTCAAAATGTTAACATTGGTTGCTTCTGGGTGGCGGACTCGTGGGTGGTTCTTTCTTCATAATTCCCTTTATTTTCAATATTTTCTAAATTTTCTACTGTGCTAACCAGAAGAATTTACTTTGACAGGAAAAATAAACCTGGAAATGATAGGAGAAAATAAAGTTTAAAAATAGGCCTAAGTTTTCTTTTTTTTTTTTGAGATGGAGTCTCGCTCTGTTGCCCAGGCTGGAGTGCAGTGGCATGGTCTCGGCTCAGTGCAACCTCCGCTTTCCAAGGTTCAAGCAATTCTCGTGCCTCAGCCTCTCGAGTAGCTGGGACTAAACGCGCATGCCACCACATGCAGCTGATTTTTTTATTTTTAGTAGAGATGGGGTTTTACCATGTTGGCCAGGCTGGTCTCAAACTCCTGACCTCAAGTGATCCACCCGCCTCAGCCTCCCAAAATGTTGGGATTTAAAGGCATGAGCCACACTGCACCTAGCCAAATTTTTTTTTTTTTTCCCCGAGACGGAGTTTCCCACTTGTTGCCCAGGCTGGAGTGCAATGGTGCAATCTCAGCTCACTGCAACCTTGGCCTCCTGGGTTCAAGCAATTTTCCTACCTCAGCCTCCCAACTAGGTGGGATTATAGGCGCCCGCCACCATTCCCGGCTGATTTTCTATTTTTAGTAGAAACGACGTTTCACCATGTTGGTCAGGCTGGTCCTGACCTCAGGTGTTCTGCCCGCCTTGGCCTCCCAAAGTGCTGGGATTACAGGTGTGAGCCACCAGGCCCGGCCCCACTTTTTTTTTTAAAAAGAAACATTTACTGATTAACTCACTAACATAACACTTCTGAGGAATGCCCTGCTACCCCTATGTCACCCCCTCGACCTCAAGCAAACACCAAAAAGTCTAAATAAGGCAGGGTGAGAAGAGCAAGCCCTTTATCTGCTGGGGAACCACAGGTACTGAAATCCCAATGACCTCTATGGCAGACTGTTGCAGTAATGGCCCTCAGTGTGCTCATGTATCCTCGTATGCATGATACTTTGCGATGTGACTTTGCAGTTCTCCTCTCAAAAGGTGCAATCTATTTCCCAACCATGGGATCAAGGCTTGGCCACGTAACTTGTTTTAGTCAATGGGACAACAGTAAATATGACTTAAGCAAAGGCTTGAAAAGTGCTTGCACATTGGGGCTTGTCCTCTCTTGCTGCTAGAAACCTTTCTGCCACCTTGTGGAAAAGCTTGGTAGACTAAAGACCATGTAGAGAGAAGCCTTGGCCATCTTAGATAGTAGGTCTTAGTAGGACTTAGATAGTAGGTCTGAGACACCTGAAGGAGAACTTTTGAGACCATTCAGCCCCAGGGAATCTGGCCTAGACTAGAAGAACAGCTCAGCCAACCTACAGAATTATGAAAAATTATTAACTGTTATTTTAAGCCACTAAGTTTTGGGCAGACTGTTAAGCAGCAAAAACTAACTGAAGGATGCATCCTCAGTGTGAATACTATCCAGCCAAGGAGATGAAGAAAATTCTTCCATTATCCTCTAAACTCCATGTTCAACTCAGTGGTCATTATTCCCTCCTCAGAGATGGCCTCTCAGTATAGGTGATAATCTTGGGCCTTATAGAGCTCAACAGTCGGCAGAATTTCCCTCCCTGACAACAAAACTACCAGAGCACTGGGATGATGGTATCAGAACGTTCTCAGAAGCCTCAGACTGCTTGCTAAAATCTTTTCAAGGTCTTCCTTTCACCTCAAACCATATAATATCAAATGCAATATGCTCCATTACCTCTGATTTTATTGGACTAATTACATAAACTCTGTGTCTTATTAGTCATTTTAGCTCCAGAACCTAACACAGTGCCTGACACACAGCAGACACTCAACAAATGTTTGCTGAATAAACAAATGAGTGACTGAATCAGGTCTTCTGATATTAAATATCCCACCTACCTTGTCTATTTTCTCCTGACCACCCCTACAGAGTTTAAGGGACAAAATACTAGATTACCTTTAGGACTCCATGGAGCATCATCTGAATTCTTCTTTTTCTTGGGTCGAGATTTCAAAGCAGGGTCATCATCATCAGACTCCAGTGAAGGATAGACTGCAGGGAGAAGGGAAAACAGGGTAAAATGAGATTTCATCCAAAGGGTGAAGATAGAATGACACCTACTTTAGCTCCTGCCCTTCCCCTACAAATGTACCTTTTACTTAATCCATACTCAACTCCAAGAGTCTCTGAATGTACCACATACATTTCATGCCCTTCCATTTTGCATCCTTGCAGCAAATGTCCTTCTCCTAGATTCACCTAATTCTGATTCATTCACCCAACACCCATTTAGTGAATAACTTCATGAGTTACTTTACTTACTCACCCTTCAAAATTCAGCTTTAGATTTACTTTCCACAAGAACTCTTCCCTCCCTCTCCTAATCATGATTGAGATGCCTCCTACTTGGCTCTCCACAGCATCCTGTGCATCCCTCTACTGAAGCTGTTATATATTAAGAGCTGATTAGTAAATCTGTTGCCTCCAATTTACCATAAGGGCAGGAATATGTATTATTTATTTCAAATTAAGGGAGCCTACTAACACAGTGAAGCATAAGTTCTCAGTAACTGTTTACTAAGTGAATGAAGAAATAAACAGTACATACTTAATGCACACAAAGGGAACAAAAAGATCACCTGGGCTGAAAAAAACAAACAATCCCATCAAAAAGTGGATGAAGGATATGAACAGACACTTCTCAAAAGAAGACATTTATCCAGCCAACAAACATATGAAAAAATACTCATCATCACTGGTCATTAGAGAAATGCAAATCGAAACCACAATGAGATACCATCTCAAGCCAGTTAGAATGGTGATCATTAAAAAGTCAGGAAACAACAGATGCTGGAGAGGATGTGGAGAAATAGGAATGCTTTTACACTGTTGGTGGGAGTGTAAATTAGTTCAACCACTGTGGAAGACAGTGTGGCGATTCCTCAGGGATCTAGAACGAGAAATACCATTTGACCCAGCAATCCCATTACTGGGTATATACCCAGAGGATTATAAATCATTCTACTAGAAAGACACATGCACACGTATGTTTATTGCAGCACTGTACACAATAGCAAAGACTTGGAACCAACCCAAATGCCCATCACTGATAGACTGGATAGAGAAAATGTGGCACACATATACCATGGAATACTTTGCAGCCATAAAAAGGATGAGTTCGTGTCCTTTGCAGGGACATGGATGAAGTTGGAAACCATCATTCTCAGCAAACTAACACAGGACAGAAAACCAAACACCGCATATTCTCATTCATAAGTGAGAGTTGAACAACGAGAACACATGCCAACAGGGAGGGAAACATCACACACACTGGGGCCTGTGAGGGGGAAGGGGGCTAGGGGAGGGATAGCTTTAGGAGAAATACCTAATGTAGATGACGGGTTGATGGGTGCAGCAAACCACTATGGCACATGTATACCTATGTAACAAACCTGCACGTTCTGCACATGTATCCCAGAAATGTATAATTTAAAAAAAGGAAAAATAAAAGAAAGTATGGTATGTACACACAGCAGTTATTATGCAGCCTTAAAAAAAGGAAATCTATCACATACTACAACATGGATGAACATGGAAGATATTATGCTAAGAAAAAAAGGCCAGAACAAATGCTATACAATTCCACTCTTACAAAGTACCTAAAGGTGTCAAAATCATAGAAATAGAAAGTAGAGGTCAGGTGCAGTCGCTCATGCCTGTAATCCCTGCACTCTGGGAGGCTGAGGCAGGTGGATCACCTGAGGTCATGAGTTCGAGACCAGCCTGGCCAACATAACGAAACTCTGTCTCTATTAAAAATACAAAAAAGTAGCTGGGCGTGGTGGCGCGCACCTGTAATCCCAGCTACTCAGGAGGCTGACACAGGAGAATCACTTGAATCTTGGAGGCAGAGGCTGCAGTGAGCCAAGATCGTGCCACTGCACTCCAGCCTGGGCAACAAGAGCAAAAACTCTGCCTCAAAAAAAAAAAAAAAGAAAGAAAGAAAGTAGTAAGGTGATGACCAATGGCTAGGGGGAGGAATTAGTGTTTAGGGGTATACAGTTTAAGTGTTGCAAGATGAAAAAGTTATAGAGATCTGTTGCACAACAATGTGAATATACTTAATAGTACTGAACTATACACTTTAAAATGATTAAGATGGTAAATTTGTCAAGTCTAACGGAGCTTAAAGGTAAATAATGGAAAAAAGATGATAAATTTAATGGTATGTTTTTTTTACAAAAAAAATATGAACATGCACGTGCACGTGTGCACACACACACACGCACGCACACACACATGAAGAGGGTGCAGGGAAGGAGGAGTGACACCACTGATAATGGAATAATAGGGAGCTAAAATGATCTGTCCCTCCACTGAAACAACCATCAACCTGGCAAATACTGTCAGAACAACTTTTATGGAACTCTGGAGTCCAATAAAAATCTCACAACAACAAGGGGTGATTAACAAAGAAAAAGGCTGCTAAATCATGTCTTTAAGAAACTCCAGATGCAGGCGGATCACTTGAGGTCAGGAGTTCAAGACCAGCCTCGCCAACATGGCAAAACCCTGTCTCTACTAAAAATACAAAAATTAGCCACGCATGGTAGCACATGCCTGTAATCCTAGCTACTCGGGAGGCTGAGGCACGAGACTTGCTTGAACCCGGGAGGTGGAGGTTGCAGTGAGCCAAGATTGTGCCACTGTACTCCTGCCTTCCAAACAAACAAAGTTGTCAGGAAATCTCTATCAGAAAGTCTCAGCTTACTAATGAGGCTAAGGAATGGAGACTCAGTAACTGCACAATAAGGAATACAATCTTTGTAAAAAGTAGTTGGGAAAAGTCACTAAATAATAGATGACTGCAGTTCATAACAAGCAACAAAAGCAAACTGAGGAAGGAAAATTTGACTTCCAGAGTAAACCACATTATAATATTCAAAATTTCCAGTTTCCAACAAAAAAAACCATGAGGTATGCAACGAAAAGGGAAGTATGGCCCATTTACAGGGAAAAAAAAAGAGAAACTGACAAAAACTGTCCCTAAGGAAGCTCTGACATTGTATTTACCATAAAAAGACTAAATCAACTAGGCTGAAAGAGCAAAAGGAAACCACTGACAAAGAACAAAAGGAAACCAGAAGAATGATGTCTCAACAAATAGAACAAAAAGCAGCAACAGAAAGATAACTGGAATACCTCTAACACATAAAAATTAAACATACTTTTAAATAAACATGGGTCAAAGAGGAGATCCCACAGGAAAACAGAAAATATTTCCATTAATAAAAGTGAAATTGCAACATAAAACTTGGGGGACGCAAAGAAAGCTCTGCTTAGAGGAAAATTTAAAGTACTAAATGTTTACATTAGAAATTAAAAATATCTCATGAGAAAGGAATCATTACAACTGATATCGCAGAAATACAAAGGTAGAGACTACTATGAACAACTATACACCAACAAATTGGAAACTGGGAAGAAATGGATAAATTATTGGACACATATAACCTACCATGCTTGAACCATGAAGAAACAGAAAACTTGAACAGACAAGAAGTAATGAGACTGAAGCAGTAATAAGAAGTCTCCCATCAAATAAATGCCCAGAACCTGATGGATTCACTGCTGAATTCTACCAAACATTAAAACAACAATTCTACCTTAACTCAAAAAACTGAAGAGGAGGGAATACTTCCACAAAACTCATTCTATGAGGCCAGCATTATCCTGATACCAAAACCAGAAAAAAATACAACAATTAAAACTACAGGCCTGGCCGGGCACGGTGGCTCACGCCTGTAATCCCAGCACTTTGGAAGGCCGAGGTGGGCAGATCACCTGAGGTCAGGAGTTCGAGATCAGTCTGGCCAATATGGCGAAACCCCATCTCTACTAAAAATACAAAAAATTAGCTGGGCGTGATGGCGGGCATCTGTAATCCCGGTTACTTGGAGGCTGAGGCAGGAGAATCGCTTGAACCCAGGAGGCGGAGGTTGCAGTGAGCCAAGATTGCGCCACTGCACTCCAGCCTAGGTGACAGAGCAAGACTCCATCTCAAAAAATAAAAATAAAAGAACTGATAAACAAATTTAGTAAAGATGGCTGGGTGCAGTGGCTCATGCCTATAATCGCAGCACTTTGGGAGGCTGAGACGGGCAGATAGCTTGAGCTCAGGAGTTTGAGACCAACCTGGGCAACATGGTAAACCCTCATCTCTACTAAAAATGCAAAAATTAGCTGGGTGTGGTGGCGGGCACCTGTAGTCCCAGCCACTTGGGTGGCTGAGGTGAAAGGACCACTTGAATCCGGGGGACAAAGGTTGCAGTGAGCTGAGATCATGCCACTGAACTCCAGCCTGGGTGACAGAACAAGACTCTGTCTCAAAAACAACAACAACAAAAAAAACACCTCAGTAAAGTTGCAGGATACAAAATCAACATACAAAAATCAGTAGCATTTACATGTGCCAACAGTGAATGATCTAAAAAAAAAAACTAAAAAAAGCAATCCCCTTTACAATAGCTACAAAAAACTTAAAATACCTGGGAATAAATTTAACCAAATAATTGCAAGATCTCTACAAGGAAAACTACAAAACACTGATGAAAAAAATTGAAGGGGACACACAAAAAATGGAAAGATATCATATGCACATGTATTGGAAGAACTAATATTGCTAAAATGTCTATACTACCCAAAAACGATCTATAGATTCCATGCAATCCCTAACAAAATACCAATGACATTCTTCACAGAAATAGAAAAAGCAATCCTAAAATTCACATAAAACTGCAAAAGATGCCAAATAACTAAAGCAATACTGAGCAGTAAGAACAAAGCTGGAAGCCTCATACTACCTGATTTCAAATTATATTACAAAGCTACAGTAACCAAAACAGCATGGTACTGGCATAAAAACAGATACATGGGCCAACAGAACAGCATAGAGAATTCAGAAATAAATCCACCCACTTACAGTCCACTCACTTTCCACAAAGGCACCAAGAACATTCACTGGGGAAAGAACAGTCTCTTTAATAAATGGTGTCAGGAAAACCGAATACCCATATGCAAAAGAATGAAACTAGACCTTTATCTCTCGCCATATACAAAAAAATCAATTGAAAATGGATTAAAAGACTTAAATGTAAGACCTGAAACTATGAAACTACTACAAGAAAATACTGGGGAAATGCTATAGGACATTGGTCTGGGCAAAGATTGTTTTGGAGTAAGAACTCAAAAGCACAGGCAACAAATGCAAAAATACACAAAGATAATTACATTAAGCCAAAAAGCTTCTGTACAGCAAAGGAAACAATCAACAAAGTGCAGAGACAACCCACAGAATGGGAGAAAATATCTGCAAACTATCCATCTGACAAGGGATTAATAACTAAAATATATAAGGAACTCAATAGCAAAAAACAAATAATCCAATTTAAAAATGGGCAAAATACCAGAACAGACATTTCTCAAAAAAAGACATAGAAATGGCCAACAGGAGCTCCTAAAGGAAGTACTTTAGTAAAAACACACTGAAGTACACAGACCAGTGACACTATGAAGCAACCATATAAACAAGTCTACAAAATAACCAGCTACCATCATGATGACAGGGTTAAATTCACACGTAACAATATTAACCTTAAATGTAAATGGGCTAAATATGCCCCAATTAAAAGACACAGAATGGCAAGCTGGATAGAGTCAAGACCCATCAGTATGCTGTCTTCAGGAGACCCATCTTAAGTGCAGACACACATAAGCTCAAAATAAAGGGATGGAGGGAAATTTACCAAGCAAATGAAAAACAGAAAACAGCAGGGGTCACAATCCTAGTTTCTGACAAAACAGCCTTTAAACCAACAAAGATCAAAAATGACAAAGAAGGGCATTACATAATGATAAAGGGTTCAATTCCACAAGAAGACCTAACTATCCTAAATATATATGTACCCAATATAGGAGCACCCAGATTCGTAAAGCAAGTTCGTAGAGACCTACAAAGAAACGTAGACTCCCACACAAAAATAGTGGGAGACTTTAATACCCCACTGACAATATCAGACAGACCATCTAGACAGAAAATTAACAAAGATATTCAGAACCTGAACTCAGCTCTGGATCAAGTGGACCTGATAGATATCTACAGAACCCTCCACCCAAAAAACAAAATATACATTCTTCTCATCACCACATGGCACTTTAAAATTGATCACATAATCGGAGGTTATTTGCAGCAAATGCAAAAGAACTGAAATCATAACAGTCTCTCAGACCACAGCACAATAAAATTAGAACTCAAAACTAAGAAATTCACTCAAAACCACACAACTACATGGAAACTGAACAACCTGCTCCTGAATGACTCCTGGGTAAATAATGAAATTAAGGCAGAAATCAAGAAGTTCTTTGAAACTAATGAGAACAAAGAGACAATGTATGAGAATCTCCGGGATGCAGCTAAACCAGTGTTAAGAAGGAAATTTATAGCACTAAATGCCCACATCAAGAAGCTAGAAAGATCTCAAAATTCACAACTAAAAGAACTAGAGAACCAAGAGCAAACAAATCCCAAAGCTAGCAGAAGACAAGAAATAACCAAGATCAGAGCTGAACTGAAGGAGACAGAGACACGAAAAACCCTTCAAAAAAACAAAAAAATCAACAAATTCAGGAGCTTCTTTTTTTGAAAAAATTAATAAAATAGATAGACCACTAGCTAGACTAATGAAGAACAAAAGAGAGAAAATCAAACAGACACAATCAGAAATGATAAGGGAGATATCACCACTGACTCCACAGAAATACAAACAACCATCAGAGAATACTATAAATACCTCTATGCACATAAACTAGAAAATCTAGAAGAAATGGATGAATTCTTGGACACATACACCCTCCGAAGAATGAACTAGGAAGGAACTGAATCCCTGAATAGACCAATAATGAGTTCAGAAATTGAGGCAGTAATAAATAGCCTACCAACCAAAAAAAGCCCAGGACCAGAGAGATTTATAGCCGAATTCCACTACAGGTACAAAGAAGAGCTGGTACCATTTCTACTGAAACTATTCCAAAAAATTGAAAAGAAGGGACTCCTCCCTAACTCATTTTATGAGGCCAGCATCATCCTGATACCAAAACCTGGCAGAGATACAACAAAAAAAGAAAACTTCGGTCAGCTGTGGTGGCTCACGCCTGTAATCCCAGCACTTTGGGAGGCCGAGGCGGGCAGACCACGAGGTCAAGAGATCAAGACCATCCTGGCCAACATGGTGAAACCCCGTCTCTACTAAAAATACAAAAATTAGCTGGGCATAGTGGTACGCACCTGTAGTTCCAGCTACTCGAGAGGCTGAGGCAGGAGAATCACTTGAACCCAGGAGGCGGAGGTTGCAGTGAGCAGAGATCACGTCACTGCACTTCAGCCTGGTGACAGGGCAAGACGCTGTCTCAAAAAAAAAAAAAAAAAAAAAAAAAAAAAAAAGAAAAAGAAAACTTCAAGCCAACATCCCTGATGAACACTGATGCAAAAATCCTCAATAAAATATGAGCAAACTGAATCCAGCAGCACATCTAAAAGCTTATCCACCACCATCAGGTTGGCTTCATCCCTGGGATGCAAAGTTGGTTCAACATATGCAAATCAGTAAATGTAATTCATCACATAAACAGAACTAAAGTCAAAAACATGATTATCTCAATAGATGCAGAAAATATCTTTGATAAAATTCAACATCCCTTCATGTTAAAAACTCAATTATCTAGGTACTGAAGGAACATACCTCAAAATAATAAGAGCCATATATGAAAAACCCACAGCCAATATCATACTGAATGGGCAAAAGATGGAAGCATTCCCCTTGAAAACTGGCACAAGACAAGAATGCCCTCTCTCGCCACTCCTATTCAACATAGCATTGGAAGTTCTGGCCAGGGCAACCAGGCAAGAGAAAGAAATAAAGGGTATTCAAACAGGGAGAGAGGAAGTAACATTATCTTTGTTTTCAGATGACATGATCCTATATATAGAAAACCCCATCATCTCAGCCCAAAAGCTTCTTCAGCTGATAAGCAACTTCAGCAAAGTCTCAGGATACAAAATCAATGTGCAAAAATCACAAGCATTTCTTTACACCAACAACAGACAAGCAGAGAGCCATATCATGAATGAACTCCCATTCACAATTGCTACAAAAAGAATGTAATACCTATGAATACAGATAACAAGGGAAACAAAGGACCTCTTCGAGGAGAACTACAAACCACTGCTCAAGGAAATGAGAGAGGACACCAACAAATGGAAAAATATTCCATGCTCCTGGACAGAAAGAATCAATATCGTGAAAATGGCCATGCTGCCCAAAGTAATTTACAGATTCAATGCTATTCCCATTAAACCACTATTGACATTCTTCACAGAATTAGAAGAAACTACTTGAAAATTCATATTGAATGAAAAAAGAGCCCAAATAGCCAAGACAATCCGAAGCAAAAAGAATTAAAGCTGGAGGCATCACGCTACCCGACTTCATACCACAAGACCACAGTAACCAAAACAGCATGCAACTGGTACAAAGACAGACACATAGACCAATGAACAGAATAGAGAACCCAGAAGTTAGACCACACACCTACAAACATCTAATCTTTGACAAACCTGACAAAAACAAGCAACAGAGAAAGGATTCTCTATTTAATAAGTGGTGCTGGGGAGAACCAGGTAGCCATATGCAGAAAATTAAAACTGGATCCCTTCCTTATACCATATACAAAAATTAACGCAAGATGAATGAAGGACCTAAATGTAAAACCCCAAACTATAAAAACCCTAGAAGAAAATCTAGGCAATACCATTCAGGACATAGGCACAGGCAAAGATTTTATGACAAAAATGCCAAAAGCAATTGCAACAAAAGTAAAAATTGACAAATGGGATCTAATTAAATTAAAGAGCTTCTCCACATCAAAAGAAACTATCATCAGAGTGAACAGACAACCTACAGAATGGGAGAAAATTTTTGCAATATATCCATCTGGCAAAGGTATAATATCCAGAGTCTATGAGGAACTTAAGCAAATTCATAAGAAAACAACCCCACTAAAAAGAAGACATTCGGCCGGGCGCGGTGGCTCACACCTGTAATCTCAGCACTTTGGGAGGCTGAGGAGGGCGGATCACAAGGTTAGGAGATCGAGACCATCCTGGCTAACATGGTGAAACCCAGTCTCTACTAAAAATACAAAAAAATTAGCCGGGCGTGGTGGCAGGCGCCTGTAGTCCCAGTCCCAGCTACTCGGGAGGCTGAGGCAGGAGAATGGCATGAACCCGGGAGGCGGAGCTTGCAGTGAGTCGAGATTGTGCCACTGCACTCCAGCCTGGGCGACAGAGCGAGACTCCGTCTCAAAAAAAAAAAAGAAGAAGAAGAAGACATTCATGCGGCCATCATATGAAAAAAAGCTCAACATCACTGTTCATTAGAGAAATGCAAATCAAAACCACAACGAGACACTATCTCACACCAGCAGAATGGCAATTAAAAACTCAAAAAACAACAGATGCTGGTGAGGTTGCAGAGAAAAAGGAACGCTTTTACACTGTTGGTGAGAGTGTAAATTAGTTCAAGCATTGTGGAAGACAGCATGGTGATTCCTCAAAGATCTAGAGGCAGAACTACCATTTGACCCAGTAATCCTATTACTGGGTATATACCCAAAGGAATATAAATAATTCTATTATAAAGATACGTGCACACGTATGTTCACTGCAGCAGTATTCACAATAGCAAGGACATGGAATCAACCAAAATGCCCATCAATGATAGACTGGATAAAGAAAAGCTGGTACATATACAGCATGGAATACTATGCAGTCATAAAAAGGAACGACATCACGTCCACTGCAGGGACATGGATGGAGCTAGAAGCTGTTATTCTCAGCAAACTAACACAAGAACAGAAAACTAAATACCACATGTTCTCATTTGTAAGTGGGAGCTGAACGACGAGAACACATGGACACATGGGAGGGGGGAACAACATATACTAGGGCCTGTCAGTGGTGGGGAAGGAGAGTATAAGGAAGAACAGCTAATGGATGCTGGGCTTAATACCTAGGTGATAGGTTGGTCTGTGCAGTAAACCACCATGGCACACATTTACCTATGTAACAAACCTGCACATCCTGCACATGTACCCCAGAACTTAAAATAAAAGTTGGAAAAAAAATGTCCAACAGGTATATGGGGAAAATGTCCAATATCACTCATCATCAGGGAAATAGAAATCAAAACTGCAATGAGAAATCATCTCACCTCAGTTAGAATGGCTATTATCCAAAAGACAAAAAGTAACAAAAGCTGGAGAGGATTTGTTACTCTTCAGCATTTGGAGAAAGAGGAACATTCATACACTGTTGGTGGGAATATAAGGTAGTACAACTATCATAGAAAACAGTATGGAGGTGTCTCGAAAAAGTAAAAATAGAACTACCATATGATCCAGCAATTTGACTGCTGGGCATATCCAAAAGGAAAGACATCAGTATATCAAAGAGATATCTGCATTCCCACGTTCACTGCAATACTATTCACAATAGCCAAGATATGGAATCAACCTAAGTGTCCATCAATGGACAAATGAGTAAAATTAAGAAATGTGGTATATATAAACAATGGAATATTATTTAGCCATTAAAACAAATGAAATCCTGTCACTTGCAGTAAAATGAACGAAAATGGAGGTCATTATATTAAGTGAAATAAGCCAGGAATAGGCAGACAAATATCGCATGTTCTCACTCATATGTGAGAGCTAAAAAAGTGGATCTCACAGAGGTGGAGAGTAGAATGGTGGTTACCAGAGGCTGGGAAAGGAAGCGGGGGATGAAAAATAGTTGGTTAATGGGCACAAAAATACAGTTAGATAGAAGGAATAAATTCTAGCATTCAATAGTACAGTCAGGAAATTACAGTTAATAATTCACTGCATATTTCAAAACAGCTAGAAGAGAATTATAATGTTTCTGACACAAAAATAAAGGTTTGATGATAGACAGATATATCACTAAGCCTAACTTCATCATTACACATTGCATATATGTATCAAAATATCACATGTAACCCCAAAATATACACAATATGCTGTTAATATAATCAACTTTATAAAATACCAAAATAAAAAAAAAAGGCTGGGCATGGTGGCTCACACCTTTAGTCCCAGTACTTTGGGAGGCCAAGGAGGGCGATCACTTGAGGTCAGGAGCTCGAGACCAGCCTGGTGAAATCCCACCTCTATTAAAAATGCAAAAATTAGCTGGGCGTGGTGGCGCCTGACTGTAATCCCAGCTACTCGGGAGGCTGAGGCAAGAGAACCACTTGAACCTGGGAGGTGGAGGTTGGAGCGAGCAGAGACTGCACCACAGCACTCCAGCCTGGGTGACAGACCAAGACTCTGTCTCAAAAAAAAAAAAATAGAAGAAAAGTAAAAATAGCAAAAAAAAAAGAAACGAAAAAGGTCTCAAATAAATAATCTAAACGATCATCTCTGAAATTAGAAAAAGAATAAAATAAAACTACAGCAATCTTAACTACATTAAGAGCGGAATGTAACTGACAAAGATAAAACATAGAAAATGAAACGAAAAATATTGAAAAGATCCATTAAATTGACACAATAAGGCCTGGCTCACACTTGTAATCTCAGCACTTTGGGAGGTCCAGAAGAGATGATCACTTGAGGTCAGGAGTTTTACACAAGGCTATGCAACACAGTGAGACCCCCATCTCCATAAAAATAAAAAATCAGCCAGTGGCATGCAACTGTAGCCCTAAAAACACTTTTTAAGTAAAAAAAAAAAAAAAAGACAAAGTGCCAGCAAGAATGGCAAAGGAAAAAAAAAAGAGAAGAAACAATTTACCAATATCAAGAACGAGAAGGGAAAACAGGGATATCACTAAAGACCCAATAGACATTTAAAGAATAATAGGGGAATTCTACAAACAACTCTATGCCCATAAATTCTGTAAGTTATATGAAATGGACCAATTCCTTGAAAGATACAAACTATAAAAACTCACCCAAACTCTTTCCCCTCTTTTCACTACTGCACTTGGCTAGTCTTAAAAAATAAATAAATAAAAAATAAATAAATAACTCACCTAAAATCAAACAGATAACCTGAAAATTCTATATCTACTAAAGAAAATAAATCCAGGCTGGGTGTGGTGGCTCATGCCTATAATCCCAGCACTTTGGGAGGCCAAGGCGGGTGGATTACTTAAGGTCAGGAGTTCAAGACCAGCCTGGCCAACATGGTGAAACCTCATCTCTACTAGAAAAAAAAAAATTAGCTGTGGAATGGTGGCGTGCACCTATAGTCTCAGCTACTCAGGAGGCTGAGGCATGAGAATCACTTGAACCCAGGAGGCAGAGGTTGCAGTGAGCCGAGATCGTGCCACTGCACTCCAGCCTGGGTGACAGAGCAAGACTGGCTCAAAAAAACAAAGAAAAGAAAACAAAAAGAAAAATTCATAGTTAAATCCTTAACAAGAAATCTTAACAATGCATTCAAAATGTCTGTTTAACGACACTTCAAAAAAGAGGATATATGAATGGCGAACACAAAGAAAGTTGTTTATTATCATTAGCCATTAGATGAATCACTAAATGAGATATCACTACATACTTATTAGGATGATTAAAATAACTATATTGACAAAACCAAGTGCTGATGAGTATGTAGAGCAACTGGAATTCCACATATTGCTAGTGGGAGTGTAAAACAACCATTCTGGGAAACAGTTCAGTAGCTTTTTTTTTTTTTTTTTCTGAGACAGAGTCTTGCTCTGTTGCCTGGGCTGGAGTGCAGTGGTGTGATCTCGGCTCACTGCAAGCTCCGACTCCTGGGTTCACGCCATTCTCCTGCCTCAGCTTCCCGAGTAGCTGGGACTACAGGTGCCCGACACCACGCCCGGCTACTTTTTTGTATTTTTAGTAGAGACGGGGTTTCACCGTGTTAGCCAGGATGGTCTCAATCTCCTGACCTCGTGATCCGCCCACCTCGGCCTCCCAAAGTGCTGGGATTACAGGCGTGAGCCACTGCGCCCAGCCTTTTTTTTTTTTTTTTTTGAGATAGAGTCTCACTCTGTCCCCCCAGGCTGGAGTGCAGTGGTGCAATCTCGGTTCACTGCAACCTCCACCTCTCAGGTTGAAGCAATTCTTCTGCCTCAGCCTCCTGAGTAGCTGTGACTACAGGCACATGTCACCACACCTGGCTAAATCTTTTGTATTTTTAGTAGAGACAGGGTTTGACCGTATTGGCCAGGCTGGTCTTGAGCTCCTGACCTCGTGATGTGCCCGCCTTGGCCTCCCAAAGTGCTGGGATTACAGGCGCGAGCCACCACACCCAGCCAGTGGTTCCCTGTAAAGTTAAAACACCCACTGCCCATACCGCCCAGGAATCCCATTCCTAGGTATTTACCCTAGAAAAATGAAAACTCATATTCACACAAGAACCTATACCTGAATGTTCACAGCAGCTCTATTTGTAATCACCCCAAAGTGGAAACAAGTGAAATGACCTTCAATGGGTATAATCCATACAATGGAATATTACTCAGCCATAAAAAAGAACAAGCTTTTCATATGCAACAACATGAATGAATATTAAAGCCATTATGGTGGGCCGGGTGCAGTGGCTTATGCCTGTAATCCCAGCACTTTGGGAGGCTGAGGCGGGCGGATCACGAGGTCAGATCGAGACCAGTCTGGCCAACATAGTGAAACCCCGTCTCTACTAAAAACACAAAAAATTAGCTAGGTGTGGTTGTGTGCGCCTTTAATCCCAGCTACTCAGGAGGCTGAGGCAGGAGATTCACGTGAATCCGGAAGGCAGAGGTTGCAGTGAGCCAAGATCACGCCACTGCCCTCCAGCCCAGGCGACAGTGCGAGGCTCCATCTCAAAAAAAAAAAAAAAAAAGGCATTATGGTAAGCAAAAGATACCAGTCTCAAAATATTACATACTGCATAATTCCATTTATATGACATTCTGGCAAAGGCAAAAACCACAGTGACAGAGAGCAGATCAGTGGTTGCTCGGGAGTAGAGGGAAGGCATGACTACAAAGGGGGTAGTAACACAAAGGAGGTTAGGGACTGATCAAAGGGCTCTGTATCCTGATTATGGTGGCTGGAAGAATATAAACATGTGTACACCGAGAGAGTCAATTTTACTTCATGTTAATTTAAAAAATAAAATTTCAGGCCAGGCACGGTGGGTCACGCCTATAATCCCAGAACTTTGGGAGGCTGAGGCGGGTGGATCACCTGAGGTCAGGAGTTTGAGACCAGCCTGGCCAACATGTCGAAGTCCTGTCTCAACTAAAAATACACAAAATTAGCCGGGCGTGGTGGCGTACACCTGTAATCCCAGCTACTTAGGAGGCTGAGGCAGAAGAATCGCTTGAACCGGGGAGGCGGAGGTTGCAGTGAGCCGAGATCGCACCACTGCACCCCAGCCTGGGTGACAGAGCGAGACTCTGTCTCAAAAATAAATAAATAAATAAAAATAAAATTTAAAAAACGCTTTACCAAAAAGCAGATTGAAAATACATCAACAGAGCTTTCAACTCAAGATGGTGAATACAGAAAAATTAAAAAGAGAATAAAATACCCAACACTAGAGATGATCAATAAAGCCAAAAAACTAGTTTTTGAAAAGACTAGCAATCAAATAAACTAGATGAACTATTGTTAAACACCACAACCAAGTACAAGTACAGCTAATCTCAAGAAAATATCGATTCAAAATTAGTAATTTTATTAATGTCATTCACTGTATTAACAAATTAACATAGAAAAACTATGTATTATGTCCAAATATGCCAAAATTATTTGATAAAACCTAATTTGATTCTTGATTTTAGAACAAAAAAAAACCTTTTAAAGTAAAGCTAGCCTGGACAACATGGCAAAACCCTGTTTCCACTAAAAATACAAAAATTAACCAAGAGTGGTGGCGTGCACCTGCAGTCCCAGCTACTCGGGAAGCTGAGGTAGGAGGATCACTTGAGCCCAGGAGGTGGAGGCTACGGTGAGCCAAAATTGCGCCACTGCACTCCAGCCTGGGTGACAGAGCGAGACTGTGTCTAAATAAATAAATAAATAGCTAGAGACTCCCCTGAACTCTATGAGAGTAGTCTAACAGAGAGCTATATATTGAGTGGAGAAAGACTGGCAGTATTCCCTTTAAAGTCTGAAAACAGCACAAGGATGCCCCCATCACCACTATGACTCAACACTGTAATAAAACTGGAAGCTAGAGGTATGAATACTGGAGAGGAGGAGGATATTATGGGTTGAATGGTGTCCCCTAAAATTCATATGGTGAAGACCTACCCCTAGTATTCAGAATGTAACTATATTTAGAGATAGAGCCTTTTAAGAAATAATTAAGTTAAAATGAGACCATTAGAGTAGGCCCTAAACCAATCTGACTGGTGGTCTTATAAGAGGTGGTGATTAGGACATACAGAGAGACGTCATGGGCGTGTATGCACAGAAGTACGACCACATGAAGAGGCAGCAAGACGAAGGCCATCTGCAAGCCAAGCAGAGAGACCTCAGGAAAAACCAACTCTGCCAGCACCTTCATCTTCAACTTTCAGCTGCCAAAAGTGTAAGGAAATAACTTTCTGTTGTTTAAGCCACCCAGTCTGTGATATTTTGTTATGGTAGCCCTATCAAACTAATACAGGACACACAGATCATCTACCTCAAGAACTCAAGACAATAAACTGAAAACAAATAGAACTAATAACAGTATAATAAGGTAGTCCAATACAGGATTGATATGGGAAAGAATCAACTACTGTCCTCCATATTAGCAACAGCCAATTAGAAAACGTAATACATAAAAAGATGCCAATTTTACGAACCAAAATAAAATTTCTAGAAATAAACTGAAGAAGAAATAAACCAAAGAAGAGATACATACAAGAAGACCTGAATAAATAGAGACAGACTATGTTTGAAGACAGAAACAAAAGATGGCTGCTGCTCATACCCAAAAGGTAAATAAGAGAAAGATGTCTGGCTGGGCCTGGTGGCTCGCGCCTGTAATCCCAGCACTTTGGGAGGCTGAGGCGGGTGGATCACTTGAGGTCAGGAGTTCAAGACCGGCCTGGCCAACGTGGTGAAACCCTGTCTCTACTAAAAACACAAAAAATTAGCCAGGCGTGGTGGCGTGTGCCTGTAATCCCAGCTACTTGGGAGGCCAAGGCAGGAGAACTGTTTGAACCAGGAAGGCAGAGATTGCAGTGAGCCCAGATCACGCCACTTCATTCCACCCTGGGCGACAAAGTGAGACTCGGTCTCAAAACAAACAAACAAACAAACAACAAAAAGACAAAACAATGATTTCAATGCTGTTCAGAAGTTGTACCAGTTCAAAAACAATTTTCCATAGTTGTTTACAACCAATCAGTGGTAGACTTTTTCACAACTACAGAGAAAGCCTTAGCAACATAAAAAGACATACAGACAAAAACTAAAAATCACACAAGTTTGCCTATCAGAGAAAAAATAAATGGTGACTATTTTCTACAAAATTTAGTTCTGATGGGATAGGCTACCTGACAGAGCAGATAAAGAAGCTGCAAAGACATTTCCCTCTGTTTTTTTTTGTTTGTTTTGCCAAAAAAAAGATTGATAGGGACTAGGCCCTGGATCAGATTTTAATTTGATGAAGCTGGTATCTATTTAACCAAATGCCCTCAAAAGAATCCAGATTTGGAAAGAGGAAGTCTGAGTCCAGAGCTTAAGGCCATAGAGAAGCCACTGACTATAATGCCGAGTACAAGTGCCATTGGGCTCTAACTTAGAACTGCTATTATTTGAGTCTGTATTTTGGCTTCAAAGTCACATAGATTTTGAGGGCTGTGGCCCTAATCTCTTTTTGCCTGCCTTATTGTTTTTAGTGCACAAATTTTCAGGACATGAGGTTATATTCAGGAATGCGCAAATCCCAGTATAGCCGAAATGCCTCTGATGAAAGATAGGTCTCCATAAATTAATCCACAAACACCATGCAATCCTTTGAAAAGCCGATTCTAAAATCCATCTGGAATAGAAAAAGCTCAACAGCAGCCTCAAAATTCTGGAAAAATAAGAAAAAGTAGGGAGGTCTCTCCTTGGTAAGCTGCCTTTCCATGGTTGCTGGGCAAAGTAGGGAGGTGAAGGAGGGAGGAGAGGCTGAGTGAGCTGTTCTAAGAGGAGCGGTTAAATCAAGTCCAGACATCTTAGCTGCAGGTCAATGTGATTTGACTGCTCACAGTAGAGTGGGTGGCCAGGAGAACCTGGCATGTCCCTAAAACAAATCAAAGCTTAGCTCAAAGATGAGAGCCTTGGTGAGCATCTGTGGTCTCCTCAGGTTCACAGCAAGGTCTGCAGAGGGGATTTGCTCTACCAGAAACAAAGTCTGTGGTAACTAACCTACATGGTATTGTCACAGGAATAGACAAGTTGATTTTCATTTTCTTTTTTAGCATCTGTTTGGTAAAATAAAAATTTGTTTTGACAAGTTGATTTTATGGAACAGAATAATATTAATAATATCTAATACACAGTACTTACTTATCATGTGCTGGGCAATGTTTTAAGTGCTTTCTGTATTTTTATTTAACTCTCATAACAACCTATGAGGTAGGTATGACTACCACAGAGAGGCATAGAGAGGTTAACTAGCCTGACCAAGGTCATATAGCTATTAAGGTACAGAACTCGGACTAAAGTGGAAAACAAATCCCCATATATATGGGAATTTCGTTTATGACAAAGGTAGAACTTCAAGTCAGGGGGATAATGATGAATTAGTCAATAAATAGTGCTGGGGGAAATGACTACTGATGTGGAAAAAAATAAAGTTAGATTCTAACCTCCCACAATTCACAAAAACTTAATTCCAGATAAAGAGCTAAAATTTTAACTCCTATACAAGTTTTAGGGGAAAATATAAGAAGGCCTTCTTAATCAAAACATAAAATACAAAAAACTATTAAAAACTGATAAAGATGGCTGGATGCAGTGGCTCATGCCTATAATCCCAGCACTTTGGGAGACCAAGGCACCAGGACCACTTGAGCCCAGGAGTTTGAGACCAGCCTGGGCAACATGGCGAAACCCCATCTGTACAAAAAATAAGCTGGGTGTGGTGGTATGCACCTATGGTCCCAGCTACCAGGGAGGTTGAGGTGGGATTGCAGAGGTCTGAGGCTGCAGTGAGCCATGATTGCGCCACTGCACTCCAGCCTGGGAGACAGAGTGAGACTGTGTCTCAAAAAAAAAAAAAAAAATTAATAAAGATGACAATGTAAAAATCAAAATCATCTACATGCTAGAAAGACATAATAAAATTAAACACAAACCTAAAAGGAAATATTTTTCAATAAATCCAGAATATACAAAAAATACTCCAACACATCTAGAATATATAAAGAACTCTTACAAATCAATAAGAAAAACAAAACATCCCAATAGAAAAATGGGTGAAAGACTGAATGGAAAATTCACAGAAAAGGAATAAAGAAGAGTCAATAAACACGTAAAACAAACAAGACACCATCTTTTGCCATAAGGTTGGCAAAAATTAAAAAGGCTGATAGTATCCATTGCTGGTAAGACTATGGGTAAACAGGTATGTTTCATACACTGATCATGTACTGGCCCTTTTGGAGGGAAATTTGGCACTATTTATTAACATTTGTCTTCTACATACCCTTCAACTCAACAGGTCTATCCCCCCTAGAAAAATATTAACTGGCACACAGGTACAAAAGGTTACTGTAAGAATTTTCATTGCAGCATTGTTAGTAAAAGTAAAAACTCAGGAACAACTTAAATGTCAATCAGTAGGGAATGATTAAACATATGATATATTTCTATATTACAGAACACTATGCAGCAGATAGATCTCTGTATTGATAAGGTATATCTCTGCACTGACATTGAAAGAAAACTAAGCAAGTTGCAGAACCACACGCACTAAAACTACACTTCTTTCTACATATGAATGTAAACACAACAAAATAAAAGGTATACATGAAAATGATGACAAAGGTTATCTTTGGGTTCAGAGAGGAAACAGTGTTAGTCAAAAAGAATTTTTGCTTTCTCCATCTTCTAATTTTGGTCAATAAGCATTAACCATATTTGTATAACTTTTGAAATATTAAAACAATGGCCGGGCGTGATGGCTCACGCCTATAATCCCAGCACTTTGGGACGCCAAGGCAGGCGGGCAGATCACTCGAGGCCAGGAGTTCGAGATCACCCTAGCCAACATGACAAAACCTTGTCTCTAGTAAAAATACAAAAATTAGCCAGGCGTGATAGTACACGCCTGTAATCCCAACTACTCGGGAGGCTGAGGCACGAGAATTGCTTGAACCCAGGAGGCGGAGGTGGCAGTGAGCTGAGATGGCACCACTGCACTCCACCCTGGGTTAATGAGGGAGATTCTGTCTCAAAACAAAACAAAAACAAAACAAAACAAAAAGCACTTACATTATACAGTCACCTGTATTACACAAGAGTGCCTGATACACTGTGGTACTCAATAAAATCTTGGATTAAAAAAAGGAGTCATCTCTTAAATGTAAAAAGCTCACTGAAAGGTCATTATGTATCTCTGCAAGGGACAAACTGGCCAACACAGGACACAAATGACACAGATGATGGCAGTCAAACAGGCAAGAGAAAAAAAGAGTCACCAGCGGTAAAGGTTGGACATTAGTAAAAATAGATGATAGCAAATTATAACTACCATTTTTTGAAGGCTTCCCATGAGCAAGAAACTGTGCCAGATGATCTGTGTAAGCATAATCTCAAATTCTTAACATTAACCTGTGAGATATTCCCATTTTACAAATTAGGAAAATATGGCTTAGAGAAACTAAGTATCAGGCTTAAGACCAGGACTTTGTTCACTACAAGCTGTCCTCTATTGGGACTAGGATGGAGACTGGGACTGAGGAGACCCCTTCTGGCCTGAACCCATGTGCTTAGCTGCCCTTACTATACTCTGCATCCTTGAAGCACGCTCCCAAGCTGTCCTGTTCATCCAGACTGGCGTTCTCCTCCTCCTCCTCGCTCTCGGTTCTCCAGTATGCTGGCCGCTTGATGGGCCGCTTCCCTGGGGTGCGCTGGGAAGCAGGACTGTTAGACACTGTGCCCAGCCCACTGCTGGAGCTCCCACTGCTTCGATCCTGTCCCCCAGTCCACCAGGCCTGCAGGCTAGAGGTAGCCGGTGAGGACGATGAGGACTGCAGGTTGGCCATGCACAGCATGCCCTGGATGGCCTCCTGAGTGCTGGGAGAAGCTGGGGCCTCGCTGCAAGGAACAGAGGAGAAATACTGAGGGAGTTGTTTTTAGCTATCAGAGTAAATCGGTCATCAGAATACTCAGGGAGGAGGGACGATAGCTATGAGGATCAAGGTGGGAGAAAAAAGGGGAGAATCATCCAAAGTGAAAAATTTGGAATTAAGTTTAAGGATCAAGACAGTATCATAGATTGTTTTCACGAAAAGCCAGTCCTTTTTGCGTTGTCTCTCCACAGACAGCAGGCAAGGTGGCAGAAAAGGGGCACACTTCCCTCCCTGTTTAGGCATGCTGCATTCTTTCCTTTCATTGTTTTTGTAACAATTCTCCTTGCATGACTCTTCCAGCCCCTCCTCCCAACTTCCTAAGTGCCCAAAATTGATTCCTCTTGAAGTCTATACATCTTATTGCCATCAGATCTTAAGTTCCTTAGGACAGGTTTCATGCCTACTTTATTCTTTCACCCAAATGCCCTGGATAATTCTTTGTCCCTTTAAATAGCTCTATAAATATCTACTGATTGGCTGACCTGGCACCTTGGGCGGGAGCGGGGGTTGCTGTCTGATAGCCTGGAAAGGGGAGATAAAAGCCAGTACTCACGTGAGGGCAGCATAGTCAGGTCCCCCCACCTGCCTGCTGGCCTTGAGCAGATCAAGAATGCCACCAGCGCCACTACCATTCCCAAGCTTGCCTTCAACCCCTTCCACCATGTCCTCATCTGTTGTATAGTCCTCCTGTTGGAGAGAGAGTGTATCACCTCAGCTGCCCAGGATTGGTCTGGCAAGGCCCCAGTACAGGGGCGATGATGATCTGACTCCTGATATTAATATCTTTGAGCACCAAGTATAGACCAAGTACTAAGCAGAATATTCATTCTTTTATCTTAATTTCCAAGGCATCTTTGTGAGCTAGGTAGTATACTCCCATTTTAAACAGATAAGAAAACTAAGGCTCAGGGAAGTTAAATAATTTGTGTAAGGTCACATCAGATACTCCATATCACATACTCTTTCTGCTATATCGCACTGACTTTTTATTTTTTGTTTTCAGACAGAGCCTCGTTCTGTCGCCAGGCTGGAGTGCAGTGGCACGATCTCGGCTCGCTGCAACCTCTGCCTCCTGGGTTCAAGCGATTCTTCGGCCTCAGCCTCCCAAGTAGCTGGGACTACAGGGGTGTGCTACCACGCCCAGCTAATTTTTTAGCAGAGACGGGGTTTCACCATATTGGCCAGGATGGTCTTGATCTCTTGACCTCGTGATACGCCCACCTCAGCCTCCCAAAGTGCTGGGATTACAGGCTTGAGCCACCCCGCCCGGCCCACACTGACTTTCACTCTACTCTGTATTAAAGGATGTTTACGGTATTTCAACTAAATTGAAATCTTCCATTTATATGCTCAGCAGCACTTGGCACACAATCTTTCACTTAATAAATATTTCACTGTATGCAGTGGCTCACCCTGTGATTCCAGCACTTTGGGAGGCCAAGGCAAAAGATTGCTTGAGCCCAGGAGTTTGAGACCAGCCTGGGCAACACAGCGAGACCCTATCTCTACAAAAAAAAATTTTTTTTAAAGAATTAGCTACATTGGTGGTGTGAGCCTGTGGTCCCAGCTACTAGGAAGGCTGAGCTGGCCCCGGAGGTCAAGACTGCTGTGAACCATGATCATGCCACTGTACCCCAGCCTGGGCAACAGAGTGAGGAGACTCTGTCTCAAAAAATAATAATAATAATAAATAAATTATTCAGGAAATGAATGCAAAGGATGTCTTCCTCCCTGCATATCCACCAACTAGAATGACAATCTGTCTTCTGTCTCTATCACCAGAATGAGCAGAAGACTAGATCCAGGGCAGAATCCTACCTCAATGTCAAACTCAACTTCTCCTGGTTCACGAACTCGGTTGGGGTCAGAGCAAGGCTTCGCACGGGGCAATTTCCGGGGAAATTCTAGAAAACAATGGAATGCACTTATTATGAAGCTATGATTAGCATTTCAGCCAAATACCCAGAAGAAAAAAATAAGACTAATTTTCTTGGAAGTAATGACCACAGATGACTAATTTAGAGGTTAGGGATCAGGTGATAAATAAATCTTTAGAACAAAGGAAATAATGAAGGCCTACAGAACATAGTATAGCAAAATGTCAACAAGCTCAGGCCTAAGGTCTTAAGTCTATCAAGAGGGCCAAAAACAAATATAAAACGGGCAAGGGCTGGGCGTGGTGGCTTGCACTTGTAATCCCAGCACTTTGGGAGGCTGAGGTGGGCGGATCACCTGAGGTCAGGAGTTCGAGACCAGCCTGATGAACATAGTGAAATCCCATCTCTACTAAAAATACAAAATTAGCCAGGCATGGTGGCACATGCCTGTAATCCCAGCTACTCAGGAGGCTGAGGCATGAGAATCACTTGAACCCGGGAGACGGAGGTTGCAGTGAGCCAAGATCGTGCCATTGCACTCCAGCCTGGGCAACAAGAGCAAAACTCCGTCTCAAAACAAACAAACAAACAAAAAAACGGGCAGGGGAGGAAAAAGAAAGAACAGACACACACTTGGTCTTATTATCAGGGTCGCCTTCTCCTTTCCCAATCTCTCGTCAATCTGCAGCTCATCATCTGAATCCAAGTCAAATTCGTCTTCCATCACCTGTTCTGCCATCAGCCTAGCCTTGTCTACCTTCTTTGCTATCTTGGTTCGCCGAGATTTGGATAAACTCTTCACCCTTTTCGTACTGAAGGGAAAGAGAACATAAAAACAGTCACTAGCAGTATTGTTAGTCGCTAGCAAGATTGCAATTCTCTCTACATTGACCTACAGATTCAATACAATCCCTATCAAAATCCAGCCAGCTTTTTAAATAAAAAGCTGATAGTAAAACGTACATGGACATAGAAAGGACCTAACACAGCCAAAATAATTTTGAAAAAGAACATTGGATGACTTATACTGCTCAATTCCAAAATTTACTCTAAAGCTATGGTAATCAAGGCAATGCGATACCAGCATAAAGACAGACATACAGCAGTGGAAAAGAGTTCCGAATAAACCCTTACAGTTATGATCAAATGATTTTTGACAAAAGGTGCTAAAGCAGCTCAGTGAGGGAAAGGATGGTTTTTTTCAGTAGAAGTTGCTGAGAAAAATGGATACAAAGAAATAAATGTGGACCCTTATCTCACATCATATACAAAAATTAACTTAAAATGCATCATAGATCTAAATGTAAAACCTAAAACTATAAAACTAGAGTAAAACACAGAAAAATATCATTATGACCTGGGATTAAGTAAAATTAAAAATTTTTGTATTTCAAAAGAAACCATTAAGAAAATAAAATATAAGCCACAGACTGGGAGAAAATATTTGGAAATCGTTTATCTGGCAAAGGATTTGTATCCAAAAAAAAATTTTTTTTTTTTTTTTCTGAGACAGAGTCTCGCTCTGTCGCCCAGGCTGGAGTTCAATGGCATGATCTCAGCTCACGGCAACCTCCGCCTCCCAGGTTCAAGTAATTCTCCTGCCTCAGCAAGACTCCGTCTCAAAAAAAAAAAAAAAATACTGTATTGTATACTTGAAATTTCATAAGAGAGTAGACCTATGTGTTCTCACCACAAACACACACAAAAATGGTAAGTATGTGAAGTGATGCATATGTTAATCAGCTTTACTGGCATAATCATTTCACAGTATAGATTTTATCAAATATCACATTGTATACCTTAAATATAGACAATTTTTATATTTGCTTTTTTTTTTTTTTTCTTTTTGAGATGGAGTCTTGCTCTGTCGCCCAGGCTGGAGTACAGTGGCATGATCTTGGCTCACTAAAACCTCCCGCCTCCTAGGTTCAAGCAATTCTCCTGTCTCAGCCTCCCAAGTAGCTGGGATTACAGGCACCCACCACCATGTCTGGCTAATTTTTATGATTTTAGTAGAGACAAGGGTTTCGTCATGTTGGCCAGGCTGGTCTCAAACTCCTAACAAGTGATCCACCCACCCTGGCCTCCCAAAGTGTTGGGATTACAGGTGTGAGCCACTGCACCGGGCCACAATTTTTATTTTTTAAAAAACACATACAATGAGTTACCACTTTACATCCACCGGAATGGCTATAGTCAAGAACGAAAAAAAAATAACAAATGTTGGCCAGTAAGTGAAGAAACTCATGATTGCTGGTTGAAATGAACATTGCCTTTGTCCAGAACTCAAAAGTGGCTTAGATAATCTTGTTACACATAGTAGATGATATTAACCAATATAAACTGCTGGAAAAACCTCAATGGCTACAGTCAAAAAGAAAAAAAAAATAACAAATGTTGGCCAGTAAGTGAAGACACTCATGATTGCTGGTTGAAATGAACACTGCCTTTGTCCAGGACTCAGAAAGTGGCTTAGATAATCCTGTTACACATAGTAGACGATATTAACCAATACAAACTGCTGAAAAAAACCTCATAAACAGTTAAAAAGAAACATGTTTTTGGTAAATCAGTACATTGATACATTTAGCAACTAGTAATTTGGTTAAATTGACTTTCGGTGAATTGTCTGTCATTTAACTGACCTATTTTCTATCTCAGAGGGTTGAGGATTAAATGAGCTCATACAGAGCTTGATCCATGGCAACTGCTCCATGTAGCTAATATTATAAGGTTCTCTGACTCTCAGTTTTCACCTTAGTAAAATGGGGATACTACTACTTACTTTTGGGGTTGTGAGGATTAAATAAAATAGTGTATATAAACAGCTAAGATAGACTTTGACACAGAGGAGATGCTCAATAAATGACAGCTATGTATGCCCTGATCTTTTATTAACTTCTAATAATTAAAAATTTCAGCTGGGTTGTGGTAGTGCATGTCTGTAGTATCAGCTAACTCAAGAGGCTGAGGCAAGAGAACTGCTTGAGCCCAGGCAATACAGCAAGACCCTGTCTCTAATAATTTTTTAAAAAATTTTAAAGAAAAATTTCAAACACACAAAAATATAAAAGTAGAATTAATTCTCATATACCTATCACTCAGCTAAGTTTCAGCAATTATCAACCCAGCCAGTCTTGTTTCATCTACACCTCATTCTCTGCAAAACACCAAGTTTGGAGAGAAGCCCAGACATAGCATCACATCATCTGTAAATATTTCTATACTTTGACTATCTGGGTTCACTTAACAGCTTCTGACAGCTGCAGCGGGTAATAGGCAGCAGCACAAGAAGGACTGCTGGGGCTGGGGCAGGGGCAGGAAATGTCTTATTGTACCTTCAATAGCCATTATATAAGGCTAGACTCCTAGGACTCTGAATTTTCTCCTGTCCAGGAGACCTATCATGAGTTCTGGACAAAGGCAATATTCAACGGTCTCTCTAATCTTACACTTTAGTAACTGGATTCTCAAACCCCAAGAATAGCTCTGTTGCTTTCAGAATCTGCCCTACTCTCACTCCTTTTTCCCTTATTTTCCACCCAGATGGGCCCAGATGGACCTGAAGTTAACCTTTTCCTACAAGGAGGCTATTAAGCTGCCTTTGTTGTTTGTGTTCCTACATCGTTCATACTCTGCACTTGGCTCTTGACTGCTGATGTCTAGTGTTCTGAGTATCTAGAAAATAGCCCTTACTGCCTTCCCCTGCCTCTATGTATTTCAGGGTTTCTGACAATCTTCTTAGATTCTGGTCATACCGACATCATTATCACCATCTTCATGGAGAATTCTTTTGTCTCTATCTTCATCATCATATTTATAAGAACTACCATGTATTAAGTATTAATTATATGGCAGGCCCTGTGGTTAACGTTCTACGTATATTATCTCATTTAATCCTCCAACAACCCTAAGGTAAGTTTTAACTATAGAATACATATAATGAGGACACTGAAGCTCAGATAGGTTCATTAGTTTGCCAAAGTAGAACACTGAATATGTGTCACAGCTGGGATTTAAACCTCGGATTGCCTGATTCCCAAGTCCATAATTTTGTTGTAAACAGCTTTTATTTTATTCTTTTAGAACTTGTTCTTTTAAAATTATTTAAAGAAAAGTAAATAAATATTTAAAGAAAAGTAAATACGTGCTCATTGTACAAAATTCAAATGCTACTGAAGTGAAAATTTGCTCTTACCTTCCCTATTGTACTTTCCAGGGATAACCACTGTTAAAAACTTGGTATAACAAGGCCGGGCACGTTGGCTCATGCCTGTAATCCCAGCACTTTGGGAGACCGAGGTGGGCGGATCACTCGAGGCCAGGAGTTCGAGACCAGCCTGGCCAACATGCGGAAACCCTGTCTCTACTAAAAATACAAAAATTAGCTGGGCATAGTGGCATGCGCCTGCAGTCCCAGCTATTTGGGAGGCTGAGACACAAGAATCACTTGAACCGAGCGGGGCAGAGGTTGCAGTGAGCCGAGATCGCACCACTGCACTCCAGCCTGGGTAACAGAGTGAGACTCTGTCTCAAAAAAAAAAAAAAAAAAAAAAAACTTGGTATAAGAAGTATAAAATATATAACTAGGCCAGGCAAGGTGGCTCACACCTGTAATCCCAGCACTTTGGAGGCTGAAGTGAGAGGATCACCTGAGTCTAGGAGTTAGAGCTCAGCCTGGGCAATAACAGAGACCCCATCTCTATTTTTTTTAAAGGTATTTACATATATATAACACACTACTTATTTGCCTAAATGTACATACATATCTCTGGAAGGAAACCACTGACATTGGTTGTCCATGGGAAGGTAACAGGGAAAGAGAGATGGGTGTGAGATTTTTCACTGTGTGCTCTTTCACACTGTTTTATTTCTAACACTTGTATACTGCATTTTTAAACCTCTTCAAAAAATACAAAAGTCTATATACAGCTTTTCCATACGTGCATACATATACACATGTGCATACATGCCCTTTTAAAAGTAAAAATGGAACTATTCCTATGTATTATTCTGTAACCTGATTTTAAAAATATACCTTGAACATCTTTCTGTGTCAATATTTAACTGTCTCATTCTTTTTAACAGCTACATGATATTCCATTCTATAGATGTACCATCATTTATTTATCTAGCCCTTACTGATGAATATTTGGATGTTTCCAATTACTATTACAAACAATGGTGCAGTGAACACTGAACATTTATCGTTACACACTTGTGTGCAAGGATTTCTGTAAACTAAATTCCTAAAAATCTAATCGAAAGTCAAAAGGTATAGAAAAAACTAATGCTTTTAGTAAGTATGCTATACTTATTGCTGCCAGTGGTTCTCTCCCAATGACTTGCTGAAGTTTCTAGAACTGATAAAATCTTTCTCAGGCTTGCCAATTCGATTTCAGACCTCTCGCTCTACCCTCCTCCAACACCACACCATGGTTCTCTGAACTAAGCAACGATACATTATAATATCTAGGTATTGCCCCTAAGTACAGTCCCTCCTACCCATGTCCCAACCCCTAGATTCCAATTCCATGCCCTGTCTCAGTGGCATATTACCACTGACAGTCCCAGTACCTCTGTGCTCCTCCTTCCCACCTCACCTGCCGTTAGACATCAATAGGGCCAATGGGCTCTCATTTCCATCAAGGTCCAAGTCTGGTGAGTCGTCATCTGAGTCATTCAAGCAGGCACCAGTGATGTTGAACTGTAGAAGTAGGAGACTCAGCTGTCACCTGTCTGGGACTCCCATGGGAATCACGATGGCAAGTTCCCTCTGGTTTCACTGGTTCAGTTCACTGTCAAAACCACCTGAGCCAAGGCCTTCTGCTATACTGTCCCCCCACACCCCCACTGATCACAGGAGCAGGAGGTTGAAAATGTGTGGTTGGTTCAGGGGACACCTGTCAATCTTGTGAACCATGTTCCCTTAAAAAAGAGGGGGCACATCTTCAGATGCCCATGGAGAGAATCACAATCTTGAGGCAAGATGGAGCCCTGGTGGAGGGCTTTTCTCAAGGACCTGCTCAAGACTACAACCTGACACACACAATGTTTTCAAATCTCATTCCCGTCCCAGCATTTCAAAATTCAGCTAAGTGTTATGTTTTCTGAAAAGAGCTCCTGAAAACCTTCCCTACCCAGACAGAATCAACCCACCTCTGTATCTCAGGGTCCCACACACACCCCTGATTGTGGCATTCACAATACTTGATTGCACTCATTTGTTTTTATGCCTGTCTTTCTCACTCGCCTGTCAGCCTCTTGAGAGTCACATCCACAGCACCTATCACAGTGCCCAGCATAGAAAAGGTCTCAATAAATGCCTATTAAATGAGTGGGACTGGTAGCCAAACAGCAGGGGGTCTAAGGGACATGGCAGCCAGACAGGATAGCCTGCTTTTTGAAACCCTGCTCTTCCAAGGGACACCCAAAAGGGTTGGGCTGAACCCATGGGCCAGCACCCACCTTTGCTTTCTGGAAAGAGCCTGTCTTCAGTGCCTGATGACTGTATGTGTCCATGAGATTATAGCTCAACTGGCCAGCAGGCCCCAAGGCTGAACTCTCCTTGCCCTTTCGCTCTGCCTTCTTGAAGAGTTCCTTGGGCTTCAGGCCTTTCTTCTTTGAACCATTTTTGGAGGGCAGTGACAGCCTGGACATGGACATTGAAGTGGAATGGGCTGGCCTGGTTAGGGGAATGGAGCCGGCTGGGAAGATCCTCTGCAGCCCAAAGATATTGCTCGTCTTCCCAACGTTCTGTTGGAAGATGTCCTACAAGAGTGTTAGTACATGAGGGGGTTAGAGCTTACTCGAGGGTTCTCTCAACACTAAGAGCAGAGGTCTGTTCCTGGTACTGGTGGTACTGCCATGGAAGTGGCTTATAGATGCTCCACATATGCACACCCTAGCTTTTACATAATGAGTCATCAAGAATTTACTGGGTGGCATTTCTTTACCCAGCCATTGACAAGTAAGAAGACGAGCAAAGCACTACTGTCAAAACTGGAGAGAAAATACTCCATTAAGTAGCCGACATGAGACAGAAAATAATCAAGTACTAATCTGTGTGGTTCAAATTCTAAGGACTACAGGATTTGAGAGAAGGATAGGTTCTAGTCCTAATTCTGCTACTAGCTAGCTCTGTAACTAGCTCAGGAAAGTTATCTGACCATTTGAGACTGTTTGCTTAGCTGTAAAATTAAAGGACTAGACTGGAAAGGTGATTTTTGAAGATGTTCTGTGGCTCCTTTGAGCTTCTTGGGAGGAGCCCCGAGAATCGGGGGAAGGTAGAAGGCGAATGAGAAGAACAAGTGGAGCCCTGGGCCTCCCACCTTCATCTTATTCAAAGCAGCTATGCTTTGAATATTGCGCTTCCACCTAAGATGTCATTTTAAAAAAAGGATTCCATTGCTTTAAAACATTTGAAAGCCCATGGACCACATATAATCTATCTCTAAGTCCTCTTCCAACCAGCCCAAAGTTTTGTGGTTTAAGTGGGAGGCGCTGGAGAAAAGGTAAGCCTTTAACTATCCTGAATGATTTTGACAGATGGGACTGGAGGAAAATGAGAGGTAGGAGGTGGACACTGTAAGCTATGGTGTAGGCAGTGAAACATGCTGCAAGCATTGAGGCTAGAAGCACAACTTCCCAGCTCACTTTGACCACCCGTCAGCATGGATGTATATATCCTGGGCACTAAATAAAACTTTACAGCTTCTGAGCTTAAAGGAATTCTCCTCTGGTGCCTCTGCTACTTCACCATCCCACACCAACTTCTCTCTTTGCTATTAAAGTCTACTAATAACAATGGCTCACATTTATTGAGTACTTACTCTGCCAGGCACTGTGCGAGGGGCTCTACATATATTAGCTTTTGATCCTAACAAAATCCTGAAAGGTTGGTGTTATCCTCACTTTACAGATGAGGAAACTGAGGCTCTGAAAGGCTTGCAAGTGACAGAGCAGGAACCAGAACCCAGGTTTCTCTGAATCTCTTACCACTATACCTTACTGCCTCGTGGTATATGCCACCTGTTGAAACATGGCTTTGTAATCATCTTCACCCCGAGAGAACTGTCATTTTGCAGAATGCAGAGACTGAGTCAAAATATTAATAATAACAACAACTACAACTACCACCACCACCCACCACCACGACCCACCGTCAGAATTTATTGTGCACCTACTGTGTGCCAAGCACTCTATTTTTGTGCTCAACCCACATTACCTTATTTAATCCTTTTAACAATCCTCGAGTAGGTACAATTATCCCCATTTTAGAGATGAGGAAACTGAAACTCAAAGAGGTTAACTTTGCTCAGGGTCCTCTACTAGGCTGAGTTCTTTGTGGGCAGGCACTATTTATGTATTTTAAGAGCCTAGCCCAATGTGCGGCACACTTGAAACACAGTAATAATTATTTGAACGAATGAATTGGGTATTTGGTAGGGTCTTCCCGACCCTTCCCCTGGGCTCTCATGCTAACTGCAGAGGCCTAACCTGCCACTTGAGCCTCAAGGCCTTTCCAAATGCCTTCTCTTCCCTGCCCCATGCTCCTTACTTCCACCAGGCGGATCTCCCTGGCCAGATCTTTAATGAGCTGTACGGTTCGCACTGTCTCCGGGATCTCATCCTCATGGTCTGGCAGAGCCTGTCAAACAAGAGGCATGAGGAATAAACCCACACATAAAGAGACAACTGATTTTGGACAAATGTGCCAATGCAATTCAATGGAGAAAGAGTAGTCTTTTCAACAAATGATTCTGGACCAATTGGATATCCACATGCAAAAAAAAAAAAAAAAACAACAAACAAACCTCAATCCCTATCTTGCACCATACACACAAACACAAACTTAAAATGGATCATAGACCTAAATGTAAAACCTAAAACTATACACCCTTTAGACCATGCTTGTCCAACCCACTGCCCAAGATGGCTTTGAATGCAACTCAACACAAATTAGAAAACTTTCTTAAAACATTATGAGACTTTTTTTTTTTTGAGATGGAGTTTCACTATTGTTGCCCAGGCTGAAGTGCAATGGTACCATCTCGGCTTGCTGCAACCCCCACCTACCGGGTTCAAGCGATTCTCCTGCCTCAACCTCCACAGTAGCTGGGACTAGAGGGAGTGAGCCACTACGCCCAGCTAATTTTTTGTATTTTTAGTAGATACGGGGTTTCACCATGTTGGCCAGGCTGGTCTCGAACTCCTGACCTCAGGTGATCCACCCGCCTTGGCCTCCAAAGTGCTGGGATTACAGGCATGAGCCACTGCACCCAGCCTATGATATTTTTTGTAATTTTTTTTTTTTTTTAGCTCATCAGCTATCGTTACGTGTGGCCCAAGACAATTCTTCTTCCAAGGTGGCCCAGGGAAGCCAAAAGGTTGGAAACCCTTGCTATATTTTATTTACTTCTTACTATTTTCTTGAGACAGAGTCTTACTCTGCCACCCAGGCTGGAGTTCAGTGGTGTGGTGGTCTCAGCTCACTGAAACCTTCACCTCCTGGGTTCAAGCAATTCTCATGCCTCAGCCTCCCCAGTAGCTGGGATTACAGGCACGTACCACCACGCCCGGCTAATTTTTGTATTTTTAGTGCAGATGGGGTTTCGCCATGTTGGCCAGGCTGGTCTCAAACTCCTGACCTCAGGTGATCCACCCACCTCGGCCTTCCAAAGTGCTGGGATTACGGGCGTGAGCCACTGCACCCCGGCTGGAAACCCCTGCTTTAGACAGAGGAGGAGTTCTTTGTGGCCTTAGTTAGGCAAAGATTTCTTAGATAGGCCATAAGCATGGACCAGAAAAGAAAAAAGTTGATCAACTGGACTTAAAAAGCAAAACTTTTTTGAAAAACCTCTATTTCAGCACCTCTGCTACTTTGTAAGCCACAGACTGAGAGAAAATATTTGTAAAACATCTATCTAATAAAAGAGTATCAAGAGGTATAATGAACTAAGTTGTGGGTTTGGGCCACACCCCTCAAAAAAGTCAAGGACCTCAGGGAGATCAGTGGGGACAAACCAGCCTCTCCACTTGTGAGGAAAGAACTCTGTGCTGAGCAGCTGCTGGCCCACAGCTAGCTCAACAGCAACCCAGAGCGATCCCTGTTAGTTGTCTCTCTTTCGTTTGCCCTCTTTTTGAGTACTGAGATTTACATTTTTATGTAGATCTCAAGGTTTTTTTCCTTTGTGATTTTTTTCTACCACTTTTCACTTCATTTCTGTATCCAGAGGGCTGATAAAAAATTCCTCAGCATTTCCTTGTTACTCATGGTTTAATTCTCTTTTTTTCCTTTAACTCTTTTTCATCTATCTGGTGGAATTTATTTTGGTGGCTAGGCGGGGAGCTGAGAAACCATGTGACCCAGCTAAATAATCTTATGGCTTCCTCCTTCCCAGACCAGGGTCTCTGGAAAGGTGAGGGAGCAGGTTCCTCCCCTACAAATCATCTGCACTTCACAAAAGACTCCTTCCATGAGCATGGGCTTCTCAGAACTATGTTCTACTCTACTCCAGCTCCCACTGATCACTCTGTTTGGGGCCATCCCTTGGTCCCTGGGTCCATCCTGAGTCATGAGTGCTTGGGCCACACCCACCTCCCTTTTGGTGTTTTTGGGACACAGTCACTCTAAAGTTCACTCCATGGGAGGTGTCAGAGATGAAACCCAAGGTAGCCACACCTGAGAGGTGTGGAGAAACAGAATCACAGGCTAAGGTCCAGGTGTAGGTGAGCCCAGGGAGCAAGGGAAGGCTCAAAATATGAAATCCAAGAATATCCGAGGGGAAGGTTGGCAACAGGAACTAAGGAGATTGTACAAGTTAAGCCTGCAGTGCAGTGACCTTTGTTCACAGTATACACAGGAAAGGGAGTATCTAAAGCCTAAGATTACATGTTGACATTTCTTCTTTTCTTGATTTCTTGGTGTGTTTTTTAAATTCAGTATTCTGAAAAGTTAATTCGTTCACATAGGTCAAAAATCAAATATTGGTGCTGAGAAGGAAATTAACAGCTAAAGGCTTACATTAGAAAAGAAAGGCAGGCCAGGTGTGGTGGCTCATGCCTGTAATCCCAGCACTTTCGGAGGCTGAGGTGGATGGATCACTTGAGGTCAGGAGTTCGAGACCAGCCTGGCCAACATGGTGAAACCCCATCTCTATTAAAAATACAAAAATTAGCCAGGCGTGGTGGCACATGCCTGTAATCCCAGCTACTCAGGAGGCTGAGGCACGAGAATCGTTTGAACCTGGGAGGCAGAGGCTGCAGTGAGCTGAGATCGTGCCACTGCACTCCAGCCTGGGCGACAGAGTGAGGTTCTGTCTCATAAATAAATAAATAAATAAAATAAAATAAAATAAAATAAAATAAAATAAATTATTGAAAAGCTTCATTCCTACCCTGTCCCTGCCATCAATCCCACCCTGCCCCTGCCATCAATCCCCCATCATCCCACTCCCACAGGTAACCATTTTCATTAGTTTCTACATCCCAGATCATATATTCAGGCAAGTATATACTAAGATAATTCTTATTTCTCCCCTTTTTACATATAAAGTGGCACACTATACACACGGTTGTGCACCTTGACAAATTTTGGAGATCTTTCCAAATCAGTACATACAGAGCTTTCTTATTTTTTTTTATAGCTGATTAATGTTCAGTTGGATAAATGGACATTCGTACATTTCTAAAACCCACTTTGGCAGTATGCATCAAGAGCCTTACATTTTTTCATATACTTTGATTCAGTAATTGTTCTTCCAGGAATCCATCCTGAAGAAACAATCAAGAAATGAGGGACAAAGACTGATATTTACTGTCTGATTCTTTAAAACTATCCCCTCAAAGAAATAAAAAGGAAGCAGCAATAAGCAAGTAGTTAGGCAAGGATGGTACATTCCTGCAAAAGAATATCACATAACTATTAAATGTTTCTGGAGAACTTTGGTGACACAGGAAAATTAAGACAAACCAATAGATTCAAACACAAAATTGGATATACAGTTGACCCTTGAACAACATGGGTTTGAAATGTATGGGTCCATTTATATGCAGATTTTCTTCTGCCTCTGCCACCCAGGACAGCAAGACCAACCCCTCTCCTTTTTCTTCCTCCTCAGCCTACTCCATGTAAAGACAAGGATGAAGCCCTTTATGAGGATTCATTTCCACTTTATGAACAGTAAACACATGTTTTCAGCTTACTTTATTGTAATAATACAGTATACAACACAAATAACATATACAAAATATGTGTTGACTATGTTACTGGTAAGGCTTCTGGTCAACAGTAGGCTGTTAGCAGTTAAGGTTTTAGGGAGGCAAAAGTTATACGTGGATTTTTGACTGCATTGGGGGGCAGGGTCTGCACCCCAACCTCCACATTGTTCAAGGGTCAACCACACAGTGTGACAGTAATTATGTTTTTAAAATGCACATAAAAAAGACCAGAAGGAAATGTACGCAAGTGTTAATAGCAGTTCCCGCCGAGTGTAAAAATCACAGGTGATAATTTTCCTTCTTTATACTTTTCCTCATTTTTCTAATTCTCTAGTGTGATGTTTATTACCTTTTATCATCAGAAAGAAAGATTTTAAAATGTAATCAAAGGAATCCTAGCCCACACCTCCACTCTACACCCAGGAGCCCACAAGCTTCTCTGGTCTCTTCTGTCTCTCCAAAACATCTACCCAAATCCAGTCCCTACAAAGGGCAAAACTCCAGAGGAGGTAGAGAAATATGCATATTTACTTCTTTCCTTGTCCAGGCTCTAAAGGCCAAGTTCAAGGCTTTGCCACCATGGACCAGGTAGGAGGCAGGGTGTCTCCTGTTCTCTCGCAAACCTAAAGGAGGAAAGAGGAAAGCAGAGTGTCAACAAAGCCATGCAGGAAAGTGAAGGACTTGGGACTTTTGTTAAGACAACCAGAGAAAATGCTCAAGGTTCTGAGCACAACTGCAGATCTCAGTTCTTCTGATAGTGTTCACTCACTGAGTACCTACTAAGTGCTAGGAATGTGATATCTATTATCTCATTTAACACTTATACCTATCCTGTAAGCAAGGTATTATCTTCATTATACAGCCCAGAAAATTGAGGTTCAGAGAGGCAAAGTCAAGACCCAGGGCACACACCTAGCAAGTGCTAGAGCCATGACTAAAACCATGTGTATTTGAATCTGAGGCTTGTGCCCCTTCCATGACATTACTGTGCCTCCTGGGTTTCAAAATGAGAACACTCAGGAGGACTATGAGTTCTACCTACACAGACTTTAAGGGCCATTAATGTAGAAGATGGATTAGCTGTGTTCTGCCTTATGTCAGGAGGCTACTACAAACAGCCAGATTTAGGCTCTATAAATAATTTTCTACTGAACCAAGCTGTTTAGAATAAGTAATGAGCAGTTAGTCATCCAGCATCTGATTCAACACTTAAGTGACAGTCTAGGTGGCAGAATAAGAGCTTGAGGCATTGGCTACGAGGCTGTACTCACGGCCCATGAGATTCTTTGTAACTCATCAATACTGATTTCTCCTGGCCAAGTCAACTTGAAGAATCTCAGGCCTAAGTAAGGGACCCATTCTATTCTGGATCAGACCAGGAAAGAGGAAACCCAGTAAGTAAAGTGGCTTCCAACTGGGCTAACGCCCAGGAACCAAAACAATGATGCCAGGACGGTCAGGACTGGGCCTTATCCGCAGGGGAAGCAGATCCAGGAAACTCTCAGACTATCCAAATTGAACTTTTTATCTTAACCAGCAGGAAATAGAGATCACTTCACTGTGATCCAATATTTTCAGTCACACTTGCTAAACAAAAAGGTTAAAATCCATGCCTTGCCATGTATTATGCTGAGTAAAAAAGTGAATCTGAGAAGGTCATGTACTATATTATTCCATTTATACAATATTCTTGAAATGACAAATTTGGCCAGGCGTGGTGGCTCACGCCTGTAATCCCAGCACACTGGGAGACTGAGGCGGGCAGATCACGAGGTCAAGAGATTGAGATCATCCTGGCCAACATGGTGAAACCCCGTCTCTACTAAAAATACAAAAATTAGCTGGGCACAGTGGCGCGTGCCTATAGTCCCAGCTACTCTAGAGGCTGAGGCAGGAGAATCACTTGAACCCGGGAGGCAGAGTTTGCAGTGAGCAGAGACTGCACCACTGCACTCCAGCCTGGTGACAGAGCGAGACTCCATCTCAAAAAAAAGAAAAAGAAAAAAAAAAAGTATAAAAACTAGCCGAGTGTGGTGGCGGGTGTCTGTAATCCCAGCTACTCAGAAGGCTGAGGTAGGCAAAGCTTGAACCCAGGAGATGGAGGTTGCAGTGAGCCAAGATCACGCCACTGCACTCCAGCCTGGGTGACAAGAGTGAGACTGTGTCTCGGAAAAAAAGAAAAAAGAAATGACAAAATTATAGAAATGGAAAACAGATTAGTGGTTTCCAGAAGTTACGGATGGTACAAGGGAGGAGAGTGGGTGAAACTATAAAGGGACTATAAAGGTGTAGCATTGCTGGGTACTGTGGCTCATGCCTGTAACCCCAGCAAAAGGAGTCTGAGGTGGGAGAATCGCTTGAGGCCAGGAGTTTGAGACCAGTCTGGTCAACATAACAAGACCCTGTTCATACAAAAAATTTACAAAATTATCCAGGTGTGGGGGCCCATGCCTGTAGTCTTAGCTACTCGGCAAACTGAGGCAGGAGGATTGCCTGAGCCCAGGAGTTTGAAGCTGCAGTGAGCCATGATCACACCACTGCACTCCAGCCTGAGTGACTGAGTGAAATCCTATCTCAAAAAAGAAGGGGCTAGGGGCTGGGCGGGTAGCACTAGGGAGATTTTTTTTAAAGCACTAATTATCACTTTTTAAAAATTGAACATATTTACGGTACACAACATGATTTTAATTTATATACTGAGATCTTTCTGGTAATGAAATAGTATCATGTCTTGACTGCGTTACTTACACATACACACATACTCATTCACTCAGGGGAGAGGGGCAAAAAGGACAGTTGGCAAAGGGCTCCATACCGCGAAAGATGTCCAGGATGTGCTTTCCCACATACCAACAGATGGTCTCAAAGTTGGGGAATCTGAAGAGGTCTGCTGTGCTCAGCCGCTTCTCAATCTCATAGGCTCTAGAAGGAGGAAACACCAACAACAAAAACAAGGATTCATTTACTGAGCACCTACTATGAATCAGGTTTTGTTCTGGATGCTTTGTATCTCTAATCCTCAAAATGACTCTGCAAGATCTGACTTTATACATTAGGAAACTTGGGCTCAAAGGTTATATAACTTGCCCAAAGTCAAATAACTAGTAAGTGCAGAAAAGGTGTTAATCTTCAGCTGAACATGATCAGGAACGAGGAACCATTCCTTTCCGGCCATCTCCCCTCCTTCTACATTATACTCCTCACTCTAGCAGACAGGAATGGCCAACATAGAATCACCACAGTTTCAGGACTCACTTGAGCTGCATCTCGATGTTAAGGCTGTGTAAGAAGTTCCCTCCAAAGGCAAGGCAGTCCACAGGCGTCAGCACAGCATGGATCCACCCTGCAGTGTAACAAGGCAAAATCAAAGCTGGAAGAGGGCCTTTCTTCCTCTGGTTATCTCCACTACCTTCTCATCTCAAATCCAACTCCTTAAGAGCAGTTAGCCTCCAAACTGGCTTCCCAACACCAGATGTTCTCAAGGTGTGGTCCAAGGATTCCTTAGGCTCCCTGAGACTCTTTCAGAGAAGCTGAGATGCCACTCAGAACTATATTCACGAGAATATTATAATGTTCTTTGCCTTTTTCACCCTTATTCTCATGGGTATACAGTGGAGTTTTCCAGGAAGTACATGATGTGACATCCAACAGAATGAAAGCAAAAGCAGATCTGGGGTTCTAACAATTTTTGATTAACCTAGATATTATAGAGATTTGCAAAGATGTAAAACAATGTCACTCTTCCCACTAAACATTTTTGAAAACAGTTTTCATAAAAAATTTTTATTTATGCTAACATGTAATGGGCTTATAATTATTTTTTAATAAGTTAACAAGTACTTTTAAATTTTCTATTTTAATTTATATGGTAAAAATTGATAAATATAAACCACATAATAAAACGCTCTTCTGGGTCCTTAATAGTTTTTAAGAGTATAAAGGAATACCGACTGTTTGCAAACCACTGCTCTACAATAATCTCATATCTATCCTTCAGATCCATTCCTAAGCGATATATCTAAAATATAAATTAGGGTCAGGCACAGTGGCTCATGCCTGTAATCCCAGCATTTTGGGAGGCTGAGGCGGGTGGGTCACCTGAGGTCAGGAGTTTGAGACCAGCCTGACCAACATGGCGAAACCCCGTCTCTACTAAAAATACAAAAACTAGCTGGGCATGGTGGCAGGCACCTGTAATCCCAGCTACTCGGGAGGCTGAGGCAGGAGAATCACTTGAACCCGGGAGGCGGAGGTTGCAGTGAGCCGAGATAGCACCATTGCACTCCAGCCTCGGTGACAGGCGTGAGCCACTGCGCCCGGCCTATATTGTTCTTTATATCTTTTGGTACATCTGAAATATTTCATTAGAAACTAAATAAACCTTCAATGGCCCTCAATCGCCTCTGTGGTAAGTTCAGTCGGCCTACCTTTTCACTTTCATCCACCCCAGCCCTTGCTCTTTAAGCTCTAGTATCCATAAGCTGCTTCACACAGTTTTGGTTTTCTTCCACCTTTCCCTATGTCTGAAATGCCATTCCTGTCTTTCTTTTCTTAGTTAATCCCTACTCACCCTTCTAGTGTTGTTCTCCTAAGATTTTCACAAACCTATGGCTAGACTAAGCGCTCTTCTCTGTGCTTCCAAAACTAGTGGTGAATACCCCTATTGGTGCTATTGTGGCTAGTAGAATATTATACTGAAACAGCCTATCAATCTTTTGTCCTTAGCACTTAGCCCAATGCCAGGGCACACAGTAGACACTCAATGCTTGCGGCCCTAAGTAGATTGCACCCGGTGTGTGGGCATTTCTACCAAGATGTCAATTAATTAACTCAAACCACTAATGGGCAAATTCAATCCATCAGTTACTAAATGCCCAGTATAGAAAAGTCATTAGGGACTAGACCAGGCAAAGGATTCAAAGATGGATGAATAAATGCCTGGGAACAGAAAACTATAAAAGAGAAAAGCAGATGGGGGTGGGAGTTGGGTGGGAGTGAATGACCTGCCTCACCATGTATTAAACATTCTAAAAAACCAATGAAATCGTATCAATAATATTGATAATTGAAGAGAAAAACAGACTTGTAAAGCAATAGACAATCCAATATATATAAGACAATATATGGTTAGACAAATATAGAATTATGTAACAAGAATTTGAAAGAAATCATCATAAGAAATCATCATAAGAATACCTTAGTGAGCAATTCCAAACATGCTTGACACAAAAATAGGAAATAGAAATTCTCAGCAAAGAAATACACAAGAAACAAAAGAAAATTTTAGAAATGAAAAGTACTGTATCTGAGCCAGCTGTGGTGGCTCACGCCTGTAATCCCAGCACTTTGGGAGGCCGAGGTGGGTATATCACGAGGTCAGGAGCTTCAGACCAGCCTGATCAGCATGGTGAAACCCTGTCTCTACTAAAAATATAAAAATTAGCCGGGCATGGTGGTGCGCGCCTGTAATCTACTTGGGAGGCTGAGGCAGGAGAATCACTGGAACCCAGGAGGCAGAGGTTGCAGTGAGTTGAGATCACGCCACTGCACTCCAGCCTGGGCGCTAGAGAGAGACTCTGTGTCAAAAAAAAAAAAATACTGTATCTAAAATTAATGCAATTGACAAACTCAACAGAAGAATGGAGACAACAGAAGAAAGAAACAGAAAATGCAAAGACAGAGAAACCAAAATTACCCAATCTGAACTTGAACAAAGAGAAAAAAGACACAGAAAAATAAACTCAAGGACTTGCGGGACTAAGACAAGATACAAAACATTCATGTAATCAGAGATCCAGCAGAAGTTAGAGCATGAGTCTAAAAAAGTATTTCAAGAAATAACGGCAGCCTGGCGCGGTGGCTCATGCCTGTAATCCCAGCACTTTGGGAGGCCAAAGCAGGCAGATCACCTGAGGTCAGGAGTTCAAGACCAGCATGGCCAATATGGTGAAACCCTGTCTGTACTAAAAATACAAAAATTAGCAGGGCATGGTGGCACAAGCCTGTAATCCCAGCTGCTCGGGAGGCGGAGACTGCAGTGAGCTGAGATCGCTCCACTACACTCCAGCCTGAGCAACAGAGTGACACTCCCTCTCAAAAAAAAAAAAAAAAGAAAGAAAGACAAAGAAAAAAAAAGAAAAAGAAATAATGGCTAAAAATTTCACATATACAGCAAAAGACATAAACCTACACATTCAAGAAGCTCAGTGAACACATTCAGCATTATAAACCCAAAGAAATCCACACCAAAAAAAACACAGCATGGCCAAATTGCAGAAAACATAAAAAAAAAAAAAAAAAGAATGAAAGCATCAAGAAATGATACATTATCTATAGGGGAAAAACAATTCAGATGATAGCCAAAATCTCATCAGAAACCACAGAGGCCAGAACGAAACAGCAAAACATTCTTTAGGTGTTGAAAGAAAAGAACTATTAACCCAGAGTTCTTTATCCAGAAAAATATCCTTCAGGAATGAAAGAAAAAAAAAATCAAGACATTTACTGATGGAAAAAAACTAAGAACTTGTCGACAGTAGACCTACCCTGAAACTCTAAACACCAGAGAGGAAAACAGAATAAATAGATGAGTAAAAACATGGGTGAATACCATAGAATTTCCTTCTCTTGAGTTTTCTAAATTATGTTTCATAGGGAAAGCAAAAATTATAAAACTTTGTGATACAGTTCTCAACATACGCAGAGGATAGTAGCCCTCTTGGTGTAGCGGGTAGCACGTCAATCTCATAATCAATGTATGAAGAGAAATATTTAAGACAAATACATGGAAAAATGTAAAACATGACTAATTGTAGAAAAATGCGAAGGATAAAGGGATGTAAAAAGAGGTAAGGTTTTGGGCCCGGTGCGGTGACTCACGCCTATAATCCCAGCACTTTAGGAAGCCGAGGTGGGTGGATCACTTGAGCTCAGGAGTTCAAGACCAGCCTGGGCAACATGGCAAAACCCCATCTCCACTAAAACTAAAAAAATCAGCCAGACGTGGTAGTGTACATCTGTGGTCCCAGCTACTTGGGAGGCTGAGGTGGGAGGATTGCTTGAGCCTGGGAGGTCAAGGCTGCGGTGAGCTGTCATCTTACCACTGCATTCCAGGCTGGGTGACAGAATGAGATTCTGTCTCAAAAAAAAGAGGTATTGTTTCAACTCTTCCCTCAAACAGGTAATATGTAAATACTAGTAGAATGTGATATGCTATGTATGTACAAAGTAATACTTAGAGCAAACACTACAAAATAACTAGAAAACCTATATGAAAGCTGAACCAAAAAATTCTTATGAAAATTCAGGGGACCGGCTGGGCCCTGTGGCTGACGCCTGTAATCCCAGCACTTTGGGAGGCCAAGGCAGGTGGATCACCTGAGGTCTAGAGTTCGAGACCAGCTGAGCCAACATGGTGAAACCCCGTCTCTACTGCAAATACGAAAAAATTAGCCGGGCATGGTGATGGGTGCCTGTAATCCCGGCTACTCGGGAGGCTAACGCAGGAGAATCGCTTGAACCCAGGAGGCTGAGGTTGCAGTGAGCTGAGACCGCACCATTGCACTCCAGCCTCAGCAACAAGAACAAAACTTCATCTCAAAAAAAAAAAAAAAAAAAATTCAAGGGGCCAAATCATCCTGAAAAAGAAAAGGTTGGAGCACTGGCACTTCCCAATTTCAAAACTTACTACAAATGTACAATAATTGAGATGGTGTGACACTGTTAGAAGGATCAACAGAATAGAATTCAAGGTCCAGAAATAAAGCCTTACCTTTGGTCAATAGATTTTTGACACAGGTGTCAAGACAATTCAATGGGGAAAGAACAGTCTTTTCAAAAGGTTCTGGGACAACTAGAACTACATACAAAAGAAAGAAATTGGACCCTTACCTCATACCATGTACAAAATCAATATAAATCAAAATGGATGAAAGATCTAAATGTAAGAACTAAAACTATAAAATGCTTAGAAGAAAACATAGGCATAAATCTTCATGACCTTGAATTAAGCAAGCCTCTTAGACACCAAAAGCATAAGCAAATAAAGAAAAAAAATAGATAAATTGGGCATCAAAATTTGTAACTTTTGTCCTTCATAGGACACTATTAAAAAAGCGACAAGACAACCCCAAGAATGAGAGAAAATATCTGCAAATCATATATCTGGTAAAAGTCTAGTATCCAAAGTATATAAATTCTTATAACTCAACAATGAAAAGACAATCTAATTAAAGAATGGGCAAAAGATTTAAATAGATATTTCTCCAAAAAAAAAACTATACAAGTGTCCAATGAACATTTGGAAAGATGTTAAACATCAAAGGTCATCCAGAAAACAGAAATCAAAACCTCAATGAGATACCACTTTACGCCCATTAGGATGGCTATAATCATAAAGAGACAGCAATAAGCATTGGGGGAAGATGTGAAGACACTGAAATTCTCATACATTACTGTTGAGAATATAAAATGGTGCATGCAGCTGCTTTGAAAACAGTTTGTCAGTTCCTCAAAAAGTTAAACACAGAGTTACCATATGACTCAGCAATTCCCCTCCTAGATATATACCCAAGAGAAATGAAAACTTATGTTCACACAATAACTCGTACACGAATGTTCATAGCAACACTATTCATAACAGCCAAAAAGTGCAAACAACTCAAACGTCTATCAACTGACTAATGGATAAACAAAAGGTGGCATATCCACACCACAGAATATTATTCAGCTGTTAAAAAGAACAAAGTGGTCAGCGCAGTGGCTCACACCTGTAATCCCAGCACTTTGGGAGGCTGAGGCGGACAGATCACGTGGTCAACAGATTGAGACCATCCTGGCCAACATGGTAAAACCCCGCCTCTACTAAAAACACAAAAATTAGCTGGGCATGGTGGCGCATGCCTGTAGTCCCGGCTATGCGGGAGGCTGAGGCAAGAGAATCGCTTGAACCTGGGAGGCGGAGGTTGCAGTTGAGTGGAGATCGCGCCACTGCACTGCAGCCTGGCAACAGAGCGATACTCCGTCTCAAAAAAAAAAAAAAAAAAAGATGCACTGGCCGGGGAGCAGGAGTAGCTCACGCCTGTAATCCCAGCACTCTGGCAGGCCTAGGTGGGTGGATCACCTGAGGTTGGGAGTTCGAGACCAGCCTGGCCAATATGGTGAAACCCCATCTCTACTAAAAATACAAAAATTACCCAGGCAGTGGTGGCAGGTGCCTGTAATCCCAGCTATTCGGGAGGCTGAGGCAGGAGAATCGCTTCAGCTTGGGAGGTAGAGGTTGCAGTGAGCCAAGATCGCGCCACTGCACTCCAGCCTGGACATACTGATAAATGCTGTAACATGGATGATTCTTGAAAACATTACAAGTGAAAGAAGCTAGACACAAAAGACAACATATTACAACATTCCATCTATATGAAATATTCAGAAGGGCAAATCCATACACAAATGAAGTGAAAAAGGGGTTGTCAAGGGCTGGCAGACAAATGAATAAAGAGTGACTGCTAATGAGTATAGGGTTTTTTTAAAAAACAATGAACATTCGGGCCGGACACAGTGGCTCACGCCTGTAATCCCAGCACTTTGGGAGGCTGAGACGGGTGGATCACCTGAGGTCAGGAGTTCAAGACCAGCTTGGCCAACATGGTGAAACCCCATCTCTATTAAAAACACAAAAATTAGCCGGGTGTGGTAGCACAAGCCTGTAGTCCCAGCTACTCGGGAGGCTGAGGCAGGAGAATCACTTGAACCCGGGAGGCGGAAGTTGCAGTAAGCCGAGATCGTGCCACTGCACTCCAGCCTGGGTAACAGAGTGAGACTCCATCTCAAAAAGTAGATAAATAACATAATGAACATTCTCTGGTATTAAATAGCAGTGATGTTGCACAACCTTGTAAATATACAAAGAACTGAATTGTACCCTTTAAAATGGTAAATTTTACAATATTTAAGATGTATCTCAATTTTTCAAAACCTCATTTAACTTAATGAAAATACAACATGTCAATATTTGTGTGACACACCTAAATCAATGCTGAGAGGGAAATTTAGGGAAAGCCTGAAATCAATAAACTAAGCTCCCATCTCAAGACTAGAAAAAGAACAAAATAAACCCAAAGCAAGCAGAAGGAAGGAAAAATAAAGATAAAAGCAGAAATGAACACAACTGAAAACAAAAAGACAACAGAGAAAAATCAATAAAACCAAAAGTGGGCCGGGTGCGGTGGCTCACCCCTGTAATCCCAGCACTTTGGGAGGCCAAGGCAGGCAGATCATGAGGTCAGGAGATCAAGACCATCCTGGCCAACACGGTGAAACCCCAACTCTACCAAAAATACAAAAATTAGCCGGGCGTGGCAGCAGGCACCTGTAATCCCAGCTACTCAGGAGGCTGAGGCAAGAGAATCACCTGAACCTGGGAGGCAGAGGTTGCAGTGAGCTGGGATCGCACCACTACACTCCAGCCTGGGTGACAGAGTGAGACTCTGTCTCAGAAAAAAAAAAAAAGTGGCTCTTTGGAAAGATCAATAAAATTGACCAACCTATAGAAAATTGACACAAACAAAAGAGAAAGCACAAATAACTAACGTCAGGAATGATACAAAGAATACCACTAGAGACTTGGAAGATATCAAAAGGGTAATAAGAAAATACTATGGCTGGGTGTGGTGGCTCACGCCTATAATCCCAGCACTTTGGGAGACTGAGGCGGGTGGATCACCTGAGGTCAAGGTCAGAAGTTCGAGACCAGCCAGGGCCAACATGGTAAAACCCCATCTCTACTAAAAATACAAAAATTAGCCAGGCGTGGTAGTGCAAGCCTGTAATCCCAGCTACTCAGGAGGCTGAGGCAAGAGAATCCCTTGAGCCTGGGAGGCAGGCAGAGGTCACAGTGAGACGAGATCGCATCACTGCACTCCAGCCTGGGCGACAAGAGTGAAACTCCATCTCAAAAAAAAAGAAAACACTATGAACAACTCCACACATATATTTGACAATTTAGATTAAATAGACCAATTCCTTGAAGAGCAGATGATCGCAACTTATTTAATATGAAATAGAAAATCTGAATAACCTTAAAGATTTTTTAAATTGAATGTTAATTTAAAACTTCCCAAGAAAACAAATCTCCAGGCATATGTGATTGCACTAGAGAATTCTACTACACATTTTAAGAAAATTTAACACTAATTCTGATTAAAGAAATCAAAGAAAATCTAAATAAATGGAGAGATACCCTGTATTCATATAAGACCCAATCAAGTAAAGATGTCAACTCTCCCCAAATTGAGACAACTGGGGGATTTTTTCACAATAAATATACTCAGATCCCACCCAAGACCTAAGAATTCATAATTCTAAGAGTGAAGCCCAGGTACAAACTGTTTAGGGAAAAAAAGCACTATCCCCACCACAGGTCATTCTGACTTAGAGCCTAGAATGAATGCCAGCCTCCCAGGCACTATTCCTAGAGTTACGGGGCTTAGAGTCATGTTCTCTGTTCACCCAGATGACATCAACCCAGGACAAAGAAGTCCATCAGCCTCCTCCTGGACATTCCCCACTTTCAGCCTCCCCAGGTGACCCATGCTGCCCACTGACTACCACATGAAATTTCTTGAAGCCCAGTTCTGCGCCTTTCGCTGATATGAGAAAGACATCCCACGTAATCAGATTAATACGCTGTGGGGCCAAAAGCTCCCTTCTTCTTTCCACCCTCCCCAAACCCTCCCAGAAGCACCCAAGGGAAGACCTGTGGGAATGAAAAGTGTCTGTCCTTGCTTCACGGAACACTTGTAGCACTTGTCCACCTGGTCCCCAAAGAACATCTCATTCTGATTAGAGGAACTGCTCCAGCACTCAAAGAGAGTCAGATTGGCATTTGTTGGGCGGATCAGGTAGAAGATCTTTTCACCCTGAAACAAAAAGAGGTTGAAGTGACAAAAATACCTAGGGTTTCCAGAAAAGTCCTTAACAGGTACTCCAAAGGGGTATTTCTCCCATGCTCCAAAACGATGGCAATATGCCAGAGTTCTTGCCCAAACCCATCCAATTATCATTTCTTTGTGGATTTGGAAAACTTCAAAAGGTCACTTTGCTTTTTGTACTTTTAAGTTTCTATAAACTTGACAAAAACAAATTGGAAAGGGCATTTCAAACAAAATTGTTCAAGTTAAGACAAATGTACACCAAGTGTTCTTATTTTAGACACAATGCCAAATAAAGAATGGCCTCTACAGATGAGTAGATCAATACTAGTAGCCTTAGGAGAATTTAAGGCCACATTACTGATGAGAAGAAAATTGAATTTGCCTTCAAATGCCATTTACAGAGTGTTCCTTCCCACACCTGCAATCAAAGCTAATAAAAGTTTAAAAGTTCAGTAATCGCCCAAGGACTTCTGGAAGATTATATGTTATGTGATTATCTTTTGGAAGAACATTTATTTCCTAATTGTGTTTTGCCTGGATAAACACCAGAAAGATAATTTGGCAAAAAAAAAGAAAAAAAAAAAAAAAGAAACAAAAACCCAGTAGCACAAATATATTCTCACAGCATGATTGGTTTAACCAGTATTTCACAATAATAAATTTCAATGTAGAAAAGTAACACTAGAAATATCAGGTGTACAACTGGAGAATTTTGAATCAGGTCTGTAGATTAGGTACTAGTATAGCAATGTTAACTTCCTGATTTTGATAACTATAAATATAAGACTTTGTCTTTGTTTTTAAGACAAAGTTTTAAGACAAACTTGTAGTTAAGAACTACAACTGAATTATTAAGATATAAAGGAATATTATGTCTTTAACTATGCACAAATGTCTCAGGAAAAAAATATATACATAACCATTTTATTGTGTTTGTTTTGGAGAGAGAATATAATAAAATGGTAACATTTGAGGAATCTCGGGGAAGGGCAGACAGACATTCTTCCCATTATTTTTTTAACTTTTCTATAATATGAAATTATTTTAAAATAAAAGAGTTAAACCTAACATTTGCATAATAGCACTTTCATTTACACATTCTAATTTCTAAATGATAAACCAATGGAAACAACTAGGTAAGGACTTGTGATCACTTGGACAAGAGCCACAATCCAAGTTTTCCATTCTTTCCTTTGACTTTTCTGATAAGAAAACTAGGCCAGGCATGTTGGCTCAAGCCTGAAATCTCAGCACTTTGGGAGGTTGAGGCAGGAAGATCACTCGAACCCAGGAGTTCGAGTCCAGCCTAGGCAACACGGTGGGACTCTGTCTCTACAAAAAATAAAGTAAAAAAATTGTCTGGACACAGTGGCTCACGTCTGTAATCCTAGCACTTTGGGAGGCCAAGGTGGGAAGACTGCTGGAGCTCAGGAGTTTGAGACCAGCCTGGGCAACATAGTGAGAGCTAGTCTCTACAAAAATAATTTTTTTTAATTAGCCAGAAGTGGTGGTGCACACCTGTAGTCCCAGCTACTTGGGAGGCTGAAGTGGGAGGACAGCTTAAGCACAGCAGGTCGAGGCTGCAGTGAGCCATGATCATGCCACTGCACTCCAGCCTGGGTGACAAAGTGAGAGACTGTCTCAAAAAAAAGGTAAAAAAAATTAGCTGGGAGTGATGGCATGCACCTATAGTCCCAGCTACTCAGGAGGCTGAGGTGGGAGGATCCCTTGAGCCCAGGAGTGAGAGGCTGCAGTGAGCTATGATTGCACCACCGCACTCCAGCTTGGGTGACAGAGACAGATTCTGTTTCTAAGAAAAAAATAATAATAATAAAAAAGAAAACTAAATAATCTGAACAATGGTGAAAACCAAAATCATTTAAGAAATTTGTTTTCCAGATCTCAAAAATCCTTCATAGTCACTGACAATACACTAATTACAAAATTGTAACAATTACTAAAAAGGAAACTATGGAAATCCTGACTTTAAAAAGACTTCTCATACAGGTTTTATCTTGACTGTGGTGGCAGTTAAATTACTATATACAATGGACAAAATTCATCAAATTGTACAATTAAAATGGATGAATTTTACAGTATATAAATTATACCTCAATAATGTTGGAGAAAGGGAAGTTTCTCATGTTACCAGGAATTTCCAAAGTAAATGTGGACATTTCCATACATGCTGGTATGAGGATAAATTGGTTCAATTAAGAAGGTAAGAACGGCTGGGTGCAGTGGCTCACGACTGTAATCCCAACACTTTGGGAGGTGGAGGCAAGCAGATCACTTCAGGTCAGGCGTTCGAGACCAGCCTGGCCAACATGGTGAAACCCCGTCTCTACTAAAAATACAAAAATTAGCTAGGCGTGGTGGTGGGCGCTTATAATCCTAGCTACTTGGGAGGCTGAGGCAGAAGAATCGCCTGAACCCGGGAGGCAGAGGTTGCAGTGAGCTGAGATCAAGCCACTGCAGTCCAGCACTGGCAACTGTCATCTTAGGTGACAGAGCAAAACTCTATCTCAAATAAATAAATAAATAAAATCTTTGTTTTTACTCTGCCTCAACAACAACAAAAAAGAAGGTAACAACCAGGAAAACCTCAGGCATCTGCTATTATTCAAAAATGTTTGATTCGTCAAACATTTTTGAATCAATTTTTTTTTTTAAGATGGAATCTCATTCTGTCGCCCAGGCTGGAGTGCAGTGGCACAATCTCGGCTCACTGAAAGCTCCACCTCCCAGGTTCATGCCATTCTCCTGCCTCAGCCTCCCAAGTAGCTGGGACTACAGGCACCTGCCACCACGCCCGGCTAATTTTTTTTATTTTTAGTAGAGATGGGGTTTCACTGTGTTAGCCAGGATGGTCTCAATCTCCTGACCTCGTGATCCGCCTGCCTCGGCCTCCCAAAGTGCTGGGATTATAGGCGTGAGCCACCGCGCCCAGCCAAATCAAATTTTTTTTATTCAAAATGTAAATCAAACTGATTCAAAATGTTTCTGTGCTGCCATGTGACACGTACAGGGAGGCTCAAGGCCTGGCTGCCTCCAGAAGCCATGCGCATTCCTACCTTGAGTACATGGTACCAGACAGAGGTGCCACCAAAGTCAATGTGAAAGTCTGTATAGCTATCTCGCACACTCATGAGGCAGTACTTCTGTACATTGGGTCTCTCAAAGACACATTCCTCTGGCCACAAGTTTTCGACCCATGACAGCTTTCGAACAATCTTCGGTGTCTCCACAAGGTTAGAAAGTCTACCAAGGAAGGGGTGGAGAGAAGATGTCAGCTGATTAGGAAGAGAAGACTGAGGCCTGAATAAAATACCCCACAGTTCAGTTAGGGTCAGATAAGTCAGAGAACAAGTTCCCTCCACAGAATCCCCAAAGGCACATAGGACACTTATTTCTGTTCTGTAAGTCTGGTCAGTATCCTCATTCTACTCATCTCCAGAAGTCCCAAGTCCCAGCTCCACAGGCTTCTCCAGTCAAAGGTGTTCATTTCCTCCACTAAATGCTCATGCTCCCCAGCCCCACTCCAGACTACTCACTTGGCATGTGGATTATAGAAGTTATTGCACTATCCCCATCTCATAGTGTCTTCTTTATGAGAAACCACTAGAGCAACCTCACAGGGCTCAGTTCCGGGTAAAGAAATGTTTCTCTGAAACATCTGTTGCTTTTATCCTACGTAAAGCCACAAATCTTACAATACTACACTCCTCTCTTTGTTCTGACCTTCAGGAAATTCACTGAAAACTCTATAGTCTATCTCCACCAAACGGGAAGTGTGCTGAGCACCCACCACATGCATTCTATTTCCCAATCTTATTTCACTTTTGTTCTAATTTTCTCTCTTTTTTTTTTGGCTTCTCCACATCTCTGTAAGCTACCTTGAATAGTCTTTCAGGATGAAGTGAAGTATAAACAAACAAACACAGTTTTTAAACACTCTCAGGTTGTTTAACCTTGCATCTTAAAAACAACAGCGCCGGGCGCGGTGGCTCACACCTGTAATCCCAGCACTTTGGGAGGCCGAGGTGGGTGGATCACGAGGTCAGGAGATCGAGACCATCCTGGCTAACACAGTGAAACCCCGTCTCTACTAAAAACATAAAAAATTAGCCGGGTGTGGTCGCAGGTGCCTGTGGTCCCAGCTACTCGGGAGGCTGAGGCAGGAGAATGGCGTGAACCAGGGAGGCGGAGCTTGCAGTGAGCCGAGATCGTGCCACTGCACTCCAGCCTGGGTGACAGAGCGAAACTCCGTCTCAAAAAAAAAAAAAAAAAAAAAAAAAAAAAAAACACAACAGCAAGGGTCTTAATATTGTACCGTAATTACATAATACGTTACCATTGAGGGAAAGTGGCTAAAGAGTACACAGGACCTCCCTGTACACTTTTTTGCAACTTCCTATCAATCTACAAATTAAAAGTTAAAAATGTAAATAATCAGACAGTAAGTTTCCTAAGGGCAAAAAGATACGTTATGATTTCTTGGTATTTCCCACATTTCTGACCCAAAGAGAAGACTATAAACGTATCTACTGTGTGTGTGAGTCCAGATAGAATCATTTAAAGGTAAATAGGTTTCTCTTTTTCTTTTTAAATGTAAGAAACCTACATGGGGGTAATTTTAGTAAATCTATTTCCAGGAACTGAGGACCTATCCCACCAGTTACACAGTGACTGTGGCACTGTTGTATATAGGAGGAAAAGGTCAAAGAAGGGTGTCCTAAGGTCTTGAAAAAGGAGACAAAAATTAATTAAAATAGCTACTATGTAATCTATCCAATGCTAGAAACTGTGGAGGAGAAATATGACTCAACTGTTACAACCTGAGCAGCTACCCTAGAAAATATAACCCAGCTCGCCATCCCAAAGGAAGAAACCACCAGGAAGAAGAGAAAGGAACACGAGGCAAGGTGCAGTGGCTCATGCCTGTAATCCCAGTACTTTGGGAGGCCAAGGCGGGCAGATCACCTGAGGTAGGGAGTTCGAGACCAGCCTGGCCAACATGGTGAAACCCCATCTCTACTAAACATACAAAAATTAGCCAGGCATGGTGGCGGGCGCCTGTAATCCTAGCTACTCAGGAGGCTGAGGCAGGAGAATTGCTTGAACCCAAGAGGCGGAGGTTGCAGTGAGCCAAGATCGTGCCACTGCACTCCAGCCTGGGCGACAGAGCAAGACTCCGTCTCAAAAAAAAAAAAAAGAGAGAAACACGAATATACACTAGATATATCACACAAGTTTCAGGCACTTTGTCAGGTTTTTTTGTTATTCCTGCACCTCTTACCTGGTATCAGAGAATTCCAAACTAATGACATTGAGGACTTTCTCCCTCTTCCCGCTGTAATAATATTTCACAAAATCACCAAGCTTCATCTTGCAGTCAGCCTGGCGGGTCACATCAATCACATCAATCTCTTTGTCAGAACCTGGAGTAAAGAGATAGGTTCTGCACCAAGTAGTCTCAGGGACTGTGGAAGACCCTCTTGTCCCCTCATCAGTCCCTAGAATGGCCTTACACTCAAAGCTTCTCTCCACTGACACTGTATGTATATGGGTGTGTTTGTTTGGGGGGCAGGGGAAGGAACCCATCGCACTTTCCTTAGATCTATGTGCCCTGCTAGGGCAATGGAACTACCAGACACACAGCCTCACACATAGTAGTCCATCTGCCTGGGCCTTGCTTCTCCATTTCTTCTCATCCTCTCCCCAGAAACTCATGCCCAGACAACAAGTGGCATGTGAGAACAACAGTCAAAAGCTTTCTCATTTCAACAGAAGACAGACAATGATCCCTAGAACTTCCCAGGTAAAAAACGGAGCTCAACCTAGGGTTTTATGGACTATTAAAAGGAGAAGGGGCTGGGCGTGGTGGCTCACGCCTGTAATCCCAGTTGGGAGGCCGAGGCAGAAGGATCACTTGAGCCCAGTAGTTGGAGATCAGCCTGGGCAACATAGTGTGACATCATCTCTACAAAAAATAAACAAAACTAGCTAGGCATGGTGGTGCATCCCTGTAGTCTCAGCTACTCAGGAGGTTGAGGTTTGAGGATCCCTGGAGCCCAGGAGGAGGTGGAGGCTGCAGTGAGTTAATCGCGCCACTGTACTCCAGCCTGGGCAACAGGGCGAGACCCTGTCTCTGATAAACGAATGAGTGAATGCATGAAAGGAGAACAAAGAGGAGACTAGGATTTTGACTCTATCTCTGCCAAAGAATGACTTTGGACAAGGCATTTCACCTGAGATTCCCAAGATGGTTACAGAGGAAATGCAAAAACAGATTGGAGGGGAAGGGACACAGATCTTGACAGGAATGAACAATGTTACAGTTAAAAGGGTCTGCAGTGTCTTACCAACATAGTGTTCAACATCCCTCACAGTGAATGATGGTGAGGGCAGCGTCATGCCCAACCCATCCTTCTTCAGGACCAGGATGGGCACACTGAAGCTATTTTCTTCCAGGAATTCCACGGTCAGTTGATTTCCAGTGGGCTTCAGAATCACTTCATCTGAGCTGTGGGCCGCAGGAGAGAAAGCTTGAGCCTGAGGTCCTGCCCACTAAAGGCCTTATTGGAGGCTGCCACTCACCCAAGAGGTGGGGTTTTTATGAGGGGACTTAATGTGAGCTGGCAACTAATGGCAAAAACCTCATCTGCCAGGGAAGAAATGATCTGTCCAAGGCAAGAGACCAGGTCACTGGCAGAGGTGGGGAGTATTCTGCCAACATGGTGCTCTTCTCTGGGTGACAAGAAGAAATCAGTCAATAGCCTGGCCAGAAAGAAAAGACACATCTGACAAGTTTGACAGATTCGTTCAAACCAAGAGCAGCACTACCCAATTTAAAACACTGTCAAAGAGAAAAGACTGATTCAAACAAAACAACAACATTTTTACAACAACTTTCTCAACATGCATATACAACAACTTTCTCAACATGCATACTTAATGAGTTTCAGCCTGGGCATCATTTCTAAACCCATCTCCACAAAAAAATCCAAAATTAGCAGGGCATGGTGGTGCAGGCCTACAGTCCTACGTACTTGGGAGGCTGAGGCAGGAAGATCACTTGAACCCAGGAGTTGAGGTTACAGTGAGCTTTGAACATGCCACTGCACTCCAGCCTGGGTGAGAGAGAGAGTCCCTGTCTTTTTTTTTTTTTTTTTTTTTAAGAAAAGAAAGAAAATAGTTTTCTTTAAATCAAGGTGCAGAAAACAGTTTTCTTTTAAATCATGGTGGAGGAAAGATTTGTATTTGACAACTCTGACAACTTGTGTTGGGACAAATATATTAAGCTCAAGCTCAATGCCTATCTTTTTTTTGAGACAGAGTTTTGCTCTTGTTGCCCAGGCTGGAGTGCAATGGCACAATCTCGGCTCACCACAACCTCTGCCTCCAGGGTTCAAGCGATTCTCCTACCTCAGCCTCCCGACTAGCTGGGATTACAGGCATGCGCCACCACGCCCAGCTAATTTTGTATTTTTAGTAGATAGGGGATTTCTACATGTTGGTCAGGCTGGTCTTGAACTCCCGACCTCAGGTGATCTGCACGCCTCAGCCTCCCAAAGTGCTGGGATTACAGGCGTGAGCCACTGTGCCTGGCCTGCCTATCTCATTCTTTACATAATCCTAGATGGTCCAAAGATTAAATTCCAAAAAATAAAGCTTTAAGAGTAGAAAAACCTGGGAAAAACCCAGTAGTCATTAAAAATAGTAATAAACTTAACCATATAGAAATTAAAATTTTCTCCAAGAAAGCTGTTATAAATCACTAATAGTAACACAACAGAATGCCTATCAAACAAGCAAGTAGTTCACAGAGAAAACAATCAAGCTGGTTTATAAATGTATGAAATCTAAGGCTGAGTGCAGTAGCTCACAACTGTAATCCCAGCACTTTGGGAGGCCAAGGAAGGCAGATTGCTTGAGCCCAGGAGTTGGAGACCAGCCTGGGCAACATGGCAAAACCCCGTCTCTACAAAAAATACAAAAAAAAAAATTAGCTGGGCGTGGTGGCACACACCTGTAGTCCCAGCTACCCAGGAAGCGCAGGTGGGAAGATGGATTAAGCTAGGGAGGTCAGGGCTGCAGTGAGTGGTGATTGCACCACCGGACTCCAGCCTGTCTCAAATGAGACCCTGTCTCAAAAAAAAAATCTACTTATTTCCTTCATAATTAAAGAAATACAAGTGTGGGCTGAGTACAGTGGCTCACACCTGTAATCCCAGCACTTTGGGAGGCCAAGGCGGGCAGATCCCTTGAGGTCAGGAGTTTGAGACCAGCCTGGCCAGCATGGTGAAACCCCATCTCTACTAAAAATACAAAAATTAGCTGGGCATGGTGGTGTGTGCCTGTAATCCCAGCTACTTGGGAGGCTGAGGCAGAATTGCTTGAACCCAGGAGGCGGAGGGTGCAGTGAGCTGAGATTGCACCACTGCACTCCAGCCTAGCCAACAAAGCAAGACACCGCCTCAAAAAAAAAAAAAAAGAAAGAAAGAAAGAAAAGAAGTACAAGTGGGAACAGCAGGATTTCACAATTTATTTTATCAGAAAGGCAAAAAAAAATTGATAATAAACAATATTGGTGGCTGGGCGTGGTGGCTCACACCTGTAATCCCAGCACTTTGGGAGGCCAAGGCGGGTGGATCACCTGAAGTCAGGACTTCAAGACCAGCCTGGCCAACATGGTAAAAACCCCGTCTCTACTAAAAATACAAAAATTAGCCGGGCGTGGTGGCAGGCGCCAGTAATCCCAGCTACTCGGGGGGCCGAGGCAGGAGAATCGCTTGAACCCAGGAGGCGGAGGTTGCAGTGAGCCGAGATCACACCATCGCACTCCAGCCTGGGGGACAAGAGCGAGACATCGTCTCAAAAATAAATAAATAAATAAAATAAAACAAACAAACAAACAAATATTGGCTAGGATATAGGAAAATCGGCACCCTCCGCACATTATCTGTGGGAATGTGAAATGGTATAGCCACTATGGATGTAACTGGCAACGTATGCAAAAACTTAAGTGCAAAGATATTCATTAATGTATTTCTTTCTAATAGCAAAACACTGGAATCAACTTAAACGTCCCTCAGTAGAGGACTGGTTAAATAAATGTTACACCATGCAACGTAATATTAAACAGCCATGAAAAAGAACATCTGTATGTGCTATTATGGATTGATCTCAAATATATTTTTTTTTAAAAAAGCAAGATACAGAACAATATATAGTTGTTTCCATTTGTGTCAAAAAAAGGAATTTAAAAAATCTATGTTTGTATATGCAAAAACCATTTCTGAAAGGATCTACAAATAACGGGTTGACTTTGGAGAAGGAACCTGAGGAGTCCAGAGTAGAGAGGAGAAGTTTCTGCCTTTAAATAAACAAATAAAACAAGAAACATTAAGTTGAAGGAACACTTATTCCAATTAACACTTTGGTTACAGAAAACCTGAAAACAAGTAAAAAAAATAATAATAATAACAGATCCTGATAAGCCTGCAGAGCAAAGGGAATACTTATACCATGTTAGTGGGAATGTAAATTAGTTCAGCCACCATGGAAAGCAGTTTGGAGATTTCTCAAAGAACTTAAAAGAGAACTACCATTCGACCCAGCAATCCCATTACTGGATTTACACCCAAAGGAAAATAAACCATTCTACTAAAAAGACGAATGCACTGATACGTCTGCAGCACTATTCACAATAGTAAAACATGGAATCAAACTAGGTGCCCATCAACAGTGGAATGGATAAAGAAAAGTGTGGTACATATATACCATGGAATACTACATAGCCATAAAACAGAAGGAAATCATGTCCTTTTCAGTAACATGGATGCAGCTGGAGACCATTATCGTAAGCCAATTAATGCAGGAACAGAAAATCAAATACTGCTTTTGTTCTCACTTTTAAGTAGGAGCTAAACATTGGGTACCCATAGACAAAGATGGGAACAATAGATACTGGGGACCACTCAAGTTGGGAGGGAGGTAGTAGGGAAGGGGCTGAAAAACTAGCTACTGGGTACTATGTTCACTACTTGGGTGATGGGACCATTTGCACCCCAAACCTCACACATGCAATATACCCACGTAAACAAACCTGCACATGTACTTCCTGAATCTAAAATCAAAGTTGCAATTATTTTTAAAAAACCTGAACATGGTCTACTGAATTAAAAAACCAAGCAAAGGAGAATGCTTTGTTCCTTTTTTTAACTCATTATTTTTGCTTATTTCATGTAATTTACTTTTAACAAGGCCAGCTTAATTTTAAAAAGATAAAACCTCTTTTCGATCATAAAAGAGATATATGACCAATAATTTTTTTATATTAAAAGAGTTTCTTCTTCTCTATGAGAGAATCAAACTTTCTGATCCTAAGACTCCTTCTAGTCAGCATTCCTTGGATGAATGTAAGTATCTAACTTAGGTGAATACTGCCTCCCAACTACCAAAAGTTTTCCAGAAATTGACCAAACCAGAAGGAATTTGCAGAGCCCTGAAGATACTCACAAACTGGGGAAGCTCCTAATGGGACAGCCACTGGGAAAGCTGGGAAGAGGTGAGTTCCAGCTTCCCAGAGCCCTGGCATTCACCAGCCCCTGGAGGCAGGGTTCCTCACCTGTCAAAAGTCCTACTCCGGAGCTCTCTGACGAACGTAGGGCTCCCGGTCTTCACTGGTTTCCCCTTGTGTGTATCATGCCCCTTTGAAGATCCACGGCGTTTTTTCACTAAGCCAGAAAAACATGAGAGATTGTGAGTCAGAACGGTCATGAGCTATGATACCAAGAACAAAGGCCTCAGCAGATCCTTCTCTTCCAATCTAACCACCCCTTGGAGCATCTGGAGTCAATGAGGCCCTCATAGATTCAGGAAAGTTCCTGGTGAAGATGGATGGGTACTTTCTCTAGATAAGCCTTAGGAAGGGAGGGAGGTGAAGTTATGAACTTCTGTCCTCTCAGTGAGATAGGTGCTGGCCTGTGGAGCCTGCATAGGCTTCTGCTATTTCCTGAGGAAGAAGAATCAGAAGTGCTCAGGCAAAAGCAATCACTCCCCCAAATTTCCTTTCCTTTGTCTCTCCTCTGGATTGTCTTCTCTAGGAAACACTAAGATCTACTTACTAATCGAGGGCCCATGCAAGACTTCACAGTTGGGGCAGTGGTAGAGGTCAATGTCAGCAGCCTTCTCCTCTTCAACACCAACACAACTGAAAAAGAGAAAAACAGCCAAGGTTTATGGAAATTTTATTTTTTATGAGGTCTAGAACAGTGCTGTCCAGTAGAACAGCTATTAAGTACATGTGGCTATTTATGTTTAAATCCATTAAAATTAAATAAAATTTAAAATTTCAAGTGCTCAGCAGCCACATGTGGTTAGGGGTTACTGTATTAGGCAGTGGTGTGATCATGGCTCACTGCAACCTCTGCCTCCTGGGTTCAAGTGATTCTCCTGCCTCAGCCTCCCAATTAGCTGGGATTATAGGCATGTGCCACCATGCCTGGCTAATTTTTTGTATTTTTAGTAGAGACAAGGTTTCACCACATTGGCCAGGCTGGTCTCAAACTCCTGAGTTCAAGTGATCCACCTGCCTCTGCCTCCCGAAGTGCTAGGATTATAGGTGTGAGCCACCACGCCCAGCCTTATAACCTAATTTTTAAACTTGAGATACTTTATTAAATGAAAAAGACTAAAAAAAAATTTATAGTCAACAGTAGTTCTAAATGAAAAATTACAGATAATCCTTTTTATCTTATCTGTGCTTCTAATTTCCTACAATAAACATCTGTTGCTTATTTCATATTTTAAAGACTTAAAAAGATTTAATTTTGAAAATGTGACTTTGCATGTATATGAGGTGGTAATCTCACAAAATTCAACCTTCCCTTACTAGGGAAGGCACCAGCAGCCCTCCAAATAAATTCTTGCTAAAATTAAACACCTAGGCCAGTCACAGTGGCTCATACCTCCTGTAATCCGAGAACTTTGGGAGGCCGAGGCAGGAGGATCACTTGAGCCCAGGAGTTCAACACCAGCCTGGGCAACAAATTGAGACCCCCATCTCTACCAAAACAAACAAAAAAATTTAGCTGAGCATGGAGGCTGAGCTGGGAGGATCCCTTGAACCCAGGAGATTGAGGCTGCAGTGGGCCACAACTGTGCTACCGCACTCCAGCCTGGGTGACAGAACAAGACCCTGTCTCCAAAAAAAAAAAAAAAAAGAAGACCCAAGTCTTAAAATGTTTGGTTTACCACACACAGCAGAGAACATTAAGGCAGAGCTCAAGTTGTTTCAGCCAAGATCATGCTCATAAATGGACTTCCTGGGATTAGGACTTCCCAACTAATAATCTTCCCAATATCCCAACTAAATATCTTCCCAACTAATAATCTCATGCCTATAAACCAGCAGCTTATCAATAAACTAGGGATATCACCATCAACTTTGTAGGGTTTTTAAGGATTCAATAAGATAATGTATATAAAGTACATAGCATGGCCAGTCGCGGTAGCTCACACCTGTAATCCCAGTACTTTGGGCGGCCAAAGTGGGAGGATCGCTTGAGGCCGGGAGTTCAAGACCAGCCTGGGTAACATAGGGTAACCCCATCTCTACAAAAATAATACTAATGTGTGTAGCACAGTGAGCATAAAGTCTGATACACAGTAAGTATCCGGTTTCACAGTAAGTGCTAGAAGTCCAGTCCGGACCTCACCTTTCACCTGCCTAAAACTTCTTCAAAGATATTCCCCAGACCTTGTAGCATTAACTCAGTTCCCTGGACTGCATGCTTTCTATCTCATACCCCTGTTCCCTCTGGACACCTCTCTCTCTCCTAAACTTTCACCCCATGTGGCTATGTGCTTTCTCTACTCTAAACACCTGCTGCTCATCCCCTTTCCCAACTTGATAAACAAACTGCTCAACATTGGCACCCTCTTCAACAAACACTCCTTCACCTTCCAGGCTTAACTGAATGCAGCTTCTCCTATGGGAAAATCATTTTCTCTACACCAGTGCCACTCAAAGTGTGGTCCACAGACTAATGCTGGTCTGTGAACTATTTACTACAGGTCTGTGGTAAGTACAGAAAGTAAGAGTAAGCATCACTATTATGCAGAAGTTTTTACAGCAATTTAACAGAATAATTTTATATCCGTTCAATCTAAGAATAAAATTTTGGGCTTGTCTTTTATATGTCTTTTGGTTCATACCATTTTTTAAAATTTTTATTTATTTATTTATTTATTTATTTATTTATTTATTTATTTATTTTTTGAGACAGAGTCTCGCTCTGTCACCCAGGCTGGAGTGCAGTGGCACGATCTTGGCTCACTGCAAGCTCTGCCTCCTGGGTTCACGCCATTCTCCTGTCTCAGCCTCCCAAGTAGCTGGGACTACAGGTGCCCACCACCACGCCCGGCTAATTTTTTGTATTTTTAGTAGAGACGGAGTTTCACCATGTTAGCCAGGATGGTCTCGATCTCCTGACCTCGTGATCCACCCGCCTCGGCCTCCCAAAGTGCTGGGATTACAGGCATGAGCCACCGCGCCTGGCCGGTTCATAGCATTTTTTTCCAGTAATTCTTTTTTTATATCATAAAAGGATCGGCCCATTATAGATTGGAAATTTTAAAAGTGCCTTGGTTCTTTGCCACAGAAAATCTAAGCAGCATTGTGCTAGAGCCCTTATAGCTGCACATTCTCCCATACCCTCATAACTCACGACTGGGTTGTGGGTAGCCATCCCTCTCACTCTCTGGTGAGACTTCCAGATCATCTCTCCTCTACCCTTGTGTAAGAGCTCCCACTCCTCTGAGTTCCACACCATCCAGCCATACCACTTCCTACTCCTCTTCATCACTGCCACATACCCATCTCCCCAACATACCCCTTCACTCGCTGAAGAACCTGCTCAGATCTTCTCCATCCCAAGTCCTGACAACATCCTACATGAAATCAGTATCCATGTGGAGACACAACATTCCAGGCACTTAGTTCTTTGATCTTCTCATCTTCAGAGACTGTTACCTCTACTCCCATTTCAGCTACCAACTCTCATGACCATCTCCCAGACGCTGTCAACACCAGCAACTGCTGTACCCCTGGAATATGAAACTCATACATCGCCCTCTCTGACCCCAAGTCTATCTATCCAGCTCTCATTCACTACAACCTGTTCTTTGCCCTCAAAACTCTTTATCCTCATACTTTTCACCTATTCACACATTCTTGACTTTACCCTCCTTCCCTATCTAGTTGAGATTCCAGCATTCCACACTTCAATCATTCTCTTACAGATACCCTCACTTGCCCCACTGCCTTTCATCCCCACATGCAAACCCTAACCCTGGCTCAGTACAACTACCTAAATCTAGACCACTAGATGTGGCTAGAGAAAAATAACCCATTGGATTGGTGCCATCATAAATTCACTGTCCAAAATATTTGGATTGGCCGGGCACGGTGGCTCACGCCTGTAATCCCAGCATTTTGGGAGGCTGAGGCTGGTGGATCACCTGAAGTTAGGAGTTCAAGACCAGCCTGGTCAACATGGTGAAACCCCATCTCTACTTAAAATACAAAAATTAGCTGGGAATGGTGGTGGGCGCCTATAATTCCAGCTAATCAGGAGGCTGAGGCAGGAGAACAGCTTGAACCCAGGAGGCAGAGGTTGCAGTGAGCCGAGATCATGCCACTGCACTCTAGCCTGGGCAACAAAGCAAGATTCCGTCTCAAAAAAAAAAAAAAAATCTGGATCATGCTGCCTGACGATCCTTCTGAAATTCCCCACTCAACTCTCTCTCATTATCTACTGTGGCTATGTCAAATCTCTCACCCCACTACCTGCCTCTTCTCTCTCAAAAATTACCTTGCTTCCTACTACTTCTGGTTTTTGGTTTTGGCTTTTGTTGTTGTTGTTGTTGTTTTAAGCACTCTTTGCTTTCATTCTTTGAGTTCCTTAACGTTTTTGTTTTGTTTTGTTTAGAGTCAGGGTCTCACTGGGTTGCACAGGCTGGAGAGCAGTGGTGCCAATCATAGTTCACTGCAGCCTTTAACTCCTAGGCTCAAGTGATCCTCCTGCCCCAGCCTCCCAAGTAGCTAGGACTACAAGCACACACCACCACGCCCACCTAATTTGTGTCTGTACGTGTGTTTTATAGAGAGGGGGTCTTGCTTTGTTGCCCAGAATGGTCTCAAACTTCTGGCCTCAAGTGATCCTCCTACCTCAGCCTCCCAAAGTGTTGGGATTACAGGTGTGAGCCATCATGCCAGCCACTTCCTACTTCTACACTTGATCTTAGCCAAAAGACCAAGAAGCGATGCACTTCCTTCTTCTTAGAGAAAATTAAGTAATCAGAGGTGAACTACCTTAACTTCTCATCACCAATCTACCTCCTTCTACACCCATCCTTTTTTTCCTATCACAACAAAAGTACTATCTTTCCTTCCTTCTAAAGCCAAGTTTTCCACCTGGGTCACATGTTTTCTTACCTTCTCAATCAATTATTCCTTCTTTCTGCAGTATCTTCAATCTCTCTCTCTCTCTCTTCACAATAGCATTTAAACAAGTCTATTGATGTTTACAAATTAAAAAACCAAGACCTACCCGCCCTCCCATCCTCCCTCCCTTCTGTCCGCCCCTTCACAGCCAAACACGTTCTTTCTTTAAACCTATGAAGCTTAAAAATGAAGTAAATAAACCTACGAAGCTTGATAATGACTCCTTTTTTGAATAAGTAACAGCTGTACATGGTGCAAAACTCAGAGTACAGAAGTATATACAGTAAAAAGTCTCCCTCCCACCCTTAGCTGCCTAGTAGTATCCAGAGGTGTTCTATCAGAGCCAAATCGATACTTTTTTAGGGTTGCTATATGCACTTTGTGATTCATCCCCTGCTATAGTCTGATCTTAGTCCCCACCTTCTTTAAAATAGATCTCACTGGTTTCCTGACCTCCTTGTTGATATATGCAATAAGTACTTCTCTGCTTTATCTCCCTTAACCTCTTAGCACCGTTTTCGCCCTGCCAACCCTGTACACTCTCCACCTGACAAGCTCTCTATCCTTGACTTCTATAACGCCCCATCTGGCTGGTGCCCATTCCTTCAGCTGACATTTAATGAGCATCCGCCAGGCTCTGGTCTAGGTGCTGGTGAGACGAAGACAAAAAACAAAGCATACAAAAATCCCTGCCCTCATAGAGCTGATGTTCTAGTGGGGAGGCAGACAAGAAACAAGATAAATCAATGCAATTGGTGAAACACATTGTATGTTAGATAGTGAGAAGACCTAGGTAGAAAAAAAAACAGGAAGGGGAATATAGAGGAATATATATGTGTGAATATATAACTATACACACCACACACACACACACACACACACACACAATGGGGGGGCCAGGAAGAATGGTAGTGAGGGTGAAATATTAGATAGGGAAGACAGGGAAAGACTGACAAAATGGCTTTTGAATAAAGACCCAAAGGGAGTAAGGGAGCAAGCCCCTCACGTGGCTATGAAGGAAGAGCATCCCAATAAGAACAGCAAGTACAAAAGCCCTGTGGTGGGAGCATCCCTAGACTCTGAAGGTAGCAGAGAGGAGGAGAGTGTTCTAGAGTAGAGAGGTAGGAGGACAGTAATAAGTCAGAAAGGCAATAGACTCATGTAGTAGGGTGTTGTAGGCCACTGTAAAGCACTCTGGCTTTTCCTGGGTAGCCACAAGAACTGGGGAGTAACAGCCACTATGAGTAGGGATGTGATGTGATTTTAATCATGTCTTTGGCTGTTCCTTTTTCCCGATGAACTCTTTTTCTCCTGCCCAGTCCTTAAATGTTGAAGTTTCTTAGGTCCTCTTACCTGGGCACTCTTTTCTCCTCACTTTTCCTCACTGTTCTCACTCCCAGGGCTCCATGTGCCCTCTATGCACTCATAACTCCAAGCCAGATTAGACCCTTCCCTCCAAATGTCTCCTGGGTGAGACATTTCTACTGGATAGCCACTTACGTACTTCAAATTCAACATGTCCAAACTCAGTTTCTCCCTCTGTCTGTCACCTAAACATGCTCCCTTCTCTTAGGTTTCCCACTTCTGCAAATGGCTCCATAACCTCACCAGGCATTCAAGCCAGAAACCTGGCAGCCATCACTGATTCACCTCTAGCCCTCTCCCTCCACTATACCCTGAAGTAGACGTTCTAGCATCAAGTTAAGAACACTGACTTTAGGTCCAGATTCTCTGGGTTTGCATCCTGGCTGTGCCACTTACTAGCTGTGGGATCTTGGACAAGTTACTTAACCTCTCTGTGCCTCAGTTTCCTCATTGTAAGATGGGGATAAAAACTGTACCTACTTCACAAGGTTGTTATCAAAAGCAAATGAACTAAATATATAGAAAGTGTTTAGAACAGTGTCTGGCCCATAGTAAGTGCTGTGTATGTTTGTTGTTATTATCCAAGTTATCAGCATGTCCTATCAACTCTCTTTATTAGCTATCAATTGTGTTAATTTGTCATCCTTACTGCCCCTGCGCTAGTTCAGGCCACTATTATCTCTAACTCAGTTATTGTCCTGCCCTCCTAACTGGACTCCTGGCCCCTATTCTGTCCCTACCCAATCGGCCCTCCACACTACAGCCAAAGTGATCATTTAAAAACACAAATTTGATCCTATCAACCCATGCTTAAAATGCCTCACAGGGTCTCTATTTTTCCTAAGGTAAAGTATAAACTTACCATGGCCCAAAAGGCCTTGCCCCTCTGGCTGAGCTCACCTCCTTCCCCTCACACACAGCGTATGCTGGGGGGGACATTCCTACTGCATAGCCCACTTACAATCTGTGGGGCCTAATGGAAATGAAAAGTGGGAGCTCCCTGTTCAAAAAATAGAAAAGCTTTTTCCTTTCTTCCATGGTCTCTCTCTCAACTTACCATGCAGTTTTAATATGCTATTTACTGTCACGCTCCCTTGGGTATAGGGATAACTCAAGGGGCTAGTGCAGGCCCACACAAGTACCCTGGGGCCCTGCCCGGTGACTTAGTACACAGGGTACATGCACCCAACCGACTCTGTCCACACCTGCACCTGGGCCCAGTGCCCCAGGCAGCTAGCCAAGAACCTGTTCCGGGAGGTAGAATGGCAGCAGGAGGTAGAACCACATATGAGCCAAGACTCTTAAGTCCCCAGCGCACACTCCATTGTTCCATCACATACCAATCACAAAATCAAAGGCAAAATTATTAAGAATTTCAAGACAACCACCACAGAACATTAAACCTCAGGCATGGGGCACCATGTGACTATAGCGATTGCACACCCATGAAGCCAGCTCTGCTCTAAAAAGCCAGCGGACTCTCAGTGCCATACTCTGTCTAGCTCTAGCCTCTGGGTTTCATCACATGTGTCTCCTTCTACCTGGAACATTCCTGCTCTTCCTTTTCCCTGCTGCTGTGGCACCCCCACAACACTATCCCTATTTCAGCCTTCACCAGGAGGCCTTGGAACTGCTCACTTACCTGCTGTCTGTCCCCACTACATTTGCCAGATAGTGTATCTTATTTACCAAAAGTCCTCACCTTTCCCACCTCTCAGTCTTGCCTTACTTATTATTCAACAAACATCAACGTGCTAGACAACTCCTCATATCAGGGAGGCAGACAAATGAAAAATCGGGCTTCTGGCTGCACTGTCTCGATAGTTACCACCTGGGACCAAGGGTGGTAAATGCTGATTTGCTCTGAGTAGCTTCCTTAGTCAAGAGGATAATTATTATAGCACCAGGTCTTGTGATTAAGATGAGTTATCCCCATGGTATACTGCAAAGCCAAGCACGCGGTAAGCAGTATTTGTTAAGTAAATGAGTGCATAAATTCAACAAATATTGATTGAGCAGACACTGCCCTCATGGACTGGACATTTTAGAGCGGGAGACAGAGAGGCAGTGTCAAAACAGTTTCGTAAGTGCTATAAAGTCAGTAAAGCAAGGTAACAGGATAGTGAGTGAATGAATGTGAAGTTAGCATAAAAGGCACTGAGAAAAAAACTGAGCTATGAACTTCACATATTATCACATTTAATCTCCACAACAAATCAGGGCCTTCCGTACAACATTCACAGACATTAAACACAGAAGCAGAGGTTTAAAGTACAGGCTTAGGAGCCAAACTGCCTGGGTTTGAATCTCACCTCTGCCACTCACTAGCTATGAGAACTTAAGCAATTTACACTTCACCTTTCTGCATCTCAGTTTCTGCATCTGTGAAATGGAAGTACTAATAGTACCCACTTCATAGGGTGGTTAAGAGGATTAAATGAGCTAAAATAGGTAAAGTACTTAAAGTTCCTGGCACATGGTAAGTATTAGCTATCACCATCATCATCGTTAATATTATCCTAATCTAACAGATGAGAAATCTGGGTCTGAGTGGTTAAGTAAATTGTTGGCAATTACAAAACTACTAAGTAGCAGAGCAGCATACAAATTCAGGACTTTGTGACTCTACTATATCACTACAGTATGTAACCAGGATATAATGTGGGGTAATTAATACAGTCAAGTGTTATGAGCACTCCAAAATGGACACTCAACTCTTCCAGGGACGTGGAACTGAGTGGGAGCTGAGACTTGGAGATGCCTGAGAGATGATGATTTTGCTCAAGATCCTGTCTGGCTTCTTATCTCCTCAACCTCTGCCTTCCGAGGGTACCCAAGGATCCAGGTCCAGACAGAGCACCATCTATAAAACCAGAAGCTGAAGCATCCACCATTCCCACCGCCCCACCCCTCCAACTCCAGGCACACAGGACTTAAAGGAATGCAAAGGACACAGCAAGTTCCAGCGTACCTAGGAAGTGTCTCCTTTATGAGTTTGTCATGTAACAGGTTTCACTGAATTCTGGATGCACCAACGGAATAACTTCATATGCACTGACATGCACACAGACAGACTGTTCTATCTCCAAAAAAAAAAAAACCCAAACAAAAAACCCTTTTGTGATCCCCTCAGTCTCTGCCCCATTACTCTAGTCCCCTTTACACCAAATTCTTCAAAATTGAGTCATTCTTGAGTTCCTTCTTCCACAACCCCAATCCAATCTATCAACAAATCCTGTATCAATATATATTCAAAATCCAACCACTTCTCATCATCACTGACTCTGCTTTAAGCCACCACTGCCTGACCAGAGTTTCTCAGATTTTAGGGAATATCAGAAACACCTGGTAAGCTTGTTAAAATACAGATTCCTAGGCCCCATCCCCAGACATCCTGATTCAGTAGGACTGGGTTGGGCCTATAAACGTGCATTTCTAATGACCTCTCAGGTGATGCTGATGCTGCTGGTCCAGGGACCACACTTTAAGGAATGATGATCTACAGTAGCCCCCAAATTCTCCCTGCTTCTACCTTGCTCCTCACCTTTAGTCTATCCTCACAAGAGCCAAAACCTAAATCAGATCACAACTCTCACTTGCTCAAAAAACTTGTGGCTCCCATCCAGAGTAAAAACCAAGTCCTTACACCCTATACCCATGGTTTTTAAACTTTAGCGTGCATCTGAAGGGCTGTTAAACCACAGATTCTAGGGCTCCATCTTCTCCAGAGTTTCTGATTCAGTCAGTCTGGGGTGGGATCCAAGAATTGGCCTAATCAGTTCCTAGATAATGCTGATCCTGCTGGCCTGGGAACCATACTTGGAAAATCACTGCTGTATATGATCTGCACACCCCCGACCCTTAACCTCAGCTTCTATTACTCTCCCCTCACTCACTCTGTTCCAATAGCATTGGACTGGACTGGTAGCATGCCAGGTCTGCTCCCCACTTGGGTCCTTTATGTCCTCTACTTGAAACACTCTTCCCCTACTTACCAGCATGGTTCCCTTCCTCGCTTTCCTTCAGGCTCATAGGTAACCCATCTGTAATCATCCTGTATAAAGTAACCACTACTTCAACCCTGGGGTGGTACTCCTTCTCCTGCTCACCCTACTTTACTTTTCTCTAGACCATGTATTATCACTTGACACACTATATATTAAGCTGTTAGTTTACTGTCTCATGTTCACTGCCGTATCCCCCCCTCCCCCACCCCAGTGTCCAGAACAATGCCTGGCACATAGCACATATCTGATTTTCCCTATCTTCCATAACTTCTAACAACTTAAACGGTGCTTATATTGTCTATAATACTGTATTCTACAGTGAAAGTAGAGGAGACCCAGGTTTGATCTGTGGTCCAGCTGTCTGTGTAGCTTTGGGCACATTATTTAACCTATCACTGCTGGTTCTGGAACAATATGAAGTAGATGCACTCCTCCCTATCCCTCCAAGTACAGCTAAAAACCCTGGACAATATATACAAAACAAACATAAAACTCTGAAAGGTGAAGGGAAGAAAGCAGACCGACTAGAGACAGCAGGATCCACCCACCTAGCAGGTGGTGGATAGCACCAAAGACCAAGTGGGGAACCTGTACTTCCACCCCCACCTGGCAGTCATGAAGTGGTACCCCCTTTCTGCCACTGCAGTGCAGTGTCTGAGAAGGCCTGCAAAAACAGAAGTCTTAAATAAGATCCAGGATCTCGTAACATAATGCCCCAAATGTCCAGAATATAATTAAAATAATTATTTGTCATACCAAGAACAAGGAAAATCACAACTCGAATAAGAAAAGAAAATCAACAGATGTTAAGACTGAGATGACACAGATGTTGGAATTATTTAAGAATTTTAAAGGCGCCACCATAAAAATGTTTCAATGAGCAATTAAGAACATGCCTGAAACAAACGAATAAATTGAAAGTGTCGCCAGGCACAGTGGCTCATGCCTGTAATCCCAGCACTTTGGGAGGCTGAGGTGGGCAGATCACGAGGTCAGGAGTTCGAGACCAGCCTGGCCAACATGGTGAAACCCCATTTCTACTAAAAATACAAAAGATAGCTGGGCGTGGTGGCATGTGCCTGTAATCCCAGCTACTCGGGAGGCTGAGGCAGGAGAATCGCTTGAACCCAGGGAGGCAGAGGTTGCAGTGAGCCGAGATCGCACCATTGCACTCCAGCCTGGGCAACAGAGTGAAACTCCATCTCAGAAAAAAATAATAATAATCATAATAAAATAAATAAATACGTAGAAAGTGTCAGCAAAAATTAGCCAGGCATGGTGGTATGTGCCTTTAATCCCAGCTACTTGGGAGGCTGAGGCAGGAGAATCACTTGAACCCAGGAGGTGGAGGTTGAAGTGACCCAAGATCACACCACTGCACTCCAGTCTAGGCCACAGAGCTAGACTCTTGTCTCAAAAAAAAAAAAAAAAAAAGAAAGTGTCAACAAAAAATAGAAAATCTCTTCAAACAAATAGAAGATATAGAAAAGAATCTAACAGAATTTTTAGAACTGAAAAATACAGTAACTTAATGAAAATTCTTTAGTAACTTAAATGAAAATTCAACAGCAGAATGGAGAAAACAGAGAAAAGAATCAGTAAGTTGAAGATAGAACAATAGAAATTATCCAATCTGAACAACAGAAAGAAAACAGATTGGAAAAAAAATGAACAGAGCCTCAGCAACCTACAGGACTACAACAAAAGACAAACCGGAACAAATCCACACTAAGACATGGCTTAATCAAATTCCTAAAAGCAAAAGACAAAGGAAAAATCTTGAAAGCAATGAGAGATAAATGACACATTACCTCAAGGAGAACACCAATTTGAATGACAGAGGCTCTCTCATCAGAAACCGTGGAGGGCAAAAGGAAGTAGCAGAACAGTTTTCAAGCGCTGAGATAAAAGAACTAGAAACCCAGAGTTCGATATGAAGTGAAAAGATCCCCTAAGAATTCAAGGGAAATCAAGATATTCTCAGATTAAGGAAAACTAAACGTATCTGTTGCCAACACTTATCCTAAAAGAATGAGTAGGCTGGGCACAGTAGCTCATGCCTGTAATCCCAGCACTTTGGGAGGCCCAGACGTGTGGATCATTTGAGGTCAGGAGTTCAAGACCAGCCTGGCCAAGATGGTGAAACCCCGTCTCTACTAAAAATACAAAAAATTAGCTGGGCGTGGTGGCGGGCGCCTGTAATTCCAGCTACTCTGGAGGCTGAGGCAGAGAATTGTTTAAACCTGGAGGGGCGGAGGTTGCAGAGGTTGCAGTGAGCCAAGATCACGCCACTGCACTCCAGCCTGGGCGACAGAGCGAGACTTCGTCTCAAAAAAAAAAAAAAAAAAAAAAAATCAGCCAGGCATGGTGGTGCATGCCTGTAGTCCCAGCTACTGTGGGGTGGGGGGCTGAGGTGGGAGGATCACTTGAGCACAGGAGGTTTAGGCTGCAGGTGAGCCGTGACTGTTCCACTACACTCCAGCCTGGGCAACACAGCAAGACTCTGTCTCAACAACAACAAAACGATTAATTAGATTATAAACAAAAGAGCATTAAGGCATATAAAGAAAAGTGAAGTTTCAACCGGACATGGTGGCTCACGCTTGTAATCCCAGCACTTTGGGAGGCTGAGGCGGGCAGATCATGAGGTCAGGAGTTCGAGACCAACCTGGGCAACATAGTGAAAACTCGTCTCTACTAAAAATACAAAAATTAGCTGGCTATGGTGGACCACACCTGTAGTCCCAGCTACTCGGGAGGCTAAGGTGGGAGAATCGCTTGAACCCAGGAGGCAGAGGTTGCAGTGAGCCGAGACCACATCATTGCACTCCAGCCTGGGTGACAGAGTGAGACTCTGTCTCAAGAAAAAAAAGAAAAAGAAAAGTAAAGTTTCTACTCTTCAATCAAACTGGTAAAATGTAAAGAGCAGTTGCTTATGGTAAGTTATATGTATAATGTAATACCTAGAGCAAGTACTGAAAAAAGCAATACAGAGATAACTCGGGCCAAGAGCAGTAGTTCATGCCTGTAATCCCAGTACTTTGGGAGGCTGAGGTGGGAGGATCATCTGAAGCCAGAAGTCCAAGACCATCCCAGGCAACAAAGGGAGGTACCAACAACCTACACCCACACCCTCCCCACACAAAAAATTTAAAAAATTAGGGCACACAGTGGCACGTGCTTGCAGTTTCAGCTATTGCAGAGGCTGAAGCATGAGGAGATTGCTTAAGCCCTGGAGTTTGAGGCTGCAGTAAACCATGATCAAACCACTGCACTCCAGCCTAGGTGACATAGAGACCCTGTCTCAAAAATAAATGAATGAATGAATGAATGAGTAGGCCGAGTGCAGTGGCTCACACCTGTAATCCCAGCACTTTGGGAGGCCGAGGCAGGTGGATCACCTGAAGTCAGAAGTTCAAGACCAGCCTGACGAACATGGAGAAACCCCGTCTCTACTAAAAATACAAAATTAGCTGGGCATGGTGGCACATGCCTGTAGTCCCAGCTATTCAGGAGGCTGAGGCAGAAGAATCGCTTGAACCTGGGAGCCGGAGGTTGCGGTGAGCCAAATCGCACTCCAGCCTGGGCAACAAGAGCGAAACTGCATCTCAAAAAAAAAGAAAAAAAAAAGAAAAGAAAAAAGAAAAAATCAGCAAGGATTAGAAGAATTCAGCAACACCATTAACCAACAGTAGTTAATTGACATTTATAGAACACTCTACCCAAAAATGGCAGAATACACATTCTTTTCGAGTGATCATGAAACATTTACCAAGATAGACTCTGGGCTATAAAACAAATCTCAATAAATGTAAAGGAATTGAAATCATACAAAGTATATTCTCTGACCACTATCAAACTAGAAGTCAGTAACAGAACGATAACAGGAAACTCTACAAAAACTTAAAAATTAAACAACATACTTCTATACTTCATGGGTCAAACTGGAAGTTTCAAGGGGAATTTAAAAATGCCTTGAGGCAGCAGGAGGATCACTTTAGCCCAGGAGCTGGAGGCTGCAGTAAGCTATGATCCTGCCTCTGCAGTACCGCCTGGGCAACAGACTGAGACACTGTCTCAAAAAAAAAAAAAAAAAAAGACAAACAAAAAAAAAAAAAACACTTTTTTTTTAATGCCTTGAACTACATGAAAAGGGAAAATGTAACATATCAAAATCTATTGATGCTGAGAAGAAAATTAACAGCTAAAGGCTTACATTAGAAAAGAAAGAAAGGCCGGGTGCTGCGGGTCTTGCCTGTAATCCCAACACTTTGGGAGGCCGAGGCGGGTGGATCACCTGAGGTCAGGAGTTCGAGACTAGCCTGGCCAACATGGTGAAACCCCATGTCTATTAAAAATACAAAAAATTAGCTGGGCGTGGTGGCGAGCGCCTATAATCCCAGCTAGTAGGGAGGCTGAGGCAGGAAAATCACTTGAACCCGGGAGGTGGAGGTTGCAGCGAGCCGAGATCGCGCCATTGCACTCCAGCCTGGGCAACAGGCTGTTTCAGAAAAAATAAAAAAAAGAAAAAGAAAAGAAAGTCTCAAATCAATAATCTAATCTCCCACCTCAAGAAACTAGATAGAGAGCAAAATAAACCAAAGGAGGAAAAAAATAATAAAGGCAGAGATCAATTAAATTGAAAACAGAAAGACAACAGAAAAAGTCAATGAAACAAAAAGCTTGTTCTTTGAAAAGATCCATAAAACTGACAAACCTCTAGCAAGTCTGACAAATACGAAGACAAATTTTTTTTGTTTGTTTTCGGTTTTTTTGAGACAGGGTCTCGCTCTGTCACCCAGGCTGGAGTGTAGTGGCATGATCACAGTTCACTGAAGCCTCAACTTCCTGGGCTCAAGCAATCCTCCCACCTCAGCCTCCCGGGCAGCTGGGACTATAAGCATGTGCCACCCACCCTGCTAATTTTTGTATTTCTTGTAGAGACGGGGTTTTACCATGTTGCCCAGGCTGGTTTTGAACTCCTGGGCTTAAGCAATCCACCAGCCTTGGCCTCCCAAAGTGCTGGGATTATAGGCATGAATGACATCACATGCCCAGCCTGATACATTTTTAGTATCACTAATGAAACAAAATTATCACTACAGCACCTAAAGATATCAAAAGGATAATAAAGAAATACTATGAACAATTCTACAAACATAAATTTGACAACTTAGATGAAATGGGTCAATTCTTGGAAAGTACACATCCAACATAAAATAGGTAATTTGAATAGTCCTATAACTATTAAATGGAATAATTTTTAAAACTCCCCAAAAAGATAAAGATAATTAGGCGAAGTGGTTAGCATAGTGAGTGGAACACTAGCTTGTGCTCAATAAACGACAGCTATAACCATTTTATTTAAATCATCACAACCTCTCAGGGAAACTGAGGCTTCACAGATAAGAAATTATTTGCTAATATGTAACAGAATCAGAATTTGAACCCAGATCTGAAATCAGTGTCCTTTCCCCTAGAGTTAAAAATCCACACCAAAGTTATTCCCTTGGGCATGTATCAACCAATATTTCTTTTATAAACAGGAAAACTGTAGAGTGAAATTTGTACTAAAAATCCCAGAAATCAATAAATGCTTGCCAACTAGTTTTCTCCACTATTGTACAGCAATGATTCTCAAATGTTAGGGTGAATCAGGATCACTTGTTTGTTAAAATATAGACTGCTGAGTCCAAGTCCTAGCCCAAGAAATTGCATTTTGAACAAATTCCCAGTTGATGAACTGTACTTTAAAAAAGTTCGTTCCTCCTGTGTTAGCTCACTTAGGAATTAAAAAAGAATAATATAAAAAGAATGTTCATTCCAATTTTTCTGTACCAAAAAAAGAGAATGACTGGTGTACAGTAATGATATGTTAGTCCATCCTTCCCTCAGTATCAGAAGCTATCACACTCCGCAGAAGGGGAAGGAATCAAGACAGGATAATGTTCTAAATCAGTGGTTCTCAAGGGTGGGCCCTTCTTACCTACTGAATCAGAAACACTGTAGCTAGGGCATCCCTAACTTGTGTTTCATCAGGTCTTCCAAGTGAGTCTGATACATGCTGAAGTTTGAGAACCACCGCTGTACAAATCAAAGTGTTTTTGCAAAATCCAGCTTCTTACAGGAAGAATGAAGCAATACCATGTTTTTTGCACTTCTGAGAACCTGGGCTCTGGAATCAAATAATTCAAAGTTCAAATCCACACTCAGAAAGTCACTTAACTTCCACGAATTCCAGATTCTCAGCTGCAAAATGGAATAGTTGCCTCCCTTGTTATAACCTTTCCAGAAAGTAACTTGGCATTATATTCCATAATCCCTAGCTGGACTTCAAGAAATCTATCCTGCAAAAGTCACTAGCGGCCGGGCATGGTGGCTCACACCTGTAATACCAGCACTTTGGGAAGTCAAGGTGGGTGGATCACGAGGTCAGCAGTTCGAGACCAGCCTGACCAACATAGCGAAACCCTGTCTCTACTAAAATACAAAAATGAGCCGGGTGTGGTGGCGCGCACCTGTAATCCCAACTACTCAGAAGGCTGAGGCAGGAGAATCACTTGAACCCAGGAGGCAGAGGTTGCAGTGAACCGAGATCATGCCACTGCGATCATGCAGCTTGGGCGACAGAGTGAGACTGTCTCAAAAAAAAAAAAAAAAAGTCACTAGAGATATGAACAGATTTCTATCACCTCTAGGTATTTGTGGATTTAAAATTTGTTGGCTTAACTCTTGCAAGCAACCATAAAAAGTCCACAGTATGTAGTAATTTCCAATTGTGCTGAAGTACAAACTTAAATGGCGCACTATAAGCCTGGTGTGTTTCTGTGAGCAATGCACTGAGTAAGCAAGAGCAGCCACCCCCAAGGACCTGATTCTCAGCTAGCTTCCTTGTTCAGTGGGGGCCCATAGAGAGAAGCAAAAGAGATTTTTAAAATTTGGTGTATTTCATGGAAAAAAATTAAGGCAGTTAACTTGTGTTAGAGTGTACAAAGAAACACACAACTCACCACAGAAATGTGATTAAAGAGGGGCCTGGCCCATAAGCCCATTTCTGTATTTGTAAGTTTAGAATTCTTTAAGGCCTCAATGGTGCTCCTTATAAATAAATGTCAAGTATCTACTAGGCAAAGATGCTTTCCATAATGTTTTTGTTTTAATCAGCACTCATATCAAGATGCAAAACCTTTCCAGAACGCCCAAAGTTTCCTCACATTATTTATAATATAAAAAAGTACAAATAATGTTCAAAAAAGTACAACGTCCAACCATAAAGGAAATTACCAAATTAACCGGTGACACATATATATTGTGGGATATCAGAAATCAAGTTTAGCTGAATATTTAATGAACTGGCAATTACATTGTAACATTAACTAGAAATAAAAAATAGGTTGTAAAATGGTATTTATAACGCAATCCCATCTTGTAAAAATATGTTTATATTCTAAGTCAAAAGATGGGAGTTAATGCAACAACAAATTTAACAGTGGATTGTGCCAGACAGTAGTAGACTCAGGTGAGTTATATTTCCTTCTTTATTCTTTTTCTGTGTTTTCTACAACAAGCAGGTCTCACTATAAAAGCATGAAAAAATTAAGAACATTATTTAAAAGAGAAATATCCAACTTTCAGGCTTGCATATAGACTAAATAATTTATCCCAAGTCCCTGTCATGGGGTCCGGCAGACATAAGCAGTCAGGAAGCATTCATTCCTGTTCCCTGTTTCCAGAGTGAGGAGTTAGCAGGAGCCCATTTTACAGGTCTGAACCTACACATTTCCCATACAATCCAAAGTAAGGGCCCCAGGCAACAGCTTTTTTTCATGAAGACTCATTAATTCATTCAAAAATGTACTCAGCATCTATTACATGTTTAGCACTGAACCAGGTTCTGGGGATACCAAACATGAAAAGAAGACATCTCTGCCCTCAGGAAGCTCTGGCTAATGAATGACACAGATATATTTATAACTATGATATGATTAAATAATTACTTTTTAATAAAGACGCACACAAAGTGCAATGGGAACCAAGAGGAAAAAGGACTTTTACACCTTTTACAGTCTGTGAGTTGCAAAGGGGAGAGGGCATTAGTGGGAGTTTGCACGTACAAAGACAAAAAGGCATAAAGGAGTATAAAATTTTCCCAGAACTATAGGTAGTTCAGTCTTGCTAGGACATAAAGAACAAGAGAGGAGGAGTGGCAGGAAATGAGAATAAACAAGTAGATCACAAAAGGTCTTGTCTGTCATATAAAGGATACTGAATTTTATCCCAGAGACGAACCACTGAAAGAAGAATGTTAAGCTGAGGAGTGACTTGATCAGCACTAGCAAAGACACCAGGAATCCTGAAAGACATCTTAATCCCCACTTATTTTCAGGGCAAAGGAAAAGGTCCCACCCTCTAGGGTTGTCCCCTCTTAAATAACATGAGGCAGTAAAACAGAACTCTGTGCCCGGCACACAATAAATATTCAATAGAGATCAGTTAAACATGAATTTGCCCCTTACGGGGCAAGGGGGCAGTCCCTGCTGAGGGCAGGATTTTAGCAGCACCAGCACCTATAGTTTGGTCTTGAGTGTGATAAACAGAAATAGCTTGCCGGGCATAGTGGCTCATGCCTGTAATCCTAGCACTGTGGGAGGCTGAGGCGGGCGGATCGCTTGAGGTCAGGAGTTTGAGACCAGCCTGGCCAACATGGTGAAACTCCATCTCTATCAAAAAAGTACAAAAAAATTTGCCGGGCGTGGTGGCGTGCACCTGTAATCCCAGCTACTCGGGAGGCTGAGGCACGAGAATCGCTTGAACCCGGGAGGCAGAGGTTGCAGTGAGCTGAGATCATGCCATTGCACTCCAGCCTGGGTGACAAGAGTGAGACCTTGTCTCAAATTAAAAAAAAAAAAAAAGAAAAAAAGAAAAAGAAATAGCCCCTCTGGAGGAGACCAGACAACTGAAAATTCTAGAATCTAACAGGCAACAGGAGGAGGGTGCCATACACTGTTTTGTTGTGCTCCAGTGTACAAAGCCCCCTCAAGGTTGTCTTTCCATAGCTGAGATTTAAATCCCATTAATGAAATATTAGTTTTATCGTACACACTAACCTCTCCGGAATTCTGGGTGACAGGTGCTTATGTGCACACATGGTTAACTGAAGGAAATTCATCAGTGGTTTTACTCCTGTTTTACCCAGCATCTATTCTGCTTAATTCAATTTAGTTGGATGGTGCTGCAGATAAATGCTGTAGAAATAAAATACTCTTGCATTTCTGCCTCCATTTATGGAGTACATCCAAACTGCTTTGCAAAGTCAGAAAGGATGTATTTGATAACATTTTATAGCTGAAGACAATGAGGCTCAGAAAAGCAAAGCAACTTGTGCATGGTCACTCTGAAACTAAGTACAAAGCCACGACTTAAATCCCTGTTTATGGACTCAACTACCTCAAATAAGCAACACTGTTTTCCCAAAAGCCAGTGTCTGAGGCAGAACATAATTGTCAGACTATAAAAATGATGGCCGGGCGCGGTGGCTCACGCCTGTAATCCCAGCACTTTGGGAGGCCGAGGCAGGCAGATCTCCAGAGGTCGGGAGTTCCAGACCAGCCTGATCAACATGGAAAAACACCGTCTCTACTAAAAATACAAAATCAGCTGGGTGTGGTGGTGCATGCCTGCAATCTCAGCTACTTGGAGGCTGGGGCAGGAAAATCGCTTGAACCTGGGAGGCAGAGGTTGCTGTGAGCCGAGATCGCGCCATTGCACTCCAGCCTGGGCAACGAACGAAACTCCGTCTCGAAAAAAATAAAACAAAATAAAAAATAAAAAAGAATATAAAAATGATTCTTTGTAACAGGAAAGAAAAGGGGGGGTCTTATAAATCTAAAAAAACACTCAGAAGAAAAGTGCAAAGAAGAAATACATAGGGGAAAACACAGGAAAAGGAGAAACCAGAGGCTAATGTCAGCTAGGTCCTGTTCTGCAAGGAGAGATGGCAGAACCTGAGTCTGGGAGAGGGGGTTCTGAGCCGGAATCTAAAAACAGAGCTGAGAAAGGAAGAGAGAGCAAGTGAACACACCTGGCCACCGCACCCTGTGTAGCCTGGCCTGCCCTCCTTACCTGCCATGAAACCAGTCCTGGCACATGTCACACTCGATCATGAAGCGGGTCACATCGTAAGGCAGCCGGCAGAGGCAATACACCGGCACCGAGGCCATCTTCGCTCGGCCCTGGAGCGTTCTGCGGCCGGCCAGGTTCGTCGTGTCAAGAGGGGCGGGAGGCGGCAGCACGCGTCCTCTCTGGACGATAGCTAGGCACAAATAACACTTTTTACAGAGTGAATCAGCCCCCGCCCCCCACCCCCTTGCACCAACCCTCAGTTCTCCAATAGAGAGTTACCGCCGCCGGGATGCAACACAGCTGGTGCGGCTGTAGGGGGCAACCAGAGAAAGTCCACCCGGCCCTTAGAATTTCTTTCACACGTAAAGAACGGAGCTCAACCTTCCAGGCTTCCCACCGCCCCCACACTCTCCACTCCCCACTCCCCACCCCCCACCTTCTTCGGCCCCGTTGTCAGTGATAACTTCTTTCCGGGTTTCAAGAAAATACCTGAAGCTTTTTCGGGAAGCTTCTTTCATCTCTCACTGAACCCTCCCCTAGCTGACCCCTGTTTCACAGGGCTCCCTCTATTATGACGCAAACCACAGCGTCAAAAACGAGGCTGGGGGTATCTCAAGACAAGACCCTCCTCTCACCACCTGAAATAGGGCCAACCAGAGAGAGATAAAGGATCCCTGAAAGTCTCTTCAGGTTACTCAAAGCCTTCACGAAGAAGACAGACAAGACTAGGCGCCCAACTCAAATCACAGTTCTGGGGTCGTGTTCGGAGAGTTTAAATAATCCTTTCCATCACTCTCAATATCATTCCTTCCCCGACCAGTCAGGAGTCTCATCACCCCCAAAACTGAAATAAATATAAATCTCTAAACTGACCAGCTCGTTCTGTACTTTAAAGATGACAGGGTTCTGGTTGCATCCCTGAAACTCAAAAGGATCTATTCAAAACCCCTCAAACTGACTAGAATTTCCTCACACTCCCGAAACTAAGCAAGGATTCTTTTGCATCGCTCGGAAACTGGCAGCGTTTCCTTGCAGCCCCCCCTCAAACTGATGAGAGCTCCCTAGTCTCCCCAAATGTTCAGGTACCTCACAGTATATCCTAAAACTGACAGTAATACCCTCGCAGCCCCCAAAACTTACAGGAATCTTAACGCTTCCCCAACTGACAGGAACCTCCTCACGCCCCAAACCTGACAAGAACGTCTTCGGTCCAGAATCCTACAGGGACCTCCTCATGCTTTGGGCTGCAAGGACTCCACGCCCGCGGAGCTCAGCCCCAGCGACACGCCGGCAGCCGGGCTAGCTCCGGGACTGCGAATCGCCTCAGCGGAGGCTCGTCCGGTAGTTCCGGCCCCTACGGCGACGCGCGTCGAATTCTGGGATAGTCCCCGTACCGCCGGGAACCTCGCTCGCCTTCCCCTCGAGCCCCCCGCTGGGTCGCGCGGCGCCAGCCGCTCAGCGGTGCTTCAGAGCAGCCTCCTCCACAACATTCCCCTCGGCCCGGCTGTTCGGGCCTACTGGAGACCGCGGCTTGGGCCTAGTCTGGCGGCCGCCCGGCGAACGGGCAAGTGGCGTCGTCGCTGGGCCGGCAGGAGATACTCGCGAGCAAAGCAACGGGGAAAGAGATGAACCGGCCGCCACGTCCGAGGCACACGGCCCGAAAAGTCGCTGGGAGAAGCCCAGTGGCGGTGGTAGGCAATTCGGAGTAGTCAATAAAGTTTATTCAAAACAATGAGGAAGTTGAGGCGGAGAGGGGAGGAGAAATACGGGATAAACAGCTACCATGTTGAGAGTGGCGGCGCTACCCAGACAACCAAGGCGACCGCCATCTTATGAGGGCTGGACTCGCGAGGTGAGCGCGGCGGAGGCGGGGAACCGCGAGCCGCCGGCTCCCGGGTGACGTCATCAGGGGGCGGGGCGCCACCTTGAGAAAGGAGGGCGGTTCTCAGCCACCTTTGGACCCGCTCGTCTCTTTAAGGTGCCCAATCGCCGCTGAAGACCTTGAGCCCAGAGGCGGAGAAGCCGCCATCTTAGGCGAGGCAGACGTTTGGCTCCATTTTGAGTGGGGCCCGAAACTTCCTACCCTTCCCCCTCCTCCGGGCAAACAGGGAGTTCACCTACCCCGACTCGCACACTCCTCCTCCCCAGCCTTCTCCTCCTATGAGAGGAGGTGAACTCGGTGACTCCAAACTACAAAATTAATAGGTGGCGGCGGGGGCGGGCTTCAGCCGGGGTAGAGGCGGAGTACTCACCGCGGCTCCTGTTCATTGAGCACCTTCGATAGGCTGGGCTCTTTCCCACGGTCTCTGCGTTGTTGGTTCTTCCCCCTGTGAAGGAAGCTCTGTGATTATCACCAAATGAAGGCAGGGGCTTCGAGAAGCCAAGTGACTTGAGTCCCGGAGCAGGGACGTTGAACCTTGTGCCCTGTGCTACCCGCGTTCTGTCCCCAGGCCCTCAGTGTAGTTCCTCTGTAAAGCTGCTGCCAACTCCACAACTCCCTCTGAACTCTTCTTTGACCCTACTGTTTCACTTCAGTTCAAATACAGTTCAAGGATTTGTTTGCACCTGTCCCACAATTTTCTGACTATAGCCTGAGGGGAGGGGAGAGGAGGGGGGATGAGAGGAAAGGCTGAGTTAGTGGAGCTTTGCTGAGTTAGTGGAGCTTCATACATATGCTTCAAGATGGCCTAGGTTTTCTCAAACATTCTAGAAAATTCTCTAGGAGTTATCTTACTATTTCATTTTCTTAAAGGGTCCCATTGCTTTAAAAAAGAAATGTGTGCGTGCACACAATTTACTAACCAGTGATGGTGGGGTAGGCCCTGGGGATGCAATGGTGAAAACAGGGCCTCTGGAGTGGGAGAGCATCTGCCAGTGCAGGAAACAAAGTTGCGAGTAAACAATTGGAATAGAAGGCACAGTAAGCACACAAATACCACCTGCAAAATGACCTTTGCCAAATGCAACATGAAGCTACAAAAGAGCCTTACAAGCTGCTTGCAGCTGCTGTAAGAAAGACGGCAGGGGGACATGGACGATGTAAGTTCACTTAAATAAACAAGCGAGAACATTGTACTCAAAAGGATCAACGTGTACAAATGCATGGAGGCACATAGAAAAATATTTACTAAAAGTTGAATATTGTTGGAACAAGGAAAACAGAAGAGAGATAGGTAGGAGGTCAAACAGTAAAGGGTCACAACATGAAAGATTGCGAAATGCAAAAGAGTTTAGATTGTATGCAGTTAGCAAAAAGAAAACACAGGTTTTTGAGCAGGAGTAGCTTAGTCTCATATTTGTGACTTACCCAGAGGATGGTTTAGGGTTTTTTTTTTTTTTTTATGTTTGTTGTTTTAGAGACAAGGCCTCACTCTGTCAACTCAGGCTGGGCGGTCATAGCTCACTGCACCCTAGAACTCCTGGACTCAAGCGGTCCTTCCGCCAGAGCCTCATGAGTAACTGAGACTATAGGCGCACACCACCACACTCGGTTATTTTTTATTTTTTATAGACCCTAGGCCTCGCTATATTGCTCAGGCTGGTCTCAAACTCCTGGTTTCAGATCCTCTAAAAGCGCTGGGATTACAGGCCTGAGCCACTGCACTGAAAGGTCCAGGTTTAATGGGACCTGAAGCTTATATGGTTTAGGGGAGGAAGGGTGAGACGTCTTTAAGAAAAAAATAGCCGGGCGCGGTGGCTCATGTCTGTAATCCTAGCACTTTGGGAGGCCGAGGCGGGCGGATCACGAGTTCAGGAGTTCGAGACCAGCCTGGCCAACATGGTGAAACCCCGTATCTACTAAAAATAAAAATATTAGCCGTGTGTGGTGGCACATGCCTGCAGTCCCACGTACACAGGAGGCTGAGGCAGGAGAATCGCTTGAACACGGGAGGCGGAGGTTGCAGTGATCCGAGACTGTGTCATTGCACTCCAGCCTGGATGACAGAGCGAGACTCCATCTCAAAAAAAAAAAAAAGACTTATGAATACAAAATTAGGTTCAAAGGTAGGCAGTAAGAGTATTTCTACAAGCAATTCCTACACCTGGGTAATAATTACGAAGAGAAGTGATACAAGGCACATGTAAATGTACCATGGGGCCGGGTGCAGATTGCACGTCTGTAATCCCAGCACTTTGGGAGGTCAAGATGGGAGGATCACTTGAGCCCAGGAGTTCAAGACCAGGCTGGGCAACATAGTGAAACCCTGTCTCTACAAAATAAAAATAAAATGAATTTTTAAATAACAAATATCCCATGAAACCCAACCTAAATGTATCCCCCAAATCAACTTCCCCTTAGGTGGATCTCAAAAATGTCAGGCAGCTCCAACACCACCTAATGCAAGGGAAAGTATGGCCAGGCCCTCAGTGGAAAGGGACAGCACTTTGAACCAATTGTTGTTTAAATGTATTTTGTGAACTTTATAAAACACATCACCATGTGACCCTATGGAAAGTGACAGGTCCTGCAGTTTAAGATTTCTTAGCTTCACAAGGAGTCAGGAGGAATGAGGCTGTTTCACTAGTGTTGCGGGGAAAAAATTGGTCCAGGATAGTTTGGGAAAGGGTAGAAAAAGATGAGATAATTTGGATATTTTGGAGGTTGACTAGGCAGTGTTTGGAAACTGATAATAGCGGATGAGTGAGTGAAAGGGGTGTGAGTTCACTTCTGGGTTGAGTGTCAGCATAGATGACGGTGCCACTGAATGAACTGGGCTACGCAGAAGAGAAAACAGATTTGGTGGGGAGGAGACTAAATTTAATTTGGACTATGTTGAGTTCAGGTGTGTGTGGAACATTAATTCCCTCACCCAACAGTTCTTTATTAATCTACTATGCATCATGCACTGTGCTAGGTGCTGAGGATGTTGAGGTACCCCAGATAAGGCCCTGGCCTGCATGCAGCTGACAGTCTACTGGCGGAAACAGTCAATGATCAAATAAAATTTCATTAATATGTGAATTTCATTCACATATTTTCTTGAACACCTACTGTTAGGCACTGGGGATTTAGGGATAAACAAAACAGACAAGTCCCCACCCTCCTGTGACTCATTTCCAGCAAGGGAGACGGATAAAAAGTGAGGCAAATCAGAGAATTTCCAATTGAGGTGAGTGCTATCAGGAAAGTAAGACCAGTTATGAGATAGAGAATGATTTGAAAGGAAAGCAGTCTATTTTAGATAAGGTAGTCAAGGAAGGGTTCTCAGAGAAGGTGACAGGAGCTGAGACCTGAATAACAAAAAGAGCTAGCTAGGGACAAAGGCAAAAGGAATCAAAAGTGTTGGCCGGGTGTGGTGGCTTACGCCTGTAATCTCAGCACTTTGGGAGGCTGAGGCGGGTGGATCACGAGGTCAAGAGATCGAGACCATCCTGGCCAACATGGTGAAACCCCATCTCTACTAAAAATACAAAAAATTAGCTGGGTGTGGTGGCACGTGCCTGTAGTCCCAGCTACTCAGGAGGCTGAGGCAGGAGAATCGCATGAACCCGGGAGGCAGAGCTTGCGGTGAGCCGAGATTGTGCCACTGCACTCCAGCCTGGGCGACAGAGCAAGACTCCATCTCAAAAAAAAAAAAAAAAAAAAAAAAAAAAGTGCTAAAGCCCTAAGATGGGGGCAAGAGGACTGGGCGGGCTACAGGTGGGGGTCAGGGTCTCCAAGCCTGAATTAGAGACCCTGTGTGTACCCTTAGGGAATAGACGATCTAATAAATTAACAAAACAAGGAGGCTGGAAAAGGTCAAACCCTAAGTGCTACGTAGAGGTTTGAGCAACCTGTGTGGTGTGGGAACAAAGAGGCAGTCACAGTTAATTCAAACACGTTCAGTGGGTGTGTGAGGAAAGGCTTCACAAGAGGTAGCACTGGACCTAGGTACAGTGGTACCTACCCCGACTCCTAAAATTCCTCCCCAGTGTCCTTATCTGAGAACTTACTGTGCTAAGCACTGTTACAAACTCGCTACAAGCATTAAGTAACTGAATCCTTAGAACAACCATATGAAGTAGATATCAATACTGTTAGCATTGTATGGATGATGAAGCTGAGTACAGAAACTTTAATTCACTTGCTGGAGGTCACTTAGCTAGTTTGTATCCTAGCAGGGGTTCCTGGTGATACAGGCTCAGAGACCAGGCTCTTAACCACTCCTTTATACCACTAGTGTGGATTTAACAGCAACTGGTGTATAAATGTAATGGGAAGGTAATCAATTAATGGTTCTTTGCATAATTTGAAACACAGAAACAAAATGTGGTTTGCACACACTTGAAATAAAAACTAGCAGGATGGTGCCCCAGGTGCCAAACTAAGCAATGGAGAACACCAACCCATGCCTCCAGGGCCAGCTTCATGGGCGTGCCTGTTCACCGAGCTCTGCTCCTAGAAGGGGCCTTAGGCTTGGTTTAATGTAATGCTGTGGCTGTCTTGAAATTGATAATTTTATCTTTGAGCTTGTCTTTTCTAAGTGTAGTCCACTGTGACAATGGATCATGGACATGAGCAGAAGGGATATGCTAAGTGGCAGCACCCACGGCCTATGGAAACTGCAGGCAATGTGCATGCCACCAAGCAGTTAGACAGGCCGCCTGGTGTGCAGAAACACACCAGAGGGGGACATCAGGGCCCAGAGGGGACGTCAAGCCAGTGACTACAGTGGCAGCAGTAGCAAAAGCAGCAGCACAGGTAGCAGTGGCTATAGATCTGGGAGAGAGGAGGGCCTCTGTGCAGGAACAGTGAGGAGACCTGTTGTGAGAGGCAAGCTTGTCCTGTCACCAGGGCCTGTACAAAGATTAACGCTTTGGCCTGCACACTGGGACAGGAACTGCTGGCACTCAGGCAGTAAACTTTGCAAGGAAATGATTATGAAATAAACGAGTACCCATGGACATTGCAGTAAAGTGTATGGAGAGGATTATTATAATTTTTCAACGAGTTTAGAATCTCTGGTTTTAAAAACTGGTGCAACACAGCAAAACAAATATCCAAAGGCTTAGAAATAGAAATTAAAATTAAAGATTGTCACAAAAGACACATTAAATGAAAAGTTTCAGATAAAATATCAATGAAGAAGACAATATAAAAGTTTCTTCCCTGTAATTGAAGAGACAGGCCAGGCGCAATGGCTTATACTTATACTCCCAACACTTTGGGAGGCCGAGACGGGGAATTGCTGGAGCCCAGGAGTTTGAGACCAGTCTGGACAACAAAGTGAGACCCTATCTCTACTAAAAATTAAAAAACAAAAAATTTGCTGGGTGTAGTGGTTCGTGCCTGAAGTCCCAGCTACTCAGGAGGCTGAAGTGGGAGGATTGCTTGAGCTTTTGAGGTCAAGACTGCAGTGAACCATGATCTCCCATTGCACTCCTGGCTGGGCAACTGAGTGAGACGCTGTCTCAAAACAAAACAAAACAAAATAAAACGACAACAAAAAAAGACCAGCCTGGGCAACAAAGTGAGACCTCGTCTCTATAAAAAATAAAAATATTAAAATATTAGCCAGGCATGGTGGTGCGCACCTGTAGTCCCACCTACTGACGAGGCTGAATCGGGAGGATTCCTTGAGCCCAGGAGGTCAAGGCTGCAGTGAGCTGTGATCCCACTACTGCACTCTAGACTGGACAATAAAGTAAGACCCTGTCTTAAAAAAAAAAAAAAATGAATGTGGCCGGGCACAGTGGCTCACGCGTGTAATCCCAGCACTTTGGGAGGCTGAGGTGGGCGGATCATGAGGTCAGGAGTTCGAGACCAGCCTGGCCAACATGGTGAAACCCCGTCTCTACTAAAAACACACAAAAAATTAGCTGGGTGTGGTGGTGGGTGCCTGTAATCCCAGCTACTCGGGAGGCTGAGGAAGGAGAATCACTTGAAACAAGAAGGCAGAGGTTGCAGTGAGCCGAGATGACGCCACTGCACTCCAGCCTGGGCAACAAGAGTGAAACTCTATCTCAAAAAAAAAAAAAAAAAAATGAAGTTGCGGCCGGTGGCTCATGCCTGTAATCCCAGCACTTTGGGAGGCCGAGGCAGGTGGATCACCTGAGGTTGGGAGTTCGAGACCAGCCTGACCAAAATGGTGAAACCCCCATCTCTACTAAAAATACAAAAATTAGCTGGGCGTGGTGGCACATGCCTGTAATTCCAGCTACTTGGGAGGCTGAGGCAGGAGAATCACTTGATCCTGGGAGGGGGAGGTTGTGGTGAGCTGAGATCACGCCATTGCACTCCAGCCTGGGCAACAAGAGTGAAACTCTGTCTCAAAAAAAAAAAAAAAATGAAGTTGCTAAAAATGTTGATGACCAAATAATTGAATTTGCAGAAAAGGGAGTCAGAAAAATCTTATGATCATGATATATTAATAACACTATTTTTGCCAGGTGCAGTGGCTGTCACCTGTATTCCCACCACTTTGGGAGGCCGAGGCAGGTGGATCACTTGAGGTCAAGAGTTTCAGACCGACTTGGCCAACATGGTGAAACCCCGTCTCTACTAAAAATACAAAAATTAGTAGGCTGTGGTGGTGCACACCTGTAACCCCTGCTACTAGGGGGGCTGAGGCAGGAGAATCACTTGAACCTGGGAGGCAGAGGTTGCAGTTAGCCAAGATCGTGCCACTGCACTCCAGCCTGGGCGACAGAGTGAGATTCCGTCTCAAAAGAAAAAAAAAATCATGTAAAATTATGACAAAAATATTTTTCTGTAATTTGTCATTATTCATGCATTACTATTACACTTACTATGTTTTATAAGTAAAAACATTTTTTTAAAGGAAAAAAAATTTTTTTTTGATACAGAGTCACGCTGTGTCACCCAGGCTGGACTGGAGTGCAGTGGCGTGATCGCTGCTCATTGCAGTCTCTGCCTCACAGGTTCTAGCAATTCTCCTGCCTCAGCCGCCCAAGTAGCTGGGATTACAGGCGCACACCACCACGTCTGGCTTTTTTTTTTTTTAATTTTTAGTAGAGACGGGGTTTTACCATGTTGGCCAGGCTTGTCTCCAACTTCTGGCCTCAAGTGATCTGCCCGCCTTGGCTTCCCAAAGTGCTGGGATTATAGGCGTGAGCCACCAAGCCCGGCCTAGGAAAAAAACTTTTTTTAAAAATTTTATTATTATTATACTTTAAGTTTTAGGGTACATGTGCACAACGTGCAGGTTTGTTACATACGTATACCTGTGCCATGTTGGTGTGCTGCACCCATTAACTCCTCATTTAGCATTAGGTATATCTTCTAATGCTATTCCTCCCCCCTCCCCCCAGCCTACAACAGTCCCCGGTGTGTGATGTTCCCCTTCCTGTGTCCATGTGTTCTTATTCTTCAATTCCCACCTATGAGTGAAGCCCACTTGATCATGGTGGATAAGCTTTTTGATGTGCTGCTGGATTCGGTTTGCCAGTATTTTATTGAGGATTTTTGCATCAATGTTCATCAAGGATATTGGTCTAAAATTCGCTTTTCTGCTGTGTCTCTGCCAGGCTTTGGTATCAGGATGATGCTGGCCTCATAAAATGAGTTAGGGAGGATTCCACCTTTTTCTATTGATTGGAATAGTTTCAGAAGGAATGGTACCAGTTCCTCCTTGTACCTCTGGTAGAATTCGGCTGTGAATCCATCTGGTCCTGGACTTTTTTTGGTTAGTAAGCTATTAATTATTGCCTCAATTTCAGAGCCTGTTATTGGTCTAGTCATGTGCGGGATATAATCTCCTGGTGTGCCGTTTTTTAAGCCCGTTGGAAAAGTGCAGTATTAGGGTGGAAGTGACCTGATTTTCCAGGTGCCGTCTGTCACCCCTTTCTTTGACTAGGAAAGGGAATTCCCTGACCCCTTGCGCTTCCCAGGTGAGGCGATGCCTTGCCCTGCTTCGGCTCATGCACGGTGTGCTGCACCCACTGTCCTGCACCCACTGTCCAGCACTCCCCAGTGAGATGAACCCGGTACCTCAGTTGGAAATGCAGAAATCACCCGTCTTCTGCATTGCTCATGCTGGGAGCTGTAGACTGGAGCTGTTCCTATTCGGCCATCTTGGCTCCACAGGAAAAAACCTTTTTAGGTTGGGATCTTTAATTACACTTCCCCTCCTTTTTTCTTTTTCTTTTTCTTTTGAGATGGAGTCTCGCTTTGTCGCCCAGGCTGGAGTGCAGTGGTGCGATCTCGGCTCACTGCAACCTCTGCCTCCCGGGTTCAAGCAATTCTCCTGCCTCAGCCTCCTGTGTAGCTGGGACTACAGCTGCCGGCCACCATGCACGGCTAATTTTTGTATTTTTAGTAGAGATGGGGTTTCACTTTGTTGGTCAGGCTGGTCTCAAACTCCCAACCTCAGGTGATCCATCCACCTCAGCCTCCCAAAGTGCTGGGATTATAGGCGTGAGCCACTGCACCTGGCTTTCTCCTCTGCTTTTTGAATGTGAGGCTCTCCATTCCATTTTCACGTTGTGCTGGGCTTCACCAATTATGTAGCTGACTCCCATGCCTACTTGGTGGTAATTGTGAGGTGAACTGGGATTGAAGCCACTCAAACAGCCTCACTGCTCAAACCAAAATCCTCTCCACTGGGAGTGGGGGTCCAGGTGGGTAGCGGCAGGATAGTAACACAGAAATATGGAGGTTGGTGTGGGTATTTATCATTTTCACATGAACAGGATCGTACTGTTCAATCAAATTAGGTGGCCAACTGCTTTCTTCAGTTGACAATAAGTCTTGGAGATCTTTCTACCAAAAAAACACAAACAAATCAACTTTATTTTTTGTTTTGAGACGGAGTCTCACTCTGTCGCCAGGCTGGAGTGCAGTGGCGTGATCTCGGCTCACTGCAACCTCCACCTCCCGAGTTCAAGCGATTCTCCTGCCTCAGCTTCCTGAGTAGGTGGGCTGCAGGCTCGAGCCACCATGCCCAGCTAATTTTTGTATTTTTAGTAGAGACGGGATTTCACCATGTTGGCCAGGATGGTCTCGATCTCTTTACCTTGTGATCCACTGACCTCAGCCTTCCAAAGTGCTGGGATTACAGGCGTGAGCCACTGCACCCGGCCAACTTTCTTCTTTTTAACTGCTGCAGGGAATTCCATCACTGGGGAAGGAGGCAGTCTTAATCTATTTCTCCTCTCCCTTGATGGATATTTAAAGTGGTCTTAATTTTTCACTATTACAGGGCTGCAGTGAACATTGCCGTAGGGACCTCTTTGTGCCCAGGCATGTTTCTCTAGATGGACACTGAAAAGAAGGTTACTGAGTCATGGAGTGTAAATATTTTGCTCACGCTTGTAATCCCAGCACTTTGGGAGGCCGAGGCAGGTGGATCACGAGGTCAGGAGATAGAGACCATCCTGGCTGACACGGTGAAACCCCGTCTCTACTAAAAATACAAAAAATTAGCTGGGCGTGGTGGCAGGCGCCTGTAGTCCCAGCTACTCGGGAGGCTGAGGCAGGAGAATGGCATGAACACAGGAGGCGGAGCTTGCAGTGAGCCGAAATCACTCCACTGCACTCCAGCCTGGGTGACAGAGCGGGACTCTGTCTCAAAAAAACAAAACAAAATAAAATAAAAATATTTTCAATTTTAATACATACTGCCAACTTGCCCTTCAAAGGCACTATGCCAATTTTTGAATACCATCAGCAGTGTATCTTCACATTTCCTAGGACCCTGGCATTTAGGTTGTTTTGTTTGTTCGTTTGTTCTTTTGGAGACAAGAGTTTCACTCTTTTTGCCTGGCTGGAGTGCAATTTTGCAATCTTGGCTCACTGCAACCTCCGCCTCCCGGGTTCAAGTGATTCTCCTGCCTCAGCCTCCCAAGTAGCTGGAATTACAGGCGTGTGCCACCATGCCCACCTAATGTTTGTATTTTTAGTAGAGATGGGGTTTCACCATGTTGGCCAGGCTGCTCTCGAACTCCTGACCTCAGGTGATCAACCTGCCTCGACCTCCGAAAGTGCTGGGTTTACAGGCATGAGCCACTGTGCCCAGCCTTTTGGATTGTTTTACAATCTGACTGATGAAAAATGATAACTCATGTTTGTTTGTTTGTTTTTAATTTGCATTCCCCCATCACTAGTGAAGATGAGCATGTTTTCATATGATGTTTATTATTGGCCCATCCTCTATGAACTATTTGTAACCTTTGCCTATTTTTTCTTACAGCATTGTCTTTTCCATGTTGAGTTGTAGGAGTCATTTATATTTCTAGATATTAATCCTTTGTCTAAAATGTATGTTGCTAATATTTTCCCACAGTATGTAACTTGTTTATGGTTTGTGTTATCATGCAGAAGTTTTCAGTGTTTATATAGTTTATACTTACATCAATCTTTTCTGCTATGGTTTTGCTGCTTTGTTTATTGTTTTAGAAGACCTTCCTTATCCCAAGTAACAACCATATTATCTTTTTTTGTTTTTCTGTTATGATACTTTCCATTTAGATCTTTAATCTACCTTAAACTCATTTCCTCCTCAGAACCTTTGCATTTCTCCTATCTGGAACTCTCTTCCCCTACATCTTCCTATGGCTGACACCTTCAGAGATCAACTCAAATATTGCTTCTTCAAAGAGGCCTTCCATGGCCACCCTAACTAAATTAGCCACTCCCCTCTCTGCCAAGATATGCCCTATTATCTTGATTATTTTCTTCAAAGATCATCTCCCTCTGAAGTTACCTAATTTGTTTATTTGTTCATGGTTATTCTCCCCTTAGATTGTAAGCTCTGTCAGAGTACAGACTTTGTCTTGTTCCCAGCTTCTAGAATGCTTTTAGAGTTTTAGTTAATTTGATATGATGGAGGGATATAGCTTAATTTTTTCCAAAAGGATAGATGATTGTCTCAACATCAGAACTCCCTTTTCTAAAAGAAAATTTTTATTTCAGTTTTCTGTTTTTCTATCCTATTAAGTATTGAGGCCGGGCGTGCTGGCTGACGCCTGTAATCCTAGCACTTTGGGAGACTGAGGTGGGCGGATCACTTGAGGTCAGGAGTTCGAAACCAGCCTGGCCAACACGGTGAAACCCCCCATCTCTACTAAAAATATAGCAAATTAGCCAGGCGTGGTGGTGGGCACCTGTAATCCCAGCTACTTGGGAGGCTGAGGAAGGAGAATTACTTGAACCCAGGAGGCGGAGGTTGCAGTGAAGTGCTAGGATTACAGGCATGAGCCTTGTGCCCAGCCCAGAGTATCATATTTTTAAAATCTGCTTCACTATGTCTGGAGTGGAGGTCCAGCATACCTAATTTTATTTTGCTTTTGTAGAAACAGGGCCTCATTATGTTGCCCAGGCTGGTCTCAAATTCCTGGGCTCAAGCAATCCTCCCACCTTGAACTCCCACAGTGCTAGAATTACAAGTGTGAGCCATAGCACCAGGCCAACATCCTTAATTTTAAACTTCACTGACTTGACAAGTAATATCAATGTTCACCTGGAAAAGTAATAATGAGAACATTTCTGAAAAAAAAAATGACAGAAAACAAGTTCTGTCAGTTATTAAAAATAACTACAAAGCGGCTGGGTGCGGTGGCTCATGCCTGTAATCCCAGCACTTTGGGAGGCTGAGGCCAGTGGATCGCCTGAGGTTGGGAGTTCAAGACCAGCCTGACAAACACGGAGAAACCCCATCTCTACTAAAAATACAAAATTAGACGGGCGTGGTGGCACATGCCTGTAATTCCAGCTACTCCGGAGGCTGAGGCAGGAGAATCGCTTGAACCCGGGAGGCGGAGGTTGCGGTGAGTCGAGATTGTGCCATTGCACTCCAGCCTGGGCAACGAGAGCAAAACTCTGTCTCAAAAAAAAAACAAAAAAAACTACAAAGCTTAGCCAGGCGTTGTGGCACGCACCTGTAGTTCCAGCTAGCTACTTGGGAAGCTGAGGTGGGAGGATCACTTGAGCCCAGGAGGTGGAGGCTACAGTGAGTCAAGATTGGGCCACTGCACTCCAGCCTGGGCAACAGAGTGAGACCCTGTCTCAAAAAAAAAAAAATACCACAAAGCTAAGATGATTAAAACAGTTTAGTATAGTAAAAAGAATTAGATTGGCTGGGCATGGTGGCTCATGACTGTAATCCCAGCACTTTGGGAGGCCAAGGTGAGTGGATCACCTGAGGTTAGGAGATCGAGACCAGCCTGGCCAACATGGTGAAACCCTGTCTCTACTAAAAATACAAACATTAGCCGGGTGGGGTGGTGCATACCTGTAATCGCAGCTACTCGGGAGGCTGAGGCAGAAGAATCAGTTTGTGGTGCATACCTGTAATCGCAGCTACTCAGGAGGCTGAGGCAGAAGAATCAGTTGAACCTGGGAGGTGGAGGTTGCAGTGAGCTGAGATTGTGCCATTGCACTCCAGCCTGGGTGACAAGAGCAAAACTCTGTCTAAAAAAAAAAAAAAAACAAAAGAAAAAAAAAAGAATTAGATCAATGGAACAAATAGATTCCCTAAGTAGACTCAAGTACATTAAAAAAATAATTTATGATAAAGGCCACAATTGAAATCAATGGAGAAAATGGTGCTCAGATAACTGGCTAGTTGGTAGTGAAGGGGTGGGGGAATTATCTTTATCTTACTCCTTATACCAAAATAGAATTCCAGGTGTATCAGAAGTGAAAGTAGAAAAAAGTGAAAACAAAATAATTTTGGAAGAAAATATTAATGTACTTATTTGTACTCTAGAAATGGGGAAACCCTTTTTTTCTGAGACAGAGAAAAAAAGCCTCTGTTGCCCAGGCTGGAGTGCAGTGGCGTGATCTCAGCTCACTGCACCCCTCGCCTCCCAGGTTCAAGTGATTCTCCTGCCTCAGCCTCCCAAGTAGCTGGGATTACAGGTGTGCACCACCACACCCGGTTAATTTTTGTATTTTTAGTAGAGACGGGGTTTCACCACGTTGGCCAGGCTGGTCTGGAACTCCTGACCTCAAGTGATCCACCTGCCTCGGCCTCCCAAAGTGCTAAGATTACAGGCATGAGTCACTGCGCCCAGCCCAGGAAGGCCTTTTTAAAGCAGAATCTCAAACTCAGATGCCATAAAGAAAAAGACTGATAGATTTGTATGGAAGTTCAAAGCTTTGGGAGGTAAAAAATACCATGAACAAATTCAAAAGATCAGCAAAACTGGGAAAACATATTTACAACATACATGACAAAGGGCTAGTTTATTTATGAGGAGTTCAGAAAAATCTGTTAAGGCTGGGCATGGTGGTTCACACCTGTAATCCCAGCACTTTGGGAGGCTGAGGCGGGCGGATCACTTGAGGTCAGGAGTTCGAGACCAGCATGGTCAACATGGTGAAACCCCATCTCTACTAAAAATACAAAAATTAGCTGGGCATGGTGGCTCACGCCTGTAATCTCAGCTACTTGGGAGGCTGAGGCAGGAGAATCACTTGAGCCCAGGAAGCAGAGGTTGCTGTGAGCTGAGATCGTACCACTGCACTCCAGCCTTGGCAACAGAGCAAAACTCTGTATCAAAAAAAAAAAAAAAGGCAAAACCCAATAATAAATGAGCTAAGAAATAAGCAAGTAGTTACAGAGAAAGACCTAGACACATCAACAGTGATTTGAAAAGATATTCATCCTCATCCATGATTAAAGAAATAGAAATCAAAACAATAAAATACCATCTTTTCTTATTAGATTGGGACAATTTTTAAAGTCTGATTACATACAGGGCTAGTGAGGGTATGAAGAAACATACTGTCATATGCTGCTAGTGGGACTGTAAGCAAGTGCAATCTTTTGAGGGTACAGTTTGGATATAGCTATATTTATCTCTATCTCTATCTATCTATATCTATATATCGCACACATACCCCTTAACTAAATGTTGTAGGCTTTGCTAGTACCTTCTCAGCAATCGTTCCCCACTTTTTCCTTCCTAACAATTCCTAAATTTTTATTGTGTATCCATTCTTTCCACTTGTAGCCCATGTATTTTGGAGTAAATTGATCCTACTCCCACTTCTTCTGGTCACAGACATTATTAATTCAGGGGAAGACTTGTGACCTAAACAAGCCAATTAGGGCAAGTCTTGGGAGTCCTGCTTGGAATGCTGGGTCAGATGTTTTCTCTTTCCTGCTAGACTTAAAGGAAGAGACTCACAGCCTCCATTGCCACTGGCAGCCATCTTAGGGTCACCTTGGCCAAAGCAATGGCTTTCTATCTTAAGCATGCATCAGAATCACTTAGTTTGTTAAAACACAAATTGCTGGTCACTACCCCCAGCCCCTGCAAGTTTCAGATTCTGTAGGTTTGAGGTAGGGACTGATAATTTGCATTTTTTTAGGGTTTTTTTTGTTTTGTTTTTTAGTTGGAATCTCATTATTCTGTTGTCCAGGCTGGAGTGCAGTGGTACTGTCTTGACTCACTGCAACTTCTGCCTCCCGGGTTCAAATGATTCTCCTGCCTCAGCCTCCCCAATAGCTGGGATTACAGGCGTGTGCCACCATGCCCAGCTAATTTTTGTATTGTTAGTAGAGACAGGGTTTCACCATGTTGGCCAGGCTGGTCTCGAACTCCTGACCTCAGGTGATCCACCTGCCTCAGCCTCCCGAAGTGCTGGGATTACAGGCGGAACCACCGCACCCGCTTGATAATTTGCATTTCTAAGAAGTTCCCAGATGATAGTGATGCTGCTGGTCCAGGGATCAAGGCAGAGTGATGGGTCTACACATAGAAAACTACCTGGAAAAAGTATGGACTGCAAAGTGGAAAGACGGAAAGAAACTGGGTAGCTCTAGCTCACCCTACTGCTGGCTGGAAGTGTATTTTGTTACTCGCAACCAAAACCATCCTAACTGATACACCCAGCAATCTTGCCATTACAAATTTATCCTATGGATATCCTTGCAGAAGTTCACCAAGATATGTGCACAGGGATGATCACTGCAGCATTGTTTGTAATAGCTAAAACTGGAAACAAAGCACTTATGAATAGGGAATTAATTCATCTAATGGAATAGTATGTAGTGTTAAAAATTATTAAATATAGGCTGGGCGCGGTGGCTCACGCCTGTAATCCCAGCACTTTAGGAAGCTGAGGTGGGCAGATCCCCTGAGGTCAGGAGTTCGAGACCAGCCTGACCAATACGATGAAACTCTATGTCTATTAGAAATAAAAAATTAGGCCAGGTGTGGTGGCTCACGCCTGTAATCCCACCACTTTGGGAGGCTGAGGCGGGTGGATCAACTGAGGTCAGGAGTTCAAGACCAGCCTGGTCAACATGGTGAAACCCCGTCTCTACTAAAAATACAAAAAATTAGCTATGTGTGGTGGTGGGCACCTGTAGTCCCAGCTACTCGGGAGGCTGAGGCAGGAGAATGGCTTGAACCCAAGAGGTGGAGGTTGCAGTGAGCCAAGATCGTGCCACCACCCTCCAGCCTGGTGACAGAGCAAGACTCCATCTCAAAAAAAAAAAAAAAAAAAAAAGAAATACAAAAATTAGCCGGGCATGGTGGCGGGCGCCTGTAATCCCAGCTACTCAGGAGGCTGAGACAGGAGAATCGCTTGAACCCAGGAGCCGGAGGTTGCAGTGAGCCAAGATCGCGCCATTGCACTCCAGCTTGGGCAACAAGAGGGAACCGTCTCAAAAAAAAAAAAAATTAAATATATACTGCTCGGGTGATGGGTGCACCAAAATCTCACAAATCACCACTAAAGAACTTATGTAACCAAACACTACCTGTTCCCCAATAACCTATGGAAATTAAAAAATTTTTAAAAAAATTAAAAAAACAAAAAGGAATGGTTTTGAGAAAAAAAATTATTAAATACAGGTGGGGTGTGGTGGCTGATGCCTGTAATCTCAGAACTTTGGGGAGCTGAGGCGGGAGGATCACTTGAGCCCAGGAGTTTGAGACCAGTCTGGGCAACATGGTGAGACCCCGTCTTTACAGAAAATAAAAAAATTAGCCAGCCATGGTGGCTGGTTTCTGTATTCCCAGCTACTCGGGAGGCTGAGGTGGGAGGATCACCTGAGTGCAGGGAGGTCGAGTCTGCAGTGAGCCATGATCGTGCCTCTGCACTCCAGTCTGGGTGACAGAGTGAGACCCTACCTCAAAAAAAAAAAAAAATAATGTCTCACGTCTATAATCTCACCACTTTGGGAGGCCAAGGTAGGAGGATCACTTGAGGCCAGGAGTTTGATACCAGTCTGGGCAACATACAGAGACCCTGTCTCTACAAAATCAACAAACAAATAATTTTTTTTTAAAAAAGCCTATCATTTGGAGCTACCTGGGTAAGGCATGGGCCAATTTAAAGTTCCTTCTTTGTATTTCTTTTTTGTTTTTGTTTTTGTTTTTTTGAGACAGAGTCTTGCTCTGTCGCCCAGGATGGAGTGCAGTGGCATGATCTCGGCTCAGTGCAAGCTCCGCCTCCCAGGTTCACGCCATTCTCCTGCCTCAGCCTCCCAAGTAGCTGGGACTACAGGTGCCTGCCACCACGCCTGGCCAATTTTTTGTATTTTTAGTAGAGATGGGGTTTCACCGTGTTAGCCAGGATGGTCTCCATCTCCTGACCTCATGATCCGCCTGCCTCAGCCTCCCAAAGTGCTGGGATTACAGGCGTGAGCCACCCGGCCGCTTCTTTTTTTTTTTTTTTTTTTTTTTTTTGAGACGGAGTCTGGCTCTGTCACCCAGGCTGGAGTGCAGTGGCGCCATCTGAGCTCACTGCAACCTCTGCCTCCTGGGTTTAAGTGATTGACCTGCCTCAGCATCCCAAGTAACTGGGATTACAGGCAGGTGCCACCACGCTTGGCTAATTTTTGTATTTTTGGTAGAGACGGGGTTTCACCATGTGGACCAGGCTGGTCTTGAACTCTTGACCTCAGGCGATCCACCTGCCTTGGACTCCCAAAGGGCTGGGATTACAGTCATGAACCACCACATCTGGCCTCTTCTTTGTATTTTTATATTGAAAAACAACTAGTGGATGTTATAAATCATGAAAAGATAAATGAAAAAGATTTCCGAGGTATTCTGATATGCAGCCAGGCTTGAGTGGCACTGACACAGGGCATAGGTTATAAACTGGTGAAGACTTACAGCTATCCAGATTGAGACTCAACTAGGGTACTGCTTATTTTACTGTATTTGTTTATTTCAGAGACACAGTCTTGCTCTTGTCACCCAGGCTGGAGTGCAGTGGAGCTATCATGGCTCACTACAGCCTCGACCTCCTGGGCTCAAGCGATCCTCCCACCTCAGCCTCCCGAGTAGAACTACAGGTGTGCACCACCACACCCAGCTTCTTCTTCTTCTTTTTTTTTTTTTTGTAGAAGATGAGGTCTCACTATGTTGCCCAGGCTAGTCTTGAACTCCTGGACTCGAGCAAGCCTCCTGCCTCAGCCTCCCAAAGTGCTGGGATTACAGGCATGAGCAACCATGACAGCCTGTTATACTTTAATGTGCATATGAATTATACAGGAATCTTGTTAAAATGCAGATTCTGGCGGGCGTGGTGGCTCACGCCTGTAATCCCAACACTTTGGGAGGCCAAGGTGGGCAGATCATGAGGTCAGGAGATCGAGACCATCCTGGCTAACACGGTGAAACCCCGTCTCTACTAAAAGTACAAAAAATTAGCCAGGCATGGTGGCAGGCGCCTGTAGTCCCAGCTACTTGAGAGGCTGAGGCAGGAGAGTGGCGTGAACCTGGGAGGTGGAGCTTGCAGTGAGCCGAGATCGTGCCACTGCACTCCAGCCTGGGTGACAGAGTGAGACTCTGTCTCAGAAAAAAAAAAAATGCAGATTCTGACTGAGTAGATCTCAGGTAGGGCCCAATAGTCTGCATTTTTTTTTTTTTTTGAGACAGAATCTCACTCTGTCACCCAGGCTGGAGTGCAGTGGTGCGATCTTGGCTCACTGCAACCTCTGCCTCCCGGGTTCAAGCGATTCTCGTGCTTCAGCCTCCTGAGTAGCTAGGATTACAGTCATGCGCCACCACGCCTGACTAATTTTTTTGTAGTTTTAGTAGAGACGGGGTTTCACTATGTTGGCCAGGGTGGTCTTGAACTCCTGACCTCAAGTGATCCGCCCGCCTCACCCTCCCAAAGTGTTGGGATTATGGGCGTGAACCACCATGCCCGGCCAATAGTCTGCATTTCTGTTAGGTTTCCGGGTGATGCTAATGTTGCTGAACCACTTATCACATTTTGAATGGCAGGAAAAAAGAAGAAGAGGAAGAAGTAAGATGGGGAGGAGCCATGAAAATGAAGAGGGGCAGATATGAGACACTGCAGAAGCAGAATGTTTGAGCTTGTGGATGAGGAAAGAATCTGGGATGACTGAGGTTTGTGGCTTGGGTGACTATGAGGATAATGGTGACATTAATCAGAGATAAGGGAATCAAGCTGGAGGAGGATGGGGTATAGGAAACAATGGAGAGGGTAGGAATGAGACATCACATTTAAGTTTGGGCACAGTGGCTCACGCCTGTAATCCCAACATTTTATGAGGCTGAGGCAGGCGGATCACTTGAGGTCATTAGTTCAAGACCCAGCCTGGCCAACATGGTGAAACCCTGCCTCTACTAAAAATACAAAATTAGCCAGGCGTGGTGGTGGGCGCCTGTAGTCCCAGGTACTGAAGCGGCTGAGGCACGAGAATCGCTTGAACCCGGGAGGCGGAGGTTGCAATGAGCTGAGATCATGCCACCACCCTCCAGCCTGGGCAATAGAGCAAGACTGTGTCTCAAAATAAAAATAAAATGAAATCAAGATACTGATTACCTCTGGGGAAGGTAAAGAGATGGGATCATTATTAGGTTAGGCGGTGGGTTTGGGTGTTCATTTTATTATTGAATTTCATAATGTATGTTACATATATCCTTTTGTATTTATCAAATATTACATATATTTTTAGGTAGTCCAAAACTTAAGAGAAACAAGAGAGAAGTGTCAGGGAAGTCAGAGTTTCAGTAAATGGGTTGTTTTGCAGCATCATATTGGTATGGAAGACCTCAGCAAGATAAGGCCTGTAGGGAAACCCTGAACTTCATGACAGAGCACACAGGTCACCTTTGGAAGCAGCCACATTCATATGGGGAGGGCTGATGTCAGATTATAGAATGGGAAGGAATGTGGGAAGTCAGGACTGGGAGTGTACGTAAGTCTTTCATCTACTACCATTTCTTCCCTAACCCACAACAGCTAACATTTATCTAGGCTGTAGTATATGCCAGGCCCTTTGTGTACACATTTAATCCTCACAACCACCCCAGAGGGTGGGCTACAGGGACTAAGCTCAGTGCTTGTATTACTACCAGATTATGTTCACCTCCGACCACATGCAGAGAACCCCTACTGAAACACTGAAACGGGAATGAATGTTTAGCTACTACATTCCAAATTTTAGACTGAAGGTCTCAAATGGTTAAGTAATGGGTACCAACCAAAAGTGAATTAAGTCAACCAGAAATGGACCATTTCTTCCTGTGATGCTGTCATTGTGACTCACCAAACTTAACCAGTTTTATCGCCATTCAGGCACATAGTACAATTGTTCTTTTCCACCTCTATAAAATTAGCTGCAACCATGTGGCTTGCTTTGGGCAATGAAAAGAGAGAAGTGATCTGTGACACTCTAAGCTTTAAGAGCCAAGGTATATTTTGGTCATATGCCTTCCCCTGACTCAGTGATGGAACTTTTCTTACTTAACATATTGATGCTCTATACATTCAGAGAAACTTCTCTAGTAACGAACTATGGAAATGATCCTTGAAAGTAGACTCTTGGTGGCCAGGCGCGGTGGCTCACGCCTGTAATCCTAGTAGTTTGGGAGGCTGAGGCTGGAGGATTACCTGAGTTCAGGAGTTCAAGACCAGCCTGGTCAACATGGTGAAACCCCGTCTCTACTAAAAAATACAAAATTAGCTGGGTGTGGTGGCGCACGCCTGTTATCCCAGCTAACTCAGGAGGCTAAGGCAGGAGAATCACTTGAACCTGGGGGGCAGAGGTTGCAGTGTGCCGAGATCATGCCATTGCACTGCACTCCAGCCTGGGCAAAAAAAGAGCGAAACTCCAACTCAAAAAAAAAAAAAAAAAAAAAAGAGTAGAGTCTTGGTGATGAAATTTTTCTTTTTTTTTTTTTTTTTTTTGAGACAGAGTTTCGCTCTTGTTGCCCAGGTTGTAGTGCAATGGCGTGATCTCGGCTCACTGCAACCTCTGCCTCCCAGGTTGAAGTCATTCTCCTGCCTCACCCTCCCTAGTAGCTGGGATTACAGGCATGTGCCACCATGCCGGGCTAATTCTGTATTTTTAGTAGAGACAGGGTTTCTTCATGTTGGTCAGGCTAGTCTCGAACTCCCGACCTCAGGTGATCTGCCTGCCTCAGCCTCCCAAAGTGCTGGGATTACAGGTGTGAGCCACCGTGCCCGGCAGTGATGGAATTTCTATTAGTCTATTAGTGTCCACCAGTCACCATGCATGAACAGAGTTCTGCTGTCAATCCCAGTTGGACATATGAGCAATAAGTATACTTTTGTTAAATTACTGAGATTTGGGGGTTATAATTGCAGCAAAACCTAGCCTATCCTGACTGATATATTCTCCTTTTCTCAAGTTAGAAATTATACATGTATAAGGACTGAATAATGAAAATGTACATAAAGTGTCTAGAACTCTCTCCAGTGCACATTGTAGGCCCTCAATAGATGCCTTTGTGTATCTGCTATTAAATTATTACAGAATTTTCATATTTTTCACATGCAATAAAGGCTAGTTTTGGAAGATGTAAACAGAAGGCAGTGTTCCAGGCTCACATTATTCCTAATGCTTGTATTCTTAAAAGAGATATTTTCATTCTTCGTAACTTTCTCCCTTAACTCCATGAAAAAGCACTACAATTGGCCCTGCTTAGGTCACCTACCCCTCCATCCCCGTGCTGGGGGAGATGAAGCCACATGACTGATGGTCAACCCAACTCTACCCCAAGATAGATGGCCACTTCCCCCAAAGGAGAAAACTGGGCTTAATTGCCAGAATAAGGAAGGAATGCTGGGGAGGCAGAAATGAGTTATCGAAGTCAAAACAGGCTTAGATTTAGAACCCGGAGTTTATTACTTATTAGCTGTGTGTGAACTTGGGCACCACTCAATCAGTTTGCTCATATGTAAAGTAGGGATCGTACTTTGGAGAGTTGTTTAAGGATAAGAAATAATGTATGAGAGTTTAGTACTATGCCTGGTACCTAATAGGTCTGCAATAAATTCATTTTAAAAAGCCAAATGCTAAAGATTTCCTTCTATTAACTTTTCACAGTCCCAACACTCAAAGATCAAAGGCCAGGAAAAGACATCTGTAGCTATAATGAACCCATATAAGACAAAAGATGTTATAAATAATTTTTCATTTAAGGATAAAGTGTTTACAAGCTTCAGCAGGCCTCTAGTGCTCACCTTGAGGCTCAGCTGTTTCCTTTTAGAATCTGTACACACAAGGCAGAAAGTGGTTAGAGAGGCCAAGCCCAGCTAGAGTCACTCAGCAGAAGCAGTAAAGAATGCCCTAGAGTCCTGGCTTCAGACTCTGCTCAAAGCATCCCTCTATTGCTCAAAGGTGACTCAGAGCTCAATTTTAAAACACATTTAAGTGAATACCATCCAGGGCTGAAACCTCATACTCAATCTTCCTGAGTTTTTGCCACCATATCCTCTGCCTTCAAAGTCTGAAATCTGCTTTGTACCAAAGGACTTATTCAAAAGTGTTTTAGCTGTTCTTGACTTATTCATCAAACATTTACTAAGTGTGTGCTGTGCAGTAGGTGCCAAGAACACAGAGATGGTTAAGCACAGTCACTGCTCACAAGTGTAATCTAGGGGCAAAGATGCAGCAAAGCACTAGAGGGGCTGGCTGTGATGAGTCTATACTCATCACCGAATTGGGGATCAGAAAAAGAATCATAAAGACATGAGCTGAATCTTGGGGGAATAAGTTAAGTCTGCACCAGAAACAAAGGGAGAAAGGAATTTTAGCAATGGTACAAGCAAGTGAGAAGAAATGGATATTGACAGCTCAATGTGTATGGGATGCATTTTATTATGGCTGGAGTACGGAGGTAGTAAATGAGCTGAGATGTGGTCAGGTGCCAGATCATGAAGGGACCGTGGAGTCGGGGGAGCAGCATGTTAGAGGGACACTTTACTCTAGAAGCTACTAAGCATGGTGGATTAAAGCAATGGTTCTTAACATCCTTTTGTGTCACAGATTCCTTTAAGAACCTGAAAAAAGGTATGGGCCCTTTCACTGGAAAAAGGTACATACACTTAGACATAAAATGTTGCTTAAAATTGCCCAGTTAAGGAGTAAGACGGGGAGCAACTGCAACAGTCCAGGTAAGACATGATGAGGCCTCCACTAAGCCACAGGAGCCAGGACAGAAAAGAGGAAACAGATGTGAGAAATAGAAAAATGGTTGGGTGTTATCAACAGATGTTTTCATCAACTGGATTTGAGAAGTGAGGGACAAGTCTAAGACAGTTCACTCCCAGGTCAGTCTGTGGTTTAGGCAATTGAGTAGAAAGTAGTGTCACTGATGGAGAGGCACAGGCTTGCACAGAAAGGATGGGTTCAGTTTGGGAAATGTCAAGACAAAGGTGCCTTTAGGACATTCAAATAAAGAAGTTAACTAGGAGGCTAAATATGCTCTACCTTTTGATGATTCTTGTACTTGGTCTCTTGCCCTGGTATTATACAAACAGACTCCTAAATCTCTGTGCAACACTTCTGAATTGAGACAAGTATATCCCCCATTTGCAGAAAGGGATCCAGAGATGGGAAAAGAAATCAAACTTCGCACACCCAAAATTATTTCACAATTTTTTTTACTAAAAGAATAGATTTTTATTAAGCGTTGTAAGTTTCTTTCCATCAGCATTAACAGAACAACAGACCAATTTCCATCACAGAACAACTCCTGAGGCATTCTCATTCCTTTCTGAAACTCTTCCATTAACTCCTGAAGTTTCCCCAAAGAAGCATCCATTCAAACTTACATTAATAAACTATGGAGCTTTTGTGGTGAGGTGGGCCAAAAAGGCAGGGAATTTGGAATCTGGGAGTGGGAAAGAGAAATACATATTATCCATCCACTAAACACACTGTCAAAAGCACAGGAGAGGAGATAGTAATACAGGAAAAAAACAATGAAATAATTTTTTACTTTTGTCAATAACATCATTTATCAGGGAGCACTAAAAGTCACTGACTCCTTGCAGTTAAAGTTTCTTTACCTAGTGTGTTATTCTAAAAACAGAATAGAACAGATTAGAATAGAATAGAATAGAATAGAATAGAATAGAATAGAATAGAATAGAATAGAATAGAATAGAAGGTAGGAGGGGAAGTGCTTTCTGGGAAGCAATTAAAATGAAGTCATCAGATTTGGCTGGGTTATGAGAGATTAATAAAATCTGAAATATTTATTTTGCTTCATTTACATGAAAATTCACTAGTCATTAGTTACTACCAACACGGACAAAAAGAGCATCTATAAAAGTACAGGGGCAATGTCAAAAGCTGAAATGGGCACCCTAGCACAGGGGATTTTTTTATTTTGCTTTTAACTTGGAAAAGATGATTTTGTAAAAAATGACTTTATATTCTTAGAACATCAAAATAACCTCTGACAATATTCAAGATAATTAGCAGTAACAGGGGAATAGGTGCACTGAGCTCTCTACCTGCACCAGCAGACTACTGCAATAAGCCAAGGGAAAAGAAAATAGAAAGTCGAATAAGATGCCAAAGTCACAGGATGGAGAAAAATATAAGATGACACGCAATGGAACAGTGAAAACTCAACCCCCCACCCCAAACCCCAAGCATATTTAGGAAATATGCACCAGGAAGTGAACAAGTATAATGATTAAACCTTAGTAGAATTATACTAACTACTTTAAACTGTGGTCTACTTGTACTGACTTTTCAAAGGTGGGTGGGTCGTAGAGGCTGTAATGGTAACACTGACACCACAGGAGCCTTGTAAGGTTCCAAAGGACTGGATCACCATAACCAAACAGCTACCCCTACATTCCTTCTACCCTACATAAGCATTCCTGCCCCCCACCCTCTACCTTAACCACCCTCTGTAATGCCTTGTTCGACTGTTTTTCTCAGTGATCAAAAAAAGTTAATGTGACTTGGCCAATGATGTCAGAAATCAAGATGGAGACAAAAATCAAATGTCACTAGCCAAAGCGAGTACCAATTCTTGGGCTTTAAAGTCTACCCAAAGTCCTACTGGCTCAGAATGAAAATGATGCAAGTGAGCAGAAGTTTGTCAGGCCTGGTCCAGACCAGACTGGACTGGTCACTGACTAAGTAAGAGTAGGAGTTATAAGCTGATCCCAAGACACACCAGCAGAAATAAAAAACTGCAAGTCCTTGGGGATCAGTGACTATACACAACCAGTGTTTTGCTTATGGTCCTACAATGTAAAGGGGTCATTTCTGGGGGTTCCCAAATGACTTTGTTCAAGAGAGGTCACATAAAAGCTAGAAATGGAACCTCAGATGAAGGATGACAGTCTCTTCAAGTGGTGAAGCAAAGATCAGACCCCACCTTCCACAATTTGTCCTCCAATTAGAAAAAGTTCATCTCCCCGTAATGAACCTTAGTTTTCCTGGCTTTTAAGTTGTGTATTTTGTCAGATAAATAAAAATCTAGGAATATGGCCATTTATGGTTCCTTCTTGTAACCTTCCAAACCCAAAATGCTGAATCCAAATAAAAATCAAGGTTGGAGATGACCCACTTGTTTCACCCTGGGCTAGGGGAAAAAGAGGTTGTGGAAGGAAGAAAAGCCTTTTGGCAAACTGGAATCATCCCTGCCAAAGCAGCAATTTTACCTCTCACAGTGAATGCCTACAAAATAAGAAATTTTCTTAATGGTGTGAGAGTTAACAATACTGTCATTTGATTGTGTCAGATAAGATTCAAGATGCACAGAAATAGCAACTGCAAAAAATATCTTAGCAATTTTAAGTCCAAGTGCTTCCTATTAGAAAATGGAGATATAGGTATCTCACAGCTCAGTGATACTGGTTGCTTTTAGAGCTCCAAAGGATTCATCCCTCTGTGGCTCCAGAAAGAAAATTCCAAGCCATGTAAATTTACTACTATCCCTTCCTTTGCTGGATATAGAAGTCCTACCTTCAAGACGTTGTGAAAGGTTGGGCAGGTCCAAGAGAAGGGGGACCACATTAAGGGAGCTGATTCCAAAGAGGAGGTTTTTCTATACTTTGTTTCTACTTCTGTCTGGTTAGATGTACACTCTTGTCATTTTTCTTTGGTTTATGTAAGAAGTATCTGGGCAGGGGTCAAGGCATTGCAGGGCTCCCTCCCCCTGAAAATCATGGATTCTCTTAATCTGGGACAGATTAGGACTAAATAGTCTGACACTGTTTTCAATTTCCTATGATCTGGTCATTGTAAGTGGGCAGTAAGCAAATAGCCTTCTGGTTGTCTGGGCAAAAATCACCAAGGACCTGCTGTGGGTTAAGGTGCATGGGGTTTTTCAAAAAGAACCCTGCTAGAAGATTAGTCAGTTGTATTTCTGTAGAAATGGTACTTCTTGGGCAAGAATATCACAAAGCCCAAAAGGAGGTATATGAGGCTGGAAGCCTCAATTCCTGAATGAAGACACAATGCTAATTTATTGCAAGCCATGTTTCCCTCCCTCATAGTTAGGCTGCCCAAGGAGGGAAACTGGAAATGCAAGGTTGTCTCAAGATTATCTCCAGCAAGGAGGAATAGCCTCTTTATCCTGGGCAGATCCTGGCCACACAGGAGGCTGAGAATCTTTTAATAGAATTCTTCTCAAGGCCCAGGCCAGAGTCCTCTAAAGTCTTCCTTGCAAAGCAAATGAAAAGATCCAGTAGTCAGAATGTCAATGAACAAATGAAACAATCTAGGCATGTAAAATCAAATAGTTTCCTCACACTTCCCTACCCTATCTTTCCAAAGCTAGTCCTCTCTCCTTCAGGGATTCATGTCAATCAATTCTAGCCTGAAACCAATTTGACCCTGGAGTTCCAGAAGAGATTTCCTCCAAATTGGCTGAAAGCCCTTTCAAATGGTAGTCACCTCCCATCCCCCCTTTTCTCTCCAAACCTTCATAAGGAAATGCCCAACTCTTCCCAATCCCATTCCAACCTCCTGTTTTCACCATATGGGATGTGAGGGCTCTGTTCAAGATTAAGCTTGTAACAACCCAAGAGTTTATTGTTCTGAACAGGCAATTTCTGGAAAGTACTTTTTCTCTGATTTAGAGAAGCCCATCCAACTTCTCATAGTTGTGAATGGGCTGTGACTTAGTAAGAATTTCAGATTTAAAGTGTGGTCTTTTGAAACCTTCCACTCCATAGCAGTGGAAGCATTTCTGGGAAATTGAGTAAATCCTCTGGGACATCACCATGTATGTATGTATGTATGTATGTATGTCTGTATGTATGTATGTGTGTGTATATATATATACACACATATATACACACATACACACACACTTACATATATATAAAATATGTATAGATAAATAGATCTGTCTCTTTATATAAAGGGTATGTGTATGCATATACACACATTCATATATACACCCACCCACACAACATCCACCCACACCCACACACAAGCACACATTCACACACACACACACACACACACACACACACACTCACACAGAGTCTCTTGAGTCCCTTTCGTACTCAAGTTCATTACACTGATTCCCACCCTTTCATGGTGTGGGCAATAGTGAGTGAATGAACTGTGCCACATCTTCTATTTTACAAACAATGCACTGGTTGAGAGGCAGGAAAAATCTGCCCAGTACTTTTCTGATTCACTTGAATCCCCCAGTACAAAGGCCATTGATAGTTTTTTTGAAGTGTATAAAATAAAAAATTAAAATTAAAATAACCAATACTACCTTACTTTTCTGAAAACATCTACCTATCTGATTGTCAGGCCAAAGCTAGAGGTGGTGGTACAAAATCCAGGGGTAGGTAAGTTGGAAGGAGTGAAGAAGAGGTAGATACCACTTCATAGAGAAAAAAAAAAAAAAAAACCTCAGGAGGCCACAGCTGTCCCCACAACCTCATAGGTTTATCATATAAGTCTTTGATAATGAGTATCATTATAAATGCTCAGAAAAACCAAAGCTAGAGCTTTTCTATAGGACCTTATGTGATGATACCCAATTTTCGACAGCTACTGCCTTACTAGGCTCCCAGAGGAGATAAATAAACTATTGGTGCTATATATTCAATTTGAGACTAGGAGCTAGTCTTACTGCCATTCATCTTTGACCAGAACTTCTCCAGAAACAGACCACTGAATCTGAAGTCCCAGAAACAGGCAGGGAAGGGGAAAAGATGGACACAATAGGACATCCCACCAAAATCCTGCAGAAATCTAGGGTAAGCATTTATATCCTCCTCTAGCTTGGGCCTAAAATCAGAAAAGTAAAAGTTTTTCCCTCTTCCTGGTTTGGTGAAGCCATCTTCAGCTTATCAGTCCTCTTTCCGTTGTGCCACAGTTTCTAGCTTTTGCTCTTGTAAGTGGTTCTTCTCCCTATTATTCATAGGGAGGTAGCGGTTACCATTATTACACTCATTGCTGTCTCTGGATAAGGCACATTGTGATGGAGCTGGAAGACGATGATCACTCTTCTCTTCCTTGATCAATGCGCCAATGTTTCCATTTACCTGGGAGCGAGACCGACCTTGATGAAGCTCCAGGGATTTAGAAACTCCATCTGAACAGCCCTGTTAAAAACAGAGATACTCAGTGGAAATGGGAATCCCAGACTGGCTGACCCTTCCTAAGCATATTCATAAGCTAGCCTGAGGAAGCGGCTTCAGTTCTTCAAAAACACCAGAAGACCTCAAGCTGGTTGACAACTAGTACAATCTTTTTTTTTTTTTTTTGAGACGGAGTCTCACTCTGTCGCTCAGGCTGGGGTGCACTGCAGCCTGGGCACTTTGGGAGGCCGAGGCAGGCAGATCAACTGAGGTCTGGAGTTCAAAACCAGCCAGGCCAATATGGTGAAACCCTGTCACTACTAAAAATATAAAAATTCTATTTCTATGATCTTGGTTAGTGTGAGTCAACCACTAAGAGATCTATTCACTAAGAGATCCAATAAGATCTACTCTTATTGTACCAAAAGTATCAGGCTTTTCAGACTGTATGCCTGATGACCAGACCCTGAATCGCGGTGAATTCACCAAGGCTATACTACCTTACGAGAGCCTATCTGGTGATTAGCTTTCCTTCTAGGTGCATCCATTTACCTTACTGAGCAGCTTCAAGAAAAAGCTGAGAAGCTTTGGAAAAATCACCAAAGTCACTGTTCTCTAGCTTTGGAGTGCATTATGAAATGCTTTGCGTGGGAGACTTACTATCTAGTTCCATTTTTGCCTAAAAATAACATTAAAGCAAATTTATCTTCTTTGAGGAAACATTAGATGATGGGGATTAACATGGATGCAGTGAGGGCTGGCTGTATACAGAATAGATTTAGGATTGAGAACTGATGACAAAATTGCCCAGGATTACAGACTACATGTAGAATGTCTAGAGGGGGCTTGGTAGAAAGTAGGTACTCAAGAAATGGTAGCTGCTATACTATAAGAAGCCCAGCAGTTTGAGTCTACTACAATATTTTGGATCACTACAAGAATAGGTCCTCCTAGTTTGTATTTGGGTGGGGTGGGGCATACCTAATGAGGACCAGTGGGAACTGTGATATAATCCAAGGCATGGATTAGAAGAAAGTTTAAAGGCTGGGCGCAGTGGCTCACACCTATAATCCCAGCACTTTAAGAGGCTGGAGGATCACTTGAGCCCAGGACTTTGAGACCAGACTGGGGCAACAAAGTAAGACCCTGTCTCTACAAAAAAAAAAAAAAAGAAAAACTTTGGGAGGCCAAGGCGGGCGGATCATGAGGTCAGGAGATCGAGACCATCCTGGCTAACACGGTGAAACCCCATCTCTACTAAAAACACACAAAAAATCAGCCGGGCGTGGTGGCGGGTGCCTGTAGTCCCAGCTACTTGGGAGGTTGAGGCAGGAGAATGGTGTGAACCCGGGAGGCGGGGCTCCCAGTGAGCCGAGATCGCGCCACTGCACTCCAGCCTGGACAGCAGAGCGAGACTCATCTCAAAAAAAAAAAAAAAAAGAAAAAGAAAAACTTAGCAGGGTGTGGTGGCGCACACCTGTAGTCCCAGCTACTTGAGAGACGGAGCTGCGAGGATTGCGTGAGGCAAGGAGGTAGAGGCTACAGTGAGCTGTGATTGTGCCACTGCACTCCAGCCTGCCTGAGTGACAGAGTGAGACCCTGTTGAGAGAGAGAGAGAGAGAGAGAGAGAAAGAAGAGAGAGAGAAAGTTCAAGACATTTCTGAGTTATTAAGAATAAGCAGGCCGGTTGCGGTGGCTCATGCCTGTAATCCAGCACTTCGGGAGGCAGAGGCGAGTGGATTGCCTGAGGTCGGGAGTTCGAGAGCAGCCTGACTAACATGGAGAAACCCCATCTCTACTAAAAATACAAAATTAGCCGGGCGTGGTGGTGCATGCCTATAATCCCAGCTACTCAGGAGGTTGAGGCAGGAGAATTGCTTGAACCCGGGAGGCGGAGGCTGTGGTGAGCCGAGATCATGCAATTGCACTCCAGCCTGGGCAACAAGAGCGCAACTCCTTCTCAAAAAAAAAAAAAAAAAAAAAAGCAGAATGGTAATGCTCCCGCCACATATATTCAGCAAAGGCAAAGAAGTCCAATTTTTTAAGCATATCTGGTGGCCCCTCAGAAGCTCAGGCAGGCTGTGGGCAGTCTCACTGTTAGCATCACTCTGGCCCCTTTCTGGCTGCATGCTGCACATAGTATACTAGGGGCAGGTCTTTAGGACACAGTACCTGGTTTCTATCTTGTGGCCTCACTCGGAAAAGGGTAAGACTCGCAGCCCTGTGGGAAAAGCTTGAGGCAGGCTAACCCTCACTATACCACTAGAATGAAATCAAATGCCTGGAGGAGTTGAGAAGCTCCCCTAAGCAGCTCAGGTTTCCACGCCTGATGTGATCTCTTTTAGTTTAGCTGAAAAGGCAAAAGGCATCAAACAGAAGCTAAATAATCTCAAAAAACATACTTACTTGCTTATTTCCTTTTTTGTGTCCCTTGGATCCTCTACCAGTCTGTTCTTTTCCATGCCTTTAGCAAGTGAGAAAAAAAGTGATCATGAGAAACATAAAGCCCACACACCCCTTTTCACTTAGTTAACTACTGGTCTCCTCTTAGAAGTTTGACCCTCTTCAGTCAGATGCCCCTTCTCAGTGTTACTACTGAACATCTATCTCGGTCATTCCTATATTCTACTGAACTGAATTGTTCTGTATCCCATGTCCTCCTCTAAGGCAAAAACTCTTTCATTAAGGCAGGGCAATTTATTATTTATTTGCTGAACTAAACTGAAAACTGACTTTAAAAAATGGAAAGTTGGGCCGGGTGCGGTGGCTCACACCTGTAATCCCAGCACTTTGGGAGACCGAGGTGGGCATATCACCTGAGGTCAGGAGTTTGAGACCAGCCTGGCCAACATGGTGAAACCCCATCTCTACTAGAATACAAAAATTAGCCTGGCATGGTGGTGGGCGGCGCCTGTAATCCCAGCTACTTGGGAGGCTGAGGCAGGAGAATTGCTTGAACCCCGGAGGTGGAGGTTGCAGTGTGCCAAGACCACACCATTGCACTTTGACCTGGGAAACGAGCGAAACTCCATCTCAAGAAAAAAAAAAAAAGGAAAGTTGGTCAGGCATGGTGGCTCATACCTGTAATCCCAGCACTTTGGAAAGCCAAGACGGGAGGATTGTTTGAGCCCAGGAGTTTGAGCCCAGCCTGGGCAACATGGCAAAACCCCAGTTCTACCAAAAATATGAAAAATTAGCCAGTCATGGTGATGCACATCTGTGGTCCCAGCTACTTGGGAGGCTGAGGCAGGAGGATCACTTGAACCTGGGAGGCAGAGGAGGTTGCAGGAAGCCGAGATGATGCCACTGCACTGCAGCCTGGGCAACAAAGTGAGACCCCATCTCAAAAAGAGAAAGAAAGAAAAAAAGAAAAAAAAAAGTAAAGTTAGTTAGTACTTCTTGCCTTAATAGAAGGATTTAATGCCTAGGCATTTTCCCAAGGAGGCCTAGGCATTTTCCCAAGGGGACTAGCTTGTATCAACCTATTTGGATACATACCCCTTTCCTGGCCCACCGACAGAAACCACTTGCATGCCGAAGGATCCTCGGCCCCTGGAGGATCTGCTGCCAGCCCACTGGCCCACAACCATCCCAGCAATCTCCAGTTTTCCTCCTTGGGGTGGGATTGGATGGAGACCTGGCAAGATAGAAAGAATGGTGGTAATGGGCCAGGTGTGGTGGTTCACGCCTGTAATCCCAAAACTTTGGGAGGCTGAGTCGGGCAGATTACTTGAAGTCAGGAGTTCCAGAGCCAGCCTAGCCAACATGGTGAAACCCTGTCTCTACTAAAAATACAAACAATTAGCCAGGCATCGTGGTGTGCGCCTGCAATCCCAGCCACTTGGGAGGCGGAGGCACGAGAATCACTTGAACCCAGGAGGTGGAGGTTGCAGTGAGCTGAGACTGTGCCACTGCACTCCAGCCTAGGTGACAGAGTGAGATTCTGTCTCCAAAAAAAAAAAAAAAGAAGAAGAAAAAAGAATTGTAAGTACAAGGCAGGATAAGAGGTGGACAAAAGATCCTACAACCCGCTACCTACTCTTCTTTCCATTTCTCTCTGATAAAAAGACTCTGTGGCAGGGCACGGTGGCTCATGCCTGTAATCCCAGCACTTTGGGAGGCCAAGGCGGGTGGATCACCTGAGGTCAGGAGTTCGAGACCAGCCTGGCCAACATGGGGAAACCTCGTCTCTACTAAAAATACAAAAATTAGCCGGGCGTGGTGGTCCATGCCTATAGTCCCAGCTACCCAGGAAGCTGTGGCAGGAGAATCGCTTGAACCCAGGAGGTGGAGGTTGCAGTGAGCCAAGTTCACACCTCTGCACTCCACTCCAGCCTGGGGGACGGAGTAAGACTCTGTCTCAAAAAAAAAAAAAAAGATTCTGTGATAACAGAAAGGTGTCATGATGGAAGCACATTTAGTGAGGAGGGCCGGAGATCTGTACACATCTACTTTAGCAAGTATGGTGCAGGTGACTCATTTTTTAATCACAGATCATAGCATATAGTAGGCATTCAGTATTTGTTGAAAGAATGAATGTCTTAACATCTAGTTATTGGAAAATTACAAGCCTAAACTACTCTTTTTTTTGTTTTTTTGAGACAGAGTCTCACTGTGACACCCAGGCTGGAGCGCAATGGTGCAATCTCGGCTCACTGCAACCTCCACTTCCCAGGTTCAAGTGATTCTCCTGCCTCAGCCTCCTGAGTAGCTGGGACTACAGGCACATGCCACCACGCCCAGCTAATGTTTGTATTTTTAGTAGAGACAGGGGTTCACCATATTGGCCAGGCTGGTCTCCAACTCCTGACCTCAAGTGATCCACCTGCCTCGGGCTCTCAAAGTGCTGGGATTACAGGCATGAGCCACCGTGCCCAGTCCTAAACTACTTTTGATACAAATATACATCATTACAGATTGTAGAATTAGCCAAACAACCAACAACCAAACTAAACTGAAAATAATGAAACTAAACTAACAGTAATTTATAATTAAAAAGCAAGAATAGGCCGGGCATGGTGGCTCACACCTGTTATCCCAGCACTTTGGGAGGCCCAGGTGGGTAGATCATTTGAGGTCAGGAGTTCGAGACCAGCCTGACCAAATGGTGAAATCCCGTCTCTACTAAAAATGCAAAAAAATTAGCCAGGCGTGGTGGCACATGCTTGTAGTCCCAGCTACTCAGAAGGCCGAGTCAGAAGAATTGATTGAACCTGGGAGGTGGAGGTTGCAGTGAGCAGAGATGGCACCACTGCATTCCAGCCTGGGTGACAGAGCGAGATTCCATCTCAAAAGAAAAAAAAAAAAAAAGGCAAGAACAGCAACAATTGAAAACCAGAACCAAGTCACAAGCACAGTGGGTTTTGTAATTTAGCACAAAAATAAGCCTTCATAGAATATGGAGTTCTACTAGGCCTTTAATTTTAGTTTATGACAAGAAACCAAATGAACCCTTAACTCATTTAGCAGGTTGTTAGTAAAGAGTACTTCATTTAGGCCAGGCATGGTGGCTCACACCTGTAATCCCAGCACTTTGGGAAGCCAAAGCAGGCAGGATTGCTTAAGCCCAGTTCAAGACCAGCCAGGGCAACATAGCGAGACCCCATCTGCACACACACACACACACACACACACACACACACACACACACACACACCCCAAAATATTAGTCAGGCATGTTGGTGCATGCTTGTAGTTCCAGCTATTCAGGGGGGCTGAGATGAGCGAATCACTTGAGCCCAGGAAGTTGAGGCTGCAGTAAGCCATGATTGCACCACTGCACTCCAGCCTGAGCGACAGAGTGAGACCCTGTATCCACACATACACACACACACGAGTCCTTCATTTATATAAAACTTTATAAAACTTGAGAGTCCAAGGAACTAGAGTGCTAGTTACCTTTTTGTTTGTTTGTTTGACACAGAGCCTCGCCATGTCTCCTAGGCTGGAGTGCAGTGGCGCGATCTTGGCTCACTGCAATCCACCTCCCGGGTTCAAGCAATTGTTGTGTCTCAGTCTCCCGAGTAGCTAGGATTACAGACAGGTGCCCGCCACCATGCCCGGCTAATTTTTATATTTTTTGTAGAGACAGGGTTTCACCACGTTGGCCAGGCTTGTCTGGAACTCATGACCTCAAGTGATCTGCCCACTTTGGCCTCCCAACGTGCTGGATTACAGGTATGAGCCACTGCTCCCTGCCTAGAGTGCTAGTTACTTTTAAGAGGGACAAGAAAGACTTGCATTTGAGGATCCTACTGTGGGCTTTCAGGAGGCAAGAGGCTCCTTGTGAACCACCAGTAACTGGAGACTAAGCATCACTGGTAGGTAGGGCAGTGGTGACCTTCCAAGAACCTGGCTTAAATTAAGGCTGTCTTTTGAGACTTACAAAATAAAATCAACACATAAAGAATGGAGAAAGGATCTGTAAAGTCATCTGAAAGGGATGGACTGGCTGGCTCCCTGGTTTTTAAGACTTGATCATGATCTGACTGAACAGGGAGTTACCAGAGCAGACTTTCACACTGTTCATCTAAGCCCAGCCTTGAGCTAACCACCCATACTGAATTTTGTCACCCTAAAAAACTAACTTCAACTTCCAGCTTTATTACTTTTAAAGGGAGGAGCAATAGATAACAAACACCTTCAACCACAGCAATGACACTCTGACCCAATCACAGAATCTTGCTATTTTATGTTAAAATGTCTCCACTAAAATATCCTGTTTCACTGCCAGGTGCCGTGGCTCACGCCTGTAATCCCAGCACTTTGGGAGGCCAAGGCAGGCAGATCATCTGAGGATGGGAGTTCAAGACCAGCCTGACGAATATGGTAAAACCCCGTCTCTACTAAAAATACAAAAATTAGCCGGGCTGTGGACAGAGGGAGACCAGGCCTCAAAAAAAAAAAAAAAAAAAAAAATCTTGTTTCACCACAGGACAGGTTGTCTCAATTATCAGGATCAGTATCTGAGCAACCTAGGCATGATTGTGTATTCATCGTTAAACTGTAGCTCAAGTGCCACCGTAATTTATACATATGTTTGTGTGTACATATGTGTACATATGTGTGTGTGTGTGTGTGTGTGTGTATGTTTTCCTCACTAAACTGCAATCCTCTGGTGGCATGGATGGTGACATATTTCTCTCCATGCTTCTGGAGCTGAAAGAAGGGAAATGTGTCAAGTATATTCGCAGAGTGGAAATGGATACATCAAGCTACTGTTGCCTACCAGCACTGGCCGTTTACTCTCACTGATCTTCCTGCAAGCTCCTGTGTGCATTGCCTATATGGAAGGAATGAACAAACAGTAACCATGAAGAGCCGGTCCATATGACTTACGGTTCTCTAAAGTAATAAAGTGGGTTCTGGTTTCCACATCAGTCACTTCATGAGTTTGGTTGGTGAGAGTCAAATCCCTGGGGACCAACGACCTCTATGAAGAATGGTCTTAGAAGTCAAAATGGATATAAGCTGCTCTTCAAACTACATAGCACAGAATACAAATGAGATGAGGCCGGGCGCTGTGGCTCACGCCTGTAATCCCAGCACTTTGGGAAGCTGAGGCGGGTGGATAACCTGAGGTCAGGAGTTCGAGACCAGCCTGACCAACATGGTGAAACCCCGTCTCTACTGAAAATACAAAATTAGCCAGGTGTGGCAGCGCATGCCTTTAATCTCAGCTACTCAGGAGACTGAGGCAGGAGAATCGCTTGAACCCAGGAGGCGGAGGTTGCAGTGAGCCGAGATCACACCATTGCACTCCAGCCTGGGTGACAAGAGTGAAACTCCGTCTAAAAAAAAAAAAAGTCAATGAGATGAGATATATGTGAAACTGTTGATCCTGTTATTGACAATAATGACTGGATAGATTATTATGACATAAATTGAGGATGGTAAATACCTCATTCTTTGGTACTGACCTGCAAATCCCCGGCTCCTCCCTTGAGGGGGAAGTGGCATGGAGCCCATAGCTCGGGAATAAAGTGAAACAGGGTAGAGAGAGGGCACCATGGGAGGCACAAAAGTAGGTGACGGAAGTAGAGCAGAAGGCGGTGGATGATTCACGTTGACTCCTTCAAGGATGCTCTGTCTCATCTTTTCCACTTTGGTTGCCAGGTCAGCCTTCAAATGAGGAAGAGTAATAATAGCAGCTGCCATTTTTCGAACTTGTCCCATGTTTTAGGCCCAGGATGGAGCACTCTAGGTACATTCTCACAATTCTATTCCCATTAAGTGAACTGAGGCCTGTCGTTAAAGGGCTCAAAGCTACACACTCAGGAAGCCTGTCTGGCACCAAAGCCCCGACTCTTTACATGACATCACACTACCATCATATGAGTTCTGACTCAGGGCTTGTGATGTACATTGACTAGGTCAAGGAACACAAATTTAACAATAAGAATTACTGATGGTCTATTACATGGCCGGCATTGGGCTGGGTCACTTTCTAAGGGAGATGTAACAGAATTAGATAAAAGAGAGAATAAAAATCTGACAAATAAAAAGCCTTTTAACCTTCTCCCCCATATCCAAGATTGGAGATCCTGATACCTCTAGTACAAAGGTCTGCAAACTTCTTCTGAAAAGGGTCAGATAGTAAATATTTTAGGCTTTGTAGGCCATATTGTCTCTGTCACAATTATTCCACTCGGCTACTGTAACATGAAAGCAGTCATAGGCCAGGCGTGGTGGCTCACCTGAGGTCAGGAGTTCAAGACCAGCCTGACCAATGTGATGAAACCCCATCTTTACTAAAAATACAAAAAATTAGCCAGGCATGGTGGCATGTGCCTGTAGTCCCAGCTACTTGGGAGGGTGAGACAGGAGAATCACTTGAACCTGGGAGGCGGAGGTTGCAGTGAGCTGACATCGTGCCACTGCACTCCAGCCTGGGCGACAGAGCAAGAATCTGTCTCAAAAAAAAAAAAAAAAAAAAGAAGAAGAAAGCGGTCATAGATGGTATGTAGATGAATGAATGTGGCTATGTTCCAATAACATTTTATTTACAAAAACAGAGGGTGGTCTGTATTACAAAAAACAGATGGTTTTTAGCACTATGGATAGCGCAAAAAACTATGGATAGTGACAAAAAACAGGAGGTGTGCTGGGTAGTCTGCCAACCCCTGCTCTAGTGCCTCAGCTCTTTCCCCACCAAAATGGATAAAGGAGTTAAGTAAGGTTTCCTTTCCCTTGCCTCCCCTCATCTTTCCCAATGTTTCATTAAAAAAAATCCCTTTGGGAGGCCAAGGCAGGTGGATCACAAGGTCAACAGATCGAGACCATCCTGGCCAACATGGTGAAATCCCATTTCTACTCAAAATACAAAAATTAGCTGGGCCTGGTGGTGCATGCCTGTAGTCCCAGCTACTTGGGGGGCTGAGGCAGGAGAATCGCGTGAACCTGGGAGGTGGAGGTTGCAGTGAGCCGAGATCACGCCACTGCATTCCAGCCTGGCGACAGAGCAAGACTCTGTCTCAAAAAAAAAAAAAAAAATCCTCTGCTTCTACTCTACCATCAACTTTACTACCCTCTTCTGTTTCCAAACACAGCTCCTTTACAAAAAAAAAAAAATTGCTTGCAAAAGAGACAGACAGTTTTTGTTAAATAAGAGAAATGAAATACTGAGTTGGAGGGAAGGTATATAGTACATCTGAATATTCCATGGATAAGAAATACTCAGAGTAAGAAAAAGGATATGAAAACTTTAAGCTCATTAAAAAAAACTTTCCAACATAAAATTTTACAACATGTACATATCAGACTACAGGCCTTTGGGACCACTGTTGACTGAGTCAGGTTAAAGTGAGACACATTCTCCTGCTTCCGCCCCATCCCTCTCCACTCTCTCTGCTCCTTTCCCCTCCCTGCCCATTCACTCCCACAGGAGATCAGAGCTAGTCCTTAGCAGCCTGACATGCTGGTACCTGGCCATCACAGAGCTCAACCAGAGATACTCGCTCTCGGCCTGCTTTAATTAGCTTGCTCTGGAACAGCTTGCCATCAAAGTAAATCCATGGACAGCAATGCTCCCAAGGGACTGGCTGGCCACAGGCATCATTAGCAAACAGAGCTGTGTCGACTCCACTCATGAAGAGGGCAGCAAGCTGGATCCCTCGGGCATCCAGTTTCTCAATCTGAAACCACCACAGATGAAATATTACTATTAAGAAACTACTATTCTTGGTAACATTTACTCTTATTCCTGTCATGCTGATTCTTCCAGTTAAATTTGAACATGCTGTCATTCAATGTAGACATCTCAGTGCATAAGCAGCTTCTATCCATGTCTTTCCCCTAAGATGATTTGAAAGGTACTTATTACAACATTAAAGACACCAACCTGAGACATTTTTTTTTCACCTGTCCAATTAGAAAAAAATTTAGAAAGTAAAGGCTGAAAGAACACTCAATGCTACTGCTGCTGATGCAGTGAAATAAATGGGCAATCATATAAAGCTGGTAAGAAATGTATATTACATGGCCAGGTGCAGTGGCTCATGCCTGTAATCCCAGCACTTCGGGAGGCTGAGGCAGGCAGATCACCTGAGGTCAGGAGTTCGAGACCAGCCTGGCCAACATGGTGAAACTCCGTCTCTACTAAAAATACAAAAATTAGCCAGGCATGATGGTAGGTGTTTGTAGTTCCAGCTACTCGGGAGGCTGAGGTGGGAGCATCATTTGAACCTGGGAGGTGAAGGTTGCAGTGAGCCAAGAATGTACCACTGCACTCCAGCCTGGGCAACAGAGCAAGACTCCATCTCAAAAAAAAAAAAAAAACAACGAAAGAAAGAAATGTATATTACAATTAAGCAATATGTATGAAGAACCCTGAAAATGTTCACATTTGTTGAGTTAGAAATTAAACTTGCAGATACCAGCACCATGTTTCTTGTACAGTCTGAAAAACTGTGAACCAAAGAACATTCTTTTCTTGGCCAGGCACAGTGGCTCATTCCTGTAATCCCAGTATTTTGGGAGGCTGAGGTGGGTGGATCGCTTGAGGCCAGGAGTTTGAGACCAGCCTGGCCAACATGGCAAAACCCCGTTTCTACTAAAAATACAAAAATCTGGCAGGCATGGTGGCATGTGCCTGTAATCCCAGCTACTCAAGAGGCTGAGGCAGGAGAATCGCTTGAACCCGGGAGGTGGAGGTTGCAGTGAGCTGAGATTATGCCACTGCACTCCAGCCTGAGTGACAGAGTGAGACTCTGTCTCCAAAAAAACCTCTTTTCTTTACCAATTACCCCGCTTCAGGTATTCCTTTATAGCAACTGTAAATGGAGTAAGACAACACATAACAGAGGAAAACTGAAAACAACCTAAGTCGCCAATATTATAACAATTAAATGATACATCCATATGATAAAATATTATTTATTAAAATTTTTAAGACACAGAAAATATGTGCTATGTGAAATGGAAAAAAACTACAATATATAATTACATAAATACTACCTCAACTATGTAAAAAATGTATGACAGAAGACTGGAAAAAAACCTCAAAATTCCCACAGTGGTTATCTCAAGCAACTGTGTTAGAAGACAGCTTTAACAGGAAAAGGGGAAGTGTTTGCAGGTCCCCTCCTAGGTGTCGTTTAGCACGAGCAGTTATTCTAGGACAAGCAATACTACATTTACTGCAAAAGGCAAGCACTAACTGGTTGTCTGAGTCTACTCCACCTTTCCTTAGTTGACCTCACTTAAGATTTTGCAAGTCTTATTGAACTTGATCTTCTAGTTTACTTTGGGTGCTCAAAGGAACAAGGTTACTAAAGTCAAGGGAGGGATGTTCTGCATTAATGGCTACATTTATTGAGTATTGTGTATATAAAATATGTGAAACACTGGCCAGGCATGGTGGCTCATGCCTGTAATCCCAGCACTTTGGGAGGTCAAGGTGGGCGGATCACCCGAGGTCGGGAATTCGAGACCAGCCCGACCAACAGAGAAACCCCGTCTCTACTAAAAATACAAAATTAACCAAGCGTGGTGGCGCATGCCTGTAATCCCAGCTACTCGGGAGGCTGAGACAGGAGAACCACTTGAACCCGGGAGGCGGAGGTTGTGGTGAGCCGAGATCACGCCACTGCACTCCAGCCTAGGCAGCAAGAGCGAAACTCCATCTCGAAAAAAAAAAAAAGTGAGACACTGTTCTAGGGGTTTTACATGGATTACTTTACATAGTATCCTCACAAACTGACACAGTTGGATATGTGACCCCTCCAAATTGCATGTTAAAATGTGATCCCCAATGTTGTAGATGGAACCTAGTAGGAGGTGTCTGGGTCATGGGGGCAGATCCCTCATGAATGGCTTGGTGCCCTCCCTGTGGTAATGAGCGAGTTTTCACTCTATTAGTTCATGCAAGAACTGATTGCTAGAAAGAGCCCAGCACCTTGCCCTTCTTTTTTTTTTTTTTGAGACAGAGTTTCACTCTTGTTGCTCAGGCTGGAGTACAATGGTGCAATCTCGGCTCACTGCAATCTCCGCCTCCCGGGTTCGAACAATTCTCCTGTCTCAGCCTCCCGAGTAGCTGGGATTACAGGTGCCCTGCCATCACGCCCGGCTAATTTTTGTATTTTTAGTAGAGACAGGGTTTCACCATGTTGGCCAGGGTGGTCTCACACTCCTGACCTCGTGATCTGCCCATCTCAGCCTCCCAAAGTGCTGGGATTACAGCACTGCTGCCCTTCTCTCTTACGTGCCCTCTCTCACCATGTGACACACTGGCTCCTCTTGTCTTATTCCCCTCACCTTCTATCATGAGTAGAAGCTTCCTGAGACCCTGACCAGAAGCTGAGTAGATGCTGGCACCATGTTTTTTGTACAGTTTTCAGAACAATGGGCTCAATAAACCTCTTTTCTTTATAAATTACCTAGTTTCAGGTATTCTTTTATAGCAACACAAAATAGACTAATATACAATTGTACAAGTAAGGAAACTGAAGCTAGAGAGATTAAGTAACCTGCCCAAGGTCACACAGCTAGGAGGTAATGAAGCCAGGATTCAAACCCAAGGCAGCCTGGCTTCAGAGCCTCCCCTCTATACTACTGTGCTCTACTGCCTTCAGTGGGTGGGTTTATTTTCTTCCTTATGCTTTCCTATACTTCTACTTAATACTCAATACATATCACTAAAAGGAGGTGTGTCTGAGTAAATAGACACAAGCAGGGGACACTAGGATATGTCCCCTATAGTGTATCTTGTAAGAGTCAGAAACCTTGCCATGGCCTATGGGCCAAGATTTATTTTCCTTGCGTAATATCCATCTTTTCTGCCCATTCTCATTTATCAGTATGAGAGCAGCGTAGCAGGCACCTCTTGGCTTTCTTCATAGACATAAATATTTGGTTAAAGTAAATCAAACAGTTACCTGCAGAACTTACTATTTTCCTCAGCTTCAGGAAAAAAAAAAGACCTAAAGTAGTGCTATAAGCTCATAAAAGAAAGAACTTAAATGAGGGTACATGAAATCACCTTGAGTTCTTGGAGTCGATCTGGTTCATAAAGCTGGGTAGACACTGCCTGTGCAAGGAAGGTGTCTAGCTCATGGCGATGCAGGATTCGGCCACCAGGCCACTGAACCATGTACCTAGAAAATAAAAGCACTGTTATTAGGCCACAAAAGCTCACTTATTCATGTCACAAAAACTTATTAAGCTAAGAACCTATCATGAGCCAGTACTTGGCTAGATTTTGGCAATACTAACTGAATGAAGGAAAAAGAATCTCTGCTTTCGTTACTTCCAGTCTGGGTGGTAGAGGAAAAGAATCATGTACATCAACAATGACAGGACAGTGTGTTAAGTACCAAGATGGAAGAATGCACAGAGTGCTTGCTATGAGAGCATAGAAGAGGGCCATGACTGTAAAGGTGAAAGATGGTATCCTGAGAAAAGTCAGCAAGAGTTTAGTTTCAAAGGGCCTGTAGAATTTAGTGAGACAAAAGGTGGGGAAAGGATGTTCCAGGTTGAGCGAAGAGTATGATGTGTGAAGGCCTGATGGTGTGGTTCAGCACAATGCACCAGCTTCCATATTGCTGAAGCTAAGCACGTTTGGAGTGACAGGAGGCGAGATTAGGAAGTAGGTCAGATTGGTGGCAGCCTGAGGAACACTGAGGGCTTCAGGTGGTGGAAAGTGCGGTCATGAACCATATCATGGTACCCAAGACATGGCCCAGGATAAGTGAAGTTCACATAAAAGCCCAGAACGTTTTAACAGAAAGAGTATGAATTTTGAAGAGAGAAGATCTCAATTTGAGTGTTGGTTCCTCCACTTACTAGTTGATAGCTATGGACAAATTATTTAACCTTTCTGAGCCTTGCATTTCCTCATCTACCAAATGGGGATAATAAAATTTGCCCTGCTCTTTTTACAGGGTGGTTGTGAGGATTAAATAGGGTTACTAAAGAAAAAAATGAAAAGAAGGCTGGGTGCGGTGGCTCATGCCTGTAATCCTAGCACTTTGGGAGGCTGAGACGGGCAGATCACTTGAGGCCAGGAGTTTGAGACCAGCCTGGCCAATGTGGTGAAACCCCGTCTATACTAAAAATAAAAAAAATTAGCCGGGTGTGGTGGCGGGCACCTGTAATCCCAGCTACTCAGGAGGCTGAGGCAGGACAATCGCTTAAACCTGGGAGGCGAGGGTTACAGTGAGCTGAGATTATGCCACTGCACTCTAGCCTGGGCGACAGAGTGGGGGGGGGGGAGAGGGAGGAGGAGGAGGAGGAGACGACGAAGAAGAAAGTGTGTGTGTGGGGGAAATAAAAAAGAAAGTAGACCAGAGAACAGAGACTCAAAAACAGGATTAAGGAATTTGGATCGTCATCCTGAAATTGTAGGGAGACACTGTAGGATTGTCAGAAGGACTGGTTTGATAATGACTGGCTCAGGTTATTAATATTGTTTCTTTTTTTGGATTTATAGTTCCTTGATTTACCTTTGCCCATTCTTTCATTTTTAACCTTTCCATCTTATTTCACTGGCAAAATGTAAAGCAAAAATAGAAGAAAATGAATGCAAATGCAATTACAGTGGGAAATTTTAATATACCACTATTAAGCTATAATATGTAAAACATACCTAAAATACATTTAAATTCACAGAAGATTTGAATAGTACAATAAATAAGGTTTAAATACTTGACTGACTTAATACAAAGAAAACACATTCTTTTCAAGTGCCCATGTCAGTTCCCATGAGGTCTAGGACCTTGCCTGTTTGCCTTTGTTTGTGTGTTTATCATCCTTTATTTATTATGAACTATCTAGCCAAGTACATAGCATAGAATAGGTATTAATAAATATTTATTGGAAGAGCGACTGATGCATTAATCTGGTCATGCCAAGCCAAAAACAAAACAAGACAAAACTCAACAAAAATCCTTCAAAGCAGAATTGTACCAGTCATATCCTGAACCACTGTGCAAGAAAAACTGACCTAAAGGAGCTCCTAAAGGAGTCAAGTGTGGGAGAACAGCGAACTCACAGAAAGACTAACACAATGCAAGGGGTGTGATTTTAGAAGTTGAACAGATTGTTCTGGGTGCTCTGAGTCAGTGACTAAATTTACCTTGGAGAATCTAGAGAAGGCTCCACAGAGGAGGGAACATTTCCTAGGGGTTGGAGCTTTTTGTTTGGTTTGGTTTACACTTTAATGTTAATTTGTAATTTTAAATGTCTCTCTAACCTTAATACAGTACATGCCAGAGTGGATGCTTAATAGATGTTTGCTGAACAAATAAGTCAATGTCAGGACATTTATAAGGAAATGCTAGCTCCATCTTTGGGCCCGCACTACTATTCAACTATTTTTGAATGAATTATGAGACAGAATGTAGGGTCTAATGAGTCAGAGGAGTGAGAGGCTCAGAAATGGGGCAGCAGGAAATAATTATTAAATCAACCAATATTTATTGATGCTTCATCATGTGCGATTTTTGGAATTACATGATTCCACTGGGGATTTTCCCTGGAAAATAACAGCATTACTTATTCCCAAGGAATTTCCTGAATTTTAATGATGACAGCTTTATTATTGCTATTAGTAGTTACATTACTACAAATATTACATACAAACTTTAATATATGCAGCAAACTATAAGTTATACATAAGAATAACATTTACTAAATGCCTCTGATATTCTAGATACCTTGCTAAGAACTTTAGCTACAAAGTATGTCGTGGCAAAGAATGCAAACTTGGAGACTGACATCCTTGGTTCTAATCTAGGTTCCACGACTCCTTTTCTTTTTTCTTTTTTTTTTTTTGAGACGGAGTCTCGCTCTGTCACCCAGGATGGAGTGCAGTGGCACGATTTCAGCTCACTGCAAGCTCCAAGCTCCGTCTCCTGGGTTCACACCATTCTCCTGCCTCAGCCTCTCGAGTAGCTGGGACTATAGGTGCCTGCCACCACGCCCGGCTAATTTTTTGTATTTTTAGTAGAGACGGGGTTTCACCGTGTTAGGCAGGATGGTCTCGAACTCCTGACCTCGTGATCTGCCCGCCTCGGCCTCCCAAAGTGCTGGGATTACAGGCATGAACCATCGCACCTGGCCTCCACTACTCCTTTTCTATGTGACCCTGGGCAACTAAATCCCCTGGACCTCTAGGGGATTTAGTTTGCTAATCTTTAGAATGAGGATGGCACCACCTACATCTCAAAAGGTTGTAATAAGCAAAGAAGAAAAAGCACATAAAAGCACTAAGACTAGCCTGGGCTAGTCTTTTTGTAGAGACCCCCATCTCTACAAAAAATTATCAAAAATTAGTCGTGGCAGCCAGGCACAGTGGCTCAAGCCTGTAATCCCAGAACTTTGGGAAGCCGAGGCGGGCAGATCATGAGGTCAGGAGTTCAAGACCAGCCTGGCCAACATGGTGAAACCCCGTCTCTACTAAAAATACAAAAATTAGCTGGACATGGTGGTGCGTGCCTGTAATCCCAGCTACTGGGGAGGCTGAGGCAGGAGGGCAGGAGAATGGCTTGAACCCAGGAGGCAGAGCTTGCAGTGAGCCAAGATTGTGCCACTGCACTCCAGCCTGGGTGACAGAGCAAGACTCCATCTCAAAAAAAAAAAAAAAAAAAAATTACTCATGGCTCATGCCTGTGGTCCCAGCTACTCAGAAGGCTGAGGTGGGAGAGAGAATTGCTTGAGCCCAGGAGGTCAAGGCTGCAGTGAGCAGAGATTCCACCACTGCACTCTAGCCTGGGCGACAGAGCAAGAACTTGTTTCAAAAACAAAACAAAACAAAACAAAACACCCCTCCAAAACCAAAACAGCACTCAGCATAGTGCCTGGCACAGCAGGTGCTTTTAGTTACCATTTGTAACTGAACGAATTATGGTATAATCCTTCCTTTACAATTTGGTAAAGTTCTCCTTTTATTATATATTACATTCTCATACATACGAAAATCTGTTCCTATCCTATTTATTCTATGTCTATTTCTCATGCCAGCACCATAGTGACTTAAATTTTAAATGTGCTTTAATACTCAGTAGCTCCCCCTTTACTCCACATCTTTTTTTTTTTTTTTTTGGAGACAGGCTCAGGGCAGTGGTGTGATCACGGGTCACTGCAGTATTGAGTATTGATCTCCCAGGCTCAGGTGATCCTCCCACCTCGGCCTCCTAAGCAGCTGGGACTACAGGCTCGTGTCACCATACCTGGCTAACTTTTGTATTTTTTATTAGAGTCAGAGTTTCGTCATGTTGCCCAGGTTGCTCCTAAACCCCTCAGCTCAAGTGATCCGCCAGCCTCGGCCTCCCAAAGTGTTGGTATTACAGGCGTGAGCCACTGCTCCCAGCCCACATCTTTTTTTTGGTTTGTTTTTTGAGATGGAGTTTCACTCTTGTTGCCCAGGCTGGAGTGCAATGGCACCATCTCAGCTCACTGCAACCTCTGCCTCCCAAGTTCAAGCAATTCTCCTGCCTCAGCCTCCCAAGTAGCTGGGATTACAGGCATGCACCACCATGCCTGGCTTATTTTGTATTTTTAGAAGAGATGGGGTTTCACCATGTTGGTCAGGCTGGTCTCCATCTCCTGACTTCAGGCGATCTGCCTGCCTCGGCCTCCCAAAGTGGTGGGATTACAGGCGTGAGCCACTGTGCCAGGCCACATCTTTTAATTTTAAATAACATTTACAACTTTATTCTATATACAAAAGTATATTACAAAAGTTTAAGTTCATTCTCATTCAGAAAATGTAAAAAAGCATAAAGAAAATAAAAAATATGGTGTGAGTTGGCTAAAGGTAATACAAGATAAAAATATTAATAAGAAAAATAAGGCCAGGTGTGGTGGCTCACGCCTGTAATCCCAGCACTTTAGGAGGCTGAGGCAGGTGGATCACTTGAGGTCAGGAGTTTTAGGCCAGCGTGACCAACATGGTGAAACCCCGTCTCTACTAAAAATACAAAAATTAGCCAGGTGTGGTGGCGTGCGCCTGTAGTCCCAGCTAGTCAAGAGGCTGAGGTGGGAGAATTGCTTGAGCCCAGGAGGCGGAGGTTGCAGTAAGCTGAGATCATGCCACTGCACTCCAGACTGGGCCACAGAGCGAGACTCTGTCTCAAAAAAATAAAAAATAAAAAAATGAAATAATTTGTAATCTTACCATTTAGATATAAGCACTGTTAAGATTGCTATGATTGTGGCTTCTTCATTCCTAGCATCTGAATTCTCAACTTTTTCTCTTTCATACTATATAAAGAATATCGTATCTTGCTTTTTTCACTCGACATTATACTATCGGAACTTTTTGTTCATTAAATACTTTTCAAAAACATGATTAATGACTGCATGTTCAGCATGTGGGTGTATCAGTTAGCTTAAACATTCCTATAATAAAAATTCATATAATAAAACATTCATATAATAAAAATTATAAATAATACTACAAAGATATTAACATATTAAATCTTGCCTATATCTCTGATTATTCATTCCCTTAGCATAGATTCCTAGAAGTGGAATTATTGGGTCGTAGGTTATATTCATTCTGAAGGTCTTTAATACATACAGCAAAATTGTTTTCCAGACCAGACCCAATTTACATCCTATCCCAGCAGTGTGTCAGCATTGATTGTCACTGTTAATCACTGATGATTTAATGGGCAGAAAATAAGTCTCTCGTTATTTAAATTTCTTTGATTCCCAAGGATGAGGTTGCATATATTTCCCAAGCACTTATTTACTTCTATGACTGATCTATGTCTATCACAGACATATTAATTTGCCTGTTCTGTCTATGCCCCTTCTCAGATAACGTAAAGCCCCATTTTTATAACAATGACAGCTATTTGGACAAGGAATGGATACCTGATCCGAGTGAAACAATTCATGGCTTGCCAATCGGAGTCTTCAGAATTTGAGCTAAGTGATGCAGCGACTTTATAAAACACATGCAGAAAGAAGAGCTACCTATGCAGGCCCATGAGAGAGTGGGCAGTCTCTGTTCCTGCCTTTCCAGGACCATTCCCTGTGTATACTACTTTTCTTGTCCTTGGATGACTAGGAGACTACCTGTTATACCTTTACAGTAAGATAGCTAGAGTGGGCTGCGCATGATGGTTCATGCCTATAATCCCAACACTTTGTGAGGCGGAGGCCAGGAGTAGCAAGACCCTATCTCTACCAGAAAATAAAAAAAAGAGAGGAAAAGCGAGAGAGCTAGAATGGCTTCTGTTTCTTCTAAGCAAATGAGTCTGAAGAGACTGTCATTTACCCATCTGTGCTATCTTAGATAGCTATTCTGATATCTAAGTCTTTATATATTGTGAATATTAATAGTGTCCTAACTGTTGCAAATATTTCCCCGTTTAGTCTTTTTAATTTTATGTATTTTGGGACATAGATACAGTCACAGTTACTGATCTTCTCCTTTTTATATCTTCTTTTTTGAAGGAGGAGTCTTTATTTATTTTTATTTATTTATTTATTTTGAGATGGACTCTCGCTCTGTCGCCCAGGCTGGAGTGCAGTGGCACGATCTCGGCTCACTGCAAGCTCCACCTCCCAGGTTCACGCCATTCTCCTGCCTCAGCCTCCCGAATAGCTGGGACTACAGGCGCCCGCTACCACGCCCGGCTAATTTTTTGTATTTTTAGTAGAGACGGGGTTTGACCGTGTTAGCCAGGATGGTCTCGATCTCCTGGCCTCGTGATCCGCCCGCCTTGGCCTCCCAAAGTGCTGGGATTACAGGCGTGAGCCACTGCGCCCGGCCTATTTTTTTATATTACTTTTTTTTTTTTTTGAGATGGAGTTTCGTTCTTGTTGCCCAGGCTGGAGTGCAGTGACACGGTCTCGGCTCACTGCAACCTCTGCCTCCCGGGTTCAAGTGATTCTCCTGCCTCAGCGTCCCAAGCAGCTGAGATTACAGGCATGCACCACCATGCCTGGCTAATTCTGTATTTTTAGTAGAGACGGGGTTTCACCATGTTGGCCAGGCTGGTCTCAAACTCCTGACCTCAGGTGATCCACCCACCTCGGCCTCCCAAAGTGCTGGGATTACAGGCATAAGCCCGGCCTATTATGAATAATTCTACATGAACATTTGTGAACATGTTTTTGTGTGGACATGTGTCTTCATTTGATGTTCCCATCAGCAATGTATGAGGGTTCCAATTTCTCCATATCCTTTTCAATACTTGCTGGATGTCTTCTTTTTAAATCTCCCACCCCTGATCCCTTGTCTTTTTGATTATAGCACCTGAATGGGTGTTAACTGGTTTCTCATTGTTGTTATGATTTGCATTTCCCTGATGATCATTTTTTCATGTGCTTATTGGACATTTGTATATGTTCTTTTTTATTTTACTTTATTTTGAGACAAAGTCTCGCTCTGCCACCCAGGCTGAACTGCAGTGGTGCGATCTCAGCTCACTGCAATCTCCCCTTCCTGGGTTCAAGTGATTCTCCTGCCTCAGCCTCCTGAGTAGCTGGGATTACAGGCACGCGCCATGCCCGGCTAATTTTTGTATTTTTAGTAGAGACAGGGTTTCACCATGTTGGTCAGGCTGGTCTCGAACTCCTGACCTCGTGATCTGCCCTCCTCGGCCTCCCAAAGTGCTGGGATTACAGGTGTGAGCCACAGCGCCCGGCTGACATTTGCGTATGTTCTTTGGAGAAATGTTTATTCAAATCTTTCGCCCATTAAAAAAATTGATTTATTCATCATTTATTGCTTTACTTGTAGGCTTTTTTTTTTTTTTTTTGAGACAGGGTGTTGCTCTGTTGCCTAGGCTGGAGTGCAGTGGCATGATCATGGCTCACAACAGCCTCTACCTCCTGGGTGTAAGCAATCCTCCCCCGACAGCCTCTGGAGTAGTTGGGACCACAGGTGCACAGCTACGCCCAGCTGCTTTTTAAAGATTTTTTTGTAGAGGTGGGGTCTTGCTATGTTGCCCAGACTGGCCTCAAACTCTTGGATTCAAGCAATTTTCACACCTCGGCCACCCAACGTGTTGGGATTACAGACATGAACCAAGGTATTGGGATTACACACACGAGCTAGTGTGGCCAGCCAATCGTTTGAGTTGTAAGAATTCTTTATATATATTATGGATACTAGGCCCTTATCAGATACATGGTTTGCAAATATTTTCTCTCATTCTGTGGGTTGTGTTTTCACTTTATTTGTAGTCTTGTTTCTAGCACACAAATTTTAAATTTTGATCTAGTCTAACCTATTTTTCCTTTTGTTACTTATGCTTCTGGCATCATATCAAGAAACCACTGCCTAACCTGAGTTCATGAAGAATACCTCTTGTCTTCTAAGTGTTTTATAGTTTTCAGTCTGACATTTAAGTCTATATATTTTGAGTTAATTTTTGTATATAGTGTGAAGTAGAGGTCTACCTATTCTTTTGCATGTTAATATCCAACCATCTGTTGTAAAGACTATTTTTCCCCCATTGAATTATCTTGGCACCCTTGTCAAAAATTAATTGACCACAAATAGCAGAGTTTATTTCTGGACACTCGAATGTAACTACATTAATTTATATGTCTATCCTTATTCCACTGTTTTTGGTTACTATACTTTTGTAGTAAATTTTGAAACTGTACAGTGTTTGTTCTTTTTTTCAACATTATTTTGGCTATTCTCAGTTTGTATTATTAGTCCATTTTCTGTTGCTTGTAACAGAATGCCTGACAGTGGGTTATATATAAAGAAAATGAATTTATCTCAAAAGCCCAAACTCTCATCTGTGAGCCTGTGAAATCTAAACAAGTTATCTACTTCCAAGATCTTAGAATTGGCCTGTAATCCCAGCATTTTGGGAGGCTGAGGCGGGAGGATCGCTTGAGTCCAGGAGTATGAGACCAGCCTAGGCAACGCAGTAAGGCTCCATCTCTACAAAAGATGTAAAAATTAGCTGGCCATGGGTTGGGCGCGGTGGCTCATGCCTGTAATCCCAGCATTTTGGGAGGCCGAGGCGGGCAGATCATGAGGTCAGGAGACGGAGACCATCCTGGCTAACACGGTGAAACCCCATCTCTACTAAAAATACAAAAAAAATTAGCCAGGTGTGGCAGCGGGCACCTGTAGTCCCAGCTACTCGGGAGGCTGAGGCAGGAGAATGGTGTGAACCGGGGAGGCGGAGCTTGCAGTGAGCCGGGATTGTGCAACTGCACTCCAGCCTGGGCGACAGAGTGAGACTCCATCTCAAACAAACAAATAAACAAACAAACAAAAAAATTAGCTGGCCATGGTGGTTAAGTACCTGTGGTCTCAGCTACTCAGGAGGCTGAGGTGGGAGGACTGCTTGAGCCCAGGAGTTTGAGGCCCCAGTGAACTGCACTTCAACCTGGGTGACAGATACTCTGTCTTAAAACAAACAAAAAACACACACACATACACACATACAAAACAAAAGATCTTAGAGTTGGAGAATAATCTTTTTTGACTTCATGTGGGGACTCCTGGACACACTGTGGTGGGAGCCCAACCCGCAAGGCCTCAGGTAGCCCTGTCTGTATGGGTGCAGAGTATAGGCCACATGGTTGCTCAAACTGGTTGGAATCCACTGCCTGAAGGTTTCCCAGGTGGGCAATGCATGCTGCCAGTAACCTCACAGTTCTAGGGACTCAGTAGCAGTCCTGTTCCCATGGCTCCACTACACATTGCCCTGGTTGGAGACTCTGTGGCAGCTCCAACCTTATGTTCCCACTGGGCATTGCTACAGTAGGGGATCTCTGTGGTGGCTCTGGCCCCGCAACAAGTCTCTACCTGGGCTCCCAGGCTTTCAATGAGATCCTTTTAATGGGTAGAGGTTGCGAAGCCTCCACAGCTCTTACTTTATGCGGGTCTGCAGAATTATCACCATGTGGATGCCACTAAGGTTTACGACTTGTACCTTCCTGAGCTGAGACATGAGCCACACCTGGGGCCATGTGAGATATGGCTGCTCCAGCTGGAGGGGCTGAGATGAGGGAAGCAGCTTTCCCGAGGTGGCACAGGGCAGTTGTGTCCCAGGCCTCCTCCACTCCCAAACAATTCTGTCCTCCAAGGGCTGTGGGCCTCTAAAGGGAGGGGCTGTCTCAAAGATCTCTGAAGTGCCGTTAGGGCCTTTTCCTCATTGTTTTGACTATTAGCACCTGGCTCCCTTTTAGGCATAAAGTGGTGGCTCCTCTGCACCCTTGGTTCCACTCCTGAAAACTCTTTTTCATTCTCTACCACATGACAAGGCTGTGAATTTTCCAAATGTTTCTGCTCTGTTTCCCTTTTCTCTAGCAGTTCACTGTAAACAGTTAGACGTAACCATGCAGTAGCCTGAGCACTTTGCTGCTTAGAAATTTCTTCTGCCAGATACCCGAATTCATCATTCTTAAGTTTGGCCTACAACAAAGCCCTTGGAGACGGACACCATTCAGCCAAGTTCTTTGCCAATTTATAACAAGGATGGCCTTTACTTCCATTTCCAATACCTCGCTCATCAGTTCCATCTGAAACCTTATCAGAATGGCCTTCACTGTCCATATTTATATCAGCATTCTGGTTGTAACCATTTAATCAATCTCTAAGGAGTTATAAACTCTCCCTAGTCTTCTTGTGCTCTAAGCCTTCACTAGAACCTTGGTGTTTTGGAGCCTGCTCCTCCAAATTCTTGCAGCCTCTGCTTATTACCCAGTTCCAAAGCTGCTTCCACATTTTCAGGTATTCATTATCAGAAACAGCCACACTTCTCAGTACCAATTTTCTTTTTTCTTTTTTTTTTAAGAGCCAGGGTCTTGCTCTGTCACCCAGGCTGGAGTGCAGTGGCATGATCATGGCTCACTGCAGCCTCCACCTCCTAGGCTAAAGTGATCCTCCCACCTCGGCCTCCCAAGTAGCTGAGACTACAGGTGCATGCCACCATGCCTGGCTTTTTTGTTTTTTGTAGAGATGGGGTCTATGTTGCCCAAGCTGGTCTTGAACGCCTGGGCTCAAGTGATCCTCCCACACCTTGGCCTCCCCAAGTGCTGGGATTATAAGCATGAGCCACTGTGCCCTGCCTCTTAGTCTATTTTCTGTTGCTTATGGCAGAATACCTGAAACTGGGTAATTTATAAAGAAAAGGAATTTATTTCTTACAGTTATGGAGTCTAAGAAGTCCAAGGTTAGGGGGCTTGCATCTAGTGAGAGCCTTCTTGCTGGTCATATCACGCTCATGTGCTGTATCAGGTCTCTCTTCCTTTTCTTATAAAGCCACCAGTTCCCCTCCCATGATAACCCATTAATCCATGAATGGATTAGCCCATCTGTGAGAGTAGAGCCCTAAAGATCAAATCACATCTTAAAGGCCCTACCACTCAATACTGCCACACTGTGGATAAAGTTTCAATATGAGTTTTGGAGGGGACATTCAACCACAGCAGGGTCCCTTGTATTTACGTGTTTTTTTTTTTGGAGACAGAGTCTCTGTCACCCAGGCTGGCTGGAGTGCAGTGGCGCGATCTCAGCTCACTGCAACCTCCACCTCCTGGGTTCAAGCGATTCTCCTGCCTCAGCCTCCTGAGTAGCTGAGATTACAGGCGCGCACCACCACACCCAGCTAATTTTTGTATTTTTGTAGAGACCGGGTTTCACCATGTTGGCCAGGCTGGTCTTGAACTCCTGACCTCAAGTGATCCACCCGCCTCTGCCTCCCAAAGTGCTGGGATTACAGGCGTGAGCCACCGCGCCTGGCCATTATGTACTACATTTTTATATCTGTATAAGTTCATTCATGGATTCTATTTTGTTTCACTGCCCATTAGGGTCCTCATCAATATCACATTGTTTCAGTTATTAAGGGTTTGCAATTTGCCTTAATATCAGGCAGCACAAATCTCCACTCTTTTCTTTTTTGAGACTTATACTAGTTATCCTTGCACCTTAGGAGCTCTTACTCTTCCATATATAATTTGTGATCAGTCTAGTTTCCACCAAAATCTTGTTGGGATTTTTTTTTGTCATTGAATTGAATTTATAGATTAATTTGGGGAGCTTTGAAATCTTTATAATGTTAAGTCCTCCCATCCAAAGATAATAGTTTACCTCTCCCATTTATTCAGGTTTCTTCCTTTATGTCTTAGTATAGTTAATTTTTTTCCGTTGAGATCTCCTACATTTTAAATTAATTTCTAGGTACTTGATAGATATCGCCATGATTATGTGTGATATTCTAGTTTCTGTTATACTTTCTCATTGTTAAAAAAAAAGTAAGTTTTTGTGCAAAGGGGAAGTCAAGCCCTACAAGTCACCAGAGAACTGCAGAGCACTTCGCTTTCAAAATGGGCAGACCTTAGTTTGAATGCTGGTTCTGGCATTTTTCAGCTTGGATATGTCACTTTAGCCTTTCTGAGCATCTCTTTCCTCACCATAAATGGATATAATTTTACGTCTCAGAGCAGTTTGAACATTGAGATAACATTCAGGGACCCTACCACATACTAGATCCCCAATATATACTAATTTCCTAACCACCTTAACATTAAGATTAGTGACTTACAAAGTTTTCCCAGTAAGAATAATGAGGCCGAGCACTGTGGCTCACACCTGTAATCCCAGCACTTTGGGAGGCCGAGGAGGGTGGATCATTTTAGGTCAAGGAGTTCAAGACCAGCCTGGCCAACATGGTGAAACCCTGTCTCTACTAAAAATACAAAAATTAGCCGAGCAGTAGTGCCACACGCCTCTAATCCCAGCTACTCAGGGGGCTGAGGCAGGAGAATCACTTGAACCCGGGAGGCAGAGGTTGCAGTGAACCATGATCGCGCCATTGCACTCCAGCCTGGGCGACAGAGTAAGACTCTGTCTCAAAAAAAAATTTTTTTTAAAGAATAATGATAAAGATTTATTCTTCCTACTGCCTAACATGTTCCTGGGCCACAGCCCTACATTGTCCCATATTAACTCTGGAGTTGTACATTTCATTTACCTTCTTTCTAAAATATATAGTAGGCTGGCGCGGTGCCTCATGCCCATAATCCCAGCACTTTGTGAGGCTGAGGCGGGTGGATCACCTGAGGTCAGGAGTTTGAGACCAGCCTGGCTAACATGGAGAAACCCCGTCGCTAGTAAAAATACAAAAATTAGCCGGGCATGGTGGTACACGCCTCTAGTCCCAGGTATTTGGGAGGCTGAGGCATGAGAATCGCTTGAACCTAGGAGGCGGAGGTTGCAGTGAGCCAAGATTGCACCACTGTACTCCAGACTGGGCGACAGAGCAAAACTCTGTCTCAAAAAAAAAAAAAGCAAAACAAACAAAATACATATAATAGCTCATTTTCCCATTTATTTGGTTCTCTACGTTACATGGACTAGATCCAGGAACATAAAAACAATTAAAAATAGCTTATGAATCACCACACTGTCTTCCACAATGGTTGAACTAATTTACACTCCCACCAACAGCATAAAAGCGTTACTATTTCTCCACATCCTCTCCAGCATCTGTTGTTTCCTGACTTTTTAATGATCACCATTCTAACTGGTGTGAGATGGTATCTCATTGTGGTTTTGATTCGCATTTCTCTAATGACCACTGATGATGAGCATTTTTTCATGTTTGTTGGCTGGATAAATGTCTTCTTTTGAGAAGTGTCTGTTCATATCCTTCACCCACTTTTTGATGGAGTTTTTTTTTCTTATAAATTTAAGTTCTTTGTAAATTCTGGGTATTAGCCCTTTGTTAGATGGATAGATTGCAAAAATTTTCTCTCATTCTGTAGGTTGCCTGTTCACTCTGATGATAGTTTCTTTTGCTGTGCAGAAGCTTTTTAGTTTAATTAGATCCCATTTGTCTGTTTTGGCTTTTGTTGCCATTGCTTTTGGTGTTTTAGTCATGAAGTCTTGCCCATGCCTGTGTCCTGAATGGTATTGCCTAGGTTTTCTTCTAGGGTTTTTATGGTTTTAGGTCTTATGTTTAAGTCTTTAATCCATCTTGAGTTAATTTTTGCATAAGGTATATGGAAGGGATCCAGTTTCAGCTTTCTACATATGGCTAGCCAGTTTTCCCAACACCATTTATGAAATAGGGAATTCTTTCTCCTTTGCTTGTTTTTGTCAGGTTTGTCAAAGATCAGATGGTTGTAGATGTGTGGTGTTATTTGTAAGGCCTCTGTTCTGTTCCATTGATCTTTATCTCTGTTTTGGTACCAGTACCATGCTGTTTTGGTTACTGTAGCCTTGTAGTATAGTTTGAAGTCAGGTAGCATGATGCCTCCAGCTTTGTTCTTTTGGCTTAGGATTGTCTTGGCTATGAGGGCTCCTTTTTGGTTCCATATGAAATTTAAAGTAGTTTTTTTCCAATTCTGTGAAGAAAGTCAGTGGTAGTTTGATGGGGATGGCATTGAATCTATAAATTACTTTGGGCAGTATGGCCATTTTCACGACATTGATTCTTCCTATCCATGACCATGAAATGTTTTTTCATTTGTTTGTGTTCTCTCTCATTTCCTTGAACAGTAATGTGTAGTTCTCCTTGAAGAGGTCCTTTACATCCCTTGTAAGTTGTATTCCTAGGTATTTTATTCTCTTTGTAGCAGTTGTGAATGGCAGTTCACTCATGATTTGGCTCTGTTTGTCTGTTATTGGTGTATAGGAATGCTTGTGATTTTTGCACATTGATTTTGTATCCTGAGACTTTGCTGAAGTTGCTTATCAGCTTAAGGAGATTTTGGGGCTGAGATGATGGGGTTTTCTAAATATACAATCATGTCATCTGCAAACAGGGACAATTTGACTTCCTCTTTTCCTAATTGAATACCCTTTATTTCTTTCTCTTGCCCGATTGCCCCGGCCAGAACTTCCAACACTATGTTGAATAGGAATGGTGAGAGAGGGCATCCCTGTCTTGTGCTGGTTTTCAAAGGGAATGCTTCCAGTTTTTGCCCATTCAGTGTGATATTGGCTGTGGGTTTGTCATAAACAGCTCTTATTATTTTGAGATACGTTCCATCAATACCTAGTTTATTGAGAGTTTTTAGCATGAAGGGCTGTTGAATTTTGTTGAAGGCCTTTTCTGCATCTATTGAGATAATCATGTGGTTTTTGTCATTGGTTCTGTTTATGTGATGGATTATGTTTATTGATTTGTGTATGTTGAACCAGCCTTGCATCCCAGGGATGAAGCCGACTTGATCGTGATGGACAAGGTTTTTGATGTGCTGCTGGATTCAGTTTGCCAGTATTTTCTTGACGATTTTCGCATCGATGTTCATCAGGGATATTGGCCTGAAATTTTCTTTTTTTGTTGTGTCTCTGCCAGGTTTTGGTTTCAGGAAGATGCTGGCCTCATAAAATGAATTAGGGAGGATTCCCTCTTTTTCTGTTGTTTGGAATAGTTTCAGAAGGAATGGTACCAGCTCCTCTTTGTACGTCTGATAGAATTCGGCTGTGAATCCTTCTGGCCCTGGACTTTTTTTGGTTAGTAGGCTATTAATTACTGCCTCACTTTCAGAACTTGTTATTGGTCTATTCAGGGATTCGACTTCTTCCTGGTTTAGTCTTGGGAGGGGTTTTTTCTTTTTCTTTTTTTTTCCCCCCCGAGACGGAGTCTCGCTCGGTTGCCCAGGCTGAAGTGCAGTGGCACGATCTTGGCTCACTGCAACCTCCGCCTCCCAGGTTCAAGCGATTCTCCTGCCTCAGCCTCCCAAGTAGCTGGGATTACAGGTGCCCATCACTACACCTGGCTAATTTTTGTATTTTTAGTAGAGACGTGGTTTCGCCATGTTGACCAGGCTGGTCTTGAACTCCTGACCTCAGGCGATCTACCCGCCTCGGCCTCTCAAAGTGTTGGGATTACAGGTATGAGCCACCACACCCGGCCTCCTGTGTTTTTAAGAAGACAAAATGGTAGGAAAAAAATGCAGTTTTAACAATTAGCATAAAGTCTGGTTGGAAATTTAAATTTTAAATGAAGATTAACTTATCCTTAATACTGCATTGTCCAGCAATATCAAGTAAACACCAGGTAGGAACATTGAAGTTATAGCCTAACTGAGTGCTAGGAGCCTATACTCCTCAATTTCTTACACAAACTGTAGGTAAAAGATTCCTAGATGTCCTAGAGAAATTGAGTCTTCTAGGAAAGGTTGATACAGTTTGAGGAGGGCAGAACCTTTGCGCATACAATAGTCATCACTTAGGAGGGAGGGATACTGAAGAACTCAGTCAGGCTTCTGGAGGGGAGGTGAGGGGCAGCCCTGCTGAATGGGAGAGGCATGCATCAAGGCTTTATCATTTCTAGCAAAAATTCATTCAAATATCAACAGTTTTCCAGAGATGGAACATGAAATTGGACAAGGTTTCTCCTCTTTGTTTATGGGTAAAGTTGAGGAATCTCTCTTGAGAAGCAAATCTTTTAAGAAGCAGTGGATTCACTCTCAGCTATAACAAGATATTTAGATTAACCATGTGCCATCCTGATACATGAAGAATAAAGATACATAAGAACTAGTGTTCATTCACTTGACAGAATAATTCTAAAGTCCATCAGGAAAGGCAAATGAACAAGATTAGCTTAGAAAATGTAACAAAAATAATAATAAGATATATCTTGGTCCTGCAGCAAGACTGCTATTGGAAAAAAAAAAGAGGTGTTTTGGACCTATTACATACCGAAGTGTATTATAAACTCATACCAAAATAATGTAGTATTATCACAAAAATTGACAGCTCACTGTTTTAGAGCAGATAATAATGAATAAGATCCTTGACACATTAGAACTTAAAATACGCTAAAGAAAGCATCACAAATCAATGAGGAAGAGATGCATTTCTCAAATAATTATTTAGAGAATTGGATTTGTATTTGGGGAGAAAACATCCATTTAGAGCCATGCCTCACATAAATTCCAGATGGATTAATTATAAAGATGAATGTAAAAAAGATAAAAGGCAGAATAAAAGCTAAGCAATGATTTGCTGACCTTGAGATAGGAAAGGGATTTTTTTTGTTGTTCATTTCTTTTAGGAAAGGAATTTTTTAAATGAGAGTACACAAGCCTTAAGCCCAGAGTATTGTCAGAGACAGTAACTATCTTGGTGACAGGAAAGGCAAATACCTCAGTTGCCTGAGATACAGGCAAACTGAAAACTACAAAACACTGTTAAAAGAAATCATAAAAGATATAAGTAAACAGAAAGATACCCCATGTTTATAGATAAGATAAAATCCTTCTTGTTGATTTCTAACTAGAAAAAAAGAATATAAAATATTGTTAAGATGGCAATACTCCCCAAATTGATCTACATATGCAATGGAATCCAACTTCCCAGCTTTCTTCTTTGCAGAAATTAACAAACTAATGCTAAAATTAATATGTAAATACAGGCCGGGCACAGTGGCTCACTCCTGTAATCCCAGCACTTTGGGAGGCCGAGGCAGGCAGATCATGAGGTCAAGAGATCGAGACCATCCTGGCCAACATGGTGAAACCCCGTCTCTACTAAAAATACAAAAATTAGCTGGGTGTGGTGGTGCGCGCCTGTAATCTCAGCTACTCAGGAGGCTGAGGCAGGAGAATCGCTTGAACCCAGGAGGTGGAGGTTGCAGTGAGCTGAGATCGCACCACTGCACTCCAGCCAGCCTGGGTGACAGAGACTCTGTCTCCAAAAAAAAAAAAACACATAAATACAAGGGACCCTGCTGTGGTTGAATGTCCCCTCCAAAACTCATATTGAAACTTTATCCACAGTGTGGCAGTATTGAGTGGTAGGGCCTTTAAGATGTGATTTGATCTTTAGGGCTCTACTCTCACAGATGGGCTAATCCATTCATGGATTAATGGGTTATCATGGGAGGGGAACTGGTGGCTTTATAAGAAAAGGAAGAGAGACCTGATACAGCACATGAGCGTGATATGACCAGCAAGAAGGCTCTCACTAGATGCAAGCCCCCTAACCTTGGACTTCTTAGACTCCATAACTGTAAGAAATAAATTCCTTTTCTTTATAAATTACCCAGTTTCAGGTATTCTGCCATAAGCAACAGAAAATAGACTAAGAGGCAGGGCACAGTGGCTCATGCTTATAATCCCAGCACTTGGGGAGGCCAAGGTGTGGGAGGATCACTTGAGCCCAGGCGTTCAAGACCAGCTTGGGCAACATAGACCCCATCTCTACAAAAAACAAAAAAGCCAGGCATGGTGGCATGCACCTGTAGTCTCAGCTACTTGGGAGGCCGAGGTGGGAGGATCACTTTAGCCTAGGAGGTGGAGGCTGCAGTGAGCCATGATCATGCCACTGCACTCCAGCCTGGGTGACAGAGCAAGACCCTGGCTCTAAAAAAAAAAAAAAAAGAAAAAAGAAAACAAAGAAAATTGGTACTGAGAAGTGCGGGTTTCTGGTAACGAATACCTGAAAATGTGGAAGCAGCTTTGGGAGGCTGAGGCAGGAGAATCGCTTGAACCCAGGAGGTGGAGTTTGCAGTGAGCCAAGATCACGCCACTGCACTCCAGCCTGGGTGACAGAGCGAGACTCCGTCTAAAAAAAAAACCAAACATGGTACATAAGAAAGGTCGGGGAAAGAAAGGATCATTCAATACATCAAGCTGGGAAACTGGCATATTATGTAAATAAAGTTAGATCCTTTCTCACAGCATGTACAAAATATCTACTGTATTAAGGACCTGATATGGAAGACAACATTATAAAAGTATAAGAAAACGTAGAAAAATATCTTTTTTTTTTTTTTTTTTTTCTGAGATGGAGTCTCGCTCTGTTGCCCAGGCTGGAGTGCAGTGGCGCAATCTCGGCTCACTGCAAGCTCCACCTCCCGGGTTCACGCCATTCTCCTGCCTCAGCCTCCTGAGTAGCTGGGATTACAGCCATATTTTTAGTAGAGACGAGGTTTCACCGTGTTAGCCAGGATGGTCTCGATCTCCTGACCTTGTGATCTGCCCATCTCGGCCTCCCTAAGTGCTGGGATTACAGGCATAAGCCACCACACCCGGCCAGAAAAATATCTTTATGACTTAGGGGTAGGGGAGAATTTATTAAATAAGACACCAAAACACACACCATAAAGGTAGAAAATCATGGGCTGGACAGAACCAAAATAAATACTTCTCAGTGAAGGGAGAAGTATACTGATGTCTGCAATTTACTTGGAAATGCAGTAAAAAAGATGGAAAAATCAATGCCTAGTGATGAATAAATGGACAGTTATATGAAGTAAAGCAAATATGATAAAAATTATAGAATCTAGGTAGTGGTTATGAGTGTTCACTGTACTATTATTCTAATTTTTCTACATATATGAAATTATAATAAAAAGTTGGCAAAAATTTGCCCACTTTCTGGCTGGGCATGGTGGCTCATGTCTGTAATCCTAGCACTTTGGGAGGCCAAGATGGGAGGATTGCTTGAGCCCAGGAGTTCAAGACTGGGCAACATAGTGAGAGCCTGTCTCTAAACAAAAAACTTTAAAAAATTAGCTGGGCATGGCCGGGTGCAGTGGCTCACGCCTGTAGCCGCAGCACTTTGCGAGGCTGAGGCGGGAGGATCACTTGAGGTCAGGAGTTTGACACCAGCCTGGCCAACATGGAGAAACCCCGTCTCTACTAAAAATACAAAAATTGGCCAGGCGTGATGGTGGGCCCCTGTAATCCCAGCTACTCGGGAGGCTGAGGCAGGAGAATCACTTGAACCCAGGAGGCAGAGGTTGCAGTGAGCCGAGATCGAGCCACTGCACTCCAGACTGGGTGACAGAGCGAGACTCTGTCTCAAAAAAAAAAAAAAATTAGCTGGGCATGATGATGTGTGCTGTAGTCCCAGCTACTTAGGAGACTGAGGCGGGAGGATCACTTGAGCTCAGGATGTTGAGTCTGCAGTGAGCTGTGATTGTGCCACTGAACTCCAGCCTTGGTGACAGAGCAGGATCCTGTCTCCAAAAAAAGTAACTTGCCCACTTTTACCACTCCTATTCAACATAGTACTGGAAGTCCTAGCCAAAGCAATCAAGAAAGAGAAAAAAAATATAAGACATCCAAATGGGAAAAGAGAAAGTGAAATTATCCCTGTTTGCTGATGATATCATCTTATATCTAGAAAAACCCTAAAGAATCCTCCAAAAGACTCCTAGATTTGATAAATGAACCCAGTAAAGTGTCAGGATACAAAATCAATGTATGAAAACCAGTAGCATTTCTATACACCAGTAATGATCAAGCTGAGAACCAAATCAAGAAGTCAATCCCATTTACAATAGCTACAAAAAAAACCCACCTAGGGATATATTTAACCAAGGAGGTGAAGGATCTCTACGAGGAAAACTACAAAACACAGATGAAAGAAATTATATATGACATAAAGAAATGGATAAACAATTCATACCCATAGATCGGAAGAATCAATATTGTTAAAATAACCATACTGTCCAAAGTAATCTACAGATTAAATGTAATTCCTATCAAAATACCAACATAATTTTCCACAGAATTAGAAAAAACAATCCTAAAATTCATATGGAGTCAAAAAAGAGCTTAAGTAGCCAAAACAATACTACACAAAAAGAACAAAGCCGGAGGCGTCACATTACCCGACTTCAAACTACTACAAGGCTATAGTAACTAAGACAGCATGGTAGTGGCATAAAAATAGACACATAGATCAATGGAACAGAATAGAGAACTCAGAAATAAAGCCACATACCTACAGCTAATTGATCTTTGATAACGTTGACAAAACACATACTGGGGAAAGAATACCTTTTTAATGGTACTGGGATAGCTGGTTAGCTACATGCAGAAGCATGAAACTGGGCCCCTATTTCTCACCACATACAAAAATCAATTCAAGATGGGCTGGGTGTGGTGGCTTATGCCTGTAATCCCAGTACTTTGGGAGGCTGAGGTGGGTGGATCACCTGAGGTCAGGAGTTCGAGACTGGCCTGGCCAACACAATGAAACCCTGTCTCTACTAAAAATACAAAACTTAGCGGGGAAGGGTAGTGCACACCTGTAATCCCAGCCACTCGAGAGGCTGAGGCAGGAGAATCGCTTGAACCCGAAAGGCAGAGGCTGTCGTAAGCCGAGATCGCGCCACTGCACTCCAGCCTAGGTGACAGAGCAAGACCCCACTCAAAAAAAAAGGCTGGGTGCAGTGGCTCATGCCTGTAATCCCAGAATTTTGGGAGGCTGAGACGGGCGGATCACCTGAGGTCGAGAGTTTGAGACCAGCCTGACCAACATGGAGAAACCCTGTCTCTACTGAAAATACAAAATTAGGGCTGGGTGCGGTGGCTCATGCCTGTAATCCCAGCACTTTGGGAGGCTGAGGCGGGTGGATCACAAGGTCAGGAGACTGAGACCATCCTGGCTAACACAGGGAAACCCCATCTCTACTGAAAATACAAAAAATTAGCCAGGCGTGGTGGCAGGCGCCTGTAGTCCCAGCTACTCGGGAGGCTGAGGCAGGAGAATGGTGTGAACCTGGGAGGCGGAGCTTGCAGTGAGCCGAGATCATGCCACTGCACTCCAGCCTGGGTGACACAGTGAGACTCTGTCTCAAAAAAAAAAAAAAAAACAAAATACAAAATTAGCCAGGCGTGGGGGCACATGCCTGTAATCCCAGCTACTCGGGAGGCTGAAGCAGGAGAATCGCTTGAACCTGGGAGGTGGAGGTTGTGGTAAACAGAGATCATGCCATTGCACTCCAGCCTGGGCAACAAGAGCAAAACTCCATCTCAAAAAAACAAAAACAAACAAACAAAAAAACACAAAAGTCTACTAAGATAGATTAAAGACTGAAATGTAAGACCTGAACTATAAAAATCCTAGGAGAAAACCTAGAAAAAACTGTTCAGGACATTGGTCTAGGTGAAGAATTCATGATTAAGACTTCAAAAGTGGCTGGGTGCGGTGGCTCACACCTGTAATCCCAGCATTTTGGGAGGTCAAGGTGGGTGGATCACCTGAGGTCAGGAGTTCAAGACCAGCCTGGCCAACATGGTGAAACCCCATCTCTACTAAAATAAAAAATTAGCCAGGTGTGGTGGCGTGCACCTGTAATCCCAGCTACTCAGGAGGCTGAGGCAGGAGAACTGCTTGAGGCTGGGAGGCTGAGGCTGCAGTGAGCCAAGATCACGCCACTGCACTCCAGCCTGGGCAACAGAGCTAGACTCCATCTCAAAAAAAACACCTCAAAAGCAAATGCAACAAAAACAAAAATAGACAAATGGGCATAAAGGAAAAAGCTCTTGCACAGCAAAAGAAATAAGAGTAAACAAACAACCTGCAGAATGAGAGAAAATATTTGCAAAATATGTATCCAACAACCACAACAAAAATGCCTGCACCAGGCCGGGCGCGGTGGCTCACGCCTGTAATCCCAGCATTTTGGGAGGCCGAGGTGGGCGGATCGCCTGAGGTTAGGAGTTCAAGACCAGCCTCAACATGGAGAAACCCCGTCTCCACTGAAAAAAAAAAAAATACAAAATTAGCCGGGCGTGGTGGTGCATGCCTGTAATCCCAGCTACTCGGGAGGCTGAGGCAGGAGAACTGCTTGAAGCTGGGAGGCAGAGATTGCGGTGAGCCGAGATTGTGCCATTGCACTCCAGCCTGGGCAACAAGAGCGAAACTCCGTCTCAAAAAAAAGAAAAGAAAAAAAAAGCCTGCACCTGTATGTTTATTGCAGTACTATTTGCAATAGCAAAGGTATGGGATCAACCTAAATGTTCATCAATGAATGAATGATTAAAGAAAGTGTGATACACACACACACACACACACACACACACACACACACACACTGGAGTACTATTCAGCCATAAAAAAGAATGAAATCATGTCTTTTGCAGCAACATGGATGGAACTAGAGGCCATTATCTTAAGTGAAATAACTCAGAAAGTCAAGTACCACATGCTCTCACTTATAAGTGGGAGGTAAATAATGTGTGCACATGGACGTAGACAGTGGAATAATACACATTGGGGACTCAGAAGGGTGGGAAGGGGGTGAGGGATTGAAAATTACTTAATGGGTACAATGTACACTATTTGAGCGATGGCTACGTGAAAGGCCCAGACTTTACTACTATACAATATATCCATGCACCAAAAGGACACCTGTACCCCTTAAATCTATAAAAATAAAGTTTTTTTTTTGTTTTTGTTTTTTTTGTTTTTTTTTTTTGGTTTTGTTTTGAGACAGAGTCTCGCTCTGTCATCCAGGCTACAGTGCAGTGGCACAATCTCGACTTACTGCAACCTCCACCTCCGGGGTTCAAGTGATCCTCCCTCCTCCCAAGTAGCTGGGACCACAGGCGTGCACCACCATGCCCAGCTAATTTTTGTGTTTTTAGTAGAGACAGGGTTTTGCCATGTTGGCCAGGCTGGTCTTTAACTCCTGGCCTCAAGTGATCCACCCGCCTCGGCCTCCCAAAGTGCTGGGGTTACGGGTGTGAGCCACCACACCCAGCCTAATTTTGTTTGTTTTTTTGAGACAGAATCTCACTTTGTTGCCCAGGCTGGAGTGCAGTGGCACAATCTCAGATCACTGCAACCTCTGCCTGCTGGGTTCAAGCGATTCTCCTGCCTCAGCCTCTCAAGTAGCTGGGATTACAAGCACCCGCCACCATGTCTGGCTAATTTTGTATTTTTTTTTCTTTTTTTTGTATAGATGGGGTTTCACCATGCTGTCCAGGCTGGTCTTGAACTCCTGGCCTCAAGTGATCCGCCCACCTTGGCCTCCCAAATTGCTAGGATTACAGGCATGAGCCACCACGCCCAGCCAAGTTAAATTTTTAAAAGGCTAGTAAAAACGAAATACTGCTGGTAAACAAGGAACACTATATATAAAGTTTAAACAAATTGTGACTGATACACACGCACAGACACATGCATGCACACTCAAATATAGAAAAGATATTTGCTACATGTGTGTCTGAGTGTACACACATACATATCTGACAAAGAACTTCTGTAATCAGCAAAATAAGACAAGTAACCTAATAAAAAATTTGCAAGACAAATAAAGAAGCACTTCAGAGAATGAGAAAACTCAAATGGCTAATAAGCATAAAAATAGAAGATCAACCTCCTCTGTAGTCAAATGCAAATTAAAATTAAAGATACTACTTCAAAACACTAGATCGGCAAAATTAAGAAGTTTTATGGTATTAGTACTGGCAATAATGAGGAAATGAAACACGTATTGTTCACAGGAATATAAATTGGTGCAGCTATAATCTAGAGCAATTTGGCAGTATTTAGTGAAAAAGCTACATGCATATTTTACAGGATCGAGAAATTCTACTTCTCATTATATGCTTTAAACTGACTCAGGAACACAAAGAGACACAGACATCTGTGAAGAAATCCCCTGCAGCACTATTTGTAATACCAAAGAACTGGAAACAATTATCTATCAATCAATATTAGTATTTGATAGAACATAACCCAACAGTGAAGAGGAACGATTGATATATGAACATGGACAGACCTCAAAAATAATATTGAGTGAAAAAAAGAAACAGGCCGGGCGGGGTGGCTCATGCCTGTAATCCCAGAACTTTGGGAGGCCAAGGTGGGCAGATCACCTGAGGTGAGTTCGAGATCAGCCTGGCCAACATGGTGAAACCCCATCTCTACTAAAAATACAAAATTAGCCAGGCATGGTGGCACATGCCTGCAATCCCAGCTACTTGGGAGGCTGAGGCAGGAGAATCATTTGAACCCAGGAGGTGGAGGTTGCAGTGAACCAAGATTACGCCATTGCACTCCAGCCTCGGCAACAAGAGTGAAACTCCATCTCAATAAAAAAGGGAAAAAAAAGAAACAATGAGATGTACAGCACAATACCATTCATGCCATAAAAGGAAAAATGTTTACCCATAGAAAATACTATAGACTGTGCATGAATACATGTATGTCTAAACAAATATATGGAAGATGGCTTGGAAGGACACACATCAAATACCCAAGAGTAGATGACTATGGGTGAATAAAAGAAGGAAATTGGATCAGGGACGAGGACTGAACAAGACAAAAACTAAACTAAAACCAAATATAAAAGAGGAGTCATGCATGGACCGATATGACCAAGGATCATAAACTGAGGAGGCTGTCTGAACAATCATTTTCGGTGTTTCTGGCGCATAAGCCAAACATAAAATAAAAATTTCCCCACCTTGAAATACCATAAAAGCAGGTGCTTAAAGGAAATATAAAAAAAGTAAAAGAGAAAGAACTGGCCACCTGCCTGTCAGGTAGCTTACCGGAGTACACAACACATGAGCAGCAGATGGGTGGGGACATTAGCTGGATTGAGCATACTGGGCGTGTCCGACTTCATACAGGCCAGGAAGGCCCGCATCCTTCTGTTCTTGTCTTCAACTGCTTTGCCTAGCCAGAGCTTCTTGAGGTTTGGGCAAGTCCATTCCCGAAATGTCAGTGCAGACACCAGCTCAGGGGTTTGAGGTGACTTCCCTTTATAGGCAGACCACTCTTTAAGGATCACTGAAGGAACTGGAAAACAGAAATTGAGGAAAAAGAGGCTCTAGAGAATCTCTCAGCATTCCTACGGCTAGCCACAGGACATTGACAGGCTCCATCGCATTTCAACTCTTAATTTTCTGTCACAATAATTTTTATTTTTAGCAGCAGGAATAGTACACGTTTATTAAGTGCTTGATATGCAAGTACTTTATATATATCATCTCATTAATCCTCACAAAAATCCTGAGAGGCAACTATTATGATACATTATCACAAAACAAAAGGCTTATTTTGCAGATAAAGAAATCAAGGGGCTGGCTGTGGTGGTTCACACGTTTAATCCCAGCAATTTGGGAGGCTGAGGCAGGAGGATCGCTTGAGTCCAGGAGTACAAGACCAGCCCCAGCAAGATGGAGAGATCCCACCTCCACAGAAAATTTAAAAATTAGCTGGGTGTGGTGGCATGCGCTCCCAGCGACTTGGAAGGCTGAGGCAGGAGTATCCCTTGAGCCCAGGAGTTTGAGGCAGCAGTGAGCTCTGATCTTCCCACTGCACTCCAGCCTGGGTGACAGAGTGAAATCCTGTCTCTAAAAATAAAATAAAATAAGGCCAGGCGTGGTGGCTCATGCCTGTAATCCCAGAATTTTGGGAGGCTGAGGTAGATCACTTGAGGTCAGGAGTTCAAGACCAGCCTGGCCAACATGGTGAAACCCTGTTTCTACCAAAAAAAAAAAAAATTAGCCAGGCATAGTGGTGGGTGCCTGTAATCCCAGCTACTCTGGAGGCAGAGGTAGGAGAGTCGCTTGAACCTGGGAGGCGGAGATTGCAGTGAGCCAAGATCAAGTCACTGCACTGCAGCCTGGGCGACAGAGCGAGACTTCGTTTGAAAAAAAAAAAACAAAAAACAAAAAGTAACTTGGAGAAACAAATCAAGGTCCAATGTCACACATTTCTTAGTTACTCTGAATCTTATTTTTTCAGTAGATGCACCAGGGTAAACAAGGAAAGAAGCACAAGGAAGAATTATGTAAATATCTGGCTTTATAATACACAATGAGATACACCAAAAGATATTAAGATATTTCACAAAATTCTCAAAAAAATCAACATCTTTTAGATTCACAAAGGCAGGCTGGGCGTGGTGGTTCACGCCTGTAATCCCAGCACTTTGGGAGGCCGAGGTGGGCAGATCACCTGAGGTCAGGAGTTCGAGACCAGCCTGACCAACATGGAGAAACCCCATCTCTACTAAAAATACAAAATTAGCTGGGCATGGTAGTGCATGCCTGTAATCCCAGCTACTCGGGAGGCTGAGGCAGGAGAATCGCTTGAACCCGGGAGGCGGAGGTTGCAATGAGCCAAGATTGTACCATTGGACTCCAGCCTGGGCAACAAGAGTGAAACTCCATCTAAAAAAAAAAAAAAAAAGAACCTGGCATTTTCACTCAGCATATGCCCTTAAGATCCATCCATGTTGCTGCATGTATCGATAGTACATTCTTTTTTTTGCTGAGTAGTATTCCATGGCAAGAATGCACCACAGTTTAATCATTCACCCATTGAAGCATATCTGGGTTGCTTCCAGTTTGGGGTCATAATGCTGTCTTGTGAATATGTTCCTGCATGAAAATAAGTCTTTATTTCTCTAATATAAATGCCCAAGAGTGTAAGTGCTGGGTTGTATAAGTCTATTTTCAGTTTTGAAAGAAACTGACAAATTATTTTCCAGAATGGCAGTATCATTTTACATTCCCACCAGCATTTACGGGTGATCCAGCTTCTCTGCATCCTCTCCAGGATATGGTATTATCACTATTATTCACCTTTGCCATTTTGGTAAGTATGTAGTGATATTTCACTGTGGTTTTAATTTGTATTTTTCTAATGGCTACTGATGTTGAACATCTTTTCATGTCTTTATTTGCCATATGTATATCTTCTTCAGTGAAATGTCTGTGCATGTCTTTTGCCAATTTTCTAATTCAATTCTTTTTGTTAGGTTCAGTTTTGAGAGTCCTTTATATATTTTAGCTACTAGTACAGATATGTGGTACTTGTTCAACTATGGATGTCCAGTTGATCTAACACCATTTATATAAAAGAAACAAAAAACAACAAAAAAACTATCCTTCCTCCAATGAAGTGCTTTTGCAGCTTTGTCAATAATCAGTTTGCTGGCCAGGCGTGATGGCTCACACCTGTAATCCCAGATGAGGCTGAGGCAGGAGAATTGCTTGAGCCCGGGAGGCAGAGGTTGCAGTGAGCGGAGACTGTGCCACTGCACTCCAGCCTGGGTAATAGAGCGAGACTCTGTCTCAAAAAAAAAAAAAAAAAATCAGTACTCATATGGGACTATTTCTGGATGCCCTGTTGTATTCCATTGATCTACGTGTCAATACCTCTGTCTAATCTTTTTTTTTTTTTTAAGACAGGGTCTCGCTCTGACACCCAGACTACAGTGCAGTGGAGTGATCTCAGCTCACTGCAACCTCTACCCACTGGGCTCAAGTGATCCTCTCACCTCAGCCTCCTGAGGAGCTGGGACCACAGGTAATACACTACCACAACTGGCTATATATATTTTTTGTATTTTTAGTAGAGATGGGGTCTCTCCATGTTGCCCAGGCTGGTCTCGAATTCCAGAGCTCAAGGGATCCACCCACCTTGGCCTCCCAAAGTGCTGGGATTACAAGCGTGAGCGGCCATGCCTGGCCTACAATCTTAATTACTGTAGCTACCTAGTAAGTCTTACAATCAGGTTCAGCAATTGCTTTCAATTTATTCTTCCTTTTCTTTTTTTTTTTTTTTATGGATCATTCTTGGGTGTTTCTCGCAGAGGGGGATTTGGCAGGGTCATAGGACAATAGTGGAGGGAAGGTCAGCAGATAAACAACTGAACAAAGGTCTCTGGTTTTCCTAGGCAGAGGACCCTGCGGCCTTCCGCACTGTTTGTGTCCCTGGGTACTTGAGATTAGGGAGTGGTAATGACTCTTAACGAGCATGCTGCCTTCAAGCATCTGTTTAACAAAGCACATCTTGCACCGCCCTTAATCCATTTAACCCTGAGTGGACACAGCACATGTTTCAGAGAGCACGGGGTTGGGGGTAAGCTCATAGATCAACAGGATCCCAAGGCAGAAGAATTTTTCTTAGTACAGAACAAAATGAAAAGTCTCCCATGTCTACTTCTTTCTACACAGACACGGCAACCATCCGATTTCTCAATCTTTTCCCCACCTTTCCCCCTTTTCTATTCCACAAAACCGCCATTGTCATCATGGCCCATTCTCAATGAGCTGTTGTGTACACCTCCCAGACGGGGTGGTGGCCGGGCAGAGGGGCTCCTCACTTCCCAGTAGGGGCGGCCCGGCAGAGGCGCCCCTCACCTCCCGGACGGGGCGGTGGCCGGGCGGAGGCGCCCCCTACCTCCCTCCCGGACGGGGCAGCTGGCCGGGCGGGGGGCTGACCCCCCACCTCCCTCCCGGACGGGGCAGCTGGCCGGGCGGGGGCTGACCCTCCACCTCCCTCCCGGACAGGGCGGCTGGCCGGGCGGGGGCTGACCCCCCACCTCCCTCCCGGACAGGGTGGCTGGCTGGGCGGGGGCTGACCCCCACCTCCCTCCCAGACGGGGTGGCTGCTGGGCGGAGGGGCTCCTCACTTCTCAGACAGGGCAGCTGCCAGGCGGAGGGGCTCCTCACTTCTCAGACAGGGCGGCCGGGCAGAGACGCTCCTCACCTCCCAGACGGGGTCGTGGCCGGGCAGAGGCGCTCCTCACATCCCAGATGGGGCGGTGGGGCAGAGGTGCTCCCCACATCTCAGACGATGGGTGGCCGGGCAGAGACGCTCCTCACTTCCTAGATGGGATGGCGGCCGGGAAGAGGCGCTCCTCACTTCCCAGACGGGGTGGCTGCCGGGCGGAGGGGCTCCTCACTTCTCAGATGGGGCGGCTGCCGGGCGGAGGGGCTCCTCACTTCTCAGACGGGGCGGCTGCCGGGCAGAGGGTCTCCTCACTTCTCAGACGGGGCGGCCGGGCAGAGACGCTCCTCACCTCCCAGACGGGGTCGCGGCCTGGCAGAGGCACTCCTCACATCCCAGACGGGGCGGCGGGGCAGAGGTGCTCCCCACATCTCAGACGATGGGTGGCCAGGCAGAGACGCTCCTCACTTCCTAGATGGGATGGCGGCCGGGAAGAGGCGCTCCTCACTTCCTAGATGGGATGGCGGCTGGGCAGAGACGCTCCTCACTTTCCAGACTGGGCAGCCAGGCAGAGGCGCTCCCCACATCTCAGACGATGGGTGGCCAGGCAGAGACGCTCCTCACTTCCTAGACGGGGTGGCGGCCGGGCAGAGGCTGCAATCTCGGCACTTTGGGAGGCAAAGGCAGGCGGCTGGGAGGTGGAGGTTGTAGCGAGCGGAGATCACGCCACTGCACTCCAGCCTGGGCACCATTGAGCACTGAGTGAACGAGACTCCGTCTGCAATCCCGGCACCTCGGGAGGCCGAGGCTGGTGGATCACTCGCAGTTAGGAGCTGGAGACCAGCCCGGCCAACACAGCGAAACCCCGTCTCCACCAAAAAAATACGAAAACCAGTCAGGCATGGCGGCGCGCGCCTGCAATCCCAGGCACTCGGCAGGCTGAGGCAGGAGAATCAGGCAGGGAGGTTGCAGTGAGCCGAGATGGCAGCAGTACAGTCCAGCTTCGGCTCGGCATCAGAGGGAGACCGTGGAAAGAGAGGGAGGGGGAGGGGGAGGGGCTATTCTTCCTTTTCAAAAATCATTTTAGCTAGTTTAATTCCTTTGTCTTTCCATATAAACATTAGAATCATCTTGTCTATATTTACAAAGAATCTTGCTGGGATTTGGATAGGAATTGCATCACACCTATGTTATCAATTTGGGGAGAACTGACATCTTTACTATGTTGAGTTTTCTAATCCATGAACATCTGTATCTCTCCATTTATTAAGATCTTTGATTTCATCAGCATTTTGTGACTTTCAGCATACAGATTTTCAACACCTTTTGTTAAATTTTTATTTCATTTTCTTTGGAAGGACTGTAAATGGTCTTGCACTTTTTTCAGTTCCACATATTCATTGTTAGTATATAGAAAGGTAATCAATTTTTATATATGTATCTTGTATCCTGCAACCTTAACAAACTCACTTATTAGTTCCAGGAGTTTTGTTGTAGATTCCTTGTGATTTTTCTACACAGACTGACTATATGCCATCTGCAATTACAGTTTTATTTCTTCCTTACTGATGTCTATGCCTTCTATTTCATTTTCTTGCCTTACTGGTCTGGCTAAAACTTCTATTAGTATGTTGAAGAGCAGTAGAAAGAGCAGACATTCTAGCCTTCTTCCTGATTTTAGGAGAAAAACATCTTTCACCATTAAGTACAGTTGATCCTTGAACACAAGTTTGAGCTACACGGGTCCACTTACGCACAAATTTTTTTCAATCAAACACTGATAGAAAACACAGAATTCACATGATGCCAAACCCACGTATATAGAGGGCCAATTTTTCATATACACAGGTTCTGCAGGGCCTACCTACTGTGGGACTTGATTATGAGTGAATTTTAGTATATGTGGGGGTCCTGGAACCAATCCCCCACATATGGCAAGGAATGACTGTATGTTAGCTGTAGGTTCTTTGTAGATGTTCTTTATCTTCAGGAAGTTCCCTTCTATTCTTAGTTTCCTGATAGTTCTTATCATGAATGAGTATTGAATTTTGTCAAATGCTTTTTCTGCATCCATTGATATAATCACATGATTTTTCTTCTTTAGCCTGTTTATTTGGTGGATTATATTTACAGATTTTTCAAATATTGAACAAGTCTTACAACAATGGAATAAACCCTACTCGGCCTTGGCCATGGCATGTAATTCTTTTTATATATTGCTGAATTCCCCTGGCTGATATTTCGTTAAGAATTTTTGCATCCATATTGTCTTAGTCAATTTGGGCTGCTATAACAAAGTACCATAGACTGGGAGGCTTATAATCAACAGAAATTGATTTCTTACAGTTGTGGAGGCTCGGAAGTCTAAGATCAAGGTATTGGTAGAGGCATCTGGTGGGAACCTGCTTCCTGGTATGCAGATGGCTGTCTTCTCATTGTATCCTCATATAGTGGAGAGTAGAAAGAGCTATCTGGGGTTCCTTTTATAAGGGCACTAATCTCATTCATGAAGGTTCCATGCTCATGACCTAATTATCTCCCAAAGGCCCCATCTCCTAATACCATCACATTGGGGGTTAGGATTTCAACATATGAATTGCGGGGGACAGGAACACTCAATCCATAACATATATTGAAGAAGGATACTGGTCTGAAGTGTTGTTTATATGTAATCCCTTTTCTTTTTAAGAGATGAGATGGCCGGGTGCAGTGGCTCACGCCTGTAATCCCAGCACTTTGGGAGGCCGAGGCGGGTGGATCACGAGGTCAGGAGATCGAGACCATCCTGGCTAACATGGTGAAACCCTGTCTCTACTAAAAGTACAAAAAATTGGCCGGGCCTGGTGGTGGGTGCCTGTAGTCCCAGCTACTCAGGAGGCTGAGGCAGGAGAATGGTGTGAACCCGGGAGGTGGAGCTTGCAGTGAGCCGAGATTGTGCCACTGCATTCCAGCCAACAAACAAGACTCCATCTCAAAAAAAAAAAAAAAGATGAGATCTTATTCTGTTACCCAGGCTGGAGTGCAATGGATTGGAGTGATCACAGCCCACTGCAGCCTCAAACTCCTGGATACAAGCAATCCTCTGGCCTCAGCCTGCAGAGTAGCTGGGACTACAGGTATGCACCATGCTCAGCTATATTAAAAAAAAATTTTTTTTGTAGTGATGGGGTCTCACTATGTTGCCCAGGCTGGTCTCAAACTCCTAGCCTCAAGCATCTTCCCACTTGGGCCTCCCTAGGTATTGAGATTACAGACGTGAGCCACCATGCCTGGCCCAGGTATCTTTTTTGATATAATGATTTCTTTCCCTTTGAATGTATGCCCAGTAGTGGGATGGCTAGATTGAATGGTAGTTCATTTTTTAGTTGAGAAATCTCTGTATTATTTTCTATAAAGGTTGTACTCATTTACATTCCTACCAACAGTATTTAAGCATCCCCTTTTCTCTGCATCCTTGCCAACATCTGTTGGTTTTAGACTTGGTTCACGGCATCCTCCACCACCCAGATTCATGCAATTCTTGTGCCTCAGCCCTGCTTCCCTTCTCACCACCCTCCCACCCCCTCAAGAAGCTGGGATTACAAGTGTGTGCCACCATGCCCAGCTAATTTATTGTGTTTTTAGTAGAGACGGGTTTCGTCATGTTGGCCAGGCTAGTTTCAAACTCCTGGTCTCGTGTGATCTGCCCGCCTCAGCCTCCCAAAGTGCTGGGATTACAGGCGTGAGCCACTGCACCCAGCTCACTGTGGTTTTAATATGCATTTCTCTGATAGCTAGTGATGCTGAGTATATTTTCATATATTTGTCGGTCACTTGTACGTATTCTTTTGTAAAATGTCTTTTCTTGTCCTTTGCCTACTTTTTAATGGGGTTATTTGCTTTTTTCTTGTTGAGTTCCTTGTAGATTCTGAATATTACCCCTTTGTCCAAAGCACAGTTTGCAAATATTTTTCCCATTCTGTAGGCTATTTACTCTGTTGATTGTTTCTTTTGCTATGCAAAAGTCAAATATGTTTGTAACTGTTTATCAAAGCATTTTTATGGTGGCTGTTGTGAAATCCTTGTCAGATAATTCAAACTTCTGTCATCTCTATGTTCATTTTCTTTTCTTGAGGTCTGAATTTGTTATCTTTCTGGTTCTAGGTATGATGAGGAATTTTCCACTGAAAACTGGACATTTTGGGTATTATTTTAAAAGACTCTGGATCTTACTTAAACCTTGTGTATTAGTAGGCCTTTTCTGACCCCACTATGGTGGGTGAAGGGAGACACTGTGTCATTATTGACAGGTGGAAGTGGAAGTCCTGGCTCCCCACTTGACCTTATCTGACACCTCCCCAGCAGGAGCAGGTAGGGGCACCTCATTACAGCCTGGGTAAGTATGGAAGTCTAGGTTCTTCATTTGGCCTTTGCTGGTAGGGGTGGGGGTAGACCATTGTTTTCCTGTGGTATTTGGCTGGAGTACAGAGATTATTATTTAAAAATCTTTGTGTTGTTAGGTTGTTCCTTTCTGGTCCTTTGGCCAGAGAAAGTAGGTTTTGTGGTGGGCTTATAATGGTCTGCAGCTGTTGACATTTATGGGCTGCCAGTTTGTCCTACACCCAGTCTGGGATATGTGAGGCAAAAAGAAAATTCAGGGAACTCACCACTGCACCACTGTGTCATTCCTTGGGCCCCAAGATTTCTACTTTCTAGAGTGTCTTGTCCTTGTTTTATGGATAATGTCCTGGGCTTTTAGTTGTACTTAGCATGAGGACTAAGGAAAAATACATCTGATCTACTCTATCTTCCCAGAAACAGAGAAATGTTCTTTTGAACACACTAATTTGACTATGGCACTGTGTAGCTTAAAATACTTCAATGTCTCCAACTACCTACAGGTTCAAATCCCAAAGCAAAAAATTCATGGGAGAGAGACTGTTAGATACACCTCTATGTTCCCAAAGCCCAGTATGGTTCTTTCTTTTTGTGTGTGAGGCAGGGTCTCCTCTGTCACCCAGGCTGGAGTGCAGTGGCGCGATCACAGCTCACTGCAGCCTCAACCTCCTAGGGTCAAGCAATCTTCCCACCTCAGCCCCACAAGTAGCTGGAACTAGAGGCACATGCCACCATGCCCAGATAAATTTTTTTTTTTTTTTTCTGAGACGGAGTTTCGCTCTTGTTGCCGAGGCTGGAGTGCAATGGCACGATCTCGGCTCACCGCAACCTCCACCTCCTGAGTTCAAGCGATTCTCCTGCCTCAGTCTCCCAAGTAGCTAGGATTACAGGCATGCGCCACCATGCCCGGCTAATTTTGTATTTTTGGTAGAAACAGGGTTTCTCCATGTTGGTCAGGCTGGTCTCGAACTCCTGACCTCAGGTGATCCGCTCGCCTCGGCCTCCCAAAGTGCTGGGATTACAGGCATGAGCCACTGCACCTGGCCTGTTTTTCTTTTTTTCTTTCTTTCTTTCTTTCTTTCTTTTTTTTTTTTTTGAGATGGAGTCTGGCTCTGTCGCCCAGGCTGGAGTGCAGTGGAGCGATCTTGGCTCACTGCAAGCTCTGCCTCCCGGGTTCATGCAATTCTCCCGAGTAGCTGGGACTACAGGCGCCCGCCACTGTGCCCGGCTAATTTTTTTTGTATTTTTTAGTAGAGATGGGGTTTCACCGGGTTAGCCAGGATGGTCTCGATCTCCTGACCTCGTCATCTGCCCGCCTCGGCCTCCCAAAGTGCTGGGATTACAGGCGTGAGCCACTGCGCCCGGCCTTTATTATTATTATTATTTTTTGAGACAGGGTCTCACTCTGTCACCCAGGCTGGAGTACAGTAACACGATCAGGGCTCACTGCAGCCTTGACCTCCCAGACTCAATCAATTCTCCCATCTCAGCCCCCCAAGTAGCTGGGACTACACGTGTACACAACCACATCTAATTTTTTCAATTTTTAGTAGAGACGGAGTTTCTCCATGTTGCCCAGGCTGGTCTTGAACTCCTGGACTCAAGTGATCCATCCACCTCAGCCCCACAAAGTACTGGGATTAAAGGCATGAGGCACAGCACCCGGCATTTTTTCTAGTGATGGAGTCTTGCCATGTTGCCCAGGCTGGTCTTGAATTCCTGAGCTTAAGTGATCCGCCTGCCTTGGCCTCCCAAAGTGCTGGGATTACAGGTATGAGCTGCCATGCCTGGTCCAGCATGGTTCTTATAAGTAGTAGTCACTCTAAATGCTTGAATAATTGCAGAATTGGGGCTTAAGTTAATGTATTCCCAGTATCAGTATGCATTTTGTTGAATGTTGCATTTTCTTAAAGACTACTCCATAGCCAAAGGTACCCAATGTGCCTGGACAGACATATCTGCTCTGTGTCAAGTGCTGAGAGAATTGTCATAGCTAGAACTACACTTACCTTCCACAGGCAGCCGCCGTCGCATGGCCAAGCGTTCCATTTTCCTCTGTGTCTCTGCCAGACTAAAAAGAACTCCATATACATATTGACGAGCTGACCGGAATAAGAGAGCAGCTGGAGGCAGCTCCATGTTACACTCATCCTCAATACATACGGGGATCTTAATTTCACCCTAACAAGAGAACGTTCCAGGGAAAAGGAAAAAATGAGTTACCTCAAGGTTTAGAACTGAGCTGAGAAGAACCAATAATAAACTGTAGCCTCTGTGGCCTACTAAATTTTTTTATTTGTATTTAGACAGTTTCATACTAAAAAGAAGCTGTAACAAGCTTAGCTGATTGCAGCCTACTTATAAGCTATATTTCATTTTTAAAGTCTCAACGGCAGGGCATGGTGGCTCATGCCTGTAATCCCAGCACTTTGAGAGGCTGAGGCGGGTGGATCACCTGAGGTCAGGAGTTCTAGACCAGGTGAAACCCCGTTTCTACTAAAAATACAAAAGTTAGCCAGGTGTGGTGGCAGGTGCCTGTAGTCCCAGCTACTCAGGAGGGCTGAGGCCGGAGAATTGCTTGAACCTGGGAGGCAGAAGAGTGCAGCACTCCAGCTTGGGCAACAGAGCGAGACTCTGTCTCAAAAAATAAAACAAAATAAAATAAAATAAAGTCTCAACAATGACTATAGCTAATGAATGGGGAAAGTCCACCTTAGGCATTTTGCTGGAGGATGGACATGTATAAGACCAGAGGAGGGGAAAAGCTTTGCGGAAGTAGAAAAAGAAATAAGGAAAAGGGCATAAAGCCTCTTAGACTGTGTCCATCCCTAGAACCAGACCAACTTGGTGCATTATCTACTTCAAAATCTCACAATTACACTTCTCTTCTAGGGGACTCATTTACCACACAGTCCCAACTCCTGGTAGTCTGGCCTCGCCTAAGGCCTTACTAGGATGAGGGGCCCACCACATGTGGCCTTCTTTTTCTAACTTCATATACCAGTGACCAGAATGTTCTCTGGTAACTTACAGTCCTAGGAAGTAGGAAGTACAGTGTTAAGAGCAGAGAGGTAGGTGCTGATGTGCTGCCTCACCTTAGTGAGGACATGGTAGATATATGGGTACATAAGACCCCTCCGGTGTCTGTGTTCAGCAACTCTCAAGACTTCTGGAGCTACTGGAGGTAAGGGTGGAATGGTGATATCCATGTGGTTCCTCGTAGACATAGACAGCAGAGATGGGATGTGGGGCTCACCATCACCTAGGCTCGCTTCTGAAACTCCAGTATCAACAGGCTGTGCCCAGGACCCTCTGTCACGATTGGGATTTCCCCACTCAGGCTGGTGATGAAATGCTTCTGTGATATGACTAAAAAATGGAGAAAGACAGTGTCAAACAGAAAAGGGAGATTGATAAAGATATTCCTACTTAAGATGCCTGTTCTGGACCCAAGGGGTCTCACAAACCCTTTGGAGGGCAGGACACTGGGTTAGCACTGGACTGGTACCCTTCCTCTCAATGGCCATTACTGACTTCCTGGTTTCTTTCACCTGACACCAACCAAAGTGATCAAAAGTCATGGGAATCACTCTGGACCCTTTATACCTGGTAAGAGGCCATGTTTAGAGTTTGCTTATGTTTTAAGAAAATAATCACAATTACAACCTCAAAGCAGCTCTGTTTCCCAGGACTAATCTGCTTAGAGGAATAATCTGCGAACAAATGAGCTAGCACAAATCCCACTGTTTTAATCCTCAGAACCCTGTCTTAGTTACTAAGCAATAAAATTGCTTACTCAACGATTCCACTATTTCCACTCTATAAATGCTTTTCTTTTTTTGACATTTAATCTGCCCTCCTCACAAATAAAGAAATGACAGCCACAATACCCATACCAAGGCTTCCTTAATCAGCTACTATGCTGCCTTTTACTTCAGTGGCCTGGGTGTTTGAAAATTACCATCTGCACAGGGCCAAATAAGCATGAAGTGGGCAAGCATAGAAAACGTTTTCCTACTTTGCTTTCCTAAGAGCAAAACACTACAGAGGAAACCCAGGAATACACTTTCCCACACCCTCCACCCATCTAACAAGCAAAATAATACAGATGGCTCAGAAATCTACTTCCTTAGGTGTCTACAGAGATACTTACTCAGAGCTAGCTCCATTTGGCTCATCACCATCAGAGGAAGAGGAGTGGGAAGAGTCTGGTCCCAAAGGAGGTGAGGCTTTAGAAGGCAGGTAATTGGGAAACTGGGATGCAGAAGAGTCATAGGAGACAGCCCAATTGGCAAAGGGGCTGTTCTGCAGCATGGGATCCTCAGAAAAAGCATGGGATTCCCCCAAAGCATGGGAGGAGAAGAGAAGAGATGAGTTGGGTCCCACTGGGAATGGTGGTGGATATTTCACTTTCTGGGGCACTTGATGAGAAAACTAAACGATAAAGCAGACAGAAAAGCTATTTAACATTTTATAAGGCTCCAAGATGCTCCCTCAGAAGTTGTGACACAGTGGATGATGCCAGCAGCGGAGATTGTTGAGATACAAAGCACCTACTGAGAATAATGAGAAATGATGTATGAACAGAATCCTCCACAGACAGGACAATGAACAGTTGAAGTCTCCTAGAACTATTCTCTGATATTAGCTAATCTATTTTCACAATGACTAGTGGTTACTGATTTGGATGCTTTTTTTGCATAGTCTTCCAGCCTTAAGTTGAGAAGGTAATATAGTATATATAGCCTTGACAGTCTAATAACACTGAATCACCCTAACTCCTCAGATTATAAAAATCAGGAAGCAACCTGAGTCTAATGCTATCTCAGGCTTCTTAAAGGATGCTTACCATTGGCTTTCCAGCAGAAATGGTGCCCACTTGATTTCGTGGAAGGGGAGGATTTCCAAGCCTATTATTCCGAAAACCTGAAGCCAAGAGAAAGAGCTATACTTCAGTCAATCCTAATAATTTTACCATGTTATATTCTGCTCACCTCATATCACCTGAAAAAGTGTTATTAATAAATAAGTTACAATTTATTGAACAGCTACTATGTGCCATGCTGAGAACCTTACATAAATTATTTCATCTGATAAGAATCTTATAAAGTAGGTATCATGAGCCACATTTCATATAAATGTGACTTGCCAAGGTTCACTTGCTGGTAATTAGCAGAAGTGGAATTCCAACTCAGGCCAGACCCCAAAGATAGGGATATTTTACATATACCAGGCCAGAATGGGGGTTGGCATCAGAAGAAGCCCAAGCTAAGGAAATGGCATTGCACCCCATCTGTAAATCTGAGAAAGCAGGGCCCTTCTTTTTTTTTTTTTTTTTTTGAGGTGGAATTTCACTCTTGTTGCCCAGGCTGGAGTGCAATGGCGCGATCTTGGCTCACTGCAACCTTCGCCTCCCGGGTTCAAGCGATTCTCCTGCCTCAGCCTCCCGAGTAGCTGGGATTACAGGCGCCTGCCACCACGCCCAGCTAATTTTTTGTATTTTTCATAGAGACGGAGTTTCACCATGTTGGCCAGGCTGGTCGTGAACTCCTGACCTCAGGTGATCCGCCCGCCTCAGCTTCCCAAAGTGCTGGGATTACAGGCGTGAGCCACTGTGCCTGGCCAGGGCCCTTCTTATGTTACGTCTCTTATGACACAGAAATCAAAAGGAGAAAGCCTACCAAACAGGGATGAGGAATGACTTGTAGGAGGATATAACACGAATGAGTGATTCCACTCTGGCCCTGGAGTTCCTGAGGGACCAACTCAGTTTCCCCTATGAACAGAGCAGCTTAGGGTCAGATGGAAGCCTTACCTAGAAAGGAGGGACCCACTGGCAGCGAAGAGAGTTTGGTTGTGACTGAATAGTACTCAACTGCTTTCTTGAATCGCTCTATTTTATCTTCTGTCCTGGACTGGATGTTGGAACATCAGATTTTCAGAAGAAAAAACATGAGAGTGTTTTTTTAATACAGTTCATAATTTGGGAATCAAAATAATTATCAGAAATCAAATATTTAAAGAAACCTAAGACAGTAAATTTTCGCTTTGCAGACAAGATTAGGCAGGGAGAAAGCATTATGAAACATCAAATATGGAATACTTAAAGCTTATATTTTGTGCTATTCTAAAATGATTACATGATCATTACAAAAAAATACAATGGGATAAGGGGGAAAAAATCACATAGTACCACCATCCAAATATATTTTGGTGTCTTTCTAAAATAATTGGTGTCTTTCCTTACAGTATGTTTTAATTTTATTATTTTATTATTATTATTATTATTATTATTATTATTATTATTATCATTATTATTTGAGACAGAGTCTCGCTCTGTCGCCCAGGCTAGAGTTCAGCGGTGTGATCTTGGCTCACTGCAACCTCCACCTCCCGGGTTCAAGCGATTCTCCTGCCTCAGCCTCCCTAGTAGCTGGGATTACAGGTGTGTGCCACCACGCCCAGCTAACTTTTGTATTTTTAGTAGAGACAGGGTTTCACTATGATGGCCAGGCTGGTCTCGAACTCCTGACCTCAAGTGATCCATCTGCCTTGGCCTCCCAAAGTGCTGGGATTACAGGCGTAAGCCACGGTGCCCGGCCAATTTTTTTTATTTTTGCTCAGGCTGGTTTTAAACTCCTGGCCTCAAACAATCCTCCTGCCTCGGCTTCCCAAAGTGCTGGGATAATAGGCATGAACCACTGTGGCTGGCTTACAGTATTATTTTGTATAATTTTGTTGATGTATAGCTGGTCTATTTTAATATATGTATTTTTCTATAGTTGACAGTATGCTTTATGTACAATTTTGTATCCTGCTTTTATTATAATAATCTAAGTAATTTTGAATGGCTGCATATTTTGTCATTATGAATGTGTCATAAATTATGTAACCTCTTCCCTAATAAAAACACTTACGTAATTTTTCACATTTGGCTTTTGTAAGTTATACAGCAAAGAGTATATATTGTCTATATAAATTTTTTCTGGATTTCAGATTATGCTCTTAGGAAAATATCCTAAAAATGAAATTATTGGTTCAAAAGGTATGAACATTAAAACCAAAGGCACTTAAACATATATAAAACCACAATATGACACCACTACATATCCACCAAAATGGCTAAAGTAAAAGACTATCAATATCAAGCACTGGCAAGGATATGAAGTAACTGAACTCCAGTACATTGATGGTGGGAGTGTACATTGGTACAGTTTGGAAAACAATTTGGCAGTTTCTTATAAAATTAAATTACACTTACCATATGATACAGCAATCCTACTTCTTCTAGGAGGATACAGTTAAATACTACCCAAGAGAAATGAGTACATATATCCACCAAAAGACATGAACAAGAATGTTAACAAGTACTTTATTCATAATAGCCCCAAACTGGAAACAACTCAAATATATATCAATGGAAGAATAAGTAAATTGTGGTATATTCATACAATGGATTACTATACAGTTATAAAAAAGAACAAAGTATTGATATACACGATAATATGTGTAAGTCTCAAAGATATTATACTGAGTGAAGAAGGGAGACCCAAAAGAGTACACATAAACTGGGCCTGGTGGCTCACACCTGTAATCCCAGCACTTTGGGAGGCTGAGGCAGGCAGATCACTTCTGCCCAGGAATTCAGACCAGCCTGAGTAACATGACAAAACCCCGTCTCTGCAAAAAATACAAAAATTAGCTGGGTGTGGTGGCGTGTGCCTGTAGTCCCAGGCACGTGGGAGGATCGCTTGAGCCTGGGAGGTCAAGGCTGCAGTGAGCCGAAATTGTGCCACCGCACTCCAGCCTGGGCAACAGAGACCCTGTCTCAAAAAAAAAAAAAAAAAAAAAAAAAAGAGTATATATAAAGTTCAGGTAAAGGAGGGCCAGGTGCAGTGGCTCACACCTGTAATCTCAGCACTTTGGGAGGCCAAGGTGGGGCTCACCTTTGGCCAGGAGTTCGAGACCAGCCTGGCCAACATGGTAAAACCCTGTCTCTACTAAAAATACAAAAATTAGCTGGGCATGGTGGCACACACCTGTAGTCCCAGCTACTTGGGAGGCTGAGGCAAAAGAATCGCTTGAACCCAGGAGGCTGCAGTGAGCCGAGATCTTGCCACTGCACTCCAGCCTAGGCGACAGAGCGAGACTGTCTAAACAAACAAACAAACAAAAAGTTCAGGTAAAGGCAAAACTAATCTGTGTCAACAGAAGTAAAAATTAATGTTTATCTCTGTAGGGAAAGGGCTAAGAAGGGGCTTTTTCATTTATCAAGCCTTTTCCAAAGTTATTTAAAAGTCTCCTTGAATATAATTTTAAGACCATCATAATATTTCATCAAGTGGAATGGAAGATATTAAAGTCATTTTCAGTTTCTAATTATAAATAATACTCTCACATAGGCATATTTTTATGTAGGTCTTCTGGGTTATTTCATAGGGCAAATTTTCAGAAGCGTAGTTACTAGGTCAAAAGGTGTGATCGTTTTCACAAACTCTTGACACATGATACTAAATCTCTTTCCAAAACAGATGTCTCAAGTTATACTACCATCATGAAGGTACGAGAGTGTCCCACCATACAGCCCTAGTGTTGAGTATTCTCTACAAATAAAAAACTGTAAAACATGTATAATGTTATCTCTCATAGATTGTGATTTTTTTTGCTTTTATTTATTTATTTATTTATTTATTTATTTATTTATTTATTTATTTATTTTTTGAGATGGAGTCTTGCTCTGTGCCCAGGTTGGAGTGCAGTGGCACAATCTCGGCTCACTGCAACCTCCTGGGTTCAAGTGATTCTCCTGCCTCAGCCTCCCGAGTAGCTGGGACTACAGGCACCCGCCACCATGCCCAGCTAATTTTTTTTGTATTTTTAGTACAGACGGGGTTTCACTGTGTTAGCCAGGATGGTCTTGATCTCCTGACCTCGTGATTCGTCCATCTTGGCCTCCCAAAGTTCTGGAATTACAGGCGTGAGCCACCTTGCCTGGCCCCTGCTTTTATTTTTTAATTTTTTTATTTATTTGTATTTTTGAGACAGACAGGGTCTCCTCTGTTGCCCAGGCTGGAGTACAGTGGTGTGATGATAGCTCACTGCAGCCTTGAACTCCTGGGCTCAAGTGATCTTCTCACCTCAGCCTCCTGAGTAGCTGGACTACAGGTGTGTACCACCACACCTGGCTAGATTGTGATTGTTAACACTCCAGGATCTATACAGCATTCCAGGCCTCTTTATTTGCAGCGTGCATGTACATAAACACAAGAGTTGAGGTCTTCAGGTCATCTAGCCTAACTTAAAAACAAAATGGCTCTCCTTTTTCCAAAAAGCTGAATTTCATGTAACTATTTGAAAGAAGGGTTCCCGGCCGGGCACGGTGGCTCACACCCATATTCCCAGCACTCTGGGAGGCCGAGGCGGGCGGATCACTTGAGTTAAGGAGTTCGAGACTAGCCCAGGCCAACATGGTGAAATCCCGTCTCTATTAAAAATAAAAAAAATTAGCCGGGTGTGGTGGCACGCACCTATAATCTCAGCTACTCGGGAGGCTGAGGCAGGAGAACTGCATGAACCCAGGAGGCGGAGGTTGCAGTGAGCTGAGATCGCACCATTGCACTCCAGCCTGGGTGACAGAGACTCTGTCTCAAAAAAAAAAAAAAAAGAAAAAGAAAAAAGAAAAGGAAAGAAATAATAGCTGGGCGTGGTGGCTCACACCTGTAATCCCAGCACTTTGGTAAGCTGAGGCGGGTGGATCACCTGAGTTCAGGAGTTTGAGACCAGCCTGGCAAACATGGTGATACCCCATCTTTACTAAAAATACAAAAAAGTAGCCGGGCGTGGTGGCGGACACCTGTAATCCCAGCTACTCAGGAGGCTGAGGCAGGAGAATCACTTGAACCTGGGAGGCAGAGGTTGCAGTGAGCTGAAATCACACCACTGCACTCCAGCCTGGGCAACAAGAGTAAAACTCCATCTCAAAGAAAAAAAAAAAAGAAAAGAAAAAGAAAAAAAGAAAGAATAGCTGGCCAGGCACAGTGCCTCATTCCTGTAATCCCAGCACTTTGGGAGGCCGAGGCAGGCGGATCACTTAAGACCAGCCTGGCCAACAAGGTGAAACCCTGTCTCTACCAAAAATACAAAAATTAGCCAGGCGTTGTAGCAGGTGCCTGTAGTCCCAGCTACTTGGGAGGCTGAGGCAGGAGAATCCCTTGAACCCGAGAGACAGGGGTTGCAGTGAGCCAAGATTGTGTCACTGCACTCCAGCTTGGGTGACAGAGTGAGACTCCGTCTCAAAAAAAAAAAAAAAAGAAAAAGAAAAAGAAATAATAGCTAAAAACTCCCCAAATTTAGTGACTGACAAACAGAGATGCAAGAAGCTCTAAACAGTATAAATTCAAAGAAATCCATGCCAAACACATCACTGGCAAATTCTACCAAACAATTAAAGAAGAAATAACACCAATTCTACAAAATCTCTTCCAATAACAGAAGAGGAAAGAACTCTTGCCAACTCATTTCATTAAGTCTGGCATTGCCTTGAAAATAAAACCAGACTAAGGACAGCACAAAAAAATTATAGATTAATATCCCTCATGAAAATAAATGCAAAAATACTCAATGAAATACCAGCAATTCAAATCCAGCAATACAAAAAGGGACTAATATACTACAGTCACATCCTGGGAATATAAGGATGGTTGAATATTCAAAAATCAATCTAAAATATTAATGGACTAAAGAAGAAATACAACATGATCCTATCAATATACGTGGAAAAATGCAATTGCCAAAATACAAACACCCAGGAAACTAGGAAGAGAAGATAACTTCCTCAACCTGATAACATGCACAAAAACTACAGCTAATATCCTATTTAATGAAGATTGAATGCTTTCTCTAAAGATCAGGAACAAGATAAGAATATATATTCTTAGCATTTGTATTCATATCATTTGGAAATCCTAGACAGTGCAGTATAGTCAAGAAGAAAAAGGCATACAGATGGGAAAATAAAATAAAACGGTCATTATCCATAGACAATATGATCACCTACACAGAAAATCCCAAGAAATCTACCAAAAAACTCCTAGAAGTAATAAGTGAGTTTAGAAGAGTCATAGAATACAAGGGCAACATTCAAAAATCAATCACATTTCTATATATTAGCAATGAACAATTAGAAATTTAAAAAACAAAATATCCTTTATAATAGGTGTCTCAAATATGAAATACTTAAGCATAAATATTTTTTATATGTACAGTTGTATGCTAAAAACTATAAAACTTTTAGCTGATGAAAAAAATCAAAGAAGACCTAAATAAATAGGCAAATAATATTCATGGATTCAAAGGCTCACCAAATTCATCTATATATTTAATGCGATTCCAATAAAAATTGCAGCAGGATTTCTTTTTTGTAGATGTATAGACAAGATTATTCTAAAATTTATATGAAAAGGGAGGAGGTTCCAAGATGGCCAAATAGGAACAGCTCCAGTCTACAGCTCCCAGCGTGAGCGACACAAAAGACGGGTGATTTTTGCATTTCCAACTGAGGTAGTGGGTTCATCTCACTGGGGCTTGTTGGACAGTGGGTGCTGGGTGCAGCCCACAGAGCAGGGTGGGGCATTGCCTCACCTGGGAAGCGCAAGGGGTCGGGGAATTCCCTTTCCTAGCCAAGGGAAGGCCATGACAGACGGTACCTGGAAAATCGGGACACTCCCACCCTAATACTGCACTTTTCCAACGGTCTTAGCAAATGGCACACCAGGAGATTATATCCCACGCCTGGTTCGGAGGGTCCTACACCCACGGAGCCTTGCCCACGGAGCCTCACTCACTGATGGCACAGCAGTCTGAGGTCAAACTGCAAGGCGGCAGCGAGGCTGGGGGAGGGGCGTCCGCCATTGCTGAGGCTTTAGTAGGTAAACGAAACCACCCAGAAGCTGGAACTGGGTGGAGCCCACCACAGCTCAAGGAGGCCTGCCTGCCTCTGTAGACTCCACCTCTGGGGGCAGGGCATAGCTGAACAAAAGGCAGCAGAAACTTCTTCAGACTTAAACATCCCTGTGTGACAGCTTTGAAGAGAGTAGTGGTTCCCCCAGCACAGAGTTTGAGATCTGAGAATGGACAGACTGCCTCCTCAAGTGGGTCCCTGAACCCCGAGTAGCCTAACTGGGAGACACCTCCCAGTAGGGGCCGACCGACACCTCATACAGCCGGGTGCCCCTCTGAGATGAAGCTTCCAGAGGAAGGATCAGGCAGCAACATTTGCCATTCTGCAATATTTGCTGTTCTGCAGGCTCCGCTGGTGATACCCAGGTAAACAGGGTCCGGAGTGGACCTCCAGCAAACTCCAACAGACCTGCAGCTGAGGGTCCTGACTGTTAGAAGGAAAACTAACAAACAGAAAGGACATCCATACCAAAACCCCACCTGTACATCACCATCATCAAAGACCAAAGGTAGATAAAACCACAAAGATGGGGAGAAACCAGAGCAGAAAAGATGAAAATTCTGTGTAGAGGGAAATTTATAGCACTAAATGCCCACAAGAGAAAGCAGGAAAGATCTAAAATTGACACCCTAACATCACAATTAAAAGAACTAGAGAAGCAAGAGCAAACACACTCAAAAGCTAGCAGAAGGCAAGAAATAACTAAGATCAGAGCAGAACTGAAGGAAATAAAGACACAAAAAACCCTTCAAAAAAATGAATGAATCCAGGAGCTGGTTTTTTGAAAAGATCAACAAAATTGATAGACCGCTAGCAAGACTAATAAAGAAGAGAGAAGAATCAAATAGACGCAATAAAAAATGATAAAGGGGATATCACCACTGATCCCACAGAAATGCAAACTACCATCAGAGAATACTATAAACACCTCTACGCAAATAAACTAGAAAATCTAGAAGAAATGGATAAATTCCTGGACACATACACCCTCCCAAGACTAAACCAGGAAAAAGTTGAATCTCTGAATAGACCAATAACAGGCTCTGAAATTGAGGCAATAATTAATAGCCTACCAACCAAAAAAAGTCCAGGACCAGACAGGTTCACAGCCAAATTCTACCAGAGGTACAAGCAGGAGCTGGTACCATTCCTTCTGAAACTATTCCAGTCAATAGAAAAAGAGGGAATCCTCCCTAACTCATTTTATGAGGCCAGCATCATCCTGATACCAAAGCCTGGCAGAGACACAACAAAAAAAGAATTTTAGACCAATATCCCTGATGAACATTGATGCAAAAATCCTCAATAAAATACTGGCAAACCGAATCCAGCAGCACATCAAAAAGCTTATCCACGATGATCAAGCTGGCTTCATCCCTGGGATGCAAGGCTGGTTCAACATAGGCAAATCAATAAATGCAATCCATCATATAAACAGAACCAAAGACAAAAACCACATGATTATCTCCATAGATGCAGAAAAGGTCTTCAACAAAACTCAACAGCCCTTCATGCTAAAAACTCTCAATAAGCTAGGTATTCATGGGACTTTATCTCAAAATAATAAGAGCTATTTATGACAAACCCACAGCCAATATCATACTGAATGGGCAAAAACTGGAAGCATTCCCTTTGAAAACTGGCACAAGACAGGGATGCCCTCTCTCACCACTCCTATTCAACATAGTGTTGGAAGTTCTGGCCAGGGCAATCAGGCAGGAGAAAGAAATAAAGGGTATTCAATTAGGAAAAGAGGGAGTCAAATTGTCCCTGTTTGCAGATGACATGACTGTATATTTAGAAAACCCCATCGTCTCAGCCCAAAATCTCCTTAAGCTGATAAGCAACTTCAGCAAAGTCTCAGGATACAAAATCAATGTGCAAAAATCACAAGCATTCCTCTACACCAATAACAGACAACCAGAGAGCCAAATCATGAGTGAACCCCCATTCACAATTGCTTCAAAGAGAATAAAATACCTAGGAATCCAATTTACAAGGGATGTGAAGGACCTCTTCAAGGAGAACTACAAACCACTGCTCAATGAAATAAAAGAGGACACAAACAAATGGAAGAACATTCCATGCTCATGGATAGGAAGAATCAATACTGTGAAAATGGCCATACTGCCCAAGGTAATTTATAGATTCAATGCCATCCCCATCAAGCTACCAATGACTTTCTTCACAGAATTGGAAAAAATTACTTTAAATTTCATATGGAATCAAAAAAGAGCCTGCATTGCCAAGACAATCCTAAGCCAAAAGATCAAAGCTGGAGGCATCATGCTACCTGACTTCAAACTATACTACAAGGCTACAGTAACCAAAACAGCATGGTACTGGTACCAAAACAGAGATATAGATCAATGGAACAGAACAGAGCCCTCAGAAATAATGCCACATATCTACAACTATCTGATCTTTGACAAACCTGAGAAAAACAAGCAATGGGGAAAGGATTCCCTATTGAATAAATGGTGCTGGGAAAACTGGCTAGCCATATGTAGAAAGCTGAAACTGGATCCCTTCCTTACACCTTATACAAAAATTAATTCAAGATGGATTAAACACTTAAATGTTAGACCTAAAACCATGAAAACCCTAGAAGAAAACCTAGGCAATACCATTCAGGACATAGGCATGGGCAAGGACTTCATGTCTAAAACACCAAAAGCAATGGCAACAAAAGCCAAAATAGACAAATGGGATCTAATTAAACTAAAGAGCTTCTGCACAGCAAAAGAAACTACCATCAGAGTGAACAGGCAACCTACAGAATGGGAGAAAATTTTTACAATCTACCCATCTGACAAAGGGCTAATATCCAGAATCTACAATGAACTCAAACAAATTTACGAGAAAAAAACAAACAACCCCATCAAAAAGCGGGCAAAGGATATGAACAGACACTTCTCAAAAGCAGACATTTATGTAGCCAAAAGACACACGAAAAAATGCTCATCATCACTGGCCATCAGAGAAATGCAAATCAAAACCACAATGAGATACCATCTCACACCAGTTAGAATGGTGATCATTAAAAAGTCAGGAAACAACAGATGCTGGAGAGGATGTGGAGAAATAGGAACACTTTTACACTGTTGGTGGGACTGGAAACTAGTTCAACCATTGTGGAAGACAGTGTGGTGATTCCTCAGGGACCTAGAACTAGAAATACCATTTGACCCAGCCATCCCATTACTGGGTACATACCCAAAGAATTATAAATCATGCTGCCATAAAGACACATGCACACGTATGTTTATTGTGGCACTATTCACAATAGCAAAGACTTGGAACCAACCCAAATGTCCATCAATGACAGACTGGATTAAGAAAATGTGGCACATACACACCATGGAATACTATGCAGCCATAAAAAAGAATGAGTTCATGTCCTTTGTAGGGACACGGATGAAGCTGGAAACCATCATTCTCAGCAAACTATCACAAGGACAGAAAACCATACACACATGTTCTCACTAATAGGTGGGAATTGAACAATGAGAACACATGGACACAGGAAGGGGAACATCACACACTGGGGCCTGTCGTGGGGTGGGGGGAGTGGGGAGGGATAGCATTAGGAGATATACCTAATGTAAATGACGAGTTAACAGGTGCAGCACACCAACATGGCACATGTATACATATGCAACAAACCTGCACGTTGTGCACATGTACCCTAGAACTTAAAGTATAATAAAAAAATAAATAAATTAAATTAAATTAAAAAAATAAAAAAATAAAATTTATACGGAAAGACAAAGGAACAAATATAGATAACAGTGAAAAATAATATAAGTTGGCTGGGTGCAGTGGCTCATGCCTGTAATCCCAGTATTTTGGGAGGCCAGAACAGGAGGATTGCTTGAGCCCAGGAGTTTGAGACCAGCCTGGGTAACATAGCAGGACCTTATCTCTACACAAAATTTAAAAATTAGCCAGGCATGGTGGCACACACCTGTAGTTCCAGCTACTTGGGAGGCTGAAGCAGCAGGATCACTTGAGCCCAGGAGGTTGAAGCTGCAGTGAGCCATGTTTGTGCCACTGTACTCCGGCCTGGGCAACAGAGTGAAACTCTGTCTCTAAATGAATGAATGAATGAATGAATGCGGTGGAATCACTAACCAATTTTAAGACTTATTATAAAGCTACAGTAATCAAGATAGTGTGTTACTGCTAAAAGGATAGACACATAGATCAACTGAACAGAACAGAGTCCAGAAATAGACCCACACAAACATGGCCAATTTATTTTTAACAAAAGTGCAAAGGTAATTCAATGGGGAAAAGATAGTCTTTTCAACAAACTGTGCTGAAACAATTTGACATCCATATGAAAAACACAACCTCTCATACTTTATACAGAAATGAACTAAATATGGATGATTTGTTCTAAAATGTGAAGTGCAGAACTATGTAATTAAAAAAGAAAAGCAGGCCGGGCGTGGTGGCTCATTCCTGTAATCCTAGCACTTTGGGAGGCCGAGGCGGACGGATCACCTGAGGTCAGGAGTTCGAGACCAGCCTGGCCAACAGGGTGAAACCCCATCTCTACTAAAAATACAAAAGATCAGCCAGGTGTGGGGGCGCGTGCCTGTAATCCCAGCTACTCAGGAGGCTGAGGCACAATAATCACTTGAAGCAAGGACGTGGAGGTTTCAGTGAGCTAAGATAGTGTCACTGCACTCCAGCCTGGGTGACAAAGTGAGACCCCATCTCAAATAAATAAATAAATAAGAAAAACAGAAAGTAGAAGTGAGGTGACGAAGGGAACGTCATCATTTGGAAAGCCTCACATTAAGACGCACACATTGCGCTGCTGCTACAGCTCTAATACCTGCCACTTTCAGAAGTCAATGTGTGGCAAATGTCGCTACCCTCCCAAGCATAAAATAAAGTATAACTGGAGTGCTAAGGCTAAAAGACGAAATACCACCGGGATTGGTGTTACTAGTTACCTAAAAATTGTACACCATGAATTCAGGCATGGACTCTGTGAAGGAATAACACATAAACCCAAAGGGGCAGCTGTAGCAGCATCCAGTTCCTTTTAAGAATTTCAATGATTGGTCACGCAATAAATGTTTTGTTGCTTTTTCTTTTTTTGAGATGAAGTTTTACTCTTGTTGCCCAGGCTGGAGTACAATGGTGCAATCTCGGCTCACTGTAACCTCCGCCTCCCGGGTTCAAGCGATTCTCCTGCCTCAGCCTCCTGAGTAGCTGGGATTACAGGCACGCGCCACCATGCCCAGCTAATTTTTTGTATTTTTAGTAGAGATGGGGTTTCACCATGTTGGCCAGGCGGGTCTCGAACTCCTGACCTTAAGGTGATCCACCCACCTCAGCCTCCCAAAGCGTGGGGATTACAGGTGTGAGCCACCACGTCTGGCCAATGTTCTGGTTTTTAAAAAATATTTTTAAAAAAGAGAACAGAAGAATATTGTCATGCCTGCGGTTGGGCAAAGAGCTCTTAGACATCACACCAAAAGCATGACCCATAAAAGATAAAAACTAATGAAAAATTTAAAACTTTGCTCTGCAAAAGATGCTGTTAAAAGAAAAGACAACTACAGACTGGGGGAAAATATTTGCAAACCAGATATCTGTCAGAGCACTCATCTGCATTATAAAGAACTCTCAAAACACCACAGTAAGTAAATGAACAAACCAATTTAAAAAAAAAAGGAAAAGACTGTTCATGAACAAATCATTTACTAAAGAGGATATATGAATGAAGTATGCTCAGAACAAAAATGTTGGCCAGGTGCAGTGGCTCACACCTGTAATCCCAGCACTTTGGGAGGCCGAGGTGAGCAGATGGCTTGAGCTCAGGAGTTTGAGACCAGCCTAGGCAACACAGCAAAACCCTGTCTCTACGAAAAGTACAAAAGTTAGCCAGGCATGATGGTGTGCGCCTGTAGTCCGAGCTACTTGGGAGGCTGTGGTGGAAAGACTGCTCAAGCCCGGGAGGCGGAGGCTGCAGTGAGCAGAGGTCATGCGACTACACACCAGCCTGGGCAATAAAGTGAGACTGTGCCTCAAAAAGAAAAAAATGTTCATCATTAGTCACTTGGGAAACATAAAACTATGACGAGCTACCACTACGCACCTATTAGAACAGCTATAAACAACACTGACAATCTGTTGTATAACATGGCGGCTACAGTTAATAACAACGTATTATATTTTTGGAAATTACTAAAAGAGTAGATTTTAAGTGTTCTCACCACAAAAAAATGAAAAGCATTTGAGGTAACATATATGTTAATTAGCTCGATTTAGCCATTCTACGATGTATACATATTTCAAAACATGTTGTATGCAATAAATATATCTAACTTTCATTTGTCAATTAAAAAAATAAATGGAAAAAAACCTGACAATAACAAATGCTGGTAAGGAATGGAACAGCTACTTTGGCAAGGTCTTATAAATTTAAACATACACTTACCACATGACCCTGAAACTCCACTTGTAGGTATTTACACCAGGGAAATAAAAACTTATGTTCATACAAAAACCTGTACACAAATGTTTATAGCAGCTCTATTCATAACACCATAAATCGAAATAAATCTAAATATTCTTTAACGGGTAAATGGATAAACAAACTGGCATATCCATACAATGACTATTACTCAGCAATAAAAAGGAATGAATTATTGATACAGGTAACACGCAACAACTTAGAAGAATCTCAAAGGTAGTATGTTGAATTAAAGAAGCCATTCTCAAAATATCACATACTGGGCCGGACGCGGTAGCTCACGCCTGTAATCCCAGCACTTTGGGAGGCCAAGACAGGTGGATCACCTGAGGTCAGGAGTTCGAAACCAGCCTGGCCAATATGGTGAAACCCCCTCTCTACTAAAAATATAAAAAATTAGCCAGGCGTGGTGGCGGGCGCCTGTAATTCCAGCTACTCTGGAGGCTGAGGTAGGAGAATCTCTTAAGCCAGGGAGGCAGAGGTTGTAGTGAGCCAAGATCATACCATTGCACTCCAGCCTAGGCAACAAGAGCGAGGCATTGTCTCAAAAAAAAAAAAAAAATCACATACTGTATGATTCATGTGATATTCTTTAGAAGATGTAACCATAGTAACAGAAAATGAACTGGTGGTTGCCAGGGGTTAAAGGTAGGTTTGGGTGTTATTACAAAGGGATAGCATGTTTTTTGGGGTAGTACAACTGTTCTGTATTCTTATTGTGATGATGGTCACATAAATCGATACATGTGTTAAAATTCACAAGTCAGCTTGACTGTATGTTAATTTTAAAAATAAGTGAGAAATCCAAATTGAAAATATAAATCAAATTGTTAAAAATAAAACTAACTTATTTTCATAATTTTTAGTTTCATTTTGTAGAATAAAATCCCAGTTGAGCTCTTTTTCCACTATTAACAATGAAATTTTCATTCTTGTTTTATGTGGACTCACTTTAAGCAGTCTTTTTTCTTTGCCCATTATCTTCCATTGAGGAAGAACTCCTTTATGTTAAGATACACAGATGCTCCTTGATTTATGACGGGGTTATGTCCCAGTAAACACATCACGGGGCCGGGCGCGGTGGCTCACGCCTGTAATCCCAGCACTTTGGGAGGCCGAGGCGGGCGGATCACGAGGTCAGGAGATCGAGACCATCCTGGCTAACATGGTGAAACCCCGTCTCTACTAAAAATACAAAAAAAATTAGCCGGGCGTGGTGGCGGGCGCCTGTATTCCCAGCTACTCGGGAGGCTGAGGCAGGAGAATGGCGTGAACCCGGGAGGCGGAGCTTGCAGTGAGCTGAGATTGCGCCACTGCACTCCAGCCTGGGCGACAGAGCCAGACTCCGTCTCAAAAAAAAAAACAAAACAAAACAAAACAAAACAAAAAAAACACATCACAAGTTGAAAATATAGGTCAACAATCCATTTAATACACCTAGCCTACTGAACATCACAGCTTAGCCTAGCCCACCTTAAATGTGCTCAGAATACCTTACATTAGCATATAGCTCATCTAACACAGAGCCTATTTTATAATAAAGTATTGAATATCTCATGTAATATACTGAATACTATACTGAAAGTGAAAAACAGAATGGGTATATGGGTACTCAAAGTATAGTTTCTACTGAAAGCATATTGCTTTTGCACTATTGGAAAGCAGAAAAATGTTAAGTTGAACCAACGTTAAGTCAGGGATCATGTGTACATTTTTAAAAATTTATTTTCAAATTTCTTTGGGGGAAAGAAAGGTCTTGCTATGTTGCTCAGGCTAGTCTCAAACTCCTAAGCTCAAGTAATCTTCCTGCCTTGGCCTCCCAAAGTGCTGGTATTACAGGTGTGAGCCACCATGTGTACACTGAAACAAAAAAAGACTAGAAAGACATACGTCAGAGTGGTAACTATAGCAAGTTGTTTATGGGTAATGATATTTTATGTAATTTGTTTTCATTTTCTAAATTTTCTAGAATGGGCTTATATTACTTTACCGATTTATTTTTTTTTAAGACGAAGTTTCACTCTGTCACCCAGGTTGGAGTGCAGCGGCGCAATCTCGGCTCACTGCAACCTCTGCCTCCTGGGTTCAATCAATTCTTCTGCTTCACCGAACCCAGCTAATTTTTTGTATTTCTAGTAGAGATGGGATTTCATCATGTTGGCCAGGCTGGTCTTGAACTTCTGACCTCAAGTGATCCACCCACCTTGGCCTCCCAAAGTGCTGGGAGTACAGGTGTGAGCCACCGTGCCCGGACTAGAATGGGCTTATATTACTTTAATCATCAGTAGAAAAAAAGGTAAAGGGCACTTTCAATCCAGGCTGTGTAATGTTTTTTAAAGGAAATTTTGGAGCTCTCATTTGTAAGCATGGAGAAGACAAGCAGCTAGGAAAACTTAGGTGTCACAGAAAAGATCAGGGACCTGCTAGTGTTGCTGAAGAAGGTAAGAAAACGGAGGACTCTTAGGAAGGGGAATGCTAACTTACCTGAGACTGTTTGAAAACATCCTTCCCAACTACATCCAGGTTTGAGGGATCTTTGATGGAACTGACATACTCAGAAACAGCCTTGATCACCACGTCACAGGGAGGAAGAACCAGCTGATGAGCTCGAACCTAGAAAGGCAAGATAAGCAACGGACACTGACATCAAAGATGGATCACTAAGAAAAAGGGTGAAGTTGAGTGGAGATATGGAATTCAAATTTGGTAAATCCACAGAGAGACAGTTAAAATATTTTCTTTAAAAATAGTTTTGCCCCTTCATTCTCAGTACAGAACACTTGGAAAAGATGGAAAAGTATAAAGCAATAAAAACATATCATCCATCTTCCTGCAGAGATAACTACTGTATATGACACTGTCACAATTAATCAGGCTTCCTTTCATGAGACATTTTGGCTTTTTTGCTATTAAATGTAATATTATAATGAGTTGACATTTGGATTCTGATTTGAACTAATCACAAAAGGCCATTTTAAGACAATCAGGAAAATCTGAAAATGGACTGGATATTAAGATGATACCAAGAAATTAGCATTAATTTTGTCAGGAGTAATAATGGCATTATGCTTATGTAAGAAAATGCCCAAGTATTTTAGAGATGTGTACTGAAGAATGTGAAAGGGATTTGCTTTAAAAAACATTAGCAACAACAAAAAAACCCAGAAAGTGTGGCAAAATACTGGTAACTGTTGGATCTGGAACACGTTACAATGGTGATTTACTATATATTATTTTTCCTGTTTTTGTGATACCTAAACATTTTTTTTTTTTTTTTGAGACAGTCTCACTCTGTCATCCAGGCTGGAGTGTAGTGGTGCAATCTCGGCTCAATGCAACCTCTGCTTCCCGGGTTGAAGTGATTCTCCTGCCTCAGCCTCCCAAGTAGCTGGGATTATAGGCACGCACCACGACTGGATTTGCTCATAAAATATTCCCACTCTGAGATTATACAAAATTTCCCTCATGGTGTTGTCTATAATTATTATTATTTGTTTGAGACGGAGTCTTGCTCTGTTGCCCAGGCTGGAGTGCAGTGGTGCAGTAGGGATTGTCTAGAAAACAATTATGTGCACACATGTGCAGTTCCTGAGTTCAAGTAATTCTCCTGCCTCAGCCTCCCGAGCAGCTGGGATTACAGGCACCTGCCACCATGCCCGGCTAATTTTTGTATTTTTAGTAGGGACAGGGTTTCACCATGTTGGCCAGACTGGTCTTGAACTCCTGACCTCAAGTGATCCGCCTGCCATGGCCTCCCAAAGTGCTGGGATTACAGGCATGAGCCACTGCGCCTGGCCCTTAACAAATTTTTAAAGAAAAAGTTTTTAATGCTTTCATAAACTATAAGTATGACGTCTTGCCCACTTTCCAATTATTTAATTACAAGCTTCTTCAAACTGTAATTACTGAGGCAGAGGGTATAAATTTCCCAAAGGCTTCTGAATTTTTATAAATTGTTTTGCCAAAAGGCTTTATTATTCATTCCTTAAATATTTACTGCCTACTATGTGCCAGGCACTGTCCTAGGCACCAGGGAAACAGCAGTGAACAAGACAGACAAAAATCTCTGCCCTCATGGGAGCTTAAATTCTAGTGTAGATGTGTTGGGATAGGGTGAGGGAAGTTAAACTAAATAAGTAAAATGTATAGTGTAGGCTGGGTGCGGTGACCCATGCCAGTAGTCCCGGCACTCTGGGAGGCGGAGGCTGGCGGATCACCTGAGGTCAGGAGTTCGAGACCAGCCTGGCCAACATGGTGAAACCCCGTCTCTACTAAAAATACAAAAATTAAGCGGGCTTGTACTAGATGTAGATAAGTGCTGTGGAGAGAAGAGTAGAGAAGAAGCTAGGGAATGCAAATATGTATGTGCTAATTGTTTTCTAAACAATCCCTACTGCAGAAGTGTGTGCATATAATTTTTTATAGGGTGATCAGGAAAAGCCTCACTGAGAATGAAATTTTAGAAAACCTTCAGGATTGAAGAAATAGCTATGAGGGGAAAAGTATTCCAAGTAGGGAAAATGATAAGTGCAAAGGTTCTAAGAGCAAAATAAAGAAAGAGATCAGATATGAGAGGGGGCCACAGTAAAGGGCTTTGCAGGCCATGGTAAGGATTTGGAGAGTGACATGAAGAGCCACTGGATAATATTTTTTTTTTTTTTTTTGAGACGGAGTCTTGCTCTGCCACCCAGGAGGAAGTACAGTGGCACGATCTCGACTCACTGCAACCTCTGCCTCCTGGGTTCAAACAATTCTCCTGCCTCAGCCTCCTGAGTAGCTAAGGTTACAGGCACGCAACACCACGCCCAGCTATTTTTTTTTTTTTTGAGACATAGTCTTGCTGTCGCTCAGGCTGGAGTGCAGTGGCATGATCTCGGCTCACTGCAACCTCCACCTCCCGGGTTCAAGAGATTCTCCTGCCTCAGCCTCCTGAGTAGCTGGGATTATAGGTGCGCACCACCACGCCCAGCTAATTTTTGTATTTTTAGTAGAGATGAGGTTTCACCATGTTGGTCAGGCTGGTCTCAAACTCCTGACTTCATGATCTGCCCGCCTTGGCCTCCCAAAGTGCTGAGATTACAGGCGTGAGCCACCACGCCCGGCCTTTTTAAAAATTTTTAGTAGAGATGGGGTTTCACCATGTTGGCCAGGCTGGTCTCGAACTCCTGACCTCAAGTGATCCACCCGCCTCAGCCTCCCAAAGTTCTGGGATTACAGGTGTTAGCCACAGTGCCCGGCCAAGGATTCTGAATGGAGAAGTGACAGGATCTCAGTTGTTTTTTTTTTTTTTAAAGGGTTGCTCTCCTGTTATATTGAGAATAAAATGGAGGTAAGGGGAAGAGTGTAAGTAGAAGACCAATAGTTAGTAAGCTATTATAATAATCCAGGCAAGAAATAATGGTGGCTTGGCCAGGGTAGCAGCAGTGCAAATGTTAAGAAGTAGGTATATTTTGAAGGGAGAGCTGATGGTATTTGCTGACAAATGAGATGTGGGGTATGGGAGAGGGGCGGGGGAAGTCAGGATGACCCCCAGGGATTTTAGCCTGAGAAAATGGAAGGATGGGCTGAGTGCAGTGGCTCACACCTGTAATCCAGCACTTTGGGAGGCCAAGGTGGGCGGATCACTTGAGCTCAGGAGTTTGAGACCAGCCTGGCCAACACGGTGAAACCCTGTCTATACTAAAAATACAAAAATTAGTTGGATGTGGTTGCGCACACCTGTAGTCCCAGCTACTCAGGAGGCTGAAGCAGAAGAATCACTTGAATCCAGGAGGTGGAGACTGCAGTGAGCTGAGACTGTGCCACTGCACTCCAGCACGGGCAACACAGCGAGACTCCATCTCAAAAAAAAAAAAAAAAAAAAAAAAAAAAAAAAAAAAAAGGGAAGAAAGAAAATGGAAGGATGAAGTTGCCTTCAACAAAAATGAGGAAGGCTGTGGGAGAAACACGTTTAGGGAGAAGATCAGGAATTTCCACTTGAACATATAACTTTGAGATACCTATTGGATATGTAAATGAAAATATTGAATTGGCAGTTAGATATTAAAATCTGGAGTTCAAGGGAGAGGTCAGAGCTGAAGACATAAAACTTAGGAGTCATCAACGGACAGATGTTATTTAAAATCATTAAGACTATATGAGATCAATCGTATGTGGAGACAGAAAAGAGAAGGGGCCGGGCATGGTGGCTCACGGCTATAATCCCAACACTTTGGGAGGCTGAGGTGGGAAGATCGCTTGAGCATAGGAGTTTAAGACCAGCCTGGGCAACATGGTGAGATCACATCTCTACAAAAAATACAAAAAAAATTAGCCAGCCGTGATGGCATGTGCCTGTAGTCCCAGCTACTTAAGAGGCTGCTGCAGGAGGACCAATTGAGTCCGGGAGTTCGAGGCTGTAGTGAGCCATGATCACCCCACTGCACTCTAGCCTGGGCAACAGAATGAGACCCTGTCTCAAAAACAAACAAACAAACAAATAAAACAAACCAGAAAAGAAAAGAGAAAGGAACCAGGATGGAACTCTGGGCTATTCCACCTTTAACAAGTAGAAAAGACAAGGAAGCAACAACAGAGACTGGGAAGCAGCAGTCAGCGACGTAGGAAGGAAATAAGAAGAGAATAGTGTCCTTAAGGCCAAGTGAAAAAAGTGTTCTATGGAAGAATGGGTGAGCATCTGTGTCAAATGCTGCTGACTGGTCAAGTAAAATGAAAACTGACAGCTAGCCACTGGGTTTATTAACTGAGAAGTTATACTGGTGACCCTGTTGAGAGCAATTTCAGCAAATCAATTGAAAAGCAAACAGGGGAAGGGAATAGTAAGCAACTCATGTGTAGACAAGTCTTTAGAGAAGTTTTCTATAAGAAGAAATATAGAGCAGTAGCTTGGGTGGGGAGAGTGAGGTCAGAGGCTTTTTTTAAAAAAAGTAAAGTTGTATTTTTAAACTTCATAGATGCATGCTTACACAATCTGGAAAGAGCCAATGAAAAGAGGAAAATTGATGATGCAGGAGAAAAAGGGGGAGAACTGCTGAACTGATGCTCTTAAGTTGGCCAAAGGAGATGGGAGCTGTGCCTGATAGTCCCAGCTACTCAGGAGGTTAAGGCAGGAGGATTGATCACTTGAGCTATGATTGTGCCACTGCACTCCAGCCTGGGCAGCATAGCAAGACCCTGTCTCTTAAAAAATTTTTTTTAAATAAATAGAGATGGGACCTAGTATAAGTAGAGGGATTGGCCTTAGATAGGAACATGGACAGGTCATGCACAATTAATAGGAGGCAGGCAGAATATGTGGCCACAGAGGGGATAACAACTTCATATAGGTGAGGTGAAGAGGGGGTAAGAACTCATCGAAGTTTTCTTCCCATTGCTTCCATTTTCTCAGTAAAACAGGAAGTGAGGTCATGAACTGAGAGTGAGCAAATGAGGAGAAAGCATTAGAGGCTTGAGGACAGAGAAGGTATGAAACAGTCATCTAGGAGAATGAAAGAACGAGGGAAATAGAATACAATCACCAACTTACACTACCACCAGAAGTGTATGCGGGTATCAGTCTCACAACAGTCTTTTTTTTTGAGTCAAGAGTCTCACTCTGTCACCCAGGCTAGAGTGCAGTGGTGCGATCTCGGCTCACTGTAACCTCTGCCTCCTGGGTTCAAGTGATTCTCCTGCCTCAGCCTCCTGAGTAGCTGGGACTACAGGCACGTGCCACCACACCTAATTTTTGATTACAGGCATGAGCCACCGTGCCCTGGCTGCAACAGTCTTGATAACAGTGGGTAAACTAATTTTTCAATATTTGTTCAACTGTTAAGTTAAAAAAATAAATTCTCAGTGGCCGAGTGTGGTAACTCATTCGTGTAATCCCAGCACTTTGGGAGGCTGAGGTGGGAAGATCACTTGAGATCAAGAGTTCGAGACCAGCCTCGCCAACACAGTGAAACCCTGTCTCTATTAAAAATACAAAAATTAGCTGGGCATGGTGGTGCATGCCTGTAATCTCAGCTACTCGGGAGGCTGAGACAGAATTGCCTGAACCTGGGAGGTGGAGGTTGCAGTGAGATGAGATTGCAACACTGAACTCCAGCCTGGGTGACGGAGTAAGACTTTGCCTCAAAAAAAAAAAAAAAAAAAAAAAGAGCCAGACCTGTAATCCCAGCTACTTGGGTGGCTGAGGCACGAGAATTGCTTGAACCCAGGAGGTGGAGGTTGCAGTGAGCTGGCTGAGATTGTGCTGCATTCCAACCTGGACGACAGAGTGAGACTCTGTCTCAAAAAAAAAAAAAAAAAAGAAAAATCACACTGATCATTTAATTTACATGTCTGATCAATAGTGAGGTTGAACATCTAGTCATTGTATTTTCTCTCTTGTGAATTTTCTGCTTCTGTCCTTTGTTCATTATTTCATTATTGGGTTATCGGTATATTTCTTTATAGACTTGTATGAATTCTTGAGATATTAAGGGTATTGATCATAACCAAGTTTTTCTTTTTTGTCTTTTTTTTTAGATGGAGTCTCGTTTTGTTGCCCAGGCTGGAGTGCAGTGGCACAATCTTGGCTCACTGCAATCTCTGCCTCCCAGGTTCAAGTGATTCTCCTGTCTTAGCCTCCTGAGTAGCTGGGGTTATAGGCGCCTGCCACTACGCTCAGCTAATTTTTGTATTTTTAGTAGAGACGAGGTTTCACCATGTTGGCCAGGCTGGTCTTGCATTCTTGACCTCAGGTGATCTGCCCACCTTGGCCTCCCAAAGTGCTGGGATTACAGGTGTGAGCCACCGCACCTGGCCATAACTAATATTTTTTTCTTTTGTATGTATGTGAAATATTTTAAATCTAATGTAAGATAATTATTCCATCAAAACTCCAATCAAAACCTCATATCCCCTAATCTGTATAGGCAAGAAATAGGAAACATTACCTTAAGTGATGCAAGAGGATGTTCTGGTCCCAAGAGGCTCCAGTGAAAAGCAGCCAGGTCCTCATCTGGGAGGATGTGGTTACCTATAAAGTACATTTGTCATTCATTGATTGTACAAATGTTTTCTTAGAACCTCCAGGCCATGAAAGGGGTCCTGGGAGAGAAAATGATCAAATAATTCACATAGGTCTATATTCTTAATGTAATACTTACAGTAGTTCTGTGTTGATCACTTAATATGTTTCATGTGCATTATATGTGTCATCTTTATAATGACTATGGATGGTAGTATTATCATTTACATTTACAGATAAAGAAACTGAGGTTCAGACATGTTTGGTGACTTGGCCCAATGTGGTCTGGCCAATAGGTACACACACCAAGATAAAAAGCTAAGAATGTAACTCCAAAGCCCATGCTATTACTTATCCCCTAAGTCATGTTGCCTTTTATAATAGCAGCCACCAATTACTAACTGTCTAATGAGTGCTGGGCATTTTGTACACTTTATTTCATTTCACTTTACCAATAACATCATGAGGTATTATTATCCGCATTTCACAGATGAGGAAACTGAAACCAGGGAGATGTCACTTCAGTGATTTGCCAATGGCCTAATTCCAAAACTTGTGCTGACTCCACTATATTATCCAAACTCATGTCCTTTGGAATTATAGAGCAAAGGTCATGCCTGAGACACAATACTAACCTTCATGCGCTAAGTACTTGAAAAACCAATTCAAAACATAATCAACTCTCTGCAATTTACTTTGAAACACAACTTTAAGAGATATATTGGGCCAGGCACGGTGTCTCACGCCTGTAATCCCAGCACTTTGGGAGGCCGAGGCAGGTGGATTGCTTGAGGTCAGGAGTTCAAGACCAGCCTGACCAACGTCGTGAAACCCTGTCTCTACTAAAAATATAAAAATTAGCTGGGCATGGTGGCGAGTGCCTATAGTCCCAGCTATTCAGGAAGCTGGGACAGGAGAATCGCTTGAACCTGGGAGGCGGAGATTGCAGTGAGCCGAGATCGTGCCACTGCACTCCAGCCTGGGCGACACAGCGAGACTCTGTCTCAAAAATAAATAAAATAAAATAAGAGACAGATTGATGGATGGGTAAAGGAATGGATAGATATATAAGGCAATTAGAGTAAAATGTTAATGGCAGAATACAGGTGGTGGATATAGGGTTTTTACTGCAAAGCCCTTTTTCAATTTTGCTGTATATTTGGAAATTTTCATAAAAAATATTAGCACAAAAGAAACAAAGAGAAAAACATAATGAACAATTTGTCTTTCCGATCTAAATTGAGACACTGGGGAAGAAATGTTAATGCCCTGTGTGGGGAACCAAAGTTGTCTAGGGCTAATAAAACATTTGGCTTGAGAATACTCTGCATAAAAGAGTTATAAAATGTAGCAAAAGAAGGCGGCTTACAGGAATCTAAATAATGTTCTGGAATAACCTGTAGCAACCCACAAAACAAACATGCTGAGTTTTAGTGTGCTCTACCAAGAAGCCCAAAAACCATGCTGAGTTCTCCCCAGCAGTGTTTAGCGTGAAGACTTTAAGAAGACAAATCTAATGATGACAGGCTAAATCACTCTAGTCCTCATCTCTTAACACCAGAAGAGGAAACTACCAATCACTGCAGTCTTTTCTTTGGATGACCTACCTAGCAGTGCAGCAAATATGGGGAAATTCATCCTCTTCAGGCCCAGCTGCTTGGCTACTTCTTGCATCAGGAACTGGTTGGTAGTGAGGTTCTTCCCATTCCAGCTCAGTTTCAGAGCATGGGAACTGTAGTAAGAGGGAATATTGTAGAGAGCATACTCGGAGTCATGGGCAAGAAGGCCATGGAAGCCATTTTCCCTGAAAAACGCCACCACTTCCAAATGGTGGTCTTCAAGGCTCTGAAAGACCTAGAAGGGAAGAAGAGAACGTGTCATGCCACAGAACCTGATTTGTATTGTTAGAAGGTCAGGAGGTTTAGCAACTAAATTTTATAGTTTGGTGAAATTTGAAATTGTACGTGAGAGAACAGAACATTCTTTTAACATTTTTTACTTTTTTTTTTTTTTTTTTTTTAAATACAGAGATGAGATCTCACTATGTTACCCAGGCTGGTCTCGAATTCCTGAGCTTAAGTGATCCTCCCGCCTTGGCCTCCCAAAGTGCTAGGATTACAGGTGTGAGCCACTGTGCCCAACCAGAACAGAATATTCTTAAAAAACAAAACAAAAATGCTCTCCCACTCTACAACTTGATTATTACTGTAAACACAGACAGCGTTTGTGTTTATTCCCCTGGTTTTTTTTCACTCCTTTCATGAAACTTGCCCTGAGGGTCTTCAAAATTAGAATACTGAAATTAACGAGGTATATATTACTTTTTACGTCAAACAATAACATTAGAGACTTCTGTTAGATAATAAAGCTATTATTTATTGCTCGGTATCTATGTGCTGTACATATTTTATATATATTATCTCATCATTAACCTTAGGTAGGTACGTATGGATGAAAAACTTAGACGTAGAAATAGACACAGAAATCTAAGTTTATCTAACTGTTTTCAAAAAGTCTTTGCTTTTTTTCTTAGTAGCACTGTACATCGCAGGGCACCCAAACAGTTGCACTTCCAACAGTGAGAAGTCAGAAACTACACCCCATTTTAGAAATGGGGAAACTAAGGCTACGAGAGATTGGCTGCCCCCAAAGTTGCATAATGAGTGAGTGTGGTAGACAGGATTCAAATCCAGGCTGATCTGACTCCGGAATGCACACTTTCTGTTGTACCATGCTTCTTCCTGGAGATCACTATTTTTTATGTAATAGAGGTAAACTGTTAAGTACTCTTCCTGTACATGCCTCTATTGCTGTACTTGAAGTATACTGAAATTATCTGTATACCGGCTCCACCAAATTAAGTTCCTTGACCATAGAGAGAATTTACCTCTGTATTCCTGGCTCCCACATAAGACCTGGTACGTAATAGTAATAATAATGGCTAACAGATACTGAATATGTACTATGTGCATTAACTCATTTAATACTCACAACAACCTTGTGAGGGCATACCTATTAATACTATCCCCATTTTACACATTGTTAGCCCCAAGGTCATATGCTAGAAGAAGCAAAGCCCAGATTTTGGCTCTAGAGCCTGTGGACCTTGATAGTTTTTTTCAACTCAACTATCTGTCATTTAAGTTGGAATGGTAGTTTTCTGGAGTTTAACAGGAGTTTCAATGCACTAAACTTTTGCTAGATTATGGAAAAGGAGTCTAGTTACAGTTGCTAGTCATGTCACACACAAGGGGAGAGACACCAGTAAGCAGACAGTGAAGCAAGGTCGATATTTATTTGATATCCAGGCAAAGGAGCCAAAAAGTATTGTAACATATTTATGCCTTAGAGATATGAGTAGCTCCAGATGTGTCAGGGTAGGAGTGAAGTTTTATGCTGTCCCCTGGTAATAGTTTCTTCCAGCACACCACTCATACAAGTCATTGGTTGAGCATCCATTTACCTTGTACCAGGGATAGTTACTAAGTGTGATATTTTCTCTCTCTTCATCACAACTTCACCATGCAGGTATTAGAAGCCCCATTTTACAGATGAGGGAACTGAGGCTCAGAAAAGTAAGATGCCATACTCAGAGCTATCGAGCTGGGAAACAGCAACCTGGGTCACATTAACATCAAAGTCTCTAGGTGTCACCAAAGACCCTTTCCACTACAACACTTAATCTTTAGCTGGTCTGAAGCTGATTATGCCACCATTCAAGTGATTTCAACTCCAGAAAGCCAAGGACTAGTGATTTTTAATCAATTTGGTAGCTCTTAAAACACTAGGAATGTATATCACAACCACCTGGAGATCTTTTTCAAAATATACAAACCTGAGCTTCACCTCAGATCTGCTGGAATAACTTATTTCTGGATTCAAATCCAGGCTGATCTGACTCCGGAATGCACACTTTCCCAATGTTCTGAATACTTTCCATAGGCCTGCCACCTCTTGGACAAATTCCTTGATAATTCCCCTCCTCTTCACTCTTATAGCACAGAGACAGATGACACAGTCACAGAACTAATTTGACAATACCATCATCTTCAAGTTTTAAGGTCACAGGTTCTATCTTACTCTTTTATCTCCATGGTTCTAACCATGTCCTTCCAACTAGAAAGGACAGAGAACAGGAGTTGATTGGTACAGAATAGTAAAGAAAGGCCTAGTGAGATTGTTAAAAACAAAAACAGCTCTGGCAAATGAGAGGGCACTATCATCTCAGCGTTTAACTTCTACAGCAGATGTAGTGAAGTCACTAGATTGCAAGCTATCCAAGCTCGAGTAGCAAAGTAGTATTAGGTATCAATTAAGTACCTACTATGTACCAGGCACTGTTCCAAACCCCCCTCACATCCACTAACCTTGCAATAACATCAGGAGGCATTATCTTCACTTTAAAGACAAACGATCAATGAGGGTCAGAGGTTAGAGAACTTGACCAAAGTCACATAGCTAAAAAGTGAAGCTAGCCAATAAGCACATGACAAGCTGCTCAACATTATTAGTCATTATAGAAATGCCCATCAAAACCAAAATGAGACACCAGTTAGCACCCACTAGGATGGCTATAATCAAAAAATGGAAAATAATGAGTGTTGGCAAGGATGCAGAGAAATTGGAATCCTCGTAAATTGCTAGTGGGAATGAAAAATGGTGCAGTCACTTTGGAAAGTGGTCTCAGAGGTCCTGAAATGGTTAAACATAGTTATCTCATATGATCCAATGATTCCACTCCTAAGTATATACCCAAGAGAACTGAAAATCTATGTTCACACAAAAACTTGTACATGAAAGTTCACAGCAGGCTTACTCATAATAGCCCAAAAGTGGAAATAACCCAAATGTCTATCAACTGATGAATGAACAAAATGTGGTATATCCATAAAAGGAAATATTATTTGGCAATAAAAAGGAATGAAGTGCGGATTTATGCTACAACATCAATGAACTTTGAAAACAGAATGCTAATGTGAAACAAGCCAGACACAAAAAGCCATATATTGTATGACTTCTTTCATATGAGATGCCCAGAATAGGCAAATCCAAAGAGATGGAAAAATAAATTAGTAGTTGCCAGGGATTGTGGGGATGGGGAATAAGACTAGTACGTATTGGTTTACCCTTTGAGGTTATAAAAATCTTCTGGAATTAGTGGTGATAGCTGCACAACGCTATGAATATACTAAAGACCATTAAATTGTACACTTTAAAATGTTGAATTTTATGGTATATGAGTTATACCTCGATTTTTAAAAATTGGAGCTAGGATTCAAATTCAGCTCTGTTTACAAATCCCAAGCTCCCCTAAGGCTTTAAGAACTTTAATAACTTTTTATTATGGAAAATTTTAAATATACAAAGGTAATGAACCCTCATGAAAGCATTACCCACTTTCAATTGTTATCAATGTTAAGTCATTCGTTTCATCTACCTTGCCCCCCTCCTTTTCATATTGTGTGTGTGTGTGTGTGTATGTGTGTATATATACATACATATATATATATATTTTTTTTTTTTTTTTTTGAGCCAGAGTCTCGCTCTGTTGCCCAGGCTGGAGTGCAGTGGCATGATCTCGGCTCACCGCAACCTTCGCCTCCCAGGTTTAAGCGATCCTCCTGCCTTAGCCCCCCTAGTAGCTGGATTACAGGCACATGCCACCAGTTCCGGCTAATTTTTGTATTTTTAGTAGAGACAGGGTTTCACCATGTTGGCCAGGCTGGTCTCGAACTCCTGGCCTCAGGTGATCCACCCGCCTCAGCCTCCCAAAGTGCTGGGATTAGAGGCGTGAGCCACCGTGCCTGGCCTTTTTATGGTATTTTAATATTTTTTGTTGTGATTGAAAACCACATAAAATTTACCATCTTGACTATTTTTAAGTGTACAGTTCAGCTGTGTTATGGATATTCACATTGTTATACAACATATCTCCAGAATTTTTTCATCTTGCAAATCTGAAATTCTATATCCATTAAATAACAGCTCCCTTTTCTCCCTCCTCCTAGCTCTTGGTAACCACAATTCTATTTTCTGTCTCTATGAATTTGACTACTTTAGGTACCTCATATAAGCGGAATCATATGGAATTTGTCCTTTTGTGACTGGCTTATTTCACTTAGCATAATGTCCTCAAGTGTTCATCCATATTGTAGCATGTGACAGGATTTCTTTCCTTTTTAAGGCTGAATAATATTCCATTGTATGCTATACATTTTGTTTATCCATTCATCCATCAACAGACATTTGGGTTGCTTCCAACTCTTGGCTACTGTGAATAGTACTGCTATGAACATGGGTGTGCAAATATCTCTTAGAGATCCTGCTTTCAATTGTTTTAGATATATACTCAGAAGTGGAATTGCTGAATTATACGGTAGTTTTATTTTTAATATTTTAAGGAACCTCCATACTGTTTTCCACAGCAGCTGCAGCATTTTACAATCCCACCAACAGTGCATAAGGGTTCCAATTTATCCACATCCTTGTCAACACTTATTTTTTGTGTGTTTTTTTAACAGTAGCCATCCTAATGAGTGTGAGGTAATATCTCATTGTGGTTTTGATTTGCATTTCTTGGAGGATTAGTGATGTTGAATATCTTTTCATAAGCTATTGACCATTCCTGGCATATCTTAAAGCAAATTCCAGACATCAAATCACTTCACCCATAAATACTTCATTATTTAACTCTCACAGTTAAAGTAACAAACACTACCATTATTACACCCAACAAAATTAACAATTTCTTAATATCATAATATCTAGTGCCTATTCTACTTTCTATGATTGTCCCGAAAATGTCTTTGGATGGTTGCTTTGTTCAAATCAGGATTCAAACAGAATCCACATGCTGTATTTCGTTGATATGGCTTCTAAGGACCACAATGTATAGCAGTTCCCCTTCCCTTTATTTATATGCCATTTATTTGTTTAAAAAATCCAGTTTTTAGATTAGAAAAGTAATATAGATTATTTAACAAATGGTGTTGGGATAACTGAAGAGTCATTTGAGGAGAAAAACATGGATCCATACTTCACACTTTAACTAGGATAACCATGAAAATCATAGGCCAGGCACGGTGGCTCATGCCTGTAATCCCAGCACTTTGGGAGACCAAGGCGGGCAGATCACTTGAGGTCAGGAGTTCAAGACCAGCCTGGCCAACATGGTGAAACCCCGTCTCTACTAAAAATACAAAATTTAGCCAGGTATCGTGACTGGTGCCTGTAATCCCAGCTACTCGGGGGGCTAAGGCAGGAGATTTGCTTGATCTCAGGAGGTAGCGGTTGTAGTGAGCCAAGACCACGCCACTGCACTCCAGCCTGGGCGACAGAGCAAGACTACATCTCAAAAAAATAATAATAATAAAAATAAAAAAATAATAAAATACACCATGAGGGAAATTTTGTATAATCTCAGAGTGGGGATAGTTTATGAAGAAATCCAGTAACACCCCCAGAAAACGGTCAATACTCTTGACTATATGAAAATCAAACATTTCCACAGTATGAATGTATAAATGACTGATGAATAAGAAAAAAAAATCAAACATTTCTGCTTGGGAAAAACCAATGTAAGTAAGCTCAAAAGACAAATGACAATCTGCAAAAAAATTTGCAACTTACAGTGCAGAGGACTAATTTCCTTAATAGAGAAGGGAAAAAACCTAACAATGTAAGAGAACATTTCACAAAAAAGGAAACAAACAGATTTTAAGCATATAAAAAGGTGATCAAACTCACTGGTGATAAGAGAAATAAAAATTAAAATAATACTGAAACATGATGTTTCACGTACAAGATTAGCAAATAATGTATTGGTGAAGGAAACAGGCACTTGCAAACATTCCTGGTAGTGGTATAATGGTAGAATCTCTAGGGAGAGCGATTTGGCAAGACCTTTCAAAATTACAAATGTGCGTACCCTTTGCCCCAGCAATTCTCCTTTCAGGGATTTATCTTTTAGATATGTAAAGCACTTGGAACAACAATGAAAGTGCCTAAGTGTGAGCAACTCCTTTGCAAACACAAAATATTTACTGCAGCATTATTTGTAATAGGTGAAGACTGGAAACAACCTAATTAATTGCCCATCAATAAGGGACGAGTTAAGTAAATCATAATGTATACGTACAATGGAATAGTGTAAAACCATAAAAAATAATGACAAAACTCTATCTATACACATAGACAAATCACCAAGATATGGTAAATGGTAAGTGCAAGGTACAGAACATTATGCATAGTATGCTGTTTTTAAAAGGTATTTTTTGTGTAGAATATGTATATATGTAAAATGTGCATATATATATAAAATGTATATTTATTTGCTTTTATATCCATAGTATCTCTGAAAGAATACACAACGAACTGATAATATTGGTCCCCTCCAGGGAGGAGAACCCAGTGACTGGGAAAGGGGTGGAATATTTTTTATCATATATCCTTTTGTATCTTTTGAATTTTTGTACCATGAATTGTAAGTTAATCAAAAGATAAAATTGCAGCTGAATAAAAGCAGAACATATTCAGGGAAAAAAAAAAGCAAACAATATGGCAGTGTGTAGAATGAAAACAGTCCTTTTACTCTCATTCCTTGGAAGTAATCGCTGTTCTAAGCCCCACCCCTGAAGAGTCTGATTCAGTAGGTCTAGGGTCAGCCTGGAAATCTGTTTTTTAACAAGAACCCCAGATGATTTCATGATGAAGCAAGTTTAAAAAACACTTATCTAGTCAGATCACACAACATGGCAATTTATTCCTAGCAAAATACAATCTGCATTCCATCCTGACAGGGCAAAGAGCCAACAATGACCGTCAGAATAGTGAGCACTCTGGCTCAATTTACACATTTATCATCACTGTTACCACCTGCAAGCGCCTGGCCCAAATTGGTCCAGTTTAGTCGTTAACCTTGCAATTTTCCAGGAGAGTAAAATGATTTAGGAGAGATTCAACTATAACATAACCAAACAACTCACCAGAAAAAACAGCACATTTGAGTTTTAAAGAAAGCGAGAGTTGAGATTCTGAACGACTATCTATAGCTTTTAATTGCTGGTTCACCATTCAGTTCAGTGAATAGGGGTTGAGGGCCTACTAAGTGCCAGGATGCAGACAGCACAAAGCAAGACACTTAACTTGTGAGAAGTTATGGAGCACAGGGTACCATGGGAACACAGAGTAAAGGCACCTCAACAGTCAGTGGGGTGATGGTTTTTGAGAGGAAGTGACACCTGTTTATAGAACTCAGGGGAGGCCGGGTGTGGTGGCTCATGCCTGTAATCCCAGCACTTTGGGAGGCCAAGGCAGGCAGAACACAAAGTCAGGAGTTTGAAACCAGCCTGGCCAATATGGTGAAACCCCGTCTCTATTAAAAAAAAAAAAAAAATTAGCCGGGTGTGGTGGCAGGTGCCTGTAGTACCAGCTACTCAGGAGGCTGAGGCAGGAGGATCGCTTGAACCCGGGAGGTGGAGGTTGCAGTGAGCTGAGATCGCGCCACTGCACTCCAGCCTGGGCAACAGAGCGAGACTCCGTCTCAAAAAAAAAAAAAAAAAAAGAAAGAAAACCTCAGGGGAAAAAAGCTCTCTGAGAAGACGTGTCTCATTTCCAACCACAGGTAGTCTAAAGAAGTGGCTTGCAAACTGTGCTTCCCCAAACCAGAATTTTGGTAGGTGGAGACCGGACCAAATAACTAAAGAGGATTGGTGTTTCTACTTTTTTAAATTTTTATTTTTTGAGGGTATCATTTTGTCACCAAGGCTGGAATGCAGTGGTGGGATCACGGCTCACCGCAGCCTCAACCTCCCGAGCTCAAGCAACCCTGCCACTGCAGCCTCCCAAATAGCTGGGACTACAGGTGTGCACCGCCATGCCTGGTTAATTTTTGATTTTGTGTAGAGACAGGTCTTGCTATGTTGCCCAGACTGGTCTCAAACTCCTGGACACAAGCAATCTTCTTACCTTGGCTTCTCAAAGTGCTGGGATTACAGGCATGAGCCACTGCACCTGGCCTGGTGTTCCTAACTTTCTCTTCAACCTGAGCTCATAGTCACCATTTTATGTATTATACACTGCGGCTCTTTCAGAAATATTTGAAGAGTATTTTATATTAAAAACCACCAGAAGTATTATTCACTAGAATGTAAGCTTCAAGAAGGCTGAGATTTTAAAAATCTGTTTTGTTCACTGCTGTTATCTCCAGTACATAGACCACTCACACGGAGTAGGCAACCAATGAACTGTTTCAACTTTCAACCAATAGGTACTGAACCAGGCACTAATGTACGCCAGGCACCAATCTAGGTATGGAGACACAGCAGTAACAAGAGCCAAGAGTCTTTGACCTCATGGAACTAACTGTAGTGATTAACATTTCAAGATAGACACTGGGCTAGGCATATTTCATTTATCCTTCTAACTCTGTAAAATGGGTATTAGATCATTCATCCCCCTCCCTCTCCTTTATTTAAACAGAGAAAACAGAAGCTTGGAAAACTTAAGTAACTTGCCCCAAATAACACAGCTAGCAATATGGCAGTACTTGGATTTGAACCAATTAGGTCTGACTTTAAAATAATGCTTTCAGGGCTGGACATGGTGGCTCATGCCTGTAATCCCAGCACTTTGTGAGGCAGAGGGAGAAGCAGAAGGATCGCCTGAGCCGAGGATTCCAGCCTGGGCAACGCAGTGAGATCCCATCTCTACCAAATATTGTTTAAAAAATTAGCCAGGCATGATAGTACATGCCTGTGGTCCCAGCTACTCAGGAGGCTAAGGTGGGAAGATCGCTTGAGCCCAGGAGGTTGAGGCTGCAGTGAGCCGAGATCATGCACTGCACACCAGTCTGAGCAACAGAGTGAGACCCTGTCTTTAAAAAATCCAATGGTCTTTCCATTAAGTACACTGTTTCTCAAATAAAGGAAACTGGAAACGTGGGCATAAAGTAATCTGAGATCAACTCACAAGTAATACAATAAACACAAGGGCATAAAAAAAATAACTAGATTGTAAGCCCATTAGTGGCAGAATTATGTTAGCACTCTGCCTGGACCATAAAAAGAGTATAATAAATGCTTGTTAAACTTCAAACTAGAGGCAATACTGCTTTCTGACCTCTGCGGTACTTGACTTCCTCCAGCTTGTCCCATATTCCCTCAAGCCCCTCTACCATGCTAAATACACCAAACTAGTGACTAACTCGGGCTGAGTTCTGTGGTCTATCTTCACTACCTGTTCTCACCAAGGCAAAAAGAAATCAGAGATAGTAAGGAAGTATCACCTTATAAGAAGATTCGAGGGCGGGATGGATTATGTATAAGTCTGGTTCAGCAATAGAAATATAGATGATTTACATTTCAACTGGAACTCTAACTACTAAATAATTACAGACTGAAACTACTGTTGATGCAAATATGCATCACTACATTGTGGAGTTCACCAACCAACCATTAAGAGACCAGACTGATAATCACAAAGCTAAAGAATAATGTATTAAAAGAATAGCAGCAATTAGGAACCACAGTTACTTCAAGGAAACATTGATAAAGTGGCCTTCCCTCTCAACTGTAGGAATTTCAATTATCTACAGGCACATACGTGGTAGTCTTTGCCATGAAATACGGCAGTCAAGCTAGAGGTAGTAGAATACTGATCCAGTGTTCAGTACACACTATTAAGGTACTAATTTTAATTTGCGAGTACCCAATTTTAGTACTTTTTTTTCTTTTCTGAGATGGAGTTTTGCTCTTGTTGCCCAGGCTGGAGTGCAATGACGTGGTCTTGGCTCACTGCAACCTCCACCTCTGGGTTCAAGCAATCCTCCTGCCTCAGCCTCCCAAAGTAGCTGGGATTACAGGCACCCACCACCACGCCCGGCTAATTTTTGTATTTCTAGTAGAGAGTTTCACCATGTTGGCCAGGCTGGTCTCGAACTCCTGACCTCAGGTGATCCATCCACCTTGGCCTCCCCAAGTGCTAGGATTACAGGCGTAAGCTACTGCGCCCGGCCCAATTTTAGTACTCTTAATTACTCTTAGGCTGCCAGAAGCCAGCCCATTTCTGCAGATGAAATCTTCTGTCACATTTAAGAACAAAAGGGAAAACTTGGATTTTTAAAAAACCTGTTGTGTGTCAACCATGGGCTGGAAACTGTACTTTAGATACTAACTTTTGTTATCAGTATATACAGCAGGAGCTTTGGCATCCAGTGAACCTATGATCAAAGTTTGTGGGGACAAGTCACGGGCAAGTCACTTAGCTTCTTCATCTGTAAAATGGAGATTTACTCAATTCCTACCCAATTCTAAGACTTACAATTTATAATATAATAGCTGGCACAGACTGAAAAAGTAGCTATGAAAGTCTGTTTTGCAGAGATGAAGTCTGTGGTATGTACTACTGTCTGAAGGTCCTCAGAAATAATTTGAGACAAATAGATACCAGAATAGGCATTTGTTTAGCCCAAAGCAAATCTTCACGACTGAAAAGTCAGAGGTATCATGAAAAGTATTCTTAGGAGAAAGAGAGCGAGAATCCAAGGGAACCTCTGGGTTACCTCAGAAAGGAGGACGGGAACTGCAGAGAAGACAATGATCACAAGAAATTTCTAAGAGTCTTTGAACTAGGGACTGTAAATGCTTACAGGGATGGGCAGCTAACATGAATGAAGGGGCTGAGTAAAGAAAAATTAACTTCTAAAAATGTAATATTTGGCCAGGCATGGTGGGTAATCCCAGCACTTTGGGAGGCTGAGGCAGGAGGATTGCTTGAGGCCAGGAGTTTGAGATCAGCCTGGGCAACCTAGCAAGACCCTGTCTCTAAAACAAACAAACATAACAAAACCTTAAAAATTATCTGGGTGTGGGTGGCACATGCCAGTAGTCCTAGCTACTGGGGAGGCTGAGGTGGAAGGTTTGAGCCTAGGAGTTCAAGGTTATAGTGAGCCATGTTCACACCACTGCACTCCAACCTGGGCAACAGAGCAAGACCCTGTGTTTAAAAATAAAAAACACACACACAGAAATGTATTTTTATTTAAGCTGTGGGTGTTTATACATGCAAAATACTGGAGTTTACATTTTACATTAAAGACATAAGTGAAAAGCTAGAAAATTTATCATTACACTTTTTTTTTTGTTGTTTATTCTCCTTTGACTTGCAACTGGTGGCCTGACACATTTATGTGCCAAGAGGTCAATGTTAGGTCTTATATTTTTGTTACAACATGCAGTACACAATTGAGCCTTGAATGCTTTCACTTCAAGTGACTAATTTGATCCTATTTCATAATGGAAAACAGCTGTTTAGAAATGTAGGCATTTCCAAACACAGAAGTTTGGCATAGTGTTTTTTATATTTCGGTAACTACTTCCGAGGTATTTGTAGAATTCGGCATTTCAATGACATCATGCTTCATTTTCAGTACCATGGCACAGTAATTCAGAATCTCCATTGTAGCTCTTCTTTCATACTCTAAACACTGAGAAAGGCTAATTGAACAATATTAGTTCATTTTCATCAAATATGTCAGAGAACCTTTTCTGGAATTCAACAGAGAACTCCACAACTGTGGGAATGTAATTCAGGCCATCACTTTCAATTCTTGGAAACCAATTTCAGCAAACGAAAGTCAGCCAGTTTATCTCTTGCCAAATGAGTTTCCCAAAGGCATAATTTTGCTAGGAACAAGCAAGTACAACCATACATTTGTGAAGGTATTTCTGAACAATGCTGTTTTTATTCATAGTGTCTAGATGAGTTGTAAAATCAACCAAACAAGCCAAATATTTTATTTCAATCTCTGCGGGTGTGGTGAATGCCCTTTGGATGCCAAATCATTTTTTTCAGCATCTTGAGTACCATGTTCAACTAAGCCAATCAACCTCCATGTAATAGGGCAGATTTCCATAACATGCACCTAATAATTCACCAAGCAAAGTATTCAATTGTGGTGCAAACCACAATGTTAATTACTAGTTCCTGATCTGACTGATTCATTTTGAAGCTTTCAGCAGAAATAGCTTTAAGTTTAGGTCCCTGCAAAGTGTTTCTGCTTCAAATTGTTTCTTGGGTCCAACAGTTCTTAACACTACTGCAGAAGCACAATCTGTAGCCATACTTAATAATTTTGACCAATTGTTATTAAAAATCTCAAGACTTTTCTCATCACACAAAATCCAGGTATTTCCAGATGTACCTGTGATGAGTCCAAGAGTCAGGTTACATCAAATTCTTAACACATAAATCATACCTAAGTGCAGTGGCTCTCGAACTTTAGCATGTATCAGAATCAGCTGGAGGGCTTGTTGAAATGGATCCATAAGCTCCCTCACCTTTCCCGCCAGTTTCTGATTCTGTAGGTCCGATGGGGTAGGGGACTGAGAATGTGTATTTCCAACATGTTTCCAGATGGTACAATGCTGTTGGTCTAGGACCATACTTTGAGAACCACTGGCTACGTATACAGCTAAATGTATAGCTATGTGGATGGAGTTTTTAATCTGTTGTAACCAGCTGCTATGTAAATCTCCAAAAATAATTTAACTTTTTGACTAAATCTGGCCCAAGAATGTTTAGCCATCGATGTTTGACATCCTGAACAAAAGTATTTCCTACCTTTGCAAATGCTTGTTTATAACATAATTTCTGTTGTACTCAACAAACACTGTTATAAAACTACTGCATAAAAAAGGCTTTCAACCCCTGGCAGTTTTTTCATTTAATACATAATTGCCTTTTGTGGCATCACTTATTTTATCTGTATCTAGAAATATAGCCTGTTGAAATTCCAAGTACATTTTTAAGTTCTTTTCATTTCAGCATTCATCATTTTTGTATAATGATATTTCTTTTTTTTGAGACGGAGTTTCGCTCTTATTGCCCAGGCTGGAGTGCAATGGTGCAATCTCGGCTCACCACAACCTCCGCCTCCCAGGTTCAAGTGATTCTCCTGCCTCAGCCTCTCGAGTAGCTGGGATTACAGGCATGCGCCACCACGCCCAGCTAATTTTGTATTTTTAGTAGAGACAGGGTTTCTCCATGTTGGTCAGCCTGGTCTCGAACTTCCGACCTCAGGTGATCCACCTGCCTCGGCCTCCCAAAGTGCTGGGATTACAGGCGTGAGCCACCGCGCCCAGCTGTATACTGATATTTCTTACAATGGTTTACTTTTAAATGGTATCTTAAATTGTAGTCTTTCAACAGACACATTTTATTTAGACGTATATGAAAATTCATCAATTCCACAAAGAAATAGGCTCTCTCCTGTTCAAATACGTGAACTTCTTCCATAAAAAAGATTTTTTTCACTTTGCACAGATGTATGAGAAATATTTCATATTCATCAAAAATATTATTTAAAAAGAACAAGCACAACAATCAATGGTGTTTCAGTTATCTATTTCTGTGTAACAAAGTAGCCCCCAAACTTAGTGGCTTAAAACAACATTTATTATCTCATAGTATCTGTAGGCATGGCTTAGCTGGGTCCTCTGGCTCAAGGTCTCCTACAGGCTTCAATCAAGGTGCCAGCCAGGGCTGCAGTCATCTCAAGGCTCGCCTGGGGAAGGATCCACTTCCAAGCTCACTCACGTACGTGGCTGTTGGCAGCAATTCAGTTCCTTGCAGGCTGTAGTTGGACTGAGGGCCTCAGTTCCTCACTGAGTGTTGGTTGGAGGCTTCCCTCAGTTTCTTTTCCTGTGGGCCTCTCCATAGGGCAGCTCACAACATGGCAGCTTGCTTCATCAGAGTGATCAAGCAAGAAGAGCCAGAGAGAAAGAGAGAGAGAGTGCAAACAAGATGGAAGTCACAGTTTTTTATAACCTAATCTTGGAAGTGACATCCCATCACTTTTGTTGTAGTCTGCTCATCAGAAGCAAGTCACTAGGTCCAGCCCACAAATGGGGGGGACGGGAGGAGATTACAAAAGGGTGTGAATACCAGGAGGTGGGACTCATTGGGAGCCACTGTAGAAGATGTCTACCATGAACGACAAGTGGCACTTCATCATTGTGTCAGGGAGACACCATGGAGCTGTAGAGACCAATAAATGAAGACCATGTGGTCCACCAAAAGGGGTCAACCAGTATTGCCAGAGGATCTGATATTTCAGGAGTAGTTGGAAAGAGACTTTTTTGCAACATTTCTCAATTTTTAAAAGTTGGCAACAAATTCGAACTTGTTAAAAAAGAAGTGTATTCATATAATGCAAGTTAAATGACAGCAGGAAATGATAATCATTCAATTCATTCAACTAGATGATGCCTTAATATTCAGTCCAAGTGCATTATTTGATTTCAGATCCTGGTGAACACTATTGATCAATGAAAATAAACGAAGTTCTTTCAAAAAGAAAAGGAAAAAAATGTGTGGGCCAATGCAAAAATACATGCATGGGCCACATAAGGCCTATGGGCTGCCAGTTTGCCATCTTTGCCATAACCTTTGTAATTTCCTCATGTGATACAGATGAACGGGCAAGGGTTTTGCTTCTGGTATGCAAATCCTGGTTTCTGCCACTTCTACTGGTTATGTCCCTGGGCCTAATGACAAGGGCCGGAGAAATGATCCTGGGGACTTATACCGTTAAGTATTTTCTTACTTGTCTCCTCTACTAGACTATGAGCTCCTGGAAGGGTAGGGTACCATGCTTTGTACCCCTGACTTCAACATTCCTTATCTCACTTCCCTACTTCATTTTCTCCACAGCATTTCCTTGTCACAAAACATATTTTGCCTATTTATCTTGTTTGTTATCTTCTCCATTAGAATGTAAGTTTCATGAGGTCAGAAATCTGTTTTATTCACTGCTGTATCCTCACAATCTTGAACTTTGCCTGGCACACAGGAGTCCAATAAACATTGGCTGAGTAAATTAATTCCGTTGTTCATAGTACTTAGCACAGTGTCTGGCACAGAACAGGTGCTCAAAAATATTAACTGAACTGAAAAGCATTGTCCTGATAAGAAAAATGGGGTAAAATTAGGCTAGATAATGGTGGGCAGATCATGAAGGCATGCCATGGCATGCCATGCTAAGCTTAAAGCATGAGAGTGAGGTGATCAATGTCCAACCTACTAGGTGCACAAGATATTTTATAATCTTTTTTTTTTAAATATATACAGGGTCTTAACTCCGTCGCCCAGGCTGCAGTGCATTGGTGCGATCTCAGGTCACTGCAACCTCAACCTCTCAGGCTCAAGCAATCCTCCTGCCTCAGCCTCCCAAGTAGCTGGGACTACAGGTGCGCACCACCATGCCCCGCTACAAGATATTTTAGTCAATATAATAGTAGCTGGCATTTATATGGCATTTACTACATGCCATATGATGTTCCAAGCATACTACTTAAATCATTTAACACTCACAACAAAATTTGTGATGTAGGTATTATTGTTAAACTGAGGCACAGAGCAAGTAACTTGCCTAAGCTTACATAATGAGTACTTAGAAGAATAGGGATCTAAACCCAGGCAGTCTGGCTCCAAGGCCTGTGTTGTCAGCCATTATGCTACACAAACTAAATATAGGAAAAAATGTTCTAGAAAAAGTTATTAAAATATAACTATAAAAATGCAATTATACTGTTTTGAGATATGTTAAAGATGAAGGATTTTGGTGTCAAATATCTTTAGGTCCAAATCTTGGTCCAACCATGTTCTAGCAGTGTATCCTTGGGTCAGTAACTACACTGAGCCTGTTTTTTTGTTTTTTTGTTTTTGGCTATAAAAAGTAGAGATTTAGGCCAGGCGTGGTGGCTCACGCCTGTAATCCCAGCGCTTTGGGTGGCTGATGCAGGCGGATCACCTGAGGTCAGGAGTTCGAAACCAGTCTGGCCAACACGGTGAAACCCCGTCTCTACTAAAAATACAAAAATTAGCTGGGTGTAGTGGCACGCACCTGCAGTCCCAGCTACTTGGGAGGCTGAGGCAGGAGAATTGCTTGAACCCAGGAGGTGGAGGTTGTAGTGAGGCAAGATCATGCCACTGTACTCCAACCTGGGCCACAGAGCAAGACTCTGTCTCAAAAAAAAAAAAAAAAAGAGATTTAAACTGTCATAGGAGTAGAGGAAAAAATAGAGATTAATACCTCTCCTGTTGGGTGGTTGTGAGGATTAAATGAATATTGGTGACGTACCTCGCCCATGTGGTAGCTATTATTACTACCATCAAAGGGGAATATATTCTATAAGTGCATTGCTAAGCAGCTACAAAACTTCTGAGTAACAGGAGTTTGGCAATTCAGTTTGCAATCTGAGCTTATTTAGATGGAATTAACATATAACATTGTATAGCACTGATTCTAAATTCTTCATCTGACCTGTAAAGCCCTCTATAGTGATTCAGTCAGTAAAGGCAAATCAACCAATCTCTCTCACAGCGAACATTATTTTATATATGTCAAGTCCTAGAGCAAATCTCCGCCCTCTTGGAACTCATTTAAAAGAGAATTATGCGATATGAAAATACTATGAAAGAGAAAAAAATATGAGAGAGGTAAGAACAGAGTACTCTGGTAGTAAAGGGAAGGCTTCATCTACCACAGCTGACAGAGGCTGGCTAGGAAAGATTCTATACGATAACTTTTGAGCAGGAATAAGGGGGAATTTGCTATGCAAAGGTCAAGATAAACATAAGAAAAATACTATGAGAGAGGACACGGTATGTCTAGGAAACTAAGAAAATATAGGATGGTTGGAACAGGGGTGGCCAGAGGTGAGCACCAGGTAAGTCTGGAGAGAGTTTGGGATCAGATTGTGAAGGGCGCTGTCTGCCATGCTGAGAAGTTTGGACTCGGTAGGGTGGGCAAATACACCTTTGGGCATATAACAGAGTCAGCTTCTGTTTTCAGAATGGTGTCTCTGGCAGCAATATGGCAGATGGAGTCCAGAGAGTGTTATGGTAAAGGAACAAGTTGACACTGTCTTCCTGGTTCAGGTGAAATTTTGGCAGCCTGAACTAAAGCAATGGGGGTGGAAACAGACAGAAGTAGCTGGACTCAAGAGACATTTCTGACGTAGAACTCAAAGGATCCGATGACCAAGTAAATGTGGGAAGTGACAGGAGAGTGAAGAATTGAGGACTCCATGGCTTCTGGCTTGAAACTGATGAAAGACGCCATTCATAGAAAAAGAGAGTACCAGAAGTGAAACAAGTTTTGGGGAAACATAATGAGTTCCATTTTGGGTATTTTTTAGTTTAAGTGACCTAAAAGACATCAAGTAGTAGAGAGCTGAAAAGATGTGTTGAAAGCTCATGAGAGAGGTCGAGGGTAGAGACAGAGCAATAGGAATCATCAGAATTTAATTAATACTTAAAGCCACAATAATGGATGAGATTGCTCAGGAAACAAAAGCAGAAGAATATGACTAGGACAGAAGCCTTGAGGGCACCAACATTTAAAGAAGCAGGCAGAAGAGGAATAAGGAAAAGAGAAGAAAGAACTAGAGGGTTACAAGGAGAATCAGAAGTGAGTTGAATTATGAAATCCAAGGAAGATAGTTCAAGAATAGGATGGCTTGATATTAATGATCTTAAAGAGGACCAAGAAAGGCTAAGAATGGAAATGCATGTGGCAGCTTCAGAGTGGTGACATCAGATATAAAGTAGCACTAGGCTAGGGAATGGGAATTAATACAATCTTCTTCTTTAAGAATAATGGTGAATAGGGAAGAAAGGAGATAAAGATAATGGCTCGAAGGAATTAGAAAATAAAGGGGAAGTTTTTGTTTTTCAAAGATTATTTGTGCATGCTGTAAGTGAAAGAAACCAGAGAGGCAGAGACTGAAACTGTAGAAAGGACAGGGATTACTACACTTTTGAATTCCTATAACATCACTGTATGACTCACTTACTTGGCACTTAGCTTACACATTTGCCTTGTATTGGCAGTATTGTACATTTAGCAATGCTGGCACAAACTAAGTGCTCAAAAAATCTACTTATGATTGTTTGTCTTCTATGCATATTGTCTAGCCAATAACAGTGTATGATCATACACAAGAATGTATAAAATGAAGGAAACAGGATGGTGGGATTGTGTAAACTTTGAGCAATATAAACCTAGAACAATAATTTTTATCCACCACTTACTAGTACTTAGAACAAAGAAAAATTATTTTACCTCTTGGTTATCTCAGTTACTCAACTGTAAAATGGGGAGAATACCATGCACCTTGCAAGCTCTTGAGGATTAAATGAGATATTTTAAAAGCTTTTAATATACAACTTGTTGCCTAAGAAGTAATTATTATTTTGATTATTTTCCAACGACTAGAGCATCTAGAAAAGTCAATGACTTTTCAGAATGTCTATGACTAATGGTAAGTAAACAATCAGGAGGCATAGCAGCCATTGCTTTATCGTATTCTAGAGAACCAAAGCACAAAATGGTATCTGTTCTCAAAGTCTGGTTATTCATATGCCACCAACATGATTTCTGCCATATCCAAGTACTGCAACTTAATAGCCTTCTTTAAATCAACTCATTTTATGTAATCATAATCATTCTAAAAAAGTATAGCTGTGAAATGGTGAGTTTGATGTGCTGATCATTTTTTTCTAATTACACGGTAACCATTAAAACAAAGCATTCATTCCCTTAATCACCCTAAATTATCTCCTGAATCACAGTCTAAAACTGCTTTAGGTTGCTTTATTTCTGAGACCCTTAGGAAGCAATCAGGCAAGCAATTTGTGGGTTTACTTAATTTTCCTTCTACTGATTATCATTTACAAAGCTTTGCAGAGCATATAAATGAAACCAACCAAATCAAAAAATTCATCCCAGCAATATACACTGGATCTTTTCATGGGAAGTCCGAATTGTCTAAAGCTAAACAGACAACCCAGCAATTTATCTATTATTTAATCCTTCCACCTCTACTTTCTGTATCACAAATGAAAATGAGACTGGGAATAAAGGCCCATCTTGTGGTCTAGCCTGAAGAACAAAACCAAAGAGGGGAGAGATACAGTAGTGGGTTTTGTTCTGAGGCACTGACATTCAGTCAAAAGAAATAGTAGGCATGCAGATCATCCAAGTGAAAAATTCCCACCTTCAAGACAGTAGAACACTCCTCTGAAAAGGGAAACCACAATCGGTTATTAATCAATACCTTTCAAGTCTGTGCTACAATACAGGGAGTTCTTTATCACTCCAGTAACAACAAAAAAGTCACTGACCAGAACCGAAAGAGAACTTCACTCATTAGTAACATCGACAGACACTTTAGATATGCAATTTTGGAGCTGGTCTTAAATCCATTATATTAAGAGCCACACTACACTCTTAAAAAGTCACTTCTACAATCCATTCTCTTAGGATCATTGACCTATTCACTATGGAAAAAAACAATGTACCCTGCACCCAAAGTACACAGGACATTATGGAGAATACAAAAAGATCAGAGTTTGTTTATAATCTAGCACAGGGAATAAGATTTATACATTCCCCAAGAGTGCTTCTAAGGACTAAAGAGGACTGCTGGGAATTTTTCCCCAACATTTTATTATGAAAAACTTCAAACACATGGCAAAGTTGAGATAATTTTACAGTGAACATCTGAATATCCGTGACTGAGATTCTACTATTTTTACTATACCTGATTTATCACATATCCATCTATTCAATCCATCTTTTTTATTAACTGCTGGGATTTTAAAAATGAGACTGTGTAGTGAAGTATGACAAAAATATACTAAGGGCTGCTTCTCTAAAGATTTCGACTGATGGGGTATATAAACAAAAAAAACTTTGGAAACCACAAACCCATACTCAAGTGTTCAACCCTCCTGCCAACCTCCAATCAAAATCTATTCAGAGCTCATAACTGGCTATTCGGGCCTCCACACCCTTGTCCGCTATCTGAACTATCTACAGCCCTCTTCATGGCTTAGCACCATCGGTGAAGCCTTCCCCAACTTTCACTCCCTTACTCAAAATTAACCATGCCCCCTATAGGGGCCACATTTTTCATCATTTGCAATTAGCCCACAGTATCTGCAATTTATTACCTCTTTCACTAAACCTTGTCCTCCTTGAGGACGGGATCCCCTTATTTACCTCTCAGTCCTCAGCAAGCAGCTAGTACTTAGCCTACAGCAAGCACTCTAATAAAAAAGTTAAGTGAATGACCTGAACCGTCTTTACCCAGGAGCCAAGGAAGAGTTTAGCTGAGTGGGGAAATGATCTAATCACAGTGGCACTTTAGAAAGATTCATTTTAGAGCAGCACTGTTGTTCAGAGTATGAGCTTTGGAGGAAGACCACATATGCACAAATCTCAGCCCTGCCACTTATCTCTGGGTGACTTTGGGCAAGTTTCTAAGCCCGTGCCTCAGTTTCCTCATTTGGAAAACAGGGATAATACTGCTTCATTGGTTACTGCGAGGATGATGAGGTAATTTTTTTTAAAAGAAGTGCATAGATCGACACCTAAAACATAGTAAATATTCCATCGATGTGGTCACTATTGCCAGCAACCAGGTTAATAACAACGAGGTTAAAAAGTCTTAAAAGCCTGGGTGGTAGCAGTGAAAACAAAGTGGAAAGAATGGCCATGAATAAAGAATCTACCTTAAAATGTTCAGTCAGAAGAGCAAGCAAATGTGTGCCTTTTTTTTTTTTTTAACCTTGTATGAGATAGCTCACGTTTGGATTAGTTTAAATTAAAACAACTATAATCTAGGCACTCTAGGCACAGATTTGATGCTGAGAACGAGTCTAGCATGACTGGACTCTAGCCACAAGCTCTATAACCACTGCAAGCTTCTCTGTTTAGGTCTTTTAGTCTCTGAGCTAAAATTTCTTTCCTCCTCATTACTCCAGCCGACACCACTTCTTAAGTGATTCCCACAATCCCCTGTTCTGTCTAACTGTAAGGACAACCCCCAAGAACCTTGGTTGGGGAAATAGGTTTGCGGTTTCGTTCTACCCAACCCTGTACTACTTTTCTTTTTCTTCTTCCTGCCCACCTCCTTTACTTCCCAAGCCTTGCTATTCTCTACACGTAGGAACTTGAAACCTAAGAGTATGGGAAAGCAACAGAGCAGCAGCAGTGGTGCCAAGAACTGGGGATGCTGCCAAGCTGTTCCCCAGGCCCCATATGCAGTGACCCAACTACATGCAGATTGGACTTAACTGCCTATGGGGCCTTCCACACTTAATATTCCTTTTTGCTTCTGCTCATTTTCTTCCTCCCACTTAAAGCAGCCTCCTCCCAAGCTTGTGACTCATTCAAATCCAATCCATCTTTGAAGACCCAGGTGAGGTCCGACTTCTTCAGGGAAGCCTCCCCTGACCACTTTAGTCCAAAGATATCCCACCACCCCCACATACAGAAAACAGGAACTGTACTTACTGTCTGGACCATAAGGCATAATCACATACACATTGCTATAATTAAATGTTTCATGTGTATACATTTAACTTTCCAAGGGCATGAGCAGTGTCTCACATGTCTTTAAAACCCTTACACTCAGTGCGTTAATACTTGTTGAACAGTGACTGAATCAGTGGGTTTTTATGTGTTTAGGCTAAGGCAGGAGGAAGAAGATGCATGTTGAAATGAAAAAGGCTGAATGGACAGATGGGTAAAAAAGCAGCAGTGGGTGAAGACGGAAAAACAATGTAGAAGAAAGGTGTTCAGTTCACACCTGCTTAAGTGATTTACTGCGAGGTTGGAAAGAGATACAGGAGATGTCAACTGGCAAAAGCAGGGTAAAGGCATTTCAGTTTGAGGCAGAAGACAGCAGGAGAAAGATGAGGCTACAAAAGAAATTCTGACTAGATTCTGCTGAAACCTAGTGGTAGGCCAATTGGATAAGGGAAGCTAAAGGGAGCTACTGGGATGACATGAGTAGAGATGTGGCCATGTAGGTGAGTGAATCCGTAGGGGGTGGTATGAAGGGGGAGGTAAATGGATAAAATGGTAGAGGGTAGTTAGGCAGGTAGGTTAGCTGTTGGGCGGGTAGATGGGAGGTAGGGTAGTGGGTAAGTGGGTAGGTGGTTAGGTATTTAGTTGGGAGGGAATAGGTGTGGGGCTTATTATTTAAGATCCGGCCCCTCCCTCACCTTGACCCGGAAGCGGATGAGTGCTAGCCTCACGCAGTGGCTCAGGCAGGCCGGTGGCAGGAACCAGGCCCGCGGTGGAGGGGTGCCCTTGTTGCCCACGTGTCCCACGATCAGTTGCGCTGTCTGCCGCTCGGCCTGGCACCGACGGCCCCACTCGGCCAGCCGGTCCTTGCCCAGGCCCCCCGGGAACATGACCACGAGCTCCAGGCCGTCGCCGCCAGGATAGGCACAAGCCTGGCACAGCGCTGACAAGTAGCCCAGCATGGCGTTCCATTGGCCGCCACACACCCAATCCGTCTGGTAGCCGCCATAGAGCCGCGGCAGCGCCGAGCCGGCGTCCACCAGCACCCGGGCCCCGGGCAGCGGAGGGGGCGGCGGCGGCGGCAGCGGAGGGTGCAGCCCGGGCTGCGCCTGGCCATGATGGTGGAAGTGGTGAGCGGGGTGATGGTGCCGAGTCGGCCCCGCGCCCCCGGAGTAGGCACCCAAGGCAGCGGGCGGAAGCGGCGGTTGCAGAGGCACGGAGCCCCTGGCGGCGCGTGGAGCCCCGGGCGCTAGGGCTGCAGTCGGCGGCAGCTGGCGGTGCAAGTGCTGCTGCTGCTGCTGCTGGCGCGAGACCGTGCGCGCGAGTTTTAGGAGGTCCACGGGCACCACGGCCCCGGGACAGCGCTTCTCCAGGAACTCTTGGAAGCCCTGGACACCCATGCTTCGTCGGTGGGCAGACGCGATAGCGGCTGCGCAAGCAGGATAGGCGACGATCTGGGCGCGAAGCTGGGGGCGGGCGCGTGCGCACTCCGCGGGGGGCGAGGGGGGGCGGGAAAAGGATTCTCGAGGGGAGGGGGTGAGGAAGCGAGGGAATGAGGGCGGGGAGGGGAGGAGACCACAAATTGGATTTGGGTAGAGAGAAGGGGAGGGGCAGACCGGACCCGGGAAAGGCTGGAGGATAAAAGCGAGGATGGGCTCTAGTCACTTCTCTTTTTTCTCCTTTCCGGCCGCTCTTCTTCCCGCTTTAGAAGGGGTGAAGCCTCTTTCTTCCACCTCCGGGAGCCATGTTGCCTCGTCTTCTCGGTGGTACACGCTTTCTAGCTGGAGGAAGGGGAGCGAGGAGGGGCGGGGCGGGGCGGGGAGAGGGGCATCTTGGTAGTTGTAGTCTTCTCTATGGCCTTAGGATATAGTCGAGGAACCAGACTACCACCCTTCTCAGCCCTTGTGCTCACAGGGTCACAGGAAGCGGGGCGTGATGATGAGTGTTTAGGAGTTGCACTCCAACTCCTTGCATCTCACTGAGTTGCTTAGGTTATTTACTGCTTTTTCCTGGAAAAAGAGTTTTGGGGGATGGATTGATGCATCGTGGGAATGGAAGTTAGAGTGGATTGACTGAATTCAGCTAAAGTGAGCTAAAACTCCCCAGGAGGGAGGATTTTCCCCTTAGTGGAAAGATAATATTTAAAGAGCTGTTGGTCCCAATTAAGAAAGACGTAACTGGTCGGGCGCGGTGGCTCACGCCTGTAATCCCTCCGAGGCGGGCAGATCACGAGGTTAGGAGATCGAGACCATCCTGGCCAACATGGTGAAACCCCGTCTCTACTAAAAATACAAAAATTAGCCGGGCGTGGTGGCACGTGCCTGTAATCCCAGCTACTGGGGAAGCTGAGGCAGGAGAATCACTTGAACCTGGGAGGCGGAGGTTGCAGTGAGCCAAAATCATGTCACTGTACTCCAGCCTGGTGACAGAGCCAGACTCCGTCTCAAAAAAATAAATAAATAAATAAAAAGAAACTTACATTATTTACTTGCCTAAGGCAATGCAGAGACAAAGTTAAATCGAATATCCTTGCCCTCAGCATCTCTTTGGGCAGGGAGATAATTACCAACACAAATCACATTACAAATTGTACCTTTTTGGTACTCCCAGATCCACTATGTCCTATGGTTAGGGCCTTTGGTTTCCAAACTTCATTGTGTTTTAGTCTGTCGGGAGATTTTCTAAATAGCTGCAAGGGCTCTAATTTCAGATGTATGGAGTCATAATCTTTTGAAAAATGTATTTTCAACATACTGAGATGAAACAGATGCAGTGCCTGTCTTCTTTCTGGCGTTTAGGACCGGCCCACTCTTTCAGCAGGAATAAAGCAGAAAACAAGATCTGAAATGAGTAGTAGCCAGATCTGGCTTGGAACTTACTGGAAGATGGGAGATAATGGCAGGCAGAGTTAGAATGCAGAAGTGCAGAACCCAAGAGTGATCAGGATGAATGAGATAGAGGAATACTCTATTAGGATGTAAAAGCAAAAAAGCTTCAAGCTACATAAAAGAAATTATAAAATAGTGGAGATGGGACAAGCCAGATTGCCAAAGAATAAGTAGATGGCAAGGCAGTGTACATAGTTAACTCTTGAAAGCAAGCAGTGAAAGGAGAGAGCAGTGGCTTGAAGGGATGCAGGATGGAAGGAATGGAGGTTTTTTAGTATAATGGACACCTATGGGACGGTCTGCCCAGCCCCTCTTTTCCGGGAATTGACCCTCCACCTTCCCCCATTTATAGGGTTATGGCAAAAACTGTCGTGTTCCTATAACCATAGCTTATTGGGTCAGAGGTGGGCAGCTAATCCAACCTGGGGCAATCAAAATCTCATTTTCTAGAAATTTGGAATTGGACAAGAGATACCAGCTTTTCTCTAAGTGTAAAGCTTGGAAGCTGTCAACCAATTTTCCCACCAGAGGGACAGAAGTGAAAGATGCTGGTCTGCAGAAAGAGAGAAAAAATGCAGACTTTCAGAGAAGAACAAAGGTGAGAAATAGAGTCTTCATTGTGTTCAATTCCCAGCTTCCAGATAATGCAGTGGTGTGATTACAACTCGCTGCAGCCTCGACTTCAGCCTCAGCCTCCTGAGTAGCTTGGGACTACAGACACATGCCACCACGCCTGAATAATTTTATTTTTTGTAGAGACCCTAAAATGTAGAACAGATAGAGATCAGAGACCTCTGCATCAGTTGATGGGAAGGAAGTTGGCATTCTGTGTTATTTGGCAGTGAAGCATTTGCTTATTGCTCTTGGGACTCAAAACAGCAGCCCCTTTTGCTTATATCAAGAGATCTGCATTTGCTGAGGGTCAGATATTCATTGGCCTTGCTGAATTACAGCAGAATCTCAATTTTGTCTCAAAGGTTTCACCAGTTAGGAAACTGGCATCAAGGCAATTGGAACGAAGTTATCTATATCTGCCTCCTAAGTAGTACTCCTTGTTCTCCAGCGCTCCTAAATGTGATGAATAGAAGCCACAACAGGATGATCCAGGCTGTTCCCTTTAGCAGATCTGAAGCTTCAAAGAGCCTAACTTGACAAGATTCTTGGCACTTGTTTTTAGCATTCTGAGTCCCCTCAAATGAAACCAACAGGCAGTCACATAAGGTTTTAAAGAATCTGTATCACTAGAAGATCAAATCTGTGAATAGGGACCATAATTGATCAGCCAGAGCAGTGATTCTCTTTTTTTTTTTTTTTTTTTTGAGATGGAGTCTCACTCTATTGTCCAGGCTGGAGTACAGTGGCGTGATCTCGGCTCACTGCAACCTACACCTCCCAGGTTCAAGCAATCAGGTGATTCTTCTGCCTCAGCCTCCCAAGTAGCTGGGACTACAGGCATGCGCCACCACGCCTGGCTAATTTTTGTATTTTTAGTAGAGACAGGGTTTCACCATGTTGGCCAGGGTGGTCTTGAACTCCTGGCCTCAAGTAATTTGCCCACCTTGGCCTCCCAAAGTGCTGGGATGACAGGCATGAGCCACCGTGCCTGACCAGAGCAGTGATTCTCAAAAGTATGTCTCTGGAGCAAGCACATCAGCATCACCTGCAAACTATTAGAAATGTACATTTTCAGGCTTCACCTCAGACCTCCAGGGTCAGAAACTCTGAGTGTGGGGCCAGAAATCTGTGGTTTAAGTAACATTAGTTAAAGCAGTGAAGACAGATTTTATTCAGTAACTACTGACAGAAGAGGAAAGAGTTGAGCTTCATTCTGATTTGCACAGAGGTGACTGGGCATTTTAGAGGGAAAATGAGGGAGTAGGGAAGGAAAGCAAGCAGGGACTCAGTAGAGTCATGGAAGTGAAAAATTACAGAGGGTTTCTCAGTATAAATGTGATTAGGCCAGCTGTGTCTGCTACCTGGCAATTACTGAAGTTAGATTTTTATCCTCCCAGAGACTGGGAGACAGAGGCCCTACCCTACATTTCAAAGGACTGGCTTCCAGGCCCTTGAGAAACAAACACTCTGTAGTTTGTAGGAAATACATAAACATCTCAAAGGAACAGAGGAAGGATTTACAATACTAAGCCCTTTTTTACTAAATGCCCTAAGAAAGGGAAGCAGGCCAGGCTTGGTGGCTCCCGCCTGTAATCCCAGCACTTTGGGAGGCCCAGGCAGGTGGATCACCTGAGGTCAGGAGTTCGAGACCAGCCAGGCCAACATGGTGAAACCACATGTCTATTAAAAATACAAAAAAATTAGCCAGGCATGGTGGCGCACACTTGTAATCCCAGCTACTGGGAAGGCTGAGGCAGGAGAATTGCTTGAACCCAGGAGGTGGAGGTTGCAGTGAGCCAAGATTGCGCCACTGTACTCCAGCCTGGGCGACAGAGAGAGACTCCATCTCAAAAAATAAAAATAAAAATAAATAAATAAATAAAATAAAGAGAAGCTGAGGCCTATCCTTAGGTGTGGACTAGAACAAACTGAAAGTTTTTCCTGACAGGGAATTCAAAAGTGAGCTGGGGCTGGGTGCAGTGGCTCATGCCTGTTAATCCCAGCACTTTGGGAGGCTGAGGCGGGCGGATCACTTGACGTCAGAGTTTGAGATCAGCCTGGCCATCATGGCAAAACCCCATCTCTACTCAAAATACAAAAATTAGCCAGGCATGGTGGCGCACACCTGTAATCCCAGCTACTCGGGAGGCTGAGGCACGAGGATCACTTGAGCCTGCGAGGCGGAGGTTGCAGTGAGCTGAGATTGCGCCACGGCACTCCAGCCTGCTCAATAGAGTGAGACTCCATCTCAAAAAAACAAAACAAAACAAAAAGTGAGCTGGGTCTTCTCAGGGATTCAATCTTAAGACTGCCAGAAACCATGCTAATGTTTGGTGAAGTCTCTTAGTGCAGGGGTTTGAATGGAGTGTACCTGCCGAGTTTTTGCAGGTCTTACTAGCCCTTCAGGTGATTCTAGCCACACTCTTGAGTTTGAGAATCACTGCTTTTCTAGAACATACTCTTAGGCCCATGTCCAGACTGGTTAAGCAAGGAGGTACATCAGTAAATTGATGGCCATTTTTTATATGCCTGTAATTTCTTTCTTTTATTCTGATCCAGGTGGAAATGGACCTGGTGGCTGATAATGGTGTGACCCCTCCTTTCCTAAATAGGCTTTTTTTTTTTAGATGACGTCTCGCTCTGTCGCCAGGCTGGAGTGCAGTGGCGCAATCTCGGCTCACTGCAACCTCCACCTCCTGGGTCCACGTGATTCTCCTGCCTCAGCTCCCCTAGTAGCTGGGACTACAGGTGCGTGGCACCACACCCAGCTAATTTTTGTATTTTTAGGTGAGACGGAGTTTCACCATGTTGGCCAGGATGGTCTCGATCTCTTGACCTCGTGATCCGCCCGCCTTGGCCTCCCAAAGTGCTGGGATTACAGGCGTGAGCCACCGTGCCCGGCCTAATGGGCTTTTTTTTGAGACAGAGTCTCACTCTGTCACCCAAGCTGGAGTGCAGTGGTGGGATCTCAGCTCACTGCAACCTCCGCCTCCCAGGCTCAAGCGATCCTCCTGCCTCAGCCTTCCCAGTAGCTGGGATTACAGGTACATGCCACCACGCCCAGCTAATTTTTGTAGTTTTAGTAGAGATGGTGTTTCACCATGTTGGCCAAGCTGGTCTCTAACTGCTGACCTCAAGTGATCTGCCCACCTTGGCCTCCCAAAGTGCTGGGATTATAGGCGTGAGCTACCGTGCTGGCCCCTAAAAGGGCATTTTGATTGTGGTTATCTAATTATTTCTCTACTCTTGCATATTAGATCTATTGGTGGCAATTAAATTTATCAGAGGTTGTGAGATCAAGAGCAGCCATATTTACATTGTCACCAAACTAGAGGAGGAAAGATTATGTCCTTGCCATACCATTGCTTCTGAATGCAGTAGTTGTATATGACCAGCAGTTGTCCATGGCTAATGTTAGGCGCTGGCATTTTGGGAATTGTAGGTATGGGGAAAACAGCATGTTTATGGGACAGCCAAGAGGAGGTTTATAGATAAATATCTATTAGACTGTCTCTGCAGCACCCCTTTTCTACCATCTTATCTACCTTATCCTCATGGTTGCAGCAGGAGCCATCCTTTAGGGACATTCCCAGAGAATTTGATTGAGCTGGAGAAGAAGACATGAAAAATCCTGGCTGTATTCAGACACCTGGTTCATTTGCTCCTAAGGCCCATCTGTATTATCCCTGGGTTCTTTGAGGCACCCCTATCTTTATAAATTCCTATTTTTGCTTAAACTTGTTCAAATTGTGTTTATACTACTTAAACACAAGATTCCTAACATAAATAGTACAGGAGAAACTATACAGGATGGAAGTCATAGAATAGCGTTTCAGAATGTGTGCTTTGGAGCCAAGAACTGGTTTCCAATACCAGTTCAACTTTTTATTAGCTGTATAGTTTTAACAAGTTGCTTAGCCTCTTGTACCCTTCCTGTATCTGTGAAATGGGGGCCCATTAATTTATTCAACAGATTTATTTAATACCTACTACATGCCAGGAATAAAGCTGGGCACTGGAAGAAAGCAGTTTTAAAGACAGTCAAGGAGCACAGAAAGGTGATAAGTAATGATACCTTAGAAGCTTGTGAAGATTAAATGACATTGTAGAGCACTAGCATAATAACTGGCACAATAAGCACCTAAGAAATGTTAACTCTTATGAAGGGTGGGGAGAAGCATAAAGAGGTTATATGGAGAGTTCACATCAAACTCAATCTTACGTCATCATTCCACTGAAGTAGGAAGTAGCTGTTCAGTTTCTGAAAGAGGTCCACTTAGCTTTCTCTATTGCCCAAATCCTTGGGGCCTCTTTGAGAGGCTATGAGGTCATAGAGTTATAGGAAATAATTCATCAGAAGGTCTAATGAGGTTGCCATATTGCTTGTGTTACCTGAATCAGCAACTGGCTGACAGTAGGAAAGTCATTTGATTAGTAAACAATGACAGTGGTTCTCAACCCAAGTCACCTATCAGTGTCACCTGGAAAGCTTTTTAAGATGATGGTGATTCTAGAGATGGGGCCCAGACACTAAATTTAAAAATTTTATTTTTAATTGTAAAATACACATAAAATTTACCATCATAACCATTTTTAAAGATATGGTTCAGTAATATTAAGTATATTCATATTGTTGTACAACTAAAACATTTTTTAAAATAGTTCCCAAGGTGATTCTAATAATACAGTCAGGGTTGAGAACCACTGAGCTGGAATGGAGAACGTTTATAAATACTGGTTAAATTCCTAAGCCTACTTCCTCATTTGTAACATGCATGTGAGCTAGTCCTTTCCAATTCCAAAATTTTATGATAGTCTTTTCTCCACCTAGCCCAAGGTCTTGCTCCTATCTAGACCATCATTTATGCTGTACTTCACTCCTGTCTTGAGCTCCTGTTATAATGTCCATCTTCTCCCCACTCCCCAACTACTTCACCTCTTTCTAAACCCTAGTCACAGATGTAATTCTGTTATGTCATTCTGTGTGTGTGTATGACGGGGTCTCACTCTGTCGCCAGGCTGGAGTGCAGTGACGCGATCTTGGCTCACTGCAACCTCCACCTCCTGGGTTCAAGCGATTCTCCTGCCTCAGCCTCCTGAGTAGCTGGGACTGCAGGTGTGTGCCACCATGCCCAGCTAATTTTTGTATTTGTAGTAGAGACGGGGTTTCACCATGTTGGCCAGGATAGTCTCGACCTCTTGACCTTGTGATCCACCCACCTCGGCCTCCCAAAGTGCTGGGATTACAGGCATGAGCCACTGTGCCTGGCCTGTTATCTCATTCTTTTACTAAGTGGTGCTCATTAATGATGGCGTATTTTAAAAGGGTCTATGTTGGTCTTATTCCCCAACTTAAACACTCTCACCTCTACACCTCACTTTATTACATCATCTTGCCCCTTTTGGGCCAACACCCAATTTTTTCCACCAACAGACCTTATGTTGACCCATGGATTGAGTTCAGTTTTTTTGTCACCTCTGTTTTGTCCTCATTTACAATAATGATCTGTAAGGTCCCTTGTGTAAGTTATTTGAGCAAACCTACTATGTATCAGGCACAGTGATAAGCCCTTTATATGCTGTTTCATTCAACCTCAAAACAACCTCACTGAGGGAATTATCCTTTTTACAGATAAGGAAATTGAGGCTAAAAAGTCAAGCAATTTTCCCAAGTCCGCAAGATAGAATACAACTCCAGGTCTGCTGGACTCCAAAAGGTATCTGTATTAACTATAATCAGAATCAGGGCCCATTTCCAAACCAGTTTAATTTCCCAAGTGCAAGTTTACTGTGAAAGTCACCAGTGATATCTAACAATAAGTGCAATTAGTAGAGACAGGGTTAGTTGCCTTAACACGTCTCATTTAATACTCATAACCACCTCATTTTACAAGTGAGGAAATATAGCTTTGAGAGGTCTGTGAATCAAAAAAAACCCATGCTTATTCCACATGTACCTTGTTGCCTCCCTTTAAGGATCAGCTAAGATAGAATGACTCACAGTCATTGGGTCAGTAAATCAAGATAACATATATTTAAAAACACCTTTAAAACACTCATCTAATCTTGAATACTTCTGATAGGCCTATTACTCTTCATCCAGGGTTGTTTGCATAAGCATATGCATGTCCTTCTCCCTAAGTTACCAGATGAGCAAGTGATCTGACCCAGTCTTGAGTTTCTCAAGTCAGTGCAGAGTGACGAATGAGAAGTGTGGGAGGGAGATTTCCAAATATGTGTTTTTCTAAAGGTGGACGATACACACTATCAACATGAAAGGAAATACTTCTTAATAAGTTTGTGCATAGGGAACACTTTGAATCCTTGCTTGGGCCATAAAAACCTCCTTCTGAAACTGTGAAATAAGCACTGGATACAACTTCATGAAAGACATGTAAAAAGTGTTCATACAGGTTGGATGCAGTGGCTCATGCCTGTAATCCCAGCACTTTGGAAGGCCGAGATGGGAGGATTGCTTGAGCCCAGGAGTTCAAGACCAGCCTGGGCAACATGGTGAAAACCCATCTCTACGAAAAATACAAAAATTAGCCGGGTGTGGTGGCAGGTGCCTGTGCTCCCAGCTACTTGGGGAGCTGAGGTGGGAGGATCAATTTGAACCCAGGAGGTTGAGGCTGCAGTGAGCCATAATTGCACCACTGCACTCTAGCCTGGGTGACAGAATGAGACCTTGTCTGGAAAAAAAGGAAAAAAAAAAAGTGGGCCAGGCAAGGTGGCTCACGCCTGTAATCCCAGTACTTTGGGAGGCCAAGGCGGGTGGATCACGAGGTCAGGAGTTTGAGACCAGCCTGGCCAATATGGTGACACCCCGTCTCCACTAAAAATACAAAAATTAGTCGGGCGTGGTGGCACACGCCTGTAGTCCTAGCTACTTGGGAGGCTGAGGCAGAAGAATCGCTTGAACCCGGGAGGTGGAGGATGCAGTGAGCCAAGATCGCACCACTGCACTCCAGCCTGGGCGACAGTGAGAAACTCCGTCTCAAAAAAAAAAAAAAAAAAGTGTGTACATACAAATCCTATTAGATAAAGGCCTACTCTAAATGTATCTGAATTATTATGCATGTAGTACATCTGAGAATCAGTGTGGCCTAGGGTTTTTCCCATGAGCTGTGCAGACAGACAGATCTGGATTTGGATCCAGGCTTCACTACTGACTAGCTATGTGGCCCTAGTAAATTCTTTAATCTCTCTGATCCTCAAATTTGCATTGTAAGTGGAAATAGTAACAGACCCATCTTATAGGATTTTGTGTGAATTAAAAATATCGCAGGTAAAAGCCTAGCTAACACAGTATGTGTTCAGTAAATGAGAGCAACCGTTACAATTATGGCTCATGTACAAGCGTGAAAATGAAGTCCAACTCAATTTGTTGGAACTGTAAATCAAGAGGTAACACGCAGCTTGGTTAGTTTTTTTAGGCCAGCATAGTTTACAGGACTAAATGTTCTAAATCTGCTAAATTACATTTGGTAAATGAAGAACCAGTTTTAGCCAGATGATTGCAGTGACTATGGCAGCATTTTAATAAGATAACATACTCATTTAACACAGCCTTTATTTTCTGTTTCAAAACAGAATTTCCAGGAAACAAAACAAAATACTTACAATGGTTGGGTACAAATGAAATAAAAATCACAGTTTCAAAGAACCAAAATAAGACAGTTGCTGAAAGGCAGATCACTTGGTTTACCAAAAAAAAAGGTTAATGTCAAAAAGGATTAAAATTAACTTTAACAACATTCTATATAATGCTACATTCCCCAATTAAGAAAGGAGAGTTCACATATACAACTAAATGTTAAGTGTGGAGAAGAGGGTGAAATTCTGCATACTTCATAGTAAATTATGCTGAAAGTTTATTAATTGCATAAACTTCCTGAGTGGCTCCCATGCTGCACTAGGTCTACATGCTTAATATATCAAACAAATTATAGCTTTAGGTGATTGAGCATGACAGACCTTGAACAACTGCACTTTCCAGTTAGTCACTGTATCTGCTGAGGGTATGTTCTGGACCGCAAACCTCAATCTCAAATCTTAAGTTACAGTGGAAAAGAAATTCAACTTAAAAAAAAACTAGAGGATGACAAGCACGCATTTAGGAGTTTATTTTATACTGGCACATTTTTTTCTCAGAACCCAGTTTCTCTCTTCCCTTCTTGCTTGACTTTTAACCTTGTTTGAATTTTTTTTAATAAAAAGAAAACCTTCCAGAATAGGAGCTATTGGTTTGTACACTCGTCTAGCTATCTTAGTTGAAAATAACTTTAGTGTAACCTAGTTACTATCCCAGGCTCCTTCATATATTGGCTGTCAGGGTTCCTGACCAATGTTTGTGTTGATCTTTCACATACAAAGACTATTTCCAGGGTGACCTGAAGGCATTTGGTTCCATAAAAATTTCATACTAATTTCAATTCAAAGGATTTTATCAAGTTTGAGTGTTACTATCTTACGATCTGCATTTTTTAAATTTCAATCTTAAAAATTACACCTATCAAATCAAAGGCCTTTTCTACACACCACCCCCCTTTTCTGATTCCTCTTCTAAACAAAGGGAGGGGGGGAACAAGTCCTTGATAAACTACAGATTCAAAAAACAATCTTCTAGAAAATGGCCTGCATACCACCTCAAATAGTTCAAGTTTTTCTGACCCAAACAGAAGATAAAATAACTGAATCCCAAAATGATGGCAAATATACCTCAGGAATGTACTTACGCATAATGACTGAAATACAATATTTACCAATATTAAATATGCTGTAGTGTTACACAGTAAACATGTGAAACAAGGAACATCTGGTTACAAACATTTGCTGAGTTTTCAAGGAAAAAAAAGGAATGCATCATTTTCATCACTCAGAAAAGACAGCAAAGAAGAAAGTCAATGCTTCCATAAACTTTAGAGATTGGATAAAGTTATATAAAACCCTTACTATCAACTACATTTCAACTAAATGCATTTGGCCGTTTTAAGGTAACAAAATATCACTGCAAATACCTAGCACTGTGCTAATATATGTTGAATGATAGGCCATTGCTGAAGGATTTGTCAAATATTTCGCTGTGGTAGTTAAAGCAATTTCAACCCATTGCCCTTTAGGCACACAGACGAGAAATGCATCTCTAATAAAAAATGCAAAGTTATAGGCACTGGATTGTCTAATTCAGGTACTTTCTTACCATTTGTTTATTTTATAACTAACTCCTACACCTAAATCCTATATTGCCACCAATTTCAATTATTCTTCTGCTCTCCACCCCCAAATCCCCAAAGCATATTTCACAGAAGCACATGGCTCTCCACTTAAACACAGATGAGAGTGATGGTTCCTCTCATCTCAAACTGTTGGCTAGCACTGGGAAGAAGAGGCAGACCAGATTTATAATCTGAAAGAATACTGAGAATCAAGGCAAAAAAGCAAGTTTCACAGGCAGTGTTTACTTGTGCACCCAAAACAGCACTGAAAACGAGGTAGTTAAACAAAATTAATTGGACTAGAATTAAATCTGGGGTTCTAAAATGATATATCCCATCAAACTGTACATAACACTCCACACTCAATCCAAAAATCACAGCAGAAAAGTGCCTTTTAAACTTTCACAGATAATTTTGCTGTCAAACCATTAGAATTCATGCTTGATATAAAACTGGCAAGGAAGGGATGAAAAACAGAATGAATATTTGTTATATTACAGCAAATTACCTTAAATAGAGATTCAAGACTGCTACAAATATACATAGGGTTATTTTCATTAGATTTACACCAATACTGGTTTCATATTCTTATGATGTTACACCCAACTTCACAGACATAGCAGCAGGTACTTCATGATGAAATGCTCACATTACCACATATGGAGATACAGTACTATTCATCAGACTTGCACTTTGAGAAGTAAACATGGTGGCTGGACATACAGACTATCCTCTGAATAAACTTTACAAGCAGGATGGTTAAGTACAACCATTTTCTCCTCTACAAGAAGGAAAATGAAAAGGACAGGTTTGTGTGTTTTTTGGAAAGGAAGGCCCTTTTTATATAGTAGGCTCTTTGTTAAGAAGGGAATTTCTGAGCTTTACCTCAAGTTAATTATTTTCTGGGGAGGAAAAGTACCTCAGACAAGGATGAAAATAGCACTATTATATGATTGAGCAAAATTATGAAATAATGCAAAAGCCCTGGATAGAAAACTAGCCAGTATTTACAGTCAAAGTGACTATAATCTGAACCAAACATGTAAGTCATGGGAAAAAATAATTTTAATAAAACCCCACAGTGATAAGAATAACATTGTTTTCTCCATTTCTGCACAAGCTCACTTTTTTCTGTATTTTTAAATGTACACACGTTATATATACATAATGTATACATAACATATATGATAACCCGGTTACTGCAGTCAGCATGGAGACAGCAGTACACTATTCACCATCTTCAAACTTTAGAAGACTACTTTTCTTTCCAGCAAAAACCTGAAAAGATTGTAAATATTACAAGGCACTGCAAGAGTCTGCAGGCAAACAAGAATGATGAATTATATGTGGAATAGAGGTGGTGGCCAAAGGCAGAACATAGGATGCAGAGCAGTCATTAATACATGTAATTGTACATGTCAGCCATGGAGCTTTTTTCATCCTGGGGTACACTGTTTAAAATGATTGTGACTAGAGAAGAAGGGGTCCTAAAATCTGCAGTATTTTCACTTCATAGGTTGTATGTCTCAGTGTAATTACACAAAGCCAACTTTTTATAATGAAACACAGGCAGTTTTAAAGAATTAGGGATTTTAGGAGCATTGTTTTTATACATACGGAAAACAGTGCAATGCAAGCATTTGCATTACACTAATGTCCTAAAATCACTTTAAACTGCAAACCAATACTGTACAAGAAATTTGAAGAATCTGTACTTAACATTTGGAAAGACTCATACAAAACAGATCATGTTCTATGAAAAGAAACAGTGGATCTTATCAACAGCAATTCTCAAAATGCTGCCCTAGATGCCTCAAATTATAGCGACAGAATCTTCTTGATAATGGATGTGATCCTCAGGTAAGCAACATAAAACACATTTTTTTTTTTTTGGAAAAGAGGTACTTAATGTCACAAAGTAGACTGTGCAAAAAAAAAAAAAAAGTACACCCATTAAGTTTTCCTCATTACCTGGCAAGCCCATGGGGTACAATTTTTAGAAGAATACGGAGGAAAATCTGTTAACAGTAATGTTGGGTAGCAATTTGGAATGTTTACTAGTAGACAGAACTCCTAATTAGGTAAATGTGTATTAGAAATGACCTTAAAGTCTTCAGAGTGGAAGGTAAGTAATTTGAACATGAATACTTAGTTGGTAAATAACATTTTAAGAATTCTATTTAGGTTTCACAGACTGAGCATTAGGTAACCCTGTGACTAGCCTTTAACATTATTATAGTTAACCTTCTTAAAAACCAAAGGTGTACATTTTGACATTGCCTCCCCTCCTCCTAAAACTGGATAAAACCCAGTAAAGTGCAACTTGACAGTGATCTCTCTCAGATTCTAAAGAGGCTGCCAAACTCATTTAAGATCTAAAATCATCTAAGATACTATAGATACTAAAAAGAAATTCTAACAACTAAAAATGGTAATTAAAAAGAGCTAAGGACAACTTAAATAGTATCCTTCTAGGGTCTACTATCTCACTGCAGGACAGTGTATACCCCACATCTCTGAGAACCCTGTAAAGCCAGTGTTTCATATGTAAGTCTCGAAACCTACTGTGTCAAGTAAATTTCACTTCAGAAGAATGGATTGAGGTGTAGCTTTAATCCCCCTTGTTAGGAATACAAGGATTCCCCCCAAACGAGATTCATATCAGCTGCAATATATGCCTTGCAAAAGAATGCAAGACAAACCAATGCCTCTCAGATGCTCAAAACCAATGTAGTATGCATGTGAGAAACAAGGAGACAGCTGCTTTGAATTATTACTGAAATCATAAAACAGCAGCAGTATCTGCAGAATCAAGGAACTGTTACAATTCTGTTTTTTCCCTTTCCCTCTGTCTCACCCAAAACAAGGCTTCATCCTACTGCTGTGATGACGGGAAATCACATTTAAAAAGGGCTCATGTTCTGTATTGGTTGACAAAATTATTGTAATTTTTTGGGGGGGCTAAGGAGGGCGGATCACAAGGTTAGGAGTTTGAGACCAGTCTGGCCAACATAGTGAAACCCCATCCTCTACTAAAAATACAAAAATTAGCCAGGCATGGTGGCTGGTGCCTGTAGTCCCAGCTACTCAGGAGGCTGAGGCAGGAGAATCGCTTGAACCCAGGAGGGGGAGGTTGCAGCAGTGAGCCAAGATCACACCACTGCACTCCAACCTGGGTGACAGAGAGAGACTCCATCTCAAAAAAAAAAAAAAAAAAGTGATTCTAATTTTATACACCAAAACGTTTCCTGCAGCAAGTTACCCTGCCTTCTGTGAAAGGTAAACCTAAGACAAACATGTGAAGTGAAGATCCCATAAGACTCTGGCTGATGGAGGGTCTCAGTTCATCCACATTTGGGGAGAATCAATCTAAATAATTTTTAAACATTTTTAAAGAAAAGTATCCAGCTGCAGATAGCAGCAGTAAAAAAAAAAAAAAGGCGGGGGATGGGGAGCTTCTCAACAATTCATGGAAAGTGTCCTGGAAATGGTAATGCTCAAGCTGAGCTTATTAAAGCATTCTGAACACTATTTTTAAAAAATCAAGTATCAAAGAGGATAGAATTTGAAGTGAAAAAACATTTCTGTGTACAGTGTTCTATGTGCAAACTGCACATTTCTACAGAATGATGAGCTGTATCAAATACCACACTGGAACAAAAAATATATAGTCTAAAGTAAACTCAAATGAGGGAAAATATGACAGAACCCAAGAGGAAGAAACTTTAATATCTTAGGTGTCCTGAAAATAATTCTGAACAAACCTCCCTTTTTATCACCATCTACTCTGATTCATTTAGGACCAGGAGGGATTGTGGCAGGATTCTGCACTGATGAAGTTGGAAATGCCTGCATATTCATCCCTGGCTGGAATGGTCCCCCAGATTGGGCGGGAATTACTACAGATTGTTGTGTTGTTCCTGAAATTCCTACCCACTGTACTGGATACCCCGCCCCCGCCACAGCATTATACTGACAAACGTGAGGCATTCCATATGATGATAATGGCCCAGGAAATGAAGGGAGTGAGAGTCCTTGTGGCAAGGAAGTTGGGACAGCTCCACGGATTTGGGACAGAGAAGAAATCCATGTTGATGTGTAGCCCATAGTAGACGGAGTATTCTAAGAAAAACAAAAATAAAAACAAAAGATCAGTTTATTTGGTATATACTTTTATCAGTCTATATTCCTTCCTATTCTTTTTTTTTCTATTGCTGCTGCACAAATGAATATTCCTTCCTAGTCTTTTTGGCATACTATTCCTATTGTTACTATTAGGGACTACCATTTTTGGAGCACCTTTCTGTGTGCTAACCATAATTATGTACCTTAATTAATGCCATCTTCATAACTGCCCTGCCTTACATTTTTATAGTTATTTCCATGCATACATACATAGAAAGATATTTGACATGGTGTTTATCTAAAGTTAATGAAAATTATTTCTGGGTGGTGGGATTTGAAGGTGATATTTTAAAATTTGTACTTTTCTGCACTGATTAAATTATATAATAAACATTATTAGTTTATAGATAACCTGATTTTTAAAAAAAGACAAATTGGAGAGGTTATACATTTTCTCCTGGATATTTCAAAGGCATCTCAGAAACAAATGCCTAGAAATCAAATGTGTGATCTTCCCCTACCAAAGCACACTGTCAACTCACATTCCCCATCTCGGTGATTGGTACACTAGAATAGCATCCAGTTATGGGAGCCAGAAACCTAGCCTTAATACCTCCCCTTCACCATACATCCATTCCATCACCAAATCTTGTCCATTTAATCTCTTAAGCATTTTTTGGAATCTGTTCACTTCTGTTCAACTCAACTTCTCCCATTTTCCAGACCAGTTAAGAGTTACCATGACTAACTCTTAACTGGTCTGCCAACATCTACCCTTACCTCCAATAAATAATCCTTTTCTCTTGCTTGAGTTAGAGTCATTTTTTCAAAAAACAAGTCTGATCATGTCAACCCTAGGGCTTAAATGGCTATTTATCTTTCTTAAAATACAGACGGCTGGGTGCGGTGGCTCACGCCTGTAATCCCAGCACTTTGGGAGGCCAAGGCGGGTGGATCACCTGAGGTCAGGAGTTCAAGACCAGCCTGGCCAACATGGTGAAACCCTGTCTCTACTAAAAACTCAAAAATTAGCCAGGTATGGTGGCGAGCGCCTGTAATCTCGGCTACTCAGGAGGCTGAGGCAGTAGAATTGTTGAACCTGGGAGGCATAGGCTGCAGTGAACGGAGATCGTGCCATTGCACTCCAGCCTGGGCAACAAGAGTGAAACTCCGTCTCAAAAAAAATAAAAACAAACAAACTAACAAAAAATACAGATGAAGTTCCTTATCATTACCACTTTTAAGACTCCATCTAGCTTAGATCCATTGTGCACTAACTCCTCTTTGCTCTCTTCACTTCAGCCAAACTGGCCTACTTTCAATCCCTTCATGCTCCTTTCCTCATACAGGGCTTTTGCGTATGTGATCCTTTCTGCATGGAATCATTTCCTCTTTTCACCTAGTTAACACCTACTCATCCTTCAGATCTCTGCTTAATCATCACTTTCTCAGTGAAGCTTTCCTTGACTTTCCTTTACTAGGTCAAATTTCCCGTATTATAGCCTATATCTTTCTTTTGTAGTTCTTATTACAGTTGCAATTTTATATTCGTATATGCAATTCTGTTATGTCTAACTAGCTGTCTTAGCAGAGCATAAATTCCATGAGGATAGGGATCATACTTGTTTTTACTCACCAAACCCATGTCTAACAGAGGGCTTGGTACATAACTGTTAAGCAAACAAGTATTTCTGAGTAAGGATACAGAGCAATACAATGTAAGAGCATTAGTGAGATGGGCTTGCCACACAAAAGATATAACCAACTGAACGTACAAATACAAAAATAGTTACTATATATAGGGTACCTACTATGTAACACCTATAAAGGTACAGCTTTATAGGTGTTATCTCATTTAATCCTCACAGCAATCCTGTAAGGCAGGTATTCTGTTTGAAAGACATGAAAACTGAGGCACAGATAGATCAAATGACTTTTCTAAAGTCACACAACTAGTAAGTGACTGAGCTGACATTGGAACCCAAGTCTGTTAAATGACCTTCACTACTTTTATTCACACACCATTTTCTACTCACCCTTCCTCCAAACATCCTCCATTATACTCCAGTAAACAGCCCTCCAACTAGTCAACAAAAGCCTCCATTCACACAGTACTCAGAGGTTCTCTCACTGGCAGTACAAATGCATTTATGTCTTGAAATTTGCCTCTAAAGGCTTCCAATTTTTACAATGGTGATGCTATCTGTGTATAAATTGGTGCCACAAGTAAGATAAATACACAGAGCTCCCAAGGAGATATACTGCTCACTAGCTTGGGAAATCGAGGATTTTGAAAATTTTTATTCAATATTAACAATAAATGCATTATTTCTTTAACAAACTATATGACTATACATGTACACATATGACAATACATGTACACAAATGTAACACACAGAGATAAATCTCTTTCAATTAAGAGGGTTAAAATTATAAGCCCTGATTCCATTTTAATAGGTTTACTCATTTTGAAAAAAAAGTCACTTACTTTAAAAATACAAAAACACAGAAATGTACAAAGTAGAATAAGGCCCAAATTCCACCATCCAGCATATTTTTCATGGCTTTTCATATTTCTCTATGCATATCTAATGTATATAATTTTGCATAAATTATATTATACTATGTATGCTGTTCTGTAAGCCTGACTTCTTCCTACTCCAGAATGCATTGTGGGCATCTTTCTTCACTTCATTGCATGTACACCTGACTAAGGCCACATGCAATAACTAGGCATCTTTTCTTTAAAACACCTCTTATAATATTCTAGTTTAAATAACTTTAAAATTCTTTTTCATAATGAACAAATAACTTATCTGATCTAAGAATATTGACATGAAACACAGGAAAACTTTTCCTTAAAACCCAAACTCTTCTTGAAACACTGGACTGAATTAACCTTCATTCCAGACGCTTTCTTCTTTGATACTTGCTGGATTTTTTTTTAAAAATAGAACAGTCTAAAACAAGGGTCGGCAAACCACAGCCCACCACCTCTTTTTGTAAATAAGGTTTTAATGGAACAAAGCCATGCCCATTTGGTTACATATTCTCTATGGCTGCTTTTGCACTATAACAGAGTTAAATAGTTGTAATAGTATAGCTTGAAAAGCCTAAAATATTAACTAACTGGCTCCTTCCCCCCAAAAGTTTACTGACTCATGGTCTAAAATATAATTTGCTCAAAGACATAATGAATCTAAAAAAGGATAAAAGTCTCTATGTTATCAAGTCATACTACTCTCTCATAGTGACTGTAACTATAGGCCTAAGCACATCCATTTTTATGGTTTTAGTTCTTGTAAACAAAGTGAATTGGGTATAAACAACTTACTTCAGATACTTTATTCCAGTTTTCTGTCTCTAGTTTGTGTTGACTTTGTTTAAGTTGGTTTAAACTTGGCTTAATAAGAGAATTTCCTACTGCTTCCTTTGTCCAGTCATCCACCAGCTTGTGTAAGTCATCTGTGAACATCCCTTTTTTACTGGCTGGAGACTGTTGGCATGATGCTGCATTACTCTCCACACACAGTGGATCTATAAGACAAAAAAAAAAAAAAAAAAAAAAACAGGGAAACCATGAAAAAGAATTAAAACTGATAATCAGATAACTCTTTGGCCAACAAAGCAGTTAACAGAACCACACATGGGGTGCAATTAGGGTGAACACACACTCTAGTTTACCTGCGTCGTCCTGGTTTAAAGCTGTTGTCCTGGAGTAATTGCTAACAGTACTCCCTTTCACTCTCAAAAGTTTCCTCTTGGCTGGGCGCAGTGGCTCACGCCTGTAATCTCAACACTTTGGGAGGCCGAGGCGGGTGGATCACGAGGTCAGGAGTTCAAGACCAGCCTGGCCAACATGGTGAAACCCTGTCTCTACTAAAGATACAAAAATTAGCCAGGCATGGTGGTGGACGCCTGTAATCCCAGCTACTCGAGAGGCTGAGGCAGGAGAATAGCTTGAACCCGGGAGGCGGAGGTTGCAGTGAGCTGAGATCACGCCATTGCACTCCAGCCTGGGACAGAGCAAGACTCCGTCTCAAGAAAAAAAAAAAAAAGTTTCCTCTTGTTTGGACAGCAAATTATATGGTTACCTTAGGTATAAATCAAGTGTAATAAATAGTACTCATAAAAATTAGTATAAACTCTAATCTTTTCACCAGCTCCCTCAGATAGATACTTTAAAGATTAAAAAAGAATCAAATAATGTTAAAAACAAAAAAAAAAGGTCTAGTGCAAGCCACTTTTATAATGGGAAAACAAGGCCCAGAATAAGTAAATTGACATGCCCAAGTTCTTGCAACTAATTACCAGCAGAGACAGGCCTGGAACTCTAAAGCCTAGACAGACACTCTATCTTTTCAATGTACCATACTGACTTTCAAGAAGCTTCAGAAAACTAGAATCTCATTTTATTTTTTACCGATATTTCTGTTTACGATTTAAAAAGATGAATGTGTATCTAGAATAGCAGAAATGAAGACACGGATGGTTTGATGAGCCTCATGAGTTGTGGAGCATAAGATGTTCAAATAAATGAAAGAAATCAATTACAGAGAATTCCATAAGTATACTTTCCTAATCTGAACATCACACTAAGTCTTTACATGATAATTGAGTACTATTACTCATGCTTATGATATCATTCTTATAGAAAATATTCATAGAGTTCCAATTCCTCTGACTGAATTATAAGCCAAAAACTTACAGAGTGGGTCTAAAATTAATTTTAGGAAATACAGTTGTAAATTTAAGCACAATAACAGTTCCAGGGATTTAACAAGCATGTGAAAATGCCTTATACATGTGTTATGGTACTTCTTTTAATCATGAAAAAATACAAAAAAAATTGCAAGAGGTAATGCAAGAAGCTTCCATATTAATACTTTTTGAAACTTATAACAGGCCTGTGATATAAACACGTATCATTCTGTTTTATAGACAGTGAAACTGGGACCCAGAAGATTAACAACTGGCGTCATATGCTGGGGCTAGAATCCAGATATCCTGACTGTCAGCTCAGTGGGCTTTCCGTTGTACTCCATCATAAATGCCAACTGCTGAGGTGGGCGCATCACCTGAGGTCAGGAGTTCGAGACCTGCCTGGCCAACATGATGAAACCCCGTCTCTACTAAAAATACAAAAATTAGCCAGGCGTGGGGGTGTGCGCCTGTAATCCCAGCTACTCGGAAGGCTGAGGCAAGAGAATCGCTTGAACCTGGGAGGCGGAGGTTGCAGTGTACCGAGATCACGCCATTGTACTCCAGCCTGGGCAACAGAGCAAGACTCTGTCTCAAAGAATAATAATAATACAATAAAATAAATGCCAACTGATATAATAAAGTAGGAAATGGAAGAAGATGTTACTTAATAAAGGGAAACATGACAATCTGAATGATTGCATATGCATAGTCTGTGATTTTCTATGAACCCTGTGCTACTGAAAAGTTAGATTCAAAGGTGATTAAATATTTTTGTTTGTTTGTTTTTGAGACAGAGTCTCGCTTTGTCACCCAAGCTGGAGTGCAGTGGCGCGATCTTGGCTCACTACAACCTCTGCCTCCTGGGTTCAAGCAATTCTCACACCTCAGCCTCCCGAGTAGCTGGAATCAAGGCGCACACCACCACACCCAGCTAATTTTTGTATTTTTGGTAGAGATGGGGTTTCACCATGTTGCCAGGCTGGTCTCAAACTTCTGACCTCAAGTGATCTGCCTGCCTCAGCCTCCCAAAGTGCTGAGATTACAGGTGTGAGCCACCGCACCCAGCCTTAAATATCAAAGGGAAACACAGTAGTGTTGTATAAGAAGAGTTTAATGAATTAATCAGAACATTCACATATACAAGAGTTTTAAAACAACATTTACTAATTTGGGGCAACCATGATATATCAAAATGACATACTAACTTGTTGGAATCCCAATTTTTCTAAGACATAAAATCCTGAGACACAAAAGTCAGTCTATAATAAAAGCATCATTTCTTCTTGTTATCCCTTTGCACATTCAACTAATTCTCTGCTTATTCCAGCGAGGGAGCAAAGAGCACAACAAAGTTGGGGAAGACTTTGGAGCCTAAGGTTTTATAGACTGTGTTCTCAACCTAGAAGAATGTCAGCAGGTAGAATTAAAAAGAGAAGATAGCCAGAAACAGGAACGTATCAATGCCCACAGTTTTGCCTATCCGTCTTCTCTTAGAAATATTTTTGTGCCCAATCCCTTCAGCTTCTAAAGCATTTGTTGCAGAGAGGTTAGGTCTAAATGTCATTAATTTAAGAACATTTCTGGGGCTGGCACAGTGGCTCACGCCTGTAATCCAATCATTCTGGAGGCCAAGGTAGGTGGATCACCTGAGGTCAGGAGTTTGAGAGCAGCTTGGCCAACATGGTGAAACCCCGTCTCTACCAAAAATACAAAATTAGCTGGCCATGGTAGTGGGTGCCTGTAATCCCAGCTACTCAGGAGGCTGAGGCAGGAGAATTGCTTGAACCTGGGTGGTGGAGGCTGCAGTGAGCCGAGATCATGCTACTGCACTCCAGCCTGGGAGACAGAGTGAGATTCCACACACACACACAAAAAACCAAACCAACCAACCAACCAACCAACCAACCAACCAACCAAACAAACAAACAAACAAAAAACAACAACAAAAAAGAACATTTCTGGGTGGGAGGGAGAAAAAGAAGAGAAATGAAAAAAGAACATTTCTCCACTAAGGGAAATAAAATGTTAGGACTCTTCTTGTGTATAACTCTGGTCTAACAAGTTATCTTAAATACTCAATTGGCAGTAAATTAAGGCTGCTGAACTAGTGGCACAATAGCCAACAAGTGGAGGAAAAAATAATTAACAAACTGAAGCAAGTATTTAAATGAAACAGGGACTAGGGCAACAACCACTGCACTCCAGCCTGGGCGACAAAGCAAGACCGTGTCTCTTAAGCAGGCAACAGAAAGAACAACTACACACACACATACACACACAAACACACACAAAGTTATGAAGAACAATGTGCCATATGAAAAGGAAAAAAATGCTATTTGAATGTTATTCAGTATCTATGCTTTACATAAAGCAGGATCATTTATTTACTGATTTCATTTAAAAGTTATTCATATCATAATATAAAAGACCACTTAATTCAAAGCTCACAAGCCAGAAAATACCCAATCAATGCACATTAAAATAAGTACTATGCAAACGCGGTTTATGACAGGTAGTAATAACATATTAACTTCAAATGTGCTCTTTAATATTCATTTCTTATTGATGAAATGAATAAAACCAGAGTTCAGTCCTTGATGTTCTTTTTTGTTCTTTCCTCCAAGGTGATGCCTATATTCAGACAGTTTCAGTGATCACTCCACTGCATTATTTCTATCTCTTATCCTATACCTTGATTTCTCTCTTCAATCACAATCTCACAACCAATTCCCAAATGTATTTTTCTACTTGGATGTTAATAAATTATTCAATTCAGGCCAGGCATGGTGACTCCCATCTGTAATCCTAGTACTTTAGGAGGCTGACACAGGAGGATTGCTTGAGGCCAGGAGTTCAAGACCAGCCTGGGCAACATAGGAGGATCTCGTCTCAAAAAAATTTGCTGGGCATGGTGGCACACACCAGTAGTCCCAGCTACTTGGGAGGTTAAGGTGGGAGGCTTGATTCAGCCCAGGAGTGCAGGGTTATGGTGAACTATGATCACGCTACTGCATTCCTACCTGGGTGACAGTGAGACCCTGTCTCTAAAAAAATTAAATTAAAAAATAAATAATTCAAGTCAATATACCTGGGGTCAAACCTATCACAATCCTGGCATGACGATTTGCTTAAATGTCATACTTCTGTTTAAGATACTGCATTTTTTTCCAAACCACTCAAACTCAGATCCTTTGGATCTCCCCACCAATACACAAATATCCAGTCCATCACTACGTCATGAAATTCCTCCTATACAATGTCTCTTGTCCACTTTCATTTCTACCATTCTATAAGCTCTTAATTATCTCATGCATATACTACTATGATTGCAGTGATCTAAATGGACTCACTCCTTGGCTCTAGCCCATATATTCTTCAAACTACCACCAGATTAATATGAGTGAAGGCTGGGCACGGTGGCTCATGCTTGTAATCCCAGCACTTTGGGAGGCTGAGGTGGGTGGATCACATGAGGTCAGAAGTTCGACACCAGCCTGACCAACATGGTTAAACCCTGTCTCTACTAAAAATACAAAAATTAGCCGGGCATGGTGGTGCACACCTGTAATCCCAGCTAATTGGAGGCTGAGGCAGGAGAATCGCTTGAACCTGGGAGGTGGAGATTGCAGTGAGCCAAGATCGTGCCACTGCACTCCAGCCTGGGCAACAGAGCAAGACCGTGTCTCAGAAAGAATAAATAAGTAAAAAATAATATGAGTGAAATGCTGTTTCCAGATAAAATGCTGCTTAAAAAAAAAAAAAGCTTCAACAGTTCTTTACTGCTAACAGCATGAGGGTTCCCACTTGTTTAGGTGGCAAAGACCTGGGAAATCATGGTTGTCCTTGCAGAACAAGTACATTATTTTATTTATTATCCTTAAACTAACATGTATCACTTATTAAGCTTAAATATATAATTGTTTTAGATCAGATTCATTATCTTACACTAAACACTAACAGAAACATGCTGTGGCAGCTGCCAAACTTTTTTAAGTACAGAAGGAAAACTTTCTACTGTAAATCCTCCATTTCACCCAACTATTTGAAAGTTATATGTCTTTCTTGCAAATCTTGCATTTTTACCGTTTGCATGCCTTAATATCATGAAATTCTATCTATTGACAATACTCTTTCCACTTCCCTTAATTTCAATTCTGCCCATTTATATATATATATATATATATTTTTTTTTTTTTTTTTGAGATGGAGTTTTGCTCTTGTTGCCCAGCCTGGAGTGTAATGGCATGATCTCGGCTCACTGCAACCTCCGCTTCCCAGGTTCAGGCAATTCTCCTGCCTCAGCCTCCCGAGTAGCTGGGATTACAGGTGTGCACCACCACACCCGGCTATCCTTTGCATTTTTAGTAGAGATGGGGTATCACCATGTTGGTCAGGCTGGTCTCGAACTCCTGACCTCAGGTGATCCACCCGCCCCAGCCTCCCAAAGTGCTGGGATTACAGGCGTGAGCCACTGCACACCTGGCCAGCCCATTTATCCTTTGAGACCAACTCAAATCCTATCTTCTGCGTGAAGCATTCTCAGACCACTATCATCATTCATTCCCCTCAACCCACTACAGGTACAATTTATGGTTTTGGGAAGCAATGCAGTATAATAGTTAAAAGCCAAGGCTTTGAAGTCAGACAGATTTGGATTCTCTCACCTATTAACTGAGATCCAAAAGAAGTTACTTAACCTCACTAACCTCAGTCTCTTCACCTAAAAAAGACAAACATTAATATTTATCCACCTTACAGGGATGTTCTGAGGATTAAGATAATATATATAATATATACTATACATGTTTTTTTGAGATGGAGTCTTGCTCTGTCGCCCAGGCTGGAGTGCAGTGGCACGATCTCGGCTCACTGCAAGCTCCGCCTCCCAGGTTCATGCCATTCTCCTGCCTCAGCCTCCCAAGTAGCTGGGACTACAGGTGCCCGCCACCACGCCCAGCTAAGTTTTTGTATTTTTAGTAGAGACGGGGTTTCACTGTGTTAGCCAGGATGGTCTCGATCTCCTGACCTCGTGATCCACCCGCCTCAGCCTCCCAAAGTGCTAGGATTACAGGCGTCAGCCAGCACGCCCGGCCCAATATATACCTTTTTAGACAGGGTCTGGCTCTGTCACACTCCTGGACTCAAGCAATCCTCCCACCTCAGCCTCCTGAGTAGCTGTGATTACAGGCGTGTGCCACCATGCCCAAATAATTTTTGTATGTTTTGTAGAGATGGGGTTTCGACATATTGCCCAGGCTGGTCTCAAACTCCTGAGCTCAAGTGATCTGTCTGCCTTGGCCTCCCAAAGTACTGGGAGTACAGGCATGAGCCACACACCCAGCCTAATACATGCAATATTTTTATTATGTCTTGGGATCTCCCAGACCACCCACACATTCAGTGATTCACCAGGTCTCCAAGGACTCAAGATATGGTTGTATTCATAGCTAAGGTTTATTACAGTGAAAGATACACATTACGGTCAGCAAAGGGAAAAGACAAGAGTCTAGAGAAATTCATGCTGAGACTTCCATATGTTCTCTCCCTATCCTTTCTCCAGCAACAAAAAAATACAGCAACAGGTGTACACATTTCTAACCAGGAAAGCCCATTAGAGACTTAGTGACCATGGTTTTCACTGGGGGCTGGTCTCAGAGGCACGTACCAAAATTCCAGACTCTGAGGAGGAAAACATGTGTTCAGGATAAATCACATTATTTGTACCAACAAACCAGGCAAAGTGAACTATTTACCGGTTAGGGAACAGAGGGAAACCAAGTTCCCACATACCAGCCAAGGGCCAATCTTGCCAGCAGGCCTGTCTAAAGATAGCAGTCTCATGTCTGTTAGGCTCTATTCTGTACAGTTTACTACAATGCTCATATTATAAGTTAACTACACACATACATTGTGGATACCATTACATTGCAATACCATAATTAGCCAGGCGTGTTGGTGTGCACCTGTAATCCCAGCTACTCGGGAGGCTGAGGCAGGAGAATCACTTGAACCTGGGAGGCAGAAGTTGCAGTGGGCCGAGACCACGCCACTGCACCCCAGCTTGGGTGACAGAGTGAGACTCTGTCTAAAAAATAAATAAATAAATAAATAAATAAATAAATAAACATAGCAATACCATGTATCGACTCATGTTTCCAACAAAACATGTATAATTGTGGGCAGGGAAGGATATATATGTGTTAAGCAGTGCTTTTTTTTTTTTTTTTTTTTGAGACGGAGTCTTGCTCTGTCACCCAGGCTGGAGTGCAGTGGCGTGATCTCGGCTCACTGCAACCTCCGCCTCCTGGATTTAAGCTATTCTCCTGCCTGAGCCTCCCAAGTAGGAGGGATTACAGGTGTCTGCCACCACGTCTGGCTAGTTTTTGTATTTTTAGTAGAGACAGGGTTTTGCCATGATGGCCAGGCTGGTCTCGAACTCCAAACCTCAGGTGATCTGCTCACCTCAGCCTCCCCAAGTGTTGGGATTACAAGCATGAGCCACCGCACCTGGCCAAGCACTGCTTCCTAAAATGGGTTCCCTGGTAAAATTGTTTTGGGAGACTTTGTATATTATTTCCTTTCTTGGACATTCTCAATTCATATTAGCACATTAAAGGACCTAAGAAATTCTACAGTGGAGAGACTGGTATTTATATTATTTAATACCACATTTCGCATTTGACCATGTAACACCTATTAACTCCCTGCTGACAACTTATGAAATGCTGTGCTAAGGCCAACAAATGTGTCCACCAATCTTGGCCAAATGGGAAAAAGATGAAATGTCAGCAAGTTTTGAAAGAGCACTATTGGAGCTAGAAATATGAAATCACCTGTTCCTGTGAGAGGCAATAAGGTAACAAAACTACTGGAAGGTACATGTGGAGCATCCTGTCTTTGTGAACTTGGCCTCCATGAGTTATAAAAAGAAAAAGAAAATGAAGATAATTTAGTTCCTACTTAAGAAGACATGACCATTTTTATATTAAATCTGGTTCGAGGGCCTGACATAGTGGCTCACGCCTGTAATCCCAATGACTCTGGAGGCAGAGGTGGGAGGATTGCTTGAGGTCAGGAGTTTGAAATCAGCCTGGGCAACATAGCAAGACCCCATTTCTACAAAAAAAATTTTTTAAAAGATTAGCCAGGCACAGTGGTACACGCCTATAGTCCTGGCTACTTGGGAGGCTGAGGCAGGAGGATTGCTTGAGCCCAAGAGTTTGAGGTTACAGTGAGCTATGACTGAGCCACTGTACTCTAGCCTGGGTGACAAAGCAAGACCCTGTCTCTAAAAAATAAATAGATAAATAACAAAGTCTGGTTTGGAACCCATCTAAATATTTTAATAAATAAGTTAATTTAACAGAAGTACAATAATCAGATACTCTCCTTCCTGCCTACTGAAAAAAAATAATTTCTGGCTTCCAGTATGACAGAGTGAGGACGTTAAGAAACCTCCCTCAAAAGGAATCCTAAAATTGGACAAAATTCAAAAACAATCACTTTAGTACTCCAGAATTTGTCCTAAGGAATACAACAAAATCAGAAGCATTTATTTGTGAAAACTACTGAACTTTTCAGGTAAGAACTGTGCAATCTGTGGTGTTTTTGCACAAGGCTGTTCGAATCACCCCCACCCAGCTCTGTTGCCCAGCAAAGTGGGGCATTCTGAGAAAACAGTAAGTTTGGCTGCTGTTGCTGCTACCATAGGGGATTCACTTGATTTAGAACTTTAGAAGCAGGTACTCCATTAGCCTGAGGTTAACAGGGAGATCTGAGAAGTGAGATAGCCATAGGGACTTGATAAATTCTCCACATGTCAGGCTGAGCGTGGTGGCTCACACCTGTAATCCCAGCACTTTGGGAGGCCAAGGCAGGTGGATCACCTGAGGTCAGGAATTCGAGACCAGCCTGGCCAACATGGTGAAATCCTGTCTCTACTAAAAATAGAAAAATTAGCCAGGTGTGGTGATGCGTGCCTGTAATCCAAGCTACTCGGGAGACTGAGGTGGGAGGATCACTTGAACCTGGGAGGCAGAGGTTGCAGTGAGTCAAGATCATGCCACTGCGCTCCAGCCTTGGGAACAGAGCTAGACTCTGTCTCAAAAAAAAAAAAAAAATCTCCATATATCTCAGACTGACTGGATGTTCTCTAACCATAATGATTTTAAAGTACAAAAATAAGAGATAATGAGTGGTGGCACACACCTGTAATCCCAGCACTTTGGGAGGCTGAGGCGGGAGGATCACAAGGTCAGGAAATCAAGACAAGCCTGGCCAATATGGTGAAACATCGTCTCTACTAAAAATACAAAAATTAGCCGGGCGTGGTGGCGGGCGCCTGTAGCCCCAGCTACTTGGAAGGCTGATGCAAGAGAATCGCTTGAGCCCGGGAGGCGGAGGTAGCAGTGAGCCAAGATTGCGCCCCTGCACTCCAGCCTGGGTGACAGGACGAGACTCTGCCTCAAAAAAAAAGAGACAATGAGAAAAATCTCCAAACTCTTCAAAATTAAACAACACACTATCAATAATCCATGGATAAAAGAGGAAGTCTCAAGGGAAATTAGAAAACATTTAGAACTTAAAAAAAAAAAAAAAAAAAGAAAATATAGGGCCGGGTGCGGTGGCTTACGCCTGTAATCCCAGCACTTTGGGAGGCTGAGGCGGGCGGATCATGAAGTCAGGAGATCGAGACCATCCTGGCTAACACAGTGAAATGCCATCTCTACTAAAAATACAAAAAATTAGCCGAGCATGGTGGTGGGCGCCTGTAGTCCCAGCTACTCAGGAGGCTGAGGCAGGAGAATGTCGTGAAACCGGGAGGCAGAGCTTGCAGTGAATGGAGATCACGCTACTGCACTCCAGCCTGTGGGACAGATCGAGACTCCGTCTCAAGAACAACAACAACAAAGAAAATATAATATATCAAAACCTAGGGAATACTGGAGTACAAAGAATAAACTTCAATGTATGCAAAGGTAAAAAAAAAAATCATTTAGGAGGTCATGAGATCCCAGGATAGAATGTATTTGTCAAAATGCACAGAAAAGGCACAAAGAATGAACCTTAATATATGCAAGTTTAAAAAGCAATTTAGGAGGTCAGGGAATCCCAGAAGGGAATGTAGAATTTGACGAAAGCATCTAATCATATTGAAAATGTATGAAGCAACCTCATATAAGCGGGTAAAAGAACAGATGCTGAACTATATATAACTTTGGAAATGAGTGGCACCTGTAATACTGAAGGCAAAAGAAACTGTACATAAGCATTGTATTCTACTTTATAAAAGTGTTTCCCACTAGGGTTTGGGTTAAAATTCTGAAACTACGATACTTGTACACTGGAATTAAACAAGTAAATGGCTGGAGGATGGTGGGAGCCAGGTTTCTCACTTCTTGAGTGGGAGGTTACAGATAAGCAAATAGATAAGTCGATAAGGGTAATGGATTAGAGTTGGAGACATCAATATGAATGCAAATTTACCTTAATATAAATACAGATAATTACATATAGAAATATTCATAGGTAGGGATATGTGTGTGTATATATATGTTAGTATACACATGTATAGTTCCTTATCAGCTAAGAGGGCCTAGAAGCAATGATACCTCAAGCACTCAAATCTTGGTTTCTTTTTTGTGAAAAAGGGTCTCACTCCGTCACCCAGGATGGAGTAGAGTGGTGCAATAATAATAACTGTTCACTGAAGTCTCAACCTCCCAGGATCAAGCAATCCTCCTACATCAGCCTCCTGCGTAGCTGGGACTACAGGTGTGCGCTACCATGACTGGCTAATTTTTTTAAAAAATTTTTTGTAGATATGGGGTGTCACTATGTTGCCAGGGGTGGTCTTGAAATCCTGGGCTCAAGTAATCCTGCTGCCTCGGCCTCCCAAATGATTTTAAAGGACAAAAATAAGAGATAATGAGCGGTGGCTCACACCTGTAATCCCAGCACTTTGGGAGGCTGAGGTGGGCGCATCACAAGGTCAGAAGATCAAGACCAGCCTGGTCAACATGGTGAAACCGAATCTCTACTAAAAATACAAAAAATTAGCTGGGCAAAGTGGTGGGCGCCTGTAATCTCTGCTACTCGGGAGGCTGAGGCAGGAGAATCGCTTGAAACCGGGAGGTGGAGGTTGCAGTGAGCCGAGATCGCGCCACTGCACTCCAGCCAGGGCAACAGAGTGAGACTCCGTCTCAAAAAAAGAAAAAAAAAAAAAAGAAACTAGAGGAAAAAAATGATCAAAATAACCACAAGGCATGTAGAAGGCAGAAAATAATAAAGAGCAGAAATCCATAAAATTTAAAATGGGAAAACAGTAGAGAAAAACATCAATAAAAGCAAATACTGGATCTTTGTAAAGATAAAATTGATAAGCTTCTATCAAGAATCACAAAGAAAAAAAGACAAATTAAATATCAGTAATGAAAGGTGATGTCATTCCCCAGATATTAAATATAATGTTCATATTATCTGTAAACACAAAAATTCAACAGCATAGACAAAATGGAACAAGTCCCCCCCAAAACCACAAACTACCGAAACTCACCCAACATGAAATACGTAAATAATCCTGTAACTACTATTGAAGAGTTTGATTTATTTTTGAAAAAAAAATTTTTTTTTGACATGGAGTCTCACTCTGTCACCCAGGCTGGAGGGCAGTGGCACAATCTCAGCTCACTGCAACCTCCACCTCCTGGGTTCAAGCGCTTCTCCTGTCTCAGCCTCCCTGGTAGCTGGGATTACAGGCACGTGCCACTGCTACCACACCTGGCTAATTTTTGTATTTTTAGTAGACATGGGGTTTTGCCATGTTGGCCAGGCTGGTCTCAAACTCCTGACCTCAGATGATCCTCCCGCCTTGGCCTCCCAAAGTGCTGGGATTACAGCCGTGAGCCACCGCGCCTGGCCAAAAGTTTGAAAAGTTAAAAACCTCCCAAAAAAGAAATCTCTGAGCCCAGATGGTTTCATTGGAAAAATTTCCCAGACATTTAAAGAAGAAATAATACTAACTCAAGACAAACTCTTCAGAAAATAGAAAAGGAAGGAGAAGATGGACTTCTAAAAATGCAGAATAAGGGCCTGGGTAAACTTTCTTGTATTCAAAAACAATAAAAATATAGGCAAAACAACTAGAACCAACCACCCCTGACAATTATCCAAAGCCATAGAATAAAACTAAAAACCTCTATGAAAGACAAACTATGGAAACTACTGGCATCTGTGACACTTTGACTGGGGGCAATTCTCATTCCCCCTTGTTCCCCAGCTCAGCGTTGTGGTAGCCAACAAAGAGCAGCACTGCAGACAATGGAGCAATCATACCTCTTTTTGAGCTCCCTTAAAAACACCATCTCCAGGCTGGGCGCGGTGGCTCACGCCTGTAATCCCAGCACTTTGGGAGGCTGAGGTGGGCGGATCACGAGGTCAGGAGATTGAGACCATCCTGGTTAACACGGTGAGACCCCTGTCTCTACTAAAAATACAAAAAATTAGCCGGGCATGGTGGCGGGCGCCTGTAGTCCCAGCTACTCAGGAGGCTGAGGCAGGAAAATGGCGTGAACCCGGGAGGCGGAGCTTGCAGTGAGCCAAGATCACGCCACTGCGTGGTGGCGGGCGCCTGTAGTCCCAGCTACTTGGGAGGCTGAGGCAGGAGAATGGTGTGAACCCGGGAGGCGGAGCTTGCAGTGAGCCAAGACTGTGCCACTGCACTGCAGCCTGGGAGACAGAGCCAGACTCGGTCTAAAAAAAAAAAAAAACACCATCTCCAGTGCACAGTCAATATTTTGCAGCACCCTGGAGCTCTTCCTCTCTCTCCCTCTCCCCTCTCCCTCTTTGCACGGTCTCCCTCTGATGCCCAGCCGAGGCTGGACTGTAGTGCCACCATCTCGGCTCACTGCAACCTCCCTGCCTGATTCTCCTGCCTCAGCCTGCCGAGTGCCTGGGATTGCAGGCACGTGCCGCCACGCCTGACTGGTTTTCGTATTTTTTGGTGGAGACGGGGTTTCCCAGCGTTGGCCAGGCTGGTCTCCAGCTCCTGACCCCGAGTGATCTGCCAGCCTCGGCCTCCTGAGGTGCCGGGATTGCAAAGGAGTCTTGCTCACTCAGTGCTCAATGTTGCCCATGCTGGAGTGCAGTGGCGTGATCTCTGCTCGCTACAACCTCCACCTCCCAGCCGCCTGCCTTGGCCTCCCAAAGTGCCGAGATTGCAGCCTCTGCCCAGCCGCCACCCCGTCTAGGAAGTGAGGAGCGCCTCTTCCCGGCCATCATCCCCTAGGAAGTGAGGAGCGTCTCTGCCCGGCCGCCCATCGTCTGGGATGTGGGGAGCGCCTCTGCCCCGCCGCCCCGTCTGGGAAGTGAGGAGCCCCTCTGCCCGGCCACCACCCCGTCTGGGAGGTGTACCCAACGGCTCATTGAGAACGGGCCATGATGACGATGGCAGTTTTGTCGAATAGAAAAGGGGGAAATGTGGGGAAAAGAAAGAGATCAGATTGTTACTGTGTCTGTGTAGAAAGAAGTAGACATAGGAGACTCCATTTTGTTCTGTACTAAGAAAAATTCTTCTGCCTTGGGATGCTGTTAATCTATAACCTTACCCCCAACCCCGTGCTCTCTGAAACATGTGCTGTGTCCACTAAGGGTTAAATGGATTAAGGGCGGTACAAGATGTGCTTTGTTAAACAGATGCTTGAAGCCAGCATACTCGTTAAGAGTCATCACCACTCCCTAATCTCAAGTACCCAGGGACACAAACACTGCGGAAGGTGGAAGGCGGCAGGGCCCTCTGCCTAGGAAAACCAGAGACCTTTGTTCACATGTTTATCTGCTGACCTTCCCTCCACTATTGTCCTATGACCCTGCCAAATCCCCCTCTCCGAGAAACACCCAAGAATGATCAATAAATACTAAAAAAAAAAAAAAAAAAAATTTTTGCAGCACCCTGGAAAGATTTCTATTTCCCAAGTGTGGTGGAGATTTGATTTCACTCAAAGCTCTGCTCACCTGGCAGTGGAAGAGCATAGTGGGATGGAGAGTAGGGGGCTACCTGCAAGGCATTACTGAAACTATGGGAAAGTGCAGGCAACAACTCAGCTGCCTAAGGCTGAGATTTCACTTGGGGCAAATAAGAACCTAGACTAGAATTAAAAGGGAATTCTGGGAGAACTAGATGACCATAAGAAACTTTGAAAACCTCTAACATATTCTTGGCAATATAAAAGTCTGGCATGCCCACGAAAGACCTAAGAAAGGAGAAGGTGCCAATCACTCACTTCTGGTTGACCTTGAGTTCCTAGGCAAGCAGGAAGTAAATCAAAGGTTGTCTTACAAACTGTCTGAAGTTTGATCTCTAACAGAGATCCCTTTGGAAAAGATATCCAGGCAAGGCACTTAGTGAACTCTTCTGACCAATCATGGCTCATCACTAAACGGTACTAGCCCAGGTGTGAACCTTGGGAAACCAGGCTTAAAAATTAAAAATAAATAAATAAAAACAAATCCAACAGAGAGGCCAGGTGTATTGGCTCATGCCTGTAATCCCAGAACTTTGGGAGGCTGAGGCAAGAGGATCTCTTGAGGCCAGGAGTTTGAGACCAGCCTGGACAACATAGCAAGACCCCATCTTTACAAAAATTTTAAAAATTAGCCATGTGGGCCAGGCACGGTGGCTCACACCTGTAATCCCAGCACTTTGGGAGGCCAAGGCAGGCAGATCACGAGGTTGGAGATCGAGACCATCCTGGCCAACACGGTGAAACCCCATCTCTACTAAAAATACAAAAAATTAGCTGGGTGTGGTGGTGGGCACCTGTAGTCCCAGCTACTTGGGAGGCTGAGGCAGGAGAATGGCATGAACCCAGGAGGTGGAGCTTGCATTGAGCCGAGATTGCACCACTGCACTCCAGCCTGGGCGACAGAGCAAGACTCCATCTCAAAAAAAAAAAAAAAAAAAGAAATCAGCCATGTGGGCCAGGCGCGGTGGCTCACACCTGTAATCCCAGCACTTTGGGGCAGGTGGATCATGAGGTCAGGAGATCAAGAGTATCCTGGCCAACATGGTAAAACCCCATCTCTACTAATACACACAAAAAATTAGCTGGGTGTGGTGGCGTGTGCCTGTGGTCCCAGCTACTCATAAGGCTGAGGCAGGGGAATTGCTTGAACCCAGGAGGCAGAGGTTGCAGTGAGCCGAGATCGCACCACTGCACTCCAGTCTGGTGATAGAGCAAGGCTTTGTCTCTTAAAAAAAAAAAAATTGCCATGTGTTGTGGCATGCACCTATTAGTCCCAGGTACTAGGGAAGCTGAGGTAGGAGGATTGCTTGAGGCCAGGAGTTTGAGGCTGCAGTGAACTAGATCATGCCACTACACTCCAGCCATGGCTCTTTGAAAAAGAAAATCCAGCAGGGAATTCAATGGCCATACACTGCAGGGAATGTAAAATTTGTCCAGGAAAATCACTAAATAATTAGCAACAAGAAAAACAACAACAACCCTTGAGGGGTAGAAGAATCCGATACTAGAGTTCTTTAATATATTATTTAAAATGTCCAGTTTGCACCACAAAATTAAGAGACACGCAAAGAAACAGGAAAGCATGACATATGCAGGAAAAAAGGGGACCCAACAAAAACATCCTGGAGGGGGCCTATATTTTGGACTTAGTAGACAAAGCTTTTATATCAGCTATTATAAATACAGTTGACCCTTGAACAAAACAGGTTTGAACTGTGCAGGTCCACTTATATGTGGATTGTTTTCAACCAAATATGGATCGAAAATACAGTATTCTGGGATGTGAAACCTGCATATATGGAGGGCTGACATTTTGTATATATGTGCATTCCTCAGGGCCACCTGTGGAACTTGACTGTGTGGATTTTGGCATACGCAGGAGTCCTGGAACTGATCTCCGCATATACCAAGGGACAAACTGTATATCCAAACTTAGGGAAACTATGCCTAAAAAAATTAAAGGAAAGTGTGACAACAATATCTCACCAAATAGAGACTAGAGATGGAAGTTGTTTTTAAAAAGCAAATTCTAGAGCTTAGAAATACAGTATCTGAAGTGAAAAATTATATAGAGGGGCCCATTAAGAGATTTTAGTGGGAAAAAGAAATAATCAACCAACAAGAAAACAGGTTAATGAAGAAATCCACTTTGAAGAACAGAAAGAAAAAAGAATTAAAAAAAAAAAAAAAAGAAAAGAAAGAGGCCGGGTGTGGTGGCTATGCCTGTAATCCCAGCACTATGGGAGGCCAAGGCAGGCAGATCACTTGAGGTCAGGAGTTCGAGATCAGCCTGGCCAACATGGTGAAACCCTGCCTCTACTAAAAATACAAAAATTAGCCGGGTGTGGTGGTGCGCGTCTGTAATCCCAGCTACTTGGGGGGCTGAGGCACGAGAATTGCTTGAACCCAGGAAGCGGAGGTTGCAGTGAGCCAAGATCACACGACTTCACACCAGCCTGGGTAACAAAGTGAGACTCTGTCTCATAAATAAATTCACAAAATGAGACTCTGTCTCATAAATAAATTGATAGATAGATAAAATAAAAAATAAAAAAATTTAAAAAAGTGAAAGAGCCTCACAGACCTGTTGGACACCATCAAGCATGACAAATATGCATAATAGGAGTTCCAAAAATAGAAGAGAAAAGGGCAGAAAAAATATCAGAATAAATAATAACTCCAAATTTCCAAAACTGAATGACAAATATTAATTTACACATTCAAGAAGCTCAGTGAACTATAACTAAAGTAAATTTAATGAGATCCATACCTAGACACTCATAATCAAATTGATGAAAATCAAAGACAAAAAGAAAATCTTTAAAGAAGACAAAAAATAGACTTGTCATGTATAAGGGACTTCAATAAAATTAAGAGCTGACTTCTCATCGGAAACCATACAGGCCAAAAGACAATGGGATGACACTGTCAAAGTGTTGAAAGAGTAAGACTATCAAAGAAGAATTCACCTAAATCTTTCAAAAATGAAGGAGACCCGGCCAGGCACGGTGGCTCACACCTGTAATCCCAGTACTTTGGGAGGCTGAAGCAGGCAGATCACTTGAGGTCAGGAGTTCGAGACCAGCCTGGCCAACATGGTGGTACCCTGTTTCTACTAAAAATACAAAAATTAGCCAGGCCTAGTGGCGGGCACCTGTAATCCCAGCTACTCGGGAGGCTGAGGCAGGAGAATCACTTGAACCCAGGAGGCGGAGGTTGCAGTGAGCCGAGATCGCGCCAGCCTGGGCAACAAAACGAGACTCCATCTCCAAAAAAAAAAAAAAAAAAGGAAGGAGATCCACACATAACACTGTGCTATAAACTCCTCGAAGAGGGTGACCTTCTCATAGTAATAGACATCATGCTCTGCATGTAGTTGGAGATTGTTATGTTTTAAGAAAATGAGTAACAGTTTTCTATAGGTGAATTTTAATCTATAGAAAAAGAAGTGTGTCTTGTGAAAAGTATGTAATAGAGTTAAGGGCACCAAACTGTGCACTGTCTTTTGGGAGCCAACTGTTCAGTTGTGAGAGTTCAAAGGTGGACAAAAGCTAGTCTATATACCAGGGGAGAAGTGGATAAGGTATATACAACTGAGATTTGGAAATAACCAGTTATAACAGTAAAGTAGCCATGCCTCTAGATTTACTCTTTTGTTTACCTATTCTTTATTTCAGAGACTTAATGTTAAGTATCAAAAGCAAAATATTTGTTGTAAAAAAGATTTGAAAAATGGAAGATGACTAACTCTTGGGAACATGCAAAAGGAACTTTATGCTTTCAATGCTCATTCTAATAACTAGTTCTTCTTGATGACTGGAATACAAAGAATACTAAAAAATCTGAATTTCCATTGAACCAAGCATTTTTAGAATAAGACCTTTCCTAAATAATCCCAGCACTTTGGGAGGCTGATGTGGGCAGATCACTTGAGCTCAGAAGCTGTAGACCAGCCTGGGCAACATAAGGAGACCCCATCTCTATTAAAAAAAAAAATTAGCTGGGCATGGTAGTGTGTACCTGTAGTCCCAGCTACTTGGGAGGCTGAGGTGGGAGGATCACTTGAGCCCAGGAGGTCGAGGCTGCAGTGAGCTGTGATGGCACCACTACACTTCAGCCTGAGGGACAGAGTCAGACCCTGTCTCAAAAACAAAACAAATGGAATCTTTATTTTTTTACATTATTTCCCAAAACCCTAGAAAGTCTAAATCCAAATGGCTTTATTTTACAAGAATGATTTTGCCTTTCAAATTTTTAGGTGTCTTATTGCATAAAATAAAACTTTATTAATAGACTTATTAAGCAAAATAATTTTTTTTCAATTTTGTACTTTTCAGTATTTTTTCTATCAACTTTATGGCTGAAAAGGACGCATCAATAAAGAGAAGAGTTTTAAATAGCTAGCTATTTTAGAGTTCCTATTAAAATAGGATTCTACTTGTTGTATATAATTAAAGAAATTTAACCTGGGCCAGAATAGAAGGTATTAAGAATACCAGATGTTTCTGTGAGCTGGAAGCTGTCACAGCAGTGACACACTTGAATTGGAAACCACCAAAATTTCCTTCTTATTTTCTACTCACCAAACAAAACACAGGCATACTTTCTCATACCTTATGTTTTATAACTTGAATTGTACCAGGACCTTTAACAGCCTTTGATCCAATTTAAGCTAGTCCTTTATGTCCTTGTTTTTTAAAAACAAATTCCATAAATGGAAAAAAAATAAAAATAGAAACACTTCTAATAAAAAACTGAAAATTCATTGCTAGCTGACCTAACTTACAAGAAATATTAAAGTGAGTCCTTCAGGATGAAATAAAAGAATGCTAGATAGTTACTCAAATCCACATGAAAAAATAAAGCACACTGCTGAAGAGAACTACATAGGTAAATATAATATTCAGTATAAATGTACTTTGTATTTATAACTCTACTTTTCCTACCTGATTTCAAAGTCAACTGCATAAAGCAATAACTATAAAATTGTGTCAATGAGCTTATAACATGTAAAGATGTAATGTGTATAACAATAATAGTACAAAGAAGTTGTGAGGGAATATGTGTGTGTATGTATTACACACACATATATTAGAGAAATGTTTTGTGTACCATTGAAGTTAATTTAGTATTAAACTGAACTAGAGGCCAGGCGAGGTGGCTCACACCTGTAATCCAGCATTTTGGGAGGCCGAGGCGGGCGGATCACCTGAGGTTAGGAGTTTGAGACCAGTCTGGCCAACGTGGTGAAACTCCATCTCTACTAAAAATACAAAAAAATTAGCCAGGCATGGTGACGCACGCCTGTAATCCCAGCTACTCAGGTAGCTGAGGCAGGAGAATCGCTTGAACCCAGAGGCAGAAGTTGCAGTGAGCTGAGATCACGCCACTCAACTCCAGCCTGGGCAACAGAGCAAGACCCCATCTTAAAAAAAAACCAACCAACCAAACAAACAAACAAAAAAACATGACTGGGTGTGGTGGCTCACGCCTGTAATCCCAACACTTTGGGAGGCTGAGGCGGGTGGATCACCTGAGGTCAGGAGTTCGAGACCAGCCTGGCTAACATGGTGAAATCCTGTCTCTATTAAAAATACAAAAATTAGCTGCACGTGATGGCAGGTACATGTAATCCCAGCTACTCAGGAGGCTGAGGAAGGAGAATCGCTTGAACCTGGGAGGCGGAGGTTGCAGTGAGCCAAGGTCGCACCATTGCACTCCAGCCTGGGCGACAAGAGCAAAACTTCGTCTCAAAACAAACAAAAAACACACAAAAAAACTGAACTAGATTGCTTTTAAATTAAGAAGCTCATTGTGGCTACCACAAGAAAATAACTGAAAAATATAAGAAAAGAATAATATAGGGCCAGGTACTTTGGCTCACACCTGTAATACCAGCAATTTGGGAGGCTGGGTAGGAGGATTGCTTAAGCCCAGGAGCTCGAGGCCAGCCTGGACAATACAGTGAGAGCCTGTATTTAAAAAAAATTTTTTTTTTTTTTAATTAGCTGAGCATGGTAGCATGCGCCTATGGTCCCGGCTACTCAGGAGGCTGATGTGGGAGGATAACTTGAGCCTGGGAGGTTGAGGTTATAGTGAGCTATGATCACACCACTGCACTCCAGCCTGGGTGACAGGGTGAGACCCTGTCTCAAAAGAAAGAAGAAAAATGAAAAGTATAGTATAATAGGCCGGGCATGGTGGCTCACGCCTATAATTCCAGCACTCTGGGAGGCTGAGGTGGGCGGATCACCTGAAGTCAGGAGTTTGAGGCCAACCTGGCCGACGTGGCAAAACCTCGTCTCTACTAAAAATACAAAAATTAGCCAGGTATGGTGGTATGCACCTGTAGTCCCAACTACTTGGGAGGCTGAGCAGAAGAATCACTTGAACCCGGGAGGTGGAGGTTGCAGTCAGCAGAGATTGCACCACTGCACTCTAGCCTGGGTGACAGAGTGAGACTCTGTCTCAAAAAAAAAAAAAAAGTATAGTATAATAATAATAATAATATACATATATATAAAAAGACACAATAGAATTTAAATGCTACATTGGAAAATATCTATTTAACATAAAAGAAGGCAGGAATACGGAGAGTCAGAGGATGAGGAAAAAAAGAAAAAAATCGAAGATATATAGAAAACAAAGATAACAAAATGACAGGCATAAATCCTACCTTACATTAAATGGAAATGATTTAAATGCCCCAATCAAAAGACAGATTGACAGAATAAAAAACATGATTTAACTATATATGATAACAATAAACACAATTCTGATTTAAAGACAGAAATACATTCAAAGTAAAAGAATAGAAAAAGATATGGCATGCAAGCAGTAACCAAAAGAAAGCTGGATTGGTTGTACTAATATCAGAAATAATCTCTCCTCTAGCCATTCAAAATGCCAAAAGGAATGAAGGCTAAGTGGAAGAAGATGGCCCCCTCTCCTGCTATTGTGAGGAAGCAGGAGGCGAAGAAGGTGATGAATCCCGTTTGAGAAAAGGCCTAAGAATTTTGGCACTGGACAGGACATCCAGCCCTAAAGGGACCTCACCCACTTTGTCAGATGGCCCTGCTATATCAGGTTTGCAGCGGCAAGGAGCTATATATCTTCTATAAGCAGCTGAAAGTGCCTCCTGCAAATAACCAGTTTACCTAGGCCTTGGACTGCCAAATAGCTACACAACTGCTTAAGCTGGCCTATAAGGACAGACCAGAGACAAAGCAAGAAGATCATTGGCCCAGACTGAGAAGAAAGTTGCCAGAGGGATGTCTCCACTAAGGCCTTTGAGCAGGGATTAATGCTGTCACCACCTTGGTGGAGAACAAGAAAGCTCAGCTGGTGGTAACTGCACGTGACAATGGATCTCGTAGAGCTAGCTGTCTTCCTGCCTGCCCTGCATCATAAAATACAAAGGGAAGAGAAGACTGGGATGTCTAGTCCACAGGAAGACTTGCACCACTGTCGCCTTCACACAGATTAACTTGGCAGACAAAGGAGCTTTGGCTAAGCTGGTGGAAGCCATCAGAACCAATGACAATGACAGACAGGATGAGATCCACTGTCACTAGGGAGGCAATATCCTGGGTCCAAAATCTCTGGCTCTCATTGCCAAGCTGGAAAAGGCAAAGGCTTAAGAACTTCCCACTGGCCAGGCGCAGTGGCTCACGCCTGTAATCCCAGCACTTTGGGAGGCCGAGGCAGGCGGATCACCTGAGGTCAGGAGTTTGAGACCAGCCTGACCAACATAGAGAAACCATAGAGAAACCCCATCTCTACTAGAAATACAAAATTAGCTGGGTGTGGTGGCACATGCCTGTAATCCCAGGTACTAGGGAGGTTGAGGCAGGAGAATCGCTTGAACCTGGGAGGCGGAGGTTGCAGTGAGCTGATATCACGTCATTGCACTCCAGCCTGGGCAACAAGAGCGAAACTCTGTCTAAAAAAAAAAAAAAAAACCTTCCCATTAAGCTGGGTTAAATGTAGACTGTTGAGTTTTCTGGACAAATAATAATAATAATTCTCCTTCAGCAAAAGAAAATGAAATATAAATTAAGAAGACATAACAATTATAAACATATGTGCAACTGTGTTCCAAAACACACAAAGCAAAATTGACAGAATTGAGGGGAGAAATTCAACAATGGTTGGAGACTTCTTTTTTTTTTTCTTTTTGAGATGGAGTCTTGCTCTGTCGCCCAGGCTGGAGTGCTCTGTCGCCCAGGCTGGAGTGCAGTGGCAAGATCTCGGCTCACTGCAAGCTCCGCCTCCCAGGTTCACGCCATTCTCCTGCCTCAGCCTCCCGAGTAGCTGGGACTACAGGCGCCCGCCACCACACTGGGCTAATTTTTTGTATTTTTAGTATAGATGGGGTTTCACCATGGTTGCCAGGAGGGTCTTGATCTCCTGACCTTGTGATCCGCCCACCTCGGCCTCCCAAAGTGCTGGGATTACAGGCGTGAGCCACCGCGCCCTGCCAGTTGGAGACTTCTATAACCCACTTTTAATAACTGATAGAACTAGGCAGATGATCAACAGAGAAATAGAAGACTTGAACAGCCCTCTAAACCAAAGAGGCCTAACAGACATATATGGAACGCTCCACCCAACAACAGCAGAATACATACTTTTCTTTAGCATACATGAGTTCAAGACCAGCCTGGGCAACATAAGGAGACCTTGTCTCTAAAACAAATAAAAAAAAAAATAGCAGGACATGGTGGCATGTGCCTGTAGTCCCAGCTACTTGGGAGTCTGAGGCAGAAAGATCACTTGAGTGAGACCAGGGGGTTGAGGCTGCAGTGAACAATGATCATGCCACTACACTCAACCCTGGACAACAGAGTGAGACCCTGCCTCAAAATAATAATAATAATAATAATAATAATAAGCACAAGACTTATACACTAAAAACTAAAAATGATTGTTGAAAGAAATTTAAAGACAACCTGGCTGGGCGTGGTGGCTCACGACTGTAAACCCAGCACTTTGGGAGGCTGAGGTGGGTGGATCACATGAGGTCAGGAGTTCAAGACCAGCCTGGCCAACATGGCAAAACCCTGTCTCTACCAAAAATAGAAATATTAGCCAGGTGTGGTGGTGCACGTCTGTAATCCCAGCTACTCGGGAAGCTGAGGCATGAGAATTGTTTAAACCCAGGAGGCAGAGGTTGCAGTAAGCTGAGATCATGCCACTGCACTCCAGCCTGGGCGACAGAGAGAGACTCTGTTTCAAAAAAAAAAAAAAAAAGAAAGAAAGAAATTTAAAGACAATCTGAATAAACAGAAAGACATCCCATGTTCACAGATTGGAAGACAACATTTTAAAGATAACAATACTCCCCAAATTGATATATAGAGTCAATACCCTATCTAAATTCCAACTGTTTTTTTCAGAAATTGACAAGCTGATTCTAAAATTTACATGAAAATTCAAATTACCCAGAATAGTCAAAACAATCATGAAAGAGAAGAACAAATTTAGAGAACTCAATTTACAATTTCAAAACACATGATAAGCTATAGGAATCAAGACGGTATGGGATTGGCATAAGGCCAGACACAGAGATCAACGGAGTAGAATTAAGATTACAGAAATATATCTGTCCATTTCTGGTCAGTTGATTTTCAATAAGGGTACCAAGACAACTCAATGGGGGAAAAATAGTATTTTCAACAAAAAGTGCTAGGACAAGGAGATATCCACATACCAAAAAAAAAAAAAAAAAAAAGAATCTGGATCTTTAACTCACACCATATGCACAAATTAACTCATAATGGATCAAAGAACTAAATGTATCTGGGTGCAGCGGCTCAGGCCTGTAATCCCAGCACTTTGGGAGGCCGAAGCGGGTGGAACACCTGAGGTCAGGAGTTCGAGATCAGCCTGGCCAACATGGCGAAACCCTGTCTCTACTAAAAATATAAAAATTAGCCGGGCGTGATGGCATGCACCTGTAGTCCCAGCTACTTAGGAGGCTGAGGCAGGAGAATCGCTTGAACCTGGGAGGTGGAGGTTACAGTGAGCTGAGATTGTGCCACGGCACTCCAGCCTGGGCGACAGGGTGAGACTCTGTCTCAAAAAAGAAGAAGAAGAAAAAAAGAACTAAATGTAAGAGATTCACTATAAAACTCCTAGAAGAAAATATAGGAATAGGCCGGGCGCGGTGGCTCATGCCTGTAATCCCAGCACTTTGGGAGGCCAAAGTGGGCGGATCACCTGAGGTCAGGAGTTTGAGACCAGCCTGGCCAACATGGTGAAACCCCGTCTCTACTAAAAATAAAAAATTAGTGGGGTGTGGTGGCATGCGCCTGTGTCCCAGCTACTCAGGAGGCTAAGGCAGGAGAATCGCTTGAACCTGGGAGGCGGAGGTTGCAGTGAGCCGAGATCGCGCCACTGCACTCCAGCCTGGGCGACGGAGTGAGACTCTATCTCAAAACGAAACAAAACAAACAAACAAACAAAAGAAATTATAGGAATAAATCTTCATGACCTTAAGTTAGGCAATAGATTTTTTTTCTTTTTTCTCTTTCTTTTCAATTACTATAGAGTCAATGGTGAGCCAACGGAATTTTAGATATGATAGTAAAAGCACAAGTAACAAAAGAAAAGAAACAGATTAGATTTTATAACCATTACAAACTTTTTGTGCTTCAAAAGACACTACCAAGAAAGTGAAAAGACAATCTAAGAATAGGAGATGATTATTTGCAAAATCATATTCAGTAAGGCTCTAGTCCTTACTCACAACTCAACAGTTTCTCTACATTCTCTCCAACACTTGCCACTGTCTTAAAATTTTTTTTTCTTTTTTTCGCCTCATATGTCCTATGTCCTTGCGAATTGCCTTTTTAAATTTCAGCCATTTTAAGTGGGTGTAAAGTTGTATCTCATTGTGCCTTTGATTTACATTTCCTTAATAACTAATGTTATAGAACATCTTTTCATGTATTTATCAGTCATTCATAAATCTTCTTTAGAAAAATGCCTATTTGAATCTTTTGCCCATTTTAAAATTGGATTTTTGAATCTTTTATTGTTGAATTGTTGAACCCTCATGCCCTGCTGTTATGACTGTAAAATGGTGCAGCTATTTTGGAAAAAAAGTCTGGTAATTCCTCAAAAGATTAAACATAGAGTTCCCATGTCATCTAGCAATTCCACTCCTACATATCTATCCAAGAGAAATGAAAACAAATGTCCACATAAAAATTTGAACACAACTGTTCATAGCAGCATTATTCGTAATAGCAAAAAAAAATAGAAAACAACACAAATGTGTAATCACTGATGAATGAATAAAATGTGGCATATCCATACAATGGAGTATTATTTGGCAACAAAAAGAAATGAAGTACCAATACATGTTACAACACAGTTAAACTTTGTAAATATATGCTAAGTGAAAAAAGTCACAAAAGACCACATGATGTATGATTCCATTTACATGAACTGTCCAGAGTAGGCAAATCTTATTTTATTTTATTTATTTTATTTTATTTTTTTGAGACAGGTCTTGCTTGTTGCCCAGGCTGGAGTGTAATGGCGTGAACACGGATCACTGCAGCCTCAACCTCCTAGGCTCAAGCAATTCTCCTGTCTCAGCCTTCTGAGTAGCTGGGACTACAGGCGTGCGCCACCATGCCTGGCTAATTTTATAGAGATGGGGTCTCACTTTGTTGCCCAGGCTGGTCTCAAACTCCTGGGCTCAAGCAATCCTCCTGCCTTGGCCTCCCAAAAAAGAGCAGGCAAATCTATAGAGACAAAAAATACTTTAGTGATTGATGAGGCTGGAGGATGGGGGAAGCGGGAATAAATGGGGGGGGGGCTACTACTCATAGAAAAGCGGTTTCTTTTTGAGGTGATGAAAGTGTTCTAATGGATAAACATACATTTTAATATTATGCAGCAATAAAAAATGAAGTACTGATACATGTTATAAAATGTTTGACTCCCAAAAACATTATAAGTAAAAGAAGCCAGTCACGAAACCATATATTATTGTGTAACTGTATTGATACAAAATGTTTCAGCATAGGCAAATCTATAGAAACAGAAAGCAGATTTGTGGTTGCCTGGTGCCTGTGGTTGGGGGTTTGGGGTAGAGGAGCTACAATGAGGGATGACTATGAATATGTACATGTTTCTTTGTGGAATGTTGAAAATATTCCAAAATCAAATTGTGGTAATAGCTGCACAAGTCTGTAAATTGTATAAGTTAAATGAGTAAACATTATGATATGTGAAATATCTCAATAAAACTGTAATTTTTTAAAAAAATTAAAAGTAAAGAAGCAAAAGAAATACTTACTTTCCAACTCATTTATAAGGCAGCTTTTCCCTGATATCAAACCAGAAAAAGATACTATCAAAATTTTCAAAATATAAAACAAAAAGATGAAAACTGTAAACCAACATACTTATTGAACTTAAATTAATAAAGGGCATATACAAAAACTTACAGTTAACATTATAATTTATGGCAAAAGACAGAAGGCTTTCTCCTTGGAAGAACAAGGCAAGGATGTCCAATATAAAGTTTTAGCTAGTACAATAGTAAGAAGAAATAAAAGGCATAAAGATTAAAAAGGGAGAAACAAAAAAGTCTATATTCACAGATGACATAATTGCTCACTCAAAAAATCCCAAAGAATCTATAAGAAAACTTCTAGAACAAATATGTTTAGCAAAATCTTCAGATGTAAGGTCGATACACAAAAATTAATCATATTTCTCTATCAATGTGTGATTGGAAACCCTGTAGAAATAAAATAAATCCTTAGGTATAAATAAATCGAAACACATATAGAATCTGTAAGCTGAAAACTATAAAAAGCAGATAAAACATATCTAAGAAGACCTGGAGAAATAAACTGTACACCAAACCCCCATGACATGCAATTTGCCTATATAACAAACCTGCATATGTACCCCTGAGCCTAAAATAAAAGTTAAAAAAAAAAAAGACAAAAAAAAGGAGAGATAGCCTACGTTTATTGGTTGGAAGACTCAGCACAGTAAAAATGTCGATTCTCCCCAAAATTGATATATAGATTTAACATAATTCCAATCAAAATCACAGCAGGATTTTTTTTAGATATAGTCAAGCTGATTCTAAAATTTATATGAAAAGGAAGAGGAAGTAGAGTAGCTAAAACAGTTTTGAAAAAAAACAAAGTTTCAGGAAACATAATACCTAATTTTAACAATAATAATTTTAAAAGTTGCTATAAAACTACAATAATCAAAATAGTGTGGTATTGGTGAAAGGACAGACACATAGATTAATTGGAACAGAATAAAGAGTCCAGAAAGAGATTGACACATATATGGCTAATTGATTTTTCAAAAAGGTACAAAAGCTATTCAATGGAGAAAGGACGGTCTCTTCCACAAATGGTAATGTAATAATTGAATATCAATATGCAAAAAAGAACCTCACCCAAAACCTCACACCTTATACAAAAAGTAATTTCAAATGTGTCATAAATCTAAATGTAAACATAAAACTATTAAACTTTTAGGAGAAAACATAGAGGAAAATCTTTGTGACCTGTGTTTAGCCAGAGTTCTTAAATATTACACCAAAATCACAATTTTTAAAAAAAATTTGATAAAGTATACTTTATTAAAATCACAAACTTTCGCTCTGCCAATGACACTGTTAAGAGAATGAAAAGACAAGCTATAGACTTGAATAATATATTTGTAAATCACATGTCCTACAAAGGATTTTTATTAAAAATACAGAAAAAACTCTCAAAAATCAACCATATGAAAACCAACAACCTAATTTTCTAAAATGACAAAAATTGTTGCCTTTGGGATAAACTGAGTAAAGGATATATAGGTACATAGCATCCCTCTGTATTATTTAACTGCATGTAAATCGACAATTATCTCAATGAAAATTTCAATTAAAAATAAAACAGGATACAAAAAAATAGCAAAAAACTTGAACAAACACTTTACCACAGAGGATATACAGATCACAAATAAGTGCAAGAAAAAAAATGCTCAACATCACTAACCATTATGGGAATGAAAATTATAATAAAATAACCACTTTATATCATCAAATACCTATTGGATTGGCTAAAAAAAGAATGCTAGTAATACCAAGTGCTGAAGAGCATCAGAAAAACTGGAAGTCTCGCACATTGCTGACAAAATGTAAAATGATACAGCTGCTTGGGAAAATGGTTTGTTAGTTTTTAAAAAATGTTAAATATGCATACCATATGATGCAGCAATCTCATTTCTGGGTATTTCATCCAAGTGATCTGAAAACTTATGTTCACCCAAAAAGCTGTATGTGACTATTTATGGGAGCTTTATTTGTAAAACCCCAAACTAGAAACAACCCAAATGTCCTCCAACTGGTGAATGGATAAACAAACTGTGGTACATCCATTATAACACAAAATAAGTTGAGGAATCCCAAAGACAGCCTCCAGAGACATGTTTTTACCGTGAGATCATACTTCTCTGGCCATGCTTACTTAGAAACAGGTGGACACCTGACTGTAGAACAGCCCAACTATAGGCCAGGCAATGGGCTCTGACCCATTTCTTGGCATGAAAAAGATGAGCAGGGACAGTCAAATTTTCTGTCCCTGGAATCTAACAAAGGTCAGTTAAATAAGGACCTGAAAGTGAAAGAATGCTTTGGGATCACGAGTAACCAGTGTTATCTAACAGTTTTGGGAAAGCAGAAACTATGCATAAAATGAAGCCATTTGGGAATGAAACAGAATAAAATAAAGTACAGCTATTAGTGATACTGCATCAGACTGAAGGTTCATGTACTTCTGCTGTTAAATCCCCAGAGCTGCCTTCAATCTAAGTCTACCCCTTAATTCTGTCTTTACAAGATCATCCAAGTACAGTTCCTGTTCTTGGGTTCTGTATTAGTTGTCTATTGTTGTTGTAACTAATTACCACAAACTTAGTGGCTTCAAACAACACAAATTGATCTTATAGTTCTCTAGGTTACAAGCCTAACATGGGCCTCACTGGCCTAAAATCAAGGTGTTGCCAGGGCTGTGTTCCTTCTGAAGGCTATAGGAGAGATGTGTTCCCTGGCCTTTCCAGCTTCCAGAAGTTGCCTCCATTCCTTGGTCTGTGGCACTCTTCCTCCATCTTCAAAGCCAGCAATGTTGCACCTTTCTGACACTGTTTCCCTTTTCTCTGACTCTTCTGTGTTTCTTCTCTTCTACTTTTAAAGATCCTAGTGATTACACTGGACCTACCTGGATAATCCAGGATAATCTCCCTATCTTAGAGTCAGCAGATTAGCAACTTTAATCCCATCTGCAAGCTTAATTCTCCTTTGCCATATATCCTACCATGGTCACAAGTTTCAGGGATTTGCACATGGATGTTTTCGGGGGGAATTATTCTGCCTACGACAAGTTCCATTGGGATTTCACATATGTCCTTACAATACATCCCTAACCCCCACCTTGACTATGCACATATAACCAAAGAGGCCTGACCTGATTAACAACTTCTATATTAGTTAAGTAGAGATTGATGCTCTTATTTTTCAAAGTCAAAGAAGTATATTTTACTAATATTCTTATAACTAATAAACAAAGATCTCTTCAGATAAGAGCATGAGTGTATATATATGTATGTATTTCTTTTTATGAGACGGAGTTTCATTCTTGTTGAGTGTGTGTGTGTGTGTGTGTGTGTATATATATATATATGTATTTTAGATGGAGTTTCGCACTTGTCGCCCAGGCTGGAGTGCAATGGCACAATCTCGGCTCACTGCAACCTCTGCTTCCAGGGTTCAAGCAATTCTCCCACCTCAGCCTCCTGAGTAGCTGGGATTACAGGCGCCTGCCACCACATCCAGCTAATTTTTGTATTTTTAGTAGAGATGGGGTTTCGCCATGTTAGCTAGGCTGGTCTCGAATTCCTGACCTCAGGCGATAGGCCCACCTCAGCCTCCCAAAGTGTTGGGATTACAGGCGTGAGCCACTGCGCCCGGCCGAGTATAATTTTAAGATTATCTTGTTACCAACAAACTCTCCAACAAACTCTAAATGCTAGACCAGAAGTTCCCACTGACTGATAACATTTCAAAAATTATTGTGGGGATTGGCATTGGGCTTCCAGCTGCTGGTTTTCCAAATAAAAGCATGAACCATACTCAGCTTCTCTCTACAATCTATCAATTATCCTAATCATTATTACATAAAAGGACATTTAACATCAAAAACAGAAAATAATCTCAGAATAATGTGTACTTCTTTAAATTATTTTAGCCTAATTAAAAATAAATTGTATTATAATCATTTTTCTAATTTTGCTAATCTTGGACTAGATTTTTTAAAAATTACTTTTATGACTGATTTACCTGTAGCAACTATGCCATTGTCCACATGTGTCAAGGACTGGGGGCGGCTTCGAAGTTTGCTTTTGAAAGATCTTGGTCGACGTGGTGATGCAGGTGGCAAAGGAATCTCAGTAGATTGGGTTTTGCTATCTTTAATTGACCGAAGGCGTTCATAGAGCTCCTGCAGCTCCTTATTCTGCTGGGTTTGAAGATTTACCACCTCCTGAATGTGTCTGAATGAAAATCATGCAAAAAGCATTTTAATGGCACTGGCTCCATAAAGATGAGCCAAGAAACTCTAAACCAGTATAAGTAAAGTTTAACAAGGAATTTAGATTAAGAATGGGGAAATAGAGACTAGGCACAATGGCTTACATCCATAATCCCAGCACTTTGGGAAGCCGAGGCAGGAGTATTGTTTCAGACTAGAAGTTCGAGACAAGCCTGGGTAACATAGGGCGACCCTATCTCTCTAAAAAAAAAAAAAAAAAAAAAAAAAAAAAAAATAAAATAAATACAAAAATTAGCTGGGCACGGTGGTGCATGCCTGTAGTCCCAGCTACTCAAAAGGCTGAGGTGGGAGGATCACTTGAGCCCAGGAATTCAAGGCTGCAGTGAGCCAAGATCACACCACTGCACTCCAGACTGGGTGACAGAGAGAGACCCTGTCAAAAAAAAAAAAAGAAAGAAAGAAAGAGAGAGAGGGAGGGAGGGAGGGAGGGAGGGAAGGAAGGAAGGAAGGAAAGAGGAAATACAGAGTATTTTCACAATTTCCAGAGGGAAGTGGGAAATGCCTTCCTAAGCATAACATTTAACTGTAATAATCACTCATGAAGAAAAAGATTAACAAATTTCTAAAACTTAAATACAGTGAAAGTCAGTAAAACAAAATGTAAAGTCAAATAGTATTAATGATATTAACATTTTTTGCCAGATGCAGTGGCTCATGCCTGTAATCCCAGCACTTTGGGAGGCTAAGGCAGGAGGATCGCTTGAGCCCAGGAGTTCGATACCAGCCTAGACAACATAGTGAGACTCTGTCTCTCTGAAAAAAAAAAAGAAAAAAAAAAAAATCAACCAGGTATGATGGCACATGCCTGTAGTACAAGCATCTCGGGATGCTGAGGCAGGTAGATCTCTTGAGCCAGAGGTCGAGGCTTCAGTGAGCCATGACAGCACCACTGCACTCCAGCCTGGGTGACAGAGCAAGACCTCATCTTAATAATAAGAATTGTAATAGTAATAAAAGAAAGAATAAATAAAAATCGGTGAAGAAACCATAATGCTAAAAGAACACTGAAGGATGAATAAATTATCTTTTAAGATCCTTTCTAGGCCAGGCATGGTGTCTCATGCCTATAATCCCAGCACTCTGGGAGGCTGAGACAGGAGGATGGCCTGAGGCTAGAAGTCTGAGACCAGCCTGGGCAACACAGGGAGACCTCATGTCTACAAAAAAATTTAAATATTAGCTGGATGTGTTACACGTCTGTAGGCCCAGATACTTGGGAAGCTGAGGTGAGAGGATGGCTTGAGCCCAGGAGGTAGAGGCTGCAATGATCCATGACTGCACCACTGCACTCCAGCCTGGGTAACATAGTAAGACTCTGTCTCAAAATAAAAGATCCTTTCCAGGTCTTGGGTTCTATGAGGTTATGAGAATCCATGTCTCACATTCAAAATTAAGTAGATATTCATAACCACCCAGTTACAAAAAACTAGCCAGCTACAAAAGCTACCAGTCATTTGACAATGGTTTAAAAGAACCATTAAAAACAGCAATAGAAGGCCAGGTGCAATGGCTCACACCTGTAATCCCAGCACTTTGGGAGGCTAAGGCGGGCGGATCACGAGGTCAGGAGATTGAGATCATCCTGGCTAACACGGTGAAACCCCGTCTCTACTAAAAATACAAAAAATTAGCCAGGCGTGGTGGCGGGTGCCTATAGTCCCAGCTACTTGGGAGGCTGAGGCAGGAGAATGGCGTGAACCCAGGAGGCAGAGCTTGCAGTGAGCCGAGATTGTGCCACTGCACTCCAGCTGAGGCAACAGAGCCAGACTCCGTCTCAAAAAAAAAAAAAAAAAACAAAAAAACCAAACCAAAACAAAACAAAAGCAATAGAATACTTATATCACAAATATGAAACTGCTTTAATAACTTTTATTATAAAAAGTATCAGTGTACATATACTGTATAGTACTTAATATATAAGTTGACGTATACATAATGTAATGTCAAGCCTGTATATATATTTTAAAGTGGAATATCAGCCTTCTGGTGATGAATATTTAAAGTATATATTCACAATTTTCTTGCAAGCTCAAGTTAAAAACACTGAAACAAGTTAGAGAGAAAATATTATAATTATCTATCATTGGAATGACAGTTTTGGGTTTTTTTCTTCTCTGGGCAAGGCCCTAGAAACTAAGAAATTTCCAAGGATTTTAACCTGCTTTAATTCTTGAAGCACTTGAACGTAGCATCCAAGTGGAGCATTATTCAAGCTTGTAAGAACTTGACTAAAATCCAGCTTTTTATTTTATTTTTTGAGATGGAGTCTCGCTCTATCACCCAGGCTGGAGTGCAGTGGTGCGATCTCGGCTCACTGCAACCTCTGCCTCCAAGGTTCAAGCAATTCTCCCTGCCTCAGCCTCCTGAGTAGCTGGGATTACAGGCGCGTGCCACCACGTCTGGCTAATTTTTGTATTTTTAGTAGAGACGGGGTTTTGCCATGTTGGCCAGGGTGGTCTCAAACTCCTGACCTCAGGTGATCCACCCACCTCGGCCTCCTAAAGTGCTGGGATTACAGGCTTGAGCCACTGTGCCCGGCCAAATCCAGCTTTTTACGTGCCTATTTAGTCCTCCCTGGTTCTCCCTGCTTTACAAATTGTTCAAGTCCCAGAACAGTGCGGAAATTCTCTAAAGCATAAGATATATTCAAAAATTGCTAGAGTTGGTTTCAACTTTTCAAAGTAAGGGCATTGGGTCGTCAATAGGAGGCTAGTAATTAACTTATGAGTATATACATATAATGGAATACTTTGAAACAGTCAAAAATATAATGATACAGATATATATCCAAGATACTATGAAATGGTAAAGAAAACCAAGATATAAGAACAGTCTTGCAGTGTAAGTTACTATTTGGGGAACAAAGAATGAAATATGCATATTTGTTTGTACAGTTATAGACTAACTGGATATACAAGAAACAGGTAATATTTATTGTGTCTAAGGAGAGAACCTGGATAGTTCAGCTGCAGTGCTAGGAGGGAGACTACTGGTTACCCTTTTGTACCTTTTGAATTTTGAACCATGTGGATAGAATTAGAATTCAGTAACTTAAATATGAATTTCTTTTCTTTTTTTTTAGACGGAGTCTTGCTCTGTTACCCAGGCTGGAGTGCAGTGGCGCACGATCTGGGCTCACTGCAACCTCCACCTCCCGGGCTTAGGCGATTCTCCTGCCTCGGCCTCCCAAGTAGCTGGGAGTACAGGCGTCTGCCACCACACCTGGCTAAGTTTTGTATTTTTTTTTTTTTTTTAAGTAGAGACAAAGTTTCACCATGTTGGCCAGGCCGGTCTTGAACTCCTGACCTCAAGTGATCCACCTGCCTCTGCCTCCCACAGTGCTGAGATTACAGGCATGCACCACCATGCCTGGCTGGCCTGAATTTCTTTTTTTTAAATGACCTATTTTATAAAACTAAATACAAAACATCATTCTATTGACAAAATATATTATCATAATATCACTAGTGAAGGTTGATTACCTCAGTCACCAAATAATAAGCTTGATCTTGAAAGTATCTTACCTTTTCCTAAAGAAGATGAACCACTATCTCTGATTATAATAAATCAGCTGTTTACTTATCAAATGTGAAATTATATAAGAATAGTTGTAAAATCTAAAACCAAAAGTCCTGAAGAATAAGGATTGTAAAGGTTAGCAAAAAGAGTAGTTAAATCATATTGGTCAATAAACAACTGTAATAGTCTTGAGACTATGTAAACATTTTATATACAAGAACTTTTTCTCATTCATAAATGTTTAGCATTAGCATTCTTTGTAGTTTTCAATCATTAAAATGTCACCAATCCTAAATTAGTTACCAATCCAATACTAAGTTCTATAAAACCTAGGGCAACCAGATTTGTGACAAAAGAGAAACAGTCCTTACTTTTCTCGTAATCTTTGAAGCTCCACCTTCAAGTCCTCATCCTCTATTTCTGATTCATCATCACTGCTCATTGGGGAAGATGGCGAATAGAAGAGTGAACTCTGTGTTTGAGCATAAGCTTGTTCTTCGTGGTGTGGTAAGCACTGATTACTCTCTGGACCAGTCTTTGCCACTGACTTTCCACTGCCAGCAAGACTGGCTGAAAATTCACTATCAGAGCTAGGCTGTTTCCCAGCAGTCAATATCTCTCTCTCTTTAAGCAACAGTTCAGATCCAGACTGCATGCTACTTCCTGTGGCTGAAGTTTCTTCAAATTCCTTTTCTGGGGTCACTGAAGATACATCAGTCTCACAAGCTGCGCTGAAAGATAAGAAGTTGTCACCTTGTTTGGGAACTCCTTTATTTTCTTTACAGGTTTCCTGAAGAGCTTGTAACTTCTCAGAAGAAAACGAAGTTTTTGGATTTTGTGTGGCAGGTTCTATTTCTACCAACTGAGACTTTGCTGTTTCAATAAAGGCTTCTTCACTAGAATGGTTTGTCTCACTGAACACTGATATGTGTTCTATTCCAAAAGATGTCATTTTTGCTGACTGCTGCTGAGGAATTGTAATCACCTGAGATATAAAAACGTAAAAGTGGTTAGCATAGCACAGACAAGTAGATGCTCTGCTGTGATGTATATGTACTGATACTAGCAAAATTTAAAAATTTAATCTATACCCCCAAATTCACTCTTTCAATCAGTCCCCTTGGGTAAAGAGAGTGGGCATCATATTGCTCAAATAAAATTCCACAATTAGAGTTGCTGAGATTCTAAAGGACGTGAAATTACATTTATAAAAGAGGACCCACCCACCCGCCAAAAGAAAACCTATTTCTGTGCTCTCTACCAGCTATGAAAATCTCCATTTCTTTAGATTCATCTTTACTGATGGCTTCAAAAGGTGAGGGGATGCATGCAAGATGAACAAATTAAATATGACAATGATCTACATTTAAAGTAAGTATCATCGGCCAGGCATGGTGGCTCATGCTTGTAATCCCAGCACTTTGGGAGGCCGAGGCAGGCGGATCACCTGAGGTCAGGAGTTCAAGACCAGCCTGGCTAACATGGTGAAACCCCGTTTCTACTAAAAATACAAAAAATTAGCCGCGTGTGGTGGTGCGCACTTGTAATCCCAGCTACCCGGGAGGCTGAGGCAGTAAAATCGCTTGAACCAAGGAGACGGAGGTTGCAGTGAGCTAAGATCACACCATTGCACTCCAACTGGGCAACAAGAGTGAAACTCCATCTCAAAAAAAAATAAAAACAAAAATGGAAGTATCATCTACAGACCAAGATCTCCAGTGGCTGTTATATTTTATAATGCCCTTGTAGATAAGGATTCAATCAAAGACACAAACCTGGAACCGACCCCGCTGAAATGATCCACTCATCGCTTTACATCTATTCAAAGCCCTAGTATCAGCTGTGGACTCCCGTGTCAGAGGAATGGGATCAGGAGCAATTGCTGATCTCATCTCTTCTGTTTCCACTGCAAGTTTTGCCAAATTGTAAGTAAAAAAGAGAAAATTGTTTGTTAAGACTAAATTTGCTTACATTACCAAAAATGAAGAAAAGTAGAAAAAGCTTAACTCCTGCTAGACAATTAAAAGGTGTTAATGTAATAAGCAACATCGTATTAAGTCCCTAAGTCTAAATCAGACATTGCAAGATTTATCCCAAGACTTAGTATCTATATGAAATGAATAACCGGAAAACCAAATTAGTTACAAAAGGAAAAAATAAAATGGCAATGACATTAATGGGACATGTCACATACATGGGCTATGTGGAAAAAGTGGCAAGATTTGTATATGAACAACAAAAAAAATAAGTAAATGAAAAGTGATGTTACCTAGTCTATGTCCCTGACTGTAAGCACACTACCTTGACGGACTTTTGATCTCTTGAAAAAGCTGGTTGACTGCCGTAGCCTGTATGCCCAGCTTTTTAATTTGCGAGTCCAGGATTTCTTGCTAATAGGATTTTTGAGACTAGGACAAGTAAAGCTTAGGCCAAAATATCCACCTCCTGTCTGCAGATGAATGGCTCCACCGCTTGACACAGCAGCAGGATAGGCCTCTGGATCCCCTGGAAGTGAAGCATCTGAGGACATCTCCTAATGGAGACAAAACAAAACAAAACAAAACAAAAAACAAAACAAAACAAAACAACCGAGAAAAACCAAAGTGGTAACAATTTAGGTAAGGTGAAGCTTTTTAAAAAAAAAAATCGGAATTTCTTGTATAGACTAATCTTTAACCCAAAATAGAGTATTACGTATATAGTTGCATTAATAGTAGCATATCAGACGGAACCCAAAGTACTCAATTTATAAAAAGCCTTGTTTCTTTAAAAATATTATTTAGACTTTAGTAAATAAAAGAGAAGATTATTAATCTTCTACCCCAGAATATTTTTCATCATTATACAAACTTTGAAAACTGAAAATCAAATTAAAATTTCCTTCATATGTGCCAGTTTACTAAAAAGGTTACTAAAACTCCATGCTATTATCATGGAAATTTTCATTTATGCCTATATTATTTAAGAGACTCAGTTAAAGATGCTTGAAACACATAAAAACAGAAAAAAACAAGATATCTAGGCACTTAGATTTACAGCGAAGTATCAGGAAATCAAGTTTCTTACTTTATGAAAGCATACGGAAATTTATAAAGGACATCAAAATTACTTCAAAATCATGCTCTAAAAATTCTTGTTAACATCAGGCTATGCTGGCTATAAAATCAATCCCCTCTTCTTGTCCTCCTACTCCCCCCAAAAGGGCCCCAGATATAACTGTTGTATCTAAATGAGTGCTTTAAAGATAAATCCCCTATAATAATTAATATGAAAAGTTAGCACAGACAACCACAAATATTTTGGGAAACATGAGAAGGGTCACTACTAATCTAGAAGATTAAAAAAATATATAAAAGCACACAGAATGGGATTTAGCATTTGCCTGAAGGAAGATAGCCTACATGGCAGTAAGTATGATGTCTTGGGTAAGCATTATTACTACTTAGGGCAGGGCTGGGCGCAGTGGCTCACGCCTGTAATGCCAGCATTTTGGGAGGCTGAGGTGGGCGGATAACCTGAGGTCAGGAGTTTGAGACCAGACTGGCCAACATGGTGAAACCCCGTCTCTACTAAAAATACAAAATTAGCCTGTCGTGGTGGTGCCTGCCTGTAATCCCAGCTACTTGGGAGGCTGAGGCAGGAGAATAGCTAGAACCCGGAGGCGGAGGTTGCAATGAGCCGAGATCGCACCATTGCACTCCAGCCTGGGCAACAAGAACAAAACTCTTGTTTCAAAAAAAAAAAAACAAAAAAACAAACACAAACTTATGGCAGGTCAGGACATATTAAAAATAAAATTGTAAGCAATCAGTTTTTATTTTCTGAAGTCTCATTTTAAACTAGTAATAATTAGTTTCATGAGAAGAAAAAAATCAGTATTACAATTTAGAAAATGTTACATTGGTCCCACTGAAATTACAGAAAAGAATTTTAATATGTAGTAACTGGATCAAGATGGCAAATTAAATATTTGTTCTAGCCTTCCTTATCAATCCAAATTTACAGACACAACAGGAAAATATACATAGACACATGCATATATGACTGACAGAGGAAAAAGTAGACCATGACATATGTAGGAATTGTTTCAAAATGCTGCAAACTTGAGTGGCTGATACAGGCAGCAGGAGAGAACCCTGGCCAACTAAAAAGATGAGTGGTACGCTAGAATGCTTACAAAACTCTATCAGATCTATCTTCTGTCTCTTTCAATGTTATCTCTTAATGCTCTCCTGTTTACTGGCCGCCTTTTGGTTCCTTGAACAGATCTCTGCCTATGAATATCACCACCACATACAAGTCTTTCCCTGACTACCATATATAGGTTTAGTATCCATTTTCTTCTACTAGATGTAAACTCCACAAAAACAGAGGTTTTGACTTATTCACTGCTAAAGAGATATTTACTGAATGGAAGAATGAACTGGTTGGGATAACAAAGAAGGAACAGGCAGGCAGTTCTGTCCCTTCTCTCCCCACCTCCAGACCAAGCAAAGGGCAGCAGAGGCATGTGCCCCCAAATAAGAGCAGTAAGAGGAAAAGGTTTTGTGGCCAAGAGAGAGGTCAACAATGTAGGAAGGAGACAACATCCAGGAAGAAAGGTAAGCCCTCCTACATTTGGAGACTAGCTACTGGGCCACCCTCCAGGCAGCATTAGAGATAAGTTACAAAATACAGTGCCAGGGAGCATGTCCCATACCTTTCCCACAATTACTGAAGGAAAGTTACAGTAATTACATAAAACACTTACAGACAGATGAACAAGGAATCTCATGAGTGAAAAAGAAGAGAACACAACTAAGAATCACTAAACACCAAGGGAAAACTAACATTATAAGAAAATACTAAACTCGGCAAACAGAATAGCCAAGGAAATAGCATTAATAACATAGAATAAGACTTCAATATATTCAGAGAGATGTGTGAATATACTACATCGATAAAGTAATGAACTACAGTTACTAGAAATTAAAACAATGTAATACTTGATACAAAAAATAGCTGAATAGGAGATGCAACCGCTTAAAAATTGAGAAATTATCCCAGTACAAAAAGCAAAAGGACAAACAAATGAAAAGCATAAGAAGTTTATAGATAAGAGCTGCGCGCAGTGGCTCACACCTGTAATCCCAGCACTTTGGGAGGCTAAGGCGGGTGGATCATCTGAGGTCAGGAGTTCCAGACCAGCCTGGTCAACATGGTGAAACCTCATCTCTAACAAAAATATAAAAATTAGCTAGGCGTGGTGGTGAGCGCCTATAATCCCAGCTACTTGGGAGGCTGAGGCAGGAGAATTCCTTGGACCTGGGAAGTGGAGGTTGCAGTGAGCTGAAATCATCCCATTGCATTCCAACCTGGGCGACAGAGTAAGACTCCATCTCAAAAAAAAAAAAAAAAAAAGTTTGTATATAAGAAAAATAAAAATGGGAAATGAAGAAATAAAACTATCTCTATTCACAGTTGACATGCTCTTATATATAGAAAATCCAAAATAATCCACCAAAAGTTATTGGAGCTAATAAACAAACTCAGTAAAGTTGGAGGATACATCAACACATAAAAATCAGTTGTATTTTTATATACTAGCAATGAAGAATCCAAAACAGAAATTAAGAAAACAATTCCATTTCTAATAACAATAAGAAAATACTTAGGAATATATTTAACCAAGGAGTGAAAGTCTTATACACTGAAAACTACAAAACATCAATGAAAGAAATTCAAGGATACTGAAATAAATAGAAAGTTCATGGGCAGGAAGACTTAATCTGTCAACAGTCCACAGAGTGACCTACAGATTCAATGCAATCCCTATCAAAACCCCAATGGCCTTTTTCACAGGAATAGAAAAGCTTATACTAAAATTCATATGGAATCACAGGGGACTCTGAATAGCCAAAAAATATTTAAAAAGAACAAAGTTGGAGGACTCACATTTCCTGATTTCCAAATGTACTATAAAACTACAGTAATCAAAACACTGTCATTTTGCTACTGGCATAAGGATAGATATTGGGATTGATGAATTGAATTAGTCCAGAAATAAATCCATACATCTATAGTCAGCTGATTTTTTACAAGAATGCCAAGACCATTAAATGGGGGAAAGAATAGTTTCTTTACCAAATGGTGCTGAACAACTGGATATCCAAATGCAAAAGAACGAAGCTGGACCCTTGTCTCATACATATACAAAAATTAACTCAACATATATCAAAGACCTAATTATAAGAGCTAACAAAGCAATACAAGGAAAAGTGGATAATCAGACTTCAACAAAATTAAGAACTTTTGTGCGTTAAAGGATACCATCAAGACAGTGAAAAGACAAACCTACAGAATGGGAGAAAATATTCACAAATAAAATATCTAATAAAGACTTAGCATCCAGAATATACAAAGATTTATTTTATTTTATTTTATAGAGATGGGGGTCTCACTATGTTGACCAGGCTGGTCTTGAACTCCTGGCCTCAAGCGATCTTACTGCCTTGGCTTCCCTAAATTCTGGGATTACAGGCTTGAGCCACCATGCCCAGCCACACATATAAAGAATTCTTACGGCCGGGCACGGTGGCTCACGCCCGTAATTCCAGCACTCTGGGAGGCCGAGGCGGGCGGATCACGAGGTCAGGAGATCGAGACCATCCTGGCTAACACGTTGAAACCCCTGTCTCTACTAAAAATACAAAAAAAAAAATTAGCCGGGCACGGTGGTGGGCACCTGTAGTCCTAGCTACTCGGGAGGCTGAGGCAGGAGAATGGCGTGAACCCGGGAGGCAGAGCTTGCAGTGAGCCAAGATAGCGCCACTACAGTCCGGCCTGGGCGAAAGAGCGAGACTCCGTCTCAAAAAAAAAAAAAAAAAAAAGAATTCTTACAACTCAACAACACAAACAACAACCCAATTAAAAAATAGGCAAAGGACTCGAACAGACATTTCTTCAAAGAAGATATACAGATGACCAACAAGCACAGGAAAATATTCTCAACACCACTAGCCATTAAGCAAATGCAAATCAAGACCACAATAAGATACCACTTTATACTTACCAGGATGGCTATGATCAAAAAATTGGAAAACAAGTGTTGGTAAGTATGTGGACAAATCGGAACCCTCACATTGTGCTGGTGGGAATGTAAAATGGTGTGGCTGCTTTAGAAAAGAGTTTGGTGGTTCTTCAAAAAGTTAAACGTAGAATTACCATATGCCCCAGATAATTGAAAACAGGAACTCATACGAATACTTTATATGAATGTTCGTAGCAGCACTATTCACAACAGCCAAAAGGTAGAAACAACCTAAATGTCCATAAACCAATGAATGGATAAACAAAATGCAGTATAGCCATAAAATGGAATATGAACTTTGAAACATTATGCTAAGTGAAAGAAACCAGACACAAAGGCCATATACTGTATGGTTCCATTTATATGAAATATCTAGCAGAAGCAAATCTATACTGACAGAAAGCAGATTTGTGGTTGCAAGGGGCAAGGGGAAGGGAGAACGAATAATGACTGCTTAATGGGTATGAAGTTTCTTTTTTTGGGGTGATGAAAAAGTTCTGGAACTAGATAATGGTGATGGATACACAACCTTGTGAACAAATTTAATGTCACTGGATCGAACACTGTAAAAGAGTTAAAATTCTAAGAAATCACAAGACAAGTTTCCATATTTATAGAGCACAAAGAATATGAAATAAGATGAATAAACAATAAAGAGAATATACCAAAGGCATCCAGTAGCCCTTTAAGTAGGTACTATTATCTCGATTTTACAGATGAGGAAATTAAGGCTGGGTAAAGGGTGTAGATAATTTGCCTAGTATTACATAGTAAACGGCAAAGCAAGATTTTGAAACTGGTTTGTGGGGTTCAAAAGCTGTTTTCTTTCTAACACTGTTTCAATAAGAATGTTTTCATTTAAAAAATCTTACAAGTATTACATTGTGAAAGGAAAACAAAAACTCAGGACCCTAATTCACTATGCCAAAAAGAAAAAAATTAAGCTGAAAGCTGAGTCATGCAAGAAACTGCATTTCATTTTGTTCCTAAGCAAACAGCTACAAATAAAAGGTTAAATATCTCCAGAGGTAGCTACCCTATGTTCACCTTATCTTATGTAAAGTGCTGATTTACTGAGCAAAATTGGGAGATGAATACATAATTGATTATTCTCCTACCTGCTCCTTTTCTCTTGCAACATGTGGATTACCATAACCTCCCTCTTTCCCCTCCAGCTTGCTTTTCTCCTTCAAATACTGAAGCCCTCAAAATCATCTTTGGAGAAAGGCACGGACCACAGACTGTATCTGTGATTCCATGTTTCCTCTCTTCTAGGCATGTCCCTAACCTTGGCAAAATAAAATTCTAAATTGATTGAGATCTGCCTTAGATATTTTTTGGCTTATAACATGAATAACTGTTTTCTGCAAAAGATCTAAACCATTAGATAAAACAAAAATCCCTGTAACAACCCTCCTTCCCAGTCTCCCCTGGAAGATATCCACTAATATCAATTTATCTTTTCAGAACTTTTTTGTGCATTTATGTACATATGTGTGTGTGTGTGTGTGTGTGTGTGTGTGTGTGTGTGTGTGTGTGTGTGTTCCTTTTTAAAAATACAGGCCAGGTGTGGTGGCTCATGCCTGTAATCCCACTGCTTTGGGAGACCAAGGCAGGAGCATTGCTTGAGGCCAGGAGTTCAAAACCAGCCTGGGCAACATTGCAAGCCCATGTCTCTACAAAAAGTTTAAAAATCAGCCAAGCATGGTAGCACGCACTTGTAGTCCCAGCTACTTGGGAGGCTGAGGCAAGGGGATCACCTAAACTCAGGAGGTTGAGGTTACAGTGAGCCACGATCATGCCACTGCACTCCAGCCTGGGTAATGGAGTGAGACCCTGTCTCAAAAACACACACGCACATACACATACATACATACACACACACACACACACACATACACACACCTCATCATACTGTCTGAATTATTCTGCATATATTTTTCCTGATGATTTTTCCTGGAGATATGTCCATGCTAAAATAAAGATGATAATAGCTAACATATATTTATAGGTCTACTTCATGCTTTTAAATTGCTTCATAGTATCAATGTCCCTCAATTTCTATTTACAAATATTTAAACTTGTTTGTGAATCCTTTCCTGTTACCAATAATCAAACAATGTTACACTGAACATTCTTATACATGTTCCTTTGTTCATATGTGCAAATGCTTCTCTCAGGTAGAATTTGACAGTGACATAGCTCAGTCACAGGAATGTACACATTTCTAACTTTCATAGTGTTAAATCGCCCTCCAAGTAGGCTGTACTGATTTTATTCCTACCAACATAAAATGAAAATTACTGCGCCCAGCCATCAATTTCTTTAATATTTGCTAGTCTGATTAGCAAAAAACTATTTTTCCATAAAATTTTGCCTTTCTCTCATTACTAAGAAAGTTGAAAATCTTTTCACATGTTTAGCAGGCATTTATATTTCCACTTCTGTGAAATGCACGTTCAGATGCTTTGGATATTCTTCCACTGAGTTGTCTGATCTTTTCTCAATGATTTGTAAGCATTCTTTATATATTTTAGAGTTAATATTTTGTCAGTTTTCTGAGAAAAAAGCTTGGAACAAAAATATATGCAAAAATAGGTTGCTATGAAAATGGAGCCAAGAATAAGAAAGATTTAAAAAATCAAATTCATGACTGCCAAATGAAAAATTAACTGGATACAGCTGAATACCAAGAGAGTGATCTGAAATTTAAAAAGAAAAAAAAAACTGAAGACATATCTGAGAACATAAGGTTTTAAAAAATGAAATTAAAAGTGAGAGCAAGCTGTTAAGAAACATGGGGAATAATCCAAGAGGCCATATATCTCCTACAATTTCTAAATGGAAATAAGCAAGACAATGAAGGGGAAGAAAAAAAAGAAATGAAAATAAAGTTACCGGAGCTGAAAAAAGATACAAATCTTCAAATTCGAAACATCCACAAAAGTGATATACAAAATGAATGGGAAAGTGATATACCAAGATACAGTCTGATAATCAGAGCTCTAAGATAGTTCCCTAAAAGCAACTAGACCTGTGCTAACTGAATACAGTAGCCACTAATCACATGTGGCTGTCTAAATTTAAATTAATTAAATTAAATTAAAAATTCAGGCCCTCAGTTGCACTAGTCACATTTCAAGTGCTCAATAGTCATATCTGGTTAGTGGTTACTGTATTGGATAGTGCAGATACAGAACATTTCCGCATTGTAAAAAGTACAAGAGCATTGCAGTGGTCTAGAGTAAAAATAGGTTACCTACAAATGAATGATAAACAACTGACATCACTCTCATCAGGAAGGCTAATAAAAGACAATAAAACACTGTCTTCTAAATTGAGAAGAAAAAATTCTGATCCTACCATCTGTACTTAGTCAATCAAGTGTGAAGCAATATAAAGACATTTTTGGACATGCAAAAGAATACCAAATAGGATACTCATGCAATATATTTGAAAATATTACTCCTAGAAGTATTTTAGGGGAAAAAAGAAGAATTCCACGACACCAGAAACAGTGGCAGCTAAGTATGATCCAGATATAGCAACAGACACTTGAAACAAATAAATGAATTCATTTGACCTTGACACTTGGGAGAGTCTCCTTCAAGCAACAAAGTTTAAATGACAGAAATAACAGTTCATTTCTTAAGATTCGAATCACATTATGTGATATTTATTTATTATTTAAAATAATTTAAAAATTTTTTAAATCTTTAAATTATATGTATCAGTGGAATATTATGCAGTTGTTTCAAAAAGTTGAGTAAGATGGAACTATGTGTACTGACATGGATAGATACCCATAAATGAAAAAAATGCAGAATAGCATATATGTAAATAAGTATATGTATATAAATATTAACATGTATCTATATCTATATAAAGATACAATATATCATACATAAAAAGTATGTCTTTATAAATATTTGTATATTAATTAAAATCATGTCTGGAAAGATTTGTTAACAGCTGTGTCTACAGGTTTGGGGATCGGGTGGATTTTACTTGTACATAGTACATATATACTATGTACAAGTATATATTATTACTTATATAATAACAAAAATGACAAAAAGATACAGCAATAAAGATTTAGAAAGATGTCCATGATCTACTGTAAAATGAAAAAATTAAGTTGCAGAACAGTATGTATACAGCACAGTATTTTTATGAATATAATGTTATATGTATGTAAATAGATCTGTATAAGCTTAAGAAAAGTCAAGAAGAATAAGCATCAAATTATTAGCAGTTACTTTTGTGATTTGAAGGGACAGAAAAGGAAAATTAAAGTTCCTACATTATATAACTCAAAAAATAAGTCAGGCCAGGCACAGTGGCTCATGCCTGTAATCCCAGCACTTTGGAGGCCAAGGCAGGTGGGTCACGAGGTCAAGAGTTCGAGACCAGCCTGGCCAACATGGTAAAACCCCGTCTCTACTAATACAACAATTAGCTGGGCGTGGTGGCACGTGCCTGTAATCCCAGCTACTCAGGAGGCTGAGGCAGGAGAATTACTTGAACCCGGGAGGCAGACCGAGATCATGCCACTGCACTCCAGCCTGGGCGACAGAGCAAGACTCCGTCTAGGGTTTAAAAAAAAAAAAAAAGTCATGGTATTAATGATGATTTTTACTTTCTTTTCTTCTCTTTTTTTGTCAAATTAAATCCCCCCAAACATGATTAAATTAAAAACCATAACTTTTTTTTTAAAGAAGGAAACTGATAACCGGCATTTTAAGTGAAAATCTAAAAGTTCTTCCTACCCACTAAAACAATCCATGAGTCAGTTTTCATTCTGTCATTAATACAAATATAGACACTGCTTGCAAGTTCTTAGCTAATTCACCAGAGGGCTCTCTTACCAAAGATAGTTTGTCATCTCTACTGAGAGGTTCTGAACACCTGCAGCCCAAGTCATAGCCTTCTTAAATACCTGTGACCTCAGAATCTTGTGACATAGACCATTTCATCTCAAAGGACAGAATTTTAGAAGAGAAGGCATTTCTTTAAAACAATAAGCAAAGAGTAAGGAATTGGTTAGAAAGAATGATACTTACCTGTAAACACAATTCGCTGGGTACAGAAGTTATCACATTCAGGTCCCTTTTGAACACTGATATATTAGCAGGCTGACTTGCAGCCACATTGGACAGAAGCTTAGAGCCTGTCTGTTGGAAATTAGGGGATTGTACAGGGCTATCTTTAATTCCACAGTGACTGATGGCTATGACTTCTGTCACTGGACAGGAGAGGGTATCTTCAGCAGAGGAAGAAAATGGAGAGTCTATGCTTTGGGTATCCTTCTGACTCTCGGGATAGATGCTAGAGATGCTGTGCTCCTGATAGAGCAAGTTTCTTAATTTTTCATCCAGAGTTTTAATTCGGTTGTCTGCAAACTCCAGTTTTGGAGGTCTTTCTCCATCTGATTCCAGGACAGTAGTGGGTTGAAGGGTAGTTGGTTCAAGGCCAGGGGTCTGAGTGGGAACGACTGTCTTAGGAGAACTTGCTTCAGTGTTCACTGTAGTTTCTCCTTCTTGAGAAATAAACTCTGCATCCATAGCTGGCTGCTGTACTGATAAGGTTTGAGGCTTTTGATCAAATGCCAGAGTTGTAAGAGAGTTACCAGAAGTCTGAGTTGATTCGCCAGGATGGGACATAAGTGCATCAGCCTGACTGGCAGTTTGGTGACATGGATACACAGGTATGAATATGCTTGCTTGTTTGGTGAGTCCCTCACATTCAGCTGGAACTGCACGAACGGAAGTAGTAGAGTAACTGGAACTATTAGTAACTGGTGCCATTATCTGCCTGTTATCTTCCACTTGATAAAGTATAGCCGGCTGCTTGGTTTCTACACTAGCACATTCAGAAATCTTACCATCAACCACATCCTTGTGTTCTGATTCGGAGGTGAAAAGTGCACGGTGGCATGGATTATTTTCTATAGTGAGCAATGTGTCCCGTGATATTTCCTTATTACTTGTGTTTTTTGGACCTGGAACAATAATAAAGAATGGCTAAGCACGTACTAACGAGTACAAAGCATAGACTAGTACCCTAAGTCAAAAGGAACAGGAGGAGAAAGGGGCAAATGAGAACCTGTGTGAAAGTACTCTTGTAAATAAGACTCAAAACACAGAATTCAACCTGTCAAGGAAAATAATGTTTTCCTTTTTTCTCATAAATATTAAATAGGAAATGGCTTAAGTTGTATCCTAATATTAATGTCTTCAAAAAAGCTTATGAAAATTCTCATAAGCATAAAATTCCCATGGAAACCAGTTAAAGATATCATATGTATTTTGCATCCCATCCTTTGAGTCTGGACAAAGCTGGCAGAGAAGAAAAGCTTACTAGGAAGTGGATGTCGGCCAGGAACCGCAGACATGGAATGCTGAAGAGAAGGAGGAGACTGAGTCTCACGGTTTCTTATCGTCTGATTGATACAGAATCGCCACCGACCAACTGGGGATGACTGAGGAGCAGATTCATCTGCAGAAATAATTAGCAAAAAATAATATACTAAGCTATTTTCAATTTATTTACCTTATTGACTGAAGAAGCCAGGTTAAATAAACAATTTGTCTTATATCTCCATTTCTAATAGTACTAGAATATATGTAATTGATAAGACCAGCCCTTTTAATACTGACAAAAAGTCTAAAGTACTAAGCACACAATATCTTTAGAGAAGGATTTTAGATTCTACTGAAACAAATATTGCTTGAATAGCAATTAGAAACAGGGTACTCTTTGAAAAAACTGACAGCACTTTTCTCATTAAAACCTATATCTCTTATTCTGTATCCTGATTATGATAGTGCTTATATAAATCTATACATGTATTAAAATTTACAGAAGTGTACACCAAAAGAAAAAGAAATCAGTTTTACTGTATGACATTTTTTAAAATAAAGTAAAATAAACCCCTACATCTTAACTGCTACTTTGTAAATGTACTCAAATAAGTAATTCTCTTTTAAACTTTACCCAACTTTGTTAGTCAGATATATTCTCTTTTAAACTTTACCCAACTTTGTTAGTCAGAAACCTACTCATATCTTGGCTAACCAGAAAAATGAGATATAGGAAGGACTCTGCATCCTAACACAGTCAAACTAAATTTCAGGATAATGGTATCTGGTTCTATTACTCCCACACCACCTTTTGCTTCTTTACGTTCCTGTAATTTCTTCAGGGGTGCTCATTTGTCTATGGCTCTTATCCCCCTCCCAGACACTCTTTAATATACCCATGACCAGAACTGAGAAGAATGGAAAGATAAAGTCATCAGAAAAGAAAACAGAAGACCCTAGTTTTCGTTTCTGGAAGTTTATCTGGTATCTGATTTACTAAAAGTTATCAGTGACCAGCACAAGTAGAAGCATATCATTCATCGTTAGTAGAATAAAATCAAGATACGAATGACTATTGAAATATGAGGCAAACTTAGAAAATGATGACTTTTGTTGAAAAGTTTCTATCCATCTCAAATCAGAAAAAAATAACTTACCAGTTAAGTTGCAAACAGTTATGCCATTTAAGGTCATCAGTACTGTGACTGCTTTTCTGGTAACATGACCACCCAATAACTCAAAAATAAATCAATCAGATAAAGAACCAACACTTGGGGAAAAGTCAGGGGATGGATTATTACCTTTGGGCCTTTCAAAGTGTGAGAAAACCTACACTAATAAGTTACCAAATTAATTTATTGGCTAACATCTTTCCCAATGAAGGGGTGTTAAAAGTTTTCAAATGTCTTGCTTCAAAAACCAAATGGTAAATTTTACTAAATATACTTACTGCTGGTTTGAGTAGATGTAGAATTTATCTGTACTTGTTCAGATGACCCTGTCTGAATTAAAAATGAATAGATAAATTAAAAAGTTCCTGATTCATATCTGAGAAGATCTGTTTGCTAAACAATTGTTCTCACCTGGCTACTGTTGGAGTCCACAGTAATAGAATCAACTCCAGTGGCTCTTTCTGTGGCAAAGTGGACATGAAGGATCTCCTGGGCTTGACCTACAATAGCTCTCAATTCTTCTACAAATTTTTCTTTCTCACTTTCCAGCACAAAGTTATCTTCAACCTGCCCAAAAGTAAAAGTAAGTCTATTCATGAGAATGAATTCAGTTTCTTCAAAGTTATAATATTATATAAATAGTGACTATCACATAAAGAAAGAAAATTGGGCCAGGCACAGTGGCTCATGCCTGTAATCCCAGCACTTTGGGAGGCTGAGGCGGGTGGATCACCTGAGGTCAGGAATTCGAGACCAGCCTGACCAACATGGTGAAACCCTGTCTCTACTAAAAATACAAAATTAACTGGGTATGATGGCGGGTGCCTGTAATCCCAGCTACTTGGGAGGCTGAGGCAGGAGAATTGCTTGAGCCCAGGAGGCGGAGGTTACGGTGAGCTGAGATTGTGCCATTACACTACAGCCTGGGCAACAAGAGCAAAATTCTGTCTCAAAAAAAAAACAAGAAAAGAAAAAAAAAGAAAAGAAAAAGAAAAAGAAGAATAAAATTAAAATTAAGTATCTAAATCCAAGTGTCACAATAGAATTCACAAAGACCAGCAATAAAATGCCAAAAAATACATTAAATTATTCTGAGACTACTGACATTTCTCAGATTGGCACTACCTACCAGAGAAGGAACCAGCATTTTAAAAAATATGTCATTCTATAAATTGGTTATTTGAAGAACATAACTGAGGCAATGTTTAAAACTAAGATGTCCAAACCCAAAAGCTTTTAAATCACAAACCACAAAATGAAACATCTCCAAAGAAAATAAAGAATAGCTCGGAAGGCTGGGCACGGTAGCCCAGCACTTTGGGAGGCTGAATCACCTGAGGTCAGGAGTTCGAGACCAGCCTGGTCAACATGGCGAAATGCCATCTCTGTTAAAAATACAAAAATTAGCTGGGTGTGGTGGCGTGTGCCTGTAATCCCAGCTACTTGGGAGGCTGAGACAGGATAATCACTTGATCCCAGGAGGCGGAGGTTGCAGTGAGCCAAGATCACACCACTGCACTCCAGCCTGGGCAATAGAGCGAGACTCTGTCTCAAAAAAAAAAAAAAATAGCTCGGAAGACCACTAATTAGGTTAAACATTCCTGAAAAGAATGAAAGAGACAGTTCAGAAAATATTACGTTAAACAAAAACAGAACTGATGATGAAATAATTAACTTTTAAAATGTTTAATTCTGCTTGGCTAGAAATGCATACACAAAGAAAGCTGGCAGAAACAAAAAGCATTATATGCACTCTTCCTGCCATCCTAGTCCCATCCCCATCAAAAAAGGGGAAGATGCAAAAGTAACCTAGAAAATAATTTAAAAAAAATAATAAAATAAGGGGGGAAGAAATACTAACTTAAGCCTAACAATTCAAAGAAAATATTAAAAACTAAATGAAACAATAACATGCAAGATGTTAGATCAGTGGCTAACACATTAGAATTACAAGGGGAGGGATACCCCATTTACCTTTACGTCATTCTTACACATTATATACCTACATCGAAATATCTCATGTACCTCATAAATATATAAACTTTCTATGTAGCCACAAAAATTAAAAAAAAAAAAACAGAAAGAAAAAGAATTACCTGGGGCTTTAGCTTTTTCAAAGCCTGTTATAAAAAATAAAAATAATAAAAGATAACTTTTTTTTGAGACAGGGTCTTGCTCTGCTGCCCAGGCTGGAATGCAGTGGCATGATCATAGCTCACTACAGCCTCAATCTCCTGGGCTCAAGCAATCCTCCTCCCTCAGCCTCCCAAAGTGCTGGGATTACAAGTGTGGCCACCACATCTGGCATTTTTAAATTTTTTGTGAAGACAAGGTCTCACTCACTACATTGCCTAGGCTGGTCTTGAACTCCTGGGCTCAAGTGATCCTCCTGCCTAGGCCTCCCAAAGTGCGGGGATTACAGGCATGAGCCACTGTGCCCAGCAAAAAATAAATTAAAAAAAAAAAGAATTACCTGGGGAGCTTTACAGACTACTGATGCTTGGGCCTCACCTCCAAATATTCTGATTTAATCAAGGGACCAGGCAATACAATTGTTTTTAAAAAGCTTGTCAGGTGATTTTCACATGCAATCAGAGATAAGAGCCATTTATCTATATTATCTCTAAATGAAACCTCCGCATATTTTCCAGTTAAATATACTGAAACCGGAGGAGATGCAGTGACTTACACTTGATGATAACCCAATTTACCTCTGTACAAATTTTTAAAACTAATCGTACTCTAAAAAACAATGGCTCAAAATAAATGGAGACAGAATTATAGGGGAAAAAAGACAGAATGCTGAAGGGAAGATAATTTGGTCTTACCGCACTTACCATATAGTCTGCAATATCCTCTGGCACATCACCATCAACATCAAACTTGAAGGTGACCATCTTGTTGTTGTGTGTCTCCAGCTGACACTCTACCATGTTATCTCCAGAGGTTGATACCTGAGTACAAACATTTTATCGGTTTAAGAGTCAGTCACTGTCTTCTTTTTGCAAATTGTGCAAGGAACATCTACACTAGTTCACGTACAATATATGTGGAAAATGGCTTAAATAGTTCAGAATGTAAAAAGACTATGTTTTCCCTTGGTGGAATACCATCTAAACAGCCATTCTATGACTAAACTAACAGGTTCAAGTTACTCAGTAAAAAATAAGTTATAAATGTGATCCTGTGGTAAAGAAAACAACACAACTTTTATAAGAAAGCAAAAAAAGTTATAATAGTCACTAGAGCTATCTGCAATGCAAAGATTTAAATTTAATAATTCATTTCCAAAATTATCTTAATCTATAAATTGACTCTAAGCAAAAGAAGAGGCACTGCAAATGGAAATGTAACCTGGACCAATCTTTATGGACAGCAATCTAGCAACATGTATCTAGAAACTTTAAAAATCTTCATATTCTGACCCATGAATCCGACTCCTATGGATCTAATAAGGAAATAATCAGGGATAGATACAAAGATTTATGTTCAAGGATTTTGCTGCAAAGATATACAGACAGACAAAAAGAGTAAAAGACAGCAAGTTAGAAAAAAGACAGACTGGGAAAAAGATGGAAAGAAAGAACATAAACCAAGAACATAGGGAATGTAAGTTATTTCTCTGTATAAGCAGCTATCTAATGTAGCCATTTAAAATGTCATGTTATTGAAAAATTAATGATACAGGAAAGCATACATGATATATTAGGTTTTTAAAAATGCAGGATATAAAATTATATATAGGTTTAAGCAGCCAACTAAAACATACATTATATTGGTTAGAGATACGGCCTTTAAAGTCCGATCTAGGTTCAGATCTGACATTATCACTTGCTAGTTGAGTGATCTTAGGCAACTAACCTCGCTCCTCTTATTTCATTTTTTTTTCAGATGGAGTTTTGTTCTTGTTGCCCAGGTTGGAGTGCAATGGTGTGATCTCAGTTCACCGCAACCTCCGCCTCCTGGGTTCAAGCGATTCTCCTGTCTCAGCCTCCCGAGTAGCTGGGATTACAGGCATGCACCACCATGCCTGGCTAATTTTTGTATTTTTAATAGAGACGGGGTTTTATCATATTGGTCAGGCTGGTCTCGAACTCCTGACCTCAGATGATCCACCTGCCTCGGCCTCCCAAAGTGCTGGGATTACAGGCGTGAGCCACTGCGCCCGGCCCACTCCTCTGATCTTTAGTATCTTCATTTGTAAAGATGAGTATATACTACGACCTATCATACAGGGTTATTGAAGGATTAAATGGTAAAATGCATGGATAACATTTAGGGTGCCTACCACAAAAGAACTCAATAGATTTTTGCTGCGATTACTAGTACTATTACAACCTCAATAATGTAAAACACTACATGTACATACAGGAAAAAGAGAGAAAAACAAACTAAAACATTAATAGGAGCTATCTCTGAATGGTGGTTAAAAGTAGATTTTATTTTCTTTCTTATATTTCCTAAGTTTAACAACGAACACATAATACTCACATTGGAAAGTCTGTAACGGAGAAAAGGTTAGTTTAGAGAGGGTTTCACAATATTCTACAACTCACTTCTGCAGCACTGCCCCTCTCTGACCCTCCAGACCTCTATATGTACTCTTAACCAAACCATATTTACAAACTGACCTGAAGGACGGTAAGCTGAAATTTAGTCCCCTTCTCTGGTCGGGGACAGGAAGCTCTTCTCTGTTTGATCCGATCCTGTTTGCCATTTCCACTTGGGTTATCAGGGCTACTGATGTTTTCCTTCGTAGTTGCCACATCTTGATTCAAGCTAGTAATATTTTTAAAAAAGTAACTCATTCCAGTCTTGACAGTAAAATTCTAAGAAAAACTCCCAATTATAAAACTATAAATAATGAGTTTAAGAAAAATTAATACTACAATCTTTTTAAAAGTTATGACTGCACAACTCTGTGAATATACTAAAAGCCATTAAATTACACACTTTAAATGAGTGAATTATATGGTATGTGAATTATAATTCAATAAAGCTTTCTTAAAAAGCTGAAAAATCAAAATCACATTGTATTTATTTAGCAAACCATCTCACAGTGATGAGAATGAAAGAAAAATATTGCCAGTGATAGACCTCTGTGGAGCCTTTTATTATAGGGTGCTCTTGATCAGTTTTATCTTGTTTGTTTAGGGGTTACTTTATTAATATCTTCAAACAAAACTTCTAAAACCAAAACAAATTATCACTCAAAATATACTTGTTTATGTAATGAACTCAACAGGGTAGACCAGGTATGGGAGACAAGAATAGTGTTCTGCAGGAGGCAGAACAAGATATGAAAATGAATGATGTAAAAATAGCTCAACATTATTAATTCTAATTAGTTACATTTTACAGGTCTACATCAATATTATTATGAAAGGGGAGGCTATCTTTTAGTTTATCTGCGTCAAAGGCATTTTTCAGGTTTTTCTTTAAACTCAAACATATTTCAACAAATACAAAAATTTCAATAAACACGTTTGGAATTTAAATGACAAGCTCCAAGTCTCAGACATCTTTTTGAAATAGATATCTTTCAAGTTAATTTAAGCAAGTTATTTCTCCTAAAAACTACTCATGAAGCATCTATATATAGATGTACAAGAGATAAAAATAACTCCTAAATTTTTTATGTCCATATGACAAGAATTTGCATAAATATAAGTAGTGGAAGAAGATACATTAATACTGCCCTTAAGAGTTTTTTAAATACACAGAGAAATGGCAGTAACAAGTAATCAGAGGATAAAAGGAATATAATTTTAGCCAATGGGCTATATCATTCACATTCCAAAGTTACTTAACACATCAGTTTAGGGTTTGGGACAAGATGGCAGAAACTCAACTCTCCCTGCTCCTCCCCTCTAAGTACAGCTAAAAGTTCTAGAAATAATGTAGTAGACAATGACAGGAGGGCACAGAAGAGTGAAAAGATGAAAGTGGACTGGCTGGGGACCCCTAGGACTTGAGTAACATCATAGCAGCTTGGTATCTTCCAATTACCCACCCAGTGAATAAAGGCAGTACAGGCAGTATCTCCTAATTCCCAGTCCAGAGGCAAAGGCAGCCCAAGCCCAGTATCTCCTGATCCCCAACCCAGCAACAGAAGAGGACTTAAGTAGGCCATGTCCTTCCCCAGTGCTGCTGGTAGGGCCCCACCAGTAAGTAGAGTATAGCCTGTAGAGCAGACCTGGGGGAGCAGGCCTAGGGAAGCACTCTCCACCTCTTGGCCCAGCAGTGGGGGCCAGGGGTTCCAGGTGAACAAAACAAACCAGAATAGCAGCACTGTAAGGATTTTGAAAACTAAATTGTCATCAGAATCACGGCCCACAAAAGCAGGCCAGAACCTATGCATCTAAACAAGGGTGACTGCTTGCTAACATAGAAGATTTCAATAGGCCATGCATGGTAGCTCACGCCTGTAATCCCAGCACTTTGAGAGGCTGAGGTGGGCGGATCACCTGAGGTCAAGAGTTTGAGACCAGCCTGGACAACATGGTGAAACCCTGTCTCTACTAAAATAAGTTAGCTAGGCATGGTGTCATGTGCCCGTAATCCCAGCTACTCAGGAGTCTGAGGCAGGAGAATTGCTTGAACCCAGGAGGTGGAGGCTGCAGTGAGCCAAGATCATGCCATTGCATTCCAGCCTGGGCAACAGAGTAAGACTCTGCCTCAAAAAAAAAAAAAAAAAAAAAAAAAAAAAAGACTTAAATAGGATCTACAGTCACCTGACGATATCCAAACGCCCAGGAGACAAATGAAAATAAACTCCTTTGTCATACCAAAAACTAGAAAAATTACAACTTGAATGCAAAAAGGTAATCAACAGATGCCAACACCAAGATAAGTCAGTTATTGAAATCATCTAACAAGAAAAAGATGAGGCTGGGTGCTGTGGTGCACGCCTATAATCCCAGCACTCTGGGAGGCCGAGGCGGGCAGATCATTTGAGCTCAGGAGTTCGAGACCAGCCTGGCCAACATGGTGAAACGCCGTCTCTACTAAAAATACAAAAATTAGCCAGGCGTGGTGGTGCAAGCCTGTAATCCCAGCTACTTGGGAGGCTGAGGCACAAGAATCACTGGAACCCAGGAGGTGGAGGTTGCAGTGAGCCGAAATCGTGCCACTGCACTCCAGCCTGGGCAATAGAGTGAGACTCCATCTCAAAAAAAAAAAAAGAATAAGATGAATCAGATATTGGAATTATCTAACAAGAATTTTATTTATTTATTTAGACAGAGTCTCACTTTGTCACCCAGGCTGGAATACAGTGGTGCGATGTCAGCTCACTGCAACCTCTGCCTCCTGGATTCAAGCAATCCCCCAGCCCCAGCCTCCCAAGTAGCTGGGATTACAGGCGTACATCACCACACCCGGCTAAATTTTGTATTTTTAGTAGAGGCAGGGTTTCACCATGTTTGCCAGGCAGGTCTTGAACTCCTGACCTCAAGTGATCTGCCTGCCTCAGCCTCCCAAAGTGCTAGGATTACAGGTGTGAGCCACTGCACTGGCCTCTAACAATAATTTTAGAGCAGCTATCATCAAAATGCTTCAATGAGCAATCACAAATAATCTTGAGGCAAATGAAAAAACCAAAATCTTATAAAAGAAATAGAAGATTTTAAGAAGAACCACATAGAAAGTATAGAAATAAACAATCACAGAAAAAAAAAACAACACCTCACTGAATAGGCATAATAGTAGAAGGAACAGGACAAAGGAAACAATCAATGAACTTGAAGATAGAACAATAAAGACTATCCAATCTATATTTTTATACAGAAAAATACTAGTTTTCAAGTATTAAATAATAATACAATTAAATATCTAGTTGTAATTTATTTCTTTAGATTAGCTAGAATTCTACTCTAAACTCTATTGTTTCTTCCTTCCTTAACCCTTACCGGCTTTTCCTAGAACAGAATGGTATAAATAAACACAATAAGAAAATGATCAATTAATTTCACAATCCATATGATCCCTACTGACATAAAAAAGCAAAAAAAAAAAAAACTATCGTCTTTATTAAACATCCACACAAGTACAAGAATACAGAAGCTTCTCTAGTCAGGATGCACTAAGCACCTAATGAGTAAACAAACTTCAGCATATCCTCATTGTTCTCATGGTATTAATTTGAAGATACTTACCTTCGAACTAAATCTGGTTTTAGAAGAGCTGCTTGTTGTTCAACTCCAACTGGTTGGGATACAGGCTGTAAACAGTACAGACATAAAACTTGCTATGATAACAGTAAAATTCAAGCTAAATATACAATTTGTTACTATTCAGAAAACATGATAGTTTTGGTTACCTTGCAAACCTGGTAGAATATCTATGTTATTGAATGTCTGTATCAATCCTATTATTAACATTATTACCAAAGATAAATAAAATTTAACAATACATCAAGTACATCTTATACATGAAGATTTTTCATTTGAAAAAGTTATTATTGTTATATGTACTTTTGTTTTGAGTTATTTTTCAATGGAAGACACTACTATCGAGCTTCCAGTCCTAGTTGTAAGACTACTACTTAAAAGAAGAGGTACTACCATTCTACAAGAAGATAAATCAATGACTCAAGCATTAACTTATTGTGTAGTCTGTCTGTCTGTCTCTCATCTCTTTTCTCTAGACTATTTCAACTATCCCTTCAAGGAATTAGTACTCAGCAGCTGCAACATTGGCTTCCAGGAGAAAAGTGTTTAAGCTCTTAATAGGGCAAATACCAATTCTACTAGAAAATAATTTTACATTTACCTAATCCATCCTCTATGCACTGCCACTAGTGATAGCAGAGTGATCTTAGAATGCAAATCTAACAAAACTGATAATTTCCTTACCCAGTTTAAACCCTATATGATGGTGCCTCATCTTCTATAAGATTAAGGTCCTTCAGATGGCAAATAATGTTCTCAATGAACTGGCCTATACCTGATTATCTAGCCTTATCTCTCTGTTTGAAGCCACGCTAAACTGTAGCTCCTCTGTATAAATTAGGCTCTTCTGCATATTGTGACTCTACTTATATTCCTCCACTTCCCTAAACTATTTCAAACTATTTCATCATTCTAATCAACCCATACTGAGAAATTTTTTCCTGCATAAATTAGACTAGCTTCTAATTATAGATTAGTTAATTAGCTCTTTAACATAATCACTGTTTAAACATTGAGAGCAAATATTTCGGCAAATAGTTTTTTTGTACACTTAAGATTCAACGAAATGTATCTAATTTAACTAATGTTCGTACAGTCCCCGTAAGTTGGAACAGTAACTGGCATCCTAATGCATAAATCCAGAGACAAGTGTATGTACTAATCAAAGAGAAACAAAACATAGTTACTATACAATAATATGGAAATATATTTTATAATCACTTGCAATTATTAATGGGGTTATTAATGCTACTTTGTGCTGGTGCTCAGAATCATGGCTAATGTTTGGTTTATCTGCCTTCATATCTGATAGGTACAAGTTAAGCTCTGTCATAATATTTCTAAAGGTTTCACAATTAATATTTACAAATAGGTGCTGGGCCATTTTTGCAGATGTCTTTCAAATTTAATGAAATGTTTCATTTTTACTTTCATTTGTTTGTTTTTTGTTTTGAGATGGAGTCTCGCTCTGTCACCCAGGCTGGAGTGCAGTGGCGTGATCTTGGCTCACTGCAACCTCCACCTCCTAGGTTCAAATGATTCTCCTGTCTGAGCCCCCGATTAGCTGGGACTACAGGCGCGTACCACCACACCCGGCTATTTTTTTTTTTTTTTTTGTATTTTTAGTAGAGATGGGATTTCACCATGTTGGCCAGGCTGGTCTCGAACTCCTGACTTCAAGTGATCCACCTGCCTTGGCCTCCCAAAGTGCTGGGATTACAGCCGTGAGCCACCACGCCTGGCCCATTTTTACTTTTGCTTAAAACTGCAGTCAGCCCTTTTTATCTGTGGATTCCGCATGCATGGGTTCAGCCAATCTTGGATTGAAAATATAATATTCTGCCTGGGCATGGTGGCTCACACCTGTAATCCCAGCACTTTGGGAAGCCAAGGCAAGAGGAATGCTTGAGCCCAGGAGTTTGAAGTTACAGTGACCTATGATTACACCACTGCAGTCCAGCCTGGGCACAGAGCAAGACCCTGTCTTAAAAAAAAGAAAAAGAAAAAGACAAGACAAGACAAGACAGGACAGTATTTTCAGGATTCAGAACCCTTGGATATGGAGGGCTGACTTCATGTGTGTGATTCCACAGGGCCAACTGTAGGGCTTAGCATCCTTGGATTTTGGTATCCAAGAAAAGTCCTGGAACCAATCCCCTACAGATACTAAAGGACGATTGTACTATAGTGTTGCATATTGATATAATGATGACCTACCCTAAGATTATCAGATTTGAGGCTTGGTAAGTCTGCTTGTACAAAGTTGAATTTATTTTTTTCTTATTACCAAAGCAAGATGAATATAGATAAGCTTGTTTAACACCTTGGTGTATATTCTTTGAGACCATTTTCTGTACACACACACACACACACACACACACACACGCGTTTTTAATGTAATCATAATGTATGTACTCTTTTATAATCTTCTTTTTACTTAAAACATCTTAAGTGTTTAAGAACATGTTAAGGGCTACATAATATCCTTTAGTGTAAACATACCATTATTTATTTAATGGTGCAAGTAAGGGAGACAAACATCTAATTTTTTTGCTATTTGCAACTATATTTCATATTGTGAGGAACATTCTTGTAGCCAAATCTTTGTATGCATTCTTAATTATTTCCTTAGGAAGCCTTTCTAAAAAGGAATTGCTAGACATTTTTAAGGCTTGATATATATTGCCAAATTGCCCTTCAGAAAGGTCTAACCAGTTTACAGTCCTACCAGAGGTTTGTGAAAGTATCCATTTTCCTCTACATTTGGTATTTGCTATCCTATAAAAATGTTTAATTATTAAATGTATATAACATTATAAAATGTAGGAAAATGGGAAAAATCACCTAGAATGCTGTTTTCCTAACATGGCTGTGATTATAATATTTGTTACAATACTATAGGCTTTTGTCATGTGTATAAATGGTTGTAATTATACAGTTTTTTCTGCTTTTTAAAATGTATTAAGTATTTTTCCTTACCTTTATTGGCCTGCATTACTTCAGTTTTTAATGGGCACATGATAGGACAATAAGTATTCATATTTATCTAACTCCTCCCCTATTCCTGGATAACTAACTTACTGCCAATTTTATTACATATAAATAAAAATACAGCAAAAATACAGAGATAGCTAACATTCACTATGAAACAAGCGTCGTAGTATGTGCTTTTTGCTTCCTTTTTATTATTTTCTTCAGATTTATTTCCAGGATTGGCAATATCAGATCATGAACATTTTTATGGCACAGTTTTTCTTCCTATGTCACCCTTTCCTTTCTTATTTCTACCTTCACACATTTATTGGAAACCTAGTGTATAGCAGGCACTGTGCTAAGAGGCAGTGAGAATACAAAATGAATCTGATGGAGTCCCTGGAGTCAAACATTAAACATATATAATAAAGAGTGGGCTGGGCACAGTGGCTCACATTGGGAGGCTGCACTTTGGGAGGCTGAGGTCAGAAGTTTGAGACCAGCCTGACCAATATGGAGAAATCCCATCTCTACTAAAAATACAAAAATTAGCTGGGTGTGGTGGCATGCACCTGTAGTCCCAGCTACTCAGGTGGCTGAGGCAAGAGAACTGCTTGAACCTGGGAGGTGGAGGTTCCAGTGAGCTGAGATTGAGCCATTGCACTCTAGCCTGGGTGACAAGAGCGAAACTGTCTCAAAAAAAAAAAAAAAAAAAAAAAAAAAAAAAAAAAAGAAAAGTAGATACAGCTACTTCTGCTGGGGCAGGAGCAGGGAATCAATCTTGGTTATATTCTTGAGGCTCCCCTAACTGGTTCTGAGGTCTTATGTAATGCCAAACCTCGGGAAGGTGTTGAGGAGGATCTTTCTCCTTTACTTGCTCCACCACTCCTCTCCTCCTCCCATTAGTGGTTCTCAGCCCCCAGAAGGGGAGATGGGAAGACAAAAGAGATAAAAAGCTAAGCCCATGTACAACATCCCAGAGATTCTTATTCAGTTATTATGGAGTGAAGGAGACCAGTAAAACTGGGATGTACTTTTAAACATTTCATAAATTGCTTTATTATGTTATTGATGTTACAAAGCATATCTCTCCCCTGAAGTACTTTTAACAACCACTATTTGTTGAGCACCTATTACATGCCAGACACTTCTCATATTTTATATCACCTAATCCTAATTAGCCTGCAATACAGGCATTTTTTCTAACATTATACAAATTTTCCAGCACATAGAAAAGTGGAATTGTTCTGTGAAAACCTATATATCTAACACCACCCATAGTAGACGGGATTTTACTATATGTACATTATCCCATATATTTCAAAGTAGGTTGCAAATGCAAGATAGGCATTTTAAAACTTTTACGACCATTTAAAACCATTTCACACCAGAAAGAACCAAAGCTGGGCGAGATTAAATAACTTTCCTCAAGTCACACAGTGAGTTCAAAGAGCCAGAGTTGAAATCCAGGTCTGACCAATGACACAAATTGGCTCAAGCCTATATGTATGCTGTATATACCTGGTTAACAGTGGAATTTTTGCTTATTTAATTAAAGAAAATTATCACTGTGCATGATGCCCACTTCCATATTTTTATATTTATATAGAATTCTTCATCTATAAAGACGTTGTCTTGTATAAGGCCAATTGTTGGTGAAGGCAAGATTCTAAACATTTTTTTTTTTTGAGACAGGGTCTCACTCTGTTGCCCAGACTGGAGTACAGCCCCAACCTCCCAGGCTCAAAGTGATTCTCCCACTTCAGCCTCCTGAGCAGCTGAGACTACAGGCACGTGCCACCACACCTGGCTAATTTTTTTAAAAAAATTTGGGCCAGGTGTGGTGGCTCATGCCTATAATCCAGCACTTTGGGAGGCTGAGGCAGGCGGATCACCTGAGGTCAGGAGTTGGAGACCAGCCTGGCCAACAGGGTGAAGCCCTGTCTGTACTAAAAATACAAAAATTAGCCAGATGTGGTGGCACATGACTGTAATCCCAGTTACTTGGGAGGCTGAGGCACGGGAATTGCTTGAACCCGGGAGGTGGAGGTTGCAGTGAGCCATGATTGTGCCACTGCACTCCAGCCTGGGTGACAGAGTGAGACTGTCTCAAAAAAAAAAAAAATTGGTAGACATGGGGGTGTCAGTGTGTTGCCCAGGTTGGTCTCGAACTCCTGGGCCCAAGCAATCCTCCTGCCTTGACCTTCCAGAGTGCTGGGATTACAGGTACGAGCCACCGTGCCAGGCCTGAATGATGAAATTTACCCTAAGTTAAAAAACTGATCCAAAAGCACGGTTCCTGGGATAAAACTCACATAATGACATCCAGCCTATTACATAGGCCAAAATGATGAAAACATACCAGCACTACAAAGACTGACACATAAAAGAGTGATAGGAACTATGAGAGATGAAAGAGTGATAGGAACTAGGAAGAAGTTCCATTAACTGTAAGGCAGATAGAACTGAATTGAGGGGAGCCTAACTTCATGAAAGCAGACTTAAATTCCAAACTTTTATTCTAATACTGCCCCGTTAAGTGATCAAAGGTCTGTAAGAACTAACAAACTGATCAGGCACAGTCTCGCCTCAGCCCTGCAAAGCTTTCTACAGATATTTGGAAAGAGCAACTAACATTTTTTTTTTTTTAATGGCAAGAATGAGAATGCATACTGGAGAAGAAAAGGAGAGGACAGACTGAGCCATTTCGCAGTCTGGAAGGTAGAGATCTTATAAATAAAGCCAAATGAACAAGGATGCAGACACATTTTGGCAGCCCTGCATGTTGGAGATCATAGTCTTTAAAGTATTTGATTATTTCAGAACATTGGATAATTCATTATGGGAGTAAAAAAAGTAAACCACACTTCAGTACAGAAGAACCAGAATAAATCAATGCTTACTAATACACAGAAAGTGTGCATCTCCTTGTCCTCAAGCTATAGGCCTATGAAAGGGTTTAATCATCATTCAAGAGGAAAATGGGGCGGGGTGTGGGTGGCTCATGCCTGTAATGCCAACGCTTTGGGAGGCTGAGGCAGGCGAATCATTTGAGGTGAGGAGTTCAAGACTAGCCTAGCCAATATGGTAAAACCCCATCTCTAGTGAAAGTACAAAAATTAGCCGGGCGTGGTGGCATGTGCCTGTAATTCCAGCTACTTGGGAGGCTGAGGCAGGAGAATCGCTTGAACCTGGGAGGCAGAGGTTGCAGTGAGCCGAGATTGCGCAACTGCACTCCAGCCTGGGTGACAGAGCGAGACTCCGTCTGAAAAAAAAGAGGAAAACGGAAGTCAAAGAAAATCTACATGAGGTCAGAGAGTTGTGCAGGGGAGTCCAGATCCTGTAGGACTTTGCAGGCCATTAGTACATTATTGTGGCTTTTACCATCAGAGAGATGAGCAACGAGAGGTTGTGGGTCTCTGAGACATGTTGTGACCTGCATTTTAAAACTATCACTGCTTCCTACAATAAGAAAAAGGCTACAAAAGAACAAAAGCAAAAGCAAGAACAATTAGGAAACTACTACAATTATTCAAGAGATGAGGCTGGGCACAGTGGCTCACGCCAGTAATCCCAACACTTTGGAAGGCCAAGGCAGGCAGATCACTTGAGGTGAGGAGTTCGAGACCTGCCTGGCCAACATGGTGAAACCTGGTCTCTACCAAAAATACAAAAAGTAGCCAGATGTGGTGGCGGGTGCCTGTACGCCCAGCTACCTGGGAGGCAGAGGCTGCAGTGAGCCGAGATTGTGCCACTGCACTCCAGCCTGGACAAGACAGCGGAAAAAAAAAAAGAGCTGAATTAGACCAGCACGACAATGGTGAAGGTGTTGAGAAGTCAGGATGCAGATATATGTTAAAGTAAGAGTCAAATCAAATATACACAACGGAGCACTATGCAGCAATAAACAAGAATGAGATATTGTCATAGATGGAACTGGAGGTCATTACATGAAGTGAACAATAAGCCAGGCACAGAAAGATGAACTTGGCATGTTCTCACTTATGTGTGGGAGCTAAAAATTATAACAATTGAACTCATAGAGATAGAAAGTAGAAGGGTGGTTACCAGAGGCTGGGAAGGGTAGTGGGGAGAGTCAGGAGGGGAGTGGGGAAGGTTAATGGGTACAAAAATTAATCAGAAAAACTGAATAAGATCTAGTATTTAATAGCACAAGTCAACTATAGTTGATAATTTAATTGTACATTAAAAATAATTAAGAGTATAATTAGACTGTAACACAAAGGATAAATGCTTGAGGTGATAGATACCCCATTTACCCTGATGTGATTATTATGCATTGTATGCCTGTATCAAAATATCTCTTTTTATTTTTTTGCGACAAGGTCTTGCTCTGTCAGCCAGGCTGAAGTGCAATAAAGTGATTAAGACTCACTGCAGCCTTGATCTCTCAGGCTCAAGCAATACTCCCACTTCAGCCTCCTGAGTCGCTGAGACTACAGGCATGGGCCACCATGCCCAGCTAACTTTTAATTTATTTATATATATATATATTTTTTTATTTACTTTAAGTTCTGGGATACATGTGCTAAACATGCAGGTTTGTTACATAGGTATACATGTGCCATGGTGGTTTGCTGCACCTATCAACCTGTCATCTAGGTTTTAAGCTCCGCATGCATTAGGTATTTGTCCTAATGCTCTCCCTCCCCTTTCCCCACATCCCCCGACAGGTCCCGGTGTGTGATGTTCCCCTCCCTGTGTCCATGCGTTCTCATTGTTCAACTCCCACTTATGAGTGAGAACATGCAGTGTTTGGCTTTCTGTTCCCGTGTTAGTTTGTTGAGGATGATGGTTTCCAGCTTCATACATGTGGGTATCTACCAAAAGGATTATAAATCATTCTACTATGAAGACACATGCACACGTATGTTTACTGCAGCACTATTTACAATAGCAAAGACTTGGAACCAACCCAAATGCTCATCAATGATAGACTGGATGAAGAAAATGTGGCATGTATACACCATAGAAAACTATGAAGCCATAAAAAAGAATTTTTTATTTTTTGTAGAGACAGGATTTCGCCATGTTGCCTTGGCTGGTCTCAAACTTCTCGGCTCAAGTGATCCTCCTGCCTTGGCCTCCCAAAGTGCTGGGATTACAGGGGAGAGCCACCATCCCCAGGCCTAAAATATCTCGTGTCCCCCATAAATATATGCACCTGCTATTTACCCACAAAAATTTGTAAAAAGAGTCAAAAGACATGCTGATAGTTTGAAGTGGAATATGAGAGAAAGCAAAGAATAAAAGATGACCATAGCTAACTGAGTGTGGTGGCTCACACCTATAATCCCAGCACTTTGCGAAGCCGAGGTGGGGGGATCACTTGAAGTCAGGAGTTCGAGACCAGCCTGGCCAACATGGTGAAACCCCATCTCTACTAAAAATACAAAAATTAGGCGGGCATGGTGGTGTGCGCCTGTAAGTGCCTGTAATCCCAGCTACTTGGGAGGCTGAGGCAAGAGAATCACTTGAACCCGGGAGGCGGAGGTTGCAGTGAGCCAAGACAGCACCACTGCACTCCAGCTTGGGTAACAGAGCGAGACTCTCTCAAAAAAAGAGCAACAACAACAAAAAAAAAACCATAGCCATATGGCTTGAGTAAGGAAAGACAGAGTTGCTATTTGTTGAGATGGGGATGACAGTGAAAAGAGCAGGCTTGGGGTGGTGGAAAGTGCAAATGTAAGTGTTCGATTTTGGATATACTTAATTTGAAATGTCATTATACAACCAAGTGGAGATCTTGCATGTACACTGGAGATACATGGCAAAAAATATATAAATTCTCTCCTAGAACACAAAGTCAAAAGCAAAGTCACCTAAGATATCTGAATGCGTACACACACACACACACACACACACACACACACACTTCCTAGCCTGTCTGCTGAGAACTCTAGAAGCAATAACTCCCCAGTAGCAGCAAACACACGCAATACTCAGGCTTTTTTTCTAAATTACATTACCCACTAAAAGGAATAAGGGGGAGGCTGAGGCGAGGGGATCGCTTGAGCCCAGGAGTTGATGACCAGCCTGAGCAACTGAGCAATACCTTGCCTCTACAAAAAATAAAAACTAAAAAACTTAACTGGCCATGGTGGCACATGCATATAGTCCCAGCTATTTGGGAGGCTGAGATGGGAGGATTATTTGAGCCCAGGAGCCAGGTTGAGGCTGCAGTGAGCCATGATCTTGCCACTGGCACTCCACCTTGAGTGACAGAGCAAGACCCTGACTCAAAAAAAATTTTTAAAATGCAAATAAATCAATAAATTAAAGGAATCAGAACTCCATGGAGAAATAGCTGGATTCCAGGGTAGGGGCAGGGAAAAGACAAAATGAGCCTGGAATATCTGTCTTGCTGTGGCCAGAAAATAAGGAAGTGTTCAAAGAATGATGGGAAAATGTCAAAAGGACACAAATGCTACCATGAATGGTCCCCCAAATCTAGGGCATTTTAACCATCTAAATAAATAATGATAGTATTATACTATAACCTAGTAAATAAAATAAGGTCCCCATGAGTTCATACTAACATAAATAAATAAATAAATGAGGGAGAATGGTCAACTAATAAACAGGAATGATGGAGCTAGAAAATCATAAATGGATGCTAAAACTAGTAAGTGAAAGGGATATTTACACAGCTTCAAAATATCTCCCCACAAATAACTCATAAACTATAAGGGAGGAAACGATAACTTTACAGTAGAGAAGCTTGGCAGGCCCCACTTGAACCAAGTAATAAAAGTTAACTTCACCAATATTGGGACAAACTGGCATTACTTTTATTATGATGCACTGATAATAAGACAACATCACTCACACAGTATTCCTGCCAAGAATGCATTATCTGAATATGATCATGAGGCAACTTCAAACAAACCCAAACTGAGAGACATTCTATAAAAAACAAACAACTGGCCTCTGCATTGCAATACTGTCAAGAAAGACAGAAAAAGGTTGAAGAATCGCTCAAAATTAAAAGAGACTAAATACAAAAATTAAAAGATTTGAATAGGCACTTCACCAAAGAAGGTATTTGAATCTCTAATAATTATATGAAAAAACGCTCAACATCATTATTTATCAGGAAAATGCAAGTTAAAAACCACAATATATAACCATATCAAACTCATCAGAACAGCTAAAATTTAAACAACTGACAACAGATAAGGATGCAGAGTAAATGGAAGTCTCATACATTGCCAGCGGGAACGTATTTCAGTACAATAGCTTTGGAAAACTGTCTGGCAATATAAGGTATGGCTAAAACTACCCTTATTCTGTGACCTAACAATCCCATTCCTAAGTATATACACAAGAGAAATGAGTGCATATATTCACCAAAAAATATACAGGAAAGCTCACAGCAGCTTTATCCATAAGAGCCAAAAACTAGAACCAATCCTAATGTACATGGATAGGAGAATGGATAACTGAATCATGATATATTCTACAACAGAACAACTACCAGCAATGAAACAAACTACTGATACACACAACAATGTAGATGAATCTCGGTGAACTTTCTAGGGGGCTGGAAGTGTTCTATATCTTCATTTGCATTTCATGAAGATATACATATGTGAACACTCATCAAACTGTACATTTAGGATACCTTAATGAATGTATATACCTTGGTAAAAAAAAATTTGAAGAACAGCTGGTATGATTCAATTCTGATAAAATACCACACATTTTTCATACATACATAGCATGGAAAATGTCTAGAAAAACTACAAAAGTTTTGTTTTTGAGAGGTAGGATCATAGGTAACTTTAACTTTCTTTATACATTTCTGTACTTTAAAAAGTATTTATGAGAAGAAAAGTTATTTTTAAAAAGCTCCTTTTTTGTGTCTGTGTGAGATGGAGTTTTGCTCTTCTTGCCCAGGCTGGAGTGCAATAGCGTGATCCCGGCTCACTGCAACCTCCGCCTCCCAGGTTCAAGCGATTCTCCTGCCTCAGCCTCCTGAGTAGGTAGGACTACAGGCATGCACCACCACGCCCAGCTAATTTTGTATTTTTAGTAGAGATGGGGTTTCTCCACGTTGGTCAGGCTGGTCTTGAACTCCCGACCTCAGGCCCACCTCGGCCTCCCAAAGTACTGAGATTACAGGCGTGAGCCACAGCACCCGGCCTCTTTTTTTTTTTTTTTTTTTTTTTTTTGAGACAGAGTTTCTTTCTTGCTGCCCAGGCTGGAGTGCAATGGCGTGGTCTTGGTTCACTGCAACTTCCACCACCGGGTTCAAGCGATTCTCCTGCCTCACCCTCCCAAGTAGCTGGGATTACAGGCACCTGCCACCACACCTGGCTAATTTTTTTTTTAATTTTAAGTTCTGGGATACATGTACAGAACGTGCAGGTTTGTTACATAGGTGTACATGTACCATGGTGCTTTGCTGCACCTATCAACCTGTCATCTAGGTTTTGCACCTATCAACCCGTCATCTAGGTTTTAAGCTCCGCATGCATTAGGTATTTGTCCTAATGCTCTCCCTCCCCTTTCCCCCGACCCCTCAACAGGCCCGGTGTGTGATGTTCCCCTCGCTGTGTCCATGTGTTCTCATTGTTCAGCTCCCACTTATGAGTGAGAACATGCGGTGTTTGGTGTTCTGTTCCTGTGTTAGTTTGCTGAGAATAATAGCTTCCAGTTTCATCCATGTCCCTGCAAAGGATATGAACTCATTCTTTTTTATGGCTGCACGCCTGGCTAATTTTTTTGTATTTTTAGTAGAGACAGAGTTTCACCATGTTGGCCAGGCTGGTCTTGAACTCCTGACCTCAGGTGATCTGCCCGCCTTGGCCTCCCAAAGTGCTGGGATTACAGGCGTGAGCCACTGCGCCCAGCCTAAAAAGCTATTTTTATATGAGGAAATAAAAGATCCATACCAAGACATATAAAAGATGTATGCCATACCCAAAGAATTCTGAAAATTAAAAAAATATATATACCAAACTTTTTACTTATAAAGATAAATAATACCACCTATAAGCACTTAGGAGGAAAAGGGAACAAAAAAAATCAGACAGGCCTAGGCTTCTCTTCTGAAGCATTAGCTAGAAGAAGACAAAAGAACAAAATATGTAGATGGGAAAAAAAAGACTGTAAACTGATTTTTTTTAATGCCTAACAAGTTTTTGTTCATGTGTGAATGTAAATGAAACGTCAATTTCGGATATCCAAAGAATCAGAAATTTCAAACCCAAGTAACTTTGAAAAATTACACAAAGCCATTCTTCAAACTACACAGGTACTTAGCAAAATTTAAAAATCAAGAATAGAGAATATGTGGTATAAAAACTGGTGATCTATACTAAAACCAATAGTTAATATTGAGTCCAAATTGTTAGAATTGTAGTTTCAAAATTGAATGTACACATATAAATCAAGAATATAACATGTATAATATGATAAAATTATTTTTAAAAGCTTTCATAATTGCTATCCTCCCAAAACAACAGTTTGCCTTTTTCTTAAATACCTTATCATGGTAATCCGCAAATAATCAGTCTTTTAGCTCATTCAACCAACCTCCCAAATTGAAGAGTTCAACTGTGCTGCTATTTACGAAGCTGGCTCCTTCCTGGAAAAATGAGATCAATCTGAAAGGTTCTCCCCACTTCAACATTTTCAGTATTCTAACTGATTTACATTACAAAAGGGAGAGGGCTGAATAATGTCACTGGAAATCAATCCAAATGACTAATGTCCTTATTATTACCAGTTTCAACAATATGAATAGATACAAAGCAATACATGCCTTTTGGGAACACTTTTTGACAATGTTCAGCAAACACACCCACTGTTTAAACTGATTTCCCTTCAATTAGAATAAAGCAATTTCACATAAATACAATACTGTGCTAAATAGCATTTTTACAGAAATAGTCTGATTCCCTGGAAACTAGAATCTCTCTCTAGAGAAATCAGTTATAACTTTCTCGATTTTTACACAAATATTTCCATGTAATGGAATTAACTACTTTATAAAGGAAGCTACAGTGAAGATTAAACGAAATGACACTGCTTGATACATAGCAGGTCCTCAAAAAATGTCAACTCCCTAACTATAAGTTTCACTCCATTAGAATGCCTCAGACTCAGCTACCTGGGAGGCTGAGGCAGCAGGATCACTTAAGCCCAGGAGTTCGAGGCTGCAATAAGCTATGATAGTGCCACTGCACTAGGTGACAGAGTGAAACCATATCTCAAAAGAAAAAAAAAAAGGATGAAAAAAGAGGGTGGGAAGAAGGGAGGGAGGAAGGAAGTAAGGAAGGCAGCCAGCTAGTCTCAGAAACTGGTTACATAATAAAATGGTCATTACCAGAATACAGGTGTGGAGTGTTTTAATAATATTCACTCACAGTAGGCCCATGGATATTTCTGAACAAACTGAACGTAGAGAATCTTTTGCCAATTAATGTCAGTGTTATACACATCAACAGAGTCCATTCTTCATATAGTTTCTGTACTGTTTTGTAAGCACTAAAAGAATGGAAATGTCACCAGAAACAAAGCCAATTTCTTAAAACCACTGATAACCACAGTAACTATATGGGTCTAAAACATACCATGGCTAGAATTAAAATAAAGACTGAAGCATAAAGATATTACCTTCACTGATTAAGAAACTGGAATTAACAAAGCAAATGATTCCATTGGCTAAGCTATGAATAGTAGTAAAATAGAAAATAGAACCACAATTTCTAGAGTAATCTTACAAATACACAACTCAGCTATGCTAATATGTAGATTTAGCCATGAAAACAAGTAATACATAACCTTTCAATGACTCCTCATGCATTCAAAGTCTGAAATCTGGCCAATCCGGTCAGTACTTATGAAAACAATATCAACAAAAACCTGAATGAAACCCCTGCTTCTAGTTGTCAATGCTAGATATTTGCAACAACAAAATCACTAAGTTATTTTCCCTTTTAATGTCAATCCACATTATTCATGTAGATAAGAGAAATTCTGCAACTGAATCAATATGGTAACAACGAACGTATACATCTGTCTTACCAACTACCTAATACTCTAGAAAGCAACAGAAATTATTACTTTAAAAACCTAGAATTGGCCGGGTACGGTGGCTCACGCCTGTAATCCTAGCACTTTGGGAGGCCGTGGCGGGTAGATCACTTCAGGTCAGCAGTTTGAGACCAGCCTGGCCAACATGAAGAAACCCTGTCTCTACTAAAAATACAAAAATTAGCCAGGAATTGCTTGAACCCGGAAGGCGGAGGTTGCAGTGAGCCAAGATTGTGCCACTGCACTCCAGCCTGGGCAACAGAGCGAGACTCCCATCTTAAAGCAAAAAAACAAAAACTAGAATAAAGTCATAACATCCCAGAAAAACTAAAAAGAAAGCCATCCACAGACCATAAATGGTAAAGAACCTTCCAAAAGAACAGAAACCAATAGATCACATCCATGGGGAACAAAATATATGGAAACCAAAGCTTCAAACGCACATATAGGAGAAAACTATTGCAAAGTTAGGAGTGATTTGGGGAAGCTCTAAAACTACTCAATGGATACCAGAAGATTGCCTGGCTTTGGGGAATTCATCTGGGAGATTAAATGATATGGTGAATTAACAGCAGCTAGGCTAGGCAATCCTATCCTCTCCTAACCCCTTATTATGCTAAATAGTGAGCAGCAAGGAAATTTGCCCAAAAACTCAAGGTAGAGCCTGAGAGGAAGAACAAATCTACAGGTAACAAACTACTAAGAAAACGTGCTCCCAACACAACTTGTCTCTCCTCTACAGTAACTGGCAGCAAGGCAGGCTACTCTAAGTAAACAAATCAGACAGGTGAACAGGATCCTTAAATATGACTGAAAAAAAAACCAAGAATCACCAAATCCTTGAGAAACACTAAAACTTAGAAAAAAAAGAAGCACCAAACTCAACAAAGAGATTAACTCTTTAGAATAATTAACTTCAAGAGGATCCTTAATGCTGCCTGGCAATCTCACTACATTTCCCTTGTTCATTCATTCTACTACCATTCTTCTATGTAACTATTTAATACTTTTGCTTCCATCATTAAACTTCTAATACACACTCCCTCCCCTAACTTCATTCTCAGCTGATGACATTGCTTCCATTTCACTGAGAAAATAAAAAAAGGCAACAAAAAGATAATTTCCATAACATCCACCCACCTAAATAGCATTTATGGCCATAATCTCTACCTTCACGCTTATTATTATGGACAACTGTACTCCTATGCTAAGGCCAACCCCTCTATGTAGAAACTAAATGTCATCTCCTCTCATCTTCTCAAGGACATCACTACGGTAATTTTTTTTCCTATTTCAAGAAATTTTCCCTCATTCCTAAATCATTCTTCCTATAAATGAGATTATTTCTCCATGAAAACAAACCCTCTGAACCAGAGCTCACTGGAGATGACTGATTATAAAGCTGGGGCAAGGAAGAATAGGATAGGTCTGGAACATCTTATTGTGTACAGATAAGTTCAAAGATGATGGGAGCTGATGGTGGCTAATGCCTATAATCCCAACACTTTGGGAGGCTGATGCAGGAGGACTGCTTGACGCCAGGAGTTTGAGACCAGCCTGGGCAATATAGCAAGACTCCATCTCTACAAGAAAACAAAAACAACAAAAGGCTGGGCATGGTAGTACATGCCTAGAGTCCCAGCTACTTGTGAGGCTGAGGTAGGAGGATTGCTTGAGTTCAGGAGGTTGAGGCTACAGTAGACCATGACTGAGCCACTGCACTCCAGCCTGGGTGACAAAGCAAGACCCTGTCACATAAAAAAAAAAAAAAAAAAGGTCGGGCCTGGTGGCTCACGTCTGTAATCCCAGCACTTTGGGAGGCCGAGGCAGGAAAGATCACTTGAGGTCAGGAGTTTGAAACCAGCCTGGCCAACATGGTGAAACCCCGTCTCTACTAAAAATACAAAAATTAGCCAGGTGCGGTGGTAGGCAGCTGTAATCCCAGCTACTTGGGAGGCTGAGGCAGGAGAATCGCTTGAACCTGGGAGGCGGAGGTTGCAGTGAACTGAGATCGCACCATTGCACTCCAGCCTGGGCGAGAGAGTGAGACTCCGGCTCAGAAAAAAGTGGGAGTGGTAAACAGATCTAAATGGAACTCAGACTTCAATATTTTACTAGAGGTGGTAAAATGTCGGTATCTGTAGGGTATAAGTTCATATGTGTATGTGTGTGTGTGTGTGTGTGTGTGTATGGATACCTTAGAGCAACCACTAAGAAAACTGTACAGTATAATATACTCAAAACAGTATAAATAAAACAAGAAGTTCATGACCAAGCAAAAGAAAACCAAGAAGGAATCCTAAAAAATTTCAAATAACCCACAGGTGGGTAAGAAAAGAGACGCATAAGAAGGAGAAACATAGAGAAGAAACAAAATGCAAATACTAACATGATAGACTTAAATCCTAGCATATCAAAAATTACTTTGAATGCAAAACAGTCTAAATATGCCAATTAAGAGACATTGACAGAAGGGATAAAAAACATGGATAAACATTAACTATACACTTTCTACAAGAAACTCACTTGAAACACAGGATAGGCTGAAAGTAAAAGGATGGAAAAATATATCATGTTGACATTAAGCAATAAAAAGCAGCAGGGAGTACATAATATCAGATAAAGTTAACTTCATAGGAAAGAAAATTACAAGAAATGAAGAGGGATATAATATAATGATAAAAAGATCAATCCACTAAAAAGACATAGCCATCCTAAACGTGGATGCACCAAATAAGAGCTTCAAAACAGAAGTAAAAAAAAATGACTGTGTAGGCTGGGCGCGGTGGCTCACATCTATAATCCCAGCACTTTGGGAGGCTGAGGCAGGTGGATCGCCTGAGGTCAGGAGTTCGAGACCAGCCTGGCCAACATGGCAGAAACTCGTCTCTACTAAAAATACAAAAATTAGCTGGGCATGGTGGTGCACGCCTGTAATCCCAGCTACTCAGGAGGCTGAGACACGAGAATTGCTTGAACTCAGGAGGCGGAGGTTGCAGTGAGCCAAGATTGTGCCACTGAACTCCAGCCTGGGTGACAGAGCGAGACTCTGTCTCAAAAACAAACAAACAAACAAACAAAAAAAACAAATTACTGTGTTAAAAGGAGAAATACATATATCTACAATTATACTTAGAAACTTCAACACCTCACTCTCAGCAATTGATAATACCTCTAGATAGAAAATTAACAAAGACATAAAACTGAACTACAAATCAGCATTTGTCATGAACTTAAGGTTCAAAAATCTTCAACAAAGTATTAGTAAAGTGAATCAAACAATGTATGCAAAGAATCATATGCCATGACCAAATGAGTTTATTCCAAGGACATGAAGGCTGTTTCGATATTTGAAATCCATGTCATCCACTATATATCAACAAGTAAAAAAAACCAAAACCATATAATCATATCATTAACACAGAAGAAACATCTGAAAAAGGCAACATTCCTTTTTTTTTTTTCTTGAGAAGGAGTCTCGCTCTGTCACCCAGGCTGAAGCACAGTGGCACGATCTCAGCTCACTGCAACCTCCACCTCCCAGGTTCAAGCAATTCTCCCTGCCTCAACCTCCCGAGTGGCTGGGATTACAAGCACCCACTACCACGCCTGGCTAATTTTTGTATTTTTTAGTAGAGACAGGGTTTCGCCATGTTGGCGAGGCTGTTCTTGAACTCCTGATTTCAGGTTATCCACCTGTCTCGGCCTCCCAAAGTGCTGGGATTACAGGTGTTAGCCACCGCGCCTGGCCAACATTAATTCATAATAAAACTTCTCAGTGAGTCAGGTAATACAGGGTAACTACCTCAACTGGATAAAGAGCATCTATAAAAATCTGTAGCTCATATCATACTAATGGTGAAAGACTTGTTCCCCTAAGACTCGGAACAAAGCAAGGAAGTTCATTCTCACCACTCTTATTCAAGACAGTACATTCTCACCACTCTTATTCCAGTACAGTACTGGAAATTCTAGCCAGCACAATAAAAGGAAAATAAGAAATAAAAAGCATACAGATTAGAAAGGGAGAGATCACACTGTCTCTATTTTAGGAGATTATATGATTTTCTTTTTTTCTTTTTTTTTGAGACGGAGTCTTGCTCTATTGCCAGGCTGGAGTGAGGTAGTACGATCTCGGCTCACTGCAACCTCCGCCTCCTGGGTTCAAGGGATTCTCCTGCCTCAGTCTCCTGAGTAGCTGGGACTACAGGCACGTGCCACCACGCCCAGCTAATTTTTGTATTTTTAGTAGAGACGGGGTTTCACCATGTTGGCCAGGATGGTCTCAATCTCTTGACCTCATGATCTGCCTGCCTTAATCTCCCAAAGTGCTGGGATTACAGGCGTGAGCCAACGCGCCCGGCCATGATTTTCTATATTTAAAAAAATTTCCAAGGATTCTACCAAAAAAACAAACAAATCCTCCTAGGACAAATAAGTAAGTTCAACAAGGTATTTGAATTCAAGATCAACACACACGATCACATTTCTATACTCTAACAAGGAACATGTGAAAACTGACATTAAAAACTACAATATTAGCCAGGCACAGTGGCTCACACTTATAATCCTAGTACTTTGGGAGGCTGAGGTGGGTGGACCACTTGAGCCCGGGAATTCAACATCAGCCTGGGCAACATGGCGAAATCTCATCTCCACTAAAAGTACAAAAATTAGCCGGGCATGGTGGCATGCACCTGTAGTCCCAGCTACTTTGGGAGGCTGTGGTGGGAGGATTGCTCGAGCCTGGGAAGCAGAGGCTGCAGTGAGCTGAGATCACTCCACTGAACTCCAGCCTAGGTAACAGAGTGAGACCCTGCCTCAGAAAAAAAAAAAAAAAAAGAGCACAATTATTTATAATCCTTCAAAATTAAACCAGATACTTAGGCACAAACTTAACAAAAGAGCCTTAGGATTTGTATGCTGAAAATTACAAAATGCTGATGAAAGAAATCAAAGAAGACCTAAATAAATGAAGAGACATATCATGTTCCTGAACTTGAAGGCCCAACATAGTCAAGATGTCAATTTTCCCCAAAGTCATATATAGGACTAATACAATTACTATCAAAATCCCAGCAAGGTTTTCTGTGGACATAGACTAGATTATTCTAAAATGTATATGGAAAAATAGAAATCCAGAAGAGCTAAAAAAAAAAAACACTTAAGAATAAAGAATATTGGGTAGCAATCACGCTACCCAATATTAAGGCTTTCTATATAGCTATAGTAGTCAAGAGAGTATGTAATTAACAGAGAGTTAAAAACATAAATGAATTAAACAGAATAGAGAACCCAGAAGAAAAGACCCACGCAAATAAGCCAAACTGATTTTTGACAGAAATATAAAAGCAATTGAATGGAAGACAAGCAGTGTTTTCAATGATGCTATGGCAATTAAACATCTACAGGGAAACTCCCTCCCCCAAAAAAAACCCTGAATCTAAATCTCAAAACCATATACAAGATTAACATATTACCTTGTGAATGCCTCTAATTTAAAAAACATTAACATAGGCCGGGCATGGTGGTTCATGCCTGTAATCCCAGCACTTTGGGAGGCTAAGGTGGGTGGATCACCTGAGGTCAGGAGTTTACCAGCTTGGCCAACATGGTAAAACCACATCTCTACTAAAAATACAAAAATTAGCTGGGGGTGGTGGTGGGCACCTGTAATTCTAGCTACTTGGGAGGCTGAGGCAGGAGAATCACTTGAACCCGGGAGGCGGAGGTTGCAGTGAGCCAAGATCACGCCATCGCATTCTAGCCTGGGCAACAAGAGCGAAACTCCATCTCAAAATAAATAAATAAATAAATAAAATAAAATAAATAAAAAACATTAACATAGATCACACACTGAAATGAAAAATGTAAAAGTAGAATAATATCTCCAGTTCTAAGGCTAGGCAAAGAATTCTTAGACTTCACACAAAAAACACAATCCAAAAAAAAAAAACTGGACCTCACCAAAATTTAAAACTTTTTCTCTTCGTAATTTCTTGGAAAAGGCATATGTTTATATAAGGCAAAAACTATAACATTGCATTGTGCAGCTTATAATGTATGTAGATGTAATATACATAACAATTATAACCAGCCTGGGCAACACAGGGAGACCCGTCTCTACACAGATTAAAAAAATTAGCCAGGTGTGGTGGTGCATGCCTATGGTCTCAACTACCTGGGAGGCTGAGGTGGGAGGATTGTTTGGGCCTGGGAGGTCAATGCTACAGTGAGCTGTGATTGAACCACTGTACTCCTGCCTGGGCTACAGAAGGACATCCTACCTCAACAAACAAACAAACAAAAATAATTATAGCTTAAAGCCTGCAGGAAATAAATAGTTGCATGGTCCTTACATTTTATAATATTAAATCTATGTAAAAACTGTGAAGAATTCAGAATGTAAATTAAAATCCCTAGAGTAAACACACACATACAAATACTGAAAAGGGACACAAGAAACTTTTGGGTGTTCTGGAAATGTTCTGTATCTTGATTATGGCATATATCTGTCAACTCATTTAACTGTACACTATAAATATATGCATTTATTGTACATAAACTAAGCCTGAATAAAGTTCTTTAAAAGTAAAAAGACACAGATAACATCATACTTAATGGTGAAAGACTGAAAATTTTCTCACTAAGATTAGGAAAAGCAGGATATTTGCTCTCAACTCCTACTCAACATTATACTAGAAGTTCCAGCAAGAACAATTTTTAAAAAAATAAACATCTAGGCCGGGCGTAGTGGCTCACGCCTGTAAATCCCAGCACTTCCGGAGGCCGAGGCGGGTGGATCAGGAGGTCAGGAGTTCAAGACCAGCCTGGCCAAGATGGTGAAACCCTGTCTCTCCTAAAAATACAAAAATTAGCTGGGCACGGTGGCAGGCAACTGTAATCCCAGCTACTCGGGAGGCTGAGGAATGAGAATCGCTTGAACCCGGGGAGCGGAGATTGCAGAGAGCCAAGATTGTGCCACTGTACTCCAGCCTGGGTGACAGAGTAAGACTCTGTCTCAAAAAAAAAAAAAAAAATCTAAATTGGAAAGCAAAATTAAAACTATCTCTAGTCCCAGATGACATGATTTTATTATAGAAATTCCTACAGAATCTACAAAAAAACTATTGGAGCTGATCAACAAATTTAGCAAAATTACAGGATATAATGGCAACTCACAAAAATCAGTTGTATTTGTATGCCTTAGCAATTAACAATCCAAATGGAAATTAAGAAAACAATTCCATTTATAATAACAACAAAAATAATAACTTAGGAAAAAACTTTACAAGGAATTGTAAGGACTTGTGGAATACTATGCAGCCATAAAAAAGAATGAAATCATGTCCTTTGCAGCAACAAGGATGCAGCTGGAGGCCATTATCCTAGGCGAACTAACACAGAAACAGAAAACCAAATTATCACATGTTCTCACATATAAGTGGGAGCTAAACACTGGGTACATGTGGACATAAAGATGAAAAGAGTAAACACTGGGGACTATGAGAGGGGAGAGAAAGGGATGGGGCAAAAGCTGAAAACTAACCATTGGGTACTATGCTCCATATCTGAGTGATGAGTTCAGTCATATCCCAGACCTCAGCATCATGCAATATACCTCTGTGACAATCCTGCACACACACTCCCTGATTCTAAAATAAAAGTTGAAAAATAAAAAAAAAAAAGATTTGCTGAGAACTACAAAATACTGCTGAAATTAAAAACCAGCTATTTTTTCCCAGCTTTACTGAGGTATAATTGACAAATAAAAATTGTATATATTCAAGATGTACAATGTGATGATTTGCTATACATATACACTGTGAAATGATTACCACAATAAAATTAATTAACATATCAATCACAACACAAAGTTACCCTCCCTTTGTACGTGTATGTGTGGTGAGGATACTTAAGATCTCTTTTAGGGCTGGGCACAGTGGCTCACGCCTGTAATCCCAGCACTTTGGGAGGCTGAAGTGGGCGGATCACTTGAGGCCAGGAGTTCGAGACCAGTCTGGACAACATGGTGAAATCCCATCTCTACTAAAAATACAAAAATTAGCTGGGCATGGTGACGTACGCCTGTAGTCTCAGCTACTCGGGAGGCTGAGGCATGAGAATCACTTGAACCCAGGAGGCAGAGTTTGTGTGAGCCAAGATTGCACCCCTGCACTCCAGCCTGAGCAACAGAGTGAGATGCTGACTCAAAAAAAAAATTTTTTTTCAAGTAAATAATACATTGCATCCCTAGAACTTATTCATCTTATAAGTAAAAGTTTATACCCTTTAACCAAGTCTCTCCATTTCTCCTACTTCTCAGCCCTTGCCAACCACTGTTCTACTCTCTGCTTCTATGAGTTTGATATTTATAGATTCCACATATAAGTAAGATCATACAGTATCTTTCTGTATCTGGCTTCACTTAGCATAATGTCCTCCTGGTTCATCCATGTTGTCACAAACAGCAGGATTTCCTTCTTTTTTAGTGGCTGATTTCCTGAATTTCCTTCTTTGTATGTGTGTGTATACACACATATACATGTATGTATATGCACACACACCACAACCACATTTTTGTTATCCATTCATCTGTCAACACTTAAGTTGTTTCCATATCTTGGCTATTGTGAATAAAGCTGCAATGAACATGAGGTTGCAGATATGTCAAGATACTGATTTCTTTTCGTTTGGATATATGCCCAGAAGTGGAATGGCTGGATTGTACCGTAGTTTTGTTTTTTTTTTTTAATTTTTTGAGGAACTTTCATACTGTTTTGTTTGTTTGTTTTTGAGACAGGGTCTTGCTCTGTTGCCCAGGCTGGAGTGCAGTGGTGCAATCACAGCTCACTGCAGCCTTGACCTCTTGGGTTCAAGGGATCCTTCTGCCTCAGCCTCCTGAGTAGCTGGGACTATGGGGTACATGCCACCACACCTAGCTAATTTTTTAATTTTTTTGTAGAGACGAGGAGGTCTCACTATGTTGCCCAGGTTGGTCTTGAATTCCTGGGCTAAAGTGATCCTTGTGCCTCAGCCTCCCAAAGTATTGGGATCACAGGTGTGAGCCACTGCACCTAGCCTCATACTGTTTTCCATAATGGCTACACCAATTTACATTCCCATCAACAGTGTACAAGGGTTCCCTTTTCTCCACACCTTTGCCAACACTTAAAGAACACCTAGTTTAATGAAAAGACATCCATGTTCCTGGACTCGAAGACTTCATATTACTTAGAGACAATACTACCCAAGCAATATACAAAGTTAACACAATGCCTATCAAAATCCCAGCTGGCTTTTTGGACACAACTTGACAAGCTGATCCCAAAATTCATGTGGAAATGCAAGGGACTCAGAGGAACCAAAATAATCCTGAGAAAGGAAAACTAAGTTGGAACACTCATACTTTTATGGTGAATTGATTGTCAACAAGGGTGCCAAGGCTATTCAATGGGTGAATAGTCTTTTGAATAAATGGCACTGGAAAAACTGGATGTCCACATGGATAGAATGAAATTGGAACCCTACCTCAAACTATATACAACAATTAACTCAAAATGGATCAAAGACCCAAATTTAAGAGCTAAAATTTAAAACTCTTAGAAGAAAATATAGGAGAAAATCTTCATGACCTTGGATCAAACAATAGTTTCTTAGATATGACACCAAAAGCACAAAGTAACGAAAGAAAACATTGAGAAATTGGACTTTATCAAACTTTAAAAAAAATTATGCCACAAAGGACACCATCAAGAAGGTGAAAAGACAACACACAGAATGGGAGAAAATATTTGTAAAGCATACATCTGATAATGGTCTAAGTATCCAGAATATATAAAGAACTCTTATAACTCAACAATAAAAAGACAAAAAGATACCCAATTAAAAACTGGGTAAAGGGGTTAGGCGCAGTGGCTCATGCCTGTAATCCTGGCACTTTGGGAGGCCAAGGTGGGAGGATTGCTTGAGACCAGGAGTTCAAAACCAGCCAGGGCTATATGGTGAGACCTCATCTCTACAAAAAATAAAATAAAATAATAAAATAAAAACTGGGCAAAGGATTTCAATAGATATTTCTCCAAAGACGATAAAAGAAGATACATGAATGACCTATATGCATATAAAAAGATGCTCAACATCATTAGTCTTCAGAAAAATGCAAATCAAAACCACAATGAGATATCGCATCACACCCACTAGGATGTCTACAATAAAAACGACAGATGGGCCGGGTGCAGTGGCTCACGCCTGTAATCCCAGCACTTCAGGAGGCCGAGGCGGGTGGATCACGAGGTCAGGAGATTGAGACTATCCTGGCTAAGATGATGAAGTCCCATCTCTACTAAAAATACAAAAAATTAGCCAGGCGTGGTGGCAGGCGCCTGTAGTCCCAGCTACTTGGGAGGCTGAGGCAGGAGAATGGCGTGAACCTGGGAGGCGGAGCTTGCAGTGAGCCGAGATCGTGCCACTGCACTCCAGCCTGGGCGACAGAATGAGACTGTCTCAAAAAAAAAAAAAAAAGATAACAAGTGTTGGTAGAGATGTGGAGAAAGGGATGTCTTTTCAACAGATGAAGCTGTTAGGATATTCCTAGAGGAAAAAAAAAAAAGAAACTTGACCCCTTACTTCACAGCATTCATAAAAACTAATTCAAGATGAACCATGGACTTAAACATAAAACTATAAACCATATGAAAGTTTCCTTGTAACTTGGGTGTAGGCAAAGGTTTCATGGGCCACAGAAAGTAGTAACTACAATAGAAAAACTTTGATGAATCAGACTTCGTCAAAATTAAATACTTTGTCTCATTAAATGAGACCATTACAAAAACGAATGGGCAATATAAAGACTGGAGAATATATTTATAAAACATGTATCTGACAAGGGACTTGTATAATCCAGAATATATAAGGAATTTCTGTAAATCCATAATAAAAAGACAAACATGAGCAAATAAAATGGGTAAATGACTTGAACAGGCACTTCACAAAGATATACAAAGGCCAACAAATACATGAAAAGGTACTCAACATCATAGTCATCGGGGAAATACAGATTAAAACCACGATGAGATACCACTATACAACAACTAGAATAACTAAAATTAAAAATGCTGGTGAGGGTGTGGAGCTCTCATACATTGCTGGTGTCAGTGCAGCCAATTCGGAAAACTTGCAATTTCTTAAAAAGTCAAACACTTATTCTATGAGCCAGCAATTCTATTTCTAGGTATAATTCAAGAGAAATGAAAACATGTTTACAAAAAAAAACTTATATAGGGATGTTCATTGCAGCTTTATTCACAATAGCCCAAAACTAGAAATCACTTAGGTGTCTGTGAATAGAATAGATAAACAAATTTGGTATATCCATAAAATGGAACATTATTCTGCAGTTAAAAAAAAGAATGAGCTGGCTGGGCATGGTGGCTTGTGCCTATAATCCCAGCACTTTGGGAGGCTGAGGCTGGCAGATCACCTGAGGTCAGGAGTTTCAGACCAGCCTGACCAACACGGAGAAACCCCGTCTCTACTAAAAATACAAAATTAGCCGGGCGTGGTGGCTCATGCCTGTACTCCCAGCTACTTGGGAGGCTGAGGCAGGAGAATCACTTGAACCCAGGAGGTGGAGGTTGCAGTGAGCCGAGATCAAGCCATTGCACTCCAGCCTGAGCAACAAGAGCGAACTCCGTCTCAAAAAAGGAAAAAAAAAGCTACTGATACATACACAACATGGATCAATCTCAAAAACATGTTGAATGAGAGAAGCCTTACACAAGAATATATATTATATTGTTCCATTTATATGAAGGTCTAGAACAGGCTAAGCTAATCTATGGTGAAAAAATTGGCTAGGCATGGTGACTTACATCTGTAATTCCAGCACTTTGGGAAGCCAACGTGGGAAGACCCTATGAGCCTAGGAGTTCAAGAAAAGCCTGGGCAACATGGCAAGACCCCGTCTCTACAAAAAAATCAAAAACTTAGCCAGGCAGAGTGGTGCGCACCTGTGGTCCCAGCTACTCAGGAGGCTGAGGTGCAAGGATGGCTTGAGCCAGGAGGTCAGGGCTGCAGTGAGCTGTGTTTGCATGTTTGCACCACTACACTCCAGCCTGGGCAAAAGAGCAAGACCTTGTCTCAAAAAACAACAACAAATAATCAACAGCGGTTGACTCTAACGGGTGTGGAGAAAACTCACTGGGAAGGGGCATGAGGGAACTTTCTGGAGTAATGGCAATATTCTCTATCAGGTGGGCAAGCCACAGCCTTCAGGCCAAATCTGGCACACCACCTGTTTTTGTGAGCAAATGTTTATTGGAACACAGCCACGCCTATTTGTTTACATATTTATGGTTGTTTTCATGCATACAACAGCAGAACTGAGTAACTGTAACAGAGATTATATAGCCTGCAAAGCCTACAATATTTACTATCTAGGCCTTTACAGAAAAAGACTGTCAACACCTCTTCTATGTCTTGATAATGGTTGGGGTTACATAGGTGTAAGCATTTGTCGAAACTCATGAATTATGATTTATGCATTTTACTGTATATACATTTAAACTAAAAAAACATAAATACTGAGTTCTAGTCAATGATATGTATTTATGGATGATGTATACTGATGTTAGCAACTTCCTTTAAACTTTGAAACGCACCAGAAAAATAAAATGGATTAATAAAGGGATAAATAGGTATGTGATAGAGGAAATAGAGCAAAAGTTAACTGTATAATTTAGGTGTTAGGTATATGGGTGTTCATGCTACAGTTTTTTCCAATATTCTGTATATCTGAAGTTTTTCTTAATAAGATGTTGGGGAAAACGTTTTAATTAGGTAAGGAAAGTATACAACACGTGCAATCTGCCCACAGAATGAACATTAAAATCCAAAATACTTTGTTAATTACATCTGTGTAGTGCAGGAAAACAAACAAACAAAAAAAAGGGGGGGGGGAGAAGAAAAAATGGTTTGTTAAACCCCTTAATCTGAAATAAATAAATCCCAGAATAGTATGCCCCTGTCTGAAGAAACTTCAGCTGCAAAGATCTTTATTTATTCTCGCTCAGTCCTGTTAGGAGTCAGCACGCACGTACTGAAATCCATTATAATTTATGCCCTTGATGAAGAAGAGATTTTATAAAATACAGAATACCTGAGGTAATAGCTGTTTGGTAGAGTAATATATTATCACTAGAAAATAACTCATACAGCATAGCACACCTTTTATCTAAGGACCTCAAAGTATTTTATTAGCCAAACAATAAATTCAGTGTGTTTTAGATATACCTAAAGCAGGGGAGAAGAGCAAAAAGAATAAGTCAGATTCTCAGTTCTTTGCTTTAATTAATTCAATCAAGGGCTGGGCATGGTGGCTCACGTCTGTAATCTCAGCACTTTGGGAGGCTGAGGTGGGTGGAACACTTGAAGTCAGGAGTGTGAGACCAGCCTGGGCAACATGGTGAATCCCTCTCTCTACTAAAAATACAAAAATTAGCTGGGCATGGTGGCAGATGCCTGTAATCCCAGCTACTCAGGAGGTTGAGGCAGGAGAATCAGTTGAACCCAGGAGGCAGAGATTGCAGTGACCCGAGATGGCGCCACTGCACTCCAGCCTGGGTGACAGAGCAAGACCCTATCTCAAAAAAAAAAAAAAAAAAAGCAATCAATTCCCCAAATTAACTAAATCTCACTGAAGCCATCATAACCTTTTTCTCCAATTCTGGTGGGGAGGGTAACTATCTTTCAAAGCAGATGGGTAGTAAAATGATTGAATATGCTGGGTTCAAATGCTAGCTTTTGGGTATGACACTAGAAAAGTTACTTAACCTCTATGAACCTCAGTTTCTTCATCAGTAAAAAAAGGTAATAATGGGATTCCTAGGGTTGGTGTGAAGATGCACATGTAATGCCTTTGGGATAGTATTTGGCAATAAGAATCACTCAATAGTATTATCTCACAAAGGCAAATGCTTTATTATAAATGTAGAACAATAAGAGAACCATAGGTTCCAAACGTTTTAGGACTAAAGGATCTTGGAAAGCTACATTTGCCTCCTGGCTGTTTTCCAAACATGCCAGACAAACTTCTCCCTTAGGGCCTTTGCACCTGTTATTCCCTCTGTCTGAAATATACATTACTGACTCCCTCATTTCCTTCAAGTGTCTGCTCAAATGTTACCTTCTCAATGAGACCTACTCTGATAGCCATCTTCCTTAAAACTGCAACCCACTTTCCTCCTTTTCCTCCTCTACATTTTCCCCAAAGCACCTTGTACTGTATAATTTCTTTTTTATACTGGTTATTGACAATCTTTCCCCATTAGACAACAAACCTCAATGACAGAAGGGGTTTTCGTATTTTATCACTGTTATATCCTAAGTAGGTCCTCAAATTTTTTTTTAATTGTAGTCATCTGGTCTAATCCCTTCACTTTACAGATGAGAAAATTTAGAAAAGACCTGAATCAAGGTCACTCAGTAAGTAAGGAAAAGAATCAGGAACAGGGACCGTGACTCCCACTGAAGTGCTGTATCTATTATAGTTCACTATCATCCTGACCCTTAAACATCACAGAAAAATCACAATCATCCTTATTTTCCCCCACAAGGATTTACCTTTGGAATTTCTTGGCCTTGTAAATGCCGCTGTGTGTGTAACACAGAAATGCTCTGAAAAGCAGTGGAAGCGTCTACCAGAATGCTAAGTGTCAGGAGATGAACTGAAGATTGCTGATTTGGAAGGGCTATCCCAGAGCTTTGATAGAGGGTCTGCTGTTGTAATTGTGGCTCTGATGACCCAGAAACAGGTGCTAAGCTGTAAGATGGCTACCACTGCGGCTGGTCAGCAGACTGCTGCTGGATGTATGCTGGCTGGTATTGTGCTAGGTTTTTCTGTAGGGGAAAAGTCAGACTGTTATCTAGTGCCTGAAGTACTTGAGGCTGCTTTAAAGGCTGTATTATATATTGTTGTTCCAGGGCTGCCAGTTGCAACTGTTCTTGCAATGGATGTATAATCTGGACCATGTTTGTAATGGTGTTTGGAATACCTGGTAATGGCTGAACTTGCTTAGGTGCCTGTCAATGAGGTACCTGCTGCTGGAGAGCAGCATGTTGACTAAACAAAGATTGCTGTTGATTTATGGGACCTTCCTGAGTAGACAACTGATGGGTTTCCTGTGCTTGTCTATGAGATGAATGAGTCATCTGCTGCTGCTGAATGAAAGCTAAGTGAAAAACCTGGCTTGGTGATAGATGCGATTGGGAAAACTGTGCTGAGAAATGTGGGGGCTGGATCTGTGCCTGTGAAGAGGCCTGCTGAATGAAGGACATCTGCTCAGGGTTTTGAAGCTGTCCTTCCACTGCCCTCTGAGATATAATGCTAGTTGCCTGGGCCTGAGTTTTTAGCTGCTGGTGTCCAAAACTGACATCTGCTTGGGATGGAGTCACTGAAAGCTGGACATTAAATAAAGGCTCAGTAGAATGTGTCTGTGTATCTAAGGTTGGTATTAAATACATCCTTTGTTCCAATGTTGAAGAAGAACTACCTTGGGGTTGTGTTAAATAGGCTTGTTGCTCAAAAGTCTGTGCTACAAATGGTGGTACAGAGTATAACTTCTGATGTGCAGAGTTTGTCTGTCATGTGTACTCGCTTGCTATCAGGAGGGCTTATTGTATATACCTGCTGGGTTATGAAGGTTGCATGTTCAGTTATCTGGATAGTGTAAGCAGTTTGTCCTAAATAAGATACATGCTCAAGAGACAGTGTCTGATAAGCAAGCTGTTCCATAGGTTGCACAAGGTAGGCTGCCTGGATTGCATATGCTGCCTGGTCTGGAAAAGGTGACTGAAGCAGAGGTTGCACTAGATAAGCAGACTGCACGTGAGTCTTTGCCAAATATGAGGGCTGTACTGCAGCTGGGACTGGATAAGAAGTCTGCACAGAATAGGCTGGCTGTGATCTCGGTGGTTGTACAGTGTAAAGAGGATGCTCCAGGACTGGCAGTGAATAAACAGGCTGTTTATGTAGTGGAGCCTGAATTGAGTAAGTTGGCTGTGATGAGTAAGAAGTTTGTTGCTGGGGACATATCACAAAGGGCAGCTGCTCAGGAGCCTTCAATGGGAAGGATGATAATTCTGCAGGTGGCCCTGGAAGTGTGTTGAACAGAATAAGAAGGCTATTCCAGGGGCTGAATCACACTTTCAATACCACCCTTTGGCTGTTGCTGACTTGCAAGAGCTTCAGACTCTTGCAGAATATAATCCTGCTGAACATTTTTCTGTGGAGATGCCAAAATCTTAGGTTGTAAAATTAATGATTGTTGCTGAACACAAGCTTGGAAACAATACTCCTTGCACAGTCTGGCTTTGTGGCATTGAAGAATCTGAAGTTAGAGACTTCTGATGGGTATGGCTGTGATACTGAATGTATCTTTTGTGAAGGCTGATGGGCCCCTGAATGCCCCCCAACGGAATTAGAAGGGAGCTGAGCTGTACTAGCAGCATTCTGTGCACTGCTCACATGTTGGACAGAAGAATGATTCAACAAAGCTTGAGGGTGATTAACGGGTAAGAAACTAGAAGTCTGACTGGCATCTGGTGCTTTGGTTAATGCCTGATTCCCATTTCTAGGATCACGCTCAAGTTGAAGACCAACTGTTGGATGCTGGGAAGTCATCTGTGAAGCAGAAAATGTCTGAAGAGAAACTGCAGAAAGGATTGGTTGTGGCCAGGCATGGTGGCTCACGCCTGTAATCCCAGCACTTTGGGAGGCCAAGGCGGGGCAGATCACTTGAGGCCAGGAGTTCAAGACCAGCCTGGCCAACATGACAAAACCCCATCTCTACTAAAAATACAAAAATTGGCCAGGCATGCTGGTGTGCTCCTATAGTCCCAGCTACTTGGGAGGCTGAGGTGGGAGAATCGCTTGAACCCAGGAGGCGGAGGTTGCAGTGAGCTGAGATCACACCACTTCACTCCAGCCTGGATGACAGAGTGAGACTCTGTCTAAAAAAAAAAAAAAAGAAAGGACTGATTGTGGAACTCCAGTAACTGACAAGTCTAAAGTCATAGGTTGGGCTAAAGTTTTTCTATCTGCTCCAAAGGCCAGCTACAGGTACAAGGAGAATTCAAATTATAAATGCATATACTATGCCCATTTTAATGGGACTTTCCCAGACATATTGATAGAGAAAATAATGCTATGTTCCAAAAATTTCAGCAAATTATCAAAAAGGTGCTAGGTATAGCATTAGTCCTATAAAAATCCTAACACCATGAGTAAATGCTAGTTAACTGAATACACTAAGGGGTTGAGACAAGTCACAGCAATATACCACTCATGGTTTCTTATTTACCGCAATTTACTATATAACTCATTCAAACCCTGGCAGAGATTCTGAGTATCCGAATCTGACATCGTCACACACCTGACAGTGAAAGTCCCATGAGAAAGCTCAAAGGATTTCAGTATCATTCCTAAAATGAATATAGATACTCTCTCAAGAAGAGAGAGTTGGCAGAAATAAATACTGATTGGCTGCAATAATTCCTAGAATTTGGGCTACCATGCTCATAAAAAGACCCATATAATCAAAGTTCTTGCTTATGTGGCTTCTATATATTAGGTGAAAAGGGCAGGCTACAAAAAATCATATGTATGTGATATACATGTGTATATATAAACAAAGTTATACATGTGTACACAGAAAAAAAGATAAATCTAAAGGCTATACCTCAAACATAAACAATAAGTTGTTGGCCGGGCACGGTGGCTCACACCTGTAATCCCAGCACTTTGGGAGGCCGAGGCGGGCGGATCACGAGGTCAGGAGATCGAGACCATCCTGGCTAACACGGTGAAACCCCGTCTCTACTAAAAATACAAAAAATTAGCCGGGCATGGTGGCACGTGCCTGTAGTCCCACCTACTCGGGAGGCTGAGGCAGAAGAATCGTTTGAACCCGGGAGGTGGAGGTTGCAGTGAGCCGAGATCGCGCCACTGCACTCCAGCCTGGGTGACAGAATGAGACTCCATCTCAAAAAAACAAAACAAAACAAAACAAAACAAAATGAAAAAACAATAAGTTGTCTCTAGCTGGAGAAATAACAAGTAATTTTTCACTTTCTTTTTCATAACTTTATGGGCTTTATTTTAAAATAAGCAAGTAACATTTTGATAATTAAATTTTTGGAACACATTTTAAAATACACATACCTGTATGCTTATGTAAATTGAACCTAAGTTAAATTTAAGCTCACATTCAACACACTTTGCATTATAGGCTTAGAAAGAGGCAAATCAAACTACCACATGAGCTCAATTACAAATAGGCACCATATCACTTATAAACACTAGCCAAATATCTGGCATCTTCAACTATATCAAACTAAATCTACCCCTAGCAGATTTTAAATGCATCTGGCATTTGTCAAGTACATACATGCTTTCCCCTAAAAGACTGGGCTCTTTGAGGGCAAGGATCATGTTTATTTTATTTCATATCCCCAGAAGGTGGTAATCATTAAAAGTTTGATGATGAACTGATAATATACTAATCTCTTAAAAGATGCACCAGCAACTAGCTAAATCAGACATTCTCTGTTAGCTAGCAGCTATTAGATCATCTCACTCCCAGAGAAGGAAGACAAACGCAAGGTATGGTGGGAGGTGAGAGAAGAAAACCGGGTAATGGCAAAGAAAAATGCAACCATGCATCCAGAATCCATAACCTAGGGAACCAGGGTATTGTCTTAATATATAAACTCACACAAAGACTATTAACTCATTGTCAGAAATGAATAATGCTGACTTTAAGAGTCTGAAAGACAAAAACACTTCTTATTTCTCCTACAGAAATAAACGTGAACCAAAACAAGTCAAGAGTTTAGATGAACATGCTAAAAATCATGAAAATCTATGAAACACTATTTCTAATTAACTGCAACAGACATCCTTCCATGTTCAAATCAGGCTGGAAAAGTTTAATACAAAGAACAAATAATCATGAATAAGAGGAAGAGATCAGTCCTAAATAAATCTTTTGTCCATATATACTGAGTTCTCTGTTTCTTTTCCAATTATACAAGCAGTATCTCAAGATTCTAGTTACACAATATTAGACACATTAAGAGGAACATCTTGGGCCAGGTACTGTGGCTCATGTCTGTTATCCTAGCACTTTGGGAGGCCGAGGCAGGCGGATCACCTGAGGTCGGGAGTTCGAGACCAACCTGACCAACATGGAGAAACCCCGTTTCTACTAAAAATACAAAAAATTAGCGGGGCATGGTGGCACATGCCTGTAATCCCAGCTACTTGGGAGGCTGAGGCAGGAGAATCACTTGAACCTGGGAGGTGGAGGTTGCGGTGAGCCGAGATTGCACCATTGCACTCCAGCCTGGGCAGCAAGAGCGACATTCCACCTCAAAAAAAAAAAAAAAAAAAAAAAAAAAAAAAAGGAATGTCTTGGGTGAAGGAAAGCATAAACAACTTTTAGCTTTTGGTGACCTTTCTCTAAACTATAATGAATTTATAAAAGAGAACCTTTGCCTGTCAGAAAATCTAGGCAGTGTTTAATTTGTTTAAATGAATACAGAACCTCTAAAATGTGTCTTACCTTTATCTGTGGGACCGTCTGAACAGTTAATGGGGAAACCTGGGGTTGTGAAACAACTGTCGGTCCAAGGACATGTACAGGTAAAACAGTGGACTGACCTTGAACCAAAGGCAAAATCTGCGGCTGAGTCAGCTTTGGCTGCTTCTGTAACTGTTAAAATAAGGGGAAAAAAAGATTAAAGATAAACTTTCCCATTTACAGTAAATACACTGATTATATATTTAAAAATATAACAGTTCACCTCACCCCTGAAACTTGCTGGTAATGTCCTACTAGTTGTTGAGATGAATAAATTTGCCCTGGAACATTTACTTCAGCCTGCGGGATATTAGAAACCATTTGAGAGCCCATCGTTTGATTTGAGGAATAGGCTACACTGGGCTGACTTGAAGTATCTGAATGTATAACTGATGCAGCTCCTGCCTCAGACAAATTGTCACCTATAAAAAGAGAAAATAAGTAACAGGTAGAAGGGAAAACTTGAAGCACAAAATGTCCAAATGGTATAGGTAATGGTGTTTCTTTAATGGCTTTTTTACTCTGAGAACCTGACATAGCTTCAAATAAAATATTTACACTACAACATTAATCAAAAACCAGCATGTAAACTCTTATCAAGCAATGAAATGTTGACATTGTGGTATAACTAAAATTTTCTTAGTAAAGCAAACCTAAAAACAGAGAATCAGATAAAAATCAACTCCATTTGCTGGCCATGTCATGTATATCCCTAACTAATCTACACTTGACATAAGGATTTCAGTAAAATATATCATATTCTCTTTCTCCTATAACCTAGAATACTGTCTTTGTAGAACAATAGGTTATTACTATGCAAATACTGTGTCCTTCTGGAAAAGAAAATGCATTACAGCAGAAAATTAGAGGAATTGTGTTAATGTTATACTTGAGCCTAAAATACAAAGGGTCTTAAAGACTAGAAAATTCCTTCTTGAGGAATAAATTTTATCTTTAGTTCCAAATTTTCTTTATTAAATGATGTACGTGGCTGGGCGCGGTGGCTCATGCCTACAATCCCAACACTTTGGGAGGCTGAGGCGGGCAGATGGCTTGAGCCCAGGAGTTTGAGACCAGCCTGGCCAATATGGTGAAACCCCATCTCTACCAAAAGAAAATACAAAAATTAGCCAGGTGTAGTGGCACGCACTTGTAGTCCCAGCTACTCAGGGGGCTGAGGTGGGAGGATCACCTGAGCCTGGGGAGGTCGAGGCTGCAGTGAATCATGATCACACCACTGCACTCCAGCCTAGGTGACAGAGCAAGGCCCTGTCTCAAAAAAAAGAAAAAAAGGATTTATGTTAGACCCTCAAAAATGATAATAAGATCATTTTATTTATACCCCAAACAAAACCAGATGCTAGATTATGATCCTTCTGCAACTAGCACCTTAGAAGAATCACTTAACAAAACAGTTTCTTAATTTTAAAATAAGGAAACTAGCTGGCTTGTCTATTTCAGGGGTTTTGTAAAAGGCTTGATGAAATGATAGAAGTGCTATTTATAGCACAGAAGTGCTATTTAAAGATAAGCAAACATACAAAAAGGAAAAGAAACAAAATAGGTCATTGACCACTGCCCTTCAAAATAAATAAAGATTAGAGAATATAATCGCACATGCGTTTGCTTTTACAAGCTGTAACTGTGTTACCTGTAACAGAGGAGCAGTGCTGCTGTGGTTTTCTTTGTAGAAGCTGTTGTCTAACATGTTGATCAACTTCAGTTTCTTCACATTCAGCCCCAGTTTGCTGAGCGGGAGCAGGGGGCAAAGTTGTATTCTGGGGCTGAGGGAATACATTCCCCATAGACTTGCACTGAGAATCCCTGCGTTCTTCCAAACAGCCAGCAGGCTTCTTCTCTCTTGTCTTCTTTATTGGTGTCACCCGGTCTCTAATGGATTTAGCAACAGCTTTGGAATCACTTTCATGGAAGAACCCAGACTTGACCTACAAACAAAACATAATAAGCAAACTACTTCTTTAACATTTAAGATTTTAACTTTTTTTTTTTTTTTTTTGAGACAGAGTCTAGCTCTGTCGCCCAGGCTGGAGTGCAGTGGCATGATCTCGGCTCACCGCAACTCTGTCTCCCAGGTTCAAGCGATTCTCCTGCCTCAGCCTCCCAAGTAGCTGGGATTACAGGTGCCCGCCACCACGCCCAGCTAATTTTTTTTGTATTTTTAGTAGGGACGGGGTTTCACTGTGTTGGCCAGGCTGGTCTTGAATTCCTGACGTCGTGATCCACCGCCTCGGCCTCCCAAAGTGCTAGGATTACAAGCATGAGCCACCGCGCCCGGCCAATTTTAACTTTTTTTTTTTTTTTTTACTAGCAGTTATTTTATGCCCCCAAATTCCAAATTAACAGTTAATCTGTTTCTATATTCTCTCTTAAACAAAGACATACATAAATGCCAGAGCCTCTAATTGGCATGAGAAAAATCAATAGTATTACCAAGCATTGTTAAAATAATTCAGGCTTTAAACAAAAACGAACAAAACAACTTGATGTTTCAGAATATGCAGTCTTATCACAGGTAATTTAGAACTGCCATTACGTTTTTTGAAGGATTAAAAAGGTTTCCTCATTCAGCAACATTAAGTGTCTACAATGTGCGCAGTACTAGGCACCAGATACAGGTGACTAAGTTGGTCCTTTGTCCTGTATGAGCACACTATCAGGTGGTGTGAAATGGACATAACTTAACTTGAAATGAGCTGCTGTAAAAGTCTTAAGTAGGAGCACGCTGCATCTCTGGAGGTAATAGAGTAAGTGTTTTCACAAAAGAATTCTATTTTATTTGATTTGTTTTTGAGAGACAGGTTCTCACTCTGTTGCCCAGGCTAGAATGCAGTGGTACAATGATAGGTCAATGCAGCCTTGACCTCCCAGGCTCAAGTGATCCTCCCACCTCAGCCTCCCGAGTAGCTGGGATCACAGGCATGCACCACCACACCTGGCTAATTTTTAATTTTTTGTAGAGATGGGGTCTCCCTATATTGCTTGGGCTTTGGTCTTGAACTCCTGGGCTCAAGCAATCCTCTCACCTCGGCCTCCCCAAAGTGCTGGGATAACAGGCATGAGCCACCACATCCAGCCTGGAAGGTAAGTTCTGACCTGCATTAAAGCCAAAAAAGGAACGTGCACACTATTGAGGGATGTGCAGAAGTTTGGAGTGGAGACCAACATTCTAGGCAGAGGCAAGTATGCTAACAGCAAAGTACTACATCTTACTAGGCATTAGAGGAGTGAGAGAAGAAAAGGTTCTGCCTCGTCATCTCAGAGGAACAGGGCTGAACAGTAGAGAAGATCATTTGAGGAGGTACCATGACATATCATTCTCAGTCCTGCAATCTGCTTTAAGATGATCCCTCTTAATCCCCAAACCTGTGCATATGAGATATCACTCCCATCATTGTGTTTGCTATAATATATAGCACAATTGGCCTTAATCTAGGGAGATTATCTCGGTGAATCTTTTACCAGCTGCTGACACTAGAAGGATTCAATATGCCATTGCTGGCTTTGAAGACAGGGTGGAGACATGGAAAGGACTGAAGAGTGGCTTCTAGGAGCTGAAAGTGGACCCAGCTAATCCCACGTCCCCTGAAGACATGGGATTCAGGAAATCCAAAATTAAATACAGGAGTGAAGCAGAGAAGTCTAGGAAGATGGTAATGGGAAATGCCAGGGTGATAGTTGTGTACCAGATGTCCAAAATAATCATTCCAGTTTAGAACAACAGTATGATCAGAAAGACATGTTAAAGGCTATCATTTCCAGGTTCCCACTGTCATTGCCCCATCCTTCTTTTTAACCTGAGGCCAGAATGCCCAGGTGAGCCTGGCGCAGATGGTTTGTACTCGGCTGGTTTTGAGTACATGCTGCTGCGGCTCCTGCACACCCTCCCATCAGCACTGCAGCTGCCTGGAGCAGGTATGGACATGCATTTCACCCCACAGAAGTTGCCTGCTGTGATCCACTATTGAGAGTGGGGGCTGGTCACAGAGAGATTGGAAGCAAAGAGTCAGAGTGGCCCACTCCCCATCAAACCATATGGTAACCAGACAACTAATTTCTGGTCTGCACAATAGCCCTGCCAGTGCCCTGACTGCGCTGAGACATGGGTGTATTTTCCTGGCCTCATTTAGAACCTTACCCTCTGACTTCTCCAGAAGTAGCTCTTGTAAACTCTTATGGAAACTGAAGCCAGAATTGCTATAACTGAGAAAGTCTCTTCAGCTTATCCTCTCCTGGGACTCTTCACCTAATTGTACCAATACTGCCCCTTCCCACCAACTAGGTGCATGCTTGCCATTCAGTTTTCAAAACAAAACAATATATTATGCAGGTAAACTATGATGAAAAACAAAGAAATGAGTAACACAAAAGTCTGGGTAGGGGCCGGGCACAGTGGCTGACACCTGTAATCCCAACACTTTGGGAAGCTGAAGTGGGGACAGATCACTTGAAGTCAGGAGTTCGAGACCAGCCTGGCTAACATGGTGAAACCACATCTCTACTAAAAGTACAAAAATTAGCTGGGAGTGGTGGCAGGCGCCTGTAATCCCAGCAACTCGGGAGGCTGAGACAGGAGAGTCGCTTGAACTCGGGAGGCAGACGTCATGGTGAGCCGAGATTGTGCCACTGCACTCCAACCTGGGCGACAGAGTGAGACTCCATCTCAAAAAAAAAAAAAATCTAGGTAGATATTACTCATGGTGATGAGGGAGGAAAATGCAAATGAGAGAGGCACTCAGGTGGCTTTTAAGGTAATGGTAATGTTCTATTTCTTAATAAATGTAGAGCTTTATTATTCTTTATACTCTACATACAAATTTAATACACTGTCACAGCGATATAGTTCACAACAACATAACAATTTAAAGAAAAAAGGAGAAGGTCAGGCTCGATGGCTCACGCCTGTAATCCCAGCACTTTGGGAGGCTGAGGTGGGCGGATCACAAGGTCAGGAGTTCAAGACCAGCCTGGCTAACACGGTGAAATCCCGTCTCTACTAAAAATACAAAAAATTAGCCGGGCGTGGTGGCGGGCTCCTGTAGTCCCAGCTACTCAGGAGGCTGAGGCAGGAGATTTGCGTGAACCCAGGAGGCGGAGCTTGCAGTGAGCCGAGATCGCACCACTGCACTCCAGCCTGGGTGACAGAGCGAGACTCTGTCTCAAAAAAAAAGGAGAAAATGAGAGGAAAGAAAGCAATGAGAAGGAGAAAGGAATGAACCCTGATACAATAAGAGTTGAGGGGAATAGTGGTATGATTAACTTACCATTTCATATGCTACTTCCTCAGGTGTATCTGTTTCTAAGTTGAAACTAAATTCAATAGCTTCATTGTCTTTGTGTTTGCCTTTCAATTTTTTAGGGTCTTCAACCCAGAGTCTTAAAGCAAGGGATGAATTTGAGCAATCATCTTCTTCTGCTAACTCCACCCTCAGTCCTGTATCCTCAGCAAAAAATGCATGGTTTAATAGGTCCCTGATAGACAACCTAATAAACAAAACATATATCTCATTATCAGTTCTTCCAATCACAGCAAGACCCTTTAATTACTAAAAATTAATTGTATAAAAGCAAAAAACTTATTTGAAATTTTCTATCAATTTAATCATTAATCTGCCTTGTTATAAAAACCAAATCTCTTTCTTTAACAGATCCTGTGGAAGCAAAAACAACAATAAATCTTATATCCAATTTATTACCAGGGATGCAAAGAAATCCCAACTAACATGCATACAGAGTGACTTCAATTAAAAATGAATTATTACAAGTAATACATCTAAATAACAAAGTTTAACATACACAAAATTATGCCTAGTAAGAACTGGAGAAGTAGCTTAGTACATGTTAAGCAAATTTCCCTAAGCCACTGGCTTAAGTTACTCAGACTCAAACAGTAGATTCTCAGCAAAGGGAACCAAAAACTCTTGCAGATTTATAAACTCTAAAGTACATTAAAAATTCAAACTCTTTTTACAAATGTTATAAATAGAAGTCACTGTCTCCATTAACAATAATCTAGTCAAAGTACTTTACAGAATGCCATGGGTGAAGCTAATGTGGTTCAGCAAAGTCCAGTGGTTTTCGTATTTAACTCTGGTTTTAGACCAGAGTATACATATAACAGATACAACCCTAGCCTAGTATTAGGGATTAACCATCTCTGAAGAGAAACAAAGGACATAGCTTCAAAAGATTTGTTTACAAGCTGGATAAGTTAATTTACTTTTACTAACTTTTAAAACAGATACATAATATTTAAACTCTCTGTATTACAGGCCACTGAGAGCTGAAACTGATGTACTGCATAATGTCTACAGAGACCTCTTCTTACACTACATAAACAGAAAAAGTATATACACAGCATGATATCCTGTAAGTTGAGGATTTTCAACCCCCTACATTTTTAGTGACCAAGTGACAAATACTTAACTAAGATGGTGTCATAAATAGAATAAGCCATCATTCCATACAAAGTTGATTTTTTTTGAAAAAGAAAAAGCTGCTCAAATGAATTACTTTTAAGACTAAAATGAGATGTGTGTTTTGGTGTTTTTTTTTTTTTTTTGGGACGGAGTGCAGTCGCGTGATCTTGGCTCACTGCAACCTCCACCTCCCAGGTTCAAGCAATTCTCCTGCCTCAGCCTCCCAAGTAGCTGGGACTACAGGTGTGTGCCACCACGCTCAGCTAATTTTTATATTTTTTAGTAGAAACGGGGTTTCACCACGTTGGCCAGGATGGTCTCAATCTCTTGATTTTGTGATCCGCCCCACTCAGCCTCAGGCGTGAGCCACTGTGCCCGTCCCTAAGACTAAAGCGAGATGTGTTTAAGGAGGCACAACCAAGTAAAGCCCTCTGCTTCCCAATAAAAATTTTTACTGTATTATTTATAGTGAATTTTTACTGTAAAATTTTTATTATTTACAGTAGAATTATTTTGGTTTATTGGTTTGCTTGTTTGCTTGCTTGTTTTGGGATGGAGTCTCACTCTGTTGCCCAGGCTGGAGTGCAGTGGCAAGATCTCGGCTCACTGCAACCTCCATCTCCCAGGTTCGAGCAATTCTCCTGCCTCAGCCCCCAGAGTAGCTGGGATTATAGGCACCCACCACCACGCCCAGCTAATTTTTGTATTTCTTGTAGAGATGGGGTTTCGTCATGTTGGCCAGGCTGGTCTCAAACTCCTGACCTCAAGTGATCTGCCTGCCTCAGCCTCCCAAAGTGCTGGTATTAGAGGTGTAAGCCACTGCACCCAGCCTGTTTGTTTTTAAGACAGGGTCTTACTCTGTCATCCAGGCTAGAGTACAGTGACATGATCATAGCTCATTGTAGCTTCCAACTCCTGGGCTCAAGCAATCCTCCCACTTCAGCCTCCCCAGGGGCTGGGACTACAGGCGTGTGACACTACACCTGGCTAATTTTTTCATTTTAATATTTTGTAGAGACAAGGGTCTCATTTTGCTTCCCAGACTGGTCGTGAACTCCTGGCCTCAAGTGATCCTCCTGCCTCGGCCTCCCAAAGTGCTAGGATTACAGGTTTAAGCCACTACCCTCAACCTATTATCCTTTTAGTTATCAAAATAATACTTGTTTTATGTAATTACTAACTTGTTCAAGGTCACACAGGCTAAGTGTGAGCCCAGATTTGACTTTAAGTCTGATGATGAAGCCTGTGCTTTTCCCAATATACTAATATGCTATAAATCCTTTGCAATATTCCAGTGCTCTTTGGTAATAGAACATATTTAAAGGCTGTACAAACAACAATCAGAATCCAAACTAAAATAGCTACTTCTACATAGTGTTTTTAGCCTCATTTTTAAAAGCATGCCTAAGCTCCTATCTCAACAACAAAAAACCAAACAAGCCAATTAAAAATGGGCAAAAGAGTTGAATAGATATTTCTGCAAAATAAACAAATGGCCAATAACCCCATGAAAATTTCTACTAAGGATATATTGCCTTTACTAATAATCATCAATAAGGAAGTAAAAATCAAAAGACAAACCCACCAATTTAAAGTCAGCAACTGTCCAAAGCTGAAACTAAAGGGAGGCAGGTTGGGCGTGGTGGTTCACGCCTGTAATGACAGCACTTTGGGAGGCTGAGATGGGTGGATCACTTGAGGCCAGGAGTTGGAGACCAGCCTGGCCAACATGGTAAAACCCCGTCTCTACTAAAAATACAAAAGTTAGCCAGGTGTGATGGCATGCACCTGCAATCCCAGCTACTCAGGAGGCTGAGGCAGGAGAATCGCTGGAACCCGGGAGGCAGAGGTTGCAGTGGGTCAAGATCATACCACTGCACTTCAGCCTGGGTAACAGAGCGAGACTCTGTCTCAAAAAAAAAAAAAAAATTAAAAATAAAATAAGAAATAAAACCTAAAGGGAGGCAAAAGCTAAGAGTAATGGGAGTTGTCTATAAGGCAAATTGTGACACAAATAAATGTGGAATACGATTTCTTGAATACATATTTCTTCTATCCATATTAGCTTTATCATTATCATGACACTAAAGATATAGAATCAAATTTTTAAAATTTTGTCCACTCTCAACTGTTAGAAGCAAATTAATCTGTGAGGGCCTACTGACTGTTAAGCTGATGGCTGAAGGTGATGAAAGCTTGTCAAAAGGCACACACACACACAAACGCAACCCAAACGTCAGTTCAAGAAAAATTCAGCACATGATATCCAAGTCTAAAATGGTAAACAACATGCACTGATACACTTCAATCTAGAGTATGGTTTGGCTTCTACTCAAAAGTAAAACTCAGCATGACTGAAAGGTCAGAAAACGACCCAATGCAAGATAAGAGAAAAATGCATCTTTCAGTTATGTCATTTTGCTACAATTGCACCCACCTTTCAGATTTGTTTTGACGAATACATCCTTCAATGATTTCTTTGACTTCAGGATCAGTGACTTTATTGAAGCTGGCTGGTTTTATGCCCTAGGAGAAAAAAATGGTTTCTAGTAACAAATGATGCAATTGAAAGCCCAAGTCAACATGACATTTACTAAACATTATTTTTATCACTAAACCATAGTCAAGTTTTAAATGAAATATTTGTAAATATACATGTGTATATATAGAGAACATAAGTTTAATAACCTTTTGACAAGGATGTTGTCTACAAATAACAGTAAAAAAACCTTAAATAATCTAAACTTCTGACAACAGAGGCAAAGTTACACATATTATGTTATATATATAGTATGATTTTCAAATCTAGATCTGCAGGTATATATGACAATATGCAGAAATTAAAAATGTTCTCAGAATAATTAATGACACGGGAAAGTCTCATAATGTACTATTAAGTAGGGAAAAATAGGATCCCCAAATCTACATACAGTATAATCCCAATTAACAATATATAATAAACAAGTTTATTTATTTATTTATTTTGAGATGGAGTCTCGCTCTGTCGCCCAGGCTGGAGTGCAGTGGCGTGATTTTGGCTCACTGCAACCTCCCACCTCCCTGGTTCAAGCAATTCCCCTGCCTCAGCCTCCTGAGTAGCTGGGATTACAGGCGCACGCCACCAAGCCCGGCTAATTTTTCTGTATTTTTAGTAGAGACGGGGTTTCACCATGTTGGCCTGACTGGTCTCAAACTCCTGATCTCAGGCAATCTGCCTGCCTTAGCCTCCCAAAGTGCTGGGATTACAGGCGTAAGCCACTGCGCCCAGCCATAAACAAGTACTTTTTTGAAATCAGAAAATAATTAATGCTATTTTAAAAAACTTTTGAAAATTCACAATAAAGGCTTCTCTATTTCAAACATTCCAATTCTCTCTCTCTCTCTCTCTCTCTATATATATATATAATATATATATATATATATATATTTTTTTTTTAAGACAGGGTCTCACTCTGTCCACCCAGGCTGAAGTGCAGTGGCATGATCACAGCTCACTGCAGCCTCAACCTCCCAAGCTCAAGTGATCTTCCCACCTCAGCCTCCAGAGTAGCTGGGACTACAGGCGCGTGCCACCAAACTCGGCTAATTTTTTTTTTTTTTTTTTTTGTAGAGACAAGGTCTTGCTATGTTGCCCAGTCTGGTCTTGAATTCTTAGGCTCAAACAGTCCTCCTGCCTCAGCTTCCCAAAGTGCTAGGATTACAGGCATGAGCCACTGCACCCAGCCCAATTCACTATATTTCAGTCTTCTAGAATGGCTAGAAGCCATCGGTAGACAGCAATCAGTAGATACATATGTGTATGTATGGGTATATATGTATATATATGAACATATATACCTACATATTTAAGAAATCTGTATTATTTTTATCCTTAAGCAATAATAAAATATTGAGAGCATGTACCTCAAGCTAATTATCAGGTTCTAGGACTTCAAGAACAAATAAATGAAGTCCAGACAATTCAAAATGTTTCTATAATAACTGTGTTGGCTTCCTGAATCTGCTTATTTTATATTCTATTATCTTTTATTTAAGATTTAAAAAATAACCCAAGTAAGATCATTGCAGTCATTTAATAGAAAATTCCAAATTAAGCTGGAAGCAGAAAGGTACAATGGAAAGAATAATTGTTATGGAATGAAGCAATCTAACTCTACTTCTACGCCTGTCATGCTACCTCAAAGGACACAGAATCAGAAAGCCCAGCATTACATCGTAGACAAATATGATGAAATTAGGAGTTAATTTAGTTCCTAAAATGTAGAAGCTTAAGATAGATGGAAATCTGAATTGTGATATGGCATTTTTAATGACTTTACTATAAAATAATAAAGTCACTATTCAAAAAATAGACCTATTAAAACAGCAACTCAAAGTACAATAAAAAATTAAAAATAAAAATAAATTTTCTAAAATAAATACATTTAAAAAATTTTTAAAAATTGACCTGTTATTCTACCTATGGAAAAAGCCCTCTTTGACCTTCCCACTGATATACTCATTTCTCATCTCTGGGTAAATTACTGCCTTTCTCTGCTCCTACGTAAAAACAGTTCAGGAGCTGTAACTTACAAAATCTAACACGAAATTCTTTTCTATTTATGGCCTTCCAAAATATGGGCCAAAACTAAGAACACATTCTAGCCTTATCTCTTTTTCTGAGCTCTTACAGAAATTTTCAAACATACTTGAAAGTAGAATAGCATAATGAAGTCCCGTGTAACCATCACCAGTTTCAACAACAGTCAACATTTTGCCAACCTTGTTTCAGCTATCTGCCCCCACACATATTGTATCCTGGAATATTTTAAAGCAAATCTCAGGCATTGTGTCATTTCACCCATGAATTTTCCAGTTTACATCTCTAACAGATAAGAACCTTTTAAAAAAAAAATCCTGTAGCTCAGGCATGCTGGCTCATGCCTGTAATCCTAGTACTTTAGGAGGCCAAGATGGGTGGATTGCGTGAGCCCAGTAGTTCAAGACCAGTCTGGGCAACATGGTGAAACCCCATCTCTACACAAAAATATAAAAAGAAAAAAAAGTAGCTGCGTGTGGTGGTGTGTACCTGTGGTCCCAGCTACCAGGGTGGCTGAGGTGAGAGGATTGCCTGAGCCCAGGAAGTCAAGGCTATAGTGAGCCAAGATCGTACCACCGTACTCAAGCCTGGGTGACAGAGCAAACACTGTCTCCAAAAAAAAAAAAAATCATATAATCGTCCCCCCTAAAATACTCATGAATAATTCCTTAATATCAAATATCTGAAACCCAGTCCATACTCAAATTTTCAAAATTGTCTAAATGATGTCTTTTTACAGTTGGTTTGTTCAAATCAGGATCCAAACAAGGTCCATAGGGTAGGGTGTGCATGAGCTGGCTCATACCAGCTCACAAATGCTATTAAGTTTTCAGAAATTCTGCAATCCAATTGTTAAACATGGCCATTTAAAATAAAACTAAATTATAAAAGTTTACAATTAAATAAATTACATTAAAAGCCAAGGTAAGCTGGGCACAGTGGCCCACACCTGTAATCCCAGTACTTTGGGAGGCCGAGATGGGCAGATCACCCGAGGTCAGGAGTTTGAGACCAGCCTGGCCAGCATGGCAAAACCACATCTTTATTAAAATATATATATATACAAAAACTAGCCAGGTGTGGAGGCGCACGCCCGTAATCCCAGCTACTTGGGAGGCTGAAACATGAGAATCGCTTGAACCCAGGAGGCAGAGGTTGCAGTGAGCTGAGATCGTACCACTGCACTCCAGCCTGGGTGACAGAGTGAGACTCTGTCTCAAAAACAAAACAAAACAGAGCAAAAAAAAGCCAAGGTAATAAATACTGAAAACATCACTCCCTAACTATTTTACTACAGTTTACTATTATTTATGTGTTTGAGGTTATTTACAGCTACTCTATCTGCATGGTAGAAATAACCATACAATGAGTGCAACAGTGAATCTCTTCCCAACTCTTCATTCAGTGAGGTCACATTGGTAACCTGAAATCAGCCATAGTGGGAGTACTTATACCACAAAAATCAACAAATACTAGAAGTCAGCATTCTTTCTTTCTTCAGAGAATCAGGTGTTAAACATTTACCAGCTCACCACTACTCTTAAGTCTCTTGTATTCTATAAAAGCCTCCCTCCCTTCCTGTTTCTTTCATAAAATGTATTTGTTGGAGAAACTAGGTCATTTGTCCTACAGAATGTCCCACATTCTGGATTGTAGCCTTATTTCTTATTGTCTCCTTACACAAACTTCTAGAGTCAGACAGACTTGGGGTCAAAACCCACCATTATCAGTAGCTGCAGGAAGTTGGGCAAGGTACAACCTCTGATTCTCAGTTTCATCATCTGTAAACTGAAGATTGCACCTATCTCGTAGGGGATAAAGATTAAAGTATGTGGTGGCTGGGCGCAGTGGCTCACGCTTGTGATCCCAGAACTTTGGGAGGCCAAGGTGGGTAGATCACGAGGTCAGGAGTTCGAGACCATCCTGGCCAACATGGTGAAACACCGTCTCTACTAAAGATACAAAAAATTAGCCGGGCATGGTGGTGCGCGCCTGTAATCCCAGCTACTTGGGAGGCTGAGGCAGGAGAATCACCTGAACCTGGGAGGTGGAGGATGCAGTGAGCTGAGATAGCGCCATTGCACTCCAGCCTAGACGACAGGGCGAGACTCGGTCTCAAAAAATAAATAAATAAAGTATGTGGTATACCGCATGCATTAAAAAACAGTATCTCCTCACATCTGTTAGAATGACTATTATCAAAAAGATGAAAGATAAGTGTTGGTGAGGATGCAGAGGAAAGGGAACCCTTGTACATTGTTGATGGGAATATAAATGGTACAGCTGTTATGGAAAATGGTATGGAACTTCCCCAAAAAAACTAAAAATAGAACTACCATAGCAATTCTACTTCTTGGTACATACCCAAAGGAATTGAAATTAGTATGTCAAACAGATATATGCATGCCTATGTTCACTGCATCACTATACACAATAGCCAAGATATGGAAATGACCTTCATGTTCATCAGTGAATGAATAAAGAAAATGTGGTATATATATACAATGGAATACTATTCAGCCTTTAAAAAGAAGAAAATTCTATCATTTGTGACAATGTGGATGAACCTAGAAGACATTATGTTAAGTGAAATAAACCAGCACAGAAAGACAAATACAACATGATCTCACTTACACATGGAATCTAAAAAAGATGACCTCATAGAAGAGTAGAATGATGGTTACCAGAGACTGGGAGTTGTGGGGGAGGAAATGGGGAGCTATTGGTCAAAAGGTACAAGTTGCAGTTAGACAGGAGGAGTAGGTTTTGAGATCTACTGTACACCAGGGTAACTACAGTCGATAATAACAATAATATACTGTAAATTTCAAAATAACTTAGTAAATTTCAAACGTCTTACCACACAAAATAATAAGCAAGTGGGGTGATAGATATGTTAATTAGCCTGATTTAATCATTCCACATTTGTGTGTGTGTGTGTATCTCAAAACATCACATGGTACCCCTTAAATATGTAGAATAACAATTTGTCAATTAAAAATGATATTAATTTTGGCCAGGCACGGTGGTTCACACCTGTAATCCCAGCACTTTGGGAGGCCGAGGTGGGCGAATCACAAGGTCAAGAGATCAAGACCATCCTGGCCAACATGGTGAAACCCTGTCTCTACTAAAAATACAAAATTAGCTGGGCGTGGTGGTGCACACCTGTAGTCCCAGCTACTTGGGAGGCTGAGGCAGGAGAATTGCTTGAACCTGGGAGGTGGAGGTTGCAGTGAGCCGAGATCCCGCCACTGCACTAAAGCCTGGCAACAGACTGTGTCTCAAAAAAAAAAAAAAAAAGGTATTAATTTTAAAAGGATTTAAAAAACCAATACCTACTAATGTTAAGCTACCTGAAACAATCTTTCACAGCCCATCTTGAGCTGCCCAAGTGGATATGAAGCAGTCCTCCTTTGAACAACACTTTGCTTCTACCTTCCTTATGTCCCTTACTATACTCTCATCCTCTTATTTTATAGTCATTTGTGAATTTATATTATTCCCTTATTAGAAATGTAAGCTCTTTGAGGGTAGCAAACACTTCTTACTCATCTTTGCATTCCTTACAATTTCTAACACAAAAATTTACTCATAGCAGGGACCCAAATACTGTATCTATTGAACTATATTTTGAATGCCCTTTCATAAAAAGGCTTTTAGACCTAGAAGAAACCATGTAGTCGGTCTCTATTATTCAGCTTTGAAAAATAAGATCCATCTAATAGATAACTAAAAATTCCTTACAAACAAATATATATAGATGATATACCTGTACATTTTCCCAAAGATACTAATACAAAGCATTTTATATGACTCCAATGAAGCATAGTCATATGGTATAAATCTAAGGCTTGTTGCATTACAATTGTTAATTTTAATACTGTTACCTAGAGCTAAACCAAAATTAGTTTTGAGTAAGTCAAACTTAACTAATTTCAACATGAAACGTGGCAACTGATAAAGTAAAAAGAAAAAAGTTATACCTACACTAGTTACTTTCCGGTATATTTGAGCTGCATTCTGACACTCAGAATAAGGATATTCCGATGTGGCCATTTCCAGCATACACATTCCAAAAGCATAAACATCTACGGATTCATCATAGTGTTCTTCATACATCTCTGGAGCCATAAACTCAGGAGTTCCTACAAAATAACACCACCACCACATTTTTATAGAAGAGAAAAACGTATCCACCAAGATCACATCCCCTTTCCTATAAGGATTATCTGTGTTAATTTCTACTCCCCCAAAGCAAATTTCTTTTTTTTTTTTTTGAGACATAGTCTTGCTCTGTTGCCCAGGCTGGAGTGCAGTGGTGCCATCTCAGCTCACTGCAACCTCTGCCACCTGGGTTCAAGTGATTCTCCTGCCTCAGCCTCCCGGGTAGCTGGGATTACAAGCGCCTGCCACCACGTCTGGCTAATTTTTGTATTTTTAGTAGAGACGGGGTTTCACCATGTTGGCCAGGCTGGTCTCGAATTCCTGACCTCGTGATCCACCCGCCTCAGGCTCCCAAAGTGCTGGGATTACAGGCGTGGGCCACCATGCCTGGCCGCAAATTTTTAAGTATACAATTTGTTGAATATTTGCTATATCTACATAAAGCACTGAAATAATTATTTAATTTTCCATACTGATAGAGTATAATTTGTAATGCTCAAGATTAGGTAACGATTAATAAAATGTTTTTATTTCTATCCTTTTTACTTAAATTTTTCTGAATTAACTTAATAAACTCTCTTACTTACATCCTTAGAACCTTTCAATAATCCTAAATATAAATTATTATCCCACAAAAAATACATTAGGATGTCTCTGAAAAAAGCCAATATATAATAGATATTTCAAAGCAAATTCAGTCTAAGCCCAGTATTGGCAAACTTTTCTGTTAAGGGCCAGATAGTAAACTGTTTAGGTTTTGCAGTTTGTATGGTCTCTGTCACACAACTACTCAACTCTGTCACTTGTAGGTGCAAAAGCAGTCCTAGACAATCTGTAAATGAGTGAGTGTGACTGTGTTCTAATAAAATTCGATTTACAAAAACAGGCAGTGAGCCACATTCATCCCACTGGCCATAGCTGGCTGATTCCTGTTCTAGACCTACACAGTTGAAAAATCTCTCTTTACCCAACCAGTAAACTGTAAAACTTTAATCACCAATGACACTCTTAGCAAATGAGGTACGCATTAAGGTGGCTAATCCTAGATCACCAATCTTCACAGATCCAGTGGGTCCCGTGATGAAAATATTGTCACACTTCAGATCCCGGTGAATAATAGGAGGAGTCCTAGTGTGCAAGAACTGCAACCCCTTTAAAATTTGCCTGCACCAGCTCCTTAAGACCTTTGGTTTCATGACTTTAAATCGTTTTAAGTACCTATACAAAGAAACAAAAGACCATGTGTAAACAAACATATCCAGCTTATTATATGAACACTATTAAGGTAAGTTACATAAGCAAACAACTTATGCACTATGATTCCCATCACTGAGTTGTTTTCTATTGTCTGTTATGGCAAAAAAAAATTTAATCTAATACTTCATTCTTAGATAAGACATGCTACCAAGCATAGCTGTTTTGTTTGTTTGGTTGGTTGGTTGGTTTTTTTTTAAGACGAAGTCTCACTCTGTCTCCCAGGCTGGAGGGCAGTGGTGCAATCTCAGCTCACTGCAGCTTCCGCCTCCCAGGTTCATGTGATTCTCATGCCTCAGCCTCCCAAGTAACTGGGACTACAGACATGCACCACCACGCCGAGCTAATTTTTGCATTTTGGTATAGACGGGGTTTCACCATGTGGGCCAGGCTGGTCTTGAAATCCTGACCTCAGGTGATCTGCCTGCCTCAGCCTCCCAAAGTGGTAGGACTACAGGCATCAGCCACCACACCTAGCCAAGTGTAGCATTTTTAATTCAAACTAAAAATCATTCCAGAGTGGCCTTTTGTAGGATGGCAGCACAATTTTAAAAAGAAAGTCCTTCTCTACTACCTAATAACTGCTTATATAAAGTCACTAGAGGGTTAAACTATGTAAAATTTTAGTATATACACAAATGTTAGGAAACAAAAAGTTTATACCATATTTAATATTTGCAAGTGATTAAACCACATTTAATATTTACAAGTCATTATTCACCAAATGAATAATTGTGGTTAGAAATAAAAGACTATAATTAATAGTCTATAATACTATAATATTATACTATATAATACTACATATTATACTATATAATACTATAATAATATACTATAATACTATAATATCATAATAGTATCGCTCACTAGATATTTGAACTTGACCAAGCCCTCCAACCTTCCATTATCTTCTATAAAATAAAATTATGGCCAGGCATGCTGCCTCACTCCTATAACCCTAGCACTTTGGGAGGCTGAGGTGGGCAGATTGCTTTAGCCCAGGAATTCGAGACCAGCCTGGGCAACACGGCGAAACCCCATCTCTACAAAAATTATTTTTAAAAAAATTAGCCAGGCATGTTGCTGCATGCTTGTGGTTCCAGCTACTCAGCAGGCTGAGGTGGGAGAGTCACTTGAGCCCAAGGAGGTCGAAGCTGCAGTTAGCCATGATCATGCCACTGCACCACTCCAGTCTGGGTGACAGAGTGAGACCCTGTCCCAAAAAATAATAAAATAAAATAAAATAAAATAAAATTATATTCTCTATAATGATTTTTAATTCTAAAATTCTATAATATCCCACAAACATTAACTTCTCAGTACTGTATTTTTTTTAACAAACTTCATTAACATCTCAATTGTTTAACCTAACTTAAAACAGTCACTAGATTCGAATCTACAAATTCTTTTTTTTTTTGAGACAGGATCTGGCTTTGTCAACCAGGCTGGAATACAGTGGCACAATCATGGCTCACTGCAACCTCCATCTCCCAGGCTCAAGCCATCCTCCAACCTCAGCCTCCTGAGTAGCTGGGACTACAGGTGTGTGCTGCCACATCTGGTTAATTTTTGTATTTTTTTGGTAGAGACAAGGTTTCACCATGTTGCCCAGGCTAGTCTTGAGATCCACCCTCCTCAGTCTCCCAAAGTGCTGGGATTACAGGTGTAGCCACTGCACCTGGCCAGATTCTAAAAATTCTTTGAGTAGTTTTATTTTATAAAAATTGTTATGACTCCTGAAAATTATTTCCAAATAAAACTACATTGGCACTATCAGGGTCAACTTACGTCTTTAAGGTCCCAGATGTCATTAGTTCAGTCACTAATACAATACATTTCTTTCCTTTTAATATAGATTCCCAGGAATCATAAAATCGAACTATATTGGGGTGCTGGAGACCCTTCAACATCTCTGCTTCTTCCTTGAATCTTTGCTGCTCAGCTTTGGTTAACTTTCGGTCCTGAAAAGGAATAACAAGTTCCAAAATAAAGTCATGAAAATTCTCATGCACATTTCTAATACCACTCAACTGAATGCTTTACTGCGTATATGCATGGATGTGTGTATTTATTTATTTTTGCCTGTCAATGCTTTTCTCAAGACTTGTATCATCACAGATATCCTTTATTAGCTACTGTGACTCCTCCAACATGGCAATGCAGCAACTATTATATTTCATAAGTACATTATAAACCCACCTGGGTAATAAATCAGTATCTTGAAAAACAGTATCCCAAAATGAATTGAGAAAAAGCAATAAAGCAGACAGGAAAGTTTCCCTAAGAAATCCCTGAGTTTCCATATCTAAAACATCTGTAATGTCAGAACAAGAACAATAAAAATGTTAAACATCTAGACATTTAATCTAATTAAATTTCTGAATTGCCAAAATAAAAGTGCTCTAGGTTTCCATACAGAAATATTAGGTTATGAACCAGTGAGACATTCAAATAGGCATTGGACCTCTAATCTGCTACATTAACTGCTAGAAGTCAAAGGAACAATTTTACAGAATTCTGAGGGAGAACTATGGCCCTAAAATTCTGATCCCAGACAAGCTATCCATCAAGTTTAAAAGTGAAAAAATCCTACATTTCTAGACAACAGGGACACAGACAGTACACCACCCCATACACTGTCTCTGACCATATTACTCAAAGAACTTCAATAAAAATTTGGCCACAAAAAGTTAGAAAAGGAAGGTATGGGCTGGGCACGGTGGCTCACACCTATAATCCTAGCACTTTGGGAGGGTAAGGTGGGAGGAGCACCTGAGCCCAGTTCGAGACCAGCATAGCTAACATAGTGAGACCCCCGTCTCTACAAAAAAATAATAATAAAAACAACAGCTGGGTGTGGTGGTGCATGTTTATAGTCCCTAACTACTCGAGAGGGTAAGGTGGGAGGATTGCTTGAACCTGGGAGGCAGAGGTTGCAGTGAGCCAAGATCATGCCACTGCACTCCAACCTTGGTGACGGAGTGAGACCCTGTCTCAAAAAAATTAAATTAAAATAACAAAATGTTAGAAAAATTTTGTTATCAAAGTTGTACATGACATTATCTTCTAATTTCTTTTATTCTCTTTCATAGCATGCTATGTTTTATTTCTCATTCCTTTTTTTCTAGACGGAGTCTCACTCCATTGCCCAGGCTGGAGTGCAGTGGTGCGATCTCAGCTTACTGCAACCTCTGCTTCCTGGGGTCAAGTGATTCTCCTGCCTCAGCCTCTTGAGTAGCTGGGATTACAGGTGCCCACCACCACGCCCGGCTAATTTTTGTATTTTTAGTAGAGATGGGGTTTCACCATGTTGACCAGGCTGATCTTGAACTCTTGACCTGAAGTGATCCACTTGCCTCGGCCTCCTCCCAAAGTGCTGGGACTACAGGAGTAAGCTATTGCGCCCGGCCTTCTCATTCCTTTCCTTGTGTATTTCTGCCCTATTTTCTTCATCAGGTACATTAATCATTTTTCAGAAAGCCCAAAATAATAAAATCTATTTATCCTATTTTTATGTATATAAATTTTAAATTAATTTCAGTTTTTCTGAATTCCCTCTTCCTTTCTTTTGCTGTTATTTTCCTAATTTCTTAACATGAGTACTAAATTCCTTTAGTTATTGTTCATTAATAATGAAGATATTTTAGGCTATAAATTTTCTAACAGGTGCAACTTTTGCAATGACCCACAGGTTTTGTTGTAATGTCTTCTCATTTTCATTGCTTTCTAGTTTATAATTTTCATTTTCAGTTTTCATTTTCTCTTTGATTCAAAATTTACCTAGGAATGTGATTTCTGCTCTCTAATTAGTTAAGAATCTTTTGGTTATTTATTTCATTATTTATTTCCAATCTTATTGAGTAATGCAAGTACAAAATCTCTCTGCTTTAACTTAAGGGTTTTTGGGGGCCACATGTAACAATATTTCTTGTTTGAAGGATATCAAGTTCTATACATCCATCAAATAAAGTTTGTGGATTGTGGATTATATTATTCAACTCCTCTGTATTTTTTTTTTTTTGAGATGGAGTTTTGCTCTTGTTGCCCAGGCTGGAGTGCAATGGCGTGGTCTTGGCTCACGGCAACCTCCGTCTCCCGGGTTCAAGCAATTCTCCTGCCTCAGCCTCCCGAGTAGCTGTGATTACAGGCATGCGCCACCACCCCAGCTAATTTTGTATTTTTAGTAGAGGTGGGGTTTCTCCATGTTGGTCAGGATGATCTTGAACTCCCGACCTCAGGTGATCCACCTGCCTCGGCCTCCCAAAGTGCTGGGATTACAGGCGTGAGCCACCTCGCCTGGCACAACTCCTCTGTATTTACTCACTTTTTGCGTACTAGATCTCTCCTATGCTGAAAGAAATGTACATGAAATTTCCCACTACAAATACATGTTTGTCTTTTTTGAAAATGCTATTAGAGGTTATTTAGCCAAAATATTTTTGGTGTCTACAAGTTTTTGATACATCTTTGTAAACTATGAAGTATATAATTTCATAATATCCTGTCTAATGTTTTAACCTTGTTTTCCTCCTTTTTTGATGTACATTAACATTGCCACTTTGGGGCCAGGTGTGGTGGCTCACACCTGTAATCCCAGCACTTTGGGAGGCCAAGGCGGGCAGATCGCCTGAGATCAGGAGCTCGAGACCAGCCTAGTCGACATGGTGAAACCCTGTCTCTAATAAAAACACAAAAAATTAGCCAGGTGTGGTGGCACGTGCGTGTAATCCCAGCTACTTGGGAGGCTGAGACATGAGAATCACTTGAGCCCAAGAGGCAGAGGTTGCAGTGAGCCAAGACCATGCCACTGCACTCCAGCCTGGGCGACAGAGTGAGACTCTGTCTCAAAAAAAAACAAAAAAAAAACAAAACACATTGCCACTCTTGCTTTCTCTTTGCTTGTTTACATCTTTACCTTTTCTTTATCACTGCTTTAAGTATGATTTTAGTAAACAACACATGTGAGTTTTGTCTTTTAACTCTACCTGACAATCTGAGTTTCTTATTAAGTAAATGCAACATGTCCACATTTGGTATAGCAAATAATATACTTAATTTTACTCCTTCAATCTTATTTTATGTTCTTTATTTATTTTACTTTGTTGTTTTCTATTATTAACTAAGAGATGTAGCAGGCTAGGCACAGTGGCTCACATCTGTAATCCCAACAATTTGGGAGGTCAAGGTGGGTGCATTGCTTAGGCTCAGGAGTTTAAGACCAGCCTGAGCAACATGACAAAACCCTGTCTCTACAAAAAATACAAAAATTAGCCGGGCATAGTGGTGTATGTCTGTAGTCCTAGCTACTTAGGGGGCTGAGGCTGGAGGATCGCTTGAACCCGGGAGGTCGAGACTGTAGTGAGCCATGTTTGCGCCACACTGCACTCTAGCCTGAGTGACAAAGTGAGATGCTGTCTCAAAAAACAAAGAGATATATAATATTTTTCCTTTTTTACTAGTGGATAGCCTCCCTTTCCAGACACTCAAGATCAAACATATTTATCTGTTTTAAGAAAGTAACTCATCTACTCATTCTCCCTACTTCACCTAGCCCCCATTCACCAAAAATAAATAAATAATCTAAAATACTAATATTTCCCCCCTTTCTATCATGCCACATAGACAACACATGTAGAAGACTTAATCACTGGTCAGGCACGATGGCTCATGCCTGTAATATCAGTACTTTGGGAGGCTGAGGCAGGTGAATCGTTCGAGCTCAGGAGTTCGAAATCAGCCTGGACAACATGGCAAAACCTTGTCTCTACTAAAAATAAAAAAAATCAGCTGAGCATGGAGGCACGTCCCAATAGCTGTAGTCCTAGCTACTTGGGAGGCTGAGGTGGGAGGATCACTTGAGCCTGGGAGGTGGAGGTTGCAGCAAGCCGAGATTCTGCTACTGCACTCCAGCCTGGGCAACAGAGGGAGACCTTGTCTCAAAAAAAAAAAAAAAAAAAAAAAAGACTTAATCACCCCTACACTGTCCACTTCTATATGATTGCCCCTCCCCCTGACACACTTCTGTTCTAGCTGTAGAGTCTTTACTTAGCACTTTTATCAAATATTCCATTCATTCAATGTCAACATATGTTAGTTACATAGATCTAGCTTCATCTTTTCAACTATTACATAGTTTTCTGCACTATGGTCCATGAATATCTTTTTCACCCTGGGAGATGATATCTTAGCTGATTAGAGATTCTTGGATGGTGTAGCCTTTTCCCCTTAATGGTCTACTGTCTTTTAGCTTCTAGCACTGAAGATAAGAAGAAAGGTGCATGTAAGATTCTTTTTTCTTGGTTAGTCTAGTTATTTACCAGATTTTACCTAGATATCTACTTTTAGATACTACTTCTTTTTGATTATTGAGACTACTAATTCAAGTCAGAAAAGTGATTATTTTCCCCTCATATTCAATCCTCTTCTGAGTCCTTGATTTACTCAGGGGAGCCCTGGGGTACCTTATGTAGTCCCATGAGTGATGGAGCTATAGCAGTCTCTCCCCTGAGGGCTGCTCTGTAACAACTAACATCTTGTTAGACATCGAGGAAGTGTGTTTGCTCCTTATTCTCCTAGAATGCAAAAGCTAACTCTCTCTCCTACTCTGTAGACTAAAAATGACCCCGTCTACCCTTTAGACCCTCAAGACTAAAAGACTGGTCAGCCCACTAGTCTTTTAGCTCTGCTCACACTTTTGAGGGGGCATAACTATACAAAGAGATCAGCAGATCTTCCCCTGTATTATAGACGGAATGTTTGTGTCCTCTCTCCTCCACCAAAATTTGTAAGTTAAAACCCCAACCCCAATGTGACTGTATTTGGAGACAGGGCCTTTATGTCATAAGGGTGGGTCCTTGATCCAATAGGATTAGTATCCTTATAAAAAGAGATAACAGAGGCCGGGTGCAGTGGCTCATGCCCGTAACCCCAGCACTTTGGGAGGCCAAGGTGGGTGGATCACCTGAGGTCAGGAGCTCAAGACCAGCCTGTCCAACATGGTGGAACCCTGTCTCTACTAAAAATATAAAGAAGTAGCCAGGCGTGGTGGCAGGCACCTGTAATCCCAGCTACTTGGGAGGCTGAGGCAGGAGAATCGCTTGAACCCAGGAGGCGGAGGTTGCAGTGAGCTGAGATCACGCCACCACACTCCAGCCTGGGCAATAGAGCGAGACTCCATCTCAAAAAAAAAAAAAGACAAGAAGACAAGAGAAAGCTCACTCCCAACTCTCCTCACCAAGCCATGAAGAGAGCCCTCACCAGAAACCCACCAAGCTAGAACTTGATCTGGGACTTATAATCTCTACAACTTTGAGAAAAGATGCTCAACATCATTAGTTGTCAGGGTAATGCAAATCAAAACCACAATAAAATACCACTTCACACCCATTAGGATGGCTATTATCTAAGTAAATAAATATATAAACAAATAAATAAGAAGTGTTGGCAAGGATATGGAGAAACCTTGTACATTGCTGGGGAATGTAAAATGGTATATTCATTGTGGAAAGCAACATGATGGTTCCTCACCATATTAAACATAGAATTACCATATGCTCCAGCAATTCTACTTTTAGGTATTCTAGGTATATACCCAAAAGAATTGAAAGCAGAGACACAGACATTTATAGAACCATGTTCATAGCAGCATTATTCACAATAGCCAAAACGCAGAAACAACTCAAATGCCCACCAACAGATGAATAAACAAAATATGGTACATACATACAATGGAATACTGTTTAGCCTTAAAGAGAAATGAAATTCTGATACATGCTACAAAACATGGATGAATTTTTTTTTTTTTTTTTCCTGAGACGGAGTCTTGCTCTATCAGCCAGTCTGGAGTGCAGAGGCACAATCTCGGCTCACTGCAACCTCCGCCTGCCGGGTTCAAGCAATTCTCCTGCCTCAGCCTCCTGAGTAGCTAGGATTACAGGCACATGCCACCATGCCCGGCTAATTTTTGTATTCTTAGTAGAGACGGGGTTTCACCATGTTGGCCAGGCTGGTCTCGAACTCTTGACCTTGTGATACGCCCACCTCGGCCTCCCAAAGTAGCTGGGATTACAGGTGTGAGCCACTGCACCCGGCCAACATGGATGAATTTTGAAAACGTTATGGTAAGTGAAATAAACGAGACAGGAAAGACAAACATTGCTTGATTCCACTTATATGAGGTACCTACAATAGGCAAATTCATAGAGACAGAAAGTAGAATAGTAGTTAACAGGAGCTAGGCAGAGTGGGGAATGGGAAGTTAAATTTTTTTTTTTTTTTGAGACGGAATCTCGCTCTGTCGCCCAGGCTGGAGTGCGGTGGTGCGATCTCAGCTCACTGTAAGCTCCGCCTCCTGGGTTCACGCCATTCTCCTGCCTTAGCCTCCCAAGTAGCTGGGACTACAGGCGCGTGCCACCATGCCCGGCTAATTTTTTGTATTTTTTTAGTAGAGACGGGGTTTCACCATGTTAGCCAGGATGGTCTCGATCTCCTGACCTCGTGATCCACCTGCCTCGGCCTCCCAAAGTGCTGGGATTATAGGCGTGAGCCACCGCACCCAGCCAGGGGAAGTTAAATTGTTTAATGAGTACAGAGTTTCTATTTGGAATGATAAAAAAGTACTGGAGATGGATAGTGCTGAGGGATGTACAATGATGTAAATATACTTAATGCCACTGAAAAATTGCACACTTAAAAATGGTTAAGATGGCTGGGCACAGTGGCTCACGCCTGTAATCCCAGCACTTTGGGAGGTCAAGACGGGCAGATAACTTGAGGCCAGGAGTTCGAGACCAGCCCAGCCAACATGGCGAAACCCCATTCTCTACTAAAAATACAAAAATTATCCGGGTGTGGTGGCACGCGCCTGTGATCCCAGCAACTTGGGAGGCTGAGGCATGAGAATTGCTTGAACCCAGGAGGCAGGGGTTGCAGTGAGCTGATATCATGCCACTTCACTCCAGCCTGGACAACAGAGTGAGACTCTGTCTCAAAAAAAAAAAAAGGTTAAGATGGTAACTCTTATGTGATATATTAGACATTCTGCCACAATAAAAAATATTTTTTAGAAAGTTAAGGAAGTCAGCGGGCACAGTGGTTCACATGTGTAATCCCAGTACTTAGGGAGGCTAGGAAGGAGTTCAAGACCAGCTTGGGCAACAAAACAAGACCCCAACTGTACAAAATAGCTGGGCATGGAGGCATGCACCTATAGTCCTAGCTACTTGGGAGGCTGAGGCAGAAGGATCACTTGAGCCCAGGCGTTCAAGGCTGCAGTGAACTATGGTCACGCCACTGCACTCCGGCCTAGGCAAGAGAGCAAAACCCTGTCTTGAAAAAAAAATGAGGAACTCAGAGACCAAAAGCAAGGAAACAAGTAGAGTCTTTATGCTTTACTATCTGGCCTAATAAGTCTTTTCTTTTTTTTTTTGAGATGGAGTCTTGCTCTATCATCCAGGCTGGAGTGAGTGGTGTGACCTCGGTTTACTGCAACCTCCACTTCCCGGGTTCAAGCGATTCTCGTGCCTCAGCCTCCCCCAGTAGCTGGGATTACAGGTGCCCGCCATCACACCTGACTAATTTTTGTATTTTTAGTAGAGACGGGGTTTTGCCATGTTGGCCAGGCTGGTTTTGAACTCCTGACCTCAGGCGATCCGCCCACCTTGGCCTCCCAAAGTGCTGGGATTACAGGTATGAGCCACTGCACCCAGCCCAACCTGACTAATAAGTCTTAAGTGCCCCTATAATTGGCTAGAAGTCCTCTACTCATGATAGACAGCAGATCTACTCTGAAGAATAATTAGTAATTCTTTTTTGAGACAGGGTGTCACTCTGTCACCCAGGCTGGAGTGCAGTGGCGCGATCTCAGCTCACTGCAACTTCCACCTCCCAGGTTCAAGCGATCCTCCCACCTCAGCCTACCAAGTAGCTGGGACTACAGGCACGTGCCACCACACCCAGCTGATTTTTGTATTTTTTGTAAAGATGGGATTTCGCCATGTTGCCCAGGCTGGTCTCAAACTCATGAGCTCTGCCTGCCTCAGCCTCCCAAAGTGCTAGGATTATAGGCATGAGTCACCATACCTGGCCAGAATAATGAATAAATTTTGATGCCTTCTGATTAAATTAGTAGAATGCCAAGTCTTTCATGTGCCATACTAAACTACCCTACTTCATCCTATGATTCTACAGATTGAAAGTAGTCAGCATTAGGAATAAACAACTTTACAAAATTACAACTGTTTTCCCAGATATACTGCTGGAGGTGAAGTCTACTAAAAATGTAGAGCCAAGATCTTCAAAACTCCACTTCACATTTAGCAAGGGGAAAGTAAACCTGTTAAAGTAGCACCAAAATCCAGAGGAAAATACTTAGAGTAGAGCTTTCAGCTACCACAGTAACATCCTTTAAACACACACACCCCTACATGCATTACTGTATTAATGACAACCACTTTGGTAGAGAAACTTTCACACATCATCAATAAGAATTCTTACACAAGAAAGGAATGATGAGCCACAAAAGACAAACCAGAGAACAGCACTAGCTAATGAAGCTGACATAGTCAAATGCTGGGAAAATTCTGGTCTATGAAAATGATCCCTAAATCTTGCTGTCTCAAGGTAAGGACACCAAGAAGAAAGCATCAAATATCAATTTTATGTCAAATATCAGTGTTATAAATGTTCATTTATATAGCTGATAAATATGAGTCAAATACAAATTTATCAAATAGATTTCAACTACTCCACACTACTTTAAAAAGAAATATTATCCTTTTATAAATGTTAACTAAACATTAAATCTATTATAACATATGGAATGCTAAAAGTGTACACAAAACCTTTCCTGAGACATGGCACAATACCAGTATGACCAACCTGTATATATATTTATTCAAGATAAGAAGCATTTCATTTCCAAAAAGTAAACTATGTCCTTATCAGGTATGTATCTTAATGCAAACACCAACAATGATCTACAGAAACAAGTCAGAGGCTACATGGATCTGTTTCTGCAAATGTGAAAGGAGAAATCATTAACAATGATATAAAAGCTATATTATAAAATAACCTAATCAAGTAAGGATGAATATTAAAAAGGCTTCAAAATGATGCTTAGCTTATAAAGCACTTTATCAATGAATATTTTTTTTCTTTTTAGAGAGACAGGGTCTCACTCTGTGTTGCCCAGGCTGGAGTGCAGTGGCACGATCATAGTTCACTGCAGCCTTGAACTCCTGGGCTCACATGATCCTCTTGCCTCAGTCTCCCAAATACCCAAGACACTACTGGGACATGCCACTATGCCTATGCTCAGCTTTTTTTTTTTTTTTTCTTTTTGTGGAGATGAGCCCTTGCTATGTTGACCAGGCTGGTCTTGAATTCCTATCCTCAAGCTATTCTCCTGCCTCAGCTTGAATATTCTTGATAAACATGAGGTTGCTCAGTATTTTAACACTACCATTTATTGAACACTAAAATGTGTCACATGCTTTACAAGTAATCTCTCTAATCCTCAATGTTTTCTTTTCTTTTTTTTTTTGAGATGGAGTCTTGCTCTGTCACCCAGGCTGGAGTGCAATGGCATGATCTGGGCTCATCGCAACCTCCACCTCCCGGGTTCAAGCAATTCTCCTGCCTCAGCCTTCTGAGTAGCTGGGATTACAGGCATGCGCCACCATGCGCCGCTAATTTTGGTATTTTTAGTAGAGGAGGAGTTTCACCATGTTGGCCAGGCTGGTCTTGAATGTCTGACCTCAGGTGATCCACCCACCTCAGCCTCCCACAGTGCTGGGATTACAGGCGTGAGCTACCGCCCCCCAGCCAATGTTTTATTTCTTAAACTGGGCAGTAGGTACACAGTTTCCATTATGTTACTCTTTATTCTTTTTGGTACATCCAAAGTATTTATCATGTTTTTCTTTAAAAGAAAAGTAAAAAATTAAGGCTCCAGTTAAACTATCTGGCTTACCCAAGGTACCTAACTGGCACAGGCAACACTGGAACCCCGTACGTTGAATTCTGAATCCAAAGCACTTTCTGGTTCACTACTCTGCCTCTCAGAAACAGCAGTCATGGCAATGAGTGCAGATATCTCATTCACAAACCACTTTCCATGGAGAGATGGTGTAGTACCCCAGAACTCATGCTAAATGAAATAAACAGACACTGAGGATAACGATAATTTGTAAACGGTGACATCAACGTATCAATTAAGAAATCACGGTATAATAGTCATAATCTGGTCATATTACCATACTAAAAGCTTTGAGACAGCAATGGTATTAATACCTAAAGAAAAGTGCTTGGCTGAGCGCGGTGGCTCACACCTGTAATCCCAACACTTTGGGAGGCTGAGGCGGGTGGATCACCTGAGGTCAGGAGTTCGAGACCAGCCTGGCCAACATGGCAAAACCCCGTCTCTACTAAAAATACAAAAATTAGCTGGGCGTGGTGGCGCATGCCTATAATCCCAGCTACTCGAGAGGCTGAGGCAGGAAATTCGCTTGACCCGGGAGGCAGAAAATTCGCTTGACCCGGGAGGCAGAGGTTGCAGTGAACCGAGATCACGCCATCGCACTCCAGCCTGAGTGACAGAGCAAGACTCCATCTCAAAAAAAAAAAAAAAAAAAAGAAAGAAAAAAGAAAAGTGCTCACAAGTGGTAGTCAAGGTAATAAATCAAAAGGCAATAAACCATGCATAGAACCAGGTTCACTTATCTTCCAGAACTGCTGATCAAAGATGTCCTCATCCAATCAGAATGTGAGCATTCGGTTCATTTGGTCAGGCTCTTGCCTTAGCAGGAGGACATACAGGAACATCTAGCTCCTTTGTTCCGACTCTATAAGCACCAAGCCAGCTTCTGATTATAATTTAGCTCCCCATGTAACTAGCCTAAAGACTATATAGAACATTTTACCTAACAACTATATTTCTCATTTTAAAATAATAAACTTGTGTCCTAGATTTAGGAGCTGGAGTGAACACAAGTCAGTCTCCCCAACTCCCCAACCTCTGGACATTGACAAAAGGTGAAGGCCAGATACTGAACCATGACAATCTAATCATGAAACTATTCCTCAGGTGCCCTTCAATGACACCATTAACTGACATCCCTTGAGTTTCAGTAGTTCAATGTTAAGAATCTTAAACAGGATCAGTTTAAGAAATCATTTGTTCTAAAATGGTTAAAAACATAAAAGAATGATCTGCCCAAGCAACTAGTAAGTGGGAAATTCTTCAATCATCTATGTAAATGTTTTACATAGATATAATTGATGGAATACAAATCCTGACTCTGCTCCATTGGGAAAATTGCTTAACATATCTAAATTTCAGTTCCACCATCTGAAAACTAATAATCCTTATCTCATATACCTATTCTAAGGATTAAATAAAATATTCAAATTAAGTACCAGTATAAATGTTCCATTAATGTTAATTTTGATAAATGGAAAATATATGATACCTGCTATTACTAACTATACCAAAGTATCTCAACCATAATTCTCCTATTGTTGGGTTTCCAGAAACTTAACAGGTATACTGGGGAGAAATCACATAAAACTAACAGGTTAATGCCAATTAATAAATGCAGAAGGAATGTGAGAAAAAAAACCATTAGAACACTACAGTTATAATGATGACATGCAAGATACACCAACGGATGCTAAAATCAGCGGGCAAAAGTTTAAAAGAAAACAGTATATTTGCATAGTCTCAAAGATCTACCCCCAAGATATTTACTAATATACAATAGGAAAAACAGTAACTTTACAGGAGAGAAATCCTGGCAGATACCACCTTAACCAAGTGATCAAGATTATTATCACCAGTAATACAAAACAACACCATGTACCCCCAGTTATGATGCACTGAGGATGGTGCATCACTTCTGTGGTATTCCTGCCAAAAATGCATAGTCTAAATCGAAGCATGAGAAAACATAAGACAAAGTCAAATTAAGGGGCAATCTAAAAAACAACTAAGGGGCAATCTAAAAAACAACTAAGGGCCAAGCATGGTGGCTCACACCTGTAATCCCAGCACTTTGGGAGGCCGAGGCAGGAGGAATGCTTGAGGCCAGGAGTTAGAGATCAGCCTGTTCAGCATAGCAAGACCCCATCTCTACCAAAAATAAAAATACAAGATATTAACATAAAGGGAGTCTGGTTGATGGGTATACAGGAACTTTCTATACTCTTTTTGCAACTCTTCTGTGAGTAGAAAATATATCAAAATAAAAAGTTTTTAAAAAAGAAAACTATGTAATAAAGGAGTGGTATCCCTGTTGCCCCCTACTGTCAACCCTACCATTTCCTTTAAACAAACCTATATTAAACAGCCCTTTCATCATTTCACAAACTCCAATTTCTAAGCCTTCTTATAACTGTAAACTCCTTCTACTGTAAGCTTTGTGAAAATGAAGCCTGTGTCTGCTTTTTCTCCCCATTATGTCCCTAGCACTTGGCATGTGTCTGGCACATTGCAGGTACTATTTATTTGTTGAATGAACAAATGGCAGCTATAGTCTATTGTATTCATTTCCTATTGCTACTGTAACAAATTACAACAAACACAGTGGCTTAAAACAGAAATGTATTATCTGCTAGTTGTAGGGATTAAGAAATCCAAATTGAGTCTCTCTAGACTAAAATCAAGGTATCAGGAGGGCTGCATTCCTGTGAAGACTCTAGAGAAGAATGTTTCCTTATCTTTTCCAGCTTCTGGAGACTGTCCACATTTGTTGGCTCATTGTCAGCAATTGCATCACTCCAGCCTCTGCTTCCATCATCAGATCTCCTCCTCTGACTATGGCCATTCTGCCTCCCTCTTATAAGGACCCTTGTGATTACACTGGGTCCACCCAGATAATCCAGGGTAATCTTCCAATCTCTAGATCTTTAAGTTAATCGCATCTGCAAAGTCCTTTTTGAAATGTAAGATGACATATTCACAGGTTCCAGGGATTAGGACATGGACATCTTTGGGGGGCTATTTTCAGCTTACCACATGTATCAATTTTTTAAATCTATCAAGCAAATAATTAGCTCAAAACTAACTCACTCAACTAACTGGGGAAATTAATGCTATTTCCCAGACAAAGGCTATCTCCTGCCACTTCCACCCTTTGTCATTTTGTAAAACCATTTGCCTTTGGTTTATATTTAATAAAGTTCGTGACTAGTTTTTAAACAGAGATGAGAACATGTATATTTAAGCAAGCTCTATCCCTCCTCCCTTCAATGTAATCACGCTTTGTCCATGACTGAATTCTACTTTTAGGGCTGGATCTGATGAAGAGAGTGGGAAATCAAACTGAATCAGACTATTTGGCGTGTGCCTATAATGTAATGAAGCACTTTCTTACACGGCTAAACAGAATCCAGAAACATTTCCAAGAGGGACATAAAAATATTTGGGGAGCAAAATTAAGTGTCCCAGTGCGAATACTGTAAACAACTATATTCAGAAACAGAAATTCTAGCATCTTTTTAAATTACTTTTTCCTTTATTGGAAATTCAACTGTTTTCATATCTAATTCTAATTTCACAATCAAATGTAATAGGGCTAATGTCTCAAAATATAGTTTTCCCCAAAGTATACTTAGATGATGAATGAAAATAAAATAGAAATAAGTTCTTCCACAATTTTGATAGATGCTTCAGGTGTGGAAGTATGGATTTTTAAGCTGGTACTTCCACTGCATTGCTTTGAGTATATTCATTACTATAATGAAAGTATATTAGAATGCTCACTCAACATGTCAACCTGCTATACTCTATTGTGCCATTTTTTTTCTTTTGGTATTTCTTTTCAGTGTCATGTTTGGTTCGGTTGACAGGCTATAGCTCGAGTTGTTAGATATCTAAGTGCTATTCAAAGGTCTGTTACCCTCCAAAGTACACAATCACATATCTGACCACAGAGTGAGGCTTATTACAAGCACACTCAAATACATTTCAGAAAAAGTCAACAAAACATATTTCAAATCTCTATGATGTTTCTATATTCAGAAAAAAGTTCCATTGGCCGGGCGTTGTGGCTCACGCCTGTAATCCCAGCACTTTGGAAGGCCAAGACGGGTGGATCACTTGAAGTCAGGAGTTCAAGACTAGCCTGGCCAAAATGGTGAAACCGAGTCTCTACTAAAAACACAAAAATTAGCTGGGCATGGTAGCACATGCCTGTAATCCCAGCAACTCAGGAGGCTGAGGCAGGAGAATTGCTTGAACCCGGGAGGCGGAGGTTGCAGTGAGCCAAGATCATGCCACTGCACTCCAGCCTGGGCAACAAGAGTGAAACTCCCTCTCAAAAAAAAAAAAAAAACAAAAGGAAATAGTTCCATTATATGAAGAAAACAAATGATAAATGTACTGGTGTAAGTATTTTCCAACTCATCATAGAGCAAAAACTGGTTGTATTTCCATGTGTAAAAGCTAAGTGATGTTAATTTTCAAATTGTTAGTGGAGGAAGAAACTATTACAAACTCCTGTGACTGATTCTTTCTGAGAGTTGCTAAACTGGTCTTTCAGTAACATGTGACCAAGTCTTTCAACATCATAAACTAAAATATAGTCTTCTAAATAGCACTCACGACTTATAGCCCTCACTCACAGTAATTTACTAATTTACCAAGTAATCACCAAGTAATTTACCAAAGTTTTTACAAAGAACAATAGGTCAAAGTCTTTCCATTAATTTTTGTTTGTTTGTTTGTTTGATTTTTTTTTTTTTTTTGAGATGGAGTCTCGCTCTGTTGCCCAGGCTGGAGTGCAGTAGCGTGATCTCAGCTCACTGTAAGCTCCGCCTCCTGGGTTCACGCCATTCTCCTGCCTCAGCCTCCCGAGTAGCTGGGACTACAGACGCCTGCCACTACACCCGGCTAATTTTTTGTATTTTTAGTAGAGACGAGATTTCACTGTGTTAGCCAGGATGGTCTCGATCTCCTGACCTCGTGATCCACCTGCCTCGTCCTTCCAAAGTGTTGGGATTACAGGCGTGAGCCACTGCACCAGTCCCCATTAATATATTTTTTAAATAAAGTTATGGGAGCCAGGTACAGTGGCTCATGCCTGTAATCCCGGTGTTTTTGGAGGCCAAGGTAGGAGGATCACTTGAACCCAGGAGTTCAAGACTAGCCTGAGCAACATAGCAAAACCCCATCTCTACAAAAATTAAAGACTGGGTGCAGTGGCTCATGCCTGTAATTCCAGAACTTTGAGAGGCCAAGGCAGGAGAATCACTTGAGCCCAGGAGTTTGAGACCAGCCCAAGCAACATAGTGAGACCCTGCCTCTAAAAAAAAATAATAAAATTAAAATGAAAGAAATTACAGCCGGGTGCAGTGGCTCACACCTGTAATCCTGTACTTTGGGAGGCTGAGGCAGGCAGATCACTTGAGGTCAGGAGATCGAGACCATCCTGGCTAACACAGTGAAACCCCGTCTCTACTAAAAATACAAAAAATTAGCTAGGTGTGGTGGCAAGCGCCTGTAGTCCCAGCTACTCGGGAGGCTGAGACAGAAGAATTGCTTGAACCCAGGAGGCAGAGGTTGCAGTGAGCCGAGATCATGCCACTAGGAAGTCTGAGGGGGGAAGACTGATGGAGCATAGGAGTTTGAGGTTGTAGTGAGCTACAACATGCCACTGCATTCCAGCCTGGGCAACAGAGCAAGACCTTGTCTCTTAAAAAAATCAAGTTATGGAAACCATAAAATATGAAAAACTGGAAATGCAGGTGTTTATAGCCAAATCCTAAATCTGAGAGTTTGTTTTCAACATCCTCAAAGTCAAATGTCAGCAGTAAAATTTATCGCTCCCAGTTCTTTGCAGCACCATAAGGTCAATGTAGTCTAAACAAATGGAGTGGGGCTGTTAAGAATTATTACACAATTTGCCTTTGCTTTGTTGGTGATAAAAAAGACAGAATTAGGCTGGGCATGGTGGCTCATGTCTGTAATCTCAGCACTCTGAGAGGCAGAGACAGGAGGACCTCTAGAAGCCAGGAGTTCGAGACTGGCCTGGACAACATAATGAGACTGTCTCTACAAAAAGCAAACAAACAGAATTATTTCACAAGACTCAAATATCCACAATGGGGAAGAAGGGAATGCCATCAAGAGAAAAAGGTATTAAAACCTATTGTTGAGCTATAAATTTCAAATCAAACACGCAAAAATAAAATTAAAAAAAAAGAAAAGTACCAGGTACAGTGGCTTGTGCCTGTAGTCCCAGCTACTTGGTTGGCCAAGGCAGGAGGATCACTTGAGCCCAGGACTTCAAGACCAATCTGGCAGACAGAGTGAGACTCTGTCTCTAAAAATCAAAAGGCCAGGTGGTGGTGGCTCATGCCTGTAATCCCAGCACTTTGGGAGGCCGAGACGGGCAGATCACTTGAGGCCAGCCTGGGCAACATGGCAAAACCCCGTCTCTACAAAAAATACAAAAATTAGCCAGGCATGGTGACACACATCTGTGGTCCCAGCTACTAGGGAGGCTGAGGTGGGAGAATCAATTAAGCCCACAAGGTTAAGGCTACAGTGAGCTGTGATCATACCACTGCACTCCAGCCTGGGTGACAGAGGGAGACCCTGTCTCAAAAAATAAAAAAGAAAAAAAAAAAGAAAAGAATTACCTAACATTAGGGGAGAAAATTAAGCAAGAGGTAGTGTCAATGCTATAGTTTATATATTTTAATAATGGTAATAAATAGAACATATATATCAAATTGATAAGACAAAAGTATGGACATATCAATTATATATATATTATATATACAATCTCGCACACACATATAAAAAAGAATGAAAAAGAATCTAGAATAATTTAGACATTCAAACTGCTCACTGGGGTCTTCTTCTACAGACTTGTTTAATTATATAATAAACAAGACTGTAGAAGAAGAATGAGAAATTGTACATTACAAACTGCATTGTACTCAGGAAGTAATTCAAAGATGATGCCCCTTATTCTCCTGGGATTATAAATAAGCTAGTTTTTCTTAATTTCAAATATGCAGGCTGGGCACGGTGGCTCATGCCTGTAATTCCAGCATTTTGGGAGGCTAAGGCATCTCTACAAAATATTTCAAAAAAAAAAAATTAGCTGGGGATGGTGGCCTATGCCTGTAGTCCTGGCTATTCGGGAGGATCCTGAGCCCAGGCATTCGAGGTTACAGTGAGCTATGATCATGCCACTGTACTCTAGCCTGGGCAACAGAGCAAGACTTTGCCTTTAAAAAAAAAAAAAGGAGAAGACGAAGCAATATCCAAAAACTGATTAAATAAGTCCACTAATTCTGACATTCCTTTTAGAACAGAAAATTACAATTGTTGTTTTCTGTGTAAATTAAAATGTACTTTATATATTACATTTCCTCCACATTAGAGATTCTGAAATCTGGCTATGTATCCAATCACCTAGGGAACTTTTTTTTGAGACAGGGTCTCATTCTGTCACCCAGGGTGGAGTGCAGTGGGGCACAATCACAACTCACTGCAGCCTCAAACTCTGGGGCTCAAGTGACTCTCCTGCCTCAACCTTCTGAGTAGCTAGGACTATAGGTGAGCACCACCATGCCCAGCATCTTGGGAACTTTTAAACAGTAAGTTCCTGGAGCTCATCTCCTAAAGATTCCAATTTGAGAAGTCTGGACTGGAAGCCGGAAATCAGAATACATAATATAATATAAAGATCATGTTAGTGTATTAAAGGAATGCCTACTGTGTTTCAGCTAGCTGTTGGGTTTGGTCCCATATTTCAAGTGCTTCCCAAACTCTACTTAACTGTGCATACAAATCACTTGGATGTGTTACCAAAAGTCAGATTCTGATTCAGAATGTCTGGAATGAGGCCTGGGAATATGCAGTTCTGACAAGCTCCCAGGTGATGTCCATGCTGCTGGTCCAGGGACCACACTTCGAGTAGTAAGACCTTATGAGATTTTTAAACCTTTCCAGAGGTGAATGATAGAAGTCAGTATCCTACAGCCAGGCGCGGTGGCTCACGCCTGTACTCCCAGCACTTTGGGAGGCCAAGGCGGGCAGATCACCTGAGGTCCGGAGTTCAAGACCAGCCTGGCCAGTATGTTGAAACCTGCCTCTACTAAAAATACAAAAATTAGCCGGGCATGGTGGTACATGCCTGTAATCCCAGCTACTCAGGAGGCTGAGGCAAGAGAATTGCTTGAACCCAGGAGGCTGGAACCCAGGAGGTTGCAGTGAGCCGAGATTGCACCACAGCACTCCAGCCTGGGCAACAGAGTGAGACTCTGTCTTAAAAAAAAAAAAAAAAAAAAAAAAAAGAAGTCAGTATCCTATGCAGTTTCTCCCACTGAAATATTTTCAAGTTTTACCTAAACATCCTTTAACATAACTAGAGTACACAGCTTGCAAAATGACTGACTTATCTTTACTATGTACCCTACTACCAAGTGAATGGAAATTATTTCCCTCATTTACAGATGGTATCATGCAAAGTTGAGTGCTACTGATGTCACAATGCAGAGATGAAATTAAAATTTACATAACTTTCAATATTATACACAAGGATGTTCATCATAGCCATGGTTATAATGTAAAATAGTAGAGAGAAAAACCTTGGCAGGCTACAGTGGCTCATGCCTATAATCCCAGCATTTTGGGAAGCCGAAGTGGAAGGAGCACTTGAGCCTAGAAGTGTGAGACCAGCTTGGGCAAAATAGTAAGACTTCATTTCCACAAAAAATAAAAACACGGCCAGGCGTGGTGGCTCACGCCTGTAATCCCAGCACTTTGGGAGGCCGAGGCAGGCAGATCACAAGGTCAGGAGTTCGAGACCAGCCTGGCCAATATGGTGAAACCCCTATCTCTACTAAAAATACAAAAATTAGCCAGGCGTGGTGGCAAGCACCTGTAGTCCCAGCTACTAGGGAGGCTGAGGCAGAATAATCACTTGAACCTGGGAGGTGGAGGTTGCAGTGAGCCGAGATTGTGCCACTGCACTCTACGCTGGGCAACAGAGCAAGACTCCGTCTAAAACAAACAAACAAACAAACAAAAAACACTATTACCTGAGTGTGGTGGCACACATCTGCAGTCCCAGCTACTAGGGAGGCTGAGGTGGGAGGATCACTTGAGCCCAGGACGTTAAGGCTTCAGTGAGCCAAGACAGCGCCACTGCATTCCAGCCTAGATGACGGCGTGAGATTATGTCTCCCAAAAAAAAAAAAAGGCCCTACATATCCAACAATATGGGACTGCTTAAATAACCTAGAAGAACCTTATAATGAAATAGGAGGCATCTATTTTAAAAAAATTATGTAGGCCAGGCACAGTGGCTGACGCCTGTAATCCCAGCACCGTGGGAGGCCAAGGCAGGCAGATGGCTTGAGCCCAGGAGTTTGAGACCAACCGGGGCAACACGGCAAAACCCCATCTCTACTAAAAATACAAAAACAAACCTGCACGTTGTGCACATGTATCCTAAAACTTAAAGTATAATAAAAAAAAAATACAAAAACAAAATTAGCCAGGAGTGGTGGCACGCACCTGTAGTCCCAGCTACTCGAGAGGCTGAAGTGGGAGAATTGCTTCAGCCTGGGAGGCGGAGGTTACAATGAGCCGAGATCATGCCACTGCACTCCAGCCTGGGCAGAAGAGTGAGACTCTGTCTCAAAAAATAAAATTAAAAAATTAATAAAATAAATAAAAAATAAAAAATGGGGGTGGGTGGGAGGAGAGAGAGCATCAGGAAGAACAGCTAATGGATGTTGGGCTAAATACCTAGGTGATGGGATGATTTATGCAGCAAACCACCATGGCACACGTTTACCTATGTAACAAACCTGCACATCCTGCACATGTACCTCTGAACTTAAAATAAAATTTGGAAATCAAAAAATAAAATTTAAAAAGAAAAAAAATTATGTAAATATACACTAACAAAAATAAATAAATAAATATACACTTACAGATAATGAAAAGAGATTCAAGATAAGTGAAAATAAAGATTATAAAATTTTATAGAAAGATATATATGTGTGTGCATATATATATATATATATATATACACACATATACCAGAAAGATGTATATACTAAAATGTTTAAAGCCTTGTACTCAAAGTACTGGAATTTTAGGTCATTCTGATGCTTGCTTGCCTGCATTATCTAATATTTCTACTACAATGTATACCATATAAAATTCTTAAAGGGTAAAAAGCAGGTGAGAAGAAAACCAAGCAAACTCCACACATGAACATACCTTTCGAGGCCCACCGGAATGGGTCTGACTGATAAGTAACTTGCTTTCTAAAGAGTGTTCAAGGGACTCCCTAAATTAGAAGCACTTAGAAAGTTTTTAAAAATTGCAGTCTTGCACCCCAATCCAGATTTATTGAATCAGAATTTGTACCAATGGGCCCTAGAGTTTGCATATGAAGCAAATACTGACTCTTATAAACAGTAAAGTTTGGAAACCATGGCATTAAACAAAAAGCTTCCTAGAAATGCAGAAACCTGGACTAAATTCCAACCTATCTGAACAGCAACCTACAGCAAATTCAGAATGAGTGAAATCATGGTGTTTTCATACATATACACCTACACTCACGGAGACCACTGGAATTTGAGCAACAGAAACCTGTTCTTAGCAACTGGCTTTATTCCATCTTAATTTTAAGCATCCCATGTGATCAATAACCAACCATTTCCTATGGGCTGACTGAGGTCACAGAGGTTTTCCTTATATTTGACCCACATCTGTCTAAAACTTCTCATTATAACCCCTTCTATGATGTTCTGTCCCTATTTAGTTCTTCATTAATTAAAAGTACTACATGAACATTTATTATGGAACCAAATATGTAGGCAATTCAATCATTCTCCTGTTGTTTTCATTTCTCATTTCTAAACACATTCTAGTTGAATAACTTCAATAGATTCTGGTGATTATTTCTTCCAGAGATACTCTCTGAGGTAAACTCAAAGGCATCATGAGCTTCTATCAGTAAAGGTCCTCAAAGAATCAAGTAAAACCTTTCCTGTTCTGAAAAACACCACATGAACCCCCAAGATTTTATTGAAAGAAAAAGAGAAAAGGTATATGCCACACTGAATATATTTCCCTATCACATTCTCAAGTACTTAGTATAACAGTCAACTCATAAGTCATATATTTATGAAAAGTTTTCAAAAGGAGACATTAAGAGTTTGGGGACTTTCCTAAAGCTAACAAATTAAAACAATTTTTCCAAAAGAAAGTCATGATAGGCCAGGAGCCATGACTCATGCCTGTAATCCCAACACTTTGGGAGGCCGAGGCGGGAGGATCACCTGAGGTCAGGAGTTCAAGACCAGCCTGGTCAACATGGTGAAACCCTGTCTCTACTAAAAAAACCAAAAAATTAGCGGGGTGTAGTGGCGTGCACCTGTAATCCCAGCTATTTGGGAGGCTGAGGCGGCAGAGGTTCCAGTGAGCCGAGATTGCGCCACTGCACTCCAGCCTGGGTGACAGATCAAGATTCCGCCTCAAAAAAAAAAAAAAGAAAAAAGAAAAAGAAAAACAAAGCCATGATAGATTTTTTTTTCTTCCCCTTTAAAACAGAAAAGAAAACAACAGGAGAAAAAAAAGTTTGGAGTGAGCTCCTAAGAGGATATAGGAAAGGACCATAATTTCTAGGATGTGGGGGACAAGCCCTTTATTTTATTTTAATCCATGATACATTTTAATCATGAATCACACAGAAGGCCAGGCCAGCTAAAACTTGAATTTATTATAACCAAGAAGATTATATACCTACCTGCAGCTCACACCAAGCAACCTCAACCCATGTTTCAGTGTCCAGTCCTTTATATACTGTTTTAAATGCTCCTCTTCCTAGTTCTATGTCAAATTTCAGGAATCTGCCACTAGGAGAAGTAGCTACAGCCTTCATTTCTGCTTCTTCTTCCACTTCCTTTTCATTTTTCTCCTTGAAACAATCTTTTGAGATTTCTGAGGTTGACTTTGAACACTGTTCATATTTAACTTCTTGTCCACCTCTCAGCACGTTTGAAGGAAGCTTATCTACTCTTGGAATATTCATTGCAGCCTTAATTCTCTCATCTTTGGGGGATGATTCGGCAACTTTGTCATCTTCCGTCATTTCAACACTCTTTCGGAAAAATCTCTTCCTTTCTACAGTTTCCCCAGAAGCAGAGAAGGTAGTGTTTTTCTCCTTTAGTCTAGCTTCTACTGTCAAAGTTGCAGCGACCTGGGGAACTCTGTTTTCAAATGAAATTCCATCAGGTTTCTCAGAATCTTCTGTGCTGGCTGGATCCCCTGAATCAGTGGCCATTGTAATTAAAGTTGGCACTAAAATTTTTCCTGTTTCTACTCTTCAGTCCAGTTACATCTCAGGTATCAGAATTATCAGAATGGACTTCCTTTTGCGTGGTCATGTATTTCCATAGCAACCTGAAGGGGGGAAAAAGATATTTTAAAATCACCCTACAAAGGAAATCATTAAGGAGAAAACAAATCACCTGATTTTTTAATCCCTTTTTCCTTAATAAGAAGTTTATTCTTTTTTCTGTCCAATCTTAGGAACCAGCAGACTCTAGGGACTGTGTCTTATCTTGTTTACCATTAGTCCTCAGTGTCTAGCAGACTACTTAGTATATAGCTCAATCTGTCTTCATATTGCATGAATATTGGTTAGAAACCTAGTTCTCAGCTCCATCTGTCAATCCATCAAATTCAAAATGAGCACCCAAACCCTGAGTTCACTTAGCCACAGTGTGACAAACACAGTAAGTAAAACAACCACATGGTTTCTAGGTGGTTTTTGTCTAAAATTCTGGAATTCATCAATAGTAGTTTCTTTTACTATACTAAAATATACATATCGTCAAATTTACCATTTTAACCATTTTTAATTATACAATTCAGTGGTGTTAAGTACATTCACAGTGTTGTGCAATCATCACTACTATCCATGCCCAGAGCTTTTTAATCATCCGAAATTGAAACTCTATACCAGTTAAACAATGATTCCCTATCAGCCCCCACCCACCCCTGGTAACTTCTATTATACTTTCTGTCTCTATGAATTTGCTTATTCTAGGTAATTCATATAAATGGAATCAGACCACATTTGTCCTTTTGTGTCTGGCCTATTTCGCTTAGTATAATATTTTCAAGGTCCACTGATGTTGTAGCATGTATCAGAATTTCATTCCTTTTTAAGGCTGAATAATATTCCATATGTTATAGACCACATTTTGTTCATCCCATTCATCTGCCAATGGATTGGATTGCTTCCACCTTTTGACTATTGTGAATGTTGCTGCTATAAACATCCAACAGCAATTTGAAATAATGCAAATATTTATAAGCTTGCCTTCAGATTTTAACAGAAACTATTGTCAAATATTAATACACTATCCTAAAACAATAGCAAGAAAGACTCAAAACCACGTATTCTTTTAAACTAGCAATTCTACTTATAGGAACTTGCCTTAGAAAATAGTCAAGAATCTGTGCAAAGATTTAAATATAAAGATGTTCATTCTAGCACTTATGGAAAAAACTAAACATAAGCCTAATTGGTGTTTAATTAAGTATCTCAAAATGAGGTATGCCACAACATTAAAAATAACACTGTAGGCTGGGCACGGTGGCTCACACCTGTAATCCCAGCACTTTGGGAGGCCGAGGCAGGCAGATCACTTGAGGTCAGGAGTTCGAGACCAAACCAGCCTGGTTTAGTGAAACCCTGACTCTACTAAAAATACAAAAAAAATTAGCAGGGTGTGGTGGCGGGCACCTGTAATCCCAGCTACCCAGGAGGCTTAGGCAGGAGAATCACTCGAACCTGGGAGGCTGAGGTTGCACCACTGCACTCCAGCCTGGGCGATGGAGACTCTGTCTCAAAAAACAAAACAACAACAACAATAAAACACTGTAGTCTTCAGTGAGATAAAAGACGTTCCCTATATATTATATGGTTAAATGTAAAAAGGAATATATACAAGCTTACAGACATAACTCTGAAATTATGGATTTTTCTTTCTGCTTTTTTGTATTTTCTAAAACTTTGCACAATAAACATGTGAAAATATGTGGGAAAAAGTTTTTCAAGTGAGTAGTCAAACCACCAATAAGAAAATGCTTCCCTTCTCACCACAATCATGCACTGCAAAGTTAAGCCTGTATACTTCTTACTATGTTAGGCGCCTCAAAGGGCGCAGTTTGTCACAAAGATTTGTTAAGAATTATGTCAAACCAAAAATGCACAGAAATATCAAATTTGAAAAGCTGAAGAAAAAAAACCTTGAACTAAAATAAACAAAATAAAAATAAAATAAAACAAACAAAATAGAGACAAATACTCCAAGTTGTTCTACACATTCAACTCACTTCATCAAAATTCCAGCTGGGTTCTTTGCAGAAAACATCAAGCTAATCCTAAAATGCATATAGAATTTCAAGGGACCCATAATAATCAAAGCTAATACAATCTTGAAAAAGAACAAATTTGGAGCATCCATACTTCTTGATTTAACAACCTACTACAAAGGTACAGTATTAAGACAGTATGGTCCTGGCATAAGAATAGATGTATAGATAAATGGAATAAAAATTGAGTTCAGAAATAAAGCCATATTATTTATGGTTAATTGATTTTCAACAAGAATAGCCGGGTGCAGTGGCTCACGCCTGCAATCTTAGCACTTTGGGAGGCCAAGGTGGGTGGACTGCCTGAGCTCAGGAGTTCGAGACCATCCTGGGCAACATGGTGAAACCCCGTCTCTATAAAATACAAAAAATTAACCAGGCATGGTGGCAGGTGCCTGTAGTCCCAGCTACTCGGGAGGCTGAGGCAGGAGAATCACTTGAACCTGGGCGGTGAAGGCTGTGAATCGCTTGAACCTGGGAGGTGGAGGATGCAGTGAGCTGAGATCTCACCACTGCACTCCAGCCTGGGTGACAGAGTGAGACTCTGTCTCACCCCTGCCCCACCCTCCCCATCCCCCCAAAAAAACCCACAAGGTTGCCAAGAAAATTCAGTGGGGGAAAGAATATTTTTTCCAACAAATGGTGCTGGGACAACTGGATATCCACATGCAAAAGAATGAAGTCAGATCCTCTAGTAAGTTTTTCTGGGAAAAAAAATGCCTGAGTTGAGTCTCAAAGAAAGATAATTAGCTGATCCAGGCAGAGGGAAGATCACAAGCAAAGGCATTAAACAGTATGGAGTAAGTGTATGAGTGGTATCATGAGCAGTTGTTTACATGTGTATCAGAAGAAGCAGACAGATGAGGACAGAGAGGCAGATAGACACCAAGGACTTCTATGCCATAAATGTAAAACAAGGAGACCCATTAAAAAGCTACTGCAACAATCCAGAAGAGATGATGAGGTTTGAATGAAAATAGTGGCAGGAGGGATAGGTTCAAGACACATTAGGGAACTACTAAATGCAAGAAAATTTACTGTCTGAATGAATATGGCTGTGAGGGAAAAGAAAGAGTCTTACGGTGACTCACAAAAATTTGCCAACCAGATGACATTACTAGGACGTATCTATGTTAATACCAAAGCTAAGAACTGAACTCATGAAGGTCTCTATGAGGTTACATTGCCAAATCAATATACTTCCAAAGTCACTTAATAAGACTAGTATTGTATGCAAGTGAAAAAAGATAACTAGTTTAACTCTTTATTTTGAAATAATTTTTGACTTGGGAAAAAAAACCTGCAAGAGCATAAAAAGAATCCAGTATTCACCGACGTTCCCCAAATGTTAAACATTTTAGGTGAGATTTTAAACCTCAAGAGCAAAACTCCACAAGTTAGACAAAAGGACATCTAAGCAAGGAGCCAAAAATAGTTAAGCCAGAGAATTTAAGTTGGAAAGCCTTCAAAATTTTTTTTACTACAGAACCTATTTTTAAAAAATTAAATCTTTGGCTGGGTGCGGTGGCTCACGCCTGTAATCCCAGCACTTTGGGAGGCCAAGGTGCGTGGATCATGAGGTCAGGAGTTCCAAGACCAGCCTGGCCAAGATGGTGAAACCTCATCTCTACTAAAAATACAAAAATTAGCTTACTGTGGTGGCGGGTGCCTGTAATCTCAGCTACTCAGAGGCTGAGGCAGAGAATTGCTTGAACCCGGGAGGCGGAGGTTGCAGAGAGCCGAGATTGCGCCACTGCACGCTAGCCTGGGCGACAGAGCGAGACTAATCTCAAATAAATAAATAAATAAATAAATAAATAAATAAATAAATAAATAAAATATTTGAGGCCAGGTGCAGTGGATTACGCCTGCAATCCCAGGTACTCAGGAGGCTGAGGCACAAGAATCGCTTGAACCCAGGAGGCAGAGGTTGTCGTGAGCCGAGATCACACCACTGCACTCAGGACTGGGTGACTAAGTGAGACCCTGTCTCAAAAATAAATAAAATAAAATAAAATCTTTGGCCAGACACAGTAGCTCATGCTTATAATCCCAGGAATTTGGGAGGCCAAGGAGGGAGGATTGCTTGAGCCCAGGAGTTTGAGACCAGCCTGGACAACATGGCAAGACCCCATCTCTACAAAAAAATTACAAAATTAGCTGGGTATGTTGGCATGTGCCTGTAGCCCAAACTCCAGGAGGCTGAGGCAGGAGGATCCCTTGAGCCCAGGAGGACAAGGTTGTAGTAAGATTGACAGAGCCACTGCACTCTAGCCTGGGTGACAGAGACCTTGCCTCAAAACAAAACAAAAAAAACCTTTGCCTTCAGGTCCATGGTGTTGGGAAATTTTTTTTTTTAATTTAAAAACAATAGGCTGGGCTGGGCACGGTGGCTCACACCTATAATCCCAGCATTTTGGGAGGCCAGGGCAGGCCGATTACCTGAGGTCAGAAGTTCTAAACCAGCCTGGCCAACATGGCGAAACCCCGTCTCTACTGAAAAATACAAAAATTAGCCAGGTGTGGTTGTGTATGCTTGTAATCCCAGCTACTTGGGAGGCTGAAGCTCAAGAATCACTTGAACCCAGAATGCAGAGGTTGCAGTGAGCCAAGATCACGTCACCACATTCCAGCCTGGGCGACAGAGCAAGAACCTGTTTCAAAAAAAAAAAAATACTTAGCCAGGCATGGTGGCATGCACCTGTAGTCTTAGCTACCGGGGAGGCTGAGGTGGGAGGATCACCTGAGCCTGGGAAGTTGAGGCTGCAGTAAGCCACTACAGTCCAACCTGGGTGACAGAGTGAGACTCTGTCTCAAAAAAAATTAATTAATTAAAATAAAAAACAAAATAAAATCTTATTCAGACCCCTAATATAATAGAGGAGTGGCAAGTACTGGTGCTCTGGTATAATAATTCTAACACCTGGCTTCCCAAAGTATAGGATAAGAAGCAAATAAGACCTGGGCGTGGTGGCTCACACTTGTAAACCCAGCACTTTGGGAGGCTGAGGTGGGTGGATCACCTGAGGTCAGGAGTTTGAGACCACACTGGCCAACATGGTGAAACCCCATTTATATTAAAAATACAAAAATTAGCCGGGTGTGGTGGTACGTGCCTATAATCCCAGCTGCTCGGGAGGCTGAGGCATGAGAATAGCTTGAATCTGGGAGGCAGAGGCTGCAGTGAGCTAAGACCATGCCACTGCACTCCAGCCTGGGTGAGAGAGCAAGACTCTGTCTCAAAAAAAAAGAAGCAAATAAGAAGGATGAAGAAAGAAATCTTCCCTCAGTCTTTTAAAAACCAGTACCCTAAGACAAAAATATGTTACTAGAGAAAAGGAGGGGCATTTTACGTGGATAAAAGTTAATTCATCAAGACAATATACCATAAACACATCTAACAACAGAGTCCCAAAATACATTTAATAAAAACTGACAAAACTGGAGAAACAGATAATTCAATAATAGCAAAAGATTTCAATACCCCACTCTCAATAATGGAGAGAGTAACTAGACAGAAAATCAACAAGTATATGGAAAACTTGGTCAATACTATCAACCAACTTGACCTAAGTGACATCTACAGAACACTTCACCCAACAATAGCAAAACAGACATTCTTTTCAAGCACACATAGAACATTCTCCGAAAAAAAAATCATATGCTATGCAATAAAACAAATCTCAACAAATTTAAAGAGATTGAAATCATACAAAGCATGCTCTCCTACCAAAAATGAATAAATTAGAAATGAACAACAGGGTAAGGACAGACATATAGGTCAATGGAACTGAGAGTCTAAAAGCCCTAACATTTATGGTCAATTGATTTTCAATATAGAGGTCAAGACCATTCAATGGGAAAAGAACAGTTATTTCAACCAAACTTGTGGCATAACTGCAATCCACATGCAAAAGAATGAAGCTGGACCCCGACCTCGTACCATACACAGAAATTTAAAAGTGGATCACAGTCCTAAATACGAAAGCTAAAACTATAAAACTTTTAGAAGAAAACATTGGAGTAAATCTCAGTAACTCGGGTCAGACAATTCCCAGCCACAACACTAAAACCACAAGCATAAAAGAGAAAATTAAGAAGCTGCACCTCGGCTGGGCGCGGTAGCTCACGCCTCTGTTTGGGAGTCCAAGGCAGGTGGATCACTTGAGGTCAGGAGTTTGAGACCAGCCTAGCCAACATGGTGAAAACCCATCTCTACTAAAAATACAAAAATTAGCCAGGCATGGTGGCATGTGCCCGTAATCCCAGCTACTCAGGAGGCTGAGGCACAAGAATCGCTTGAACCTGGGAAGCAGAGGTTACAGTGAGCCGAGATCACGCCTCTGCACTCCAGCCTGGGTAACAGAATAAGACTCAGTCTCAAAAAAAAAAAAAAACCAAAAAAACAGAGAAGCTTCACCTCATCAAAATTTTAAACTTTTGTGCTTCAAAGGATACCTTCAAGAAAGAGGTGAAGACAACCTACAGGGGAGGAGAAAGTATGTGCCAAATCATATATGTGATAGGGGATGGTATCAAACTATATCAAGAACTCAATAATGGCCGGGTGCAGTGGCTCATACCTGTAATCCCAGCACTCTGGGAGGCTGAGGCGGGTGGATCATTTGAGATCAGGAGTTCAAGACCAGCCTGGCCAACATGGTGAAACCCCATCTCTACTAAAAATACAAAAATTAGCCGGGCAGTAGTGGCGCACGCCTGTAATCCTAGCTACTCAGAAGGCTGAGGCAGGAGAATCGCTTGAGCCTGGGAGGTGGAGATTGCAGTAAGCTGAGATCGCACCACTGCACTCCAGCCTTGGTGACAGAGTGGGACCCTGTGTAAAAAAAAAAAAAAAAAAAAAAGAACCCAATAATGACAAGACAAATAATCCAATCTTAAAATGGGCAAAAGATCTGAATAGACATTTCTATAAAGAAGAAATCCAAAAGACCAATAAACACATAAAAAGTTGTTCCACATCATTACTTATTGTGGAAATGCAAATCAAAACCACGATGAAATGCCACTTCATACCCTACAATAAAAAAAGACAGTAACAAGTGTTGGCAAGCACATGAAGAAAACAGAACCCTCATACACTGCTAGTGGGAATGTAAAATGGTACAGCTGCTTTGGAACACAGTCTGGCAGTTCCTCAGTAAGTTAAACAGAGTTACCATATGATATCATCTACCTAAGAGAAATGAAAACATATGTCCACACAAAAACTTGTACAAGTGTTCATAGGAGCACTATTCACAATAGCCAAAAGGTGGAAACAATCCAAATGTCTATCAACTGATGAATGGATAAACAAAATGTATTAGGTGTAATAGAATATTAACGGGCAGGCTGGGCACAGTGGCTCACGCCTGTAATCCTAGCACTTTGGGAAGCCGAGGTAGGTGAATCATTTGAGGTCAGGAGTTCGAGACCAGCCTGGCCAACATGGTGAAACCCCATCTCTACTAAAAATACAAAAATTAGCCAGGCGTGGTAGTGGGTACCTATAATCCCAGCTACTCAGGAGGCTGAGGCAGGAAAATCGCTTGAACCCAGGGGACAGAGGTTGCAGTGAGCCAAGATGGTGCCACTTCACTCCAACCTGGGCGAAAGAGCGAAGCTCCATCTCAAAAAAAAAAAAAGAATATTACTGGGCAATAAAAACGAATGGTGTCAGGTGTGGTGGCACACACCTATAATCTCAGTTACCCAGGAGGCTGAGGTGGGAGGATCACTTGAGCCCAGAAGTTCAAGGCTGCAGTGTGCTATGATCACGCCCATGAATAGCCACTGCCTGCTACCCTGGGCAATATAGCGAGGTCCCATCTCTAAAAATAAAAAATAATAAAAAAAAAGGAATGGAGTATTGATATATGCTACAACAAGGATGAACCATGAAGACATTATGCTAAGCGAAAGACGTCAGAGGAAAAGACTGCATACTATATGATTTCATTTATATGAAATGTCCAGAAAATACAAAGCTACAGAAACAGAAAATAGATTAGTGGTTGGGGCTGGGGCACAGGAACAGGATCGACTGCAAATAAGCACAAGCAATCTTTCAGGGATGATGGTAATGAACTAAAATTGAGTTGTAATCAAGATTTTACAACTCTATAAATTTACTGAAAATCATTGACTTTTATATTATATTTGTAAATTCTATGTTATATAAATTGTATCTCAGTAAAATATGATGTCCTGGCCAGGGCCAGTGGTTAACACCTGTACTCCCAGTATTTGGGGCGGGAGTTGCCAAGGCAGAAGGATAGCTTGAGCTCAAGAGTTTGAGACCAGCCTGGGCAACACAGGGAGACCCTGTCTCTACAAAAAACAAAATTAAAAAAAATAAGCTGGGCATGGTGGTCCACGCCTATAGTCCCAGCTACTAAGGAGGCAGAGGTGGGAGGATCACTTGATCCCAGGAGGCTACAGTGAGCCATGATTGCAACATTGCACTCCAGCCTGGGTGACAGAGAGAGATTCTGCCTATAAAAAAAATTTTTTTTAAATATGGCTGGGCGTGGTGGTACATGCCTGTAATCCCAGAACTCTGGGAGGCCAAGGTGGGCAATCACCTGTGGTCAGGAGTTCCAGACCAGCCTAGCCAACATGGTGAAACCCTGTCTTTACTAAAAATACAAAAATTAGCTGGGCGTGGTGGCGGGCACCTGTAATTCCAGCTACTTGGGAGGCTGAGGCAGGAGAATCACTTGAACCCAGGAGGCAGAGGTTGCAGTGAGCCAAGATAGTGCCATTGCACTCCAGCCTGGGTGACAAGAGTGAAATCTGTCTCAAAAAAAAAAAATCTGAAAGCAAAACATTTTGATGAAAATCAAAACCATCACATTATCAAATATGCCTTTTAAAAACTATACTTACCCTCCCACCCCTCATTGTGTCCACTCTCATCTTTAGCCTGGCCTCCTGGGTTAAGAATCCCAGGAGGAAAGTAAAGGCCTGACAACAATAAAATGTAATAGCTGGTGACCTAAAGGTAAACAACGAATAAGAAGAACTAGGCCAAGAACTTCACTAAGTATAACGTATCTGGGGCCATCGTGGATTCAATAGCTTCCTTTTTTTCTTTTTTTTGAGATAGGGCCTCACTCTGTTACCCAGGATGGAGTGCAGTGGAGCAATCATGGCTTCCTGCAGCCTTGACCTCCCTGGGATCAAGTGATCCTCCCACCTCAGCATCCCGAGTAGCTGGGACTACAGGCGTGAGCCTCCACACCTAGCTAACTTTTTGTATTTTTTTGTAGAGACAGGGTTTTGCCATGTTGCACGGGCTAGTCTCAAACTCCTGGGCTCAAGCAATCTGCCTTCATCACCCCCCCAAAGTGCTGGGATTATAGGCATGAGTCACCATGCCAGGCCTCAATAGTTTCTTGACTATGATATATGTGGGGCCATCGTGGATCTTCACCATAAAACAGTTTAAGAACACAGGCTCAGCCAGGCGCGGTGGCTCATGCCTGTAATCCTAGCACTTTGGGAGGCCGAGGAGGGTGGATCACGAGGTCAGGAGTTCAAGACCAGCCTGGCCAAGCTGATGAAACCCCGTCTTTACTAAAAATACAAAAATTAGCCGGGCATGGTGGCAGGCGCCTGTATTCCCAACTACTCGGGAGGTTGAGGCAGAGAATTGCTTGAACCCGGGAGGTGGAGGTTGCAGAGAGCCAAGATCGCACCACTGCACTCCAGCCTGAGCAACAGAGCAAGACTCCGTCTCAAAAAACAAAAACAAACAAACAAACAAAAAAACACAGGCTCGTGCTTGTTTTGGCAGCACATATACTAAAATTGGAATGATACAGAGAAGATTAGCACGGCCCCTGCACAAGGATGACATGCAAATTCGTGAAGTGTTCCATATTTTTAAATCCCAATATCCACTTTTTTTTTTTTGAGACAGGGTCTCACTCTGTCGCCCAGGCTTAATTGCAGTGGTGTGATCACGGTTCACTGCAGCCTTGACCTCCCAGGCTTAAGCAATCCTCCGACTTCAGCCTTTTGAGTAGCTGGGACTACAGGCACGTACCACCAAACTCCTAATTTTTAATTTTTTTTGTAGAGATGAGGTCAAGCCACATTGCCCCGGCTACTCTCAAACTCCTGGGCTCAAGAGATTCTCCCTCCTTGGCCTCCCAAAGTGCTGGGATGACAGTCATGGGCCACCATGCCTGTCCCCAAAATCCACTTTTAAAGATAATTCCATTCTAGTTATCTAGCAACTTTGTAAATTAGAATAATTTAATTTAGCCTTGCAACTTAATAAAAAAAAACTTTGGGCTTCAATATAAAAATATAAGTATTTTCTCTGGCAAAGGTGGGAAAATTCACATTTTCCATGAAAAACTAAGGAAATAACATTAATTAAAAGCAAATTCTGGCTGGGCGCAGTGGCTTACGCCTGTAATTCCAGCACTTTGGGAGGCCGAGGCGGGCGGATCACGAGGTCAGGAGATCGAGACCATCCTGGCTAACACGATGAAACCCCGTCTCTACTAAAAATACAAAAAATTAGCCGGGCGTCGTGGCGGGCGCCTGTAGTCCCAGCTACTCCGGAGGCTGAGGCAGAATGGCGTGAACCTGGGAGGCGGAGCTTGCAGTGAGCCCAGATCGCGCCACTGCACTCCAGCCTGGGTGACAGAGCGAGACTCCGTCTCAAAAGAAAAAAAAAAAAGAAAAAGAAAATTCCACTCCAAAGTCAGTATACTGAGCATAGAAGGTTCACATGTTCCTTTTGCAGTCTTTCAGCTTTGTGGTTCTGACCACAATCAATGATCACAAACATATGAATAACTCACTGCCTTGCAGTACAAAACTGAGTCTTGGTTCTCATAAACTAATATAAGACCTGACTAAACATAAAAATATTTGAGGCCGGGCGCCTGGGCGCGGTGGCTCACGCCTGTAATCCCAGCACTTTGGGAGGCCGAGATGGGTGGAACACGAGGTCAGGAGATCAAGACCATCCTGGCTAACACGGTCAAACCCCATCTCTACTAAAAATACAAAATTTTAGCCGGGCATGGTGGCGAGCGCCTGTAGTCCCAGCTACTCGTGAGGCTGAGGTGGGAGAAAGGCGTGAACCCGGGAGGTGGAGCTTGCAGTGAGCGGAGATCGTGCCACTGCATTCTAGCCTGGGCGACAGAGCGAGACTCCGTCTCAAAAAAAAAAAAAAAATTTTTGAGGCCGGGTGCGGTGGCTCACGCCTGTAATCCCAGCACTCTGGGAGGCCGAGGCGGGCGGATCACGAGGTCAGGAGGTCGAGATCATCCTGGCTAACACGGTGAAACCCCGTCTCTACTAAAAATACAAAAAATTAGCTGTGGCCGGCGCCTGTAGTCCCAGCTACTCGGGAGGCTGAGGCAGGAGAATGGTGTGAACCCGGGAGGCGGAGCTTGCAGTGAGCCGAGATTGCGCCACTGCACTCCAGCCTGGGGAACAAAGGGAGACTCTGTCTCAACAACAACAACAACAACAACAACAACTATATATATATATATATATATATATATATATATATATATATATATATGTATGTATGTATTTGAGTGGATTCTTCAAAATCCATTTAATTTGGCGGATGTTAAAATATAAGGGTATTTAAATATATTTATCTAGAGTTATTAAAACATACTCGGAATGAACTATTACCAAAGTGAATTCATATTTCCCAGAGTTTTAAAAATATTATTTTGGCAATTATAGGTACTGATGAGAAGAAATTAGAACCACAAAGAGGCGATTCTAGAAACAGCATTTTTCTTCTCTTATTTCCTATCCCAGATCCTTAGTAGTTGAACTACCTTCATATGAATAGAAACCCCATCTCTACTAAAAATACAAAAAAAAAATTAGCCGGACATGGTGGCACATGCCTGTAGTCCCAGCTACTCAGGAGGCTGAGGCACGAGAATCACTTGAGGCCAGGAGGCAGAGGTTGAAATGAGCCGAGATCGTGCCACTGCACTCCAGCCTGGGCGACAGAGTGAGACTCAGTATCAAAAAAAAAAAAAAGAAAACAACGAAGGGTGAGCACCAAACCTATTTACATGGCAGTATAAAAATAGAGATCATCTCTATCTTGAGGTTCAAAGAACTTTAGGGAAATGTCAGAACACAGATCGTTTTCTGTGCAAAATACTTCCAAGCTCTATAAATTCAGAAAGAAAAGAATAAAATAAATAGCATTATATTCATCTTGCAATCCCAATATAAATATATAATTACAAAAACTTTCACTTAAACCTTTGTGTTTTTTATTTTTATATCTTATATTCCTATTTTCAATATATAAATTTAACTCAATGATATGTATATATATATATACACACATATATGTGTGTATATATATATGTTGTGTTTATAAATGTTCTGGGAACAAGATAGTATCTCAGTTAAACTTTGTAAATCACCTTGGATGTTGAATATTTTCATTAATAATAGCTTTTGTGAACTTATTATTTTGGAATTCAAAATTAGCTGATCCACCAAAAAAAAAAAAAAAAGAACACAGGCTCGGTCGGCCAGGAGTGGTGGCTCACGCCTGTAATAATCCCAGCACCTGGGGAGACTGAGGCTTGCAGATTGCTTGAGCTCAGGAGTTCAAGACCAGCCTGGACAACATGGCAAAACCCTGTCTCTACAAAAAATAAAAAATTAGCTGGGTGTGGTATTGTGCGCCTGTAGTCCCCGCTACTTGAGAAGCTGAGGTGGGGACGATCACCTGAGCCCAGGGAGGTTGAGGCTGCAGTGAGCTGTGATCACACCACTGTACTCCAGCCTGGATCACAGAGTGAGACTCTGTCTCAAAAAAAAAAAAAAAAAAAAAAAGAACACATGCTCTGGAGTGGGAGAAATCTGGAATCGAAGTTCTGCCTTTCAATCCTTGGAAGAGATTTCGGGCAAATTAGTTAACCTCAATCATTCTTCATTGCATTTGTGAAGTCTCACAGGACCAATATGAAAATACACATATAAAATATTTAGCACAGTGCCAGGCACAATATAATAATCAATAAATGCAAGCTTTTATTTTCTATGTCTCAAAAACCCCTAGGGACAGCACTATATTAAAGTACTATCCAACAATACTCCAGAAAACATTAAATGATTTTCAGGAGACTCTATTTAGGAAGGCAGAAAACCATATATTTTCTAAAGTTTTTCAGTAATGAACCATGTTGGCAAGGGATATGCTCCAGTGACCAGGATAATATCTCTTCTACATTCAGCAATGTAGAAACATGGCCCAGTGAAAAAGTTTACAAAAATCAGGCCTCAAACCTGGAGTCTCTTACTAAGTTCACAGTTACATATAATTACCTACATGTAGCCATTTTTCCTTCATAAAATGATACATACACTTATCTAAGCCCTAGGAATATATATAAAGACAACCGTGGCTGGGCACACTGGCTCACGCCTATAATCCCACCACTTTGGGAGGCCAAGGTGGGTGGATCACCTGAGGTCAAGAGTTCGACACCAGCCTGACCAACACGGCAAAACCTCGTCTCTACTAAAAATACAAAAATTAGCTGGGTGTGGTGGCATGTGCCTATGATCCCAGCTACTCAGGAGGCTGAGGCAGGAGAATCGCTTGAACCCTGGAGGCAGAGGTTACAGTGAGCCAAGATAGCGCCACTGCACTCCAGCCTGGGCAACAGAGCGAGACTCCATCTCCAAAAATAAAAAATAAAAAATAAATAGCCAGGCATGTAGTATGCGCCTGTAGTCCCAGCTACTTGGGAGGCTGAAGTAGGAGGATTGCTTGAGCCTGGGAGGTTGAGGCTGCAGTTAGCAGTGATTGTGCCACTACACTCCAGCCTGGGTGACCGAGTGAGACCCCCATCTCAAAAAAAAAAAAAAAGACATATATATATATATGTATATATATAAAAAACACAATGTATGTACTATATTATATATATACACATGTACATATACATATATATAATACAATCATGTGGCTCAAATATGAAATAAAGAGGTTTATAAAGGGCAGGCTCATTCCCAACTCTATCTCCCTTCCATTCAATTCCATTTGCCCCACCAACAGGTAACCACTCAACAGATTCTTGTGTATTCCTCCAGAATCTCTTTAGGCAAATTAACAAATATATGTTCTCTCCTTCACTATCTACACAAAAAGGAACACAGTACACACCAAGCTCTTTTTATAGTCATAGTAACTTAAGATACATGTTTTTCCTTTTCAGTACATATAAGTTTCTCATTCTTATTTTGTAGTATGCAATTGTTTGCTATTATAAATAACATTGTAGATTTCATTGTATATATGTGTGTGTGTGTGTGTGTGTGTGTGTGTGTGTGTGTGTGTATCCCTGAACTAGAATTGCTAGATCAAAGGAAATTTTTTTTTTAAGACAGTCTCGCTCTGTCGTCCAGGCTGGAGTGCAGTGGTGTGATCTCAGCTTACTGCAACCTCCACCTCCCGGGTTCAAGCAATTCTCCTGCCTCGGCCTCCGGAGTAGCTGGGATTACAGGCGCACGCCACCATGCCTGGCTAATTTTTGTATTTTCAGTAGAGACGAGGTTTCACCATGTTGGCCAGGCTGGTCTCCTGGGCTCAGGTGATCCGCCGGCCTCGGCCTCCCCAAAGTGCTGGGATTACAGGTGTGAGCCACTGTGCCCTGCCAAGATCAAAGGAAATTTGCATATTTATTTTTTTAACTTTTATTTATTTAAGTATACTAATATATCCAAAATAATGTATGTAATACATGTGTATCTTTATATAATGCTGCCAAATTGCCTTCCATGGGCAATGTACCAATTTAAACTCCTACCTCCAACGTATGAGTGTCTTTTACCCCAGAGTCTTGACAACAAAGAGTGTTATCAAACATTTTGATTTTTAACACTCTGATAAGTTAAAGCAAGGAATCTCAGTGTGGTTTCAATTAGCATTTATCCTACACATGAGGGCAAGCATCTTTCACATAAACAATCGTTAAAGTCAGGAATAAGCCAAGATTTCCTACTACCAACTGAGGAAATAAAACAAGACCTACACATGTTAAAAAGTAGGAGACAAAACTCAAAACTTGCAGACTACATGTTTATCTATCTAGAAAATCCAAGAAAATCAACGAAAAAACTATAACTAACAAGGAACTAACAAGAGTTCAGCAAACAGGCCAAAGACAAAATCAACATACAGAAACCTGCCATATATCTCAGTAATCATTACAAAATGTAATTTAAAAAAACAACTATCGACCAGGCACAGTGGCTCATGCCTGTAATCCCAGCACGTTGGGAGGCCCAGACGGGTGGATCACCTGAGGTCAGGAGCTCGAGGCCAGCCTGGCCAACATGGCAAAACCCCGTCTCCACTAAAAATACAAAAAAATTAGCCAGGCATGGTGGCGCATGCCTGCAGTCCCAGCTACTCAGGAGACTGAGGCAGGAAAATTGCTTGAACCAGGGAGGTGGAGGTTGCAGTGAGCCGAGATCGTGCCACTGCACTCCAGCCTGGGTGACAGAGCAAGACTCCATCTCAAAAACAAACAAACAAACAAAAACAATTATCCTGTTCGTAAGAGCAACAAAGCTATAAAATACTAGTCTAGGAACAAACTCAAGAAGAAATATACAACACCTACATAAAGAAAACCATGAAATTTTACTGAAATACACAAACTACACCATGTTCCTTGATGGAAAGACCCAATATCAACATCTTCACAATTCCCCTCCCCCCACTATTGTTCCAAAATCAATGCAATTTCAATCAAAATCCCAAAGAGATGTTTTTATCTGAAACTGACAAGCTGATTCTCTAAAGAGCAGAAGGAAAGCCAAGAAAATCTTGATAAAGAACAACAAGAACTTGCCTTACCAGATAGTAACATATAGTTACAGTAAGTTAAACAATGTGGTTTTAGCACAGAAACAGACAAATTAGCTTAGCTGGCATGGTGGCATGGGACACTAAGCCAGGAGAATCTTGTGAGCCTTAGGAGTTGAAGGCTGCAGTGAACTATGACCATGCCACTGCACTCCAGCCTAGTCAAGAGAACAAGATCCCGCCTTTAAAAAATAAAAAATTTAATTTAAAATAGACAAATGAACTAATGAAATAGAACTAGTACAGAAACAAACACATGTATGTATAGGAATGCAGTCTATGGTAAAAATGGCATTTCAAATTTGTGAAGAACAGGTAGTATAATAAGTTGTGTTGGGATAACTGGTTATCAATTTTGAGGAGTGGTAAGCTAAAGCCCTACCAAAAACCAGTCACAAAAATAAATTCCATGTGGACTTAAAAGCTAAACATAGGCCAGGCGCGGTGGCTCACGCCTGTAATCCCAGCACTTTGGGAGGCTGAGGCAGGCTGATCACGAGGTCAGGAGATCAAGACCATCCTGGCTAACACGGTGAAACCCCGTCTCTACTAAAAATACAAAAAAGTTAGCCAGGCGTGGTGGCAGGCGCCTATAGTCCCAGCTACTCGAGAGGCTGAGGCAGGAGAATGGCGTGAACCCACGAGGTGGAGCTTGCAGTGAGCCGAGACTGTGCCACTGCACTCCAGCCTGGGTGACAGAATGAAACTCTGTCTCAAAAAAAAAAAAAAAAAAAAAAAAAGTAAGTACAAGTGGCCAATACATGTATGGTAAGGGGATTACTCAAACTCATTAGTAAACAGAGGGGTACAAACTCAAATGATTCAGTATCATTTTTCATCTATCAGGATGCAAAAAATAAATATCTGTTAAGTTTGAGAATTGTATAAGAAATTTGGTATTCCATGCACTGTTGGCAGCTAAACTGGAATAGCCTTTTCATAGGGCAAATTCCCAGTATCTAGTGCATAACTGTCACCCAGCAATTCCAATCCTTAGTAGTATCGCTTGAGAAATATTCCTGCATGTGAACAAATATGTAGGTACAGGGCTTTTTTAAACTGAAACATTGTTTTAAATAGCAAAACAAACAAACAAACAAAATCAACCTGAAAAGAACTTAAATATCCATCTATAGGAGAATGCTGAAATAAACATGGTACGTCCATACTGTGAAATAATAAGCATCTGTTTAAAAAATGCAAGATGGATATATACTGATATATAAAAATCTCCTACATATATATACTACAAGGTGAGAAAAGTAAGTTGTAGTACAACATGTATATTACATCTACATACTATTTGTGTTAAAAAAAAAAACCCACAAAACTATGTATTTCTAAATGTATTCACATATGGGTGAATGCATATAAAAAAGGCTAGAAAGACATACTCTAAACTGACCCTAGTAGTCAAAGCTAGAGAAGCACACAGGAAGAAATACTATGTATCAATCAAAAAGAATGAAGTGAACATATAAATACTGATATGAAAAGAGCCCTAAGTGACACTCTTCGGAAGAAAAGTCATAAAATATATATCACATACTTGTTATTTGTATATGTACAAACATATGCATGCAAATACAGAGAAAAAAGGACTATAACTATTCCACAACCAACTCTTTTTTTTTTTTCTTTCATCCTTATTTTGGCAACCATGGAACCAACTCTTAACAAATGGTTATCTATGAGAGGACAGGAAGTTGGGTTAAAAGGCGTTTTAATCTAATGCTATATTACTTTAATCCTTTAAAGAAGAGTTGCCCATTAACAATCTGTACAAAAGAGTCAGTTAAAAAGGCCGGGTGCGGTGGCTCATACCTGTAATCCCAACACTTTGGGAGGCTGAGGCGGGAGGATCACTTAAGCTCAGAAGTTTGAGACCGGCTTGGGCAACATAGCAAGACCTCATCTCTATTTTTACAATAAAATAAAATACTGGCTGGGTGCAGTGGCTCACGTCTGTAATTCTAGACCTTTGGGAGGCCAAGGCGGGTGGATCATCTGAGGTCAGGAGTTTGAGACCAGTCTGGCTAACATGGCAAAACCCCACCTCTACCAAAAATACAAAAACTAGCTGGGTGTGGTGGCATGCACCTGTAGTCCCAGCAACTCGGGAGGCTGAGGCACAAGAATTGCTTGAACCTGGGAGGTGGATGTTGCAGTGAGCCAAGATCTCACCACTGCACTCCAGCCTGGGTGACAGAGTGAGACTGCATCTCAAAAACAAAACAAAACAAAACAATAAAATAAAGCAGAAAGACAATGCACGGAATGGAAGAAACTTTGCAAATCACATATCTGATTAAGGTCTAGTATCTAGACTGTATATTTTTTAAAAAACTCTTAAAACTCAACAATAAAAAGACAAACAACCAAATTTTTTAATGAGCAAAGAACTTAAATAGACATCTCTCCAAAGAAGAAATACAAATAGTCAACACGCCATGAGAAGATGCCCAACATCATTAGGGAAATACAATTCAAAACCACAATGAGATACCAGTTCATACCCATTATGATGGCTATTTAGAAAGAAAAATAAATAAAAATAATTTTTTAAAAAACAAGTAAAAAACAGAAAGCAACAAGTGTCGGTGAGGATGTGGAGAAATGGAACCCTCACACATGGCTGATGGCAATGAAAATTGGTGCAACTGCTATGGAAAACAGTTTGGTGGTTTCTCAACAAGTTAAACATAGGGCCAGGCACAGTGGTTCATGCCTGTAACCCCCATACTTTGAGAGGCTAAGGCAGGAGGATCACTTGAGCTCAGGAGTTTATGACCAGCCCGGGCAACACAGGGAGACCTTGTCTCTACCAAATGTAAAAAATTAGCCTGGTGTGGGGCGTGGTGACACACACCTATAGTCCCAGCTACTCAGGAGGCTGAGGTGGGAAGATTGCCTCAGCCTGGGTGGTTGAAACTGCACTAAGCCATGATCATGCCACTGTACTCCAGCCTGGGCAACAGAGCCCTGTCTCAAAACAAAACATAACATAGGATTATATATGACCTAGCAGTTGCGCTCCTAGGTATACCCAAAATAAATGAAAACAGGTATTCAAACAAAAACTTGTATACAAATATTCATAGCAGCACTATTCACAAAAGCCAAAAGGTGGAAACATCCCAAATATCTATGAACTGATAAATGGATCAACAAAATACGGTATATCCATACAAAGGAATAATACTCAGCCATAAAAGGGAATAAAGTAATGTTACATGCCATAACACAGATGAATCTCAAAAACATGCTGAGTGAAAGCCAGACACAAAAGGTCATATATTATATGATTCCATTTATGTGAAATATGCAGAATAGACAAACATTAATGGTCACCTGGGACTTGGAGGAAGGGAGAATGGGGAGTGACTGCTTACTGGGTACAGAATTTCCTTTTGAGGTGGTGTTAGCTGCACAACATCATGAAGTTACCTAATGCCACTGTACAACTGTACACTTTAAAATGGTTGAAATAGGGCCAGGCGCAGTGGCTCACACTTGTAATCCCAGCTCTTTGGGAAGTCAAGACAGGCGGATCACCTGAGGTCAGGAGTTGGAGACCAGCCTGACCAACATGGAGAAACCCTGTCTCTACTAAAATACAAAAATTAGCCAGGCATGGTGGTGCATGCCTGTAATCCCAGCTATTCGGGACGCTGAGGCAGGAGAATCACTTGAACACAGGAGGCAGAGGTTACAGTGAGCCAAGATCGTGCCATTGCACTCCAGCCTGGGTGACAGAGAGAGACTCCATCTCCAAATAAATAAAATAAAATAAAATAAAATGGTTAAAATGGTAAGTTTGTATTACATGAATTTTATCACAATTTTTAAAAGTTACTATGCTACCAGCCTGGCTAACATTGTGAAACCCCGTCTCTTCTAAAAATACAAAAATTAGCCGGGTGTAGTGGCGGGCACCTGTTATTCCAGCTACTCGGGAGGCTGAGGCAGGAGAATCATTTGAACTCAGGAGGCAGAGGTTGCAGTGAGCTGAGATCGCACCATTGCACTCCAGCCTGGGTGACAGAGGGAGACTCCCTCTCAAAAAAAAAAAGTTACCATGCTAAAACACAGAAAACAATGTACTTCATTTCTTTCAGCCAGGCACAGTGGCTCACGCCTGTAATCCCAGCACTTTGGGAGGCCGAGGAAGGTGGATCACAAGGTCAAGAGTTCGAGACCAGCCTGGCCAATATGGTGAAACCCCATCTATACCAAAAATACAAAAATTAGCCGGGCGTGGTGGCATGCACCTATAATCCCAGTTCCTCGGGAGGCTGAGTGAGGCAGGAGAATAGCTTGAACCTGGGAGGCAGAGGTTGCAGTGAGCTGAGATCGCACCACTGCACTCCAGCCTGGGTGACAGAGCAAAACTCTGTCTCAAAAAAAAAAAAAAAAAGATTCACGAGAAAAACATATCCCTGAAAGGGCATCAAAGCTCATTTCTGTAGTGAGTCAATCTCAACATTTGCCAAACCAAATCTCATAACAAGCTCTATCAAAACAATTAAAAATTGTACCAATTCTACTTTTGAAGCTTTAAAATTTCTGAATGAATGTCTTATAGATGTCTTTTAGTCATCAAATATCTCCTAACAGCATCATAAATGTTACGATCTCAAACAAAGGTGGAAAAGACCCACTCGTTTGAAAGAATTCTGGCTTTCGGCCAAGAGACAAAATCGAGTATATCTGTAAATAGAGCTGGTCTACTTATATCGAGAGACTGAGAAAGGACGGGTTTTTTTTCTTATACACAATTCCTTCCCCACGAAAACATATACAAAAATTTAAGCCCTCCAGGAACAACAGTTAACTGTGGCCTGTCAGGGAGGCGGAAGGAGGGGAGAGTACTAGGGAAAAGAGCCAACTCATGCTGGGCTTAATAGCTGGGTGATGGGTTGATAGGTGCAGCAAACCACCATGGCACGCGTTTATCTGTGTGACAAACCTGCACATCCTGCACATGTACCCCGGAACTTAAAAAATAATAAAATAATTATTTTTAAAAAAAATCAGTTAAATATACTAATAAGTATTATTTAAAAATAAAAAAAATTAGGCCCTCTGTTAATTATTTTTATTTCAATTATCCGACTAGAAATCTGATAGCGGGCCCATGCCTGTAATCCCAGCACTTTGGGAGGCCGAGGCAGGCGGATCACTTGAGGTCAGGAGTTTGAGACCAGCCTGGCCAACATGGGGCAACCCCATCTCTACTAAAAATACAAAAATAAGCCAGGCATGGTGCCACGTGCCTGTAATCCCAGCTACTAGGGAGGCTGAGGCAGGAGAATTGCTTGAACCTGGGAGGCGGAGGTTGCAGTAAGCCAAGATCACGCCACTGCACTCCAGCCTGGGTGACAGAGCGAGACTCCCTCTAAAAAATAATAATAATAATATCCATTATTTTCTTTACTTCTGCCTACTCTGGTTCTTTGCAGCCACTGGCTTTATCATTTACCGGCTCAGCAATGAACAATATAGTAAAAACAAAACTCTATGGAAGAAAGTTAAGTCAACACTACAGAAATCTAACTCCTAAAACTATAATTATTTAAGCAAATGTAAACTTGTGATATGAAGATCAACAATGGTCTAGAAGTCAGAACTCCGGGGTCCACCACTTACTAGGGCATGTCTTGTTTTTCTGGGCTTCATTTCTCTTTCAGATAGAAGGAGAAAAATACCTTTCCTACCTGCCTCCCAACCAAAGTACCGTAATAAAATTATGTACAAGGTATGATAGAACTCTAAAGAGGGGGACCTAACCTAGCTTGGTGGAGGATGCTGGGAAAAGGAAGAAAGGGAAACCAGGAAAGGCTTTCAGGAATAGCTGGTGACAGATGTTAAGTTTTAAAAGAATGAGTTCAAATTCTAGGGGAGGGGGAGAGAGAGCATTCCAGGTAGAGGGGGACATCAGAAGCAAAGGCAGAGAGAGAAACACCATAAATCTGTTTATGTTATTCCCCTTCTTAAACAATCAAGAGTTCCTAATTCACCCCAGCCTCAACCTAAGATTCCAGCCTTATCTCATTCCATTCTCCAAATATACCATGCTTACACTTTCAAGACCCAAAATGTGAATGTCCTTCACTCTAGAAACATCTAGTTCAAAACTGGGAGGCCGCCTTGCCTGGTTGAGTTAGTGCAACATTTCCAGGCTCTTACAGTGCCTTTATACTTCTACTGTACTATTTAATACATTAAGTATTCATCTCAATCTGAGAGACTATGAACAGAATATGACCTTTTGTATTCAAACTGCGGGTAGCCTAAACAAGGATTACACTCTTTCCAATATCAAAGCAGAATAAAAGAAAAACAGCATGGGAATGTTCTCAAGTTTGCAACATTTCCAAGAAAACTAAATATATATCAGTAAAATGTGTAAAAAACAATCACAAAACATTAAAATCCATAACCGTTAATCTTGACCCAGAACAGAATGAGACCAGGACAAGACATCCTTATCAGAAGATAAGTATTCAGAGAACAAAATGTTCACGTAATCTGTTGTAATTTAAACTCACACCAAAAAGCGAGTGCCAATTTTCAAAGATAAATTCGGAATGACCAAAAAAACATGTACAATTATTTTAGTTCAAAGTCAGCTTTAGTGGATTTTTTAAGACAGTCTCGCTCTGTCGCCCAGGCTAGAGTGCGGTGGCACAATCTTGGCTAGCTGCTAGCTGCAACCTCTGCCTCCCAGGTTCAAGAGATTCTTCTGCCTCAGCCTCCCAAGTAGCTGGGATTACAGGCACGCTCCACCACGCCCGGTTAAGCTTTAGTGCATTTTTGCTATCCTTTAATGCAAGGTATCTTTCCCTTGAGCTGTCGAGTTTAAACAATTTTTAAACTCATCAATCCAAAGGATAGAGACCGTCTTAAAAGACACCTGCTGCTCTGTCACATACTAAGACCTCTTCAAAAGTTCTCTTGGTATTACAACTTACTATAGATGAAAAACAGATAACGGTATCTCCAAAAATTGGATACAATCACTACTATGCAGAAGATTTTCACAACTCAAAGGCTGTTTTATTCATATAATTGTCTCAATCAACAGTAACTCTTAAGAAAAAATAGCCATACTATTCGCATCTGTTTTGAGGGTTCAGTCTCATTTTAACAGTCTCTCAACCCCCAAGATACGGAGATACTCACGTGCAGGATTTCCACCCACACCCCATTATATAAATGTTTCACCACTTTTAACTAGTCAAACAAAACCTCTTTCAGTACAGTGAAGCCACCTCACCACTTTCATCCTCACCTATCATACCATCTCCTCCCCATCCCCAACCTGTCAGTCACACAACACACACCACCCCTTCCCAAATAACACCTCAGAATCTCCTTGAGCCTAACACATTTACACAACAAGCCAGCAATAGTCCTCACCCCATCCTGTCCCTCACACATCAGCTGAACCTCTGAAATAAATCTACTCTTTCCTTCATCCTATTCCCATCAATACAACTGAACTTCCCACACCCGAAGCGATCTTCCCTTTCAGTAGCTTCAATCTCACTTAAGTGATCACTCAGTCCTTTGTCAACCGTCTCCTGTCCCCCTTCTGTATCCTCCTCACCTTCCCCGTCCCCTGGTCTTCCATCAGCTCCCAAAGTTGTCACCCCTCAACAACAACCAAAAAAAAAATCAAAAACAAAAAAGAAAACAAAACAAAAAACGCACCTCAGCCTCAAACCTGCCCTTCCCCACTTTCCCCCTTTTCATTTTCCTCTCCGCCTATTCAGCAGTTTCGACAGCCCCTTAGCCCCGAGCCCGGCCTCGTCCGGTACCGACTGGTGAAGGCACTCACCCTGCTTCGGTCAAGCCGCCCCCAGCTAGGGCGCTTACTCCTAACAGACTCTTGGCCGCCGCTGCCTCCCTCCATTCATCCCTGGCCCATTCATCTCTCAGCCCGATCCCAGACACGCCCCCCGGCCTCCTCCCTCTCTCCTAGCGCCCCGGCCGGCCCGGGACCCTCACCAGATTAGAGGCTCTGGCAGAGGAAGACTCTCTTACTCTTTTCGCTTCTCCCTCGCCCTCTCTCGAGCCTCCTCTCGCCCCACGACGAGCCACACCGTAGAACAGACACATACACACACACCACCTCCTCCTCGATCGCCTCCTCCGATGCTTCTTACTCCTCTCCTCGATGTCTCGAGCTCCGCTCCGCGTCGTGTGCGCTTGCGCGCGCGAGCGTCTCCCCGCGAGCCCACCGGGCCAGCTACGGCCGGTAGGTAAAGAGCGGGCGGAGAGAGGGGAGCGGGGTACGAGCCCAAGCTCGCGCTCGGCCCGGAGCTGAGTAGACGCACGCGTACTCCAGCCAGGGAATTCGGACGGGTAGGAGAGAGGGGCGGAGGGGGGCGGGGAAGGGAGGGGAGAACAGAAGAGGGGGAGGGGCGGAGAAAGCCAACGGAGCAGCCCCAACTCGGAACCGCCCCTATCGCAGCGAGGTGCCGAGTGGCCAGCCAACTAGAGTGCGCGCACGCCTCCCGCCCCCCTCGGCGCCGCGGGAGAGAGGGATGCGCGTCGAGGAGAAAGGCTTCTCCCCCTTCCAAAGAGAAAATCTCTTAGAGGAAGCACGCGCGACACCTCCTGTGTGTTCCGAAGCGCTCTCGCTTTCTCTCTCTCTCAGCTGCCCTACCCTCTCCCCTCAGAGAAGAAGAAGAAAAGTCCAAGCACACACTACTTCCTAGCCCCCCACTGCCCACCCTTGGGTCTCCGCGAGCCTCTGAATGCGGTAGCGCCGCTGTTAGGAGGTGGTACCCGTCGGCACCTTTTCGCCCGCCACCCCTGACTCCCTTTTTCCAACTCCCGGGATTTCTCGCGAGACCCATACCTGCCGGCTTTGGGATTAGAAGTCGAAGCACAGATTTACAAATACTGGCCTCCCAGTTACGTTGCGGGGGCAACAGCCACGGCATGTCTCCCCCGCCCCCCAGGACCGCAGTGCGCGCGCGCAGGGGCTGGGAAACGACCAAAGCAGGGATGGGAAAGGGAAGCTATGAAACTGATTTTTGACGGCATGTAACCGCTAGGCCTGGGCACGTGCCCTGCGCCTCGCAGACGGGTGCGATGTACCCTGGGAATTGTAGTTTTTCTTCCCACCTATGGTCCGACTCCCACCCTCAGTTTTACTTAGGCCTCTGACCGGGAGGGGGATTACCGACGCCATTTTGCCGGGAACAATGGCCCTCGGCCCTGATGGTGGCAGGTGGGGGAGGGAGCAATGGTTTTAAGGGTTCGGTGAACCTCCTCGGCCCCTTGGTGCCATAGCAACCCCTTCAGAAACCTGGTCCCGCCCCCTCGCCGCCGCCAGGCTTCTAGAGCGCGCGCATGCGGAAAGGCTGCCTCCCACTGAGACTGGCTCTCTGTGTCTCCCACCGGCCACCTCCTTGAAAAACTCCCAGATCCTCTAGTTGGTAGTGAATGCTGCCTCCTTCGAGCTTTCGGTACATGTTAGCCTCGGCGCAGCGGCTTCAAACTGCTTCCTGTGCTATGCCAGAAGCAGTATAGAATTGTTTCCGTCATTCTCCCATGAATAATCCCGGCCCGACAGAGGAGGAAATTGAGGCTCAGGAAGGGAAATGGACATGAATTGCTCAACTTCATACTATTTGTGGAGTTAGAACTTGAACCCAGGTGTGCTCACTTCAGAGCCGAGGCATTTTTCAATCTCCCGGGAGTCATCTGGTGGCGCAGCTAAAGGGCAGGGCATTCTTTTCGAATGCCCCTCAAGCTAGGAGGCTGTGTGGGAAATATCTGACTAATGCTTTCAGCCCTCCAGCCTCGGCCCTATCACTGAGTTATCCCTTCTCCACTACCTATTTTTCTTTTCCTGCTGTAGGCCTCAGAAATCTCAGTCTTTTTCAGCTCTTTAAAACAGCACAATCAATACATTTAACTCAGGTTTCCAAAGTCCAAATAAAGTGTAATGGTTTATCTTTGACTTTGTAAGGGGGGGGTGAGTATAATGGTGGGAGGCCTTGTAGCCCTATCTCTTGCCTCTGTCCCTTCTTTATTAATTTCCATATTGCCAGAATATGTAAGGAAACCGGACCATGCCCTTAATACATTCAAACTCCCATCTTTCCGTTTTGACAACGGAGGGAGATGCTGAGGAAACAATAGGGCTATGAGGTCCAGCCACTAGAACGGTGGAGATCTTCCTTCCTGGCCGATTTGAAAGAGCAAGGTGTGGTTTCTCCAAATAGCTTCACCATTCTACCTTAAGAGTCTCTGAAGTCTCAATTAGCTGAAAAATGGATGGGGTCTCCCACGCTCCTTTCCTCACTGTCCCTGAAGATAGTCCCTTTTCCCTGTTGATTGGTTGACTAGTGTAGGAAAAACAGAGGAAGAGTAGCTGAACAACCACTAAGGGGCAATCTCAAAGTTTCAAAGGTTACCAATTTATCCCAAGTCTTTGTAGGTCCTGACTCCCATGAGATGGCAACTAGAAACTTGTGGCCACCGTTTCTGTTTCTCAGTGTCACCCTATTCCCACCACTGCCACACACATCACCTTTATGAAAAGCAAGGCATCTAGCTCAGTTGTGACCTGCTCCTCTTCCCTTGTCTCTGAGCCTGATGATGTAGGTAATGAATAAAGAACAACACTTGGAAATGTTAGCCCTTCAATCTGCTTAGATGTTAATTCTTTTGAGCAGTACCTCTTTGATAGTTGAATACTTGTTAAAAAAAAAAAAAAGCTATTGAGTAGAGTGACTTTTATGACCTTTAGAAATTTGAAAATCAAACAAGTCGGCTCCCCATCCAAATACAGGTCCTTCTCAATTTAGACCTTTTATTGACATATGTGCTCTTCTGTTTGGGACAATCTGGTCTGTAACTCAGCACAAATGCCACTGTAGGCAGAAAGGGGAGCGGGCAATTCTAGCTAATCACCAAGGTATGACAGGGAACATTCCCTTCCTACCCACTGGTTTCCACTGACTCTCAAGTGACATTTGCAATGTTCCTACTCATCAAACAGAAATTTTGATTTATATTAACTATTTGTAGTTTGGTTTTACATTGTTCCAGGAAATCATCCTTCCAATAATCTAATTCATTTTTTTCTAGAGGCTCCGGTGCCAATAAATTACAAAAGATTTAACTGGAATCATTTTTAAACCCCAAAATCCCACAGGAGTGGGGGTAGGAGGTTAGTTTCATGGCCCTACTATCTGTTGGTCTCTTTCCTACCGCACAGGATGGTAACTCCAGTCAACAAGATGGAGCTGAAATGAACCTCAAAGTTTGTAGTTAGCTGACTACTGCAACCATGGGTAGAGTTGTGACTGTTTCTGGAACTTAATTTCTGACCCTGTGCCCTCTTTTTAACCAGGTTATTGGGGCGAGGAGGTAAACAATGTCCATCATTCTTGATGTTCATTTCCCTTAACCCAAGTGATACCACAGTTTGGGGATCTTAGGTAATGTCCAGGCATGGGTGTAAGTGGAAGTGGAGTAAGGATATCTGCTTCTAGTTATTTAGATCCTGGCAGTTTGTGCTGAGCCCTCTGCCCACATGGGTCCTTTCCAGTGCTGTGGTCCTCTCCAATGTCTCTGCGACACGGGGCACAGAATTTTTCCCGAAGTCCCAATAGATACTGGGCCATCTACCTAGACATTCCACACAGCTCTTCCTCTCTTGAGTCTTCCCCATCAGCTAGGTGTTGCTCCTGGGAAGCTGAGGCTAATCAATGCTGCTTGAGCTCCCACAGAGATCTCTCTCTGCTCTTGTTGTCTCTTCCTCGCAAGGAGAGGGGAGTGAGGAAGAGAAGAATCATTTTTTAGGTTTGTGCAACTCTTTCTTCTAGTTTTCTGGCCCAGATACTTGGTCTCTGCCCCTACACCCTAATACCCCTTGCTTAAGGACTTATGTTTTGGGAACACAGAAACCAGAAAGAGTGACAGAGTATTTGTTTTACTGCCTTGCCACCTCCCTCCCCTGAGGTACACCACAAAGGTATGTTATTTTGGGGGCAGGGACAGGTAGAGAAAAAGAAAAATACAGGAAAGAAAAAATATATTATATTCTCTAAATAATACTGAGCCACATTCTCCTTCTATTAAATGTTAGCATCCCAGCAAGGGAAAGTGTACTTCTCATCCAGGTGCCTCTGTTCAAGGCAGTAACTCCCAGGGCTTGGATGTCTGGGTGATCTTTTCTCCAGGCAAGTCTTTCCACTTGGGGAATTTCTCACCAGGATCATCTAAGGGTTATTAATGTCCTCCCAGAAGGTTCTCTTTCCTCCCAGCACAAGTTGAGTATTCCTTGAGTAAGGGCATACTCAGAAGTGAACAGCTATCTTTGGCTTAGCGACTGACTTAGAAACACTCCACGTTTCAGGCTGGATAATGCAATTTCTCCAGCCTTGCTATTGGTCTAGTTTCTTCTTCCTAGATGCAGTCTTTCCACATGTGCCCAGAGCATACGTCAGGGGGCAATCTATTTTTTTTTTTTTTTTTTGAGACGGAGTCTTGCTCTGTCGCCCAGGCTGGAGTTCAGTGGTGCAATCTTGGCTCACTGCAACTTCCGCCTCCCGGGTTCAAGCGATTCTCCTGCCTCAGCCTCCAGAGTAGCTGGGATTACAGGTACGTGCCACCACCCCCGGCTAATTTTTATATTAGTAGAGACGGGGTTTCACCTTGCTGGTCAGGCTGGTCTCAAACTCCTGATGAACTCGAACTGAGGCTGGGATTACAGGCTTGAGCCACTGCGCCCAGCCATCAGGGAGCAATCTTAAGGTAAATGTCTGTGCCTTGACAACTGACTCTCAGAATGCCTATAAATGACTAAGCCCACATCACTTCTCTAAAACTTGCAAAGTGTCCAAGATCTTAACTCCTCTGCAAAATTCCCATGTGGCCAGACTACAGAGCCTGAGTTGGGGTTGCTGTAACAGCCCCTCCCTCTCCAGAATAAGATCAGTTCTTTAAGAAATGTACAGTCTGACATAGTATATTCTTTTGAGAATCAGAAACTTCAGTCTGCTGGGCTAACTAACCAGGCTTCATTTGCTGACCTGCCTTTCCTTCCTCTCCCTCCATTCCTTCCATGGACTCTCTGGATCTATTCCAATAGTCTGTAGTAGTCTTTCAAAACAGTCTTGTCACAAATCCCTCATGTAGCAGGTATGAACTGTAGTCTCCCCACTAAGGTGTATAATAATAATAGTAATAACAACAATAATAATAATGTCGGCTAATAATCCAATAGCATTTACTATGCGCTTTATACAAGCCCATTGAATCCTATGAGGTAAGTGCCATTATTAACACCAGTTTTCAAATTAGTAAACCAAGGCACAAAGAAGTTAAATAACTTGCTCACAGTAACACAGCAAGTAAGTTTCAGAGCTAGAATTTGAACCCAGTTAGTTTAGTAAAGAGTGCATGCTCTTAAACATTTTTTGTTGCATCTGTCTTTATTGTCTATGATTCCATTTAACTTTGGACTCCAATATCCCCTATTCCTTGGGGTTGAAAAATAACCTATATTATTCTTGATGTTCCTCCATCTCAGGTTCAAGCCACAGTGCTAAGACCTGGGAACAGAGGTCCATTAAATCCTTAATCATAGCCAGGCACAGTGGCTCAAGCCTGTCATCTCAGCACTTTGAGAGGCTGAGGCAGGAGGATTGCTTGAGCTCAGGAGTTCAAGACCAGTCTGGGCAATGAAAAAAAAAAATTTTAGCTATGTGGCCACACAGGTTAGCAGTCAGAGGTCCATTGCCTCTTCCCGCAGTGTTCCTTTATGGTCTGGCAGGCCCTTGTTACACTGGGTCCCTCCCAGTGACTTGGGAATTTTTGTTAAAGTTGCCTAGAACAGCCTCTGTTCTCTCACGTTTTGCTGTCTACCCAGGGATGGTGCCAGGAAGCAGAACACAGGTCCTTTCTACCGGGAACCCAAGGATCTCCCTGATAGCATTATATTATCCTCAGACCTAGGGGGTAGGAGGGGCTAGAATCTCTCTTTAGGGTGGATAAAATCATTCTCCCTTTATATTTTCTGGCCAAGACAATTTGACTACACCCTAACCCTCTTCCCCTAAGGACTTCGGCTTTCGAAACACAAAAACAAAGAGATGGGCAAGTAAAATCTGCTCTTAGTCTCTTGCCACATCCCTTCCCCTAAAACAATAAAACCTGGGTCGGGGTGGGGGAAGAGGGTGAGGAAGACAGAGAAATTAAAAGCAATAGGACGGGCGCGGTGGTTCACGCCTGTAATCCTAGCAGTTTGGGAGGCCGAGGCGGGTGGATTACCTGATGTTGGGAGCTCAAGACCAGCCTGGCCACCATGGTGAAACCCTGTCTCTACTAAATACGCAAAAAATTAGCCAGGTGTAGTGGCGCGCGGGTGTGTGCCTGTAATCCCAGCTACTTGGGAGGCTGAGGCAGGAGAATCGCTTGAACCCGGGAGGCGGAGGTTGCAGTAAGCCGAGACCACACCACTGCACTCCAGCCTGGGCTACAGAGTGAGACTTCGTCAAAAAATAAATAAATAAATAAATAAATAAATAAATAAAATATAAGTAAATCTCAATTTCAATTATGTGCAAAAAAGACAGTTTATTTAATAAATGGTGCTTAAAAATTGGTTATCCAGCAAGAAGTAAGCAAAATTAGGTTCCTACTTTATACCATATACAAAATTAAATTCCAGATGAGGGCAGGAACAGGAGTTCAAGACCAGCCTGGGCGACATACTGAGACCCCCTCATCTCTACAAAAAAAGTTAGCTGGGTGTGGTGGTGCTCGGGAGACTGAGGTGGAAGGATTGTTTGAGCCCAGGAGGTCGAGACTGCAGTGAGCTGTATTCATGTCACTGCACTCCAGCTTGGGCAATAGAGGGGGCCCTCTGTCTCAAAAAAAAAAAAAAAATCCAGATGAATGTCCATTTCCCTACATGCATCCATTGCTGCTAGGAGTATGAATCACTCTTATCTTTTTTTGTTGTTTGCAAAGTAATCTGGAAGAATCTAATAAAATTTAAAATCTATGGTATTAGTTCAGAATGGTTTGGGCTGCAAGCAACAGAAAATCTGACTAATAGTAGCTTAAACAAATAGAGTTTTGTTTTCTTTCTCACATAACAAGAAATCTAGAGGGACACAGATGCTAATATTGGATCAGCTGCTCAACAAGTTCATTAAGAACCTAGGCTTCACAAGACAATCCTAAGCAAAAAGAACAAAGCTGAAGACATCATGCTACCTGACTTCAAACTATACTACAAAGTTGGCTGGGCGCGGTGGCTCACACCTGTAATCCCAGCACTTTGGGAGGCCGAGGCGGGTGGATCACCTGAGGTCAAGAGTTCGAGACCTTCGAGACCAGCATGGCCAATGTGGTGAAACCTTGTCTCTACTAAAAATACAAAAATTAGCCAGGCATGGTGGTGCATGCCTGTAGTCCCAACTACTCAGGAGGCAGAGGCAGAAGAATTGCTTGAACCCAAGAGGCGGAGGTTGCAGTGAGCCAAGACCGCACCATTGCACTCCAGCCTGGGCAACAGAGCAAGGCTCTGTCTAAAAAAAAAAGCTATACTACAAGGCTACAGTACTACAGTAACCAAAACAGACATATAGACCAATGGAGCAAAACAGAGACCTCAGAAATAACACCACACATCTACAACCATCTTTAACAAGCCTGACAAAAACAAGCAATGGGGAAAGGATCTCCTATTCAGTAAATGCTGCTGGGAAAACTGGCTAGCCATGTGCAGAAAACTGAAACTGGACCCCTTCCTTACACTTTACACAAAAATTAACTCAAGATGGATTAAAGACTTAAATGTAAAACCCAAAACCATAGAAACCCTAGAAGAAAACCTAGACAATACCATTCAGGACATAGGCATGTGTAAAGACTTCATGACTAAAATGCCAAAAGCAATTGCAACAAAAGCCAAAATTGACAAATGGGATCTAATTAAACTAAAGAGCTTCTGCACAGCAAAAGAAACCATTATGAGAATGAACAGGCAACCTACGGAATGGGAGAAAATTTTTGCAATCTACCCATCTGAGAAAAGGTCTAATATCCAGAATTTACAAGGCACATAAACATATTTACAAGAAAAGAACAAAAAACCCCATCAAAAAGTGGGCAAAGGATATGAATAGACACTTCTCAAAAGAAGACATTTACACAGCCAACAAACATATGAAAAAAACTCAACATCACTGATCATCAGAGAAACGCAAATCAAAACCACAATGAGATACCATCTCACGCCAGTCAGAATGGCGATTATTAACAAGTCAGGAAACAATAGATGCTGGTGAGGCTGTGGAGAAATAGGAATGCTTTTACGCTGTTGGTGGGAATGTAAATTGGTTCAACCATTGTGGAAGACAGTAAGGCGATTCCTCAAGGATCTAGAAGAAGAAATACCATTTGACCCAGCAATCCCATTACTGGGTATGTACCCATAGGAATATAAATCATTGTACTATAAAGACAAATGCCCTCATATATTTATTGCAGCACTATTTACAATAGCAAAGACATGGAACCAACCCAAATGCCTATCAATGATAGACTGCATAAAGAAAATATGGTACATACACACCATGGAATACTATGCAGCCATAAAAAGGAATGAGATCATGTCCTTTGCAGGGACGTGGATGAAGCTGGAAGCCATCATCCTCAGCAAACTAACACAGGAACAGAAAACCAAATACTGCATGTTCTCACTCATAAGTGGGAGTTGAACACTGAGAACACATGGACACAGAGAGGGGAACAACATACACCAGGGCCTGTTGTGGGATAGGCAGTGAGGTGAGGGAACTTAGAGGACGGGTCAATAGGTGCAGCAAACCACCATGGCACACATATACGTATGTAACAAACTTGCACATTCTGCACATGTATCCCATTTTTTTAAATAAATAAATAAAAGAACCTAGGCTTCACCTCATACCTGTTAGAATGGCTATAATCAAAAAAATGAAAGATAACAAGTGTTGGAGAGGATGTGGAGAAAAGGAAACCCTTGCACACTGTTAGTGGAAATGTACACTAGCACAGACTTTATGGAAAATGGTAGGGAGGTTTCTCAAAAAATTAAAAATAGGGCCAAGCACGGTGGCTCATGCCTGTAATTCTAGCACTTTGGGAGGCCAAAGCAGAAGGACTGCTTGAGCCCAGGAGTACAAGACCAGCCTGGGCAACATAGCAAGACCCAATCTCTTATAGAGGAAAAAAAATGTTTAAAAAATTAAAAGCAGGATTATCATATGATTCTGTAATCCCACTACCAGGTATATATCCAAAGAAAATGGATATCAGTGTATCAAAGAGATATCTGCATTCCCGTGTTCATCGCAGCATTATTTACAACAGTCAAGACATGGAATCAACCTAAGTGCCCATCAATGGATGAGTGGATAAAGAAAGTGTGGTATATACACAATAGAATAGTATTCTTCCTTAAAAAAAAGGAAATCCAGCCTGGCGTGGTGGCTCACGCCTGTAATCCCAGGACTTTGGGAGGCTGAGGAGGGAGGATGCCAGCTGCTCAGGTGACTGAGGCAGGAGAATCGCTTGAACCCGGGAGGCGGAGGTTGCAGTGAGCTGAGATGGCACCGCCGCGCTCCAGCCTGAGTGACAGAGGGAGACTGTGTCAAAAAGTAAAAAAAAAAAGAGATATGTAAGTCCAAAGATACTGCCATATTACTAGAATCTCATTCAATCATTAGTAATCAATCTGGTTCATCATATTGTATAAATATGTCTTCTAGGGTGAGGTCACTCAGGTTTGCAGGCTTCCATTCCATCTTGTTAGGTTCCAAAAGCAGGAGTGGTCTTGGCAAACATAACTCTTTCAGGCATCTGGGGTAAGTGAGCTAGAAGACAATGTCATCTCTTGTTCTTCAAAGTGCTAATGTATCTCTTTTTTGTTGTTGTTGGTCCTTGTATGTGACAATCAAGGTGTCAAGGTGTTAATGTAGTATTGGATTTTTTTTTTTTTTTTTTTTTTTTTTGAGAAGGAGTCTCGCTCTGTCCCCCAGGCTGGAGTGCAGTGGCACAATCTCGGCTCGCTGCAAGCTCTGCCTCCTGGGCTCATGCCGTTCTCCTGCCTCAGCCTCCAGAGTAGCTGGGACTGCAGGCGCCCGCCACCATGCCCGGATAATTTTTTGTATTTTTAGTGGAGACGGGGTTGCACCATGTTAGCCAGGATGGTCTCAATCTCCTGACCTTGTGATCCACCCGCCTCGGCCTCCCAAAGTGCTGGGATTACAGGCGTGAGCCACAGTGCCCGGCCACCCATTTATTTATTCTTTTAGCCTCAGCTACTATTTGTCTTTCTCTTCATTTATCTCCAAATTTTTCCACCTTGTGTTTTTTCGGTTATTTTCTTTTTTCTTTCTTTCTTTTTTTTTTTTTTTTTTTTTTGAGACAGAGTCTCTGTTGCCCAGGCTAGAGTGCAGTGGCACAATCTTGACGCACTGTAACCTCCACCTCCCGGGTTCAAGCAATTCTCATGCCTCAGCCTCCCAAGTAGGTGGGATTATAGGCATCTGCCACCACGCCCGACTAATTTTTTTGTGTTCTTAGTAGAAATGGGGTTTCACCGTGTTGGCCACATTGAGATACCATCTCATGCCAGGCTGGTCTCTAACTCCTGACCTCAGGTGATGTGCCCGCCTCAGCCTCCCAAAGTGCTGGGATTACAGGCATGAGCCACTGTGCCCAGCCCAGCTATTTTCTTTTTACTTAAATTTTTTTTCTTGCTTCAAATCAACAACAGCTCATTTTTATTTATTTATTTATTTTTGCATGACCATGGTTAATTGCAACCTCAAACTCCTGGGCTCAAGCGATCCTCCCAACTCAGCCTCTGGAGTAGCTGGGATTACAGGTGTGAGCCACCACACCCAGCCTTTTCCATCTTTGTAAGGGATATTAGGTTCTGCTACTGTGCTTGTCTAGACTGCATGCAGCAATACTAGTCCAACAAGTGCGTCACCCTCAGTTCATTCCCATTGAGATGCGGTAAGGTTACATAGGTGCAGAACTAATGGGCCATTTTCTACCACCAGAAAATATAGCCACACTCTGTGTTAACCCTAATGTTGCTAGATAGGGTGAAGCACAGCCCATCCCCATCAGGTCCTTAGGAATTATAACATGAGGTTTTTTGTTTTTTGGTTTGGGGCCTCTTTTTTTTTTTTTTTTTTTCTTGAGATGGAGTCTTGCTCTGTAGCCCAGGCTGGAGTGCAGTGGCATGATCTTGGCTCACTGCAACCTCTGCTTCCTGGGTTCAACAGATTCTCCTGCCTCAGCCTCCTGAGTAGCTGGGACTAAAGGCGCCCACCACCACACCAAACTAATTTTTGTATTTTTAGTAGAGACGTGGTTTCACCATGTTGGCCAGGCCAGTCTCAAACTCCTGACCTCAAGTGATCCTCCTGCCTCAGCCTCCCAAAGTGCTGGGATTACAGGCGTGAGCCACCGTGCCCAGCCAAACATGAGGTTTCTTAGGAATCATCCCTACTTCCAGCATTTATAGTTGCAGACCTTGTCCTATGACCACTGCATCAAGGAGAGGAAATTTTTTTAAAAAGTTGAGGTGATATGGGGAAGAAAAAAAAGTATAGTTGTTATACCACTGTACTCCTCCCTTGGCAAGAATTGCATAGTCATACTGGGATCCTTTCCCATCCCCTCTTCCCCAGATCTACCAGAAAAACAGAAGAATCTCTAGTGCGGACACTCCTTTAGTTCCACTCATGCTGAGTGTGAGCACACTCTCGTGAAGGCGTGTAAGCCAGCCCCTTATGCCTTTATCCTTCTCCATTTTAGATAACCAATCTTTCGATTGCCAGTTCTCCATCTCTATCAGACTATTTTTCCTTCCAGTGACTTTGTTTCTGACTCTATCAAACTACTACTCAGAGGAGGGTGTCCCTCTGCCCATTGTTGGGCATTATGGGCTGTACAGTGTTCCTTGGGCTGAAGAAATGATGGATGGCCATCGAAATCCATGCAATATCTTCTGTCCTGGTTCTTCCATAGCACTCTGGGCATTTGCATATTCTACCAAGTAAGCAAAGTCCAACCTATCAGGATCCATTTGCAGCCCTCCAGGGCTACCAGCATTAGTCTGACTTGTCAACTATGTTCAGGGCCTTTTCACCAGGGAATCTGCCACATAGTCATTGGCAGTCTCTGTCTCTTTTGTGGCATACAGAACAGTTCTTAATTGGCATTATGTGCCTGAGAAGGTGCAAAAGGAATATGTCTCAATTCAGCCCGTTTCTGCATAGCTATAGAATTCTGATATCCAGTCATTTCTTGACCCAGGTGTTTGGCTTATAAATGAGCACATAAGGATAGCTACTTGATGATTCTAATCACGTTCCAAAACAAAAGGGAGTTATTGTGATGGCCATTGACATGTTCTACTTTTTAAAAACTTGTTTAAATTTAATTTAATTAATTTGTTTTTTTAGACAGAGTCTCGTTCTGTTGCCCAGGCTGGAGTGCAGTGGTGCGATCTCGGCTTACTGCAACCTCCGCCTCCCAGGCTCAAGTGATTTTCGTGCCTCAGCCTCTCAAGTAGCTGGAACTACAGGCGCCCACCACCCTGCCCAGCTAATGTTTGTATTTTTAGTAGAGACGGGGTTTCATCATGTTGGCCAGGCTGGTCTCAAAGTCCCGACCTCAAGTGATCCGCCCACCTCAGCCTCCCAAATTGCTGGGATTACAGGCGTGAGTCACCACGCCTGGTGACATGTTCTACTTTAATGCACCCCTCAGATTTCCACAGGGCTGTGCCCCATGTGGGCATCCCCTTAGTAGGCCACATTTCCATTGCCCTCCTGCCTGAGTATATAACCAGGCCATTGGACACTGCCCAGGAGTCAGTAAAAATCCAAACGCAGGGGCTTTTATCAATGTTCAATTCTTCCTTCGCTGCTAGGAAAATAGCATGCAATTCAGCCCACATACTGGTTTGTTTTTACCTTCTTCGATCGTGGCATCCTCCCAAATAGGATGTTGTCTGTTCACCTTGGAACTGCCATCCACAAACCCAGCAGCTCTTAGTCAGTCAGTCAGGAGCTGTGTATAGGGCACTGAATAACCCATCTGCTTCTTACACAGTTCCGGAGTCTGTCCTAGGGAAAAAGAGGCTCCCTACTCCTGACTGTCTCCTCCTTGCATTCCCCAGGTAGCATCATCCTGTATAAGCCATTTCCATTTCATTATGGAACTCTTCTGGATATTGCCATCCCTGTTACAGTGTTTCTTTGACTTCACTTAAGACACCGTGGATATTTTAGGCTTCAAGATTTATAAGTGATACAGATGAAGAGATGCATAGGGTGAGGTATCAGAAGGGGCCCAGAACTTCCATGCCCTCTCCAGGGGTGCCACCTTCCATGAAACTCCAAGTGCTGAAGCTATCTGGAAGCTCTCTGAATCTAGTCCGGCATGTTGCCTTTTTGTCCCTAGGCTTTTTACTTTTTATTTTTCAAAGTCCTTTTCAGGGTACTTGTCCCTAGGCTTTTTGCTTCATGCTTGCAAGATGGGCTGCTGAATCTGGATATCATAATCGCATTCAAAGGCAGTAAAGGGGGTGAAGGTATGGCAGTGGCCAGGGAAGCAAGAGAGATGCCACTTTCCTTTTTTCAGGGAAAGCCCTTTTTCCAGATATCCCTCAAGAAACTGGCCGGGCGCCGTGGCTCACACCTATAATCCCAACACTTTGGGAGGCCAAGGCGGGCGGATAACCTGAGGTCAGGAGTTTGAGGCCAGCCTGGCAAACATGGCGAAACCCCGTCTCTACTAAAAATACAAAAATTAGCCAGACATGGTGGCTCATGCCTGTAGTCCCAGCTACTCAGGAGGCTGAGACCAGAGAATCGCTTGAACCCCGGAAGTGGAGGTTGCAGTGAGCCAAGGAAAGAAAAAAAAAAAGGAACTTACCTATATATCTCCTTTGCCATAACTGATGACATTAGGCCAGGGAGTAAGACCACCTTTCTTGAGATCAGGGTTCTCTGCCTAATACCCGAACAAAATTAGCATTCTGTTAGCAGGAAAGGAGGAGGAGAATGCCAGCTGATTAGACAACCACTGTGTCTGCTACATATACTTACCCTTTGAGCTGTTCGGAGTAAGGAATAAAAGTACTAAGAGGCCAGACGTGGTGGCCCATGCCTGTGATCGCAGCACTTCGGGAGGCCGAGGCATGCAGATCACCTGAGGTCAGGAGTTCGAGACCAGCCTAGCCAACATGGTGAAACCCCATCTCCACTAGAAATACAAAAATTAGCTGGGCGTGGCGGTGCATGCCTGTAGTCCCAGCTACTCAGGAGGCTGAAGCAGGAGAATTGCTTAAACCCAGGAGGTGGAGGTTGCAGTGAGCTGAGATCATGCCACTGCACTCCAGCCTGGGCAACAGAGCGAGACTACATCTCAAAAAACAATAATAATAAAATAAAACGAAAAATAAAAGTACCAAGAAACCTGCATGCCCATCAAGAGGGAAATGGTTGAATAAATTGTGGTACATCCACACTAAAGCATATAAAATACGCTTTAAAATTTTTTAAATAGGGTGGGTGCAGTGGCTCACACAGGCAATTACAGCACTTTGGGAGGCTGAGGTGGGCAGATCACGAGGTCAGGAGATCGAGACCATCCTGGCTAACACGGTGAAATCCCGTCTCTACTAAAAATACAAAAAAATTAGCCAGGCGTGGTGACGGGCACCTGTAGTCCCAGCTACTCAGGAGGCTGAGGCAGGAGAATGGCATGAACCCGGGAGGCGGAGCTTGCAGTGAGCTGAGATGGTGCCACTGCACTCCAGCCTGGGCGACAGAGCGAGACTCCGTCTCAAAAGAAAAAAAAAAATTAAATAATGAGTTATATTTATACCTGTTTTACCTGTTGACCTGAGGAAAATTTTGAGAGTCCACAGAATAATTTAAATAATGGTTAACTCATTTGGAAATGTGTGAAATTAGGAGTGGTTTGCACATGTTACTTCTGTAGCAAAAATTTTACCTAGCCAAAATGGAAATGTCATAATGAAGTCTTTTACCATAATTTCTTGAGAGAAAATTGCTTTTGATTTGCACGGTTTTAAGCCATGCATGCCTTTTCAAGAATACATCCTTGCATATGCCAAGGAATACATATAAATTACCTCGGTAAACTATTTCTGTTCAAGAATGCTGGTTAATGAGTTTCATGTTAGGGGTATGTTTAAAAAAAAAAGAATGCTGGTTAAGTAATATAGTTTTAAAAAATTATTGAACTGAGAGTCAGGAAACTTGGGCAAAATAATTATACTAATGCTGCTACTTATAAGAAAGAGAAGCACACAAGCTGGGTGTGGTGGCTCACGCCTGTAATCCCAGCACTTTGGGAGGCTGAGGCGGGCGGATCACCTGAGGTCGGGAGTTCAAGACCGGCCTGACCAACATGGAGAAACCCCGTCTGTACTAAAAATACAAAAAAATTAGCTGGGTGTGGTGGTGCATGCCTGTCATCCCAGCTACTCAGGAGGCTGAGGCAGGAGAATCGCTTGAACCCAGGAGGCAGAGGTTGCTGTGAGCTGAGATTGCGCCATTGTACTCCAGCCTGGGCAACAAGAGTGAAACTCTGTCTCAAAAAAAAAAAAAAGAAAAGAAAGAGAAGCACACAATCACAGTTTATGCCTTTGGTGGACTTAGAATGCAGATGAAGAGATAAGGAATAAATAAGTGAATAATAATTCAAGAATGATCATAAGGTACTGAACATCTAATTATCATGTACATGTTGCTGACAGTAAGTGCTACAGGCACTCAGGAATTTATTCATTCATTCATAGGGTATTAGTGCACAAGCTAATACCCTATGAATTAGCATCCTCCTTTCTCAAAATTGGTGTCTAAAATTTATTTCTCATCTGGTTTTCCAGTTTTGGTGATCTCCTGGCTTGTTATCATCTATATAATCTGTTCTATGCATTGGACTTTGGGCTCAGCCTTTCTCTTACCTGTCCCCCTCCTTCTCAGACACCAGTCCTGAAATCTGTTCTGGAATTGGATGAGTTTGTGCTTCTTACTGCCAGATTTCTATGATGTTGCTTACATAGATCTAAACCACACCATAAAAGCCGGGCACCATGGCTCACACCTGTAATCCTGGCATTTTGGGAGGCTGAGGTGGGCGGATCACCTGAAGTCAGAAGTTCGCCACCAGCCTGGCCAACACAGCGAAACCCTGTCTCTACTAAAAATAGAAAAATTAGCCAGGCCGGGCGCGGTGGCTCATGCCTGCAATCCCAGCACTTTGGGAGGCCGAGGGGGGCGGATCACCTGAGGTTGGGAGATCGAGACCAGCCTGACCAATACGGAGAAACCCCGTCTCTACTAAAAATACAAAATTAGCCGGGTGTGGTGGCACACGCCTGTAATCCCAGCTACTAGGGAGGCTGAGGCAGGAGAATTGCTTGAACCTGGGAGGCGGAGGTTGTGGTAAGCTGAGATCGTGCCATTGCACTCCAGCCTGGGCAACAAGAGCGAAACTCCGTCTCAAAAAAAAAAAAAAAAAAAATTAGCCGGACGTGCTTGCGGGCACCTGTAATCCTAGCTACTCGGGAGGCTGAGGCAAGAGAATCACTTCAACCCGGGAGGTGGAGGTTGCAGTGAGCCGAGATTGCACCACTGCACTCCAGCCTGGGCAACAGGGTGAGACTTCGTCTCAAACAACAACAACAACAACAACTAAATAAATAAATAAACTACACCATAAGGCTTGAGTGCTGCTTTTTTGTTTGTTTGTTTGTTTGTTTTTGAGATGGAGCCTCGCCCTGTCACCCAAGCTGGAGTTCAATGGCGCAGTCTCAGCTTACTGCAACCTCTGCCTTCCGGGTTCAAACGATTCTCCAGCCGTAGCCTCCCAGGTAGCTAGGATTACAGGCGCCTGCCACAGCGCCCGGCTAATTTTTGTATATTTAGTAGAGACGGGGTTTCACCATATTGGCCAGACTGGTCTAAAACTTGTGACCTCGTGATCTGCCCGCCTTGGTCTCCCAAAGTGCTGGGATTAAAGGCATGAGCCACCACGCCCGGCCGAGTGCTTTTATCTCACTAAAATAAAATAAAAATAAAATAAACTACACCAGCCTCCTTGCCAGTCTCTCTGCCTGTAGCCCAATACTACCACTCCATCTCTCATGTCATTTAATTTCTTTTCTTTTTCACACCTTCCAGAACAAACGAATCTCTGACATCACCTATCAGTAGAGATCTGTCTAACCAGCAGATCCATCCATGTCACGTACCTGCTTAAAGCTCTTCAATGGTCTTCCAGCCATGATAGAATAATAGGGGACATATTTACTCTATGCCTTAAACAATTTAAAAAAAAACAGACAAAATATATGAAAGAAAGGTTTTCAGATATTGGAAATCAAGCAGTACAGAAGAGTGGGCCCTGAGAGACGGGAAACAAGTGAGGTAGTTCTTTTTTTTTTTTTTTTTTTTTTTTTTTTTGAGACGGAGTCTCTATCTGTTGCCCAGGCTGGAGTGCAGTGGCGCATCTCGGCTCACTGCAAGCTTCGCCTCCCGGGTTCACGCCATTCTCCTGCCTCAGCCTCCCAGGTAGCTGGGACTACAGACGCCCGCCACCACACCCAGCTAATTTTTTGTATTTTCAGTAGAGACAGAGTTTCACTGTGTTAGCCAGGATGGTCTCGATCTCCTGACCTTGTGATCCGCCCGCCTCGGCCTCCCAAAGTCCTGGGATAACAGGCGTGAGCTACCGCGCCTGGCCTTTTTTTTGAGACGGAGTCTCGCTCTGTCGCCCAGGCTGGACTGCAGTGGTGCGATCTCGGCTCACTGCAACCTCCACCTCTCGGGTTCACGCCATTCTCCTGCCTCAGCCTCCCGAGTAGCTGAGACCGCAGGGGCCCGCCACGATGCCTGGCTAATTTTTTGTGTTTTTAGTAGAGACGGGGTTTCACTGTGTTAGCCAGGATGGTCTCAATCTCCTGACTTCGTGATCCGCCTGCCTTGGCCTCCCAAAGTGCTGGGATTACAGGCCTGAGCCACCGCGCCCGGTTTTTTGTCTTTTTTTTTTTTTTTTTTTTTTTTTTGAGATGAAGTCTCGCTCTTGTCCGTCAGGCTAGTGTGCGATGGCAGGATCTTAGCTCACTGCAACCTCCGCCTCCCAGGTTCAAGCGATTCTCCTGCCTTGGCCCCCAGAGCAGCTGGGATTACAGGTGCCTGCCACCACACCCAGCTAATTTTTGTATTTTTAGTTGAGACGGGGTTTCACCATGTTGGCCAGGCTGCTCTCGAACTCCTGACCTCAGGTGATCCACCAGCCTCGGCCTCCTAAAGTGCTGGGACTACAGACGTGAGCCACCGTGCCCGGCCACAAGTGAGGTAGTTCTATGATTGGCCCTGCTTACCCCCAGAGAGAGTTTACAGGCCACAGTGCAGATAGGGGGAATCCTTTTTATTTTTATTTTGTAAGACAAGAGTTTTGCTTTGTCACCCAGGCTGGAGTGCAGTGGTGCAATCATGGTTCACTGCAGCCTCAACTCAAGGCTTAAGCCTTGAGCCTGAGCTCAAGCAATCCTCCTGCCTCAGTCCCCGAGTAGCTGAGATTACAGAAGTGTGTGCCACCATACCTGGCTTTTTTTTTTTCTTTTCTTTTCTTTTTTGTAGAGACAGGGTCTCCCAATGTTGCCCAGGCTGGTCTAGAACTCCTGGGCTCGAATGATCTTCCCACTTCCACTTCAGCCTCCCAAAGTGCTGGGATAACAGGTGTGAGACACCACACCTGGCCAAGGGGGAATCTTAATGGAGCTCCCTAAGTTGAGGAGATGGAGCTAAGGATTCAGAGAAGCCACAATTGCTAGAATTCATAAAGTAGAATACCAAAGAAGGAAGAGCTGCATGGAAAGTAGAGAGCTGAACAAAGGAAGAACTCCAAAGACCTGCACGGAGTCTCCAGCAGTGTACTGATCAGCACATGTGTGTGAGGATCTTATCCAAGGCAGAGGAAAAAGATCCCTGAAAAAAAAATTCATAAAAATTATTGGGGGTGATGCAGAGCTGGGATAATTATTATTTCCAAGAGTCAGAGTAGAGAAACCTTGTAATAACATGGGGCATCAGGAAAAGTACTTGGAGGAGGTATTGCTTCAGTAGTATGGCAAAATTAGTCCTAAAGACTACTCTGGTCCCATCTACAATGCTTGAAAACAAGGCTCAAATGGATAAATTGTTTTAAAGTAACTTAATGGTGTCCGAAAACAAGCTCAAAATAATTTAAAGGAATAAAAATAAATAAAAGCCAGAACCCAACATGGTAAAATTCATAATGTCTGGTGTCCAGTAAAAAATTATCAGGTCTGGGGCCAGGCGCATTGGCTCACACCTGTAATCCCAGCACTTTAGGAGGCCAAGGCGGGCAGATCATGAGGTCAGGAGATCAAGACCATCCTGGCCAACACGGTGAAACCCCGTCTCTACTAAAAATACAAAAAATTAGCTGGGCGTGGTGGCAGGCGCCTGTAATCCCAGCTACTCGGGAGGCTGAGGCAAGAGAATCGCTTGAACCCGGGATGCGGAGGTTGCAGTGAGCTGAGATCATGCCACTGCACTCCAGCCTGGGCGACAGAGCAAGACTGTCTCAAAAAAAAAAAAAAAAAAAAAGAACTCAAAGCCAATGTAACTAGAGGGCAAAAAAAGTAAGAAAAATGATGTGGGAGTCTTTGAATGAATAAACATTTTTTAAAAAATTATCAGGTCTGGGTTGGGGTTTTATATATGTAGCAGAGCAGCTCTCTTGTTGTGAGCTATTGAAAGCCCTTGACACCTTTAAAATATAATAATTAAATAAAAATTATCAGGCAGCTTGGTGTGGTAGTGCATACCTATAATCTCAGCTACTCAGGAGGCTGAGATGGGAGGATTGCTTGAGCCAGGAATTCAAGACCAGCCTGGGCAACAGAATGAAACCCTGTCTCAAAAAACAAAAAAATGGCCGGGCACAGTGGCTCATCCCTGTAATCCCAGCAGTTTGGGAGGCCTAGGCAGGTGGATCACCTGAGGTCAGGAGTTTGAGACCAGCCTGGCCAACATGATGAAACCCCGTCTCTACTAAAAATACAAAAAATTAGCTGGGTGTAGTGGCAGGTGCCTGTAATCCCAGCTACTTGGGAGGCTAAGGCAGGATAATCAGTTGAATCTGGGAGGTGGAGGTTGCAGTGAGCCGAGATCGTGCCACTGCACTCCACCCTGGGCAACAAGAGCAAAACTCTGTCTCAAAAAAAAAAAAAAAATTATCAGGCATGCACAATAGCAGGAAAATGCAACCAATACTGAGAAGAAAAACCAATCAATATAAACAGACCAAGAAATGACACCTTAAAAAGAATATTAAATAGCTATTATAAATATATTTTATATGGTGAAAAAAGTAGGCCGGGCACGGTGGCTCACGCCTGTAATCCCAGCACCTTGGAAGGCCGAGGTGGGCAGATCACGAGGTCAGGAGATCGAGACCATCCTGGCTAACATGGTGAAACCCCGTCTCTACTAAAAATACAAAAAAAATTAGCCAGGCGTGGTGGCAGCGCCTGTAGTCCCAGCTACTCAGCTACTCGGGAGGCTGAGGCAGGAGAATGGCATGAACCTGGGAGGTGCAGCTTGCAGTGAGCTGAGATCACGCCACTGCACTCCAGCCTGGGTGACAGCGCGAGACTCCGTCTCAAAAAAAAAAAAAAAGAAAAAAAGAAAAAAAGTAGAAGAGTAGTGAGCTTTTTGTTTGTTTGTTTGTTTTGTTTTGTTTTTTTTGAGATGGAGTCTTACTCTATCGCCCAGGCTGGAGTGCAATGGCATGATCTCGGCTTACTGCAACCTCCACCTCCGGAGTTCAAGTGATCCTCCCATCTCAGCCTCCCAAGTAGCTGGGATTAACAGGTGCCCGCCACCATGCCCAGCTAATTTTTCTATTTTTAGTAGAGACAGGGTTTCACCATATTAGCCAGGCTGGTCTCAAACCCCTAATGTCAGGTGATCCGCCCACCTCAGCCTCCCAAAGTTCTGGGATTACAGTTGTGAGCCACCATGCCTGGCCGAAGAGTGAGCATGTTAAAGGAGAAACATGTAATATATTTTTTAAAGACCCAAATTGAACTTCTAGAGATGAAAAATTGTCTGAGATGAAAAATATACTGAGGAAATTAACAGAAAATTATATGTTGCAGTAAAAAATATTAGTGAACTTGGAGACCTAGTAATAGAAACTATTGAAAGTGAAACACTGAAAAAGTGAAGAAAGGCTGAAAAAAATAAACAGAGCATCAGTGAGCTGTGAGACAACTTCATGGGGCCTAATATACATGTCATTAGGGTCCCAGAAATATAGAAGGGATCATAAAATTATTTAAAGAACTAATGGCTGAAATTTTTTCAAATTTGTTGAAAATTTTGCCTTGCTAAGTAAAAATTGCCTTGCTAAGAAAATTAAATTTATGTTCAATTGCTATTTCTTTGCAGCACCAGGGAACAAGCATTCTGTTTCTAAATAAACATTTTACATATAACAGCATGGCATAATCAAATTGCTTAAAATCAATGATAAAGAGAAAAATTTGAAAGCAGTTTGTGAAAAAAGACACTTTCTGTATAGAAGAACAATAAGGATGATAGCAGACTTCTTGTTGGAAACAATAATATAACCTATTGGTTACAGAAGCTCCCTTCACAAGTAAGCCTTACACTTGAAAGCATTCTACTTTCAAGAATTGTTATTTTGCCAGCCGCGGTGGCTCAGGCCTGTAATCCCAGCATTTCGGGAGGGCCGAGGTGGGCTGATCACCTGAGGTCGGGAGTTCCAGACCAGCCTGGCTAACATGATGAAACCCTGTCTCTACTAAAAATACAAAATTAGCCGGGCGTGGTGGCATGCGCCTGTAATCCCAGCTACTCAGGAGGCTGAGGCAGGAGAATCACTTGAACCCGGGAGGCGGAGGTTACAGTGAACTGAAATCGCGCCACTGCACTCCAGCCTAGGCGACAGAGTGAGACTCTGTCTCCAAAAAAAAAAAAAAAAAGAACAGTTATTTCTCCTATGGACCTCAGCAAATATTTGTTGGATATTTGGGAAATAATAAGTTTCATTTATTCCTTAAACTTATTATTATTATTATTATTTTATTTTATTTTATTTTTATTTTTTGAGACAGAGTCTCGCTCCGTTGCCCAGACTGGACTGCAGTGGCGCGATCTCGGCTCACCGCAAGCTCTGCCTCCTGGGTTCAGGCCATTCTCCTGCCTCAGCCTCCCGAGTAGCTGGGACTACAGGTGCCTGCCACCGCGCCTGGCTAATTTTTTGTATTTTTAGTAGAGACGGGGTTTCACCGTGTTAGCCAGGACGGTCTCGATCTCCTGGCCTCGTGATCTGCCCGCCTTGGCCTCCCAAAGTGCTGGGATTACAGGCGTGAGCCACGGCGCCCGGCTATTCCTTAAACTTATTAATTTTTCAACTTGATATGGGAACCTAGGATAGAGGGTTAGCCCAAGTCCCAACGCTTGAACTCACAGGAGCTCAGAATAAGATCTGTGGTTTTGTAATGTTCAACAGATTTTGAAAATTTTTGGCCAGTAGTTCTTCAAACATTTTTGGTTTTAATGTTTAGAAGAGGGACTTGTTGATAAGTACTCTCAAAGGATTGAGCAGGGACTCTTCATGCTGACTTTGAGGTGTCTTTTTCACTCTCTTGACAAATTTGTCCAAATGAAATTAAACAGCGGCCGGCCAGGCGCGGTGGCTCATGCCTGTAATCCTAGCACTTTGGGAAGCCGAGGCGGGCGGATCACGAGGTCAGGAGATCAAGACCATCCTGGCTAACATGGTGAAACCCCGTCTCCACTAAAAAGTAATAATAAAAAAAAATCAGCGGGGCGTTGTGGCGGGCGCCTTTAGTCCCAGCTACTCGGGAGGCTGAGGCAGGAGAATGGCGTGAACCCGGGAGGCGGAGCTTGCAGTGAGCCGAGATCACACCACTGCACTCCAGCCTGGGCGACAGAGCGAGACTCCGTCTCAAAAAAAAAAAAAGAAAAAAAGAAATTGAACACCAGCCTTCTTTTTTGTTTAATAGCATTGTGTGTAAGAAGCTCTGCCCTAATCAATAGCTCTGTGGAGCTGTGAATTCGTCCTTGATTCTGGAAACCTGTATATATCAGCAACCTACTGATTCTCAGTCCAAAATGTAAATACTTTCTCCATTTCTTTCACCACTACATTGTACCTTTTTCTTGCTTTATTTTTTTGAGACAGAGCCTGGCTCTGCCACCCAGGCTGGAGTGCAGTGTTGCGATCTCGGCTCACTGCAACCTTCACCTCCCAGATTCAAGCAATTCTTGGGCCTCAGCCTCCTGAGTAGCTGGGATTATAGGTGTACACCACCACGCTGGGCTATTTTTTTTTTTTTTTTTTTTGAGATGGAGTCTCGCTCTGTTGCCCAGACTGGATTGCAGTGGCGCGATCTCGGCTCACTGCAAGCTCCGCCTCCCGGGTTCATGCCATTCTACTGCCTCAGCCTCCCGAGTAGCTGGGACTATAGGTGCCCGCCACCACGCCCAGCTAATTTTTTTGTATTTTTAGTAGAGACGGGGTTTCACCGTGTTAGCCAGGATGCTCTCGATCTCTGACCTCGTGATCCGCCCGCCTTGGCTTCCCAAAGTGCTGGGATTACAGGCGTGAGCCACCGCGCCCAGCCGATTTTTTTGTATTTTTAGTAGAGACAGGGTTTTGCCATGTTGGCCAGGCTGGTCTCAAACTCCTGGCCTGAAAAGATCTGCCTGCCTCAGCCTCCCAAAGTGCTGGGATTACAGGTGTGAGTCACCACGCCCAGCCACATTGTACCTTTTGACTCAATTTTCAATGATGTATTTTCAGTCATCTGTACATATTCTTTTACTTTGTTCTTTTCCTTCACAACCAAATCTCCAGTTAACCAGCTGCTCTAATATGCTTACATCAAGAGTCATTGCTTTTGGCATGTTTAATAGTATCTGTCCTTGTCTAAATTGCAGTATTAATACTTTCATATTTTTGGCTTTCCATTTGCAAAAAACAACCAATCAGAGGTACTTTCAATTTCCCATCTGCTGCTCAGAACAGGTGAAGGTTTGCAAAGGGAGTAGCCTCTGGTCCTTTTGTTACTTAGGCTTCGAAAGTTAGGGTTTTCCTTTCAATTTAGTCCTAGGAAGTCGGCTTGAAACGGCCTTAGGTTCCCTGCCTTCAGACCCTATTTTCCTGCCTCAGTAGGAACTGGAGAATTGGCCGACAGACAGTAGCTTGAAATGTTTGTCACCTGATGTATTTAAGTCCAAATTCAGCACAGGGAAGAATGTTTGGGTATGTTAATGTGTAATGTATGATTGCATAGATTTTATAGAAGTTATATGGATACAAGCTGAAAACTTGTGACATCAAATAACTCTAATACAAAGTAGAATATAACGGCTGGGCGCGGTGGCTCACACCTGTAATCCTAGCACTTTGGGAGGCCGAGGCAGGCGGATCACCTGAGGTCAGGAGTTCGAGACCAGCCTGGCCAACATGGCGAAACCCTGTCTCTACTAAAAGTACAAAAGTAGCCGGGCGTGGTGGCGGGCGCCTGTAGTCCCAGCTACTAGGGAGGCTGAGGTGGGAGAATCGCTTGAACCTGGGAGGCGGAGGTTGCAGTGAGCCGAGATTGCGCCACTGCACTCTGGCCTGGGCGACAGAGCAAGACTCTGTCTCAAAAAACAAGACAAAACAAAAACAAAGCAGAAAATAATGTGTGCTGTAAAAAGAACTCCAGGCTGGGTGTGGTAGCTCACGCCTGTAATCCCAGCACTTTGGGAGACTGAGGCCGGTGAATCACTTGAGGTCAGGAGCTCCAGACCAGCCTGGCCAACATGGTGAAACCCTGCCTCTACCAAAAAATACAAAAATTAGCCCAGCGTGGTGGCACATGCCTGTAGTCCCAGCTACTCTGGAGGCTAAGATGGGAGAATCATTTGTACCTGGGAGGTGGAGGTTACAGTGAGAGATCACTCCATTGCACTCCAGCCTGGGTGACAGAGTGAGACCCTGTCTCAAAAAAAAAAAAAAAAAGAGGAAAAAAAGAAAATCCAGCCAGGCTCAGTGGCTCACTCCTGTAATCCTAGCACTTTGGGAGGCTGAGGAGGGAGGATCCTTTGAGCTCAGGATCTCGAGACCAGCCTGGGCAACATAGTGAGACCCCATCTCTACAAAATATATATATATATTTTAATGTAAAGAGAACCACATAAATAAATTAAAAATAAATCCTTGCCGGGCGTGGTGGCTCATGCTTGTAATCCCAGCACTTTGAGAGGCCGAGGTGGGCAGATTATGAGTTCAGGAAATCGAGACCATCCTGGCTAACACAGTGAAACCCCGTCTCTACCAAAAATACAAAAAAATTAGCCGGGCCTGGTGGCGGGCGCCTGTAGTCCCAGCTGCTGGAGAGGCTGAGGCAGGAGAATGGTGTGAACCCAGGAGGCGGAGCTTGCAGTGAGCTGAGATCGCGCAACTGCTCTCCAGCCTGGGTGACAAAGCAAGACTCCGTCTCAAAAATAAATAAATAAACAAATAAATAAATAAATAAATCCCTGCTGGGTGCGGTGGCTCACGCCTGTAATCCCAGCACTTTGGGAGGCCGAGGCGGGCAGATCATGAGGTCAGGAGATCGAGACCATCCTGGCTAACACGGTGAAACCCTGTCTCTACTAAAAATACAAAAAATTAGCCAGGCGTGGTGGTGGGTGCCTGTAGTCCCAGCTACTCAGGAGGCTGAGACAGGAGAATGGCGTGAACCTGGCAGGTGGAGCTTGCAGTGAGCTGAGATCTCCCCACTGCACTCCAGCCTGGGTGACAGAGCGAGACTCTGTCTCAAAATAAATAAATAAATAAATAAATAAATAAATAAATAAATAAATACAATTTGGAAGAGCTAGGGGAATTATGGGGGATTGAGTAGAAGCAACACTGATGTGGACCTTGAAAGACTGGAAAGCTGTAGACAGGCCAAGATGGTGCGAAAGGGCATTCTGAGTGGAGGCAAACTTCGGAAGCTTGAACTTACTTGGGTCAGTAGGAAGAGTTTAACTTGGTTAGGTGCGGTGGCTCATGCCTGTAATCCCAGTACTTTGGGAGGATGAAGAGGGAGGATCCTTTGAGCTCAGGATCCTGAGACCAGCCAGGGCAACATAGTGAGAACTTGTCTCTAAATTGTTTTTTGAGAGTTCAAGTTTTCCTTATTCTCATCTGCTTTCAAAATGGAGGTCTTGTGATAGGGTTTGAGGACACATAATTGAACCACTTTCTTGGCAGTAGAGCTTTATCAGGTAATAACTGAGAGGTAAAAAGCTGTTGCTATGGGGATGTCTATTTTGGCATATCTCTATTTTCCTTTTTTTTTCATGTCATTGATTGAAGCTCATTGGCATATCTCTATTGGCAATCTTGGCCTTCCCCTTGCTTGGACATCGTTCCCTAAATTGTTGGATTGTGCCTTTCCTCCTGTGCAGGTGGAGGAGTAGAAATGTCCACCCCTAGACCATCATTCTTCTCTGAGCAGACTAAGTGGGAACTTCAATGGAGTCCAAAAGATTGGAAGCCTGGAATTGAGGAGTGAGAGTAAGGCATGTTCTGTTCTAAGCCCTCTAAGCCAAGCTTTCTCAACCTCAATACTATTGATATTTTTGTTGTGGGGCTTCCCTGTGCATTATAGGGTGTTTAGCAGCATCTCTGGCCTCTATCAAGTAGATGCCAATAGCACCCCCTTCAACACACATACACACACACACACACACACAGAGTTGTGACAACAGAAAATGCCTCCAAGCATTGCCAAATGTCCTCTGGGCATAGGAGGAAGGGGACAAAATCCCTCCTGGTTGAGAACCACTACTCTAAGCCTTATGAAAAGGAGCTCTGTTCTTTGGGTTTGGTTTTCTATGCCTCCTACCACCGTAGTCTGGGTAGTACAATAAGAGGGACAGAACACAGGTTATGAGCCCAGAGGGAAGTACCAAGGATCTCAACTGTCCAGTCTCTAGTTTATTTTTTTATTTATCTTTTTATTATTATTATTATTATTTTGAGTCTGAGTCTCGCTCTATTGCCCAGGCCAGAGTGCAGTGGTGCAATCTCAGCTCACTGCAACCTCCGCCTCCCAGGTTAAAGAGATTCTTCTGCCTCAGCCTCCTGAGTAGCTGGGATTACAGGTGCCCACCACCACGCCCAGCTAATTTGTGTATTTTTGGTAGAGACGGGATTTCACCATGTTGGCCAGGCTGGTCTCAAACTCCTGACCTCAAGTGACCCGCCTGGCTCAGCCTCCCAAAGTGCTGGGATTACATGCGTGAGCCACCGCACCCTGCTGGCCAGTCTCTAGTTTAGACCTTGAGCTGGAAAGATTCATTCTTTTTAGACTCCCTGTGGTGCATATATGCTCTAGCTCCTCTTCCTGGGTTAAGATTTGAAGAACTTCCTGATCTTGCATTGCAATGTTTTTCCTCAACACAACTAATATTTACTGTTGCTCAACAGCCTGTTATATGCACACATAATATGGTGATGCCAATACCTCTGCTTACTATCTGAAATATGATAGTGAATGTCTCTCAATATTTTATGGAGGTTTGGAGGCTGGGCAGAGATCATGGAAAGGGGCCTAATGATCTCTTTTGTGCTTAGGGAGATATCTGCCAGTTTGTGGATGTTGCTATCTGACACTTCTCAGGCTGGGGAAAACCAAGGCAACCCTCAGCTTTATCTCAGCAAGAGCTAGGCCTCTCCCCTTCCTAAGAACTTCCCAAGGCCAAACAAAACAGCAGTGGTGGAAGATAGCCCACACCATAGCAACAGAATTAGGAATTTAGGCCACCATCAGGCAACCAGATGAGAGATAAGATGCCTGGATACATTTGGAGCTTTAATTTTTTTTTTTTTTTTTTGAGACAGAGTCTCACTCTGTCACCCAGCCTGGAGTGCAGTGGTGCCATCTCGGCTCACTGCAACCTCTGCCTCCCAAGTTCAAGCAATTCTCATGCCTCAGCCTCCTGAGTAGCTGGGACTACACGTGTGCACCAGCACACCTGGCTAATTTTTGTATTTTTAGTAGAGACGGGGTTTCACCATGTTGCCCAGGCTAGTCTTGATCTCCTGGCCTCAAGTGATCCACCCGCCTCGGCCTCCCAAAGTGCTGGGATTACAGGTGTGAGCACTGTGCCTGGCCTGGAGCTTTAATTTTTTCTTGGGAAGAAAAGATTAACTTGCTCATGGAAAAGATGATATTATTAAATGTTATTGGTTATTGATTGTGATAAGTCATTGTAGTTACTTGATACACATTGTGAAATCCAGTATGTAGAGCTGGGTTAGATAGCAGGTCCATTGTTTTCAATTGCCCTCCCCTATATTCACTTCTCACAGAGCCTTCGCATAGCCCCACTGAGTGGGTAATGGGCCTTCGTTACCTCATTCCCAGGCTACAGCTGAATGGACCAGGGTAGACACCTAACCTAAGCTGAGGAAATCTTCTCTTCCCTAAGAATTTGGAAGAGGACTCAGACACTCCATTTAGCTAGCTACAGGTGCAGAGCTGATAAGGATATAAAGTTGGAGTTTGGGGGACCATGTTTGGGCCACATGAACTGAATCAGCTAATGAGAAACCAAGTTTTCATCCAGTCTGTTTAATGTCTGTCTTCCCTACAAGATTATAAGTTCAAAGAGCACAGGAACCATGTCTCTTTTGCACACCACCATAGTTCTAGAGTCTGGTACAATGCCTGATGCATATAGGCACTCAATAATATTCATTGAGTGAAATTTTGACCAGTGTCACCACTTAAGAATATAAATAATGGCTATTTGTCTCCTTTTTCCTATTAATTGTTTAAGCATGCATTGGCTTTTATTAATAGGAAGTTATTTTCCTTTTGAGGCCTCTATTCCTCTTAACTTGGTAAAGAACTGTAGGTACTTATTCATTCCAGGGCGATGAGTCTTATTTATAAGCTCCATACAGAGTTTATAAAGTCTAGTGAGGAAGTCCAGTCATTCCACTAGCACTGCTGCTTTTCCTGTGGGTCCTGCACAGTACAAGCGTTTAGAATACCAAGGTTACAGCTCTTTAAATTAATTCTTCATGCTCAGCTGTTGTTGATCCTCAAAATACACCACTGTACCTGCCAGGTTCAGTCCTGGTGCTTTAAACAGAAACATCCCAACCCCCAAGAGCCCTTAGGCTCTAGTGTTGAGCTAAGATAATTAGCCCGGATTCTTGCTGCCTTCAAGGTAATCTTTTCTGCCTTCTTTTATTTTCTTTCTTGTCTTTCTTTCTTTTTCTTTCTCTCTTTCTTTCTTTTTTTTTTTTTTTTTTGAGACGGAGTCTCACTCTGTCTCTGAGGCTGGAGTGCAGTGGCACTGTGTCAGCTCACTGCAACCTCCGTCTCCTGGGTCAAGCAATTCTCCTGCCTCGGCCTCCCGAGTAGCTGGGATTACAGGCATGCACCACCATGCCCAGCTAGTTTTTATATTTTTAGTAGAGACGGGGTTTCACCATGTTGGCCAGGCTGGTCTTGAACTCCTCACCTCAGGTGATCCACCTGCCTTGGCCTCCCAAAGTGCTGGGATTACAGGCGTGAGCCACCGCTCCCGGCCTCTCTCTTTCTTCTCTCTCTCTTTCTTTCAGGCAGACTCTCACTCTGTCACCCAAGCTGGAGTGCAGTGGCACAATCTTGGCTCACTGCAACTTCCGCCTGCTGGGTTCAAGCGATTCTCCTGCCTCAGCCTCCCGAGTAGCTGGGACTACAGGCTTGTGCTACCACAGCTGGCTAATTTTTGTATTTTTAGTAGAGACAGGGTTTTGCCATGTTTGCCAGGCTGGTCTCGAACTCCTGGCCTCAAGTGAGCTGCCTGCCTTGGCCTCTCTCGCCTCGCCTTGCCGTGCCGTGCCTCTTTCCTTCTCGTTTTTTTTGAGATGGAGTTTCACTATGTCCTCCCACCTCAGCCTCCCAAAATGCTGGGATTACAGATGTGAGCGACTGCACTTGGCCTAAGGTAATTTCTTCTTTGAGACCACTAGTGTCTTTTACTGCCACCCCAACAGATTTTCAAAACTTTAGGTCTACGGAAGAAGAGATTGGATTCTTGGCCCCTTCCTTCTCAGAAATCCCCTTGCTTTCTTATGCAAATTCATCTACTCTCTCCCCAGGACTCTCCAGAACTCTGAAAATTGCTATACCTGTAATCTCGACTACTCAGGAGGCTGAGGTGGGAGGATTGCTTGAACCCAGGAGGCAGAGGTTGCAGTGAGCCAACATCATGCCACTGCACTCTAGCCTGGGCGACAGAGCGAGACTCTGTCTCAAAAATAAAAAGAAAACAAAAGAAAAAATCATTGTTATTCCTTGCCTAAGAGTGCCTTCTTGCCTTCAGTTTACATAACTAAGAGAACTAGTCAAATGATTTTTCTTTTCTTTTTTCTTTCTTTCTTTTTTTTTTTTTTTTTTGAGACATACCTCTTTCAGGAATCTGCAGAGGCTATAAGCCAAGGATTTGGGTCATCTCATCTATCCCCTGAATTACCTAACAACATGTAAGGGCAAGAGAGAGGAGTATCCAGTTTGACCTCATCTTAACTTGATTACATCCGCAAAGGCTCTGTATCCAAATAAGGTCACATTCACAGGTATAGGCAGAGAGGGGGTTAGGATTCCAACTTATCTTTTTGCAGCGCACAATTCAACTCACAACAGAGGCCAACACTCACTAAACACCAGCATGTTGTCAAGGGTTATATCTCTTGCTGCTTTCAATGTTTAAGGTGCTAGAATTATGCTGTCTTCTGTATAGAAGTTCCACCTCCTCCACTTTTGTCCCCCTGTGCCTTATAGGGTCCCTTGTAAAACCAGCTCCTCATATTCTGCCTGAAACCTCTTTCTCTACAGGGTTCAGACACCAATCCACAAGGCTAATGAGGTGACAGACAATACCTAAAGCAGGCCAGGAGTGGTGGAACATGCCTGTGATCCCAGCTACTCGGAAGGCTGAGGCATGAGAATTGCTTGAACCCAGGAGGCAGAGGTTGCAGTGAGCCAACATCGTGCCACTGCACTCCAGACTGGGTGAGAGTGAGACTCTGTCTCAAAACAAAACAACAACAACAACAACAACAAACTCCAAAGCAGAGTGGTCAAGAGTGTGAGCTCTGCTGTTAGACCTTCTGGATCTAGTAGCATGTATAATATTTGTTAAACTATTTAATCTTAAGCCTTAGACTCCTTATATTGAAAGTTGAGGCCGGGCTCAGTGGCTCACGCCTGTAATCCCAGCACTTTGGGACGCCGAGGTGGGCGGATCGCCTGAGGTCAAGGAGTTCGAGACCAGTCTGGCCAACATGGTGAAACCCCGTCTCTACTAAAAAGACAAAAATTAGCCGGGCGTGGTGGTGGGCACCTGTAATCCCAGCTACTCGGGAGGCTGAGGCAGGAGAATGGCTTGAACCCGGGAAGCGGAGGTTGCAGTGAGCCGAGATCACGCCACTGCACACACTGGCCTGGACAACAGAGTGAGACTCTGTCTCAAAAATTAAAAAAAGAAAGCACAAATCTTAAGTGGTGATTCAGTGAACTTTAACAAATGCATGTATCTGAATTTACCAAACCCCTATAAAGACACAGAACATTACCATCAACCCAGAAAGTTATTTCACACCTCTTCTCAATCATCCACCCCTAGCCAGGCATGGTGGCTCATGCCTGTAATCCCAGCACCTTGGGAGGTGAGGTGGGAGGATTGTTTGAGCCCAGGAGTTAGAGGCCAAGCTGGGCAACACAGTGAGACATCGTCTCTACAAAAAAAAAAAAAAAATTGTTATTTTAAAGACAGAGTCTCACTCTGTTGCCCAGGCTGGAGTACAGTGGTGCAATCTCAGTTCACTGCAACCTCCACTTCCCAGGTTCAAGCCATTCTTGTGCCTCAGCCTCCCAAGTAGCTGGGATTACAGGTGTGCACCATCATGCCTGGCTAATTTTTGTATTTTTAGTAGAGACGGGTTTCACTACGTTGGCCAGGCTGGTCTTGAGCTCCTGACCTCAGGTGATCTGCCCGCCTTGGCTGCCCAAAGTGCTGGGATTACAGGTGTGAGCTACCATGCCTGGCCAAAAAAAAAAAAAAATTATTGGGGTATGGTGGAGTATGCCTGTCGTCCTAGCTACTCAGGAGGCTGAGCTGGGAGGCCTGCTTGAGCTGAGGAGCTTGAGGCTGCAATGAGGTGTTTATGCCACTGCACTACAACCTGAGTGACAGAGCAAGATTCTGTATCAAAACAAGAAAAATTATCCAGCCTCTGCCTCCAGGCCCCAGACACTGTGGGCAACCACTGTTCTGATTTTTTTTCCACAAGAAATTAGCAGTTTTGTCTGTTACAGAACTTCATGTAAATTGAATCATATACTATGTATTATTTATTTAGTGTAAAACTTCTTGCACTCGGTCTTTTTTTTTTTGGAGACAAGGTCTTGCTCTGTCACCCAGAAGTGAAGTGTAGTGGTGAAGTGTAGTGGTGCGATCTTGGCTCACTGCAACCTCCATCTCCTGGGCTCAAGTGATAGTCCTGCTTCAGCCTCCCAAGTAGCTGGGACTACAAACGCGCCTCAAGACGCCTGGCTAATTTTTGTATTTTTTGTAAAGGGGAGGTTTCGTCGTGTTGCCCAGGCTGGTCTCAAACCCCTGGGCTCAAGTGAACCACCTACCTTGGCCTCCCAATGTGCTGGGATTACAGGCGTGAGCCACTGTGTCTGGCCCACTCAACCTTTATACTGTTGAATAGTATTCTGTTATATGAATATACCATAGTTTGTTTATCTATTTTCGCATTGATGGACATCTAAGCTGTTTCCAGTTTGGGGCTGTTATGAATAAAGCTGTGTGGTAGGCAACCTTCAAAGTGGCCCCAAATGATTCCTGCCCCCTGGTATGTATGGCCTTGTAGATCCACCCCTTCATGCCTTCAGATCAGCCCATAATCCCAGACGATGCCTTGATTGCAACCCCGAGACACCCTGAAGCACAAGTATTCACGCTCAGTATGTCTGGATCCACAGAAACTGTGAGATAATAAATATTTGTTGTTTTAAGCTGCTAAGTTTTGGGGTAATTTGTTATGCAGCAGTGGATAATACAACAGCTATGAACATTCTTGTGAAAGTGTTTTTCTGGACATGTGTTTTAATTTATCTTGCTATGAATCTAATTTTACTAGGTATTGCTGAATTAATCTCCAAAATGGTTGTGCCAATTTATACTCCCACCATTAACATCTGAGTTCCCTTTTCTTCACTTTCTCACAAATACTTGGTATTACCAGAGTTACTTAATTTTTTTTAAATTTTATTAATTTTGACCAGGCTTAGTGGATCACGTCTGTAATCCCAGCACTTTGGGAGGCCAAGGCAGGTGGATCACTTGAGGCAAGGAATCCAGCCTAGCCAACACAGGGAAACCCCGTCTCTACCAAAAAATACAAAAATTAGCCAGGTGTGGTAGCATGCGTCTGCAGTCCCAGCTACTCAGGAGGCTGAGGCAGAAGAGTTGCTTGAACAGGGGAGGCGGAGGTTGCAGTGAGCCAAGATCGCGCCGCTGCACTTCAGCCTGGGTGACAGAGTGAGATCTTGCCTCAAAAAAAAAAAAAAAAAATTATGCCAGGCACGGTGGCTCATGCCTGTAATCCCAGCACTTTGGGAGGCCGAGGCGGGTAGATCACCTGAGGTCGGGAGTTCAAGACCAGCCTGACCAACATGGAGAAACCCCGTCTCTACGAAAAATACAAAATTAGCCGGGCGTGGTGGCGCATGCCTGTAATCCCAGCTACCCGGGAAACTGAGGCGGGAGAATTGCTTGAACCTGGGAGGTAGAGGCTGCAGTGAGCCAAGATTGTGCCATTGCACTCCAGCCTGGGCAACAAGAGCGAAGCTCCGTCTCAAAAAAAAAAAAATTAATTTTGCCAATTTGATGGTTGTGAAATATTACCAATCAAATTGCTTTGAGGTAAGAATAAGTCCCATCTCCTTCACTCTGTGTCATTCTACTTTTAATTTTCCTGATTACTAGTAAGATTTACCATCTTTTCACATGTTTATTGGCTCTTTTGTGTTTCATTCTGTGTGCATTATCTGTTCATATAATTTTCCCACTCTTTTTAGACAGGGTCTTGGTCTGCCACCCAGGCTGGAGTGCAGTGACTCAATCTCAGCTCACTGTAGCCTCGGCCTCCTGGGCTTATGCAATCCTCCCAACTCAGCCTCCCAAATAGCTGGGACTACAGGCATGTGCCACCATGCCTGGCTAATTTTTTTTTTTTTTTTTGAGATGGAGTCTCACACTGTCACCCAGGCTGGAGTACAGTGGCGTGATCTCCACTCACTGCAAGCTCCACCTCCCGGATTCACACCATTCTCCTGCCTCAGCCTCCTGAGTAGCTAGGATTGCAGGTGCCTGCCACCACGCCCGGCTAATTTTTTGTATTTTCAGTAGAGATGGGGTTTCACTATGTTGGCCAGGCTGGTCTCCAACTCCTGACCTCGTGATCCGCCCACCTCAGCCTCCCAAAGTGCTGGGATTATAGGCGTGAACCACCGCGCCCAGTCTCCTGGCTAATTTTGTTTATATTTTGTAGTGATGAGGTCTTGCTATTTTGCCCAGGCTTTGTTTTCCCATTTTTAAATTGAGTTACCTTTTTTGATTTATGAAAGTTCTTTATATATAGTGGGTATTCATTATTTGCTGCTATATTTATAGCAATTTTCTTCTCCCATTTGGTGGCTTAATTTTTTATTTTATTTTTTATTTTTATTTTTGAGACAGGATTGCACAGGCTGGAGTACATTGGTGCCATCACAGCTCACTGCAGCCTTGACCTCCCAGGCTCAAGGGATCCTCCTGCCTTACCCTCCCGAGTAGCTGGGACTACAGGTGTGTGTCACCATGCCCATCTAATTTTCCTTTTTATTTTTTTGTAGAGATTGGGTCTCACTATCATAAACCAAAAACAAACTCTAAGCCCCCCAGCCAATTGAATGGACCTCTCCTCTTGGCCAAAGGCATTCCTAAGTTAACCTGAAAAACTAGTTGAGGCCATGATGGGAAGTGGGGGTCCAAAATGCCTCATTATTTTCTCCTCCCATTGGAATTCAGACACAGCTGAGCAGCATTTAACTTAAAACAGAGACCTTAAGTGCTGGGAGCGGTGGCTCACGCCTGTAATCCCAGCACTTTGGGAGACTGAGGCGGGCAGATCACAAGGTCAGGAGATCGAGACCATCCTGGCTAACATAGTGAAACCCCATCTCTACTAAAAATACAAAAAATTAGCCGGGCGTGGTGGCAGGCACCTGCATTCCCAGCTACTCCGGAGGCTGAGGCAGAATGGCGTGAACCTGGGAGGTGGAGCTTGCAGTGAGTGGAGATCATGCCACTGCACTCCAGCCTAGGCAACAGAGCGAGACTCTGTCTCAAAAAACAAACAAACAAACAAACAAAAAAACCAGAGACCTTAAGACAAACAAAGCAGACTCTTTATAGCAATAAGATACCAACAGGACAGATAGCAGGCTCTAAAAGAAATCAAAGTATTTTCCCCACCAATATATTTATTTGACATATTTTGAAATGGCATGGCCCTGCAAAGCTGTTTCTTGTGGGGACAATCTACATACTGTAGTGAATCCTCTACCCTTTCTAGATCTTCCCCCGCCCATCCAGGAGACAATTAACTAAGAGTATGGCACCTCTTTAAGTCTAATAAGAAACATTTATAGTCTATTCTCTCTGAAGCCTGCTACCTGGAGGCTTCATCTGCATAATAAAAACCTTGGTCTCCACAACCCCTTATCATAACCCAGACACTCTCATCTATTGATTCCAGGTCTTTAGATAAACTCTTTCAAGGAATTGCCAGTCAGGAAATCTTTGAATCCATCTATGACTTGGACCTTCGACTTGTCCTGCCTTTCTGGACCCAACCAATGTACAGCTTACATGTATTGATTGATGTCTTATGTCTCCCTAAAATGTATAAAACCAAGCTGTGTAGCTCAACCACCTTGGGCACACGTTCTCAGGACCTCCTGAGGCTGTATTATGGGCCTGTCCTTAACCTTAGCAAAATAAACTTCTAAGTTGATTGTGACTTGTCTCAAATACTTTTTGGTTTATACTATGTTGCCCGGGCTGGTAAATTCCTGGACTCAAGCAATCCTCCCGCCCAGACTCCCAAAGTGCTGGAATTACAGGCATGAACCACCATGCCCAGCTTAATTTTTTCATAAAATTTTCCCCTGTACAGCTATCATCCATCCACTCATCTATATCATTCTGGCTCTTAGAATATATCCTATAGATGTGTTCATGAACACAGACGTAAAAAAAGAAAAAAAGAGATTATATCCAATAGAAACTTCACCAAGGCTGGGCACGGTGGCTCATGCCTGTAATCCCAACACTTTGGGAGGCTGAGGAGGGCAGATCACCTGAGGTCAGGAGTTTGAAACCAACCTGGCCAACATGGTGAAACCCTGTCTCTACTAAAAATACAAAAAAACTAGCCAGGCGTGATGGCGCACGCCTGTAGTCCCCAGCTACTTGGGAGGCCGAGGCAGGAGAATCGCTTTAACCTGGCAGAGGTTGCAGTGAGCTGAGATCGCACCACTGCGCTCCAGCCTGGGCAACAGAGTGAGACTCCATCTCAAAAAAAACAAAAATAAACTTCACCAATTGTTAACTCTGGTTACTCTGGGACGTGAGATTTTGGGGTTCTTGTTGCTTTGTTTGTTCTTTGTCGATTGACTTTTCTATAAAAAGCATATTTGATTTTTTAAAAGCAATGAAGTCTGCATTTCCTGTTTAGTTGGAGGTGTGAATTGAGAATCTGGAGAATGAGAAAAGAAGGAAAAGAAAAAATTTATTTGCAATTTGCTTGGGGGAGGGTGGGATTGGGAATCAAGTGAAGTTTGGCAAGGAGACTCAAACCAGTTGCTGTCTCTCACTTCCAGCTGAGGTAGGAATGAAGCAAGTTTACCAGTGAGTGGCAGGCCGCCACATTTCATAAAAACCTACATATGTGGCCCAGCGCAGTGGCTCATGCCTGTAATCCCAGCACTTTGAGAGGCCGAGGCACGTGGATCACGAGGTCAGGAGCTCGATACCAACCGGATGAACATGGCGAAACCCCGTCTCTACTAAAGATAAAAAAATTAGCCGGGCATGGTGGTGCACACCTGTAATCCCAGCTACTCAGGAGGCTGAGGCAGGAGAATCACTTGAACCCAGGACGCAGTGGTTGCAGTGAGCCGAGATCATGCCATTGCACTCCAGCCTGGGCGACAGAGCAAGACTCTGTCTCAAAAAACAAACAAACAAAAACCAAAAAATCCTACATATGTCCTCAGAATTCCAGTTAACAACATGGATGAGTAGTGACCAATCCCCCAGAAGCCCTTCTCATCATGTGTCCTCCCAGTCACTGCTCATCTCAAAAGTAACTACTATCCTGACCAAAGCTTAATTTTCCCTCTTTTAGAATTTTATATAAATGGAATCATACAGTATGTACTCTTATGTCTGGCTTTTTTTTTTTTTTTTTTTGAGACGGAGTTTCACTCTTGTTGCCCAGGCTGGAGTGCAATGGTGCGATCTCGGCTCACCGCAACCTCTGCCTCCCGGGTTCAAGCGATTCTTCTGCCTCAGCCTCCCTAGTAGCTGGGATTATAGGCGTGTGCCACCACACCCGGCTAATTTTGTATTTTTAGTAGAGACAGGGTTTCTCCATGTTGGTCAGGCTGGTCTCGAACTCCCGACCTCAGGTGATCCTCCTGCCTCGGCCTCCCAAAGTGCTGGGATTGCAGGCATGAGCCACCGCGCCCGGCCTGTCTGGCTTCTTTAACTCAACATTGTGTTTGTAAGTCTTCCATGTTGTTGTGTGTTGAGATAGTTTGCTTCTCAGCCTTTTGGCTAAGATCAAGTGTAGAAATATGAAGTATTGGTTTTAAGTCACCTTGATTGTATTATCTTCACTTTCATTTTGTATTCTGGATACAAATCCTTCCTTGGATATATGTACTTGAAACATCTCCCTCTCTGTCTTGCCTTTTCACTCTCTTTTGTTAAACAGTGTATTTTGTTAAATAGCAGCTCTTTCTTTTAATTTATGAAGAAAGGAGGTTTAATTGGCTCACAGTTCTGTAGGCTGTACAGGAAGCACAGCTGGGGAGGCCTCAGGAAACTTACAATCATGGTGGAAGGTGAAGAGGAAGGAGATAATGTGTGTGTGTGTGTGTGTGTGTTTTGTTGTTGTTGTTGTTGTTGTTTTTCTTTTCTTTTTTTTTTTTTTTTTGAGACGGAGTCTCGCTCTGTCACCCAGGATGGAGTGCAGTGGTGCGATCTTGGCTCACTGCAAGCTCCGCCTCCTGGGTTCATGCCATTCTCCCACCTCAGCCTCCCGAGTAGCTGGGACTACAGGCGCCTGCCACCATGCCTGGCTAATTTTTGTATTTTTTGTAGAGACGGGGTTTCACTGTTAGCCAGGATGGTCTCGAGAGTTGACCTCATGATCCGCCTGCCTCGGCCACCCAAAGTGCTGGGATTACAGGCGTGAGCCACTGCGCCTGGCCAAGGAAGGAGATATGTTTTACATGGCCAAAGCAGGAGGAAGAGCAGTTATTTATTTCAATCAAGTCCAATTTATCATTTGTTCCTTCAATGGTTAGCACTTTTTGTGTCCTGTTTAAAAAATCTTTGCTAACTTCCAGATAATATTTTTAAATATTAGGCTTTTTTCCTCCCTGTATTTTACCCTTTCTTTCTCCCTTTCTAGAAAATAGCAGGCTCTGTGCTTTATTACCTTCTAGGAAGTAGGTGGCCCAGCTGAGAGCAGATTAGCTTGCAGGATATTTGAGCTTTCTTTTCTTTTCTTTTTTTTTTTAATCACACGGAGTCTCGCTCTGTTGCCCAGGCTGGAGTGCAATGGCATGGTCTCAGCTCACTGCAACCTCCGCCTCCTAGGCTCAACTGATTCTCCTGCCTCAGCCTCCCAAGTAGCTGGGATTACAGGCACCCGCCACCGTGCCTGGCTAATTTTTGTATTTTTATTAGAGACAGGGTTTCACCATGTTGGCCAGGCTGGTCTTGAACTCCTGACCTCAGGTGATCCACCCACCTCGGCCTCCCAAACTGCTGGGATTACAGGTGTGAGCCACTGTGCCCGGCCTGAGCTTTCTTTTTCTTTTCTTTTTTCTTTTTCTTTTTTTTTTTTTTTTTTGAGGCAGAGTCTTGCTCTGTCGCCCAGGCTGGAGTGCAGTGGCTCAATCTTGGCTCACTGCAGCCTCTGCCTCCCGGGTTCCAGCAATTCCCTCCTGCATCAGCCTCCTGGGTAGTTGGGATTACAGGCACACACCAGCAGGCCCAGCTAATTTTTTTATCTTTAGTAGAGACAGGGTTTCATCCTGTTGTCCAGGCTGGTCTCAAACTCCTGACCTCAGGTGATCCGCCCGCCTCAGCCTCCCAAATTGCTGGGATTACAGGCATGAGCCACTGCACCCGGCCGGATCTTTCTTTTCTAAAAGCCCAAGCACTTTAAGGAGAATTGGGTTTGAAGGAGAATGGGGCTCCCATCAGATTATAAAGAGATGTCCCTTGGGTTGCAGGCTGAAGGGGGGAAATTTCAGCTGGGGAGCTGGGCTTGACTTCTTACAGATTCCTGGTAAGGGCTCGCAGTGGAATAGTTGCTTAATGAATGTGGGAGCTAGGAATGCAAGGCCTGTGTTGACATGTATTATAAGAAATTTCTGTGTCCCAAGCATGGCACAGAAGCCACAGAGAGCCTACCAATCTAAAAATACCAAGTGAACAATGTCCCTCAGTGATAACCTGTGGGGATAAACGATCCTCCTCAACACCTTGCCAAGGTTTGGCATTACATAAGACCCCAGAACCAGTTAGGGAAGCCCCAAGAATTTAACCAAGATTGATTCCCCACTCCTGCCCCAGCAGAAGTAGCTGTATCTACTTCTTCTTTTTTTTTTTTTTTTTTTTGAGATGGAGTCTTACTCTGTCACCCAGGCTGGAGTACAATGGTGTGATCTCAGCTCACTGCAAGCTCCACCTCCTGGGTTCAAGCGATTCTCCTGCCTCAGCCTCCTTAGTAGCTGGGATTACAGGCGCCCGCCACCACGCCCAGCTAATTTCTGTATTTTTAGTGGAGACAGGGTTTCACTATGTTGGCCAGGCTGGTCTCGAACTCCTGACCTCAGTTGATCCGCCGGCCTCGGCCTCCCAAAGTGCTGGGATTACAGGCGTGAGCCACCGTGACCAGCCTGTATCTACTTCTTTATGTGGCAGTTTCTGGCGTTTGAGATTGAATTGAGAAAGGGGATCATTAAAAACTATTTAAAGATGTAATCATGGAACATGGATGGAAATTACTTGATGTGAACTGCAGGTGAAAGTGTAATCTTCTTAATAAATTCCAGTTTCAGCCAGCATAGCTTCCTGAATGATCTAGGATTAAAATAATAACATGGTTTAAAATGGAAGGTTTTTTTTCCCCCCTGAATTGTATTCCTTTTCTTGATCCTCTTAGGAGCTCACCAAACTTTTCTTCCTTCTGTATTTTTCCTTTCCCTTAAAACAAAATGAACTTTGTTGCTTTCATTAGACCTAAAAAATGCTCTTAATTTTTATAATATGAAGTTTAAAATACTCATAATTTATTTTTTATTTTATTTATTTGAGACCGGGTCTCACTCTGTTGCCCAGGCTGGAGTGCAGTGGCATGAACACAGCTTACAGCAGCCTCGACCTTCCAGGTTCAAATGAACCTCAGACCACCTCAGCAGTCCCACCTCAGCCTCCTGAGTAGCTGGAATTAGAGGTGTGCACCACCATGGCCAGCTAATTAAAAACTTTTTTTCTTTTTTTTTTCTGAGACGGAGTGTTGCTCAGCTGCCCAAGCTGGAGTGCAGTGGTGCGATCTTGGCTCACTGCAACCACCGTCTCCCTGGCTCAAGCGATTCTCTCGTCTCAGCCTCCCGAGTAGCTGGGATTACAGGTACCCAACATCATGCCCGGCTAATTTTTGTGTTTTAGTAGAGACGGGGTTTCACCATGTTGGACAGGCTGGTCTTGAACTCCTGACCTCAGGTGATCCACCTGCCTGGGCCTCCCAAAGTGCTAGGATTACAGGCGTGAGCCACCTTGCCCAGCCTAAAACAATTTTTTTCTTTATTTTTTAATTTATTTTTTTGAGATGGGGTCTCACTATGTTGCCCAGGCTGGTCTTGAACTCCTGGACTCAAGCAAGCCTCCTCCCACCTAGGTCTCCCGAAGTGCTGGAATTACAGGTGTGAGCCACCACGCCTGGCCTACTTTTTTTTTTTTTTTTTTTTTTGAGATGGAGTCTTGCTCTGTCATCCAGGCTGGAGTGCAATGGCGCCATCTTGGCTCACTGCAAGCTCCGCCTCCTGGGTTCACGCCATTCTCCTGCCTCAGCCTCCTGAGTAGCTGGGACTACAGGTGCCCGCCACCACCCCCGGCTTTTTTGTTTGTTTGTTTGTTTTGGTATTTTTAGTAGAGACAGGGTTTCACCGTGTTAGCCAGGATGGTCTTGATCTCCTGACCTCGTGATCCGCCTGCCTCGGCCTCCCAAAGTGCTGGGATTACAGGCATGAGCCACGGCGCCCGGCCTAAACACCCATTTAAAAACTAGAAAATTACTATTAACTTGCATCTATCTTTTTTTTTTTTTCGAGATGAGGTCTCACTCTGTCGCCCAGGCTGGAGCGCAGTGGTGCAGTCTCCAGTCACGGCAACCTCTGCCTCCCGGGCTGAAGCAATTCTCCTGCCTCAGCCTCCCCAGTAGCTGGGATTATAGGCAACCACCAACGCATCTGACAAATTTTTGTATTTTTAATAGAGACAGGGTTTCACCATGTTGGCCAAGCTGGTCTTGGACTCCTGACCTCAGGTGATCCACCCTCCTTGGCGTCCCAAAGTGCTGGAATTACAGGTGTAAGCCACCGCGCCCGGCCTCATTCAACATTGTATTTCTAAGATTCATTCATTTTGTTATATGTGGCTGCAGTTCATTTGCTTTCAAATATATTCCATTATGTATATATACAACAATTCATTTTTCTCTCAATGGACATTCGGGTTGTTTCCTTCTTTTTACTATTTTTTATTCTTTTTTGAGACGGAGTCTTGCTCTGTTGCCCAGGCTGGAGTGCAGTGGTGTGATCTCAACTCACTGTAACCTCTGCCTCTCGGGTTCAAGCGATTCTCCTGCCTCAACCTCCCGAGTAGCTGGGACTACAGGTGTGTGCCACCATGCCCAGCTAATTTTTGTATTTTTAGTAGAGACAGGGTTTCACCATATTGGTCTGGCTGGTCTTGAACTCCTGACCTCAGAATCTGCCCACCTCGGCCTCCCAAAGTGCTCGTATTACAGGCATGAGCCACGGAGCCCAGCCACTTTTTTTTTAAATTTTTAACTTCTGTGCATATATAGTAGGTGTATATATTATGGGGTGCATGAGATGTTTTGATACAGGCATGCAATGTGAAATAAGCACATCATGGAGAACGGGGTATTCATCATCTCAAGCATTTATCCTTTGAGTCACAAACAATCCAGTTACACTCCTTAAGTTATTTTATTATTATTTTTTGAGACAGAGTTTCTCTCTTGTTGCCCAGGCTGGAGTGCAATGGCACAATCTCGGGTCGCTGCATCCTCTGCCTCCCAGGTTCAAGCGATTCTCCTGCCTCAGCCTCCCTAGTAGCTGGGATTACAGGCAGGAGGCATCACACCTGGCTAATTTTGTGTTTTTTAGTAGAGTTTCACTATGTTGGTCAGGTTGTTCTCGAACTCCTGACCTCAGGTGGTCCGCCTGCCTCAGCCTCCCAAAGTGCTGAGATTATAGTCATGAGCCACCATTCTTGGCCTTTAAGTTATTTAAAAATGTACAATTGGCTGAGCACGGTGGCTCACGCCTGTAATCCCAGCACTTTGGGAGGCCGAGGTGGGTGGATCATGAGATCAGGAGATTGAGACCATCCTGGCTAACACAGTGAAACCCCGTCTCTACTAAAAATACAAAAAAATTAGCCGGGCATGGTGGTGGGCACCTGTAGTCCCAGCTACTTGGGAGGCTGAGGCAGGAGAATGGCGTGAACCTGGAAAGTGGAGCTTGCAGTGAGCCGAGATCGCACCACTGCACTCCAGCCTGGGCGACAAAGCAAGACTCCATCTCAAAAAAAAATAAAATGTACAATTAAGTTATTATTGGCCGGGTGCGGTGGCTCACGCCTGTAATCCCAGCACTTTGGGAGGCTGAGCACGTGGATCACCTGAGGTTGGGAGTTCAAGACCAGCCTGACCAACATGGAGAAACCCCGTCTCTACTAAAAATACAAAAATTAGCCGGGCGTGATGGTGCATGCCTGTAATTCCAGCTACTAGGGAGGCTGAGGCAGGAGAGTCGCTTGAACCAGCCTGGGCAACAAGAGCAAAACTGTGTCTCAAAAAAAAAAGTATTATTAACTATAGTCACCCTATTGTGCTATCAAATAGTAGGTCTTACTCATTCTTTCTATTTTTTTATGCCCATTAACCATCCCCACCTCCCCTCCCAACCCCCCTCCCTTCCCAGCTTCTGGTAACCATCCTTCTACTCTCTATATCTATGAGTTCAGTTTCAAAGTTCTTAATTTTAATGTGGTCTATATGAGATCAGGTCTTATTATCAATAAGTTACAAATTACTTGAAAACGTAGTGGCTGTGGTCTCACCTGAAGGGTTGAGTGAAGGAGAATCCACTTCCAAACTCACTTATGTGATGATTAATAACCCTGGTGTCTTGTCTTGGGTGTCTTTCTATAGATCTGCCTCATGATGCGGAAACTGAGTTCCAGGGTGAGCAATCTGAGAGAGAGAGACAGAGAGCTAGAGAGAGAGAGAGAGAGAGAGAGAGACTTTGCAGACAGAAGCCACCATGTTTTTGTGACCTAATCTCAGAAGGGCTATTCCATCACTTCCGGCCTATTGTATATGTTAGAAGCAAATCACTACATCCAGTCCATTTCCAAGGAGAAGGGATCATACAAGTGTGTGAATATCAGGAGAAAGGGATCATCTGTGCCATCTTAGAGACTGCCTACCACACAGGGGGAAGTATCCTCCATAGATGGGGGAACTATAGTATTCTCCAGTATTTTCTTCTAAAGATTTTGAAGTTGTCACTGCCCTGCAGCCAAAGACCACCAGTAAGAGACCTGAACTGAGTATGGACACACTTGAACAAGTTGGGTTTATTACTCATTGTAGCAAGGGAGGACATATCATGAGCAATCAAGGGGTTTCTCAGTAAGATCATGTTAGAAGGAAACTCTGACTTTGGTTTGGTGATTTGGAGGAGGGTCTAAGATAGTCGTGGTTTAGTCTAGGTTGAATGCTATCAGAAAGCAGGGACAGTTCTATGATTGTATGTCTCAATAAATCTTATCTGTAGGGAGGGGAAAATATTGTGAAGATAAAGTTGAAATTGGTAAAGAAGTAACAGTCACTTATTTTGGGCCAGAGAGGGGTCATTTGGTATATTGTGGGTGGCACAGTCCTTAGACAAAATTATGAAGTGACCTTGATTTGTCTCATTTTTTTTTCATGGTCTCAGAATAAACTTGTTTGAGGTTGATATTCTGTGAGATTGTTTATGTCTAAATAGGAGAATAACATAGCCTACCTCTGAGTGTTAAGCCAGTTTCTGAATATCAGGGGCTGCTATTTTTTGTTTCTTTTTCAAAGTTTTGCCTTTATTTTTAAGTGATTAAGAAGCCTAGAATTGGATTTTTGAACATGACATAGTTAGTGTAAGGATGAAATCTGATTTCTCTCTCTCTCTCTCTTTTTTTTTTTTTCCAAGACAGAGTCTCGCTCTGTCATCCAGGCTGGAGTGCAGTGGCATGATCCTGGATCGCTGCAACCTCCACCTCCCGGGTTCAAGCGATTCTCATGCCTCAGCCTCCCAAGTAGCTGGGATTACAGGCGCCCACCACCAAGCCTGGCTAATTTTTGTATTTTTAGTGGAAACGGGGTTTCACTATGTTGGCTAGGCTAGTCTCGAACTCCTGACCTCAAGTGATCCATTTCCCCCCCTCGCCCCCGCTGGCCTCCCACAGTGCTGGGATTACAGGCTAATTTTTGTATTTTTAGTAGAGATGGGGTTTCACCATGTTGGCCAGGCTGGTCTCGAATTCCTGACCTCAGGTGAGGAATTTTATCTCTACTAATCCCAGCTGCTAGGGAGGCTGAGGGCGGAGGATTGCTTGAACCTGGGAGGCGGAGGTTGCAGTGAGCCAAGATCATGCCACTGTGTTCCAGCCTGGGTGACAGAGAGAGACTTCGTCTAAAAAAAAAAAAGAAAAGAAAAGAAAAAGAAAGAAGGAAGGAAGGAAGGAAAGAAAGAAAGGAAGAAAAGAAAAGAAAAAGAAAGAAGGAAGGAAGGAAGGAAAGAAAGAAAGGAAGAAAGAGAAAGAAAGAGAAAGAAAGAAAGAAAGAAAGAAAGAAAGAAATGAAAATAGGAGAATGATTGAATTACCTAGATATCTGGCTCCATAATAAATGTTTACATAGTACTTTTAAATAATGAAGGACTAAATGGGGAGGGGACAAAACGTCATAGAAAAGGTTACAAGAATAGTTTTAGACAGATGTAGGTCAAATATAAAGAATCCGAATTTGCTGTAAGTTGCCATTTAGATAGCTTGAAATTTAGTCTATGTTCTTGGATTTCTAAAAATCTTTTGTTTTTGTTTTTTTAAAAAAATCATTTTATTTTTTAACTACTTTATTGAAGTGTAATTGACACACAAAAAGCTATACATATTTAATGTGTACAACTTGATTAATTTGGAGGTAAGTATACACCTGTGAAGCCACTACTGCAATCTGTGCCATAAACCTATCCGTCATCTCCAAAACCTTCCACTCACCCTCTTTATAATGTTTGTTTATTTATTTTTATGTATTTTATCTTGATTTTTAGTAAAGACGAATTCAACCTGGGAGGCGGAGGTTGCAGTGAGCCGAGATCGCGCCACTGCACTCCAGCCTGGGCGAAAGAGCAAGACTCCGTCTCAAAAAAAAAAAAAAAAAGCCAGGCACTGTTCTAAGTATGTCATACAGACTAATTTATGTGTATCTCACAATAACCTATGTTCACTTTATAAATTAGGAAACTGGTGCACAGAGAGGGGAAGTTATTTTCCCAAGATCATGCTACTAGCAAGTACTAAGTCAGAACTAGAACCAGACAGTCTGACTCTAAAGTCTGTGCTCTCTTGCCAGGTGTGGTGGCTCATACCTCTAATCCCAGCACTTTGGGAGGCCAAGATAGGATGTTTGCTTGAGCCCAGGAGTTTGAGACCAGCCTGGCGAACATAGCCAGACCCCATCTCTACAAAAATTAGCCAGCTGTGGTGGCACGTGTCTGTAGTCGAAGCTACTCGGGAGGCTGAGGTGGGAGGATCACTTGAGCCTGGGAGGTTGAGGCTGCAGTGAGCTAGGATCACACCACTGCACGGAACAAGAACTTGTCTTAAAAAATAAATAAAATAAATAAAATAAAGTCTGTGCTCTCAATCTGTATGATATTCTACACTGCCTCCCAAAAAGGCGTGCCCACTACCCCGTCTGACTAATTTTTGTACTTTTAGTAGAGACAGGATTTCACCATGTTGGCCAGACTGGTCTCAAAGTCCTGACCTCAGGTGATCCGCCTGCCTTGGCCTCCCGAAGTGCTGGGATTATGGGTGTGAGCCACCGTGCCTGGCCTCACACTTGTATATTCAACTGCCTGCTGGAACTTTCCACATGGATGTCTCATAAGCTTCCCTAATTTAGCATGTCTAAAATAGAGTCCTGATCTTCCCACTACCACAAACCTATTCTTCCTTCAGTCTTACCCAGCTAGGTTAGTGGCAACTCCATCCTTTCAGTTGTTTGAACTAAAACGCTAAGAGTCATCCTTAATACTTCTCTTTCCTTTGGATTCAAGTCTGTTATTAAAACCTCTTACCCTCATCTCCAAAATATATTCTAAGTCTGTCCACTTCTCACCATCTACATTAAGAAATCTTGGGAATCACTACTAAGAAAACAAGAGGAGAAGGAACATTTGTACTTTCCCAAATCAAGAGAGCAGCAAGAGCCTGACAAGGTGGCTGATACCTGTAAATCCCTGCACTTCGGGAGGCCAAGACGAGAGGATTGCTTGAGCCCAGGAGTTCAAGACCAGCTGGGCAATATGGCGAGACTCTGTCTGTACAAATAGTAAAATTAGCCAGGCGTGGTGGCGTGTGCCTGTAGTCCCAGCTACTTAGGAGGCTGAGGTGGGAGAATTGCTTGAGGATGGGAGGTCGAGGCTGCAGTGAGCCATGATCTCGCCTCTGCACTCCAGCCTGGCGACAGAGTGAGACCCTGTAACAAAAAAAAAAAAAAGCCGGCGCAGTGGCTCACGCCTGTAATCCCAGCACTTTGGGAGGCTGAGGCGGGCGGATCACGAGGTCAGGAGATCGAGGCCATCCTGGCTAATATGGTGAAACCCCATCTCTACTAAAATACAAAAAATTAGCTGGGCGTGGTGGTGGGTGCCTGTAGTCCCAGCTACTCAGGAGGCTGAGGCAGGAGAATCGCCTGAACCTGGGAGGCGGAGGTTGCAGTGAGATGAGATGGCACCACTGCACTCCAGCCTGGGCGACAGAGTGAGACTCTGTCTCAAAAAACAAACAAACAAACAAACAAAAAAACAGCACTCTTCCTGTACCCTTGGCAGATTAGACAGGGGTTTGGGAGGAAAAGTATCATAGTACTTGCTGCTATTAATCACTGGAGTCCACAGTGTGATAGACTCACAATTCACTTTTTCATCTACTTATTTAAAGTAAGATTTTAAAAACTCCTCAAGGCTGGGCGCGGTGGCTCATGCCTGTAGTCCCAACACTTTGGGAGGCTGAGGTGGGTGGATCACCTGAGGTCAGGAGTTCGAGACCAGCTTGGCCAACATGATGAAACCCCGTCTCTACTAAAAATACAAAAATTAGCCAGGCATGGTGATGCATGGTGACGCGTGCCTGTAATACCAGCTACTAGCGGGGCTGAGGCAGGAGGATCCCTTGAACCTGGGAAGTGGAGGTTGCAGTGAGCCGAAATCATGCCACTGCACTCCAGACTGGGCAACAGAGCAAGAGTCCGCCTCAAAAAAAAATTTAAAAATAAAAAAAATAAAAAATAAAAACTCCTCAGGGGCACACATACTCCTTGCCTTCCAAGGAGCTGGAGTGTGTGCTTATACCTTTGTATATTTGCACACATTGTTCTCTCACCTGCAATTCCCTCTTGTCTGTTTAGCCAACTCCTAACTCCTCCTAAAGTCTTAGTCCAGATTTACATTCCTCTGATAACTACTTATTAAATGGTACCTATAGATCAGGCTGTGGTCTGAGGTGTTAGCGAGATGAATGAGACTGTCCATTCTCAAGTAGCTTCACAGGCTGGTCTCAGAGAAGGAAATATAAAGGAACAGACGCTGCAAGGAGTTACAGGTGCTATGATAGAGGCCTCAATGGATTTCAACATGGAAATGTCTAGTTCTACCTGAGGGCATCAGATGAGTCTGGAAAAATAAATAGGTGTTCACCAGGTACAGAGAGAAGCAAGAGAAAAGATACAAAGGTGTGAAAAAAAACAATCTGGTGAATATAAGAATGTTGAGCTGGCTGGGCACAGTGGCTCACACCTGTAATCCCAGCACTTTGGGAGGCTGAGGCGGGCAGATCACGAGGTCAGGAGCTCGAGACCAGCCTGGCCAACATAGTGAAACCCCACCTCTACTAAAAATACAAAAATTAGCCGGGCATGGTTGCGGGCACCTGTAGTCTCAGCTACTTGGGAGGCTGAGGCAGGAGAATCGCTTGAACCCAGGAGGCGGAGGTTGCAGTGAGCAGAGATTGCGCCACTACACTCTAGCCTGAGCGACAGAGAGAGACTCAGTCTCAAAAAAAAAACAAAAAAAACCCAGAATGTTGAGCCATTCAAAATCGGTGGGGCATCAGGGTGGTAGTTTGGGTGGTTTATGAGATGAGGATGGTGAAATCCACAGTGGGTAAATCACAAAGAAATGTAAATGCCGGGCTGAACAACTTGGGTATTTATCCTGTGGGAGAGGGAAAGTCATCGAAAAGGTTTTGCATTTTTTTTTTCCAGTTTCATTCCACAGATGAAAATGGAAAGGTTTTAATCAGGAGAGTGACCTGGTAAATTTGCGTGTTACAAAGATTCAGCTGTGTCAGTGATTTTTTGGAGCTGGCTTCTACCAACTCCCAAGAAAGACATTTGTTAAAATGTCAGAAATTTTGCAAGCTAACTGACATCGTGTTAGTGGCTTGAAATTGGTATAATGGGAATATTTACACCATGGAAATCAGCAAATGCTACAAATCAGAGTTTCTTTTTTTCTAGAGAGTCTGTTAAACATTTACCAGGACACAGCTGGCAGTGGCCATTGTAGCAGGTGGACTGAAAGAGGAAATTGGAGAGAGGCAAATGCAATAATCAAGGAGGGGTGGAGGCCATGCACCGTGGCTGACACCCATAATCCCAGCACTTTGGGAGGCCAAAGTGGAAGGATCACTTGAGCCTAGAAGTGCCTGTAGTCCCATCTACTTGGGAGGCTGAGGCAGGATGATTGCTTGAGCCCAGGAGCTCAAGGCTGCATGCAGTGAGCTATGATTGCACCACTGCATTTAGGCCTCAGTGACAGAATGAGACCCTATCTCTATTACAGTAAAAAAGGAAGTAAGAAGACAACCCACAGAGTGGGAGAAAATAGTTTTAAATCACATATCTGATAAGGGACTAGTATCCAGAATATATAACAAACTCCTACAGCTCAACAGCAGAAAGATAAACAACCCAACTAAAAATGGGCCGGGTGCAGTAGTTCATGCCAGTAATCCCAGCATTTTGGGCGGCTGAGGCGGGAGAATTGCTTGAGCCCAGGAGTTCAAGACCAGCCTGGGCAACATAGTGAGACCTCATATCTACAAATTTTTTTTTTAAAGCTGGGTGTGGTGGCATGCACCTGTGATCCCAACTACTCAGGAGGCTAAGGTGGGAAGATCACTTGAGTCCAGGAGTTGAGGCTGCAGTCAGCTATGATTACACCACTGCACTCCAGTCTGGGCAACAGAGCAAGACCCCATCTCAAATAATAATAATAATAATCCACCTAAAAATGGGCAACAGGTTCGAATAGACAGTTCTCCAAATAAGATATACAAATGGCCAATGAACACATGAAAAAATGCTCAACATCATTAGTCATAGGGAAATGTAAATCAGAACCACAATGAAATATTACTTCCTACCCACTAGGATGACCATACAAACAAACAAACAAAACAGAAAGCAACAATTGTTGGTGATGATGTGGAGAGACTGGAAACCTTGTACGTTGCTGGTGGGAAAGTAAAATGGCGCAGCCACTGTGAAAAACAGTTTGGGTTCCTCAACAGGTTAAAAAGAATTATCATATGTCCCAGAAATTCCACTTCTAGGTACATACCCAAAATAATTGAAAGTAAGTGTTCAAACAAAAGCTTGCACATGAATATTCACAGCAGCACTATTCACAAAAGCCAAAAGGTAGAAACATCTCAAATGTCTATGAATTGATGAATGGATAAACAAATGTATGTCCATACAATAGAATATAATTCAGCCATAAGAGGGAATCAAGCACTGACACATACTACAATATGGATGAACCTTGAAAACGTGTGACATGAAAGAAACCAGACCTGGCTGGGCGCGGTGGCTCACGCCTGTAATCCCAGCACTTTGAGAGGCTGAGGCGGGCGGATCACGAGGTCAGGAGATTGAGACCATCCTGGCTAACACAGTGAAACCCTGTCTCTACTAAAAATACAAAAAATTAGCCGGGCATGGTGGCGTGTGCCTGTAGTCCCAGCTACTCGGGAGGCTGAGGCAGGAGAATGGCGTGAACCCGGGAGGCGGAGGTTGCAGTGAGCTGAGATCGTGCCACTGCACTCCAGCCTGGGCAACAGAGCGAGACTCCGTCTAAAAAAAAAAAAAAAGAAACCAGACCTGAAAGCCACATATTATATGATTCCATTTATACGAAATATCCAGAATAGGCAAACTCATAGAGACAGAAAGCATACTTGTGGTTTTAGCAGCTGAGGGGAGGAGGGAGTGGGGAGTGATTGCTTAATGGGCATGAGGTTTCCGTTTGAGGTGATGAACATGATAATCGTTGTACGTAACATCACTGACTTGAATACTTTGAAATGGTAAATTTTGTGTTACATGTATTTTATCACAATAAAAAATGGAAAAAAAGAGACAGAATTAAATAAAAGGGTCTTGTGGAAACAGCTAAATTAAATATCATTGTCCTCCAGGCAAGATGCTCCATGATGTGCCGAATAGGGTAAGGACACAAGATACCAAATAGGGTAAGGAATGGTCCAGAAACCTGTGAACTCTGCAGAGATGGCAAAATGGATATCATAAGCAAGCCTCAATAGTGTAAATGTGGAAGTTATTGGGATGAAGACGGGACCACCATCCTTCAACAAGAAACAGCCTAAAAACACTGATGTATGTACCACAGGCTGTTCTAAGTCATTTACAAGATTAAACTAATGGTATCTCTATAATAGCCTTATGAGGAAGGTGCTATATTCCCATGTGGTACCATGTCTAGGTTGATGATGAGACCACTAACTAAGGAGTATGATTGTTTTAGTTTTCTTTCTTCCTCTTTTTTTTTTTTTTAGATAGAGGCTCACTCTGTCGCCCAGGCTGGAGTGCAGTGGTGCGAGCTCGGCTCACTGCAACCTCCGCCTCCTGGGTTCAAGTGATTCTCCTGCCTTGGCCTCCCGAGTAGCTGGGATTACAGGTGTGCACCACCATGCCCGGCTAATTTTTGTATTTTTAGTAGAGATGGGGTTTTGCCATGTTGGCCAGGCTTGTCTCGAACTCCTGACCTCGAGTAATCTGCCCACCTCAGTCTCCCAAAATGCTGGGATTATAGGCGTGAGCCACCATACCCGGCCTGATTGTATTAGTTTTCTACTGCTGTGTAACAAACTACCATAAAGTTTGTGGCTTAAGACAGCACACATTTATTGTCTGTTTCTGTGGGTCAAGATTCTGGGCGCAGCTTAGCTGGATTCTCTAGAGTCTCATCAGGCTGCACTACAGGTGCTGGCTCAAGGAAGAGTCTCTAATCCCAGTCTTCTAAGGTGGAGTCATATATAATATAATGTTATGTTTTAAGTGACATCCCATCACCTTTGCCCTATTATGTAACCTAATGAAAGCAGTGACAACCCATCAGCTTTTCCATGCTCTGTTGGTGAGAAGCAAGTGTGCCTATATTCAAGAAGAAGTGATACAAAAGCACAGATGTCAGGAGGTGGGAATCTTTGGAGGTCATCCTTAGGGTCTGTCTGCCACAATGATTGAGCGAATCAGTTTAATTCTGGGTCCCTGAGATTCAGGATTTTTTAAAATTTCTTTTTTTTCTTTCTCCTTTCTTTTCATTTTAAAAACATTTTCTGGCCGGGCATGGTGGTTCACTCCTGTAATCCCAGCACTTGGAAGGCCGAGGCAGGCAGATTTCTTGAGCTCAGGAGTTCAAGACCAGCCTTGGCAACAGGGCAAAACTCCATCTCTACAAAAAATTCAAAAATTAGCTGGGTGTGGTGGCACGAGCCTGTGGTCCCTCAGCTACGCAGGAGGCTGAGGTGGGAGGATGGCTTGAACCTGGGAGGCAGAGGTTGCAATGAGCCAAGATGGCACCACTGCACTCCAGACTGAGTGACGGAGCCAGACCCTATCTCAAAAAAGAAAAAAAAAACTTTCATTTTTATTGTTTTTAAAGCTCTCTGCCCAAAGAGATTCAGGATTTTAAACAATTTTTAAAATTTTTTTTTTTTTTTTTTTTTTTGAGACGGAGTCTCCCTCTATTGCCCAGGCTGGAGTGCAGTGGGAAGATCTCGGCTCACTGCAAGCTCCATCTCCCGGGTTCACGCCATTCTCCTGCCTCAGCCTCCCGAGTAGCTGGGACTACAGGCGCCTGCCACCATGCCTGGCTAATTTTTTGTATTTTTAGTAGAAACAGGGTTTCACCGTGTTAGCCAGGATGGTGTCGATCTCCTGACCTCATGATCTGCCCGCCTCAGCCTCCCAAAGTGCTGGGATTACAGGCGTAAGCCACCGTGCCCGGACAGGATTCTAAACAATTTTAAAGGATTTTTTTTTTTTTTTGAGATGAAGTCTCACTCTGTCGCCGAGGCTGGAGTGCAGTGGTGCGATCTTGGCTCACTGTAACCTCTGCTTCCCGGGTTCAAGCGATTCTCCTGCCTCAGCCTCCCGAATAGCTGGGATTACAGGCGTGCGCCACCACACCCAGCTAATTTTTGTATTTTTAGTAGAGACCGGGTTTCACCATGTTGGCCAACGTGGTCTCGAACTCCTGACCCCATGATCCTCCCGCCTCGGCCTCCCAAAGTGCTAGGATTACAGGCGTGAGCCACTGCGACTGGCCTAAATGATTTTTTAACTGAAAAAGCTTTAAAGAAAAATTCCCCCAGAAGAGATTCATCTTCAACTTGGTGGGAGATGGACTCTATAGCCTTCTTGCTTCCCACAAAAGGACATAAATATTATTTAACTTTATATTTTATTAGGTATTTAAGTAAAAACATAAGTAAATAAATGTAAATATTACTTGACCAGTTTTAACACTCAATGTGGCTTTGGCTTTGCATTTCCTGCAAAGATGGCCTTACCAGCCAATACCTTTAAACATCCCCCTTCTACTTCTTCATGGAAATTGTCAAGTGGTTGCTTCAGACTGAGGCTCCCACTTCATCGCCTAAAAACATGACAGTTGTTCTTTTTGGGGGCTATCCAATTTCATACTTTCCACTGTGTGTAGTCTTGGCAAGAGGGGAATTCCTAACACCTGCTTCACACTGCAGGCTCCCATTACAAAAGCTGAAGGGGCCAGATCTTTTCTTTACCTGATCCCTGGTATAGACATGGTATGGGCACTTGACCCAAATTTGGCTCACTCTTAGGACTTTGATGCAATGATGGAAGAAATTTTGGAAGTAAGACTGTTCCCTGAAATTTCAATGATATCACAAATACTTTTTCCTTCCCATTCCTCCAGATAAAGAATCAAAAGAACTTGTGCTCTGGGCTCTATTGTGGGCCTCATAGAACCTAGGATATCCTAAGTCTGTTCCCTAAGTATCAGCTTTATTCCCCAGTGTGTGTTATTCTATTATAGGGGACCCCTAGCCGAGGCTGCACTTCTGGTTATCAGAGAAAAGTCATAGATTCATTCATTCAACAAAAACTTATTCAGTACCTGCTTTGGGTCAGGCACTGTTCTAGATGCTGTGATACAATACTGTACAAGACAGACATGTTCTCAGCTCTCATAAGCTTACATTCCAGTGGGCAAGACAGATAATAAATAAACATATTCAGAGAGTAATAAGTTATATGAAGAAAATAAAACATGAAAAAGTAATAGAGTGGTACATTGGGGGTGGAGTGGGGAAGACAGCATTAAATAAAGTAGATGGGGAAGGCCTATTTAAAGAGATGACATTTGAGCTGAGACCTGAAGCATAAGGAATCAGTGCTGTGGATATCTAGAGGAAAGTAATTCCAGGCAAAAGAAAAAGCAAGTATAAAAACCCTAGATGGGATGAGTTTAATATGTTTAAGAAACAGAAACAAGGCCAGTGTGGCTGGGGTAGAGCTAATGGGAGGTAGGAAGTCATAGTGGAGAGATTGCTTAACGATGGGAACACATTAAAGAAAAAAGAAAAGTTCAGAGTTATTGAGAGGCCAGATCATGTGTGGTCTTATAGACTACTACAAGGACTTTAATTTCTTTTCTTTTCTTTTCTTTTTTTTTTTTTTTGAAATGGAGTCTCCCTCTGTCATCCAGGCTGGAGTGCAGTGGCACGATCTCAGCTCACTGCAACCTCTGCCTCCCAGGTTCAAGCAATTCTCTTGCCTCAGCCTCCCGAGTAGCTGGCATTACAGGCGCCCACCACCATGCCTTGCTAATTTTTTTTTTTTTTTTCTTAGTAGAGACAGGGTTTCGCCATGTTGGCCAGGCTGGTCTCGAACTCCTGACCTCAGGTGATCCACTTGCCTCCGCCTCCCAAAGTGTTGGGATGACAGGCAAGAGCCACTGAGTCCCGCCAGGACTTTGATTTTGACTCTGAGTGAGGTGGGAGCCATAGGAGGATTTTTAACAGGGGAGGGATTTGACTTTGCTTTACACAGGACACCTCTGGTTGCCTACTAAACTATAGGGGGCAAAGGTGGAAGTGGGAACAGGGTTGCTTTAAGTGCTGTTTGTCTATCATTGTGTGACTTTGAAAAGGTGCTTCCTCTGGGCGGACATAGCCCCATGGCACTTGGCTTGGAAAGAAGGGCCCTTGTCACTGGGCGCGGTGGCTCACGCCTGTAATCCCAGCCCTTTGGGAGGCTGAGGCGGGCGGATCACGAAGTCAGGAGTTCAAGACCAGCCTGGCCAATATGGTGAAACCCCATCTCTACTAAAAATACAAAAAAAAAAAAAAATTAGCTGGGCGTGGTGGTGTGCACCTGTAATCCCAGCTACTTGGGAGGCTGAGGCAGGAGAATTGCTTGAACCAGGGAGTCAGAGGTTGTAGTGAGCCAAGATTGTGCCACTGCACTCCAGCCTGGCGACAGAGCAAGACTCCGTCTCAAAAAAAAAAAAAAAAAAAAAAGGAAGGGCCCTTGTCTAAAGAGAAAGATGCTTCTTCCTCCTGCAGGTGTAGCCCCACACCAGGGTTCATGGCTTGGCACCACAATACGGGCTGGATTTCAGCCCCTACTGGGCCCCTTAGCCAGATGTCCTTGTGCAATGCACAAACCACAGAACTGTCTACGGCCTCGATCAAAGAGACTGGTAGAAGGCTGTTTTGGCAATGCAGATGAGAGATGATGATGGCTTGGATCAGGGTGGTAGCGGGGTGGAGGGAGGCAAATGCACAAGGGAAATGCTGAGAATATCCTTAGCCCTGAGTTTCAGTCCTAGCTCTGGGAAGAATGGAGTGTTATCGCTTCTCTAAGAACAGCTGTAACATCCACCAAACATGTGGGTTCAGACTCATTCTGGCCCTAAGCAATTCCCCAAAGGGAGAAGTTAGGGTGGTTACTCTGGGAATTGTGGGGAGGGTTTCTCTCCTCATGGAAAGATGCCATAGCCCCCAGAAAGCTTTGGCTCCCAGGAAGGTTGGCAGCCAATAGGCTGTGCTCTCAAGGGAGTCCAGGAGCAGTTGTGCTTCTGTGTAAATTGTGCAATATGAGGATATTAATTTGTCATAATGATGGAATATATGTTCCAAGCAGCTAGATTGGGCTTGGCAGTTAGTGGACACACAGAATTCTTCAGCCCTAGCCCTAGTTCCTCCATGGACTCACTGAGGAATCTTAGACAAATCGTTTCCCCTTTCTGAGACATAGTTTCTTCATTTGTACCATGTGAGTAATATTCCCTGCAAATAAAAGGTTTTTGGAGCAAATGGAATGAAACCGTGGATGTGAGGGAAACTATTGGAAAGCTGGCCATATAATTGCGGGTATCGTGATGTTGCAGTGCCTCTTTCTCTCCTAACTGTCCCTTTAGTCCAGTTCTCATCCTTTTTGCCAGGACTTCTAGAAGAGCTCCCAGCTGGTTGCCCTGCCTTTGGTCTCCTTGTTGGCTCACCTAGTCTTCCTGAACCTTAAATTTCCTGAAAAAAAAGCTTTTTTTTTTGGTGTTTTGTTTGTTTGTTTTTTTGGTTGTTTTTTTATTTTTTGAGATGGAGTCTCGCTTTGTTGCCCAGGCTGGAGTGTAATGGCGCAATCTCAGCTCATTGCAACCTCCGCCTCCCAGTTACAGCAATTCTCCTACCTCAGCCTCCTGAGTAGCTGGGACTACAGGCGCAGGTCACCATGCCCAGCTAATTTTTGTTTCTGTTTTTGTTTTGAGAGGGCGTCTTGCTCTGTTGCCCAGCCTGGAGTGTAGTGGCGCAATCTCTGCTCACTGCAGGCTCCGCCTCCCGGGTTCACACCATTCTCCCGCCTCAGCCTACCAAGTAGCTGGGACTACAGGTGCCCGCTACCACACCCAGCTAATTTTTGTGTTTTTAGTAGAGATGGGGTTTCACCGTGTTAACTAGGATGGTCTCAATCTCCTGACCTAGTGATCCGCCCACCTCGGCCTCCCAAAGTGCTGGGATTACAGGCGTGAGCCACCATGCCCGGCTGATTTTTGTATTCTTAGTAGAGACGGGGTTTCACCATATTGGCCAGGCTGGTCTCGAACTCCTGACCTCAGGTGATCCACCCACCTCGGCCTCCCAAAGTGCTGGGATTACAGACGTGAGCCACCGCACCCGGCCGAGCCCCCCAGATTTATAGGGGGAGGCAACAGCTAGGTGCATTGCAAGGATGTGGACAGAACAGAAATGATGTTGTCCTAAGAAAGGTTAGTTGGGTGGTACTCAGACCACTGTGATCCTTCCCCAGGAGGGTTAGAGGAGACTGTTCCATCCACTTTTCTTTCCCCTTTCTTTTCTTCTTTTTTCTTCTGTTTCTCCTTCCCTTTGTTTTTCTCTGTCCTTTCCTCCTTCCTCGCCACCCTCTGTGCTGTCCCCTTTCTCTCTCTCTGTGATGCAGATTACTGCTTTGCTGTCTCTCTTCTCCCTCCCTTTGATGGGTTGGTCTTTGGGTCTGCCTGCTCCTCTCCTCTCATGTCCCCCTGACCCCCTGCACTGCCTCCAGTACCCTATGGTTCCGTGTCCTCCTCATTCCCACTCTACCTTTCCTCCCCCACCCCACGTTTACGGATGAGCAACCTCTCAGAGTCTGGAAGTCCCGCAGCTGTTCTGAGACGCTGGGGCCTCCCACCACTGGGGCCGGAAAAAGGCCGACCCTCTGGAGGGGCCAAGGGGGAGGGGTAGCAGGAAAAAGGGGCGTTACACTTGCAGCTTTCTTTTTGGCCATTCATTTTGGAGGGGAAAAGTGAAACAAAGGAATTTAAAACCTCCTCTTTTGTCCTGCCCCAGATGCAACTAATGATGGTCTAAGAGCTTAATTTGCCTTTCTAGGAATGAAAACTCTTCTAAGAAACCGCATCTTTTAAACACTTGGTTTGCCGTGGACCACAGCATCTGATAAGACAATGAAAACAGAAAAGCTTTTAAAGCCAACTTAACCCACACATAAATGTGATACTAATGAAGAATCAATAGTCTGGTGGATCATTTTTCCTGCGACTCCTTGGAGAAGCTTAAAGAGGCTTTCAATCAGCGGGGTAGGTGGTGAATAAAATGTTCTTTTCGAAATAGATAAAGTTGATTTAAAGATGAAGATTAAGTAAATAATAGCCAAGGTGGCACTTGGTCTTGGAAAACATTCTAAGGTGGTTCTTCGCTGGTTGCTAGTTAGGAAACACTGGTCTAATGAAATCAATATGTAATGTGAGGGGGACAAATGCCTGCACAGATTCATCAGAACTATAAACACATCTGAAGGAAGAATAGTTCCATAAACAAGTGTGGCCAGCCTTGATTTTTAAGATTATTTTTTATTTTTGGTACAGATGGTGTCTCGCTATGTTGCCCAGGCTGGTCTGGAACGCCTAGGCTCAAGTCACTCTCCCACTTTGGCTTCTCAAAGTGCTGGGATTACAGGCACGAGCCTCTGCTCCCAGCTGTGCCCAGCCTTGAAAAGGAGAGACACTGAATCAGTAGAGTGTGGGTAGGCCTGTCCAGGCGAGAGGGATTTGATAACATTGCTTGTTCATTGTTGTTTGCCCAGACTCACTTCTGCCTTTTCCTAATTGTACCGTGGTTGCCTTTGTAGAATTCTTTCTGACCTCACTGTAGCAGGCCTTGTAAGTTACTCCCTTCTTCTAAGCTGTCAGCATCCTGCTTTGGTTCCAGTGTCCACTCTTTCCCTGTGGGATTCAGAACTGAGTCCTAATTGATTTAAACCAGTAGCTCTCCAAGTATGATCTGGGAATCCTTGGGGATCTACAAGACTTTTTCAGACTGCGAATTCAAAACTCTTTTCATGATGTTGTTTGTCTTGAATTTCCACTCTCATTCTTTCACAAGTATATGGAGTTTTTCAGAGGTTACATGACATATGATGTCATCACTCTGACATTAATAGAATGTGTGCTTCTATTCACAATAGCAAAGACATGGAATCAACCTATGTGCCCATCAACAGTGGATTGGATTAAAAAAATATGTTACATATACACCATGGAATACTACACAGCCATAAAAAAGAATGAAATCATATCCTTTGCAGCAACATGAATGCAGCTGGAGGACGTTGTCCTAAGCTAATTAATACAGGAACAGAAAATCAAATACCACACATTCTCACTTATAAGTGGGAGCTAAATAATGGGTATTCACGGACATAAAGAGCAACAATAGACACTGGAGACTACTAGAATGGGGAGGGAGGGGGCAAGGGTTGAAAAACTAACTATTGAGTGCCATGCTAAGTACCTGGGTGACAGGATCAATCATACCCCAAATCTCAGCATCACTAAATATACCCAGGTAATGAACCTGCACATGTACTCCCTGAATTTTTATTTGTTTGAGCTAGGGTCTTGCTCTGTCACCCAGGCTGGAATGAAGTGGTGCAATGACAGCTCACTGCAGCCTTGACCTCCCAGGGCCCAAGCAATCCTCCTACCTCAGCCTCCCAAGTAGCTGGGACTACAGACACACACCACCATGCCTGGCTATTTTTTAACAATTTTTTTTGTAGAGATGGGGTCTCACTATGTTGCCTAGGCTGGTCTCAAACTCCTGGTCCCACATGATCTTCCTGCCTCAGCCTCTAAAAGTGCTGGGATTACAGGCATGAGCTGCTGTGCTTGGCCTAAATTTCTCATTCTTAATTTATTACAAGATAAAAACTGGCAGCTATCACTCACACAAACAAAAGCTCTTTTAGGTCCTCGGTAATTTTTAAGAGTATAAAGATGCCCTAAAGCCAAGAAGTTTGAGAACTATTGGTTTAAGCAAATTATAGGGGTCCCATTCCTGTGGGGGAATGTGACACTGTCCTGACTCATGAGACAGAAATAGGTTCCTCTGTGGGATGGTGTTCTGGGAAAGGTGTCCTTGATGTTAAAAAGAAATACACAGGGCCAGGCACAGTGGCTCACGCCTGTAATCCCAGCACTTTGGGAGGCTGAGGCAGGCAGATCACTTGAACTCAGGAGTTCAAGACCAGCCTGGGCAACATGGTGAAACCTCATCTTTACAAAAAATGCAAAAATTAGCTGGGCGTAGTGGCATGTGCCTGTAGTCCCAGCTACTCAGGAGGCTGAGGCAGGAGGATTCCTTGAGCCTGGGAGATTGAGACTGCAGTGAGCCGAGATTGTGCCACTGGACTCCAGCCTGGGGAGACAGAGTCAGACCCTGTCTCAAAAAAAAGAGGAAAACCCTGAATAGGCAAGAGGCAAGATCTTACCTCTTCTCTTCCTGGTGTGTTGAGCGGAGCAGGCATATAACCTAAGGTTAGCCAACCAGATGCTATCTTTGAATCGTGAGCAAAGAATACAAGGATGGAGGGAAGAGTGTTAAGTTGTTCACCCCCCCTCCCTCTTTCTCTTTCTTTCTTTCTTTCTTTCTCTTTCTTTCTTTCTCTCTTTTTCTTTCTTTCTCTTCTTTCTTTTTCCTTCTCTCTCTCTCTCTCTCTTTCACCGGGTCTTGCTCTGTCACCCAGGCTGGAGTGAAGTGGCATGATCTCAGCTCACTGCAGCCTCGATTTCCCGGGCTCGGGTGATCCTCCCACTCAGCCTGCCAAGTAGCTAAGATTACAGGCATGCGCCACCACGCCCAGCTGATTTTTAAAATTTTTTGTAGAGATGGGGTCTCACTATGTTGCCCAAGCTGGTCTTGAACTCCTGGGCTCAAATGAGCCACCCACCTTGGCTTCCCAAAGTGCTAGGATTACAGGTGTGAGCCACCATGCCACGTCCAAGTTGTTCATTCTTTATTCCTGCAGCTCCCTTTATTTCCTGCCCAGTCTGAAGCCTGCTCCTCCAGCCACACATGGGTTCTACAAGCACTTAATAGTCATCCAATAATTATCTAGCCAAAGTTGATTTCTGCTGTTCAAAACCAACAACCTTAATAGAGATGCAGGGTCAGAAACAGGAATATTCCAATCACCACTGTTTCATTTTGTTTCATCAAGCAAATATCACTCAAGACTGTCCATCTTGGTTAGGCACAGTGGCTCATGCCTGTAATACCAACACTTTGGGAGGCTGAGGCCGGAGGATTGCTTGAGCTTGGGGGTTCGAGGCTACAGTGAGCTATGAGCATGCCACTACACTCTTGTCTGGGTGACAGAGGCTGTGTCTTAAAAAAAAAAAAAGACTCTTCATCTCTCTTGGCTCTGTTCCTCTACTCAACCAGGGAGCCACTCCATAATTAATTAAATGGCATATGCTTTGTGGAGTAATCAAGTGTACAGTTTGCTCATGTGGCCCAGCTCTGAGTTGAATCAGCTCTGTGTGTTCTTCAAAGTTAGGTTTCTGGATCCACAAGGCTGAGGCTCACAGGCTCTGGATTATAGAATGTGAGGAGCTTGAACCAGCAATAAGTAGGTCATCTATTCAGACAGTCAGCAAATGTTTACTGAGTATCTAACTGTTCTAACAGAATATAGCAGTAAACAAAATAGACACAGTCCCTGTCTTTGTGGAACTGACATTCTAGTTGGAGATATAAACATTAAATAATCAATTGTACAAGTATTTAACTGCAATAAATGCTAGGAAGAAAAAGTACAGGATACCATGATAATGTACAGTTGGGCCCCAAGCTGGTCTTTAGTGTCAGGAAAGGTTTGCCCTGAGAAAGGGACATTCGACATTAGGCAAAAGGGTGGGAGGAGCATTCGAGGCAGAAAGAACATCTTATCAAGGTCCAGAGGTGAACAGTACGCCCAGGGAAACAGATTGTTCCCTGATTGTTGGGGAACAAAGTGAGGGGGAGGAGGTTAAATGAGGCTAGAGAGGTGGCAAGGGCCAGAAGTGGCTTTGTAGGTCAGCCCTTCTTTAAAAATTTTTTTAATTGTGATGAAATACACATAATATAAAAGCTACCATTTTAACCATTTTTTTCTGTAAATTTTTTTTTCATGGGAGCATAGATTCAAATTGTCCTGAATATATACTCCCCACCTTAACCATTTTTAAGTGTACAGTTCAATGGCATTAAGTGCATTCACATTGTTGTGCAACCATCTCCAGAACTGTCTTCCTCTTATAAAACTGAAATTTTGTGCCCATTAAACAACTCCCCATTCTTCCCTCCCCCCAGTCCCTGGTAACCACCATTCTACTTTCTATCTCTATAATTTTGATTATTCTACGTACCTCATATACGTGGAATCATGCAGTCTTTGCCTTTTTTTTTTTTTTTTATAAAGAGATGAAGTCTCTATGTTGCCCAGGCCCGTCTCGAACTCCTGGCCTCAAGGGATCCTCCCGCCTTGGCTTCCCAAAATACTGGTATTACAAGCATGAACCACCCTGCTTGGCTTAGTCTTTCTCTTTTTGTTACTGTCTTATTTCATTTACCACAATGTCCTCAAAGTTCGCCCATGTTGTAGCACGTGTTAAAATTTCCTTTGGGCCAGTCTTTTCTTTTCTTTTTTGAGGCAGAGTATTACTCTGTTGCCCAGGTTGCAGTGCAGTGGTGTGATCATGGCTCACTGCAGCATCCACCTCCCCGGTTCAAGAAATCCTCCCACCTCAGCCTCCCGAGTAGCTGGGACTGCAGGTACAAGCCAGCACACTCAGCTAATTTTTGTATTTTTTTGTAGAGACGGGGTTTCACCATGTTGCCCAGGCTGGTCTCCAACTCTTGACCTCAAGCTGTCCTCCCAACTCAGCCTCCCAAAATGCTGGGATTACAGGCATGAGCCACTGGGACTGGCGGGCCAGCCCTTCCTAAACTGTAATGTTGCTGCTTCCTCAGACCTACCCTGATTAACAAGGTGGTAGGCCATGCTAAGAATCTCAGGATGAGATTTTGAAACCTTAATCTTTGTGCTGTCCTTTTCTGCCTTACCTTTCCTGGTTCTTCAATCAGGAAACAAGGGCATCCATGTTTGTATTCATTTCCTAGGGCTGTCATAAAAAGAAGTACACAATTCTGGGGCAGGAGTGGGCATTAAAAAAAGGTATCATAAACTGGGTGGCTTAAAACAATAATTTAGGCCGGGCACAGTGGCTCACACCTGTAATCCCAGCACTTTGGAGGCCGAGGTGGGCGGATCACCTGAGGTCGGGAGTTCAAGCCCAGCCTGACCAACATGGAGAAACCCTGTCTCTACTAAAAACACAAAAAAATTAGCCGGGCATGGTGGTGCATGCCTGTAATCCCAGCTACTCAGGAGGCTGAGGCAGGAGAATCTCTTGAACCTGGGAGGTGGAGGTTGCAGTGAGCTGAGACCACACCATTGCACTCCAGAGCCCGGGCAACAAGAGCAAAACTCTGTTAAAAAAAAAAAAAAAAAAAAAACCACCAAAAAAACCCCCAGAAATCTATCCCCCGATAGTTCAGAAAACCAGAAGTCCAAAATCAAGGTGTTGGCAGAGTTCGTGACTTCAGGAGGCTCTGAGGGAGAGTCTGTTCCATGCCTTTTCCCCAGCTTCTGGCGGTTTCCAGCAATCCTTGGTTTGTACATGCATTACTCCAACAATTGCCTCCATCTTCACATGGCCATCTCCCTGTGTGTCTGTTTTCTTTTATCTTTTTTTTTTCTTTTTCTTTTTGAGACGGAGTCTTGCTCTGTCATCCAGGCTGGAGTGCAGTGGCGTAATCTCAGCTCACTGCAACCTCTGCCTCCTGGGTTCAAGTCATTCTTCTGCCTCAGCCTCCTGAGTAAGTGGGATTACAGGTGCATGCCACCACACCCTGCTAATTTTGTATTTTTTAGTAGAAATGGGGTTTCATCCTGTTGGCCAGGCTGGTCTCAAACTACTGACCTCAAGTGATCCACCCGCCTTGGCCTCCCAAAGTGCTGGGATTACAGGCAAGAACGACCGTGCCCTGCCTGTTTTCTTGTATCTTGTCCAAAATTTACTTTTTTTTTTTCTTTCTCAATCCAGGACAAAGCTGAACAAAATCCACTCTTCTTACAAGGACGCCAATCATTGGATTTATGACTCACCCTAATCCAAAGTGACCTCACCTTAACTTGAATACATATTTCCGAATGAGATCAAATTCACAGGTTCTGGGTAGACATACATTTGGAGGGGTCACTATTCAACATAATAGTACACTGTTGCTTCTACAAAAAGGATTGTTAGAGAAGGAATGTAAGAGAAAGATGTAGATAATGTTCAGCTTTTGTTTTGTTTTGCTTCTAACTTAGGCTTTTGAACAAAGTCGTTGCACAAAATGTACTTTGTGCAAAAGAGAAATCCTGGCCAGGCACAGTGGCTCACACCTGTAATCCCAGCACTTTGGGAGGCCAAGGCGAGTGGATCACTTGAGCTCAAGGGTTCGAGACCAGCCTGGCCAACATGGTGAAACCCCATCTCTACTAAAAATACAAAAATTAGTAGGGCATGGTGGCCACCGCGCCTGGCCCAGTTACATATTTTGTAATTCTCCGAATTAAATGAAAACTGGTTTGAGCCTTCACAGGCCAGAGTAGCAATAAGTTTAGTACCACTTTCTGGCCAGGCGTGGTGGCTCCCGCCTGTAATTCCAGGGCTTTGGGAGGCCGAGGCAGGCGGATCACGAGGTCAGGAGATCGAGACCATCCTGGCTAACACGGTGAAACCCCGTCTCTACTAAAAATGCCAAAAAAAATTAGCTGGGCGTGGTGGTGGGCACCTGTAGTCCTAGCTGCTCAGGAGGCTGAGGCAGGAGAATGGCGTGAACTGGGAGGCGAAGATCGCGCCACTGCACTCCAGCCTGGGTGACAGAGTGAGACTCCATCTCAAAAAAAAAAAAAGTTTAGTGCCACTTTCTTTGGCTCTTCTCTTCCTCTGGTTTATCCAGGAATTTACACAATCTGCAAAGGAGGTCGCCTTGATGTCTAAGCCTCAGCGCTGCGCGGGGCGGTGGGGTCAGGGGTCGGGGGTGGGGGGTGGGGTAAGGCCTCCACTGCTATGCCTGCCGTTTTGCCTCATTGCCACAAAGTGTCACTATGGAACACCAGTCCGCTTCTATCTGGTACTGCTGGTCTACTACTGAGCAACGCTTTGCCTGACCCCCACCTTCCAGTACCGATCAGTGAGGTCCTTCATAGGTTCCCCAAGAAAGTGAAGTTCAGGGGTTTAAAACGGAAGGCCTCTAAATCCTTGGGATGAATGACCCTGAGTGACCAGTCTTTCTGGGCATATGCTCAGCTCTTCTCAGAGATCTCACTGTCTCAAAGGCACTAGGTTCAGATTAAGGTAATTGTTTGCCCATCATAGAACCTCCCTCTTTCCATTCCCTAGGGATTCATCAAACAAAACAAAAGCAGACTTAACATCTCTGTGAGGGTTAATCTACATGAAGCCCCCGGTTCTCAGAGATGGAATGAATGCCTGGGGACACGGGCATCATTGTGGATGAGGCCAGCAGCTGAGAATTTCAGGAACTGTTGAGCTCTTATTTCTCACAGGCAAGGTAACAGAACACTCAAGGAGTTTCCAACTGGGGCCATATTGGGTATGAAGCAGATTACATAGTGGAGGAAACAAAAATGTGGGTGCGCTTTGCTTGCCCTCACTGTTCTCACAATAGGTGCTCCCCGGCTGGCCAACGCGTTATCCATATGGCTTTGTCTCCAAGGCTCCAAAAATTTTCTGACAGCAAATAGTATATTATGTCCACTCAAACTTTGGTTTACAATGGGCTTATTATTCCATATCACATAGTAATTTATTTTTTTTATTTTTGGCTGGGTGCGGTGCCTCACACCTGTAAATCCCAGCACTTTGGGAGGCCGAGGCGGGGGGATCACTTGAGGTCAGGAGTTGGAGACCAGCCTGGCCAACATGGTGAAACCCCGTCTCTACTAAAAATACAAAAATTAGCCGGGTGTGGTGGTGGCCACCTGTAATCCCAGCTACTTGGGAGGCTGAGGCAGGAGAATCGCTTGAACCCGAGAGATGGAGGTTGCAGTGAGTCGAGATTGTGTCACTGCACGCTAGCCTGCGTGACAGAGCAAGACTCCATCTCAAAAAATTATTATTATTATTATTATTATTATTATTTTTGAGATGGAGTTTTGCTCTTGTTGCCCAGGCTGCATTGCAATGGCACGATCTCGGATCACCACAACCTCTGCCTCCTGTGTTCAACCGATTCTCCTGCCTCAGCCTCCTGAGTAGCTGGGATTACAGGCATGCACCACCACTCCTGGCTAATTTTTTGTATTTTTAGTAGAGATGGGGTTTCTCCATGTTGGTCAGGCTGGTCTCAAACTCCTGACCTCAGGTGATCCTTCTGCCTCGGCTTCCCAAAGTGCTGGGATTACAAGCGTGAGCCACCATGCCCGGCCAAAAAAATTTATTTTTTATGTTTATTTTTTGGAGACAGGGTCTTGCTCTGTCACCCAGCTGGACTGCAGTGTCACAATCGTGGCTCACTGCAGCCTTGACACCCGCCCACACCCGAAGCTCAAGTGATTCTCCCACCTCAGCCTCTCAGGTAGCTGAGATTATAAGCACATGCCACCAGGCCTGGCTAATTTTATATATATATAGATCTATCTATCTATCTATCTATCTATCTATCTATCTATCTATATCTATCTATCTATCTAACTATTTTTTTAGAGATGGGGTCTCGCCATGTTGCTTAGGCCTTTTCTCTAACTCCTGAGCTCAAGTGATCCACTCACCTCGGCCTCCCAAAATGCTGGGATTACAGGCGTGAGCTGCCATTTGCCATTTCCGGCCCACATAGTAATGTAATACATCCACTCATAGAGAGCAAAACTTGAACCTGTAACACTTCATTAATTAGAATTCAGCATGTTATTCTGGGAGGCTTCCCTCCAAATCATTCTGGCAAGATTAGCAGAAGTCCAGCCCAGCCTCATCTCCATATTTGTAACTGTGGGGTTTGGTCAGGATTCTTTGTCTGCAAGTAACAGAAAGTGGCCCTGTCTACCTTAAGGAAGAAGGGAATTATTTCAAGGCTGTGAGGAGAACTCACAAGATTAAAAGGAAGGCTGGACAGACAGAAGCCATTCAACTACCAAGGGAACTTGATAATAGCGAGACTTATTAATGAGTTTTCCCAGACACCACTCCTGAAATGAATGAATAGACAAATTTTTTTTTTGAGATGGAGTCTCACTCTGTCACCAGGCTGGAGTGCAGTGGCACCATCTCAGCTCACTGCAACCTCCGCCTCCTGGGTTCAAGCAATTCTCCTGCCTCAGCCTCCTGAGTAGCTGGGACTACAGGTGCACACCGCCACGCTAGGCTAATTTTTTTTTCTTTTGTATTTTAGTAGAGACAGGGTTTCACCATGTTGCCAAAGCTGGTCTGGAACTCCTGAGCTCAGGCAATCCACCCGCCTCGGCCTCCCAAAGTGCTAGGATTACTGGCCTGAGACACCACGCCTTGCCGACAATCATTTTTTCTATCTTTGCATCACTCAAGAGTCAAAGCTCCTGCCGAGCATGGCGGCACGTGCCTGTAGTCCCAGTTACTTAGGAGGCTGAGGTGGGAGGATCACCTGAGCCCAGGGAGGTTGAGGCTGCAGTGAGCTGTGATTGCACCACTGCACTCCTGCCTGGGTGACAGAGTGAGACTCTGTCTCTAAAAAAAAAAAAAAAAAAGATTCAAAGCCCCGACATCCCAATAGAAAAATGGCCAAGAGATATGGCAGACCACAGAAGTGGAAATCCAGTGGAGGAATCATGTTGGAGTAGGTTGTGAGAGAAACGAGAAGAGGGTGACACATAGGCTATCAGGCTTGAGTGCTCTCTAGGGCAGAAGCCAGGTCCCACTGCCCTCTCTAGGGCTCCCCATCAGATGCTTTGTGTCAATTAGCTCCTTTAATTATCACAACAGGCCAGGCGCGGTGGCTCATGCCTATAATCCCAGCACTTTGGGAGGCTGAGGCTGGCAGATCACCTGAGGTCAGGAGTTTGAGACCAGCCTGGCCAACATAGTGAAACCCCCTCTCTACTTAAAAAAATACAAAAATTAGCCGGGCGTGGTGGCAGGTACCTGTAAGTCCCAGCTACTCAGGTGGCTGAGGCAGGAGAATCGCTTGAACCCAGGAGGCGGAGGTTGCAGTGAGCCGAGATCATGCCACTGCACTCCAACCTGGGCAACAAAGCGAGACTCCATCTCAAAATAATAATAATAATAATAATCATCATCATCATCATCATCACAACAACTCTGTAAGATGAGTGTGAATGTCTCCCATTTGTCCAGTGAAGAAACTGAAGCTCAGACAGGGGATAGCTGGCCTTAGGTTGTCTAGCTGGGAGATGAGAGAGCTGAGGCTGACCACATAGTGGTCATTTCCCCTATATATGCTGCCTTGGCTGCTGTGTATGGCTGTACAGTTTATGCATTGCACAAGCACGCCCAGTCCAGAGGATGAGTAGGGTCTGGGCTGAAATCTAACCTATGATGATCCACTCAACAAGCTGGCTGCCTCTTTGTAAATCTGTGTGTATCTCTGGAGGAAGAGGCTCATTTCTCTAATTTGTCCTCCCATGTAAAAATTCTTCAACCTCACCTCAACCTCTGATTCTTTGGTCCCACCACCTTTTGTTTGTTTGTTTGTTTGAGACAGAGTCTTGCCCTGTCTCCCAGGCTGGAGTGCAATGGCGCCATCTCAGCTCACTGCAACCTCTGCCTCCCGGGTTCAAGCAATTCTCTTGCCTCAGCCTCCAGAGTAGCTGGGACTACAGGCATGCACCACCACACCTGGCTATTTTTTATTTTTATTTTTATTTTTTGTATTTTTAGTAGAGATGGGGTTTTGCCATGTTGGCCAGGATGGTCTCGATCTCTTGACCTCGTGATCTGCCTGCCTCAGCCTCCCAAAGTGCTGTGACTACAGGCGTGAGCCACCGCGCCCGGCAGGTCCCACCACCTTTTAACTAACTGCCCCTCAGTCCCCTCATGTCCTCACTTCTCTCCTTACCCAGTATGGTAGGCAGAATTATCTGATGACCCCCATAGTATCTCTACCCCATTATTATGCCCTGTATAATCCCCCTTCCCTTGAAGGGGGTGGTCGTTGTGAGTTGCTTCTAACCGATAGAATATGGCCAGGATGATAGGATTTCACTCCTCTGATTTGCCCTGCCCCTACCTCTCTCTCTGTCTCTCTCTAGATATAGCTATGGCTCCATCTTGCTAGCATGCAAAGAACTCAAACTGATGGCCTTGAAGAAGCAAGAAGCTGCTATGCTATTGTGTACTACCTATGGAGATGGCCACATGGCAGGCAGCGCCTAGGGTGTGAGGGCCTTAGTTCTACAACCACAAATAATTAAATTCTGCCAACAACCATGTGAGTTTGAAAGAGGACCCAAACCTCATATGACGCTGTAGTCCTGGACAACATCCTGATTGCAGCCTGTGTGACCCTGAACAGAGAATCTAGTTAAGCTGTGCCTGGATTTCTAACCCATGGAAACTGGGAGACAATATGTGTTTTTTTACAGCTGTTAAATTTGTAGTAATTGGTTATGTGGCAATACAAAACTAATACACTCAGCTTAGATTTCATTATTCATCATTATAATCACCCCCTTGCAAACATCCTTACTATTCTAGCCCTTGTGGCCAACAGATGCTAAAGTGACCTCCAGTAATCCCTACCACCTGGTGTTTATGTCCTGTGTAATCTTATCTTCTGGAGTGTCAGCAGAACCTGTGACTTGTCTCTAGCCTTCTAGACTATGGCAGGCCAGGTGCAGTGGCTCATACCTGTAATCCCAGCACTTTGGGAGGCTGAGGTGGGAGGATCTTTTGAGCCCAGGAGTTTAACACCAGCCTGGAAAACATAGCAAGACTCTGTTTCTACAAAATAAATTAAATAAATAAATAAATAAATAACGATAGAATATGGCAAAGGTGATGGGATGTCACTTTGCTGAGACTCCATCTTGGTATACTGGAGTTACAGAGACTCTTTTCTGTCAGCTTTGAAAAAATAAGCTGCCAAGTTATCACAGGGCCACGTGGCAAGGAACTCATTACTTGCAGTTGAGAGCCAACTCTGGATGAAAGCTAGCAAGAAAATGAGGACCTCGGTCCTATAGCTTCAAGATTAATTCTTCCTTGATATGATATAGGAGATATTAAAGAAACAAAAGATGAATTCTTCCAACAGCCTGAGGGAGCTTGGAAGCAGATATTTTCCCTAGTTAAGCCTCTGATGAGACTGCAGCCCCAGTTGACACCCACGATGCAGCCTAGTTAGACCCTGAAAAAGAGGACCCAGATAATTTGTTCCCAGACTCTTGACACACAGAAACTGTGAGATAATACATGTGTTGTTTTATGTCTCTAACTTTGTGGTAACTTGTTACACAGCATAGAAAACAAACAGCCCGTCTCTCTCATCTTTATACTCATCTGGCCAAACACAACCCAGGTTACTCTCTACCTCTGTAAGAGAGCAGCTGAATGCTGTTAGAGAAAACAAAACAAAAAAAACCCACACAAGCCAATGATTTCACTCTAAAGTATTGATTGCAGACCTCAAATAGGCATTAGTAGCTGGGACTCATAGCAATCCTGCTGTGATCACCTCTCCACTCTCAGAGATAATTATTATTATTTTTTTTGAGACAGGGTCTTGCTCTGTTGCCCAGGCTGGAGTGCAGTGGTGCAATCTCGGCTCACTGCAACCTCTGCCTCCTGGGTTGAAGTGATTCTCCTGCTTCAGCCTCCTGAGTAGCTGGGACTACCAGTGTGCACCACCACGCCCGGCTAATTTTTGTATTTTCAGTTGAGATGGTGTTTCACCATGTTGATCATGGCTGGTCTCAAGTTCCTGACCTCAGGTGATCTGCCCGCCTTGGCCTCCCAAAGTGCTGGGATTACAGGCATGAGCCACTGCATCCGGCCAGAAATAACTATTTCATACCTCCTCCTCTCCTCCCAAACCTTGCTCATCCCAGCCTCTGTCCTTACTTTCAGTTGATGGCCTCACAACACCCTTCATTAAGAAGGTAGAGCTGGGCCGGACATGGTGGCTCCCTCCTGTAATCCCAGCACTTTGGGAGGCCAAGGCAGGCAGATCATGAGGTCAGGAGTTTGAGACCAGTCTGGCCAACAAGGTGAAACCCCATCTCTACTAAAAATACAAAAAATTAGCCAGGTGTGGTGGTATGCGCCTGTAATCCCAGCTACTCAGGAGGCTGAGGCAGGGGAATCACTTGAACCCAGGAGATGGAGGTTGCAGTGAGCTGAGATCACACCATTGCATTCCAGCCAGGGCGACAGTCCAAGACTTTGTCTCAAAAAAAAAAAAAAAAAAAAGAAGGTAGACACAACATTCAAATGGGAATTTCCTTATCTCACCATGAAATCTACAATCTTCTCTGCACCCAACCTCTTCTTCTTCTGACTTCTCACACGGAGGAACTGTCCCTCCTCGTATCAAAGACCAGTCCCTCTATTTTGGCATTTGGCCCCTCTCATGTACTCAAAAGCTTTGCTCCTTGGGTGACTCTCATGTCTCCTGCATCACCAGTTTCTCCTCTTTGAGCCCATTCTCATCATCACATGCACATGCTCTATTATATACCATCTTTTTTCTTTTTGGAGGCTGAGTTTCGCTCTTGTTGCCCAGGCTGGAGTGCAGTGGTGTGGTCTTGGCTCACTGCAACCTCCACCTCCTGGATTCAAGTGATTCTTCTGCCTCAGCCTCCCAAGTAGCTGGGATTATAGGCACCTGGCACCACGCCCGGCTAATTTTTGTATTTTTAGTAGAGATGGGGTTTCACCATGTTGGCCAGGCTTGTCTCGAACTTCTGACCTCAGGTGATCCACCCGCCTTGGCCTCCCAAAGTGCTGGGATTACAGGCGTGACCCACCGCACCTGGCCGATATACCATCTTTAAGAGCCCCCTTGAATACCATGAGCTCTTCCTACTACTGCCTATTTCTCTGTTCCTGTCATGCAAACCTTCTCCAGTTGTAAGTTACATATTACTCTCTCCACTTCATCTCCCACTCTTCAACCAACTGCAGTCTAGCTTCATACCACTCCATAGAACCCACTCTTGTCAAAGTCACCAAAGACTTCATGTCAAATCCAACAGACAGGTTTTTTTTTTTTCTCATCCTACTTGTCTTTTCAGTAGCATCTGGCAATCAACAATCCCTCCTAGAAACACGTCTGTTTCTTCTCAGTCTCTTTTGCTGACCTCTAAATATTGAAGTTCTCTGAGCTTGTAGAACCAACTGCCTCCTTGTCATCGCCACTGGATTATCTCACAATCACCTCAAATTGAACATGTCTAAAACAGAAATCTTGATATTCTTCCCCAAGTCTTTCCCTCCTCTCGCCTCCCATCTGTATAACCAGTAGTTATTGAACTAGAAAGCTGAGAATCATCCCTTCTCTCATCTCCTTTATACTCAATTTATTATGGAGTGCTATTGGTTCTACCTCTAAAATTTATCCTGAATTTGTCCACATCTCTCCGTCTCCACTATCTCTAATCTACACCAAACCACCATTGTCTCTTGTTTGAACTTTTTTTTTTTTTTGAGATGGAGTCTCACTCTGTCACCCAGGCTGGAGTGCAGTGGTGCAATCTTGGCTCACTGCAACCTCTGCCTCCCAGGTTCAAGCGATTCTCCTGCCTCAGGCTCCTGAGTAGCTGGGACTACAGGTGCGCACCACTACTCCTGGCTAATTTTTTTGTATTTTTAGTAGAGATGGGGTTTCACCATTTTGGCCAGGATGGTCTCAAACTCCTGACGTCAGGTGATCTGCCCACCTCGGCCTCCCAAAGTGCTGGGATTACAGGCATGAGCCACCATGCCCAGCCTTTTTTTTTTTTTTTTTGAGATGCAGTTTTGCTCTTATTTCCCAGGCTGTAGTGCAGTGGCGTGATCGCGGCTCACTGCAACTTCCGCCTCCCGGGTTCAAGTGATTCTCCTGCCTCAGCCTCCCAAGTAGCTGGGATTACAGGTGCCCGCCACCACGCCTGGCTAATGTTTTGTATTTTTAGTAGAGACAGGGTTTCATCATGTTGGCCAGGCTGGTCTCGAACTCCTGACCTCAGGTGATCCGCCTGCCTCAGCCTCTCAAAGTGCTGTGATTACGGGCATGAGCCACCGTGCCTGGCTTGTTTGAACTATTATAGTAGCTTCCCAATGGTCTCTCTGCTTCCACTTCCGCCCTTCTATAATTCCTTCTCCGTATAATAGCCAAAGTGATCTTTCAAAAATGTAAGTCAGATGTCTTCATTCCCTGGCATAGAAGATTTTCCACTATATTTAAAATAAAATTCAAACTTCTTGCCATGACTAACAGGGCCCCTGCCTGTGGCATTCACCTCATCTCCTGTAGCTCTTTCCCTCTCATACTAAGCACTGTCACCCTGGCCTTTGTGTTTGCTCTTTCCTTTTCTTTGAACCTTCTTTCTCTGGCTCTACATCTGAGCATACCTTAAATGTTTTTGTTTGTTTGTTTGTTTTGAGATGGACTCTAGTTCTGTCGCCCAGGCTGGAGTGCAGTGGCTTGATCTTGGCTCACTGCAACCTCTGCCTCCCAGGTTCAAGTGATTCTCCCACCTCAGCCTCCCAAGTAGCTGAGGTTACAGGCACAGGCCACCATGCCTGGCTAATTTTTGTATTTTTAGTAGGGACGAGGTTTCACCATGTTGGCCAGGCTGGTCTCGAAATCCTGACCTCAGGTGATCCGCCTGCCTCAGCCTCCCAAAGTGCTGGGATTACAGGTGTGAGCCACTGCGCCCGGCCTACCTTAAATGTTGTGTCCTCAGAAGTGCCTTCCCTGACCACCCTCCCTCCCCTGTCATCCTCACTCAAATGTAAGTCCTATGGAAGCAGAGCCTTTGTCTGTCTTATTGGCTCCCCATTGCTTAGCACATAGTCAGCATTCAATCAATATTTAAAGAATGAGTGAATAAATGAGGCAGTTTCTCTGAGGATCTGAGTACAATGTATCTAGGTGTAAAGATGGAGTCTGGTGGTGTAAAAGGTAAAATGCAGTGGACAATTGAGATTATTTTACTCAGGCTATTGCAATAGGGAGACCATACACTATTGAGAAACATCTCAAAGAAAAGGAAGGGGACTGGAATTTTATGGAGGCAAGTAGATAAGGGTTGACAATCTAGGAGTCTTTTGGGGCAATGAGGAAGGATAAAGACAGGTCTTGTCTGAGTCATTGAGGAAAGGTGAAGGTGAGTCTTATCTCGGCCTATGTGGGAGTAGGGAGGTCCTTTGTGGTGAGCCCTTTCTGGAGAGCAAAAGGGTGGGGGATTTTTCTTATTTTAATTTTTTTATTTTATTTTTATTTTTTGAGACAGAGTCTCACTCTGTCACCCAGGCTGAAGTGCAGTGGCGTTATCTTGGCTCACTGCAGCCTCCGCCTCTCTGGTTCAAGTGATTCTCCTGTCTCAGCCTCCCGAGTAGGTGGGACTGCAGGTGCGCGCCACCAGGCCCAGCTATTTTTTTCTATTTTTAGTAGAGATGGGGTTTCACCATGTTGGCCAGGCTGGTCTCGAACTCCTGACCTCAAGTGATCGCCTGCCTTGGCCTCCCAAAGTGCTGGGATTACAGGCGTCAGCCAACATGCCTGGCCTATTTTTTATTTTTATTAATCATTTATCTTTGTTTTGTTTTGTTTTGTTTTCAGATACAGACCTATAGAAGGGTTGGGGAATTTTTTTTTTTTTTTTTTTGAGACGGAGTCTCCCTCTGTCGCCCAGGCTGGAGTGCAGTGGTGCCATCTTGGCTCACTGCAAGCTCTGCCTCCTGGTTTCACGCCATTCTCCTGCCTCAGCCTCCCCAGCAGCTGGGACTACAGGCGCATGCCGCCACACCCGGCTAATTTTTGTATTTTTGGTAGAGACGGGGTTTCACCGTGTTAGCCAGGATGGTCTCGATCTCCTAACCTTGTGATCCGCCCGCCTCGGCCTCCCAAAGTGCTGGGATTACAGGTGTGAGCCACCGCACCTGGCCAGGTTGGGGAATTTTTTGACCATGGCTGATTTCCAGGAATACAGGGTTCAGATAAGTTTCAACATTGTCAGTGGTTATTTCAGTTTCCTGATAGGGGCTTCTTCTAGAGATTTCAATCTGGGATATCAGTTTGGGGGCTTATCTAGGCACTCTAGAGGCCTATTCTTGGGTTCAATCTGAGCAACCTGAGTGGACCACTTAGGGCTGTTATTGCAGGTCAGTCAGTCTGAGGTCCCAGCCTGAAGGACTCAATTTGTGACTTCAGTTTGGCAGATCAGTTTCAGAGAACTCTACCTGGGAATTTTAGTCTGTAGAACTCAGTTTGGAGGCTCTGACTGTGAGGGGTACTCTATCTGCTAGGCACAGTCAAGGGGCTCATTCTGGATATGACAGGTTGGTGCTCCATCCAAGGTTCATTCTAAGGTTGGTAGTATGACTTTCTTCTGCAGAGCTCAGAGTATTGCTTTAGTGTTGGGATCTGAAACTTAATTCTGCAAACTGAGTCTCTTGTACTCAGCTTGGGGAGCTTCTTCAGGGGCCTCTGGGGAAATCATTTTAGGGGTTTGGTCTAGAAACTGTTTGGGCCACCTGCTTTATGGTAGTCTGTCCAGAGGTTCAGGCACTGGTATACCTGAGATCAATCTCATTGTATTAGTCAGTCAGGAGCTCTGTCTGGATCACTCACTGTTGGGTGCTCAGCATGGGCATTCAGACTTTTTGTTTATTTGTTTGTTTTGGTTTGTTTTGTTTTGAGATGGAGTCTTGCTCTGTCGCCCAGGCTGGAGTGCAGTGGAATGATCTTGGCTCACTGCAACCCCCGCCTCCCAGGTTCAAGTGATTCTCCTGCCTCAGCCTCTCAAGTAGCTGGGATTATAGGCGCACACTACCACGCCTGGCTAATTTTTTGTATTTTTAGTAGAGACGGGTTTTCACCATGCTGGCCAGGCTGGTCTTGAACTCCTGACCTCAAATGATCCGCATGCCTCGGCCTCCCAAAGTGCTGGGATTACAGGCATGAGCCACCGCACCCAGTGGCATTCACTCTCCTGAGAGAAGTCCGGGAGTTCCGAGTGAGTTCTGAGTGAGCTCAGGCATTGGCTCACTCAAGAGGGCTCAGCTGGCATCAGATGTGATTGCATGTAACAAAGAGACACCAAATAATGATGGCTTAAACAAGATAAAAACCTCTATTTTTCTTTTTTTGACACAGAGTTTCACTCTGTTTTGATCATTGCTCACTGCAGCCTAGACCTCCCGGGCTCAAGCAATCCTCCCACCTCAGCCTCCAGAGTAGCTGGGACTACAAGCATGTGCCATGCCGGTAAATTAGTCATATCTGCTTATTTTTTTAATTTTTTTTTTTGGTAGAGACAGGGTCTCCCTGTTGCCCAGGCTGGTCTCAAACTCCTGGGCTCAAGTGATCCTCCCACCTTGGCCTCCCAAAGTGCTGGGATTACAGGTGTGAGCCATCGAATCTGGCTCAAACCTTTTATTTCTCTTATGTAAAAGCAGTCCTGACCGGGCATGGTGGCTCACACCTGTAATCCCAGCACTTTGGGAGGCCAAGGCAGGGTGGATCACAAGGTCAAGAGATCGAGACCATCCTGGCCAATATGGTGAAACCCTGTCTCTACTAAAAATACAAAAATTAGCCGGGTGAGGTGGCACGTGCCTGTAATCTCAGCTACTTAGTAGGCTGAGGCAGGAGAATCGCTTGAATCCGGGAGGTGGAGGTTGCAGTGAGCCCGGATTATGCCACTGCACCACTGCACTCCAGCCTGGCAACAGAGTGAGACTCCGTCTCAAAAAAAAAAAAAAAAAAAAAGCAGTCCTAAGAAACTGCTCCTTTCTTCCACTAAATTTTTTTTTTTCAGATAGGGTCTCACTCTGTTGCCCAGGCTGGAGTGCAGTGGCAAGATCACGACTCACTGCAGCCTCAAACTCCCTGACTCAAGCACTCCTCCCACTTCAGCCTCCCAAGTGTAGCTGGGACTATAGGAGTGCACACCATACCCAGCTAATTTTTTGATTTTCTATAGACAGGGTCCCACCATGTTGCCCAGGCTGGTTTTGAACTCTTGGGCTCAAGCAATTATCCAGGATTCTTTGAGCCAAATTTGCCAAAGTATCCCTGCTGCACTCAGTTATTGGTAGTTTTTGGCACTCAGCTGATGGCAAGCAATGTCTGCGCAAATACAAGGGTGGATTTCAGAACAGCAGCTGGGGCCCTTGATTAAATTCATCCCCTGTAGCTTACGGTCTGTGAGATGAAGTCTCATGGCTACCATAGGTGCATACCGGTGGTTCTCTCTGGGGATTCCCTCTAGGGCTCATTTTGGGCTTTTTTTTTTTTTTTTTTTTGAGATGGAGTCTCACTCTGTCACCCAGGCTGGAGTGCAGTGGCACAATCTCGGCTCACTGCAACCTCCGCCTCCCAGGTTCAAGTGATTCTCCTGCCTCAGCCTCCCGGGTAGCTGGGACTACAGGCAAGTGCCACCACGTTCAGCTAATTTTTTCACTTTTTTTTTTTTTTTTAAGACAGAGTCTCGCTGTGTCGCCCAGGCTGGAGTGCAGTGGCGTGACCTCAACTCACTGCAACCTCTGACTCCCGGGTTCAAGCAATTCTCCTGCCTCAGCCTCCCAAGTAGCTGGGACTACAGGCGCCCACCACCATGCCTGGCTAAGTTTTGTATTTTTAGTAGAGACGAGGTTTCACCATGTTGGCCAGGCTGGTCTCGAACTCCTGACCTCCAGTGATCTGCCCGCCTCAGCCTCGCAAAGTGCTCCGATTACAGGCATGAGCCACCGTGCCCGGCCTTGGGCATGTTATTTCCAGGTTCAGATATTAGGTTTTCAGTCTGAGGGAAGCTGTTTCAGAACATGGGCTCAGTCTACACTTTCAGCAGGGGGGATGAGTTTGTGGCTTTAGTATGTGATGGGTCCTTCTGGGAACTAACCCTGGGCCCACTTGCAGGATATCAGTCCCAGTCCCCATACTCCTTCAAGGAGCTAAGTTTGGGGACTCAGTCCCATGGCTCTACCTAGAGGCTCATTATGGGCATTATGGGGACATGACTTTAAGGTTAAGGGTTTACATGTTGATGGTTCACTCTTTTTTTTTGAGACAGGGATCTGGCTCTGTCACCTATGCTGGAGTGCACTGCTGCCATCTCTGCTCATTGCAACCCCCGCCTCCTGGGCCCAAGCTGATCCTCCAACCTCAGCCTCCAGGGTAGCTTGGAGACCGCAGGCATGTCCCACCAAGTCCTGCTAATTTTTGTATTTTTTTCAGAGACAGGGTTTTGCCATGTTGCCCAGGCTGGTCTCAAACTCCTGGACTCAAGGAATCTGCCCAGATGGTTCACTCTTGAGACACTAATTCTAGTGTTTCAGTTGGGAGAGGATTTGATATGGGAGCCTCATATTTTCTCTGACATATGACTAAGCCTCTCACTGAGTGAGTGCCAGTTTCAGAGCTCAGTCTGCTCAGGTATTGGAAGCCCAGTCTGGAGATTTTAGCCTGAGGTCAAGCCTAGGAGATACGGATGTGATGGCCTCACCCAGGGATATCTGTCTGGTGGGCTCTGTCTTGGGATGCCAGGCTTGGTCCTAATCTGAAATTTTCCTTTCTTTCTTTTTTTTTTTTTTTTTGAGACAAAGTCTCACTCTGTTGCCCAAGCTGGAGTGCAGTGGCGTGATCTCGGCTTACTGCAACCTCCACCTCCCGGGTTCAAGCGATTCTCCTGCCTCAGCCTCCCGAGTAGCTGGAACTACAGGCACGTGCCACCACGCCCGGCTAATTTTTGTATTTTTAGTAGAGACAGGGTTTCACTATGTTGGCCAGGCTGGTCTTGAACTCCTGACCCTGTGATTTACCCACCTCGGCCTCCCAAAGTGTTGGGATTACAGGCATGAGCCACCGTGCCCGGCTGAAATTTTCTATCTGGAAGCATCCTCTGCACATTCAATGTGGTGGTTCAACCTGCATTTTAATCTTGGAGCTCAGTCTAGGGTGTCATACTGGGAGTTGAGTTTGGGATACATGGACTTATAAAGCATCATGCATAGAATTTTGGGGTGTCTGTGTCTTTCTTCCCTCCCGCCCTCCCTTCCTTCCTTTTTTTTTTTTAATTTTTATGGATTCTCACTCTGTTGCCCAGGCTGGAGTGCAGTGGTGCCATGTCGGTTCACTGCAACCTCTGCCTCTGAGTTCAAGAAATTCCCTTGCTTCAGCCTCCTGAGTAGAGTAGCTGGGACTACAGGTGTGCACCATCATGCCCAGCTAATTTATGTATTTTTAGTAGAGACGGGGTTTCAGCATGTTAGTCAGGCTGGTCTCGCACTCCTGACCTCAGGTGATTGCCCGCCTTGGCCTCCCAAAGTGCTGGGATTACAGGCGTGAGCCACCGCACCTGGCCTGATTGCAATTTTAAAATTGGCAAACAAATACACAATTTGGAATGGTGTTTCTGTAATATTTTGATAACTGTATTTTAACATACTTGACTTCCTTTGTAAACCTATATTTTATTGTGTGCATTTAAAAACATTATTCTGGGCTAGGCTCATGCCTGTATTCCCAGCACTTTCGGAGGCTGAGGGAAGATTACTTGAGCCCGGGAGTTTGAGACCAGCCTGAGCAACATAGTGAGAACCTGGTCTCTGCAAAATAAGTTTTTTTTGTTTTTTTTGAGATGGAATCTGGCTCTGTCGCCCAGGCTGGAGTGCAGTGGCACGATCTCGGCTCACTGAAACCTCCACCTCCTGAGTTCAAGCGATTATCCTGCCTCAGAAATTTTAAAATAAAATAAAAACATTCTGTGAAGAGCTATATTGACTTTACCAGATTGCCGATGGGGGTTCAAGTCACAAAAAAGGTGAAGACATTTGGTACTTAGGATACTCGGCCTTGGACTTCAGTCTCAAAGCTAAGGGTTCATTCAGAGGCCTTGGTTTGTTACATCCCAGAGAGGGACTCCATGTGTGGGGATATCTAGCAGGCCTATTCTCTCTGTGTATGTTCGAGGCCTCAGATTGTGGGAACGTCAACTGAGGTTTTCAGTATCTTCATTTGGGCCTCTCTGAACTCAATCTACATTGCTGACTCTACAAAAAAATGAGTCTCTGGAGCTACGGAGGAGGCTATGCCCATGAGGTTTTCTCTCAGTCTGGAACTGCTCTAATTATCATCACACACCATGTTGCTTCCTGCCTCTGTGTATTTGCACACATTTTTCCCCTGCACAGAAGGCTCTTTCCTCCTTTCAGTAACACCTTCCACCCCCATACACACACTCCCCCATCACCCAGCAAAATTCTACTCAAACTTTAAGAATCAGCTCACGTGTCGTCTCCTCCGAGAGGCCTGCCACAGCCCCCAAGGCTGGGTCTGGGACCCTCTGCTGAACTCCCATGAGTCCCTGTGCTCCTTTCTCCCTGGGCATTGCACAGAGATAGATTTATCGTAGAACAAATCAATCTTAAGCCTCAGGGCCCCACACTTGCACAGGCCACTTCCAGGTCTCTGGTTATTGAGCCTGGTCTATTTGAAGAATGTTTAAGATTTGTCGCTGTGCCAAGAGAAGTTAAAATAACCTGAAATCTTACAGCTCACATGTAAAAGAAACTAGAAATTTTCCCAAGTTTGACAAAAATCTTAAAATGTACATTACTAATAACGAGTTGTGAAATTGAAACTTTTCTAAAATACTAATAATAAAAAATTTTACTCAACTGAATTGAAATCAATTGAATTCTTTGTGTTCTCTCTAGAAAATATAAAATACTTGTCATATGAAGAGTTCTATAAACTCTTTGATATCAAAAAATGTAGAAAAATTAGTAGAGAGGTGAGTCATGTAATTAATAAGAATATTTTATTTTGGCTGGGCGTGGTGGCTCTTGCCTGTAATCCCAGCACTTTGGGATGCTGAGGCAGGCGGCTCACCTGAGGTCAGGAGTTTGAGACCAGCCTGGCCAACATGGTGAAACCTTGCATCTACAAAACAAAAACAAAACAACAAAGTAATATTTTATTTTTCTGGGTTAGAAGATGTTTGTGACATTTGTCAGTTTTTAAAAATTTGTAATTTGTAAATTAGATTTCTAATTTTAAGGAAATACTTTCATCAATAAATCAACAAATAAGTAGAATGTACAATTCAATGGCTTTTAGTATAGTTTCTTCTGATTTGCTCCTTGGCTTTCTCCTTAGCTTTCTCACTGTGTGTTCACATAGTTGTCCCTGTGTGTACACCTCTCTGGTGTCCCTCTTTGCTTGTGTCCTCATCTCCTCTTATTATTATATTTTGTTGTTTTTTGTTTTTGAGACAGGGCTTGTTCTGTCACTCAAGCTGGAGTGCAGTGGTACAATCATGGCTCACGGCAGGCTCAACCTCCTGGACTCAAGTGATCCTCCCTCCTCAGTCTCCTGAGTAGCTGGGACTACAGCCATCACACCCAGCTAATTAAAAAAAAATTTTTTTTTGTAGAGATGGGGGTCTTGCTTTGTTGCCCAGGATGGTCTCGAACTCCTGGCCTCAAGCGATCTGAGCCATTGCACCGAGTTCTAATCTCCCCTTCTTTATAAGGACATCAGTCATAATGGATTAGGGCCCGCCCATACAACCTCATTTTATCTTAATTACCTTTTTAAAGGCTCTATCTCCCAATACAGTCACATTCTGAGGTACTGGGGGTTAGGGTTTCTACATATGAATTTGGGGGGTGGTGGATACAATTTAGCTCATAACAGCAACCATTACCTCGTCTAATTTTTAGAACATTTTCGACACCCCCAAAAGTAGCCCTGAAGCCATTTAGAAGTCACACTCTATTCTTTCCCCATCCAAGCCCTGGGCAACCATTCATCTATTTTCTGTCTCTATAGATTTACCTATTCTGTATATTTCATATAAATGGTATCATACAATATGTGGTCTTTTTTGACTGGTCGGTAATTATACGTCCTCTTTCGTTCCTGATTTCAGTAATTTGAGTCTTCTTTCTTTTATTTCTTCCTCAGTCTAGCTAAGGGTTTGTAAATTTTGTTGATCTTTTCAAATAACTGACTTGGCCAGTTGCATTTGCTCACACCTGTAATCCCAGCATTTTGAGAGGTGAGGCAGGTGGATTGCTTGAAACCAGGAGTTCAAGACCAGCCTGGGCAACAAAGTGAGACACCCCCTCCCAACACACACACACACACACACACACACACACACACACACACACACACACACACACACACACACACACACACACTAGCCAGGCATGGCGGCCTATTCCTGTAGTCCCAGCTAATCAGGAGGCAGAGGCAGGAGGATCCTTTGAGCCCAGGAGTTTGAGGCTGCAGTGAGCAATGTTTGTGCCACTGCATTCCAGCCTGGGCAACAAAAAAAGACTTCATCTCTGAAAAAAAAATAACCGCCCAGGTCCGGTGGCTCACGCCTGTAATCCAAACACTTGGGAAGGCTGAGGTGGGCAGATCACTTGAGGTCAGGAGTTCGAGACCAGCCTGGCCAACATGGTGAAACCCTGTCTCTACTAAAAATACAAAAATTAACGGGGCATGGTGGCATATGCCTGTAATCCCAGCTACTCTGGAGGCTGAGGCAGGAGACTCCTTTGAACCTGGGAGGCAGAGGTTGTAGTGAGCTGAGATTGCACCACTGCACTTCAGCCTGGGTGACAGCACCAGACTCCATCTCAAAACAAACAAACAAACAAACAAACAAACAAAAAACAACAACTGACTTTTGGCTTCACTGTTTTTTCTTTTCTCTATTGTTTTTCAATTCTCTATTTCATTTATTTCTGTTCTAATATTTATTATTTCCTTTCTTATGCTTGCCTTGGGATTACTTTGCTCTTCTTTTTCTGGTTTTGTGAAGTGGAAGTGTAGGTTATTAATTTGATATCATTCTTTCATTTTTTATTTTTTTGAGACAGGGTCTTGCTCTGTCCCCCATGCTGGAGTGCAGTGGCACAATCACGGCTCACTGAAGCCTTGAGCTCCCAGGCTCAAGCAATCCTCCCACCTCAGCCTCCTGAGTGGCTGGTACTACACGCATATGCCACTATGCCCATCTAATTTTGTTTGTTCGTTTGTTTGTTTGAGACAGAGTCTCACTGTGTCACCCAGGCTGGAGTGCAGTGGAGTGATCTCAGCTCACTGCAACCTCTGCCTACCAGGTTCAAGCGATTCTCGTGCTTCAGCCTCCCAAGTAGCTGGGATTACAGGTGTGTGTCACCATGCCTGGCTAACTTTTGCATTTTTAGTAGAGACAGGGTTTGTTCATATTGACCATGCTGGTCTCAAACTCCTGACCTCAGGTGATCTGCCCACCCAAAGTGCGGGAATTATAGGTGTGAGCCACCATGCCTGGCCTAGTTTTCAAATTTATTTATTTATTTATTTAGTTTGAGACAGAGTCTCGCTCTGTTTCCCAGACTGGAGTGCAATGGCACCATCTCGGCTCACTGTAACCTCCGCCTCCCGGGTTCAAGCCATTCTCCTGCCTCAGCCTCCCAAGTAGCTGGGATTACAGGTGCTTGCCACCATGCCTGGCTAATTTTTGTATTTTTAGTAGAGACAGGGTTTCACCATCTTGGCCAGGCTGGTCTCGAACTCCTGACCTCAAGTGATCTGCCTGCCTTGGCCTCCCAAAGTGCTGTGATTACAAGCGTGAGCCACCACACCTGGCCTAATTTTTAAAATTGTTTTTAGAGATGGGGTCTCACTATGTTGCCCAGGCTGGTCTCGAACTCCTGAGCTCAAGCCATCCTCCAACATCAACCTCCCAAAGTGCTATGATTACAGGCATGAGCCACCATGTCCGGCTCTTCTTTTTAGATATGCATGTTTACAGCTAAAGATTTCCCTCTAAGTGTTGCTTTAGCTGCATCTCATGCATTTTTTTATGTTTTTGTTTTCATTCATTTTAAAGTGTTTTCTAATTTGCTTTGTGATTTTTTTCTTTGACCCATTTATTGCTTAGGAGTGTGTTAATTTCCATATATTTGTGAATTTTGTAAGTTTCTTTTTACTGATTTTTAACTTCTTTCCATTGTGGTCAGACAACATACTTTGTATGTTCAATCCTGTTAAATCTATGGAGGCCTACTGTATGGCCTAGTGTATGATCTGTTCTGGAGAATGTTCTTGTGTACTTCAGAAAAACATGTACAGTTATCCCTGGGTATCCGTGGGAGACTGGTTCCACGACCTCCGGAGGATACCAAAATTCATAGATGCTCAAGTCCCTGATATAAAATGGCATAGTATTTGCGTATAACCTATGAATATCCTACTGTATACTTTAAATCATTTCCAGATGTGACTCACGCCTATAATCCCAGCAATTTGGGAGGCCGAGGCAAGTGGATTAAACCCAGGAGTTCGAGACCAGCCTGGGCAACATGGCGAAACCCCGTCTCTACTAAAAATACAAAAAGTAGCTGGGAGTGGTGGTGGGCACCTGTAATCTCAGGTACTCGGGAGGCTGAGGCACGAGAATTGCTTGAAACCAGGAGACGGAGGTTGCAGTCAGCCGAGATGGTGCCACTGCACTCCAGCCTGGGCCACAGAGTGACACTCGGTCTCAAAATAATAGATAAATAAATAATTTCCAGGTTACTTATAATGCCTAATACAGTGTAAATGCTATGTATATAGCTGTTATACTGTATTGTTTAGGGGAATAATGTCAAGAAAAAAAGTATGCACATGTTCAGTGCAGATGCAATTTTTTCCTGAATATTTTCCATCTGAGGTTAGTTGAATTCACGGACGTGGACTGCCCCCCATAGGGAGAGCTGATTGTATTTTACTGTTGTTGGTTGCAGTATTCTATACAGATGTCAGGATGCTTTTTTTAAATGCAGATTTTTAAGGCTATACTCACTGAGTCCTCTGCCCCAGGGCCTGGAATCTGTATCTGTAATAAGTTCCCCACATATTTCCTCCGCAGTACCCACGGATCCGGAAACCATGGCCCCACACGTCCTTCAGGTCTGGTGTCCTTTGATTTAAGTGAGTAACTCTGGTGGTGTCATCGATCGCTCTGACAGATTTTTCTTTTGCTCTAGTCTTGCTGCCAGGTCTGCGGAAAAGAGAATCCTGTGTTCTCAGGCTCGGCTTGCGTCTCGTTCTGCCTGGGCCGAGCTACGGAGGGATTGGGCCGCCGGGACGTCACGTGGACCGGGGCCGGATAATGGCGGGCGCTGCAGAAGATGCGCGAGCTCTTTTCCGGGCTGGGGTCTGCGCGGCCCTGGAGGCCTGGCCGGCCTTGCAGGTCAGTGGGGCCAGGGCCAGGGCAAGGTCAAGGTTAGGGCCCGGGGCAGAACAGGAGTTGGTTGGGCTAGGTGCCTGAGGCTTGGCTAGGCGGCATAAGAGGAGTTGGCTGGGCGGCATAAGCGGTCTCCAGGCTACTCCAGGTCTGCTCCCAAGCTGACTTGGTGGGCTTGGACCTGTGTTTACAGATCGCTGTGGAGAATGGCTTCGGGGGTGTGCACAGCCAGGAGAAGGCCAAGTGGCTGGGGGGTGCAGTGGAGGATTACTTCATGCGCAATGGTGAGTGAATGTGAGGCGCCGCGACCCGCCTGTGTGGGGGTGTGGAGAGGAGGAGCCCCATCCCGCAGAGCCTGCATTTCCTCTCGAGCAGTTGTGGATTGGTACCTAAAGGTGAGGTGGAATGAATTCAGCTTTTAGAATCAGAATCCTGGATTCCAGTGCTTTACGGGCTGTACCACTGACTCGTGGGATTACTCTGGACAAGGCAGTTTACCTCCCTGAGACTCAGTTTCCTAGTTTCTAAAATGCGTATAAGAGTATCCACCAGAGCGCTGTACAGTAGAAATATTATGCTAGTCACATGTAATTTAAAATTTTTAGTAGCCACTTTAATAAAGCAAAAAGCAGATGAAATCAATGTTAGTAAACTCGGTGTGTACGAAATATTTCAACATGTAGTCAGTATAAAACATTGAGATATTTTACATTTTTTAGTATTAAGTTTTCAAAATCTGGTATTTTACAGTTTTAGCACATTTCGATTTGGCCTAGCCATATTTCAAGTGCTCAGTAACCACCTGTGGCTGTTTGGACAGCAAAGATCTACACTGTAGGCTCGTCTTGAGGGATATACAAGAACAAGAGGCCCAGTAGAGGGCCTGTTGCATAGTATGGTTTTTTAAAAAAATCTTCATTCAATTTCTAGCTTTGGAGATGACATTAGGCAGAGTCATCTCTCTCAAGAAAGTATACTATCCATTGAGGATCCACACACGTAAATAGTTACAACATTGATAGATTTTCTGGTAAAGAGGAGCTCAGGGTGCATGGGGTAACAGGATGGGGAGACAGCTTCTTAGTGGAGGTGGTGAATTGGGCTGGGTCTTAATGAGAAGGAGTTAACTAGGTGGGGGAAGCAGAGAGAGCAACACTCAAGTTCTGTGGCATGAGGGTATAATGTGTTATATTTGGAAAGTAGCAGGGAGCTCAGTATTGGAGTATGGGTGTGTGTGTGGGGGGGGTGGAGGAGTGGTAGAGAATGAAGCTGGGGTGTGGGAATCCCCCCTGAAAAGCATAAGACATGGAAGCCCTTATGTGCCTTTGATTTTATCATTTAGGCCAGTGTTTGCCAAAATTCATGCTAACTAGTCCTGTTAGATGTTCAGTGAAGAAGCTTCTCCAGTTACCTTATGTAAGAAAAACTCTTTTGTTCTGCTCCCACTGAAAAGTCTTAACACTCATGAACATATTAAAGGCTTGGGTAAGAATAAGAACCACTAAAACACCTGTTTGCTTTTGTTTCTCATTAGTTTTCTATGGATAGTGTCCCTTAAGACCCAGCAGAACAGATATTTCTCAAAGGCAAACTGAAACACTGCAGTGGCTGGTAAAAATTCGTGGGCAGGTTCTAGGGTGAGAAATAGGATGGGATTTGCTGGCTAGAAAGTTCAGGAAATAATCAGTATGAAGCATAACCTGGAGAGGGAAAGACTGATGAGAACGCTGTTTTTGTCTAGAAACTGATGAGGCCTGAAGTAGGACAGTGGCAAAAGGCATGGAAAAGAAGGGGTGGAATAGGGCCTTGGAGATTGGTTGGCTGTAGACAGGGAGGGAAAAAGAGGCAAGTTCCTGGTTTGAGTTGATGGGTGGATTAGGTGTCTTTTCTCGGAGTAGAGGAACCCTGGAGGATGCGAAGCAGGTTTAAAGAGTAAGGTGATGAGTCTGGCTTTAGATATGGAAGATCTGCGGCATCTGTGAAACGTCAGGCACAGAGTAGTCTCAGTTGGAGATAAATTCGGGGGATATTAAGTTTGAGTGGTAGGGAAAGCCAAGAGTGTGGATGAGCTCTCCCAGAGAAAGCACATAGAGGGGAGAGGGCTAGGAGCTTTGTGGAAGACTTTCTTCAGTTACTGTCTAATTCAGAAAAAGTAGAGCATAGGCCCATAGGTAACTGAAGCCCAGAGAGGAAGGTGGCTCGGTCAGAGTCACACAGTAGGATGTCAGTGTCAAGGCTATGATGATTTCATCATTGGAATTGCTATGTCCATTTCTTCTTAACTATCCCATTGGTCTGTGGCTTCTTTTATCAGTGGAACCACAGTTGTGAAGGTTCTCTACACTTCAAAAACTTCAGCTTTTGCATGATAGAAATTAACATGGATTATGGATCTTCACTGTGCTAGGCATTGTGTTGGATGGTTCCTCATAACAGACCTTTGAGGAGGCCACCATTAGCCCCACTTTACAGATGAGAAAACTGAGGCTCAGAAAGAAGTAGCTTGCTCAAGGTCTCATAGATGGGAGGCTAGTTAGAATAGGCCAGATGAAAGAGGGTGAGTGTAGGGCTGGGAGTTGTGGAAAGAGGCCTTGGTAGGATGGAAGAGATTGGAAATGAGGTATTAATATTTAGTGGTTCTTTAAAAAATTATGTTAAAACTTGGAATGCAGAACACTTTAGCAGATAAAAGGCAGGATGGAAGAGATTGGAAATGAGGTATTTTTAGTGGTTCTTAAAAAATTGTTAAAACCTGGAATGCAGAACACTTTAGCAGATAAAAGGCTCACTGTGCCTTTACCCACCCAGTTGCAGATCCACCAAGTAGATATTGAAGAGCAGTGGGCAGGGGTGATGAAGTTGGCTGGTCTTTGACCCAAGGGCCCTGTCCTTTTCTACTTAGCTGACTTGGAGCTAGATGAGGTGGAAGACTTCCTTGGAGAGCTGTTGACCAACGAGTTTGATACAGTTGTGGAAGACGGGAGTCTGCCCCAGGTGAGCTTATCACGGGCACAACTGCAGTCTCCCTACCTGTAGTCTTTCTTCTCCCCAGCTGTCTGTTTTGGGCCAAGACTCTTGACTATGACTCTGTTGCCTAGAGGAAAAAGTGTAGCCTTTCCAAACCTGCCTTCTTTTCTTTCTTTCTATACATCATTCCCATCCAGGCCTGTTCCTCAGCCCCATCCCAAGGGCAGGTCAGGCCAGTCCAGGTCCATTTTCATCCCCGCTCTGGTTACCATTGCTCCCTAATAAGATTACCTTCCCTTTTACATCTTATTTCTTTCAAAGCCCAGTTCTAGAGGATTCCCTGCTAGTTAGGCTCTCTTTTGATGCTTTAGGCCTTCATTTGAGCCCTTCATATGTGGTTGCTTCATTGGTTAATTCCTTGGGGAGGAAAGAGCTCTGTTCTCTTCTGGAAAAATCCAACCTACTCCCCACTGTTGCTTCAAACACGTGCTGTTTGTATAGTAGATATCTGGAAAATCCAAACTGGTTGAATATTTTCTTGGTAGGTGAGCCAGCAACTGCAGACCATGTTCCACCACTTCCAGAGGGGTGATGGGGCTGCTCTGAGGGAGATGGCCTCCTGCATCACTCAAAGAAAATGCAAGGTCACAGCCACTGCACTTAAGACAGCTAGAGAGACTGATGAGGATGAAGATGATGTGGACAGTGTGGAAGAGATGGAGGTGAAGTGGGTGCCCCCTGGGTTGGGGGATACAGATGTTTTCAGTTTTCTGGGAGAGCAGCTAGATTCACAGGGAAGTGATAAGGGGATGGTGGTGGTTGGTGGTAGTAGTATTATCCAGAGAGGGCAGGGAACTTTCCTAAAGTTACACAGCCAATCCTGGAAAAGCTGGAGCAGAGCCTGGGTCTCCAGTGGTCAGTGTATTCAGCTCTCTTTTAAATCTCCCCTCCAGGTCACAGCTACGAATGATGGGGCTGCTACAGATGGGGTCTGCCCCCAGCCTGAACCCTCTGATCCAGACGCTCAGACTATTAAGGAAGAGGATATAGTGGAAGATGGCTGGACCATTGTCCGGAGAAAAAAATGAGTGGGGATGACTGGAAATGGCTTTGGGCCCTTATTTGCTGTTCTGAGAGTTGTCTGTAGGGTTTTTTTTTTTTGAGGATTGCAGACCTGTGGACTGGTTACCCCATCTCCACCCTCTCCCCTGTTCCTCTGTCTGGCTCCCTCCAGGGCAAGGAAAACCTAGGATCCTTGGTCTTGGGGGTGGGGGGACCTTGTCCAGCATATTCCCCTGGGCCTTTAGTTAACATCCGAGTGACGAAGCCGGGTTCCCCAGTACAGTGTCTTTTGGGTGCAGTCATTGTGAGGAAGGGGATGAGTGAGTGTGGGTTTGGCTGGAGGAGGAGCTAGATGCCGGTGGACAGTGGGCAGGTGGATTTGGGGAGGAGAGGATCAGCAGCAGCAGTAGCAGTACTCAGTGATAGGGGGCTGGCTGGGTCAGGAATGGTGAGATGAACATGCAAGTGGAAGAGAGAATAGTTGAAAATGTGAATGAAAGTAGCTCTGGAGCCTCTCCCTTACCCCACCCCACACACACGCAACAGCTCTGTACCCCTGCCCAGAACTTGGAACCTCCCAGGAATGCTGCCTTCCTTCAGCCCAGCCTCCAGTCCTGGGTTCCCTCAGGAATTCGAAGACCTTGGCTAGGTGGTGAGCTTGGAAGAGCTGGGCTTTGTTTTCTGTCTCCTCTAACCTCTTTCCTTACTCCTTATCCCATCCCATTTGAGTTCAGGGGTGAGGCTTAAGATCTTAATAAATAATACCTTACTGCTTAATCTGTGGCTTGACCTGTGAGTAGTAGCCTTAGAATCAGCCTTCTGGGAGCTCAGCTTCAGAGTTTACAAGGGAGCAGTTTCTGGGCCCACCCTAGCAGCCTGGTACTTTGGACAACCAAACAGATGAACGAACGGAGCACAGCAGTGCTATGAAAGTTACTGTAAGCCTGAAATAAACTGTATTTTTCTTAAAAAAAAAAAAAAAAAACAAAAACCAAAAAACACAAAAAACTGAGTATCCATTGTCCTCCCCCCCGTTTCCCTGTCCTGCCCGCTGGCCCTGCCATGGGTCTGGACGATAAAATACTGGGTAGCCTTGGGGCCGGGTAGAAGCTGTAAGCCATGGGAGAGGCAGGAGAGGTCTAGTTGCCACCCCAGGTGGAGTTGTACGTGTGAAGACACTGGCTGAGGAGGCAGGGGTGGGTCGGGGCCCCAGCGTCAGTGGCAGAGCTGGCACTTGAATCCAGGTCTCCTACCTCTGGTGCTTTGTGGGGAACTGGGTGGAGGCAGGATCTGTGGTAGGGTATTGAGGGATGAGGGAGAAAAACGACCTAATTCAGGTAGGACTAGCAATGGCTCCCACCCTCCCTGGGGACAGGGATTAATAAAAATTGACATCACTGTAGGAATATATTTTTTAAAAGCCCACGTTTTGTGAAAAGATGAATTAAAAAACCCAAGACCCAGCATTCGGGATTGAAAGTGCCCGTGATGGGAGTTCAAGTATTGACTGAGCTGGGAGGGAAGGGGCTAGAGCCCCCAATCAGACATGGGCAACTAGAGTGTGGGGTGGGGGCTCCCAGTTTGTCCCAAACCCTCTAGGTCTTGTCTCGGGTCTGGGGGGATTCGGGGGGTTCAGCAGTGGCTCCTAAAGCAGCCACCGGTGCCTCCTCCATCTCCCTGTCCTCAGACAGTGTGGGCCCCGGGCAGAACGTGTCCCCTCGGCCCGCCCGGCCAAGCACAGCCATCCAGCGTCGCTGTAGTTCCTCTGTCTCAGGGCTGAAGTACCAGCTGAGGTGGCTCTGGGTGATCTTGAAGACATGCCTTCTGTCAGGCCGCTCCCCTGCCTCGGGCGGTCCCACCTCGAAGCCAATGAGGGGCAGGCTGCGCTGGGCTTTCACATCCTGGCGGGAGGAGGGACAGAGCTGGGGCCACCTTGGGGCTAGACCTTTCCCCCGCCCCAGCTTCTAACTGGTTTTGCATATGCTCTGTCTTCCATCCCCTACTCAGGAACTCCCCTACTCAGGAACCTTCCGTGGCTCCAGTGTTATCAACAGGAACATGTCAGAACTGGGGCTAAAATGCAGGCTGGTTTAAATACCTGTCTCCCCCCGCCCCCACCTCTTCTCACAAAACTGCTGGGCTAGTCTCTTTAGCATACCAAATAATGTTTTCAGGCCTTTGTCTATGCTATTGCCCCTATCTGCATACTTTTTTTTTTTTTTTTTTTTTTTGAGACAGAGTCTTGCCCTGTTGCCCAGGCTGGAGTGCAGTGGCATGAACTTGGCTCACTGCAACCTCTACCTCCCAGGTTCAAGCAATTCTCCTGCCTCAGCTTCCTGAGTAGCTGGGACTACAGGCACACGTCACCACACCAGGCTAATTTTTGTATTTTTAGTAGAGACGGGGTTTCACCATGTTGGCCAGGCTGGTCTTGAACTCCTGATCTCAGGTGAGCCACCTGCCTCGGCCTCTCAGAGTGCTGGGATTACAGGCGTGAGCCACTGCGCTCGGTCCCATCTGCATACTCTTACCCACTCCAAATTGGACCTAGCAATTCCCCATCTCTACTCCTTCCAGGAAGCCAGGCCCACAACTCATCCTGGTTTTCCCTACATACCACAACCACTCCTTGTCTCTAGCCAGTCTTTGTCTCTCAAGGGTTGGGGTTCTGATTTCCTCTTAGAGATAGGCTCACCTTATCTTCCAAGGCTCACCTTATCTTCCAAGGCCAAGGAGAGGTCAAGGACTGGATCTGGCTTTGCCAGGTGGCTGAAAGGACCCGAAGGAGTAGGATGCATACCTGAGGGGCTCCGTAGATATACAGCACCAAGGGTTCATTTTCAGGGACCACGAACCATGCCTTGTGCCATCCTTTGCCACCCTTCTCCATGTAGTGCAGGAAGCTGCAGATGACGCTGTTCTCCGCAGCCACTGAGGCCTGTTTCTGTGGCCAGAGACACCGGGCATCAATGTTGACAGAAGGCCTAGCCTGGCTCCTCCTGGCTTTAATACCTCCTCAGTGTAGGGACTGCTATTCCTATCTCAGATGAAGACGCTCAAGCTCAGGTGGCAGGAGTGATTTGTCCAGTGCCACCCAGTGAATCAGCTAGAGCTGAGATTCAAAGCTAGGTTCGTCTGCCTCATTTGGGCAACGGCTGCTGCCTCTACAGGCCAGTGGAAGGAGTGTGCGGATCTCAGGCATTCTTTCTTCAGTCAGAGCATTCATTCCTCAAGCCATTCACACATTTAGGCCTCATGCTTTTTTCTGTCTTTCATCACATCCATTTCCTACACTCAGTGAGAGGTAATCTAGCATTTTGGTTTTAAGGGGGTATGTGGGTGGTTAATGAAGTCTGGCTTAGAATCCCAGCTCTAGATGAAAATGTATTGACTTGGAGAGCAAAGAGGGCTGATGTGAGAATTAAATGAATTAATATATGCAAAGTGCTTAGAATAGTCCCTGGCACAGAGTAAGTACTCTTTTAAGTGTTAAATAAATACCTAGATTTGTTTTTAAAAAAATCTCCAAAATGTGTGTTTGTGCATATATGCCTAGAAAGATAGGATAAGCCCTCACAATGGTAACTTTTGGGTAGAAGGGATACGGTATTTTATTTTTTGTTTATATTGTTCTACTTATCCTACTTTGTAATAACAAAAGACAATTTTTAAATTTTTTTTTTTTTTTGAGACGGAGTTTTGCTCTTGTTGCCCAGGCTGGAGTACAATGGCGCGATCTTGGCTCACCGCAACCTCTGCTTCCTAGGTTCAAGCGATTTGCCTGCCTCAGCCCTCCCAAGTAGCTGGGATTGCAGGCGTGCGCCACCATGCCTGGCTAATTTTGTGTTTTTAGTAGAGACGGGGTTTCTCCACATTGGTCAGGCTGGTCCTGAACTCCCGACCTCAGGTGATTCACCCGCCTCAGCCTCCCAAAGTGCTGGGATTACAGGCATGAGCCACTGTGCCCAGCCAATTTTTTTAATTTTAAAAAAATCCAGTGCTGCCACTCATTTGCTGTGTAATTTGGGCAAATGACCCCTCTGGGCCTCAGTTTCCTCGTTTGTAAAATAAAGAGAACAATAGCATGGGCAGATTAGTTACTGTGGGGATTAAATGTCTAAGTACTTAAAGATGACTGTCTTTCATTCACTCTTGCCGTCATTTTATTCACTCCAAGCCTGGGTCCCTTGATCACTACTGTTTCCCAGATACTCGGGCCTCCTCAGTCTCACTGGGTAGAGTTGGAGCCCATTTGCCCACTGTGGGAGAGTTAGTCAGGGGCTGGCTCTTACCTCCAGGATGGACCTCCGGCGCTGGGGTGTATGCTGGCTGCAGGCTGGACTGCTCCCAGGCACCCCGTGCAAGGCCACATAGCAATCAGTGCACACACGGTTGGAGCGGTTGTTGTCATAGACGAGGCGGGCCCGGAACTCGGAGCACTTCCCACAAACCACCTGGGGTGGCAAGTGGGCAAGAGTAGCCTGATTCCAGTGGGTCTTCCCTTCAGCATACCAACTCCCACAGCAGACTTGTGGCCTCCCCCCACTTGGAGGGTACCCACTCTGCAGTGGGCCTTTGGGCTGCCATTCTGTCCCCTCCCTAGCTCTGCCCCTGCCTCCCAACACTCACATGCCCGCAGGCCTTGCAGTGGTGCCTGCGTTTGGTGATAGAATTGAAGGGCTCCTGGCAGCGCATGCACATGGTGACTTCCTTTTCCCGGATGGGCGTAGGTGCCCGCTTCCCAAGATCCACGTTCTGTAGGGAGGGCCAGGTCTCAGGTCAGAGACAGCTACTCCCCAGCCCAGTCCAGCCAGCCCTTGTTCCTGCTCCAACGCTTGGATTATCATGGGGTGGGGATGGGCTGGGGGTAGGGGGAGCAGCCACATTCAGAAGACCTGCCTTTAAGTCCTGGCTCTGCTCCTAGCTGTGCTACTGAAGACAAGTCACTTCTATTATACTTTCTGGGCCTCAGTTTCCCCAATGATTTCTCTGTGGCCCTACCAATGGAAGACTGCTTCTGAAGTCAGGCATTGCCTCTCTGGTCATTACCGTCTAGGAAAGGGAGAGGATCATCTAAAGGTCAGGTGGGCATTTGGAAGTCTGGAAGGGGTCCCAGTGCAGGGGAAAGAGGGCGGGGACTCTTACTGGAGAGTTGGGCGGGGTGTCTTCATCTTCCCTGTTTGTTGAGTTCAACAGTTTGAAGGTCTCCAGCGTCTGTTCATGCTTCAGGAGGGTGGAGTTGATGGCCTGGGGAGGAGGTGTAAGAAATGAGAAGTCAGATCACCCCACAAACTACCCATTTCTACCCTCGCCTCACCTTCGTATACCCTAGCCTGAAGTTAGAAAAGCTGGGTTTCAAACCCAGTTCTGTCACTGGTAGGTGGATGACTTTGAACAAATCCCCTCCCAAATCCAGGTCTCAGTGTTACAAGTGTAAAATGGGGGAGGGGGAGTGGTGGCTGAAAAACCTCAGGTGGCTTTCCTGGCCACCTTCTGGGCTTAAGATTTTACAGAGCTTGACACCCTCACCTTATACACCCTCAGAGAAACCAGCTTCCTAAAAGAAGAGTTTGTGAGTTTCTGCTGAACCTCTGCACCTCAGTTTGCTTATCTGTAAAATGGGGATAGTAAAGTTTGCTGAAAGACAGTTGTCCGGGACCATTCTGGTTAGCTGTGAGTTTTGAGGGAGAATCTATCAACCCCTAGGAGACCTGTTAATACTCTTCTAGCCCCCTACCACAGAGCCTTGGATGTTACCTGGACCCAGTCTTTCTTCTCCTCCTCAGTCCTTGGGGTGGGGAATAAAAAAGAAAGATGTTTGGTTAGGTAGGCCCACAAAAAGCAATAGGAGTGGAAGAGCAGGTGTTTTGGAGTCAGAAAGACCTGGGCTTGACCCTCTTCTTTACCTATTACTTATATGACCTTGGGCAAGTCACATAATCTGCCTGGTTTTATTTATTCAACGATTACTAATACTTTCCAGACCCTGTGCTAAGAACTTGAGCTTCAGAGAGGACCCTGCCCTCAAGGAGCTCATGGTCTAGTAGAGGAAAGACAGGGACAATACAGGGAGATCAGTGTTTTGATGGTGAAAATAAGGCCAAGGAGCCCAGAGGAGGTGACATGCCCCAGTCTGAAGTTTGGGTGAGGACTTTTCAAGGAGGTGCTAGGCGTCAGGTAGAGGGGTAAGGGTGAAATGTGTGGGAGAGAATATAGAACATAAAAGAAACCATGTCAATAATTATCAGTTGGCTGGGTGTGGGTGGCTCACACCTGTAATCCCAGCACTTCGAGAGGTCAAGGCGGGTGGATCACTTGAGGTCAGGAATTGGAGACCAGCCCGGCCAACATGGTGAAATTCTGTCTCTACTAAAAGTACAAAAATTAGCCGGGCGTGATGGCTCATGCCTGTAGTCCCAGCTACTCAGGGGGCTGAGGCATGAGAATCGCTTGAGCCCAGGAGGCGGAGGTTGCAGTGAGCGGAGATCGTCCCACTGCACTCCAGCCTGGGTGACAGAGTGAGACTCTGTCTCAAAAAAGAAAAAAAATTCTCTGTCGCTGGGTGTCAAGTTTGAGAAAAGGGGGTAGTTTTTTTTTCATTTGTAAAATGGAGATAATGATTATCACTCTCTGGGTTCTCAGCAGTAACTGAGGTAACGTGTACAGTGCTCAGCACAATGTCTGGCACACTCGATGCTCAATCAGTGTGAGTTCCCCTTCCCTTTGTCTTCCTTCCCTGACTCTTCTGTCTGCCCTGCACTGCACTGCAATCACTTTATTCTGATTGTATTCTTTTTTTTTTTGAGACGGAGTCTTGCCCTGTCACCCAGGCTGGAGTGCAGTGGCGCGATCTCAGCTTACTGCAACCTCCGCCTTCCAGATTCAAGCCATTCTCCTACCTCAGCCTCCCAAGTAGCTGGGATTACAGGTGTGTGCCACCACGCCTGGCTAATTTTTGTATTTTCAGTAGAGACGGGGTTTTGCCATGTTGGCCAGGCTGGTCTTGAACTCGTGACCTCAGGTGATCTTCTCGCCTCGGCCTCCCAAAGTGTAGGGATTATAGGCATGAGCTACCGTGCCTGGCCTATTCTGATTGTATTCTTTTAAAAAATTATTTTATTGGCCAGGTGCAGCGGCTCATGCCTGTAATCCCAGCACTTTGGGAGGCCGAGGCGGCTGGATCACCTGAGGTCAGCCTAGCTAACATGGTGAAACCCCGTCTCTGCTGAAAATACAAAAATTGGCCGGGCGTGGTGGCGGGAGCCTATAATCCCAGCTACTTGTGAGGCTGAGGCAGGAGAATCGCTTGAACCTGGGAGGCGGAGCTTGCAGTGAGCCGAGATGGCGCCATTGCTGCCACTCCAGCCTGGGCAACAAGAGAGAAACTGCGACTCAAAAAAAAGAAATATTTTATTTATCTATATTTTCTAATTTATAATTTCTTAGAAGTGAACAAGTGTTGCTTTTTATTTTTAAGAGCCACAATAGACGGAGTGGTGGCTCATACCTGTCATCTCAGCACTTTGGGAGGCTGAAGCAGGAGGATTGCTTGAGGCCAGGAGTTTAAGACCAGCCTGGGCAACATAGTGAGACCTCATCTCTACAAAAAATACGAAAATTAGCTGGGCATGGTGGCATATGCTTGTATTCCCAGCTACTTGGGAGGCTGAGGCAGGAGGATCACTTGAACCCAGGAGTTCGAGGCTGCAGGGAGCCATGATAACGCCACTGCACTCTAGCCTGGATGACAGGGAGAGACCCTATCTCAAAAAAAAAAAAAAAAAAAAAAAAGAAGAACTACAGTATAGTAGAGTTTTTTGGCTATTCATGCTGAAGTGTATAGGGGTGAAGTGTCCTGATATTTGTAATTTACTTTAAAATGGTTCAGCAAAAGACATTTAATGTCAGTAGTTGTTGACTCTTAAATAAGTGGTTGTACACCCTGATACACACATTAAAATCACCTAGGGACCAGGCGTGGTGGCTCATGCCTGTAATCCCAGCACTTTGGGAGGCCGAGCCGGGCAGATCACAAGGTCAGGAGTTCAAGACCAGCCTGGCCAATATGGCGAAACCCCGTCTCTACTAAAAATACAAAAATTAGCCGGGCGTGGTGGCATGCACCTGTAGTCCCAGCTACTCAGGAGGCTAAGGCAGGAGAATCACTTGAACCCGGGAGGTGGAGGTTGCAGTGAGCCGAGATGGCACCACTGCACTCTGGCCTGGGCGACAGAGTGAGACTCCATCTCAAAAATAAATAAATAAAAATTAAAAAGTAAAATAAAATCACCTGGGGGGCTTTTAGAGCTCTCCATGTTCAGGCTATCCCCCAAGCCAATTAAATCAGAATCTCTGCAGGTGGGTCCCAGGCATCCGTATTTTTTAAAAGCTCCCTAGCTGATTCCAAAGGTTGCCAAAGTTGAGAAGCAGCTGTCTAAGTTGTGGGCATCTGGGTGCTTGTTGTACTTAACACTTTTCCGGATATTTGAAAATTTGCATTAAATTTCTTTTTTCTTTTAAGGGCAGTAAAAGTGACTGCAAAGCAAAGCAAACCCTCCACGCCTTCCTGCTGCCACTAGGAGGAAATCCTACATTGCTTGGCTGCCCCTTCTGGGCCCAGTGTCCCACTGCAGCCCCTTTCCTCTCTGCAGATGATGAGTCCCTGTCACGTGGCTTGTCACTCCCCTGGATGTGCAGGGCATCTGCTTTGCTCTCACTTTCCCTGCTGCAGGCCTCCATGAGGCTCTCAATCTCCCCAAGCTTCAAGACTCACTTCATCCCCCAGGAGGATACCCTCTATCTCACATTCATCTCTCTCTCCCACCTCCCTGCAGTCCCAGCCAGTCATTTCTCACTTTCTCACAGCCTGTCAGAAGCAGGCCATCTGCTGACATGCATCCATCCTCTGGCCCTCACCATGACCCTGATACCCTTTCACCTGGTCCCTCAGAAGGCAGCATAGACAGTGGTTAGGAATGTGGACTCCAGGGCCGGATGACCTGAGCTCCAATCTCAGCTCTGCTCCTTTCTTGCTCTGGGATCTTGGGCAAGTACATAAATATTCTTTTTCTTTCTTTCTTCTTTCTTTTTTAAGAGGCGAGGTCTCGTTATGTTGCCCAGGCTGGTCTCGAACTCCTGGCCTCAAGTGATCCTCCTACCTTGGCCTCCCAAAGTGCTGGGATTACAGGCGTGAGCCACTGCGCCCTGCATGCAGAACTGTCCTACACCTAAGTTTCCCCATTTGTAAAGTAGATTTATGGTAACAGTAGCTGCCTCTAGGGCTCTTGTAAGCTTTTGACTAGTCAACTTAGACTTAAAATTTTAAGTTAACGTTAACTTAAAACAGCACCTGGCAAAAAACTAAGTCTTGAGGAAATATGAGCTATGATTATAATCATCCAAGTAGAGAATGGATATGAAAGGCCCCTCTGTTAAATGGCTGGCCATCATCCCATGCTATTATTTTAAAATGTTTATTATAAAAAACTTCAAGCATACAAAAAAGTAAACAGGATAGCACAAGTACAATACATATCTATATACCTACTATAGAGATGCAAAGTTTTTTTATATTTTGCCATATTTATTTCATATATATGTACATACAGTCACGCGTCACTTAACCATGGGGATGTGTTCTGAGAAAGGTGTCGTTAGACCATTTCATTGTTGTGCGACTATCAGAGAGCATACTGACACTAGTACACTAGATGGTCTAGCCTACGACACACCTAGGCTATAAGGTACAGCCTATGGCTCTTAGGCTACAAACCTGTAAAGCATGTTACAGTTGTACTGAATATTGTATTAATTTGTAGCACACTAATTATTTGGGTATGTAAACATATCTAAACCTAGAAAAGGTATAGTAAAGGCAGGCGCAGTGACTCACGCCTGTAATCCCAGCACTTTGGGAGGCCAAGGCGGGCAGATCACTTGAGATCAGGAGTTCGAAACCAGCCTGGCCAACATGGTGAAACCCTGTCTCTACTAAAAATACAAAAATTAGATGGGCGTGGTGGCATGCACCTATAATCCCACTTACTCAGGAGGCTGAGGCAGGAGAATTGCTTGAACCTGGGAGGTGGAGGTTGCAGTGAGCCGAGATCATGCCACCGCACTCCTGGGTGACAGAGTGAGACTCTGTCTTAAAAAAAAAAAAAAAAAGAAAAGGTAGAGTAAAATATGATACTTTAATCTTATGGGGCCACTGTGTATATATGGTCTGTCATTGACCAAAATGTTATTATACAGTGCATGACTGTATATGTGTATGTATGTATATGTGTGCAAATGTGTATGTATGGTTACATATGTATTTTTTGGGTGCTGAACCATTTTAATGTAATTAACAGACATTGTGACACTAAGCCCTCAGCATGCACTGCTGTAAAACAAGGCCATTCTCCTGCATAACCACCATAACATTATCACACCTAAGACAGCAATAATTTCTCAATATCTAATGTTCACTTTACATCCAAATTTTCTCTTATTGTCCCACAAATGTCTTTTAGGGCTCTTTTTCCCAAACCAGGCTTCTGTCATGGACCAAGTACTGCATTTGATTGTTATTTCTCTTAGATCTCTGAATCTACAATAAACTATTTGTGGTGGTATTATTCATGTTGGGTTTCACATCCCATTCTTCTCTCTCCTCTAACAAAATCCACCAGAAGAAATTCTTGCTTTAATTAGGGAGAGCTTATTCATTTTCCAAAAGGTTTCCCTGGCAGGAGTGCCACCTTTCCCCATATCGTGAAGTACTCACCCTGAATCTAAATGGTGTCTAACCCTTAGGGATCACCCCCACCGCTGAAGAGCAAGCCTGCATCTTTGGGGAAAGGTGCCCATCCTTTCTCTGGAACAATCTCTGGGCCTGGAATGCCTCAGCATATCTGAAGAAAAGGGAGGTAGGCGCTGGAGGAAAGGCATAGGCAAGGATAAGTACCTGGCCTGGAGCTCGAGGGAGCGCTGCTTTCCTGACACCAGGAAGGTTCGAGGCAGATTGAGGTTGGAGCTCTCCTTTAGCTGAATGGAGGCAGAAAGGGGCATGGTGAGGCCACTGAACTCCACAGGGCCCTAGCCCTCTGCACACATACACACACAGACTCGGGGTCAAAGCCAGCATCTTTGTTCCTCCCAACACCAATGCCCCACTCCAAGTTCCCATTTCCCACCTCTTGGATGCTTACCTCCATGCCATCTACATCAATGCGTGCCCGCACGCTAAACTTCTGGCCAAGGAGCCGCAGCCTGGGCACGCAGTAAAGGAGGCGGTCGTTGAACTAGGAAGGAAAAAGTTTGGGATGTATGTGCAGAGGGCCTAGTGGGGATGTGGCCCAGCTCCTTGCCCTGAAGCTTTACTGCCAAGGACTGTAGGCAATAGATGGAGAAAAGACAGCCCAAATTGGGCACAGGGGTCACAAGGAAAGAGCCTAGGCATGGAAGACACTTCCTAGTGGGGAACCTCGGGCAAGTCACTTCTCTGCAAGGCTTATTTGCCTCATCTGTAAAGTGGAGAAAAAAAATCCTAGCTAGGTAGTGAAAATACAATTCGTTACTAGAGGAGAGAATGGCTAGCAGGAGGTATAGTCTGTTTTTCTTTTTTTCCTCTTTCAGGAATGAAAGGAGGTATAGTCTTGAGTACCAGGTCACTATGTGTGTGTGTGTTGGGAGGGGCATGACCCACCCACAATTCCATGCCTGGCACTTACTAGTATGAGGTATCGGTCTTGAGTGGTCCCATTCTTTGCTGACAGCTTAAGGATGTGGCCTTCTTTTATGAGCTCTTTGGTGGGGCTGACAATGTCCTCCTCGCCCCCTAACAGCTCATATACCTTCAGCAGCTTATGCATTCGCTCCTGGCAAAAGACAGGGAACAAAAGGCATGGTTGGGGTGCCAGCCTCCTGTCAGATGCCCACAAGTCACGACACCCCCACTCCAGGATGGAGACACCACAGGTGGGTGGCCAAGGAAGGGCAGGGGCTAGAAGGGCCACTCACCATTTTGCGGATGGCAGCATTCGAGTGCTCTGCTGCTGTGGCGATCAGCTCCAGAGACTCTACAGGCATAGAGGGGTGAGGTCAGATGGGGGACTAGCAGAGAGGAGCCTTTCCGGGGCTTTGTTTTTTGTTTTTTTTTTTTGAGACGGAGTCTCGCTCTGTTGCCCAGGCTGGAGTGCAGCGGCATGATCACGGCTCACCACAACCTCTGCCTCCCGGGTTCAAGCGATTCTCCTGCCTCAGCCTCCCAAGTAGCTGGGACTACAGGCACGTGCCACCATGCCTGGCTAATTTTTGTATTTTTAGTAGAGACGGGGCTTCACTATGTTGGCCAGGCTGGTCTCGAACTCCTGACCTTGTGATCCACCCACCTCAGCCTCCCAAAGTGCTGGGATTACAGGCGTGAGCCACCACACCCGGCCTCGGGGCTACTTTCCTCCCTGAATACCTCCTCCTGGCCTGATCACACCCTCCCATCTCAGAAAGCTCCACCCTCAAAGATGTCCACAGCAACATCATTTAAAATCAGAAGTTGTCCAATGTCACAATGCCAGAATCACAATAGATGGAGTAGTTGGCAGCCAATAAAAAAATGCAAGTTTGCCAAGATTATTATTACCATTAATAATAACAATAATAGTTACATATGTAACCAGAAGGAAGCATACCCATGTTGTCTCTGGTTGGTGGGGCTGTGGGTGGTTTTTATTGTCTTCTTTAGGTTTTTCTGTATTTCCCATATTTTTGACAAAGAACATGTATTACTTTTATAATCAGAAAAAGCCATATAAAGAAACAATGAGATGATCCTGTTCTTTGTCTCAATGATTCTGATTCTGGGTATCTATTCTAGGAAAATACACATTCCATACACAAACACATTTTTGTCATATTGGTATTTACAACAGTTCCAAGTGGGAAATAAAAATGTCCATCCGTAGGGGAGCACAACTTCACCTGTACCTCTTCCCTGCCAAAAAAAATGGCCAACTGTAGGGGTTCAGTTAAATACATTATGGTGTCTTCATGTAATGGAACATTAAACAACCTTTACAAATGATCCTCATGTAGGTCTTTCAATAATCTGGGAAATGCTCAGGGTGTTTTAAGAAAAGGATACAAACATGTTTATATAGAATGATCTTACTTTTATAAGTATACATGTCTAAAAAACACCAGGAAGAATTTATGTCACAATGTTCATTGTGCTTATTCTCTGGGGGCTCAGATCACAGGTGATTTTTTTCCTACTTCTTTCATCTTTTTCTGTAATTTCCATATTTCCTATAGTGACCAGGTATCATCAAAAAAAAAAAAAAAAAGAAAAAGCTGAAATGAGTCCCTGTACATCTCCACACACTAATAAATCCCACCCATGCTTAAGGCCTGGCCACAGTCTTCGTGTGCCCCGTTCTGTATGTGCTGGATCTCCCCACTCAGATCAGCCTGTGCTGGAGGAGCAGAGGTGCTTCTGAAGGAGGTCCATATGGCTGGCCAACCAAGTCATGTTTTCCTAAGAGGCTCTCTCTTCATGACCAAGTTTTGGTGCTCACGGAGATCTACGGCCCCTGTCCCAGCTCAGGCATCCACATGCCTTTCAGGGGCCGGGCTCCAATCTCCCACCCTTATTCCATCCTAGCTGCCAGAAGGAGCTTTCTCACACAGTTTACTGTCACTCCTCTGCTCAAATCTGTCAGTGGCTCCCCTGTGCCTGCAGGGTAAAGACCTAGCCCTTTAGCCTGACATTCAAAGCCCTTGGTGAGGCTGGGCGTGGTGGTTCATGCCTGTAATCCCAATACTTTAGGAGGCCGAGGGGGGCAGATCACCTGACTTCAAGACCAGCCTGGCCAACATGGCAAAACCCCATCTCTACTAAATTTATAAAAATTCGCCAGGCGTGGTGGCACGTGCCTGTAATCCCAGCTACTCGGGAGGCTGAAGCAGGAGAATCACTTGAACCCTGGAGGTGGAGGTTGCAGTGAGCCGAGATCGCGCCACTGCACTCCAGCCTGGGTGACAGAGCGAGACTACGTCTCAAAAAAAAAAAAAAAAAAAAAAAAAGACTCAAAGCCCTTGGTGATGTGGCTTCTGCTGACCACTCCAGCTTCCTACACCTCCCTAAACATGTCCCGTCTTACTTCATCTGGCCAACTGTCACTGTCTTCTGGATCCAGCTCACTTCCTCCAGTGAGCCTGCCCAGAGTTCTCGGGCTGGGTTAGGACCCTGTCTGGGTTCTCACATTCTCCTTTGCTCCCTTCTGTCCCACTAGTCACAGTGCTCATCATGTATTTATACATCTGCATCCATATTCCTCAGTAGACTACGAGCTCCCTAGGACAGGGCCAAGGTCCCACTGCCCTCTCCAGGCAGATGCTTTGGATAAATTAGCTCCTTCAACCCTCACAACAACCCTGTAACATAGATGATTGTGCCCCATTTATCCAATGAGGAAACCAAGACCCAGGGAGAAGGTGGCCACCCTAGGTTGCCTACCTGGGTGGCAGAGTTGGCATCAGAGCTGGGAATGATCTCCCAGCTGCCTTTTCTCCTACACATCCTACATCTCCCCCACCCCAAGGCAGGGGGCAGGCTGAGTGGTAGAGGTAGGGGGCACCCAGGGAAGGGGATAGGAAGAAGACTCTGGCAAGTTGTGGGCACACAAGCTCAGGCCTGTATAGGCTGATGGGCTCTGACTGGAGGCTTTGTTACAACGAGCTCTGTCTGGAGATGTCTCATGTGGAGTACAGACTGGCATTTCCAAGGATCCAGGGTGTACAGTCCCTACCTGGGGGCTCAGTGTGGGGATTTCAGTCTAGAATTTCACTTAGGGGTTCAGGCTAGGGAGTGCAATCTGGGGGGCCTGATGTAGGGGCTTGGTTTGGAAGCGTTAGTGGGGCCTGGTCTGGGCTTGGCAGTCTAGGATCTTGGTTTGGAGTTTAGTCTTGGGCCCAGTGTAGGCAACTGAGGCCAGGAGTTCCAGATGGCCTGGTATGGGGAGATTGGTCTAGGGTCCAGGCTCCAGAGTGCAGTCTGGAAAGTAGAAAGTGGGCAAGTCAGTCTGGGGAACCAGACATATGATTCAGTGAGGCTCAGCCTGGGGAATTTAGTCTGAGGTGTAAAAAATTGGGAGCTCAGCTTACGATCTTGGGCTGAGGATCTTAGTGCACATATCTCAGGCGGGCTCTCATTCAGAGATTCTCATTCTGAACAGCTCAGAAAACCAGACCGGGAAGTTGTTTCTGGGGACAAAGTTTCATCTTTGGACTTGATGTGGGGAGCTCAATCTGGGAGGCTCCATTAAGGAAGCTCAGTTGGCCAAGCTCAAGCTGTGAGGTTCATCCCGGGGCCTCAGATAGGGTTGGGATTGATACAAAACAGGAAGCTCAATTTCTTCAACTCAGGCTGCTCTGCCTATGGAGTAGCCATTCTTTATTTCTTTACTTTCTTAATAAACTTGCTTTCACTTAAAAAAAAAAAAATAGGCCAGGCGGGGTGGCTCACGCCTGTAATCCCAGCACTTTGGGAGGCCGAGGCGGGTGGATCAAAAAGTCAGGAGATTGAGACCATCCTGGCTAACATGGTGAAACCCCGTCTCTACTAAAAAAAAAAAAATACAAAAATAAATAAATAAATAAATAAAAATAATAAAAAAAATAAAAGGCCGGGCGCGGTGGCTCATGCCTGTAATCCCGGCACTTTGAGAGGCCGAGGTGGGCAGATCATGAGGTCAGGAGATCGAGACCATGCTGGCCAACATGGTGAAACCCCACCTCTACTAAAATACAAAACTTAGCCAGGCATGGTGGTGTGTGCCTGTAGTCCCAGCTACTTGGGAGACTGAGGCAGGGGAATCACTTGAACCCAGGAGGCGGAGACAGTAGTGAGCCAAGATTGTGCCACTGCACTCCAGCCTGGCGAAAGAGCGAGACTCAGTCTCAAAAAAAAATAAAAATAAAAATAGGCTGGGTGCGGTGGCGCACGCCTGTAATCCCAGGACTTTGGGAGGCCGAGGCGGGTGGATCACGAGGTCAAGAGATTGAGACCATCCAGGCCAACACGGTGAAACACTGTCTCTACCCAAAATACAAAATTTAGCTAGGCGTGGTGGTGGGCACCTGTAATCCCAGCTACTTAGGAGTCTGAAGCAGGAGAATCGCTTGAACTTGGGAGGCGGAGGTTGCAGTGAGCGGAGATCGTGCCACTGCAGTCCAGCCTGGGCGACAGAGTGAGACTCCGTCTCAAAAAAATAAATAAATAAATAAAAATAAAAATAAATAAAAAATAAATAAATTTCTTAAACTCAACCTGGGGCCAATTTTAGAGGGATGGGCATTAGCCAGTGCATTTACTTCTCAAAACAACCATATGAGGTAGGTATCATTATCATCCCCATTCTACATGTGAGAAAACTTAGGCTGAGAGGCTGAGCAGCTTGCCCAAGGATATACAGTTGAGAAAATGGACTCTATCTGGAGCCCACTCTAGGTTGCTTTCACTGGCGGCTCACTTTGGGTCTAGTGCAGGGAGCTTATTTGGAGAATTTTCACCTGGGGATGTTACGTTGGGGATCCAGTGTGAAAATAAAATTGCAGAACTGAGTCCTGGGAGCTCAATGTGGACATGGGACTAGGCACTTAGCCTGTGTGGCTTAATTTGGGGGACAGTCTAATAATCTAGGGCATTAGTCCTGGAGCTCATCATGGGACTCTCCATCTGGTAAATGAAAAATAGGGGTCGTTGGCCGGGCATGGTGGCTCATGCCTGTAATCCCAGCACTTTTGGAAGCCAAGGCAGGTGGATCACGAGGTCAGGAGTTCGAGACCAGTTTGGCCAAGATGGTGAAACCCCATCTGTACTATAAACACAAAAATTAGCCGGGCGCGGTGGTGGGTGCCTGTAATCCCAGCTACTCGGGAGGCTGAGGCTGCAGAATCGCTAGAACCAGGGAGGCGGAGGTTGCCGTGAGCCGAGATCGCACCACTGCACTCCAGCCTGGGTGACGGAGCAAGACTCTGTCTCAAAAAAAAAAAAAAGAAAAAGAAAAAAGAAAAATAGGGTCATCAGTCTAGGGGACTTGGGCTGGGGAGAACACAATCTGGAATCTCTGTCTGGAGCTCAGTCTGGGCTGCTGAATTTCAGGGTTCCCTCTGGGGAACTCAGGGAATCCAGTCTTGGGGCTCAGTGGGGCTTCAGTCTGTAGGATGGACCTGGAGAGTCAGTCTTTTAAGTTCAGGCTGAAAGTTTCAGTCTGAGGGATATGAAATAGGAGAATTAATCTAGGGTGCTCAGTTTGGCAATACTTGTCTATAGAATGCTGGCCAAGGAGATCAGACTGGGCAGCTCTTTTGGGGACCTCAAGCTGAAGGCTCTCACTGGGAACCCACTCTCAGGGCTCAGTGTGGGAAGAGTATTCCAGGTGGGAAGAGGCCCAGTCTGGGGATCTTAGTTTGAGAAACCAGTGTTGGGATCTATAACTGGGGCCTCAGAATGGGCTTAGTATGAAGGTTCAGTTTGGAGATGTCAGTCCATAGGGCCCATCCCAGACAATCAGTCTGGAAGGCCCTTTCTAGAAGTTTAGGCTGGCACCTCAGTGAGGGCTCTTTTTCAGCAGGAGGAATGAGGTACTTACTTATGCTGCAGATGTCTGCTTGTAGAGCTTAGCTATTAAACTTTCTAGAGGCCTAGTTCTTTCTAGGGGTCCAGGCTTGGTAGCAAAGTGCCCCATCTGGCAGGGTGGAGAAGGCTCAGTTTGGGAAGCGGACACAGCAGTGGACACAGCTGTCCACTTCCCATTCTTTTTTTTTTTTTTTTTTGAGATGGAGTCTCACTCCGTGGCTCAGGTTGGAGTTCAGTGGCACGATCTTGGCTCACTGCAGCCTCTGCCTCCCGGGTTCCAGCGATTCTCCTGCCTCAGCCTCCAGGGTAGCTGGGATTACAGGCACGGCCACCACGCCTGGCTAATTTTTGTATTTTTAGTAGAGATAGGGTTTCATCATCTTGGCCAGGCTGGTCTCAAACTCCAGACCTCAGGTGATCTGCCCGTCTCAGCCTCCCAAATTGCTAGGATTACAGGCGTGAGCCACCACGCCCGGCCTCGACCCCCATTCTTATGGCTTTTAGGACCCCACACTTTCTTGGTTTTCTTCCTACCTTTAGGGCTGCTCCTTCTTTTTTTTTTTTTTTTGAGATGGGGTCTTGCTCTGTCACCCAGGCTGGAGTGCAGTGGCGCCACCTCGGCTCACTGCAACTTCTGCCTCCTGGGTTCAAGTGGTTCTACTGCCTCAGCCTCCTGACTAGCTGGAATTACAGGCGTGCACCATCATACCTGGCTAATTTTTGTATTTTCAGTAGAGACAGGGTTTCACCATGTTGGCCAGGCTGGTCTCGAACTCCTGACTTTGTGATCCACCTGCCTCAGCCTCCAAAAGTGCTGGGATTACAGGTGTGAGTCACCGCGCCCAGCCTAGGGCTGCTCCTTCTAAGTCTCCTTTGGTGATTCCACATCCCTGAGCTTTGTCCTTGGCCCCCTTTCCCCTCCTTTTACACTCACTCCCTTTGGTGATCTTGGCCAGCCTTATGGCTTTGGAATACTATCTATGTGCCAATGACATCCAAATCTCTCCCTGAAATTCTAGATTCATCTAACTGCCTGACTAGCAGCTCACTTTGAACATGTCCAAAGTCAGACTCCTAAGATCATCTCAGGAACCATCACCACCAGCCAAAAACCTATAAGTCATTCCTGACTCTTTCTCCCAAGCCCAGCATCCACTCCACCCTAGTCCTCTCAGTGCTGCTTCTGAAAAGAATGTATCCTGAATCCAACCATTTCTCACCGATTCTACTGCTACTGTCCTCATCCAAGCCAACTTTTCTCACTTGGATTATTGCAAAAGCCTTCTAACTGATCTCTCAGCTCTCTCTCTTGCTCCCCAAGTAATCATGATTGAAACCTTCCCATGGCTACCCACCATACTCAGAATAAAATCCATCTCCTTATCTTGGCCTTCAGTCTTTGCTCCTCTCTCCAACCTCATTTCTATCATTCTACTCTTATTTGTCATGTTCAGCTCACACTGACCTTCTTCCTGATCCAGAGATATGCAACCTGTCCAGCACCCCACCTCCCCTAATATCTCCCCTTGCCTTGGACCCTATACTTGCTGTGGCCTCTGCCTGGAACATGCTCCACCCCAACAGGCATGTGCCTACCTTCTTTTTATTCAGGTTTTGACTCACTGTCTTCTAGTCAGACAGGCCACCCAATCTCAAGTAGGCTCTCCAGCCACTGTCATGCCACCCTCTTCTAATTCTCTGAATTATACTCAGCACCTATCTAATATTCTACTGTGTATTTATTTACTTATTTATTTATTCTTGAGATGGAGTCTCGCTCTGTCACCCAGGCTGGAGTGCAGTGGCTCAATCACAGCTCAATGCAACCTCTGCCTCCCGAGTTCGAGTGATTCTCCTGCCCCGGCATCCCGAGTAGCTGGAATTACAGGCACCCACCACCACGCCCAGCTCTTTTTTTTTTTTTTTGAGAAGGAGTCTCGCTCTGTTGCCCAGGCTGAAGTGTAGTGATGCAATCTCGGCTCACTGCAAACCTCCACCTCCTGGGTTCAAGCAATTCTCCTGCCTCAGCCTCCCAAGTAGCTGGGATTACAGGTGCCCGCCACCACGCCCAGCTGTTTGTATTTTTAGTAGAGACGGGGTTTCACCATGTTGGCCAGGCTAGTCTCAAACTCCTGACCTCAGGCGATCCCCTGGTCTGGCCTCCCAAAGTGCTGGGATTACAGGCGTGAGCCACTGCGCCCGGCCTCTACTGTGTGTTTATTATTTTTGTTTACTGTGTCTCATTGCTGACTAGAATATATGCTCCCTGAGATCAAGGACCTTGTCTGTTTTGTTCACCTCTATATCCCCAGTACCTAGAACAATGCACAAAAACATGGAGGTGCTCAGTAAGTAGCTGTTAAACTAATGAATGAATGAATGAATGAATGAAAATCTGGGGAAGAGAAAGTGGGGTAGGTGGGGGGAGCTCTATCTGGGGTGTGGGGTTCAGGTTGATACTGGAGGAATCGGGATAGAAGACTTTTCTAGTGGTTCAATGTGTAAGGATTCAGTCTGGAGAGGAGGTATCTCAGCCTAGAGATCCAAATTTGAGAGGTGGAAAATTTGGGGTCCAGTCTAGGGTGCTCAATTTGGAAGTTCTTTTGGGAGGTTCATTCTGGGTAGTGGCTGGCGGACATGGAGGAAAGCTCTAAATCTGGAGGATGGAAAACTGATGAGCCAGGGCTCTTTCTGGGGAGCTCAGCTGTGGAGATTCTCTGATGTGGGCTTGGCCTGAGGGGTCAGTCTGGCCTCTCAGCTTGGTGGCTCAGTCCCTGAGGTTTCAGGCTCAGTTTCCTTTCTCATTTGGTACAACTTCATTTGGGGGTGAGTCTAGGGGTCAGCCTTGGGGTCTTGATCCAGGAAATGGATGAGTTCCTTTAGGGGATCATAATGGGCATGCCACTCAAACTCTGGGGTTCCAGTTGGGAAGTTCAGGTTGGGGATCTCCTTCCGAATGTTCTCTACAGGTATTCAGGCAGGGGTCTCAACTTGGAGGTCCCTGCCTGAATACCCAAAGAGAACATTCAGAAGGAGGATCTCATCCTGGGGTCTCACTTCAGAACCTCAATGTGGGCCTTTCAGTTTGGAGATCCTCCTCTGGGATCTCAATCATGTGGCAATGGAAGGCCGACCCTGTGAATTAAGTCTTGGGGTCCTGCCTCAGAGGTCTGGCCTAGAGCTATTAGTGTGGAGAAGTAGGAAGGGGCCTGGGTGCACACACTCACTTTGGGCATCCTTGCTGTCCGGGGAGCCATGGGGCAGCTTTAACAGATAGTCCTTGAGAAGAAGCTCATAGCGGGGGATGCGCTGCACAGGCTCCAGCATGTGGTGCTGCAATGTCAGGTTGCCACAGGCTTCCTCCTTCTGTGACAGGCAGAAGCAGAGGGGCTCAGATCTGGCTGCAGATGCCCCACCAAATCCCTGCAGACCTCTCCTCCCCTAGTCTGCTCCTTCCAGCTTGACCACTTACCTGCACCTCATGGATGATGACTTTAAACTGGGTGGAGCGCTCTGTCCAGGTGTTGACCAGCTCCACGGCCCGGTCAAAGTTCTTCACATACTCACCATACATCTTGAGGAAGGGGGCCAGTTTCTGCAGGATGTCTCCAATGCGTGGATAGCGGTCCCTGGGGTGGAATTAGGGGCTGATGTGGTCCTGCTGCTCTTTGCCCCTCAGAAACTTCCCCCACAGGTTTCCAGCCCCAGGCAGATACCTTTCATCTCAGTCCTAGAAACCTACTTCTCAGCTAGTCTGCTCCTTCAGAAATGCTGCTTACATTACAGGCCAGTGAGGCCAAGAGGCTCGGCTTGACTTCAGACCACAGCCTGGGATGCCACCTGCCTCAATTCTGCCCTGCCCGAGTACTGGTTGAAGTACTCACCCTGAGACCTTACTGCCAGGACCACTTCATATACTGATTATCAACTGTGTGCTGGGTGATGCTGGGGACACAGAAATGAGTCACACCCATTTGAGCCCTGAGAGGGTCACCATCTGGTAGGTGAGACAAAGAGACCAGGCCTGGTTGTACTCCTCATTGATCAGTCTGGTGCAGGAGCAAAGCAAACCAGACCTGGTCCCAGCCCTCAGGGTTCACAGACTCGTGGGGAGATATAGGAACCAGGCTTCATCCTGGCTTTCTGTGGTCACAGTCTGGTGAGGGGGACACACTTGACTCTGTAGGTGTGGAGAATCTGTAGGTATGGGGAATGTGAACATGATTTTAAGCAGGGAGAGACATGGTCTGACTTGTTTAGAGAGACCATTCTGGCAAATGGTGTGGACTCTAAAGGCTGGATTGGAAGAAGGCCTGAGAGGCTGCCTGTAAACCTTGCCCTTCTACCTCAGGACTCAGCTTAGGCATCACCTTCTCCCTGAATCCTTCTGTAATCTCCAAGCTAGGCTTGGTCCATTTGTCTGGATTCCCACAGCCTCCCATTCTCTGCTCTATCATAGCACTGTAAAAATAACAAAAGCTTACATCCATTGAGCACTTACTGTATATATCTGGTACTGTTTTTTTTTTTTTTTTGAGAGAGTCTTGCTCTGTTGCCCAGGCTGGAGTGCAGTGGTACGATCTCGGCTCACTGCAAGCTCCACCTCCCAGGTTCACACCATTCTCCTGCTTCAGCCTCCCGAGTAGCTGGGACTACAGGCGCCCGCCACCATGCCCGGCTAATTTTTTGTATTTTTAGTAGAGACGGGATTTTACTGTGTTAGCCAGGATGGTCTCGATCTCCTGACCTGGTGATCCGCCTGCCTCGGCCTCCCAGAGTGCTGGGATTACAGGTGTGAGCCACCATGCCTGGCCTATACCTGGTATTGTTCTAAGCTCTTTTATGTATTAAGTTATTTAATCCTTAAAACAACCCTACAAGGTAGGCCGTTATTATTTCCCCCCATTTTATAGATGAGGAAACTGAGGCATAGCAACTTAAGAAACTTGCTCAAAGCTAGCAAGTGGCACAGCTGGAATTTGAACTCAGCCAGTTTGGCTCCTAACCTCATACTCCTGTAGGCTATGCTATTCTGTTGCAATTTTCTGAGTTCTGGTCTGTGTTCCACATCAGACTGGGAGGTCCTCGAAGGCAGAGCTTGGGCCTGATTCTTTTTTCTTTTTCTTTTTTTTTTTTTTTAAGACAGAGTCTAGCTCTATCACCTGGGCTGGAGTGCAATGGTGCAATTTCGGGTCACCACACCTCCGCCTCCTGGGTTCAAGCGATTCTTGTGCCTCAGCCTCCCGAGTAGCTGGGACTACAGGCACGTGCCATCACGCCAGGATAATTTTTAATGTTTTTAGTAGAGGCAGGGTTTCGCCATGTTGGCCAGGCTGTTCTCGAACTCCTGACCTCAGGTGATTCACCTGCCTCAGCTTCCCAAAGTGCTGGGATTACAGGTGTGAGCCACCGTGCCCGGCTCTGATTCCTTTTTCAAAAGTCACTAAGAGGAAGAGCAAGCAGAAATGAAGTCTTGTGTACACCTCTGGGTCTGGGCTCGGCAGGCAGGTGGACAGGGGAGTGGGTAGTCTAGGTCTAGGGCCCCTCACCATTCCTCCATGCGCTTCTCTAGCTCAGGCAGCAGGAACTGCTGGTGGAAGCAATAGATGGAGCAGATGTTAGAGAAGATGCCGTGGACAACGTCGGCCGGGAAGGAACTGCGGTTCCGAGCTTCTTCCAGCAGCCGGGCACAGAACACCTGTGGGGCAGGGCAGAAACACTCAGCCCAGCTGGGCCTGGGGCTTGGCTGATGAAGGGTGAGGGCAGTATTTGTGGGGACGCTTGTGGAGCTTTGGGATCAGCATTGGTCTTGAGACTGAGGAGACAGGGAATGGGGTTAGGGTTATATATTGGGGAGATGGATTTCAGGTTATTCCAGCAGTCCCTGGCTTTGGCCCCCACACTTGAGCTTGGTCCTGGCAGAGCAAGTATTCTGGCTGAGATCTAACTCAAGTGTGAGGGTGCCTTCTGAAGAAATGTTAGGCTGCTTGGGCACAGAAAGGGGTCCCTGCTGCCAAGAGTTAGGCTTTGGAACAATTAGAAGTCAGGATCAAGGTCAGGCTTAGAATTAGATTCAGGGTCAGAGAGAAAATTGGAATTAGATCTGTTCATTTAATAAATATTTCTGAATGTCTGCTGTGTGCGAGGCACTGTCATAGAGGGTAAGATAGAGCAGTGAACAAAGATAAAAATCTCTATTCTCAGGGATTCTAGTGGATTTGGGATCTGGAATAGGGCCAGGGTTAGAATGAAGTTCACAGCTAGGGATAAATTCAGGATCTGGGTCCAAGTCAGTACTAGTGTCAGAGTCGCAGTCAGGGCTGGTGTACCTGCCCAGCGTTAGGAGTGAGGGTTGGTATCAGCCCTCACTGATCAAGCTTGGGGCATAATCAGAGTTGGCTTCAGGGACAAGTTGACTTCAAGGTCAGAGAGGAGCCTTACTGCCTCTAAATTCTGGCCACAATGGTGGGATTGAACTCAGGCCCTATCACTGCCTCCTTGAAACGCACCTACAAGGTCCTGGGGCCCTGGTACCCCCACGGGGCCACTCACCTGATCCAGGAGATGGAGCCTGGAAACGTAGGCCTTCTCAGTTTGCAGGAGCTCATTGGCAATGTGAAACACCTTTTGCTGCACAGTCAACTGGAAAGGAGAAACAGTAACCCCTGATCCATCATCCTCTATCGTAACCCTCACCCAAGCCCCCAGAATTCTTAAAACAGTTCCCATGCCACTCTAAGCCTAATACCACCCTAAGATAACCTTGACCCCCATCTCTAGATCTGTAAGTCCTTCAGCTTCATCCCTGAGTCCCCAGTCTACCATAAAGCCTACCCCTCCATTCTGATGACGTGCACTCCCTCACTCAACAACTCATTCACCCGCTCTCTCTATTCACTCAGCAGAGTGTAGTGGTTAAGCATGTGGGATGGTAAGTCAGACTTCCTGGGTTCAAATCCTAAGCTCTGCCATTCACTAGCTTGTGTAAGTTCTTTAACAGCTCTGTATTTAGGACGCCTCATCCATAAATACAGATAATAATAGAATCTATTTAATGTAGAGGCTGGTGAGAAACAAAAACAAAACCAAAACAAAATAATAATAGGACTGAAGTCCATTGGTAATGGAGACAATTAGATAATTTAATATAAATAAAACACATCAGACTACAGATTAAATGGTATATAAATGTTAATTAATCATTTATTCACCCACTCAGTACACTATCAGCAAGGGCTTGCTGAGTACCTGGGGTGTGAGAAAAGCACAAAAGTATAAGAACGTATAAAACTCATTGCCTGTTGGCCTAGTTTCCTATTCCTTAGATATATGTGTTGACTACCTGCCATGCCGGCAGTCCCTGGCTTTGGCCCCTACACTTGAGCTTGGTCCTAGCAGAGCAAGTATTCTGGCCGAGATCTAACTCAAGTGCGAGGGTGCCTTCTGAAGAAATGTTAGGCTGCCCAGGCACAGAAAGGCGTCTCTGCTGCCAAGAGCCTTCATCTGCACAGCCTCGGGCCCCTGCAGGGCTCTAGCTCTTGCGCCCCTCCTCCAGCTGTTGAGAAGTCTCTATGGATGTAAGTAAGAGACTTTCCATATTACAAATAAGGAAACTGAGGCTTATGGTAGGGAAGCGGAGAGGGAGAAGACTTGCCCAGTGTCACAGAGCTTGGAAACAAGGTCCTATTTCGAGAAATACTGAGCTAGGGGAAGAATCAAGCACAAAAGGCGCTCCCAGGTTCTCCACATGGACCTGCCTCTCGGTGAACACAGGTCAGTACCTCCACAGACTCCTGTCTCTCCATCAGGGGCACTGGGATTTCTCTGTCCTTCTCTTCCTCCTCCTCCTCGTCGTCCTCCTCCTCCAGGTCACTGTCAACCTCTTGGGAGCCAGGCCGGTGGGGGTCAGCCAAGGCAACAGGCACACTAGCCAGGGCAGGGGGCCCAGGGCAGAGGCTGTGGCTGGGGGGCCCGTCATCACTGACGAAGCAGGTCTCCTCGCTGTTGGATGGCGAGCTGATGCTATCAATGCCGCTGTCCCGGTTGGGCACCTTCTCACCGTCCCGGGGCCCAGGAGCCAGCAGAAACAGGCAGCGGGAGGCCTCACCCTCGGGGAGCTGGGGCACTGGTGGCTGCGAGGTTGGCTGTGGCAACATGGCTGGCTCTGGGGGACCTGGGCTGGGGCCAGGGGCTGGTCTATCCGAGGCGACAATCACAGGCTCTCTGAGGTGGGTGGTGGACACACATGGAGGCAGGGTATGAGCTTGACTGAGAGGCCTCTCCTGACTGTCCCTTCCTGTCCCAGGCTCCCCCTTTCTCCTAGAGGGTGCCCTAGGGACCAGACTCACCTTTCAAACTTCTCAATCAGTGAGGATACTGCTGCAGAACTGGGGCTGGCCTCTGCCCTGGGAGCCAGGCCCTTGGCCACTCGGGGGTCGGCAGGCAGTGGGCGTGATGGTGGAGGGGGGATGGGCTCCAGTGGGGGGGGCATCCGGGGCATCTGCAGGTAGCTGGGCTTTGGGGGCACTGGAGAGACGAATGGGGAAGAGAGAAGGGAGACATCAGTGAGCTGGATTTGAGCTTGGCTAACATGGTGAAACCCCATCTCTACTAAAAATACAAAAATTAGCTGGGCATGGTGGCACGTGCCTGTAGTCCCAGCTACTTGGGAGGCTGAGGCAGGATAATTGCTTGAACTCAGGAGGCGGAGGTTGCAGTGAGCCAAGATCATGCCACTGCACTCCAGCCTGGTGACAGAGTGAGATTCTGTCTCAAAAAAAAAAAAAAAAAAAAAAAAGCTGGATTTGGAGGTGGCTGGCTGTCATGGCCAGGCCACAACCCCTTCCACAAACACCAATCTGCACCTTTGCCTGAGGTAGACACAAAGGGGCTAAGGTGAGATCACAGTATGCACACATTAGCCTCAGGCCACAGCACTCTGTGCACTAGGTAGGTAGCACTGCCCCGGGAGCATGGTGCCTCCCTATCCTTCTAACAAACCCTCTTCTCTGCCACTGGCTAACTTCTCCCCTCCTCTGTCCCCTCCCCTGGGCCACTTCTCTGCTCTTTTCCAGGACCACTTACCCTGTGGCTTCGGGCCCGGTGCCCGCTTCAGTGGTGAAGGACGCTGGCTAGGGGTTTCAGTCGGGGGGCCTGGGTCTGAGCGAAGCCGCTGGGGACCTTCTGGATGAGGCTCTAGGCTTTGGCCAGGGTCAAGGGACAAACTTTTAACCAGGATCCGGTTTCCCTGGTGCAGCCCTGCAGGAAGGGAGAAAATGGGTGTGAAGTAACTGACTTTAACCCAAAGGGGACTGGGGTTAAAGTTAGGACTGGCATGTCTTAGCAGCTACCTGGGGTATTGGGTTTCTCTGAGCCCCTTTCCTGGCCACAGTGTTTTTCTGAGAAGCCCCTATCCTAGCCCTCAGATGGAGAGCCAGACCCAGGGCTGGGGCTGGCTGTTTTCATCAGTAGATAAGAATTCTTTGTGACTAGTGCATTGATTCCATGTATGTCAGCAGGCAGTATTACTAGGGAGTTTAACCAGGCTGGGGGTGGCTGTGAGCACCCTAAAGTTTATACATGCGTTTGCAGCCCTTGTTTCTACAGCCACATAGGTATGCTGAGTATAAACCATTCTTCAACGTTTTTGTTAAGGCCCTGAGAATATCTAGACTTTCTTGTTTACAATTTTGTGCAGCTAAGTGTGCTTAAAGATGATGAAATTGTGTTTCATGAGCAAGTTTTGCTTCTTGAAATCCCAACTTCTGGCTGGGCACAGTGGCTCATGCCTATAATCCCAGCATTTTGGGAAGCTGAGAAGGGAGGATTGCTTGAGCTCAGGAATTTGACATGAGTTTGGGCAACAAAGTCAGACCCTGTCTCTACAAAAAATATAAAAGTTAGCTGGGCAGTGTGGTGTGCACCTGTATTCCCAGATACTTGGGAGGCTGAGGTGGGAGGATCACTTGAGCCTGGGAGGTGGAGGTTGCAGGGAGCTGAGATCACCCCACTGCACTCCAGCCGGGACAAAAGAGCGAGACGCTGTCTCAAGAGAAAAAAAAAAAAGAAGAAAAATGAAAAAGAAAATCCCAACTTCTCAGCAATCTGTACTGCCTTCCTCAACTTCCACATCTACACAGACCCACATGCATCTTCCACCTCTGCCACACACACACGTGCAACATCCAGAGTTCAGGTCACAGGAATAACTTTAAATCAAGCAGCCAGTTCAGAAAAAGGGGAGGCCTTTTTATACTGTCCCTCTTCCCTCACTGTATGTCCCCTAAAGCCACCTCTATCTTTGGCTCTAGAGGAGATGATGGTCATGCTTAGGAGAGAGGATTTGGTCTGGGAGGCAGTGAGGGACCCCCCACCCCAGGGATGGCATGCCCCAAAGAAAGGAATGTGGGGCTCATGTGGTCCTGGCTGGGCAGGGGGCTGTGGGAGTGCCTCAAATGATAGAGAAGTCAGGTGGGGCCAGAGAGGAGTGGGAAAGGCCTTGGATGCTAGGCTGACATCCATCCTGTAGCAGAAGGGAGCCACAAAAACCCCTTGCATAGGGAGAGATGGAGGCAAACAGGTGTGAGGACAAGAGAGTGAGCAGTAGTCAAGAGCTCCCGGAGGTACCACCATCACATGGTGTAAGTTATGCTGTGCCACAACCACATGGCCTCCCACTCACAGCCACAAAGGGTCTGTTAGCTTATATCACACACAGTCTCATAAATGACTAGTCACAAATGGGCCCACTCAGTCATAGAAACACTTGGTGTTATTTACACCATTTCACCCAACTGCAGGTGATCGCCCTCCTGAAAGCCTAGTTACACACAGTCACAAAGACCTGCGGCCACAACCTCACACACGATCACACAGCCTCGCAGTATCACACACACCTGCAAACATGGTCATGCAGTCACAAAGACACAGAGTCACACAATGGCAATTCTGCCATCTCACACACAGCTTCATACAACCGCCCAACCACAGACAATCATATACCCAGTTAGACATTCTTCAAACATGGTTTCACTGAGTCACAAAAGATATACATTGTCATTTACACTATGTCTCACAATTGCAGGGCCATGGAGTGTCATACACACCATGTCACACCTGCAAACATGGTTACACACAAAGACTATAGGCACACAGAGTCAATTATACCATGTCAGACACAATCACATACAGTGGCAAAACAGCATAAAGTCACATGATACCACACACTCAGAAACACGAACTCACAATCACAGACATGTGGCATACAGGTGGCCCTCCACATTCATGGGTTTTGCATCCTCGGCCTCTGCATGGAGGCTGATTGATCGAAATGTTTGGAAAAAAAAAACAAAAAATAACAATACAACAATAAAAATTATATAAATAAAACCCAATACAGTATAACAACTATTTACATAGCATTTGCATTGTATTAGGTATTATAAGTAATCTGGCGATGATTTAAAGTATACAGGAAGGGTCAGGTGCGGTGGCTGACGCCTGTGATCCCAGCACTTTGGGAGGCCAAGGCGGGCGGTTCACTTGAGGTCAGTAGTTCGAGACCAGCCTGACCAACATGGCAAAACTCTGTCTCTACAAAAATACAAAAATTAGCTGGGTGTGGTGGTGGATGCCTGTAATCCCAGCTACTCGGGAGGCTGAGGCAGGAGAATCGCTAGAACCAGGGAGGTGGAGGTTGCAGTGAGCCGAGATCACGCCACTGCACTCCAGCCTGGGCGACAGAGACTCCATCTCAAAAAAAAATATATATATATACAGGAAGATACACATAGTTTATATGCAAACAACATGCCATTTTATATAAGGGACTTGAGTGTTGGTGACTTTGGTATCTTCAGGCTGTCCTGGAACCAATTCCTCATGGAGACCAAGGGACAACTGTCATTTACTATGTCATACTCATCTAACAAACACATCCACGGTGTCCCTGGGTCTTAGCCATAGGCCCAGGAATACACACACTGTGGGACACTTGCCTCCTCCTAAACAGTCACATACAAACTCTGCTGTGAAAATATACACACACAAAGACCTCTGCACCCTCCCTTCCAGGGTCACACAGGCAGAAAGAGTCACAGGGGATTTTAGGTCTCCCAGTCCCGGAGGGAAGAAATAGCCCAACCCATAGGGTTCCAGCAGCTTCCCTAGGCCCCTGACCTCACCCCTGGCTACATCCCAGCCATGTCCACCCCAGGGGACTCAGATCAGGGTCCTTTCCCAGCACTGAGGGAACAGGGTGCCCCAGGCCCCAGGCCGAGCACCCCTCCCCAACTCTGTACCTTGCTTTGGGTGTCGTTCCTCACTTCCTTCCCCACCTAAGCTGGCAGGGCCTGGCCAGGATGGAGGAGGCGCTCCTCTCCACTCAGCTGTGCCGCTTACCCTGCCCTGCTCATCACATCCTGGCCTGGTCTTGCCCTGCCCTCCCCCTGGGCGTGGGGGTGAGGAAGATGAATCACCTGGAGGGTGGCACAGGCGGAGACGTGGTTGGAGAGACACATGGCCAGAGCAAGGGAAAGAGACAGAGAGGAGCTGACAGGGCCAGAGAGGCAGTGAGTAAAGCCAGGCACCCTGCCATGCAGAGACCCCTCCTCAGATATACACACATAGGTGCCAGGGTCCCTGGTGCCCCTTGTCTGCCTCCTTGGGCCTGGAGGAGCCCACCTATCTCCACACCTCAAAGCAGGCAGGCCTCTCTGGGCAAGCCCTCCCTACCCTATCTGTAGCAAAGCAGCAGGGTCCCTGGATAATGCTGCTCTCCTTCTGCTCCAGTGCTGGTCCTCGGGATGGAGTGACCATACATCCCACTTTCCATGGCCCTGCCCTAGCCCACCCATTGCTCCCTCCTCACCCATCTCACCTGACAGCCCACAGACAGACCTGCCTCTCCATTCTCTCTGCCTCCTTGCAGGCAGCCCTGCAGGAAGAGGAGGCTGAATGAAATGCAAAGATTCCCTGGAGTCCCAGGTGAGAGGAAAAGAGATTGTCAGCCCAGTTTCTAGTGAGGAGATGGAGTCAGAGAGAGAGGCAGTGACTTGCCCAAGGTCACAGAGCAAATCAATGAATGGCACACTTTTGGGCAGACTGGTCATGGACTGGATTCCTTTCTTATTAACCCTGCTCTCCAAGGGCAAGCTGGAAAAGAGGGGAACCAGGAGGGGCGGGTGGACCCAATGGCTTCAGAAAGTCACAAACTGCAGTGTAGCTAGTGAGAGGGACACCCCTCAACCCTGTCCACAGGGAGTTGAACAGGGGTCCAGTTTAGGAGCCTAGGCCTGGCCAAGAACCAGGCTAGGTTTCACTGAGCGGGGGAAGGTTCAAGATCCCTCCCTCTCGTTTCAGAACTCCCTCTCCCTTGTCTCTCTGCCTACATTTCCCTGTCTCCTATTTTCCCTCAGTGGCCTCCTTGGCTCCAAGTCTTGCTCCCTCCAGGTGGCTGAATGAACTTACTTACAGTCCAGCTCAGATCATGCCACTTACCTGCACAAGAACCTTCTGTAACTCCCTACTGTCCATGGGAAAATAGAAACTTCTCAGCTAGGCCGGGCGCGGTGGCTCACGCCTTTATTCCAATACTTTGGGAGGCTGAGGTGGGTGGATCACCTGAGGTTGGGAGTTCGAGACCAGCCTGACCAACATGGAGAAACCCGATCTCTACTAAAGATACAAAATTAGCTGGGCGTGGTGGCGCATGCCTGTAATACCAGCTACCGGGAGGCTGAGGCAGGAGAATCGCTTGAACCCAGGAGACGGAGGTTGCAGTAAGGTGAGATCGCACCATTGCACTCCAGCCTGGGCAACAAGAGCGAAACTCTGTCTCAAAACAAACAAACAAACAAACAAACAAACAAAAAAAAACACCAAAAAAAGAAACTTCTCAGCTAGCTCTCAGTGGCCCCTCATGACCATGCTGAACTCTATGGCTTTCCTTGGCTGAGTTTGGTCTCCAGAATATTTTTGAACCTAGTAGACCCTGTGCTTGGGGATGGGAAAATCCCATCCCTGCCCTTGGGGAGCTCCCAGGGTAGGCCCCCCTCCTCCTTCCTAGAAACCACAGCCATTCCCACTGCCCCATCCCGTCCCTACCCAGCAAGGTCCTGGATTCACTTTCTCCAGCCCTTTTTTTTTTTTAAGACAGGGTATTGCTCTGTTGCTTAGGGTTAAGTATAGCAGTGTGATCAGGTCACTGTAACCTCAAATTCCTGGGCTCAAGTGATCCTCCCATCTCAGCCTCCCAAGTAGCTGGGACTACAGGTACTCACCACCATGCCTGGCTATTTTTTATTTTTTTTGTAGAGATGGGGTCCTTCTTTGTTGCCCAGGCTGGTGTCAAACTCCTGGCTTCAAGAGATCCTCCTGCCTCTGCCTCCAAAAGTGCTGAGATTACAGGCATGAGCCAGTGTGCCCAATTCCAGCCCATTTTTCTTGTGGTTGATAATCCACAACATTATCACACCCACACCCACACCTCCACACCTGACAAGATCCTCCACCAGCACTGCCCCTTCCATCAATGGATTTATAATTCCCCAATGCCCAGTAGAGCAGAGATCACCAAAAAGCCCCCGTCACACACATTTGGTCACACCACCAAATCTTTCTTATTTTTTATTTTTGAGGTGAGGCCTTGCTATTTTGCCCAGGCTGGTCTCGAATTCCTGGGCTCAAGCAATCCTCCTGTCTCAGCCTCCCAAGTAGCTGGGACTACAGGTGTGTACCACCACACCCAGCCACCACCAAATCTGATAACACTTTGTGGAAATGTACCCAGCCACACACCAACTGTGCACATCCCTCAAAGACCCAGAGAGAGAACCACAGAGCTACTCATGTCTGTGTGCACCGTGCTTGGCACAACCGCACACACACAACCACCACTGCCACTCGGACATCTCTTGTCACCTAGGAAAGCATACTCTAGGCACCCCAGGAGTGCCAGTGCACTGTGCCAGCTCTGCTGTGGGGATGGGGGTGGGGTGTGCACCCTTCCTGCCCCACTCTCAAACCCCTGCCCCCCCCCAGGCATTCAGCAGGCCAGAAGGGCAATCTTGACCCTTACCCTCAGGGAGCTCCCAATCTCAAAGACAAAGACTCTAACTCAGGAAAGGCAACGAGGGCGAGCCTGTGGGGACTGGGGAAGCTCAGGGGAGGAGAATGGATAGGGTGGCCAGACAAAATACAGGACACTCAGTTAACTTTTTTTTTTTTTTGAGATGGAGTTTCGCTCTTGTTACCTAGGCTGGAGTACTATGGTGCGATCTCAGCTCACTGCAACCTCTGACTCCTGGGTTCAAGCAATTCTCCTGCCTCAGCTTCCCGAATAGCTGAGATTACAGGTGCCTGCCACCAAGCCCAGCTAATTTTTGTATTTTTGTAGAGATGGGGTTTCACCATGTTGGCCAGGCTGGTCTCCATCTCCTGACCTCAGGTGATCCACCTGCCTCAGCCGCCCAAGGTGCTGTGATTACAGGCGTAAGCCACCATGCCCGGCCACTCAGTTAAATTTGAATTTTAGATAAACAAGGAATGTTTTAGTATAATATGTCTCATGAATACTTATACTAACAATTTCTTAAGCTATACTTAAAAAATGACTTGTTGGGCCAGGCGCAGTGGCTCATGCCTGTAATCCCAGCACTTTAGGAGGCCGAGGTGGGTAGATCACGAGGTCAGGAGTTCGAGACCAGCCTGACCAACATGGCGAAACACCGTCTCTACTAAAAATACAAAAATTAGCTGGGCGTGGTGGCAGGCGCCTGTAATCCCAGCTACTCGGGAGGCTGAGGCAGGAGAATGGCTTGAACCCGGGAGGCGGAGGCTGCAGTGGGCCGAAATCATGCCACTGCACCCCAGCCTGGGCGACAGAGTGACACCCCGTCTAAAAAAAAAAATGACTTATTGTATATCTGAAATTCAAATCTAATTGTATTAAATACTTTCTGAAGGCTAATTCTGGCAACCCTAGTCAGGGAAAGCTTCCAAATGAATGTGGCAGAGCCGGGCCTTTAAGACAGCACCTGGTAGCCAGAGGTCCCCCAGACTCTTGTCCACTTAAGCCTCAAGTAGGCTAGGGACTCTACCCAATTTTTTCTGCCATGGGCATATGAATGCTCACGACAGTGCCATTATTTCAGGGATGGCCTTGAATCTGGTCTTTTTTTTTTTTTAAGTCACTAATTTAAAAAACCATGATACTTGACTATTCCCAACAAGGGTGGTGTCATCATGATCACTGACTGAACTGCATGGATTGAACTGCTGCAGCACCTGTATTAGGAACAGCTGGCTTAGGACTTGCACAGACCTCAGTTTAGATCCCAACACTACCTTTTACTAGCTGTGTGGCCCTGGGCAAGTCTCCCCATCTACCTGAGCCTCAGTTTCTTTATCTGGAAAAAAGGACAATAATAGCAGTTCCTTGGTTTGGGGGAGCTTATGGGACAAGGAAGGGAAAGAGCACAGTGACCCACCCCCACCCCACCACACACACAGAGTGATATGGGTTAAATTTGAAAACCAACAGAATCACACATCCACAAAGCCACAAAACTACACACATAGATACATAAGCCCATGGGCTGTAGGCTGCAACCCAACGTAAAACTGTATATACACTGAGAAACACAAGCAAACTCAGCCAGTGAGAGACACAGAACCTAGCCCCACTCACCAGGATAGCTCTGCAGATCAGGGCAGGATTCCTATGCGAGGTGGTAGGACAGTGAAGACAATGGTGCCCTGTCCTCCCCATTCAAATTCAGTTCAAAATACAAACCACAAAAAAACTGTAAAATAAGTGTCAAGAAGTGTAGCTGAGGTTTGAATTTTCCCATGACAATTTATTATTATTGAAATAGGAAAATCCTTGCAAAAATTGTTTCTGGTTGCTGCATGCCCCTGCGTGGCAGGTGCCCTGAACACATGCTTCTGGGTTTACTGGCAGAGAAAGTCCAGCATCTAGCTGTGTCTGAGGACAAGGGCTCCTTTTGCCCATTCCCACTGGAACTGGACCCTGCATCTCCCTCAACCCTTCCTGGGAATCTCAGCTGCCAAGTTTTCCCCCTCCCAGCTAGTAGCAGCCCCTCTCACTTCTCCCAGCTGTAGCCTTGGCTTAATCTCAAGACAGCTACTAGGGCCCCAGACTGGCCCTTGGCCATTAACTCCCTGGTGTCCTGGGGCAAGTGGCTTCAAAGCTCTGGGCCCCAATTTCCCCATTTGGGGCCCACAGCTATGAAGGATAGCTCTGCAGAGATGCTAAAATGGGGAGAAAACGTGTGTTCTGCTTGTTGTGAGCAATCAGCGAGATCCTAGGGTGAGCAGAAGCCAGCCCCTAGCACGCAGGTCTCCTGACAGCCCAGGCAAACTTCTCCCTACAGCCCTCAAATCTTTTCCTTTCCCGGCAGAGAGGTAGGCTCCTGGGACAGCTGGAATTCCTGGGGGTGGGGTGGGGAAAGGGAGCAGAGGGAGTGGAGAAGAACAGCAGAAAGGAAAGTGCCTTTTGGGAAGCCAATTCTGTCGGGGGAAGGGGCATCCCTCCGCTTGACAAAAGAAAAAAGCCATAACTGCCCCACCTCTTCCCACCTGCCCCTTGAATGTGAGCTGCAGGCCAGCTGCCCCACTCCTCCTTCAAGGCCAGACTGCACCCAGGCTGCCTGACCTGGCAGATGTTGTCTCTGAAAGTTCAAATACAAAGCTCGGTCAAGTGTGAAATGTGCAGAAGGAGCTGTTTACAGGAACCCTGTGGGTAGCTCAGGGGTTCTTTCCCTGAAGTCGACTATTCTTCTCAACATAAGGACTCTGCAGAAAAATGGAGGCACTTTCTATAGTGTGAAGACACTTTCAAGAAGTGGGGGCCGTTCTGGCAAGTCAGGAACTTCCTAACTTTTTCGAGTTTCCTGAAGAGCGTTCCATCCTTCAAAACGGAGACACTTTCTGTGAAATGGAGATCTCTTTGATAAACAGAAGGCCCTTCTGTAAAGGGAAGAAGTCTTTCCAAAAAGAGGAGCCTTCTTCAAAGTGGAGGGACATGCTGTAAAGTGAGGAGAGTTCTCTAAAGGCCCTTTTGTAAAATGGATGGCCTGTTTGTAACCAAAGGACTCTTAAGGATCATGACAAAACAGAAGACTGTTAAAAAGGAGAACTCCTTTTTGTAAAGTGAGGCCCCTTCTGTAAAGAGAAGGATGTTTCTGTAAAGTGCAGACCCTAGTATAAAGTGAGGAACTTTCTGTAGAGTGGGACAGTCTAAGGCCATGGGGAATGGTGGGGACTGGGTTAAACTGGAAAGCACATGCCTAACCTGAAGTAGAAGCAGCAGCTTCTCCCCTCCACCCAGGTGTCACCTTGCAGTAATGCGGCGCTGTATTGTCAGGTCTTCCAATATTTCAAGGGAATCCAGAAATCCAGATTTTTCTTCTTTTTTTTTTTTTTCAGACAGAGTCTTACTCTGTCGCCCAGGCTGGAGTGCAGTGGCGCAATCTCAGCTCAGTGCTACCTCTGTCTCCTGAGTTCAAGCGATTCTCCAGCCTCAGCCTCCTGAGTAGCTGGGATTACAGGCACACGCCACTACATCTGCCTAATTTTTGTATTTTTAGTAGAGACGAGGTTTCACCACGTTGGCCAGGCTGGTCTTGAACTCCTGACCTCAGGTGATTCACCCGCCTCGGCCTCCCAAAATGCTGGGATTACAGGCATGAGCCACTGTGCCCGGCCGGGAAATCTAGGTTTTTCATGTGAAGTCCCTTAATTTTAAAAACTGTGGGCAAGCCAAATGAAACTTGTGAGTCAAATTCAACTTGTGGGCCATCATGTTGCACTATCTGAGTTAGATGATCCTGAAGGCTCATTCTACTCCTGCTGTTTATGCCTTGCCCTATCTCACATGCTCTTGCCCTTGAGTAGAAGCCTTGCAGGTCCTATCTCCCACTCCCTGGAAGGGCCCAGTTTCCTCTGTGTCTGAGCAGGCTCAGGGAGCTGGCCCATGCATTACTTGTCAGAAGTTCCCTGAATTGGAATCTGCCTTTTGTTCTGTGTGACCCGATTTACCTTCTGCCCTGTGCAGGATGCCTAAAGAAGAGAGAGCAGGAGATTGTAAGAACATGCAGAAATCTCTGGAACTCAAGCTGTTCACTTTTTAGTAGAGGATATAAGATATGAGGATTCAACTGCTGAACACCCACTCTGGGCCAGGTGTTGTGTTGATGCTATCTCGTATGGCATCCTCCTAATGATCCGGTGAGCTATTACCCATTTTACAGATGAGGAAACTGATGCACAGAGAGGCAAAATAATTTGCCTGAGGACAGCTAAAAGTGGTTGAGCTGGGACCAGATCCCAGGTGTGTCTGTGTCCAGAGTCACACAGCACATCTTCGGTGACTGCTGAGTTGGGAAAGAAATCACATTTGGAGGGGGGAGGAGAGAAGACTTCCTAAAGGAGGTGGTTTTTAGTTGCGCCATCCAGGATGGGGTGTGTTTTTTTTAGGTATAGATGGACTGAGAATGGTTCTGCAGACAAGGGAAGAAGAGTGGGCAAAAGTGTGGATATTGGGTGGGGAGGTATGAGTGAAGCATATATTCGAAGTACGTAATGTCATGGGTTTGCAAGAAGGCTCCACAGCAGGAAGAAGGATCAGGAAAGGCCAAAAGATACAAGCAAGCAGACACCCCCTTCCCTACACCACAACCATAGACCTATAGGGGGCATGCAGGGGCAGACGCAGGCACGGGAACAGACACAGGTATAGAAACAGACAGACACATCCACAAGATCTAAGGAGACCCACGCGCAGAAACATCTAGAAACTCCCACATACTTAGTGCCAAGGTGACATACAACCAGGCACAGAGGAGCACGTAACACATACAGACCCAGAGACACACATGGATCTATATGCAAACACACAGATGGCCATATAGAAACAAGAACATTAAGACACACACACAAAATAGATCCACGGGGACAAAGAAGGCCAGGCACATGCGCGCGCACACACACACACACACACACACACACACACACACAGACACACAGACAAACCAAGCAGCCACATGAGAGCACAAGCAGCCCATCCCTCTTCCAGTTGCTTGATTACTGTGAGGGCCTGGCCACCTCCTCCCTGCTTCTCTGGACTAGAGGCCAGAGGATAGGGGGCGGTAGCTCCACCCCCGCCCATCTCCCTCCCCCGCCCCGGGAGGAGCTGGGGACTTCAGAGGACAGGAAGGGAAGGGAGTGGAACTGCAGCTGGGAGCACTGGGAGCAGTAATTACCAGATGCTGGGGCTGCCACGCTGGCTGAGATTCCCCTTCCTGCGAGGCAAAGCCGCTAGGGGGATGGTCCCTCTGACCCTTGCCTCAACCCCAGGGACCCCAACACCCACCCATCTCCCTTCCCATTCACCAGAGGCCTGGCCAAATCTGAGAGTTGGAGACACAGAGGGATTATGAGGGGGAAAGACAGATGATAAGAGAAAGACACTGGGACAAACACAAGGAGGGAGAGGACAGGAAAACCACAGAGACCCAGAGATGGACATAGAGGGAGATGGACAAAAGGAAGGGACAAGTCAGAAGGGAGACAGAGACAGAAAGGTCCACACAGGGCATGGCAGTCAGTGAGGGATACAGACCCAGGCAGAGGGGCAGGGACAAAAAGGGCAGGCCAGGGCCATCTGTTGAACATGGTGACAATGTGCCATGCCAAGGGCTGGGGATGGATCTGTGGCATTGAATCCTTACAACAACCCTAGAAGGTGGGAATGACAGCCCCATTTTCCAGATGAGAAAACCGAGGCTCAGAGGGGTGAGATGACTTGCCCAAGGTCACATGACACTTTAGAAAGTGGCGGACCTGGGTCTGGGGGGCTCTGTCTGCTGCCAGCCCCTGCCAGAGTCAGGGAGGCCCAAACAGAGATCCCTGAGGGAATTCTCCAGAGAGAGAGAAGCAGTCAGCAAGCCTGGGAGATGCTCCCTAAGAGATGCGGTGAAAGTGACCCCAGCCTTCCCTGCCCCCCCACACCCGCGCGGTGGGGGAGGGGCTGCGTCTACACCTGGAATGCATTAGGTAGGGGGGTCCCCCAGCCTAGGGGAGCAGGGAAGGCAAAGGCGAAGGCAAAGGCGGTGGTGTGGGCGGTGGCGGCCCAGGCCTAGCAGGCCCCGGCAGGCGGGCGGAAGGGCTTCTATGCCAGCTGCAGCTCCCAAAGGCCAGCCCTGCCAGTCCCGCCTTTCCCGCTTTCCACAGGCGCCTTCCCTCCGCGATTTAACCCTTTCCCTGCAGGGGCCATGGGGAAGCGCCAAGGAGGGCTCTTCCCTCTTAGTCTCAGCTACATACCTGTGCCCCTCACCCACCTGCCCTTACTCTGGGACCCAGATAGGCATATCTGATGCCAACTGGGTGCTGTCACCTAGATGTCCTGTCTTCAGGCTCCTCAGCCTCAGCACATCGTGAACGACACTCCTACCCCAACCCCGGTCTGCTTCTTCTCCTGCCTTCCCCATCGCAGGAAGGACAACTCCATCCGCCCAGCTGCCCAAGCCCAAGTCCTAGGTTTCTTCCTCTCCCTCAACCCACATGTCCAGCCAGGCCCCAAGTCCTTTAGATGCACCGTGGTCAGTTGCTCTAGAATCCCTATGCTTCATTCCCCCTCCAGCCCCCTAACTGGTTTCACTCCCATCTTCCGGGCCTCTACGAGGCATTCTCTACACCACTGCCAGCTTTTGGAAAACACAGTCCCCTGCAATCCCTTCAGCCTTGTGAGGGGCTCCCTTTGCCTTCAGGGGTGAAACTCCTGAGCACAGGGACAAGGAAGGCCTAGCTCAGGAACATTTCCCCGCCCCACGATCCAGCCACAATGGCCGTTTGTCTGTTCCTCGAAAGTGCTCTCTTCCGCCTAGGGCTTTGGCACATGTTGTTCCCGTGACCCGAACTGCTAGTCTGCTTCTCCCTACCTCTGGACTCCTATTTATCCTTCAGGTCTCAACTCAAATATCTCCTTTGCCCTGTCCGCCCACTCCCCCCACCCTCATGTGTTCTTGCAGCATCTGCGCTTGGAATTGCTTGTAGTGTGTCTTTCCTGCTAGATATCAGCTCCACGAGGACAGGGATAGTGACTGTCTTGTTGCCTACCTGGCACCTAAGCACAGGGCCTAGCACATAGTAGGCACTCAACAGGTACATGTTAAATAAAGAAATGCCCCCCTTGCTCCCCTCTTTCACTCTCCCTTCCCCTGTCCCCTATTTGCTCACCAAGTATTATTTATTGATGCCACAATGACCAGGTCTGTGGTATTACAAATAGGGAAACTAAGACCCTGAGAGGGGAAGGGAGGCCTGGAGGAACAGTGAACCAATAGCAGAGCTAGGAGTGCTGAGGCTCCCTCGGCTACTGCCCTGCAGCCTTGTCTCAGGAGCTGTGTGTGTTTTCAGACACCGTTTGGAGGTGTCACACCTTCCAGGTCCAAGGAACTGGGCACCAGAGCTCAGAGAGGCTGGACTCATTGCTCCAAAGATGTTTGCTCTCTCCAGATGAGGGAACTGAACTCTGTGGTGCTAGCCAATGGCAGACTGCATTTCCTGCCCTCATTCCAGACAGGTCCTAGCCCCACCCAGCCAGCGTCTGGCCAGCTCCACATCTGCCTAAGGCATTTAGCTAACTGGCCCCCAGAAAGCCATGGCTTGGGTTTGTGTGGGGCATTGTTAGCTGCCACTCCACTCTCCCTTGAGGAAGCAGGCAGCCCCACCTGGGCCCTCCCCCAGGGACAGAGGGGCCTGAAAGGGCCAAGAGCGGACTGCCAGCCATCTGCAATTTAGAAGCTTCTATTCTTTTAGTCTTGTCTGGGGAAGTCCTTTTCCCAGCTACCCAGAGTCTTTACATTTTGTTGTGTTTGTTTGGAAGGCCCTAGTGGACTAGGAACCAAATTTGGTTCTTTCCCCAGACTCTCCCCTGGAATCTCAAACTACTTCTCTCCAAAACTCCCCAGCAGACCCCACTACCCCCTCCTGTCCCAAGCCCTCTCTTCTCCTTTCCGTAAGCAAACCCCCTCACTGGCCTCTCAGGATGCCCTCAACAGAAAGAACACTGGGAACCACACAAATTTACTTTACCAATGTTTGATTTGCTTTTCAGAAGTACTCCTCCCTCAATACTTTGCAATAGCCAGCTACCCTGGGTGTACGTGAAATGGGTCTCAGCTTCATGCAGATATGTTTATTTATTTATTATTTTTTGAGACAGAGTCTCACTTTGTCACCCAGGCTGGAGTGCAGTGGCACAATCATACTTCACTGCAGCCTCGAACTCCTGGACACAAGTGATCCTTCCACCTCAGCCTCTCAAGTAGCTGTGACTACAGGCATACACCACCATGCCCTGCTAATTTAAAAATATTTTTTGGAGAGACGGGGTCTCACTATGTAGCCCAGGCTGGTCATGAACTCCTGCCCTTAAGCAATCCTCCCCTATCAGCCTCCGAAAGTGCTAGGATTACAGGTGTGAGGCACCATGCCTGGCTTCAAATATGCTTTTTTTTTTTTTTTTTGAGATGGAGTCTCGCTCTGTTGCCAGACTGGAGTGCAGTGGCAAGATCTCAGCTCACTGCAACTTCCACCTCCCGGGTTCAAGTAATTCTCCTGCCTCAGTCTCCCAAGTAGCTGGGACTACAGGCGTGCGCCACCACGCCTGGCTAATTTTTGTATTTTTAGTAGAGACGGGGTTTCACCATGTTGGCCAGGATGGTCTCAATCTCTTGACCTCGTGATCCACCCACCTCAGCCTCCCAAAGTGCTGGGATTACAGGCGTGAGCCACCGTGCCCGGCAAATATGCTTTATTTTATTTATTTTATTTTTTTGAGGCAGAGTCTCGCTCTGTCACCCAGGCTGGAGCGCAGTGGCACAATCTCGACTCACTGCAACCTCTGCCTCCTGGGTTCAAGCAATTCTCCTGCCTCAGCCTCCTGAGTAGCTGGGATTACGGGCGTGTGCCACCATACCTGGATGATTTTTTTTTTCTTTGAGACGGAGTCTCGGCTCTGTCACCAGGCTGGAGTGCAGTGGCACGATCTTGGCTCACAGCAACCTCCACCTCCCGGGTTCAAGTGATTCTCCTGCCTCAGCCTCTCGAGTAGCTGGGACTACAGGCACGTGCCACCACGCCCAGCTAATTTTGTATTTTTAGTAGAGACAGGTTTTCACCATGTTGGCCAGGATGGTCTCGATCTCTTGACCTTGTGATCCACCCACCTTGGCCTCCCAAAGTGCTGGGATTACAGGCATGAGCCACTGCGCCTGGCTGATTTCTGTATTTTTAGTAGAGACAACATTATGCCATGTTAGCCAGGCTGGTTTCAAACTCCTGGCCTCAAGTGATCCACCCGCCTTGGCCTCCCAAAGTGCTAGGATTACTGGCATGTGCCACCGTGCCCAGTCGATTTTATTTTTTAAGACACAGTCTTGGCCTGGCATGGTGGCTCATGCTTGTAATCTCAGCACTTTGGGAGGCCAAGGCGGGCGGATCACAAGGTCAGGAGTTCAAGACCAGCCTGGCCAACATGGTGAAACTCTGTCCCTACTTAAAATACAAAAATTAGCTGGGCATGGTGGTGTGCACCTGTAATCCCAGCTACTGGGAAGACTGAGGCAGGAGAATTGCTTGAACGGGGACCTGGGAGGTGGAGGTTGCAGTGAGCCAAGATTGCCACTGCACTCCAGCCTGGGCGACAGAGCAAGACTCCGTCAAAAAGCAAAAACAAAGAAAACAACAACAACAAAAAAACCACAGTCTTGCTCTGTCACCCAGGCTGGAGTGCAGTGGTGCAATTTCGGCTCACTGCAACCTCTGCCTCCCGGGGTCAAGTGATTCTCATGCCTCAGCGTCCTGAGCAGCTGAGATTACAGGTGTGAGCCACCGTGCCCAGCCCTCAAATATGCCTTAAAAACAGCTGGGTCTCAGCTTCATGAAAATATACTTTAAAAACTGCTTTCCCCTGAAAAAAGGCATTTCTATGGCAAAGTTACAGCAGGTACTGAATAATTCATCTGAGTGTGACCCTGCCAACCTTACTGTCTGTCTTCAAGGATGGGACTGGCTCCCAGATCTATACATGGTATGTGTTGGTGGTGAAAACTCCCAAACATCACTGGCCCAGGCCTCTTTCCTGAACTTTCCAATCTTACATCCAAATGCCTGCTTGCGAGATGACACAAACAAATGGGAAAACATTCCATGCTCATGGATAGGAAGACTCAATATTGTTCAAATGGCCATACTGCCCAAAGCAATTTACAGATTCAATGCTATTCCTATCAAACTACCAATGACATTCTTCACAGAATTTTTAAACAACTATTTAAAAATTAATATAGAACCAAAAGTGTCCAAATAGCCAAGGCAATCCTAAGTAAAAAGAACAAAGCCAGCTGGGCATGGTGGCTCAAGCTTATAATCCCAGCACTTTGGGAGGCCGAGGTGGGCGGATCACCTGAGGTCAGGAGTTCGAGACCAGTCTGGCCAACATGGAGAAACCATGTCTCTACTAAAAATACAAAAATTAGCCAGGCATGGTGGCGGGCGCCTGTAATCCCAGCTACTCAGGAGGCTGAGACAGGAGAATCACTTGAGCCCAGGAGGCAGAGGTTGCAGTGAGCCGAGATCATGCCACTGCACTCCAGCCTGGGCGACAGAGTGACACTCCGTCTGAAAAAACAAAACAAAAAAAAAACAGAAAACAAACAAACAAACAAACAAAAAAAACCAAACCACGGTGGCTCACGTCTGTAATCCTAGCACTTTGGGAGGCCGAGGCGGGCAGATCATGAGGTCAGGAGTTCAAGACCAGCCTGGCCAACGTGGCGAAACCCCATCTCTACTAAAAATACAAAAATTAGCTGGGCACAGTGGCGTGTGCCTGTAATCCCAGCTACTCGAGAGGCTGAGGCAGGAGAATTGCTTGAACCAGGACCTGGGAGGAGGAGGTTGCAGTGAGCCGAGATCATGCCACTGCACTTCAGCCTGGGCTACAGAGAGAGACTCAGTCTCAAAAAAAAAAAAAAAAAAAAAAAGGCCAGGTGCGGTGGCTCACGCCTGTAATCCCAGCACTTTGGGAGGCCGAGGCAGGTGGATCACGAGGTCAGGAGATCGAGACCACCCTGGCTAACATGGTGAAACCCCGTCTCTACTAAAAATACAAAAAATTAGCCAGGCGTGGTGGCGGGTGCCTGTAGTCCCAGCTACTCGGGAGACTGAGGCAGAATTGCTTGAACCCGGGAGGCGGAGCTTGCAGTGAGCCAAGATGGCGCCATTGCACTCCAGCCTGGGTGACAGAGCGAGACTCCATCTCAACAACAACAACAAAACAACAACAACAACAAAAAACAAAACCAGAGGCATCACACTACCGACTTTAAACTATACTTACAGGGCTACAGTAACCAAAACAGCATGGTACTGGACAAAAACAGATACACAGACCAATGGAACAGAATAGAGAGCCCAGAAATAAGGCCGCACACCTACAACCATCTAACCTCTGACAGAGTTGACAAAAGAAGCAATAGGGAAAGGACTCCCTAGTCAATAAATGGTGCTGAGATAACTGGCTAGCCACATGCAGAAGACTGAAACTGGACCCCTTCCTTACACCATATACTAAAATCAACTCGAGATGGATTAAAGACTTAAATGTAAAACCTAAAACTATAAAAACCCTGGAAGACAACCTAGGAAATACCATTTTGGACATAGGACCTGGCAAAGATTTCATAATGAAGGCACTAAAAGCAATTGCAACAAAAACAAAAATTGACAAATGGGACCTAATTAAATGAAAGAACTTCTGCACAGCAAAAGAAACTATCAACAGAGTAAACAACCTACAGAATGGGAGAAAATATTTGCAAACTATGAATCTGACAAAGGTCCAATATCCAGAATCTGTAAGGAACTTAAATCAACAAGCAATAAACGACCCCATTAAAAAGTGGGCAAAGGACTTGAACAGACACTTTTCAAAAGAAGACATATATGTGGCCGATAAGCATATGAGAAAAATGCTCAACATCAGCCAGGCGTGGTGGCTCACGCCTATAATCCTAGCATTTTGGGAGGCCGAGGCGGTTGGATCACCTGAGGTCAGGAGTTCGAGACCAGCCTGGCCAACATGGCAAAACCCCGTCTCTACTAAAAATACAAAAATCAGCTGGGTGTGGTGCCGCCAAGCACCTGTAATCTCAGCTACTTGGGAGGCTGAGGTGGGAGAATTGCTTCAACCTGGGAGGCGGAGGTTGCAGTGAACTGAGATAGAGCCACTGCACTCCAGCCTGGGTGACAGAGAAAAAAAAAAGAAAAAATGCTCAACATCACTAATCATTAGAGAAATGCAAATCAAAACCACAATGAGATACCATTTCACACCAGTCGGAATGGCTATTACTAAAAAGTCAAAAAATAACATGCCAGGTTGCAGAGAAAAGGAAATGCTTATACACTACTTGTGGGAATATAAATTAGTTCAGCCATTGTGGAAAGCAGTTTGGTGATTTCTCAAATAACTCAAGCAGAATTACCATTCAACTCAGTAATCTCATTATTGGGTATACACTCAAAGAAGTATAAATCGTTCTACCATAAAGACACATGCATATGTATGTTCATCACAGTGCTATTCACAATATCAAAGACATGGAATTAACCCAAATGCCCATCAATAGTAGACTGGAGAAAATGTGTTATGTATACACCATGGAATACTATGCAGCCATAAAAAAGAATGAGATCATGTCCTTTGCAGAAACATGGATGGAGCTAGAGGCCATTATCCTTAGCAAACTAAGGCAGGAACAGAAAACCAAATACTGCATGTTCTCACTTATAAATGGGAGCTAAACATTGAGTACATATGGACACAAAGAAACAAAAAGCAGACACTGGGGCCTATTTGAGGGTGGAGGGAGGGAGGAGGGTAAGGATCGAAAAACTACCTATCGGGTACTATGCTTATTACCTGGGTGGTGAAATAATCTGTATACCAAATCCCCCTGACATGCAGTTTACCCATATAACAAACTTGCACATGTACCCCTGAACCTAAAATAAAAGTTTAAAAAAAGATTATGGTAAATCCATACAATAGCATATTATTATGCAGTCATTAAAATGTTGTTCAAAAAAAATAAAATGTTCATGAAGAGTTTTTAATGATATTGGAAAAATACATATATTAAATGAAAAAGCATGATATAAAGTTGAACATATAGTATGATTTCAATTATGTAAAATATACATCAATATGTAGAAAAAGATCTAGCAGAAAACAGACGAAAATATTAAAAGTGATCATCCTGGGTAGTAAAAAACAAAAATGAACCAAACCCACAAATGCCTGCTGGCCATCTTCACCTGCATGTACCCCCAGGCATTTCGAATTCAACTTGTCTCAAACATAATTCACTATCTTCCCTCAAACCTCCTCCCTCTCTTGTATATAGATGGCCCCACCAACATCCACCAGGTCACTGTAGTTGGTTTCAGAAAACAACATGGAGCAATCTGGACTTTGCCTTCTGTCTCAGCCTCTACATCCAAGCTACTACCAAGGCCTGTCCATGCTAGCATCTAAATATCTCTCAGATCTTACCCTCCTTACCTCCCATCGCTCTAACTCAAGCTATTACCTCTCTCTGGGAAAACTGCAACACTCACCTGCCTGTCTCCCTGCTTCCATCTTGCACCCCTTCCATCCATTCTCCCCATGCAGCTAGGGAGAGTTTCCAAACACCCCCATCTGAGCATGTCATTCTCGTTAATAAATCCTTCGATGGTTTCTCTTCACCCTCAGAAGAAAGTTCCTTGTCAGCCTTGTCACTCCACTCCTCCCAATACCAGCCCTATTCCCCAGTGCCCCATGTCTCACTGCCTTTGCTTCCACTGAACCTCTTACCTGAATTGTCCTCCATGTTCTTCTCTAGCTCTACAACCTTTTATTGACACCCCTCTAGAACCCTTCCTTAGGGCCAGATCCTGCACTGGGCACTGATAATGCCAGGGTTTCCTCTGCCTAGAGTCCCAGAATGGCAACTGCCTTCCAATTTGAACTGCCAAATGGCAGCCATTCACGAGAGCTGAGAATAAGGGTAAACTGAGGCAGCCAGTGTTTGTGTGTATGAGGGCGGGAGGTTGACTCTCCCTTTGTGTTTAATCCCATGCCTCCATTTGCGGTTGGGAGTGAGTTGACAGAAGCCCACATGGGGCCCTGCGGAAAGGGCCTTAGATGGGGAGGCCGATGTATTCTCCTGGCCCTAATGATGCTGACTCACTGTAGGATGATGGCTAAAAAAATCACTACCTCTCTGAGCCTTCCTCACTGTCCCATCTGGAAAACGGACTTAACTAGTGGTTCCCACTCTAGGTTGTGCATCACAATCACCTAAGGAGCTTTTGAAAATAGGTTCCTTGGTTGTCAACCCCAAGATTCTGGCACTCTGATGTGGAGTGTGGAATCACATTTTTTTTTAAGGTCAACAAGAGATTCTGATGCTCACTCAGTTTGGGAAACTCAGAACGAGACAGTATCTAGAGTCTTTTCTAGCTCCAATTCTTACTCTTGGAGACTCTGAAGATGCCTCAGGATCCAAATGAGAAAGAGTCAGCCCCTCCTCTTGCCCCCCTCAACTGGCTCAGTTTCCCCCATTACCCACAAAACGGCTCTAACATCAGGTGCAACTCCTTTGACTTAGCTAGGGTCAGACACCAATATCCCCACAATCCCTGCATCTGGAAGGACATTCTAGGCCTCAACCCTGAGGAATAGAGCAACCATCTCTGCAAACCCCTGCAAGCAAACCGCTTTCTGACTCTCTCAAACCCCTCTCTGGCATTTCACTGGGTTTTCCCAGTGATCCAACAAGGACTTCGGTTTAATCAACCTGGAAAATGGGCATAATAACAACTGTACCTTTCCCCACCAAGAAGCAGACAGGATCACTAAAAGAGAAAGCACTTTGAAGCAATTCAAGGCTGTTCACATGGCTAAGATACAATTATTATTTTTAAAAGCCTCCCCCCACCCCCAGGATGAGCCACTGAGCCCTAAAGATGGTGATTCAATAAAAGTCTCAGCAGTGTTAGGGAGGAAGTCAGCAGGCACACAGAAATCTTAACATGTGGACCAGCATGTTTCAGCCCTTTAATTGAAGCTCAGGAAACCCTCTCTGTCTCTCTCTTACACACACACCCTACAACCACTAACCCTGCCCTCTTAGGGCCAATTATAGGCGAGTCCCGTGGAGAGAGAAGCCAAGTCACTTGTGCCTACCCCTGGGCCGGCTGGGCAGTGGGGGAGGTGGCCTCTCACAACCCATGCTGCAGTGAATCACATGGCCCGGCGCCCGCCTAGTCAGGGCCTGAGTAATTCCTCCGCCTCTTCTTCAGAAGGTTTTTCTCTTATTTTTTAACTTAATTTTATTTTTTTAAACTCCTGGTTGCTGAGGATTTATACCATGCTGCAGGCTTTACAACCATTAATTCATAGACTCCTCATTGCATTCTCTAGATGAAGAAACTGAGGTTCAGAGAAGAAAAGTCACTCACCCAGGGTCACAAAGTGAATTAGTTAGAATAGGAGGCCAGGTCCTTCCCTGACACTTGTCTTATTCCTAATCCCCATCTTGAATCAAAAAAAAAAAAAAAAAAAAAAAAAAGACACCCACTATGCAATTACAGAGGCAGGGACTTCGTTGGGGAAAAGGATCCTGGGAACTCTGTGTTGCCTTTTTGGGGAGGAGGAGAGTGGTTTAGGAAGGGTATTATGATTTGTAATTTGAATGAATTGGTGGATTGGGAAGGCATACTCAGAATCATCACCATGTATTGATTACAGAGGCCAGAGACTGGGGGTCTAGACATTGCCCAGCTACTGACTTTCAGATCAAGAGTATCCAGAGGGCAGGAATTTGGTGTCCTTCTTTTAGGCAATAGTTACTGAGGGCCTACTATGTGCTTCTTTAGTATCTGTTTAGGCATTTATTTAATGAGGATTTCTTGAACACCTACTGTGTGTTAGGCACTGCGCTAGTTGCTGGGGATACAACAGTGAGCAAAAGAGATATAATCGCCTTGCCCCCATGGAGCTCACATTCTAGTAGTAAGGAAGATAGGCAATAAATGAGTAGACACATACAATAAGATAATTTCAGATTGTACTAAGTGCAAGGATGGAAGCACACTCACAGTCTCTGATGGAGACTCACAAGTGGCCCTACCTAAAGTGGTTAGGGACGGTCTCTTGGAAGAGGTGACATTTGACCTGAGACATGCAAGACGAGGAGCAAGCCAGGTGGAGGGCTAGGGGAAGAGCTTCCAGCCAGAAGGAAAAGCCAATGCAAAAGTCCTGGGGTGGGAGTGCTTGTGGCCTGTTTTGGCATCTGCAAAAAGGCACTGGCTTTACACAGTGTCAAGGGGAGTTTGGAAAGCCAGCAGAAGTAACATGCAGGCCAGGGTGTTAAGGGCCTGTTGCCAGCTGGTTATCTTCAGCCCACACTGAGGGAGCCCCCTGAAATCTCCCAGAGGTTCCATGACTAGCCCAAGGTCATGATGGCACCAAAAGGCACATCCTACCCATGCTTTATACTTCACTACTGCTACCTGGTGCAAGGCCACGGTCCCAGAGATCTGTGGAGCCTGAGGTGTGAACCCGGGAGCCCCCAAGGGCTTAACAACTCCTTCAGTCCCAGTGGAAGGCAGGGCAGATGTGCGCTGCTCTTCTTCTGTGGCTCCTGGGCTCAGGCCCGTATGAGAATGTCCCCAGATGGGGAAGGTCCTGCTGTGCTCCTCAGACACTCAGGTCTGTGTAGCACAAAGGCAGTGGTCTGTGGCCTCAGTCTGACTTAGAGCTGCTCCACCTTTTCAAATCCAAGAAACCATCCTGATTTCACATCACAACCAACCTCGTAGACCTGCAGCTCTCCAGCTCCTGCTACAACTGGCTTCTGCCTCTGTTGGCTTTTCTGCTGTCTCCCTACCTATCAGCCCCTCCAGCCTTCTCCTCTAGCCTGACTCCCAAGGCCCACCTCTTCCACCTTTCTCTCTCATCAGCACCTTCTACTCCTTCCTTCCCTTGTTCTCCCGCCACACACACCTGGCAAAATCCCAACCTTGGATCAATCCACCGTCTTTCTTTTTTTTTTTTTTTCCGCTCATACTCCAGGGCTGCTGAATAGTACAGGAGAAAATCACATAAGCAGAAGGCTTGGCATTACTTTCATGGTCTCCAGCCTCAGTTTGGGGAAGCAGAAAGACCACAGACTTTGGACACAAACAGATCTGGTTTGAATCGTGGCTCCATACTAGCTGTGTGACCTTGGGCAAGTTGCTTAACTTCTCTGAGCTTCAGTTTCCTTCCCTACAAAATGGGACTAATGGTATCTACTTCATGAGGGTTCCTGAAGCTGAAATGAAAATCCATGTAAAGCACCCAGTCCAGTGCCTGGTACAATGTAGGCGCTTGGCAAATGGAAGGCTCCTTTTTTTCTTCTGTTCTCCAAACGAAACCCTGGTTTCCCCAACCAAATATCCAAGGATTGCTGCCTTGCAATCCTCCCTCTTTTTCTCGCGAGTGCTCCCTCTCCCATTAGCCTCAGCAGACAGAGGAGAAGGGGGATGGAGAGGTTGAGGGGCACAAGGGACAGAGAGAGGAGATGGGGGCAGAGGTTGAAAGGACTGGACATAAGGCCAAGGGACGTGGGGAGGAGGAGGGGTTTGAGGGAACCCAAAGGGCCGAGGTAAGCGAGCCTGTTCCGAGGTGGGGCTTAGAGGGCTCGAGAACAAGAACCCGCTCCCAGTACCAGGCCCGTGGCCCGGGCTCCCATACTCTCTCAGTCGCTCACTCACCAGGCCGAGGCTGCGAGCCCTCCAGGTGGTAAGAGAAGCGCAGGGCCCGGTGGTGCTGTGGACTGGGACCGCAGGGCAAGACCCGGTGGCCTGGAGCAGCGCCCAGGCTGGTGTCCGAGGGTCCGACAAACTGGGGATCCAGTGGGCCGCCAAGAGCCGAACCTGAGCCCCTGCGCGCCAGCAGTCCGGGTTCCGAGGCTCCAGGGTCCGAGTCGGCACAGGCCGGCGGAGCGGCGCCCGGCGGGTTCGTGGCTGGGTGTTCGGGCTCCGCAGGCCCGGCGCCCCCCGGGGCTCGGTGGCCATGCATGGTCCGGGCCTGGGCGCGGGGCCCGAGCTCCCCGCTTGGCTCCAGCTCCTGGGGCGGAGGCGCGGGCGGAGGAGGCCCGGCGCCCGGCGGAGCAGCGGCCTCAGGATCGGGGGGCGGGACTGCGGGCTCAGCCCCACTGCGGAGACTCAAGCCCCCAGCCCGGGCCCGGGCCAGCAGCCGTGGCAGCGGTGGCAGTAGCAGCAGCAGCCGCGGCCACCGCCGCTGCCGTGCCAGGCATCGCCGGCCCCGGCCCCGGCCCCGCGCGGGGAGTGGGCTCGGCGGGGCCGGGGGCCCGCTGGGGAGCGCTGTCTATGCGGCTGCGGTTGGGCGAGGGTTGGAGAGCTACGCTCGGCGGGGACTCTCCGGTGGACGGCGAGCCACTTCCGTGGCCCCGGGGCGAGAAGTCGGTCGGATCCAAGTGCGGGGTCTCTTCTTTCTCCCCGAATGGGAATAGATCTGGGCTCTCCTGGCTGGTTGGGAAGCGTTCTTCCTCCCGCCGCAGCCGCGGCCGGGGGCGGAGGAGAGGGGAGGGGAGAGGAGGGGAGGGAAGAGAGAACGGCGGTGGCCGGGGGCGCGCGTGTGCGCTGCGCTTGGGCTGCGGGGCTCGCCTTCAGCCAGTAGTCCCAGACGATGCTCCAGCCGCGGGGGCAGGAGAACGGCCTGGGCCGGGCTCCACCGTCCTCCCCAGCTTCAGCCTGGGTCTCGGCGGCGGCGGGCGGGAAGGAGCCCTGGGAAGGGGGGTGGGGAGGCGGGAGCCTCGCAGAGGCAGACGCAGCCACAGCGGCACTGGGACCCAGTTACCGGGGCCCCGCCCCCTCGCCCGGGATTTGCGCCTGACCACGCCCCCTCGCTCGGGGCCGCCTCACTTCTCGCTGCTACCGCTCTCAAGGCCCTCCTGCCCCTTAAAAAATTCCCCCTCGGCCTGCTTTCCCCACAGGCAAGTCTCCGGGCTCAACCCCCTCCCCCCATATCTGCCCTTCCATCCCATCTCAGGTCTTCCCCCCTCTGCTTGCCCTTCACTCTCTTTTCCAAAAGCCTTTCCTCATGTTCCTGAGTGTTCCTAGGGCTTGGCTCATAGAGGACCTGTCTCTGATTCTCCTTCACTCTGCTCAGACCAGATATCTTGGTCCCTTACTTAGTCACTTTCTTAAATACCCTCAGTTCCCTGATTTGTCGCATCCGCCTGGCAACATCCCAGTCTTGAATTGGTCCAACTGTCCGCCTTTTCCATGCCTGCGCCCAGGCAGCTAAACATTGCTGGGGAAAACTATTCAACTTCACAGATTTGTGCCACTATAAACCCATGGTTCCCAGCTTCTACCAGGCCCTCAGTTTTGACTCACAACCCTACTAGTCAGCTCTCCCTCCGTTCTCCACAGTGACCATTTCAAACCTTCTCCTTTCCCCTCAAACCCCAACTGCTCCATCTGCCCTGTAACCCTCAGCAAATAACCTGACCTGCTGCAGAGAGTAAACAGAGCCACCGTAGAGGAAGCTCTTGACTTTTTGCTACGAAGCCTAGGAATTTGTCCTTGCTCCTTCCCAACAGCATCTAAACATAGACCTCTTCCATCTAAAAACAAATAAACAATTACCAAGAATTCTGCCTCTCCAACCACCTCCTTCTCTTCTCTTCTACAAACTTCTCAAAAGAGTTGCCTACACCCAACTGTCTTCATTTTCCCACCTCCCACTTATCTTTCAACCCACTCCAATCTGCCTCCACTACTTGCTTGAAACTGCTCTCTCTCATCAGGGTCTGCCATGAAACATCTCACTAAATCCCATAGAATCTTTTCTTTTCTTTTTTTTTTTGAGACAAGAGTCTCACTCTGTCGCCCAGGCTGGAATGCAGCGGCATGATCTCGGCTCACTACAATCTCCGCCTCCTGGGTTCAAGCGATTCTTCTGCCTCAGCCTCCCGAGTAGCTGGGATTACAGGCGCTCACCACTACGCCCAGCTATTTTTCTGTATTTTTAGTAGAGACGGGGTTTCACCATATTGGCCAGGCTTGTCTCAAACTTCTAACCTTGTAATTCGCCGGCCTCTGTCTCCCAAAGTGCTGGGATTACAGGCGTCAGCCACCGCGCCCAGCCCCCATAGAATCTTTTCAGAGGTTATCCTACTTGGTTTCTTGATAGCATTTGGCACTGTTGACCACTCCCTCCTCCTTAAACCACTTCCATGACACTGCACTTTCCTTGTTTTTCTTCTACTTCCTTAGTAATTCTTTTTTTACTTTCCAGGCTCCTCTTTGTCCAACCCTTTATGCTGGTGCTCTTTAGGGCTTTGGCCTGAGCGCTCTTGTCCTCTCTCTACATACGATTTTTTTTTCTTTCTTTCTTTCTGAGACAGAGTCTTGCTCTGTCGCCTAGGCTGGAGTGCAGTGGCGCGATCTAGGCTCACTGCAACTTCCGCCTACCGGGTTCAAGCTATTCTTCTGCCTCAGCCTCCCAAGTAGCTGGCATTACAGCCATGCACCACCACGCCCGAATAATTTTTGTATTTTTAGTAGAGATGGGGTTTTGCCATATTGGCCAGGCAGGTCTCCAACTACTGACCTCAAGTGATCCACTTGAGGAAAGAGAAGCCTCGGATTACAGGCCGCCCTTTTCTTTATCTCATTTGCTCCCATGGCTTCAATGATCATATCTTTGCTGATGACTCCCAAATTGATACCTCAAAACCAGATATTTCTCCTGACCCATGCATTCAACTGGTTATTAGGCAGCTCTACCTGAATATCCCAGAGACACCTAAAACCTCAGCTTCTTCCCAACTCAAGGCGTCCTCCTTCCAACCTGTTTGTCCTTCTTTGTGTCTTACCTTAGTGAATGACCCCAGTCAAAGCAGAAACCCGGGTTACACCCTTAATTCTTTTCTCTCCTCCATCACCCATGCAGTCACCAAGTCCCATCATTTTGACCTCCTACCAAATCTATTTATGTAGTCTCTACATTTCTGGGGCCACTACCCTAGTTTAGACCAGAACCATTTCTAACCTGCAATACTGTCATAGTCTCCCTATTTCAGTCTTGTTCTCTGGAATCTATTCTCTACACTATAGGCAGTGTATATCTTTTGAAAACATAAATAAGGCCGGGTGCGGTGGCTCACACCTGTAATACCAGCACTTTGGTAAGCCGAGGTGGGTGGATCACTTCAGGTCAGGAGTTCGAGATCAGCCTGGCCAAAATGGTGAAACCCCATCTCCACCAAAAATACAAAAATTAGCCGGGCATGGGGGCAGATGCTTGTAATCCCAGCTACTTGGGAGGCTGAGGCAGAGAATTGCTTGAACCCGGGAGGTGGAGGTTGCAGTGAGCCAAGATCATGCTGCTTCCAGCCTGGGCGACAGAGCGAGACTTGTCTCAAAAAAAAAAAAAAATATATATATATATATATATATATATATACACATATAAATAAGTAATTAAATAAAAGTTAAATCAAATTATATCACTCCCATGTTTAGGACCCTTCAGTGAGTCTCTACTGGCTCAAAATGAAACCCACCTTCCTTAACAGGAAAGGGTAAATGGCCCTTCATGATCTGTGCCCCTGCCAGCCTTTCCGTGCTGAAATTCTTAGACTATTCCTTAGTCTCTCTAGCCTCCAAGTTTTTGCATATGCTGTTCTCGCTGAGTGAAACTTTCTCTGCATCTCCCCAATTCCACTTCATTTGTTCTTCAGATCTCAGCTCATTCAACGAAAGTCTTTTGGACACAAACTATGGGCCAGGCACCATGTGATGCACTAGCTATGCAGCAGTGAATAAGACAGACATGAACAAGACAATGGTGAAAAAACTGTCCTCAGAGTTCATTGGCTGGTACTGGAGAGGATGTGAAATAAACACATAATTACAACACATAAACACACATAATTACAAATTGTGATAAGGTTATAAAGGGACAGAACAGGGTGATAAGAAAGAGAATAACGGGTATGTGTGTGTGGGGGGGTGTGATTTAGCCTGAGGGGTCAGGCAAGGGCTGCTATTTAAGCTGAGCCCTGAAGGAGTGGGAGTTGGCAGATGAGTGGACACAAAAGTGCTCCAGGCAAAGGATACAGCAAGTGGGAAGGCCCTGGGGGGAAAGAGAAATGGCCTATTTAGGAGCTATAGAAGGCTAATAATGGCTAAAGCATAGTGCTTGGAAGGCAAGAGGGGTGGGATATGAGATTCAAAAGGTAGGCAGGAGCTAGATTATGCAGGGCTTTTTAGGCCATGTTAAGAAGAATGGGTTTTATTCTACAAGCAATGAAAAGGTATTGAAGCAGTGCTTTTAAATGTGGGTCAAACTGGAGAAGGTACTGAAATCAATTTAAGAATAGAAAATATAAGAATGGGCTGGGCATGGTGGCTCACGCCTGTAATCCCAGCACTTTGGGAGGCCGAGGTGGGTGGATCACCTGAGGTCAGGAGTTTGAGGCCAGCCTGACCAATATGGTGAAATCCCGTCTACTAAAAATACAAAAATTAGCCGAGTGTGGTGGAGCTTGCCTGTAATCCCAGCTACTCGAGTGGCTGAGGCAGGAGAATGGCTTGAACCCGGGAGATGGAGGTTGCAGTGAGGCGAGATCGTGCTACTGCACTCCAGCCTGGGCGACAGAGCAAGACTCCATCTCACATACACAACAAATAAATAAATTAATTAATAAAAAGAGTGTATCATAGGATCATGTAGGAAGGGTAAATATGTTTCATGAAACGCTTCAGTTTGTATCGTATGTGAACTGGATCCAGAGGAAATAGTATCTCTTTTGCAGATACCTCACATCCCCAAAATGCTGAAATACACATTGAAAGGTTTTAAGCTTGAGATTCACAGGGTATATTTAATGTTTTACAAAGATGACTTTGGTTGCTCTAGATTGAATTGCAGGTGGACAAGATTAGGAACCTACTGCGGCCAGAGATGATGGTGAGCTGACTAAGGAGGTGGCAGTGGAGATGGAGAGAGGCAGACCGATTTGAGAGATATTTAGAATTGAGAAGGCTTGGTGTGAAAGCTTGGGAGAAGGAGGGGGAGGGGGGAATCAAGGATGACTCCAAGGGATCTGGTGATGGTAGGCTAGTCACTCACTGAGATGAGGAAGACAGAAAGAGGAACAGATTTTCAGGGGAAGATCAAGAGTTCAGTTTTGGATATGCTAAGCTGGACATGCCCTTGAGATATCCAAGTGGAGAAGTCAAGTAGATAGTGGTATATATATCCCAGGGGAGAAGTCTGTTTCAGATATAAGTGAGAGTTGTCAGCATAGAGATGGCATTAAAAGTCAAGAGTAGAAAAAAATCACCCTGAAACAGTAAAGACTGAGAAAGGAAAAGGATCCATGATTGAGCTTTGAGGAACTTCAACTTTACAGGTTGAGTGAAGGAGCAGGAGTTGGCAGAGACTGAAAAAGAAGGAAAGAGCTCCGGGCGCGGTGGCTCACGCCTGTAATCCCAGCACTTTGGGAGCCCGAGGCGGGCGGATCACGAGGTCAGGAGATTGAGACCATCCTGGCTAACACGGTGAAGCCCCGTCTCTACTAAAAATACAAAAAATTAGCCGGGCATGGTGGCGGGCGCCTGTAGTTCCAGCTACTCGGGAGGCTGAGGCAGGAGAATGGTGTGAACCCGGGAGGCGGAGCTTGCAGTGAGCCAAGATGGCGCCATTGCACTCCAACCTGGGTGACAGAGCGAGACTCCATCTCAAAAAAAAAAAAAAAAAAGAGGCAGGGACATAACCAGGAGTGTGTCAAGGATGTTCCAAGAGTGCTGAGAAGATAAGGATTTAAAAGGGTCCATTGGCTATGGCAACATTGATATCATTGATGACCTTGATAGTAGTGGTTTTGGAGGAGTGGTGGAGGTGAAGACCAGAATGGATGAAGGGTGAATGGATACCACTGGATACCACTGGTGGGAGTGTAAATTGATACAACCATTCTAGAAAAAGTTGGGCATTTTCTAGTAAAGCTGAATGATGCACATACTCTGTGACCTGGCAATTCTAGGTATATACCCCAGAGCAGCAGTTCTCACAGTGTGATCTGGGGATCCTGTGGAGGGGGGTAGTGGGGAGAACCAAAACCATAATATAGTAAGATGTTACTTGCTTTTTTACTCTCATTCTCTCAAGAATGTAGAGTGGAGTTTTCCAGAGGCTACATGACATGTGATATCACAACAGATTGAATGCAGAGGCAGATATGAGAATCCAGCTGTCTTCTATTAAGCCATACAGTAAAGAGATTTACAAAAATGTAAAACAATGCCACTCCTCACTAAATTCTTTTTGTTTTGAAAAATAGTCATTTTTCATAAAAATATATTGTTAAGTGTAATTGGCTTATTGTTATTTTAATGTATTTAAACTTTTTCAGCTTTAATTTCAAACACGGCAAGTATCAATTGATATAAACCACATAAATCAAAGCTCTTTGGGGTCTGCAATGCTTTTTAAGAATATAAAGGGATCCTGAGACCAAAAAGTTTGAGAACTGCTCCTTAAAGCAACCCTTGCACATGTATGTGTATTGGGAGTCATGTACAAGAATGTTCACAAGTCTGTTTGTAACAGCAAGAAACTGGAAACGAGTGTAGGATAAATACACTCATACTTTTTTTTTTTTGGAGATGGAGTTTCACTCTTGTTGCCCAGGCTGGAGTGCAAGGGCACGATCTCGACTCACTGCAACCTCTGCTCCTGTTCAAGCAATTCTCTGCCTCAGCCTCCCGAGTAGCTGGGATTACAGGTGTCTGCCACCACGCCTGGCTAATTTTTTGTATTTTTAGTAGAGACGGGGCTTTGACATGTTGGTCAGGCTGGTCTCGAACTCCTGACCTCAGGTGATCCACCCGCCTCTGCCTCTCAAAGTGCTGGGATTACAGGTGTGAGCCACCACACCTGGCCCACTCATACATATTTACGCAACAGAATACTATAAGGAAATTTTAAAAATGAATGAACTGTAGCTATATGTATCAACATGGATGAGACTCAGGAGACCTAATACTGATTCAAAAAAGTCACAGAAGAATATGTTTATATAAAGCTGAAAACCATGCAGAATTAAACAGTATGTGGATGCAGTCATATATTATAAAACAAGAAAAGCAAGGAATGAAAAATCAAAAATTCAGGACGGCAGTTACCTGTCACAGAGGTGAAGGAGACATGACTGGGGAGAGTCATACAAGGAGTTTTGTCATTAGTAAATGATCTCTTATTGAAGCTAGGTGATAGGGACACAGATTTTTTAAATTGTTTATTCAAACTGTACAGATATGTATATTATAAAATTTATAATGTATATCATGAAAAACAAATACATTAATTAATTTAAAAAATACGACTAATTGCCTAGAGGGCCGGAGGGAGTGTAGATTGTTATAGGATCCTCACTGAGGTTAGAAGGAACACACTTCCTCCCACCCCAGTGAAGTGGGGTTATGTGCGTATGCAGTTCCCTTGAGAAACATGGCTGTGAAGGGAAATAGATCCTAGGGAGATAGCATGATCATAGGAAGAGGGTCAAATAATGTTTTTTTTTTAAGATGAGAGATGCTGAACTATGTTTCCTTCTGGGAATGATCCAGTAGAGAGAGAGAGAGAGAGAAAGGCACTAACACAAGGGAAAGGAAAGGTTGGGGTTGGGATCTAGGGTACTGAGCCTCAGAGGGTCCCTGGACCCTTAATTGTAACAGGAAGGAATGAGAAAAAGACAAATGCAAATACAGGTAACTTTACAGATTGAGTGGTGGGAAGATAAAGGCCCTGTAAAAAATTCTTGATGTTTGATGGCTTCTATTTTCTCACTGATGCATGAAGTAAGGTCATTTGTGATAGAGAAAATAGAGGGCCAGGTGCGATGGCTAAGGCCTGTAATCCCAGCACTTTGGGAGGCTGAGGTGGTAGAATGGCTGAGCCCAGGAGTTGGAGACCAACCTGGGCAACATAGTGAGACCTGTCTCTACAAAAAATTAAAAAATTAGCCAGGCATGGTGGTGCCTGCCTGTAATTCCAGCTACTTGGGAGGCTGAGGCAAGAGGATCCCTTGAGTCCAGGAGGTTGAGGCTGCAGTGAGCCATGATTGTGCCACTGCACTGCAGCCTGGGTGACAGAGCAAGACCCAGTCTCAAAAAAAAAAAAAAATTAGTCTTTTTTAGTAGCATGGTTGATAGAAATTTGTTTTTTACTATTGACAGTTTAGCAAAGTTTCAGTTTCATATAATAATAATATTTTATACATGTTTAGGACTGCTATCAAATTTGGGAAAACCCTTGTCTAGTTTCTTTCATATATGAGCTGTAAAATTTCAGGACATTTTAATTTTTTTGTAGAATGACAAATCTTCAGTACTATGATTGTTCACTGTTCATTAAACAGGGCCTTGGAAGAGACCTGTGCAAAGGAGGAGCCCTGAAGCTTAAGCTTCATTGATTTCTATGTAAATCTACCTCTGGCCTCTTTAAATTACCTCCTCCTCCAGGAAGCTTTCTCTGATTTTCCCAGGCTGAGTTTTTCCCACAGGGCTTTATTTCTGCCGTTTCCCCAGTCTCTCTGAGCTTTCCCAGTCTCTCTAAGCTAGGTAGGTCTGCCTCGACTACTAGAAGGAGGGAGCTCCAGAGTACAAGGAGTCAGGACACACTTACCCTAGAGACCGCAGTCTTCCATTAGTCTGTCAGCAAACTTTCAATTGAAGCAGTATGGCACTGTAGTCAAACATGTAGTCCTTGGAAGCAAGCAGACTGGAATTTGGCTTTTTGTATCTTCAGTGCATGGGAAAGGATTCATCCCAATCCTTGGTTTATGATATACTCTCACCATTGGTCCGGGCAGGAGCTTCATGCACTCCTAGCTCCTCTGTGTGATGTTGGGCAAGTTATTCATTGTTTGGAGTCTCAGTTTCCCCATGTGTAAACTGTGGATGATAATAACACCTACTACATCAGACCTGTGAGGTTCTGATGACATAATCCACGAAAAGGCATGCACAGGACATGGTGCCTAATGTTTAATAAATGGAGCTCTCCATGTGACTGGCACTCTATCATGAGTGTAGGATACAGTAAGGAATAACAAAGGCCTGGGCCTTGCCTTCCTGAACTCATAGTCTAGTGGGCCCCATATGGCCCAGTGCTCACCCTGATATAGCCAAGAGACTTGTGAATGATTGTTGGATCAGAAAGATTTAATCCTTTTGTCTCTATTTCTCTCTCTCCCTTTTTTTTTTTTTTTGAGACACAGTCTCACTCTGTCACCCAGGCTGGAATGCAATGGCACAGTCTCAGCTCACTGCAACCTCCGCCTCCCGGGTTCAAGCAGTTCTCCTGCCTCAGCCTCCCGAGTAGCTGGGATTACAGGTGCCCACCACCACAACTGGCTAATTTTTGTATTTTTAGTAGAGACGGGGTTTCACCATGTTGGCCAAGCTGGTCTCGAACTCCTGACCTCAGTGATCCACCCACCTCAGCCTCCCAAAGTGCTGGGATTACAGGCATGAGCCACGGTGCCCGGCCATGATTTCTCTTTCATGTTTTTGTCTCTCTTCCTCCCAGTTAGCCATCACTGTCACCACCTCGCAGACATCCCCTATCTCTGTCTCTATTTTGCTTTTTCTTGTCTCTCTGTTTACAACTGTCTGGCTGCTTCTTTTTCCTGTCTCTCCTATTCTCTTTCTCAAACTCTCTCCCCTCTCACTCTTGTTCTCTCATTCTATTAGTTATGTTGCCGGCTACCCTGTCTCCATCCTGTCTGAGTCTAACTCATGATCCTCATCTTGGTCCATGTCTCTGTCCTTATATATATGACCACATTGTTCTCTCTCATCTGTTTTTTTTTTTTTTTCTGAGACGGAGTCTCACTCTGTCACCCAGGCTGGAGTGTGGTGGTGTGATCTCAGCTCACTGCAACCTCCGCCTCCCAGGTTCAAGTGATTTTCCTGCCTCAGCCTCCTGAGTAGCTGGGATCACAGGCATGCACCACCACGCCCAGCTAATTTTTGTATTTTTAGTAGAGACGAGGTTTCACCATGTTGGCCAGGCTGGTGTCGAACTCCTGACCTCAAGTGATCTGCCTGACTCAGCCTCCAAAAGTGCTGGGCGTGAGGCACCGCACCCTGCCTGTTTCTAAATTTCTATGTGTTCCAGAATTTCTGTCTTTTCTGTTTTCCTTTCAATTTCCCTTGGCTCCTTGGCCTCTTTTATGTATTTCCAGAAGTCTCCATCACTCTGTCCCAATTTATCCTATCTCTGGCTGTCTCTCTCAGTCCTCATCTCTTTGCGTTGCTGCATTCATCTGTCTCTGCTCCCCGCTACCACTGTCTTTCTCTATTCTCACCTGTCTGTTCCGATCTCTGTATCTCTGTCTTCATTTTTTCCCTCTTAACATTTACATTCTTGTTTCTGTCTTTCCCTCTCTCACACACACTCCTATGTTGGTCTTCTTGCCTCCTTCTCCCTGTCTGATTCTCTCTCATTACTCTATATCCAATTTTTACCTCTATTTCTCTGTCACCATCTCTCTTGTTGGGCTGTTTTCCTCATGTGTCTGACTCTTGTCCCCATCTCTCTGTCGCTAGGTGTGCTTCATCTGCTATCTTGTCCCCAGCTCCACGTCCTTTTGTCTCTACCTGTGTCACTGACAAAGTAGTCAAGAGTATGGTCTCTGGTATTTGACTATTTATTTCGATTCCAGTCCTAGATGTGCCATTGACTTGCTGTGCCTCAGTGTCCTCATCTGTAAAATAGGGCTGATAATAGTACCTGTGCTTCATAGTGTTATTGTGAGGATTAAATGAGTTAATACATGTACACCTCTTAGAAGATGTTTCAGACAGAACAAACACTCAAACATGTAGACTTTGACATCACTGACATTTTCCTCCCCATTGTCATCACCATCTGTTTCCATCTTTGATTATCTAATCCTAGTCATTCCCCCTCCAACTACCTGGCTATTACTATTGCTTTGTTTTTCTCTCTGCCCACAATTGTTTTGTTTATAATTAATTTTATTTATTTATTTATTTATTTATTTAGAGATGGAGCCTCATTCTGTTGCCCAGGCTGAAGTACAGTGGTGCGAGCTTGGTTCACTGCAACCTCCGCCTCCTGGGTTCAAGTGATTCTCCTGCCTCAGCCTCCCAGGTAGCTGGGATTACAGACGCACACCACCATGCCAGGCTAATTTTGTTTATTTTTAGTAGAGATGGGGTTTCACCATGTTGGCCAGGCTCGTCTTGAACTCCTGACCTCAGGCGATCTGCCCGCCTTGGCCTCCCAAAGTGCTGGGATTACGGGCATGAGTCACCGCACCCAGCCTAATTAATTTTATTTTAAAACAATTTTTAATTGAGGCATAATACATGTACATATTTTGGGGATACATGATTTTTTTTTTTTTTGAGACGGAGTCTCGCTCTGTCGCCCAGGCTGGAGTGCAGTGGTGCGATCTCGGCTCACTGCAAGCTCCACCTCCCGGGTTTATGCCATTCTCCTGCCTCAGCCTCCCAAGTAGCTGGGACTACAGGCAGCCGCCACCATGACCGGCTAATTTTTTGTATTTTTTAGTAGAGACGGGGTTTCACCGTGTTAGCCAGGATGGTCTTGATCCCTGACCTTGTGATTCACCTGCCTCGGCCTCCCAAAGTGCTGGGATTACAGGTGTGAGCCACCACGCCCGGCCTGATTTTTCTTTTTAAGATGGAGCTTCACTCTGTCCCACAGGCTGGAGTGCAGTGCTGTGTTCTCCACTCACTGCAACCTCTGCCTCCCAGGTTCAAGTGATTCTCATGCCTCAGCCTCCAGAGAAGCTGGGATTACAAGTGCGTCACCATGCCTGGCTGATTCTGTTTTTTTTAATTATTATTATTTTTATTATTTTTATTTTTTTTGAGACTGAGTCTTGCTCTATCACCCAGGCTGGAGTATAGTGGCGTGATCTTGGCTCACTGAAACTTCTGCCTCCCTGGTTCAAGCAATTCTACTGCCTCAGCCTCCCAAGTAACTGGGATTACAGGCGTCCGCCACCACACCCAGTTAATTTTTGTATTTTTGGTAGAGAAGGGGTTTCACCATGTTGGCCAGGCTGGTCTCAAACTCCTGACCTTGGTGATCCACTTGCCTCGGCTCCCAAAGTGCAGGGATTACAGGCATGAGCCACCGTGCCCAGCCTGATTTTTGTATTTTTAGTAGAGATGGTATTTCACCATGTTGGGCAGGCTGGTCTCGAACTCCTGACCTCAGGTGATCCATCCACCTTGGTCTCCCAAAGTGGTGGGATTACAGGTGTGAGCCACCACGCCTGGCTGGGGTACATATGATTTTTAACAATGTTTATTATTTTTTCAGATAGGGTCTCACTCTTTTGCCTAGGCTGGAGTGCAGTGGTGTGATCTTGGCTCCTATAGCCTCTACCTCCTAGGCTCAAGCCTTCCTCCCACCTCAGTCTACCAAGTAGCTGGGACTATAGGTGGGCACCACGTCTGGCTAATTTTTTGTTATTTATTGTGGAGATGGGGTCTTGCTATGTTGCTCTGGCTGGACTCCAACTCCTGGATTCAAGCAATCTACCCACCTTGGCCTCGGCCTTCCAAAGTAGTGGGATTACAGGCATGTGCCACTGCGCCCATCCACATATGATATTTTAATACATTTATACAATTTGTAAAAATCAATCAGTGTGATTGGGATATCCATCACCTTAAATATTTGTCTTTATGCTAGAAACATTTGAATTATTCTCTTCTAGCTATTTTGAAATGTGTAATAGGTTACTGTAAACTGTAGTCACCCTACTGATCTATCGAACACTAGGTCTTATTTCTTCTATCAAATAGTATATTTGTACCCATTAATCTCTCCCTCATTTTTAATGTAGCTGCTTCTCTGACCCCAATCTCTGTCTCTGTCCCCATCTCTTTATATCTCTCCCTACATTCCTGCCTCATTTCAGCCAGTCCCTTGTTCTCCATTTTGCTCACTTCATCTTTCTGTATATCTGTCTCCATCCTTCTGTTTCTTCATATTTATACAAAGAAATATTTGAGACAGGGTCTTACTCTGCTGCCCAGGTAGGAGTGCAGTGGCACAATCTCGGCTGACTGCAGCCTCAACCTCCCAGCCTCATGCAATCCTCCTACATCAGCCTCACAAGTAGCTGTTGTGGCATGTGCCACCACACCCAGCTAACTTTGTCTTTATTTTTGTAGAGACAAAGTCCCACTACGTTGCCCAGGCTGGTCTTGAACTCCTGGGATCAAGTGATCTTTCCGCCTTGGCCTCCCAAAGTGCTGGGATTACAGGCGTGAGCCACTGTGCCTGGCTTATTTTTAAAATTTTTTTTTGAGAGATGTGGTCTCATTATGTTGCCCAGCTTCGTCTCAAACTCCTGGGCTCAAGCGATCCTCCCACCTCAGCCTTCAGCCTCCCAAACTGCTGGGATTACAAGCGTGAGCTACAGCACCCAGCCTCCTTCTATTTTTTTTTTTTTGACACAAGGTCTAACTTTGTCACCCAGGCTGGAGTGCAGTGGCGTGGTCGTGGCTCACTACAGCCTGGACCTCCTGGGCTCAAGTGATCCTCCTGCCTCAGCCTCCTAAGTAGCTGGGACTACAGGTGCACACAAACATGCCCAGCTAATTTTTTGTATTTTGTAGAAATGGGTTTCGCCATGTTGCTGAGGCTGGTTTCGAACTCCTGGGTTCAAGTGATCTGCCCACCCTGGCTTCCTAAAATGTTGGGATTACAGGCATGAGCCACTGCACCTGGCCCTCCTTCTGTTTCATCTCCATTTTTTACTGTCTGTTCTCACCCTTCAAACCCTATTTCTTGGTCTGTTTGTCTTTCTGTCCCTCTATATATCTTTATTTACTTAATCTTATGCTGTTTCTTTGTCCCCATCTCCTTGTGTTTTCCTCTGGCTGCTCTGGACAATTTAGATTGGAATTGTTTTGGTAGATAATGTGGAGCTATAAAAGGGTTCAAGAGGAAGAAGTAGGCCTGGCAAGAGGTGAGTGGCAGGGTGTGGAATTTCATGGGTCTGCCAAATCCTCCTGAAAGACGTGGCCTCTGAGGTCAAGGTTAGCATAAATCCCCTCAACTCAGTCTCTTGAAAGACAAAGAATGCTGCATTTATTGGGAGGACCAGGAAGGGGTACTTTTCTGAGTGAAATTCCATCCGGAAGCTGGAATCCAGAGCATTTCCTGTTGTAATGTTTCTTCCAGACTTGGAGAGTCTGAACCTACCACGTAGCATGTGCACTCCATGCATATGCTTCTACAGCGAAAGGCAGGGATGCATACAGAATCCTCTACCCTTAGAGACCCAGATGTGTGCAGAGACATAGAGACACACATAGAATCAGACTCTCACAGATGCAGATACTCAGAGACATGGAAAAGCACACAGAATGAATCACCCGCTGGCAGAGATGGAGACATGCATAGGGACATTGAGAGACCCACGGAATTACCCCCTCTCAGCTCAGGGACCTGTGTGAACAGATACAGAAGAATAGCTACACAGAGGATAATTTAACCAATTCCCTTTTGAAAAATTGTTCTTGCTGGGCATGATGGCTCACGCCTGTAATCCCAGCACTTTGAGAGGCAGAGGTGGGTGGATCACCCAAAGTCAGGAGTTTGAGACCAGCCTGACCAACATGGTGAAACCCTGTCTCTACTAAAAATACAAAATTAGCCGGGCGTGGTGGCGCATGCCTGTAATCCCAGCTACTAGGGAGGCTGAGGCAGGAGAATCGCTTGAACCCGGGAGGCGGAGGTTGCAGTGAGCCAAGATCACGCCATTGCACTCCAGCCTGGGCAATAAGAGCAAAACTCCGTCTGAAAAAAAAAATTGTTCTCTTTCAGTCTTATATTTTCATATAAACAGAAGCACAGTAGAGCACCATGTATAAACATACACATTCCTAGAAGTATGCACAATCACATACAGTCACAAATATCCAAAGTCACAGAGAATCCCATTCCTTTGCTGGAAGTACAAAGGTAGGCAAACTCCCTCTGTTCCCCAAATGACAGGCATGCTGCTCCTCTGCTGCCCTCCTCTCTGTGAAGCCACCATCAGGCACTCAAGTCAGAAACCTGACCATTAGGAACTAGATGGGCTGGGTGTGGTGGCTCATGCCTGTAATCCTAGCACTTTGGGAGGCCAAGGGGATGGGGGATCACTTAAGGTCAGGAGTTCAAGACCAGCCTGGCCAACATGGTAAAACCCTGTCTCTACTAAAAATACAAAAATTAGCTGGGTGTGGTGGTGCTGTAGTCCCAGCTACTTGGGAGGCTGAGGCAGGAGAATCGCTTGAACCTGGGAGGAGGAGGTTGCAGTGAGCCGAGATTGCGCCACTGCACTCCAGCCTGGGTGACAGAGTGAGAGTACGTCTGAGAAAAAAAAAAAAAAGAGAGAGAAATATAAAATAAGAAAAATGGTATCTGAAGAAATAGAGAATTTGAATAGACCACTAAGTATTAATGAAATTAAAATCGGCTGGGCATGGTGGCTCACGCCTGTAATCCCAGCATTTTGGGAGGCTGAGGCAGGTGGATCACCTGAGGTCAGGAGTTTGAGATCAGCCTGGCCAATATGGCGAAACCCCATCTCTACTAAAATTACAGAAAATTAGCTGGGCGTGGTGGTGCTTGCCTGTAGTCCAAGACACTTGAGAGGCTGAGGCAGGAGAATTGCTTGAACCCAGGAGGCAGAGGTTGCAGTGAGCCGAGATTGCACCATTGCACTCCAGCCTCTGTGACAGAGCGAGACTCAGTTTAAAAAAAAAGAAAAAAGAAAGAAAGAAAATAAATTAAAATGGTAGTCAAGGATGTCCCCCCAAATTCAGGCCCAGATGGTTTACGGGTGTATTGTGCCAGATTCTCAAGAGAACCATTAATTCTCTTCTTGCAGAAATTATTCCAGAAAATAGAAAAGGAGAGAAAGCTTCCTGGCTCACTTTATCAGTCTAGTACAATCTTGAAATCTTGATTCTAAAACCCGATAAGGACAACAGAAGAAAAGAAAATTTTAGGCTCATTTCACTTATAAATATAGACGCACAACTTTTTTTTTTTTTTTTTTTGAGACAGAGTCTCGCTCTGTCGCCCAGGCTGGAGTGCAGTGGCGCAATCTCGGCTCACTGCAAGCTCTGCCTCCCGGGTTCACACCATTCTCCTGCCTCAGCCTCCCAAGTAGCTGGAACTACAGGCACCCACCACCATGCCTGGCTAATTTTCATATTTTTAGTAGAGACGGGGCTTCACCGTGTTAGCCAGGATGGTCTCGATCTCCTGACCTGGTGATCCGCCCGCCTTGGCCTCCCAAAGTGCTGGGATAACAGGCGTGAGCCACCGTGCCGGGCCAGATGCACAACTCTTAACTGCCTGGGCAACATGGTGAAACCCCATCTCTACAAAAAATAATAATAAGGCCGGGCACAGTGGCTCATTCCCAGTACTTTGGGAGGCTGAGGCAGGTAGCTCACTTGAGGTCAGGAGTTTGAGACCAGTCTGGACAACATGGTGAAACCCCATCCCTACTGAAAATACAAAAATCTGGCCAGGCGTGGTGGCTCACGCCTGTAATCCCAGCACTTTGGGAGGCCGAGGCAGGCGGATGATGAGGTCAGGAGATTGAGACCATGGTGAAACCCCGTATCTACTAAAAATACAAAAAATTAGCTGGGCGTGGGGATGGGCACCTGTAGTCCCAGTTACTCGGGAGGCCAAGGCAGGAGAATGGCGTGAACCTGGGAGTCAGAGCTTGCAGTGAGCCGAGATCACACCACTGTACTCCAGCCTGGGTGACACAGCGAGACTCCATCTCAAAAAAAAAACAAAAAAAAAAAACAAAAAATTAGCCAGGTGTGGTAGTGGGCACTTGTAATCCTAGCTACTCGGGAGGCTGAGGCATGATAATCGCTTGAACCTGGGAAGCAAAGGTTGCAGTGAGCTGAGACTGCGCCACTGCACTCCAGCCTGGGCAACGGAGCAAGACTCTGTCTTAAAATAATAATAAAAAAAAATTAGCCAGGCATGGTTGTGTGTGTCTACAGTCCCAGCTACTTAGGAGGCTGAGGTGGGAGGATCATTTGAGCCCAGGAGGTCAAGGCTGCAGTGAGCCAAGGTGATGCCACTGTACTCTGACCTGGGAGACAGAGTGAGACCCTGTCTCAAAAAACAAAACAAAACAAAACAAAAACAAAAACAAAAACAAACAAAAAAAGAAAATACAGGCCAGGAACAGTGGCTAACACCTGTAACCCCAGCACTTTGGGAGGCTGAAGCGGGAGGATCACTTGAGTCCATGAGTTCAAGAGCAGCCTGGACAACAAAGCGAGACTCTGTCTCTATAAAAAAAACCCAAAAAATTAGCCGGGCATGGTGGCATGCCCCTGTAGTCCCAGCTACTCCAGAGGCTGAAGTGGGAAGATTCCTTGAGTCCAGGAGGTCAAGGTGGCAGTGAATTGTGATCATGCCACTGCACTCTAGCCTGGATGACAGAGTGGAAACCTTGTCTCAAAAAATAAAAAAGAAAAAGGTAATAAAAAAAAGATACTTAAAATTAATCAGCAGACCAAAATATAAGCTTTTCTAAATGTCAGGATAATTACAAAAACAAGCAAACAAAACAGACTATATAGTGAAATGCTTTTAATATATAAACATATAGAAAGACATTAAAATAATATGACAGGCCGGGTGCGGTGGCTCATGCCTGTAATCCCAGCACTTTGGGAGGCCGAGGCGGGCAGATCACGAGGTCAGGAGTTTGAGACCAGCCTGGCCAACATGGTGCAACCCCATCTCTATTAAAAATACAGAAATTAGCCAGCTGTGGTGGCACGCACCTGTAATCCCAGTTACTCGGGAGGCTGAGGCAGAATTGCTTGAATCAGGGAGGCGGAGGTTGAGGTGAGCCAAGATCGTGCCACCGCACTCCAGCCTGGGTGAAAGAGCAAGACTCTGTCTCGAATAAAATAAAATAAAATAAAATAATATGGCAATACTAACACTAAACATCTTTCATATATATAAATACAAACTGTCTTAGCTCAAGTGTTTAAGGAAAAATATTTTTCTATTGGATCACTGAGCAAAACTCAATGCTATATTCAAGAGTGTCAACTAAAACAAACTGACTCAGAAAGGCTAAAAATACAAGAAAGGGCAAAGGCATACCAATAAAAGGCAAATAAAAAAAGCAAAAATGTTGCATCTTAATTTCCGGTAAGTTAGGAACTCATAACAAAAAGCATCGACAAGGTCATCAGAAACAAGGGAAGACTGGGAAACTGTCACAGATTGGAGGAGATATGGTGACTAAATGCAATGTCACATCTGAATTGAAGCCTAGGATAGACAAAGGATATCTAGTGGAAAACTGGTGAAATCTGAATAAAGTTTGGATTTTAGTTAATAGTAACATACCAATGTTAATCTCTCAGTTAGCTCAGACGAAGGTAGTCATACAAGATGTTAACATGAGGGGCAACTAGGTAAAGGGTGTATGGAAACCCTGTACTATCTTTGCAACCTTTCTGTAAATCCAAAATTAATCAAAAATAAAAAGTTTATTACAAAGAAGCATTAATTGAGACAAAAAAGGCCACTGATATGGTTTGGCTGTGTCCCCACCCAAATCTCAACTTGAATTGTATCTCCCAGAATTCCCATGTGTTGTGGCTGGGACCCAGGGGGAGGTAATTGAATCAAGGGGGCCGGTAGTTCCAGTGCTATTCTCGTGACAGTGAATAAGTCTCACGAGATCTGATGGGTTTATCAGGGGTTTCCACTTTTGCTTCTTCCTCATTTTCTCTTGCCGCCACCATGTAAGAAGTGCCTTTTGCCTCCTGCCATGATTCTGAGGCCTCGCCAGCCATGTGCAACTGTAAGTCCAATTAAACCTCTTTTTCTTCCCAGTTTCAGGTATGTCTTTATCAGTAGCATGAAAATGGACTAATACAGCCACAATTCACAATGAAGATATAAAGTTACTAATATTTTTGTACCACATGAAATAGCAATTTTCACAAAGCTGAAATAATGAGATACAAGGAGAAATAGATTATAAATTGAAACACACTAAGAACAGGAGAAATTAAACTTACCTTTCTCATTCCAGAACAGAGTAAAGGATCAAAAAACCTAGTAAGAACCAGAAAACCTAAACAGCAAACTCAATATTAGGACAAGAAGAAAATCTCAATAAATTCCAAAAAGTAAAACCAATGTAGACAATGTTCTCTGATCACAACTGGATAAAACTAGAGATCAGTGTAAAATGGATCTGAATATGTGAAAACTCAAACACCTCTTGGGTCAAGGGGAAACTCGAGCTGGTTTCAGTGGCTCATGCCTGTAGTCCCAGCACTTTGGGAGGCTGAGACAGGGGGATCACTTGAGGCCAGGAGTTTGAGACCAGCCTGGGCAACACAGTGAGATCCCTGTCTCTACAAAAAATAAAAAAGTAGCTGGGTGTCGTGATGTATGTCTGTAGTCCCAGCTACTTGGGAGGTTGAGGTAGGAGGATCCCTTGAACCCAGGAGTTTGAGGCTGCAATGAGCTAAGATTGCACCACTGCACTCTAGCTAGGGCAATAGAACAAGACCCTGTCTCAAAACAAACAAATGAACAAACAAAAAACAAACCAAAATTGCTGAATTTCTAGACAATAATGGCAATAAAAACATTCCGTATCAGAATCTATGGATACAGCTAAAGCAGTGGTCAGCGGAAAGTTCATAGCCTTAAAATACTTACATTACAAACAAAAAAACTAAATGAATAAGCATCAGATTGAAAAAGTTAGAGAAAGACAAAACAAATACAGGGAAGCAGAAGGAATGAATTAACAAAAATAAAAGTTAAAATAAAGGAGTTAGAAAATAGATAACAGTAGGACTAATAAATGAGTGGGTTGATTCTGTAAAAAAGAATTATATAAGCTATTAGATAACATAATCAGGAAAAGGAGAAAGCACAAATATACAAAATAAATGAAAAGTTGCACATAACTATAGTAAGAAGACATTTTAAATATCACAAAACACAACTCTATAGAAATTGTTCAAAGAACTGAAGAAATGGATAATGTCCTAGGAAAATATAATTTACAAACTGACCCTAAAAGACAAGTCCATGTAGATCAATTTTCTTTTCTTTCTTTCTTTCTTTTTTTTTTTTTGAGATGGCATTTCGCTCTTGTTGCCCAGGCTGGAGTGCAATGGCACGATCTCGGCTCACCACAACCCCTGCCTCCTGGATTCAAGCGATTCTCCTGCCTCAGCTTCCCGAGTAGCTGGGATTATAGGCATGCGCCACCAAGCCTGGATAATTTTGTATTTTTAATAGAGACAGGGTTTCTCCATGTTGGTCAGGCTGGTCTCGAACTCCCAACCTCATGTGATCCACCCGCCTCAGCCTCCCAAAGTTTTGGGATTACCGGCGTGAGCCACCGCGCTTGGCCTTGTAGATCAATTTTCATGGAAATAGACAAAGTTATAAAGAGCTCCCCAATTCCTCAAAGCACCAGATAGAGCAAGATCCTTTCACAAGGGGAAGTCTTTTCACACTAAAAAGCAGATAATTCAAATGCTATTCTTATTTTCCTGAGCCTAAGGAAGGAACACTTTAAAAATGTCTTTATCAAGTGAATAATAACACTGATACCAAGATCTGACAAAGATTCCACAAGAAAAAGAAAACCATATAGACTAATTCTCACTTAGGAATATCGGCACAATATCCTAAATATTAACAAATAGAATCCATGACTGTGTGGGTTTTATTGCAGGAATGCAAGAATTATTCAATATTAGGAAATCCATTAATATAATCTAACCTATTATTAGATCTAAGTAAAAAAATCCTATCATTTTATTCAGAGATACCAAAGAGTTGTTTGTCAAAACTCAATACCCATTCTTTTATTTTTCTTCTCCTTCAGTAACTTTGGTATCAATACCCATTCTTTATAAAAACATTCAAAAAAAGAGGAATATGTGGTTTCTTCCCTGATATATATTTTATCTCATTCTCTATAGATAGATAGATCCCCCAAATCCAGCATTTCACTTAACCAGGAAATACCACCAGTATTTATATGCTAAAATCAGAAACCAACTAAGGGTACCTACTCTCTCCACTACAATTTAGCATTTTACTGGAGGTTGTCTGGGCACTGTGGCTCACGCCTGTAGTCCTAGCACTTTGGCAGGCCATGGCAGGTGGATTGCTTGAGGCCAGGAGTTTGAGACCAGCCTGGCCAACATGGTAAAACCCCATCTCTACTAAAGTTACAAAAATTAGCTGGGTGTGGTAGTGCACACCAGTAATCCCAGCTACTCAGGAGGCTGGGGCATGAGAATCACTTGAGCCTGGGAAGTGGAGGTTGCAGTGAGCCAAGATCGTGCTACTGCCCTGTGGCCTGGATGAGAGAGAGAGAGACTCTGTCTTAAAAACAAAAAAAAAAACAAAAAAAAATTGCATTGGAGGTAGTAATCATTACAATTAGAAAAGAGAAATAAATTAAATATACAATTGAAATGGAAGAAGTAGAGCTATCACCATTTATAGATGATCAGATTGTATATAGCCACAAAACCCAAACAAACCAATAGAGAAACTACTACAAACAAGAGAATTCTGTACGGTAGCAGGATATAAAATTAATATATAGAAATCATTCAGTTAGAAGATATATGGAAGAGAAGGCTCCATTTATTAGAGCAATAAAAAAGATAAAATACCTATAAACAACCTTAACAAGAAATGTCTAAAACCTTAATGAGAAACATTCATAACACTCTGAAGGAACTAATGGAAAGGCATGCCATGTTCTCAGATGGGAAGACTTAAAATCATAAAGATGTCAAATTAATTTATAAATTTAGTATAAGCCCATTATCATTTTTTGGCTGCACACGGTGGCTCACGCCTGTAATTCCAGCACTTTGGGAGGCCGAGGTGGGCAGATCACGAGGTCAGGAGTTCGAGACCAGCCTGGCCAATATGGCGAAACCCTGTGTGCACTAAAAATACAAAAATTAGCTGGGTGTGGTGGTGGGCGCCTGTAATTCCAGCTACTTGGGAGGCTGAGGAAGAAGAATCGCTTGAAGCCAGCAGGCAGAGGTTGCAGAGAGCCGAGATCGCACCACTGCACTCCAGCCTGGGCGACAGAGCGAGACTCTGTTTCAAAAAAAAGCATATCATTTTTTTTTTTCTGAAACTAGACAAGCCGATTCTAAGTTCATATGGAAAAATAACAAGCAAGCATAGCCAGCATATCTCTGAAAAGAAAGAACGATGATGGGGGACTACTGCCACAATAATGCTGTGTTGTAAACCAAAGTGAATAATTATGTACCAAAACTCAGACAGAGTCTATGGGTCAGCTGGGAGGTTCTATGATCTGGACTAGGCTGTGTTAATCTCAGCTGGGCTAGCTTATGTGTCTGCACCTAGTTGGTGGCTTGGCTGGAGGTTGGTTGGCTGCTATAGGACACACTGGCTGGGATGACCAAGCTCATTTCTACTTGTCTCTCACATCTCTCCAGGAGGCTAGTCTGAATATGTTCTCACAGCTGCGGCAGGGGTCCAAGAGAGGAAGTAGAATATGCAAGAGCTTTTTCAAGTCTCTGCTTATACCAAGTTTGCTACTATCCCATTGATTAAAGCAAGTTGTATGGCCAAACTCAAGAGTCAGTGTGGGAAGGTACTACCTTTACCAAAGTTAGATAAAGAGACACATGAATAATTGGGGTGATTAATACAATCTATCACAAAACTATGACTCAGTATCTAGAATCCATGAAAGAAAACATAAATTTATATAAATATAAAATTTGCAGCTGGGTGCAGTGGCTAACGCCTGTAAGTTCCAGTACTTTGGGAGGCCGAGGTGGGCAGATCACCTGAGGTCAGGAGTTCGAGACCAGCCTGACCAACATGACGAAACCCCATCTCTGCTAAAAATACAGAGGCCAGACACGGTGGCTCACGCCTGTAATCCCTGCACTTTGGGAGGCAGAGGCGGGCGGATTGCCTGAGGTCAGGAGTTCCAGACCAGCCTGGCCAATATAGTGAAGCTCCGTCTCTACTAAAAACACAAAAAATTAGCCAGGCATGGTGGCAGGCATCTGTAATCCCAGCTACTCGGGAGGCTGAGGCAGGAGAATCACTTGAACCCGGGAGGCAGAGGTTGCAGTGAGCCGAGACCATGCCACTGCACTCCAGCCTGGGCAAGACAGCGAGACTCCGTCTCAAAAACAAACAAACAAACAAACAAAAAACCAAAAAAACCAAAACAGAAATTAGCTGGGCGTGGTGGCAGGCGCCTGTAATCCCAGCTACTTGGGAGGCTGAGGCAGGATAATCGTTAGAACCCAAGAGGCAGAGGTTGCAGTGACCTGAGATTGCATCACTGCACTCCAGCCTGGGCAACAGAGCGAGACTCCATCTCAAAAAAAAATAATAAATAAATAAATAAAATAAAATTTGCTTTGGAAAAAAGTCCGTTAGCAAAGTCTGAAGAATGATGAACTGGGGAAAAAATTGACAGCTGAGATCATTGACAAAGGTCTATCTCTATTTAATTTTTTTTTTGAGACAGAGTCTCGCTCTGTCACCGAGGCTGGAGTGCGGTGGTGCGATCTCAGCTCACTGCAAGCTCCGACCCCCCAGGTTCACGCTATTCTCCTGCCTCAGCCTCCTGAGTAGCTGGGACTATGGCGCCCGCCACCACGCCCGGCTAAGTTTTTGTATTTTTAGTAGAGACGGGGTTTCACTGTGTTAGCCAGGATGGTCTCGATCTCCTGACCTTGTGATCCGCCCACCTGGGCCTCCCAAAGTGCTGGGATTACAGGCGTGAGCCATTGCGCCCGGCCTATTTATTTAATTTTTAAAACTTGTATTTAAAGGAGTAGAGTTTATGATCTCTCTAATTATATAACAAAGTTCTGAAATGAATGAAAGGCCAGAGACCAAACAGAAAAAGGGACAGAGGATATAAATAGATAATTAATACAAAAACACATAAAAAGTCCCTTAAACACATGAAAAAATTATCATCACTCATAATAAATGAAAATCAAAACTACACTGAGATACCATTTTTTTTCTTTTTTTCCTTTTTTTTTTTTTTTGAGATGGTTTTACTCGTTTCCCAGGCTGTAGTGGCTCTATCTCGGCTCACTGCAACCTCTGCCTCCTGGTTCAAGCAATTCTCCTGCCTCAGCCTCCCAAGTAGCTGGGATTACAGGCATTCGCCACCACGCCCAGCTAATTTTGTATTTTTAGTAGAGATGGGGTTTCGCCATGTTGGCCAGGCTGGTCTTGAACTCCTGACCTCAGGTGATCTGCCTGCCTCGGCCTCCCAAAGTGCCGGAATTCCAGGCATGAGCCACCGTGCCTGGCCTGAGATACCATTTCTATCCTATCATTGTCAAAAATCCAAAAGTCTCACAATACACTCCGTTGCTTGTGAGGCTGTGGTGAAACAGATACAATCACATTTGGCTGGTAGAAATGCAAAATGATACAACACCTGTGGAGGCAATTTTGGCAATATCTCCCAAAGTTACAAATGTAATTCTTGGAATGTATCCTACAGAAGTATTTGCATCTGTATGAACTATCTATCCTTTGTGGCACAGTCATTAAATAAATGTGCACATAACATACATTCACATTACCTAATACTTTGAGGTAGTAGTCCTATGTGCTTTCATACAGAAAGCTTTCTACTTTCATGCTTTCTACTTACCAGAAACTCTCCAGTGCTCTGATAGGGAAAGACCTCCAGGATGTATTATTTAATTAATTAATTAATTAATCTATTTATTTTGAGATGGATTCTAGCTCTGTCACCCAGGCTGGAGTGCAGTGGCGCAAACTCGGCTCACTACAACCTCTGTCTACTGCGTTAAAGCGATTCTCCTGCCTCAGCCTCCTGAGTAGCTGGGATTACAGGCGTGTGCCACTACGCCTGGCTAATTTTTGTATTTTTAGTGGAGTCTGGGTTTTGCCATGTTGGCCAGGCTGGTTTTGAACTCTTGACCTCAGGTGATCCGCCCACTTTGGTCTCCCAAAGTGCTGAAATTACAGGCGTCAGCCACTGCACCTGGCCTCCAAGACGTATTATTAAGTGAAAAAAGCAATATGTATAACAATATACATAGTACGGCACCTTCTGTGTAAGGCGGAAGGTGGAATATGCTATACATTTATATTTGTTTGCATCTGTATAAAGAAACACTAGAAGAAGACAAAATAAACTAACAAAACTGATACCTGTGGGGGTGCAGGGGAACTGGGTGGACTAGATGGGGATAAGAAATCTCAAAGTATAATTTTTAAATAGTTTCAATATTCAAAATGTGTGTTTTACCTATTACGAATGACATATTCAGGCTGGGCGTGGTGGCTTATGCCTGTAACCCCAGCACTTTTGGAGGCTGAGGAGGGTGGATCACTTGAGGCCTGGAGTTCAAGACCAGACTGGCCAACATGGTGAAACCCATCTCTACTAAAAACACAAAAATCAGCCGTGCGTGGTAGCACACAGCTGTAATCCCAGCTACTCAGGAGGCTGAGGCAGGAGAATCACTTCACCCCAGGAGGCAGAGGCTGCAGTGAGCCAACATCACACCACTGCACTCCAGCCTGCGTGACAGAGCGAGACCTGATCTCAAAAAAAAAAAAAAAAGTTCACAAAGTAACAAAACTCGAAGGCAATTAGAAATTTAATAAATATACAATTCTTTTTTAAAACTTACTTGTTAATGTATTTTAATGCATAACTAATGCCTGAATACATCTGGAGGTTTTTTTTGTGTGTTGTTTTGAGACGAAGTCTTGCTCTGTTGCGCAGGCTGAAGTACAATGACGCCATCTAGGCTCACTGCAACCTCTGCCTCCTGGGTTCAAGTGATTCTCCTGCCTCAGCCTCCCGAGCAGCTGGGATTACAGGTGCCTGCCACCACGCCCAGGTAATTTTTGTATTTTTAGTAGAGATAGGGTTTCACCATGTTGGTCAGGCTGGTCTTGAACTCCTGACCTCAGATGATGCCCCTGCCTCTGCCTTCCAAAGTGCTGGGATTACGGGCATGAGCCACCATGCCCAGTCCTGGAGTATTTTATCGCAAATTCCAGACCTGAGGTAATCTCACACATAAAAACCATGTTTCTCTAACACACTTTTTTTTTTTAAAAAAAGCATAATTACAATAATGTTGACATACCCAACATTTTTGTGTGTGTGTGAGACATTGTCTAGCTCTGTCGCCCAGGCTTGAGTGCAGTGATATGATCTGGGCACACTGCAACCTCCGCCTCCCGGGTTCAAGAAACTCTCCTGCCAAACCCTCAGGAGTAGTTGGGATTACAGGTGTGCACCACCACGCTTGGCTAATTTTTGTATTTTTTTTTTTTTTTGAGACGGAGTCTTGCTGTGTGGCCCAGGCTGGAGTGCAGTGGCACGATCTCGGCTCACTGCAAGCTCCGACCCCCCAGATTCACGCCATTCTCCTGCCTCACCCTCCCAAGTAGCTGGGACTACAGGTGCCTGCCACCACGCCTGGCTAATTTTTTTGTATTTTTAGTAGAGACAGGGTTTCACCATGTTAACCAGGATGGTCTCAATCTCCTGACCTCGTGATCCACCCGCTTTGGCCTCCTGAAGGGCTGGGATTACAGGCGTGAGCCACCGTGCCCAGCCTAATTTTTGTATTTTTAGTAGAGATGGGGTTTCACCATGTTGGCCAGGCTGGTTTCGAACTCCTGACCTCAGGTGATCCACCCGCCTCAGCATCCCAAAGTGCTGGGATTACAGGCGTGAGCCACTGTGCCCGGTCTAACATACCCAACATATTTAACATTTATTCCTGAATATCATCTAACACCCAGTCCATGTTCTACTGTCCTTCATTATCTCAAAAATACCTTTTTTAGCCTGGCCAACATGGTGAAACCCTGTCTCTACTAAAAATGCAAAAATTAGCTGGGCATGGTGGTGCGCCCCTATAATCCCAGCTACTCGGAAGGCTGAGATGGGAGAATCGCTTGAGCCTGGGAGGCGGAGGCTGCAGTGAGCCGAGATCTTGCCACCGCACCCCAGCCTGGGTGACAGAACAAGACCCCATCTCGAAAAAAAAAAACTTTTTATACTTCATTGGAATCTGGTTGTTAACAAGACCCACACATTGTATTTGTTTGCTTTATCTCTGAAATTTCCTTTCCTTTTTATTTCTTTTTAATCTTTTTTTTTTTTTTTTTAAGACGAGGTCTCGTTCTGTCCCTCAGGCTGGAGTGCAGTGGTGCGATCTCGGCTCACTGCAAACTCTGCCTTCCGGGTTCAAGTGATTCTCCTGCCTCAGCCTCCCCAGTAGCTGGGATTACAGGCATGTGCCATGATGCCCGGCTAATTTTTGTGTTTTTAGTAGAGATGGGGTTTCACCATGTTGGCCAGGCTGGTCTTGAACTCCTGACCTCAAGTGATCCACCCGCCTCGGCCTCCCGAAGTGCAGGGATTACAGGCATGAGCCACCATGCCCAGCCTTATTTTCTTTTTAATCTGTAATTTTCCCTCTCTTTTCTTCCTTCCATTTATTTGTTGAATATACTGGCTCTTTTGTCCTGTAAAATTTCCCAAGTTCTTGCTTTGGTGTATTGTTTCTCCTGGTACCATTTAACATGTTTCTCTTCCTATATTCCCTGAATTTTTTGTAAATGAAGTTAAATAGAGATGCTTGATTAAATTGTTTCTTTTTTCCTTCTTGTTTAAAAGTATACTTCATGAATAGTGCTGTATACTTCTTATTGCACAACATAAGAAGGCACATATATCTTGTTTTCTGTCTTTGATGATAAGTTTGATGAGTAGGGTCAGATGGTATCAGCCTAATTCCTCTGTTATAATTCCCCAAATGGTTTTCACCTATGGTTTTAGCAGCCATATTTTTTCTTAAACCCATTATCTCATTAGGGATTGAATTGTAACACTGCCATTTCTCTTGCATTTATAAGTTGAGTCTTCCATAAAGAAGCTCTTTCCTTAATTATCTATTTGATTAACCTGCAATATGATTCATGTGGGAAGGCAGGAATAATGCCAGATTTTTTCCATTTGTTGATTAATTATCAGCAGAATGAGCTGATGCCTTAGCAACATCCAAGGTAACCAATTCATTTTTATTTTTATTTTTATTTTTTTTTGAGACAGAGTCTCGCTGTCACCCAGGCTAGAGTGCAGTGGCGCAATCGGCTCACTGCAACTTCTGCATCCCGGGTTCAAGCGATTCTCCTGCCTCAGCCTCCCAAGTAGCTGGGACTACAGGCGCCCACCACCATGCCCAGCTAATTTTTGTATTTTAGTAGAGACGGGGTTTCACTATGTTGGCCAGGCTGGTCTTGAACTTCTGACCTCGTGATCTGCCCACCTCGGCCTCCCAAAATCCTGGGATTACAGGTGTGAGCCACTGTGCCTGACCTCATTTTTATTTTTTAAAATACACAATTCTTAAGAGAAAACTTTAATAAAGAACACAGAAGAAGATGAACTGAAGAAATGACGGTATATTCCACGTTGTTGGATGGAATGAGTAATTATTACAATGATGGCAGTTCCTCCAAATTAATCTATAAATTTAGTGTGATCCCAATCAAAATCCCAGTTGGATTTTTGAAGACCTTGATAGACTCATTTTAAAATTTATGTGGCAATAGATCTAAGACACCTAAAAAGAAGACTAAAGAGGAGGAAATGCTCCATGTGATATTTAGACACATTACAAAATACTAAAACCAAGGTGGTATTAGCCCAAGGACAGAAAAAGACGTATGTGTGTTTATGTGTGTATGCCTAATAACATATGATAATGGTGGCATGGCAAATCAATGGGAAAAGGAGGAATTGTTCAGTATTTGATGGTGGGAAACCTGGCTTACCATGTGGAGAATAATAAAGCTACATTCCCACATATTACCACATATGAGGGTGGAATCTAGATGGATTGAAACCTATTCCACCTATTAGACTGGCAAAAATTAGCCATCTTGGTCGGGCGTGCTGACTCACGCCAGTAATCCCAGCACTTTGGGAGTCTGAGGTGGGTGGATTGCTTGAGGTCAGGTAAAACCCCATCTCTAATAAAATACAAAAATTAGCAGGGCATGGTGGCGGGCGCCTGTAATCCCAGCTACTAGGGAGGCTGAGGCAGTAGAATTGCTTGAACCCGGGAGGTGGAAGTAGCAGTGAGCCAAGATCACACTACTGCATTAAGACTCTGTCTTAATATATGTGCTGCCGAGGAGAGCACAAGAGACACTCTGTCTTAAAAACAAAAAATAGCAAGCTAGAGAATGTCAAGTGTTAGTGAAGATGTGGGGATACAGAAATCCTCACACATGGTGAAAGTGTGAACTGGTACTGCCATCCCAGAGAACCATCTAGAAGTATTGGTGTTCTTAAGTCAAACTAAGTATATGCATACTTTAGAATGTAATCATGTGGCTCTTGAGTGTATGTTCCAAAAGAAATCCTCACACAGGTCAATAAGGGAATATGTACAAGGATGTTCACTGAAGTATTATTGGAGAGCTGGAGGCAATCTATGCAGTGAAGGCACAGTATGGTTACCATGAGCAGATAGAAGCAATGGATGAGGTCAGGTTGGGCACACTGGCTTACGCCTGTAATCCCAGCACTTTGGGATGCCGAGGTGGGTGGATCACCTGAGGCCAGGAATTCGAGACCAGCCTGGCCAATATGGCAAAACCCCGTCTCTACTAAAAATACACGGGCATGGTGGTGGGCGCCTGTAATTCCAGCTACTCGGGAGGCTGAGGCAGGAACCCGGGGGGCAGAGTTTGCAGTAAGCCCAGATAGCACTACTGCACTCCAGCCTGGGCAACAGAGTGAGACACCATCTCAAAAAAAAAAAAAAAAAAAAAAGAAGCAATAGATTAGATGTACACACAGCAATATGGATAGACCTTAAAAACACTAGGCTGAATGGAAAACAGAATGACTTTTTTTTTTTTTTTTTTTTTAAGACAGAGTCTTACTCCATCACCCAGGCTGGAGTGCAGTGGTGTGATCTCAGCTCACTGCAACCTCTGCCTCCCAGGTTCAAGCAATTCTCGTGCCTCAGCCTCCCCAGTAGCTGGGATTAGAGGTGTGCGCCACCACACCCGGCTAATTTTTGCATTTTTAGTAGAGACAGGGTTTCGCCATGTTGGCCAGGCTGGTCTTGAACTCCTGGCCTCAAGCAATCTGCCTGCTTTGGCCTCCCAAAGTGCTGGGATTACAGGCATGAGCCACCGCACCTGGCCAGAATGAGATATTTATGTAAAACAAAAACAAGTACAAAGTATGCTCAATAGTGAGACAATCTGATATCATGTGCCTCTTGAGGTGACACAATACAAAATAAAGGATATCCCCTATGTACTGTTCTTGCTAAAAATATTTATTCTGAATCTATTCATGTGAAAAGAACAAATGAATCCAGAATATGGGACATATTACAAGACAATTGGCCTGGACTCTTCAAAAACATAAATGTCATTTGAAACAAAAAATATAGGGGTATTATTCTAGATTAAAAGAGGTTAAAGGGATATAACAACCAAATGTAATACACAAACGTCAGGTGTGGTGGCTCATGACTGTAATCCCTGCACTTTGGGAGGCCAAGGTGGATGGATCACTCCAATGTGCAGAAACCCTGTCTCTACTTAAAATACAAAAATTAGCCAGGCATGGTGGCAGGCTCCTGTAGTCCCAGCTACTTGGGAGGTGGAGGCAGGAGAATTACTTGAACCCAGGAGGTAGAGGTTGCAGTGAGCCAAGATTGCGCCACTGCACTCAAGCCTGGGCAACAGAGCAAGACTTCGTCTCAAAAAAAAAAGAAAAAAAAAAAAAAGAAACGTAATACATAAACCTTGATTAGATCCTGGGATCAAAAAATGAAAGCTGCATTTTGGGGATAATTGGGCGGAAATGTGAATATGGGCTATACGTGATGGCATTATTGAATTATAGTTAAATCTTCTTAGGTTTGATAATGGTATTGTGGTTATGTAGGATGATATTTGGTGAAGTATAAGGGTATATGGGCTTTCATTATACCATTCGTTCGACTGTTCTGAATTTGGAAACAATATAAAATAAAAATTTGGCCGGGTGCAGTCACCCACAATCCCATCACTTTAGGAGGCCGAGGCAAGCAGATTGCTTGAGGCCCGAGTTTGAGACCAGTAAAAAAATCTTTTTTTTTTTTTGAGAGAAGTCTCGTGATTGTCCCCCAGGTTTGAGTGCAATGGCTTGATCTTGGCTCACTGCAACCTCTGCCTCCCGGGTTGAAATGATTCTCCTGCCTCTGCCTCCCAAGTAGCTGGGATTAAGGCGCCTGCCACCACACCCAGCTAATTTTTTGTATTTTTCTTTTTGGTAGAGACAGGGTTTCACCATGTTGGCCAGGCTGGTCTCGAACTCCTGACCTCAGGTGATCTGCCTGCCTTGGCCTCCCAAAGTGCTGGGATTACAGGTGTGAGCCACAGTGCCCAGCCGAGACCAGTAAAAACATCTTTAAAAATTAGCTGGGCATGGTGATGTGCGCCTGTAGTTCCCCAGCTACTTGGGAGGGTGAGGTGGGAGGATCCCTTGAGCCCAGGAGGCGGAGGTTGCAGTGAGTGGAGGTCATGCCACTGCACTCCAGTCTGGGCGATAGAGCAAGACCCTGGCTCAAAAAAAAAAAAAAAAAAGGAGGAAATACACATAAAGCAATAATACGTATTTTCCAAGAATGCATATATGCAAAAATATGCATAAAACACCTTTGAATGGCTGCCTATAGGACGGAAATGAAAGTGGGAAGTAGAGATGAAAGAGATTTTAAAAAATAACACAATCTCTCACTAAAGTAATAAATATTCATCAAGTACATGGAAAACACAGAAAAGTACAAGGAAGAAAATTAAATTCACTGATAATGTCACTTTGATTTGTTAGAAATGCAAATCCTGGGCCCTAAATCAGACTTACTGAATCAAAACTCTGGGCATGAGGACCAGTAATTGGTGTTCTAACAAGCCCTCCCAGTGATTCTGATGCTGGGGAAAGTTAGAGAACCACTAATCTAGATTTAACTATTATTAACATTTTGTTTCAGATCCTTGTAGTCTTTTAAAAAATATGAAATATTTCAGACATACAAATAAGTATAGAGAAGATAACAAAAACCCACGTACCTACCACCTAGCTTAGAAAGTAAAATATTAGACAAACAGTTGAAGTTCCCTGTGTATCTCTCTCTCATTCTGTTCTTTTGTTTTCTTCCCCAGAGGTAATCAGTATTCTGGATTTGGTATTTCTCCTTAAAAATTATTGTTGGCTGGGGGCGGTGGCTCACACCTGTAATCCCAGCACCTTGGGAGGCCAAGATGTGGTTGGATCACTTGAGCTCAGGAACTCAAGATTAGCCTGGGCAACATGGTGAAACCCTGTCTCTACAAAAAATACAAAAATTAGCCAGGTGTGGTGGTACATGCCTGTAGTCCAGGTACTTGGGAGGCTGAGGTGGGAAGATGGCTTGAGTCAGGGAGGTGGAGGCTGCAGGGAGAGGAAATCAAGCCACTGCACTGCAGCCTGGACGACAGAGCAACATCTTGTCTCAAAAAAAAATTATTGTTTATATATCTATATATAAGCAACATTGTTTGCTGTTTTCTAGATTTTAAAACTTTATATAAATGGTTTCATACTTTATGTGTCCTCTGCAATTTGTATTTTATCTCAGTATTGTGTTTTTGAAATTTAGCTGGGTCAATGCATGCAACATGATTCATTCTTTTTCATTATAGTATTCTGCATGGTATTCTGTCATATGGCTATACCATAATTTACTTATTCATTCTCCTGTTGGTAGAATTTTGGGCTGTTCACATTTTTTTCTCTATTACAAAAAGTTCTGCAATGAACATTCTTCCACATGCTCATTGAGCAAATGTATAAGAATTTCTCTAGCAGTTAAAGTTTAGAGGTGATCTCTATCTATCTATCTACCTATTAATCAATCATCTCCAATACTAGAACTGCTGGGTCCCAGGGTCATCTTCAGCTATTCTGGATACTTCCTAATTGTTTTCCCAAGTCGTAATAACTAGTTTCCACAAGATTTCATTGTATTTTTTCCCTTATATCTTGTGCATTTTGGGATTTTGTTTAAAAAGTCCTTCCCCAGTCACAAGTCACAAAGATATTCTCCTGCATATATTAACTTCATAGTTTTACCTTTCACATTCACAGTCTACCCTCTTAGGTGGAATAAATAGAGATCCAGTTTTATATTTGTTTTCATGGAGAGCCAAATTTCCCAATGCCATCTACTAAACAGCCCATTTCCCATTTTTTGTGGTGCAGGCCTGTAAACTCACCCATTTAACAAACAGTTGTTGAAGCCTGCCTCATACCAGTCTTGTGCTGGGTGTTGTCGAAAGCTTGAAGATACACGGCCCCTGCTCTCAGGGAGTTCACCCTCCTGTGGAGACACAGTCACATAAACAACTACAGTATTGTGATAAGTGCTAGCTTAGCTGTATAGGTAAGGTGCTCTGGGTTTCTAACTCATCTGCGAAAGTCAGGGAAGGTTTCATCGAAGTGACAAGAGTTAGGTCTTAGAGAAACAGAACAAAATTGCAAATGCAGGGGGAAAGGTGAAAGTGGTCAGGGCTGGTTTCGGGTCCAGAGGAATTTCATGTGTCTCTAGGATGAGAGGTTAGAAGCCCTCCAACGATGTAGAGAGGTAGTGAGTCCTGTTTATGTAAGGGATAAAGGGACAGATGGAGTCATTTTCAGCCCGTCTGTGCTCGAAGTGGAGAAACAAACTCACCCTCGGAGGCACAGAGTTCCACCTACTCTGTGCCCCACCCCAGGGTTTAGGCTTGAGGAAGAGGAGGGGCTGGAATTAAACCATCAAGAAGAAAACATCTGCAGACTAATATTTACTATTTTGTGGGGGAGACCTCACTTCCCAGCCAGCTCCTTGAGATGGCTTCAGAAACCCCTACTTGCCCCACTCCAGAGATATAAATTCATTCCCTTGTGCAGACGCTGCTCCGGGATTGAGGGAAGGATGGAGTAGGAGGGGAAGAAGGCAAAAGGGTGGGAGAGGCTTCTAGTCGTTCTGGCTCCTGCTCCAGCTCAGGTTGGGTATGGCCATAGATCTGAACGTATGCAGAAAAAGCTAGGAGTGCTCAGGGATGGTCTGGGGCTCAAGGACCCGGGAAGGTGGTTGGGAATAGCTAACCAATTCACTTCAGGTGGGGAATACTCGGCCAGACATGTGACCCAGGCGGCCATTTTCTCACACCCTGCTATCGCCATCTTCCAGGCAGACAAAGACACCATCCCCCACCCTTGTCTGATTCGGGCGTGGTGACTGCCTGGTTATTGAGATTTGGGAGCACGCATATTTAACCCCAGACAGATGCCCGCAGACAAAATTTTGGCTTGCAAGTAAGGTATATGGCCGCACCAGTCGACCCGCCGCTTCTTCCCGGTCATTTCGCGGTCCTCCTTCTCCCTCCTCCGCTATTTCCTTAACTACGGGGCAGCCAGGAGGCGGGGCCAGCGTGGTCGCGAAGAAGGGACGGGCGGGCGTGAGCTGTCAGTCAGAAGCGCCCCCGCCCCCGCCCCCGCCCCCGCCCCCGCCCCCGCCCCCGCCCCCGCCCCCGCCCCTGCGGAGACCGCACGGTGGGCGGAGTCGGGCGCCGCCGGCCTGGGATCCGGAAGTCGGAGCCTAGCTGCGCGAGAGTTTCTGCTCGCTCCACCGAGTTGTCGTGTTGCCCTCGCTTCTCAGATCCCCGCCGGAAGTGTAAGTAAGAAACTTCTCTCCTCTTTTCTCACAATGTGCGCTCACCTAGACGGCCGGGCAGTTAGGATCGTCTATTGGATGTGAAACCAGAGATGCCCGCCAGCCTGGAATAGAGAGGTAAACAGCAGGATCCCTTCCAGGGTAGAAGGGACCGGAAGAGGGGCAGGGATCTCGGCACACGTGGAGACGCGCCGAATTGCCTTTTCGCGGAGTGGAGTTTGCCGGGAGAGGGGCATTGCCCCATCCCACCTAGAAAGGTGTAGACCCGGGACACACTGTGTAGAGAGGCACAAACTTCACTTGTGTGGTGAAGCGTTGATCGTCCTCAAGATAGTGAGGCTCCATTCTGCATTCACCCTGTATAGACAGGAGTCGACCCACCAAAGGCATGGGGGACATCCACCCCAACCGTGTAGAGACATCTCCCTCCACCCAGCTGAGCAGCGCAGACTTCTCCCGACTTAAGGCGCTTTCTTGGCTTGGCTCTAGACAGCCGCCTCGAGGCACCTCCTCGGGACAGACAGAGGCTTTGATGTATCTGCCCCCATACCAGCATAGAGGAGCTTAGAAACATTTAATATACAGAGGGAGGGCACCTCCTCCCCATTCGCGGAGACTTAGAGCCCTCAGTATCGCTCCCCAACTCACCCGTCCCCAAAGTGGTTGCAGTTACAGGCCTCAGCCTATGGACAACTAAGCCGATTGCCCCCTCCTCTTAGGTTAGAGTGAGTCCCCATTGTGGAGAATCAGCCCTGATCCCTACTTCCGTAGCCCCCGTTTTACCGAATGTGTAATTTTTCGAAGCACCCAACATGCTTCGAAGCAAACAGGAACAGACCTTAATCCATGAAGAGACAGTCAGGTCTGCCCCTTGAGGGGCCGTGGGGGTAAAGGGGCTCAGATGTGTTCCTCTCCCTTTGAGGTAGACACAGATCATCCCCCTACCTCCCCTACCTCCCCCAAAGATTTAGAATCACTAAATGTAGCAAGGGAGATACCCCACAGGAGCAGATATGCAGGTCTCCCTCCCTGTAATGTTGAGAGGGAGTGACATCGCTGATTACCTGGCAGTTCAGTGCGTATGGTCTCTCCCCTTTACCCAAGGTAGTGGAGCTCAGATGTGTTTCTCTCCACCCAGGGTAGAATCACAGACGCCCCCACCCCCAAGTATTAGGGCTGATCTATTAATTTATAGCTGCATTGCCAGCCCCCTCCACACACCACCCATGCAGAGAACCAGAGCCCCTATTTCTTTCAGTGTTAGTGTGCCGCTGACTTCAACCAGCATAAAAGATGAAAGTTGTCACAGTCCACCTTCCATAGAAGGGTCCAGAATAGCTCACTGCAGGTAAGGTGCAGACCCGCTTATTCAAAGCTGCATAGTTGTGGAATCAGGCATATTGATCCTGTACCACAGCCCTCTCCAGGGTAAAGAGACGCAGGACCCATCCCCACAATCTAGAGATAAACAGATCTGTGATTCTTTCCCCATGCAGCAGAGATGCACACAGCCACTTTGTGGGTTTCCCCAGTTTCTCTGCACCCCAGAGTAGAGGGACAGATGGCAATCCCCCCAACCCAAATCACCAAGGTATAGACCCCAGGCATATGCAGGCACAGATTTTTACCCCCTCCTCCAAGATTTTGTACTTATCTCAGTCCATATAGACACTCAGGTAAGAATCCCTGTTCTCAGGCCCCTTTTCCCCAGGGTAGACTCCTGAGATCTATTTATGCCCTTCCCCACCACCTCTCCCAGGGTAGATGAGATCTAGAATCCCCTACTTGGGAAAAGAGGCACTATTATCACCCCATATAGAAATAGACCATCCTTGCATGTCCCTTTCCCCTCAGTGTGGAGGTGTTGAGCACTAGTCCCCTACCTGGAATATAACACTACAGTGTGGAGGAATAAGGACCAAAGACCCCATCTGACCCCATTTGACCCCACTGGGCTCAAAGCCCAGTGGCTTTGAGCCACTGACTCCACCCGGGATGAGGTTGGGACTTATTCCTCCCTTTGGGTAGTATGACACTGCCTTCTCTGTGTGGACTCAGCCATATGAGGCTTTAGCTCCAGCTTCTCCCAGTTTTCCTAATTATTACACCTTCCTCATAATGTTCTTTAACATTTTACCTTTAGGGGACTTAGGAGGGGGCTTGTGGCATTGTGATTCCCAGCTGTCTTCAAATTGCTTCTTCTCCCATTCTGACAGGAAGAGAGCAAGCAGATTTGAACCTATCTGCTTTCAAGCTGGTCATCATGATGAAACTTAGACACAGTGAGTTTCCTTTACCACCCCTCCCAATCCTGTGCTTTTAATGAATATTCATAGAATTTCACAGCAACTTTTTGTTTTTTTGGTTTTTGTTTTGAGATGGAGTCTCGCTCTGTCACCTAGGCTGGAGTGCAGTGGTGCAATCTCAGTTCACTGCAACCTCCGCCTCCCGGGTTCAAGCATTTCCTGCCTCAGCCTACCGAGTAGCTGGGATTATAGGTGTGTGCCACCATGCCAGGCTACTTTTTGTATTTTTAGTAGAGACAGAGTTTCACCATGTTGGCCAGGCTGGTCTCGAACTCCTGACCGCAAGTGATTGCCTACGTCGGCCTCCCAAAGTGCTGGGATTACAGGCGTGAGCCACTGCACCCGGCCTTCACAGCAACTTTTAAAAACTGTTGAATATGTTTCACATCACTCAGTCTGGATCTTTTTCATATGGTATCATTGCTGTCCTCCTGACTTCCTTGTAAGAGAATGTTTACATTATGCCCCATTCTCAATTTACAGATGAGGAAACTGAGGCTTAGCAAGGTTAAGTGACTTGATCTGAGGTGAATTGCGATAAAAACATATCACACTGCCTGTAACCCCGACATGTCCTAACATTTTTCTCTATCAGTTGGTACCATAAGTTGTACTAGTGGTTAAGAGCGTGCCTGTAATGCCAGCTGCTTGGGAGGCTGAGGCAGGAGAATCGCTTGAGCCTGGGAAGCAGAGGTTGTGGTGAGCCAAGATCATGCCACTGCACTCCAGTCTGGGTGACAGAGTGAGACGCTGTCTCAAAAAAAAAAAAAAAGGAAAGAAACAAAACAAAAAAAGAAAAGAAAATGATAACATTTGGATAGCACACTGGCACTGTTTTCTGTGTGAATGCTGGCCCTGCCAGTGGACAGCTTGGTGGGAAAAAAATACATTTTTTATATAATCATAAAAATGTCATCAAGAATCATACTGTTAATACCAAAAGCAAATAATCATACTTTTATTTTATTTTTTATGTTTTTTTGAGATGGACTCTTGCTTTGTTACCAGTAGAGACGGGGTTTTGCCATGTTGGCCAGTCTGGTCTTGAACTCCTGACCTCAAGTGATCCGCCTGCCTTGGCCTCCCAAAGTGCTGGAATTGCAGGCGTGAACCACCATGCCCGACTAAATAATCATATTTATAAGTAACACAAGAAAGGTGGTAATTATACTTTATTTAGGAACATCTAATACTAGATGATAGAAATATTGATAGTGATGGAAAAGACAAAAATTACCTCGTTAAATAAAGTAGGATATATGCATACTTAAGAATTCTGGCCGTTTAAAAGATAAAGTAGTATCGTATAGAAAGATTATATGGAAAAACTGTATTGTGTGGAAAGACTATTAGATGGAAAGATCTTCAGATTTGCTAACTGAAAGAAGTTGGCCAACAGAACTACAGTATGTTACCTTTTATGGAAGAAAATGGGAGAAAATAAGAATATATATTGGTATTTACATAAAGAAAATGATGCACAATAAACTAATAAAGTGGTTTCTTGTGGCAGTGAGGGGACTGCAATGGATAGGGACAAGCATGGGAGGGAGACCTCTCAAAATAACACCTTTTTGTTTTCGAATCATATGACTATTACCTGTTAAAAATAAAGAATAATTCTACACATCTACATTAGTGAGGAAAATGGTGAAAATTAAATAGAAAAACTCCCTATGTGCACACAAAACCAAGACCTTCACTGGTAAATTGCAATTAATGATCAGACTAACTGGGATGATTGCTGGGAAAGATGGGGGGAGGTACCGTGTGGTGCAGCTGTCTGTACTCTGGGCTAGGGATATCTTGGACCCAAATGATAATGATTAAGTCTGGGAAGGTTTTTGAGGAGTGCTAAAGAGTGTTCAAATGCAGTTTTAACTGTTGTGCATTCTTTTAAAGTTTTAATTTTTTTCGAGACAGAGTCACGCTCTGTCGCCCAGGCTGGAGTACAGTGGTGTGATCTGGGCTCACTGCAACCTCCGCCTCCTAGGCTGAAGTGATTTTCCAGCCTCAGCCTCCTGAGTAGCTGGGATTACAGGTGCGTACCACCACGCTTGGCTAATTTTTTTTGTATTTTTAGTAGAGACGGAGTTTCGCCATGTTGGCCAGGCTGGTCTCCAACTCTTGACCTCAAGGGATCCACCCACCTCGGCCTCCCAAAGTGCTGGGATTACAGGCACAAGCCACTGCGCCTGGCCGCTGTTCATGTTTGAGTGGTTATTTTTGAAGGGGGGAGTGTTCTATCACTTAAAAAGTTTACAACTGGCTAGGCGAGGTGGCTCACGCCTGTAATCCCAGCACTTTGGGAGGCCAAGGTGGGCGGATCACTAGGTCAGGAGTTCGAGAGCAGTCTGGCCAACGTAGTGAAACCCCATCTCTACTAAAAATACAAAAATTTAGCCGAGTGTGGTGGTGTGTGCCTGTAATCCCAGCTACTTGGGAGGCTGAGGCAGGAGAATCGCATGAACCCGGGAGGCGGAGGTTGTAGTGAGCTGAGATCGCGCCATTGCACTCCAGCCTGGGTGACAGTGCAAGACTTTGTCTCAAAAAAAAAAAAAATCAAAAAAGTTTACAACTATTGGTGTTGGTGGCACAGGTGTATACTCCATGGAACTTGCCTGCCTGCCTGCCTTGTCTGCCTGCTGGTCAGTTACCAAACAGTGATAAAGATGTTATAGTAGGGCAATGGAGGGGCAAAGGAATTGCGGCTTTTTGCAGGAGCGCAATTGTAATAACAGACTGTGGGATGCTAGCTGGACAGGAAGGGAAGAAGGATGGCTGACAAATAAGGAACTGAGTAGAACGTTCAAGTCTCTAGGAGGTTGGACAAATGAGCTTGAAGATAGGAGAGAGGGGTGTCTGAGACTGCTTTCAGAAGTCCAAGCAGTTGCAGGTGGTTCCCCCATAGGTGTAACCATAGGAATGGGTGGGTGAGTGGCTATGATTGAGTGGAGATCTTTGGAGATGAAGATGTCAAGGAAGTGGGAAACCTAGATTGTTGGAAGGGTTGCCCAGTGATCTCCAAAGTCACCCAGGTTGTTGGTGGCAGGAGGTGGGTCAAAAGAAAAGCAGTGAACCAGGTGCTTCAGGTGCTTCAATAGATGAGGAAAAGTAAGCCATAGATGACAGGCGTAGCAGCCTAGTTGGGGCCTCAAAAAGAGCAGGGTTTTTATCCTATCCCTCTCCACACATTTTTGAGATGGAGTCTCACTCTGTCACCCAGGCTGCAGTGTAGTGGCGCTGTCATAGCTCATTGCAGCCTCAACCTCCTGGGCTCAAGTGATCCTCCTGCCTCAACCTTCTGAGTAGCTGGGACTACAGGCATTTGCCACTATGCCCCACTAATTTTTTTTTTCAAGAGATGAGGGTCTTTCTATGTTGTCCAGGCTGGGCTTGAACTGCTGAGCTCAAACAATCCTCCCATCTTAGCTTCCCAAAATGCTGGGATTACAGGTGTGAGCTACTACACCTGGTTTTTTTTTTTTTTCTTTTTAACAAGAGGGAAAAATAGTCTCAGCTTGGCACTGGTGAGTCTGGAGGGCTACGTTCTCTACCTACTGACCCCAGGATAAACATGTGGCAGTGAAAACAACAACCACCTTTTGAGAGGCCTGCAAGTGAAGCATTGTCCTTGGGAGAGCCAAGTATCAAGGCAGGAGCTTGGACAATTGATCCCAGGGAGAGGTTGTTAGGGGAGTGCTGATCACCCAGGTGGGAGTTTCAGAGAATGTTGTGGGAAATTTGATGCTACGGCAGAGGAAGGATGAGGGGAATGAAGTCAGTGGGTGTACAGGGACATCTGTGGGTGACAGTATGGGAGATGAGGGATTAACGAATACAGAGATCTGCTTTTGAGTACTGATGAATTGGTGATTTTAGGCCTAGATGATGTTGGTGGATGCATTGAGGCTCAGAGAGGTTTTAAAAAATTCTTCAAGGTCATATAGCTAGGTAGTTGTTGAGCCAGAGTAAGAATATCTGCTGGTTATAAAATGGTAGCTGTTTTCTCTCTGGAGTTGTTGAAAAACCTATGAGCAGAGGCTCCTGAGTGCTGGGAGGGGTGACTGACTGCACCCCCTTCTCCTTTTTCCCTCCCCTCTTCTCTTCTCCCCTCTGAAGCACATTCTTTTTCTCTCCAAGTGATGTGTTTTCTTTCGCTGTGTGCTTGTATCCATTGCAGGCACTCAGTTTCCAGGGAAGTTAGGCAGATGGAAATTGTTGAGTAAAATGTCCAGACCTGGTTCATTCCAAACCTCACATTTTTTTTGTTGTTGTTGTTGCAACATGAGTACTTTAGAAGAAAGGAGACTGGCGGTCTGTTTTGTGTTTATTTAAACTGTGTTTATTTAAATTCGACCCATTCACATTTGTTATGAGACGTTTATGTCTGGTCAGATTTCTACCGTCTTATTTTTTATTTATTTATTTTTTGAGACGCAGTCTCACCCTGTCACCTGGGCTGGAGTGCAATGGTGCGATCTCAGCTCACTGCAACCTCCACCTCCTGGGTTCAAGTGATTCTCTTGCCTCAGCCTCCCGAGTAGCTGGGATTACAGGTGCCTGCTACCATGCCCAGCTAATTTTTGTATTTTTAGTGGAGACAGGGTTTCACCATGTTGGCCAGGCTGGTCTCGAACTCCTGACCTAGTGATCCGCCCACCTCAGCCTCCCAAAGTGCTGGGATTACAGGTGTGAACCACAGTACACGGCTCTCTACCATCTTATTTTATATTTATTATTTATTTTGTTTCCTCTTATTCCCATATTTATGTTTTGCTAACTTGATGAAGTTTTTAAACAATCCTCCATCGGTAATTAAAGTTATGTTGGTAATTGTATTCATATTTATATCAAACATAATTAATTCTGTATTTATCACTTTACCAAAGTTAAATAATGACTGTTTTGTAACCTACCCTTTCAAAATGAAACCTTTAGCATGCTTTCATGCTTTTGCTTTTCCAACCCCCATTACTTGATTCCTGGATTTTGTTGAAATAATTTGGTATTTCAGTTCTGAGCTATTTCCTTATGATATGCTTCTTCGATTTTAAGAATCCTTTTTTTGTTGTTTTTTTGAGACAGGGTCTCACTCTGTCGGCCAGGCTAGAGTGCAGGTGTGATCATGGCTCACCACAACCTCTGCCTCCTGGGCTCAAGTGATCTTCCTGCCTCAGCCTCCTGAGTAGCTGGGACAACAGACATGTGCCATCACACCTGGCTAATTTTTTTTTTTTTTGAGACGAGTCTTGCTGTGTTGCCCAGGCTGGAGTGCAGTGCTGCGATCTTGGCTCACTGCAACCTCCACCTCCTGGGTTCAAGCAGTTTTCCTGCCTCAGCCTCTCGAGTAGCTGGGATTACAGGCGTGTGCCAACACGCCCGGCTAATTTTTGTATTTTTAGTAGAGACGGGGTTTCACCATGTTGGGCAGGCTGGTCTCAAACTCCTGACCTCAAGTCAGGCACCCGGCTAATTTTTGTATTTTTAGTAGAGACGGGGTTTCACCATGTTGGGCAGGCTGGTCTCAAACTCCTAATTTTTGTATTTTTAGTAGAGATGGGGTTTCACCATGTTGGCCAGGCTGGTCTTGAACTTCTGACCTCAAGTGATCCACCCGCCTTGGCCTCCCAAAGTGCAGGGATTATAGCTGTGAGCCATCGCTCCTGGCCTCAGTGATAAGTTTTAGTAGATTTCCTGCCCACCACTGTTTGTTTCCTTTAGCTTGGGATCTTTATTCTGATTTAATTTTTATTTTGCCAGTAGTTTTATCCAAAAGGAAACACAGAGCCAGGCGTGGTGGCTCATGCCTGTAATCCCAGCACTTTGGGAGGCCAAGGTGAGCCAATGACTTGAGGTCAGGAGTTTGAGACCAGCCTGGCCAACATGGCAAAACCCCGTCTCTACTAAAAATAAAAAAATTAGCCAGGCACAGTGGTGCACGCCTGTAATCCCAGCTACTCCAGAGGCTGAGGCAGGAGATTTCCTTGAACCTGGGAGGTGGAGGTTGTAGTGAGCTCAGGTGGCACCACTGCACTCCAGCCTGGGCAACAGAGCGAGACTCTGTCTCAAAAAAAAAAAAAAAAAACAGAAAGAGAGAGAGAGAGGGAGGGAGGGAGGGAGAGACGAAAGAAAGGAAGAAAGGAAGGAAAGGAAGGAAAGGAAAGAAAGGAAAGGAAAGAAAGGAAAGAAAGAAAGACAGGTGGTAATCTTTGCTCACCTGAAAATGTCTTTTTCTTACTTTCACAAAGTAAGAGTGATCTGTTGGTTAGAATTTTATCTCTTTATCTTTGGAGTTCAGAAATTTCATCAGGATATGTCCAGGGTATGTCTTTTTGGTTGTTAATCTTTTTTTTTTTTTTTTTGAGACAGGGTCTCTGTTGTCCAGGCTGGAGTGCAATGGTGCCATCATAGCTCATTATAACTTTGAATTCCTGGGATCAACCAGTCCTCCCGCCTCAGTTTCCTGAGAGCTAGGACTACAGGTGCATGCCACCACACCTGGTTAATTAAACTTTTTTTTTTGTATAGACAAGGTCTCACTATGTTGCCTGGATTAGTCGCAAACTCCTAGTGTCAAGCGATCCTCCCACCTCAGCCTCCCAAAATGCTGGGATGACAGGGTGAGCCATGGCACCCGGCCTTGGTTGTTAATCTTGCTGCTGCCTGTGTCTTTCCAGTCTGAAACCTCAAGCCTATGTTCAACTTAAGGAACTTTCATCTGTTATTCAGAAAATTATTGCTTCTCCATTTGTACCCTTTTCTCTTTCAGGAACTCCTGTTTAGATTTTAGCTGTCTTGGCTCTATTGTCCATTTTTTCTTGTATATTTTTGCTCATCTTTTCAATTTCTTTGAATTTTTGCTCTAAGTAAGCCCCTCCTTTGGTCTTCTAGCTTATTAATTTGGTTGTTAGTGATGTCTTTTTTGTTTTTCACTATTTCTATTGAATTTTTTTAAGAGACAGAGTCTCACTATGTTGCCTAGGCTGTTCTCGAACTCCTAGGGTCAAGTGATCCTCTTGCCTCAGCCTCCCAGCTAGCAACAGGCAGGTGCTACTGTGCCCAGCTTAAGTTTTGACTGTTAAAGCAGTCTGTGTTTGTGTATTTTTTTAAGAGATGGGGTCTTGCTTTGTTGCCCAGGCTGGATTAGAACTCCTGGGCTCAAGGGATCCTCCTACCTTAACCTCTCATGTAGCTGGGGCTACAAGCATGCACCACGGCACCCGGCTTTTGAATTTTTATTCAGTGTCAAGTTGTGGAAAATCTTTTTTTCTCACACAGTTCCTTTGAAGTATCTTCTTGATTCTCCTTAAGAATTTGCAGTAGCTCGAGACTAGCCTGGCTAAATGGCAAAACCCCATCTCTACTAAAAATACAAAAATTTGTATTTTTGTATACGAAGGCTGAGGCAGGAGAATCGCTTGAACCCGGGAGGCAGAAGTTGCAGTGAGCCCAGATCACACCACTGCACTCCATCCTGGGCAATAGAGCAAGAGTCGGTCTCAAAATAAAAAGAATTTGCAGTAGAACTTAAGTTCTGTTTCCTACCTTAACTCTGCAGTGGGAGCCAACTGATGTGATTGTGGAGCCTGTTCTCTGTGTGGTATTCTTGAGCTGCTCATATAATATATTTGTTTGTATATATCCTGACCTTCCAGAAACTCCTGTCTCTCTAGGAATTCCTCGAGCCCCTATGAAGGTGGTAAGAATTAAAGGGAGCCATTCTTCCCAATAGGCCAACTGTGAGCGGGTTGAGAGATGGGACTTCTTATTGAAGAAGGGGAGAGGCCTCATAAGTTCTTGGGCTTTGCTAAGTCATGATTGGAGAAGTGGTAGATCTCTTCTTTTTGTATCTGAGGGAGGCGGCAGCATTTTGGCTGAGTAGGTTAAGTCCCTTTGGAGGCAATGGCCTGAGCAGGGTCAGCAGGAAGGATGGTTCTTTCCCCACATACTGAGGGCATCTGCCCAGGTTTAGTGGGCTGGGACTCCTTAGATTACCTTCTCATGCTGCCAGCTCCCTCATCTCAGCCTGGCACTTAAATTGTTGAGTTTCCCCCAGTAGGAAGTTCTGGGGGAAAGAGGAGTCACAAGCACATATTCAGGTTTCTCTCTGTACAGAATTCCTCTCAGAATTATTTGAATTTGCAATGAAATAATGTGCAAATATTATATCCAGTACTTCCTCTGATACTATTGCTGCCATCCGCATCTCTTGTCTTGTGCTGGATCTAGACAGACATGGTATCTGAGGCTTCCTAGCTAGGTTCCCAGTGTGGCCTGGCCTTGATTCAGGTGTCAACAAATATCGCGTAGATGGATGACGGCTCTTTTCTTTCTTTTTTTTCTTTTGTAGAAAATAAAAAGCCAGGTGAAGGTTCCAAGGGCCACAAGAAGATAAGTTGGCCCTACCCTCAGGTAAGGTATGCCTGTTGTTGAGGGTAAGGTCAAGAACAGGTTGCTTGTCCTGGGAGAGGCCCACTAAACCCAGTAAATATTGGGTGACTCTGGACAGAGTGCCACATTGGAGTCAGTGGATCTGGCTTTCCCTGCTTCTCTGGGTGGCTGCAGCAGAGAATCAGCAGCATTTTTCCCAAGTCATATGCAGCTTCGTGCTTGATTTACCTTGGTAGGGATTATCATTATCCCCATGTTTTAGTTGAGGAAACTGTCAGTGAGAAAGTTCCTAGGTTCAAGGTAACGCAGCTGGGATTTGAGACTGTCTGATTCTCAAGTCCCTGTTTCTTATGGAGAAGAGGGAGGCCAAAACATCATCTTTGGTTCCTGGATCTCCTGGTCCTGCTGGGAAAGGTGTGGGTAAGTAAGGCTTGGGAAAGAGCAATGAGAAGAAGGTATAGGCCAGAGAAGGCTTGGATTCTCACAATTTAGCATGGGTGAAGCTCTCAAACTTTAACCAGTCCTCTAGAATCACCTGGAGGATGGGGGAAAACATCGATTGCTGGGCCCCACCTCAGAGTTTCTGATTCAGTAGGTCTGGCATGGCATCCCATGATTTGTATTTCTAGCAAGTTCCCAGGTGCTGCTGCTACTGCTGGTCTGAGGACCACTCTTTTGAGAGTCACTTATCTAGAAAGGTTTTCCCTGGGCCTTGGGAAACCTTCCCAGCTGCCCTTCCCCTCTGAGAGGTCTCCTGTCAGTCCCTGCCTAGCTATGGGAGAGAGGACCTCTACCCAGCCAGATGGGCAGATCTTTGGGGATGGAGCCCTTTTTGCCTCTCTCCTTTCTTTGTCCCCACAACTACACTTATATGAGAAGCTTTAACTCCTGCTGCTCACCTTGGGAGTGAGGGGATGAGAGGATGAGAGGATTGAGAGATAGAAGGGGCATTTATGAGGGGATGTTGTCTTCCTTCTAGGGCTTCTTGCTGCCTTTTTGAGGTGATTTCCATGGGTTCATTACCTCTGTTTTTTTTCTCTTATGTGGTGGCCAGCCTGCAAAGCAAAATGGGAAGAAAGCAACCTCTAAAGTGCCCTCTGCACCTCATTTTGTTCACCCCAATGATCATGCCAATCGAGAGGCTGAATTAAAGAAGAAGTGGGTAAGCTTTTTGCCTTGGTGGGGAGAGAGAGGGCCTGCCTTGAATGCCAGGTCCGCAGAAGTGTTGAATGGAAGGGCAAAGGCAAGAGTTGTTAGGGTTGTTGAGGCTATTTGTGGAAGCCGGGAGAGAGGGAGGTTACCATGATACTGGATTTATGTCTGCATTTGTTCACCACCCAGTCCATTGCTGTCTGGCTTATGCTTCCACTGCTCTGCTGACACTACCCCTGCTGGCCTCATCAGCGCCTTCCCTGACATCACATTCATGAATAGTGTTCTTCCCTCATCTTATTGGAATGCTCAGCATTTGAGGCTATGCTTTCTTTGAAGCATGTGGACTTTCTTGTCATCTCACTCTCCTGGATGTCTTTCTTCTTTGACTAGCCACTGACAGTCTCTTTTGCCACTTTTTCCCCTTTCTTATCTTTTTTTTTTTTTTTTTTTTGAGATGGAGTTTCACCTTGTTGTCCCGGCTGGAGTGCAGTGGTGTGATCTCGATTCACTGCAACCTCTACCTCCCGGGTTCAAGCGATTCTCCTGCCTCAGCCTCCTGAGTAGCTGGGATTACAGGCATGCACCACCACGCCCAGCTAATTTTGTATTTTTAGTAGAGATGGAGTTTCACCATGTTGGTCAGGCTGGTCTTGAACTCCTGACCTCAGGTGATCCACCTGCCTCGGCCTCCCAAAGTGTTGAGATTACAGGCATGAGCCACCCTGCCCAGCCTTCTTCCTTATCTTTAAATGATGAAGCATCCCAGGACCTTGGCTTCTTTCCATCTCTGGTCTTAAGTGGTTCCGCCTGCCTAGGATACATTCTCTCTCTGCTTTTTATACCCTCTTTTCTCTGCAACTCTTTTCTTCCCTTCATCTCTCTTTTTCTTCTTCTCAAACCCTCATCTCCTGATGTCATATCTTCCCTCTCCCTGGACCCTGCTCCTCCCACCTCTGCCATGTCGCACCATTTCCTCTGTCTGTCACCCATCCCTCCCTTAGGCTGCAGACCCAGTTAGCTCCAGTACCAGTGTGTGTTCACTTGTTAGGTTGAGGAGATGAGGGAGAAGCAGCAAACCGCCCGGGAGCAAGAAAGACAAAAACGCAGGACCATCGAGAGCTACTGTCAGGATGTCCTAAGACGCCAGGAGGAGTTTGAGCATAAGGTAAGAGTGCAGCCCTTGCCCCTGGGTAGGTTTGCTCAAAGCATCTTTTGCCGTTTTTCTGTGAAAGGGAAGAAGGTGTGAAGTTGTTGGAGGGGAACAAGGGAATCAGTGTAGAGAGGATAGAAAACCGTGGGGACGGACGAAGGGAGGGAGGGAGGGATAAAGGGAGATAAAGGGCCATTTTGAGCCTTACCCGTGACTGGACACCTCTGGAGAGCTCCTCTCTCCCAAGGTTGAGCCTGAAGACTGGGGCTGGTGGTGGAGTCGGGGGCTGGGAGAGTTACATGTGACCAGGGGATGGGGTTGGGGGAGAGGGAGCGAAAGTATGAGGAGAGGATTGAGAGACAGAGAGGAGCATATGTGAGGGGATGTTGTCTTCCTTCTAGGGCTTCTTGCTGCCTTTTTGGCAGATGTTCTTGTTTCACACACAGAATACACGCTTGCCAGCTCATACTCCCTTTTCTGACATGCAGTGTGTATGCCTCCCCCATCCTGTGTCCCTCATAGATTGTTTTTTTCACACCTCCCTCCTCCATCCCTCCCTTTCACACCCATGTGCACACTCAGGTCTCCACCTGGTGCTCGAGCACACGTATACACATAGGCGCACACATGAACCATGGGGTTCTGTCCATTTTTCTTCCAGTTCCCAGCTTTATTGGTTGGTCAAAGCTACTTTTTGGTGGCCTGAGACTCACATGATTTATTTTTTAAATTATTATTTTACTTTAAGTTCTAGGGTACATGTGCACAACGTGCAGGTTTGTTACATATGTATCCATGTGCCATGTTGGTGTGCTGCACCCATTAACTTGTCATTTACATTAGGTATATCTCCTAATGCTATCCCTCCACCCTCCCCCCACCCTACAATAGTCCCCGGTGTGTGATGTTTCCCTTCCTGTGTCCAAGTGTTCTCATTGTTCAATTCCCACCTATGAGTGAGAACATGCGGTGTTTGGTTTTTTTGTCCTTGAAATAGTTTGCTGAGAATGATGGTTTCCAGCTTCATCCATGTCCCTACAAAGGACATGAACTCATCCTTTTTTATGGCTGCATGGTATTCCATTGTGTATATGTGCCACATTTTCTTAATCCAGTCTATCACTGATGGACATTTGGGTTGGTTCCAAGTCTTTGCTATTGTGAATAGTGCCGCAATAAACATACGTGTGCATGTGTCTTTATAGTAACATGATTTATAATCCTTTGGGTATATACCCAGTAATGGGGTGGCTGGGTCAAATGGTATTTCTAGTTCTAGATCCTTGAGGAATCGCCACACTGTCTTCCACAATGGTTGAACTAGTTTCCAGTCCCACCAACAGTGTAAAAGTGTTCCTATTTCTCCACATCCTCTCCAGCACCTGTTGTTTCCTGACTTTTTAATGATCGCCATTCTAACTGGTTTGAGATGGTATTTCATTGTGGTTTTGATTTGCATTTCTCTGATGGCCAGGACTCACATGATTTTTTAAGCCTCCTATAGTTTACAAAGCCCTGCTTCTCTTTCTCGCTCTCTCCCCCTCCTCCCCTGGACCATTCTCTTTTTTTTTCTCCTTTAGGAGGAAGTTTTGCAGGAACTAAATATGTTTCCTCAGCTGGATGACGAGGCCACGAGGAAGGCTTATTACAAGGAGTTCCGTAAGGTACAGGGTTCCATTTCTTCAGGCTTTTGCGGGAGGGTTCCAGTCCAGCCCCTTTTCCTCTCCATTTCTGTTTTTTCCTGACTGAGATGGAGATTTTTGTTTCACAGGCCTGCATCACTGCTACCCTATCCTTTCCCTGCCCTCATCTCCTGGTCTTCTGCCCTGCAGGTGGTGGAATACTCTGATGTGATTCTGGAAGTCCTGGATGCCAGAGACCCATTAGGCTGCCGCTGCTTCCAAATGGAGGAGGCTGTCCTGCGAGCACAAGGCAACAAGAAGCTGGTCCTGGTCTTGAACAAGATTGGTGGGTGTTAGGCAGGATTGGGTGTGACAGGAAAGGTGGGCAGGCCATCTTTAACGTCTAGCTTGGACCAGACACTGAACCCAGCAACTCAGTGATACTCATAATAGTCATGCAAAGTAGAAATTTTTGTTCCGATTTTCAAAGCCTGTATCACAGAGTATGGTACAAGTTAGGTGTGGAATCCAAGCCTGTCTGCCTTTCAGTCCGCTGTTCTTGCCATTTTGAGCCTTCTCTGTTTTTGGACAACCCTGGAGAGTTCCTCCTCCCTCAACTCAAAGACTGGGGCAGAGGAGCACATGGGCTCAGGAGTCACTCATGTCTAGGGTTCAGCCCCCCGCCTGTCCTGATTCTTTTCTCTGAGATACTGGATAAGTCATGCCACCTCCAAGAGCTCCTGTTTCTCTAGCTGTAAAATGGGCCATGGGTATCCCAACCTCACAGATTTGTTGTAAGAATTAATGATAAAATGCTTGGTACATGGTGGTCAGTACTTCACACATGATAGCCATTCTTTTTAGGGTTATCTTTGACATTTGGCCCAACCTAGAATGATCCAGAGAGGGGATAGGAAACACAATATTTGGGGGGTCTCTGATGCTCCTGGCGCTGTTTTGGAAAGAGAACATTTGGGACCAGATAGCTGGTTTGTCCATTTTCCCTGAGGGAACAGAGGCCCCCTCAGGGAAGGCTAACGCATCCCATAGATCAGACTGTCCTTTCTAACTCCAACCTGCGGACTGGATGGGAATGACAGGGCCAGTTGAGAGACCTGTTGATGGTAGGTGGGCCTAGCTTTGGGTACGGGTGGAGGTGTCTTTGGAGGGAACCATGGAGGTGTTGTTCTGCTTACCAACCCCATCTGTTCCTATATTTACCCCAGACCTGGTCCCCAAGGAGGTTGTGGAGAAATGGCTGGATTACCTTCGGAATGAGTTGCCAACCGTGGCTTTCAAGGCCAGTACCCAGCATCAGGTCAAAAACCTGGTAAGCCTGGGGCTAGGGTCATCTAGCCGCTTTCAGGGTAGTTTGGGGCCAGAGCTGGGAGGGTCGTGACTTGGACTGGGACCTCCAGCCCTTTAGTAATTGAACTGGGCCTTCAACTTTGAGCTTTTTGCTCCACCGAGTGACTTTTTTTTTTTTTTTTTTTTGAGATGGAGTTTCACTCTTATTGCCCAGGTTGGGATGCAATGGTGCGATCTCGGCTTACTGCAACCTCCACCTCCTGGGTTCAAATGATTCTCCTGCCTCAGCCTCCGAAGTAGCTGGGATTACATGCACGCGTCACCATGCCCTGCTAATTTTTGTAATTTTTGTATTTTTAGTAGAGATGGGTTTCGCCATGTTGACCAGGCTGGTCTCGAACTCCTGACTTCAGGTGATCCACCCACCTCGGCCTCCCAATGTGCTGGGATTATAGGCATAAGCCACCATGCCTGGCCAGTGACTTCTTAATATTAGTTTCACTTGACTTCTTCCTGTATTATCACTCTTCAGGAAGCATTTCTTTTTTTTCAGTTGTAAGGATAAAACATAATGTCTATAGGGAATTTGTAAAATACAGTTAACTACTTGTTTGTTTGTTTGTTTATTTATTTGAGACAGAGTCTCACTCTGTTGCCCAGGCTGGAGTGCAATGGCATGATCTTGGCTTACTGCAACCACTGCCCACCAGGTTCAAGCAATTCTCCTGCCTCAGCCTCCCAAGTAGCTGGGACTACAGGCATGTGCCACCATGCCTGGCTAATTTTTGTATTTTTAGTAGAGACGGGGTTTCGCCGTGTTGGCCGGGCTGGTCTCAAGCTCCTGACCTCGGGTGATCCACCCGCCTTGGCCTCCCAAAGTGCTGGGATTACAGGCGTGAGCCACCACTCCCGGTCTAACTTTATTTTTTATTTTTTGAGACAGAGTCTCACTTTGTCACCCAGGCTAGAGTGCATGGCACCATCTCGGCTCACTGCAATCTCTGCTTCCTGGGTTCAAGTGATTCTTGTGCCTCAGCCTCTAGAGTAGCCAGGATTGTGGCTAAGTTTTGTGTTTTTTTTTTTTGGTAGAGATGGGGTTTCACCATGTTGGCCAGGCTGGTCTCGAACTCCTGACCTCAGGTGATCTACCAGCCTTGGCTTCCCAGAATGCTAGGATTATAGCTGTGAGCCACTGTGCACAACCAACTACTTGTTAACTTTAAAAAATACGTATACCTGCAATCATTTTTCTCTTTGAAACAAATCACAGTTCTTCCCAATTATATCATTAATAGAGAAATATGTATGCTTTGTAAAATATTAATACAGAAACTGATTGTTTCTGGGAGAAAAATTGGATACTAAGGGACATTTTTTTTCAATTTTGCATTGGATGTTAAACTTATTTAAAAATAAAGTAGAAAAAATAAAATTAACTACAGATAAAGCTTAAATACCCTTTCACCAGTCTCCCTAATTCTAGTCTCCTTTATTCATGCCCAGAGGTAACTACCATTGACAGTTTGGTGTGCATTCTTCCAGACTTTATTTATTTTAGATACAGATATTTAGGGTCTCAATTGGTCATCCAGGCCTCAGTGGAGTGACGTGATGATAGCTCATTGCAGCCTCAAACTACTGGGCTCAAGCCATCCTCCTGCCTCAGCCTCCTGAGTACCTTGGACTATAAGTGCATGCCACCATGCCAGGCGAATTTTTATCTTTTTTATTTTTGTAGAGATTGGGGGAGGGTCTTGCTTTGTTGCCCAGGCTGGTCTTGAACTCCTGGCCTCAAGTGACCCTCCCATCTCAGCCTTCCAAAGTGCGGAGATTACAGGCGTAAGCCACTGCACTCGGCCTTCTTCCAAATGTTATTCTGTGCTTTGGATATACATAGAAGTGTATATATAAAGAGGGAGTACTGTTTGGAAGTATTATGTATATCATTCTGTGGCTTAGTTTTTTTTCTCTTGGACATCTTTCTGTAGAGATGTGCCTTTTCGAGGCTGAATACAATTAGTTTCCAGTTTTTTATCGTTATAACCTGGGCTTCCACAAATACCCTTGCACATGTCTCCTTGGCACATGGGCAAGTGTGTGTTTGTAGGTGAGGTAGAGAAAGGGAGTGGCTGGGTCATAGCCTTTCTGCATTTTACCTTTACCTAGACACTGATGAATCACCCTCCGTGATGGCTGTACCAATTCATACTCCCACCAGTGGGGTAGATGAATGTGTGAGAGGCCTCTTTTCCTACACCCTTGGCAACATTTGATAGCATTAAACTTTTAAACCTTTCAGAAACATGATACCTTATTTACATTTTCTTAGCCTTTTTTAAATTTAAATTTAAATTTTTTTTGAGATGGAGTTTCACTCTTGTTGCTCAGGCTGGAGTGGGATGGCACGATCTCGGCTCACTGCAACTTCTGCCTCCCGGGTTCAAGTGATTCTCCTCCCTCAGCCTCCCGAGTAGCTGGGATGACAGGCATGTGCTACCACGTCTGGCTAATTTTGTATTTTTAGTAGAGACAGGGTTTTACCATGTTGGTCAGGCTGGTCTTGAACTCCTGACCTCAAGTGATCCACCTGCTTTAGCTTCCCAAAGTACTGGGATTACAGGTGTGAGCCACCGTGCCCAGCTTCTTGGGCTTTTTGATGGCAAAAATAGAAGCCGCCTTTTCTTTCTTTTTTTTTCTTTTTTTTTTTTTTTTTGAGATGACGTCTCACTCTATCGCCCAGGCTGGGGTGCGCTGGTGCAATCTTGGGTCACTGCAACCTCTGCCTCCCGGGTTCAAGCGATTCTTCTGCCTCAGCCTCCCGAGTAGCTGGGATTACAGGTGCGCGCCACCACACCCAGCTAATTTTTGTATTTTTAGTAGAGACGTGGTTTTGCCATGTTGGCCAGGCTGGTCTTAAACTCGTGACCTCAAGTGATCCGCCTGCCTTGGCCTCCCAAAGTGCTGGATTACAGGCATGAGCCACAGCACCCGGCCAGAAGCCACCTTTTCTAACAGCTGTATTTCATTTGTATTCCACTTTAAGGCTACAGCTTTTTAACCTGTTTCTTATTGATGGATATATAGGCTAATTCCAATTTTGTGATATTGGAAACAATGCTGTGGCTGGGCGTGGTGGCTCACGCCCGTAATCCCAGCACTTTGGGAGGCCAAGGTGGGCAGATTGCTTGATGCCAGGAGTTTGAGACCAGCCTGACCAACATGGCGAAACTCTGTCTTTACTAAAAATACAAAAGTTAGCCGGGTGTGGTGGTGCATGCCTGTAGTCCCAGCTACTTGGGATGTTGAGGCATGAGAATCGTTTGAACCCAGGAGGTGGAAGTTGCAGTGAGCCAAGGTTGCGCCACCACACTCCTGCCTGGGTGACAGAGTAAGACTCTGTCTCAAAGAAAAAAAGTAAGGGAAGAGGAGGGAGGGAATTCTGGGCAGAGGAGGTGGCATCAGGAGTAAAGGTTGGGATGGCTTTGTCCTGTGTGAGGAATTGAGGGAGGGTAGGCTGTGGGCCAGGCTCCCTCTCATCCCTGCGCAGGCAGGGAGGGTGGGCATCCCTGTTGTGCACACAGGGCACTGAAGCCTGGAGAAGGGAAGCAGGCTTTGCTGGACATAGGCCTGTGAGAAGTAGACCTGGAGCTCAAACCTGGCCTATTTAGAGCCAGGATGCCATCCTGCCACTGCCGAGGGAGGCAAGTGACATGTGTTGAAGCAGAGGCAGGGGCAGAGGAGACTGGAGACACAAAGACAGTGGAGGGGAATGGGGAGATGACACGTGTTCAAGATCTGTGTGAGAAGCCTTCCGTTTCAGGCTGAGGAGCTCAGTGATCACAGGGAGGCCCTGAAAGTTGGAAATCTGGGCTCAGACCTCATCTGCCACCTGATGTCTCTTTTGTAATATTCATTTTTTTTTTCCAGAATCGTTGCAGTGTGCCAGTAGATCAGGCCTCTAAGTCACTGCTGAAAAGCAAAGCCTGCTTTGGAGCTGAAAGCCTCATGAGGGTTCTGGGGAACTATTGCCGCCTTGGTGAAGTGCGCACCCACATTCGTGTGGGTGTTGTGGGTAAGACCTGCTGTGTGGTCATGGGGCTCAGGCTTCTTTCTTGAGCGGACACTTCGCTGGGGGAAAGGATCCTGGGAGCTTCATTGTCTTTTTAGGGGAGAGAGGAGTGGTTCAGGAAGGGTTTCGTGATTTGTAACTTGGATGGGTGGGCATCACTGCGTATTGAGTATTAGATTCATGGAGCAAATGCAGGGTGCCAGGCTTGGAGTTGGTACCATCTCATCCTATCAGAGCTATGGGAGGGTGGGGTGACCGTCTACCTTTTACGGATGAGAATTCTGAGTGAGGCTCAGAGAAGGGCAAAGGGACTTTTGGAGCCCAGCCCTGTGCAAGACAAGGCAGAGCTGAGGATCAAAACCTGGGCCTTTCTGGAGCACAGGTTTCTGAGGGAGGGATGATGGGAATGGAGTAGGGAAATTGAGAGAGGCAGAGATAGATCACCAGAGAAAGAATGTGAAGCCACGTGAGAAAGACATTGGAGAGAGCTAGACACTGAGAAGGTGTAGGTACGCATACCAGGATAGATACAGAAGAAGACACAGAGAACGCACTGAGAAGCCAGATGGCAGGATTGGTGGGGAATGGAAAGAGGAGACAAATTTACATGATGGAGGCATGTAAAGAGGGAGATACAATCAGAAACACCAAAAGGGACATAGAAACAGACATGCATACAGAGATCTGCCGAGGGAGACATAGGAAGGGTAGAGATAACCCATGTATGTAGAGAGGCAGACATGTTTTCTCAAAGAATGAGAGAGACAAACATACTACAGGGATAGAGACAGATTCAGAGAGAGACATACATGGAAGCAGACTGGACAAGGCTGTAGATACAGAGGAACACATACACATAGCTCTTAAGTACACATACAGATCCACAAACACACACACAGACCCACGCTACAGACCTAGAGATCCAGAGGAGGCACATCTAGCGAGACAGAACCAGAGTCAAAATGCATGTAGACCAAGCCCTTCCCACACACACCCACCCCAACGCTGCTCCCGCAACGCGCATAGAACCACAAGGAGGGCTGGATGTAGCAGCTCATTCATGCCTGTAGCCCCAGCACTTTGGGAGGCTGAGGCGCACAGATCACTTGAGGTCAGGAGTTTGAGACCAGCATGGCCAACATGGCGAAACCCCATGTCTACTAAAAATACAAAAATTAGATGTGTGTGGTGGCGGGCATTTGTAATCCCAGGTACTCGGGAGGCTGAGGCAGGAGAATCGCTTGAATCTGGGAGGTGGAGGTTACAGTGAGTTGAGGTTACAGTGAGTTGAGATCGTGCCACCGTTGAGATTCAGCCTGGGCAACAGAGCGAGACTCCGTCTCAAAAAAAAGAAGACACGCATGTGCCCACATACACCTTGACCCTCGAACATAATCACATACCCAGAGTTACAGAGGGACACAAATACCAGACATGTCACGATGAGGCAGGTATGTGTACCTGTACAGAGAGAAATAGAGACATACAGAGAGGAGGTTAAGGAGGCGCAGACAGGGAGAGAGTAGAAGAGACACCGTGAGACACATACAGAGAGGCATCCATGAAGTGACCAGCCCACAGAGATGAGGAGCATGGACAGAGGCTGACAGGAGTTGGCATGGAGGGAATTACAAATAGAGGCAGGATTGGTGGGGTGGAGAGAATCAGAGAGAAAAGAACAATGGCCAGAATGAGAGACAGACAAATTGGCAGAGAAAGAGGTGCTTAGATACAGAGACACAGAGAGAAACAAAGATAAGATAGAGAAAGAGACTGAGTGGGAGAGATACAAGAAAAGGAAAAAGTGGTGATACTGAGAATGGGAATGACCGAGAGAGAGAGAGAGAGAGAGATGTGTAGAGACTTCCATGCATGGTGATAATTTAGAATGAGAATGACCTAGAGAGAGGGAGGGGGGAGAGAGGTGTGCAGAGGCTTCATGCACGAGAGGTATACTTAGACATATACTTTTTTTTTCTTTAGGCAATCAGCTTTCTCGGGTTGAAACAAGCATATGCTTGAGACAATAGTACACACATGTAAATTGAGCACATACAGAAAGAGAACGGTGAGAATGAGGCCCAGTGAGGGGAAACACAAAGACATCCACAGGCTGAGAATGGCTGACAGATGCCCAAACAGCAAAATACACACCTCAGGTAGACAGCTGCACAGAGAGACTGGCATCTGGAGATGACCTCCATCCCCATCCATGGAATGATACACCCAGACAGGTTGTTCTCTGTTTCTTAGACATTTCTCGATGTCCACCTTCTGTTGGATTGTGCCACTGAGGCCTTGCATTGAGGACCTCTGCCTGGCTGATTGTGGGTGGGAGGTTGGTGTCACGTCTAGAAAGAGGGACATACCTATCTAGCATGCTCACAAGTGGAGGGGAGAGGTAGAAAGGCCCTGTAGGGGCTTTGTCAGGGCCTGGGGTGGGAAGGGAGGAGGTCAGGCTCAATTTTTTGGCTTCCCCATGGCCTGGTTACTACCCCTGGCTAGGCCTCCCTCACACAGGCTGGCCTGAGTGTTCCTGAGGGCCTCTTCTGCCCTGAGCCATCTGCTGCTATTTTGTAGGTCTTCCCAATGTTGGGAAGAGCAGCCTGATCAATAGCCTGAAGCGCAGCCGCGCATGCAGCGTGGGAGCTGTTCCTGGAATTACCAAGTAAGCACCTGCCTGCTCCTCCACTCCACAATTCCTTGACCCTACCATTTCCCCCCAACTCCCATGCCTTCAGCCCCTGTCCCTTTCCTTATCATGGACCATCCCCTGATGCTTTCCCCAGGCATGGGAGTCTCATAACCGTCATTTTCCTGATACACCCTAGGTGTGGGCCAGGTCCCCACATGGGTGGTTCCCATTAGCGCCTTGAAGCTTCTGAATAACGATGCAAGATTGGGTTACAAATGGGAGCTCTGTTGACTGGATGAAGCAGCTGAGGCTTGGAGAGTCAAGCTTGCCCAAGATCCTGCAGCTCAGTCCCCAGTGGCAGAGGATAGATTAGAATCAGCCTCAAGTCTGTAGAGCCCCAGTCACCCCTCCTCCAGCTCTACATCTCTCCACCTTCGTCTCTAATGCACCCTCCCCTCACTCCTTTACACTCCCACATCCCAGGCCCACCTTCGTGATTGGGGCTTCTACGATGCCAGGTACATCTGGGCTTTCTTCTTCCCCACCCCAGATTCATGCAGGAGGTCTACCTGGACAAGTTCATCCGGCTCTTGGATGCTCCAGGCATTGTCCCAGGGCCCAACTCAGAGGTGGGCACCATCCTGCGTAACTGCGTCCATGTGCAGAAGCTGGCAGACCCTGTGAGCCCAGTGGAGACCATCCTGCAGCGCTGCAACCTGGAGGAGGTCCGCAGCAGAGCCCTGGCTGATGCCCTGCCCTACTCTAAGGGCCCTTCATTCCTCCTCATGACTTCTCTCCTTCCTCCCTTCACCAGATTTCCAACTATTATGGCGTCTCTGGGTTCCAGACCACTGAGCACTTTCTGACGGCAGTGGCCCACCGTTTGGGGAAGAAGAAGAAGGGAGGCTTATATAGTCAGGAACAGGCGGCCAAAGCTGTCCTAGCTGACTGGGTGAGGTGAGGAGGGGGTTAGGGGTAAGGGTGAGGCCCGCTGGGAGCCTGGCTCCCCAAAGGGGCTCATCTGTGCTCATTGCCGCTGGGGCAGCTTGACTTCCTGGGTCTTGGGGCAGAGGATGGCCAAGGTGCCAGGTCATGTCCTGCTCGAGACTTTATGCCCAGTGATTATCCAGCAACTCAATTCTTTCTTGTTCAGAAGCCACTGTCTGGGTTTTCTTGTTCCGTTGCTGTTTCTGGCCTGCAAACTCATCGTCTCTTGGATTGTCATTGGTTCTCTCAGTGACAGCACCACTAATCTCCCCTATCTCCCAATGCAGCGGGAAGATCAGCTTCTATATACCACCACCAGCCACTCACACTCTGCCCACCCATCTCAGTGCTGAGATCGTTAAGGAAATGACCGAGGTCTTTGACATTGAGGATACTGAGCAGGCCAATGAAGACACCATGGAATGTAAGTGTGGGCAGGGTGGGTGCACTTGGTCTTGCACTAGTGGGGCCACACAGACCTGACAGCAAATCCCACTTTTGACCTCCCGCTTCCTTGGCTCTACTTGGGCTTTGGACAAGTTGCTTAAGCAGCTTGAGGCCTAATTTCTTTTTCTTGCAAGGTGGGGAATTCTAATCTGGCCCTGGCAGGGCAGGTTGGGGGAGGGTGGTTGTGAGCTTTCGGTAAATACGAAAGAAAAAGTGCCTGGTACCCATTGAGGTGCTCTGGAAATGTGAAGCTCCATTCCTGTCTCTTGGGACCTGGAATGGACTGAGACATTCTCTCAAAAACTCTCTAATGTTGCCTTAGGCTTTTTCACAACCACTTCAGGTCCACTTCTAGATTTTCCTTCTTACCCCTATCGGTGAGTAAGGTACCCAAGTCACAGAAAGCTGATATTTGCCAAAAGGATGTCAGCAGAGGTGGCCTTTGACCCAGTTCTCCTGCCCTGTTGAAGACTCTTCCAGCTCAGAGGAGCTGGGTGTCCAAAAGTATAGACTGCCTGGATTCAAATCCGAGCTTTGTTTCCTTTTTACTGTGTGATGCTAAACAAATTACTTCACTTCTTTGTCTCAATGATGTCATCTGTAAAATGGGGACAGTAAGTCCACCCGATAAGGTAGTTATGAGGATTTATTTAATAATGTAAAAGACATTTAGAACAACAGTGCCTGGCATATAGTAAATAGATGCTCAGTAAATGTTAGTTTTTATTAAGATGATTATTTGCTGGGGAACAGAGATGTGACTCTCAGAAACTCCTGAGAATGTTTGCCCTCAGATATTACTCTCTGCAGCCCTGGCTTGTGGCTCCCTGCTTCATTCTCTACACTGCCTAAGGAAGGTATCCAGTGCCTTCTGGGCTTGTCTGTAGACATTATGGGGTAGTTGAGGAAGCCTTGGCTAGCCTGGCTTCTAGATTCTCTGTTTTTTCTCTTGAGGTCCGGTAGTTTTCCTTCTCTGGGTCTTTTAGTGTCCTTGTGTTACACACGAGGTTAAGAGGACTTGCCTGCTTTCTAGTTTGTATTTCATGTGGCTTTGAGCAAGTCAGCCCCCTTTCTGAATTTGTTTCCTCTTTTTGTTTTTTTTTGAGGCAGAATCTTGCTTTGTTGCCCAGGCTGGAGTACAGTGGTATGATCTGGGCTTACTGCAATCTCTGCCTCCTGGGGTCAAGTGATTCTTGTGCCTCAGCTGCCTGAGTAGCTGAGACTATAGGTGTGCACCATCACGCCTGGCTAATTTTTTTTATTTTTAGTAGAGATGGGGTTTTGCCATGTTGGCCAGGCTGGTCTCGAACTCCTGGCTTCAAGCAATCTGCCTGCCTTGGCCTCCCAAAGTGCTGGGATTACAGACATGAGCCACTGTGTCTGGCCTTAGTTTCCTCTTCTGTTAAGTAGGGCAGTTGAGAGGGGTTTGAGTTTATGTTCTTATGATGATGCTTGACCCTGGCTGGATGTGAGGGCAAGAGGTGCTCCATCACTGAGAATACATTTTGGCCAAAGACTGAGGTCTGAGAAATTGAGAAGACAGTGAGGAACAGGTTTAGTGGTGAAGGTTTCCTGGAGGAGTTGGCCCTAGTGCTGGATCTTGAAGGGTGAGTAGGGATTAGAAGGCCGAGGGTAGGGAATAGGGGCAAAATTATAGAAGCAGGCATGAGGGTAGTGGGGCACAGGGCAGTGGGCACATCTGAGGGTTGCAGTAGAGGCCAGCTCCAGGCAAGGGGCCAGAGAGAGGAGGAGAAAGTCTGGTCCTGGGGAGGGAATCCCAGTGCCTGCCATTTACAGAGCAGCATCTTGGGCCAGAGCATTACAGACATCTGCCATGTCTCACAGCAGCCCAGTGTGAAGAGGGCTTGTGGAATTCCCATTTTCCACATGAGGAAGCTGAAGCTCTGAGTCCAGCTCCCAGCAAGTGAATGTCCTACTGCAAAACCCATGCTTTTAATTCTTGGTGATGTGGCCTCTCAGCAGGAGTGAAAAAGTTCCTGCACCTGACTCCCCTGGGAAGCATCCATGTATCCTTTTCACTGAGGCCTGACCAGGGGGCTGGCAACAGAGGGGAGCCAGGGCCCTGACAGTGGTGTTGGTTGTGTTAAAGGCTTGGCCACCGGAGAATCTGATGAGCTGTTGGGTGACACGGACCCACTTGAAATGGAGATCAAGTTGCTCCATTCTCCGATGACGAAAATAGCAGATGCCATTGAAAATAAAACCACCGTGTATAAGGTACCTGTCATCTTTGTTCATGGCAACCCTCTTCTCTCCCCAGGGCTCTGGGAAGTGGTCAATCCCTTTTACCTGCCTTTCATGTGGTGAGATGTGGGTGGTTCACTCGCTCCCTGTGGGCTTCTGGATGCCTGGCCTAGTGCATCCTTTACCAAGCAATGACAGGTCCAGGAAGCAGGCATGCTCTCTAAGGCAGCTTTCCCAGCTCTGGTTCTAGCCCGTAGAACAGGTATCACTATCTAGCCACCCAGTTGTCCAACTTGCAAACGACTCTTTCTTCTCCCTAACTAGTACCAGGATTTTATTTTATTTTATTTTATTTATTTATTTTTTTTTTTTGAGACAGAGTCTCACTCTGTCACCCAGGCTGCAGTGCAGTGGCGTGATCTTGGCTCACTGCAGCCTCCGCCTCCCAGGTTCACGTGATTCTCCTGCCTCAGCCTCCCAATTAGCTGGAATTACAGGCATGCGCCACGACACCCGGCTTAATTTTTGTGTTTTTAGTAGAGACAGGGTTTTGCTATGTTGGCCAGGCTGGTCTCGAACCCCTGACCTCGGGTGATCTGCCTGCCTCGGCCTTCCAAAGTGCTAGGATTACAGGCATGAGCCACCATGCCTGGCCTGGGATCTTATACTCTGTCAGTCAGCAAGACCTATGTCTTCTCCCTCCTAAATCTTTTGACAAGCTTTTCATCCTTTTCATCCCTACCATTCCTGTTACCCTAAACTAAGCTTCCAGCCCTCACTTACTTGGACATATGTCCCAAGGTTTCTTTCTTTCTTTTTCTTTCTTTTTTGAGACAGAAACTCGCTCTGCCACCCAGGCTGGAGTGCAGTGGCGTGATCTCAGCTCACTGCAACCTCCGCCTCCTGGGTTCAAGCAATTCTCCTGCCTCAGCCTCCGGAGCAGCTGGGACTACAGGCGCCCACCACCATGCCTGGCTAATTTTTTTTTTTTTTTTTTTTTTGTAGAGATGAGGTTTCACTATGTTGGCCAGGCTGGTCTTGAGCTCCTGACCTCAGGTGATCCACCTGCCTCGGCCTCCCAAAGTGCTGGGATTACAGGCGTGAGCCACTGCACCCGGCCGTGTCCCCTGGTTTCTAATGGCCCAGTCTGACCATGTCACCTCCCCTGCTTAAACTGATTTCATGGCTCCCCAACACCTACACGATCAAGTCCATATGCCTGTGGCCTGCTATTGAAGATCTGCAGGGCATGATATGATGACTCCTAGAGGTTTTTTCAGCCTCTTCTTCTGCCAGTCCATCCCCCATCTCTGCCCTTGAGGAGTTCATATTTTAGTGGGCTTCAGACACAGACATCCGCACTGTGATGGGAGACACATAGGGTGCGGATAGGGGTCGAGGTTGGGACAGCATGGATCCAAGGACCCTAACCTGTACTACCTGTGGGTCAAGGAAGTCTTGCTTGAGTCATGTATTAGTCCGTTTTCATACTGCTGTAAAGAGCTGCCTGAGACTGGGTAATTTATAAAGGAAAGAGATTTAATTGACTCACAGTTCAGCATGGCTGGGGAGGACTCAGGAAACTTACAATCATGGCAGAAGGTGAAGGGGAAGCAGGCACCTTCTTCACAAGGTGGCAGGAAGACGAATGAACACAGGAGGAACTACCAAACACATAAAACCATCAGATCTCATGAGAACCCACTATCATGATAAGAGCATGGGGGAGACCACCCCCATGATTCAATTACTTCCACCTGGTCTCTCCCTTGACATGTAGGGATTATGGGAATTATGGGGTTTACAATTCAAGATGAGATTTTGGGTGGGGACACAGCCAAACCCTATCAAGCCACGTCTTGAAACCTGAGGAGTTCTCTGGGCAAGGGGGTCAGCAGCATGTGGTCCAGGACCCAGCCATGTCAGCCAGGCTGGTCTCGAACTCCTGACCCTAAGTGATCCGCCCTCCTTGGCCTCCCAAAGTGTTTGGATTACAGGTGTGACCCACTCTCCCCAGCCAGAGACAGACACTGTTTTTGGTACTCAGGTGTGCTCTATGTTTTTTCAGAGTTCAGTCAGGAATGAACCCTCCCCATCAGTAGTATGTTGACCACCACTATCATCCCTAACCTCAGTCACTCATCCTTCATGTTTCTGATGGGCAGTTACCATACTCCGATTAGTGGTATAGATCATTGTACCTTCTTTAGCCTGGTTGTTTCCTGAAGATGGAACCGAGGCCGGGCGCGGTGGCTCATGCCTGTAATCCCAGCACTTTGGGAAGCCAAGGCGGGTGGATCACCTGAGGTCAGGAGTTCGAGGCCAGCCTGGCCAACATGGTGAAACCCCGTCTCTACTAAAAATAAAAAAAATTAGCCAGGTGTGGTGATGCATGCCTATAATCTCAGCTACTCGGGAGGTTGAGGCAGGAGGATTGCTTGAACCTAGGAGGCACAGGCTACAGTGAGCCAAGATCATACCACTGCACTCCAGCCTGGGCAACAGAGCGAAACTCTGTCTCAAAAAAAAAAAAAAAGATGGAATGGAGTCACTCATTTCTCTGTCCCAGCATTGCCCCACACAGAGCTGGACACAAAGTAGATGTCAAAAAAAAAATTTTTTTTTAAGACAGGGTCTTGCTCTGGCACCCAGGCTGGAGTGCAGTGGTGTGATCTTGGCTCACTGCAGCCTTGAACTCTGGGCTCAAGCAATCCCCCCACCTCAGCCTCCCAAGTGCCTGGGATTACAGATGCAAGCCACCATGCGCAGCTAATTTTATTTTTATTTTTATTTTTTGAGACAGGGTCTTGCTCTGTTGCCCAGGCCGGAGTGCAGTGGTGCAGTCTTGGCTCACTGCAACCTGCACCTCCTGGGTTCAAGTGATTTTCCTGCCTCAGCCTCCCAAGTAGCTGGGATTATAGGCACCCCTCACCATGCCTGGCTAATTTTTGTATTTTCAGTAGAGAAAGGTTTCACCATGTTGGCCAGGCTGGTCTGGAACTCCTGACCTCAAGTGATCTGCCCGCCTCAGCCTCCCAAAGTGCTAGGATTACAGGAGTGAGCCACCACGCCCAGCCTCCCAGCTAATTTTTAACAATTGTTTGTAGAGACGAAGGTCTCATTTTGATGCTTAGGCTGGTCTCAAACTCCTGGGCTCAAGTGATCCTCCTGCCTTGGCCTCCCAAAGTGCTAGGATTACAGACCTAATCCTAGTGAACCACTGCACCTGCCAGAAAATTTTTTTTTTTGAGACAGAGTCTCTGTTACCAGGCTGGAGTGCAGTGGTGCGATCTCGGCTCTCTGCAACTGCCGCCTCCCAGGTTCAAGTGATTCTCTTGCCTCAGCCTCCCGAGTAGCTAGGACTACAGGTGTGTGCCACCATGCCCAGCTAATTTTTGTATTTTTAGTAGAGACGGGGTTTCATCGTGTTGGCCAGGATGGTCTCGATCTCTTGACTTTGTGATCCGCCTGTCTCAGCCTCCCCAAGTGCTGGGATTATAGGCATGAGCCACCGTGCCCGGCCTACCTTTTCATTTTATTCTTGTAGAAGCCATGCAAACTACCCCTTATCCACCCCCCATTTGACAGATAGGGAACTGAGGCTGAGCGTTAACTAAGCACCTGCTGGAGTGTGGTGGGGCCAGAATTGGAGCCTAGTTCCACATGGCTCCAGGCTCCTGTTCTTACCCAAGCCTGTGTCCCTACCTTTTCTGCAGAAGTCTTTGGAGGTTCTCTGGGGGTTAAGACCTCATCGTTATGTTTTCTGTCTCTTCCTAGATTGGAGATCTCACTGGGTATTGCACCAATCCGAACCGTCATCAGATGGGGTGGGCTAAACGCAATGTGGACCACCGCCCTAAGAGCAACAGTATGGTGGATGTCTGTTCAGTGGACCGCCGCTCAGTGCTGCAGAGGATCATGGAGACGGACCCCCTGCAACAGGGCCAGGCTCTGGCATCTGCCCTGAAAAATAAGAAGAAGATGCAGAAACGTGCAGGTGGGAGCCCCTGACCAACCCTGTGCTCTAAAAGGGGCCCACATGGGATCTTTTTTTGTTTTTTTTTTCTGGCTCACTGCAGTCTCCGCCCCCTGGGTTCAAGCGATTCTCCTGCCTCAGCTTCCTGAGTAGCTGGGATTACAGGCACCTGCCACCATGTCCGGCTCATTTTTGTATTTTTAGTAGAGACGATGTTTCGCCATGTTGGCCAGGCTGGTCTCAAACTCCTGACCTCAGGTGATCCACTTGCCTCGGCCTTCCAAAGTGCTAGGATTACAGATGTGAGCCATTGCACGTGGCCCCACCTGGGATCTTGATTGGGGCTCCTGAATGAGTATCTCTCTGTGTCCAGCTCCAGTCTAGGGTTGGGGGCAGGGATGAGCTAGGAGGCTCAACTACTAGCACAGTGGTTCTCAAACTTCAGCTCGCATCAGGATTCCCTGGAGGGTTTGTTAAAACACAGATTTCTGTGCCCCTCCCTCATAGTTTCTAATTGAGTAGGTCTTCTGTGGGGCCTGTTAGAATTTGTATTTCTAACAGGTTCCCAGCTGATGCTATTTCTCTGGGGATCACACTGGGAGAACCACTGGCCTGCCTAGTCTGTGTATCAAATAACGACCATTTATTTATCAGGTACTCTCTATGTGTTAGGTAGCTTGCAGGCTATATATCAATAGGCAATATACTCAAAATCCTACAGGTACAAGAGGATATACAGTAAAATCTCTCCCACCCGCTAGTCATCCAGACCGCCCCCTCGTCAGCCAGTTAGTTTATTGTGTCTTTCCTGACAAGCAAATATCTATATATTCTTTGTTCTCTTTTTCCACACAAATGCCAATCTACTGGACACATGGTTTTGCCCTATCATTTTTCCACTCACTATATCTTAGGGATATGTCTATGTTAATACACAAAAGAACTTCTTCCCCTCGTTTTAATGGTGGTACATTGTGTAGCTGGCCCATTTGGGTTTCCATGCTGTACTTTTCACTAACTCATTGCAAAAGTCTTCCCCTTATTTGATAAGTGAGAAAACTGAGGTCCAGAGACATTAAGTGACACACTAAAGGTAAGACAACTTGTAGTTGATGGAGCCAAAATACAGACTTTGGGTTGATTGACCCCAACAGCCCTATTCTTTGAACTAGATTGTGTTCTGTAACCAAACATACACAATCAGACATTCACTCTTGGCCTGGCTCCACACTGAGTCCTGGGAATTCAGATGAATTGCCTTTGAACTCCTAGTCTTATTAGGGAGTGAGGAGGAGACAAGAAAACAGACCTTGGCAGCACGAGCACATAGTAATCACGTTGAAGACCCAGCAAGCACAGTGAGGGAACCTAACCCAGCCTGGGGATGGTGGTTGGATAGGGGTGATCAGAGAAAGCCTCCTGGAGGAGGTGAAGTCTGGGGGGCATCCTGAGGAACAACAGGGTGTGTCTGGGGGATGGGAGGTGTGCGTGGTGAACGTTCAGGCTTATGGCGAACATACAGCCATGTTGCCCTTTGCTGTGAGAGCTTTGTTTTGAGGGTAATGGTAGAGCACTAAGTTTGACATAGTAAAAGAAAATTATTGCTTTGGTATTTGGACAAAAATACTTGGAGCCCAGTGAGTCTGAAACCCTGAGATAGAAGCTGTGTTGGGATGATCATTTCACAGGTAGAAAAATGGATTGTCTACCTGTGAAGCTGAGCAGTGGCTTCCAGCACTCACCAGTTTTGTGGTAGTGTTTGGGGGTAAGTGAGCCAGTTCAGGAGCTTGGTGTAGACCAAGGTAGATGTAGGCCAGCGTCAGCAGGCCTCCTGGTGGCAAGCCAGCCACCAAAAGATTGCCTGTATTTCTCCATTTGCAGATAAAATCGCCAGCAAGCTGTCTGATTCCATGATGTCTGCTCTCGACCTCTCTGGCAATGCTGATGATGGTGTTGGTGACTAATCGACTGATCTCACTTCCCTTCCGCTCCAAGCACCAGTTCCGGTGGTACGGGGGAATACCAGTGAAATAGTTTGGTTCTCCCTGAAGCATATGCATATTGAAAGAACGCTTTCCCCACTGTGTGTCTTCTCCCCCTCCTCCAGTAAAAACAGTCCCGGCTAGGTGCTGTGGCTCACGTCTGTAATCCCAGCACTTTGGGAGGCCGAGGTGGGCAGATCATCTGAGGTCAGGAGTTCGAGACCAGCCTGGCCAACATGGTGAAACCCCGTCTCTACTAAAAATACAAAAAAATTTAGCCGTGCTTAGTGGCAGGTGCCTATAATCCCAGCTACTTGGGAGGCTGAGGCAGGAGAATCGCCTGAACCTGGGAGACTAAGGCAGAAGAATCGCCTGAACCTGGGAGGCAGAGGTTGCAGTGAGCCTAGACGGCACCATTGCACTCTAGCCTGGGCAACAACACGAAACTCCGTCCCAAAAAAAAAAAAAAAAAAAAAAATCCCAAGGGGCTGCAGCTGCCAAATCCAATACCCTCTATTTAACCCCTACTCTGTTTTACAAGAGAAATAAAAGTAGCAGCAGCAGAGCTCAGGTGCTAACACCTGTTGAGGGCTGACCTACAAAACTCTGCCTACAAAACTCTCTTAGACAGGTGAATATGCCACTAGAAGTTAGGTTGCTGGTAGACCTGGGGGTCCCTGCGGGAGGGTGATGGTTTCTTTACCACCCCACAGGAGATTTCAGTGGCAAGGGATGCCTGCAGTGGGCTTTGGCCCATGCATCTTCCAAGTCCATAGGTCTTCACCTGGGTGGCAGTGAGAAAAAGTAGAAAGTAATGAGCCTCCTGTGTCTCTGGAAGGTTCTAGGGATAGGGTAGAGGGAAGAAGAGAACAAACAAGCCTGGCTTGTGCTGAAGTATGGTAGGCACTACCCTGTTTGCGTGAAGAGAAAACAAAGCACCTGTTAGTAGGGAGGCTTTAGGGGGAAGCCCTGTCTTGGGGCCATTCCTGGGCAGATTGTGAATTGGAGGAATCTCTTTAACTGAAGTACTCTGGCTGGACCCTGCCCTTGTGTGACCATGTCTCCTATTGCACCAGCATTTGAATTCCATGGCTCAAGAGGGTTCTGGTACCATTTATTCACAGACTGTATCCTCGAGAGAGCTGCTATATATGGGAGTGTACCAGCCAACTCCTTTTCCAGTGTCTGTAAGTCACCTCATTAAAGTATAATTAGCTGTCTCCTCTGGGAGATCCTACCCCATCAGACAAGGGCAGTGAGCCCAAGCAGTGCCAGAGGCCCTCAGAAAGGGATTAGGGTAGATGATTGCAACTGAAACACAATCTTCTTTCTTTGCCAGGGTATTTTGGGGGTTTTGCCCACAACTTCACTTCCCAGCAATTTACTTGAGTTGACACATTTGAAGTGGGTGGGCATAGCATTACTGCAGTCTTGGATGTCTACCCCAAACTTCCACACCATCCTTCGACCCACAGCTGCACCTTTATTTATTTATTTTGCTCTGTTGCCCAGGCTGGAGTGCCATGGCGTGATCTCGGCTCACTGCAACCTCTGCCTCCCGGGTTCAAGTGATCCTCCTGCCTTAGCCTCCCAAGTAGCTGGGATTACAGGCACCTGCCACCACACCTGGCTAGTTTTTGTATTTTTAGTAGAGACGATGGTTCACCATGTTGACCAGGCTGGTCTCGAACTCTTGACCTCAAGTGATCCACTCGCTTCGGCCTCCCAAAGTGCTGGGATTATAGGCATGAGCCACTGTGCCCAGCCCCACAGCTGCATCTTAACCTTGCCTTTGCCTCTGCGTCTCAAGCTGGTACCTCCTAATTTACATCCTAAGAGTGGAACCATGTGACAAGGACTGGAGTGCCATTGGCTGTGGACTGTTCAGGCAGGGAAGTACAAGACCACTCTTGTATTCAGAGGCAACCAAAGGAGAGAATTACGTACTTGTTGAGTACAAACTGCACCAAGCCCTGGAGACCCATTACCACCTTTAACCCTCAATACAGCTCTGCTAGTAAGGGATTCGTCTCCCCAAATGAAAAAAAAAAGTAATCTCAGAATGTTGGCTGAGCATGGTGGCTCACACCTGTAATCCCAGTTATGCAGGAGGCTGAGGCAGGAGAATCACTTGATCTCAGGAGGCGGAGGTTGCAGTGAGTCGACATCACACCACTGCACTCCAGCCTGGGGGACAGAGTGAGACTTCGTCTCGAAAAAAAAAAAAAAAAAAGTTGACAGGATGGCCAGACCCACGTGGGCATATTAAGTGGTGGTGCTAGGATTGGAACCCAAGCGTGATTAAAACCCTATGCAGGCCCTTTCCTCTATATTGTACTGCCTCCTTAACAAAGGAAGATTGATTAAGCCCCTACTTTGTGCCAGTCTCTGTTATCAAGTCCGTTAAATGCATTTAACGTTAAATTTTTTCTTTTTTGGTTTAAAAAACTAGTTTCTTAAACTACTAGTTTTTAGTGTCTTGCTAAAACTACACTCTGTGCTCTTGAATAGGCTACAACTTATTTCACACTATCTCATTGAACTCTCCTGGTATGTGATAGTGTTATAATGAAAAATTGCATACCAGGACAGCTAAGTCTATTTTGCAACCATACAGCGTTTCATAATTTAGCATTTAAAATACAGACAGTCCCCGACTTTTGGTGGTTTGATGTGGGATTTTTGGTGGAAAAGCAGTATACATTCAGAATGCACCTCTACTTATGATGGGGCTACTTCCTGGTAAACCCATTGTAATGTGCAAATTACGGGTTTATCAGGAGGTGACCCCATCGGTAATGGAGAAGTGCTGGGAGGTAAATATTAGAAATGGAAGTATCTAAATGAGTAAGAAACAGCATGGGAGCATAATTTGGCCAAAATCAAACAGAACTAAAGTAGTCATGTTGGTAAGAATTCGGGACTGCAGGCCAGTTACGATAGCTCTCACCTGTAATCCCAGCATTTTGGGAGGCCAAGGCAGGCGGATCACTTGAGGTCAGGAGTTCAAGACCAGCCTAAACAATATGGCGAAACCTCATCTCTACCAAAAAAATACAAAGATTAGCTGGGCATGGTGTCTCATGCCTGTAGTCCCAGCTACCCATGGGGCTGAGGCAGGAGGATCTCTTGAGCCCAGGAGGTCGATGCTGCATTGAGCCGAGATTGTGCCACTGCACTCCAGCGTGGGCAACAGAGTGAGACTGTCTCAGGGAAAAAAAAAAAAGAGGAAAACAAAAAAGACGTTGGGAATGCAGTTTCTCTACCTACAGCATATCTCAAAGGTTTTTTTTAAAAAAGTATTTTCTTTTTACCTTCATTTTTCAAAACAATTAGGGTACAATTTACATATAGTAAAGTTCACTCTTTATAGTTTTAGTTATGTGAGTTTGTACAAACATATACAGGAGTGAACCACTACCACAATCGAAATATAGTTGCATCACCCCCCTAAAACTCTCCAGGCCCTTTTGTAGTCAACTCCTACCCCCAACCCTCAGATTCTGCTAACCACTGATTTGTTTTCTGCCCTTATAGTTTTGCTTTAGTATGACTGTCATATCAATAGAATCATACAATGAGTAGGCTTATTTTATGCCTTCAGGTTTTAAAAATTATAAACATTTACATTACAGTAAAATTCACTCTGGTATACAGTTCTATAAAGCTCTGATAAATGTGTAGAGTTGTGTAACCACCAATGCAACCAAGGTACAGAACAGTCCTCTTAGCCTCTCCCTACCAAATTTATTCCTGCTACTTTGTAGTCAAAACCAGTCCCCTACACCCAAACCCTGGCAGTCACTGGTTTTTTTCTTCGTTCTCTTTTTTTTTTTTTTTTTGAGACAGAGTTTAGCTCTGTTGTCCAGGCTGGAGTGGTGCAGTGGCGTGATCTCGGTTCACTGCAACCTCCGCCTCCAGGGTTCAAGCGGTTCTCCTGCCTCAGCCTCCCGAGTAGCTGGGATTATGGGCGCCCGCCACCACGCCCAGCTAATTTTTGTATTTTTAGTAGAGATGGGGTTTCACTGTTTTGGCCAGGCTGGTCTCAAACTCCTGACCTCATGATCCTCCTGCCTCAGCCTCCCAAAGTGCTGGGATTACAAGAGTAAGCCACTGCGCCTGGCCTTTTTCTTTGTTCTTATATTTTTGTCTTTTTTTTTTTTTTTTTTTTTTTTTTTTTGAGACAGAGTCTCACTCTTTCACTGAGGCTGGAGTGCAGTGGCGTGATCTTGGCTCACTACAACCTCCACCTCCTGGGTTCAAGCGATTCTCCTGCCTTAGCCTCCCGAGTAACAGGGACTACAGGTGCCCACCACCATGCTGGGCTAATTCTTGTATTTTTAGTAGAGGCGGGGGTTTCACCACACTGGCCAGACTGGTCTTGAACTTCTGACCTCAAAAGATCCACCCACCTTGGCCTCCCAAAGTGCTGGGATTATAGGCATGAACCACCGTGTCCGGCCATATATTTTCGTCTTTTGAAGAATGTTATATACGTGAAATTATATGGTATGTAGCATTTTGAGAGCAACTTCTTTTGCTATGAGTAATACATTTGAGATTCATCCATATTTCTCAGTATATTAATAGTTCTTATTTCTGAGTCACTCCATTGTGTGGATTTACTACTGTTTATTCCCCAGTTGAAGGATGTTTAGGATCTTTGCAGTTTTGGACAATTACAAGTAAAGCTGCTATAAACATTTGTATGCAACATTTTGTGTTTTCATTTATCTATAGTGAATACCTAGAGTTGGATTGCTGGGATATATGGTAAGCATATGTTTGACATTTTAAGAAACTTCTAAACTGTTTTTCAAAGTGGCTCTACCATTTCACATTCCCATCAGTATGAAAGTTTCATTTCCACATCCTCTCTAGTACTTGGGGGTGTCAGTTTAGTTTTTTAATTTTTAAATTTTTTTTTTTTTTTATACATTTAAATAGAGATGGGGTCTCACTGTGTTGACCAGGATGGTCTTGAACTGCTGGCCTCAAGTAATCCTCCCATCTCGGTCTCCCAAAGTGCTAGGATTACAGGTGTGAGCCACCATGCCCAGCCAGGTTTTTTGACATTAGGTATGTGGTGGTATCTCATCGTTTTTATTTGCATCCTCTAATGATTTGAGCATATTTTATATGCTTATTTGCTATCTACATATCTTCTTTGGCAAGGTGTTCACATCTCTTGCATATTTTGGATTGTTTTATTATTTTTGAATTTTGAGGATTATATGCTGGATACAAGAGTTTTTTTTTTTTTTTTTTTTTTTTGAAACAGAGTCCTCACCCAGGTTGGAGTGCAGTGGTGCAATCTCGGCTCACTGCAACCTCCGCCTCCTGGGTTCAAGTAATTCTCATGCCTCAGCCTCCTGAGTAGCTGGAATTACAGGCGCAGGCCACCATGCTTGGCTAACTTTTATATTTTTACTAGAGACAAGGTTTCACCATGTTGGCAAGGCTGGTCTTGAACTCTGGACCTCAAGTGATACACCCGTCTTAGCCTCCCAAAGTTCTGGGATTACAGGCATGAGCCATTGTGCCTGGCCAGTATCTTGTCTTCTCATTCTGTAAACAGTGTCTTTTTTTCATTATGGGAAAGCTTTATTGACACATTTGTTTTTATTTTTAAAAATTGTGGTAAAATACACAGAACATAAACGTTACCATCTGATATGGTTTGGCTGTGTCCACACCTAAATCTCGAATTGTAGTTCCCATAATCCCCACACATATGTACCACATTTTCTTTATCCAGTCTGTCGTTGATAGACATTTAGGTCGATTCCATGTCTTTGGTATTGTGAATAGTGCTGCAGTGAACATATGTGTACATGTGTCTTTATGGCAGAATGATTTATATTATGCATAACCAAAACTGTACTTATTAAACAATAACCTCCCAACCCCTTCTGCCCACAACCTCTGGCGACTGCCATGCTACTTTCTGTCTCTGAATTTGGATACCCTGATAGTCATATAATATTTATCTTTTTGTGACTGGCTTATTTCACTTTGCATAATGTATTCAAGCTTAATCTGTGTTGTAGCCTGTGTCAGAATTTCTTTTCTTTTTAATGATGAGTATTATTCTATTGTATGTATATACCACATTTTATTTATCCATTCATCCACTGATGGACATGTGCATTGTTCCCACCTTTTGGCTATTGTGAAAAATGCTGTTATGAAGATGGGTATGGAGATCTCTCCCCTTTTTTTGAGACAGGATCTCACTCTGTCACCCAGGCTGGGGTGCAAGTGGTGTGCTCATAGGTCACTGTAGCTTCGACCTCCTGGGCTCAAGCGAACCTCCCATCTCCGCCTCTTGAGTAGCTGGGACCACAGGCATGTGCCACCATGGCTGTTAAATTTATTAATTTGTTCTTCTATGGATCATGCTTTTTGTGTTACATCAGAGGAGTCTTTGCTTAACATGAGATGACAAAGGTTTTCTCCCATGTTTCCTCCTAAAAGTTTTATAGTTTTAGGTTTTACATTTAGGTCTATGATCCATTTTGAGTCAATTTTTGTATATGGTACAAGGTATGAATCTATGCTTTTTAAAAAAATACGGTTACCCAATTTTTCTAGCAGTATGTGCTAAAACTTTGCTAAAGTCACTTAGTTCTAGTAGCTTTTTTTTGCAGATTTAACCAGACTTTCTACATAGACAATCATATCTTCTGTGAATAAACATGGTTTTATTTCTTCATGTCTAATATATATGTCTGCATTTTTTTTTTGTCTTATTGTAGTCGCTGGGACTTCCAGTACTACACTGAGTAAGAGTGGTGGCCAGGTGCGGAGGCTCACTCCTGTAATCCCAGCACTTTGGGAGGCTGAGGTGGGCTGATCACCTGAGGTCGGGAGTTTGAGACCAGTCTGACCAACATGGAGAAACCCCGTCTCTACTAAAAATACAAAATTAGCTGGGTGTGGTGGCGCATGCCTGTAATCCTGGCAACTCAGGATGCTGAGGCAGGAGAATCACTTGAACCCAGGAGGCAGAGGTTGCAGTGAGCCGAGATCGCACCATTGCACTCTAGCCTGGGCAACAAGGGCGAAACTCCATCTCAAAAAAAAAAAAAAAAAGAATGGTGAGCACAGGCATCCCTGTCTTGTTTCTGACTTTAGGGGAAAGTATTCTTTCTGCCTTTAACCATTAAATATGTTAGATTTTTGTACTGCCCTTTACAAGTATGAGGTGCTAAGGGTTTGTTTTAGGAATGGATGTTAGATTTTCTTAAATGTTTTTATGCATCTATTGAAATGATTACATGGTTTTTCTTTTGTGGTTTGTTTTTAATGTAGTTTTAATAAATTATATTGATTGATTTTCTTATGATAAACCAATCCTGCATTCCTGTGATAAACCCCACTTTGTCATGATGTATTATTCTTTTTTTTTTTTTTTTTGTGAGACGGAGTCTCACTCTGTCACCCAGGCTGGAGTGCAGTGGCGTGATCTTGGCTCACTGCAACCTCTGCCTCCCGGGTTCAAGTGATTCTCCTGCCTCAGCCTCCTGAGTAGCTGGGACTACAGGTGCGTGCCACCACGCCCGGCTAATTTTTGTATTTTTAGTAGAGATGGGGTTTCACCATATTGGCCAGGCTGGTCTCGAACTCCTGACCTTGTGATCTGCCCGCCTCAGGCTCCCAAAGTGCTGGGATTACAGGCATGAGCCATTGCACCCAGCCTATTCTTTTAATAAATTGTTGGGAAGTTATATTAGTTTCTATTGCTGCTGTAAAAAATTAGCACAGACTTTGTGGCTTAAAACAACACAAATCTATCATCTTACACTTCTAGAGGTGAGAGGTCCCAAATGAGTTTCACTGGGCCAAAATTGGTGTTGTCAGGGTTACACTCTCTCCAGAGACTCTAGGGGAGAATCCATTTCCTTGCCTTTTTCAGCTTCTAGAGGCTGCTTAGATTCCTAGAATAATGGCTTCTTTCCTCATCTTCAAAATAACTATGTAGTATCTTTTTTTTTTTTTTTTTTTTTTGAGACGGAGTCTCACACACTGTCGCCCAGGCTGGAGTGCAGTGGCACGATCTCCGCTCACTGCAACCTCTGCCTCCTGGGTTCAAGTGATTCTCCTGCCTCAGCCTCCCAAGTAGCTGGGATTAGAGGCATGCGCCACCATGCCCGGCTAATTTTTTGTATTTTTAGTAGAGATGGGGTTTCACCGTGTTGGCCAGGCTGGTCTTGAACTCCTGACCTCATGATCCATCTGCCTGGGCCTCCCAAAGTGCTGGGATTATAGGCGTGAGCCACGACGCCTGGCCAACAATGTAGTATTTTTTCTCTCTTCTGAACCTCTCTTCCAATCCTTATATCTTCTCTGACTCTGATCTTCCTGCCTCTCACTTAAAAGGACTCTTGTGATTACTTTGCATGCATTGGGATCATCTAGGATAATCTCCACATCTCAATATGTTTAAGTTAATCACATCTGGAAAGTTCCTTTAACCATGTAAAGTAACATATTCAAAAGTTTTGGAGATTAGGATCTGTAGATCTTTGAGGATGGGAGGCATTATTCAGCCTACCGCAGATGTAATTTGATAAATTTTTGCTTAGAATTTTTGTATCTACATAAGGATATTGGTCTGAAGTTTTCTTTTGTTTAATGTCTTTATCTTTGGTATCGGGGTAATACTGACCTCATAGAATGGGTTGGGAAGTGTTTCCTGTTTTTGGAAGAGTCTGTGTACAATTGGTATCATTTCTTAAATTTTAGAGTTTACCAGTAAGTTTTATTTGTGGGAAGGTTTAAGACTACAATTTCAATTTTTAAAATATATATAGGGCTATTCAGGTTATATTTCTTCTTGTGTGAGGATTGGTAATTAGTGTTTTAAAGAAAGTTCTTCATTTCATGTATTTTATCAAATTAATTTTTGTAAAGTTGTTAATATCCTCTTATCATTTTGTATAAATTGTTAAAACGATTCTAAAATTGATAAGGAAATGCAAAGTAGTTAGAATGTAGTCAAAGCAACTCTGAAAAAGGAACAAAGTTGGAAGACTAACACAATGTGATGCCACTTTTGTCATTCCTGATATTAATAGTTTGTGCCTTTTTCCCCTTGATCATCTGGCTAAAGATTTATCAATTGTATTGATCATCTCAAAGAATCACATTTTGGTTTAATTGATTTTCTCTGTTTTCTGTTTTCTAATTCATTGGTTTCTGCTTTATCTTTATTGTTTCGTTTTGCTTATTATCCAAAAAGTTTATGATTTTTGTGTTACTTAGAACTGTGTTATTTAACTTCCACATATTTGGACATTTTCCAGAGATCTTTCTGGTATTGACTTCTAATTTAATTACATTGCGGTAAAGGAATGTACTTTATATGACTTGAATATGTTAAAACATATCAAAACTTGTTTCATGGCCCAGAATATGGTCTGTATTGATAATATGTTTCATGTGCACTTGAGAAGAATAAATTTTGCTGTTGTTGAGTAGTCTTCTATAAATGTCAACCAAGTTAAGTTGGTTGATAGTGTTTTTCATGTCTACTATATCCAGGCTGACTTTATGCCTACTTGTTCTATCAGTTATTAAGAGAGGACTATCGAAGTCCCCAACGATAATTGTGGATTTGTCTGTTATTTTTTGTAGTTGTATCAGTTTTTATTTAATTGATTTTGAACCTTTCATGCTAGGTGCATAGACCTTTCGGATTGTCATGTCCTCTTAGTTAACTGACCCCACTATCATTCTGAAATGAACTTCCTTGTATTCTTTGTTCTGAAATGCATTTTGTCTAATATAAATATAGCTGCTGCAGCTTTTTTGGGCTAGTTTAGCTATGGTATATCTTTTTCATCCTTTTACTTTTTATGTATTTGTGTGTTTATGTTTAAAGTGCATTTATCATAGGCAGCATATAGTTGGTTCTTGCTTTTTTATCCAATTTGACAGTCTCTGCCTTTTAATTGATGTTTGGATCCATTTACATTTAATGTTATTATCAGTATGGCTAGGTTTGAGTCTATCATCTTGCTATTTGTTTTGTATTTGTTCCATGTATGCTTTGTTCCTTTTTCTCCCTTTTTCTGCCTTCTTTTGGATTACTGTTTTTTTTAATGATTCCATTGTTTTTTCTTCCTTGATTTATTAGCTATACCTCATTGTTTTATTATCTTAGTAGTTGCTTTAGAGTTTATAGTATAAATGTTTAACTTCCTCCTCCTGGCTTTCATGCTAGTGTCATAAATTTTACTTGTAGATTTTATAAACCTTAAAATACATTGTTGTTATTTTTGTTTTTACTTTAAGTCCTCTTTTAAGGAGATTTAAATAATAGAAAATAATTATATACTCACATAGTTACCATTTCTGGTATTCTTCATTGCTCTGTGTGGCTCCAGACTTCTATAAGGTAGCATTTTCTTTCTGCCTGAAGAACTTTCTTTAACATTTTTTGCATTGTGAGTCTATTGGGCAATGAATTAATTCAGCTTTTGTATGTCTGAATGTATTTTTTTTTTGCCATCATCTTTGAAAGGTATTTTTGCTACATATAGAATTTAAGTTGATAGGTTTTGTCTTTCAGTACCTCAAAAGCATTGTTTCATGCTCTTCTCAATTATGTTGTTTCTAAGATGTCATCCTAATTTTTTTTTTGTTTGTTTGAGACAGAGTCTTGCTCTGTTGCCCAGGCTGGACTGCAGTGGTGCGATCTCAGCTCACTGCAAGCTCCACCTCCTGGGTTCATGCCATTCTCCTGCCTCAGCCTCCCGAGTAGTTGGGACTACAGGCACTGGCCACCACGCCCGACTAATGTTTTTATATTTTTTAGTAGAGATGGGGTTTTACCGTGTTAGCCAGGATGGTCTCGATTTCCTGACCTCGTGATCCATCCACCCGCCTCAGCCTCCCAAAGTGCTGGGATTACAGGTGTGAGCCACTGTGCCCGGCCTTTTTTTTTTTTTTTTTGAGACAGGGTCTTGCTATGTTACTCAGGCTGGTCTCAAATTCCTGAGCTCAAGCAATCCTCCCACCTCAGCCTTGCGAGCAGCTGAGATTATAGGCGTGCACTGCTGCACCTGGCTTGAGACATCTGATGTCATCTTAATTTGTTTCTTCTATAGATAATGTGTTTTTAAATCTTTATCACTTTTGAGCAATGTAATTATAATATGCCTTGGTGGGTTTTTTTCTTTTATGTTTTTCTGCTTGGAGTTCATTGAACTTCTTGGATATTTAGGTTTATAGATTTCATCAAATTTGGAAAGTTTTTGGCCATTAATTTATCAAATATTTTTTCCTCTTCACCTGCTTTCCTCCTTCACGGACTCCAGTTACCTATTTTAAGCTGCCTGAAGTTGTCCCACAGATCATTGATGTTCTTTGGATTTTTTTTTCTCTCTGTGTTTTATTTTGGGTAGTTTCTATTTTATGTCTTCAAGTTCACAAATATTTTCTTCTGCATTGTCTAGTGTGCTGTTTGTCCCTCCAGTGTATTTCTTCAACTCAGACATTGTAGTTTTCATCTCTAGAAATTAAATTTGGGTGTTTGAAAATATTTTTTATTCCTCTATTTACCTGTTTGAACATACGGAATATAGATAACAAATGTTTAATGTACTTCTCTGATAATTCTAACATCTTTGGAAGTTCTCAGTCAGCTTTGTTTGATTATTCTCATTATGGGTCATATTTTTCTGCTTTTTTTTTTTTGCGTAACCAGTAATCTTTGATTTGATGCCAGGCCCTGTGAATTTTGCCTTTTTCATTGCTTGCATATTTTTGTATTCTTATGAACTTTTGAGCTTTGTTCTTTGATGCAGTTAAGTTATTCCGAAACAGTTTGATCGTTTTGGGTCATGCTTTTATGATTTGTTAAGCAGGTTCAGGGCATAAGTTTTTTCAGTTTGGCTGGATCATATCATCTGTGAATAAAATGGTTTTACATCTTCCTTTACAATCGATGTGCTTTTCATTTCTTTTTCTCAACTCACTATACTGACTAGGACAATGTTGTGTAGAAGTGGTGAAAGCAGACACCCTTGACTTATTTCCAACCTTAGGAGGAAAATACCGAGTCTCTTACTATTAAATATAATGTCTATTGTAGGTTTTGTAGATGCCCTTTATCAGGCTGAGGAAGTTCCATTTTATTTTTAGTTTGTTGAGAAATTTTTTTTTATCATGATTGAGTGTTGCATTTGTTACATGCTTTTTCTGCATTTATCGAGATGATTATATAGGTTTTCTTTTAATTCTACCAATATAGCATATTGCATTAATTGATCTTTGAATGTTAAACCAACCTTACATGTTCGTGGAGTAAATAGCACTTGGACATAGTGTATAATACGTTTCATATGCCACTGGATTCATTTTGCTACTACTTTCTTGAGAATTTTTATGTCTATTCAAAAGGTATATTCGTATATAGTTTTCTTGTGATGTCTCTGTCTGTTTTTGGTATCAGAATAATGCTAGCCTTATAGAATAAGTTGGGAAGTGTTACTTTTATTTTTTGGAAGAATTTGTGAAAGATTGTTATTGTTTATTCTTTAAATGTTTGTTACAATTCAGCAGCAAAGCAAGCTGGGCTTGGGCTTTTCTTTGAGGCAAGATTCGTGATTCGGTATCTTGTTAAATTTCTGTTAGATTTTCTATTTATTGCATTTCTTCCTGAGTTAGTTTTGGTAATTTGTGTTGAATGTATTCATATTTTTCAAGTTATTTAATTTGATGTCATAAAATTGTTCATAGAATTTGCTTATAATCTTTTTAACTTTTTTTCAGTAAGGTCAGTAGTGATGTCTCTTCTTTCATTCAGATTTGATAATTTGTGTTGTCTGTCTTTGTTTCTTGGTTAGTTTACCTAAAGTTTTGTCAAATTTGTTGATCTTTTTGAAGAATCAGCTTTTGGTTTCATTGACTTTCTCTATTGTTAGTCTGTTTTCTATTTTGTAGATTCCTGCTCTAATTTTCATTATTTCCTTCATTTGGTTTGCTTTGGGTTCAGTGTGTTCTGTTTCTCATTTACTAAAGTACAAGTTTAGGTTATTGATGGGAGATCTTTCTTCTCTTGTGAAATAGATGAGTTTGTTCTGTTTTATTCAGCTCAATATATTTTAAATTTTCCTTGTGATTCCTTTTGTCCATGGATTACATAGAAGTATGTTGTTTAATTCCAAATATTTGTAGAATTTCCAAATTTCCTTCTGTTGTTGATTTATAATTTATCATTTTAATTTTTTGGATGAATGCACCTTCTATGATTTCAAATCCTTTAAAATGTATTAATAAGGCTGAGTGCAGTGGCTCACGCCTGTAATCCCAGCACTTTGGGAGGCGGAGGCGGGCAGATCACCTGAGGTCGGGAGTTCGAGACCATCCTGGCTAACATGGTGAAACCCCGTCTCTACTAAAAATACAAAAAATTAGCCGGGTAGCAGGCGCCTGTAGTCCCAGCTACTCAGGAGGCTGAGGCAGGAGAATGGCGTGAACCCGGTAGGCAGAGGTTGCAGTGAGCCGAGATCTCGCCACTGCACTCCAGCCTGGGTGACAGAGCAAGACTCCATCTCAAAAAACAAAAACAAACAACAAAAAAATTAGCCGGGCGTGGTGGCGCATGCCTGTAATCCCAGCAACTCGGGAGGCTGAGGCAGCAGAATTGCTTGAACCCGGGAGTCGGAGGTTGTGGTGAGCCGAGATCGCGCCATTGCACTCCAGCCTGGGCAACAAGAGTGAAGCTCCATCTCAAAAAAAAAATGAATTAATACTTATTCTATGGCATTGAATATTATCTGTCTTGGAGAATGTTCCATATGCATTTGAGGAAAATGTATATTCTGCCACTGTGGGATAGAGTGTTCTAAGGATGATATTAAGATCAAGTGGGTTGATAGTGTTCAGATTTTCTGTATCTTTGCTGGTATTTCTACCTTTTGTTCTAGCTATTATTGAACATCTGTTTGAAGCTTCCATATTATTATTCAGTTGTCTATTTCTCCTTTCAATTCTGTCAGTTTTCTTCATTTATTTTGGAAAATCTGTTAGATGGGTTTACAGTTTTTATATGTTCATGACAAATTGACCTTTTTATTATTATAAAATCATTGTCTTAGTCCTTAGTAACTTTTTTTGCTTTTGAAGTCTATTTTGTTTCACGTTAGTAAAACCATTTAAAGCCTCTTCTTAGAATGGTATATCTTTTACTGTCAGCCCATTTTTTTATCTTTGAATACAAAGTGTGTCCCTTGTAGACTGCATATAGCTTGAACTTGCTTGTCACAGTCTGTGCCCTTTCATTGGAATATTTAACTTATTTATATTTTATTTTATTTTATTTTTTGAGATGGAGTCTTGCTCTGTTGACCAGGCTGGAGTTCAGTGACAGGATCTTGGCTCACGGCAACCTCTGCCTCCTGGGTTCTAGCAATTCTCCTGAGTAGATGGGATTTCAGGCACCCACCACCATGCCTGGGTGATTTTTGTGTTTTAGTAGAGATGGGGTTTCACCGTGTTGGCCAGGCTGGTCTTGAACTCCTGACCTTAAGTGATCCACCTGCCTCGGCCTCCCAAGGTACTGGGATTACAGGTGTGAGCCACTGTGCCCGGCCTTATTTATATTTTATATATTGTTGATATAGTTGAATTTATGTATGCCATTAAATTATTTGTTTCTATTTATCTCATGTGTTTTGTGTTTCTCTACCCCTTTTTAAATCCTGCCTTCTTTTTTGTTGTGGTAAAAAATACGTAAAGAAAAATTTACCGTTTTAACCATTTTTAGGAGAACGGTTCTGTGACATTAAGTTCATTCACATTGTTGTGAAGCATCAGTGCATCTATCTCCAGAACTTTTTCATCTTCACCAAATGAAACTCTGTACTCTCTAAACACTAGCTCCCCATTCTCCTTTCCCTCCAGTCCCTGGTAAACACCGTTTTGCTTTCTATCTTTAAGAATTTGACTATTCTAGGAATCACAAATAAGTGGAATCATATAATATTTCTGTTTTTGCGACTGGCTTATTTCACTTAGCATAACGTTTTCAAGGTTCATCCATGTTGTAACAGTTCACAATTTCCTTCCATTTAAGACTGAATCATACTCCATTGTATATGTATCACCGTTTTCTACCCCAGCTTTTGAAGTGTAATTGACAAGTAAAACTTGCATATATTCAAGGTGTACAGTGTGGTGCTTTGATATGCATATCCATTGTGAAATGATTATCACAATTCTGCTAATAACATCATTATCTCACATGGTAACTTTTTTTTTGTTTGGTGAGAATACTCAAAAGATTTCTTATAACAAATTTCAAATATACATTATTATTAACTATAGTCATCATGCTGTACCATAGGTCTCCAGAAATTATTCATATTATAACTGCAAATTTATACCTTTTGACCAACATCTTCCCATTTCCCTCACCACCTCCAGCCTCTGGTAACCACCTTTCTACTGTTTCCAAGAGTTTAACTTTTTAAGATTTCAATTAGAAGTGAGATCATGCAGTATTTGTCTTTCTGTGTCTAAACTATTTTACTTAGCATAATTCCTCCAGGTTTACCTATGTTGTCACAGATGGCAGAATTTCCCTTTTTTTTTTGGCAGGGTCTCACTCCCGTTGCCCAGGCTGGAGTGCAGTGGCATGATCTTGGCTTCCTGCAGCCTCGAATTCCCCAGGCTCAGGTGGTCTTCCCATCTCAGCCTCCCAAGTAGCTCGGATTACAGGCGTGGGCCACAATGCCTGGCTAATTTTTTGTATTTTTAGTAGATACAGGGTTTTGCCATGTTGCCCAGGCTGGTCTCAAACTCCTGGGCTCAAGCAATCTGCCTGCCTCGGCCTCCCAAAGTGCCGGGATTACAGGTGTGAGCCACCACACCTGGCCCTTTGTGGTAGTATTATCGTGTATTACTTCTACATATGCTATAAAGACACACCAGATTGGTACTAGTTTTTCTTTAGTCAATTATCTATTAGAACAAATAGAAAAATAAAATTTATATTTACTTTCATTTATTCCATTTTTGGCATTTATCATTTTTGTGTGTGTGTATTCAAATTTCTGTCTGAAATATTGCTTCTGCTGGAAAAACTTCCTTTTACATCTCTTGTAATGAAATTCTGCTGGGATTTTTAGTTTTTGTCTGATTTATTTCTCATTTATTTATACTTTTAATTATCATATAGTAACATTTACTCTTTCTGTGTACAGTTCTATGATTTTTGACAAATACATAGATATTTAACCAACACTACAGTTAAGATAAATTAAAAACTTCATCATTCCCAATAATTCCTTCTGCTATCCTTTTTAAGTCAAATCTTTGGCCATGTATGATGTGATCTTTTAACTAACTCTAATAGTTTTGCCATTTTCAGAATGCCATATACATGGAATCATAAAGTATGTAGGCTTTTGTTTAGCTTCTTTCACTTAGCATAATGCATTTGAGATTCATCCATTTTGTTGCATGTATCATAGTCTTCCATTGTATGGCTATACTAGAATTCATTAGTCAATTCAAGTGCTTTCCAGTTCTTAGTAGTGATGAATAAAGCTGCTATCAATATTTGCAAGCACATTTTTGTGTTAACCTAAGTTTTTATTCCATTTGGTAAATACCTAGAATTTGGATTTCTGGGTAGTGTATATTCTATGTTATTGGCAACTGCAAAAATGTATAGGAGTTCCAGTTTGTCTGCATCTTCACCAGCACTAACTAGTGTTAATGGTTTCTTTTAACTTTACCCATTTTAATAGTTCTGTAATAGTATCTTATTGTGGTTTGAATATGCATTTCTCTCGTGACTAATGATGTTTGGCTTTTCATGTTCTTATTTGACATTCATGCATAATCTATAAACAAGGATATGTTTAAATATTTGGCTTGTTTTTAAAAAGTGGGTTGTTTTGTCATTATTTAGTTTTGTGAATTATTTATATATTCTACATATATGTCCTTTGTCCTATATGTGATTTGCATATATATTCTAGAAGTCCGTGGCTTGCTTTTTTATTCTCTTAACCATGTCTTTCACAGAGCAAAGGTTTTAAATTTTGTTGAACTTTATCTTTTTTTAATATGAATTATGTTTTTGGTGTTCTATCTTAGAAATCTTCGCTTTACCTGAAGTCACAATTATATTCTCCTATGTTTTTTCTAAAGTTCTATAATGTTATATTTAAAAGTTAAGTCTATTACCATTTCAATTTCTTATATAAATTGTGAGGTTTTAAAATTAATTTAGTTTAAGTTTTTGAGACAGTGTCTTGCTTTGCTGCCCAGGCTGGAGTACAGTGGCACAATTGGCCTCCAGGGCTCAAGCCATCCTCCTCCCTCAGCCTCCCAAGTAGCTGGGACCACAGGCATGCACAACTGTACCTGGCTAATTTTAATTTTAATTTTAATTTTTGTGGAGATGAGGTCTTGCTATGTGGCACAGGCTGTTCTTGATCTTGAACTCTTGGGCTCAAGAGATCCTCCTGCCTCAGCCTCCCAAAGTGCTGGGATTATAGGCATCAGCTTCTACACCCAGCTAAATGGTGAGGTTTAGGTTAAAGATTTTTCTCTTAAAATGTATTTGTTTGCTCACTGCAGCCTCCACCTCCTGGGTTCAATCGATTCTCCTGCCTCAGCCTCCCTAGTAGCCGAGACTACAGGCATGCGCCACAACGCCTGGCTAATTTTTGTATTTTTAGTAGAGACAGGGTTTTGCCATGTTGGCCAGGCTGGTCTTGAACTCCTGACCTCAGGTGATCCACCAGCCTCGGCCTCCCAAAGTGCTGGGATTACAGGCATGAGCCACTGTGCCTGGCCTAAAGTTTTTTTTTTTTTTTTTTTAATACTTTAAGTTTTAGGGTACATGTGCACAACGTGCAGGTTAGTTACATATATATACATGTGCCATGTTGGTGTGCTGCACCCATTAACTTGTCATTTAACATTAGGTATATCTCCTAGTGCTATCCCTCCACCCTCCCCCCACCCTACAACAGGCCCCGGTGTGTGATGTTCCCCTTCCTGTGTCCATGTGTTCTCATTGTTCAATTCCCACCTATGAGTGAGAACATGCGGTGTTTGGTTTTTTGTCCTTGTGATAGTTTGCTGAGAATGATGGTTTCCAGCTTCACCCATGTCCCTACAAAGGACATGAACTCATCCTTTTTTATGGCTGCATAGTATTCCATAGTGTATATGTGCCACATTTTCTTAATCCAGTCTATCGTTGTTGGACATTTGGGTTGGTTCCAAGTCTGTGCTATTGTGAATAGTGCCACAATAAACATACGTGTGCATGTGTCTTTATAGCAGCATGATTTATAATCCTTTGGGTATATACCCAGTAATGGGATGGCTGGGTCAAATGGTATTTCTAGTTCTAGATCCCTGAGGAATTGCCACAGTGACTTCCAGTGTGGTTGAACTAGTTTCCAGTCCCACCAACAGTGTAAAAGTGTTCCTATTTCTCCACATCCTCTCCAGCACCTGCTGTTTCCTGACTTTTTAATGATTGCCATTCTAACTGGTGTGAGATGGTATCTCATTGTGGTTTTGATTTGCATTTCTCTGATGGTCTGGCCTAACCTTTTTAAGAATTTATTTTTTATTTTAATTTTCTTTTGAAATAGAGTCTCACTCTGTCACCCAGGCTGGAGTGCAGTGGCACAATCTCGGCTCACTGCAACCTCTGCCTCCTGGGTTCAAGTGATTCTCCTGCCTCAGCCTCCCAAGTAGCCAGGACTACAGGCGCGCGCCACCACACCTGGCTAATTTTTGTAGTTTTAGTAGAGACGGGGTTTCCCCATGTTGGCCAGGCTGGTCTCGAACTCCTGACCTCAGGTGATCTGCCTGCCTCAGCCTCCCACAGTGCTGGGATTACAGGTATAAGCCACCGCGCCTGGCCTAAACTTTTAATTTTTAGATGCAGTTGTACAAAACAATACTGAGAAATTCCATGTAAGCTTTACCCAGTTTCCCCCAATGGTAACATCTTGTAAAACTATAATACCATATAACTAACAGAATATTGATATTGATAAAGACAAAATACAAAACATTTTTATTTTAGAGACAGGATTTCACTCTGTAACCAAGGCTGAAGTGCTGAGGTGCTATCTTGGCTCACTGCAGCCTTGAACTCCTGGGCTCAAGTGATCCTCCCACCTCAGCCTCTGGAGTAGCTGGGACTACAGGTGCGTGCCACCACACCTGGCTAAAATTTTTAAATTATTTTTTGTAGAGACGGGGTCTTGCTGTTGCTTAGACTGGTCTCAAACTCCTGGCCTCAAGTGATTCTCTTGCCTCGGACTCTCACAGTGTTGGGATCACAGGCATGAGCCACTGTGCCCCATCAATGTTGCCCTTTTATAGCCACCCACTTCTTTGCTGTCATTACGCCCTCTTTAAACCCTAGCAACTACTAATCTACTATGCATTTTAATTATTTTGTCATTTCAAGAATGTTATATTACTAGAGTCATATAGTAATCTTTTGTGATAGGATTTTTATAGTTAGAGTAATTCTTTGGAGATTCGTCCAGGTTGTTGCAACAAACAATAGTTTGTTCCTTTTTCTTACTGAATATTATTCCATGGTATAGATGTACAAGTTAGCTTAACCATTCATCTGTTGAAGGACATTAAGGCTGATTCCAATTTTTTACTGTTATCAATAAAGCTAGGATGAACATTTTTTTTGGTGCAGATTTTGGTATGAACATGTTTTAGTTTCTCTGGGATAAGTGCCCAAGAGTGGAATTTCTGAGTTATGTAGGAGTAGCTTTATATTTATTGATTGAAGAAACTGCCAAACTGTTTTCCAGAGTAGGTGCTGTCATTTGGATGTTTGTTCTCCAAAACATCATGTTGAAATTTGATCCTCAGTGTTGGAGGTGGTGCCTAATGAGAGGTGTTTGGGTCATGGGAGCAGTTCCCTCATAAATAGATTAAATCTCCCCCTTTTGGGGGCTGCTGAATGAATTCTTATTCTCTTAGTACCCAGGAGAGCTGATTGTCAAGAGCTGATTGTCTGGCACCTCCCCTCTCTGTTGCTTACTCACTTGCCATGTGATTTCTGTACATGCTGGCTCCCTTTTGCCTCCCACCATGGGTAGAAGCTGCTTGATGCCCTCATCAGAATTAGATGTTGGTGTCATGCTTCTTGTACAGCCTGCAGAAGCATGAACCAAATAAATCTCTTTTCTTTATAAATTACCTAGCCTCAGGTATTCCTTTATAATAATACAAATGGACAGTAGGTATACCATTTTACATTTTCACCGACAATGTATGAGTGATACAGTTTCTTTGCATCCTCACCAGCATTTGGTGTTGTCATTAGTTTTTATTTTAGCCATTCTGTTAGATGTGTAGTGATACTTCATTGTGGTTCTAGTTTGCATTTCTTTTTTATTTTTTTGAGATGGAGTCTTGCTCTGTCGCCCAGGCTGGAGTGCAGTGGCGCGATCTTGGCTCACTGCAACCTCTGCCTCCTGGGTTGAAGTGATTCTCCTGCCTCAGCTTCCCGAGTAGCTGGGATTAGAGGTGCGTGCCACCACGCCCAGCTAATTTTCGTATTTTTAGTAGAGATGGGGCTTCACCATGTTGGCCAGGCTGGTCTCCAACTCCTGGCCTCAAGTGATCCACCCGCCTTGGCCTCTCAAAGTGGTGAGGTTACAGGCGTGAGCCACTGCACCTGGCCCCTAGTTTGCATTTCTCTAATGGCTAATGTTGTTGAACATCTTTTATGTATTTATCTGTCACCTGTATTATCTCTTCAATGAAATGTCTGTTCATGTCTTTTGTATATTTTCTAATTGGGTTTATTATTATTATTTACTCCGGAGTCTTGAGAGAGTTCTTTATGTATTCTAGATATTAGTCATTTGTTGAATGCGTGGTTTGCAAATAATTTCTCTCAGTCTATAGCTTGTCTTTTCATCTTCCTAATAGAGTCTTTCACAGAGCGAATGTTTTAAAATTTGATGAGGTCCTATTTATTTATTTATTTTATTTATTTATTTTTTTTGAGACAGAGTTTTACTCTTGTTGCCTAAGCTGGAGTGCAATGGCATGATCTCGGCTCACTGCAACCTCCGCCTCCTGGGTTCAAGCGATTCTTCTGCCTCAGCCTCCTGAGTAGCTGGGATTACAGGCGTGCACCACCACGCCCAGCTAATTTTTTGTATTTTTAGTAGAGATGGGGTTTCACCATGTTAGCCAGGCTGGTCTCGAACTGCTGACCTCAGGTGATCCACCCGCCTCGGCCTCCTAAAGTGCTGGGATTACAGGCGAGAGCCACTGCACCTGGCCATTGATTTTTTTCTTTATAGATCACTGATGTCAAGTCTAAGAATTCTTTGCCTGGTCCTAGATTCTGAACATTTTGCCCTATTTTTTCTATATGTTTTATGATTTTAGGTTTTACCTTTAAGTTTGCATCCATTTTGGATTGATGTTTATATAATAATTTTTTTTTTGAGACAAGGTCTCACTGTCACCCAGGTTGGAGTGTAGTGGTGTGATCACAGCTCACTGCAGCCTCGACCTCCCCAAGCTCAAGTGATCTTCCTACCTCAGCCTCCCAAGTAGCCGGGACTACAGGCGCCTGCCACCGTGCCCGGCTAATTTTTGTAATTTTTGTAGAGATGGGGTTTTGTCATGTTGCCCAGGCTGGTCTTCAACTTCTGGGCTCAAGTGATCTGCCTGCCTCAGTCTCCCAAAGTGCTAGGATTATAGGCGTGAGCCACTGCACCCAGCCCAAATTCAACATCTTTTCATGATAAAAACTCTACAAAATTGAGTTTGGAAAGAACATACCTCAATATAATAAAAGCCACGTATGACAGACCCACAGCTAGTATCATACTACAGTATTCTCCAGTATTTTCTTCTAAAGATTTTTTTTTTTTTTTTTTGAGAGCGAGAGTCTCGCTCTGTTGCCTAAGCTGGAGTGCAGTGGCAATCTTGGCTCACTGCAACCTCTGCTTCCTGGGTTCAAGTGAGCACATCTGGGTAATTTTTGTAGTTTTATTAGACAAGGTTTCACCATGTAGTCCAGGCTGGTCACAAACTCCTGGGCTGAAGTGATCCACCCGCCTCGGCCTCTGAAAGTGCTGAGATTACAGGCATGAGCACTGCTCCCGGCCATGTTTATATTTTTTAAAATTTTTATGGATACATAATAGTTGCACATATTTATGTGGTACATGTAATTTTTGATACAAGCATATAATGTATAATGATCAAATCGGGGTAATTAGGATATATGTCACCTCAAGCATTTATCATTTATTTGTGTTAGGAACATTCCAATTATGATCTTATGAGATTGCCATCATATATGTGGTCCATGTTGACTGAAATGTTATGCAGCACGATTGTACATATATTTTATTTCTTCATCTGTTGATTGCTCAGGTTGTTAATGTATATTGGCTGTTGTGAATAATATACAATGAACATGGTAGTACAGATAGCTCTTCAATATACCGATTGAATTTCCTTTGAATGTATACCCAGTGGTGGGATTCCTGGATCAAATGGTAATTCTGTTTTTAATTTTTTTGAGGAACCTCTATATTGTTTTTCATAATGGCTTTACCAATTTCCATTTTCTTTTGTTTTAAAATTTGAGACGGAGTCTCAGGCTGGAGTGCAGTGGGGAGATCTTGGTTCACTGCAACCTCTGCCTCCTGGGTTCAAGCGATTCTCCTGTCTCAGCCTTCCAAGTTGCTGGGACTACAGGCGTGTGCCACTACTCCCAGCTAGTTTATGTATTTTTAGTAGAGACGGGTTCACCATGTTGGTCAGGCTGGTCTCGAGCTCCTGACCTCAGGTGATCCACCTGCCTCGGCCTCCCAAAGTGTTAGGATTACAGGCATGAGCCACAATGCCTGGCCTCCATTTTCAGCAACAATGCACAAGGGTTCTTTTTTCACCAATCTTCACCAAAACTTATCTTTTGTCTTTTTGATAATTGATAGCATTTTGTTGAGAAATTTTTCATCTATGTTCATTGAGGATATTGCCTTGCAATTTTCTTCTCTTGTAGTGTCCTTATCTGGCTTTTTATTGGGGTAATTGTGGCCTCATAAAATGAATTTTGAAGTATTTTCCCTTATTTTTTTTTTAGAAGATTTTGAGAAAGATTGGTGTTCTTTTTAAATGCTTGGTATAAATCACTAGTGAAACCATATGACCCTGGTCTTTTCTTTGTTGGGATATTTTTTGATTACTGATTCAGTCTTCTAACTAATTCCAGGTCTGGTCAGATATTCAACTTCTTTATAATCCAGTCATTAGGTTTATGTTTCTAGAAATGTATCCATTTCTTCTAGGTTTTCCAATTTGTTGGCATGTAATTGTTCATAATAATATCTTACAATCTTTTATATTTATGCAGTGTCAGTTGTAATATCTCCTCTTTCATTTCTGATCTTATTTAAGTCTTCATGTTTTTTCTTAGTCTAGCTAAAGGTTTATCAATTTTGCTTATGTTTTCAAAAAACTCTTAATTTTGTTGATTGTTTCTATTGTTTTTCTAACATTTGTTCCATTTTTATCTCTAATCTGTGTTATTTTCTTCCTTCTACTTTTTGGCCTCAGTTTTTTTTTCTTTTTCTAGTTCCTTGAGGTGTAAAGTTAGATTGTTTATTTGAGATCTTTCTTTTTTGTCAATGTAGGTATTTATTGCTATAAACTTTCTTTTTATAACTGTTTTTGATGCATGCCATTCATTTTGGCATGTTGTATTTCCATTTTTGTTTCTTTCAAGATTTTTTCTGGGTAAGGGGCTTCAAGATGGCTGATTAGAGGCATCTCCTACTACCCTTCTCCACTAAGTGGAACCAAAATAGTGAGTAGATAATCACACTTCAAATAGATCATCCAAGAGAGAATATTGGAATTCGACAGAAAAGTGACAGAAAACACCTAAAGCTAGGAAGGAGAAGGAAATGAAGCATCCTGCTGGGCCAAGATCACCTTGGATCTGGGGGAGACTCTCCAATGCAGGAAAAGAATAAGTGAGAGACCCTAGCAGTCCACATTCCCACCATGGACTCCTACAATCCTAGCTATGGGAGAGCCCCTTGACCCTTATGGGCCCTGAGACTAACATAGGGAGCTCCCTGGAAACTTCATGAAGGTTATTGCTCCAGAGGAAGCACTCATGCGGGGTCCCAAAAGCCCCTGAGTCCTAAGCAGCAGCAGCAGCAGCACAGTAGCATTTTAAGAGCCCAGCCCACAGCGGACTGCATCCTACTCTGTAACCAGGGCTGAGGCAGCAATCCTGCACCCACTGCAGAGGGGTGCCTGTGTATTCTCACATGCCCCAAGGACAAATTCCCCTTCGGCAACCTCCGTGGCTGCAAACTGCTGTGGGCCAAGACACAAGTAAAGCCAATACCCCCCAGCTTCTTACCTATGGCAACTAGGGAAAGCAACCTGGCCCTCCCCGGTAGCAGGGCCACAGTGCAGCTGCTGCTGCCTCTACCTGAGCATTCTGCTAACGGCCTGGGCCTCATTTCACCTCTACATACCACAGACAGCATCTATAGCACCGTTGAGGTGCCTGAGGGCTCAGCTCAGCCCGGATCCAGCCCCCTTGTACCTGAGCACACCATCCAGGAGGCTGAGAGTGGCCCAGCCCAGTCCACCACCAGTGGCACCTAATCATTCCCCCTGGTGTCTGAGATCGGGCCCACTCAACTTGCTGCTACCACCACTGCTGGCACCCACCTACACGACCCACCTGTAGGTTTGGAGACAAGGCCAACCAACCCATCACAGCCAGTTCCAGCACCAGTGCTGACTGACTACTTGGGTTTCGGAGGGTTTTCCCACCACTTCGATTGCTATCACCCATGCCATGAACACTGCCCAAGGGTTTGAGAACCTGCCCACCTACCTGGTCCACTGCTGCCATTCCTGGTACCTGAGCAAGCCATCTGGAGGTCAAGAGTCAGCCTGCCTGGACCCACTAACACTAGTGGCAGCATATGCTCCCATGGAGCCCAAGGACAGGCATGCTTAGCCCACCACTGCCACCATGAAATGTTCTGTAAATGTTTGTTAGGTATATTTGTTACAAAGTGCGGTTTAAATCCAGTATTTCTTTGTTGGTTTTTCTCTCTGGATGATCTGTCCAATGCTAAGAATATGGCATTGAATTTTCCTCCTATTGTGTTGGAGTCTATTCCTCACTTTATGCCTAATAATATTTGCTTTATATATGTGGGAGCTCCAGTGTTGTGTTTTGGGTTTGGATAGAAATTTCATTAAACCTGTGTATTAATTTGAGATAATTACCTTTTTAAAAAAACTATAATAGGCCCTCCAAAACTTGAATATAGTATAGCTCCACTAATTTAGGTCTTCTTTGATTTCATTCTTCAGTGTTTTATAGTTTTCAGAATGTAATTCCTATACATGTTTTGTTAGATTTACATCTGAGTGTCAATTTTTGGAACAATTGTAATAGGGTGTTTTTTGTTTTTTGTTTTTTGTTTTTTGTTTTTTTTTAGACGGAGTCTCACTCTGTCACCCAGGCTGGAGTGCAGTGGCACGATCTCAGCTCACTGCAACCTCTGCCTCTCGGGTTCAAGGGATTCTCCTGCCTCACCCTCCCGAGTAGCTGGGATTACAGGCACCTACCATCATGTCCAGTTAATTTTTGTATTTTTAGCAGAGATGGGGTTTCACCATGTTGGCCAGGCTGGTCTCGAACTCCTGACCTCAGGTGATCCTTCTGCCTCAGCCTTCCAAAGTGCTAGATTACAGGCATGAGCCACTGTGCCTCGCCAGGGTTGTACTTTTAATTTCCGTTTCCACATGGTCGTTGCTTTTATATAGAAATATAATTGAGTTCTGTATGTTTATCTTGTAATCTGTGATTTTGCTAAACTCACTAATGTGTACTAGGAGATATTTTGGTAGCTGTTTTGGGATTTTCTATGTAGATTATTATGTCCTCTGCAAATTTGGACAGCTTTATGTCTTCCTTTTCAATCTGTATGTCTCTTATTTCTTTTTCTTGCCTATTGCACAGCTAGAACTTCCAGTACAATGTTGAGTAGAAGTGGTACGAGAAGACATCTTTGCTTTGTTCCATATCTTAGGGAAAAGCATTCAGTCTTTTACCATTTTTTGTAATGTTAGTTGTATGTTCGTTTTTAGATGCTCTTTGTGAAATTAAGAAAATATCCATCTATTACTATTTTTTCTGAGAGCTTAAAAATTCTCATTCATAGGTATTCAATTTTATCAAGTGCTTTTCTGCATCACTTGATATGATCATATGGTTTTTCTTTCACTTTAGTCTGTTGACATGGTAGATTCCACTGATGGATTACAAATATGGAACCAGGCCGGGTGTGGTGGCTCACGCCTGTAATCTCAGCACTTTGGGAGGCTGAGGCGGATGGATCACTTGAGGTCAGGAGTTCGAGACCAGCCTGGCCAATGTGGTGAAACCCTGTCTCTACTAAAAATACAAAAACTAGCCAGGCGTGGTGGCACACGCCTATAATCCGAGCTACTTAGGAGGCTGAGGCAGGAGAATCATTTGAACCCGGAAGGTGGAGGTTGCAGCGAGCCAAGATCGCGCTACAGCTCAAAAAAAATAAAAAATAAAAAAAAGTGGAACCAGCCATATCGGCAATGCTTTAACTTTATTCCTCAAATTTTATTATGCTTTATTTTATTTTTTATTCAATTCAATTTTTTTGATATCCTTTTAAAGTACTTCCTCTTTGACCCATGTATCATTTTCAAAATGGGTTGTTTAGTTTCCAAGTGTTTGAAGATATTCTTGTTATTTTTTGATATTGATTTTTTCTTTTTTCTAATTTAAAAAATTTTTGTGCGTACATAGGTATATATATTTATGGAATACATGAGATGTTTTGATACAGGCATGCAATGTGAAATAAACACATCATGGAGAATGAGGTATTCATCCCCTCAAACATTTATCCTTTGAGTTACAAACAATCCAATTACACTCTTTAAAATGTACAATTAAGTTATTATTGACTATAGTCACCCTATAAATAGACGGAAAAATAGTCTATTATTGACTATATTCACCCTATAAATAGTTAGATGGAAAAAATAGTCTAACTGTCATTGACTATAGTCACCCTATAAACAGATGGAAAAATAGTCTTTTTTTTGTCCCATTGACCATCCCTATTTCCCCTCCCAATCCCCCATTACCCTTCCCAGCCTCTGGTAACCATCCTACTCTCTATGTCGATGAGTTCAATTGTTTTGATATTTAGATCCTGCATATAAGTGAGAACATGTGATGTTTATGTTTTTGTGCCTGGCTTATTACACTTAACATAATGATCTCTAGTTCCAGCCATGTTGTTGCAAATGACTGGATCTCATTCTTTTTATGACTGAATAGTACTCCATTTTGTATGTGTACCACATTTTCTTTATCCATTCATCTGTATAGACACTTAGGTTGCTTCCAAGTCTTAGCTATTGTACACAGTGCTCCAACAAACATAGGAGTGCAGATATCTCTTCCTTATACTGATTTCCTTTCTTTTGTGTACATACCCAGCAGTAGGATTGCTGGATCATATGTTGGCTCTATTTTTAGTTTTTTGAGGAACTTCCAAACTGTTCTCCATAGTGGTTGTACTAATTTACATTCCCATCAGCAGTGTGCAAGGGTTCCCTTTTCTCCACATCTTTGCCAGCATTTGTTATTGCCTGTCTTTTGGTTACAAGCCATTTTATTTTTTTTATTAATTATTTTTTTTTGACACAGAGTCTTGCTCTGTCGCCCAGGCTGGAGTGTAGTGGTGTGACCTCGGCTCACTGCAACCTCTGCCTCCCAGGTTCAAGCGATTCTCCTGCCTCAGCCCCCCAAGTAGCTGGGATTACAGGCACGTGCCACCATGCCCAGCTAATTTTTGTATTTTTAGTAGAGACGGAGTTTCACCAGGTTGGTCAGGCTGGTCTTGAACTCCTGACTTTGTGATCCGCCCGCCTCGGCCTCCCAAAGTGCTGGGATTATAGGCGTGAGCCACCGCGCCTAGCCCACAAGCCATTTTAAATAGGGTGAGATGATATCTCATTGTAGTTTTGATTTGCATTTCTCTGATGATGAATGATGTTGAGCATCTTTTCATATACTTGTTTGCCATGTATATGTCTTCTTTTGAGAAATGTCTATTCAAATATTTTGCCCAATTTTGATCAAATTTTTAGTTTTTTTCCTGCATCAATTGATATGATTATATGATTTTTCTTGTTTAGTCTGTTGACCTGGTGGGTTCCATTGATGAAAGAGTTGTTTGAACTCTATATATTGTGATTATTTAATCTCTTGTCAGATGGGTAATTTACAAATAATTTTCTCCCATTCTGTGAATTGTCTCTTCACTTTGTTGATCATTTCCCTTGCTGTACAGAAGCTTTTTAACTTGATGTGATCCTATTTTTGCTTTGGTTGCCTGTACTTATTGGGTATTATTCAAGAAAATTTTTACCAGACCAATGTGCTTGAGATTTTCCCCAATGTTTTATTGTAGTAGTTTCATAGTTTGAGGTCTTAGATTTATTTACTTATTTATTTATTTATTTATTCATTCATTCATTCATTCATTCGTTCATTCAGTCAGAGCCTTGCTCTGTCGCCCAGGCTGGAGTGCAGTGGCACGATTTCGGCTCGCTGCAACCTCTGCCTTCTGGGTTCAAGCGGTTCTCCTGCCTCAGCCTCCTGAGTAACTGGGACTACAGATGCACACCACCACAGCTGGCAGATTTTTGTATTTTTAGTAGAGATGGGGTTTTGCCACGTTAGCCAGGCTGGTCTTGAACTCCTGACCTCAGGTAATCCACCTGCCTCTGCCCCACAAAGTGCTGGAATTACAGGCGTGAGCCACCGTCCCCAGCCTGAGGTCTTAGATTTAGAATTTAATGCATTTTGATTTGATTTTTGTATATGGTGAGAGATTGGGGCCCAGTTTCATTCTTCTTCATATGGATATCCAGTTTTCCCAGCACCATTTATTGAAGAGACTGTCTTCCCCCCAGTGTATGTTTTTGGCACCTTTGTAAAAAATGAGTTCACTTAGGCGGGGCACAGTGGCTCGCTCCTGTAATCCCAGCGCTTTGGGAGCCCAAGGCTGGCGGATCACTTGAGGTCAGGGGTTCGAGACCAGCTTGGCCAACATGACAAAACCCCATCTCTACTAAAAATACAAAAATTAGCTGGGTGTGGTGGCAGGCGCCTGTAGTCCTAGCTACTCAGGAGGCTAAGGCAGGAGAATCGCTTGGACCCGGGAGCTGGAGGTTGCAGTGAGCCCAGATCACACCACTGCACTCCAGCCTGGGTGACAGAGCGAGACTTTTGTCTCAAAAAAAAAAAAAAAAATTGAGTTCACTGTAGGTGTGTAGATTTGTTTCTGAGTTCTCTACTCTGTTCCTTTGGTCTATGTGTGTGTTTTTATGCTAGTACCATGCTGTTTTGGTTACTAAAGCTCTGTAGTATAATTTGAAGTCAGGTAATGGGATTCCTTCAATTTTGTGTTTATTTTGCTGAGGATAACATTGGCTATTCTGTGTCTTCTGTGGTTCCATATAAATTTAAGGATTTTTTTTTTCTATTTCTGTGAGGAATGTCATTGGTATTCTGGTAGAGATTGCATTGAATCTGTAGATTGCTTAGGGTTATATGGACATTTTAATAAAATTGAATCTTCCAATCCATGAACATGGAATATTTTTCAATTTTTGGTGTCCTCTTCAATTTCTTTTAACAGTGTTTTATAGTTTCCATTATAGATATCTTTCACTTCTTTGGTTAATTCCTAGGTATTTAATTTTATTTGTGGCTATTGTAGATGGGATTACTTTTTTTCATTTCTTTTTCACATTGTTCACTGTTGTCATATAGAAATGCTACTGATTTTTATATGTTGATTTCGAAACCTGCTACTTTTCTGAATTTACCAGTTCTAATAGAGTTTTCTTGTGGAGTCTTTAGGTTTTTCCAACTATAAGACCATATCTCCTACAATGAAGAATAATTTGATGTCTTCCTTTCCAATTACAATGCCCTTTATTTCTTTCTCTTGTTTGATTGCTCTAGCTAAGACTTCCAGTATTATGTTGAATAACAGTGATGCAAGTGGGTATGCTTGCTGTGTTCCAGATCTCGCAGGAAAGGCTTTCAGTTTTTCCCCATTCAGTATGATACTAGCTGTGGGTCTTTTGTATATGGCTTTTATTATATTGAGGTATGTTCCTTCTATACCCAATTTTGTAGAGTTTTTATCATGAAAAGATGTTGAATTTTGCCTGGGCGCGGTGGCTCATGCCTGTAATCCTAGCACTTTGGGAGGCTGAGGCAGGTGGATCGCTTGAGCCCAGAAGTTGGAAACCAGCCTGGGCCACATGGCAAAACCCCGTCTCTACAAAAAGTACAAAAATTAGCCAGGCATGTGGCAGGTGCCTGTAGTCCCAACTACTTGGGAGGTTCAGGTGGGAGGATCACCTGAGCCCAGGAGGTTGAGGTTGTGATGATTCGTGATCATGCCACACCACTCCAGGCTGGGTGACACAGTGAAACCCTGTCTCAAAAAAAAACACAAAAAGATGTTGAATTTTATCAAATGCTTTCTAAACATCGATTGAAATGATTATGTGGTTTTGTTCTTCATGCTGTTGATATGATGTATCAGAGTAGTTGATTTGCATATGTTGTACCATCCTTGTGTCCCTCGGATGAGTGTCACTTGGTCATGATGAATGATCTTTTTAATGCGTTGTTGAATTTGGTTTGTTAGTATGTTGAGGATTTTTGCATCAATATTAATCAGTGATACTGTCCTATAGTGTTTTTTTCTATTTTTGATGTGTTTTTGTCTGGTTTTAAGATCAGGATAATACTAGCTTAATAGAATGAGTTTGGAAGTATTTTCTCCTCCTCTATTTTTTGGAATAGTTTGAGTAGTATTGGTGTTAGCTTTTCTTTAAATGTTTGGTAGAATTCAGCAGTGAAGCCTTCAGGTTCTGGGCTTTTCTTTGCTGGGAGACTTTTTATCACAGCTTCTACCTTGTTACTTGTTATTGGTCTGTTCAGGTTTTGGATTTCTTCTTGTTTCAATTTTGGTAGGTTCTATGTGTCTATGAAGTAATAATTTCTTCTAGATTTTCCAGTTTATTCACATATAGTTGTATACAGTGGTCACTAATGATCCTTTGAATTTCTGTGGTATCAGTTGTAATATCTCCTTTTTCATCTCTGATTTTATTTATTTGGGTCTTTTTTTTTAGACTAGCTAAAGGTTTGTCAATTTTTATCTTCTCCCAACTTTTTGTTTCATTGAACTTTTATATTGTTTTCATTTCATATTTATTTATTTCTGCTCTGGTCCTTATCATTTCTTTTCTTCTACTAATTTTGTGTTTGGTTTTATCTTGCTTTTCTAGTTATTTAAGATGCATCGGTAAGTTGTTTAAGTTTTTCTTCTTTTTTCATGTAAGCACTTATAGCTATAAACTTCCCCTCTTAGCACTGCTTTTGCTCTATCCCAAAGGTTTTTGTATGTTGTGTTTCCATTATCTTTTGTTTCAAGAAATTCCTCAATTTTCTTCTTAATTTCCTCATTTACCCAGTGGTCATTCAGAAGCATATTGTTTAATTTTCATGTCTTTATATAGTTTCCAAAATTCCCCTTTTTATTGATTTCTAGTTTTATTCCATTGTGGTCAGAGAAGATGCTTGATATTATTTCAACTTTTTGAGTGTTTTAAGACTTGTTTTTTGACCTAACATAACATATGGTCTATCCTTGAGAAAGATCCATGTGTTGAGGAAAAGAATGTGTACTCTGCAGTCACTGGATGAAATGTTCCATAAATATTTTTAGGTCCATTTATTCTATACTGTAGATTAAGTCTGATTTTTTTTGGTTGATTTTCTCTCTGCAAGATTTGTCCAGTGCTAAAAGTGGGATGTTGAAATCTACAGCTATTATTGTATTGGAGTCTATCTGTCTTTTTTAGCTCTAATAGTATTTGCTTTATCTATCTGAATGCTCCAGTGTTGAGTGCGTATATATTTAAAATTGTTATATCCTCTTGCTGAATTGACACCTTTATCATTACATAGTGACCTTCTTTGTCTCTTATAGTTTTTTGTCTTGAAATCTACTTTGTCTGATATAATTATAGCTACTCCTACTCCTTTTTGGTTTCTGTTGAGATGGAATATCTTTTGCCATCCATTTGTTTTCAGCCTATGTGTGTCTTTATAGGTGAAGCATGTTTCTTGTCAGCAACAGATCATTGGGCCTTTTTTTAAAAAGAAATCTATTCAGCCACTCTGTCTTTGGATTGAAGCATTTAGTCAATTTACACTCAGTGTTATTGATAAGTAAGGATTTACTCCTGCCATTTTGTTACTGGTTTTTTGGTTGTTTTGTGGTGTTCTTTCCTTCCTTCCTGTCTTCTTTTTAGTAAAGGTGATTTTCTCTGGTGGGATGATTTAATTTCTTGCTTTTTATTTTTTGTGTATACATTGTATGTTTTTTGATTTGAGGTTACCAAGGATTTTTTTTTTTCCGCTGGATATGCTATTGTAGGGTAAAAGTGTTTTTTGTTTGTTTGTTTTTCCTTCAGCATTTTAAATAATTGTGCCACTCTCTCCTGGCCTGGAAGGTTTCCACTGAAAAGTCTACTGCTAGACATATGGGAGCTCCATTGTATGTTCTTTGTTTCTTTTCTCTTGCTGCTTTTAGAATCCTTTCTTTATCCTTTGGGAGTTTGGTTATTAAATGTTGTGAGGTTGTCTTTTTTAGGTTAAATCTGCATGGCGTTCTATTCCCTTCTTGTACTTGGTATTGATATATTTCTCTAGGTTTGGGAAGTTCTCTGTTATCCCTTTGAATTAACTTTCTACTCCTATTTCTTTCTCTACCTCTTCTTTAAGGCCAATAACTCTTAGATTTGCCCTTTTGAGGTTATTTTCTAGATCCCGTAGGTGTGCTTCATTGTTTTTTATTCCTTTTTCTTTTGTCTCCTCTGTGTATTTTCAAATAGCCTGTTCTCAAACTTACTAATTATTTTTTCTGCTCGATCAATTCTGCTATGACTGTGATGCATTCTTCAATATGCCACTTGGATTTTTCAACTCTAGAATTTCCACTTAATTTTTCAAAACTATGCCAATCTCTTTGTTAAATTTATCTAATAGAATTCTGAATTCCTTCTCTGTGTTATCTGGAATTTGAGTTTGCCCAAAACAGCTGTTTTGGATTCTCTGTCCGAAGGGTCTCATATCCAGCATTGGTGCCTGGTGTCTTATTTAGTTCATCTGGTAAGCTAAATGATCTGATGAACCCTGGTGATTTATTTAGTTCATTTGGTGAGGTCATGTTTTCCTGGATGGCCTTCATACTTGTATATGTTCATCTGTGTCTGGACATTGAAGAGTTAGGCATTTATTGTAGTCTTCACAGTCTGGACTTGTTTGTACCCATCTTTCTTGGGAAGGCTTTCCAGATATTTAAAAGAAGTTAGGTGTGATCTAAGTTGTATCTGCTTTAAAAGGCACCCAAGCACAGTAACGCTGTGATTCCTGCAAACTCATAAAGGTAGCACCTTGATGGCCTTGAACAATATTCTGAGGAATTCTCTGGATTAGTAGGCAGAGAGTCTTGTTCTCTTCCCTTACTTTCTCCTAAACAAACAAAATCTCTCTCTGTTCTGAACCACCTAGAGCTGGGGGTAAAGTGACAGAAGCACCCCTATAGCCACCACTAGTAGGACTGTGCTGTGTCAGACTTGAGAGTCCTGGGTCTCGCCCGAGGTTTACTGTAAACACTCTCTGGCTATTGCCAATGTTCAATCAAAGCCCTGGGGGCTCTACAATCAGCAGGTGGCAAAGCCACCCAGGCTTGTGTCCTCTTTAGGGTAGTGAGTTACCCCAGGCCCTGGGCAGATCCATTGTTGCCACTGGGGAGCCAGGGACTGGAGTCAAAAATCTTAGAAGTCTACCTGGTTGACTTCTAAGATTTGAGCTGGCACTCAAACCACGAGACACAGTCCTTCTCACTCTTCCCTCTCCTTTCCAAATGCAGAGTAGGCTTATCCCATAGCCACTGTCACCATAGGCCCATGGAAAGTACTGCCAGACTACTGCCTATGTTCCCTTATGGCCCAAGGTCTCTTAAGTCAGTTTGTGGTAAATGCTTCCTGGCCTGGGACTCACCCTGCCCTCCCCTCTGGCAAAGGGCAGGTCCAGAAATGCCGTCCAAGTCACATCCTGGAATTGAAAACCCCAAGAGCCTGCTTGGTACTCTGCCTCCCTGCGGTGGAGCTGGTATCTAAGGTGCAAGACAAAGTCCCCTTTACTTTTCCCTCCATTTTTCTCAAGAGGATCCTTGCCCCATAGCCACTACAGCTGGTAATGTGCTGAGTCTCAACTGAAGCCAGCAAGTCTCAGAGTCTCACCCAAGGCCACTGACATAGTATCTGGGTATCACTGCTGGTTATTCAGGGCCTGAGGGCTCTTCCATTAGCAGGTGATTAATGGTGCCAGGACTGGGTCCTTCTCTTCAAGGCAGTGGCTTCCTTTCTGGCCCAGGGTGTGTCTAGAATTGTTGTCTGGGAGCTAGGGCCTGGAAAGGGGGCCTCACAACTCTGACGTATGCCCTATCTTGTGTGGCTGATCTGGTTTCCAAGATGCAAAGTAAAGTCCTCCCCACTCTTCTGTCTCCTCTCCTCAAATGGAAGGAAGGCATCTTTTTTGGGGCTGCAAGCTGTGCAGCCTGGGGTGAGGGGAGGGGTGATGCCAGCACTCCCTTAGCCACCCAGGCTGGCATCGTAGTAGGTCCTGTGCCCTCCCGCCCCCATCCTGTGGCCTTGGGCCCAGTTTAGCACTTGGACTTGCCTAGGTGTTGCAGTCCTTGTGGCCTAGACTGCCTTTCAAGTTTATTTGTGGCCCCAGAACACTTTAGCCATGGTGGCTAGGCTTGCAGGAACTCAAATTCTGACTCCTGGGATCATTGATTCCCTCTGACTAGGGCTGGTTTAAATGCAACCTCTATGGGTGGGCATCAGCTGAGTTTGGTCTGGTTTTGCTTTCTGCTATAATAGGGTAGCACTGAGTTCAATGCTTCACAATTGCTGCACTCTCCCTGCTGCCAGCACACAGGAATGCTTTCTACACCCCGCTGCCACTGCTGGGGGGATGGTGGAGGGGTGGTGTTGGTGCTTCAGGACTGTTTTTGCTACCTTTTCAGTTCCTGTTTCAGCAATATGAAATTAAAACCAGGTACTGTAAGTGCTTACCTGATGTTTTGTTCTTATGAAGGTATTCTGTTGTGTGTAGTTAGTTGTTAAATTGGTGTTCTTGCAGGGGGGACAATTGGTGGAGCCTTTTATTCTACTATCTTGCTCCACCCCCTTACTATAATTATTGCTATATTAGGTAATAAGTTCATCACCTAATTTTTAATTTTCTATTTCCTCTGTTTTCTTTTTCTCTGCCTTCCTCTGTCAACAAATTCTCTTAGTTTTCCTTTATCTGAAACAGATTTTCTCTGAGGAGGAGTATTTAGGAAAGCGCAAAGTCAAGAGGAGTGACAAAAACAAGGGTCACTTGAGGTATTTGAAGCCACTGGCACCAATAGCTACAGCACACATAAAAGAACCCAACTCCTAACCAGACTAACAAATTCTTATACTAAAGGTATTTTACTTTAGCTTGTATAACTTGATACCATATATTTGTCTTTTAACAAAAAAATTAGAAGGCACATCAAAAAGCAAGCAAAAGCAGTCTCAAAGGACCAAGCAAGTATCAGAACCAAACTCAGATATGATACAGATATTGGAATTTCAGACAGGACCTTAAAATATTTATGATTAATATATTGAGGGCTATAATGGAAAAATTAGAAAACATGAAATTAATAATATAAGTAGATTGGTAATATAAGTAGAGACATATAAATTCTTCAAAGGGATGAAAATGAAATACTAAGAATCTAACAGAAATGAAGAATATTTTAAATAGATAGGCTCATCAGTAAATTCATTATGGCTGGGTTATTGAACTCAGTGAGTTTGAAGAGATGTCAATAGGTAATTCTAATATAAATTGCAAGATATAAAAGGATTTTTAAAAACTCAGAACATTGAATAACTGTAGACTACTTCAAAAAGATGTAGCATGAACATAATTGGAATATGAGGAGAAGAAAGAGAATGGGGCAGAATAAATATTTGAAGTAACAATGGCTGAGAAATTTCCAAAGTTAATGACAGGCACCAAACCAGAGATCTGTAATTCTCAGAGAATAGCAAACAGAATAAATACCAAAAGTTAACCAAGGATATGTCATATTCAAACTGAAGGAAACTAAATACAAGGAGAAAATCTCAAACCAGAGGATAATAAAAATTGTTTCTATAGGGAACAAGAATAAAAGTTACAGCAGACTTCTTGTCAGAAATAATGCAGGCAAGAAGAGTATGGAGTGAAATATTTAAAGTACTGAGATTCAAAACTCACCAACCTAAAATTTTATATCCAGTGAAATTATCCTCCCAAAGTGAAGAAGATATACTTTCTCAGAGACAGAGGAATACAGAAATTTATCAGCAGCAGACATACCCTTCAAGAAATGTTAAAATATTTTCTTTAGGGAGAAGGAAAATGATATAAATCTGAATCTTGAGTCTACATATACAGGAAATTATCTATCTATCTATGAGAAATCTGTGTGCTATAATCATTTTTCCCCTGTAGCTAAGTTTGGTTTCTCTTTTGCTGCTTTTCAAGACTTTGCCTTTGGTTTCAGCAGTTTGACCATGATAAGTTTGGGGTTCTTGTGAATTCTTGAATTTGTAAATTTCTTTGTTTCCAAATTTGGGAAATATATATCCATTATTTCTGAGTAGTTTTTTTTTAAGCTCTCTCTTTATTCTCTTTTCCTTTCAGGAGTCTGATAACATTAATGTTATATATTATTGTCTCTTGCTATAGTTCCACAGGTTGCTGAGGCTCTCTTCATTTTTCTGAGTCTATTTTCTCTCTGTTTCTCTGATTGGATAATTTCTACTGTTCAATGTTTGAATTCCCTGATTCTTCCTCTGTCCCCTCCATTTTTTCTGTTGGGACCATTCATTGAATTTTAAAATTTTGGTTAATGTAGTTTTCTATTCTAAAATTTCCATTTTCTTCTCTTCATATCTTCTATTTATTTGTAGAGGCTTTATATTTCTTTGATGAGACTTTCTATTTTTTAATTTGTTTCAAGCACATTCATAATTGCTTGTTGAACCAAATTTATGATGGCTAATTTAAAATCTTTCTCAGATAGTTAAAAAATCTCTGTTATCTTGGTGTTAGCATCTAATGGTTGTCTTTTGCATTCAGTTTGAATTATTTCTGGTTCTTGTTATGATGAGTAATTTTTTATTAAAATCTGGACATTTTGGGAATTATGTTATGAGACTCTAGATTTTATTCCAATCTGCTGCTTTTTTTTTTTTTTTTTTTTAAGACGGAGTTTTTGCCCTTGTTGCCCAGGCTGGAGTGCAATGGTGTGATCTTGGCTGAGTGCAACCTCTGCATCCCGGGTTCAAGTGATTCTCCTGCCTCAGCCTCCTGATAGCTGGGATTACAGGCATGTGCCACCATGCCCAGCTAATTTTGTATTTTTAGTAGAGAGAGGGTTTCTCCATGTTGGTCAGGCTGGTCTTGAACTCCTGACCTCAGGTGATCTGCCTGCCTCAGCCTCCCAGAGTGCTGGGATTACAGGTGTGAGCCACTGCGCCTGGCCCCAATTTGCTTTATCTGGGTTCCTGTGACTACTCTGCTGGTTGAAGTGGGTGGGGATGGACTGCTTCATTACTGCCAGATGTAAGAAGAAGTCTACGTTCTCCACTTGGCCTTCGTTGACACCCAAGGGTAGGCTCTTTATTATTGCTGGGCAAGGAGGGGACTTCTGTCTCCCTACTTAGGCTTTCACTTATACCTCTCTAGTAGGAGACATTGGAGTTCCTTGTTATTGCTACTCACATGTAAAATGGTACAGCCATTTTAGAAAACAGTCTGGCAGTTCTTCAAAAAGAGGTACCATAAGTCCCAGCAACACCACTACTAGGTATAAGCCCAAGAAAAATAAAAACATATGTCCAGACAATAATTTGTACACCAATGTTTATAGCAGCATTATTCATTGTAGCTAAAAAGTGAAACAATTTAGTCTGTCAACTGATGAATGGACAAACCAAATGTGGTATATCCATACAATGGATTATTATTCAGCAATAATAGGAAATGATGTATTGATCATGCTACAACATGGATAAACCTTGATACATTAAGCTAAGTGAAAGAAGGCAGTCACAGAGGACTAAATATTATATGATTCCATTCATATGAAATGCCCAGAATAGGTAAATATATAGGAACATACAGTAGATTCATAGCTGTCTAGAACTGGGGGGTGAGTTGGGGGCATATGAGAAATGACTGCTAATGGGTAAGGAGTTTCTTTTGGGGCTAATGGGAATGTTTTAAAATTGATTGTGATGGTGGTTGCGCAATCCTGGAAATATACTAAAAGCCATTAATGTGTATACTTTAAATGGGTGTATTATATGCTATGTGATTTATATTTCAATAAGGGTTTACAAATAAGAAAAGAAAACCCAGAGAACTTAACACGCTGTATTTTCTCAGGTTCGAACATCTCTAGCCAGTATGCTTTTTTCTCTCCACCTTTCAGAGCCTTCTTATCTTTGTTTTATGTATAATATCTAGGATTTTTAGTGGGATGAACAGAGAAAATTGCATTTAATTCATCTTGTCCTGTTAGCAGAAGTCATTTGTTTTCAAAATTACCTTTTAACTTTTAAAATTAGCTTATTATAATTTTTTTGTTTATTGTTCTATAAACTTTAACACATATGTAGATTGGTTAACAGATATATGTTAATCCTGGTTACCACAACCAGGATACAGAACAGTACTATTAACCCCAAAACTGCCATGTGCTCTTTCTTTGTAGTCATGCCCTTTCCTCATTTCTAAATTCTGACAACCACTGGTCTGTTTTCTGTTACTATATAAATGGAATAATAAAAAGAATAAGTGATTTTTGAGAATAGCTTCGTTTATTCAGTGTAGTGCCTTTGAGATTCATTGAAGTTGGTTTGTGTGTCAATAATTTGTTTTTTTCTTCTGGATTAGTATTCCATTATATGGATATACATACCACAGGTTGTCTATACATTCAGTCATTAAAGGATATTGGGTTGTTTCCATTTTTGATGATTATGAATGGACTTCTTAAAACATTTGTGTACAGGCTTTTTATGTACATAGTTTTAATTTCTCTAGGGTAAATACTTGGTATCGGATTTCTGGGTCGTATGTTAAGTATATGTTTAAGTTTATAAGGAACTGCCAAACTGTGTTCCAGAGCAGTTCTCCCATTTTGCATATCTGTCAGCAAGGTTTGAGAATTCTAGTTCTCCTGCATCCTCACCAGCACTCGATATTGTTATATTTTTAAATTTTAGGTATTGTCATAGTATATGTCAGTAGTTATTGTACTTTTAGCTTTTATTTCCATAATGGCTAATTATGGTGAATATCTTTTCATGTGCTTATTTGCCACACTATAGCCTTTGTGGTCAAGTGTCTGCTTGGGTCTTTTGCCCATCTTTAAACTGGGCATGATTTAAACCTCCATGATACCTGCCTGCTGGTATCATGGAGGAGGTGCTTTAGAGTTTGTGAGTCTGTCCACCACAATTATACCTTTGAATAATCTATCCCCCCTTTTTAGTGCAAACAGGACCCATAACTTGTGTCTAACTAGTAGAATATGACAACAGTGATGGGATGTCACTCCCACCATTAGGTTATATTACATAAAACTCTTGTCTTGCTGGATGGAGACTCTAGAGACTTTTCTTGGCTTGATGAAATAGGTGGCCATGTTGGAATAGGCTGTGTGACAAGATACTTCAGGTAGTCTCTGCAGGTGGCTTTTAGGAACTGTGGGAGACCTCTTGTTGCTAACAGCCGAGAGCTAGCAAGAAGCCAGGGCCCTCAGTCCTATTGACACAAGAAAACAAAGTCTGCCTACAATCTTAGCAAACTTTGAGGTGGATTCTTCCCCAGTCATGCCTCCAGATGATAAGGCAGGTTGGCTGACATCTTGATTTCAATGTTGTTAAATCCTAAGCAGAGGACTCAGATAAACTGTTCCCGGAATCCTGACCTATAGAAATTGTAAGATAATAAGTGTGTAGTATTTTAAGCTGCTGGTTTTGTGGTAATTAATTTGCTATGCAGCAATAATAAAATATAAGTCTAGAACATCTTGCTCTGTCAGAAAGTAAGAAGGGACTCAAATAACTGTAAGCTATGACAAAAGGACCCTGAAGTAAATTTGAAGGTGCTCTCACTAGCCATATCTGGGACAATATGAGATTCAAAATAAATAATAGTATTAATATAACTCATTGAATAAAATGGGAAATAATTAGTTCACATTTATATAAATAAATAACCAATCAATCAATGGAAAGAAGAGAAAGCTCTTCCTTGCTACTGTAAGGACAACTAATTAGTATAGAAGAAATAATTAGAGAATATTTATTTTGCAACCATCATAGTAATAGTTAATTCAGGCAGAAACATCAATAATTGCTAAAACTAGGGGTGAAAGTGGGACGATAAATGAATATTTACATAGCTTCAAAGTATCTTTCCACAAACTAATTAATTACAAAGGTAAAAGAATAAATTTACAGTGGAAAATCTGGAAGGTATCACCAAGAAATCAAACTTAATGTTAGCAGCAATTGGACATATTGACATTTGTACTTCTGATATGATGTACTGTGAAGGGTACAACATCACTTTCATAGTATTCCTGCCAAACATGCTTAACCTGCATCTAATCATGAGGAAGCATCAGACAAATCTTAACGTTTTGCCCATTATTGCAATAATGGTAAATGTAATAATTTGCCATTATTGCAATAGTTGGTGAAACTTGAATGTACTCTCTGGGTGAAGAATACATGGGAGTTGTTGTATTTATCTTGTAGTTTTCCCTCTGTAAGTTTAAAATTGTTTCCAAATAAAAAATTTAAAAAGGGGCCAGGAGTGGTGGCTCATATCTGTAATCCTAGCACTTTGGGAGGCCAAGGGAGGTAGATATGTTAAGCCCAGGAGTTCGAGGCCTGGGCAACATGGTGAAACTCTGTCTCTACTAAATATATAAAAATTAGCCAAGTGTGGTGGCACATGCCTGTAGTCCCAGCTACTTGGGAGGCTGATGTGGAAAGATCACCTGAGCCTGGGGAGGTCGAGGCTACAAGTGAGCTGTGATTGTATCACTGCACCCCAGCCTGGGTGACAGAGTAAGACCATCTCTCAAAAACACAAAGAAATTTAAAAAGGAAATATGTGCCAGGCACTGTCCCAGGTAGTAGAATACTTCTGGCAACAAAAACAGACAAAAATTTCTGCTCTCATGGATTTTACCTTTTAGTGGGAGGAAATGAACACTAAATAAATCATTATACTGTAGTGCGAATAAGAAAAAATATTTAAAAAATCATTATATCAAGTCATTTGGGAATAAATGCAATGGTTAATAATAAACCAGAGGAAGAGCATAAGAGAGTGACTCCAGGACCTACCTATGTGGGCTGATAGGTGCTCTATTTAAATTAGGCTAGTCAGCAAAGGTCTCTTTGAGAGGTAATGTTTGAGTGGAGACCTAAAAGATAAAGATTCAGTTATGCAAAGGTCTAGGGAAAGAGCACTCCAGGCATAGGAACCAGCAAGTTCAAAGTTCAAAGGACCTGAGGTGGGAATGAGCTTGGAATTTTTAGGAGTACCCCCTGGGATTATGAAGGTAGTTTAACATTGACTCCAACATTAAAAACAAAACCAAAAACAAACAAAAACAAAACAAAACAGGTGAGAATTTACAGCTATATAGTATGAACAGCAGAACTCTGAAATTTGACTTCTGGGTTCAAATCCAGTTTCTGCTACCAGCTATGTGACTCTGCGAAAACGCCTTAATCTTTCTGTGCCTCAGTTCCCTCATTTGTACATGAGAATTAATAATAGCTCCAACCTAAATAGGTTACTTGGAGAATTAAACGGATGAGTACGTGTAAAATGCTTAGGACAGTGTCCAGTGTGCTAACCCAATATATATTAGAAATTATCTTAACTGATTTGGTCTGGGCTCATTAACTGCCTGGTTGGTGTGTATGTGGCAGGATCCCAGGAAGTATAGCTTGTCTGGTTGTATGTTTCTGAGAGGGGACAGAGGAGCCCAGTCCTAAGAAATGTGACGTTGCACAGTAAGGGATGAGGGCTGCTTCCTGCTCATTCCTAGCCCCTACCAAAACCAGGTCCTGTGAAAGGGATTCTATCAGGTGTGACCCATTGAATAAAACAGGAAACCATGAATTTCCATTTGCATACATAAATAAAGACACAGTCAAAATCCCTTATTGAAGCCTAATTCTAATTTTTTATACTTAACCTAGACCCAAATTCAACTCATGTTTGAACTCTTCTAAATAAAAGCCATTCCTAATCTCTGTCCTGTATACAAATGAAGTCCTGACCCTTTGTCCAACCAAATCCTGACTACTTCTCCAATCCGAGGTCTGCTGCTGGCTCCAAATCTAGCCTAGATCCGAATTTCACTCCAAGAGGTCCAAACTTGGCCCCATCTTCGGCCCCCTATCTTCACTTAATCTGTTACTGGCCTTGACTCAGGCCCCATTACAGCTCCAGTCTCAATCTTGGTGCTGTGCTGGATGACTGTGCTGATCTTAGAAACATTTCTTATGAGGCACTCAGATTCCTGCCTTTCATTCCTAACATTTTTTAGGGGAACCATTGTGTTGGGGTGAATGAAATTATCTTGGGTGATGAGAGATGCTACTTCCATAATTTATTAGGGCCTGATCTTTCACTTATTTATTATTATCCCCTCAATGTGCTATTCCTTTTTGTCTTTGCTCGTGTTCTTCCCTTTAACTGCAATGCCTCCTCTGCTCCTGATCACCTCCCCAAATCCTTTAATGATCAACTCTTGATACTATATGTAGTGATACTATACTTCCCTTAGGACATGTTTCTGGGCCAGTGGATTCTATACCAATGTCTTTTGGACTTGCACTCACACTTTGTTTTACATCCTGATTTTTGGTGGAAAATTTCTATATAGGAGGGGCTGATCATTGGCATTCTGGGTGAATTGGTTCTTGAAAGTACATTTGCACAGCACTTTACCAGAAATTGAGAAAACAAATTTTCTAAATCAAATAATTTCAGGTGGGCTTCCATTTTGGGCAGCAGGATAACCTGAATGACCTTTCTGATTTAAACAACTAAAATTTTTAATAGAATATAAAGAAAATTAGGTAGTTTAAAATGCCCTATTGAACTACCATTAGATTAAGAAGCAGATAAATCCTCAAAACAAGGTAGAGTATATGCATACAATGAAATTCTACTGAGAATTAAAGAGGACAAATGATGGAAACATGCTACAACATGGATGAACCTCAGAAACCTCATGCTAGGTGAAAGAAGGCAGGTACAGATGAGTATATACTATTTGATTCCACTTAAATGAACTTCAAGAACAGGTAAAGCTAACCTATGGTATTAGAAACCAAGATAGTGTCTACACTTAGGGAGTAGTACTGGGAAGGGGCATGAGGGAAACTTCTGAGAGAAATGTTCTCTCTCTCTCTTTTTTTTAAGAGACCGGGTCTCACCCTGCAGACTGGAATGCAGTGGTGTGATCATAGCTCACTGTAACCTCAAACCCCTGGGCTGTAACAACCCTCCCACCTTAGCCTCCCAAGTAGCTGGGACTATAGGTGTGTGCCACTATGCCAGGCCATTTTTTTTCTTTTTTTGAGGCGGGGTCTCAGTCTGTCTCCCAGTATGGAATGTAGTGGTGCGCTCTTGGCTCACTGTAGTCTCTGCCTCCTGGGCTCAAGTGATCCTTCCACTTTAGCCTCCCAAGTAGCTGGGACTACAGGTGCATGCCACCACGCCTGGCTAATTTTTATATTTTTTGTAGAGATGGGGTTTCGCTATGTTGCCTAGGCTGATCTTGAACTCCTGGCCTTAAGTGATCCTCTGACCTCCGCCTCCCAAAGTGCTGGGATTATAGGTGTAAGTCACCATGCCTGACTGTTCTATATATCTTGTTCTGAGTGATGAAGATTTTTCTTTCTTTTCTTTTCTTTCTTTCTTTCTTTCTTTCTTTGTCTCTCTCTCTCTCTTTCTTTCTTTCTTTTTGTATATTTGCAGATTCATACAGCTGTTATTTGTGCTTGGAGCCTACCCAAAGTCGGAAATGTAGTAGGAGAACCCCTGAGCAGAAAAAAAATGAAATTTCTAAAGATTGCACCTTAGTGTAAAGGTAAAGGAGAAATAAACCCTGTCAAGCAGAAGGGCAGAAAGAAAAATTGCTCATTTTGACTTTGTTGCTGAATTGAAAGAAAACATTTCCCTATTGTAGCAATGGGGCACACCTAGGACCCAGATCTTGGATTTTAAGTATTATTTCCGACTAAAAAGGACTCAGAATGCCTTGGAATAATAGCTGATTCCAGGGCTGGATCAGGGAAGTTATAAGGCTGGAACATCTTGTGGTGGCAGAAAGTAAGGAAATGTCCTCCAGATGGTAGGTGCATATCACAAGGACATAGGAGTCACCTTGAAGGAGTTTGCACTGGCCAGATCTGAGGCAATTTGATCATCATCATAAATAAAAATGTTAACAGATTATAACCATTGAATAAAATAGGGATCTATGAGTCTGCTCCAATAAATAAATAAATAAATGCAAGTCACATGTAGCTGGTGGCTACCTTATTGGATAGCACAGCTCTAGAGAATCTCACATATTTACATGAGGAGTCATGTATAAAAATGCCTATCGTAACATTGTAATAGCAGAAAATTAGAAGCAATATAAAAGTACATCAGAAGTAGAATGAATAAATAAAATTGTGATTTATTTAGACAATGAAGCACATACAGCAGTGAAATGAATAATTTACTGTTACATGGGCCAACGTGGATGAAGCTCAGAAACATAATGTTAACTGAAAAAGCAAGTCATAAAAGAAAACATAAAATAATCTTTGATATAAAATTCAAAAGCAGGCAAAACAAGATATATAAGGATACAGACATAGCTAACAAATTAAATAGAAACAAGAAGCTACAAAATTTAGGGTAGTGGTTGTTTTTGTATAGAGGGAGTGCTGTGTGTATTGGGAAGGGCTTTTAAGGTAATATGTACCTGGGTAGTCATGTCTTTACTTTTTCTTTTTTTTGCCTGACACTTTCCACATGGAGATACATGTCATTATTTTTAAATTGCTTTTATATATGACACTTTAAGTTTTTAAATTAAAATTTTTTATTGAGGTGAAATTCACATAACGATAAAACTAACAATTTTATTTTTTATTTTTTATTTTTCCATAAGTTACTGGGGTACAGGTGGTATTTGGTTACATGAGTAAGTTCTTTAGTGGTGATTTGTGAGATTCTGGTGCACCCTTCACCCAAGTAGTATACTCTGCAACATATTTGTAGTCTTTTATCCCTTGCCCCCCTCCTACTCTTTCCCCCGAGTCCCCGAAGTCCATTGTATCATTCTTATGCCTTTGCATCCTCACAGCTTAGCTCCCACATATCAGTGAGAACATACGATACTTGATTTTCCATTCTTGAGTTACCTCACTTAGAATAATAGTCTCCAGTCTCATCCAGGTCACTGCAAATACTGTTAATTCATTCCTTTTTATGGCTGCATAGTATTCCATCATATATACATATACCACAGTTTCTTTATCCACTCGTTTATTGATGGGCATTTGGGTTGGTTCCGCGATTTTGCAGTTGTGGATTTTGCTGCTGTAAACGCGTGTGTAAGTATCTTTTTTGAATAATGACTTCTTTTCCTTTGGGTAGATACCCAGTAGTGGGATTGCTGGATCAAATGGTAGTTCTACTTATAGTTCTTTAAGGGATCTCCACACTGTTTTCCATAGTGGCTGTACTAGTTTACATTCCCATCAGCAGTGTAGAAGTGTTCCCTGTTTGCTGCATCCACACCAATATCTACTGTTTTTTGATATTTTGATTATGGCCATTCTTGCAGGAGTAAGGCAGTATCTCATTGTGGTTTTGATTTGCATTTCCCTGATCATTAGTGATGTTGAGCATTTTTTTCATGTGTTTGTTGGCCTGTATATCTTCTTTTGAGAATTGTCTATTCATGTCCTTATCCCATGTTTTGATGGATTATTTGTTTTTTTCTTACTGATTTGAGTTTTGTAGATTCTGGATATTAGTCCTTTGTCAGATGTATACATTGTATAAATTTTCTCCCACTCTGTGGGTTGTCTGTTTACTCTGCTGACTGTTCCTTTTGCCTTGCAAAGCTCTTTAGTTTAATTAGTTCCCAGCTATTCATCTCTGTTTGTATTGCATTTGCTTTTGGATTCTTGGCCATGAAATCCTTGCCTAAGCCAATGTCTAGAAGGGTTTTTCCGATGTTATCTTCTAGAATTTTTATAGTTTCAGGTCTTAGGTTTAAGTCCTTAATTTATCTCGAGTTGATTTTTGTATAAGGTGAGAGATGAGGATCCAGTTTCATTCTCCTACATGTGGCTAGCCAATTATTCCAGCACGATTTGTTGAATAGGCTGTCCTTTCCCTGCTTTATGTTTTTGTTTGCTTTGTTGAAGATCAGTTGGCTGTAAGTATTTGGGTTTATTTCTGGGTTCTCTATTCTGTTCCATTGATCTATGTGCCTATTTTTATACCAGTACCACACTGTTTTGGTGACTATGGCCTTATAGTATAGTTTAAAATCAGGTCGTGTGATGCCTCCACAATTGTTCTTTTTGCTTAGTCTTGCTTTGGCTATGTGGGCTCTTTTTTGTTTCCATATCAATTTTAGCATTGTTTTTTCTAATTCTGTGTGGAATGATGGTGGTATTTTGATGGGATTGTGTTGAATTTGTAGATTGCTTTTGGCAGTATGGTCATTTTCACAATATTTATTCTACCCATCCATGAGCATGGGATGTGTTTCCATTTGTTTGTGTCATCTGTGATTTCTTTCAGCAGTGTTTTGTAGTTTTCCTTGTAGAGGTCTTTCACATCCTTGGTTAGGTATATTCCTAAGTATTTTATATTTTATTTTATTTTTGCAGTGATCGTAAAAGGGGTTAAGTTCTTGATTTGATTCTCTGCTTGGTCGCTGTTGGTATATAGCAGAGCTATTGATTTGTGTACATTAATTTTGTATCCAGAAACTTGGCTGAGCTTTTTTTATCAGTTCTAGGAGCTTTCTGGAGGAGTCCTTAGGGTTTTCAAGGTAAACGATCATATCGTCAGCAAACAGTGACAGTTTGACTTCCTCTTTAGCAATTTGGATGCCTTTTATTTCTTTTTCTTGTCTGATTGCTCTGGCTAGGACTTCTAGCACTATATTGAAGAGGAGTGGTGAGAGTGGGTATCCTTGTCTTTTTCCAGTTCTCAGAGGGAATGCTTTCAACTTTTCCCCATTCAGTATTATGTTGGCTGTGGGTTTGTCATAGATGGCTTTTATTACACTAAGGTATGTCCCTCGTATGCCGATTTTGCTGAGAGTTTTAATCAAAGTGATGCTGGATTTTGTTGAATGCTTTTTCTGCATCTATTGAGGTGATCATGTGATTTTTGTTTTAATTCTGTTCGTGTGGTGTATCACATTTATTGACTTGTGTATGTTAAATCACACCTCCATCCCTGGTATGAAACCCACTTGATCATGCTGGATTATCTTTTTGATATGTTGTTGGATTCTGTTAGCTAGTAGTTTGTTGAGGATTTTAGCATCTGTGTTCATCAAGGATATTGGTCTGTAGTTTTCTTTTTTGGTTATATCCTTTCCTGGTTTTGGTATTGGGGTGATGCTGGCTTCATAAAATGAATTAGGGAGAGTTCCTTTTTTCTCTGTCTTGTGGAATAGTGTCAAAAGGATTGGTACCACTTCTTTGAATGTTTGGTAGAATTCTGCTGTGAATCAGTCTGGTCTTGGACTTTTTTTTTGTTGGTAATTTTTAAATTACCATTTCAGCCTCGCTGCTTGTTATTGGTCTGTTCAGGGTTTCTAATTCTTCCTGATTTAAGCTAGGAAGGTTGTATTTTTCCAGGAATTTATCCACCTCTTCTAGGTTTTCTACTTTATTTGCATAAAGGTGTGTTCATAGTACCCTTGAATGATCTTTTGTATTTCAGTGGTGTCAGTTGTAATATCTCCTGTTTCATTTCTTAGTGAGGTTATTTGGGTTTTCTCTCTTCTTTTCTTGGTTAATCTTGCTAATGGTCTATCCATTTTATTTACGTTTTCAAGGTACCAGATTTTTGTTTTATTTATCTTTTGTATTTTTTGTTTGTTTCAATTTCATTTAGTTCTGCTCTGATCTTGGTAATTTCCTTTCTTCTGTTGGGTTTGGGTTTGGCTTATTCTTGTTTCTCTAGTTCCTTGAGGTGTGAACTTAGAATGTCAGTTTGTGCTCTTTTGGTCTTTTTGATGTAGGCACTTAGGACTATAAACTTTCCTCTTAGCATTGCCTTTGCTGTATCCCCAAGGTTTTGATATGTTGTGTCATTATTCTCTCAGTTCAAAGAATTTTTAAATTTCCTTCTTGATTTCATTTTTGACCCAATGCTCATTCAGGAGCAGATTATTTAATTTTCATTTATTTGCATGGTTCTAAAAGTTCCTTTTGGAGTTGATTTCCAGTTTCATTCCACTGTGGTCTGAGAGAGTGCTTGATATAATTCTGAAGTTTCCTTTTGGAGTTGATTTCCAGTCTTATTCCACTGTGTGTGGTCTGAGGGAGTGCTTGACAGAATTTCAATTTTCTTAAATTTACTGAGGCTCATTTTATGGCCTATCATATGGTCTACCTTGGAGAAAGTTCCATGTGCTGTTGAATAGAATGTGTATTCTGTGGTTGTTGGACGAAATGTTCTGTATATATCTGTTAAGTCAATTTGTTCCAAGGTGTAGTTTAAATCCATTGTTTCTTTGTTCACTTTCTGTCTTGATGACCTGTCTAGTGCTGTCAGTGGAGTACTGAAGTCCCCCACTATTATTGTGTTGCTGTCTATCTCATTTCTTAGGTCTATTAGTAATTGTTTTATAAATTTGGGGTCTCCAGTGTTAGGTGCATATATGTTTAGGATTGTGACATTTTCCTGTTGGACAAGGCCTTTTACCATTATATAATGTCCCTCTTTGTCTCTTCTAGCTGCTGTTGCTTTAAAATTTGTTTTGTCTGTTATAAGAATAGCTACCCCTGCTTGCTTTTGGTGTCTATTTGCATGAAATGCCTTTTCCCACCCCTTTACTTTATGTTAATCCTTATGTGTTAGGTGAGTCTCCTGAAGGCAGCAGATGGTTGGTGAGTTCTTATCCATTCTGCATCTTTTAAGTGGAGCATTTAGGCCATTTACATTCAATGTTAGTATTGAAATGTGAGGTACTGTTACTTTCATCATGCTTTTTGTTGCCCATGTACTTTGATTTTTTTGTTTTTTGTTTTTGCTTTTTAACATGTATTTTTCTTTTATAGGTCCTGTGTGATTTATGCTTTAAAGAGGTTCTGTTTTGATGTGTTTCCAGGATTTGTTTCAAGATTTAGAGTTCCTTTTAGCAATTCCTGTAGTGGTGGCTTGGTAATGGTGAATTCTCTCAGCATTTGTTTATCTGAAAATGACTGTATCTTTCCTTCATATATGATGCTTAGTTTTGCTGGATACAAAATTCTTGGCTGATAATTGTTTTGTTTGAGGAGGCTGAAGATAGGGCCCCAATCCCTTCTAGCTTGTAGGGTTTCTGCTGAGAAATCTGCTGTTAATCTGCTAAGTTTTCCATTATAGGTTACCTGGTGCATTTGTCTCGCAGCTCTTAAAATTCTTTCTTTCGTCTTAACTTCGGATAACCTTATGATAATGTGGCTGGGCGAAGATCTTTTTGCAATGAATTTTCCAGGTATTCTTTGTGCTTCTTGTATTTGGATGTCTGGGTCTCTAGCAAGGCCGGGGAAGTTTTTCTTGATTATTCTACTGAATATGTTTTCCAAGCTTTTACGGTTCTCTTCTTTCTTAGGAACACTGATTATTCTTATGTTTGGTTGTTTAACGTAATCCCAGACTCCTTGGAGACTTTGTTCATATTTCCTTATTCTTTTTTCTTTGTCTTTGTTGGATTAGGTTAATTCGAAGACCTTGTCTTTGAGCTCTGAATTTCTTTCTTCTACTTGTCCAGTTCTATTGCTGAGACTTTCGCAGAGCATTTTGCATTTCTAAAATTGTGTCCAAAGTTTCCTGAATTTTTGACTGTTTTGTGTTTAAGCTATCTATTTCTTTGAATATTTCTCTCTTCAATTCTTGTATCATGTTTTTGGATTTCCTTGCATTGGGTTTCGTCTTTCTCTGGTCCCTCCCTGATTAGCTTAATAAGTAACCTCCTGGACTCTTTTTCAGATAAATCAGGGACTTCTTCTTGGTTTGGATCCATTGCTGGTGAACTAGTGTGATTTTTTGGGGGGTGTTGAAGCACCTTGTTGTGTCATATTACCAGGGTTGGTTTTCTGGTTCCTTCTCATTTGGGTAGGCTCTGTTAGAGGGAAGGTCTAAGGCTGAAGGGATGTTCCCTTGATGTAGTAGTCTCCCCCTTTTCCTATGGATGTGGCTTCCTATGAGTCGAAATGCAGTGATTGTTGTCTGTCTTCTGGGTCTAGCTACCCAGTGAGTCTACCTGGCTCCCGGCTGGTACTGGGGGTTGTCTGCAGAGTCATACCATGTGAACATGAACCATCTGTGGGTCTCTCAGCTGTGTATACCAGTGCCTGTTCCTGTGGAGGTGGCAGGGGTAGGGTGGGGGGTGTGCAATAGATTCTGTGAGGATTCTTAGCTTTGTTGGTTTAATGCTCTTTTTTGTGCTGGTTGACCTCCTGTCAGGAGGTGGTGGTTTCCAGAAAGCATCTGCTATAGTAATATAAAAAGGGACCGGCAGTGGGCGGGGCCCTAAAACTCCCAAGATTATATAACCTTTGTCTTCCACTACCAGGGTGGATAGGGAAGGACCATCAGGTGGGAGTGGGGCTAGGTGTGTCTGAGCTCAGACTCTCCTTGGGTGGGTCTTGCTGTGGGTCTGTGGAGGGTGGGGGTGAGATTCCCAGGTCACTGGAGTTGATTACCTAGGAGAATTATGGCTGCCTCAACTGAGTCATGCAGGTTGTCAGGGAAGTGAGGGAAGGCCAGCAGTCGCAGATCTCACCCAGCTCCCAGCAAACGAAGGGCCTGTCTCATACCCACTGTGCCCCCACAACAGCCCCAAGTCTGTTTCCAGGCGGAGGACATGACAGGCTTGAAAACTTGCCCCCGGCTACTCACCTTCCAGCTGTGATAGAAAAGGGCTTGGTTCTTCCCCTGCTTGTGGAGTCTGCACACCGGATTTGCACCCTCCCCTGAGTTCTGATCAGGAGGCTTCTTGCCTGTTCGAATTGTTACAAAGTTCGTCTAGAGATTTCCTTCTCCCTGTGGAGCTTTACCCCCTGCTCCTCTGGTCACCATCCTGATGGATCCCTGTGGTGCCAGGCAGGAATAGCCTGTGAGGGGACGCAGCCAGCTCCCCGGGCCTTTCTGCTGCTTCCTCTACCCCTATATTTCGCTCAGCTCTCTAAATTGACTCAACTCCAGGTAAAGTCAGAAACTTGTCCTGCAAACAGAACTTCAGCTTCTCCAATGGGAGTGTGTGTTCAGGAGAGGAGGGTCTCCCTTTCCCATTTCCGCTGTTCGGGCGCTCACAGTATTTGGGGTGTCTCCTGGGTCCTGCAGGTGCAGTCTGCTTCCTTCAGAGGGTCTTTGGGTCCTCTTGGGATTGCTTGGGATTCTTGCAGTTGATCTGGAGCTGAAATTTACAACGTGAGCTTCCACCAACTGCTCTGTCCAGAGCTGCAATCTAATCTTGCCCTCCGTCCGCCATGTTTGCCAAACACCTGAAACTAAAGTGTCCTCTTCAGTGGCATTACTGTGCAACTACTCCATCTATCTAGTTTCACAACATTCTCATCACCCCAAAAGAAAACCCTATTACCATCAGGAAATCAATTCCCATTTCTCACTTCCACAGCATCTGGAAACTACCAATCTACATTCTTTTTCTATGCATTTATCTGTTCTGAATACCTCATATTAAATAGAATCATTAAATATGTGACCTTTTGTGTTTAGCTTCTTTCACTTAGCATAATGATTTTGTGGCTCATCCATGTTGTAGCATGTATCAGTTTTTCATTCCTTTTCATGGCTGAATAATATTTCATTGTAAGTAAATACCACAATTTGTTTCTCCATTCATATGTTGATGGACATTTGGGCTCTTTCCACCTTTTAGCTATTGTGAATAGTGTTGCTATGAACATACAGGTACATGTATTTGCGTACTAGTTTTCATTTCTTTTGGGTAAATACCTAGGAGTGGAATTGCTGGGTCATATGGCAACTCCATGTTTAACTTTTAGAGTAACTGTCAAACTGTTTTTCACAGCACCTTATATGTATACTTTACAATAAAAAATTTTTAAAAACCCAATAAAAGGCTGGAGATGTTAATGGAGTTAACTGGAGACGACGTCTTCCCCTTTATCTCTACTAAGTATTTCCACCTCTGCTTTTCATCTAGTCTGTGCATTTTCTTTACCTTCGAAAACAGATGAAGGGAATTTTCCCAGAAGCCAGTACGTGCTTTTTTTTTTTTTTTCCTAAGACAGAGTCTCACTCTGTTGCCCAGGCTGGAGTGCTGTGGCGTGATCTCAGCTCACTGCAATCTCTGCCTCCTGGGTTCAAGCGATTCTTCTGCCTCAGCCTCCCGAGTAGCTGGGATTACAGGCGCCCACCACCACTCCCAGAAGCCAGTACTTCTGAATCCCAGGAGAAGCCTGTGTCAACAGCTTTTCTGAAACCTGGGAAATATAACTGAAAAAGTAAAATATTTCCAGTAAGCATTTGTTATGTGCCAGGCAGTCTGTTAGCTGTTTCACGGATGTCATGACTTTGAAACTAATCAACTCTCCTGTGATTTTAATATTATCATGGTTTCAGTTTGTCTCTCTTGTGGTATCTAGCACAGAGCTGGAGGAACTCATTGAATGATATGGCTGGATAGGCAAGAGGTGGTGAATAAGAGGTTCAGTGTTCTCTGGGCACAGTGAGAAGGCCTGGCAAGGGCAGTGCCCGCCATATGGGCGCCACAAGCAAGCTACAGAAAGGGTTCTTCTTCAAACTGATATTCTTTAAATATTTGTTCAGCATTTATTTGGCAGGAGAAAGGAAAAACCAATTTTTTTTAAAATAAAAATTGCATACCTTTCTGGATGTTCAAAATAAGGAACATATTATATGCACCAAACTTAGCATAATATTTTAACTTATTTGGAATTGCCTTTCATTTCATGGTTTTTCCATTTCTTGTAATTGGAGTGCGTTAGTCACTCACACTCACTAAGGGGAAAAGTAACTAACTGCCCATGGATAGAGACAGGAAGTCTTGTTTAAATATATTTGAAAAGTCTTTTGGCAAAATTATTTCTACTTTTAAGTAGTTTTTGTTCCCGTTTTAGTTTTTCCCCCCCTGAACCTAGCAACTCCTTAACAGGCACATTAAAATATTTTTATTTTGATAATAAACTAGATGACTTGTTGTAGACAGCCTTACACTGTGCATTATTCAGTTTTAGGCTTTGAGAGTGAGGCTACTGCTGACCCTGGCTCCTTCTCCCCAAGTCAACTGGATAGTGTTAGCCTCAGGGCCTGGGGGGTATGAGTGTGCACAATTGCAAAAATATTCCATAAATAGTATGAGCTTGTAAGGGGTTTGTTACTATTGTGTTTATTTCCATGTCAGTTAACTTTGGTAGAGAGGATGGGACCAATTTTTGCTTCACCAGTTAGTTGAGAAGTTTCTTATAGAAATCTGAGTTAATTAGCATAGATTTTATCCCATGATATTGTTTCCTTTTGTGTAGTGGGAAGCAACTGGCTAACTGGTCCACTACTTAAACTGGCTTGTTATTTGTGTGGGAAAAGGAAAAGGTCGTTCTTAACCAAGAAGGAGGCTGTTCTTTAGATTTCAAGTCCATGTGCCAAGAATCTGGGGAAAGAGAAAACTTCTGCGCTTGTGCCTGGATCCCATCCTCTTCTGTTTCTTTAGCTACTTCACCAATTATCCCTTTCTTTTCAGAAGTTTCAACTTACCTTCTATTAGCATTGGAGGATGTTCAATATTTTTCCATTGGAAAAAGGAAACCCACATCCCTTTGGCTACTTCCCCATAACCCTTCTCCTTCACACAAAACAATTTCTTGAATGAGTTGTTCACACTTAACGTTTCCTCACCTTTTACCCACTCATCAACCCACTGTGATTTGGCTTTTCCCTCTGCCCTCTACTATAATTGCATCTACCACCATCAACCAACTATCTCTTACTTGTTAAATTCAGTGGCTTTTAGCTGTGTTTTCTCTCTCCTTAATTTGTCACCACATTTATCTCTGTTGACAATTTTCCCCCCGCTAGAAACTTACTCTGGCTTTCAGAAACTTCTCTGGTTGCTGGGGTCTGAATGTGTACTCCCTTCCCGCAAATTCATATGTTGAAACCTAACCTCCAAGGTGATGGAATTAAGAGGTATAGCCTTTGGGAGGTGATTAAATAATGAGGAGACCTCATAAATGGGATTAGTACCTTTATGAAAGAGGCCTGAAGGATCTTGTTTGCCCCTTCCACTGTGTGAGAACACAGCTAGAAATCACCATCTATGGGGAATGAGCCCTCACCAGACACTGAAATTGCCAGCAGTTGGATCTTGGACTTCTACACCTTCGGACCTGTAAGAAATACGTTTCTGTTATTTATAAGCTATCCAGTTTATGGTATTTTGTTGTAGCAGCCCAAACAGACTAAGACACTGATTCTTCCACTATTCCAATGGGTCTCTTTCAGTCTTCTTCATGGGCCTTTCTCAGTCTCATATATTCTTTTCCTTCCTATTCTCTAAATTTGAGTACTTTAAAAAAATTTAGCTCTCAGTTAAAAAAAATCTCATTTATTCCCCTGGCTTTCCCATGCTGGAGAGGCCACATATAGGAGCTGGCTTCAGTTATCATCTGTATGCTGATGGCTCCTAGATCTTTCCCTTTTGCTCATTCCTCCCTCTTGAGCTCTAGACATTTATATTTGAAGGCCTCCTGATTATCTGCCCTGGCAGTCTTGCAAGTATCTGAAACTCAACATATATTAAACTCTGCTTATCATCTTCATCCCCCTAGTCCTTCTAAACTTGCTCCTCCTCCTGGCTTTCCCAAGTCAGCAAATAGCCCCTCTGTCTGCTCAGTTATCCAAACAGAAACTTGAGCATCAGCCTAGAGTCAGCCCTTTCCTTCGAAGTCTTACGAATTCTCTCTTTTCAACAGATCCATGTTCTAGGTGATGTGGTAATCTTGCCTCTAGTCATTTTCCCTACAGTAAGATTGATCTTCTTGGAGTCTAGTTCTGATCACATGACTTCCATGCTCAAAAATAAGCACTAGATCACAATAGAAAAATGGATAAAGAACACAAATAGACAATTCCCAGAAGAAACACAAATGGACTGGGCTGGGCATGGTGGCTCATACCTGTAATCCCAGTGCTTTGAGAGGCTGAGGCAGGAGGAGTTGGAGCCCAGGAGTTGGAGACCAGGCTGGGCAACATAGTGAGACACCATCTCTACAAAACAATTAAAAAAAATTGCCAAACATGGTGGCATACACCTGTCATCCCAGCTACTTGGGAGGCTGAGTCAGGAGGATCTCTTGAGTCCAGGAGTTCAAGTCCATAGTGAGCTATGATCGTGCCATTGCACTCCAGCCTGTGTGGCAGAGTGAGACCCTGTTTTTAAAAAAAAACCCACATATGGGCAATAAATATCTAAGAAGGGGCTCAATCTCACTTATAATAAAAATTAAAGCACCATGATACCAGTTTTCACTTGCCAGATTTGCTAAAACCTAGGGTTAGTGAGGGGAAATGGACACTCATACACAGATGGTGGGAGTGTAAACTGGCAGAACCTTTTGGAGGCAATTTGGCAGCATGTATCAGAATATTAAGCATGTATACCCTTTGATGCACTTTTAGATTTTATTCTGCAGAAATACACAAGTATATATATATACAAAGACATTTATTACATTATTGTTCACAATAAGGAATTGGAAATAATCTAAATATCAACAATGAAATTATTAAATAAGTAATGGTATATACAATATATACATAAAAGATTACTAAGCTGCTTTTAAAAATAATAAAGTATCTGTTTAACACAACATGGAAAGATGATGACAATTTATTAAGCAAAAAGAGAAAGTTTCACAATAGTGTATTAATCTCATTTCTGTAAATAATTATTTTTTGTATATATATAAAAACTTTTGGAAATATAGGTACAAACATTAACTGTGAGAGTAGGAGTTACAGGAGTAGGGAGGATGGGGGCTTATACATTCTGTTTTGCGCAATTTTTTTTTTAATTTTTAAAGACAAGGTCTCACTGTATTGCTCAGGCTGGTCTTGAACTCCTGGGCTCAAGCAATCCTCTTGCCTCGGCCTTCCAAAATGCTGGGATTATGGGTGTGAGCCACTGTGCCCAGCCTGTTTTACATACTTCTATGCCCTCGATTGAGGATGTTTTGTTTCCTGAGGTAGAGATATGATATGGGGATGGAGTTAGGTGGGAAACAGATCTAGGGATATGGATGTTACCTGGTGCCAATTATAATCTGGGAAGTCCACAGAAAGACTGAGGCAACCATTAGCATTGCTAGAGGATGATGCAGATTATAGTGAACCAGGCACTGGTACAAAGAAGTTAGATTTTTTGGGGTGCTGTTCGCTAGCAGAAACATTAAGGCCCCAGGTTTTTTCCACCTTTCCACTTGGCTATTTGAAATATGTCTGCCTGTTTTATTTATTTATTTGTTTTTATTTTTTGTGGGTACATAGTAGGTGTATATAATAATGGGGTACATGAAATTTGCTGATACAGGCACGCAATGTGTAATAATCACATCATGGAAAATGGGGTATCCATCCATTCAAGCATTTATCCTTTGTGTTACAAACAATACAATTATACTCTTTCAGTTATTTTAAAATGTGCAATTAAATTATTATAGACCATAGTCACCCTGGTGTGCTATCAAATTCTAGATCTTATTCATTCTTTCTATTTTTATTTTGTACCCATTAACCACCCCAACTTCTCTCTCACCACCCCCCCACCCCCATTACCCTTCCCAGCTTCTGGTAACCATCCTTATACTCTCTATCCCCGTGGGTTCAGTTGTTTTAATTTTTAGCTCCCACAAATAAGTGAGAACATGCAATGTTTGTCTTTCTGTGCCTGACTTATTTCACTTAACATAATGGCCTCCAGTTCCATGTTGTTGCAAATGGACTGGTTCTAATTCTTTTTTATGGCCAAATAGTACTCCATTGTGTATATGTACCACATTTTTCTTTATCCATTCATCTGTTGATGGACACTTAAGCTGCTTCCAAATCTTAGCTATTATGAACAGTGCTGCAACAGACATGGGAGTGCAGATATCTCTTCCTTATAATGATTTCCTTTCTTTTAAGTACATGCCCAGCAGCGGGATTGCTGGATCATATGGTAGCTCTATTTTTAGTTTTTAAAGGAACTTCCAAACTGTTCTCCATAGTGGTTGTACTAATTTACATTCCCACCAATAGCGTGTGAGGTTCCCTTTTCTCCATATCCTCTCCAGCATTTGTTATTGCCTGTCTTTTGGTTAAAAGCCTGTCTGCCTTTTTTGTAGGTGAGCTTCCTCATGGTTTCACAATGGCTGTCACAGCTCCAGACAACACATGAAGAAAGCTGTGTCCAAAGCATAAAGTGAATCTTCCTTTTTCTATGTTTCTTTTAAAGATCAAGAAAAACTTTTCTGGGAGAAAAACTTTATTAGTCAGAGTCCTGGCAGGAAACAGATCGCTACACAATGACAGGTTATCTTTTTCATAAATGGCTGCAGCAATCTCACTCATCCCACATACTTTAATACAATGAGACCTTACCATTTCCCCATTAAGAGGTGAAGTCAAGTTCTCCTCTCTTTGAATATGAGTGGGCTTGTGAATTTATCAGTCATTAGCATATAGCAGAAATGATGGCTGTGTGACCTTTTAGGCTAAGTCATATAAAATGATGCAGCTTTTGCCTGATTAATTGGAACACTTATACTTGTAGCCCTGAGATGCCATGTAAGAAGTCCAACTGAGACAGTCATGCTGTAGAGACCAAATGTAGAAACTCTGGTCAACAGCTCAGTTGAGCTCTTAGCTGACAAGCAGTATCAACTATAAGCCATTTGAGTGAGCCTTCTTGGACATCCAGTACAGTTAAGTTTTCAGATGACTGCAGCCCAAGCTGACATCTCACTACAACTGCAAGAAAGACCCAAAGAGAACATTTTCCAGCTGAGCCCTTCCCAAATTCCTGACTCAAAAATTGTGAGAAAAATAAAATGATTGTTTTAAGTCACTAAGTTTTGGGGTATTTTGTTACACATCACTAGTAATTGGAACACACAGCCTGAGCAACATGGCAAAATCCCATCTGTACAAAAATTACAAAAATGAGCCGGGCATGATGGCCTGCACCCATAGTCCCAGCTACTTGGAAGGCTGAGGAGGGAGAATCGCTTGAACCCAGGAGGTTGAGGCTGCAGTGAGTTGTGCTCACCCCACTGCACTCCAGCCTGGGCAACAGAGAGAGGCCCTCTCTCAATAAAAATAAATAAATAATTGTAGGAAAGTCATCTTTGGATTTCCATCCACATCTCAGTTTTCATCACATGCACACCAGTTATCTTCCTTGGTGTAAAATGACAGGAACCATGTAAAAAATTATTGTATTCTTATCTGGTTCCTTTTTCAGCAGTTTCTCTTGTGGCACACATTTATACTTTAATTGCCTAATTTCAACATACAAAGCACACAAGGAGATTTTTATTCCACTTTACTTTTAGAGTGCTTATATTTGACAGAGTGGCACCCTGTCTCAAAAAAATTATACCAATTTTAATAGATATGTAGTGATTTGGTTTGGATTTGCATTTCTCTAATGACTAATAATGTTGAGCATTTTTTCACTTGCTTATTGTTTATTTGTATGTCTTTTTGTTGAGAAATATCTAAGTCCTTTTCTCCTTTTAAAATTGGGTTGTCTTTTTGTTGAGTTGCAGGAATTTTTTTTTTTTTTTTGGAGACGGAGTCTTGCTCCGTCGCCCAGGCTGGAGGGCACTGGCATGATCTTGGCACGCTGCAACCTCTGCCTCCTGGGTTCAAGCGATTCTCCTGCCTCAGCCTCCTAAGTAGCTGGGACTACAGGCACGTGCCACCACGCCCGGCTAATTTTTGTATTTTTAGTAGAGATGGGGTTTCACTATGTTGGCCAGGCTGTTCTTGAACTCCTGACCTCAGGTGATCCGCCCGCCTCGGCCTCCCAGGGTGCTGGGAGTACAGGCATAAGCCACTGCACCCGGCCGAGTTGCATGAGTTTTTAAATATTATGAATATTAAACACTTATCAGATATATAATTTACAAATATTTTCTTCCATTCTGTGAGGCTGTCTTTTCACTTTCTTGATAATGCCCTTTCATGCATGAAATTTGTAAACTGATGAAATCTAATCTATTTTTTTCTTTTGTTGCTGTTTCATATGTTTTGGTATATTCTAGAAACCATTGTCAAGTCCAGTGTTAGGAAGATTTACCCATATATATTTTCCTAAGGGTTTTATGGTTTTAACTCTTACATTTAGGCCATTGATCAATTTTGAGTTAATTTTTGTATATGATGTGAGGTAGGGGGTCTGACTTCATTCTTTTGCATGTGGAAATTCAGTTGTCCCAGCACCATTTGTTGAAGAGACTGTTCTTACCCTATTTAATGGACTTGTCACCTTTGTCAACAATCAATTGGTCATAGGTGTATGGGTTTGTTTTTGAACTCTCAATTCTATTCCAATGGTCTATATGTCTATCTTTATACTAGTACCACACTGTTTGGATCACTTCAGTAGTAAGTTTTGAAATCAGGAAGTATGAGTCCTCCAATGTTGTTGTTCTTTTTCAAGATCATTTTGACTATTAAGGGCTCCTTGCAATTCCATATGAATTTGAAGATTGGCTTTTCCATTTCTGCAAAAAAAGGATGTTGAAATATGTTTTTTTTCCTTTGAGACGGAGTCTCACTCTGTCGCCCAGGCTAGAGTGCAGTGGCATGATCTCAGCTCACTGCAGCCTCTGGTTTCCAGGTTTAAGTGATTCTCCTGCCTCAGCCTCCTGAATAGCTGGGATTATAGGCATGTGCCACTACACCCGGCTAATTTTTGTATTTTTAGTAGAGATGGGGTTTCACCATGTTGGTCAGGCTGGTCTTGAATTCCTGACCTTGTGATCCGCCTGCCTCGGCCTCCCAAAGTGCTAGGACTACAGGCGCGCGCCACTGTGCCTGGCCAGGTGTTGAAATTTTGATAGGCATTGTTTTATATCTGTACATCCTTTTGGATAGTATTGATGTATTAACAATATTAAATCTTCCTACCCATTAACATGGGACTTGTCTTTTCATTTTTTTCAGGAATGTTTTGTAGTTTTCAGTGTACAAGCTTTCACATTTTTGGCCAAATTTATTCTTGGTTATTTTATTCTTTTAGATGGTGTTGTAAATTGAATTATTTTTTTAATTTCCATTTTGGATTGTTCATTGCAGGTATATAGAAACACAACTAATTTTTTGTATGTTGATCTTATACTCTGTAACTTTGCTGAATTTGTTTATATACTCTGGTAGCTTTCTTGTGGATTCTTTGGGATTTTTTTTTTTTTCCCTTGAGACAGGGTCTCACTCTGTCACCCTGGCTGGACTGCAGTGGCGTGAGCTCAGCTCACTGCAGCCTCGACTTCTCGGGCTCAAGTGATCTTCCTCCCTCAGCCCTCTGAGTGGCTGGGATCACAGGCATGTGCCACCATGCCTGACTAATTTTTGTAGTTTTTGGAGAGACGGGGTTTTGCAGTGTTGCCCAGGCTGTTCTCAAACTCCTTGGCTCAAGCAATTCACCCGCCTCGGCCTCCCTAAGTGCTGGGATTATTATCCTGGCTGGGTGCAGGCATAAGCCACTGCATCCAGACAGGATATTCTATATAGAGGATCATGTCATCTGTGAATAGAGATAGTTTTACATCTTCCTTTCTGTATTAGTTTGCTAGGGCTGCTATAACAAAGTACCATAGGCTGGGTGGCTTAAACAACAGACATTTATTTTCTCACAATTCTTGAGGCTTGAAGTCTGAGATCAAGGAGTTAGCAGGAATGATTTCTTTTTTTCTTTTCTTTTTTTTTTTGAGACAGAGTCTTGCTGTTTTGTCCAGGTTGGAGTGCAATGGCATGATCTCGGCTCACTGCAACCTCCGTCTCCCGGGTTCAAGCGATTCTCCTGCCTCAGCCTCCCAAGTAGCTGGGATTACAGGCACCCACCACTACACCTGGCTCATTTTTTTTTGTATTTTTAGTAGAGACGGGGTTTCACCATGTTAATCAGGCTGGTCTCAAACTCCTGACCTCAGGTGATCCGCCTGCCTCGGCCTCCCAAAGTGCTGGGATTACAGGCATGAGCCACCGCACCTGGCAGGAATGATTTCTTCTGAGGCTTCTCTCTTTGGCTTGTAGATGTGTCTCCGTGTGTCTTTACATGGTCTCTTTTCTGTGTATATCTGTGTTCTAATCTCTTTTCATAAGAGCTTTGGCTTTGATATCATGCCATAATGAAAGTAGTTCTCTACCATTAGATATTTTGGTTATTTCCAATTTTCCCTTGTTATAGGTAAGGCTATAGTAAATACTTAAACCAGTCATATTGAATTAGAGCCCATCTTAGTGAGCTCATTTTAACTTAATTACCTCTTTAATGACCCTATCTACAAATTCAGCTACATTCCAAGGTACTGGGGTTTGGGACCTCAATATATGCATTTTGGGGGGACAAAATTGAGCCCATAACACTTTCCAATTTGGATGCCTTTTATTTCTTGTTCTTGTCAGATTGCTCTGACCAGAACTTCAGTACAACATTGAACAGCAGTGGTGAGAGAGGACATTCTTGTCTTGTTCCTTATTTTAGGAAGAAAGCTTTCAGTCTCTCACCATTGAGTCAGTCTGATGTTAGCTCTGGTTTTTTTTTTGTTTTTTTTTTAATAAATGCCATTTATCATGTAGAGGAAGCGCTCTTCTATCCCTACTTTTCTGAGAGTTTTTATCATGATAGGGTGTTGGATTTTGTCAAAGAGCTTTTCTGTATCACTTGGGATGATCATATGTGTTTCTTTGACTTTGTTCTATTAATGTAGTGTATTATATTGTTTGATTTTCTTATGTTCAACCTCCCTTGCATTCCTGGGATAAATTCCACTTGGATATGGTATATAGTCCTTTTAATATGATGTTGGATTCAGTTTGCTAATATTTTATTGAGTACTTTTGCATATATATTTGTAAGGGATATTGGTCTGTAATATTCTTTTTTTGGGCACAGTAGTATTTATTATAGCCTTATTTATAATAGGGGAAAATTGGAAATAACCAAAATATCTAATGGTAGAGAACTATTTAAATTATGGCATGACATCAAAGCCAAAAGTCATAGTTAAGAATATGGATAGCTTTGATTATATTACAAAATTTTAAACCACTGTATCAAAATTTTCGGACAATGACAAAGCAGAAAAAGTTTTTATAACATGACAAAATATATGTGTATATACATATATGTTTCAACACATATTTTTCCTTTTATTTTTAGTTGACAGGTAATAATTATACATATTTATGGGATACAGACGGATATTATGATACATGTATACAATGTATAATGATCAAATCAGGGTGATTAACATATTCATCACCTTAAAATAAATTTGTGTTGTAAACATTCAAAATAGTCTCTTCTGACTTTTTGAAAATATACAATAAATTGTAGTTTAACCATATTAATTCTACAGTGCTGCAGAATGATAGAACTCATTCCTCATATCTAGCTGTAATTTCGTATCTGTTAACCAAACCCTCCCCAGTCTCCCCTCCCCCTCCCAGTCTCTAATACTCACAATTCTACTCTCTACTTCCATGAACTCAAATTTTTTTTAGCTCTCACATATGAGTGAAAATATGCAGTATTTATCGTTCTATGCCTGACTTATGTCACTTGATATAATATGCTGTAGGCTTGCCCATGTTGCCACTAATGACAGGATTTCATTCTTTTTAAGGTTGAGTAGTATTCTATTGTGTATATATACCATGTTTTCTTTATCCATTCATCCACTGATGGAAACTTAAGTTGATTCCATCTTGAGTATTGTGAATAGTGCTGCAATAAACATAGGGGTGCAGGTATCTTTTTGATATACTGATTTTGTTTCCTTTGGATAAATAATCTGGAGTTGCTGAATCATATGGTAGTTCTATTTTTAGTTTTTTGAGAAACCTCCACATGGTTTTTTATGTCTGCACTAATTATACTTCCACCAACAGTGTATAAGTGTTCCTCTCTCTCCATGTCCTCGCCAACATTTGTTATTTTTGTCTTTTTGAAAATAGCCATTCTGAGGTGATATGATATCTCATTGTGGTTTTGATTTGCATTTACCTGATCATTAGTGATGTTGAGCATTTTTTCCATGTTCGTTGCCATTTGTATGTCTTCTTTTGAGAAGTATCTATTTAGTTCTTTTGCCCACTTTTCAGTTGGATTATTTGATTTTTTTTGCTTTTGAGTTGTTTGATTTCCTTGTATATTCTGAATTTTCATCCCTTGTTGGATGAATACTTTACAAATATTTTCTCCTATTCTGCAGGCTGTCTCTTCACTCTGTTGGTTGTTTTCCTTTGATGTGCAGAAACTTTTCAATTTTTTTTTTTTGAGACAGCATCTCACTCTGTCACCCAGGCTGGAGTGCAGTGGCATGATCTTGGCTCACTGCAACCTCCACCTCCTGGGTTCAAGTGATCCTCCTGCCTCAGCCTCCCAAGTAGCTGGGACTACAGATGTGCGCCACCATGCCCGGCTAATTTTTGTATTTTTAGTAGAGATGGGGTTTCACCATGTTGGCCAGGCTGGTCTTGAACTCCTGACCTCAAGTGATCCGTCCACTTTGGCCACCCAAAATGCTGGGATTACAGGTGTGAGCCACTGTGGCCAGCAGAAGTTAAACTCCTCATGTATTTCTGAAGTATCAGTTGTAATGTTTCCTTTTTCTTTTCTGACTTTATTTATTTGGGTCTTCTCTCTTTTTTTTTTCAGTTTGTCTAGCTAGTGATTTATCAATTTTGTTTATCTTTTCAAAAAACCAACTTTTTATTTTGTTGATGCTTTGTGGTTTTTCTTTAAGCCTGTATTTTGTGAAGTCCTGTTCTGATCTTTATTATTTCTTTCCTTCCACTAATTATGGTTTTGGTCTGTTTTTACTTTTCTAGTTCCTTGAAATGCATCATTAGATTGTTTACTTGAAATTTATTTTTTGGATGTAGGCATTGATTGCTATCAAGTTTCCTCTTAGCAGTGTTTTGCTCTATCCCATAAGTTTGATATATTGCATTTCTATTTTCATTTGTTTCAAGATATTTAAAAACTTTTCTTCTTAATTTATTCATTGACTCAATGATTGTTTATTAGCATGTTGTTTGTTTCATGTGTTTTACTGTTTCCAAAATTCCTCTTATTATTTTTCTTTATTATTATTTTTATTTCAATAGTTTTTGGGGAACAGGTGGTGTTACAGGTGGGGTTTGGTTACATAGATAAGTTCTTTAGTGGTGATTTCTAAGATTCTGGTGCACCCATCACCCGAGCAGTGTACACTGTACCCAATGTGTAGTCTTTTATGCCTCACACCCCTCCCTCCCTTCCCCCCAAGTCCCCAAAGTCCATTGTATCATTCTTATGCCTTTGTGTCATCATAGCTTAGCTCCCAATTTTAAGTGAGAACATATGATGTTTGGTTTTCCATTCCTGAGTTACTTCACTTAGAATAATGGTCTCCAACTCCATCCAGGTTGCTGAAAATGCCATTATTTTGTTCCTTTTTATGGCTGAGTAGTATTCCGTGGTGTGTGTGTGTGTGTGTATATATATATATATATATTCTTTATTTACTTGTTGATTGATGGGCATTTGGGCTGGTTTCATATTTTTTCAATTGTGAATTGTGCTGATATAAACATGCATGTGCAAGTGCCTTTTCATAGAGTGACTTCTTTTCCTCTGGGTTAGATTGCTGGATCAAATGGTAGATCTACTTTTAGTTCTTTATGGAATCTTGACACTGTTTTCCATGATTGTTGTACTAGTTTACATTCCTACCAACAGTGTAAAAGTGTTGCCTTTTCAACACATCCATGCCAACATCTATTATTTTTTGATTTTTAAATTATGGTCATTCTTCCAGGAGTAAAGTGGTATTGCATTGTGGTTTTGATTTGCATTTTCCTGATAATTAGTGATGTTGAGCATTTTTTTCATGTTTGTTTGCCATTGGTATATCTTCTTTTGAGAATTGTCTATTCCTGTCCTTAGCCCACTTTTTGGTGGGATTATTTGTTGTTTTTTTTTTTTCTGCTGATTTGTTTGAATTCCTTGTAGATTTTGGATATTAGTTCTTTGTCAGATGCATAGTTTGCAGGTATTTTCTCCCACTATGTGGGTCGTCTGTTTACTCTTTTGCTTATTTCTTTTGCTGTGCAGAAGTTTTTTTAGTTTAATTAAGTTTCCTCTTCGTTTTTGTTGCATTTGCTTTTGGGTTCTTGGTCATTAACTCTTTGCTCTTTGTCTAGAAGAGTTTTTCTGATCTTATCTTGTACAATTTTTTATGGATTCAAGTCTTAGATTTAAGTCTTTGATCCATCTTGAGGTGATTTTTGTATAAGGTGACAGGTGACGATCCCATTTCATTCTCCTCCTACATGTGGCTTGCCAATTATCGCAGCACCATTTGTTGAATAGGCTGTCCTTTCCCTACTTTATGTTTTTGTTTGCTTTGTCAAAGGTCAGTTGGCTGTAAGTGTTTGGCTTTATTTCTGGGTTCTCTATTCTGTTCCATTGGTCTATGTGCCTATTTTTATACCAGTACCATGCTGTTTTGATGACTATAGCCTTGTAGTATAGTTTGAAGTCAGGTAATGTGATGCCTCCAGATTTGTTCTTTTTGCTTAGTCTTTCTTTGGCTATGTGGGCTCTTTTTGGGTTCCATATGAATTTTAGGATTGTTTTTTCTAGTTCTGTGAAGAATGATGATGGTATTTTGATGGGAATTGCGTTGAATTTGTAGATTGCTTTTGGCAGTATGGTCATTTTCACAATATTGATTCTACTCACTCGTGGGCATGGGATTTCATTTGTTTGTGTCATCTACGATTTCTTTCAGCAGTGTTTTGTAGTTTTCCCTGTAGAGTTCATTCACCTCTTTTGTTAGGTATATTCCTGAGTATGTATGTATGTATGTGTGTGTGTGTGTGTGTATATATATATATATATATATAAAAATATATATATATATAATTTTTTTGCAGCTATTGTAAAAGGGGTTGAGTTCTTGATTTGATTCTCAGCTTGGTTCCTGTTGGTGTATAGTAGGGCTACTGATTTGTGTATCTTGCTTTTGTATCCTGAAACTTTACTGAATTCATTTATCAGATCTAGAAGCTTTCTGGAGGAGTCTTTAGGGTTTTCTAAGTATAGGATCATATCATCAGTGAACAGTGACAGTTTGACTTCCTTTTTATCAATTTGGATGTCCTTTATTTCTTTCTCTTGTCTGATTGCTCTGGCTAGGACTTCAAGTACTATGTTGAATAGAAGTGGTGAAAGTGAGCATCCTTGCCTTGTTCCAGTTCTCAGAGAGAATGCTTTCAACTTTTCCCCATTCAGTATAATGTGGGCTGTGGGTTTGTCATAGATGACTTTTATTACACTAAGGTATGTCCCTTGTATGCCGATTGTGCTGAGGTTTTAATAATAAAGGGATGCTGGATTTTGTCAAATGCTTTTTCTGTGTTTATTGAGATGATCATGTGATTTTTGTTTTTAATTCTCTTTATGTGTATTACATTTATTGACTTGTATATATTAAACTATCCCTGCATTCCTGGTATAAAACCCACTTGATCATGGTGGATTATCTTTTTGATATGCTGTTGGATTTGGTTAGCTAGTATTTTGTCAAGAATTTTTGCATCTATGTTCATCAGGGATATTGGTCTGTAGTTTTCTTTTTTGGTTATGTCCTCTCCTGGTTTTGGTATTAGGGTGATACTGGCTTCATAGAATGATTTAGGGAGGATTTCCTTTACTCTTATCTTTTGCAATAGTTTCAGTAGGATTGGTACCAATTCTTTGACTGTCTGATCGAATTCAGCTGTGAATGCATTTGGTCCTCTACTTTTTTTTGTTGGCAATTTTTTATTTTCATTTCAATCTCACTGCTTGTTATCAGTCTATTCAGAGTTTCTATTTCTTCCTGGTTTAATCTAGAAGGGTTGTATGTTTCCAGGTATTTATCTATTTCCTCTAAGTTTTCTAGTTTGTGCATGTAAAGGTGTTCATAGTAGCCTTGAATGATCTTTTGTATTTTTGTGGTATCAGTTGTAATATCTCCCTTTTCGTTTCCAATTGAGCTTTTTGGATCTTCTGTCTTCTTTTCTCGGTGAATCTCATTAATGGTCTATCAATTTTGTTTACCTTTTCAAAGAACCAGCTTTTTGTTTCATTTATCTTTTGTATTTTTTTGTTAAAATTTTATTTAGTTCTGCTCTGATCTTTCTTACTTCTTTTCTTCTGCTGGGTTTGGGTTTGGTTTGTTCTTGTTTCTGTAGTTCCTTGAGGTGTGACCTTAGTTTATCTATTTGTGCTTTTTCTGACTTTTTGATGTAGGCATTTAATGCTATGAACTTTCCTCTTAGCACCACTGTTGCCATATCCCAGAGGTTTTGATAGGTTGTGTCACTATTATTGTTCAGTTCAAAGAACATTTTAATTTCCATCTTGATTTCATTGTTGACTCAAAGATCATTTAGGAGCAGATTATTTAATTTCCATGTATTTGCATGGTTTTGAGGGTTCTTTTTGGAGTTGATTTCCAATTTTGTTCCACTGTAGTCTGAGAGAGTACTTGGTATAATTTCGATTTTCTTTTGTTTTCTTTTCTCCCTTCCTTCCTTCCTTCCTTCTCTTTCTTTCTTTCTCTCTTTCTTTCCCTTTCTTTCTTTCTCTTTCTTTCTTTCTTTCTTTCTTTCTTTCTTTCTTTCTTTCTTTCTTTCTTTCTTTCTTTCTTTCTTTCTTTCTTTCTTTCTTTCTTTCTTTTCTCTCTCTCTCTCTCTCTTTCTTTTTTGAGACAGAGTATCACTTTGTCACCCAGGCTGGAGTGCAGGGCACAATATTGGCTCACTGTAACCTCTGCCTCCTGGGTTCAAGTGATTATCCTGCCTCAGCCTCCTGAGTAGCTGGGATTACAGGCATCCATGTAATCCATTCCCAGCTAATTTTTATATTTTTAATAGAGATGGGGTTTCACCATGTTAGCCAGGCTGGTCTCTAACTCCTGACCTCAGGTGATCCACCCGCCTCAGCCTTCTAAAGTGCTGGGATTACAGGCATGAGCCACCTCTCCTAGCCTAATTTCAATTTTCTTAAATGTATTGAGACTTGTTTTGTGGCCTATCCTATGGTCTATCTTGGAGAATGTTTCATGTGCTGATGAATAGAATGTGTATTCTAAAGTTGTTGGGTAGAATGTTCTGTAAATATCTGTTAAATCCATTTGTTCAAGGGTATAGTTAAAGTACATTTTTTTCTTTGTTGACTTTCTGTCTTGATGACCTGTCTAGTGCTGTCAGTGGAGTATCAAAGTCCCTCACTATTACTGTGTTGCCATCTATCTCATTTCTTATCTAGTAGTATCTAACAAATACTACTAGGTCTAGTAGTAATTGTTTTATAAATTTGGGAGCACTTATATATAAAAGTGCATATATATTTGGGATTGTGATATTTTCCTGTTGGACTAGTCCTTTTATCATTATGTAATGTCCCTCTTTGTCTTTTTTAACTGTTTTTGCTTTAAAGTCTGTTTTGTCTGATATAAGAATAGCTACTCCTGCTCGCTTTTGGTGTTCTTTTGCATGGAATATCTTTTTCCAACCCTTCACCTTAAGTTTATGTGAAACCTTATGTGTTAGGTGAGTCTCTTGAAGACAGCAGGTACTTGATAGGTGAATTCTTATTCATTCTGCCATTCTGTATCTTTTAAGTGGAGCATCTAGGCCATTTACATTCAATGTTAGTATTGAGATGTAAGGTACTATTCTATTCATCATGCTGTTGTTGCCCGAATATCTTGTTTGTTTTTCCATTGTGTTATTGTTTTATAGGCCCTGTGAGATTTATGCTTTAAGGAGGTTCTATTTTTGGTGTATTTTGAGGTTTGGTTTCAAGATTTAGAACTCTTTATAGCAGTTCTTGCAGTGCTTGCTTAGTAGTGGCAAATTCTCTCAGCATTTGTTTGTCTGAAAAAGACGTTAGCTTTCCTTCATTTATGAAGCTTAGTTTCACTGGATACACAATTTTTGGCTGATAATCGTTTTGTTTAAGGAGGCTAAAAATAGGACCTCAATCCGTTCTAGCTTGTAGGGTTTCTGCTGAAAAATCTGCTGTTAATCTGATAGGTTTTCCTTTTTTGGTTACCTGATGCTTTTGCCTCACAGCTCTTAAGATTCTTTCCTTCATCTTGACTTTAGATAACCTGATGACTGTGTATCTAGGTGATGATCTTTCTGTGATGAATTTCCCAAGTGTTCTTTGAGTCTCTTGTATTTGGATGTCTAGATTTCTAGCAAGGCCAGGGAAGTTTTCCTTAATTATTCCCTGAAATAAGTTTTCCAAATTTTAGATTTCTCTTCTTCCTCAGGAACACCAATTATTCTTAGTTGTTTTTTTTTAACATAATTTCAAACTTTTTGGAGGCTTTGTTCTTTTTTGGATTTTTTTCTTTGTTTTTGTTGGATTGGGTTAATTCAAAAGTCTTTGAGCTGTAAAGTTCTTTCTTCTACTTGTTCTATTCTATTGTTGAAACTTTTCAGTGTATTCTTCATTTCATTGAATGTGTCTTTCATTTCCAGAAGTTGTGATTTGTTTTTTATTTATGCTGTCTATTTCTCTGGAGATTTTCCTTCCATATCCTGTATTATGTTTTTAATTTCTTTAAATCCGTTTTCACTTTTCTCTGGTGCCTCCTTGAGTAGCTTAATAATCAACCTTCTGAATTATTTTTCTGGCAATTCAGAGATTTCTTCTTGGTTTTGATCCATTGCTGGTAAGCTAGTGCGATCTTTTGGGTGTGTTATAGAACCTTGTTTTGTCATATTACCAGAAATGTTTTTCTGGTTTCTTCTCATTTTGGTAGACTATGTCAGAGGGAAGATCGGTGACTCAAGGGCTGCTGTTCAGATTCTTTAGTCCCATGGGGTGGTCCCTTGATGGGGTGCTTTCCCACTTCTCCTAAGGACGGGGCATCCTGAGAGCGAGAGTGCAGTGATTGTTATTGTTATTCTACTGGGCTCTGGGCTGGTACTTGGGACTGTCTGCAAAGAGTCCTGTGATGTGATCCATCTTCGGGTCTCTTAGCCACGAATACCAGCACCTGCTACAGTGGAGGAAGCAGGGTAGTGAAGTGGTTGTAGTTTTGTTTAGTGTGCTGTTTTTCTCAAATCCTGTTTATGCTAGCCATGAAGTTGTCACATGGGCAGATTCTGGCCCTCTGGTTAGTCAGAATGTTACAGGCAGTGGAATTAAGTATTATTTTCTCCTTCCTTGGAGCAGGGTTGTTCTGTTATGAGTTGCTTTAATGGCTTGAGTTGATTGGCCTTCCACCAGGAGATAGCTTTCAAGAGAGCATCAGCTGTGGTAGTATAGGGGGTTACAAGCTTGCCTTAAGGTCACCTGGATTCAGGTTTCTCAGGTGATGGGCAGGGCCATAGAGCACCCATGAGTTTTACGTCTTTTGTCTTCAGCCACCAGGGCTTGTAGAGAAAGACCATCAGGTGGGGGCAGGGTTAGGCAAGTCTGAGCTCAGATTGTCTTTCAGGGGGACTTGCTGCGGCCAAAGAGAGGGATGACAGGGGTGGTTCTCAGGCCAATGGAGTTAAGTTCCAAGGGGGGATTATGGCTACCTCTGCTCCTTCATACAGGTTGCCAGGGAAGTGGGGGAAAAGCCAGCAGTGACAGGCCTCACTCAGTTCCCACACAGCCAGCAAGGCCAGTCTCAGTCCCACCATGCTCCTCCAACAGCCAACAGAGCTGAATTTATATCCAGGCCTCTGGTGTGCAGGGCTGAGATCTTGCCTCTGGCTGCAAAGCTTCCAGCTGAGAAAGCAAGCAGGGCTTTCAGGCCTCACTCCTTCCTGCCTTCTGCAGCTGGATAGATAATTCTTGGCTAACAGTTTCAGCATTTAAAGTATGTCATCTTAGTGTGTTTTGGCCTTCATGATTTCTGGTGTGAAATCAACTGTCAGTTGTATCAAGGATCGTATGTAATGAGTCACTTCTTTCACTGCTTTCAAGATTATCTTTGTCTTTGTGTTTTAACAGTTTGACTCTAATGTGTCTCAGTGTGTGCCTCTTTGAGAGTATGCTGCTTGGAGTTCATATAGCTTCTTGGATTTGTAGATTCTTATTTTCCCTCACATTTGGGAAATCCTTGGCCATTATTTCTTCAAGTATTATTTTGTTCTCTCTTCTCTTTCTTAGACTCAAATAATATGTATGTGGGTTAGCTTATGGTGTCCTATGGGTCCCTTAAGCTCTGTTCACTTTTATTCTTTTTCCTTTCTTTTTTTTTGAGATGGAGTTTCGCTCTTGTTACCTGGGCTGGAGTGCAATGGCGCTATCTCGGCTCACTGCCACCTCCATCTCCTGGGTTCAAATGATTGTCTTGCCTCAGCCTCCCAAGTAGCTGGGATTACAGGCATGTGCCATCACGCCCGGCTAATTTTGTATTTTTTTTGTTTTTGTTTTTTTGAGACGGAGTCTTGCTCTGTCGCCAGGCTGGAGCGCAGTGGCGCGATCTCGGCTCATTGCAACCTCCACCTCCTGGGTTCAAGCGAGTCTCCTGCCTCAGCCTCCCGAGTAGCTGGGAGTACAGGTGCATGCCACCCAAGCCTGGCTAATTTTTTTTTTTTTTTGTATTTTTAGTAGACACGGGGTTTCACCATGTTACCCAGGATGGCCTTGATCTCCTGACCTTGTGATCTGCCTGCCTTAGCCTCCCAAAGTGCTGGGATTACAGGTGTGAACCACTGCGCCCGGCTCTTTTTTTTTTGAGATGGAGTCTCGCTCTGTCACGCAGGCTGGAGTGCAGTGGCATGATCTCGGCTCACTACAACCTCTGCCTCCTGGGGGTTCAAGTGATTCTCCTGCCTCAGCCTCCTGAGTAGCTGGGATTACAGGTGCCCACCACCATGCCAAGCTAATTTTTGTATTTTTAGTAGAGACAGGGTTTTGCCATGTTGGCCAGGCTGGTCTTGAACTCCTGACATCAAGTGATCCACCCATCTCGGCCTCCCAAAGTGCTGGGATTACAAGCATGAGCCACTGTGCCTGGCCAATTCTTTCTTTTCTCCTCAGACTTGATAATTTCGATTATCCTATCCTTAAGTTCACTGATTCTTTATTGTGCCATCTTAGATCTGCTGTTCAATACCTCTAGTCAATTTTTCATTTCAATCATTGTACTTTTCAGCTCCAAAATTTCTGTTTGGTTCCTTTTTATGCTCTCTGTCTTTTAAATTGATATTCTAATTTTGCTCATACATCATATTCCTAATTTCCTTTAGTTATTTGTTCATGTTTTCCTTTAGTTCTGTGAGCATATTTAAGTCAATTGTTTTAAAGTGTTTGTCTATTAAATTTGATGTCTGGACTTCCTCAGGAATAGTTTCTGTCAATTTAGTTTGTTTCTGTAAATGGGCCATAATTTCCTATTTCTTTGTATGTTTTGTGATATTTTTTGTTGAAAGCTATATGTTTGAATATCATAAAATGTTAAGGGGGTACATTAAATTCTCCTTTTTCCTCTGAGTTTGCTGTTTATTTAATTTATGTGAAGGCTATAGTAGTCCATTTGTTTAGTGACTTTCCCAAAGTACTTTTAGGAAGACCGTTTTTTTGTGTGTGTGTAGTCATTGATTTTTCTGTTTTTCAGTTTGTGCTCAGCTAGTGTTTTGATAGGATTTCCTTGAATGTCAGGAACTAAAAAAATAAAAATAAAAAAAAAACAATCAAACAAACAAAAATTACCTCCCCCACCTCATCTTTGCAGAATCATTTTGTTCTAGGGCATTTTTTTCAACACCTAACTAGGCTTGCACTAAGCATAGGACTCAGCCCGTGGTGAAACATTAGAGTTTTCACATGTTGTTTTTCTGAGGATGTGTCTTGTGTGGAGCATGCACATGGCTTTCTAAATCTCCCCATATATGTGGCTTCTTTTGAATGTCCGAATTTCTCAAATAAACTCTCCCCAGCTCTTGCTCTCAGTCCTTAGGTGGTCTGTTTTGTTTCGATCATAATCTTTTCCCCTGAGATCTGCATATTGCTCATTTTTTCTTGCATTGATTTTGAGCTTGCCATTTTATAGCCTCAGTTCTGAGTGAAGTGAAACACAGATGAATACTTTATGTCAGTCTTTTAGCCCCAAGGCAGGTTAGAACATACATACACAACAATATGCAAATAAGGTCTGCTGTGTTTCCTCCAGAATCAGGGACAAGTTTCCCGCAGGAGAATGTGGACTTTCCTATTCAAGACCATGACTGCACTGGAGAGGAGGTGGGGCAAGAGCAAGTAAATATGCCATAAAACTTTCTTACCATTTTGAAGTTGCCTTTATCTTTCTTTTTTTCAACTTTTATTTTAGGTTCAGAGAGTACATATGCAAATTTGTTACATGGGAAAGTTGCATGTCACTGAAGTTTGGTGTACAAATGATCCCATCACCCAGGTAGTGAGCATAGTATACAATAGGTAGTTTTTCAACCCTGGCCCCCTCCCCCTCCCACCTCTAGTAGTCCCCAGTGTCTATTGTTCCCATTTTTATGTCCATGTGTACTCAATGTTTAGCTCCCACTTATAAGTGAGATGTGGTATTTGGTTCCCTGTTCCTGTGTTAATTTGCTTAGGATGATGACCTCAAGCTGCATTCATATTGCTGCAAAAGACATGATTTCATTCTTTTTTATGGCTGCACAGTATTCCACAGTATATATGTATCACATTTTCTTTATCCAATCCACTGTTGATGGGCATCTAGGTTGATTCTGTATCTTTGCTATTGTGAATAGCACTGTGATGAACATACACATGCATGTGTCTTTTTAGTAGAATGGCTTATTTTCCTTTGGGTATATGAGACTTCCAGTAATGGGATTGCTCAGTCAAATGGTAGCTCTGTTTTAAGTTCTTTGAGAAATCACACTGCTTTCCACAGTGGCTGAACTAATTTACATTTCCACCATAAGTGTATAAGTGTTCCCTTTTCTCTGCAACCTCACTGGCATCTGTTATTGCCTTTTTCTTTATTCAGCATTTGCTTGGTTGCTATAAACTTTTCACTGTTTTCCAGAGTTCTGAGAAAGTTGGTTCTGTCAGTTTCTGCTTGATTATCAGTTTCTGTAGGGGAACAAGAGCTTGGAGCTGCCTACTTCACCATTTTGCCAATGTACTACTGCCTCCATCATTTTCTACTGCCTTATCTTCTTTATTTTTTTCATTGTACATATTATGACCCCGAAATTAAATTCTGAATTTATTTCTTGACTTGGTAATTGTCTATTTCTCTCAGTAGAATGTTGGCTCCAGGAGTACAGGGACTGCATCTGTCTTATTTACCCTTGTGTACCGCTAGAAGTGTCAGGCTGTGTGTGTGTATACACACATATATATTTTGCAGTTTGTATGTATACACACATACACACACGTGTGCACACATGTGCATGCACACACACACACACATATATATCTCACTATCTACTTTTGAATGAATGTTATGCCAGTAGTTCCCAATACTGGTCTGTCATCTTGTGCAAGGGCCTGATATAGTTTTTGCCAATCTGCAGTAAAATGAAGATAAAAAGGACACTGTAGTGTATATTTGATTTAAAGGCCTCTGCTTTATCTTATTTACTTGCTAATTTGTGCAAAACTGCAAAAGATATGTATAAATCAGGAAAATGTAAATACTTGGATATTTTATAATATTAGGAAATTATTCTTAAAGTTTTAGATATTCTGTGGTATTATGGTTATTATTATAAAAGAGTTCTTATATTTTAAACACATGAACTCAAATATTTATGGAGAAAATGGCGTCTAGCATTTGCTTCAAAGTAATCTGGGATACGATGTGTGTTGGGGTTTGAGATGTAAGATGCTTGGCCAGGAGGTGATAATTGAGAAGCTGGGTGAGAGGTACTTGGGGGTTCATTTACTCTTCTTTCTACTTTTGCATATGTTAAAAATTTTCAAATTAAAGATAAATTAAAAAGTTCGTTCCTTTAATGGGGGATTATGTGTAATTGTCTTTTCTTAAAATGATGGTGTTAGAAGGCAGTAGTTTGTTTTTAGTGTCCTTCTTCTGCAATATTTTATCCATCCTTCGCAATTTTTTGAAATATTGTTTGGGCTGTGAAGTCCTAAACTCTTGGGACTGTGAACTTGTGGGACTGGATCTGATCACATGAGGCCACAAACATTTACTGACAAGATCCTGGGTGCCAGACCCTGTTCTGGACTAAAAATATACAGCGAATTAGACACAGTCCACATTCCTGAGAATTGCTGTAGAAAATGAGGTAAGAAATGTAAAATCCTTCACACAGTGCCTGATACAGTGTAAGTGCTCAATAAACATTAAGTATCATCATCACCACCCTCACTACTATCATCATCACCTTCGATATCTTTCCATGTCAGTTTATATATAGCTCATTAAATTAATTAATTAATTAATTGAGATAGTGTGGCTCTGTTGCCCAGGCTGGAGTGCAGTGGCGTGATCTCGGCTCACTGCAACCTCCGCCTCCCGGGTTCAAGCGTTTCTCCTGCTTCAGCCTCCTGAGTAGCTGGGATTACAGGTGCCTGGCTAATTTTTGTATTTTTAGTAGAGACGGGGTTTCACCATGCTGGTCTTGAACTTCTGACCTCAGGTGATCCACCCACCTCGGCCTCTCAAAGTATTGGCATTACAGCCGTCAGCCACCATGCCCGGCCTATATATAGCCCATTTTAAACTGATAAGTTTATCAACCATCTCCTGCCCCAACTGATACTTTCAATTTTTCGTTATTGCCAACAAATCAGCACGGCTTACACTTGTTCATAAGGCTCCTTGCAGTTTTTTGTCCTCTAGATCTAAGGTTCTTAAAGTGTGGTCTTGAACCAGTTTGCCCCAGCATTACCCTGGAAGTTGTTAGAAACACAAGTTCCTAATGTCTGATAGTAGATGGGCCACAACAATCTGTGTTTTAACAAAGCCCTGTAGGTGATCCGCATACACTTCTCTAGGAGTCTTGGATGTATATATATGGAAATGGGATTGCTGAGCCAATAGGATATATACCTTTAAAATAATGTTTTTTAAAATAAAATAGGGAGGGTCTCACTGTGTTGCCCATGCTGGTCTCAAACTCATGGACTCAAGTGATCCACCCACCTTGGCCTCCCAAAGTGCTGGGATTACAGGCGTTACATTAAAAAAAATTTAATAGTCAAAGAGCTCTCCAAATCAGGCACGAACTTTTACTTATATATTAAGGTCTCACTTTGAATAGGGTTACTAAGCCTGCTGAAATAACCCCTTCTCTTCCGGTACCCACTTTCATCCGACGTGCCCCGCCCGCCCGACTCGATTGCATCAGCGTCCTGTCAGCCCCGCCCCAGTGTACTTGCACTCGCAAGCGCAGCTGGGTTATCTTGGGACTAGACGCTCACGGGGCGGGGCTTCGATTCTCACTCTTGGAGCGGGGAGGCCAAAGGAGTCGGAAAGGGGCGTTATCTATTTCGGAAGTGAGTGGGACAATGGCGAGCAAGCGGTCGTGAGCCTTGAGCTTTGCAGCTTTTCTTGGCTCCCATTTCCTCCTAAAGCCACGAGTTTACCAGCGTCTCTTACAAGTAGTGTGTCGCCACTTTAAAAAAAACATCAGGAAAGGAAAAGGGAGAACCCCGGAGCCCGAAGCTACGCCCGCCTGCGGCAGGGGTGCGCCAATTGTCCAGTGGTGAGGGCGCATGCGAACCATTGACAATGACGTAATCTTGCAGCTCACAGCCGGAGTGAGGCTTTCGGGGAGGGAGGAGCTCCGGTGAGAATAACAGGGTCGGATTTGTCTGGGCCAGGCCCGGGCTGAGACGCCTACTAGGGGATGGAGGGCCCCAGAAGGAGGGAGAGGGAGGAGTCTTGGACTCTCTCGGAGAACCAGGCTGGGGCTGGCCACCGAGAGTGGAAGCCGCTGTCCAGAGGTTAGAGCCACCCAAGAGCTGGTAGTCGAGTGGCCGCCAGGGGGTGACCGTGCCTGCGTACGTCCACAAGTGGGCCCATAAAGACTGGCCCATATATTTTTGAAACTGTTTATTTTTGTATCTGTTTCCTCTTCTGCCCTGACATCCCAGAGAAAGAGTTGTGGGTGATTCACCTTTGAATCACCAGCACCTCGGGGAGGGCCTGGTACAAAGAAGACACATTTTTAAGGCGGTTGATTGATGGAAGGAAAAGACTGAAAAAACGAAAACAACAAGCCAAAAACCCCAAACCCAGAGATACCCATGCATGACATAAAGTTAAGGCCTTTTTAAAAATTAATAATAGAGGAGAAATTTTAAATGTCCATCAGCAGAGCTTGAGGCCATGCAGTTTTTAGGTTGTTGCAGTCAGAGTGTACACATAACCCTGCATCCTTAGTTATAGCATAATAATTTTTCTCTGTTGCTATAGAATCTCCACAGCCGTCATCTCTCAGCAATGGTTGTAGAATGTTCCATTAGACAGCTGTGCCACAATTCACTTAACCCTTCTCTTGTTGGATATTAAAACTACTTTCTAGTGTTTGACCATCAAAAAATATCTCTGCAAGGAATAATTTTGTGCTTAGAGCTTTTCCTGTGGGAGTAGGGGTGGGTGGATATCGATTTAGGAGCAGAATTACCGGGAAAATGTCATAAACATGTTTTAGGCTCTTGTCGACCCGCTTTCCTGAAAGGGATCATACCTGTTGACATCAGAGGCCAAGTCCAAAATCAAACCTGGTGGACTCCGGGTCTTGTCTGTCTCCAGGCTGGTTTTAATTTCCGTATTCTGCAGCAATGCTCAAGTTTATTATTAGTTCTGACCTTTGGGGCAAGGCAAACACACACCAAAGGTTCGGGGACAACTTTAGCAACTGCAACAGCTGACATTGTGAGCGGGTGCAGCTCAGGTTTCAAGCTTGAGCAACTGGGTTAGATGAACTTGCCTCACTGAGACAGGGAGTCTGAGAAGAGGAACAGGTTTGGGAGGGAGCAGATGAGATCAGTTTTAAATACATTTAGTTCGAGGTGCCTTTGGGACATCTAAAGGGAGGTATCCAGGAGACAGGCATACATACGGATAAACAACAGTTTTTGCCCTTCTCTGAACTCCCAGAGCTCCCTATCTGTGGATTTCTCATGGCTCAGTTTGCCTTTTACCTTTTACTATCCTCAGAGCTCCTTGAGGCCAGGATGAGGGCCTCATTCATTTGTGTATCCTTCCTCCCAGTGCCCAGTACAGTGCTTTATACCTAGAAGGCCATAAAAGTCTGTCCTGTATAATGAAATTTCATTGATTTCTTAATTGGATGATTCCTGCAGTAGGGGTCCTGATCTGGGTGAAAAAGTTTGGGAACCTTAAGAGTTCTGGGAAGGCTTCCTGTAAGAGGTGGCATAATGTTACCGTGAATAATTATGACTATTTGTTGAACACCTGCCATGTTCCAGTCACTCTGCTGCACACATGCATCAGAGATGCCACCACTATCTTTGATGGCCACTGGCCATCTTTACATCCCCTTCTGGGAGCATTGGCTCTACTTACAGCTCCTACCAAATGATCAAGCAAGGACTAACTATGTATTACATCCACCCTTCCTTTAGGATACAGCACCTGATCCAAGGCCAGCCCACAACCTGTGAGTTGTATGGCCCAGCTTTAGAAGATGAGGTGGGCCAATCAGATTGCTCTCTTGGGAATGTGAAATAAGAGATCCAGAGGAGAGTTGCCAGTTAGTTGTGGGGAGCTGAGCTGACAGGTCCAGTAGACCAGGATGCTGGGTAGGTGGGTGCGGCATTATGAATCAGGTCAAGTGCCTGTTAAAATCCTGGGGGAGCAGTTCAAGGTGGTTGGCTGAATGAGGAAGCTGGGGCAGATGTACAGAGAGAAGCAGACATGTAGTGCAGATGAATTACATTAATGGTAAAGCTCCAGAGCAGAGGGTCCATGCCTCATCCAGAAATTTCCTGCAGCTCCAGGCTTAATAAGCTTTATCTGTACTTCACTTCCTGCCCTTGGATTTCTGATTCGTGATCTAGCTTCACTGGGTTTCTGTTCCTTGCATCCAAAAGAGTCTTAACAAAAACAGCCTTTTAAATAGGTTTAATTTAATTTGCACTTCGGCCCTCTGAGGTGAGTGTACTTTTCCTCATTTTACAAGTGAAGAAACTGAGGCTTAGTGAGATTAACTTGACTAAGGTGACACAGCCAGTGATGGAGCTGGTCTGTCAGATTCTCTTAATCTTTTTTTTAAAAGCATTAATATGTTATTTTTATTTTTAAAAATGACCACAAGCTTGTCATATAAAAACAAAAGCAATCAATACAGACATAATCTGATCTGAACATCAATCAGCTCCTTCGACTCTTCCTTTCATTTACTTCCTTTCAATGTAAAGGAATGTAGCTCCAGCTACATTGGCCTCTGTTTCCAGAACACGCCAAGGTTGTTCTCACCTTTGGTTCTTTATACTGAGTGTTCCTTCTCTTTATTTAAAAAATTTTTTTCCTTCGCCAGCTTTAAACAGAGTCCCTTCTCTTTGTAATGCTTTTCCCCTTGCTTTTCCAGTGGCTGGCTCCTTCTTGTCATTGTCTTCACTCAATTGTCACTTCTTCAGAGAGGACTTTGCCAAACCACGCAGTATGAAATAGCCCACACAACTCTTGGCCCCACTGCTTTCTGTCATATAAACTCCTTTTTATTCCCTGCATAGCCCTTGTCACTGTTTGAAATTGCGTTGCTCATTTATGTAATTGTTTATTGTCTGCCTCCTCTTCAGAAATGAGAACAGAAGCCTTATCTGTATCCTGAGGATCTAAAACTGTGCTGGTATATAAGTTCAATCAATATTTGTAGAATAAATGAATGTATAAACTAAAAACAAAGTTCTCATCCAATGCTTTTCTCTCCTAATACCAATCTCCAGAGACAGTAACTGTTAACAGTTTTGTCTACATCTTCCCATTTTCCATGCATATACAAACAAGCATATATCTTTCTGCATAAAGATAAATATGAATATATGCTTTTGTTTACACCAATGAAAGTTCTATAATTGCCTTTTTCATATAACACTTAACATCTTCCTGTACCAATACATATACATCTACCTTATTAAAAACAAGACAAAACAAATTCATATTATTACAATGTATGGAGTTACCAGAATTTATTTAATTGGATGTCTTTTAGTGGTTATTTTTTTATAATTTTTTGTTTTTATGTGATGTAATATTGAAATAAGTATTCTTATTATATTATATATGTATTTGCACAGATGTCTCCCACACCCATTTGTTGTCTTTTGGCTTTGCTTGTGGTATATGCAAAGATAAACTTTGTTTAAACTTATATGGTTAGGTTTACCAATCATTCCCTTTATGGTTTTTGGGTTTTGTTTTCTTTTTAAATAATTTAATTTAATTTTAATTTTTATGGGTACACAATTTAATTTTTATGGGTTGTACATGCCTATGGGTTACATGTGATATTTTTATACCTGTTTATGATGTGTAACGATCCAGTCAGGGTAATTGGGATAACCATCACCTCAAACATTTATCATTTCTTTGTGTTGGGAATATTCCAAATCTACTCTTTTAGTTATTTTGAAATATACAATAAATTATTGTTAACTATAGTCACCCTATGGTGCTACCAAACACTAGATCTTATTCCTACTATCTAACTGTATTTTTGTACCCATTAACCAACCCCTCCTTATCCCCACCTCTCCACTACCCTTGCTAGCCTCTGGTAATCATCCTACTACTCTCTACCTCCACAAGATCAGTGTTTTCTTAACTCCCACATATGAGTGAGAACATGTGATATTTGTTTTTCTGTGCCTGGCTTATTTCACTTAACATAATGTCATGCATGTTGTTATAAATGACAGGATTTCACTCTTTTTGTATGGCTGAATAATATTCAATTATGTATATATACCACATTTTCTTTATCAATTCATCCGTTGATGGACATTTAGGTTGATTCTGTGTCTTGACTATATTGAATAGTGCTACAATAAACATGGGAGTGCAGATATCTCTCCAATATGCTGATTTCCTTTCTTTTGGATGTATACCTAGCACTGGGATTGCTGGATAATATGGCAGTTCTAGTTTTAGTTTTTTGAGGAATCTCCAAATTGTTTTCCATAGTGGCTGTACTACTTTCCATTCCCACTAACAGTGTACAAACATTCTCCTTTCTCAGCATCCTTGCCAGCATCCGTTATTTTTTGTCCTTTTGAGAAAAGCCATTTTAACTGCAGTGATTACAAATACTTTACCCACTCCAAAATTATGTATTAAAAATGATTCATCCATGTAGTCTGCTAGTACTTTTATGGTTTCAGTTTTACAGTTAAATCTTTGATCTATCTGGAATTTATTTTGGGGTAGGATTTAGGACAGGGATCTAGCTTCGTTTCCTTTCAAATGCTAAGTCTACTGTCTCTGTACCATCTATTGACTAATAATTATTGACTCACTGAATTGGAATGTCACCTTTATCAAATATGGAGTTTTCATATGTGCTTTTGTTTATTTCTGCACTATTTTATTCTATTGATCTGAATGTCTGTGCCTGCACCAGTGCCACCCCATTGTAATTAATGTAACTTCAAAATATATATCTTCATATCTGGTTGGGCAAAGCCTCTTTTGCTTCTTTTTCAGACAATTTCTGCCTGTTTTCACATACTTATTCTTTCAGGTGAATCTTAGCACACATTGTGAAAGTAAAAATAATATAAAATTGCCTATTGACATTTTGACCGGGATTATATTGAATTTGTAGGTTAATTTAGAGAAAATCATTGTCTTTTATAATATCGAATCTTCCTATTGGAGAGTAAGGTATGGATTTCTAGTTATTCAATTTTTTATGTTAGTAGAATTTTAAAGTTTTATTTTTATATGTTTTATGTGTTCCTTGTTAGGTTTATTCCTATTTTAGTTGCTATTGTGAAGGGGATATTTTTCCCTTATCTTTTTGAACTGGTTGTGGGAAAGCAATTACCAGTACGTCACTAAATCCTATTATTGTTTTTAATAGGTTTTCCATAAATTTCCTCAGGCTTTCAAGTTACACAGCTATGTCATCAACAAATAGAGATTATTTTGCTCCTATAATAGCTATCCCAAGTTTGTGCCTCATTTAATTATCTTGTCTAATTGTGTTATGTATTGCCTTCAGAATAGTAATAGTGGTGATAATGGGGCTTGCACCTTTTCTCTGACTTTAATGGAGAGTCTCACATTTCATTATTCAGCATGATACTGGTTTTCGGTTAGAAATATAGAGTATAAAAATTATGTCAAGAAAGTATCCATTCCTAGATAACTAAATCAGAAATACATCTTGAATTTTGTTAAATTCATCTTTTGGGCATCCATTGAGATGACCGTGTGGGTTTTTTCATTTGACCTATTAGTACAATGAATTATGTGTATTTCCTAATATTGAATAACTCTTGCACTCTTAGAATGGACCCCGCAGTTTTTACTTCTTCAATTTACTGCTGAATTCCATTTGTTAATACTTTATTTATTTTACATCAATATGTATAAGTGAGATTTGTCTGTGGCTTTCTTACATGTGAACTTTGTTCGGAGTCCATGCATTTCCCAAACTGTTTTTTGTAGTCCCTGACCATTCAAGGACTGAAGATGTGCCTATATTAAGGGAGGACTCCACTGAATGCCAGCCATCCATCCCTTCCATGTTTCTTTGCTGCATATTATCGTTTCTGAGACATTTTATATGCTCCTTGGATATCTATGGGAATAAACATCATTAATTGTAAATGTGGAGATGCTAGCACAGATTGTTTAATCCAGGTAGACTATTTAAACAAACTGCAATGGAATTTACTGAGAAATGATAAATGATGGCTATTCTATTATTTTATGTTTGTTCTTTAAAAAATCAACATTGTTTATAAAGGTAATTATTACTTTGTATTAAGTGATTAATACAGTATTAAAGGCTCTTAATAAAAAAAGTCAGCCTCCATCCTATCATTCCACATACCCTATTCTTCTTTCCATGTCAACAAATGCAGTTCTAGCTGTTTCCCCTCATATTATGTCCATATTTCTATATAATGTGCATATATTGCTATTTATTTATTTTAAAATAATAGACTTCATATTTTAGAGCAGTTTAAGGTTTATAGAAAAAATGAATGGTGGCTGGGCATGGTGGCTCACGCCTGTAATCTCGGCACTTTGGGAGGCCGAGGCAGGCGGATCACTTGAGGTCAGGAGTTCGAGACCAGCCTGGCCAACATGGAGAAACCCCGTCTCTACTAAAAATACAAAAATTAGCCAGGCATGGTGGCACGCGCCTGTAGTCCCAGCTACTCGGGAGGCTGAGACAGGAGAATCGCTTGAACCCGGCAGGGGGAGGTTGCAGTGAGCTGAGATCACTGCACTCCAGCCTGGGCGACAGAGCGAAACTCCATCTCAAAAAAAAAGAATGGAAAGTACAGAGAGTTCCTATATGACCCCTCTCGCCACTCCTCCCTGCCCACCAATTTCCCCTTTGATTAATATGTTGCTTTAGATATTTAGATTAAAATATTTTAGATATTATTTTAAAATATATTTTAACATATTTAGATATTTAGATCAAAATGGTATATTTTTTATAATTATGAGCCATTATTGATACATTATTATTAGCTAAATTCCATAGCTTACATTAGGGTTCATTCTTTGTGTTGTATATTCTATGGGTTTTGACAAATGTATAATGACGTATCCACTGTTATAGTGTCAGAGAAAATAGTTTCACTGTCCTACAATCCCTTGCGATTCGCCTATTCATCCTTCTCTTCCTCCTCCAGAAATGCTGGCAACCACTGATCTTTTTACTGCCTGGAAAGAGGGGAGTTTTTGCTTTTCCCAAAATGTCATATAGTTGGAATCACACAGCCTTTTCACGTTGGTTATTTTCACTTAGCAATATATATTTAAGGCTTATCAATGTCGTCTTGTGGTTTGGGAGCTTATTTCTTTTTATTGATGAATAACATGCCATTCTATGAAGGTACCAGAATTTGTCCACTCATCTATTGAAGGACACTGTGATTGCTTCCAAGTTTTGGTAATTCTGAATAAAGCTGCTGTAAACGTTTCTGTGCAGTTTTTGCATAAACATAAATCTCAATTCATTTGGGTAAATAGCAAGGAGTGCAATTACTGGATCATATGGTAAGAGTGTGTTTAGTTTTGTAAGAAAATGCCAAACCATCTTCCACAGTGGCTACACCATTTTGCTTTCCTACCAGCAATGAATGAGAGCTCCTGTTGCTCCACATCCTCGCCAGCATTTGGTGTTTTCAGTATTTTGAATTTTGGCTATTCTAATAGGTGTGTAGGTGTGTAGTGGTATCTCTCTTTCTCTTTTTTTTTTTTTCTTTTGAGACGGAGTCTGGCTGTGTTGCCCAGGCCAGAGTGCAGTGGTGCCATCTCAGCTCACTGCAACCTCCGCCTCCTGGATTCAAGTGATTCTCCTGCCTCAGCCTCCCTAGTAGCTGGGACTACAGGCACCCACCACCATGCCTGGCTAATTTTTGTATTTTTAGTAGAAACAGGGTTTTGCCATGTTGGCAAGGCTGGTCTTGAACTCCTGGCCTCAAGTGATCCTCCTGCCTCTGCCTCCCAAAGTGTTGGGATTACAGGCGTGAGCACCGCGCCCAGCCTCATTGTTTTAATTTGCATTTCTCTGATGACATATGATGTTGAGCATTTTTTCATATGCTTGCTTGCCATCTGTGTATCTTTCTTGGTGAGTCATCTCTTCAGATCTTTTGTCCCAATTTTAATTGCTTCCTTTTTTTTATAGTTGAGTTTTAAGAGTTCTTTGTATATTTTCGATGTAAGTTCTTTATTAGAAGTATTTTGCAAGTATTTTTTCCTAGTCTGTGGCTTTTGTTTCATTTTCTTTAGTGTATTCCTGTGTCTATGGTTGAATATATGTTATTAATTTTGAAAAATTCTCAATCATTATTACTTCAAAGCTTTAGTTTGTCTCTTTCTCTATTTGCCTTTTGGTATTCCCAATATGCATATGTTACCCTTTTTGTAATTGTCCCACAGTTCTTGGATATTTTGTTTCATTTTTCTAATTCCTTTTTCTCTTTGTATTTCCATCTTGGAAATTTATATTGGCATATCTTCAAGCTCACTGATTCTTTCCTTGGCTAGGTCCAGTCTATTGATGTGCCCATCAAAGGAATTCTTTATTTCTCTTATGGTGTTTCTGATTTCTAGCATTTCCTTTTGGTTTTTTTTCTCAGAGTGTCCATCTGCCTGCTTGCTTCACCTATCCATTTTTGCATATTGTCCACTTTTTCCATTAGAGCCCTTAGCATATTAACAGTAGTTAATCTAAAGTCCTGATCTGATAATTTCAAAATATCTGCCATATCTAAGTCAGGTTCTGATGCTCACTCTGTCCCTTCAAACTGTGTTTTATTTTTTAGTATGCCTTGTAATTTTTTTGTTTAAAGCTAGACATGATGCAATGGATAAAAGTAACTTGGTACTGGTTCCAGTGGTAGGCTTCTGCTCCAGTAAGCTGTGATTTTCTGTATTTGCTTATAGCTCCAATTTTTGGAGTAGCAGTTTGCCCTGTGACCTCAATGCCTTGATAGACCTAAGAAGAGTTGTTTAGTTCCAGCTTGTTCAGATTTTTTCTTATTGTGAGGACAGAGGCAACAACTGCCAAGCTCCTTCCGTGTTGGCCTAAGAGTTCTTACTTGTTATTTGTTAACATCGTTTATTTTAAAAACAGCTTTATTGAAGTATTATTTACATACATTTAACTGCACCCATTTAAAATGTGCAGTTTCATCAGTTTTAATATATATATCATAAGACAATCACTATATTTAAGATAAAGAACATAATTATGCTAGGCGCAGTGGCTCACACCTGTAATCCCAGCACTTTGGAGGCCGAGGGGTGTGGATCACCTGAGGTCAGGACTTTGAGACAAGCCTGACCAACATGGTGAAAACCCGTCTCTACTAAAAATACAAAAATTAGCCAGGCATGGTGGCAGGTGCCTGTAGTCCCAGCTACTTGGGAGACTGAGGCACAAAAATCGCTTGAACCCAGGAGGTGGAGGTTGCAGTGAGCTGAGATCGTGCCACTGCACTCCAGCCTGTGCAACAGAGCCAGATTTCATCTGAAAAAAAAAAAGATAAAGAACATAATTATTATTTCTCAAAATTTCTTATTTCCCTTTGTAAATCTTTCCTCTTGCTCTACTACACTTTCCCAAGGTTTATTAATTTGTTTTCTGTTACAATAGACTAGTTTGCATTTTCTAGAGTTTTATAATCTGGATTTTTTCATTCAGTATAAATATTTTGAGATTAATTGAGCTTGTTGTGTGTATAAATAATTCATTTCTACATATTACTGAATAGTATTCCATTGTATGACCATACCAAATTTGTTTACCCATTCACTTGTGGATTGATATTTAGGTTGTTTCTAGCTTTTGATTATTACAAACACAGCTGTTATGAACAAGTGGACATTTGGTGGACATTTGGTTATTTCTCTTGAATAAATTCCAAGGAGTAGAATGGCTTGTTTTTATGGTAGGTGTGTGTTTCATTTTTAAAGAAATTATAATTCTTACATATAAATACAACATTCTCCAAGATGGAGTATATGTTTGTCACAAGATAGGTCTTAACAACTTTAAGAAGATTGATATCATACCAAATATCTTTTCTGACAATAGTGGAAGGAAATTACAACTCAGTAGCAGTGGGAAATCTGGAAAATTCACAAATATGTGGAAACTAAACAGCACATTTTTGAAAAACCAATGGGTCAAAGAAGAGATCCAAATTAGAAAATATCTTGAAACAAACAAAAATACAACATACCAAAGCTTATAGGGTGCAGCAAAACCTATACTAAGAGGTAAGTTTATAAATGCCTACATTAAAAAAGAAGAAAGGAAGAGGGACAGTACAAGGTGGCAGAATAGAAGGCTCCACCAATAGTCCCCCATACAAGGACATGATTTAACAATTATCTATGCAAACAAAGTACTTTCAGTACTTTCAGTACTTTTCAGGTGAGTACTCACAGTACTCGATTTTAACATCACGTCACTGAAAGAGGCATGGAAGAGGGTAGGAAAGAGTCTTGAATTGCTGCTGCCACTTATCCCCCATCCCTTGGCAGCTGGTGCATGGCACGAAGAGAGAATCTGAGCACTTGGGAGAGGGTGAGTGCAGCAATTGTGAGACATTGCAGGGAACTCAGTGCTGCCTTTTCATAGCAGAAAGCAAAACCAGGCTGCACTCAGCTGATGCCCACCCACAGAGGGAGTATTTAAACCAGTCCTAGCCAGAGGGGAATTGCCCATTCCCAGCAGTCAGAACTTGAGTTCTGGCAAGCCTCACCACCACATGCTAAAGTGCTCTGGGGCTCCAAATAAACTTGAAAGACAATTCTAGGCCACAAGCATTGCAACTCCTAGGTGAGTCCTAGGGCTGAACTGAGTTCAGAGCCAGTGGACGAGGCGGGGGGAGGCATGTGACCTATTGGAGACACCAGCCGGGCAGCTAAGAAAGTACCTGAATCACCTCTACCCCAACCCTAGACTCCACAGCTCCTGGCTCCAAAAGAGACCCCTTTCCAGGCTGTAGCTCCCAGAGTATATTTCTAGACACACCCTGGGCCAGAAAGGAGCCGACTACCTTGAAGGGACTCTAGTCCCTGACTCCTGGATGGCACCTCTGGACCTGCCCTGGGCCTGAGGGAGCTCATCACCCTTAAGGGAAGGACACGGGCCTGGCTGTATTTTCTACCTGCAGACTGTAGAGCCTCAAGGCCTAGAGCGAACATAGGTGGTAGCCAGGTAGTGGTTACAGTGGGCCTTGGGCAAGACTCAGTGCTGTGCTGGCTTCATGTATGGCCAGTACAGTCCCAGTGGTGGGTGCTTGTGTCACTCCACCCTCAGCTCCAGGTGGCCTAGAACAGAGAGAGAGAGAGAGAGAGGAGAGAGAGAGGTTCTGTTTGGGAGAAGAGAAAAAGAGTCTGTCCCTGGTAATCCAGAGAATTCTTCCAGATCTTTTTTTTTTTTGAGATGGAGTCTCGCTCGTTGCCCAGGCTGGAGTGCAGTGGTGCAATCCCAGCTCACTGCAAGCTCCACCTCCTGGGTTCATGCCATTTTCCTGCCTCAGCCTCCCGAGTAGCTGGGACTACAGGTGCCCGCCACCACGCCCGGCTAATTTTTTGTATTTTTAATAGAGACGGGGTTTCGTTTCACCGTGTTAGCCAGGATGGTCTCGATCTCCTGATCTTGTGATCCGCCCGCCTTGGCCTCCCAAAGTGCTGGGATTACAGGCGTGAGCCACCGCGCCTGGCCAAATTCTTCCAGATCTTAAACAAGATCACCAAGGTAGTATCTCTTTGAGTCAGCAAGAACCACAGTGATATTGAGCTTGGGGTGTTCCCTAATACAGATAGAGCTTAGATCACAAAACCCAAGTTCCTTTGGATACCTGGAAAGCTTTCCCAAGAAGGAACGGTACAAACAAGCCTAGATTGTGAAAACTACAATAAATACCTAACTCTTAAAATGCCTAGACACAGATGAACATCTGTAAATGTCATCAAGACCATCTGGGAAAACATGACCTTGTCAAATGAACTAAATAAATCACCAGGGTTTATTAGTCACCAGACACTAATCCTGAAGAGACGGAGATATGTGACCTTTCAGATGGAGAATTCAAAATAGCTATTTTGATGAAACTAAAAGAAATTCAAGATAGCACAGAGAAGGAATTCAGAATTCTATTAGATAAATTTAACAAAGAGATTGAAATAAGAAGAATCAAGCAGAAATTCTGGAGTTGAAAAATGCAAGTGATATACTGAAGAATGCATCAGAGTCCTTTAATAACAGAATTGTTCAAGCAGAAGAATTAGTGAGCTTGAAGACAGGCTATTTGAAAACACACAGAGGAGACAAAAACTAAGAGAATAAAAAACAATGAAGCACACCTACAAGATCTAGAAAATAGCCTCAAAAGGGCAAATCTAGAAGTTATTGGCTACAAAGAGGAAGTAGAGAAAGAGATAGAGGTAGAAAGTTTATTCAAAGGGATAATAAAATCCCAAAGGCTGGGTGTGGTGGCTCATGCCTGTAATCCCAGCACTTTGGGAAGCTGAGGTGGGCAGATCACATGAGGTCAGGAGTTCAAGACCAGCCTGGCCAACATGGTGAAACCCTCTCTCTACTAAAAATAGAAAATTAGCTGGGCATGGTGGTGGGCGCCTGTAATCCCAGCTACTTGGGAGGCTGAGGCAGGAGAATCACTTGAACCCAGGAGGCAGAGATTGCAGTGAACCGAGATCATGCCACTGCACTCCAGTCTGGGCAACACAGCGAGGCTCCATCTCAGAAAAAACAAACAAACAACAACAACAACAACAAACAAAAACAAAACCCAACAAGTGATAATAACAGAGAACTCCCCAAATCTAGAGAAATATATTAATATCCAAGTTCAAGAAGGTTATAGACTACCAAGCAGATTTAACCCAAAGAAGACTACCTCAAGGCATTTAATAACCAAACTGCCAAAGGTCGAGGATAAAGAATGGAACCTAAAAGCAACAAGAGAAGAGAAACAAATAGCAGACAATGAGTCTTCAATATGTCTGGCAGCAGACTTTTCAGTGGAAACCTTAAAGGCCGAGAGAGAGTGGCATAACATATTTAAAATGCTGAAGGAAAAAATTTTTACCCTAGCATAGTGTATCCAGTGAAAATATCCTTCATAAGTGAAGGAGAAATATAGACTTTCCCAGACAAAGAAAAGCTGAGGAATTGTATCACCACCAGACCTGTTCCACAAGACATGCTAAATGGAATACTTCAGTCAGAAAGAAAAGAACATTAATGAACCATATCATCTGAAGGTACAAAACTTCTTGGTAATAGTAAGTACACAGAAAAACACAAGCTATTATAACACGGTAACTGTGGTGTATAAACTATTCTTACCTTAAGTAGAAAGACTAAATGATAAAGCAATAAAAAATAACTAGAACAACTTTTCAAAACATAGATAGTACAATATAATATAAACAGAAACAAGGAAAGGTTCTAAAGTGGGGGGATGAAGTTAAGGTGTAGAGTTTTTTTTAGTTTTCTTTTTGCTTGTTTGTTTATGCAAACAATGTTAAGTTGTTATCAGCTTAAAGTAATGGGTTATAAGATAGTATTTACAAGCCTCATTGTAATCTCAAATAAAAAAACATACAATGGATACATAAAAAATAAAAAGCGAGAAACTAAATTATATCGCTGGAGAAAATCACCTTCACTAAAAGAAAGACAGGAAGGAAGAAAAGACGGAGAACACCACAAAACAACCAGGAAACAAATAACAAAATGACAGGAGTAAGTCCTTACTTATCAATAATAACACAGAATGGAAATGGACTAACCCTCCCAATCAAAAGACATAGAATGGCTGAATGGATTAAAAAAAAGTCTCAACGATCTGATTGCCTGCAAGAAACACACTTCACCAATAAAGATACACATAGGGCGTGGCATGGTGCGGTGGCTCACACCTTTAATCCCAGCACTTCGGGAGGCCAAGGTGGGCGGATCATGAGATTAGGAGATAGAGACCGGCCTGGCCAACATGGTGAAACCCTGTCTCTACTAAAAATACAAAAAATCAGCTGGGTGTGGTGGCACTTGCCTGTAGATCCAGCTACTTGGGAGGCTGGGGCAGAAGAATTGCTTAAACCCAGGAAGCAGAGGTTGCAGTGAGCCGAGATCGCACCACTGCACTCCAGCCTGGGTGACAGAGCGAGACTCTGTCTCAAAAAAAAAAAAAAAAAAAAATAGACTGAAAATAAAGGGATGGGAAAAGATATTTCATGCCATTGGAAACCAAAAAAGAGCAGGGATAGCTGTACTTATATCAGAGAAAACAGATTTCAAGATAAAAACCACAAGAAGAGACAAAAAGGTCACTATATAAAGGGGTCAATTCAGTAAGAGGGTATAATAATTGTAAATATATATGCACCCAATACTAGTGCACCCAGATTTATATAGCAAATGTTACTAGAGCTAAAAAGAGAGATAGACTCCATACAATAATGGCTGGAGACTTCAACACCCCACTTTTAGCATTGGACAGATCTTCCAGACAGAAAATCAACATAGAAATGTTGGCTTTTGTCTATAGTATACAAAAAATGGACCTAATAGACACAGAACATTTCATTTAGTGGCTGCAGAGTACCCATTCTTTTCCTCAGCACATTGATCATTCTCAAGGATGGACCATATGTTAAGTCAAAAAACAGGTCTTAAAACATTCAAAAAAGTGAAATAATATCAAGCATCTTCTGTTACCACAATGGAATAAAACTAGAAATCAACAACAAGAGGATTTTTGGAAACTATAAAAACACATTGAAATTAGACAATATGCTCCTGCATGATCAGTGAGTCAATGAAACAATTATGGAGAAAACTGATAAATTTCTTGAAACGAGATAATGGAAACACAACATACTCAAATCTTTGGAATACAGCAAAAGCAGTACTAAGAGGGAAGTTTATAGCTATAATTGCCTACATCAAAAAAGAAGAAAAGTTTTAAAAACAACCTAGTAATGCATCTTAAAGAACTAGAAAAGCAAGGGCAAACCAAATCCAAAATTAGAAGAAAAGAAATAAAAATCAGAGCAGAAATGAGTGAATATGAAATTAAGAAAACAATACAAAATTAAATGAAACAAAAAGTTGACATTTTGAAACCAAAACTGACAAATTATAGCCAGACTAACTAAGAAAAAAAGAGAGAAGACCCAAATAAATAAAATCATAGATGAAAAAAGAGATATTACAACTGATACTGCAGAAATTCAAATAATCATTCATGGTTGCTATGAGCAACTATATGTGAATAAAACTGGAAAATCTAGAAGAAATTGATTAATTCCTAGACACATACAACCTACCAAAATTGAAACAAGAAGAAATCCAAAAGCTGAACAGGCCAATAACAAATAACAAGATGAAAGCCTTAATAAAACATCTCCAATCAAGGAAAAGCCCAGAACCTGATGGATTGACTGCTGAATTCTACCAAACATTTAAAGAAGAACTAATACCAATCCTATTCAAACTATTCCAAAAAAACAGAGGAGGGACTACTTCCAAACTCAGTCTACGAGGCCAGCGTTACCCTGATCCTCAAACCAGACAAAAGCAAATAAAACAAAAACTATAGGCCAATATCACTGATGAATATTGATAGAAAAATCCTCAACAAAATATGAGCAAACCAAATTCAATAACACATTAAAAAGAACATTCATTAAGACCAAGTGAGATTTACCCGAGGGATGTAAGGATAATTCAACATATTCAAATTAATTAATGTGATACATCATATCGACAGAGTGAGGGACGAAACCACGTGTTCATTTCAATTGATGCTAAAAAAGCATTTGATAAATGAATAAAGAAAATGTGGTATACACATACAATGGAATACCATTCCATTGTTTTTCTTACTGCTTTCAAAATATTGTCTTTTTCTCCATCTTTTCAACATTTTTGATATGTATCTGGGTATGGATGTCTAGTTAATCCTACTTGGATTTTGTTGAGCTTCTTGTGTTCATAGATTAATGCTTTTCATCAAATTTGGAAAGTTTTTAGCCTCTATTTATTGTAATATTTTTTTCTGCTCCTTTTTTAGCTTTTCTCTCCTTGTACTCTTGTTGTGCATACATTGGTGTGTTTGATGATGTCCTTATTTCTTTGAGGCTCTGTTCATTTTTCCTCATTGTGTTTTCTTTCTTTTTTTTGAGATGGAGTCTTGCTCTCTCTCAGGCTGGAGTGCAGTGGTGTGATCTCGGCTCACTGCAACCTCCGCCTCCCGGATTCAAGCGACTCTCTTGTCTCAGCCTCCTGAATAGCTCGGACTACAGGCGCCTGCCACCATGCCCAGCTAATTTTTGTGTATTTTTAATAGAGACGGGGTTTCACCATGTTGGCCAGACTGGTTTCAAACTCCTGACCTCAGGCGATCCACCCGCTTCGGCCTCCCAAAGTGCTGGGATTACAGGCGTGAGCCACCACGCCTGGCCTATACTGCCTTTTAATATGTATAACATATATAGCCTCTTTATATATATAGCATATATACTATATTATATATATATATCATGAGATAGTATAAACTATATATATATATATATATAATGCCTGGTATATATACTAAATATATTTTATATACATATATATATAAAGTACAAAACAAACCAAGCATTTTATATTTTTGTATATATAAGTATATATATGTAAAGTATATTTATATAAAGTATAAAATAAACCAGGCACGGTGGCTCATGCCTATAACCTAGTTCTTTGGTCAGCTGAAGTGGGAGGATCACTTGAGGCCAGGAGTTCAAGATCAGCCTGGACAACACAGGGAGACCTGTCTCTACAATAAATAAATAAATAAAATTAGTTGAGCATGGCAACGTGCACTTGTAGTCTTAGCTACTCAGGAGGCTGAGGTGGGAGGATTGCTTGAGCCCAGGAATTCGAGGCTGCAGTAAGCTGTGATCTCTGCACTCCAGCCTGGGTGACAAAGCAAGACCCTCAGTCTAATATATATGTGTGTGTGTAGTTTGTATAGTTACCTGTGTAGTTACCTTTACTAGTGGTCTTTATTTCTTTTTATTTTTCTTTTTTTTTTTTTTTAGGACGGGTCTCACTATGTTGACCAGGCTGGCCTTGAACTCCTGGGCTCAAGCTATTCTCCCGCCTCGGCCTCCCAAAGTGCTGGGATTACAGGTGTGAGCCACCATACCCGGCTGGTCTTTATTTCTTTATATAGATTTGAATTGCTGTTTAGTGTCCTTTTATTTCAGCCTTGATTAACTTCCTTCAGTATTGTTTGCAGTGTAGGTGTGCTACAAACAAATTCTCTCAGTTTTGGTTTATCCTGTAATATCTTAATTTCTGCTTCACTTTTAAAAAATAATTTTGGCTTTTATTTTAGATTCCGGGGGTATATGTGCAGCTTTGTCACATGGGTATATTGCGTGATGCTGAGGTTTGGGATTCGAATGATCCTGTGACCCAAATCGTGAGTATAGTACACAACAGTTAGTTTTTCAACCCTTGCCCCCTCCCCTGTGTCTATTGTTGCCATTTTAATGTCCATTAGCACCCAATATTTAGTTCCGTCTTATGTGAGAACATGCAGTATTTTGTTTTCTGTTCCTGTGTTAATTTGCTTAGGATAATTGCCTCCAGCTGCATTCATGTTGCTGCAAAGGATGTGATTTCATTCTTTTGTATGACTGTGTAGTATTCCATGGTGTATATGTGCCACATTTTCTTTTTCCAATCCAATGTTGATGGGCATCTAGATTGATTCCAGGTCTTTGCTATTGTGAATAGTGCTGTGATGAACATACAAATGCATGTGTTTTTGCTAGAATGATTTATTTTCTTTTGGATATATACCCAGTAATGGGATTGCTGGGTTGAATAGTAGTTCCTTTTTAAGTTCTTTGAGAAGTCTTCAAACTGCTTTCCACGGTGGCCAAACTAATTTACATTCCCACCAACAGTATATAAGCATTCCCTTTTCTCTGCAGCCTCACCAATATCTGCTGGCTTTTTACTTTTTAGCCATTCTAACTTGTGTAAGATAGTATCTCATGGTTTTGATTTGCGTTTCTCTGATAGTGATGTTGAGCATTTTTCATTTTTGTTGGCAGCTTGTATGTCTTCTTTTGAGAAATATCTGTTCATGTCTTTTGCCCACTATTTATTTGTGTATTTATTTGAGATGGAGTCTTGCTCTGTCGCCCAGGCTGGAGTGCAGTGGTGCGATCTCGGCTCACTGCAACCTCTGCCTCCCAAGATCAAGTGATTCTCCTGTCTCAGCTTCCCAAGTAGCTGGGATTACAGATGTGTGCCATCATGCCTGGCTAATTTTTTGTATTTTTAGTAGAGGTGGGGTTTCGCCATGTTGGCCAGGCTGGTCTTGAACACCTAACCTCAAGTGATCCACCCACCTTGGCCTCTCAAAGTGTTGGGATTACAGGCATGAGCCATTGTGCCTGGCCTTGCTCACTTTTTAATGGAGTTATTTGTTTTGCTTGTTGAATTGTTTAAATTCCTTTTAGATTCTGGCTATTAGACCTTTGTTGCATGCATAGTTTGTGAATATTTTCTCCCCTTCTGTAGGTTGTCTGTTTAGTCTGTTGATAGTTTCTTTTGCAGTGTGGAAGCTCTCTGGTTTAACTAGATTCCACTTGTCAATTTATATTTTTGTTGCAATTGCTTTTGAAGACTTAGTCATAAATTCTTTCCCAAGGCTGATGTCCAGAAAGGTATTTCCCAGGTTTTCTTCTAGGACTTTTATACTTTGAGATCTTACATTTAAATCTTTAATCTATCTCGGGTTAATTTTTGTGTATGTTGAAAGTTGGGGTCCAGTTTCATTCTTCTGCATATAGCTAGCCTGTTATCCTGGCACCAAGTATTGAATAGGGTGTCATTTCCCCATTGGTTATTTTTATTGACTTTGTTGAAGATCAGATGGCTGTAGGTTTGTGGCTTTATTTCTGAGATCTCTATTCTGTTCCATTGGTCTATATGTCTGTTTTCATACCATTACCATGCTGTTTTGGTTACTGTGGCCTTATAGTTTGAAGTTGGGTAATGTGATGCCTCTGGCTTTGTTCTTTTTGCTTAGGATGGCTTTGTCTATTTGGGCCCTTTTTTGGGTTGGATATGAATTTTAGAATAGTTTTTTTCTAATTCTGTGAAAAATGATGTTGGTAATTTGATAGGAATAGCATTGAATCTGTAGATTGCTTTGGGCAGTATGGCCATTTTAATGATATTGATTCTCTCAATCAATGAGCATGGAATTGTTCTCCATTTGTTTGTGTCATCTATGATTTCTTTTAGCTGTGTTTTGTAGACCTTGTAGAGGTCTTTTTTGTGCTGGTTACATATATTCCTGGTATCTTACTTTTTTGTGACTATTGTAAATGGGATTGTGTTCCTGATTTGGCTCTCAGCTTGAATGTTATTGGTGTGTAAAAATGCTACTGATTTTTGTACATTGATTTTGTATCCTGAAACTTTACTCAAGTTATTTATTAGTTCTAGAAGCCTTTTGGTGGAGTCTTTAGGGTTTTCTAGCTATATAATCATATCATCAACGAAGAGAGATAATTTGACTTCTTTTTTCCTTATTTGGATGCCTTTTATTTCTTTCTCTTGCCTGATTGCTCTGGCAAGGACTTCCAGTACTATATGGAATAGAAGCAGTGAGAGTGGACATCTTTGTCTTGTTTCAGTTCTCAACAGGAATGCTTCCAGCCTTTGTCCATTCAGCATGATGTTGGCTGTGAGTTTGTCATAGATGGTTCTTGTTATTTTAAGGTATGTTCCTTCAATGCCTAGTTTGTTGGTCTCCTTCAGTTTTGAAAGATAGTTTGGGTGGATATGGAAATCTTGTTGGACAGTCTTTTGCTTTCAGTTGTTTGAATATGTCATTTCAGTTCCTCAAGCTTCCATAGTTTCTGATAAGAAATCAGCTGTTAATCTTATTTGGGATCCCTTGTTCATGACGAGTTGCTTCTCTTGCTACTTTTAAGATTCTCTCTTTCTCTTTGGCTTTGTAAAGTTTGACTATTTTGTGAATTTTGTCAAGCTTCTTGAATGCGTTGATTGATGTTTTTCATCAAATTTGGGAAATTTTCAGCTATGATTTCTTCAAATACTCCTTCTACCCCTTTCTCTTTCTGAAAATCTCATATATTGCTGGTAAGAATGCAAATGTTTGTATCTTGATGGTGTCCCATATTTCTCTGAAGCTCTGTTTGTTTTCATTCATTCTTTTTTTTCCTGTTCATTTCAGTTGACCCATCTTCAAGTTCAGTTTTTTTTTTTGCTGTTGTTTTTTTTTTTTTTTTTTTTTACTTTTTTTCCAGTTGAAATATGCTGTTGAGCTTGTCTAGTGAATTTTAAAATTTGGTTATTATATTTTTCAACTCTAGAATTTGTATTTGGTCTTTTAAAAATTCTCTTTATTGATATATTCTACTTTCTACTTGTTCTCTTTCTTTTTGTTCTTTAGATATAATTTTCTTTAGTTCTTTGAACATACTTATAAAAGCTGTTTAAAAATCTTTAGTAATTTTAAGTGCAAGTATCCTCAAAGTCAACTTCTTTTGACTTTACCTTTTCCTATGTGTGAGCCATACTTTCTTGTTTCTTTGCATGTCTTATAGTTGTTTGAACAAACTTGGACATTTCAAATAATAAAGTGACAATTCTGTAAATCAGATTTTCCTCCCTCCTATTCCCAGGGTTTTTTGTTGTTATTTGTTGTTGTTGATGGTTATGTTGCTGTTTGTCTGTTTAATGACTTTCCTGAACTAATTCTGTAAAGTTTGTGTTCTTTGTCATGTGTGGCCACTGAAATCTCTGTTCAGATAGCTTAATGGTCAGGTAATGACTGGCCAGATATTTTCTTAAATTCATTGCACCACTAAGTCTCCTAGACTTTGCCAAGGGGCTCTGTTTGAGTGTTGGGAATATCTTTAACACTCCAACAGGCACTTTACAACACTGCATTAGCCTTCACTTTTTTGACTGCACAGAATCTCCACTTACACCAGATGTGAAAGATTAGATTTCTCAGGTCTTTCCTGGACATTTGTGCAGCCCTGCACATGCACATAGCCTTTTAGATTCCCAGGAATATGTTGGAGCTTTTCAAAGCCTTCCATGGACATCTTGTTTCCCAAGTTTTCCTTTTAAGCTTTTCAGTAAGCTTGTTTGTCCCAACTGTGATTCTCCACCTCAGACAACTGTGATGTTTAATAATTGCAGCTGATTGTTTTCTACAAACTCCCTGAGGAAAAGGCTGTACACATGAAGAAAGGTCAGAGTCAGGTCAAATAAGACAGAGTCCTGTAATTGGGGTTTCCAGATAATGTCCTGACAGGTTGAATAGTGACAATACACTTGAGATGGGGCTTTGGGGAGCAGCAAAACCTGTATTTCTCATCAGATGGCTACTAAGCTGCTGGATTTCATGGCTACAATGATTGTGAGGCTGTTGGTTTTCAAGGCTACCATGGAGCTGGAGAAAGGTGATGAGAATAGGGCAAGTTAGAAAGTCACACAGCTCAATATTCTTACCAAGATTCTGTTATTTTATTGAATAAATGCTCCTCAAATTGTTGGCATGCCTTTTTAAAAAAAGAACATTTCCCGAGTTAAGAAAAAGTTGTTTTTGATAATTTTTGGAAGTGTTTTTGTTGCTTTTATGGTGAGCAGATTTTTGGAAGTCCTTATTCTGTCATTCTGTTGTTTATTTCATCCTACTGCTTTCTTTCATTATATTTGTATTTTTATATTTTCCCTATTTTAACTTTTAACTTGCCTCTAATGTTATATTTCAAGTCAGTTTCTTGTAACCAGCAGATATTTGTATTATTTTGCTCCATTTTTTTCAATGTCTGCCATCTAATTTGTGTATTTAGACCATTTTTCTTTTGTTTTTAATATACTTTATTTTTATTTTTTAATAGACTTTGTTTGTTAGAGGAGTTTTAGGTTCACAGTAAAACTAAGTGGAAGAGATTTCCCACCTACTCTCTGTCCCCACGCTTGCCTATCCTCTCCCATTATCAATATCCTCTTCCAGAGTGGTACATTTTTTATAACTGATGAACCTACATTGGTACATTGTTATCATCCAAAGTCCATAGCTTATATTAAGATTCACTCTTGGCATTGTACATTCTATGGGTTTTGACACACACATATAATGACACATATCCAGCACTATAGTGTCATACAAAATAGTTTCACTGCCCTAAAAATTCTCTGTGTCCTGTATATTTATCCTTCCCTTTCCCCCAAATCATGGTAACTACTTATCTTTTTACTGTATTCATAGCTTTGCCTTTTTCAGAACGTCATATAGTTGGAATCGTATATAGCCTTTTCAGATTGTCTTCTTTTAAGTTTCTATATCTTTTTATGGCTTGAAAACTTATTTCCTTTTAGTGCTTAATAACATTCCAATGTCTGGATTTACTGTAGTTTAATTATCCATTCACTTACTGAAGGACATCTTGGTTGTTTCCAAGATTTGGCAATTAAGAATAAAGCTGTTTTTTGTTTTTGTTTTTGTTTTTGTTTTTTAAGGCAAGGTCTCACTCTGTCACCCAGTAGGCTGGAGTGCAGTGGCACTATCTTGGCTCACAGCAACCTCTGCCTCCTGGGCTCAAGCGATCCTCCTGCCTCAGCTTCCGAGTAGCTGGGACCACAGGCATGTACCACCATGCCTGACTAATTTTTGTATTTTTTGTAGAGACGAGATTTTGCCATATTGCCCAGGCTGGTCTTGAACTCCTGGGCTCAAGTGATCCACCTGCCTTGGCCTCCCAAAGTGCTAGGATTACAGGCATGAGCCACTGCACCTGGCCTTAAAACTGTTTTTTTTCTTGTGTGTGTATGTAAACATAAGATTTTAACTCATTTGTGTAAATACCAAGGAACAAAACTGCTGGATCATATGGTATATTTAGTTTTGGAAGAAACTGCCAAACTGTCTTCTATAGTGACTGTACCATTTTGCATTTCCACCACCAATAAATGAGAATTTTGTTGCTCCACATTCTCACCAGCATGTTGTCAGTGTTCTGGATTTTGGTCACTCTAATAGGTGTATAGTGGTATCTCATTCATGTTTTAGTTTATAGTTCCCTAATGACATATGATGTTGAGCTTCTTTGCATATGCTTATTTACCATCTGTGTATCTTTTCTGATGAGTTTTTTTTTTTTTTTTTTGAGACGGAGTTTCGCTCTTGTTGCCCAGGCTGGAGTGCAATGGCACAAGCTTGGCTCACCGCAACCTCTGCCTCCCAGGTTCAAGCAGTTCTCCTGCCTGAGCCTCCCAAGTAGCTGGGATTACAGGCACGCACCACTACGCCTGGCTAATTTTGTATTTTTAGTAGAGATGGGGTTTCTTCATGCTGAGGCTGGTCTTGAACTCCTGACCTCAGGTGATCCACCCACCTCGGCCTCCCAAAGTGCTGGGATTACAGGCGTGAGCCACTGCGCCTGGCCTCTTTTATCTAATTTTTAATCAAGTTGTTTATTTTCTTATAGTTGAATTTTAAAGAGTTCATTGTATATTTAGGATAACAGTCCTTTATCAGATGTGTCTTTTGCAAGTATTTTCTTCCAGTCTGTGGCTTGTTTTTTCATTCTCTTGACAGTTTCTTTCACTGAGCAGAACTTTTAAATTTTAATAAATACCAGCTTATCAATTATGTTTTTCATGTATTATGCCTTTGATATTTATGTATAAGTATTTGTTTTAATACTTGTTTTCAATTCTTTTTGTTATATACCTAGGAATGGAATTGCTTGGCCATGTGATAACATGTTTAACTTTTTTGTGCAACTGCCAAACTTTTTCAAAGTGGTTGCACCATTTTACATTTCCACCAGCCATGTATGAGGGTTGCAATTTCTCCTTATCCTCACCAATACTAGTTAATATTCCTCCTTTTTATTATAGCCATCCTAGTAATGTAAAGTTATATCTCTTTATGGTTTTTATTTGTATTTCCCAGATGTCTTAATGATATTGAGTGTCTTTTTATATGGCTGTAGCCATTTGGATATCTTTTTGTATCTTTTTTGATGAAATGTCTATTCAAATTCTTTGCCCATTTTTAAATTGGGTGATATGTTTTCATTGTTAAGGTATGTGCTTTATATATTCTGTGTACAAATTCCTTATTATATATATAATTTGCAAATATTTTCTCCCATTCTGTGTATTATCTTTTCACTTTCTTGATGGTATCCTTTGAATCACAAACATTTCAAGTTTTTATGAAGTCCAAGCAATTTATCTCACTTTTGTCATTTTTGCCTTTGGTGTCATATCTAAGAAAACATTTCCTAGTTCAAAGTCATGAAGATTCTTGCACAGGTTTTCTTCTGGGAGTTTTGGCTCTTGCATTTAGGTCTTTGACCCACTTTGAATTAAGTTTTAAAGGCGGTGAGGTAGAGATACATCTTCATTTTTAAATGTGGATCTCCAATTCCTCCAGCATCATTTGTTGGAAATACTATTATTTCCTATAGAGTTGTATTGGCATCCTTGTTGAAAACCAATTGATCACAAATATGTAAGTTAATTTCTGGATCTCAACTTTTATTCCATTGATCTATATGCCTGTTATTATGCCTGTACCACATTGTCTTGATTACAGTAGCTGTTTTAGTAAGTTTTAAAATTGAGAAGTGTGAGTCTTCCAACTTTGGTCTTCTTTTTCAAGGTTGTCTTGGTTATTCTATGTTCCTTGTATTTTCACATGAATTTTAGAATCAGCTTTGGCAATTACAGCTGGGGTTTTGGATATGTATTTCGATGAATCTGTATTAGTTTGGGGAGTATGTTTCTATTTCTTGATTTATCAATTTTAGACTTTATCCATAATAAGTAAGAGCTTGTATATCCCACCCTTCCCATTATTTCCTGTCCTCCCATCCCTCCAAAAATGTTGTATCTTAATTTTTCACCAAGTCAATAACTTGTATTTACATTATTATAAATATATAAATACTGTTTACTGTTGAGTTATGTAGTGCTCTGTGACTAATTCTCCTTTCTTTTTTCTTTTTTTATTATACTTTAAGTTCTAGGGTACATGTGCACACCGTGCAGGTTAGTTACATATGTATACATGTGCCATGTTGGTGTGCTGCACCCATTAACTCGTCATTTACATTAGGTATATCTCCTAATGCTATCCCTCCCCCCTCCCCCGACCCCACGACAGGCCCCGGGGTGTGATGTTCCCCTTCCTGTGTCCAAGTGTTCTCATTGTTCAATTCCCACCTATGAGTGAGAACATGCGGTGTTTGGTTTTCTGTCCTTCTGATAGTTTGCTGAGAATGATGGTTTCCAGCTTCATCCATGTCCCTACAAAGGACATGAACTCATCAATTTTTATGGCTGCATAGTATTCCATGGTGTATATGTGCCACATTTTCTTAATCCAGTCTATCATTGTTGGACATTTGGCTTGGTTCCAAGTCTTTGCTATTGTGAATAGTGCCGCAATAAACATACATGTGTATGTGTTTTTATAGCAGCATGATTTATAATCCTTTGAGTATATATCCAGTAATGGGATGGCTGGGTCAAATGGTATTTCTAGTTCTAGATCCCTGAGGAATCGCCACACTGTCTTCCACAATGGTTGAACTAGTTTCCAGTCCCACCAACAGTGTAAAAGTGTTCCTACTTCTCCACATCCTCTCCAGCACCTGTTGTTTCCTGACTTTTTAATGATTGCCATTCTAACTGGTGTGAGATGGTATCTCATTGTCATTTTGATTTGCATTTCTCTGATGGCCAGTGATGATGAACATTTTTTCATGTGTCTGTTGGCTGCATAAATGTCTTCTTTTGAGAAGTGTCTGTTCATATCCTTCGCCCACCTGTTGATGGCGTTGTTTGTTTTTTTCTTGTAAATTTGTTTGAGTTCTTTGTAGATTCTGGATATTAGCCCTTTGTCAGATGGGTAGATTGCAAAAATTTTCTCCCATTCTGTAGGTTGCCTGTTCACTCTGATGGTAGTTTCTTTTGCAGTGCAGAAGCTCTTTAGTTTAATTAGATCCCATTTGTCAATTTTGGCTTTTGTTGCCATTGCTTTTGGTGTTTTAGACATGAAGTCCTTGCCCATGCCTATGTCCTGAATGGTATTGCCTAGGTTTTCTTCTAGGGTTTTTATGGTTTTAGGTCTAACGTTTAAGTCTTTCATCCATCTTGAATTAATTTTTGTAGATGGTGTAAGGAAGGGATCCAGTTTCAGCTTTCTACATATGGCTAGCCAGTTTTCCCAGAACCATTTATTAAATAGGGAATCCTTTCCTCATTTCTTGTTTTTGTCAGGTTTGTCAAAGATCAGATAGTTGTAGATGTGTGGTATTATTTCTGAGGGCTCTATTCTATTCCATTGGTCTATATCTCTCTTTTGGTACCAGTACCATGCTGTTTTGGTTACTGTAGCCTTGTAGTATAGTTTGAAGTCAGGTAGCATGATGCCTCCAGCTTTGTTCTTTTGGTTTAGGATTGACTTGGTAATGTGGGCTCTTTTTTGGTTCCATATGAACTTTAAAGTTTTTTCCAATTCTGTGAAGAAAGTCATTGGTAGCTTGATGGGGATGGCATTGAATCTATAAATTACCTTGGGCAGTATGACCATTTTCACCATATTGATTGTTCCTATCCATGAGCATGGAATGTTCTTCCATTTGTTTGTGTCTTCTTTTATTTCATTGAGCTGTGGTTTGTAGTTCTTGAAGACGTCGTTCACATCCCTTATAAGTTGGTTTCCTAGGTATTTTATTCTCTTTGAAGCAATTGTGAATGGGAGTTCACACATGATTTGGCTCTCTGTTTGTCTGTTATTGGTGTATAAGAATGCTTGTGATTTTTGCACATTGATTTTGTATCCTGAGACTTTGCTGAAGTTGCTTATCAGCTTAAGAAGATTTTGGGCTGAGACGATGGGGTTTTCTAAATATACAATCATGTCATCTGCAAACAGGGACAATTTGACTTCCTCTTTTCCTAATTGAATACCCTTTATTTCTTTCTCTTGCCTGATTGCCCTGGCCAGAACTTCCAACACTATGTTGAATAGGAGTGGTGAGAGAGGGCATCCCTGTCTTGTGCCAGTTTTCAAAGGGAATGCTTCCAGTTTTTGCCCATTCAGTATGATATTGGCTGTGGGTTTGTCATAAATAGCTCTTATTATTTTGAGATACATCCCATCAATACCTAATTTATTGAGAGTTTTTAGCATGAAGGCTGTTGAATTTTGTCAAAGGCCTTTTCTGCATCTATTGAGATAATCATGTGTTTTTGTCGTTGATTCTGTTTATATGCTGTATTACGTTTATTGATTTGCATATGTTAAACCAGCCTTGCATCCCAGGGATGAAGCCCACTTGATCATGGTGGATAAGCTTTTTGATGTGCTGCTGGATTCGGTTTGCCAGTATTTTACTGAGGATTTTTGCATCGATGTTCATCAGGGATATTGGTCTAAAATTCTCTTTTTTTGTTGTGTCTCTGCCAGGCTTTGGTATCAGGATGATGCTGGCCTCATAAAATGAGTTAGGGAGGATTCCCTCTTTTTCTATTGATTGGAATAGTTTCAGAAGGAATGGTACCAGGTCCTCCTTGTACCTCTGGTAGAATTTGGCTGTGAATCCGACTGGTCCTGGACTTTTTTTGGTTGGTAGGCTATTAATTATTGCCTCAATTTCAGAGCCTGTTATTGGTCTATTCAGAGATTCAACTTCTTCCTGGTTTAGTCTTGGGAGGGTGTATGCGTCCAGGAATTTGTCCATTTCTTCTAGATTTTCTAGTTTATTTGCATAGAGGTGTTTATAGTATTCTCTGATGGTAGTTTGTATTTCTGTGGGCTCGGTGTTGATATCCCCTTTATCTTTTTTTTATTGCGTCTATTTGATTCTTCTTTCTTTTTGAATGAAGGCAGAAATAAAGATGTTCTTTGAAACCAATGAGAACAAAGACACAACATACCAGAATCTCTGGGACACATTCAAAGCAGTGTGTAGAGGGAAATTTATAGCACTAAATGGCCACAAGAGAAAGCAGGAAAGATCCAAAATTGACACCCTAACATCACAATTAAAAGAACTAGAAAAGCAAGAGCAAACATATTCAAAAGCTAGCAGAAGGCAAGAAATAACTAAAATCAGAGCAGAACTGAAGGAAATAGAGACACAAAAAACCCTTCAAAAAATTAATGAATCCAGGAGCTTGTTTTTTGAAAGGATCAACAAAATTGATAGACCGCTAGCAAGACTCGTAAAGAAAAAAAGAGAGAAGAATCAAATAGACGCAATAAAAAATGATAAAGGGGATATCACGACCGATCCCACAGAAATGCAAACTACCATCAGAGAATACTACAAACAGCTCTACACAAATAAACTAGAAAATCTAGAAGAAATGGATAAATTCCTCGACACATACACCCTCCCAAGACTAAACCAGGAAGAAGTTGACTCTCTGAATAGACCAATAACAGGCTCTGAATTGTGGCAATAATCAATAGCTTACCAACCAAAAAGAGTCCAGGACCAGATGGATTCACAGCTGAATTCTACCAGAGGTACAAGGAGGAGCTGGTAGCATTCCTTCTGAAACTATTCCAATCAATAGAAAAAGAGGGAATCCTCCCTAACTCATTTTATGAGGCCAGCATCATCCTGATACCAAAGCCGGGCAGAGACACAACCAAAAAAGAGAATTTTAGACCAATATCCTTGATGAACATTGATGCAAAAATCCTCAATAAAATACTGGCAAACCGAATCCAGCAGCACATCAAAAAGCTTATCCACTATGATCAAGTGGGCTTCATCCTGGGATGCAAGGCTGGTTCAATATAGGCAAATTAATAAATGTAATCCAGCATATAAACAGAACCAAAGACAAAAACCACATGATTGTCTCAATAGATGCAGAAAAGGCCTTTGACAAAATTCAACAACCCTTCATGCTAAAATCTCTCAATAAATTAGGTATTGATGGGACATATCTCAAAATAATAAGAGCTATTTATGACAAACCCACAGCCAATATCATACTGAATGGGCAAAAACTGGAAGCATTCCCTTTGAAAACTGGCACAAGACAGGGATGCCCTCTCTCACCACTCCTATTCAACATAGTGTTGGAAGTTCTGGCCCAGGCAATCAGGCAGGAGAAGGAAATAAAGGGTATTCAATTAGGAAAAGAGGAAGTCAAATTGTCCCTGTTTGCAGATGACATGATTGTATATTTAGAAAACCCCATCGTCTCAGCCGAAAATCTTCTTAAGCTGATAAAGCAACTTCAGCAAGTCTCAGGATAGAAAATCAATGTACAAAAATCACAAGCATTCTTATACACCAATAACAGACAAACAGAGAGCCAAATCATGAATGAACTCCCATTCACAATTGCTTCAAAGAGAATAAAATACCTAGGAATCCAACTTACAAGCGCTGTGAAGGACCTCTTCAAGGAGAACTACAAACCACTGCTCAATGAAATAACAGAGGATACAAACAAATGGAAGAACATTCCATGCTCATGGGTAGGAAGAATCAATATTGTGAAAATGGCCATACTGCCCAAGGTAATTTATAGATTCAATGCCATTCCCATCAAGCTACCAATGACTTTCTTCACAGAATTGGAAAAAACTACTTTAAAGTTCATATGGAACCAAAAAAGAGCCCGCATCGCCAAGTCAACCCTAAGCCAAAAGAACAAACCTGGAGGCATCATGCTACCTGACTTCGAACTATACCACAAGGTTACAATTCTTCCTCAGTTCTATGGGGGCGAAATGACTTGTTTCTTGGTGGCATTCAAATTTTTCCTTCCTTTCCTCTGCTAAGTTAATTATTGCTTATCAATCTGCTTTTTGTCTCTCCAGAACTTGCTGAAATCTCATCTATTATTGTTTTATTTCCCACTCCCTTTACCCCCATGGGCTTTTATGGTTCTTTTTCTTTTACTATCGTTTAGTAGAGTTTGGGATTGTGTTAAAGTTGCCTGTGGATTGATATTTAGCCATATTAAAAACACATAAATGTAATGTAACTATGAAATTGTAACTGGCACAAACTATGCTCTGGCACCTATCTGGATTGTGGTCACATCAATGCATAATCATTTTCAAAGGAGTTTACTTGTCTTAGCTGATGTGATGGACTCAAGGCTGTTTTTGCAGAGTTCCTGTTTCTGTTGACTATAATCATTCATTTTAATGTTAAAGTTGTTTACTACTTGATTACTGGAAGGTATCTCTAGACTAAAATCATTGACATAATAAAAAGAAATCTTTTAATCTTATTTTTAAAAAGTAATACATGCACATAGTAACAAAAATGTCAAATAGCACAAAAGAGTATTCACTGAAAAATAAGTCTCCTTTACTCTCCAGTCCCCCAGCTACCCACTTCCTTTCCTTAGAGGCAATTACTGTTGCCAGTTTCTTGCATTCTTTCAGATATATTATAGGTATATTCAAGCATATATACCTTTCACTGTCACTGAAATGGCAGTATTCTATGTGTACTGACATGCATCTTGCTTTTTTCATTTAACAATATATCTTGGCGATCTTCCATTTCAATGGACATAGGATCTTACCTTTTTTCTTCTGGTGGTTTTATAGTATTCTGTTGTATTAATACACTGCAATTTATTTAACCAGTTTCTTATTGATGGACATTTAGGTTGTTTCCAACCTTTTCTGCTACAAATATTGCTGCAGTGAATTTCTTCACCTTTTGTACATGTTTGAGTGTATTTGTGATATAAATTCCTATAAGTACAGTTGTTGGTTCAAAGAATATGTAGCTTTTATTTTATTTTATTTTATTTTTTTTCTTTTGTTTTTTTTAGACAGAGTCTTGCTCTGTCACCCAGGCTGGAGTGCAGTGGTGTGATCTCGGCTCACTGCAACCTCTGCCTCTCCCGGGTTCAAGCAATTTTCCTGCCTCAGCCTCCCGAGTAGCTGGGATTACAGGCACCCGCAACCATGTCCAGCTAATTTTTGGATTTTTAGTAGACACAGGGTTTCACTATGTTGGCCAGGCAGGTCTTGAATTCCTGACCTCAAGTGATCCACCCACCTTGGCCTCCCAAAGCGCTGGGATTACAGGCGTGAGCCGCCATGCCTGACCAATATATAGCTTTAAAATTTGTCTTTGTCTTTTTGAAATGTCCCAGAGATATTTATGAAAGCATCCTTGCTTTATGACAATAAGATGTTTGTAGGAACATTTTGCTTTCTTTCGTCTACTGCTCAAGGAACCCTGATTCTGTTTGGCAGAAAAAAAAAGATCTGGGGGATTAGGGGGGTTTTAGATTTTTCTACATGACTACTGTTGGTAGGGAGAGGCAATCTGAATGATTTAAGTAACAAAGTGAAAGTTTTTAAGGGTGCGAGTTCATGTTGATGTTTCCAGTTTAACTTCAAGTCCTTTCTTGCTTACTGCTGTTATGAGAAATTTAAATAATTTATTCTTTTTCTTTTCATTTGTGCTACCATCTTTAATGCTCTTTTATTTATCTTCTTCTACTAACTCAAATATATTATGTTGCATATTGTCATACCAAACCATGTATTTAAATTATAATACTGTTCTGGGCTTGAGAAATACCTATTTCTTTTCTGCTCCCTGACAAAATAGGTTTCAAAGCATACGAGTTTAGATAATCCTTTATGACCACACCATCTGAACACAGAACTGGCTGTGGAAATAAATTTTAACCTCCTGCCCATGGAGTCTCAGGGAATTCTGAAGGCATAGGGCACCCAGCATCAAAATAGAGTCCCCATGCATTTAATGGAAGTTAATGGGAAGGACAGCTAAGCAAACACTGGCTTGTGAGGTTTTTAACTAAAACCTTCCTCCAGCTTTTCTTTCCCATGTGCCAAAACAGTCTTGGCTTTTTTCCTTTGAGCCTCACTACTTCAACTTGTGTTTTTTTTTTCATATTTTTCTTCACTGATGCTGCTGCTCATTTATTTGTTATAGGCAGTTTGAGCACTGAACTTCAGTTTTTCATAGGACCTTGACTTCTTTGTTGACTTGAATGACTTCAAGGTTGTCCTAGTTTAAAGCCATCTAAGACAGTAAAAAAAAAAAAAATCCCAGAAAATACATTATCAAGAATTGTGAGCCCACTGCCACGGCCACTCCAGGTTCCAGAGCAAGAGCACCCAGCAGACCATGAGGAGGTGAATCACGGTGGGCAGGTGCTGCCAGATGCTGGCTATGAGTTTGACATATGCTTCCCATCAGCGCAGAAGAGAGCAATCTGGACTCTCTGGACACTGTGCATGCTATTGACCCAATGTAGTGGCCTGTAGTGAGGACTTGGCGCCTCAGTGAATGGCACTATGGGGGTCTGACCAGACTCCATAAAGCAGAAACTGCTGCCAAGAATGGTGAGGCCTAGGTAAAGATGTAGATGTGCTCTTATGATGTCTCACCACCTCCGATGGAGCCCTACCACCCCTTCTATAGCAGCATTAGTAAGGATTGCAGGTATACAGACCTCACTGAAGATCAACTACCCTCTTGTGAGAGTCTGAAGGATACTATTGCCAGAGCTCTGGCCTTTTGGAATGAAGATATAGTTCCCCAGATAAAGAAGAGGAATTGGATATTGATTGAAGCCCATGACAACAGCCGTACAGGCATTATCAAGCATCTGGAGGGTCTCTCTGAAGTGGCTATCATGGAACTGAACCTGCTTACTGGTATTCCCATTGCCTATGAATTGGCCGAGAACTTGAACCCCATCAAGTCCATGCAGTTCTTAGGGGATGAAGAGGCTATGTGTAAAGCCATGGAAGCTGTGGCTGCCCAGGGCAAGGCCAAGAAGTGAAGACCATCAGGCAGACTACTGTCCTCAGAAGCACCCTCCCTGCCCATCCCGTCTTCTGCCCCTCCTTCCTGTACGTCACATTGACCACATCTGTAGGCATCTGAAGTTGTAGATGCAGATGGGGACTGATGGCTCCCATTTTCATTTCAGCCATTTGTCTCCTGCACCCACTCTCTTCAAACAATCCAGACAGGATAGCACCTCTGGGGCAAGGGGCTCAGTCCAAGCCCAGGGAAATCTCCACTTATCCAAGAGGGCTGAGAGGTAGTGACTCAGGTTTTTACCAGGGTTTTGTGTGCAAAGGACCTGCTTTAGTAAGGGATAGGAAGAAAACATGCTAAGGCATGGCCGATGAGGAGAAGCAAGAGAGCCTGTTTGCCCTTAGGAGGCAATCTTGTGTTCTTCTGTAGTCAGGCCACTTACTGGGGTACTCTAGTCATTCCAGTGGAAGATGAACATAACCTGCATGGTGATGTAAAATAAAAAAATCCCCAAACCAAACAAAAAAACCCTGTTTCCTTCCTGACCCCAGAGGAGCTGGCTCCACTTGAAGATTGAGATCAATCCTGAATTAAATTTCTGTTGCATTTACTTTTACAAAATGTATAGAAATAATATGAAACAAAAACCCTTCTGGGGTTTCTAGTGGTGGTTGAAATAGTCCCACATGTGGTTATCAGAAAATAAGCCCTTCCTCACACCAATATCAGATAATCTCCTTGACTTGTAACGGATAGGAGTACATCCTGCTGTGTATTTTGGAATTCCTCCCTGATATGGTTTGAATTTGTGTTACTGCCCAAATCTCATGTGGAATTGTAAATCCCAATGTTGTAGAAGGGGCCTGGTGGGAGGTAATTAAATCATGGGGGCAGATTTCCCCCTTGCTGTTCTCATGATAGTGAGTGAGTTCTCACAAGACCTGGTTGTTTGAAAGTGTATGGCACCTTCCCATTTTCCCTCTTCCTCCTTCTCCAGCCATGTAAGATGTGCCTACTTCCACCTTCACCTTCTGCCATGATTGTAAGTTTCCAGAGGCCTTCCCAGCCATGCTTCCTGTACAGCCTGCAGAACCATGAGTCAATTAAACCTCTTTTCCTTATAAATTACCCAGTCTCAGGTAGTTCTTTATAGAAATTTGAGAACAGATTAATACACCCCCCACCACCTTGTTTTGAGGCAGTGAAATGCCTCTTGATCATGTTTCAGTGTGTTTTTCATGGCCTGATTTCTTTTCTTTCTTTCTTTTTTATTTCAATTGTTTTTGGGATACAGGTGTTTTTTGGTTACATGGATAAGTTCTTTAGTGGTGATTTCTGAGACTTTAGTACACCTGCTACCCGAGCAGTGTACACTGTACCCTATGTGTAGTCTTCCCCTCTGAGTCCCCAAAGTCCATTATGTCATTCTTATGCCTTTTCATTGCCTGATTTCTGAATCATGTTCTAGTTGCTTGGCCCTGCCACATGGGCCCAGTACTCATTTTGGGCATAAATATACTAAATATTTTTTTCCAGATCAGTATAATAAAGGAGTGATGTACAATTACAAAATTGTGATGAAAATGTGCCAAATAATAATTTTAAAATCTACTTACTAACCTCATGTGGCTCAATTTCAATAAGGTCCTATAATTTTCACAACACTGGGTGTGCTTCATGAAGACCAATTCAAAAAAGACAAAAGCACAATTGAATTATCCACATTATAGTTACAATTTTACATTCTTAATATGCCCAGGTAACTCTTGACACCATTTCAAATAAGCTTCAGTCATATTTGGCATATACTGAGGCTGGCATTTTTTTCCACATGAAAGCAAATGGAAAATTGATAAAATTACAGTTGTAGAGAACCTCAGCAATTCCAGGTTTGGTGCAAATATCCATATTTTTGCTAAATATTCTAGAACTGTATCCCCAACTTTGCATTGGGGATAGATATAGAAATTATTATTTGTTTACCATAGGGATAAAACCTATAGTTATTTTTGAAGAATTAAAGCCAACCCCAAAAGATTTATGCACCTAACAAGGTTTTTTTTTCATACTTTATTAGTTTTGTCTAAAGAAAAGGTTTTTAGTACGAAAATTTCCAGTTGTCTATGTATAAATGTAAATCTTTAAGAATCATTTAGCTCTCCCTCTCCCTCTCCCTCTCCCTCTCCCTCTCCCGCTACCTCTCCCTCTCCCTCTCCCGCTCCCGCTCCCTCTCCCTCTCCCTCTCTTTCCACGGTCTCCCTCTCTCTTTCCATGGTCTCCCTCTGATGCCGAGCCGAAGCTAGACTGTACTGCTGCCATCTCGGCTCACTGCAACCTCCCTGCCTGATTCTCCTGCCTCAGCCTGCTGAGTGCCTGCGATTGCAGGTGCGCGCCGCCACGCCTGACTGGTTTTCGTATTTTTTTGGTGGAGACGGGGTTTCGCCGTGTTGGCCGGGCTGGTCTCCAGCTCCTAACCGTGAGTGATCCGCCAGCCTCCGCCTCCCGAGGTGCCGGGATTGCAGACGGAGTCTCATTCACTCAGTGCTCAGTGGTGCCCAGGCTGGAGTGCAGTGGCGTGATCTCGGCTCGCTACAACCTCCACCTCCCAGCCGCCTGCCTTGGCCTCCCAAAGTGCCGAGATTGCAGCCTCTGCCTGGCCGCCACCCTGTCTAGGAAGTGAGGAGCGTCTCTGCCTGGCCGCCCATCGTCTGGGATGTGAGGAGCCCCTCTGCCTGGCTGCCCAGTCTGGAAAGTGAGGAGCGTCTCTGCCCGGCCGCCATCCCATCTAGGAAGTGAGGAGCGCCTCTTCCCAGCTGCCATCCCATCTAGGAAGTGAGGAGCGTCTCTGCCCGGCCGCCCATCGTCTGAGATGTGGGGAGCGCCTCTGCCTGGCCGCGACCCCATCTGGGAGGTGAGGAGCATCTCTGCCCGGCCGCCCGGTCTGAGAAGTGAGGAGACCCTCCACCTGGCAACCGCCCCGTCTGAGAAGTGAGGAGCCCCTCTGCCCAGCAGCCACCCCATCTGGGAAGTGAGGAGTGTCTCCGTCCGGCAGCCACCCCATCCGGGAGGGAGGTGGGGGTCAGCCCCCGCCCGGCCAGCCACCCCGTCTGGGAGGGAGGTGGGGGGGCCAGCCCCCCGCCCGGCCAGCCGCCCCGTCCGGGATGTGAGGGGCGCCTCTGCCCAGCCGCCCCTACTGGGAAGTGAGGAGCCCCTCTGCCTGGCCACCACCCCGTCTGGGAAGTGTACTCAACAGCTCATTGAGAACGGGCCATGATGACAATGGCGGTTTTGTGGAATAGAAAAGGGGGAAAGGTGGGGAAAAGATTGAGAAATTGGATGGTTGCTGTGTCTGTGTAGAAAGAAGTAGACATGGGAGACTTTTCATTTTGTTCTGTACTAAGAAAAATTCTCGTGCCTTGGGATCCTGTTGATCTATGACCTTACCCCCAACCCTGTGCTCTCTGAAACATGTGCTGTGTCCACTCAGGGTTAAATGGATTAAAGGCAGTGCAAGATGTGCTTTGTTAAACAGATGCTTGAAGGCAGCATGCTCATTAAGAGTCATCACCACTCCCTAATCTCAAGTACCCAGGGACACAAACACTGCGGAAGGCCGCAGGGTCCTCTGCCTAGGAAAACCAGAGACCTTTGTTCACTTGTTTATCTGCTGACCTTCCCTCCACTATTGTCCTATGACCCTGCCAAATCCCCCTCTGCGAGAAACACCCAAGAATGATCAATTAAAAAAAAAAAAAGGAAAAAAACACAACAAAACAAAACAAAAAGTCTCAGCCCAAGATGACTTACAAAGGCCTCCAATGGCTCACCTCAATCTGAATGCTTCAACCACACAGAACTCTTTTAGTTACTTAAGTATGCTTTGTTCTATCTTACCTGCATTCAGGCCTTTGCCTAAATGTTGTTTTCACCAGGAAACCATCACTGGCTCCCTTCTCTTTCTCCTCCCACCCCTAGGTTAAATGTACTACCGTGTGTTTCCATAGCACCCTATATTTTTCCATGATAACAGTTTGATTATTAGTCTATCTCCTTCCCTAGACAGATTCTGAGGGCAGGCACTGTTCAAGGACTACATTAAATACGCATATCTTTTAGGCATGGTAGAATACCTGGGATATAGTACACATAGAATAAATATTTATTGAATAAAAAAAGAATCATTTAATATAGGATATTTACCAAAGATATGGGAACTGTGTAGCCCTATTCTCAGCACAGAAGCAGTGACTTCTAGTGAAGATTTAAAATGGGCTCAGATGAGAGGAAAAAACTCAGAACCCTAGCCTTGGAAAAGAACTGTTAAAAGCCCCATCTCTGAGCATGTTATCACTTATGGATCTTTCTCTTTTATGTGCTATTGAAGTATTATGAGTTTCAGTCCAGCAAGGTCATATCTTTCTTCAAAAGAAAAATCAATGCCCCAAATATGAAAATTACACAACTTATTGACACACTACTAGCTCCCATCCCAGTATGGCCAAATCTTTCTCTGAAAAAAAAAAAAAGTATACTAAAATACAAAATTTCACAACCTTATTTCTGGTAACACTTTAGTTTAATTGTCACACGATTATTCAACTTCAATAACTTAGATATTTATGGATCATAGCAGAACTGGTAGTGCTTATAACTTTGTAACTTTGCATGCATAGAACCCTTCTAGGTTAAGCACATATATTTCAAAAAGAAGTTTCAAAAAACAGTTTCTGAAATAATATTAGGAATGAGAAATAAATAAAGGGCATCCAAATAGGAAGAGAAGAAGTCAAACTACCCCTGTTTGTAGATGATATGATTCTATATCTAGAAAACCCCATAGTCTCAGCCCAAAGGATCCTTAAGCTGATAAACAACTTCAGCAAATTATCGGGATACAAAATCAATGTGCAAAAATCACTAGCACTCCTATACAACAACATTCAAGCTGCAAGCCAAATCAGGAACGCAGTCCCATTCACAATTACCACACACACAAAGTAAAATACCTATGAATACAGATAATCAAGGAGGTGAAAGATCTCTACAAGCAGAACTACAAAACACTGCTCAAAGAAATCAGAGATGATACAAACAAATGGAAAAACATTCCATGGTTATGGATAGGAAGAATCAATATCATTACAATGGCCATACTGCCCAAAGCAATTTATAGATTCAACACTATTTCTATTAAACTACCAATGACATTCATTCCAGAAACAGAAGAAACTATTTTAAAATTCATGAGGAACCAAAAAGGAGCCCGAATAGGCAAAGCAATCCTAAGCAAAAGAACAAAGCTGGAGGCATCACGCTATCTGACTTTAGACTATATTACAGAGCTATGGTAACCAAAACAGCATGGTACTAGTACATAAACAGGCACAAAGTCAAATGAAACAGAATAAAGAACCCAGAAATAAGACCACACACCTACAACTATTGGATCTTTGACAAAGCTGGCAAAAACAAGCAATGGGGAAAAGACTCCCTATTCAATAAATGATGCTGGGATAACTGGCTAGCCACATGTAGAAGATTGAAACCAGACCCCTTCCTTATACCACATACAAAAATTAACTCAAGATAGATTAAAAACTTAAATGTAAAACCCGAAATTATAAAAACCGTGGAAGGCAACCTAGGCAATACAATTCTGGAATAGGAACAAGCAAAGATTTCATGACAAAGACACCAAAAGCAATTGCAACAAAAGCAAAAATGGACAAATGGGATCTAATTAAACTAAAGAGCTTCTGCACAGCAAAAGAAACTATTAACATAGTGAACAGATAACTTACAGAATGGGAGAAAAATTTTGCAAGCTATGCATCTGAGAAAGGTCTAATATTCAGCATCCATAAGGAACTTAAACAAATGTACAAGGTAAAAACCTCAAACAACCCAATTAAAAAGTGGGCAAAGGACGTGAAAAGACACTTTTAAAAAGAAGATATGCATGTGGCCAACAATCATATGAAAAAAAGCTTAACATCACTGATACATTAGAGAAATGCAAATCAAAACCACAATGAGACACTGTCTCATACAAGTCAGAATGGCTATTATCAAAAAGTCAAAAAATAACGTGCTGGTGAGGTTGCAGAGAAAAAAGAATGCTTATACACTGTCTTCAACCATTGTGGAAGACAGTGTGGCCATTCCTCAAAGATATAAAAACAGAAATACCATTCGACCTGCAATCCCATTGCTGGGTATGGAATCAACCTAAATGGCTATCAATGATAGACTGGATAAAGAAAATGTGGTACATATACACAATGGAATACTATGCAGCCATAAAAAAGAACAAGATTTTGTCCTCTGTGGGAACATGGATAGAGCTGGAGGCCATTATCCTTAGCAAACTAACACAGGAACAGAAAACCAAATACCACATGGTCTCACTTATAAGTGGGAGCTAAATGATGAGAACACATGAACACATAATGGGGAACAACACCCACTGGGGCCTATTGGAGGAGGGAGGGTGGAAGGAGGGAAAGGATAAGGAAAAATAGCTAATGGGTACTAGGCTTAATACCTGGGTGATGAAATAATCTGTAAAACAAACCTCCATGACACATGTTTACCTATATAACAAACCTGCCCATGTACCCTTGAACTTAATAGTTAAATTAAAAAAGAATGAAAATGTTGTGTTCTCAGTTAAACATTATTAATTGTTTGCTTAAGAGATGCCTTTCCAAGCAAAGGATTAACGTAGATACTTTGAAGCCTATGAACCTATTTTTTTAACCCAATTAATTAGTTTCAATTGCTTTTGTACATGGCACAAACTCAATGTCAGAACCTCTTATATTTACTCTTATACTTCGAAGATCTAGATACTTGCTAGCAAGCAGATAAAAATTAAGAACACACACTTTAAAAACAGAGTTACTCTCAATAAAATAATGTTTATAATGAGTTCTAGCACTCAGAAATAGTCACAGTTTAAGAACCTAGCTGCTTCTTTAAAGAAGGGTCAGAAGAGCTGGAACATCATTTATTGTTTATCCTCATCACTTCCCCTTACAGTTTTCTATAGTTTTTTTTAATATATGTAGTTCTCCTTGCTTTGTGGGCCCTATATCATCAACAAATGTCAGCGATTTCTTCCACTTTTCCTCGCGAGTTTCCTTGTAAAAGGCCAGTTCATTTCCCCCTTATCCTCAACACTTCATCCTTGGAACAAAATTCCTAAGGGTCTCTTAAAAATATATTTTTTAAAATTTCCATAGGTTTTGGGGGAACAGGTGATATTTGGTTATGCGAGTAAGTTACTTAATGGTGATTTGTGAGATTTTGGTGCACCCATCACCAATCAGTATACACTGAACACAATTTGTAGTCTTTTATCCCTCATCCCTCTCTCACCCTTTCCCTTGAGTCCCCAAAGTCCATTGTATCATTCTTACGCCTTTGCATCCTCATAGTTTAGCCCCCACTTATGAGTGAGAACATACGATATTTGGGTTTCCATTCCTGAGCTACTTCACTTTCTTTATCTATCATTGATGGGCATTTGGGTTGGTTCCATGTCTTTGGTATTGTAAATAGTGCTGCAATAAACATATGTGTGCATGTATCTTTATAATAGAATGATTTATATTCTTTTGGGTATATACCCAGTAATGGGATTGCTGGGTCAAATGGTATTTCTGGTTCTAGATCTTTGAGGAATCACCACACTGTCTTCCACAATGGTTGAACTAATTTACATTCCCACCAACAGTGTAAAAGCATTCCTATTTATCCACAGCCTTGCCAGCATCTGTTGTTTCTTGACTTTTTAATAATCTCTATTCTGACTGGCATGAAATGGTATCTCATTGTGGTTTTGATTTGCATTTCTCTAATGATCAGTGATATTGAGCTGTTTTTCATATGTTTGTTGGCCTGCATGTATGTCTTCTTTTGAAAATTGTCTGTTCATGTCCTTTGCCCACTTTTTAATGGGATTGTTTGTTTTTTTCTTATACATTTGTTTAAGTTCCTTGTAAATTCCAGATAGTAAATATTTGTCAGATGGGTAGATTGCAAAAATTTTCTCCATTTCCTAGGTTGCCTGTTTGCTCTGATGATAGTTTCTTTTGCAGTGCAGAAGCTCTTTAGTTTAATTAGATCCCATTTGTAAATCTTAGTTTTTGTTGTAATTGCTCTTGGCGGTTCATCATAAAATCTTTGCCTAAGTTTTCTAGGGTTTTGGGTTTTACATTTAAGCTTTTAATCCATCTTGAGTTAATTTTTGTATAAGGTGTAAGGAAGAGGTCCAGTTTCAGTTTTCTGCATATGGCTAGCCAGTTACTCCAGGACCATTTATTAAATAGGGAATTCTTCCCCCATTGCTTGTTTTTGTCAGGTTTGTAGAAGATCAGATTGTTATAGATGTGTGGTGTTATTTCTGAAGTCTCTATTCTGTTCCATTGGTCTGTATGTCTGTTTTGGTACCACTACCATGCTGTTTTGGTTGCTGTAGCCTTGTAGTATAATTCGAAGTCAGGTAGTGTGATGCCTCCAGCTTTGTTAATTTTGCTTAGGATTCTCTTGGCTATACAGGCTGTATTCAAGATACCCATCTAACTTGCAAAGACGCACATAGGCTCAAGATAAAGGGATGGAGAAAAATTTACCAAGCAAATGGAAAGCAGAAAAATCAGGGGTTGCAATCCTAGTCTCTGACAAAACAGACTTTAAACCAACAAAGATTAAAAAAAAAGACAAAGAAAGGTATTTCATAATGGTAAAGGGATCAATGCAACAAGAAGAGCTAACTATCCTAAATATATATGCACCAAATACAGGAGCACCCAGATTCATAAAGTTCTTAGAGACCTACAAAGAGACCTAGACTCCCACACAATAATAGTGGGAGATTTTAACATGACACTGCCAATATTAGACAGATCAATGAGACAGAAAAGTTAACAAGGATATTCAGGACTTGAACTCAGCTCTGGCTCGAGTGGACCTAATAGATATCTACAGAACTCTCCAGCTCAAAACAACAGAATATATATTATTCTCAGCACCACATCGCACTTACTCTAAAATCGACCACATAATTGGAAGTAAAACACTCCTCAGCAAATGCAAAAGAACGGAGATCATAACAAACAATCTCTTAGACCACAGTGCAATTAAAGGAGAACTCAAGATTAGGACACTCACTCAAAACCACAGAACTACATGAAAATTGAACAACCTGTTCCTGAGTGACTCCTGGGTAAATAATGAAATTAAGGCAGAAATCAAGAAGTTATTTGAAACCAATGAGAACAAAGACACAACATACCAGAATCTCTGGGATGCAGCTAAAGCAGTGTTAAGAGAGAAATTCATAGCACCAAATGCCCACACTGGAAAGCTAGAAAGACCTCAAATCGATATCCTGGCATCACACTTAAAATAACTAGAGAAGCAAGAGGAAACAAATCCAAAAGCTAGCAGGAGAAAAGAAATAACTAAGATCAGAGAGGAACTGAAGGAGATAGAACATGAAAGACCCTTAAAAAAACAATGAATCCAGGAGCTGTTTTTTTGAAAAAATTGATAAAATAGACCACTAGCTAGACTAACAAAGGAGAAAAGAGGGAAGAATCAAATAGATGCAACAAAAAATGATAAAAGGGATACCACCACTGACCCCACAGAAATACAAACTACCATCAGAGAATACTATAAACACCTCTATGCAAATAAACTAGAAAATCTAGAAGAAGTGGATAAATTCCTGGACACATACACCCTCCCAAGAGTAAACCATGAAGTCGAATCCCTGAACAGACCAATAACAAGTTCTGAAATTGAGGCAGTAATAAATAGCCTACCAACCAAAAAAAGCCCAGGACCAGATGGATTCAGAGCTGAATTGTACCAGAGGTACAAGGAGGAGGTGGTACCATTCCTTCTGAAATCTTTGCAAACAATTGAAAAGGAGGGACTTCTCCCTAACTCATTTTAAGAGGCCAGTATCATCCTGACACAAAAACCCGGCAGAGACACAACAAAAATGAAATCTTCAGGCCAATATCCCTGATTAACCTCAATGCAAAAATCCTCAATAAAATACTGGCAAACTGAATCCATCAGCACATCAAAAAGCTTATCCACCATGATCAAGTCAGCTTCATCCTGGGATGCAATGCTGGTTCAGCATATGCAAATAAGTAAACATAATTCACCACATAAACAGAACCAATAACATAAATCACACGATTATCTCAATAGATGAAGAAAAGGCCTTTTGTAAAATTCAACATCCCTTCATGTTAAAAATTCTCAATAAACTAAGTATTGATGGAACATATCTCAAAACAGTAAGAGCTATTTGTGATAAACCCACAGCCAATACTGAATAATCAATAGCTGGAAGCATTTCCTTTGAAAACTGGCACAAGACAAGGATACCCTCTCTCACCACTCCTACTCAGCATTGTATTGGAAGTTCTGGCCAGGGAAATCAGGTAAGAGAAATAAATAACTTGTATTCAAATAGGAAGAGAGGAAGTCAAATCCTTAAACTGACAAGCAACTTCAGCAAAGTCTCAGGATACAAAATCAATGTGCAGAAATCACAAGCATTTCTATACACCAATAATAGACAAGCAGAGAGCCAAATCATGAGTGAACTTCCATTCACAATTGCTATGAAGAGAATAAAATACTTAGGAATACAGCTAACTAGGGACACGAAGGATCTCTTCAAGGAAAACTACAAACCACTGCTCAAGGAAATAAAAGAGGACACAAACAAATGGAACAACATTCCATTCTCATGGATAGGAAGAATCAATATCATGAAAATGGCCATACTGCCCAAAGTAATTTATATATTCAATGCTATTTCCATCAAACTACCATTGACATTCCTCACAGAATTAGAAAAATCTACTTTAAAATTCAACAGAATCATTCACTCCTTTCATTCCCCTTCATGAGTGCTGCAGACTGCAGCTACTTCCAATTGGCATTTTGGCCCCTCTGAAAAACATTTTTTCAATATTAACCTGGTATTTTGCAGCTTCACTAAACTCACATCTTAGTTTTAGTTGCTCTTTTATAAAGTGCATCGAATTTTCTGTGTAGATGATTGCATCATTTGCTAATAAATACATTTTAAATTCTTTCTTTTTAATCTGGATGCCTTTTATTTCTTTTTCTTGCCTGATTGCACTTGCTACCACCTTCAGTACTATGTTGGAAAGAAGTAGTGAAAGTAAACATCCCTGTATTGGTCCTGATGTTGGCTGCAGATTTTTCGAAGATGTCCTTTATCAGGTTGAGAAAATTCCTTTCTATTCTTATTTTTCTGTGAGTTTTTAAAAAACAGAAATGAGTGTTTGATGTTATCAAATGCTTTTACAGTATTTATTAGTATAATCATGTGATTATGTGATTTTTCTCAGTTTGTTAATATGGGGAATGTCAGTGTTTGATTTTTTTCTGTTTATCTCCAACTTTTTTTTTATTATACTTTAAGTTTTAGGGTACATGTGCACAACGTGCAGGTTTGTTACATATGTATACATGTGCCATGTTGGTGTGCTGCACCCATTAACTCGTCATTTAACATTAGGTGTATCTCCTAACGCTATCCCTCCCCGCTCCCCCCACCCCACGACAGGCCCCGGTGTGTGACGTTCCCCTTCCTGCGTCCATGTGTTCTCATTGTTCAATTCCCACCTATGAGTGAGAACATGCAGTGTTTGGTTTTCTGTCCTTGCAATAGTTTGCTGAGAATGATGGTTTCCAGCTTCATCCATGTCCCTACAAATGACATGAACTCATCATTTTTTTGGCTGCATAGTATTCCATGGTGTATATGTGCCACATTTTCTTAATCCAGTCTATCATTGTTGGACATTTGGGTTGGTTCCAAGTCTTTGCTATTGTGAATAGTGCCACAATAAACATATGTGTGCATGTGTCTTTATAGCAGCATGATTTATAATCCTTTGGGTATATACCCAGTAATGGGATGGCTGGGTCAAATGGTATTTCTAGTTCTAGAACGCTGAGGTAATCACCACATTGACTTCCACAACGGTTGAACTAGTTTCCAGTCCCACCAACAGTGTAAAAGTGTTCCTATTTCTCCACATCCTCTCCAGCACCTGTTGTTTCCTGACTTTTTAATGATCGCCATTCTAACTGGTGTGAGATGGTATCTCATTGTGGTTTTGATTTGCATTTCTCTGATGGCCAGTGATGATAAGCATTTTTTCATGTGTCTTTTGGCTGCATAAATATCTTCTTTTGAGAAGTGTCTGTTCATATCCTTCACCCACTTTTTGATGGGGTTGTTTGTTTTTTTCTTGTAAATTTGTTTGAGTTCATTGTAGATTCTGGATATTAGCCCTTTGTCAGATGAGTAGATTGCAAAAATTTTCTCCCATTCTGTAGGTTGCCTGTTCACTCTGATGGTAGTTTCTTTTGCTATGCAGAAGCTCTTTAGTTTAATTAGATCCCATTTGTCAGATTACATGATTGTATATCTAGAAAACCCCATCGTCTCAGCCCAAAATCTCCTTAAGCTGATAGGCAACTTCAGCAAAGTCTCAGGATACAAAATCAATGTACAAAAATCACAAGCATTCTTATACACCAATAACAGACAAACAGAGAGCCAAATCATGAGTGAACTCCCATTCACAGTTGCTTCAAAGAGAATAAAATACCTAGGAATCCAACTTACAAGGGAAGTGAAGGACCTCTTCAAGGAGAACTACAAACCACTGCTCAATGAAATAAAAGAGGATACAGACAAATGGAAGAACATTCCATGCTCATGGATAGGAAGAATCAATATCATGAAAATGGCCATACTGCCCAAGGTAATTTATAGATTTTTTTTTCATAGCGCCTCCCTGCATATGCAAGTTTTTCTACTCTTATGACATTTACTATTACCTCCAAGCCATTAAATTCTATCTTTACATCTTGTACTGGAAAAGCATTAAATAAAGATTTTAAATGTGTGGAGACAGAGAACATTTTGTATCAGTGGAATGATTTTAGTTTCAAGCCCTTATAGGGAATCCATTCTGTTTATACAAACTTTTTTCCTAACTACTCCTCATCACAAACCATTGATTATAGGCAGATTGCTGATGCTTCCTTTACCTCTTTTCAAAAATAATTCATGTGCAGAAGTTTTTGATGAGCTTCCAATTTTTAGCGTACTTATTTTAATTAACTGAAGTCCATTGTTTACATTAGACTTCACTATTTGTATTGTACATTCTATGGGTTTCAGCAAACATATAATGTCGTATAGCCACCATTAAGTATCATACAGAATAATTTTACTGTTCCAAAAATTCCCTGTGCTTCACCCATTCATCTCGCTCCCCTGGACTCTTGGCAACCACTGATCTTTTAGTTCCTATAGTTTTGCTTTTTACAGAATGTCATATGATTGGAATCATATAGTAAGTAGTCTTTTCAGATTGGTTTCCTTCACTTAGCAATATCTATTGAAGGTTCCTCCATATCTTTTCATGACTTCAAAGATTACCTCCTTTTAGTGCTAAATAATATTCCATTGTCTGGATTTACCACAGCTTATTTATCCCTTCATCTACTGAGGGGCATCTTAATTGCTTCCAAGTACTGACAATTATAAATAAAGCTGCTATAAATATTTGTGTGCAGGTTTTTGTGTGGACATGAATTTTCAACCCATTTGGGTAAATCCAAGGAGCACAATTTCTGGATCATATGGTAAAAGTTTGTTTAATTTTGGAAGAAACTGCTGAACTGTCTTCCAATGTGGCTGTACCATTTTGCAGTCCCACAAGCAGTGAATCAGAGTTCCTTTTGTTCCACATCCTTGCCAGCATTTGATAGTGTTGGTGTTTTGGATTTTGGTCATTCTAATAGGGGTATAATGGTATCTCATTGTTGTTTTAATTTGTAATTCCCTAATGACCTATGATATTGAGCATCTTTGCATATGCTTATTTGCCATATCTTTGTTGGTGAGATGTATATTCAGGTATTTTGCCCATTGTTAAAGTAGGGTTACTCATTTACTTATAGTTGAGCTTTAAGTGTTCTTTGCATATTTTGGATAACAGTCTCTTTTACAAGTATTTTCTCCCATTTTGTGACTTGTCATTTCATTCTCTTGACAATGTCTTCCACAGAGCAGAAGTTTTTAATTTTTATGAAGTCAAGCTTATCGGTTATTTCTTTTATGTATTATACCTTTGATTTTGTACGTGAAAGGTCATCCCCATACCCAATGTCACCTAGATTTTCTCCTGTGTTATCTTCTAGGAGTTTCATAGTTTTGCTTTTGCATTTTACTTTTATTTATTTATTTATTTTTTATTTTTATTTATTTATTTATTTATTTATTTATTTAATCTTTTTTTTTTCTTTTTTGTTTTAATTTTAATTTTTTTTTATTTTTTATTGATCATTCTTGGGTGTTTCTTGCAGAGGGGGATTTGGCAGGGTCACAGGACAATAGTGGAGGGAAGGTCAGCAGATAAACAAGTGAACAAAGTTCTCTGGTTTTCCTAGGCAGAGGACCTTGCGGCCTTCTGCAGTGTTTGTGTCCCTGGGTACTTGAGATTAGGGAGTGGTAATGACTCTTAACGAGCATGCTGCCTTCAAACATCTGGTTAACAAAGCACATCTTGCACCGCCCTTAATCCATTCAACCCTGAGTGGACACAGCACATGTTTCAGAGAGCACAGGGTTGGGGGTAAGGTCACAGATCAACAGGATCCCAAGGCAGAAGAATTTTTCTTAGTACAGAACAAAATGAAAAGTCTCCCATGTCTACCTCTTTCTACACAGACACGGCAACCATCCGATTTCTCAATCTTTTCCCCACCTTTCTCCCCTTTCTATTCCACAAAACCACCATTGTCTTCATGGCCCGCTCTCAATGAGCTGCTGGGTACACCTCCCAGACGGGGTGGTGGCCGGGCAGAGGGGCTCCTCACCTCCCAGTAGGGGCGGCCGGGCAGAGGCGCCCCTCACCTCCCGGACGGGGCGGCTGGCCAGGCGGGGGGCTGATCCCCCCACCTCCCTCCTGGACGGGGCGGCTGGCCGGGCAGAGGGGCTCCTCACTTCCCAGTAGGGGCGGCTGGGCAGAGGCGCCCCTCACCTCCCGCTGAACCCCCCACCTCCCTCCCGGACGGGGCGGCTGGCCGGGCGGGAGGGCTGACCCCCCCACCTCCCTCCCAGACGGGGCGGCTGGCTGGGCGGGGGGCTGACCACCCCCACCTCCCTCCCGGACGGGGCAGCTGGCTGGCCGGGCAGAGGGGCTCCTCACTTCCCAGTAGGGGCAGCCGGGCAGAGGCGCCCCTCACTTCCCCGACGGGGTGGCTGGCCGGGCGGGGGGCTGACCCCCCCACCTCCCTCCCGGACGGGGTGGCTGGCTGGGCGGTGGGCTGACCCCCCTACCTCCCTCCTGGACGGGGCGGCTGGCCGGGCAGAGGGGCTCCTCACTTCCCAGTAGGGGCGGCCGGGCAGAGGCGCCCCTCACCTCCCGGACGGGGCGGCTGGCCGGGCGGGGGGCTGACCCCCCCACCTCCCTCCCGGACGGGGCGGCTGGCCGGGCGGGGGGCTGACCCCCCCACCTCCCTCCCGGACGGGGCGGCTGGCCGGGCGGGGGGCTGATCCCCCCACCTCCCTCCCAGACGAGGTGGCTGCCGGGCGGAGACGCTCCTCACTTCCCAGACGGGGTGGCTGCTGGGCGGAGGGGCTGCTCACTTCTCAGACGGGGCGGTTGCCAGGCAGAGGGTCTCCTCACTTCTCAGACGGGGCGGCCGGGCAGAGACGCTCCTAACATCCCAGACGGGGCGGCAGGGCGGAGGTGCTCCCCACATCTCAGACGATGGGCGGCCGGGTAGAGACGCTCCTCACTTCCCAGATGTGATGGCCACCGGGAAGAGGCGCTCCTCACTTCCTAGATGGGATGGCGGCCGGGCAGAGACGCTCCTCACTTTCCAGACTGAGCAGCCAGGCAGAGGGGCTCCTCACATCCCAGACGATGGGCGGCCAGGCGGAGACGCTCCTCACTTCCCAGACAGGGGGGCGGCTGGGCAGAGGCTGCAATCTCGGCTCTTTGGGAGGCCAAGGCAGGCGGCTGGGAGGTGGTTGTAGCGAGCCGAGATCACGCCACTGCACTCCAGCCTGGGCGCCATTGAGCACTGAGTTAACGAGACTCTGCATTTTACTTTTAGGTTTATGATTTATTTTGAGTTTTTTTGTAAGATGTAAGGTTTGCATCTATATTTGTGGGTTTTTTGTGCATATGGGTGTCCAGTTGTTCCAGCACTACTTGTTTAAAAGGCCCTATTTGCTCCACTCTATTGCCTTTGCTTCATTGTCAAAGATCAGTTGACTATATGTGGGTCTATTTCTGGGCTTTCCATTGTATTCCACTAATCTATTTGTCTATTTTTTCATCATTACCACACAGTCTTGATTACTATAGCTTTATAGTAAGTCTTGAAGTCTAGTAGCGCCAGTACCCCAACTTTATTCTCCTTCAATACTATGCTAGCTATTTTGGGTCTTTCACCTCATCTTATAATTTTTAGAATAAGTTTAGTAATAACCATAAAATAAAATGCTGAGATTTTAATTAGGACTGCCTTGTACCTGTGGAACTAGTTGAGAAGAACTGACATCTTCACAATATTGAGTCTTCCTACCCAAGAGCATGGAATATCTCTTCATTTATTCAGTTTTTCTTTGATTTCTTTCATCAGGGTTTAGACGTTTTTCCTTTCCTTTCCTTTTCTTTTCTCCTTTCTTTCTTTCTTTCTTTCTTTCTTTCTTTCTTTCTTTCTTTCTTTCTTTCTTTCTTTCCTTCTTTCTTTCTTTCGAGATGGAGTCTTACTCTGTCACCTAGGCTGGCGTGCAGTGGCGTGATCCGAGCTCACTGCAACCTCTGCCTCCTGGGTTCAAGTATTCTTGTGCCTTAGCAATCCGAGTAGCTGGGACTACAGGTGTGTGTCACCATGCCTGACTAATTGTTGTATTTTTAGTAGAGACAGGGTTTCACCATGTTGGCCAGGCTGGTCTTGAACTCCTGACCTCAAGTGATCCACCCACCTCTCCCTCCCAAAATGCTGGAATTACAGGCATGAGCCACCACGCCTGGCTATGGGTTTTGCAGTTTTTCTTATACAGATCTTTTACAGATTTTGTTAGATTTATATCTGTGTTTCATTCTTTTGTGTACTAATGTAAATGATGTTGTGTTTTAAATTTCCAGTTCTACTTGTTCATTGTTGGTATATAGGAAAATGATTGAATTTTATATATTAAGTTTATATCCTGCAATCTTGTTGTAATCACTTATTAGTTCCAGGAGATTGCTTTTTTTTGTATCAAAGAAAATATTTATTTATATTTATTGAAACAGCACTTTGAGTTAAACAGATTTTTATCACATCAGTCTTGTGCATATGTAAAGAAAATGTATGAAATAAATTGGTTAAGTCATAATTATAACTTCATATTCTGAGTCCAACTCTTCTTACTTACTTTTCAAACCACAGTCATTGATGTCTACATTTTTTCACACAATGTCTGCCCCGGTGTTGTCAAGAGTACTGGTTATGCAGCACTTTTTGACAGAGTGCTCCAACAGTGTCTTCTGTTTAATGGCAGTGGGGAGCTTTGGACAAAACGATGTTTGATGCCTTAATAATAGTACTGCTCAACACTACTGTCACACCAGCCTCTTGTTGCTATGAATTTTGTTTCGTCAATTCACAGGGTTTTGACAATTTATAGTTCCAGGAGATTGTTTAATGAATCTTTTGGATTTTTGACATAAACAATCACATCATCAGTGAAGATAGACAGCTTTATTTCTTCCTTCCCAATATGTATACCTTTTATTTTCTTTCCTTATCTTATTGCATTAACAATATTGATTTCCAGCATAATATTGAAAAGGAGTGGTGAAAGGGGACATCCTTGCCTTTTTACTGATCCTAGTGGGAAAGTTTCTAGTTTCTCGCCCTTAAGCATAATGTTAGCTGTAGTCTTTTTGTAGATGTTCTTTATCAAGTTAAGGAAGTTTCCCTCTATTCCTAGTTTGCTGAGAGTTTTTTGAAAAAACTCATGAATGGGGCTGAGCGTGGTGGCTCATGCCTGTAATGCCAGCACTTTGGGAGGCTGAGGTGGGTGGATCCCCTGAGATCAGGAGTTTGAGACCAGCCAGGCCAACATGGTGAAACCCTGTCTCTACTAAAAATACAAAAATTAGCCGGGCATGGTGGTGCACACCTGTAATCTCAGCTACTTGGGAGGCTGAGGTAGGAGAATCACTTGCACCCGGGATGTGGAGGTTGCAGTGAGACGAGGTCATGCCAACTGCACTCCAGCCTGGGTGGCAGAGCAAGATTGTCTCAAAAAAAAAAAAGTACCTCATGAATGGGTGTTGGTTTTGTCAAATGCTTTTTCTGCATCTATTGATATGATCATTTGATTTTCTTCTTTAGCTTGTTGATGTGATGGCTTACAAAAACTGATTTTCCAATGTCAAACCAGCCTTGCATATGTGGGATAAATCCCACTTGGTCATGATGTATAATTCTTTTTATACATTGTTGGATTCAATTTGTTAATATTTTGTTGAGGCTTTCTGCATCTGTGTTCATAAGATAAAACTGATAAAAGATATTGGTCTGTAGGGTTTTTTTCTTGTATGTCATTGTCTGGTTTTTGGTGTTAGGGTAATGCTGACCTCATAATGAGTTAGAAAGTAGTCCCTCTGCATCTATCTTCAGGAATAGATTGTAAGGAAATGCTGTATTTTTTTCATAATTATTTGGTAAAATGCACCAGTGAACCCATTAGTGTACTTTCTGTTTTAAAAAGTTATTACTTTTTTATTCGATTTCTTTAATAGATATAGGTCTATGCCAATTGCCTGTTTCTTCTTGTGTGAGCTTTGGTAGATGTATCTTTCAGGAAATTGGTCCATTTTATCTAGGCTACAAAATTTGTGGATGTAGAGTTGCTCATAATATTTCTTTATTATCCTTTTAATGTCCGTGTTGTCTGTAGTGATGTTCCCTGTTTCATGTCTGATATTAATAATTTGTGTCTTCTTTCTTTTTTTCTTAACCTAGCTAGAGGCTTATTTTATTTATCTTTTCAAAACACCAGCTTTTGGTTTTGTTGATTTTCTCTATAGATTTTCTGTTTTCAATTCCATTGATTTTGCTCTAATTTTTAATTGTTTATTATCTTCTCTTACTTTGGATTTAATTTACTCTTCCTTTTCTAGTTTCCTAAGGTTGAAACTGAGATTATTGATCTTTGATCTTCTTTTCTAAAACATGCATTTAATGCTAATAAGTTTCCCTGTAGGTACTGCTTTTGCTGCACCCCACAGATTTTTATATGTGGTACTTTCATTTTCATTTAGTTCAAAATATTTTTATATCTATCTTGGAAATTTTTCTTTGACCTATGTATTATTTAGAACTATGTCATTTAATCTCTTAAGTATTTGGGGGTTTTCCAGCTATCTTTCCTTATTTATTTCCAGATTAATTTCATTGTGGTCTGCGAGCAAATATTATATGATTTCTATTCTTTTAAATGTCATGATGTATTTTATGGCCAGAATGTGGTCTATCATGAAGAATGTTCCATGTGAACTTGGGAAGAATGTATCCACTGTTGCTAGATGAAGCTTGATAGATGTCAATTATACTCAGCTTTATTAATGGTGCTGTTGAGTTTAAGTCTGTCCTTACTGACTTTTTATCTGCAGAATTTGTCCATTTCTGATAGATGAGTGTTGAAGTCTCCAACTATAACAGTAGATTCATTTATTTCTCTTGCAGTTCTATCAGTTTTTCCTCATATATTTTGATGCTCTGTTATTAAGTGCATACATATTAAGGATTGTGTTATGTCTCTTTGAAGAAATGACCTCTTTATCATATGTAATATTCCCCCTTATCCCTGATAGCTTTTCTTGCTCTGAAGTCTTTTCTGTCTGAAATTAGTATAGCTATTCCAGTTTTCTTTTGATTAGTGTTAGCATAGTATATCTTTCTCCATCCCTTTTAAAAAATCTATTAAGTCAGTTTCTCTAACACAGGAACAGAAAGCCAAATACCACATGTTCTCACTTATAAGTGGGAGCTAAATTATGAGAACACATACATTCTAAGAGAGGAACAACAGACACTGGGGCCTATCAGAGGGTGAAGGGTGGGAGGAGGGAGAGGATCAGAAGTAACAACTACTGAGTGCTAGGCTTAGTACCTGGGTGATGAAATAATCAGTACAACCAACCCCCATGACATGAGTTTACCTATATAAAAAATCTGGACATGTACCTCTGAACCTAGAATAAAAATTAAAAAAATAAAGTGGGTTTCTTGTATACAGCATATAGTTGGGCCTTATTTTCTGATCCATGCTTAATATCTCTTTTATTAATATATTTAGACAGTTGATGTTTATTGATATAGTTGTATTAATATCTACTACTTTTTAAAACAATTTTCTATTTTTTGCTTTTGCTCTTTGTTCGTATTTTTGTCTTCTACTCTTTTTCTGCCTTTTGCACTACTAATTCAGCATTTGATGATTCTATTTTCTCAACTTTCTTAGTATGTCAGTTATACCATTAGGTTTTCTGCTTTTTCAGGTGGTTGCCTTAGACATTGCAATATGCATTTAAAACTAATCCAGGTCCATTTTCAAATAACATTATACCACTTCACAGGTAGTGCAAATACCTTATAATCAAATATAATAAAAATACTATTCCTCCTTCTCATTCTTTGTATCAGTACTGTCATTCATTTCACTTATACATATGCATGCCCACACACACATACACCCATCCCTACACACAAGCAACATAATTGAATAAAGATGCTCCTTGACTTATGATGGGGTCACGTTTTAAGAGTATTGAATGTATATCACTTTCACATTATCATAAAGTTGAACATCATAAATGAGACCATCTAAGTTGGGGACCATCTGTACATTGTTACAATTATTATTTGAACAAACTGTTTCATTAGTTAAATCAATTAAGAATAAAAAAGTTTTTATTTTACCTTTACTTATTCCCTCTCCAGTTCTCCTTTTTAAAATGCTGATCTGAGTTTCTGACCTAGATCATTTTTTTTTTTGTCTCTGAAGAATTATCTCTTAAGATTTCTTGCAAGGCAGGTCTACTGGCAACAAATTTCTTTCATATATTTTTGTCTGAGAAGTTCTTTACATTTGAAGGATAATTTCACAGGGTAGAGAATTCTAGGTTGTTGTTTTTTCTTCTCAACACTTTAAACATTTCACTGTACTCTCTTCTTGCTTGCATGGCTTCTGAGAGGTCAGATATATCTCTTTACTTTTCTACAAGTAATATATTTTTCTTTCTGACATTGACATTTTCTTTATTTTTTATTTTCTCCAGTTTGAATATGATATACCTGAGTATAGTTTTTGACATTTATCCTGCTTGGTGTTCTCTGAGCTTCCTGGACCTGTGGTTTGGTGTCTCACATTAATTTTGGGGAAATTTTCCATCATTATGGTTTCAAATATTTATTGAGTCCCTTTCTCTCTTCTCCTTCTGGTGTACTTACTAATGTGTATGTTACACTTTTTGTAGTTGTCTCACAGTTCGTGGATATTCTGTTCTTTTTAAAGTCTTTTTTCTCTTTGCTTTTTCATTTTGGAAGTTTCCATTGATATATCCTAAAGCTCAGAATTTTTTTCCTCAGCCATGTCCAGTCTACTAATGAGCCCATCAAAGACATTTTTTATTTCTGCTATAGTTTTTTTATTTTTAGCTTTTAAAAATTCTTTCTTAGAATTTCCTTCTCTGTACTTGCATTGCCCATCTATTCCTTCATGTTTTGTACTTTACCCATTAGAGCCCTTAGCATAGGTAATAGGGTTCTCCAGAGAAGCAACCAATAGGAGATACACACACACACACACACACGTGCATGTGCTTTATTATAAGAAAGTGGCTCATGTGATTATGGAGGCTAGTCCAGTCGAGTTCCTGGAGGTAAAACTCACAAAAGCGTAGAATCTTCTCTATGCTTGGGCCCCTCTCAGGTTTTTTACTTTCAAACTTGTCTATGTTGAACTTCAGCAATTAGTCAATTAAAATTCAGGTTTTTCTACCCCTGTACTGGTTCCCGTGGTGGTTTCAGCTCATGGTTTTCTGCTTTGGTAAGTTGTGATTCTTTGTCCTTGCCTGTCTGTCTCTCCAATTTTTGGGAAAATGATTTGTTGTCTAACTTAACTTCTCTGAAAGATCTAAGATGAGTTGGTGATTTTTCCATTTGTTCACCTGTTTGCTTTTTGTTAGGATGGAGCGACAACTTCCATGCTAGCTGGCTCTTTTATTATTGTTATTATTCTTTCATCACTCCTGCATTTCCAAACATCTTATTGCTTTGAGACATGTTCTTGTTGACCAAATCATATTCATCCAATCCCCCCAAATCAACATATTTTGCTTCTGCCAGTGAAACATAATGTATGAAACATTCTCAAAATGCTTGATTGCATAGAATCTCTTACAAGTACTTGTCCCATATATACTTCTGAATCTGACAAGTTCTCCTTATTTTAATATATTTCCATCCTCAGCAATGCTACCCATGAAATCTGATTTTTACTAAACTTATCTAAGTAGCTTCATTATCTCCAAATCAGTGGTAAGAAGAGGAACCTGTGTGGCCTTCAGGTACTGATAACTCTGTGTCCCAGAAAGGGATACTCCAACTTTACCACCATGACGAATGAGCAGAGTGAATTGAAACCTAGGAGAATCTGGGGATAGAGCTAGAAGGAGCCTGCTACTAGTGGGAAATTAGGTCCCTTCGAGATCATGTGTTTTATCTTAAAAATTTATTTAAGTTTTGTATTATCCTTCATGCTATATCAGTGTTATTGTCATGCAAACATAATATTTTTAATGCCTCTTAATGCATAATCCTGTGATCTGTCCCAAGCATGTTACCATAAGGTACAAACACTTTATATCAGTAAGAATATAACTGTGACCACATTTGACAAAGACTCAAAATAACAGAAACTTAAACAAGACAGAAATAGAATTCTCTGTCATGTAGAAGTTCCAAGCTGATATGGCAGGTTGGCTCTATGAAGTCTATCTGGGGCTCAGGTTTCTTCTGTCTTGTTACTCCGCAATCCCTAGGCAATTGACTACATGCAAATGGTCCATAAGATAAGGGATCAGTGCAGAGGCTATTGTATTGATACAAATGATGTTAGCTTGGATTAGCCCAGTGAAGGTAAAGATGGAGAAACCTGAATAGATTCAAGAGATGTTTAAGAGAAAAATAGACATAACTTAATGGTGATTGGTTATGAGGGGTGATGAGGTGAGAGACATAAAGTTACCAAGGATGTGTTCTATCTGGTAAGAGTAGATGGTGATGATTGTCATACAGACAGGGAAAGCTGGAAGAGGAACAGAGTTGAGGAAAAAGATCATGAGTTTGATTTTGAATATGTTGAGATAATACTGAGTAGTCATTAAGAACATGGGTTCTGTAAAGACAAAAACCACATGATTATTTCAAAAGATGTAGAAAAGCCTTTTGATAAAATTCAACATCCATTCATGTTAAAAACTCTCAATAAAGTGGGTATTAAAGGAACATACCTCAAAATAATAAGAGCCATATATGACAAACTCACAGCCAATATCATATTGAATAGGCAAAAGCTGGAAGCAGTCCCCTTGAAAACTGGCACAAGACAAAACATGCCCTCTCTTGCCACTCCTATTCAACATAGTATTGGAAGTTCTGGTCAGGGCAATCAGGCAAGAGAAAGAAATAAATGGTGTTCAAATAGCAAGAGAGACAGTCAAACTATCCCTGTTTGCAGATGTTTATGGCTTTTATTTTCTAATCCCAATTCTAGAAAACTCCATCATCTCAGCTCAAATACTTCTTAAGCTGATAAGCAACTTCAGCAAAATCTCAGGATACAAAATCAATGTGCAAAAATCGCTGGCATTCCTATACATCAACAACAGTCAAGCAGTGAGCCAAATCATGGATGAACTCCCATTAACAATTGCCACCAAAAAAAAAAAATACTGAGGAATACACCTGACAAGGGAAGTGAAGGACCTCTTCAAGGAGAACTATGAACCACTGCTCAAAGAAATCAGAGATGACACAAACAAATGGAAAACATTCCATGCTCATGGATAGGAAAAATCAGCATCCTGAAGATGGCCATATTGCCCAAAGCAATTTACATATTCAATGCTATTTGCATTAAACTACCATTGACATTCTTCACAGAACTAGAAAAAACTATTTTAAAATTCATACAAAACCAAAAAGATCCTGAATAGCCAAGGCAATCTTAAGCAAAAAGAACAAAGCTTGTGGCATCATGCTACCCAACTTCAAAGTAGACTACAGGGTTACAGTAACCAAAACAGCATGGTACTGGTACAATAACAGACATGTAGACCAATGTAACAGAATAGAGAACCTGGAAATAAGACAGCATACCTACAACTATCATATCTTTGACAAACCTGACAAAAACAAGCAATGGGGAAAGGATTCCCTACTTCATAAATGGTGCTGGGATAACTGGCTAGCCATATGCAGAAAACTGAAACTGAATCCCTTCCTTACACCATATACAAAAGTTAACTCAAGATGGATGAAAGACTTAAATGTAAAACCCAAAACTATAAAAACCCTAGAAGAAAACCTAAGCAATACCATTCAGGACATAGGCACAGGCAAAGATTTTATGACGAAAACACCAAAGGGAATTGCAACAAAGGCAAAAGTTGATAATTGGGATCTAATTAAACTAAAGCACTTCTGCACAGTGAAAGAAACTATCAACAGAGTAAATGGACAACCTGCAGGATGGGAGAAAATTTTTGCAAACTATGCATCTGAAAAAGGTTTAATATCCAGCATTTATAAGGAACTTAAACAAATATACAATAAAAAGCAACCCCATTAAAAAGTAGGCAAAGGACATGAAAAGACACTTCTCAAAAGAAGGCATACATGTGGCTAACAATCATATAAAAAAGCTCAACATCACTGATCATTAGAGAAATGCAAATCAAAAACCACAATGAGTTGCCATCTCACACCAGTCAGAATGGCTACTAAAAAGTTAAAAAATAACGTGCTGGCGAGATTCTGGAGAAAACGAAATGCCTTTACACTGTTGGGAGTGTAAACTAGTTTAATTATTGTGGAAGACAGTGTGGTGATTCTTCAAAGACCTAGAGACAGAAATACCATTTGACCCAGCAGTCATATTGCTGGGAATATGCCCAAAGGACTATAAATCATTCTATTATAAAGACACACACACATGTATGTTCATTGTAGTACTGTTCACAATAGCTAAGACATGGAATCAACCTAAATGTCCATCAGTGATAGACTGAATAAAGAAAATATAGTACGTATACACCATGGAATACTATGTAGCCATAAAAAGAGTGAGATCATGTTTTTGCAGGTACATGGATGGAGCTGGAGGCCATTATCCTTAGCAAACTAACATAGGAACAGAAAACCAAATATGGCATGTTCTCACTTATAAGTGGGAGCTAAATGATGAGAACACATGAACACATAGAAGGGAGCAATGCACACTGGGGCCTACCAGAGGGTGGAGGGTGGGAAGAGGGAGAGGATCTGAAAGAATAACTAGCGGATGCTAGGCCTAAAACCTTGGTGATGAAATAATCTGTTTAACAAACCCTAGTGACACAGGTTTACCTTTGTAACAGACCTGCACATCCTGCACATGTACCCCTAACTTAAAATAAAAGTTAAAAAAAAAATGGGTTCTTGAGTCAGATTGGCTCGGATTGAATCTTGGTCCCACAAATTACTACATGCATAATCTAGAGGTGAGTTGTTAACCCTCTCTGTGCCTGAGCTTTATCTGCAAAATGCAGCTAATACTACTTTATGTGATTTTCCTGAGGATTAAATAACTTAGTATATGTAAAGTGCTTAGAATAGCACCAGGGACAGAATAAATTTTCAATAGTTAGTAGCTATGATGTCAAATCTGAAATACCTTTGAGAGTTTAGTAGAGTTATCAAGTAGGCAGTTGGATATACGGGAATTCAGGGTGGCCACCAGGGCTGGAGATATAATTTATAAGTGGGCAGAGTTAAAAGAGTTAACAGGTCTGACAACGATCCTTTGAAAGGCCATATTGCAAGGTTGGCCCTTGGCTGACATCAGAAAACTTGGATTTCAGGAGTTTTTTCACCCTTCCTAGGACTGATAAGAGCGGCTCACTGTGCCTAAATTGTTTATATAAACAATGTGGTTTTATGCTGAATACTTGTTTTCCTCATGGGAGTCTGGAATTTTTGGTACATGCTAGGCAGAGGGTATCTATATGACCCATCTTCAATAAAAACCCTGGTCACTGAGTCTCTAAGGAGTATCCTTGGCAGACAAGATTTCACATGTGTTGTCACATTTTGTTGCTGGAGGAAATAAGCATGTCCTGTATGGCACCACTGGGAGAGGAATCTTAGAAACTTGTACCTGATTTCCTCCAGAGAGTGCTCTGTATGCCTTTTCCCTGTGCTGATTTTGTTTGTATCCTTTCACTGTAACAAATTTTAGCCACAAGTATGACTATATGCTGAGTCCTGTGATTTTCCCAGTGAGTCAAACTTAAGATTTTAAATTTTGCCTTCAGATCTTGTCATACTATAATATGTATAAGTCTAGAAAATGTTAGCAATACATTTTTATGGAGCCTTTGATTAATATTTAGTCCCATTACAAACTTAATTAAACTCCTTAACCCCATTTTACCAATGAAGAAATTGAAGGTCAGAGAGGTTAGGTTCCTTGCTCAAGGTCCCAAGGCCCTAAGTCTGCCTGATTCCTCAGCCCCACACTCTTTCCATTAAACCACATTCTTTCATAATAATGTTGTATATTTTATTTCACAGGCTCCACCTTCTTTTCTTGTGGCTCTACTTGCCCCTGTATTCTTAAAATCTGCAAAATACTGTTTAGACTGTCATTAGGAGACAACTTCCACGGAAAGGTTACTTCAAGTCTCTTGATATTTTTCTCCCCACAGGGGAACTCTGCAGGTGAAACTGCCCAGCTGAGAGAGGTACATGGCTTGGAGGCAGGCCTTTCACTTCCTCTTTCCTAGTAAACATCAGTTTCTGGGGAGCTACTGTCTCTCAGAAATAGATCCCACTTAAAGGGCCAGAACAGTAGGGGTAGCCCCAGCTTAAAAACCCTTCAGGCTATGAAAGATCCTGTCTTCCTTGAAGCTGTCATTTTCCTAACTGCCTGTCCTTATAGAATCGTAAACGGCCAGACAACATGAGCCCAGTCCTGTTGGTGTCAGTACAGATCCTCTGAGATCTGATTCAGTGCTCTGACTTAGTACTTCACAAGGATGTTCTGCCTTAGTGGGTGCTGGATTGTCCTGCTCTGAATCATGTTAGGACAGGGTGGCTGTGTAAACAGAAATGACATCTACATCTCAGCATCTGTAAAACAAGTGAAGTGTTGCCATGATAAGCGGGAAGAGACTGGCTTTGGAGTCAGACAGACCTGAGTGTGTATTCCAAGCTCTACCCCCTACTGGATCAATAACCAAACCACCATCAGCTGTGTCTACATCTGTACAAGGTCAAGACCTACCTCTCAGGATCTCTGTGGAATGACATATGTAAAGAGTCCAGCACCAATTAGAGATTTGATCAAGGCTATGATTGAAATTGTCTGTCCACGTATTTCCGTCTCAACATGATGAGCTAGCTGCTCAAGGACAGGGACTCTCTGCATCATCTGTGTCACCCATACATCCTGAATACCACCCAGAACATAACAGATGTCAGTAAATGCTTGTGAAGCAAAACTAAACCAGGACTGTCTCTTTTTAAAATTTTTGTGGGTACACAGTAGGTGTATATATTTATGGGTTACATGATAAATTTTGATAGAGTCATGCAATGCATATTAATCACATCAGGGTAAATAGGGTATCTATCTACTCAAGCATTTATCCTTTGTGTTACAAACAATTCAATTATATTCTTTTGGTTATTTAAAAATGTACACTTAAATTATTTTTGATTATAGTCACCCTGTTGTGTTATCAACCACTAGATCTTATTCATTCTTTCTATTTTGTACCCATTAACCATCCCCACTTTTCCACCACCCCGAATTACCCCTCCCAGCCTCTAATAATCATCCTTCTAGTCTCTATCTCCATGAGTTCAATTACTTTAATTTTTAACTCTCACAATTAAGTAAGAACATGTGAAATTGGGCCTGTCTCTTCATCTGAAAAGTGAGGGGGTTCAACTTGCGGGTTCTTTGTAACTCTGACATCCTGTGTTTCTATGGAAACTGATGATGTGTCTATGTTGATATCAACCTCCTTTACAGAGAAGTTAAATTTGCTACATTGTGACCATTGTCATGATTTTTTTTTATCGTGTGTCTTTGAGCTGCATATGACTAAGGCTGGGCCAGATATGGTTTCTTACTCTCTACCAGATTGGATGACACAGAAACAGAAGTTTCACACATGATAGCCTTGGTACCATAGTAATATGATTATCCATAATGAACAGCATTCACTCATTTATGAAAACACAGCTTGCGGCAGTTCCAAGATGGCCGAATAGGAATAGCTCCAGTCTACAGCTCCCAGCGTGAGCGATGCAGAAGATGAATGATTTCTGCATTTCCAACTGAGGTGCTGGGTTCATCTCACTGGGGATTGTCAGACAGTGGGTGCAGGACAGTGGGTGCAGTGCACCGAGCATGAGCCAAAGCAGGGCGAGGCATCGCCTTACCCAGGGAGTGCAAGGGGTAAGGGAATTCCCTTTTCTAGCCAAGGAAAAGGGTGACAGACGGCACCTGGAGAATCGGATCACTCCCACCCTAATACTGCATTTTTCCGATGGTCTTAGCAAACGGCACACCAGGAGATCATATCCTATGCCTGGCTCGGAGGGTCCTACATCCACAGAGCCTTGCTCATTGCTGGCACAGCAGTCTGAGATCAAACTGAAAGATGGCAGCGAGGCTGGGGGAGGGGTGCCCGCCATTGCTGAGGCTTGAGTAGGTAAACAAAGTGGCCGGGAAGCTCGAACTGGGTGGAGCCCACCGCAGCTCAAGGAGGCCTGCCTGCCTCTGTAGACTCCCCCTTTAGGGGCAGGGCATAGCCAAACAAAAGGCAGCAGAAACCTCTGCAGACTTAAATGTCCCTGTCTGACAGCTTGGAAGACAGTAGTGGTTCTCCCAGGATACAGCTTGAGATCTAAGAATGGACAGACTGCCTCCTCAAGTGGGTCCCTGACCCCCGAGCAGCCTAACTGGGAGGCACCCCTGCTCCGAGTAGGGGCAGACTGACACCTCACACGGCCAGGTACCCCTCTGACACAAAACTTCCAGAGGAATAATCAGGCAGCAACATTTTGTTCTCTGTTCACCAATATTCCCTGTTCTGCAGCCTCCACTGCTGATACCCAGGCAAACAGGGTCTGGAGTGGACCTCCAGCAAACTCCAACAGACCTGCAGCTGAGGGTCATGTCTGTTAGAAGGAAAACTAACAAACAGAAAGGACATCCACACCAAAACCCCATCTATACATCACCATCATCAAAGACCAAAGGTAGATAAAACCACAAAGATGGGGAAAAAACAGAGCAGAAAAACTGGAAATTCTAAAAATCAGAGCGCCTCTCCTCCTCCAAAGGAACATAGCTCCTCACCAGCAATGGAACAAAGCTGGATGGAGAATAACTTTGACGAGTTGAGAGGAGAAGGCTTGGTCAAACTTCTCTGAGCTAGAGGAGGAAGTTCGAACCCATGGCAAAGAAGTTAAAAACCTTGAAAAAAAATTAGACAAATGGCTAACTAGAATAACCAATGCAGAGAAGTCCTTAAAGGACCAGATAGAGCTGAAAACCATGGCACGAGAACTACGTGACAAATGCACAAGCTTCAGTAGCCAATTCGATCAACTGGAAGAAAGGGTATCAGTGACAGAAGATCAAATGAACGAAATGAAGCAAGAAGAGAAGTTTAGAGAAAAAAGAATAAAAAGAAATGAACAAAGCCTCCAAGAAATATGGGACTATGTGAAAAGACCAAATCTACGTCTGATTGGTGTACCTGAAAGTGGCGGGGAGAATGGAACCAAACTGGAAAACACTCTGCAGGATATTATCCAGGAGAACTTCCCCAATCTAGCAAGGCAGGCCAACATTCAAATTCAGGAAATACAGAGAACGCCACAAAGATACTCCTCGAGAAGAGCAACTCCAAGACACATAATTGTCAGATTCACCAAAGTTGAAATGAAGGAAAAAATGTTAAGGGCAGCCAGAGAGAAAGGTCGGGTTACCCACAAAGGGAAGCCCATCAGACTAACAGCTGATCTCTCGGCAGAAACTCTACAAGCCAGAAGAGAGTGGGGGCCAATATTCAACATTCTTAAAGAAAAGAATTTTCAACCCAGAATTTCATATCCAGCCAAACTAAGCTTCATAAGCGAAGGAGAAATAAAATAGTTTACAGACAAGCAAATGCTGAGAGATTTTGTCACCACCAAGCCTGCCCTACAAGAGCTCCTGAAGGAAGCACTAAACATGGAAAGGAACAACCAGTACCAGCCACTGCAAAAACATGCCAAATTGTAAAGACCATCAAGGATAGGAAGAAACTGCATCAACAAACGAGCAAAATAACTAGCTAACATCATAATGACAGGATCAAATTCACACATAACAATATGAACCTTAAATGTAAATGGGCTAAATGCTCCAATTGAAAGACACAGACTGGCAAATTGGATAAAGAGTCAAGACCCATCAGTGTGCTGTATTCAGGAAACCCATCTCACCTGCAGAGACACACATAGGCTCAAAATAAAGGGATGGAGGAAGATCTACCAAGCAAATGGAAAACAAAAAAAGGCAGGGTTTGCAATCCTAGTCTCTGATAAAACAGACTTTAAACCAACAAAGATCAAAAGAGACAAAGAAGGCCATTACATAATGGTAAAGGGATCAATTCAACAAGAAGAGCTAAATATCCTAAATATATATGCATCCAATACAGGAGCACCCAGATTCCTAAAGCAAGTCCTTAGAGACCTACAAAGAGACTTAGACTCCCACACAATAATAATGGGAGACTTTAACACCCCACTGTCAACATCAGACAGATCAACAAGACAGAAAGTTAACAAGGATATCCAGGAATTGAATTCAGCTCTGCACCAAGTGGACCTAATAGACATCTACAGAACTCTCCACCCCAAATCAACAGAATATACATTCTTCTCAGCACCACACTGCACTTACTCCAAAATTGACCACATAGTTGGAAGTAAAGCACTCCTCAGCAAATGTTAAAGAACAGAAATTATAACAAACTGTCTCTCAGGCCACAGGGCAATCAAACTAGAACTCAGGATTAAGAAACTCACTCAAAGCTGCTCAACTACATGGAAACTGAACAACCTGCTCCTGAATGACTACTGAGTACATAATGTAATGAAGGCAGAAATAAAGATGTTCTTTGAAGCCAACGAGAACAAAGACACAACATACCAGAATCTCTGGGACATATTTAAAGCAGTGTGTAGAGGGAATTTATAGGACTAAATGCCCACAACAGAAAGCAGGAGAGATCTAAAATGGACACCCTTACATCACAATTAAAAGAACTAGAGAAGCAAGAGCAAACACATTCAAAAGCTAGCAGAAGGCAAGAAATAACTAAGATCAGAGCAGAACTGAAGGAGATACAAACACAAAAAAACCCTTCAAAAAATCAATGAATCCAGGAGCTGGTTTTTTGAAAAGGTCAACAAAATTGATAGACCACTAGCAAGACTGATAAAGAAGAAAAGAGAGAAGAATCAAATAGACACAATAAAAAATGATAAAGGGGATATCACCACCGAGCCCACAGAAATACAAACTACTATCCGAGAATACTATAAACACCTCTATGCAAATAAACTAGAAAATCTAGAAGAAATGGACAAATTCCTGGACACATACACCCTCCCAAGACTAAACCAGGAAGAAGTTGAATTTCTGAGTAGACCAATAACAGGCTCTGAAATTGAGGCAATAATTAATAGCTTACCAACCAAAAAAAGTCCAGGACCAGATGTATTCACAGCTGAATTCTACCAGAGGTACAAGGAGGAGCTGGTACCATTCCTTCTGAAACTATTCCAATCAATAGAAAAAGAGGGAATCCTTCCTAACTCATTTTATGAGGCCAGCATCATCCTGATACCAAAGCCTGGCAGAGACACAACAAAAAAAGAGAATTTTAGATCAATATCCCTGATGAACATCGATGCAAAAATCCTCAATAAAATACTGGCAAACTGAATCCAGTAGCACATCAAAAAGCTTATCCACCATGATCAAGTGGGCATCATCCCTGGCATGCAAGGCTGGTTCAACATATGCAAATCAATAAACGTAATCCAGCATATAAACAGAACCAATGACCAAAAACACATGATTATCTCAATAGATGCAGAAAAGGCCTTTGACAAAATTCAACAGCCCTTTATGCTAAAAACTCTCAATAAATTAGGTAATGGTGGGATGTATCTCAAAATAATAAGAGGTATTTATGACAAACCCACAGCCAATATCATACTGAGAGGACAAAAACTGGAAGCATTCCCTTTGAAAACGGGCACAAGACAGGGATGCCCTCTCTCACCGCTCCTATGCAACATAGTGTTGGAAGTTCTGGCCAGGGCAATCAGGCAAGAGAAGGAAATAAAGGGTATTCAATTAGGAAAAGAGGAAGTGAAATTGTCCCTGTTTGCAGATGACGTGATTATATATCTAGAAAACCCCATTGTTTCAGCCCAAAATCTCCTTAAGCTGATAAGCAACTTCAGCAAAGTCTCAGGATACAAAATCAATGTGCAAAAATCACAAGCATTCTTATACACTAATAACAGACAAACAGAGAGCCAAATCATGAGTGAATTCCCACCACAATTGCTTCAAAGAGAATAAAATACCTAGGAATCCAACTTACAAGAGATGTGAAGGACCTCTTCAAGGAGAACTACAAACCACTGCTCAATGAAATAAAAGAGAATACAAACAAATGGAAGAACATTCCATGCTCATGGTTAGGAAGAATCAATATCATGAAGATACATTTTCCAAAAGAAGACATACAAATGGCCAACAAGCATATGAAAAAATGCTAAGCATCACTAATCATCAGGGAAATGCAAATTAAAGCCACAATGGGATATCATCTCACACAAGTCAGAATGGCTATTATTTAAAAGACAAAAAATAGCAGACGTTGGTGAGGATGTGAAGAAAAGGGAATGCTTATACACTTTTGGTAGAAATGTAAAGTAGTACAACCTCTATGGAAAACAGTATGGAGATTTCTCAAGCAACTAATAATAGAGCTACCATTCGATCCAGCAATTCTACTACTGGATATCTACCCAAAGGAAAATAAATCATTATATTAGAAACATACCTGCACTTATATATGTTCATAGCAGCACTATGGAATCAACAAGCAAAGATATGGAATCAACTGAAATGTCCATCCATGGATGATTGGATAAAGAAAACGTGACATATGTACACCATGGAATACTATTCAGCTGTAAAAAGCATGAAATTTTATATATATATATATATATATATATACATATATATATATTTTTTTTTTCTTTTTTTTTTGAGACAGAGTCTCACTGTCGCCCAGGCTGGAGTGCAGTGGCGTGATCTCGGCTCATTGCAAGCTCCGCCTCCCGGGTTCACGCCATTCTCCTGCCTCAGCCTCCCGAGTAGCTGGGACTACAGGCACCTGCCACCATGCCTGGCTGATTTTTTGTATTTTTAGTAGAGACAGGGTTTCACTGTGTTAGCCAGGATGGTCTCGATCTCCTGACCTCGTGATTCACCCGCCTCAGCCTCCCAAAGTGCTGGGATTACAGGTGTGAGCCACCGCGCCTGGCCGAAATTATATCTTTTGCAGCAACTTGGATAGAACTGGAAGCCATTATCATAAGTAAAATAATGCAGAAACAGAAAATCAAATGCCACATGTTCTCACTCATATATGAGAACTAAATAATGTGTACATATGGACATAGAGAGTGGAATAATAGACATTGTAGACTCAGAAGGGCCAGTGGATAGAAGGGAGTGGATGATGAGAAATTACTTAATGGGTACAATGTACATTATTCGGCTGATAGGTACGCTAAAAGCCCAGACTTCACCACTACACAATATACTCATGTAACAAAACTGCACTTGTACTCCCTAAATTTATATTAAAAAGGCCAAAAAAACCCCCTCAAAACTAAATCTTGAGTGAAAAAGCAAGATAGAGAGTGATATATTTACTATGATACTATTTATAATTAATTACAAAACCTATAAAACAATACTCTGTGTTGTCAATGAATAGGTTAATATGTAGTGAAAGTATAAGAACTTCCAAGAAAATAACAAACAACAAATTCAGAATAGTGGTGACCACTGGACAGAGAGAAAGAGAGGAGAGGGAAAGGACTGGGAGGGGTACACAGAGATTTTAACTATATCTGCAATATTTTATTTCCTAAAAAGAAAGATATCAATCAAATTAGGCAAAATTCCAAGATTTGACAAATCTGAGTGAGGAGTGTAGTATTATTCCCTGTGATTTTGAATGCTTGAAATATTTTACTGAACAAAGGAAAAGCAAGAACAAGGAGATAAAAGAATTTGCTACTCTTGGAAGCTTCATTTTCTCAACAAGCCAGCATTTCTTTTTCCTCCATCTTTACCAGGAAAATTTCATTTTCTCAAGCTAGTTCCATGGTAGGTCTTTCTTCATTTACAGGTCAGCACAGGCTCCCACAAACACTTGACCCATCTGGCTTTGAGCTTAATCCTTGGTGGGGGTAGGGGTGAGCCTTTTTGTCTCCTATTGACCCTTGATAGGCTAGCATCAACCAGGACACTGTCACGTAATTACTAAATAAAACAGATTTCAGAAGATGTTGGTTACCAGATCACTATTTCATGACTAATAATTCATACTCACATTCGGGTCTTACATACTTATGTACAAGGCAATGCACATAAGTTTTTATTGAACTCTTCGTTTTACATTTATCTTAGAGCCCTATTGGATGTGACTTCTTTTTGCTAACTGCCTTTCAGCTATTAAAAAGCTGCATATTAGATGTGTTATGCGCCTTCCTTGGTGGCATCTCATATGCCGCAAGCTGAACAGCTTTACCTCCACTTTTCAATATACACTTTTCAGTGAGCAAACATCTCACACTTGTCCTTAAAAGTTGTTAATACAAACAAGCTCATTTTATACTGGGATGCATTTCTCTTTGTACAGTTACAAATCTCTAAATATTCCTCAGAGGTGGAGGATCAGTCTATTGGTTGGTTCCTTTGATGCCATGCTCTAGTCATCTTGCATTCCTCTGCCCTCCCAATCTAAGTCCACTAACGAGGTCAGACTTACATCATGTAGTGCCATTACCCAAATTGATTTGTGCCAGAATGGTCTTAAATTATTCCCTATTATATGTTGAGGTGAGAGAAGAAGAGCTCAGTGCAAAGCTAAGAAAGACTAGTGTGTTACAGTGGTTTCCATTTTCCAGTTCTGTTCATCTGAGTCCTGAAAATCTTAGCTCTAAAGCTCACTGTCAGCCTATGTTATCAATATAAGCTCATGGATTATGTGGCACAACCTGAAGCTTGAGAAACATTTCCATTTGAATGCCAACTTACAGTCACTTGTTTCCAATGATTCTAGTTAATATTCCAATGATCCTAGTTAATATTACCTAGTTAATATTATTCCACATACTACAAATTTCCTGATATTAAATGCTTACAGTTGTCGATATATTTTTGAGCCAATGCATCTACATTTTCATGGCTCCTGAACTTATTTATTTTAGTCAACTTATTGGTATCTAGTACATTTAGAATAGCAGAACCAGTGCAATTTTCACCCAATGTCTTCGTTTTCATCCAAGAAGTTCAGATTTTGACCCAATGGCTCATAAAGCTGTACAACATTGACTTGATAACAGAAACATATACATTTTAAAATTAGCATTAAGTGTCATTTTTCACAGAATGCAAACAATATATCAATATAATTACAGAAGGTAAAACTTGTATTGCCTGCTAAGATCTATGCTTTTGGGAATAACTATGATATATGAGTTGCGTTCTTGGCAGAGCAGAGTGTATCCGATCAAGGACAAGTTTGAACAGTGTTATCTCTAGGAAGTCTTCATTGTCTGAACTTTTGTCTGCATTAGAATTGACTCTTCATCTTGAATTTGTACAAATGCTCCCCATTTGTGACAGTTCCCATACCTTATGTTCTTTTCTCTAGTCAGGCCAATTGATAAATCCACTACAGAAACTCCTTTTGAATATAATCACTGCCAACAGAGAACAAGCGAGGATCTTCTAGGGTTGTTGGATCAAGCCTGAAATTCTACCACTTGGCAATTCCCCATTCTCTCATCTGCTTACTGGATAAAATGCTGAACGTATCCAATTTCCAGTGGAAATTAGAGGAAAGAGCCAAATAGGCTAGCTTAAGAAATTAAATCTACCCTAGATAGCATAAAGTTGTTTACCAGTAATATGTCTCAATATAACAAACAAAGTTATTTCTGTTCATCACAAATATTGATGATATATCCAAACTCTTTTTTAGTTAAACAAAATACCCACATGCATCACATGCTCAGGACTCTTCAAACACTATTCCTCAGACAATTGCTTGCACAATAAGTAACACTTGCATAGCAAAAGTACTCCATGAGAAGCTCCCAGCAGATAAAGTTGAATCCAATTAAACCTGAAAAACAATATTATACACTTTTTTAATTAGTTTGATGTACAGGCTGACTTTTTTGTCATGCTCACACCAGCCAGATGTGAGAACACAAATTCTGGTAGAACTTACATTTCATTTCTCCAGAGAATTTTGTCTTAATGAATTTTTTATATTTGACATCATTTCTTTTTTAATTTTTAATTTTTGTGGGTACATAGTAGGTACATATATTTATGGGGTATATGAGATATTTTGATACAGGTGTATAGTGTGTAATAATCACATCAGGGTAAATGGGTGTCTGTCACCTCAAGCATTTATCCTTTGTGTTACAGAAAATTCAATTATACTCCTTTAGTTATTTTTAAATGTACAATTACATTATTTCTTACTACAGTCAACCTGTTGCACTATGAAACACTAGATCTTAATCATTCTTTCTATTTTTTTGTGTGTCCATTAGCCATCTCCACTTCTCCATCACCCCACAATTACCCTTCCCAGCCTCTGGTAACCATTCTTCTACTCTCTATCTCCATGAGTTCAATTGTTTTAATTTTCAGCTCCCACAAATAAGTGAGGACATGTGATGTTTGCCTTTCTGTGCCTGGATTATTTAATGACCCCAGTTTCATCCATGTTGTTGCAAATGACAGGATCTCATTCTTTTTATGGCTGAGTAGTACTTCATTGTGTATATGTGCCACTTTTTTTTATCCACTCATCTATTGATTTACACTTAGGTTGCTTTCAAATCTTGGCTATTGGGAATAGTGCTGCAATAAATATGGGAGTGTAGATACCTTTTTGATATCCTGATTTCCTTTCTTTTGGATACATACCTAGCAGTGGATTGCTGGATCAGTGGCTCTATTTTTATTTTTCAAGGAACTTCCAAACTGTTTTCCATAGTGGTTGTACTAATTTACATTCCCACCAACAATGTACAAGGGTTCCCTTTTCTCCACACCCTCACCAGCATTTGTGATTGCCTGTCTTTTGGATAAAAGTCATTTTAACTGGAGTAAGATGATATTTCATTGTAGTTTTGATTTTTACTTCTCTGATGATCAATTACGTTGAGCACCTTTTCATATACCTGTTTGCCATTTGTATGTTGTTTGAGAAATTGGCATTATTTCTTGATTACCTTGTCATACTTCTCACAATAAAAATCTCTATATAGACTGAAATTAAATATTTTTATCTCTCAGAGCTATAAGGATCTAAGTATTAAATTTTTCTTCAAGATTGAGTTGTAATTATAATTATTAGTATGCAACTGATAAAAAACATAAATTACATATTTGAAAAAACACAGAAGGTAAAATTTTATTGGAAACATATCCCCATGAGATCAATGGAGCTTCTAAAACTAGTTGAGGTATCCACAGGTCAATATAATTTACTGTTAGAATGAGACAGCATTAAGAGACACTGCTCTTCCTGTTTTTCATTTATATAGATTTAAGAACTGGGAAATAAATAAGTAGATAAGAATGAGTGAACATTTTGTTATAACAAAGTCACTCAGTTCTTTGAACTCCTTATGCTAAAAATCATATACTGATTCATCATCAAAATTATTCATAATGATTTACTAGCTGCCAACTCCATTACATTCTTCTTATCCATTTTGTTGAAAGCAAATAATTAGAAAGCATTTGGTTCACGAAAGGATTTATTTCCTAGTAACACAATCACTCACTTTCTCAACAACAAAATCAGTATTTGGAATTTCCCCTTTGTTGGATGCCTGGAGGTTTTTGACACTCTGTGACTAGTGCTCTAGGGTAGTGTGAGGCTTGCCTTTCTTTTGTAAACAGGAAGGATTGTAAAAGTAGAGGTGGTGAGGGAGAACGGGTACTTGGGCAGGTCGGTTTTAGAAAAGAGTAAGTATTGAAGCTGAGGATGTGGAAATTGATTCCCTTAAAATGACACGTTCCTATGAACCCTTTGCAACCTCTTTGTGTGCCACCAGGAGTAACCATCCCCCAGTTTGAAGGCTGTGTGCCTAATAGACTTAGTGTAACTCCTAGGTGATCAATATACTGTTAAAGAAAATGCATTTGGTTTTCCAAAGTGTTCTCTCATACATTTCCTTCTTGCTAGTGCCCAGGGATCTATTTATGGCTGGCAGGATTGATATTGCCTGTGGCAGATAAAGAACTTGTGGCCCAGAGAGAGGGAAGAGTGATTTGTCCAAAAAGTCACAGCCAATGTTTCTGGTCCCTTGTCCCCAAGGTCTGAGCTTTTGGGACCACTCCACATTGCCTTGCAAGCTCCCGTCCTAATCAGTCAGACATCAGCAAGTACTTATTGAAGACTTCTTGGCTTCCCAACATCATGCCAGGCAGCCCCATCCTCTGTCCTTTCCTTTTCCACTAAACGTCTCACTCACTCTACTTGTTTAACTCCCGCTAATTTGCTGACATTTACTGAGCACTCATTGCTAGTCAATAGTGCTTTATATATCTTACTTAACACTTACAAAACCACAATGGGGTTGGTACTATGTTCACACTGTTTTAAGGGTCTGTCCTTAAAATTGAGGATGACAGTCCACCATAGATGAAACACAATTTTTATTTTTTCACCACAGTGGAATAGAAATTATAGGACATCAGGACACCAAGTCTAGGTAGTGGATTTCACTCTGCCTTTTGTTTTCTAATTTCAGCAGTTCCAGGTGTTACCCTTATTCTTTGCCTTGAGATACTCAGTCTCAGGCCCTAGACCAGGTCGGTATAGGTCATTCCAGATTGAATACAGAGAGCTCAGTTTCAGAGTCAACCTGTGTCTAAGCACCAGCTGACCTGAGGGGGAAACATTCAGGGTGGCCTCAGGTCAGCTTTGTTATAGGGTTGTGAAATTCGTGCAGGGCACAAAGTTGCAGGGTCAAAAGTACAAGTTGGGGTTGAAATCCAGGCTATGCTCTACTTGTCAAGTCCCACCCACACAGGGCTGCAGCCATCCAAAAAGGAGGCTCTTTCCATATTCATCTGTCTAAATGGGTCACCTTTCTCTTAGGTACACAAGACCATCATATAGGCTGCCAGATGTCCTGGTAATGTTCTCAGTCTCTGTTGATTCATTTTGTCAATAATGTAAATGACGTGTACTGGTTTTCAGTTTTAGAATCAATCCATATACAAGGTCTGGTAGACCTAGTTATATTTACAGAACAGAATAGGAATGTTATCAGCATCGAAAATGTAACAGCAAAACAATGACTGTCAGAAAGTGATAGGAAAATAAAAACCTCTAATATCTTCATCTTATGTAGATAGAATTGCGATACTGATTGCCAGTGATGAAACAAACATAAATGAATTATGCTTTTAAATCAATAAGTTAGAAAACAGTTAAACCGCCGGGCACGGTGGCTCACGCCTGTAATCCCAGCACTTTGGGAGGCCGAGGCGGGAGTTCGAGACCAGCCCGACCAATACGGTGAAACGCTGTCTCTACTAAAAATACAAAAAAATTAGCTGGGCATTGTGGTGCATGCCTGTAATCCCAGCTACTCGAGAGGCTGAGGCAGGAGAACTGCTTGAACCCGGGAGGTGGAGGTTTCAGTGAGCTGGGATCGCACCACAACACTCCAGCCTAGGTGACAGAGCAAGACTCTGTCTCAAAGAAAAAAAAAAAAGTAAAGAAAAGAAAAGAAAAGAAAAAGAAAACAAACCTGAGAAAGCAGGACAGAATGCTAAAGATTGCAACATAAATTAATTAGATGAAAAATTAAGGAATAAAGGCATAGAATTCATAGTTACAAAGGTAACAAGAAGAAAAACAAAATAATAATATATCTATGTTACAGCTTTGCCTTTGTCCAGTGTAGACCCCAGGGCACATCCCTTTGTAGGCTCTTTTGACACCCTCTTACCCTCCACTCAGTCTCCCTTGCCCCCTTCCCTGAAGCAGCCAAGCAATGCAGACAGGGCCTTCTCCCTGTTTTTCTTTATCATTATCTTCATTCTCTGTATCTTTATTTTCTGTCCCTTCATTATCTCTTTATTCTCTGGGTCATTATTTTCCATCTTTCTAAATATTTGTATCACTCTACATCTCTATTGCTCTTTCAATTTCTCTCTGTGTCTTTCTGTAATTTTGGCTCTACCTTTCTGGCTCCTTCCCCATCGGTTCCAAAACTGCACCATGCTGTTTGGACAAACAAAATACCTGATCCTGGACTATGCATACCTTGCCAGCATATAACCTTCACCCAATCTCAACCCAGAGCATAGCCAAGTTTCTCACAGGAGAGATGTATACTCTGGAGATTGGACTCATCTCATCTCTGCTTCAACCCTTGAAACCTCCCCTATAAACTTCATAAAATTAGGGAAGAAAGGAGGGGAAAAAGTAAAATAAACCAAGCTTGCAGCATATTCAGCTTTAATCAAGTCAACTTACTCTCTGGCTTGTTTCCACATAGTTGTTTGTGCCTACTGTCTTAGAATCATGTAGACCCTGTTACATGATTACAGTTCCTCTTAACTGCTCTACAGATAACAATTTGAACATTATGAAATGTTGTTTTCCCTTTGAGATATTCCTGCAGGTTCTGCATACTGAAGAAACTAGTATTTCAGCTGGTCTGAAGGACCCCACTGATGCCAGCTGACCTGAAGGACTCCATGAAAAGCTGACTCACCAAAGAATGCAGTTTCCATGTCCTGACGATTTCATCCCCCTTGCCCCTACAAATCAACAACCCCTCATCCTCCACGATCCCCTTAATAAATAACTCCAGCCCAGAACTCCTTGGGGAGATGGATTTGAGGTTCTCCTCCCATCTCCTTGCTTGATGTGGTGCCCTGTGATGATTACATTCTTTTTTTGCTGCATTTTTGCTGTCTTAGTGTAATTGGTTAGTTATTGTGCATTGGGCATATGAGCCTGTTGGTCCTATAACATCTTCATCCCACTGCAAGCAGCCTCACCCTGATTCCTCTGCTCAATCTACTCCAGGACAGGTAGTAAGGGCTCCTTGATCTCGTATCCATTAATTCTTTCTTCCTGAGGGACCCTCTCATTCCACGCTTTTCCTTTTTCTCTCATTCTCTCCCCTTCTTTCTTCTCCCATCCCTTTTTCTCCCCCTTCTTCTCCTCCTCTGCCCAATCCCACCACTGAAGTTCCTCAGGGCCATGCCAGAGCCTCTTTTTCTTCTCTCCTCTCCCCACTCTGCATAATCCCCCTGGGTAAACTCATTTGCCCTTGTTGTCTCAACCACCAGCCTCAGCCATATTCTTACTCCTTCAAACTCTGAGGAAGCTGCAGCCCCAACCCTCTTCCCCCTAAAAAACACACCACAGGGCATTCTGCCCTCAATTTCGGTGAATCATGACCTCTGATGTCTGTTCATGGACATAGGACCATTTATCCAGCTTCTCCCTTGAAACCCTGTCTTCCTCTGCTTGCCAGAACACCATTTGCTCCTGCCTTCCTTTTACTCCTTTGGCAGCTCCTTCTCAGGCTCCTTGCTGGCATTCTTCTTTGCTTCTGTTTCCTCCTTAAACATCCACATTCTTAGGGCCCTGACCTCTTCCTCTCCAAACACCCTCTGAGGGAGGTCTTAAAATTTATAGCCATGGCTTGGGAAAGGAGGAGACACGGAGTGGGTCTTGAAAGATGCACAGGAAATTTCTGTGGCAGCTGTAAGGCTCATAGGCATGAAGCAGATGACCTCGCTGAGATAAGGCCAGGCCACAGCCTCCTGGACCCAGAGAGATGTTGGAGAACTTGGCAGGGCTGCAGACAGAGGACATTAAATACATGTCCTGCATTCAGTGATTCTATTCTGCATACTGTAGTGACTATCAAGACCTCCTAAATGTACCAGATTCAGCTTTTTAAAATAAATTACTAAAAACTTGGTAGTTGGAGTTATTTTTCAGCTACAGTAATTGGCTCTTAAATTGCCAATTTAAAGGGTAACACTACTTTTTGCAATGTAAAAAAAAAAATCCTACCTCCCCAAATAAAGACAATCTATAAATTGTTCAGACGACTGTCTTTCTGCAGGTTTGGCTGAAGGAAGACCAAAAGGAGTGAAAGAATTAAAAGTACTTTTTAAAAAATTTTTTTGACGGAGTTTTGCTCTGCCGCCCAAGCTGGAATGCAGTGGCACGATCTTGGCTCACTGCAACCTTCGCCTCCCGGGTTCCAGTGATTCTCGTGTCTCAGCCTCCCGAGTAGCTGGGATTACAGGCATGCGCCACCTCGCCTGGCTAATTTTGTATTTTTAGTAGAGACGGGGTTGCACCATGTTGGCCAAGCTGGTCTCGAACTCCTGTCTCAAGTGATCTTCCCACCTCAGCCTCCCAAAGTTCTGGGATAACAGGTGTGAGCCACCGTGCCTGGCCTAAAAGTACTTATTTTTCATATTCAGGAAAGGAAAAGACTGTTCTTTGGCCAAAGTCTCAAGCTGTGAACAGTATTAATTAGTGATAACTTTGTGTGTGTGTGTGTGTGTGTGTGTGTGTGTGTGTATACACTGAAAGCCAATCAGCAAGCGATAGCCTCACTTCAGTAACTGCAGTTCTGAGAGTGAATTAATGACAGCCCAAAACTTCTGAAAGTCTATCAGAAATGCCCAGTCCTAAAACTCAGCCAATCAGTGATAACTCCCCAAAGTCAGCCAATCCGAGACAGCCCCACACTTCCAGACATCAGCCAATCATTGAGCACTCGATCCAGCTGCCATGTTCTAGAAGTCACTCCTTGACAGCAGCTTTAGTCCAGTGAGCACAGCAATGCACTGAAAGTCTGTTAGGCCCTCTACACTCCTGCTTATCAATGCTGGTCAATCCCTGAACTCCAGGCTTCCCATAACCTTCTCAAAGCTCTGACTTTGTTCTGGAAGACTGTGACTTACAAATACAGATCTCTGTTGTAGGCGTACAGGAAGTTACTCTTTTTTTGCATCAGATTTCAAGTTCAATTTATTGTTAGTTCACAAGTTCACATCCCATTCAACAGCCCAACCTCTATTTACAGTTGGTTGTAAGTTACAACTTCCTAGTGACAGACATACTTTTCAATTCTTATAGTGGTTGCTTTATCAATTTTTAAAATTTGTGTATGTTTGAATCTCAAAATGCCAAAACACAAGCATGATATATTCCATGATATATTTAAGAGTGTACATTTATTAAATGAGGGAAAAGTCCTTTTGAAGATCTTGGTTTAGTATATAATTGTTCATTTAATGTCAAAAATGGTAGAAAATCAGATATAAACCAGCATATAACAGCTAAGCACAAGATATATGATTTCATGAACTGGTACCAAAGAAAATAATAAAATAGCAGACATTTGTTAAGAAAAAATCAGGTAAAAAAATAAAGCAGAAGCTGTAATAGTCTTCTACTCTGTTTATTATCATCAATCTTGCATCTCAAATGACAATTTGAACATACTGCTACCAGTATGTTCAAATTTTCTGATTCTAAAATTAAAAGCAAATTTTCAAGTGCCAAGATGAAATCTACTGCAATAATCTAAAATGTAATAACTCCATTTAATATTACAGAGATTATCAAGATCTTAATGTCTCATCATTTTTACAGCAAAGCCATTGAAGCACCTATTCTCAACAGAATAAAAACCTTTCCCTTTGCTTGTGCAATATTTTTCTTGGGGTAAAGTCTTGTGAGTATAATTCCTTCCAGATCAAACTTCAGAAACGAGCAAATTTTTGCAGAGACTCTCTTATTGAGTTAGGAGTTAATGAGAAAAATGTACCACTTTTGGTGGAAATGATACAAACTTTAGCGGATGTTTGCATAAAGGTGCAGACTATATTTATTCAAGGTTGGAAAAAAGCCTGCATGATTCTAGGGAAGATGTCCTGCCCATATTTTGCATAATGACACTCAACTAGCATCTGATGTCCTTTCTGTTAACATTGAAGTAATTGTCATGAAATTCTTCTCTTACTTTGGCATTTACACTGCTCAAATTTAGCAAATACAAGATTTAAAAAATTTTATTATATTATATTTTATTTTAGTTTTAGACAGGGTCTCATTCTGTCACCCATGCTGGAGAGCAGTGGTGCGATCTTGGCTCACTGCAGCCTTGACCTCCCCAGACTCAAGCGATCCTCCCACCTCAGCCTCCTGAGGAGCTGGGACTACAGGTGCACGCCACTGTGCTCAGCTAATTTTTGTATTTTTTTTAGAGATCGGGTTTCATCATGTTGCCCAGGCTGGTCTCCAGCTCCTGGGCTCAAGCGATCCGCCTGCCTCAGCCTCCCAAAGTGCTGGGATTAAAGGCATGAGCCGCTGCACCCGGCCATGATTTTTTTTAATTAAAAAAAATTATTGGCATCCAGTATTCTTCAACTCTCATGCATTCAAAAATCTGTTGGCTCTCTTTTACAAATACAGTTGAGAAAATCTTCAGTTTATTTGAAGCCCTTAAACCATACTTTAATTTTGAAGAAGAGCCCTACCCCAAATTCTCGTTGACTGTTTTAATAACCCATTTAGTGAAGCCTACTTACTTTGTGTTCATAGTTGTCAATATCTCTGTAACAATAGAATTGCAAATTGAAAGAAGAGCAGATAGTGTTATTGAAGTAATACATTGCTTAAAGGGATTTGATTGCATTAAAGAAAAAATTAATCAAAAACTTTTCCATTTACATTTAGAAGCTATTCTTGAAAGGGATAATGTTATCTATAAACAGGAAAAAATATGACTTGAAGTGGATAATTATTATAGTATCTGCCATGACTATCTTTTGAGATGAATTTCATCCCTTGAAGAATTTGATTCTTTTACTTGGATATTACCAAATACTCTTCCAGCATAGGAACAAGTGGAGTCATCATATGTAGTCTTGAGAAAGGGAATAAAAATTGATGATAATGCTATTTTTATCAGTGGACAACATTTAAAAAAATTGTTAACACATGCCATTTAATCCAGAAGAATGGAAAAACAAATTATGCTGTGAAAGATGGTGTTATGCACTTCATACGTCTTCATTATGCAGGAAGTACATAATACTTCAACAAACGAAATTTGAAGAGAAATTATCAGAGTTGTTAACTTTATGCCAGTCCATGTTCAGTATACTGGTTCACAATGCTAACATCCAATGTGTTTTCTCATTAAAGAGTGTTCAATTAACAAAAGAACAAAATAAATTAGATGTGATCAGTGTAGAAGCCATTTTACAACACATACACATTTGACAAACATTGGTATAAATGTAGCTCTAAGGAATCCTTTCTATGACTATCATGGAATTATGAAAATGAATTAGGATTACAATAAGCCTACTGTTACTAATGTAGTAGTCTAAACTTTAAGGCAGTGAGTTTACTTGAATTGAAAGGAATTACTCAGGTTGGAGCAGAGATGTGTGGAAAGGTCTGCATGAAGTGATGAGTAAACTCCAGTGTGATGAAGGCTGAGAAGACAATAGTTTGGGGAGGGGTGAGAATGATGTTGGCTCTATGCACTGGCAAGAGGGCATAAAGAACAGACTCAAAGAGAAGCAAGGTTCTAGTGAAGATGAGTTGTTATATTCCTACCAAATTAAAGATGTCTGTGGGACATTCAAGCAGAGATGTGTAGCAGGCAGTTGCAGTTGGATACATGGATTTGGAGCTAGAGAAGAGAAAGGTCTTGTGTTACGAACTAGTGAGAGAGCTATTACAGAGAAGATAACTGGCATAGCCAACACTGAATAGATAACTGTCTGTATAGACTAGAAAGACTTCCACTTCTGATGCTTTGAGTCTTACTATGTAGCTGCCTATATGTTGGGAAGGACCCTGGCCTGAGCATGGCAGATTCTAGGCCAGCTTTTAGGAATGGAATGTATCTTGATGTGGACTCAGGTAACTATATTTGTGTCTGTTCTGCCTGTGAGGCAAAAAAGACCTGAGCCAGAGCATGGCTGACCAGAAGCTTGAAAGTAATGAAGAAGACCCTGGGGTATGGGTAGGGGTTTCTGTTTAAATAAGTGAGGAGTGGCAGGTTGTGTCAAGCAGGGTCAGGTTAAGTGTAATCTTTAATGTGTACTGGGTGGAGTAAAGGCTTTGGTATGTGACGGGCCTGAACAAAGACTGTGTGTCTCCGGGTGTGACTGGGATAGTCACAGATATGAGCAGAAAAGAAGTAAAGGGCCCTTCATATGACTAGGGGCTGTCCTGATGCATGTGAAGAATACTCAGGGCCAGGTTTGTATGGAGGACTAGCTCCAGGACTGAGGGGCAGGGAGGAGGATCCTGTGCTGGGCAAGGGATTTTTACAAACTTCTACTGGAGATTTTTCAGAAATATCTGTGGATTGATGATGTGGTGTGAACCACAGTAGTATCCAAAACTGAGAAATTTATCTCCATCAGGTTTCACCTCGACTACACATAAATGTGTGAATTTTTATCGCCACTAATCTGCTAAAGTTCATGGCTTGACAGGGAGAGACATTTCTTACTAGCTGTAGTGCGGAGCTCTTATAAGTCAATGGTTTTCAAATTACCTGAGGTAAACGACTCATTCTGATAGGGTTCAGCAAATATTACATAATATTTTGCATAGAGTATAAGCATTTTTGTGCAAGCTGTGTTTTCTTTTTTTATCTTTTTATTTATTTATTTTTAATTTTTTCTTATGTTTTTTTTTATTATACTTTAAGTTTTAGGGTACATGTGCACAACGTGCAGGTTTGTTACATATGTATACATGTGCCATGTTGGTGTGCTGCACCCATTAGCTCGTCATTTACATTAGGTATATCTCCTAATGCTATCCCTCCCCCCTCCGCCTACCCCATGACAGGCCCCAGTGTGTGATGTTCCCCTTCCTGTGTCCATGTGTTCTCATTGTTCAGTTCCCACCTATGAGTGAGAACATGCGGTGTTTGGTTTTTTGTCCTTGAGACAGTTTGCTGAGAATGATGGTTTCCAGCTTCATCCATGTCCCTACAAAGGACATGAACTCATCATTTTTTATGGCTGCATAGTATTCCATGGTGTATATGTGCCACATTTTCTTAATCCAGTCTATCATTGTTGGACATTTGGGTTGGTTCCAGGTCTTTGCTACTGTGAATAGTGCTGCAATAAACATACGTGTGCATGTGTCTTTATAGCAGCAAGATTTATAATCCTTTGGGTATATACCCAGAAATGGGATGGCTGGGTCAAATGGTATTTCTAGTTCTAGATCCCTGAGGAAACGCCACACTGTCTTCCACAATGGTTGAACTAGTTTCTAGTCCCACCAACAGTGTAAAAGTGTTCCTATTTCTCCACATCCTCTCCAGCACCTGTTGTTTCCTGACTTTTTAATGATCGCCATTCTAACTGGTGTGAGATGGTATCTCATTGTGGTTTTGATTTGCATTTCTCTGATGGCCAGTGATGATGAGCATTTTTTCATGTGTCTTTTGGCTGCATAAATGTCTGCTTTTGAGAAGTGTCTGTTCATATCCTTCACCCACTTTTTGATGGGGTTGTTTTTTTCTTGTAAGTTTGTTTGAGTTCTTTGTAGATTCTGGATATTAGCCCTTTGTCAGATGAGTAGATTGCAAAAATTTTCTCCCATTCTGTAGGTTGCCTGTTCACTCTGATGGTAGTTTCTTTTGCTGTGCAGAAGCTCTTTAGTTTAATTAGATCCCATTTGTCAATTCTGGCTTTTGTTGTCATTGCTTTTGGTGTTTTAGACATGAAGTCCTTGCCCATGCCTATGTCCTGAATGGTATTGCCTAGGTTTTCTTCTAGGGTTTTTAAGGTTTTAGGTCTAACATTTAAGTCTTTAATCCATCTTGAATTAATTTTTGTATATGGTGTAAGGAAGGGATTCAGTTTCAGCTTTCTACATATGGCTAGCCAGTTTTCCCAGCACCATTTATTAAATAGGGAATCCTTTCCCCATTTCTTGTTTTTGTCAGGTTTGTCAAAGATCAGGTGGTTGTAGATGTGTGGTGTTATTTCTGAGGGCTCTATTCTGTTCCATTTGTCTATGTCTCTGTTTTGGTACCAGTACCATGCTGTTTTGGTTACTGCAGCCTTGTAGTATAGTTTGAAGTCAGGTAGCGTGATGCCTCCAGCTTTGTTCTTTTGGCTTAGGATTGACTTGGCAATGCGGGCTTTTTTTGGTTCCGTATGAACTCTAAAGTAGTTTTTTCCAATTCTGTGAAGAAAGTCATTGATAGCTTGATGGGGATGGCATTGAATCTATAAATTACCTTGGGCAGTATGGACATTTTCACCATATTGATTGTTCCTATCCATGAGCATGGAATGTTCTTCCATTTGTTTGTGTCCTCTTTTATTTCATTGAGCAGTGGTTTGTACTTCTCCTTGAAGAGGTCCTTCACCACCCTTGTAAGTTGGATTCCTAGGTGTTTTATTCTCTTTGAAGCAATTGTGAATGGGAGTTCACTCAGGATTTGGCTCTCTGTTTGTCTGTTATTGGTGTATAAGAATGCTTGTGATTTTTGCATATTGATTTTGTATCCTGAGACTTTACTGAAGTTGCTTATCAGCTTAAGGAGATTTTGGGCTGAGACAATGGGGTTTTCTAGATATACAGTCATGTCATCTGCAAACAGGGACAATTTGACTTCCTCTTTTCCTAATTGAATACCCTTTATTTCCTTCTCCTGCCTGATTGCCCTGGCCAGAACTTCCAACACTATGTTGCATAGGAGTGGTGAGAGAGGGCATCCCTGTCTTGTGCCAGTTTTCAAAGGGAATGCTTCCAGTTTTTGCCCATTCAGTATGATATTGGCTGTGGGTTTGTCATAGATAGCTCTTATTATTTTGAGATACATCCCATCAATACCTATTTTATTGAGAGTTTTTAGCATGAAGGGCTGTTGAATTTTGTCAAAGGCCTTTTCTGCATCTATTGAGATAATCATGTGTTTTTGGTCATTGGTTCTGTTATATGCTGGATTGCGTTTGTTGATTTGCATATGTTGAACCAGCCTTGCATCCCAGGGATGAAGCCCACTTGATCATGGTGGATAAGCTTTTTGATGTGCTGCTGGATTCAGTTTGCCAGTATTTTACTGAGGATTTTTGCATCGATGTTCATCAGGGATACTGGTCTAAAATTCTCTTTTTTTGTTGTGTCTCTCCCAGGCTTTGGTATCAGGATGATGCTGGCCTCATAAAGTGAGTTAGGGAGGATTCCCTCTTTTTCTATTGATTGGAATAGTTTCAGAAGGAATGGTACCAGCTCCTCCTTGTACCTCTGGTAGAATTTGGCTGTGAATCTGTCTGGTCCTGGACTTTTTTTGGCTGGTAAGCTATTAATTATTGCCTCAATTTCAGAGCCTGTTATTGGTCTATTCAGAGATTCAACTTCTTCCTGGTTTAGTCTTGGGAGCGTGTATGTGTTGAGGAATTTATTCATTTCTTCTAGACTTTCTAGTTTATTTGCATAGAGGTGTTTATAGTATTCTCTGATGGTAGTTTGTATTTCTGTGGGATCGGTGGTGATATCCCCTTTATCATTTTTTATTGCGTCTATTTGATTCTTCTCTCTTTTCTTCTTTATCAGTCTTGCTAGCGGTCTATCAGTTTTGTTGACCTTTTCAAAAAACCAGCTCCTGGATTCATTGATTTTTTGAAGGGTTTTTTTGTATTTCTATCTCCTTCAGTTCTGCTCTGATCTTAGTTATTTCTTGCCTTCTGCTAGCTTTTGAATGTGTTTGCTCTTGCTTCTCTAGTTCTTTTAATTGTGATGTTAGGGTGTCAGTATTGGATCTTTCCTGCTTTCTCTTGTGGGCATTTAGTGCTATAAATTTCCCTCTACACACTGCTTTAAATGTGTCCCGGCGATTCTGGTATGTTGTGTCTTTGTTCTCATTGGTTTCAAAGAACATCTTTATTTCTGCCTTCATTTCATTATGTACCCAGTAATCATTCCGGTGCAGGTTGTTCAGTTTCCATGTAGTTGTGCAGTTTTGAGTGAGTTTCTTAATCTCGAATTCTAGTTTGATTGCACTGTGTTCTGAGAGACAGTTTGTTATAATTTCTGTTCTTTTACATTTGCTGAGGAGTGCTTTACTTCCAACTATGTGGTCAATTTTGGAGTAAGTGCAGTGTGGTGCTGAGAAGAATGTATATTCTGTTGATTTGGGGTGGAGAGTTCTGTAGATGTCTATTAGGTCTGCTTGGTGCAGAGCTGAGTTCAATTCCTGTATATCCCTGTTAACTTTCTGTCTTGTTGATCTGTCTAATGTTGGCAGTGGGGTGTTAAAGTCTCCCATTATTATTGTGTGGGAGTCTAAGTCTCTTTGTAGGTCTCTAAGGACTTGCTTTAGGAATCTGGGTGCTCCTGTATTGGGTGCATATATATTTAGGATATTTAGCTCTTCTTGTTGAATTGATCCCTTTACCATTATGTAACAGCCTTCTTTGTCTCTTTTGATCTTTGTTGGTTTAAAGTCTGTTTTATCAGAGACTGGGATTGCAACCCGTGCCTTTTTTTGTTTTCCATTTGCTTGGTAGATCTTCCTCCATCCCTTTATTTTGAGCCTATGTGTGTCTCTGCAGGTGAGATGGGTTTCCTGAATACAGCACACTGATGGGTCTTGACTCTTTATCCAATTTGCCTGTCTGTATCTTTTAATTGGAGCATTTAGCCCATTTACATTTAAGGTTCATATTGTTATGTGTGAATTTGATCCTGTTGTTATGATATTAGCTGGTTATTTTGCTCATTAGTTGATGCAGTTTCTTCCTAGCCTCAATGGTGTTTACAATTTGGCATGTTTTTGCAGTGGCTGGTACTGGTTGTTCCTTTCCATGTTTAGTGCTTCCTTCAGGAGCTCTTGTAGGGCAGGCCTGGTGGTGACAAAATCTCTCAGCATTTGCTTGTCTGTAAAGTATTTTATTTCTCCTTCATTTATGAAGCTTAGTTTGGCTGGATATGAAATTCTGGGTTGAAAATTCTTTTCTTTAAGAATGTGGAATATTGGTCCCCACTCTCTTCTGGCTTGCAGAGTTTCTGCCGAGAGATCAGCTGTTAGTCTGATGGGCTTCCCTTTGTGGATAACCCGACCTTTCTGTCTGGAATATAACCTATCATTTATTTTCCAGTTGTTCTCCTTCTGGAGTGGGGATAATGAGAATATTCAGTTACTTATTGAGGTCTCTTGCAACTTAGGTACCAGGGAAAGTAAGCTCCAAATATATTAATCCTCCATTCCTTGACCTGCCCTACCCCATTCCCCATGTCTGAGTCATGCATCATAGAGCATCTTTTGGGTATTCAGCAGTCATGCAGTTGCAATTCTCTCTCTTGCTCCCGGGGCTCCTCAAGGAAGTTGAATGGCATCAGAGGTTAGAAGGGTAGCAGATGGTGTGGTAAGATGAGCCCAGGTCCCAGGTAGGGTATAGTCCAGTGCGAGTAACAACTCAAAACCTCTGCCAGGTCCTGTAGGTTAACAGACCCCATCAAGACCAATAATAGAGCTTCCAGTGTTTTTTTAGAGGCAGACAGGAGGAAAGACCAATTGATAACATCATCAGCCCAGCATCTCAAGACTGGAAAAGACCTTGGAATTTATGTGAAACCAACTGCCTACCCAAAGAAGGACTGCCTTCCACTCCTCCCCCAAGGTTCCAGTCAAGGAATAATCCACACTCCTATATAGCTCCAGGGATGGAAACCATCATTCCAGGGGTCAGGGCCTTAGGCTGACCTGGAATTGGCTTCCAGATTTGTGTTCGGTTATATCCAGTAATACAGACTGCCAACTGAGAACTCCCTCCTGTGGTTTTTCCTGATTGATCTGTCTTCTTTGAGCTTTAAACTCCTTATCCTGTCATCCACAATACCACCTGATTCCCTTGAAAACTCTTCTCTGCCATCATATCCTGCCCCTGTTCAGAACCGTTTAGTGGTGACTCATTGCTGACAGAGCAATATCCGCATTCTTTAGCCTGGCATTCATGCAAGGGCATAGCGAAGAGAGGGCATAGGTCCATGGATGCAAGTTTATGAAAGTGCCACAAAGATGCCAGCCAATAATTTATTTCAACGTTGCATTGAGTAACTGTCTATAGATTTGCTAAACATCAGGTGTATGAATGCACTCTTGTTTTGCTATCTGTTTATTCAATTCTGAGCTATTCTAGCACTAGTGTAAGGAGAGAGGGCACAAACACATTACGTTCAGCCTAGGCACCATTTGTGTTCCCCAATGTTTTCAGACTCACTCCTTCCAGTTTCCTTCCCTTTTAGCTGAGTTGTATGTAGGTACAAGTGCTGTGAGGGAAAAGCTACCTCCCCATCCTGCTGCAGTGGAAGAGGGAAAGAGTGAGGTGGAATGGGGCTATTCCTTTTATCTGGGTCACTTTTTTCTCAGATAATTGAATGGTTCCCTTCCTTAGCTCCTTTCTTTCCTAGAGTGAGTGACTGCCCTGGTTTGCCTATAACCAAGGGATTGCCCAGGGCATGAGATTCTCAGTGCCAAAACCAAGACAGTGCTAGGAAAACCAGATGGTTGATCACTCCAGTTGCTTAATTGTCTAGTTAATGGAGAGCTTCCCCTGACCAGCCACTCTGTCTAAAATAATGCACACTCCCTTCCCCACAATCTCTTTTGTTTTACCTTACTTTATTTTTCCGTTTCAGCTCTGTTTGTTTGCTTATTTTCAGTCTCCCTGGCTGCAGTGTAAGCTCTATGAAGGTGGAATTTTCTTCTATCTTGTCACTAATATATCCTTAACACATAGAACAGTACCTGATACATAACAAGCAATCGATACCTACTGTTGCCTGACATTCATCCAGTTTGCTTCTAGAAAGCTCGAGATATTTTCGTTTTTTAAAAAATTGCTGAACTCCAAGGCTAGGAGGACTTACTACCTGTCATGGCTACTGGCGATCATTTACTCTGCCAGGTGCCCTACTAACAGGGTTTGACCTGTCATTTAAATGTAAATATGGCTTAGGTTCCACTCTGTAATTTTGAGCTGTTTATCCTGGCAATCCGACCTCCTTAATACCTCTTGTATTCCTCTCTTCTTTAAACCCCATTGTCCTTGCTCTAGATTAGGCCTTAATACCTCTAAAGCACTGACTCTTAAAACAGATCAAACTCATCACGCTACAATTTGGTTCTAGCTTCAGGGCTTTGCTTTAGTTATTTATTCCCTCTTGCTTAGAACATTCTGTCCCCAGATCTAGTTGTGGGTGGGCCCATTGTTTCATTCGGGTCTCAACTGAAATGTCACCTCCTCAGGGAGACTTTCCCTGACTTACCTATCCAAATAAGCCCCAGCAGTCACTCTTCTTTTATCCTATTTCATTTTCTCCATAACACCTATTACTTTCTGAAATTAATTATCTTTATTTTTCTTATGTGGCTATTTACTGTTCTATCTGCTACTAACTTCATGAACACAGGACTTTTGTCTGTCTAGTTCACTATTCTAATGCCAGAGGCCAGCACAATGCACAGAACATAATAGGAACTTCCAGGCTAGTCCCCTCCAATCCACCTTCTACAGCAGCCTCTAAAGGGCTGTTCCTAATCTGCAAATCCGATGTCAACCTTCTGCCTAAAATCTTTACAGGCTCTCTTACTGTCCCTGGGATAAAGTCAAAGCTTCTCAGTCCAGTGTTCAAGGCTTTCCAGGAACTGTGGGCATGGACAGTCCACAGCTTGTTTTTGGCTTCCCTTCCCCTCTCCCCAACTTGAACCCTCTAATTCAGACGTACTAAACTGTGTACAGTTCTTGAATCCTCCAGGCTTTTGAAAGCCCACATACTTTCATTCATGTTGTTTCCATTGCCTGGGATACCATTACTTTGCCTTGGCACTGAGAAAATCCCTACTCCTTCCTGAGTGAAGAGAACAGTGTGGTTTATGAACAGCAATCTAGTTGGAAGGAGGAGTGTGTTAAGACTTTCTTATAGTTGTATATGTACACCAAAGCCAATGGATTTACTCATCTGGGATATTACTGACTTGAAAATTCAGCCAAGTCTTTTAGGATGACTTTTTAGAAGTAGCTATATTGAGGTATAATTTACATGCCATAAAATTCACGTTATAAGTATACAATGCAAAAATTTTAGTAAATTTATAGGGTTGTGTAATTATTACTGCAATCCAGTTTTAGAACATTTTCATCACCTGCAAAAATTCCCTCCTGTCTGTTTACATTTAATCTGAACTCCCACCTCCAGCCCAAGGCAACGATTGATCTGATTTTCATCTCTATAAATTTGCCCTTTCTCTGAATTGTGTATAAATCATATAATATGTAATCTTTTGTGTGTATCAGTACTTCATTTCTTTTATTGATGAATAGTATTTCTTTTTTATAATTTCAATTTTTATTTTAGATTCAGCGGGTACATGTGTAGGCTTGTCACATGGGTGTATTGTCTGATCCTGAGGTTTGGGATGTGAATGATCCCATCACCCAGGTAATGAGTATGATACCCAATAGTCAGTTTTTCAACCTTTACCCCTCTCCCTCCCTCCCTGCTCCAGTAGTCCCCAGTGTCTATTGCTGCTATATTTATGTCCATGAGTGCCTAATGTTTAGCTCTTACTTATAAGTGGGAATATGTGGTATTTGGTTTCCTGTTCCTCTTTTAATTCACTTAGGATGATGGCCTCCAGCTCCATCCATGTTGCTGCAAAGGACATGATTTTATTCTTTTTTATGGCTGCATAGTATTCCATGGTATATATGTATCACATTTTCTTTTTCCAGTCCATGATTGGTGAACACCTAGGTTGATTCCATGTTGCTATTGTGAATAGAGCTGCAGTGAACATATGAGTGCATATGTCTGCTTTGTAGGATGATTTATTTTCTTTTGGATATATACCCAGTAACAGAATTGCTGGGTCTAAACGTAGCTCTGTTTTAAGTTCTTTGAGAAATCTCCAAACTGCTTTCCACATTGGCTGAACTAATTTACATTCCCACCAACAGTGTATAAGTGTTCCTTTTTTGCCACAGCCTCAGAAGCATCTGTTATTTTTTAACTTTTTCATAATAGCCATTCTGACTGCTGTGAGATGGTATCTCACTGTGTTTTCATTTGCATTTCACTAATTATTAGTGATGATGAGTATTTATTTACTTATTTAATTATTATACTTTAAGTTCTAGGGTACTTGTGCACAATGTGCAGTTTTGTTACATAGGTATGCATGTGTCATGTTGGTTTGCTGCACCCATCAACTCGTCATTTACATTGGGTATTTCTCCTAACGTTGTCGCTCCCCCAGCCCCCCACCCCACAACAGGCCCTGGTATGTGATGTTCCCCTCCCTGTGTCCATGTGTTCTCATTGTTCAACTCCCGCTTATGAGTGAGAACATGTGGTGTTTGGTTTTCTGTCCTTGTGATATTTTGCTGAGAATGATGGTTTCCGGCTTCATCCATGTCCCTGCAAAGGACATGAAGATGATGAATATTTTTTCATACATTTGTTGGCCACCTGTATGCCTTCTTTTGAGAAGTGTCTTTTCATGTCCTTTGCCCATTTTTTAATGGGGTTATTTGTTTTTTGCTTGGTGATTTGTTTACATTGCTTATAGATTCTGGATATTCGACCTTTGTTGGGTGCATAGTTTGTGAATATTTTCCCCTGATTCTGTAGGTTGTCTGTTTACTCTGTTGCTGTGCAGAAGCTCTTCAATTTAATTAGGTCCCACTTGTCAATTTTTGGTTTTGTTGCAATTGCTTTTGGGAACTTAGCCAAAAATTCCTTGCCAAGCTTGAGGTCAAGAAGGGTATTTCTTAGGTTTTCTTCTAGGATTTTCACAGTTTGAGGCCTTACATTTCAGTCTTTAATTCATCTTGACTTAATTTTTGTATATGGTGAAAAGTAGGAGTCCAGTTTCATTCTCCTGCATATGACTAGCCACTGAATAGTATTTCATTGTATGTATATATCACATTTTGTTAATCCATTCATTTGTCAGTGAACACTTGGGTTACTTTCATCTTTTGGCTGTTGTGAATAATGCTGCTGTGAACATGGCTGTCAAATATCTTTCCAATAGCCTGCTTTAGCTTCTTTTCAGTATATCAAGCAGTGGAATTGCTGTACTGGGCAAGGATTTTTTGAGTAAGATCTCAAAAGCACAAGCAATGAAAACACAAAAATAGACAAATGGGCAAATGTGATTACATCAAGCTGAAAACTTCTGCACAGCTAAGAAAACAATCAATAAAGTGAAGAGACAACCTACAGAATGAGAGAAAGTATTTGCAAACTATGCCTCTGACAAGGAGTTAATATCCAGAACATATAAGAAACTCATTTCAATAGCAAAAAAACCCAAATAATCCAATTTAAAGTGGTCAAACAGAGACCAATGGAACAGAATAGAGAACGCAGAAATAAGACCTCACACCTCACACCTACAACTATCTGATCTTCAACAAACCTGACAAAAACAAGCAATGGGGAAAGGATTCCCTATTCAATAAGTGATGCTGGGATCACTGGCTAGCCTTATGCAGAAAATTGACACTGGACCCCTTCCTTATACCATATACAAAATTTAACCCAAGATGAATTAAAGACTTAAATGTAAAACCCAAAACTATAAAAACTCTAGAAGAAAACCTAGGCAATACCATTCAGGACATAGGCACGGGCAAAGATTTCGTGACGAAGATGCCAAAAGAAATTGCAACAAAAGCAAAAATTGATAAATTGGATCTAATTAAAATAAAGAGCTTCTGCACAGCAAAAGAAACTATCAACAGAGTAAACAGACAACCTACAGAATGGGAGTAAATTTTTGCAATCTACCCATTTGACAAATGTCTAGTATCCAGAATTTATAAGGAACTTAAACAAATTTACAAGAAAAAATAAACAACCCCATTAAATAGTGGGCAAAGGACATGAACCAACATTTTTCAAAAGAAGACATACACGCAGCCAACAATTATATGGAAAAAAAGCTCAACATCACTGATCATTAGAGAAACAAATCAAAACCACAATGAGATACCGTCTCACACCAATCAGAATGGCTACTATTAAAAAGTCCAAAAACAACAGATGCTTGCAAGTTTGCAGAGAAAAAGGAACACTTATACACTGTTGGTGAGCGTGTAAATTAGTTCAACCACTATGGAAGATAGTGTGGCCGTTCCTCAAAGACCTAAAAACAGAAATACCATTTGACCCAGCAATCCCATTACTGGGTATATACCCAAAGGAATATAGATTTTTCTATTATAAAGACACATGCATATGTATGTCCATTGCAGCACTTTTTACAATAGCAAAGACATGGAATCAACCTAAATGCCCATTGGTGATAGACTGGATAAAGAAACTATGGTACATATATACCATGGAATACTATGCAGCCATAAAAAAGAATGAGATTATGTTATTTGTAGGGACATGGATGAAGCTGGAAGTCATTATCCTTAGCAAACTAATGTAAGAACAGAAAACCAAATATGGCATGTTCTCACTTATAAGTGGGAGCTAAATAATGAGAACTCATGAACACAAAGAAGGTAACAACAGACACTGGGGTCTACTTGAGGGTGGGAGGAGATAGAGGAGCGGAAAATAGCTATTAGGTACTAAGCTTAGTACCTGGGTGATAAAATAATCTGTACAACACACCTCCGGGACACACATTTACCTATGTAACAAACCTGCACATGTACCCTTGAACTTAAAAGTTAAATAAAAAATGGTCAAAAGACCTGAATATACATTTCTCTAAAGAAAACATGCAAATTACCAAGAGCTATGTGAAAAATGTTCAACATCTCTAATCATCAGGGAAATGCAAATCAAAACCACAATGAGATATTACCTTACCTTCATTAGAATGGTTATTATCAAAAAGACAAAAAATAACAAATGCTGGTGAGGATGCAGAGAAAATGGAACTCTTACACGCTGTTGGTAGGAATGTAAATTTGTACAACCATTATGGAAAGCAGTATGTAGGTTTCTCAAAAAATTAAAAATAGAACCACCATTTGACCCAGTAGTCCCATTACTGGGCGTGTATCCAAAGGAAATGAAATCAGTATATCAAAGAGACATTTGTACTCTCATGTTTATTGCAGCACTATTCGCAATAGCCAAGATAAGAAATCAACCCAAATCCCCATCTAGAAATGAATGGATAAAGAAAATGTCACACACACACACTCTCTCTCTCTCTCTCACACACACACACACACACACACACACAATGGAATACTATTAAGCCATAAAGCAGAATGAAATCCTGTCATGTGCAGCAACATGGATGAGCTTGGAGGACACTATGTTAAGTGAAATAAGCCAGGCACGGGAAGACAAACCCTGCATGATTTCTCTCATATGTGAAACCTAAAACAGTTGACTTCATAGAAGTAGGGAGTAGACTAGTGATTAACAAACGCTGGGAAGTGTAGAGAGGGGCGCCGGGAGAAGTTGATCAATGGGTACAAATTTATGGTTAGACAGGAAGAATAAGTTCTGGTGTTCTATAACACAGTAGGGTGACTATAGCAAATAACAATGTAGTATGTATTTCAAGATAGCTGGAAGAGAAGATTTTGAATGTTGTCACCACAAAGAAATGATATATGTTCAAAGTCATGGATATAGGAATTACCCCAATAATTACTCCCATTTGATCATTATACAATGTATACATGCATTGGAACATCACACTGTACCCCAGAAATATGTACAATTATTATGTGTCAATTATACATTTAAAAACTAATTAAATAAAGCAAAGTTCAGACTGTTTCCAAAGCCGCCCCACGTTTTAATTTATCTTTTGAGTCACCTAGGTGCATGCACACAGCCTCAGGACAGGGCAGTATGCCTGTGACCTTTCAGTCTCCACCCAGGAATATGCTTGTCCCAACCATGACGACAGCCTCAGGATAGTAGAGCCTGAATTGTTAGGTTCTCACCCACTTGCCCACTGTCAAGCAGTCACTTCCACTGACAATGAGTCTTGTCATGGGCATTGTCTACTGCTCCAAGTCAAGTGAGCTCCCATTGACAGTGGTAGGGAAACTGCAGGTGCTCATTGCCTGCACCACCCTTGCAGAACTTCTTCGCTTGTCTAGCTAAGGGATGGGGATGGGAGTAACCCAAGGCCAGAATGCCATAGATTTCCACTGTTCTCATTCCAAGTTCAGCAGTTTTTAAAGTATAAACACTTCTTAGATTGTTGTATGCCTTTGGGCTCTGAAAGAGTTGTGTTTCATCAATTTTGTCTAGCTTTATGGTTACTTTTTTTTGGTAGCAGGATTTGCTGATCTCCTTATTTAGCCATAGCAGGAAATCTCTCAGGATTATTTTAGTCACACTACATAAAATTGAGAAACTGCAGTTATCTATATTGAAGAATTTAATTAATTATCATTCGATTTATGTGGGATGGAAGAGCAGTTGATGGAGCTTATACTGGGAAAGGCTAATATTCCACAAAGCCACCCCTAAGCCTCTGTATTACCTGGTATACACACAAATCTCTCTTTTTTGTTTGCTATTGTCTGTTTATATCTATCTCCTCTTAGGTCTTGGAATGTCTCAGGCCTAGGGATGAGGTCTGAGTGCTCTCTGATTCCCAAACTTCTTCAGCAATAGCCTAGCACAGAGAAGTTTTCTGTAAATGTTAAGATGAATGAATCCACCAACTGGGGAAGAGACCCATTGGAGGTGTGACCCACTGACATTATCCCCACAGTGTGGATTATTCCCAGCATGACTCAGCTAGACAGGATGAAAAACAGCCTTGGAGAAGGACTTGGCAAGTTTCTCTGCCACTAACTTACTGTGAGATCCCAGGCAAAGTCTTTTCCCTCTCTAGGTCTCAGCTACTGCATCTGAGAAAGGAAAGTATTGGAGTGGAGAGTCTTTAAGGTACCTCCTACCTCTGCTTGTCTGTAAGGAATAATAACATTAAATACCATTTATGTATTGGAACTTGCACTGGGTACTATGAATACATATATGTGCATATAAATACATATATTTCATCCTTAAAACCCTGCAAAATAGGACTGATTCTCTCCATTTTACAAAGCAGAGACAGACTTACAGGGGAGAGCTGACTGACCTGTAGTCACATAGCAGGGGAGAAGGAAATGATGTGTGCCCACATCTACTCGAGTGGATGACAGTAGAGGAGACTGGACACTCTGTTCTGTACCATCAGCCTTTTGTACCATATGTCTGTTTGCTCTTAGCCCTAGTGGTCCTTGAGCTCTAGCCCTGGAATCCTGGAGACACAGGTTTAACCATCCCCTATGCATCCTAAGGATCTTCTGACTCTAATGTGAGCAGACAGTTAGTGACTAGGTAGGGACCAGATAAGAAAGAAGAGGATTAAGGGTAGAGACCGAATGCAATGCTCTCTTCCTCTTCTCTTGCTTTTTTGAAGTCTATCCATCTCTGAAGGTCCAGAAGCTTCACTTCCTCGAGAAGCCCTCCCAGTCTTAAACCTTGTTCCAGAGGATTTGGTGCTATTTTCCTAAGCGTTCCTCCTATGTGGGTGAAGCACTCACTCCAATCAGCCTTGAAGGAGGACAGGGAGGACATCTCTCTCACAATCTCCACATTTTTCTCCTAGTGTTGCTAGTTTACCGTACTTGGGAAATGCTTATTGAGCAACTGGTCGTAGAGTATGTGGTTCCACTGTAGAAACCCTGGGTAGAGTGACAGTAAGGCCAGATATAGTGGGTATTTTACTTCTATTTTTGGTCACCAATTCTTTTCTTGTGCTTGATAATACACTATCTTATGAGGCAGAGCCTATCTGCCACTAGAGAAGCTGAAAAAGCCACCTACTCACTACCCAAACTTCTTTGAAACTAGGGCTTGGGCACACGACCAGACTCCACCAGTTACATTAGTATATCCCTTGGCATCAGGAGTTAATGCTTAAGGAAGCAGGGAATGCATGGAATCTATTCTGGTGATGGGTGAATGCAGCTGAAGATGAGACAATCTGGTTTCCAGAGGCAATGGAAGTGTCCAGTCCACCACTACAAATGGTGGCATCCAGTTTCTAGTGGTGTTGTGAACGGTGTTTCCTCTTGGAAACTTCCGAGGTGAGATTTTGGGCATCATTCCTGGCTGTGTTGCTTCTGTACCTGGTTCTCCAGCTCCTTCAGACTCTGTGAACTATCTAATACCTGTTTAGCAAATTCCTTTCTACTTAAATCAGCCAGAGCTTATTCCTATTGCTTATAACCAAGAACTGACACATTGGGGATTCTAGTCCTGGTTCTGCCATGAAGAAACAGCTACATGAGGATCTGTCAGAGCTCATCTCTATGTTGTCATTTTGTGCCATGGCTTCTATGAAGGTCAGGATTTTTGGCTGCATTGCAATAGCTTTATCTTGACTTGATCTTCTGGTACAAGTGCTACTCTATTATTAGTGGGTACTTATACCTTTGAACTGGTTTACAGTGTTTATTATAGCGAAACCATTTATTCTAATGTAGTGACATGCTTGGTGGTCTATCCAGCATCAGTTTTACCCCTCATCCAATATACAGCAGCTATGCAGTTAGGTGGGGTTGACATAATTTTATATCCAAGAATGGGCCCATATTTGGCCTAAGCCAGTTAGCACAAACTCATATCCTAGGACACAATGATTGGTTCTGAAATGGACATGCACCCAAATTAGAGTGAACATCAACTTTTCTTTTTTTTTAAAATTTTATTATTATTACACTTTAAGTTTTAGGGTACATGTGCACAACGTGCAGGTTTGTTACATATGTATACATGTGCCATGCTGCTGTGCTGCACCCATTAACTCGTCATTTAGCATTAGGTATATCTCCTAATACTATCCCTCCCCCCTCCCCCCACCCCACAACAGTCTCCAGAGTGTCATGTTCCCCTTCCTGTGTCCATGTGTTCTCATTGTTCAATTCCCACCTATGAGTGAGAACATGGGGTGTTTGGTTTTCTGTCCTTGCCATAGTTTGCTGAGAATGATGGTTTCCAGTTTCATCCATGTCCCTACAAAGGACATGAACTCATCATTTTTTATGCTGCATAGTATTCCATGGTGTATATGTGCCACATTTTCTTAATCCAGTCTATCATTGTTGGACATTTGGGTTGGTTCCAAGTCTTTGCTATTGTGAATAGTGCTGCAATAAACATACGTGTGCATGTGTCTTTATAGCAGCATGATTTATAATCCTTTGGGTATATACCCCATAATGGGATGGCTGGGTCACATGGTATTTCTAGTTCTAGATCCCTGAGGAATCGCCACACTGACTTCCACAATGGTTGAACCAGTTTCCAGTCCCACCAACAGTGTAAAAGTGTTCTTATTTCTCCTCATCCTCTCCATCACCTGTTGTTTCCTGACTTTTTAATGATCGCCATTCTAACTGGTGTGAGATGGTATCTGATTGTGATTTTGATTTGCATTTCTCTGATGGCCAGTGATGATGAGCATTTTTTCATGTGTTTTTTGGCTGCATAAATGTCTTCTTTTGAGAAGTGTCTGTTCATATTTTTTGCCCATTTTTTGATGGGGTTGTTTGTTTTTTTCTTGTCAATTTGTTTGAGTTCATTGTAGATTCTGGATATTAGCCCTTTGTCAGATGAGTAGGTTGTGAAAATTTTCTCCCATTTTGTGGGTTGCCTGTTCACTCTGATGGTAGTTTCTTTTGCTGTGCAGAAGCTCTTTAGTTTAATTAGATCCCATTTGTCAATTTTGGCTTTTGTTGCCATTGCTTTTGGTGTTTTAGCCATGAAGTCCTTGCCCATGCCTATGTCCTGAATGGTATTGCCTAGGTTTTCTTCTAGGGTTTTTATGGTTTTAGGTCTAACATTTAGGTCTTCCATCCATCTTGAATTAATTTTTGTATAAGGTGTAAGGAAGAGATCCAGTTTCAGCTTTCTACATATGGCTAGCCAGTTTTCCTAGCACCATTTATTAAATAGGGAATCCTTTCCCCATTGCTTCTTTTTCTCAGGTTTGTCAAAGATCAGATAGTTGTAGATGCATGGCACTATTTCTGAGGGCTCTGTTCTGTTCCATTGGTCTATATCTCTGTTTTGGTATGAGTGCCATGCTGTTTTCGTTACTGTAGCCTTGTAGTATAGTTTGAAGTCAGGTAGCGTGATGCCTTCAGCTTTGTTCTTTTGGCTTAGGATTGACTTGGCAATGCAGGCTTCTTTTGGTTCCATATGAACTCTAAAGTAGTTTTTTCCAATTTTGTGAAGAAAGTCATTGGTAGCTTGATGGGGATGGCATTGAATCTGTAAATTACCTTGGGTAGTATGGCCATTTTCACGACATTGATTCTTCCTATCCATGAGCATGGAATGTTCTTCCATTTATTTGTGTCCTGTTTTATTTCATTGAACAGTGGTTTGTAGTTCTCCTTGAAGAAGTCCTTCACATCCCTTGTAAGTTGGATTCCTAGGTATTTTATTCTCTTTGAAGCAATTGTGACTGGGAGTTCACTCAGGATTTGGCTCTCTGTTTGTCTGTTATTGGTGTATAAAAATGCTTGTGATTTTTGCACATTGATTTTGTATCCTGAGACTTTCCTGAAGTTGCTTATCAGCTTAAAGAGATTTTGGGCTGAGACAAGGGGGTTTTCCAGATATACAATCATGTCATCTGCAAACAAGGACAATTTGACTCCCTCTTTTCCTAATTGAATGCCCTTTACTTCCTTCTTTTGCCTGATTGCCCTGGCCAGAACTTCCAACACTATGTTGCATAGGAGTGGTGAGAGAGGGCATCCCTGTCTTGTGCCAGTTTTCAAAGGGAATGCTTCCAGTTTTTGCCCATTCAGTATGATATTGGCTGTGGGTTTGTCATAAACAGCTCTTATTATTTTGAGATATGTCCCATCAATACCTAATTTATTGAGAGTTTTTAGCATGAAGCATTGTTGAATTTTGTCAAAGGCCTTTTCTGCATCTATTGAGATAATCATGTGTTTTTTGTCTTTGGTTCTGTTTATATGCTGGATTGCGTTTATTGATTTGCATATGTTGAACCAGCTTTGCATCCCAGGGATGAAGCCCACTTGATCATGGTGGATGAGCTTTTTGATGTGCTGCTGGATTCAGTTTGCCAGTATTTTACTGAGGATTTTTGCATCAATGTTCATCAAGGATATTGGTCTAAAATTCTCTTTTTTTGTTATGTCTCTGCCAGGCTTTGGTATCAGGATGATGCTGGCCTCATAAAATGAGTTAGGAAGGATTCCCTCTTTTTCTATTGATTGGAATAGTTTCAGAAGGAATGGTACCAGCTCCTCCTTGTACCTCTGGTAGAATTCGGCTGTGAATCCGTCTGGTCCTGGACTTTTTTTGGTTGGTAAGCTATTAATTATTGCCTCAATTTCAGAGCCTGTTATTGGTCTACTCAGAGATTCAACTTCTTCCTGGTTTATTCTTGGGAGGGTGTATGTGTCAAGGAATTTATCCATTTCTTCTGGATTTTCTAGTTTATTTGCATAGAGGTGTTTATAGTATTCTCTGAAGGTAGTTTGTATTTCTGTGGGATCGGTGGTGATATCCCCTTTGTCATTTGTTATTACGTCTATTTGATTCTTCTTTCTTTTCTTCTTTATCAGTCTTGCTAGCGGTCTATCAGTTTTGTTGATCTTTTCATAAAACCAGCTCCTGGATTCCTTGATTTTTTGAAGGGTTTTTTGTGTCTCTATCTCCTTCAGTTCTGCTCTGATCTTTGTTATTTCTTGCCTTCTGCTAGCATTTGAATGTGTTTGCTCTTGCTTCTCTAGTTCTTTTAATTGTGATGTTAGTGTGTCAATTTTGGATATTTCCTGCTTTCTCTTGTGGGCATTTAGTGCTATAAATTTCCCTCTACACACTGCTTTGAATGTGTCCCAGCGATTCTGGTATTTCTGTCTTTGTTCTCATTGGTTTCAAAGAACATCTTTATTTCTGCCTTCATTTCTTTATGTACTCAGTAGTCATTCAGGAGCAGGTTGTTCAGTTTCCATGTAGTTGAGCAGTTTTGAGTGAGTTTCTTAATCCTGAGTTCTTCTAGTTTGATTGCACTGCGGTCTGAGAGACAGTTTGTTACAATTTCTATTCTTTTACATTTGCTGAGGAGTGCTTTACTTCCAACTATGTGGTCAATTTTGGAATAGGTGTGGTGTGGTGCTGAAAAGAATGTATATTCTGTTGATTTGGGGTGGAGAGTTCTATAGATGTCTATTAGATCCACTTGGTGCAGAGCTGAGTTCAATTCCTGGATATCCTTGTTAACTTTCTGTCTCGTTGATCTGTCTAATGTTGACAGTGGGGTGTTAAAGTCTCCCATTTTTATTGTGTGGGAGTCTAAGTCTCTTTGTAGATCTCTAAGGACTTGCTTTCTGAATCTGAATCTTGGTGCTCATGTATTGGGTGCATATATATTTAGGATATTTAGCTCTTCTTGTTGAATTGATCCCTTTACAATTATGTAATGGCCTTCTTTGTCTCTTTTTAACTTTGTAGGTTTAAAGTCTGTTGTATCAGAGACTAGGATTGCAACCCCTGCCTTTTTTTGTTTTCCATTTGCTTGGTAGATCTTCCTCCATCCCTTTATTTTGAGCCTATGTGTGTCTCTGCAGGTGAGATGGGTTTCCTGAATACAGCACACTGATGGGTCTTGACTCTTTATCCAATTTACCAGCCTGTGTCTTTTAATTGGAGCATTTAACCCATTTACATTTAAGGTTCATATTGTTATGTGTGAATTTGATCCTGTCATTATGATATTAGTTGGTTATTTTGCTCATTAGTTGATGCAGTTTTTTCCTAGCCTCGATGGTCTTTGCAATTTGGCATGTTTTTGCAGTGGCTGGTACTGGTTGTTCCTTTCCATGTTTAGTTCCTCCTTCAGTAGCTCTTTTACGGCAGGCCTGATGGTGACAAAATCTCTCAGCATTTGCTTGTCTGTAAAGTATTTTATTTCTCCTTCACTTATGAAGCTTAGTTTGACTGAATATGAAATTCTGGGTTGAAAATTCTTTTCTTTAAGAATGTTGAGCTCTCCCTCTCCCTCTCCCTCTCCCTCTCCTCCCTCTTTGCACGGTCTCCCTCTGATGCCGAGCCAAGGCTGTACTGTACTGCCGCCATCTCGACTCACTGCAACCTCCCTGCCTGATTCTCCTGCCTCAGCCTGCCGAGTGCCTGGAATTGCAGGCGCGTGCCACCATGCCTGACTGGTTTTCATATTTTTTGGTGGAGACGGGGTTTTGCCATGTTGGCCAGGCTGGTCTCCAGCTCCTGACCACGAGTGATCTGCCGGCCTCGGCCTCCCTAGGTGCCGGGATTGCAGACGGAGTCTCGCTCACTCATTGCTCAATGTTGCCCAGGCTGGAGTGCAGTGGCGTGATCTCGGCTCGCTACAACCTCCACCTCCCAGCCACCTGCCTTGGCCTCCCAAAGTGCTGAGATTGCAGCCTTTGCCTGGCTGCCACCCCATCTAGGAAGTGAGGAGTGTCTCTGCCTGGCCACCCATCATCTGGGATGTGAGGAGCCCCTCTGCCTGGCTGCCCAGTCTGGGAAGTGATGAGCGCCTCTTCCCGGCCGTCATCCCATCTAGGAAGTGAGGAGCGTCTCTGCCCGGCTGCCCATCATCTGGGATATGGGGAGCGCATCTGCCCCGCTGCCCCATCTGAAATGTGAAGGGCGCCTCTGCCCGGCTGCGACCCAGTCTGGGAACTGAGGAGTGTCTCTGCCCCGCCGCCACCCCATCTGGGAGGTGAGGAGCATCTCTGACTGGCCGCCCTGTCTGAGAAGTGAGGAGCCCTTCCGCCCGGCAGCCACACTGTCTGGGAAGTGAGGAGCCCCTCTGCCCAGCAGCCGCCCCATCTGGGAAGTGAGGAGCGTCTCTGCCTGGCAGCCGCCCCGTCTGGGAGGTGGGGGGCAGCCCCTGCCCAGCCAGCCACCCCGTCTGGGAGGTGGGGGGCAGCCCCCGCCCGGCCAGCCTCCCCGTCCGGGAGGTGGGGGGCAGCCCCTGCCTGGCCAGCCACCCCGTCCTGGAGGTGGGGGCAGCCCCCGCCCGGCTGCTGCCCCGTCTGGGAGGTGGGGGGTGCCTCTGCCCAGCTGCCCTGTCTGGGAAGTGAGGAGCCCGTCTGCCCGACTGCCACCCCGTCTGGGAGGTGTACCCAACAGCTCATTGAGAACAGGCCATGATGATGATGGCGGTTTTGTCGAATAGAAAAGGGGGAAATGTGGGGAAAAGAAAGAGAGATCAGATTGTTACTGTGTCTGTGTAGAAAGAAGTAGACACAGGAGACTCCATTTTGTTCTGTACTAAGAAAAATTCTTCTGCCTTGGGATGCTGTTAATCTATAACCTTACCCCCAACCCCGTGCTCTCTGAAACACATGCCGTGTCCACTAAGGGTTAAATGGATTAAGGACGGTGCAAGATGTGCTTTGTTAAACAGATGTTTGAAGGCAGCATACTCGTTAAGAGTCATCACCACTCCCTAATCTCAAGTACCCAGGGACACAAACACTGCGGAAGGCGGCAGGGACCTCTGCCTAGGAAAACCAGAGACCTTTGTTCACGTTTATCTGCTGACCTTCCCTCCACTATTGTCCTATGACCCTGCCAAATCCCCCTCTCTGAGAAACATCCAAGAATGATCAATAAATACTAAAAAAATTAAAAAAAAAAAAGAATGTTGAATATTGGCCCCCACTCTCTTCTGGCTTGTAGAGTTTCTGCCGAGAGATCAGCTGTTAGTCTGATGGGCTTCCCTTTGTGGGTAACCTGACCTTTCTCTCTGGCTGCCCTTAATATTTTTCCCTTCATTTCAACTTTGGTGAATCTGACAATTATGGGTCTTGGAGGTGCTCTTCTGGAGGAGTATCTTTGTGGCATTCTCTGTATTTCCTGAACGTGAATGTTGGCCTGCCTTGCTAGATTGGGGAAGTTCTCCTGGATAATATCCTGCATTGTGTTTTCCAGCTTGGTTCCATTCTCCCCCTCACTTTCAGGTACACCAATCAGACGTAGATTTGGTCTTTTCACATAGTCCCGTATTTCTTGGAGGCTTTGTTCATTTCTTTTTATTCTTTTTTCTCTAAACTTCTCTTCTCGCTTCATTTCATTCATTTCATCTTCCATCACTGATACCCTTTCTTCCAGTTGATCGAATCGGCTACTGAGGCTTGTGCATTCATCACGTAGTTCTTGTGCCATGGTTTTCAGCTCCATCAGGTCCTTTAAGGACTTCTCTGCATTGGTTATTCTAGTTAGCCATTCGTCTGATCTTTTTTCAAGGTTTTTAACTTCTTTGCCATGGGTTCGAACTTCCTCCTCTAGCTCAGAGAAGTTTGACCATCTGAAGCCTTCTCCTCTCAACTCGTCAAAGTTATTCTCCATCCAGCTTTGTTCCATTGCTGGTGAGGAGCTGTGTTCCTTTGGAGGAGGAGAGGCGCTCTGATTTTTAGAATTTCCAGTTTTTCTGCTCTGTTTTTTCCCCATCTTTGTGGTTTTGTCTACCTTTGGTCTTTGATGATGGTGACGTACAGATGGGTTTTTGGTGTGGATGTCCTTTCTGTTTGTTAGTTTTCCTTCTAACAGTCAGGACCCTCAGCTGCAGGTCTTTTGGAGTTTGCTGGAGGTCCACTCCAGACCCTGTTTTCCGGGGTATCAGCGGTGGTGTCTGCAGAACAGCGGATATTGGTGAACCACAAATGCTGCTGCCTTATCGTTCCTCTGGAAGTTTTGCCTCAGAGGAGTACCCAGCTGTGTGAGGTGTCAGTCTGCCCCTACTGGGGGGTGCCTCCCAGTTAGCCTGCTCGGGGGTCAGGGACCCACTTGAGGAGGCAGTCTGCCCATTCTCAGATCTCAAGCTGCATGCTGGGAGAACCACTACTGTCTTCCAAGCTGTCAGACAGGGACATTTAAGTCTGCAGAGGTTACTGCTGCCTTTTGTTTGTCTGTGCCCTGCACCCAGAGGTGGAGCCTACAGAGGCAGGCAGGACTCCTTGCGCTGTGGTGGGCTCCACCCAGTTCAAGCTTCCGGGCTGCTTTGTTTACCTACTCAAGCCTCGGCAATGGCGGGCACCCCTCCCCCAGCCTCACTGCCACCTTGCAGTTTGATCTCAGACTGCTGCTGTGCTAGCAATGAGCAAGGCTCCATGGTCGTAGGACCCTCCAAGCCATGTGCAGGATATAATCTCCTGGTGTGCCGTTTTTAAAGCCCATTGGAAAAGTGCAGGATTAGGGTGGAAGTGACCTGATTTTCCAGGTGCTGTCTGTCACCCCTTTCTTTGACTAGGAATGGGAATTCCCTGACCTCTTGTGCTTCCCGGGTGAGGCAATGCCTCGCCCTGCTTCAGCTCACCCACGGTGTGCTGCACCCACTGTCCTGCACCCACTGTCTGGCACTCCCCTGTGAGATGAACCCAGTACCTCAGTTGGAAATGCAGAAATCACCCCTCTTCTGCATCACTCATGCTGGGAGCTGTAGACTGGAGCTCTTCCTATTCGGCCATCTTGGCTCCACCTCTGTGTGGCCCATTTCTATGTAGTCCCAAGTCTGCATGCATAACTCTTTGCATATGCCTCAATGAATGTATGTCCCAGTTTCTGTGTGCCCCAGCACCAGTGTATCTCACTTTATGTATATCCCAGTATTTGCTTCTTCCACTCTTTGTGAGCCCCAGTGTCTGTGTATCTCAGTGTTTTTTTTCATGTCCTTGTCACTGTGGGACTGAGGTTCTGTGTGTCTCTGCGTCAGCATGTTGTTGTGTCTCTGAGTTCCAGTTTTTGTGTGCTTCAGTCTCTGTACCTCAGTTTCTGGTGTCCCAGTGGCATGTATGTCCTAGGTTCTGTATGTTTCTCTCTCTGTGTTTTGCAGTGTCTGTGTATACCAGTACCTGTGTACTAGTGTCTGGTCCCATTATCTTCATGTGTCAGTGTCCCTGTGTGTTCTGAGATCTGTTCTAATGTCTATGTGTGTCAAGTATTAGTGCATGCCAGTGCCTCTATGTGTTTTAGTGGGTGTCTATGTTTTCCAATGGCTGTATGCATCTTTTTTTTTTTTTTGAGACAGAGTCTTGCTCTTGTTGCCCAGGCTGGAGTGCAATGGCGTGATCTTCACTCACTGCAACCTCCGCCTTCTGGGTTCAAGCAATTCTGCCTCAGCCTCCTGAGTAGTTGGGATTACAGGTGCCTGCCATTACGCCCAGCTAATTTTTATATATTTTTTAGTAGATACGGGGTTTTCACATGTTGGCCAGGCTGGTCTCGAAATCCTGACCTCAGGTGAATTGTTTGAGCTCTTTATACATTCTGGTTATTAATCCCTTGTCAGATGGGTAGTTTGCAAATATTTTGTCCCATTCTGTGGGTTGTCTCTTCACTTTGCTGATTGTACCTTTTGCTGTGCAGAAGCTTTTTAACTTGCTTTGATCCCATTTGTCCATTTTTGCTTTGGTTGCCTGTGCTTGTGGGATATTGCTCAAGCAATTTTTGACCAGACCAATGACCTGAAGATTTTCCCCAATGTTTTCTTATAGTAGTTTCATAGTGTGAAGTCTTAGATTTAAGTCTTTAATCCATTTTGATTTGATTTTATATGTGGTGAGAGATTGAGGTCTAGTTTTATTCTTCTGCATATGGATATCCAGTTTTCCCAGCACCACTTATTGAAGAGACTTTCCTTTCCCCAATGTATGTTCTTGGCACCTTTGTTGAAAAGGAGCTCACTGTAGTTGTGTGGATTTTTTTCTGGGTTCTCTGTTTTGTTCCATTGGTCTATATGTATGTTTTACACAAGTACCATGCTGTTTTGGTTACTATACCCTTGTGGTATAATTAGAAGTCAGGTAATGTGATTCCTCCAGTTTTGTTCTTCTGGCTTAGGATAACTTTGGCTTTTCTGGGTCTTCTGTGGTTCCTTGCAAGTTTTAGAATTTTTTTTTCTATTTCCATGAAGAATGTCATTGGGATTTTGATAGGGATTGCATTAAATCTGTAGATTGCTTTGAGTAGTATGGACATTTTAAAAATATTGAGTCTTCCAACCTGTTAACATGGAATATCTTTCCATTTTTAAATAACTTCTTCAATATCTTACATCAATGTTTTACAGTTTTCATTGCAGAGATCTTTCACTTCTTTAGTTAACTTAATTCTTAGGTATTTTATTTGTAGCTACTGTAAATGGGATTACTATCCTAATTTCTTTTTCAGATTGTTTGCAATTGCCATATAAAAATGCTACTAATTTTTGTATGTTGGCTTTGTATTCTGAAAGTTTACTGAATTTATCATTTCTAATACTTTTCTTGTGGAGTCTTTAGGTTTCTCCAAATATAAAATTCAATCATCTGCAAACAAGGGTAATTTGACTTCTTCCTTTCCCATTTGGATACTTTTTATTTCTCTCTCCTGTCTAATTGCTCTAGCTGGGACTTCCTGTACTCTATTGTGTAACAGTGGTGAAAGTGGGCATACTTGTTGTGTTTCAGAATTTAGAGGAAAGGCTTTCAGTTTTTCCCCATTTAGTATGATACTAGCTGTGGGTCTGCCATATATAGTTTTTATTATGTTGAGGTATGTTCCTTCTATAACCAGTTTTTGGAGGGTTTTTATCATGAAGGAATGTTGAATTTTATCACGTGCTTTTTCAACATCAATTGAAACGATTATGTGGTTTTGTCCTTCATTTGGTTGATAATGATGCATCACATTGATTGATTTGCATACGTTGAACCATACTTGCATCCCTGGGATAAATTCTACTTGGTGATGATGAATGATCTTTTCAATGTGTTGTTGAATTCAGTTTACTATTTTTTTTTTGAGATGGAGTCTTGCTCTGTTGCTCAGGCTGGAGTGCAGTGGCGCAATCTCAGCTCACTGCAAGCTCCGCCTGCTGGGTTCATGCCATTCTCCTGCCTCAGCCTCCTGAGTAGCTGGGACTACAGGTGCCTGCCACGATGCCCGGCTAATTTTTTGTATTTTTAGTAGAGACAGGGTTTCACTGTGTTAGCCAGGATGGTCTCGATCTACTGACTTCATGATCCGCCCACCTTGGCCTCCCAAAGTGCTGGGATTACAGGTGTAAGCCACCGCACCTGGCAGTTTGCTAATATTTTGTTGAGGATTTTTGCATCCACACTCATCAGAGTTGTTGGCCTATAGTTTTCTTTTCTTTTCTTTCTTTTTTTTTTTTTTGATGTGTTTTTGTCTGGTTTTGATATCAGGGCAATACTGGCCTCATAGAATGAGTTTGGAAGTATTCCCTCCTCCTCTATTTTTTTGGAATAATTTGCGTAGGCTAATTTTTGTATTTTTAGTAGAGACAGGGTTTCACCTTGTTAGCCAGGATGGTCTCGATCTCCTGACCTTGTGATCCGCCTGCCTCGGCCTCCCAAAGTGCTGGGATTATAGGCGTGAGCCACCACGCCTGGCCGGACTTTTCTTTATTGGGAGACTTTTTGTTTGATCCTATTAATAGTTACTGGTTTGTTCACGTTTGGATTTCTTCATGGTTCAATCTTGGTAGGTCGTATGTGTCTAGGAATTTGTCCATTTCTTCTAGATTTTCCAATTTATTGGCATATAGCTGCTCATAGTAGCCACTAATGATCCTTTGAATTTCTGCAGTATCATTTTGTAATGTCTCTTTTTTCTCCTCTTATTTTATTTATTTGGATCACCTCTCTTTTTTCTTAGTCTGGCTAAAGGTTTGTTAATTTTGTTGAACTTTTCAAAGAAAACTTTTTGTTTAATTGATCTTTTGTATTGTTTTCTTCATTTCAATTTCCTTTATTTCTTCTCTGATCTTCATTATTTCTTTTCTTTTGCTAATTTTGGGTTTGGTTTGCTCTTGCTTTTCTAGTTCCTTCAGATGCATCATTAGGTTGTTTAAGCTTTTCTTCATCTTTAATGTGGGCATTTATAACTATAAAGTTCCCTCTGAGTACTGCTTTTGCTGTATCCCATAAGTTTTGGGATGTTGTGTTCCCATTGTCTTTTCTTTCAAGAAAATTTTTAATTTCCTTCTTAATTTCTTCATTGACCTATTGGTCATTCAGGAGCATATTGTTTAATTTCCATGTATTTCTATAGTTGCCAAAATTTCTCTTATTGATTTAGAAATGAATAGTTTTACTTCATTGTGGTGAAATAAGAACCTTGATGTTATTTCAGTTTTTTTAATGTTTTAAGACTTGTTTTGTGACCTAACATATGGTCTTTCCTTGAAAATGATCCAAGTGCTAAGGAAAATAATGTGTACTCTGCAACCATTGGATGAAATATTCTGTAAATATGTATCAGGTCCACTTACTCTATAGTGCAAATTAAGTCTGAGTTTGTTAATTTTCTGTCTGGAAGATCTGTCCAATATTAAAAGTGGGATGTTGAAGTCTCCACTTTTTATTCTATTGGGGTCTATCTCTCTCTTTGCTTGTAATAATATTTACTTTATATATCTGGGTATTCCATTGTTGGGTGCATATATATTTAAAATTGTCATATCCTCTTGCTTATTGACCCTTTTATCATTATATAGTCTCTTCTTACAGTTTTTGCCTTGGAATCTATTTTCTTCTGATACAAGTACAACTACTCCTACTCTTTTTTGGTTTCCATTGTCATGGAATATCTTTTTCCATCCCTTTATTTGCAGTCTATGTGTGTCTTAATAGGTGAAGCGTGTTTCTTGTAGGCACCAGATCAATGGATCTTGTTTTTTTTTTTTTAGTCTATTCAGCCACTCTATGTCTTTTGATTGGAACATTTAGCCCATTTGCATTCAACGTTATTATTGATAAGTAAAGACTTACTCCTGGCATTTTGTTATTGGTTTTCCTATTTTTTTGTGGTCTGCTTTTCCTTCTTTTTTCCATTCTGTCTTTCTTTTAGCAAAGGTGATTTTCTTTGGTGATATGATTTAGTTTCTTATTTTCTTGTTTTTTTTTTTGTGTATCTGTCATGCGTTTTTTGCTTTGAGGTTACCATGAAGCTTGTAAATACTATCTTGTAACCCTGGGTTTTTTTTGTGTGTGTGTGGTCTTCTCTTCTTTCTCCTTCCTGTCTTCCTTTTAGTGAAGATGATTTTCTATAATGATATGATTTTGCCAGGTGCAGTGGCTCATGCCTGTAATCCCAGCACTTTGGGAGGCCGAAGTGAGTGGATCGTGAGGTCAGGAGATTGAGACCATCCTGGTTAACACAGTGAAACCCCGTCTCTACTAAAAATACAAAAATTTAGCCAAGTGTGGTGGCGGGTGCCTGTGGTCCCAGCTACTTGGGAGGCTGAGGCAGGGGAATGGCATCAACCCAGGAGGCAGAGCTTGCAGCTAGCTGAGATCGCACCACTGAACTCCAGCCTGGGCGACAGAGCGAGACTCAGTATCAAAAAAAAAAAAAAAAGATATGATTTAGTCTCTTGCTTTTTTATGTTTTGTGTGTCTGTTGCATGTTTTTCAGTTTGAGTTTACCATGAGGCTTTCAAATACTTTCTTATAATCCATTATTTTAAGCTGATAACAACCCTGTTTGCACAAACAAACAGACATAAAGAAAATTATTAAAGACTTTATGCCTTGACTTCATCTCCTCATTTTCTAATTTTTTGTTGTTACTATTTAGGTCTTATAGTACTATGTCTTGGAAAGTTGTTGTAGTTAGTAGTTTTGATTGGCTCATCATTTAGTCTTTCTACTTAGGATAAGAGTAGTTTACACACCACAGTTACAGTGTTATATTCTGTGTTTTTCTGTGTATCTTCAGGTGATTATTTATTGCTCAGTCATATCCTTGTCTTTCTGATTGAAGTACTCCCTTTAGCACTTCTTATAGGATGAGTCTGTTATTGATGAAATCCTTCAGCTTTTGTTTGTCTGGGAAAGTCTTTATTTCTCCTACATGTTTGAAGGACATTTTCATGAGATTCACTTTTCTAGGGTAAAAGTATTTTTCCTTTTGCATTTTAATATGCCATGCCACTCTCTCTTGGCCTTTATGATTTCCACTGAAAAGTCTGTTGTCAGACACATTGGAGATTCATCATCTGTTATTTGTTTCACTGCTTTTAGGATGCTTTCTTTAACCTTTGGGAGTTTGATTATTAAATACCTTGAGGTAGTCTTCTTTGGGTGAAATCTGCTTGGTGTTCTATAATCTTTTTGTACTTGAATATTGATATCTTTCTCTAGGTTTGGGAAGTTCTCTGTTATTATCCCTTTGAATAAACTTTCTACCCCTATCTCTTTCTCTACCTCCTCTTTAAGGCTAATAACTCTTAGATTTGCTCTATTGAAGCTATTTTCTAGATCCTGCAGGCATGCTTCATTGTTTTTTATTCTTTTTTCTTTTGTCTCCGACTGTGAATTTTCAAATAGCTTGTCTTGAAGCTCATTAATTCTGTCTTCTGCTTGATCATTTCTGCTATTAAAAGACTCCAATGCATTCTTCAGTATATCAATCGCATTTTTCAACCCCAGAATTTGTTTCATTCTTTTAAATTATTTCAATCTCTTCGAATTCTGAATTCCTTCTCTGCATTAGCTTGAATTTCTTTGAGTTTCCTTAACACAGCTATTTTGAATTATCTTTGATATCACATTTCTTTAATATGTGAAAGGTCACATATCTCTATTTCTCCAGGATTGGTCCCTGGTGCCTTATTTAGTTCATTTGGTGAGGTCATGCTTTTCTCGATGGTCTTGAGACTTGTGGATGTTCACCTGTGTTTGGGCATTGAAGAGTTAGGTATTTAGTCTAGTCTTCACAGTCTGGGCCTGTTTGTACCCATCCTTCTTGGGAAGGCTTTCCAGATATTAGAAAAGACTTAGGTGTTGTGATCTAAGCTGTATCTGCATTAGGGGCAACCAAAGCCCAGTAATGCTGTGGTTCTTGCAGACTTATAGAGGTATTGTCTTGATGGTCTTGGACAAGATCTGGAAGAATACTTTGGATTTCCAGGCAGAGACTCTTTTTTCTCTTCTCTCTCTTTCTCCCAAACAAGTCTTTCTGTTATGAGCCACCTGGAGTTCTGGGTGGAGTGAAACAAGCACCTTTGTGGCCACCACTATTAAAACTGCACTGTGTCAGACTTGAAGTCAGCACAGCACTGGGCCTCACCCAAGTCTTGGCATAACCACTCTTTGGCTACCACCTATGTTTGCTCAAGGCCCTGGGGCTCTATAATCAGCAGGTCGCAAAGTCAGTCAGGCTTATGTCCTTCCCTTCAGGGCAGTGAGTTCCCTCAGGCCCCGAATAGGTCCAGAGATGCCACCCAGGTACCAGGTACTGGAGTCAAAAACCTTAGAAATCTACCTGATGTTCTACTGTACTGTGGCTGAGATGAAACTCAATCCACAAGACACAGTCCTTCCCAATCTTCCCTCACTTTTCTAAAGGCAGAGGAGCCTCACCCCATGCCCACTGCCACCACAGACTCACAGGGAGTACTGCCAGGCTACCACTGATGTTCCCTTAAGAATCAAGGGCTCTTCAATCAGCGTGTGTTAGATGTTGCCTGGCCTGGGACTCACCATTTAGGGCAGTGGGCTCCCCTCTGGCCTAAGGCAGGTCCAGAAATGCCATCCAAGATCCAATACCTGGAATTGGTAACCCTAAGAGCCCTCTTCATGCTCTACCCTGCAAGGTTGAGCTGGTACCTAAGGTGCGAGACAAAGTCCCCTTTACTTTTCCTTCCACTTTAGTGGAAAGAGTCTTGCCCCATAGCCATTACAGCTGGGAATGTGTTAAGTCTCATCTGAAGCCAGCAAGTCTGAGAGTCTCACCCAAGGCTCTTGACGTAGTACCTGGGTATCACTGTTAGTTATTCAGGGACCAAGGGCTCTTCAGTTAGCAGGCAAGGAATCCTGCCACAACTGGGTCCTTCCCTTCAATGCAGCAGGTTCCCTTCTGGCCCAGGGTGTGTCTAGAAATGTTGTCTGGGAACTGGGGCCTAGAAAGGGGGCCTCACAACTCTGACCAGTACCCTGTCCCATTGTAGCTTAGGTGGTATCCAAGATGCAAGACAAAGTCCTCCCCATTCTTCCCTCTTCTCTCCTCAAGTGGAAGAAAGAAGTCTCTTTTGGAGCTTCCAGCTATGCAGCCTGGGGTTAGGGGAGGTGTTGTGCCAGTACTCCCTTTGCCACCCTGCCTAATGTCTCTGTCGGTTGAGTGCCCTCCCCTCCCCAGTCCACTGTTTCAGAGCCCAGTTTAGCACTAGGACTTGCTTAGGAGTTGCAGTCCTTGTGTCCTAGACTGCCTTTCATGTTTATTTGGGGCCCCAAAACACTTTGGCCCAAGGTGGTGTGGCTTGTGGGAACTCAAATTTCAACTGCTGGGATGGGCAATTCCCCTCTGGCTAGGGCTAATTTAAATGTTCCCTCTGTGTGCAGGCGTCAGCTGAGTTCGTTATTTTGCTTTCTGCTATGACAGGGCAGCACTGAGTTCAATGCCTCACTTCAATTGCTGTGCTTTCCCTCTCCCAAGTAGTCAGATTCTCTCTCCACACCCCTCAGCCACTGCTAGGGGATGGGGAGGTGGTGTTGGTGAGTCAAGACTGTTTTTCCTACCTCTTCAGTGCCTCTTTCAGTGATATGAAGTTAAAACCAGGTACTGTGAGTGCTTACCTGATTTTTTGTTCTTAAGAAGTTGCTTTTTTTGTGTAGATAGTTGTTTAATTGGTGTCCTTGCGGGGAAGGCAGGGGATGATAGGTGGAGCCTTCTATTCTGCCATCTTACACTGCCTCCCTCTGTGTTCTTCTGTCTGGGTGTCTCTGAGGCTCTGTGTTCCAGGGTCTGCATGTTCATAAATCTGCATATGCCTCTTTCCATATGCCCTGTGTTAGTGAGTCCCCGAGTCTGTGCATTTCTGGAACTTTGCTTTCCATGTTTGTGTCTCTGTGTTTCTGTATTTATCCTCTTCTCCATCTATTTTCCCCAGCTTTTGTCGATATCTCTGTATTATTGTTTCTTTATGTTACTGTGGTTGTGTTTTAAGTTGTTCTGTGATTCAGTCCCTCTCTTTTTCAGTTCCTGTGTCTTTTTCTCTGGGTTCCCATGACTGTTGACATTTCTATGAGTCTGTTTGTCAGGGTGTCTTTCTGCATCTGTTTCTCTTTCTGTGTCACTCTGCCCCTGGTTTTGTTTTGGTCTGGCTCACCTCCTCTGTGTTCCTGCCTCTCTGTTTGCGTCTGGTGTCTGGTTCCATATCTTTTTATCTTTAAGCCACTATCTCTGTGTACCTGGGTCTGATTCCCTGTTCCCATGCCTTCTGTTGTGGCCTTGGTTGTCTGTCTGTGTGTAACTTTTTCTGGTGTTGCCAGGTGCATGTTGGTTCGGTGTCTTTGCATCCTTGCTTCTCTGGATATACTTCTTTGTCACATGTTTATGCCCATTTGCTTATATTCTGTCTGTCTGATCTATGTGTTTAGGTTTCCTTGTTCCTGTTTCTATCTTACCAGACATGTCCCTGTGTTTCTGTCTCTGTGTCTAGCCTGTGTCCATATGACTGTGTTTGTGGGTTCACATCCCTATGTCTACTTGTTCTGGGTTCTCTGTCTCTGAATTCCCAATGTCCCTCTCACTGTGTCACAATGTCCCCATTTTACCTGGGTCTGCATCTTGCCTCTCCTTATGTCTCTGGCCTGAACCTTATCTCTTTTCTTGTAACTGTTCAAGTGTCTGAGTCTCCATGTCTTTATCTGTGGAGCTGTGAACATATGAGTCTGTGCTCCTGTCTCACTCTTAGTGTATTCTTTTGCCTATATCCCTATCTTTGTCACCAAGCCTCAGTCTGTGTAACATCTCTGTTTCTACATCTTTATATGTCTCTGGCCCTGTGTTTCTCTGTTCTTCTCCTATTCTCTGCCTCATGTCTGCAAATCAGCATGTCAGTGTATCTCTGAGTTTCTACCCCTCTGACCTTGGTGTCTTGGACTGTGGTCCTGGTCAGTGTCTCCTTGGTTACCTATGTCCCCATGTCTCTGTGTGTCTTAATACCTCTGCTCCTGTGTCTGAATCTCTATGTTTATCTATGTCTTAGTTTGTATATCGTTATGTATCAGTGTCTTTACATTACTCATTATGTGTCTGTACCTAAGTGACCTTTTTTACTCTTTGCCTCTTTGTGACAGGGACAGTAACTGAAAACCACGAAGACACAGAGGTGCAGCCAGAGAGCATCTGTTCCTTTTTCTCTGAGTTTATGTCCCTGATTCTGCCACTCTGGCTCCCTGTCCCCATCTTTTTATGTCTCTATACCCCTATGTCCATGTTTGTTTTGTGATTCCTGTGTTTCCATAAATGTCTGTCCCTCTATCCATCCATATCTGTGCCCTTGTCAATGTTTTTCCGGGTGTGATCCTGTGTCTTTGGTTGTGAGTATGTATATATGTGTGTCTATTGCTATGTTATGGGATCCTTTTTTGTTAATTAATTAATTCATTCTTTTAACAAATATTTACTAAGCACCTATTATGTGAGAGGCACTGGGGATACATAGATGATTCAGAAAAGGTCCTTGCCCTCAAAGATCTCACAGTCTAAGTCAGGGATCCAGACAAGTAAACAGATGATTACTACACAGTATAAATACTGTGAGCGTGGAGGGTTGGGGGTGGGCTATAGGAACCCAGAGGACAGGACCAAACTCAATCTAGGGCAGGCATCAGGAAAGGCCTCCTAGAAGAGGTAACAACTAGGATTTGAAGGAAGAATTATACTCACCTACAGGAACAAAGGAAGAGTGTTTCATGCAGAAGGAAAAGCACATGCAATGGTCCAGTGGTAGGAGTGAGCATGGTTTGTTAAGGAAACTCTGAGAGCCTTGAATATGCTGTAGGAGTTAGGGAAAGCTGTGAGCAGAACTACTGATCATTTTTTCATTTTACAAAAGTGGCTTGTAGGGCTGGTGTGGAGCATGGATTTGGAGAGGGTGAGACTGGAGACGTGAAGGACCATGAAGATGCAGGAGTCCCTGACTCTATGTCTCTGCATGCCTATGTGTTTGTATACCCTTGTATATGTGTTCCTTAGAACATGCGTGAGTCTGTGTGTCCCTGTGTGTGCTTCCATGTCCTTGGGTCTCTGTCCCTGGCTCACCCCATGCCCTGGTTTCTGGATCTCCCAAATTCAGGTCTCCTGGCTCTGGAATTCAGAAGCCATCACAGGACATAGGAGAGGTAGGGGTGGCCCAGAAGCAGCTCTACATGAGAGCGCTTCACCAGCCAGCAGGAAGCCCAGCGGGGCAGCAGCCTTGGTGAGTCCTTCAGCAGCCTCTTGCCTAGAATCACAGGCACATCTGGGCCATGGTGCCTTCGTAAGCATGGCCCCATAGGTCCTGTCACCAGTCGGATGTCTGCGTGCTGGAACTGCCCTGAGGGAGAGAGATGCAGTGCTGGTCAGGGAGGTGGCCTGAGTCCCTGCTCAGAGATCTGCAAGGAGGCCCAGCAGGAAATCCAGAGGGATTTAAAGGAGGAAGAAGGAGGGGCAGCAAAAGACCAGAGGGAAGAGGCTGGGCATTGTGAGAACTGTACAGGAGCCAGATGGGGCTGGAGTGTAATATGGAAGTAGGGAGCCAAAGTACATGAGATGGCAGAGAAAGGGGGACAGCCAGGTTTGGAGAAGACAGGGAAGATTAGAAAGAAGGAGACAAGAGGAGGGAGGAGGCCCAGAGGAGGTAAAAATATCTGTTTAACCCACTGTCACTCTTTGATGTGAGCCTCTGCCTCAGGTTCTGCCAGTGTCTCCTGACCTACAGCCTGGCTTCCTACAACCTCCCTTCATAGCAGTCTCCAGAGGGATCTTCGTAACACCCAGATATGACTGTGTCTCTCCTCTGCTTATAACCCTTCATGGCTCCTCATTGCTTTCAGGATAAAGCCCAATTCCTCATCCTGGCATTCAACTCTGACCACTCAACTCTATTTCCTCCAACTTCCATTCCTTTCCTCCACACTCTTGTTTAGCCTTTCAGACTCAGCGTGGGTGTGTCTACCTCCTCCAGGAAGTCTTTCTTGAGCTCTGAGGCTGGGCAAGTTCCCCTACTCTGGTTTTCTCTAGCTCCCTGGGCAGCTTTCTGTCCAGGAATGATCCCCTCCTGTGTTCACTATCCATATCTGGGTCTGTCCTCTCCCAAGATGAGGAGCTTCCCCAAGGGAAGAGTCTGTTGCTGATTCCTCTTCCTGGTTGGGGATATACGTGCCTTTCACCCTGGCAGGGTCTTTTTGGTGGCTGGTGCTCCCTGGCCCCTCTCAGCCTCAGCTGCACTTACCTATCAGGCCACGGGCTGAGGGGCTGAGGCCTGAGCCATTGGCCACGTAGAACCCCAGGTGGGGTAGTTGCAGGGTACTGGGATGTCTGTAGCGGTGTCGGAGGACTAGGAACTCAAGGTAGGGCCCAAGGCGGAGGGTAAGGTGGGCTGCAGCAGCCACATAGAGCTCCAGCTGGGGCCTCTTCAGCAGGGCAGGTCGGTCCCAGGACAGGCGCAAGGTATCCTCGCCTCGCAAAGATATAGAGCTGCGGCTGATGGTGATAGTATAGGCCCGGGGTTTGTCTGTAGTGACTGTGATGATCTGGAAGTAGGTGCGAGTCTGGTCCTTGTGGCCCGGCCTTGGTGGTGCGCCAAGCAGCTTCCCACTCACATGCAGCCCTGGAGGGAGGGGAGTGTGGGCCTGGAGCGGGGGCTTTTGCATGGTCATTTACATGGTCACCCACAGCATGGGCAGATGAAGTAGTGCAGATTTGTGGCTGGAGGGCCAACTCCTGAGAGAACTACTTCTACCATGGTCCACCTGGCTGCTCCTTCTTGAGCAGTGTGTGGAGTGGGGGCATGTAGTATGTGTGCACATGCTTACCCCAGTGTGGTTGTTTGCATATATATGTGTGTTTGCCTCTGAGTGTGTAATATGTGTGTTTGGTTATGTTCATATGAGTAAGTCTGGGCATATCAGTACATCTGCATGTTTGGAGAAGGTGTTATGTTAGAGTGCGTATTTTTGCTTGTATATTTATGTATGCGCCTCTGGATATGTTGGTGTTATATGTCTTGGTGCAATAGTGTATGTTGTGTGTACCTGGTTATGTGTTGGTCTGTACTGATGTGTATCTGGAGTGTCAGTGTGTGCATCTGGATTAGTGTCATTGTTTGGCTTGGCAGGTATTTCCATGCATCAGTGTATTTCATATAACTAGTGTAGCAGAGTATGTTTGCTGCCTGTATGTGTTGAATACTTGGAAATTGGGATTAACCTTGGGGTATTCAGTACTTGTATGCCCGAGTGTGTTGATGTGCATGCCATTGTGTATATCTGGGCATGTGTTGTGTGTCACCATGTGTCTAGGTGCATATTTGCATATTTGTGGGTGAAAGGAGTGTCAAAATATGTACACCATGGTGTGTATGAGGAGTCTTCAAAAAGTTCATGGAAAATGCATTTTATGAAAAACTATGCATGGATTTCAAAATTTTTTACACCAAAATAAACTCATACTAATTTGTTACAACACGGATGAACCAGATCTAGTTTGAAGCATTAAGAAGGACAAGACATCAGTTTGAAAAGAGCCCCTATCAGAGCAGCATGAACTCTGCTAAAATTGAAGGAAGAACAATTTATGGTGAAGCTTGGGTGCAAGAATGGTAAAATTATTGGCATTTTATGAAAAGTTTATAAGGACAATGTCCTAAAGAAAGCAGAAGTTTACAAATGGATAACTCATTTTAAGAAGGGATGAGACAATGTTGAAGATGAAGAAGGCTGCAGTGGCAGACCATCTACATCAGTTTTCGAGGAAAAATTCATCTTGTTCATGCTCTAATTGAAGAGAACTGGCAATTAACAGCAGAAACAATAGCCAACACCATAGACATCTCAATTGGTTCAGCTTACACAATTCTGACGGAAAAATTAAAGTTGAGTAAACTTTCAACTTGACAGGTGCCAAAACCATTGCACCCAGATCACCTGCAGACAAGAGCAGAGCTTTCAATGAAAACTTTAAACAAGTGGGATCAAGATCCTAAAGCATTCCCTCAAAGAAGTATAACAGAAAATGAAACATGGCTTTATCAGTATGATCCTGAAGACAAAAGCACAATCAAAGCAATGGCTACCAAGAGGTAGAAGTGGTTCATTCAAAGCAAAAGCAGACTTGTCAAGAGCAAAGGTCATGGCAACTGGTTTTGGGAGATGCTCAAGACATTTTACTAGCTGACGTTCTGGAGGGCCAAAGCATGATAATATCTGCTTATTACGAGAATGTTTTGAGAAAGTTAGCCAAAACTTTAGTAGAAAAATGCCTGGGAAAGCCTCACCAGAGAATTCTCCACCATGACAATGCTTCTGCTCATTTCTCTCATCAAACAAGGGCAATTTTTCAAGAGTTTTGATGAGAAATCATTAGGCATTGACCTTACAGTCCTGATTTGGCTCCTTCTGACTTATTTTTGTTTCCTAATCTTAAAAAATCTTTAAATGGCACCCAGTTTTCTTCATTTTTAAGTAATGTATAAAATACTGCATTTTAATGGGTTAAATTCCCAGGACCCTCAGTTCTTTAGGGATGGACTAAATGGCTGCTATCATTGCTTATCTTGTACTTGATGGAGCTTATGTTGAGAAACAATGTTTATGTTTTTAATTTTTTATCGTTTAATTCCATTTTACCACAAACTTTTTGAAGTTCCATCATATTTGTGTGAGTTTACTCTATGCCCTTTTGTGCGTGTATCTGTGAGTATCTTGGTATTTGAGTGTATTCATGTGTGTTTTTGTGTGTGTCTTGGTGTGTTCTTGTGTGTTACCGTGTGTTAGTGAGGTGCATTGCTATGTGTCTGGGGTATTAACCCACAAATGTCTAGGGGTATTGACATGGATATATCCAGCTTTGGTGTATGGTGATGGAGTTCTTGGGGCTCTTACCTGCCTTTGGGTCCTCTATGAGCTGCAGCAAGTCCCCAGGGTGCCCATTCAGTGTGAAGCAGATCTTCTCTTCTGAGTGTGGGATTTGGATCACAAAGTGGGGGTCCCCGTCCACTGCAAGGCAGAAGATACAACTCTAAAGTTAAAGGAATAAGTGGAAGGGAGAGGGAAAGAGAGAGGAGGGAAAGGGAAGAGGTTATGTCTGTTTCCCCAGCCCCAGTCCCAGTGCACAAGCTGCCCTGTACTCAAACAGGGGAGCCATGGGGGTGACTGGCTTACCTGAGGAGGAGAAGGTGAAGATGCTAGGCAATGTGCCTGCAAAGGAGAGAGAGACTGTGTTGGGAAGGGACTAATCTATCACATTTCTAGGAATTCTGGGACATACTCCCAGATAAGGGCCAAATTCCTGTGTTCAGCATTTAAGGCTTTTCTGAAATCTAGTCCCTGCCTAGCTCTCCAGTCTTTGTGCTCTAGCCCAACCAAACTATTGTTATGAGTGTCCTACCTTCTCTTCCTAGTGACCCTTTACTCCTGTTTTTCCTGCCACCTGGAATGTTTTCCTTTCCCTTAACTACCAAGGATGAATTTCTAGTTATCCTTCAAGGCCAGCCCAAATGCTCTTTTCTCTTGCTCTCTGCCTGTGGTAGGTAGAATTCTAAGATGGCCCACAGGATCTCTTGGTGTACACACTCTGTAAAATCTCCAGAGCTGTGAATATGATGGAATATCCTCCCAGAAATAGGTTATTTCATGTGACCCTATTGAACTTATGAAGGGTATATTATCCAGGTGGGGCCTGACCTAATCACGTAAGCCCTTAATATTTGCATCTAGAGGTCACAGACAGAGGAGTCAGAGAAATTTAAAGTGTGAGAAGGGTTTGGCGTTAGCGGAATGCTCCATAGCTGCCTTTGAAGATGGAGGGGGACCACATGGCAAGGAATGCAGGAGATTTCTAGGTACTGAGAGTGGCCCCAGGTAACCTCTTGCAGCTGAGAGCGATCCTCCAGCCAACAGCCAGAAAGAAAATGGGAACCTCAGTCCCAGCAACACAAATAACTAAATTCTGCTAACAACGTGAATGAGTGTGGAAGAGGATGAGAGCTCAGTGTGACAGACACCTTGATTTCAATCTTGTGAGACCCTGAGCAGAGAATCTAACTAAGCTATTTCTAGACTACTGACTTACAGAACTGTGAGATTATTAATTGGTGTTGTTTTAAGCTACTAAATTTGTGATAAATGTTACATAACAATAGAAAACTAATACATTACCTCCCTCTGGTCTCCCACAATGTCAATAAGAATTCTAATGGAATGGAAATGAAGACCCAGGGGATCTTTGTCAGGGGAGCTCCTTGCTCACCTTTTGCTAACCCCACAGAACTTCCTTGAGATTCCATGCTGCCTCCAGCTCCTCCCAGGATCTCCTCAGAATTGCCATCCCAGTTTGGACTTCCTGCCAAGCACAAAAGAAATAAGAAAACCCTTCAAATTCCAGGGGCAAAGTCTCAAAATCCTTCTGACAAGGAGAGCCCTCACTGGCTCTGCAGGTTGGCCTGCCCATCTCCAGGACTGGGACCTTATGCTCTCCACAGCCTCTTAATCTCTCAAGCTCAGATATGTTCAAAGTTCTTCCTTATAGCATTTATACATTCATTTGTTCATTCATTCATTCATTCATTCAGGCATTGCTTAGGTATTAGGTATATGGTGGTGAAAAATAAAGACATAGTTTCTGACCTGGTGAAGCTCATAGTTTAGTAGGGGGTGGCAGACATGAATGAAATCATAATTTATCACAAATGGTGATAAATGCTATTGGAAAAAAATAATGAGGTGACTATGGGAGTTAAACAGAGACCTGAAGTAGCCTGCTTGGGGGAGGGTGGGTAAGGAGATCTGAGCTGAGATCTAAGGCATGAGCTGGAGTTTGAAGGGCAATGGAAGGGATAAGGGCAGCAGGAAGGGGTAGGACAAAGCTGGTCAGATGATTATGAAGCAGAGACAGTAGCTTGAAAAAAGTCCCTGAGTGGAGATGGGGTAGGGTGTTCATTGGAGGGGCAAAATAGAGACCAGTGGGGCTGGAGTTCAGAGAATGGGTGGGAGAGGGTGAGGTCGTAGAGGAATGGGGGTAGGGAGCAGATCATGCAGAGCCTGCTGGCCATGAAGAGGACTTTTAACTTCATTCTAAGTACGATGGGAAACCCTTGAGGGATTTTAAGTAGGGAAGGGGCATGAAGTGATTTGTGTCTTTAAAGGATCCCTTTGGCTGCTGGGAGAGACTGGCCTATAACAGGACAGGAGAGGAAGCAGGGAAACGAGTGAGGAGCCTGGAACAGTTTTCTAGGTGAGACACAATGGTGGTCTGCTGTAGCACAGTGACACTTGGGGTGGTGGGAAGTGGATGGATTTGGTAAATATATTAGAGGTAGCATTGTCAATAACTGAGGATGGATAGGATATTGGAGGGGTGTCTGAGGAGAGAGGCATGTAGAGGATGTCATACCCAAATTTGCATCCCTGTGACTTAGGCACTCTCAGTGGGTTCTAATCCTGCCCTATAAGGTCACCTAGGAAATGTCACTCCTTCTCTTAGGAAGGCAGGATACTGGAGTGGTGAATCACATTCATTCTGTGACCAGATTGTATGAGTTCAACTCTCTGACTAGCTGTGTGACATTGAGAAACTTATTTTACCTCTCTGTGCTTCATTCTCCTCATGTGTAAAATGACGATGTCAAGAAAGAAAGATGTTTCTTGTGAGGATTAAATGAGGGACAAGTACAGTATGTAGAGCAGTACTTGTGCATAGGAAGAGCTCACAAATGTTAACTTATTATTTCATACTTTTTTTGGAAATTAAAGATAATTTTAATTATCTTCCCCAATTCTTCTACCCCTGTCATTAAGCAGGACTATTCACAGAGCACAGAAAAACCAATAAGACCCGCCTCATCCAATGATGCATTCCTCCCCTGCTTAGGAAGCATCAGCAATTCTTTTGTCCAACAAAACAAATGTCAAAGCTAACCCTTGGCCAATTTGTTTCTGTTCAGCCTTCCCAGTCTCAACACTCCTCCTCTCCCAAGGCCTCTAATTCCATGCATGTATACTGAGGCCCAGAGAAGTTAAGTAACTTGTCCAAAGTCCCAAAGCAAGCAAGCAAGCAAGCAAGCAAGGAAGCAGCTGTCCCATCACTGGAGTCTGCATAAGCCTTGTAGATTCCCAGCTCCTGGTACTGTCCATTCATACCTCACCCTCATGGCTCGACCTCTTACCCATGGCACTCACCATCTTCATCAGGAGTGAGGAAGGTATAGAAAGCTGGTGGGTTCAAGGACTCCACGAACTTGGATTCCACCATTGATTCAGACAGCAGCTCTAGCTCCTCATGGAGAAGGAGCAGACTGATGGCCTCAGGGAGGATGCTAGAAGGCAGCAAGATTGGCAGGTTTGGAAGGCTGCCTTCTGGTGTAGGCCTGGAGCTGTTGAGTAGGCTCATTGTTGGAACTCCTGGCCTAGATGGTCCCAGAACTTGCCTGGTCCTCTGGGGACCCGGGAGGAGGTCATACTGATGCCAGAAACTTCCAGGGGGCAGAGTGGGAGTAAAGGGCATGGGGAGGGGTTCTCCAAGGACAGAGGTGGTTGTGGTACTGCTGGGACCTGTGGAACTTGAGATTGTATTTGGGAATGTGCTTAGGCTCTCAGGAAGTGGGGGCCTTGGTCTGTCAGGTCTAGGAGGTAGTGGGGTTTGAGGCATATGGGGGTTTGGGGTCTCAGGCTTGGAAAGTGATATGCTTGTGGAAATTTGGTGTGGTGGGGCACTCGGTTTAAGAGATAATAAGATTTTAGGGGTCTTGGACAAGAGGATTCCAGGCCCCAGGTGTGGCATGTTGTTTAGGGTCTTGGGAGCAGGAACCCTAGGTCTGGTGTGTGGTGGGTACTTGGGAACCTGAAGTGTAGAGACTCCAGGTCTTGACTGTGGCAGGCCTTTAGGTGCCTGTGATGTGAGTGCCCCAAGTTGGGGGTGCGATGGAGCACCAGGTTTGGAATGCAGTGGAGTAACACATTTCACAGTGTCAGCTTTGGGCGAGGCTGGGATGCCAGGTTTCACAGGTGGGACTTGTGTCCTGGAGTTCATGGGTAATATATCAGGATTCTGGTCTGATAGAGAGCCGGGCTTCAGAGGCAACAGAGTACCAGAATTTGAGGGCACAAGAATGGTAGGTTTTGTCCTGAGAGTTGGCTGGGCCAAGGTGCCAGAATCCTGTTGTGCTGGAATTTTGGCCTTTGGGTATGTGGGCATCGACAGGGTATGAGGGCTCTCTCCGAATGGCTCCAGCTCTTTGGAACTTAACATCTTCTTGGTAGAGGCAGTAGTAGTTGAGGATAAGTAGAACTTTGGTTTCACAGGCCTTGATTTGGGGGAGATGACCTTGGGCACCAAGGCTGGCTGAGCTGTGCTTACCCCTAGGCCATGCCTGCTGCTGGATGAGGGCATGATGGTGTCTGGCCCAGCAGAGGTGGAAGTCTGTCTCCTGGTCTCCTCACTGGCCTCTTTGGGTTGCACCATGACCAGTGAAGTCAGAGGTGTGACAAAGTTGTATTCAAGGGACAGCTTGAGGACTTTGGCAGCCAGCAGGTGGCGAGTGGTGGTGTCACGAGCTTGGAAGCGTGCATCCAGCAGTTCTCCAATGGTGACATAGGCCCAGAGGCGGTGGATGAAGTGGGCCACATTGGGGGCTGGCTCCCCTGGGCAACCAAAGGCCTTCTGGCTGTTGTTGGTGGCCCCTTCACTGTGGTGGGCCACAAGAAGCTGATCCTTGGGGCCACGGGCTGCCAGGTGGATGCCCAGTTCCTGTTTGCCTGGCTGCACCTGTCCTGCCACCACCAGCTCAGAGCCACCAAAGTAGTTGGGGAAAACGGCCCAAGGGGAGGCCCCAACCAAGCCACCCAGGTAGTTCAGATGCACATCTGCCAGCAGAGGCATGGAGATCTCCTCATAGAGGCCCTTCAGCTGTAGGGCCGCATCAGTGTCCTCATATATGCGCCGGGCTATTCCCCGGTTTTCCAGGGACAGGCAGAGCAGCAGTGTAAAGTCAGCATCATCCCCAAAGGCCAAGCTGAAAAGGGATACCCTGTGGCCTAGCGCCTGACGGACATTGGAGAGGATCACACTGGGGGTCGTCACGCCAGCCGTGGGTTCCCCATCCGTCAGGAAGATGATAAGAGGGATCCTCCCCACACTGGGGCCCCTCCCAGGCTCCTGGTTGCTATGGTTCAGCACTGAAGCAGCTGCCAGCAGAGCTGAGTTGATGTCTGTCCCTAATTGGGGAATAGATTGTGAGACCATCTTCTCTGGTCACTTCTACCCCCATTGCAGACACACTGGGCACCTCATCAACTTCCCAGGCTCACAGCTCCTTATCTTTGCTCAGGCTGTATCCATTGTTTCTCCTTCCCAACTTCTCCACTCCCACCCAGACTTGCTGAGATCTGACATTGGGGCCCACATGTCCTTGGCTTTTATCACTCTCTGTCTCACACTGTTCTTTGTCTGTTTCCTTGGTGGTGCAGGGTCGAGGGGGGAGATGTCTCATTCCTGAGCCAGACTGGCAGGCTCCCAAGGCTAGCAACCCCCCTCCAACCTTCTTGCTACAGGGGAAGAAAGGACAGAGTTGACAGGAGGCAGTGGGTAGAGGAGACTTCAGTAATTGTCAGAGACGATTGCTTAAAAGCTAGAATCAGGGCAGCAGCTTCCTCAAATGCTTGGAAATAAATATCTAGATTATTGATTTAAAGAAAGTTTAGCAAATTCTTTCAAGTGTTTGCTTTAAAGAAGAGGAAACTGAGGCCAAAAAGAAATGTGCCCTAAGATACATGGAGAATCGGCTGCGCTCTTTCTACAAGGAAAGGGTGATGGGAGAACACAGAGGACAAAGGACCATATTTGTGTGAAATGTGGTCTTGATATTTCAGGCACTGTGAGAGTTGAGGAGGATGGGGGAATGAAGAGAGGGTTTCAGGAATTTCCCATATCACCACAGCCTGCCCATTTGGGTGGGTAGATCTAACACTTACAGCCATCGGCTTCCATGCAATGCAGGTAGTCCTTGGCACTGTGGACATTCTGGATGGTGGCCTGGATTGAGCCTCCAGCTTTCCAAACATTAACTGTGTCAGAAAAGGAGATGATGTTGAAGTAGTCATTGGCTTGAAGGTCACTGAGGATCACATTCATGGCCATTTTAGTCTGTGGGATATGGATGAAATGAAGAGAATGGGACAAGACTTGAGGTCTATGAGATTGAAAGGCTTTTTCTACACAAGGCATTAACATCTAAGTGTTATATGGTTTTAAGACTCTCTGACTGCAGGACTCTGTGAATCTAGGATTCTCAGGTGAAAAGACTCTATGGGTTCCAAGGCATAGAACTGCACTGTTTAATATGGGAACTAATAGTCACATGTAGCTACTTACATTTGAATATAAACTAGCTAAAATTAAAGAAAAATTCAAACATTTAATTCTTTATTTGCAGTAGCCACATTTCAAGTGTTCAATAGCCACATGTTGCCACTGGCTACTATATTAGATAGCACAGAATTTTAGATCATTTCCATCATCACGAAAGTCATATTGGACACTGGTCATCTAAAAGGTTCAAGCTCCATGTTTTTTTTTTTTATTATACTTTAAGTTTTAGGGTACATGTGCACATTGTGCAGGTTAGTTACATATGTATACATGTGCCATGCTGGTGCGCTGCACCCACTAACTCGTCATCTAGCATTAGGTATATCTCCTAATGCTATCCCTCCCCCCTCCCCCCACCCCACAACAGTCCCCAGAGTGTGATGTTCGCCTTCCTGTGTCCATGTGTTCTCATTGTTCAATTCCCACCTATGAGAGAGAACATGCAGTGTTTGGTTTTTTGTTCTTGCGATAGTTTAGCTCCATGTTTTTAGAGCTCTAGAATTCATTTGCTATATGGTTCCTGGGCTCCATGACCCAGGATTCAATGATGTTTAGGACCTTTATGATCCCAGGTCTCTTTTTTATTATTATACTTTAAGCTCTAGGGTACATGTACACAACGTGCAGGTTTGTTACATATGTACACATGTGCCATGTTGGTGTGCTGCACCCATTAACTCGTCATTTACATTAGGTATATGTCCTAATGCTATCCTTCCCCCCACCCCATGCTACAACAGGCCCCAGTGTGTGATGTTCCCCTTCCTGTGTCCAAGTGTTCTCATTGTTCAATTCCCACCTATGAGTGAGAACATGTGTTTGGCTTTTTGTCCTTGAGATAGTTAGCTGAGAATGATGGTTTCCAGCTTCATCCATGTCCCAACAAAGGACATGAACTCATCCTTTTTTATGGCTGCATAGTATTTCATGGTGTATATGTGCCACATTTTCTTAATCCAGTCTATCATTGTTGGACATTTGGCTTGGTTCCAAGTCTTTGCTATTGTGAATAGTGCCGCAATAAACATACATATGCATATGTCTTTATAGCAGCATGATTTATAATCCTTTGGGTATATAGCCAGTAATGGGATGGCTGGGTCAAATGGTATTTCTAGTTCTAGATCCCTGAGGAATCGCCACACTGTCTTCCACAATGGTAGAACTAGTTTTCAGTCCCACCAACAGTGTAAAAGTGTTCCTATTTCTCCACATCCTCTCCAGCACCTGTTGTTTCCTGACTTTTTAATGATTGCCATTCTAACTGGTGTGAGATGGTATCTCATTGTGATTTTGATTTGCATTTCTCTGATGGCCAGTGATGATGAGCATTTTTTCATGTGTCTTTTGGCTGCATAAATGTCTTCTTTTGAGAAGTGTCTGTTCATATCCTTCACCCACTTTTTGATGGGGTTGTTCATTTTTTTTCTTGTCAATTTGTTTGAGTTCATTGTAGATTCTGGATATTAGCCCTTTGTCAGATGAATAGATTGCAAAAATTTTCTCCCATTCTGTAGGTTGCCTGTTCACTCTGATGGTAGTTTCTTTTGCTGTGCAGAAGCTCTTGAGTTTAATTAGATCCCATTTGTCAATTTTGGCTTTTGTTGCCATTGCTTTTGGTGTTTTAGCCATGAAGTCCTTGCCCATGCCTATGTCCTGAATGGTATTGCCTAGGTTTTCTTCTAGGGTTTTTATGGTTTTAGGTCTAACATGTAAGTCTTTAATCCGTCTTGAATTAATTTTTGTATAAGGTGTAAGGAAGGGATCCAGTTTCATCTTTCTACATATGGCTAGCCAGTTTTCCCAGCACCATTTATTAAATAGGGAATCCTTTCCCCATTTCTTGTTTTTGTCAGGTTTGTCAAAGATCAGATGGTTGTAGATGTGTGGTATTATTTCTGAGGGCTCTGTTCTGTTCCATTTGTCTATATCTCTGTTTTGGTACCAGTACCATGCTGTTTTGGTTACTGTAGCCTTGTAGTATAGTTTGAAGTCAGGTAGTGTGATGTCTTCAGCTTTGTTCTTTTGGCTTAAGACTGACTTGGCAATGTGGGCTCTTTTTTGGTTCCATATGAACTTTAAAGTAGTTTTTTCCAGTTCTGTGAAGAAAGTCCTTGGTAGCTTGATGGGGATGGCATTGAATCTGTAAATTACCTTGGGTAGTATGGCCATTTTCACGACATTGATTCTTCCTATCCATGAGCATGGAATGTTCTTCCATTTATTTGTGTCCTGTTTTATTTCATTGAACAGTGGTTTGTAGTTCTCCTTGAAGAAGTCCTTCACATCCCTTGTAAGTTGGATTCCTAGGTATTTTATTCTCTTTGAAGCAATTGTGACTGGGAGTTCACTCATGATTTGGCTCTGTGTTTGTCTATTATTGGTGTATAAGAATGCTTGTGATTTTTGCACATTGATTTTGTATCCTGAGACTTTGCTGAAGTTGCTTATCAGCTTAAGGAGATTTTGGGCTAAGACAATGGGGTTTTCTAGATATACAATCATGTCATCTGCAAACAGGATCCCAGGTCTTTATAGCTGCCTTTCAATGACTTTGCATGCTTTGGTTCTGCTGTAATCTGCTCTTCTGCCTCACCCTCCATTTCTTCCAGGCTAGTCTCACCAGCCCCTAGAAAACTCAGGTTCCAGTTTAACTCCATAAACCTTGCTCTTTTATGCTCTTTAGATAGCATACTTTCCAACTTCCCTTTATTTATTCACATCTTTACTGTTCTTTCAGTTGCTCCTTCTCTGGAAAGTTCTTCCTTAAGTTGCCAACCCTGACCCCTGCCCTTCTCACTTAGATATTCCCTGTCCCAGTCTGTTAACTGACTGTTTTACATGAAATATTTTTACTTTCTATCCAAATATTGAACCCTTTGAGAGAAGGGCTTATAATGTTGCTGCTTCTTGTCTCCCTTCTCCATGGCAATACTAGCATAGGGCTAGGCCCATAGGAGGTTCAGGGAATAGAGTGTGTAGGATCTACTATTAGGTATCATTTACAGGACACTTGCTATGTTCCAGGCACTGTGCTAAACCCTTTCGATGCATCAGCTCACTTAATTATCACAGCAACACAATGAAGAAGGTACTAATACTATCCTCATTTTACAGGTGATGACACTGAGACTCAGAGAGGTGGGTGCTTGCTTAAGGTCATACAGCTAGTCATTGATGGACAAGGGATTCAAATCCACATTTGGGAGGTTTTAAATCCAGTGACCCTAAGCACAATATTATGCTTTCAATCCTTTATATAGATATGGATTTCAGAGACCACAGGAAGGACACTTGAGACCCACCTTTCTCTATACCTTAAACTGATAGGAAATATCTTGAATGCTTCTAAGTGGATTAGAGTCTTTCCTGCCATAGGGAGAGCTCTGGGGATAGGTCGTATATTCTGGGACGGGGAGCTAAGCACCATACTCTTGTTTCCATTGAGAGGGAAGAGACTTAATAGGATTGCCTTTCCTGAGAAGAGCTGTAGAAAAGTGAGAGCCTATGAGGTCCTAGAAGTCAGAACCTCTTGTTGACCAGGAATAGACTGTTAGTAGAAGTGTGCTGTTTAATCTCCAATTACTTTGAGATTTCCCAGCTATCTTTCTGTAATTGAATTCTAGTTTAATTCCATTTGATTTGAGAGCATACTTGGTACAATTTATATTATTTTAAATTTGTTAAGGTATGTTTTAAGGCCAGGGATATGGTCCATCTTGGTAAATGTTCCATGTGAGCTTGAGAAGAATGTGTAATCTGCTTGAGCAGAATGTGTAATGTTGTTGAATAAAGTATTCTAGAAATGTCAATTCGATCCAGTTAATTGATGGTGCTGTTCAGTTCAACTATGTCCTTACTGATTTTCTGCCTGCTGAATCTGTCAATTACTGATAAAGTGATGATGAAGTCTCTAATTATAATAGTGGATTCATGTATTTTTACCTTCCAGTTTCGTCAGTTTTTACTTCATATATTTTGGTATGTTGTTGTTCGTTGCATGCACATTAAGGATTGTTTGTCTTCTTGGAGAATTTCCCCTTTACCATTATATTTATTTTATTGTTATATCATATAATGCAACTATTTATTGCTGAAAATTTCCTTGCTTTGAAGTCTATTTTGTCCAAAACTAATAAGCTACCCCAGCCAGCTTTCTTTAATTTGTGTTAGCATGGTATATCTTTCTCTATCCCTTTGCTTTTGATTTATCTGCATCTTTATATTTAAAGTGGTTTTCTTATAAACAACCTACAATTGGGTCTTATTTTATTATCCACACTGAGAGTCTCTGTCTTTTAATTGGTATATTTAAACCATTTATGATTGCAGTCATTACTGACATAGTTGGATTAATATTTGCCATAGTTGTAAATATTTTCTATTCTTTTAAAATTCTTTATTCTTATGTCTTCCACTTATTTTTTGGCTTCTCTAGTTTTAACTGGGCATTTTACATGATCCCATTTTATCTTATCTCTTAGCATACGCATTAGACTTAAAAAATTTTAGCAGTTCCCTTAGAGTTTGCAGTATACATTTACAACCAATCCAAATCCACTTTCAAATAACACTATACAGCTTTATGCATAGTGCAAGTACCTTGTAACAGAGTATTCCCAATTATTCCCTCCCATCCTATACAATATTACTCTCATTAATTTCACTTATTCCTAAGCTACATTCACTAAATACATTGTTATTTTGAAAAAATATTATCTGTTAGGTCAGTTAATAAGAAAACTATTTTATTTTACCTTCATTTATTCCTTCTCCAACACTTTTCCTTTCTTTATGTAGATCCAAGTATCTGAGATATACCATTTTCTTCCTCTATGTAGAACTTCTTTTAACGTTTCTTGCAAAGCAGGTTTATTGGTGACAATCCCCCAAATTTTTGTCTGTTTGAGAAAGTCTTTATTTTTTTTTCACTTTGGAAGAATAATTTTGATGTATACAGAATTCTAGGCTGGTGGGTTTTTTCCTTTAACACTTGTAATATTTCACTCCACTTTCTTCTTGCTCCCATGGTTTCTGAAGAAAAGTCTGATATAGTTTATATCCTTGATCCTCTATAGGTAAGGTACATTTTCCTCTGGCTTTTTAAAAGATTTTTCTGCTGTCTGAATATGATATGCCTAGGTGTAGATTGTTTAGTATTTATCCTGCTTTGTGTTCTCCTAAGCTTCTTAGACCTGAGGTTTGGTGTGCATAATTTATTTTGGAAAATTTGTATCTATTATTACTTCAAGTATTTCTTCTGTTCCTTTCTCTCTTTCTTCTCCTTCTATTATTTCCATGATGCATATGTAACACTTTTAAAATTGTTCCACAATTCTTGGATATTCTAGGGTGTTTCTTAAAATTCTTTTTATTTTTGTTTTTTAGCTTCAGGAATTTCTATGAACGTATCTTCAAGCTCATTGGTTCTTTACCCAACCATGTCCAGTCTACTGATGAGTGAATCAAAGGGATTCTTCATTCCTGTTGCAGTATTTCTGATATCCAGCATTTCCTTTTTATTTTCCTAGGGTTTTCATGTCTCTGCTTACATTACCATGTGTTGTCCTTATATGTGGTGCACTCTATCCATTAGTGCCCACAGCATATTAATCATGGGTTTTAAAATTCTTGGTTTGACCCATTAAAAAATTGGCAAAGGACATGAACAGATACTTCTGAAAAGAAGACATACATGTGGACAACAAGCATATGAAAAAAGTGCTTAACATCACTGATCATTAGAGAAATGGAAATCAAAACCACAATGAGATACCATCTCACACCAGTCAGAATGGCTATTATTAAATAGTTAAAAAAAAACAACAACAACAGATGCTGGCAAGGTTGTGGAGAAAAGGGAACGCTTATACACTGTTGGTGGGAGTGTAAATTAGTACAACCATTGTGGAAGACAGTGTGGCAATTCCTCAAAGATCTAAAAACAGAAATACCGTTTGACCCAGCAAACTCATTACTGGGTATATACCCAAAGGAATGTAAGTCGTTCTACCATAAAGACTCATGCACATGTATGTTCATTGCAGCACAATTCACAATAGCAAAGACATGGAATCAACCTAAATGCCCATCAATAGTGGACTGGATAAAGAAAATGTGGTACATATACACCATGAAATACTATGCAGCCATAAAAAAGAATGAAATCCTGTCCTTTGCAGGAAGAGGGATGGGAACTGGAGGCAATCATCCTAAGTGAATTAATGCAAGAGCAGAAAACCAATGCTACATATTCTCACTTATCAGTGGGAGCTAAACATTGAACACACATGTACACAAAGAAGGGGACAAGAGACACTGGGGCCTACTTGAGGGTGGAAGTTCGGAGAAGAGTGAATACTGAAAAATGATGTATTACATACTGTGCTTATTACCTGGGTGACAAAATAATCTGTACACCAAAAACCTGCAATACTAAATTTACCCATGTAACAAACCTGCTCATGTATCCACTGAACCTAAAATAAAAGTTGGAAAAAAAATTTCAATCAAAAATAAAACTGTTTGATAATTTCGACATATCTGACATATTGAAGTCTGGCTGTGATGTTTGTTTACTCTCTTCAGACAGTGTTTTTCTCCTTTTAGCATGCCTTCTCATTTTAGGTTGAAAGCCAGACGTGATGTATCAGGTAAAAGGAAATAAACTAAAAGGCATTTAGTGTGGGGTTTTAAGTTTATCTGGCTATGAGTTAGGTAATGTTTCCTGTTTGGGGCAGTTTTAGTTGTCAGAGGCTAAAACTACTATTTTTTTTGACAGGGTCTTGCTCTGTTGCCCCAGCCTTAGAGCAGTGGTGTGATCTTGGTTCACTGCAAGCTCCACTCGCTGGGCTCAAGCCATTTTCCAAATGCAGCCTCAAGCCATTTTCCAAATGAGTAGCTGGGACTACAGGTGCGCACCACCACACCTGGCTAATTTTTGTATTTTTAGTAGAGACAGGGTTTTGCCATGTTGCCCAGGCTGGTCTCAAACTCCTGGGCTCAAGTGATCCACCTACCTCAGCTTCCCTTCTAGTGTCTGTATTTTTGTTGCTTCTGTTGTCTTTGGTTTTCCCTAGGAACATTTTCTTAAATAGGGTTTGGGCTTGTAGTTCTATCAGCTGTAACTTTCCGTTATTGCCGAGGAGCCCAGTTGATGTGGTGATAATGTGTGGAGTGAGAGGAAGCGTTCTATACTCTTATGAGGAGGTCTCAGTCTTTTAGTGAATTGGTGTCCCTGAGATAGAAACTTCACAAGGACTTCTGAGATTTTACCCCTCCTCAGTGAGACAAGAAGGCTAGAAAGGGCTGGATTTGGGGAGATCCCTCCCCCTACACTGGGGCTAGGGAGCTGGCTTGGGGTATTACCCATTTTTCCCCAGGTTGCTCAACTCTGGTAAAACAAACTCAGCCTTAGGTCCCAAAGGCTCTGTGATTGAAAGATTAAGGAGCAAAGCTATACAATTGCAAGACACCGGTACAAAAAGCTCCAGGGTATTATGGTATGAAATGCTGCCTGCAGAACTTTATGGATTCAGGGGCTAAAGTCAAAGCCTGCTTGGTCTACGGCCTCAGAACTCTGACCCATGGGCACAGTGGTAGAAGTGCAACAAGATTAAAATCGATGTGACTCCTGACTCTATGGTTTCTAATTCTATAATGCTAGTACTCTATACTATTAGGCCTTTAAAGTAAAAAAAAAAAAAAAAAAAATAACAAAGACCCAAAACCTTGTGGCCTCAGGGAGATTCAGAGTCTTTCTCACCTAAGGTTTTCTTGCTTTTGGATTCTAGGATCCCAGGGTGCTCTAGCTTGAGGGTCCTATATGACCCTGGGCTTTCGTGGTTGAGGGTCTCAATGGTTTCACAGTGACCAATGTGTCAATGTTCTTAGGACTCTGTGGCTCCAGGTCCACAGGCTCCTGTTAGGTAAGATACCAGGACCCTAGGGTAGGCCCAAGCCTGTAAGACTCAAGGGTCATGGGATGGTGGAATCTCTTCTCCCAGGGCCCCATTGTTACCACGCTCTCTGCCTTCTGGGTCTTCTGATACTAGGACTAAGAAAGGTTTCCAGGATCCTTGTTACCTGTTCCATCTTGGTACCAAACATGGAGCTGCTTACGTCAATAACAAAAACCACATTCTTCTTCATAGGTGGAAGGCCTCTGGGGGCAAAGTAGTGAATGAAATAGTCATTGTAAATCTGGACCAAAAAAAAAAAAAAAGTAGAACCAAGAAGGACAGTGAAAGCCAATCTAAATCAGGTCCCCTCTTATTTTCCTGCATAACACTGTGCTTTGTTCCCCAGGACTTCTCACTGTTTCTAAACAGGCATGTGTGTGACTGTTTGCTCACTGTCCATCTCCTTCACCAGAACCGTGTCTCAGCTATTCAGACCTTCATCCCGGGGCCTGCCCCAGAGCTGTGGAGGGAATGAGACTGGCTTGTAGCCCAGGACTCCAAGGATCAGGATCTCTGTAATATGTGAGTTCCTGTCTGTGAGAGAGTTGGGCTTGCACAGCCTTGAGGGTCCCTAGGGATATTTTGCCTGGGCTGCAGGAACTCCAAGTATTGTTTTAACCTCCCTGTATAGAGTGAGCCTGGGGCCCAGCTCTTTGCTGCCAGAGGCTGGGAGTTGCAGGGCCTCCCTCTCCTCCTAAAACCTCCTTTCTGCTGTTGCTAGGCAGAGCAGGGAGAGGAGGAGGGAACCTAAGCAGAGTGAGCTGTTTATTCAGAGGGGATTGGTTATACCAGGTACAGATGCCTTGGGCTGTCCTGGATGTGATTGGCTGCTGACTCCCCTCCCCCACTCCATTCTTCCCTCTGCAGAGCCTCGGGGCTGGGACAGCTGAGGGAAGGGGAGGGGAGGGGAGGGGAGGGGAGGGGAGGGGGGCTGGGAGGGCCCCTCAGGACCAGTCTCAGCTCAGCTCAGGGATGTCTGCGCTGGCTGAGGGTCTGTGCTACCCTGAAGCTGAAGCAGGCTCTGCCCAGGGCCACAGGCTTTTGCTCCTCTCTGCCCTTCAGGCACTCTCCGACCATTAGGCTGTACACTACCTCTTCCCTCTGAAGAGGAAAGAGGAGACGGGAAGACATCTGCTCTTCCCCCTCCACCCCGGCCTTTGAATTAATTCACAAGTGCAATGGCAGCCTCTGTCTCTGCTAATCCTGGCACTCTGGTACAGTTCAAAAAGGCCTGTGTCACCCACACTACAACTGCCCAAGCCAACAGCAGAACCCAGTGGCCTCTGCACACCTCCCATACCTGGGCCGGTGAGCTCTCCTGGGAAAATCATGCCTACCTTTCCCCGACCCCATGTCCACCAGGGCCCCCACTTCCTATCACATAACTCAAGAGCAGGACCTTGCTCACCAACCTCTCCCAGTCACTTTAGCAGTCATTCCATCCTACCCACCTGACTCAGGAAAAGAATTAAGAGCACGGAGCCAGGGACACTTTGATTGCCCACCCCACCCTTCTACAGGGTCCACATCACCATAAACCTCCTCCCTCAGCCTAAGGAAAGGAGGTCCTGCCTTGGACCCCATGCACTCCAAGTGCCCAGCCCCTCCAGTACTCCTCAGGTCCCCTCTCTCCAACTCCATTTAACATGTACCCCACTGGGTCTTCTTGAAATATAGAATTTTATTGTCTTTTCCATGCACTAAGACTAGCTCTTGTCCCCAGTCCACTCCCAAACTTCTCTCTAGCCTCTTTTTTCCCTGAAGCATCACAGGCTGAGAAAGTGGGCACCCTCAATGGGCTCAAGTGCAGGTCACTCCTGGGGACCACCACAGACTGGCTACTGTGCCCACCCCGCATAGACACTTCCCTCGCTAAAGGCAACTGTGACTAACTTGCCTCCAAACTCAATGGCTGGAAGAGGGGTGAAGCAAGATGGTGGAATAAAAGCTCCACTGATCGTCATCCCCCTAGGAAGGACACCAATTTAACAACCATCTACACACAAATAAGCACCTTCAAAAGAACCAAAAGCTCAGTACCTGGTTTTAACTTCATATCAATGAAAGAGGCACTGAAGTGGTAGAAAGAACAGTCTTGAATTGCCAACACCACGCCTACCCCACCCTCCAACTCTGCCCCCAGCAGCGGAGGCACGGTGGGCAAGAGCATTTCTGTGTGTTAGGGGAGGGAGAGCGCAGCTATTGTGAGGCATTGACCTCAGTGTTGCCCTCTTAGAGCAGTAAAAAAAAAAACTGAACCAAACTCGGCTGATGCCTGCATATGGAGGGAGCATTCAAAACAGCCCTAGCTACACATGAATTACCCATGTCAGCAGTTGGCACTTGAGTTCCTGCAAGCCTCACCACCATGGACTAAAGTGCTCTAGGGCTCTAAATAAACTTGAAAGACAGCCTAGACACAAGGACTGCAAGTCCTAGTAGGGGCCTAGTGCTGAACTGGGCCCAGAGACAGTGGACTTAGGGGGCACGCAACCTACCGAGATAGCAGCTAGGGCAGCTAAGTGAGTGCTAGCATCACCCCTCCTCTAACCCCAGGCTCCACAGCTTGTGGCTCCAAAAGAGACCCCTTCATTCTGCTTGAAGACAGGAGAGGGAAGAGTGGAAAAGACTTTGTCTTGCATCTTGTATACCAGCTCAGCTGCAGCAGGATAGGGCACCAGTAAGAGTCGTGAGGCCCCCTTTCCAGGCCCTAACTCCGAAACCACATTTCTAGACACACCCTGGGCCAGAAGGAAACCTGCTGCCTTGAAGGGAAGGACCCAGTTCTTGCTGCATTCTTCACCCGCTAAATGAAGAGCCCTTGGGCCCTGAATAACCAGCAGTAATGCCCAGGTACTACATTGAGGGCCTTGGGTGAGACTCTGAGACTTGCTGGCTTTAGGTGATGCACATTCCAAGCTGCGGCGGCTATTGGGAGAGTGCTTATGTTTTACGAAAGTAGAGGAGAAAGTAAATTGGACACTGTCTTGAAGCTTAAGTACCAGCTTGGCCACAAGGGTATAGAGCACCAAGCAGGCTCTTGAGGTCCTAGATTCTAGGCATGGGCTCTTGGATGGCCTAGAATCCAACTTCCGGGCCTGCCCTAGGCCAGAGAAGAGCCTACTGCCCTGAAAGGTGAGGCTAAGGATAGGCAGCGTATACCACAAGCTGACTGAAGAAACTTTGGGCCTTAAGGGAAAATCGGTGGTTGTCTGTCAGTACTCCTTGTGAGCCTGTGGTGGCAATGGCCATGAGGTGAGGCTCTTCTGCCTTTGAAAAGGGAAAGGCAGAGTGAGAGGAAGTGTATTTTGTGGTTTGACTGCCAGTTTACCAGCAGGACAATAGAACACCAGGTAGAATTCTAAGGAGTTTGACTCTAGTCTCTGGCTCCTGGATGGCACCTCTGGATCCACCTAGGGCCTGAAGGAACTCATTATCCCAAAGTGAAGGACACAGGCCTGGTTGTTTTTGACACTTTCTGATTGTACAGCCCCAGGGTCTTGAGTGAACATAGGCGGAAGCCAGGATGTGGTTACAGCAGGCCTTGGGTGAGACCCAGTACTGTGCTGGCTTCAAGTCTGACCCAACGCAGTCATAGGTGGTGGCCACAGGAGTGCTTGTGTCAATACACCCCCTGCTTCAGGTGGCTCACAACAGAGAGAGAGAGAGAGAGAGACTCTGTTTGGGAGAAAGTAAGGAAAGCGAATTAGTCTGCCTGGTAATGGAAAGAATTCTCCCAGATATTGTCCAAGACCATCAAGACAATACTTCTATGAGTCTGCAAGAACCACAGCATTACGAGGCTTGGGGTGCCCCCTAAAGCAGATGCAGCTTAGATCACAACATGTATGTACATTTGAATATCTGGAAAGTCTTCCCAAGAAGGACAGGTACAAGCAAGCTCAGACTGTGAAGACTATAATAAATACTTAACTCTTCAATGTCCAGACACAGAAGAACATCTAAAAGTATCATGACAATCCAGGAAAATATATGACATTACCAAATAAACTAAATAAGTCACCAGGGACCAATTCTGAAGAAATAGAGATATGTGACCTTTCAGACACAGAATTCAAAATAGCTGTGTTGAGGAAACTGAAAGAAATTTGAGATAACACAGAGAAGGCATTCAGAATTCTATCAGATGAAAGTAACAAAGAGATTGCAATGAGATTGCAATAATTTAAAAGAATCAAGCAGAAATTCTGGAAAATGCAATTGACATACTGAAGAATGCACCAGAGTCTTTTTTTTTTTTTTTTGACAGATTCTCCCTCCGTCACCCAGGCTGGAGTGCAGTGGCACGATGTTGGCTCACTACAACCTCTGCCTCCTGGGTTCAAGTGATTCTCCCGCCTCAGCCTCCCGAGTAGCTGGGATTACAGGCATGCACCACCATGCCCGGCTAATTTTTGTATTTTTAGTAGAGACAAGGTTTCACTATGTTGTCCAGGCTGGTCTCAAAGTCCTGACTTCAAGTGATCCACCTGTCTCAGCATCCCAAAGTGCTGGGTTTAAAGGCATGAGCCACTGCACCCGGCATGCACCTGAGTTTTTTAAAAGCAGAATTGTTCAAGCAGAAAAAACAATTAGTGAATTACAAGATAGGCTATTTGAAAATAAACAGTCAGAAGAGACAAAAGTAAAAAGAATAAGAAGCAATGAAGCATGCCTACATGATCTAGAAAATAGCCACAGATAGGCAAATCTAAGAGTTAGTGGCCCTAATGAGGAGATAGAGAAAGAGATAGGGGTAGAAAGTTTATTCAGAGGGATAATAACAGAGAACTTTCCAACCTGAGAGAAAGATATCAATATCCAGATACAAGAAGCTACCAGAACACCAAGCAGATTTTACCCAAAAAAGACTACTTTGAGGAATTTTATAATCAAACTCCCAAAGGTCAAGGATAAAGAAAGGATCCTAAAAGCAGCAAGAGAAGAGAAACAAATAACAGACAATACATCTCCAATATTTCTGTCAGCAGACTTTTCAGTGGAAACCTTTAAGGCTGAGAGAGTGTCATGACGTATTTAAAATGCTGAAGGAAAAAACTACTTTTACCCTAGAATAGTATATCTGGAGAAAATATCCCTCAAACGTGAAAGAGAAATAAAGAGTTTCCCAGACAAAAAAAGAGCTGAGGGATTTCATCATTGCTAGACCTGTCCTACAAGAAATGCTAAAGGGAGTACTTGAATTAGACAGTAAAGGATGTTATTGAGCAATAAATAATCATCTGAAGGTACAAAACTTACTGGTAATAGTAAGTACACAGAAAAACACAAAATATTATAACACTGTAACAGTGGTGTATAAACCACTCTCATGCTTAAGTAGAAATACTGAATGATGACCTAATCAAAAGTACTAACTAAACAACTTTTCAAGACATAGTACAAGAAGCTACAAATAGAAACAACAAAGAAATAAAAAGCAAGAGGATGAAGTTAAGGCATAGAGTTTTTATTAGTTTTCTTTTTGTTTGTTAGTGCAAACAGTGTTAAGTTGTTATCAGCTTAAAATAATGATTAATAAGATAGTATTTACAGGCCTCATGGTAACCTCAAAACAAAAAACATACAACAGATACACAGAAAATAAAAAAGTAAGAAACTAAATCATATTACCAAAGAAAATAATCTTGCTAAAAGGAAGACAGGAAGGAAAAAAAAGGACGAGCAGACCACAAAAAGTAGGAAAACCAATAACAAAATGGCAGGAGTAAGTCCTTACTTGTCAATAATCACATCCAATGTAAATGGGCTTAACTCTCCAATCAAAAGACATAGAGTGACTGAATGGATTAAAAAAAATAAGACCCACTGATCTGTTGCCTATAAGAAAAACATTTCATCTATAAGACACACATAGACTACAAATAAAGAGATGGAAGATGATATTCCATGCCAGTGGAAACAAACAAAAAAGATGAGGAGGAGCCATACAGAGAAAAAATCTATAAGAAGAGACAAGGTAGCAATATAATGATAAAGGGGTTGATTTAGCAAGAGGATGTAACAATTGTGAAAATATATGTACCCAACACTGGAGAACCAAGATATATAAAGTAAATATTATTAGAGCTAAAGGGAGAGAGAGACTCCAACATGATAATCGCTAGAGTCCTCAAGACCCCACATTTGGCACTGGACATCTTCCAGGCAGAAAATCAACAAGGAAACATCAGACTTAATCTGCACTATAGATCAGAAACCTAATAGATATTTACAGAACATTTCATCCAATGGCTGCAGAATATGCATTCTTTTCTTCAGCACATGGTTCATTCTCAAAGATAGATCATATATCAGGTCACAAAGCAAGACTCAAAATTCAAAACAATTGAAATACCGTCAAGCATCTTCTCTGACCACAATGGAATAACACTAAAAATCAATAACAAAAGGAACTTTGGAAGATATAGAAATACATGGAAATTAAACAACATGGTCCTGAATGAACAGTGGGTCAATGAAGAAATTCAGAAAGAAATTAAAAAATTTCTCGAAACAGATGACAATGTAAAGACAACATACCAAAACCTATGAGATACAGCAAAAGCAGTTCTCAGAGGGAACTTTATAGCTGTAAGTGCCTACATCAAATAAGAAGAAAAATGTAAACAACATAATGATGCATCTTAAGGAACTAGAAAAGCAAGAGCAAACCAAACCCTAAATTAGTAGAAGGAAACAAATAATAAAGATTAGAGCACAAATAAAGAAATCGAAATGACGAAACAATAAAAAGATCAAGGAAACAAAAAGAGTTTTTTTTTAAGTTTAACAAAATTGACAAACCTTTACCCCTACTAGTTAAAAAAAGAGAAGATCCAAATAAATAAAATCAGAGATGAGAAAGTAGACATTACGAAATGATACTGCAGAAATTCAAAGGATCATTAATGCCTACTATGAGCAATTATATGCCAATAAGTTAGAAAATCTAGAAGAGGCTAGAGAACCCAGAAATAAGGCCACACACCTACAACTATCTGATTTTCAACAAACCTGACAAAAACAAGCAATGAGGAAAGAGTTTCCTATTCAGTAAATGGTGGTGGGATAACAGGCAAGCCATTTGCAGAAAAATGAAACTGGACCCCTTCCTCATACCATATACAAAAATTAACTCAAGATGGTTTAAAAACTTAAACGTAAAACCCCAAAACTATAAAAACCCTGGAAGACAACCTAGGCAATAGCATTCTGGACATAGGAAAGGACAAAGATTTCATGATGAAGACGCCAAAAGCAGTTGCAACAAAAGCAAAAATAGACAAGTGGGATCCAATTAAACTAAACAGCTTCTACATAGCAAAGAAAACCATCAACAGAGTGAACAGACATAAGAAAATGTTTGCAAACTATGCATCTGGCAAAGGTCTAATATGCAGCATCTATAAGGAACTTAAACAAATTTACAAGAAAAAAAACAAGCAGCCACATTAAAAAGTAAGGAAAGGCATGAACAGACACTTCTCAAAAGAAGACATACATGCGGCTAACAACCATATGAAAAAAAGCTCAACATCGTTGATCATTAGAGAAACACAAATCAAAACCACAATGAGACACCATCTCACAACCAGTCAGAATGGCTACTATTAAAAAGTCCAAAAACAACAGATGCAGGCAAGATTGCAGAGAAAAGGGAATGCTTAAACACTGTTGGTGAGAGCATAAGTTGGTTCAACCACTATGGAAGACAGTGTTGCAATTCCTCAAAAACCTAAAATCAGAAATAGCATTTGACCCAGCAATCCCATTACTGGGTATATAATCAAAGGATTGTAAGTTTTTCTATTATAAAGACACATGCATATGTATGTCCATTGCAGCACTATATACAATAGCAAAGACTTGGAATCAACCTAAATGTCCATCAATGATAGACTGGATAAGAAAATATGGTACATATACACCATGAAATAGTATGCAACCATTCAAAACAATGAGATTATGTTTTTAACAGGAACAGAGAAGAAGCTGGAGGCCATTATCCTTAGCAAACTAACACAGGAACAGAAAACCAAATACTGCATGTCCTCAATTATGAGTGGGAGCTAAATAATGAGAATACATGGACACATAGAGGGGAATAACACACACTGGGGCCTGTCAGAGCACCCTCTGGAGGGTGGTAGGAGAGTGAGAATCAGGAAAAATAACTAATGGGGTTGGACACAGTGGCTCATGCCTGTAATCTCAGCACTTTCAGAAACTGAGGCGGGCAGATCACCTGAGGTAAGGAGTTCGAGATCAGCCTGACCAACATGGAGAAACCCCATCTCTACTAAAAATACAAAATTAGCAGGGCGTGGTGGTGCATGCCTGTAATCCCAGCTACTCAAGAGGCTGAGGCAGGAGAATCGCTTGAACGCAGGAGACCGAGGTTGTGGTGAGCCAAGATTGCGCCATTGCACTCCAGCCTGGGCAACAAGAGCGAAACTCTGTCTCAAAATAATAATAATAATAAATAAAAATAACTAATGGGTACTAGGCTTAATACTGGGGTGACAACATGGGGTGTCTGTAAAACAAACCCCCATGACCCACATTTACCTATATAACAAACCTTTATGTGTACCTTTGAACTTAAAAGTTAAATTAACAAAAAGAAAATCTAGAAGAAATGGACAAATTCCTAGACACATACAACCTAACCATCACTGCAGCATGAAGAAATTCAAACACGAACAGAACAATAACACGCAACAAGAACAAAGCCATGATAAAAAAATCTCCCAGTAAAGAAAGGCCCAGGACCTGATGACTTCACCACTGAATTCTACCAAACAGTTAAAGAATAACTAATACAAATCCTACTCAAATTATTACAAAAAATAGAGGATGATGGAATACTTCCAAACTCATTCTACATGGTCAGTGTTGCCCTGATACCAAAACCAGACAAAGACACATCAAAAAATGAAAACTATAGGCCAACGACTCTGATGAATATGGATGTGCATGTCCTCAACAAAATACTAACAAACTTAACTCAATAACACACTCAAAAGATCATCATGACCAAGTGGGATTTATCCCTGGGATGCAAGGATGGGTCAACATATGCAAAGCAATCAATGTGATACATTATATCAACTGAATGAAGGACAGAAACCATATGATCATTTCAATTGATGCTGAAAAAGCATTTAATAAAACTCAACATTTCTTCATGACAAAAACCTTCAAAACACTGGGGATAGAAGGAACATACCTCAATATAATAAAAGCCATATATGACAGACCCACAGCTAGTATCATACTGAATGGGGAAAAACTGAAAGCCTTTCCCCTAAGGACTGGAGCACGACACGGATGCTCACTTCCACCACTGTTATTCCACAAAGTACTGGAAGGCCTACCTAGAGCAATCAGACAAGAGAAAGAAATAAAGGGCATCTGAATTGGAAAGGAATAAGTCAAATTATCCTTGTTTGCAGATGATATGATCTTATACTTGGAAAACCCTAAAGATCCCACAAAATATATTAGAACTGATAAACAAATGCAGGAAAGTTGCAGGATACAAAATCAACAAAATAAAATCAGTAGCATTTCTATATGCCAACAGTGAACAATCTGAAAAAGAAAATTAAAAAGAAACCCTATTTATAATAGCCACGAACAAAATTAAACACCAGGAATTAACTTAACCAAAGAAGTGAAACATCTCTATAATGAAAAGTATGAAACACTGTTAAAGGAAATCAAAGAGGACACTAAAAAATGGAAAGATATTCCATGTTCATGGATTGGAAGAATCAATATTGTTAAAATGCCCATACTAACCAAAGCAATCTACAGATTCAAAGCAATCCCTATCAAAATCGCAATGACATTCTTCACAGACATTGAAAAAACAATCCTAAAATCTAAATGGAACCAGAAAAGACCCAGAATAACCAAAGCTATCCTAAGCCAGAAGAACAAAACTGGAGGAATCACATTATCTGACTTCAAATTATACGGCAGAGCTATAGCAACAAAAACAGATTGGTACTGGGATAGAAACAGACACATAGACCGATGGAAAGGAATAGAGACCCCAGAAACAAATACACTAATCTATAGTGAACTGATTTTCAACACAGGTGCCAAGAACATACATTGGGGAAAGAACAGTCTCCTCAATAAATGGTGCTGGGAAAACTGGATATCCATATGCAGAATAATGAAACTAGACCTCTCTCTCACCATATACAAAAATCAAATCAAAATTGATTAAAGACTTCAATCTCAGACCTCAAACTATGATACTATTAATACTACAAGAAAACCTTGGGAAAATCGCCAGGGCATTGGTTTGGGCAAAAATTTCTTGAATAATGCCCAGTAAGCACAAGCAACCATAGTAAAAGTGGACAAATGGGATCACATCAAGTTAAAAAGCTTCTACACTGCAAGGGAAATGATAAACAAAGTGAAGAGACAACCCACAGAATGGGACAAAATATTTGCAAACTACCCATTTCACAAGGGATTAATAACCAGAATATATAAGGCGCTCAAACAACTCCACAGGAAAAAAATCTAAAAATCCAATCAAAAAAGGGCAAAAGATTTGAATAGATATTTCTCAAAAGAAGACATACAAATGGCAAACAGACATATGAAAAGGTGCTCAACATCGGTGATCATCAGAGAAGTGAAAGTCAAAAACTACAATGAGATATCATCTCACCTCAGCTAAAATGGCTTCTATCCCAGAGACAGGCAATAAGAAATGCTGGCGAGGATGTGGAGAAAAGGGACCCCCATACACAGTTGGCGGGAATGTAAATTAGTAGAACCATATGGAGAACAGTTTGGAGGCCCCTCAATAAACTAAAAATTAGAGCTTCATCATACAATCCGGCCATTCCACTTCTGGGTATATACCCCAAATAAAGAAAATCAGTGTATCCAAGAGATGTCTGTACCCTTCTTTTTCTTACAGTGCTGTTCACAATAGCCAAGACTTGGAGACAACCTAAGTGTTCATCAACAGATGAATGGATAAAGAAAACGTGGTACATATACACAATGGAGTACTATTCAGCCACAAAAAAGAATGAGATCCTGTCATTTGCAACAACATGAATGGAACTGGAGATCATTATGTGACATGAAATAAGCCAGGCACAGAAAGACAAATCTCGCATTTTTTAGATCACTCATCAGTGGGATCTAAAAAATGAAAGCTGTTGAACTCATGGAGATAGAGAGTAGAAGAGTGGTTACCAGAGGCTGCGGGGAGTGAGGTAGTGGGGAGATGGCGGGGGGAAGGCAGGGATGGTTAATGGGTACAAAGAAAAGTGAGAAATAATGGATAAGACTTAGTATTTGATAGCAAGACAGGGTGACTATAGTCAATAATAATTGTACATTTAAAAATAAGTAAAAGAGTATAAATGGATTGTTTGTAACACAGGGATACATGCTTGAGGGAATCGGTACCGTGTGATGTGATTATTACGGATTGCATGCCTGTACCAAAACATCTCACTTAACCGATAAATGTATACACCTACTGTGTACCCTCAAAAATTAAAAGTAACAACTTTACTAAAAAACAAACCCAATGTCTGTATTTTGAGTCTCTTGGGACTGCCTTCCCGGCCCATGAATGTCACAGTTGAACATGGATGACTTCTGCTGTCTTCAAAAGTCGTTTCCCCTGCGATCTGTGACAGTGAACTCTCCTTATTCTCCTACCGCCTCTGTCTGCCCACTCCCTTCGCAGTGCTTCCCATTATTTGTCAGGTCAAAGCATGAAAAGAAAATGATTATGCTGGTGCAGCTCTGTGGAGTGAACTGCTGGGGACTGGGGCTCTGGGCAGGCTGTGTGCAGTTGATGGGGCAGCTGAGGGTATCCATAGCTGCTGGATTGGGCTGCTTCACCTTAGCTTTGCCTTCAGGGATTTTCCCTTCTGGCTCCACACATGCTCCCTGGGTGACCTCCCTTTGTCACTTGGCTTCCACCACAGAACCCCTATCAATCACTCTGCATTTCTTCTCCCGTCTAGGGCTCCCACAGTTGCCCCTCACCAGTGGGTGCACACTCACTGTTGGACATGTGCCCCAGGATGTTTCAAGAAGCCTCTGATGCATCCTGCCCAAGCAGTGAATTCGTTGTACTGCCCCCACGTGGCCCTTTTATGCCTTCCTGGTCAGGGGCACCATCATCCACATGGTCACTCTGGAGACAAATCTGAGTGTTGCCTTCAATCCTCGGGTGGCCCCCATTCCCCGCAGCAAATCAGCCTCCTGTTGCTTTTCTCTGCTGGATACTTCTCCAGGCCACCCTCCTCTTCATCCCTAACTGACAAAGCCCAAGCTCAGGCCTCATTCATCTCAGGTTTCCTTCTTCTACTGCGACCTCTCCCATCCATGCTGCTTGGAGGCAGTGGCTGGGACCCTGTAAACACGACCTCACAATGTCGTTTTATCTCATGGCTCCCTGGTCACCTACAGGACAAATCCCATGTTCCTTTCGTTGCCCTGCAGGACTCTCCAGCCTTCTATGTGGCTCTTTGGGTTTTTCATCTCAAATCTCTGCTCCAGAACGCCAAGCTATTTGCAATTCCATACACACGTTTGGTAAGTTTTAGCCTGTTTCTTTTTTCGTGCAGCCCCCACTTTGCCGGAATGCCTTTCCCTCCCACAGGCCCCCTCCCATGGCCCACTTTTATTCATTCCGTAACACACAGGTCAGCCTTGGTTGCCTTCAGGGAGCCTTCTGGAACTGGCTTTCCTCTTCATTATGGCTTCCGTCTTACCTTGTGTGTCATGGAAAGGGCACTTCTACCTTAGTGTCAGTATTGGGTTTCTGCATCTCACTCAGAGACGATAAGTAGGCTGTGTGTGTGATACCCTTCCGGGTTCCCAACGTTGGCCAACTCAAGGTATGACACAGATTAGGTGCCCAGTGAGCCCCAGCGGGGTGGATGATCTGATGATGTGCTGGGCTTTGAACGAAGGGCACACTCAAGTAGGAAGTGGGGGATGAACTGAGTGTTCCTGGCAGGGTGTCAGGAGGGGTAAGGGCTCACGGTGCATGGGAGTTCCTGGTTGTACTGGTCAATGCCTTCCATCTGTATTTCAACTGCAGGCAGCTGTGTTAATGGTAAAGAATAAACCTGCAGAGGCATACCTCCATGAGCTAAACACACCCACATGACAGAACACCAGGTTAAAGCCCCTGCTGCCACCTGCTGGCAAGGTACCCTTGGCTCCTATCCTGGCAGGAGAATAACTTTTATTCCTCCTGCACAACAGACTGAGCCACACCTCTGTGCCTCTGCACATGCTGTTCCTTCTCTCTCCATGTCTTTCCCTTCACCTGATCGACTGACTTGCAGATATATCCAATTCATTTTTCCCATGCTTACTTAAATTCCAACTCCTTTAGGATGACCGCCCTGAAACCCTCCTCCACTGGCACCCCTGCAGAATCCATGACACACTTAAACACAGCACCTAGAACATTTGATGACCGACAAGGCTCTGTGTATCTGGGTGCTTCAGGATGGGGTGATGGCAGAGGGAGATGAGTGGCTGTGTCCGACTCACTTCTGAGTTGTCAGAGTCAATGAGTACAGGACTGGCCTAGTTCACATATTCATTCAACATATGAATGAATGAATGTTGCATGAGAAAAGGTTTAACCATAGGTCATTTTTAGTCCAGAGCAGACAAACGAATTGTTGGTGGACTGGAGTCATCAAGGAGGAGGTGTTTCGGCAGTGTTTCAGGAACACGAGGATGCTGAGCAGTGGAGCAAGGAGGAAGAAGTCATTCTCAGGGCAGCGGCCACTATGAACAAATGCTCACACAGAGGAGAGGTAGGCTCGGGTGTTTTGGAGAAAGGTGTGATATGGTGTGGGGCAGCTGGAGGGTGCTTTGTGTGCTGGGGTTGAGAGTCCTGTGGTGGGAGAGGCAGAGTGGAACCAGATGTCTCAGGCTGCCCCGCCATCCTTGTGCTCAAGCCAGGGCCCTGGGATCAGTGCTCTGTGCTTTCCCATCCGGGACAGTGTGGGACCTCTGCTCTTTCTTCATGAATGTGGAAACTCAGAATTGAAGGACTCTCTGTTTAGGCAGATGGCTCCACTGAAGCAATAAGGATTGTTAAAAGCCGAGGGAGAGCAAGGAAGCCCAAGAGAACACAGGAGAGTATAGGAGCTGCAGAACGCGTGAGAATCCATAAGCTTAGGTGCCCAATTAGTGGCCAAGGGTTTACTTTGCAGAAGGACTGTTTTCGAGCAGGCTATGACTTGATTCAGTTAGGGATGGGTCCTTTGGGCACTTGATTCACTGGAGACAGTTAGAGGTCTCCAACCCTTTGGGGGATTCGATGTGCCTCCCAAGGTTGAAGCCATGTGTCTTTTCACATCAGCCTATCCTTGTTCACTAGCCCTTGCTTATCTCTAGGGAAACTGGTGTGAACAGCTGGAGAGGCCTGAGCATTGCTCAGGCCTGTCTGACTCCAGAGCCCATCCTCTCTCCTCTTCCCCAGGCCCCCTCACCTGCAAGTCTCCAATGATGTCCTCCATGACCACATCGTACTGAACCAGGAAGTCAGCCATGATGCCTGACCCAGAGATGGATGACTGGTCTTGCAATGTCGGGCAGTAGGTGATTCGGACACAGGTCTCTCCCCTCTCAATCCTGGTGGATGGGGGTGAATCCACCTCACCTGTATGGGTGGGGAGGATCGGGGCGGGGTGGTACAGAGGACTCGCAAGACAGAAGAACCAGGGATAGGGCAGCACAAAGGGTGCTATCTGGGGAGGGTGATAAGTCTAACTCCTCCCCAAACCTCTGGTGCCTCCTGCCTACATCTTTCCACCTGCTCCATGCTCCTCTCCCAGTCCCACAGCCAGCTCCTCTCTGCATCCTCCATTGAGCCCAGCCGGACAGACCCAACCTGGCCATCAGCTCCCAGGCCCTGGCAATGTGGCCCTCACTGGCAACCTCACCCTGCCTCATTTTCCGTGCAACCTGGGGCCAAGTCTTTGGAGGCGTGGCATGTCCGGAGGTACACCAGCAGCCCTCGCCTCCTCCCAGAGAGGCAGTGCAGTCAGTGTGTGTCCAGGAGATAGACAGACACACAGACAAGGTCTAGGTCTCCTCCCATCCCCCCACTGCTGTGGGAAACAGCAGCCTAGCAAGGTTGTCCTCTGGGTCGGATTTCATATTTCTTCTTCCCTCTCTGCCTTCTGACTTTGGGCATCACGTGTGTGAACAAGCCTTTTAGAGTCTCATGAAATCACAGATGACTCTCTAGTCCCGGATGTTTGCTGAGCTGGCCACAAGATCAACTCCTCTGGAATCCAAGACAAATGTCCATTTAGAAATGTCACTCTGCCTCCTTTTTTTCCAGAAAATGGAAACTTGGGAATTCTGCTCCCCCTCCTTCCTGCCACAGCTGTCAGGAAGCTCAGGGGCACACTGAGCCCCATACTCTCTGAGGCGCCTGCTTACATACATTCCCTTGGCTTCCTTCCTCTCAGAGCTCTTTGTTCTGTTTTCTCCCCCACAGGATTGGTCCTACCCTCTGTTTTAACCTTTAAGAAGAATGGGGGAGGGACCTGCCATTTATAGCTTAGGGCTGAAGAGTGCGGCCTGCCCGGACTCAAATGGCCTGTGGGTCCAGGTTCCAGCTGCTGCTGTGTGTCCCTGGACAAGCGACTCATTCTGTCTAAGCCTCTGGCTCCTCATCTACAGCACAGGCATGACCACAGCTCCTACTTCATAGGCAGTGCTTGTGGGAAATAAATGAGGCCATTCATGTAAAGCGTTTGGAGCCATACCTGCAACTCAGTGAGTGCCACCTAATGCTAACGAGTAGAATGATCGTGCAATCTTCTCTGCAGCATATAATTGGGAGGGAGGAATTCTCTCAAAGTCTCACAGTGGTCCTGAGCTGTAGATGGCATCTCGTCCATTTTACAGATGGGAAAAGTGGAGTCGAGCAATGGAGTGACTGGCTTTGATCGTCCCACATTAGGGGAGTGTTAGCACTGGGATTTGGATCCAGTCTGTGTGTCTGTCTGTGTCTGTTACATCCACTGTCCACCCAGTGCCTCTCTGGGTCAACAGAGTCGAATGAGTTGGGACCTCCAATGCTAAACAGCTTTGGAGGGGCTGCCACATGAGCCAGGGATTTCTCTGCACCTGTCCTCTCATCTCTCAGATGAGGTGAGCAGGCCAGCTCCGTGATTCTCCAACCTGGCTGTACGTCAACGTCACTTGAGACTGGTTGATGACACAGCTTCCTGGTCCCCACCCCCATGCTACTGAACCAGACCCTGAAGGCTGGGCTCCAGGAATCTGCATTTCTAGGAGCCCATGTTGTGATTCTGATGTAGCCAGTCTGGCCTTCCAAAACCTCTAGGTGATATTTGAAGCAAACCTCTGAGGCAGGATGCTTCTCTTCCCTCCAGGGCCTGAGATGGTGTCCTCCAGGAAGCCTGCACTTGCTGTGCACTCACTGTCCTGCCATTCTCAGTGGGGATCCAGGGAAAAGCGTGATTTGGCCAGTGTGGCTTCTACAGCCTTCAACATGGTTAACATATGATTTAATTTCATTAGCCCACCCAACAAACCCTCCCTTATCACTGATTTTTTTTTTTTTTTTAGGGAAATCAAGAGTCTGGGAAGTTTCTAATGTGCCAGGTCATACAGCCTGTAAGGACCAGGCCAAGGTTAAAATCCAAATATTTTCACCTTCAAACATGCCCTCTTCTCACTGAATCAGGAAGGAACTTGGCAGTGAGTACAGAGCAGAAGTGGCACTAGAGGGAAACCCAGTGGAATCGATAAGGTTTTCATTCAGTGAAGGCCAGTCTGATGGGTGACCCATAGTGCTGCCCACATACTTGCATGGGCATTGGTGCGCAGACGGCTGGTCCTCAGGGGTGGTATGTGCACGTAGGAGATGCCTGTCCTTTCTGACACTGTAACCTCTATGCTCAGCCTCTTCACCAATTGGCCGGGCCTCAGGCTCACCACCAGCTGGTACTGGCCCTGGTGCCGCTGAAGCAGTTCCTCATAGGCCAGGGAAAAAGTCACCTCTGTGCCTGCTGCCAGGCTGGTGGAGATGCGGAACTTCTCTGATTCCCGGTCCCTGGGCTGGAAAGGGAGGATGGTGGGAAGAGAAAGGGACCTTCAGAGGAGTACAGGGGCTGTTAGATGACCTAGTTTTGCTCCCCCCAACCCTGGTCCCAGCCGACCTGACTAGGCTTCTGGTTCAACTGAGTCACTGGCCCATGGTCCGTCATCCATGCATCCACTTATCAGTCTCTCTCTCCCTGCCTCCCTCATTCAGCCTCCTAAATATTCTGCTTGAGAAATTATCTCACAGGTGGTCCACCCTTAAGGGAACTTAGTCCATCAAAATCTGAATATAGAAGAGACCAACTAGGGTCTAATGATTCATTTTACAAAAAAGTTTTCAATTTACATACAATGCCTCAGCCCCTTCAAATAGACCCTCCCACTATCCTCTCCCCTATGCTTTTGAAGGAGCTTGTTTATATGGCAGTAACTCAGTTTGCCGGAGCCAAAGCTAAAGTGTTCGCTCCATGAAACTCTCTTGGAAGCTGGGAGGAAACACTGAAGGAAGACAATACATTTCTGCCCGCTGAATGGAACTCAGGAAACAAAATTCAATTTAGAAAAATCTCACTTGCATATAACCTTCCTGGAAGGTGCCAATTCTTAAATAAGCCACAATCTGCTGACAGTAGAAAAGTAGAAATGGGGAAGTAAATTTCCATTTATTGAACACCCACCCTGTTACAGGCTTTGATATTCATCAACTCACATCGTCTTCACATGATCCTATGAAGTAGAGGTCATGTCCCCACTCTGCAGAGATGGAGACTGAGGACCAGAGAGAACGTGCATCTCCCCTGATCACACAGCTAAGATGATTAAGTCATGTTTTGGACTGGATGGGGCCTTACCTGATGCCTACATGAGCAGCTGTCTTTCCCTGCTGATGGGCTTCTTCATAGATTTTCTTTGCCTGGTGCTTCTCTTTGACTTCTGCAATGTAGACTTTATTGTTGATGGTCCTAATGGGGCAGGAAAGAGGAGGGACAGTAGAGACAGAGAAAATAAAGAGTTGGTCAGAGACAGAGAAAGAGACACATGAGGTAGAAAGAGGAGGGTAGAGATAGGGAAAGAGAAAGAACAACACAGTGCCATAAAGCCCCAGTGTGAGCGGCAAGAAGAGAAGAAGAGGAAAGGAGAGGGAGATAACAGAGTGAAGTAGTTATCATTATCTCCATTTGTCAGATGGGGAAATAGAGGCCACACAGCATATGGTGGATCTGGTTGTTAGAGTTTTGTGTTTCCCAAAGTGTTGAATGAATTCTACCTTTTGGCACACAGCATAATTTTAGGTACGATATAACCGAATATTTTTATTATAATTGTTATGTATTTACAGTAATGTTTCTTAAATTACAACTAGCACATTAAACCCATGATCTCACAGATATTGTTGCTCAGAATAAAACTAACTCAGATCATCTCAGAAAGTATATCTATTGAAAAAATATATTGGGTAAATAATATGGCCATATTAATATAAAAATATATTAAGTAAATACTGTGGGTGGTATAAGTGGTAAAAATTGTGAAAGAAGTGTGCAAATTGTTGCAAAGTCTTCTGGGCCTGACTGGGGAGGAGGCCTTGTCCTCAGGGAGCTCAGAGACTGATGAGTTACAAGCAGACTTGCTTACCCCCATTCTCCCCATTTCTCTAAGGAAGGTAATAAAGTGAAAAGAAGCTCAAAGAAGGGAGAGAACACTTTTGCCCAAGTCTTCAGGAAAGGGTCCTAGAGAAGGTAGTCTTGAAGCTAAGCCTGAAAGACAGGGAGGATATGGATAAATAATCCTCACTGGCCATGCCTTCTCAGTTTCTTCTGTTGGCTCTTTCTCTTCCTAACCTCTAAATCTTTGGAACACTCCAAGGCTCTGTTGTCAACCTTTTATCCTCTCCCCTCCCTCCCTCTCCCCTTCTGTCCTCTATTCTTTCTACATTGGCTCTCTAGGTGATGTCATTTAGCATCATGGCCTTAAATACCATTTATATACAGATGCCTCCCAAATATGTATCTCCAGTGTGGACTTGTGCCCTGAACTCCAGACCCATCCAATTTCTTTTTTTTTAAATTTTATTATTATTATACTTTAAGTTTTAGGGTACATGTGCACAATGTGCAGGTTAGTTACATATGGTGGCACATATACATCATGGAATACTATGCAGCCATAAAAAATGATGAGTTCATGTCCTTTGTAGGGACATGGATGAAATTGGAAATCATCATTCTCAGTAAACTGTCACAGGAACAAAAAAACAATTTCTTACTTGACATCTCCACTAGGATGTTCCATAGACACCTCAAGCTGAACATATCCAAAACTGAGCTCCTGACAACTCTCTCCTCCCAAATCTGCTCCTCCTCTGGTATCTTTGTTTCAGGACATAGTTGCTCAGCTAAAAATCTTAGAGTCATGTTGGATTCTCCTCTTTGTTTCACAATCCACATCCAATCCATCAGGGATTTTCAGCTCCATCTTTAGAAGACATCCACAATCTGACTGACTTCTTACCACTTTATTTGCTGCTGTACCCCTGGTGTCTGGAATATGGCTTGGCACAGAGGAGGTGCTCAACAATTATTTGTGGAGTGGACATCCTGGACAGACAGCAGGAAAACACAGAATGTGTTTCAGGGGACAGCAAGTAGTTAAATTTGACTGGAGTGGAGGGGCAGGGAAGGGAGGTATGGAGAGAAAGTTGGAGTGGTTGAGTGGGCCTAGAGAATAGGGGGCTTTGAACACAAGACTCAATGAGCTCATACAGCAGCAAAGACTTTTTGCCATGGAGAGTGGAGAGTCTTGGACAAATCTTGAAAAGGGGAAGGATGGATCAGAGCTGGCCTTTGAGGAGTGATAGTTGGGTGTCCTAGAGAAAGTTAGTGCAACTCTGTAGGACGCAAGTATAACAGTTTCCATTTTACAAGTGGAGTAACTGAGGCACAGGTATCAGGAAAGTTGCTTGACCAAGGCAGCAGCTTCCAGGAGCACTGGGGGAGGATAGGCTGGTGGCAGAAGAGACCACTCAGGGAAGAAGTGTTTCTAGGCAGTTGAAACAGAGTATTGCTGTGGCTGGGCTAGTGTGGGGGTGGGCCGAGTTGGCACCTCCCCAAGGTCTCCTGGGGGGTGAGGGGGGTAGGGTGGAGCTGGTCTGGCAGCAGGACACTGGGGCCTCTGTGTGTGTGCTGCCTCCAGCCAGCATACTTTCCACAGAGTCTGCCCAAGAACATTTCCTCCAGCCTGCTTTGCTTAATTTTTTTAAAAAAAATCTGTTGGTGTTTTTTTCAACTGAAGCAAAAATCCAAATTCTGCCTGACTACTTGGCCCTTACATCATTTGACTGCCAGCTTCTCTGGTTGGCCCCCCATAGTCCAAACCCACGCCTGCTCTTTTTGGTCCTTGATTCCCCTGGGTCCCAACATGCAATGATCTTGGTCCCTTCAAATCTTACCCATATGGAAATCCTGCTTTCAGGGAGCCCTCCTTGACTGCCTCAGCACTTCTCCCCCAAACTCCCTGGCTCTGACTCCATACCAATCCCCTCCTCTAACCCAATCCTTCTCCAGGGGAAGTGCCAGGAGGTTCTTGATGGCACAGCCTAGGCCCACCCCAGGGCTGCTGTTTGAGGTTGTACAGATTATTGATGGCACAAGAACCTCCTCCCAACTAACAGGGACAAGCGGGGCTGAACAAGGGTGGATATTCTGCTTGTGCTGGGCTCACTTATCTGGTAAATCTGATAGTCCCTCTACCCAAATCCAGGGGCCTTTTTGTAATTCACACTAAAGTGTGATACTGGCTACTGAGGCCCCACTAAGCTTTCCCTTTATCTGCTCCAGCTCCCTTGTTTATCACCTCAACAGGGTACTGTCATCTACCAGGTCTAACAAGCCGAAAAAAAGGTAAACACCATCTATATTTACTTACTCTCCACTACAGTCAGGTTGTTTCTCTCTCGATAGTCTCTCAGATCCACCACCACTGTCCTGCTCCCACCTTCAGCAACCCCTACGTGGATTCTGCCCCTGTTTGCCTACTCAGCTCCTGGCCACCTAGCCGGCCCCTCCAGTCTGCTACCACTTCACAATCACCTCTCCTTGCTTAAAACCTTGCCATGTCTCCTTATTATGGCCCACACTTATTTCTAAAGAGGGGTGCACATGTCCCAGGGGATGCTGGAGACAAATCGAAAGGGAGTGGAAAAATAATATTCATACTCTATTTTAGGGCTTTTTCCTTATCCTTTAGGGATTAATATTTATATGCTTCACAATGTACCTAATATATTTGCTCAGCAGTATATTTATATAATGCATAAATGAATAAGTATATATGTTTCGGGAGTATAGGATCAAGTTTTTCCTGATAGGTGTGCAAACACATAAGATGGTTTGGAGACCATTAAGTGAGACCCAAGGAGGTGCTCTAACATTGGAAGTCCTCCACAGCCTAGTCTTTCTCTGCCTCTCACATCTCATTTTTTTTCACCACTCTTCTACCTCTTGTCTGTCCCTGACAGTACAGTGACACAGAAGGACTTGCAGTTCCCCTAATTAAGGGAACATTTGTGCCTTTATTCCTTTTTCCTGGATTCTTCCAGTCCTGCCCTCACCCTGGTTGCCTGGTGAAGATGTCCTATTTCAAGCCTCAGTTTAGGTGTTATCTCTCTGAGGTTTTCTCCACCAGCCTGGGAATAGGAAACCCACCATTGTCTTCTGGTCCACCTCACCATTCCAACCATTCCACATTCAGACTTCTCTTTTTCCCCAGCATACTTTATTAAAGTAATCTACTCACTGCTCCCCAACCCAATGCTCTTTTTTAGAGACAGTCTCACTCTGTCACCCAGGCTGGAGTGCAGAGATCATAGCACAGTGCAGCCTCAACTTCCCATGTTCAAGCAATCCTCCTGCCTCAGCCTTCTGAGTAGCTGAGACTATAGGCATGCACCACCACACCCTGCTAATTTTTATTTTTTTTCTAGAGATGGGTTCTCCCTATATTGCCCAGGCTAGTCTTGATCTCCTGGCCTCAAGCAATCCTCCTACTTCAGCCTCCTGAAGCTCTGGGATTACAGGTGTGAGTCACTGTGCTGGGCCAGTTTCCTTTTTTATATCCCCCCTTAAATTGTGAACTCTCTGAGACTAGGGACTATATGCAGTTCACCTTCCTCTTTCTGTTGGACTCAGCACAGTGTAAGTCACACACTCAGCACCAGGAAATGTTTGTTTAAAAAGCAATAAAGCTAATATTATCAACTACTTAATATGTGCCTGGAGCTAATTTTAGCATATGTTTCCATGTATATTAGTTCATTTAATCCTTGAAAGTGAGTTCTGGCCGGGTGTGGTGGCTCATGCCTGTAATCCCAGCACTTTGGGAGGCCGAGGTGGGCAGATCATGAGGTCAGAGATTGAGACCATCCTGGCTAACACGGTGAAACCCCGTCTCTACTAAAAGTACAAAAAATTAGCTGGGCGTGGTGGCATGCGCCTGTAGTCCCAGCTACTTGGGAGGCTGAGGCAGGAGAATCGCTTGAACCTGGGAGGTGGAGGTTGCAGTGAGCTGAGATTGTGCCACTGCACTCCAGTCTGGGCAACAGAGCGAGACTCCATGTCAAAAAAAAAAAAAGAAAGAAAGAAAAAAAGAAAGTGGGTTCTAATTTTATCCCCATTTCGTAGATATGTAAAATGAGACTCCCAGAAATGAAGTAACTTGCCCTGGGTCCCAAACTGGCAGAGCCAGGATTCAGACTCAAGAAGTCTGATCTCAGAGTGCATTGTCTTAATCACTATGCTCTGCTGACAGAATAAGCACAAGAATGAACAAATATATGCACAAATGAATGAAGTGGTGACTTTGGAAGCAGACTTACATAGTGAAATTGGAGATAAAGGCAAGATGAGGCAGATCCAGGTCAAAGATGGCTTCATGGGCTTCAGCATGTGGATTAAACAGGACAGAGGTGACCAAGGTGTGGGCATAGCGAGACACCACCGTGGAGCGCATAGAATAGCTTGTCATTAACAACTGAGAGAGAAGACAGGAGGAGGTGTTTTAGGTAGACTATGTCCTCAGCCTAGATGGGCTAGTCTTTGGGAACCCAAGATTCCTACACAGGCCTCAAAGTATACAGGTGGATAAACTAAGGCCTAGAGAGGGAAAACAACCTCTGTCATCCATTTGGTGGATCTGCCTGATTACTTCAGCAAGCTTGTTATCAAGTCTCAGAACCCAAGACTCACAGAAGATTAGAGATCAAGGGACCTCTCTGGACAAGCACTTCTCTAACTTTGATGTGCACATGAATCTCCTGGAAAGCTTGTTAAAATGAAGATTCTGATTCAGCAAGACTAGGGTGAGGGCTGAGATTTTATCTTTCTAAAAAACTCACGTGGAATGATGCTGCTGCTAGTCCACAGATTTCACTTTGAGTAGCAAGGCTTTAGAATATAGCAGAGCATCCGCCATTCATTGAATCCTACTCTGTCCAAGGCACTGTGATAAATACTGATTTTTTTCTTCTTTAGGATCTCAGGTGTAAAGAGTTGCACTTATAAGCACAATCATGCACTGCAAGCATGGTAAGTATCTGGCATCCATGATGAGGGCACACAGCAAGTACAATATCTATCTTCTTCCTCTCCTTTCTTGAGGCAATGGTCCCTCTATCTACCCACACGTGATTCAGAGCTAGTTCCTTCCCAGTGTGGGGCAGTGGGAAATGAGGATGATTTGAGATCAGACGGTTCTGCCACTTCCTAACTGTGTCTTAACCTTGGAACCTCTGTTTTCTCTTCTCTATAATGGGGATAATAATATAGCCCAGCTCACAGAGATGCTGTGAGGACTAAATGAAATAATAATTCTGGGACCCCTGGTGCAGCACCTGACATGTGCTCAGCAAATAGTACCTCTTTTCTCCGGCTCTAGTTTCTCAGTCATAGGACTGAAGAAACACATTGAATAACCTTCCCAAATTTCCCCCAAGAAGCTAATTTTATCACAAATCCCCAAGCTTTGTTCCCTCATCCCAGAACTGACCTTTGTGCTTGATGAAGCGGGGACAGGGGGTCCCTGGTATGTCAGTTCAAGAAGAATGGTCAGCAAAAAGCTGACACAGATGAGGTACCTCCACCCAGACATGATGCCACCTCTTGCCTGGATCTGTTGTTCACATCCAGAAGATCTGAGCCCGATCTCCAAACCCTTGCTCTTTTAAACCTCCAGGTATCCCTTCTCTTGAGAGGGAGGGACCATCCTGAAGGGTGGGGAAAGCTCTGAATGTGGCATTGAGGCTCACACAAGCCAGGATTGTCCAAGAGCTGGGGCTGGCATCTTGCCTGGAGAAGGGCCAGTTCTACGCTTCCTTTTTTCCCCTCATCCAGCTGTAAGATGAATGGAAACTAAACATACCAGAGTGCTGGGTCTGTCTGTTTGCTGTGTTGGCTCAGGGTGGGGTTTTTCTTTCCTATAAACATCCACAGGAGCCCAGTAACTGGGGCCAGAGAAAGGTCACTTAGCATTGATCATCTTAAAAAGGTAGTGGCGATGAGAGAGGGATTGGCAAGGCAAGCCCCCAATACTGGTCTTCCCTGGTATTGACTTTAGCCTAGTGCCAGGAGGGACTTACTCAGGATCCTATAACAATTTAGGGGTCCCATAGACATAATAAGACTTACAGTCTCTAGAATAGCCAGAGGCCAAGACAGGCTGGGGCAGGACTGAGAAAGAATATAACACAGTGGTTTCAAAATACAAGCTCCAGACCCAGACCACATGGGTTTGAATCTCAGTTCTGCCACTTACTGACTGTATAATATTGAGCAAGTTAATTAACCTCTCTGTAGCCTCAGTTTCTTCATCTATAAAATAAGAATAGTAATAGCACCTACTTCATAAAGTTCTTATGAAGATTAAGTGAGTTTGTACTTTTAGAATGCTTGGCACATGGTAAGTGATCAGTAAATAGCTGCTAGGAGGAGGGCAGGATGAGGCATGACAGAGATCAAAAGTCTGGAAAGCTCCCTGTCCTCAGAGACCTGAGTGGAGGGAGAAGGGAGGAGCTGAGGTGCTCTGGACTCAGGATCTGCAGGTCCTGTGGAGGGTGGGGGTGAGGAATGGGGCTGAGAAAAAGGAAAGTACTTGAAGGTCTGCACAAGGACTATCAGCCTCAGTCAGAATCCTGCCGACCCTGGCCCTCCGGCCTCTACCCATCCACACAGGGAGCATAGACAGCTCCAGTACTTACTCTCAGGGGCAAAATCTCTGATGACATTTTACAAACTGCCCCAGGAACACTCAGATTTGTCCTAGGGCATTTGGCATCCCAACAAAGTCTTCTCATTCTGGCATCTGTGGGTCCCAAAACCTGTCAGTTGCCACCTCCCACAAGTCCGCACCAAGTTTCCTCTCAGGATTTCCTCACGAGGGAGAGTCCTAGCTAGAGAACAGCTCTGCTTATACAGCAACAGAGAAAACTCCCATCGGCTACCCAGTCCTTTTCTCTTAAATATGAATGAGTAGCCAAGGAGCCTCAAGCAAATTAAGGAAGCCTGTAGCATGAAAGCAAAATACTAAAAGAAACAAATAGAACAACTGACCCTAGAGCAATTTGAGGATCTGGGAAACAAAAGAGAACTTCAGGGGAAAAATTGATACTATTCTGAATAAGATTCAAGAAGATATAATATGCATAAAACAAGAACTAGATGCCATAAAACAGGAACAATCAGAGAAAACAGAGATTCCTTAGAAATTAAAAATAAGTTACTGAAATAATAAATTTCCCAGGACCAGGAAATGAGGAAATCTCCCAGAATGTAGGGCAAAAAAGCCAAGGCAACAGAAAATGTGAGAGAAAATTTAAGAGAGATGGATTAATCTAGCAAATTAGACATTCAAATAATAGCAGTTCTAGATAGAGAAAACAAAACAATGAAGGAAACTTTATTGAAAACATATTAGGCCAGATGTGGTGGCTCACATCTGTAATCCCAGCACTTTGGGGGGTTGAGGCTGGAGGATCGCTTGAGGCCAGGAGTTTGAGATCAGCCTGGCTAACATAGTGAGACCCTGACTCTACAAAAAAAAGTAAAAAGAAATAGCCAATCATGATGGCTCTCATCTGTAAATCCCAGCTACTTGGGAAGCAGAGGCGGGAGGATTGCTTGAGCCCAGGAGTTCGAGGTTACAGCGAGCCATGATTGTGCCACTGTACTCCAGCTTGGGAGACAGAGTGAGACCCTGTCTCAAAAAAATAGATATATTAGAAGTTATAATAATTCCCTACACCTGAAGAAGGATCTCCAGACAGGTGCCCAGAACAGTGAATCCTGGAAACAGTGAATCCAATTCAAGCAATAACTGCAGCAGCCTCCTTACTGCTCCTCCTGCTTCAGCCTTCATCATCCCCTTTTCTGCCTCCCACCAGTATATTTTTACAACAACCAGAGGGATCCTTTTGAAACCCAAGTCAGATCCTGTCCCCTTTTTGCTCAAAACTCTCCTGTGGATCCTGCTTGTGGCTTACATGGCCCTATGTGAGAGGGGTCAGTGAGGCAAGCCCTCATTACCCATCTGACCCCATTTCCTATTACCTCCCTTCCTGCCTTCCTCCATCACTCTAGCAACTCTGGCCATTGTGTTCTTCAAAAGTGCCAGGCATGGGGAAAAAATGCCAGGCATGATCCTGTCCCATGGCCTTTGCAATGACTGTTCTTTCTGCTTGGAATGTTTTCTCACCAAGTATCCACTTGACTAGTTCTCTCACCTTATGCTAGTCTTTGCCCACATGCTACCTTTTCAGTGAGTGTTTCCCTGACCAACCTATTTACTTATTTTTTAACTTTTTGTTATTGATACATAATATTTGTATAAATTTATGGGATACATTGATATTTTGTTACATGCATAGAATGTGTAATAATCAAGTCAGGGTATTTATGGTATCCATTGCCTTGGGTATTTATCATTTCTATGTGTTGGGAACATTTCAACTTATCTTTTCTAGCTATTTTGAAATATACAACACATTGTTATGACAAGCCTATTTAAAACTGAAATTTTTCTCCATAGCACTTATCACACATTTTAATTTGGATACATTTTACTGATTTATCTTATTATCTTTTCTCTCTCCCTTACTAGAATCAGCTCCATGGGGGCCAAGGATTGCTATCTGTCTTCTTCACTGCCTAGCCTAATCTCCTAGAACAGTACCTGACACGTAGTAGACACTCAAAAAATACTTGTTGAATGAGTGAATACAATAAAAGCATATAATTCAAGGAAAAAAGAAAGGCTTTTAGAAACTCTGTGTGTGTGTATGTGTGTGTGTGTGTGTGTGTGTGTGTAATTATTCAAGAAAGTCTTGGCCAAATACAAAGCAAAATAAAATGTAATATGATTATGAGCAGCTGTTAAGAGTATAAGAAAGATTCCATTTGACCTTGATGCTAGAAACATTCTCCTCTGAGAGGCCCAAAGATTGTGACATTGAACTTGAAGAGAAGGAAGCGTATTCCAGGCTCACTACTTGGCTAGATTTTGAAAAATATTTACATAGCCATGATAATGTGAATGTTGTTTATTGGGTTTCAGGTCATAGAGTCAACCTGGGGAGACAAAGCAGGGAAGATCTGATTGTGGCTGCAGAACAGAATGTAAATGTTAATAACCAGGGCAATGTAAAAGGAAAGATAAAACTGACAATGTGGGACATTGAATGGGCAGGGGGAGGGTTGTAGCCATAATATCCTTGTCTTAAAAAATGGGGAGTCAAATTATCTGTCAAAATGGATGGAATACAAAATAGAGGTCTGAGTATATTTTTTTCAAGTTATAAAATTAACCAAAAACAAAAAAGGAACATCAGTGTTAACCATTGCAGGGGGGTAGAGGGAAAAGTGAGGCACAGTACATAAAATCCTTACTGCCATCTCTGGGAGTCAATAGGATATTGTCTAATTTTTTTAAAAAAAGAAACATTACATACATATTATCTAGAGTTGTAAAGGGAACCAACAGTAGAGCTAAAACTAAAAACTGTTAAAAGTTGGCTTTGAGGGGGTGGGATGGAGATGGGGAGGGTTGAGGCAGGGGACTATTCATTTTTATCATATGATCTTCTGTACTATTTCATTTGTTGTCATGTACAAGCATGAAATTCATAAAAATCAAATGTTAAAAACTGCATGTTGATCTCAAAACAATGAAATAATTATATTTCCTATGACGCTTATGACAATATCTAAATGGGCATATGGATATCCAGTTAGACGTGCCTCCATAGATGAAAAACATACTGTAATGTGCCTAGCATATGTCTGTGAAGACTGTTGGAAAGGATATTCTGGGACTTAAATCATCGGACAAAGTATAGTGTAGTGGTTAAGTCTTTGGTATTTGATATTCCACTGACTCGGGTTCAAGTCCTCTCTGTGCCACTCATTGGTCGCCTTGCCTTGGGCAAGTTACCCCTCTCACTTTTAATATTGCCATCTGTGAAATGAGGCTAATGTTCACACAGTATAAAAATAAACCCCTTAAGAGCAAGGGCCACCTCTGGAGAGGTGTCTAATACATAGTTGGTGCTCATTTTCTGTTGAATGGCCTAATCATAGCTCACAAGCTTGTGCTGAGGAAGGACTCAATATACAGAGAACAGGGGAGAATGAGGGTTAGTCCAAAAGTGGGTAGCAGGTTTCCTCATCTATGGGAAATTTGTCTTTTGTTTGACAAAATGTCATTTTTGCTGTGGAAAGGTAACCCTTAGGGCTTAGAGTGAAACAAAGTTAACTAAATTGCCCTACATATAAAAGGGGAAAAAATGAGATTTCACCAGCGGCTCAAGAAAGAAGACATAGGCCAGGTACGGTGGCTCATGCCTGTAATCCCAACAATTTGGGAGGCTGAGGCGGGTGAATAGCTTGAGTCCAAGAATTTTGGACCAGCCTGGGCAACATGGTGAAACCCCATCTCTACCAAAAATACAAACAAACAAAACCCCCAAAATTAGTAGGGCGTGGTGGCATGTGCCTGTAGTCCCAGCTACTTCTGGAGGCTGAGGTGGGAGGATCGCTTGAGCCCAGGAGGTGGAGGTTGCAGTGAGCTGGGATCACACCACTGCACTTCAACCAGAGTGACGGAGTGAGACCCTGGGGGAAGTGGGGGGAAGAGAGAGAGAGAGAGAGAGAGAGAGAGAGAGAGAGGATATAGAAGCCTGGAAATGGAAAGGAGAGAAGTTGCCAGCATGTTGGGGGACAGAAAGGGTCCAACAGGGGTGGGGTATGGGGCCTAGGAGAAGGAACAATTATTAGGCCTTTCCCAATGGTGGGAATGGTTATGGAAATCTGAAGAACAAGAAAGTCTGATGTCCAATTTAAAGTTGATTTCTATGCTGAGCTGCATGGTTTAAATGACTAAAGAAGTGACAGGCAGCCTTAAAAGGAAATCTTTGCTACCCTCTCCCAAATTTTCCAAAATTCAGAGATACGGATTCTGTATAGTTTGGGAGAAAGTAAATGTGCTAGGATAGGATTGGTGGTGGGGATATTCTGGGCTTTCCATTTGAGCTTCAGGAGTCTGGAGTCTTGGATGCCTGTGGGACTAGACAGTTACGTCTCGACATTCTGCACTAAGCAATCCTTAGCCTGCCTTTCCTTATCTTCAGAACAGAGCTGCCTGATGATAACAGCTTTTCATCTTTCCTCTTAGTTGATATGTAGGATCTATATGGTCTCAGATGTTTCTCTACTGATTTATGGGTGCTAGAAATGGGCCTGAGACCCAGTGACCTAGGTTCTTCAGAGTTTATGGGTGAATGCTGAAGATCAAGATTCCAAGAGTTCACAAGGAGAAGGTGGGAGGAAATCTCTCTGGTCAAAGAGTAAAGATTATGAACTAATTTGTCTTTTCTCCCCCGATAAGGCTGCCTCCTATCCTCTGATCCCCAGGTCATAAGATAAGGGTGTTAATGGTATTATGTTATGAAGGTGGTGGAATTGAGAGGGGTCTGGGGAAGTTTGGGTTTGACAATCTTTGGGAATGCCTCTCTGATGGATTTGGACTGAGATTTTTTCTGACTTCCTGAATCCAATATCTCCTAATGTTCTGACTCTGTATTCCTTTAAATTACCCCAGGATCCCAAAGACCACAACTGGGACCTAAAACATTGTGAAACTTAAAATGTTGGAGGTTGTAACCGAGCATAGATATACCAGAAGGGTAGTTGTAGCAGAGGGTGTTCCCCATGGGGACAAAATTGCATAACAAAGGCTCCTAGGCAAGAGAAGGCAGGGCATATCTGGTAATAGTGAAGTGTTCTGTTTAGGTGGAATATAGGCAACTATATCTAGTACTCTCAGAAAAACAGCAGGAAAAGGGCTGGAAAAGCAGTCAGGGCTGGATTTTGGGAGAGCCTTGAAATCAAGCTCAGGCGTTTCTTGGGAAAGCATTCCATACCCATTGTCATGTATACCTCACCTGCTATTCATATCTCAACTCACTGCAATCAGGAAACTGCTGCATGGAATAGACTCTGAAATAACAATAGCTTAAATAAGACATACATCTATTTGCCTCACCTAAAAGAAATCCAGAGGTAGGCAGTTCACATTGGCTTCATGAAATTGTTACGGATCCAGGTTCTTTTTAGTTTACTAATCCAGTATCCTTAGAGTGTTACCCTAGTCCTCATGGCCTTTATTCTGGGAGGCTATGTATCTAGCTAAAAATCAGGTGACTTATTACTAAGGAAGAAGAGGAGGATGAATACCAGGGTAAGCAATTAGCAAGCTATGCCACAAACGTGCACTGAAACTATTCCTTCCAAGGTCACCAGAGACCACCACTTGATCGTCAAAATCCCCAGACATTTTTTCAGGTCTTACTTTTCTTGATTCTTGGCACCATTCATCACTATTGACCTTGACTCCTCCCTCCTTTTGAAACAATCTCTTCCCTTACTTTTGTGACACTCCTTTCTCCTGTTTTTGTTTGTTTGTTTGTTTGTTTGTTTTGATGGTGTCTCACTCTATCACCCAGGCTGGAGTGCAGTGGCACAATCTTGGCTCACTGTAACCTCTATCTCCCAGGTTCAAGCGATTCTCCTGCCTCAGCTTCCCGAGTAGCTGAGACTACAGGTGTGGTCCACCACACCCAGCTAAATTTTTGTATTTTTAGTAGAGATGGGGTTTCACCGTGTTGACCAGGCTGGTCCTGAACTCCTGACCTCAGGTGATCTGCCCACCTCGGCCTCCCAAAGTGCTGGGATTACAGGTGTGAGCCACCATGCCCGGCCCTCTCCTGTTTTTCTCTCTGCCTCTTTGGTCACTCCTTATCAGCCTCTTTCATGAGTTTCTTTTCCTCCACCTATACCAAAGATGCTGTTGGACTGCAGGGCTCTTCCGTGGGCCCATGTCTCTTCTAGCACTACGCATTCACCGGGGTGGTGTTACCCTTTCTCATGAATTCAAGAACTATTTATGTACTGATGACTCCTAGATCTATAACCTCAGCCTAGACCACTTCTCTGAGCTTCAGATATGTATATTCAACTGCCTGTGGTACATTTCTACCTGGACATGCCACAGGTGCCCCAAAAGCAATGTTCAGTTCTCGTCTAACCTGCTCCTCAAACCCGCTCTTCCTTCAGTATTCCTGATCTCAGTGAAAGGGGTTACCATTCAAACAATCTCTCAAATCAGATCGCCAAGAGTTCCCTTTGACACTCCCCTCCTCCTTGCCCTTCTCTTCACAATCCAGTTACTCAAGTCCAGTTACTTTTTACTTCTTTACTATCTCCTCGATTCAATCACTTCTCACTATCTGCCACCACTCTAGGCCAAAGCACAATCATTGCTTACCTAGATGACTACAAAAGTCATAAGTACTCTCCCTGTTTCCAAGACAACACCTAATCCATACTCCATATAGCAGCTAGGTGTTCTTTCTAAAACACAAATCTATGCTGTATCCTTGCCTAGAATTCTTTAGTAACTCCTGGGTGCTCTCAGGATCAACACCAAAGTCCTCATCTTGGCATTCAAAACTTGCCAACTTGCCATGATTTGGAAGGGGTGGGGAATTTGAGATGCCAGAAGTAGAAGAAAAGGAGGGGCTATGTCTAGTGTGGATAAGGGAGAAAATCTAGGAGGCAAGAACCTGGTGAACTGATATCACACACTTGGAGAAAGCAATAATTCAGAGAAAGAGAAAAGACAGGAAAACAGAAGCCTGCCTTGAATATGCAAGAAATTTGTGTGTTTGTCTATCTTGAATTATCCATGGAACACAGGGATTCATTATATGTTATTTACATAGTAAAAGGTGACCACATAAAGCAGAAGACTTGTGTCCATTTGAATTACATTTATATGTGGAAAGGCACTGAATATTATTTCTGCAACTAACAGTTGTGCTGAATTTTATTATGGTTTCTAATAACTTTTTAGTTGATGCTCTTGGGTTTTCCAGGTCTGCATTTATATATTCAGTAATTAATGATGATTTGTCTATTTCGTATTATTTTACATCTTATTTTGCTCTCTTGAATAGATCCAATTGCTTATGTGAATTTATTATGTGATAGAGGTGCCATTTCAAAGCAGAGAGGGAAAAGATGGATTAGTTTGCACATGATGTAGGGGTAAGAGACTATGATTTTGAAGAGTAATCAAGCTGAATCCGTATAGAAAATAAATTTTGAAATGATCAAACATCTAAATGTAAATAATAAAGCCACAAAAGTGCTTGAAAAAAAAACGGGGTTTGTTATAGGAGTGTGAAAAGCATCTTTAAGCAAGCAGCAGAATCCAGTTGTCATGAAGGAAAAATGGATATATTTGACTACATAATAATTAAACATTTTTGTTTGGCAAAAATTATCATAAATAACATGAAAAATATTTGTAATATGTGACATGTACAGGAGAGACATTGCTGGCGGGAATGTTATTCCATTTACTTTTTAGGAGTAAGTTGACAAATTTTGCATCAAAATGGAAGACTTTTTTGTAGCATTTGAGCTAGCAAAAAATACCATAAATAACAAAAAAAAGTGCACCAAGCAATCTAAATGTACATGTGTACCGGACTGGTTCAATAAATTATGGGACATCTATGCAAGAAAAGATCATGCAGCTGTTTAGAAAAATGTGCACTAACGGAAAGATGTTTTATATATAACTGGAAAAAAACACGTCGCAGAACAGAAGGTATGTATAGTGTACCATTTGTCGGAGAGAGAACCTGAATAATTAGTATACGAATAGAAAAAAAATCTGGATAGCAAAATGTTAATAGTGGTTATTTCTGGGAGATGAGTGGCCTTTCATTGGTGTGTTATATATTACTGCATTGTTTGAATTTTTACAACAACAACAACAAAAGAACAACATATTACCTTTGTAATAAGAAAAAATGAAGATATAAAAATAAATTCAATGAACGACTTGCTTTCAGGGGGCGGTTTGGGTTGGAAGAGCTTCAGACTGAGCCTGGTACAGTGGCATAAACATGGGCTTTGGCGTCAGACAGCCCTGAGCGGGGCCCCATTGCCCCACCCCCGAGGAAGGCGAGGGGGGGTGGCAGGGGGCTGCGGAAAGGGGCTGGGCTGGGTTGGGCTGTCTGCAGCTCTAGTCCAGGAGGCTGAGACTTCGAGAGGGACTTAGAGAAGGCAGACGCATCCCGAACTCGCTGGAGGACAAGGTGAGGGGCGTTGATATTGGGGTTTTATGGAGGTCAGACAGTGGTTCCAGACCCCTCGAACCCATAGCCAGGCAGATGAGCAATTCTTACTGCACCACTGCAGCTGAAGCAGAGGTGACCTGGAGTGGGGTGTAGGCAATGAGGACGACTGAGAAAGTAGTAGGCTGTACAGACTGGGAGCAGAGACTAGCGGAGGGAGGAGGGGATAAAAACGGGGAACCAGGAATGTTGGGAGGGGGACGAGGAATACAAGGAGGGAGGGGAACACTGAGGGGGAGTGAAGATCCAGAGAAGAGAATCGGGGATGCAGAGAGGGATTAAGGAATACTGAGGGGCAGGGTGTGCAAACGTAACACGGAGGAGGATGTAAGAAATGGGAAGAAGGAATTCTGGAGTAAATAGGAAATGTGAGGTAGGAATAGGGAGTAGGGAGCCAGGCTAAGGGAATACGGAGGGGGGCATAAGGAATGAGGAGCAGGGAGCGGGGGAGGGGCAGACAGGCTGGGACGGAGGCCCCCTGGGGAGGCGGAAAGGGGCGGGACCACTTCCGGCCTAGAGAGGGGAGGGCAGTCTCCGAGTTTCGGAGGGGCTTGGAGTGAGTGGACGCACTCGGGATTTGTAGGAGGACGAGGTGAGCAGCCGGGTCGGCTTTTGGATGAGAGCCCCGCTAGGGGTCGGCCCCACCCTCTGGGATCTGGAGAAAACCTGCCTTAAGGACCGGATCGTACCGGATCCATCCGGCTGGGAAGGGAGGGGACTGGACCCGGTTTGGCCGGGCCCAAGATGGAATCACTAGCTCAGTATTTATTTGAGGAGGGGGTGTAATAGGGAAGGGGCGGAACCAAGATGCGCCTGTTTGGAGGGGGGCGTGTTAGGAAGAAGGGCGGGGCCAAGAGACACTGGACTCTGTAGGGCGTGAGTAGGGGAGGGGCCGGGTCCACCAGACACTGCGACAATTTTGGAGGAAGGCTTGTTGGGCAGGGGGCGGGACCGAATGGTACTGCGGACCTGGAGAGGGGCGTGTGTCGGGGCAGAGTGCCAGACTGAGACCACGACCATTGCGCATGCGCACTATGTTTCGCTAGAAAGGGGCGTGTTGAGAAGGGCCAGCACTGAGAAGAGCCAGCTGCTGAATGCGCATGTGCACGGTGGACATCAAAGAAAGGGCTCGTGCTGGGAAAGCGGGCGGGGCTGAGAGCGGCCCTGCAGCCGACGCGCATGCGCTCTATCGACCTGCGGCTGGGTGGGGGGTGCACTGGGAAAAGGGGCGGGGTCCTCAGAGCTGCCGCGCTGGCACATCTTCCTGGAGAAGGGGAGGGTGCGGCTGCAGAGAATTGAGACTTAGAAGCTTTGAATTCCTGTATCTGAGAACGGAGTCGTTGGGGGTGGTGGAGGGGGTTGGAATTGGGGACCTACGGAAGGTGAGGATCAGCCTCCAGGCACAACAGGGGAGAGGACGTTCAGTGGGCTTCAACTTGACCCAGGCCTTCTCCCCTTCAGGCTCAGCTCTTGCCAGGCCAAATTGAGACATGTCTGACACAAGCGAGAGTGGTGCAGGTCTAACTCGCTTCCAGGTAAGGCCTTTTTCTGTTCTTTCCCCAGCTGCTTTTCCTCTCCAGCCCTTGTTGCTGCCCCCAAGTCCCTTGGCTCTTCCCCTCCCATCCTTGTCCTTCTCCACCTACTTTCCTGCCTGGGTGTCCCCCTGCCCAGTGGAGGGAGGGAGAGAAGGTGGGCGGGCCCCTCTTCTGCCATCAGTTCTTGCTCAGAGGAAAGGGAGGCCTTGTTGGGCTTAGGTGGTCAGAGCACACCGCAGGTAGGAGTCAGTACAGGTCAGAGAAGTGTGGCCTCGGAATTTTGGAGCCATTTGCTTAGTTGGGGGTGGGGAGAAGGTCTATGAACTTCCCTGCTTCCTCTTGCAGGCTGAAGCTTCAGAAAAGGACAGTAGCTCGATGATGCAGACTCTGTTGACAGTGACCCAGAATGTGGAGGTCCCAGAGACACCGAAGGCCTCAAAGGCACTGGAGGTCTCAGAGGATGTGAAGGTCTCAAAAGCCTCTGGGGTCTCAAAGGCCACAGAGGTCTCAAAGACCCCAGAGGCTCAGGAGGCACCTGCCACCCAGGCCTCATCTACTACTCAGCTGACTGATACCCAGGTTCTGGCAGCTGAAAACAAGAGTCTAGCAGCTGACACCAAGAAACAGAATGCTGACCCGCAGGCTGTGACAATGCCTGCCACTGAGACCAAAAAGGTCAGCCATGTGGCTGATACGAAGGTCAATACAAAGGCCCAGGAGACTGAGGCTGCACCCTCTCAGGCCCCAGCAGATGAACCTGAGCCTGAGAGTGCAGCTGCCCAGTCTCAGGAGAATCAGGATACTCGGCCCAAGGTCAAAGCCAAGAAAGCCCGAAAGGTAAGACCTCTGCAGTCACCACCCTTGGTTTTCTACTCCTCTCTCAGTTGGTTCATTTGTTCTACAAACATTTAGAAAGATCCCTGTGCTCATCAGGGCTGTGGGGGGCACTGAGAGTAATGTGATGTAATTCCTGTCTTCAGAGAGCTTGCAGACTGATGGGGAGGTGCAATCTGAATGTAATGCAGTTTATGTTTACATAGTAGCTGCCCTGTATTAGGCCTTGAGCTAAGCACATTTATGCAGGTTATCTCATTAAATCTTGAAAGTAATTCTCATAGCCCCAATTTTATGGAGAAGGAAGCTGAGTTCCAGAGAGGTGAAGCAGCTTGTCTAGGATGGTTCAAGCAGAGCCAGTAGTGGGCACAGAAAGAGAAGAAGACTCAGCCTCCACCCACCCTTGGTTTGCTCCTGGCCTGCTAGGCAGATGAAACACCTGCTTGGAAGTCAGTGAGAAACAAAGCCAGGGTTCAGCATGGCCAACATCTATTGAGTCAGGCTGTTACTACAGGGGTGGGGTTAGCGGGTGCTTCCTGGAAGAGATAGGGAGAGGAAAAGGACCACTTGCTTCATCTGGTGACATTGAGCTTCCTCTCTGTTGATGCAGGTGAAGCATCTGGATGGGGAAGAGGATGGCAGCAGTGATCAGAGTCAGGCTTCTGGAACCACAGGTGGCCGAAGGGTCTCAAAGGCCCTAATGGCCTCAATGGCCCGCAGGGCTTCAAGGGGTCCCATAGCCTTTTGGGCCCGCAGGGCATCAAGGACTCGGTTGGCTGCTTGGGCCCGGAGAGCCTTGCTCTCCCTGAGATCACCTAAAGCCCGTAGGGGCAAGGCTCGCCGTAGAGCTGCCAAGCTCCAGTCATCCCAAGAGCCTGAAGCACCACCACCTCGGGATGTGGCCCTTTTGCAAGGGAGGGTAAGAACTCTGTTGTTTTTATTCTGCCTTTTCTACTGCCTTGGCTGCCCTTTTCTTTGCCATCGTCTCAAGTTTTCTGCAAACTTGTTTTGGTCTTTCCATCTTTTTCTACTCTGCCAGGCAAATGATTTGGTGAAGTACCTTTTGGCTAAAGACCAGACGAAGATTCCCATCAAGCGCTCGGGTAAAGTCCTACCAATCCTCCCTCTGCCCTGAGCTCTGCCCTCCATTGCCCTTACACCATTGTGCTGGGGATATCCCCTGCTCTTATGCTTATATCTCTGTCCTCCCAAAGTTCTAATTTGGCAGTGCTAGCATCTCTGTTGATAAGCACAGAACCGGGTTATGCCACCCTTGGTGTGGTTGGTAGAGTCTATAGCTTGGGCATCAGGGCCACCTGGCATCTCTTCAGTCAGGTGCTCACAACACTCTCCCCTTGCAGACATGCTGAAGGACATCATCAAAGAATACACTGATGTGTACCCCGAAATCATTGAACGAGCAGGCTATTCCTTGGAGAAGGTGAAGGGGCAGCCCTGGGGGATGGGCACAGTGGGGAAGCCTTGAATTGAACAAAAATGTACAAGTCCCTTCTCGGGAACCAAAGAGACCTGCTAATCCAGCTCCATCGCTATGCTGAGGGGCAGACAGTGGCCTATGGAGGGGTGTAGATTAGCGATGGGTCACACAGCAAGTCAATGGTAAAAGTGCAGCTAGGACCCAAGACACCCAACTTAGTCCTGGCTTCTGTCCGTCCATGGCAGTTCCTGCCATGTATTTGAGATTTCAGCTCTCCCTTTCATTCCCCATTCTCTGTCTCCCTAGAGTCCCACTCACCACAAAGATGATGATGACAATAGTACATTTGCAGCGTGTTTACCGGGTGCCAGGCACTTAGCTATGTACTTTGTGCACATTATCTCACTGATTTCTCACACATGCAAAACTCCTAGGTACATAGGGAGCTGCAGCATGCCCCGGAAGCTGAATTTTGTCATCTCACAAGCTGTTCTCCCCATCCACAGGTATTTGGGATTCAATTGAAGGAAATTGATAAGAATGACCACTTGTACATTCTTCTCAGCACCTTAGAGCCCACTGATGCAGGCATACTGGGAACGTAAGCTGGGAAAGGGCTGAGGTGTGGGGGGCTTCTGCTTTGGCCATGTGCTGCTACCCCTTCTTTGTCCTACTTCCCCCATCCTCTTAGAGAGTCAGGAAAGACAGGGTCTCAAAAGCCCCGTCCCAGTTCCTATGCATAGTTGGAGCCCTGCTTACAGTAGTGGCACCTGATTATGATTGACTGAAGGGTGTAGGAGCCTGGAGTGGGACATTCCTGCTGTCAGGTTTGCTGTCTCTGTAGAAGCTTCCCAGGAAAGCAGGCCTGTCGTTGCTTGCCTCTTCCTACTGGGTGCCTGGCCTGGCTTTGGCAGAGTGGTTCTCAAGGAGGGCTTCCTGGTGTGGGTGGATCAGGATGCATGAAGCGCAGGAGTGTCAGTGGGGCTGAAGGTTCTGGGACAGAAAGAAGGGACTCACATTGACTGAGTGCTTGTGTTGTACCAGGTTGGCAGCCATTCTTCCATCTTCTTGGAAACCCAGGGAAGGGAAAATATGATTTTTCTATTTTACTGAAGAGTAGACTGAGGCTTGCAAGTCTAAGTGCCTTGCCAAGGGTGGCATAGAGCTGGAAGCAGAGACTGGGTAGAATTCTGTATCTGAGGAATCAGGGAGAGGCTAGCCTAGTGAGTTGGCTGGTGTGTCTGTTGCAGATGGCTGCTGAACATAAACCTCTCTGTCCTGTTATTTCTCTAGGACTAAGGACTCACCCAAGCTGGGTCTGCTCATGGTGCTTCTTAGCATCATCTTCATGAATGGAAATCGGTCCAGTGAGGGTGAGTGGCTGGGCTTGCAGCTGAATGGGTGGCTGTGGTCTAGATTCCATGTGTTCAATTTCTGTCCCTGTCTCCTCTTGCCTCCCCTCGCAGCTGTCATCTGGGAGGTGCTGCGCAAGTTGGGGCTGCGCCCTGGGTATGATTGGGCTCTCTCAGCGCTTGCTGTCCGTGTTGTCCTTTGGCAAGAGAGGACGGTCCTAGGATTGCCTCAGTCTGGTGGTCTGGTGGAGCGGGTGGGGTGCTGGACTGGGTAGAGGGCCCAGGGTTCTGACCTGGGTGGATGATGGGCGAATGGTCCTGAACTCTCTGCTCCCTCTCTCAGTGTCTCTTGGGCTTCTATGGAGCTTCCCTCTTGTGCTGGAAACCTCTTTTCCATCTTGGAAATGCCTCTGCCCACATCTGGGAAGTGCCATAGCCTTGAGTGAATTTATTTGTTTATTTATTTTTCTTTTTCTTCTCTCAGGATACATCATTCACTCTTTGGGGACGTGAAGAAGCTCATCACTGATGAGTTTGTGAAGCAGAAGTAAGTATCTCTGTCTGATGTTCATGTGTTCCATGCATTTGGCCTATTTCAGAACTGAGTGATAAAGCCGTGGTGCATGGATGCATGTGTCTATGTGTGTATGTATTTGCATATTTGCATGTATGCAGGTGGGATTATTCCTTGGGCGGTGATGGGAAACAGGAGCAGCACATGTTTCCTGATCTGTTACATATACCTCAACATTTGTCTTGAGACCAGTTCTGCAAGGGAGGGATTATCATTACCATCATTGTACGTATGCAGAAACTGAGGTTTAGAGAGGTGAAGTCATTTGGTCAGGCTTACACAGGTAGCAAGTAGAAGAGTTATGTTTAGAACTTGGCTCCAAAGCCTTAGTTCTTTTTATTCTGCTAACTAGAGCTTCATAGAAATTAATTTCCATAAAGAAATGACATAGAATGGTAGCTTCAGGCAACCAGGTACCATGCTGGGGAGTTGACTTGTACATCTCATTTCATTTTCATAACTACCCTGCAGCTGTCATCCCATCCCCGTTTTACAGTTGAGGGACCTGGGGCTCCGAGAAGGGAGATCTGAGCATGGCCCACAGCTGGTATGGGCCTGGAGCCCAGTCATCTTGAATTTCTGGCCAAGGCTCACCTATCCTTGGTCCTTGGAGGACATGCGAACACTCACACAGTCACATGCATGTGCACACAGAAACACACACAAAGGGTCAGGAATTCAGCATATGTGAAGCATGCTGCTATTGGCTGTTCTTCCTCTGTAGTCTTTCTGGTCATTTTCTGTGGTGGACCTTTCTGGGCTTGGCCAGGCTGAGGCCAAGATACTTGCGGTGGGGTGTGCTCAGAGCAGGGGGCCCAAAGAATGGCTCCTCTGTTTACAACACACCCAACAGGAATCTGGGGTCATTGTGATGAGGGCGTCAAACTTGTGGCTTCCCTATGAACAAATGTCCCCCAACACCTCTATGTGGCTTCTGGGCAAGACGAGTGGGACAGGGCTCAATATTGGAAGAAAGACTGTAGTAATTAGTGGATAATGTTGCCATCTGGAGCCTGTCCAGTCTATGCATGGGTAGGCCATGAATGGTCTTAGAAATAAAGGCTTTGAACCTCTCTTTCCAAGGTACCTGGACTATGCCAGAGTCCCCAATAGCAATCCTCCTGAATATGAGTTCTTCTGGGGCCTGCGCTCTTACTATGAGACCAGCAAGATGAAAGTCCTCAAGTTTGCCTGCAAGGTAATTGGAGAGCTGCTTGAGCTTGGCAAGTCAAGAGCATGGGGTGCCCCTGGCTGGGGCAGGCTGTGTGCAGAGCAGCCTGCAGTTCAAATCTGAATGTTTTGGTGCTTCTGTTAATTGTCAAAACACTGTAACAGGCACTTTATCTGAATCATTTAAGCCTTACAACCTGATATGTCATTGCCCTGTTACAGATGAGAAAACCGAGGCCCAGAAAGGTTGGTAGGTGACATGTCCAAAGTCATGGAGCTAGTAAGTGTCAGAGCAGGGATGGAATATTAGGTGCATAATTACTGGTAATACTGTATTATTACTATTATCTTTTTATACTAAGCATGTAGCATAGTGCCTAGCATAAAGAGTAGATGCTTAATCCTCTTATGCTCCTTCTGATGGTTATTTACATAGTAATACTGTATTATTACTATGGCTTAATCCCTCTATGCTCCTTCTGATGGTTATTTTTGTTTCAGGTACAAAAGAAGGATCCCAAGGAATGGGCAGCTCAGTACCGAGAGGCGATGGAAGCGGATTTGAAGGCTGCAGCTGAGGCTGCGGCTGAAGCCAAGGCTAGGGCCGAGATTAGAGCTCGAATGGGCATTGGGCTCGGCTCGGAGAATGCTGCCGGGCCCTGCAACTGGGACGAAGCTGATATCGGACCCTGGGCCAAAGCCCGGATCCAGGCGGGAGCAGAAGCTAAAGCCAAAGCCCAAGAGAGTGGCAGTGCCAGCACTGGTGCCAGTACCAGTACCAATAACAGTGCCAGTGCCAGTGCCAGCACCAGTGGTGGCTTCAGTGCTGGTGCCAGCCTGACCGCCACTCTCACATTTGGGCTCTTTGCTGGCCTTGGTGGAGCTGGTGCCAGCACCAGTGGCAGCTCTGGTGCCTGTGGTTTCTCCTACAAGTGAGATTTTAGGTATCTGCCTTGGTTTCAGTGGGGACATCTGGGGCTTATGGGGCTGGGATGAGGAGCTGGATGATTCTAGGAAGGCCCAAGTTGGAGAATGATGTGGAGAGTGTGCCAAGACACTGCTTTTGGCATTTTATTCCTTTCTGTTTGCTGGATGTCAATTGACCCTTTTATTTTCTCTTACTTGTGTTTTCAGATATTGTTAATCCTGCCAGTCTTTCTCTTCAAGCCAGGGTGCATCCTCAGAAACCTACTCAACACAGCACTCTAGGCAGCCACTATCAATCAATTGAAGTTGACACTCTGCATTAAATCTATTTGCCATTTCTGAGTTTATTGCTTTTTTTGGCGGGCTGTCACATTTTGGTATCACATTTAAAAATCAGTGAGTTGGGAAAGTTTCCACCTCAGTCTGTGTTTAGTTTGAGGTGATATTGTTGGATTCCCAGGAGCGAGATTAACACACCTTTCTGGGATAGATTGGGCCTCACGTCTAATTGTTGGATTCCCAGGAGCGAGATTAATACACCTTTCTGGGATAGATTGGGCCTCACGTCTAATTGTTGGATTCCCAGGAGCGAGATTAATACACCTTTCTGGGATAGATTGGGCCTCACGTCTTAATTGTTGGATTCCCAGGAGCGAGATTAACACACCTTTCTGGGATAGATTGGGCATCACGTCTAGCCTTCAGGGTGGTGGGATTTTAGTGGGGTGGAGTTCAAGAGATTGTAGTTACAGAGGACACACTTTGAAGGAGAGGCTTGAGGTCGGCAAGTCTAGAGCAGAAAGTGTAAGTAGAGGAGACTGGACATCAAATATAGAATCCCTTTTTGAGAAATTTGAATGAGGAGAGAGAGGGGTACAGAGCTAAATGGAGATACAGGAACAAGGGAGCATTTTCTTGGGGAAGGAGAGAGAGACTTGAGTAGGGAGGAGTCAACGGAGAGGGAGAAGTTGAATGTTGACTTTTGCAGCCCAGTCCTGGAGGAGGTGAGAGGAGTTGGGTTGTGGGAAGGCCTGGGAGAAGGGACTACTCGGATAGGACTCAGGGGGACTGTGAGAGGATGTTGAGCAGTAGGGAGGCCCCAGTAGAGGATGGAGCCCATGATTTTTGGGGGAACATAGCAAGGTGCTCAGTAATCTTGGTATAGGAACCATGAAGATGAGTGTTGGTTTATTCCAAGGTTTGGGTTCTGCTGTTTGGATCTGGAATAAGAACACAGGACCAGGGCAGTGACTGGATGAGTCTGTACCTTCACCACTGTGTCCATGGTACCTGACATGTAGTAGTTGTACACAGAGTGGTGGAAGAAATGGACCATGGGACCCAGGCAGGCTTGGGGAGGAGGGATGAGGAGAGTGTGTGATAGATTTGGGGACAGTGCAGGAGTCTGTGGATGGATATCTGTGTGAGTGATGTGCATCTGACAGTGCAGAAGTCTCAGTGAAGTCCTCATTAGGAGTGCCTGCTATATGTCTGGCAGCATTCCAGGTATCTGGAAAGGGGTATTGAGAGAATAAGAAGTGTGATCTGGGGGACTAGTCAGACAGTGGGATGATTGTATTTAGGAAGTCACAGCACAGAGAGCTCTGGGTGATGGGGAGGTTCAAGGAATGGGTAGTCGAAGGGTAGAGATGCTTCCTGCGGATGTGGAGTCAGTGGTCTGGGAGGCCAGGGTATTCGTTGGGTTATCCATGTGGACAGTGAAATCACCCAGATGGTGGCAGGAGGTGGGAGAGAGGGGAGCATTATGAGCCAGGTGCCAAAGTACCCACATGTGGTGTCCTCTCAGCTACACTGCTCACTAAGGGACAGGGCCCTCAGGCTATTAAGAGATCCACCTCCCTGTTTTGTGGGGGTACTGCCCTGGACCACCTTTCTCCCCACGAAGCCCTCACCATCTCCAATCCCAACATTACTGGGCTTCTAATCACTGGGACGATCTTGTGGACAATGAGGCCCCGGTAATGGCCACCTCTCCTCTCCTGTAGAATCTATAAGCAATAAAGGAAGGATGTTTATTGCTTAGGGAACAGAATTTTAAAAAGAGAAACACAGCTCCATGTGCAGCAAGACAGCTCCTTACCTGTGGCTGTGAATTGAGACCTGCTGAAGTGATCTTCACTAGAAACAGAGGCTCTTCCATTGAAGATTAGGATATGGTCTCCTCAGGGCCTGGGTAGTACCCAGGACAGGTAGACAAAATCACAGGCAGCTTTGGCCTCCTAGGAAGGACTCTCAGTGGGTACTGTGTCTAGGGCCCCCTCAGATTCTCTGGTGATGTCCATCTGAAAATGGAAGGGGTGGGCGATGATGAGGTGGTGAGGAACTCAGGGACTGTGATGCTAACAAAAATGAGTTCCAAGTGTTTGATAGAGTTAAGTGTGACCCATAGTAATGCAGAACTCTTCTTTCCTCTTGCCTTCCTTCCACAGGACACTGGGCTTGCAGAGCACCCACCTCTTCTTCCCTTCCCACAAAGCCTAGAATTTGACAGGAGAAGGGGTTGGTTCTTCCTCACTCCTCACTCCCCGCTCCTCAAGTGTCAGACTGAAGGCAGGTGGGACAGGGAAGGAGAGAGCAGGTCTGGTCCCAGGCAAGCAGGGGAGTGTTCGGAGCAGGGGGAAGGAGTGGCAGGGGAAATGAGGACAGACCCTTGTTCATGTTTTTGCCATCTTTATCAGCCTGGAGGCCGTTACTGTGACGAATGAACTCCCACAATTTTCAGTTTTTTCTTCAGTATGTTATTAAGTAAATTCCAAATAATTATAGATTGTATCATGTATCTTCCCCTTGGCTAGTGGTGGCCAGAGCCCCTTTAGCAGCTGCTCCACCCATTTTTTTTTTTATTATCACCCTCTAAGAAGCCTTTTTAGACATTTTTATCCTAATTGTCCTTCCCCATGTAGTTTTATTTACACAGATATACTGTAGATATCTATTTAATAACTATGTATATTTGTGCTTTATACATAAAAAATAAACCTTACTCTTTTCATTCAATACAGGGTTAATAATGAATAAAATATTTAAGTAAAAAGTTAAATGTGAAGGTAAATCAATGTTGAACTGGTGCATAACATCCATCCCTTCTACTATGATAATTTTGTTCATTGGCTCATTGAACAAGCACTGGGTGTCTGGAGAAGAGGTTGACAGACTTCCACGGGCTGGGTAATCATGCACCTTTTGGTGAGCACTCACATGGGACACAGATATCCCCACACAACCCATCCTGAGAGATCTGTCCACTTGCTCCTCATATATATGCAGGCAAAGCAATTAGAACTGTGCCTTGCACATAATGAGTACTCTTAAGTATTTTATTATGTGGTCATTATTGCTATCAATTCTCCAATCTCATTCCTTCCCAGTCTCTATCTGGCAGACGCAATCTGTATTGATCAGTGCTCCTGGCCAGGTCGCTTTCTGGACAGAGACCAACCACATGCATGGCTGTTGAGTTTTGACTCTGAAGAGGATTTCCTTTTTTTACTTCCCGTCAGGGTCACACCTGAGTGCGGCTGTTGCACCTTAGCTCAGCCTCCAGCTAGTTCCTGCTTACCATGTGTGTCATTTGCAAACCATGCTCCTGGGCTTTTTTCCTTCTTTGGGAAGCTGGTTGTTGGGAACTCCGTACAAGGCCCTCAGTGTGAGCTGAGGGAGGGCAAGCAATGTGGCAGGAGAAGGTGTTATGGGGAGGGTGAGCCTCCCGTAACTCACTTGTGCCTGCAGGACCTGCTCCGGTCTGATCTCCTGTGACCACTGCCCTTTGGTGATGAAGCATTGTCATTGCCTGCCTGACTTTATGGTTTGGTGGATAAGATGACATGGGCCTAGGGTGAGCAGCTCAGGTGCATGGTCACTTGGGGTCCCGTGGTTAAGTGCTCATACTCTACCAGGAGCCAGTAGTTCAACCTTGTTGAATTAATCATCAGGTGCCAGGTGCCACTTTTATTTGATGAAGAGAGCATGGCTTTTGCTCCAAAATGCTAGAAGCTCGCGCTTTGATTCTCCAGATGGGGCTTGTCACAGGCTCCACACAGCATCCCAATCTGTCAGACATTTATTTGTTCCTTCAACTGCCATGTATAGTGACTGCAGGGTTCCATTTAGTGAGCACCCTGTGCTGGGTGCTGGGGTGTTCCTGTTCTCAAGACGGCCAATCCAGTGAGGGAAACACTGGCAGCACCGAGGGGAACCATAAAGGGCTGTGGGAGCCCAGAGGAGCTAGTGATTTCCTCCTCTGTGTATAGGCGTGTTGTTAACCGCTGATGGCATGTGTTAGGAACATCTGCACAGGTGCATAGGTCCAGGCACACATTTCTATATGCGGCTATAGGCGTTTCATACATACGTTTCATTATGGACATGAGTCAGCAGTCAGCGTGCTCTGGTGGAAGGAGCCCTTGACTGGGAGGAAGGAGCGGTAGCTTAAACTCTCCCAGCTCCCTTACATGGTCCCTTGTGCCCTCGGACACGTCCCTGCCCCTCTCTGGCCTCATATCCAAAGAGCATTGCCTCACCCGGCCTGCTCTCTGGGGGCCGCACTTTAGACAGTGGGTGGGGAGCACCCAGACCATGGCCTGGTACACGGTGGGTGCTGCGCAAGTGAGAGCTACCTCCACGGGGAGGTGCTTTGTAAACTGGGCCTGGTGCTCTGTGATGAACGTGAAGGTGGCGCCGGCTGTATGCATGCACACACAGGTTTGTGTGCAGGGAGGCATGCCCTGTGGAGACAGCCACGTGTCTAGCTGGGCTCCAAGCTGTGTTGGCAAGGCCAGGCTGGCTCCAACCAAGATGGCCCTGGCTGCAGGGGCTGCCATGGGCCAGGGTCACGCCTCTAGCAGCCTCTGACTCTGCTCTGAGAAGTGGGCCATGAGGGAGTCACAGGTCAGAGTCTACCTTGAGGGGAGGCTGTCAGTCCAGAGATAACAGAAAGGGAGCCACGAGGATGCAGCCATCCATCAGGGCAGCGACTTGCCTGGGGCACCCCCACCTCTCCAATGGGGGAGCTGAGGGCAGGCGGGTAGGCCAGCTTTCAGTCCTGGCTCTGTCTCATCCTAGCTGCCTGCCCTGGGGCCACTCTCTGCTTCCTCATCCATAAACCAGTGGCAGGAATGCCCACCCCATAGACTCGTGGTGAAGGTGAAATGAGCCACATATGTGGAAGCAGATGGCACCATGATTGTGCATAGGTGTCCAATAAAAGACAATTGTGACAACAACTGTCCTTCCTGCACTAATTTTCCCACTTGTCCCACCCCCAACCAGTCCTGCCAGCAGGAACAATACCTGTGCTAAGAAGCCCAGATGCAGGGGTAAATGCTGTGGAAATGGATCCCTTTATTCAGCCAGCACCCAGAATGTGCAGGTCACTGTCCTGGGCTGGGGAGAAGAGACTCGGGCCAGGAAAGCCACACATGGGCCAGAACTGGGAGAACTGAAGCCCAGGGCACAGCAACCTGCCTGGGAGGGAGGAGAAGATGAAGAGGGCTTCCTGGACCACACCATGGAGCCAGTGTTGGGCCTTGGAAGGGAGTGGGGAGGGCAAGAAGGACACAGTCATGGGTGGGGACAGGGCTGCCAGTGTGACACCTATGTTGGGGTGAGGAGGGGAGAAGAGTGGTTCAAGGGTGGGTGTCTCAGGGCAGCTGTCTGTGTGACCAGTGATGGTCACCTGCTGACAGAGGGGACAGAGGAGGGCCGTCTAGGTGGGGGAGGTGCACCAGCAAAGGCATGGAGTCGTGAGAAAGATGAGGGGACCAGTCAGGCAGAGTCAAGGGGGTCACTGTCATGAAGCAGCTGGCTTTGGGTAGGGCTTGGGTGCCGGGGCCAAGCTCTCAGACCTGCAGAGCAGGTGGCATTGGGAGTCATTTGGTGGCTGGGGCAAGACTGAGTGGCTGATGGGTGGAACAGCAAGAGTGACAGAATCTGTCTTCCACCTCAGGACCCAGGCAGTGGCCACCCCTACACCCCTAGCCCACCTGGGACAGCCCAGCCAACCCATCTGTGTGTGTGGCCCTCCCTACCTGCTGGCCGCAAGCTGAGAGGCAAGAGTCGCCTCCAATGTGGCCTCTGAGGTTGAGTTTGCTCCCACCATGCTGGCATAGGTAGATAGAGTGGGGCGTGATGGGATATTCATGAGGTAGTATTCTGTGCGGCTGGATGTGCTCTTGCACTCAGTTACCATGTAGCGTGTGTCCACGATGAAGATCTTGAGGTGGGACAGGTGGCTGGGCCAGACCCAAGCAGGAGCAAGGGCAGTTCAGGGGCTAATGGTGGGGGCTCTCTTCATTACTCCCCACTTGCCCTTCTAAATCCACTCCCCATCTATGCCTGTCCCACTCTGTGCTTCAGGAGACAGAACCTTGCTGATTGTATCATCTGGGCTCCTTGTCCTGCAAGTGAGAGACAATGGCACCCGATGCGCGGAGGTCACAGTGAGAGAGGTATTTATCCCTATGCCTCCCTATCTGCTGGGTTGTGCTTTAGCTGTCGCGAGGCTCCCCTAACTCGGGCCATCAGTTCCCATGGGCCGCTCTTCTTCCGTGGCTGTGACTCTTGTCACTTTCTTTTAACTGCCCTTGCACCTTGACCCTTCAGGGCTTGAGGTGGTAATGGCTTTTGGCAGATTCAGTTCCTCCGTCTCTGCCCATCCCTTGTGGGTCCTCTAATGCCACCTACCTTTGTAAATTATGTCCTCATGAGTTTACCATCAGTTTGCCCACGGAGTTTGCCATGTGTTTTGGGACAGCATTTTGCCTGACACAGAGAGTGAATGTGAGTGTAAAAAGGAATGAATAAATGTGAGCGAAGGAGAGTGGGTGAAAGTAAATGCATGAATGAATGAGAAAACAAGTGTGAATGAGGAATTTTTGTGTGAAACTTTCCTTGTTTATTTTGCTGAGGTTGTAGAAGCCACACTGGCCAAATCGTGCTTTTCCCTGGATCCCCACTGAGAATGGCAGGTCAGTGAGCGCACAGCAAGTGCAGGCTCTTTGGAGGACACCGTCTCACACCCTGGAGGGAAGAGGAGCATCCTGCCTCACAGGCTTGCTTCAAATCTCACGTAGAGGTTTTGGAAGGCCAGACTGGCTACATCAGAATCACAACATGGGCTCCTAGAAATGCAGATTCCTGGAGCCCAGCCTTCAGGGTCTGGTTCAGTAGCATGGGGGTGGGGCCCAGGAAGCTGTGTCGTCAACCAGTCTCAGGTGACGTTGACGTACAGCCAGGTTGGATAACCACGGAGCTGGCCTGCTCACCTCATCCGAGAGATGAGAGGACAGGTGCAGAGAAATCCCTGGCTCATGTGGCAGCCCGTCCAAAGCTGTTTAGCATTGGAGGTCCCAACTCATTCGACTCTGTTGACCCAGAGAGGCACTGGGGTGGACAGTGGATGTAACAGACACAGACAGACACACAGACTGGATCCAAATCCCAGTGCTGACACTCCCCTAATGTGGGACGATCAAAGCCAGTCACTCCATTGCTCAACTTCACTTTTCCCATCTGTAAAATGGACGAGATGCCATCTACAGCTCAGGACCACTGTGAGACTTTGAGAGAATTCCTCCCTCCCAACTACGTGGTGCAGAGAAGATTGCACGATCATTCTACTCGTTAGCATTAGGTGGCACTCACTGAGTTGCAGGTATGGCTCCAAACACTGTACATGAATGGCCTCATTTATTTCCCACAAGCACTGCCTATGAAGTAGGAGCTGTGGTCATGCCTGTGCTGTAGATGAGGAGCCAGAGGCTTAGAGAGAATGAGTCTCTTGTCCAGGGACACACAGCAGCAGCGGGGACCTGGGCCCACAGGCCATCTGAGTCCCTGCAGCCTGCACTCTTCAGCCCTAAGCTATAAATGGCAGGTCCCTCCCCCATTCTCCTTAAAGGTTAAAACAGAGGGTAGAACCAATCCTGTGGGGAAGAAAACAGAACAAAGAGCTCTGAGAGGAAGGAAGCCAAGGGAATGTATGTGAGCAGGCGCCTCAGAGAGTATGGGGCTCAGTGTGCCCCTGAGCTTCCTGACAGCTGTGGCAGGAAGGAGGGGGAGCAGAATTCCCAAGTGTCTATTTTCTGGAAAAAAAGGAGGCAGAGTGACATTTCTAAATGGACATTTGTCTTGGATTCCAGAGGAGTTGATCTTGTGGCCAGCTCAGCAAACATCCGGGACTAGAGAGTCATCTGTGATTTCATGAGACTCTAAAAGGCTTGTTCACACACGTGATGCCCAGAGTCAGAAGGCAGAGAGGGAAGAAGAAATATGAAATCTGATCCAGAGGGCAACCTTGCTAGGCTGCTGTTTCCCACAGCAGTGGGGGGATGGGAGGAGACCTAGACCTTGTCTGTGTGTCTGTCCGTGTCCTGGACACACACTGACTGCACTGCCTCTCTGGGAGGAGACGCAGGCTGCTGGTGTACCTCCAGACATGCCACGCCTCCAAAGACTGGGCCCCAGGTTGCATGGGCAATGAGGTAGGGTGAGGTTGCCAGTGAGGGTCACACTGCTAGGGCCTGGGAGCTGAGGGCCAAGCTGGGTCTGTCCGGCTGGGCTCAGTGGAGGATGCAGAGAGGAGCTGGCTGTGGGACTGGGAGAGGAGTGTGGGGCAGTTGGAAGGGTGTTGTAGGCAGGAGTCACTGGAAGTTTGGGGAGGGGTTAGACTTCTCACCCTCCCCAGATAGCACCCCTTGTGCTGCCCTTTCTGTGGTTCTTCTGTCTTGTGAGCCCTCTGTACCACCCCGTCCCAATCGTCCCCACTCATACAGGTGAGGCTGATTTGCCCCCATCCATCAGGATCGAGAGGGCAGCCTGAGACATCTGGTCCCATCGTGCATCTCCTGCTACAGGACTCTCAACCCCAGCACACAAACCACCCCTCAGCAGCCCCACACCACACCACCTACTGCCCGACATTGCAAGACCAGTTGGCTCAGGCATCATGGCTGACTTCCTGGTTCAGTACGATGTGGTCATGGAGGACATCATTAGAGCTGTGCAGGTGAGGGGGCCTGGGGAAGAGGAGAGAGGATGGGCTCTGGAGTCAGACAGGCCTGAGCACTGCTCGGGTCTCTCCAGCTGTTCACTCCAGTTTCCCTAGGGATAAGCGAGAGCTAGCGAACAAGGATAGGCTGACGTGAAAAGACACATGGCTTCAACCTTGGGAGGCACATCGAATCCCCCAAAGGGTTGGAGACCTGGAACTGTCTCCAGTGAATCAAGTGCCCAAAGGACCCATCCCTAACTAAATCAAGTCATAGCCTGCTCGAAAACAGTCCTTCTGCAAAGTAAACCCTTGGCCACTAACTGGGCACTCATGCTCATGGGCTCTCATGCATTCTATAGCTCTTATACTCTCCTGTGTTCTCTTGGGCTTCCTTGCTCTCTCTCGGCCTTTAGCAATCCTTATTGCTTCAGTGGAGCCATCTGCCTAAACAGGTAGCCCTTCAATTCTGAGTTTCCACATTCATGAAGAAAGAGCAGAGGTCCCACAAGGTCCCACACTGTCCCAGATGGGAAAGGACAGAGCACTGATCCCAGGGCCCCGGCTTGAGCACAAGGATGGCGGGGCAGCCTGAGACATCTGGTTCCACTCTGCCTCTCCCGCCACAGAACTCTCAACCCCAGCACACAAACCACCCTCCAGCTGCCCCAAACCACACCACACCACACCACACCACACCTTTCTCCAAAACACCTGAGCCTGCCTCTCATCTGTGTGAGCATTTGCTCATGGTGGCCACTGCCCTGAGAATGACTTCTTCCTCCTTGCTCCACTGCTCAGCATCCTCGTGTTCCTGAAACACTGCCGAAACACCTCCTCCTTGATGACTCCAGTCCACCAACAATTCGTTTGCCTGCCCTGGACTAAAAGTGTCCCATGGTTAAACCTCTTCTCATGCATCATTCATTCATTCACATGTTGAATGAATAAGTGGACTAGGCCAGTCTTGCACTCATTGACTCTGACAACTCAGAAGTGAGTCGGACACAGCCACTCATCTCCCTCTGCCATCACCCCATCCTGAAGCACCCAGATACACAGAGCCTTGACAGTCATCAAGTGCTCTAGGTGTTGTGTTTAAGTGTGTCATGGGTTCTGTCGTGGTGCCAGTGGAGGAGGGTTTCAGGGCCGTCATCCTAAAGGAGTTGGAATTTAAGTAAGCATGGGAAAAACGAATCAGATATATCTGCAAGTTGGTCGAGAAGGTGAAGGGAAAGGCATGCAGTGAGAAGGAACAGCATGTGCAGAGGCACAGAGGTGTGGCTCAGTCTGTTGTGTAGGGGGAGTAAAAGTTACTCTCCTGCCAGGATAGGAGCCAAGGGTACCTTGCCAGCAGGTGGCAGCAGGGGCTTTAACCTGGTGTTATGTCTTGTGGGTGTGTTTAGTTCATGGAGGTATTCCTCTGCTGGTTCATGCTTTACCATCACCACAGCTGCCTGCAGTTGAAATAAGGATGGATGGAGGCATGGGATTAAGCATTAACTAGTACAACCAGGAACTCCCAAGCACCGTGAGCCCTGACCCCCTCTGACACCCTGCCAGGAACACTCAGGTCATCTCCCACTTCCTATTTGAGTGTGCTCCTCTTTGAAAGCCCAGCACATCATCAGATCATCCACCCCGCTGGGGCTCACTGAGCACCTCATCTGTGTCATACCTGGTGTTGGCTGACGTTGGGAACCCCAAAGGGTATCACACACACCGCCTACCTATTGTCTATGGGCGAGACACAGAAACCCAATATTGGCACTAGGGTAGAATTGCCCTTTCCATGACACACAAGGTAGGATGGAAGCCATAATGAAGAGGAAAGGCAGTTCCAGAAGGTTCCCAGGAGGAGACCAAGGCTGACCTGTCTGTTAAGGAATTAATAAAAATGGGCCATAGGCAAGGGCCTGTGGGAGGGAAAGGCATTCCAGCAATGTAGTGGCTGCCTGAGAAAAGAAACAGGCAAAAACTTACCAAGTATGTGTAGGGAATTGCAAAGAGCTTGGAGTTCTGGAGCAGAGATTTGAGATGAAAAACCCGAAGAGCCACATAGAAGGCTGGAGGGTCCTGCAGGGCAACACAAGGAATATGGGATTTGTCCTGTAGTTGAACAGGGAGCCATGAGATAAAATGACATGTGAGGTAATGTTTACAGGGTCTCAGCGGCTGCCTCTGAGCAGCATGGATGGGAGAGGCTGCAGTAGAAGAGGGAAACTGAGAAAAATGAGGCCTAAGCTTGGGCTTGGTCAGTTAGGGATGAAGAGGAGGGTGGCCCGGAGAAGCATCCAGCAGAGAAAAGCAATAAGAATTGGAAGTTGATTGGCTGCAGGGAATGGGGGCCACCTGAATATTGAAGGCAACACTCAGATTTGTCTCCAGAGTGACCATGTGGATGATGGTGCCCCTGACTGCGAAGGCATAAAGGGCCAAGTAGGGGCAGGACAACGAATTCACTGTTTGGGCAGGATGCATTGGAGGCTTCTTGAAACATTCCGGGGCAGATGTCCAACAGTGAGTCTGTACCCACTGGTAAGGGGGCAATTGTGGGAGCCCTAGATGGGAGAAGAGATTCAGAGTGACAGGTAGGGCTTCTGTGGTGGAAACCAAGTGACAGAGGGAGGTCACCTAGGGAGCATGTGTGGAGCCAGAAGGGAAGATCCTTCAAGGCAGCAGCTAAGGTGGAGTGGCCCAATCCAGCAGCTATGGATCCCTTCAGCCACCCCATCAACTGCGCACAGCCTGCCCAGAGCCCCAGTCCCCAACAGTTCACTCCATTGAGCTGCACCAGCATAATTATTTTCTTTGACCTGAGAAATATTGGGAAACACTGCGAAGGGAGTGGGCAGACAGAAGTGGTAGGAGAATAAGGAGAGTTCACTGTAGCAGATTGCAGGGAAAACGACTTTTTTTTTAAATTTAATTTTATTTTTTATTATACTTTAAGTTTTAGGGTACATGTGCACATTGTGCAGGTTAGTTACATATGTATACATGTGCCATGCTGGTGTGCTGCACCCACTAACTCATCATCTAGCATTAGGTATATCTCCCAATGCTATCCCTCCCCCCTCCCCCCACCCCACAACAGTCCCCGGAGTGTGATGTTCCCCTTCCTGTGTCCATGTGTTCTCATTGTTCAGTTCCCACCTATGAGTGAGAATATGCGGTGTTTGGTTTTTTGTTCTTGCGATAGTTTACTGAGAATGATGATTTCCAATTTCATCCATGTCTCTACAAAGGACATGAACTCATCGTTTTTTATGGCTGCATAGTATTCCATGGTGTATATGTGCCACATTTTCTTAATCCAGTCTATCATTGTTGGACATTCAGGTTGGTTCCAAGTCTTTGCTATTGTGAATAATGCCGCAATAAACATACGTGTGCATGTGTCTTTATAACAGCATGATTTATAGTCCTTTGGGTATATACCCAGTAATGGGATGGCTGGGTCAAATGGTATTTCTAGTTCTAGATCCCTGAGGAATCGCCACACTGACTTCCACAATGGTTGAACTAGTTTCCAGTCCCACCAACAGTGTAAAAGTGTTCCTATTTCTCCACATCCTCTCCAGCACCTGTTGTTTCCTGACTTTTTAATGATTGCCATTCTAACTGGTGTGAGATGGTATCTCATTGTGGTTTTGATTTGCATTTCTCTGAAGGCCAGTGATGATGAGTATTTTTTCATGTGTTTTTTGGCTGCATAAATGTCTTCTTTTGAGAAGTGTCTGTTCATGTCCTTCGCCCACTTTTTGATGGGGTTGTTTGTTTTTTTCTTGTAAATTTGTTTGAGTTCTTTGTAGATTCTGGATATTAGCCCTTTGTCAGATGAGTAGGTTGAGAAAATTTTCTCCCATTTTGTAGGTTGCCTGTTCACTCTGATGGTAGTTTCTTTTGCTGTGCAGAAGCTCTTGAGTTTAATTAGATTCCATTTGTCAATTTTGTCTTTTGTTGCCATTGCTTTTGGTGTTTTAGACATGAAGTCCTTGCCCATGCCTATGTCCTGAATGGTAATGCCTAGGTTTTCTTCTAGGGTTTTTATGGTTTTAGGTCTAACGTTTAAGTCTTTAATCCATCTTGAATTAATTTTTGTATATGGTGTAAGGAAGGGATCCAGTTTCAGCTTTCTACATATGGCTAGCCAGTTTTCCCAGCACCATTTATTAAATAGGGAATCCTTTCCCCATTGCTTGTTTTTCTCAGGTTTGTCAAAGATCAGATAGTTGTAGATATGCGGCGTTATTTCTGAGGGCTCTGTTCTGTTCCATTGATCTATATCTCTGTTTTGGTACCAGTACCATGCTGTTTTGGTTACTGTAGCCTTGTAGTATAGTTTGAAGTCAGGTAGTGTGATGCCTCCAGCTTTGTTCTTTTGGCTTAGGATTGACTTGGCAATGCGGGCTCTTTTTTGGTTCCCTATGAACTTTAAAGAGAAAGCAGGAAAGATCCAAAATTGACACCCTAACATCACAATTAAAAGAACTGGAAAAGCAAGAGCAAACACATTCCAAAGCTAGCAGAAGGCAAGAAATAACTAAAATCAGAGCAGAACTGAAGGAAATAGAGACACAAAAAACCCTTCAAAAAATTAATGAATCCAGAGCTGGTTTTTTGAAAGGATCAACAAAATTGATAGACCGCTAGCAAGACTAATAAAGAAAAAAAAGAAGAATCAAATAGACGCAATAAAAAATGATAAAGGGGATATCACCACCGATCCCACAGAAATACAAACTACCATCAGAGAATACTACAAACACCTCTACGCAAATAAACTAGAAAATCTAGAAGAAATGGATAAATTCCTCAACACATACACTCTCCCAAGACTAAACCAGGAAGAAGTTGAATCTCCGAATAGACCAATAACAGGCTCTGAAATTGTGGCAATAATCAATAGCTTACCAACCAAAAAGAGTCCAGGACCAGATGGATTCACAGCCGAATTCTACCAGAGGTACAAGGAGGAACTGGTACCATTCCTTCTGAAACTCTGCCAATCAATAGAAAAAGAGGGAATCCTCCCTAACTCATTTTATGAGGCCAGCATCATTCTGATACCAAAGCCGGGCAGAGACACAACCAAAAAAGAGAATTTTAGACCCATATCCTTGATGAACATTGATGCAAAAATCCTCAGTAAAATACTGGCAAACTGAATCCAGCAGCACATCAAAAAACTTATCCACCATGATCAAGTGGGCTTCATCCCTGGGATGCAAGGCTGGTTCAATATATGCAAATCAATAAATGTAATCCAGCATATAAACAGAACCAAAGACAAAAACCACATGATTATCTCAATAGATGCAGAAAGGGCCTTTGACAAAATTCAACAATGCTTCATGCTAAAAACTCTCAATAAATTAGGTATTGATGGGACGTATCTCAAAATAATAAGAGCTATCTATGACAAACCCACAGCCAATATCATACTGAATGGGCAAAAACTGGAAGCATTCCCTTTGAAAACGGGCACAAGACAGGGATGCCCTCTCTCACCACTCCTACTCAACATAGTGTTGGAAGTTCTGGCCAGGGCAGTTAGGCAGGAGAAGGAAATAAAGGGTATTCAGTTAGGAAAAGAGGAAGTCAAATTGTCCCTGTTTGCAGATGACATGATTGTATATCTAGAAAACCCCGTTGTCTCAGCCCAAAATCTCCTTAAGCTGATAAGCAAATTCAGCAAAGTCTCAGGATACAAAATCAATGTACAAAAATCACAAGCATTCTTATACACCAATAACAGACAAACAGAGAGCCAAATCCTGAGTGAACTCCCATTCACAATTGCTTCAAAGAGAATAAAATACCTAGGAATCCAACTTACAAGCGCTGTGAAGGACCTCTTCAAGGAGAACTACAAACCACTGCTCAATGAAATAAAAGAGGATATAAACAAATGGAAGAGCATTCCATGCTCATGGGTAGGAAGAATCAATATCGTGAAAATGGCCATACTGCCCAAGGTAATTTATAGATTCAATGCCATCCCCATCAAGCTACCAATGACTTTCTTCACAGAATTGGGAAAACGACTTTTGAAGACCGCAGAAGTCACCCGTGTTCAACTGTGACGTACATTGGTGGGGAAGGCAGTCCCAAAAGACTCAAAATACAGACATTGGGTTTGTTTGTTTTAGTAAAGTTCCTCTGTTTAATTTTTGAGGGTACACAGTAGGTGTATATATTTATGGGATAAGTGAGATGTTTTGGTACAGGCATGCAATCTGTAATAATCGCATCACGGGGTACCCATTCCCTCAAGCATTTATCCCTGTGTTACAAACAATCCATTTATACTCTTTTACTTATTTTTAAATGTACAATTAAATTATTATTGACTATAGTTACCCTGTCGTGCTATCAAATACTAAGTCTTATTCATTATTTCTCACTTTTCTTTGTACCCTTTAACCCCTGCCTCCCACCTATCTCCCCACTGCCTGCTGCCCTTCCTCCCTCAGCCTCTGGTAACCACTCTTCTACTCTCTATCTCCATGAGTTCAACTGCTTTCATTTTTTAGATCCCACTAATGAGTGACAACATGTGAGATTTGTCTTTCTGTGCCTGACTTATTTCATGTAACATAATGATCTCCAGTTCCATTCATGTTGTTGCAAATGGCAAGATCCCATTCTTTTTTATGGCTGATTAGTACTCCATTGTGTATATGTACCATGTTTTCTTTATCCATTCATCTGTTGATGGACACTTATGTTGTTTCCAAGTCTTGGCCGTTGTGAACAGCGCTGCAACAAAAAGGAGGGTGCAGATATCTCTTGGATACACTGATTTTCTTTCTTTTGGGTATATACCCAGAAGTGGGATGGTTGGATTGTATGATGAAGCTCTAATTTTTAGTTTATTGAGGAGCCTCCAAACTGTTCTCCATATGGTTCTACTAATTCACATTCCCACCAACAGCGTATGGGGGTCCCTTTTCTCCACATCCTCGCCAGCATTTCTTATTGCCTGTCTCTGGGTTAGAAGCCATTTTAGTTGGGTTGAGATGATATCTCATTGTAGTTTGATTTTCACATTTCTGATGATAGTGATGTTGAGCACCTTTTCATATATCTGTTTGCCATTTGTATGTCTTCTTTTGAGAAATATCTATTCAAATCTTTTGCCCTTTTTCAATAGGATTCTTAGATTTTTTTCCTATGGAGTTGTTTGAGCTCCTTGTATAATCTGGTTATTATACCCTTGTGAGATGGGTAGTTTGCAAATATTTTGTCCCATTCTGTGGGTTGTCTCTTCACTTTGTTTATCATTTCCCTTGCAGTGTAGAAGCTTTTTAACTTGATGTGATCCCATTTGTCCACTTTTACTATGGTTGCTTGTGCTTATCGGGCATTATTCAAGAAATTTTTGCTCAGACCAATGCTCTGGAGATTTTCCCAAGATTTTCTTGTAGTATTAATAGTATCATAGTTTGAGGTCTGAGATTTAAGTCTTTAATTCATTTTGATTTGATTTTTGTATATGGTGAGAGAGAGAGGTCTAGTTTCATTATTCTGCATATGGGTATCCAGTTTTCCCAGCACCTTTTACTGAAGAGACTGTTCTTTCCCCAGTGTTTGTTGTTGGCACCTGTGTTAAAAATCAGTTCACCATAGGTGAATATGTTTGTTTCTGGGTTTTTTATTCTTTTCCATCGGTCTATGTGTCTGTTTCTGTCTCATTACCAATCTGTTTTTGTTGCTATAGCTCTGCAGCATAATTTGAAATCAGGTAATGTGATTCCTTCACTTTTGTTCTTTTGGCTTAGGATAGCTTTGGTTATTCTGGGTCTTTCGTGGTTCTATATAAATTGTAGGATTTTTTTTTCAATCTGTGAAGAATGTCATTGCGATTTTGATAGGGATTGCATTGAATCTGTAGATTGCTTTGGGTAGTATGAATGTTTTAACAATATTGATTCTTCCAATCCATGAACATGGAATATCTTTCCATTTTTTAGATATAAAAATGTCCTCTTCAATTTCTTTTAACAGTGTTTTGCACTTTTCATTATAAAGATGTTTCACTTCTTTGGTTAATTCCTAGCATTTAATTTTATTCATGGCTACTGTAAATGGGGTTTCTTTTTAAATGTCTTTTTCAGATTGTTCACTGTTGGCATATAGAAATACTACTGATTTTGTTTTGCTGATTTTGTATCCTGCAACTTTCCTGCATTTGTTATCAGTTCTAATATTTTTTGTGGGGTCTTTAGGGTTTTCCTAGTATAAGATCATATCATCTGCAAACAAGGATAATTTGACTTATTCCTTTCCAATTCGGATGCCCTTTATTTCTTTCTCTTGTCTGATTGTTCTAGGTAGGCCTTCCAGTACTTTGTGGAATAACAGTGGTGAAAGCGAGCATCTGTGTCATGCTCCAGACCTTAGCGGAAAGGCTTTCAGTTTTTCTCTTCAGTATGATACTAGGTGTGGCTCTGTCATATATGGCTTTTGTTATGTTGAGGTATGTTCCTTTTATCCCCAGTGTTTTGAGTGTTTTGTCATGAAGAAATGTTGAGTTTTATTAAATGCTTTTTCAGCATCAATTGAAATGATCATACGGTTTTTGTTCTTCATTCAGTTGGTATACTGTATCACACTGATTGCTTTGCACATGTTGAACCATCCTTGCATCTCAGGGATAAATCCCACTTGGTCATGATGATCTTTTAAGTGTGTTATTGAGTTCAGTTTCTTAGTATTTTGTTGAGAATGTGTGCATCCATATTCATCAGAGTCATTGGCCTATAGTTGTCATTTTTTGATGTGTCTTTGTCTGGTTTTGGTATCAGGGCAATACTGGCCATGTAGAATGAATTTTGAAGTATTCTGTCCTCTTCCATTTTTTGGAAGAATTTGAGTAGGACTGGTATTAGTTCTTTTTTAACTGTTTTGTAGAATTCAGAGATGAAGCCATCAGGTCCTGAGCCTTTCTTTACTAAGAGGCTTTTAGTCATGGCTTTGATCTTGTTACTTTTTGTTGGCCTGTTCAGGTTTTGAATTTCTTTTCTTTTCTTCTTTTTTTTTTTTTGAGACAGAGTCTTGTTCTGTTGTTCAGGCTGGAGTACAGTGGCATGGTCTCGGCTCCCTGTAATCTCTGCCTCCTGGGCTCAAGCAATTCTCCCACCTCAGCTTCTCATGTAGCTGGAATTACAGGTGTCCACCACCACACCAGTCCAATTTTTGTTTTTTTAGTAGAGATGGGGTTTCACTATGTTGGCCAGGCTGCTCTCCAACTCCTGATCTCAGGTAATCCGCCTGCCTAGGCCTTCAAAAGTGCTGGGATTACAGGCATGAGCCACCAGGCTTGGCCTTGATTTTGAACTTCTTCATGCTTCAGTCTTGGTAGCTTGTATGTGTCTAGGAATTTGTCCATTTCTTCTAGGTTTTCTTTCTGTTAATTTAACTTTTAAGCTCAAGAGTACACGTTCAGGTTTGCTACATAGGTACATTTGTGTCATGGCGGTTTGTTGTACAGATTATTTTGTCACCCTGGTATTAAGCCTATTACCCATTAGTTATTTTTCATGATTCTCTCTCTCTTCCGCAGTCCACCTCTGACCAGCCACAGTGTGTGTCATTTGCCTCTATGCTTCCATATGTTCTCATCATTTAGCTCTCATTCATAAGTGAGGACAGGTAGTGTTTGGTTTTCTGTTTCTGTGTTAGTTTGCTAATGATAATAGCTTCCAGCTTCTCTGTTCCTGTAAAAAACATAATCTCATTGTTTTAATGGTTGCATACTATTCCATGGTGTATATGCACCATGTTTTCTTTATTCAGTCTATCATTGATGGGCATTTAGTTTGATTCCATGTCTGTGCTATTGTAAATAGTGCTGCAATGGACATATGTATCCATGTGTCTTTCTAATAGAAAAATTTGTATTCCTTTGGGTATATACCAAGTAATGGGATTGCTGGGTCAAATGGTATTTGTGTTTTAGGTCTTTGAGGAATCGCCACAGTGTCTTCCATAGTGGTTGAACTAATTTACACTCTCACCAATAGTGTATAAAAGCGTTCCCTGTTTTTCCACAATCTTGCTGGCATCTGTTGTTTTTGCACTTTTTAATAGTAGCCATTCTAACTGGTGTGAAATGGTATCTCATTGTGGTTTTGATTCGTGTTTCTCTAATGATCAGTGATGTTGAGCTTTTTTCCATATGATTGTTAGCCACATGTATGTCTTCTTTTGAGAAGTGTCTGTTTATGCCCTTTGCTTACTTTTTGATGTGGCTGTTTGTTTTTTTCTTGAAAATTTGTTTAAGTTTCTTATAGATGCTAGGCCTTTTCAGATGCATAGTTTGCAAACATTTTCTCATGTCTGTTCACTCTGTTAATAGTTTCCTTTGCTATGTAGAAGCTCATTAGTTTAATTGGATTGCATTTGTCCATTTTTGCTATTGTTGCAACTGCTTTTGGTGTCTTCATCATGAAATATTTGTCCGTTCCTATGTCCAGAATTGTATTGCCTAGGTTGTCTTCCAGGGTTTTTATAGTTTTGGGTTTTACATTTAAGTCTTTAAACCATCTTGAGTTAATTTTTGTATATGGTATGAGGAAGGATTCTAGTTTCAGTTTTCTGCAAATGGCTTGCAAGTTATCCCAGCACCATTTATTGAATAGGGAATCCTTTCCCCACTGCTTGTTTTTGTCAGGTTTGTTGAAGATCAGATAGTTGTAGGTGTGTGGCCTTATTTATGGGTTCTCTATTGTCGTCTATTTTTTTTATTTTATTTATTTATTTTTTAATTTATTTTTTTATTGATCATTCTTGGGTGTTTCTTGCAGAGGGGGATTTGGCAGGGTCATAGGACAATAGTGGAGGGAAGGTCAGCAGACAAACAAGTGAACAAAGGTCTCTGGTTTTCCTAGGCAGAGGGCCCTGCGGCCTTCCGCAGTGTTTGTGTCCCTGGGTACTTGAGATTAGGGAGTGGTGATGACTCTTAACGAGCATGCTGCCTTCAAGCATCTGTTTAACAAAGCACATCTTGCACCGCCCTTAATCCATTCAACCCTGAGTGGATACAGCACATGTTTCAGAGAGCACAGGGTTGGGGGTAAGGTCACAGATCAACAGGATCCCAAGGCAGAAGAATTTTTCTTAGTACAGAACAAAATGAAAAGTCTCCCATGTCCACCTCCTTCTACACAGACACGGCAACCATCCGATTTCTCAATCTTTTCCCCACCTTTCCCCCCTTTCTATTCCACAAAACCGCCATTGTCATCATGGCCCGTTCTCAATGAGCTGCTGGGTACACCTCCCAGACGGGGTGGTGGCCGGGCAGAGGGGCTCCTCACTTCCCAGTAGCGGCGGCCGGGCAGAGGCGCCCCTCACCTCCCGGACAGGGCGGCTGGCTGGGCGGGGGGCTGACCCCCCACCTCCCTCCCGGACGGGGCGGCTGGCCGGGCAGAGGGGCTCCTCACTTCCCAGTAGGGGCGGCTGGGCAGATGCGCCCCTCACCTCCCGGACCGGGCGGCTGGCCAGGTGGGGGGCTAACCCCCCCACCTCCCTCCCGGACGGGGCGGCTGGCCGGGTGGGGGGCTGACCCTCCACCTCCCTTCCGGACGGGGCGGCTGGCCGGGCGGGGGGCTGACCCCCCCACCTCCCTCCCGGACGGGGCAGCTGGCCGGGCGGGGGGGCTGACCCCCCCACCTCCCTCCCGGACGGGGCAGCTGGCCAGGCAGAGGGGCTCCTCACTTCCCAGTAGGGGCGGCCAGGCAGAGGCGCCCCTCACCTCCCGGACTGGGCGGCTGGCCAGGCGGGGGGCTAACCCCCCCACCTCCCTCCCGGACGGGGCGGCTGGCCGGGTGGCGGGCTGACCCCCCCACCTCCCTTCCGGACGGGGCGGCTGGCCGGGCGGGGGGCTGACCCCCCACCTCCCTCCCGGACGAGGTGGCTGCCTGGCGGAGACACTCCTCACTTCCCAGACGGGGTGGCTGCCGGGCGGAGGGGCTCCTCACTTCCCAGACGGGGTGGCTGCACACTTCTCAGATGGGGCGGTTGCCAGGCAGAGGGTCTCCTCACTTCTCAGACGGGGCGGCCGGGCAGAGACGCTCCTCACATCCCGGACGGGGCGGCAGGGCAGAGGTGCTCCCCACATCTCAGACGATGGGCGGCCGGGCAGAGACGTTCCTCACTTCCAGGATGTGATGGCGGCCAGGAAGAGGCGCTCCTCACTTCCTAGTTGGGATGGTGGCCGGGCAGAGACGCTCCTCACTTTCCAGACTGGGCAGCCAGGCAGAGGGGCTCCTCACATCCCAGACGGGGTGGCGGCCGGGCAGAGGCTGCAATCAGGGCACTTTGGGAGGCCAAGGCAGGCGGCTGGGAGGTGGTTGTAGCCAGCCGAGATCACGCCACTGCACTCCAGCCTGGGCGCCATTGAGCACTGAGTTAACGAGACTCTGTCTGCAATCCCGGCTCCTCGGGAGGCCGAGGCTGGCAGATCACTCGCGGTTAGGAGCTGGAGACCAGCCCCGCTGACACAGCGAAACCCCATCTCCACCAAAAAAATACGAAAACCAGTCAGGCGTGGCGGCACGCGCCTGCAATCGCAGGCACTCAGCAGGCTGAGGCAGGAGAATCAGGCAGGGAGGTTGCAGTGAGCCGAGATGGCAGCAGTACCGTCCAGCTTCGGCTCGGCATCAGAGGGAGACGGTGGAAAGAGAGGGAGAGGGAGACCGTGGGGAGAGGGAGAGGAAGAGGGAGAGGGAGAGGGAGAGGGAGCTGTCGTCTAGATTTTCTAATTTATTGGCATATAGTTGCTCACAGTAGCCACTAATGATCCTTTGAATTTCTGCAGTATCATTTTGCAATGTCTCCTTTTTTATTCTGATTTTATTTATTTAGTTCTTCTCTCTTTTTTCTTACTCTGGGTAAAGGTTTGTCAATTTTGTTGACCTTTTTTGTTTTCAAAAAAAAAAAAACCCTTTTTCCTTGATCTTTTTTATTGTTTTCTTCATTTTAATTTCTTTATTTGTGCTCTAACCTTTATTATTTTTTTCTTCTACTAATTTAGGGTTTGGTTTGCTCTTGCTTTTCTAGTTCCTTAAGATGCATCATTATGTTGTTTATGTTTTTCTTCTTATTTGATGTAAGCACTTATAGCTGTAAAGTTCCCTGTGAATCCCACTCTTACTGTATCCCATAGGTTTTGGTATATTGTGTTTCCATTATCATCTGTTTTGAGAAAATTTTCAGTTTCTTTCAGAATTTCTTCATTGACCCACTGTTCATTTAGGGGCATATTCTTTATTGACCCACTGTTCATTTAGGAGCATATTCTATGGATTTCTGTAGTTTCCAAAGTTCCTCTTGTTTTTGATTTCTAGTATTATTCCACTGTGATCAGAGAAGATGCTTGATGGTATTTCAATGGTTTTGAATGTTTTCAGACTTGTTTTGTGACCTAACATATGGTCTATCTTTGAGAATGAACCATGTGCTGAAGAAAAGAATGTGTACTCTGTAGCCATTGGATGAATTGTTCTGTAAATATCTGTTAGGTTTATTTGTTCTATAGTGCAGATGAAGTCCAATGTTTCCTTGTTGATTTTTTGTCTGGAAGATATCCAGTGCAGAATGTGTGGTGTTGAAGTCTCTAGTGATTATTATACTGTAGTCTACCTCTCTCTTTAGCTTTAATAATATTTGCTTTATATATCTTGGTACTCCAGTGATGGGTACACATATTTTCACAATTGTTATATCCTCTTGCCAAATTGACGCCTTTATCATTATATTTTTGCCTTCTTTGTTTCTTCTTACAGATTTTGTCTCAGTATAGCCCTCCTTCTCTTTTTTAGTTTCCACTGGCATGGAATATCTTCTTCCATCCCTTTATTTGCAGTCTACATGTGTCTTTATAGGTGAAGTGTGTTAATTGTAGGCAACAGATCGATGGGTCTTTTTTTTTTTTAATCCATTCCACCACTCTTTGTCTTTTGATTGGAGAATTTAGCCCATTTATATTCTGTGTTATTATTGATAAGTAAGGACTTACTTCTGCCATTTTGTTGCTGGTTTTCCTATTTTTTGTGGGCTGCTCTTCCTTCTTTTTTTCCTTCCTGTCTTCCTTTTAGCAAAGGTTTTCTTTGGTGATATGGTTTAGTTTCTTACTTTTTTGTTTTCTGTGTATCCTTTGTATGATTTTGTTTTGAGGTTACCATGAGGCTTGTAAATACTATCTCATAACTCACTATTTTAAGCTGATAACAACTTAACACTGTTTGCACTAACAAACAAAAAGAAAACTAATAAAAACTCAGTGCTTTAACTTAATCCTCCTGCTTTTTATTTCTTTGTTGTGTCTATGTATATCTTATTGTACAGACTATGTCTTGAAAAGTTGTTGTAGTTAGTAGTTTTGATTGGGTCATCATTTAGTCTGTCTAATTAGAGTTAAGAGTGGTTTACACGCCACTGTTATGGTGTTACAATATTTTGTGTCTTTCTATGTATTTACTATTACCAGTAAGTTTTGTACCTTCAGGTGATTATTTATTGCTCAGTAATGTCCTTTTCTTTCTGATTCAAGTACTCCCTTTAGCATTTCTTGTAGGACATATCTGGCATTTATGAAATTCCTCAGTTCTTGTTTGTCTGGGTAACTATTTCTCCTTCATGTTTGAAGGATATTTTCTCTGTATATACTATTCTAGGGTAAAAGCATTTTTTCCTTCAGCATTTTAAATACGTCATGCCACACACTCTTGGCCTTTAAGGTTTCCACTGAAAAGTCTGCTGACAGAGGTATTGGAGACTCCTTGTCTGTTATTTTTTTCTCTTCTCTTGCTGCTTTTAGGATTTTTTCTTTATCCTTGACCTTCGGGAGTTTGATTATTAAATGGCTCAAGGCCGTCTTTTTAGGTAAAATCTTTTTGGTGTTCTATCACCTTCTTGTATCTGAATATTGATATCTTTCTCTCTGTTTGGGAAGTTCTCTTTTATTATCCCTTTGATTAAAATTTCTATCCTTACCTCTTTCTCCATCTCCTTTTTAGGGCCACTAACTCTTAGATTTGTCTGTCTGTGGCTATTTTCTAGATCCTGTAGGCATGCTTCATTGCTTCTTATTATTTTTTCTTTTGTCTTCTCTGACCATATATTTTCAAATAGCCTGTCTTGAAACTCACTATTCTTTCTTCTGCTTGATCAGTTCTGCTCTTAGAAGACTCTGGCACATTCTTCAGTATGTCAATTTTTTTTCACTTCTAGAATTTCTTCTTGATTCTTTTAAATTATTTCAATATATTTGTTACTTACATCTGATACAATTCTGAATTCCTTCTCTGTGTTTTCTTGAATTTCTTTGAGTTTCCTCAACACAGCTATTTTGAATTCTCTGTCTGAAAAGTCGCATATCTCTGTTTCTCCAGAATTGGTCCCTGGTGGCTTATTTAGTTTATTTGGTGACATGATGTTTTCCTGCATTTTCTTGATACTTTTAGCTGTTCTTCTGTGGGTGGGCATTGAAGAGTTAGGTATTTATTATAGTCTTTGCAGGCTGGGCTTTCATGTACCCGTCCTTCTTGGGAAGGCTTTCCAGATATTTGAATGTATGTATGTGTTGTGATCTAAGCTGTATCTGCTTTAGGGGGCACTCCAAGCCTAGTAATGCTGTGGTTCTTGCAGACTCATAGAAGTATTGTCTTGATGGTCTTGGACAATATCTGGGAGAATTCTCTCCATTACCAGGCAGAGACTCTTGTTCTCTTCCCTTACTTTCTCCCAAACAAACAGTCTCTCTCTCTCTCTGTTGGGAGCCACCTGAAGCTGGGGGTGGATTGACACAAGTGCCCCTGTGGCCACCACCATTATGACTGCACTGGGTCAGACTTGAAGCCAGCACAGTACTAGTTCTCGCCCAAGGCCTGCTGCAACCACGTTCTGGCTTCCACCTATGTTTTCTCAAGACCCTGTGGCTGTACAATTAGAAAGTGTCAAAACCAGCAAGGCCTGTGTCCTTTGCTTTTGGGTAGTGAGTTCCTCCAGGCCCTAGGTGGGTCTAGAGGTATTATCCAGGAGCCAGAAACTAGAGTCAAACACCTTAGAATTCTACCTGGTGTTCTATTGTCCTGCGGCTTAGCTGACAATCAAATCACAAGAGAAAGTCCTTACCACTCTTCCCTTCCCTTTTCAAAGGCAGAAGAGCCTCACCCCATGGCCACTGCCACCACAGGCTTACAGGGAGTACTGGCAGACTACCACTGATGTTCCCTTAAGGCCCAAAGGCTCTTCTGTCACCTTGTGGTGAATGCTGCCTATTCTGCGCAGTAGGCACCCCTCTAGCCTAGGGCAGGCCTGAAAGTTGGCTTATAGGCCATCCAAGAGCCAATGCCTAGAACCTAGGACCCCAAGAACCTGCTTGGTGCTCTACACCCTTGTGGCCAAGCTGGTACCTAATGTACAAGTCAATGTCCCATTTGCTTTTCCCTCTGCTTTTGTAAAGCATAAGGACTCTCTCCCAATAGCCACTACAGCTTGGAATGTGCATTGCCTGAAGCCAGCATGTCTCAGAGTCTCACTCAAGGCCCTCAATGTAGTACCTGGGTATCATAGCTGGTTATTCAGGGCCCAAGGGCTCTTCGTTTAGCATGTGAAGACTGCTGCCAGGAATGGGTCCTTCCCTTCAAGGCAGTAGGTTTCTTTCTGGCCCAGGGTGTGTCTAGAAATGTGGTTTGGGTGTTAGGCCCTGGAAAGTGCATTTCACAACCCTGATTGGTGCTCTATGCTGCTGCAGCTGAGCTGGTATACAAGATGCAAGATAAAGTCCTTTCCACTCTTCCCTCTTATCTCCTCAGGTAGAATGAAGGGGTCTCTTTTGGAACCACAAGCTATGGAGCCTAGGGTTAGAGGAGTGGTGATGCCAGCACTCCCTTAGCCACCCTACCTGGTGTCTCAGGTTGTCTGCCCCCCTCAGTCCACTCTCTCTGGGCCCAGTTCAGCACTAAGACTCTCCTAGGAGTTGCAGCCCTTGTGGCCTAGACTGCCTTTCAAGTTTACTTACAGCCCTGGAGCACTTTAGCTCATGGTAGCGAGGATTGTGGGAATTCATGTTTCAACTGCTGACATGGGTAATTCACCTGTAGCTAGGGCTATTTTAAATCCTCTCTCCATGTGCAGGCATCAGCTGAGTTTGGTTCAGTTTTTTTCTTACTGCTCTAAGAGGACAGCACTGAGGTCAATGCCTCACAATTTTTGCACTCTCCCTCCCCCAACACACAGAAATGCTCTTCCACACCATGCCACCACTGCTGGGGGCACAGGTGGAGGGTGGGGTAGGGGTGGCATCAGCAATTCAAGACTTCTTTCTACCCCTTCAGTGCCTCTTTCATTGATATGAAGTTAAAATCTGCTACTGAATGCTCACCTGATTTTTGGTTCATTTGAAGGTGCTTTTTTGTGTAGATGGTTGTTAAATTGGTGTCCTTCCTTGGTGGGGGGGCAATCAGTGGGGACTTCTAGTCTACCATCTTGCTTCACCTCTCTCTCAGCCATTGAGTTTGGAGGCAACTAGTCACAGTTGCCTTTAGTGAGGGAAGTGTTCATGTGGGGTGGGCACAGGAGCCAGACTGTGGTGGTCCCCAGGAGTGATCTGCACTTGAGCCCATTGAGGGTGCCTACTTTCTCAGTCTGTGATGCTCCAGGGAAAACAGAAGCTAGAGAGAAGTTTGGGAGTGGACTGGGCACAAGAGCTAGTCTTAGTGCATGGAAAAGACAATAAAATTCTATACTCCAAGGAAGACCCAGTGGGGTACATGTTAAAGGGGGTTGGAGAGAGGGGACCTGAGGAGTACTGGAGGGGCTGGGCACTTGGAGTGCATGGGGTCCAAGGCAGGACCTCCTTTCCTTAGGCTGAGGGAGGAGGTTTATGGTGATGTGGAGCCTCTATATGGGTGGGGTGGGCAAAGTGTCCCTGGCTCCGTGCTCTTAATTCTTTTCCTGAGTCAGGTGGGTAGGATGGAATGACTGCTAAAGTGACTGGGAGAGGTTGGTGAGCAAGGTCCTGCTCTTGAGTTATGTGATAGGAAGTGGGGGCCCTGGTGGGCATGGGGTCGGGGAAAGGTAGGCATGATTTTCCCAGGAGAGCTCACCGGCCCAGGTATGGGAGGTGTGCAGAGGCCACTGGGTTCTGCTGTTGGCTTGGGCAGTTGTAGTGTGGGTGACACAGGCCTTTTTGAACTGTACCAGAGTGCCAGGATTAGCAGAGACAGAGGCTGCCATTGCACTTGTGAATTAATTCAAAGGCCGGGGTGGAGGGGGAAGAGCAGATGTCTTCCCGTCTCCTCTTTCCTCTTCAGAGGGAAGAGGTAGTGTACAGCCTAATGGTCAGAGAGTGCCTGAAGGGCAGAGAGGAGCAAAAGCCTGTGGCCCTGGGCATTGCCTGCTTCAGCTTCAGGGTAGCACAGACCCTCAGCCAGCGCAGACATCCCTGAGCTGAGCTGAGACTGGTACTGAGGGGCCCTCCCCTTCCCTCAGCTGTCCCAGCCCCGAGGCTCTGCAGAGGGAGGAATGGAGTGGGGGAGGGGAGTCAGCAGCCAATCACATCCAGGACAGCCCAAGGCATCTGTACCTGGTGTAACCAATCCCCTCTGAATAAACAGCTCACTCAGCTTAGGTTCCCTCCTCCTCTCCCTGCTCTGCCCAGCAACAGCAGAAAGGAGGTTTTAAGAGGAGAGGGAGGCCCTGCAACTCCCAACCCCTGGCAGCAAAGAGCTGGGCCCCAGGCTCACTCTATATGGGGAGGTTAAAACAATACTTGGAGTTCCTGCAGCCCAGGCAAAATATCCCTAGGGACCCTCAAGGCTGTGCAAGCCCAACTCTCTCACAGACAGGAACTCATATATTACAGAGATCCTGATCCTTGGAGTGGTGGGCTACAAGCCATTCTCATTCCCTCCACAGCTCTGGGGGAGGCCCTGGGATGAAGGTCTGAATGGCAGAGACACGGTTCTGAAGGAGATGGACAGTGAGAAGTCACACACATGCCTGTTTAGAAAGTGAGTAGTCCTGGGAAGCAAAACACAGAGTGTTATGCGGTAAAATAAGAGGGGACTTGATTTAGATTGGCTTTCACAGTCCTTCTTGGTTTTACTTTTTTTTTTTGTCCAGATTTACAATGACTATTTCATTCACTACTTTGCCCCCAGAGGCCTTCCACCTATGGAGAAGAATATGGTTTTTGTTATTGACATAAGCGGCTTCATGTTTGGTACCAAGATGAAACAGGTAACAAGGATCCTGGAGACCTTTCTTAGTGCTAGCATCAGAAGGCCCAGAAATCAGACAGTGTGGTAACAATGGGATCCTAGAAGGAGAGATTCCACCACCCCATGACCCTTGAGTCTTACAGACTTGGGCCTACACTAGGGTCCTTATATCTTACCTAACAGGAGCCTGTGGACCTGGAGCCACAGAGTCCTAAGAACATTGACACATTGTTCTATGGGGACTGAAACCATTGAGACCCTCAACCACAAAAGCCGAGTCATATAGGACTCTTAAGCTAGAGCATCCTGGGATCCTAGAATCCAGAAGCAAGAAAACCTTAGGTCACAGAGGCTCTGATTCTTTCTGAGGTCACAGGGTTTTGGGTTTGATAATTGTTTTTTAATTTTTACTTTAAAGGCCTAATAGTATAGACTACTGGCATTACAGAATTAGAAACCATACAGTCTGGAGCCGTATCAATTTTAATCTTGCTGCACTTCTACTACTGTGCCCATGGGTCAGAGTTTTGAGGCCGTAGACCAAGCAGGCTTTGACTTTAGCCCCTGAATCCATAAAGTTCTGCAAGCAGCATTTCATACCATAATACCCTGGAGCTTTTATTCAGGTGTCCTGTGATTTTATAGCTTTTGTTCCTTTATCTTTCAACCACAGAGCCCTTGGGACTTAAGGCTGAGTTTGTTTTACCAGAGTTGAGCAACCTGAGGAAAAAAGGGTAGTTCTCCAAGCCAGCTTCCAAGCCCCAGTGTAGGGGAAGAGATCTCCTCAAATCCAGCCCTTTCTAGCCTTCTTGTCTCACTGAAGAGGGGTAAAATCTCAGAAGCGCTTGTGAAGTTTCTATCCCAGGGATACCAGTTCACTAAAAGACTGAGACCGCCTCATAAGAGTATAGAATGCTTCCTCTCACTCCACACATTATCACCACATCAACTGGGCTCCTCGGCAATAATAGACTATTACAGCTGATAGAACTACAAGTCCTACACCATGTTTAAGAAAATGTTCCTAGGGAAAACCAAAGATAACAGAAACAACAGAAACACGGACACTAGAAATAATTTCAGTCTCTGTCACCTATAAATGTTCCAAACAGTAAACATTACCTAACTCTTACTAAGAGTTAGGTAATGAGTTAGGTAATCCCAACACTAAAAGCCTTTTAGTGTTGGTAAATCCCAACACTAAAAGCCTTTTAGTTTAGTTCCTTTTACCTGATACATCATGCGTGGCTTTCAACCTAAAATGAGAAGGCATGCTAAAAGGAGAAAAACACTGTCTGAAGAGACAAAAGAAACATCACAACCAGACTTTGATATGTCACAGATGTTGGAATTATCAAGCTGAGAATTTAAAAAAACTCATGATTTATATGCTATGGGCATTAATCGGTATGGTGCACAACATGCAAGAACAACCATGGTAATGTAAGCAGTGGTATGAAAATGCTAGGAAAATAAAAAAGAAATGCTAGATATCAGAAACACTGTAACAGGAATGAAAAATGTCTTTGATTGGTTCATCAGTAGACTAGATATGGCTGGGGAGAGCATCAGTGAACTTGAGGGTATGTCCATGGAAATTCTCCAAGCTGAAAACCAAAAAGAAAAAAAAATTCAAAGATACCCCAGAATATCCAAGAATTTTGGGTCAATTATAAAAGTGTAACATATGCATATTACTATGAGAATAATAATTATTTTTATGAGACTAATAGAAGGAGAAAGAAGAGAGAAAGGAACAGAAGAAATATTTGAAGTAATAATAGATACAAATTTTCCAAAATAAATTATGGACACCAAACCTCAGGTCCAAGGACCTCAGGGAACAATAAGCAGGATAAATACTAAGAAATTCAAACCTAGGCATATGATATTCTCATGATGGAAGAATGAAAGACAAAGAGAAAATCTTTTTAAAATCCAGAGGAAAAAAGTACCTTATTTATAGAGGAGCAAGGATATGAATTGCATGAGACTTCTTTTCTGAAATCATGGGAGCAAGAAGAGAGTAAAGTGAAATATTACAAGTGTTGTAGGACTGAAAGTAGAATGATGGCTGGTGTGCTTGTATTAATGCTAGAACAAATATACTTTGAATCAAGAGATATTACCTTATATAAAGATGAATATTTTTAATGATAAAGGGATCAATTCAGTTGTAAGACATGTTTATAAATTTGTATTCAACCCTATCAATAGTTGAAATATGTAAAACAAAATTTGACAGAAATAAAAGGATAAATGAATAAAATTGCAGTCATAAGTAATGATTTAAACATAATTCAGTAACTGATAAAACAGTTTAGTTAACAAATTTTTAAGGATATAGGTAATTCGAACAAGAATGTTTAACAGTTTGACATAAATGATATTTGTGGACCACTGCATGCAATAACAGAGTTTACCTTCTTTTCCTTTTTCACTTTTTGACAAACAAAATTGTACATATTTAACAGGATACAACACGATGTTCTGAAATATGTATATGTGTGGAATGGCTAAATCAAGCTGTTTAACATATGCATTACCTCACATCATTTCTTTGTGGTGAGAATACCGAAAATGTGCTCTTAGCAATTTTCACATATACAGTACATTGTCATTAAGTATGTATCACTGTATTGTACAATAGATCTTTGGAACTCATTCTTCCTGCCTAACTGAAATTTTGTATTCTTTGAACAACATCTTCTAATCCCCCACCTATCCAGAACTTGGTAACCACCATTTTACTCTCTACTTCTGAGTTCCACTATTTTTTTGTAAGTGAAAGAAAGTTTAAGAAAGTAGAAGGATACAAGAATGGCTACTCCATAAACAGAGAAGCCCCGAGGGCTGCTGGTTGCCCATTTTTATGGTTATTTCTTGATAATATGCTAAACAAGGGGTGTATTATTCATGCCTCTCCTTTTTAGACCATATAGGGTAACTTCCTGACATTGCCATGGCATTTGTCAACTGTCATGGCTCTGGTGAGAGTGTAGCAGAGAGGATGACCAGAGGATACTCTTGTGGTCATCTTGGTTTTGGTGGGTTTTGGCCACCTTCTTTACTGCAACCTATTTTATCAGCAAGGTCTTCATGACCTGTATCTTGCACCGACTCATATTTCATCCTGTGACTTAGAATGCCTTAACCATCTGGGAATGCAGCCCATTAGGTCTCAGCCTCATTTTGCCCAGTTCCCATTCAAGATGGAGTTGCTCTGGTTCATGCTCCTCTGACATTTCCCCCCTCTCTTTTTATAAAAGAACCCATAATCCTAAGGGTTGCAGAGGGAAAAAGATCCATCTTCTATAACTTCTTCAGGCTGAATAGGGGTGATGACATTCCTGCCTATTACGGTCTCTTGTGTTCAGGGTAGAGAGAAGCTCAGTCAGAACGCATCAGTATGGTGAGGGCCATTCATGATTCTTGGTGATATCTGGAAGATCAATAGGTGTTCAGTTTAAGAAAACATTCAGGCATTTGCTAGCAAGATGGCTGAATAGGAACAGCTTCGGTCTGCAGCTCCCAGCGAGATTGGCACAGAAGGTGGGTGATTTCTGCATTTCCAATTGAGCATTTGCTGGTGATACCCAGGCAAACAGGGTCGGGAGTGGACCCCCAGCAAATTCCAGCAGACTGGCAGCAGAGGAGCCTGACTGTCAGAAGGAAAATTAATAAACAGAAAGGAATAGCATGTCCACTCAAAGACCCCATCGAAGGCCACCAACATCAAAGAAGAAAGGTAGATAAATCCACAAAGATGGGGAGAAACCAGCGCAAAAAGGATGAAAATTCCAAAAACCAGAACACCTCTTCTCCTCCAAAGGATCACAACTTCTCACTAGCAAGGGAACAAAACTGGAAAGAGAATGAGTTTGACAAATTGATGGAAGTAGACTTCAGAAGGTGGGTAATAACAAACTCCTCCGAGCTAAAGGAGCATGTTCTAACCCAATGCAAGGAAGCTAACAACCTTGAAAAAAGGTTAGATGAATTGCTAACTAGAATAACCAGTGTGGAGAAGAACATAAATGACCTGATGGAGCTGAAAAACACAGCAGGAGAACTTCGTGAAGCATACACAAGTTTCAATAGCTGCAATGATCAAGCAGAAGAAAGGATAACAGTGATTTAAGATCAACTTAATGAAATAAAGAGAGAAGAAAAGATTAGAGAGAAAAAAATTAAAAGGAATGAACAAAACCTCCAAGAAATATAGGACTACGTGAAATGAACAAACCGTGTTCAATTGGTGTACCTGAAAGTGATGAGGAGAATGGAACCAAGTGGAAAACACTCTTCAGGAGATTATCCAGGAGAACTTCCCCAACCTAGCAAGGCAGGCCAACATTCAAATTCAGGAAATAGAACACCACAAAGAGCAACCCCAAGACATATAATTATCAGATTCACCAAGGTTGAAATGAATGGAAAAATATTAAGGGCAGCCAGAGAGAAAGGTCAGGTTACCCAAAAAGGGAAGCCCATCAGACTAACAGCGGATCTCTTTGCAGAAACCCTACAAGCCAGAAGAGAGTGGAGGCCAATATTCAACATTCTTAAAGAAAAGAATTTTCAACTCAGAATTTCATATCCAGCCAAACTAAGCTTCATAAGTGAAGGAGAAATAACATCCTTTACAGACAAGCAAATGCTGAGAGATTTTTGTCATCACCAGGCCTGCCTTACAAGGGCTCTTGAAGGAAACACTAAACATGGAAAGGAACAACCGGTACCAGCCACTGAAAAACCATACCAAATTGTAAAGACCATCGACCTTATGAAGAAACTGCATCAACTAATGAGCAAAACAACCAGCTAGTGTCATAATGACAAACTTGACACAAGTAATGGGGAAAAGATTCCCTACTTAATAAACGGTGTTGGGAAAACTGGCTAGCCATATGCAGAAAATGGAAACTGGACCCCTTCCTTACACCTTATATAAAAATCAACTCAAGATGGATCAAAGACTTAAATGTAAGACCTAGGACCATAAAAATCCTAGAAGAAAACCTGGGCAATACCATTCAGGACATAGGCATGGGCAAAGACTTCATGTCTAAAATACTAAAAGGAATGGCAACAAAAGCCAAAATTGACAAATGGGATCTAATTAAACTAAAGAGCTTCTGCACAGCAAAAGAAACTATCATCAGAGTGAACAGACAACCTACAGAATGGGAGAAAATTTTTCCAATCTATCCATCTGACAATGGGTTAATATCCAGAATCTACAATGAACTCAAACAAATTGACAAGAAAAAAACAAACAACCCCATCAAAAAGTGGGCAAAGGATATGAACAGACACTTCTTAAAAGAAGACATTTATGCAGCCAACAAACATATGAAAAAAAGCTCATCATCACTGGTCATTAGAGAAATGCAAACCAAAACCACAATGAGGTACCATCTCATGCCAGTTAGAATGGCGATCATTAAAAAGTCAGGAAACAACAGATGCTGGAGAGGATGTGAAGAAATAGGGACACTTTTACACTATTGGGAGTGTAAATTAGTTCAACCATTGTGGAAGACAGTGTGGTGATTCCTCAAGGATCTAGAACTAGAAATACCATTTGACCCCAAAATCGCATTACTGGGTATATACCCAAAGGGTTATAAATCATTCTACTATAAAGGCACATACACATGTATGTTTATTGTGGTACTATTCACAATAGCAGAGACTTGGAACCAAGCCAAAAGTCCATCAACAGTAGACTGGATAAAGACAATGTGGCACATATACACCATGGAATACTATGCAGCCATAAAAAAGGATGAGTTTATGTCCTTTGCTGGGACATGGATGAAGCTGGAAACCATCATTCTCAGCAAACTATGACAAGAACAGAAAACCAAACACTACATGTTCTCACTCATAAGTGGGAGTTGAACAATGAGAACACATGGACATAGGGAGGGGAACATCATACACCGGGGTCTGTCAGGTGGTGGGGGGCTAGGGGAGATATAACATTAGGAGAAATACCTAATGTAGATGACGGGTTGATGGGTGCAGCAAACCACCATGGCACGTGTATACCTATGTAACAAAACTGCACGTTCTGCACATGTACCCCAGAACTTAAAGCATATATATATATATATATATATATATATATATGTAATTCAGTAAGCTTATTCTGCATTCCTACATGAAGAGTACAACGCAATATGTTCCACAAGAGTAAAGCAAAATAAGTAAAATTATCCCAAGTAAAGTAAATTAGAAGACTTTCCATGAACTGGGCAACTGTTGGAACCAAGCTGATATGGGGTTTCTAGATGATTCCAATACGTGCCCAGGATTAGAATACTGATCCAGATTTTTACATTACCCATCCCTCTTGTTTCTTCTGAGCAGCAGTTAGAGATCACTTGTTGGTTCACAGGAACAAGCAAGGTTAGCCCTAAATTACAGAAACAAATTTAAAAACAACTGATGAGGCTAGAATTTAATAACAAGTATACCACAGTCATTGAAACATATTTCTCGCCAGTTTCCCATTTTTACTAGAGACAAATTATGATAAGATCAATTTGCTTTATTATACTAGGCCTGATTATTTGTATAAAGTGCAGCAAGAATAATTTTTTTTCACATAAGCTCTTTGTAAACTGGCCTTGAAGGAACTTTGTTCCCTAGAAGGAATCTTAGATAAGACTTTTTAAAAGCTGAGCCCAGCCATGGGTTTGTACCCTCAAATACCTATAAGTTGAGTAAGTTCCTCTCCTCTTGTGGTTCCAAGATAAATTGGGGCTTCTGGACCTGTTAGAAAGAGACATTCTTTACTTACCTCAGGTCAGATACCCTGTACAGAGACTGTGTAGGCAAGGTATGAGGCCAGTTCCTCAAAAGGCTTTTATTGGCTTTACAAGTCAAGTTTGATTCCTAAAAGGAAAGCATGCCATTCCAATCAAAGCCTTGGTGAAATAACCAATTTCTCCAATTATGTCCTGTTGGAAAAGAAAATAGACTCTTATTGCACTTATGCAAATTATGATATTGCCATAAATTAAGAATACTCTCACAACTGGTTTTCAAATTCTGGAGAAATCAGGTAGAAACAAATATGCTCTAAATTTTGTTCACAGAAGTATACTTTACTGAATTGCTAAAAGCTGTAAATAGCTCACAGTAAAATTTCCTTGACTCTGAAAAACAAAAAAAGGATTAACAATGTTTTAAGCAAAGTTAAAAATATTACTTCAGACTTTTTTAGTTTAGTTTATGCAGTTAACTCCTGTTGTGCTTGATATTTGTGAACACTTCAGCTCTCCATGAGAGTTCTGAAAGTTGTTTCCTCACTCTAATGTCACAATTTTCAAAGTTATCAGAAATCTGCATGTAAGAACACCTGTTAGAGTCCTATAGCTGATTAGAAACCACCTTTTGAAGAAAATTAAAACAAGACAATAATTGCCTGTGGATGATAAAATGTCTTAGGACAGCCACAGTCAAAAACACAATTGACAAATTTGGTTACCTCTGTAGCAAACAATGATTTTATGTAACAATTATTAATAACATATGCTAAGTTATATCAGAATTATAGGAATTTTCCATGATTTTGGAATACATACCAATAACATATTTATACAAACACAGCCTACAGAAAACTAAGCACCATTTCATGTTTGAGAATGCTTCCTATATGATTTTTGTACCAAAAGAGCCAAATGTCACTGTTGCATTAGTACATTATTGATGTCAAACCCAATTCTTAATAAAACCTTATAGAAAAATGTATTTAATCTTAATCAGTTTGACCATAAAGTAAGATTTTCATAAATCTTTTCTAACCGTTTACAAATTTTTGTTAAAGAGCAGATTGTAACAGGTTTTTGCTTTAAGAAAAACCTGTTGTGCTTTTATTCAAATGTTCGATTTACAAAAAACTGAATAATACCCCTTTAACTTTACCCAATACGTTCATACACAGAATTTCTTTTATAATTAATTTTTACAAACCTTCCACAAAGCTTAAACCTCCAGCTTTATTCTATCTGATTTAAAACAATCCTTTAACTCTTTAATCTAGGCAAGAAAAATCCACATACACATGCCTTCTTATAATCTTTTACCAAAAACTCATTTCGTTTTTCTTGCACACCTTGCATGTAAAACTATTTCTTCAGTATTCTCAATTACATGATACAATGTTAACTCTTAGTAACTTTTACTTTTGGTGAAAACCTTGATAAGTAGCAATTTTAATTATGTACCAGGTGTGGAGCCTATCCTAGGACACACCAGGCAGAAGTGCAGATAAGGGCTTTTTCTAGTATAGCTAGGGGACATGGCTAACTCCACATGTCCCAGGCCTTACCTAGTTGTAAAGCAGGGAAGTTGTACAGTTAGAGCCATAGTGGCATTTTATGATGCATTTAGGAGGCCTAATCACCTTTAAATTGTACAACTTTTTTTGCATAAATTCCCTTTCATGATTTTTTTTGCTACTTACACAGACATGCGTAGACTTGCCTTAAACGTCCCTCTTTTTACAACATATGGGCACAGGAATGGGAACATCACACACTGGGGCCTGTCAGGGGGTGGGGAGCAAGGGGAGGGATAGCATTAGGAGAAATACCTAATGTTGATGACGGGTTGGTGGTTGCAGCAAACCACCATGGCACATGTATACCTATGTAACAAACCTGTGCATTCTGCACATGTATCCCAGAACTTAAGTATAATAATAATAAAAAAATCCCTCTTTTTAAACAACCAGTCATTTTGCTTTAGGACAAGAATTTATCATACAACATATTTTCTTATATAAAATATCTTTTCTTTATAACCTTCTTTGCATAGCTGGGGCATGGCTAATTCCACATGTCCCCAGGCTTTATCTAGAATCTAATGTCTCCAAGATAGGTAAATTGAACAATTTTCAAAAGTCAAAGAAGCAGTTTATGCAAACCTAATATCTGACTTGCATAATTTAGAACACGTCTACATTTTTGAAGATATTTTATTTTACCAGTAATTTTTACAAGTGTCTGTATTTCCCAAAGATTACTTAGGTCACATGAACTAAAAGGCATTATGCTTTTTACTTTTTTGAGAAAATATTTGATTTAAGCTCTCATTATTTTTAAACCAATTAATTAAAACTCTTTTATATTACACACACATAATACATATAAATACATAGACAGACAGAAAAGAAAGGATCATCCCCTAGGCTGGGAATTAGCCCCTGAACCCAGGCCGCCATTGTGATGGTGGAGACCAAGAGAAAGTACTGCCACGTGGTTACAAGGTCAAGCTCCCAAGGACATGACTGACCAAAGGGAAACCTCATCCAGTTTACACACACACACACACACACACACACACACACACACACACACACACAGAGAAAGAGAAAGAGAGAGAGAGAGAAAGAGAGAAAAAAAAAGAGAGAAAGAGGCCGGAAGTCTGAGTGGTAATAAATTCTTACCCTTTTGCTAGCATGCCAGGCTTCTGGGTTTTCTTTCCCTGAGTGGCCCTAGTGACCCAGATGGCTGCACCACAGCCCTGGGGGCCAAGCTGCAACACAAACGAAAATTATATCTTTCCATTCTGGCCAGAGTAAAATACATGTGACAAAACATATACATTAGCCACTCTGCTTAGCACCCAATATCAAACTGGCAAGGCTCAAACTTGCTCCCATAATCGTTAATCCATCCTCCAACCAGGAGTTTCAACATGTGGTCTCTGGGCAAGATGGTCTCCCTGAGTAGTAGAAAAGATAAAAAAGGGAAAGGAGAGAGAGAAAAGCATTGCCTGTGGCAGGGTGGGGAAGGCAAAATGATCAGGGAGGCCAGAGAAAGACCCACCCATTGTAGTGACACTGAAAAGATCAGGTGGCTGCTATCGTGAAGGGATTTTTTCCAGCAGTCCCATCAGCTCTCAGGTTTCCCCTTTTAGGGAGGAAAAAGCTTCTCATGTCCCGCAATCCTGTACATGCCTAACCCTGTCACCCACAGCCATCAGCAAAGAGTGCAAGGCAGATTAATCCAAAGAGAATAGCAGTTAACATCCCGTAGTGCCAAATCCATTCTTAGCCAAAAGGGACTTTACTGATAGGGATTTTACTGGGAGGGGCCTCTAACCTCCTAAATCTTAGAAGGGACTCTAACTTTCCTAAGTTGGGTCTCCAACCCAAGGTTGGTCAAGCGTCCCTGCGTTTTATTGAGAGGAGCCTCTAACCCTCTCTGTTTTAGGAGAGACTCTAACTCCCCTAAGTTGGGCCTCTAACCCAATCCTTCTTTACCCGGGTATATGCAGTCCACTTACCCAAAGTTAGCCAATTTGTGTATGCAGATGATTTTCCTTTGGGTTGGGAGTCTCTTCAGTATCGTCCCTTCAGGATTTGCCAGAAAGATGTTACCGGACCCCACCACTTACCCAAAGTTAGCCTTTGGGTCAGGGGTTTCCACACTATAGTCCATTCCGTGGTTGCCAGAAAGATGTTACAGTAAAGGGGTCCTGATCTAGACTCCAAGAGAGGGCTCTTGGATCTCACACAAGAAAGAATTCAGGGCAAGTCCATAGAATAAAGTGAAAACAAGTTTATTAAGAGGGGAGAAGAATAAAAGAATGGCCACTCCATAGACAGAGCAACCAAGTTCCACTATTTTTTTATTCCAAATATAATTAAGATCATGTGGTATTTGTCTTTCTGTGTCTGCCATATTTTACTTAACAATGTCCTCCAGGTTTATCCATGTTAATGCAAACAGAAGAATTTTCTTTTTTAAAGACTGAATAGTATTTCATTGTGTATATACGCTATATTTCCTTTATTCACTCACCTGTTGATGGACAATTTGATTGATTCATATGTTGACTATCATAAATAATACTACTGTGAACGTGGGAATACAGATATTTCTACTACATAGCAATTTCACTTCCTTTGGCTATATACCAAGTAGCAAGATTGCTGGATTATATGATAGTTCTATTTTTAATTTTTTGAGGACCCTCAATGCTGTTTTCCATAATGGCTGTACTTATTTACATTTCCAGCAACAATGTACAAGGTTCCGCCTTCTCTACATCTTTGACAACACTTGTTATCTTTTGTCTCTTTGGTAAAAGTCATTCTAACAGGAGTTGGATAATATCTCATTGTACTCTTAACTTGCATTTCCATGATGATTAGTGATGTTGAGCATTTTGTCATATACTCACTGGATGTTTTTAGCCTTCTTTTGAGAAATATTTATTCAAGTATATTGACCTTTTTAAAATCAAGTTACTTGTTCGCTTTCTATTGAGTTTGAGTTCCTTATGCACTTCAGATATTATCCCCTTATGAGATGCATGGTTTTCAAATGTTTTCTCCCATTCTGTAGATTGTCTCTTCATCTCTTTTTTTTATTATTATACTTTAAGTTTTAGGGTACATGTGCACAACGTGCAGGTTAGTTACATATGTATACATGTGCCATGTTGGTGTGCTGCACCCATTAACTCGTCATTTAACATTAGGTATATCTCCTAATGCTATCCCTCCCCCCTCCCCCCACCCAACAACAGGCCCTGGGGTGTGATGTTCCCCTTCCTGTGTCCATGTGTTCTCATTGTTCAACTCCCACCTATGAGTGAGAACATGCGGTGTTTGGTTTTTTGTCCTTGTGATAGATTGCTGAGAATGATGGTTTCCAGCTTTACCCATGTCCCTACAAAGGACATGAACTCATCCCTTTTTATGGCTGCATAGTATTCCATGGTGTATATGTGCCACATTTTCTTTTGTTTATTTATTTATTTATTTTATTATTATTATACTTTAAGTTTTAGGGTACATGTGCACAATGTGCAGGATTGTTACATATGTATACATGTGCCATATTGGTGTCCTGCACCCATTAGCTCGTCATGTAGCATTAGGTATGTCTCCTAATGCTATCCCTCCCCCCTCCCCCCACCTCACAACAGTCCCTGGGGTGTGATGTTCCCCTTCCTGTGTCCATGTGTTCTTATTGTTCAATTCCCACCTAGGAGGGAAAACATGTGGTGTTTTGTTTTTTGTCCTTGCAATAGTTTGCTGAGAATAATGGTTTCCAGCTTCATCCATGTCCCTACAAAGGACATGAACTCATCATTTTTTATGGCTGCATAGTATTCCATGATGTATATGTGCCACATTTTCTTAATCCAGTCTATCATTGTTGGACATTTGGGTTGGTTCCAAGTCTTTGCTATTGTGAATAGTGCCGCAATAAACATACGTGTGCATGTGTCTTTACAGCAGCACGATTTATAATCCTTTGGGTATATACCCGGTAATGGGATGGCTGGGTATTTCTAGTTCTAGATCCCTGAGGAATCGCCACACTGACTTCCACAATGGTTGAACTAGTTTCTAGTCCCACCAACAGTGTAAAAGCGAAAGTCAGGAAACAACAGGTGCTGGAGAGGTTGTGGAGAAATAGGAGCACAAATGTTTTTAAAAACTCCATTCATAATCATCAAAAATGGAAACAACCCAAATATCCTTTAATGACTGAATGTATAGACAACCTGTGGTATGTATATCCATATAATGGAATACTAATCCAGAAGAAAAAGAAACAAATTACTGATACACAGACCAACTTCAATGAGTCTCAAAGGCACTACACTGAATAAAAGAAGCTATTCTCAAAAATCACTTATTCTTTTTATAATTCCATTTATACAGTAACAGAAAACAGACCAGTGGTTGTCGGAATTTAGAAATGAGGAAAGGGCATGACTACAAAGAAATAAAACACAGCAGTTTTGGGGTTAATAGTACTGTTCTGTATCCTGGTTGTGGTAGTTGTTAACCAATCTACATATGTGTTAAAGTTTATAAGACAATAAACAAAACTTTAATAATTAGCTAATTTTAAAAATAAAATTTAAAAGGTAATTTTGAAAACAAATGAGTTCTGCTAACAGGACAAGATGAATTAAATGTAATTTTCTCTATCCCACTCAAAACCATAGATATTATACATTAAAGAAAGATAAGCCTCTGAAAGGTAGAAAGAAAAAAAAACCCTATTATCGTATCAATTGATGCAGAGAGTCAATTGCAGAGAAAAAAACACACTGGCTAGAGAGCATACAAGATGTTAAGTTCTCTGGGTTTTCTTTTCTTATTTGTAAACCCTTATTGAAATATCAATCACATAGCATATAATTCACCCATTTAAAGTGTATACATCAATGGATTTTAGTATATTTACAGGATTGTGCAATCACCATCACGATCAATTTTAAAACATTTTCATTAGCCCCCAAAGAAACTCCTTACCCATTAGCAGTCATTTCTCATATGCCCCCAACTTGCATAAGTTGCAGTCACCCCTGCTGGGGATCCCGAGGCCAGAGTATATAAAGTTCCTGGGACTTTGTGCGTGCCTGAGCAGCTGCTCTACTAAGACTTTATGAAGCTTTGTGTGTCATAACAAAGTCCCTGGTAGAGTGTGTTCATGAGGGGATCTCCTGACCTGAGGGTTGCAATGATTCCTGGGAGAAGTGTGGTTTCCCGGAGTCACACATTCACTCACTGCCTTCCTGGGCGGGGGGAGGTTCCCTTGGCTCCGTGTCACTCTGGGTGAGCCATCGCCCTGCCCTGCTTTTCTCCATTCTCCTTGGGTCGAGCTGTTTTTCTGATGAGTCCCAGTGAGAGAACCTGGATAGTTCCATTGAAGTTGCTGTATTTACTCGCCCTTTTCGTTCCTCTCCATGAGAGCCATGTACTGTAGCTGCTTCCAGTTGGCCATCTTCACTCGATCCCTTACCTATTATTTTCTTTTGTCACTTGTGTTTTTATGTCATATTTAAGGTTTTCTAACACATATGTGTTATGTTGTATATTCATTCCTTCTAACACAAAGCCACAAGACTTACCGCCATGTTTTCTTCTAATGTTTTATGGTTTTAGCTCTTACATTTAGGTCGATAGTCCGTTTTGAGTTAATTTTTGTACATAGTATAAGGTATGTGTTTACATTCGTTTGCAAGTGGATATCCATTTGTTTCATGACCTTTTTAATATTAATTTCTATTTTATTGTGGTAAACACATTTAACATGAGATCTACTCTCATAACAAATTTTTAAGTGCAGAAAATTAAGGTAAGAAACTTGTGTATATATGCAGTATTGTTAACTATATGTATAATGTTGTATACATTCATCTTGCATTACTGAAACTTTTTGCCCATTGATGAGTAATCTCCAATTTCACCTTTCTACCAGTTGCTGGAAACTACCATTCCACTCTTTGATTCTATGAATTTGACTATTTTAGGTACCACATATAAGTGGAATCATGAAGTATTTGTCTTCCATACTGGTTTATTTCATTTAGTATAATGTCCTCAAGATTTATACATGTTGCATATAGCAGAATTTCCTTCTTTTGAAAGGCTACACAGTAATCAATTGTAGGTGTATCTTTATCTATTTATCTGACAATTGACATGTAGCTTGTTTCCACATCTTGGCTACTGTGAATTGCGCTGCTATGATAAAAGGAATGCTAATATTTCCTCCAGAGACTGGGCCCAGGGTTGCATGGGCAGTGAGGCAGGGTGAGATTGTGAGTGAGGGTCAGACTTCCAGGGCCTGAGAGCTGAGGCCTGGAACGGGTCTGTCAGGCTGGGTTTGATGAAGGAGGCAGAGAGGAACTGGATGTTGGATTTGGAGAGGAGTGTGGGGTAGGTGGAAGGGTATTGTAGGCAGGAGCAGCAGGTGGTGGTAGGAGTTAGACTTCTCACCTTCCCCGGATAGCACCCCATATGCTGCCCTTTCCTTGGCTTTTCTGTCTGGTAATCCCTCTGTGCTTCCTCACCCCACCTCTACAGGTGAGAATGGCTCACTCTCACCCACCAGAATTAAGAAGGAAGAAGCTTGTATACCTATCATCTGCTACTCATCACTGTGAGGACAGTCTGCCTTTTCCAGTTCAGTCATCATGGAAGACTTCATGGTCAAACACCATGTGGCCATAAAGGACATCACTGGAGATGTGAAGTTGAGGTGCTCTAGAGAAGTAGAAAAAGCATGGACTATGGAGTTGACAGTTATTCTTGTACTTCCTAGCTATATAAAGTGTAAACAAGTTCCCGAATACCTTAAGATATCTAGATATTCTATTCACAAGTAACTGGTACAGAAAACATGAAAAGAAAACAAATATAGCCATATTAGAATTAAAAAAGATTAAATTTAAACTTAAATTCACTAAATAGGATAAAGAGGGTCATCAATAATAATACAACATATTTTATGAAGTAGGCATAAACAATATAAGAGCTGAATACCTACCACCAAAGCTACCAGAATGCTAAATAAAAACATACTATATAAGTGGGGCCAATGTGGCTGACTAGAAGCAGTGGAGATGGGAGGCTCACATCAAAAAGAAACATAGCAGAATGTGAATCATGCACTGGCAACTGAGGTATCCAGGTTCTGTCATCAGAACTGACTAGGTGGCTGCTGTGACCCATGGAGAGGAAGGAAGAGCAGTGTGGTGCAGCAGCCCACCTGAGAGCCACACAGGGCAGGGGAGCCCCCAGGGGAGCCCCCATCCCCTGGCCAAGGGAGGTGCCTCCTTGAGTGACATCTCCAGAGGTGGGAGTGAACCAGATGAATAGGGCCTGAAAAGAACCCCAAGCAAACCACAGCAGACCTATAGAAAGGGACCTGGCCATTGAAGGAAAAACAAACAGAAAGGAACAACTACAGCATCAACAAAAAAAGTCCCCACAAAAATCTCACCCAAGGATCAGCAGCCTCAAAGATCGAAACTAGACAAACTCATGAAGATGAGAAAGAATCAACAAAACAAACACTGAAAACCCAAAAGGCCAAAGGGCCTTTTCTCCTCCAAATGATTGCAGCACCTCTCCAGCAAGGGTGCAGAGCTGGATATAGGATGAAATGGATGAATTGACAGAAGTAGGTTTCAGATGGTAGGTAATAACACACTCTGCTGAGCTAAAGAAGCATGTTCTAACCCAATGCAAAGAAGGTAAGAACCTTGATAAAAGGTTACAGGAACTGCTACTAGAATAAACAGTTCAAAGAGAAACATAAATGACCCGATGGAGCTGAAAAACGCAGCACAGGAACTTCGTGAAGCATACACAAGTATCAATAGCTGAATTGATCAAGCAGAAGAAAGGATATCAGAGTTTGAAGACCATCTTGCTGAAATGAGGCATGGAGACAAGATTTGAGAAAAAATAATGAAAGGGAATAAACAAAACCTCTGAGAAATATGGGACTATGTAAAAAGACCGAACCTACAATTGATTGGAGTACCTGAAAAGGATGGAGAGAATGGAACCAAGTTGGAAAACATACTTCAGGATTTTATCCAGGAGAACTTCCCAAACCTAGCAAGATAGGCCAACATTCAATTTCAGGAAATACAGAGAACACCACTAAGATACTCCATGAGAAGACCAACCCCAAGACAGATAATAATCAGATTCTCCAAGGTTGAAATGAAGGAAAAAATATTAAGGGCAGCCAGAGAGAAAGTCCAGGTCACTTACAAAGGGAAGCTGATCAGACTAACAGCAGACCTCTCAGCAGAAACCCTGCAAGCCAGAAGAGAGGGGTGGGCAATATTCAATATTCTTAAAGAAAAGAATTTTCAACCCAGAATTTCATATCCAGCCAAACTAAGCTTCATAAGTGAAGGAGAAATAGGATCCCTTTCAGACAAGCAAATACTGAGGGATTTCATCACCACCAGGCCTGCCTTGCAAGAGCACTAAATATGGAAAGGAAAAACCAGTACCAGCCACTGCGAAAAAACACCAAAATATACACTTGATCTTAGCCAAAAGGCTGAGAAACAATAAACACACCAAAATATAAAGACCAACGACACTATGAAGAAACTGCATCAATTAGTGTGCAAAATAACCATATAGCATCAAGATGACAGGATCAAATTCACACATAACAATATTAACCTTAAATTTACATGAGCTAAAAGCCCCAATTAAAAGACACAGATTGGCAAATTGGATAAAGAGTCAAGACCCATCAATGTGCTGTATTCAGGAGATGTGCAAAGACACACATAGGCTCAAAATAAAGGAATGGAGGAAAATTTACCAAGCAAATGGAAATAAAAAAAAAGCAGGGGTTGCAATCCTAGTCTCTGATAAAACAAACTTGAAACCAACAAAGATAAAAAAAGAGAAGGGCATTATATAATGGTAAAGGGGTCAGTTCAACAAAAAAAGCTAACTATCCTAAATATATATGCACCCAATACAGGAGCACCAAGATTAATAAAACAAGTTCTTAGAGACCTACAAAGAGACTTAGACTCACACACAATAATAGTGGGAGACTAACACCCCACTGTCAATATTAGACAGATCAACAAGACAGAAAATTAACAAAGATATCCAGGACTTGAACTCAGCTCTGAATCAAGTGGACCTAATAGATATCTACAGAACTCTCCACCCCAAATTAACAGAATATACATTCTTTTCAGTGCCACATGGCACTTATTCTAAAATCAACCACATAATTGAAAGAAAAACACTCCTCAACAAATGCAAAAGAACTGAAATAATAACAAACTGTCTCTCAGACCACAGTGCAATCAAATTAGAACTCAGATTAAGAAATTCACTCAAAACCACACAACTACATGAAAATTGAACAACCTGCTTCTGAATGACTCCTGGGTAAATAATGAAATTAATGCAGAAATAACGAAGTTCTTTGAAACCATTGAGAACAAAGAGACAACATACCAGAATCTCTGGGATGAAGCTAAAGCAGTGTTAAGAGGGAAATTTAAAGCACTAAATGCCCACATCAGAAAGCTCGAAAGATCTCAAATCAAAATCCTAACATCACAACTAAAAGAAATAGAGGAGCAAGAGCAAACAAATCCAAAGCTAGCAGAAGACAAGAAATAACTAAGATCAGAGCAGAACTGAAGGAGAGAGAGACATGAAAAACCCTTCAAAAAATCAATGAATCCCGGAGATGATTTTTGAAAAAAATTAACAGAATAGATAGAACGCTAGCTAAGCTAATAAAGAAGAAACAAGAGAAGAATCAAATTAGACACAATAAAAAATTATAAAAGGGATATCACCACTGACTCCACAGAAATACAAACTACCATCAGAGAATACTATAAACAACACCTCTACACAAATAAACTAGAAAATATAGAAGAAAAGGATAAATTCCTGGACGCATACACCCTCCCAAGACTAAACCAGGGAGAAGTCGAATCCCTGAATAGACCAATAACAAGTTCTGAAATTGAGGCAGTAATTAATAGCCTACCATCCAAAAAAAAAAAAAAAAGCCCGGGACCAGATGGATTCATAGCTGAATTCTACCACAGGTACAAAAGGGAGCTGTACCATTCCTTTTGAAACCATTCCAAACAACTGAAAAGGAGGGACTCCTCCCTGACTCATTTTATGAGGCCAACATCATCCTGATACCATAACCTCACAGAGACACAACAAAAAAAAAGAAAATTTCAGGCCAATATTCCTGATGAACATCAATGTGAAAATCCTCAATAAAATATTGGCAAACCAAATACAGCAGCATATCAAAAAGCTTTTCCAGCACAATCAAGTTGGCTTCATCCCTGGGATGCAAGGCTGGTTTAACATATGCAAATAAATAGATGTAATCCATCATATAAACAGAACCAATGACAGAAACCAAATGATTATCTCAATAGATGCAGAAAAGACCTTTGATAAAATTCAACATCCGTTCATGTTAAAAACTGTCAATAAATCACGTATTGATGGAACAGATCTCAAAATAATAGGAGCTATTTATGACAAATCCACAGCCATGTTATACTGAATAGGCAAAAGCTGGAAGTATTCCCTTTGAAATCCGGCACAAGATGAGGATGCCCTCTCTCACCACTCCTATTCAACATAGTATTGGAAGTTCTGGCCAGTGCAATTGGGCAAGAGAAAGAAATAAAGGGTATTCGAATAAGAAAAGAGGAAGTCAAATTGTCTCTGTTTGCCGATAACATGATTCTATATTAAAAAATCCCTCCCCATCATCTCAGCCCAAATACTCTGTAAGCTGATAAGTAGCTTCAGCAAAGTCTCAGGATACAAAATCGATGTGCAAAAATCACAAGCATTCCTATACACCAACAATAGACAATCAGAGAGCCAAATCATGAATGAACGCCCATTCACAATTGCTACAAAGTGAACAAAATACCTAGGAATATAGCTAACAAGGCATGTGAAGGATCTTTTCAAGGAGAACTACAAACCACTGCTCAAGGGAATAAGACAGGACACAAACAAATGGAAAAACACAAATGGAAAAACATTCCATGCTCATGGATAGGAAGAATCAATATCGTGAAAATGGCCATACTGCCCAAAGTAATTTATAGATTCAATGCTATTCCCATCAAACTACCATTGACTTTCTTCACAGAATTAGAAAAAACTACTTTAAATTTCATATGGAACTGAAAAAGAGCCCATGTAGCCAAGGGAATCCTAAGCAAAAAGAACAAAGCTGGACGCATCACGCTATTTGACTTCAAACTCTACTACAAGGCTACAGTAACCAAAACAGCATGGTACTGGTACCAAAACAGACATATAGACCAATGGAACAGAACAGAGACCTCAGAAATAACACCACACATATACAACCATCTGATCTTCGACAAACCTGACACAAGTAACGGGGAAAGGATTCCCTATTTAATAAATGGTGTTGGGAAAACTGGCTAGCCATATGCAGAAAACTGAAACCGAACCTGTTCCTTACACCGTATACAAAAATTAACTCAAGATGTATTAAAGACTTAAATGTACAACCCCAAACCATAAAAACCCTAGAAGAAAACTAGGCAATACCATTCAGGACATAGGCATGGGCAAAGATTTCATAATGAAAACGTCAAAAGCAATGGCAACAAAAGCCAAAACTGACAAATGGGATCTAATTAAACTAAAGAGCTTCTGCACAGCAAAAGAAACTATCATCAGAGTGAACAGGAAACTTACAGAATGGGAGAAAAATTTTGCAATCTACCTATCTGACAAGGACTAGTATCCAGAATTTACAAGGAATTTAAACAAATTTACAAGAAAAAAACAGCCTCATCAAAAATTGAGCAAAGGATATGAACAGACACTTCTCAAAGGAAGACTTTTATGTGGCCAACAAACATATGAAAAAAAGCTCCACATCACTGATCATTAGAGAAATGCAAATCAAAACCACAGTGAGATACCATCTCATGCTAGTCAGAATGGCAATTATTAAAAGTCAAAAAGCAACAAATGCTGGCGAGGCTGTGGATAAATAGAAACATCTTTACACTGTTGGTGGGAATGTAAATTAGTTCAATCATTGTGGAAAACAGTGTTGTGATTCCTCAAGGATCTAGAACCAGAAATACCTTTTGGCCCAGCAATCATATTACTGCGTATATACCCAAAGGAATATAAATATTTCTACTATAAAGACACATGCACATGTATGTTTATTGCAGCACTATTTACAACAGCAAAGACATGAAACTGACCCAAATGCCCATCAATGATAGACTGGATAAAGAAAATGTGCCACATATACACCATGGAATACTATGCAGCCATAAAAAGAAATGAGATTATGTCCTTTGCAGGGACATGGATGAAGCTGGAAGCCATCATTCTCAGCAAACCAACACAGGAAGAGAAAACCAAATTCCTTATGTTCTCACTCATAAATGGGAGTTGAACAATGAGAACACATGGACTCAGGAAGGGGAACAACACTCACCAGGGCCTATTGGTGAGTGGGAGGCGAGGGGAGGGAACCTCGATGACTGGTTAATAGGTGCAGGAAACCATCATGGCACACGTATACCTATGTAACAAACCTGCAGGTTCTGCACATGTATCCCGGCACTTAAAGTTAAAAAAAAAAAAAAAGAAAGGAATACTAACAATTTTAATTCTTATTTCAAAATAGAGCATGTCTAGTAAAAAAATTATTAATGACATAAAATAATTGACTAAAACGTTTACAAATTGAGTATATATGTGTGTATAGGTAAATCTACACACACATATGTAAATATATACACACATTTTTTCCATAGATCCATAAAACATGCCATAGAGCAATCATTGAGCTTTCATAATCTGTGTCTGCCTTTTGCTTTGTAGTTTGGAGACCCTAAGATTAGTCACACGTAGATTCATATGTTTGATCAGCTAAGTTTTTGAGAAGGGATGTATGTGAAAAAAAATCAGTAGTAAATTGGTCTAGGTAACACGTAGACATCTGTACGTGGATTATTGGAACTTAAGCTTATTGGAACACAAAGAAAGAAGAGGTTATTTCTACTTGTGTTGAGAAAGATGGAGAGACAGAAAAGGCTTCATAGAGAAATGGTTACTTGAGTTGAGATAACACACTAATGAGACCTAATATCCATCAAATTGACAAGGTTCAGGGAAGGATGGTTCTGGTTAGAAGAGATGGCATGTGTAGAAGTATACAACATACACAGGGACATGATACAGCATGGCATAGAGGGAGAAAGCATTTCTTCACTCCAAACTAATGAGAGCCTCCCCTTTAGAGTATACTGCCACGAGGTGGCAGTAGGAGTCTTATTCTTGTGTTCTGAGGCATTGGTGTGGCTGGTTAACTAGCCAACAGCTAAATCAGGAACGCAATCCCATTCACAATTACCATACACAAAAAATAAAATTCTTAGAAATACAGCTAACCAGGGATGTGAAAGTTCTCTAAAATGAGAATTACAAAGCATTCTTCAAAGAAATTAGAGATGACACAAACAAATGGAAAAACATTCTGTGCTCATGGATAGGAATAATCAATATTAAAATGGACGTATTGCCCAAAGCAATTTACAAATTCAATGCTATTCCTATCAAATTACCAACGACATTCTTCACAGAACCAAAAAAAAAACTATTTTAAAATTGATATGGAACCAAATAGATCCTGAATAGCCAAGACAATCCTAAGCAAAAAGAACAAAGCAGGAGGCTTCAAACTATACTACAGGGCTACAATAACCAAAACAGCATGGTACTGGTACAAAAATAGACACATAGACCAATGGAACAGAAGAGAGCCCAGAAATAATGCCACATACTCACAACCACCTGATCTTTGACAGAGCTGACAAAAACAAGTAAGGGGGGAAAAACTCCCTATTCAATAAATGGTGCTGGGATAACCATTCTGGACATAGGAACAGGCAAAGATTTCATAATGAAGATGTCAAAAGCAATTGCAACAAAAGCAAAAGTTGACAATGGCATCTAATTAAACCAAAGAGCTCTGCACAGCAAAAGAAATTATCAACAGAGTAAACAGACAACCTACAAAATGGTAGTAAATTTTTGCAAACTATGCATCTGACAAAGATCTAATATTCAGCATCCATAAGGAACTTAAATTTATAAGAAAAAAATCAACCCCATTAAACAGTAGACAAAGTACATGAACAGACACTTCTGAAAAGAAGACATGCATGTGGACAACAAGCATATGAAAAAAAGCTCAACATCATTGATCATTAGAGAAATGCAATTCAAAACCACAAGAGATACCATCTTACACCAGTCAGAATGGCCATTATTAAAAAGTCAAAAAAAATAACAGGTGCTGGCAAGGTTGTGGAGAAAAAGGAATGCCTATACATTGTTGGTGGTAAATTAGTTCAACCATTGTGGAAAGCAGTGTGGTGATTCCTCAAAGAGCTAAAAAACAAAACAAAACAAAACAAACAAAAGAACAAAACAAAACAAAAAACCACCATTTGACCCAGCAATTCCATTACCAGGTATATACCCAAAGGAATATAAACCGCTCTACCACAAAGGCATATGCATGTGTATCTTCATTGCACCACTATTCACAATAGCAAAGACAGGGAATCAACCTAAGTGCCCATCAGTAGTAGACTGGATAAAGAAAATGTGTTACATATATGCTATGGAATACTGCACAGCCGGAAAAAAGAACAAGATCATGTCCTTTGTAGGAACATGGATGGACCTGGAGGCCGTTATCTTTAGCAAACTAACACAGAAACAGAAAACCAAATACCGTATGTTCTCACTTATAAGTGGGAGCTAAATAATGAGAACATATGGATACAAAGAGGGGAATAACAGATACTGGGGTCTAATTGAGGGTGGAGGTTGGGAGGAGGGAGAGAAACAGAAAAAAACAACTATTGGGTTCTAGGCTTAGTACCTGGGTGATGAACTAATCTGTACAACAAACCCCGTGACGTGAGTTTACCTATATAACAAACTTGCATATGTACCTGTGAACCTAAAATAAAAGTTAAAAATGAAATATGTTGGCTTTTCTACTTATAACTATTTCTAAGCCTACCTACATAAATATTTGCTCAAAATAAAGCTCACCAACTTAAGAATGTAAGAAATGTTACTTTCTTTTCTTTCTTTAACACTGATCTTCCCTTTTACCATCTCTACTGAACTGGATGGTAGAAACTTATAAAATTTTAGCTATTTATAGACCCCTTCTCCTGTGACCCTCTACTTTTCACCAGGATTGTATTTAACTTCTGGAGAGGAGAAGTTTCTGGCTTCAAGATGGCTGACTAGAGGCATCTGGTACTCACCTCCTTCTAAACTAAAGTTCTTTTTTAGTTTAGAATAATTAAAACAATGAGTAGATAATCACATTTGGAACAGATCATCTAAGAGAGAACACTGGAATTCAGCAAAGAAATGACAGGGAACACCTAAAAGAAGGAAGGAGCGGGAAGCAAGGCAGGCTGCTTGGCTAGGATCAGCTGGGAGCACAGAGAGTCTTCCTAATGTGGGGAAAGGGTAAGTGAGACATCCCCAGTGGTCCACATTCCCACCGTAGACACCTGCAATCCTAGCCATAGGAGAGCCCCTCGGCCCTCATGGACCCTGAGACTAACATAGGGAGCTATCTGGAGACTGTGTGATGGCATTGCTTCAGAGAGGGAGCTCACACTGGGTCCTACACAGCCCCCTGAGTCCTAAGCAGCTAAATGAAGGTGCCATTTTGAGAGCCCAGCCCCCACCAGACTGCATCCTGCCCTGGGGCCCAATAGCCCCTGTATCTCCACATTCCTGGAAACTCACTGACATCCCCCATCCATGGCCACCACTGCTGCTGGCTGCTGCCACTAGGGCTGATGCATGAGCCACTGGTAGCAAGCCTGCCTCACAGCAATGGGGCTGCCATGCATTTACAAGCACCCTAAGGACAGGCTGCCCGACCATAGCCACCACCTGGGGCTGAAACACACACACTTCCCAGCCACCTGCCTATAACTGCTGCCACTGAAAGCAACCCCACCCTCCCTAAGAGCAGGACCAAAGCATAGCCACTGTTTCCCTCACCAGAATATTCTGCTGGGGGGCTGGGTGTCACCCTGCCCATGCCTAACACAAGCACTGCTTGCATGCACTACGGAGGGGCCTGAGGATCGTACCACCCAGCCTGGCTCTACCCTCTCAGTGCCTAAACATGCTATCTGGAAGTCTGGGGACTGCCCTGGCCCATCCACTACCATTGATACCTGAGAAATCCTCCCAGAATCCAGAGGATCGGCCCATCCAACCTGCTATTACCACCACAGTTGGCATGCACCACCTGTGGTCCTGGTGACTGGCTTGCCCAGCCTGTTGCAGCCACTGCCAACACCAGTGCCTACTACTTGGGAGCCAGAGAGTTGTACTGCCAATGCTACTGCCATCGCGCATGCCACACCTGCCGCTCAGGTACCTGAGGACCTGCCCATCTGCCTGGATCACCACTGCCACTGCCACACCTAAACAAGTGACCTGGAGGCCCAAGAATCAGTTTGCCTGGACCTGCTAACACCAGGGCTAATATATGCCATACTGAGCTAAAGGACAGGCATACTCAGCCAGTTGCTGCCAACAGTGGGACCTGTGGACTGGCCCACCTGGCACACCATCTCCAGCAAAACTTCATCACAGCCTCCAGTAACAACTGCACCCTAAGCCACTGAATAAATCACAGACAACACTGATGCTGTTTATAATTGAAGAAATAATGGAGACTACACTACTGCATACATCCAGAATCACAACCAAAATACCCTCTATCCAACCAACACCATAGATACATCTTCAGGAAAAATTTCTCATGTATGAAAGTAAATTCAAAAAATTGGAAGAAGTGACTGGTAAACCAAATGCACAGTTATCAATGTAAGGACAAAAGTCACATAAAAAAGCAAGGAAATATAACACCTCCAGAGGAACAAAATCATTCTCCAGCAACAGATTTCAATGAAAAAATTTATGAAATCCCAGGAAAATAATTCAAAATAATGAAATTAAAGTATCTCAATTAGATGCAAGAGAACGCGGATAAAAATTACAAAGAAATCAGACAAACAGTTCAGGATACAAATAAGAAATTTACCAGAGAGATAGATACAAAACAAATTTTAGAAGTTAAGAATTCATTGAATAAAATACAAAATACATTCAAAATCTTCAACAGTAGACTAAATTAGGCAGAAGAAAGAATTTTGGAACTTAAAGACAAGTCTTTTGAAATGACCCAGTCGGATAAAAATAAAGAGTTCAAAAGAATGAACAAAGCCTACAAGACATATGGGGCACTATAAAGTGACCGAATATCCAAAATTTCAGTGTCCCAGAAGGCAGAGAGAAAACAAAAGGCATAGAAAACCTATTTAACAAAATAATATCTGAAAACTTCCTAAGTTTAGGGAGAGATTTAGACATCCAGATACAGGAAGCTCAGACATCCCCAGATAGATATAATGCAAAGTCTTCTCCACAGCACATTATAGTCAAACTGTCAAAAGTCAAAGAGAGAATTCTTAAAACAGCAAGAGAAAAGCATCTAGTTACTTATAAGGGAACCCCCATCAGACTAACAGCAGACCTTTAAAAATATAATTTCAACTTTTATATTAGATTCCTGGGGTACATGTACAGGTTTGTTACAGGGGTACATTGTGTGATGCTGAGGTTTGGGATACGAATGATCCTGTCACCCAGGCAGTGAATATAGTACCCAACAGTTAGTTTTTCAACCCTTTCTCTTTCCCTCTCCCCTGCCTCTAGTAGCCCCCAGTGTCTATTGTTGCCATTTTTATGTTAGTGAGTACCCAGTGTTTAGCTCCCATTTATAAACGAGAACTTGTGGTATTTTGTTTTCTGTTTCTGCATTAATTCACTTAGGATAATGTCCTCCAGCTGCATCCATGTTGCTGCAAAGGACATGATTTCATTCTTTTTTTATGGCTGTGTAGTATTCCATGGTGCATATGTACCACATTTTCTTTATCCTATCCACTATTGATGGGCACCTAGGTTGATTCCATGTCTTTGCTATTGTGAATATAACAACAGACCTTTTAAACAGCAGGAACATATCACAGCCTAGGAGAGAGTAGGACGATATATTCAAAGTATTGAAAGATAAAAACCTGCCAGCCAAAGATATTATACCTAGCCAAGTTATTTTTCATAATGAAGGAGAAATAAAGTCTTTCCCAGATAAGCAAAAGCTGAAGGAATTCATCACCACTAAACTGGTCCTAAAAGAAGTGCTTAAGGGAGTCCTACAGCTGGAAGCAAAAGAACTATATCTACCATCATGAAAACTCATGAAAGTATAAAACTCAATGTAGAGCAAACACACCAATAAGTAAGAGTAAGGACTCAAGTGTTACAGTTACAGAAAACCACCTAACCACAATGATATGAGAAACAGGAGAAAACAACTGATATCCAATACAATAAAAAATTAGTAAGATGACAGGAATAAACTCTCACATATCAAATAATAACTTTGAATGTAAATGAATTAAACTTTCCACTTAAAATATAAGGATTGGCTGGATGGATTAAAAAACATGACCCAACTATATCCTGACTACAAGAAATTTATCTCACTTGTAAAGACACATATAGACTGAAAGTAAAGGGATGGAAAAAGATATTTCATACAAATAAAAACTAAAAGTGATGAGGAGTAGGTATACTTATATAAGATAAAACAGACTTTATTCAAAAATAGTAAAAAGGGAGAAAGAAGGTCATTATATAATGAAAAAGGGATCAATTTAGTAAGAAGATATAACAGTTCTGAAAATATATGTGCCCAACACTGGAGTAACCACATATATAAAGCAAATATTATTAGATCTAAAGGGAGAGATAAGACTTCAACACAATAATTGTTGTGGACTTAAACACCAGACTCTCAATATTAGACAGATGATCTAGACAGAAAATTAACAAAGAAAATTGGATTTAAACTAGACTTCAGACCAAATGAATCTAAAAGACACTTACAAAACATTTCACCCAATAGCTGCAGAATACACATTGTTCTGATCAACATATGGGACATTATCCAGGATAGCCCATATTTTAGGGCACAAAACAAATCTCAACAAATTTTAACCCCAAAGATAGCCTCTGAAAAACTACTCAGCTCCTGAGAAACAAACTGACAAAACAGAATCTTGGACACAGGACTAGCATTTACTGTGGACAAACAGGAGAAGGACCAAGAAGACCTAGACACTCTTACTAAGGTTCGTGCTGGTATAACTGGTGTTGATTCAATGCCTTCAACATACCCTCTCTACCTAGATCGCACCCCCTTTAACAAAACAAAACTAGAACAGAGGCCAAGATCCCTCCTTCTCTAAGAGGGACCAGAGGCCTTATGTTCTGGTTAAGGTATATTGATGTTGAGGACTTGATGACAACTGAGGTTGCCAAATTTTTTCAGCTCTTTTGAAAATTGAGACACAAGCCATCATGGTGCCGGGTAGCACACATGGGCATGTTTGAAAAATTATTTTAACTGGATTTGGAAATAGCTCTTAGATTGTACAATGGACTGATGTACTTTGTGAGTGGGTCCTTTGGGGCCAATGCACGTTCAAGTGGTTGTAATGGATACTGCTGAATGTGTTGTGTTAAGTATGTGTAATACTTCTCTTGCTTATAAGGGATGTTTCCAATGGGGAAATCTTACCATTAGAACAACGGTAAAAGGATGAGTACACAACTGGGAGCCCACCTGGCTCCCCCAGCCCAGCCATGTGGTGTCAGTGAAGCAGGGAAGGGGAAGACAGTAGAAAGAAAGATCTTGGTCTTGATTAAAGAGCTAGTAGAGATAGGAGTGCTTAAGGAAACTACCCCACAGGCTGTAAAGACTTCTTTACACTTGGGCCAGTGAACCTTAAGGAGACCTTTGAGCTACAAGTCTCAGTGATTGACAATTACACAGACTGAAGCAAGTGACAAAAAGATGTAGCCACTAAGCAATAGTGCTCCCTGGGGTTTTGGATGCAGCGCTTGCCTGACATGATCACATGGTATACCCCACTTGAAAGAGTATTACTGGCTTGTTATTGAGTGCTGGTAGATTCTGAGAGACTGACAAAGCAACAGCAGGTGTTGTTACACCTGACATCCCTACCATAGGATGGGTCAGAAATGAGAACACCAACAAAGTGGATGTTGTCCAATAAGCAATCATTATTAAATGGAAGTGGTATATTCAGGGAAAAATAAGGTAGTCATTATAGAATCTCACAGTTAAACGAAAGGTGGCTGGAAATACTCCAGATGAGCCTGTCTCAGATGTGGGGTCTGTGCTAGCACCTTGGGTGTCTTGGGGGCTTCAGTACACTGAGGTTCTTGAGAATGCTGGGACCTGGTTCACATACAGATAGGATACATTCAAGGCCAGCGGGGTGTGCTGGGACACTGCTGTGATGCAGCCCCAAAGAAAATTGTGCACTACAACTGTGCATGAGTAAGGGACCTCTGTTCAGTGGTGTATTTCCATGATGTTTGCCTTGGAAAATACACTGTTACATTTCCACTTAATCATGGGCAAGAACCAACAGGCTGGAAGAGTAGTGCCTGACAGTAAGATAACTGGATGACCAAGTCTCAGCCTCTGTGGAGACAAACATTATGGCAGCACATTGCACAAGACTCAACCTCTGTGACCCACATGGACGCCCATGAAAAAGGACCCTTTGAGGATGAACATCAATGACAATAGCAAGCTGGTGAAATCTTCACTACCCATAAAAGGACACATGGATACAGATCCATTTGGATACAGCATCACTCAGGATATCGTAATCCATCTACAGTTCAGTACTGGGCCCAAAAAGCAAGGGCTCATAATTTCAGAATATGAGACTAGGAAGCCTAGTGAATGTGCCCAGACTGATAACTACATAGCTGAGTGGCAAAGGGAGCTTTGGGGCATATAGCAAGAGGTAGCATACCTGGCTAGTCCTGGAAAATAGATGTATTAGTCCATTTTCACACTGCTATAAAGAAATATCCAAGTCTGGGTAATTTATAAAGAGGTTTAACTGACTCACAGTTCCACATGGCTTGGGAGGCCTTAGGAAACTTACAATCATGGAGGAAAGGGAAGCAGGCACCTACTTCACAAGGTGGCAGGAGAGAGAGAGAAAAGCCCATGGGGAAACTGCCATTTATAAAACTATCAGATCTCATGAGAGCTCCCTCACTATCACAAGAACTCACGGGGGAAACCGCCCCCATGATCCAATCACTTCCCACCAGGTCCCTCCCTCAACACCTGGGGATTGCAATTCAAGATGAGATTTGGGTGGGGACGCAAAGCCTAACCATATCGATAGAGTATATACCTCCCTAGTCTCCTCTTGAGGGTACTGCTGGACATTGACTTCCATAACTTTCAGGGTATGACATTGCCATCCCCATCTGCTTAGCAAATGTGGGCCATACCATTTAATGACTCTTAGATGGTCTATGTTACATATTTGGATACTCTAAACACATGATTAGACACAGATGCTGCTTTTATAGCAGAAAGTATCCAATAGTGAGGAGCTACACAGATATTTATTGGACCTTTTATGCCCCGTATCATCCTAGGCAGCAGGCGTCATTGAAAGACAGAATAAACTCTTAAAGGAGAAACAGAAAAAGTTAACTGGACAACCAAGGGTCAGCTTCCAGTGGAGCACACACTTAAGTCAGGCAGTTTGGTCTATGGCCCAAAAAGGTACCTCTCATTTAAATAGAATGCTTAATTATGAGGTTGGTGGGCATGGTGGGAGGGCGAAGAGGTCCTAACTGGCTTCAAGAGAATTAACCCTCATTCTACTTTTTTTCCTTTCACACCTACCCCTGGGAAACAGGGCTAATGGAATTTGTAAGCATCAAATAAAAAGTTGGGGGTGTTTGGGTGATTCTACATGATGCTTCTTTTGCTGCCCAGCTATGCTTTCTGAATTTGGGAAATTATAGATGTTGATGATAATTATAAATATGAGGTGACAGCTCCTAAGGTGGTCCTCTGGCATGGCCCATGTGTTAGGGAGTAGAGATGTTCCAAGAACGTACAAAGACTATAAAAAGAAACTACTGAGCCACATAAGGATGAGATCAAGAACACAGTATGTGTAAGACATGGGTGAATTCAGAAAACAGTGAAGTGATCGCTACTGGAATGGTTTTACTGGTCATGTGGCTACAGAAAGAGAAAAACAACCCCGAATGGTGGAGAGAGAACATCTTTAACTCTGGAGGGTCAAGAGTGGGGAGAAAGTCAATCAGCTTCTCTCTCTTATCCCTCAGTCCTTGTCCACAAGGCTTCTGGCCAATTTACCCCAGATTGCTTCCATAACCCACAACTTCTGATCAAGAAAAATAAAAAACACCTAAGTGTAAGATTTCTCAGAAATTTCACAACATCCACTGACTCCAGAAAGGAATAGCCTCCACTTTAAACAAAAGAACAAGATTAACTTTCTGAACACCAATATGATTCTCTTTAGCTTTATGTTGGGCACTTTGTTCATTTTTCACAGAATACTGTTTGTGCTAAACTCTCTAGAATGATCAGTAGTGGACAATCTTATTGCCCAGGACTTCCTGCTGGTTGATCAAGGTGGGGTGTGTGCAGTTGCCAACACTTCTTGCTGCAGCTGGATGACATATTTAACAGGCTTAGCTCTGTAGGGGGAGCCTGGTTGTGGTCTATCCTCCAAGCAGGCTTGAGCATCCTACTGGGGGTCCTAATCTTGTTCACCTCTGTACCTCAAGTATTTAACAATTTGAGAGTAATTAAATCAACAAATATAGTAACTTTATAGAAAAAAGAACCCTCATTCTCTCTTCCAGTCACTTTCTCCCCACCCCAGGTTGACCAAGATATAGAAATGCTTTGCATTTTTGAGCTTGTAATCGATGCATTCCACAGCTTCAAATGAATCTAAATGTTTACGGCATATTAGCCTTGTGATGAAAAGCACGGTCCCAGAAGTCTGGTATGCTGGGTTTGAATACTGAGCCTTCTGCTTACTGAATATGTAACTTTGAGCTAATTACTTAACCTTATCTTTAAGATGTGGTAATAATAACAGCTCTGTCATAAGGATAAATGTAAAAGGGACAGGCCGGGCGCGGTGGTTCACGCTTGTAATCGCATCGCTTTGGGAGGCTGAGGCAGGCAGATCATCTGAGGTCAGGAGTTTGAGACCAGTCTGGCCAACATAGTGAAACTCTGTCTATACTAAAAATACAAAAATTAGCCGGGCGTGGTGGTACACACCTGTAGTCCCAGCTACTTGGGAGGCTGAGGCAGGAGAATTGCTTGAACCCGGAGGCGGAGGTTGCAGTGAGCCGAGATTATGCCACTGCACTCCAGCCTGGGCAACAGAGTGAAATTCTGTCTCTAAATAAAATAAATAAATAAATAAATAAATAAATAAATAAATAAATAAATGGGGCAGTCAACGTGAAAATCACTCTGTCTATTACAAAGGAATCTCACAACTTTTAGCTACTTCTTGTAATTTTTCCTAGGCACAAGTTTGAATTGATCATACTAACAGGAGCTAGTTTTTTGGGCTGTGCTGCATTGGTTAAGAGTGAGCAAAATCTTAGCCAAAATCTTAGCCTTTTTGGGTGACCAATTAACCCTAGTTTCCCAGGGACTTGTCTGATTTTAATGCCGAAAGCCTTACATCCTGGGAACCCTCCTTACACATGGGCAAATCAGGATGATTAGTAATCCTACCCAGAATCTACATCTCCAGCCTGGAGTTGTGGTCCTCTATTCTCTTTTTCATGTCTACAATTTTTTATATGGAGTAACTCCTGAATTATGATAACCAACTTTAAAAACATAAAATATCTCAATATGCTCCACTCAAGAATGTAAAGATTTACTGCAATTTTTGAGCTCTGAATTAAGAGAAGCATGCTATCTTGCTAGGATAGGATTATTTAAACGTGTGAGGATGAATATTTTTCTGTCACCTCTCATGAAAAATTGAATTCTGAATGACTTGCATGGATCCACACAGGCCACACAGGCAAAGGCTTGAACCACAGCTTATCTGAGTCATGGTTGAACACACTGATTCTCCCAGAATGTGAGGTGGTGGGAGGAAATGTCACAAAGCCAATTCCTACTTGCCTCTCTATCCCTCCAGAGAGGCTGTCATGAGAGTTTTTCATTATTTTTAAGGTTCTGAAAAGGTATAAAGCTTTCTGCCTCACCCCTATAAGAATAGAGCTGCAAAATATAAACCGCTTAGCTGTAGTCTGGAGTTGGCTCCTCAGCACTGGGTTATCCCACAGCTCATGTTGTAGTCATCTGGCCCCTTTTGTTTTGGTGTCATCCTTTCTTGTGTGCGGGACAAGGACTATGAGGAGCTGGCATCTTCGGCTGCCACACTCTTCCTTTCAGTGTCAATGTATGTAAGAAACTTTGTAAATCTAAAAGTAGCTCATTCTATCTACCAACCAAATCTGGCACGCTTTTGCATTAGCTTGTCTTGTGTGTCCTTGACAAGAGATTTTAAGAGTTCTTTTTAAGAGGTCTTTATTATCTTGGTAATTGTGTTCACACTACCAAAGAATTAGAAGCCCCTCGAGGATTGGCAGCTGTCTTATTATTACATTATATCCTACCAGTATTTTTTGCAGCTACTGCTAGATTTTGTATGTCTTGGTCCTGGACTGCTAGAACTGTTTGTTATACATCTTGGTGAGATGTGGCACACCTGCAGCCTTTCAGTTACCCAGAACTTTCAGTTTGAAATTTCCAGGAAAGTTTGGGAATAACGAATCTAACCTACTCACTTCAGCTGAGAAGTGAAAAAGTAGGATCTGGGAGTTATGCATGGCAGTGGAGAACCCCACCTACCTCACAGGGATGTTTTGAAACTATATCAATGATCGCAAAATATTTTGTATGAAATAACAACAAAATAATGATAAGAAGCATTTGTGTACCTTGTGAATGAGTAATTCCACTCCTATTTCTGTGAAATGAAAATGTGTTCATATGTACCCCAGAGAATACTATAGCAAAAAGATTATCATAGCAGCATTATTAATTTTGTAACAGCAGAAAGCAATACAAACGTCCATTAACCGTAGAATGCATGCATAAACTGTGGTATTTTTATGCAATTGAATACAGTAATGAAAATGAATGATCAACATTATATGCAACAACATGGGTAAACCTCACAAACGTAAGGTTCAATGAAAGAAGCCAGAGAGAAAAGATTACCTACTGCATTATTTTATTTATATAAAGTTGAAAAAGAGGCAAGATTAATCTATACCATTAGACATCAGGATAGTGATAAACCGGGAATGGAGAGAAAATGACTGGAAGAGAGAATAAGGGTTCTCCTTGGAAGTGGTAATGTTCACTTTTTTTTAACCTGGGTAGAAGTTTCATGGATGTGTTCAGTTTGTGAAAATTCATTGAACTGTACAAACATGATTTTGTGAAGTTTTCTATATGTATACTTCAATAAAAGGCTTATTACAAACATTAGCTCAAATTTATTGATCATTTTCTAAGTACCTAAGCAATAATTTGGAATAAGAGATCATGGTATTGCACACCTATGATAAACAAGAGACTTTACAGACTCCTTTGCAAAAATGATGTTGTTTCATTTGAAAATTTCCCCAAGAACTTCAAATTCTACTGCCAATCCTGGTGTTCAAATTCTTAAGAGTATTAGTTCTGCTCTGGGGTAAGTAAGGGTTATAGTACCTGTGAGACTTAAAGTTCTTAAAAATAATATAATGTATACAAACACATTTTTGCAGCAATAATGCACCTGTGAGGGCAAATTAAACCCAGACTGTAATTTCTGCAATTTTTAAAAATAAACCTTTTAGGAAAATAAATTGTTCTACAAAAAAGACACATGTTCTAGTTTGTTCATCGCAGCACTATTCACAATAGCAAAGACATGGAATCAACCTAGGTGCCATTAATGGTGGATTGGATAAAGAATATGTGGTACATATACACGATGGAATACTATGCCGCCATAAAAGGAATGAAATCACGTCCTTTGCAGCAACATGGATGCAGCTGGAGGCCATCATCCTAAGCAAACTAATGCAGGAACAGAAAACCTAATACTGCATGTTCTCACTTATAAGTGAGAGCTAAATATTGGGTACCTATGGACATAAAGATGGTAACAAGAGACACTGGGGACTATTAGAAGGGGAAGAAGGGTGGGGAGAAAGGGCCAGTAAAACCACCTGTTGGGTATTATGCTCAATACCTGGGTGATGGTATCATTCATGCCCCATCACACAACATACCCATATAACAAACCTGCACATGAACTGCCTGCATCTAAATAAAAGTTGAAATTATAAAAAAAAACAAACAACCCAATCAAAAAGTGAGCGAAGGACATGAACAGACACTTCTCAAAAGAAGACATTTATGCAGCCAAAAGACACATGAAAAAATGCTCACCATCACTGGCCGTCAGAGAATTGCAAATCAAAACCACAATGAGATACCATCTCACACCAGTTAGAATGGCAATCATTAAAAAGTCAGGAAACAACAGGTGCTGGAGAGGATGTGGAGAAATAGGAACACTTTTACACTGTTGGTGGGACTGGAAACTAGTTCAACCATTGTGGAAGTCAGTGTGGTGATTCCTCAGGGATCTAGAACTAGAAATACCATTTGACCCAGCCATCCCATTACTGGGTATATACCCAAAGGAGTATAAATCATGCTGTTATAAAGACACATGCACACGTATGTTTATTGTGGCACTATTCACAATAGCAAAGACTTGGAACCAACCCAAATGTCCAACAATGATAGACTGGATTAAGAAAATGTGGCACATATACACCATGGAATACTATGCAGCCATAAAAAATGATGAGTTCATGTCCTTTGTAGGGACATGGATGAAATTGGAAATCATCATTCTCAGTAAACTATCGCAAGAACAAAAAACCAAACACCGCATGTTCTCACTCATAGGTGGGAATTGAACAATGAGAACACATGGACACAGGAAGGGGAACATCACACTCTGGGGCCTGTTGTGGGGTGGGGGGAAGGGGGAGGGATAGCATTGGGAGATATACTTAATGCTAAATGACGAGTTAATGGGTGCAGCACACCAGCATGGCACGTGTATACATATGTAACTAACCTGCACATTGTGCACATGTACCCTAAAACTTAAAGTAGAAAAATAAAAAAAAAACAACTAGGAGTTAGGTACAAAGTATAGTTAGATAGAATGAGTAAGATCGAGTGTTTGATAGCACAACAGGGTGACTATAGTCAAAAATACTTTATAGTACATTAAAAATAACTAAAATAGTATAATTGGAATATTTGTAACACAAAGAAATGCTTGAGGTGATGGATACCCTATTTACCCTGGTGAAATTATTACACATTGTATGCCTGTATCAAAATGTCTCATGGACCGTACAAATATATACACAATCTACCAATAAAAATAAAAAATAAAAACATGTAAAAATAATGAACTTTTTGAGTAAGTTTAGATTTACAGAAAAGTTGCAAAAATAGTACAGATAATTGCTGTATACCTCTCACTAAGTCGCCCCTAATTTTATCATCTTATTTTTACCATGTTATATTCACTAAACCTAGGAAACCAACACTGATATACAACAAAACTCTACACTTTCATGTTTGTCCATGAATGTCATTTTTGTATTCCAGGATCCAATCCAGGATACCACATTCCATTTAGTTGGCATGTCTCACAGTATCCTTTGATCTCTGATAGTCTATTTTTGGTTTTCATGACCTTGACGGTTTTGAGGAATACTGGTTAGCCTTTCTGTACAATGTCCCTCAATTTGGGTTTGTCTTATTTTTGTTTACTTGATTAAACTGGGTTTATGGGATTTTACATCATAACAGGGAGTACAGGATATCCACATGACATCATTAGTGATGTTAACTTTGATTACTTGGTTAAGATACTGTTTGCTAGATTTATTCACAACCCTATTCACAATACAATTACTATTTTCCCCTTTCCATACTTTGTTCTTTAGAATTAAGTCACTAAGTTCAATCTACAATGAAGGGGTAGTTAACCTCCACCTCCTAGTAGTACAGAGGGGCTACATATTCTACTTGAAATTCTTCTTTAGGAAAGACTTGTGTCTTCTCCTACATTGATTTATTCATTATATTATTTATCAGTATGGCCACATGTATATGCTTTAAATTTTATTTTATTATCCATATTTTTTGAAATCCAATACTACATCATTTACTTTCTTGCTCAAATTGTTTCAGCTTTGGCCACTGGGAGGTCTTTTGAGTGGGCTCTAGTGTCCTTTTGACATATCCCATTCCTTTGTTTTTTGAGTATTTCCTTACTTTCTGGTACTACAAGATGTCACAAGTTCACTTTGTATTTTTTTTTTAAAGCCCAGTCCTAGAATCAGTCATTTCTCCAAAGGGCTCTGGTTCCTTTTATTGGAAAACAATATTTAGAAATCACTAAGTGATGGGTTTACTAATTGTTATTGGGGGTGTTATTATTTCTAGGCCTTCTCAATGAGAGCTAGGGAATGTATTTCTTCTTTATGCTTAAACCATATATGCATAGATATATTTAATTGTTTCTGTATTCATCCATCTGTGTATATATTAAACTAAACATTTTTTTTTGTTTCTGTTGCCCAGGCTGGAGTGCAGTGGTGCGATCTTGGCTCTTTGCAACCTCCACCTCTTGGGATCAAGCGATTCTCCTGCCTCAGCCTCCCAAGTAGCTGGGATTACAGGCATGTGCCACCATACCCAGCTAATTTTTATATTTTCAGTAGAGATGGGGTTTTGCCATATTGGCCAGGCTGGTTTCAAACTCCTGACTTCAGGTGATCTGCCCACCTTGGCCTCCCAAAGTGCTGAGATTGCTGGTGTGAGCCACTGTGCCTGGCCAACTAAATATAATTTCATACTGCAGTTTCTGACTTCAATTCAGGACTGCATGCTGAGTTCTAGCCTACCCATCTTACTTATCTGTAACTTCTCTCTCTGATGGTAAGAAGTCTGGCTCCCACCATCTACCATCCCGTTACTTATTTATTCAACCCCAGTATACATGTAAAGCAGTTTCTAAATTACTAACCCACACTACAATGATGAAAATAATTTACAACTCAGACTACAGCATGTATGTAAAGTTCCTTTTGTCTTTAGCCTTTCAGTTTCCAGTCAAAACACAGTTTTCCAAAGTTACTTGGGTAAGCTCTTCCTTTTCTTCACATCTTCACAAAGTTACTTAGGTAAGCTCTTCCTTTTTTTGTCCTTCACTTCCTTTTTCAACCTTCACTATGCAAATATATGTCATTGTAGCATATATTTGTAATATAGTTAGATTCATTTGTCATTGTCTATATGTCATCCAGGGATCCCTGTATATCCTGGCTAATTGTTTCTTTTTTTTTTGCATATATTGATGTTTAGTCTTTGTGATGTATAGTTCTATGGGTTTTGATAAATGCATAGAGTTATGTATCCACCACCCCAATACCATATAGAACAGTTCCCAGCCCAAATGCCTATCAATGATAGACTGGATAAAGAAAATGTGGTATACACACACCATGGAATACTATGCAGCCATAAAAAGGAATGAGATCATGTCCATCGCAGGGACATGGATGAATCTGGAAGCCATCATCCTCAGCAAACTAAAACAGGAACAGAAAACCAAACACTGCATGTTCTCACTCATAAGTGGGAGCTGAACAATGAGAACACATGGACACAGGGAGGGGAACAACATACACTGCAGCCTGTCCTTGGGGGGCGAGGGGAGGGAGAGCATCAGGACAAGTAGCTAATGCATGCAGGGCTTAAAACCAAGGTGACAAGTTGATAGTTGCAGCAAACCACCATAGCACACGTATACATATGTAACAAACCTACATGTTCTGCACATGTATCCCAGAACTTAAAGTAAATTTTTTTTAGAAAAGGAAGTATGGGTACCAAAACAGAGATATAGATCAATGGAAGAGAACAGAGCCCTCAGAAATAACGCCACAACTATCTGATCTTTGACAAACCTGAGAAAAACAAGCAATGGGGAAAGGATTCCCTATTTAATAAATGGTGCTGGGAAAACTGGCTAGCCATATGTAGAAAGCTTAAACTGGATCCCTTCCTTACACCTTATACAAAAATTAATTCAAGATGGATGAAAGACTTAAATGTTAGACCTAAAACCATAAAAACCCTAGAAGAAAACCTAGGCATTACCATTCAGGACATAGGCATGGGCAAGGACTTCATGTCTAAAACACCAAAAGCAATGGCAACAAAAGCCAAAATTGACAAATGGGATCTAATTAAACTAAATAGCTTCTGCACAGCAAAAGAAACTACCATCAGAGTGAACAGGCAACCTACGGAATGGGAGAAAATTTTTGAAACCTACTCATCTGACAAAAGGCTAATATCCAGAATCTACAATGAACTCAAACAAATTGACAAGAAAAAAACAAACAACCCCATCAAAAAGTGGGTGAAGGACATGAATAGACACTTCTCAAAAGAAGACATTTATGCAGCCAAAAAACACATGAAAAAATGCTCAACTTCACTGGCCATCAGAGAAATGCAAATCAAAACCACAATGAAATACCATCTCACACCAGTTAGAATGACAATCATTAAAAAGTCAGGAAACAACAGGTGCTGGAGAGGATGTGGAGAAATAGGAACACTTTTACACTGTTGGTGGGACTGGAAACTAGTTCAACCATTGTGGAAGTCAGTGTGGTGATTCCTCAGGGATCTAGAACTAGAAATACCATTTGACCCAGCCATCCCATTACTGGGACTATAAATCATGCTGCTATAAAGACACATGCACATGTATGTTTATTGTGGCATTATTCACAATAGCAGAGACTTGGAACCAACCTGAATGTCCAACAACGACAGACTGGATTAAGAAAATGTGGCACATATACACCATGGAATACTATGCAGCCATAAAAATGATGAGTTCATGTCCTTTGTAGGGACATGGATGAAATTGGAAATCATCATTCTCAGTAAACTATTGCAAGGACAAAAAACCGAACACCGCATATTCTCACTCATAAGTGGGAATTGAACAATGAGAACACATGGAGACAGGAAGGGGAACACCACACTCTGGGGACTGTTGTGGGGTGGGGGGAGGAGGGAGGGATAGCATTAGGAGATATACCTAATGCTGAATGACGAGTTAATGGGTGCAGCACCCCAGCATGGCACATGTATACATATGTAACTAACCTGCATATTGTGCACATGTACCCTAAAGCTTAAAGTAGAATAATAATAAAATAAAATTTAAAAAGACTTGTTTTTGGCCTAACTTATGATCTATCCTGGAGAATTTTCTATGTGTGCTTGAGAATATTATATATTCTATTGGATAAAATATTCTGTAGGTCCTTTTTGTCTAAAGTGTATTTCAAGTTCAATGTTTCCCTATCGATTTTCTGTCTGGATGATCTGTGAATTGTTGAAGATGGGGTCTTGAAGTCTCCTACCATTATTGTATTGCAGTCTACTTCTCCCTTCAGATCTATTAATATTTGTTTTATATATTTAGGTGCTTCTATGTTGGGTGCATATATTAAATATGTTTATAATTATTCGATATTCACGATGAATTTATCTCTTTATCATTATATAATGACCTTTAAGATCTTTTATGGTTTTTGACTTTAAGTCTATTTTATTTGACATATGTATAGTTATCCTTGCTCTCTTTTGAATGATTGAATGAATAGATAAATGCCACGAATTGTTTTCTGCATGGGGGAACAGTGCACCATGTCACAAGAGACAGTCTAAGTACAAATTGATATTGTTAAAACATCAATATAGTCATTGTGGGATCAATAAAAAATTTTCATAGATTTTTATACATTACTGTTTTTATTCTGAATTGCATAAGATGGACGGGCACCCTATCTTTTAGTGTTTAGAACCTCTAAATGTTTTAATGTGGTAACACTTGAAAAACAGAAATGAATATGACCTAGTCCCCTGCTCCAGAGCAGCTCTAGGGAAGAGAGACATAGACACAAGGTATAACAACGCTATGTAAATAGTGTTGGGATAGAGGGTCTGTAGGAAGGGTTGGTGTGGGAGTTCAGAGAACTACATTCCTCCTAGGGGAAACAGGAGAATCAAATAGGAACGGAGATACAGAGTGGGGAATAGAGAAGTCAAATGGAGAATAAGAGGGAGTGATAACTGAATAGGGGTAGTAAGCAGAAAAAGGGAGCTACATTGAGGAGAATGGAAAGTTGAAAGTAGGTAAGGAGGGGAGGAGACTGACAGGCAGGAACGGAGACCCCCCTCTGGAGGCGGAAAGAGGCAGGACCACTTCCGGCCAGGGAGGGGGATAGGCTCAGACACAAGGAGAGGCTTGGAGAGAGCAGACGCCTTCTGGATTCAAGAAGACGAGGTGAGCTGAGATGCCTGGCTTTAGTGAAGACCCTGTGGGGGCTTCCTGGCTGCGGCTTCGACGTGCCTGACTCCACACGCCCCTAAGGTTTGAAGAAAACCTGCTGGAGGTTTGGGACCTAACCGCATCAAAGTCGCCTTTAGCGGTGCCTGGACCCAGTTCGCACGGGAGAAAGTAGGAGGCAGAATCCCCTTTGGGCCACAGAAAGGAACGATGTGGACTCGGTTCGGGCCGTGAAAGGGAGGGATGCAGACCTAGTTGGGACCGCAGAAAGGAAGGATCGAGAAATCCTTCAGACGGTAGCAAGAGGGGAGGAGGATACACACAGTTCGGGAGGGAGATAGGAGACGGCAGGACTCCGTTTAGGCTGGAGAAAGGGGGCAGGACCCTGTTTGGGCCACAGAATGGAGGGATCGGGACCCAGAGATAGGAGTGGGCAGCATCCCTTTTGAGCAACGGAAAGGACCAGACTCAGACAGGAGAAAGGAGGGGATATGACCCGGTTGGTTCCGGTTTGAAAGGGAAGAGACAGGACCTGGTAGGGTTTGAGAACAGGAATACACAGAAGGTTCATACAGTTGGATTTGGGGGTGAGGTATTCATGTTGCAGAAAGGGCGGAGCTGCACACTTGCAGACGTGGAAAGAGGGGGGAGTGGTGTTGGCTGGGGAAGGGGTGGTGCAGAGACGTACCGCAGAGCCGAGGGAGGGGGCTTATTAAAGGAAGGGAAGATGAAGAGAAATGCTGCAGAGCGGAGGGAGGGGGGTGTATTGGGAAGGGGCGGTGCGTGGCAGTACCGCAGAGGAGAGATGGGTGGTGTTGGGGTAGGGGCGGTGCGGAGTGTTACTGCAGAGCGGAGGGAGGGGGCTAGTGTTGGGGGAAGGGTTGGATCGAGATGTGATGCAGTTAGAAAGAGTGGGTCGGGGTGGCGCCAAGATGTTCTGTTGCTCTGAGAGCAGGGGGCAGATGTGGGATTGAGCTGGTTAGAAACTGTCCGGTTTACCAAGGCGCATGCGCGCGGAGGGCATTGAAGAATGCTTCTTTTGGGATGGAGGTGGGCCTAAGATGGGGGGTGGGGGCGCCTCCAGTCGGTGCGCATGCGCACTATCGAGTTGCGGAGGGGGCGTGTAAAGGGGCGGGGTCGTAGAACTGACCCTCTCGGAGGCAAAAGGAGCTGGGCCTTGGAAACCAGATGGCCTGGGTGTTTTAGATATGAAAACCCAGGAGTTGAAGGGATTAGGGCCCAAGGTTACATGAGACTCCCCTAAGTCAGGATAGGTGAGATGTCTGATGAATCTCCCCCTCCCTCTCATTCTCTAACTCAGGCCCATTCCCCTCAGGCTCACCTGTTACTCGGCCTCCCAGAAAGATGGATAGGAGAAATGACTACGGATATAGGGTGCCTCTATTTCAGGTGAGGCCTCTCTGCCTTCTCTCTAGGCCATCTGCCCCGTCCTGAGTTCACTTACTGCTCTTCAGACCCCTTCCACCGTGTAGTTTCATAATTCCCTGCCTAACTCGTCTCAGTCCTCCCTTACATGGTGAAGGGGAGGAGAGGAAAACCTGCCTGACTCTATTCCTTCCTTGCTCCCTACCCCTTTTTAATTAACCACTGCTCAGAGGAAGGGAAGGCCTTTGTGGAAAGGGATGGGCTTTAGGGAGGCCTAATGGCCCAGAGGATGGTAATCCTAAGTGTGTAGGGCCCTCTGCCTCCCCCGGGGAGCCTGGGGCTTCCCTTCCCTCCAGATATACAGACTGAGACCACAGAAGAGGACAGTGTCCTGCTGATGCATACCCTGTTGGCGGCAACCAAGGACTCCCTGGCCATGGACCCACCAGTTGTCAACCGGCCTAAGAAAAGCAAGACCAAGAAGGCCCCTATAAAGACTATTACTAAGGCTGCACCTGCTGCCCCTCCAGTCCCAACTGCCAATGAGATTGCCACCAACAAGCCCAAAATAACTTGGCAGGCTTTAAACCTGCCAGTCATTACCCAGATCAGCCAGACTTTACCTACCACTGAGGTAACCAATACTCAGGCTTCTTCAGTCACTGCTCAGCCTAAGAAAGCCAACAAGATGAAGAGAGTTACTGCCAAGGCAGCCCAAGGCTCCCAATCCCCAACTGGCCGTGAGGGTGGCACTATACAGCTCAAGTCACCCTTGCAGGTCCTAAAGCTACCAGTCATCTCACAGAATATTCACGCTCCAATTGCCAATGAGTCAGCCAGTTCCCAGGCCTTGATAACCTCTATCAAGCCTAAGAAAGCTTCCAAGGCTAAGAAGGCTGCAAATAAGGCCATAGCTAGTGTCACCGAGGTCTCGCTGGCTGCAACTGCCACCCATACAGCTACCACCCAAGGCCAAATTACCAATGAGACAGCCAGTATCCACACCACAGCAGCCTCCATCCGAACCAAGAAAGCCTCCAAAGCCAGGAAGACAATTGCTAAGGTCATAAATACTGACACTGAGCATATAGAGGCTCCAAATGTCACTGACGCAGCTACCAGGCAGATTGAGGCCTCAGTAGTGGCTATCAGGCCCAAAAAATCCAAGGGCAAGAAGGCTGCCAGCAGGGGCCCAAATTCTGTCTCTGAGATCTCTGAGGCCCCACTTGCCACTCAGATGGTCACAAACCAAGCCCTGGCGGCCACCCTGCGGGTCAAGAGAGGGTCTAGGGCTCGGAAGGCTGCCACTAAGGCTCGGGTAACTGAAAGCCAGACTCCAAATGCTGACCAAGGGGCCCAGGCCAAGATGGCCTCTGCTCAGACCAACGTAAGTGCCCTTGAGACTCAGGTTGCTACTGCTGTCCAGGCCCTGGCAGATGACTATCTGGCTCAGTTGAGCCTGGAGCCCACAACCAGGACCCGGGGCAAGAGAAACCGAAAGGTGAGATCTCTGACATTGCCATCCTTAACTTTGTGCTTCTTTTCCATTTCTACCCTTCTAGTTTGTTCATTTCTTCTATAAAAGTTTTACTTTGAGCTAGTCCCTGTGTTCAGATAGGCTGTGGAAGATGCTGAGAAGAAGGTGATATAGTTTCTGCCCCCTAGCAGTTCACAGATTGGTGAGGAAATAAGACATCCATACACTCAGCTACAACCTGTATGTAATACTACTTGTATTTAAATAGTAGTTACCACGTGCCAGGCTTTGTGTTGGGTACAGTTACACAGGGTATGTCTGAATGTCTTGAAAGTAACTCTTACCAACAAGGGATCATAGGTCCCAGTTTTACACTTAAGAAAACTGAGTCTCAGAGAAATGAAGTGACTTGTCCAAGAGGTACCAGCCAGCATAATTGGTGGTAGCCAGAAGAAGAGAAAGACCCTTAGGCTGTTATCTTGAGTTGTTCCTGGCCTGGCAGAGGAATGAAACTCCTTCCTGGAAGACAGTGAAAGATAAGCTCAGGACTCAGGGTGGCCAATGGCAAGGTCAGGATCAGGCTCCACTACAGCAAGGCTGAGGGAGGGGGCTAGAGGGACTTTCTGTCTGGAGCAGGCAAGGTGAGGAGACAGAGCCATCTCTTTCACCTGGTGACTCTGGACCTTCCTTCTTTCTGATGATGAAGTCCAAGCATCTGAATGGGGATGAGAGAAGTGGCAGTAATTACAGGCGGATCCCATGGGGCCGGAGGCCTGCACCACCGCGAGATGTGGCCATTTTACAAGAAAGGGTAAGAATCCAATGCTGTCCAGTCTCTTCTCTTCTTCACCTGCCCTCTTCTCTGCCTCCTTCCAAGTTTTCTGCAAGCATGTTAAGATCTCTCCATCTATTCCTCTCCTCCCAGGCTAATAAGTTGGTGAAATACCTGTTGGTTAAGGACCAGACAAAGATCCCCATCAAACGCTCAGGTAGTGTCCTACCAACCCTCCTCCTTGAGCTCTCCTCTCCACTCCCCTATCCTCCCATAGTCTGGGAGTAACACTTTATGGCCTCTTTGTTCTGTCATATCTCCACACCTGCCCTCCTTGCACACTGCCATGGCTGGCATCTCCCATTAACTCACTTCAGGTCTCTGATTGCACTGACCCAACAGGACTGGCAAAAGGGCTGCAGCTCTGTGGCCCCTGCTAAGCTCAGCTACTCTCACCTCTCCTTTTCTACAGACATGCTGAGGGATGTCATCCAAGAATATGATGAATATTTCCCAGAAATCATTGAACGAGCAAGCTACACTCTGGAGAAGGTGAAGGGGCAGTGCTGGCGGATGGGCGCAATGGGGAAGCTTTGAATCGAGCAAAGACATACATGTCCCTTTTGGAGAGAATCACAGAGACATGCTAATCCAGCCCCATTACTGTGTGAATGGGCAGACAGTGGCCTAGGGAGAGGTGTAGATTTGCCATGGGTCACACAGCATGTCAGTGATGAAAGCATGGCTAGGACAGAAGCCACTCAAATTAGTCTCAGCTTCTATTCATAGTTGGACACATTCTGCATGTATTTCAGATCTCACCTCTCCCTTGTATCCCCATTCTCTGTCTCCCTAGATTCCTGCTCATCACAAAGATGATGTTGATGACAATAGTACATTTGCTGTGTGTTTACTGGGTGCCAGGCACTTGGCTATGTGCTTTATGTGCATTATCTCGCTGATTTCTTACACATGCAAACCCCCTAAGTACACTGGGAGTTTTAGGATGCCCGGAAAGTTCACTGATACCTAAGCTGAATTTTGTGATCTCACAGGCTATTCTTTTACTTGGCAGATGTTTCGAGTCAATCTGAAAGAAATTGATAAGCAAAGTAGCTTGTATATTCTCATCAGCACTCAGGAATCCTCTGCAGGCATACTGGGAACGTAAGCTGGGAAAGGGCTGGAGTGGGAAGGAAGCTTCTGCTTTTATCTGTGCTGCTACCCCTTCTTTGTCCTACTTCCCCCATCCTCTTAGAGAGTCAGGAAAAACAGGGTCTCAAAAGCCCTGTCTCAGCACCTGCACATAGTTGGAGCCCTGCTCACAGTAGTGGCACCTGATTATGATTGACTGAAGGGTATAGGAGCCTAGGGTGGGACATTCCTGCTGTCAGGTTTGCTGTCTCTGTAGAAGCTTCCCAGGAAAGCAGGGCTGTCGTTGCTTGCCTCTTCCTACTGGGTGCCTGGCCTGGCTTTGGCAGACTGGTTCTCAAGGAGGGCTTCCTGGTATGGGTGGATCAGGATGCATGAAGCGCAAGAGTGTCAGTGGGGCTGAAGGTTCTGGGAGAGAAAGAAAGGACTCACATTGATTGAGTGGTTGTGTTGTACCAGGTTGACAGCCATTCTTCCATCTTCTTGGCAACCTGAGGAAGGGAGAATATGATTTTCCCATTTTACTGAATAATAGACCAAGGCTTGCAAGTCTAAGTGCCTTGCCCAGGGTGGCATAGAGCTGGAAGCAGAGACTGGGCAGAATTCTGTATCTGAGGAATCTGGGAGAGGTTAGCCTGGTGAGCTGGCTGGTGTATCTTTTGCGGATGGCTGCTGAAACATAAACCTTCTTTCTGTCCTGTTGAAACATAAACCTTCTTTCTGTCCTGTTATTCCCTTAGGACCAAGGACACACCCAAGCTGGGTCTCCTCATGGTGATTCTGAGTGTCATTTTTATGAATGGCAACAAGGCCAGTGAGGGTGAGTGGCTGGGCATGCAGCTGAATGGGCGGCCATGGTCTGGATTCCATGTGTTCAATTTCTGTCCCTGTCTCCTCTTGCCTCCCCTCATAGCTGTCATCTGGGAGGTGCTGCGCAAGTTGGGGCTGCGCCCTGGGTATGACTGGGCTCTCTCAGCGCTTGCTGTCCGTGTTGTCCTTTGGCAAGAGAGGATGGTCCTAGGATTGCATCAGTCTGGTGGTCTGGTGGAGCGGGTGGGGTGCTGGACTGGGTAGAGGGCCCAGGGTTCTGACCTGGGTGGATGACGGGCAAATGGTCCTGAACTCTCTGCTGTCTTTCTCCTTTATGTCCTCTGTCTGTTCTAAGCTGAGATGTTAGATAGACCTTCAGGGATCCCTGACAAAGAGGCATCTGGTCTTAACTGCTTGCTTCTAGTGGCCATGTGCTCATTACTTTCTTCACTTCATTGAGACTGCCCCATGTGCTAGAGAGGTCTCTTCCATGTTGGGAAATGCCTCTGCCCTCATCTGGGCAGTTCTGATCTGTGTTCATGGGTTATTTTTCCCATTGTCAGGGTGAGGCATTCACTCTTTGGGGAAGTGAGGAAGCTCATCACAGACGAGTTTGTGAAGCAGAAGTAAGTGGTGTTTGGGGCTTTGTCTGGCCCTGAAGTGTTCTGGGTATACTGATCTGGTTCAGAAAGTGCTTAGTCAGTGCCTTTCTTATACTAGCTTTAGAGGGATGGGCATCCTGTGTCCTAGAACTGATACTGTCTAAAATTCCCATGGGCAGACCTTTCCAGGACTGGGCCAGACTCAATACAAGGCCCTTGCAGTGGGGTGCGCTCAGAGCAGAGGGCCTTAAGAATGGCTCCTCTGTTTACAACACACCCAACAGGAATCTGGGCTTACTCCTCACAGGTGGCATGGTACTTTGGCCTTCCTGTGACATCATGCCCTATACATGTCTCCCCTGGAGAAGCCCAAGGGACTGCTTTGCACAGGGCCAGTGGGAAATGGCTCAGTATTGGAGGCCAAGACCATAAACTGTGTTTGGTAGTGAGTCTGGGGCTGGAGGGTCTTAGAAATCCTTCTCCAGGGGCTGTTTGTATTTGTTTGGAGGAGGTTGCCACCTGGTGTCTAGTGCTTAGACAGCAGGGTTGCTTGGTTAGAAACAAGTTTCATTTCCTTTTTCCAAGGTACCTGGAGTACAAGAGGGTCCCTAACAGCAGACCACCTGAATATGAGTTCTTCTGGGGCTTGCGCTCCTACCATGAGACTAGCAAGATGAAAGTCCTCAAGTTTGCATGCAAGGTAAGAGGAGAGCTGCCCGAGCTTGGCATATTAAGGCAATGGGATACCCTTGGCTGGGGCAGGCAATGCACAGGGATGGGCAGGTACAGAGCAGCCTGCAGCTCATATATAAACATGTGGAGCCTCCTTTATGTCCCAGGGTGCTGCTAGATATATAGTTTACATCATCTCATTCATTCTTCATACTTTGTATTAATCAGCATGGGCTGCCATAACAAAATACCATAGACTGGGTGGATTAAAAAACAAATTTATTTTCTCATAGTTCTTGAGGGCGAGAATCCTAGGTCAGGGTCCACCAGGGTCAGTTCCTGGTGAAGGCTCTCTTCCTGGCTTGCAGATGGCTGTCTTCTTGCTGTGTCCTCACATGGCTTTGTGTGTGAGAGAGAAGAGAGCAAGCTTTCTGGTGTTTCTTCTTATAAGGACACTAATCCTGTTGATCAGGACCCCACCCTTATGGCCTCATTTAACCTTAATTATCTCCATAAAGGCGCTATCTCCAAGTACAATCACACTGGGTGTTAGGGATTCAACATACGAATTTGGGGGCGGGCACAACCCTTCAGTTCATAACATATTTATGCTCTATCATTTCCTGTAATTATAAAGACACTTAGGCTAAGTGAGGTTAAGTAACTTGTCCAAGGTCATATAGCACGTAAGTCATCAGAGCTGAAACTGGAGTTCAGAACTGACCCATTATAGAGCCCCAATAACTGAGAATTTTAAAAAAGTATTGCTACTAGTTTAATACAAAGCCCATAGGTTAATACATGATTACTAGGGTTGTTTTCTTATTATGATTATCATCCCCATTTCAGGTGCAGAAGAAAGACCCCAAGGACTGGGCTGTGCAGTACCGCGAGGCAGTGGAGATGGAAGTCCAAGCTGCAGCTGTGGCTGTGGCTGAGGCTGAAGCCAGGGCTGAGGCAAGAGCCCAAATGGGGATTGGAGAGGAAGCTGTGGCTGGGCCCTGGAATTGGGATGACATGGATATCGACTGCCTAACAAGGGAAGAGTTAGGCGATGATGCTCAGGCCTGGAGCAGATTTTCATTTGAAATTGAGGCCAGAGCCCAAGAAAATGCAGATGCCAGCACCAACGTCAACTTCAGCGGAGGAGCTAGTACCAGGGCTGGCTTCAGCGATGGTGCTAGTATTAGCTTCAATGGTGCACCCAGCTCCAGTGGTGGCTTCAGTGGTGGACCTGGCATTACCTTTGGTGTTGCACCCAGCACCAGTGCCAGCTTCAGCAATACAGCCAGCATTAGCTTTGGTGGCACACTGAGCACTAGCTCCAGCTTCAGCAGCGCAGCCAGCATTAGCTTTGGTGGTGCACCCAGCACCAGCACTAGTTTCAGCAGTGAAGCCAGCATTAGCTTTGGTGGCATGCCTTGTACCAGTGCCAGCTTTAGTGGTGGAGTCAGCTCTAGTTTTAGTGGTCCACTCAGCACCAGTGCCACTTTCAGTGGTGGAGCCAGCTCTGGCTTTGGAGGCACACTCAGCACCACGGCTGGCTTTAGTGGTGTACTCAGCACTAGCAACAGCTTTGGCAGTGTACCCACAACGAGCACAGTCTTCAGTAGTGCGCTTAGCACCAGCACTGGCTTTGGAGGCATACTCAGCACCAGTGTCTGTTTTGGTGGCTCTCCCAGCTCCAGTGGTAGCTTTGGTGGTACACTCAGTACCAGTATCTGCTTTGGTGGCTCTCCCTGCACCAGCACTGGCTTTGGAGGCACACTCAGCACCAGTGTCTCCTTTGGTGGCTCTTCCAGCACCAGTGCCAATTTTGGTGGTACACTAAGTACCAGCATCTGCTTTGATGGCTCTCCCAGCACTAGTGCTGGCTTTGGTGGTGCTCTCAACACCAGTGCCAGCTTTGGCAGTGCGCTCAACACCAGTACTGGTTTTGGTGGTGCTATGAGCACCAGTGCTGACTTTGGTGGTACACTAAGCACCAGTGTCTGCTTTGGTGGCTCTCCTGGCACCAGTGTCAGCTTTGGCAGTGCACTCAACACCAATGCTGGTTTTGGTGGTGCTGTCAGCACCAACACTGACTTTGGTGGTACACTAAGCACCAGCGTCTGTTTTGGTGGCTCTCCCAGCACCAGTGCTGGCTTTGGTGGTGCACTCAACACCAATGCCAGCTTTGGCTGTGCCGTCAGCACCAGTGCCAGCTTCAGTGGTGCTGTCAGCACCAGTGCTTGCTTCAGTGGTGCACCAAGCACCAACCCTGGCTTTGGCAGTGCATTTAGCACCAGTGCTGGCTTCGGTGGGGCACTTAGTACCGCTGCTGACTTCGGTGGTACTCCCAGCAACAGCATTGGCTTTGGTGCTGCTCCCAGCACCAGTGTCAGCTTTGGTGGTGCTCATGGCACCAGCCTCTGTTTTGGTGGAGCTCCCAGCACCAGCCTCTGCTTTGGCAGTGCATCTAATACTAACCTATGCTTTGGTGGCCCTCCTAGCACCAGTGCCTGCTTTAGTGGTGCTACCAGCCCTAGTTTTTGTGATGGACCCAGCACCAGTACCGGTTTCAGCTTTGGCAATGGGTTAAGCACCAGTGCTGGATTTGGTGGTGGACTGAACACCAGTGCTGGCTTTGGTGGTGGCCTAGGCACCAGTGCTGGCTTCAGTGGTGGCCTAAGCACAAGTTCTGGCTTTGATGGTGGGTTAGGTACCAGCGCTGGCTTCGGTGGAGGACCAGGCACCAGCACTGGTTTTGGTGGTGGACTGGGCACCAGTGCTGGCTTCAGTGGTGGACTGGGCACCAGTGCTGGCTTTGGTGGTGGACTGGTCACTAGTGATGGCTTTGGTGGTGGACTGGGCACCAATGCTAGTTTCGGCAGCACACTTGGCACCGGTGCTGGCTTTAGTGGTGGCCTCAGCACCAGCGATGGCTTTGGCAGTAGGCCTAATGCCAGCTTCGACAGAGGACTGAGTACCATCATTGGCTTTGGCAGTGGTTCCAACACCAGCACTGGCTTTACTGGCGAACCCAGCACCAGCACGGGCTTCAATAGTGGACCCAGTTCTATTGTTGGCTTCAGCGGTGGACCAAGCACTCGTGTTGGCTTCTGCAGTGGACCAAGCACCAGTGGCTTCAGCGGTGGACCGAGCACAGGAGCTGGCTTCGGCGGTGGACCAAACACTGGTGCTGGCTTTGGTGGTGGACCGAGCACCAGTGCTGGCTTTGGCAGTGGAGCCGCCAGTCTTGGTGCCTGTGGCTTCTCCTGTGGCTAGTGAGGTTTCAGGTAACTGCAATATTTCCATAGCCAGGACCCACAGGGATGGGTATAAGAGCTGGGACATGTTGTAAGAAACACTAAGGCAGGAAAGCAGGGTGGAAAGGTGAGGGCAATTAAGGAATTATGAGAAGACAGTGTATTTGGTGCTAAAATGTGTTCCTATTTGTTTTGTTTTCAGATTTATTCCCCATGTTTACAGATACCGCTAATAAATTGCAGTAGTCCTTCCCATGGAGCCAAAGTACATCCTTGGAATCTTTGTCCACACAGCAGTCAAGGCAGCTATGGCCAATCAGCTGAGGGTGTCATGTGATGGAAAAATCTGTTTGCTGTTCCTGCTTTATTGTTTGCTTTCTGTGTGCTGTCATATTTTGGTATCAGAGTTACATTAAATTTGCAAAATGAACTGGAGTTTTTTCTGTCTTTTAATGTGCTTAGGTAGTTGTGGAGTGGCATCTTGGGTTCGTAGAAGAGCTGGAGATCAGCATAGCTCTTTGGAGAACGTGGGGCTCCAGCTTTTGGCTCAAAGGCAAATATGACTTCAGCAGGATAGAGGCCTGGGGAAAGCATGGCAGGCAAGAGGATAACAGCTTGAGGAAAGATATGGAGAGGGAAAGCCTGGAGCAGAAGGCAAACGGAGAGGCTTCTGGACAGTAAGTACAGATTCATTTTGAATCACTGGTGTAAGAATGGAGGGAAGGGCAGAGGTCACTAGGGGTGGACATAAGAACAAGGGAGGGTTTAATTGGGACAGGAGAGGAAAACTTGGGCATATTGTATAGACTGTGGGGCAAAAGCTAACAGGAACAGGAGATAGATATGGAAGAGTCAGGAATTGACTGAAGTAGCCCATCCCTGAGAAGGTGGGATGGAATAGGGTACCAGAGAAGACAACCCTGACTTTGAACAGACTTAAGGGTGGCTGTGGATGCAGATAAATATAGATCTGCTTCAAGCAGGGATCAGCAACTTCTGTAGTAGACAACAACAACAAAAAAAGGAGAGGTGGATTATACAAGGTTTAGGTCTTGCTGGGTGGTTGTGATGGAAGGACAAGGGAACAAAGGCAGCAAGTGTATGAGTCTGTCTCTTTACCACTCGGTCACTGGTACCTGGCTTATGGTAGCTGCATGGAGAGTGGCTGAAGAGATGGCCCATAGTATCCAACATAGTTAGGGACAGAACATTAAGGATAGATTGGGGGACAATAGAGCATTCAAAGGACTCTGCTCTTGATGCTGTACAGCAACAAATATTGTTCATTCAAAAAATACTATAGGGCTGGGCACAGTGGCTCATGTCTGTAATCCCAGGACTTTGGGAGAGGCCAAGATGGGAGGATCGCTTGAGCCCAGGAGTTCAAGACCAGCCTGGATAACATAGTAAGACTTCGTCTCTACAGAATAATTGAAAATTAGCCGGGCATGGTGGTGTGCACCTGTGGTCCCAGCTCCTTGTGAGAGAGGCTGAGGTGGGAGGATCACTTAAGCCCAGGAGTTTGAGGCTGCAGTGAGCTGAGATTGCACCACTGCACTTCAGCCTGGGTGACAGAGTGAGACCCTGTCTCAAAAAAAAAAAAGAAGAAAATACTACATATATGCCTACTGTATGGAGGCACACTGCTAGGGATTCAGTGGATGACAGAGAGTTGTAAGGACTGGGGTAGTGGGTGGGCAGTGGTCAGACAGTTGGATGCTTACGTTTAAGAAGTCAGACCAGGGAGATGATACCAAAATCCATGGAGTAGGTGGTTGAAGGGGAGAAGATGATCACTGGAGTTGAGGGGGTCAGGGGACTGTGAGGCCAGAGTATTGGTTGGATCATTAACATAAACAGTGAAATCACTCAGGATGGCAGCAAGAGTTGGAGAAGAAAGGAGCACTTGGCTCGAGTGCCAGATTCTTCCCTGAGTGTAAGGACGAAAGTGTCATGCCCACAGCCACCTTGCTGGAACAAGGCCCACAGGAACTCACAGGCACCTATCTTCTCCCCCATCTTTGGAGGTGCTACTGTAGAACTTTTCCCTCCAGGAAGTCCTCACCCATTCCATGCCCTCACAGCAGCAGAGCTGGGTCAGGATTAGGGTCAGTACCTTGAGAACAACTGGAAAAGCCTCGCCATGACCTCCTCCTCTCCTCTTGTAGGCAGTAAGTCTTTATTCGTCAGAGAATAGGAATTAAGAAAGAAAGTTTCCTTCAGAGCTGGATAGCTCCTTGGTTGCGGCCAGCAAGCGAGGCTTGTTTGGGAGTTGCGGAGGACTTCTTCACTGGAAGTGGGGTGCCTCAGTGAGGCCAAGGCAGAGTAGGAGAAGAGCAAAGGTAGCATTTCCTAAAGGTGGAAGGCGATGAGGACACAGGCAGTTTGACTTCTTGGAAAGGGCTCAGTAGTGGGCTGGGACGGTATCCAGGGCTTCCTCAGGTTCCCGTGTGATGTCCACATTCTGAGGAGAGAGCGCAGGATTAATAGGAAGGAGACAGCAGTGCAGGGCCCCAACCTCTCCCCTGCCTCTTGTCCTCATTGCCAGGCTCCCCTCTTTCAGCCAGGCCCGGATCCTGACCCTCGGGTAGGCCTGGGGGAATCTCAGCCTGAGGCCTTTTTGGCGGGAATTGCCCCAGCCTTGCATCTCCATGGTGCCTCGGGTCTGGGTTGTGGTTTCCGCATTTCTGGGTGCTGGTTGCTCCATCTGTTGGTGCAAAACACCCAGGCTTGGTGGGGTTGGGGCAGCTTTTCTGTGGATAAGGTGCTTTCACCATGTGCTGTGTCCACAGCCAGCTTGGGCCATGGAGTCCCCCACCTACCTCAGGCTTCTCCCGGTGCGTGTTCACAGCCTCCACATTCAGGTAGATGGATTCCACTTTGCAGCCTTAGAAAAGAACAATCCATCTGTCCATAAGCCCCCAAGGTAGGCACAGGTCTTCCCTGAGGTATCACCTCCCCTCCCCCATCAACAGCCACACCCCCAGCTTCATACTGTGTACAGATCATGACTCGCCTGTATAGAGGAGAATTTAGACAGCTATGTGATGTGTGGGGAAGACACCAGGCCTAAGAGGCAGCCAACAGGGTATCCTGTCACCTCTGCCCCTAACAGTCTTAGTTCGCTGAGCTTCAGGTGCTCATTTGTAAATGGGGATGGAGATGAGAGATGAACTCTGGCTGCCCACAGCTCTTGAGGTCCGCAGGACAGCAGTCTCATCTATGTAATATTGATGTAGCTCTGAGGATCCTCCAAGCCGTGTTAGGTGGTGAAGAGGTGGAAGAGTCCTGGGGCCACTGCCTTGGGCGATCAGTGCAAGGCAAAGTTTATCTGGAGGACAATGTGGTTGTGGCAACACCAGGAGTATGGAAGTTCACCTGGGAGTTTTAGGGAACCTGAAGAGGATGAGGGTGCATCACTGGGGCTTGGGGCTGACAGAGGGGGCCTAATGCCTGTGGAAGCTCCCTTAGCTTCATCCCTGTGGACTGCACCTTACTCCAGGCTTCAGTAGGTCATCTGCCCCGTTCGTACCCCAGAATAGATTTGATTCTGTCCCTCCCCTGTTCATGAACCTTTCATAGCTAATGTCCCAAGAAAGAGCCTAAACTGCCCAGGCTGGTCTTTGTGCTCTTTCTCCAATACAGCCCTAACCTATAATTTTCCTCTGGTCCCCTTTGGGGAATCCCCCTTCCACAGCTTGGTGCTCTGTGCTGGGTGCTCTGGCAGAAACACAGAAAGTCAGAGCCAGCCCCAGATTTAGAAACCATCCTACTCTTTCCCTGTTATCCTACTACCATCAGTCCCACCTCCACCACCCACTAAGGGAACCTCCTGCAGGACACCCACCCACCCACCCACCCAGGAAACCTCCTGCAGGACTCTTCTGGGCAAATGGTAGGCACTAGGGCCATGCTCATAGCCTCTATATGCCTGTCCTTCGATCAGGGTGGGAGTACTTACCATAAGCCACAGGAGTGAGTTTGAGCACTGTGTGCAGAGGGCACTTGAGATATGGAAGCTCATCTAGAAAGGAACAGGAAGCAGCCCTCAGAGGCAGGGTGCTGGCCAGGACACAGCCTCCCCAGGCCCCCAGGCTTGCTGGATGCTCCCCATTCCATGTCCCCTTGCCATGGTGGGGCCTCACCAGGGGCCCACTCCCCCCACCCTGCAGGGGCAGCACTGAGAGCACCTGGGAAGAGAGGAGGAGAGCAGGGAGGCAGGAATGCCCTGGAAAATGGTGGTGGACTGGACTGCGTGTCCTGCAGGAGGGTTGGGCCGGCCACCCTGGAGACGGCCACCACCTCACTCACAGGACAAACGAGACCCAGGCAGGCTTCTCTCCCGCCCCAAGCCTGGGGCCTTCGGCAGACCCCACACCACAAAGGCCCACAGTTCACGTCAGCAAGTGTTTTTTGAGACCCTGCTGTGGCAGTGGACAGCTCCCACAGCCTTCTCCCAGCCTGGCCCGCTCCCTCTGATCATCCCTGCCTCAGGCCTGGCAATGGACGAGCATTTGTGCATTCACTTGTTTCCAGTTATTGACATTATGCATAAAGTTGTTCTGAATATTCATGTGCATTCTTGTCTGGGTCTATGTTTCCATTTCTCAGGCAAGCCCAAGAGGTGGGGACAGTAAGCCCATTTCATGGTCTCAGCCAACTGAGGCCCTGAGAGGGAAAATGCTCTCCGCAAGTCACACAGCCAGGAAGCAGCAGAGCAAGGCCTTGAACCTGGGACCCTGTGAGGCCAGAATGCATGCACTGGCCCCTACTGTCAACTGCCCCTGCCATCCAGGGGCTTGCAGTGTCCTGGGGGTGATAAACCCACCTGCTAGGCACTCTCTCCTGACACCCACTTTCCTGCCCACCTGCACATAACGCTCCCCATTTCCCTTCATTTTGCAGGATCACCACCCCTCATGGCTTCCCTCAACAGCAGGTTCCACCCTAGGTTTCTGAGGTCTGCCACTGCCCTCCCAGCCTCCTGAGACATTAGGTTGGCTTTTTTCCTTCCTGGGCATCCATCCTGCTGCTCCTCCTTGTTTTTGTCATCATCAGGCCCTGGGCCAAGGGTGTTTTGCCCACTACCTCATGACACCCTTAAAGATAGATTGAGGTACTACTGTACACCCTCCTTGTACACTTGAGGAAACAGACTCGGAGAAGGGAAGTGACTTGCCTGAGATCTCTGACCCAGCTCTGCCACTGCCTCCACTAGTGACCTTGGCCCAGGCTCTTCTCTCTCTGGTCCTCAGTGTTCCCATTTCACAGGACAGGATTGGACTAGATGTACTCTGAGGGTGCCCCAGCCCTGATGTTCTGTGGGTCTGCATTCTCAGTCACATCATCTCTCTGGGCCTTGTTCCAGCATTCACCTAAGTAATGGGGTGGGTGGGTGGGGGGGTGAGAACATCTGTCCAGTGCTGCCCTGTGTGGCTCCCAGGACAGGTAGCCTGTGTGTAAAAAGCACTCCACACATGTCTGAGACGGGAAGTCCTCTGACATGTACCTGGGATCAATGTCTATCCCTCACACTCTGAGCCCCATGACCTTGTGCCAGTCACTTCACCTTTCTGGGTCTCCCATTTCCTCATCTGGACAATGGGAGTTACAGCACCTGCCTCATGATCTCAAAACATTGCCCTGAAAAGTAGAAATGTGAACAGAGAGAAATCTACCAGTGCAAGGACCCCCACCGCACATCCTATCACCTATTTCCAGTGAGGAAACTGAGGACCAGGCAGAGGAAATTCCTTATTTAATGTCAAGTTCTCAAGTGCCCTGGGTTCCAATTCTGGATGACTCCATATTACAGTGTTCTTTATTTTCAAACTAGCATCGTAGAAAAGATCCAAGACTGTAAAACAGTGTAGACATTGAATATAATTTTGCATTGTTCTGAGACACCTTAAAAATATCCTGGAAATGCTAACACATCAGCATCCACATTGGAAATGGAATCTCATGCCTGAAAGTGATATAACAGTTTTTTTTTGCCAGGCCAGCTGCCCCAGTTTGCAGTTCAGCCTATGCAGTCAGTGTGTAAATACTCTGTAAATGCAATGCCTACATATTTTTTTTTAAAATAAATTATCATTTGAAAAACAATTTAAAATGAAAACATCACTATCTTGGGGAAATTACCCCTATAGCAAGGACAGAAACTTGTAATCAGGATCATGAAGCTATGAAAGGCCCTACTATCACCTGATGGTAGCATGCGTCACAGAAATACTAGCTCATCTTTTCCAGATTGAGGCAGACTGTTAACGTTGGCTTTGAAAATGTTAGCTAAGAATAATACTATACTAATAATAGCAGTTAACATATAGCCCACACAATGCATCATTAACTGTTCTAAACTTTTTACTTATGTCATTTAAAATTCATCATTATTCTCCCCATTTTACAGATGAGGACACTGAGGCCAGAGAAGTTAAAGTAATTTGTGAAAGGCAGTACAGCTAGTATGTGAAAGAGAAAGAATCTGAACCTAGGCATCCTTGTTCTAGATACTCTTCTCTTAACTACTAAGATATAGATATCTAATTGTTGGTGTCAGTGTCTCAAATACCATCAAACTTTCTCAAAACAGAGATGAGGGTAGTACCTGAACTTTTATCCAGGAAATAGGCCAGGAGGCACCGCATGACAGCCTGGTGGCAGATCACCAGTACATTCTCCTGTCGTTCTAGCTCCATTATCACTGGCTCCAGACGCTGAACCAGATCCTCATAGGACTAAACGTAAGAGAGATACTTGAGTGAGAAAGGAAGATGAGGCACATTTGCCCAGAGGGTAAGAACTCTAAACTAGGAATCAAGAACATTTGGTTCCAGTGCCAGTTCAATTGTTGACCCACCAGTATGACCTTAGGCAACTCACTTCCTTCTTAGGGTCTTAGTTTCATTATCTGCTAAATGGGGGCTATCAATATAGTGGACCAAATAAATGTATCAATACAGTGGACTAAATAACAATAACAACAATACAACTCCCCACTGAAAATTGTCTACTTAAGTGCACTGCTGACCTTTCACAATAATAAAGAAAATTTTATAAATATAGGGCCCCAAAATAGAGAAAAACGGAAAAAAAACAAGTGATAAATGAATGTAGCAGCCACAGCTGCCCTGGAGGCATTTGCCAATCATAGTAACTAAGAGTTTTGAGTTTTAAAAACTGTACGGAAGTAGAAGACAAGGCCTTGGGTGTGCACAAGGTGGGGAGTTAAGACTGAGACTCTCACATAAATCTGAGACGCTCAAAGGCCAAATCTTTACGCTCTAAGTGCAAACTAGAAAAAGTTCCTTAACAAGCAAAAAGAAACAACAAGAAAATGTGTCTGTCTCTCCTTGGCTCTCAGGGGAAATAAGTGAAAATCCTCCTGTATCAAATTCACACATAACAATATTAACCTTAAATGAAAATGGGCTAAATGCTCCAATTAAAAGATACAGACTGGCAAATTGGATAAAGAGTCAAGACCCATCAGTGTGCTGTATTCAGGAAACCCATCTCACATGCAGTGATACACATAGGCTCAAAATAAAGGGATGGAGGAAGATCTACCAAGCAAATGGAAAACAAAAAAAGGCAGGGGTTGCAATCCTAGTCTCTGATAAAACAGACTTTAAACCAACAAAGATCAAAAGAGACAAGGCCATTACATAATGGTAAAGGGATCAATTCAACAAGGAGAGCTAACTATCCTAAATATATATGCACCCAATACAGGAGCACCCAGATTCATAAAGCAAGTCCTGAGTGACCTACAAAGAGACTTAGACTCCCACACAATAATAATGGGAGACTTTAACACCCCACTGTCAACATTAGACAGATCAACGAGACAGAAAGTTAACAAGGATATCCAGGAATTGAACTCAGCTCTGCACCAAGTGGACCTAATAGACATCTACAGAACTCTCCACCCCAAATCAACAGAATACACATTCTTCTCAGCACCACACCGCACTTATTCCAAAATTGACCACATAGTTGGAAGTAAAGCACTCCTCAGCAAATGTAAAAGAACAGAAATTATAACAAACTGTCTCTCAGACCACAGTGCAATCAAACTAGAAGAACTCAGGATTAAGAAACTCACGCAAAACCGCTCAACTACACGGAAACTGAACAACCTGCTCCTGAATGACTACTGGGTACATAACAAAATGAGGGCAGAAATAAAGATGTTCTTTGAAACCAACGAGAACAAAGACACAACATACCAGAATCTCTGGGACACATTTAAAGCAGTGTGTAGAGGGAAATTTATAGCACTAAATGCCCACAAGAGAAAGCAGGAAAGATCTAAAATTGACACCTAACATCACAATTGAAAGAACTAGAGAAGCAAGAGCAAACACATTCAAAAGCTAGCAGAAGGCAAGAAATAACTAAGATCAGAGCAGAACTGAAGGAGATAGAGACACAAAAAACCCTTCAAAAAATCAATGAATCCAGGAGCTGGTTTTTTGAAAAGATCAACAAAATTGATAGACCAGTAGCAAGACTAATAAAGAAGAAAAGAGATAAGAATCAAATAGATGCAATAAAAAATGATAAAGGGAATATCACCACCGATCCCACAGATATACAAACTACCATCAGAGAATAATATAAACACCTCTATGCAAATAAACTAGAAAATCCAGAAGAAATGGATAAATTCCTGGACACATACACCCTCCCAAGACTAAACCAGAAAAAGGTTGACTCTCTGAATAGACCAATAACAGGCTCTGAAATTGAGGCAATAATTAATAGCTTACCAACCAAAAATAGTCCAGGACCAGATGGATTCAGAGCCGAATTCTACCAGATGTACAAGGAGGAACTGGTACCATTCTGTCTGAAACTATTCCAATCAATAGAAAAAGAGGGAATCCTCCTTAACTCATTTTATGAGGCCAGCATCATCCTGATACCAAAGCCAGGCAGAGACACAACAAAAAAAGAGAATTTTAGACCAATATCCCTGATGAACATCGATGCAAAAATGCTCAATAAAATACTGGCAAACTGAATCCAGCAGCACATCAAAAAGCTTATCCACCATGATCAAGTGGGCTTCATCCCTGGGATGCAAGGCTGGTTCAACATATGCAAATCAATAAACGTAATCCAGCATATAAACAGAACCAATGACAAAAACCACATGATTATCTCAATAGATGCAGAAAAGGCCTTTGACAAAATTCAGCAGCCCTTCATGTTAAAACTCTCAATAAATTAGGTATTGATGGGACGTATCTCAAAATAATAAGAGCTATTTATGACAAACCCACAGCCAATATCATACTGAATGGGCAAAAACTGGAAGCATTCCCTTTGAAAACTGGCACAAGATGGGGATGCCCTCTTTCACCACTCCTATTCAACATAGTGTTGGAAGTTCTGGCCAGGGCAGTCAGGCAGGAGAAAGAAATAAAGGGCATTCAGTTAGGAAAAGAGGAAGTCAAATTGTCCCTGTTTGCAGATGACATGATTGTATATTTAGAAAACCCCATCGTCTCAGCCCAAAATCTCCTTAAGCTGATAAGCAACTTCAGCAAAGTCTCAGGATACAAAATCAATGTGCAAAAGTCACAAGCATTCTTTACACCAAAAACAGACAAAGAGAGACCCAAATCCTGAGTGAACTCCCATTCACAAATGCTTCAAAGAGAATAAAATACCAAGGAATCCAACTTACAAGGGATGTGAAGGACCTCTTCAAGGAAAACTACAAACCACTGCTCAATGAAATAAAAGAGGATACAAACAAATGGAAGAACATTCCATGCTCATGGGTAGGAAGAATCAATATCGTGAAGATGGCCATACTGCCCAAGGTAATTTATAGATTCAATGCCATCCCCATCAAGCTACCAATGACTTTCTTCACAGAATTGGAGAAAACTACTTTAAAGTTCATATGGAACCAAAAAAGAGCCCGCATTGCCAAGTCAATCCTAAGTCAAAAGAACAAAGCTGGAGGCATCATGCTACCTGACTTCAAACTATACTACAAGGCTACAGTAACCAAAACAGCATGGTACTGGTACCAAAACAGAGATATAGACCAATGGAACAGAACAGAGCCTTCAGAAATAATGCCACATATCTACAACTATCTGATCTTTGACAAACCTGAGAAAAACAAGCAATGGGGAAAGGATTCCCTATTTAATAAACGGTGCTGGGAAAACTGGCTAGCCATATGTAGAAAGCTGAAACTGGACCCCTTCCTTACACCTTATTCAAAAATTAATTCAAGATGGATGAAAGACTTAAACGTTAAACCTAAAACCATAAAAACCCTAGAAGAAAACCTAGGCAATACTGTTCAGGACATAGGCATGGGCAAGGACTTCATGTCTAAAACACCAAAAGCAATGGCAACAAAATCCAAAACAGACAAATGGGATCTAATTAAACTCAAGAGCTTCTGCACAGCAAAAGAAACTACCATCAGAGTGAACAGGCAACCTACAGAATGGGAGAAAATTTTTGCAATCTACTCATCTGACAAAGGGCTAATATCCAGAATGTACAAAGAACTGAAACAAATTTACAAGAAAAAAACAAACAACCCCATCAAAAAGTGGGTGAAGGATATGAATAGACACTTCTCAAAAGCAGACATTTATGCAGCCAAAAGACACATGAAAAATTGCTCATCATCACTGTCCATCAGAGAAATGCAAATCAAAACCACAATGAGATACCATCTCACACCAGTTAGAATGGTGATCAATATAAAATCAGGAAACACCATGTCTTGGAGAAGATCTGGAGAAATAGGAACACTTTTACACTGTTGGTGGGACTGGAAACTAGTTCAACCATTGTGGAAGTCAGTGTGGCGATTCCTCAGGGATCTAGAACTAGAAATACCATTTGACCCAGCCATCCCATTACTGGGTATATACCCAAAGGATTATATGTTATGCTGCTATAAAGACACATGCACATGTATGTTTACTGTGGCACTATTCACAATAGCAAAGACTTGGAACCAACCCAAATGTCCAACAATGATAGACTGGATTAAGAAAATGTGGCACATATACACCATGAAATACTACGCAGCCATAAAAAATGATGAATTCATGTCCTTTGTAGGGACATGGATGAAGCTGGAAACCATCATTCTCAGCAAACTATCTCAAGGACAAAAAACCAAACACCGCATATTCTCGCTCATAGGTGGGAATTGAACAATGAGAACACTTGGACACAGGAAGGGGAACATCACACCCCGGGGCCTGTTGTGGGGTGGGGGAAGGGGGGAGGAATAGCATTTGGAGATATACCTAATGTAAATGACGATTTAATAGGTGCACACACCAGCATGGCACATGTATATATATGTAACTTGCACATTGTGCACATGTACCCTAAAACTTAAATTATAATAAAAAAAATCCTGTAAGAATTTATAACCACCAGACTTCCCTCAGGTGGGCTGGTGATTCAGAACTACACTATCCATTTGGTTTGAAGAATGTTATGCTGAGAGTTTAATAAAAAGTGATCCCAAGTCGTTAGCTCCCAGGACTGCTTAGAAGAAGCAAAATGAAATCTCTCTGGATTCTCTCAACTCAGGCTGCGTGAGATTTCCATAGATAAATTCTTGCCAAGCTGGAGCTCATATAACACACAAGGAAATAAACTACTATGAGTGAGAATAAGCAGAAACAAGAAGAGAACCCTAAAAACTTAAGATAAGGGATGCCACAATATAAAATAAATATGTTTGAAACTTTTAAAGAAATAAAAGGTGGAATAAAAAATGTAAGGAAGAAACAAGATTCCATCAAATATACAATGTAGATTTGAAAAATAACTAAATGGAATTTCAGAAATAAAAAATAGTCATTAAAATTGAAAACTCAGTGTATGGGGTAAGGAGCATATTGGATACTACTTAAATAGTGACTGGAAGATAAAGCTGAAGAAATTACTCAGGATGCAGCAAAAGATACAAAGAGATAGAAAATAGGAAGGAAAAGTTAGGAGACATGAAGAATAGAGGCAGGAGTAACATATATCCAATTGTATTTCCAGAAGAAGATAATAGAATGTGAGAGATGAATTTTTAAAGATAAATTGTCTGAGAGTTTTCCAGACTTGAAGAAGAATCCCAGTCCTCAGATTCAGGAAGTCTCACTAATCCCAAGCTATACATTAATAAATGAAAAGAAATTATCATCTAGACATATTAGAGGGAAACTTTAAAGCAACAATGATACAAAAACCTTAAAAGTAGCCAGAGAGGAAAGAAAACTAGACTGACAGCAGATTTCCTAGCCACAGTAGAAGCCAGAAGACAGTGAGGGTAATACTTTCAAAGTGCTGAGAGAAAACAACTGTCAACCTAGAGTTTTTACCCAGCCAAGCATCACTAGGATTGAGGACCCCCTCCTACCAAGACATTTTTAGACAAAAAGAAGGGTGTGTTTACTCACTAAAAAAGCTTCTAAAGAAAGATGGAAGGCCGGGCGCGGTGGCTCACGCCTGTAATCCTAGCACTTTGGGAGGCCGAGGTTGGTGGATCATGAGGTCAGGAGATGGAGACCATCCTGGCTAACACAGTGATACCCCGTCTCTACTAAAAATACAAAAAATTAGCCAGGTGTGGTGGCAGGCGCCTGTAGTCCCAGCTACTCGGGAGGCTGAGGCAGGAGAATGGTGTGAACCTGGGAGGTAGAGCTTGCAGTGAGCCGAGATGGGGCCACTGCACTCCAGCCTGGGCGAAAGTGCAAGACTCCGTCTCAAAAAATAAATAAATAAATAAATAAAATAAAAAATAAATAAATATAAAAAAGAAAGATGGAAAATGAACTCAGAGGGAAGATTTGAGGTGCAAGGGGCAAGAATGATCAGAGGAATTGGTAAGCATGTGGTTAAATCTAAATAAACATTGACTGCATACAATAATAACAACAACAGTAATAATTCACTTGGGGGTTAAGACCAAGTTTGACCTAAAATACAAACAATTAACATGTAAATTAGGAGACACAATGGCCAGGGTTTTAAAGTTCTTCTGTTGTTTAGGTAGAGGGTAGAGATATTGATTTTAGATTTTGTTAATAATGAATATTAAAATGTTAAGGATTCAAGTTGGTTGCATAATAGCACTCAGCAAAAAATTATTATGAGTGATTTTGAAATACATTTTGACCTTACATCCTTATTGAGATATCGACTAAAAACTGAAAGAATCACGATGAAAAATTTTTAAAATGTTAAGGGTAATCTCTAAATGAATGGAAACAAATTATGTAACTTAAATATGGATATAAAAACTTTATCAATCCTAAAGAGGGCAGGAAAAGAGAAAAAACTAAGCAGAGAGCTCAAGACAAGATAATAGTAATAAACTAAAAAAGTTAGTAATTACAATAAAAGTAAATATACCAAACTTACCATTCAAAAGACACATATTTTCAGTTTGGATTAAAAACAACGAAACCCAACTATAAGCTGTTTATAAGAGACACAAAACAAAGATACACAGAGAAGTTGAAAGTAAATGAATAGCTAAAAGTGAACTAGGTAAGCAGTCACCAGAAGTCACTGAATCTTGTACAGCTATATTAATATCAGATAAAATACGTTTTTAGGCAAAAAGGATTATCGAGGAGAAAGAGGTTTGGTCACTATGTAATAATAAAATGTGCAATTCACTGAGAAGATATAATTGCTTTAATTTTGTATACCTCTAATAACATAGCCTCTAAATACCTAAAGGAAAATGAGGGCAAATTAAGATGAATTTTATAATGTCATCTCTGTGGGTGAAGATTAAAAATGTGAAAGTGTTGTATAACTGAATAGAATATCTATTGTTTTATCCTCCCAGATGTCCTTCTTTTCTAATAACTTTTCCCAGCAATTTATATCAGAAATAAAGTATGACTAATAAATGCTCTAAAATGTGGAACTGGCTAAGTGGAGGCTTGATCAAAAGCAATGAGCATTCATCTCATATGGGGATAGGGAACTGATGGTCTGGTTCATGTAGTGGCAAAGAAGTTGATTAAATTATTAGCCATTGTCCCTTGGGACAATGCCAACTGCCCAGAGAGGCTGGAGCTTCAGACAACTTGGCAACAAAATATCAGGAAATCAGAGTATGTTGAACTATTTAAAGCGTCTTCATGAAAGGATACCAGAGACAAGGTCCAGGATAAAGTGAGCACTTCTGAAGCAGAAAGAGAATAAGCAAGAAAATTATGTAGCTTTTAAAAGAAAGGGATGGATCTATTGCCTATAGCCAAGAATCTAAAACAACCAAGGGCCAGATAATCATGTGCCTTGTGGGATGGCAGCTGCTGCAAGATATGCTTACTCTGTTTCTAAAGCTGTCTAGACAATTGTGGGATCCTAGCAGTTGCAATGAAGACACGGGGAGTAGTCCTAGGCATTAGGCCACCCCCCAAACCTTACCTCTCCCTTGGGATAGCGGTAGCGATATTTATCTTGGTCTCGCAGTGCAAATTCTTCAGGGTAATGTTCCTGGATTTCTTCATAGGTCATCTCCTCACAGACACCCTGAGAAAAAGTATTTGGGGGCGAAAGTATTCACAAGATGAAATTCCACAGAGTCTTTGCCATAATTCTTCGATGATTGTGAAACAGTAGCACATGAGCACCTGGGTCTCTGTGAACACAGCTCTGGGTTTGTGCCTGTTGTCCATAAGTGTGTATGCGTGTGTGTGTGTGTGTGTGTGTGTATGAGGTGTGTGGCTGTGTAGATGTGACAGTGAGTGTATGTGAATAGATGTGTTCAGGCTGAGTGTATGAGGTTTTTCTATGATTGTACAGATAGGTCTGTAGGTGTACATTATACATATAAGTATGTATTTTTATAAATATATGGGCATAAGGATTTGTGGCTGTGTTTACAAGTCTGTGTGCAGCATGCTTATGATATGTACTTGTGGTATGTTTAAGGACTTATGCCTTGTGTTTGTGTATTTGTCTCAGCATATGTTGTGTGCTTGCGTGTGTGTGTGTATGTGTGTGTATAGGGTGTCTAAGCATCTGAGAATGTGTCCATGTGGTCTTTCCATGCAGGTCTCAGTGTATCTGTGGCATGTGTGTCTGTTAATGTATATGTCCCTCATTATGTCTCTGGTGTATATGTGAGAGTATCTGTGTGCCTGTGTCTGAAGACCTCTACTTTGGGAACTCTGGCAGATAAACAGGCATCCATAGACATCTCAGACAGGAAAAATTAATAAATTCCTAATGGTTTCAGAGTGGATTTGGGGGAGATACACTCTCCTCACTCAAAAAAGGAATTGAGTACTCAGAGAATGAGTTCCTAAGGAGCTTATGAGAGATTCCAAGTCTACTGAGAAACTCCCAGAGGTGAGGTGACTGCTGCTGGTGGTGGAAAGTGATGTTGGGTTTCTAAGGTTTCCTTCTGGGTATGTGGATTCCAATTAAATCTCCCTGTAGGGGGCCAGTGGCCTCTGGTTGTTGTCTATTGGGCCCATCTACCATGCCCCCATCAGGGGTGAGGAAGTGAACCCCTACCCCAACCCACAAACATCTCTGCAGTGTGAAACTTCTCCAACCCACACTGCCCATGGAAGAAAGTGCACCCTACTGGGTACACAAGGTCGTTCAAGATTGGCTTCAACTTTCTATTCTGAGGAGTACTAGGAGCCTGTTGCCTATGGAAATGGTCATTGACTCCTTATTGAGTCAAATTGCTTAACCTCTCTGAATTTTACTTTCCTTATCTGCAAAATGTGGAGAATTAGAACTACTTCATAGAAGTGTTTTGAATATTGGAAAAATGTAAGTAAAAGATACTAGTACAGAATGCACAAGGGACATTTTAAAGACTCAATCATTAGAATGAAGTATCAATATTTTATTACTCATGGAAAGTAAACCAGAAACGTAAATTCTTGCTTTATCTTCATCCTAAATTCTTGCTTCTTCCTCACTCACCCCTCATAGCCAATTCCTGAGATTCCACCTCCTAAAGCTCTCTCAAATCGATTCCTTTTTTCCTCCCTCTCCATTTGTACTACTACAACCTTAGCATTTCCGCACACATACAATACCCTCTTTGTTTATGAAGTTCCCTATCCCTGTCTGTCTGCCTGGAATGTCATTCTTGATCCTTTCTACTTGGTTCACTGTTACTCAAACCTGAGGCTTCAGCTAGGTGTCACTTCTTCCAGGTAGATCTTGGCTGAGTTAGGTGTCCTGCCCCAAAGTCTATGCACCCATAGTCTTACCTATCAGAGCCTGTATCACACATGCTGTTCTCTATTTCTCTGTTTATTCCTCTGTCTACCCTATTTAGCCTGAAAATTCAGTGAAGACAGGAATGAATTGGATCAATTTCCACCTCCAGCATCACTCCAGAACCTGAAACAAGGAGGGGTTCAATAAATGTTTATACCACATGTGGGCCAGAAATAAGAAGCCACCAAACTTATGATGAAGAAATTTCATATTTGCTTGCATATATTTTACAGCAAATGTATGTGGTATACAGAACAATGCTGTATAGCCCTTTTCTAACTATGTGTATTTCTGTACCTCTATATTTATATACACATATGTATGAATGTACACACACATATATGTCTGTTTCTATAGAGGCATATCTAGCAGGCAGGTAAGTTAACCTACCCACATGCAAGTTATTTACACAAGTGGTGAAGCTTTTATGTTGACGCCTAACAATCATAACCTGTGCACTGCTGCCCAGTGCCATTGTACCTACAGTGCAGGTGAACAATGGAGAGGAAACAGCTCCTTTCTCAAAGAGCTCATGGAAGAACCTGACCCTGAAGAGAGATTGCTATACCACCAGGGTTGGGTCCTTCACGTCTCCCTCTTCCTCATCTCTTACAGCCAGTGCACCAGCAAGCCCTGCTGATTCCACCTTAATTTTTTTTTTTTTGAGACAGGGCCTTGATTGTCACTCAGGCTGGAGTGCAGTGGCATGATCACAGCTCACTGCAGCCTCAACCTCCCAGGCTTAAACAATCCTCCTATCTCAGCCTCCTGAGTAGCTGGGGTCACAGGCATGCACCACTGCACCCAGCTAATTTTTAAATTGTTTGTAGAGACGGGGTTTTACTATGTTGCTCAGGCTGGTCTCCAACTCCTGGGCTCAAGTGATCCTCCCACCTAGCCCTCCCAAAGTGCTGGGATTACAGGCATGAGCCACTGCACCTGGCCTGATTCCACCTTTGAAACATTCCCAGAGTCCTTCTTCATTCCATCTCCGATACCACTACTCTGGTTCAACATGCCCCCACCTCTTGCCAGACTAATGAAGTCAACTTCTTACTGGTCTACTTGTTCATTCTGGCCTTCCTCCCACCAAGTTTCCACACATGCCCAGAGTGGGCTTTCTTTAAAAATGTGCAACACATTCAGATTACTCCTACTTGATGTGGACCCCATCAATGGCATCTCATTGTTGTTTGGGCAGCATTTGAATCCCTCAACATGAACTATAAAGCCTGGTGGCCTGGCTTCCTTTCTAGCCTCATCTCCCTTTTCTTCAGATCTCACTATTGCTGTCCCAGCCTCTGTGCTATTCTTTCCTTCAATTCCCTGAAATTGCCATGCTCTCTTCTCATCTCTGGGTCTTCACATGAGTTATTTTCTGTCTCTGAATTAAATTTATTTCCCCACTCCCCAGACCATTTCATCTCCTTATATCACCTCTAGCTTCCTCCAGGAAGCTTTCCTTGTAAATTCCCCAGCACCAAGTTGAGTCAGGAGCACCCTAACCCTCTGATCCTCCATAATCCCTTCTACTTCTCCTCTCATAGCCCTTTGTCACACTGAGATGTAATGTCCTATTTACTGTCTGTCTTTAGGATGAGGGCAGAGACTTTGTCTATTCTGGCCTTCACTGGATCCCCAAGACATAGAATAAGTTCTAGCACATGGCTAGTTGTCAAAAAAGTTTGTTGAATTAATTAGGCTCCCCATAGGGGCTGGAGCAGAGGCAACCCAGGGGATAATCCCGGACTCAAGTCACCCCCACACACAGGAGATTCACCCCTTGCATCTCACCGCATCAATCTCATTCAGGGCCTTCCACTGCTCATAGGGGACACCCAGGGCCTCAGCTGTCTGGATGGTCCTCTTCATGTGACTGGTCCACACCTTCAGGGAGCTGATGCCCTGGGACTGAATGAAGTTGGCCAGGGCATAGGCATACTAGGGTGTGGGGATGCAGAGGAGGAGAGAAGGGGAAAAGGAGAGGTGAGAGAGAGCAGGGTGGCCATCAGAACAAGCTCAGATCTGCCACAAATTGAGTGGTGATGAACAAGCAGAGCAAAGAGTTTAAATGTTCCAAACTTATAAAAAGCCATACTCTTTCCAATGTGATGGTGGGCCAAGGGAATAGAAAAGAGCATGACAGAGAGAGAGAGAGAGAGAGAGAGAGAGAGCGCTTATTTGACGATTGCTCACCGAAGCCCCTACTTGGTTATTCATTCATTCAAACAGGCCCACCTCTAACATTTGTGGAGCCTGGGACAAGAGTACCAATGGAGGCACTCCATGCACAGTCTATCTCTCCATTTCTGGCTCTATCCTGCACTTCTATGTGCCTTTAGTACATGCTTGTGGATAACCAAGTCACATGACCAAGTTCTGTCCACATTTCCACCTCCACTGATCCCCATGCTCCACAAACAGCAACCCCTTGGTCGTGTGATATGGCCTGACCTCAAGTGGACAGACTCTAGGATAGGCCCATGTAGGCACTGAAAGCGGACTCTAGACAATAAGGGCAAACAATTCTAGGTTTGGGGTTACCCAGAGTATGGACTGGAAGTAGGGGTTGTGGGATTTGGGAGACATTACTTTTTGACACTGTGAACACTTATTGCTTAAGCAGGGTTCCTGGTACCCAGGTTCTAAGGGCACTCACACATGTATTGAGTGTTCGTGGCCCTGTGCTGGGTGCTGGGGTGTTCTTGTTCTCAAGACATGGCCAGTTCAGTGAGGGAAACACTGGCAGCACCGAGGGGAACCATAAAGGGCTGTGGGAGCCCAGAGGAGCTAGTGATTTCCTCCTCTGTGTATAGGCGTGTTGTTAACCGCTGACGGCATGTATTAGGAACATCTGCACGGGTGCATAGGTCCAGGCACACATTTCTATATGCAGCTATAGGCGTTTCATACATACATTTCATTATGGACCTGAGTCAGGAGTCAGCGTGCTCTGGTGGAAGGAGCCCTTGACAGGGAGTTATGAGCCGTAGGTTAAACTCCCTCAGCTCCCTTACATGGTCCCTTGTGCCCTCGGACACATCCCTGCCCCTCTCTGGCCTCATATCCAAAGAGCATTGTCTCACCTGGCCTGCTGTCTGGGGGCTGCACTTTAGAGAGTGGATGGGGAGCACCCAGACCACAGCCTGGTACACAGTGGGTGCTGCACAAGTGAGAGCTACCTTGACGGGGAGGTGCTTTGTAAACTGGGCCTGGTGCTCTGTGAGAAGCGTCAAGGTGGCGCCAGCTGTGTGCATGCACACACACACAGGTTTGTGTGCAGGGAGGCATGCCCTGTGGAGACGGCCACGTGTCTAGCTGGGCTCCGAGCTGTGTGGGCAAGGCCGGGCTGGCTCCACCCAAGAGGGCCCTGGCTGCAGGGGCTGCCATGGGCTGGGGTCACACCTCCAGCAGCCTCTGACTCTGCTCTGAGGAGTGGGACATGAGGGAGTCACAGGTCAGCGTCTACCTCGAGGGGAGGCTGTCAGTCTGGAGGTAACAGAAAGGGAGACACCAGGGTGTGGCCATCCAGGATAGTGCCTTGCCTGGGGCACCCCCCTCCCCCCATCTCCAGTGGGGGAGCTGAGGGCAGGCCAGTAGGCCCGGCTTTCAGTCCTGGCTCTGTCTCATCCTGGCCGCCTGCCCTGGGGCTGCTCTCTGCTTCTTCATCCATAAACTTGTGGCAGGAATGCCCACCCCACAGACCTGTGGTGAAGATGAAATGAGCCACATATGCCGAAGCAGATGGCACCGTGACTGTGCATAGGTGTCCAATAAATGACAATTATGACAACAACTGTCCTTCCTGCACTTCATTTCCCACCTGTTCCATCCCCAAGCGGTCCTGCCAGCAGGAACAATACCTGTGCTAATAAGCCCAGGCACAGGGCCAAATGCTGTGGAAATGGATCCCTGTATTCAGCCAGCAACCAGCCAGTAGGTCACTGTGCTGGGCTGGGGAGAAGATACTTAGGCCAGGAGAGCCACACATAGGCCAGAACTGGGAGAGCTGGAGCCCAGGGCATGGCAACCTGCCTGGGAGGGAGGAGAGGATGGGGAGGGCTTCCTGGAGCAGGTGCTGGGCCTTGGAAGGGAGTGGGGAGGGCAGGAAGGACACTGTCATGAGTGGGGACAGGGGCTGCCAGTGTGACACCTGCGTTGGGGTAAGGCCGGGAGGGCAGAATTGGGAAGAAGAGTGATTCAAGGGTGGGTCTCTCAGGGCAGCTGTCTGTGCCACTGACAGTCACCCACTGACAGAGGAGACAGAAGAGGGTAGACCAGGTGGGGAAGCTGCACTAGCAAAGGCACAGACTCGTGAGAAAGATGAGGCGACCAGTCAGGCAGGGACAAGGGAGTCACTGTCATGGAGCAGCTGGCTTTGGGCAGGCCTTGGGTGCCAGGGCCAAGCTCTTAGACCTGCAGAACAGGTGGCATTGGGAGCCATTCGGCGGCTGGGTCGAGACTGAGCAGCTGATGGGTGGAAGAGCAGGAGTGATGGAATCTGCTTCTACCCCATCCCTGGGTCATCCCACCTCAGGACCCAGAATGTGGCCACCACTACACCTGCAGCCCACCTAGGACAGCCCAGCCAACCCATCTGGGTGTGTGTGGCCCACCCTACCTGCTTGCCGCGAACTGAGAGGCCAGAGTCACCTCCGATGCGGCCTCTGATGTTGAGTTCACTCTCACCATGTCGGCATAGGTAGATGGAGCGAGGTGTGACATGGATATTCATGAGGTAGTAGACTGTGCGGCTCTGGATGTGATCCTGCACTCGGTTCACCATGTAGCGTGTGCCCACGTCGAAGATCTTGATGTAGGACAGGTGGCTGGGCCAGACCCAAGCAGGAGCAAGGGCAGCTCAGGGGCTAATGGTGGTAGGGTTGACCCCGAGAGAAACCCCGAACCACACACCCTTTCAAACCTCTTCCACAACCCAGCTGTCACCTAATGTGATGCCATGCCTTGCCCTGTACCGAGTACCTGTCCTAGAGACTTGGTTATTGGCCACCCAAAGGAGCTCATTGCATGCTACCATTTCCCCCTGTCTCCTTCCTTCAGCCTCAACTTGAGCCAAACTGCCTTTTCACCTTCACTCATCCTATTACAGGCAGCTGGGTTCTCTCTTCTGTGGTTCACACCCCTAACATAGAGAGAAGCAGTATCCTTTGCATCCCTGGCTAGCTCCAATGTCTTACTGGCAGCTCCTGACTTGTTCACTCCCCTACCCTTTCTGATCCTGAGTTGAGCTCTTCACTCCTCTTTTTTTTTTTTTTTGCCTCTGCTACATATTGTCTTTTATACTCTACACACAGATACCAGATTGCATCTGTGTGCATATGCGTGTCTGTGCCTGTGTGTGTTTCTCTCCTCACTCAGAAGTGGGGTTGGCCTGGGTTATTTTCCTATTTGCTATGCAGTCAACAAACATACTCCAAACATACTCCTCTGTTCTAGGCATTGTGCTTGGCATGGAGACCCACTGTCTGTGCTTTGGGAGCTCTCTGGCCAGTCAGGAACAAATACTTGGAAACACATGATCAGTGCTCAACATTCATTCCATAAATAGTCACTCCCTCTAAGGTGTGCCAAGTAGTGGGGCATGGGGATACAGAGGTGGTCCACAACATCATTGGGGAACTTGTGGTCCTTGTCCCAAGTTCCTTACTGTATCCTCAATTCTGTGCTCTGTCATGAACTAATACCTATATACTGAATGATACTTAAACTGTTCAACCACCTGTTTGTGTAGAAGCTGAAGGGTGGAGTATAGGCACTGACTAATCAGAAGACTAGAAACATGGAGCAAGACTTCTGAGGCCTACGCTGTACCAGGCATTAAATCCTTTAGCTGTTGGCCTGTACAGAGTTCAGAGAAATCCCTGGGAAGAGGAGTGGAAGGCTGGGGCAATGGGGTGACACCAGCAGCCCTGGTTGCATGGTAACAAAACCAAATGAATGGAAAGAGCTGCACTGCACTAACTCCAGGCAGGTAAGGTTGCTGATAGGTTTGGTTTCAGAAAGCCTCTCCCTAGATCTTCCTAGAGAAGCCCTTTATGGCTGCACCACACTCATCATGCCCATCTGTGCCTAATGGCTTCCACAGGGCACTTGTATTTGTTGAACACTTTCTGTGCATCTGGCAGGGAGTGGGAACTTTTAAGCGCATGAATCCTCATAATATTGCTACAGAGCAGAGATTATCACCTCTGTTTCAAAGATGAAGAAACTGAGGCATAGAGAAAGTGATTTCTCCAAGGCCATCTTCTTGGGAGGAAGAACCCCAGAATGCTCCCCTCTCCAATCATTTCTTCTAGAACCCTCAGAGCCTAGGGATAGAAAATATCTGATGTAAACTTGTTGCCTGGCTACTGTCTGTTCCTAATACTAGGTCCTTTGAGGCTCTAGGAGCTTCCAAATTCCTCAACTTAGTCTGATCTTCTGGTTTTGCCTTCTCACACTGAGCCCAGTTGGCCTCACTTTATGGTCCCATGCCCATACCCATATCTTCTCTGTTTCATTCTTGTCTTCATACCTTTGCTATTACTCTTGGAATATTTTCTGTATTTCTCTACTCTTGTTCAGATTTAACTAGGCACTTACAAAGTGCTATTCTCTTTGCCCGATTTCCAAAGTTGAGCTGCTATGCATTTATACCTCAAGAGCCGGCATATTCACTCTCTTTTTTGAGACCAGGATCGTGTGAAGTCATTTAGAGGTGTTCCACACCAAAAATAGTAGAGTAGCTAATGCCTACCCTCATCCAAACTTTTAATTTTATTTAAAAATTTTTTAAAAAATTTTTAAATTTTTATTTAAAATAAAAATTATAAACTACAGAATATGGGGAGGTCCTCCCAAGTTCTGGTTTTATATTTTTCCACTTTGACTACCTTGATGCTGTTTTTGAAATAGCCAATATTATAAAAGCCTTTAAGCCAGCTGGGTGCGGTGGCTCATGCCTGTAATCCCAGCACTTTGGGAGGCCAAGGCGGGCAGATCATTTGAGGTCAGGAGTTCGAGACCAGCCTGGCCAACATGGTGAAACCCTATCTCTAATAAAAATACAAAAATTAGCCAGGTACGGTGGCGGGCACCTGTAGTCCCAGCTACTCAGGAGGCTGAGACAGGAGAATTGCTTGAACCCAGGAGGCAGAGGTTGCAGTGAGCTGAGATCATGCAACTGCACCCCAGCCTGGGTGACAGAGCGGGACTCTGTCTCAAAAATTAAAAATAAATAAATAAATAAAAGTTTTTAAGATAGTTTTTTTTCCTTAGTTTGGTAGCCCTTATCTTGCTAGTAACCTCAGTGTAGTCTGCCTATTGGGTAATCCAGCTCGTTTAGACCTTCTTCCTCTAAGCTGGACTGGGTCCCATGTTCCTACAGCCCAGTTGGTTTACTGTCACCAGAGTTGTGACCAACTGTGTACTCATTGTCTTCTCCAACTAACTGGACATTCTGTCAAATCAGGGACAGCTCTTTCCTCTTTTGATTCCACGTTCAGGGCTGGGACCTGATGCATAGACTGTAAATGTCTGTTGATGGAGAAATGATGACATAAAGCTGACCTTCTAGATCTGTCTTCTCCTGGTCCAAACTAATTCATCAAACAGCAACCTAGCAACTGCAGGGTCTAGGCCCAGGGCTGGGGCTTTGTCAATGCCGTTCGTTCACTTACACCCTTCACCCCGGCCTTCAGGCTCCTTTCACCATATGCTGTTAGCCCATGTTGTGCCTTTGTGATAATTTTAAAAAGCCGTACTTTCCTCAGGGTCACACAGCCCTACTTCAGCACACATCTTGGTGAGAGAAGCGAGTGTACCCTTGACCAGGGTGCCTGTACAATGAACAATCTGCACAACTGGGATATGGGTTCGAGTATATATTGTGCTACTGACTCATTCATTGTGTAGCCCAAGGTAAGACTTTGACTTGATCTGGGTCTCAGTTCCTCCATCTAAAGAGTGGGGCAGTAACAGTGCTCATTTCTTGGTACTTCAGTTGGGTAAGGCCACTCTTTAGATTTCTTAGAGTGGTGATGACCATTTGAAGCCTCTTTATACTTCTCACTTGGGGTCTCTTCTCATCATAATACATTTTCAAAGAGAGTAGGGTTCTGGGAACATTCTACATCTAAAACTCACATCTGCTCTCTCCTATCTTTAGTTGGTATGATGACAGAACATTTCTTGTTTTTTTTTTTATGGGTCTTCTCATATGTCAAAGCACTATAGAAGCTACCCGAGGATAGAACCCACCTCTTTTGCCCCTATTTATACCCCCTACATATACCACAGCCCAAAGGGTCCAAATACTTGTTGATTGATGAGACATGGGAGTGTTGTGAAAAGAGACATGACTAGGAGACAGAACATGTAATTAGAATCCTAGCTCTACCCCTTGTGGTGGGAGCTTGGGAAAGTAATTTCAACTCTCTAAGACTCAATTTCTTTTTCTTGAAATTTTATGATCATAAGACTTATCTCAGCCTCCTTTACAGGAGTCCTAGAGGATTAAATGTAAGAAAGAAGGTAAACATGTTTGGAAACTGAAGTGTCATTCACGTGTGAAGAACACTTTTGTAATAATAATCGCAACACCCACAGGAGGGGGGCATTTGTTCCCAGGGTCCTGAACTTTTCATATTGCTCAGGAAAGCACTATTTTAGTCATCTTAGGAACACCTTACACATCAAGGAATCAGAGCTGAAAGGATCCTTGAAGAAAGATCATCAAGTTCAGTTTCCTGATATTACAGATAGAGAAGTTGAGGCCCAGCAAGGGAGGATATTTACTCTAGGTTCTACAGGATATCAAAACTGGGTGAAAGATCTAGACCTTGACTTTGGGGTGCTGGCTCTTACCTGTCCAGTTCCTCATCCAAGGGTTGGTAGTTGACCTCATAGCACTCAATTCTCTTTAGAAAGTCTTCCAGAACCTTTTCCCGGTCACAGTCTACATAATCAGGGCTGCCAAGTTTCACTTGCTGGGAGCAGGGAGAACAGAGGTATCAAGGGAGACATTGGGAGACAGATGGTTTTCTTTGGAAGTTCCCTTAGAGACCATTGAGTACAAGATGCCTCATTATAAAGATGAGGAAATTGAGACCTGGAGAACACATCTTGCCCAAGTTTACAAAAATCAGCCAATTGAAAAGAAGCTGGTTGTGTGACTCCTCATTCCTAATCTCAAACAAGGCCTGTTACATTATACTCAGTCCCAGAGCATACACTGCTTATAAAAGAAGAACATTTATAAGAGGACCAGAAATTGTGATATGAGAAATGGCTGAAGAAGAGGAACTAGAGATCTTGGCCAGGGGTCATTATGGCTTACATGTATCAAGTGTTTACCGGGAGATTATGACGTGCTGTCTTTGGATTTCTGAAGACTGGCCTCTCCTAATCCACCAATACCCACGTCTCCTCCCACAGTCCTCATCTCAGGTACTGGCACTATCACCTACCCAGTCATATGATCCTAAATGGAACCTGGGAGTCATCCTAGATGTCTGTCTTTCTATCATCCCTCACCTCTTAGCAGGTACCAAATCCTCTCCACTCTATCATCTCCTCTAAATATCCATTCTTTCTTGCTTGTGCTCACTATAGCTTTGTGCCCAATTACTTTCTCTATATTCTTTTTAGTTCTAATGTGTTCACCATACTGGCAGCCAGAAGGGTATTTCCAATATGAACATCTGGCCAAAGTATTCTCCTGCCTAAAGCCCTTCTACATTTTGTCATACCTTTTAGAAAAAAGTGTGAATTATTTTAGCAGGTGGCTCATGGCTTGTCATGATTGGGCCCCAAATTATTTCTTCATCCTTATCTCCCATGGCTCCCTTATTCCTCCACACATTTGGCTTTAGCCAATTTAAGCTACTTATAGTTCTCCGGAGATGCCATACTTAGTATATGCTTATATCCTTATTTTCCATTCTTCACCCACCAAATTCCTATGTGTTCTTCAAGGTACCATTCATTTTAATTTTACCTCCATTAGGAAGGCTTCCCTGATTTCTGCCCCCATGCAAAGTTAGGCCCTCAGCACTGTCTTCCCAAAGTTCCTCTGTTCCCTCATATCACCTCAGTTCTCAGAGTTCTGTATATATACTTGCCAGTCTTCCTTACTAGACTGTGCGCTCAAGGGAAGGACTCTCCACTATCCATATATATGTCTCTAATGCCCAGAATGGCCAAGCCCAGGTATATAGCTAATTTCTATTGAATCAATAGATAGATAGATAGATGGGAAGATGAAGAAGGAAGGGAGGAAATGGACATGCTGTATGTCCCAAAAAGTTAAAAAAATGACCGATTAATAAAAATTACAGGGAGGCAGATTCCAGCTTGACTGGACCGCATTTGTTGAAAGCAATGGGCCCCTTGTCATTGCAGGTATAAAAAGAAAATCTAGATATACATTTAGGTAAGATTTCAAGTATCTGATGGAGGGTAGAAGAAAATTACCCTTAAGGTCTCTTCTGTTCTTGAGCTCCAGTAATTTGATGAAGTAGGGAACAACAAAAGGTGGTAAATGTCCTAGTTCTAGACCACATGTCTAGAATCTAAGAGCAGTGATAGTTCTGGTATGAATTTTGGGGCAGAATAAAAAATGTAGGCTTTTGAGGCAGACAGCCAAGCCTGAGGTCCAGTACCACTTCCATCCCTTTGTCTGTATGAATCTTTGACAATTCATTTATCCTTTTGGAACCTCAGTTTCCTCTCTCTAACATGGAAATAATCTCTAATATGCAGTTTTGTTGTGAAAATTAATGACAGTCAAGTTTGATATCTGGAGCATACAAAGGGCACTATATATGTTGGCTTCATTAAAATTAATAGAGTCATTGTAAGCCAGGATGGTTAGGGAATGCTTCCTATGAAAACTCAGAGGAGAAGATCAGGGAGGAATACTTTCTTTAATCTCTTGGAGTTGCCTTAGGCATAATCTCACCTCTGCCTTAGGCATGATCTAAGCCTAAGGCAGAGCAAAGTGGAAAAGTAACTGGTGGTCCTTACCCTGATGTTTTCTGCAATTATGCCAGGGTCATTACAAATGGATTCAATGAAAAACACCTATAAAAGAAACAGAAAAGAGATTTCCAGCAGGAAATTATGTTTGGTAGGAGCTGAACATAGCTTTACTCCTTTTCAATGGCTCTAAGTCATCTCCAGGGGCATCTCTGACAACGTAATGCTCTCATACAGTGGTACTTTCAGGCTTCTGAGTTTCATGAGGCAGATTGGCTCTAAATTGAATGACCCCAGACTGTTGTTTTATATCTTTACTGGGTTTAGGTCTTATATAAGTTTTTTGTAGTGACTCTCTCCACTCTTTCCCCATAGCCAGCCTGTCTGCAGTCATCTTCCATTGCCTAATGTGGCACCCCTCCTTTCTTGTTCTGCTTTGCTGCTTCTGACTATATCCTGGAAAGTTAGAGAACCAAATTAAAATGTTGAGCTTATGGTTGTGGATTTGGCTGCTCTGAGTCCCCTGGTTTGCCTTTCTTTGGGGTTTGTGCTGGAGAAATAGGCTCTAGATAAGAGTTGGAGTGTTACCATACCTTGTAACCATGTTCTTTTGCAAACTGCAGGATCAGTGACCGTCGTTCTCTGGTAGTGTTGGTGGCATCAAAAACCTAGAGGCAGGTAATGAGATTGGCTTACTCTGAATCTGGTGCTAACAGAACACCTACTCTTTGCCCATCCCTGTGCTAAGTGGAGGGCTTCCATATGGAGGTAGAACTTGAACAAGGTCTTGAAGGATAGGAAGGATTCATGATTGGCTTATGACAATTTCACAAGCACATATTGGGCCCTTATGGTCTGTCCAGAAATGTATGCTACCCTGTGAGTGTAATAAGGCAAGAGGAAATTGTGGGTTTTTATTAGGGTCATTTTATAGGTGAGGTAACTGAGGCCTAGAAGAACTTGGCTTGACCAAAGTCACCGAGAGTTGCTGACAGAGCAGAGCTAGAACTGGTTCTCTCAATTCCTAGCTGAAGCTTCTTCCTTCCTTATCACTTTAGAAGTCCTCAAAAACAGGAAACAATTCCCTATCCTCAGCACCTGAGATTGGACCATTTGCATATTTGAGAATCTCCTCCCCTTTTATAATTTGCAAATCCTAGTCAAAATATTGACTAGATATTTAGGTAAGTCTCTATAACTCAAAACTGTTTGTACTGCAGTTTTAAATTCTAATATAGTCCTGCTGAATTATTGGGGGTAGACTGGTAGTGTATAGTGGTTAAGAGCGGGGATTCTGAAGCTATGCAACCTGGATTCCATTTCTGGCCCTGCCAGGTATACGTTGTACCACCTTGGGAAATTATTTAATGTCTCTGTGAACCATTCTTCTGGGCTCTGAATTGGGGCATAATAACAACACCTATCTCAAGGGGGGGCGCATAAAATTAAATTATTAATATATGCAAATACTCAGAACATAATGTTCTGTACACATTGGTAAATGTTCAGTACATATTAGCTAATTCCCTTCCCAGTAGTTACCCAAGGAAAAAATAAAAAATTTCTTTACCGCAACATGACCTTCCTCATGGCTGAGATAGTTGTGAACATCCTTCAGGGCTGCCAGGGCGCACTGCCTGAAATAGACCAGGAAAGAAAAAGAGGCAACCCTTATCCCCCAGGATGGATTTCTCTCTCATTGTCTGCAGTATCTTCTGTACCATCTCTCATGTCTTAGACTAACTTATCATGTATTGAACATCTGCACAGGGTGCCCTACGCTTTAGACACCGTGCTAAGCACAGAGGGGTCAAACAGTTGAAAGTGGCTATGTGTGCACAGCTTACACGGTTTACGGGCAGGTATAAAGTGACACAGTCAGGAAAAGCTGAGCAATGACAGAAGCCATAATATTAAGGGCTCCAACCCTTGAGCTAGTGGAACTCAAGCTGAACTGTTTTATGGACCCAAGTAGAGCATGTGGTCTGTGAAGTAAAAGGCATTCCTGGCATGGGAATACACAGGCATGACAGTGGCAATGTATTTATGCTTTCAGCAAAAATCTCTTTAGTGATTACTCACTGCCAGGTTCCATAATGAGGGCATAAGGCCCAGGCTCTATTCTGCAAGTACTCAGAGTCTTGTAGTGCAGAGAGACCTTGAGGTTGAACTGATGAGACTACAGAAACTAGAGTAGGCCAAGGTATTGAGATTCGTGCCTCAAATGCTAAGCTGAGAAGTTTCTACTCTCTCCTGTCAGAAGTAGAAGACCATTAAAGGCTCTTGATAAGTGGACGGTTATGACCAGAAACAGGATTTGGGCAGGAAAATGGAAGGGCTGTTCCAACTACTGTTTGAGAGTCTAGAAGGCCTCCTTTCTGGTCCAGATTATTCTTGACCAGAAACAGGATTTGGGCAGGAAAATGGAAGGGCTGTTCCAACTACTGTTTGAGAGTCTAGAGGGCCTCCTTTCTGGTCCAGATTATTCTGCCCTACTCCCCCAGTATCCGAACAAGGGCCTTTCAGCCACGAGACAGTACAGGTTCCTAAAATATTGGGTACTTACTTCCTGATTTGCAGGGCTTCCATGTTGTCTGGAAGAAAGAATTCATAGTTCTTGTAGCTCACTGCCTCTCGTCGATACTGGCCTAAATTAAACACTGAAAGCAGGGAGTGCCAGTGAAGAGGTTGGGAAGATCCCAGTGGCCAAAAAAATGTCCTTTCTGGGAGGGACCTCAGAGGTAGAAGAAGGTATAATTTGTAGCTACAAAATGTGCTTTTAAAACTTCAAATTATGACTACCAGTTTATTTATTCCTCACAACAGCCCTGCAAAGTAGAGATCACTATTACCATTTGATAAATGAGGAAACTGAAAGTTCAGAGATAGGAAATAACTTACACAGTGTAAGTTATTTCCTATCTGTGGATATCTGAGATCAAACCCAGGTCTATTTGGCTCCATAGCTGGTGGTCTTTCCATTATTCTACTTTATCATAAATGCCAATCCTTAAAATGCCCTACTCCAGTGGAAAGATGAAGAAATGGAGATCTAGGGAGTAAAATTAATCACCAAGGGTCAAACAGTGAGTGAGTTGGTGACAGATATAGACTGGACCTCCTGACTTCTAGTCCAAAGTTATTTTATTTTTCTATATTATGAGGAAGATTCTAAATCTAAATCTCTAGGCCATACTTTCCCGCTTGCAATGATGAAAAACTAGAGAGGAGGGAAGGAAAGGAGGAGAAAGAAGACAAGCAGCCAAAGAGTTAATATTTCATTCACTCATCTAACAAATACTTTTTGGCTCCTACTCTGTGAAGCAGGATATGAGCTCTGGGTCTCAGGGATTAGCCCGATCTTCATGATGGGGCCTTTAAGGCACTCACAGTCCAACAGGTAAGACAGTGAGTAAACCAGTAAATGGAGAGCTCCCACAGAGTTTGTTCAATGCTCTGACAAAGACAATATGAAGCCATGGAAGACAGTGAGAGGGAAGGAAAGACTAATTGTACTTGGAACGATCTGAAAAGGTTTCACCATTTGAACCAGGCTTTTTAGGGTAGGCACCTTTTACAGGCAGATACGGGCAGCGGGAGTCAGGAACAAAGGCATTCCAGGTAGAGGAACAGCTTGAGCAAGAGTACGGCATTGGCAGAAGGAAGAGCATGTTTGGAGGATGGTGAGTCATCCACTATAGCTGAGGCCTGAGATGCTGGAAGGGGCCAATTTTGGAGGGCCTTGAACAACAGGGTAAGGAGCTTGGATTTAAACCTGCAGGCCAAGGGGACCTTTGGAGGCCACAGGCATGTTCAGCTTTGTGCTTTGAAATATGACTCTGGAGGCCTTTGAGAGAATTGAGTGGAGTGAAGAAGATAGAAAGCAGGGGAATCAGAACCCATGATGGGGCCCTTAAGGCAGAAACCCATCTGCCAGTGTCCCATGTGCCTCTACACTCAGCAGATTTTCCTGAGAGCTTGCAGTCCTCCATGAGAGCCGCTCCTTCTCTCCTTCCCTTCTGCCAATGTCTTATTCCTCCCACAAGACTCAGCTCAAACATATCCTATGTAGGAAGCTTTCCTTGCCTTCCAGTTGGCAAATCCCTTTGTGATTTCATACAGCACCCTGCTCCTGCTCTAGAATTCCTAGATGATATGAGGTATTCTTATACATCCCAGCTAGACTCAGAACTCCTCAAGGACAGGGTGTGAGTCTCAACCAGTTTTGTATCCCCACTGCCTAGCAGGAGTTTGGGCACATGGAAAACCATTGGGAAACTCTTCACCAGTGAATTAGATAAAGAGAACATAGATGAACGGAAAGAAGAAATGGGAAAAAGAAACAAAAATTGGGGAGAGGAAGGAAGAGGGGGAGAGATAGAGGGAAGTGGGGCAGAGAGACAGGATGTTGAGATTAACAAGGAAAAGAAGGAGACAAAAAGAATGGAGAAAAGGAGACTATAGGGCTAACATGGGATTCTTTTCTCTTCCAATCAGTAGAATCATGCATTAGACTTGGCACAGTGAATATCAGGCTTAGAATCAAATAGACCTGGGTTCATATCTTGGTTCTGTAACTGGCTATATGCCTTTAGACAAGGCACTTCACTCCTTGGGCCTTAATTTCCTCAGCTATGAAATGGTGAAGAAGTGGTAATGCTAATAAAAGTAGTAATATTGGTATGGCAATAATAGTAATGGCAATAAAAATAGTATGTTACTCAGGATTGTTTTGAGGTCATGGAACTTCTTGAGAGAAGACATTTAATCTTAATACTAGTTTTCCTATGCTTAGCACCTAGAGTGGTGTTGGGCACAAAGTATGTGCTCAAGAAGTTATAAAATGTATAAGAATGTAGTAATAGTGGTAGCAGTAGTCCTAATGCTGGTAATAATAATGATGGGGAGTTTCTGGTATTGAGGACTTTGGCCTTCTACCTAAGTAAGGTTTTCAGCCAGTAGCTTTTATGGGGTTGTTGAACAAAGGCTTTCAGAGACATACCTTTAGTTGGTGTTCCTATCCAGTTGAGATATCGTGTGAGCTTCGTGGAGATATAGGTCTTGCCTCGAGCTGGTAAACCCACCATGATCACCATTGTGGGGGAATTGGTAAACTGGGGTATGGATGCTGAAAAATAAACAGACTCTCAAAAGCTTATCCTCAGATTCGTAGGCTCTTCTGGTATTAGGCCAGAAATGTAGAGTTGTAAAGAACATGTCTCCCACCATTACAATAAGGAAAAAACTGGGAAAGTGAAAATTAAGAACTTCTCTCAGACTCATCAGAAAACTGAGGTTGCAGTACCACAAACCTGTAGAAACAACCATCTTCAAGGGAGCCACAGGACCAGGCATTTGCTTACCTGGTGCAGATACCACTGAACAACATACAAACTTTATAAGAGGATTCAGCTAAAAATTATAATGAATTGCTAAAGGCTGGTTATGGGCTAGTGTGAGAATGTGAAGCCTGTAGAGGCTGCAGACATAGGCAATTTTGCACCCCTTTGCAGAGTTTTCCTCCAGGAACTCCCCCAGGTGCTGACAAGAAAGACTGAGAAGAATCCTGAGAAAGATATCCTGTAGTTCTGCTTGGGGAGAACAGTATAATAGCTGTTGCTGAAATTCCGCACAGACTATTTTCCCTATATTCTCTATGGAGCAAAAGCCTTACTATTCAGGGAAAAGGCAACAAAAACCAGCTTGAAAGTACTGGGAGAAACTCACTGCAGCTGGCAGAGCAGAATGGCCAACATCACTGAAACTCTGCCCATACCAATCTACCTTATCTTCCCAAAGGGAAAAAAGTCTTAGTCCTCAGAAGAAAGGGCAACAGAAACTGAGGGCACTGGTGAAAACTCACTACAGCTGGGGGAGAAAATTGAAAAAAAAAAAAAAGTCCTAACCCAGGAGGGGCAAGAAAATGTGCTAAGCCCACTTGGGTTAGAACATAGGAGGAGGGGCAGGAACACTTGTGAAGGTCATACCTCCAACACTCAGGGTAAGCCTGCCTAAGACTGAGACTTAATCAACATAGCATAGAATGTCCCAGGTCCCCATTCCCCCACTACCAGGCTAAAAAGCATCAGTAAAAATAACAGTAGAATACATCTATAAGAGATTTAAGAGATATATTATCTCCAGGGTGTAGCACAAAGGGCAGAATCAAAGCAAGGAATAAAAACAATGTCTGAAGAGAAAAGCAATCATTAGGACCAGAGTAAGTTATGACACAGATGTTGGAAATATCAGACAAGGAATTTGTTTATTTATTTGGATTATTTTACTTTCTTTTTTTACATTATAGATTCAGGGGTTATATGTGCAGGTTTGTTACCTGGGTATATTGTGTAATGGTGGGGTTTGGGCTTCTAGTGAACCCATCACCCAAATAGCGAACATAGTACTCACTAGGTAGTTTTTCAACTCTTGCTTGCTCCCACTGTTCCCCCTTTTGGAGTCCCCTTTGTCTACTGTTTCCATCTTTATCAGATAGGAAACATAAAATAGCTATGATTAGTATGTTAAAGGCTCTATTGGAAAAGTTTATCATGCAAGATCAGATAGGTAATTTCGGCAGGGAGGTGAAAAGTATAAGAAAGAATCAAATATAAATGGCAGAGAAAAAACACAGTAACAGATCTGAAGACTATCTTTGATGTGCTCATCAGCAGACTCTGCACAGCTGAGGCATCAGTGAACTTGAAGATAGGTCAATAGAGATCACACAAACTGAAATGCAAAGAGAAAAAAAGAGCAAAAAAAGAAACCAGAACAAAACATCCAAGAACTGTGGGACAATATCAAACAGTATAACATATACGTATTTAGAACACAAGAAGGGGAAGAAAGAATAAGGCAGAAGAAATATTTGAAGACATAATGGCCAAAATTTTCCAAATTAATGACTGACACCAAATCACAGATTCAAGAAGCTCAGAGAACACCAACCAGGGTAAATACCAAAACCAAACCAAAAACCACACCCAGACAATATCAAATTCAAATTGCAGAAAATCAAGACAAAAATAAAATCTTGAAGATTGCCAGGAAGAAGGGTAAGAACATCTTACCCACAGAAGAACAAAGAGAAGAATTATACCAGACTTCTTGTCAGAAACCACATAAGCAAAAAGACAGTGGAATGAAACCTTTAAAGTATTGTAAGAAAAAAATGCCAATCCAGAATTCCAAGTTCTGCAAAAATATCCTTCAAAAATTAAGATAAAATACTTTTTCAGACAAACAAAAACTGAGGAAACTCAACATCAGCAGACTGTCTTACAGTCTAAATATTAAAGGAAATTCTTCAGAAAGAGGGTTATGATATAGGTCAGAAAATTGGGTGTACATAATTAAAGGAAGAGTGTTGCAAAAGGAATAAACGAAGAAAAATATAACTACCATATTCTTAATTGTTCTAAAATATAACTGATCTTTTAAAGCAATAATAGTACCAATGTATTATATGTTTATTGCATTTGTAAAAAAATAATGGAATACAACAATGAAACAAAGAATGGAAGGAAGGAATTGGGGATAGTCTTGTACTACACATGAAGCAGTATAGTATTATTTAAAGGCGAACCAAATTATATAAAAATGTACATTAAAAACTTTATGGAAATGACTAAAAAAGTTTCTTTAAAAGATATCTAAATAATAAATAAATACATGAGACAAAATGGGATCATACAAAATGACCAAATAAAATAATGAAAGGCAGAAAAAAGAGGGAAAAAGGAAACAAAAGCCAAATACAGTAAATAGAAAACATCAAGAACAAATATAATGAAAAGAAAACAGAAAGATGGTAGATTTTAATCTAAGTATATTGATAATCACTTTAAATGTGAATCGACTAAACATTCCAATTAAAGACTGAGGTGGTCAGATTAGATTAAAAGTAGGATCCAACTACGTGCCATTTACAAAACATATATAGTTGGGGCCAATTCTCAGAACTTTTATCTCTCACTAACTCAAATATAAAACTCTGATAGAATGCATGGACAACTATATGAAAATTGAAAGGTAAATCTAAGTAGGTAGATCAGAGAAGACACCAGAGTTTGAAGTACCAACTAAACAATTGCAAATTCAACATTACTTTTCCCCCATTCAGTATCCTGAGCCTGAATTCAACATGGTGTGCAATCCAAAATGAGCATTGTTTAGCAGACAGAGATGCAGGAGAAGTCTTGGAGTTTTGGCTCAAGGAATGTAAAAGAGAACTAAAATTCGGAGAGAGTGGGGGAAATCCATTGGGTTTTTATTTACTCCTTCTTTGGTTCCACAGTGGAGGTAGTAAAAGCAAAGGTGGCTCAGAAGCAATAGTGGCCCAGAATGGGAGCCTCCAGGAATCAAAACTGTGGGATAAGGTCCTTCCTCTAGGTGAAGCCACGATGTCAAGAAGACACCTTTACACCAGTTTTTCCTCTCCCTCTCCCTCTCGTTCTCACTCTCCCTCTCCCTCTCTCGTCCTCACTCTCTCCTCCTGCTACTTGTTTCTGGAAATGCTACAACCATGACAGTGGGTAGTTTTTGAAGAGAAAACAGAAACGAGAGCCCAGGGAACTGGAAAGTACTGAAAAGATAAAGGAAAGGGAAGAGTTTTGAAAAAGCAACAGTGTAAAGTTGATTTGAACCCCTGGGCTTACCTCTGACTTGTGACTCCTTTGATCTTCATTAGCATACCAAAGATTTGGAAACTCAACTACAAAGTACACCTCCACCCAAGTCTCAGACTAACCACTAGATGGTACACATGCAGGACAGACCTATATAGTACTGAAAAAGGCTGGAAAATTGAATTGATGTGGGAACCAAAATATATAAATGGCTAAAACAAAAATATAGACCTTCTCCATAGGATATAAACAAGATACAGAATCTCAACACAATACTCACAATGTCCAGGATACAAACTACAATTAATCAGCCTGCAAATAACCATAAAAATTTCAATTAACATGGAAAAAGACAACAGACATGAATGATGAGATTACATTAAATTATCTTAAATTAGCTATAATAAAAATGCTTGAATGAACAATAACAAGTGATTTTGGAACAAATATTTAAAACAGAAGCACTCAGTGAAGAAACAGAAGATATAAATAGGCTTTACCATTCAGGACATAGGCATGGGCAAGGACTTCATGTCTAAAACACCAAAAGCAATGGCAACAAAAGCCAAAATTGACAAATGGGATCTAATTAAACTAAAGAGCTTCTGCACAGCAAAAGAAACTACCATCGGAGGCAACCTACAAAATGGGAGAAAATTTTCACAACCTACTCATCTGACAAAGGGCTAATATCCAGAATCTACAATGAACTCAAACAAATTGACAAGAAAAAAACAAACAACCCCATCAAAAAGTGGGCAAAGGACATGAACAGACACTTCTCAAAAGAAGACATTTATGCAGCCAAAAAACACATGAAAAAATGCTCACCATCACTGGCCATCAGAGAAATGCAAATCAAAACCACAATGACATACCATCTCACACCAGTTAGAATGACAATCATTAAAAAGTCAGGAAACAACAGGTGCTGGAGAGGATGTGGAGAAATAGGAACACTTTTACACTGTTGGTGGGACTGGAAACTAGTTCAACCATTGTGGAAGTCAGTGTGGCGATTCCTCAGGGATCTAGAACTAGAAATACCATTTGACCCAGCCATCCCATTACTGGGTATATACCCAAAGGACTATAAATCATGCTGTTATAAAGACACATGCACATGTATGTTTATTGCGGCATTATTCACAATAGCAAAGACTTGGAACCAACCCAAATGTCCAACAATTATAGACTAGATTAAGAAAATGTGGCACATATACACCATGGAATACTATGCAGCCATAAAAAATGATGAGTTCATGTCCTTTGTAGGGACATAGATGAAATTGGAAATCATCATTCTCAGTAAACTATCTCAGGAACAAAAAACCAAACACCGCATATTCTCGCTCATAGGTGGGAATTGAACAATGAGAACACATGGACACAGGAAGGGGAACATCACACTCTGGGGCCTGTTGTGGGGTGGGGGGAGGGGGGAGGGATAGCAATGGGAGATATACCTAATGCTAGATGACAAGTTAGTGGGTGCAGTGCACCAGCATAGCACATGTATACATATGTAACTAACCTGCACATTGTGCACATGTAGCCTAAAACTTAAAGTACAATTAAAAAAAAGAATCAAATGGATATTTTGGACTAAAAATACAATAGCTGAAATAAAAACTTAGGAATGAAAGAGTAGATAGAAATTTCATAGGTATTACAATGACAAGAGTATATAATAGCAATTCTAAACACATAAATTCGACAACATAGATGAAACAAATTCCTCAAAAAGAACAAACTGGCAAAACTTATCCAAAATGTAACAAATAATCTAAATAATCTAAATCCTTCTATAAATATTACTGAAATTGAATTTGTAATTAAAAATCTTCCCCCAAAATACCCAGGTCCAGACGGTTTCACTGGCAAATTTTACCATTCATTTAAAGAAGAAATAGCATCAATTCTATAGAATCTCTCTATGAAACTAGAAGACAGGAAAATACATATCAACTTACTCTGTGAGGCCAGCATTACCCTGATATAAAAACCGGAAAAATAAGTGATACAAAAAAAGAAAACTCCAAGTCAATATCCCTCATGAACATAAACATAAGAATCCTAAAAAAATGCAAATGAAATTTGGCTATATATAAAATAGATAATTAATATACCACAAGAAAGCATGGTTTTTCCCAGGAATACAAGGCTGGTTCAATATATGAAAATCAATCAAAGCAATCCATTCTAAAGATGTAAAACCCCATGGTATGGTTTGAATACATCCTCCTAAGTTCATGTGTTGGAACTTAATCTCCAATGCAACAGCATTGAGAGGTGGGACCTTTAAGAAGTGATTAGGTCATGAGGGCTCTACCTTCATGAATAGAGGCTTCTGCCCTCATGAATGAATTAATGGCATTAATAATGGAATGGTTTAGTTAACTCAGAAAACAGTTCCTGATAAAAGGATAAGTTTGGCCCCCACACTCGCATGCACAGGCACGCACATAAGCACACTCTCTCTTGCCCTTTCACCTTCCACAATGGGATGATGCAGCAAGAAGGCCCTCACCAGATGTGGCCATGTGATCTTGGACTTCCCAGCCTCCAGAACTGTAAGAAATAAATCTCTGTTCTTTATAAATTAGCCAGTCTGTGGTATTCTGTTTTAGCAGCACAAAATAGATTAAGATGCCCCAAATTATATCAGCAGATGAAAAAAAAACTTTTTACAAAATACAATATCCATTCATAATAAAACTCTTAGCAGTTTGGAATAGAAGGGAGCTTCCTTAACCAGATAAAGAATATTTACAAAAAATCTACAGCTAATATCATACTTTATGTTGACAGACTAAATGCTTTCTCTCTAATATCAGGAACAAGGCAAGGATGTCCACTCTCACCACTCCCATTCAACATAGTACTGTAACTCCCAGTCAATATTATAAGGCAAGAAAGGTAATATAAGGCATGCAAATTGTAAAGGAAGAAATAAATCTGTCCCTGTTCATCCATAATATGATTGTCTGTGTAGAAAATCCCAGGAAATCTATAATTTATTTTATGTTTTATTTTTTGAGACACAGTCTTGCTCTGTCACCCAGGCTGGAGTGCAGTGCCATGATCACGGCTCACTGCAACCTCTGCTTCCCAGGTTCAAGGGCTTCTCATGACTCAGCCTTCATAGTAGCTGGGATTACAGGCATGTGCCACCACACTTGGCTAATTTTTGTATTTTTAGTAGAGATGGGGTTTCACCATGTTGGCCAGGCTGGTCTCGAACTCTTGGCCTCAAGTGATCTGCCCACCTCAGTCTCCCAAAGTGCTGGGATTATAGGCATGAGCCACTGCAGCCGGCCCAAAATCTATTTTTAAAAACCCTTCTAGTACCAATAAGCAAGTTTATCAAGTTCACAGGACACAATGTCAACACATAAAAGTCAATCATAAAACTATATACAATCAATAATTCATTTTTTTATTTTTTGTTTTTTTAGTTTTATTATTATTATACTTTAAGTTTAAGTTTTTTAATCCTGAGTTCTAGTTTGATTGCACTGTGGTCTGAGAGATAGTTTTTTATAATTTCTGTTCTTTTACATTTGCTGAGGAGAGCTTTACTTCCAACTATGTGGTCAATTTTGGAATAGGTGTGGTGTGGTGCTGAAAAAAATGTATATTCTGTTGATTTGGGGTGGAGAGTTCTGTAAACAATTCAAAATCAAAATTAAAAAAAAATTTACAATAGTTCTAATAAGACAAAATCGTTAGGTATAACACCAATAAAACATGTATAAAAGATCTGTATGCTGGAAATTACAAAATGTTGTTAAAAAAATCAAAGAGCTACATAAATAGACATACTGTGTTCATGGACTGGAATACTCAATATGGTAAAGATGTCTATTCTCCCCATAGTGACCTATATACTTAACACAATACCAATAAAAACCCTATCAGGATATTTTAGATATAGACAAGCTGATCCTGAAACTCATACGGAAGGGCTAAGAAACTAGAATGGCTAAAACAATTTGCAAAATAAAAACAATGTTTCTGAAACTTCAAATTATACTGCAAGGCTATAGTTACCAAAACAGCATGGTACTGGTATAAAAACAGGCACATAGAGCAATGGAACAAAATTCGGAACCCAGAAATAAAGCCAAATACTTACAGCTAACTGATCTTTAACAAAGCATGCAATAACATAAAGTAGGGAAATGATACCCTATTCAATTAATGATGCTGGGATAATTGGCAAGCCACATATAGAAGAATAAAACTGGACCCTCCTCTCTCACTTTATACAAAAATCAACTCAAGATGGATCAAACACTTATACCTCAGACCTGAAATCATAAAAATTTTACAAGATAACATTGGGAAAACTCTTCTAGACATTGGCTTAGGCAAAGAATTCATGACTAAGAACCCAAAAGTAAACGCAACAAAAACAGAAATAAATAAACGGGACATAATTAAACTAAAATACTTCTGTGCAGTAGAAGAAATAATCAGCAGAGTAAACAGACAACCAACAGAGTGGGAGAAAATATTCGCAAACTATGCATTTGATAAAGGACTAACATCCAGAATATACAAGAAAGTCAAAACAACTCAGCAAGAAAAAACAAATAATCCCATCAAAAAGTGGGCAAAGGACATGAATATAGAATTCTCAAAAGAAGATATATAAACAGCAAACAAACACATGAAAAAATGCTCAACATCACTAACTTTCAGGGAAATGCAAATTAAAACCACAATGAGATACCACCTTACTCCTGCAAGAATGGCCATAATTTAAAAATAAAAAAAAAATACATCTTGGCATGGATGTGGTGAAAAGGAAACACTTTTATAGTGCTGGTAGGAATGTAAACTAGTACAACCACTGTGGAAAACAGTATGGAGATTCCTTAAAGAACTAAAAGTAGAACTACCATTTGATCCAGCAATCCCACTACTAGGTATCTACCCGGAGGAAAAGAAGTGATTATATGAAAAAGACATGTGCACACACATGTTTATAGCAGCACACTTCACTATTGCAAAACTATGGAATCAACTTAAATGCTCATCATCCAACGAGTGAATAAAGAAAATGTATCCATTTTCTTTATATCATATACCGTGGTATATATACACCATGGAATACTACTCAGCCATACAACAGAATGAAATAATGGCCTTTGCAGCAACTTGGATGGAGATGGCGGCCATTTTTTTAAGTGAAGTCGCTTAGGAATGAAAAACCAAATATTGTTATGTTCTCACTTATAAGTGGGAGCTAAGTTATGAAGATGCAAAGGGGTAAGAATGATATAATGGACTCTGGGGACTTGGGGGGAAGGATGGAAGGAGGGTGAGTGATAAAAGACTACATATTGGGGCCAGTGTACACTGCTCAGGTGACGGATGCACCAAAATCTCAGAAACCATCACTAAAGAACTTACCCATGTAACCAAAAACCATCTGTACCCTAAAAACTATTGAAAATAAATAAATAAATAAAACAATGTTGGTGGAATGAACTTTACTACATGATTTTGAGACTTATTATAAAGCCACAATACTCAGGACAGTGTGGTATTGGAAAAAGGATAGCAATCTAGATCAATGAAATAGAATAAAGAGCCCAGAAATAGACCCACTCAAATTTTGGACAAAGTCAACTAATTTTGGACAAAGGTACAAAGTCAATTCAATAGAGAAAATAGAGTCTTTTCAACAAATGGTGCTAGAACGATTGGAAGTCCACTGCAAAAAATGAACTTGAATACTTAAATCTTACCCAAAAAATAATTCAAAGTGGATCATAGGTCTAAATATAAAATGTAAAACTATAAAACTTCTAAAAAAAAGACTTGGGAGAGAATGTAAAATATTGGATATGCCAATTAGTTTTTAGTTACATCACAAAAAGCATTATCCATACAAGAAAAAAATAGATAAATTGAAGTATAAAAATTTAAACATTTTTATTTACGAAAAATTTTAAAATAAAAATTGTTAAATATTTACATATTAAAATTTTTTTATCTGTGAAAGACACAAAGGAATGAAAAATGCCACAGACTGAAAGAATATACTTGTACATTATATATCTGGTATATCCAAAATATATAAATAACACTTAAAACTGAACAATAAAAGATAAAATTTAATTTTAAAAATTAGCAAAGCATCTGAACAAACACTTCACCAACCCAAATGTACAGATGGCAAAGAAGTGTATTAAAAGATAATATCAATCATTAGGAAAATGAAAATTAAATGTGTAATGAGAAACACTTCCAGATACAGCTATTAAAATGGCTAGATTTAAATACACATATAAATTTACATGACAATATGAAATGCTGGCAAGGATGTACTACAAAAGGAACTCTCACTCATTGCTAGTGGAAATGCAAAATGGTTCAGGCATTTTGGAAAACAGTTTGGCAGTTACTTTTAAAATTTAGCATACACTTGACATATGACCTAGCATTTTCACTCATAGATACCTTTGGAAGGGAATTGAAAAATTAAGTTTACACAAAAATGTATATGAGAATATTTATGGAGCCTTACTAAAAATCACTAAAAACTGGAAACAACCAAGATGCTCTTCAGTTGGTGAATGGATAAACAAATTGTGGTACAATCATAAACTAGAATACCATACGGCAATTAAGATAACTGTTGATATTCATACAGCTAGGATGAATCTTAAATGCATTATGCTAAGAGAAAGAAGCCATATCCAAAAGCTGACATGTGATATAATTCCATTTATATGACATCCTGGACAAGGCAAAATTATAGGAACAGAGAACTGCTCAGTAGTTGCCAGGGGTTGGGGGAGGTCTGAAGGGTTGACTATAATGGGCTGTACAGGAGAATTTTTAGGGTGATGGAATTGTTCTATACGCTACTATGGAAGAGGACATCTGACTTTATACATTTGTCAAAACTCACAAAACTGAATTTTATTGCATTCAAGTTTTTATAAATCAACCAAAATGTCTGAGCAACTCAATATTGAATGCAGTTTGCAACAAATGGTTCTAACTATATTACAAGTGTATATATCATAATCTCACTAAATGGGGTGGAGAAAGAAAACCTGAAATAAATAACCACGAAAATAGTGTTTTGCCGAATATTTTAAGACTAATGACAGAAGGTAATTGTGTGTAGACACTGTACTCTAATTGATAAAATTGTTTCTCCCAGGAGTATGAGTTAACAATTCTGAAACTACCAGTGTAGTAGGGTGGAATAAATAAATAAATAAATAAATAACTTGTAGATAATGAGAGTCAGGTATTTCACAGTCTAAGAAAGAAGCTCATAGTAAACAAGGGAGAAGGTCTAGAATGATGCCTTATAGTGCAATTTAGGGTCAGAAATGGTATTAACTCATGTTTATTTTAATGTATATATAAATAGACATCAAAATACAGACAGGTTAGCATGCACACAAATATTTCTTAGCTCTGTCTGTTGAGAGGGCTAGAATTAATGATACCCTAAAAGTAACAAAAGCATCCAGATCTTGGTTTCCAAATGCTAATTTTCAATTACAGGAACCATGGTTTCTTGGAGAAGAGGCTGGTGTTATCTTGTAAAAAAGTAACGAAGTGCTAGAAAAATAAGCAGAATAAAACTATATCAAAGGGACACAGGAGGGGAAAAGACAGGGATGAATAAGTGGAGCACAGAGGATTCTTAGGGCAGGGAAACTACTTTAATACTGCATACATGTCATTATAAATTTGCTCAAGCCTACAGAATGTGCAACTCCAAGAGTGAACCCTAAAGTAAACTATGGACTCTGGGTGATAGCAATGTGTCAATGTAGGTTCATCATTTGTAACAAATACCCCTGTGGCAGTGGATATTGATAATGGGAGAGGCTATGCATGTGGAAGGGAGGAAGGGAGAATACGGGAAATCTTGGTACCTTCTGCTCAATTTTGCTGCAAACCTAAAACTACTGTAAAATATAAAGTCTGCTAAAAATAGAACAGAACGCAGAAGCCAATATGAAAGAGTTCCTAATGGGCAAAGCTGGGACAAGGTGACCAACAAAATAAATAAGTTGAGTATTATAACCCAAATAATTAAATATTTATGAGTACACACTTATATATATACATTGTTGAATAAATAAGTAGGGGAGAAAGGAAAAATCTTTATAGAGGGATTCCAAATAATAAATGTAGAATAAATAAGGGAAGCAGAAAATCATCATTAGAACACTACTGTAATAATTGCCACAGGCACAATCCACTGATTCATGCTAAAATTAGTGAGTGAAACTTTAAGGAGAATCTGAAGAGTTGCATAGGCTCAAATAATTTTACCCAAATTATTACAGTGTTTTTAATAAATTTCCACAGATTAGTTGATACTTCTCCCTCTAGGGGGTGGCATTTAATTTCCTTCCCCTTGAGTGTGGGCTGGACATAATGATTCACTTTCAAAGAATACAGTATGGGAAAGACAAATAGTAACCTGGCAGACCACAACTAATCTAACAGTTCAAGGTTAATATCATCAGCAATAAGTCATGTTGATATCATCTTCCTTCTGATGTGATGTGATGAGAAGGATACCTCACCTCTATGGTATTCTCCTTAAAACCCACAGCCCCAGTCTAAACATGAGAAAATATCAGAAAATCTCAAATTGAGGGTCATTTCACAAAACACTTGACCAAAATTGTCAAAGTTATGAAAAACAAGGAAAGACTGAAAAGCTGTCACAGACTGGATGATTCTAAGGAGATAAGACAATTAATCCCAACGTGGTATGCTGGATTGGATCCTGGAACATAAAAAGGACATTAGTGAAAAAACTGAAGAAGTCTGAATAAATTATGTAGTTTAGTTAATAGTAACTTACCCATGTTAATTTATTAGTTTTGACAAATATACCATGCTTATGTAAAGTGATAACATTGGTGGAAGCTGAATGAAAGGTATACAGCAATTCTACAATTGTTCTGTAAATCTAAAATTATTTAAAAATAAAAAGCTAAAAAATAAAAAAGCTTACTCCCAGGACAGACTTAGGTAGTAGCCATTCACTTCCTGAATGCTTTCCCTTCCTATCTAGACACTTCAGGTGGATAAAACTCTTATTTATCCTATCACCTAATCATGTTTTTAGAAAAGGATCTTATGACAGCTGGTCACATTTTCCTCAAGCTCTTCTGTAAACTTTCAGGTAATTTTAAGTAGTACGGTATCTTACTAAAGTTGTATATGGTAGAATATAGAAGAGAGATTTCTATTTCTGGTGATGTTTTAGGCTATATTTGTAAAGAGTCCTTCCAAATACAAAACACCTAAAAATAATGGATTTAAAACAAATAAAGCATGGCTGAGCTGGTGTGAAAGCAACGGAAATCCTCAGAGGCCAGGAATGAGAAAATAATTACTGATCTAAAGAGATAAAAAAGCACTAAAATCCATGTTTACCCTGGTAGCCTGGAGCAGTGTTTCACAAACATGAAATCAATTCAGTGGGTGCAATAGGCAGCATACAATATCACCCTTAATGATCCATACCTCTTGTTATTCATGACATTGTGTAGTCACCTACTTTTGAGTGTGGGCTGAATCTAGTGACTTGTTTTTAACCCATAAAATAAGGCAAAAGTGATGGGATATCACTCCTGAGATTTTATCACAAAAAGACTGGCCGTCCATTTTGTTGGTCCTCTTTGGCTCTCTCATTGACTTGCTCTGTTGGAAGCCAGCTGTCATGTTGTGAGCTTCCCTAGGGAGAGACCCACATGGCAAGAAGTTGAGGATGATCTCTGGTCAACAGCTAGTGAGAAACTAAGGACCTCATTCCAATATGTTATGAGGAACTGAATCTTGCCAACAACCTTGTGAGTAAGTTGGAAGTGGATCCCTATCCACTCACTCCTACCCAGTAGAACCTTGAGATGACCAAAGCTTCAGCCAATACCTTGATTGTAGCCTTATTAGAGATACTGAGCCAGAGGACCCAGCTGAGCTGTGCACTGATCTCTGACCCACAGAAACAGAGAAAATAGATGTTTGCTGTTTTAAGCCACTACGTTTTGAGGTTAATTTATTACACAGTAGTTGACAAAATAATACAGTGGATCATAAAAAGCATATTTTTTGATTTAACATACACACACACACACACACACACAAATGTGTGTGTTTATTGAGTGGCAAAGTAAAAAACAATGTTTCTTCTCTGGGCCATTGTCAAAGGATTGACACATTTCTGGCTTAAAACTTGGGCTTTAAGAGATAGCACGTATAGAGGATAGTAAACAAAACTCTTTGGGCTCAAAGTAGGAAGTTGGATCTGAGAGCCTGACTAAAGTGTGGACCAGACAAAGGTGATGTAATCAGTGGGTGAAGAAGAAGCACCTAACTGAGACTGTCTCAACCTTGGCTCAATCGTGGAGGGAAACAAAAGAGTGAATAGTTCCTGAGATTTCCTAGCCCAGTCCTGCATTTATGTGGGTTTGGGGCTGGGATGTACATTACCCGTGTAGGAAAAAAAAAAGCCAACACACACACACACACACACACACACACACACACGAGAAAAACCTGTATGAATAAGAATCCACAGAAACAAACCAAAGAATCAGAATTGCAAAAGCTATAATTGGAATTATCTGATTTATACTGTGAAATAAGCATTGGTTGTATGTTTAAAGAAATGAAGAAGGTATCAACAGTATGTCAATGAAATGTGAGACTATCAAAGAAAGACTACATGCATTTTTAAAAGAATCAAATACAGCTTCTACAAATTAGAAATGAGAGCATTAAAATTAAAAACTCAATGTATGAGGGTTAAACAGCAAATTAAACAGAGGTGATGAGATAATTAATGAACTGGAAAATAAATCTGAAGAAATTATATAGAAAGTACTGTAGGAATAACAAGATATGGAAATATAAAATAGAGATTAAAACACATGGCTAGAATGATAAAGTCTACCATGGGTTTAATTACAGTTCCAGAAAGAAAAGAATTGATGAAAGATACCAGTCCTCAAGTTAGGGAAGCCCAACTTTAAACAAAACAAACAACAACAAAAAAAAACAAGCAACATTTAGAAAAATCATAATAAAATTTCAGAACACTAAAGCTGAATAGATCTTAAAAAGCAATCAAAGATAAAAGACAGTTTACCTAACGAGTAACAATTAGATTCGCAGTTGACTTCTCGACAACAATAATGAAAACCAGAGATAGTGAAATAATATTACTGAAGTTCTATGAGAAAATAACTTTTAACCCAGAATTGTATACTCAGAAATAAGTCTCTTCAAGAATGAGGATGCCATAAACACATTTTCATGCAAACAACTCTAAGAGAATTTATCACCAACAGACCCTCAATAAGGGTTCTATGGAATGTACCTCAGACAGAAGAAAAATAGTACCAAAAGAAAGGGCTAAGAGACAAGAAGAAATGGTGAGCAAGTAAAATGGTAAACATGTGTGTCAAACTAAGCCAACATTGACTTGAGAAACAACAATAAAAATCTCTATTTCATGGGTTTATAAAACAACTAAGCAAGGAACTTCTAGTTTCAGTTCCAAGAGCTTGGGAGTTCTTGTTCTCATCTTTACAATAAGAAAAATTTGGTCACACTGAAAATCAATTACTTTTCTGGGCCCCATTAGAGAACTGAGGCCATAGAGAAAACTACTACCTTGAAATCTGAAAAGTCAGGCACTTTCAGAGAGAGAGAAAGCATCTGAAATTTGCTTATCTCGTGGGGAAAGCACTGGATGCCAGAAGCTAGTTAATACTTAACTACTACAAACAACTTTACACTTGCAAATTTATCTATTTAGAATATATGGATCAATTCCTTGAAAACCACAGCCTCTCACAAGTCAGCCAAAAATAAAACAGTCACTCGAATAATCCTATAAACATTAAAATAATTTAGTTCAACATAAAATCTCCAGAAACAGAAATCTCCAGACCCAAATGTGTTTACTTCAAAAGTCTATAACACTTTTAAAGAAGAATTAATGCAAATTTTAAACAACATTTTCAAGGAAATAAGAAGAGGAGGGAATATTTTCAACTAATTTTATGAGGCCAGAATTACCCTGATATCAAAACCAGACAAATGGATTACCAAAAACCCAAAAACTCTACAGTCCACTCGGTCATAAACTTAGATGAAAAAATCCTCAACAAAATATTGGCAGACAGAATCCAACATTACATGAAAATAATTAGTCAGTCCTCCATATCTGTGGGTTCCACATCTGCAGATTCAACCAACAGCAGATAGAAAATACTTTTAAAAACAATAAAAATAACAAGAATAAAACACTACAAATAAAAAGCAATACAGTATAACAACCATTTACATAGCATTTACATTGTTAGGTATCATAATTAATCTACAGATGATTTAAAGTATATGAGAGGATATGTGTAAGTTATATGCAAACACTAGGCCATTTTATAAAAGGGACTTGAGCATTCATGGATTTTGGTATCTGCAGGGGTTCCTAGAACCAATCCTCTGCAGATACTGAGGGATGACTGTATATGCAATGATTAAGTGGGATTTAGTACAGGTATGCAAGACTAGAATAAAATTCAAAAAATCAATTAATGTAATCCACCCTATCAACAAACTAAAGAAGAAAAATCAATACATACTGACAAAGCACTTCATAAAACCCATTAATGATAAAAACTTTCAGCAAGTTAGGAATAGAGATGAATTACCTAAACTTGATAGGCACTCCTTTCTTTAAATAATTTTAATGAGTTTGAGCATTCAGCAATTTGTGAATTGGGAAGCACAATACACAAGCAGTTCAGGGCTCCACTGAGGGGGATCAAGGGAAAACTTTTATAAGGTGTTCTCAGAAGAAAGATGAAATAAATATTTGATTGCTTAAAGTAGAAAGTCCATAGTTAGAGGTTAGTTGGTGGTTTCTGAATGGTTAAGCTTAAGATTTTAAATTTTTATTTTTTATTTTAAGTTCAGGGGTACATGTGCAAGTTTCTTAGTGAGATAAATTAATGTCACAAGAGTTTGTTGTACAGATTATTTTGTCACCCAGGTGTACCTATTACCTATTAACTAGCATCCATTAGTTATTCTTCCTGATCTTTTCCCTTCTCCCACCCTCCACCCTCAGGTAGGTCTCAAATGTGTGTTGTTCCCCTCTGTGTCCATGTGTTCTCATCATTTAGCTCCCACTTACAAGGGAGAACATGCAGTATTTGGTTTCCTGTTCCTTTTAGGTTGCTAAGGATAATGGCCCCCAGATCCATCCATGTCCCTGCAAAGGACATGATGTCATTCTTTTTTTATGGCTGCATAGTATTCCATGGCACACACATACTACATTTTCTTTATCCAGTCTATCACTGATGGACATTTAGGTTGATTCCATGTCTTTGGTATTGTGAATAGTGCTGCAATGAACATATGTCTGCATGTGTCTTTATAATAGAACGATTTATATCCCCTTGGGTATATACCCAGTAATGGGATTGCTGGGTTGAATGGCAGTTCTGTTTTTAGCTCTTTGATGAATCACTACACTGCTTTCCACATGGTTGAGCTAATTTACATTCCCACCAGCAGTGTATAAACATTCACTTTCTTCTGCAATCTCACCAGTATCTGTTATTTTTTGACTTTTTTATGATAGCCATTCTGACTGGTGTAAGATGGTATCTCACTGTGGCTCTGATTTGCATTTCCCTAATGATCAGTGATGTTGAGCGTTTTTTCATATGCTTGATGGCTGTATGTGTGTCTTCTTTTGAAAAGTGTCTGTTCATGTCCTTTGCCCACTTTTTAATAGGGTTGTTTTTTTCTTGTAAATTTGTTTAAGTTCAACTTGATAAGAAACTTCTATAAAGCAAACAAAAACTATCACCAACATTATACTTAACAGTGAAAGACTAAATGCTTTCCCCCTAACATCAGGACTAATGTAAGGATTTCCATCTTCTCCACTCTTTTGACATAGTACTAGAAGTTCTAACCACTGCAATAAGGCAATAAAAGGAAATAGAAGGCATACAGTTTGGAAAATAATTTTTTAAAAATCCCTATTTGCAAATGTCATGATTGTCTACATAGAAATATCCCCCTAAACTACAGAAATTCCTCGAACTAACAAGTGAGTTTATTAAGGCTGCAAGATACAAGATCAACACACAAAGACAATCTTGAGACTTTCATTTCTGGCATGACAGCATGAGGAGCTCTAAAGACCCATTCTCTAATAAAACAAGCTCAGCTGGCAAAAATTACAACACAACAACCTTTTAAAATCTCTGGAAATTGTCTTAATGGAATACAGCACATGAAGATATTTTTATTCAAGAAAATCTACTGAAATTTGGTAAGAACACAGTCTTTGACACATGTGCCATGCTACTGTTCCCGACCTTACTACTGTCCCCTCACTAGTGGCTCCAAGCTTAGCTTGATAGAAGCTCCACTTAAGGTGTGCATAGCCAAGATGAAGCTCCCTTTCGTCTTGGAGAGAATGTCCCATCAATACTTTGCCATCTTACTGCAAGGAGCAGAGAGCTAGCATTTAGCATTCCCTTCAGCTCAGAATTGCCGAGGCTAAATTCCTGGCAAGTGTGGTTAAGAGGTTGGAGGATCCCTTCCTCCTCCCAGTTTTGACTCATAGAATGGAGGCTATATACCAGGTGCAATAGGCTAAGAATACTGAGGTCCTGATTACCCTCATTCCATCTTGCTCACAGGGTAGGTTCCACACCAGGATAGGCAAACTAAGACCAGAAGCTGCTGCCTCGCCCAGCACCCAGAACAGTGCTCAGACAGTATACCCATGGAGAGAGGAAATTCATAAGATGAGAGAGCTCTGAAACTCTCCCCCCAAAACTAACTTTATTTTTAACATAGTACAAAGAAGCTCAAGCCCAAGGATGTTCTCAAAAACTACAAGTTCACTTAACTAACAGCAACATAGGCCGGCTTGTTCATCAGAGAGAACAAGAGAGAGAGGGACAGGTAAGAAGAGCCCTTCTGGGGTATGAAGAAACCTCCAAGACTTACTTCACAAACTACTCCTGCTAGAGTTTAATTAGATAAGGCTGCTGGGCAATGCATGCTTCAGGACACTGCCAAACAAACAAGCAAACAAAAAACAAAAACAAAATACAGCGTTCAGCTAGTAATTAGTGGAGCCTAGAGTGTAATACCCCCATGTGGGCTGACAGCTTAATAGAGAGACTGGGAAAAAGTCAAAGAAAGCCCAAATTACCTGCAAGCCAAAAACTATGCACTCCAAGAAGCAACACTGAAGGGTTCACACTGCAGGGAAACATACTTTAAAAATAGCCTAGCCAAGTCACAAAGCAAAGAGTTATATAGAAATAAGGAAATGATACCAGAAGGTAATTCAAACCCACAGGAACAAATGAAAATAATAGAAAATAATAAATACATACATGTTCTCCTTAATTTTCTCAGCTTCCTTAAAACATAAAATTATATAAAATAATAATTATAATGATGTATTATTTAGTTTTTAGCATATACAGATATAATATATATATTATAATAGCTCAAAAAGGAAGGTGAAAGAGAGCTATATAGGAGTAAAATTTTTATATCTCATTGGAATTAAATTAGTACAAATCTGAAGCACACTGATGTATGATGTATGTGAAAAGCCCTAGAACAACCACGAAGAATATACCTAAAAAATATATAATAAAAAATGATCAAATGAATTAAAAAGTTAAACTAGAATAATTCATTTAATGCAAAAGAAAGCAGTAAAGGAAGAATAGAGAGAAAAAGACATGAGCTCTATGGAAAAATAAAACTGCATATTTAAACCAACTATATCAATAATGATTTTAAATCAGAACAGATTAATCAACCCAATCAAAAGGTAGAGAATATCTAACTGAATACAAACAAACAAGATCCAACTGCATGCTGCCTACAGAAGATACATTTTAGACTGAAAGATACAAGGCAGGCCTGGTGGCTCACGCCTATAATCCGAGCACTTTGGGAAACCAAGGTGGGAGGATCCCTTGAGTCCAGAAGTTTGAGACCAGCCTGGGCAACATAGTGAGACTCCATGTCTATTCTAAAAAAGAAAGAAGAAAAAAGAGAAAGAAGCAAATGATTAAAAGTAAAAGAATGTAAGTAATACATCATGCAAACAACAACCATAAGAAATTTGGAGTGACCATACTAATATGAGACAAAATGGATGTTCAAAAACATTACTAGAGATATATAGGGACATTTAATAATGACAAAAGGGTCAATCCATAATGAATATATCACAAGTATAAATGTATATGCCTAAACAACAGAGCCGCCAAATACATGAAGCAAAACTGGCAGAATTGAAGGGAGAAATAGACAATCCACTGACAATAGTTGGAAACTTCAAGACCACTCTTTCAATAATGGATAGAACAACTACATAGAAGATCAACAACAGGGAAATAGAGGACTTCAACACAAAGTAGTAATAACAAACATCTGTAAAATACTCCATCTCCAAACAGCAGACTATACATTTTTCCAAAGTGTACATCAAACATGCTCCAAGAGAGACAATATTCTAGGCCATAAAAGAAGCTTCAATAAATTTGGAAGAATGGAAATCATATAAAGTGTGTTCTCCAATCATAATGAAGTAAAATAAAAAATTAATAACAGAGAGAACTTTGGGAAATTCACAAATATGGGAACCTAAAGGAAACAGAAGAAGGATATAATAAGGATTAGAGGTGAAAATAATAAAACAGAGACTAGGAAAACATTAGAAAAAAATCAACAAAATCAAAAGTTGGTTATTTGAAAAAATTAATAAACTTGACAAACCTTTAGTGAGACTGACCAAGAAAAAAAAGAGAAAACTCAAATTAATAAATTCAGGAAAAAAAGAGGAGACATTACTACTGACTTTATGAAAATAAAAAGAATTATAAGGGAATATTATGAACAATCATAAACTGTATGCCAACACAATAAATGCCTTAGGTGAAATAGACAAATTATTAGAATGATACAAACTCTCAAAACTGACTAAAAAAGAAATGAAATCTAAATAGATCTATAACAAGGGGTTGAATAAGTAATGAAAAACCTTGCCAGAAAGAAAAGTCCAGGATTAGATGGTTTCACTGGTGAATTCTACAAACATTTAAAGAATAATACGATTCTTCAAAAGCTCTTTCAAAAAGTAGAAGAGGAAGAAGCACTTCCCAACTCATTCTATGAGGCCAGTATTTCTGTGCTACCAAAGTTAGGCACATATATTAGAAGAAAAGAAAACTATAGACCAATAGCTGTTGTGCATATGGATGTAAAAATCCCCGAAAAACACTAGCAAACTGAACCCAGGAATGTATAAAAGGATTTATATGTATACATTATATATACGTATATATTATACTTATACTTTTTACATCACAATCAAGTTAGATTTATTATAGGAATGCAAGCATGATTTAACCTTTGAAAATCAATTAATGCAACAGATCACATCAATAGAATTAAGGACAAAAAACCATATGATCATCATAATAGGCACAGATAAAGCATTTGGGAAATTAAATACCCCTTCATGATAAAACCAACAACAAATTAAAACTAGAAGGAAAGGTCCTAAACCTAATAAAAGACACCAATGAAAAACCCACAGTGAATATCACACTTAATGGTGAAAGATTGAATAGTTTCTCCCATGCCCCCTGCCAAAATCAGTAACAACAGAAGGATGTCTGTTTTCATCTCATCTTTTCAACATTCTAGTAGAGGTTATAGCCAAGGTAATTAGGTAAGAAAAAGAAAATAAAAGGCATCTGGATTGGAAAGGAAGAGATGAAATTATTTCTATTTGCAGATAACATAATCTTGTATATAGAAAATCCCAAGGAATGCACTAAAAAACACCATTGGACCTAATAAATGAGTCCAGCAATGTTGCAGAATATAAGATCAATATATAAAAATCAATTACATTTCTATAAAATAGCCATGAGCAAACAAAATGAAATTAAGTAAAACAATTTTATTTACAATAGCATCAAAACAATAAAATGCTTAAAAGAACACTTTAAAAAATGTAAAACACTCTGAAAACTGCAAAACATTGGTGAATACAATTAAAGACCTAAGTAAATGCAACAACATCTCATGTTCAGGGACCTAAAACTTATTATTGTTAAGATGGTAATATTCCCTAACTAATCTATAGATTAAATGCAGCTTCTGTCAAAGTTTCAGCTTAATTCTTTGCAGAAATTAATAAATTGGTCTTAAAATTTATATGGAAATGCAAAGGACCTACAATAGCCAAAACAATCATAAAAACAATCTGAAAAAGACCAAAATTAGAAGACATACTTCCCAATTTCAAAATTACAATTAAACTACAGTAATCAAGAATGTGTGGTACTGGTATAAGGGTAGAGATACATATAAACAAATGGAATAGAACTGAGAGCCCAGAAGTAAACCCTTCAACTTATAGTCACCTGATTTTCATCAAGGGTGCCAAGACAATTAAGTAGGGGAAAGAAGAGTCTTTTCAAAAAACGCTGCTAGGACAACTGGATAGCCACATGCAAAAGAACGAAGCTGGATTCTCATCTCACACCACATGCAAATATTAATTCAGAATAAATTGAAAAACCTAAATGTAAGAGCCAAGACTATAAAACTCTTAGAAAAAAGCCTAGGCATAAATCTTTGTGACTTTGCATGCTACAACATGGATTAACCTTGAAAACATGCCCAAAGAAACGAGCCAGATACAAAAGGCCACATATTGTATGATTCCCCTTATATAAAATGTCCAGAATAGGCAAATTCATTGAGACTGAAAGTAGATTAGTGGTTGCCAGGGGCTAAGGGGAGAGGGTCATCTGGAGTGAGTCTAGAGTATGGAATTCCTTTTTGGCATAAAGAAAATGTCCTGGAATTAGTGGTGATAGTTACACAACTATGTGAATATACTCAAAACCACTGTATACTTCAAAATGGTGAATTTTATGGTATGTGAATTATAACTCTGTCAAAAACAATTTTTTTAAATGTAGGAAAACACATACCAGGCAAATATTTAGCTAAATAAAGCTAATGTAGGTATATTAATATGAGAAAAAAGATTGATTATAGGGCAAAAATGTCAATGATACCAAATTACCAGGTATTACCAGAGTTAATAATTTCCTTACATGGTGATAAAATATTCAATTCACAAGGAAGATGTAGCAATTCTAAATTTGTTTGTAACTACGAACTTTCAAGATTGACAGAATTACAAGGAAACATTAACAAATTTTCCATATCAACAGGCAGCCAAAACCCCAGAAGAATATAGAACATTTGAGCCAGATTAACAAACACAACTTAATCGACGTATATAGTACACTAAACACAACTGTAAAATGCACATTCTTTTCAAGTGCTCTTGGAACATTTACCAGATTGTCCATAAGTTGGTCCATAAAGCAAGTCTCAACAGATTTCAAAGAACTGAAATAATACAAAGTTTGTTCTCTGACCAGAATGGAATTAAAATAGAAATGACAAGAGCACTGATCTATCAAAACAGAAGCTGGTCCAAGGGCTGGCACCAAGTACTGGAGGCCTCCTGCTGTGGTAGGCATTAATCCTTTAGTTGCTAGATGATAATCAGTAGGTCCTGGCTATCCTGGGAAAGGAATTGAGGTGGCCAGGGTAACTGGGTAAGTGTTGGAGAGACTAAAAAAGCCTGGGACAGTGCCTATTTATAAAATGGACTAGAAATATTTTGAAAATTCATATGGCCATACGATTGTGAATGTGTGGAATATCAGCCCTGTTTAGTAGGCCAATTATAGCATTGGACACTTAAATTAGAAAAGAAGAAAGTCTGAAAATGAATGAGCTGAGCAGCATGCAACTCTATTAGTTAAAAAAGAACAACAGAATAAATCCAAAGAAAGTAGGAGAAACAGAATAATGATGAAAAAACAGTTAAATAGAAAATAAAGATAAAAAAGGATCAAAAAGTCAAAAGTTGATTATTTTAGAATTATAAAAGTGTCAAACTTATAGCAAGATTGATCAAGAGAAAAAAGAAGGTGCAAATAAATAATATTATAATGAAAGAGAAGCTATAACTACAAATGCAACAGAGATAAAAAAGATACAAAGATAAGAACTTTACACAAAATAAATTTGAAAACTATGTGAAGTAGAAAAATTCATAGAAAACCATAACTTAGGAAAGCTTAAGAAAGCTAAGTTTAGTGGAAATAGCAAACTGAAAGGACTCTATAACTGATAAAAGAGATTGTATCAGTTAAAATGTTAAAGGAGACACCAGGTCCAGATATTTTACCTGGAAATGCTGCCAGGTAAAATATTTGAGGAATGGCTAGTTCTGCTGACAACCTCTGTCAGAGGACAGAATGAAAGGAAATAGTTCCCACCTGATTTTATGAGGTTAGTATAATCTTGACACTCTTGGAAAAATCACAGGCCAATCTCTTTCCTGAGCAAAATGCTAAAATCCTAAACAAAATATTAGTGAAAGAAATTCAGAAGTTTTTATTTATCCCAGGATTGCAAGATTATTTCAACACAAGAAAAACTCTAATGTATTGTACCACATTAATGGGTTAAAATAGAAAATTAATGTCATTTCAGTGAATACAGAAAACATGTTTAATAAAATTCAATATTCATTCATCTTTTAAAAATTGTATTGGCAAACTCAGAATAAACAGGAACGTCTTTAACCTATTAAATGATATCTACCAAAAAAACTACAGCAAATTTGCTCAATGGTGAAACTTAAAATCGGGATCAGCATAAGAATATACACTATTAACATTTCTTTTCAACGTGTACTGCACATCTCGTGTGTGTATATTAAAGGTGGGAGGTCTTAGCAGTGTAATAATATAAGAAAGATAAAAATGAGGGTTGTGGGGAAAATGAAAGCTGTCATTTACATACAAATTATCAAAACTCATAAGAAAGTTTAGCAGGTTTGCTAGTTACAAATTCATTACATGAAAAACAAATACAGTTGTATACGTTAGCAACATACTGCTATAAAATTTAATTTTCTAAAAAGGTTGCTATCTTAAAGATAGCAACAAAAAACAAGCCAAAAAATCTTACAATGGCATGCAAACCTTTTATAGATTAAATTATAAAACTTCACTCAACATGAAAAAGTCTGAATATATGGAGTGATATACCGTGTTTAGGGAAGACTCAATGTCACAAAGATGGCAACTCTCCTCAAATTGACTGATTTACAGATTGAATGTAATTTCCATCAAAATCCCAAAAGTTCTCTCTCTCTCTCTCCCTCTGTGTGTGTGTGTGTGTGTGTGTGTGTGTGTGTGTATGTGTGTAACTTGGAAAGCTGATTCCAAAATTTATGGAGAAGAGCATTGGACCAAGAATAGCCAAGACACTCCATAAGAAGGACAAGATGAAGGGACTTGCTCTACCAGGATAAAGGTACAAGAATGCCCATTGGATTATTCTTCATAATCAAAAATTAGAAACTACCCAAATGCTCAACAATAGTAAGATGGATAAACTGTGGGATATTCACAAGGGGAATAAACAAACTACAACTGCTTGCAACGATAAAATGGGTGGTTCGCATAAACATAATGTTGGAAGAGAAAAGAATATGCACAGCTGTTCAAGTACTTTACATGTTAATGTATTTAATCTTCAGAATAACATTAAGTAACTGTGTGTCTGCTAGAGAGGATGCTCCAAGAAAAAGGTGATTCAGACCTTACAGGGACCAATAGACCGGCCTCCCTAGCAAGAAGTGAACCAGACATTGTCCAGACTTGGCAACCACTATCTAAGTTTTTTGTATCTATGGTCTGATAAAATTTAGTCAAATATTAATGAGTGACTGTCTTGTGCACACAGAGCCCCATTCTTGGCTATGGTGAGTGGTAGAGTGGAAGTAGCACAGAGTGACCATTTACTGAGCATCTACTATGTGCCAGGATCAGGGCCTGATGTTGAGGATATGATGGTAAATAAGACCACACACCCGCTTTCTTGTTTATATAACAAGAACAATAATAATTAGGATAATTAACAATTACTGAGTATGTACTATGTGCTGTACACTCTTCTAAGCACATCACATGCTTCAGTTCATTTAATCTTCACAACTACACTGTTATTAACTTCCTTTTACAGGTGAGGAAACAGAAGCCCAGAGAGGTTAAGGGAGTTGTCCAAGGTCACAGACACAGAGGGGAGATAGAGCTGGAAATCAAACCTAGGCAGTCTGGATCCAGAACCTCTGAATCAGTGAATTACTCCCAATAACACTGGGTTGCAGGCATTAATCCTGTTTTATAGCTGAGGAAAGTGACACTCCAAACAAAAGTGAGCACATATTTATTTTTCATCTTCTATTTGATAGAGACTATATTAGGTGATTTATGTATATTATCTCTCCAACTTGAAAGACACAGTTCCCAGGACTATAAGCATTCTAGCTCTGGAGGACCCGTGTATGCAGAGAATGGCTTGCTTGTTTGTCAACTAAACAGCCCCTTGGAAAAGGCCAAGAGTGGCTGGCTGGGCGAGGCTCCCTCTCAGTCTCCAGGCTCCTAGATCTCCAGTTGAGTGAGTGAGAGAGCTGGTGGAGATAAGAAAGAGAGAGAATAGGAGCCTAGTCTTTTTTCTCTCTCTTCCTCCACCCACACCCTACATCCTGTATATTATAACTATATTTAACATCCTATATGCTCCTGGATCCTCTAAGCAACTACTGTTACCCCCAATATCCCTGAGCCTGGGCCTCCTCTAGCATTAGCAGACTGGAAACTTGATTAGCTGGCCTTTGGGGTGTCTGAGTCCCACAGTCCACAGCTGCCTTATCTTAACCCACCTTATGGCCACTCAGGCCACAATCCCTGGGCTGGATGCACCTTGGTCCACCACTGTCGCCTGTTATCTATGGGAAATGGTACACTCCAGTTTTTGTTTTAAATATGTACAGGTTTTGTTTTGCCCTTGATCTTTCTTAAATTTCCAAAGTGAGCACCACACCAGTGGGCTGGCCCTGAGAGACTGCCTCTCTCAAATTTCCAGCGCAGCAAGGAGTCCATATGTGCCAGGAAGGCAACACTGGAGACAGGACATTAAGTGTTTCCCAACCTAGGCAGGTATAGACTCAGAAAAGGCCTGAGAAAGGAGAGGAGCAATACTGACCAGTGACATGGCACTGTTGTGTACCCAGCACCTGTCCCCTGAAAGATGATGCCAGGAGCCATCACCTTATTTCACCCAGGCACTATCAGTCAGGCAAGACCAACTCCCAGACACTTCACATAAGTCACCAAAATGAAACATACTAGGCTATCACTGAACAGTCCTAAACTAGAAATCTTAAATTCCAAACAAGAAGCATTCCAAACAAGCTCTGCATAAGAAAGGAAAAGCTCCTAAAGATCCCTCTGATTAAGATGGTCTTAACCTAATCCTCCTTTGTCTTCATCTCTCTTTCCGCCTGTCTTCTCTCTCATTCTTTTCCTCACGTTTTTGACACTAGCCTCTATTTCATCCAGTTGTTCATCTATTCCAACTTTCAGGTTGAGGTAGGAGTGGATGGCAAGGGGAGGTGCATCCTTTGCTCTTCTACACCCACTCTACCACCACCACCTTGAAACCCACGGAAGCAAACCCCACTTACAGCCCCTTCTCCGTTGCAGCCTGCTGCTGCCGCTGCTGTGTGGAATCCAAATCTTCTGCAACCTGGTTTGGGTGAGCTCTCCCATCTCTGGAGACATCTTAGGAGTCGCAGCGAATGACATCACTGCCCACAAGGTACCTGGCCTCACTTCCTATCTTACTAGCTGTCTTTTCTCTCGCTGTGGCCACAGCAGCAGGTGGACAGGGCTGGGACAGGGGGTGTACTGGGTTTCTGAGCCCTCTCAAAGTCTGTCTTCAGTCCCCTCTCTTCTTTCCTCTGGTCCTAGCCTGCCTCTGCTCCTGTATGTACTAGTGGGGTATTGGGTGCAGAGGGCGAGAGGTTGGGCAGAGGTCAGGAGAGGCCTCTGAACTCCAAGGGCTTTGTACATAGGAGGTAAGTTGGAGCCCAACAAGGAAGGCAGCCAGCAACACAGCCCAGGTCTGACCAGTCACTTCCCTCCAATGAAGACAAGACTAATAGAGTATGCAAATAAAAGACCAAAGATCATGTGCTTACAGCCTGTGTGGGGTATAGAGGCAAAGGTGATGGAGGTAGGTCTCAGCGGCTTTCCCAGCTTTGAAATAAAAAAATGGGCCCAAGTAGAATGTCAAGCTCCAACCCAGAAACCAAGATTCATATCAGAAATGCAAGGTTCCCAAGGACAAAAACACAAACACAAAGTCCCTACTGGGGAATGCAGTGTTTTGAGCTGGCAATTAGAGGCCCAAACTGGACATGGAAGGTCCACTACTTCTCTGCTTCCCCGACCCAAAATGGCATTGCATCCCTTGTCTTCTCTGGATTCTGCTGCCTTCCTTGCCACAGGGCCTCTCCCACCTGAAATGTGCTGCCTGGAGCACTCTTGAAGAGATGGGCACTATCTGATCATCTTTCTACTCTCTCCAGCCAAGGGCTAAATAAATAGGAGTAAACTGACACCTTTGGAAGAGTGCAGCCATTGCCTGGGGCTGGAGGTGGGGGAATGGTAAGCTCTGCCCACATGGCTGTTAGCCACCATCAGATGCCCTAAGGAGAATGACATTGGCATCATGAACTGATAGAAAATTTCACTAAGGTTCCTCATGCCAAGCTATTAGGATGGAGATTTAAGAGGGTGGAGGCTGCAGCAGGGAACAGAGAGCAATGGCCTCAAAGTAGGACAAGTCCATAGGCCAGAGTCATCCAGCCCAGATGACTCACTGTCACCTGCCCTCTCTCCCGCTCCCCTGACCCGTTGTTTTGAGGCTTTTATGTGTATAACTCATAGAACTGCACAGCTTGCCTGGAAGATGCACAAGTGTGCTCTTACTTCACTCTTTTGCAACCTTCCCACCCCCAATGAACCTCCAACAATTGGCTATGAAGAAGCTCAACTTTCTTCCACTGAGCTGGGCTACACAAGGGCAATCTCTTGGGGACAGAAATTTCCAATCCCTGCCCTCAAATGCTCTCAGTTCCACTTTGCCTTTTAAGAAGTTCCCTAAAATACATTTGCAAGCCTTAGTCTACACAAGGGTCAGATTCCCTCCAGTTGTTGTGTATAAATCATACCAAATTTTTAATACATTCCAGAGCCCACCTATCTAAATGAATCAACTGAGGTAGCAGATCATGATGGTTAAGAGCAATAGGCTCTGGAGCAATATTTCTTGAGTGGAATCCTACCTCTGCCCCTTGTTGGCTATGAGGCAATGAGCAGAAGACTAAACTTTTCAGTGCTTCAGTTTTCTTATCTGGAACATGGGAATGATAGGAGTACCTACCCTCCTTAGGACTGTTGAAGATTCAATGTGTTAAAAAATGTAAAGCAATCTGTGAAATGTTAAAAATATATTATCTAACACTGTTACTCCCTTTGGGAGGTAAATGATCAGACACCTCTTTGACTAACCTGAAACTTCTAATATAATGCTGACCATACAGAAAACTCTCAGTTAAGGAAACTTACAATATTATGGGAAAGGCTTAACATTTATAATACACAAAGAGCTCCTGCAAATCAATTAGAAGGATGAATTTGGTTTTACTCTTTTGATTTTGTGTAAAGACTTGCGAGATCATTTCATCTCACCCTCTCAGGTAAGAAAACTGAGGTCTAGAAATATTTTCCTAAGGTCATGTAGTAAATCAGTGGCCAAGTCAGTAATAGAACACTAGGGACCTAATTTCTCCCAGGCCAGGGCTTTTCTTTAATTAATCAAACAAGCCTGATCTAAGAATGTGGTCTTACAGGTTAGCTCAGAACCTCTAGAGTCTCAGAACTAGACTTTGTAAGAGATACAACTCTTTTAATTCTAATAAATTTCCTAACTGGTATAAATCTGTTAATATTAATAATCTTAATTATAACCCTTTCCCTGTATGTTTTTCATTGCCCACAAAGCAACAACATATTCCTTATCTTATTTGATCCTTGCAAACATCCTTGTTAGCCTTACAGGGAAACTGAGGTCTGGGAAGGGGAAGTGGCATGTTCAAGGTAATCTAGCTGGTCACGTGAACGTCTCTTCTATGTTTACAATTTTGTCCTCATGGCCCTGCCAACAGGCAGAAGGATAATTTTAGCAGCAGGAAATCTGAGATAGGAAGCTGGCAGGCTTTTGACAAAGTCTTAAAGGGTAAACCTGGGGTCCAGGCCTGAAAGCCTAACTTAAAATTGCCTGGAATTAGCTATGAGATTCCTCACTACTGTTACCAATTCTGATCCCAGAAGCAGGAGACCAAAACAAGCTTTATGGAAAGACCTCAGCTTGGCACTCAAGACTTTTCAATCAAGCTTCAGCCTATCTGTCCAGCCATGTCTCTCCTTAGATCATCCTTAAACTGCACTGGCTGACTCACTGGGCCCCAAAATACATGGTGTATTTTCCTGTTTCTTGGCCTTTGCTCAGCCTGAAATGCCATTTTTCTCCTTCTATTCCCAACAAAATCTGACCCACTTTTCAAGGTCTGGTTTGATGTTCACTTCCTCTGGGAAGTGATCCCTGTATCCTTGGGACAGGCCTTGTATTTGGTTCTTATATTGCCCACATGCTCCTATCTGAGCAAGTATCCACCAGTATTTTCCTGGTCTGCTTCCCCACTAGACTGTGAACTCCTTGAGGATGGAGACTAGATCTCAGTGATCTGTAATTTGTGTTTCCAGTGTCCAACTCAGGCCCTGGCACAGAGGACAGAGAAGACACTTGCTTATTGTGTTTGTGCAGTCTACATCTCTCTGCCCTAGATGAGATGAACTTGTGGACAACTAATCCTAGTTCAACAAGGTAAATATTATAACAGAGAGCTGTGCAGGGAATTGGATGGGAGAATTAACTTGTCTGAGGTAGGAGGTGGCATCCAGAAAGGTTTCTCTACCTTGAATGGGACAGAAACAGATAAACAAAAGAATGAAGTCCTCTCTGAAAAGGGACAATGAACTCGTGGCAGAGAAAGGGTTCAGTCAGTACCAGATTCTCATTCAAGATCAAGCTCTGACCTGCAGCTCTTGGTCTAAAATTCTAAAATGGGGCTATCTCTAGGGAAGAAAAGATTACAATGTGATTTCCCAAGGCCCCCAGATCCTGACCCCATACCCCTCCCAAAGTATAGGGCCTGTGTATGGGGGGAGAGTACCATGTAAAGCAGCATATGACAGTGCTGATGGATAATAAAGTCACGAATGGGGTCTCCCTATTGGTAGCTCTCAGACTGTTTGGGTATCAATGCATTTGTGGAGAGTGAAGGTGTGAGGGGAGATCGACCACACACTTACAAGCTAGGTGCATGTATATGAGTGTCAGGCCTTCTGTGACAGCAGCCTAGGATCCCCTTCCTTCTCACCCACTGTCCTGGCCCACCATCTCTCCACTATTTTCGGCCTCATGCCTGGGCCCCAGACCTCACTGAATCCTAGTCATGGAAGTGGCTCTCCACAGATTATAGTCGCACAGCAGCTGGAGGGTTTTGGGTGGGATTGCTTGTGGAGCCTATAGAAAAAGCAAGATGACTACTCTTAGAGCGAGGAAGTCCTGAAAAGTCTCCAAAGAGCTTTGGTTTCTGCCTTTCCACTCTTCTTGATCGTGACAGCCCTCTGAGGAACGTTGGCTAGAGACTTTGATTTCCATTTTACTGAGGAAGCTACTGATGCCCAGAGAAGCAAGAGAGCTTGTTCAAAGCGCCACAGCAAATCAACCCTACTTTACACATCAGTGGGGAGGTAAGAGCTATAATCTCAATCACTCAGTTCATTCAAAACCAGACTTGACCAAGTTAGAGAGACTTTCACAGGTGCTAGTGAATTGCCCTGGGGGCCAGTGTCCCACAAAGGCCAGAATGGACTTTTAAAAATATACAGACAGATAAATAGGTTACATATAGATATAATCTTTTCCCCCACTTTCCCATGCCCTTTAATGCACACGACAACCAACCATCTATGCAAAGAAAACTTTCCAGAGGGCCTGAAGAATGGATGTGGATTTGTGCAACTCCTGCCTACTTTCCCTTCTTTCTCACCTACCTTTTATTCTAGAGGTTTTTTCTTCCATCGCTAATTATCCAACACGCGGTTCTCTTGCATTTACAGACCCCCAAGGCAGGTCCAGTGGGTGGCATCAAAGAGGAAGCCTGGAGGTGTTCGTTGGTTCCCTGAGAAGGCTGAGGATGTACCCTTGTTAAGTGGGGGGTGTATGTGCTCTGTTGAAATATCAGCTGTTGTAGTTGCCAAAGAAGTTCCTGAGCCACCCGAAGCCTTTTCTCTTCAGTCCAACCATGTGTTCACCTTGCCCCAAAGGTCAGAACTAATATTAACAAGCCACTGCAGAATAGGGAAATTAAAACCAGCCATGGAGACAGGCAAGTTCTGGATTTCGCTGGTGCTGAGTTTCAGATCGATCTTCAGTGTAAATGGGCATAATCCCTTACTGGAAAGCAATCTGGCAATATGAAGCAAGAGCAATAAAAATGTTCATTTCCTTTGTCCTAGTTATCGCACTCATGGGAGTCAATCCTGAGTCAATAACCCCCAAAGCATGAAAAAGCTCAGGACATGCAAATTTTTATTTTAATCACAGAGCTATTTTCTGATAGCAACAACTGGTAACCTTTTAAGTCCTCCAGGAGGAAAAGCAGTTTACTGCGTCTTTGCTGTAACCATTGAGGATGATGGCTCTAAGACTTAAATTCTGGGGAAAAAATAATTATGCTGCAATTCTGGGTGAGGAACCTAAAGATGCATCGTTATGCTTTTCCCTGGACATTGGGCATATCCATTACTTCTAAATTTTGTGCTCTCAAAACAAGCCATGAACCTGTCGATGCTCTTGCTATTATCCTTTGTTCATTCATTCACCTGACAAATATCTATTGCTTCCCAACATATGCTGTGTCCAGTATTAGGGGATGGGGCTAACAAGATGAACCAGACATGGTCATTGCTCTCAAGTTGCTGGCATTCTAGTTGCAGCAGAAATAGAAGTCAATGATAGCTGTGTATTATAAGTACTGTGACAGAATGGACCATAGGGTGCCGTGGGGCCCCAGAGGAAAAGGCTTAACTGGGGAGGTGTGTGGTCAGTAAAAACACTCAGAAAAGTAATTATTGAGCTAATTAAGACAGGGTGTGAATCCTGGCTCTACTACTTCAGTGTAAGAGAGAGTGAACTGTGAGAATGAAGTGAATTCATTCGACGTCTCTAACTTAGCCTCCATGTCCCGAACTGGGTTGTCTTGAGAATGAAATGAGATAACATATACAGAAGAGCCATGGATGCATCCGGAGACAATGCTGCTCACGAGCTTACATTTCCTGGGCCTCGATTTCACTTATCTGAGAAACAGAACCAAGAGTAAGGATGTGTCCGGCTACATCCTTCAGAATGTTAAGAGCCAAGACAAAAGCTACAGGGCAGGCTTGCGACAGCCTCCTCCTCCCCTCTGCCCCAATAAAGCCAAAGGCCCTCCTCCTAAGTCTTATCTCAGTGGAGCGACTCTTACTGCTCCCTCCTCCAATCATGAACTTCCCTTTGCCCAGTCCAACGCGAGCACTTAGCGCCAGCTATTCCTGGGGCGCAAGCGCTGCAGCCATCTGTGAACTTAGGTGGGCGGTCCGCCGCACTGAGGGCGGGGCTTTGGCGGCTGAGCAGTTCCGCTCAGGGTTCCGTCGTTTAAAAAGTGGCAAAATGCCGTTTGTAAGTAACCGGACGCACCACTTGGACTTCTGAGTACAGGAAAAACGCACTAAGACTCAGGTGTCCGAGCGGAAGGAGCGGGAGCCCAACTGGAAACTCCTCTCGCCATTCATTGCCCCTAGGCTTCCGCTCTGCTTCCTTCAGCGTCCACCCAGTTCCTCCTCCCGCCAATGAGAGCTGAGGAAGTTGAAGCCCCCGCCCGACGTGCGTCAGGCGCTTTGGTGGTACGCACGAGAACGCCTGCGCAAACGCGCGCGGGAGGCGGGCCTGGCCAACTTCTGAACAGGAAGCAGTTCGCTCGCGCCTAGTTTGGCGCGGGCTGGGAGGTGTTCCAGCCCGTTAAGATGTTGCGCGTGGTGAGCTGGAACATCAATGGGATTCGGAGACCCCTGCAAGGGGTGGCAAATCAGGAACCCAGCAACTGTGCCGCCGTGGCCGTGGGGCGCATTTTGGACGAGCTGGATGCGGATATCGTCTGTCTCCAGGAAACCAAAGTGACCAGTGAGCGCTCTGGATTCCAGGATCCCTACATACTTTTTCTTTCCCGCTAACTTTTGTCCCCTGTCCCACGTAATTTTACTTTCCCAGGTTCCTATTCTTAGAGTCCTGCCCTTAGACCCAGGTCCCTTCCCTCTTAAACTTCCATTTCCCACCCTAGCTAGATCCCCTAATTGCACTCCATCTCCTGTCTTCAGCAAACTTTAGCTCCTTCTCGAAACCCCATATCTAGTCAGATTCCCACTCATTCTCCGGCCCCAAACTCAGTCCCCTGAATTTCCTCCTTCCATACGCTGTCCATCTTCCCGCCGCCAAGTCAAACCCCCAAATTCTTCATCCCTGCCCCAAGCTCAGATCCTCTAATTCCCACCCCATCTTTGACCCCAGCTCAGTCTAATTTCCTCTTTTTCACATTTCCACCTCAGAACCCCAGTACCGCTTATCTGTTCCCATCTCTCCTCCCAGCGGAAAGTCCCTAATTCCCACCTCATTTCCCACCCCAAGCTTCGATGTCCTCTTATTTCTTCACCCTCCTATCTCCCCTCAGAATCCCCTAATTCCTTTTCCCTCCACCCCCAGTTCAGATCCCCTAATTCCCTCTCTCTTACCTCTCACCCTTAGCTCAGATTCCCACTGTCCTCTCGTATGTCCATCCACATCCCCAGCTTCCTCCTATCGTTCAGACCCCCAGGCTTAGCTCTGATTCTTTCCCCTTCCCACCTAATTCTCCACCTCCACTTCATAGTCTCTAACCGCCCCCCCAAGCCTTCTAATTCTGATATCAATTTCCTCTCTGACATTTCCCATCTTTCTAGGTCCTCCTCTAATCATGGATATTTCATTCCCGTCACCCCCAACTCTGGCTCTGATGTGTGCAAGGAATTAGCCTACAACTGTAATTCCAGGCCTTTGTGTTTCTCGGATGCTAGTTTTACCTCTGACTTAATCTTACATTTTTTTTTTCCAGGGGATGCACTGACAGAGCCCCTGGCTATCGTTGAGGGTTATAACTCCTATTTCAGCTTCAGCCGCAACCGTAGCGGCTATTCTGGTAAATGGGGCTTTCTGTGGACTTTAAATTAGTGAGGGAGGCAGATAGGGGAAAAGGGTTTCCAATATTTGATGAGAGGGTAATAAGAAATTTAGACATTTAGTTTACAGAGCTAAAGCTGCATAATAGTAAATTACATGAAATATAATTTTTATGGATAGAATTATCCTACTGGAAATATAATTTTTATGGATAGAATTATCCTACTGGACCTCAGAAGTACAGTAGTAGTGTGGTGCTTAATTGTGTGAACTGTGGAGCCAGACAGCCTGGGTTTGAATCATGGCTCATTTCCTAGCTGTGCACCCTCTGGCAAGTTACATTACCTCTTGGTGCCTCAGGTTCCTCAGCTAGAAAATGAGGATAATGTTTACCTTCAAGGGCTGTTACAAGGATTAAATGAATTAATCCATGTGATAATAATAATTGCTAATACGTCTTGAGCACTCACCATGTATCAATGTAAAACACTTAGAACATTCTGTGGCTTTTTTAGATGTAGGAACTGAGACTCCAGGGTTTGAATAAGGTTGCCCAAGAACCACACTTTATGAAGATGACTTAGGTGACTTGTGTGGGGACAATTGGAGTGGGACAGGCTGTGCAACAGGCTATTGACTGCCAGGTCTGCTCAGAGTGCCCTGTCTGTTCCCAGGTGTAGCCACCTTCTGTAAAGACAACGCTACCCCAGTGGCTGCTGAAGAAGGCCTGAGTGGCCTGTTTGCCACCCAGAATGGGGATGTTGGTTGCTATGGAAACATGGATGAGTTTACCCAAGAGGAACTCCGGGCTCTGGATAGTGAGGGCCGGGCCCTCCTCACACAGCATAAGATCCGGTAATAGCTCATATCTCCCTGCTACTGAGCACTGCTGGTGCTACTCTTTGAGTGTGAAGATTCTAAGGCTTGCCATGTAAACATACATGCACCGTGGAGAAAGTTCCCAAATTTGCCTTTCCTGGTTTAGTCCTGGCTGGGCTACTCAGTGTGTGACCCTGGCAAATTTTTCCCCCCTCTGAAGCTTGAGTTTCCATCTCTACAATGTGGGGCTGGCCTAGTGATCCAGCTCTTATTACCATAGACATCTCAAAAGCAACTTACTGCTGAACTCACTGCCCCAGGTTGCTGTCTTTCTGGGTGTTCTGTCTTTGTGAATAGCAGCACCATTACCTGGCGGTAATCCTTAGATATCCCTCTCCCTGCCTTATCAGTAGTCAGTCCCCAAGTCCTGTGCATGCCAGATCATTTGTGTCTCTTTAACCCCTTTCTTTTCCATCCCAGACAGTCACAAAATGGAAGCCATGTGGTATGGGGAAGGGACAGAAGGGGAGGTTTGAAACTGACCCCTTTTGGGGGTTTCTCTTTTCTCCAGCACATGGGAAGGGAAGGAGAAGACCTTGACCCTAATCAACGTGTACTGCCCCCATGCGGACCCTGGGAGGCCTGAGCGGCTAGTCTTTAAGATGCGCTTCTATCGTTTGCTGCAAATCCGAGCAGAAGCCCTCCTGGCGGCAGGCAGGTACTGCAAGCCTGGGCAGTAAGGCTTCCTTGAGTTGGTCCTGGGTGCCCAGCCCTGTGTCAAGCTCCATTGAAAGGGATATGGACCCTTTGTCTCTGAGTTCTTTCACAGCATAGTTGCAAACACCAATATGCCCACCTGAATAGGCTCTGCTCAAAACAAACATGGGTTTTGTACTCTGAGCACCTATTCAGGCTCCTGCTCTTACTCATTGTGAGCCCTAGGGCCAGTCTTGCCTCTGTTTTCTCTTTTGTCAAATGAATATATGAATCTCTACCCTACACAATAGTTTTAAGGGTGAAATGAGATGAGAATGGTAAAGTGCCTGGGAGCAAAGGAAAGTCTTGTTCCAGGGAAGGACAGGAAAGTGAGGGTGGTTTAGAGCAATCAAGGGGAGGTGGTATCTGAGCTCAGCTTTGAAGGACAAGAAAAATGCCCATTGGCTACTGATTAGTGAGGCAGTCATGTCAAACATGGAACACTGTCACCTTTGGAGATCAGAATTGGGTTGGTCACATATGAAAGGTAGCAAGTTTGTGGTAAGATTGGAGAGGTAGGCGGCTATGAGTTGCTGTTGGCTAGGAAGCCTCAATATGGGAGAGGGCCTGTCTGAGCTCTTGGGCCCAGGAAAAAGTATATGGGCCAGGACTGCTGCACCCCTTTCTAACAATCCCACATTGTGTTTTTCAGCCATGTGATCATTCTGGGTGACCTGAATACAGCCCACCGCCCCATTGACCACTGGGATGCAGTCAACCTGGTAAGGCTCCCTCTAGGTGCCTGGCCCCACTCCTGACTGATTCTGTTTGTCCAGCCAACCAACGCTGAGTTTTTGGCCCAGGGACAGCTTCCTTTATGGGAAAGCGGAGCTTGGCTTGCAATACTATTCTTATAGTACTGAGGATTGGTCATTCATTCAATAGACAATACTGACTCTGCCCATGGCCTGGCCCTGAGCCACATACTGAGGACTCAGGAGTCAGATCCAGCTCTTGGCTCCTAGGAGCTCTCCAGCATGGTGGTGGGCTACAGACACATGGCTAGCCAATTATAGGATGGTATTCTCAGGGCAGAGGCACAGATGGCATCCCAGAAAGCTACAGGAGCTCAGAGATGGGATTCCTAGGTGAGCTCGGACATCAGGACAGGCAGCTGAAAATGGCTGAATCTTAACAGATGAGTAGAACAGAGCTTTGAAGTAGAAAGCATTCTAGCATGGGCAAAGGTTTCAAGGTGAGAATTTGCATTGTGTGCATGGGGAACCACAAGTCCCTTTCTTCTTAGTGACATAGGAAGGGAGGTGAGTGGCAGAAGGTGGGGCTGGAGAGTTGTTGGGGGTCAGATTTCAAGGACTGTGAATTCCACATTGCCTTGGTCATTTCCTTAATACACTGTATTTCTTGTTTATGAACTTTCAGTACCTCCCTGTTACCTCTGTGATGCAGAGAAAACATGGAGACCTAGCATTCAAGGCTCTCCTTGGTCTGTGACCTGTCTCTTATTTCCACCTTCAGTGTACCTACACATTTTGTCCTCTCTAGACAGGTTGTCTCCTGTCGGCCCGTTGTAAAAGTTATTCTCATTCTGGCTTTTCTCACTGTGCCCTGAATTGGTGGACATGACCCCCTCCCTGTCTTTTTGTTATATGAACCTCTTATCTCTAAGTTCCCCTAGGCCCATGGTTTTCAGCCCCTAACTGCATATTAGAACAAAAATATCAATATCTTAGCACTACTCCAGATCAATGAACTCAGAACTCTCGAGTGTGGGGCCAGGGTAGTGGCACGTTCTAAAAGCCCCCAGTGTGACTTTATTGTGCAGCCAGGCTTGAGAACCACTGCCCTAGAATCTACAAGCCAGCTCTCATCTTTTCTTGCCTTATGTCTCACGATGGGGGATCAGTGATTTATGCTGGTACAGTCCTACTCAGCACTGGGCTTGGCTTAGAGAAGGGACCGTGGGAATATTCCTTGATTAATTCGCAGAAGAGCTACATAAATGTAGATATGGCTCCCATCTGGGAAAATGAGCAGAAGTGAGAGAATGAGAGAATGGTGGTGGTGGTGTGGTGGGGAGCGGAGAGAATGCTACAAAGTGTGAGCCTTCAGTCCCTCCCTGCCTCATTCCTCTTATGCATTCATTCAGTGTGTTCTTTCAGATTCCTGTGATAGCATCATACATCTTTGTGCCTTTTCTACTTAGTTCAGAGGTATCCTAGATCTCTCATGTATACCTCTTTCATTTTCTCCTCCAGGAAAAGAGAACTAATAGTGCCAGCTCAGATGACTTACACAGTCTTTCAAAAATAGCAGAACATACCCACTTTCTACCAGGCTTGCTCTTTTAGTCTTGTCATTTCTGTAAATGGCACCATCATCCCCTTGATTGCTTCAACTTAAAGCCTGGGAATTGTGCTAGTATTGTCTTTCTTTCTTACTCCACTTCCCACATTCAGTTAGTCAGCAAGTACTGTTGATTCTAGCTACAAATCATCTCATAATTTCATGTTTCTGTCTCCTCTGGCACCCACCCTAGTCCAAGTGACCATCATCTTGCTTGTGTGACTATGGCAGCCATTTTCTGCTGGTATTCTGGTCTCCAGTCTGGTCTTTCCTCAAGTCTTTTGGGTACGCAGCACACTCCCTCCACAGGCCCAGCACAGAGACTGTTCTTAAAGTTAGGAGCACCCTCCACCTAGGTTACTCTTACTCAGCCCCCACACCTCAGCTCCAGATCACTTCTCGAAAGGAAGCCTCCTTGGTCCCCAGGAGTAGATCAGGTTCCTACTTTGTCCCTGGCATCATGCATGGCACATAATAGGTATTCCATGAACATTTCTTGCATTGAATGAGTGGGTGGGTAGGTGGATTGAATGGATGGACTGATGGATGATGGATTAGGGATCAGAGCCTAAGGAAGTATTCAGACCTGGATCCTTGCAGGTCCTCAGCTCAGGAGGTAGGAATGGTCATTGAGGGCTTTGACACACTAGATAAACCAAATAGTGCCAGAGGGTTTAAAGGAAGAAGCTGACAGTCTTCCTAACTCTTAACCCCGCCCTGCTTCCTAGAGGCAAACACTTTTAACTTCCTGTTTTCCATCCTTTTGAAAAGCAGTTCCGGGAATTGCTTTGAGTAAGCAAACTTTGAGATTTGCCATTGACGGACCAATGCAAGACAAATGCAAGCTCGTGCAGAGGGAAAAACAAGCATGGTCTTTTAAATCAGTAAGGATGAAAATCAGAATCCCAGCTCTGCCAATTCCGGACTGTGTGACCTTGAGCAGTAGTCCTCTTGGGACAACCAAATTTTCTTATTTGCAAAATGCAGCAGTTAGTCTAAGTCCCTTCCAGTTCTAGGTATCTAGTTCTGTCTCTCTCTCTTCCAACCCCCTTTCCTCCTCACCTAGGAATGCTTTGAAGAGGACCCAGGGCGCAAGTGGATGGACAGCTTGCTCAGTAGCTTGGGGTGCCAGTCTGCCTCTCATGTAGGGCCCTTCATCGATAGCTACCGCTGCTTCCAACCAAAGCAGGAGGGGGCCTTCACCTGCTGGTCAGCAGTCACTGGCGCCCGCCATCTCAACTATGGCTCCCGGCTTGACTATGTGCTGGGGGACAGGACCCTGGTCATAGACACCTTTCAGGCCTCTTTCCTGCTGCCTGAGGTGATGGGCTCTGACCACTGCCCTGTGGGTGCAGTCTTGAGTGTGTCCTCTGTGCCTGCAAAACAGTGCCCACCTCTGTGCACCCGCTTCCTCCCTGAGTTTGCAGGCACCCAGCTCAAGATCCTTCGCTTCCTAGTTCCTCTCGAACAAAGTCCTGTGTTGGAGCAGTCGACGCTGCAGCACAACAATCAAACCCGGGTACAGACATGCCAAAACAAAGCCCAAGTGCGCTTAACCAGGCCTCGGCCCAGTCAGGTTGGCTCTAGCAGAGGCCAGAAAAACCTGAAGAGCTACTTTCAGCCCTCCCCTAGCTGTCCCCAAGCCTCTCCTGACATAGAGCTGCCTAGCCTACCACTGATGAGCACCCTCATGACCCCGAAGACTCCAGAAGAGAAGGCAGTGGCCAAAGTGGTGACGGGGCAGGCCAAGACTTCAGAAGCCAAAGATGAGAAGGAGTTACGGACCTCATTCTGGAAGTCTGTGCTGGCGGGGCCCTTGCGCACACCCCTCTGTGGGGGCCACAGGGAGCCATGTGTGATGCGTACTGTGAAGAAGCCAGGACCCAACTTGGGCCGCCGCTTCTACATGTGTGCCAGGCCCCGGGGTCCTCCCACTGACCCCTCCTCCCGGTGCAACTTCTTCCTCTGGAGCAGACCCAGCTGAACCAATGGAGGCCTGGGGACATCTGGCATGGTCACCCCTGCACATGATCTGAGGCCAGCTCCCCTTCCCTGAGCTGCCTCCTGCTTCTCCCTCAAAGTCTCCTACCCTTCTCTTCCTCTTTTAAGCCCTCTCTTCCTCGCTGTCCTTCCTACCTAGCTCCTTGTTGGTGAGCTTCTTGTGCCTTAATCCTGTGACCCAGCCCCTTAACACCACTTTCCGCCTTCCTGTCCGAAGTACACGGACACTAGCTGCCCCGGGAAGTTGTGTGATTTTAAATCACTTCTGTCTTTGCTGGAAAGTGTATTTGTGCATAAATAAAGTCTGTGTATTTGTTTCAGGGTTGCACTTTGGACATTGTGGATGTACTCCATAAAGTTGAGTCAGAGAAGCTATCTCAATACTTGGTTTGCTGGCTGGCTGTAGCCCAATGATATAATTCCCAGGGAAAGGGGAGGAGGGAAGAGTGAGGAGTGAGGAGCAGTGCTCACCATAAGGGGTTCTCTGCTCAGTTGTAGGAGTTTCCTGTACGGCTAAGGTTAAATCAGCAAGGAAGGTGGGCTGTGTAGCCTTAAACCAGAGCTTTCCAGCTAGTGCGTCCCACAGCTGCCACAGTGGGTTACAGGGTTGAAAGAAACGGTCCTCAGCCCTCAGAGTTGCCAGGCAGGGCCTGGGACCACACAAGTCTCAGGGACAATCGCCTCCTTACCAAGTAGTATCATTAGTACCCCTAAGTGTGCCATGGAAATGTTTCCTGTATACTGTGACCTGGAAAGTAGGAGCATTGCTTTGAACACAGTGCTTGCTCTAGCCAAGCCTCTTCTCACCTTTGAAATGGGACTGGTAGACCAGGCACAGTGGTGCACGCCTATAATCCCAGCACTTTGGGAGGCTGAGATGGGTGGATCACCTGAGGTCAGGAGTTCGCAACCAGCCTAACATGGTGAGACCCCGTCTCTACTAAATACAAAAAAATTAACTGGGCGTGGTGGCGCGTGCCTGTAATCCAAGCTACTTAGGAGGCTGAGACAGGAGAATAGCTTGTACCTGGGAGGCGGAGGTTGCAGTGGGCTGAGATCATGCCATTGCACTCCAGCCTGGGCAACAAGAGCGAAATTCAGTCTCCAAAAAAAAAAAAAAAAGAAAAGAAAAAGAATGGGACTGGTAAATCCTGTTCTGTGGGATGCAGTGGGAGGGAGAGAGGATAATGGATTGAGGAAGACATCCATATCCCCTTATGGAAAATACCTCTTTGGTTTTGGGGAACCACTCCTTTCTAGGGAATTTGGTTAGGGCTGACTCATTTCCTGGCTTCAGGGGCTACCCTGGGCCCAGATTTCCAGGGCCCAGATTACCAGTGAAGAGTCAATCCCTGGATTTTTATTGAAACCACTGGAGAAGAGCCATTTCAAATAAATCTGCCAAGTATCCTAGCTCTTTGCAACTCACTGTGTAGTTTTTGGGCATTTCCTTCCTCTATCTCATTCTGTTTCCCTGTTGGTAAAATGGAATGGTGACCAACAAGTGACCTATGGTTTCCTCATAGATCTGCCACTTGTCTGAGGGAGTCAGAATGCACTTGTCTGTTCCCTGTCCAATAAAAGGCTACACATGCTGCAGTTTGTGCTTTATTTTTAGGCTCAATTCAGCTAGAGGCACACAACAAAGCAAAAGACAGGAGGAGGCCTGGACCCAAGTGAAGCGCAGGTGGGGTGTGAATCCTAGGCAGCTGGCTTCTCAGGCATAGGTGGTGACATACTGGGGCCCCATGTTCCCGAAGTAGGAACGTTCCCACTCACTCATGAGCTCAAAGTGTACAGGACGGCGACAGAAATTGCAGGCAGCCACAGACACATCCTGGAGGGGCAGCCCCACCGCAGTCCAAGCCAGCAGCAGCTTCTCTGAAGGTGGTAGGGGGAGGGGAGGGAAAAAATGGGTTAGACTAGATCTTCCAAATCTGTCACAGTACAGATGAGCCAAGATATTGATCCCCCTCAACCCTTCAAGATACCTCAGGGCCAGAAGTAGCCTACTGTTTGCTTCTGTGTGTGCCGTGAATATTACCATTTGTATCTGGATGTTGGGATATATATTATAAAAGATTGGGAAGCTCTCCTTTGACACAATTTGAAGCCATACTGTCCTGGCCTGGACCACTCCGTAAGTATAGGATGTGCTGTGGCCCAAGAATGACTGTCTGCTTGGGAACTCCAAGCCCTATGAGGACAATGATAATGACAGTAACTATACTGTGTCATTGGTGCTATGACCAGGAAACCTGGGGTAGGAGGTCCACCTGGGGGTGTGAAAACCCAGAGAAGGGAACCTGACCTAGCTGGAGGAAGTACCCCAGGTACGTTCCAGGGCTCTGTTCTTGGCCTTTTCTGTATTCATGCCCTTGTTGATCTTGTCTAGTCACATGACTTTAAAGACCATCTATATGCTGATGGTTCAGAAATTTTAATCTCCAGCTCACGCCACTCTACTGGTTTCCAATCTTGTATATCCAATGGCTTTTCTCCATCTCCACCTAGATGTCTAGTATGCATTTCTAACTTATGAGTACAACTGAGCTACTCATGTCCTTACCCTCCACCAAGCTATTCTACTTTTAGCTTTTCCCATCTCAGTGGATGGCAATTCCAGTTGCTCAGTCCAAAAATTTCAGAGCTATCCTTTATTTTTCTCTTTCTCTCTTACCCTATATCCCATCTATCAGCAAAGACCCTTGGCTCTACCTTCAAAATCTGACCACTTCTTATTGCCTTCATTATGATCAAGTCTGAGCCACCATCATCTCTCACCTGGGATATTACTGTAGCCCACTCTTGGGTCTCCCTGCTTCCACCCTTGCTCCCTTTTAGTGTATTCTCTACATAGAAGTTGGAGCAATTTTGTTAAAACCCGAGTCAGAAATATCAGTCCTGTGCTCAAATCCTTTCAAGGGCTCTCAGAGTAAAAACCAAAATCCTTCTAATGGCCTACCATACCCTGTACAATCTGGTCCCACATTCATGTCTTTCATCCAACAGGCCTGGAATGAGCACCTATTCAATGTCAGGCCCTGCATTAAAAACTACCCAGGCCGGGCATGGTGGCTCACGCCTGTAATCCCAGCACTTTGGGAGGCCTAGGCAGGTGGATTACGAGGTCAGGAGTTCGAGACTAGCCTGGCCAACATGGTGAAACCCCATCTCTACTAAAAATACAAAAATTAGCTAGGCATGGTGGCACGTGCCTGTAATCCCAGCTACTTGGGAGGCTGAGGCAGGAGAATTGCTTGAGCCAGGAACCGGGAGGCAGAGGTAGCAGTGAGTCAAGATCATGCCACTGCACTCCAGCCTGGGCTACAGAGCCAGACTCTGTCTCAAAAAAACAAAAACAAAAACAAACAAACAAACAAAAACAAAACTACCCAACAGAAATCCAGCAAACATTAGGTGAATTGACTAAACTGGCATTTTCAGGGTAAATCTCAAACTACTCAGCTCTGCAAGCCTCTCAATCCAGTCTCTATCTCATGTTGTCTTTGTAGACTCATAGATTGATACTCCCCTGCCCCACTCCATTCCTATGACCCTACATTCCAATACCACCTGCTTATTGTTCTTGATATATCCCTGGCTGCTTCTCATTCTCCTTACCTATCTTCATGCTCTTCCTCTGGTAGGAATACTTCTTCCATGCCGTCTTTCTTTTAATACCACTCACTTTGCAAGACTCAGCTCAGGTGTCACCTCTACTAGGAAGCGGGTCTTGCATCCCTCAGGCTGAGTCAGGCCCCTCCTCTCTGATCCAACAACTCTATCATGCACTGCCTTGTGGAGCTTTGATCATCCCTTAATGTCATTGTTTGTGTTCACTATGGTATCCCCAACCAAACTGGAGCCCTACAAGTGTAGGGGCTGCTTCTCATTTATTTGTGACCCTAGTATAGGTGCTGGCACACATTAGATGTTCCAGAAATATTTTGTAAACTCAATGGTCTCTGTCCTCTCAGCTTCTCTTTCAGATCCTGGGGCTGAGGGGAGGGAGGTCCTGTAGGCACCCATGTTGAGAACTTACCCACAAAATCTTCCATCATCTGAGGGCTGTGGTGGGGGGAGGGTGCCAAGCGCAGGAGCTCTTCACCCCGGGGGACAGTTGGGTAGTTGATGGCCTGCACATAGATGCCATGCTTGGAGAGCAGGAGATCACAGAGCTTGCTGTTGAGTGCTGCATTGCCCACCTGGACTCAGGAGAAAGGCTAATCAGTACCTGCCACTCTGGCTCCACCATCACTAGCTCCATTAAGCAGACGGAGGGAACTAGATGAGGGAACATCACTGAATTTTGGGATAGATTTTTTTTTCCATTAGGGGCTTAGTGGCAGCTCCAGAATTTCTATCAAGGAGGAGCTCAGAGCTAGCAATTTGGTTTGAAAAGGATGGAGCAGAGGTGGTACCAAGAGCCCTGTTTGGAAGCTGTTTGCAGAGCAAGCACACTGATTTTACTTAGCTAATATCTTAGTTTGGGATGGTTCTGGGTGAGAAGATACCCCCCCACCAAGCCAATTCTGGAACCCCCCCCCAAACCAATTCTGGGGTGCTGTCACTAAATTAATTCATAAAATGAGTGTTTAAAGGAAATACTAGGTTAGTCTAAAGAGCAGTGACTATTTCTCATCCACAAAATTGTCACAAATAAGTGTCCTTTCCCTGCCCTGGCTTACTGACTCACACGAATATGTGTTATTTAAGAAAGAAGTAGCAGTTCACTTTTAAAGGCAGTAAATGCTCATATTGAGGATCCAAAGTAGCAGCTAATCCTATGGCTTTTGATTTTATTTTTCTGCCCTCAATTCTCAATAAGAAGTACGTTTTACACCATGACCATAAACACACACATATACATGTATATATGCAAATACCCAAAATGCATACAAATTTTTCACAAATTGATACCCTTAGTATGTGTGATGTACTCCAACGTTTTCTATTTCTTTTCTTTTTTTAATGCTAATGATAACCCACTAAGCTGATTTTGTGACCCATTAATTGTCTTGATCCAGTTTGAAAAACTCTGAATTATAGGCTGTGAGCACTCGCTATTGTTAGGGTTAGGATAATCTAATAAGCATGAGGTAATGGCTGATGCAAGGAAAAGACTGGTTAATCCAGAATGGCTGATAATTTTTCAAAAAGGGAAACAAAGCTGGCAATAAGGGGAATGGTTAGCAGGAAAGCAAATAATTGAAGACAGCAACAGATGTAGGTTTGTTGGGAGCGTGAGGCTCCCAGAAGAAATAGGTGGAGAGGGCAATGGGCATGGTGGGGCTCTCACCCGGATGGGGATGATGTGGCTGGGGCAGGGGATGACAGGAAGGCCCCTGTCCATGAGTAGCTGGCGCATGTGCTTGACATTGCGCTGGTGGGCTCGCCTCAGGGCTTGGCCCTCCTCTCCCTTGAGCAGCCGCACAGATTCTAGAGCTCCAGAGAGCACCATGGGGGGCAGAGAAGTGGTAAAGATGAAGCCTGCAGCATAGGAGCGCACCATGTCCACCAAGTCACGGGTGCTGGCGATGTAGCCGCCCACACAGCCAAAGGCCTTGCCTGGAGACAGAAAGGAAGAAGATATACACAGATCCCATAATCAGTCCCAGAGCAACAGGATCATGTGCCAGATAACACAAGGGGGTGCACCAGAAGTTGAGGCTCCAGGCTGTCTTCCCAGGCCTCTGCTCATCTGTCCATGACAAGGCAGTCGTAGCTGATAATTCTGCTGCTTTGAGATAGGACTTTCAAGTCTTGCCATATGCAATGACTAGATAGGCAGGAGCTGGGTGGGGACCTTTAGCTGGATAGGGTCAGGAGTGGAGCTAAGATGAAGCTTGGGGCTAGGGTGGGGGAGGGGTTTAGAAACACAGCTCTTCACATACTCAAGTTGAATCTAACTATTTGGCCTAGTTCAAGGTCTTTTCAAAAAACTCTACCAGACTTTCTCATCAACTCTGCAGTGGGATGCGAGTGGAGAGAGGGAGTCCAGGATGGCAGCAGCCTGGGGCTGTGAATTCTGTCCAAACAACCCCTATAGCTTTGGGGAGGAGGCAGAAAAGAATTTTGTAAGGGCCTCCTCTCTGGAGGGTATATAAGAAGGCCCAAAGCATTCACTTACCAAGAGTTCCAGAGATGATGTCAATCTTATGCATAATTCCATCACGCTCCCCAATCCCAGCGCCCCGGGACCCATACAGTCCTACAGCATGGACCTCATCCACGAAGGTCAGGGCCCCATACTGGTGGGACACATCACACAACTCCTCGAGGGGACAGATGGCACCTGAGCAAAGCCAAGGGATAGAGGTAGGACATCATAACCCTTCCCCAGCTCCATCTCCAGTGTGGAATTTCCCATCCATGCCTACTTTGGGTTGGAAAAGGGTGTTGTAGAGAGGAAGGAGGATGTGCGCGTTCATTTAGAACTATTACAAACCTCTGTGTATGGATCGATTGCCTGTATCTCATCCCTGCCTTCTCTCTCTCTGTGTGTGTGTGTGTGTGTGTGTGTGTACGTGTGTGTGCGCATGTGTGTGTGTTCCCCAGCCTGGGATCAAGGCTTGACTCTTTGTCTTTCTATTTTTACTTCATTCTGACAATGTCTATTTTCCTGTTTCTGCTGTGTTCAGCCTAGCATCATTTCAATGGGAGAGATTCAGCCTAAGGATCAACAGTTTGGGCAGAGTTTGCACCCCCCAAAATAGGTAAATAACTATTTATTTGCAAATGTAACGAGGTAGAATGGTACCAACATAGTTTCCACTAGAGAAATAATGAATTTGAATAGTCTCAGTGGTAGAAATACACAAAAGGGATAGGATAGTTTTACTTTATTGCTAGTGTTAGAAATGTGGGAGTGGTCATAATAGTAAGTTTCTTACATATATTAACTCACTTAATTTGCATACCTATTTAATTATTATCACTTACATTTTTCAAATAAGCAACTGAGAACTGAGACACAGAGCAATTAAGAAGCTTGCCCAAGCTAGTAAATGGTCATGCTAGGATTTGAACATGGATAGTCTGGTTTTAGAGCCTGTGTGTATAGTCATTACATGCCACTTAAGATACCTAAATCGGGGAATACTATGGACTCTTTTGTTTCAGTTGGAAAAGGGACAAACTGAAATGAGTTGAGGACCTCTTCCCTTAAATAAATCCATAAGATGATGCCTAAAACACATGATTTCTACACAACAGGGCCAGCAATAGAAAGCTTTGGACATTGTTTCAATTGAGCAAAGAAAGGAGGTAGGAGTGTGAAGATCATTTAATTCTACTAAAGCATAATAACTAGAATGGTTTCTATCATCTCTAATTCTTACAACCAGATATTTTACCTTTGGGAAAATTGAGGCTTAGACAGTTAAAGAGTTACCCATGGTCATAGCCAGTAACTCTCAAAGGTGGGATTTGAACCCAGGTCTCTCTGACTTGAAAACCTGTTTTGACCCCAATGCTTCATACTGGACCTTGAAAAAAATCCTAGGCAATGGTTTTTGAAATTTCCTTCATAAAAACCAAACACTGGGATTATTGATTTACATATCATTTCTAACAAGAGAAGTGTTACTCGAGGAATTGGAGTTATATGTGTTAGGGTGCAGATACTCACTTTAGCACCAACTTGCTGAGCCACTCAAGATGAATTGGATGCCAACTCTGAACTTTAGTTTCTTTACCTATAAGATGAATGTAATAGCTGCCTCCATTCTTTGGCATTTACTAGCTGTGTGACCTTAGACAAATTACTCTTATGTCTCAGTTTCCTCATGTAAAAAATCAAAATAATAATAACACCTATCTCATAGAATTGTTCAGAAAATTAAGTGAATTAATACATGTAAAATACTAATAATTTTGCTTGGCACATAATAAACACTATAAATATTAGCTGTTATAATGTTATCGTCATCATCATCATCATGACCATCATGGTTTTTGTGAGACCAACACTAGTAAACATACACTCACTCATATACATACCATCCATGGAGTGGACAGTCTCAAAGGCCACAATTTTGGGTATCTTAGGGTTGGACTTCTCTAGAAGTTTCTTTAGGTGGTCAGGGTCATTGTGCCTGAAGACAAACTTGGCTGCTCCACTGTTACGGATACCTTGGATCATGGAAGCATGGTTGCCTGCGTCTGAGTAAATCTCGCACCCTGAGGAAGCAGATGTATAATCCTTAAGCTTCTGTCCCAGTACTCCCACTTCAACCTTCAGGTTTGACCTGGCAAAGAAAAGGGCCAACCCTTTCTTCCCTTTGAAGACCTTGCTCTGCTTCTTCCTTCTCTGGGAACTTTTGTGACACTTCTTTCTCCCTTGGAAGGACTTCACTGTTCCCAAATTCTGACCCCTACCTCCTTCCCTCCAGTCATTTGTAACCCTAGTCTAGCCTCTGACTGCCTTGGGGTGGAAGAACATTTAATTTCCCAAGAAGCTTCAGAGTTTTTTGAGGACAGGACCTATTTTCCTTCTCCCCAATATATAAGATCAAGACTTGAAAAAGGGATTACCCCAGGGAATGTTTGTTGACTCGGACTGATGCTAGATTGTTCCTAGTCTAGATGAAATTCCATCCATTCCAGGTAGCATCTGCTTGTGGTTACAGGGATGGATATTTATCAGGCTTTTACTGTTGGAATCATAAGCTTATGGCATGTCAGAGCTGGCAGGGCTGTTAGTGATCATGGGATTCATCCCTTTACTATACAAGTGAGAAAGCTAAGGTCCAGAAAGATTTGAAGAATGCAGGGCTTTTTACTGGGCAATCCTGGTGGGGCAGGTGGGCATGTGAAATTGGTAGAGGGAGTTGATTCCTGGACCTCCCCAACCCCTGCCACCAACTGCACTGCCATCAAGGAACTGTGGCCTTTTTATAAGATTAAGGGATAACTTCCACCTGAGAAAATGAGTTATGGCTTTCTGGAGAAAATGGCTTGAAAGACAAGCAGACTGGGAGTTGCATGGGAGCAAAAACATCTTATTATCTCTCTGTCTCTGGTGTCCAGTATAAGAGTAAGCACACAGTAGATGCTAAGTAAACATTTATTAAATGAATGGATAAATAAACTGATGACTGATTTATAAGTAAGTGAATGAGTATATGAATGAATGTATTACTGAATGAAATAGTGAGAGGAGGGATGCAAAAAGGTGAGACCGAAGAGATACATAGAAGCCAGATTATTGAGAACTTTAGAAGCTGTGATAAGAAATTTGGATTTGGTCCTGGGGGAATGGGGGTCCACTAAAGGGTTTTGACCAGGGCTGAGGGTGGGGTGACAAAGATAGTTTTGCATTAAAAAAATTCTGACTGTTGTAAAGAATAGATTGTTGGAGGGCAAAGGTAAAATTTTCTTTAAAAAATGATGTTGGATCAGGCTAGGATGCTGGCAGTAGAGATGGAAAGAAATTTAATTCTAATGGTTGAGGAGGGGATGGACTAAAAACAACTTAAAGATGTTGAGTTTAGTTGGGGCTTATGGGTGAGCTCAAAAAAAGTTTCTGAGAAGTGGTGGTAATATTTTTGCTGTGCTGAAGAATCAGCAGGAGGTGAGGAAGTAGATAGTAAGAGCGAAGACTTCTCTCAAGCAGTTTGCCTGTTATAGGGAGGAAAGAGGGCAGTAGCTAGAGAGTGATCAGGGGTTGAGGCAATTTTTTTTATAAGATACAAGAGACTTGAAAACATGTTTAAAGAGAGGCAGAGGCTGAAGATACAGGAGAGGAGGAGAGAGCCAATAGGTCAAGATTCCTAAGGTGGTAGAGGGGAATGGGGCACAGAGCAACAGTGGAAGGATTAGTCACAAGAAAAAGGATACTTCTTCCACTATGACAGAAGAGAAGGAGTGAGGAGAGGACATTTGAAGATGCTTATGAGTTTGTAGGTGCTTTGTGGCTGGGAGTCAAGGACATTGCTGTCTGGTATCTTCTATTTTGAATGTAGTAGAACATGAAGTTGTCTGCTGAGGGAGATGGGGAGGAGGGGGTGCGGGAAGGCTGAGGATAATGGTGGTTTGGCAAAACTGCCCCATAAACTTCGAGAACTGACCAGGGAAATGGGATTGTCAGAGACCATGGAGAACCCAGTAGAGGTTAAGACTATGAATTTTTAGTGACTCCTGTCTGAGCAACTGTATGAGCCCGGAATTGATATAGTGAAGATGAAGAGTTGTATTCATTCTGGATTGGGCCTTGGTGGAAGGACAACAAGGCGTATGAGGTGAGGACATTACAGACTAGAGAGTAGGAGACTGGGAATATGGGAACCAGTGTACAAGTGAAGGGATTGGCTTTAGGCAGAAAGAGAGATATGCCTTCCATTGTAAAAGGAAAGAATGAGGCAAGGCTAGATGAACAATTAGATAAGTTTGTAGGTTTGGTGGCAATAAATAAGGATTCTCTGTCTGGGGCTTCTGTTTTTGTTGTGAAGTAAGATGTGAGGTTATTTGCTAAGTGTGGAGGAGAAGGTAGTCAGAGGTTTTAGAAGAGGAGAAAAAGTTTGAAAAAGCTCCTGTGGAGACATAAAATAACTATGTATGTGTGTTAAGAGCTCAGTTGAGTTGGGAGGTGATGAATTTATAGTGTTTCCTTTCTGTGAGGTGGGGTAATGTTCCCTGGTGATGGTCCTCTCTACGTGCAGAAGGGGAGAAAGCAGAGGGATATAATTATCCAGTGTTGAGGATATGCAAGGTGGATAAGAAGGAAGAACAATGGGAGTGAGGGAACTCCAAATACAGGGAAGGAGTGATGGAACCAGTGAAACTGGATGCTGTATTGCAGGATACCAGCCCTGAACAAAGCTCAGGCCTCAGGCTTACCTGGCAGGATCTTGGCCAAGGTGAAGAGAGTAGAGTCATTGGCAACAAAGCAGGAGGAGAAGAGCAGAGCTGAGTCCTTCTGGTGCAGCTCAGCCAGCTCATGCTCAAGCTCCACATGAAACTTACTGGTGCCTGAGATGTTGCGGGTGCCACCAGCTCCAGCACCATGACGCTGCAGGGTCTCCCTGGCCAGGAGAAAATAGGAGAAAAGGAGAAAAAGAAACTCTCGTCAGGCATCGAGGAACTGGGTAGGTTTCTCTTCCTTGATGGGAGTCAATGTTGAGTTAGTGATCCTATATAAACTGTGTCCTATGAGACAAAGTAGAGGGAAGGATGGGGAGGATAGGGAGACATGTGCCTTCCTTCTAGGACTGGAGGTACTCAGGGAGAGAGGGAGAAGCTAGGTTGAGCTTGAGTAGTTTGGAAGACCTAGAGGAAGTCACACTCCATCTCTGGCAATACTAATTCTGCAGCTAGATTAAAAACTCAGGCAGAGTGGGCCTTGCTTGGTCTCCCATCCTTCCCCTCCATAGCATTGGACACCAAAGAGTTTGGGAAACATGGTGTGTTGACTTATTTCATATCCAAGGAATAGATATGATGGAGGACCTTGGACAAAAGAAGTGATAGAACCCAGGTTTCCACTGCCAGCTCTGCCTCTTTTTTTTTCCATGTGTGGTTTTTCATCTCCTCTGGCCACTGCTGATGGCTGAAAGCCTACTACTCACTGTGTGGCTTGCAAGACCTGAGGGTGTCGGCTCATGCCCAGGTAATCATTACTACACCAGACGGACACATCCTTTGAGGCCACAGATGCCTCAGAGAAATGTTGGGCAAAGGGATATGCATCAGCCCAGCGGTTCACAGTCTTGAACACACGGTAGGTGTGATCCTGTTTCTTCTCCATGATCTTGTCCCTGAAAAACTGGTCATAACTGAAGACATAGTTTCCTGCAGGAGCAGATATGAGGATGAAAAGAATTCATTTTAAGTCTCTCCCTGGCTAGTCTGTATTTTACCCATGTTGCTGATTTTGAGTTCTCCAACTCTTTTTCCACATATTCATTTATTTGCTCAGTCATTGACTTATGGACCACATTAACTCTCTACTACTTCATTCAGCCATCCTTTTGCTTACTCATTCACTCTTTCACTCAGTAGTTCATTCACACATTCATTTAGACTTTCTTATGGCCTCATCTCTCTTCCCGGGTTGGTGTGGCAGCCTCCTTACTAGAATCACTGCTTTCAGTCTCACTGGAAGGAGTATCAACAGATCTTGTTTCTAGCAATCTCTTTGCCACTTCCTAGCTGTGTGGCCTTGAACAAGTCATGAATCTTCTTTCTTACTTTAAATTTCTTTATTTGTAGAATGAGGCTAATAATACTTTCCTTGGAGAGTTGTGAGCATCTGACAACCAACAACATGTAATATATTCAAACTAATAAATGGCACATGGTAATAGTAGTATTATTACTGCTATAGTATTAGTAGTCATAATAATACTAATAAAGATAGCTAATATTCAATTATATTATTATAGCTAACATTTAATGAATGCCTAATACATGTAAGTTCTTTCCTAGGAACTTTATAAATATTTAATTTATTCCTCACAACAATGCTCCATGGACAGTTCTATTAGTATCTCCATTTTACAGATGAGGGAACTGGGGCATTAAGTGTTAGACAACTTGACCAGGGTCATGCAGCAAGTAAGTGTTCATCAAGTAGGTAACTCAGAGCCCACTTCTTTAACCATTACCACTACAAAATGGGGTAACTTTATTTCTAGGATAAATTGAAATAACGTTTGCCAAAGAGCTTGTTAAACTCTAGAACTCTTTACGTGAGACAGAAATCATGTTGCAGACAGCAATTTATATGGCTGCTGGAGGTGCAAACTGGTAACATCCTTGCTGCAGAGATGTTTGGAAATACATATCAAAAGTTTTTTAAATGCACATACTGACATATCTAGAGAAATATTTGCAGCATACTTAACAGACAAATGATTGATACTCAGAATTTATTATATAATCTCTGAAAAATTAACATGAAAAATTTCAACTCAGTAGAAAAATGGGCATAGAATATGAACAGACAATTCAATAAATGTAGAAAAAGATTCTTAATCAGGAAAAATAAAACTGGGAAAACAGAATTTCACCTATCAATTGATAAAGATTTAAAGTTTGATAATATCAAGGGCTGGTAAGGGTATGAGACTATGGATACCCTCCTTGATAACTGGTACAGCCATGTTGGAGGGCTAATTGACAAAATTTATTAATATCAAAAATGTACACATCCTTACATCCCAAGAATTTCCACCACTGAGTGTCTATCCTGGAGAAACACTTGCCTGTGTACACAAGGAGATACATTCAAGGATGTTTGTTGCACCACTGCTTGTAATAGAAAAAATTGGAAGCAACCAAATAGAGGAGTAGCCAAATAATCTCTGTTATATCTATACTACAAAATATTTTGAAGCATTGCAAAATAAGGTAGATACATATGTGTTAAAGTGGAAGCATTTCCACAGTATATTGTTGAGTGAAAAAAAGGCACAGAGTAAAATATATAGCAAGATATTAGGTAAAAATAAAAATTGAAAAAAGTAATACTATACATTTTCTTTGAGTACATTTGTATGTATGTAAAACCAACCTACAATCTAAACTGAGAGAATACAAAAAATTGGAAACAACAACTTAAATTGTAGATGCTTGATTAACTGAATGATGTTGAATCCATACTATACCCATGACATATTTTTAAGTGAACAAAACAGCATAACAAACTCCAGGTAAAATAAGATCACACTTCTAACAAAAGCGTGGGTGTGGTGAATAGAGCAGAGGGTGTGTGTGTGTGTGTGTGTGTGTGTGTGTGTAGCCATAGAAAAATATCTGGGAGAAAATATAACAAAAACTTAATGGTGGAACTCTGCATGACTTAAATTTCCCTCCTTATACTTTCCTGTATATGTTGAAAAATATTTTACCATGAATCATATTCCTTTTACATTAGAAAATAATGTAAATGTCATTATGGAAAGGAATATAAACATATAAGAATGGGGAAAAGGTGCTCTATGAAGGGTGAAAGTTTTTGAGGGAAGCATAGAGAAGAAATAATGGAAGTAAGCCTAATATTTAATGAAGCCTCATTAGAAACACTTCCATAAATGTAATTTTACTTTCTTCTCATGGTGACCTATTGAGGTAGGTATTAAATGCCACTGAAGGAAAGTGTCTTACTTGCCAAAACACCTAGATCCAGCAAGTGCCAGCATTAAATTTTAAACTCAAATTTCCTTTGGTTCCAAGGCCCTTCTGTACTGTTTCCCCTACTGTGACAGAGGCCCTTTCAGAATGCCTTCCCTATTCTGGTCCCCTTTTTTTCCACCTCAGCAAACTCACCAGGCATATTGTTCTGAATCAGGTGTGTGACCTTCCCAGAGATCTGCTCCTGCTCCTGGGGACCGGAAAATGGCTTCCTTAGGCTGACTGAGACCAGGGAGCTAGGCAGATCTGAGACGGAATGTGAGATTCATTGGCCATGAAGAGAATGGGGGAAAAAGAAAGCACGTGTTGTCCTCTTTAAGCTCAATGCAACACATGAAAATTCAAGTTTATAAGGTAAGGGCAGCTTCTACAGCGAGAAGAAATCTTCTCCAAGGTGAGCTTCTATTTATCCCCCTGAATGGAGACTATTACATTGTTAGGAAACCTTCTATAAGGTGAATCATACTTCTCTCCACTAGGATTTTCCCTTGGGTCAGGTAACTGGAGCAGCCACCCTGGGTCCTGCATTTAGAAAGTAGATGCAGGATAATGTACCTTACTCTTCTTTTCTAAACATCATTAAATTTCAATTTTGAAGTTTTTGTCCTTAATGATATCCCAAAGGGGCCTATGAAAGATGTCAACAGTGTGGCCATATCTCAAGGGTGATTATCTTGGGTGGTCTGCACTAATTAAGTTGACCTGGGGATCTGCACCCTGGTTAATGGAGGTACCTACTCCCAGCTCTTTCTCTTTCATGCAAATCCATATTCTCATAGAGTGGTCTTGCTGAAATGTGGGACCCCAGCCTGTTGGGATCAGTTTAGCCACCTGAAAAAGAGGAGTCAAAATTCTAGAGGGCTCATCTTAGAATAATGACTAAAAGTTTCAGGAGCCCGTACATATGTGTTTGTCAGGTATGGTGTGCTTCAGCATACAGCCTAAACTGTTGCCTACCATGGCTCCCCTGGAAAGACTGGACTTCTCATCATGGGATGTGTACTGGCTGCTTTTGTATTAGCCTAGCTCAGGACTGTGACGTAGTGTGTTCAAGCATTAGGAGTAAAGGTTGCATAAGGTGGAACTTGACTCCAACCTGTCTTGAAAGCCTTCACATCCTCCTGGACTTCTGGGGCTGCCTTCTGCACAATCTTGCTCTTCCCATCCTGGAGTTCCGACAGCATGAAGGGACAGTGGCCCTTCGCCCAAGATGGAGAATCTATGCAAAGGTAAGAGAGTAATTTGGGGTGCATTTCTAGTCATAAGTTCAGCTCAACAATAATTGCTGAGATCTAATGTACCCCTAAAGCCCTATCTCAGGCTATTGTAGAGACACAGAGATAGATGAGTCTGGTCCCTGTGCCAGGGGAGCTACTAAACTGGTGGGAATGGCATACACTGAAGACACATTGTGGACAGTGCTGGGATAGAGGAAGTACATGGACTACAGAAGTCCAGAAGAGGGAGGGGAAATGAGCCAGAATTGGAATTAGACAGTTTGGAGGTCTAAGCAGGCTTTGCAGAGGAGATGATGGCCAAGCTTAGTGTCAAATGAGAAGTATGAGATTCTCCAGTACAGGGTCTACGAGAGGGTAATCTGACAGGAGCAAAGGCACAAACTCTTGACAGAATAGTTGATTTAGGCAATTTTAAGTAGTTTCAGCATGTCTGGAGTATAGTGTGTGAGGGACATGACAGTGAGACTTTTTCTTTTCTTTTCTTTTCTTTGACAGATTCTCGCTCTGTTGCCCAGGCTGGAGTGCAGTGGCACGATCTTGGCTCACTGCAACCTCTGCCTCCTGGGTTCAAGCAATTCTCTGCCTCAGCCTCCCAAGCAGCTGGGATTACAGGCGCCCACAACCACTCCCAGCTAATTTTTTTATTTTTAGTAGATATGGGATTTCACCATCTTGGCCAGGGTGGTCTTGAACTCCTGACCTCGTGATCCACTCACCTCGGCCTCCCAAAGTGCTGGGATTACAGGCATGAGCCACTGTGCCTGGCCGAGAATGAGACTCTTTCTAGAGAACCTGGCAGAAGACAGATTCTGGGTATATTTTGGGGCCAGTTCATGCTATCTTGACACTTTTCACATGAACCGTCCTAATTATTAGGCAAAGATGGCCAATATAACTTGGAACTTTTACCCCAGGACCCTAACATTCTCCCCTTTTGCTAGCAGCCTCTTCTTACCTCCTCCAGCCTTTGTTGCCTTAAGGTGGATTTGAGAACAGTTTGGTCCTTGGGTAGCCAGGATGGGACAGCGTCCAATACCAAACAGGAACTGGTGAGTCTTAACCACCTTGCCTAGGAGGCTTGTGGGGCCCCGGGCAAGCACTGGGCAGCACTGTAGCAGCATGGCTGCAGTCACCATTCTTGAACCCAAAGTCCTGCAGAAGACATGGAAGAGATGAGGTTCCATCATGAGGGCCTGGCAAAAAGCCAAGCCTTTGATCCTCATCTTCAGCTTCCCACCCAAAACTTGCTGCCTCTGAGATGCTCTTATTGCCCTTCCAGGGAAAGAACTTCTTTCTCAATGTTAACATGTACCAATAAAACATGAGAGAGGAAGAAATAGGAAACTGACTACTGGGCAAAGGGGTGAAGGAAAGAGTTCTAACTGGAGGTCAGAAAGCCTGGATTCTGACTCACATTCTGGCACTGACTACCTCTGTGATGATGAGGATCACTGAAATGTGTTTTTGTGTGGCAGGATGAGAACTGCCAACCCACTAACCCTTTGATCAATACTTAAGGCCAAGAATCTTTCTAAGAATGTTGGTCTTAGCCAAGTGAAGATTCAGCCTGCTAATGCAAACATATGTCATTGAGTAGAGCTCCTGAGGCTTGGCCCAGGGTGTTTCCTAAGCAGGATCAGCCAGAGAGGGAGAAGGAGCTTGAGGTCACATGTATCAGTTTAAGGAAATCAAGGGAACAGGAAGGAAGGGTAGGCCCTAGGTCCTACAGAGTGTGTGCCACCAGCCTGATATTATGCTGTCTTTGAATTTGCTCCTGTCTCTTGGATAAGCACAGATATAGGAAGAGGTGAAAGCAAGTCCCAGTGGGGCTGGAAGACAGGGACAAAGACATAGTCTATGGATTAGTGAAACAGGCAGAGGCCAAGACAGAGAAGAGAAAGGGGGCAAAGAGATCAGAAAAAGAGAAAGCAAATGACATATAGGCACTCAATAAATATTTGTTGAATTTTGGGGTAAATTGATGAATGAACAGAGTCTGAAATTGAGGAAGGAGAAGGGACTAGGAGAAAAGCCAGAAGAAAAGAAAATTTAGGAAAGATAAAAGGAGGAAAGTAGAGAGAGAACAAAGATGTGGTGGTGGTGGTAGAGTTAAAAGAACAGAAATTGAGGGAGAAAAAGAGATCAAAGGTAGAGGGAAAGGGAGCAGGGTAGAGATGAAAACAGAGATTGAGTCGAGAGAAAGAGAAAATGAAAAAAGAAAAAGGGGGTGGGGATAGTGCACACAGGGATAAAGGCAGAGACAGATAGACCAAGGGACACGAAAGGGACATGAGGAGGGATCAATGAGTCTAGAGGATTATACAAAGATTCATAAAAGTGAGAACAGGAGTGGAGAGGATCCAGCAGGGGTAGAGAGTCAGTCAGACACAAAGATAAAAAAATGCTGCCAGAAATTGCCAAAGGCTAAGTGAGTTTGGGGAAGAGAATCATGGCCCTAATTGAGGGAGATGAGAGAGAGACCGAGGGACAGAGAGAAGAGAGTAGAGAAAATGACAAGATCAAAGGATAGAGACAGAGAGGTGACTAAAGCAGGGGGATGAGGGTTAAGAGGGGTGAGAGCTGAGAGACACCAAGAGAAAGACAGCTAGAGAGAGCAAGAAGGAGAGACAGATGTAAAGAAAAACGGCAAATTGGAAAGACAGAGTCAAAAAGTGAGACAAGATAAGGGACAGTACAATGGGAGAGACATGGGAGAATGTGAGAAGACTAAAGCCCTGACACTGTGAAGAAAGTTACTGAGTAGAATCTACTAGCACCCTCAGCCTTACGTTTTGAGGGACAGGTCAGCTCATGGCCCTGCCCTCATATGGCAACCTCCTTCATCTCCCTCCCTTCCTGATCTCATAGAACAAGCACCCTCCCCCTACCTCACAAAACAACCTCTTTTTCTTGTTCCATCCCAGAGCAACCTCTCCCCCTCTCATGGGCTGTCACAGCAGCCTGGGTTGGTATGTGGGGCCAAGGCATGTGGGCCCTGAAATTGGAAAAGACAGAAGGGTTGTTGGAGGGACTAAATGAAACAATCCAAGTTAAGCCTTTAGTGTAGTGTTTGGCACATAGTAAATCTTCAATAAATGTTAGCTTTTCTTATTAAAATTCCAGCTCTCCAATTTCATTGTTGGATGTTCTTGTTCAAATCACTTCCCCTCTCTGGATCTTGGCCTTCATCAGCTGTCAAACGTGAGGTAATTATGGCCACTTCACATGGTAGGTAAGGAATTGGATCCAGGGCCTACCTCATATCTGGAGATATGTGTTTCCCTTCCCCTGCCTGCTTGTGAAAGCTAAAGCACTTGGGGCTGAGCCTGCAGACCACAGATAAAGTTGCCAGAGTTTATCGCCATTGGGGTCTGACCACTCCCCAAGCTGAGACCAGGGCGTGGGAGAGAAGAGGAGCCCCTTCCTGGAATCACGTCTGAGCATCTGGCTAGAGCTGGCCCTGGCTATTGGTGGTAAGAAGTGGATGGCCCAGAAGTGCAGGCAAGGCAGATGATGAGGCTCCAGGCTCCTGTAAACTCCCCTAACATCAATACTGGCAACAATAATGCCAACAACATTGGGGTATGTAGTGGGAAGGAGAGCCCCCAATATTGGAGGCAAAGTCCAGTCCTGCCTTGGGATGGTGGAGAAGACCTACCTCCTGTATATAAAAACAGGAGAAATTAACACACATCATTACTAGGGGGCTTTTGGCCATGATATGCTCAGGGTCCTGGGAAAATATAGACCACTTCTTGGAATTTGTTGAATTCTCAAGTTCTTTCAAGCTCCTGTTCTCATTTCTCTTGTTCTGTTACTCCTTTCCTGAAATTTGCTCTGCCTCATTCTGCCTGGCCATCATTATACCCATGACCTTGTAGTCTAGTTACCATGGGCTCTGTTTCTATTCCATCTCATTACCTACCAAGAGACTAGAGTGAGTAAAATTGAATCAAGGAAGCATTTTAGTCAATTTAGGGTATAAAGAGCATAGGCTTTAGAGCCAAACTACTTGGGTTTGAATCCTGGCTCCACTACTCACTAGCTTTGGGACCTTAGAAAAGTCACTTCCCTGCTGTACATCTTATATCTGGAAAATGTTGGTAATAACAAGGACAATCTGCATCACAGGAATGTTGTGAAGATTCAGTAAGATAATCCATATAAAGGATTTAGCAGAGTACCTATCCCAGAGTAAACAGTAAAAAAGTGTTAAATATTATATTTAATTGATAGACTTTATTATTTTTATTTTCTCCATTTCCCATGTAGAAAAAATGAACGTACAGCCAAGGGAAGTCACATGAATATACCAGGCTGGGTTTGGGAAGCTAGAGAATTGATTCTTGTCCCAATCCTGTTACAATTTATTGTGTGAACTTGGGCTCTGTAATTCCCCTCTCTGGGCTTCCGTTTCTCCACTGACATTGGACTAGATAATTTCATAGATTCCGCCTAGTTCTGATAGTCAAACACTTACAGAGCCCTCTGTGCCAGGCCGTGTTCTCATGTCAACTCTGTGATGATAGGGAAACTGAATCCCAAAAAGATTAAGTAACCTGTCTAGATCAGAAAGCTAGTACATAGGAGAAGCAGGATTTGAACCTAGGCAATCTGTTTCCAGAGATTCCTAACTTAACCATTATGGATCTGTGATTCAAATATTACTACCTTTTTTTCTTGACTGAGGGCCTGACTCTAGACATTTATCTCCTCTGCTGCACTAACATAGGCCTCTTTCCAGGTCATATGCCATTTGTCACCAATGCCTTACCAAAGGAACAGATCTGTAACTACAGTGGAATTTCAGGTACTGTTGAATATTCATTTACTCTACCATTCAATAACTTATGTACCTAATGTGTGGTAATGCTTGCCAGGCATCTTCTTAAAACAATACTTTTAACCAAAGAGATGATGGTGAAATTTGAGACCAAGTAACAGATCATTACTGAAAGTTTTTCCCTACGACTTTAAAATCCTCTCTTGTGTCAGCACCCAATCTGTACTCCCAGAGGTCAAAAGGGCCAACTGCAACTCTACCCCAGCAGACAGCCAGAAAACACTCATTGCAGCATTTATTGTCCCCCACCCCCCCCCCCACCCCTTTTGTGGCCTGCTTTGCAAAAGTCAATTAGGTCTGGAAGGGAAGTGGTAATTTCTCTTCAGGAGTTGGAAACATCAGGCCTTACTTCTCTTCCTAGTACCCCTTTCCCACCATGGAAGAATCATACAGAACTTTAGATAACTGTAATCAGAGAATCAGAAATTCTTAGAAACAGGAAAATTTAGAAGATCACAAAATCAAAACTAGAAAGGGTGGTGGAAATTACAGGCCAAGCCTTTTTTTCAGAGGGTGAATGACTTGCCTAGGGTCTCACAGTGAATTAGGATGAGAATAGAAATCTGTTTACTTTCTGTATAGTGACACTACATTCCTCTTCCACTTTCTTCACTTATTTCTGCTAATTATTCATCTCTCAATTCCCCAAATCTCTCGTTACCCAATTCATCATTCCCATCACCCCCACATCCTCTTAGTTTCCCTCCCTAGCTCTTCCCCCACCCCTAGGCTCCCCATGGGCTCTGACCCACTGAGCTCTGCTGTCAGCCCAGCAGGTAGAGGGAGTCAAAGCGAGAGAGGAATGGGGAATTTCAGGAAGAAATATTAAGCCATCGTTCTTGATAGAGAGGAAGAGAGAGACAGAAACACAGAGACGGAGAGATACAAAGCCGAGGAAAGAGACAAAACGGGGGAGAGAAAGAAATTTAGAGAAAAAGATAGTTAGAATTCAGAGGAGGGAAAAATAAGAGAAAGCAAGAGTGTCAGAGAATGATGAAATGAAATGAATGATCTTGAAAACTAACAAAAGAAAGTAACGAAGGGAAAAAGAGAGAAGAAAGCTGAAAATGAGGAAAGACAGAAAGAGACATGGGAGTTAAAAAGAAAATGAAAAAGAGACAGATTCTAAGAAACAAACAAAGGAAAAAGTCAGATCTACTCAGACCAGAGAGTCAGTGTGTACAGCCCTGAGAGACCAGCTGGCAGACCAGAGATAGGGTGCCAGGCTGAAAGCAGCTCTTACCTGTTGCCCTGCACTGAGGACGAACGAATGACGGGTGGGTACTTGGGTTAGGACCTGGCATTTATCCCTTCTCCTCTGACTCAGCCCCACCCACCCTGCCTTCTGCCGGCCTGGCCCTGCATTGGCCCCAAAGGTATCTCAGTCACTTCCTTGCTAGAGATAAAACCCAAAGTAGCCCCTCCCTCTAGTGTACCCCCTCCCCCAGCTCTGGCTCTTCCCTATTTTCTTCTCTCTATAGGACAGTAAAATTAGCTCATTTGGGCTTTGGAATCAGACCATCCACATAGAGCTGGGATACCTTGAGCAAAACCACCTCTCTGACTATAGATCTCCTCAACTATAAAAGGAGGGCAATAAAACCCAGAAGTGACTGTGGCACAAGTTGGGAGGGCTCTGGAGTCAGACATAGAATACAGTGTTGTGCTTATGAGCTCTAACAGTCAGCTTCCACAGACTAGATCCCCGGTTGTTGTAACAATTTGGTGATATCATGTATGGAAAACGCATACCACAGTGCCTGGCCCAAATAAATAACAGCTACTGTTGACTGAGTGCTTACAATGCACCAGACCCTTCACTAGGTGCTTTACATGAATTAATTTAGCCACATAAGGACCTTAAAAGATAGGTACTATTATCCCTATGTTACAGATGAAGAAACTGAGGCTCAGAGAGGTAACTTGTTGATAATTACCCAACTAGAAAGTACAGAACCCGCCTATGAACCTAGGCAATCTAGTTACAGAACCCACACTCTTCTCTTCCTCTCATAATATACAATTAAAAATGTGAAGTTCTCTGTCTTATCTTTTCTATTACCTTCTCCTCCCTTTTTCATTTTCTTCCCCTTTTGTCACTCTCTTTTTCCCCTTCCCTTATCAATCCTAAGGCAGCAGGACCATGTTATAACCAGACAATTTCATCTTTAGAGCAGATTGTCATCATTAATATTATATTTACATAAATAAGACCATAGTCTACATATTGATCTGCAATTTCTTTTTTTTTGTTTGTTTTTCATTCAACCATATGCCAATATACCATGGAGGTTACAAAATCTGAATGCACTGTAATTTATTTAAACACTCCCTTATTGATATAAATTTAGGTTATTCCCAAGGATTTTCCCCCCTCCATTATGATTAATGTTGCAATGAACATCTTTTGTCATTTGTGAGAGCATTTTTTTAGAGGGTGGCATCCTAAAATATAAGCATTCCTGGATCTAAAGGTAATAGACATTTAAAGTTTTTGATACTGCCAATTTGTCCTATACATGTGTTATACATCCCTCCCCACCCAGTGGTGTATAAGAGTAAATGTGTATCTATTTTCTCACAAACTCACCAATACCATTTGTTATTTTCAATTTTTAAAATATTTGTTAATCTTATAGGCACTAAAAATGGTATATCAGTGTGGCTTTGATTTGCTTTTCTTTCATTATTAATGAGATTGGGTGTCTTTTCATGTTTCTTTATCATTTGTCTATTTCTCTTCTGAGTGGTCTACTTTTTGCCCATTTTGGGGGTGGGTTGGCAGTAAAATATAGTGGACTAAAAGCATGCACTCTGGAGTCAGACTCACCCAAGTCACCAAGTCCCCAAAACACCTTAGCTATTTGGTTCACTAATCTCCAGATCTCTCATATATAAAATGGGACAGTCATAGAACCTACCCTATTGGATTATTGTGAGGATGAGATGAGAAGAACTTTGAATAATATGAATATTAACTCCTTTTCTGTGATATTTGCTGCTTCATCTGGATTAATTTATTAATTCAACAAATGTTTATTGAGTGCCTATAGCATGTCAGGTGTGGTGCTAGGTAGTGGAGATGCAGTGGCATGTAAATTGGAGAGTATGGGTATAGCATGGTGTATTTAACCATTTTTAAAACTAAAGATTAATTCCAGTTCTTCTAGAAGGTATTTCAAATGCAGCTGCAATAACCTTGACCTCCAACTCTTTAGCTGGCTAACCATTTGTCACTTTGAAAACTGAGCTCAAAGGTCATCACTTCTGGGAGGCCTTTTTAAACCCCCACACTGGATCTTGTTCCCTCTTCTGGGCCCCCACATCTTCTGTCTCAGAATTTATCACACTGTACTACTGGCACCTTGTCTTATGTCTTCCTCCCACATCAGACCTTGAGCAACTTGCTGACAGGAGTGTGGAACCATTGACTAGGGGGGCTGTCAGAAATGCCTGTTGCATTCAGATGCATTTCCTCTGTTCTTTCTACTCTGTTCTGCCTGTACCCAGAAAAGGAACTGGAAGAATAAAATCTACTGAGGTTAACAAACCTCTGAGGTGATGTAGAGAAGAACTCGAAGTGCCCTAATGGAGGAAAGTGTCTGGGACTTCCCAGGTCATTGGGAAGGATACTTAGGTGGTGCCTCTCTGTACTACTATTCCTGGTCCAGCTGAGCCCGTGAGTGTAGGTGGCTGTGGTTGTGCCTGATATCTCCTCTCCTTTAGAGGAAAATGTCTCATTTTCTCTTTGGGTGGTGGTTGTGTGATTCTCACCTTTTTATGAGGCAATGTAGTCTGGAGGGGGAAGTAAGTTTCAGTCCCATATGCTCATGTAGCGTGTCCAAAGGAAACACTTTCCTGGCCCTTCTCTACATAGTCCCCTCTCTCTCTCTGCATTGATTTGTTCTGTGTCTTGGCTGACTTCCTACCCATGTGGGAATTCCTCTGGAATCAGAGTCTAGGTCTGATTCATTTCTGCAACCCCAGTGTCAACCTGACAATAAGTAGGTATTCAGACAATGTTTGATTGAATAGACTTCGGTGATTTAGGAGTTTCAACTTTTTACTTTGCAGTTGCACTGCAGTAAACATCATGGTACTTAAAGTTTTCTCTGCATCTTAGGTTATTTTCTTAGCATAGATTTTCTAAAAGTTTATTTATAAACCATAAAATTCACCCATTTTAAATGTGTAATTCAATGATTATTAGTATATTTACAGAACTGTGCAACCATCACCACAAATATTAGTATTGATTTTTAGTAATGGGATTATTCGACCAAAGGATATGGATCTTTTAAAGATTTTTTCCTACATTTTATCCAATATCTCTGTAAAAGGTTGTCCTGGTTAATGATAGTCTCAACCACTTGTGATGAGTGGGGATTAAGGAAGACATACAGGCTTTGTTGGGTTACTTCCTGAAGGGTTGGTCTCACTATCAGCATCTCTCTCCTTCGTTAGCTATATCCCTTACCCACATTCTGGAATGAAACTCAGAGAGTAGCATGATAGCTATGTCCCAGACGTGCTGTGGTTTCTTCTTCACGTAAGATTGGTCTATAGTTTCCATTTTAATTTAAATAACACATCTGTTCTTGTAAGTTTTGGTAATACCAGCCAATATAATTATTTGCCCTAATACCATTTGGTGATGGTAGCTGGGTTGTTCTTAGACAGCTTTTCCAATGGTTTCCATGATAATTTGTTTATATGTTTTTTAAAAAACTTCTTCCCATATCAATTTTAGTAATCAATATTTTTCAAAATATCATAGAGTAATACAGAGGATTCTCTTATCATTTTTGGTTAGGTATAAAATTCCAAAGTCCAGTTTTTCACCCCTCAGAGTGTTATAAATATTATTTCATTGTTTAATAACACTTATAATTAGAGCTAAAATGTTCAATGTCAGGCTCATACTCTTCCTTTTATAAGTAATCTATATGCTTAGTAGGAATATCTTCCTATTAGGAGAATGAAAAAAGGTCCTGGTATATTAGTCAGGGTTCTCTAGAGGGACAGAACTAATAGGAGACACACACACACACACACACACACACACGTGAGTTTATATATAACTCTCATATACATACATATATATATGTATGTATATATATACATGTATATATATATGGGAGTTATTAAGTAGTATTAATTCACATGATCACAAGGTCCCACAATAGGCCAGCTGCAAGCCGAGGAGCAACGAAGCCAGTCTGAGTCCCAAAGCTGAAGAACTTGGAGTCCAATGTTCAAGGGCAGGAAGCATGCAGCATGGGAGAAGGATGTAGGCTGGGAGGCTAAGCCAGTCTAGCCTTTTCATGTTTTTCTGCCTGCTTTATATTTGCTGGCAGCCAATTAGATGATACCCACCCAGGTTAAGGGTGGGTTTGCCTTCCCCAGCCCACTGACTCAAATGTTAATCTCCTTTGGGCAACACCCTCACAGACATACCCAGAATCAATACTTTGCATCCTTCAATCCAATCAAGTTGACACTCGATATTAACCATCACACCTGGCATATATCTTAGTACAGCTAGTAACTATTTATAGTTTTTGTCTTTTGGTAAAGAAGAATGTGTTTTCTTTCTCAATCCCCTATTCAGCAGGCAGAGACAGCAATATGAGCAAAAGGAAAAAAGTTTAAAAGTCCCTAAGGTATTTCAGGAAACACTACAGAGCACAGATGATATTTTAAATGGGTTACGAAGCATGAGTTTACTGGATAAAGCACAGGGAGAGGGGCAATCCAGGCAGAGGGTACAATATCAACAAAATCAGGGAGGTCTTAAGATGTTTACTGCATTTCAGGAACAGTGAGTTTTGTAGATGTTGAGGGAGGAGGAAGAGTCTGGAATTACTTGCTCCGTCACTTTATGGAAGATGAGATCTCATCCTGGTACTTGGTTCTTCTAAATGTTACTGCAAGAATGAACAGTGATTAAGAACATCAGCCCTGGAGCCAGATTAACTGGGTTCTGCCATTTATTAACTGTGTGAACTTTGGGAGGTTATTTCACCTGTCTGAATTTCAGTTTCCTTGTCTGTAATATGAAGATACTGATAATATCTACTTTATAGTGTTTTTATGAAGTGTAAAAGAGTGAATCTCTTTAAAGTAGTTTTTTCCAATTCTGTGAAGAAAGTCATTGGTAGCTTGATGGGGATGGCATTGAATCTATAAATTACCTTGGGCAGTATGGACATTTTCACGATATTGATTCTTCCTACCCATGAGCATGGAATGTTCTTCCATTTGTTTTTATCCTCTTTTATTTCATTGAGCAGTGGTTGGTAGTTCTCCTTGAAGAGGTCCTTCACATCCCTTGTAAGTTGGATTCCTAGGTATTTTATTCTCTTTGAAGCAATTGTGAATGGGAGTTCACTCATGATTTGGCTCTCTGTTTGTCTGTTATTTGTGTATAAGAATGCTTGTGATTTTTACACATTGCTTTTGTATTCTGAGACTTTGCTGAAGTTGCCTATCAGCTTAAGGAGATTTTGGGCTGAGACAATGGGGTTTTCTAGATATACAATCATGTCATCTGCAAACAGGGACAATTTAACTTCCTCTTTTCCTAATTGAATGCCCTTTATTTCCTTCTCCTGCCTGATTGCCCTGGCCAGAACTTCCAACACTATGTTGAATAGGAGTGGTGAGAGAGGGAATCCCTGTCTTGTGCCAGTTTTCAAAGGGAATGCTTCCAGTTTTTGTCCATTCAGTATGATACTGGCTGTGGGTTTGTCATAGAGAGCTCTTATTATTTTGAAATACATCCCATCAATACCTAATTTATTGAGAGTTTTTAGCATGAAGGGTTGTTGAATTTTGTCAAAGGCCTTTTCTGCATCTATTGAGAAAGTTCATATGGAGCCAAAAAAGAGCCCGCATTGCCAAGTCAATCCTAAGCCAAAAGAACAAAACTGGAAGCATCACGCTACCTGACTTCAAACTATACTACAAGGCTACAGTAACCAAAACAGCATGGTACTGGTACCAAAACAGAGATATAGACCAATGGAACAGAACAGAGCCCTCAGAAATAATGCTGTATATCTACAACCATCTGATCTTTGACAAACCTGAGAAAAACAAGCAATGGGGAAAGGATTCCCTATTTAATAAATGGTGCTGGGAAAACTGGCTAGCCATATGTAGAAAGCTGAAACTGGATCCCTTCCTTACACCTTATACAAAAATTAATTCAAGATGGATTAAAGACTTACATGTTAGACCTAAAACCATAAAAACCCTAGAAGAAAACCTAGGCAATACCATTCAGGACATAGGCATGGGCAAGGACTTCATGTCTAAAACACCAAAAGCAATGGCAACAAAAGCCAAAACAGACAAATGGGATCTAATGAAACTAAAGAGCTTCTGCACAGCAAAAGAAACTACCATCAGAGCGAACAGGCAACCTACAAAATGGGAGAAAATTTTTGCAATCTACTCATCTGACAAAGGGCTAATATCCAGAATCTACAATGAACTCCAACAAATCAACAAGAAAAAAACAAACAACCCCATCAAAAAGTGGGCAAAGGACATGAACAGACACTTCTCAAAAGAAGACATTTATGCAGCCAAAAGACACATGAAAAAATGCTCATCATCACTGGCCATCAGAGAAATGCAAATCAAAACCACAATGAGATACCATCTCACACCAGTTAGAATGGCGATCCTTAGAAAGTCAGGAAACAACAGGTGCTGGAGAGGATGTGGAGAAATAGGAACACTTTTACACTGTTGGTGGGACTGGAAACTAGTTCAACCATTGTGGAAGTCAGTGTGGCGATTCCTCAGGGATCTAGAACTAGAAATACCATATGACCCAGCAATCCCATTACTGGGTATATACCCAAAGGATTATAAATCATGCTGCTGTAAAGACACATGCACACGTATGTTTATTCACAGTAGCAAAGACTTGGAACCAACCCAAATGTCCAACAATGATAGACTGGATTAAGAAAATGTGGCACATATGCACTATGGAATACTATGCAGCCATAAAAAATGATGAGTTCATGTCCTTTGTAGGGACATGGATGAAGCTGGAAACCATCATTCTCAGCCAAGTATCACAAGGACAAAAATCCAAACACCGCATGTTCCCACTCATAGGTGGGAATTGAACAATGAGAATACATGGACACAGGAAGGGGAACATCACACACCGGGGCCTGTTGTGGGATGGGGGGAGGGGGGAGGTGTAGCATTAGGAGATATACCTAATGTTAAATGACGAGTTAATGGGTGCAGCACACCAGCATGGCACATGTATACATATGTAACGAACCTGCACATTGTGCACATGTACCCTAAAACTTAAAGTATAAAAAAAAAGTGAATCTCTGCAAAAGTTATACTGTCTGACACGTAGGAAGCAACTAGCAAATATTCTGTTCATTTAATTTCAGTTCTCTTTATGAATTCCTTTTCTGTGTCTCCAAGGCCATTGTTGCAGTTCAGGCTTCATCATCTGCATCCTCCCCACTGGATGTTGGCATGATCTTTCTATCCCAGAAATATGGCCATGTCACTCTGCTGTTTAGACTCCTTCAGTGGCTCCTCAACGTTGCCAGGAACAACAACAAAGTATTTTACAGGATCTATAAAGTTGATCATAAACTGTCTTCTGCTTATGTCCTGTGTCTTACCTGTTGACACTTTTCTGTAAGCTTCCTTTAGTCCATCTATGCTTGCTTTCTTCCTGGTCTTTACATTCTTTTCTCTGGCTAGAATTATCTTCTCCAATCCCTCTCTTTTTTCCCTTATATAATCCATAGGTTCACAGAATCCATCTTTGTTGTTGTTGTTTGGTCTAGCTTATTAACTCCTGCTTGTCCTTTAAGACTCAATTCAGGGCCAGGCGTAGTGGCTCACGCCTGTAATCCCAGCACTTTGAGAGGCCGAGGCGGGCAGATCACCTGAGGTAAGGAGTTTGAGACCAGCCTGGCTAACATGGTGAAACTCCGTCTCTACTAAAAATATAAAATTTAGCTGGGTGTGGTGACAGGTGCCTGTAATCCCAGCTACTCAGGAGGCTGAGGCAGGAGAATTGCTTGAACCCGGGAAGTGGAGGTTGCAGTGAGCCAAGATCGTGCCACTGCACTCCAGCCCAGGCGACAGTGTGAGACTCTGTCTAAAAAATAACAAAATAAAATAAAAATAAAAATAAAAGAGATTTAATTCAAATATCACCTATTCCAGAAATCTTCCTTAAGTTGCTCTCCTGTGATAGTGGCAGATGTTTCTCCTCCGTGCCTCTATGATTTCCTGTTTATGTGCCTGTTTCTCCTACAAGACCTTGAGCCCTTCAAGGACAGACTTCTTATGTTATTTGACTTCTTTGTATCCCCAGTAACCTAAAATAGACCGTGCAACATAGCAGCCATTCCACAAATACTTGTTGAAGGAATGTATATTGAAAGGAACATGTAGTGTTTTTCTGTTTCTTGTTTTCAAACAGTGGGGGTACTGGTTAGCTAGCTGTGGCTTAGCACAATTTACAGGGTTTTCTGGAGGTGACACTGCTTAGATGTCTCAGACATGGGCCTCTATCTTCAGCCTCCATACATGTGTTCCTGTATCTGAGGATTTCCATCCTCTTAGGTTCCTGGGAACCTATTTCTGAGTTCTCAGAAGGTCCTGTCTAAATTTTTCCTGCAAATCCTCCTGTATGGCTAGGGATGGGTTTTAAGAGGGCTCAGCATGCCAAAGCCAATTACCACATATACCTATTTTTTTTTTCAGATGATAAGACTGACAGCAAGAATTCTATTCCAAAGCAAGACATGTTAGTCATAGAAAAATTTCTAGAGATGTTACAAGCAGGGTCATTCCTTAGGCCCCCAACTCTGGAACAACTTCTGAGTATTAAGGCAAGTCAGAGTGCTAGGTTGAACATAGCGTGATATGTGTTTCCTTCCAAGAAAACTGTTTTGGTTCTGTCACTGAACAGCCAGTTCTTCCTGGGGGAGAGTTCCTGAAATAATATCCACGAGAAGAACTGAAGCCTTATGACCCAAAGGAGAGCAGCTATCGGCTAGAGAGTCTGGAGTAGAAATTCACAAAATTTTATCATCATACCGAACTCTGAATTTTTTAGGTAGTCAGATAATTAGTCTTAAGGAAATACATTAAAAGTATAACTAGTGTTTAAAAGCTTTTAGGCAGAATTCAATTCTTATTCTCCGCCAGAGAATTCACAGTAGGAAAAAGTCCTATAAATGCAGTGAATATGCAAGGATAATCATCAGGAGCTCTAAACATAAAAGAATCAATAGTAGAGACAAATCCTAGGGATATAGTGTCTATGGGAAAAACTTTTACTTGGAGCTCAAACTGTGTAAACTTCAAGATTATTCACAGTAGAGAGAAGCCCTTTGAGTGTCATCTATGCATCAAGGCCTTAACTTAGGCCTCAGGCCTGATTATGCATCAGCAATCTATAGCAGAGAAAAACTTTATGAATGTCATGCATATGACAAGCCTTAACCAGGACAACCTTATTAATCACCAGAAAATTCATGACAGAAGTCATTGTAGTAGATACTATGACTATTGATTCCTCCTAATTCAAGCCTGGTGTCTTGCCTGGACTAATCTCTTCACTGGTCTGTTTACCTCCAATTCTTACTCCTTGTTACACCAGAACGTTTTTTTTTTTATTTTAATAGGTTTTTGGGGAATAGGTGATGTTTCATTACATGGATAAGTTCCTTAGTGGTGATTTCTGAGATTATGGTGCATGCATCACCCAAGCAGTGTACGCTGTACTCAATGTGTAGTCTTTTATCCCTCACCCCATCCACCCTTCCCTCCAAGTCCCCAAAGTCCATTGTATCATTCTTATGCCTTTGCATCCTCATAGCTTAGATCCCACTTATAAGTGAGAACATACAATATTTGGTTTTCCATTCCTGAGTTACTTTACTTAGAATAATGGTTGCTGTGAATGCCATTATCTCATTCCTTTTTATGGCTGAGTAGTATTCCATGGTGTGTATACACCACATTTTCTTTATCCACTCATTGGATGGTGAGCATTTAGGCTGGTTCCACAGTTTTGCTTTTGTGATTGTGCTGCTATAAACGTTCATGTACAAGTGTCCTTTTCATATAATGACTCTTTTTTTTCATTTGATCAAATGGTAGATCTACTTTTAGTTCTTTAAGGAATCTCCACACTGTTTTCCATAGTGGTTGTAATAGTTTACATTTCCACCAACAGAGTAAAAGTGTTCCCTTTTTACCACATCCATGCCAACACCTATTATTATTATTATTATTATTATTATTATTATTATTTAGAGACAGAGTTTCACTCTTGTTGCCCAGGCTGGAGTGCAATGGTGCGATCTTGGCTCACCGCAACCTCTGCCTCCCGGGTTCAAGTGACTCTCCTGCCTCAGCCTCCCAAGTAGCTGGGATTACAGGCATGCACCACCACACTCGCCCGATTTTGTATTTTTAGTAGAGCGGGCATTTCTCCAGGTTGGTCAGTCTGTCTCAAACTGCCGACCTCAGGTGATCCGCCCACCTCAGCCTCCCAAAGAGCTGGGATTGCAGGCAATAGCCACTGCGCCCGGCCCTATTATTTTTTGATTTTTAAAATTATGGCCATTCTGCAGGAGTAAGGTGGTATCACATTGTGGTTTTGATTTGCATTTATCTGATAATTAGTGATGTTGAGCATTTCTTCATATGTTTGTTGGCCATTTATATATCTTCTTTTGAGAATTTTCTATTTATGGACAATACTTTTGGATGGGATTTTTTTTTTCTTGCTGATTTGTTTGAGGACCCTGTAGATTCTGGATATTAGTCCTTTGTCGAATGTGTAGGTTGTGAAGATTTTCTCCCACTCTGTGGATTGTCTATTTACTCTGCTGATTATTTCCTTTGCTGAGCAGAAACTTTTTAGTTTAATTAAGTTGCATCTATTTATCTTTGTTTTTGTCGTGTTTGCTTTTGGGTACTTGGTCATGAAGTCTTTGCCTAAGCCAATGTCTAGAAGAGTTTTCCTCATGTTATCTTGTACAATTTTTATGGTTTCAGGTCTTAGATTTAAGTCCTATCTTGAGTTGATTTTTGTATAAGGTGAGAGATGAGGACCCAGTTTTATTCTCCTACATGTGGCTCGCCAATTATTCCAGCACCTTTTATTGAATAGGATGTCCTTTCCCTACTTTATGTTTTTGTTTGCTTTGTTAAAGGTCAGTTGACTCTAAGTATTTGGCTTTATTTCTGGGTTCGCTGTTCTGTTCCATTGATATATATGCCTATTTTTATACCAGTACCATGTTTTGATGACCATGGCCTTATAGGATAGTTTGAAGTCAGGTAATATAATGCCTCCAGATTTGTTCTTTTTGCTTAATCTTGCCTTGGCTATGTGGACTCCTTTTTGTTCCATATGAATTTTAGGATTGTTTTTTCTAGTTCTGTGAAGAATGATGATGGTATTTTTATGGGAATTGCATTAAATTTGTAGATTGCATTTGGCAGTATGGAAATTTTCACAATATTGTTTCTACCCATTCATAAGCATGTGATGTGTTTCCATTTGTTTGTGTTGTCTATGATTTCTTTCAGCAGTGTTTTACAGTTTTCCTTGTAGAGGTATTTTACCTTCTTGATTAGGTATATTCCTAATTATTTTATTTTATTTTTTGCAACTGTTATAAAAGGGGTTGCATTCTTGATTTGATTCTCAGCTTGGTCACTGTTGGTGTATAGCAGAGCTACTGATTTGTGTACATTAATTTTGTATCCTGAAACTTTGCTGAATTCATTTATCAATCCTAGGAGATTTTTGGAGGAGTTAGTAGGGTTTTCTAGGTATAGGATCATATCATCAGCAAACAGTGACTGTTTGATGTCCTCTTTACTGACTTTGATGCCGTTTATTTCTTTTTCTTATTTGATTGCTCTGGCTAGGACTTCCAGTACTATGTTGAATAGAAGTGGCGAAAGTGGGCATCCTTGTCTTGTTGCAGTTCTCAGGGTAATGTTTTCAACTTTTCCCCATTCAGTATAATGTTGGCTGTGGATCTATCATAGATGGCTTTTATTACCTTAAGTTACATCCCTTCTATGCCAATTTTGCTGCCGGGTCTGAGCTCCTTCAGCTGCACCTGCTCCTCCAGGTCCATGGTTGTGAAGAAGATTGAAACCCGTGATGGGAAGCTGGTGTCTGAGTCCTCTGATGTCCTGCCGATATGAACCACCACGGCAGCCGCTCCCAGCCTACCCCTACTGTGGCTGCCCCAGAGCCTGTGGGGGAAACCACTGTGCAGGGGAGCACAGGGGACAGGAGACCCACCAGAGGCTCAGCCCTAGCCCTCAGCCCACATGTAGGGGCAGTTTACTGCCTGGGGTACTTGCCTTGCCCATGCCTTCAGCTACAAAACAATTCAGTTGGGTTTTTTTCCAAAATAAAACCTCAGCTAGCTCTGCCAACTGTCAAACAACAGCAACAACAACAACGAAACAAAGAAATAAAATACCAGCTTAACCTTTTAACTTGTATATTATTAGGAAAAAATTGGAAATTATAAAAATAAACCAGTATTTTTAGTCTTTGTATTTCAATAAGAATTATTGAGGCCGGGCACGGTGGCTCACGCCTGTAATCCCAGAACTTTGGGAGGCTGATGGGGGTGGATCACGAGGTCAGGAGATCGAGACCATCCTGGCTAACATGGTGAAATCCCATCTCTGCTAAAAACATAAAAAATTAGCCGGGCATGGTGGCAGGCGCCTGTAGTCCCAGCTACTCAGGAGGCTGAGGCAGGAGAATGGCATGAACCCAGGAGGTGGAGATTGCAGTGAGCCGAGATCACACCACTGCACTCCAGCCTGGGTGACAGAGCAAGACTCCGTCTCAAAAAAAAAAAAAAAAAAAAAGAATTATTGAACACCTACTAATGCTAAGTGTAACACTGTATGGGAGATTAAGTTCTACCAGAGATGCTGCCAGTCTGAATAGGTAAATAGCATTAAATACCATTTCACAATGTAGAAACTAAAGGTAGTTAAATAGATACAGCTAAAGTACTATAGAAGGTCAGACCTATCAGAGATCAGGTTCAGATTTGGGGGAAGAACACAAGCAAACCTTACAGCATTTTATATAGGTTTTGTGGATTATTCTTTTTAGTCATGGTAAAATATACTTAACATAAAATTTACCATATTTAAATATAGTTAGTTGAGTGGTTAAGAACAATCACATTGTTGTACAACTATCATAATCATCTATCTCTAGAACTTTTTCATCTTCCCAAATGGAAGCTCTGTATCCTTAAACAGTAACTTCCATTCTCCCTGCCGCCCCGCCCCTGACAACCACCATTCTTTCTATCTCTATGAATCTGATTGCTCTAAGTACCTAACTTATGTAAGTGGAATCATACAATGTTCATCCTTTGTGACTGGCTTATTTCACATAGCATAATGCTTTTAAGATTCATCCATGTTGTAGCATGTGTCAGAATTTTCTTCCTTTTTGGATGAGTTCATGTCCTTTGTAGGGACATGGATGAAGCTGGAAACCATCATTCTGAGAAAACTATCACAAGGACAGAAAACCAAAGACTGCATGTTCTCACTCATAGGTGGGAATTGAACAATGAGAACACTTGGACACAGGGTGGGGAACATCACACTCTGGGGACTGTTGTGGGGTGGGGGGAGGGGGGAGGGATAGCATTAGGAGATATACCTAATGTAAATGACGAGTTAATGGTGCAGCACACCAACATGGCACATGTATACATATGTAACAAACCTGCACGTTGTGCACATGTACCCTAGAACTTAAAGTATAATAATAATTAAAAAAAAAAGAGAGAAGTAGCTAAAGTAGACATATCCTGATCCAAAATTTTAAAAATAGATTAAAATCTGCCTCTGGTTTATGATCTCTTCAAAAAAAAAGTATTGAGTTCCTTTAAGTGAATTGACAGTAGTGGTGTTTTGTTTAATACATAATATACTTAGGCTATATTTTCAATTTTTTAATTATTTTCCTGATGCTTTTAAACAAAAACACAAATTCCTATGTCATAAAGCATGGTCCATTGGCAAATGGAAAGCAATAAGCAAGTGACAGTGAAGAAGCTATTGAAAAGAAAAAGGACATGGGCCAGCCCCGGGCTGAATCCCAGCCTGGCCCACACTGTCTATGTGACCTTAGGCAGTGACTCAGTTCTCTAAGACCAGGTTTCCTCTTCTGGAAAAGCAGTATTTGCAAAATCCCATGAGAAATCGACAAGATAATAATATTTGCAAAGAATCCACACTGCTCCGGGCACCATAAGTAGTAACAGTAGCATGTAACAATAACATTCATCTCAGAAAAATGTGGCATCAGCAAAGAACTGGAAATGCTTGTTTTCAGGGTTAAAAAAATACCATTAGGGTTTCTTCACTAAATAAACTAGTAATTTTAGTGGCCCAATCTGGAGGCCTGTGGTTTAAAAAAAAAAAAAAAAAAGAATTTTCTTCCTTTTCAAGGCTGAACAGTATTCTTTGGTATGTATATACCACATTTTGTTTATCCATTTATCCTTCAATGGACACTTGGGTTGTTTCCACCTTTTGGCTATTTTGACTAATGCTGCAGACATTACTTTTAAATATATCTCAGTTCCATTCACTTCTGTCCATCTTCATCGCTACTGTGAAAGCTGATTATATGAATTGGGTCATTCTCGTCATACCCAACTAAAACAGAGTCAAGAAGCCAAGGGGGGAAAATCACTCAGGGCACATAACATTGCTCCAAAAATATAATTCTCTGCAAGCCTGGCTGCTGAAACTGCCTGCTGTAAACTGAAAGCAGTTTTATCTCATGGCCACTGAAACAGCCTGCTGCAACTTTTACCTACTACGACCACTCAACAATAAGAGCTTGCCACCTCCCCAAAAATCTTACTAGTGCCAATGTACTGTCTTAAAGAGCAATGTGTAATATTTCTATTTTTAAATAAAACCTCTAAATTTCTCTTTGTTCTTTGGACATACTGAAGAACACCTGGTCTGCCTGTACACTCCAAATTGCAATTCTTTCTTCCCAAATTAAAAGTTTTAATCTCAGAGATTTGTCTCTATATTTTATTTGACTTCAGTGCTACCTCCTTATTCCAGGTTACCATCAACTCACACATGAACTAGTACAACAAACTTCTAACCATAAAATATCTAATTTTAAAATACTAAATATAAGAATATTAAATATCTAATATTGGATCTAAATGCATTTGAAGCATCATACCTAGTAAATTATGAAATTACAAAAACTTCAGAAAATTCGACTCCATCATCTTATTTATTTATACCTGCCTCTTCAAGGATAGGTCAATTTCACTGATTGAAAGTAAGAGACAGCTAAACCCTCATGTGGCATTCATACAAGTCCCTATTTAAACTTCCCCATTTAAAAATTATCAACAAGTGTAAGTTGACAATTTGATTATTTCCAAAAACATAGTATCTCAGTAAATATATGCTAGGTCTAACAGTGTTGAGCCTATCATTTTATTGAGAGTAAATATAACGAACATATTCACATTTTATAACTTGTTGAGTCCAGTGATGTTTTTAATCCAGCCAGTTTAACCTAATCAGCTGCCAACTCATATAGGATGGGTGCTTTAAAAATTTCTTTATTGACAAATGATGCTTTTTTTAGGCATAAAGTAAATATCACGCATCATTTATTAAATGGGGAAAGGCAAATTTTTTTTACATATTATGAATATGTGAATTATATGGGTAGAGAGCAGAATTGGATAAGCTTTTTTCTTTCCAGGTTTTCTTGGGTGGTGGGGCAGGGAGGGATTTGCTGGGGATAGGGGAGGATGTGGATGGAATTTGGTGACAGTTTTCATCTTGCAGTTTTTCTTTTTTTTATTTTTATTTTTTATTATTATACTTTAAGTTTTAGGGTACATGTGCACAACGTGCAGGTATGTTACATATGTATACATGTGCCATGCTGGTGTGCTGCACCCATTAACTCATCATTTAGCATTAGGTATATCTCCTAATGCTATCCCTCCCCCCTCCCCCCACCCCACAACAGGCCCAGGTGTGTGATGTTCCCCTTCCTGTGTCCATGTGTTCTCATTGTTCAATTCCCACCTATGAGTGAGAACATGCAGTGTTTGGTTTTTCGTCCTTGCGATAGTTTGCTAAGAATGATGGTTTCCAGCTTCATCTGTGTCCCTCCAAAGAAATGAACTCATCCTTTTTTATGGCTGCATAGTATTCCATAGTGTATATGTGCCACATTTTCTTAATCCAGTCTATCGTTGTTGGACATTTGGGTTGGTTCCAAGTCTTTGCTATTGTGAATAGTGCCGCAATAAACATACGTGTGCATGTGTCTTTATAGCAGCATGATTTATAATCCTTTGGGTATATACCCAGTAATGGGATGGCTGGGTCAAATGGTATTTCTAGTTCTAGATCCCTGAGGAATCGCCACACTGTCTTCCACAATGGTTGAACTAGTTTCCAGTCCCACCAACAGTGTAAAAGTGTTCCTATTTCTCCACATCCTCTCCAGCACCTGTTGTTTCCTGACTTTTTAATGATCGCCATTCTAACTGGTGTGAGATGGTATCTCATTGTGGTTTTGGTTTGCGTTTCTGTGATGGCCAGTGATGATGAGCATTTTTTCATGTGTCTTTCGGCTGCATAAATGTCTTCTTTTGAGAAGTGTCTGTTCATATCCTTTGCCCACTTTTTGATGGGGTTGTTTGTTTTTTTCTTGTTGATTTGTTGGAGTTCATTGTAGATTCTGGATATTAGCCCTTTGTCAGATGAGTAGATTGCAAAAATTTTCTCCCATTTTGTAGGTTGCCTGTTCACTCTGATGGTAGTTTCTTTTGCTGTGCAGAAGCTCTTTAGTTGAATTAGATCCCATTTGTCAATTTTGGCTTTTGTTGCCATTGCTTTTGGTGTTTTAGACATGAAGTCCTTGCCCATGCCTATGTCCTGAATGGTATTGCCTAGGTTTTCTTCTAGGGTTTTTATGGTTTTAGGTCTAACATGTAAGTCTTTAATCCATCTTGAATTAATTTTTGTATAAGGTGTAAGGAAGGGATCCAGTTTCAGCTTTCTACATATGGCTAGCCAGTTTTCCCAGCACCATTTATTAGATAGGGAATCCTTTCCCCATTGCTTGTTTTTCTCAGGTTTGTCAAAGATCAGATAGCTGTAGGTATGCGGCATTATTTCTGAGGGCTCTGTTCTGTTCCATTGGTCTTTATCTCTGTTTTGGTACCAGTACCATGCTGTTTTGGTTACTGTAGCCTTGTAGTATAGTTTGAAGTCAGGTAGCATGATGCCTCTAGCTTTGTTCTTTTGGCTTAGGATTGACTTGGTGATGCAGGCTCTTTTTTGGTTCCATATGAACTTTAAAGGAGTTTTTTCCAATTCTGTGAAGAAAGTCATTGGTAGCTTGATGGGGATGGCATTGAATCTATAAATTACCTTGGGCAGTATGGACATTTTCACGATATTGATTCTTCCTACCCATGAGCATGGAATGTTCTTCCATTTGTTTTTATCCTCTTTTATTTCATTGAGCAGTGGTTGGTAGTTCTCCTTGAAGAGGTCCTTCACATCCCTTGTAAGCTGGATTCCTAGGTATTTTATTCTCTTTGAAGCAATTGTGAATGGGAGTTCACTCATGATTTGGCTCTCTGTTTGTCTGTTGTTGGTGTATAAGAATGCTTGTGATTTTTGCACACTGATTTTGTATCCTGAGACTTTGCTGAAGTTGCCTATCAGCTTAAGGAGATTTTGGGCTGAGATGATGGGGTTTTCTAGATATACAATCATGTCATCTGCAAACAAGGACAACTTGACTTCCTCTTTTCCTAATTGAATGCCCTTTATTTCCTTCTCCTGCCTGATTGCCCTGGCCAGAACTTCCAACACTATGTTGAATAGGAGTGGTGAGAGAGGGAATCCCTGTCTTGTGCCAGTTTTCAAAGGGAATGCTTCCAGTTTTTGTCCATTCAGTATGATACTGGCTGTGGGTTTGTCATAGATAGCTCTTATTATTTTGAGATACGTCCCATCAATACCTAATTTATTGAGAGTTTTTAGCATGAAGGGATGTTGAATTTTGTCAAAGGCCTTTTCTGCATCTATTGAGATAATCATGCGGTTTTTGTCTTTGCTTCTGTTTATATGCTGGATTACGTTTATTGATTTGCATATGTTGAACCAGCCTTGCATCCCAGGGATGAAGGCCACTTGATCATGGTGGATAAGCTTTTTGATTTACTGCTGGATTCGGTTTGCCAGTATTTTATTGAGGATTTTTGCATCAATGTTCATCAGGGATATTGGTCTGAAATTCTCTTTTTTTGTTGTGTCTCTGCCAGGCTTTGGTATCAGGATGATGCTGGCCTCATAAAATGAGTTAGGGAGGATTCTCTCTTTTTCTGTTGATTGGAATAGTTTCAGAAGGAATGGTACCAGCTCCTCCTTGTACCTCCGGTAGAATTCAGCTGTGAATCCATCTGGTCCTGGACTTTTTTTGGTTGGTAGGCTATTAATTATTGCCTCAATTTCAGAGCCTGTTTTTGGTCTATTCAGAGATTCAACTTCTTCCTGGTTTAGTCTTGGGAGAGTGTATGTGTCGAGGAATTTATCCATTTCTTCTAGATTTTCTAGTTTATTTGCGTAGAGGTGTTCATAGTATTCTCTGATGGTAGTTTGTATTTCTGTGGGATCAGTGGTGATATCCCCTTTATCATTTTTTATTGCGTCTATTTGATTCTTCTCCCTTTTCTTCTTTATTAGTCTTTCTAGCAATCTGTCAATTTTGTTGATCTTTTCAAAAAACCAGCTCCTAGATTCATTGATCTTTATGAAGGGTTTTTTGTGTCTCTATCTCCTTCAGTTCTGCTCTGATCTTAGTTATTTCTTGCCTTCTGCTAGCTTTTGAATGTGTTTGCTCTTGCTTTCCTAGTTCTTTTAATTGTGATGTTAGGATGTCAATTTTAGATCTTTCCTGCTTTCTGTTGTGGGCATTTAGTGCTATAAATTTTCCTCTACACACTGCTTTGAATGTGTCCCAGAGATTCTGCTATGTTGTGTCTTTGTTCTCATTGGTTTCAAAGAACATCTTTATTTCTGCCTTCATTTCGTTATGTACCCAGTAGTCATTCAGGAGCAGGTTGTTCAGTTTCCATGTAGTTGAGCGGTTTTGAGTGAGTTTCTTAATCCTGAGTTCTAGTTTGATTGCACTGTGGTCTGAGAGACAGTTTGTTATAATTTCTGTTCTTTTACATTTGCTGAGGAGTGCTTTACTTCCAACTATGTGGTCAATTTTGGAATAGGTGTGGTGTGGTGCTGAAAAGAATGTATATTCTGTTGATTTGGGGTGGAGAGTTCTGTAGATGTCTATTAGGTCTGCTTGGTGCAGAGCTGAGTTCAATTCCTGGATATCCTTGTTAACTTTCTGTCTCGGTGATCTGTCTAATGTTGACAGTGGGGTGTTAAAGTCTCCCATTATTATTGTGTGGGAGTCTAAGTCTCTTTGTAGGTCACTAAGGACTTGCTTTATGAATCTGGGTGCTCCTGTATTGGGTGCATGTATATTTAGGATAGTTAGATCTTCTTGTTGAATTGATCCCTTTACCATTATGTAATGGCCTTCTTTTTCTCTTTTGATCTTTGTTGGTTTAAAATCTGTTTTATCAGAGACTAGGATTGCAACCCCTGCCTTTTTTTGTTTTCCATTTGCTTGGTAGATCTTCCTCCATCCCTTTATTTTGAGCCTATGTGTGTCTCTGCAGGTGAGATGGGTTTCCTGAATATAGCACACTGATGGGTCTTGGCTCTTTATCCAGTTTGCCAGTCTGTGCCTTTTAATTGGAGCATTTAGCCCATTTACGTTTAAGGTTAGTATTGTTATGTGTGAATTTGATCCTGTCATTATGATGTTAGCTGGTTATTTTGCTCATTAGTTGATGCAGTTTCTTCTTAGCCTTGATGGTCTTTACAATTTGGCATGTTTTTGCATTGGCTGGTACTGGTTGTTCCTTTCCATGTTTAGTGCTTCCTTCAGGAGCTCTTGTAGGGCAGGCCTGGTGGTGACAAAATCTGTCCGCTTTTGCTTGTCTGTAAAGGATTTTATTTCTCCTTCACTTATGAAGCTTAGTTTGGCTAGATATGAAATTCTGGATTGAAAATTCTTTTCTTTAAGAATGTTGAATATCAGCCCCCACTCACTTCTGGCTTGTAGAGTTTCTGCCGAGAGATCAGCTGTTAGTCTGATGGGCTTCCCTTTGTGGGTAACCCGACCTTTCTCTCTGGCTGCCCTTAACATTTTTTCCCTCATTTCAACTTTGGTGAATCTGACAATTATGTGTCTTGGAGTTGCTCTTCTCGAGGAGTATCTTTGTGGCGTTCTCTGTATTTCCTGAATTTGAATGTTGGCCTGCCTTGCTAGATTGGGGAAGTTCTCCTGGATAATATCCTGCAGAGTGTTTTCCTAGTTGGTTCCACTCTCCCTGTCACTTTCAGGTACACCAGTTGGATGTAGATTTGGTCTTTTCACATAGTCCCATATTTCTTGGAGGCTTTGTTCATTTCTTTTTATTCTTTTTTCTCTAAACTTCTATTCATGCTTCATTTTATTCATTTCATCTTCCATCACTGATACCCTTTCTTCCAGTTGATCGCATCAGTTACTGAGGCTTGTGCATTCGTCACGTAGTTCTCATGCTGTGGTTTTCATCTCCATCAGGTCCTTTAAGGACTTCTCTGCGTTGGTTATTCTAGTTATCCAGTCGTCTAATTTTTTTTCAAAGTTTTTAACTTCTTTGTCATTTGTTCGAACTTCCTCCTTTAGCTCGGAGTAGTTTGGTCTTCTGAAGCCTTCTCCTCTCAACTCGTCAAAGTCATTCTCCATCCAGCTTTGTTCCATTGCTGGTGATGAGCTGCGTTCCTTTGGAGGAGGAGAGGTGCTCTGATTTTTAGAGTTTCCGGTTTTTCTGCTCTGTTTTTTCCCCGTCTTTGTGGTTTTATCTACCTTTGGTCTTTGATGATGGTGACGTACATACAGATGGGTTTTTGGTGTGGATGTCCTTTCTGTTTGTTAGTTTTCCTTCTACCAGTCAGGACCCTCAGCTGCAGGTCTGTTGGAGTTTACTGGAGGTCCACTCCAGACGCTGTTTGCCTGGGTATCAGCAGTGGTGGCTGCAGAACAGCGGATATTGGTGAACCGCAAATGCTGCTGCCTGATCGTTCCTCTGGAAGTTTTGTCTCAGAGGAGTACCCGGCCGTGTGAGGTGTCAGTCTGCCCCTACTGGGGGGTGCCTCCCAGTTAGGCTACTCGGGGGTGAGGGACCCACTTGAGGAGGCAGTCTGCCCATTCTCAGATCTTAAGCTGCGTGCTGGGAGAACCACTACTCTCTTCAAAGCTGTCTGACAGGGACATTTAAGTCTGCAGAGGTTATTGCTGTCTTTTGTTTGTCTGTTCCCTGCCCCCAGCGGTGGAGCCTACAGAGGCAGGCAGGCCTTCTTGAGCTGTGGTGGGCCCCACCCAGTTCGAGCTTCTGGGCTGTTTTGTTTACCTACTCAAGCCTGGGCAATGGCAGGCACCCCTCCCCCAGCCTGGCTGCCACCTTGCAGTTTGATCTCAGACTGCTTTGCTAGCAATGAGCGAGGCTCCTTGGGCATAGGACCCTCCAAGTCATGTGAGGGATATAATCTCCTGGTGTGCCATTTGTTAAGCCCATTGGAAAAGTGCAATATTAGGGTGGGAGTGACCCAATTTTCCAGGTGCCATCTGTCACCCCTTTCTTTGACTAGGAATGGGAATTCCCTGACCCCTTGTGCTTCCCGGGTGAGGTGATGCCTCGCCCTGCTTCGGCTCACACACGGTGCACTGCACCCACTGTCCTACACCCACTGTCCGACACTCCCCAGTGAGATGAACCCAGTACCTCAGTTGGAAATGCAGAAATCACCCGTCTTCTGCGTCACTCACACTGGGAGCTGTAGACTGGAGCTGTTCCTATTCGGCCATCTTGGCTCCACCACAGTTGTCTTCTGAGATGTTTTTTGCTTATTTATTATTAGTAGTTATTTTAAAACTTCATAATTTTTATCTTTTGTACTTCTACAATGTGGCAAATATTTTTGAGGTTGTTGTTTGCATTTTACATATGTTTATGTTCTTTAAAATCTCTGTTAAATAGCAAAGACATGGAATCAACCCAAATGCCCATCAGTGATAGACTGGATAAAGAAAATATCATACATATACACCATGGAATTCTATGCAGCCATAAAAAGGAATGAGATCATGTCCTTTTCAGGAACACAAGTGAAGCTGGAAGCCATCATCCTCAGCAAACTAACACAGGAACAAAAAACCAAGCACCGCATGTTCTCACTCATAAGTGGGCACTGAACAATGAGAACACATGGACACAGGGAGGGGAAAAACACACACTGGGGCCTGTCAAGGGGGCGAGGGGAGGGAGAGCATCAGAATAAATAGCTAATGCATGCAGGGCTTAATACCCAGGTGATGGGTTAATAGGTGCAGCAAACCACCATGGCACCCATTTACCTATGTGACAAACCTGCACATCCTGCACATGTATCCTGGAACTTAAAATAAAATTTTAAAAAACTCTATTGAAATGTAGCACATATACAGAGAGGTGCATAAGTCATACATGTACAGGTCAATATATATTTTCACAATTTCAGTATACTTGTATAATCAGCATACAGAGGAAATAACAACATGGTCACCATCCAAGGAATTCCTCCCATGTCCATTTTAAATTATTACCCTGTCCCCTATCCTGACATATTTTTTCTACATTCCAATGCATTGATTCTGCAAAAGCAATACATCTATTTCTTATTTTTTCACAGTAAAATTTTATACTACAAACCTCATATACTTACTTGAAAGATGTTCCAAGAATAAGCAGAATGAGATTAATAAAACCCAAATTGACTAAATGTGTTCTCACAATATAAGCTGGCATAAAAATAAATAAATTTATCTATTTTAAGCCAGGTGCGGTGGCTCATGCCTGTAATCCCAGCACTTTGGGAGGCCAAGGCAGGTGGATCACAAGGTCAGGAGATCAATACCATCCTGGCTAACACAGTGAAACCCTGTCTCTACTAAAAATAGAAAAATTAGCCGGGTGTGGTGGCACGCACCTGCAGTCCCAGCTACTTGGGAGGCTGAGGCAGTTGCTTGAACCTGGGAGGCAGAGGTTGCAGTGAGCCGAAATTATGCCACTGCACTCCAGCCTGGGCGACAGAGTGAGACTCCATCTTAAAAAAAACAAAACAAACAAACAAACAAAAAGACAAAACAACAACAACAACAACAAAAATTATCTATTATCACAGTAGCAACAATAATGCATACATAATAGTGACTTACGGATCAATGTTAACTATCCTAATTCTACTTTCCAAAGAAAACAGCAGTTCATTTTAAAAGTCTATTTACATGTCAGTGTTTTGTCTGGTTTTCCAGAGGACTGCTGCTAATTCCAGCATTAAAATGTAAAGTATCCACTTTGAGTGATTAGCTCAAATTGTGTTGGCATTGGGAAAAAATAAATAATTGCTTTTATTTTGGAATAACACAGAAAGACTCACTTCACATATAGAAACTGAGTCTGTGTTGTACGTAACAACATGAGTTTGGGAAGTAAAGCTTTCAGCTAACTATTTCTAATACTGAATAGATATTTTACAACATAAACTTTACACATGGCCTCAAAACTGAAATCAAATTATAATTTCATCTTCAGTATGCCGCATTATATATTTAAGAATTACTTCCTAAGTTTTGTCATAGACAGAAAACCCCATTCTTAAGCATTATGTTGAGTGGTCATTTAAAAGAAAAACTTATTTTTAACTAAGTATTTGATGATGATGGGGGCCAGAGAATGGTAGATATAACTGCCTTGATAAAAGGATCTTCGATATGCACAAATCTGTGCAAAAATCTTGATAATCCTTTATGGTTAAGGGCAACTTCGTGCAACCAAATGACATGAAATTAAATCAATAACCTTTAAAAAGGATAACGTATTTTTTTCAACCACAACAGAGAGGAATATGAATAATGTACATAAAAACTGGGGTTCTGTCGATAATAACAAGGACTATGTGTTGGTTCATATAAAATCTAAGAACATCGGCCAGGCGCGGTGGCTCACGCCTGTAATCCCAGCACTTTGAGAGGCCAAGGTGGGTGGATTGCCTGAGGTCAGGAGTTCGAGACCAGCCTGGTCAACATGACAAAACCTCATACCTACTAAAAATACAAAAATTAGCCGGGCATGGTGCTGCATGCCTGTAGTCCCAGCTACTCAGAGGCTGAGGCAGGAGAATCTTTGAACGGGGGAGGTGAAGGTTGCAGTGAGCTGAGATCATGCCACTACACTCCAGCCTGGGCGACAGAGTAAGACTCCGTCTCAGAAAAAAAAAAAAGTATATATATATAAACATAAGACAACCAAACATTTAATTTTCTTATGATTTCTTTTAATATGCAGCATTGATTATGGTAGGTAGGTCCCTTCACTGGTTTTCTGCAAGTTTGAAGCTGTGTTTCTTGTGTCATTGCAGGCATTTCCATCTTCAGATCTGCTTTTATCTCTTCTTTGCATTCTTTGTCATCTTCATCTCCAGGAGATTTCTGGAAATGTTTAGAGGGCTTCTTTGAAGTGTATGACTTTATTTTTTGTTTTGAGACTGCTTTTTCATTCTTTCTTTTGCTTTTTCCGTCTTCTTCTACTCTATCACCTTCTTCCTCATTGCTTGCCCTGGCAGTGTCTTCTACCTCAGTTTCTGAAGACTATTGTTGCTGAATTGTCTGGCATCCAGTAAACTTTATTCCTGCGTTGTTTTCTATTTCCCACAATCCTTCATTAAATCCTTTCTATTTGTTTGACTTTCTAACTGTCTTTGTATTTCTTATATGGGAAAAGGTCTTTGGAAACTAGAAATGCAGTCATGGGTGCCAAAAAAAAAAAAAAAACTTCAGCTTTACCTCAAGATAATTTAGGAGAAGTTCGTTGTTTTTAATCTGTGGATATGAGTGATGTTAGCTGATGTGGAGTGCACTGCAGGGTTCCAGTACCAGTGTAGTAATATGGACAGCTGGGCCTCTAAAAGAGAGAGCAGGTGTGGATGAGTACGAGTAGAGACACCTCGATCATTTGGGAGTGGAGAGGAAGTTGGGGGGCATATCCTTAGCTCTTCAAGCTCTTTCCTCAAAATTTACCCACAAGTCCCCTCCTTTCAATTACTCTATTTTCCACAGAGAAGATATTAGTAGCAATATCCTTCTTCTACATTTCCCCCAAGGCCCCGTGGTCCTGAGGTTGGGATAGTGGTGGGAGAGAAAGGATAAGAGAGGAATGGGAGAGAACATGGAAACCCTGAAGTCCAGGTCAGTAGAAGAGGTAGGAGTCTTTTAGGCCAAAGAAAAGAGGACCCAAGTATTTCCTTGAACTTTGTAGCAACCAAGGATTAGACTACAGCAATGGAGAATCTTGAGGCAAGCCAGATAGTTGCAGAGAGCCCATCTGAGGGACAAATATGGGGCTTATCTTAGAGAGTTGGATTTCTAGAAAGCCCCTTAAGATGGGATAAGGGTCACAGAGTGGGCAATTGTGGGAGGGTTCCTGGTGGAGGTTGGGGATTGGAGTGGTGGCCTGGGGGTGATTTGAAGTAAGAACACAATACTGGACTGAAGAAGATGGGGAAGGGTTCCAGCAAGAAAGCCTCCCTTCAGAGTGCAATGTGGAGGCAGCAGCTGCAGTGCCCGAGAGCCTGAGTTTTGGAATACCTGCCACTATGGATTCTAGAAGTAGTGCCAGATTTCTTCCTTGTAGTAGTGAATTTCTTCCCTGCCCTCATTTATTTCAATAGGGTAGAGGCAGGAGAGCAAGAAAATATGGAGCCTTTTGCCTATGATTAATAATAAAACCACTGTATTCTAGAAACAGAGAGAGGCAGGATGAGGTACAAAGAAAGATACCTGTTCTGCCGAAGATTCTCAGTCTCTGGATCTCTTGTCAAGATAACCTTATATTTACTCGCATATGGCTGAATTGACTAGTTAGTACCAAATTGATGCAGAGAGGAAGGAAGACAAGGGGGTAGGAGCATACACAGGTGGGATTAATTTTACTCAACTTCACCAACAGACTTTGTTCATTTCTGGTGGGGGATGGTTGTAGTGGTAGAGAAATAGACTGTGGTGGGAAAGGGGAGAGGGGATAAGGTATAGCATTTTCTAGCCCTTCCTCCCCCGTTTTGTGTTTTTCCTTTTCTCTCCTCTCATGACCAGAAGTCTAGACAGGAAGCAGAGGTCGGTTACCAGGGAAACTGAAGCTGAGTATGCTTGATTCACGAGCTTGCGAGATAAAAGCAAAATTGCTACTCAAAATGCAAGACTGTATGGAGGATGGGTATTAACCAAATAAGCAAAGATTTATTCATCCTTATAATTATTGTACATAGATATATAAATCCACAAAGATGAATAGCTTTTCCTAAATGTTTAGTTGAGAATCAGTCTATGGAATGGCCTTGAATCCTGCCCCTGCCGCCTTCCATTCTCTCTGCTGGCCCCATGCTGTCAGTCTCCCAACATGCCTTATGTCTGAGTATGATGGAGTCCTAATGATATTGCCTCTGTACATGGCTCTGTCAGTTACAGGGAAAGAAACTAAGGGAAAAAGGAAGCATCAATTCACCTAGCTTTAAAAGCAACAGAGAGATAAACCTCAACCATCAAAATCTTTCCCTAGAATTCCACCTAAAAATCCCAGAAAATCTAACCAAAGTACTGGTCTTTCAATGTCTAATTAATATGTATTTGTTTTGGGTCCAGTATCAAAGAGTTCTACGAAAATGCAATTAGAATACATCACCATTCCTTATACGCTGCTGCCCCTAGTGTAACACATGTGGATTGCACTCTCTTGACAGTTGTAGCCATTTTTTCCATTTCACTGCTGTATGACGGGTTTTAGACTTGTATCTGTATTTTTTAAGATATGCAGTTGAATATTTCTGTTAATCTTTTTGATTATAGAGAAATGAAACAGATAGCCTACCACTGGCCATAATATTTTTCTGATGGGAAAATACATTCTGCTCTGTGGCAACTGCTTTCTGATGCAGTCTCTATTGTTGCATTTTAATAAAAATCATCCTCTGCTTGTATACTCCCATATGATTTCAGAATATTTATGCTGATGTCAACTGGGTTGTAATAATTGATCTCCACTGAGACCTTAGAAGTTAATGTGAACCTGCATTTAAAGTTTAATTAGGGAGTAAAAAGTGTCGGGGGTGTTCATATCTGTCTGTACTCTCTTCTACGACTGGAAAACTTTCCCTGAAAAACAAAAAACTTGTATTTGAGTAGTGGTGTGTGTGTGTGTGTGTGTGTGTGTGTGTGTGTGTTTGTAGATGGGGCATAAAGGTAGAGTGACAAGAATTGACAAGCTCCAATATTTATTGAGCACTACTAGGTGTAATATAATTTGCATTATTTTATCTGAGTATTACATACAAGCAATAAGTTGGGTTTTGGTGCAGTCATTGAACCTTTCACATGCCATTTTTTAAATTGTATGAGGCTAATTCCTTGTGGATAGCAGGGTGAACAGAAATGTTATTGGTACTGAGATCTTTCTGTCACTTTTAGTTGCCATAGCCCTTTGTAGTTTAGAGAAACTTCTGATAAGGAAATTAATTCTCACAGGCTAGGCTTGCTTTCCATGCAATACTTCGTTTAACCCTTCCTACAAACACTTTGATGTAGATACTATTACTATCTTGAATTTACAGTTGAGGTACTTGGAGATGAGAAGGGCCCAAACCCAGGTCTTCCTGTTTCTGAAGACTGTGTTTTTCTGCCTCCCTTATGTAGTAAAACCGGAGAACAGTCTGGAGTGTTAGTCTTCCAAAATTTTATTGATGCCATGCACAAACATTTCCTGAAACACCAGGGAGACCCTGACATATCTCAATTCTTCCTCAAAAAGGACCATTATATATATATAAATTAACTGCCCTCCACCCACTAATTGAGCATTCATTTCTCCATTCAGTCCTCTCTTCACAAAAAAAAGGAGAAATATTGAATGCCTTCAGGATTGAGAAGCTAAATCTGATGAAATTAGCGTGGGACATTAGCATGGTATATTAGTTTGCTAGGGCTGCAATAACAAAATACCACAGAATGGGTGGCTTAAACAACAGATATTCATTTTCTCACAGTTCTGGAGGCTGGAAGTCCAAGATTGAGGTATATATAGGCTTAGTTTCTTCTGAGGTCTCTCTCTCTTTGGCTTTCAGATAGTCACCTTCTCACTGTGTCCTTACATAGTCTTTCTTCTATACCTATGCACCCCTGCTGTTTCTCTGTGCATACAAATTTCCTCTTCTTATAAAAGCATCAGTTAGATTGGATTAGGGCCACCTAAAGGTTTCGTTTTTACTTAATCACATCTTTATAGGCTTGATATCCAATTACAGTCATATTCTGGAGTAATAGAAGTTAGAGCTTCTCAAGTAGCACTTCAATTAATTAATTAGCTAATTAATTTTTAATTGAAAAATACAAATTCTATATATATGAGGTGTAACATGATGTTTTGACATATGTGTACAATGTGGAATGATTAAATTAAGCTAACTAATGTATCCATTGCCTCATATAATATCTATTGCAGTAAGAACATTTAAAATCTACTTCGTTAGCAATTTCAAGTATATGATACATCATAATTTGCTATAATCAGTCACCATACTGTACAATAGAGCTCTATAACTTATTTCTCCTTCCTAACTGAAACTTTGAACCCTTTGACCAACATTTCCCCATTTCCTACAACCTCCTGCCAACCCCTGGTAACCACCATTCTACTCTCAGTTTCTATCAATTAGATCTTTTTAGAGTCCACATATAAATGAGATCATGCAGCATTTGCCTTTCTGTGTCTGGTTTACTTCGCTTAGCATAATGTCCTCCAGGTTTATGTGGATTGTTGCAAATGAAAGGATTTTCTTCCTTCTTAAAGCTGAATAGTATTCCATTGTGTGTGCCCGTCTCTGTGTGTGTATACTCCACATTTTCCCTATCTAATGATTCATTGATGGACACTTAGGCTGATTCCATATCTTGGCTATTGTGAATAATACTGCAATGAACATGGAAGTGCAGGTATGTCTTTGACATAGTAACTTTACTTCCTTTGGGTATATAGCTAAAAGTGAAATGGCTGAATCATACAATAACTCTATTTTTAATTTTTTGAGGAATCTCCTTACTGTTTTTCATAATAGCTGAACTGGTTTACATTCCCACTAATAGTGCTCAATATCCCCCCAACACTTGTTATCTTTTGTTTTTTAATGATGGTAGATATTCTAATGGGTGTGAGGTGATATATCATTGTGGCTTTAATTTGTGTTTCTCTGATGATTAGTGATATTGAGCACATTTTTATGTAACTGTCAGCAATTTGGATGTCTCCTTTGGAAAAATATCTATTCAGGTCCTTTGCCCATTTTTAAATCAGGTTATTTATTTTCTTGCTATTGAGTTGTCTGATTTCCTTATATATTTTGGATATTAACCCATTATTAGATATGTAGTTTGCAAATATTTTCTCTCATTGTGCAGGTTGCATCTTCACTTGATTGTTTCTTTTTCCATGCAAAAGCTTTTTACTTTGATGCAATCCATTTGTCTATTTTTGCTTTTGTTGCCTATGCTTTTGGGGTAATATCCCAAAAATCTTTGCCAGGACAAATGCTAATAAGCTTTCCTCTATGTTTTCTTCCAGTACTTTTACAGTTTTAGGTCTTATATTTAAGTCATTAATCCATTTTGAATTGATCTCTGGTTTTTTTGTGTGTATTTTTTTTTGTTTTAGTAAATTATATTTTCAGTAAGTTTTCAATAACCAAATTGAAAAGTGTGTCTATTTATTCCTGACTAGGCTAAGACATGTAGAAATATATCACTACTGTTCAACTGTTGGGAGTAGGGAGGCAATGAACACAAGGAAACTCAGACAGACAAAGAAATGTAAATTAACATCTCAAAATATTATATTATTACTTTAAAATTATTTAGTAAATCACATGGTCTTCTTATTTGAAAGAGAGGAACTGTGGGATGGTAAGGGTGTACAGAGGGTAGCTGCTAGTGAAAGTCCAGTGGGCTCCAATTATTCTATAAAATCACAATATAATGTATAAGAGAAAGAAGAATAAAGGAATGAGCTACTTTATTTTCATATGATTTCTTTTAAAATAGTGATTTGTAACACCTGTTTCTCTTTTCTTATTCTTTGCAACTTCTATTTCAGGTTCAAGGGGTACATTTGTAGGTTTGTTACATGGGTAAGTTATGCGTTGTAGGGGTTGGCGTACAGATAATTTTGTCACCCAGGTAATCAGCATAGTACCTGATAGGTAGTTTTTCAATCCTCACCCTCCTCCTGCTCTCTACTCTCAAATAGACCCTAGTGTCCATTGTTCTCTTCTTTTTAAATATTTTTTATTTTTAATTTTGTGAGTATATAGTAGGTATATGTATTTGTGGGTTACATGAGATATTTCGTTACAGGCATGCAAAGTGTAATAATCACATCGGGGTAAATGGGGTATCCATCACTTCAAGCATTTATCCTTTGTGTTACAAACAATCTAATTATACTCTTTTAGTTATTTTAAAATGTATGATTAAGTTATTATTGACTGTAGTCACCCTGTTGTGCTAGCAAATATTAGGTCTTATTTATTCTTTCTAACTATATTTTTGTGCCCATTAACCATCCCCAGTTCCCTGCCACTTCACCACTACACTTCTCAGCCTCTGGTTACCACCCTTCTACTCTATCTCCATGAGTTCAATTATTTTAATTTTTAGCTGTCACAAATAAGTGAGACCATGTGAAGTTTGTCTTTCTGTAACTGGCTTATTTCACTTAACATAATGACCTCCAGTTCCATCCATGTTGCTGCAAATGACTGGATCTCATTCGTTTTATGGCTGAATAGTACTCCATTGTGTATAAGTACCACGTTTTCCTTATCCATTCATATGTTGTTGGACACTTAGGTTGCTTCCAAATCTTGGGTATTGAGAATAGTGCTGCTGTAAACATGGGAATGCACGTATCTCTTCGTTATCCTGATTTTCTTTCTTTTGGGTATATACCTGGGAATAGGATTGTTGGATCGTATGGTAGCTCTATTTTTAGTTTTCTTGAGGAACCTCCAAACTGTTCTCCATAATGGTTGTACTAATTTGCATAGCCACCAACAGTGCAGGGGAGTTCCCTTTTCTCCACATCCTCACTAGCATTTATCATTGCCTGACTTTCAGGTAAAAGCCATTTTAACTGGGTTGAGAAGATATCTCATTGTAGCTTTAATATGCATTTCTCTGATGATCAATTATATTGAGCATCTTTTCATATACCTGTTTGCTATTTGTATGTCTTCTTTTGAGAAATGTCCATTCAGGTCTTTTGCCCATTTTTAAATGAGACGATTAGATTTTTTTCCTATAGAGTTCTTTGAGCTCCTTATGTATTCTGATTATTAATTCCTTGTCAGATGGGTAATTTGCAAATGTTTGTCCCATTATGTGGGTTGCTGCTTCACTTTGTTGATTGTTTTCTTTGCTGTTCAGAAGCTTTTAAACTTGATGTAATTCAATTTGTCCATTTTTGCTTTGGTTGCCTGTGCTTGTGGGGTATTGCTCACGAAATCTTTGTGCAGTCCAGTGTCCTAGAGAGGTTCCCCAATGTTTTCCTTTGGTGGTTTCATAGTCTGAGGTCTTATAATTTAAGTCTTTAATACGTTTTGATTTGATTTTTGTATATGGTGAGAGATAGGGGTGTAGTTTCATTCTTTTGCATGTGGATATCCAGTTTTCACAGCACTATGTATTAAAGAGACTGTCCTTTCCCTAGTGTATGTTCTTGAGAACTTAGTCAAAAGTGAGTTTGCTGTAGATGTGTGAATTTATCTCTGGGTTTTCTATACTGTTCCATTGGTCTGTGTGTCTGTTTTTATGCCAGTACTGTGTTGTTTTGGTTACTATAGCTCTGTAGTATAATTTAAAGTCAGGTAATATGATTCTTCCATGTTTGTTCTTTTTGCTCAGTATAGCTTTGGCTATTCTGTGTCTTTTGTGGTTCCATATAAATTTTAGAGTTTTTTTCTATTTATATGAAGAATATCATTGGTATTTTGATAGGGATTGCATCAAATCTGTAGATTGTTTTGGGTAGTATGGACATTTAAAAATATTGATTTTCCCAATCCATTAACATTTAATTTCTTGCATCAATGTTTTATAGTTTTTATTGTAGAGATCTTTTACTTCTTTGGTTAAGCAAATTCCTAGTATTGTATTTTGTGTATACTGTAAATGGGATTACTTTTTAAAATTTCTTTTTCTGATTGTTCGCTGTTAGCATATAGAAATGCTACTGATTTTTGTATGTTGATTTTGTATCCTGAAATTTTCCTGAATTTGTTTATCAGCTTATTAGTTTTCTCGTGGAGCCTTTAGGTTTTTCCAAACATAAAATCACATCTCTGCAAACAAGGATGATTCGACTCCTTCCTTCCCCTTTTAGATGTCCTTTATTTCTCTCTTGTCTCATTGCTCTAGCTAGGACTTTCAGTACTATGTTGAATAACAGTGGTGAAAATGAGAATCCTTGTTCCAGTTCTTAGAGGAAAGGATTTCAGTTTTTCCCCATTCAATATGATACTAGCTATGGACCTGTTGTATATAGTTTTATTATCTTGTGATATGTTCCTTCTATATCCAGTTTTTTGAGGGTTTTTATCATGAAGGGATGTTGAATTTTACCAAATGCTTTTTCAGCATCAATTGAAATGATCATATGGTTTTCAGCCTTCATTCTGTTGATATGATTTATCACATTAATTGATTTGTATATGTTGAACCATCCTTGCATCCCTGGGTTAAATCCCACTTAGTCATGATGAATGACTTTTTTTTAATGTGTTGTTGAATTTGGTTTGCTAATATTTTGTTGAGGATTTTTATATCAATATTCATCAGTGATATTGGCCTATAGTTTCCTTTTTGTGATGTGTCTTTGTCTGGTTTTGGTATCAGGGTAATATTGTCCTTGTAGAATGAGTTTAGAAGTATTCTCTCCTCCTTTATATTTTGGAATAGTTTGAGTAGGATTAGTGTTAGTTCTTCTTTAACGGCTTGGTAGAATTCAGCAGTGTAGCCATTGGATCCTGAGTTTCCTTTGCTGGGAGACTTTTCATTATGGATCTCCTTCCTTGTTATTGGTTTGTTCAGGTTTTGGATTTCTTCATGGTTCAATCTTGGCAGAATGAATGTGTCTAGGAATTTTTCCATTTCTTCTAGATTTTCCAAAATATTGGCATATAGTTGCTCATAGTATTTACTAATGATCCATTGAATTTCTGTAGTATCAGTTGTAATGTCTCCCTTTTCATCTCTGATTTTACTTATTTGGGTCTTGTCTCTTTTTTTGTTAGTCTGGCTAAAGGTTTGTCCATTTTGTTTATCTCTTCAAAAACCAACTTTCTGTTTCATTGATCTTTTGTATATTTTCTTCATTTTAAATTCATTTATTTCTACTCTGATCTTTATTATTTCTTTTCTTCTAATTTTTGGTTAGGTTTACTCTTGCTTTTCTAGTACTTTTGGAGGCAATGTTGGTTTTTTTTTATTCGATGTGTTTGTTGCTTTTTGATATAGGCACTTACAGTTATAAACTTCCCTCTTGGTACTTCTTTTGCTGTATGCCATAGGTTTTGGCGTGCTGTGTTTACATTATCATTTGTTTCAAGACATTTATCAATTTTCTTCTTAATTTCTTCATTGACCCACTGGTCATTCAGAAGCATATTGTTTGATTTCCATGTACTTCTATAGTTTCCAAAGTTCCTCTTGCTATTGATTTCTAGTTTTATTCCATTTTGGTCAGAGAAGATGCTTGATATTATTTCAATTTTTTGTGTGTTTGAAGACTTCTTTTGTGGCCTAACATATGGTCTATCCTTGAGAATGATCCATGCGCTAAGGAAAAAAAATGTGTATTCTGCAGCTGTTGGATAAAATGTTCTGTAAATATCTGTTAGGTCCACTTGGTCCATAGTGCAGATTAAAGCTGATGTATCTTTGCTGATTTTCTGTCCAGGAGATCTGTCCAGTGCTGAAAATAGGGTGTTGAAGTTTCCAGCTATTATTGTATTGTGGTCTATCTCTTTCTTTAGCGCTAACAATATTTGCTTTATATATCTGGGTGCTCCTGTGTTGGGTGCATATATATTTATAATTGCTATATCCTATTGCTTAATTGACTCCTTTAGCATTATATAGTGACCTTCTTTGTCTCTTCTCATAGTCTTTGTCTTGAAATGTATTTTGTATGATATTAAGATAGCTACTCCTGCTCTTTTTTGGTTTCCATTGGCATAGAATATCTTTTCCCATCCCATTATTTTCACTTTACATGTGTCTTTATAGGTAAAGTGGGCACCAGATCATTGGGTCTTGTTTTTTCATTCTTTCAACCACTCTGTGCCTTTTGATTAGAAAGTTTGGTTCATTTACATTCAATGTTATTATTGATAAGTAAGGTCTTACTCCTGCCATTTTGTTTTTGGTTTTCTGGTTGTTTTGTGTGTCTTCTCTTTCTTCTTTTGTACCTTCCTGTTTTCCTCTTAGTGAAGGTGATTTTCTGTGGTGGTATGCTTTAATTTTTCCTTTTTTGTGTGTGTGTATCCATTATATGTTTTTCAATTTGAGGCTATCATGAGGTTTGCAAATACTATCTTATAACAATTATTTTAAACTGTTGACAACTTACCACTGATTGCATAAAAAACCCAACAAACATGTACAAGGAAAACTAATAAACAATGTACACTTTAACTTCATCCCATCACTTTGTAACTCTTTGTAGTTTATCTTTATGTTTTATTTTACTGTTTCTGTTTTGAAAAGTTGGTGGTTATTATTTTTGATTGGTTTATCATTTAGTCTTTCTACTGAAGATAAGAGTAGTTTACACACCACAACTACAGTGTTAAATTTTATGTTTTTCTGTATGCTTATTACCAGTGAGTTTTGTACCTTCAGATGATTTCTTTTTTCTTTCTTTCTTTTTTTCTTTTTTCTTTTTCTTTTTGAGACAGAGTTTCACTCTTGTTGCCCAGGCTGGAGTGCAATGGCATGATCTTGGCTCACTGCAACCTCCACCTCCCAGATTCAAGCAATTGTCCTGCCTCAGCCTCCCAAGTATCTGGGATTACAGGCGTGTGCCATCACGTGCAGCTAATTTTTGTATTTTTAGTAAAGACAGAGTTCCACCTTGTTGGTCAGGCTGGTCTCAAACTCCTGACCTCAGGTGATCCACCCACCTCGGCCTCCCAAAGTGCTGGGATTACAGGTGTGAGCCACCATGCCCAGCCTCAGATGATTTCTTATTGCTTATTAACATCCTTTTCTTTCATATTGAAGAATGCCCTTTAGGATTTCTTGTAGGACATGTCTGGAGTTGATGAAATCCCTCAGCGTTTGTTTGTCTGGGAAGGTCTTTCTCATTCATGCTTGAATAATATTTTCACCAGATATACTCTTCTAGGATAAAAAATTTTTTTCCTTCAGCACTTTAAATATATCATGCCACTCTATCCTGGCCTGTAAGGTTTCCTCTGAAAAGTCTGCTGCCAGATGTATTGGAGCTCCATTGTGTGTTATTTGTTTCTTTTCTCTTGCTGCTTTTAAGACCTGTTATTTTTCCTTGACCTTTGGAAGTTTGATTATTAAATGCCTTGAGGTACTCTTCTTTGGGTTAAATCTGCTTGGTGTTCTATAACCTTCTTGTACTTGAATGTTGATATCTTTCTCTAGGTTTGGGAAGTTCTTTGATATTACCCCTTTTAATATGCTTTTCATATTTATCACTTTCTTTACCTCCTCTTTAAGGTCAATAACTCTTAGATTTGCTCTTTTGAGACTATTTTCTAAATCTTTTAGGCATGCTTAAAATTTTTTTTGCCTCCTCTGATGGTGTATTTTCAAATAACCTATTTTCAAGCTGACTAATTCTTTCTTTCTTTTTTTAGGTTCTATTATGCTTTGTTTTTATTATACTTTAAGTTCTGGGGTATGTGTGCAGAATATGTATGTTTGTTACATAGGTATACACGTGCCATGGTGGTTTGCTGCACCCATCAACCCGTCATTTACATTAGGTATTTCTCCTAATGCTATCCCTCCCCTAGCCCCCCACCCCTGACAGGCCCCAGTGTGTGATGTTCCCCTCCCTGTGTCCATGTGTTCTCATTGTTCAACTCCCACTTATAAGTGAGAACATGCAGTGTTTGTTTGTGTCCTTGTGTTAGTTTGCTGAGAATGATGGTTTTCAGCATCATCAATGTCCCTGGAAAGGACATGAACTCATCCTTTTTTATGGCAGCATAGTATTCCATGGTGTATATGTGCCACATTTTCTTTATCCAGTCTATCACTGATGGGAATTTGGGCTAGTTCCAAGTCTTTGCTATTGTGAACAGTGCTGCAATAAACATATGTGTGCATGTGTCTTTATAGTAGAATGATTTATAATCCTTTGGGTATATACCCAGTAATGAGATTGCTGGGTCAAATGGTACTTCTAGCTCTAGAACCTTGAGGAATTGCCACACTGTCTTCCACAGTGGTTGAACTAATTTACATTCCCACCAACAGTGTAAAAGCATTCCTATTTCTCCACATCCTCTCCAGCATCTGTTGTTTCTTGAGTTTTTAATGATCACCATGCTAACTGGCATGAAATGGTATCTCATTGTGGTTTTGATTTGCATTTCTAATGACCAGTGATGATGAACTTCTTTTCATACGTTTGTTGGCTGCATAAATGTCTTCTTTTGAGAAGTGTCTGATCATATCCTTCGCTCACTTTTGGATGGGTTTGTTTGTTTCTTTTTTCCTTATAAATCTGTTTAAGTTCTCTGTAGATTCTGGATATTAGCCCTTTGTCAGATGGATAGATTGCAAAATTTTTCTCCCATTCTGTAGGTTGCCTGTTCACTCTGATGACAATTTCTTTTGCTGTGCAGAAGCTCTTTAGTTTAATCAGATTCCATTTGTCTGTTTTGGCTTTTGTTGCCATTGCTTTTGATGTTTTAGTCATGAAGTCTTTGCCCATGCCAATGTCCTGAATGGTATTGCCTAGGCTTTCTTCTAGGGTTTTTATGGTTTTAGGTCTTACGTTTAAGTCTTTAATCCATCTTGAGTTGTTTAAGGTGTAAGGAAGGGATCCAGTTTCAGCGGCTAGCCAGTTTTCCAAACACCATTTATTAAATAGGGAATCCTTTCCCCATTGCTTGTTTTTGTCAGGTTTGTCAAAGATCAGATGGTTGTAGATATGTGGCATTATTTCTGAGGCCTCTGTTCTGTTGCATTGGTCTATATATCTGTTTTGGTACCAGTACCATGCTGTTTTTGTTACTGTACCTTGTAGTACAGTTTGAAGTCAGGTAGCGTGATGTCTCCAGCTTTTTTTCTTTCTGCTTAGGATTGTCTTGGCTATGAGGGCTCTTTTTTGGTTCCATACGAAATTTAAAGTAGTTTTTTCCAATTCTGTGAAGAAAGTCAACGGTAGCTTGATCGGGATAGCATTAAATCTATAAATTACTTTGGGCAGTATGGCCATTTTGACAATATTGATTCTTCCTATCCATGAGCATGGAATGTTTTTCCATTTGTTTGTGTCCTCTCTTATTTCATTGAGCAGTGGTTTGTAGTTCTCCTTGAAGAGGTCCTTCACATCCCTTGTAAGTTGGATTCCTAGGTATTTTATTCTCTTAGTAGCAATTGTGAATGGGAATTCACTCATGATTTGGCTCTCTGTTTGTCTGTTATTGGTGTATAGGAATGCTTGTGATTTTTGCACATTGATTTTATATCCTGAGCCTTTGCTGAAGTTGCTTATCAGCTTAAGGAGATTTTGGGCTGAGATGATGGGGTTTTCTAAACGTCCAATCATGTCATCTGCAAAGAGAGATAATTTGACTTCCTCTTTTCCTACCTGCATACCCTTTATTTCTCTCTCTTACCTGATTGTCCTGGCCAGAACTTCCAATACTATGTTGAATAGGAGTGATGAGAGAGGGCATCCTTGTCTTGTGCCAGTTTTCAAAGGGAATGCTTCCAGTTTTTGCCCATTCAGTATGATATTGGCTGTAGGTTTGCCATGAACAGCTGTTATTATTTTGAGATACCTTCCTTCTATGCCTAATTTATTGAGAGTTTTTAGCATGCAGGGCTGCTGAATTTTGTCAAAGGCCTTTTCTGCATCTATTGAGATAATCATGTGGTTTTTGTCATTGCTTCTGTTTATGTGATGGATTATGTTTATTGATTTGCATATGTTGAACTAGCCTTGCATCCCAGGGATGAAGCCAACTTGATCATGCTGGATGAGCTTTTTGATGTGCTGCTGGATTCGGTTTGCTAGCATTTTATTGAGGATTTTTGGATCAATGTTCATCAGGGATATTGATCTAAAATTCTCTTTTTTTTTTTTTGTTTCTCTGCCAGGCTTTGGTATCAGGATGATGCTGGCCTCATAAAATGAGTTAGGGAGGATACCCTCTTTTTATATTGTTTGGAGTAGTTTCAGAAGGAATGGTACCAGCTCCTCTTTGTACCTCTGGTAGAATTCGGCTGTGAATCCATCTGGTCCTGGACTTTTTTGGTTGATAGGCTATTAATTGCTGCCTCAATTTCAGAGCCTGTTATTGGTCTATTCAGGGATTCTACCTCTTCCTGGTTTAGTCTTGGCAGGGTGTATGTGTCCAGGAATTTATCCATTTCTTCTAGATTTTCTAGTTTATTTGCGTAGAGGTGTTTATAGTATTCACTGATGGTAGTTTGTATTTCTGTGGGATCGGTGGTGATATCCCCTTTGTCATTTTTTATTGCATCTATTTGATTCTTCTCTCTTTTCTTCTTTATCAGTCTGGCTGGTGGTCTATATATTTTATTGATTTTTTCAAGAAGCCAGCTCAGGATTTATTTTTTTTAAGGGTTTTTCATGTTTGTATCTCCTTCAGTTCTGTTCTGATCTTAGTTATTTCTGTCTTCTGCTAGCTTTTGAATGTGTTTGCTCTTGCTTCTCTAGTTCTTTTAATTGTGATGTTAGGATGTTGATTTTAGATGTTTCCTGCTTTCTCTTGTGGGCAATTACTGCTATAAATTTCGCTCTACACACTGCTTTAAATGTGTCCCAGTAATCTGGTATGTTGTGTCTTTGTTCTCATTGGTTTCAAAGAACATTTTTATTTCTGCCTTCATTTCGTTATGTACCCAGTAGTCATTCAGGAGCAGCTTGTTCAGTTTCCATGTAGTTGTGAGGTTTTGAGAGAGTTTCTTAATCCTGAGTTCTAATTTGATTGCACTGTGGTCTGAGAGACTGTTTGTTATATCTGTTCTTTTGCATTTGCTGAGGAGTGTTTTACTTCCAATTATGTGGTCAATTTTAGAATAAGTGTGATGTGGTGCTGAGAAGAATGTATATTCTGTTGATTTGGGGTGGAGAGTTCTGTAGATGTCTGTTAGGTCTGCTTGGTCCAGAGCTGAGTTAAAGTCCTGGATATCCTTGTTAATTTTCTGTCTCCTTGATCTGTCCAATATTGACTGTGGGGTGTTAAAGTCTCCCATTATTATTGTGTGGGAGTCTAAGTCTCTTTGTAGGTCTCTAAGAACTTGCTTTATGGATCTGGGTGCTTCTGTATTGGGTGCATATATTTTTAGAATAGTTTGCTTTTCTTGTTGCATTGATCCCCTTACCATTATGCAATGCCCTTCTTTGTCTCTTTTGATCTTTGTTGGTTTGAAGTCTGTTTTATCAGAGACTAGGATTGCAACCCCTGCCTTTTTTTGCTCTCCATTTGCTTGGTAAATATTCCTCCATCCCTTTATTTTGAGCCTATGTGTGTCTTTGCACATGAGATGGGTCTCCTGAACACAGCACACTGATGGGTCTTGACTCTTTATCCAATTTGCCAGTCTGTGTCTTTTAATTGCGGCATTTAGCCCATTTACATTTAAGGTCAATATTGTTATATGTGCATTTGATCCTGCCATTATTATGCTAGCTAGTTATTTTGCACATTAGTTTATTGCAGTTTCTTCATAGCGTTGTTGGTCTTTACGATTAGTTTTTTGTTGTTGTTGTTGTTGTTTTTGCAGTGGCTGGTACCGGTTGTTCCTTTCCATGTTTAGTGCTTCCTTCAGGAGCTCTTTTAGGGAAGGCCTGGTGGTGACAAAATCTCTCGGCATTTGCTTGTCCGTAAAGGATTTCATTTCTCCCTCTCTTATGAGGCTTCGCTTGGCTGGGTATGAAATTCTGGCTTGAAGATTCTTTTCTTTAAGAATGTTGAATATTGGCCCCCACTCTCTTCTGGCTTATAGGGTTTCTGCTGAGAGATCCACTGTTAGTCTGATGGGCTTCCCTTTGTGGGTAACCTGACCTTTCTCTCTGGCTGCCCTTAACATTTTTTCCTGCATTTCAACCTTGGTGAATCTGACAATTGTGTGTCTTGGAGTTGCTCTTCTCGAGGAGTATCTTTGTGGTGTCCTCTGTATTTCCTGAATTTGAATGTTGGCCTGCCTTGCTAGGTTGGGGAAGTTCTCCTGAATATTATCCTGAAGAGTGCTTTCCAACATGATTCCATTCTCCCTGTTACTTTCACGTACACTGATCAAACATAGATTTGGTCTTTTCACATAGTCTTATACTTCTTGGAGGCCTTGTTCATTTCTTTTCTCTCTTTTTTCTCTAACCTTGTTTTCTCGCTTTATTTCACTGAGTTGATCTTCAATCTCTGATTCAATCACTTCAATCACTTCATCGATTCAGCTATTAATTCTTGTGTATGCTTCATGAAGATGTAGTCCTCTGTTTTTCCGCTCCCTCAGGTCATTTATGTTCTTCCCTAAAATGGGTTCTTCTGGTTCGCAGTTCCTGTAACCTTTTGTCAAGGTTCTTAGCTTCCTTGCATTGGGTTAGAACATGCTCCTTAGCTCAGAAGAGTTTGTTGTTACCCACATTCTGAAGCCTACTTCTGTCAGTTTGTCAAACTCATTCTCTGTCCAGTTTTGTGCCCTTGCTGGAGAGGAGTTGCAATCATTTGGAGGAGAAGAGGCATCATTTGGAGGAGAAGTTGCGATCATTTGGAATTTTCCGGATTTTTGCACTGGTTTTTCCTCATCTTCATGGATTTATCTACCTTTGATCTTTGAGGCTGATGATCTTTGGATGTGGTTTCCGTCTGGGGGTCCTTTTTGTTGATGTTGATGTTATTGCTTTCTGTTTGTTAGTTTTTCTTCTAACAGCCAGGCCCATCTTCTTCAGGTCTGCTGCAGTTTGCTGGAGGTCCACTCCATACCCTGTTTGCCTGGGCATCACCAGTGGATGCTGCAGAACAGCAAAGATTGCTTCCTGCTTCTTCCTCTGGAAGCTTTGTCCCAGAGGGGCACTGGCCTGATACCAGCCAGAGCTGTCCTGTATGAGGTGTCTGTGGACCCCTGCTGGGAGGTCTCTCCAAGTCAGGAGGCACAGGGGTCAGGGACCCACTTGAGGAGGCAGTCTGTCCCTTACCAGAGCTCAAGCACTGTGCTGGGAGAAACCTCCTTGTCAGGATCTATCCTCTCTTCAGAGACAGCGGGCAGGAATATTTAAGTCCACTGCAGCTGCACCCACAGCCACCTCTTCCCCCAGTTGCTCTATCCCAGGGAGATGGCAGTTTTATCTATATGCCCCTGACTGGGCCTCTGCCTTTCCTTCAGAGATGCCCTGCCCAGTGAGGAGGAATCTAGAGAAGCAATCTGGCCACAGCCACTTTGCCAAGCTGTGATGAGTTTCACCCATTCCGAGCTTCCAGGCCTCCTTAACGCTGTCAGGGGAAAACCACCTTCTCAAGCCTCAGTAATAGTGGATGCCCCTCCTCCCACCAAGCTCGATAGTCCCAGGTAGACATCAGACTGCTGGGCTGGCAATGAGAATTTCAAGCCAGTGATTCTTAGCTTGCTGGGCTCCATAGGACTGGGACCTGATGAGCAAGACCACCTGGTTCCCTGGGTTCAGCCCCCTTTCCAGGAGAGTGAACAGTTGTGTCACACCGGGTTCCAGGTGCTACTGGGATACCAAAAAAACATAAAACTCCTGCAACTAGCTCAGTGTCTGCCCGAACAACTGCCCAGTTTTGTGCTTGAAACCCAGGGCCCTGCTGATGTTGGCACAAGAGGGAATCTCTTGCTCTGCAGATTGCAAAAACTGTGGGAGAAGCGTAGTATCTGGGCCAGATAGCACAGTACCTGACAGCTTCCCTTGGCTGGGGGAGGGAGATTCCTAACTCCTTACACTTCACGGGTAGGCGATGCCCCACCCTGCTTTTGCTCACCCTCCATGGGCTGCACCCACTGCCTAACCAGTCCCAATAAGATGAACTGGGTACCTCAGTTGGAAATGCAGAAAGCGCTTGCCTTCTGTGTTGGTCTCGCTGGGAGTTGCAGACCAAAGCTTTTCCTATTACGCCATCTTGCCAGATCCCTGCAACCATCCCATATGAATTTTAAAATAGTTTTCTTCTAATTCCGTGAAGAATGTCATTGGTAGTTTAATAGCAACATCACTGAATCTATAAATTGCCATGGTCAGTTTGGCCATTTTGAAAATATTGCTTCTTCCTGTTCACGAGCATGGAATGTTTTTCCATTTGTGTCATCTCTGATTTCTTTGGGCAGTGTTTTGTAGTTCTCATAGTGGAGATTGTTCTCCTCCCTAGTTAGCTGTATTCCTAGGTATTTTATTCTTTTTGTGGCAATTGTGAATGGGATTGTGTTTCTGATTTGGCTCTGCGCTTGAAGGTAGTTGGTGTACAGAAACACTCCTGGTTTTTGTACATTAATTTTGTATCTTGAAGCTTTCCTGAAGTTGTTTATAAGATCAAGGAGCTTTTGGGCAGAGATTCTGGGATTTTCTAGGTATAGAATCACATGGTTTGCAAACAGATTGTTTGACTTGTGTGAAAAACATAGTGGAGTAGAAGCAAACACGTGTCAGCAATGGAATAGAAAAATAAAAGTGCCCATGAATAAATTTAATTTGAATGTGAAGAACTAATATGAAGCAAATAACACAGTCATTGTGTGGGATATGTTAAAAGACTTGAGGAATTGAGGAGTGCCTTTTTTTTTTGATAGAGAGATTCTAAAATAGGAAGATGGCTATTGTCCCAGAGTTAACATGTAATATAAAAATAATAACTAGTATCTCAACAGGAATATTTTAGCACCTGATCAAATGATTCTGAAGTTCATCTGAAAGACCAACGTGTCAGAATTGATAGAAAAGGAGAAATCAATGAGGGAGGGCAAGCATTATTTCACATTTCAAATATAATTTAAGCTACAGCAATTAAAATAGTGTAGTAGTGGTACAGGTATAAACAACTCAATGGAAGAAAATTAAAAGAAGAGAGTTACATACAAAATTGAGTGGGGATGTAGGTGATGATAAAAGAGCCATTTCAAAACAGTGGGTGAAACAGGGATTCAACAAATAATGTTGAGTTCCTACCACTTTAATTTTGTCCAGATGGATCAAAGATTTTGAACGTACAATAATGCAACCAAAAACTATGAATGTCTTATATTGGAATGGGTAAGACAATTGCAAGCATGACAGCAAACTCGTGAAGGAGGCAAGAAAATGATTTATGGAAGCGTATATAAAACAGATATTAAAATATTTAAGATTTATTTCTATGATGGTGAAGTTTTCTGAAACACATTATTAGAGTAACCTGGGGCTCATATTCTCCAAAGCCACTGGAAGTGAAAGAAAGGGTGGGCGGGGGAAAAAGAAAAGTGCTTTGCAAGTTCATTTTCGTTGTCAGGAGCGCTGGTGGTTTAGGTTCTCCACAGAGGCAGGAAAACATCAGTCACGAGGCGAATGTCCCAGTCAGTGCGCTTGCTGCACAGACCTGTTGCTGCACTTGTCTGTTGTTACGCATGTCTGTTGCTACACGTGTCTGTTGTTGCGCATGCGCCTTGCTGCCCGCCTTCTGTCCACACACAGCTCTGCAAGGAGAGTGTCTTCATTCTTTCCGCCATCTTGATTCTTTGTCACTGACCGAGACTCAGCCGGTAGGTCTGCAGAGCGGTCTTCCTGGGAATTTAGTTGTGGGTGAATGTGTGGAGGAGCCAGCTGGCTTTGGACAGGTCCTGCGGCACAGTCCGTGGCTTCCAAGGGAAAAGGGCCTCGCGGTCGTCGTCCGGCCCCTCCCAGGTCGGGATGCCACCGTGGGACTTGTCGACTTGGCTGGGCTGGGACGAGGGATGAGGGAGGAAGGTGGGCCGCAGAGGGGAGGGATCGCGTGAAGATGGGGCGAGTGCTGGGGGTGCTGTTAGAGGTGTCTGAGTCTCGAAAGCTCCTGGAACCCTCTGAGAGAGGACAGTTTCCAGACTCCTCAGTAGGGACGCAGGAAGGGACCGTGTGGTCAGTAAGGAAGGGGCCTGGGAACTGGGAACGCTGTGGGCTGGTGACTGTGGCCCCGAGGTCTGTAGAGTGCCTGGCAGAGGTGTCCCGTGAGGAGCATAACGTTCACTCTCTTTCACAATTTCTCACCTCCGCCATGGACGCCATGGAAGGAATGGGCGGGGCTGTGCTTTCCAACAAGACTTGATTTTGAGAGGGGTGTGGGGGTGAAATGGGCCTAGCAAATCAGAGTGGGACAAAAGCAGTAGTCATTTCAGTTTCAATTCTCTGCCCTTTTTTCCCCCAAATGTCTTCATGATGGAGAGTCTAATTGTGAAACCAAGACGCAGAAATGTCCTCTGTCTTTTGCTACGGCGTTAAGGGGATTTCTATGCCTCTTCGACTACGATACAAACAAATCTGTCCTTAGTTTGATTGGAAAGCGTGGGTACTTATCAATGCTCTGTGAATTACGTTGAAAATATTTTCAAAATTAAAAAAGTACAAATCACCATTTTGCCATGGAATGTTCATATATATAGCTAAGTTCTCATACACTTTTTCCAAATAACAGTATTCTATTTTCAGTGGGAAATATGAGTGAGCATGTGAGAACAAGATCCCAATCCTCAGAAAGGAAATGACCAAGAGTCTTCCCAGCCAGTTGGATCTGTGATTGTGAGTCCTTTAACATTTGATGTTTCCTATTAACACAATTTATTTTAAAAAATATTTTTGAGCTAGTGTACATGCACTGATACAGGTGTTCCATGCTGATAAAAAATGATGATGGCATCTCATGAAGGAAACGTTGGTTCAGGAATATTATATTCTGGTGTTACCTGTATGGATATGGATATTTCTCTCTCTCTCTCTCTCTCTATATATATATATATGTGTGTGTGTGTGTATATGTATATATGTATGTATGTATATATATGTGTATATGTATATATGTATGTATGTATATATATGTATATATGTATGTATGTATATATTTATGTATATATGTATGTATGTATATATGTATGTATGTATATATGTATGTATATATGTATATATGTATGTATGTATATACGTATATACGTATATATATATGTTGGAAAAATGTCTTTAGATTTATTATTTGATGCACATATGCATTTGTGTATTTATATTATTGACTTTTTATTCACACACACACTTACACCCTTAGGTCCAGCAGCCCACTGAGGAAAAACGTCAAGAAGAGGAACCACCAACTGATAATCAGGGTATTGCACCTAGTGGGGAGATCGAAAATGAAGGAGCACCTGCTGTTCAAGGTGAAGGGAGAGTGGAGAATAATGCTTATGGGTGGCGGAGGTATATTTATGCATTTTGTTTTATGACATACCAGTTACAGGAGGACAGAAAACATTAGGAAGGAATCTTAAACATTTCCTGCTGCTGCTGTGGAGGGGGGTGGAACAAGGACACATAAAAAGCCACTAAACTTTCCTACCATTTTGACGGAGGCTTTTTATTGATTGGGTATTTGCATGGTTGCCATAAACCTTTGAGTGTTTTCCAGAGCTCCTGTATGGTTTGTAAAGCCATTTTCTGTTTTTTGTTTTGTTTTGTTTTGTTTTGTTTTATGTTTCTGTGGAAGAATGGCAGCTTGCAGTTTCCTAGTCGCCATCTGCGGACATCTCGTATTTTTTAAGAAACTTTTTAACACACATTTATTAATGCTTCCTCATGCCACGTAATATACTAAGTGCTGGAGAAGTCAGTGCCAAATTTTTGCCTAAAGCTCATAGTCTAGTCAGACTGACTCAAACAAATCACTGATTTAATGTGATAAGAATAAGAACAAATGAGTACAAAAGGGACAAGTAAGTTGTCTAGGGCCAGCCTTGGGAAAGGAAAGGGCAATGTTTGAACATCTCTGCTTTCCTGTTTTCCTGGCAGCAGATTCCTGAAATAATTAGCCTACAGGTTTTTACTTCATAATGATGAGGGAATAAATATTATCATTTCCTTGTTCATAGTTCATGTTTTAATTTGTAAACTGATGACCTTTTTATCTTTTAAGGACCTGATGTGGAAGCTTTTCAACAGGAACTGGCTCTGCTTAAGATAGAGGATGAGCCTGGAGATGGTCCTGATGTCAGGGAGGGGACTCTGCCCACTTTTGATCCCACTAAAGTGCTGGAAGCAGGTTTGTTATTCATTTAAGATGCAAACTATATGGTTTCTGTTTTCACAATATTATATTGTGTGTGACACAGAGGTAAAATTACTGCTACTTTAATATCATACTCATGTCTAAAGATTCTTTGAAGGTAGTTCAGGCCCCAGATGGCTGCCTTACACACTATCAGAGATAGAGGGCCAGGTGTGGTGGCTCATGCTTTTAATTCCAGCACTTTGGGAGGCCGAGGCAGAAAGATCACTTGAGGCCAGGACTTCCAGAGATGGAGAAAAATTGGGTCAAAGCTAATTGGATTACGATATGAAAGATATGAAACATGCTAAGACAGTAGATTTCGAGTGTCTTCACAGCTATGTGAAGCATATATTAATTAGCTTGATGTAGCCATTTCACAATGTGTATATGTATTTTAAAGCATCATGTTATACATGATAAATATATACGGTTTTATGTGTCATTTTTAAAAAAAGATACGAAAACATGTTCTGACTTTTGAATGTAAGTCATTTAAGCAACAGTCAATAATTTTCAAATATTTTTATAGAGGCCTCTTTTTAACAAATATGTAACATGTTTATAATAAGCATTAGTTTATATTTCGATGTTAACTGTGATGTTAATGGCTTAAAGCTAGCGTGGGTATTCAGTTTACCATATAAACTGAACTGCTTTTAGGCATGTAAAGAGGCAGGAGTACCGGTGAAAATAGTGACAAATGTTCGCCCTACTTAAAGCAACTACATGATGGCTACACTAGTCCAAAGTAACGTTTTTACACTTTTTCACAAGAGACACAAAACAAATGTAATACTGACTTTTCTATTTCCTTCACTTAGGCCGTTCTAAGCATATTCTATATTCAGAGTGTCATTTCATATCAGACTATTTAAATGATACTTTAAAATATCTTTTTCCCTTAGGATTTTATTTCATTGAATTTTCATTGAAAGTATATGTGTTTTTTTTTTTGCTTTCCATTTATACATACAAAATAGATTCACTTGATTTAATTCATTCTGAACTTGAACAGTCTTTTCGTTTCCTTATTCTACTAGAAAAAGTGGCATGAATTAAAAATATTGTTAATATGCCTGGAAGTCTACCTTCAGAGTTTATTCAGAGGCTAACTGGATGTAAGCTAAAGGGTCACTCACCCTCAGGGTTCTGATATTAGTTCATCAACACGGTAGTTGTATACCTCTAGTGTCATATGAATAAAAATCTGCTGAGTAACGGGCCCTAATTTAATATTTATTTTATAGGTGATGCGCAACCATAGGTTTCAAGCAAGACAAATGAAGACTGAAACCAAGAACGTTATTCTTAATCTGGAAATTTGACTGATAATATTCTCTTAATAAAGGTTTAAGTTTTCTGCAAAGAATCCTTGCACAGTTTTGTTAAATTTATTTCTGGATCTTTAATACTCTTGAGAATTGTATCTTTTTTGAAAGTTTAAATCCTGTATTTGAGATGGTACATAGAGATAAAATGTTGGTACATTGATTTTCTATCATAGATAGATAGGAAGCTGGAAGCTTTCATAGGGGGATGCCAACAGCTGCACAGATGGAAAAGGCCACCTGGGGCCAGGCATGTCCACCATGGGCTTTCCACCTCCCCTTTTTTAGCACATGCACAGTAAGAATGAAATGAGCAACATGGAGTAGCTCAGGCTGAGAACCCGCCTGCATAATAAAAGATTAGGGTGGGGGCTGCCAGAGATTCACACCCTATGCAGATGGTACACCTGGTCCTAACCGGTTGTTTGTACCCTATGTAGGTGATCAGATACTACCTCCCCACTAGCTCATCTATAAAAACCCCTGCCTTTCACTGCTGGATGGCAACCGTTTTTTCTGGGACCCCTCTCTGTAGTAGAAAGCTGTTCTCTTTGTTTCTCCTATTAACTTTCTGCTCTACACCTCACTCTTGGTGTGCCCATGTCCTTGATTTCCTTGGCTGTGAGACCAAGAACCCTGGATGTTACCCCGGACAGCGAGGCCACTTCAATACTAGCTGTGGGTCTGTGGTATATGGCTTTTATTACATTGAAGCATGTTCCTTCTTTCCCCGGTGTTTTGAGGGTTTGTATCATGATGAAATATTGAGTTTTATTAAATGCTTTTCAGCATCGATCAAAATGACTATATGGTTTGTATCCTTCATTCTGTTGATAATGATTTATCACATACATTAATTTGCATATGTTGAACCATCCTTCCATCCCGGGGGTAAATCTCACTTGGTCATGATGATTATTCTTTCTAGCGTATTGTTGAATTTGATTTGCTAGTATTCTGTTGAAGATTTCTGCATCAATATTCATCAGTGGTTTTGCCCTGTAGTTTTCTTTTTTTGATGTGTCTTTGTCTGGTTTTGGTATCAGGGTAATACTGGCCTCATAAAATGAGTTTGGAAGTATTCCCTCCTCCTCTATTTTTCAAAATAGTTTGAGTAGGATTGGTATTAGTCCTTCTTTAAATGTTGGGTAGATTTCAGTAGTGAAGCCATCAGGTCTGGCATTTCTTTACTAGAAGACTTTTATTATGGCTTTGATCTTGTTACTTGTTATTGGTCTGTTCAGGTTATGTACTGGTTTTTCCTTTTCATATTTAGTACTTCCTTCAGGAGCTCTTGTAAGGCAGGCCTGATGGTGACAAAATCCCTCAGCATTTGCTTTTCTGGAAAGGATTTTATTTCTCCTTCCCTTATGAAGCTTATTTTGGCTGGATGTGAAATTCTGGGTTGAAAATTCTTTTCTTTATGACTGCTGAATATTGGCCCCCACTCTCTTCTGGATTGTAGGGTTTCGTAGAGAGATCCGCTATTAGTCTGATGTGCTTCCCTTTGTAGGTAACCTGATCTTATTCTCGGGCTGCCCTTAACATTTTTTCCTTTGTTACAACCTTGGAGAATCTGACGATTATTTGTCTTGAGGTTGCTCTTCCCAAGGAGTAAGAGTGGTGTTTTCTGTATTTCATGAATTTGAATGTTGGCCTGTCTTGGTAGGTTGGGGAAGTTCTCCTGGATGATATCCTAAGTGTGTTTTCCAACTTGATTCCATTCTCCTCGTCACTTTCAGGGACCCCAATCAATCATAGGTTTGGTCTTTTCACATAGTCCTGTATCTCTTGGAGGCTTTGTTCATTTCCTGTCACTTTTCTTTCTCTGATCTTGTCTTCATGCCTTATTTTAGTAAGTTGATCTTCAATCTCTGATATCCTTTCTTCTGCTTGATCATTTCAGCTATTGATACTTGTGTATGCTTCACGAAGTTCTCGTCTTGTGTTGTTAAGCTCCATCAGGTCATTTATGTTCTTCTCTAAACTGGTTATTCTAGTTATCAGTTCATGTAGCCTTTTATCAAGGTTCTTAGCTTCCTTGCATTGGGTTAGAACATGCTCCTTTAGCTCTGAGGAGTTTGTTGTTACCCATCTTCTGAAGCCTACTTCTGACAGTTTGTCAAACTCATTCTTCATCCGGTTTTGTGCCCTTGCTGGAGGGGAGTTACCATCATTTGGAGGAGAAGAGGCATTCTGGTTTTTGGAATTTTCAGGATTTTTGCACTGGTTTTTCCTCATCTTGGTGGATTTATCTACCTTTGATCTTTTAGGCTGATGACCTTTGGATGAGGTTTTTGTGTGGGGGTCCTTTTGTTGATGTTACTGCTTTCTGTTTTTTAGTTTTTCTTCTAATAGGCCCGTCTTCTGCAGGTCTGCTGCAGTTGCTGAAAGTCCTCTCCAGACCGTTTTCCTGGGTATCACCAGTGGAGGCTACAGAATAGCAAAGATTGCTTCCTGCTCCTTGCTCTGGAAGCTTTTTCCCAGAGGGGTACCACCCTGATGCCAGTCAGAGCTGTCCTGTATGAGGTATCTGTCGACCCCTGCTGGGAGGTCTCTCCCATTCAGGAGGCACAGGGGTCAGGGACCCACTTGAGGAGGCAGTCTGTCCCTTAGCAGAGCTCGAGCGCTGTGATGGGAGAAACCTCCTTGTCAGAATCTGCTACTCCCTTCAGAGCCAGCAGGCAGTAACATTTGTCTGCTGCAGCTGCGCCCACAGCTGCCCCTTCCCACAGGTGCTCTGTCCCAGGTAGATGGGAGTATTATCTATAAGGGGCTGCTGCTTTTCTTTCAGAGATGCCCTGCCCAGTGAGGAGGAATCTAGAGAGGCAGTCTGGCCACACCTGCTTTGCCAAGCTGTGGTAAGTTCTGCTCAATCCGAACTTCTGGCCTCCTTAACACTGTCAGGGGAAAACTGCCTACTCAAGCCTTAGTAATGGCAGACGCCCCTCCTCCCACCAAGTTCGATCATCCCAGGTCGACTTCAGCTTGCTGTGCTGGCAGTGAGAATTTCAAGCCAGTGGTTCTTATCTTGCTGGGCTCCATGGGAGTGGGATCCGCTGAGCGAGACCACTGGTTCTCTGGCTTCAGCCCACTTTCCAGTGGAGTGAAGGGTTCTGTCATGCTGTGGTTCCAAGCTCACGGCTTCCCTTGCCTGGGAAAGGGAGGCCGTCCAGCTCCTTGCAGTGTGATAGTACTTGATACTCAACAAAGTGTAACTACTATACCTGTTATTAATAATAAAAATAATATATTAGTAATGAGTGACCATAGCAAATCCCTCTGCATGAATTTACTAGGGTTTGTGACTGTTGTTCTACACTTTGACCAGAAGCATCTAGTGGTTGTGCATTCTCCACGTGATTTTCATTCATAACAAAGGTTTGATAGACTCTTACTCCCTCAACCTCAAATCTGCCATCAGAATGGGCCTGCATTCCATAATTCACTGAAGAGATACCTTGTTACAGTCCTGAATAGAGATTGTGGCTGGGGCTGGGACCAGGGAGCTGCGGAGGTGAGATCTGATGGTGAGACTGAATGAAGGATGTTGCTGAAGAAAATGTTACGGAGGAGGAGGCTGATGCCCACACAGCATCCTTAGGGAAATGGTAGAAGTTTTCACAGGAGGTTTTGTGACTTTTTGCTGTGGAGTCTGTAGCATCAGTGCTCTTTCCTGTCCTGACAATGTACCCTCCCCCAGATGATCCTACCTCCAGCCCTCAGTAATTGTTTGCTCATTTAGGTGAGTGTCTGTGTGTCATCCAAGTGGTGGGTGTTGTATAATAGATTCAATGATGGGAAGAGCTACTGTTTACTTAATCTACTGGGTTCCCAAGTGTTTTACATGTATTATCTCACTTAAATCTCACAATGTCCATGTAGAGTAAGTATTTCCCTTATCTCTTTTATACAGATGAGGAATCTGAGGCTCAGCATGGTTAAGGGAGACAACATTCTCACAGCCTGTAGAACCTGTAGAGCTTGGAGATTAGGAAAGTGGACTCCTAGGTGGAATACCTGGCTCTTCTTTTTAGAAGAGCTATGTGATCTGGAGCTAATCACTTAATATCTAAGCTTCATTTTCTTCACCTATAAAGTGGGAATAAGCAGCACATCAAAACATTCAGTCTGTTTTTGCTCAGTGCACAATGTTGCGCTTTGAAATCTATCCTGCTGCAGGTTCTCTTTATCTCACTCTCCCTGCCTTCCCCCTACATACACAAGCCTCTCACAACAGTGTGTATGCTGGTGTAGGGAATACTGTGCTTGACTCCGCAACATCCATTGTATTCCAAAATCTTTCCATCTCAGACTTTAATGGTCATCCTTTCTATCTTCAGAAATGGGTATGTGACCCAGTGTTGGCCTAGGTGAAAGAAGAAAATATATCCTGGGGACTCCTGTGAAATAATTTTTTGCTCCTAGGAAATAGCAGACACACAAATTCCTCTTTTGCTTAGGGATATAAACATTTTAATCCATGAGGCCTGGAAAAATTATAGCTATCTTGAGACCACCTTGAGGTTTAACCCAGCATGTAAAAGGGTAGAGCACATAGGAAAGAACTTGGGTACATGACGACATCTTTAGTCCCTTGAAATGTCAAAGGAGGATTAGAGTACTTAGCTTGAAGATCTGTTGGGAGGCTCGGGTGAAATAATGAGCATAAGACCTGCAACTCTTCTTGGAAAAAGGAACAGCTAGCTCCTTTGCCACTCACAGGCTTCATGACTGGCTTCATCCTCTAGCCTTGTCTCTCCATCCTCTTTCATATTTACATATTCATTCATTCATTTAATGAAATAAGCAGGCAGTGAGGGCCTGTGCTGCACCATGGCCTGCTCTAGGAATAGGGGATAAAGCAGTGGCCACAACAGATAGCACATCTGCTTTACTGGACCCCATGTTCCTTCATAGAAGAGAGAGTGTATACTAATAGACAAATATAAACATGATGGAAGCCTAATGGGCTTGTTTTCTGTAACTTTTTCCCTTCAGGGACCATGAATAGTTTTGTGTGTGAGGACTGAGAATCTCAAGGTACATGTAGAATTGGGGGTACTCAATTACATGTCTCATGCATTGATTGGTTCTTTGGCTAAACACAGCAGGCTTTCCTTGGGGCTTTATTGTTTCTGCAACCATTGGGTTCTCTGGATTGCCTGCTTCTCCAGTTTCCATTGTGGAATATATAAGGCAGTAAGAACACTCAGGGCATGAAGCAGAAGGAAGCAGATTCCTCCACCCACAGCATGAATTTCTGCATGTTGGTGCTAGTGCCTCAGCTTAATAGATACAGGAGCTTTCCATTTGGTCTGGTATCTCTTGTGTGGGAGTGCTAATAGCACGCTCATGCCTGCTGCATGGATCTCATGGAATCATTGGGTTAATTAAAAATTGTTGAGGGTGTAGGTATTTAGCTTTGTTTTTCATGACAAATAATTGATAATCACTCATTAATCATTTACCTTTTTCTGAAAGATACTCCGCATTATGTGTGTTTGTATGTGTGTATGTGTGTGTATATAGATCTTTTATATGTGTATATATGTATATATACATATATAAGGGATATGTGTATATATACATATATAAGGGATAATCTGCCTGTCACATATATGTGTATAGCTATAAGACATGCAGATTATATATATATATATATATATATATACACACACACTATATATATCTTTTATGTGTGTGTGTATATATATATTATATGTATTGGATTTTGACAAGGAACTGGGTGAGCTGCAGGTTAAATTATGTGTGTGTATATGTATATTATATATATACATATAAACACACACACATATATATAAAAGACATGCAGATTATCCCTATGTCCTCTTCTCTGACTGTTCTTCCCATGGCCCTCCTTTGCCTGAACTCGACTACCCCACACAGACTTGCCTTCAATATTTATGCTCCTTGGTTGTTCTTTTCAGACTAACTTACTGAGTAGAAGTTTACCAGTTCCAACAGGATCCTGTCATTGTCACCCTGTCATCTTCTGCCTTCTGTTCAGGCCTCATTCCTGCTCCCAGCTGCACTGGTGTCCTTGCAGTGTCTGTGCTTTGTCAGGCAGGCTCTGCCTCTGACACTTTTTCCAAACTGTTTCATCTGTCTGGAAAGTTCTGACCCCATGTATCTGCTTGGCTGACTCCTCTGCCCTTTCACATCTTCGTCAAAATGTCACTTTCTCAATGCAGCCTACCCTGGTCACTCTGTGTAATAATTTAATCTGCAGCTCACCCAGTTCCTTGTCAAACTCCAAATTTCCCTTGCCTTGCTTGACTCTCCCCTTTTCTACAGCACTTAACACTTTCTAAAATACCGTGCAATTTGTGAATTTAGCACACTGATTGGTTACAGTCTTTCTCAATGTCACCACCTTCAGAATCTAAGACATTGTCTGAAAGCTGGCAGGTGTCAATGAATGTTTGTTGAACTAATTGATCTTTTGGAAGTAGCATAAATAGGAACATCATTTCCATTCCTGTCAGGAGATAAGATGGAATTTACCTTCGTAGGCACAATATGTGTGACTTTAAAAAAAATTACATACATTGCAAATCTGTCTAGTCAGCTATGAGGTGTTCAATGGCTAGAACATGAGAAATTTTTCTATGAAATTCCACATAGTAGCTGGCACAGTTCTCAATATAGTGTGAAATTTAAGTACCATTTCCCAAGTCTCAAACAGTAAATGACATCTTTAGAGTTTATGTTTCTGATGCATAAAAGTATTTTTCATTTAATATATATTTTTGATTCAAAAAGTATCATTTGATAAATGCAATGATAAACTATTGTGAAAACCATACTATGGGATATCTTAAATATCACAGTAGGTGTAATGGTACATCTAATAGTTAGTACTATTCTAAGAACTTTTTTCTATTTTGTTTCATTTGATCATCATGTCAGACCTTCCAGAAATACCATCTGTACATCCATGATATCTTTTTTTTTTTTTTGAGACGGAGTCTCTCTCTGTCACCCAGGCTGGAGTGCAGTGGCGTGATCTTGGCTCACTGCAAGCTCCGCCTCCCGGGTTCACGCCATTCTCCTGCCTCAGCCTCCCGAGTAGCTGGGACTACAGGCGCCTGCAAACACGCCCGGCTAATTTTTTTTTTTTTTTTTTGTATTTTTACTAGAGACGGGGTTTCACCGCGTTAGCCAGGATGGTCTCGATCTCCTGACCTCATGATCCGCCCGCCTCGGCCTTCCAAAGTGCTGGGATTACAGGCGTGAGCCACCGATAAAGATATCGCCTCCATGATATCTTTAGTAAGAGGATTAAGAGATATATAACTAATTTAACTAACATACTAGGAAGCATTTCTTACACTTTACTGACATAATTGCATTTAGTTCATATAGCTGAAGTCCTCTGTGTTTGGTAATATTACAATTCCTTTTTCTCAGATCAGAACGCTGAGACACAAAGAACTTGTGTAATTTGCAAATGATTGCAGAGTTTTAAAATAGCATACAAGGGATTAGAATTCATGGAGGTTATTTTGGAGTATAATAAAATGCATCCTTAAAAAAAATCTACCTTGCTCATTGTGTTAGTAGGGATGATTCTGAATGAAAGTAACAGAATATTCCTACCTAAACTGTTTCAAGCCACGAAGCAATTCCTATTCATTAACAAAAAATGAGTAGAGTTGAAAAAGAGTGGGTTTTAATGGTACAGGTATTGGAGGGGCCTACAAAGAGTTCCAATGAGATATCAGTAGATATCTATTACAGCAGCTGAATTGGCTATTATAAACGAGAGCAAATGTCCACAAAAAGACTTGTTCATAGAAGCTTTGTTTGTAATAGCCCAAATCTTAGAGCCAACATGTCCACCAAGAGGTGAATGGATAAAGAAACCATGGCATATCCATACCATGGAATGCTAATCAGCAACTTTTGATACACACAACAAACTGTATGGACCTTGAGGGCATTATGCTGAATGGAAAAGGCCAACCCCAAAAGGACACATATTGCATGATTCTTTTTTAAGTAACAGTCTTAAAATGAAATGATTAGAGAGATGGAGAACAGTTGAGTTGTTACCTGAGCTTAGAGATGGTGCTGGGATGGTGGTGAGTGTGACTACAAAGGGATAGCATGAGAAAGATCTTTATGGTGATGAAACAGTTTTGTAATTTGATTGGATTGGTGATTACACATATCTCCACATATGATAAAATGACACAACTACATACACATTGTTCCAATGTCAATTTCCTGATTTTGATACTATACTATAGTTATGTAAGCTATAAACTGTCTTGGGGGAAACAAGGTGAAGGGTGTATTATCTTTGCAACTTCTTGTGCATCTATAATTTCAAAATAAAAAATGAACACACACACACACACAAGTATATTTCAACAGACCTAGTACTTCTGGGATCCAATCAATAAAGTGAAATGAAACCATTTAAAAAACAGGAAATCAGAAACACTGCATAGATGCTTTATACCTTATTGTCAACATGGTAAGGGAGGAAAGACTGAAACCTAAGGAGGGAAAATGACAGCTTGCACCATGAAAACAATATTACCAAGAGTATAGAATCATTGCTACCCGGTTGCCATTGCCAAAAAGCAACTGCTTCCAGCATATGCCAGGGTGATGCTAAAATACTGGAGGACAGATGCTGATGCCACAATTGGATTGAATTGCCAGCTGATGTGATTCTTTGTCATAAGACTGGATGCTGTTACTCCTCCTGACCATGTTTTCAAAAGGATTCCACTCAAGCAGTTGGCAATGTTGACGTTCATGACCCCATTTATTTTGATCTTCCTTTACCTGAGGATGGTAGTCTCAAGAGTTTTTCTGCTTATGTTTATAGGAGCCTCTGAAATGATGCTTCTGTTTCGGGCTTCTGTTTTGGGTTCTTCTACTTTCTTTCCTGTGCTCTTTCTTGTAGGAGAGTAGGCTGGATAGTTCCAGGATTGAGCATCAAGTTATTGAGTTCTTGTGTTAGGTTATCCCAGGAAGAATGGGAGGTTACTTTCTTCCTGGTTGAGATCCCAGAAGTGTTTCCCATATACCCCTGGCAGCAGTGGCATTCACATTTGAATCTCTTCTGATCTGTATCACGTGAGAAGGAGGCTTTTGCTTTTCTGTCAACCTGATAAGGTGCCATGGGCTTGATATATCTCTGTCTCATGCATTCTACTAACGTTTTTTTCTTCTGGGGTAACCTTGAACTTTCCCACTGCTGATCTTCTTCCAGCCGCTCAAAGAAAAAAACATATATTAGAAACACAAAGATTGTGTTTAAAACATGTTATGTTGCATATTATTCTTGGAATGCCTATAAAAACACCTACACACATTTCAGGAAGAGTCCCTGATAATTTCAGCAACTGAAATCTAATAAATTTATTTAGTAATTTCTTTTGGTAAGCACCAACATAAGCAAATAATGTAGTCCAAAAAATGGGAAATATTGGCTTTAACCCTATTTTATCCCCACTGGATTACACATGCCACAAGAAACCTCAGGATCACACATATTCAAGTGGAGAGTACATATCACAATTTCTAAAGTTACAAATACTGAGATCTTTTGCAGCACTGCTCCTCAAAAAGCCTACTCTTTGGCTTACAAAAAAATCTCAGGCCAGGCACGGTGGCTCACGCCTGTAATCCCAGCACTTTGGGCGGCCAAGGTGGGCAGATCATGAGGTCAGGAGATCGAGACCATCCTGGCCAAAATGGTGAAACCCCCGTCTCTACTAAAATACAAAAAATTATCCGGCGTAGTGTCATGCACCTGTAATCCCACCTACTTGGGAGGCTGAGGTAGGGGAATTGCTTGAACCTGGGAGGTGGAGGTTTTAGTGAGCTGAGATCGCATCACTGTACTCCAACCTGGTGACAGAGCAAGACTCGGAAAAAAAAAAAAAAAAGAAAAACACCTCAGACTCCCTCCATTAGTTGCATGTAATACGAGGCAATCCTATCTCAATGGGCACCTCGAGATTCTTAGGCCCCACGAATAAATGTATTCCTGATCCTAGGAGGTAAGATACTATGGACAGTGATGCATTTACATTTTCATTTATTTGGACTGGAAGAATGAAAGCAATAAAAGCAAGCCGCAGCTAATTCAGCTCCTTATGACTCCTCTCTCCCTCGCTACAGTTACTCACTCTAGAGGGTTAAATATTCAATATTCCTTGGAACAAATATGTGCTCAAATTGCTCATTACCTAGAGTTTCCTTCACCAGCCCACATCCTTTCTTAAGACAAGCAAAAGACTTGAAAAAAGGAAAATGAACCGAAAGAGAAAGTCATTGGCCACAGATTCCATTTGGTGGGTGATTTCCTACATTTTACTCTTCCAGTCTTTTGCAAGATTTCCCTCTAATTCAGTCTTACACACACTTACTGAGTGCCTGTCTCATGACCTCCCCTGTGTCAGTGATACAGAGATATGTGACAGATAATAAAAACCACTTATTTAGTGTAGCCTGTGGGCCAGGTACTGAGAGGTGGGAGTTTTAGATCCATTAACTTACTAATCCTCCCTGCAACTTACAAAGTAGGTAAGATTATTGTTATTTTGCAGATGAAGAAACTGAGGCTTAATGGCAGAATGACTTAAGTGTCAGGGCCAGGATTGGAATTCATATGTGTTCTATATTATACCAAAACCAATGTCAATAATAATTGTGAATCCAAGAGTAAAGGGGGCTGGGAATGAAAATGTAGTCAGGATTAGGTCATGGAAAGCACCGAATGCTGTGGTAACAGTAGCAAAAAAGGCACAGACCATATGACAGCCTGGAACAAACTCCATCCAGCATGAAGCTGCAATATCTCTGGGGACAGAATTGGGCATGAGCTCAACTGATCCAGACAATATATGGGTTATATATTTATAATTGCTAGACATGGACACATGCATTGGGAGTGGGTGGTTCGCGTTCAGGATCCCAATGAAGTGGGTGATGGATGGAAGAAAAGCTGAGAACACTGCATTACAGGAAGAAGTGGCTCTTGGCAAGACCCTCTAACTCTCTGAACCTGTTTTCTCCCTGTAACTAAAGAATAATAACTTCTGGTCTTAACATGGTGGTATAGAAGCAAGCTGAATTCACTTCCCCCAACCTCAGCAAAATGGGGAGGAGGTGGAGTTAAAGTATAGAAATTTTGTGTGTTTTTGCCTTCATTGGTTTCTATTATTTTTATTTGTGATATAAGTTGTATCGTTAAAATAACTTGTTATATCTGTACAATTTTGTGTTAGCCTCATGAAAACAATGGCACAAAAATCTATAATAGATTCACTAAAAATTAAAAGCAACAAATTAAAACATACTACCAGAGAAATCACTTAACCACAAAGGTAGAAAGTAATAAGGGAAGAAAGGAAGAGACGAGTCAAAACAACCAGAAAACAGGCAACAAAATGCCAGTAGTAAGTCCTTACTGAACAATAATAACACTGAATGTAAATGGTCTTAATTCTCCAATTAAAAGGCACAGAGTGGCTGAATGGATAAAGAAGTAGTTGGGGTGTTAACTCAAGTATATGCTGCCTTCAGGAGACTTAGTTCACCTGTAAAAACACACATAGCCTGAAAGTGAAGGGGTGGAAAAAGATATTCCATGCAACTGGAAGCCAAAAAAGGTCAGGATAAGCTATACTTTTATCAGATAAAATAGACTACAAATGTAAGATTTTAAAAAGAGACAAAAAAGATCACTATATAATGATAAAGGGGGGTCAACTCAGCAAGAGGATATAGCAATTACAAGTTTCTATGCACCCAACATGCGAGCTCCCAAGTCTACAAAGCACACATTAATAAATCCAAAGGGAGAGATATACTGCAATACAATATTAGTGGGGGACTTTAACACTCCACCATCAGTAATGGACAAATGATCTAGATGGAAAATCAACAATAACAACAATATCAGAGTTAAACTACACACTAGATTTAATAGGCCTAACTGACATTTATAGAACATTTCATCCAATTACAGAAGAACATTCTTTTCATCAGCACATGAAATATTCTCCAGAATACATCATATCTTAGGCCACAAAAGGAGTCTAAATGAATTTTTAAAAACAGAAATTATATCAAGGATCTTTTCTGACCATAATGGAATAAAATTAGCAATCATAATAAGAGGAACCTTGGAAAATACACAAACACATGGAAATTAAACAACATGCTCCTAATTGTTTTTTTAAAACTTTATGGGTTTTTTTTTACATACTTTAAGTTCTAGGGTACATGTGCACAACGTGCAGGTTTGTTACATGTGTATCCTTGTGCCATGTTGGTGTGCTGCACCCATTAACTCATCATTTACATTAGGTTTATCTCCTAATGCTATCCCTCCCCACTCCCCCCACCCCACGACAGGCCCCAGTGTGTGATGTTCCCCTTCCTGTGTCCATGTGTTCTCATTGTTCAATTCCCACCTATGAGTGAGAACATTGCGGTGTTTGGTTTTCTGTCCTTGTGATGGTTTTCTGAGAATGATGGTTTCCAGCTTCATCCATGCCCCTACAAAGGACATGAACTCATCATTTCTTATGGCTGCATAGTATTCCATGGTGTATATGTGCCACATTTTCTTAATCCAGTCTATCATTGATGGGCATTTGGGTTGGTTCCAAGCCTTTGCTATTGTGAATAGTGCCACAATAAACATACGTGTGCATGTGTCTTTATAGCAGCATGATTTATAATCCTTTGGGTATATACCCAGTAATGGGATGGCTGGGTCAAACGGTATTTCTAGTTGTAGATCCTTGAGGAATCGCCACACTGTCTTCCACAATGGTTGAACTAGTTTTCAGTCCCACCAACAGTGTAAAAGTGTTCCTATTTCTCCACATCCTCTCCAGCACCTGTTGTTTCCTGACTTTTTAATGATCGCCATTCTAACTGGTGTGAGATGGTATCTCATTGTGGTTTTGATTTGCATTTCTCTGATGGCCAGTGATGATGAGCATTTTTTCATGTGTCTTTTGGCTGCATAAATGTCTTCTTTTGAGAAATGTCTGTTCATATTCTTTGCCCACTTTTTGATGGGGTTGTTTGATTTTTTCTTGTAAATTTGTTTAAGTTCTTTGTAGATTCTGGATATTAGCCCTTTGTCAGATGGGTAGATAGTAAAAATTTTCTCCCATTCTGTAGGTTGCCTTTTCACTCTGATGGTAGTTTCTTTTGCTGTGCAGAAGCTCTTTAGTTTAATTAGATCCCATTTGTTAGTTGGAAAAAACTACTTTAAAGTTCATATGGAACCAAAAAAGAGCCCACATTGCCAAGAAAATCCTAAGCAAAAAGAACAAAGCTGGAGGCATCAAGCTACCTGACTTCAAACTGTATTACAAGGCTACAGTAACCAAAACAGCATGGTACTGGTACCAAAACAGAGATATAGACCAATGGAACAGAACAGAGCCCTCAGAAATAATACCACACATCTACATCCATCTGATCTTTGACAAACCTGACAAAAACAAGAAATGGGGAAAAGATTCCCTATTTAATAAATGGTGCTGGGAAAACTGGCTAGCCATATGTAGAAAGCTGAAACTGGATCCCTTCCTTACACCTTATACAAACATGCTCCTAATTGTTTACAGTTTCTTGAAGCAAATACCAAAATCTATGGGATATGGCAAAAGCACTAAGAGGGAAGTTTATACCAATAAATGCTCCTGTCAAAAAAGTAGAAAGACTTCAAATAAACAACCTAATGATGCATCTCCAGGAACTGGAAAAGAAAGAACAAACCAAACCACAAATTAGTAGAAGAAAATAAACAATAAAGATCAGAACATACATAAATGTAATTGAGACTTAAACATGGAAATATATTCCGTGCTCATGAATTGAAATAATTAATATTGTTACAATGACCACATTACTCAAAGTAATTGACAAATTCAGTGCAATTCCTATCAAAATACCAATGACATTATTCACATAAATCAATATATAAAAATGACATTTGCAGTCCCATGTTTATTGCAGCACTATTCACAATAGCAAAGACATGGAATCAACCCAAGTTTTCATCAACAGATGAATGGAAAGAAAATGTGGTACATATATACAATGGAATATCATTTCATTGTAAAAAAGAATGAAATTCTGTCATTTCCAGCAACATGGTCGGAACCGTTTATGTTGAGTGAAATAAAACACAGAAAGACAATATTTCATGTTCTCATGTGAAAGCTAAAAAAAGTGCATGTGAAAGCTAAAAAAGTGGGTGGTGGCCTGAAGGTAGAGAGGAGAATGGTGATTATGAGAGTCCAGGAAGGTTAAAGGGAGAGAGGGATGAAGGGAAAAAAGAAAATAAATGTATTCATTACCACTGAATTGTACAGGTAAAAATGATAAAGATGATAAATTTTATATGTATATTTTTACTTTAATTAAAAAAGAATAAAATCCACTATTTCTTGTTGCATTGTGTATGAGTGATTAGCACAGGGCCTGTCCATTTTAGGCTTTTTAGAAATAGCCACATTTTCCCTTCTAAAATTGATTCTAAGAAATAACTGACTGAATGTAAAAAGACTTATGATCGAAGATGTTTACAGTAGCCTTTTTTTTTTGTAATAATGGACAATGTATGGCTCTAGAGCCTGTGAACTTTCCATCACATGTTTCAAGTAAAGATATTGACGTTGCTGGGAACAACTGTGGAAGGTCACAGTGAAAGGTCAGTTACTGGGGTGGAGTTAGTAGGCAGATTTAGATGCTGGGCCAGTTTCCTGTTACTTGCAAATTATAAGCAGAAACACTTAAATTTTACTAGAAAGAATATGAAGAAGGTGGATTTAAAATTTTCTGAATGGACCAAGATTTAATTCTGCCTCAGAAAAGGGTACTTAAAAGTAGAATCTATTTATTATACTTGATATGTCTGTCTGCTTGAAAATATTTGTAAAATATTTTATTTTGATTTTTAAACAGTATGGAAGTGCCTCAAAAAACTAAAAAAAAAATAGAACTATCATATGATACAGCAATTCCACTACTGTGTATACACCGAAAAGAAAGGCCCTCAATTAATGTTTATATCTGGAATGAATGAAGTGCTTGGCACAGAGAGGGTGCTGAGTGAATTACAGCCTTTATTATTGCTGCTTTCCTGGTTGATTGAAGCTAAGAGGAGAGGAGATAGTCAATGAGAGAACAGTACAAGTTGCCGAGACACTGAGGAAGGAAATTGCTTGGATGTGGTCACCAACATCCACCTAGTTGCCTAGACCAGCACCCTAGCAGTCGTTCTTGATTGAGCAGGTGCCACCCTTATTAGTCAAATGGTCCACACCCAGCATGGAGAGGAGCCCTGAGGCAGGAAGTAGGAGCCAGATTCCTTTGTAGTTTCCTTTATGCCACCTCATCAAGCCTCAAGTTTATAAGTGCTTCAAATTCCCAGTCACTCCCTGTTCTGTTGTCAGTATTTATAACAGATATTAATATTAATATTATCCCTCTAAATATGAATGCAATTCCAGTACAATCTGATCATTCCCTCCTACTAAATGACTATCAAGAGTAATGACAATGATTATTATTTCCAATCACTATGTGTTGAACACATCAACACTGTAATATAAACTATGAACCCTAATGTATACAGGGGGAAAATGAAGCTCAGCAAGAAATAGTGGCAAGGCTAAAGAGCCAGTTAGTTGGAGAACATTGTGGTGGCATATGTACACAGTGGAATAGTATTCAGCCTTTAAAAAGAAGGAAAGACAGAAATCTTGTTACATGCAACAACATGGATTAACCTGGTGGGCATTATTTAAGTTAAATAAGCTAGGCACAGAAAGAAAAATATTGCATGATCTCACTTACATGTGAATCTAGAAAGTTGAACCTAGAAGCAAAGAGCAGAATGGGGTTACCAGGGCTGGGGAGTGAGTGGGGAGATATTGGTTAAAGAATGCAAAGTTTCAGATAGGAGGAATAAATTCAAGAGATTTATTGTATGCTGTTCTGTCTATGGAGTAGCCGTTCTTTTATTCTTTTACTTTCTTAATAAACTTGCTTTCACTTTGCACTGTGGACTCGCCCTAAATTCTTTCTTGCATGAGATCCAAGAACCCTCTCTTGGGGTCTGGATCCAGACCCCTGTCCTGTAACATATTTCTGGCAACCACAGAAGGGACTATAGTGCAGAAACCCTGACTCAACAGCTACCTTTGGGTAAGTGTTGGGGTCCTGTAACGTCTTTCTGGTGAATCCTGAAGGGACAATACTGAAGAAACCACCCCCACCAACCCAAAGGAAATAGAGTGCAGCACTGATTGGATGACTTTGGGTAAGTGGTGGGGTACTTGAGTAAAGAATGGGATTGGGTTAGAGGCCCAACTTAGGGGAGTTAGAGTCTCTCCTAAGACAGAGTGGGTTAGAGGCCCCTCTTAATAAAAGGCAAGGATGCTTGACTGACCTTGGGTTAGAGGCCTGACTTAGGAGGGTTAGGGTCCCTTCTAAGATTCAGGGGTTTAGAGGCTCCTGTCGGTAAAGTCCCTCTCAGCTAAGAAGGGGTTCAGCACTATGGAATGTGAACTGCTATTCTCTTTGGATTAATCTGCCTTGCATTCTTTGCTGATGGCTATGGGTGATAGGATTAGGCATGTACAGGATTGTGGGACACGGGAAGCTTTTTCCTCCCTAAAAGGGGAAACTTGAGAGCTGATAGGATTGCTGGAAAAGATCCCTGCTCAACTGGCAGCAGCCGCCTGAACTTTTCAGTGTCACTGCAATGGGTGGGTCTTTCTCTGGCTTCCCTGATCATTTCGCCTTCCCCACCCTGCCACAGGCAATGCTTTTCTTTCTCTCCTTTCTCTTTCTTTTCTATTACTCAGGGCAACAATCTTGCCCAGAAACCACATGTTGAAACTCCTGGTCGGAGGTTGGATTAACAATGACAAGGCCCAACCAGGGAAAAGTTTAAACCTTGCGAGTTTAATTGTGGGTGCTAACCGGAGTGGGTAATGTCTATATTTTTTCACATGTATTTTGCTCTGGCCAGAACAGAAAAAGATAATTTTCCTTTGTGTTGTTGCTTGGTGCCTAGGGCTATGGTGTAGCCAGCCGGGTCACTAGGCCTGCTCAGGGAAAGGGAACTCAGAAGCCTGGCATGCCAGCAAAAGGATAAGAATTTCTTACCAGTCAGATTTCTGGCACTTTCTCTGTGTGTGTGTGTGTGTGTGTGTGTATGTGTGTGTGTAAACTGGATGTTTCCCTCTGGTCAGTTATGCCCTTGGGAGCTTGACCTTGTAACGATGTGGCCATGCTTTCTCTTTTCACAAAGGCAGCCTGGGTTCAGGGTTCAATTCCCAGCTTAGGGGATGATCCTTTATCTTCTATCTGTCTATGTATTTATATGTATTATGTGTGTGATGTTTATATATGAAAGAGCTTTAGTTAGTTTGAAAATAAGAGCTTAAATCAAATATTTTTTCAGGAAAGTAAAAAGTGTACTGCCTTTTAGTTATGTTTCAAGAACTGTGGCACACTTGTTATTAAATTCTAATCTCATCAGTTGTTTTTAAGTTTGTTTCTGCAATTTAGGCTAACCCTGCTTATGCCTGTAAACCAACCAGTGATCTCTGACTGCTGCTCAGAAGAAACAAGAGGGATGATGGGTAATGTAAAAATCTGGATCAGTATTCTAATTCTGGGCACATTACAATCAGCTAACAAACCCATATCAGCTTAATTCCAATAATTGCTCAGTTCATGAAAAACTTTCTAATTTAGTTTACTTGGAATAACTTTACCTATTTTGCTTTACTCTTGTGGAATATATTGCTGTTATACTCTTTGTGTAGGAATACAGGACAAGCTTACTGAATGTTTTCTTAAACTAAACACGTATTAATCTTCCAGATATCACCTCTTGTCAAAACTCAAGAATCATAAATGGCCCTCAATATACTGATGCTTTCTAACTGAGCTCCTCTCTACCCTGAACACAAGAGACCCTAATAGTTAGGCAGGAATATCGTCGCCCCTGCTCAACCTGAAGAAGTTACAGAAGATGGATCTTCATCCCTCTACAACCCTTAGGATTAAGGGTTCACTTATAAAAGGGAGGAGGGGAATGTCAGAGGCATGTGAACCAGAACTACCCCATCTTGAATTGGAGCTGGGTAAAATGAGGCTGAAATCTACTGGGCTCCATTCCCACATGGTTAAGGCATTCTAAGTCACAGGGTGAGATAGGAGGTTGGCACAAAATACACGTCATAAAGACCTTGCTAATAAAACAGGTTGCAGTAAAGGAGCCTGCCAAAACCCACCAAAACCAAAATGGCAACGAGAGTGACCTCTGGTTGTCCTCACTGCTACACTCCCACCAGTGCCATGACGGTTTACAAATGCCATGGCAACATCAGGAAGTTACCCTATATGGCCTAAAAAGGGGAAGCGTGAATAATCCACCCCTTGTTTGGCATATCATCAAGAAATAACCATAAAAATGGGCAACCAGCAGCCCTTGGGGCTGCTCTGTTTATGGAGTAGCCATTTTCATTTTCTTTTACTTTCTTAATAAACTTGCTTTCACTTTGAAAAAAAATCTATTGTACATCATGTTGACTATAATAATGACAATGTATTATTGTATTCTTGAAAATAGCTAGAAGATTTTGTGTTCCCTCCACACACAAAAAATGCTAAGTATGTGAAGTAATGCCTGTGTTAGTTAGCTTGATTGAGCCATTCAACAATGAAGATGTATCTCAAAACATCATGTAAACCAGGCATGGTAGTGTTCCCCTGTAATCCTAGCTACTCAGGTGTTGGAATTCGCTCAGGATGGTGGCAGAAAATATTAGGGAAAGTTATAGGGAATAGTCACAAACCTTTTTGGAAGGCCGAAAGGTTACATAGTTTGTAATAATTGAACAGGCTGAAGGTGGCTTGTTCTTACCTTAGGGCATTAGGTCATAGGGTAAATACTAGGGACAATAGAGGCTTCCCCAGTTAAGTCTGTTTATCCTACCTCCATTAACTAACCTTTGAGCCAGATGGCCCTATGGGGGGGAGGGGGAAGGTCGACCAGGGAAATTGCACCCTAGTGGTATTTACTTTAGATCACAGTACCTGAGCTTTAATCATTCATAAAACTTCTCTCTTAATCATGTTAATTATCCACGAGTGTGTTTACTCCAAGCTTCTTTTGTTAATTCTATTCCAAATAAATGCCTGAAGTGCGAGCTGCTCAGGGCCACGGCTGCCATTGTTTACAGGACTCTCCTTGGAGTCTGTGAGTGGCCTCGGACCCTCAGCTGCACTGGCGAAGCAGAATATCTGTGTGTCAATATACTTGATTCATCTGTTGCTGGGCCAGGGGTCTGCAAGGGACAGACTCCCTGCAGCTAGTGCCCCTGCAAAAGGAGCACTGCCTCACTCAGGAGGCTGAGGTGGGAGAATTGCTTGAGCCCAAGAGTTTGAGACCAGCCTGGACAACATAGTGATACTCCATCTCAAAAAAAAAAAATCATGTTGTACTTGATAAATATATACAATTTTTATGTGTGCATTAAAATATATAAATAATTTTTGAAAAACAGCAAAACAAGATGTTCTGATGATATCAATACTGGATATTTAAGTTTAAATAATTTCTTGGGTGGAGTGATAGTGGCAGAGTGATGTGAGGAGAATGATGCCAAGGAAAATCATTTATAATTTATAAGCAACAGTTGGCATCAAACACCACTGCAGAAGTAGTAACACATCTAATGGTTTGAAGTATTCTAAGCACTTCATATATCTTCTCTGACCTACTGGAATTTGACCCATAAGGAATCAATTAAGTGTTTATTAATTATTTTGTGCATTGATTTTCTGACCCTGAATAGAATGTCTATGCTTCAAAGACAGGGATTATGTTTTCTTCTGGTTCTGGCTTTGCCCCCAACAAATATCTAGCAGAATAGGTACAAAAGCGTTTGAGCTTGTCGAAGAGAAGGGATAAAAGAAGGATGACTGGCTAACACAATGTGGCTTCTAGAACGAGGCAGTAGATCCCTTCAGAGCCGCCTGATGTTATGGAAAACACCCATACAATCCAGAGCCTCAGTCTCAGCTCCCCCACAATTCTATCTTGAGATCTCTCTAAAAAGTAAGCATATTTATACACTCACACCTCTTGTGTTGAGGATTATATGATATAAGGAATATAAATGTTGGTGCTTGCAAGTGTAACCCTGACTCGTGGGACTGTCTCTTAGCCCTTAACATCCATTCCTTAGAGGCAGTGGGGAAAGCCATCTGGAATGCAAGCTCTGGAGCCACAGCCTGGGTTTATATCCCAGATCACACATTCACAAGCTGTGTCTTTGAGCAAGTTGTGTGACCTCTCTGGGCCTTGGAAGCTCATTTGTCAACTGGGGATAATGATTGTACCTACCTTATAGAATTATTGGAGATGAATAAATGAGGTAAAGCATGTGAAATACTCTGCAAAGTGCCTGGCACACAGGACACAATTGCTACACTTCAGTTTAGGGCAACATATCGTGATTAATAACATCTCCCCACAACATACCTGCAGCCTGAGTCCTCTGTTCAAGTTTAGGCCTTTGAATTAGGAGTAAATATATTATTATCCTTCCCCATCTTTCCCTGAGACAGGGGAAGAACGATTCAGGGTCACTTTAATTCTCAAACTCTCTGTTGAGATCCCACCAGAGGAACTGAGTTCACATGAACTTACCTGTTCAGAAGTCTTTTCTGGGTACACAAGAAGTTATTTTTTTGCTGCAACAGACCCCTGGATATATGTCAACAAAAACAGATTTTCCCAGAGTAGTACTTATTTTCTCATGAGGAGACTGTCCTTGTGACTGGCTGGGTACTTTCCAGAGGGCTGTATGAGGAAAACAGATTTAATCCTTTACATATCATAAAAAGCAGGACACACATCTTAACCTTCATACCATTTTGAAATGGCGTAGTGGTGCTCTGGGCCCCATACTAGAGTCATAACAGTGCTGTTCATAGTCATCCATAGTAGACACTGGAGAACAAAGAAAGAAACATGGAACATCTAAGCAAAGGACACCAGCACTAATGTGAAGGTGGAAGGTACTTGCACCTGCAGGCAGGAGCCTATGCTTCCAACTGCTTTCCATAGTGGGGAGTGGGGCCCCACTGCCTGCCCCCAATACTGTCCCTTCTTCAGTATCCCAACTTCTGACCAGTGAACTCAGTTCACATTTGGCATTCCCCCTTGAGTTACTGTGTACTTTTACAGCTCTCTTTTCCTATGCCTCTTTAGGGTTTGCTTGGGGTTTTCTCAGTCAATCTGATTCAGGAATTGCCCATAACTTCTCAGGTCTAAGGTTCCTCTTCCTTATTTTGCAGTATAATTATGATTCAAAGGTAAGTCTCTATTCTGGCATGTTCTGAGACTTATGCCTGGAGCCAAAGACTAGAGCCTCTTCTCAGGCCACCATCTGGATTCCACATCCAGGTGGCATGAGAACAGGACATTTCTGAAAACCATTGCTAGAATGATTATGTTATGTGGCACTTTTGTATTTTTAGCATCACTGATGATCATCAGGAGCATGACCCAATTGATACACTGTAAGGTAAGACCCCTAGAGAATACTGTAACATATAGTCAAATATATATATAGTCAAATTATTTATATATATATATATATGTAATGGCAAGGGGAGGGGTTCAAGGAAACAGACTGAGAAGGAGTGACCAAAAGAGGCAGGAGGAAAGTAACCAGAGTGGCCTTTCTGTAGAAGTGAAAAATGTTACCTGGACTTTCCAAGTACCATAATCACTGGGTTCACGTTCTTGAACCTGCTGAGATAAGCCTAAAAGGCATATATGCCTCCCATCTACAAAGTAAAAATAACAGACAGGAATGTTGCATTCTTCCAATGAATATTTATTGCAGTCCTACTCTGCTATATCAATTCATTGTATACAGGAAGGCTCCAAAGAAGTACTCATAGTAGCTCCAAACTGCATTGTCCAAGATGCACTGTGAAAGGGAAAATGTGTGTTTTATAGTGGTATGATAAGGTTCTGGACAAGGTGTGGGGATAAAAAACACATAAACCCTCTATATTAATAGAAAATTGAGCTGAAAGATTTGCTGTATTCAGTCATTTACGGTATATTATTTCCGACACACTAACTGATGTTTATTAGTTGTATAAAAATAGCTACAGTGGGCCAGGTGCGGTGGCTCACGCCTGTAATCCCAGCGCTTTGGGAAGCTGAGGCAAGTGGATCACGAAGTCAGGGGTTCGGGACCATCCTAGCCAACATGGTGAAACCCCACCTCTACTAAAGATACAAAAAAAAAATAGCCTGGAGTGGTGGCACACGCCTGTAATCCCAGCTACTCAGGAGGCTGAGGCAGGAAAATCGCTTGAACCCAGGAGGCAGAGGTTGCAGTGAGCTGAGATAGCACCATTGCACTCCAGCCTGGGTGACAGGGTGAGACTCCATCCCCCTACCCCCCCCACCAAAAAAAAATAGCTACACTGTACTGAGTGGCATGGGTCATCATCACTCATACATAAATGTGTCAGAGCATCAGTGAGCACCAGGCTCCAGGATCTGTGCTTTGGTGGACTTTTCTCACACATCCATGTTTTCTGCAGGTTAATAGACCTCAAAGAGCTCACAGTTGGTGGGGACGGGGAGCCATATTGAAGATAATGACAAAACAACAGATGAAAACCATGGTGGGCATGAGAAAGGGGAGGCTCGAAACACAGAGGGGGGCCCCTTAGCCAAGGTGGTCGGGAACAGCTTCTCTCAGGACATGCTATGATGTATAATATTATAATCCTCACTTGCAGATGAGGTAACTGAAGATCAGAGAGGTTAAGCAACTTAAGTGGTGGAACACATTTTCAACCTATGTCTCTTGAAATGCAAAGTCTTTTGCATTGTGAATGTTACTAATCTTGTGAATGTTACCCATCATGATATGGTCATCTGTTTTGATTCACATTCGTCACCCATACTTCCTCCTTATCTTGGTTCACTCCTTTACATTCTTCAAATCTGCTAAGTATAATAAATACATGAGGCCTTTCTTCTTTTATAGGCTGGATTGCTACTAAAACGTTAAGCTTTAATCCATTCTCCATCCACAGAGTGGGTTAATCAGAAATGAATGGATCACTGCTGCCAAAGTGTTAACCAGCCTGTTACACTGAGTATCAAACACAAATTAAAAATGCTATCCATATGCAGTGATCAATTGGAAACCCACTGCTCCCCTTTAAATCTATTCACAACACCCTACAATAGTGGATTTTATCAAATGTCATGAGTTCCCTTGCAGGAGATAACACCTGTTTCCATATTCACGCACACCAGTTATTGAGCATTGTTAATAAATACTGCTCATTGCCATATGGAAATCCTTTCTTATTTTTCTTGGAGCAATGGAGCCAAACAAAGCCATGGAGCCAAGCAAAGCCATGAGCACTTGATTGTTTGACATATTATCATATGACCAAATTTCCAATAACAGTGCAACTCTGATGCCCAATATCTGCTCCACACAGGCAAACTGGTTATCCAAGGAGTCATTCACTCACTAGATATTCCTGACAAACTTGTTTAAAGAAGTATAAGCTAATGAAGGAGACCAAAAATATTGAAACATGTCTAATGATACCTCATATGTTCTAGAATGAGATTCTCTGATTACTTCAATATGAGAAATGTGTTTCCCTATTGAATTAACCTTCCATTGCTGCCATAACAATTTGTCACAAACTCCATAGCTTTAAATTGAAGAAGGAATTAATGAAATCAACTATAACCTAATAGTAGTAATAGATATTTTAAAATCCTCTTAAAGTTGCTGCAAAATATGACCCCCCCCCCACCTTACAGTCAAGTTAAAAGAGAATATTAACAGCCTGTCTTCTCTCTGTGGACAGTGGACCTTATCTATACTCCCCAACTCCACATTCCTCAAAGTTTATTACAGGCCCAGCGAGTTCCTGCACAGCTGCAGGGTCGCAAGACCGATAAGTTTAGGTTGCAAGACATGTTTCTCTCAAGATGTAAGAAATGTTGTAATGCTGCCTTTGTTTCTTGCTTCTGTAACTTGCTTCCTGCCTCACGTAGTTCCCGCCTTAAGATGTTTAAAAGTAGGAAAAGCCCTTTGTTCAGGGCTCAGACTTTCTGTACGTTTGTCCGGCAGGAATCTCAGATCCCATTCAGAGACTTCAAAGAGGTCTCACCCATCCCATTGGCACTTACAAAAGGTCCCACAAACCCAGGGAGGAAATGGTACCATTTTCTCCAGACACATCTGTGAAATCTGTCTGTGAGGTCTTCACTCATTTACAGTTTGTCATTTTAATTCCTCTAAGCACAGAACAACTAAGAGTAGTACGGTCTGCAGAAATAAAGGAAATGAAAAAATGACATAAATCTTGCCCCTACACTCAATGCCCTTTTTCTGGACCAAGGATAGACTAGAAGCCCAGCTGTCCTGGCATAGTCCTCCATGCTGATGTGTGGCTTACCCAGGCACAGTGTGCATGACTTTTCCCAGGCCATGGCTGGGCTGTTTGGGTCTCCATGTTTCCCACCTCAAGGAGAGCAGGAGAAATGGAATTAGGTCTCAAGGCCTCACCCAGACAAGACTCATGGAGGCTATAACCAGGGCTGGCCTCCTACAAGTTATCCTGCAGAGAAAAGCTATATCTTCCCTGCTCAAGGAAGAGTGGAAGAGGGTGATATGGATCTAGAATTGATGCCATGTTCCAGGCAGACAAGAAGAGATTCAAACTGCTTTTGACTAAAAAACCCTTATATAATGATAACAATACCTAGAATATATTGGGCATTTAATAAATCACAATACTGTTGCTGCTACTGCTATTGTTACTGCTGCTGCTGCTACTACTACTACTAATAATAATACTAATAACAATAACCGTTCTCATTTACTTACTCCTTCTAATGTACCAGACACAGCATCAAAAGATGTGCCTTCACTTATCTTTTAACTGTTCCCATCATCCCAGTTAGCCAATCAGGAAATGGAGGTCCACAGAATCATAGTAACTGCCTAAGTTCACACAAGTAGTAAGTGCTGGAGCTCAGATTCTAACTCAGATCTGCTTCATTCCAAAGCCAGTTTTATTAAACCCTGTCCTATAATGTCTTACATCAAGGACTAGTAAAATATGTTAGAAGGTTCTAGTGTTTGGTCCTGGGGTCCTGGGCGATGACAACTTCTGACTCATCATTATACCAGTCACCTAATATCTAATCAGTAGGATTGCCTGGATCTCATTTCTTTAATTAAACAAGGGCATAAGAGATATTCTATATATGGGCTAAAATCTGATCATCCTCCTTATACCTACTCACAGGGTAAGATAATTAAATAAAAGAGAAAAAGTGATGGTGAATGATCCAGTTATCTGTTGCTACATTTTAAAAAATGCTCCACCACTTGGCGGCTTCAAGCAAAAAATGTATCTGTGTCCCACATAGTTCTATGGGTTGGCGGGTATCAGCTTACTTGGGGTCTCTCGTGCAGTTGTAGTCAGTTATGAATGGCAACTGTGGTGTTCCAAAGGCTCTACTGGCCTGGACTTCCAAGTAGACTCACTCACATGACTGGATTTTCATGCTGACTGTTGGCTTATTTGAGGTTTACAACTTTGTATCCTCCACCTGGCCTTTCCCTATCTCTTGGGGTTCTCTTAGCATGATGTTTGTGTTCTCAGAGGGAACACTCCAAGAGTGAGAGTTTTAGGAGACATGGGTGGAATTAAGTCTTCTTATGACCTAGACTTGGAAGAAACATGCATCACTTCTGCCATGTTCTATTGCTCCAACACAGCCCATATTCAAGGGGAAGAGAGTTAGACTCCGTCTCATAGCATGAAAATCAATGAGTGCAGACAGGGAAGGAAGTTCTTGATGGTGGCCATATTTAGAGAATACCTACCACAGTGAGGATGTGGTGAACCAGCATTAGCACCCTTGCAGGTAGGACTGTACAGCCTGGGAATAAGCACCAATGGTATAAGCACAAAAACCCTCAGATACGGTAACTTCCCTTCAAATTATTTATTCCAACCAGGGGCAGTGGGTCATCCCATAATCCCAGTACTTTGGGAGGCTGAGGCGGGTGGATTGCCTGGGCCCAGGAATTTGAGACCAGCCTGGGCAACATGGCGAAACCCCATCTCTACAAAAAATATAAAAATTAATTTGGCATGGTGGCGTGTGCCTGTAGTCCCAGCTACTCAGGAGGCTGAGGTGAAAGGATCATTTAAACCTGGAAGGTGGAGGTTGCAGTGAGCAGAGATAGTGCCACTGCACTCCAGCCTAGGCGACAGAGGAAGACCCTGTCTCAAAAAAAAAAAAATGTTTATTCCTAGGAAATAACAACACAGGCATACAAAGATTTTTGAACAATGTTATCACCCTAGTTTTCTTGGCAGGAGCAGAAAACTTCAAATGATCTAAATGCCCATCAGAAGGAAGTTGCTTGAAAACATTGATACACATCCATACACTGGAATGTATTGAAAACTCTAGGTGGGCCATGAGATCTTCAGGTCAAATCCAGGAAATAAAATGTGGCCCCTGTAGAGAAGGGGTTGAGACAATCAAGGCCACCAGGTTATCTGTATTGTCTTTGGCTCACAGAACCTTAGCCATGTTTTCCCATCTTTGTTTAATATTCCCCCCAAACACACACTCTGCCTTCCTCTGGGGATCTTCTGGTTATTTCAGCTTGCAGAGCACTTCCTCAGGCAAGCTTTCTCTGTCACCCCTCCATTAGGCTAGTTTTCCCTGCCAAATCCTCTTTTAGCCTACCTTCATTGTCTTAAAGTGTTAGGTAGAGCACATCAGTTTGTTGTAATTGCTTGCATAATTATCTGTTTCTGCACTCCTACTAATTGGAAGCTCACTCTTTTGCTATTTTATCTGGGGCTAGAGTAGTGTTTGAAGAGTCTGGAACTTACATATTAGGAACATGTTGTCCCCACAGAGTCTGCAGCAGTAGACTCTACTGCTTGGAGCATTACTCCACAGATATCCTCCCAAATAAAGTATTTCATATCTTTCAGCAAAATCTATCCTCTGAGTCATGAGATACTTAGTGTTTTAAAAAAATTTCAGCTATGTGGGTTTTGGGGTTATTATTATATGATTATTGTAGGTTTCCTGTTTACAGCTTAAACGCAGTTAGAGAAGAATAAAATTCCTGGGAGTTTTCAAAGAAAATGAGAATGAATAGAGAGACAAGCTAGTATAACTTAAGTATAGTCGTGGGGGTTTGCTGTCCAGTGGAGGAAGCTACCACAAGGGCTCCCCTAGGTAACAAATTCTCCACAGCCTAGCCTCTTCATGTAACATGTACAGAGCTGTTGTATTTTCTTGGCCCATCAGGGGTGTTTTTTGGTGGATATGTAATCACAATCGCATCATGGTGTGCCCTACTCAGCTCAGTGACTCTGGTGTGGGCATGTAAGAATAGGGAATAATGGAAATATAGCATGTGATACAGAATTTGTAGCATATGGGACTTTTCAAAACTACTTACAGAGACAGAATCAAGTTTGGATTAGTAGAGCCGTTGCTTATTAATGTCTTTCAGTGCTTGTAAATTGTCAGTCACTCCCCTAAAGTCACTCCTCAGAGAATGTAGACTCCTCCAGGGTGGATTCCTCTGCCTCTTTTGATCACTGTTGTATGCACAGCAGCTAGCACAGTGCCCAGCACACCATAGGCCATCACAGGTAACTCTGGATTGAATTAATGGATCTCCTCTCCCAGGAGACTGTGAGACCCTTTGAAGCAGCCTCGTTGTCTGGGGTAAATACCAAGGTTCTTGGTCTCATGGCCAAGGAGATCGAGATCGCAGACACACACACAGACAGGGTGAGTTTGGAGAAGGAGTTTAATAGGCAAAAGGAAAGAACAGCTCTCCATCACAGAGAGGGGTCCTGAGCCAGTTGCCAAGTTGTAGTAAAAATGTCAGGGTTTTTATAAATGGGCTAGTAGCGAGGAGGGGGCTTGTGAAGAGGGGATGTCTTATCCTCCTAGGGCCTGACAGTTTAGTTAGGACCAGGTGTGCTATCTGTACAGAGCAGAGTTTTTTTTTTTTTTTTTTTTTTTTTTTATCAGCTCTTATCCCATTCCCTGACCACATAGGCTGACTCTTAGTCTGTGTTTCTTTGTCCTGCTTATCTGGGAGGGAGAGTTTCTGTGTCTGTTTCAGTACATCTTCTTGCAGCTGCAGGCATCCCCTGGAGTGTGTTTTTAGCTTCTCTAGCTTAGTGTGCCTAAAGGCAAAGGAATGTCCTTATTAAGGCCGACTGTTTTACTGGGGCCCATTGTATAAGTGTGAAGTTTGATAATTACCCAGGAGACTTCCCCCACCTCCTTCTGTGTCTGAGCTGTCTTATCTGTGTTTTACTGTCTGCTCTTTCAGGTTGCTTGTTGTTAGAAGAGAAGTGATTTCTTTGAATTGCATGAGGTTAGAAAGGGAGCTATTTTTGAGCTGCTTTTTGTTAAAAGGAGTTTTCTGCCAGGGACTGGCTTTATCATGTCTACCTAAATAATTTCTTTCTGCCTCCTATGACACCTTGAGGGCAAGAACTATGTTTAATTGGTTTTTGCAGATCCAGCATCAGTTGGCTGGATGAAACCTGCTAAATGTCACTGAGTTCCTGCTTACTGAATTAACTAACTTCATTTGGAAGTAAGACTGACAGAAACCTCCCCTCAATCTTCCCATTCCAATCCAGAGTTTGTATATTTATGTTATCCTGCAAACACTTCTAGTCAGCTGTAAGATTCAGGGATGAAGATGAGAACCTGATTAACTTTTCCGTGAACTCCACACAAAAGCTGACATAATTCTTAGCAGAGTACGACTTAGGATAGCATTTCCTAGAACCCTGCAATTCAAGAGTCACTTTTACAGTTGCTGCTTTCCCTGCACTTCAGTTCTACTGTTTTATGATGATGCTATACTTAATTTTAGAAAAATCTCTTGGCATAAAACAAAATGATACTCTGAAATATTTTAAAATAAAGTGCCAAATAGGCGTAAGTTATGAGACTTTAATCATTTGTGCTATGTAAACCCATCATGTATCTTCTGCTGGTACCCTCCAGACAAAGAACATGAGGAACACCTTGAACAAAGTCTCACGGAGGGAGAAAACATACACCACGGAGCACATTGGGGCATCTCATTAATATGGTGCTAGAATGTACTTCTTAGAATCTTTTCTATAGGACTCGGGCTTATGTTAGGTGATTTGCAGGAGGACTCAAAAAGTGGGGCTTTTCTCTAATTGAACACCGTCAGGAAGTGGGGGATAATTCTATGATTAAGTATTGTTAATGTAAAAAAATCACAGGACCATAAATTTGGAAAAAGGAGACTATTTCTTATAAAGGGTTACAGCCTGCAAGGTGGCCTTCTCACAGGCTGGGAAGCATAGCCTCTGGCAAAGATCAGAGAGGTGCACTTCAAAGAAGGAGGGGTTGGGGTAAGGTGCTTTATTCTGAACAGGTTGGCTAAATATACATATTCATCAGGTTACAGGAGAAGCTAGGAATATTCATGAAGGTGGTCCTGATGCATGCTTACTGAACAAACGTATGTAACATATGACCCATGTTCACCTTGTGGTGGAGACGTTAACATTTAAACATATTACGATTAGGCCCTATATTGTCAAAAGGTCTTTTCAGGATGTAAAAGCACTCAAGTGGGAAGCCTCTGTAAACTGACCAGAACCAGTCCATGATTGGTGGTCTTCTTATCTGGAGAAAGTTCCTGAAATCAGTCTCTTGTCCAATCAAAGTTGTCATTATGGCTTGTGAAACAGGAGGTCAGTTAGTATCTGGTGATGAGCTACAATTATTTTAATATTGCGTATCTCTAGGCCAGTGCTCCTTTGGCTGCTAGAGAAAAAGAAACACCTTGTAGCAGTTAGAACAGAGTTTGTTACTCTTGTCTGGCATGGCTTTAGGTCTTGTTTGTAGTTTGGTATCTTGTTGCGACAAAGAGTCCATTCTGTCAGTCTTATGATCTCTGTTTTAACGTTAATGCTGGGAAGCTGCTGTGTCTTAACCATAAAAGGGAGAGGGGTTTAACGGGGCATGTCTGACTTCCCTTCCCTTCATGGCCAGGAGCTCAGCTTTGTTACTGAGAACCTTCATTTTTTTAGAGGTTGTTTAATTATTTTTTCCTCTCTCTCTCTTTTCTCATTTCCCCAGCTCTCCATTTCCTACTTAGTCCATAGAAATACAAATATAACCTTTCACTTCCCTCTTACCAGACATTCCCTACAGGACAAGTTCTTCAAACTATGTGCTGCTCCAAGACAGTTCTCTTCTCCAGAGCTGACAGTTGATTTGCAGACCAAAGCACCATGGAACTTTTACCTCCAGGGGGCTGCCTTGGAACTTCCATCTTCCAGGGGTTGCCTTGGAACTTTCATCCACCAGGAAGGCTTATTGAAAGCATGCAAGCTTAGCCACTTTATGACTTCTGCCTGGAAAGGCACCAACTCACCTGTTCCATAGATAAGACACCAAGCTAGAAGGGGGACCCCTGCACTTGTTCACTTCCCCCTCACCTTATAAAAATGCCCACTTTCTGCTCCAAAGGTGAAGTGGCACATTTAAAGGCAGGACGCTTTGTGCCCCTTCCCCCAAGCTAGCTTTGGAATAAATTCACTTTTTTCTGTGGCCTTGCTCTTGTTAATTAAACCTCTACATGCAGCAAGCAACTAACCTACTTTTCAGTTACAGTTTTAAAGTTTTTCTAGGGTCCCTTTGGTCAAGAAGGGATCCATTCAGGCATTGGGGGGGGGTTGGGATTTTATTTTTAGTTTACCTCATCTTTTAAAGTTTTATCTTGAAGGTGCAAAGATAAAACCATGGTCAAAGGTTTAGTTGGAAAAAAAGCTGCAGTCACTCATTTTTACCAGTGCTGCTAGCGGTGAATCTGTATGGATCTTCGGCAACTTGATCCTTGCCTCCTCAGAGGAAAGAATTCAGGCGGGGGGTAGAAGTAGGTATGAGGCAGAGGGAGAGACCAAGGCAAGCTTTAGAGCAGGAGTGAGCAGGAATGACAGGAAGCAAAGTACATTTGGAAGAAGGCCAAGTGGATGATTTGAGAGATCCAAGTGCCCCATTTGGCCCTTGACTTGGGGCTTTATACATTGGCATGGTTCTGGGTTTGCATTTCTTCTCCCTTGATTTTTCCTTTGAGGAGGACCGTCCGCATGCACAGTGACCCTACCAGCACTAGGGAGGGGCCGTATGCACAGCGTGTTTACTGAAATTGTTCGCATGCTCACTTGAGGCATTATTCCCTAACCAGTCACGCGTTCACAGAAGAAGGTCATATACTGGTTAAATTTCGCCATTTTGCTTCTTAGTGCACACGCTTCAGCCCACTCACCCAACTCCTGAGATCTTATCAGGAAGCTGCTGTTCACCAGTTCCAAGTGTTTTCTATTAGAAGATCATCTTTCCCTGGCATCAGCTGTGCCAATTATTATTTTATAGAAACAGTTTAACTGCCTGACCATCACCTGGTGGTCACCTGCCATTCCTTGGGCGGGGGGTGGAGGGGGGCTCCCCTGCCCTGCTCATGTCTGCCTATCTAACACCAGGATAAGCAATTTTAATTGTTAAACCAAAAAAATAGGTGCCAATGAATTGGAAAACTAATGGTGTCTTGTACAGAAGTTGTCTTCCTTTGTAGTTTGGATGAAATGATGTTGTTAACAGTACCTGATAAGGTCTTTTCCACTGCTGCCTAAGGACAGTGTTTCCTCAATGACTTTTTTCCAGAAGACCAGATCTCCAGGTATTAGGTCATGCAGAGGCTGCTTAGGTGTGTGTTCTGGAAATGCAGCTTGTACATGTTGGTAGCAAAACTAGAGGCATCATCTGAGTGTGTGGCAATAATTGTAAAATTATCCCATCAATGTTGATTCTATATAACTACCAATTTGTCTTTGCTATTGTAATACATAAAATAATTTTTGTAACCCCCACTTTTATGATGGCAATCTCTTTAAGTTAATTAGCAAACATTTCTAGATTCTTTATCTCTCTAACAGAGAGATCTCTCTAACAGAGTCCTGAAAACTCTGTTTCTATAACATTTCAAAGTTATGGACTAACCCTAAACCACACCTGTGACCAGTATAAATGTTTGCTCATTCATATTTTGTCAGATGGCAGGACTAGACAAGGGCAAGTAACTTAACCGAATGAACAGATTTAATTTCTGAGAGAAAGTTACATTTCAAGGGTAAATTCCAGTCTGGGGTAGCAGAACTCACTTGCCAGTTATTAGCTTTTCTTTTTCAGTATGAACCACAAACAGAATTAAAGCAAGGATATCCAAGGATGTCTTTAGAAGGTCTGTGCAGGATATGGATAATTGCCTAACACAGTTAAGAAATCATATACTTTTCTTCGTCAGGCAAAGGAGGAAGGTGCAGCAAAGCACAGGGATGTGTTAAGGGGAAAGCGATGATGTTTCATAGGAGGGTAGGTGACTAGCCAAGAAGCGCTGAGGATTTCCTGTCTATAGAATATTATACATAGTTTGGGGAACTGGTAAGTTTAGTGGAGACCCAAGAACTAAATTAGCCAAAGTTTTTGCACCTTTGGTTCTTGCTGCTATTTGTGTTAGACAAGGTAGATAGATATGCCTTGGCACCCAGATCTAATAAAAGACTGAAATAAGTAATTGGCCTCTTACAATTCCTAAGTATTCTTAAAAGGACCTTTAGTGCTTTTGCAAACTTTTAATTTTAATGGACAAAATATAAAAAGGATTTGTGAACCTAGCCTTCTAAAAAGAATTCTCTTCATAGTTACTACACCAGTCTTTGTGCTTAAACTTGCATATACTTCTTATAACCTAAAACATATACAATCTTTGAAATATATTTTGTTAGGATATTTTACTTATGGAAAATTAACATAGGAAGAGAAATTTTCATTTTCAGTGTTTTTCTGTGATTTTTGTAAACAAAAGATTATCATTGTTTTGGAATTAATTATCATTTGTAGAATTTTAGATATGCCTAATTAATGTCATTTTCTTTCCTTTTCTAGGGCAAAGGAGCGAATCACTGTGTTCCTTTAAGGCCATTTTAAGAAAGCACAGAATGGGTTAGGCCTAAAGTCAAGGAAAGACAAAATCAAGAATATTTGGTAGAGTAGGCAATATAGAAGCACTAAGCATCTAAGGATAAGAAATATGTATAGGCAACATTGTAAATCACATGGTAATCAACAATGGTATGTATGAGAACTTAAATTTTTTCAACAGTAAAGAATCACTTAAGAAATGATTGAGGAGTATCTCAAGATGCACTAAGAACTAGTGGAAGAATTTGGCAACAAATAGGAACCTCTACCAGTCTGGCATAAAATAGCATATTTATATTTTATATTAAAAAAGAAAAAGAGGCCTATTATCTAATTTTACTGTTTTTTGTGCTTTATTCATGTGACATAATATGTACATAATGGCATATGCATCACACATATGTATAACAACACATACATTTTGAGAATACGTATAGACATATATACACATATATGTACATACAGTCTTAAATATTACATATAGGATATATATGATATATCCTATATATAGGTTTTCTAGATATCATATATGTTATATATATATATAATTTCATTGGGAATGAGTATCTTAATGAGATGGATGGAGTAGGCTTATGCCAGGGGTCTTTGAATCAAAGGATGTTTGCTAACATCAATATTCAAATATCCAAATTCTCCCTTTGATGCCTGTAGATTTTAAAGTCTGAGTCTAATCCACCATTATAACATTAGGGATGTGCTAGAAGTAGAGTTCTCTTTTGTAAAGTGGGAAGAGGAGCATTATGAAAAAGGAAGGCAAAAAAGTGTAACCTATAAGCCATTCTCCAGCAGATGAGTCTAGCACTTATGGAAGTCTGAAGACTCGGAAATGGAGTTTCTGAAGCCACCTGGTCTCACAACATCTTGGAAAGACTTTGTGCATTCCCAAGTTCCCATGAATGTAAGGAACACGTTTGAAGACTGCTGCTTGCCATACGAGATCTCACACCCTAGGCAAGCATGGAAGTGTCGAAGGTCCAGTGACCACTAATAATATCAAACACTGACATAGAAATCTCAAATGGCCTCTTGGCGACTCACCTCTGGCAATGAATGAGGTCTTCATCCTGAAATTTGGGGTTCCCTCTTGCATTTTATCCAGTCAAGTAAACAACTTATTGGGCTGTTTCTCCATAAGAGAGAACACACATGTAAGAACCAAAAAGGAGAAGAGTGAGGCTGGAGTATCCATTCTCCAAAGTTTACTTTTGTCTTCCAAAATTTTGGACAAAAAGGCAGCTATGAATTTGATGGACATAGGGGAGAACACCTGCCTCCAAGATGGCTGTGCTAGTCACACTGCTTAGAGGAGGAGCCCTTCATTGGGTGTTAGGAAAAGAACCCAATCAGATAAATACCACTAACATGGAGAAAGTGCTTTGTTTTGAAGCTCAGAATGTCATTAATATTAATGGAGTTGCTTGAGTGTTGGGATTCTCTGTGAGGCCTGGAGTCTCTCCCAGGCTGGAAGGATAGGGACTTTGAGGGATTTGCACCTAAGAAGTAAGCATAGTTCTCTTCTCCCTCCTTTCCCCTGGTATCCTTGCAATAAGCTCTTGTTACCTAGGTTGCTTCAAAACCTTAAGGAAACTGACCATTGCCTTCACAAAAGAGATACTTTTCTTCCCCTACAATTTCTTCTGGGTGTTATACCCTGAAACTTGATGGATGAAAGAAATCCACCTTCTGTGTGGGCAACTCTACCATCCCTCACCTGACCACAACCCTCATAGAAGTCAGAGTCATGGGCTTTATGTTGAGAAAATTTTATCTACCCCTCTTTAATTCTGTCTCAGGATGCCAGCAGTGAACAGAAAGTTTGAGGTCCACCATCAAGGAGACAAGGAAGGCTGTTCTCCCAAGGGCATGGTTTTTCCCACCACATCACAACCTATCCATCATCTACATATTACACAACTTCCCACCTGCCCAGAGCTTGCATCTTTATTGCACAATGGGACTCTCTGTGAGACCTCTCTGCAAATGGGCATAATTATATGCTCACACCCATAACTTTACAGTGGCAATTTTATGAGTTAAAAATGTAAATGTTGATGTTTGCAGGTGTAACACTGACATATTGAACTTACTCTTAACCCTTGACATTCATCAGGGCTTATGGTCATTAAAAATGGAGACTGAAGTCAGACTCCCTGGATTCCTATCCCATCTCGGCAACATCCAAGTTCTTTAAACTTGTGCAAAGTTCTAAATGCTCTGAGCTTGATTTTCCCCTTTAATAAATTGCAGATACTGATAGCAGCAAAATTATAGTACTTTTGTGACTGATTGACTGAGGGCAAGCAGGTCAAATAGGTGAAATAATGCACACACTGCTGGGTACACAGGATGCAATGAGTACACCTCAGATATTATGATCAGATCCTCCACTACTTTCCCCACACATGCACCACCTAACTCCCAGCCTCTCGTTCAATGTTAGGTCTGTAAACTACACATATAGCAATCCTTTTCTTTCTTCTCTTCCTTTTGATTTTGGGAACAAATCTTGCGAAGTCATTTTAACTCCCAAACTGTCTGGTGTAGAATCTTTTGCTCATATGTTTGAAGTCAAATCTGAGGGAAAAACAGTTGATGACTTTATTTTTTAATTTTTTTGGAGCTCAGCTCCACAAACTGCATCAAAATGCATGCAGCCACAGGAAAGAACTTATTTGCCCATCATGGAAACATTATAGCTTTGTTTAGATTCTACGTATAAATGAGATCATGCAGTGCTTTTCTTTCTGTGTCTGGTTTATTTCACTTAATATAGTGTCCTCCAAGTGCATACATGTTGTCCCAAATGACAAGATCACCTTCATTTTTAAGGCTGAATAATATTCACATTTATACACATATACCACAGTTATCACAATTTCCCTATCATTCGTTCATCAATGGACACTTAGGTTGGTTCCATATATTGGCTATTTTGAATAATCCTGAAATGAACATGGTAAGGCAGATATCTCTTCAAGGTACTGATTTCATTTCCTAGAATAGTGGTTCCCAGAGGTCTGGGGTGGGGAAAATGAAAAGATGTTGGTCAAAGTATACAAGCCTTCAGTTATAAGATGAATAAGTTCTGGAGACCTAATGCATAGCACAGTGATTATAATTAATAATAAGTATTATATACTTGAAATATGCTGAGAGAGTAGATCTTCAGTGTTTGCACCACACACACACCCAGAGTAACTATATGAGGTGATAGGTGCATTGACGAGGTTGGTTATGGTAATCATTTCAGAATGTGTATCAGAACATCGCATTGTAGTTCTTGAATATGTACAACATTTATTTGTCAATTATACCTCAATAAGTTGAAAAATGCTATCACCAAACACAGGATATCAATCATTTAACTCTACAAAGGAAAAAATAATATTTTTAATTAACTGTGCCATGAAAATGTAAAATACAAAGTACATGCCAACACATCGATATGATTTGTCTCCTGCAGAAGGCATGAGAGTGACATTCACATGCACCACATGAGGGTAGTAGACAACAAGGAAGCCTGGCGCCTCTAAGCCTGGGACACCAGAACCAACTTGCAGGAACTTACACTGTGGGCAGATGACTCTGCATCTCTTTGCTTCTTGCACTGGAGAATGGGAATTCCCTGCCTAGCTAGTTTGACTGCTGGCCCTACCACAGCATCTCAACCAGGGAGGTGACTGTATTCTCACTCCCTGTTTATAATGCCCTGTCCTGCAACTTAAACCTCAGAGCACTTTGAGCAAACTTTAACTCTGGAAGACGTCCTCTCCTTTTCAGGATTGGGTGGTGATTGCTTTCATTTAATCTCATTTCTGAAGCATTCTGATGTCCAGAAATTACTCCTAATTAATAAGCCATTTTATTTTCAGTCCCAATTATGACATATCTATATCTAACACACACAGACACACATATGCACAAACCCAGTCCATCATCTCCATCCAATTTTTTGATTAATCTTCCCTTATACACAGTGCGGACTGCTGGGGTTTCTGAAATGAGTACCTGGGAATACACGGGACAAGAGCTGCTAATGGGAGCTGAAAGGGTAGGAAGCTCTAATAATCAGAACTGAGGGAGCAACACGTGGATTTCCAATCAAGGAGGTGGAGTTTGGAATCAATCATGTCTCCTTTGGCTGTATTCTATCTTCCACAGTATTAGACTCTTTCATACCTGTGGCAACAGCCTCCCTTCTCCAGCACTTCATGTAACACCTGCATTCCCTTCAGTCTTAATCACTTCATATTTTTCTAGTTATGAGACCCTGACTTGGGAGGACTAGGGCAGAGGGGCTTTATCGAATATCATTTCTATGAATGTCCCCTTCCCCACTGGGGTTCTAACTTATAAATTCATGGAGTCCTGTTCATACACCCACCAGAAGAACTGTATTGGTGGGCCACTGTTTTTTATGTGGAAGCTCCTTATCCTTCAAATGTGTTGGGGGCAGAAAACATAAGAAGAAGCATTAGTCTCATAAACATTAAACAATTATTTAATTGTCTACTCACTAATACTAGTCACAGGGAAGGGCAGGAACAATATATTTGGTGGCGAGACACGTAGAAAGGGTATACGCAGGTACAACTGAAGAAGTTTTTTTCCCATTGGGTTGGTGGATGTATGTTACAAAAACGCTTATATCATCAAAGAGGCAATAAGGCCTCTGATGACAAGGGGCAAATATGTGCCAGTTGGTGGTGAGAGTTTGAACAAAATAACATGTTTACCTCCTGCCATCTCCCTTTTCACAAGACAGGGCCACAGCAATGTGTGGGATGTGGGTTTTAAGTGTTCAGTCATAGAAAGCACTCATAAGTAATTTTTGGGTGGGTGGATGAGCTGATTGATGACTGTGTTATTTGGAAAGAAGGCCAGCCATTCTACCTAGAAGCCCCAGGAGGGAGTGGCCCGTGTACAGACTTATGGCAGTTGTGATGCTAGCGAATCTTGGAATAAATGGATAAAGAAAATGTGATGTATATATACACAATGGTATGCTATTAATCCTTCAGAAACGAGGACGTTCTGTCAACTTCAGACAACAGGGATAAAATAGGAGGACATTATGCTATGTGACATAAGCTAAACACAGAAAGACAAATACTCCATGTTCTCACTTATATGTATAATCTAAAACAGTTGAACTCATAGAAGCAGAAAGTAGAATGGTAGTTAACAAAGGCTGGTGGGTTGGAGAAATAGGGCCACAATAGTCAAAGGGTACAAAGCCTCAATTAGACAGGAGGAATAAGCTTGATTTTTAGATCAATTGCACAGTATGTCGAATATAACTAACTAATGATTATGTCGAATATAACTAATGATTGCCTTCTGTACTTTTTAATATCACTAAGAGTAAATTTCTAATTTTGTTTGAACAACAAAAATGTTAAATATTTGAGGTGATGGTTATATTAACTAGCTTAATGTAATGCAGAAAGGTAGAACCTGAAATCCAGAGAAATAAGTTATTTCAGTAGGTTGTTTTTTATGTAGGACACCTGGAGAAGAAAAAGGCATGGCCAGCTCCTTTATTCAGATAGATCAGTCTGTGAAACTTCTTGCAATTTTCCAATCATAGTTGAGTTCAATTCGACTTGCACTAACACTCCACCAAAAGTCTCAGCCTGGCTTTGTGGCCCTGCTGTCATCTTCCCTCCTGGCCCTGAGTATTTCTTTGGTTTTTGTTCAGGATATGACATTCTGGACATTGGTAAGTGCCATTTGATTTGAGCTCTTATCTATTACTTATCAATATACACTCTCAGAAATGGCCCCTAGATTCCTGCATAATGATCAGAACTGTCTCTCTCTCTCTCTCGTTAATGCTGTCTCTCTCTCTCACACACACACACGCGCGCACACACACACACACACACACGCACACTCACACACACATACACAATGTAGTAATGGGCTTGTCAGGCCCTTTCTCTGGTTGGTTTCCCCAATATTTTTGTCCCTTCAGTCCCTGAGATTGGTTCCATTATTCAGCACAGGTGTTCAGGAGACAGAGACATATGGTAGCCATGTTTTCAAACATGTCCAACATAGGTGAATGAATATACTTTAGGCTTCCAATATGGTATGTTCTCATATGCCAAGGATAGATGGAAATGAGGCCACTCTCCAGGGGACAGAACAAGTCTAGTGAGAGCTTTCTGCATAAGGACCTTGCAGCCGTTCTGGGACACTGTTAAGCATAGAGATGGCCAACAGGATAATCTTCTCACAACACCACAGCTTGGTGTTTCCTGCTCTTTTGACAGACTTTCAGATGGAAACCAAATAACTTGATTGGAAAAATCTATTTCAAGAAAGAAGAGATACCTCATATGGGCATTTTCTCCCATATAGGAAGAGCTGCCTTGGGACAAGGATGAAGAACTAGAAATTATCCCAGCAACCACACATCTTGCTAGTGACCCTATGGGTCAGAGCATCTTGCAAGAACCTACATGGAGGACTCCAGTGGGAGATTCTAGTGGTCTTACTTGGCTCCCACACAAAGAAGTATCTTGGTTGGGACTCCTATGCCTATCACACATGGAGAGAGTCCAAGGCATGGGATGTATTTTCATATATTTAGAACATTAGCCACATGCCCAAGACTTCCACGGAGTGGAAATTGACCATCTGTCTTTTCAGAAGGGAAACACAGACCAAGACAGTTTTGTGCCCAGTAATACTGGAACCTCAGGCTCCTTTGTATCAGACCCACAGGCTCTGCTTGTGAGCAACAGCTTTATTACAGGTCTTCTTGATCCTCATGCCCCAGTGGGCACCCAGCACAATCTTTATGAGAGAGAAATGGAGAGCTTCATTTTTACCATGGCATACATGACCTCGCAAATTAAGTATGCTTGGTTTTGTTTTTAGCAAAATGAAGTCCCATGGGTCTCTAACATGGTCCAGACAAATCAGAAGGCAGGTAATTGGTAACATGACCCCGCAAATTAAGTATACTTGGTTTTGTTTTTAGCAAAATGAAGTCCCATGAGTCTCTAACATGGTCCAGACAAATCAGAAGGCAGGTAATTGGGTGCTGAATAAATACTTACAGACAAATCATATGAAGGAATGGATGGAGATACGGTTTTACAACAGAGAGGGAGGTTTAACCAAGATATGAAGATTTGACATAAAAAAAAACTGTACAACTTCAAACAAGGGTTTAGACGTTGTACTTCCTGTTCCAGGATGCATGTGAGTTGAGAAGCATCACTTAAGTGGATATATAGTACTTAAATCATTTGGGGATTTTGTAGTGTTTGGTATTGGCAGTGGGGAGAACTCCATGCTCCAGCATCCAGAAAGATGCATGAAAACATGGTTGTATATGACAGCTTTTCTTGATGAGGTAGGTCGTGGTGAAAACATGTCACAGAATCTCCAAAGTAGGTGACTGGGCTCAGAAGAGACAACAGAGGACCAGTTTTGAAATTAGGAGGAAGGTTCCTTCAGGGGATCCCTTGCCCTGCCTCACAGGATGATATTGGAGCTTTTAATAGGGTGTGCACTTTGGTTTAGTTCATGGCCTATAGAGACTCTCCAAACATTTCTTGGATAGGTATGTGGATGGAATCATAGTTTCATGCATCCATAGACAGAGAGATGGACAGACAAATGAATGGATGGATTGAGGCAAGATTATGCAGTGTCAGTGGTGTCACATTTATGGTATAAAAGTCTTTGTGCAATTTGCAAAATAAAGGGAAGCCTGATATCTTTCATGTTTTGATGTAAGTGTTTCTGGAAGAAAGAGGGTAATGGGAAATATAGCTGAAGGGGTTCACTGGGGCCAGGAAAGCCTTGACCACCAAGTAAGATATAAAGTAGTGGGGCCCTTTTAGAACTGACCAAAAATATGACCCAAAAGGCATCTGCATCAGGTTAATCTGGCAGCAAAGAAAGGAAAGACAAGAGGAAACAGAGAAAGAAAACCACCCCTAGAATATTATTGGATTAATCTAAACGTGAGATGATTGTGATCTAAATTTGAGACCTGGAAGTAGTAACTGAAAAATTATAGGGAAGAGACATCCAAGGAACAATTGGAAGGTCAAGGAGGGCCTAGAATGTCTAGGGACATGGTGGTGGGATGCATTGAGATATGAAGGAATGTAAGCTACATTTTGGGTAGTCTTGATGAATTTTGATTTAGTTATACTGATAATGAGTTGACAGAGAAACTTACTGGAGCAAATGTTCAGCATGGAGAAGGGAATGCATATCTGGAATTTAAGGCAGTGGTGAGGACAACAATAGACATCTAGTAGTCATGTGCTTAGAAGTAATGTTTGAGGAAAGAGAATCCTGAGGCAGAGAGGATAGACTAAAATGAGTAGAGGCTTAAAGTACTGAATTCAAGAAATATTTGATAGGGTGTGTGTCTTAGTTTGGCTGCCTGCTATAACAAAGTACCATAGGCTGGTGGCTTATAAACAATAGAAATATATTTCTCACAGTTCTGGAGGCTGTAAGTCTGAGATCAGGGTTCTATGAGGCCCCCCCTAGACTTGCAGACTGCTGGCTTCTTGCTGTACTCCCAGGTGGTGGAAAGCTCTCTGACTTCTTATAAGGGCTTTAATCTTGTTCATGAGGGCTCCACTCTCATGACCTAAGCACTTCCTAAAGGCCCCACCTCCTAATACTGTCACATTGGGATCAGAGTTTCAATACATGAATTTTGAGGGGACACAAACATTCAGCCCATTGCAGTGGGGGTGTGGCAAAGAGGAACAGCTTGGAAAGAATTCCATTGTGCACTCAAAGAGACAAGAGAAAAAGTAGTAAGGCAGAAGATCAGAGAAGGGAAGGGAAGGAGAAAGCTTCCAGGAGTGATGGTGAATAGGGCTCCATGCTGTTGAGAACTGAAAGAAAAAAACTGAGAAAAGGCATCTACCATATTTGTTAACTAGCATGTGAGATGATAAAATTAAGCTTGCTTCTCCATGGGAGTGACGGAAGGTGCTATCAAGCTGTAGAAAATAAACAGTGGAATTTTATAGCACTGCTGGTCAGCTCTCATTCAATCATACTGACCTTCCACACTGAGAATTAGGAAACTTAATGCAAAGTCATCACACAAAAACAGCTCCAAATTGCTCGCCAAAGATGCAGAGAAATGGCATTGCTTTTCTTTCTTCTGACATCATTCTTTGCCCTTCCATACAGCCATGAAACAAGTTCCATAGCATAGCTGGGCCACCAGATCAAGTTAAAATCAGGAATTCTTGAAAACAATCTGAAACTGGATGGTTTCTTCTCATTATCTTCATACCTGCTGTGCTGCCAACTTTCACAGCCTGCTCTTTCTATGTTCTAGTTCATTATGATCCTTTCCTTTCCACTCGCATTCCATATGCTCATCCAGCAGGTGGCAGGAGCCATCCACTTTCAGGAGTGGGTGTAGCTTAAAGATTTCTGATGACAGTCACTCTTTAGCACAATAGTTCTGTGGTATGTGTCTTTTCTGACATACCAAGGTCCTTCTCCCATGACCTTCATCATACCCTACCCTACCATTGTCATCCAGCACATCCTTTTATTGGTCCTCTATAGGGGAGCAATTTTGAATGAAAGCAAGTTACTTCTCAAATGCTGAGCCATGTCTCTGACCCAAGTTGCAGTTCAGGCCCTATCTTCTATCATGCTGGTAGAAGAGAGTCCTCCTTGCTAAGTCATATCAGACTTACTGTTGGCCAGAAAAGCAGTCATTCAATTAATTCCCAACCAGCCCCATAATGAGTCTGGCCTGCCTTCAGACTTAGCTCCTTAAACATGGGACAGGAAAGGGTAAGCTGAAGGGGAACGAAGGATCCAGAGCACTTTCTGTTTTCAGCTTACCTAGGGAAATTGTTAGATGAAGATAATTTCCTCCTATAGGCTTAGGTATCAAGACTCAGCTTTGTTCACTAGATTAATTGGTGGCCACCACTTTGAATCAACCTCTTTTCAACACTTTGCCAAAAGGCCTGCTTCCAGATCCATCCCTGTTGTGAGTTGCTCTGATCCATTCTGGAGGCCATCCTACGGGTGGGAGCCCTAGCTCACCTTTCTTTTCTGGTTCATTCAACCGGTATTTATTGTGTGTTCTGGAAATATAGCAATGAACCAGACACATATGGATCCTTTTTCACAGAGGTTTTAGTCTGGAGGGGAGGCAGATGTTTCACTCATAAATAAGTATTTATATCAATATTGGTGATTGCCATAAAACAAAATTATAATCTGCTTTAGAAATATATAACAGAGAGACATCACCAAGCCTAGATGGTCCGAGAAGGCTTTCCTGTAGAAGTGACATTTGAACTTCAACTTGAAGGATGAATAGGAGTTATGCAGGTGAATAAGACAAGGGAGGAAATTCCAGGCAAAAGGAAGGGCGTGTTTAAAGGCCTGAGTCAAGAAGGATGTTGGTATATTTGAGGATGTGAAAGAGTCAATGAGGTTGAGAGTTGTGCATTGAGAGAAATAGTGACATGAGATGAGCCTGGAGAAATAGAGATTGAACTTGGCTATATCAAGCAAAGCTTTGTGGGCTAGAGTAAGTGTCTTGCACACTGTCATAAAAGGAATGGGTAGCCTTCCCTAGTCATCCAGGCCCTTAGAGATCCCTCACTATATATGCCCAGACATCTTATTCTTGTATTTTGCAGCATCTATCACAATTAAACAAATATTTTCACAGTTGTCCTTAATTACACAGTCCATTGTAGGGTTTGGAGAAGGAGAGTAACATAATCAAAACTACAATTTTAACTCAAATTTTAATTTAAAAGTCAAAGTTTAATTTTACATTCATGTGATAGTGGATCACAGTGGGGCTGCAGTAGATGTTGGGAGGTCACAACAAAGCTCTTACCTTAATCCACGTGAGAAATGATCATGGATTGGATTATTGTTAGCAGTGAAGAAGATGAAGCTAACTGAACCACTTTTAGGTTTAGTTCTGAGGAGAGGATTTAGTGATGGCTGTGGAGGGTGTGGGAAAGAGGTGTCAGAGTTAATGAGGAAACTGTATAGTCAGAAGGATAAGATGATAAGATTACATGTGAAAATGTCAAGTTTGAGAGGACTGAGACCCTCAAATAGAGAAGAGGAACGGGCTAGGGGATTTTATGGGTCTGGAAGAGAGAAGTGAGAGCTCAGGCTTGGCAATACACATTTGGATTCTCTCAGCATAGGAATATTACTTGGGGCCATGAAACTGAATGACATCCCTGATGAGAAGAAAAGAGGACCAAGGACTGTGCCCTGGAGAACTCCAAAATTCAAAGATCAGATGGAGGATTTGGCTATATTGACTGAGAAGAAAAAGGAATTGGCAAGAGGAAAACAAATAGAATGGGATGACAAAGCCATGTAATCATTTAGTGAGAGAGATGCAGTGAGCATAGTCTAATTCCAGGCTTCTTTTGCCCTTAAACTAGGATGCCACATTCTGATATCTGTTTCCTCAATACCCTTACTTATAACAATATGCCCCTCTCTCAAAAGCTGAATATTGACAAAGTGGTCATTGTGTTAGATAATAGAAGTGCCAGGGATCTTAAAAGAGTCTCTGTGTTACACAACTCCAGAAGGCACCGTTCACATAGAATGCAATGTGAATGGGGCTTCCTAGGGCCTTAAGGCCCAGTGCAGCTCCATTCTTGAGGTGTCATTTGTCCTCAGCAAATTTGTTTACTCCAAGAGCTGTGTTCTGGAAAAATCAGTCTTAGAAATTAACCTGAATCTACACTCTTGAGCTGAAAGAGAATAGGGCTCACTTAGTTGTTTGGGAATAAGCCCACATCCATTACTATTGACCTCTTTTTTCTCTACCAAAACCATTCTATCCTTCTCAGTGTGGAATGGGGGAATTCTGGCTGCTAGGAAAAAGATTGACTTGAGATATCCTTGAAAGAATTATCTGAGAATATTCCTCTCATACTCTTTCAGGTTCTGACAAAAGGACGCCAAGACTCATTCTCCAGTAGCTCTATTCAAAGAGCTCCAGGTTTTATCTTTGCAGATTCTTGACATCAGGGCCAGCAATTCTATTTCAAATAAACAGATCCAAATAAGCAGGTGAAGCATATCTTTCTTCCTCCAGTTTGAGAATCCTCAAGACCTGCCTTCTAATGCTACCTGGGCCAATACGACAAGGCAGGGTCTATTTGCCAATAGTGGCACCTCCACTAATGCTCAGCTGTTAGTCCTTGTGAGCAGAGCTTCCCTTCAACCCTAGATTTTAAGTTGCAGGTTAAACTGGTAACTTTCTGGCTTACTTTCCCTCTGATGACTCCTCCCAACCCAAGAAGGTCCTCACTATGCAGGTTAAAAACTCTGCCATTGACAGATTTATAGAGACTGGGACTGTGCAGGAAACGCTGCTCCAGAATCACTCCCTAGCATTCATCAAGCACATCTTGTACTGCAGGTGGGCAGAGCTGCAAAGCATTGAAGAGATTATGCAAGGATGACAAGATGTCCACAACCATATTTAAGTACACATAGTTCTATCCATGGTCAGATGCTGCCAATCACTGGGGAAACAGTGTTCCCATCTGATATGGTTTGGCTGTGTCCCCACCCAAATCTCATCTTGAATTGTAATCCTCATAATCCCCATGTTAAGGGAGGGACCCAGTGGGAGGTGATTTGATCATGGGAGTGGTCCCCCCATGATCTCATAATAGTGAGTGGGTTCTCACGAGATCTGATGGTTTTATAAGTGTTTGACATTTCCTCCTTCACACACACACACTCTCCTCTTGCCTTATGAAGAAGATGCCTGCTTCCTCTTCTGTTACGACTGTAAGTTCCATGAGGCCTACTCAGCCATGTGGAACTGTGAGTCAATTAAACCTCTTTCCTTTATAAATTACCCAGTCTCAGGTACTTCTTTATAGCAGTGTGAGAATGGACTAAAAGAGGAATTGGTACTGTGGAGAGTGGGGCCCTGTTATCAAGATACCTGAAAATGTGGAAGCAACTTTGGAACTGCATAACAGGCAGAGGCTGGAACAGTTTGGAGGGCTCAGAGAGAAGACAGAAAGATGTGGGAAAGTTTGGAACTTCCTAGAGACTTGTTGAATGCTTTTGACCAAAATTCTCATAATGATATGGACAATGAAGTCCAGGCTGAAGTAGTCTCAGATGGAGATGAGGAACTCAATGGGAACTGGAGCAAAGGTCACTCTTGCTGTGCTTTAGCAAAGAGGCTGGTGGCATGTTGCTCCTGCCCTAGAGATCTGTGGAACTTTGAACTTGAGAGAGTTGATATGAAATTGGAACTTATGTTTAAAAGGGAAGCAGAGCCTAAATGTTTGGAAAATTTGCAGCCTGATGATGTGATAGAAAATTAAAAACCATTTTCTGGGGAGAAATTCAAGCCAGTTGCAGAAGTTTGCATAAGTAATGAGGAACCAAACGTTAATTGCCAAGACAATGGGGAAAATGTCTCCAGGGCATTTCAGACATCTTGGCAGCAACCCCTCCCATCACAGGCCTGAAGGCCTAGGAGGGAAAAATGGCTTCATGGGCCAGTCCCAGGGTCCCCCTGCTCTGTGCAGCCTCAGAACTTGGTGCCCTGTGTCCCAGCTACTCCAGCTCCAGTCGTGGCTACAAGGGGCCAAGGTACATCTCAGGCTGTTGCTTCAGAGGGTGCAAGCCCCAAGCCTTGGTGGCTTCCACATGGTGTTGGGCCTGCAGGTGCATGGAAGTCCAGAATTGTGGTTTGGGAACCTCCACCTAGATTTCAGAGGATGTATGGAAATGCCTGGATGTCCAGGGAGAAGTTTGCTGCAGGGGTGAAGCCCTCATGGAGGACCTCTGCTGGGGCAGTGTGAAGGCTAAATGAGGGGCTGGAGCCCCCACACAGAGTCCCCACTGGGGCACTGCCTAGTGGAGCTATGAGAAGAGGGTCACCATCTTCCAGACCCCACAATGGTAGATGTACTGACAGCTTGCATAGTACACCTGGAAAAGCCACAGACACTCAATGCCAGCTGTGAAAGCAGCCAGGGCAGGGGGCTGTATCCTGCAAAGCCACAGGGGCAGAGCTGCCCAAGGCCATGGGAGCCCATCCTTTGCATCGGTGTGCCCTGGATGTGAGACATGGAGTCAAGGGAGATTATTTTGGAGCTTTAAGATTTAATGACTGCCTCACTGGATTTTAGACTTGCATGGGGCCTGTAGCCCCTTTGTTTTGGCCAATTTCTCCCATTCAGAATGGAAGTATTTATTCAATGCCTGTGCTCCCATTGTATCTTGGAAATAACTAACTTGCTTTTGATTTTACAGGCTCCTAGGTGGAAGGGACTTGCCTTGTCTCAGATGAAACTTTGGACTTTTGGGTTAATGCTGAAATGAGTTAGGACTTTGGGGGTCTGCTGGGAAGAAATGATTGTGTTTTGAAATGTGAGGACAGGAGTGGTGACTCACGCCTGTAATCCCAGCCAAGGCAGGCAGATCACTTGAGGTCAGGAGTTTGAGACCTGTCTGGCCAACATGGTAAAACCCTGTCTCTACTAAAAATACAAAAATGAGCCAGGTGTGGTGTTGGGTGCCTGTAGTCTCAGCTACTCAGGAGACTGAGGCAGGAGACTTGCTTTAACCCGGGAGGTGGAGGTTGCAGTGAGCTGAGATTGTGCCACTGCACTCCAGGCCGGGTGACAGAGTGAGACTGTCTCATAACAAAAAAAAAAGAAAAAGAAAAAAAAAGAAATGTGAGGACATGAGATTTGGGAGGGGCCAGGGGCGGAAAGATATGGTTTGGTTTTATCCCCACCCAAATCTCACTTTTAACTGTAATCCCAATAATCCCCATGTGTTGAGAGAGGGACCCGGTGGGAGGTGATTGGATCATGGGGGCAGTTTCCCTCCTGCTGTTCTCATGATAGTGAATGAATTATGAGATCTGATGGTTTTATCAGTGTTTGACATTTCCTCCTTCACACACTCATATTCCCTCCTGCTGTTCTCATGATAGTGAATGAATTATGAGATCTGATGGTTTTATGAGTGTTTGACATTTCCTCCTTCACACACTCACATTCCCTCCTGCTGCTTTGTGGAGAAGGTGTCTGCTTCCCCTTCTGCCATTCCCCTTCTTCCATGATTGTGAGTTTCCTGAGGCCTCCCCAGCCATGCAGAACTGTGAGTCAATTAAACCTCTTTCCTTTATAAATTACCCAGTTTTGGGTATTTCTTTTCTTTTCTTTTCTTTCTTTTTTTTTTTTTTTTTTGAGATGGAGTCTTGCTCTGTCGCCCAGGCTGGAGTGCAGTGGTGCAATCTCGGCTCACTGCAAGCTCCGCCTCCTGGGTTCACACCATTCTCCTGCCCCAGGCGCCCGCCACCATGCCTGGCTAATTTTTTTGTATTTTTTAGTAGAGACGGGGTTTCACTGTGTTAGCCAGGATGGTCTCGATCTCCTGACCTCGTGATCCGCCCACCTCGGCCTCCCAAAGTGTTGGGATTACAGGCGTGAGCCACCGTGCCCGGCCAGTCTTGGGTATTTCTTTACATTAGTGCGAGAACAAACTAATACACCATCTAAAGAAATGCATTTGGGGCAACTCAGGGAGCTCAGAGAAACCACAGAAGATATGAAAAAAAGAACCAGGGCCAATGAAACATGGAAGAAATTGATTCTACTTAATCCAAGTGACAGGAAGTTAAAGACCTACTCCTTAGTCTAATGGAATACCAAATCTGGAGTCTGGGGATTGTCAAAGTGAGTGATGTGTAAATTTATACTTTCCATGTTGATCTGTTAATCATCTGTTTGTTTTATTATGTTACAATCTTGCCTACTTCAAAAAAGTCTTTTAGTAGTAAAGGAAGAGCAACTCTAACTCCATACAATTACTTTCACTTGAACCCTGAGAAATAGCACAGATGTAAAATCTTTTCCACTCATTTTAATTAGATTTTATAGACCAAAAAGTTGGATTTTTTTCCCTTCCATCAGATGAGAATGAATGAATGACTTTCTCCCTGGAGAAGGCTATATATTTTCTGCTCTTCAACCTAAATCATTTTCCCTAAAGTCTCCACCAGTATCTTAATGGGCAACTGAATTTGTAGTTTTGTTTGTAACCAGAAAATTTCCATTCATTATAACAATACTGTGGCCAGAAGATACATGGAAATTGCCAACCAGTCAAATGTGCGCCAGTGTAGAATCTCACATGTGATTTAGGCAGGTGCACCATCTTTGTACAGTTGGTCTCAAGAAATTGTCTTAAACAAAATATAAAATAGATCTCAATGGCTTCCTGGTCAGAATATTTGCCTGTTTTGCCCAGCCTCGGTTCATGTATTCAACCAGTTGTTCCATTCAGATGATATAGGCTATACTCTGACCACAGCCTCCAGCCAGGAGGAACAAGAAATCGAGGAGGAGACAGAGTCTGGTAACAGTGTCAGCTTTAAGATCTGACTCACTTTGTAGGGATTTAAGTGACAATATTACAGAGCATTCATTTGAAAATGCTGCTATATAAAAAGAAATGAATTTAGAAAACCATTCAACATGTAGACTCTGATGAAGAGCTTAGAGTAAACTTTGTTTCATTCTACTGTTTTTTTGGTTATGTAAACAGAGAACTACTCCCTAGAGAAAATGTGTCCTGGCAGCCCTGGTCTTCACTATAAAAGCAGAGATACCCTGGCACTGCTGCTTGGCCACTGTGTTTCTTTTAGCAAATCATTAACCACTCTCAGTTTTCTCAGGATTTTATGTAGTCATAGGGATAACTTACTGTCAGCCTCCCACTCCTCACCTATGAAATGGAGAGCCCACACCACCTACCTCAGGGGTTAATGAGTAACTCGCACAGAGTGTGGCACAGGGTGGGTTTGAATTTAAGGGCAGTTTCTTTCCCCAAGCACCACCACACCTCATTATTGGTGCAGCATTCTGCCCTTGCTTTATATTCTCATTTAAAATATATAACAGGGTCTAATTTCACCTCTTAAACTAATCTGGCTCCCTTTTTTCAAACTCCTAATTTTGAAAAAAAAAAAAAATCCAGAGAAGTCCTTTTGTAATGCCAAAGGTTCTTGCCTTAGCCATGCCAAAGAGAGAGACACAGATCAGACCGAGAGAAAAAAAGCTGTAGGCTTTATTAAGCAGAGTGACAGTACAAAGCTTTCACAGCGTGGAAGGGGTCCCGAGCGGGGTAGCCAGTGTTAGATTTTTTTTATCACCTTTTAAACTCTCTAAGGCAGGAAATATGTGCGGTGGGAAGATGTTACCAGAGGGAGAAACAAAGACAATTAACATGTCTCAGATCTTGAGGAAAACTGGAATTGTAACTTAAGTTTTCTCTACTTATAACCTTGCAGCGGGATGGCAAAGGAGACAGGATCTCACGGGATTTTACAAATTGTGTTTACAAGGAATTGGAATTGGGACCATAGATAAGGTCTGCTGGTCACAGAAAAGTAGGCTTTTAACATTCCTTTTAGTTTCAGGGGAGGGGGAAGGGAGAGAGGGAGAGAGGGAGAGAGGGAGAGAGGACACAGGGAAGCTTACAACAAAATTTTCGCTGTTTATAGCTTTCTTGGGGAAGAAAACACAGGCACATATTCTGATGTTAGGAATGTTTTAAGCACATATCTTCAATATTATTCATCCAGAACCAAAGTAAGTCCGCATGCAGGAAATGAGTGAGTTTCGCAGCTTTCTGAGCCCCTACTTGACCCAGGAAGCCCAGCTGGAACCTCCTCTCACTTTCTACTTTCTTCTGATATTCCTTGAAAATACTTCTCCTTCATAGCGGAGATAAGTAGTTTTAAACAGCTTGGTTCCTTCCCTGCTGTGAAGTATTGAGTTTTATTTCAGGACCAAAGGACATAAACCAGTTTATGACATAAACAGGTTTAGACAATCTGCAAAAGACAGGACAGAGATTGCATATTGTATTTACTAGGACAAGAGATTTACACTGACCACTCTGGAATAAGACTGTGCTTACTTAGTTCAACTAAGTACTGAAAAGTCTTATAGAGACTGAAAAGCCAACACTTTTTCTGTATGTAATTGCTTTATTATTATTATTTTACTTTGAAAAAATAATGCTTTGTCATGGTGATAGTTTTATCTTTCATATCTTTAAATGGGGGAATGAATGGAAATTTGCTTTCTCAGCTGTTCAACTACACTGTGTTTTTAATAGACACTTTCTTTCAGTAGGATGCTATGTATTTAAGCATGCAGAATTCTTCCTGGGTATTTCTGAATCCTGTTGTGTACATGTGGGTTGAAAATTCAAATATCTCATCTTCTTTAGTACTTAGTTGCTCACTTTATTGTTAGAGAAACTGGTGGCTAGGTATCCTTTCTCTATTTTCTGCCATAAAACCTTTTAGAATTTAAATTTCTTCTCACCAAACATCTGGTATTGACTTTGGAAGCACTGGCCATAGAAAAAATGTTCTTACTCAAACCATCTAATTAAGAAATAATTGACTCATGCCTACTCCCTAAGTTTGAGGCCAATGTGGTGCTGTAATTTTTTCCCCATAACACTAAAATTCTACTGCAAGTATCTTCCTTAAAATCCTACCCATATTCAAGGAAACAACCATGAAAATGTGTGTGTGTGTAGGTATGTATTCTTTTCCTAGGATAGTGTTCATTTTCATATGTTAATTCTGTCATTTAATAAAATCTCATTCTTCTTTCAGTAAAACTGTAACCTTACGTCTTTTCCAAACCTTGCCAATTGGCAAACACCTCTTTGTAGAGCTATCCATAGTTCTCAGATCTGCTAGTTTACACTCTGTGGACCTCCAAATATAGTGGAAAAGATAATGTGACCAGGGAGGAGAGGATTGTTAGACTCTAACGCATTTTTGTTTAAATCTAGCAACAGGTTGTACCCCTTGCATAGTCCAGGGCAGATAACCTGATGCATCCCGGTCCTTTGTTCACACAGCTCACCACTGAGGAAGCACATCTATGAATTCCCCATTCAAATTTGGTTGGCTCTTTAGTATGACTAAAACATGGGGACCCCCCCATCTCTAAATAAATAGTACTGCCTGTTTCTTTTAATGGCATCTCAGCTTATTGTTTCTAAGCCATGTGAATCTTTGCAATTTTAATAATGGAAGCTAGCCCCCTAATCTCTGGGAAAGGGTCTATGTAGCATAAAGTGGACAGTTGTCCAACCCACTTCCACAATTCTTGTTACTTTAAACATCAGTTTAGTAGCTTACACTGTATTAACATTAACTCTATACATAATAGATGGAATTATGAGATCACATAATGTGCTAATGCAATAAATTTTTGTTTAAGACAAAATGTTATTACATATTTCTTATCTGACAGAATTGTGCAGTGTTTCCTACTAAGTCTGAAGTGCACACTCTAGAGGATAAATGATACAGAAGGTATCTAAGTATACAAGAGCCTTAGAAACATTCTCCCTGGAAATGCAAAGTGTAGAGACAGTTATTAGAGAGAGATTTTCATGTTCATAGTCTAAACTGGGTCTGATTGTTGCCATTACAACTAGAGAGCAATTTCAACAGAACATCTACCTTCTGAGGGGAGTATGGCAGTTCATTTCAGTGCAAGACTGAATCTGGCTTTGCATATTTGGGAATACTAACTTATGGTTTTTTGAGTGTGGATTTTTTGTTTGTTTTTTAAATGAAAGCTACATACCTCTTTACTAGGCTACTGTATTTTTAAAAATGAAGACTTACTTGTATTTTAAAAAGATGTTTAACATAGAGTTTCTAACTGACAGATCTGGAAATCAATCTGAATTGGACATATGGCTTCAATGCACAGGAGAAGTTTCCTCATATTGCTACCTTAACATGAAATTGACACTCAACTTGAAAACTCCATGTAGAAAGAGTAAAATAAAAATAAAAATAAAAATTTCATAAACATTTATTCACAGCCCCTTTAAAAGTACAACAGTGAAGTAAAACCCCAATTAAACAACTGCCCATTAACTTGTTACTTAAAATGTAGACTTAAAAACCAATAGACTTTTTTTGGTGTGTATGCAATTGCTTTTATAAACACAGTTTAGGTTGGAATAAGGAAGTCCTAATTCATCATGTTGGAGCTTGCCCTCGCTGCTGTAGGCTGTTGAAGTGAGCCTCCTTCAAGGTCTGGTTGATATGGGAGTAAAGACCTTGGCATGGTACATACCCCTCATGCAAGAACTGGGGAAAGTTTGCACCGGGTTCAGTAACAATCTGGTTTAAGTTGCCTTCTGGTCCACTTGCTCTCTCTGGGATATTAATGCGGCTGCTGCTCCTTTCATTATCACTCCATGAAAACTGGAAGGAAAAAGACAGAAAGGGAATTGCTATTATGCTATTACAATATTTTTCCTACTTGGCTTGGAGAATAGCAGCATAAAACTCTATAATGGGCTTAATGGTTTTTACAAAGTAGAGCCATTTAAGATAGTTCATTCTATCCTCACAATAACCCTTTAATTAAGTTGGGATTAACAGCCCCCATTTTACAGATGAGGAAACAGATCACTGCCTTGTCCAAAGTCACATATCTACGAAGTGGCAGGGTGAGGATTCAAACACAGGCCTTCCAATTCCAAATCCCTTCACACATTCTCTACCCTTGCTTGTACGATTTACTCCAATAACTGCATCAGAGAAATAAGTACTCATCCTCCACCTGAAGTATCAATTAATGCTGAGGATGTAGTAGAAATAATGACCATAACAAGTAAGTTGGACTATGGGTAAAAGTTACAATGAAGCAAATAAGACACACACATTTATACATACATGCATATACACATAGATACAAATAAACAATGATTTTGTACACATATCCTGATGGTGGACATGTATGGTCTTCCTATATCAATTCAGTGCTACATACATATCCTGAAAGGCATTTGACATACTTTTAAAGTTATATGTTACTTATTAGTATTTTATGACTAGTATTCATTGTTCTTCTATACTTATGAATTTAATAGGGTGTGTATTTTCCTCTTAAGATCTCTTTTTTTTTCATTAAACTAACATGATTCAGTGTCTTTTTTATGTTGGAGAAGCTACTCAGGGATCCCTGTAAACAGTCGTTTCCAAGAATTTCCTGCCTTCCAATGTTACAATTCCCAAAAGAAGAAGGTAATGGCAAGGACTCTTATTCAAATTACAATATTTAACAATGCTGGTATTATATTTCTTCTAAGTAAGTTTTTTCCAAAGGTAACATTAGTAAGATTTAAACCAAGAATGGTCATAGTCCATAGGTCATTTGCAGCTGTTCAACTTAGGTCACACAGTACACTGCCCCCAGGTACCAAGAGACAACCTATGCTCATCTTTATCCAACTAGAAACATGTTAAAAGAACTTGTGCAGGAAAAGAGATAGAAGGGGTCAAATGAAGCCAGATGTGAGAGTTAGCAATAGCAATCAAATTGATTTAAGGATTAAATGTCAAGGCCAATTCAAAAAGAAAATTAAAAAAATTTTTCCTAGGCTTGAGTATAAAAATATAGAACGCCCACTGTCACAAAGTAATGAAGTTATGAATATTCCAAAATTAAGTAAGCTATTACATTGGATAAGAAACCCACAGCCGACACTTCGGTTCCTCTTAGTTGGCTTTCCTTGTTTTTTTTTGTTTTGTTTTTGTTTTTTGTTACAGTACTGCCTGAAAAATAAGGTAAGAACTAGAAATCATTTCTGATGAATCAAATTTTCATCTCCAATGACAACATATTGATTTTACACTGTGGTGTAGCAACACTAGGGTGATGCTATGCTGTGTACATTAAAAATTCATAGGCTAGAAGGGATTTCTTTAGAATAATTATTAAAAAAAATCTACCTTTAATTTGTTTCATTTTAAAAGTTTTTAAACTCAATTGTGTACAGATATAAATAGAAATGCTCATTAAGACATTTTTATACTATCAATATTTTTATTAGCTGAAAATCAGAAACAACTAAATGTTTAAAAACAAGGAAGTATTTAAATTATAGTGCATGCATTCATACAACAGAATCTCATCAGCCATTAACAATAATGATATATCATTCTATATCAGAAGTCTTTATACTTCAGGTTCTTAGAAAAACCTAAATTTATAGGCTATAAAAATAGTTAACAGAGAAATAACTAAATGATGACATTCACAGCTTTCATCTGAGTAAACCATTTAAAAAATTAATTAGGTAAATGTAATAGGATAAATGCCTGTAAATAAACTTGTCATATAATTTAAAATCTAAAGTTATATTAAGTTAAATAATAAATACTCATTAAACGTCTGGATGATTTCTAATTTTTAAAAAATTATAGGAAAATATTTTTCTAAAAAATATTTTCTTATTTAAAAGAAAATAATTTTTGTCTAATTCAAAGGTTACTTAAAAGTTATTTATGAAACAAGGTGAAAGTAACCAGTAAATAAGAGCAATGTAAAGAAATGTCTCTTTCTTTACATACTATATATTTACCTCTTTATAAATATAAAGGGGTATTTTTGGCAAGAAACGTTAAAAGGAAAATAATTTTATATGAGAAAAAATCTTGTATGGTAAATTTCTGTCCTAAAATAACTGGTTATTTAAGAAAGAAAGATGTCTGGGATAAAACAGGAAGTCCAAGCATCTCATTAATGATTTGTATCAAGTTGTCTATAATTAAAGGGAAATTATTTATAATAGTCTTTTTAGAGATTGGGTTTTGATTTTTTTACAAAACATACACTAAAGAATCGGTTAGAGCAACAAAATTTTCTTAAGGTATTGATTCACTCTTAATAAAATTACAACGGATTTTAATTTGTTTAACCCAATTTTCAACTTTTATTATCTTGTATTTTCAGCTTTCTCTCCCCCTTGAAAGGCCTGAGATAATAACCCTCTCCTTCAACTCATTTTCAGCTTCCGTAATTTTTCTCCTCAGGTTCTAACTGTTTGTCATAGCCTGATGCTAAAAATGTTTTATCTTAAAGGTCTAAAGAAAATGTTTTCTTCCAACATAACATTCTGTGCTCTTGGCTTTAAATTCTTCTATGAATCCGAAAATTTTCATTTATTACCCAGGAAACACTCTGCCTATGTCTAACTAATTCAAGTATCATTTTCATTAGTTTTGATTTGCAGCTTACCTAAATGGACTTTCCATAGCGAATATCAATTGTACTGCAGGAGGTTTTTTGTTTTTTTTTTTTGCCTTTTGGTAACTGGTCTAACAAATTTTACATTTTATCAAAATAACTCCTATGCCATTGTTATTAAGTTTTAATTTGCTTAGAAAAAAACTGAGATTAAATTTTTTTTTTAAATCAAGGTTACTATATCCACGTAACTTTCTTGCTTTTAAAGTCCTTGTGCCTTTAAGTTACAGGGCGTTGACTCCTGGATATAAAAAGAACACCAAGTCTTGCCAAATCTTAAACAATGACAGCAGTTAAAGCCTTATCTTCAGACCCAGTAGAAGATACCAATCAAAATACACTGTGTTCATAAGGCACAAGGCCAGAAATTAAAACTATTAAATTCCTCAAGGCCCAGAGACTATCATGGAAGAGGTGGGTGTGTGAGATTGTAACGGCCAATTTTGAGAGATAAAATTAGTTCAGTTTCTCTATAAATTAACTATTAATATTGAAGGCACACTGATGCAAGACCAGCATCTGGGCCCCGATGTCAGAGTAACAAGGTTTTCTTGGAGCATTAACCCATTTCTTAAAGAAAAATAAAGGTTATGAAAAAGTTTATTGAAATTATATCTTATGGTCAAGATGACCAAAACTTAATAAATTTGTTTGGAAAAATTTAAAAGACAGATTTAATGGGCCTCATGCTGTCTTTATGAAAGCTTATTGTTTGGGAAATTAAGTCTCCTGTCTCAAAAAAATAAAACTTTTGTCTTTCTTTGAAATCTATCACTCGGCTAAATGAATGACTTATTTTACAATGACCTTTGATCCTATTTTGTGATATCAAGTGTTTTTAACTTTTTCTAGTTGACAAACTTTCCAAAATAAAATTCTAAATTTGGTCCTCATTAATCTTTTAATATTAGGTCCCCTGACGTCCAAAAGAGACATATTTGGGTTATTTGATATAATACAATCATACAAGAAGTATTGTCAAATATAAAATGGCATTTAACCCTTGGATTATATTTATATAAATGTGTTATTAGTATGTGTTTCAGAATTGTATGAAATTCCTGTGATTCTGATATGTCTTGGTACATGTCAGCAGTCCCCAACCTTTTTGGCACTTGGGACCGGTTTTGTGGAAGACAATTTTTCCACAGATGGAGGAAGGAAGGGATGGTTTCAGGATGAAACTGTTCCACTCAGATCATTAGGTATTAGATTCTCATAAGGAACACATAGCCTAGATCCCTCACATGTGCAGTTTACAACAGAGTTTGCGCTCCTATGAGAATCTAATGCTGCTGCTGACCTGACAGGAGGCAGAGCTCAGGCAGTATTTCTCGCTTGCCCACCACTCACCTCCTGCTGTGTGGCCTGGTTCCTAAGAGGCCGTGGACCAGTACCAGTCTGCAGCCCAGGGATTGGGAACCTCTGGTATATGCTATAGTAGTAATAATGATTGTGTAAAATAGTTGTAAGCCACAGAAGTAACCAAATTTCCTTGTCAATTATGTCTTTATGAATGTTCTAAGACTCTTGTCATTCATAGTTGTTTTACTTTTATCACTTTCAAAAGGTGGTTTTATAATCAGCTATAGGACTCTAACAGGTACTCTTGAATGCAGGCTTCTGATAACTTTGGAGACTGTGATACTAGAATAGAGGAAAAACTTCCAAAACTCCCATAGAGAGCTAATGTGTTCATAAACATTGAGCAGAACAGGAGTTAATTACCCAGATAAAACTAATGGAAAACTGAAATAATCTTTTTGTGACTTTGAAACATTGTTTGAAACTCAGAAACTTTTGTTTCTGAATTTGTAAGATTGTTTCTTTTTCTAACTTTTGTTTCTGAGTCCAGAAAACCATTTTTCTTTGAGCTATTTTACAGCTTTTAATATTGGGTTAACTATGTTAGTGTGAGAAAAATCTGAAGCATGTTTCTACCTGATTTTTCCAGAATTTGAAAACTATTTGCAAGTATACGTAGTTTATGGTAGTATAGTTATTGCAAAAAATTGATAAGACTCTGTTTTCTTTTGTAACAGGACACAATTGAAGGCACTGATTTTACTGAGGCTTTGATTGGAATGGCAGATCCAAACAGATTACTTTAAGTAATCAAAGTTGACTTATAGAGCCAATAAAATCCCCTTGAGAAAGCTGGCCTCATATATTGTCTACACAGTACGTGTACAGGTTCCTGACCTGTGGTAAGTAAAGAATGGCACTTTCTGACAGGCCCAAGGAGTCCCAGATTATCTTGGGACCTCAGTAAGTAATTTACCCAATTAATGTGGGTATTTACAGGCACAGATAAATCCATGGCTGCGCCCAAGGCGTTGAAGTGTAATCTGAGATTCCTTATGGAATAAAGTTCCAGCAAAGCCAATTTAAAAACAAAAGCGCGTGCATGGCAAATAGTTATTCTTGCTGACTTTATACAAATACTCAGGCAAAGTATAATAAAACTAACGCTTATTTTACACATAAATTTGTCCTATGATTTGTCTTTAGTGAAAATGGGGCTTGGAGAGAGAAAAAATATGTTTCAAAATGAACTACAGTACACCTGTTGTTAGATTCTAGTCTTGCCTAATGTTTTCTCAATTTTTCTTATTTTCTAGTTTAGGCTGGATTCTAAAATTTTTCCTGGCTACAAGTCTCCAAATATAATGTTTTCATTTTTTTTTCTTTCTTTCCTTTCCTTTTTTCCATTTTTCCTTATTTGAAATCACTAAAAATTAAGCTGTGCTTTCTTAAAACCCTGTGAACTGAAGCTAGACAACTTCAGCTTCAGAAAAAAATAACAGCAACCTATTTACATACATAAAACACTTTCATACCTGCCTACTGATGTATGGACTTCAGAGTAATATGGCCTATATTGATTTTCCAGGATTGTTCTCCATCTTTTTGTTTGTTGTTTTCTTTCTCTCTTCCTCCCCCTACTTTTTTTTGTCATAGAACATGATACTTCACAACCTGCTAAAAATAAGGTTTCCTAATAATGTGTGACCTACCCATCTAGAAACAAACCATCTTTGCCACAAGAGATTAAACAAAATCTGAGACCAGAGATTCATTTTCTTCTTAAATGCTTTCTCCAAAAGATTTAAGAAAGAAAGTGGGGAAAATGTGAAAGGAAAATAAATCTCAGGGCCCTAAAATCATTAGGCCAAGGGAAAATTAGTGAAAAACATTTTCACTAAAGACAAAGCCAAGGGAACTACATCAGGCAAACCCACTTCCCATTTTATTCCTAAATCAGATAGCTATAAAGATTCTTTTTAAAGCGACATACCTTTCTCACAATTTGCCCACAGAGAAATTCCTTGTGGGACTCAAGATCTTTACCGTAAAAGAGTTCTGTTGAATTTTACCCTGGCAATGTAAACTGATAACTTATCTTCACAGGTGTCAGACAGAAAGTCACCCCTCTGCTCACCTGAGACAAATGCATATTTTATTACTCCCTCTACCCTATTGTTTGTGTAAAAATGCAGATTCACCGAGCCAGACTAAATTGTATATTCAGTGAAAGGCAGATCAAGGACTCAAAAGATTGCAACCTCTTGTCTCTTATCTACCTATGACCTGGAAGCCCCAGCTTCAAATTGTCTCGTCTTTCTAGACTGAACCAATGTACATCATACACATATGGATTGGTGTCTTCCGTCTCCCTAAAATGTATAAAAGCAAGCTGTACCCCGACCACCTTGAGCACATGTTGTCAGGACCTCCTGAGGCTGTGTCACAGGTGCGTGCTTAACCTTGGCAAAATAAACTTTCTATATTGAGACCTGTCTCAGATATTTTGAGTTCACATATATAGAGTTGGGACTTTAAATAATTTTTTTTAATTTTGGTTTTGTATTTTCACTTTCTTTTTTAAAATTTTTATTTAATTTTTTTTTTTTTTTTGAGACGGAGTCTCGCTCTGTCACCCAGGCTGGAGTGCAGTGGCGCGATCTCAGCTCACTGTAAGCTCTGCCTCCTGGGTTCATGCCATTCTCCTGCCTCAGCCTCCCGAGTAGCTGGGACTACAGGCGCATGCCACCACGCCCAGCTAATTTTTTTTTTTTGTATTTTTAGTAGAGATGGGGTTTCACCATGTTAGCCAGGATGGTCTCGATCTCCTGACCTTGTGATCTGCCCGCCTCGGCCTCCCAAAGTGCTGGGGTTACAGGCATGAGCCACCGTGCCTGGCCTGTATCTTCACTTTCTAACTCATTCACTACAAATATATTTCTTTTGTGAAAAAGAAACATTTTATTTGTAAGTAGGCAAACTAAAGAATGCTACTACAAAACCAAGTAAAATCTCCTGCTTATGGATTCAGTTACTTCTGACTTCAAAGCAAAGACTTAAAAAGCACTGTGATTCCATAACCGAGATTTTGGGAAGAGGGTTTAACCTCCTTTAGCCTAGTAAAGAGCATCTAAAAAGTCATATACACTAGCATTTTCTAGGCTAATAATGCTGTTTATTTAATAAACATAGCCTATATTATGCAACCTGGGCTTTGTCACACTTACCCTGTGAATCTGTTTCATGTGAGATATCCCACTTAATGGACCGTTTATCAGAATGATTGAGAGGAAAATTTGCTTTTGATGGTGTATGGTTTTGACACTTGAAACTGCTATCTTAGTACAGAAGCATTAACCTTAATACACTTTATTTTATTATTTTTTTAGAGACAAGCTCTTGCTCCATCACCCAGGCTGGATTGCTGTGATGCAATTGCAGCTCACTGTGGCTTTGAACTCCTGGGCTCAAGGGATCCTCCTGCCTCAGCCTCCCAAAGTGCAAATTATTTTATCAGAGAATAAATGAGATTTTAAGCACTTTAGTATTTGGAAAGGCTCATAATATATAAAACATCTTCACCATCCTCCTGAATACTCATACAAATGTCTTACCAGAATGCTTATACTATCTGACAGTTACAAAGCTCATTCTTTTTCGTCTGAATTTTCAATATAGGTTTAATGCTTGATATCTGTGCAAGGCAAATGAAGAATAGAGCCCTTGCAAATTCACACACATAGCAAAATAAAATTATATTTATGAAGACTCTAAAGAAGGGGATCTCATTATGCAAAATTCACAAAGGCACTTTACAAAACTCCTGGGGTCCAGGTCTGTGTGAAAAAGCAGGATTTAGTTAGTTTGGGCCATAAAGAAATCTGCATACTTACCTGTAACCAAAGAAACTTTGAGGCCAGCAGGGATTTGCTATAATACATTCTGTTTCAGAATAGGCATCAAAATCACCGTGTGGTTTTCTGACACTTTGACTCATGTGCATATGCTGGGGCCCAACCTCTGAGAGGCTGTCAAGTAGGCACAGATTGTTCTGATGCCCAAGCAGTATCTAAACAAATATTCACATGTCTATTATACAATGTATAGAAGGCACTTTGCCTGGGCTACTTAGGGATTCAACAGGTAATTCTTGAGCCTAATCAAGAAGCATACAGTACTCTGAGAATGACAGCATCAAGCTATTGCAATGACAAGAATGTAGCAATGAATGCTGACTGGGGAAATAGAGGAGGCTTCTTAAAATGAAATGCATCTGAGCTAGGCCTTCAAAGATACAGAGAATATTAATAAGAAGGGTGTGACAAATGGAGAGAGCAATAAGAGCACAAGCAAGCTGAAGAAGAGTTCTTGAGGAGACAAAGCCACAGATGATGTGGCTGGTATCTCCCAGAGAAGAGTTAGTGAGAGCCAAAATATGCAAGAGAAGATATGGCTAGGTTATCAGGGGCCTTGAATGTTACTCTAAGAAGTCTGTACAAACAGGTATTTGAGCATAAGATAAATGCTCAGATGTATATTTAGGAAGAGCATTTTAATGGATGAATGAAATAGGGGGTGGATGAGACCACAAAAATCACTGGGAAATTTTGCAATGTATCAAGCAAGAGGCAATGCAAGCCTGAATTAGGATGGTGGAAATGTAAAGAAAGGGATATATTTGATACACGCAGAGGTAGAATAGAAAGGAATCATTGAGGAAATGACAGAGACACTAAGTTGATGCCAGGCACCCAGGACAATGATTGGCAAATGGTAGGTGCTCAGTAAATATTTGGTAATGCAATTTAGGAAGTCTCAGATGTTTCCTGACATATGTTACAGCAAAGGAATAGGGAGGGGATGGAGGAGCTAAGGTTTACTGAGCAGTTGCACGAACAGAGGTGAGAAACAAAAGGGAGTGAATGTAGATTACAGTTTGGATTTAAAAGAGAGGGAAAAGACACAGTACTTGAGAGAAAAATAAACTAGACACAAGATTAGTTAGGGAGTGAAAAGAGAACCTTAGCAGGCTAATGAAGGATAAATAGAACTGAGGAGATGAGGAGGAATATTAGTTACAGAATATCTTCACAAAAACAGAGCAGAAATTCATGCATGTATTCATGATATAAAATTATATAACACTTTTTAATGATAAAAGCAGATGAACCCAGTATTTTACTTTCTTCTTCTTCTTTCTTTTTTTTTGAGAGGAAGTCTCACTCTGTCACCCAGGCTAGAGTGCTAGAGTGCACTGGCACGATCTCGGCTCACTGAAACCTCCGCCTCCCGGGTTCAAGCGATTCTCCTGCCTCAGCCTCCCGAGTAGCTGGGACTACAGGTGCGTGCCACCAAGCCTGGCTAATTTTTGTATTTCTTTAGTAGAGGTGGGGTTTCACCATATTGGCCAGGCTAGTCTTGAACTCCTGACCTCATGATCCACCCGCCTTGGCCTCCCAAAGTGCTGGGATTACAGGCGTAAGCCACTGCACCTGGCCCAGTATTTTACTTTCTTTCAAGCCCTAGCTTTCCTCTCAATTCCATCCCTCCATGCCTTACAGCTTTTCCTTTATGTGAACCTCCACAACAAAACATTCACTCCTAATACATAGTCTATCCCTGGAATAATAATATGATGTTTATTCAAAGGCACCTGTAGAAACTTGAGTAAGTAAAACAGATGATCCTAACCAAATCCATCAGAGGGCCCTTAAAATATGTGCTCCCAAAGTTCCAAGGCATTTAAAATGACGTGTACACATTCTCTAATACTAGAAACATTGTGGAATCTTATGAATTGTAAAATACCAAATTAATTAGGTTGTTGAATTACAACCACTTTCCAAATTAGCAAGGTAATGATATTCATGTGTTAACTTCTCTGTGCTGATGGGGTAAATAATCAATGCTTTTTGTAGCTCAGTTTCCCTCCTAAGATGAAGTTAGAACAGACACTGAGTTGTAAGTTATTTTCCAGCTCAAAAATTAAATTTATAATAGAATCTATACAACTATTTAAAAATCTATACAACTCACCTTGTTTCAATTCAGTAAATGGGATTTGAACAAACAAAAATGAAAAAAAAAAGATTGATAGGTAATCCTCACCTGCAGAAAAACATGTGGACATATGCAATTCATTAAAACAACTGAGATTGTAAGATTCAATTGCAATATGAAAGTGCTTGGGATGTTTAGTATGCTCCATGAACACGGCTTCTTAAAATGTACAAAACAGATTAGGCCATCTTTGAAAAAGCTTGTTCCTCCATTTTGAATGTATCTTTAAGTAGAAGCTAATTTCAGAAGGTTCCCATTTTGCCATAGGGTTTAAAACCACATCTGATGACCATTACATTGTTCAACAACGATTTCATCCCCAAAAATGTTTCCCAAAGTAGTTCTGTCTCTTAGAATTTATGTGATCAAACGTGATGAGAATGACTCCAAACTACTAAGAACCTAAGAGAAAATGTTCTTCAAAAAATTTCACCAAAGCCGGGGTGTGGTGGCTGATGCCTGTAATCCCAGCACTTTGGGAGGCCGAGGCGGGCGGATCACTTGAGGCCAGGAGTTCGAGAACAGCCTGGCCAACATGGAAAAACCCCATCTCTATACTAAAAATACGAAAACTAGCCGGCCATGGTGGTGCACGCCTGTAATCCCAGCTATTCTGGAGGCTGAAGCACGAGAATCGCTTGAACCCGGGAGGTGGGGGTGCAGTGAGCCGAGATCGTGCCACTGCACCTCCAGCCTGGGTGACCCAGTGAGACTGTCTCAAAAAAAAAATGCTCCAGTTGTCATCTGAATTGATATTACTTAAAATGATAACCTGACAAGGGGAGATTTCCTATCAGTTGAAAAATAACAGGATTCACAGACCTCTAATTTTAAATGTATTTGGGGCCTCCTGGTTCTGTTTTTCTCTCATTTGTCTTATTTCTGCTGCCCCCTTGGAATTGTAGCATTAGGGCACAAAATCTTTTCCTATTCTATACAGTAGGGAAGAGAAAAAAGGCAGAGATCTGCTCCAGATAAGCCACTTGTGTGTATATCTACATAATTTTCCACTCTTAATTTCTTGTACTACTCAGTAATCTGAAAGGTAAAATGAATGTTCCTGGCAAGTTGTACAGAAATGTACACTTGTACAGAAATGTTCGGCTTTCTGTACTTTTCTGTACAGAAATGTTTGTACTTTCTGTAAGTCTTATACCTATGTACTAGGGTTTTTACAGGGAAAGTGGTGGTATAATTTGTAAGATGTATGGTTGAAAGAAAATATTCCTATATGTGCAAACATATCCAACAAAAATCCCCCAGCACCTAAGAGAACAAATTACATAAGTTAAATCTAGTTACGTTTTACCCATCCAAGTAGCTGCCCACAATCTTGGATAATCATACCTGTGTATAGGTAGGTACCAAGAAGAGGACCTGGATTGATAATCTTTTCTCATCTTGCTCAAAAGAGGGCAAGGTGAGCCATACTTAGTTATTAACTAAGAGGATTAACTCAGAAAGACTTTATAAGGTTCCTTTAACACTCCACTAGTAATTATATCTCAATTAAAGCTATATTATGCTAATGAATACAAGTTATTAAAGTGAAGCACCTTGAAGTTAAAATTCAAGCTCCTTAGAATGGTGGTTACTAGAGGTTTAGAAGAGAGGAAGGGGGGATGAAAAGAAGTTGGCTAAGGGGTATAAAAATACAGTTAGATAGAAGGAATAAGTTATAGAATTCAACAGTACAGTAGGAAAATTACAGTTAACAATAATTTATTGTATATCTCAAAATAGAAGAGAAGATTTATAAGTTCCCAACACAAAGAAAAGATGTATGTTTGAGGTGATGGGTAGTCCAATTACCCTGATTTGATCATTACACATTATATACAGGTATCAAAATATCACATGCACCCCCAAAATATGTACAACTATTCTAAATCAATAAAAAATTAAAAACTTCAAACTCTTTTTCCAGCACCATTAAAGTTTTGCAAAAATTATGAGACTGCCCCAAATTTTTCACTTTTTTTCACTGAGAAAGCAAGACTTGCCTTCCAGCTAATAACATATCACTATGTACTAGAAAATATGTTTTCCATATAAAAAGAAGGGAAGTAAGACTACTATTCCGTGCTCATATGAGGGGACAAAATTCCAGGGGCTAACTCCTCCTGATTATGTTTAGCAAAGTTTTTCTGTGCTTCTTTTCCATTTTCTGTGAGATACTATATCATAATTTAAAGCTCCAGCTCAAAAGCCACTGTAATCAAGCAAGAAAACTTTTATGAAGGTTTCTTGGAATAATACATTTCTTTTCATTATGGAGCACAAATTGGATAATTTAGTGTAGGCAATGAATGAAATAGAGGCTATCTGACCATACTTGCTACCTCTGTATCTTGAGAATCCTGAAAGATAGGGTTTCTCTTATTCCTTTTGGGCTGGGTGGAATGATGGTTGCCCTCTTTACTGCCATTTCTTCTTCTTTTCCTGAAAATAAATTGTAAAGAGAGAGTTGTTACATGAAATAACTGATCTTTTGGACGCTTAAATTGTAAAGCAGTGACAACATACATATATGAGAACTTGTCTGAAAAAATGTCACTATCTGCTATCCCAAGATATAAAAGTCATATAAGTACTCCATTACCAGGCATGAAGATAAAAAAATGTAATACAAGAACTCTAAGTAAAGTCAAGCTGTGCATTTCATTTCTAGAAATAATTTTCATAACTTTAAATGACCCTTGAAAATAAAGAATATGAGGAATTTAATAGCTAAGTTTTCAAAATCTACCTAATTAGTTTCATTGTTTTGACTCCATGAAGTTACAATTCCAGGGTAAGTGATTTTTAACTCCTTCAATAAGATCGTAAGACATGTGTGTCTGCTAGTGTCTACTCTTAAGTTCTTATGCCAGTGGTGTAGCGACACTGAAGAGATATTTCTTGTATGCTGAATGTGGTTAGGCACTTACTGTTGCTATACCAGCTAGTATTATGACATAGTTACTCCACTAGATTGTCACCATGAGATTGTGGCTGATTACTTACTTGAAACATTCTTTTCTCAAAATTGTTTTCAATGATTGGTAAGATTACATCTTCAGTTTCAAGTTCCTTGTCAATAAGTAATCAGATTGCAGCGTTTGACATAGTTTTCACAGCACTCTATTATTAACCAGACATTCTCCCCAGCCATCTGCTTAGAGACTTACTTTTGAGTTTTTGGTACTCCTAAGAATGGCTTTTACTCATTTTTATAATTTCATTACTCTTTAATCAATTCTCATCTCTAGGAGACTGAGTACTAGGAGACTCTAGGAGACTGAGTACCGAGTACAAAATGCCAAATAAAAAATCACGTAGAAAACTGCTGCTATATTACACTCCATTATGAAATGATTGATTATATATAAAGAAAAAATGACCGGGTGTAAATATTATTTTATTTCACAATGTTTATTGAGCATCCACTAAGTGCTAGGCACTCCTCCAGGTGCCAGGATAAAAGAGTGAAACAAACACATGCCACAGCTCTGCCTTCATTAGGGAGCATGGTGATGTTTGTCTTTGATCATGATATTTTGAGTATTTGAGTATTTTGCGCTCAAGTTTTACTGAAACTTTCAACTTACAATACGTTTGCATTGTTTTTAAAACAGAGTAATACTATGAAAATGATTTTTCAAAGTGTGAAGCTGAGTTTAAAAAGTTCATGAAACAATGTTAATCTCATTTTTTAAAATGCAACTTTACGAATGAAAAACATCTAAGGAAATTTATCACAGAATATGATTAATGGTCACGGCTGGGTGATCGGACTGTGGATAAGATTGGCTTCCTTTATTACGCTTTAACAGTCTAACCAAGTTTTCTACCATGAGATTCAGAGACATTTGTAATGAAAGAATACATTGATAAAGATCCATAGAACCCCAGTATCACGTGGAGAAAGATGACAAAACCAATCAGAGAAACAGAAATACCAGTTGCTAGGGTACCTAGCAGCCTCACCCAGGAAATGCCAATTTGAAAAACAGAATGCTATTGTCCACTGACTGAGTTTTCGCGAGGGACCACATCCCCACCTCACCCCCGCCTCCAGGGCTTGTAAGGCACTGACAACCAAAGAACCAGCATTTTCTTTCGGAGAAGGCTTCGCGGCATTTTTTTTTCAAGCACGAAAGGCGGGGCACGAGGCAAGCAGGGCCGCGCCACCGGCCAACACTGTCACCTGCAGGTCATGAGAGCCGAGCGCCACCAACCCCGGAAGAAAATACATCTCCGCTGCGTTTCCGCCCTGAGCCCCGAGATCTTGGCTGAGAAAGCAAAGCGTGATGACAGTGGGGACCAGAGCACGGACTGGTACCGGCCGGAAAGGCCCCGACGAACTTACCGTACAGGGCAGCCTCCCATAGTCCTGCCCTCGGAACCATAGCAACCGCGCAGGAAGTTCCTGCGCCGCCGGAAAAACGCAGCCCGGAGGGCGGGGCTGGCCAAGGATTGACGGGCTCTGGGCCTGCGCATCGGAGCCCGGGGAAGTCGGCTCCTGTCTCCTCTGGGTCCGCCGCAGGCTCCCTTCCCTGCTGTTGGGAGCTGACGCCTGAGGGACGATCCGCTGAGGGTCAGGCTCTGCTGCGCGACTGCCCGAGCCGCCCCATGTTCGAGACCTGTGCCAATCCCATGGACATTCTCCTCCCACCCAGCCAGCCTCTGAACACGCTTCTCAAGTGGCACACGCCCTGTCCTCGCAGCCCTCACACCGCTGATCCTCCTCGGCGACCTCAGCGCCCCCGGGGCTGACCAGGCCGTGGCCGGCGCCTCTCCGTCCTCGGGGGGGTCTCCTCCCCCCCACTTAAGTCTCTTCCGCCCGCGGTCATGCCCTGGGCCTCAGGAAAGACCGCGCCCCTCCACGATGTCCATTTCTTGCATCCCCCACTCTCATAACGAGCAGCACCCGATCGTGTCCTAACAGCTACCTCTTCCAGTGCCCCAGCATCCACAGCCTTTAGCCTCAAGGAGGCCTCCTCTCCACTAACCACAACCGCGTTCCTCACCGTTCACCTTCCTTAGCCAGCTTGCCCAAAGCTAGTAACTCTCTCCTCCCTACTCTCCTGGCAGTCCCCCCGCCGCCAAGTAGACAAACAATGTACACCCTCCACAAGTGTACCTTCTCTGTCTAGTCTACTTACAAGATCCCTCCACAAGCACCAGCACCCAATTTTCTCATGATATTCACTGATATTCCCTTGAGAAAATAGAAGCAATCAGAGAAGAATTCACACCACTTCCCAACAGCAGTAGACCTGCACTTATAATCTTGGCTGCTTCCCTGGAGGAAGAGACAGGATCCTACTTGAGACCAGGCCCTTCACCTGGATCCTATGCCCTCCACCTTCTTAAGGGATCATCCTTTGCAGTTATGCTTTCTCCTGAATTATCATGTTCCTCTATCTGTATTTATTATCTAAAAAGTTGGAAAAGGGAGTGCTAGAGTTTAGGCTGATCCTGGTTCTTGCTGTTAAGTAGGTGGTCTCACAGGGGGCTGCATTCCCTGAGGATGGAAGGGAAGATGTGGAAAGTGGCTGATTCAAGAGCTAAAGATCATGCCATAAAGGAAGCCTAACCCAGCTAGGGGCTAGGTGACCCTGCAGTCGAGGCTGTGGAGTAGACAGCCCTGGACAGGGGACTTTTAGACTGCCATGTTTGTCGCTGCATTGTGCAATTTTAACAAGAATCCTGCTAAGTCAGTTTAGTTAGAATTTCCCATCATCAATATCTCAGTTAGGTTCCTCATCCCCCAGGTGATGTCTGGTCACCCTGGCCCACCTTCACCAACAATCCTGTTAGTTCAATTTAGCCACAATACCCCCTTACCCGTGGTGTTTCCTCTTAGTAATTTTCCATCCATTGCTCCCCACCCTGCTCCTTGGCTATAAATTTCCACTTTCCGTTGTTGTATTTGGAGTGGAACCCAGTTTCTCTCCCTTCACTACAAAACCCCATAGCAGTGCTCCCTACACCTATCTTGATGGTCCTGAATGAAGTCTGCCTTACCGTTCTTTAACAAATGCCATGAATAATTTTTTTCCTTAACACCCTTCACTTGGATCCCATGCCGTTCCACATTCTCAAGGAACAAGCTTTTGTAATGATCATTCCTTTTACTTGAATCACCACGTTCTCCATGTCTATTGGATCATGCTATCGTCTACAAAGTGGGCAAATAGATGGTTAGAAATGAGGGATTTTGCTTTCAAGAGCTGATCTTGGTTATTGCTGTGTTGTAGGTGAGACCCCAAGGGGCTGCATTCTCTGAGGAAGGTGGAGGGGTTGGAGGGTATGGAAAGTGGCTGATTCAAGAGCCAGGGGTGCTACCATGAGGCAAGCTTAAACCAGATAAGGACTAGGTTACCTTGCAGCTGAGGCTGTGGAGTGGACAACCCTGGCCAGGGGCGGAAGGGAGAATGAAGCCCAGATTCAGAGGGGTCTGCAGAAGCTAGCACACATGGGCTGAGGCTGAGTCAGCCAGGGATTACCAGATTCTGACCAAGATGAGAGAGACAAAAATGCAAGTTACACCAGCCACAGACATACGTGAGCAAATCAGCATCACCAGCAGGATTTGGGAGATAAGTTAGCCTTCCTTCAGAAACCACTAAGGACACTGCAATCAACATGAGACTCCTAAGCAATGCAGACCCTGTATTAAGCCATCTTGCATTGCTGTAAAGAAATACTTGGAGTCTGGGTAATTTATAAAGAAAAGACGTTTGAATTAGCTCATGGTTCTGCAGGCTGTACAGAAAGCATGGCGCCGCATTTGTCAGAGGCGTTCGAACCAGAGCAATTCTATCTTGAAAAAATAAGAAAAATCTAGGAAAAAGGAGGCTGGGATTTGCTTGGCTGCATTCTCAGAAAATTAGGTATTTCTAGCCTCTAGATGTTTTTACTGAACAGACCCAGACTTAGGAGTGTCGTGATATCCCAATATCTTGAGAACAGAAGCATTCCTAATTTTGCTTTAAAGATCATAATATCAATTCTTGCAAGATATAGTAATTAAGAAAATTAATCCTTTATTACAAACCCTTGTAGCAGAGCACATCTCCCCATAATCTTTTTTATCCTGTATATAAACGAGTATTTTACCAAGGGTGGATGCATTCCTTTTCTTACTTTTGGGAATACCCTACTCTGTCTGTAGAGTAGCTGTACTTTCACCACTTTACTTTCTTAATAAATTTGCTTTTGCTTTGCACTGTGGACTCACCTTGAATTCTTTCTTGGGCGAGATCCAGGAACCCTCTCTTGCGATCTGGATCGGGACCCCTTTCTGGTAACAGCTTCTGGGGAGGCCTCAGGAAGATTTTGCTCATGGTAAAAGGTGAAGCAGGAGCAAGCACTTCACATGGCAAAAGCAGGAGCAAGAGAGAGAGTTGGAGGAGGGGAGGGAGGCGCCACACACTTTTAAATGACCGGATCTCATGATTATTATGTAATGTCCCATTTTGTCCCTTGTAATAATCTCCACTATAAAGAGTGCTTTGTGAGGTATTAATTTGACATCTTGAGTTTTTATGTGGTTCATGTTTGCAGGGTATATCTTCTTCCATCCTTTACTTGTAACTCGTTTATTTTTAAAGTGAGGTTCTCTTTTTCCCAAGATACAGATTAGTGATAAATATATTGTGAAAATCAAGATCTTCTTGCAGCCGTGAAACGGTAACAGTAAAAACACCAAAAAATCAGATGTAGAAGCTAATATGGAACTGAAGTGTTATGCAGAAATCCACAGAATAATTTGTTAGGTTCCTCAAAAGAACCTCAATCAAATTTACTGACAGCCTTTATAGAAAGATAACTTGAAACTAAAGTGATACATTTATATGAAAAATATTACTTTATCACCCCATTTTCTGCAGTAGGCTTTTAGATGAAATTTCATTTCACAAAAGTGTTCTGTTGCTAAAAATATTTTGAAAATGGCTGTATAGGATAATGTTTCAGAGGTCTCTCAGCTTAGAAATTTTGGGATTCAAATATCCTTCTCTACATTGAATGGAAAAAGTGAAAAGAGAACAATATCATGGGGGAGGGAAATGTTGGTCTACTGTATTTTTCTTTTCTTTTTCTTCCTAAACTAACCGGTCTGTGTTGGTTCTCAGCTGTGCTGTTAATCCAGGTAAAAGATGCCCTTCAGGAGAATACATGGATTCATTGGGCCCCAGGGCAGTTTTGAATTGCTCAGAAACAACAGCCAGAATAACTTTTGAAAGGCTGTAAATGGAGATGATTGAGATCTTCTGATATGGTTTGGTGGTGTCCCCACCCTGTGGAAGGGACTCGGTGGGAGGTGATTGAATCATGGGGGCAGGTCTTTCCCATGCTGTTCTCGTGATAGAGAGTGGGTCTCACAACATCTGATGGTTCTATAAGGGGGAGTTTCCCTGTACAACCTCCCTCCCTTTGCCTGTTGCCATCCATGTAAGACGTGACTTGCTCCTCCTTGCGTTCCGCCATGATTGTGAGGCCTCCCCAGCCATGTGGAACTGTGAGTTCTCCATTAAACCTCTTTTTGTTTTTTTTCTTTTTTGTAAATTGCCCAGTCTCAGGTTTGTCTTTATCAGCAGCATGAGAACAGACTAATACATCCTCTGATTTATGTTACTTCTCACTCAAGTTGCTCAAAGTGCCTTCTCATCAAGAGCTGTTTGGGTAGAGACAGACACATTTGTTCAGCCCTATTTTTCTCTGTTTTCTTCTCCTCCTTCATTCCTCTTTCCCTCCCTCCCTCCCTTCCTTCTTCCTTTCTTCCTTCTTTGTACAAAAATAAGTGAATTTATTTCTTCTCAGTAGAAATATCAGAATATTTCATAAATTTTGTGACTTTTTTTGAAACTTTTATTTTGGGTTGAGGAGTACATGTGCAGGTTTGTAATACAGGTAAATGCGTGTCACAGGGGTTTGTTGTACAGATAATTTTGACACTCAGGTATTAAGCCTAGCGTCCATCAGTTATTTTTCCATATCCTCTCCCTCCTCCTACCCTCCACCCTCTGATGGGCCCCAGTATGTTGGTCCTTGCTATGTGTCCGTGTGTTCTGATCATTTAGCTCCCACTTATAAGTGAGTAAATGTGGCATTTGGTTTTCTGTTCCTACATTAGTTTGCTAATGATAATCACCTCCAACTCCATCCATGTTGCTGCAAAGGTCATGATGTCTCTCTTTTTCTTATAGATGCATAGTATTCCATGGTGTATACGTACCACATTGTCTTTATCCAGTCTACTATTGACAGGCATTTAGGTTGATTCTGTCTTTTTTATTGTGAATAGTGCTTCAATGAACATACTTGTGCATGTGTCTTTATATACCTAGTAATGGGATTCTGGGTCAAATGGTAGTTCTGCTTTTAGCTTTTTGAGGAATTGCCACACTCCTTTCCACAGTGGCTGAAATAATTTACACTTCCACCAACAGTGTATAAGCATTGCCTTTTCTCCATAAACTCACCAGCATCTGTTATTTTTGTTCTTGATTTTTTTATTTAGCCTTATACTGTTTGACTATTTTTTTATTTGAGACAGGGTCTCATCTGTCTGTGAACGTGGATTCTACTTATGTCAGAGACTTCTAGGGATTCCAGCTCTCTCAGTTGCCTGCGTTTGAACTTTATGAATTTGTTACATTTCAGTTGTTTCCTTCTTACCCACTTTTATGACTGTCACTTCTTGCACACATGTTCTGCCAGAGGTAACACAGTTTGTGTGTGTCATCTCTCCTCAGAGGGGCTTGTCATCCTCTTGTATCAGTTCCCATGGCTGCCTTATTACCTCAGCTCTCTCATGATCTAAAAAAAATGATAATATAGGTTATTAGGCTTTTTCTCATTTTCAGGGCTAAAGTGACTTTCTCTTGAGCCTTTCTAAATATTATGTGGAGGTAGAGCTCTCCTTTGTTAATATTTTGACTACTGGTACAAAAATGCAGCATTCAAATATTCGAATTAAAAGATAATCCAGGGGATAGCTGACTATGGCTTGGTAGCTAAATCCAGCCCATGGCCCATTTTTGCATAGCCTTTAAGATAAGGACTTTTTTTTTTTTTTTACATTTTAAACTCTTATTTTTAAAAAACACAACAATATGCCACATAATCTATGTGGCCCACAAAGACTAAAATATTTATTGCCAAGCCTGTTAAAGAAAAATTCATGACCCTGTATTAATCTAATATCTACCATTCTGCATCACATTAAGAAATACATTTTCATCCATTATTTAATTTATTTACTCACAGATTGAAAAGTATGGATTATTTTCTGATCTTACCCTATCCCCTTAAGAAAGCATCCAGCTTTACCAAACCATGTTTTCAGTCTGAGAAACTTGTCCCAGGGCTTAAATGATACAGAAACATATATCTAAGGTAGGAGACTGGCAGGACTTGTTTCTGGTCATAACCCTGCTGACTAAAACAGAATCTGATTCAGACAGAATAAAGTGGATAAACTGGCAGAAACCAGCAGATGGCTGCAAGGGTGATCCCTGGTTGCCCTTATTGCTTATTAGCATGAGACACTCCCACCAGCACCATCGCAGTTTACAAATGCCATGGCAATGACCTGGAAGTTACAACAGCTTCCCATGGCAATGGCCTGGAAGTTACCCCCTTTCATAGAAAGTTCTAAATATCTCGCCCCTCAACTTGCATTAACCTGCCCTTAATGTACATATAATTGAAAGTGGGTATAAGTCAATAGAAATGCGTTTGCAAAGACCCCATAGGTTGGTGACTCTGAGTGTAGTGCCTATGAGTTAGCCCTGCTCTGCAAGGAGCAGTCCCATTCAATAAAAGATTGCTGTCTGACACTACCAGCTCACACTTGAAATCTCTCCTGGGCAAAGCCAAGAGCCCTCTCAGGCTAAGCTTCAATTTTGGGGCTGGCCTATCCTGCATCAGTTTCAAAGGGAGAATTTTTCCAAGTATTCCATGATTGTGTATTTCTCAAGGTCATTTAAAAAAATGTCAATATCTCAGAATCTTTCATTCTATGTCTTGGTCAATGTATCATTTATGTAAGCATGATGGTGACATATACCTCAAGTGTAACGTCTGTTAGTCTGATTATAAATGCAGTAGAATTATTGCCCAGTAAGATGTAACATCAAATATGCATATTTAATTGCATTGGACTCCTCTGAGTACTTACAGGAAAGTTGGTAAGAATAAATATTCATGCTTGAAAATATTTTGGAATGTGTGTAAAACGGATCAAATCCGAATACCACAGATGGCACTGTCACTAGATGCTAATGAAGTACATAATAGGAACCATAAGAGACAGTCAATAATAAAGGGGGGAAATGAAATGGAACACATCAAAGCACCATCAGACGAGTGCAGAAGCATACACATGAACACACCCTGTAGCTGCAGAAACACATGGTAGGAACTAAAGCCCCACCACTAATCAGACTTTTTCTCACCAACTCAGGAGTTCGCAAATAAGTTTCCTAAGGGTCAAATGCCCACAATAAAACTGACCAATTTAAACATCACTGAGAGCTACTTAGAGCATTATGTAGAAAGCTACAGACAACAGTGAATTTATTCTGAGCAAGTCTTAATCCATCATCTTCACAGATGGCTAAAGAAAGGGCCTCTAAACATTTTGTCTCATAATCTCTAAGGTAGTGACCTTCAAACTCTTTTATTACAATGCATGAGAAATACACAGTTTGTATATACTTCAGTACACAAATAAATGTAAGTATGTATATGTGGATGTGCCGTGTATTTGTATATTTTGTATGCAATGGATACTATTTACTAATTATTTTATCTCATTTCTTTAAAATTATCATTCTTTGAACTCATCCAGCTGGTCAAGGTTTATCTCCCACAAGAATCGTGGGAAGAATCTTAAATTTGGCATGAGGTTAAACACTGCCCTTTGAAGCTGGAGTGCGGCTACTCAGCAATCATTAAAATCCAGGTCTCAGTGAAGAACAACCATGCAGCCATCTGATGCCATGACTTTGATCATGTGTTAATTAGTTGCTCACAGAAAGTCTAAATCCGGAAATCACTATGTTCCATTCTTTGAGAACTTGTGAGTGCACTATACTAAAAACTGAAATTAACAAGAAAGATAAAAGATACACTAAATATTAGGTCAGGATTGTGACTGCTCTTACTCCAAACAAAACAAAACAAAAACAAAACTAAACGAAAATAAAAACAAGGTCCAGGCGCGGTGGCTCATGCCTGTAATCCCAGCACTTTGGGAGACCAAGGCGGGTGGATCATGAGGTCAAGAGTTCGAGACCAGCCTGGCCAACATGGTGAAACCCCATCTCTACTAAAAATACAAAAATTAGCTGGGAGTGGTAGCGCATGCCTGTAGTCCCAGCTACTTGGGAGGCCAAGGCAGGAGAATCACTTGAACCTGGGAGGTGGAGGTTGCAGTGAGCCAAGATTGTGCCACTGCAGTCCAACCTGGGTGACAGAGTGAGACTTCATCTAAACAAACAAACACCTTGAAGAACCACAATTCCTACTCAAGCTGCTTTTTAGAGACAGAGAAATTGAGAAACCTCTCTTTTCCTACTCAAGGTATTTCCTTAAGGGAAACCCAGCTGGATGGAATATATAGGAGTCAGCTCAACAATATGTTCTAATTTACTTACAAAAAGCTACGTCTGATCAGGACCCCCTTCCTATGCTTCCTTTTCATGTACTATTTCCCACATTAAACTGCTAAGTAATATAAAAGTAAAGACAACAGGAATCATGCACACAGCTTACTGTCTACGTTAGTGTGAGTTTATACTCCACTAGCTTCATCAACATGTTTACTAACACAGGAATCTCTTGCCTAGGAAAATAAACGTTGCAAAGAACTTTACTGTTGTTTCAGCAACTGCCTGAAAGATCTATCAACTCCTCAATAAAAAGTGTCAAATGACGTTTTTCAATCCCCAAACTCTTTGAAGCCTTAGTCTAAAAATCCTTGTCTTGTTGGCTCCATCAATCCTAAATCATTATGATTTCTACCCAATTCTAACAAAACTGTCCCTGACTTTAAAAGACCCACTTTACACCAGATTTCAAAATCAGAATAAATGTGCCTAAAGCCAGTACACATCTGACATACTAGTGGCTCTTTTGAGTTAGTGCTCTTCCTTACAGTGTTATGCAAATAATGTCAGAGCTGTCTTATGAACAGGTTATTTGGCTGCTATTTGGGGAGTGCAGTTTATGATGAGCATAGTCACCACTGCTGTACATCATGTCACAGTAGACTGAGCCTAGATCCTACCATCAACATCTATGGAGATTTCTGAACTATACACTGCCTGAATGACCTACAGTTATATTCATGTAAATCTGTTACTATTCCAGAGAGTTAAATGTGCAATAACACAACCTAAAAATAGTAAACAGGTGTGTATTTATTTAGTCTGCATTAGAATTTAGTTAAACTCATTGCAAGCATGACAGAAAACACAGAACCAAATAAAAATTGATTAATCAAAGCATGTATAAAAATTGGCCAAGGTGGGAGGATCACTTGAGCCCAGGAATTCAAGACCAGCCTGAGCAACATAGTGAGACCACTGCCTAAAAAAATAAATCAATCAATTGCCCAGGTGTGGTGTCCACACCTGTAGTACCAGCCACTCGGGGGGACTGTGTCTTGAGGATTGCTTGAGCCCAGGAGATCGAGGTTGCAGTGAGGTATGGTCATGCCACTGCCCTCCAGCCTGGGTGTCTGAGTGACATCCTGTCTGAAGAAAAGCATTTATAAATATAGATATGAAAATAATTTAGTTCTTTCACAAAAGGTCTTTCTGAGATATGTCCTCCACTAAGGGTGATGTGGGACTGTCTGTTCCCAAAGTTTCTGGATGCATGAGAATGGTTGGCAAGAGACAAAACAAAACAAAACAAAAAGATCTCTCAAGTCCCTTTCTTTGTGTTCCTGAGACCCTGTGGATGTGAGTCTGGGGACAGCAGGAAAATCCTGTCTGGCCCTGCATGTATGTGACTTAATAGTGTGCATGCCCCTTGCTGGGCAAGTCCTTTGTTGCCCATGTGCCTTGGTGTCTGTCTCCTGTCCCTGCAGAGCCCTGACAGATGGTGACTTTTTTTTTTTTTTTAGGTGGACTCTCGCTCTGTTGTCCAGGCTGGCATGCAGTGGCGTGATCTTGGCTCACTGCAAACTCCGCCTCCCAGGTTCTAGCAATTCTCCTTCCTCAGCCTCCTGAGTGGCTGGGACTATAAGTGCACGACGCCACGCCCTGCTAATTTTTTGTATTTTAGTAGAGACAAGGTTTCAACGTGTTGCCCAGGCTGGTCTGGAACTCATGAGCTCAGGCAATCCGCCCGCCTCGGTCTCCCAAAGTGCTAGGATTACAGGTGTGAGCCACTGGGCCTGGCGACAGGTGGTGACTTCTTTCGTTCTTGTCAACTAGGATCCAGCCAGTAGGTCCGCAGATCAGCCCTCCCAGAAGTTGAAGGGGGAGTGAGTGTGAGGAGGGGCGGGTGGTCTTTGCGTGCATCAGGTGACTGGATCCATGGCCACGTAGAGAAAAGGGTTGCAAGGTGGTCATCCTTCTACCAAAAGGCAGTGATGCTGCCATGGCCTTGTTGTCATGGGAGGCCCAGACAAGGAAGGAAGGAGGGCCCTAGAGGGGAGGAGGGTCAGTTGCACTTGGAGTGAGTTGTGAAGGGGTACACTATTTGAGGTCTTTGAGTCCCTAAGCATATGAATCCGCCCACAGAGGACGGATTCCAACTTCCTTAGTGGGGACCTGGGAAGGAGAGGAGGACTGGACGTGGCGGGACAAGGAGGGGCAACTCAGCCCACAAGACAAAGTCAGATCTCACTGTGCATGCTTCTTGGGTGGCCGCCTCAGTGCACATGTTCACTAGGCTTCTTCTGGTCGACCCCTTTGCAGCACGTTGCAAACGCTATGGGGCTGAGAGGGTGTGAGGGTCGCTTTCCTGCTGTCTGGACTCTTTCTCCCCTACTGAAACATAGCGGGTAGGTCCGCAGGGCAGTCCTCCCGGGAGGTGAAGTGAGAATGAGTGTGAGGAGGAGCCAGCAAGCTTCTGAATGGGTCAGGCGGCATGGTCCCTGGCTCAGAGGTAGAAGTGCCTCAAGGTCGTAGTTCTTCTCATGCGGCACCACGGCCATGGGCCTTCTGGTCTTGGCAGGGCCACAGCTAGGGAGCAAGGAGGGCCACGGAGTGGAGGGGGGTCAGGCGGAGTTGGGGCGACTGCTGGGGTTGCTGTTGGAGGTATCTGAGTCCTGGAAGCATCTGGAACCCCCAACAGAGGACAGATTCCAGACTCCTAGGTGGGGAGTCTGGGTGGGTGGGAAGGGCTGTGAAGGGAGGAAGTGCGTGGTAAGGAAGGAGGCTAGAAACTGGGAACGCTGCGGGCTGGTGACCACAGCCCTGAGTTCTGTAGAGTGCCTGGCAGAGGTGGCCCGTGAGGAGCACCCAGCGCTGTGTCACAATTTCTGAACTCCACCGTGGAGGTTCGAATGGGCCGGGCTCTGCATTCCAACAAAACTTGATTTTAGGGGGCAAATGGGCCTAGCAAATGGGTGTGTGAGATAAGCCGTTGCCACTCAGATTTTAATTCTCTAGCTGTATTTCCTAAATGTCTCCATGATGGAGAGTCCAATTGTGACACCAAAAACCTCATCAGAAATTTCCTGCGTCTTTGCCAGGAGCCTTAAGACATTGCTGTGCTAGCTTGACCAACATAAGTAGCTTTGCAAGCATACGATTCAGAAGACATACACACACACTTGCCCTGGGACTTACTTTCAAAGATTTTCCAAATTTTAAAAAAATTACAAGTTAACATTTGTCCATAGAAGTGGCCAAATATAGCTAACTATCCTCTCAAGTGCATTTTCCCAATCACCGTATTCTGTTTGCAGAGTGAAATACGAGGTGCCAAGGAAGATCAACATATAGGCCTATACCAAGATGAAGTTTATGACCTTCTGAGCTGACTGTGCCTCTGCTTGTGAGTGCCTTAACATTCAATGTTTTCTATTAGCAGAAAGTTATTTTTGTGATAGTGTTGTTGAAATAGTATACATACACTGGTAAAGGTCTTCCATGTTGATAAAAAATGATCATGGCATCTCATGAAGGACAGACTAATCCAAGAGGATTATGTTCTGGTTTTGTCTGGATGGATGATCTTCTGTTCCCCGGTTTTTGCCCATGACTTCCTTCTCATGCTTATTGATAACTGATTGCACACATCTGTACCAAGACAGATTAAAATGGCTTCCAAAGCCCTTGAGGGTAACTGTCTTAGAGTAAACTCTCTGTGGGAAGAGTAACTTTATGAAACATTAAGAATATGAAATAGTGTTGGAGAAATGTCTTAGACTTATGATCAGAAGTATCTATGTATTCTGTATACTTATATTACTGAGATGTATGTGAGTGTATTTGCACACACTCATCCCTCCTGGTCCCAGGAGCCCAGTCATGAAGAGTCTCAAGAAGAGGAACCACCAACTGAAAGTCGGGATCCTACACCTGGTCAGGAAAGAGAAGAAGATCAGGGTGCAGCTGAGATTCAAGGTGCTGGGAAGGGAACGAAAGATGTCTGTGGGAAGGGGAAGAGGCCTATGTGTGCATCACACATTATACCATGACCAGTAACAGGAGGAAAGAAAACATTAGGAAAGGATCTCAAACATTTGCTGAAAGTTGGCTGGAAAAGTGAAGAGTATGGTTTGCAGTCTTGTGCAGTCTCTGGATATAATGAATCTTCTCTTTTTCTTTGAGATCTGCTTTGTATGCTTGCAAATACAGTCCTTGCTAAATTAGGACTTAGGTGACCACAGCCTTGAGGTCTGTAGAGTGCCTGGTAGAGGTGTCCAGTGAGGAGCACCCAGCGCTGTGTTGCAACTTCTCAACTCCACCCTGGAGGTTCGAATGGGAGGGGCTCTGCATTCCAACAAAACTTGATTTTTGAAACCATTTGATGTAAGAAAATGTACATTATTTCACTAGTGTAATTTGATCTTCTTAGAATGTTATATCATCTTCTCAACCGTGGTGTCCACAGTGTTGTATGCACCCTTTAATAGCACGTAGAGTGCCAAGTCACCTTACCTTGTAACACCCTGAGTAAAGCCCACTTGCATAGGGATGTTAGCCCCATTTTATAAATAAGAAAACTGAGGCTCATGGGTTGAGGTTTACCAAAGAACACTTGAGTCATGGAGACAGAATTCATATTTCGTTTCAAGGTTTATGTTCTTCCTATCATCTATGTTGTAAGAGAAAGTGACTGGTTTTGCTTAAGATGCGTAATACCCAAATATGGCTGTACTATAAGGTACTTCATTATTGGCTCAGGACAAAACACAGTTCAGTGAAGCAGGATAGAAACTCCAGAAAAGATCTCAATGAATGACAGCCACTGTTTCCTTTCATTGGTGTTTTTGACAGTATGTTTGGTAAAAGTTGGATAATTCAGGACACTGGCATACGAATAGCTATATTAGTATGATTTTGAGAGGCTTTTAAAAGTTGTTTAAACACTTTTATAATTAGAAAACTTAAAGTGCTGTAAGATTATCATGAAACAGAAATTGTGTCCTCAACGGGTAGCATTTTCAAGGTAAACACTGACAGAATTTGGGCCATGGATTATTTAGCAATTCACTGTTAAGGGGGTTTCCAGAATATGACTGTCCACAATCCTGGTTTATTTATTTATTTTAAATTATACTTTAAGTTCTGGGATGTATGTGCAGAATGTGCAGGTTTGTTACAGAGGTATACACATGCCATGGTGGTTTGCTGCACCCATCAACCCATAATCTACATTGGGTATTTCTCCTAATGTTCTCCCTCCCCTAGCCCCCCCAGCTCCGGACAGGCCCTGGTGTGTGATATTCCCCTCCCTGTGTCCATGTGTTCTCATTGTTCAACTCCTACTTATGAGTGAGAACATGCAGTGTTTGGTTTTCTTTTCCTGTGTTAGTTTGCTGAGAATGATGGTTTCCAGCTTCATCCATGTTCCTGCAAAGGACATGAACTCATCCCTTTATATTGCTGCGTAGTATTCCATGGTGTATATGTGCCACATTTTCTTTATCCAGTCTGTCATTAATGGGCATTTGGGTTGGTTCTGAGTCTTTGCTATTGTGAATAGTGCTGCAATAAGCATATGTGTGCATGTGTCTTTATAGTAGAATGAATTATAATCCTTTGGGTATATACCCAGTTATTTATTTGCACTCAACTTCCTGTACTCTCACTGCAGGACAGTGATTTTGCTGTTGTTGTTGGTACTTCATTCTCAATGAGATTAATCTACGGAAAGTTACATGTAGGGCCTTTGGACCTAAGCATAACTTTAATTAATTTTACCAGAAAATTTTCAAGTTACTTCAACAAGGGATGGGTGTCACAACTGTATGACTTGTCATAGGCCAGCCAATACATTGATGTAAACTCTCAGAAAATTACATTTAAGTTATGATTAAAACGCTATTTATGTGGCAGACTTCAGATTTCTTAGATAGTTGATACTCGCTATTCATAATACACAATGGTAACTAACTTATGGAAAATGTAGGTATAGTGTGATTTATCCTTAGATTGTCATTTAAAATAAGATTTCAGGCCAGGACCAGTGCCTCATGTATATAATCCCAAAACATTGGGAGGCCAAGGCCGGCAGATCCCTTGAGCCTGGGAGTTTGAGGCCAGCCTGGGCAACCTGGGGAAACTCCATCACTACTAAAAAATACAAAAATTATCCTTGGTGGTGGCATTCACCTATAGGCTCAGCTACTCGTGAGGCTGAGACAGGAGGATCCGTTGAGCCCAGAAGGTTGGGCCTGCAGTGGGCCGAGGTGGTACCACTGCACTGCAGCCTGGACAGAGTGAGACCCTGTCTCAAAAAACAAATACATAAAATAAAATAAGACTTCATAAATGAGAAAACGAAATTGTAACATTTTTGCATCACATTTGTTATGACACTAGCCTACAGGCTTTTATTTCATAACGCTGAGGAAAAGAATATTATAATTTCCTTATTTATATTTTATGTTTGTCTGCTTCAGTCGATAATTTTTGCATTTTTAAGTGTCTGACCTGGAAGCTGATCTCCAGGAGCTGTCTCAGTCAAAGACTGGGAATGAATGCAGAGATGATCCTGATGTCAAGGGGAAGATTCTGCCAAAACTAGAGCATTTTAAAATGCCAGAAGCAGGTATGTTATCCATTAAGATGCAAAATTAGGTGCTTTCTGTTTTCCACAATATTATACTTTTGATAATAAAAGCAGAGAACATTAGTGCCCCTTTAAAAACAGAGCTCAAATACAGACTTTCTTTGAAAGGTAGTTCAGACCCTGAATGCCTGACTGCAAGACTTAAACACTATCAGATACAGAAACAAATTGGGTCAAAGCCATATTGAATCATCAAATGTGAAAGCATTTTCTTCTGAGTATAACCAACAGCTCACAATTTTCGAATTAGTTTTTAATTTCTGCTTTTAACAAATACATTGTGCATTTGTAATACCAGTTTGTGTGAAATGTGCTGAGAACTGAAGAGGATTCTAGTATCAGCTCTACCATAATTTGTGAGATTCTGGATGAATCCTATAAATTCTACACCCATGTTTGCTCTTACTGAAAATAGTGAATGCACATCAGATTAAATTCCATTTCAGTGCTGATTTCTACATGCTGTGGTTTTGTTGGATAGAATACAAAGATACTTGACTTTCATGATTTGTTTATCATAACAATCAGCTTCAGTCCAATTATAATATCTGAGTTGAGACTTCATTGCTCCTAAGAAAATAAACAACCACTCTGCTTGATATTTGTTTCTCTATATGGAGACCTGAATGACTGTTCTTGAATTTTGTCAAATTCTGAATTCTGCGGCTCTTTTTTTTTTTTTTTTTTTTTTGAGATGGAGGCTTGCTCTGTCGCCCAGGCTAGAGTGCAGTGGCACGATCTCTGCTCACTGCAAGCTCCGCCTCCCGGGTTCAGGCCATTCTCCTGCCTCAGCCTCTCGAGTAGCTGGGACTACAGGTGCCTGCAACCACGCCTGGCTAATTTTTTGTATTGTTAGTAGAGACGGGGTTTCACCGTGTTAGCCAGGACGATCTTGATCTCCTGACCTCATGATCCGCCCGCCTGGGCCTCCCAAAGTGCTGGGATTACAGGCGTGAGCCACTGTGCCTGACCAGTTCTGTGGCTCTTAATGAATAATTGCAGTTTAAATCCTTTCAGCAGTGAAGCCTTGAATATCTGAATAATAAAATGGCAGGAGACAGGTTTCTGTGGCCCATGAAGTAGGGAGAATGCATGTAGGCCAGTGAGCATGCTCCTTGCCCTACTGTTAGTCTTCATGAGCTACTGTGTGTAATTACATTGAAGACACATATGATAGAATCACCTCTAACTGTATCATAGATTACATATTATAAATTTCTGTCTTGAGATGTCAGTTAATAGGATCTAAAGTTTAAAGTCCATAACTCACTAATTCCTGAGTATTCAGCATAGTTTACACATATTTTCCAAATTGCTGACTGTTAATTAGAAGAGCTTCTGAATTTAAAGGAAACACTCCATGTGTAGGAAAGAAATTACCTAGATGTTTTTACTCTACACTGCTAAACCATTTCATTAGACTATTTGCATTAAAATATAGTTTTCAGACTATTTCCAGGAGTCTATTGAACAAGCCTCAATTGCGTTCTTAGGAAGATCATAGCCTTAAATGCACATCTTATTAAAGCGGATAGCAAATTACATGATACAAGAAAATCATAATAAAAAACAAAAATAATAATAAAAGAGCAACGGAATAAACCTAACAGAAGAGGAAAGAGGTCGTGAATAAAAGACAGGTACAAATCATTAGTAAAATGCAAACTAATCCAAAAGTAATAAATTTAAAAGCTTGTTCTTTTGAAAAATAGCTATGAATAAAGTATCCAGTAGTATATAGTAGTTTACACTATCTAGAAGAAAATGGAAAAAGATGAACATGGAATATGTACAAGACACAGGTTTTGAATATAGGGTGTAATAGAAAATGAATACATTCTTGAACTCTAATATTTTCAAAGTATGGATGAAATTATTGATATGATAAGAACACACTCATTATTTAACATATTCCTGTAATACCTGAATATCTAAACATCACAAAGACTGTAGAACTTGTGACATTTGCCAGTTGTCCCTCAAACACACTTACTTTTAGAAACAAATATTTGTCTTCTTCATGTGTCTTACTCTTCTTTTCCATTTCCCTCTATCTCTGTTTCCTTTTTTGCCACACTGTTCATGATATATACTTATTTGATGTTTTGATGTCAAAAATGATAGTGATAGCTTAACACTAATGTGGCTATATAATTAATTATGTAATCAGAAATACTTTCCTAGTGAAAAAAGAGTCACTGTGGTAATAAAGTTAATGGCCCCTAAGATAGAAGAAACACCTGCCAAGTGGAGCAAGAAGATGGTCAGATCCACAGAGACTTCTTCATGTGCTAGATTTCCTGCTAAAGGGGGATAAACTGTTCAGCTGGTTCCAGCGCCAGCTTCTACTATTGAGGATGCAAGTGGAAGCAGAAAAGATGGGGGAAGAAGTCAGAAACTCATATTATTTATTCGGGGGAATGCCATGTTGGGTGCACCAATTATCAGAGGGACTAATCAGTTGCTGAATCCCCCAATTATGACTGGTATTACCAGAAAGAAGATCATAATGAATGTGTGGGCGGTAACAGTAACATTGTAGATCTGATCATCCCCTAGCAGAGTTCCTGGTTGGCCTAATTCTGCTTGAATTAGAAGGCTTAAGGTGGTGCCTAGTATCCCTGCCCATGTGCTGAATAGCAGGTATAGCGTTCCTATGTCTTTGTGGTTAGTTGAAAACAATCAACAATTGATGAACATAAGTGGGGAAAAAAAGGTAAAATGGCTGGGTAAGCATTAGACTGTAAATCTAAAGACAGAGGCCAAGGCCGCTTTTTAGCAGCCCTGAGGGGATTTCTCATGTTGAACTGCAAATTCACAGGAGAAGCTTCAGTCCTGCCAGGGCTTCTCCCACCTTTTCCCCCAACGGCGGAGAAGTAGATTGAAGCCAGTTGATTAGGGTGTTTAGCTGTTAACGAAATTTTCAAATTTTCGTGGGTTTGAATTCCACCAATCTAGCAAGGGCTTAGCTTAATTAAGGTGGTTGATTTGCGTTCAATTGATGCAGAATAGAGTCTTTCAGTCCTCAGGTCTGTCACAGAAATTAAGTGTAATCTTCATGCTTTGAAGGCTCTTTGTCTTATTTAACCTAAATTTTTAAGTTATAGTTAGTATTAACGGAGAGATAGGTAAGAGGAGGGTAGAAGAGATAAGTGGGGGGAAGAATAGTATGGGCTTTGTGTTTTTGAATTGTCATTTTATTTTCATATTATTAGACGTGGGGAATAATGTCACTGAGATGGAATAAATTAGGCGTATGTAAAAGTACAGGTTGAGTAGGGTTATGATAGCTGTAATGTTTCGGCAATAAGGCTCTTGTTTTTTGTAAATTCTTGGATGATGATTCATTTAGGCAGGAACCCTGTTAATGGAGGTAAACCTCCTAGAGATAGTAGAATTAGTGGAATTATAGGTGTCAACCATGTTAATTTGTTTCAGGTGTGTAATAGTGACAGCGTTGTGGTGCTTATACTCAGGTTGAGTGTTAAAAATATGGTTATTGTTAAGATAAAATAAATAGTTAGGTTTAGAATGGTAATGTTTGGGCTATAGAGTAGTGCTGCTATTATTCAGCCTATGTGAGTGATTGAGGAGTAGGCTAAGATTTTACACAATTGTGCTTGGTTAAGCCCTCCTCAGCTGCCTACTATAATGGATAGAATTGTGATAGATAGGAGGATGTTCATGTTTGTTGATGGGAAAATTTAAAACATAATCGATGTTTCTTCACAATATCATGTGAGGAGAAGTATACCAGGTATTAGAGAGGTTCCTTGGGTTACCTCTGGGACTCAGAATTGAAAGGGGGCTATTCCTAGTTTTATTACTAGGGTCACTATTATTAATGATGAAAATTGATTAATAGTGTTTATTATTGTTCATTGTCCAGAGGACAGGTTGTTGAAAAGGATACGTATTATGAGAATTACAGATGTGGTTGCTTGCATAAGGAAATATTTGGTTGCTGCTTTTGTACAGCCGTAGAGTGGGGACTTATTTTTTTAATGAGGATTGGGATAAGGGCTAGTATGTTTATTTCTAGGCCTGTTGAGATGAGAAATCAGTGTGATCCTAGCATTGTGATGAGAGTTCCTGTAAAAATAATAAGGGAAATAACAAGTTGAGCTAAGGGTTTAATTAGTATGGGAAGGGTGTAACCAACATTTTCGGAGTATGGGCCCGATAGCTTATTTAGCTGACCTTACTCTAGGACATGGTGTGATAGGTAGCATGGAGAATTTTGGATTCTCAGGGGTAGGTTCAATTCCTATAGTTCTAGAAATAAGAGGATTTTAACCTCTGTTGTTTACTCTATCAAAGTAGTTCTTTTGTCAGACATGTTTCCTGTGTTTGGGGTGGGATGCTAGAAATTAGGGCAGGCATTGAGATATGTCATATACAGTATGCTAGTGTAAGTTGTAGGAAATTTTTTCATAGAAGATATATGAGCTGGTTGTAGCAGAATCAAGGGTATGCTCTTAGAATTCATAAGAATAGGGTGGTTAAAAGAAGGGTCTTGGTAATGAAATTTATGGTATAGAGTTCTGGTGAATATATGGTATGTAGTGCTCCTAGGAAGATAGTGGTAGTTAGGGCATTTATTACGATAATATTCATGTACTCTGCTATAAAGAAGAGGACAAATGAGCTTGCGGCATATTTGATGTTGAAGCCTGAGACAATTCTGACTCTCCTTCTGTTAGATCAAAATGGGCTCGGTTAGTTTCTGCTGGTGTGGGGATAATCATATTATGGCTAGGGGTAATGATGGTAGGAGCAGTCAGAGGAGTTCTTGCATTGTGATGAATGCATATAAGTTAAATGAACCACTTATCAGTAAAACTGATAACAGGATAATGGCTAGGGTGACCTCATTTGAAATTGTCTGGGCCACAGCTCGTGATGCGCCAATTAGTGCATATTTTGAATTAGATGCTCATCCTGATCATAGAATAAATGGCTAGGCTTGATATGGCTAGTATAAATAGGAGGCCTATGTTAAAATTAATTAGAGGATTTGGTATAGGGAGGGGAGTTCATAAGAGGAGATCGATAGGAAGGGCTAGGATTGGAGCAATAATATAAAGGGTAATAGTAGATGTTGAGGGCTGTAAGGGTTCTTTGGTGAAGAGTTTTATTGCGTCAGCGAATGGTTGAAGCAGCCCGTAGGGACCTACAATGTTAGGTCCTTTGCGTAGTTGTATGTAGCCTAAGATTTTTCATTCGACGAGTGTAAGGCATGCTATAGCGATGAAAGTAGGGATAATAAGTAGGAGAAGGTTAATTATAGGTATATTGTTAATGAGAGGAGTTGAACCTCTGATTATAAAGTTTTAAGTCTTATGCAATTGCCGGGCTCTGCCATCTTAACAAACCCTGTTCTTGGGTAGGGTATGTGATGATTTGTTAGATTGAGATAGCATCATCTGTGGAGCGAGGGCACTTTATGAAGTGGGCCCTATTTCTCTTGTCCTTTCATAGTAGGGGAAATGTTAAATAGATAGAAACCGACCTGGATTACTCAGGTCTGAACTCAAATCACATAGGACTTTAATTGTTGAACAAACGAACCCCTAATAGCGGCGACACCATTAGGATGTCCTGATCCAACATCGAGATTGTAAACCCTATTGTTGATATGGACTCTAGAATAGGATTGCGCTGTTATCCCTAGGGTAACTTACTCCGTTGATCAAATTATCGGGTCAATATATGTTAACTTGCTTAGACTAGTGCAATCTTAGTTTAGGTTGCTCGGAGGTTGAATTATGCTCTGAGGTCACCCCAACCAAAAATTTTAATGCAGGGATAGTAGGCTAGGGCCTGTAGGCTTAAGTTTTTATTTGCATTAATAAATTAAAGCTCCATACATAGGGTCTTCTTGTCTTATTTGTTTATATCCGCCTCTTCGCGGATAGGTCAATTTCCCTGATTAAAAGTAGGAGACAGCTGAACCCTCGTGTGGTCATTCATACAAGTTCCTATTTAAGGAACAAGTGATTATGCTACCTTTGCACAGTCAGGATACTGCGGCCATTGAACATATGTCACTGGGCAGGCAGTGCCTCTAATACTGGTAATGCTAGAGGTGATGTTTTTGGTAAACAGGCGGGGTAAAATTTGCGGAGTTCCTTTTACTTTTTGTATTCTTTCCTTAGAGCATACCTGTGTTGGGTTAACAGTGTAAATAATAAAGAGCTTATTATATCGTTTATTAATATTAGGCTAACTGTCAGTGGGTTATTCCAGTCTGATGTAATCTTATGCAATGGAGAATGTTTTCATATTACTTATATTAACATTATTGCTTCTATTAAGTAGTAGATTAGTCCAATGTGATGTTAGGAGTTCAGTAGAGTGACTAGAATTTAAGATAGATGTTGAGCTTAAACGCTTTCTTAATTGGTGGTTGCTTTTGGACCAACTATGGTGGAAATATTTTTTACTCTCTGTAGGAAGGTTGTTTCTTAGGGTCTAAAGAGCTGTCTAAACTTATGGGGAGATTAAGTAATTCTGTGGGTAAGTTTAAAGTTGAATTAAGATCCCATCTTGGACAACCAGCTATCACCAGGCTGGGTATGCTTGTCACTGCTACTTATGAATCTTCTCACTATTTTGCCACATAGGTAAGTGTGCTCTTTCAGCTGTTCTTCGGTAGCTCGTGTGGTTTTGGGGAACTTGGCTATAATTCTCTGTGTAAAGTTATTTCTGGTTAATACATTATGCAGAAGATATAAGGGTTTGTCTTTGCTTTTTGATGCTTGATACAGTTCTTTCATCTTTCCCTGACGGTTCTATGTCTATTGCGCCAGGGTAAAAATTTCTATTGCCTATACTTTTGTCTAGGGTAAATGGTTTGATTAAGATAATTTAATAATATTTTTAGTGAGATTTGGAGGTAGAGTTGGCTCAAAGTGATCAGGTCGTGATGAAATCTTCCGGGTGTAAGCCAGATGCTTTGGGTTAAGCTACACTTTGGTTTGTCCAAGCACACTTTCCAGTACGCTTACCTTGTTATGACTTATCTCCTCTATATGTGTGTAGAAAATTTTTAGTAGTAGTGATTTCTGGAGTAATACTTGAGGGTGATGGGTGATGTGTGCGTGTTTCATGGCCTTATTCAACCAAGCACTCTGCTCTTGGTTTACAGCTAAATCCTCCTTGAGCCTTGGATTTCATAAAGGTTGTCGTGAGAGTTTCTGAACATAGAAAATGTAGCCCATTTCTTGCCACCTCATGGGCTAAACCTTGACCTAACGTTTTTATGTGTGTACTTGCGCTTACTTTATAACCTTTTTAGGGTTTGCTGAAGATGGCAGTATATAGGCTGGGGGGAAGAGGTGGTGAGATGTATCTGGGTTCATTGATTATAGAACAGGCTCCTCTAGAGGGATATAAAGCAACGCCAAGTCCTTTGAGTTTTAAGCTGTTGCTTGTACTACTCTGGCGAATGGTTTTGTTAATGTAACTATTAGGGTTTAGGGCTAAGCGTAGTGGGGTATCTAATCCAAGTTTGGGTCTTAGCTATTGTGTCTTCAGGGTATTAAAGCCACTTTCGTAGTATATTTTATTTCAGCTGAAGTTTTTTACAACTTAGTTGGAGTTTAGCTTTATTGAGGGCAGACCTTAAACACTCTTTATACCGAGCTCTATTAGCTCAGGTTAATCCTATGGCCGCGGTGGCTGGCATGAAATTGACCAACCCTAAATATTAGTATAGTTTAGTTAAACTTTCGTTTATTACTAAAGATTTATCACTGCTGTTTCCCGTGGGGGTGTGGTTGAGCAAGGTGTTTTGAGCTGCACTCTTGCGTGCTTGATACCTGCTCCTTTTGATCCGGGTGATCTAGAGGGCATTTTCACTGGGGCAAGGATGCTTACGTGCATAATCTTACTAAGAGCTAATAAAAAGGCCAGGACCAAACCTATCTGTTTATGGTGTCATGTGGACCCATCTAGGTATTTTCAGTGTCTTGCTTTGAATAGTTAAGCTACATTAACTATATAAATACTTAAATGTAAAATTAAAATATGAAAAAGAAATAAGTACGAATGGTTGTTTACAGTTCTGGAAATTCAGGGTCTTTAAAATTGAATTGGCAGAGGTTTGGCCGAGAGGGTTACTTATAATTAGAGTATAATTGATTTAGGACATAATATATGGGGCAGTGTTTTCAGAGGGATATGCTCAAAGTATCATGTTAGTATTAGGGCAGAAGTATAGTTATTGCATTTATTGTATGAAATGGAGGATAAATTTGGTGGGAGGGTCTTAGATTTTTTAGAAAAAGTACATCAATTGAGGGGTAGCTGTTGGGGTGTTCGTGGTTAAAACACGATTTCTCGGCTCCGACTGGGTTGCATTTTAGTCTCTTGTTTTTGGGGTTTGGCAAGGGTACATTTACCTAGGTTGATGGTAAAGTCAGAGATGGGGGGAGGAGGGATTTGCGGATTCAATCGGAGATAGTTCTTGAAATCGTACATGCATGAGTGTACGATTTTTCCAGTGAAAAAAGAGTCATTATTCATGTTGACATCAGCACTGTTAGGTGAAAACTGGGGACAAATGTTTACCATACCTGAAAAACGACATAAAGGTAAACTAGCTTAAAGCAAGATTTTTTTTTTGTACTTTTGCACAAGAGGGAAAAATCAAATACTGGCCTTTCTATTCACTTCAGTTATGCAGTTCTTAATGTGACATTAACTGTTTTCTTAAAAGATAGCTTTCAAACTACTTCCAGGAGCCTATTTGACATCCAGACCATAGTTTCAAGCCAGAACATTAAATTATTCTTTTTTTTTTGTAAATTCCATTTGTTTCTTAGGCTTTTTGAGTGTTGGTTTTATTTTTAGTAAAATTATACACAACTTTTGTTTTCTATTTTAACCCCTCTTTTAATAGGTTCACTTGATTTAATGTGTTCTGACTTCGGACTGTCTTTTGGTTTTCTTGTAGCACTAGAAAGTAGGGTGTGTTTAAAAAAATTTTTTAATGTATATGCTTGGAAGTCTATCTCCAAAGTCTCTATGAGGTCTGACGGAATGTAAGCTGAAGGGCGACTCTTAGACTTCTGGTTTTAGTCCATTGCATAAAAGTGAAACTTTGGTGTTGTTTGCAAACCTTTAATGTCATCTGAATACAGTTCTGCTAGTAATGTCCCCTCCTCTTATGTTTCTATTATAGGTGAAGGGCAACCACAGGTTTGAATGAAAATAAGCTGAAACAACGCAAACTGGTTTTATCTAAGATGTTTGACTTAAAAAGATCTCAATAAAATTTTACAGTTTTTTCCAAAGAATTCTTGCACATCTTTTGTTAATTTTATTTCCAAGTATTCGAGACTATTGAAAATTGTGGCTGGGTGTAGTGGCTCACGCCTGTAATCCCAGCATTTGAGATGCTGAAGCAGGAGGATTGCTTGAGCTCAGGAGACTGACACTAGCCTGGGCAACATAAGCTCTACGAAAATGAATGAAGGAATGCATGAATGTATGCATGTATGTATGTAACTGTAGTCCCAGCTACTCCGGATGCTGAGGTGGAAGGATCCCTTAAGCCCAGGAGGTCGAGCATGAGGATGAGGTTAATCATGTTCAGGTCACTGCAACTTCAGTCTGGGTGACAGAGGGAGACTTTTTTTTTTAAAAAAAGAGAGAGGGGGAAAGAGTATTTTGAAATTTTGTGTTCTGATTGAACTAGTGTAAGCAAGTGTGATATTGTGAAATACGTATTTGGTCCTCAGTCCTGTTTACTGGCATACAACTCCTAAAAATTTTAGAATCTCCAAGAAGTGACTTTTTTTTTTTTTTTGAGACAGAGTCTCGCTCTGTCACCAGGCTGCAGTGCAATAGCATGATCTCAGCTCACTGCAACCTCCGCCTCCCGGGTTCAAGCAATTCTCCTGCCTCAGCCTCCCAAATAGCTGGGATTACAGGTGTCTGCAACCATGCACAGCTAATTTTTGTGTTTTTAGTAGAGACGGAGCTTCACCATTTTGGCCAGGATGGTCTCGATCTCTTGACCTTGTGATCTACCCACCTTGGCCTCCCAAAGGAAGTGACATCTTTTATATGCTAGTGAGTTGACTGAGGCTGGCAGCCCCTAGGTAGTTCTACCATGGGGAATTAGAGGGTTGGGACTTTCAGCACCACCCCCAAACTTCAGGGAAAGGAGAGGGCCTTTTCTGTGATGAAAACTTTTTATCTCTTTAATCATCCTCTTTCTCCTCCAGACTTTTCTTTTCTGGAAGGGTTGTATGCAAGAGGGACAAAAGCATTTTCAGAAACCACATTTTAGTATAATTTAAGTAAAAATTTTCATCATGTTTAAGAAATAGTCAGGATAAAATTCCGAATTTTGAAAAAATTAAAAAATGGGTTTACAGAACCTCTATCCCTTTTGTCTCTATCATTTATCCAGAGAAGCATGGAAAACTGCAATCCCTGGCTTGTGGCTGCTGCACTGAGTAGCCAAACTGCTGGACCTCTTCTGTCAATATCGTCACACATCCAGATGTATTAACCAAGAAATGGAAGGCTGTTTTAAAACTCCCCCCTTTTTTCATCTCCAAGAAATTTCCTTCAAGCTCCTTGCAGTAAATTCAGCACTCACAGAGTTAAAAGTATCATGGACAAGAGAGATCCTGGCTCAAATGTTGGGAGGTGGCTGCAGTAGCCGCAGCCCAGCTGAAAACAAGGCTGGAATGTGTCTTCACACCCCCAACTCCCCTTTCTGAGACAGGGTTTTGCTCTTTTGCCCAGGTTGGAGTACACTGGAGGGCTCACAGCTCAATGCAACCTCAGACTCCTGGGCTCTAGTGATCCTCCTGCCTTACCTTCCTGAGTGTATGGGACTAGAGGTACGTGTCACCTCGCCCAACAACTTTTTAAAATTTTGTAGAGCAGGTGGGTCTCCCTGTGTTGCCCAGGCTGGTCTTGAACTCCTGGCCTCAAGTGATCTCCTGTCTCATCCTCCCAAAGTGCTGAGATTACAGGTGGGAGTCACTACACCTGGCTTGTTTTCCCTGTTTTTTTCCTTTAAGGCTTAAAGTTGATCTAAGGCTTGCTCAAGCCAGGGAAACTGATTTTTTCCCCTCCCACTTGGAGGAAAGAGCAATTCAAACATTCAGGAATTTTTGGCTACTCAAAGCTCTTTGACATTTGGGTCCTTTCTCTACCTTCCTGCAGGAGAAGACAAAACCAAAGTCAGCATCTGGCTGCAGTTTTCCCCCTTCCGTTATCCAGCACAGAACAGCGGTTAAGGGATCCAGTGAGCCAGCTCTCTTGCAGTTGAAGGGATTATTGTTAAATGCTGGGAGTACATGTATTTCTCATAACAGACAACAGGTCAGCTGCTGCTTCACATTATGGGGAAATCCATAGTCTCCCAGGTGTGACAGCTTCATCATGTCTACCTCTTCACTCTTCCTTTATTGGAAGAAGGCTTTCACCATATTTTAGTGAATCAGATTCTTGCTGGTGACTCACACTGTTGCTGCCACTGTGTCAGGGATCCCCAAGGCCACCCTCACTTTCAGTGATTCCCTGGCATTCTCTGCTGCCCTTCTGCATACAATGCTCATAACCGAAGCCAGCCCCCTCACCTCAGCTCAGGATCCCATGCCTCCCACCTTCTCAGGGGCTTTGTTCCTGCAACGATCACTTCTTTCTCCTGAACCATCAACTGCTCCCTCTATGTTGGATCATTCCCCAAGCTAAGGTGAAATTCACCTTCTTCCCCCATGTCCTTGTGTAGCTACTAACATATTTATCTGCTGCCATTGAAAGCAAAACTGCATCAACATAAACAACTGACTGCATTGGAGTCAGTTTTCAAAATTATCTGGAAAGGAAAATGAACCAGAGCAGCCAAAACAATTCTGAAGGATAACTTTGGGGAACTCATGCTGCATAATGTCAAGATTCACATTAATTATCTTATTTATTTATTATTTTATTAATATGATTTTTAATTATCCAGCCCCATATGTCAATTATGTTAATTCTATAGGAATCAAGACAGTGTGCTATTGGAGAAAAAATGAACAGATCAGAATAGAGTTCAGCAACAGACTCACAGACATAGTAAAACTGATTTTCAGAAAAGGTGCAAAGGCAAAGGAGAAAAATTGTCTTTTCAAGAAATTGTGTTGTTTTCCTCATGCTTCTTGGCCACTACATTCATTGTTTTTTTATTCCCCTGTGTCCCTTCCCTTTGTTTCTCCTTTGCACTTCAACTGCTCTTCTGTTTAAAGGTCTGTCTGTCCCACCACAGTGTGACAGCCCCCACAGCAAGTACCACGTGTTGTTGGTCTTCCCATTTCCAGCATCCCAGATATTTCCTGTAATGTGGCAGGCATCAATCCTTGTCTATTGAATTGATTAATCAATCTTCTGTAATGATCCTAACAGAAAGTCACCTCCTGTTTTGGACTCATTATTGGAGATGGTGTGTTTCTAGGCACCTTACATATGGTGTTTGGTTTTGTGCCAGACACTCTAGGGTAATGGTTCTGCCATGGTGTCCTGGAGCTCTTGCAGGTCACCATATAGATCACATAGGCAAAGCCAGGCTGCAGGCTAACCTGAGTCTTGGCAGAATACCTCGAATCTCGTTGGAGCAAAGGGAGATACGCAGCATGGTGGGAGCTGCCACAGGTACTTTCTCACCAGCTGCCTATCTTCTTGAAGGCCAACACAAGGCCATTCTTCATTCATCTTCCTAGTTTCAGTTAACCGCAGGCCTTTCCTCGTCTTAGGGTACAGTCGTAAAGTATAAAAGTGCTCACTGCCTTAGGGTATGCCTGTGGGCTCCTCATAGGCAGAGAGATCGACCATCTGTGCTGTCACTGAGTACCTCCAAATTAGCGTCATACTATGGGACATGATGCTGTTCTTGCTTTTGCTGTGTCTTCAAGCAGTCAACCACTGGGATCCATTTGGGCTCATTGTCTCCCTATTGGCCAAATCTATGGATATGTGACAAGCCAAACTAACAGCTGCAGTGGTGATCCTTGTGGCCCTGTCCGCCACCACAGGGCTGCTTAGGGAATGCTTGAGCACTTGACACAGTATTGTATTCAGTTGTGTGTGGTATTGCCTGACCAGAATATTGGCCTATTCTTCATGGCATCACACACAGCAAACAAGTTTTCAGCATGTACTATTGACTTAGGGTTGGCCTTGTCACACCTTGGTTATTTACAAATGAACTTTAGAATTGATGCCATGTCTGACATCAGCTACACTGCTATTTAATTAACATAATTTATTTAAATCAAATAAGTTTCTGAACTGATATTCATTTAAAAAGGTAAGTAGATATCCCTGCTTGACATTCAAAAGCAGTTATCATATACTAGAGATGTAATTGTAAAGAAAACTGGAATGAAAAAATTTGAAATTTTAAAGGAAAAAAGGAAATATAACTAGTAAACCAAATTTATCTACAATGTAATGCCTACTTGGTATGTTATTTCATTGATTCTTCATAGGAATAATTTAGTGTAAATATTCTCATTTCTAATTTAGAAATGGGGAAACTGTCCCAAAGAATGTAAGTATCTTGCCCGACACTTCAATGCCAGTGTGTGAGAGGCAAGAGGGAAACCCATGGCTACTTCATGCCATAGCCTGTAAAGCGACAGTGTAGGTAGGACCCAAGTCATCTTGCCTCAGCAAGTTGCCCTGGTTACTTTCCCGTTTCTCCTACCTAGGCTCTAATTCTTTCACCCAGCTTTACAGCCTAGGGACTTCTCACATATTTTGTGGCAAATGGGTTACCCCGAGAAAGGATGCAGATGAGGAGACACATAGGGTAAGGTATGTTGGAAGGGGCAAGGAGCTTCCATGCCCTCTGTGGGCATGGTACCCTCCATGTGTTCAGCTAGCTGGAAGCTCTCTCAACCCTGTCCTTTTGGGTTTTGATGAAGGTTTTCATTATGTAGTCGTGATTGATTAAACCGTTGGCCTGCCATTGGTGATCAACTTAACCTTCAGCCCCTCTCCCTTCCCTGAGGGTTGGGGGTGGGGCTGAAAGTTCCAACCCTCTAATCCCCATTCTAGAGCTACCTGTAGGTCATTTAGACAGTGTATGGGTCAGAAATATCCATAGATTGATCTTTGTTATTGCTTTTCTTCTTCTAGCTTTAGGTTTAGTTTGTTCTTGTTTCTCCAGTGCCTTGAGGTGTGACATTAAGTTGTCAATTTGTGCTCTTTCAGACTTTTTAATGTAGGCATTTAGCACTGTAAACTTTTATCTTAGCAGTGCTTTTGCTGTATCCCAGAGGTTTTGATAACTTGTTTCAATATTATCATTCAATTCCAGGAATTTTTAAATTTTCATCTTGATTTTATTATTGACTCACATATCATTTAAGAGCAGATTATTTAATTTTTATGTATTCATGTAGTTTTTAGGGTTCCTCTTTGGAGTTGATTTCTAGTTTGATTCCACTGTGGTCTGAGAAGATACTTGATATAATTTTGATTTTTAAAAATTTATTGAGGCTTGTTTTGTGACCTACCATATGGTCTATTTTGGAGAATGTTCCATGTGCTGATGAAAATAACGTATATTCTGCAGATCTTTGGCAGAATTTTCTGTAAATATTTGTTAAGTCCCTTTGTTCTAGTGTGTCATTTAAGTCCATTGTGTCTGTTGACTTTCTGCCCCTAAAATCTGTCTGGTGCTATCAGTGGTGTCTTCAAGTCTCCCACTATTATTGTTTTGTTTTGCCGTCTGTCTCATTTCTTAGGTCTAGTAGTAATTGTTTTATGAATCTAGAAGCTCCAGTGTTTGGTGCATATAACTTTAGGATTCTGTTATCTTCTCGTTGATTTAATCCTTTTGTCATTATATGGTGACCATCTTTGTCTTATTTATTTATTTTTTTCTGTTGTTGCTTTGAAGTCTGTTTTGTCTGATATAAGAATAGCTACTCCTGGCCAGTCACAGTGGCTGACGCCTGTAATCCCAGCACTTTGGGAGGCCAAGGCGGGTGGATTACCTGAGTTCAAGAGTTCAAGACCAGCCTGGCCAACATGGTGAAACCCTGTCTCTACTAAAAATAAAAAAAAAGTTAGCTGAGTGTGATGGCGGACGCCTGTAAACCCAGCTACTCAGGAGGCTGAGGCAGGAGAATTGCTTGAACCTGGGAGGCAGAGGTTGCAGTGAGCCGAGATCACACTATTGCACTCCAGCCTGGGCAATAAGAGTGAAGCTCCATCTCAAAAAAAAAAAAAATACCTACTCCTGCTTGCTTTTGGTTTCTATTTGCATGGAGTACCTTTTTCCACCCTTTTACCTTGAATTTATATGAATCATTCTGTGTTAGGTGAGTCTCTTGAAGACAGTAGATATTTATATTGTGATCTATTATCAATTCTGCCATTCTGTATCTTTTAAGTGGAGGGTTTAGACCATTTACATTCAATGTTAATATTGAGATGTGAGGTACTGCTTTCTTCATCATGTTAATTATTACCTAGATTTTTTTATCCTTGTGTTATTGTTTTATATGCCCTGTGAGTTTTAAGCTTTCAAGAGGTCCTATTTTGGTGTGTTTTGGACTTTTCTTTCAAGGTTAAGAACTCCTTTTAGCATTTCTTGCAGTGATAGTGCTTGTAGTGCTGGTGACAAATTCCTTCAGCATTTGTTTGTCTGAAAATGACTATACTTCTCCTTCATTTATACACTAGTTTTGTGGGATACAAACTTCTTGGCTGACAGCAGTTCTGTTTAAGGAGGTTGAAGACAGGGCCTTAATCCCTTCTGGCTCGTAAGGTTTCTGCTGAGAAGTCTACTGTTAGTCTAATAGGTTTTCCTTTGAAGATTACTTGCTACTTTTGTCTTGGTGCTCTTAGAATTCTTTCCTTCATGCTGACCTTAGATAGCCTGATGACTGTATAGTTTGGTGAAGATCTTTTTGCAGTGACTTTCGCATGATTTCTTTGAGCTTCTTAGATTTGGATATCTAGATCTCTAGCCAGGTCCAGGAAGTTTTCCTCAATTATTCCCTCAAATAAGTTTTCCAGATATTATTTTCTCTTCTCCCTCAGGAACATCAGTTATTCTTAGGATTGACCATTTTACATAATCCCTTATTTCTTGGAGAGTTGGTTTATTTATTTTTATTCTTTTTTTTACATTTTTGCCTGATTGGCTTAATTCCATCTTCCTGGTGCCATGTTATTTCTTCTGTTCTGATGGAAACATTTCTACTCTTTCAATGTAAATAAAAAGTTTGAGGGTACTTCTTTTAAATCGTAAACTTGTGGTTTATAGGCAGAATATCATCGCCCACTTTGGGACATTTTGGAAGTTGCCAAGGACAGCTTTGGTTGTTGGAATGATTGGCAGGGGCTACCAGCAATGGGGGCATAAGGTTACAGGGAGGCAAATGTCTTTTTCCAGAGTCTTAAAACAACTGGATTTTCAATACATGTCAGTCCCTGTAAACTGAGGGAGACTTCTATGTTGCTTCATCTGTGAAATTAAAAAGACTGTCAATTGAGAAAAATGATAAGATAAGTCTCAATCATTTTAGGAGATTTATTTGCATGCCTGGGAAACAGGTCTATGCCTTTCTCTGAAGATGATTTTGAGGGCTCCCAAATTTGAAGGGGAAAGGGCAGGATACTGAGAAGTACACAATTTCATGAAAAAAGGGGGGTAGGCCAAAATAGCCATTCATGCTTTTGTGTGGCTCACTGAATCTGCATTTTTTATATAAGATGACATAGACAAATGGGACAGAGGAAAAATGCAGGGAATCTGCATTTTACATAAGATAACATAGATAAAAATGGGGCAAGGGAACAACCAGAAATGCATTTGTGTCTTGTGGGCTGGGGGTGACTGCACCTGTAAAATAAGCTATCAATTTACATTGCCATGGCGAAATTTTAACAGAAACACCTTGAAAGATTTTGCAGCTCACTAGGAATTTCCTTGTGGGCAAAATATGGGAGAGGCAGGTAGCTTTTCATCTTGTAGCCATCTTAGTTAGGAACCAAAAGTGGGAGGCAGGTCTGCATGACCCAGTTCCCAGCTTGAATTTTCCGTTTGGCTTAATGAGTTTGGGGTTCCAAGATTTAATTTCCTTTAACATTTCCCCACCCACCGACTTCTTTTTTAAAGTCTTTTGGAGAAAGCTTTTTAAAAGGAAATGAGTCTCTGGTCCCAGGTTTTGTCTGATCTCTCATGGCCAGGATGGTTTATTTCTGTACAGGTAGGTCTAGAGTTATTAGGAAAGCTCATTTCTAGAAGGTTGTGAGGTCTCATGTCCTATGGAAAAAAAATAGGGGGAGGAAGGGAGAAAAACAACAAACAAAAGAACAACTCTAGAAAATTGATATAGGCCACATTACTCTGAAGTCCATACATCAGTAGGCAGGTATAAAAGTGGCTTATGTAAGTAAATAGGTTGCTGTTAATTTCTTCTCACGTTTAGGTTGTCTGGCTTCAATTTGCAGGGCTTTATGAAAGCACAGCTTAGTTTTTGGTGACTCCAAATTAGGAAAAAATGGGAAAAAAAGAAGGAAAAAAATTGAAGACATTATATTGAAGACTTGTAGCCAAGAGAAAATTAGAATTTGGTCCAAACTGTAGAGAACAATAAAAATTGAAAAACACTGGGCAAGAATAGAAACTAACAATAGGTGTACTATGGTTTTTTTGAAACGTAATTTTTCCTTCTCCAGTTTCCCATTTTTGCTAAGGACAAATCATGGTAAGACTGGTTTACTTTATTACAGTTGACCTAATTATTTGTATATAGCACAGCAAGAATAATTAATTTTTACATATGCTTTTAAATTGGCTTTGATGGAACTTTGCTCCATAGAAGGAATTTCAGGTAAGACTTTTTTAAAGCTAAGCCCAGCTGTGAATTTGCGCCATCAAATATCTATGAGTTGGGTACATTTCCTTCCCTCTTGAGGTTCCAAGATAAACCTGGGGCTTCTGGGCCTGTCAGAAAGTGACATTCTTTACTTAACCACAGGTCACAAACTGTACAGGGACTGTATATGCAAAATATGAGGCCAATTTTTCCAAGAGCTTTATTGGCTCCATAAGTCAAGTTTGATTCCTTAAAGGAAAGCGCACCATTCCAGTTAAAGCCTTGGTAAAGTAATCAGTTTCTCCAATTGTATGCTGTTACAAATGGAAACAGATTCTTACTGCACTTTTGCAAATACTGAATTGCTGTAAGTTAAGAATACTTACAAATAGTTCCAAATCAGGTAGAGATAAACAAATATGGAAGTCAGGTAGAGAGAAATAAATATGCTCCAAATTTTTTCATAGGAGTATACTAAATTGTTAAAAGCTGTCAATAGCTCAAAAGAGAAGTTTCAAGACTATGAAAAACAAAACAAAGGATCAGCAACATTTTAAGCAAAAAGTCAAAAGATTAGTTCAGTCCATGCAGTTAATTCCTGTTCTGTTTGACACTCATGAACATTTTATCTATGAGTCCTCAAAGTTTTTCCTCTACTTTGATGTCACAGTCTCCAAAGTTAACAGAAACCTGCATATAAAACCTGTTAGAGTTTTATAGCTGATTATAAAACCACCTTCTAAAGAAGACCAAAACAACATAATTGCCCATGGATGACCAAAAGTTTTAGGGCAGCCATAGTCAAAGACATAATTGACAAGGACATTTGTTACCTCTGTGGCACACAATAATTTTAACAAAACAATTACAATTATTACTGGTAATGTACACTAAGTCATATTAGAATTATAGGAGTTTCCCATAATTTTAGAACACATACCAATAACATTTATACAAATACAGCCCAAAGAAAACCAAACACCATTTCATATTTGACAATGCTTCCTGTATAATTTTTATACCGAATAAGCCAAATTATGTAGTTTTTGGACCTTAGGGAACCCAATATCTTAAAGGATTAATTAGGTCAGAAAAAGATATAATTTATAATTTGATTTTCTAAAGCTTGTTAAATATTAAAGGTTTTTTAAACACTTGATATTCCAAAATAAGATTACAGGTTATTGTAAAGTCATTCATTTAACCAAAGTGATAACTCAAGGATTTTTAAAAAACTGAAAACCTTCATTCTTTGAGAGAGGAGACAATTTTCCAAAGAAGAAGCCCTAATAAAAACAGCATGAAGCCAATTAAATTTGCTTTTTAAAATTTTGTAAACAATTTATAAAATTTAATCTTGATTATAAAATGTAACTTCCATAAGCCTTTTATAACCTTTATTAAGGAGTTGGTTAATGCTTCAAGAAAACCTTGTTGGCCGGGCACGGTGGCTCACGCCTGTAATCCCAGCACTTTGGGAGGCCAAGGCGGGTGGATCATAAGATCAGGAGATTGAGACCATCCTGGCTAAAATGGTGAAAACCCGTCTCTACTAAAAATACAAAAATTAGCCGGGTGTAGTGGTGGGTGCCTGTAGTCCCAGCTACTGGGGAGGCTGAGGCAGGAGAATGGCGTGAACCCAGGAGGTGGAGCTTGCAGTGAGCCGAGATCGCACCACTGCACTCCAGCCTGGGCAACAGAGCGAGACACTGTCTCAAAAAAAAAAAAAAAAGAAAACCTTGTTAATCTGACACAGGGGTCCATATGCTGGTCTTGCATCAGTGTGCCTTTGACATTAATGATTAATTTAGAGAAAATGAACTTATTTTATCTTTTAAAATTGACTCTTACAATCTCACATGCCCACCTCTTCTGCAATAGTCCCTGGGCCTTGAGGAGTTGAATGGCTTTAATTTCTGGTATTGTGTCTCAGGAATGCAGTTTATTTTGACTGGCGTCTTCTACAGGGCCTGAAGATTAGGCTGTAATTGCTGTCAGTGTTTAAGATTTATCAGGACTTGGTGTTCTTTTTAGAACCAGGAGTTAAAGCCCTATAACTTAATGTCACAAGTACTTTAAAAGCACATACAGAAAGATACAGGGATGTAATAACCTTAACTTAAAAAATTTTAAATCTCAGTTTTTTCCTAAGCAAAATCAAACTTAATAATAATGGCATAGAAACTATTTCAATAAAACATAAAATCTGTTAGGCCAGTTACCAAAGGGCAAAAGAAAAAAGCTTCAGCAGTGCACAGATTGTTATGTTGGAAGAAAACATTTCCTTTAGACCTTTAAGAAAACATGCCTTTTAAAAGGGAAGAGAAAGCTGAAAAGTGGCAAGATGCAATAAAATTTGAACTTTGTGTTAAAAAAGTTAAAATCTCTTATAATTCATTAAGAGTAAAGTTGGCTCATGCCTGTAATCCCAGCCCTTTGGGAGGCTGAGGAGGGTGGATCATCTGAGGTCAGGAGTTTGAGACCAGCCTGGCCAACATGGGAAAACCCCATGTCTACTAAAAAAATACAAAAATTAGCTGGGTGTGGTGCCACGGGTCTGTAATCCCAGCACTTTGGGAGGCTGAGGAGGGTGGATCATCTGAGGTCAGGAGTTTGAGACCAGCCTGGCCAACATGGGAAAACCCCGTGTCTACTTAAAAAAATAAAAAAATTAGCTGTGTATGGTGGCATGGGTCTGTAATCCCAGCTACTTGGGAGGGTGAGGCAGGAGAATCACTTAAACCTGGGAGGCAAAGGTTGCAATGAGCCAAGATCGCACCATTGAACTCCAGCCTGGGCAACAGAGTGAGACTCTGTCTCAAAAAAAAAGAGTAAATTAACCCATTAAGAAAGTTTTATTGTTTTAACCAATTATTTAGTGTATAAGTGTTGTTTTACGTTAAGCCCAATCTCTAGAAAGAGCATTTTAATTTTCCTTTAATTATAAATAATTTGATAATATAATTGTTTAAATAAATCCTCTTATTGTGACTTACACAGACCATTCATGACATGCTTTGATTTTCTGGTTTGTTCTGAGCATCCCTCCTCTTAAACAACCAGTCATTTTATTTTAGGACTAAATTTACCATGCAAGAGTCTTTCTCACATAAAATTATTTCTCTTTAATCTTTCTTACGACAAAAAAACTTCTTTATTTTTATAACTTTCTTTACATCTTTTTTACTTCCTGGTTCCTTTACCTTCTTTTACACATAACCTTTAAATAAGCTTTGAATTAGACATAACTTGTTCACCTTTTTAAAAAAGGACACACTTTTTTTGTCAAGAATGTTTTCCTACAATATATTTTTATTGGAAAATACCCAAATAATGAAATATTTATTATTTAATTTAATATAACTTTATATTCTAAATTATGTCAAGTTTGTTTACAAGTATTTACCTCATTACATTTACCAAATTATTTTAATTGTTTGCCTGGATTATTTATGAAAACTGTGATAGTCATGATTTAAAGTTCTGAAACCACCATTGCAAAATTATAACTGAGACAGTGAAAAAGATATGACCTAACTAACTCCATCTTGCTTCTAACCTCCAAGCTGTCCTTGTTCATTGCTGGACTTTGGGAGGATAGTTTATAGTTTCACTTTGAAACAAATACAATAACAGTCCTTTTCCAAAACAAACCTCCTTACTGCCTGTGGACTCAACTGCCTAAAGCCACAGGATTAAAAATTATGGTAATTTTACTAAATTCAAGATGCAGCTATTTTTATTAAACCAATATCAATGTCTGATTTATTAAAAATTAAAAAAGTAAAGATTATTCTGGTTTGGGCTGGATTTATTCTTTTGTAACTGCTACGCTAAATTTTGACACTTTGTAGTATTTGGCAGGGATAAGTGTGAAATTGGTTGATTAATAAATGCAACCAAAAAGTAGTGAAACATTGTGTAAACAACACATAAATACAGAGACATATTAGGCATGCTGATGGAAATACATCTTATAGATTAATAAAGGCCCCCCCTTCTTTTTTCCTATCTTAGACTTTCAGATTCTTAATAACCTGTTTTCCAACCCTAGGCAGTTATTAGCTAAATAGCTTTAAATTTGTATATTAAAGGAAACAACTCATGTGAAAATCAAATAGCAAAATTTACATCATATGGTACAGAGAAAAAAAGTCTGGTGGTGCTAGAGGGAGACACTTTTATTTTTCTTTGAGCCAAATTAAATATAGAATTACAGAAATTTATCATAGGATTGTATAGGGAGACGAATTTTATTTAGGTAAGGATTACCTATCTGTTAACTGGATCTCAGCTTTGGGCAGAGCCCACCAGTCTGAATCCTGGGTCTCCAAAGAAAGAGAGAATCATTTTGAGGTTAGACCACATGATGCTTTTACAGTGCACTTAATTTTTTTTAACAAAGACATTTCTAAGAGTCTAAACTGCACTCTTCCTTAAAAACTCAGGAGTAGTCTCTGTTGCACTAGCTATTAATGAAGAAAACAGAATTCAGTCAACTGAGAAAATTAAAAAAAACACTTTTGCTCAGAAAAACAAGGTCCTAGGAGAGAAAAAAAACAAACACGAAAACATGAAGGCCTTTTTTTTTATTTTATAATTATTATACTTTAAGTTTTAGGGTACATGTGCACAATGTGCAGGTTAGTTACATATGTATACAGGTGACATGCTGGTGTGCTGCACCCATTAACTCCTCATTTAGCATTAGGTATATCTCCTAATGCTATCTCTCCCCCCTCCCCTCACTCCACAACAGTCCCCAGAGTGTGATGTTCCCCTTCCTGTGTCCATGTGTTCTCATCATTCAATTCCCACCTACGAGTGGGTACATGCGGTGTTTGGTTTTTTGTCCTTGAGATAGTTTACTGAGAATGATGATTTCCAATTTCATCCATGTCCCTACAAAAGACATGAACTCATCATTTTTTATGGCTGCATAGTATTCCACGGTGTATATGTGCCACATTTTCTTAATCCAGTCTATCATTGTTGGACATTTGGGTTGGTTCCAAGTCTTTGCTATTGTGAATAGTGCCACAATATACATATGTGTGCGTGTGTCTTTATAGCAGCATGATTTTATAGTCCTTTGGGTATATACCCAGTAATGGGATGGCTGGGTCAAATGGTATTTCTAGTTCTAGATCCCTGAGGAATCGCCACACTGACTTCCACAATGGTTGAACTAGTTTCCAGTCCCACCAACAGTGTAAAAGTGTTCCTATTTCTCCACATCCTCTCCAGCACCTGTTGTTTCCTGACTTTTTAATGATTGCCATTCTAACTGGTGTGAGATGGTATCTCATTGTGGCTTTGATTAAAAAAAAAAAAAACTACATTAGGGAGTTTGGCTTTATCCTGAGAGCAAAGGGAAGCCATTGGAGAAGATTCAGTCAGTCTTTTAAAAATTAATTAATTAATTTACTTTTGATTCAGTCAGTCTTTTAAAAATTAATTAATTAATTTACTTTTTGATTCAGTCAGTCTTGACCTGCCTTGAGGATGTGTGTTTTCCAGTGATCTTCTGATTACAAGGGAAGGGGACAGAGACAGGGAGGTTATTTTATTCAAGGATTGTCAATCGGTTCAGGACAATTGCAGACTGACCTGGTCATGCACAGAACTTAGGTTCTTTTTGGAAGATAACAGTAACTGCTCAAGAAAGTTAAGTAGGGAAACAGTTACCTGCTTGCTTTCCTCCCAACTCAGTCACCATACATGGATAACTGGTTTTAATAAAAGTGAGTCTTAGATCAAATTTGCAACACATTTTTAAAAATAAAAATTCATTTTTTTGAATATAGTTTATACAACTTGTTCTATAACAAGTAATGTGGTTCCAAGTTCTTCATTTTTTTTAGGTACTCAACCACGCCTTTCAACAACACCTTGTATACAATGTTCACTTGAGGCACACTCAGTCTCCTCCAATGGTAATATCTTATATAAGTATAGTATGACATATTTTAAAGTAATTACAAGAACATATATATAGTGTTCAGGAGACATACATAATGTCTTTCCTGCTGTCATTTACTACAATTTAAAATTGAGTACTAGCATGTTTTTATAGTTGATACTATAATAAATTATTCTCAATAGCATCACTATAATTTTAACTCTTTATGGCATTATTATTTATTACATTATAAATTCTAGCAAATAAAATTTACTTCATATGGTATTACAAAAAAAAACATGAAGGCCTTTAAATACAAACAGGCACACATGCACACATACACATACACATCTTGGATGTTAGTTTTTAATTAAGCTTTTAACCATTGAGCTCCTTTTAAAAAATCTTTTAAAATCTCATTACTGTATTTCAGCTAGAACAAATTGCTGCTGTTTCAGAATTACCAAGTATCAAACCAGAAAGGATTTGATTTACAACCAAACCTAGGCTGTCATGGTGGGGAAAAAAAGAAGGCAGAACCTTAGCTATTGAACTGCAGCATGGTTGGGGGGAGAGAGGGGACAGTCATTGCTTTCAGTTTGGCATGGTTAGCAAAAAAATGTGGCTTTGTTATGGTAATAAAGCCCCTTAAATAGTCAAAATCAAAAATCTTTCCTTTTGTTTTTATTTTTCTTTTGCTGGCTGTTTTTCTCCCTGCAGTATACTACCTTTCATTTAGTAGGAATTTAGCCACTTTAGAGGCCTTGTTCCCCATCATTTGGAACTTTTCTTCAGATTTGATCAAGTCAGGTAGAGTTGGCCAAGCCCAGTGGGAAAAAGATGGAAACAACATCAAAAACAGAAACAAACAAACAGCAACAGAAAAACACTTAAGCAAACAAATGAATGAAACAAATTATATGATGACTTGAGTGCTCTAATGGTAAGGAGAAATTAAGACCAGCTGGTCGTTAACCTTAACTTTAGCCAAGACAAACCCCAATTCAGTTACTTACCTAGGGATGGGTCTCAGGGTGTAGACTGCTGTCTACCATCCTAGAAGAAGGAAAAAAAAACCTCATCTTCCATGTTGGAATCGAGCTCAAACTCTATAAATGAGTTACCTGCCTTCCATAGTTATGGAAAGAGGAAATCTTACCTTCGTCATGGGAAGCAAGTAAAACTCCAAAAAAGAGGAGTTGTACAGGAAAATAAACTTTAGATCTCAACCAAATTTTGGGAGATGAGGGATTCTCTGGAGATGGTGCTCTCAGACCTCAGAAAATTGTCCTCTTAGTTTGAGCCATAAAGTTAGCTCATGCTAGTACCAAGCAACAGCAGGAGATTTGTCAAAGGTCAGGGGCATCTCTACTCACAATCCTTCCATAGTTACCAAATGTAAACCCCGAATACTGGAGACAGGTCTCAGTTAATTTAGAAAGTTTGTTTTGCTAATGTTGAGGATGCGTGCCGGTGACACAGCCTCAGAAAGTCCTGGCAACATGTGCCCAAGGTGGTTAGGGCATGGCTTCTTTTTATACATTTTAGGGAGACATGAGATATCAATCAATATATGTAAGAAGTACATTGGTTCCATCTAGAAAGGCGGGGACAACTTGAAGCATGGAGGGGGCTTCCAGGTCACATGTAGGTGAGAGACAAATGGTTGCATTCTTTTGAGTTTCGGATAAGCTTTTCCAAAGGAGGGAATCAGAATGCACATCTATCTCAGTGAGCAGAGGGATGACTTTGAATAGAGTGGGAGGCAGGTTTGTCCTGAGCAACTCCCAGCTTGCCTTTTCCCTTAGCTTAGTAATTTGGGGCCCCAAGATTTTCTTTTCACAGTATAAAACCAAGCTGTGCCCCGCCCACCTTGGGCACATGTCGTCAGGACCTCCTGAGGCTGTGTCATGGGTGTATCCTTAACCTTGGCAAAATAAATTTTCTAAATTGATTGAGATTTGTCTCAGACACTTTTTGGTTTATAAGATAAACAGGAACAGGCAAATTTAAATATACTGTTCCATATCTTTTTAGTCAGTGTTGCAGTCCTGAGACTAGATCAGTCCAGTTAAACAGCTATATCCATTAGGAGGTGACATTGCAAATGGACAAGGCTTCTGTATGTCATGAAGACAAACAGATTTTTAATAAGAGGCATTTCTATAGAGACAGAAGAAAAATAAACATTAATGTTGAGCACAATTTATCCAGACATCTTTAGTCATAGAGGAAGAAGGCAGTGACAATCTGACACTTTTTTCTCTGGCCTATATTACAAGGCACAAGCTTCAGCTTGCAGGGCCTCAGTAAAGAGGGAGTAGCAATTTCATTGAGGAAAAGTCAGAAAAATAAAAGAAACATTTGAAAGCATTAGGATGGGGATTGTAGCCCCGAAAGAATTCAGGATTCAGTCCAAATTGTGTAACCACCCAATGGGTTCACCTTGCCCACTGCCTAGACAGAGCCAATTTATCAAGACAGAGGAATTGCAATAGTAAAAGAGTAATTCATGCAGAGCTGGCTATGTGGGAGACTGGAGTTTTATTATTACTCACATCAGTTTTCCTGATAATTTGGGGATCAAAGTTTAAGGATAATTTGGTGGGTAGGAGGTCAGTGAATCAGGAGTTCTGATTGGTGGGGTCAGAGATTAAATCACAGGGAGTTGAAGCTGTCCTGTTGTGCTGAGTCAATTCCTGGATGGGGCCCACAAAACCAGATGAGCCAGTTTATCTGGGTGGTGCTAACTGGTCCATCGAGTACAGGGTCTGCAAAATATCTCAAGCTCTGATCTTAGGTTTGACAATAGTGATGTTATCCCCGGGAACAACTTGGGGAGGTTTAGAATCTTGCAATCTCCAGCTGCATGACTCCTAAACCATAATTTCTAATCTTGTGGCTAATTTGTTAGTCCTGCAAAAGCAGTCTAGTCCCCAGGCAGGAAGGGGATTTGTTTTGGGAAGGGACTGTTATCCCCTTTGTTTCAAAGCTAAACTGTAAACTAAGTTCCTCCCAGTTAGTTCAGCCTACACTCAGGAATGAACAAGGACAGCTTAGAAGTTAGAAGCAAGACGGAGTTGCTTAGGTCAGATCTCTGTCACTGTCTCAGTTATAATTTTGCAATGGTGGCTTCAGTTGCAGAAAATAATAAAAACTCAAAAACAGTGGATGAGACTAAAATCTACCAACAGGTATACTACAGTTTTTTTCTGAAACATAATTTTTCTCTCTCCAGTTCCTGCTTTTACTAAAGACAAATCACAGTAGGACAAATTCATTTGCAAAATAAGTTTTAGTTTTATTATACTTGGCCTGAGTATTTGCATAAAGTCAGCATATTATTTGCCTTTATAGGCTGTTTTAAAATTTGGCTTTGCTTGCAGATTAGACTTCAAAACCTTGAGCCCAGTCATGGATTTATCTGTGCCTACAAATACTTGTATTAATTGGGTAAATTCCACACCTTGTAGTCCCAAGGTAATTTGGAACTCCTGGGCCTGTCAGAAAGTGACACTCTTTACTTACCACAGGTCAGGAACCCTGTACAGGGACTGTGTAGACAAGATATGAGGCCAGCTTTCCCAAAGGGTTTTTATTGGCTCTATAAATCAACTTTGTTTTGATCTATTTATGTCTGAAAGTATGCTATTCCAGTCAAAGCCTGGGTAAAATAGCCAGTGTCTCCAATTGTGTCCTGCTACAAAAGAAAACAGGTATTTATTGAACATATGCAAATAACTTTACCACCATAAATTAAGTATACTTATGAATAGTTTCCAAATTCTGGAGAAATCAGCTAGATCGAAAGAAATATGCTTCAAAGTTTGCTCACAGGAGTTTACTTTAGCCAATTATTAAAATCTATAAATAGTTAAAAGGAGATAAAGGTTTTCTGAACTCTGAAAAACAAAAAATTAGCAATGTTTCCAACAAAAAGCCATAAAAGGATTATTTTAGTCTTCCATTAGTTCAGTCTATGTAATTAACTCCTGTTCTGCTTGATATTCATGAACACATTAGCTCTCTATGGGAGTCTTGGAAGTTTTTTTCCTCTATTCTAGTGTCACAATCTCCAAAGTTATCAGAAACATGCATTCAGGAGCACCTGTCATAGTTGTATAGCTGGTTATGAAACCACCTTGAAAATAACCAAAGAGAAACAATTGCAGATGACAAAAGCCTCAGAACAGCCATGATAAAGTCTAGTCATCTCTGTGGCACACTATAATTTAACATAACGATCATGATTATTACTGATAACATATACTGAGACATAACAGAATTACAAAAATCTTACATTGTTATGGAACACATACCAATAACACATTCATATAAATACACTCTAAAGAAAACCTGATACCATTTCATACTTGACAATGTTTCTTGTACTATTTTAATATACCAAATAAGCCAAATATGTGTCTTTTGGACTTTGGGGTAATTAACATCTAAAAGGTTAACCAGATTTTTAAAAAGGCTTAATTTAGAATTTAACTTTGGAAAGCTTGTCAAATATCAAAGGTTTAAACACTTGCTATTACAAGATAAGATCCCAGATTACTGTAAGTCATTTATTTAGCCAAAATGATAACTCAAAACATTTTTAAAGGCAAAAATCTTTACTCATGGATAGAGGAGAGACTCAGTTTTCCAAACAGGACCCAATAAAGACAGCAAGAAGCCAAATAAATCTGTCTCTTTGTTCCTCCCCTCCTTTTTTTTCTGTCACTTATTCAAAAGGCAAACAAAAATCTTTTATTACATTTTAACATTACATGAAAATCTTGTTTAAAAGAGAAAATCAAATTTCTCCTTTGCATTAGTATATTATTAATCTTAAACCCGATTCTTAATAAAACCCTATAGGACGGGTGCAGTGGCTCACACCTGTAATCCCAGCACTTTGGGAGGCTGAGGTGGGTGGATCACTTGAGTCCAGGAGTTTGAGACCAGCCTGGGCAACATGGCAAAACCACATCTCTACAAACATACAAAAATCAGCTGGGCGTGGTGGCACATGCCTGTAATCCTAGGTATTTGGGAGGCCGAGGCATGAGATTTGCTTGAACCCAGCAGGCAGAGGCTGCAGTGAGCTGAGATCATACCACTGCACTCCAGCCTGGGTGACAGAGCGAGACCCTGTCTAAAAAAAAAAAAAGACCAAAAAAACCCCTTATAATAAAATCTACACAATCTTACTTGGTTTGACCATGAGGTAAAATTTTCATAAATCTCTTACAACCTTTTACAATTTTCTATTAAACAGCCGATCAATTCTCTAAGAAAACCCTGTTATTCAGTCACATGGGCCCAGGTTCTGACCCAGCATGTGTGTGCTTTTATTTCAATATTCAACCTACAGAAAAACTAAATAATCCCCTTCAAATCTTAGCTAACGTGCCCATACCCACAGAGCTTCTTTCACAAGATCAACCCTTCACAAACACTTTGCAACTTGCTTCAACCTTTAGTTTTGCCTCATTGCTCTTTTAGGCTAGGACAATGCTTTAAAACATCTGAACTAGACAAAATTACATTCCCTTTAACAAAAACCATATTCCCATGCCATCTTATAACCTCCCACCAAAAACATTCTACTTTCCTTCTATACCTTGCATGTAAACCTGTTTTTCCAGTAGTCTCAAATACACGTGTTACAATGTTAACTCTTAGCAGCTTTTACTTTTAGTGAAAAACCTGGTAGGTAAGCAGTTTTAACAATGTATAAGATTGCAGAGCCCATGACTTTTCCCGGCTTAGCCAAGGTAGTTGGCTAACTCCATATACCCCAGGCCTTACCTAGAATCTAATGGCTTTAAAACAGACAAGTCAAACAATTACTAAAAGTCATAGCATTTTATGCCCTTAAAACATCCACCAAACAGTATCTGACTTGCCTAATGTAGACCAGATGTGTGAACTTTGAAGACGTTTTTATTTTACTTTACCAATTATCTTTAAACTTTCTTTTTCAAAGATTATCAGAATCACGTGAACTAAAGGCATTAATGTTTCTATTTTTCTGACATTATGTTTGATTCAAGTGCTTATATTTGTTTAAGCCAATTAACCAGAGCTCTTTTATATAAACATCACACACATAACACATACAGATACACAGAGAGACAGAAACAGAATCATGAAAAAAATTCCGTCAACTGAGAAGTTTTTAGAGGGAGAGCAGGAGTTTTAAAACAACATATGTACACAGCCAAATATCAGCTTTAAATAAGTTGATTTCTAACTACAGAGCTCTCAAAAGAAAAATTATTTAAAAATCTTTTATTACCAGATTTCAGCCAGGACAAATGGTCAATATTTATGGCTTTTGAATATTTTTATACTAAAAGTAACTTCCTATGTGAAATTAATAAGCCTTAACTAAGGGGATGACAACCACAGACGCACGAGGTGTCTCCAAAGCGATACTAAGTGATTTTTACAAGATCTAGAATCTCCCCGAAGGTAGTTTAGAGGAAAGAGAATTCAAGGCATGAAATCAGAAGCTGTCCATGGAGTGGAAAAGAATCAATAAATGGCAAAATTCCAAAGGTATTAAACCACAAATGATTCACTCTCAAAGCCAGGAATTGAACCCTGGCCACCATTGTGAGAGGGCAAAACCTTAGCAGCTGACCTAAGATACAAGGTGACTGCTATTGTCATTCCCAGAAGGAGCATAGAGCATTTTCAAGCATGCAAAAGATTTTAAGTGCTCAAGAGAATTTTCTAACACTAGCCATGTCATTATTATGCATCCTCCTTTTAACCTTTTTCTTTTAGTGGTATACTCAGTTCTAATGATAACTCAATCCAAGAAGCTTGTTAAAGTCCAGATGGTAATTTTCTAGGTTTTTACCATATAAGCACGAGGTATTTCCAGAAAGGGGGTAGAGGAGGCATCTTTATGATCCCCAAGAATTCACTCTCAGAAATGAGCTTAAGATAGCAAAATACTACAAAAGCCCCGAAGGGATGAGACCTTTTAAGACAAAAGTCACCCAAGGGCTTGACATTCGGAAGGCAGAATATGCTGACTCATCTCAGACTCCAGGTCTTCTTGGACTGGCCACCTGACATGAACTCGAAAATTCCTGCCTACTGGATGGAGGAGACCAAGAGAGAGTGCCTCCACATGGTCACAAAGTCATGCTCTCAAGGACAAGATGAGAGGGAAACCTCATTTGGTTTTTGTTTCAGGGACCCACAGCCACGTTTGTGACCAGTCTGCTGGGTGGGTTTGAACAGTGGGCTGATAAGGGTCCTAGGCCCACGCTGTATCATGCAGTATCTCTCTTTATGACAGAACGACACAGAAAGACAAATTCATAGCACAAATTGCACCAGATTTGCTACAGCCTAAGACTAGCCTCACAAATCCTTTTTAGAGACAGGAATTTTTACGGTTTACCAGTTTGCACAGAGAGAGAGAGAGAGAGAGAGAGAGAGAGAGAGAGAGACCAAAAGACTTTCTGGTAAGAAATTCTTACCCTTTTGCCAGCATGCCAGGTTCCTGGAGTCCCTTTCCCTGAGTGGCTCTGGTGACCCTGCTTGCCACACCATAATCACAAAGAAAAATCACGTTTTTCTGTTTCATGGAAGCATAGGCAAAAGCTTCTCAATCTTGCAAGATGCCGCCCAACGGGCTGCATGGGGGAACTGAGTTAACATTTTCCATCCCAGCTGACACAAAATACACATAACAAAACAGACACTGCACCCAATATCGACCTGCCTGTGTTGGTCCTTGTCATCTTTGACCCACTCAAGGTAGGGAGGGATGACCTCTGACCAGGAATTCAATAGGTGGTCTCCGGGCAAGGTAATGAGCAGACAGTCGCCCTGAGTCAGGCTTGTTGAGCTTTCTGCTGACAATTCCTTCAGAGCTCACTGAATGTGACCAGACGAATAAGGAAGGTTCTCAGAGTTAGGCCTGCTGGACGTCTGTCAGCAATTCCTTCAGAGATCCCCTCCACAAATACACACAACCAAGAGAAGACAAATGGAAGGCCTTCCAAACCAATATTCCTAACCAAGAATTTTCAAGAGTATTTCTTCCAAACTAACCTCCTAGTCTCCATCTGAGAAATCTCCTTGAAATCCTGCCAGTTGAGGAGAAATCTCTCAAACCAAGACTCTTCCTACTAATTAGGGAGAGCCAGCCAAGACTCCCAAAGGAGCCAAACCAAGCCCTAAGAAAGGAGATGAACTGATAGGGGGGCGGGGGGTGGCGGGGAAAGGAAGGAGGTGTTGCCAGTGCCTGGAATACCCACCAGACCAGTTTAAAGGTATTTTTCCAGGAACTATTTCTCCACTGCAATCAATCCCAAGCACTATGGGTCAATATCACGTCATCAGTAGGGACAGTACCAGAGATGGCCTTCAGTTAAATAAGCGGAGCTCACCTCCGGGTCAATCATACTGGTAGACAGAGGGCTGATGAGCCATAGGCAGGGGATCCTGAAGGAGCCTCCAAATTTGTAACCACCTGAGGGTTTTTCCCCTGCCTGCTGCACAAAGAAAGACCATGATATTGTAATAGAGAAACAGTTTAATAGACACGAGGCTGGCCATGCCACATGGGAGATGGAGTTAGTAATCAATTCATTCTCCCAGGACAATTTTTAAAAATAATTTCAACTTTCGTTTTAGACTCAGGGGGCACATGTACAGGTTTGTTACCTGGGTATATTGGGTGATACTAAAGTTTGGGGTATGAATGCTTCTGTCATTAAGGTAGTGTGCATAGCACCCAATAGGTAGTTTTTCAGCCCTTGCTTGCCTCCCTGTCTCCCCTGCTCTAGTAGTACACAGTGTGTATTTTTCCCATCTTTATGTCCGTGTGTACCCAATGCTTATCTCACACTTATAAGTGAGAACATGCAGTATATGGTTTTCTGTTAACCCAGGACAATTTTAACCACCCATAAAAGACCCCCCAGAAAAGAGCACAGAAAGAGGGGAGGACCAGAAGACTGACACACAGAATGAAGAAACTGATGAGCATTGTCACTGAGTGAGCAGGGCCTCCTAGAGGCTCATCATTGCCCTTTACAAGTGATGCTAGGCTCCAGTGTTCTTTAACAACACAGACTGCATTTCCCAGGGCCTGGGTTGTAGCACTGAGTACTGCTGGAGAAAAACACAGAACATGTTATAACTATTGCACTTTCATTGTCATCATTGTCTCTTAGGATCTCAATGCTAGACAGAAGGCTTTCTTGGTGAATCGGGTCCCTCCCCCAGTCCCTTCTTAGGGAGTTCCAAGATTTCACCTCTCTGCTGGAACCATCTACCACACATTTATCCTCTTGCTATTAGCAAAGCACATTCCCAGTCTCACCTGAGGTCTAAGTGGGCAGAGGGTGGGAGGAAGGCCTCAGTGCTGGATCAATAAATTTGCTTGTCGCAGGGGTCCTTGTGAATGCACAGAAGCATGTACATAGCATTCCTTCCAGCCCAGAGGAGCACTTTGATTGGGGCATGAGGTATAAGTGCGGGAGGCAGGGATGATGTGCGAATGTAGGCAGATGCCAGATCATGAAAGGAAGAGAGGCACTGCTTATCTTTTAAAATTATTGCGTACTGTTTATTCCAAGGCTTTCTTTTTAAAGACTTATTTTTAGTGGTTTTAGATTTATAGGAAAATGAAGGGAAGGTACAGATGCTTCCCATATTCCATCTTGCCCCAGCCTCAAAGTTTCTTCTGTTATCAACATCTTGCATTAGTGTGGTAAATCTGTTACAATTGATAAGCCAATAATATGTAATTATTAACAAAAGTCTATAGTTAAGTTTTCACTCTTTAAGTTGTATAGCCTATGCGTTTTGGCAAATATGTAAGATGTAGCTACCATTACAGTATCTTACAGGATAGTGTCACTGCGCTAAACATCTCATGTGCATCATCATTTATCCCTGTCTTTCTCCTCCAAATCCCTGGCAACTACTAATCATTTGACTGTCTCCAAAACTGTTCCTTTTCCAGAATGTCATACAGTTGGATTGGTGCAGTATATAACCTTTTCAGATTGGCTTTTTTTCTCTTAACAGTATACACTTAACGTTTGTCCATATCCTTTCTTGGCTTAAGAGCTCATTTCTTCTTATCATTGAATAATATTCCATTGTACAGACATACCAGAGTTTGTTTATCCATTCACCCACTGGGGGATATCTTCAATGCTTCTGAGTTTTAGCAATTATTAATAAAGTTGCTATAAACATTTATGTGTAGGTTTTGTGCACATATTAAGTTTTTTTTTTTCTTGAGACGGAGTCTCGCTCTGTCACCCAGGCTGGAGTGCAATGACACAATCTTGTCTCACTGCAACTGCCATCTCCCAGGTTCAACCGATTCTTCTGCCTCAGCCTCCCGAGTAGCTGGGACTAGAGGCCCACACCACCACACCTGGCTAATTTTTTTTTTTGAGACGGAGTCTTGCTCATTCGCCAGGCTGGAGTGCAGTGGTGCAATCTCGACTCACTGCAAGCTCCGCCTCGCGGGTTCAAGTGATTCTCCTGCCTCAGCCTCCCGAGTAGCTAGGACTACAGGCACCTGCTACCACGCCCGGCTAATTTTTTGTATTTTTAGTACAGAAGGGGTTTCACCATGTTGGCCAGGATGGTCTCAATCTCTTGACCTGGTGATCCACCCACCTCAGCCTCCCAAAGTGCTGGGATTACAGGTGTGAGCCACCACACCCACTATATTTTTGTATTTTTAGTAGAGATGGGGTTTTGCCATGTTGGCCAGGCTGGTCTTGAACTCTTGACCTCACGTGATCCACCTGCCTTTGCCTCTCAAAGTGCTGGGATTACATGCATGAGCACTGTGCCTGGCCCACATATTGTTTTCAACTCATTTGGGTAAATACCAAGGAGCAGGATTTCTGGGTTGTATTGCTTAGTTTTGTTAAAAAGACGCCAAACTGTCTTCCAAAGTGGCTGTACCATTTTGCATTTCCACCAGCAATGAATGAGAGTTCCTGTTCGTCCACATCCTTACCATCATTTGGTATAATCAGTATTTTAGATTTTAGTTATTCTACTAGGTGTGTATTGGTATCTCATTGCTGTTTCAATTTCCACATCCTTGCCAGCATTTTGAGGCAGGAGAATAGGGTCTGGAGGCAGGGAACCTAAGGCTATTTCACTCCGACTTCCTAGAACTAAATTGAAAGGAAAACCCTAATTTTCCACACCTAAGTAACAAAAGGACCGGAGGCTACTCCCTTTCACCTTTTCTGCGTGGCAGATGGGAAACTGGTTGCCGGCAACAAATCATACTGAGTGCGGGCGGAGTCTTCGTTTGCAACTTTGTAACTCCACTCCAGCTTCTGAATGGTTGCTGTCCACAACCAGTCATACTGATTGCGGGCAGAGTCTTCTTTTGCATAGAAGTGTAACTTTATAACTTCACCCTAGCCTCTGAAGTTTGCACAGGAGTGTGACCTTTGTAACTTCACTTCAGCCTCTGGTTGGCTGCTTTCTGCAACCAATCAGACTGATTGCGGGCTACCACTTTCGTTACAAGGTGAGCATGAAGTAGCCAATGGGAAACTTTAGGGGGCATTCGGACCCAAGAAGATTCCGTATTCAGGCCCTTGAGCCACCGCTTGGCTCTGCTCCCACACTGTGGAGTGTACTTTCTTTTTCAATAAAGCCCTGCTTTCGTTTTTTTGTTCTTCATTATTTCTGTGCTTTGCTGGGCGTTTTGTCCAATTCTTTTTTCAAAATGCCAAGAACCTGGACAACTTGCAGTCACTACCCTCTACCGGTGACAATTTGATATAGTCAGTATTTTAAATTTTAGTTATTCTACTAGGTGTGTATTGGTATCTCACTGTTGTTTTAATTTGCAGTACCTTAATGGCACGTGATGCTGAACATCTTTTCATGCACATATTTGCCATCTGTATATCCTCTTTGGTCAGGTGTCTGTTCAAATCTCTTGCCTATTTTTTAATTGGGTTCTTCCTTTTTTTATTGTTGAGTTTTCAGAATTCTTTGCATATTTGGATACCTGTCCTTCATTACATGTGTTTTACAAATACTTTCTCCCAGTCTTCTGTATTTTGTTTCATTCTCTGAACGGTATCTTTCAGAAAGCAGAAGCATTTAATTTTATTAAAGTCCAATTTATCGTATTTTTTCTTTCATGGATTGTATTTTTTGTGTTATTTTTAAGAAGTCATTACCAGGCCGGGCGTGGTGGCTTATGCCTGTAATCCCAGCACTTTGGGAGGCCGAGGCAGGTGGATCACGAAGTCAGGAGTTCGAGACCAGCCTGGCCAACATGGTGAAACCCCGTCTCTACTAAAAATACAAAACCTAGCTGGGCGTGGTGGCAGGCGCCTGTAATCCTAGCTACTCGGGAGGCTGAGGCAGGAGAATGTTTGGACCCGGGAAGCAGAGGTTGCAGTGAGCTGAGATCGCACCATTGCACTCCAGCCTGGGGAACAGGGCAAGACTCCCTCTAAAATATATATATATATATATATGTGATATATATATATGTGATATATATATGTGATATATATGTGATATATATGTGATATATATATTTTTATTGGTGATATATATATTTATTGGTGATATATATATTTATTGGTGATATATATATTTATTGATGATATATATATTTATTGGTGATATATATATTTATTGGTGATATATATATATATCTCTCTCTCTCTCTCACCAAACCCAAAGTCAGCTAGATTTTCTCCTACATTGTCTTTTAGAAGTTTTACAGTTTTCCATTTGAATCTAAGATCCATTTTGAGTTCATTTTAATGAAAGGTATAAGGACTGTGTCTGGATTGATTTTTTTATATGTGGATATCCACCAAGGCTCATTGTGACATTTACATTATGTTTAAAGCTATATCTACAACTAGTTATTTAGAGCAAATTCTACCATAAACCTACTTCACCTGAAAGAAGTTCAGCCATATTTCTAGCAATTTAGGAACAAAAAGAATCACAGACATTTCCTCTCTTCTGATAAATTGGGCTAGAAATTTGCTTAGTAATGAGTCAAATGCTCAACCTATATATTAAAAAAGTTGATCTCCCATTTTGTAGGTTGCCTGTTCACTCTGATGGTAGTTTCTTTTGCTGTGCAGAAGCTCTTTAGTTTAATTAGATCCCATTTGTCAATTTTGTCTTTTGTTGCCATTGCTTTTGGTGTTTTGGACATGAAGTCCTTGCCCATGCCTATGTCCTGAATGGTAATGCCTAGGTTTTCTTCTAGGGTTTTTATGGTTTTAGGTCTAACGTTTAAATCTTTAATCCATCTTGAATTTATTTTTATATAAGGTGTAAGGAAGGGATCCAGTTTCAGCTTTCTACATATGTCTCAAAATTTTACATTGTAAACAAGGGTTTAGATGTTGCAGTTCCTGCTCTGGGATGCCTATGGTTTGAAAAGCACCATTCAAGTGGATATGTAGCACTTTCGTCTTTTGGTTATTTTGTAGTAATTTGCTCTTGGCTAGTGGGGAGAACCCCATTGTTACACCATCTAAAAAGATGCATAAAAACCATGGTTGTCTCTGAGAAATTTTATGTATGAGCTGGAGATAAATATGTCAAATAACATCCAAAGGAAGTAACTGGGCTCAGAGAAGGCAAGAGAGGATCAGAGTTTCAAAATTAGGAAAGAAGGTCCCTTCAGAGAGTCCCTTGCCCTCATGCTGAAGACTTTTTTTTTTCCAAGTGAATTTATTTATTTTTAAATTGACAGATAAAATTGTATGTATTTATTGTGCACAACATAATATTTTGAAGTACATATATGTTATGGAATGGTTAAATATAGTTAATTAACATCGTATTACCTCACACAGTTATCGTTTTGTGGTGAGAACACTTAACATCCACTCTCAGCGTTGTTCAAGGTCTCTTAAAGTTATTCTCCCTATCTAACTGTAATTTTGTATTCCTTTAATGGGATGTGAACTGTAGTTCAGTTCATGACCTATGGAGGATCTCAAACCATATCTCTTGAACTGATGGATGGGTGGAGTCATGACTTCTTGCATGCACGGACGGATGTAAATTTTAAGTCTCATTTTCTCTGGTGAAGTCACAAGGGTGCTTTCCAGCCCATGTTAAATTAGCTTTGTAATTTATTTTGGGACAAAAGTAGTATGAGTCACTAAAAACACAGTGTTGGAAATTACATCATAAGGATATTGACTCTGCAGAATTGTCCCATCAGAAGAATGTTATGATCTGTGTTGAGTGCCTGTCAGAGGACTCTACTAAGAGCTAGGTATTCAATATAAACCACTATGCATCATGAAAAATAAAGATACACATCTGAATGCCAACATACTTTGCGTGTGCTCTAATTTCTATGCAGCAAGTGTGAAAATGGTATTCATACAATCACACAAAGGAGTGTGTGCACACAAGGACCGGCATCCGAAGTATCTCAACTAAGGGCAGAAGTTACAAAAAGCCTATATTTACCACTGTGAATGAGGAGCCTCTGGTTTCTACAGCACTGTTCAACCTCTCAGGCTCTGCTCTATGCCTAGTTTTAGCTTTGGTTTAGTCATTCACTGTGATTATATCATTTTTTTCCATGTTACATTCATTGCTCATAAGTTCTTACCTTCATTGGAAGTTTTCTTATGTTTTAGGACACATTAATTTAAAACAATCCACTCACTGTTTTAGTATTTTATAATTTAGACTCTAGAACCTGAATAACCATGAAGACCAACTTGATGAAACATACATTGAATGTTTTAAAATTTATTTTTATTTTTAATTTTTGTAAATATATAGTAGGTGTATATATTTATAAGGTACATGAGATGTTTTGATACAGGCATGCAATGTGAAATAAGCACATCATGGAGAATGGGGTATCCACCCCCTCAAGCACTTATCCTTTATGTTACAAAAAATCCAAAAACAACCCTTCATGCTTCATGGGATATAGTTTCGTGGTGCGCCGTTTTTTAAGCCGGTCTGAAAAGCGCAATATTTGGGTGGGAGTGACCCGATTTTCCAGGTGCGTCCGTCACCCCTTTCTTTGACTTGGAAAGGGAACTCCCTGACCCCTTGCGCTTCCCAGGTGAGGCAATGCCTCGCCCTGCTTAGGCTCGCGCATGGTGCGCGCACCCACTGGCCTGCGCGCACTGTCTGGCACTCCCTAGTGAGATGAACCCGGTACCTCAGATGGAAATGCAGAAATCACCAGTCTTCTGCGTCGCTCACGCTGGGAGCTGTAGACCAGAGCTGTTCCTATTCGGCCATCTTGGCTCCTCCCCCGACAATTTATATTTCTTTGGCTATATACCCAGTAATAGGATTGCTGGATCAAATGGTAATTCTGGTTTTGGGTCTTTTGGGAATCAACACACTGTTTCTCATGATTGTTGAACTAATTTACATTTCCACCAACAGTGATTAAGTGTTTCTTTCTCTCCACAACATCACCAGCATCTTTTTTTTTTTTTTTACTTTTTAATAATAGCCATTCTGACTCGTGTGAGATGATATATCCTTGTGGTTTGAATTGCATTTCTCTAATGATCAGTGATGTTGAGTTTTATTTCATATGCTTGTTGGCCACATGGGTGTCTTCTTTTGAAAGTGTCTGTTCATATCCTTGGTCCACTTTTTAATGGTATTGTTTTTTTTTGTTTGTTTTGTTTTAGACGGAGTCTCAGCCTGTTGCCCAGGCTGGAGTGCAGTGGCATGATCTCCACTCACTGTAACCTCCGCCTCATGGGTTCAAGTAATTCTCCTGCCTCAGCCACCCTAGTAGCTGGGATTATAGGCATGCACCACCACGCCCAGGTAATTTTTGTATTTTTGGTAGAGGTGGGGTTTTGCCATGTTGGCCAGCCTGTTCTCAAACTCCTGGCCTGAAGCGATCTGTCTGCCTCAGCCTCCCAAAGTGCTGGGATTACAGTTGTGAGGCACCGTGCCTGGCGTGTCTTTTTTTTTTTCTGTAAATTTAAGTTCCTTACAGATGCTGGAAACTAGACCTTAGATGCATAGTTTGCAAAAATATTCTCCTATTCTGTGTGTTGTGTGTTCACTCTGTGGATAGCTTCCTTGCTGTGCAGAAGCTCTGTAGTTTAATTAGATCCCGTTTGTCAATTTTTGCTTTTGTTGGAATGGCTTTTGGCATCTTCGTTATGAAATCTTTGCCCATTCCTATGTCTAGAATGATATTGCCTAGGTCGTATTCCAGGATTTTTATAGTTTTAGGTTTTATACTTCAGTTCTTAATCCATTTTTAGTTAATTTTTGTATAAGAAGTGATCCAGTTTCAATCTTTTGCATAAGCTAGCCAGTTATCCTGGGACCATTTATTGAACAGGGAATACTTTCTATATTGCTTGCTTTTGTTGAGTTTGTTGAAGATCAGATGGTAATAAGTGCGAGGTGTGCAGCATTATTTCTAGACGGTGTATTCTATTTCATTGGTCCATGTGACTGTTTTGGTACCAATACAATGCTTTTTTGGTTACCATGGCCTCATATTATAGTTTGAAGTCAGGTAATATGATGCCTCTGGCTTCATTCTTTTTGCTTAGGATTGCCTTGGCTATTCGGGCTCTTTTTTGGTTCCATATGAATTTTAAAGTAGTTTTTTTTTCTAATTCCATGAAGAGTGTCATTGGTAGTTTAATAGGAATATCATTGAATCTATAAACTGCAGTTTGGCCTTTTGACAACATTGCTTCTTCCTGTTCACGAGCATGGAATGTTTTTCCATTTGTTTTTGTCATCTCTGATTTCTTTAAGCAGTGTTTTGTAGTTGTCATAGTAGAGACTTTTCTCCTCCCTAGTTACCTGCATTCCTAGGTATTTTATTGTTTCTGTGGCAATTGTGAATGGGATTGTGTTTCTGATTTGGCTCTGACCTTGAAGGTTGCTGGTGTATAGAAATGCTCTGGGTTTTTGTACATTAATTTTGTATCCTGAAACTTTCCTGAAGTTGTTTATAAGATCAAGGATCTTTTTGGCAGAGAATCTGGGATTTTCTAGGTATAGAATCATATTGTTTGCGAACAGAGATTGTTTGACTTCTATGAAAAACATAGTGAAGTGAAAGCAAACATCTGTCCACAATGGAATAGAACAATAAAAATGCCCAATAATAAATTTAATTTGAATGTGAAGAACTAATATGAAGCAAGTAACACAGTCATTGCGAGGGATACATAAAAAGACTTGAGGAAATGAGGAGTGGCTTTTTCTTGGATAGAGAAATTCTAAAATAGATATTGTCCCTAAGTTAAGATGTAATTTAAAAATAATAACTAGTGTCTCACCTGGAATATTTTAGCACCTGATCAAATGATTCTGAAGTTCATCTGAAAGACAAATGTGTCAGAGTAGACAGAAAAGGAAAAAGCAATGAGGGAGGGCAAGCATTATTTCGCATTACAAATATAATTAAGCTACAGCAATTAAAATAGTATACTAGTGGTACAGGTACAAACGACTCAATGGAAGAAAATTAAAATAAGAGACTTACATACAAAATTGAGTGGGGATGTAGGTGATGATAAAAGAGCCACTTCAAAACTGGGTGAAACAGGGATTCAACAAATGATGTAGAGTCCCTACCACTTAATTTTGTTCAGATGGATCAATGTTTTGTTGTTGTTGTTGTTGTTGTTTTTTTTTGAGATGAAGTCTCACTTTGTTGCCCAGGCTGGAGTGCAGTGGCACGATCTCGGCTCACTGCAACTTCCACCTCCTGGGTTCAAGCAATCATCCAGCCTCAGCCTCCCGAGTAGCTGGGACTACAGGCGCGTGCCACTATGCCCGGCTAATTTTTTGAATTTTTAGTAGAGATGGGGTTTCACCATGTTAGCCAGGATGATCTTGATCTACTGACCTCGTGATCTGCCCGCTTGGGCCTCCCAAAGTGCTGGGATTACAGGCGTGAGCCACCGCGCCCGGCCCGGATCAATGATTTTGAATGTACAATCATGCAACAAAAACTATGAATGTCTTATCATATTGGAGTGGGTAAGATCATTGCAAGCATGACAGCAGACTCGCGAAGGCACAAGAAAATGATTTATGAAAGCAGATATAAAATGGGTATTAACATATATAATATTTATTTCTATGATGGCGAATTTGTCTGAAACACATTGTTTTCTTAGAGTAACCTGGGCCTCATATTCTCCAACGCCATTGGAAGTGAAAGAAAGGTTGGGTGGGGGAAAAAGAAAAGTGCTTTGTAAGTTCATTTTCGTTGTCAGGAGAGCTTGTGGTTTAGGTTCTCCGCAGAGGCAGGAAAACTTCAGTCACGTAGCAAATACCCCACTGAGTGCGTATGCTGCACAGATCTGTTGCTGCGCATGGCTGTTGCTGCGCATGGCTGTTGCTGTGCATGGCTGTTGCTGCGCATGGCTGTTGCTGCGCATGTCTGTTGCTGCGCATGGCTGTTGCTGCGCATGCGCCTTTCTGCCCACCTTCTGTCTAGGCAGATCTCTGCAAGGAGAGGTTGTGTCTCCGTTCTTTCCGCCATCTTCGTTCTTTCTCACTGACCGAGACTCAGCCGGTAGGTCTGCAGAGTGGTCTTCCTGGTAATTTAGTTGTGAGTGAATGTGTGGAGGAGCCAGCGGGCTTAGGACAGGTCCCGTGGCACAGTCCGTGGCTTTGAGGGAAAAGGGCCTTGCGGTGGTCCTCCGGCTTCCCCCAGGTCGTGATGCAGGCGCCATGGGCCGGTAATCGTGGCTGGGCTGGAACGAGGGAGGAAGGTAGGCCGCAGAGGGGGTAGATCGCCTGAAGATGGTGCGAGTCCTGGGGGTGCTGTTAGAGGTGTCTGAGTCCCGAAAACGCCTGGAACTCTCTGAGGGAGGACAGTTTCTGGACTCTTCATTAGGGATGCGAGAAGGGATGGTGTGGATGGTAAGGAAGGGGCCAGAAAACTGGGAACGCTGTGGGCTGGTGACTACGGCCCCGAGGTCTGTAGAGTGCCTGGCAGAGGTGTCCAGTGAGGAACATAACCTTAACTCTGTGTCGCAACTTCTCATCTCAGCCATGGACCTCATGGAAAGGAATGGGTGAGGCTGTGCATTCCAACAAAACTTGATTTTTCGGGGAATGGGGGAGGAGGTGGTGGCCCTAGTATATCAGAGTGGGACGAAAGCAGCAGTCATTTCAGTTTCAATTTTCTGCCCGTTTTTTTCCTAAATGTCTAAATGATGGAGAGTCTAATTGTGAAGCCAAAACTCAGAAAAGTCCTCTGTCTTTTGCTATGGCGTTAAGGTGATTTCTGTGCCTCTTCGACTATGATACAAACAAATCTGTCCTTAGTTTGATTGGAAAGCATGCGTACTTATCAATGCTCTGTGACTTAGTTTGAAAATATTTTCAAAATTAAAAAAGTACAAATCACCGTTTTGCCATGGAATGTTCATATATGTAGCTAAGTTCTTACACACTTTTTCCAAATAACAATATTTTGTTTTCAGTGAGCGATATGAGTGAGCATGTAACAAGATCCCAATCCTCAGAAAGAGGAAATGAGCAAGAGTCTTCCCAGCCAGTTGGACCTGTGATTGTGAGTCCTTTAGCATTTGATGTTTTCTATTAACACATTTTATTTTAAGAAATATTTTTCTGCAAGTGTACATGCACTGATACAGGTGTTCCATGCTAATAAAAAATGATGATGGCATCTCATGAAGGCAACTTTGGTTCAGGAATATTATATTCTGGTGTTGCCTTATGGATATGGATATTTTACTCTCTCTCTCTATATATATCTGTTGGAAAATGTCTTTAGATTTATGATTCGATGCACATATGCATTTGTGTGTTTATATTATTGACTTTTTATTCACACACACACTTACACCCTTAGGTCCAGGAGCCCACTGAGGAAAAACGTCAAGAAGAGGAACCACCAACTGATAATCGGTATTGCACCTAGTGGGGAGATCAAAAATGAAGGAGCACCTGCTGTTCAAGGTGAAGAGAGAGTGGAGAATAATGCTTATGGGTGGTGGAGGTATATTTACGCATTATATTTTGTGACATACCAGTAACAGGAGGACAGAAAACATTAGCAAGGAATCTTAAACATTTCTTACTGCTGCTGTGCGGAGGGGTGGGACAAGGACACATAAAAAGCCACAAACTTTCCTACCATTTTGACGGAGGCTTTTTATTGATTGGGTATTTGCATGGTTGCTGTAAACCTTTGAGTGTTTTCCAGAGTTCCTGTATGGTTTGTTCAGCCATTTTCTGTTTTTTGTTTTGTTTTGTTTTATGCTTCTGTGGAAGAATGGCAGCTTGCAGCTTCCTAGTCTGCCATCTGCGGACATCTCATGTATTTTTATAAGATACTTTTTAACACATTTATTAATGCTTCCTCATGCTGTGTAATATACTAAGTGCTGGAGATGTCAGTGCCAAATTTTTGCCTAAAGCTCATAGTCGAGTCAGACTGACTCAAACAAATCACTGATTTAATGTGATAAGAATAAGAACAAATGAGTACAAAAGGAACAAGTAAGTTGTCTAGGGCCAGCCTTGGGAAAGGAAAGGGCAATGTTTGAACATCTCTGCTTTCCTGCTTTTCTGGCAACAGACTTCTGAAATAATTAGCCTACAGGTTTTTATTTCACAATGATGAGGGAATAAATATTATTTCCTCGTTCATAGTTCATATTTTAATTCGTAAATTGACGACTTTTTATCTTTAAGGGCCTGATGTGGAAGCTTTTCAACAGGAACTGGCTCTGCTTAAGATAGAGGATGCACCTGGAGATGGTCCTGATGTCAGGGAGGGGACTCTGCCCACTTTTGATCCCACTAAAGTGCTGGAAGCAGGTATGTTATTCAATAAGATGCAAATTGTAGGGTTTCTATCTTCACAATATTGTATTTTGTGTGACACAGAGGTAAAATTACTGCTACTTTAATATCATACTTCACATCTAAAGATTCTTTGAAGGTAGTTCAGACCCCAAATGGCTGCCTTACACACTATCAGAGATAGAAGGCCAGGTGTGGTGGCTCATGCTTTTAATCCCAGCACTTTGGGAAGCCGAGGCAGAAAGACCACTTGAGGCCAGGACTTCAAGAGATAGAATAAATTGGGTCAAAGCTAATTGAATTACGATATGAAAGATATGAAACATGCTAAGAGAGTAGATTTTGAGTGTCTTCACAGCTATATGAAATAATGCATATATTAATTAGGTTGAGCCATTTTACAATGTATGTATATTTTAAAACATCATGTTTTACATGATAAATATATATGATTTCATGTGTCATTTTTAAAAGAAAGATAAGAAAAGGTTTTCTAACTTTTGAATGTAAGTCATTTAACCAACAGCCAATAATTTTCAGGTATTTTTACAGAGGACTGTTTTTAACAAATACATAACATGTTTATGATAAGCATCAGTTTATGTTGTAATGTTAATTGTGCTGGTAATGTCTTAAAGCTAGTGTGGGGGTTTTCAGTTTACTGTATAAACTGAAATGCTTTTAAGCATGTTGAGAGGCAGGAGTACCAATGAAAATAGTGACAAATGTTCACTACTTAAAGCAATGTCTAAACTAGTCCAAAGTAACATTTTAATACTTTTTCACAAGATACACAAAAGTAATACTGACTTTTCTATTTCCTGCACTTAGGCAGTTCTAAGCATATTCTATATTCAGAGTGTTATTTCATATAAAAAAATTTAAATGATACTTTAAAAATATATTTTTTTCCTTAGGTTTTTGTTTGGTTGAATTTTTACTAAAAGTATAGGCATATTTTTACTTTCCACTTACACATATAAAATAGATTCACTTGATTTAATTCATTCTGTACTTGAACAGTCTCTTTGTTATTCTACTAGAAAAAGTGGCATGCATTAAAAATATTGTTAATATGCCTGGAAGTCTACCTTCTGAGTTTATTCAGAGGCTAACTGGATGTAAGCTAAAGGGACACCCTCAGGGTTCTGATTTTAGTTAATCAACACTGTAGTTGTATACTTCTAGTGTCATCTAAATAGAAATCTGCTGAATAACGTGCTCTAATTTTATATTTATATTATAGGTGAAGGGCAACTATAGGTTTAAAGCAAGACAAATGAAGACTGAAACCAAGAATATTGTTCTTATGCTGGAAATTTGACTGCTAACATTCTCTTAATAAAGTTTTACAGTTTTCTGCAAAGACTTCTGCACTTTTTTGTTAAATTTATTTCTAGATTTTTAATACTCTTGAGAATTGTATCTTTTATGAAAATTTAAATCCTGTGTTTGAGATGGTATATAGAGAGAACATGTTGGTACATTGATTTTCTATCCTGCAACCTTTCTAACTATGCTTATTAATTCCAAAAGTTTACCTCTATATCCTTTTGGATTTTTAACATACACAATTGTATAATCTTTTAATAATAACAGGTTTCTTTGCCATTTTTAACATTATTCCTTTTATTTACTTTTCTCATTCATGGTAGTGGACAGAATTTCCCAGTATAATTTGAATACAGTTGGTGGTTGTAGACATTCTTGTTTCTGATCAGAAACAGATCATTTTCCACATTTCACCTTAATGTTTACTGTACTTTTCTTGTAGGTGCAGTTTATCAGAGTAAGGAAGTTCTATTCCTGGTTTGCTAAGAGTAGTTATCTTCAGTATATGTTGAATTTTATCAAACACTTGTAGTGCATCTATTCAGATGATCATAGGAATTTTTTTTTTTTTTGAGACAGAGTCTCACTCTGTTGCCCAGGCTGGAGTGCAGTGGCACGATCTCAGCTCACTGCAACCTCCGCCTCCCAGGTTCAAGCGATTCTCCTGCCTCAGCCTCCCAAGTAACTGGGATTATAGGCGCCTGCCACTGTGCCCGGCTGATTTTTGTATTTTTAGTAGAGACGGGGTTTCACCATCTTGGCCAGGCTGGTCTCGAACTCCTGACCTCATGATCCACCCGCCTCGGCCTCCCAAAGTGCTGGGATTACAGGCGTGAGCCACCGCACCTGGCCTTCTTTGCATTATTTCCATGATAATTTCTTTTGCCTCTTTCTCTGTTCTCAGTATCCAGAGATTTTCTTAATCTACATCACCTTTATTAAAACTTAAAATTGTTTCACTTTTGTCTTTCATTGAATGCTTTTTTATTTGCTACCTAATTTCTAAGAGACTTTTAAAACTACTTTTTCTTAATTGATAACTGAAATAAAAGTATACAGCTTAACCAATTGAGCTCTCCTGTTGATACCAAAGTGAAGGCAACTTCCTAAAACACATTGGATACTCGTTTTTTCCCTCTTCTATGGAAGGATGTTCACGGCACTGGACTTGTATGTTGCCCATAGACTTGCAAGCACTGCCACCCCCCGCCACCAACTTTGACAACAACCTAAATTTTTTTTTTGAAAAGGATAAAAGCCCATGGGGAGCAGGGATTCTTAAGTTGTACTGACTTTGGTTGGAGTGCTTTGAATGAACTAAGTAACTAAGTTCAATTTGGGGCACGCTGAAACTCAGGGAAAGCTGATTTCTGCTATTCTCTCCAAGTCATCTGATGACTGTCTTTGATTCAGAAATTTGGGTGTGGAGGCACTCGAAGACAGAAAACTTGGGCAATGAGTAAAGATGGAGAGATCATTGTTTTCTCCAGAGAGAAAGATAAACCCATAAAGTCTGGTCTATTTATTCTGAAGTCTACCCATTAAAGGTGATTGAAAATGTTTTTCTGTTGCTCAAGCTTTGGATCATAGACTTTTGTGAGGAACTGTGTGGCTGGGTCAGAAGCCATACTGAAGATGGATGCCAGCCCCCCACCTCCGTCAGCCAGGGATCCTTGAGGTCTAAAATAGAGATATTTATTTCAGCTGCTAGGATCATCTTCTCTGGGTGAGGGATGTAATTATACAAATTAGTCTATGACATAGGGAAACAAAACCTCAGGAGGACCAGAGATTACCATATGTGTCTGTGGGGCAACACGAGGCTAAGAATCCAATGATGAGGCAGCAGCCCCTCCATGTTGCTTGGTACCAGACAGCTCAGATCGATCAGGGTCATAGGCACCTAAAATTCCAAGATTCACAGGATGAGAGTTTGCTGCAGTTGTGTGTAAGGGGGACTCCTCCTTCACAAAAAGTCTGCTTTGGTGGTACTGGTAACAGCCATTGCTTAATTTTCCACCGCTGCTTTTTTCACTTAATTCAACAGTTCTTAAGCCAAACCTTTACCAATGACTCCCCAGCTTTGAAGACTGAAGCCTGTCCCTCCAAGGTAACCCAATTGAGGTATGCTGTCTTCCTGAACATATCATTCAACACTCTTAGCTGTTCCAGAATAAAGATTGTGTGGCTCCAAGCATACCTTGGATTTGCTGGCATGAGATGCTTTGATGTGCAATAGTTCAATTAGCTGGGTCACATCTGAATTACTTTGTAGTGCCTCAGTTTACTATATGACATTATTTTTAGTATTGAGGCATAATTCAATTACAGAAAAATTCACTCTTTAGTTCTACAGTTTGAGTTTTGACAAATGCATGCAGTATATAAGTACTACCACGATCAAGCTATAGGATAGTTCTATCATTCCAAAATGTTGTCTTCTGCCCTTTTTTAGTCAACTTCTTCCTCTGTCTCTATCCACTGGCAACCACTGATCTGTTCTCCAACACTATAGTTTGGCCTTTTGTAGAATTTCATAGAAATAAAATCATAAGAGTATTTAATTTTTCACATCTGGCTTCTTTTACTTTTCTTTCTTTTACTTTTCACTATCCAGCATGAGATTCATTCATGCTGTCTATCGGTACTTTGTTCCCCTTTATTGATAAATAGTATTTCTCTGTATGGATTTAACACTGTTTGATTAAAGGACAAATTGAAGGACATTTTATTTGTTTTCCTTTCTTGGAGATAAAACCACTGTAAAGATCTATAATGTGGTTTGAATATTTGTCTCCTCCAAATCTCATGTTGAAATGTGATTCCCAGTGTTGGAGATGGGCTATGATGGGAGGTGATTGGATCATGGAGGCAGATCCCTCCTGAATTGTTTAGCACCATCCCCTTGGTGATAAGTGAGTCCTTGTTCAGTTCACATGAGATATGATTGTTTAAAAGTCTGGGACGTCCCTCTCACTCTATTGATGCTGCTTACCATGTGTTATGTCTGCTCCCTCTTTGCCTTCTGCCATGGTTGTAAGCTTCCTGAGACCTCCCTAGAAGCAGATGTGGGCGCCAGGCTTTCTGTATAGCCTGCGGAACCATGGGCCAATTAAACCTCCTTCCTTTATAAATTACCCAGACTCAGGCATTTCTTTATAGCAATGTAAAAATGGCCTAACACAGAAAATTGGGGAGGAGTGGGGCATTGCTATAAAGATAACTGAAAATGTAGAAGTGGCTTTGGAACTGGGTAATGGGCAGAGGTTGGAAGTGTTTGTAGGTCTCAGAAGAAGACAGGAGGACAAGGGAACATTCAGAACTTCTTAGAGATTTGTTAAGTGGTTGTGACCAAAATGCTGATAGAAATATGGACAGTGAAGGCCAGGCTGATAACGTCTCAGATGAAAATGAGGATGTTATTGGGAAGTGGATCAAAGGCCACCCTTGTTACACCCTAGCAAAAAACTTGGCTGCATTGTGTCTATGCTATAGGGATTTGTGGAAGTTTGAACTTAAAAGTGATGACTTAGGGTATCTGGTGGAAGAAATTTCTAAGCAGCCAAGTGTTCAGTATGTGGCCTGGCTGCTTCTAACAACGTATGATCAGATACAAAAGCAAATAAATGACTTAAAGTTGGAACTTATATTTAAAAGGGAAATAGAGCATAAAAATTTGGAAAATTTACAGCCTGGCCTTGTGGTAAAAGAGGAAAGAGCATTTTTCAGGAGAGAACACAAGCCAGTGTTCTCTCTAGCAGCCACTTGCTAGAGAGGTTAGCATAGCTAAAAGGGAGCCAAGTGCTAATATCTAAGACAGTGGTGAAAGGCCTTGAAGGCATTTCAGAGATCTTGGAGACAGCTCCTGCCATCACAGGCCCAGAGACCTAGAAGGAAAGAATGATTTATTGGCCAGGCCCAGGGTCCTGCTGCCCTGTGCAGCTTCGGGACACTGCTTCCTGCATCCTGGTTGCTCCAGCTCCAGCCTCAGTGAAAAGGGCCTCAGATACTGCTCAGGCCACTGTTTTGAAGAGCACAAAGTGCCATAAGCCTTGGCGGTTTCTATGTGGTGTTAAGTCTGTGGGTACACAGGATGCAAGAGTGAAGGAAGCTTGACAGCTTCCCTCTCAATTTCAGAAGATGTACAAGAAAGTCTGGCTGCCTGGACAGAAGCCTGCCACAGAAACGGAGCCCTCACAGAAATCTACTAGGGTAGTGCAGAGGAGAAATACGGGGTTAGAGTCCTCCCCTCACAGAGTCCCCACCAGGGCGCTGCCTAGTGGAGACTGCCACCCTCCAGACCCCAGAATGGTAGAGCCACCAGCAGTTTGCATGCTGAGCCTGAAAAAGCTGCAGGCACTCAACTCCAACCCATTAACATAGCCACAGGGGCTGCAACCTGCAAGCCACAGGGGTGGAGCTATCTTAGTCTTTGGGAGCCCACCACTTGCACCAGTGTGTCCTGGATGCTGGACATGGAGTTGAAGAAGGTTATTTTGGAGCTTTGAGATTTAATGACTGCCCTGCTGGGTTTCAGACTTACTTGGGGCCTGTAGCCCCCTTTTTTATCCCATTTCCCCATTTTGGTATGGGAATGTATACCCAATGCCTGGTACCACCATTGTATCTTGGGAGTAAATAAATTGTTTTTTATCTCACAGGCTCATAGGTGGAAGGAACTCATCTCCAGATGAAACTTGGTACTTGGGACTTTTGAGTTAATGCTGGAATGAGTGAAGACTTTGGGAGACTATTGTGAAGGCATGATTATATTTTGAAATGTGAGAAGGACATGAAATTTGGGGGGCTAGAGGAGGAATGATACGGTTTTGATGTTTATCCCCTCTAAATCTCACGTTGAAATGTGATTCCCAGCATTGGAGGTGGGCCCTGGTGGGAGGTGATTAGATCATTGGGGCAGATGCCTCATGAATTGTTTAACACCATCCCTTTGGTGATAAGCAAGTTCTCACTCATTTAGTTCACACAAGATCTGGTTATTTAACAGTCCAGGATCTCCCCACTTTGTTCTCTTGCTCCCTCTTGCCATGTGATATGCCTGTTCCTTCTTTGCCTTCCAACATGATTATAAGCTTCCCGAGGCCTCCCCAGAAGCAGATGCGAGCACTATGCTTCCTGTGCAGCCTGCAGAACTATGGGCTAATTAACCCTCTTTTCATTATAAATAACTCAGCCTCAAGTATTTATGGCAAAAACAAAAATGGTCTAACACAATCTATCTGGGATTTTTGGAGACAAAACTTTTCTTCTTTTTGAATAAATATCTAGGAGAGGGATTGCTAGATCATATAATCAATGCATATTTAAGTCTGTGCAATGAATTGAATGTGTCCCCACCAAATTCATATGTTGAAATCTCAATGGGATGGTATTAAAAGATGAGATATTTGGGAGGTAATTAGGTATTGAGGGTGGGACCCTCATGAATGGGATTAGTGCCCATATAAAAGGGACCCTAGAGAGCTCTGTTACCCTTTTTCCACCATCTGAGTTTATGGTCAGAAGTCAACTGTCTGAAACCCAGAAGAAAGCTCTGACCAGAACTCTAATATCCTGGAACCCTGATCTCAAACTTCTAGTCCCTAGAACTGTAAGAAGTAAGTTTCTGTTGTTTATAAGCCATCTACTCTATGATAGTTTTGTTATAGCAACCTGAATGGACTAAGACAGTTTATTAGAAATTGCCAAACTGTTTTCCAAAGTGTCTCTGTCATTTTACATTCCCACAAGCAATGTGTAAGAGTGTTAGTTGCACTGTATCCTAGGTAGTACTTGGTATTGTCAGTTTTAAAAAAATATATTTTTCTTCACATTTTAGGTGTTGAGAGATTTTAATATTAATGGATGTTGAATCTTATTAAATGCTTTTTTTCTCATTTGCTGAGATTATCATATAACATGCAAATGTGAAGGAACCCTGAATTTTCAATATAAGCCTCATTTCCTCATTGTATTTTTGCATTTTTAATATATTACTGAATTCAATTAGCCAATATTTTTGAGAATTTTTGTGTGAGTATTCATAAGAAATATTGGTGTGTAGTTTCATTTATTTGTAATGTCTTTATATTGTTTTGTATCAGAGTAATGATGAATTCATAAAATTAGTTGGGAAGTATATTAGGGTTTTCTAGAGGGACAGAACTAATAGGATAGGTGTATATGTAAAGGAAAGCTTATTAAAGAGTATTGACTCACACAGTCACAAGGTAAAACCCCAAAATAGGCCATCTATTTGCAAGCTGAGAAGCAAGGAAGCCAGTCTGAGTCCAAAAACCTCAAAAGTAGGAAAGCCAACAGTGCAGCCTTCAGTCTGTGGCTGAAGGCCCAAGAGCCCCTGGCAAACCACTGGTGTAAATCTGAGTATAAAAGCTGAAGAACTTGAAGTCTGATGTTTAAGGGCAGGAAACATTCAGCACGGGAGAAAGATGAAGGCTGGAAGACTCAGCAAGTCCACTCCTTCCACCTTCTTCTGCCTGCTTTTTTTTTCTAGCTGCACTGGCAGCTGATTAGATGGTGCCCACCCAGATTGAGGGTGGGTCTGCCTCTCTCAGTCCACTGACTCAAATGTTAACCTCCTTTGGCAACACCCTCACAGACACGCCCAAGAACAATACTTTGCATCCTTCAATCTAATCAATTTGACACTCTATATTAATCATCACAGGAAATATTTTTGTCTGTTCCATTTTCTTGAAGAGTTTGGATGAATTGTCAATATTTCTTCTTTAGGGGTTTAACAGAAGCCACTTATGCCTGGCATTATTTTGCTGGGACTTCAAAAAATGCGGATTCACAGAAAGAGGTTGAAACCCTAAATAGACAAATATCAACTCTTGAAATGAAATCAGCAATAAAGAACCTACCAACCAAAAAATGCTCTGGATCACGTGGACAGTTACATTCTACCAGATGTACAAAGAAGAACTCATACCAATCCTACTGAAACTATTCCAAAAAAATCGAGGAGGAGGAGCGTTTCCTCCATAACTCATTCTATGAAGCCAGCATCAGCCTGATACCAAAATTTTGCAGAGACACAATGAAAAAAGAGAAATTCAGACCATTATCCCTCATGAGCATAGATGCAAAAATCCTCAACAAAATACTAGGAAATCAAATGCAGCAGCACATCAAAAAGTTAATATACCATGAACAAGTAGGCTTTACTCCTGGAATGCAAGGCTGTTTTAACATACGCAAATTAATAAATATGATTCACTACAGAAACAGAACTAAAAACAACCATATGATCATCTCAATAGATGCAGAAAAAGGTTTGATAAAATCCAACATCACTTCATGATAAAAATTCTATCAACAGACTAGGCATCAAAGGAAGATATCTCAAAATAATAAGAGCAATCTATGAAAACCCTACAGCCAATATAATATTGAATGAGCAAAAGCTCAAACGTTCCCCTTGAGAAATGGAACAAGACAAGGATGCCTACTCTCTCTATTCCTATTCAACATAAATACTGGAAGTCCCAGCCAGAGCAATCAGGAAAGAGAAAGAAAAGGCATCTGAATAGAAAAAGAAGTCAAACTAGTTATCTTCAGTGACAATATAATTCTATACCAAGAAAATCCTAAAGACTCTGCCAAAACATTCCTAGAATCCATAAGTGACTTTCATAAAGTTTCACGATACAAATTCAGTGTACAAAATATCAGTAGCATTTCTATACACCACCGTCTAGGCTGAGAGTGAAATCAAGAACATAATCCCACTAACAATAGCCACAAAGAAAATGAAATACCTAGGAATACAGCTAACCAAGGAGGTTAGTTAATACAAGGAATACAACTAAACAAGGAAAACTATAAAACACTGCTGAAAGAAATCAGAGATGAATTTCCACAAATAAATGGAAAAACATTCCATGCTCATGGATTGGAAGAATCAATATTGTAAAAATGGCCTTAATTCCCAAAGCAATTTGCAGGTTCAATGCTACTGCTATCAAACTATCAATGATATTCTTCACAGAATTTTAAAAAACCATTCTAAAATTCATGTGGAACCAAGAAAGAGCCTGAATAGTCAAAACAGTTCTAAGCAAAAAGAACAGAGCCAGAGACATCACACTATACTGACTTCAAACTATACTATAAAGTGACTGTAACCAAAACAGCATAGTACTTGTACAAAAACAGACACATAGATTAATGGAACACAATAGAAAACTCAGTAAAATAGCCTCACACCTATAACCATTTGATCTTTGACAAAGTCGACAAAAACAAGCAATGGGGAAAAGATTCCTTATTTGATAAATGGTGCTTGGATAACTGACTAGGCATATGCAGAATATTGAAGCTGTACTTCTATCTTTCACCATATACAAAAATTAACTCAAAATGGACTAAAGATTTAAATGTAAGACCTCAAACTATAAAAATCCTGGAAGACAACTTAGGAAATACTCAACACTGGTTTTTGCAAAGAATTTTTGGCTGAGCCTCCAAAAACAATTGCAACAAAAACAAAAATAGATGAGTGGGACCTAATTAAATATCTTTTGCACAGTAAAATAAACTATCAACAGAGCAAATAGTCAACTTACAGAATGAGAGAAGATATTTATAAACTATGCATCTGACAAGGGCCTAATATCCAGAATCTATAGGGAACTTAAAGAAATCAACAAAACAAAAACCAAACAATCCCATTAAAAATGGGCAAAGGACATGAACAGATACTTATCAGAAGAAGACACACAAGTGGCCAACAAACATGAAAAAATGCTCAGCATTACTAATCATCAAAGAAATGCAAATCAAAACCACGATGATATACCATCTCCACCAGTTGGAATGACTATTTTTAAAAAATTGAAAACAAACAGATGCTGGTGAGGCTTTGAAAGAAAAAGAATGCTTACACAATGTTGGTATAACTGTAAATTAGACCATCCATTGTGGAAAGCAGTCTGAAGATTTCTCAAAGAACTTAAAGCAGAACTACCATTTGACCCAGGAATTCCATTACTTGATATATACCCTATAGAAAATGAATCATCATATCGAAAAAAACACATGCACTCATATATTCATCACTGCACTATTTACAATAGCAAAGACATGAAATCAACCCAGGTTCTCCTCAGTGATAGATTGGATAAAGAAAATGTGGTACATATACACTATGGAATACTAGGCAGCTATAAAAAGAATGAAAGACCACCTTTACAGCAACATGGATGCATCTGGAGGCCATAATCCTAAGCAAATTAGCACAAGAACAGAAAACCAAATACTGCATGTTCTTATTTATAAGTGGTAGCTAAGCATTGAACTCACATGGTCATAAATATGGGAACAATAGACACTGTGGACTACAAAAGGGTGGGGTGGGATGTAAAAAAGTATGTACTGGGTACTATGCTCACTACCAGGTGACAGAATCCATACTCCAAATCTGAGCATCATGAAATATTCCCATGCAACAAATCTGCACATGTACCTGTTGCATCTAAAATAAAACTTGAAATTAAAAAAATGGATTCAAATAATTTAATAGATCTGGGTATTCTGAGGTTATTTTTTCTTATGAGCCTTGATAATACTGTGTCTTTTAAGGAATTTTTAAAATTTTATTGAATTTGTTGAATTTATAGGCATAAAGGTGTTTGTGTTATCCCTTTATTATAGTTTAATGTCTGTGAAGTCTATTGAGATGCCTTCCCTATTACATTTATGATATTGATAATTGATTACCTCTAGGATTTTTGTTTCTTTGAGGAAATTACTCTAGCTGGAGTTTTATTAATTTTATTAATCTTTCCAAGGAATAGCTTTTAGCTTAATTGATTTTCTTTCTTGTTTTTCTTTTTTTTTTATTATACTTTACGTTCTGGGATACATGTGCAGAATGTGCAGGTTTGTTACATGGGTATACATGTGCCATGGTGGTTTGCTGCACCCATCAACCCATCATCTAGGTTTTAAGCCGCACATGCATTAGGTATTTGTCCTAATGCTCTCCCTCTCCTTGTCCCCCACCCCACGACAGGCCCCAGTGTGTGATGTTTCCCTCCCTGTGTCCATGTGTTCTCATTGTTCAACTCCCACTTATGAGTGAGAACATGTGGTGTTTGGTTTTCTGTTCCTGTGTTAGTTTGCTCTCCTGTTTGAGGTGTCTCTTGACCCCTGCTGGGAGGTCTCTCCCAGTCAGGAGGCATGGGGGTCAGGGACCCACTTGAGGAGGCCATCTGTCCCTCAGCAGAGCTCCAGCGCTGTGCTGGGAGATCTGCTGCTCTCTTCAGAGCCGGCAGGCAGGAACGTTTAAGTCTGCTGAAGCTGTGCCCACAGCCACCCCTTCCCTCAGGTGCTCTGTCCCAGGGAGATGGGAGTTTTATCTATAAACCCCCGACTGGGGCTGCTGCCTTTCTTTCAGAGATGCCCTGCCCAGACAGGAGGAATCTAGAGAGGCAGCCTGGCTACAGGGGCTTTGCGCCCCACTGTGGTGGGCTTCGCCCAGTCTGAACTTCCTGGTGGCTTTGTTTACACTGTAAGGGGAAAACCGCCTACTGAAGCCTCAGTAATGATGGACGCCCTTCTCCCAACCAAGCTCAAGTGTCCCAGGTCGACTTCAGACTGCTGTGCTGGCAGCGAGAATTTCAAGCCAGTGGATCTTAGCTTGTTGGTCTTTGTAGGGGGTGGGATCCACTGCACAAGACCACTCAGCTCCCTGGCTTCAGCCCCCTTTCTAGGCGAATGAATGGTTCCATCTCGCTGGTGTTCCAGGCACCACTGGGGTACAAAAAAAAAAAAAAAACTCCTGCAGCTAGCACGGTGTCTGCCCAAATGGCTGCCCAGCTTTTTGCTTGAAACCCAGGGCCCTGGTGGTGTAGGCACCCGAGGGAATCTCCTGGTCTGTGGGTTGTGAAGACAGTGGGAAAAGCATAGTATCTGGGCCGGATAGTTCTGTCCCTCACAGCACAGTCCCTCATGGCTTCCCTTGGCTAGGGGAGGGAGTTCCCTGACCCCTTGTGCTTCCCAGGTGAGGCAATGCCCCACCCTGATTCTGCTTGCCCTCCATGGGCTGGGCTGCACCCATTGTCTAACCAGTCCCAATGAGATGAGCTGGGTACCTCAGTAGGAAATGCAGAAATCACCCGCCTTGTGCGTTGGTCCATTGGTCTTGCTGGGAGCTGCAGACCAGAGCTATTCCTATTTAGTCATCTTGCCTGGATGGCCACATTTTTTAATCCATTTATCTGTTGATGGACACAGATTACTTCCAAATCTTAGCTATTGTGAACAATGCTGCAACAAACATGGAAGTATAGCTATCCCTTCCATGTACTGATTTCCTTTCTTTTGGGTATATTTCCAGCAGTGGGATTGCTAGATCATATGGTAGCTCTGTTTTTAGTGCTTTTTTTGTTGTTGTTGTTTGTTTTTTGACAGAGTTTCACTCTGTCTCCTAGGCTGGAGTTCAGTGGCATGATCTTGGCTCACTGCATCCTCCACCTCCTGGGTTTAAGCAATTCTCTGCCTCAGCTTCCTGAGTAGCTGGGATTTCAGGTGCCCACCACCACGCCCAGCTAATTTTTTTGTATTTTTAGTAGAGACAGGGTTTCACCATCTTGGCCAGGCTGATCTTGAACTCCTGACCTTGTGATCCACCTGCCTCAGCATCCCGAAGTGCTGGGATTACAGGTGTGAGCCACCGCACCTGGCTTATTTTTACTGTTTTGAGGAACCTCCAAACTCTTCTCCATAGTACTTGTACCAGTGTATATTCCCACTAACAGTGTATAAGGGTTCCCTTTTCTTCACATTCTTGCCAGTATTTGTTATTGCCTGTCTTTTGGATATTAGCCATTTTAAGTGGGGTGAGATGATAACTCATTGTACTTTTTATTTGCATTTCTCTGATGATCAATGATGTCCAGCACCTTTTCATGTGCCTATTTGCCATTTGTATGTCTTCTTTTAAAAAATACCTAGTCAAATCATTTTTGGTTGGATTATTAGATGTTTTCCCATAAAGTTGTTTGAGTTCCTTGTATATTATGGTTATTAATCCCTTGTCAGATGGGTTGTTTGCTATTTAGTTTTCTCCCATTGTGTGGGTTGTCTTCTCACTTTATTGATTGTATCCTTTACTGTGCAGAAATTTTTTTAACTTGATGGGATCCCATTTGTCCATGTTTGCTTTGGTTACTGTGCTTGTGAGGTATTGCTCAATAAATCTTTGTCTAGACCAATATCGTAGAGATATTTCCTTATGTTTTCTTGTAATAGTTTCATACTTTAAGGTCTTAGTTGTAAGTCTTTAATCCATTTTGATTTGATTTTTATATATGGCAAAAGATAAGGGTATAAGTTTCATACTTTTTTCTGCATATGGATATCCAGTTTTCCCAGCACAACTTATTGAAGAGACTGTCTTTTTCCCAGTGCATGTTCTTGGGACCTTTGTTGAAAATGACTCCACTGTAGATGTGTGGATTTGCTTCTGGATTCCCTATTCTGTTCCATTGGTCTATGTGTGTGTTTTTATGCCAGTACCATGCTGTTTTGGTTACTATAGCTCTGTTGTATAATTTGAAGTCAGGTAATGTGATTCCTCCAGTTTTGTTCTTTTTCTTAGGATAGCTTTGGCTATTCTGGGTCTTTTGTAGTTGTATATAAATTTTAGAATTGTTTTTTCTATTTCTTTGAAGAATGTCATTGGTATTTTGCTAGGGATTGCATTGAATCTGTAGATTGCTTTGGTTAGTATGGACATTTTTAACAATATTGATTCTCCTGATGCATGTACATAAAATATAGTTTTTTGATTTTTTGATATCCTCTTCAATTTCCTTCAACAGTGTTTTATAATTTTCATTATAGAGATCTTTCACTTTTTTGGTTAATTCCTAGATATTTAATTTTATGTGTGGCTACTGTAAGTGGAAATACTTTTTAAAATTTCTTTTTCACATTGTTCACTGTTGGCATATAGTAATGCTACCGATTTTTGTATGTTTATTTTGTATCATGCAACTTTACTGAATTTGTTTATCAGTTCTAATAGTTTCCTTGTGGAGTCTTTAGGTTTTTCCAAATATAAGTTCAAATTATCAGCAAACAAGGATAATTTGACTTCTTCCTTTTCAATTTGCATATCCTTTGTATGCTTCTTCTGTCAGATTGCTCTAGCTAGTACTTCCAGTACTATGTTGAATAACAGTGGTGACAGTGGGCATTCTCATCATGTTCTAGATATTAGAGAAAACGACTTCAGGTTTCAGTTTTTCCCCATTCAGTATGATACTAGCTGTTGGTCTGCTGTATATTTTTCTTTAATATAGGTCAATAGCTTTTCAGGAACAGGTGGTTTTTGGTTACAGGGATTTCCCCTTAGTGGTGATTTCTGAGAATTTGGTGCACCAATCGCCTGGGCAGTGTACACTGTGCCCAATGTGTAGTCTTTTATCCCTTACCCCCTCCTACCTTTCACCCTCCAAGCCCCCAGAGTCCATTATATCATTCTTACACCTTTGTGTCTTCATAGTGTAGCTCCCACTTATAAGTGAGAACATAAGATATTTGGTTTTCCATTACTGAGTTACTTCACTTAGAATAAAGGTCTCTAACTCCATCGAAGTTGCTGTGAATGTCATTATTTCATTCCATTTTATAGCTGAGTAGTATTCCATGGTATAGATATACCACATTTTTCTTTATCTACACATTGGTTGATGGGCATTTAGGCTGGTTCCATACTTTTGCAATTGTGAATTTTACTACTATAAACATGCATGTGCAACTGTCTTTTTCATAAAGACTTATTTTCCTTTGGGTAAATATTGAATAGTGGGATTACTGTACCAAATGGTAGTTCTATTTTTAGTTCTTAAGGATTCTCCATAGTGTTTTCCATAGTGGTTGTACTAGTTTACATTCCCACCAGCAGTGTAAAATTGTTCCCTTTTCACCACATCCATGCCAAAACCTATTATGTTTTTGTTTTTTAATTATGGCCATTCTTGCAGGAGTAAGGTGGTATCTCATGGTTTTAATTTGTGTTTCCCTGATAATTAGTGATGTTGAGCATTTTTATGTGTTTTTTAACTATTTGTATATCTTCTTTTGAGAATTGTCTATTCATGTCCTTTGCCCACTTTTTGATGCAAGTGTTTGTTATTTGCTGATTTGAGTTCCTTGTAGATTCTAGATATTAGTCCTTTGTCAGATGTTTAGTTTGTGACCATTTTCTTCCATTCTGTGGGTTGTCTGTTTACTCTGCTGATTATTTCTTTTGCTGTGCAGAAGCATTTTAGTTTAATTAGGTCCTATCTATTTATTTTTGTTTTTGTTGCATTTGCTTTTTGGTTCTTGGCCATGAACTCTTTACCTAAGCCAATGTCTAAAAGATTTTTTCTGATGTTGAGCATTTTCTCATACACTTATTTGTCATTTGTATGTCTTCTTTTGAGAAATGCCTTTTCAGGTCCTTTGCCCTTTCCTAAATTGTTTTTCTGTTATTGAGTTGTATGAAGTCTTCATACACTTCAGATGTTAACCTTTTATTAGATAAATGATTTGCAAATATTTTTTCCCATTCCATAAGTTGCCTTTTCACTCTGTTGATTTTTCCTTAAGGGCCAGAAATGTGTCTGATTCAAAGAGCCTGGCACAGAGTACAGATCACATGATCTCACTCACATGTGGAGGCTAAAATAAGTTCCTCTCGTAGAAGTAAAAAGCAGAACAGAAGTTATTAGAGGCTGGAAAGAGTAGGAAAAAGGTGGGGATAGAGAAAGATTTGTTAAAGAACATAACATTTCAGTTAGTTCTAGTGTTTTATGGCACTGTAAGATGACTATAGTTAACAATGGTATATTATATATTTTCAGATAGATAGAGGATATTGAATGTTCCCAGCATAAAGAAATGATAAATATTTATGATGAATATACGATGTTCATCTGATTATTATATATTGTATGTGTCAAAACATCACTATGTACCCCATAATATGTGCAATTATTATGTGTTAATTAAAAGTAAGTAAATAAATTTTTAGAAGGAAGTTCTTTTTAAAAGTTCAATGACATTCTGGAAGAATAAAAAGCCTGAAGATCCTAGGGAACACTTTTGGGAAGTGCTAGTCAGGTCTGCAGTGCATCCTCAAAGGGTGCTAGCTGATCACAACACCCAAGTACTTTTGAATATCTGGAAAGCCTTCCCAAGAAGGATGGTTGCAAACAAGCCCAGACAGTGAATGCTACAATAAATACCTAACTCTTCAATGCCCAGACACAGAAGAACATCTGCTAGCATCAACGCCATCCAGGAAAACATGACCTCACCAAATAAACTAAATAAGGCAACAAAGACCAATTTTAGAGAAATAGAAACATGTGACCTTTCAGACACAGAATTCGAAATAGTTGTGTTGAGAAAAAAAGAAATTCAAGAAAACACAAAGAAGGAATTCAGAATTCTATCAGATAAATTTAACAAAGAGATTGAAATAATTAAAAAGAATCAAGCAGAAATACTCAAGCTGAAAAATGCAATTGACATACAGAAGAATGCATCAGAGTCCTTTAATAGCAGAATGGCTCAAGCAGAAGAATTAGTGAGCTTGAAGACAGGCTATTTGAAAATACACAGTTAGATGAGACAAGAAAAAAGAACAAAAAAGAATGAAGCACAACTACAGGATTTTAAAAATAGCCTCAAAGGGCAAACCTAAGAGATATTGGCCTTAAAGAAGAGGTAGAGAAAGAGATGAGGTATAAAGTTTATTGAAAGGGATAATAACAAAGAACTTCCCAAAAGTAGAGAAAGGTATCAATATCCAAATACAAGAAGGTTATAGAACACCAGGCAGATTTACCCAAAGAATATTACCTCAAGGCATTTAATAATCAAACTCTCCAAGGTCAAGGACAAAGAAAGGATCCTAAAAGCAGGAAGAGAAAATAAACAAATAACATACAATGGAGCTCCAATATGTCTGGCAGCAGACTTTTCAGTGGAAACCTTACAGGCCAGGAGACAGTGACATGACGTATTTAAAGTGGTAAAGGAAAAACTTTTCCCCTAGAATAGTATATCTGGTGAAAATATCCTTCAAACATGAAGGCAAAATACTTTCCCAGGTAAACAAAAGCTGAGGGATTTTTATTAACACCAGACATGTCCTACAAGAAATGCTAAACAGAGTACTTCAATCAGAAAGAAAAAGATGTTAATGAGCAATAAGAAATCATCTGGAAGGGGGAGCAGCAAAGATGGCCAAAGAGAATCAGCTCTGCTTTGTGGCTCCCACCAAGAACAACAAAAACGGTGAGTGAATTCTGCATCTTCAATTGAGGTACCAAGGTTCTCTCAATGGGACTGCCTAGGTGGTTGTTGCAGTCTACAAAGTGTGAGGAAAAGCGGGGTGGAGCAAGGGCCTATCTAGGAGCTGAACAGAGCAAAGGGATCTCCCTTCCCTGGCCAACGGTGGTGGTGAAGGATTGTGCTACCCCTCCCTTAAAACAATGCTTTTTCCATGGATCCTTGGAACCCGCAGATCAGGAGGTCCCCTCATGAGCACATGCCACCAGGGACTTGGGGCCCAAGTGCAGAGCTGTGGAGATGCAAGGTGGTGGTTGGGTGGGCAGCCACTCGAGCAAGCATTGAGATACATAAGTATTTGCAAACTCTGGCTCTGGGAACTCCAGTGAGGCAGGAGATCAGTCCATTCCTATGAGGAAGCCAAGCAGCCTAATTCCCATGGAACTCCACAAGCTAAAACTCACGGGTTTGGAATTCCCACCGACCAGTGCAGCAGGCTGTAAACTGCCTAAGAAGACTGAGTTCCCAGTGGGGAGGGGCGGCCACCATCACTGTGGCTCCAGTCAGCCGTTTTCCCCTGCTGCCAGGGCCAGTGAGACTGGGCAGTTTGGACCAGGAGCAATTCCCCACAGCATAGCACAGTGGTTGGGTCAGTTTGTGGCCAGACTGCTTCTTTAAGCGAGACCCTGATCCACTCCTTCTTATTGGGCAGGGCCTCCCTGTGGGAATTCCAGCATCCCCAGCCAGGGGTTTATGGACAGAATGCTGATATCCCTGAGAGGGACCCTTAGGAGGAGGGGAGGCTGCAATATCACGGATCAGTGGTCTTAATTTTTTCTGCTGGCTGACTCTGAAGAGTCAGGGCAGCCTGGACAAGGGGGATTCCCCCAAGCACAGCATACTTGCTTCACTAAGGGGCAGACAGACTGCTTATTTAAGTGAGTCCCTGATCCCGCTCCTTCTGACTGGATGAGACCTCCCAACAGGAGTTTCCAGACACCTCATACAGGAGCATTCCAGCCAGTATCAGGTTGGTGCCCCTTTGGGACAGAGCTCCCACAGAAAGGAGCAGGCTGCCATCTTGGCTGGTCTGTAGCCTCAGTTGGCAATACCTCCAGGAGCAGAAGGGACCCAGGTAAATAGGGTCTGGAGTGAACTCCCAGCAAACCACAGCAGCCCTAAGGAAGAGAAGCCTGACTTCTAAAAGAAAAACAAACAGAAAGCAACAATGACAACAACATCAACAAAAAAGACCCCACAAAACCCCATCCAAAGGTCAGTAGCCTCAAAGGTCAAAGGTAGATAAACCCATGAAGGTGAGAAAGAATCAATGCAAAAATACTGAAAACTCAAAAAGCCAGAGTGCCTCTTCTCCAAATGATTGCAACATGTCTCAGCAAGGGCACAGAACTGGGATGAGGCTGAGATGGACAAACTGACAGAAGTAGGCTTCAGAAGATGGGTAATAACGAACTTCACTGAGCTAAAGGAGCATGTTCTAACTAATTGCAAAGAAGCTAAGAACCATGATAAAGCATTACAGGAGATGTTAACCAGAATAACCAGTTTAGAGAGGAACATAAGTGATCTGATGGAGTTGAAAAACACAACATGAGAACTTCACAATGCAAACACAAGTATTAAGAGCTGAATAGACCACACAAAAGAAAGGATATCAGAGCTTGAAGACTATTTTGATGAAATAAGGCAAGTAGACAAGCTTAGAGAAAAAAGAATGAAAAGGAACCAACAAAACCTCTGAGAACTATGGGATTATGTTAAAAGACCAAGCCTATGACTGATAGGGATACTTGAAAGAGACAGGGAGAATGGAACCAAGTTGGAAAACACATTTCAGGACATTATCCAGGAGAAGTTCCCCAACCTAGCAGCACAGGCCAACATTCAAATTAAGGAAACCCAGAGAACCCCAGTAAGATACTCCATGAGAAGAACAAGCCAAAGACACATAATCATCAGATTATCTTAAGATCAAAATGAAGGAAAAAATGTTAGGGAAACCAGGGAAAAGGCCAGGTCATCTATAAATAGAAGTCCATCAGACTAACAGAAGACCTCTCAGCACAAACCCTGCAAGCCCGAAGAGATTGGGGCCAAAATTCAACATTCCTAAAGAAAAGAATTTTCAATCCAGGATTTCATATTTGGCCAAACTAAGTTTCATGAGTGAAGGAGAAGTAAAGTCTTTTTCTGACAAGCAAATGCTGAAGGAATTCATCACCACCAGAACTGCCTTGCAAGAGCTCCTGAAGGAGACACTAAATATTAAAAAAAAGAAATATTACCAGTTACTACAAAAACACACTGAAGTACACAGATCAGTGATACTATGAAACAACTACATCAAGTCTTCAAAATAACCAGCCAGCTAAGATTATTTCAGGATCAAACTCACACAGAACAATACTAACCTTAAATGTAAATGGGCCAAATGCCCAAATTAAAGGATATAGAATGGCAAGCTGGATAAAGAGTCAAGATCCATCAGTGTGCTGTATTAAAGAGATCCATCTCACGTGCAAAGCATAGACTCAAAAGGATGAAGGAAAATTTACTAAGCAAATGGAAAAAAGCAGGGGTTGCAATCCTAGTTTCTGACAAAACTGACTTTAAACCAACAAAAATGAAAAAAAAAAAGAAGGGCATTACATAATGGCAAAGGGGTCAATTCAACAAGAAGAAATAACTATTCTAAGTATAAATGCACCCAATACAGGAGCACCCAGATTCATAAAACAAGTTCTTACAGACCTACAAAGAGACTTACACTCCCACAAAATAATAGTGGGAGACATTAACACCCCACTGTCAATATTAGATCATTGAGACAGAAAATCAACAACAATATTCAGGACTTGAACTCAGCTCTGGATAAGTGAACCTGATAAATATCTACAGAACTCTCCACCCCAAAACAACAGCATATGCATTCTTCTCATCACCACATGACACTTACTCTAAAATTAATCACATAATTGGAAGTAAATCACCCTCAGCAAATTCAAAAGAATTAAAATCATAACAAACAGTCTCTCAGACAACAGCACAATCAAATTAAAACTCAAGATTAAGAAACTCACTCAAAGATGGCTGAATAGCAACAGCTCTGGTGTACAGCTCCCAGCATGAGCGATGCAGAAGACGAGTGATTTCTGCATTTCCATCTGAGGTACTGGGTTCATCTCATTAGGGAGTGCCAGACAGTGGGTGCAGGACAGTGGGTGCCGCGCATCCTGCATGAGCTGAAGCAGGGCGAGGCATTGCCTCACTTGGGAAGTGCAAGGGGTCAGGGAGTTCCCTTTCCTAGTCAAAGAAAGGGGTGACAGATGGCACCTGGAAAATCGGGTCACTCCCACCCTAACACTGCGCTTTTCCAATGGGCTTAAAAAACGGCACACCAGGAGATTATACCCTGCACATGGCTAGGAGGGTCCTACGCCCACGGAGTCTTGCTGATTGCTAGCACAGCAGTCTGAGATCAAACTGCAAGGTGGCAGCAAGACTCGGGGAGGGGGTGCCTGCCATTGCCCAGGCTTGATTAGGTAAACAAAGCAGCCAGGAAGCTCGAACTGGGTGGAGCCCACCACAGCTCAAGGAGGCCTGCCTGCCTCTGTAGGCTCCACCTCTGGGGGCAGGGCACAGAAAAACAAAAAGACAGCAGTAACCTCTGCAGACTTAAATGTCCCTGTCTGACAGCTTTGAAGAGAGTAGTGGTTCTCCTAGCACGCAGCTGGAGATCTGAGAATGGACAGACTGCCTCCTCAAGTGGGTTCTTGACCCCCGAGCAGTCTAACTTGGAGGCACCCCCAAGTAGGGGCAGACTGACACCTTACACGGCTGTGTACTCTTCTGAGACAAAACTTCCAGAGGAACAATCAGGCAGCAGCATTTGCGGTTCACCAAGATCCGCTGTTCTACAGCCACCACTGTTCTGCAGCCACCGCTGCTGATACCCAGGCAAACAGGGTCTGGAGTGGACCTCTAGCAAACTCCAACAGACCTGCAGCTGAGGGTCCTGTCTGTTAGAAGGAAAACTAACAAACAGAAAGGACATCCACACCAAAAACCCTTCTGTATGTCACCATCATCAAACACCAAAAGTAGATAAAACCACAAGATGGGGAAAAAACAGAACAGAAAAACTGGAAACTCTAAAAAGCAGAGCACCTCTCCTCCTCCAAAGGAACGCAGCTCCTCACCAGCAATGGAACAAAGCTGGATGGAAAATGACTTTGACGAGCTGAGAGAAGAAGGCTTCAGATGATCAAACTACTCTGAGCTACAGGAGGAAATTCAAACCAATGGCAAAGAAGCTAAAAACTGTGAAAAAAAATTAGATGAATGGATAACTAGAATAACCAATGCAGAGAAGTCCTTAAAGGAGCTGATGGAGCTGAAAGCCAAGGCTCGAGAACTACATGAAGAATGCAGAAGCCTCAGGAGCCGATGTGATCAACTGGAAGAAAGAGTATCAGTAATGGAAGACGAAATGAATGAAATGAAGCAAGAAGGGAAGTTTAGAGAAAAAAGAATAAAAAGAAACGAACAAAGCCTCCAAGAAATATGGGACTATGTGAAAAGACCAAATCTACGTCTGATTGGTGTACCTGAAAGTGACAGGGAGAATGGAACCAAGTTGGAAAACACTCTGCGGATATTATCCAGGAGAACTTGCCCAATCCAGCAAGGCAGGCCAACATTCAGATTCAGGAAATACAGAGAACGCCACAAAGATACTCCTCAAGAAGAGCAACTCCAAGACAAATAACTGTCAGATTCGCCAAAGTTGAAATGAAGGAAAAAATGTTAAGGGCAGCCAGAGAGAAAGGTCGGGTTACCCACAAAGGGAAGCCCATGAGACTAACAGCGGATCTCTCAGCAGAAACTCTAGAAGCCAGAAGAGAGTGGGGGCCAATATTCAACATTCTTAAAGAAAAGAATTTTCAACCCAGAATTTCATATCCAGCCAAACTAAGCTTCAGAAGTGAAGGAGAAATAAAATACTTTACAGACAAGCAAATGCTGAGAGATTTTGTTACCACCAGGCCTGCCCTAAAAGAGTTCCTGAAGGAAGCACCAAATATGGAAAGGAACAATTGGTACCAGCCACTGCAAAAACATGCCAAAATGTAAAGACCATCAAGGCTAGGAAGAAACTTTATCAACTAACGAGCAAAATAACCAGCTAACACCATAATGACAGGACCAAACACATACATAACAGTGTTAACCTTAAATGTAAATGGGCTAAATGCTCCAATAAAAAGACACAGACTGGCAAATTGGATAAAGAGTCAAGACCCATCAGTGTGCTGTATTCAGGAAACCCATCTCATGTGCAGAGACACACATAGGCTCAAAACAAAGGGATGGGGGAAGATCTACCAAGCAAATGGAAAACAAAAAAGGCAGGGGTTGCAATCCTAGTCTCTGATAAAACAGACTTTAAACCAACAAAGATCAAAAGAGACAAAGAAGGCCATTACATAATGGTAAAGGGATCAATTCAACAAGAGGAGCTAACTATCCTAAATATATATGCACCCAATACAGGAGCACCCAGATTCATAAAGCAAGTCCTGAGTGACCTACAAAGAGACTTAGACTCCCACACATTAATAATGGGAGACTTTAACACCCCACTGTCAACATTAGACAGATCAATGCGACAGAAAGTTAACAAGGATACCCAGGAATTGAACTCAGCTCTGCACCAAGCGGACCTAATAGACATCTACAGAACTCTCCACCCCAAATCAACAGAATATACATTTTTTTCAGCACCACACCACACCTATTCAAAAATTGACCACATAGTTGGAACTAAAGCACTCCTCAGGAAATGTAAAAGAACAGAAATTTTAACAAAACGGTCTCTCAGACCACAGTGCAATCAAACTAGAACTCAGGACTAAGAATCTCACTCAAAACTGCTCAACTAAATGGAAACTGAACAACCTGCTCCTGAATGACTGCTGGGTACATAACGAAATGAAGGCAGAAATAAAGATGTTCTTTGAAACCAATGAGAACAAAGACAAAACATACCAGAATCTCTGGGACACATTCAAAGCAGTGTGTAGAGGGAAATTTATAGCACTAAATGCCCACAAGAGAAAGCAGGAAAGATCCAAAATTGACACCCTAACATCACAATTAAAAGAACTAGAAAAGAAAGATCAAACACATTCAAAAGATAGCAGAAGGCAAGAAATAAATAAAATCAGAGCAGAACTGAAGGAAATAGAGACACAAAAAACCCTTCAAAAAATTAATGAATCCAGGAGATGGTTGTTTGAAAAGATCAACAAAATCAATTGACCGCTACGAAGACTAATAAAGAAGAAAAGAGAGTAGAATCAAATAAATGCAATAAAAAATGATAAAGGGGATATCACCACCAATCCCACAGAAATACAAACTACCATCAGAGAATACTACAAACACCTCTGTGCAAATAAACTAGAAAATCTAGAAGAAATGGATAAATTCCTTGACACATACACCCTCCCAAAACTAAACCAGGAAGAAGTTGAATCTCTGAATAGACCAATAACAGGCTCTGAAATTGTGGCAATAATCAATAGCTTACCAACCAAAAAAAGTCCAGGACCAGATGGATTCACAGCCAAATTCTACCAGAGGTACAAGGAGGAGCTGGTACCATTCCTTCTGAAATTATTCCAATCAATAGAAAAAGAGGGAATCCTCCCTAACTCATTTTATGAGGCCAGCATCATCCTGATACCAAAGCCTGGCAGAGACACAACAAAAAAAGAGAATTTTAGACCAATATCCCTGGTGAACATGGATGCACAAATCCTCAACAAAATACTGGCAAACCGAATCCAGCAGCCCATCAAAAAGCTTATCCACCATGACCAAGTGGGCTTCATCCCTGGGATGCAAGGCTGGTTCAATATACGCAAATCAATAAATGTAATACAGCATATAAACAGAACTGGAGACAAAAAACACATGATTATCTCAATAGATGCAGAAAAGGCCTTTGACAAAATTCAACATCCCTTCATGCTAAAAACTCTCAATAAATTAGGTATTGATGGGACGTATTTCAAAATAATAAGAGCTATCTATGACAAACCCACAGCCAATATCATACTGAATGGGCAAAAACTGGAAGCATTCCCTTTGAAAACTGGCACAAGACAGGGATGCTCTCTCTCACCACTCCTATTCAACATAGTGTTGGAAGTTCTGGCCAGGGTAATTAGGCAGGAGAAGGAAATAAAGGGTATTCAATTAAGAAAAGAGGAAGTCAAATTGTCCCTGTTTGCAGATGACATGATTGTATATCTAGAAAACCCCATTGTCTCAGCCCAAAATCTCCTTAAGCTGATAAGCAACTTCAGCAAAGTCTCAGAATACAAAATCAATGTACAAAAATCACAGGCATTCCTATACACCAACAACAGACAAACAGAGAGCCAAATCATGAGTGAACTCCCATTCACAATTGCTTCAAAGAGAATAAAATACCTAGGAATCCAACTTACAAGGGATGTGAAGGACCTCTTCAAGGAGAACTATAAACCACTAGTCAATGAAACAAAAGTGGATACAAAGAAATGGAAGAACATTCCATGCTCATGGGTAGGAAGAATCAATATCGTGAAAATGGCCATACTGCCCAAGGTAATTTATAGCTTCAATGCCATCCCCATCAAGCTATCAACGACTTTTTTCACAGAATTGGAAAAAACTACTTTAAAGTTCATATGGAAACAAAAAAGAGCCCACATCGCCAGGTCAATCCTAAGCCAAAAGAACAAAGCTGGAGGCATCACGCTACCTGACTTCAAACTATACTACAAGGCTATAGTAACCAAAACAGCATGGTACTGGTACCAAAACAGAGATATAGATCAATGGAACAGAACAGAGCCCTCAGAAATAATTCTGCATATCTACAACCATCTGATCTTTGACAAACCTGAGAAAAATAAGCAATGGGGAAAGGTTTCCCCATTTAATAAATGGTGCTGGGAAAACTGGCTAGCCATATGTAGAAAGCTGAAACTGGATCCCTTCATTACACCTTATACAAAAATTAATTCAAGATGGATTAAAGACTTACATGTTAGACCTAAAACCATAAAAACTCTAGAAGAAAACCTAGGCAATACCATTCAGGACATAGGCATAGGCAAGGACTTCATGTCTAAAACACCAAAAGCAATGGCAACAAAAGCCAAAATTGACAAATGGGATCTAATTAAACTCAAGAGCTTCTGCACAGCAAAAGAAACTACCATCAGAGTGAACAGGCAACCTACAAAATGGGAGAAAATTTTCGCAACCTACTCATCTGACAAAGGGCTAATATCCAGAATCTACAATGAACTCAAACAAATTGACAAGAAAAAAACAAACAACCTCATCAACAAGTGGGTGAAGGATATGAGTAGACACTTCTCAAAAGAAGATATTTATGCAGCCAAAAGACACATGAAAAAATGCTCATCATCACTGGCCATCAGAGAAATGCAAATCAAAACCACAATGAGATTCTATCTCACACCAGTTAGAATGGCAATCATTAAAAAGTCAGGAAACAACAGGTGTTGGAGAGGATGTGGAGAAATAGGAACACTTTTACACTGTTGGTGGGAATGTAAACTAGTTCACCCATTGTGGAAGTCAGTGTGGTGATTCATCAGGGATCTAGAACTAGAAATACCATTTGACCCAGCCATCCCATTACTGGGTATATACCCAAAGGATTATAAATCATGCTCTATAAAGACACATGCACACATATGTTTATTGCGGCACTATTCACAATAGCAAAGACTTGGAACCAACCCAAATGTCCAACAACGATAGACTTGATTAAGAAAATGTGGCACATATACATCATGGAATACTATGCAGCCATAAAAAATGAAGAGTTCATGTCCTTTGTAGGGACATGGATGAAACTGGAAACCATCATTCTCCGCAACCTATGGCAAGGACAAAAAACCAAACACCACATGTTCTCACTCATAGGTGGGAATTGAACAATGAGAACACATGGACACAGGAAGGGGAACATCACACTCTGGGGACTGTTGTGGGGTGGGGGGAGGGGGGAGGGAAAGCGTTAGGAGATATACCTAATGCTAAATGACGAGTTAATGGGTGCAGCACACCAACATGGCACATGTATACATATGTAAAAAACCTGCACATTGTGCACATGTACCCTAAAATTTAAGTATATAATAATAAAATAAAATAAAAAAAAGAAAGTCAAAGACCACACAACTACATGGAAATTGAACAACATACTCCTCAATGACTTCTGGGTAAATAATGAAATTAAAGCAGAAAACAAGAAGTTCTTTGAAATCAATGAGAACAGAGACAATGTACCAGAATCTCTGAGACACAGCTAAAGTAGTGGTAAGAAGGAAATTTATAGCACTGAATGCCCACATTGAAAAGCCAGAAAAATCTCAAGTCGATACCCTACCATCACAACTAAAAGAACTAGAAAACCAAGAGCAAACAAACCCCAAAGCTAGAAGAAGACAATAAATAAACAAGCTCAGAGTGTAACTGAAGGAGAAAAAGACATGAAAAACCCTTCAAAAAATGGATGAATCCAGGAGCTAGTTTTCTGAAAAAATTAATAAAATATTTAGACTGCTCCTAGACTAATGACGAAGAAAAGAGAGAAGAATCAAATAGACACAATAAAAAATGATAAAGGGATATCACCACTGACCCCACAGAAATACAAACAACTTTCAGAGAATGCTATAAACACCTCTATGCAAATAAACTAGAAAATCTAGAAGAAATGGATAAATTCATGGACACATACACCTTCCCAAGACTGAGCCAGTTAGAAGTTGAATCCCTGAATAGACCAATAACAAGTTCTGAAATTGAGGCAGTCGTCAATTGCCTAGCAACCAAAAAATGCCCAGGACCAGATGGATTTACAACTGAGTTCTACCAGAAGTACAAAAAGGAGCTGATACCTTTTCTTCTGAAATTATTCCAAACAATTGAAATGGACGCACTCCTCCCTAATTCATTCTATGAGGCCAGCATCATCCTGATAACAAACTTGGTAGAGATACAACAAAAATAGAAAACTTCATGCCAATATCCCTAATGAACATTGATGCAAAAATTCTTAATAAAATACTGGCAAAACGAATCTACCAGCACATAAAAAAGCTTATCTGTCACCAATAAATTGACTTCATCCCTGGAATGCAATTGCGGCTGGTTCAACATACCCAAATCAATAAACCTAATTTATCACATAAACAGATCCAAAGACAAGAACCACATGATTATCTCAATAGAGGATGAAAAGGCCTTGATAAAATTCAACATCCCTTCATCTTAAAAGCTTTCATTAAAATAGGTAATGAAGGAACATGCCTCAAAATAATAAGAGTGATACATGAAAAACCCACAGCCAATATCAAAATGAATGGGCAAAGCTGGAAGCATTCCCCTTGAAAACTGGCACAAGACAAGGATGACCTCTCCCACCACTCCTATTCAACATAATATTAAACGTTCTGACTAGGGCACTCAGGCAAGAGAAAGAAATAAAGAGTATTCAAATAGGAAGAGAGAAAGTCAAATTGTGTCTTGTGTGCAGATGACATGACAGAAAACCCCATCATCTCAGCACAAAAGCTTCTTCAGCTGATAAGCAACTTCAGCAAAGTCTGAGGATACAAAATCAATATGCAAAATTCATAAGGATTTCTATACACCAACAACAGGCAAGCAGAGAGCCAAATCATGAATGAACCCCCATTCAAAATTGCTGGAAAAGGAATAAAATACTTGGGAATACAGTTAACAAGGGAAGTGAAAGACCTCTTCAAGGAGAACTACAAACCACTGCTCGGGGAAATTAGAGAGGACACAAACAAATGGAAAAATATTCCATGCTCATGAATAGGAAGAATCAACATTGTGAAACTGGCTATATTGCCCAAAGTAATTTATAGATTTGATGCTGTTCGCATTAAACTACCATTGACATTCTTCGAAGAATTTGAAGAAACTACTTTAAAATTCATATGGAACCAAATAAGAGCCCATACAGCCAAGACAGTCATGCTACCTGACTTCAAAGTATACTACAAGGCTATAGTAACCAAAACAGCATGGTATTGGTACAAAAACAGACACATAGACTGATGGAACAGAATAGAGAACTCAGAAATAGGACTATACATCTACAACAATCTGATTTTTGTCAAACCTGACAAAAACAAACAGTGGGGAAAGGATTCCCTGTTTAATAAATGGTGTTGAGAGAACTGGCTAGCCATATGCAGAAAATTGAAACTGGTCCCCTTTCTTACACCTTATATGAAAATTAATTCAAGATGGATTAAAGACTTAAATGTAAAATCCCAAATTATAAAAACCTTAGAAGAAAACCTCAGCAATACCATTCAGGACATAGGCATGGGCAAAGATTTCATGATGAAATTGCCAAAAGCAACTGCAACAAAAGCCAGAATTGACAAATAGGATCTAATTAAACTAAAGAGCTTTTGCACAGCAAAAGAAACTATCATCAGAGTGAACAGACAACCTAGAGAGTGGGAGAAAATTTTTGCAATCTACCCATCTGACAAATGTCTAATATCCAGAATCTACAAGTAACTTAAACAAATTTACAAGAAAAAACAACCCCATTAAAAAGTAGGCAAAGGACACAGACACTTCTCAAAAGAAGACATTCATGCAGCCAAACATGAAAAATAGCTCAACATCACTGATCATTAGAGAAATGCAAATCAAAACCAGAGTGAGATACCATCTTATGCCAGTCATAATGGTGATTATTAAAGAGTCAAGAAACAACAGATGCTAGCGAGGTTGCAGAGAAATAGGAACATTTTAACACTGTTAGTGGGAGTGTAAATTAGTTCAACCATTGTGGAAGATGGTGTAGCAATTCCTCAAAGATCTAGAACCAGAAATACCATTTCACCCAGCAATTCCATTACTGAGTATATACCCAAAGGAATATAAATCATTCCATTACAAAGATACATGCATGCGTATGTACATTGCAGCACTATTCACAATAGCGAATACATGGAATCAACCCAAATGCCCATGAATGATAGACTAGATAAAGAAAATGTGGTACATATACACCACAGAATACTATGCAGCCATAGAAAGGAATGAGATCATGTCCTTTGCAGGGACATGGATGGAGCTGGAGGCCATTATCCTCAGCAACCTAATTCAGGAACAGAAAATCAAACACAGCTTGTTTTCACTTAAAAGTCGGAGCTGAACATGAAAACACATGGACACAGGGAGGGGAACAACACACACTTGGGCCTGTCCCAGGGCGGGATCAAGGGAGGGAGAGCATTAGAAAAAATACCTGATGCATGCTGGCCTTAATACCTAAGTGATGGGTTGATGGGTGCAGCAAACCACCATGGCACATGTTTACCTAAGTAATAAACCTACACATCCTGCACATGTACCCCAGAACTTAGAATAAAAATTTAAAAATATATATAGTCATTTCAATTGATGCTGAAAAAGCATTTAAGGTTCAACATTCCTTCATAAATAAAAACCTTCATAAATCTAGGGATAGAAGAAATATACCTCAACATCATAAAAGCCATATGTGACAGACTCACAGCTAGTATCACAGTGAATAGGGAAAAACTAAAAGCCTTATGGAACATAACAAGGATGCCCACTTTCACCAATTTTATTCAACATAGCACTGGAAATCCTAGCTAGAACAATTCAGGTAAGAGAAAGAAATCAAAGGCATCCAGATTGGAAAGGAAGGAGTCAAAGTATCCTTGTTTGCAGATTATATGATCTTATATTTGGAAAAACCTAAGGGCTCACAAAAAACTGTTAGAACTAATGAAAGTATTCAGTAAAGTTGCAAGATATAAAGTCAATATAGAATAATCAGTAGCACTTGTGTATGCCAACAGTGAGCAATCTGTAAAACAAATCAAGAAAGGTATCCCATTTACAATAGCCACAAATAAAATAAAGTACCTAGTAATTAACTTAACCAAAGAAGTGAAATATCTCTATAATGAAAACTATAAAACACTAATGAAGGAAATTGAAGAGGACATAGAAAAATGGAAAGATATTTCATGTTCATGGTTTAGAACACTCCATATTGCTAAAATGTCCTTACTATCCAAAGCAATCTACAGATTCAATGCAATTCCTATCAAAATACCAATGACATTCTTCACAGAAATAGAAAAAAAATTCTAAAATGTATATGGAACCACAAGGACCCAGAATAGCCAAAGCTATCCTAAGCAAAAAGAGCAAAACTGGAGGAATCACATTACCTGACTTCAAATTATACTGCAGAGCTATAGTAACCAAAACAGCATGGTACTGGCATAAAAACACACATATAGATCAATGGAGCAGAATAGAGACCCCAGAAACAAATCCATACACCTACAGTTAACTCATTTGCAACAAAGACTCCAAGAATATGCACTGGGGAAATGACAGTCTCTTTAATAAATTGTGCTGGGAAAACTGGATATCCATATGCAGAAGAATCAAACTAGACCCGTATCTCTTGCTATATACAAAAATCAAATCAAAATTGATTAAAGTCTGAAATCTAAGACGTTAAACTATGAAAATGCTACAAGAATACATTGGGGAAACGCTCCAGGACATTAGTCTGGGCAAAAACTTGAGTAATATTCCACAAGCACAGGCAACTAAAGCAAACATGGACAAACGGATCACATTAAATTACAAAGTTTCTGCACAGCAAGGGAAAAAATTAACAAATGGAAGAGACAACCCACAGAATGGGAGAAAATAGTTGCAAGCTGATCATATGACATGGGATTAATAACCAGAATATATAAAGAGCTAAAACAACTCTATAGCTAAAAATCTAATAATCTAATTAAAAATGGTGAAGAGCTATGAATAGACATTTCTCAAAAGAAGACATACAAATTGCAAACAGGCATGTGGAAAGGTGCTTAACATCATTGATCATCAGAGAAATGCAAATCAAAACTGCAATGAGATGTCATCTCATCCCAGTTAAAATGGCATTTATCCAAAAGACAGGCAATAACAAGTGCTGACAGGGATGTGGAGAAAAGGGAATCCTCTTACACTGTTGGTGGGAATGTAAATTAGTACAATCATGTGGAGAACAGTTTGGAGGTTCCTCAATACATTTAAAACAGAGCTACACCATACAATCCAGCCACCCCACTGCTGGGTATATACCCCACAGAAAGGTAATAAACATATTGAACAAATATCTGCACTCCCATGTTTGTTGCATCACTGTTCACAATAGCCAAGATTTGGAAGCAACCTAAGTGTTCATCAAGAGATGAATGGATAAAGAAAATGTGGTATTTGTACACAATTGAGTACTATTCAGCCACAAGAAAGAATGGGATCCAGTGATTTGCAACAACATGGATGGAACTAGCAGTCATTGTGTTAGGTGAAATAAACCAGGCACAGAAAGACAAACATCACACGCTATCACTTATTTGTGGTATCTAAAAATCAAAACAATTTAAACTCATGGAGATAGAAAGCAGAATGATGGTTACCACAGGCTGGGAAGAGTATTGGAGAGGTCAGGGGGAAGGTGGGGATTGTTAATGAGTACAAAAAAATGGAAAAAGTGAATAAGATATAGTAATTGATAGCACAACAGGTTGATTATAGTCAATAATAATTTAATTGTACATTTAAAATAACTAAAAGAGCATAACTGGATTGTTTATAACACAAAGAATGAATGCTTGAGGGGATGGATACCCCATTTTCCATGATGTGATTATTATGCATTGCATGTCTGTGTCAAAACATCTCATGTATCCTATATATACACCTACTATGTACCCACAAAAATTAGAAATTAAAAAATTTTAAAAAGAACAAAATTTAATAAAAGGAGATAAATTAACCATAAATGCGTGAGGTAATTTCTATGTTTTCTATCCTGTTCTATTGGTCTATGTGGTACTGTTTTTATGCCAGTACCATGCTGTTTTGATTACTATGGATTTATTATGTATTGATATTTTAGAGTCAGTTAGTGTGATGCTTCTAGCTTTGTTCTATTCACTCAAGATTTCTATGGATGTTTGGTGTCTTTTGTGGATTCATACAAATTTGTGGTTAGTTTTTCTTTTACTGTGAGAATTGTCATTGGAATTTTGATAGGGACTGCACTGAATCTGACATTTTAATTTTTTTTTTGAGACAGAGTCCGGAATTTTGACAGGGACTGCATTGAATCTGACATTTATATATATATATATATATATATATATTTTTTTTTTTTTTTTTTTTTTTTTTTTTGAGACAGAGTCTTGCTTTGTCGCCCAGGCTGGAGTGCAGTGGCGCGATCTCGGCTCACTGCAAGCTCCACCTCCCGGGTTCACGCCATTCTCCTGCCTCAGCCTCCCTAGTAGCTGGGACTACAGGCGCCCACTACCACGCCCGGCTAATTTTTTGTATTTTTAGTAGAGACGGGGTTTCACCGTGTTAGCCAGGATGGTCTCGATCTCCTGACCTCGTGATCCGCCCGCCTCGGCCTCCCAAAGTGCTGGGATTACAGGCGTGAGCCACCGCGCCCGGCCTTTTTTTTTTTTTTTTTTTGAGACAGTCTCGCTCTGTCGCCCAGGCTGGAATGTAGTGGCGTGATCTCTGCTCACTGCAACTTCCACCTCACGGGTTCAAGTGATTCTCCTGCATCAGCCTCCCAAGTAGCTGGAACTACAGGCACATGCCACCACACCTGGCTAATTTTTTGTATTTTTAGTAGAGACGGGGTTTCACCATGTTAGCCAGGATGGTCTCGATCTCCTGACCTCGTGATCCGCCTGCCTCGGGCTCCCAAAGTGCTGGGATTACAGGCGTGAGCCACTGCACCCGGCCTGACATTTTAATATTTTTAATTATTCCAGTCCATGAACATGAAATATCTTTCAATTTATTTGTGCCTTCGTTTGTTTCATCATTGTTTCATAGTTTTCAGGGTACAGATATTTCACCTCCTTGGTTAAATTTATTCTTAAGTAATTTTGTTTTACAGCTATTGTAAATGAGATTATTCTCTTGATTTCTCGTTTTGGATAGTTTACTGTTAGCATATAGAAGAACTACTGATTTTTGTACAGTACTCCCTTCACTTTCAATCTATGTGTGTCCTTAAAATTGAAGTGTCTTGTAGACAGCATGCAGTTGAGCCTTCCTTTTTATCCATTATGCCCCTATTTCTTTTGATTTATATAGTCTATTCACAGTCAAAGTAATCATAGACATGTAGCTTACTACTACCATTTTGTCGATTGTTTTCTGATTGTTTTGTAGGTTCTTTTTTCCTTTCTTTCTCTCTTGCTACCTTCCTTTGTGGTTTGATGATTTTTTGTTGTTGTTGTAGTATTCTTTGATTCCTTTCTCTATTTTTTATACCTATTACAGGCTTCCGCTTTTTGGTTACCACGAGGCTTACATAAAACATGTTAGGTTGGTGCAAAAGTGATTGCTGTTTTTGCCATGACGTTTTGCCATTAAGGCTTTTGTTTGTGGCAAAAACAGCAATTGCTTTTGCACCAAACTAATACTTAAAAAAGACTGTTTTAAGCTGATAACAACTTAATCTTGATGGCATTAAAAAACTCTACACTTTTACTCATTCCTCCATCGTGTGTGTGTGTGTGTGTGTGTGTGTGTGTGTGTGTGTTGTTTGTTTGTTTGTTTGAGACAGGGTCTCGCTCTGTCACCCAGGCTGGAGCACTGGTGCTCACTCAACTCACTGCAACCTCTGCCTCACAAGTTCAGGTGATTCTCATGCCTCAACCTTCTGAGTAGCTGAGACTACAGGGGTGTGCCACCACACCCAGCTAATTTTTGTATTTTTAGTAGAGACGGGGTTTCGCCATATTGGCCAGGCTGCTCTTGACCTCCTGATCTCAAGTGATCCACCTGCCTTGGCCTCCCAAAGTGCTGTGTTTACAGGCATGAGCCACTGTGCCCAGCCCATTTTGTGTCTTTCATGCCACAAGTTACTTCTTTTTATAATGTGTATCTTTTAACAAATTCTTGTGGTTATAGTTGTTTTTAATAGTTTTGATGTTAACCTCCATACTAGAGACATAATTGATTTACACACCACCATTACATTATTAGAGTATTCTGAGTTTGACTGTGTACTTACTTTTACCAGTAAGTTTTATACTTTTATACATTTTCATGTTTCTAGTTAGCATCATTTTCTTTCTGCTTGAAGAACTCCCTTTAGCATTTCCTGTAAGGCAGGTCTAATGGCGATGGACTCCTTCAGCTTTTGTTTGCCTGGGAAATTCTATATTTCTCCCTCATTTCTGAAGAACAACTTTTCTAGATAAAGTATTATTGGTTTACATGTGGAGAGGGGCAGTTAACACTTTGAATATATCATCCCACTCTCACCTGGCCTGCAAGATTTCGGCTGAGAAATCCACTGATAGCCATTTATGTGAAACCACAAAAGACCCCAAATAATCAAAGCACTCTTGAGAAAAAAGAACAAAGCTCAAGGCATTATACTTCCCAATTTCAAACTGCAGTACAATGCTATGTTAGTAAAGACAGTATGGTACTTGCATAAAAACACATGTAGGACAATAAAACAGAATAGAGAGCCCAGAAATAAATTTAGGCATATATGTTAAACTAATTTTTGATATGGAAACCAAGAATACATGATAAGGAAAGGATATTCTCTTTAATAAATGGGGTTGAGAAAACTGGATATCCAAATTCCAAAGAATAATATTGGGTCCTTACCTTATACCATACATAAAAATCAAATGAAAATGGATTAAAGACTTAATCATTAAGACTTAATACAACACCTTGAAGAAAACAAAGAGAATAAACTCCTTGACACTGGCCTTTTCAGTAATTTTTATATGTGCTACCAAAAACATAGGCAACAAAAGAAAAAAAATTTAAAATGGGACCACACCAAACTAAAAAGCTTCTGTACAGTAATGGAAACAATCAACAAAGTGAAAAGGCAGCCTACAGAATGGGATAAAATACTGTAAACCATATGTCTGTTAAGAAGTTAATATTCAAAATATACAAGGAAATTACACTACTCAATAGCAAGAAAACAAGTAACCCTATTTTAAAAAATGGGCAATGGACCTGAATAGACATTTTCCCAAAGAAGACACAGGAAAAACTGCTCAGTGGCACTAATCAGGGAAATGTAAATCAAAACCACAATGTGATATTCCCTCACATCTGTTAGGATGGCTATTATCAAAAAGGCAAGAGATAACAAGTGTTGTTGAGGATGTGGAGAAAAGCGAACCCATGTTCATTGTTACTGGGAGTGTGAATTGGTAAAGCCATTATGGAAAATAATATAAAAGATCTTTAAACAATTAAATATAGAATTACCTAATATGCTCCAGATTATATGGCTCTCCCGGTTATATACTCAAAGGTAATGAAATCAGTACCTTGAAGGGATATCTGCACTCACATGTTCATTGCAGCATTATTCACAATATCCAAGATATGGAATAGATTGAAGTATCCATTGAGTGGATAAAGAAATTGCGGAATGCATATACAATGAACTGTTATTCAGACTTAGAGAAGAAGGATATCCTTCCATTTGTGACAATATGGATAAACCTAAAGGGTATTATGTAAAGTGAAACAAGCCCGACACAGAAAGAAAAATACTGCATATTATATGTGTAATCCAAAGAAGTTGAATGCATGGAAGCAGAGTAGAACAATGATTACCTGGGGCTGGGAGGTGGGAGGAATATGGAGATGTTGGTCAAATGGTATGAAGTCACAGCTATGTGGGATGAATAAGCCTAGAGCTATAATGTATTGCATGAATACTGTTATGTACAATGAAAATTTGCTGACACCAGAAAAACCCAAAAAGGTAACTATATGAGGAGATAGATGTGGGTATTTGCTTCACTATAGTAATCATTTCACTATGTATATCAAAACATCTAGTACACCTTAAATATATACAATTTTTATTTGAAAAATGAAAACAGGAAAAACAATAGAACAAGAATAACCAAAATGATTCTGAAGAATAATGTTGAAGAACTCATGCTACCTAATTTAAAGACGTAGTGTAAAACTACAGTAATCAAAATAGTGTGGTATTGGTTAAAAAAAAATGGACCAGAATAGAGTCCAGAAATAGACTCATGCATATATGATCAACTGACTTTCAACAAAGGTGCAAAAACAATTCAATGGAGAGGGAGAATCTTTTTAACAAATAGAGTTTGGATAATTGGAGTCTAGAAGCAAAAACAATAAAACAAAAAATACAAAATGTACAAACAAAAAAATACGTTATTCCGGCCAGGCGCGGTGGCTCACTCCTGTAATCCCAGCACTTTGGGAGGCCGAGGCAGGCGGATCACAAGGTCAGGAGATTGAGACCATCCTGGCTAACATGGTGAAACCCCGTCTCTACTAAACAAAATACAAAAAATTAGCCAGGCATGGTGGCAGGCACCTGTAGTCCCAGCTACTTGGGAGGCTGAGGCAGGAGAATGGTGTGAACCCGGCAGGTGGAGCTTGCAGTGAGCCCAGATTGCACCACTGCACTCCAGCCTGGGCGACAGAGGGAGACTCCGTCTAAAAACAAACAAGCAAACAAACAAAACCAACCTTATTCCACATGCAATAGTTAACGTAGTGTGTGTCATAGAGTTAAATATAACACCTAAAACTGGAAAACTTCTAGGAAAAAAAATAAATATCAGAAGATATTTTTGGCCTTCTGTGAAGCAAAGATTTCTTGGATTAAAAAAATCCGTTAAAGAAGAACTAGGTACTTTGTACTTCAAAACTAAAAACATCTTCTGCTCTTCAAAATACATGGTTAGGAGAAAGAAAGACAAGGTACATATCAGGAGAAGATGTTGGCAAAACATCACATATGGGGAGAAAATATTTGCAAAACACATCTCTTATAAAGTACTAATTTCCAGAATATATAAAGTACCCTGAAATCTCAATAAGAAATGAAAATAACTCAATTAAAAAATTGGCTGAAGATTTGAACAGACACCACAAAAGAAGACATGGATGGCTAATAGGCACATAAAAAGATGCTCAGCATCATAAATTATTAGGGAAATACAAATCAGTGCAATATGTTACTACTAAGCACCTATACTGGTAGCTAAAATGAAAAGAAATACTTTTTAAAATGAAAACAACACTGCACATCTGGCAAATTTTAGTTTATAATTGTCATTCAGCCTTACATTAATAGAATCAAGTATATGAACCCAGTGATCAGTGGATATGGGAAGTCCAGTGTATCCATTTCACTTTTAACAGTGAGTCTTTTTGTCCTTTTCTCCTGCTTTTGGGGAACCCCAGTCTCTTTTAAAATTTTTATTTTTATTTTTGGCTCGATTTCTTGCTCCATTCATTCTTTGTGTTTCAACTGCTTTTGTGTTTATTTATGTCTGTCCCACAAGAATGTGATGTCACCCATGACAAGCACCACATTTTGTTGGTCTCTTCATTTCCAGCATTCCAGAAATTTCCTGAAGCATAGCAAGTATCAAGCCATATTTATTGAATTAATCTTTTGTAATGACCCAGACAGGGAAAGCATCCCCTCCATTGTGGAACCAGTATTGGAAATGTTATGTTCATAAACACTATACATATAGTCTTTTGTTTTATGCCAGACACCAGGGGAATGGCTCAGCCTTGGTGCCTTGGTGACCCTGCCACAAGGAATTTTCTCACTTGCCTCCTATCTTGCTGGTGGCTGACATGAGATCATTACTCATCCATCTCCCTAGTAGTTGAGCACAAGATGTTCCTTGTTGCCCCACCTTAGGGTACAGTTTTGGGTATAAAATTGCTTACTGACTTACAGTATAGTTATGGACTTCTCAATGGCAGAGAGACCCACCACCTGCACTGTTACCGAGAGCCTCTGATTTGATGTCAAACTGTGGGACTAGGGAAGCAGAAAGCCGATACAATGCTTTTCTTGCTTGTGCTGTCTGTAAGTAGTAAACTATTTGGATCTATTTGAACTCATTGTCTTCCTACTAGCTGACTCTATGAATGTGTGAGAAGCCAACCTAACAATTGCAGTGGTGATCCTTGTGGCACTAGTTAACCACCACAGGGCTGCTTAGGGACTGCTTGAACACTTGACAGACAGACTCTGATATTGAGTTGTGTGGTATTGCATGACCAGAATATTGACTTATTTTCATTGGCATCACATACAGCAACGAGCAGTTTTCAGCACATAGGATGACCTAAGGTGGCCTTTGCTAGGCCTCTGTCATTTACAAACCAACTTTAGATACAATACCATATCTGATACCAACTACACTGCTATTTAATGTTTACTTAAATCAAACTAGTTTCTGAGCTCAGATTCTTTCGGTTATATAATATAATTACCTGAAATTCAAAATCAGTATCTCTTACTAGAGATATAATTGTAAAAGTAAATGAAATAAAAAATTAATTAAAAAATGGACTATAACTAGTGAACCAAATCCATTTATACTGTAATGCCTACTTCATATGTGTTATCTTACTCATTTATTATTATTATTCTATTTTTAGTAAAGATGAGGTCTTGCTATGTTGCCCAGGCTAGTTTCAAACTCCTGGGCTCAAGCAATCCTTGGCCTTCCAAAGTGCTGAGGTTATAGGCATGAGCCACCATGCCTGGCTTTATCTCACTTATTAATAATAGTAATACTTTACTGTAAATAATGTAATTTATATTTTAGTAATGCAAAACAGTTCCAAAGGATGTATCTTTCTCACTTTCACACAGTCAGTTTGCGTCAGAGCCAGGATGAAAAACCACGGCTATTTCATGCTACAGCCTATAAAGGGACAGTGTAGGTAGGACCCAAGAGATTTTGCCTCAGCTACTACCCCTTTCATTCCTACCTAGCTTCTAATCTTTGCAGTTAGCTCCAGCATCTAGGAACCTCTCACATATTTTGTGAAAATTGATATACCCTGCATTTTTCTCATTTTTAAATTTTAACCATAGATTTTTAGTCTTTTTGGATCAAGAAAATATTTTTAACTTGCAAGTAGCAGAAATAGTTGCTATTTATAATCCTGTGTCTTTCCCTAAGCAAGGTGGATTTTAGGTAGGGTCTTTTCTTGTATAACTGTAAATGCGTGTGGATATGAATGGGGCTCAGAGTTATAACCTGCTGTCATTGTGTAGAGTAATAAGGGTGCAAGGCTGGAATTAGGCAGCTTTGGAGGCTTCTTAGTGAGATATGGTGAATATCAGGCCAATAAAGAATTTTACAGAGGAAAAAATAGATTTGTCACCGCTCCTTCTCAATCTCTAAATTAACTTTGAGAAAGAACGGAAGGGGATACAAGAGAAACTTTCCTTCAAGGAAAGAACAAGGCCTTTTAAGTAAAACAATTTTATATTCATATGTTGATTAAATTTTTATGAAAGTATCCTATTACTGGCTAAGGTCATCATGTACAGTGTTAGTTCCTTACACAACACTTTCAGAAGCATATACTTTGAGAAAAGTATCAGCATAAAAACATGAGCAGGTGGCTTTCAGAGTGATAGCATCATTAGAGGCATCTAAGCTTCAGAAAAGATGTGCCTCACAAGGTTTGAAGGGATGGGAACCTGGAGCTGCCCCTTCTGTCACTGCCTTTGAAGTCCTAAAATTTAAAATTGTAAGAGACAGAAGCCATACAGAAACAGATGAGCATAGGAAAGCCTAGCCCTTCACAACTCACAATTTGTAGAGATTTTATTTCCAGCGAATGGAAAAAGTTTTACATTCCAATTCACATTAAAATGCTAGCATAACCTTGATACCAAAGTCAAACAAAGATAGTACATGAAATCAAAGTGTAAGTTAATCTCACTCATTATATATATAGATATATACATATACCCTAAATAAAATATTAGGACATAGATTATTGAAAAAGGATAACATTTCAAGAACCAATTGTGTTTACCCTACAAATGCAATGTTGGTTAAATGTACTTAGTGTATTCACCACAGTAATAAATAAAGAGAGGAACAAATCCTATGATAATCACAGTCGATGAAGTACAACTCTTTGGGGAAAGTCAACATATATCCAAGAAGAATACTCTCAGGAAACTAGAAATAGAAGGAACTTCTGATAAAGCATATCTGCAAGTAAAATCTACAGTAAATCATGGTAAAATGTTGAATATTTTCCATTTCTTATCAGGAATAAGATGAGGGTGTCCACTATCACCAGTTCAATTCCACATTGTACTGGATGGGTCTGTCCAATGTCATAAAATGAATTAAGGAAATCAAGAGTAACATACTTTAAAAGGCAGACTGAAAAGTATTATTACTCACAGGTGGCATGATTGTATATGTTGACAATCAAAAAGGACCTAGAGAGAAACTTTTGGAATTAATAAGCATATTTAGCAAGATTTCTGGAGAGAAAAATCAATACATAAAATTATATCTCTATATACCAGCTCAAACAAAATATAAACTTTCAAAAAAGATACAATTTTCAATAGCATGAAACACCTAATTATTCCTAGTTTGACATAAGCTGCACAAGACTTCTTTGCAGACAATTGTGAAACTTTATTGAGAGAATTTTACTGGTGAAGTTTCCAACATAAAGACTGCATGTATGGTTTCAGCTTGTCTTCGTTTAAACCGATGGTTGCCCTTCACCTATAAGATAAACATAATAGTTGAGAGTATTTTTTAGCAGAACTTTTTATGATGACACTATGGGTTGAAAAAAGGCATAGTTTTGGTTTTATGAAATGAACTATAACAAGGTAACCCTCTGGCTTATATCCAGTTAAACCTCTATAGAGACTTTGAAGGTAGGCTTTCAGGTATATTAACAATATTTTAAAATCCTACTCATTTTTCTAGTGTATAAGAAAGCATTTGAGTTCGAAATGAGTTGATCAAATGAACCCATTTAAAGAAAGTTTTAACTAGAAACTAAAAACTGCATGTAATTTTAGAAAAAAAAATCCAACTAACCAAACATAAACAAACATAAAACTTAGGAAACAAAAGAAATTTGAAATAATGTTTTGAATATAAGATAGCTCAAACAGTAATGCCACATTTGAAAGTGCTTAAGTGGCATAAATAGAAAGGCTAGTATTATATTTGTTTTGTTTCTGTTATGGGAAAATGCTAAAATGTTTTTGATTAGTTTACTCCTTATATGGTTGTTTTAAGTAGGTTAACCATTTGTCTCTGTTTTCACCTGTGGTTCTAGTATAATTATCAATAATGCCTCTTTGCACAGTTAAAAATATTCCGGTTTGTCCAATAAATTATATCGTCACACTGGTTGCAAGCCATTATCATTATAGATGAAGTGTTAAAAAGAAATAGTAATGATTCTCACAATTTGGCAAAACGGGGATCTGAAGGAGAGGGAGACGAGGAGAGAGAGAAAGAGAAGAGACTGAGGAATCTAGAAAAGCCAAATACAAATAAACAAACAATAGCTTATTTTTTTTGTTTCTAAATGATAAATACTTTTGATGGAAAATTCTGGCAAGTTTTAAAAGTTCATCCATGTTATGATGTTTAAATATTCAGTTACTACTGTGGTATAGTAAATGATTTTATGTTTTGCTAGCATATCAAACATTGCATCAAATTTTGAAAATTGTTTAGAGCTCAAGAATGTATCCACTTTTAATTATATTACACATTCAATATCGGTCCTGTCTTGTTCCTATTTTTTATTGTGTATACTTGGGCTTTGCCCATTTTCTTCAAGATTATGTAAACTAGGGGATCCTCTATTCATAGATATGTTGAAAATCTCTTTTATTTACTAGTTGAATTATTTCCCTTAAATAAAGACTTATACCTGTCTTTTATTAAGTATATTTTTCCTTCTCCCTTATGTTTATTTTGTGCCTTTTTCTTATTTTTTTATATTGAATGCTCATATAATTTTATATTTTTATTTTTTAATAACATGTATTTAAAGCAATGATCTTCCTATGAGTATATGTTCAATAGGTTCCTGAACATAGCCTGAAAAATATTTTTAATCTAAATATTCTAATGGAATGGATCAGGAATATAGAGCAAAAGCAGTAGACTAATGCAAGATAATTTCTTTCCTAAACACTAAGTGTTTATATTAAATTCAGAAGCTCATATAACTAATGCCTAGAAATTTGGAAAAAATGTGTAAAACATACTTAAGTTGATTACTCAAATTTTAATATATTTGATTTTGACCCATTTTTATAAGAGCAAATATGGGTTTAGAAGATAAGGAATTTGCCCAAAGTCAGTGAAATTTTGTTAGAGCTTGGATTAGAGCCTACTTAATTGCCTCAGCATGTTTCATACAGTGAATATCTGTTACAAATTCATTAGGTATTTATTAAAAGCAGACCTTTATAAAAGTACCTGATATTACTAGCTGTTGGTTTAGGAACTGATATTAAAAAGTAAGAAAATACCTTCACATTTTATAATTGAATGTGGCTTTGACCCAATGTGGTAGAATCTATGATGGTGTTTGTTTATTAGTCAGGCTTTTGGGGACTGAACTATCTTTCAAAGAATCTTTATATATGAACTCTGTTAAATTATATTAGCAGTAGTGGTACCTCTATATTATAAAATATATAGTATTTTTGAAAACAGAAACCCCATAATTTGCATTTTTAATGAATAACTTACCTGCTTCTGGTATTTTAACAGGCTCCAGGTTTGGCAGAAATTCTTCCTTGACATTAGGACCATCTCCACGTTCACCCCCAGTCTTTGACCGAGTCAGTTCCCAGAGATAGGCTGCCAGGCCTAGCACTTAAAAATAAAAAAGGTTACCAATTTAAGTTGTAAAACATAAAATATAAATAAAAGAATGATAATATTCACTCCCTCAATGTTATGAAATAAAAGCCTATAGGTTAGTGTGGTAATACACGCAATGCATAAGAATTTGAAGAACATTATTTCAGGACTCTTACCAGAAAAAGAAACAAAGTTTTCCAAATGTTATCACCTTTTTCTTTTCCCACAACTGCCCCAGACAGATTAGTTGAACCCTCTGTAGGTATATGCTATTGTACTTATCATTTCAAATTAGTGATTCATTTGAGTCTGTCTAGCTAGATTGTGAGCTCAAGGCTGAAATCATCTCTTTCATTAGTATTTACATCCCTAAAGCCTACATATTGCATGGCATGAGTCACTGTGAATAAGTGTTGAGTGAAAAAAAAGTATTTAAAAATACAGCCTATACTGATGAACACTCTGCAAAACAACTGGTCCATTCTCTTAAAAAAATACCAGTGTCATGAAAGACGAAGAAAGAGTGAAGAACTGGTCCAGATTAAAAAAGATTAAATAGGATTGACAACTATATGTAATGCATGATCCTGGAATCAGAAAAAAAAACTATAAGGGAAATTATTAGGACAACTGGGGAAATTTGAATATAAGCTATATATTAAACAACTGCATTTTTCATTGTTGAATTCCCCAAATTTAATAAACATACAGGAGTTATCTAAGAGAATATGGCTATATAAGAGAATAGTGGGTATGAAATCAATGTGGCAAAGCTCTAAACATTAGTTAATCTAGGTGAAAAGCATATGAGTTGATTATAATAGTCTTGCAACTTTTCTGTAAATTTTATATTTTTTCAAAACATAAATTAAAAATAAAAAAGAATAAATGACAACTATGTTGGAGTTCAGGAAGACAAGAGTTATTTTTGACAACATTAACAGCAACTAGGATTGGACTTCAGACAAGACTGGGTGCATTCAGGGTGGTATGGCTGTAGATGGATTGGACTTCATGTATTTGTTTTCCTGCATTACAAAAACCTCCATTTTAAATGACATTATAAGGACAAACCACAAAACATGTGCCGTCCTTATATTTTACCATAGTGCTGTAAGGGGAATAAACATCAGCTATCCAGGAAATCAGAACTTTACACCATGGATAAGATTTAAATTACATTTAAAATATAATTTTATGAAGAATTAGCTGAATGGATTTGTAAGCGTATGACATATCTTATAGTCATGACACCCATAACCTATTGGGGTAACAAGAAACTTATTTTGTTAAAATAAAGTTACTTTTAGGTCCAAAGGTCTTATATGTTACTTTCCATAAATGAATTCCGTATATAATGAAGTTGTAAAAACAACAGCAAAATTATTTGTGAATACAGCAAAATCGTTGACTTCCAGCAAGAATAATGGGAAGTGGAATGGAAAGAATTTAATGGGTATTATTGTCATCATAATTCTGGGACTCTTTCAATAGTGAATTGCTAAAATAATCTATGGCTTGAGCTATGTAAATATTTTGCTCCAAAATGCCATACCTGGAAGAACTAATTGTTTCATGATAATCGTAGGTACATAACTTTTTGATGTTTCTAGCCATAAGAGGATTTAACCACCTTTTAAAAGCCACTTAAAAATTATACTGAACCAACTACCTATATGCCAATATCCTGAATTGCTCAGTTATTAACTAAACTTTCCATACACAAATTTCAATCAAAGTAAACAGTGGCTATCATTCATTGAGTCATTCTCTGGAATCACATTCTGTTCCACTGAATTGGGTCTATTCCAATGCCAGTACTGAGCTATCTCACAGTATAGACATTTTAGTATTAAACAGTTTAAGCAAAATCATTCACTTTTTCTTACAGCAACCTAGATGGTAAGAAGAATATTTACTTTGGAATAATATACAAATTATTTCTCCACCAGTGAAGTGCCCTTTGGTAAGACACAATCTCTGAGTCTCAGTTTTCTTACTTATCAAGTGGGATTTATATTTCTATGCAAGCTCGTTTAATCCAAGGTGTTACATATGATATATATATATATATATGTAATATATATATCACATACCATATATAGATTTATATCTCGATGCAGGCTAGTTTAATCCAAAGTGTGAATTAGTGTGGATATGAGATATATATACATATATATGATATATATATGTGATCTATAATATATGTATAATGCCTTAGCACTCTACACATGCTATTAAAAGTTGCTTAAACTTTTAATATAATTACTAAGAAGGACAGACAATATTCTAAGATCAAGTTTAACTAGTGAAATAGTATACAATTCGGAGTAAAATTAAACATAGTTTCCCTGGATTTGCTAATGAAATGCTCTGGCAAGCATAACAAGTAAGTCTTGAAGGTCGAATGCATTATACTAAGGGACTGTCCTTGGCTGTAAACTATGCCTTCTTCACTTTTCCAGCCAATTTTCAGGCAATGTTTGAGATCTCTTTCTATTGCTTTTTTCCTCCTTTTACTTCCATATCATAATACATGATATATACATACACCCCCTCCATTCATAGGCATTCTTCCTCTCCCACCCTTCACCTTGGAAGTCCAGTGCTCCCTCGTCTCTCTCTTGACCAGGTGTATAATCCTGACTTTCAATTGGTGGTTCCTCTTGTTGAAGCTGGTCATCACTGGGTGGCTCCTGGGCCTAGGAATATGAGTGCGTGTGCAAATAAAAAGGTCTGTTATTAATAATGCATGTCAATAATATACATACACTCAATATAGAAATATATCTTACCATAAATAAGTCTAAGGACATTTTTTTCCTACACAATTCTACATACACTTATTCTTAATAGTTACTACAAGAAAAAGTTACCCTTAAAAACTTGGGAAGCTATTTGAATCCACGCTGGAATGGATGTATACAATGTGTTATGAATAAGCAGGAGAAGGAAGCCATAGAGAATATTTCTGGGGAATATAAAAACATAGCCATCCAGGCAACATTAGAATGCAAACATCCAAATCTATGTTTACTTCATGAGATTCAATTATTACCATTTACAAGCATGGAAAACCTTATTAATATATCAATAGTAGTTCAACAATATTTTCACAAAAATAAGTTTCTAATAGAAAATATCAAATGTTAAAATACTCACAACCACAGCCCCTACTGGATGATTAGAGTCTTGATCATCTCTTCTTTCTCTAGATCTGGATCTTGTTCTTTGATGTCCACTTATGTTTCACCCTGAAAGTGGCATACTGTGATTCAGAAAATGTACATAAGAGTGTATCATTTGACCACTTCCATGGCTAAATTGGAAAGCATGCAAGCTCACAATTACCCTGGGACTTAATTTTAAGATATTTTCAAAAGTTTTTAGGTATCATCTAATTTAGCCAAATATGGCTGCTTGCAAAGTCATTAATGTTATGGCTATGGTAGCAGGCAAGGCTCATGGCAAGATAGAGGACTTCTCTGTGAGTTTTGGTTTCACAATTAGACTCTCCATCATGAAGATATCTAGGAAAATATAGGTAGAGAATTGGAACCGGAGTGACTACTGCTTTTGCCCCACTCTCATTTACTCAGCGCATTTCCCCCCTAAAATCAAGTTTTGTTGGAACGCACAGCCTCTCCCATTCCTGCCCGAGATGTCAGTGGCGGAGGTGTGAAGTTGCAAAGCCGAGTGAAGGGTGTGCTCCTCACTCTCTGCCGCCGTGGAGCACTCTACAGACCTCGAGGAAGCGGTTATCAGCCCGCAGTGTTCCTAGTTTCCAGGCCCCTTCCTTACTGCCCACCTCGCCCTGGCACTGCCCAGGTAAGAACCGGGGAATCTGTCCTCCCTCTCAGGGTTCCAGGCCTTTCGGCACTCAGATACCTCCAACAGCACGCCCAGCACTCGCCCCATCTTCACGTGATTCCTCCCCTCTACGGTCCACCTTCCTCCCTCGTCCTGGCCCAGAAATGACGACAAAGGCCCATGGGGCTTCGCGACCTGGGAGGAGCTGGACGTCGACGGTGAGGCCCTTTTCTCTCAGAAGCCACGGACTGTGGTTTCTGTGCCGCAGGACCTGTCCAAAGCCCGCTGGCTCCCCTTCACATTCACTCACAACTAAATTCCCAGGAGGACTGATCTGCGGACCTACCAGCTGAGTCCCAGTCAGTGAGAAAGAATGAAGAGGACAGGAGGACCACCTCTCAGGGCAGAGCTCTGAGCGCAGACAGCAGACAGCAGACAGCAAGGCACATGCGCAATAATGGACATACCCAGCAACGGACACGCATAGGGATGCAGCTTGTGTTACGTAGGCTGAGGTTTTCTTGACTCTGTTGACTAGGAGCCACAAGGTTTCTTGAGTATTGAAAGGGGCTTGCACAGCTCTTTTACTTTTCCTTCCTAAACTTTTTGACATCTAAAGTTAAGGGTCCCTGAGGCTCGAGGTCAAATTAACTATCATGCCCAATACAACTCTCACACTTCCCTCATAAATAGAGGGAAGAGGGATCATAAATACATGACATTTAACTGCACCCCAGGCCCAGCCCAAGGGCAGCCTTACACAGGATGGCAAGTGAACAAGAGGGCACCTGTACCTGTTGATCCTTTTTCCTGAGGTCTAGTTTGTATTAACTAACTCTTGCCTTTTGAAAAACAAACACTGTTATCTGAAGTTTAATGTGAACCTTTAAAGATGCATTGTTTTAGACAAAAGGGACATATTTGATATGGGCCACTAGGGTTACCACAAAATACATAGTTGTTGATGAAATGTAATTTGCATCTTTAATGTAATGAGCAACGAACAGCATTTTAAAGAAACACAATAAAATAAAATAGAAATCATCAGAACTGCATTTAGGATATACACATAGCCTACACACACACATGTACAAACATACATGTTTACACACATATATTTATGTTCAGTCCACATCTCCTGCCCTCAAACTGGGATTTATACCATCTGCTTCCCTAGTTCTCAGGCCTTCGGATCTGGATTGAAGTACATCACTGGTTTCTGGTCTCCTGCTAGCTTGTAAATGGCAGACTGTGGGACTCAGTCTTCATAATTGTGTGAATCAATTTTTCACACAATTTTATATATATATAAAATACACACAGACACACACACACACACACACACACGGATAAGGAAAAGGGCCAGGATATCAGCCCTACTCACTTCTCTTCAGCACTGTCCTGGTGAATCTAGTTAGTGCAATGAGACAAGAAATGAAATAAAAGGCATCCAGATTGAAAAGGAAGAAATAAAACTGTATGACTCATAGATAACATAATCTTTCATGTAGAAAATCTGATAGAATCTATAAAACAGTTACTAGAAACAAGTGAGTTGCAGAATTAAAAACCGATATACAAAATTTAATTGTATTTCTGTGCATCAGCAATACAAACTTGGATTGGCATTTTTTTTTAATTTTTTTTTTATACTTTAAGTTTTAGGGTACATGTGCACATTGTGCAGGTTAGTTACATATGTATACATGTATGTATTATAGTATCAAAGAATATTAACTGCTAAGGGATGAATCTGAATAAGGAAATTCAAGACCTATATATAACACATTGAAAAGTACAAAAGATGGCTGAGTGAAAATTTCAGACCCAAATAAAATTAAGAGATATATCTTGTTCATGAATCAAAAGAGTCAATATGCTTAAGATACAGTTTCCCCAAATTGAGCTATAGATTCAAAGCAATTCCAGTCAAAATCCCAGAGGGTGTTCTTTTTGGAGAAATTGATAAACTGATCTTCTAAAGTAAAGAGAAAGTTTTTAGGCAGAATCAGACAAGTGCAGAAACATATATACATGAGTACAACCACTAATCAGACAAGTGCAGCTGCTCTGTCTATGGTGTAGCCATTATTTTATTCCTTTACTTTCTTAGTAAACTTGCTTTCACTTTGCACTGCGGACTCGCCCTGAGTTCTTTCTTGTGTGAGATCCAAGAACCCTCTCTTGGGACATGGGGTCGGGTCCCCTTTCCTGGGACATATTTCTGGCCACCACAGAAGGGACTATAGTGAAGAAACCCTGACCTAATGGCTACCTTTGGGTAAGTGTTGGGGTCCTGTAACATCTCTCTGGCGACCACCTAAGTGATTATACTGTGGAAACCCCCAACCCAAAGGCTAACTTTGGGTAAGTGGTGGGGTCCGGTAACATCTTTCTCGTGAACCACAAAAAGGACAATACTGAAGAAACCTCCCCAATCCAAAGGAAATAGACTGCAGCACTGATTGGATGACTTTGGGTAAGTGGTGGGGGAGCAGGCTAAAGGACGGGATTGGGTTAGAGGCCCAACTTAAGGGAGTTATAGTCTCTCCTAAGACAGAGTGGATTAGAGGCCCCTCTTAATAAAAGGCAAGGACACTTGACTGACCTTGTATTACAGGCCCAACTTAGGAGGGTTAGAGTCCCTTCTAAGATTTAGGGAGTTAGAGGCCCCTCTTGGTAAAGTCCCTCTCAGCTAAGAACAGGTTCGGCACTATAGGATGTTAACTGCTATTCTCTTTGGATTAATCTGCCTTGCACTCTTTGCTGATGGCTGTGGATGAGAGGATTAGGCATGTGCAGGATTAAGGGACATAGGGAGCTTTTTCCTCCTCCAAAAGGGGAAACTTGAGAGCTGATGGGACTGCTTGAAAAAGATCCCTGCCTGACTGACAGTAGCCGCCTGAACTTTTCAATGTCGCTGCAATGGGTGGGTCTTTCTCTGGCCTCCCTGATCATTTTGCCTTCCCCACCCTACCACAGGCAATACTTTCCTTCTCTACTTTTCCTTTCCCTTTCCCTTTCTTATTATTTATTTATTTATTTATTTGACGGAGTCTCACTCTGTCGCTAGGCTGGAGTGCAGTGGCGTGATCTTGGCTCACTGCAACCTCTGCCTCCTGGGTTCAAGTGATTCTTCTGCCTCAGCCTCCCTAGTAGCTGGGACTACAGGTGCATGCCACCATGCCCAGCTAAGTTTTTTTTTTTTTTTTTTTTTTTTTAGTAGAGACGGGGGTTTCACCGTGTTGGCCAGGATGGTCTCCATCTCTTGACCTTGTGATCTGCCCACCTCGGCCTCCCAAAGTGCTGGGATTACTGGCATGAGCCACCACACCCGGCCCCCTTTCTTATCTTTTCTATTATTCAGGGCAACCATCTTGCCCAGAGACCACGTGTTGAAACTCCAAGTCGGAGGTTGGATTAAAGATGATGGAGCCCATCTGGGAGCAAATTTAAGCCTTGCCAGTTTGATATTGCGTGCTAAGCAGAGTGGCTAATGTCTATGTTCTATCACATGTAGTTTGCTCCAGCCAGAATGAAAAAAAAATAATTTTCCTTTATGATGCAGCTTGGCCCCCAGGGTGATGGTGCCGCAAGCCGGATCACTAGGGCCGCTCAGGGAAAGGGAACCCAGAAGCCTGGCATGCCAACAAAAGGGTAAGAATTTCTTACCAGTCAGATTTCTGGCTTCTCTCTCTCTGTGTAAATGGTTGAATGAATTAAAAAAAAAAACTAGTGTTTATCTCCTCTGTAAAGTTTTGATTAATGTGAAAAAGAATTCTAAGACTAGTCTTAAGCTGGTGTGTTTTGTGCTATGAATTTGTTTTTCTGTGTCAAGGGATACTTCAGGATAAAACATGGGCTTAGAACACCTGTAAGCCTGTTTTTCAAGATGACCCAGAAAGCTGGTCAGTAACTACCTTGGCTGCGGGTCCCTGAAACAAACAAACAAAAAACCCAGATTAAGTATTCACGTTGTTTTACGTCCTTGGGAGCTTGACCTTTTAACCACATGGCCATACTTTTGTTTGGTCTCCACATTCAGGGACCAGGAATTTTAGGTTCATGTCATAGTTAGCTCTAAAAATCATATTGAATAGTTAAAAGCCTTTGCAAGCTCAAAATTAACTGCTCTAGACTCCTTCTGGGAAAGAAGCTGAATACTACTGTGAGCTGTAGCTCACTAGCTAAGGTATGGGACTTTCGCAGTGGTGGTCCGAGTTCGTATTCCTCACCTAGGAAGTAAGTCGTTTCTGGTTTAATGTTGCATAAGTTTGTCAATTATGTTCTCCTCCATGGACTGTCTTAAATTTTCCTTTCTCTAAGCACCTGGGAGGTTACCTTTGGTAAAGTTCAAAAACCAGAAATATTGGCGGTTTGGCATAAGAAATACTAAAAGGACTTTATCAAAACGTGCTAAAAGCAGATGTTCAAGCTCTAACAGCCAAGACTCCTTGGGAAAAACAGGAGGCACCAGAGACCCCTTTCCTGGCCCTGTTCTTCCAAGGGCTCCATGCTAAAGCCGGTAATCCAATTAAGAAACTTAAAAACTGGCAAATGAAAAACCTTACAACTACTGTAGTAATCGTCTTCTGTCTTTCTGTGTAGCTATATATGTGTCGTGTGTAATGTTTATATAAAAGAGCTCTAACTAATTGACTTAAACAAAAATAAGCACTTAAATAAAATATTTTAAAAGCAAAATAGAAAGTGTAATGCCACGGGGAGGAGCCAAGATGGCCGAACAGGAACAGCTCCAGTCTACAGCTCCCAGCGTGAGCAACACAGAAGACAGGTGATTTCTGCATTTCCAACTGAGGTACCGGGTTCATCTCACTGGGGAGTGTCGGACAGTGGGTGCAGGACAGTGGGTGCAGTGCACTGAGCATGAGCCGAAGCAGGGTGAGGCATCGCCTCACCCGGAAAGTGCAAGAGGTCAGGGAATTCCCTTTCCTAGTCAAAGAAAGGGGAGACAGACAGCACCTGGAAAATCGGGTCACTCCCACCCTAATACTGCACTTTTCCAATAGTCTTAGCAAATGGCACACCAGGAGATTATATCCCGTGCATGGCTTGGAGGGTCCTACCCCCACGGAGCCTAGCTCATTGCTAGCACAGCAATCTGAGATCAAACTGCAAGGTGGCAGTGAGGCTGGGGGAGGGGCGCCAGCCATTGCCAAGGCTTGAGTAGGTAAACAAAGCTGCCGGGAAGCTCGAACTTGGTGGAGCCCACAGGACCTCAAGGAGGTCTGTCTGCCTCTGTAGACTCCACCTCTGGGGGCAGGGCATAGCCAAACAAAAGGCAGCAGAAACCTCTACAGACTTAAATGTCCCTGTCTGACAGCTTTGAAGAGAGTACTGGTTCTCCCAGCATGCAGCTGGAGATCTCAGAATGGACAGACTGCCTCCTCAAGTGGGTCCCTGACCCCTGAGTAGCCTAACTGGGAGGCACCGCAGAGTAGGGGCAGACTGACACCTCACATGGCTGGGTACTCCTCTGAGACTAAACTTCCAGAGGAACGAACAGGCAGCAACATTTGCTGTTCACCAATATCTGCTGTTCTGCAGCCTCCGCTGCTGATACCTAGGCAAACAGGGTCTGGAGTGGACCTCCAGCAAACTCCAACAGACCTGCAGCTGAGGGTCCTGACTGTTTGAAGGAAAACTAACAAACAGAAAGGACATCCATACCAAAACCCCATCTGTATGTCACCATCATCAAAGACCAAAGGTAGATAAAACCACAAAGATGTGGAAAAAACAGAGCAGAAAAACCGGAAACTCTAAAAATCAGAGCGCCTCTCCTCCTCCAAAGGAAGGCAGCTCCTCACCAGCAATGGAACAAAGCTGGATGGAGAATGACTTTGATGAGTTGAGAGAAGAAGGCTTCAGAAGATCAAACTACTCTGAGCTAAAGGAGGAAGTTTGAACCCATGGCAAAGAAGTTAAAAACCTTGAAAAAAAATTAGACAAATGGCTAACTAGAATAACCAATGCAGAGAAGTACTTAAAGGACCTGATGGAGCTGAAAACCATGGCACAAGAACTATGTGATGAATGCACAAGCCTCAGTAGCTGAGTCAATCAACTGGAAGAAAGGGTATCTGCAATGGAAGATCAAATGAGTGAAATGAAGTGAGAAGAGAAGTTTAGCATTGATGCAAAAATCCTCAATAAAATACTGACAAACCGAATCCAGCAGCACATCAAAAAGCTTATCCACTATGATCAAGTGGGCTTCATCCCTGGGATGCAAGGCTGGTTCAACATACGCAAATCAATAAATGTAATCCAGCCTATAAACAGAACCAAGGACAAAAATCATATGATTATCTCAATAGATGCAGAAAAGGCCTTTGACAAAATTCAACAGCCCTTCATGCTAAAAACTCTCAATGAATTAGGTAGTGATGTGACATATCTCAAAATAATAAGAGCTATCTATTACAAACCTACAGCCAATATCATACTGAAAGGGCAAAAACTGGAAGCATTCCCTTTGAAAACTGGCACAAGACAGGGATGCCCTCTCTCACCACTCCTATTCAACATAGTGTTGGAAGTTCTGGCCAGGGCAATCAGGCAGGAGAAGGAAATAAAGTGTATTCAATTAGGAAAAGAGGAAGTCAAATTGTCCCTGTTTGCAGATGACATGATTGTATATCTAGAAAACCCCATCGTCTCAGCCCAAAATCTCCTTAAGCTGATAAGCAACTTCAGCAAAGTCTCAGGATACAAAATCAATGTGCAAAAATCAGAAGCACTCCTGTACACCAATAACAGACAAACAGAGAGCCAAATCATGAGTGAACTCCCATTCATCGTTGCTTCAAAGAGAATAAAATACCTAGGAATCCAACTTACAAGGGATGTGAAGGACCTCTTCAAGGGGATCTACAAACCACTGCTCAATGAAATAAAAGAGGCTACAAACAAATGGAAGAACATTCCATGCTCACAGGTAGGAAGAATCAATATCGTGAAAATGGCCATACTGCCCAAGGTAATTTATAGATTCAATACCATCCCCATCAAGCTACAAATGACTTTCTTCACAGAATTGGAAAAAACTACTTTAAAGTTCATATAGAACCAAAAAAGAGCCCACATTGCCAAGTCAATCCTAAGCCAAAATAACAAAGCTGGAGGCAACACGCTACCTGACTTCAAGCTATATTACAAGGCTACAGTAACCAAAACAGCATGGTACTGGTACCAAAACAGAGACATAGACAAATGGAACAGAACAGAGCCCTCAGAAATAATTCTGCATATCTGTAACTATCTGATCTTTGACAAACCTGAGAAAAACAAGCAATGGGGAAAGGATTCCCTATTTAATAAATGGTGCTGGGAAAACTGGTTAGCCATATGTAGAAAGCTGAAACTGGAACCCTTTCTTGTATCTTATACAAAAATTAATTCAAGATGGATTAAAGACTTAAATTGTAGACCTAAAACCATAAAAACCCTAGAAGAAAACCTAGGCAATACCATTCAGGACATAGACATGGGCAAGGACTTCATGACTAAAACACCAAAAGCAATGGCAACAAAAGCCAAAATTGACAAATGGGATCTAATTAAACTCAGGAGCTTCTGCACAGCAAAAGAAACTACCATCAGAGTGAACAGGCAACCTACAGAATGGGAGAAAATTTTTGCAATCTACTCATCTGACAAAGGGCTAATATCCAGAATGTACAATAAACTCAAACAAATTTATAAAAAAAAAACAAACGACCTCATCAAAAAGTGGGTGAAGGATATGAACAGACACTTCTCAAAAGAAGACATTTATGCAGCCAGAAGACACATGAAAAAATGGCCATCAGAGAAATGCAAATCAAAACCACAATGAGATACCATCTCACACCAGTTAGAATGGCAATCATTAAAAAGTCAGGAAACAACAGGTGCTGGAGAGGATGTGGAGAAATAGGAACACTTTTACACTGTTAGTGGGACTGGAAACTAGTGCAACCATTGTGGAAGTCAGTGTGGTGATTCCTCAGGGATCTAGAACTAGAAATACCATTTGACCCAGCCATCCCATTACTGGCTATATACCCAAAGGATTATAAAACATGCTGCTATAAAGACACATGCACACGTATGTTTATTGCAGTACTATTCACAATAGCAAAGACTTGGAACCAACCCAAATGTCCAACAATGATAGACTGGATTAAGAAAATGTGGCATATATACGCCATGGAATACTATGCAGCCATAAAAAATGATGAGTTCATGTCCTTTGTAGGGACATAGATGAAGCTGGAAACCATCATTCTCAGCAAACTATCGCAAGGACAAAAAACCAAACACCGTGTGTTCTCACTCATACGTGGGAATTGAACAATGAGGACACATGGACACAGGGAGAGGAACATCACAGACTGGGCCCTGTTGTGGGGTGGGGGGAGGGGGGAGGGATAGCATTAGGAGATATACCTAATGTTAAATGATGAGTTAATGGGTGCAGCACAGCAGCATGGCACATGTATACATATGTAACAAACCTGCACATTGTGCACAGGTACCCTAAAACTTGAAGTGTAATAAAAAAAGTGTAATGCCTTTTAGTTTATGTAACTTTAGTAATCTTCGGGAAATAAAAGCAGCTTTAAAAATTATTGATAAAATAAAAACCTTTAATGTAAATTATGCAGGTCAGATATTAAGTTCGTTAAATGCTTTAAGGTCCTAAACTGCTTCTTTAACTTTTAATAATTGTTCAACTTACCTACCTGAAAGCCATTAGATTCTAGATAAGGCCTTGGGGCATGTGGAATTAGCCATGCCCTCTAGCTATACAGAGAAGATTATAAAGAAATTTATTTTATGTGAGAAAGGATCTTGTATGGTAAATTCTTGTCCTAAAGTAAAATGACTGGTTGTTTAAAAGGAGGGATGTTTGGAGCAAGTCAGAATGTCCGAAAATGTCTCAGATGGTCTATGTAAGTCGTGAAAGGATTTGTGAAAGGGAATTTACGCAGAAATGTACAATTCAAAGGTTGTTAGGCCTCGTAAATGCTTCAAAAAATGCCACTGTGGCTCCTTTTTTTTTGAGAGGGAGTTTTGCTCTCATCACCCAGGCTAGAATGCAATGGCATGATCTTGGCTGACTGTGGCCTCCACCTCCCGGGTTCAGGCAATTCTCCTGCCTCAGCCTCCCAAGTAGCTAGGATTACAGGCTCACTGTGGCCTCCGCCTCCTGGGTTTGGGCGATTCTCCTACCTCAGCCTCCCAAGTAGCTGGGATTACAGGCACTGGCCACCATGCCTGGCTAATTTTTGTATTTTTAGTAGAGACGGGGTTTCAGCATGTTGGCCAGGCTGATCTTGAGCTCCTGACCTCAGGTGATCCGCCTGCCTCAGCCTCCCAAAGTGCTGAGATTACAGCTGTGAGCCACCGCACCAGGCAGACTCTTACTCTAGGACCTGCCAGCTTAAGTAGGGTAAGGCCTGGGGACATGTGGATTTAGCCACATCCCCTAGCTATGCTGGAGACCCAGCTTTTATCTGCTCTTCTGCCTGGTGTGTCCTAGGCTAGGCTCCACACCTAGTACATAATTAAAATGTCAAATTGACCAAGGTTTTTACCAAAAATAGAAGTTGCTAAGAGTTAACATTGTAACATATAGTTGAGACTACTGAAGAAACAATTTTACATGCAAGGTGTGTAAAGAAAGTAAAATGTGTTTTTGGTGAAAGATTGTAAGAAGTCATGGGAATGTGGAATTTTTTTCTGCCTAAAGTGTTAAAGGATTGTTTTAAGTAAGAAAAAAGTCTAAAGATTTAAACAAGTTGTGGAAGGTTTATAAAAATTAATTGTAAGAGATTCTGTGTGTGAATATATTGGCTAAAGTTAAAGGGGTATTATTCAGTTTTTCTGTAAATTAAACATTGCAATAAAAGCACAACAGGTTTTTCTTAGAGTACTGATCTGCTCTTTCACAAAAAAATGTAAAGGGTTATAAAAGGTTTAGAAGAATCTTACCTTATGGTTAAACATTGAAATTGGGAAAATATGTCTATAAGGTTTTATTAAAAATTGAATTTAACGTTACTGGTACATTAACATAAAGGTGAAATTTGGCTTATTAGGTATATATCAATTTACCCACCTCAAAGCCATTAGATTCTAGATAAGGCCTCGGGACATGTGGAATTAGCCATGCCCTCTAGCTATACAAAGAAGATTATAAAGAAAGTTATTTTATATGAGAAAGGATCTTGTATGGTAAATTCTTGTCCTAAAGTAAAATGACTGGTTGTTTAAAAGGAGGGATGTTTTTATTTTATATTTTATACAAATGTTTTTATTTTATATTCATACATGAAGAATTATCAAATGTGAAATAGTGTTTTGCTTTCTTTGGACTAAATTTGTATAAATGTGTTATTGGTATATGTTCCAAAGTTATGGAAAACCCCTATAATTCTAATATGACTTAGTGTATGTTGTTAATAATTACAGTTGTTACATAAAATCACTGTATGCCACAGAGGTAACAAATTTCCTTATCAATTGTGGCTTTACTAGTGGCTGTCCTAAAACTTTTTATTAGCCACAGAAAATTGTTGTCTTGTTTTAATTTTCTTTAGAAGGTGGTTTATAATCCACTATAGAACTCTAGCAGGTGTTCTTAAATGCAGCTTTCTGATAACTTCGGAAATTGTTAACATTAAAATACAGGAAACAACTTTCAGAACTCTCATGAAGAGCTAAAATGTTCATGAATATCAAGCAAAACCAAAACAGGAGTTAACTAAATTCACTGAACCAATAAAAAGCTGAAGTAATATTTTAACTTTGCTTAAAATGCTGCTGATCCTTTGTTTTGTTTTTCAGAGTCAAGGAAACTTTTCTTTTGAGCTACTTACAGCTTTTAGAAGTTGAGTAAAATATACTCCTGTGAACAAAATTTGGGGCATATTTGTTTCTCTCTACCTGATTTTGCCAGAATTTGGAAACTAGTTGTGAGTATTCTTAACTTATGGCAGTATAGTTATTTGCATAAGTGCAGTAAGAATCTGTTTTCTTTTGTAACAGGACACAGTTGGAGAAATTGATTATTTTATCAAGGCTTTCACTGGAATGGTGTGTTTTCCTTTAGGGAATTAAACTTGACTTATAGAGCCAATAAAAGCCCCGTGGGGAACTGGCCTCATACCTTGCCTACAACAGTCCCTGTGCAGGGTTTCTGACCGGTGGTGAGTAAAGAATATCACTTTCTGACAGGTCCAGAAGCCCCAAGTTATCTTGGGACCTCAGGAGGAAAAAATTACCCAACTCATAGGTATTTAAGGGTACAAACCCATGGTTGGGCTCAGCTTTAAAAAAGTCTTATCTGAAATTCCTATGGAACAGAGTTCCATCAATGCCAATTTAAAAAGAACTTATGTGAAAAATAATTATTCTTGCTGCACTTTATACAAATAATCATGCCAAGTATAATAAAGCAAATCTGTCTTACCATGATTTGTCTTTAGTAAAAATGAGAAACTGGAGAGAGAAATACTATGTTTCAAAAGCTATGTTATACTTATTAGATTCTAGTCTCATCAGTTGTTATTAAGTTTATTTCTGCAATTTAGGGTAACCCTATTTATTCCTGTGAACCAACCAGTGATCTCTGACTGTTGCTCAGCAGAAACAAGAGGGATGGGTAATGTAAAAATCTGGATCAGTATTCTAATTCTGGGTACATTGCAATCAGCTAACAACCCCATACCAGCTTAGTTCCAACAGTTGCCCAGTTCATGAAAAGCCTTCTAATTTAGTGTACTTGGAATAACTTTACTTATTTTGCTTTACTCCTGTGGAATATATTGCTGTTATATTCTTTGTGTAGGAATACAGGACAAGCTTACTGAATGTTTTCTTAAACACCTATTAATCTTCCAGATATTACCTTTTGTCAAAACTCAAGAGTTATGAATGGATCTTACCATACTGAAGCTTTCTGACTGAGCTCCTCTCTACCTTGAATGCAAGAAACACTCATAGTTAGGCAGGAATATCATAGCCCCTATTCAGCCTGAAGAAGTTACAGAAGATGAATCTCCATCAGCAGTGCGTGAACCAGAGCAACTCCATTTTAAATAGGAGCTGGGTGAAATGAGGCTGAAACTTACTAGGCTGCATTCCCAGACAGTTAAGGCATTCTAAGTCACAGGATGAGATAGGAGGTCAGCACAAAATACAGGTCATAAATACCTTGCTGATAAAACAGGTTGCACTTAAGGAGCCAGCCAAAACCCACCAAAACCAAAATGGCAATGAGAGTGACATCTGGTCGTCCTCACTGCTACATTCCCATTGGCACCATGATAGTTTACAAATGCCATGGCAATGTCAGGAAGTTACCCTATATGGTCTAAAAAGGGGAGGCATGAATAATCCACCCCTTGTTTAGCATATCAACAAGAAATAACCATAAAAATGGGCAACAGCAGCCCTTGAGGCTGCGCTGTCTATGGAGTAGCCATTCTTTTATTCCTTTACTTTGTTAATAAACTTGCTTTCACTTTGAAAAAAAACAAACAAAGTGCAGAAACGTACATGCATGAGTACAACCATTAATTAGAAGAAAATAATCTTACATATTTAACATTATTACCATTTCTGGTGCTCTTAATTCCTTTGTTTAGATCAAAATTTCCACCTGTTTTTATTTTCCTTCTGTAAGAAGGATGTCTCTTAACATTTCTTGTAATGTGATGTACTGGGCACTGTTCTTTTTTGTTTTTCTTTTTTTATTTTACTTTAAGTTCTGGCATACATGTGCAAAATGTGCAGATTTGTTACATAGGTATACATATGCCATGGTAGTTTGCTGCACCTATCAACCCATCATCTCGGCTTTAGGTCCCGCATGCATTAAGTATTTGTCCTAATGCTCTCCCTCCCCTTGGATGTGGTTTTTGTGCGGGGCTCCTTTTTGTTGGTGTTGATGTTATTGCCTTCTGTTTGTTAGCTTTTCTTCTAACAGTCAGGCCCCTCTTCTGCAGGTCTGCTGCAGTTTTCTGGAGGACCGCTCAAGACCCTATTTACCTGGGTATCACCAGCAGAGGTTGCAGAACAGCAAAGATTGCTGCCTGCTCCTTCCTCTGGAAGCTTTGTCCCAGAGGGGCAGCGGCCTGATGCCAGCCAGAGCACTCCTGTATGAGATGTCTGTCCACCCCTGCTGGGAGGTCTCTGCCAGTTAGGAGGCAGGGGGTTCAGGGACCCACTTGAGGAGGCAGTCTGTCCCTTAGCAGAGCTCGAGCGCTGCACTGGAAAAACCTTTTCAGGATGCACTGCTCTCTTCAGAGCCAGCAGGCAAGAACATTTAAGTCCGCTGAAGCTGTGCCCACAGCCGCCCCTTCCCCCAGGTGCTCTGTCCCAGGGAGATGAGAGTTTTATCTATAAGACCCTGACTGGGGCTGTTGACTTTCTTTCACAGATGCCCCACCCAGTGAGGAAGAATCTAGAGAGGCAGTCTGGCCACAGCTGCTTTGCTGCCCTGTGGTGAATTACACCCAGTCCGAACTTCCCAGCCTCCTTAACACTGTCAGTGGACGCCCCTTGCCCCACCAAGCTCCATCATCCCAGATTGACTTCAGACTGCTGTGCTAGCAGTGACAAATTCAAGCCAGTGTTTCATAGCTTGCTGGGCTCCGTGGGTGTGGGACCCACTGAGTGACACTACTTGGCTCCCTGGCTTCAGACCCCTTTCCAGGGGAGTGAAAGGTTCTGTCACACTGGGGTTCCAGGTGCCACTGGGGTATGAAATTTAAAAAAATAAATAAATAAATAAATAAATAAAACTCCTGCAGCTAGCTCAGTGTCTGCCCAAACAGCCACTCAGTTTTGTGCTTGAAACCCAGGGCCCTGCTGGTGTTGGCACATGAGGGAATCTCCTGGTCTGTGGATTGCAAAAACCGTGGGAGAAGCATAGTATCTGGACTATATAGCACAGTCCCTCATGGCTTCCTTTGGCTGGGGGAGGAAGAACCCCAGCTCCTTGCACTTTCCGGGTGAGGCAATGCCCCACCCTGCTTCTGCTCGCCCTCCAGGGGCTGCACTCACTGCCTAACCGGTCTCAATGAGATGAACTGGGTACCTCAGATGGAAATGCAGAAGTCCCCCGCCTTCTGCGTTGGTCTCACTGGGAGCTGCAGACTGCAGCTGTTCCTATTTGGCCATCTTGCCAGATCCCCGCCAACCATCCCATATAAATTTGAAAATAGTTTTTTTTTCTAAATCTGTGAAGAATGTCATTGGTGGTTTAATAGGAATATCATTGAATCTATAAATTGCTTTGGTCAGTTTGGCCATTTTGACAATATTGCTTTTCCTATCATGAACACGGAATGTTTTTCCATTTGTTTGTGTCATCTCTAATTTATTTGAGCAGTGTTTTGTAGTTCTCATAGAAGAGATTTTTCTCCTCCCTAGTTAGCTGTATTCCTAGGTATTTTATTCCTTTTTTGGCAATTGTGACTGGGATTGTGTCTCTGATTTGGCTTTGAGCTTGGAAGGTTGTTGGTGTATAGAAATGCTCCTGGTTTTTGTACATTAATTTTGTATCCTGAAACTTTCTTGAAGTTGTTTATCGGATCAAGGAGCTTTCGGGCAGAGAGTCTGGGATTGTCTAGGTATAGAACCATATTGTTTGCAAACAGAGATTGTTTGACTTCTATGAAAAATGTAGTGGAGTGAAAGCAAACACCTGTCAGCAATGGAATAGAACAATAAAAATGCCCAAGAATAAATTTAATTTGAATGTGAAGAACTAATATGAAGTAAATAATAATCACTGAGAGGGATACATAAAAAGACTTGAGGAATTGAGTAGTGGCTTTTTCTTGGATAGAGAGATTCTAAAATAGAAAGATGGTTATTGTCCCTAAGATGTAATTTAAAAATAATAACTAGTATCGCAACAGGAATATTTTAGCATCTGATCAAATGATTCTGAAGTTCATCTGAAAGACAAACGTGTCAGAATAGATAGAAAAAGAGAAAGGAATGAGGGAGGGCAAGCATTATTTCACATTTCAAATGGAATCAAGCTACAGCAATTAAAAAAGTGCGGTAGTGGTACAGTTATAAACAACTCAATAGAAGAAAATTAAAAGTAGAGAGTTACATACAAAATTGAGTGGGGATGTAGGTGATGATAAAAGAGCCATTTCAAAATACTGAGTGAAACAGGGATTCAACAAATAATGTTGAGTCCCTATCACTTTAATTTTGTCCAGATGGATCAATGATTTTGAATGTACAATAATGCAACCAAAAACTATGAATATCTTATTGTATTGGAGTGGGTAAGTTCATTGCAAGCACGACAGCAAACTCGTGAAGGAGGCAAGAAAATGATACATGAAAGCAGATATAAAATAGGTATTAAAATATTTAATATTTATTTCTATGATGGTGAGTTTTTCTGAAACACATTCTTCCCTTAGAGTAACCTGGGGCTCATATTCTCCAAAGCCATTGGAAGTGAAAGAAAGGGTGGGCGGGGGAAAAAGAAAAGTGTTTTGTAAGTTCATTTTTGGTGTCAGGAGAGCTTGTGGTCTAGGTTCTCCACAGAGGCAGGAAAACTTCAGTCACGTGGTGAATGCCCCACTCAGTGCGCATGCTGCACAGATCTGTTACTGCGGATTTCTGTTGCTACGCATGTCTGTTACGCATGCGCCTTGTTGCCTACCTTCTGTCCATGCAGAGCTTTGTGAGGAGAGGTTGTGTCTTCATTCTTTCCACCGTCTTGATTCTTTCTCACTGACTGAGGCTCAGCCGGTAGGTCCGCAGAGCGGTCTTCCTGGGAATTTAGTTGGGAGTGAATGTGAGGAGGAGCCAGCGGGCTTTGGACAGGTCCTGCAGCACAGTCCTTGGCTTCTGAGGGAAAGGGGCCTCGCGGTCGTCCGGCTCCTCCCAGGTCGCAATGCTGCCATGGGCCTTGACGTAGTGGCTGGGCTGGAACTAGGGAGGAAAGTGGGCCGCGGAGGGGAGGGATCACGTGAAGATGGGGCGAGTGCTGGAGGTGCTGTTAGAGGTATCTGAGTCCCGAAAACTGGAACCCTCTGAGAGAGGACAGTTTCCAGACTCCTCAGTAGGGACGCGGGAAGGGATGGTGAGGTCGGTAAGGAAGGGGCCTGGGAACTAGGAACGCTGTGGGCTGGTGACTGCGGCCCTGAGGTCTGTAGAGTGCCTGGCAGAGGTGTCCCGTGAGGAACATAAACTTCACTCTGTGTCGCAACTTCTCACCTCCGCCATGGACGTCATGGGAAGGAATGGGCGAGGCTGTGCGTTCCAACAAAACTTGATTTTGGTGGGAGGGGTGTAGGGGGGAAATGGGCCTAGTAAATTAAAGTGGGACGAAAGCAGTAGTTATTTCAATTCTCTGCCCGTTTTTTCCTAAATGCCTTCATGACGGAGAGTCTAATTGTAAAACCAAAACTCAAAAAAGTCCTCTGTCTTTTGCTGTGGCGTTAAGGTGATTTCTATGCCTCTTCAACTGTGATACAAACAAATCTGTCCTTAGTTTGATTGGAAAGCATGCGTACTTATCATTGCTCTGTGAATTATTTTGAAAATATTTTCAAAATTAAAAAAGTACAAATCACCATTTTGCCATGGAATGTTCATATATATAGCTAAGTTCTTACACACTTTTTCCAAATAACAATATTCTGTTTTCAGTGGGAAATATGAGTGAGCATGTAAGAACAAGATCCCAATCCTCAGAAAGAGGAAATGACTAAGAGTCTTCCCAGCCAGTTGTATCTGTGATTGTGAGTCCTTTAACATTTGATGTTTTCTATTAACACAATTTATTTTAAAAAATATTTTTGGGCTAGTGTACATGCACTGATACAGGTGTTCCATGCTGATAAAAAATGATGATGGCATCTCATAAAGGAAACTTTGGTTCAGGAATATTATATTCTGGTGTTACCCTGTATGGATATGGATATTTCTCTCTCTCTCTCTCTCTCTCTCTATATATATATATACATACATACATATGTGTGTGTGTGTGTATATATATCTGTTGGAAAAATGTCTTTAGATTTATGATTCGATGCACATATGCATTTGTGTATTTATATTATTGACTTTTTATTCACACACACACTTAACACCCTTAGGTCCAGCAGCCCACTGAGGAAAAACGTCAAGAAGAGGAACCACCAACTGAAAATCAGGGTATTGCACCTAGTGGGGAGATCGAAAATGAAGGGGCACCTGCCCTTCAAGGTGAAGGAAGAGTGGAGAATAATGCTTATGGGTGGTGGAGGTATATTTATGCATTATATTTTATGACATACCAGTAACAGGAGGACAGAAAACATTAGGAAGGAATCTTAAACATTTCTTACTGCTGCTGTGCGGAGAGGTGGGACAAGGACACATAAAAAGCCACAAAACTTTCCTGCCGTTTTGACAGAGGCTTTTTATTTATTGGGTATTTGCATGGTTGCTGTAAACCTTTGAGTGTTTTCCAGAGTTCCTGTATGGTTTGTTCAGCCATTTTCTGTTTTTGTTTTGTTTTGTTTTGTTTTGTTTCTGTGGAAGAATGGCAGCTTGCAGCTTCCTAGTCTGCCATCTGCGGACATCTCATGTATTTTTTAAGAAACTTTTTAACACACATTTATTAATGCTTCCTCATGCTGTGTAATATACTAAGTGCTGGAGATGTCAGTGCCAAATTTTTGCCTAAAGCTCATAGTCGAGTCAGACTGACTCAAACAAATCACTGATTTAATGTGATAAGAATAAGAACAAATGAGTACAAAAGGAACAAGTAAGTTGTCTAGGGCCAGCCTTGGGAAAGGAAAGGGCAATGTTTGAACATCTCTGCTTTCCTGTTTTCCTGGCAAGAGACTCCTGAAATAATTAGCCTACAGGTTTTTATTTCATAATGATGAGGGAATAAATATTATCATTTCCTCGTTCCTAGTTCAGTTTTTAATTTGTAAATTGATGACCTTTTTATCTTTTAAGGACCTGATGTGGAAGCTTTTCAACAGGAACTGGCTCTGCTTAAGATAGAGGATGAGCCTGGAGATGGTCCTGATGTCAGGGAGGGGACTCTGCCCACTTTCGATCCCACTAAAGTGCTGGAAGCAGGTATGTTACTCAATAAGATGCAAACTATAGGGTTTCTATTTTCACAATATTATATTTTGTGTGACACAGAGGTAAAATTACTGCTACTTCAATATCATACTTCACATTTAAAGATTCTTTGATAGTTCAGACCCCAAATGGCTGCCTTACACACTATCAGAGATAAGAGGGCCAGGTGTGGTGGCTCATGCTGTTAATTCCAGCACTTTGGGAGGCCGAGGCAGAAGGATCACTTGAGGCCAGGACTTCTAGAGATGGAGAAAAATTGGGTCAAAGCTAATTGGGTTATGATATGAAAGATATGAAACATGATAAGGGAGTAGACTTAGAGTGTCTTCACAGCTATGTGAAGTAATGCATATATTAATTAGGTTGATGTAGCCATTTCACAATGTGTATATGTATTTTAAAGCATCATGTTATACATCATAAATATATATGTTTTTATGTGTGATTTTTAAAAGAAAGATATGAAAACATGTTCTGACTTTTGAAAGTAAGTCATTTAACCAACAGCCAATAACTTTCAGACAGTTTTATAGAGGCCTGTTTTTAACAAATACATAACATGTTGATAATAAGCATCAGTTTATATTGCAATGTTAACTGTGATGGTAATGGCTTAAAGGTAGCGTGGGTATTCAGTTTACTGTACAAACTGAGCTGCTTTTAGGCATGTAAAGAGACAGGAGTACCCATGAAAATAGTGCAAATGTTCGCCCTACTTAAAGCAACTACATAATGGCTAAACTAGTCCAAAGTAACGTTTTTACACTTTTTCACAAGAGACACAAAACAAATGTAATACTGACTTTTCTATTTCCTTCACTAAGGCTGTTCTAAGCATATTCTATATTCAGAGTGTTATTTCATATCAAAATATTTAAATGGTACTTTAAAATATCTTTTTCCCTTAGGATTTTGTTTCTTTGAATTTTCATTGAAAGTATATGTATTTTTTTTTGCTTTCCACTTATACATACAAAACAGATTCACTTGATTTAATTCATTCTGAACTTGAACAGTCTCTTTGTTTCCTTATCCTACTAGAAAAAGCGGCATGAATTAAAAATATTGTTAATATGCCTAGAAGTCTACCTTCAGAGTTTATTCAGAGGCTAACTGGACGTAAACTAAAGGGTCACCCTCAGGGTTCTGATATTAGTTCATCAACACGGTAGTTGTATACCTCTAGTGTCATATGAATAAAAATCTGCTGAGTAACGGGCCCTAATTATATATTTATTTTATAGGTGATGTGCAACCATAGGTTTAAACCAAGACAAATGAGGACTGAAACCAAAAATCTTATTCTTAATCTGGAAATTTGACTGATAACATTCTCCTAACAAAGTTTTACAGTTTTCTGCAAAGAATCCTTGCACATTTTTGTTAAATTTATTTCTGGATCTTTAATACTCTTGAGAATTGTATCTTTTTTGAAAGTTTAAATCCTGTGTTTGAGATGGTACATAGAGATGAAATGTTGGTACATTGATTTTCTATCATAGATAGGAAGCTGGAAGCTTTCATAGGGGGATGCCAACAGCTGCACAGATAGAAAAGGCCACCTGGGGCCAGGCATGTCCACCATGGGCTTTCCACCTCCCCTTTTTTAGCACATGCACAGTAAGAATGAAATGAGCAACATGGAGTAGCTCAGGCTGAGAACCCGCCTGCATAATAAAAGATTAGGGTGGGGGCTGCCAGAGATTCACGCCCTATGTAGATGGTACACCTGGTCCTAACCAGTTGTTTGTACCCTATGTAGGTGATCAGATACTGCCTCCCCACTAGTTCATCTATAAAAACCCCTGCATTTCACTGCAGGATGGCAACCATTTCTTCTGGGACCCCTCTCTGTAGCAGAAAGCTGTTCTCTTTGTTTCTCCTACTAACTTTCTGCTGTAAACCTCACTCTTGGTGTGCCCATGTCCTTGATTTCCTTGGCTGTGAGACCAAGAACTATGGGTGTTACCCCGGACAGCGAGTCCACTTCAATACTAGCTGTGGATCTGTGGTATATGGCTTTTATTACATTGGAATATGTTCCTTCTTTCCCTGGTGTTTGAGGGTTTGTATCATGATGACATATTGAGTTTTATTAAATGCTTTTCAGCGTCAATTGAAATGATTATATGGATTATATCCTTCATTCCATTCATATGATTTATCACATAAATTAATTTGCATATGTTGAACCATCGTTCCATCCCAGGGATAAATCTCACTTGGTCATGATGATTGTTCTTTCTAATGTATTGTTGAATTTGATTTGCTAGTATTCTGTTGAGAATTTCTGCATCAATATTCATCAGCGGTTTTGCCCTGTAGTTTTCTTTTTTTGATGTGTCTTTGTCTGGTTTTGGTATCAGGATAATACTGGCCTCATAGAATGAGTTTGGAAGTATTCCTTCCTCCTCTATTTTTCAAAATAGTTTGAGTAGGACTGGTATTAGTCCTTCTTTAAATGTTGGGTAGAATTCAGTAGTGAAGCCATCAGTTCCGGGTGTTTCTTTACTGGAAGACTTTTATTATGGCTTTGATCTTGTTGCTTGTTACTGGTCTGTTCAGGTTATGGATTTCTTCATAGTTCATTCTTGGGAGGCTGTATGTATCTAGGAATTAGTCCATTTTTTTTCTAGATTTTCCAATTTATAGGCATGGAGTTTCTCATAGAAGCCAGTTATGATCCTTTGAAGTTTTGCAGCATCAGTTTTGTAATGTCTCCTTTTTCATTTCTTTTTCATTTATTTATTTATTTTTTCTGGAGACAGTCTCCTTCTGTCACCAGGCTGGAGCGCAGTGGCACAGTCTCAGCTCACTAGAACCTCCACCTCCAGGGTTCAAGCAATTCTCTTGCTTCAGCCACCGTAGTAGCTGGGATTACAGGCGCCTACCACCATGCCTGGTTAATTTTTGTATTTTTAGTAGAGATGGAGTTTTGCCATGCTGGCCAGGTTGGTCTTGAAGTCCTGGCCTCAGGTGATCCACCTGCCTCAGCCTCCCAAATCGTTTTTCATTTCTGATTTATTTATTCGGTTTCTCTCTTTTTTTATTACTTTGGCTAATGGTTTGTCAATTTTGGTTAACTTATTAAAAAAACGTTTTGTGTTATTGCTCTTTCATAGGGTTTTTTCATTTCAATTTCATTTATTTCTGCTGGGATCTTTATTATTTCTTTTCTTGTAATTTTTGGTTTGGTTTGCTCTTTCTTTGCAGCTCTTTAAGATGCATCATTAGATTGTTTATTTGAAGTTTTTACCTTTTTTGTTGTAGGCACTTATAGCTATAAACCTCTTTCCGAGTACTGTTTTTGCTGTATCCCATCGGTTTTGATATGTTGTGTCTCCATTATCATTTGTTTCAATAAATTTTTAAATTTCCTTCTTAGCTTCTTCATTGACCCATTATTCATTCAGGAGCAGATGATTCAGTTTTCATGTATTTGTATAGTTTCCAAAATTCCTCTTGTTATTAATTTCTAGTTTTATGGCATTGTGGTCTGACAAGATCCTTGATATTATTTCAGGTTTTTTTTTTAATGTTTTGAGATCTAACATATGGTCTTGTCCTTGAGAATGATCCATGTGCTGAGGAAAAGAATGTGTATTCTGTAGCTGTTGGATGAAATGTTCTGTAAATATCTGTTAGATCCATGTGTCTGTAGTGCAGATTAACTCTGTTTTTGTTTTTGTTTTTGTTGTTGTTGTTGTTGTTTTCTGTCTGGCATATCTGTCCAATACTGAATGTGGGGTGCTGAAGTCTCCATCTATTATTTTATTGGGGCCTATCTCTCTCTTTAGCTCTAATAGCATTTGTTTTATACATCTGGGTGCTAAAATGTTGAATGCGTATTTATTTAAAATTGTTAATATCCTTTGGATGAATTGACCCCTTTATTATTATATAGTGACCTTTTAGTCTCTTCTCAAAGTTTTTGTTTTGAAATCTATTTTTTTCTTATTCTTTTGGTATCTTTTAAGTTCAGGCATACATGAGGTGCAGGTTTGTTATACAGGTGAACTTATGTCATGGGGGTTTGTTGTATGATTATTTTGTCACCCAGGTATTAAGCCTGGTACTTACGAGCTATTTTTCCTGATCCTCTCCCTCCTCCCATCCTCCACTCTTTGGTAGGCCCCAGTGTCTGTTGTTCTCCTCTGTGTGTTTATTTTTTCCCATTTATAGCTTCCACTTATAAGTGAGAACATGCAGTATTTAGTTTTCTGTTCATGCATTACTTTGCTAAGTATAATGACCTCCAGCTCCATCCATGTTCTGGCCACGGAGATAATGTCATTCGTTTTTATGGCTGCATCCTATTCCATGGTATATATGTACTCCATTTTCTTTATCCAGTCTACCGTTGATGGGCTTTTTGGTTGATTCCATGTATTTGGTATTGTGAATAGTGCTGCAGTGAACATATGTGTGCATGTGTCTTTATGATAGAACAGTTTATATCCCTTTGGCTGTATACCCAGTAATGGGATTGCTGTATCAAATGGTAGTTCTGTTTTTAGGTCTCTGGGGGATCAGCACACTGTTTCCCACAATGGTTGAACTAATGTACACTTCCACCAACAGTGAATAAGTGTTTCCTTTTCTCCACAACGTCACCAGCATCTGTTATTTTATTTTATTTTACTTTTTAATAATAGCCATTCTGACTGGTGTGAGATGATATCTCATTGTGGTTTGAATTGCACTTCTCCAATGATCAGTGGCTTTGAGCTTTATTTCATATGCTTGTTGGCCACATACATGTCTCCTTTTGAAAATGTTTGTTCATGTTCTTGGGCCACTTTTTAATGGTATTATTTTTTGTTTTGTTTTGTTTTCTGAGATGGTGTCTCAGTCTGTTGCCCAGGCTGGAGTGCAGTAGCACGGTCTCCACTCACTGCAACCTCTGCCTCCCAGTTTAAAGTGATTCTCCTGCCTCAGCCACCCTAGTAGCTGGGATTACAGGCATGCACCACCATACCAAGCTAATTTTGTATTTTGTTGGTTTAAAGCCCGTTTTATCAAAGGTGAGGATTGCAACCCCTGCTTTTTTTTTCTTTCCATTTGCTTGCTCAATATTCCTCCATTCCTTTATTTTGAGCCTCTATGTCCTTTGGATGTGAGATGAGTCTTCTGTATCTATCACACTGATGGGTCTTGACTTTTTATCCAATGTGCCAGTCTCTTTGTTTTCGTTTGGTTGAATTTTTACTGAAAGTATATGCATTTTTTTTGGTTTCCTCTTTTTTTTTTTTTTTTTGAGATGGAGTCTCGCTCTGTCGCCCAGGCTGGAGTGCAGTGGCATGATCTTGGCTCATTGCACCCTCTGCCTCCTGGGTTCACACCATTCTCCTACTTCAGCCTCCCTAGTAGTTGGGACTACAGGTGCCTGCCACCACGCCCAGCTAATTTTTTATATTTTTAGTAGAGACGGGGTTTCACCGTGTTAGCCAGGATGGTCTCGATCTCCTGACCTTGTGATCCGCCTGCCTCAGCCTCCCAGAGTGCTGGGATTACAGGCGTGAGCCGCCGAGCCTGGCCTGCTTTCCTCTTATACGTATAAAATAGATTCACTTGGTTTAATTCATTCTGAACTTGAACAGTCTTTTTGTTCCCTTTTTGTGCTAGAAAATGTGGTATGAGTTAAAAATGTTGTTAACTACCTTCAGAGTTTATTCAGAGGCTAACTGGATGTAAGCTAAAGGGTCACCCTTAAGGGTTCTGATTTTACGGTTATTTGTATACCTCTAGTGTCATCTAAATAAAAATCTGCTGAGTAACATGTTCTAATTTTATATTTATATTATAGGTGATGGGCAACCATAGGTTTAAACCAAGACAAATGAAGACTGAAACCAAGAATATTGTTCTTATGCTGGAAATTTGACTGCTAACATTCTCTTAATAAAGTTTTACAGTTTTCTGCAAATAATTCTTTCACATTTTTGTTAAAATTATTTCTGAATTTTTAATACTCCCGAGAACTGTATCTTTTATGAAAGTTTAAATCCTGTGTTTGAGATGGTATATAAAGATAAAATGTTGATACATTGATTTTCTATCATAGATAGATAGGAAACTGGAAGCTTTCATAGGGGGATGCCAGCAGCTGCACAGACAGAAAAGGCCACATGGGGCCAGGTATGTCCACCGTGGGGGTTGCATCTCCCTTTTTTTAGCACATGCACAGTAAGAAAGAAATGAGCAGCATGGAGTAGCTCAGGCTGAGGACCTGCCTGTGTAATAAAAGTTTAGGGTAGGGGCTTCCAGAGATTCATGCCCTATGCAGATGGTACTCCTGGTCATATCTGGTTGTTTGTACCCTATGTAGATCAGATACTGCCTCCCCACTAGCTCATCTATAAAAACCCCTGCATTTCACTGCAGGATGGCAACCCTTTTTTTGGGACCCCTCTCTGTAGCAGAGAGTTGTTTTCTTTCTTTCTCCTATTAAATTTCTGCTCTAAACCTCATTCTTGGTGTGTCTGTGTCATTGATTTCCTTGGCTGTGAGACCAAGAACTCTTGGAGTTACCCCAGACCACAAGGCCATTTCAGTGCTAGCTGTGGATGTGTTGTATATGGCTTGTATTACAGTTAAGTATGTTCTTTCTATTCCCAGTGTTTTGAGGGTTTGTATCATGATGACAATGTTGAGTTTTATTAAATGCTTTTTTAGCATCAATTGAAATGATTATATGTTTTTTATCCTTCATTCCGTTGATATGATTTATCACATAAATTAATTTGCATATGTTGACCCATCCTTGTATCCCAGGGATAAATCTCACTTGGTCATGATGAATATTCTTTCTAATATATTGTTGAATTTGATTTGCTGGTATTTTGTTGAGGATTTCTGCATCAATATTCATCAGCGGTTTTGCCCTGTAGTTTTCTTTTTTTGATGTGTCTTTGTCTGGTTTTGGTATGAGGGCAATACTGGCCTCATAGAATTAGTTTGAAAATATTCCATCCTCCTCTATTTTTCAAAATAGTTCGAGTAGGATTGGTATTGGTTTTTCTTTTAATGTTGGGTAGAATTCAGCAGTGAAGCCAGCGAACTCAGCAGTGAAGAAAAGTCCCAGGCTTTTCTTTACTAGAAGACTTTTATTATGGCTTTGATCTTGTTACTTGTTATTGGTCTGTTCAGGTTATGGTTTTCTTCTTGGTTCAATCTTGAGAGGTTGTAGGTATCTAAGAATTGGTCCATTTGGTCTAGATTTTCCAATTTATAGGCATATATTTGCTCATAGGAGCCAATAATGATCCTTTGACTTTCTGCAGCCTCAGTTGTAGTGTCTCCTTTTTCATTTCTTTTCTTTCCTTCTTTCTTTCTTTTTTTTTTTTTTTTGGCAGAATCGCGCTCTGTCAGCCAGGCTGGAGTGCAGTGGTGCAGTCTTAGCTCACTAGAACTTCCATTTCCTGGGATCAAGCAATTTTCTTGCCTCAGCCACCCTAGTAGCTGGGCTTACAGGCACCTGCCACCACGCCTGGCTAATTTTTGTATTTTTGGTAGAGATGGGGTTTTGCCATGTTGGCCAGGCTGGTCTCGAGCTCCTGGCCTCAAGTGATCCGCCTGCCTCAGCCTCCCAAATAGTTTTTTTTTAATTTCTGATTTGATTTAGTTGGATTTTCTCTTTTTTTCTTAGTCTGGCTAATGGTTTGTCAATTTTGGTTGACTTATTAAAAAACAACTTTTGTTTTATTGCTCTTTTCTAGTTTTTTTTTTCATTTCAGTTTCTTTTATTTCTGCTCTGATCTTTATTCTTTTCTTCTAATTTTTTGTTTGGTTTTTCTCTTTCTTTGCAGCTCTTTAAGATGCATAATTAGATTATTTGAAGTTTTTACCTTTTTTGATGTGAGCACTTATAGCTATAAACCTCTTTCTGAGTACTGCTTTTGCTGTATATCCCATAGGTTTTGGTATGTTGTGTTTCCATTATCATTTGTTTCAAGAAATTTTTAAATTTCCTTCTTAGCTTCTTCATTGACCCATTAATCATTCAGGAGCGGATTGTTGAGTTTTCATGTATTTGTATAGTTTCCAAAATTCCTCTTGTTATTCATCTCTAGGTTTATTCCATTGTGGTCTGACAAGAAGCTTGCTATTATTTCAATTATTTTAATGTATTGTGACCTAACATATGGTCTATCCCTGAGAATGATCCATGTACTGAGGGAAAGAATGTGTATTCTGTAGCTGTTGGATGAAATGTTCTGTAAATATCTATTAGATCCATGTGGTCTATAGTGCAGATTAAGTCTGGTTTTTTGTTGTCGTTGTTGAGTTTCTGTCTGGAAGATCTGTCCAGTGCTGAATGTGGGGTGCTGAAGTCTCTATCTATTATTGTATTGCAGCCTATCTCTCTCTTTAGCTCTAATAGTATTTGTTTTATATATCTGGGTGCTCCAGTGTTGGGCGCATATATATTTAAAATCGTTACATGCTTTTGATGAGTTGACCCCTTTATTATTATATATAGTGACCTTTTTGCCTCCTTTCAATGTTTTCATTTTGAAATCTATTTTTTTCTTTATTCTTTTTTATCTTTTATATTAAGTTCAGGCATACATGTGGTGCAGGTTTGTTATACAGGTGAACTTGTGTCATGAGGGTTTGTTGTACAGATTATTTTGTCACCTAGGTATTAAGCCTGGTACTCATGAGCTATTTTTTCTGATCCTCTCCCTCCTCCCATCCTCCACTCTTTGGTAGGCCCCAGTGCCTGTTGTTCTCCTCTATGTGTCCGTTTTTTCTCATTTTTAGCTCCCACTTATAAGTGAGAACATGCAATATTTAGTCTTCTGTTCCTGCATTACTTCGCTAAGTATAATGACCTCCAGCTCCATCCATGTTCCATCAATGGATATAATGTCATTCATTTTTATGGCTGCATACTGTTCAATAGTATATGTGTGCTACATTTCTTTTTATCCAGTCTACCATTGATGAGCTTTTAGGTTGATTCCATGTTTTTGGTATTGTTAATAGTGCTGCAGTGAACACACGTGTTCATGTGTCTTTATGATAGAACAATTTATATTCATTTGGCTATATACCCAGTAATGGGATTGCTGGATGGAATGGTAGTTCTGTTTTTAGGTCTTTGGGGAATCACCACACTGTTTCCCACCATGGTTGAACTAATTTCCACTTCCACCAACAGTGAGTAAGTGTTTCTTTTTCTCCATAACATCACCAGCATCTGTTATTATTTTTTTTTATTTTTTAAATGATAGCCTTTCTGACTCGTGTGAGATGATATCTCATTGTGGTTTGAATTGCATTTCTCTAATGATCAGTGATGTTGAGTTTTATTTCATATGCTTGTTGGCTGCATGCATGTCTTCTTTTGAAAGTGTCTGTTCATATCCTTGGCCCAGTTTTTAAAGGTATTTTTTTTTGTTTTGTTTGTTTTTTGAGACAGAATCTCAGACTCTTGCCCAGGTTGGAGTGCAGTGGTGCGATCTCCACTCACTGCAACCTCTGCCTTCCATGTTCAAGCGATCCTACTGCCTCAGCCCTCCCCTAGTAGCTGGGATTACAGGTGTGCACCACCACGTCCATCTGATTTTTGTATTTTTGGTAGAGATGGGGTTCTGCCACGTTGGCCAGGCTGGTCTCGAACTCCTGGCCTCAAGTAATCTGCCTGCCTTGGCTTTCCAAAGTGCTGGGATTACAGGCGTGAACCACTGAGCCTGGCCTGTCGTTTTTGTTTGTTTGTTTGTTTGTTTATTTGTAAATTTGTTTAAGTTCCTTATAGAGGCTGGATACTAGACTTTAAACAGATGCACAGTTTGCCATAATTTTCTTCCATTCTGTGTGTTGTGTTCACTCTCTGGATGGTTTCTTTGCTGTGCAGAAGCTCTTTAGTTTTATTAGATGCCATTTGTCAATTTTTGCTTTTATTGCAATTGATTTTGGCATCTTCGGTATGAAATCTTTGTCCTTTCCTATGTCCAGAATGATATTGCCTAGGTCGTCTTCCAGGATTTTTATAGTTTTGGGTTTTACGTTTAAGTTCTTAATCCATCTTTAATTAATTTTTGTATAAGAAGTCGTCCAGTTTCAATCTTTTGCATATAGCTAGCCAGTTATCCCAGCGCCATTTGTTGAATAGGGAGTCCTTTCTACATTGCTTGTTTTTGTCAACTTTGTTGAAGATCAGATGATAATAGGTGTGAAGTGTGCAGCATTATTTCTGGACTGTGTATTCTATTTCATTGGTCTATGTGTCTGTTTTGGCATCAGTAGCATGCGGTTTTGCTTATTGTAGCCTCATAGTGTAATTTAAGATGAGGTAATATGATGCCTCTGGCTTCGTTCATTTTGCTTAGGATTGCCTTGGCTATTCAGGCTCTTTTTTGATTCCATATGAATTTTTTTTTAGTTTTTTTTTTCTTTCTTTAAATTTTACTTTAAGTTCTGGGATAAATGTGCAGAACGTGCAGGTTTGTTATATAAGAATACGTGTGCCGTGGTGATTTGCTGCACGTATCAACCTGTCATCTAGGTTTTAAGCCCCACATGCATTAGGTATTTGTCCTAATGCTCTCCCTCCCCTTGCCCCCCACCTCCTGACAGGCATGGGTGTGTGATGTTCCCCTCCCTGTCTCCATGTTTTCTCATTGTTCAACTCCCACTTATGAGAGAGAACATGTGGTGTTTGTTTTTCTGTTCCTGTGTTAGTTTGCTGAGAATGATGGTTTCCAGCTTCATCCATGTTCCTGCAAAGGACATGAACTCATTCTTTTTTATGGCTGCATAGTATTCCATGGTGTATATGTGCCACATTTTCTTTATCCAGTCTATCATTGATGGGCATTTGGGTTGGTTCCAAGTCTTTGCTATTGTAAATAGTGCTGCATTAAACATATGTGCGCATGTGTCTTTATAGTAGATGATTTATACTCCTTTAGGTATATACCCAGTAATGGGATTGCTGGATCAAATGGTATTTCTGGTTCTACTTCCTTGAGGAATCGCCACACTGTCTTCCACAACGGTTGAACTAATTTACACTCCCACCAACAGTGTAAAAGTGTTCCTATTTCTCCACATCCTCTCCCGCATTTGTTGTTTCCTGACTTTTTAATGATTGCTATTTTAACTGGCGAGAAATGGTATCTCATTGTGGTTTTGATTTACATTTCTCTAATGACCAGTGATGATGAGCTTTTTTTCATATGTTTGTCGGCCATATAAATGTCTTCTTTTGAGAAGTGTGTGTTCATATCCTTCACCCACTTTTTGCTGGGGTTGTTTTTTTCTTGTAAATTTGTTTATGTTCGTTTTAGATTCTGAATATTAGACCTTTGTTAGATGGATACATTGCAAAAATTTTCTCCCATTCTGTAATTTGCGTGTTCACTCTGATGATAGTTTCTTTTGCTGTGCAGAAGCTCTTTAGTTAGATCCCATTTGTCAATTTTGGCTTTTGTTGCCATTGCTTTTGTTATTTTAGTCATGAAGTCTTTGCCCATGCCTATGTCCTGAATGGTATTGCCTAGGTTTTCTTCTAGGGTTTTTATGGTTTTTGGTTTTATGTCTAAGTCTTTAATCCATCTTGAGTTAATTTTTGAATAAGGTGTAAGGGAGGGGTCCAGTTTGTTTTCTGTATATGGCTAGACAGTTTTCTTAACACCATTTATTAAATAGGGAATCCTTTCCTCATTGCTTGTTTTTGTCAGGTTTGTCAAAGATCGTATGATTGTAGATGTGTGGTGTTATTTCTGAGGCCTCTGTTCTGTTCCATTGGTCTATATATCTGTTTTGGTGCCAGTGCCATGCTGTTTTGGTTTCTGCAGCTTTGTAGTATAGTTTCAAGTCAGGTAGTGTGATGCCTCCAGCTTTGTTCTTTTTGCCTTGGATTGTCTTGGCTCTACGAGCTCTTTTTTGGTTCTATATGAAATTTAAAATAGTTTTTTATTCTGGTTCTGTGAGGAAAGCCAATGGTAGCTTGATGGGAACAGCATTGAATCTATAAATTACGTTGGGCAGTATGGCCATTTTCATATTAATTCTTTCTATCCATTAGCATCGAGTGTTTTTCCATTTGGTTGTGTCCTCTCTTATTTCCTTGAGCAGTGGTTTGTAGTTCTCCTTTAAGAGGTCCTTCATGCCCTTGTAAGTTGTATTCCTGGGTATTTTATTCTCTTTGTAGCAATTGTGAATGGGAGTTCACTCATGATTTGGCTCTCTGCTTGTCTTTTATTGGTGGATAGCAATGCTTGTGATTTATACACATGGATGTTGTATCCTGAGACTTTGCTGAAGTTGCTTATATGCTTAAGGAGTTTTGGGGCTGAGATGATGGGGTTTTCTAAATATACGGTCATGTCATCTGCAGCAAGAGACAATTTGATTTCCTCCCTTCCTATTTGAATACCCATTTTCTTGCCTGATTGCCCTAGCCAGAACTTCCAATACTAAGTTGAATAGGAGTGGTGAGAGAGGGCATCCTTAGGCTGGTTTTCAAAGGGAATGCTTCCAGCTTTTGCCCATTCACTATGATATTGGCTATGGGTTTGAAATAAATAGCTCTTATTATTTTGAGATATGTTCCATCAATAACTAGTTTATTGAGAGTTTTTAGCATGAAGGGATGTTGAATTTTACTGTAGGCCTTTTATGCATCTGTTGAGATAATCATGTGGTTGTTGTCATTGGTTCTATTTATGTGATGGATTACGTTTATTGATTTGTGTATGTTGAACCAGCCTTGCATCCCAGGGATGAAGGGGACTTGATCGTGTTGGATAAGCTTCTTGATGTGCTGGTGGATTCGGTTTGCCAGTATTTTATTGAGGATTTTTGCATTGATGTTCATCAGGGATATTGGCCTGAAATTTTCTTTTTTTGCTATGTCTCTGCCAGGTTTTGGTATCAGGATAATGTTGGCCTCATAAAATGAGTTAGGGAGTAGTCCCTCTTTTTCTATTGTTTGTAATAGTTTCGGAATGGTACCAGCTCCTCTTTGTAGAATTCGGCGGTGAATCTGTCTGGTCCTGGGCTTTTTTGGTTGGTAGGCTATTAATTACTGCCTCAATTTCAGAACTTGTTATTGGTCTATTCAGGGATTCAACTTCTTCCTGGTTTAGTCTTGGGAGGGTGTATGTGTCCAAGAATTTATCCATTTCTTCTAGATTTTGTAGTTTATTTTCATACAGGTGTGTATAATATTCTCTGATGGTAGTTTGTATTTTTGTGGGATCGGTGGTGATATCTTTTATCATTTTTTATTGTGTCTATTTGATTCTTCTCTCTTTTCTTCTTTATTAGTCTTGCTAGTGGTCTATCTATTTTGTTAATCATTTCGAAAAAAACCAGCTCCTGGATTCACTGACTTTTTGAAGGGTTTTTCGTGTCTCTGTCTCCTTCAGTTCTGCTCTGATCTTAGTTATTTCTTGTCTTCTGCTAGCTTTTGAATTTGTCTGCTCTTGCTTCTCGAGTTCTTTTAATTACAATGTTAGGGTGTCAATTTTAGATCTTTCCCGCTTTCTGATGTGGGCATTTAGTGCTATAAATTTCTCTCTTAACACTGCTTTAGCTGTGTCCCAGGGATTCTGATATGTTTTCCCTTTGTTCTCATTGGTTTGAAAGAACTTCGTTATTTCCGCTTTGATTTCATTATTTACACAGTAGTAATTCAGGAGCAGGTTGTTCACTTTCCATGTCGTTGTGCAGTTTTGAGGGAGTTTCTTAATCCTGAGTTGTAATTTGATTGCGCTGTGGTCTGACAGACTGTTTGTTACGATTTCCGTTCTTTTGCATTTGCTGAGACATGTTTTACCTCCAGTTATATGGTCGATTTTAGAATAAGTGCTATGTGGTGCTGAGAAGAATGTATATTCTGTTGATTTGGGTGGACATTTCAGTAGATGTCTATTAGGTCAGCTTGATCCAGAGCTGAGTTCAAGTCCTGAATATTGCTGTTAATTTTCTTTCTCATTGATCTGTCTAATATTGACAGTGGGGTGTTAAAGTCTCCAACTGTTATTGTTTGGGAGTCTAAGTCTCCTCGTAGGTCTATAAGAACTTGTTTTATGAATCTGGGTGCTCCTGTATTCAGTGCATATATATTTAGGAGAGTTAGCTCTTGTTGCATTGATCCCTTTACCATTATGTAATGCCCTCCTTTGTCTTTTTTTGATCTTTGTTGGTTTAAAGTCTCTTTTATCAGAGACTAGCATTGCAACCCCTGCTTTTTTTTTCTTTCCATTTGTTTGATGGATATTCCTCCATTCCTTTATTTTGAGGCCATGTGTGTCTTTGCACATGAGATGAGTCTCCTGAGTACAGCACAGAGATAAGTCTTGACTCTTTATCCAATTTGCCAGGCTGTGCCTTTTAATTGGGACATTTAGCCCATTTACATTTAAGGTTAATATTGTTATGTGTGAATTTGATCCTGTCATCATGATGCTAGCTGGTTATTTTGCACATTAGTCGATGCAGTTTCTTTCTTTTTGGTTTTCTTTTTTTATTATTATTATACTTTAAGTTCTAGGGTACATGTGCACAACGTGCAGGTTTGTTACATAGGTATACATGTGCCATGTTGGTGTGCTGCACCCATTAACTCATCATGTACATTAGGTATGTCTCCTAATGCTATCCCTCTTCCCTCCCCTCAACCCACAACAAGCCCCGGTGTGTGATGTTCTCCTTCCTGTGTCCAAATATTCTCATTGTTCAATTCCCAACTGTGAGTGAGAACATGCGGTGTTTGGTTGTTTGTCCTTGCAATAGTTTGCTGAGAATGATGGTTTCCAGCTTCATCCATGTCCCTAAAAATGACATGAACTCATCCTTTTTTACGGCTGCATAGTATTCCATGGTGTATATGTGCCACATTTTCTTAATCCAGTCTATCATTGATGGACATTTGGGTTGGTTCCAAGTCTTTGCTGTTGAGAATAGTGCTGCAATAAACATACATGTGCATGTGTCTTTATAGCAGCATGATTTATACTCCTTTGGGTATATACCCAGTAATGGGATGGCTGGGTCAAATAGTATTCCTAATTCTAGATCCCTGAGGAATCGCCACACTGTCTTCCACAATGGTTGAACTAGTTTCCAGTCCCACCAACAGTGTAAAAGTGTTCCTATTTCTCCACATCCTCTCCAGCATCTGTTGTTTCCTGACTTTTTAATGATTGCCATTCTAACTGGTGTGAGGTGGTATCTCATTGTGGTTTTGATTTGCATTTCTCTGATGGCCAGTGATGATGAGCATTTTTTCATGTCTGTTGGCTGCATAAATGTCTTCTTTTGAGAAGTGTCTGTTAATATCCTTCGCCCACTTGTTGATGGGGTTGGTTGTTTTTTTCTTGTTGATTTGTTTGTGTTCTTTGTAGATTCTGGATATTAGCCCTTTGTCAGATAAGTAGATTGCAAAAATTTTCTCCCATTCTGTAGGTTGCCTGTTCACTCTGATGGTAGTTTCTTTTGCCGTGCAGAAGCTCTTTAGTTGAATTAGATCCCATTTGTCTATTTTGGCTTTTGTTGCCATTGCTTTTGGTGTTTTAGTCATGAAGTCCTTGCCCATGCCTATGTCCTGAATGGTATTGTGTAGGTTTTCTTCTAGGGTTTTTATGGTTTTAGGTCTACAATTTAAGTCTTTAATCCATCTTGAATTAATTTTTGTATAAGGTGTAAGGAAGGGATCCAGTTTCAGCTTTCTACATATGGCTAGCCAGTTTTCCCAGCACCATTTATTAAATAGGGAATCCTTTCCCCATTTCTTGTTTTTATCAGGTTTGTCAAAGATCAGATGGTTGTAGATGTGTGGTATTATTTCTGAGGGCTCTGTTCTGTTCCATTGGTCTATATCTCTGTTTTGGTACCAGTACCATGCTGTTTTGGTTACTGTAGCCTTGTAGTATAGTTTGAAGTCAGGTAGCATGATGCCTCCAGCTTTGTTCTTTTGGCTTAGGATTGACTTGGCAATGTGGGCTCTTTTTTGGTTCCATACTTTGAGGTAGTTTTCTTCAATTCTGTGAAGAAAGTCACTGGTAGCTTGATGGGGATGGCATTGAATCGATAAATTACCTTGGGCAGTACAGCCATTTTCATGATATTGATTCATCCTATCCATGAGCATGGAATGTTCTTCCATTTGTTTGTGTCCTCTTTTATTTCATTGAGCAGTGGTTTGTACTTCTCCTTGAAGAGGTCCTTCACGTCCCTTGTAAGTTGGATTCCTAGTTATTTTATTCTCCTTGAAGCAATTGTGAATGGGAGTTCACTCATGATTTGGCTCTCTGTCTGTTATTGGTGTATAAGAATGCTTGTGATTTTTGCACATTGATTTTGTATCCTGAGACTTTGCTGAAGTTACTTATCAGCTTAAGAAGATTATGGGCTGAGACGATGGGGTTTTCTAGATATACAATCATGTCATCTGCAAACAGGGACAATTTGACTTCCTCTTTTCCTAATTGAATACCCTTTATTTCTTTCTCCTGCCTAATTGCCCTGGCCAGAACTTCCAACACTGTTGAATAGGAGTGGTGAGAGAGGGCATCCCCGTCTTGTGCCAGTTTTCAAAGGGAATGCTTCCAGTTTTTGCCATTTCAGTATGATATTGGCTATGGGTTTGTCATGATAGCTCTTACTATTTTGAGATAAGTCCCATCAATACCTAATTCATTGAGAGTTTTTAGCATGAAGGGCTGTTGAATTTTGTCAAAGGCCTTTTCTGCATCTGTTGAGATAATCCTGTGGTTTTTGACTTTGGTTCTGTTTATATGCTGGATTACGTTTATTGATTTGCATATGTTGAACCAGCCTTGCATCCCAGGGATGAAGCCCACTTGATCATGGTGGATAAGCTTTTTGATGTGCTGCTGGATTCGGTTTGTCAGTATTTTATTGAGGATTTTTGCATCGATGTTCATCAGGGATATTGGTCTAAAATTCTCTTTTTTTGTTGTGTCTCTGCCAGGCTTTGGTATCAGGATGATGCTGGCCTCATAAATTGAGTTAGGGGGGATTCCCTCTTTTTCTATTGATTGGAATAGTTTCAGAAGGAATCGTACCAGCTCGTCCTTGTACCTCTGGTAGAATTTGGCTGTGAATCCGTCTGGCCTTGGACTTTTTTTGGTTGGTAACGTATGAATTATTGCCTCAATTTCAGAGCCCGTTATTGGTCTATTCAGAGATTCAGCTTCTTCCTGGTTTAGTCTTGGGAGGGTGTATGTGTCGAGGAATTTATCCATTTCTTCTAGATTTTCTAGTTTATTTGCATAGACGTGTTTATAGTATTCTCTGATGGTAGTTTGTATTTCTGTGGGATCGGTGGTGATATTCCCTTTATCATTATTTGCGTCTATTTGATTCTTCTCTCTTTTCTTCTTTATTAGTCTTGCTAGCGGTCTATCAATTTTGTTGATCTTTTCAAAAAACCAGCTCCTGGATTCATTGATTTTTTGAAGGGTTTTTTGTGTCTCTATCTCCTTCAGTTCTGCTCTGATCTTAGTTATTTCTTGCCTTCTGCTAGCTTTTGAATGTGTTTGCTCTTGCTTCTCTAGTTCTTTTAATTGTGATGTTAGGGTGTCAAGTTTGGATCTTTCCTGCTGTCCCTTGTGGGCATTTAGTGCTATAAATTTCCCTCTACACACTGCTTTAAATGTGTCCCAGAGATTCTGGCATGTTGTGCCTTTTTTCTTTTTGGTTTCAAAGAACATCTTTATTTCTGCCTTCATTCAATTATGTACCCAGTAGTCATTCAGGAGCAGGTTGTTCAGTTTCCATGTAGTTGAGCGGTTTTGAGTGAGATTCTTAATCGTGAGTTCTAGTTTGATTGCACTGTGGTCTGAGAGACAGTTTGTTATAATTTCTGTTCTTTTACATTTGCTGAGGAGTGCTTTACTTCCAAATATGTGGTCAATTTTGGAATAAGTGTGGTGTGGTGCTGAGAAGAATGTGTATTCTGTTGATTTGGGGTGGAGAGTTCTGTAGATGTCTATTAGGTCCGCTTGGTGCAGAGCTGAGTTCAATTCCTGGGTATCCTTGTTAACTTTCTGTCTCATTGATCTGTCTAATGTTGACAGTGGGGTGTTAAAGTCTCCCATTATTATTATGTGGGAGTCTAAGTCTTTTTGTAAGTCACTAAGGACTTGCTTTATGAATCTGGGTGCTCCTGTATTGGGTGCATATATATTTAGGATAGTTAGTTCTTCTTGTTGAATTGATCCCTTTACCATTATGTAATGGCCTTCTTTGTCTCTTTTGATCTTTGTTGGTTTAAAGTGTGCTGTATCACAGACTAGGATTGCAACCCCTGCCTTTTTTTTGTTTTCCATTTGCTTGGTAGATCTTCCTCCATGCCTTTATTTTGAGCCTATGTGTGTCTCCGCCTGTCAGATGGGTCTCCTGAATATAACACACTGATGGGTCTTGACTCTTTATCCAATTTGCCAGTCTGTGTCTTTTAGTTGGAGCATTTAGCCCATTTACATTTAAGGTTCATATTGTTGTATGTGAATTTGATCCTGTCATTATGATGTTAGCTGGTTATTTTGCTTGTTAGTTGCTGCAGTTTCTTCCTAGCATCGATGGTCTTTACAATTTGGCATGTTTTTGCAGTGGCTGGTATCAGTTTTTCCTTTCCATATTTAGTGCTTCCTTCAGGAGCTCTTTTAGGGCAGGCCTGGTGGTGACAAAATCTCTCAGCATTTGCTTGTCTGCAAAGGATTTTATTTCTCTTTCACTTATGAAGCTTAGTTTGGCTGGATATGAAATTCCAGGTTGAAAATTCTTTTCTTTAAGAATGTTGAATATTGGCCCCCACTCTCTTCTGGCTTGTAGAGTTTCTGCTGAGAGATCCACTGTTAATCTGATGGGTTTCCCTTTGTGGGTAACCCGACCTTTCTCTCCGGCTACCTTTTTTCTTTCATTTCAACTTTGGTGAATCTGACAATTATGTGTCTTGGAGTTGCTCTTCTCGAGGAGTATCTTTGTGGCGTTGTCTGTATTTCCTGAAATTGAATGTTGGCCTGCCTTGGTAAGTTGGGGAAGTTCTCCTGGATAATATCCTGCAGAGTGTTTTCCAACTTGGTTCCATTGTTGCCGTCACTTTCAGGTACACCAATGAGATGTAGATTTGGTCTTTTCACATAGTCCTATATTTCTTGGAGGCTTTGTTCGTTTTTTTTTCTTCTTTTTTCTCTAAACTTCTTTTCTCGCTTCATTTCATTCATTTCATCTTCCATCACTGATACCCTTTCTTCCAGTTGATCAAATCGGCTACTGAAGCTTGTGCATTCATCATGTAGTTCTCGTGCCATGGTTTTCAGCTTCATCAGGTCCTTTAAGGACTTCTCTGCATTGGTTATTCCAGTTAGCCATTCGTGTAATCTTTTTTCAAGGTTTTTAGCTTCTTTGCGATGGGTTCAAACTTCCTCCTTTAGCTTGGAGAAGTTTAATCGTCTGAAGCCTTCTTCTCTCAACTCGTCAAAGTCATTCTCCGTCCAGCTTTCTTCCGTTGCTGGTGAGGAGGTGCGTTCCTTAGGAGGAGAGGCTCTCTGATTTCTAGAGTTTCCGGTTTTTCTGCTCTGTTTTTTCCACATCTTTGTGGTTTTATCTACCTTTGGTCTTTGATGATGGTGACATACAGATGGGGTTTTGGTGTGGCTGTCCTTTGTGTTTGTTAGTTTTCCTTCTAACAGACAGGACCCTCAGCTGCAGGTCTGTTGGAGTTTGCTGGAGGTCCACTCTAGACCCTGTTTGCCTGGGTATCAGCAGTGGAGGCTGCAGAACAGCAAATATTGCTGAACAGCAAATGTTGCTGCCTGATCGTTCCTCTGGAAGTTTCATCTCAGAGGGGTACCCGGCTGTGTGAGGTGTCAGTCTGCCCCTACTGGGGGGTGCCTTCCAGTTAGGCTACTCCGGGGTCAGGGACCCACTTGAGGAAGCCGTCTGTCCGTTCTCAGATCTCAAATTCCATGCTGGGAGAAGCACCAGTCTCTTCAAAGCTGTCAGACAGGGACTTTTAAGTCTGCAGAGGTTTCTGCTGCCTTTTGTTTGTCTATGCCCTGCCCCCAGAGGTGGAGTCTACAGAGGCAGGCAGGCCTCCTTGACTGCGGTGGGCTCCACCCAGTTCGAGCTTCCTGGCCGCTTTGTTTGCCTACTCAAGCCTCAGCAATGGTGGGCGCCCCTCCCCCAGCCTTGCTGCCGCCATGCAGTTCAATCTCTGACTGCTGTGCTAGCAATGAGCAAGGCTCCGTGGGCATGGGACCCTCCAAGCCATGCACGGGATATAATCTCCTGGTATGCCGTTTGCTAAGACCATTGGAAAAGCACAGTATTATGGTGGGAGTGACCCGATTTTCCAGGTGCTGTCTGTCACAGCTTTGCTTGGCTAGGAAAGGGAATTCCCTGACCCCTTGCGCTTCCCAGGTGAGGCGATGCCTTGCCCTGCTTCGGCTCACACTTGGTGCGCTGCACCTACTGTCCTGCACCCACTGTCCAACAAGCCCCAGTTAGATGAACCCAATACCTCAGTTGGAAATGCAGAAATCACCTGTCTTCTGAGTCGCTGATGCTGGGAGATGTAGACTGGAGTTGTTACTATTTGGCCATCTTGGAACCGCCCGATGCAGTTTCTTCATGTTGTCTTTGGTGTTTGTATTTTGGTTTGTTTTTGCAGTGGCTGGTACCAGTTTTTCCTTTCCATAAGCCAACCTGGTGGTAACAATATCCCTCAGCATTTGCCTGTCTGGAATGGATTTATTTCTCTTTTGCTTATGGAGCTTAATTTGGCTGGATATGAAATTCTGGGTTGAAAATTTTCTTCTTTAAGAATGTTTAATATTGGCCCCACACTCTCTTCTGGCTTGTAGGGTTTCTGCAGAATGATTCACTGTTAGTCTGATGGGCTTCCCTTTGTAGGTAACCTGACCTTTCTTTCCAGCTGCCCTTAACATTTTTGCCTTCATTTCAACCTTGGAGAATCAGACAATTATGTGTCTTGGGGTTGGTCTTCTCTAGGAGTATCTTTGTGGTGTATTTCCTGAATTTGAATGTTGGCCTGTCTTGCTAGTTTGGGGAAGTTCTCCTAAATAATATCTCGAACTTGCTTCCATTCTCCTTGTCGCTTGCTTCCATTCTCCTTGTCACTTGCTTCCATTTTCCTTGTCACTTTCAGGTACATCAACCAATCATAGGTTTGGTCTTTTCACATAGTCCCATATTTCTTGGGAGCTTTGTTCATTCCTTTTCATTCTTTTTTCTCTAATCTTGTCTTCATGCCTTATTTCAGTAAGTTCATCTTCAATCTCTGATATTCTTTCTTCCATTTGATTGATTTGGCTATTCATACTTGTATATGCTTCACAACATTTTCATTCTGTGTTTTTCAGCTGCGTCAGGTATTTTATATTCCTCTCTAAACTGATTATTCTAGTTACCAGTTCCTGTAACCTTTTATCAAGTTCTTAGCTTCCTTGCATTGGGTTAGAACATGCTCCTTCAGCTCAGAGGTGTTTTTTATTACCCACCTTCTTAAGCCTACTTCTGTCGATTCATCAATCTCATTCTGTCTAGTTTTGTGTCTTTGTTGGAGAGGAGTTGCGATCATTTGGAGGAGAAGAGGCACTTTGGTTTTTGGAATTTTCAGCATTTTTGCACTGTTTTTTCCTCATCTTTGTGGATTTACCTACGTTAGTCTTTGAGCCTGATGACCTTTGGATGGGGTTTTTGTGTGGGGGTCCTTTTTGTTGATGTTGATATTGTTGCTTTCTGTTTTTTAGTTTTTCTTTTAACAGTCATGTCCCTCTTCTGCATGTCTGCTGGAGTTCGCTGGAGGTCCACTCCAGACCCTGTTCACCTTGTTATCACCTGTGAAGCCTGCAGAACAGGAAAAATTGCTGCCTGTTCCTTCCTCTAGAAGCTTCGTCTCAGAGGGGCACTGGCCTGATGTAAGCTGGAGCTCTCCTGTATGAGGTGCCTGTTGACCCCTGTTGGGAGGTCTCTCCTAGTCAGGAGGCATGGAGGTCAGGGACCCACTTGAAGAGGTAGTCTTTCCCTTAGCAGAGCTGGTGCACTGTGCTGGGAGAATTCTTCATGTCAGGATCAGCTGCTCTCTTCAGAGCCAGCAAGCAGAAAAGATTAAATCCACTGAAGCTGCCCCCACAGCCACCCCTTCCCCCAAGTGCTCTGTCACAGTGATATGGTAGTTTTATCTGTAAGCCCTTGACTGCGGCTGCTGCATTTCCTTCAGAGGTGCCCTGCCCAGTGAGGAGGAATCTAGAGAAGCAGTCTGGCCATAGCCACTTTGCTGTGCTCTGGTGAATTCCACCCAGTCCAAACCTCCCAGCCTCCTTAGCACAGTCAGGGGAAATCCACCTACTAAAACCTCAGTAATGGCATATACCCCTCCCCTAACCAAGCTTGATTGTCCCAGGTCGACTTCATACTGCTGTGCTGGCAGTTGAGAATTTCAAGCCAGTGGTTCTTAGCTTGCTGCGCTCCGTGGGAGTGGTACCCGCTGAGCGAGACCACTTGGCTCCCTGGCTTCAACCCCCTTTCCAGGGGAGTGAATGGTTCCGTCTCTCTGGGGTTTCAGATGCCACTGGGGTAAGCAAAAAACTCCTGCAGCTAGCTCAGTGTCTGCCCAAACAGCTGCCCAGTTTTGTGCTTGAAACCCAGGTCCCTGGTGGTTTGGGCACATGAGGGAATCTCCTTATCTGTGGATTGCAAAAACCATGGGAAAAACATAGTATCCAGTAGCTCAGTCCCTCATGGCTTCCCTTGGCTGGGAGAGGGAGGTCCCCTGGCTCCTTGCACTTCCCAGGTGAGGCAATGCCCCACCCTGCTTCTTCTAGCCCTTCTTGAGCTGCACCCACTGCCTAACCAGGCGCAGTGAGATCAACTGGGTACCCCAGTTGGAAATGCAGAAATCCCTGCCTTCTGTGTTGGTCTCATCGGGAGCTGCAGACTGGAGCTGTTTCTGGCTGCTTCGTCAGTTTTATATTTAGTACTCTCTTAAGGGTCTCTTGTCAGGGTTGTCTAGTAGTAATGAATTCCCTTTGCACTTGCTTGTCTGGAAATGATTTTTTTCTCTCCTTTCCTTATGAAGCTTAGTTTGGTGGCATATGAAATTCTTGGTTGGATTTTCTTTTCTTTAAGAATGCTGAAAATAAGGCCCCAGTCTCTCCTGGCTTGTAAAGTTTCTGCTGAGAAACCCACTGTTAACCTGATGGGGTTTCCTTTGTATGTGATCTGACTTTTTTCTCTAGCTGCCTTTAGGACTTTTTTTTTTAGCATTGACTTTTGACAGTCTGGCGACTACATCTCTTGATGATGTCCATGTTGTATAGTATCTTGCAGGTGTTCTCTGGATTTCTTGTATCTGGATGTCTATCTCTAGCAAGAATAAGAAAGTTTTCTTGAATTATTCCCTCAAGTATGCTTTCCAAATTGTTTTCTTTTTCTCAGTCTCTCTCAGGAATGCCAATAATTCATCAATAATTCATAGGTTTCATTACTTCACACAATTCCATATTTCTTGAAGACTTTGCTCATTTTTTAAAATTATTTTTTCTTTATTTTCATCTGACAGGGTTAGTTAGAAAGACCAGTCTTCAGGCTCTGAATTCTTTCTCTGCTTTGTCCAGTCTATTGGGAAATCTTTCAATTGTATTTTTTAAATCCTTAGGTGAGTTTTTCAATTGCTTTAGGAGTTTCTTTGTGTTGATTTTCCACCTTGTCTTGGATCTCATTGAACTTCTTGCAATCCATGTTTCGAATTCTTTATGTGTCATTTCTGAGTTTTCATTTGGGTTAGCGACTATTTCTGGAGAGCTAGAGCAATCTTTTGGTGGTATCACTACATTCAGATTTTTTATGGTGCCGGAATTCTTACACTGGTACCCTCTCATCTGGAGATGCTGACACTTCAGATTTTTGTAATTATTTTTGTGCAGGTAGAATTTTTCCTTTTTCTTTCTTGCTCTATAATATTTTTAATTATTTTTCTTTCTCTTTCCCCCTTTCCTAGGTTGTGTGACTGTAGAGAATGTTCGGTAGGGTCTTTTGGCTTTGCTTCTATATCTCTGCAATTCTTTCAGCAGATTTTATATTGGGATGTGCAGTTCAATCTGAGAGACTGTAGATGGCACATGTAGGTAAGAGCCAACTGTGGGCAACATGGCTGAGTATATACTTCTTTGTTTATGGAGAGGAGCCCTTGGTTGCTTCAGGCAATGGGTTAATTCATGGAATGCCAATTGTTCTGAGCTTCCTGCTCAACCTCAGGAGAGTGGGGGCCATGAAGGGGAGAACCAGATCAGGCAGGCCCACCTACAGGTCCCCCAGTGGCAAGTACAAGCACCAGTGGCTAGGGAAAATCCAGTGGAAGGCCACCAAGCACCCAAAAGCTTGCCTAGGCATGGAGCTGGGAAACCTTCTTGGCCCCAAGTTCTCTGCATGGGGACTGGGAGTGGCCTAAGCTCTAAGTCCAGGAGAGTGGGTGTTCCAGATGCCTGGAGATGTACCTGGGCATGTAGTGGAGAGCCACCCACCCCGCCACTGTACCAAGATTTCTGCATAGGAGGGGTGGAATGACTGAGGCTGCTGCTTCAGGTGAGCAGATGCTCTCTGAATGCCTGGAGATCTGCCTGAGCGTGGAGCAGAGAGCACCTTCTGCACCACCATCTATATTCAGGAAGGGTGGGGTGGCTCAGGCTGCTGAACCAGATGAATGCCTCCTATTTTCTATTGCTTCTTTCATTGATTTATCTGTAAAATTTAGAGGAATACCCCCTGCAAACCCACCGACTCTACCACAATATCTGCCCCAACCCACATTTGCAGTTTCATCATTCTCCAATCCCTGCACCAGGATTTCTCCAAATGTGGTTCTGAGACCACTTGTATTTGACTGCCTTCAGGAGAGCTTGTTAAAATGTACCCTCCTGGGGTCACACTTCTGATCTATTGGGCCACAGCCTCTTGGGTGGGGAGCAGGAAATCTACATTTTGACAATTTTGGAATGGCTCAAGACCTGACCTTGCGCACGTGTTGGATGCCAGTTCTATTCCCCTCACAGGCCATATGAATCCTGTCCTTTCTGCCTCAAAATGCCCATCCAGAGCCTCTACATTGATTAGCTTTTCCCTCCCTTCCAGAAAAGTTCAAAGGCTACCTCCTCCTTGAAGCCTTCAGAAATACCTTAATCTAACTGTTTATAACCCTCTGCCATCTTAGCACTGTGGAAAATACATAAACTTGGGGTTAGAACATCATCAGTTTTAATGTAAGCACCATCCTTTCTAGCTGTACAGCCCTCCTGAGCCTTAGTTCTTACATCTTTAAGATGGAACCAGCTCAACAAGCATAGGGATGTAGCAAGAATCAAGACACTGTAGATGCAGCACCTGGCCGGTGGTAAGAGCTTGGTTATCACAAGTTATCTTCACCCTCTACCTTGCGTGGCACTATTTCTTCTATGACCTTGACTGCTCTCTGCACTGATCTGGGAGTTCCCTGGGAAAAGGTGTCTCCTTTTTTATTACCTACTGGGAGAACCATGAGTGATGCTCTACTTGTAGTATATATACCCTGAGATGATTATTCTTAAAGACTAGCTCTCATGACTTGAGAGTTTGCTCTGTGTTAGGTACCATTCTAACACTGGATGTTGACTATGTATGTTATTTAATACTTCCATCAACCCCATAATGTAGGGAGAATCATTATGCCCATTTTAAAGATGAGAAATTGAGGCACAAAGCAGCTAAGGGAAATTGTCCAAAATCTCACTGCTAGGTGGTATTTCAAGTATGTGAATCCAGGCAGCTTGATGCTACAGCTAACTTATTCTTAGCCAGTGCATTATATTCCTTTCCAAGATAGAGTGGACTGGCCTACTGACATTATGCAGAGGTCAATAGCTGGGCAGAGATAGGAGAACAGCTCTCTCTGCAGATCCAGAGTCTGCACTTTTTCCATGGTCCCACGCTGGATCTGCTCAGTCCCTCTCTTGATCATGCTCAATTTTGTTGTGCCAGTTTTTTAGTTAAACAATGTTTTATTTAGCTTCTTCCATTGCCACTCAGGAGCCGACAGGCCTAGTGGTACAGTTTCTCTCCTTAAGTTTCTTTCTGAGGAAAAATAAATAAGCAGCATAAATCAAACAACTGGAGCCTGCAATTGCCACCAGCTCTGTCTAGGGCTGGTAATAGGAGGAGCAGAGTGAAATACACCTGAGCTAATCAAGGCTGTTGAATGTCAACATCAATTTGCCTCTGATGATACCATCAGCCAATAGCGGAGGGTTTCCCAATCAACATGAGATGGAAATCAATGATCATGACAGAGGCGGTGGGATCTCTTGGAAAGGAGAAAGCACCAAAGTCAAAAAGCCTAGCTTCCTGAGTCAGCCCTACCAACAACCCAGGCCTCCATCTCCTTATCTATAAAATAGAAACATTGAAACCATCTAACCCACTGGGAGCCTCAAATAAAATCCAAGAGTAAACCTGAGATAAGAAGGAAGCCAGGCCTAAGGTCAGTGCCTTTGGGGTCTTCTCCTGGTCTTGTGGCCCCAACTTGCTTTGAGAACTTGAGCAAGCCGTTCCCATGTCCCTGAGATCACTTCCAATTCTAATCCTCCTGGACTCCAGGATCCTTTGCAATGTCCTTTCAACTTTCATTTCAATTAAAACAAAAACCCTACATCCACTTCATTCTGGCTTTCTTCACCCTAAGTCTTTCTAAGAGTGCAGATCACAATCCCAGCCTGGTGTGCCTCACACAGTCCCTGGTTTGTGACAAAGACAGCCAAAGAAAGAATGACACTAACAATGAGAATATTAATAGCTAGAATTTTCTGAGTATTGACTAGGTACCAATCAACATGCAGTGCCCCAGTTAATCCTCATAACAATCTAAGATACTCTCATTATTCACATTTTATACCTGAAGAGACTGATGCCCAGGAAAGTCAGAATCTTACAAAGAATGAGTAAGTTGGATTTAAAACCAAAACAAAACAAAATCATCTAATCCCATTCCTAGAGCCTGTTCTTTGCTGTCTTCTTACACAAGCTGGGCTATGAAGAGCTGCCATGGCAGGCTTCCCTGTAGGGAGTTCAAAGGAGCTTCAGTGACTTGTGTACATCTCTGCATGTTCTCTCTCTCTCTCTTTCTTTCTCTCTCTCTATCTTTCCCCACCGCTTTCCGCTTATCTCTGCCTTAGTTTTTGTGTTGGCCTCATTATCTGTACAGAATTTTTTCATAAGCAGGAAACAAGGCATCGCTCAACTCTTACTGTAGAAATTTCTGCAAAAAGCAGAGACTCTTTTCCTCCCCGTGTCTAAATCTCAGTGCCCAAAAAGGGTTCTGATTGGCTGTATCAGGACTACCTGCCTGGTAAATCAATCCCTTACACCTAACAGTGGGGTCCTATGATAGCTTAGGCTTCATCATGTGCCAATGCTGGAGGCCAGAAGAATATGCCTATGAGCTGAATGAGGCATTTAGGAGGCAAGAAAGCCACTGTGCAGAGCCTTGGCCATTTAATTCACAGTCTAAATGATGCATCAATTCCAAGGGTTCAATAGAATGGAAAATCAAGATGCAGTAAATAGGAGGCAGTCTGGAGAGTACTGACAAAAGTTCCTGCCCAATCCAGAGGGACACATACCCAATAGTCTCAATTGAGGGCAGAATGGAAGTCATGACCGCCAGCATGGGCAGTCCAACTCACTTAATTCACCTGCAGCATATGAAGGGACTGGGTGTTCTTGAGCTCCATCTGTCTATCTGCCCTCTTCCACCAGCACTGCATACAATAAAACTCAAGATGGTAAATGAAATTTTCATCTATTGATTATAGTGTGTAGGACCATCTCCAGTCCTTTGAAAGATCCTTTCCATGACACTAATTGCTGGGGGTTGGCATGTTTTAACGTGGGACTTGGAGCACAGGGGCCCTTCGTGGTAAAATGCCACCAGGGTCAGAGGATGGCTTGACAAATGGTGACAAACTGCATTGTCAACAACTGCACTGAATTAAATAGTAATGACAGAGGGGATCACTGAAGACAGCATATGCAATTATGAGGAACATTTCAGAACGTGGACAAAAGTGCCACTCAAACTTGGAGAAAATAACTTCATTTAATTCTGCTTCAGTCAGCTGAAACATCCCATCAAAATCTGAGTTACTTTGCCAAACAAGTGAAATGTCCCTTCATTTTCCGGGAGACAAGCTTTTCCCTTCATGAGTCCAGCCAGAGCTGGCTTAGAGCCAGAACTAGTTTTATTAACCCCAGATATCATTCAACTTTGAGCTCTACAGGGAACAGAAAAACAAAGTTTACATCACTCCTGGGGCTAGCAAAACAGTTAATGAAACAAAAAAACCTTCACAAATAGAAATGATTTTCTGCCCGTCATCTCAGCATCCAGTAGCCTGCCCTTGCAAGGGGCCAGAAGAGGTCACCAGAAGGGATAGAGGCTGAGGTCTGCTCCAAGCTCTTAAGGGTAACTAACCTGTGGAAAAGGACTACCCCTTGGAGCAGGAGCTAGTTCCCTCTATTCTGGGGACCATAGCTGCCCTAAAGAAGAGGTAAGTGGCATTCTCTGAACCATGACAGTCAGTCTCATCACATCCAGGCTCCTTTCTGAATCTAGACCTGGTAGAGAGGCCTGATGAACAACAGATTAGAGGCCCTGACAGCTACAGAGTTTCAGGAATGGTCTGTGTGGCTGGAGGATTCTCACACCTAGCTTCTAGGTCCAGGTCTGCCTCTCACAGCTTCCCTTCTCTAGCCTTCAGCTTTCTCACCTATTCAGCAAAAAGGACAGGCTAAATTATGTCCAGAAACAACATTCTAAGATTTTAATCCTACATCCAACAATGTTAATAGCTTAGATTCCAAAAAAATTCAGGGGCCAAGGCCCAAAAAGAAATGAGATGGAGAAAGAATATAGCACACAGTTTCTCCATAATATGCAATGGAGGGGTGAAGGTAACAGGATAAGCCTGGATGGTTTCCACTCTCTCCACCAAGCATTCCCTGCAAGTAGCGCTGTGGGCTGGAGCTGGAGTTCAAGGCCTGCCTGTCTCTTTCTTACTCTATGATCTCAAGCTGATCTGGTTTTTGCATTTGGGCAATAGGCACAATAGACTTAGCTCCAGAGTTTTTGTGAGGATAAATGTGAGGGTCTAGCCTGGATCGGAGTTCAATGTGTATTAGTCAGGGTTTCCCAGAGGAAAAAAACCTGAGGTTTGTTTATAAAAGCATATACCCTCTCAAGAAAGAGTAAGTGAGCATCTTTTTTCATATGAATAAATGAGCAACGGAATGAAATGTGATACACTAATGCACACATATTTGTCACAAATATATTATCTCACACATGCTGACAAAATGGATACGCTCACCCACACCTTTGGAGAGACACATTCACACACTCATGAAGCAGTCATGCGTGTGGAGGATTTATTAATGGAAATGTATCTCTCCCCTTTACTTGATTTCTTTAGTTAAAGTACACATGAGATAATAATTATGGAGTTTTATAAGGGCTTCACTTATGTGGTGTCTAAACTTCACTTTTTCCCAAACCATAACATTTTGATGAGTAATGGAAATGGCTCTGCTTCAGGATTTGTGATCTTCCATATGTACCAAGATGGGAGATGCCCTAGGGGTAAGCTCTCTGCACGATACTGAGTCATGTCCAAACCAAGAATCCAGCCTGGCAGTATCACAGTCACTGGGGCCTTTTAGGATAGTGCCTGGACAGAAGAAAAGAGGGTGCTCATCCAGGGTGAGGGTCAGGATGAAGCTCAGGGTCCTCATAAGGCTAGGAGATAGAAGAATACTGAGGACTCAGTTACAAATACCTTATTCAAGGTAGAAAAGCCCTGGAGAACTAGGGGGTCAGCAAGGCTTGGCCTTGGAGCTCTGCCCCTGTAACTAGGGCCAGACTCTCCTTTAGCTCTTCCCTTCTACAACTGTAGGCTTTCAATTTGCCTCTTCGTCTACCTTACTACCCATTAATGCTTCCCCTCACCTCCTTTGCACGGATGTTATGGGAATCAAAGAAATTCATAAGAAACACAGGACAGTGCCATTATGTGGCTGCAGCATGATAAATGGCCGTAACTTTTACCATTTAAACTAGGTTTTTGGTTCCCATTCATACATGCCACAAATTTTGGTAGTTACAGCTTGCAACCGCCTGTCCTCAAACGGTCTTACCTGCTGTATCCCTTACTGATCCATTTCCTGTCACCAAATTAGGCAACTTCCTGTTGCGTGGACAGGACCCCAACATCCCAGTTGAAGCCCTTATTCAGGTACTGTTCCCCATATCTGAGACCCCCTCCCTGCAACCTTATTCCATGGCACCCTGTCTCTGTGTGTTGACATCCTACTTGTGGTGGACAGACTCCAGGGTGACTCCTATGATCTTGGCTTCTTGATGTTTACAACCTTGTATAATCCTCTCCCCTTGGGTGTGGGCAGGACATATGACTTGCTTGTTTAAAAACTATTTTAATTATTTGTTTTTTGAGATAATTGAAGATTCACATGCAGAGAGATCCCTATACCCTTCACCCATTTTCCCTCAATGGTAATATCTTGCAAAACTGTAATACATTATTACAGTCATGGTCTTAATATTGATATATTCAAAATGCAAAATGTTTTATTTTTTATTTACTTTATTTGTATTTTGTTATTTCAGTAGACTTTTGGGGAACAGGTGGTGTCTGGTTACAAGGGTAAGTTCTTCAGTGGTGATTTCTGAGATTTTGGTGCACCCATCACTTGAGCAGTGTATACAGTACCCAGTGTGTAGTCTTTTATCCCTTAACCCCCCTTCCACCCTTTTCCTTGAGTCCCCAAAGTCCATTGTGTCATTCTTATGCCTTTACATCCTTAGCTCCCACTTATGAGTGAGAACACACAATGTTTGTTTTTCCATTTCTGAGTTACCTCACTTAGAATAATGGTCTCCAATCCATCCAGGTTACTGGAAATGCCATTATTTCATTCCTTTTGGTGGCTGAGTAGAATTCCATGGTGTATTTATACATTTTCTTTATCCACTCGTTGATTGATGGGCATTTGGGCTGGTTCCATATTTTTGCAATTGTGAACTGTGCTGCTATAAACATGCATGTGCAAGTATCTTTTTCATATAATGACTTTTTTTCCTCTAGGTAGATACCCTGTAGTGGGATTGCTGGATCAAATAGTAGATCACTTTTAGTTCTTTAAGGAATCTCCGCACTGTTTTCCATAGTGGTTATACCAGTTTACATTCCCACCAGCAGAGTAAGAGTGTTCTCTTTTCACTACATCGGCGCCAACATCTATTATTTTTTGATTTTTTGATTATGGGCATTCTTGCTGGAGTAAGGTTGTGTCTCATTGTGGTTTTGATTTGCATTTCCCTGATAATTAGTGATGTTGAGCATTTTTTCATATGTTTGTTGGCCATTTGTGTATCTTCCTTTGAGAATTGTCTACTCATGTCCTTAGCCCAATTTTTGATGGGATTGTCTTTTTTTTCTTGCTGATTTGTTTGAGTTCCTTATAGATTCTAGATGTTAGTCCTTTGTCAGCAGTATAGATTGCAAAGATTTTCTTCCACTCCGTGGGTTGCCTGTTTACTCTACTGACTAGTTCTTTTGCTGTGCGTAAGGTTTTTAGTTTAATTAAGTCCCATCTATTTATCTTTGTTTTTGTTGCATTTACTTTTGGGTTCTTGGTCACGAAGTCTTTGCCTAAGCCAAATGCCTAGAAGGATTTTTCTGATGTTATGTACTAGAATTATTATGGTTTCAGGTTTTAGGTTTAAGTCTTTGATTCATCTTGAATCAATTTTTGTATAAGGTGAGAGATGAGGATCCAGTTTTATTCTTCTACATGTGACTTGCCAATTATCCCAGCACCATTTGTTGAAGTGGGTGTCCTTTCCCCACTTTGTGTTCTTGTTTGCTTTGCTAAAGATCAGTTGGCTGTAAGTATTTGGCTTTATTTCTGGGTTCTCAATTCTGTTCCATTGGTCTGTGTGCCTATTTTTATACCAGTACCATGCTGTTTTGGTGACTATGACCTTATGGTATAGTTTGAAGTCGGGTAATGTGATGCTTCTAGATTTATTCTTTCTGCTTAGTCTTGCTTTGGCTATGTGAGCTCTTTTTTGGTTTTGTATGAATGTTAGAATTGTTTTTTCTAGGTCTGGGAAAAATGATGATGGTATTTTGATGGGAATTGCATTGAATTTGTAGATCGTTTTGGCAGTATGGTCATTTTCACAATATTGATTCTACCCATCTATGATCATGGGATGTGTTTTCATTTGTTTGTGTCATATATGATGTCTTTCATCAGGGTTTTGCAGTTTTTCTTGTAGAGGTGTTTCACCTCCTTGGTTAGGTATATTCCTAAGTATTTTTTTTTTTTGTAGCTATTCTAAGAAGGGTTGAGTCCCTGATTTGATTCTCAGCTTGGTTGCCGTTGTTGTATAGCAGAGCTACTGATTTGTGTACATTAATTTTGTATCCTGAAACTGCTGAATTCATTTATCAAATCTAGGAGCTTTTCATATAAGTCTTTAGGGTTTTTAGGTATATGATCATGTCATTAGCAAACAGTGACAGTTTGACTTCCTCTTCACCGATTTGGATGCCCTTTATTTCTTTCTCTTGTCTGATTGTTCTGGCTAAGACTTCCAATAGTATGTTGAATAGAAGTGGTGAAAGTGGGCATCCTTGTCTTGTTTCAGTTCTCAGGGGGAACGCTTTCAACATTTCCCTGTTCAGTATAATGTTGGCTGTGGGTTTGTCATAGATAGCTTTTACTACCTCAAGGTATGTCCCTTCTATGCCCATTTTGTTGAGCGTTTTAACCATAAAGGGATGCTGGATTTTGTCAAATGCTTTTTCTGCATCTATTGAGATAATCATGTAATTTTTGTTTTTAATTCTATTTAATTCTGTTTTGTTTTTAATTCTGTTTATTGACTTGCAGATGTTAAAGCATCCCTGTATCCTTGGTATGAAGCCCACTTGATCATGGTGGATTATCTTTTTTGATATGCTTTTGGATTCAGTTTGCAGTATTTTATTGAGGATTTTTGCACCTGTGTTCATCAGGGATATTGGTCTGTAGTTTTCTTTTTTTGTTATGTCTTCCTGGTTTTGGTACTAGGGTGATACTGGCTTCATAGAATGACTTCAGGAGGAATTTCTGTTTATCTTTTGGAACAGTGTCAATAGGATTAGTACCAATTCTTTTTTTGAGTATCTGATGGAATTCAGCTGTGAATCCATCTGGTCCTGGACGTTTTTGTTGGCAATTTTTGAATTACCTTTTCAGTCTTGCTGCTTGTTATTAGTCTGTTCAGAATTTCTATTTCTTCCTTGTTCAATCTAGGAAGGTTGTATATTTCCAGGAATTTATCCATCTCCTCTAGGTTTTCTAGTTTGTGCATATAAAGGTGTTCATAGTAGCCTTGAATGATCTTTTGTATTTCTGTGGTATTGGTTGTAATATCTCCTGTTTTGTTTCTAATTGAGCTTATTTGGATCTTCTGTTTTCTTTTCTTGTTTAATCTTGCTAATGGTTTGCCAATTTCATTTATTCAAGATGTAAAACATTTGCATCACCACAAGGATCTATTATGCTTTCCTTTTATAGGCACACCCACTTCCCTTCCACACTCACTCCTTCCTTAAATGCTGGAAACCACTAATCCATTCTCCATTTCTACAATTTCGTCATTTCACAAGTGTTATATAAATGGAATTATACAACATGAAATAATCATTTTCACTCAGCATTATCCTCTGGAGATTCATCCCAGTTGTTGTGTATATCAATAACATTTTCCCTTTTTATCGCTGAGTTGTATTACCTAGCATGGATGTGTCAGTTTTTTTTTAACCAGTCACCCATTGAAGCACATCTGGGTTGTTTCCAGTTTGGGGCTATTATGAATAAAACTGCTGTAAATATTTGTGTGTGAGTTTTTGTGAGAACATAAGTCTTTATTTCTCTGGGACAAATGCCTAGGAGTGTAATTTCTGGGTTGCATGGTAGTTGCATGTTTAGTTTTCTAAGGAACTACTAAACTATTTTAAAGACTGACAGTGCCATTTTACATTCTCATTAGCAATGTTTGAGTGATCCAGTTTCTCTGCATCTCACCATCATTTGTTGTTGTCAATTTTGTTTTTTTCTTAGCTAATCTGATAGGTACAGCGATCTCTCATTGTTGTTTTAATGTGCATTTCCTTAGTGGCTAAAGATGTTAAATATATTTTTGCATGCTTATTTGCCATCATGAAGTATATCCTCTTCAGTGAGATGCTTCCTTATGTCCTTTGCCTGTATTCCAATTGGATTGTTTGCTTTTTATGGTTGAGTTTTGACAGTTTTTTCTATAATTTAAATACCAGTAATTTGTCAGATATGCTCTTTGCAATTTTTTCTCCCAATCAATAGCTTGACTTTTTATCCTCTTAACAGAACTTTTCACAGAGTAGTTTCTATTTTGAAGAAGTCTAATTGATCAATTTTTTATTTTACAGATCATGCTTTTTGTTACTATGCTAAAATCGTTTCCTGGTCCTAGATCCTAAATATTTCCTCTTATTTTTTTCCTAAAAGTTTTCTTTTTTTTTATACTTTAAGTTCTAGGGTACATGTGCACAACATGCAGGTTTGTTACATATGTATACATGTGCCATGTTGGTGTGCTGCACCCATTAACTCGTCATTTACATTAGGTATATCTCCTAATGCTATCCCTCCCCTCTTCCCCCACCCCACAACAGGCCCTGGTGTGTGATGTTCCCCACCCTCTGTCCAAGTGTTCTCAATGTTTAATTCCCACCTATGAGTGAGAACATGTGGTGTTTGGTTTTCTGTCCTTGTGATAGTTTGCTGAGAATGATGGTTTCCAGCTTCATACCTGTCACCACAAAGGACATGAACTCATCCTTTTTTATGGCTGCATAGTATTCCATGGTGTATATGTGCCACATTTTCTTAATCCAGTCTATCATTGATGGACATTTGGGTTGGTTCCAAGTCTTTGTTATTGTGAATAGTGCTGCAATAAACATATGTGTGCATGTGTCCTTATAGCAGCATGATTTATAATCCTTTGGGTATATACCCAGTAATGGGATGGCTGGGTCAAATGGTATTTCTAGTTCTAGATCCTTGAGGAATTGCCACACTGTCTTCCACAATGGTTGAACTAGTTTCCAGTCCCACCAACAGTGTAAAAGTGTTCCTATTTCTCCACATCCTCTCCAGCACCTGTTGTTTCCTGACTTTTTAATGATCGCCATTCTAACTGGTGTGAGATGATATCTCATTGTGGTTTTGATTTGCATTTCTCTGATGACCAGTGATGATGAGTATTTCCTCATGCGTCTGTTGACTGCATAAATGTCTTCTTTTGAGAAGTGTCTGTTCATATCCTTTGCCCACTTTTTGATGCAGTTGTTTGATTTTTTTCTTGTAAATTTGTTTGAGTTCTTTGTAGATTCTGGATGTTAGCCCTTTGTCAGATGGATAGATAGTAAAAATTTTCTCCCATTCTGTAGGTTGCCTGTTCACTCTGATGGTAGTTTCTTTTGCTGTGCAGAAGCTCTTGAGTTTAATTAGATCCCATTTGTCTATTTTGGCTTTTGTTGCCATTGCTTTTGGTGTTTTAGACATGAAGTCCTTCCCATGCCTATGTCCTTAATGGTATTGCCTAGGTTTTCTTCTAGGGTTTTTATGGTTTTAGGTCTACAATTTAAGTGTTTAATCCAGCTTGAATTAATTTTTGTATAAGATACAAGAAAGGGTTCCAGTTTCAGCTTTCTACATATGGCTAGCCAGTTTTCCCAGCACCATTTATTAAATAGGGAATCCTTTCCCCATTTCTTGTTTTTGTCAGGTTTGTCAAAGATCAGATGGTTGTAGATGTGTGGTATTATTTCTGAGGACTCTGTTCTGTTCCATTGATCTATATCTCTGTTTTGATACCAGTACCATGCTGTTTTGGTTACTGTAGCCTGTAGTATAGTTTGAAGTCAGGTAGTGTGATGCCTCCAGCTTTGTTCTTTTGGCTTAGGATTGAATTGGCAATGTGGGCTCTTTTTTGTTTCCATATGAACTTTAAAGTAGTTTTTTCCAATTCTGTGAAGAAAGTCATTGGTAGCTTGATGGGGATGGCATTGAATCTACAAATTACTTTGGGCAGTATGGCCATTTTCACAATATTGATTCTTCCTATCCATGAGCATGGAATGTTCTTCCATTTGTTTGTATCCTCTTTTATTTCATTGAGCAGTGGTTTGTACTTCTCCTTGAAGAGGTTGTTCACATCCCTTGTAAGGTGGATTCCTAGTTATTTTATTCTCTTTGAAGCAATTGTGAATGGGAGTTCACTCATGATTTGGCTCTCTGTTTGTCTGTTATTGGTGTATAAGAATGCTTGTGATTTTTGCACATTGATTTTGTATCCTGAGACTTTGTTGAAGTTGCTTATCAGCTTAAGAAGATTTTGGGCTGAGACGACGGGGTTTTCTAGATATACAATCATGTCATCTGGAAACAGGGACAATTTGACTTCCTCTTTTCCTAATTGAATGCCCTTTATTTCCTTCTCCTGCCTGATTGCCCTGGCCAGAACTTCCAACACTGTGTTGAATAGGAGTGGTGAGAGAGGGCATCCCCGTCTTGTGCCAGTTTTCAAAGGGAATGCTTCCAGTTTTTGCCCTTTCAGTATGATATTGGCTGTGGGTTTGTCAGAAATAGCTCTTATTATTTTGAGATACATCCCATCAATACCTAATTTATTGAGAGTTTTTAGCATGAAGGGATGTTGAATTTTGTGAAAGGCCTTTTCTCCATCTATTGAGATAGTCGTGTGTTTTTTGTCATTGGTTCTGTTTATATGCTGGTTACGTTTATTGATTTGCATATGTTGAACCAGCCTTGCATCCCAGGGATGAAGTCCACTTGATCATGGTGGATAAGCTTTTTGATGTACTGCTTGATTCAGTCTGCCAGTATTTTATTGAGGATTTTTGCATCGATGTTCATCAGGGATACTGGTCTAAAATTCTCTTTTTTGGTTGTGTCTCTGCCAGGCTTTGGTATCAGGATGATGCTAGCCTCATAAAGTGAGTTAGGGAGAATTCCCTCTTTTTCTATTGATTGGAGTAGTTTCAGAAGGAATGGTACCACTCCTCTTTGTACCTCTGGTAGAATCTGGCTGTGAGTCCATCTGGTCCTGGACTTTTTTTGGTTGGTAAGCTATTAATTATTGCCTCAATTTCAGAGCCCGTTATTGGTTGATTCAGGGATTCAACTTCTTCCTGGTTTAGTCTTGGGAGGGTGTATGTGTCGAGGAATTTATCCATTTCTTCTAGATTTTCTAGTTTATTTGTGTAGAGGTGTTTATAGTATTCTCTGATGGTAGTTTGTATTTCTGTGGGATCGGTGGTGATATCCCCTTTATCATTTTTTATTGCATCTATTTGATTCTTCTCTCTTTTCTTCTTTATTAATCTTGCTAGCAGTCTATCAATTTTGTTGATCTTTTCAAAAAACCAGCTCCTGGATTCATTGATTTTTTGAAGGGTTTTTTGTGTCTCTATCTCCTTCAGTTCTACTCTGATCTTAGTTATTTCTTGCCTTCTGCTAGCTTTTGAATGTGTTCGCTCCTGTTTCTCTAGTTCTTTTAATTTTGATGTTAGAGTGTCAATTTTAGATCTTTCCTGCTTCCTCTTGCGGACATTTAGTGCTATAAATTTCCTCTACAGAGTGCTTTACGTGTGTCCCAGAGATTCTGGTATGTTGTGCTTTGTTCTCATTGGTTTCAAAGAAGATATTTATTTCTGCCTTCATTTCATTATGTATCCAGTAGTCATTCAGGAGCAGGTTGTTCAGTTTCCATGTAGTTGAGTGGTTTTGTGTGAGTTTCTTAATCCTGAGTTCTAGTTTGATTCCACTGTGGTCTGAGAGACAGTTTGTTATAATTTCTGTTCTTTTACATTTGCTGAGGAGTGCTTTACTTCCAACTATGTGGTCAATTTTCGAATAATGTGATGTGGTGCTGAGCAGAATGTATATTCTGTTGATTTGGGGTGGAGAATTCTGTAGATGTCTATTAGGTCTGCTTGGTGCAGAGCTGAGTTCAATTCCTGGATATCCTTGTTAACTTTCTGTCTCGTTGATCTGTCTAATGTTGACAGTGGGGTGTTAAAGTCTCCCATTATTATTGTGTGGGAGTCTAAGTCTCTCTGTAGGTCTCTAAGGACTTGCTTTATGAATCTGGGTGCTCCTGTATTGGGTGCATATATATTTAGGATAGTTAGTTCTTCTTGTTGAATTGATCCCTTTACCATTATGTAATGGCCTTCTTTGTCTCTTTTGATCTTTGTTGGTTTAAAGTCTGCTGTATCAGAGACTAGGATTGCAACCCCTGCCTTTTTTTGTTTTCCATTTGCTTGGTAGATCTTCCTCCATTCCTTTATTTTGAGCCTATGTGTGTCTCTGCATGTGAGATGGATTTCCTGAATACAGCACACTGATGGGTCTTGACTCTTTATCCAATTTGCCAGTCTGTGTCTTTTAATTGGAGCACTTAGCCCATTTACATTTAAGGTTAATATTGTTATGTGTGAATTTGATCCTGTCATTATGATGTTAGCTGGTTATTTTTCTTGTTAGTTGATGCAGTTTCTTCCTAGCATCGATTGTCTTTACAATTTGGTTTGTTTTTGCACTGGCTCGTATCTGTTGTTCCTTTCCATGTTTAGTGCTTCCTTCAGGATCTCTTGTAAGGCAGGCCTGGTGGTGACAAAATCTCTCAGCATTTGCTTGTCTGTAAAGCGTTTTATTTGTCCTTCACTTATGAAGCTTAGTTTGGCTGGATATGAATTTCTGGGTCTGGAGGTAGGGCATAGCTGAACAAAGGGCAGCAGAAAGTTCTGCAGACTTAAACATCCCTGTCTAACAGCTTTGAACAGAGTAGTGGTTCTCCTAAAAGTTTTATAATTTTGCATTTTATGTTCAAATATGTAATCCATTGTTTTTTTTTGAGATGGAGTCTCACTCTGTCACCCAAGTTGTAGTGCAGAGGTGTGATCTTGGCTCACTGCATCCTCCTCTTTTTTTCAAAACTGTTTAACCTATTTTAGATCTTTCGCTTTCTCATATATAATTTAGAATAATCTTATCTATATCTGCAAAAATCTTGTTGATAATTTGACAGGGATTGCATTAAAACTGTGTTTATATTTAGGATAATTGACATCTTCGCTATGTTAAGATTTCCAATCGATGGACATGGTATGCCTCTCCATTACTTAAATATTCTTTGATTTTTAACAGAGTTCTATATATGTTTTGTTAAATTTACCCCTAAGCATTTGATTGTTTGAAGGGATTGTAAATGGTTTTGTATTTTTAACTTATATGTCCACGAATTCATTGCTAGCATACATAAATACAATTGATATTTGGATATTGGTCTTGTATCCTGTCACCTTTTCTGAACTCACTTATTTGTTGTAGGGGATTTTTTATAGATTCCTTGGGATATTCTAGATAGCTAATTGTGACATCTGCAAATAGGGACAATTTTATTTCTTCCTTTCTGTTCTGTATCACTTTCATTTTGTATTTTCACATTATCGCACTAACTAGAACTTTCAGGACTATGTTGGATAAGAGTGATAAAGGTGGGTATCCTTGCCTTGTTTTCTATATTAGGGGGAAATTTCAGTCTTTTGATATTAAGAAGCTGGGTTTTCTGGAGCCTGAAGCTGTGAGGATTGGCCTGGAGCCTGGCTCCATGGGGACTGATTCAGCAGTGAGGTCTTGGGATGGGCCTACACCCTGGGTCTGCTGGAAGGCCAGCAGAGGCTAGCTTGGATAGTGGAGCTGTGGAGACCAGCCTGACACTGGGCAAGCCCTGAGTACAGGGCCACTGGGTCTGGGTTGGTCCTGGGGAAGGCCTGGAACCTGAGTCTGTGGGAACTGACCTGGTGCTGGGGCAATCCTGAAACCCCAGTTCACTGGAGCTGATCTGATGCTGGGGAACGTCTGGAGCCTGGGCCCACTGGGGTCAGTTGAGTGCTATGGCAGGCCCAGAGATCAAGTCTGTGGGGCAGGTCTGGAGGCTGGGGCTGTGGGATCACACCTGGCTTGGAGTCCCTGCCTGTGGGTACTGGTTTGGCATTTGTGGCCAGAGGGCTGGCCTGGTGCTGGTTGGGCCTGGAGTCTGTGTCTGCAGGGGCCAGCCTGATGGCTGGGGCTGTGGCAGTTGGCCTGGCAGAGGGGTGGGCCTGCAGCCTGGCACCACTGGGGCCATCATGTGCTGGTTATGGGGGTGAACTGAGGCCTGCAGCTGCTGGTGCCAGCCCAGGGCCTGGGGCTTTTGGGGTTGACCTGGAAGTGTGGCTTGGTGATGGAGTCCACCCCACCAGGCAGTCATGGAGCCTGGGTATGCAGAATTTAGTCTATCATCAGGGTGGGCCTGGAGGATCAGTCCACATGTACCAGTCTAGGGTCTGGAGTGTCAGGGCCTGTCTGCCACTGGATTTTAGTGGGACAGACCTAGTAGTGGGGTCCGAGGCAAAGTACAGTGCTCACTTCCCTCTTCCTTCAAGCAAAGGGTACCTCTCTCCATGCTGTGCTGCCTGTGGTTGGGGGAGGGTTGACATGGATAATGTAGAACTGTCCTTGCTACCCTCTTCAATGTGTCTTTTCTTATTTCTGTACTATACTCAGGTGCTATAATCTCTCACCTGGTTTCCTCAGCCTTTGTGAAGACATTTTCATGTGCGGATAGTTGTTCAAATTGATGTTCATGCAGAGGAATGAGCACTGAAAAGTCCTATTTCACCATCTTGCTGATGTTACCCTTCCTCTGTAGTTTTCTTTTGTGGGAGTTTTTTATTAATCACAAAGTAATTTTCTTACGGGGCTATTCAAATTTTGCATTTCATACTGAGTGAGTTGTGGCAGTCTGTGTTTTGCAAGGAACTGGCCCATTTCATCGAAGTTGTCAAATTTATCTGGGTAGAGTTAATCGTATACACATTATTATCCTTCAGATGTCTTCATGGTCTATATTAATATCCTTGTTTTATTCCTGGTATTCATGTATTTTCTCTTTGTCAGTCTTGCTAGAATTTTGTCAATTTATCGATCTCTTCAAGGAATCAGCACTTTCATTGATTTTTTTCTATTTTTAACATTTTTAATTTAATCAATTTCTGCTCTTATTCTTATTTTTTTCTTCCTCCTACTTGCTTGGGATTTATTTTACTGTTCTTCTAGGTTCTTGCGATAAAAGCTTAGATTATTGATTTGAGACCTTTTTTCTAATGTATGCATTTAGTGCTATAAATCTATTAGCACTGCTTTAGCTGGGTCCCACATGTTTTGATATACTATATTTTTACTTTCATTCAGTTTAATGTATTTTATATTTTCTCTTAATATTTTCTGTTTGACTCATGTATTATTTGGAACTGTGTTTTCTAGCTTCCCTATGTTTTGAAACTTTCCTTTTATTTTTCTGTTATTGATTTCTAATTTGATTCCAATATGATGATCATAGAATATTCTCTGTATGATTGCAGTGCTGTTAAATTTGTTGAGGCATGTTTTATGGCTAAGTGTATTGTTTATCTTGGCATATGATTTTTGAACACTTGAAGAAAATGTGTATTGTAGTGTTGTTGAGTGGAGTACTCTATTAATGTTCATTGGATCCTGCTGTCTGATGGTGTTACTGAGTTGTCTATTCTTGCTGATTTTCTGTCTAGTTGTTCTATTATCGTTGAAAGAAAAGTATTGAAGTCTACAACTCTAATTGTAGATATGTCTGTTTCTCATTTTAGTTCTATTAGTTTTGGCTTCATATGTTTTCCAGCTCTATTGCTTGGTGTATACCCATTTTGGATTGCTATGTCTTTTTGGCAGATTGACATTTTAGGAACATAAAACATGCCTTTCTCTAATACATCTGGCAATTTTCTTTGTTCTGAAGTCTACATTTTCAGATAATATCGTTATGTCTGCTTTCCTTTGCTTAATGTTTTCATTATATATCCTTTTCCATCCTTTATTTTCAACCTGCCTATATAATTTTATTGGAAGTGAGTTTCCTGTAAACAGTATATAGTTGGGTCATGTTTTTTAAATCTACTCTGCCAATTTCTGTCTTTTAATTGTTATGTATAGACCATTCACAATTAATGTAATTGTTAACTTGGTAAGGCTTAAAGTGAACTACCATTTTATTTTTTGTTTTCTTTTTTTCTTCTGTTGTACGTTTCTCTTTTATTTTCTCTTCCTTTCTCTGTATTTCTTGAATATTTTTCAGATTTCATTTTAATTTATGTATAGTGCTTTTAGTGTATATCTCTGTATGGCTTTTATTGTAGTTACTATAAGAATTACATTGTATACAGTAACTAATCCAAGTCTACTGGTGTCATCATTTTACTAGTTCAAGTAAAATGTAGAAAACTTATTTCTCTTTGTGTCTCTCTACACTTTTGTATTTGTAGTATAATTGTTTTTAAATATTTTCCCTATATGTATTTAGAAAAATATTAGACAATAATTATATTTGCTTCAGCCATCAAACATTATTTAGGAAAATCGAAAGGATTTAAAAAGCCTACTGTGTTTACCCACTTTTTGTTTACTGTGCTTTTTCTTACTTAATTTTCAAGATTCTTTGTCTGATAATATCTTGACGTTTCCTTCATTCCTGAAGGATATTTTCACTGGGCATAGGATTCTGGGTGGACAAATCTTTTCTTTCAGCATTAAAAAAATATTGTGCCACCTCTTTTAGTCCTCCGTGGCATTGTTTTTCTCTGGTTGCTTTCAAGATTTTATCTTATATTTAGTATTCAAAAGTTTAATTAGGATGTGCTTTGGTAAGGATTTCTTTAAGTTTATTCTGTTTGGGGTTCACTCACCTTCTTGGATTTGTACGTTTATGTCCCTTGCCAAATTTGGAAAGTTTTTAGCCATTATTTCTTTGCATAGTTTTTCAGCTCCTTCTCCTTTTTCCTCTCCTGAAACTCCAATGACATTGAAGTTTTATCTTTTATTATAGTGCCACAGGTCCCTGAAGCTCTGTTCATTTATTTTTTGAAGTATTTTCTCTTTGTTGTTCATATTGGGTAATTTCTCATTGTATTCCATCTTTCAGTTCAATGGGAATTTTTTGCCCTCTGTTCCCCCATTCTGCTGTTGAGCCTGTCAACTGAGCTTCTTATTTTGGTAATTGGATTTTGTAGTTCCAACAACTTCCATTTGATTCTTCTTCATATCTTCTAGGTTTTTTGTTGTTGTTGTTGAAGCTTTATTTTTTTTCTGAAGCTTTCCATTTTTATCATTTGTTTAAAAAATGTTAGTAAATGCTCATTTAAACATTTTTATCATGGATGCTTTAAAAATAATTGTCGGATAATCCTAACATCTCTGTCATTTTGATGTTGGAATCTATTAATTGTCTTTTAGAATTCAGTTTGAGATCTTTCTGGTTCTTAGTATGACAAGTTACATTTTGTTGAAACGCGCACGTTTTCATATTCTGTTATAAAACCCTAGATCTTATTACAACCTTCTATTTTAAATGACTTTCTCTGACTACACTCTAGCAGGTAAAAAAGAGGGTACAGTGTTATTGTCAGGTAGAAGTGGAAATCCAGTTTCTCTACTTGGCTTTCACTGACATCCAATGGCGGGTTCATTATTATTGCTGGGAGGTTTCCACCAATACCACATTATAGCTGGGTGGCTTTTAATAGCATTACAATAGGGATGACTTCATTACTTCTTGGCAGTGGTGAAAGTCCTGACTCTCTATTAGGCTTCCTCTGACACCACCCTAGAGGGGAGAAAGGTGCTTTTTTACTGCCAGATGGGAGTGGAAGTCCAAGCTTGCCACCTGGTCTCCACTGATAACGCTAAGGAAGGAAAACGCTAATTACTCGCTGATGGGAATGAAAGGCCTAGTTTCCTACTCAACTTTCCTCACTACCACTCTGATAGGGCTGCTACATCTCTCATTATATCCTCTCAAGGAAGTAAGTCTAGGCTTCCTGCTCAGACTTTGTTAGCATGGGTGCGGTGGAGCAGTTTTATGAGTTTGTGTGTGCGTTTATTTGGTTGGAGTGAAGCAGTTACTGTCTAAAAGTTTTCTGCTGTGCTAGGCTGCCCTTCCCCTGGTTCTTTGGCTAGAAAGACCAGACTTTTGTTCAGACTTTTTTTTGTCTGTGCCCTGTTGGTGTTTCTAGGTCACTGTCTTCTTCAACTTCAAGTCCAGGATATATAAAAGAAAAAGAAAACTCAGGGTATACACCACCGGGTTTTTCCCAGGGTTCGGAGGTCCATAATTGGTTTACTCTCTTCTCTCTGCCTTTCAGAGTCTTGCGTTTGTTTTATTTAATGCCTAAGGCTTTTAGTTGTACAGTGGAAGAAATAGGAGAAAGTATGCCTATTTCCTCCTCCCAGAAGCATAAATCCACTTGCTTTACACTGTTAGACTACAGCAGAGGTTATTAGTGTCACTTAGATGATTACATTATGTTATATATGACTCCATCTTGCCAGAAAACGTGTTCTAGAGACTCTCGTTGAGGTGGCCATGTTGGGGAAGTCCGCATGGCAAGGAACCGCCAGACTCTAGCAACTTCAGCCATCAATGACTACCAGCAAGAATCCAGAGCCATCAGTCCTGTAAGGAAATGAATTTTACCACTAACCTAAGTGAGACTGGAAGTGAGTTCTTTTCCAGCCATGCCTCCAGATAAGAACACAGTCATGACTGATGCCTTCATTACAGCCTTATGAGACCCTGAGCTGGGGAACCATCTAATGGTCTGATGGCCAGACTCTTGGCCATCAGAAACGGTCAGATAATGAATGTATTTTGTTTTAATCTGTTAAATTTGTGGTAATTTGTTATGTAGCAATAGATAAACAATATACTACCCATACTCCAAGTCCCTAAATGACATTTCCTCCTGGTAGCCTCCAACTGTATCAGGTAATTTCCTTTCCTTGCAATGAATCCCAGTTTTTCACTTCTAATTCACTGCTATCGTTTAGTTACAGTCTTTCTAGCTTCAGCCAGGCTTGCTCTGACTCAGACTTTCTGAGTAGACCCCATAGTTCACTGAGAACAGGGATTAAGGCTTACCCATTACAACTTACTCTGCAGGAACAAGCATATTTTAGGCACTTTAGGCATTTGGCATGTGGATAATGGGTGCACAGGCCCCCATCCTGAGGGAAAAAGTCAATTCAGTCCCCATTCATGTTCAGACTTGGAAGTCAGCCGTGTCCAAGCACAAAGAGATGACTGTAATACCTGCTGGAAAAAGCATGTATTTAGGCAACTACTCCTGATATGACTGTGATTAGTGATAAAGGCAAGGAGCAGGCCAGGCAAAGAGGAAATCCAATTCTTATGTCGGACCATTGGGGAGTGATATTTGGCATGGACACTAAAAGACAAGAAGATAAAAGGAGGTCACAGCAGGCAGGGGCCAGCATGAACAAAGGTGGAGAAGCATGGCTGGGGAAAAGCTATTATTCTGGTGCAGTTGGAGTAGAAACATGAAGGGAAAGACGGTGCCAGATGGAGAGAGGAAAGAGAAATTGATTGAGAAAGGTCTGAGTTCATCTTCTTTCCTCTTGGCTCTCTGTAGTGTATTTTTTATTCACTTGAGTGGCACTGCCAGATAGCCTGCCCCAAACTAGACACCATGCGTCTGCATAGCCTTCTCCCTTTGTCTCCTTCCTAATATCCAGTTGATGATGGCAGGCCATTGGTTCCACCTTCTAAGTGTCTGAATCTTGCTCCTCTTTTCTACCCCATGATGATAGGCCAAGTTGGAGCTTTTCTACTGAAAAAATAAGGGCCATCTTCCGTTGCCACCATTCTCATCTATTCATTGACTCCTACAATAGACTTCTAATGGTCTCACAGCATCCAGTTCATTTGTATCCAACTCACCATTCATTCCTTCACCTCATTGCATACAGAAGGCTTCTCAAAAGGCAAACTAATGATGTCACTGCCTCCTACTTAAAACTTTCCATGAGTAACCAAATCCTTCAGAATAAAATCTATGCTCTTGACTTGACATATGTATCTCTTTATGACCTGGTCTCTGGTAGCTTCTCCACCCTCATGGCTACCTCTTCCTCACCCCCATTGTCCACACTAGAGCAATTGCAGTTCCCTAAGATCAAAGAACTTTCCTCTCCTCCAGACTGAACTTTTGTCAGACTTCCCCCTCCCCACCTGCATTTGCTAACTAAGTCTTCCTTAGCATCTGGATCTCAACCTTTTCTGTCAACCCCTCACTAGGCTGGCCAGGTGAGGCACCCTGCTCTGTGCTCCTATGTAGAGCACTTATCATCCTGCATTAGAACTTTTTGATTACCTACTTGTCTCCTTCATGATGCCCAGAGCTTCAGGGGGGCAGAGTCTTGCAGACGGGTCTAAGGGGTGGGTTGTATGTGTGTGTGTGGTGGGTTATGTGTTTGGGTATTTGAATAAGAGAGTGAATAAATGGACTTGCTTACTAAGAAATTTGAACTTGACAATAAGGAGGGTAACTGGATTATCTAAATTACTTCCACAAGTAATAGTGAACTTTAAGAGAGGAGAGCATCCTTGGAGAGGCTAGGCAAGTATGGAAGGAGCAATCATGGGATATGTATCTATGAAGCTCTTTCATTGTGCCTAGTTCTGGGTTAGGTTCAGGGGATAATATAGTGGAAATGGATGGAACTCTTGCCCCAAGAATATTATGTGAGGAACAAGACATTTTTGGGACAGATCTTGACACCAGCCAACATTGCTTAACAATGATTTGTGGCAATCACTATTCTTGGGACTTGACATAAACTACATCCTTGAATGCTCATGACCCCTCTATGAGATGATACCACTGTTATCGCAGTCCTGCAGGTGATGACACTATGGCATTGAGGAATTAACTATTACCTCAAGATCAAGTGGCTAATATGTGGTAAAGCTGAGATTCAAAGAATGGTCACACGACTCATGAGCTAAGGCCTAAAATGCCAACAAGGGGTCAATGCACATGGCACTGGGAAAAGGAAGGGCACCGTGGCCTAGAGCTGTCCTGAAAGTCACTCTGCAGATAGTCTCCCTCTCCATCCTGCCACTATGGACACCTCACGCTGCAGTCAAACTGGACTGCAGACAACTTCATATCTCTGGGCCTTTACACTTGCTGTTCCAATTGCCTGAGTGGTCCTTTCCTTCCTTCCACCCATATTTTATCAAACCATACTCTATTACTTCTGAAATTGTATTGTTTCTCACATGATCCTCCTCTGGATGAGTTAGCAAGCCCCTGCTCTGTGCCCTAATTCTCAGTAACCTTGAAGAAAACAAGGGCAGGGAGGCTTATCAACTTACAAAGTCCACACAGTAAGCAAATGGTTAGCCTGGGATTTGAACCAAATTGTTCAACACCAAAATTATTTTATCTAAATCAGAGAGGGCATATGTTTGGCATAGGGACCTACACTTATTGCTGAGAGTTTATGACATTTGTGTTGGCTAACTTTATGTGCCAACTAAGCTGGACCATGGAATGCCCAGATATCAGGCTAAACATTATTTCTGGGTGTGTTGTGTAGTGTTTCCAGCAAAGGTTAACACTTGAATTGGTGGACCAAGTAAAGCAGGTGGCCCTCACCAATGTGGATGGGTATCATCTAATCCACTAAGGGCCTGAATACAACAAAAAGGTGGGGGAAGGATGAATTCTATCTCTGCTTGAGTTGGGACATCAGTTTTCTCCTGCTCTAGGACTGGGAATTATACTATTTATGCTCCTGGTTCCCAGGCCTTTGTACTCAAACTGGAATTTTCCTGTTTCTTGAATGTGCAGATGGCAGATTGTAAGACTTCTCACTGTCCCTAATTACATGAGCCACTTCTTTACAACAAATCTTTTCTCCCCCGCCGCCCCCGCCCCCCCCCCCCCGCTTCAATATATAAGTTCTGCTTCTCTGGAGAGCCCTGACTAATAATATAACATTCTTTCCTGCTGCATCTGTATTAGACCTCAGAATCTTTCTCAACACTATGTGACTACAGCCACAACCAACCTATCAGAACTGATAGTCAAGTCAAGAACTATTTACTTATCATGGTGCTTCTGTTAATGGTGGCTTCTTTCCTAACAATGGTTCTCTCTTCTATCCCCAGCACCCCATCCCTCTCTTATCTCTTAATGCTGCCAAATTTGTCATGCAAATGGCATCTTCAACCTGTCAGGAAGAGCCAGTCCCGCCTCTGATGGTGCTATGGTTCATCCAGATGCAGTGCAACATATTCTTCTTTGGGAGTATTCAACGGCAAGCACCTTGGCGGCTCTGCCTAGGCCACTACAGGCTGGAGCAAAGAACACACAAATGTTAGGCATCCATCAGCTGGGTATCTGACTGAAAAGACATGAGGGTGCAGGGCAAATGCCAGACGGTGGGAGGAATGGTGAACATTAGGAAGACAAAAGGGGTCAGGAAATAGGACAAGACTTTATTGGCTACAATTATATTCTATTGAATATATTCTTTATGTTGCCAGGCTGAAAACAGAGGTTTTCTCTATGTCAGTATTCTCAGAGTTTCATATACACACACATCACCTGGGAAGCTGCTTGAAATGCATATTCAGAGCCAATAAATAGGCAGTGGGGTCTGAGGATCTGCATTTCTATCAAGCTCCCAGATGATGCTCCTGGTCCAGGGACCACAATTTAGTTAGCAAGTCCGCTTTTGTATCCTCTCACATTTAAGACTTCCGTCATGCCTTTACAACCTCACTCTTTCTTCTCTCACTTCTTTCTTAGCTCCCCATCTGCCCAGCAAACCAAAGACCCTCACACTTGCCGTGATCAGCTCCAGCCCTTCATCTCAGAGGGTCTCCATGCAATCATGGACATATAGCACTTGCATATATATTATTAAAAGCACTTGCATATAAATGATGTGCTGGGAATTTCAGAACAGCCCTGTGAGGGAAGGACTATTGTGACCAGAGACAGGGCAGCAATCACCCACCATCATGCAGCTAATAAAAGTGGCAGAAGAAAACTGGAATCCATACTGGTACAGCACCAGAGCCAATGCTGCTTTCAGCATGCAATACTGCCTTCTGGAAAAGAAAGTGAAGGCTGAGTTTTAGTCTTGACCTCAGTGTAGCCTCTGAAAAGTTCGCTAACCTTTCTGGGCTTTGTTATCCATCTGTGGGCATAAAATAGGAGGCCTTTGAAACCATAAGGCCTATGGGTTTGGTGGGTTTTTTTTTCTTACCGTTAGTTACCTAGCACCCATGAGCATCCAAGCACTCCACAGACACCTTTCCTCTGATTCTCCTCACAGCTATGCGAGATGGGCACCCTGATCGTCAGGAGTCTGAGGCAGGGAAAAGTTAAGTAACTTACTCAAGGTCCCATGGACCACGATGCCAGGCTTGAATCAAGGTCTGTCTCGCTCTAGAGCTGGCTGTTCATAGTCTGCTGCTTGCCTCCAGTCTCTTTCCAAAGAAGGGTTATTGGGTGCATCAGTTACTAGCCCTGGGGAGACTTGTTTTTCCTTGTCTGTAACATGAAACAACAATGCTCACTTTACAGGGATGCAGTGGAGCTCTGCCAGACAGTGCATCTTGCAGGTACTTCATAAGCCACCAAGTGCTGCCTTCCTCCTCATAACCTTAATTCCTTGCCTGCCTTTCATGTGTGCTGTTACATTAAATGTGCTTTCCAAAGGAAGCACTCGAAACAGTTTCAGGGACTGTGGGCCAAACATTCATTAATTCATTCAACAGCCATTTCCCAAGGCCTTGGTCTGTGTCAGGCATAGGAGATATGGTGATAGGAAAGTTTGGGGAACAAAAGTAACGACCTTCAGAGAAACCTTTTATAGCTCCCAGAGCTGCTTAATGGCCTTCAAGCCCTTCATCCTGGGCTCAGGTTACATGATCAAGCTACAAAAGAAGTCTTCAGATTTTTCCAATTTCTTCTTTATGTGTTTCTTCCCTCCATTCAAATTGAACTCTACATCTTCTCCCAAGTGCCTGAATTTTATCTCATCTTCACTTTGGCCCACAGTAGACTCTCCTTTGAAGGTTCAATAAGGCCCCCATCTTATATTAGAGATACTCGCAGTTCTCCAGGCTGTGCCCAAAAGCCATCCCTCAAGGGGGAAGCCTGTTGTGACCACTCAACCAGAGTACCTCTTCCAACCACTGTTTTTTCACCTGAGATAAAGCCCACTTGTCAATAACTGCCTTGCAGGCATTAGCTGAGGGTTTGCTTCCCTGGTATCTCCACTCCAAACAGTCATTCCTAAAAAACAAGGACTGCATTTGCTCAACCTTGAGTCTCCCACAGTTCATGTATTACAGTGGGTATGGGTTTAAATAGACTGACAACTATGACAGGGAACATGGGAGCAGAGGACAGGATTTTGTGTTGGAGAGAGAGGCTAAGCCATTGAATGGGTACAGCTCATACCCACACCAGCCATCAGACAGGACAAATGCAGCCAACTTGGAAAGTGGCAATCACTTAGAAATGACTGAGGATGACAAGATAATTGAAGCAATTGCTCAGCTGCATTGGGAGAAAGTAATAATATTTGCAAACTCTTGTAATGAGCCAAGTAGAAGATGGCCATGACTCCAGGACAGAGAGCATGGAGCCAGGATAATAAGTCAGGGCAAGAATGAGGCAGAAACCAGGAGAAGGAAAATCATTTTGCTCTGGGCCACGTGAGACTCCCAACTTGACCCTCAATGCAGGGAACTGTAAGTTAATATCAGCACCCACTGAGTCTACTATACAATTATGGATTTATACTCATGTCAGCTATAAATAAATAGTTTTCATTTCCAGATGGGAGATGAAACATCCCTAGCCAATCCTGTATTATGAGTTGGAGGCACTGGTGAATCACAGCTCTATACAGAGATCCAGGAAGGGAAAGAGCCCCAAGGCCAGAGTGGACCATTGTGAGTAGGGAGCAACCTTAACCAGGCACATCTCTACCTGCAAGTGCTGCTTTGTGCCACAGAAATGCAGGTCTGCACATAGGAACTTCTCAGGGCATTCTAGAATGAAAGACCACCCTGTGCTGTCTCCAGAATGATCTTGAGAGTCCACTTTAGGGTCAACTGCCATGTGTTGCAGACAAGAAAATGTAGGCTCAGAGAAGAGACTCTGGGGCCAAGAGTACACAAGAAAACAGGAGCACAGCTAAGAGTAGGGCCCAAGCTTCTGATTCCCAGGTCTAAGCTCTTTCCACAAATGCAGGAAAAATCTGACTGTGTACCATCCAGGTAGCAGGTGCTATGCAGCAGGAATCCTCTCAGTGCCTTGAAAGGTTAGTTCTTGCACCAACCTCAGTGACCTTGGGTTAATTCAGAACTTACTCTCCTTGAGGATAGATTGGCCAGGCTTCCAAAGGCTCCACCAAAACTTGGAGTTGTGTGGGGAGGAGCAGCAGGAATGGAGCAGAGACCTGGAGTGGAGCTTGAAGATGTTTATTGGCATGATCAGTCCTGGACCTGGGGGTAAGCAGTCAGTGTGCAGCAGGCCTGTATTTACAACAGCCTAGGAGGTAGTGCCCACACTTCCAGTAAGACTGCTTATGTTAGGGTCAAAGTTGGGCAATGAGGTACCTCCTGCACATTAGGTTAGGGGGTAACAGCCCTGGTGACAGATGTTCAGAAACTTCTTAAGCTGTGTCCCTACCTTCAAATGCCCAGTCTTTCCTGCATGCACTGTGCAGGTTAATGCTGATATGCAGCTCTGACATGGCCCTGTTCAGCTCAGGGTGGCTGTGACTCCTCATGTCCTCCACACGGTTTACCCTATCATCCCCTATGCTCTGACCCTGGCTACCTCTCTGCCTTTCTCTCTCTTCTGCACCCTCAACCTGTTTTGTGTTTTGTGTGCAAGTCAAATTGAACTCCTCAACCTCCCCCATCCGTTTCCAACTTCCTGCCTCTGTGCCTTCTCTCCCTTCTTCTCTTGTTAGGAATGCCCTCCCACTTTCCATCATTTTCTCCTACCAGAATTGTGTCCCTCATGCAAGCACAGTTCTGTTCTTTTCTCCCCCATGAATCCTTTTGTGGGCCCCATCCAGATGGGGCTTTCTCTCTCCTTTGAGCTTCACAAAGACCTGGTTGGATACCTCACTATTGGTTTTGAGTTACATTTAATATAGTTGCATCCTGTCTTTCTTTCTGCAGCCTGTGCAGTCCTTTCAGGCAGACAGTCACATGCAACACACAACAAAGGCCTGGTTCAGAGACACTGCTTATAAAAGTTAGTGATAAGAACATGGCTCTCAGTCTCTCAGTGTAGGAGGCAGTGTTTCAGGATTTCGTGACTTCTAAGCCATGCAACCAAGTGTCCATATCTGAAACAAAGTTCTCAAAGAAAGGTATTTGGGAGAGATGATAAAACAAGATTTCAGAAGGTGTATGGTCCTGCAATTAAATGTTTGTTGCCTACCGGCTGTGTGAACTTGGTAAGACACTCAACATCTCTGAGCCATCATCCTTGTCTGCATAATTGGGTAGAAAAACACCCATATAGGCCGGGCACTGTGGCTCATGCCTGTAATCCTAGCACTTTGGGAGGCTGAGGTGGGTGGATCACCTGAGGTCAGGAGTTCGAGGCCAGCCTGACCAACATGGTAAATCCCCGTCTCTACTAAAAATACAAAAATTAGCCAGGCATGGTGGCATGTGCCTGTAGTCCCAGCTACTCAGGAGGCTGAGGCAGGAGAAACACTTGAACCCAGGAGGTGGAGGTTGCAGTGAGCCGAGATTGTACCACTACACTCCAGCCTGGGTGACAGAGTGACTCCATCTCAAAAAAAAAAAAAAAAAAGAAAGAAAAGAAAAGAAAAGAAAAGAAAAAAGAAAAAAAGAAAGCAACAACAAAAAAACCACCCATATATAGGGATATTAAGAGTTCTGAATTTCTTAACATAGAAAGAATAGTTCTTTTGGAGCTAAATTGCCTAGTTCTTCTCTGATCCATGTATTTATATGTATTTTATGTATAAGTGGATAAATGCTTTTGGATTGCAGATATTTGGCTGCTTCCCAAAAGTCTGCTTAATAATAACTCCTGGGAAATGTCATGAATCCAATCATTCCTCCACATGAGAGGGCTTGTTCAAATTGGAAGTAAAATATTATAATTGCAGCACATTAATGTTTAAGAAATATTTTAAGAATATATCATGTTACAGATACTCTGAGAAGGAAGGAATACATGGTGATGGCAAAACAGACACAGTGTCCTGCAGTGGTCACAGTCTAGTGACAGGGACAGACAAATGCCCTTAGGGTCATGACACAGGAAAAAGGATACCTGACCAAATTGGAGGTTGCCTGGCAATCCTGGGTAGAGATGGTGGTGGCCTGGACTAGTAGAGTTAGTCTAGGCATGGAAAGAAGTATAGGGATTAAGAAGCCACTAAGGAGGCAGACAGTGGAATGTATGAGGACAAGAATTGGATGTATCTGTCTCTGTTGAATTCCCATCCCCTAGCTCCAGGTCTGGGACACAAGGGAACATGAAAACTCTGAGAAATGCAAAATTTATCAGACTCAATGACTGATTGGATGTGGCATTTCAAAAAGCTGGGAACTCCTATATTCCTGGCATCCTCTGTGAGGTAGGTATTAGAGGAATAATTAACAACCACTTGTCAAGTTGAATGTTGCTGTTAATCCCACATGTATCAGTTGGGTATTAGTATGTGCCATGGCAGAGTCATGGGTAGGCTGCAGAGATAAAGAATGTGGCCCAAGCATTAAGAGGCATATAAACATGGTGTGACGATGGTAAGACACTGGGTTTATAGAGCAAAAACCAGGTTGGGGTCCTAGCTCCACCACTTACTTCCTGCTTGATCTTGGATGCATCCCTCTGATTTTGTGAGCCTCAGTTTCCTCATCTGCAAAACCCTATGTGACAGGGTCAATTTAATGTTTCCCAAACTACTTCTGTGGATACATCAGAATCACCTAGGGATTCTAACTTGACAAGCCTGGGGATCCCACGCTCTTGAGGAAAATCTGATGCGTGGCCAAGTTTGGTAGCCATGGCTCTAGATGGCTTCTCAGGGACCTTCCAGGGCTGGGGCTGTGATACAGATTTACTCCAGCCACGGGAAGTTTTCCTTAAATCAGGACAACCTTTTAGCAACTACTGAAGTTAGTAACTTACGTATATGCAAAAAGAAAAGAAATTGCTTCAGCAACCCTAGCACAGAGATTTTAAAGGGCCTCAGTAGCTTTTGACTGCTTCACTAGTAGCTTTTTCTTTGGAAATAAATGCATCTTTAATATAATTTCTGGGTGAGAATCCTATAAAGCAAGTAGGTTAGCAGAGGAGAGAGCTATCAGTCAGTGACTTGTTCAAAAAAGTCATGTCTACTCTGCTTTCTCTGCTTTCAAGCCTGCTCCACAGAAAGTAAAACCTGGGAAGAAAGGCTCAAGGCACTGGTCAAAATCTGGTTCCTGGGATGAGCAGTCAAGGGAAGGGGTTTGTTGTCCCAGCTGGGAGCTTGTGTGTGCATACAACCATCCTCTTTTACTTCCCCAGACTAGCACCAAATCTAAGGGATGGCTTCTCTTTTCACTTGTTTGATTTACCAGTGATCTCAGCCAATGTCTGCCCTAGATCAAATGAATGATTCACATGCAAATATCCTTCAATCATTTACTGATTCAACAAGCATACACAACATGCATTCCATGAGGTTTTTTTCTTTTTGTTTTTTAAAGGAATTTATTTATTTTATTTTTACTTTTTTTTTTTTTTTTTTGAGATGGAGTTTCACTTTTGTCACCTAGGCTGGAGTGCAATGGCACAATCTTGGCTTACTGCAACCTCCACCTCCCAGGTTCAAGCTATTCTCCTGCCTCAGCCTCCCGAGTAGCTGGGATTACAGGCACCCGCCATCACGCCTGGCTAATTTTTGTATTTTTAGTAGAGATGGGGTTTCACCATATTGGCCAGGCTGGTCTCGAACTCCTGACCTCGGGTGATTCACCCGCCTCGGCCTCCCAAAGTGCTGGGATTACAGGCGTGAGCCAGAGTGCCCAGCTGCATTCTATAAGGTTTCTATCACGTGCTAAACTTTTTCCTTGATCAGAAATAGTTCTCAACTTCTCCATCTTCACAGAACTCAGTCCAGTGTTGTTGACCTTAGCAGTTGTCGACATTTTTTTGCACGAATTAATATTATTTCCTGACTCTATGGTTACCAGAGTAGGTAAGTTTGTTTCCCAAAAGAATTGCCAAATGGCAGTGGGGTTTAAGAGTATGGGAACAGCATTTCTGATATGCAGGCTATATGGGTCATGCCAAGACTGCATGTCTAGCACTGCCCCTGGAATTCCTTCAGCACTAGACTGCATCAGAAGACATATGAAATAGGGGCAAAGATTAACTGTGCTGATAATGGTGATAATAACTTGTGAGGCTGGAGCTAGATCTTTCTAAATGGAAGGGAAAGAAATAGACCAGATTGAGCACCAGCTATGTGCCAGGTGATAAAACATTTTGATGTTTATTTTCCTAGTTGATTATTTTTTTCAGTTTTAATTTTTGTCTTTTAATTTTTATTGTAAATTGACAATTTATAATTGTATATATTTATGGGGTACAAAATGATGTTATAATTTATTAATGCAATGTGAAATAATTAAATCAAGCTAGGTAACATATCCATCACCTCAAATACTTAAGATTTCTTGTGGTGTGAACATTTGAAATTTACACTCAGTAATTTTGAAATGTAGAAAACTCCATTATTAGCTATATTAACCATGTTGTGCAATAAATCTCAAAAATATTCTTCCCATCTAACTGATAATTCATACCTTTTAAGCTATCTATGATTATCTCTTTTTTACACTTGAGGACATTAGGTATGTATGCATTTAGAGTTAACAAGCAAAAAGCAAACAAAGTGGCAGCCAGATGATTGATAAGAAGCTTGTTTTATGACAGTAGAGGCAAGCAAGAGAGTGGACAGGACCCAGAGGATCTTTAGGGGTGCAGCTTGTGCTGCCATGATGCCTAGTAGAAGACACTGCAAAACCATCCAGGCAGTACAGCTAAGCTTTCCAACATGTTGCAAAGTTGAATAACAGGGTAATTGTGGAAGAATATATCTCCCCAAAATGATCATTTTGTCATTCTCACACAAAGAGGTGGAGTCTATTTCCTCTCCTCTTGAACTTGGGTGGCTTGTGACCCCTCCAACTGAGAGAGCACCCAGGAGATGATGCTAAGTGAGTTCTTAAACTAGGTCATCAAAAAGGTACAGTTTCTTCTCGGTTCTTTCCCTCTTTTTCTTGGAATGCTCACCCTGAAAACCAGCCACCAAGTTACAAGGAAGCTCAGGCCACATGAAGAGAACATATGAGTGTTGCAATCAGCAGCCCTAGCGCAGGTCTCAGGTGGCAGCCAATATTTACTAGCAGATATGTGATTGAGTGAGCCTTCAGATGATCCTAGCCTCCTGCCTTTAAGCAACCCCAGTGGAATCCAAGAGAAGCAGAGATTAGCTATTCCTAAAAAGCTCTACCCAAATTCCATATTTGACAGCATTGTCAGTGTTTTAATCCACTACGTTTGGTGTGACGGTTAATACTGAGTGTGAACTTGATTGGATTGAAGGATGCAAAGTATTGTTCCTGTGTGTGTCTGTAAGGGTGTTGCCAAGGGAGATTAACATATGAGTTACTGCGAATGGACTGGGAAAGGCCGACCCACCAATCTGGGTGGACACAACTGAATCAGCTGCCAGCTTTGTCAGAATAAAAGCAGATAGAAGAACGTAAAAAGTCTAGACTGCTTTAGTCTTCTGGCCTACGTTTTTCTCCCATGCTGGATGCTTCCTGCCCTCGAAGATCAGACCCCAAGTTATTCAGCTTTGGGACTTGGACTGGCTTCCTTGCTCCTCAGCCAGCAGATGGCCTATTGTGGGACCTCACCTTGTGATCATGTGAGTCAATACTCCTTAATAAACTCCCATTTATATATACATCTATCCTATTAGTTCTGTCCCTCTAGAGAACGCTGACTAATACATTTGGGATTATTTATTATGCAGCCATGTTAACTGCAACAGGAACTAATACTTGTGTTTATGTTCTTTACTGTAAATTTAGTTAATCCCTTCCATTTATTTCTACTCCCTAGCCCTTTCACCAGTCCTCTTCACTATTACATAGGCTGTGTTGGAAGTAGTTAAATTTGTTACTTAGTCCATAATTTGGAGAATAATAAAGTGGCCTAGGGCAACACTAGAAGTGGAATGGGCATCACCTGAATGTCTTGGATTAATAGCCATTTTTGCTGAAAAGGTGTGCCATGCTAAGTGGAAGTATTATTGATCTTGTGTATATGAGAAGGTGAGCAGATGCAGACTTCAGGCAGCCAAGCAGTGGACTGTAGTGGACATCTGTGGGGTTTGTTTGCCCAATATCTATACCCTTACCCCCTTCTTTAATGCAGTCTTAGTGGGACAGTCAATTGAAGTGCTAGAACTCCTCTGGCAAAAGGGAGGGCCAATGACACAAGTGGGAACAAGTAGACTTTCTTCCTTGGAATTTGAATTTTCATTAAAGTAACTTGAGAACTGAAAATAGCTATAGCTGATTCATGCCGTCAACCTAGATTTTGATTCTGTGAGCTCTCCCACAACCTTGCATTATACTTCCTTTTGCTTTGGTTAGTCAGAATTAGTTTTTACTGTTTGAAATCAAAGGCCCTAGCTGAAGTCTTGTTTTAGAAAGACTGCTTATGTCATGGATGTGGAGGCTGGGTTGGAGGCTGAGAGGCTGGGCCCAAGACTGTGTATGAGGAGGCTGGTGCACCTAGTTGTACAAGTAAGGGAAGGCAAGACCTGAACTGGGGCAGTGGCTACCAGGGCAGAAGGAAGAGACTGAGTCAGTGAGGTAGAATCCAGAAGATAAGGGTGCTTATTGGAGGTGGGGGAGGGAATGAGGTGAGAAAGAGGGAGTTGTCCAGGGTGGTTTCCAGGCTACTTCCTGCTTGATGCAATGCGGATGTCAGTCAACAGCACAAAAACCCATTAGGAAGGGGACGGGATTAGGGGCTCGTCAAGGGGAGAAACTGTGCTTAGATTATTTATAAGACATTCAAACAGAATAAGTCCAGAGGTGAGAAATCTGGGCTGACCACAGGAGCAGAGGGCTCTCATTAGCATGTGAATAGAGACTGAGGCCTGAAAGTGGGCAAGATCATCTATGAGAGAGGAGAGGGTGAGAGAAAGGAACAGGACTTAAGACCAGTAGGAGAGGTTTCAAGATGATTGACTAGGGACATGCCAGTTCTCTTCAGAAAGAAGATCAAAGTTACTGTGAATGGACAACTTTTGAATGGAAAATGGAGGAAAGAGAGCCAGGACCTTTAGGAGTACCCACGGGAAGAAGCTGGAGCTCAGAAAAAGAAAGCAGCAAGAGTCTGGCTGAGATCCCGGAGGATCTCAGAGCCCTGTGGACAGGGTAAGTGGGAGTGCTTCTCTGCTCCCCTCACCTCTCTGGCGATCTGCTGACTGTCAAAGCCCCTCTGCCCCAAAGCCCCACTGCTGGGTAGTGCCACTGCACCACCAGACCACCTGCAAACATACCCCATTACCCATGGTAAACCAACAAGTATCTGAGACAAGTCTCAATCAGCTTAGAAGTTTTATTTTGCCAAGGTTAAGGACGTGGGTGGGAGAGAGGTCTGTGTTTTTTTCCAAAGATGATTTTGAAGGCTTCAGTATTTAAAGGGGAAAAGCAAGCTGGAGGGGAAAAGGAGAGTATGGTAGTTCACATGTTGCAAGAGAAAAGGAGCAGGTAGAGGAATAGTCAATTATGTATTAACCTTGAGCTCAGTAAATCAGCACTTTACATACGATAAGGTGAACACGGAGTATCCACCTTTTATCTGTAGCTATCTGCTTAGGAACAAAAGGAAAGCTAGTTTCTTGCATGACTCAGCTTTCAGCTTATTTTTTTTTCTTTTGGTGCAGTGAATCGGGGCCCCAAGTTTTTATTTTGCTTTCACATCATTCTGACTTTGACAAGCACCGGGAACCGGTAGTTCCCCAGGGACATGTGGCCCCTTGGAGATCTAATCCTTAATGCGGTCCGCCCCTAAGGTAGGGGGTCCCACTTGGGACAAAGGAAATGCGGACACAGCACAAACTGCTGAAGGGGGCAGCATGGACGCCCAGGAATGGGCCTGGAGAGAGTGTCATCTCCCACACACACCACCCCCACTGGCCAACACCCCTCCCCACCTGCCGCCAATAATGACCACCACATCCCTCCTCCAACACCCCTTCCTTTCCCCAAAAAAACCTCCCTCTGCTAACACCCCTCCCCCTCTCCCCCTACACCGTCTCTCTCTGCCAACATCCCTGCACCGCCGTCCCTACCCCCGTCCCAACACACAGTTCCCGAGTGAGTGGCGGTTCTTCTTACAGGAGTCCCGGTGAGCATGCACTAAAAATGCTTTTTGTGTTTTTCCGGTGGCCCTACCCTAGCTGAAAGTGAGCTTGCGCCTGCTGAGGCTTTCTAGAAGGGCAGGGCCCAAGTTCCCACCCTACACAGAGCAGCAGCGTCCCGGCAACAACGGTCAGAGTGTAGAGTTGCCTGTCCTGGACTAGGGGAAGAGGCTCCGCCCCATCCCCATTCTAGTGGTAACCATTAGAGAGCAGGATCTAAGGCCCAGAGCCGCACTATGGCAGGAACCAAAGGACAAAGCCTTTATAAATAGAAGGTCACGAGTCCTGCAACTGGGGCTTGATAGGGAAGTGGATAGTGTTTCTGCTGGCCCAGGAAAAGGAGTTGGTGCACATCTTCCCCCACATTCCTTCCCCGCCCCGCCACCATCCCGAGACTTTCAGCACACCCCAACACAACTTCTTTCTGCCATCCCTGTCAGGGCAGGTGCATCCACTGGGCACCATACTGGTTCTCACTCTTTCGCTCGCTCTACTGGACTGCATCCTGAACTGCACTACCAAACAAAAATACATGGCTGCAATAAGCAGAATCTGAGAATGCTTCTCCCCAGAACCTAACCGCAACAAACGAGCCCATACAGAGCCTTGGCCCCATGAAAGCACCCGGAAATGAAGCCAATCAGTCTTACACAACATATACCAGTCATACCCTCAAGGGGGAAAAAAAAAAGAATTAAAAAGCTAAAAGGCCCCATTCAAATGACAGGAAATTCAAAAATGAGAAGCAACAGCTCCCTCAAATGAGAAGGAATCAGAGCAAGAACTCCAAAAGTAAAATATCCAGTTTGACACCTCCAAAGGCTCACACTGGCTCCCTAGCAATGGATCCTAACCAGAATGAAATGTCTGAAATGACAGATAAAGAATTCAAAATATGGATTGCGGATCCCATTCCAAGATGGCCGAATAGGAACAGCTCCGGTCTGCAGCTCCCAGCATGATCCACGCAGAAGATGGGTGATTTCTGCATTTCCAACTGACATACCTGGGTCATCTCACTGGGACTGGTTGGACAGTGGGTGGAGCCCATGGAGGGTGAGCCGAAGCAGGGCAGGGCATCACCTCACCCAGGAAGTGCAAGGGGTTGGGAGATTTCCCTTTCCTAGCCAAGGGAAGCTGTGACAGACTGTACCTGAGAAAACGGGACATTCCTGCCCAAATACTGCACTTTTTTAACGGTCTTAGCAACCGGCAGACGAGGAGATATTTTCCAGTGCCTGGCTCGGTGGGTCCCACGCCCATGGAGCCTTGCTCACTGCTAGCACAGCAGTCTGAGATTGACCTGTGAGGCTGCAGACTGGTTGGGGGAGGGGCATCTGCCATTGCTGAGGCTTGAGTAGGTAAACAAAGCAGCAGGGAAACTCAAACTGGGCAGAGCCCACTGCAGCTTAGCAAGGCCTACTGCCTCTATGGACTCCACCTATGTGGGAAGGGCATAGCTGAACAAAAGGCAGCAGAAACTTCTGCAGACTTAAACGTCCCTGTCTGACAGCTCTGAAGAGAGCAGTGATTCTCCCAGCACAGCGTTGGAGCTCTGAGAACAGACAGACTGCCTCCTCAAGTGGGTCCCTGACCCCGTGTAGCCTAACTGGGAGACACCTCCCAGTAAGGGTCGACTGACACCTCATACAGGCAGGTGTCCCTCTGAGACAAAGCTTCCAGAGGAAAGATCAGGCAGCAATATTTGCTGTTCTGCAATAGTTGCTGTTCTGCAGCCTCCGCTGGTGATACCCAGGCAAACAGGGTCTGGAGTGGACCTCCAGGAAACTCCAACAGACCCTCAGCTGAGGGACCTGACTGTCAGAAGGAAAACTAACAAACAGGAATAGTATCAACATTAACAAAAAGGACATTTACACCAAAACCCCATCTGTAGGTCACCAATATCAAACAACAAACGTAGATAAAACCACAGATATGGGGAGAAACCAGAGCAGAAAAGCTGAAAATTCTAAAAACCAGAGCACCTCTTCTCCTCCAAAGGACTACAGCTCCTTGCCAGAAATGGCACAAAGCTGGATGGAGAATGACTTTGATGAGTTGACAGAAGTACGCTTTAGAAGGTCGGTAATAACAAACTTCTCCAAGCTAAAGGAGCATGCTCTAACCCATTGCAAGGAAGCTAAAATCCTTGAAAAAAGATTAGACAAATGGCTATAGAGAATAAACAGTGTAGAGAAGACCTTAAATGACCTGATGGAGCTGAAAACCGCAGCATGAGAACTTCGTGACACATGCACAAGCTTCAATAGCCGATTCGATCAAGTGGAAGAAAGGGTACCAGTGATTGAAGATAAAATTAATGAAATAAAGCGAGAAGACAAGGTTAGAGAAAAAAGAGTAAAAAGAAACGAAAAAAGCCTCCAAGAAATATGGGACTATGTGAAAAGACCAAATCTACATTTGGTCTAGCAAAAGGCAAGAAATAACTAAGATCAGAGCAGAATTGAAGGAAATAGAGACACAAAAATCCCTTCAAAAAATCAGTGAATCCAGGAGCTGGTTTTTTGAAAAGATCAACAAAATTGATAGACTGCTAGCAAGACTAATAAAGAAGGAAAGAAAGAAGAATCAAATAGATGCAATAAAAAATGGTAAAGGGGATATCACCACCGATCCCACAGAAATACGAACTACCATTAGAGAATGCTATAAACACCTCTACACAAATAAACTAGAAAATCTAGAAGAAATGGATAAATTCCTCGACACATACACCCTCCCAAAACTAAAGCAGGAAGACGTTGAATCACTGAATAGACCAATAACAGGCTCTGAAATTGAGGCAATAATTAATAGCCTAGCAACCAAAAAAAGTCCAGGACCAGATGGATTCACAGCCGAAATCTACCAGAGGTACAAGGAGGAGCTGGTACCATTCCTTCTGAAACTACTCCAATCAATAGAAAAAGAGGGAATCCTCCTTAACTCATTTTATGAGGCTAGCATCATCCTGATACCAAAACCTGGCAGAGACACAACAAAAAAAGAGAATTTTAGACCAATATCCCTGATGAACATTGATGCAAAAATCCTCGATAAAATACTGGCAAACCTAATCCAGCAGCACATCAAAAAGCTTATCCACCATGATCAAGTGGACTTCATCCCTGGGATGCAAGTCTGGTTCAACATACACAAATCAATAAATGTAATCCAGCATATAAACAGAACCAATGACAAAAACCACACGATTATCTCAATAGATGCAGAAAAGGCCTTTGACAAAATTCAACAGCCCTTCATGCTAAAAACTCTCAATAAATTAGGTATTGATGGGACGTATCTCGAAATAATAAGAGCTATCTATGACAAAGCCACAGCCAATATCATATTGAATGGGCAAAAACTGGAAGCATTCCCCTTGAAAACTGGCACAAGACAGGGATGCCCTCTCTCACCACTCCTATTCAACATAGTGTTGGAAGTTCTGGCCAGGGCAATCAGGCAGGAGAAGGAAATAAAGGGCATTCAATTAGGAAAAGAGGAAGTCAAATTGTCCCTGTTTGCAGATGACATGATTGTATATCTAGAAAACCCCATCGTCTCAGCCCAAAATGTGCTTAAGCTGATAGGCAACTTCAGCAAAGTCTCAGGATACAAAATCAAAGTGCAAAAATCACAAGCATTCTTATACACCAACAACAGAGAAACAGAGAGCCAAATCATGAGTGAACTCCCATTCACAATTGCTTGAAAGAGAATAAAATACCTAGGAATCCAACTTACAAGGGATGTGAAGGACCTATTCAAGGAGAACTACAAACCACTGCTCAGCAAAATAAAAGAGGATACAAACAAATGGAAGAACATTCCATGCTCATGGATAGGAAGAATCAATATCGTGAAAATGGCCATACTGCCCAAGGGAATTTATAGATTCAATGCCATCCCCATCAAGCTACCAATGACTTTCTTCACAGAATTGGAAAAAACTACTTTAAAGTTCACGTGGAACCAAAAAAGAGCCCGCATTGCCAATTCAATCCTAAGCCAAAAGAACAAAGCTGGAGGCATCATGCTACCTGACTTCAAACTATACACAAGGCTACAGTAACCAAAACAGCGTGGTACTGGTACCAAAACAGAGATATAGACCAATGGAACAGAACGGAGCCCTCAAATAATGCCGCATATCTACAACCATCTGATCTTTGACAAACCTGACAAAAACAAGAAATGGGGAAAGGATTCCCTATTTAATAAATGGTGCTGGGAAAACTGGCTAGCAATATGTAGACAGCTGAAACTGAATCCCTTCCTTACACCTTATACAAAAATTAATTCAAGATGGATGAAAGACTTAAACGTTAGACCTAAAACCATAAAAACTGTAGAAGAAAACCTAGGCAATATCATTCAGGACATAGGCATGGGCAAGGACTTCATGTCTAAAACACCAAAAGCAATGACAACAAAGGCCAAGATTGACAAGTGGGATCTAATTAAACTAAAGAGCTTCTGCACAGCAAAAGAAACTACCATCAGAGTGAACAGACAACCTACAGAATGGGAGAAAGTTTTTGCAACCTACTCATCTGACAAAAGGCTAATATCCAGAATCTACAATGAACTCAAACTAATTTACAAGAAAAAACAAACAACCCCATCAAAAAGTGGGCAAAGGATATGAACAGACACTTCTCAAAAGAAGACATTTATGCAGCCAAAAGACACATGAAAAAATGCTCATCGTCACTGGCCATCAGAGAAATGCAAATCAAAACCACAATGAGATACCATCTCACACCAGTTAGAATGGCGATCGTTAAAAAGTCAGGAAACAACAGATGCTGGAGAGGATGTGGAGAAATAGGAACACTTTTACACTGTTGGTGGGACTGGAAACTAGTTCAACCATTGTGGAAGTCAGTGTGGCGATTCCTCAGGGATCTTGAACTAGAAATACCATTTGACCCAGCCATCCCATTACTGGGTATATACTCAAAGGATTATAAATCATGCTGCTCTAAAGACACATGCACACATATGTTTATTGCAGCACTATTCACAACAGCAAAGACTTGGAACCAACCCAAATGTCCAACAATGATAGACTGGATTAAGAAGATGTGGCACATATACACCATGAAATACTATGCAGCCATAAACACTGATGAATTCATGTCCTTTGTAGGGACATGGATGATGCTAGAAACCATCATTCTCAGCAAACTATCGCAAGGACAAAAAAACCAAACACTGCATGTTCTCACTCATAGGTGGGAATTGAACAATGAGAACACATGGACACAGGAAGGGGAACATCACACACTCGGGCCTGTTGTGGGGTGGGGGGAGGGGGTAGGGGTAGCATTAGGAGATATACCTTATGTTAAATGACGAGTTAATGGGTGCAGCACACCAACATGGCATATCTATACATATGTAACTAACCTGCATGTTGTGCACATGTACCCTAATTCTTAATGCACAATAAAAAAAGAAATGTACAATCCAACTTTATTTACTATATTTACCATGCTGTGCAATAGATCTCAAAAAACTTATCTTTCAATCTATCTGAGATTTAGTACTCTTTGACCATCATCTCTTCATTCCCCCAACCCTCGCAGACTCTGTAACCACCATTCTACTCTCTGCTTATATGAGTTTCATTGTTTTAGATTCTACATATAAATGAGATCATGCAGTATTTGTCTTTCTATGCCTGACATATTACACTTAGTGTAATGTTCTCCTGTTCTATCCATGTTGTTGCAAATGACAGAAGTTTCTTCTTTTTTAAGGCTGAATAATATTCCATTGGGTATATATGCCATATTTTATTTATCCATTTATCTGTTCATGGACACTTAGGTTGATTCCGTAACTTGTCTATGGTGAATAGTGCTGCTGTGAACATGGCAGTGCGGACATCTCTTCAACAAACTGATTTCAATATTTTTTGGCAAATATCAAGAAGGGGGATGGCTGGATCATATGGTTTATCAACTTTTAGTTTGTTGAGGAACTTCCTTACTGTTTTCCATAATGACTGTACTGATTTATATTCTTGCCAGCAATGTACAAGTGTTCCCATTTCACCACATCGTTGCCAGCACTTGTCATCTTTTTGATAATAGCCATCCTGACACGTGTGAGATAATATCTCATTGTGTTTTTAATTTGCATTTTACTAATGATGAGTGATATCAAGCATTTTTAATATATATCTGTTGGTCATTTGTATGTCTTCTTTTGAAAAATGTCTATTCGGCCAGGCACAGTGGCTCACGCCTGTAATCCTAGCACTTTGGGAGGCCAAGGCCAGCAGATCACGACATCAGGAGATCGAGACCATCCTGGCCAACAGAGTGAAACCCCGTCTCTACTAAAAATAAAAAAATTAGCCGGGCATGGTGGCAGGTGCCTGTAGTCCTGGCTACTTGGGAGGCTGAGGCAGGAGAATGGCATGAATCCAGGAAGCGGAGCTTGCAGTGAGCCGAGATAGGACCACTGCACTCCAGCCTGGGTGACAGAGCAAGACTCTGTCTCAAAAAAAAAAAAAAAAAAAAAAAAAGAAAAATGTCCATTCAAGTTTCTTGTCCATTTTTTAGATTTTTTCTTGATGTTGAATTGTTGGAATTACTGATATATTTTGGATATTAACCCCTTATTGTATATATGGTTTCCAAATATTTTCTCCTAATCATTAGGTTGTTTCTTTATACTCTTGTTTCCTTTGCTGTGCAGAAGCTTTTTAATTTTATGTAATCTCATTTATCTCTTTTTACTTTTGTTGCCTATGCTTTTGCAGTCAAATGCAAAAAATCATTGCCTAGACCATGTTTTGTAGTTTTTCCACTATGTTTTCTTCTAGTAATTTTGCAGTTTCAGGTCTTATGTTTTTAATCCACTCTGAGTTGACTTTTGTATCTAGTGTGAAATAAGGGTCCAGTTTCACAATTATCTTCACGTGGATATCCAGTTTTCACACCATTTATTGAAGAAACTATCCTTTCCTTATTGTGTATTTTTGGCAACTTTGTTAAAAAAATCAATTGACTGTACACGTGTGAGTTCAGTTCTGGGCTCTCTATTCTGCTCTGCTGGTCAATGTATCTGTTTTTTGCCAGTGCAATACTATTTTATTTATTATAGCTTTGTAATATAGTTTGAAATCAGGTACAATGATGCCTCCAGCTTTGTTCTTTTTGCTCATGATTGCCTTGGCCATGTAGTATTTTTAGTGGTTTCCTGTGAATTTTAGGTTTTTTTTTCTATTTCCCTGAATAAAAACATTGAAATTTTGGTAGGGACTGCATTGACTCTGTGGGTCACCTTGGGTAGTATACATATTTTAACAATATTAATTCTTGTAATCCATGAAATATGGGATATCTTTCCATGTTTTGTGTCTTCTTCGATTTTTTTCTTCAGTGTTTTTATAGTTTTCATCGTACAGATCTGTCACCTCATTGGTTAAATTTACTCCTGAGTATTCTTTGTTGTTGTTGCTATTGTAAACAGGATTGTTCCCATTTTCTTTTTCAGATAGTTAATGGTTAGTGTATAGAAATGCTACTGATTTTTACATGTTGACTTTGTATCCTACAACTTTACAGTGTATTCATTTATTACTTCTAACAGATTTTGGTGGCATCTTTAAGGCTTACCATATATAAGATTATGTCATTTGCAAATGGTGGCAATTTATCTTCTCCCTTTTCAATTTGAATGCCTTCTATGTCTTTCTCCTACGTAATTTACCCTGTCGAGGCCTTCCACTACTATGCTGAATAGAAGTGGCTAGAGTAGGCATCCTTATCTTCTTCCAGATCTTAGAAGAAAGATTTTTCACCATGGAGTATAATGTTTGCCATAGACCTTTTCTCTATGGCCTTTCTTGTGCTGATGTACATTCCTTCGAAACATAATTCCATGAGAGTTCTTATCATGAAAAAATGTTGAATTTGTCAAATTATTTTCTGCATCTCATTAGGTCATTATACAGTTTTTATCCTTCATTCTGTTATGTGATATGAAGTATCACATTTATTGATTTGCATATGTTGAACCATCCTTCAAGCCCAGGGATAAGTCTCATTTGATCACAGTGGATGATCTTTTAATGTGTTGTAGAATTTGGTTTGCTACTATTTTGTTGAGGATTTTTGCATCTATGTTAATTAATTACTTTTATTGTAATATCCTTGTCTAGCTTTGGTATCAGAATAGTGCTGGCCTCATAAAAACAGTTTGAAAATATTTCCTCCTTTTATTTCTTGGAAGAGTTTGAGAAATATTGGTATTCATTATTCAAAAGTTTGATAGAATTCAGCAGTGAAGCCATCAGTTCCTGTGCTTTTCTTTGATGGGAGAAATTTTTATGACTGATTAATCTTCTTATTGTGTTGTTCAGATTTTCTATTTCTTCATGATTCAGTAACTGTAAGTTGCATGTGTCTAGGAATTTATTCATTTCTTATCAGCTGCAATGTCTCTTTTATTTCTGATTCATTTGAATTGTCTCACTTTTTTCCTTTGGTAGTTTATCTAAAGGTTTGTTGGCTTTGTTTATCTTTTCAAAAACCCAACACTTAGTTTCATTGATTTTTTTAATTCCTTTTTAGTTTGTATTTTGTTTATTTCTGCTCTGACCTTTGCTATATCTTTCTTTCTGCTAACTTTGGGCTTAATTTGTCCTTTCTCTTGAAAAGTAATGTGAAATTATTTTTGAGAGCTTTCTTCTTTTTGATGTAGGCATTTATTACTATCAACTTTCCTCTTAGAACTGCTTTTGTTGTATTTTATAAACATGGGTGGTATGTTGCATTTTTATTTTTGTTTTTCCCAAATATTTTTTTAAATTTCCCTTTTACTTTCTTTGTGGATCCACTGGTTGTTCAAGAGCATGTTGTTTAATTTCCATGTATGTAAGTTTTCTGGCATTCCTACTTTTATTGATTTGTAGTTTCATACCATTGTGGTCGGAAAAGACACTTGATATGATTTTAGTCATCTAAAATTTGCTAAGGCTTGTTTTGTGTCTTAATGTGATCAATCCTGGAGAATGTTCCAAGTGCAGTTGAGAATAATGTGTATTCTTTTATTGGATGGAATGGTCTGTATATATATGTTGGGCCCATTTGTTCTAAAGTGTTGTTCGTGTCCCATGTTTCCTGATTAATTTTCTGTCTGGATAATCTGTCCATTGTTGAAAGTGGGATATTGAAGTCTTTAGCCTGTGATTCTGGAAAGTCTAGCTGTTGATGGGTAGGCAGAGCTTGTTGTGAGTTCCCTAGTTGGCTGGATTGCTGCACTGTCTTTGCTCTGATGTTGGGTGGGGCTGCTGTCTAGGTTCTGCTGTCTGGTGACACCACTGGTGAGACTGTTGTCAGGCAGAGTTGATGGCTAGGTACTGCAATGGCTTCTGGTCAGGTTGGTCACAGGATGCATTCCCTGGCTGGGCAGTTCTGCTCTTTGAGATGAGTAGCTGGGCAAGACTGCAAGCTGGGCTCTGAGGTGAGGCAGAATTGCTGCTCAGGATGGGTGGGACCAGAAGATATGGTTCTATGAAATGCATGATGTAGGATTACCTTCCTGTCCTGGAAGAGCTGTGGGGTGGGGTTTTGGCTGAATTGAAAAGCTCTTTGACCTTCTAGATCGAGTAGGTATAGCCCCTACACTTCTCTGAAATGTGCAGAGGTAGGAGTCTTTCTGCTTGGGCAGATGTTTTGGCTGAGTGAAGACTTGTGAGTCAAGCAGATCTAGTCTACACACATCTCCAAGATGGCCAGAGGTGGGCATCTCCTTGCTTGGGTGAGTCATTGGAATGGGCTCTGAGGCCAAGCATGGAAACCAGCCATCTAAGGATTTAAGCTATGTTGGCCTTCCCCTGTGCTTCTGAAAGTGACCAACTCATCTTTGTAGGTGGCTATAAAGTTGGCTGATGTCTCCAATCATGTGCAACAGGTAGCAGGAAAACAGAGGTACCACGAAGATCCATGTGCTGGTCACCATGATCTCTGCCTCCTTTCTTTGTTTCTATCTGACCCTGGCCACCTGGGCCCATTACATTTGGTGTTTCCCATGAGGTGAGACTAGAGTAGGCTTTTTGAGAAGCATCTAAGAATGCTAGGAAAGCTGGATGACTGCCTCTGGTTCTCTTTTCCCTTTGTAGCAACCATGCACTCAGATAAATCTTCTCCATATGGAACTGTGCCAACTTAGGGGAGGTGGAAGGGTGGTGCAGTTGAAGTGAGACCATTCTTCTTACCCCTTTAAATTGGTTTTCATTCAGTTCTGAGGATCACACAGTTGTCTTGGGCTTGATTCCAATTATTGGGGTTTTTAAAAAGGTGTTCTTGTCTGTGAATAGTTGCTAGTTGAACTTTCTGTGGGCTGGGGTTGGAGCTTGAAACTTTCTACTCCACCATCTTGTTGATGTCATCTCTATTGGCATATATTAATAACAAAACTTTTAATTTGCGCACACATATTCCTAGGTCCAGCAGCCCGGTGATGAACAACCTCAACAAGAGACACCACCACCTAAAAGTTGGGATATTTCTTCCATTCAAGAGAAAGGAGATGAAGAAGTATCTGTGGTTCAAGGTGAAAAGAAGGGGAAGAAGAATGCCTATGGATGGAGGTTTATGTGTGCATCATGCATTATGAGAGATCAGGAACAGAAGAGAGAGCATTAGAGAAGGATATCAAACATTCCCTAAAAATTGGCTTGAAAGTGAAGTGGGCTTGCAACCATGTGCAGTCCCTCGTCATGAATTTTCCCTTTCTCATCAAGACTTACTTGGTGTGCTTGGAAAATACAGTACTTTTCAGAGCTAATCTCTAGTGAATCTAAGAAAACTATTTAATTTTAGTCATAAAATTGTACATCATTTCACTAGTTAAATTTGATATTAGAACATTGCTGCTGGATTTTTAAATCATTGCATTAAAAGTGTAAGCAACTTTTAATAGCATGTGTAGAGTGCCAAGTCAAAATGTAAAGTGCCAAATGTAAAGTGCCAAAATGTAAAGAACATATCTTGAAACATTCTGATTAAAACCCTGTTGTGTAGGAATGTTAAGCTACTTTGTAAATGAGAAAACTGAGGCTAGGTAATTGTGTCTCACCAAAGAGGATACAAATGATAGCTACAGAATTCATGTTTCATTCCGGAGTTTGTGTTCTTCCTAAAATCTATGTTGCTTTAAGAAAAAATGAATGATTTTTTCTGATACCAAAGCCGGGCAGAGACACAACCAAAAAAGAGAATTTTAGACCAATATCCTTGATGAACATTGATGCAAAAATCCTCAATAAAATACTGGCAAACCGAATCCAGCAGCACATCAAAAAGCTTATCCACCATGATCAAGTGGGCTTCATCCCTGGGATGCAAGGCTGGTTCAATATACGCAAATCAATAAATGTAATCCAGCATATAAACAGAGCCAAAGACAAAAACCACATGATTATCTCAATAGATGCAGAAAAAGCCTTTGACAAAATTCAACAACCCTTCATGCTAAAAACTCTCAATAAATTAGGTATTGATGGGACGTATTTCAAAATAATAAGAGCTATCTATGACAAACCCACAGCCAATATCATACTGAATGGGCAAAAACTGGAAGCATTCCCTTTGAAAACCGGCACAAGATAGGGATGCCCTCTCTCACCGCTCCTATTCAACATAGTGTTGGAAGTTCTGGCCAGGGCAATCAGGCAGGAGAAGGAAATAAAGGGTATTCAATTAGGAAAAGAGGAAGTCAAATTGTCCCTGTTTGCAGACGACATGATTGTTTATCTAGAAAACCCCATTGTCTCAGCCCAAAATCTCCTTAAGCTGATAAGCAACTTCAGCAAAGTCTCAGGATACAAAATCAATGTACAAAAATCACAAGCATTCTTATACACCAACAACAGACAAACAGAGAGCCAAATCCTGAGTGAACTCCCATTCACAATTGCTTCAAAGAGAATAAAATACCTAGGAATCCAACTTACAAGGGATGTGAAGGACCTCTTCAAGGAGAACTACAAACCACTGCTCAAGGAAATAAAAGAGGACACAAACAAATGGAAGAACATTCCATGCTCATGGGTAGGAAGAATCAATATCGTGAAAATGGCCATACTGCCCAAGGTCATTTACAGATTCAATGCCATCCCCATCAAGCTACCAATGACTTTCTTCACAGAATTGGAAGAAACTACTTTAAAGTTCATATGGAACCAAAAAAGAGCCCGCATCACCAAGTCAATCCTAAGCCAAAAGAACAAAGCTGGAGGCATCACACTACCTGACTTCAAACTATACTACAAGGCTACAGTAACCAAAACAGCATGGTACTGGTACCAAAACAGAGATATAGATCAATGGAACAGAACAGAGCCCTCAGAAATAACGCCGCATACCTACAACTATCTGATCTTTGACAAACCTGAGAAAAACAAGCAATGGGGAAAGGATTCCCTATTTAATAAATGGTGCTGGGAAAGCTGGCTAGCCATATGTAGAAAGCTGAAACTGGATCCCTTCCTTATACCTTATACAAAAATCAATTCAAGATGGACTAAAGACTTAAACGTTAGACCTAAAACCATAAAAACCCTAGAAGAAAACCTAGGCATTACCATTCAGGACATAGGCGTGGGCAAGGACTTCATGTCCAAAACACCAAAAGCAATGGCAACAAAAGACAAAATTGACAAATGGGATCTAATTAAACTCAAGAGCTTCTGCACAGCAAAAGAAACTACCATCAGAGTGAACAGGCAACCTACAACATGGGAGAAAATTTTCGCAACCTACTCATCTGACAAAGGGCTAATATCCAGAATCTACAATGAACTCAAACAAATTTACAAGAAAAAAACAAAGAACCCCATCAAAAAGTGGGCAAAGGACATGAACAGACACTTCTCAAAAGAAGACATTTATGCAGCCAAAAAACACATGAAAAAATGCTCATCATCACTGGCCATCAGAGAAATGCAAATCAAAACCACTATGAGATATCATCTCACACCAGTTAGAATGGCAATCATTAAAAAGTCAGGAAACAACAGGTGCTGGAGAGGATGTGGAGAAATAGGAACACTTTTACACTGTTGGTGGGACTGTAAACGAGTTCAACCATTGTGGAAGTCAGTGTGGCGATTCCTCAGGGATCTAGAACTAGAAATACCATTTGACCCAGCCATCCCATTACTGGGTATATACCCAAAGGACTATAAATCATGCTGTTATAAAGACACATGCACACATATGTTTATTGCGGCATTATTCACAATAGCAAAGACTTGGAACCAACCCAAATGTCCATCAATGATAGACTGGATTAAGAAAATGTGGCACATATACACCATGGAATACTATGCAGCCATAAAAAATGATGAGTTCATGTCCTTTGTAGGGACATGGATGAAACTGGAAACCATCATTCTCAGTAAACTATCTCAAGAACAAAAAACCAAACACCGCATTTTCTCACTCATAGGTGGGAATTGAACAATGAGATCACATGGACACAGGAAGGGGAATATCACACTCTGGGGACTGTTGTGTGGTGGGGGGAGGGGGAAGGGATAGCATTGGGAGATATACCTAATGCTAGATGACGAGTTAGTGGGTGCAGGGCACCAGCATGGCACATGTATACATATGTAACTAACCTGCACAATGTGCACATGTACCCTAAAACTTAAAGTATAATAAAAAAAAAGAAAAGAAAAAAGAAACAGTAATAGAAATCTTAAAAAAAAAAAGAAAAAATGAATGATTTTGCTTAAAATGCTTAATACTCAAATTTCTATACTGTAAGATAGCTTAGTGCTGGCTCAGGCATAGATCTAGTTGAAAGGAACGGGGCAGACTCTGGAAAGGAGCTCAATGAATGATGGCCATTGTTTTCTTTGATTTACATTTTTTGTGTGGTAAGCTTGGTAAGAGCTGGATAATTCAGGGTACTGACGTACATGGTTTACTATAATTATTTAAGTCACTTTTAAAGGTGGTTAAGTCATCTTATGGTGAGGAAACTCAAAAGACTGAGTTCCTAAGATTAACAGGAAAAAGAATCATCTTTTCCAGATAGAGTATTTTTAAGCAAAATATTTCCATAATTTAGGCTGTGGATTATTTTAGTGGTTCATTATGAACAGATTTCCAGAATATGACTCAAACAATGCCCATTCATTTGTCTTCACCCCTCTTCCCTTATTCTCAGTAGAAGACAGTAATTTTTCTGAACTCACAAATAATTTTTCTGTCATTTTTGATTCTTTGTTCTGCTTGGGATTCATTTATGGAAAGTTACACATAGGACTTTGGGATAATTTTAACAAAGTATGTTTCAGGTTACTCCAATAGTGGGTGGAGGTCATGACTATAAGATTTTCCATGGGCCCTCAAATCCATTTGGCTGATCCTGTAGAAAATTACCTTTTAAATGTAATTGAAATCCTGTTCATGGTGTAGATTTCAGATTTCTTTGACAGCTGATGTTTATTGCTCTTAATACACTATGGGGAAATACAGGAAATGTAGGTTTAGCATGGCTCTGACATTGTCATTTAAAATAAGGTTTCATAAGACATACAGAGGTAACAATGCTGCTATTTTAGTAGTAGAGTTTACACATAAAGATTCTTTGAAAAGTAGTTCAGATCCCATATATACTTGACTTACAAACTATGAGAGAAAAACATTGGGTCAAAGCAATATTGTATTATAAAACGTGAAGGTGTTTACTTACTTTTCAGTGTCCTTTAACCTTCAAGATACTATCATAATGGTCTGATTGTTACAAATAAATAATACATTTATAACGCAAATCAGTGTGTATGAAATATGCTGTGTACTGAGGTTGGTTGTACTACCAGCTCTAACATAAGTTTTGTGACTCTGGGTCAATCCCTTAAGTTCTAAACTTATCTTTGCTGTTATAAAAACTCCAAGTTCAGTTAATAATTTACTGTATATTTCAAAATTGCTAAAAGAATCAATTTTTTTAACATTCTCACCACAAAAAAGTGCTAAAGTCGTGAGGTAAGAGATGTGTTAATTAGCCTGATAGGATCTTTTTATAATATGTACAAATATCACATTGGACTCCATAAATATACACCATTATTGTCAATTAAAAATAAAGAAACAAAATTGAAGAAAACAATGAGTTCAAGTCAGATATTTTAAAATGATTTTCAGTGTATTCTGGTTCTGTTGGTTAGAATTCATAAAATATAATCTGCTTTGTGTGATTTTGTTTATCATACTTCATCAGACTCTGGCCTGAGTCCAATTTAATTCTTCTGACTTTTAAAGAATAATTACATTTTAAATCCTTCTCCAAATGTAACTGCAAATGATTTAATGATAAAATGGTGACAGGCTATCTAGTTTCTAGTTACTGTAGTTGGTGAAGTAGGGAGAGTGCATATAGGTCACTAATACTCCGGATGGGTGCAAGTAGGATGCCCATGCTAAGCATGCTTCTTGCTCCTGTCAGTCTTCTAAGACGACTGTGGAAACTATAGAGTTCAAGTTCAAATACCATAACAGCAGTACTTATTGAGTAATTTAGTGTTTTACATATGTGTTTTCCAAATTTCTCACCATTAATTACACAAGCTTCTGAATTTAAAAGAAGCTCTTGATGTTTAGGGAGGAAATTACCTTGGGTTAGTCTTCTAATGCACTCTACATTTTTTCATTCCGCATTCCTTACCCATTCCATCAGAATATTTAGATTAAAAAATTGTTTTTAAATTACTCTTAGGAACCTATTAAACATGGCTAAATGTATTCATAGAAAGATCATAGCTTTCAATCATTGTTATTAAAAATATAATAAATTGCATGAGCACCCAACACAAAAATAAGAAGAAAAGAGTAACAAAATAAACCTAAGGGAAAAGGAGTGAGGTACTCAATGAAAAAACAGGTATGGATCATTAGTAAAAGAAAAAGTAGTGCCAGAGAAAGGGAGGAGCAGCCAAGATGGCTGAATAGAAACAGCTCCTCTCTGCAGTTTCCCGTAAGAAGGATGAAAACCGTGAGTGAACTCTGCATCTTCAATTGAGGTACCAGGGTTCTCTTTGGGACTGACTAGGTGGTTGGCACAACCCAGAGAGAGTGAGGAAAGCAGGGTGGAGTGATGGCCCACCCAGCAGCTGCACAGGGCAAAGGAGACAGTGAGGGATTGTTTCTCCTCTCCCTGAAAACCACAGCTTTTCCCAATCCTTGCTACCCAACCCGTAGATCAAGAGGTCCCCCACTGAGCCCATGCTACTAGAGCCTCGGGTCCCAAACACAAAGCTGGGGAGATCCTTGGTGGCTTCTCAGGAGAGTGGCTGAGTGAGAAGGCACTGAAACACAGGACTATTTGCATACTCCAGCTCTGGATACGTCCGCAAGGTAGGAGATTCCTCCACTCCTGTGGAAAGGGAGCTGAAGCCAGGGAGCCAAGCAGCGTCACTCCAATGGAACACCACAAACTAAAACCCACTGGCTTGGAATCTTCCCCAGCCAGCCCAGCCCTCTAGAGACTGCCTAAGAGGACCGAATTTCCGGGGATTGCGTGGGGAGCGGCAACACAATCACTGCAGCTCCAGTAGGCCGCTTTCCCCGGCTACCCATGCCACTGAGATGTGTGGTCTGGACCCAGGGCAGTTCCCCACAGTGCAGCACAGCTGCTGGATCAGTTCGTGGCCAGACCGCTTCTTTAAGCAGGACCCTGATCCACTCCTCCTCATTGGGCAGGGTCTCCCTGTGGGAATCTTAGCATCCACAGCCAGGGGTTTATGGACAGAACTCTGATAACCCTGAGAGGACCCCCTACGAGGAAGGGGTGGCTGCAATATCGTGGATCAGTAATCTTAGTCTTTTCTGCCTGCTGGCTCTGGAGAGTCAGGGCAGCCCAGATGAGGGGGATTCCACCCAGTGCAGCACATGTGCCCCACCAAGGGGCAGACAGACTGCTTATTTAAATGGGTCCCAGATCCTGCTTCTCCTGACTGAGACCTACAAACAGGAGTCTTCAGACACCTCGTACAGGAGCATTCCAGGCAGCATCAGGTAAGTGCCCCTCTGGGACAGAGCTCCCCCAGGAAGGAGCAGGCTGCCATCTTGGCTGGTCTGCAGCCTCCACTGGTGATATCTCCAGGGGTGGGAGGGGCCCAGGTGAATAGGGTCTGGAGTGCAACCCAAGCAAACCACAGCAGCCCTACAGAAGAGGGGCCTGACTGCTAAAAGCAAATGAAGTAGCAACAACAACATCAATGAAAGAGAGCCCAGGAAAACCCCACCCAAAAGTCAGCAGCCTCAAAGATCAAAGGTAGATAAACCCATGAAGATGAGAAAGAATCATTGCAAAAATGCTGAAAACCAAAACATCCAGAGTGCCTTTTCACCTCCAAATGATCACAACACGTCTCTAGCAAGGGCATAGAACTGGGCTGAGGCTGAGATGGATGAATTGGCAGAAAAAGGCTCCAGAAGATGGATTATAATGAACTTCACTGAGTTAAAGGTTTATGTTCTCACTGCAAAGAAGCTAAAAACCATGACAAAACATTACAGGAGCTGTTAACCAGAATAACCAGTTTAGAGAGGAACATAAACAATCTGATGGAGCTGAAAAACACAATGTGAGAACTTCACAAATCAAACAAAAGTATTAATAGCTGAATAAACCAAGCAGAAGAAAGGATATCAGAGCTTGAAGACTATCTTGCTGAAATAAGGCAGGCAGACAAGATTAGAGAATAAAGAATGAAAAGGAATGAACAAAACCTCCGAGAACTGTGGGAATATGTTAAAAGACCAAAACTACAACGACAGGAGTACCTAAAAGAGATGGGGAGAATAGAACCAAGTTGGAAAACACACTTCAGGATACCATCCAAGAGAACTTCCCCAACCTAGCAAGACATTCAAATTCAGGAAGTCCAGAGAACCCCAGTAAAATACTCCATGAGAAGATCAACCCCAAGATACATAATCGTCTTATTCTCCAAGATCAAAATGAAGGAAAAAATGTTAAAGGTAGCCAGAGAGAAGGGCCAGGTAATCTATAAAGGGAAGCCTATCAGACTAACAGCAGACCTCTCAGCAGAAACCCTATAAGCCAGAAGAGATTGGGGGCCAATATCCGACATTCATAAAGAAAATAATTTCCAACCTAGGATTTCATATCTGGCCAAATTAAGCTTCATAAGTGAAGGAGAAACACAATCTTGTTTAGACAAGCAAATGCTGAGGGAATTCATCACCACCAGGCCTGCCTTGCAAGAACTCCTGAAGGAAGCACTAAATATGGACAGGAAAAACCATTACCAGCCACTACAAAACACACTGAAGTACACAAACCAGTGACATTATGAAACAACTACATAAACAAGTCTGCAAAATAACCAACTAACATCATGATGTTAGGATCAAATTCACACATAACAATATTAAACTTAAATGTAAATGAACTAAATGCCCTAACTAAAAGATACAGAGTGGAAAGCTGGATAAAAAGTCAAGATCCATTGGTGTGCTCTATTCAAGAGACCCATCTCAAATGCAAAACCACACATAGACTCAAAAGAAAAGGATGGAGGAAAATTTACCAAGCAAATGGAAAACAGAAAAAAGCAGAGTTGCAATTCTAGTTTCTGACAAAACAGACTTTAAACCCACAAAGATAAAAAATAACAAGGGCATTACGTAATGGTAAAGGGGTCAATTCAACAGGAAGAGCTAACTGTCCTAAATATATATGCACCCAATATAGGAGCACAGATTCATAAAACAAACTCTTAGAGACCTACAGACAGATTTACACTCCCACACAATAATAGTGGGGGATTTAACACCCCGCTGTCAATATTAGATCAATGTTACAGAAAGTTAACAAAGATATTCAGGACTCGAACTGAGCTCTGGATCAAGTGGACCTGATTGATATCTACAGAACTCTCCACCCCAAGACAACAAGGAGAATACACAGTCTCCTTGGTGCCACATGGCACTTACTCTAAAATTGATCATATAATTAAAAGTAAATCACTCTTCAGAAAATGCAAAAGAACTGAAATTACAATAAACAGTCTCTCAGACCACAGCACAATCAAATTAGAACCCAAGATTAAGAAACTCACTGTAAACTACACAACTACGTGGAAATTCAACAACCTGCTCCTGAATGACTCCTGGCTAAATAATGAAATTAAGGCAGAAATCAAGAAGTTCTTTGAAACCAATGAGAACAAAGAGACAATGTACCAGAATATTTGGGAGGTACCTAAAGCACTGTTAAGAGGGAAATTTATTGCACTAAATGCGCACATCAAAAAGCTAGAAAGATCTCAATCGACACCCTAGCATCACAACTAAAAGAACAAGAGGACCAAGAGCAAACAAACCCCACAGGTAGCAGAAGACAAGAAATAACCAAGATTAGAGTGAAACTGAAGGATATAGAGACAAGAAAAACCCTTAAAAAATACATGAATCCAGGAGCTGGTTTTTTTTTTTTTTTGAAAAAAAAAATAATAGACCACTAGCTAGAGTAATAAAGAAGAAAAGAGAGAAGAATCAAATAGACACAATAAAAAATAATAAAGGGAATATCACCACTGACAACAGAGAAATACAAACAACCATCAGAGAATACTGTAAACACCTCTATGCACATAAACTAGAAAATCTAGAAGAAATGGATAAATTCCTTGACACACACACCCTTCCAAGACTAAACCAGGAAGAAGTTGAATCCCTGAATAGACCAATTCAGGTTCTGAAACTGAGGCAGTAATAAACAGCCTATCAGCCAAAAATAAATAAATAAATAAATAAATAAATAAATAAATAAGCCCAGGACAAGGTGGATTTACAGCTGAATTCTATCAGAAGTACAACAAGGAGCTGATACCCTTTCTTCTGAAACTATTCAAAGCAATTGAAAAGGAGGAACTCATTCCTAACTAGTTCTATGAAGCCAGCATTATCTTGATACCAAAACCTGGCAGAGATACAACAACAAAAAACTTCAGGCCAGTATCCCTAACGAATGTTGATGCAAAAATTTTCAATAAAATACTGGCAATCCAAATCCAGCAGCACGTAAAAAAGCCTGTCCACCATGATCGAGTTGGCTTCATTTCTGGGATACATGGCTGGTTCAACATATGCAAATTAATAAACATAATTCATCACATAAACTGATCTAAAGAGAAAACCCACAGGATTATCTCAATAGACACAGAAAAAACGTTTGATAAAATTCAACATCCCTTCATGTTAAAAACTCTCAACAAACTAGAAATTGAAGGAACACACCTCAAAATAATAAGAGCTACTTATGACAAACCCACAGCCAATATCATACTGAATGGGCAAAAGCTGGAAGCATTCCCCTTGAAAACCAGCACAAGACAAGGATGCCTTCTCTCACCACTCTTTTTTTTTTTTTTTTTTTACTTTTTCACTTTCTTTTTTATCCTTTGTAGTATTTTTACACACATTCACCACCCTTATAGAGCATAGTATTAGAAGTTCTGGCCAGGGCAATCAGGCAAGAGAACGAAATAAAGAGTATTCAAATAGAAAGAGAGGGAGTAAAATTGTCTTCGTTTGCAGATGACATAATCCTATATCTGGACAACCCCATTGTCTCAGCCCAAAAGCTTCTTCAGCTGATAAGCAACTTCAGCAAAGTCTCAGGATACAAAATCAGTGTGCAGAAGTCACAAACATTCTGATACACCAAAAACAGACAAGCAGAGAGCCAAATAATGAATGAACTCCCATTCACAATTGCTACAAAAAGAATAAAATACCTAGGAATACAACTAACAAGGGAAGTGAAGAACTTCTTCAAGGAGAACTACAATCCACTGCCCAAGGAAACCAGAAAGGACAAAAACAAATGGAAAAATATTCCATGCTCATGGATAGGAGAATCAATATTGTGAAAATGACCACGTTGCCCAAAGTAATTTACAGATTTAATGCTATTCCCATTAAACTACCATTGACAATCTTCACAGAATTAGAAAAAACTATTTTAAAATTCATATGGAACCAAAAAAGGGCTTGTATAGCTAAGACAATCCTAAGTGAAAAAACAAAGCTGGAGACATCACACTGCCAGGCTTCAAGCTATACTGTAAGGCTACAATCACCAAAACAGCGTGGTACTGGTACAAAAACAGACACATAGACCAATGAAACAGAATAGAGAACTCAGAAATAAGACTGCACTTCTACAACCATCTGATCTTTGACAAACATGACAAAAACAAGCAATGGGGGAGAGGATTCCCTAGTTTATAAGTGGTCCTGAAAGAACAGGCTATCCATATGCAGAAAATGGAACCTGGACCGCTTCCTCGCACCTTATGCAAAAATTAACTCAAGATGGATTAAAGACTTAAATGTAAAATTCAAAACTGTAAAAACCCTAGAAGAAAATCTCAGCAATACAATTCAGGACATAGGCATGGGCAAAGATTTCATGATAAAATCTCCAAAAGCAATTGCAACAAAAGCAAAAATTTTCAAGTGGGACCTAATTAAACTAAAGAGCTTCTGTGCAGCAAAAGAAACTATCATCAGAACAAACAGCAACCTACAGAGTGTGAGAAAACTTTTGCAATATATCCATCTGACAAAGGTCTAATATCCAGAATCTAGAAGGAACAAATTTACAAGAAAAAAAAACATTAAAAAGTGGGCAAAGGACATGAACAGACACTTTTCAAAAGAAGACATTCATGTAGCCAACAGAAGTATGGAAAAAAGCTCAACATCACTGATCATTAGAGAAATGCAAATCAGAGCCACAATGAGATACCATCTCATGCCAGTCATAATGGTGATTATTAAAAGTGAAAAAACAACAGGTGCTGGTGAGGTTGCAGAGAAATAGGAATGCTTTTACGCTGTTGGTGGGAGTGTAAAGTAGTTCAACCATTGTGGAAGAAGGTGTGGCAATTCCTCAAAGATCTAGAACCAGAAATACCATTTGACCTAGCAATCCCATTACTGGGTACATACCCAAAGAAACATAAATCATTCTATTACAAAGATAGATGCACGCATATGTTTATTGCAGCACTACTCAAAATAGCAAAGACATGGAATCAACCCAAATGCCCATGAACAATAGTCTAGATAAAGAAAATGTGGTACATATACACTATGAAATACTATGCAGTCATAAAAAGGAACGAGATCATGTCCTTTGCAGGGACATGGATGAAGCTGGAAGCCATTATCCTCAACAAACTAACACAGGACCAGAAAACCAAACACCGCATGTTCTTACTTATAAGTGAGAGTTGAACAATGAGAACACATGGACACAGGGAGGGGAACAACACACACTGGGGCCTGTTGGTGGTTAGTGTTGGGGGAAGGGAGAATATTAGGAAAAATAGCTAATGCATGCTGGGCTTAATGCCTAGGTGATGGGTTGATGGGTGCAGTGAACCACCATGGCACACATTTTCCTATGTAACAAACCTGCACATCCTGCATGTGTACCCCAGAACTAAAAATAAAAACTAAAAGAAAAAAAATGAAAAAAATAACCCAACTAGTAAATTAAAAAGACTGCTACTTTTAAATACGTCTACGAATAGAAGATCCACTAATTTTACATAATCTTAAAGAAAATGGATAAAGCCAACCATATACAATAAGGAATGTGGACAAGATGCTAACACATGTTGTATAATTAAAAGTTAATACATTTTTGAAATCTAAATATTTTTAAAATATGAATGAATTGTGCTAGGAAAACATAAATTCTTTAACATATTGCAAGAGTAACTAGATATCTAAACAACACAAATAAAATGGATGAGCTTTTAAAATTTGTCAGTTATCCCTCCAGAGCAATTATCTTTTAGAAGCCAATAATAATCTGTATATATGTATACTGACTTTTCCCAATCTCTCTCTCTGTCTCTTTCTCCCAGACCATGAGAAATTAATTGTATTATTTTTTTCTTTACTTTGTTTTGTTTCCTAAATTTATATGACTTAAAACTAGTGTGTTCCTATAATTTATTTTACAAACTGAAAAAAACTTTAAGTGTATAAACAGGCATTATTTATAATTAATGCAGGAGTATGGGCGAGAAAGAGGACAAGTGGCTACTCTAATTAAAACAAATACACAACGGCTAAATTAGCCCAAAGTTACCTTTTTGTATTTTTCCACAAAAAAGATAAAGTAAATATAATGGTGGTCTTTTTATTCACCTTACCTAGCAGTTCTAAGACTGACATCATTTTAGCTATCTTGTGTTGAGAATATCATTTCCAGACAAAATACCTCAATGATAGCTTTAAATATTTCTCTTTGTTTTGATATTTGTTTGCTTTAGTTGCGTTGTTATTAAGAGTTACAAGATTTAAAAAAAAAGAGTTACAAGATTTTTGCTTTAGACTTAAAAGTACCTTTAAATAACTTCTTTTGATTTAATCTGTTCTTTACTTGAATAGTCAGTTTGAATCCCCTTCTACTAGAAAGGGTAGTATATTTAATAAAAATATTGTTAATATGCCTAAAATTCTACCTTCAGAGTCTGTATAGACCTTTAACTAGATATAAACCCAAGGGTTGACCTTAGAATTCTGTTTTTAGTTCACTCTATAAAACCTTAACTGCAGTGTTCTTTGGACCTTTTACTGTCATCTAAATAAAATTTTGCTAAGTCGTTTTCCCAACTATTATGTCTATTTTATAGGTGAAAGGCAATTGTAGCTTTCTAGGAAGACAAAGTTCTTCAAGGAAGACATGCTGTCCTTATGTTGGAAATTTGACTGTTTAAAATTCTCTCAATAAAGTTTTATAATTTTATCCAAAAAAGTCTTGCATGTCTTGCTATTATAAACCATATATTTTTCTGAAATTTTATATTGCAACTGATCTGATATACAGATGTGTACTTTTTGGATACTGATCATTCTGCAATTTTGCAAATTCCCCCCATCTTTCTCAGGAGCATTCAGTGAAAGTATATTTGGAAGAACTTGCAAAAGGGCACAATATTCCTTGTGTCTGTGGCTCTCAAGAGTTCTATACCATCATGGTAGGCCACACTAGGCCCTTAACAGCTTGTTAAAAGTGTTGATTGAAGTCTACTCATCCAGTGTGTCCTCCCATGCTCTGCCCTGCGGTGGGGGAGTCATCATTCTTGTTTTGAAAATTCTTACAGGTGCTTTTCTTTCCTTAGATTTCGGGCTAGCAAGTATCTCTGAAAAACTAAGCTTTCTGATTAGTTCAAGAAAAGTTACGATTTTTAGCTCTTTCTTTCTGTTTGTGTGGGAGTAGTGCTCTTTCCAGTTTTTCAATCTTATGCAGAAGCCAGAATTCATATAAGTTCTTTAAGTCTGCTAAATGAATTTTAGAGTCAGTCAATTACATAAAAATCATTTTTATTTAGTAAAGGAAATCTATCTGTCATATATCTAGGCACAACTCAAAACTGAACATTTGTGTTTAATTTATATTGCCCCCTTATCCTGGCTGATGAAAAATAGATGGTTGTAATTTAGAATACTGAACTATCTCTTTCTTCCAAACTCAAATACAGCTTAAATCTTAATATATATGCAAATAAGACCTGGAAACCTGTACTTCTTCCAAAAACCTTTAAAATTATGGTACCCTATGAAACTTTTATCAAACTCTAGGAATTAATATGCTGGGGGAAATAGCCCTATTGATTTTTCACATTTACGTGTACCATGTATGGGGAGGACTAAAGTATTCTATATACATATTTGGATATTTTTCTCTCTATTGCTGTTACACTGACCAGTTTGTCTAAGCAACGCCATTTTGCAACAACATGCATGCTGGGCTTAATGCCTAGGTGATGGGTTGATGGGTGCAGCAAACCACCATGGCACACATTTTCCTATGTAACAAACCTGCACATGTACCCCAGAACTAAAAATAAAAACTAAAAGAAAAAAAGGAAAACATAACCCAACTAGTAAATTAAAAAGACTGCTACTTTTAAATACATCTACGAATAGAGGATCTACTAATTTTACATAATCTTAAAACGGACAAAGCTAACCATATACAATAAGGAATATTTTATTTTTTTGCAACAACAGCACAAAATTCTACTTCACAATTGGGGCATTCTTTTATTGTTGGGTTTTTTCTTTTTCTTGAGATGGGTCTCACTCTGCCACCCAGGTTGAGTGCAGTGGTGTAAACACAGGTCACTGCAGCCTTAACTTCCTAGGCTCATATGATCATCCCACCTTAGCCTCCAAAGTAGCTGAGACTACACACCCATGCCACCATGCCTGGCTAATTTAAAAAGTGGGTTTTTTTTTTCAGAGATGGGGTCTTACTATGTTGCCCAGGGTGGTCTCAAACCCCTGGCCTCCTGCCTCGGCCTCCCAAAGTGCTGGGATTACAGGCATGAGCCACTCTGCCTAGCCTGGTGTATTCTTACATAGAGAAATTGCCTTGAAATACAAATTATTAACCATACAACCAAATTCATCATAACAGTGTAGTTTTCCTTCCATAGATCTGATCCACTCTAGAAAATTGAACCAAGAGTCCTCTCATTCTCTGAAAATATTGAAACAATTGACTAATTAAATTTATACAGTTTGAACAAACTTAATTTGAAAATGTGAAATCTGAAACACTCCAGAATCTGAAACTTTCTCAGTGCCAACATGATTCTCAAAGGAAATGGTCATTGGAGCATTTTGGATTTCAGATTTTTGGATTAGGGCTGCTCAACCAGTAAGTATAAGTATTAGGTCAGTGCAAAAGTAATTGTGTTTTTGCCATTACTTTTGATGGCCAAAACAAAGTAACAAAATTACCATTTTTGCCATTACTTTTGAATGTACATATTCCTAAATCCAAAAAATCCCAAATCCCAACACTTCTGGTCCCAAGCATTTCAGATAAGGGATACTCAACCCGTACTGATTAAAATAAAAACAGAACATGTTTAAATTGGAGCTAATCATATATTATGTGGTGACTGGTCTGACACACACACATTCCAGAGTTTCTCTGATTATCTCAGTAAGTGAATCGTCAGTTTCTATGAAAACACTTCAGTTTCTTTATCTTTTTTCCATGGGGTTGGGACTTAGTTGGGAGGCATCATGCCCTCTCCTCCCTGCCATATCTAACTATATGTATATCTATCTATCTATCTATCTATCTATCTATCTATCTATCTATCTATCTATCTATCTATCTATCTATTTGAACAATTTTGGAGGAGCAATCCTCCTAGCCCAGTTAGGTCTCTGTGTTTGACATTACCCATAGAAGGTTTAAAGATCTTACTCTCCACCTATAAGGGAAATTCCTAACATGAAAAGAGAAACATTTCATACACAAATTTTAAATTAACATTCTGTTCTTGAAGAGAACAGAATTAAAATGTTAATTTTAAATTACCATTCTGTTCTTGTGTGAGTCTAACAATTGCTGAATGCAGTTTAAGGTCAGGAAAAGAGAAAGACTATGTTCAATTATGGAACTGTATTTTAAAATTTTATATTTATGTTTTTGAGACAAGGTCTCACTCTGTCACCCAGGCTGGAGGGCAGTGGTGAAATCATGGCTCACTGCAGCCTCGATTTCCTGGGCTCTGGTGATCCTCCCACCTCAGCCTACTGAGTAGCTAAGACTACAGGTGTGCACTACCATGCCAGGTTAATTTTTGTATTTTTTGTGGAGACAGAGTCTCACTGTTTTGCCCCAGCTGATCTCAAACTCCTGGGCTCAAGTGATCTGCCCACCTTGGCCTCACAAAGTGCTGGGATTACAGGCATGAGCCATTGTACCCAGCCAATATTGGAATTCTAGAAACATTAAGTCATACCCTGGCCTGTGTTTTTATTTTCATATTCTCTCTCTCATTCTTTAATCTCGTTCTCTCTGTCTATGTCTCTCAGGCCCATGCTGTCCGTATTCCAAGTGCTACTTCAAATTATCTGTCTACATCTGCTACATTAAGCACCACTGCCCCAGAATAAAAGCTTAAGATCTATGAATAAAGTACTCCTTTGGAAGTCCTAGACTTCCTTAAATGACAGGAGAAGGACAACAGAGTCATGAGGCCACCTGGCCTTCAGGCCACTGGGAAAGAGCTTCTTAGAGAAACTGAAACCTAGTTTCCTCCCTCAGGCCTGAAGTAGACAGGGCTGGAGGAAGAGAGGGTGAAGCTGTGGAAGGGGAGGTAGGCTTTTTTGGGTAACAAAAAATAAAGCTCTACTCTGAGGAGAAAGGGGGTTGAGCATTGAAATATAGAACGTCTCAGCACATGAAAGTAGAAGCAGCATGGGAGTGACTTATACCCAATAGACGTGATTGGCTGGAACAAGTGCTTCTTGAGGAGGAAAGAAGAGTTTTCGGACAATATGAGTGACTTCAGAGAGGGTTTTCATTACAAAAAGTGGACCCTAAATATCCCAGCTCTAGGTCCTAGGGTTGGGACTAGAAGGATGGAAATGAAGTGGGCTTCTCTGTGGGGCTGACTGGAGAAGGATGGAAAGGAAGTGTGCTTCTCTGTGGGGCTGACTGGTAAGTTTATTTTTATTATAGTAATAATATATTTATTATAGTGCATATTCATAAGAATAAATACCTTTTATTGTAAAGTTGCTTAAATGCTTACTGTTTTTGCATAAGCAATACAGGTACATGGTAAAAATGCCGGAAACCTCTTCATGCCTAACTATAGGGAAACATGTACAGAGATTCTCTTCTCGTAGGGAGGAAATTGATACTAGAACAGCTCTTTGTTGTTACAAATAGAAGTAATATATTCATAGTCTAAAAGAAGAAGGAAGAAGTGAAGAATTATCCCAAATTTTTATTATTTTCATTTGCAGATAAAAAAACTGAATTATGTTTAAGTAAAATATGATCTCCAAAATCACAGGAGTAATTAGTGAGAGATTACTCCATATATTGATAAACATCAGATCCACATTTCTAGCTCAGGCCTGTTTCCTAATCTACATGCTTCCTGGCCAATTGTGGGTTCTCAGAGGCACCTGACAATCAACATGTCCATAATGAAATCATCTTCCCTCTACCCTGAAATCGTGCACTCCTTTAGTGTTGCCTAACAAGGTGAAAGCCGCTGCTGTTTACTCATTTTACCCGGGCCAGAACTCTTTAACACTGTATATTTATTTGAGAGAATTACCCTAGCCACTGAACCTCAGGGGAGATTTTCCTGATATGTGCTAAACTGAGGCCACACCAAACCTTTTATTATTATTATTTTACACTCAGGGTACATGTGCTTTTTTGTTACATGGGTATATTGCATACTGGTGAAGATTGGGCTTCTAGTGTACCCAGTACCCAAATACTGAACATTGTCTCTCATAGGTAATTTTTCAACCCTCACTCCCCTCCCACTCTCCCACCTTTTGGAATCTTCAGTGTCTATTATTTCATCTTCATGATCATGTGTACCCATTGGCAAACTTTATTTTGAAGAACACTTTCTCAGTTTGATGTCACTGTTTTTTGTATTGCCATCTTCTCCAACACCCATTCTGTCTTGCTGCTTCTCAATGTTCAGTGCTTAGCACAGTTTCTGGCACACGGTTTTGGAAAAGAAAAAGACGGTATGGCAATTATGATTGGAATAATAAGGAAATATAAATATGAACATAATTTTTCAGTTTATGGAATAAAGGTGCAGTGAAAAAATACAACTAAAGGAAACGTGATTTTTAAACATTTATTTATTTCAACTTTTATTTTAGATTCGGGGTACATGTGCAGTTTTGTTACCTGGGTATATTGCATGATGCTGAGGTCTGGTGTACAAATGTTCTGCTACCCAGGTACTGAGCATAGTACCCAATAGTTAGTTTTTCAATCCTTGCCTCCCTCTTTTCCTCCCCCATCTAGTAGTCCCCAGTGTCTATTGTTGCCATTTTTATGGTCATGAGTACCCAATATTTAGCTCCCACTTATAAATAAGAACATGCAGCATTTGGTTTTCTGTTCCTGGATTAATTCGCTGAGTATAATGGCCTCGAGCTGCGCCCATGTTTCTGTAAAAGATATAATTTCATTCTTTTTTATGGCTGTGTAGCATTCCATGGTGTGTATGTACCTTTTTTTTTTTCCTTTTTTTTGAGATGGAGTCTCACTGTGTCGCCCAGGCTGGAGTGCAGTGGTGCGATCTCGGCTCACTGCAAGCTCTGCCTTCCAGGTTCACACCATTCTCCTGCCTCAGCCTCCCGAGTAGCTACGACTACAGGCGCCCGCCATCACGCCCGGCTAATTTTTTTTTTTTTTATTTTGAGTAGAGACGGGGTTTCACCGTGTTAGCCAGGATGGTCCCCATCTCCTGACCTCGTGATCTGCCTACCTCGGCCTCTCAATATGTACCATATTTTAAAAATTCAATCCACCATTGATGGGTACCTAGGTTGATTCCATGTCTTTGCTATTGTGAATAGTGCTGCGACGATCATGCAAGTGCATGTCTTTTTGGTAGAACGATTTGTTTTCTTTTGGATACGTACCCAAGAATGGGATTGCTGGTTAAAAAGGAGTTCTAAGTCCTTTGAGAAATCTCCAAATTGCTTTCCACAGTAACTGAACTAATTTACATTCCCACTAACAGTGTATAAGCATTTCCTTTTCTGGGAACATGTAATTTTTAATAGACAGAACATATCAATGACTTTATTCAATTCAATTAATGGACATACCAGTGAGATGTTGACACAGGTTCAAAGAAGAAATTGAAGAACAGGAATTTATGTAGCCAGTCAGAAGTATTCTTAAATGCACTTGTTAATAGATGCAAAACTGGTTAATATCTTGAAAAGCAATAAATTGTATTACTAAGGATTATCTTTTCTACATAATGTTAATTGCCCCTATAATTATTATAATTAATTATACCAGATAAAATTCATTTGCGTTGAAATATATAGGAATCATTTGTATTTCTCTCAGACCAGAATCATTTGCATTGTTATCAGTTTTCTGCAAGTTAACCTCTACCTGTACAGTGCTGTAAAAGAGTAGCCAAACAAAAATCAATCATTGTATGCCCAGCACTACACTGATAAGAATATCCACATTTTGAATAATTTTTCATTAAAGTCTCAGCTTTGTGCTTATAAATAACCTCTAAAGATTCACAAAATAATTTATTATGTTTTGCCCAGTTATTTACATAAGTGTAGCAGGAGTGCTTATTAATAATATAGAAATCTTTGAGTTTGTGTTTCAAATTCAGCTGCTAGCAATATTGAGCAACTCCTAATGCCAAATAATTAATTTCTGCCAGGAAGTTGTCCAACTGAATCTTGGAAAGGACTTTACAACTTCTTCTATTATTTACTCTTCTATCTCAAGGAGAGAAAATCAAACCCAAGAAATTAGCTTTACCATATTTCACCTGAAGCTCCTATAAATTCGAGGGGATTTCTCCTTTCTCAAGGTCCACCAAATTTGCTGTGGTTTGTAGCATGCCAAGAAGTGAACTTTCTTAACACTTCTGTGGATGGCACTGGTTTGTAGTCATTGGTTTGCATGTAAAGTCTATCTCTGTTCCTTAGTGGCCTTGACATAAATGATTAAGTGACACTTTAGGCATTGCCCTGGTTGCACAATTGATTTTTCCAACTATATCCTGGTTAAAAGGAGAACAAATTCTTATTTAATCCATATAAAAAGCTATGTTGCCATGAATAGCAAGAAAACTCAGTTATAAATAATTGTTTCTGAATTCTAATAGTTCAGTGAGAAGCAGATACCATTTTAAAACATTTTATTTCAATTTACAAAAGCACAGTCAAATAAATTGTGAGTTAGAGATAGACTGATAAAGAATATGAGGGACTTCTTCATATATGCATCAGAAAATAACAATTTTCTTAAAACAACATCAACATATTTCCAATAAATAGCCACAATTAACTTTCCCTCATTATTTCATTAATAGTGTCTTAGTCGTTTGTGTTACTGTAACAGAATACCTGAGACTGGGCAATTTATTTATTTATTTATTTATTTATTTATTTATTTTAGTATTTATTGATCATTCTTGGGTGTTTCTCGGAGAGGGGGATGTGGCAGGGTCATAGGATAATAGTGGAGGGAAGGTCAGCAGATAAACACGTGAACAAAGGTCTCTGGTTTTCCTAGGCAGAGGTCCCTGCAGCCTTCTGCAGTGTTTGTGTCCCTGGGTACTTGAGATTAGGGAGTGGTGATGACTCTTAATGAGCATGCTGCCTTCAAGCATCTGTTTAACAAAGCACATCTTGCACCCTCCTTAATCCATTTAACCCTGAGTGGACACAGCACATGTTTCAGAGAGCACGGGGTTGGGGGTAAGGTTATAGATTAACAGCATCCCAAGGCGGAAGAATTTTTCTTAATACAGAACAAAATGGAGTCTCCTATGTCTACTTTCTACACAGACACAGTAACAATCTGATCTCTCTTTCTTTTCCCCACATTTCCCCCTTTTCTTTTCAACAAAACCGCCATCGTCATCATGGCCTGTTCTCGATGGTCGCTGTCTCTTCGGAGCTGTTGGGTACACCTGCAGAAAGGCTGTCACTTCACACTTGGAAGATTGTACAGCGGCCAGGCAGAGGCGCTCCTCACTTCCCAGACGGGGCAGCCGGGCAGAGGCGCTCCTCACTTCGAGACTGGGCAATTTATAAAGAACATAAATTTATTTCTCACAGTTCTGGAGGCTGGACACTCCAAAATCAAGGTGCTAGCACCTGGTGAGGGTCTTCTTGCTACATCCTTATATGGCAGAAGGAGGAAGGGCAAGAGAGAAAAAACTCCCACTGTCAAGCCCTTTTTTATTGATATATAATAGCTGTACATATTTTGGGGTTACCTGTGATATTTTGATACATGCATGCAATATGTAATGATTAAATCATGGTAATTGGGTTATCACCTCAAATATTTATCTTTCCTTTGTGTTGGGAACAGTACAGCTCTTCTGACTACTTTTAAACGTACAAGAAATTACTGTGAACTTTAGTCCCCCTTTTGTACTATCCAAAACTGCAGCTTATTCCCTCTAACTGGATATTTGTACCCATTAACCAACTTCTCTTCTCCACCCACTCTTCTCAGCCTCGGGTAATGACCATTCTACTCTCTACCTCAATGAGATCCACTTTTTTAGCTCTCACATATTTGTGAGAACATGTGAAAATTGCCTTTCTGTGCCTGACTTATTTCACTTAGCATAATGTCCTCCAGTTCCGCCCATATTGCTGCAGAAACCCAGGATTTTATTTTTCTTATGGCTGAATACTATTTTGTTGTGTGTATACACTATATTTTCTTGATCCATTCATCCATTGATGGATATTTAGGTTGATTCCGTATCCTTGCTATTGTGAGTAATGCTGCAGTAAGCATGAGAGTGCAGATATCCCTTCGATATAATGATTTCCTTTCTTTTGGATATATACCCAGCAGTGGTATTTCTGGATCATATGGTAGATCCATTTTTCATTTTTTGAGGAACCTGCATACTGTTTTCTATAGTGGTTTTACTAATTCACATTCCTACCAATACTGTACAAGTGTTCCCCTTTTTTCACGTCCTTGCCAGCATGTTATTTTTTGTCTTTTTGATAATAACCATTCCATCTTAAGTGAAATGATAGCTCATTGTGGTTTTGATTTGCATTTCTCCAATGATTAGTGATGTTAAGCATATTTTCATATACCTGCTGGACATTTGTATGTATTCCTTTGAGAAATGTATATTCAGATATTCTGCCCTTTTAAGATTGAATTATTTGGGTTTTTTGTTTGGTTTGGTATTTTGCTATTGAGTTGTTTGAGTTCCTTATATATCCTGCATATTAATCTCTTGTCAAATGAATAATTTGCAAATCATTTTTCCCATTCTGTAGGTTGTCTCTTCACTTTGTTGATGGTTTTCCTTGCTGTGCAGCAACTTTTTAGTTTGATTTAACCCCATTTGTCTATTTTTGCTTTTGTTGCCTGTGTATTTGAGGTCCCACACAAAAAATCTGTGCCCAGACTAATGTCCTAGAGTAATTCCCCAACATTTTCTTCTACTAGTTCCATAGTTTCAGGTCTTACATTTAAGTCTTTAATCCGTTTTGAGTTGATTTTTTATGTGGTGAAAGATTGGGATCTAGTTTCAACTTCATATGGATATCCAGTTTTCCCAGCACCATTTATTTAAGAGAGTATTCTTTCCTCAATATATGTTCTTGGAACTGTTTTAGAAAATGGGTTGGCTGTAAGTTCATAAATTTATTTCTGGGTTCGTTCCACTGGTCTATGTGTCTGTTTTTATGCCAGTACCATGCTTATTTGTTTACTATATCTTTGTAGTGTATTTGAAGTCAAGTAGTGTGATACCTCTAGCTTTGTTCTTTTTGCTCAGGATTGCTTTAGCTATTTGCAATCTTTGGTTAAATTGATTACTAGGGTTTTAATATTTTTAGCTATTGTAAATGGGATTGTTTTAATTGTTTCTTTTTTCGATCAACTGCTGTTAGAGTACAGGAGTGCTACTGATTGTTTCATATTCATTGTGTATCCTACTATTTACTAGATTCATTTATCAGTCAGTTATAAGAGGATTTTGGTGAAGTCTTTAGGTTTTTCTAAATATAAGATCATGTCATCTGCAAATAAGGATAATTTGACTTCCTTCTTTCCAACTTGGGTGCCATTTCCTTCTTTTGCCTAATTGTTCTGGCTAGGACATCCAGAACTATGTTGAATAAATGATGAAAGTGGGAACCCTTGTCTTGTTTCAGATTTTAGTGGAAAGTCTTTCAATTATTCCCAGTTCAGTATGATATTAGCTGTGGATTTGTCATATATGGCCTGTATTGTTTTGAGGCATGTTCATTCTACACCCAGCTTGTTGAGACTTTTTATCCCTTCATGAAGGGATGTTGAATTTGAATTTTATTGAATGCTTTTTCAGTATCTATTGAAATAACCATGTGGTATTTGGCTTTGATTCTTTTGATGTGATGTATCACATTTATTTATTTGTGTTTGTTGAATCCTTCTAACATTCATGGGATTAATCCAAGTTGATCATGGTGAATGGTCTTTTAAATTTATTGTTGTTAAATTCAGTTTGCTAGTTTTTGTTGAGGATTATTGCATCTATGTTTATGAGGAATATTGGCCTGTAGTTTTCCTTTTTTTGGTGCCTGTCTGGTTTTGATATGAGGGTAAGGCTGGCCTTGTAAAATGAGTTTGAAAGTATATTTTTCTGCAATGTTTTGGAATATTTTGAGCAGGATTGGTATTAGTTCTTAAATTTTTGGTAAAATTCAGCAGTGATTGCTTCAGGGGTGACTTTTTATTGCTGCTTCTATCTGGTTATTCATTATTGGTCTGTTAAGGTTTTCTGTTTCTTCATGTTTTAATATGGTAGGTTGTATATGTTCAGGAATTTATCCATTTCTTCTTGGTTTTCCAATTTGTTGGTGTATTAGTCCTTTCTCATGCTGCTATAAAGACATATCCAAGACTGGGTAATTTATAAAGGAAAGAGGTTTAATTGACTCACAGTTCCACATGGCTGGGGAGGCCTCACAGTCATGGTGGAAGGCGAATGAAGAGCAAAGTCAAGTCTTACATGGTGGCAGGCAAGAGAGCATGTACAGGGGAATGCCCCTTTACCATCAAATCTCATGAGACTTATTCACTATGATGAGAACATCATGAGAAAGACCCTCCCCCATGATTCAGTTACCTCCCACTGGGTTGCTCCTGTGACATGTGGGGATTATGGGAGCTACAATTCGAAATGAGATTTGGGTGGAGACACAGCCAAACCATATTAGTTGGTGTATATTTGTTCATAATAGTCTCTAATGATTCTTTGGGTTTCTGTGGTATCAGTTGTAATGTTTTTGTATTTGTCTCTGATTTTCTTTATTTGAGTCTCCTCTTTCTTCACCTAGCTAATGTTTTGTCAATTTTTTTATCCTCTTCAAAAAACCAACTTTTCATCTTATTGATCTTTCATATTTTTTAGTCTCAATTTCATTTATATCTGTTCTGTTCTTTATTATTTATTTTTTTCTATGAATTTTAGGTTCAATTTGTTCTTGTCTAGTTGCTTGAACTGTTTCATTAGGTTGTTTATTTGAAGTCTTTCCACTTTTTTTGATGTAGGTGTTTGTTGCTTTAAACTTCCCACTTAGGGCCGGGTGCGGTGACTCACACCTGTAATCCCAGCACTTTGGGAGGCCGAGGCGGGTGGATCAAGAGGTCAGAAGATCGAGACCATCCTGGCTAACACAGTGAAACCCCGTCTCTACTAAAAATACAAAAAATTAGCTGGGTGTGGTGGCAGGTGCCTGTAGTCCCAGCTACTCGGGAGGCTGAGGCAGGAGAATGGGGTGAACCCGGGAGGCGGAGCTTGCAGTGAGCCGAGATCATGCCACTGCACTCCAGCCTGGGCAACAGAGCAAGACCCTGTCTCAAAAAAAAAAAAAACAAAAAACTTCCCATTCCCACTTAGTACTGCTTTTGCTATATCTCATATGTTTGACATGTTGTGATGAAATTTTTATTTGTTTGAAGAATTTTAAAAAGTTTCTTCTTATTTTTTTCCTCAACCCATTTGTCATTCAGGAGCATGTTGTTTAATTTTCGTGTGTTTATATAGTTAGTTTCTGAAGTTCTTGAGTTCTAGTTTTATTCCATTGTGGTCAGAAAAGATACTTGATATTATTTCATTTTTTAAAATTTGTTGAGACTTGCTGATAAGGGCATTTAATCTCATCCACAAAGGAGAAGCCCTCATGGCTTAACCACCTCTTAAAAGCTCCATCTTTAAATACTATCACATTGGCAACATCTGAATTTTAAAGGGAACACATTCAAACCATAAGACATATTTATGTATTTAATTCGTGTTCTGGTGGATGTTAGGTCATGACTCAATCAGTTTGGGCTGCTGCAATAAAATGTCATAAACTAGGTGGCTTATAAATGACAAATACTTATTCATCACAGTTCTGGAGGCTAGGAAGTTCAGGATCAATATGTCAGCAAAATCAGTGTCTGATGGGGATTCACTTCCTGATTCATAGACAGTGTCTTCTTATGGTGTCCTCACATTATGGAAGTGGCAAGGCAGCTTTCTGGGGATCTGTTTATAAGGATACTAATTGTATTCATGAGGTTTCTACCCTCATGGCATAATCACATTCCAAAGGACCCACCTCCTAGTACCCTCACTTTGGTGATTAGGTTTCAACATATAAATTTTGGGTAGACACAAATCTTCAGAACAAAGCAGTTCAACAGTCTCCTTCCATGTAGCCATATGCTTCCAGTCAAAAGGTGATCCTGGCAAAAATACCAAGGCCAAAGGGTACAGTCTGAAAATTGCTTAAGTGATATCAGCTAGGAGTTTCTAACCAAGAATCTATTCTTTGAAGCATCAATACTTTATAGTAACTGCTAACATTCTTTCAAGATTTCTAAAATTTAATTTAATTTTTTAAATTGACAAATATTTCTTGGCTCTCTATTCTGTTCCGTTGGTGTATGTGTCTGTTCTTCTACCAGTATCATGCTGTTTTGGTTACTGTCATCTTGTAGTATAGTTTGAAGTTGGGTAGTGTGATGCCTCCAGCTTTGTTCTTTTTGCTTAGGTTTGTCTTGGCTATTTGGGCTATTTTTGGGTTCCATACGAATTTTAAAATAGTTTTTTTTTCTAATTCTGTGAAGACTGTCAACGGTAGTTTAATGGGAATTGCATTGAATCTATAAATTACTTTGGGCAGTATGGTCATTTTCACGATATTGATTCTTCCTATCTGTGAGCATGGAATGTTTTTCCATTTGTTTGTGTCCTCTCTGATTTCCTTGAGCAGTGGTTTATAGTTCTCCTTGAAGAGGTTCTTCACTTCCCTTGTTAGCTGTATTCCTAGGTATTTTACTCTTTTTGTAGCAATTGTGAATGGGAGTTCATTCATGATTTGGCTCTCTGCTTGTCTATTGTTGGTGTATAGGAATGCTAGCTATTTTTGCATATCGATTTTGTATCCCGGGACTTTGCTGAAGTTGCTTATCAGCCGAAGAAGCTTTTGGGCTGAGACGATGGGCTTCTCTAGATCATGTCATCTGCAAACAAAGATAATTTGACTTCCTCTCTTCTTACTTGAATGCCCTTTATTTCCTTCTCTTGCCTGATTTCCCCAGCCAGAACTTCTAATACCATGTTGTATAGGAGTGGTGATAGAGGGCATCCTTGTCTTGTGCTGGTTTTCAAAGAGAATGTTTCCAGCTTTTGTCCTTTCAGTATGATATTGGCTTTAGGTTTGTCATGTGTGGCTCTTATTATTTTGAGGTATGTTTCTTCAATACCTAGATTATTGAGAGTTTTTAACGTGAAGGGATGTTGAATTTTATCAAAAGCCTTTTCGGCATCTATTGAGATAATCATGTGGTTTTTGTCGTTGATTCTGTTTATGTGATGAATTACGTTTATTGATTTGCATATGTTGAATCAGCCGTGCATCCCAGGGCATTTTAGCAATGTCTGGAAATATTTTTGTTTGTCACACTGGGGAGATGTTGTTACTAGAATCTAGTGGATAGAGGCCATGAATGCTAGTAAAAATCCAACCATGCACAGGAGAGCCCCTCCCCCCACGACAAAGAATTATCCACCTCAAAATGTCAACAGCACCAAAATGTCAACAGTACTCAAAATATTAAGTAACTCTGTAAGTAATGGATAATAAAATAAATATGCAAAGTTCAATAGTTTTCATATACACCAAAAATAACCAGCCAGAGGATGTGATAGTAGAGAAAATCCTATTTTTATCAGCAAAATAATATATAGGAATAAACATAACAAGTGAATAAAACCTTAAAACACTTTGTTAATAGCTAGATTTAATCATTTCACATTGTAAGTATATATCAAGACATCACATTGTACCCCATAAATTCATAAAATTATTTCTAAATTAAAAATTTAAAAAACACGTGTGAAAGAAAAGTAAACAAATGGAATGATACTAATTTATCTTGCATCAGACAACTCAACATCACAGACTTTATTTTTCTTGAAGTTAATTTATTAATTTAATGTGATCCTGGATAATCTCCTTATTTTAAGACCCTTAATTTACTCAAACCTGCAACATCTCTTTTGTGCTTGTAAGGTAACACTCAGGCTTCACTGGTTAAGACGTAGAAACCTTGAGGGGCCATTATTCAGCCTACCGCAAAGGTGAACTTCCTTTTTGAAATCACTTTTGGTTTGTGTATTACCTGACAAGATATTCTCATGTTTTTTCTCACGTCAAGGCATACAACCTTACTGCACATCTTTGTTCCTTGTAGTTTGGTGGGACCATGTGACCAATCGTGAAGTGATGACACTTCCAACATGGAACACTAAATTGCTGATGTGAGACCTTCTAGATATCTCTCTTTTGCTCTGCTATGAGATAGATACCCTTAGGGATTGTAGCTTTCGTAACATTGATGACAGAGCCCTATTGTTGCCCTGGGATGCATAAATATTAGCAGTAGTAAATAAATCTTCAAGATTTTCAGGATCTCATATCTGGGAATTGTTTCCTATTACAGCTTAACTTTACCTACCCTAATAATACAATACGCTTCATGCAGTTAGCCTCTACTTTATCACATTGATTATTACCTTCAAAGCATTTATTCTAATGTGAAATAACTTACTCATTTGTTTTTTAACTTTTGTCTTGTTTAGCAGGTCAAATGAAGTGTGGGGTAAGTGATGGTTTTGCTTCATGTTTTTATGTTTCATTTTGTTTAAAATTGGTGAAATCTGGGAAGCCTGCATGGGGTTGCTGAGAACTAGGTCTCATTCCTGGCCCTGAGTGGCTGCCCACTCTCACTATGAACCTCTGAAACCATAGCTGCAGGAGACCCCATGGTCCCCATTGACATTGGAACTGGCAGGGAGAGCTGTTTGGAGAGTTGGCAGGGACAGGACTCCAGGCTGTGCAAAGCCCAGGAGGTTTGGTGTAGGAATGGCTGCAGTGGAGCACAGCCAGGGACGCCCATCCCCCAAGGCTTGCCATGCTCCTGTAGGGGGCTTTGGCTTTTGTTGACTATTGAACCTGAACAGAACAAGGATATCTTGCCTGTGGGACAGGGCCAATCCAATCTGAACATCCCCCTGTCAGGGTCTGTGTTGGACTGCACTCATTAGCAGTGCAGCTTCAGATACCCAACCCAGGTGCTCCTCAGGGGCTACTACCATAGCTCCTTCACTGGCAGACCCTGCCTGTCAGAGAGCTTCTGCAAATGTGCCCCTGCTGGCATGCACCTATCCACTGCCTACCCCAACCGCATTGCCAGCCTTCACTTCCCTGCAGCCTTCCCCCATTGGTTTGCTGGTGCAGGCACATGGGCCTCACTGGTCACTGACACCAGCATGTGTGGACCTTGCTGAGGCCACACTACTCAGGCTGGTCCACATGTGCATACCCTGCTGCCCTGCCACCACTGGCATGTTCTACACACATATACCACCATGCTGCTGCTATTGGGGCACGTGCATGAATGTGGATCCTGCTGCCACCACTCTGATGAAGAACTTTTGCCAGCACTCCCCATTGGAGTGTTTTTGCCAGCAGATGAGGAACACCTTGGTCTTTCCAGCACAGCAGGTGGTCAACCTTGAAGGACCAGAGAACAAAGCAACTGGCTTTGTCCCAACCCCCCAAAGTTAGAATATGAATCCCGGGAGTGCAGAGCTGAACCTTGGCCACCTGAAATGGTCCAGAAATGAAACCAGTCAACTGAACCCAGCTTATACCACAGTCTTACCCTCTAGGGCATCAAATAATATAAACATATAAATATAAAGAATTTGTAAGAATATAAAACCATATCCAAAGGACAGTAACTTCAAAGATTAAAGGAAGAACAGCCTGCAAAGCTGAGAAAGAACCAGCGCAAGAACTCTGGCAACTCAAAAAGCCAAAGTGTCTCATCTAGAAATGACTGCACTAGCTCCCCAGCAGTGGTTCTTAACCAGACTGAAATGGCAAGAATGATAGACAAAGAATTCAGAATTCAGATGGCAATGAAAATTATCGAAATCCAAGAGAAAGTTGAAACTTAATCCAAGGGAATATAAGGAATCCAGTAAAACGATGCAAGAGAGGAAAGATGAAATAGCCATTTTTAAGAAAGAACAAAACAAATCTGATAGAGCTAAAAAAACTCACTGCAAGGATTGCATAACCAATCAGAAGTATTAACAGAAGAATAGACCAAACTGAAAAAAGAATTTTAGAGCTTGAAAATCAGTTCTTCAAATCAACACAGTCAGACAAAAATAAAGAAAAAGAAATAAAAAAGAATGAACAAGACCTTCAAGAAATATGGGATAATGTAGAGACCAAACCTGAAACACATTGGTGTCCTTGAAAGAGAGGGAGAGCAACCAACTTGAACAACATTTTTGAGAACATTGCTCCTGATAATTGTCCCAACTTTGTTAGAAAGATTGACATTCAAATTCAGGAAATTTAGAGAACCCCTACAAGGTACTATAAAAGGTAATTATCCCCAAGCCACATAGTCATCAGATTCTCCAAAGTCAATGCAAAATATAAAACATTAAAGGCAGCTAGAGAGAAGGAGCAGGTCATCTACAAAGAAACCCCATTAAGCTGACAGCAGATCTTTCAGCAGAAACCCTTCAAGCCAGCAGAGATTGGGGGGCCTATATGCAGCCTTCTTAAGGAAAATAAATTCCAACCAAAAATTTCATATCCAGAAAAATTAAGCTTCAGAAGCACAGGAGAAATAAAAGCATTTCAGAAAAGCAAATGCAAAGGGAATTCATCATTACCAGACCTGTTTAACAAGAGGTCTTCAAAGGGGTACTAAACATGGAAACAAAAGTCCATTATGGGTCACAGCAAAAACACTCTTTAGTGTCAATAGACCATTGACACTATGAAGCAACTATACAATCATGTCTACATTACATCCAGCTAATGACATGATGATAGGATCAAATCTGCATATATCAGTATTAATCTTGGGCTAAAGATTAATGGGCTAAACACTCAACCTAAAAGGCACAGAATAGTGTGTTGGATAAAGAAAAAAGGCCAGGTGCGGTGGCTAATGCCTGTAATTCCAGCACTTTGGGAGGTGCAGGTGGGTGGATCACAAGGTCAGGAGATCAAGACCATCCTGGTTAACACGGTGAAACCCTGTCTCTACTAAAAATACAAAAATTAGCTGGGCGTGGTGGCGGGGCCTGTAGTCCCAGGTACTCTGGAGGCTGAGGCAGGAGAATGGCATGAACCTGGGAGGCAGAGGTTGCAGTGAGCCGAGATCGCACCACTGCACTCCAGCCTGGGCGACAGAGCAAGACTCCGTCCAAAAAAAAAAAAAAAAGTAAGAACCAACAGTATGCTGTCTTCAGAAATCTATCTCACATGCAATGACATTCATAAGTTCAAAGTAAAGGTACGGAGAAAGATCTATCAAGTAAATGAAAAACAAAAAAGATCAAGGGTCACTCTTCCCATTTCAGATGAAATAGACTTTAAACCAACAAATATCAAAAAAGACAAAGAAGGTCATTATATAATGGTAAAAAGTTCAATTCAACAAGAAGATGTAACTATACTAAACATATAGGCACTCAACACAGGAGTACCCAGATTCATAAAACAATTTATTAGGAACCTATGAAAAGATTTAGATAACCACACAATAACAGTGGAAGACATCAACGCTCCACTGACAGTATTAGACAGATCATGAAGGCAGAAAACTAACAAAGATATTTGGGACCTGAACTCAACACTTGACCAAATGGATCTAACAGACATCTACAGTATGCTCCACCCTAAAACAACAGCATACACTCTTATCATCTGCACATGGCACAGTCTCAAAAATTGACCACACAATCAGCCATAAGACAATTCTCAGCAAATTCACAAAAACCAAAATCATACCAACCACACTCTTTGACTACAGTGCTATAAAAGTGGAAATCAATACTAAGGAGATTACTTAAACCCATACAATTACATGGAGGTTAAACAACCTGTTCCTGAATGACTTTTGGGTAAACAATGAAATTAAGATAGAAATCAAGAAATTCTTTGAAACTAATATACAATATATATTCTTTGAAACAAAGATACAAAATACCAGAATCTCTGGGACATAGCTAAAGCAGTGTTAAGAGGGAAAATTATAGTGATAAATGCCCCCATCAAAAAGTTAGAAAAATCTCAAATTAACACACTAATATTACACTTAGAGAAACTAGAAAAATAAGAGAAAACAAACACCAAAGCTAGTAGCAGGAAAAAATTAACCAAAATCAGAGCTCAACAGAATAAAATTGAGACGCAAAAGATCAGTGAAACCAAATGTTGGTTTCTTGAAAGAATAGATAAGATAGACTACTAGTTAGACTAATAAAGAAATAAAGAGAGAAAATCCAAATAAACACAATCAGGAATGACAAGGGGGACATTACCACTGATACCACAGAAATAAAAAACATTCTCAGAAGCTGTTACAAATACTTCTACGCACATAAACTAGAAAACCTAGAAGAAATGGATAAATTCCTGGAAACTTATAACCTTCCAAGAATGAACTAGGAATAAATTGAAACCATAAACAGACCAATAATGAGTTCTGAAATTGAATCAGTAATAAAAAACCTACCAACTAGTAGAAGGCCTGAACCAGATGGATTCATAGCCAAATTTTACCAGACATATAAATAAGAGCTGGTACCAATTCTACTGAAATTTTTCCAAAATTTGAGGAAGAGTGGATCCTCCTTACCTAATTCCATGAGGCCAATATCATTCTTAGATCAAAATCTGGCAGGGACACAAGAAAGAAAACTTCAGGCAAATGTCTCTGATGAACATAGATGCAAAAATCCTCAACAAAATACTAGCACAATAAATCCAAAAGCACATGGGAAAGCTAATCCCTCATGATCAAGCAGACATTATTCCTGGGATGCAGAGTTGGTTCAACATATACAAATCAATAAATGTGATTCATCACATAAACAGAACAGAAAACAAAAACTACGTGACCATCTCAATAGATGCAGAAAAGACTTGATAAAATTCAACATTCATTCATGTTAAAAGCCCTCAACAAAATAGGCATTGGAAGAACATACCTCAAAATAATTAAGCCACCTATGGGAAACCCTCAGCCAACATCATACTGAATGGGCAAAAGCTGGAAGCAATCCCCTTGAGGACCAGAACAATACAAGGATGCTCACTCTCACTATACCTATGCAACATGGTACTTGAAGTCCTGGCAAGAGCTATCAGGCAAGAGAAAGAAATAAAAGGCATCCAAATAGGAAGACAGGAAGTCAAACGATCTCTCTTTGCAGACCATATGATTCTATACCCAGGAAACCTCATAGTCTCTACCTAAAGACTCATATATTTGATAAACTTTGGCAAAATTTCAGGATACAAAATCAACGTACAAAAAAATCAGTAACCAATAACATCCAAGGTTAGGGCCAAATCAAGAACACAATCACATTCACAAAGCCACAGAAATATAAAATATCTAGGAATACAGCTAACCAGGGAAGTGGAAGATCTCTACAAGAAGAATTACAAAACATTTCTCAAAGAAATCCCAGATGACAAGCAAATGGAAAACATTCCATGCTTATGGATAAGAAGAATCAATATTGTTAAAATGGTCATAGTGGCTAAAGCAATTTACAGGTTCACTGCTGTTCCTATCAAAGTACCCATGTCATTTTTCACAAAATTAGGGAAAAAAGGCCAGGCATGGTGGCTCACGCCTGTGTTCCCAGCACTTTGGGAGGCTGAGGCGGGCGGCTTACAAGGTCAAGAGATTGAGACCATCCTGACCAACATGGTGAAACCCTGTCTCTGCTAAAAACACAAAAATTATCTGGGTGTGGTGGCATACGCCTGTAGTCCCAGCTACTCAGGAGGCGGAGGCAGGAGGATCGCTTGAACCCAAGAGGCAGAGATTGCAGTGAGCCGAGATTGCGCCACTGCACTCCAGCCTGGTGACAGAGCAAGATTCTGACTCAAAAATAAGTAAATAAATAAATTAACTAATTAATTAAATTTATATTTAAATTCTAACAATTCCATATTTTATATACTCCCTGAACTCCATCCCCAGATTCAAGTAAAGTTGTGCCGATACTTATCTTGGAGGGTATTTGTGCATGTTAGTTATGTGTGTACAGGGCCTGGTTTCTAGCTGTCCTTCAACAAGAATTCTCTGAGCAACTGCTGTGTGCTTTGTTACTATTTTCAGTGCCAAGAATACAATAGCAAACAACATTCACAAATATCTAACATCATAGAATTTTCCAGGAAATGTATAGCCCACTAGAGGGTAATAGGTACTGCGTAGAAAGATCGGTCAGGAGGAATGATATGTGAAAAGAATTGTTACTGTATTCAAGTGCTGAGACCAGCTTGGTTGGGGAGACCCTGACCCATCAGTGCTAGAGGAATCAAAGACACACACACACAGAAATATAGAAGTGTGAAGTGGGAAATCAGGGGTCTCACAGCCTTCAGAGCTGAGAGCCCCAAACAGACATTTACCCACATATTTATTAACAGCAAACCAGTCATTAGCATTGTTTCTATAGATATTAAATTAACTAAAAGTATCCCTTAAGGGAAACGAAGGGACGGGCCGAATTAATTGCAGCAGGAATATGCCCTTAAGATACAGATTGCTCATGCTTTTGTTTGTGGCTTAAGAATGCCTTTAAGCGGTTTTCTGCCCTGGGTGGGCCAGGTGTTCCTTGCCCTCATTCCCGTAAACCCACAACCTTCCAGCTTGGGCGTTAGGGCCATTATGGACATATCACAGTGCTGCAGAGATTTTATTTGTGGCCAGTTTTGGGGCCAGTTTATGGCCAGACTTTGGGGGGCTTGCTCCCAACATTCAAGTATATCAGGGAAGGCCTCCCTGAAAACATGATTATTGATCAGACCTGGAGTAAGTGAGGAAGCAGGCCATGCAATTACCTAGAAAAAGAACATTCCAAGCAGAAGGAACAGTAGGTGCCCTGATATGGTTTGGCTGTATCGCCACCCAAATCTCATCTTGAATTGTAGCTCCCATAATCCCCACGTGTTGTGGGAGGGACCTGGTGTGAGGTAATTGAATCATGGAGGTAGGTTTTCCCGTGCTGTTCTCGTGATAGTGAATAAGTCTCATGAGACCTGATGGTTTTGTAAAGGGCAGTTCCTGTGCACACACTCTCTTGTCTGCCACCATGTAAGATGTGCCTTTGCTCCTCCTTTGCCTCCCCACCATGATTGTAAGGCCTTCCCAGCCATGTGCAACTGTGAGTCCATTAAACCTCTTTTTCTTTATAAAGTACCTAGTCTCCAGTATTTCTTCATAACAGTATGAAAAGGGGCTAATACAGTAAATTGGTACTGGTAGAGTAGGGTACTGCAATAAGCATACCCAAAAATGTGGAAGCAACTTTGGAACTGGGTAATAGACAGGGGTTGGAACAGTTTGGAGAGCTCAGAAGAAGATAGGAAAATGTGGAAAAGTTTGGAGCTTCCTAGAGATTTGGAGGGCTCAGAAGACAGGAAGATGTGGGAAACTTTGGAACTTCCTAGAGACATGTTGAATGGCTTTGACCAAAATGCTGGTAGTAATATGGACCATAAAATCCAGGCTGTGGTGGCCTCAGATGGAGATGAGGAATTTATTGGGAAGTGGAACAAAGGTGATTCTTGCTATGCTTTAGCAAAGAGACTGGTGGCATTTTGCCCCTGCCCTAGATATCTGTGAAACTTTGAACTTGAGAGAAATGATTTAAGGTATCTGGCAGAAGAAATTTCTAAGCAGCAAAGCATTCAATAGGTGACTTGGGTGCTCTTAAAACCATTCAATTTTATTCATTCACAAAGGTGTAGTTTGGAGTTAAAACTTATGCTTTTAAGCATAAGTTCCCTTTTAAGGGAAGCAGAGCATAAAAGTTCAGAAAATTTGCAGCCTGATGATGCAATAGAAAAGAAAAACCCATTTTATGAGGAGAAATTCAAGTGGGCTGCAGAAATTTGGAAAAGTAATGAAGAGCCAAATGTCAATTGTCAAGACTATGGGGAAAATGTCTCCTGGGCATGTCAGAGGTCTTCATGGCAGCCCCTTCCATCAGAGACCTGGAAGCCTAGGAGGAAAAAATGGTTTCATGGGCTGAGCCCAGGGCCTTGCTGCTTTCTGCAGTCTTGGGACTTGGTGCCCTGTGTCTCAGATGTGGCTAAAAGGAGCCAAAGTACAGCTCAGGATAGTGCTTCAGAGGGTGCAAGCCCCAAGCCTTGGTGGCTTACACATGGTGTTAAGCTTTCAGGTGCACAGAAGTCAAGAATTGAGGTTTGGGAACCTCAGCCTAGATTTCAGAGGATTTATGGGAATGCTTGAATGTCCAGGTAGAGGTGTGCTGCAGGAGCAGAGCCCTTATGGAGAACATCTGCTAGGGCAGTGTGGAAGGGAAATGTGGAGTGGGACCCCCCACCGAGTCCCCACTGGGGCACTGCCTAGTGGAGGTGTGAGAGGAGGACCACCGTCCTCCAGACCCCAGAAAGGTAGATCCAACAACAGCTTCTGCCGTGCACCTGGAAAAGCTGCAGACACTCAATGCCAGCCCATGAAAGCAGACAGAAAGGGGCTGTACCCTGCAAAGCCACAGGTTCAGAGCTGCCCAAGTTTGTGGGAACTCACCTCTTGCATCAGTGTGACCTGGATGTGAGACATGAAGTCAAAGGAGATCATTTTGGAGCTTTAAGATTGGACTACCCCACTAGATTTGGGACTTGCATGGGGCCTGTAGCCTGTTCATTTTGGCCAGTTTCTCCCACTTGAAATGGGTGTATTCACACAATGCCTGTACCCCCATTGTTTCTAGAAAGTAACTAACTTGCTTTTTAATTTTACAGGCTCATAGGTGGAAGGGACTTACCTGGTCTCAGGTAAGACTGAACTGTGGACTTTGGAGCTAATGCTGAAATGAGTTAAGACTTTGGGGGACTGTTGGGAAGCCATGACTGGTTTTGTAATGTGAGGACATGAGATCTGGAAGGGGCCAGGGGTGAAATTATATGGTCTTGCTGTGTCTCCACCCAAATCTCATCTTGAATTGTAGCTCCCATAATCCCCATATGTCATGGGAGGAACCCGATAGAAGGTAATTAAATCATGGGGGTGGTTTTTCTCATGCTGTTCTCATGATAGTAAATAAGTCTCATGACATCTGATGGCTTTATAAAAGGCAATTCCCCTGCACATGTTCTCTTGCCAGCCACCATGTAAGACATGCCTTTGTTCCTCCTTCACCTTCTGCCATGATTGTGTGGCCTCCCCAGCCATGTGGAATTGTGAGTTCATTAAACCTCTTTTTCTTTATAAATTACACAGTCTCAGGTATTTCTTCATAGCAGTATAAAAATGGACTAATACATGCCCTGAGAAGAAAACTTGGTGTGTTCCTGAAATTTGACTCCTGTAATACTGGTAAACCCCTCATCATCCCAGGTTTTGGTACATAGCATTCATTGAAAGTCACCTAGTAATAGTAACTCTATTTCTCCCACAACCTGTGAGAGAGGTGGGGTTATTTCCATTGTATAAATGAAAAACCTGAGACTCTGAGAATTTCCGAGCCTCTTTTCCTGTTCACAGCTGGAATTCCTAAAGGAGGAACAAAATCTTCATTATGAGAGACAGAAGATTTGAACATTACAGCTAGAGGGTGGACACCATGCACAATGGATGTCAGCTAACCTGTCAGTATAAATGAAAAGTTATAATAGAGTAACCATGACCGTCATAACATTTCTACTTTTGGTGAAGGGAAGGACATTAGGAACGAGAAAGGCATTGGGATATGGGAGAAAGGCAGAAAGGGGAAGCTGGGGACAATGGGGAAAAAAAAACACTGATTGGGAAGGAATCCAGTGCACATTTGCAATGCTGATAATAGTCCACTGCTCAATCTCCAAGTATAATTGTACACTTGTTCATGTGTCTTCCCAGTTCTGCCTGATTTTGCTCACGTATTTTAAATTTCTGTGTTTGAATGTAGTATAAAATAGTGTTAATTGTAGTTGGCCTGATTCTGCTATCCTAGAAAAGGCCAGTTTGCAAAGTTGGCCCTTGCCAGAAATCTAAAAACTTGGATATTGAGAGTATTTTCATTATTTCTTAATTGATAAAAGTGGTTTACTGTGCCTCATCTATTTGTGTAAACAATAGAATCAGTCCCCAGTATCCATGGGCTCTACCTCCTTTGGATTCAACAAACGGCAGATTGAAAATATTTTTTTAAAAAGGATGGCTGCATCTGTTTCAAACATGTACAAACATTTGTCTTGTCATATTTCCTAAACAATACAGTATAACAACTGTTTACATAGTATTTACATTGTATTGGGTAGTATAAGTAATCTAGAAATGATTTAAAGTATATGAGAGAGGAAGGGCTTCAAGATGGCTGAATAGAAGAATTTCTTGCTCACCTCCCTCCTTCGCTTAGAAGAACCAAAATAGTGTATAGACAATCACATTTCAAATACATTATCCAATAGATAACACTGAAATTCAACAGAAAAGTGACAGAAAGCAAGAAAAGAGAAGGAAGAGAGGCAGTCTGCTTGACTGAGATTGGCTGGGAACTGGGAGTGACTTCCGTAAATGGGGAAAAGGTAAGTGAGAGACATGCAGCGGCCCACATCCCCACCATAGAATCTGCAATCCTGATCACTTGAAGAGCCCCTCGATCCTCCAAGCACTGAAATTAACATAAGGAGCTGGCAAGAGATGATGAGACAAAACTGCTACAGGGAGGGAGCCTGCACTGGGTCCCAAACCCTTTCTGAGAACTAAATGGCTACTTTAGTTAGCACGGTGCCATTTGAAATCCCAGCCTTTAACAGAGTATGCCAGGACTGAGGAATTAGTGAAGCTTGGGCTGTTGTTTCTGGAGCTGGGGAGCAAGATGGAAACAGGCTCCCATGGCTGGGGCTTAGAAGCAAGCAAGGCGTGGGCTGCAGCTGTCAGTGTTGGGAATTGAACACTACTAGTATTGAGACTGAGAGGTGAAAGGGGGTGCAAGTTGCCATTGGGACTTAGTTTCAAGCTGGGCGAGGGACTCCTGCAGCTAGGGCTAGGGTGAGACTTAGGTGTGGGCTACCACCACCAGGATCAAGGGGTGAGGCTCACTGGAGCTGGAGCATGAGAGGGACATGCATTTCCCACCTACTAGCCCAGGCCGTGGCCACTGAGGTGAGCCCTACCTTGTCCAGTGGCAGGGCCTCAGCTCAGCTCAGCTCAGCTACTAACCACCTCTCTCCTGAGCATTCCACCTGGAGTCTGAGGATTAGCTGTCCCTGCTCACCACAGCTGGTGCCTACTGTCACCATTGGAGGGCCTGAGTACAAGCCCACTCAGCCCGGCTTTACACACTCCCTCCAAGACCCCAGGCATATAACATGGGGTCATGCGGATTGCCCAACCCAATCCATCACATCGAACACTTGAACACTCTTCCCAGGTGCCTGAGATTGAGCAAAAACTCCTGGCCACTGCCACCACAGTTAGCTTCTGCCTGCAAGCACCATCTTCAGGCCTGGAGACTGACCCATCCAAGCCATTGCAGCCGCTGCCAACATCAATGCATACTGCTCCGGACCCAGAAAATCATCCCACCATTGCTAGTACCATTGCCCATGCCACTCCAGTTGCCTAGGGGCTCAAGAACCCACCCAACCACCTGGTTCACCATTGCTACTACTGGTATGTAAACAAGCCACCTGGACGCCCAAAAATTGGCCTGCTGGTAACCACCAACACATGCCAGTGTACACTGCCTTGGGGGACAAAGATAGGCACATTCAGCCCACTGCTGCCACTACTGGGGCCTGAGGACTTGCTCAACCAGTGTCCGAGTCCCAAGCACAACTTCATTCCTGCCTCTACTAATAACTACACCTAACCCACCAAGTAAATCATAGATACTACTAATGCTGTTTACAGCCAAAGAAATCATACAGAGACTACACTACTGTATACACCCAGAATCAAAGTCAAAATGCCCTACTCAATCAACACCATAAATACATAGTCAGGAAAACGTCCTCCCCTTCAAAAGTAAATTCAAAAATAGGAAGAAGCAACTGTTACACTAGATGCTCAGATATCAATATAAAGACACAAGAAACATGAAAGGCCAAAGAAATATGTTACTTTCAAAGGAACACAATAATTCTCCAGCAACAGACCTTAATCAAAAAGAAAATCTCAAAATCCCAGAGGAAGAATTCAAAATATTGATTTTAAAGAGGCTCAGTGAAATACAAGAGAATTCTGAAAAAAAAATACAAAGAATCAGAAAAACAATTCAAGATATGAATGACAAATTTACCAAAATGATAGCTATTTTTTAAAAAAACAAAATAGAAATCCTGGTACAGAAGAATTTATTGAAGAAAGTACAAAACATTTGAAAGCTTCAACAATATGTTAGATCAAACAGAAGAGATAATCTCAGAACTTGAAGACAGGTTTTTAAAAATAATCCAGTCAGAAAAAAACTAAAGAAAAAGAGAATTAAAAAAATAGCAAAGCCTTCATGACATTTGAAATAACATAACATAAATACTTATAGCCAACTGATCTTTGACAAAGCATACAAAAACATAAAGTGGGGAAAGGACACCCTCTTCAACAAATGGTCCTGGGATAACAGGCAAGCCACATATAGAAGAATGAAACTGGATCCTCATCTCTCACCTTATACAAAAATCAACTCAGGATGGATCAAAGACCGAAATCAAAGACCTGAAACCATAAAAACTCTAGAACACAACATTGGAAAAACTCTTCTAGATATTGACTTGGGCAAAATTTCATGACCAAGCACCCAAAAGCAAATGCAACAAAGACAAAAATAAAAAAATGGGACCCAATTAAACTAAAAACCTTCTACACTACAAAAGAAATAATCAGCAGAGTAAATAGACAACACACAGAGTGGGAGAAAATATTTGCAACCAACGCATGTGACAAACGACTAACATCCAGAATCTACAAAGAACACCAACAAATCAGCAAAACTCCCACAAATAAACCCATCAAAAAGAAGGCCAAAGACATGAATAGACAATTCTCAAAAGAAGATATATAAATGGCCAACAAACATGAAAAAATGCTCAACATGACTATCAGGGAAATGCAAATTAAAAACAATGAGATACCACCCTACTCCTGCAAAAATGGCCATAATTTAAAAATAAAAAATAATAGGTGTTGGTGTGGATGTGGTGAAAAGGGATCACTTTTACACTGCTGATGGGAACATAAACCAGTACAACCACAATAGAAAACAGTGTGGTGATTCCTTAAAGAACTAAAAGTAGAACTACCATTTGATCCAGCAATCCCACTACCGTGTATCTACCCAAAGGAAAAGAAGTCGTTATATGAAAAAGACATTTGCATATGCATGTTTATAGCAGCACAATTTGCAATTGCAAAAATGTGGAAGAAACCTGAATGCCCATTAATCAATGAGTGTATAAAAAATGTGGTATATATACACCATGGAATACTACTCAGCCCTAAAAAGAAATGAAATAATGCCATTTGCAGCAACTTGGATGGAGTTGGAGATCATCATCCTAAGTGAAGCAACTCGGGAATGGAAAACCAAATATCATATGTTCTCATTTTTAAGTTGGAGTTAAACTATGAGGATGCAAATGTATGCGAATGATATAATGAACTTTGGGGAATCAAGGGAAAGAGTGAGAGGGGGATGAAGGATAAGAGAGTACACATTGGGCACAGTGTACACTGCTCTGGTGAAGGGTGCACCAAAATCTCAGAAATCACCACTAAAGAACTTCTCCATGTAACCAAAAACCACCTGTTCTCCAAAAACTATGGAAATAAAAATTAAAAAAAATATCATAGCACAATGGATGCAAAAAAAAATAGCAACATCCATGTTTGGCAAAAATATTGATCCTGCAAAATTTCAGTACATTACTGATAGGAGTACAAGTTGTTTTAATCAATTATGGGAGTAGACTGGAATTATCTAGCTAAAAGGAAGAGGCACACAGCTATGACTTTTAAGTACATACCCCAGAGAAAAATGTGTACATATGCACCATAAAATATTCACAAGAACGTTGATAAGAATGTTGTCCTTATTAGCTAAAACTTATACAAAAATCCATCTACCCAAAGGAGGGTATGTACACTCTATGGAATATTATAAGGTAGTGAAAATGCATACATGAAAACTACAAGCAGCAATGTAGTTCAATTTCCAATCATGATGTTGAGTAAATGAAAGAAGATTATACAAAGTATGTGTGCATGGTTCTTTTGTTACATAAAGCTCTTATTTAGGGAAGCATACCTAAGAGAATTTTGTAAAGCCTGTGGCATCTATATTGAAATTCCTTCTTTTCTAATATATTTAATATTGACAATGTCTGTCACTTCTTGTTTTGTCTGAAATTCTATATTTTGCTGTTTTAATTGTATTATCATTTTTCTTTTGTGTATTTTAACTGATAAATAATTATATATATTTGTGTGGTACAATGTGGTATTTTGATATATGTATATATTATAGAATGATTAAATTAAGCAAATTAACAAAAAAATTGAAATAACATAAAGTGACTGAATAGTAGAATAATTGATATCCCCCAGGGCAAAGAGAGAACAAAAGTATTAGAAAATCTATTTAACAAAATGATAGATAAAAACATCCCAAGTCTAGCAAAAGATTTAGACATCCAGATACAGGAGACTGTATGATCCCTAAGCAGATAGAATACAAAAATGTCTTTTACATGACACATTGTAGTCGGACTATTTAAAGTTAGGAAAAAAAGCAAAATCCTAAAAACAGCAAGAGAAAAGCAACTAGCCACCTATAAAGGAAACCCCTTCAGAATAACAGCAGACTTCTCTGCACAAACCTTACAGGCTAAAAGAGAATGGGATGATAGACTGGGTATGGTGGCTCACGCCTGTAATCCCAGTACTTTGGGAGGCCTAGGTGGGCAGATCACTTGAGGTCAGGAGTTTGAGACCAGATGGGCCAACATAGTGAAACCTTGTCCCTACTAAAAAAAGAAAAGAGAAGAGAGAGAGAGAGGGAGAGAGAATGGGATGATATATTCAAAATGCTGAAAGAAAAAACTGCTAGTCAGAATATTATATCCAGCAAAAATGTAGGAATACAGTCTTTCCCAGACAAGCAAATGCTTAGGAAAATGTGCTACCAATAGAACAGCTCTACAAGAAATGCTCAAGGGAGTCCTAAACATGGAAGTGAAAGGATGACATTTATTAATACTATCATGAAATCACATGAAAGTATAACTCACTGATAAGGCAATTACACAATGGACTCAGAGAAAGGACTTAAATGATACCACTACAGAAATCCACTAAATCACAATGACAGACAATAAGAAAGATGTATACAGCAGGATGTACATAGGTCTATGCAAATACTACACCATTTTACATAAGGGACTTGAGCATCTGTGGGTTTTCGTTTCCACACACGTTCCTCTTTCATTTGTTGCATGGATACTGAGGGAAGACAGTATTTCAAACTGAGTGCTGTTGTTTGTGGGAGTCTAGAATATTGGTATGTGCTAGGCAGAGAGTGCCTAAGTGACCAGCTCTCAATAAAAACCTCACATGCTGAGTCTCCAATGAGCTTCCCTGGTAGATAACATTTCACACAAATTGTTACAAATCATTGCTGGAGGAACAAAATGTGTGATTCCACAAGGAGAGGACTTTTGAAAACTTGTACAGATATCTTTCAGTCTTCACTCCAGGCATCTTTTCCTTTTGCCATTTTTGTTTTATGTCCTTTTACTGTAGTAAATGTATTTTTTCCTTTTGATTATGGTAAAATCACATAAAACAAATTTATCGTCTCAACAATTTCTGAGTTCAGTAGTGTTAAGAATATTTTCATTAATGTGCAACTAATCTCCAGAACATTTTCATCTTGCAAAACTAAAACTATACCCATTCAACAATAGATCCCCTTTTGTTGTAGTAAATCTGAGCTGTGAATTTGACTGTCAGCTGAGTCCTGTGAGTTTTCCTAGGAACTCATCAAACTTGTGGTAGTCTTGGGAACACCTGACACTGATGTATACACATTAAGTCAGTCTTTGATCTGCTTCACTGACTACACATTTTACATGTGGAAGGTAGGGTAGAGGAATCACCACTTCCACATTCAGTGAATCTTCATTTTTATATAGGATAAAATAAACATAGGGCAGAGGAAACAATCAGATATGCATTTTTCTCAGGTAAGCAGAGGGATGACTTTTTAGTTCGTCCTTTGTCTGGTACCTGTGAAGGTAAGTTATTAATTTACATTGTCAGGGTGAAATTTAACAGAACTATTTTAGGGTAAAGAGCTTGGGGCCCATTGTGGGCAAATTATGAGGGAAGTATGCGGCTTTTATTTTGCTTATGTTTGTAGCTATCTTATTTAGGAATAAAATGTGAGGTAGCCTTGTGTGACCTAGGTCCCAGCTTGACTTTTCCCTTTGGCTTAGTGAGTTTGGTGTCCCCGGATTTATTTTCCTTTCACAATAGTAAAATGGTTACTATAGTGAAGCAGATTAATGATTACCTTTTTTAACTCCTAAAATTTCCATTTGGCTCTTCGTTAAATCTTTTTTATGCTTGTGTGTGCGTATGCTCAGATGTCTGTATTTCTTTCAGAAGTGTTCATGATCGCATGTTGGAGCATTTTGACAATTTTGGCTTTAAGACTGTCAGATAATCCCACCATCTCTGCCTTTTTGGCTTTGGTATCTGTAAATTGTCTTTTCCCATGTAGATTGAGATTTTCCCAATTCTTCATGTTGTGAGAATTTTTAATTATATTCTGGGAATTTTGAATATCAGGTCATGAGACTCTTGGTCTTGTGTACATTCTATAAAGAATGTTGATATTTTTGTCTTAGCAGGCAGTCTACTTCTCTTCTCTGGTGATGACTTTGCCATGACTCTTTTCCTCATTATGGAGCTAAGGCAAAAGAGAAAGGCTGCAGAAGGAAGGTGTTTAGTTAAAGATAGGGTGAGTCTTGAGGGCACTGATTAAGGTGTCTGTGCCCAGGACACTGCCGGAACTGCTGGTGGTGCACAGATTTCAGAATCCTCAGTGAATAAAAAAGGTGGAAGTAGGGTAGTAAATAAATGGCCTAGTAATTAAAAATTATGTCAAGTTGTAACTGCATCTCTGAGATTTATAGTGTGACAAGCAACAGTGCCAAGTGAGGAGAGCACCACTTATGGTCTTTATCACAGCTACTCAACTTTACCGATTATTGAACCAATACAGACGAATCAACAGAGGACTAAATATTGTTTCATTATGGGTGACCAAGTGTTAACAATTGGCTATTACTTACACTCTGGCTTGGATTGACCTTAGTCAGGCTCCTTTCTTCCTTACAGGCACCTAAACATTGGCTTGCTCCCTAGACAGAGGGAGCAGTCACTACAATTCAAAATCTAACCTTAATAGCTTATCCTGAGAAGCAATTGACCACAGCATACAATATTTTCTGTCAGGTCACCTGGTCATATTGTCTGTTCAGTCTCATTTTTTCCCCCAATTTCCCTTCAAATATTCCTACTGGACCTGCTTATCTCCTCCTGTAAAGGAAAGCCTTTTTCTGATTCTGAGATTATCAAAGACTCTGAAGTCAGAGCATTCTTCCTACGATAATAGTGTTTTTGAAAAAAGTCTTTCCTTATCTAAGACTAGATGGTTTTTATTTGACTTAATGATACGGATGGAGGAAAAAAAGTGCGTGTGTGTGTGTGTGTATGTGTATTGTGCTCTCCTCTAGCCTAGTTATAAATGTAACATGAATGTAAAGAAGTAATATAATAAAAATAATAAAATACTAAAATCCTTCTGAGGAAAATGATAAAAGACGGGAGAAATTCAGCAATTACTTCTTTCTTTGATAAACAGACCTAGTTATAGAAACACGATGACTTTTCCTAACTTAATATATAAACTAAATACTACTGCAATTAGCATTCCAACATAATTTTTTTTGGCATCTGACTGAAAGATTTTCAAGTTCTTCTGAAAGATCAAAGTACCAGAAGAGCCAGGAAAAGAGAAAATAATGGAGAAGAACAAACATTACTTGACATTTAAAATATAATTAGGTTGGGGTGGAGCCAAGATGGCTGAATAGGAACAGCTCTGGTCTACAGCTCCCAGCATGAGCGACGCAGAAGATGGGTGATTTCTGCATTTCCATCTGAGGTACCGGGTTCATCTCACTAGGGAGTGCCAGACAGTGGGTGCAGGACAGTGGGTGCAGTGCAACATGCACGAGCCGAAGCAGGGTGAGGCAATGCCTCACTTGGGAAGCACAAGGGGTCAGGGAGTTCCCTTTCCTAATCAAAGAAAGGGGTGACAGACAGCACCTGGAAAATCAGGTCACTCGCACCCTAATACTGCGCTTTTCCAATGGGCTTAAAAAACGGCGCACCAGGAGATTATATCCCGCACATGGCTAGGAGGGTCCTACACCCACGGAGTCTTGCTGATTGCTAGCACAACAGTCTGAGATCAAACTGCAAGGTGGCAGCGAGAATGGGGGAGGGGGTGCCTGCCATTGCCCAGGCTTGATTAGGTAAACAAAGCAGCCAGGAAGCTCAAACTGGGTGGAGTCCACCACAGCTCAAGGACGCCTGCCTGCCTCTGTAGGCTCCACATCTGGTGGCAGGGCACAGACAAACAAAAAGACAAAGACAGCAGTAACCTCTGCAGAATTAAAAGTCCCTGTCTGACAGCTTTGAAGAGAGTAGTGGTTCTCTCAGCACACAGCTGGAGATCTGAGAACAGGCAAACTGCCTCCTCAAGTGGGTCCCTGACCCCCAAGCAGCCTAAATGGGAGGCACCCCCCAGTAGGGGCAGACTGAAACCTCACACAGCCCGGTACTCCTCTGAGACAAAACTCCCAGAGGAATGATCAGGCAGCAGCATCTGCGGGTCACCAAAATCCACTGTTCTACAGCCACCGCTGTTCTGCAGCCACCATGGCTGACACCCAGGCAAACAGGGTCTGGAGTGGACCTCTAGCAAAGTCCAACAGACCTGCAGCTGAGGGTACTGTCTGTTAGAAGGAAAACTAACAAACAGAAAGGACATCCACACCAAAAACCCATCTGTACATCACCATCATCAAAGACCAAAAGTAGATTAAAACCACAAAGATGGGGAAAAAACAGAAGAAAAACTGGAAACTCTAAAAAACAGAGCGCCTCTCCTCCTACAAAGGAACGTAGCTACTCATCAGCAACGGAACAAAGCTGGACAGAGAATGACTTTGACGAGCTGAGAGAAGAAGCCTTCAGATGATCAAACTACTCTGAGCTACAGGAGGAAATTCAAACCAATGGCAAAGAAGTTAGGAACTTTGAAAAAAAAATTAGAGGAATGGATAACTAGAATAACCAATGCAGAGAAGTCCTTAAAGGAGCTGATGGAGCTGAAAGCCAAGGCTCGAGAACTACGTGAAGAATTCAGAAGCCTCAGGAGCCAATGCGATCAACTGGAAGAAAGGCTATCAGTGATGGAAGACGAAGTGAATGAAATGAAGTGAGAAGGGAAGTTTAGACAAAAAAGAATAAAAATAAATGAACAAATCCTCCAAGAAATATGGGACTATGTGAAAAGACCACATCTGCGTCTGATTGGTGTACCTGAAAGGGACGGGGAGAATGGAACCAAGTTGGAAAACACTCTGCAGGATATTATCCAGGAGAACTTCCCCAATCTAGTAAGGCAGGCCAACGTTCAGATTCAGGAAATACAGAGAACGCCACAAAGATACTCCTCGAGAAGAGCAACTCCAAGACACGTAATGGTCAGATTCACCAAAGTTGAAATGAAGGAAAAAATGTTAAGGGCAGCCAGAGAGAAAGGTCGGGTTACCAACAAAGGGAAGCCTATCAGACTAACAGCTGATCTCTCGGCAGAAACTCTAGAAGCCAGAAGAGAGTGGGGGCCAATATTCAACATTCTTAAAAGAATTTTCAACCCAGAATTTCGTATCCAGCCAAACTAAGCTTCATAAGTGAAGGAGAAATAAAATACTTTACAGACAAGAAAATGCTGAGAGATTCTGTCACCACCAGGCCTGACCTAAAAGAGTTCCTGAAGGAAGCACTAAACATGGAAAGGAACAACCAGTACCAGTCACTGCAAAAACATGCCAAAATGTAAAGACCATCAAGGCTAGAAAGAAACTGCATCAACTAATGAGCAAAATAATCAGCTAGCATCATAATGACAGGACCAAATTCATACATAACAATATTAACTTTAAATATAAATGGGGTAAATGCTCCAATTAAAAGACACAGACTGGCAAATTGGATAAAGAGTCAAGACCCATCAGTGTGCTGTATTCAGGAAACCCATCTCACGGGCAGAGACACATGTAGGCTCAAAATAAAGAGATGGAGGAAGATCTACCAAGCAAATGGAAAACAAAAAAAGGCAGGGGTTGCAATCCTAGTTTCTGATAAAACAAACTTTAAACCAACAAAGATCAAAAGAGACAAAGAAGGCCATCAAGTAATGGTAAAGGGATCAATTCAACAAGAGGAGCTAACTATCCTAAATATATATGCACCCAAGACAGGAGGACCCAGATTCATAAAGCAAGTCCTGAGTGACCTACAGAGAGACTTAGACTCCCACACAATAATAATGGGAGACTTTAACACCCCACTGTCAATATTAGACAGATCAACGAGACAGAAAGTTAACAAGGATATCCAGGAATTGAACTCAGCTCTGCACCAAGCAGACCTAATAGACATCTACAGAACTCTCCACCCCAAATCAACAGAATATACATTTTTTTCAGCACCACACCAGACCTATTCCAAAATTGACCACATAGTTGGAAGTAAAGCACTCCTCAGCAAACGCAAAAGAACAGAAATTATAACAAACTATCTCTCAGACCACAGTGCAATCAAACTAGAACTCAGGATTAAGAAACTCACTCAAAACCCGCTCACCTACATGGAAACTGAACAACCTGCTCCTGAATGACTACTGGATACATAATGAAATGAAGCCAGAAGTAAAGATGTTCTTTGAAACCAATGAGAACAAAGACACAACATACCAGAATCTCTGGGACACATTCAAAGCAGTGTGTAGAGGGAAATTTATACCACTAAATGCCCACAAGAGAAAGCAGGAAAGATCCAAAATTGACACCCTAACATCACAATTAAAAGCAAGAGCAAACACATTTAAAAGCTAGCAGAAGGCAAGAAATAACTAAAATCAGAGCAGAACTGAAGGAAATAGAGACACAAAAAAACCCTTCAAAAAATTAATGAATCCAGGAGATGGTTGTTTGAAAAGATCAACAAAATTGATAGACCACTATCAAGACTAATAAAGAAGAAAAGAGAGAAGAATCAAATAGACGCAATAAAAAATGATAAAGTGGATATCACCACCAATCCCACAGAAATACAAACTACCATCAGAGAATACTATAAACACCTATATCCAATAAACTAGAAAATCTAGAAGAAATGGATAAATTCCTCGACACATACACCCTCCCAAGACTAAACCAGGAAGAAGTTGACTCTCTGAATAGACCAATAACAGGCTCTGAAATTGAGGTAATAATCAATAGCTAACCAACCAAAAAAAGTCCAGGACCAGATGGATTCACAGCCGAATTGTACCAGAGGTACAAGGAGGAGCTGGTACCATTCCTTCTGAAACTATTCCAATCAATAGAAAAAGAGGGAATCCTCCCTAACTCATTTTATGAGGCCAGCATCATCCTGTTACCAAAGCCGGGCAGAGACACAACCAAAAAAGAGAATTTTAGACCAATATCCTTGATGAACATTGATGCAAAAATCCTCAATAAAATACTGGCAAACCGAATCCAGCAGCACATCAAAAAGCTTATCCACCATGATCAAGTGGGCTTCATCCCTGGGATGCAAGGCTGGTTCAATATATGCAAATCAATAAATGTAATCCAGCATATAAACAGAACCAAAGACAAAAACCACATGATTATGTCAATAGATGCAGAAAAGGCCTTCAACAAAATTCAATGATGCTTCATGCTAAAAACTCTCAATAAATTAGGTATTGATGGGACGTATCTCAAAATAATAAGAGCTATCTATGACAAACCCACAGATAATATCATACTGAATGGACAAAAACTGGAAGCATTCCCTTTGAAAACTGGCACAAGAGAGGGATGCCCTGTCTCACCACTCCTATTCAACACAGTGTTGGAAGTTCTGGCCAAGGCAATCAGGCAGGAGAAGGAAATAAATGGTATTCAATTAGGAAAAGAGGAAGTCAAATTGTCCCTGTTTGCAGATGACATGATTGTATATTTAGAAAACCCCATTATCTCAGCCCAAAATCTCCTTAAGCTGATAAGCAACTTCAGCAAAGTCTCAGGATACAAAATGAATGTGCAAAAATCACAAGCATTCCTATACACCAATAACAGACAAACAGAGAGCCAAATCCTGAGTGAACTCCCATTCACAATTGCTTCAAAGAGAATAAAATACCTAGGAATCCAACTTACAAGGGATGTGAAGGACCTCTTCAAGGAGAGCTACAAATCACTGCTCAATGAAATACTAGAGGACACAAACAAATGGAAGAACTTTCGATGCTCATGGATAGGAAGAATCAATATTGTGAAAATGGCCATACTGCCCAAGGTAATTTATAGATTCAATGCCATCCCCATCAAGCTACCAAGGACTTTCTTCACAGAATTGGAAAAAACTACTTTAAAGTTCATATGGAACCAAAAAAGAGCCTGCATTGCCAAGTCAATTAAGTCAAAAGAACAAAGATGGAGGCATCACACTACCTGACTTCAAACTATACTACAAGGCCACAGTAACCAAAAGAGCATGGTACTGGTACCAAAACAGAGATATAGATCAATGGAACAGAACAGAGCCTTCAGAAATAATACCACACATCTATAACCATCTGATCTTTGACAAACCTGACAAAAACAAGAAATGGGGAAAGGATTCCCTATTTAATAAATGGTGCTGGGAAAACTGGCTAGCCATATGTAGAAAGCTGAAACTGGATCCCTTCCTTACACCTTATACAAAAATTAATTCAAGATGGATTAAAGACTTAAATATTAGACCCAAGACCATAAAAACCCTAGAAGAAAACCTAGGCAATACCATTGAGGACATAGGCATGGGAAGGACTTCATGTCTAAAACACCAAAAGCAATGGCAACAAAAGCCAAGACTGACAAATGGGATCTAATGAAACTCAAGAGCTTCTGCACAGCAAAAGAAACTACCATCAGAGTGAACAGGCAACCTACAGAATGGGAGAAAATTTTTGCAATCTACTCATCTGACAAAGGGCTAATATCCAGAATCTACAAAGAACTCAAACAAATTTACAAGAGAAAAGCAAACAACCTCATCAAAAAGTGGGCAAAGGATATGAACAGACACCTCTCAATAGAAGACATTTGTGCAGACAACAGACACATGAAAAAATGCTCATCATCACTGGCCATCAGAGAAATGCAAATCAAAACTACAATGAGATACCATCTCACACCAGTTAGAATGGTGATCATTAAAAAGTCAGGAAACTCAGGTGCTGGAGAGAATGTGGAGAAATAGGAACACTTACACTGTTGGTGGGACTGTCCAACCATTGTGGAAGACAGTGTGGCGATTCCTCAAGGGTCTTGAACTAGAAATACCATTTGATCTAGCCATCCCATTACTGGGTATACACCCAAAGGATTATAAGTCATGCGGCTATAAAGACACATGCACACGTATGTTTATTCACAATAGCAAAGACTTGGAACAAACCCAAGTGTCCATCAATGATAGACTGGATTAAGAAAATGTGGCACATATACACCATGGAATACTATGCAGCCATAAAAAAGGATGAGTTTATGTCCTTTGTAGGGACATGCATGAAGCTGGAAACCATCATTCTTAGCAAACTATCGCAAGGACAAAAAACCAAACACCGCATTTTCTCACTCATAGGTAGGAATTGAACAATGAGAACACTTGGACACAGGAAGGGGAACATCACACACCGGGGCCTGTTGTGGGGTCGGGGGAAGGGGGAGGGATAGCATTAGGAGATATTCCTAATGTAAAGGACAAGTTAATGGGTGCAGCACACCAACATAGCACATGTATACATATGTAACAAACCTGCACATTGTGCACGTGTACCCTATAACTTAAAGTATAATAAAAAACATTCTGCATTCTCATACCTCTTTCAATTGTCCTTTTATTATCTTCCCCATAGTGTCCAGCTCCTCTCAAGTTCTGCTCCAGATTGATTTACATTTCAATTTACTCTCAATTCACTGCTTTAGTTCGTGTGCTCAATTTACCTTCTTGCCACTGCCAGGTTCTGCCTACTAACAGCTTCACAATTGAATCCATTTTGTCTAGCTTTAGTCCCAAGCAGCCGTTTTTAGAGCTGACCTAGGATTGGGTATATACTGAGACAGGATGCTTACAAGAGAAAACATTCTCCAAAGACACACATATTTACTTTACAAACAGTGTAAAATATCACTTTTTGTGCTTATCTCCATAAAGGTGAGAGAATGAGTTACCATGTTCCAAGAATGAATGGCTTAATTGGGGATTAATCACTCTAATCACCCTTCTGTTTGTCAACCTTTTGTTTTTCAAATAATTATTCTATATGTATGAACAATTTGTAATAATTAAAAATACAGTAGGTACATCTTTATGAAAATATATTAAAATGTTCAAATACGGAAAATAATAAATAAAATGTTAAAATAGACATAAAATCTATAAAAATCATCTTTATGAAATACAAAATCAATAACGCCCCTTGATTCTGATAAGTGCACAATTTGTTTGGGGGAGAAAAGTTAAAAAATATCCATTGCCTTAGTAAAAACAAAGGATCAAAATATTTTTAAAAGTGACAGGAATAAACTTGTGGCCTGGGAGAAAAAGCAACAAAACAATTAATGCTGAAAAATAATTTCTAAATGGTAAAAAGAGTGGTTGTAAATGATTTATGACCATATTATTTTGATTTTGAAAGTTTGTTTTCAAGGAAACTGTTTGAATCTTCTCAACTGGGAAGTTTCCACTTATCTTCTACAGAGCTCTCAAGATTTGCCCCAGCTGGTATCTGAGTGACAGCAGGTACAGTAATATTCCTTCTAGTTAGTATCTGTGGTGATACAAGCATTAGGAGATATACCTAAAGTTAAATGATGAGTTAATGGGTGCAGCACACCAACAGGGCACATGTGTATATATATGAAACAAACCTGCACATTGTGCACATGTACCCTAAAACTTAAAGTATAATAATAAAAAAAAGAAAAAAAAATGAAACTCAAGCATTCCTTTAGGAGGGCAGTGTCAGAAACCCCAGGAGCCTAGGGCCTCTCACTAGAGACTTTTCAATTATCACGTGACTCAGGAGACTGCCTCAGGCATCTCATGTGCTTATTTAGACTGTAGGCTTCCAGCTAGAGCAGAGTACATACCCTCCATTGCTGTGTAACCTGTGAATGGTGATCTCTATGTCTTTTCACATTATCATGCTTCTTCATTCACACAAGTGTGGTTTGTGGAGATTAAATGTAAACCTCATGTTTGCTACCTAGACACGCAGACTCTTATTTCCAAACCCAAACCTGAAATAGGAATCAGAATATTTTCAGACTTTTCTTTTTCTTTCTTTCTTTTTTTTTTTTTTTTTTTGAGATGGAGTCTAGCTCTGTCACCCAGGCTGGAGTGCGGTGGCACGATCTTGGCTCACTGCAACCTCCGCCTCCTGGGTTCAACCGATTATCCTGCCTCAGCCTCTCGAATAGCTGGGATTACAGGCACCCGCCACCATGCCCAGCTAATTTTTGTATTTTTAGTAGAGATGGGGTTTCACTGTGTTGGCCAGGCTGGTCTCGAACTCCTGACCTCATGATCCGTTCGCCTCAGCCTCCCAAAGTGCTGGGATTACAGGCATGAGCCACTGTGCCCGGCCTAGAGTTTTTAAGAATAATCCATTCACATCACAGCAGTGAGTGAGGATTTCAGGGAGCAGATGAAGTTTATTCCTCAGTGTTTCACCAGAAAAACCTGCATTGGCCACATTCTCTAACCAGAAGGATTCCCCTCTATATTCTTCTTCTGGGAAGCCTCTAAATTTCTCTAGATATTGTCCTACTTGGTTATCAGCTCCCCTCTACCCCCATTACAATAGAACAATTATAAATCAAATGTAAGAATCTCTCAGTTTCTAAAGCTAAATGGGAACACCCTACCCTTTACTGAATTTTGCCTTGAAATATGTAAAAAGACATTTAGTATTCTAAAGCTAAAAACAGCACTCAGAAAAAAACAATCTCCTCCACTTAGTATAACTGACTTCCTTAAAAGGCAATAGAGAATTTTAAGTAAACATTGTTTTCCTATGGATACATATACAATATAAACGGGCATATTAGTGTTTTTGTTAGGTAGGATGGAGACATTGAGTCTCATGTTACTTCATTAGCAGTATCCATTCAGATAGCCACCTACAGATATCTATTAGAAGCAAATAGAAACAGTAGCAAATAAAATATAACATACATACAGCATGCTGTCACTCATCTAGGGATTAAAGTCATTTGGACCCATGGAACTGGCATTTGGACCAATAGGAATGTATTGATCAGTGTTTCACTGATTACAAGCTGATTGTAAGCGTTGCATTATAGCCTTATACCAGCTCTCAAAACTAGGTTTTTCAACGTTAGTAGTTGATGTAGAATTTTAAGACTCTCACCAGCACATTAGAGCAGTCTGCTGCAGAAAGGTGTGCATTAGGCAGATGTGTTTTTACCACCTGCTTTCTGTCTTAATAATGCAAATAACAGTTATGGGGCCCTATTAAGTGCCGGGTGCATTTTTGATGTGTTATCTGATTTAATCCTCACAATATCCCCCTGGGATGAATATAATTATCACATTTTATAGATGAAGAATATGAGACATGGAGAGATTAAGTAATTGACTAAAGATCAAATAGCTAATAAGTTGTCAAGCCCAAGATGTGAATACAGGTCTGCTTTGACTCTACACACCCTATATTTATCACTAAAATATAAAGCTCTCTGGCATCTGGCATTCTGATTTTTTTAAAAAAGAAAATAGCCCAAAGTGGGAAGATTAAACTTTGTTAGGAGACTAGTATTTTCCCTCACCAAGAGGCTCAGCTACATTTTGCTGGTGGTACAATGTGAAGACAGTGCAAAGGGAAAATAGCTGGGTGACAGGTGGGATTGCTAAGCAACAGTTTATGAAATCCAGTGAAACCATGGCAATGGAACACTATGGTCCCAGTCACGAACCTATTCAACATTCAAGAGTAAAGACACAGCTATCAGGAACATCTGGTAAGATAAATCAAGAGTGCTATAAACTTTGGAAATATAAGGCATCAGTATCACTATTGTTATTACCAACACATATGATACAAATAATCAAAGCAATCAGTGCATTTCAAACAAATAATTGCTTCATTAAAAATATCATTGTCACATATAGAAACTTTATTTTCCTTGACAAACAAATTTTCTGCTTTCTTTTCTTATCAAACACAACTCTTCACTTTGATTAAAGAATGGATCTGTGCTACACCGGAACACTTTGCATTTTAAAGCATTTTGGATTTACAATGTGCTTCCTGACAATGTGTTTCTGACAGTGATGCTGAAACAGGTATTATCATTCCCACTGCACAGAAAGAAAAACTGGGGCTTTAAGGAATTTAAGCAACTTGTCCAAGGCACACTGTTAGTCAATATCACATCCTAAACTTCTACAGAGGTCTACTTCTAGACAAGAGCTTCTCCCAGTCAAAGTACTTTTTATAATTCCCTAAGCCACATACCTATCTGAGAATCTGACCAAGCTCGTGGTCCCTTCCTCTGCCCTTTTTGATGATTGTGTCATCTCCCTGGGCTTTGTCAGTTATTACATACACCTCACCCCAAATGTCTGTGTCCTAAGAGTTTGATCACAAAAATGGACCCTTGATCTAGCAGCAACTCAAAACCCTGCTTAACTTTCTGCCTTGCACTAACCTGCACCAATCCACCTTCTCTATGCCCAAACCAGCACTTTAAATAATGAAGTCAGGAGACATTGTTTCGCAAGACCCTTTCAGGCTAGAGTAACACCTTTGTCCCTCTTTCTTATTCTCAAGATTGTCTATGTAGGGTAGACTTCCACCTTCGATATGAAACATATCAGTTAAGGATGGTGTACAATACTTTAGAGGGTAAAAACTCATGTTTACTGAAGTTCTGATCATTCCATTCTCCATCATCTTATGTAAATCAGAAGACATAAGCCTCATTTTTCCAGTTCCAGTTTGACTTGCACCATTGACATTATAGTTAGAAGGATCCACTTTGATATGCACTGTTTACAGCCAGAACTGCCAATTATAGAACATGTGAGAAAAGCTGCAATGTCAGAATCCAACATTTCTGTGAGGTGTAATGCTCTAAAAATTCTTTTGGAGATAATTATGATGACTGAACATGCATGGATATGAGATACACACAATCATGATCACCTTTGACCAGTGCCTCCTCAATGTGGTCCCAGTATTTGGAGAGTGTAGTGGGGCTCAACTCTATTTGAATGGCTATTCGCATGTTACAGACAATAGAGAGTATCCACACTTGCAGTGATACAATGCTTGGCTATTTCCTAATGTCATGCATTTCCTTACAGGTCTTCTGAGGGTCTTCTATACATATAATGTCCTCAGTTTACCACTTCTTATTACACATAAGTCTTATAGAAGAACATCCTAGGAAGAACACACAAGGAGGCATCAGACTGGTATGTTCAGTGAACTAAGTACAACATCTGAAGTCTCCTCAGTTTTTTAGTGGACACTAAAGTTGGTGGTGATGGTATTCCTTGTACCAGATCACAGAAAGCTCTATCAGGAGCAACTTAAGCCAGATTAAGAGTTAATAGGAAGGAAACCAGATCTCTATAGCTTATTGGATTACTGTCCAAATAAATTACAGATATAGTTAACTACATTATTCCTCTACGGACTAAGATCTTCCACATGGTGTTGTAAAAACATTTTTTTCAGTAGCAGAACCTTTTCTTCACATATTACCTCAAACCCCAAAGCATAAAACTTTGGTTGAAGCATTCAGTAGCAGAGACCTTTTTTCAAATATTACTTGGAACCCCTCAAGTAAATTCCAGATTCTCACTAGCTTACTCTCTACCTTGCTTCCCAAGGTAGTATTCAAGGCAACTTCATGGAACTCATGGGCATCAAGAACCATAGTTGTAAATTAATGTAGAATAGAGGAACCAACCCTCTGAGTAAGACATAAAGATGTAAAGAGGAGTCAGCAATGAAATCTCTGCAGCTCTGTATCTTGCATCACAGCCAAAAGCTCTAGGTTTGATATTCTACCTCAGGTGTCTAAGATGAAAATTCCAAAATCTTGGATCTTGAACTACTTTCTACATGGGTGAGTTTTAATTCCAGAAAGATTATAAATAATATACATATAACAAACTGAATTGAATCCATGCTCTTAAAATTTTGTGTACAGATTAGGAATAGCCTCTATATATTTGTTATTTAAAGGTTTGTGATGGTAAGAGAATTGGGCATATTAGAGAGTTCAGTGGTTACTAATTTTAAATGTGTAGTTGAATTAATGATTAGATTTGAGAATTTTATATTGAAAGTTATATGAGAATTTTGCAAAACTTATAAATTATATTGGAATATTTAGGAGAACTTCAGGTTTACTATATTTATATGATTATTTTGATGTTTTATCTAAGATCTTGAGAAGATTTGTTTGTGAGAAAATTGAGGTATTTAAAATGAAACTCAAATATAAATTTATCAATTCAGTTTAAAATATGCAAAGAAACTTAATAAACTTATAAATGCTCCCTTGAAAATGACTGGTAAAGTAAGTTGATAAAAATAATTTAAATTTGACATTAAAAATTTTAAAAAACTAGGATTTTTAGTCCATAAATTTAACAAATTATATGCTTATATCAACACTAACCAAAGTGGCCTTTCTTGTGCACAAACATTGCTTTCGAGAGAACTAAAAAACTCACATTGATATTTTTCAGCTAGTTATTCATAGAAGCCAATGAGTTCTCACTAGAAGTATCTTCTCCATGAAGAGACAGGGTGTTGTCTTGAGCCTCTTTTATGTCCCTCCAGAATGTGGGCCTCCTGCTAAGAACAGTGCAGACCTGTGCTGTCCAATATAATAGCCACTACCTACATGTGGCTACTAAGCAGCTGAAATAGGGCTAGAAATATTGAGATATTGTGTAACAGTGAAACACACGCTGGAATTTGAAGACATAATATGAAAAAAAAATCTAAATATTTCATCTATGATTTTTAATAGCTGTGTTGACATACAATAAACTGCACGTAAAGTGTACAACAGTGAACATATCCAGCACTCCAAAAAGTTTCCTTATAACCCTTTTTAATCTAACCTTTCTTCCCATCCCTCTTTGTGACTTGTCTTTAGGCAATTACTGATGTATTTTTTGTCACTATACATTAGTTTCTGTTCTGTAAAATTTTGAAGACATGTTCTCTTTTGCTTTGCCTGTCTTCCTTCACTCAGCAAAACTATTTTGAGATTTATCATGTTTTATGCATCAAAAGTTCATTCTTTTTATTGCTGAATAGTGTATATATCGTTTTCCACAGTGACTACACCAATTTACATTTCCATATGTACATTCAAAAATGTAAAAGAGTTCCCTTTTCTCCACATCCTCATCAACACCTTTCCTTTGTTTTTTAATAATAGGCATCCTAACAGCTATGAGGTGATCATTTACTGTGGTTTTGACTTGTATTTCCCTGACGATTAGTGACATTGAGCACATTTTTATATGCCTATTTGCCATTTGCATATCTTCTCTGGAGCTATGTCTGTCTAGGTTCTTTGCCCATTTTGTAATTTGGTTATTTGGTTTGTTTTGCTTGTAGGTAAAATCTGCTAGTGATATATTATCTCAATGTTTATCAAATAAAGTTTTAATTATTCTTTTATTTTTGAAGGGTAGTTTTTTCCAGATATAAATACTGGGTTGACAGCCTTTTTATTTAATCATTTTGAATATGTCATCCCAATGACATCTTGGCCTCCATGGTTTCTGATGAGAAGTCAGCTATTATATTTTTGAGGATACCTTGTATATGATGAGTCACTTCCCTCTTGCTGCTTTTAAGATTTTTTATTTGCCCTTGCTTTTTGACAGTTTGACTATGATGTCCTCAGCTGTGGCTCTCTGTGTTAATCCTAATTGGAGTTTGTTGAGCTTCTGGGATGTGTAGGTTAATGTTTTTCACCAAATTTCATAATTTTGGTGATGATTTCTTCAGCGTTCTTTCTTTCTCACTTCTCTCCTCTCCTAGAATCTTATGCCTGTGTTGGTGCTCTTGATGTTTTTCCATAGGTCCAAGTGGCTCTATTTATTTTTCTTCATCTTTTTTTCTGTTTCTCGGACTGTATAATATCAATTGACCTATCTATATCTTGCTCACTCCTTTTTCCTGCTAGTTCAAACCTGCCGTTGAGCTCCTTTGTGAAAATTTTCATTTTAGTGGTACTTCTCTTCATAATTTTGATCCTTTTAAAAATAATTTCCATATCTTTATTGATATTCTCTACTTGGGAAGACATAGTTTTCATACTTTCTTTTAGTTCTTTATACATGGTTTCCTTCAGTTCACTGAACATATTTAAAATGGCTGATTTAGATTCTTTGTTAACTAAGTTCAATATTCATGCTTCCACAAAAAGTTTCTATTGATTGTGGGATGTTTTTCTGTGTATAGGCCATAATTACCTATTTTTTTTGCATTCTCATAATTTTTGTTAAAAACTTGGCATTTTAAATAATATAATGAAGCAATTCTGGCAATGAGGTATCCCTCACTACAGGTAGGGCAAACAGAAGTAATTACTGCTCATAGATGTTTAATGTCCTAATTACCCAGAATCTTCTGTTATAACAGATTATATTGTAAAAGGGAATTAAGTTTGCTCATGCAATCAACTTTGCTAATATGCTGACTTAACAATAGGGAGATTATCCTGGATTAACTGAGTGGCCCAATGTAATTACAAGGTTGTGTAAAAGTGGAAGAGGAAATCAGAAGAGATAACCTGAGAGATTGTAGCATGACAAAAGACAGTTACTGGACTTGAAAATGGAGGAATGGGGCCACACCAAGGAATGTAGGTGGACTCTAGAAACTGGAAAATGTAAGAAAAAATATTCCTTCCTAAAACATCCAGAAATAACATATTCTTGCTGAGAACTTCATTTTAGTCACCTAAGACACATTTTAGACTTCCGCTTTCCCGAACTGTAAAATAATAAATTTGTGTTGTCCTAAGCCACTAAGTTTGCGTGAATTAACTACATCAGCAGGCCATTAATGTACTAGGATTTCTTGTTGCTGCTAGTTTGTTTTCGTTGTTGTTTGTTTAATGACTTTACGGAACCAATTCTGTAGTCTGTAATTTTTGTCATGTAGAGCAAATTAACTCTCTGCTCAGTTAGCTTAGTAGTCAGTTAATGATAAGGTAGAGATTTCCTTAAATGCCTTGAACCATTAAGTCTCCCAGCTTTTACCAAGAAGCTCTGTGTATGTGTTGAGATACACCTTCGATGCTCCAGCAGGCAGTTTATAATTCTGCCTTCACCTTCATTTACTACTTGTGCAAAACCACAAGTGAGAGATTAGGGCCTTCTCATGTCTTTCTTGAGTATGTGCAAAGCCTTAGACATATATGCATGGCCTTCTAAATTCTCAAGAATATGTTGTAGGTTTTCCAAGCCCCACATGAAACCCTCATTCTCCAGTTTTTTTCTTTTAATTTTTTTTTGTAACCTCTTATTAGCCCTAACTTCTTCTAAGGCAGCTGCTATGTTAAACACTCGCCTCTGATGTTTTTGACAAATGCCTTGGCAATAGAGTTTTTCAGAGTGATCTCTGAGTTTTGTCAAATAAATATAAGCCTTGAGCATGAAGCTTTTCAGTGAGTTTCCAGACAAGTCAAATTGTAGTAATTCTCTGGGTGAAGCTTTTGGGGATCTCCAAATGCATCCTCCACTCCCAACCCACATTTGCTGCTAGGTTGCTGGTTTTCACAGGTACTGTAGCACTGGGGCTATTACTTTCCAAGGATACCATGAGAGTAAAAAGTGGGGGATATAATAAGGGCAAGTTAAAACTCCATGAAGTTCACATTTCTTGTTGAGTTTCAACATTTTTCTTGAATAAACACTTCTCAGTTATTATAAATATTTAGCTAATTTCCAGTTTTGAAAATTTTGTTTGACATATTTTACTGGTGTTCTTGTAGCTGTTATGGGAAGATTTTTTCTTGTCATTTCAGATGGCCCTGTCTTTTCTAATTTAAGTGGAGATTTTCTTGGTTCTAGGTATTGTAAATGATTTTTTATTGAAACCTGGGCATTTTGGGTGCTATGACGCTATGGACCTTATTTAAATATTTTTTCTCCCATGCTGTCAGGAAAAGAGGGGTTCTTCCTCATTTCTTCCAGATGGGAGTGGAATTCCAGATTCTCCACTTGACCTCTATTAATATCCAGTGGTAGAGGCTCATTCTTACTGCCAAGTGTAGGTAGGAGTTGATGCTCTTTCTTGTGAAGAAATAGATAGTTTTTATAGTCCTACATATTAGTAAAAACTTTCCTAGAAAGGACACTCCAGGCCCAGAATTCTATCAAACATTTAAGGAAGTAATAACACCAATTTTCCACAATCTACTCCAATAAAAGAACAAGAGGAAACAGTTTCCTACCATTCTGTAAAGTGAGCACTACTCTGATACAAAAATAAAACAAAACGAAGTTTACAAGAAGACATCAATATATATTGTGAATATAGATACAAAAATCTTTACTAATATTTTAGCAAATCATATATAGATGTGTGCATGTGTATATATATATGCTATATATATTATATGTATACACATACACACACAAATCATATGTTATGTTTATTTTATTTATTTGAGACAAGGTCTTGCTTTGTCACCCAGGCTGGAATGCAGTGGCATGAGCACAGCTCACTGCAGCCTCAACCTTCTGGGGTCAAGTGATCCTCTTGCCTCCACCTTCTGAACAGCTAAGACTACAGACATATATCACCATGCCCAGCTAATTGCTTTAAAATTTTTGGTAAGATGGGGTTTCACTTTGTTGCCCAGACTCGTCTTGAACTCCTTGGCTCAAACAATCCTCCTTCCTTGGCCTCCCAAAGTGCTGGGATTACAGGCATGAGCCACTGCACCTGGCCTAATAATATTGTAGGTTATAACCACATGGGGTTTATCCCAGGAATGCAAGGTTCGTTTAATATCTGAAAACTGATCAGTAGCATTCATCATATTAACAGTCTAAAAAGTACAGTCTATATAATCATCTCATTTACTGCAGAAAACAACATTATACAAAATCCAAATGTTCATGATAAAACCTCTCAACAAACTAGGAATAGAACAAAACTTCTTCCTGGTAAAGGGCAACTACAAAATACCTATAAGTACCATCATACTTAATGGTGAAAGACAGTGCTTCCCCTCAAGATTGAGAGTAAGCCAAGGAAATCTTTTCTCAAAACTCCCATTTGAATTTTTACCATAGATGCTAACTAATGTAATAAGTCAAGTAAAAAAGGGAATACAGATTTTTTTAAATAGAAAAACTATTTTTCTACTTTTAACATATTTTAGACAACATGGTTGTATATGTATTTAAAAAAGATACTAGAACTAAAAATTAGTTTAGCAGGGTTGCAGAATACAAGGTCAATATGCATAACTCAATTGTATTTCTATATACCAGCAACTATCTGAAAGTTAATAATATAAAAATACCATTTACAACAGCATCACAAAACCAGAAATACTTTGGGATAAGTTTGATAAAATATGTACTCTGAGAACAAAACAACATTGTTTAGAGACCTAATTAAAGAAGACCTAAATTGATTTGAGAGTCATATGGTTTTCTTGCTAGGAAGCTTTTTTTGTAGCTATTGACAAGCTGATTCTAAATTTTATGCACAGAAATTATAAAACATTAGTGAGATATATAAAAGAAAAACTAAGTAGGTAGAGAACTATACTACATTCACTGGAAGGCTCCATGTTGTTAAGATATCATTTATTCCCAAATTTATCTACACTGTCAACACAATCCAGGTGAAAATATTAGCAGGTTATTTTGTTGAAGTTTATAAGACTGCTAAAATTTGTTTATAAATTACGTGGATCTCTAACTGACAAAATAATTTTGAAAAAAAGAACAAACTTGAAAGCTTTAAACTACCAGATTTCAAGACTTATTATAAAGCTACAATCAAGACAGTGTGATACTGATGTAAAGAAAGACATATAGAACAGTGGAACAGAAAAGAAAGTTGAGAACTAGATCTAGAAATAGTAAGATCAGATCAAATTATCAACCATGCAAATAAAAGAATTACTTGGGGCAGGGAGTTAGAGTCAGTGCTATAAAAGCACAGTCAAGTTGTACATTCCCAAAGTAATTTGGTATGTTTATTTTGCACATAAAATTGACAAATAAATTTAATCTACTTGTTTCTATGCAATATGTAGTCCTAATTTGCAACATGTGTTTTTAAAGAATCTTCAATTATGGCTTTAGTAGATATCCAGCCTAAGACAGTGAAGAGTGATACAAACTAATTGAAATTAATGATTTAAATCAATTCAAAGTATTGGCAATAATATTAAAATAAGCTTAGTTATAGAAGTATCTGACAACTGTTATATCTCAAAATTTTGCTGAGATTTAGCATTTTCTCAAGAGATTAATTGCCTAAACGGTAATATTTACATCAAGTTAAAGATGTCAGTTTAGGCTTCCCCAATGAGAGTTAAACGCCAACTGAATAATTTTGAATCCTCTCTGTCTGGAATTGTGCTTAGCTAGTCAAGCCAAAAAAGATTATGTTTCACTTTACATATAATTCAAATTGATAGCTTAATATGACTCTGGCTGATGAGCACCATTTCAATACCATCTCATTGTATATATGATAATTTCAGATAAGAAATTATAATTTCTAAACACTATTCTAACTTTCTGAGATTAAGACTAAAGAATGTGAACAGCATTTTTATTTTCCACTAACTGTAATTTGGGGTCTCCATTGGGTCACTTGGGTTATAATAATTGCATCTGATTTGCCACAATTGTGTAATCTTAAAACATCTAAAATTTAAAAAATAGACAACAGAGTGAGTATCCTTAAAATGGGGAGTTGCTGTCCACCAGTTATATAGTATCAGTTACACAAGATGAATACATTCTTAACATCTGCTGTACGACACTGTGCCTATAGTTAACAATACTCTATTGTGCACTTAAAATGTGTCAAGGGGATAATCTCATGTTTAGTGTTCTTAACACACACACACAGACACACAGGCACACACACGGACACACACACACACACACACACACACACACATGAGAGGGGGGAAAAAGCATCTGTAACACCAAGAATGAGTCTCCAAAAGAGAATCACCCTTTGTTTAGAGAGAAAAATGCTTTGTGTAACTTCTTACTAACTGGAATTGTCCTATACCCAGTGATATATAAATTATGACTTGAATATTTAGAAAAATTCTGATATCCAATATTCTTCCCCCGTCCATACACAAGGTAGAAAATTACCTGGAAATTTTATTAGTATGTCTCTCACATTCAGAGATAGCATAAAAATCTTTGGCAGTTCATATGTCCTAACTTTAGATTTACATTATATGTTTACTAGAGTTAGCACTGAAGAACAAGTTAATTTACATCATCACAAAGATATCTTTGATATCTGTCTCAGCTTCTTTGGTAGAAATTGACTTCCCATTAAACTTGCCTGATAAAATACAGGATACCTTGTTAAATTGAATTTTAGCTATATGGTGAATATTTTAGCATAATTATATCCTGATTATCACAAGAAGCTTATTTATACTATAAAATAGTTGTTTATCTCTGTCAATTTGGGTTGATGACTTGTGAAGGATTAAAATGATGAATATAATGATTGAGTGGGTTCTACTTACCACTCTCTACTACCTAACACATTTAGCCTGTGATATAATTGTGATCATGTCTACAGTGAGATGGAGTAAACAGGAAGATGTGTTTGAATAAGTTAACAAGAATGAAATTCAGAGAAATAAAGAAATTAAAAATATGAAAGAGAAATTAAAGGATATGGAGAATATGGTATGCAGGTTGTACACTCATCAAATTGTAATGTCAGAAATAGATAACAGAAAGAATAAGAAATAGGTGATATTAAAAATATAAAGGCTGAGAATATTTCAGAAATTATGAAAGAAATAAATCCTCAGATTCAGGAAGTCTAGTAAACCCCACATAGAATATATAAAACTAAATTCACACCTAGACTTATTATAATAAAACTACAGAAACCCAAAAACAAAGATATGTTCTAAACAGCAAAGAATATGTAATTATCTACAGAAGAATTACATTTAACCTCTTAGATGACATCTCAATAGGAAGAGTAAAATCTAGAAGACACTATAACATCTACAAAGTGATTTTAAAAAGTAAGGATTTGGGACAAGATGGCTGACTAGAAGCAGCTAAGGTGCATGCCTCTCACGGAGAGAAACAAAAGGGGCAAGTAAATATAGCACCTTCAACTGAAAAATCCAGGTACTCACATTGGGACTAATCAAGGAAACAACTCAACCCACAGAGAAAGGAGAAAAGCAAGACAGGACAACAGCCCACCTGGGAGTGACACAGAGCCAGGAGAACCTCCCCAACCCAGGGAAGCAGTGAGTGAATGATTGACCCCAGGAAACCATGCCTCTGCCACTGATCTTTACAACCCTTTGGTTGGGAGACCCCCTTATGAAGACAACCCACCAGGGCCTTCAGTCTGACACTCAGTGTGAAATCTCGGCAGAGTAGCCACTCAGACTTGCATGGAGGCCCAGGAGCTTTACATACTCCAGCTTCGGGCTTCCTGGCAAAAGTGACTGCAACTCAGGCAAGGCAGGGGGTTGAACCTCCGCACATATCTCTAGGAAGGGGGCTGAGTAGCAATGGTCTGTGGGCCCCACTTCCACTGAGCCTCCCAGGATAAGACCCACTGGCTTGGAATTCCAGCCAGTGTCACCCATACCTGGGACAGAGTTCCCAGGGGGAGGGGCGGGCCACCATCTTTGTTGTTTGGGTAACTCAGCCATTCCAGCCTGCAGGCTTTGGAGAGTCCAACCAGGAGCAGAAGGGATCACTAAGCACAGCACAGCTGCTCTACCAAAACATGGCCAAACTGCTTCTTTCATCAGGTCTCTGATCCATTCCTCCTTACTGGGCAGGACCTGCAATCTGGACTTCCAGCCACTCCCACTGGTGTTCTCTGACTGATAGAGATTGGAATCCTCCCCGGGAAAGAGTTTCCTGGAGTAAGGGGTAGAATGCCATCTTTGTTGTTTGGGCAACTCAGCTGTTTCAGCCAGCAGCCTTGGGAGAGTTCAAACCAAAAGAGGGTGGAAGCAGTATTCTGGCACAGCACAACTGCTCTATACAAGCATGGCCAGACTGCTTCTTTAAGCAGGTATCCTATGCCATTCCTCATGACTGGGTGAGACCTCCCAAACAGCATCTCCAACCACCTCCTACAGGTGCATTTGGGCTGGCAACAGTTCTGTACTTCCCTGGGACAGAGCTTCCAGAGCAGGGGGCAGGCTGCCATCTTTGCTGTTTCACATCCAAAGGTCAGCAACCTCATGGACTGAAGGTAGATAAGCCCACAAAAATGAGAAAGAATTAGTGCAAGAATGCCAAAAGTTCAAAAAGCCAGGGTGCCCTATTTCCTCCAAATGACTGCACCACCTCTCCAGCAAGGGTTCAGACCAGGCTGAAGCTGAGATGGCTGAAATGACAGAAGTAGAAATCAGAATATGAATAGGAACAAAGTTCACTGAGCTAAAGGACTACATCGTAACTCAATGCATAGAAGCTAAAAATCATGATAAAACATAGCAGGAGCTGACGGACAAGATAGCCAAGAGAGAGAAGAATGTAATTGACCTGACAGAGCTGAAAAACACATTGGAAGAATGTCATAGTGCAATCATAAGTATTAATAGCAGACTAGATCAAACAGTGGAAAGAATCTCAGAGTTTGAAGACTACATTTCTCAAATAAGACAGGCAGACAAGTATAGAGAAAACAGAATGAAAAGAAAGAAATAAAACCTCTTAGAAATATGGGATTATGAAAAGAGACTGAATCTAAAACTCATTGGTGTACCTGAAAGAGATTGGAGAAATGGAACGAATTTGGGAAACATATTTCAGATTTTATGCATGAAAACCTCCCCAATCAAGGAAGACAGACCAACATTGAAATTCAGGAAATGCAGAGAACCCCAGTAAAATATTCCATGAGATTATCATCCCCAAGACATATAATCTTCAGGTTCTCCAAAGTTGGAATGAAAAAAAAAATGTTAAAGGCAGCTAGAGAGAAAGGCCAGGTTACCTACTAAGGGAAGCCCATCAGAAGAACAATGTACCTCTCAGCTGAAACCCTATAAGCCAGAAGAGATTAGGGGCCAATATTCAACATTCTTAAAGGAAAGAAATTCCAATGCTGAATTTTGTACCCAGCCAAACTAAACTTCATAAGCAAAGGAGAAATAAGATCTTTTTTCAGAAAAGCAAATTCTGAGACCTGCCTTACAGGAGTTTCTGAAAGAAGCACTAAATATGAAAAAGAAAAACTATTACCAGCCACTACAAAAACACAATGTACTTCAGACCAGTGACACTATAAAGCAACCACATAAAAAGTCGGCAAAATTACCAGCTAACATGATGACAGGATCAAATCCACACATATCAACACTGACCTTAAATGTAAATGGGCTAAATGCCCCAATTAAAATACATAGAGTGCCAAGCTGGATAAAGAACCAAGACCCATTTGTATGCTATCTTCAAGAGACCCATCTCAGATGCAATGACACACATAGGCTCAAAAATAAAGGGATGGAGGAAAATCTACCAACCAAATGAAAAACAGAAAAAAATCAAGGGTTGCAATCCTAGTTTCTGACAAAGATTTTAAAAAAGCCAAAGAAGGGCATTACGTAATGGTAAAGGGTTCAGTTCAACATGAAGAGCTAACAATCTTAAATATATTTGCACCCAACACAGCAACACCCAGATTCATAAAACAAGTTGTTAGAGACCTTCAAAAAGACTTAGACTTCCACACAAAGATAATGGGAGACTTTAACACCTCACTCACAATACTAGGCAGATCACTGAGATAGAAAATTAACAAAGATATTTGGGACCTAAACCCAGATCAAGTGGTCCTCATAGATATTGACAAAACTCTCCACCCTAGACAAGAGAATATACATTCTTCTCATCACCACAGAATCACATAATGGGAAGTAAGGCACTCCTCATCAAATGCAAAGGAACTGAAATCATAACAAACAGTCTCTCTGACCACAGCACAACCAAATTGGAACACAAGACTAAGGCATTCACCCAAAACCATGCAATCACATGGAAATTGAATAGTCTGCTCCTGAATGACTTCTGGGTAAATAATGAAATTAAGGCAGAAATCAAGAAGTCCTTTGAAACTAATGAGAACAAAGAGACAATGTAGCAGAATCTCTGGGATGCAGCTAAAGCAGTGTTAAGAGGGAAATTTATAGCATTAAAGGCCCACATCAATAAGCTAGAAAGATCTCAAACTGACATCCTAACATGACAACTTAAAGAACTAGAGAATGAAGAGAAAACAAACCCCAGAGCTAGCAAAAGACAACAAATAACCAAGCTCAGAGCAGAACTGAAGGAGATAAAGATACGAAAAACCCTCCAAAACATCAATGAATCCAGGAGCTGGCTTTTTGAAAAAATCAGTAAAATATATAGACTGCTAGCTAGGCAAATATAGAAAAACAGAAGATTCTAATAAACACAATCAGAAATGTTAAGAATACCACCACTGACCCCACAGAAATACAAACAACCATCAGAAAATACTATAAACACCTCTATGCAAATAAGCTGGAAAATCTAGAAGAAATGGGTAAATTCTTGGACACATACACCCTCCCAAGACTGAACCAGGAAGAAGTTAAATACCTGAATAGACAAATAACAAGTTCTATAATTGAGGCAGTAATAAATAGCCTACCAACCAAAAAAACCCCAGGACCAGATGGATTTACAGCTGAATTCTACCAGAGGTACAAAGAGGAGCTGGTACCACTTCTTTTGAAACTTTTCCAAACAATTGCAAAGAAGGGACTCCTCCTTAACTCATTTTATGAGGACAGCATCTTCCTAATACCAAAACCTGCAGAGATACAACAACAACAAAAACTTCAGGTCAATATCCCTGATGAACATTGATGCAAAAATCCTAAATATAATACTGGCGAACCAAATACAGCAGCACATCTAAAAGCTTATCCACAATCAAGTCAGCTTCTTCCCTGGGATGCAAGGCTGGTTCAACATACACAAATCAATAAATGTAATTCATCATATAAACAGAACTAAAGACAAAAACCACATGATTATCTCAATAGATGCAGACAAAGCCTTTGATAAAATTCAACATCCTTTCATGTTAAAAACTCTCAATAAACTAGGTATTGAAGGAACATGCCTCAAAATAATAAGAGCCATTTATGACAGACCCACAGCCAATATCATAGTGAATGTGCTAAGGCTGGAAGCATTCCCCTTGAAAACTAACACAAGACAAGGATGCCCTCTCTCACCACTCTTATTCAATGTAGTACTGGAAGTTCTGGCCAGTGTGATCAGGCAAGAGAAAGAAATAAAGTGTATTCAAATAGGACGAGAGGAAGTCAAATGGTCTTTATTTACAGATGACTTGATTCTATATCCAGAAAACCCCCGGACTCAGCCCAAAAGCTTCTCCAGCTGATAAGCAACTTCAGCAAAGTCTCAGGATACAAAATCAATGTGCAGAAATCACAAGCATTCCTATACAATAACAACAGCCTAGCAGAGCACCAAATCATGAATGAACTCCCATTCACAATTGCCAGAAAGAGAATACAATACCTAGGAATATAGCTAACAAGGGAAGTTAAGGACCTCTTCAAGGAAGAATACAAACCACTCCTCGAGGAAATCAGAGAGGACACAAGAAGATTGAAAAACATTCCATGTTTATGGGTAGGTAGAATCAATATTGTGAAAATGGCCATACTGCCCCAAGCAATGTAAAGACTCAATGCTATTCCCATTAAACTACCATTGACATTCTTCACATAATTAGAAAAAGACTATTTTAAATTTTTTTCTATTATACTTTAAGTTTTAGGGTACATGTGCACAATGTGCAGGTTAGTTAAATATGTATACATATGTCATGTTGGTGTGCTGCACCCAGTAACTCATCATTTAACATTAGGTATATCTCCAAATGCTATCCCTACCCCTTCCCCCCACCCCACAACAGGCCCCGGTGTGTGATGTTCCCCTTCCTGTGTCCATGTGTTCTCGTTGTTCAATTCCCACCTATGAGTGAGAACATGTGGTGTTTGGTTGTTTGTCCTTGTGATAGTTTGCTGAGAATGATGGTTTCCAGCTTCATCCATGTCCCTACAAAGGACATGAACTCATCATTTTTTATAGCTGCATAGTATTCCATGGTGTATATGTGCCACATTTTCTTAATCCAGTCTATCATTGTTGGACATTTGGGTTGGTTTCAAGTCTTTGCTATTGTGAATAGTACCACAATAAACATACGTGTGCATGTGTCTTTATAGCAGCATGATTTATAATCCTTTGGGTATATACCCAGTAATGGGATTGTTGGGTCAAATGGTATTTCTAGTTCTAGATCCCTGAGGAATCGCCACACTGACTTCCACAATGGTTGAACAAGTTTACAGTCCCACCAACAGTGTAAAAGTGTTCCTATTTCTCCACATCCTCTCCAGCACCTGTTGTTTCCTGACTTTTTAATGATTGCCATTCTAACTGGTGTGAGATGGTATATCACTGTGGTTTTGATTTGCATTTCTCTGATGGCCAGTGATGATGAGCATTTTTTCATGTGTTTTTTGGCTGCATAAATGTCTTCTTTTGAGAAGTGTATGTTCATATACTTTGCCCACTTTTTGATGGGGTTGTTTGTTTTTTTCTTGTAAATTTGTTTGAGTTCTTTGCAGATTCTGGATATTAGCCCTTTGTCAGAGGAGTAGATTGCAAAAATTTTCTCTCATTCTGTAGGTTGCCTGTTCACTCTGATGGTAGTTTCTTTTGCTGTGCAGAAGCTCTTTAGTTTAATTAGATCCCATTTGTCTGTTTTGGCTTTTGTTGCCATTGCTTTTGGTGTTTTAGACATGAAGTTCTTGTCCATGCCTGTGTCCTGAATGGTATTGCCTAAGTTTTCTTCTAGGGTTTCTATGGTTTTAGGTCTAACATTTAAATCTTTAATCCATCTTTAATTAATTTTTGTATAAGGTGTAAGGAAGGGATCCAATTTCAGCTTTCTACATATGGCTAGCCAGTTTTCCCAGCACCATTTATTAAATAGGGAATCCTTTCCCCATTACTTGTTTTTGTCAGGTTTGTCAAAGATCAGATAGTTGTAGATATGCGGCAGTATTTCTGAGGGCTCTGTTCTGTTCCATTGGTCTATATCTCTGTTTTGGTACCAGTACCATGCTGTTTTGGTTACTGTAGCCTTGTAGTATAGTTTGAAGTCAGGTAACATGATGCCTCCAGCTTTGTTCTTTTGGCTTAGGATTGACTTGGCAATGCAGGCTCTTTTTTGGTTCCATATGAACTTTAAAGTGGTTGTTTCCAATTCTGTGAAGAAAGTCATTGGTAGCTTGATGGGGATGGCAATGAATCTATAAATTACCTTGGGCAGTATGGCCATTTTCACGATATTGATTCTTCCTACCTATGAGCATGGAATGTTCTTCCATTTCTTTGTATCCTCTTTTATTTCATTGAGCAGTGGTTTGTAGTTCTCCTTGAAGAGGTCCTTCACGTCCCTTGTAAGTTGGATTCCTAGGTATTTTATTCTCTTTGAAGCAATTGTGAATGGGAGTTCACTCAGGATTTGGCTCTCTGTTTGTCTGTTATTGGTGTATAAGAATGCTTGTGATTTTTGCCCATTGATTGTGTGTCCTGAGACTTTGCTGAAGTTGCTTATCAGCTTAAGGAGATTTTGGGCTGAGACAATGAGGTTTTCTAGATATACAATCATAAAGAGCTCGTATAGACAGGACAATCCTAAGGAAAAAGAACAAAGCTGGAAGCATCACACTATCTGACTTCAAAATATACTATAAGGCTACAGCAACCAAAACATCATGGTACTGTACAAAAACAGGCACATAGACTAATGGAGCAGAATAAAGAACTCAGAGATAAAACCACACATCTGCAACCATCTGATCTTTGACAAACCTTCAACAAAAACAAGCAATGGGGAAAAGTTTACCTATTTAACAAATGGTGCTGGAAGACCTGGCTATTCATATACATAAAATTGAAATTGGACTCCTTCCTTACACTTTATGCAAAAATTAACTCAAGATGGATTAAAGAATTAAACGTAAAACCCAAAACTGTAAAAACCATAGAAGAAAATCTAGTCAACACTATTTAGGAGATAGGCATGGGCAAATATTTTTATGATGAAATCACCACAAGCAATTGCAACAAAAGCAAAAATTGACAAATGGGATCTAATTAAAGAGCTCCTGTGCAGCAAAAGAAACTATCATCAGAGTGAACAGACATCCTACAGAATGGGAGAAAATTTTTGCAATCTATCCATCCAACAAAGGTCTAATATCCAGAATCTACAAGGAACTTAAACAAATTTTATGAGAAAAAAACAAACAACCCCATTGAAAAGTGGGCAAAAGAGATGAACAGAGAATTTTGAAAAGAAGACATACATGTGGCCAACAAGCATATGAAAAAAAGCTCAACATCACTGATCATTAGAGAAATGCAAATCAAAACCACAATGAGATACCATCTTATGCCAGTCAGAATGGTGATTATTAAAAAGTCAAGAAACTACAGATGCTGTTGAGGTTGTGGAGGAATAGGAATGCTTTTACACTGTTGGTGGGAATGTAAATTAGTTATACCATTGTGGAAGACAGTGTGGTGATTCCTCAAAAGATTTAGAACAAGAAATACCATTTGACCCAGCAATCCCATTACTGGGTATATACCCAAAGGAATATAAATCATTATATTATAAAGATACATCCATGCATCTGTTCATTGCAGCACTATTCACAATAGCAAAGATGTGAAATTAAATCAAATGCCCATCAATGATAGACTGTATAAAGACAATGTAGTACACATACACCATGGAGTACTATGCAGTCATAAAAAAGGACAAGATTATGTCTTTTGCAGGGACATGGATGAAGCTAGAAACCATTATCCTCAGCAAAGTCATGCAGGAACAGAAAACCAAACACCACATATTCTCAGTGATAAACGGCAGCTAAACAATGAGAACACAAGGACAAAGGGAGGGGAACAGCACACACTGGGGTCTGTCAGGGGAGGGCAGGGGTCAGGGAGAGTATTAGGAAAAAAAGCTATTGTGTGCTGTGCTTGATACCTAGGTGATGGGTTGATAGGTGCAGGAAACCACCATAGTACACATTTACTTATGTAACAAATCTGCACATCCTGCACATGTACCCTGGAACTTAAAAAATATAATAAAATAAAAAATTTACAAAAAGTAGAACTATCATGTGATTCAGCAATTCCATTACTGGGTATATATCCAAAGGAAATGGAATCAGTACGTTGAAGGGATATCAGCACTCCCATGTTCACTGCAGCATTATTCACAATAGTCAAATATGGAATCAAGCTAAGTGTCCATCAATGGATGAATGGATGAATATAATGTGGCATTTATACACAATGGAATACTATTCAACCTTAAAAAAGAAGAAAGTCCTGCCATTTGTGACAGCATAGGTGAACCTAGAGGACACTGTGCTAAGTGAAATAGGCCAGGCACAGAAAGATAAGTACCATGTGATTTCACTTATATGTGGAATTTATAGGAGTTGAGTTGATAGAAGTAGAAAATTGACTGATGATTTCCGAGGACTGGGAAGATGTTGGTCAAATATTACAAAATTTCAGTTAGATAGGAAGAATAAGTTCAACAGATCTATTGTACAACATGGTGACTATAGTTAACTAGAGTTAACTAAACTATATTATATAATAACTATAGTTAACTATTGAAAATTGCTAAGAGCATAGATTTTAAGTGCTATCACCACAAAAATGATAAGTATGTGAGGTAATGCATATGTTAACTAGCTTGATTAAGCCATTACATGTATAAATATATCAAAACATGTTGTATATGATAAGTATATATAATTTTTATTTATCGATTAAAGAGCAAATAGGTAACAATGAAGTATTAATATACACAACAATTGGGATTGATCTCAAGGATGGATTATGTTGAGTGAAAAAAGCCAATCTCAAAAGATCACATACTGTATATTCCATTCATATAACATACTCGAATTGACAAAGGTATAGAAATGTAGAATGGATTAGAGGTTATTAGGGCTTAGGGATGGTGGATTTTAGAGAGTAGACGTGGTGTAAAGGGGTAATTGAATAGTTTTGTATTTTAAGTCAGTGGTGATTATTAAAATCTACATATGTGATAATATGAACTATACATATTATATATGTGTAGAACATAAAACTATACACAAACATTGTGTCAATGACCATTTCTTGATTTTGATATTGTGCCATAATTATGTAAGATGTTACCAGTTAGGTAAACTTGAAGAAGGTTATAAAGGAACTCTCTGTATTATCTTTGCAAATTTCTCTCTATCTGTAATCATTTCAAAATAAGGTTTTTAGAGGTGATGAATGAAGAAACTATACACACAAAAATAATAAACAGAAGGCTGGTGAAATTATATTGACATCTGACTAAGCTGGCTTTAAGGCAGAAAAACACATAATAAAATTAAAACCTTCTAAATAATGCTAAATTATACAACTGACTCAAAATCTGTATCAATTCTGGATATTTATAAACCAAAGAATATAGCTTCAAAATATGTAAAGCAGAAACCATCAGACTTACAAGAAGAAACTGATAAATTGACAATCACATTTATATTATAGAATTTTAACATAATTCCTCTCCGTAATTGCTAGATGAAGCAAACCAATACTAAATAAAGATAGAAATAAATTAAACTTAGCAAGGTTTGTCTGATAAATGCATGTAAAATAAGACACTGAACAAAAAAAGAGTACATATTCATTCTAGACTAAACAGAACATTTTTTAAAAGTAAACACATACTATAACACAGAGCAAATATTACCAAAGAGTCATTCCCCTCTTTATCACATTGTCTTCCCACAACACAAGTAAATTAGTCATCAATAACAAAAGATAACCCCCAATGCCTGAAATACTTGGCCATTCAAAGAATAGTTTATAAATAACCTGTGTGTCAAGGGAGAATTCATAGGGGAAATTAGAAAAGGTTTGGAATGAGAATGAAAGTAGTACACATCAAAACTTGTGAGATGCAGCTAGAGTGGAATTTAAAGTGAAATTTTGAAGACATAAATGTTTGTATTAACAAGACTGAAAGTAGTAAGCTAAGTAAATAATTCAAGAAACTAAAAAAGAACAAAATAGAAGTAGAAGAAAGGAAACAATAGGATCAACAATCAACAAAACCAAAAGCTGATTATTTGACAAAAAAAAATTAAGAGAGAGAGAAAGATCACAAATGAGTAATTATGGGAATAAAAAGGGAACGTTAAGTACAGTATAATGGTTTTTAAAAATTCACTTTTATGAAAGGAGCACTGTGCACAATGTTGTTAAACAATACATTTAAACTTACATCAGGAGGGAGGAGCCTAGATGGCTGAATAGGAACAGCTCTGGTCTACAGCTCCCAGCATGAGTGATGCAGAAAACAGGTGATTTCCGCATTTCCAACTGAGGTACCGGGTTCATCTTACTGGGGAGTGCCAGACAGTAGGTGCAGGACTGCAGAGAGCCAGACAGTAGGTGCAGCGCACCGTGCATGAGCCGACACAGGGTGAGGCATCGCCTCACCCTGGAAGCACAAGGGGTCAGGGAATTCCCTTTCCTAGTCACAGAAAGCGGTGACAGACGGCACCTGGAAAATCGGGTCACTCTGATCCTAATACTGCGCTTTTCCAACTGGCTTAAAAAACGGCACACCAGGAGATTATATCCTGCACCTGGCTCAGAGGGTCCTATGCCCAAGGAGTCTCGCGCATTGCTAACACAGCAGTCCAAGATCAAACTGCAAGGTGGCAGTGAGGCTGGGAGGGGCGCCTGCCATTGCCGAGTTAGTTGTTTGATTAGGTAAACAAAGCGGCCCCGAAGCTCAAACTGGGTGGAGCCCACCACAGCTCAAGGAGGCCTACCTGCCTCTGTAGGCTCCACCTCTGGGTGCAGGGCACACACAAACAAAAAGACAGCAGTAACCTCTGCAGACTTAAATGTCCCTCTCCGACAGCTTTGAAGAGAGTAGTGGTTCTCCCAGCACGCAGCTTGAGATCTGAACACTGGGAGATTGCCTCCTCAAGTGGGTCCCTGACCCCCAAGTAGCCTAACTGGCAGGCACCCCCAAGTAGGGGGTGGACTGACACCTCACATGGCCGGGTACTCCTCTGAGACAAAACTTCCAGAGGAACGATCAGGCAGCAGCATCTGTGGTTCATCAATATCCACTGTTCTGCAGCCACTGCTGCTGATACCCAGGCAAACAGGGTCTGGAGTGGACCTCTAGCAAAGTCCAACAGACCTGCAGCTGAGGGTCCTGTCTGTTAGAAGGAAAACTAACAAACAGAAGGGACATCCACACCAAAAAGCCATCTGTACGTCACCATCATCAAAGACCAAAGGTAGATAAAACCACAAAGATGGGAAAAAAACAGAGCAGAAAAACTGGAAACTCTAAAAAGCAGAACGCCTCTCCTCCTCCAAAGGAACGCAGCTCCTCACCAGCAACGGAACAAAGCTGGACAGAGAATGACTTTGATGAGTTGAGAGAAGAAGGCTTCAGATGATCAAACTACTCCGAGCTGCAGGAGGAAATTCGAACCAATGGCAAAGAAGTTAAAAGATCTGAAAAAAATTAGACAAAAGGATAACTAGAATAACTAATGCAGAGAAGTCCTTAAAGAACCTGATGGAGCTGAAAACCAAGGCAAGAGAGCTACGTGATGAATGCTGAAGCCCCAATAGCCGATGCGATCAACTGGAAGAAAGGCTATCAGTGATGGAAGATGAAACGAATGAAATGAAGCGAGAAGAGGAGTTTAGAGAAAAAAGAATAAAAAGAAATGAACAAAGCCTCCAAGAAATATGGAAATATGTGAAAAGACAAATAAAATCCTTTACAGGCAAGCAAATGCTGAGAGATTTTGTCACCACCAGACTTGCCTTACAAGAGCTCCTGAAGGAAACACTAAACATGGAAAGGAACAACCAGTACCAGCCACTTCAAAAACATGCCAAATTGTAAAGACCATCGATGCTATGAAGAAACTGCATCAATTAACGGGCA